>NC_084797.1:95753867-105753867 GCF_963169125.1 Humulus lupulus
AGTAGTAGTTGTAGTAGTAGTAGTAGTAGTATTAGTAGTAGTAGTAGTTGTAGAAGTAGTTCTAGTGGTTGTAGTTGTGGTGGTAGTAGTGATCGTGGTTGTAGTGGTGGAAGTGGTGGTAGTGGTGGAAGTGGTGGTAGTGGTGGAAGTGGTGGTAGTAGTTGTAGTAGTAGTAGTTGTAGTAATAGTAGTAGTAGTAGCAGTAGTAGTAGTAGTATTAGTAGTAGTAGTAGAAGTAGTAGTAGTAGTAGTAGTAGCTGTAGTAGTAGTATTGGTAGTCGTAGTCGTAGTGGTCGTGATAGTGATAGTGGTAGCGGTAGTGGTCGTGATCTTGGTAGTCGTCAAGGTAGTTGTCGTGGAAGTAGTAGTAGTGGCACTAGTAGGGGTAGTATTAGTGGTAGAAGTAGTGGTAGTAGTAGTGGTAGTATTAGTGGTAGTAGTAGTGGTGGTAGTGGTAGTAGTGGTCGTAATGGTAGTGGTACTGGTTGTAGTCGTAGTGGTAGTAGTAGTAGTAGTAGTAGTAGTAGTAGTAGTAGTAGTTGTTGTAGTGGAAGTAGCAGTGTTTCTTGTAGTGGCAGTGGTCGTGGTTTTAGTAGTGCCCGTGGTAGTGGTCTTGGTAGTGGTTGTTGTAGTAGTAGTAGCGGTACTAGTACTGGTAGTAGTAGTGGTAGTAGTAGTGGTGGTAGTCGCGTTTGTGGTAGTGGTGGTAGTGGTGGTAGTGATAGTAGTGTTAGTGGTAGTGGTAGTGGTAGTAGTAGTAGTGGTAGTGGTGGAAGTAGTGGTAGTGGTGGTAGTGGTGGTAGTTGTGGTAGTAGTTGTAATGGTGGTAGTAGTGGTGGTAGTGGTTGTAGTGGTATTTGTAGTGGTAGTTGTAGTGGTGGTGGTGGTGGTAGTGGTAGTGGTAGTGGTAGTCGTTGTAGTAGTAGTGGTAGTAGTAGTGGTAGTAGTAGGGGTAGTAGTGGTAGTGGTTGTGGTATTGGTCGTGGTAGTAGTCGTTGTAGTAGTAGTAGTGGTAGTAGTATTGGTGGTAGTAGTTGTAGTAGTAGTGGTAGTAGTGGTAGTGGTAGTGGTAGTGGTAGTGGTGGTGGTAGTGGTAGTAGTGGTAGTGGTAGTGGTAGTGGTGGTAGTGGTTGTAGTAAGAGTGGTGGTACAAGTGTTGGTAGTAGTGGTGGTAGTAGTGGGAGTAGTAGTGGTAGTAGTAGTAGTAGAAGTAGTGGTAGTGACAGAGGTAGTGGTAGAATTGGTAGTAGTGGTAGTAGTAGTCATTGTAGTAGTCATAGTAGTAGTCGCAAGTAGTAGTAGTAGTAGTCGTAAGTAATGGTAGTTGTGGTAGTAGTACTGGTGGTAGTAGTGGTGGTAGTGGTAGTAGTGGTAGTAATGGTAGTGGTAGTGGTAGTAGTGGTAGTGGTGGTGGTAGTAGTAGTTGTAGTGGTAGTAGTAGTAGTAGTAGTAGTAGTAGTTGTTGTTGTTGTAGTGGTAGTAGAAGTCGTACTAGTATCGGCAGTGGTCGTGGTCGTAGTAGTGGCCGTGGTAGTGGTCGTGGTAGTGGTTTGGTATTAGTAGTAGCGGTAGTAGTACTGGTAGTAGTAGTGGTAGTAGTAGTGGTGGTAGTCACGTTAGGTGTAGTGGTGGTAGTGATGGTAGTGGTAGTAGTGGTAGAGGTAGTGGTAGTGGTAGTAGTGGTAGTGGTGGATGTAGTGGTAGTGGTTGTAGTGGTGGTGGTGGTGGTAGTGGTGGTAGGGGTGGTAGTAGTAGTGATGGTGGTAGTATTGGTGGTAGTAGTTGTAGTAGTAGTCGTAATAGTAGTGGTTGTGGTAGTGGTGGTGGTAGTGGTAGTGGTAGTGGTAGTGGTTGTAGTAGTAGTGGTAGTAGTAGTGGTAGTAGTAGGGGTAGTAGTAGGGGTAGAAGTGGTAGTGGTTGTGGTAGTGGTCTTGGTAGTAGTCGTTGTAGTAGTAGCAATTGTAGTAGTATTAGTAGTAGTAGTTGTAGTAGTAGTGGTAGTAGTAGTGGTGGTGGTGGTGGTAGTGGTAGTAGTGGTAGTGGTAGTGGTAGTGGTGGTAGTGGTTGTAGTAATTGTGGTGGTAGTAGTGTTGGTAGTAGTGGTGGTAGTAGTGGTGGCAGTAGTGGGAGTAGTAGTGGTAGTAGTAGTAGTAGAAGTAGTGGTATTGGTAGTGGTAGATGTAGTAGTTGAATTGGTAGTAGTTGTAGTAGTGGAGATAGAAGTAGTCGTTGTAGTAGTCGCAAGTAGTCATAGTAGTAGTCGTAAGTTGTGGTAGTAGTGGTAGTGGTTGTGGTAATAGTGGTGGTACTAGTGTTGGTAGGAGTGGTGGTAGTAGTGGTGGTAGTAGTGGGAGTAGTAGTTGTAGTAGTAGTAGTAGAAGTAGTGGTACTGGTAGTGATAGAGGTAGTGGTAGAATTGGTAGTAGTGGTAGTAGTAGTCATAGTAGTAGTCATAGTAGTAGTCGCAAGTAGTAGTAGTAGTAGTCGTAAGTAGTGGTAGTTGTGGTAGTAGCACTTGTGGTAGTAGTGGTTGTAGTGGTGGTAGTGGTAGTAGTGATAGTAATGGTAGTGGTAGTGGTAGTAGTGGTAGTGGTGGTGGTAGTGGTGGTAGTAGTGGTGGTAGTAGTTGTAGTAGTAGTGGTAGTAGTAGTGGTAGTAGTAGGGGTAGTAGTTGTAGTGGTTGTGGTATTGGTCGTGGTAGAAGTCGTTGTAGTATTAGTAGTGGTAGTAGTAGTTGTAGTAGTAGTGGTAGTAGTGGTGGTGGTGGTGGTGGTAGTGGTAGTAGTGGTAGTGGTAGTGGTGGTAGTGGTTGTTGTAATAGTGGTGGTACTAGTGTTGGTAGTAGTAGTGGTAGTAGTGGTGGTAGTAGTGGGAGTAGTAGTGGTAGTAGTAGTAGAAGTAGTGGTAGTGATAGAGGTAGTGGTAGAATTGGTAGTAGTGGTAGTTGTAGTCATAGTAGTAGTCGTAGTAGTAGTCGCAAGTAGTAGTAGTAGTAGTCGTAAGTAGTGGTAGTTGTGGTAGTAGTACTGGTGGTAGTAGTGGTGGTAGTGGTGGTAGTGGTAGTAGTGGTAGTAAAGGTAGTGGTAGTGGTAGTTGTGGTAGTGGTGGTGGTAGTGGTGGTAGTGGTGGTGCTAGTAGTTGTAGTAGTAGTGGTAGTAGTAGTGGTAGTAGTAGGGGTAGTAGTGGTAGTGGTTGTGGTATTGGTCGTGGTAGTAGTCGTTGTAGTAGTAGTAGTGGTAGTAGTATTGGTACTAGTAGTTGTAGTAGTAGTGGTAGTAGTAGTGGTGGTGGTGGTGGTAGTGGTAGTAGTGGTAGTGGTAGTGGTCGTGGTGGTAGGGGCTGTAGTAATAGTGGTGGTACTAGTGTTGGTATTAGTGGTGGTGGTAGTGGTGGTAGTAGTGGAAGTAGTAGTGGTAGTAGTAGTAGTAGAAGTATTGGTAGTGGTAGAATTGGTAGTAGTGGTAGTAGTAGTCATAGTAGTAGTTGTAGTGGTAGTAGAAGTAGTAGTAGTAGTAGTAGTAGTAGTAGTAGTTGTTGTAGTGGTAGTAGAAGTTGTAGTAGTACTAGCAGTGGTCGTGGTCGTAGAAGTGGCCGTGGTAGTGGTCGTGGTAGTGGTGTGGTATTAGTAGTAGCGGTAGTAGTACTGGTAGTAGTTGTGGTAGTAGTAGTGGTGGTAGTCGCGGTAGTTGTAGTGGTGGTAGTGATGGTAGTGGTAGTAGTGGTAGAGGTAGTTGTAGTGGTAGTAGTGGTAGTGGTGGAAGTAGTGGTAGTGATGGTAGTGGTGGTGGTGGGGGTAGTGGTGGTAATGGTGGTAGTAGTGGTGGTAGTAGTTGTAGTAGTAGTCGTAATAGTAGTGGTAGTGGTGGTGGTAGTGGTAGTGGTAGTGGTAGTAGTAGTGGCAGTAGTAGGGGTAGTAGTGGTAGTGGTTGTGGTAGTGGTCGTGGTAGTATTCTTGGTAGTAGTAGTAGTAGTAGTAGTAGTAGTAGTAGTATTGGTAGTAGTAGTTGTAGTAGTAGTGTTGGTGGTGGTGGTAGTGGTAGTAGTGGTAGTGGTAGTGGTGGTAGTGGTTGTAGTAGTAGTAGTGGTTTTAGTAGTGGTGGTAGTAGTGGTTGTAGTAGTGGGAGTAGTAGTGGTAGTAGTAGTAGTAGAAGTAGTGGTATTGGTAGTGGTAGATGTAGTGGTAGAATTGGTAGTAGTTGTAGTAGTGGTCATAGAAGTAGTCGCTGTAGAAGTCGCAAGTAGTCGTAGTAGTAGTCGTAAGTTGTGGTAGTAGTGGTAGTAGTGGTAGTATAGTAGTTGTGGTTGTAGTGGTAGTAGTCGTGGTAGTAGTAGTGGTGGTAGTAGTTGTGGTAGTAGTAGTGGTCGTGGTTATGGCCGTGGTAGTGGTAGTGGTCGTGGTAGTAGTAGTGGAAGTAGTCATAGTGGTAGTGGTAGTGGTCGTGGTAGTAGTAATGGTTGTGGTCGTGGTAGGGGTCATGGAATTTGTAGTGGTAGTGGTAGTGGTAGTGGAAGTGGTAGTGTTATCCAGATTTCCGAATAGCGTTAGATGGAAAGCCTCGGGGAAGCAGAATTATCAAAGTTTTTCACGGAAGGTGACCAGAGTTCGCGGATAGACAGAAAGGCTTCACCTCTCCCGTTTAGTGTCCGGCTTACTCTTTTAAGCAAACGAGACACGGAAGCTCGTCAACTCTCCCGGAATCGCGAAGGGATATCCTTCGAGGAAGCCCCTTCCAGGAGAAGCTCTTCAGGTTGCCTTCGCGGAAACAGTTCCGTGCCTCGCACGGAACAAGACCAAGCGGTCAAGTCATGGAGGAGGCATAGTTGGAATGATATCCGCCTGACACAGGATCCCGCCTGACATGCCCGACAGGTCAAGGCCGCACACATCCCAGCATCCCTAAAAGTACCATTTCGCCTACTGTTCCGCTGATAACTTGGAAAAGACGGCTGCCTTTGTGCATTCCCCATACTTTCACGTAAATATACCCACATAGTGCCCGGTAGCCAGGCGACTACGGTAATTGTATCCCCTATTTATGGCTGGTGTAATTAAGACTCATGTGAGTAGAGAAAAAACCCTAATCCAAAACCCTAGCTATAAAGACCCCCTCATTTTACGATAGAGGGGACGGCCAACAAATTACATAGCAAGAACTCTACCAAAATCTCTCTAGCTTCATCTTCTTCAAGAGAACCCGAGAGAAACACTGTGAGTGTGTGAAGTTCTTATACACCAGCCATCTTACTGTAATTCTCTACAAGTATAATAACATCGACTCGTGGACTAGGGCTCGTTAACGCCTGAACCACGTACAAAATCTGTTGGTCTAATTATATTCCTGCACTTCTACAGTTCTTATCTTTTTGTTATTCTGTTTGTATTCGTCTCCGAAAAACTCGGTAAAAATTTTGGTGCTTTCATTGAGAGCTGTAGGAAGTTGTTAGTCAGCTCTTTTTCTGTGTACGTTTTTGTATTCACTCCGTGCTAAAAAGATGGTGACTACGAGAAAATCCGCGGTTGACAAAAATGCTAGGGTCAACCCCGATACTATGATGGAAGATGCGGTACAAAACGAACCCTCGGACTACCAAGGTGAAGACCCGACATCGCGCCAGGATCGGGTCAGTACTGAAGATACGACATACTTAGAAGACGAAGAAGAGTATGTCCAAGACGGTTACTACAAAGACGGCTGCTACTACGAGAAGGATCCAGAACTGGTCCAAGTAGCCGAAGAACTGGCGGTCACTAAAGCCAAGCTTGCTGAGCAGGAGCGCGTCTCCGAAAAAATGGAGCGCATGATGGAGCGCCTCCAAAGCAAGTTCGGAGATCTAGGCGACTCGGACGAGGACGCCTCTGTTTTAGGTGGTGCTGATGCCACTATGCCGGATCCAGCCGTTGCTGGACCATCCAAAGCCGCCCCTAACAAGGGCAAAGAAAAAGTTGGAGAGCCTGTGCGCGCTGACGCCCCTGCACCTCCTAAAGGCGTGAATCACCAGGCCGACTGCCCCCCCCCCCCCCCCCGCGCGCAGAAGATCTCTGGCGCTCCTAAGCCCAGACGTCCTTCAGCCCCAAGGGGGCACTCTGTGCCTAAAGGGCCCAGTGCTAAGGCACCCAGGCCTAGGGGAAGGAACAACCGCCCCAGTGATTCCGTCAACCAGGACGGTCAGGCTGCGGACTCGCACTCCGAAGATAGCTGGTCCACGGTGGACCTAAGAAGAAGGTTGGAGGCCAAGTATGAAAAGGCCAAAGGAGAAAAGGCCCGGCCTCGCGGAGATGACCTCCGAAATCATCTTAATGACAAGCTCCGGGGACGTGACCTCCCAGAGAGTGATACAAAGAGGCTCGAGGAACAGATTGCTGCCTTGACCAAGCTGGTCCGGAAGCAAAGTAGGGCCCTGTCAGACTTTGAGGAGGAAGACCCGGAACCATGTATTCGGAGGATCGCGGAAACGTCCCTCCCGGATAACTTCAAAATGCCTCACATAGAATTATATGAGGGGAGGACAGACCCGCGTACCCATCTAGCTAAATACAACAAAATGATGCAAGTAGCGCGCGTCAGTGAAGACGCCAAATGCATGTGCTTCTCACTCACCCTTACCAAGTCCGCGGAGGACTGGTGGAAAAGATTAGCTCCCGGATCAATCCACAGTTGGAAGGAGCTACAGTCCGCATTCAGGAGGCAGTTCATTGCTGCCCGCGACCACGACATGGAGGTTGGTTCCTTAACCAACATCAAGCAGCAACCCAATGAGAACCTCAAAGCTTTCATTCAAAGAATGATGGAAGCTGCTGCTAAGACTAAAGTCAGCGATGATATGAAGCTGATCGCCCTTCAATCAGGGCTTACCGTCGGCTCCCTACTGTGGGGGGAAATGCAACGGAGACGGGCAGAAACCCTGTCCGAATTCATGTCAAAAGCTCAGGGAATCATCAACCTTGAGGATGCCTACCAACAGGCCTTTGGAGTTCCTCCAGCTCCGACGCCTTCCGTGACAGCGCAGAGCTTTGCTTCGCAAGCTCCCGCGCCAGCCCTCACTCTTCCAGGAGCCCAGTTCACTCCAAGCGTATATGGGCCTTCCGCGTCTGCTCAGACACCAAGTCAAACCCATTTCTCTGGGTACGGAGCTGTACAAACCGGATGTAGTATCGCTCCCGGACTGCCGCAACCGCAAGCGGAAGGCCCAGAACAAAATCTGAGCCAATCGCGGAATAAACGAGGCGGAAGAAACTCCAACCGGGGGGACCATTCAAAGAAACCCCGGAAGAACTACGAACCCAAGTTCACGGAGTACACCAGTTTGATAGATTCACGAGAGAATGTCTATCGGGCGACCTGTAATATGGTCAACTACAGGAAACCCCCGAAAGTGTCTCACGGAGGAAGGCATCCGCGAGACTCCAATAAGAGGTGTGAGTTCCACGGAGATGTGGGGCACACCACAAACGAATGCCTTCAGCTGAAGGATGAGATCGAGTCCCTGGCAAGAGCGGGACACCTCGGTCAATGGGTGAGGATTTTGATAATCTATCCCGGACAGGGAGTAGTTCACGGAGCTGCATATTCCCCGGGACAGAAGGGGACCGCTAGCGCTCCTGGAGCCGGTCACCCCCAAGCTCCTGGGTCTCAGTTCCCAGCGCTTCCTGCTCCAACCTCTCCGGCACCCATTGCCTTGTTGGCTCCAGGACCTGGCAACCCATATCCGCCCGGCCTTGCTCCGCCACCCGTTGACGGACACGTAGCAACCATTTCCGGAGGACCGCACCTTGCCAGAAGCACGCGCAACTCCCAGAAAAGGTACTTGAGGGAGTTAGAACACACCGGGGAGATGTGCGCCTTGGTTCAATCACCTGCTCAACGTCCCCGAATGATGGAGCTTCCCATCACCTTCACGGAGGACGACGCCCGACATGTGCACTTCCCCCACAACGATCCCCTCGTGGTGGAAGCCCAGATTGCCAATAAGAAGGTCTCATGGATCTTGGTCGATAACGGAAGCTCCGTAAACATCCTCTTCAAAGCGGCCTTCCACGCGATCGGATTAACCGAGATATACCTGACCCCATGCCCCATCCAGCTTCAAGGGTTCAATGGGGATGCACTCATGCCAATAGGCAAAATTCAACTTCCGGTCACCCTCAGAGGAGAAAGCGACGCTTGTGCCTTCAAGCACAGCACATTCGTGGTGGTCGACTGCCCCACGGCGTATAATGCCATCCTAGGCCGACCGGTCCTAATAGAGTGTGGGGCCATAACCTCGATACGCCACTTATGCTTGAAGTTTCCATGCGACGATGGGCGTATCGGCACCCTCCGAGGAGACCAACGAAGTGCACGAAGCTGTTATAACGTCTTCGTCCGATCCGTCTACACAGTCCAGGAGACGGTTGCAGTCGTTCCTTTGGCAGAAGAATTACCAGAAGCTGGGGGTGCCCAAGGGGCATGCTTTGACGAACTCTGTAACAACCCAAATTCAGTGTTTAGGCTTAAGGGCCTGGGGAAGTGTGCCTGGAGGGCATGATGGGATTTTGTGTGTGACTTTTATGAGCTTAATGCATGATTACAATTTATTGCACGTTATGTGATTAGTTAATTAATTGAGATGCACGACTATGTGAATTAGTATGCATGTAGACCTGATTGTCTTAGAATGAGCATGATTGTAATCTGGCCATGTTTGGGCATATCTGTGATAATTGTACTATGTGAATGGTGCCATGTGAGTGCGATGTTTTTATCAGGATGCACGCATCGAGACGGTCCTAGTGAGCCATTTAGTCTAAAAGTCACAACGGGATGTTGTACCCGACTCAGGTAAAGCCTAGGGGTACTTTGGGAATCTTATAAGTTGAGTTGAGAATGAGTGGTTGGTTGTTAGTTATTGGGTAACTTGGGTAACCATTTGTAACTGTGGTGGGTAACAAGTTTTAAGATGGAAAGTGATAGAATTGAAATAGAAGTGTAAAGACTTAAGTGCCCTTGAAGGTTTAGTTAGGAAGGATTATTAAGAAGGGGTAAAATGGTCTTTTGGCAAGGGTAATAGACAAAAGGCAGCTGGGATATAGGGGGGCACGGTTTGGAGTATTGGGCATTTGAGTGTCTTGATAAAATTAGAAGAGAAGGAAAAGAAGAGGAGAGAAAGGCTAGGGCAAGCAAGAAGAAGAAGAAGAAGAAGAGAAGGAGAAGTGGGAGTCTAGGAGGGGATCAAGGACTTGTGTGGATTCTTCATTTGAGGTAAAGGTTTTATACATATCTAAGTATGGATTTTTGTTTTGATTTAAGGAATTTAAATGCCTAAGCTAAACATTGTGGGGTTTTGGGGTTAGTTGCTGAAATTTGAAATCATAGGAGTGGATCTTGGGTGTGTTGATGTTTTGAATTGATTCTAGTGTTTATAGGGTGTTAGATTGTTCATGTAAAGTTTGGAATGGAGTTTTGTGGTTGAGATATGTGTTTGGGATGGTTTAAGGTGAGGATTAGAGAGTAAAATGGTGGGTTTTTCTGGGTTCGAAGGGTCGAGCCGCGGCATGGTTCTTGGTGAGCCGCGGCCCTTCGAAGAAGTGGTATGCTGATGGAGAAGGGCGGGCCGCGGCATGGCCCAAGCAATGCCGCGGCCCTTACCTGTTTTTGGGCCTTTGAGGGTTCTGTTTGGGGGCCATGCCGCGGCATGGGTGGCCTATGCCGCGGCGCTTAAGGGATTTTGGGATTTTAGGATTTTAGGCTTGGGAATTTAAACTAGGGTGCTCGGGGTTGAGCCTTTTACCATGTTTGGTGAATTTCAACGTTCCGAGTACTAGAACTTGGCCTGGAAGCTCATTTAAGGTGGTTAAAAGTGTCTTTTGTGTGTTGTGACTAGGATTTTGGGAGAGGCTCGTGCTTGTGGATCGTGCTCGTGACCGTGGTACTTTGGAATGCACGGGATACAGGTAAGAAAACCGTAACACCCGAGTTTAGGACATGGCCCCACTGTGTGATTGTAGGGCGTGGCCCCGGATTGTATTACGTGCAAATGTTTAACCTTAAGTGAACCGTGATGTGTGTGAATGTTTATTTTGAATGTACTATATGTGTGATTATGATGAAACGAACGGCAGAGGCCGGGTACGGCATAGGCCGGGGCGGCCGTGGGCCGAAAGTAACACACAGCACATGGGATGCTTATATTCAGGGTGGGACCCAAGGGATACATGAGTTATCCTCGCGGTGAGAACCGAAACTCCAGGCTTTGGTAAGGCCTTGGGAGCGGCATGGCCGTACCTGTTTATTATGATGGTTTTCCTATGTGTCAGTGAATTATTGCCAGCTATTTGTTTTGCTTATGTTATGTGTTATTTGGGTTTTCTTGCTGGGCTTCGGCTCACGGGTGCTCCGTGTGGCAGGTAAAAGCAAGGAGTCAGTCAACCGGCCATGAGTATGGAGAGCGTGGGGGCGGCGCGTACATGTTCGGCCTGCCCGACTGCTTTGGTTGGGGGCATTTTGTATATGGCTGTATTTAACCATTCTTTTGATAGCTGATCAAGTGTAAATCTATTTTGGTGTTGTAAACATTTTGTAAACCTTATTTTGGGATCCCAGATGTTTTATATTTAACGTTTTCAATGAAGTTGACCATTTTAAAAGAATACAGTCTTAAACTCTGGTTTAATCACACTTTTGGTTTTAGAAACCACTTTGAGTCAATTAAATGCACAATTTCTGTTTTAAACTCACTTAGTAACGACTCTAAGGTAGTAGGGCGTTACAAACTCGACCCTAGAGTGGGATCGAGAAAGCGATAGAACCGATGGAGGAAGTCGAAGAGGTGATCCTCAACCCGGGAGATCCAACCAAAGTCATTCAGGTGGGGAAAAACCTGCCGTCGGCCATTCGAGAAAAGATCGTGGCCACTGTGAGAAATAATTAGGATATCCTGGCATGGTGCCACGCTGATATGACGGGGATTAATCCTAATGTTGCGTGCCACGCACTCAACATAGACCCATCTGCAACTCCAGTTCGCCAAAAGAGGAGGTCGTTAGACCCAGTGAAGGCCGAAGCCGTCAAAGCTGAAGTGGACAAGCTGAGGTCCATAGGCTTTCTCCAGGAGTCACACTATCCCGTGTGGTTGGCCAACCCAGTTCTTGTCCCGAAACCCGATGGGTCCTGGAGAATGTGCATTGACTTCACAGACCTAAACAAAGCCTGCCCGAAAGATTGTTTCCCTCTTCCGCGAATCGATCAGATGGTAGACGCTACTTCCGGGTATGAACTCTTATCCTTCATGGATGCATACTCCGGATACAACTAGATCAAGATGCATGTCACGGACCAGGAACACACCAGCTTCCTCACGGACAAGGGTGTCTACTGTTACGTGGTCATGCCTTTCGGATTGAAGAATGCTGGGGCGACGTACCAGCGTCTAGTAAACAAGATGTTCAGGGACCAGCTGGGGAGGAACATGGAGGTGTACGTAGACGACATGTTGGTAAACTCCAAGACCTCCGGGGACCACAGTGACGACCTCGAGGAAGCTTTCGCCGTGATCTGAAAGTACGGGATGAAACTGAATCCAAAGAAATGTACTTTCGGGGTCTCGTCTGGGAAGTTCCTCGGTTTCATTGTCAGCTCCCGCGGAGTGGAAGCCAACCCTGAAAAAATTAAGGCTTTCATAGATATGCCTTCTCCCCGGAAGCATAAGGATGTCCAAAGCGTTACCGGAAGGATAGCTGCTCTCAGCCGCTTCGTATCTAAGGCCACTGACAAATGTATCCCCTTCTTCAATGTGTTGCGAGGAAACAAGAAGTTCGAATGGACCCCCGAATGCGAAGCAGCCTTCCAACACCTCAAGGAACATCTAACCCGAGCTCCCATTCTGTCCAAACCTGTCGAAGGAGAGGCGTTGTTCTTGTATTTAGCTGTGACAAAGCATGCCGTGAGTGCCGCTCTCGTCCGGGAAGACGGTCGTATCCAGCTCCCTGTGTATTACGTAAGCAAGAGGTTACTGGACGCCGAGTCCAGATATTCAATGATCGAGAAACTCTCCCTCTGCTTGCTAATCGCTTCGCGGAAGCTAAGGCCCTATTTCCAGGCGCACACCATCAGAGTACTCACCAACCACCCGCTCCGACAAGTCTTGTAGAAGCCCGAGTCTTCTGGCAGATTGCTTAAATGGGCCATGGAACTGAGCCAGTTTGACATCCACTACCAGCCACGTGTTTCCATAAAAGGACAAGCTCTCGCGGACTTTATTGTGTAATGCTCGGGAATGAATGACCTCCTGGAAGATCCTGTCCCGGAACATCCCACATGGAAGGTCTATGTAGACGGAGCCTCAAATGAAAAAGGAGCTGGAGCAGGGGTCATCCTAGTATCTCCCCAAGGGCATCAGCTCCAGAGCGCCATCCGTTTCGCGTTCCCAGCATCCAACAACGAGGCAGAACACGAGGCCATGCTAGCTGGACTGCAACTGGCCAAGGAAGTCGGAGCCCAAAAAATCGAGGTATACAGCGACTCTCTACTTGTGGTAAACCAAATATCCGGGGAGTACCAGACGAAAGGCGAAAAAATGGCTGCCTACGTGTCTCTCTCCCGCGGCCTCCTGCAGCATTTCAAAGGCTACCAAATCCGCCAGGTCCCCCGGGACCAGAACTCACTCGCGGACACACTGGCCAAGCTTGCAACAGACCCGGAGATTGAGCAATATGGCCTGGTGCCCATCGGGCACTTAGAAGCACCTAGTACCGAGACACAGAGGGTAAATGCCATCATCGACCATTCCCATTCCTGGATAGGACCCATCCTCAGATTTCTCACCACCGGAGAGCTCCCCACTGATAAAGCTGACGCAAGAAAGCTCCAGTATCAAGCTCCCCGATACGTGGTTATGGATGGAAAGCTTTACCGCAGGGGGTTGTCCATACCCTTCCTTAGGTGTGTTGCCGGAACCGAAATCAGCACCATCATCCATGAGATTCACGGAGGCTTCTGTGGCGACCATACCTCCGGGCTGAGCCTCTCCAAAAAGATCCTTCGACAAGGATACTTCTGGCCCACCATGAAGAAGGATTGTGTGGATTATGTCAGAAAGTGTGAGCAGTGCCAGAGGTACGCCAAGGTTCCACGAGCGCCGCCTACAGAAATTACCTTAATGACCAGCCCCTGGCCGTTCGCCGTTTGGGGCATTGACCTAGTAGGTTCCCTTCCGACTGGAAGGGGTGGAGTGAAGTATGCCATAGTCGCGGTAGACTACTTCACCGAATGGGCTGAAGCCGAACCTATGAACACGGTCACGTCTAAGAAAGCACTGGACTTTGTCATCAGGAATATAGTGTGTCGTTTTGGGCTTCCACGAAAAATTGTGTCCGACAATGGGAAGCAATTTGATAGTGAACATTTCACGGACTTCTGTGCCTCGCATGGAATCATCAAAAGCTTTTCCGCAGTCGCCAGACCTCAAGCTAATGGGCAAGTGGAAGCAGTAAACAAAATCTTAAAGACCACGTTGAAGAAAAAACTCCAAGCATGCAAGGCTCACTGGCCGGAAGAGCTTCCGCGAGTAATTTGGGCCTATCGCACGACAGAGTGGACTTCGACGGGGCACACACCTTATTCCATGACCTTCGGTTGCGAGGCCGTCATCCCAGTAGAAACAATGATCCCATCTCACGGGCAGGACACCTACGACCCTGCCCGGAACCACGCCCTTCTCCAGGAGTCCCTGGATATGATCGAAGAGCTCCGGGAGCAGTCACAGGTCCAACTCAAAATGTACCAAGGCAAGATAGCCCGACACTTCAACACAAGAGTCAAGAGCCATACATTCAAAGTTGGAGACCTTGTCCTGCGAAGAGTATTTCCTGCTACGCAGGACCCGGGAGTGGGAGTCCTCGGACCCAACTGGGAAGGCCCCTATGAAGTACAAGAAAAAGTGGGCCATGGGACGTATCACTTAAAGAGACTCGACGGATCTAAAGTCCCCCGCGCCTAGAACGCGGAGCACCTCCGCCGTTACTACCAATAAGCCCCGGACTATCTAGTCGAAAGTCCTCGGTGGACGTAGCAAAAGTGTAAAATGTGGAAATAATCCTCCCTGCTGTAAAACACATGCCTAACAGGCTAATTTAATGAAACACGGAGAGATTCACTCCGCTTTTACTGCAATTTTTATCCCTGTGTTCAAAGCTGCGTTTTAACAAGTGAACACGCGGTCCGGAGACGTCCGGACCCCACGCTCACTTGGGGGGGTATACATGGCTAAGGCATAGCCATACGCCCCTTGAACAAAACATACACAGAACACCACTTATGTGCTAGCATTGTGTTTGAAAATTTAAAATTGTTAAGCTTAGGTTAATTTGTTGCCATGAACATGCTTGCATTACGTGTCATGTGTGCATTATGTGTTTATGTGAAAATTACCATTGAAATGCCTGCCATTATGCATCATGAAAATTATCTCCTGTGTAGCCCAGCGATGAACAGGACTGGGGGTTGGGGCGCATTCAGAGAGCTACACCGAAACACCCCCAACCTCCGGGCAAGCCCTTCAAAAAATACTCCGCGACCGCTGTAGAGCTTTGCTTCGCAAGCTCCAGCTCCGGGTCCCACAAGGCGAAAGATGGCAAGATCCGCGACCGTTGTAAGCCTTGCTTCACAGGCTTCAACTCCAGATCTCACAAAATAATGCATGGCGAGCTCCTCGACCACTGCAAGCTTCAGCTCCAGGAGCAGATATGGCCGATCCCCCATTCACAGCAGGCCTTGCTTCGCAAAGCCCCTGCTCCGGGATCGCACATGGTGGGCGTGGCAATTTCCCCGACCGCAAGGAGCCTTGCCTCGCAGGGCTCCATGCCAGGTCCCTGAAGTCAGCCACTATGAGGTCCGCAACGACAGTTAGTTTTGCTTCGCAAAGATCTAACCTCAAGTCTAGCGACGCTCACCAAGAGAACTCCCGTTCCAGCACCATGGAACGGCTCACCTTAGCAATCCCAGCGAACAGTATAACTGCAAGTCCCGGGATTGGCTATTTGCCTTAGGAAAGCTGAAATACGGTGAAAGGAGTCTGGCCGTTGGAGACAGGAAACGTTCGTAACCTAGAAACTACGTGGGAAAAGACATCAGCCGTAGAGCTTCAAGTTGGAAGTGCATAGGTTCTGGCCGTTGGAACCAAAACCTCATGCGCCCCTACAGCAGTTTCTACCGTGTAAAAGTCTACCATAAAAGCAAAGTTAAACAAAGAACTCGGCAGAAAAGAAAGGAGAATGCTATAATTATGGAAAATATGTCTGCAATGAGAGAAGAGTACAGGGAGCCTCGCCCCAAAGGAAAAAACAAGTGAAAAATAATAATCAGTAAAGAATATTTTTTACAAATGATAAAACCCCTTCAAGCATTGGGGGTGGCTGCAGCTTCCACGACCGCGGCCTCGGGGACATCGGTTTCAACTGAGGCTGGCGGAGTCGGCTCATTGGAAGGCGGAACTTTGTCACGGGAAGGTTCAGAGGTCCCCGCCTCTCCGGGATCTCCTGCCTCAGGGGCTCCAGCAGGTTCGTCAATGTTGTAAGTTTGGACGTACACCTCTAGGCCTTGATCCCACACCTGTAGCTTCTCCCTCATGGCGTCGGCATCCTCTCCCAGATAGCCTAGTACCTCCGGGTTCACTTTCCAGAGTTGATGCATGAGGACCACATGCGATATATTAATCGTCCTGTTCAGTATCACCTCGGCATCCTCCTTCTCCTTCAAGCGCTCCGCCTCGGAGGTTGCCAGCTGTGCCTCCGCGACAGCTAATTGAGCCCTCAGTATTTCCATCTCGGCCTTGGAGGCATCCCGCTCTCCCTTAAGAGAATCAATCTCCTTCCGCTGCTCTCTATTTTGGTTCAGCACGGATTGCTTCTCGGTCACATGCCCCCTGGCAGTGAATTGCAAGGCTCCGATCTCTTTATCCTTCTCGGCGAGCCCCAACTCCAGCATAGACACGAGATCCCTGCTCCTCTTATGAAGTTGCTCCTCCTCGTGCAGCTTACTCTGAAGAGTGGAATATTCCTCTTGCTGCTTAAGGAGGAGATCATTTTTTGATTGCAAGCGGGCTTCCAAGGTATCCTTCTCCACCCTGGCTTGGGATAGCTCTTCCCGGAGCTTGGAGTTTTCGGCCTTCAAGGCATCTGACCGCTGTTTGAACTCATTCTCTGCGCTGGCCCGATACTCCCAATATTTGGCAAGATATTTCTTGTCCGCCTCTTCCTCAGCTGTGCACCGGGCCCGGTCAGTCTTCTCCGAAGCCTCCCCCCTTAGGCTCTCGACCTGTTGGGTCAGTTTCAGCTTCTCCGCCTCCAAGGCCTGGCGAGCAACCTGGCTCTCCTCCAGTTGAACCAGAACTGTACCCACCTCCCGGAACGAGCGTTCCGCGATGAGAGAGGCCTGCAAGGAAAGACAACAGAATAAGTTAAGCAGAACCAAATGCACTAAGACAGATGATCCCAAAACACAACAACTGACAGCTTACCCCGGACAGTTGCTGCTTCACGGCATGTGTCAGCAACAGCGGATCCTTACTGCTACTGATGGCCCATTTCTCAGAATTGAGCTCGCACAAGCTCAGGGCCATATCCTCCATCATCTCCGCTCCGAACGGCGCCAATGCACGTCCGAGCCTAGGCACCAGCCTCTTCTCCAAGGCTGGGCCATCCAAAACCGCTCCAGCCGGGTGAAGGGATCTCACCCCCTCGGCCAGCTCAGCTCTCTTCACGGCAGACAAGTTGTCTGCCCTTCCCTGAGTAACAGCCTTCTCGGCCTCCAACCGCCTCTTCAAAAAATTATCGGCCCGTCTTACACCCTCCAGGAGGGCAGCGGGGAAACGGGTTGGTTTCTGAGGGAAGTGGAACTTCAGGCCAGGCAGAGGGAGGTTTGTTTGCTGAGAAGAAGGAGACCCCGAAAGGGTGGACTCCCTTTGGGCTGGAGGAGGAGGAAGACGGGGTACTAGGGACGGTAGCGAAGACACTACCGCCCCAGTCTTTTGTTGCAGCTGATGTTGCTGTTGATTTTGCTGCTGTTGTGGCGGTGTTAGTTGCTTGTGTTGTTGTTGTGGTTGTTGTTGCTGTTGGGGTTGTTTTTGCTGCTGAGTGGGGGTAGTCTGGTGGTGACTGCGCGCAGTCCGGAGATCTCCATCACCTCCAGGTGGAGAATGTCTAAGGCGTTTTCTCTTGTCGCCCTCAGCCTCCCCTCCGGGTCGTTTGCTCACCCCGGCCTTCTTCGCGGGAAACACAAGTCCTTCCCCATCGCTGCTGCTACTCGAGACCATCATGGTCTCGGAAGGCCCATCAGCAGGAGACTTTTCTACCCCCGGAGACACTTGCGCTTCACCACTTGTCTTCTTGGGAGTGGCAGCTTTACCTCCCCTACCAACTTTGGCCTTTCGTCCTTTCCCCTTGGACGGGTCTTGGCTAGTGGCAGCCTTCTTAATAAGCGAGGTAGCTCTCCCCAACATTTTTGCTTCGGGATGTTCTGCAAGAAACGTACGAAACAAGGTTAACGAACCAGCAAGCAATGTGAAAGAAGATAAGCAGAAGACAAGGAAACCAACAACATAAAAGCACAAGCAAGTCCGCCAGCAGAGAACAAGGAATAAAAAAGAGAAACGTTTGAGAAGGACGACCATGCACGAGAAACGTGGATGGCCTTCCCCGAGCGAAACAAGACACCGCTTCCTGCTCCAGGAAGCTCCCGTACTCCTTGAAGTCCGGGAATGACATGCTGAGGGAAGAAGGGTCAACCATGATGAAACCTTCTGACAGACTACCGTCACTCAAACACCCGAGGAGCTCATCTACCCTATCGCAATATCTGTCAAAGGGTACCCTACGCGGATCTAGCCTAAGGAAGCGGGGATCGAACCCCATCTAAGAGGTCCGGGAAACCTCAGATAGGCTGGGGGTGTGAATCAATCGAAAGCTACCCTTACCTATCCCGGAAGTGCCAGCTCCCGGAGTCCCTTCATTGGGGTAAGCCGCGGCGTAGCGAGCCTCAATTTCTTCTACCTCCGACTGGGGGTCGGGGAACCTCTCCGCCCAACTGGGGGACAAATTATTCTCATCCTGGACTGCCTGACAGATCACCTTGGACAGTTCCAGGGCAATCTGCTCCCGGACGTCAGCGGACACCTGACTTTGCCCCCTGCCACTCACTGGCCCAATATTTTGGAAGGAGGCGAGCAGCCCATACTCTATCAGAGATTCGGTGGTCACAAGTCCTTCCACCTTCAGCTCTTCCTCCGAGAACCCCTCGTAGAATTGCGACCTCCTTATCATCTCCGCACAGCGAGGCGTCCGCGGGATGGCTTCTGCAAAATTCAAACATGAGTACTAGAGATCCTCCTGGAAGGCAAATCAAACGTAAAGGAACAAAGTTGAGAAGGAGAGAAAGGAGCTCTTACCAGGGACTTTGAAGTCCAAAGATAGGGCTGGCACCCTCTTCAGTGGGAAGCCAGTCGTCAGGAACCAGTACTCCCGGAGGTCCGGAACCCTCGCAGTATGACAGGTGGGACACATCACGTCCGGGTGCCTCTCCAGCCTGTAAAATCCCACCTTGTCTGGATGACCTCTCATGGGCTGAGACTTCAACCCGTAGAAGTACAGCACCTCCTCCGGGGTAGGAGCCTCCAGGTTCCGGGACTTGCAAAAGATGAACCACCCCGCTAGGAGCTTGTAGCTGGGGGGAATCAACTGGAAGGGGGCAATCCCCGCCTTCACACAGAAATTGGCAAAGTAACTTCTTAGGGGCAAGTGCGCCCCACACACTATGTGTGCCCAGCTCCAGGCACCAAAACCCTCGTGGCTCTGACTAGCCGACTCGCCCAGCACCGACAGACGGTGCCACATCAGGCCTGGGATGTTCTTCAGGCCTGCCTCTGAGGAGTACAGCTCCAGCATGTCGTAGTTCCTGAACAGGTTCGGCTTCTGGTCCATCTCCCAGATTGAACTTTTGGTAGTCGGTGGGCTAGCCGCGACCACTTTTGCCATTCCTTTCCCCTTTGTGCCGGCGACAGGGGAACCCTTCTCCTGGGCAGAATCAGCCTCTGCCGCAGCGATGAGTTGTTCCTTTGAGATGTTCGTCACTGAACAAAAGAAACAAAGAAGAAAACACTCTAAGCAGTCAGCACCCTTGTCATACCCTAGCGGTATCAAAGGCATCGGGGAGACCCTCCCCGAAAACTGCTTGGAGAGGCTCCCACCGAGCTTGCCGAGGGGTTGGCACCATGCCACCCGAAGGACAGCAAGGAGCCAAACTCAGACTCCGACCCTAAGCCCGCCGAGAGAAGTGTTTTTCCAGAGAAAGACACCCTAAAGGCGTTCATGCTTATGCCCTAAAACAGCAAACCAGAATAGCGCAAGCAAGACAAGGAACGACTTTCCAAACGCAAATCGTCAAAGCATGCAAAAGAGATTACTTATCGACTCACATCAATCGCATGCCTATCAAAGCCCTATTCACGCATGCACATAGGCGATACTGGCAGAAAACTCAACTCTAACAACTACCAACAACCTAAGGTTTGGGAGGAAAGAGCAAAGTAGAAATACTTACTGGTATTCGGGTAGTTGAAGGTTGAAGGAGTAACTGGATCACTGCACAGAACGATCGTGAGAAGTAAATGCTGCAAAGACGAACGGCGTTTCAAACCCTGAACTTCGGCGAATAAACCCACTGCCAAATCAAAAGAAAAGTTTCTAGATTCCTTACCAAGAGAAGTGGCAAGTGCGAAGGAATGGAAGCTTAGAAGCATGAGAGTTCGAAGGTTTGGGAATCTGAAAATCCGAGGGATAGAGAATTTGAAAGCGTAAAGAGGAAGAACGGTCCGTTCCCTCGTTTTTATAGCAGGAAAGAAGTCGTTTCGAATTCCTCAAAGGGACGGTCCCGATCTTCCCATTCCGTGTGCATCAGATCCAACGGCTGGAGATGAAGAGACGATCCTATTTATGACTCCTCGGATGGGAATAAAGTATTTATTTCCCATCATTATACCACCTCGGGCCCGGTGTACCATTAAAAACCGTCAAATCATTACTCAGATGCCTGACGCACGCATACTCAGCCAGTCGCCTCACGCACACGTCTTGATCACAGAGCCATTCCTGGCATGACGCGTGGCCCTTGCCACACTTGAGTACTTGAGTTCAAACAGAAGAAATTTCCTTTCTTTTTCATACTAACACTCAGGCGGGAAAAAGGAACCCTTCCAGGAACACAGGAGGTGACCCCTCGCCTAATCTAGAAACCAGAATACCCGGAGGACTGTACAAGCTCCCGGATCTATCAAAGCTCCGTGACCTTGGGGGTAAATGGTATCCAGATTTCCGGATAGCGTTAGATGGATAGCCTCGGGGAAGCAGAATTATCAAAGTCTTTCACGGAAGGTGACCAGAGTTCGCGGATGGACAGAAAGGCTTCACCTCTCCCGTTTAGTGTCCGGCTTACTCTTTCAAGCAAACGAGACACGGAAGCTCATCAACTCTCCCGGAATCGCGAAGGGATATCCTTCGAGGAAGCCCCTTCCAGGAGAAGCTCTTCAGGTTGCCTTCGCGGAAATAGTTCCGTGCCTCGCACGGAACAAGACCAAGCGGTCAAGTCATGGAGGAGGCATAGTTGGAATGATATCCGCCTGACACAGGATCCCGCCTGACATGCCCGACAGGTCAAGGCCGCACACATCCCAGCATCCCTAAAAGTACCATTTCGCCTACTGTTCCGCTGACAACTTGGAAAAGACGGCTGCCTTTGTGCATTCCCCATACTTTCACGTAAATATACCCACATAGAGCCCGGTAGCCAGGCGACTACGGTAATTGTATCCCCTATTTATGGCTAGTGTAATAAAGACTCATGTGAGTAGAGAAAAAACCCTAATCCAAAACCCTAGCTATAAAGACCCCCTCATTTTACGATAGAGGGGACGGCCAACAAATTACATAGCAAGAACTCTACCAAAATCTCTCTAGCTTCATCTTCTTCAAGAGAACCCGAGAGAAACACTGTGAGTGTGTGAAGTTCTTATACACCAGCCCTCTTACTGTAATTCTCTACAAGTATAATAACATCGACTCGTGGACTAGGGCTCGTTAACACCTGAACCACGTACAAAATCTGTTGGTCTAATTATATTCCTGCACTTCTACAGTTCTTATCTTTTTGTTATTCTGTTTGTATTCGTCTCCGAAAAACTCGGTAAACAGGTAGTGGTAGTGGTAGTGGTACTGGTAGTGGTAGTTGTAGAAGTGGTAGAAGTTGTAGTAGTAGTCGTAATAGTAGTCGTAGTAGTTGTCGTTGTAGTCGTAGTAGTGGTAGTAGTTGTAGTATGGTAGTAGTGGTAGTAGTCATTGTACTAGTAGTAGTGGTTGTAGTATTGGTAGTAGTAGTTGTAGTAGTAGTTGTAGGAGTAGTGGTGGTGGTGGTGGTAGTGATAGTAGTGGTAGTGGTGGTAGTGATAGTAGTGGTAGTGGTGGTAGTGGTTGTAGTAATAGTGGTGGTAGTAGTGTTAGTAGTAGTGGTGGTAGTAGTGGTGGTAGTAGTGGGAGTAGTAGTGGTAGTAGTAGTAGTAGAAGTAGTGGTAGTGGTAGTGATAGAGGTAGTGGTAGAATTGGTAGTAGTGGTAGTAGTGGTCATAGTAGTAGTCATAGTAGTAGTCGCAAGTAGTAGTAGTAGTAGTCGTAAGTAGTGGTAGTTGTGGTAGTAGTACTGGTGGTAGTAGTGGTGGTAGTGGTGGTAGTGGTAGTAGTGGTAGTAATGGTAGTGGAAGTGGTAGAAGTGGTAGTGGTGGTGGTAGTAGTAGTTGTAGTGGTAGTAGTAGTAGTAGTAGTAGTAGTAGTAATAGTAGTAGTTGTTGTAGTGGTAGTAGAAGTTGTACTATTACTGGCAGTGGTCGTGGTCGTAGTAGTGGCCGTGGTAGTGGTCGTGGTAGTGGTGTGGTATTAGTAGTAGCGGTTGTAGTACTGGTACTAGTAGTGGTAGTAGTAGTGGTGGTAGTCGCGGTAGTTGTAGTGGTGGTAGTGATGGTAGTGGTAGTAGTGGTAGAGGTTGTGGTAGTGGTAGTAGTGGTAGTGGTTGAAGTAGTGGTAGTGGTGGTGGTGGTGGTAGTGGTGGTAGCTGTGGTAGTAGTAGTGATGGTGGTAGTAGTGGTGGTAGTAGTTGTAGTAGTAGTCGTAATAGTAGTGGTAGTGGTAGAGGTAGTTGTAGTGGTAGTGGTAGTGGTAGTTGTAGTGGTAGTAGTAGTGGTAATAGTAGTGGTAGTAGTATAGGTAGTGCTCGTGGTAGAGGTTGTGGTAGTAGTCGTGGTAGTAGTAGTAGTAGTGGTAGTAGTAGTTGTAGTAGTAGGTGTAGTAGTAGTGTTGGTATGGTGGTGGTGGTGGTAGTAGTGGTAGTGGTAGTGGTAGTGGTGGTAGTGGTTGTAGTAGTAGTAGTGGTGGTAGTAGTGGTGGCAGTAGTGGGTGTAGTAGTGGTAGTAGTAGTAGTAGAAGTAGTGGTATTGGTAGTGGTAGATGTAGTGGTAGAATTTGTAGTAGTTGTAGTAGTGGTCATAGAAGTAGTCATTGTAGTAGTCGCAAGTAGTCGTAGTAGTAGTCGTAAGTTGTGGTAGTAGTGGTAGTACTGGTAGTATAGTAGTAGTGGTAGTAGTGTTAGTAGTGGTGGTAGTAGTAGTGGTGGTAGTAGTAGTGGTAGTAGTAGTGGTCGTGGTAGTGGTCGTGGTAGTGGTAGTGGTTGTGGTAGTAGTAGTGGAGGTAGTCATAGTGGTAGTGGTAGTGGCGTGGAAGTGGTCGTTGTAGTAGTAATGGTAGTGGTCGTGGTAGGGGTCATGGAATTTGTCATGGAAGTGGTAGTGGTAGTGGTAGTGGTAGTGGAAGTTGTAGTGGTAGTGGTAGTGGTAGTGGTAGTAGTAGTTGTACTGGTAGTGGTAGTTGTAGAAGTTGTAGTAGTAGTCGTAATAGTAGTCGTAGTAGTAGTCGTTGTAGTCGTAGTAGTGGTAGTAGTTGTAGTATGGTAGTAGTGGTAATAGTCATTGTACTAGTAGTAGTGGTTGTAGTATTGGTAGTAGTAGTTGTAGTAGTAGTTGTAGGAGTAGTGGTGGTGGTGGTGGTAGTGATAGTAGTGGTAGTGGTGGTAGTGATAGTTGTGGTAGTGGTGGTAGTGGTTGTAGTAATAGTGGTGGTAGTAGTGTTGGTAGTAGTGGTGATAGTAGTGGTGGTAGTAGTGGGAGTAGTAGTGGTAGTAGTAGTAGTAGAAGTAGTGGTAGTGGTAGTGATAGAGGTAGTGGTAGAATTGGTAGTAGTGGTAGTAGTGGTCATAGTAGTAGTCATAGTAGTAGTCGCAAGTAGTAGTAGTAGTAGTCATTAGTAGTGGTAGTTGTGGTAGTAGTACTGGTGGTAGTAGTGGTGGTAGTGGTGGTAGTGGTAGTAGTGGTAGTAATGGTAGTGGAAGTGGTATTAGTGGTAGTGGTGGTGGTAGTAGTAGTTGTAGTGGTAGTAGTAGTAGTAGTGGTAGTAGTAGTAGTAGTAGTAGTAGGTGTAGTTGTTGTAGTGGTAGTAGAAGTTGTACTAGTACTGGCAGTGGTCGTGGTCTTAGTAGTGGTCGTGGTAGTGGTCGTGGTAGTGGTGTGGTATTAGTAGTAGCGGTTGTACTAGTGGTGGTAGTCGCGGTAGTTGTAGTGGTGGTAGTGATGGTAGTTGTAGTAGTGGTAGAGGTAGTGGTAGTGGTTGAAGTGGTAGTGGTTGAAGTAGTGGTAGTGGTGGTGGTGGTGGTAGTGGTGGTAGGTGTGGTAGTAGTAGTGATGGTGGTAGTAGTGGTGGTAGTAGTTGTAGTAGTAGTCGTAATAGTAGTGGTACTGGTAGTGGTAGTGGTAGTGGTAGTGGTAGTGGTAGTTGTAGTGGTAGTAGTAGGGGTAATAGTAGTGGTAGTAGTATAGGTAGTGCTCGTGGTAGAGGTCGTGGTAGTAGTCGTGGTAGTAGTAGTAGTGGTAGTAGTAGTTGTAGTAGTAGGTGTAGTAGTAGTGTTGGTATGGTGGTGGTGGTGGTAGTAGTGGTAGTGGTAGTGGTAGTGGTGGTAGTGGTTGTAGTAGTAGTAGTGGTGGTAGTAGTGGTGGTGGTAGTGGGAGTAGTAGTGGTAGTAGTAGTAGTAGAAGTAGTGGTATTGGTAGTGGTAGATGTAGTGGTAGAATTTGTAGTAGTTGTAGTAGTGGTCATAGAAGTAGTCATTGTAGTAGTCGCAAGTAGTCGTAGTAGTAGTCGTAAGTTGTGGTAGTATTGGTAGTAGTGGTAGTATAGTAGTAGTGGTAGTAGTGTTAGTAGTGGTGGTAGTAGTAGTGGTGGTAGTAGTAGTGGTTGTAGTAGTGGTCGTGGTAGTGGTCGTGGTAGTGGTAGTGGTCGTGGTAGTAGTAGTGGAGGTAGTCATAGTGGTAGTGGTAGTGGCGTGGTAGTGGCCGTTGTAGTAGTAATGGTAGTGGTCGTGGTAGGGGTCATGGAATTTGTCATGGTAGTGGTAGTGGTAGGGGTAGTGGTAGTGGAAGTTGTAGTGGTAGTGGTAGTGGTAGTGGTAGTAGTAGTTGTACTGGTAGTGGTAGTTGTAGAAGTTGTAGTAGTAGTCGTAATAGTAGTCGTAATAGTAGTCGTTGTAGTCGTAGTAGTGGTAGTATGGTAGTAGTGGTTGTTGTGGTAGTAGTGGTTGTAGTGGTTTTAGTGGTAGTAGTGGTAGTAGTAGTAGTAGTGGTGGTAGTAGTAGTGGTAGTAGTAGTGGTAGTAGTAGTGGTAGTAGTGGTAGTGGTAGTGGTAGTAGTGGTAGTTGTAGTAGTGGTAGTGGTAGTGGTAGTAGAGGTAGTGGTAGTGGTGGTAGTGGTGGTAGTTGTGGTAGTCGTGGTAGTTGTAGTGGCAGTGGTAGTGGTAGTGGTAGTGGTAGTGGTAGTTGTAGTGGTAGTTGTAGTGGAAGTAGTAGTAGTAGTAGTAGTAGTAGTAGTAGTAGAAGTAGTAATAGTAATAGTTGTCGTAGAAGTGGTGGTAGTAATGGTCGTGGTTGTAGTGGTGGAAGTGGTGGTAGTGGTGGTAGTGGTGGTAGTGGTGGTAGGTGTGGTAGTAGTTGTAGTAGTAGTTAGTAGCAGTAGCAGTAGCAGTAGCAGTAGTGGTAGGGGTCGTGGTCGTGGTAGTGATAGTGGTAACGGTAGTGTCCGTGGTCTTGGTTGTGGTCATGGTAGTGGTCGTGGTAGTAGTAGTAGTGGCAGCAGTAGTGGTAGTAGTAGTGGTAGAAGTAGTGGTAGTAGATGTGGTAGTAGTAGTGGTGGTAGTGGTGGTAGTGGTAGTAGTGGTAGTAATGGTAGTGGTGGTGGTAGTAGTGGTAGTGGTGGTAGTGATGGTAGTCGTGGTTGTGGTGGTAGTAGTAGTAGTGGTGGTAGTAGTGGTGGTAGCAGTGGTAGTAGCAGTGGTAGTGGTAGTGGTTGTGGTAGAAGTGGTAATAGTGGTAGTAGTATTCATAGCTGGAGTGTTAGTAGTAGTCGCAAGTATTCGTAAGTAGTCGTAGTAGTAGTAATAGTTGTAGTAGTAGTAGTAGTAGTAGTAGTTGTAGTAGTGGTAGTGGTAGTGGTAGTGGTAGTGGTAGTGGTAGAGGCGAAGTCCCAGAAGTAGAGGCGCCTGGGCACAACCCGAGCTGAGGGCCTAGTAGAGGAAGCAGCTCGGCTTTTAAAATGCAGTTTTATACGCGAGGCAAAATACCCGATCTGTGTCGCCAATCCTGTTTTGGTCCCGCAACGGGAAGTGGCGGACCTGGATCGACTTTTCTGATCTAAATAAAGCATGCCCCAAAGATTGCTTCCCCTTGCCGAGAATTGACCAATTGGTGGATGCCGCTGCGAGGCACGAGCTCATGTCTTTCATTGATGCATACTCGGATTATAACCAGATCGCTATGAATCCTGCGGACTAGGAACATACTTGCTTCATGACCCTAACCAATGTTTATTGTTACAAGGTCATGCCCTTCGGGCTGAAGAATGCCGGGGCTACATATTAGAGATTGGTCAATAGAATGTTCGCTGATCAGATCGGGAATAACATGGAAGTGTATGTTGACGACATGTTGGTCAAGTCAAAAACTGCCGATAACCACGTTCTCGATCTGAAGGAATGTTTTAAGATCTTGAGGAAGTATGGTATGAGGCTGAATCCCCAAAAATGTACCTTTGGGGTTGCGTCAGGAAAATTTATGGGTTTCATAGTCAACACCACTGGAGTAGAGGCGAACACCGGTAAAATCATTTCTCTACTCGAAATGCCATCACCCTCGTCGCAAAAAGACGTCCAAAGTCTGACAGGAAGGGTGGCAGCCCTTAATTGGTTCATTTCCAAATCAACCGATAAGTGTTTGCCATTCTATAACCTGCTTCGGGGAAATAAAAAATTCGAGTGGACCGATGAGTGCGAGCGTGCCTTCCTCGACCTGAAAGCACATTTAGCCGAGCCACCTGTGTTGTCTAAACCAACAGCAGGAGAGCCTCTTTTTCTTTACATGGCTGTCACGGATGATGTGGCTAGCGCCGTGCTGGTCCGGGAAGAGGATCGGTCTCAGAAGCCGGTCTATTACATTAGCAAAAGGCTCCTCGGAGCCGAATCTCGGATCCATTGATGGAAAAAATGGTGTTCTGCCTTATCAAGGCCTCCAGAAAAATTAGGTTGTATTTCCAGTCCCATTCAATCCATGTCAGAACCGATCAACCTTTGAGGCAGGTACTGCAGAAACCTAATGCATTGGGACGTCTTTTGAATTGGGCCATCGAGTTCAGCCAGTTCGAGATACTATACGTACCACGAACTGCGATCAAAAGCCAAGCTCTGGATGATTTCATGGAAGAGTGCACTGGATTCCAAGAGGAACTGGTGGAACAACCGGTGCAGGTTTTGTGGAAAGTCTTTGTGGATGGTTCGTCTAATGAGAACGGGTTAGGAGCTGGAATCGTTTTGGTATCCCCCGAGGGACATCGTTTCCACTCCGCGTTACAGTTCAGATTCGAAGCGTCCAACAACGAGGTCGAATACGAAGCTTTGTTGGCTGGGCTAAGGGTGGCCCGGGAGCTGAAGGCCAGGGCCATCCAGTGCTATAGTGATTCCCAGCTCGTGGTAAACCAGGTGTCAGGGGAATACCAGGTGCGGGGAACCAAGATGGCAGCCTACTTGGCCAAGGTAAAGAAGGAGTTGTCCGCATTTGAGTACAGCCTAGTCGAACAGATCCCTCGGGAGCAGAACGCCAGTGCTGATGCCTTAGCAAAGTTTGCCACCTCCAGGGAGGCCAAAACCTTAAGCTTGATACCGATGGAATTCCTGGAAAGTCCAAGCGTAGAGGAGGCCGTGAGAGAGGTCGAGATGATTGATGCCAGGCCAACCTAGATGACTCCCATAGTCGAATACCTCACAACAGGAAAGTTACCTGAAGAGCGGAGCGACGCGAGGAGGGTACTTTACCAAGCTCCGAGGTATGCAATCGTAGATGGGACGTTGTACCGACGTGGTCTTTCTTTGCCTCTTCTGCGATGTGTTCTGCCAGATGAGGCCAAGACTATTCTGCAAGAGGTGCATGAAGGCTTTTGTGGGGATCACGCTGGGTGGCAAAGCCTGGCCTTAAAGACATTGAGGCAAGGATATTACTGGCCCACTCTATCAAAGGACTCAATTTCTTACGTCCAAAAGTGTGACAAGTGCCAGCGGTTTGCCACGATCACCCGAGCTCCCCCAATCGAGCTGAAGATGATCTCGTCTCCATGGCCATTCACGGTCTGGTGGATTGACTTAGTCGGTGCCCTACCCACGGGAAAAGGAGGAGTTCGCTATGCGGTAGTAGCTATTGACTACTTCACGAAGTGGGCAGAAGTGGAGCCCCTGGTGAAAATAACATCAAAGAGAGTCCTCGATTTTGTGGTTAAGAATATTGTCTGCCGATTCGGACTGCTGAAGAAGATCATGTCGGATAACGGAACTCAGTTCGATAGCGACCTCTTCACTGAATTCTGTGGAAGGCACGACATAATTAAAAAAATTTCCTCTATGGCCTTCTCCAAGGCTAATGGGCAAGTCGAGGCTGTGAACAAAACGCTCAAGGTAAGCCTTAAGAAGAGGCTTGACGAAGCTAAGGGAGTTTGGCCCGAACAGCTCCCTCAGGTGCTATGGGCATACCGGACCTCACACCGAACTTCGACGGGACATACTCCTTTCTACTTTAAGAAGTGAAGCTGTCCTTCTTGTCGAAACAAAGATAGCCTCGCACAGAGTCCGGGCGTTTAGCCTAGAACAGAATGATAAATTGCTTAGCGCGTCCCTCGACCTAATTGACGAAAAACGAGAAGCTTCACAGCTGCAGCTCGCGCATTATCAACAAAAAATCACTCGTTATTTCAACTCAAGGGTCAAAATACGCATCTTTAACTTAGGAAACCTGGTGCTCCGAAGGCTCTTTTTAGCCGGTAAGGATCCCAAGGATGAAGTATATTTCTTGTATCGTTGTATGTTTCCATGTGCGTATAGGCTTAAAAGAGCGTGTTCAAAGTAACCGAGAAAGATCTCTTTTTGATTACTTGGGGGGCATGTACCCCGAGAACCAGGTCCTAAAACTTAGAAGTTGGTTAAATTGATTAACCAGTGTTATTTCTAAAAAGCACGAGGTGTCGATAAAACTAGCGCGAACTAAGTTTTTAAAATTAATATCCTCACTACAAGAATTTTAGCATAATATAACACCTAAAAATCACAATTTTCAAAAGACGCTACGGTTAAATATGAAAAATTAGGCGCGCTCTTGGTACAGTAAATTTTAAAGCCCGCCACTAGCTTTTCCATCTCCCCCTCTAATATTCTATCAGCCCTAAAGTATCTCTCTCTCTCTCTCTCTCTCTCTCTCTCTCTCTCTCTTGTATCTTCTTCTTCACAGATCAACCCTAACCGCGTTCCCCTCTCTATCGCTTTTTCTCTCCCTCTAAAAATAGTCACACACACTCCAATCTCTTGCCTTCTCTCAATCTCTCGTTCTTCCCACTCACAGTGACTCTTTCTTTCGCTCTCTCTAGTTTGGAACCATCGTTTACCGACCTCTCTCTCTCATTCTCTTTCTGATGTGGGTGCTAAGGATCAATGATGAAGGGTCCCAGGAAAGGGCTTTGGGACAATGATGAAAAGACGCAATAAGGGGCGAAACAGATGCTCCCCAAAGTTCTTTGACCCTTTCTTCTCCCTAGCGCGAACCAGAGGCCTTTCCTCCATGGGCGATGGGCAAACTAGTCTGTCCATTATGTGAAGTAAGGTAACTTTAACCCATTTTTTTAATTTATGATATATGAAGTATGATTTATATGTAAACTAAGGTAACTGAGCCTGTCAATTTTGATTTTTTTTTTTTTGTTGATTTATGGATTTGAAAGTTTAAAATCCTAAACCTCAAACATTTAATGGTCCGAATTTTCTCAAATTTTTATAGTTTTTTCTTGCCATTATATATGTAACACTTGATCATGCTCTTTGATGGTTTTTTTTTTTTTTGCAGTTTATTTTAATATTGATTGTGTTCATGTTGCCATTTACGGACCAAAAGCAAACCGTTGAAGCAAACCACGACCACACCCCTGCTGAAGCCTCCCTCACGCAGCTGAAGCACACCACGACCACACCCGTGTTGAAGTCGTTGGGTCTCTCGTCCCTCCCCCTCTGTTTATCTCTCCTGCTGGCTATGAGCAAGAACAGAAGACCTTTATTTATCTCTGTAAGAGGTATAGTTTGTGTTTTTTTTCTTTCAGATTTCAATATCAAGAAAACATTTTGAATATTATCAGTATATATATATATGTGTGTGCTTGTGTTAGAATTATTTCTAAAATCTTGACTTTCATATGTATAGGCTCGTTTGGCTCTCATTTTTTAGATTGAGCGTAATTTTCTCAGAGCTTGTGTTTGTGAGAACTAGTTTTGTCAGAGAGAAAGGTGTTGAAAAACTCAATCTTCGAGTTGTAATTTTTTAGTATGTACTATTGCTTTGTGTGACTGGAACCAAGTAATTTTAATTGTGTTTCTTCTCTTAATTTCTCAGTTATTTTTCATTTCTACTTTCATGCTACTTCTTTTGTGTTAAATCTAAGTGTTTTAAATCATGGATTTGGAGTAGTTAATCCTCAGTGTGCCTTAGAGTTTGGTTGTTTGGGCCTATGGGAAATTTTTCATGTTTTGTATGTCACTATCTTTTGTGGCATTTTTGGCTTGTTGGTCTTATTTCTTCTATGACAGACTTTGTATTGTTATGTTTTCTTATTTTGATGAATATATTTGGATACTGCCTTGGAATTTTTTCAGCATATGATTATCTTATTTCTATTTGGTTGGAGGTCTATAAATAAGAGTCACCTTTTGATTTTGTATTTCTATTTGGTTGTGATTATGTTGGTTTTTGTGAGTGTTGAAGAACATGTTTGAAGGGTTCCCTTTCTTATTTCATTTATGTGCACAATAGCTATTTGTTTAGTTGATTTTCCTTAGTTTGAATGCCTCCATGCACGACTAATATGAAGGGTTAAGTAAGGTATATACTTATTCAAACTACTGGATAGATTGAGATTCTTGACTCATTGGAATTAATTCACCCAAAGTAAATGGAACTTTTAGGTAAATTAAGAGTGATTTTAAAATAAATTAATTAACCATATAACTATTGAGTATTCTCTTGATGACAACACTTAGTCAATACCTTACTATTGTATTTGTTAGTGTCTTTAGTTCTGTTAGTATTACTGTTAATATAGACTCTACCTGTAACTAATTGTAGTTAGTATCTACAGTGGTTAGAATTGCTTGTGTTGGTATTTTTGTAGTTACCTCTCCTTTAGTCCTTTTTGCTGTATTTTTTTGTATGAAGTTAGGATTGTCTAGATTTGATTTATACATGTTGTATTATATGATTTTATTAAGCTTTTGTTATAAGTGTGAACTGAAGCTCTACTCTCTTAAAGTTAAACTATTATTATTTGCATATCTTTTTTTTGCAATTGTATTTCATTTGCATGTTTTAGGTTCTTGATCACAGAAGTGAAAAGACATTTAAATTTTGCATGTTTAGTAAATTTGTTCTTCTATTTTATTAGTTATCTTTTTGCCTGAAATACTATGTTTTGCACACTACCTTTATGTATTTTTTTGTAATGATGAAATGGAGATCATTGGCACTTGTCTAATTGAGGATACAACCAAATTGGATTGTGAGATTTTGGCCATTTGATAATTGAAAATTTGCTTCCATATGGAAGCAATTTATGAAATTATTGAAACCTGCCGTTCTTATTTGATAATGACCAAGTGCTTAGCTCCAATTACTCAACATGGTATGTACTCAACTCAGTTTTTTATTTTGTTTCTTAGTCATTGAGTTAATATAATATATGGCTTCAGTTTATTCTTGTTTCTTTCCTGGCCTTTTATTTTCTTGAGTTCTTTGATTCCTTCCAGCTTTTCCCCTATTATGAAGTTGTTTTTGAACTAAGAGAGATGAGTAGGTATTTAGCAACTTTATTTTATAATTTAATTTATATTAATAATAAGGAGGGAAAGAATCCATTGAGCATTTCTGTGGCTGCCTAGTAACTTCCCCACCGCTACTGGATTAGCTTCCCCTCCTGCTGGTTTAGCTTGTTTTGGTAATATAAAAATTTTAAGTCTTTCTTCTTTTCATACAGATGTAGTGTTGTTTTAACCGTTTTTCTTCTTAAGTATAGTTAAAAGAACCATAGTTTTGATTGTGTTTTCTAAAGTGATAAAGTACCATTAACTTGATTTAAAATGTATGTTAAAGTGATCTTTGATTTATTTTTAATCATTATGCAACAAATTTTCATTACATGACTGGTTATGTTTTATTATTTGACATAATTTTATATTTTCTTGCATACTGGTTATTTATATTTTTAGCTTTATAATATGTTTGATTTTTGTTGCTAGAACTTTTATAAATAAACCTTACATTTTCACATTATGGTTGTGTCAAGATCCTTTAAGTAGGCTTTAATTTGTTGGTTTTGCTTAAATATTATTTCTTTGGTTTGTGCTATTGCTTTTGTTTTTAATAATTTCTTTTGCTGCAATTGATGAAGGTAAGCCCTTTCCCCTTTAGTTCAGGTTTATTCTTGTTAATATTTGTATTGGTGTGCGATTTTTCTCCAACTGTTTTGTATGCTAAAAAATTAAATTGAACAGAATGGTTTAGACTTTAATAACTTTCTGGGTTTGTTTATGAGTTCTAGTAGATTTGTTTTTTTTTTTTTTGGCAAAATCAATAGACCTCATGCTTTCAATATTCCATTTGGACTTTTGATACATCTGGAAACTGCTTTTGATACATTTGTTGTGTTGTTGTTGGTCTTTAATATTATTATTTTTCAGTTTGCTAGCTACTTTCCCAACTTCTGGCCTTTGTATTTTAAACTTTAGTTGTTATTTAACTTTTTTGAGCTGTAGTTTCTAAGAACAGAATTTCATATAAAGATAAACTAGGATAGTTGGAACCTTGGCTCTTGTGTTACAATACCTTAAATTTGAATTCATATTTTCATTGATTGGGATATTGGATACTAAACTTCCTAAACTTATGAACCTTTATGAATTGGAGTAGGGACGGCTTTATCCTTTTATGAGTCGCTTTCGTTAAGTTCACCTGACCTTGGTTATGCTATCTATCAAAGCTAGAATAATTAATTCACAGTTTGATGTTAGGACAGCCTAACACTCTGTTTTTTAATTTTATTTTTAATCTTTATTGCAAGTATATATCATAGACTATGGTCTTGCGAAAAAGTATAGGGATCTTCAAACGCACAAGCACATTCCATACAGGTAACAGATATTTGAGAAATATTATGGTCTTAAGTATAGTGGAAGGTGTTTATATCATGTGTAATGATTATCACTGTGCTGAGTTTTAACTTATAAATGTTAATGTAACGCCCTGGATAGCCAAGACCGTTACACTGTGTAATTATAAAGGTGCATGACTCGCTAATCAAGTCATTAATTTGAAAATGTGTCACTAAACATGTAAGATCTATGGTTAAAAAGGTTTTGGTCTCAAAAGACTCATTTCATATATTTAAACTGTAGTAAACATGGGATCCCATACAAAACAAAGTTAAAACAAGTTTACAGACTCCCAAAAGTACATGAGTAACCACTAGCCATACTAAGGCAAAACAGACAGTCTTCAGGTTCCATGTCCTTGCCTAGACCTCAACCGTGGCAGCCGAGCACCTGGCTATGTACATTCCGCTCGCTGAGCTCTCCTGTCAGGGCTGATCTAAATTGCCCTTGCCTTTACCTGCACCACGTAGCACCCGTGAGCCAAGGCCCAGCAAGAAAACACCATAGATAACTCAAACAATAGCAACAGACAAATAGCTTAGTAAGCATGTATACCCATCAGATAATCCACAACAGATATTTAGCATATACATTCCAACACAAGATACATTCTATCACATGTAATAATCATATCACATAATTTTCAGGGCCGACGACTTACGCCGCACCCTCTGTTTAACCCACTGACTCTGGCCCGCTTAAACCAAGCTCAGTGCATAATAAGCTGTCCTCGGCTACCAGTGGCCGAGCCGCGCCCTGTGCGCTAGTGAGACCCTTAGCACCCTTAGGCCGTTTGTTCACTAAATGGCTTGCATGGCATAATTCCATCTTTTCAAGCTTCTACAATAGGGAGCCAATAGTCGTGTCTCATATATTCAACCAGGTGCAGTTTTCTTACCTTTAGTCTGTACGGTTATCGAATTACGAGCAACGTCCCTCAAGCACGATCCGTTCCCGAGCCTAAGCTTTTATCACCTAGCCACAACCAAAGTATAGTGTTTCATAAATACTCAAATATAGGTTTCCAGTTACAAAACTAACTCCCGGGACTCCTAATTCCACCAGGCATGGTGGCGAAACCAAACCCGAGCACACTAGACCACTTCCCCATGCTTAAAACCCTCAAAATCTCAAGTGTGCAACCAAGGGCTGCGGCCCCCAAAACCTAGCTGCAGCCCTTCCCCAAAATAGAACCTATACCCTCATTGAACCACACACGCACCGCGGACCTTGCCTTGGGTGCCGCGGCGCGCCCCCTTGGCCAAGCCCCCTTGGCTTCTTTGCATGCTAGGGCCGCAGCGCTCTAGAACAGAGCCGCGACCCTCCTCTTCGAACCCAGATTTTTCACCATTTCAAAACTCAAAACCTTACTTTAAATCATCCAAAAACTTCCCAACTCTTAACCAATTAATTCCCAACTTCTTTAGCATGATCTAAACAACATAACTCCCAAGAAAACACAGCCTAACACACTCTAATCTCCTCCTTTCAACTTCTAAAACCCAAGTGCTATAAACACTCAAACCAGCCACCTAAACTCAATTTAAACCTCTAAACCAGAAGTTAAAACTCACCTTTGTTGTAGAATCACTCCACCAAGCTGTGGCCAAGCTAAGCTCCCAAGTTCCCTTCTTTAATTCTGCCTTAAAACACCAAAACTGACTTTGTCTCAACACTTAACCAACCCAGCTAGAACTCAGAATTCAAACCACAGAAAAGATGTTTAGATGCTTACCTTAATCCTTGTTTTAGTGCTTGATAAATCCCTGAGCTAGACCTTCAAATCCTCACTACAAATCCAAGAGATTCCAGCTAATTTCCCCTTTAGTTTCTTTTGTGTTTCCTTATACGTGAAAGAGAGAGAGATGAAGCTAAGTTAAAGTCGGTTTATGTTTTCTTCCAAAAGCTTCTCTATGTCTAACTTATCTATTAAGTTAATCCCAAGGCTCGGGGTGCTGGAACCGTCCCCCAGGCCAAAATGGTGATATCCCCCAGTATTCCCGCCTAGACATTCTAACCTCAAATATATCTCCATATATTTATTTTCATGACCCGATAATCCTAATTGCTACCCGCTATCTATAATTATTCCCGACTTCTCCAAAGTCATAACTTAAACCCCATTGTGGCTTATCCTGCTATCTGACCGCAGAATCATCTTGAGTCGTGCTCAACGAACCTGTCCACATAATAATGTGGTTCTCACATATATCACATACCATATTACCACATAATATAATCGATTATCATATAAGCATTATTAAACATATAATTACTCATTAAATCACAATTATTCCATTAATGCCCTCCTGGCACACTAATCAAGGCCCTTAAGCCTTATTACAACTATCCCATCCTAATGAGAATTTCGTCCTCAAAATTTACCTGAATAGCTCGGGATGCTGATCCCGCATCGCTATCTCTAGCTCCCAGGTTGCTTCCTCAACCTTGCTATTCCTCCATAATACTTTCACTAATGGAATCGTCTTATTCCGCAGAACCTTCTCTTTCCGATCCAAAATCTGAATTGGTCTCTCCTCATAGGACAAATCTGCTTGCAGCTCCAAGTCCTCATGCCTCAACACATGTGTTGTATCAGAAACATACTTCCGCAACATAGAGACGTGAAACACATTATGAACTCCTGATAAAGACGGTGGCAAGGCTAGCCTATAAGCCACCTGCCCAACCCTCTCTAGAATCTCAAAGGGTCCAACGAACCGAGGGCTCAGTTTGCCCTTCACTCTAAACCTCCTCACACCCCTCAACGGTGAAACTCGCAGAAACACGTGGTCCCCGACCTGGAACTCCACGTTCCTACGCTTAGGATAAGCGTAGCTTTTCTGCCTACTCTGTGAGGCAAGCATCCTAGCTCGAATCTTTTCATTGGCCTCATTAGTCCTCTGAACCATGTCTGGCCCCAAATATCTTCTCTCACCCATCTCATCCCAATGAATAGGCGATCTGCACTTCCTTCCATATAACATCTCATAAGGAGCCACTCCAATCATGGACTGATAACTGTTGTTATATGAAAACTCAACCAATGGAAGATACTTACTCCACGAACCCTCAAAGTCAATCACACATGCCCTAAGCATGTCCTCCAATACCTGAATCGTCCTCTCAGACTGTCCATCAGTCTGAGGATGAAAAGCTGTGCTAAACTTCAGCTGGGTCCCCATGGCTCTCTGCAGAGCTCCCCAGATCTTAGAGGTAAAGATAGGGTCTCGATCAGATACAATAGACTTTGGAACCCCATGGAGATGAACTATCTCCCTCACATACAGCTCTGCATACTGTTCCACAGTATAAGTTGACCTAACTGGTAGGAAATGAGCTGACTTGGTGTATCTATCAACTATCACCCACACCGAGTCATGGAGTCCAACTGTCCTGGGTAATCCTCCCATGAAATCCATCGTAATGTCCTCCCACTTCCATTCTGGGATACCCAAAGGCTGCAGTAATCCCGCTGGTCGTTGATGCTCAGCCTTAACCTGCTGACAGGTTAAACATCTAGATACGTACTCAACTACATCCTTCTTCATCCCTGGCCACCAGTATAATGTCCGTAGATCCTGATACATCTTCGTGGTACCCGGATGAAGTGAGTATGGCGTAGTGTGGGACTCATCCAATATCTCATGCCTAATCCCCTCATCTTCCGGAACACAAATCCGTCCCTGATATCGGAGCAAACCTACCTCTGAAACTGAATAATCTTTAGTTGTCCCCGCTAAGGCATGCCGCCTACTATCCTGCAACTGCACATCAGTCAACTGTCCCTCCTTGACCCGCTCCAACAAGGTCGACTGCAAAGTGATATTGGCTAACTGGCCCACCACCAGTTCTATCTTTGCCCTGACCATCTCATCAGCCAATTCTCTCGAGATCTGGGTAGAACTATACAACTGTCCTGGGCCCCTCTGGCTCAATGCATCTGCCACCACATTGGCTTTCCCAGGGTGGTAAAGGATATCACAATCATAATCCTTAACCAACTCCAACCAACGTCTCTGTCTCATATTTAGATCCTTCTGAGTGAAGAAGTACCTCAGACTCTTATGATCAGTGTAGATCTCGCATTTCTCTCCATATAGATAATGACGCCACACCTTCAGTGCAAACACAATTGCGCTAACTCCAAATCATGAGTTGGATACCTCTGCTCATACTCCTTCAGCTATCGAGATGCATAGGCTATGAATTTCTCATTCTGCATTAGCACACAGCCTAAACCCAACCTTGATGTGTCACAATAGACCATGAACTTCCCTTCCTCCAAAGGAAGACTCAACACAGGCGCAAAAATAAGTCGTCGCTTCAACTCCTGAAAGCTGTTCTCACACTTCTCTGACTAGACGAACTTCTGATTCTTTCTTGTCAACTCTGTCATCGGCGAAGAAATCTTTGAGAACCCCTCTACAAACCTCCTATAGTAACCTGCTAACCCAAGGAAACTTCTCACCTCCGAGGCATTCCTCGGCCTCGGCCAATCTCTGACCGCCTCTACCTTGGACGGATCCACCTTAATCCCTTCTGCCCCATCTATATGTCCAAGAAAGGTCACCTCTAGTAGCCAAAACTCACACTTCTTAAACTTGGCGTACAACTGATGCTCCCTTAACCTCTGTAAGACCTGTCGGAGATGCTGCTCATGATCTGCCTCTGAACTGGAGTATACTAAGATGTCGTCGATGAAGACAATGACGAACTAGTCCAAAAAGTCTTTGAACACCCTGTTCATCAGATCCATAAAAGCTACTGGGGCATTGGTCAGACCAAAAGACATGACCAAGAATTCATAATGCCCATAATACGTCCAGAAAGCCATCTTTGGTATATCCTCATCCTTGATCCTCAGCTGGTGATAACCAGATCGAAGATCAATCTTTGAGAACACCGTCTTACCTTGTAGCTGGTTGAACAAGTCATCAATCCTTGGCAGAGGATACTTATTCTTAATAGTCAACTTGTTCAATTCTCTGTAATCGATGTACATCCTCAAGGTCCCGTCCTTCTTCTTAACAAACAGTACCAGTGCGCCCCATGGAGAGTAGCTAGGCCTGATGAACCCCAAATCCAAAAGTTCTTGTAACTATATCTTCAACTCTTTCAGTTCTGTTGGTGCCATCCTGTATGGTGTCCTGGATACTGGTTCTGTCCCTGATGCCAACTCAATCTCAAATTGTATCTCCCTACACGGCGGCAACCCTGGCAAATCCTCGGGGAAGACATCCAAAAACTCGCACACCAATCTAGTCTCTCCCGGCCCTGCCGGCATAACTCTGGTGGTATCCACCACATTAGCCAGAAAACCTATGCATCCCCCCTGCAACAGGTCTTTGGCTCTCAACACTGAAATCATAGGTATGCGGGGTCCAGATACCGCACCCACAAAAGACAAAAGGGTCCTCGCCCTCCGGCTCAAAAGTAACCATCTTCTTCCTACAATCGATCGTAGCCCCATACCTAGCTAGCCAATCCATTCCTAGAATCATATCAAAGTCTCCCAAATCTAACTCAATCAAATCCACCGAAAGTTCCCTACCATCAACCATCACTGGCAGTGCCCTAATCCACCTCCTGGAGACTACCAGCTCCCATGTAGGCAATAAAGTCCCAAACCCCGCAGTCCAATACTCACTAGGTCTACACAATCTATCAATCACTCTACTAGAAACAAAAGAATGTGTAGCACCAGAATCAATCAATACTGTAAAAGGAAAGCCATCACTAGAAAGCTGACCTGTCACTACTGAGGGACTAGCCTCAACCTCCGCCTGAGTCAAGGTGAATACTCGAGCTAGAGTCAAGCTATCCACCTTTCCTGCTTCACCTTTCTTCACCGTTGGGAAGTCTTTCCTAAGATGCCCCACTGCTCCACAAACAAAACATGCCTTGGCCCGGCACTCGCCCAGATGGCGTCTTCTACACCTCGGGCACTCTGGATAGGTCCGCCATGCCTCACCGCCACCCTGACCACCCCGACCTCTCCTATCAGAACTAGGAGCGGTCGACGTGTTAAGAGTCTTCCTCTTGAAGTCACTGGGGCCTCCGCCCCTACCTGTTCCTGAATAAGGAGGCACCGCCCTATGGTTCTCATGCCTCACTGCGCTCTCCTTCCATATCTTGTTCTCCGCTTCCTCTGCGGTAAGAGCCCTCTTAACGGCCTGAGCATAAGTTGTTCCTCCAGGTACCGTGGTAATCCTAACATCCCGGGCTATCATAGCATTAAGCCCTCTAATAAAACAATCTTGCCTAGCAGCATCAGTAGGCACAAGATCTGGTGAAAACTTTGCAAGCCTATAAAATTTCAGGGCATACTTAGTAACAGTCATACTGCCCTGTACCAAACTCACAAACCCATTGACCTTTGCTGCCCTAACAGCAACATTGTAATACTTCTGGCCAAACAAATCCTTGAAACCTTCCCAGGTCAGTGTGGCAACCTCTCTGGTCTGCGATGCCACTTCCCACCAAATACGGGCTTCCTCCCTCAACATATAAGTGGCACAGGCCACTCTATCATGTCCCTCAATCCTCATGAAATCCAGGATTACTGTAATCATGGTTAGCCACTGCTCGGCTTTCAATGGATCCGGTCCTCCCTCAAAGACTGGGGGTTGCTGCTTCCTGAACCGCTCATATAACGGTTCCCACTTGTTAACAACCTCCCCAGGCTGCACAGCTGGTACCACTGCAGGTGGTAAGGAAGGGGCAGCACTCCCTGATGGAGCCTGCTGCTGCAGAATACGAATCAGCTCGTCTTGGCTCTGTAATCGAGCCTGCATCTCAGCCATTAACTGCTTCCAGTTCTCAGGGACTAGCGGAGGTGTCTGGCCCTGGTCATTGCCCCTGGTCCCGGACCCAGTGTCGGCTAGTCGTGAAGATTTCCTTGGACGCATAACTATCCAAGTCAATCTGCAAATATCGACTCGGCAGTCAGACCACAATGACAGGGTAAAAGCTTCTCCAAAGCTCAACAATAAAACATAATCAATCACAGGTAACCAACACATATAAGCATCCATGCACCATAAACAATTAATCGTTCATATACACATTTACATGCACGGCAATGTTGATAAACATGCCTCAATATTTTCACACAGCAGTCAAGGGCCAGGCCCTATTAGTATCACATGCTTCCTAGCAATTCAGTGAATATTAACATGCATAGCTCATCTCAGGCACATAAGCACATAAACACACATATACACATTACCAAACCCTGACTTCAGCTTGTCTCCAATAGCGAATGTACATATCCAAGCTGTCTTCAGGAACCCTTAAGCCTAGGACGCTCTGATACCAAGTTGTAACGCTCTAGATAGCCAAGACCATTACACTGTGTACTTATAAAGGTGCAGGACTCGCTAATCAAGTCATTAATTTGAAAACGTGTCACTAAACATGTAAGATCTATGGGTAAAAAGGTTTTGGTCTCAAAAGACTCATTTCATATATTTAAACTGTAGTAAACATGGGATCCCATACAAAACAAAGTTAAAACAAGTTTACAGACTCCCAAAAGTACATGAGTAACCACTAGCCATACTAAGGCAAAACAAACATTCTTCAGGTTCCATGTCCTTGCCTAGACCTCAACCGTGGCAGCCGAGCACCTGGCTATGTACATTCTGCTCGCTGAGCACTCCTGTCAGGGCTGATCTAACTTGCCCTTGCCTTTACCTGCACCACGTAGCACCTGTGAGCCAAGGCCCAGCAAGAAAACACCATAGATAACTCAAACAATAGCAACAGACAAATAGCTCAGTAAGCATGTATACCCATCAGATAATCCACAACAGATATTCAGCATATACATTCCAACACAAGATACATTCAATCACATGTAATAATCATATCACATAATTTTCAGGGCCGACGACTTACGCCGCACCCTCTGTTTAACCCACTGACTCTGGCCCGCTTAAACCAAGCTCAGTGCATAATAAGCTGTCCTCGGCTACCAGTGGCCGAGCCGCGCCCTGTGCGCTAGTGAGAACCTTGGCACCCTTAGGCCGTTGGTTCACTAAATGGCTTGCATGGCATAATACCATCTTTTCAAGCTTCTACAATAGGAAACCCTTAGTCCCGTCTCATATATTCAACCAGGTGTAGTTTTCTTACCTTTAGTCTGTACAGTTATCGAATTACGAGCAACGCCCCCCAAGCACGATCCGTTCCCGAGCCTAAGCTTTTATCACCTAGCCACAACCAAAGTATAGTGTTTCATAAATACTCAAATATAGGTTTCCAGTTAGAAAACTAACTCCCGGGACTCCTAATTCCAGCAAGCACGGTGGCGAAACCAAACCCGAGCACACTAGACCACTTCCCCATGCTTAAAACCCTCAAAATCTCAAGTGTGCAACCAAGGGCTGCGGCCCCCAAAACCTAGCCGCGGCCCTTTCCCTAAACAAAACCTATTCCCTCATTGAACCACACACGCGCCGCGACCCTTGCCTTGGGCGCCGCGGCGCGCCCCCATGGCCAAGCCCCCTTGGCTTCTTTGCATGCTAGGGCCGCAGCGCTCTAGAACAGAGCCGCGACCCTCCTCTTTGAACCTAGATTTTTCACCATTTCAAAGCTCAAAACCTTACCTTAAATCATCCCAAAACTTCCCAACTCTTAACCAATTAATTCCCAACTTCTTTAGCATGATCTAAACAACATAACTCCCAAGAAAACACAGCCTAACACACTCTAATCTCCTCCTTTAAACTTCTGAAACCCAAGTGCTATAAACACTCAAACCAGCCACCTAAACTCTATTTAAACCTCTAAACCAGAAGTTAAAACTCACCTTTGTTGTAGAATCACTCCACCAAGCTGTGGCCAAGCTATGCTCCCAAGTTCCCTTCTTTAATTCTGCCTTAAAACACCAAAACTGACTTTGTCTCAACACTTAACCAACCCAGCTAGAACTCAGAATTCAAACCACAGAAAAGATGTTTAGATGCTTACCTTAATCCCTATTTTAGTGCTTGATAAATCCCTGAGCTAGACCTTCAAATCCTCACTACAAATCCAAGAGATTCCAGCTAATTTCCCCTTTAGTTTCTTTTGTGTTTCCTTATACGTGAAAGAGAGAGAGCTGAAGCTAAGTTAAAGTCGATTTATGTTTTCTTCCAAAAGCTTCTCTATGTCTAACTTATCTATTAAGTTAATCCCGAGGCTCGGGGTGCCGGAACCGTCCCCGAGGCCAAAATGGTGATATCCCCCAGTATTCCCGCCTAGACATTCTAACCTCAAATATATCTCCATATATTTATTTTCATGACCCGATAATCCTAATTGCTACCCGCTATCTATAATTATTCCCGACTTCTCCAAAGTCATATCTTAAACCTCGTTGTGGCTTATCCCGCTATCTGACCCTAGAATCGTCTTGAGTCGTGCTCAACGAACCTGTCCACATAATTATGTGGTTCTCACATATATCACATACCATATTACCACATAATATAATCGATTATCATATAAGAATTATTAAACATATAATTGCTCATGAAATCACAATTATTTCGTTAATGCCCTCCTGGCACACTAATCAAGGCCCTTAAGCCTTATTAGCGAATTTGGGTCGTTACAGTTAATATTAAATAACAAGTTTTTAGATTGGTTTCGGCAAACATTAGGGTGATACTTATGTGTTTCTCATTATCAATTTTGTGTTCTTTGATCCAAATTCGCTTCAACCTGCAAAAATCTGCTCATTATGTTAATTTATTGCTTCAGGGAAAACAAGAATCTCACAGGAACAGCTTGTTATGCAAGTGTTAACACTCACCTTGGAGTTGGTGAGCCATTTATAATTCATAATTAAAGAATATTTTATTTGTTTCTCCCTCTAATGCTTGAGACTTTTGGGCTTTATCTAATTGTGAATTTAATCTTTATGCAGAGCAAAGTAGAAGAGATGATTTGGAGTCTCTTGGTTATGTGCTTATGTATTTTTTGAGGGGAAGGTTGGATACTTATGTGATATGCTGAAATCCATTTTCCTTTGTTTCATTGCTCTGTTTCACCATATTATTTTCTTATTTTATTTTCTTTACTAGTCTTCCCTGGCAGGGATTAAAAGCACGTACGAAAAAATAGAAATAGGACAAGACCAGTGAAAAGAAGATGCTTACTCCCATAGAGGTATGATCTTAAGCTCTTGCAAGTAGTGTAGGGTGAAGTTAGCATTTATAACTCTCATATGAGAACATGGTATTATTAGCTCATTACAGATGGTTGGTGGTGAATTTTTCAGCTCATTTAAATTGATACCATGTACTGTTATTTTTTAAATTAAAGGCATGGGAGATACTGATATGCCTACTACCTTGGCAGGTTCTTTGTAAATCATATCCATCAGAATTTACATCGTACTTCCATTATTGTTGGTCATTACGGTTTGAAGACAAACCAAACTACTTATATCAGAAGAGGATTTTCAAGACTTATTTATTTGAGAAGGTTAATCATTAAAAGATTCTTGAGGCTTCAATTTCAAAGCGTTTGTCACCATTATGTTAGTGATGCATTGGACTTTTAAGATGATGGATCTTTTGAGAGCTAATCTTATCTGAGTGAGAATTTATTTTTTTCAGGGTATCAATTCGATTATGTATTTGATTGGACTATACTGAAATATCCACAGATTGGATCCAGTTCAAGAGCTCGGGTGTGTACATTATTTATTACATCTGCAATACACTTGCAAAATTACCGATTGGAACTTGCATCCATGCCTTCTGTATACTCTCTCTTATCCATGTTTATTCTGTTTTCCCCCTTTTGTAGCAACCAAGTGGGAAACCGGTTCTAAATCCTGGGCCACCTGCAGAGAGAATAGAGAGACCTTCAGGTTTGTTCTTTTTTTTTCTTGGAAACATCCACCCTCGCTTCCCTAGTGGACATTGTTTGCACGTGTTTAGAAGCTCTATTATGTGGTCAGGGAATTTTTGAGCCTTTTTCTCCTTATTTAATGTTGAAGTTAAACTAATTGCTCATTGTTTTATGTTGGAATGTTCCATTAGTGGGACAGGAGATTCGAGAAAGATTCTTTGGTGCAGCTGAGGCTTTTGCGAGAAGGAATAGCTCTGGGCATGGTTTGCATGGAGACCATTCCAGACACAGAACTTCAGATGATGCACCATCGTCAAAAGATGTGGTAAGTGTTTTGCAAGCACTGCAATAAGATTTTACAAATTTGATTTATGCAGATTTTAAGATATCTTAGGCATGTCTAATATCTGAAGGACACATTTTCATATCCAAATTAGAGCAGCCATAACCATTTAAAATCATTATCTTCTCTTCCAATCTTATTGATGCATAATAGGACATGTCATTATCTGATATACCAAGGGTTGCTTACTTATCTCATTATCTGCTAGAATTCTGCTTATTGAAGGCTTTTTTCATTATTTACAAGCTGTTTTTTGTCAACAAAAAGTAGAGATATATTTTTCAATACCAATATCATTTGACTTGCCACAAAAGTCACAACCTCTTTCTACACAAATAAAACTAATAAGTGAGGTTTTCCTATATGAATTCTTATCTACAAAGTGGTTGTACATGTGAAACTAAAGTAACTTTTTTTCATGTATATCAAAATTAGATTATAAAATATGACTATAGTACTGCCAAGTATTTTGAGTTTGTTTTTTAGAAAGAGCCAAAAGATGAGATTTGTAACTTTATTTCAGCAACTGCTTAAGTCAAGCAAAGAAAGAATGTTTGATACTTGGGAATTTGAGGACTTGGGATGGTAGTGATCTCAAGTTTATGTGTATTTATATTCAAGAACCTTGAAAAGATATGGTAGTGATCTCAAGTTTATGTGTATTTCTTAGCTAAGTGTAAAGAATCTATGCTTATTTGGATGAGCATCTTGTCAAGTCTCTTTCCTTTTCTATTAAATACCATGTTGTTAAATGCTTTTAATTTGTCTCATTCTTAGAAATACATTTATCTTTTACTTCTATCATTGTGCTTAGTTTATGCTTTGTACTCTTTTGTTGTATTGTATATATATATATATTTATATGTTTGGTTGGTGTATCATTTGCATTTTCATTTCATAATCATAAAGTGTTTGAGCTAACTTTTCTAATGAGTATTTTACCAAGCATAAATCTTCAATCTTTCATGCCTATGTGCTGTAGTTAGTGTAATTGCATGGCCAGCTTAGTTAGTGTAATTATTGTAATTGCATGGCCAGCTTAGTTAGTGTAATTATTGTAATGGCCAGCTTATAAAGTCATAATGAGGTTATTAACTTTCTTTCTTTTCGTACTCTTTTAGTTTATTATTAACTCTAAGTTTAAGCATTAATTATTTAAACTCTTGTGTAGCTAAGCAAATCAACCTCACAACAAAGACAAGTGCATAATGAAATTGATGAATTGGAGGGTGGAGCAAGCTTCATGGTTTACTTTTTGTGTATCTTGTTATGTTTCTTTTTTTTACTTTTGAAGCAAAAGATGTGCAAGACTATAGAATTTTATTATGTATGCTTTCAAACTCAAGTTAGAACTAAGAACTTTTGAAGTGGACAGTGTCATGGTTTGAAGTAGTTCGTCTTCAAATGTAAAAATACTCATGGTTTATCATTTATATTGAATATTTTAGATTTTTTTATCTATTTAATATTACACTTGTGATCAATTGTGATTTTTTTTTTATCAAAATACAATAATAAAAACTTTTTACAACAATTAAAAATGCATACTACAAAAAAAAAATGTTATTACGGGGAGAATTTACAAGAATTATGGCTGTTTTGTATAATATATTATAATTGAGACAAAATGTTATGATTTATATAAGAGAATGAACTAAAAACGTTATAAAATGATCAAATATAACAATTTTCATAACAGTTGGAAAGTGTTATGCATAAAGTATAAGATTAAACTTCAAATTTATAACCAAATACTCTAACTAAATGTTATTATTTGAATATTATAGCAACTAAAAATGTGTTATTGAATAGTTGAAGATAACATCGAACATAACATTTGAATACTGTTATAGAAAAGATAGGACTTTTAATAACAGGGCCTATGGTAGCGTTTTCAGAAGCGTTATCAATACTCCCGGTTAACAGTTTTTAAGTGTTATGAATATTGTTTTTTCTTGTAGTGCCTGGACGCAACCAGGTCCTAAAACTTAGAAGTTAGTTAAATTGATTAACCAGTGTTTTTTCTAAAAACCACGAGGTGTCGATAAAACTAACGCAAACTAAGTTTTTAAAATTAATATCCTAGACGCAACCAGGTCCTAAAACTTAGAAGTTAGTTAAATTGATAAACCGGTGTTTTTTCTAAAAAGCACGAGGTGTCGATAAAACTAACGCGAACTAAGTTTTTAAAATTAATATCATGAAACAACCAGGTCCTAAAACTTAGAAGTTAGTTAAATTGATTATCCAATGTTTTTTCTAAAAAGCCCGAGGTGTCGATAAAACTAACACGAACTAAGTTTTTAAAATTAATATCCTGGACGCAACCAGGTCCTAATACTTAGAAGTTAGTAAAATTGATAAACCGGTGTTTTTTCTAAAAAGCACGAGGTGTCGATAAAACTAATGTGAACTAAGTTTTTAAATTTAATATACTGGACGCAACCAGGTCCTAAAACTTAGAAGTTAGTTAAATTGATAAACCGGTGTTTTTTCTAAAAAGCACAAGGTGTCGATAAAACACTACAACAAAATTGACATTTAATGACTCTCTATAATGACTTACACCAATGGTGTAAGTCATTAAAAGTATTCAGTGATATTTAAAGTCTAGAGGTGTAAGTCATTAAAAGTTTTTGTTGATGACTAACTAGGTAAGTCATCAAAAATGGTGGGAGACGTTATACTTAAAAATATGATATAATTTTTTATTTTTTTTAAATATCAGAAATTAGGCCGAATATAAATAAGGGAAGACTTTTAACGTTTCCCCTGGGCAGACGTGCCACATCAGACGTCTCCCAAGGGGAGACGTTAGAGGCTAGGCACGTCTTCCCAGGGGAGACGTTAAAGGCCTCCCCTACTATATTACTTAGCCCTTTTTCTTCTTCTTCCCCGAGAGTATACGCACGAAACAGAGAGGCGGAGAGAAGGCGTTTTCAGGTGATTTTTCGGGTTCTCATTGATGATTTTGGCCAATTTAGGCCATAAAATTCCATTTGAGGTATGATTTTATCGTTTATAAGTGTTGTATAATAGTTAGGATAATTTTTATGCTTATTTTCTCTAAATATTAAGGGATTGATATTGAGATTTTAGGGTTTATGATAGTTGCGGTTTTGGGTATTTTTGGCTCATCAAAGTGGATTTAAAGCACATTTGAGGTATGATTTCAAGATTAAACAATGTATTGTAGTTATAATGGTTGAAAAATTTGTTTTTGTGCTTATTTTTTATAGTTTTTGTGGGTTTTATTAGAAATATTAGTTTAAAGTATGAAAAATATTTTTTATGTATATTTGAGATATTACATTGTTTAATTTTAACATGTTACCACATTATTTACTATTTATAAATTTTTATTTACTATTTATTCCGAAAATTATATATTTTTTAATTAATTTTTAATGTTTGTTAAGTATATATATGTAAATATGTTTTGCTAAAATGTATTTAATAACTTTGTCTAAAATAAAAAAAATTAATTTTACATACTAAATAATAATTCAAGTTAATATGTTTATAAATTTTTTTAATTTATATTATTATTTAATTAGAAAACTATATATATTTGTAATCTTTATTAACATTTAAGTAGGTTATTTATATATAGTTATATTTTTTTATTGATTTACTAATCTTTTATTATTTAATTAATAACATAGTGCGCGTATTGCAAAAGTGAAGTAAATTTGCTAGCAGTGACTATTAATTGCAAGAGGTAATTACATTATCTTATTTCTTGTTTTAGTATTATTAAACTTTTGTTAGAAGAGTTTGAATATCTTAAATATTCATCCATAGTGAAGTAGGTTCTGAGATTAAAATTGTGTGTTGCAGTGATAACAGAAGGTTGAGAATTGTGTGTTTTAGTGAAGTAGGTTCTGGAAAATATGTTTATGTGCTGCGGAGCTATAAGGAAGAAACTTATTGTGTGTTGTTTGATTTGTTTTGCTTATTGTTCATAGATGGTTAGATCACTATTATAGGGGAAATGCTGCTCAATTTTGTCTAGAATTATGTATTCTATTATTATATTTGTATTGTGTTGTGCTTATTTGATTAGATTGACAGATATAAGGAAACGCCTTCTTGAAGGAAAATGCTGGCCAATTTTTCGTATGCTTATATAGTTTTTTTGTTTAATTTTTCATATACATAGGAAAATATATGAATAGACCTAGACGTTACTTGAAGAAAGAGGTATGTATATATATAAATTTATAAAAAAGTTTACGGTTTATGTATTATTAAAGTAGATATAATCAAATAATAATAATTAAAAAATATATTGTACTTCATATTTTTTGTAGTTGAACACTCCGCCATATACACCAGCACAGATTAATGAAAAGCGACAACAGCGGGCGAACGATATGATGCCGATAGTTCAAAGTCATCGTCCCAAAAAATAGGTTTTTATTGTTTATTTTTTCTATCTTACTATATGTCTAGCTAGCTACTATAATATTTGTTAATTTTGTATGTTTAACAATAAATATTACAATTTTGTATATTTAGCTAGCGAAAACATATTAGATACACATTTCGGTTTTATTAATGAAAATTCAAAATTTAAATTTGCATAGAATTTAGATTTTTTAATTATTATATTTAAGTCTATTTCAAAAACAAATTAATATATTTAATTCTATTAGTTAATATACTGAAAATAATTATTTATTTTTTTTTTAAAAGAAATACAAAAACCAATGATGATTCGTTATATGAGTCATTGAATGTCTACAAAGTCTCCCCATGGGAGACGTCATAGGGCCACTTTAGATGGCTCCTGCAACAACGTCTCCCCTAGGGGGAGACATTAAATGTCTACAATGTCTCCCCCATATAGCCATTGAATGCCTATTTTTTTGTAGTGAAACTAACGCGGACTAAGTTTTTAAAATTAATATCCTGGAACAACCAGGTCGTAAAACTTAGAGGTTGGTTAAATTGATTAACCAGTGTTTTTTCTAAAAACCACGAGGTGTCGATAAAACTAACGTGAACTAAGTTTTTAAAATTAAAAATCCTGGACATAACCAGGTCCTAAAACTTAGAGGTGGTTAAAATTGACTAGCAGTACTTTGCAATCTAAAAAGAAAAAAGAAAAAACGGTCAATAAACTAACATGAACTAAGTTTTTACCAAACACATCATATTAAAAAATAAAATAGATTGAAATAATACTCAGAGTAACTGAAATCAATTGTCTCGAGGAGAAAAAACCTCGTGGTAGATAGTCACAGAGGTAAATAAAAATGAAAATACAAAAAATTCTAGGCCCCCCCAGGTCGCTCCGAAGAGGTCACCCCCTCAGTTTCTTGCTCGCCGACAGCAGAAATCTCCCCAGTCTCAGAAGGCGGCTCCTGTTGAAGAGGGGCCTTGAACTTCTCGAGGAACGACTCCATAACCTCAGGGGCCAGAAAGGAGAAGTCTTCGTCCTGGTTGAAGGCCCACAAGTGGTAGAGCAAGGCCTCCATGGAGCAGCTGGAGGACGCCCTCTCTGCCACGGTGGCGGTCTCGGCCTCCAGCTGCTTAGCCCTGCCTCCTCGAGCTTGGCCTTTGTAGCGGCCAAGGCGGCCTACACAGCCTTTTTGCCTTCTTTGGCAGCCGTCAAGGCAAACTTGGCACTTTGCTCTTGTTGTTGAGCAGATGCAAGGGCAGCCTGAGCAGTCTGGAGCTCGCCCCTGAGCTCGTCAGTCCTGGCCCTAGTCTAAGCTATGCTACGGTGTAGAGCCAAAGCCACCTGCAAAGAAATGAAGAGAGTAAAGGACGTGCTAGGAAGAAAGCAAAGGAATTTAACTGAGTAAGCTTACCATGAGGTTCATCCCTAGCGCAAACTTATGACATTCTCAGGGCTGCTCGCCTCGATCTCCCTCAAGTCCCTCAGGTTGGCCTTATAATAATGCTCCACCGTGTAGCTCGCGGTCTAATAGACCGTCCCTCAGAAGGTGTTTGGGATTTTCTCTAGGTCTTGGGCATTAACCGGGATGCGCACGATGGGAGTGGGGACTGACGGAGTTCCAGCTGGTGCCTCCTGTTCCTGAGTAGGGGCTGGAGGTCACGGGGGAGGTGGAGGAATATTCTCTGTGGATGCGGGGATCTGAATTTTCCCCTTGGCGGGGGACTTAGAGGTTGTCCCGTAGGCAGGAGTCTTCTTCGTCAGCCAGGGCCTCTTAACCAATGGCCCGGATGGTCTGGAGGAAGGGTTCCCTCCCTGGAAGATTGATCGCAGGGCACTATCTCTGGGTTGTGCCATCTCCTCACCTGAAACAAAAGGAAAAGGACGTTAGTATACATGTAAGGTTGTTTTATTACAAGAGAAATCTAAAGGTGTATTGAAAAGGTCCTACCCTCCGAGCTAGAGGAGGAATCTATTGCCACGACCTCCGGCCTCGGAACTGCTATAGGGGAGTCTAAGTTTATTACTTCACGAGTCAGAGAGGATTCTGGGTCCGGATCTACCTCAGGATTGGACTCCTCTACGTATTGTCTAAGTCCTGGAGCGACTACACCCTCCAGAAGGGAGGGCCATGACCTAAGGTTGGTCCCGTACTCCTCAAAGAAGGTTGACCTAAAGGACAAGGTGTTGTCTACTACTATGGTGCCCCTAGGACGGCCCAAATCATGGCGTAATACTAGTTGGTCTACACACTAGAGTAGGGTTATGTTAAGGTCTGGGTCATCTCGATGACGGTGTACGAGCTGGTTTGGGTTAAGCCTAACAAGCCTAAGGTCTATGGCAACCCTGTCTAGATCCCTAAATGGGTATGGGTTACCTTGGCTGGAGGGGCCGGCTGCTGCCCCCGATTGAGCCCGATCCACATCGGGGCCCCGAGTAGCCTTAGGAGCTCGCCTTCGTCGCACGAGCGACACCTCATCTTCTTCATCTTGCTCATCGGTGTCACCGTCTATGGCATCCCCCTCGGGGATAGGCACTAGGTCATGAGCTACTGGGTAGTTAGCCCGCATCCTCCGCAAGGCCAAAGTCTGGCCCGCAGAAAATTAACTTACACACCAGCATCGTCTCATCAGACACGAGCTGGTGGTAGTCTTTCTCACTAGACGGAAGCCTCGCCAATGTATCGTATTCACCCCCAAGGGTCACTGATTTGGCCGTCCTCGCAAAAATGGTTGCACGATGATACTCAAGACAGTACACATGAAAGAATGAAAAAGAAAAGTTTTTTTTAAACGCGAGCTAAGGATGGAAAGCTTACGAGGAAGATTGAAGTAATGGTACTCGCAATTGCGAAACCATTGTCGACATGAAGTATTGGTCCTTGAAGTCGTTGGGATGGCTGGGCAGCTCGATGACCGCAGGAGAGTTCGGGAAGCAGGTCAGGTAGTAGAACCTGTCACCTCATCCCAGTTGATCCGGGCTGGCTTTGAGGCAGAAAAAATAGAGGATGTCTGCAGGAGTACGGACTTCCCACTCGTGTTTCAAGAAGAGGTACCTCAGCCCCGCCAACAGACGATAGGAATTAGGAGGCAGTTGAAAAAGGAGCCAGCTTCACGTAGTTAAGGAAGTCGGTGAAGTACTGGTCCAGGGAAAGGAAGGCCCCGGCCTTGATATGTTCTTCGCTCCAGGCTACGAATTCCTCATCAAGAGGCGCGCAACACCTCTCACCCTCGAGGGGAGGGTGGGCTATAAGGGTGCCTGTCCCAACCTCGATGTTATGGGACAGCAGTATCTTGTTGACCCTCCCTTGGGTCGTGATCTTCAAGACTGTCCTCTCTGCCTCGAAGAAAGCATCAGGTCCCAACTCGACCTCCTTCTCCACCATGGGACCAAACTGGGGGATGGGGGATTCAACCGTGACCTCTTTTCCCCTGCTGGATTGCTGGGATGATGAGTTGTTTGTGTTTTTCTTGGGCACATTCTTCTTGGGCCCCATCTGATCGCCTAGCGAACAAGAATTACAAAAAGAAAACTTAGTGGACAACCTAAAAGCTAAGAAAAGATAAGCAGCGTGAGAAGAAGTGACTTTCATACACGGGCTAAGGTAATCTCAGCCCGCAGTGTGTGAAGTCACGCGCTTCCATAGTCACACACCCACGTTTCCAAGGGATCCCTGATCTCCAGGGATCTTTGTGTCAGGAGGGTCAAATTATTGCTTGCCTTGGAGGGGAAGTTTTCAGAGGAAAACCACCTAGGAAGCGTGACCCCTAAGCTACCCGATTGTACACCCTAAAAACCTCTCACCTTCCATATTCTGAATAGGCATTTCCTAAAGTTACCCAGAAAATTACCCAGAAAGTTACCCAGAAATTACCTAGTTATGAATATCGCCTTCCTAGACATGTTTTTAAATATAATCAATATGCCTAGAATCGAAATCTATGCGCCAAAAACAACCAATTGTTTACGACTGAGTTATAGGTTTGCCTAACAATGAAACAGGGAAATCGAAACATACAATTGACAGGGAACTTACATTGTATTTTCCGAATGAAAGTTATAGGCAGCGTAGGAGTAGGAGTCCTGGTGGAATCCTTAAAGCTGGACTTCTGAAAGGCTCTTGTGGCGAGAATGTAAGGATTTCTGGGATTATTGTCAGAAGAAGAAGAAGAAGAGCTTCTGAAACTCAAAAGGGAGAATATAAGGAAAAAAATTCACATGAAGAGTGACTAGTACTGAAGATTTCCAACCTTCTATATACGTAAGAGGCATAAGGAAACGAGGACCATCCGATCAAATTAGTGCGAGATACGAGGGTCATAACTCAAGAGACAAAACAATGGCAGAAAGGTGGCTAGGCCATTTAATGCAATTCTCGGAATCCGAACAGTCGCCAACCACGGCGTCCCGCGTGTCCGATACCCATGTAGTGGGCAGGACATGAAGAGTCGAAAGGGAAGTTTAAAAGCCCCCGCTGTGAAGATCAAAGATGACGTCATAGGTCACGAACAGGGGCTTGGGGGGGGGGGAATGTACACCCTGAATATCCGCACACACTTTGGTGAGCTAGATAGGGCCTAAATCGATCTTCCACGTGTCAACCGTCCATCCGAAGCTGATTATTACGGACCCCTAAACAATCAGCCCGAGTTGAGGGATCATTTAGCTGCTCTGTGCATGGAGCAATTGTGTCGACATAATAGAAGCCACGGGCTGGCGCCACATTAAGCTCGTGGTGCATCAGAGGTCTAACACCCCTGAATCCTTATAAATTCAACCACGCAATATAAACGTGCATATACTAGACATCACGTGTCTGTTCCATTCCTGAATTCTTGGGTGCGCAGTATAATTGTGCGTGTTCAAATGTCCCACACCTGATTTGGGCCATGCAGCCCAAATCCATCTTTACCTATTGATTATACCACACTTCACTGTAAGGTTTAGGAATTAATCATCGGTGTCACATAAATGACATGATGGATGAAGAGATCATGGGATGACCCCAGTACCTACTCAGAGATCAATCTCCTTTAAATACCGAAACCCTGGGTAGTGCAAGGGGTTGGCTTCTTCTTGTAAAGCAAATACTTTGTGAGAAATAGGAAGGAGATATCAATAATATCGACTGGTGGACTAGGGGGATTTTAACCTCCGAACCACCTAAAAAAGAAGTGACCATATTTTCCTTGCAATTAATTTCCACATTCTAGATTACTATCATTTTCGTATTACGGTTTATCAATCAGCACTAATCCATCCTATTTATTCGTATAATTATTTGTTGGTGAAAAACTACGTCAACAAGGCCTATCAAATCCCTTCGTATGGGCTCCAAAGGACCTCAAGCATGATAAATAAAAAAAAAGTATATATATATAAAAACAAAAACAAAAAAACATATCGAACCCCTTTTTGCGGGCTCAAAAGGACCTCAAACATAAAGGAACAAAGCAAATAATCACATATATATACATAAAAAAGGAGTCGCGATAATGTAGCAGGACTTATAAAATTTCCAACAAAATAAAAAAAATGAATGATAGGCTCAAGTGAACATACATCCAATTCGAATCAAATGATAATATCGCAGAAGAAGAATCTCAGGGCTTCCCGCTGCGAGCATTCCACTTAGCCACCCCGACGACGACGTGCTCACCAAAGGAGGAGAAATCGAAGTTAGGATTTTGCCTCCACATTCCATAGAGGTCGCACTTTATAGATTTGTACTCGATTTTTGCCAAATTCGCCTCTAGGAGAGTGACCCTCTCCTGCAACATTGCGACCTTAGCTTTTGCTCCCCCAAGATCGGCCTCTAGGCGAGCAATCTTCTCCTGTAGCATCACAGCCTTGGCATTTTCCCTCTTCTTCTTTTTCGACGATGAAGTGGCCTTCACCAGGACCTTCTCAAGTTTAAGCCTGGTATCAGTGAGTTCTCTCTCGAGCTTCTAAACCTTGATCATTAGACGGTCCCTTTTGGCATTCAACGAGGAGAGGTCCTGCGCCGAGTCGGCGAAGCGTTGGGCCACCAGAGAAGCCTGCACAAAAAAAAAGAACTCGTGTATATAAAAAAAAAGATGATGAGCAAATAAAGAGTCCAAAAAAAAGAGGAGTAAGGCCAATGTAAGACGCACGAACTCACCCTAGTCGTGGAGCGCACAAGAGTCTCCCCAAGCTCCAACATGGTGAAATTCCCAAGACTTCTCCACTCAGTCTCAGGAAGACCCCCGGCAAACCTGGTATACTAATGCCCATAAGAGGTCACCATACGACTCACCCAGGGTGCCCCCTCCAAGTCAGGGGCGCTCGGCTGAGCCGGGACAGATGATCCGCTCACCGAAGGAGGAGGGGGAGTAGGAAAATCAGGAAAATGGGCCCCCGATGGACCAGTATTGAGGGGAGCATAAGGAAAAGTATCGTATTCCTTAGAAATGGGACAGACGAAGCACCCCAGCACAACCTGCAGACCATGGGAGTGAGAGGCCATGTCACAGTCCATAGGGGCCAAAGGAGTGCACTCCCTGAGAGATGAAGATGATCTATGTGGTCGTCTGGGATCTGGGGAAACCTCCTCAGGCACTCACTCCACGTCGCCCCCTTCAGAGTGATGTTCAACTAAAGGCGCCTTCTTCCTTCGCTCGGAAATGTGCCACAACGATTTGGATCCGAAACCGCGGATAAGTTGTGGCGGTTCAAGTTTGCCACGGTTAAGAGGCGGGCAGCCATTTTCTTGGCAGGGTCGACATCGAGGAAGTTCTCCACTGGCGCTGCGTCAGACCGGGGAATGTCAAGGTCACCAAACTCCTCTACATAATCAACATAATTATCAATATAAGCATAAGCTCCGAAATAACCAATTCAAAGTAAAAGGAAGACAAGTTTGAAGTACTTACTTGGGGACGAGCGAAAGCCTTCACATACGAAAAGGGGACCTTTTACGAAGAAAAAGTCCTGGTTCCAAGACCCCGGGTTTGATACAGAACCCTCTATGAGAGAAACCTGGGTATCAGCCTTCTCTAAGAAATAGAATCCTTTGTATTTAGGGGTTGGCATGAGGTTATACATAGAATGCACCTCTCGAGCCGAAGGAGGGTGTTGGTTGAGCTTAGTAAAAGCCATGTATAGGCAACTTAAGGTCAGCCAGCTATTGGACGCTAGCTCGAGCGGAGCAAGGTTGAAGTGATTAAGAATCATGATGAAAAATGGGTGCAAAGGAATGGTCCCACCCGCTTTCAAGATATGCTCGCTCATGGCCACGCACCCCTGGGGGGATTATCGGCCCGTCAGTTATTGGAAGGAACGTACAACTTGTATTCCTTGCCAATGTGATATTTAGCAGATAGCTCCAACAGCTGATTCTCCGACACATTGGACACAATAGAGGACGCAATAAAGGACCAGAAAGTACGTGTAAATGAGGGGATTACTACAAAACACAAAGGAATAAGCTCAAAACCTTTGGACACGAGTGCTCTAAATGACCAACTACTGGGTACAAACAAGGGCATGTAAGTGGATCAACTCACAACAAGCTCCGGCCAAGGCAACCCATCCCAAGTAGTGCTAATTTGGACCCAACGAAATAAGAAAGAAAGAAAGTATACCTTATATAAGAAAAATCGAGCGCTGTCATGGTTGAAGGGAGGCCGAAGGTCGAAAGCACCAACACGGTCAAAAGGAGGACAAGGGTCCAAAGCACCACCATGATTGAACAAATGCGAACGGTCGAAGATCTACGCTTGCAAAAATGGAGGAGAGAGGAGTTTTAGTCCCCAGGTACCTGTATGGATATTGGCATAAAAGAAATGAACTCAAATAATAAAAGGAAAGGAAAGGACAAACAAAGTGAGGTTGTGGGGGATCGAACCCCTTACCTCTTGCAGGAAGTATGGACTCCAAAACCACTAAGCTAAGGAGATAAAGTGTAAATAATGGGTTAGATCAGTGGTCAAAGCGGGGGCTTGGCCCTTGCCTTGGGATCTGCGGAGCACAATGATAGGCTTACATTCAGTCTTAAGGAATCATGAGGAGCACCACCTCCAAAACGCATTTTTATATACAATTAAAGCAAGGAAACCCACAAGCACCACCTATGCTTTGAAGATATCATAGAGAAGAGTCATCTAGAGCACCTAGAAGTCCTCTCCTAGACTGGGGGCAAGTGTGGATGCTCAAAATTCCATACTTGTTAAAGACCCAAATCTCATGCTAAGGTCCCACAAACGCCTAAGTACATACCTGTGCCTACATCCCTAGACGCGTATTGGGAAGCCTTGCCAAGCAAAGCCCCGTTACCAATGTGACATCTCAACCTGGTGCCTCGCGTGCCCAGAAGGTGTCCCACGCGAGGCCCCCGTCTTGTGAGACACTCCATCTCGCAAATGTGCACCCAGCCACGTAGTACCTCACGAATTCATAGCCCCGCACTTAGCGCCTATGCGAGACCGTCTCACCCCCACGTCTCCGCGAGGCCATCGTGTCCATGCCTCCACAAGGCATCTGCGCCTCGCACCTAAGAGAGACTGTCTCACCCCCCCCATGTCTCCACGAGCCCACCGTGCCCATGCCTCCGCGAGGCCCCTGCGCCTCGTTCCTATCCGAGACCATCTAGCCCCCACGTCTTCGTGAGGCCGTCGTGCCCATGCTTCTGCGAGGCATCCACACCTCGCATCTATGCAAGACCATCTCACCCCCCATGTCTCGCAAGGCCACTGTGCCCATGCCTCCACAAGGCCCCATGCCTCGTGCCTACACGAGATCATCTCCCCCCATGTCTCCGCAAGGCATTCGTGCCTCAAGCCTACACGAGACCGTCTCTCCCCCCACTTCTTCGAGAGGCCCCTACGCCTCGCGCCTACGTAAGACCATCTCACCCCCACGTCTCTGCGAGGCCGTCATGCCCATGCCTCCGCGAGGCCCCCACACCTTGGGCCTACTTGAGACCGTCTCGCCCCCCACGTCTCCGCGAGGCCCCTGCACCTCGCACCTACACGAGACCATATCGCCCCCATGTCTCTGCGAGGCCATCGTGCCCATGCCTCCGCGAGGCCCCCGCGCCTTGCGCCTACGGGAGACCATCTCGCCCCCATGCCTCCACGAGACCATAGTGCTCGTGCCTCTGTGAGACCGTCTCTCCCTGTGCTTCCGCGAGGCCACCTCGCCTCACACCTTGCACGAAGGATCCAGCTTCCTGGGTCTTCATAGCTCACGCCTGACCAACGCTTCACACAACATCCGCCCCTCGCGCTTCGCAAGTGTATATCCACGAAGGCCACAAGTAGTCTGATGCTTAGTAGAATATATAGTGGCTTGAGGTATAGGCACATCTTGAAAAGGTGAAAACATCTATGGGGCGCATGGAGCACGTAAGGTTATGGAATGTGCGTATCAACCAATAGAAGACATAACACAGATATGGTGTCCAAGCAAGACAAGTAATTGTTGTACGAGTGAGGTACCTGGTGTGGTCCTTATCAGCCAATCTCTGACAATCGTACTAAATAATTAGTGGAGGTACATTCATGTACTAAAGTGGAGGCATTCCCACAGACCCTGACCATGTACCAGAGCCGACACCATGACCTTCTGCACCACTACTACCTATGCCACCACACTGACGATGTACCCATGTACTATATGATCCCCCGGGACCACAATGTATCATGAGCCATTAGAGCTCCACTATAATTTGATCCTGGCCCCTCAATTAAAGGGGTTGGAAAACTTATTATAAGATTAGATTAATCTAAGAGCAATATACGAGTTTTCTTTCTATTTTTTACTTGCAATTTTCCTTTAAGTTTCTATAAGTTCATTTGTGTTTATTAGATACTCATTTAAGGTTTTCAGTTTTCCATCCATATTTCGTTGACGAGTTCTTACCGTCAACATATTCTAATACTATGTATCTGATAAGACCAAAATATATATATATAGTTCTAAAAAATAGACCATTTATAACCTTATTGTGCCTAAATAATGGGAGCAAACAATACCACCATCACCTCATATTATTATTTAGTTCCTTCAAATACTCTAGATATGAAATATTCCAACTATAACATAGTAAAATAATAAAATAAACTTTTCGTGGGCCTTATGTCTAAAATCATATATAATGTTGATGATATAGTAAAATTATTCATGATAAATCAAATGTTGATATGCATATTCCAACTATTATATTTGAGTGAGCCTTATGTTTAAAACCAAGTATAATGCAATTCATCATAGTCCAAAATAAACACAATGATATAATAAAATGTGGAATATGAGATTGATTGGACTTGTGCTTATATTGAACAACACATGATCTTTGTTAAAGATGATTTGGACATATTACATAGTCAGCCCAACCACCTGCTATTTAATTCAATTAATCTTTTATTTATTTGGGCCGTATGTGGTTAATTAATTTAATAAACCAACTATAGTCAATGTAAAACAATTGTGCAGTTCTTAAACTAATAATTAAGTGCATTGCAAGACATATGACGTGACAATAAATGATGCTATCTGCCACCATATCTACCATTCCATTTTAACAAAAAACGTTACCTACACAAGCTCATGCAACTGTTTGAACACACTAAGGAGTTATAAGTCCAACACTTGGTAAAATTCTCAAGCATTCTCTATTGGGGTTTTATGCCCAAATAAAAACTCAATTTCTTTGTAATCTCATTTTATTATCAATAAAAGAATAGAAATCATTTTTGACTTGGTCAATCACTTTGCTCACATATTTTATTTTCATGATTATTTGTTTAATATAAACTTCTATTAAATCCCGAGCATACAGCTAATCATATTTATAGTGACGTAATCACAATGGAATATAAATATGATTAGATGTTCAAAAATAAGTTAGTCTTAAGATTAGTCAGTGCATAGGATTTACACTGACTTGCCAATCTACAATATAATCTACTTACACAATGTAGTGTTATGTTCTTTCCAGAACATTTGTAAAGTAGATAAGATCAGATGTATTTGTTACATCGGACTCGACTATATTGACAGTAGACAAGATAAGTAAACATACTGTATATATTCTGGTCATATCATACAGTTGACCGTAGGTCAATTCAATCTCAATTCTGAGTGGTTAGTACTCTAACTCATTGTATTATTTGAGTTCTTTGACTTGTTCATTACCAGCTTACTCTATGGACTAGCCCATACTTATATCTTGGGAACTCTGTAGTATAATTGAGTGGGAGTGTTAATCATAGTTATGAACATCTATAACTTCTGATGAAGAATTAAAACCACTGTTTCTTTTTATTTGTCAATGAAATAAATTATAGTATTTTTGCTTAAATTCATAGACTTGCTCATATAGTAACATGATTAAGATCATCCAATTATAACATGTCTGTTTGCATTATATATGGTATTTTTGCAATTGGGCTTAGATGCATATAGTGGCCCATATTTTTTTTAATATATTGTTTTTGCTTAATAAAACATTCATAAAATGATAGGTTTTATTTGGGCCCATTAGTAAATGTTAAGTTTAAATTCCTCTCTTGTGGGTGGTTCCACTTGTGAAGGCCCATTTGCTTTGCATGACTATAGTGGGCCTGATCAATTAATAATATGAAGGTTTAAATTCTTGTCTTCTGGACCTTGTATTGAAGTTTGGGGGCCTTAGTAGTGGGAACGACATAATGGACCCAGCCCTCCTCCATACAAGCCCAATTATTAAGGCCAATTTTCCTGACTTGGACTTAATTGTATATATTCATTATAATATTTTAACCTAAATATTTACTGGCAACAAATTAATTCTAATTTAATTGAATTTGTTTCAATGTGACACTTTAGAATTAATAGAAAATTATAGGACTTTAGTTTTAAAATTTTAATATTTTATTGTTTTGGAGAACCATAGTCATTAATTTTTCAAAAATTTAATAATAAAAATACTATTTTTAATTAAAAAATGAGCTTATTTTAAGAATTATATTCGATCTCCACCATTTGTTTAATAAATTCAATAGCTTAATGGGGCCTCGAGACGCTTCTATTCGTCCCCCTACAGAAGGTTTTCATTAGTTATTTTGACGATGTTAGATTTTGTATGGTAAATAATTATAGGTCAAATTCTACTAGACTTACCCTTACGGTGAATACTAGGACTAAATCTATGATTATCGAAATCGTGGGTCTAGCTCATAAAATAAGAAATTTGGTTTTCTTATTTTGTTTGAATAGTAGGTTGTTAATAATGGTGTCCATTATTAAATGAGTTTACAACTCTATTTAACTAATTATATTTTTTTGACTCTCACCAACCGGGACAACAATATCATAGAATAGTTAAGAACCTAAAGAAGTAGAGATATGATTATTTTGGTATTTTTTCCATATCTTACATATTTATGGTATATTAAAATTAGAGTGAATAGAAGTTTTATTGAGCAAATGTGATTGGTTTCTATTTTATTGATAATATGTAGTATTATTGTGGTTGTATCTACTCCCGTCCTTTCTCAACTTTCAATGGAGAAACTCACTGGAGAAAACTTCCTTAAGTGGAAGCAGAACATCAACAATGATGTAATGTCCTAAAATTTGCTAATAAGGCTTAGTGACTTGATTAGTGTGTTGGGGGAATAATAAATGATTTAATTGTATTACTATGTGATTAATCATGATATATGTGCATCATTATTTGATTACTTGAGTTATATTATAATGTGAATATATATATGCATGTTTAGATGTATTAAATGTGCATGTGGGTTCGTTCTAGATAATAAGGGCATGTTTGCGATTTTGGCACTTAATTATGTGTGTGTAATGCTTGAGACCACAGTATTATGGAGATATATTTTAGATGTGTGGTTTGAGGCGGTCCTAGGGAGCGGATTAGTGGAATAGTCACAACGGGGTCAAATACCCGGCTCGGGGTGAACCTAGGGGTATTCGGGGTTACTGGTTAATGAGTAGCTATTTAGCGATTATTTGGGTATGCCGAGATTAATTGTTGATTTATGCGACTACTCGATGAATTAGCGATTGTTAGGGCAGAAGTTATTAGGATTTTTAGGGCAGAAGTGTCTGCCTATCCGAAAGGACATAAGAGTTCGCGAATTTCAAGTATGGGAACACGGAGTTCCAGGGTGGGAGACTTTTGTATTTCTCTGAATATTGTGAACTAGAAAGGAAAAAATATTTTGGGAAAGAAAAAGGAGTTTTAACTCCCAATTTAACAGACTTTTGAGGTCTTACTAAGGACTAGGCCAAGGGCCTACAGATTAGCCTTACCCTAGTATGGGTGGTGGCTCATAAAGTGTTACTAGTTCCAATGTCAAGGAAAGAAGTGTTAAGTATTACCACTGATTGGGGTGAGGAGACCCTAGGATTTCAGTGGGATTTATTGAGCACGGAAAAGCTAATGGAATTTGTGATAAATGAGATAAAGTCTTATGGAAAAAGATTGTCACTATAGTGAGAGTGTTAATAAGGGATAAAATGGTAAAGGATTGGACTTTGAAGTTATAGTCAGTTTCACGGGATTTGTGTCCCGAGGTGTTTGAATAAATTTCGAAGAAGAAATTTCAATAAGGATGGGATAGTTGTAACGTCTCAAATTTACTGTTAAGGCTTAGTGCCTGGAGGGCATGATATGATATACATGTTGAATTAATTGAATAAATGTGTGACTATGTGGCATACATGATTTATATGGAAATATGGATTCAAATGCATGTTTATCTATATTAAATATTCATGTGGGCCCATTCTTGATAATAAGGGCATATTTGTAATATTGGCCCGTTCAGGCATAAATGTTATTTTATGTGTTAAATGACTTAGACCACATTATTATGTGGATATATTCACAGTATATGGCTCGAGGAAATCCTAGTTAGCATATTAGTGGAATAGTCACAGTAGGGTTTAATACCCGACTCGGGGTGAGCCTAGGGGTATTTTAGGAAGTTTAATGTATATTTGGGAATTATCGAGTAATGGGTAAGTATCTGGCAGTTAGTTGGACATGTCGGGATTAATTGGGAATTTATAAGACAATTTGAGGATTACTGGGTGTTGAGGCTAAGGAAGATTTTTCCCTTGGGGCCACTAAAGGATAAGGGTGTGACTAAGGGGTAGTTTAGTCTTTTTGTCAAAGGATAGACTTCACTCTTAGACTACTTAAGCTACCTAAAGGCCTTAGAAAGCCTAGATGAAACCAAAAGATGAATACCCTCAGCTCTTTCCTTATCTCTCTCACAATTCCCTGTCTCTCTCTCTGGGAGTTTTTCACATCCTTAAGACTTTGAGAAAGAGGGCTTGCTAATTGAGTCTGTGAATTAAGGATTTGAAGCTACAGCTTGAAATGGAATTAGGAGGCAGCAAGGAAAGGGATCAATCAGAGGTAAGATCAATTTTTTAATGTTCTGGGTTTTGGTGTTCTTTGAATTTTAAGTTTAACTTTTGGGATGTTGAGTTGTTTAAACTCAAGGTTTGAATTTTGAGTTATGATGGAGTTTTTACTTAGCTTTTAGTGTGGTTGTGTTGTTTATGGTGTTTGGGAATGTTTGAGAGGCTTAATTATAGTTTTAGGTTAGCTCTAGGTTGAATTTTGAAGGGTTTAGCTCGGAGAAAACGCAGAAAGAAGCTAGGATTTCTGGGTTCGTGGGGGCGCACTGCGACCTTGTTCTTGGGTGCCGCAGCCCCTGTGGCCCAAGAAGCTTGGGGTCTTTCTGTCTCAGAGGTGCGCCGCGACCCATAGGGCCAAGTCGCGGCCCGCATCCCTGTAGGGGTTGGGGCTGACGCCTCTGACCAGGGGCCAGGTCATGGCCTGCCTTGGCAGCCATAACCAAGTTTGGTCATTAGGCTCGGGGACTTAAACCTAAGTGATTAGGACGAATTCTACCACTTGCTTTAGTAGAATTTGAGGTCCTGAAAGCTATAATTTGACTCCAAAGCTTTTAAATGGGTTAGGATTTTAATGGTTATCCACTACTTCATTGTGACTAGGTTATACCGCAAGAGCTCAGGATTAGGGATCGTGCTCGGGACTGCCATACGCTAGCTGCTCGGGACTTGAGTTAAGAAAAGTGGTCCCGAGTTGCTAATGGGGCTTAAACCCCTTATAGAAATATGAACATATCTGTAGCTCAGAATATCTAAAAGAGCATGCTTGTATATGCTGCCATTGATTACTTCCTATGCATTAAGCATTTGTGATTACATTTGTTAGCAGGCTGGCCTAAGGGTCTCAGGGGCTGATAGTAAGCGTGTGGAATGCACCCGGCCTAATGGTACCAAGGTCGGCTAAAAGACTAGGGGACTCGGCCTAAGGGCACCGGGCCTGGGTATTATACCATAAACAGAAGTGTGGTTCACACATTTCTATTGATTGATGAGTTTGGTTTACATATTTGACAGAGTTGAATGCTATTGTTGGTTGGTTATTTATATTCTATTGTTAATTGAATCTGATGATTTATGTTTATTGCTTTTATACTATTGCCTTGTTGTGCATGCTGGTTTAATTTTTCTTGCTTAGCCTTGGCTCACGGGTGCTTCGTGGTGCAGGTGAGGAAAGGGATAGTGGGACCAGCCATGAGTTGGAGAGCTTCAGGGGCATTGTGTACATATGCAGCCTGCTCGATCACCACGGTCGGGATCGCTTGGAAGGAACTAGGGTTAAACCTTGTTTTGTCGCTTAGGACGGCCAAGTTGTAATCTATTTGTCTTTTATAAGTCTGTAAACTGGTTTTTGGATCCCGTGTGTAAACTTAATATTTAAAAAAAAAAACCATTTTGTTGACCAAATCTTTTAATACTCGACCTTGACTTAGTCTTTAATTACACATTTAAGTTCAAATGACTTGCTTAGTGAGTTAAGCACTATTTTAAACACACAGTGTAACGGTCTTGGTTGTCAAGGGCATTACAACCTCGATTAGTGAGTTAATTGCACGTTTTAAAATCACATGGTAACGACTCTAAGGTAATTGGGTGTTACAACTTGGTATCAAAGCATGCTCAGGTTTATGGTTCCTTCAGATTGACCTAGCATGTACGCTCGCTGCCAGAGACAACCTCGTCTCAGGGTTGGTCGGTATTAAGTGAGATATGTGCGTAATTGCTTGTCTGAATTTCCCTGGTTGCCTGATTGGTATAAATAGAGCATGGTGAGTATATATAATGCTAGGTATGGCCCCTCTGACTGTTATATGACTGTGTTGTGTGTGGATGGTGTTTTTTCGATAGTTTGTTTGATTGGTTAAATTAGGAGGTGGTTTTCTTTGGATGTTGTTATCATGCCTGATGCGCGGCGTCATTGATTGTAGTCATATTGAAGTTATGCCTGGGTGATCAATTAGATTCCATGACAATATGGGCGAAGATAACGACTAGGGTCAGGAACCTCCACCTGCCCCACATAATTGACAGCATATGTTCGCAGAAATGCAAGACAGACTTCAGAGAACTGAAGATGAAATCTGATAGCTGAGGCAGCAGGCTCCTCCTTACGATGTTGGATTACAGGCTCTACAGGCTATGGTACCTGTGTTAGCCCAGGTCGTGATGGAGATAGGTGGGAGCCTCTGTATGATAGGTTCAGGAACCAGCACCCTCCCACCTTTTAGGGCGGTCCAGACTCACTATGGGCAGAGTAGTGGATGAACATGATTTCTTCCATACTAGATTTCATGAGGGTGGAAGGAAACGATAGGATGGCTTGTGCCAGCTATATGTTGAGGGAAGATGCATGCATCTGGTGGGATGTGACTACTTTGACTTGGGGTGAATTCAGGGATGTCTTTAATGAGAAGCATTAAAGTGTTGCAATTTGAGTTGCAAGGGTGGATGAATTCACCAATCTAACTCAGAACAGAATGACCGTCACAGCGTATGCCTGAAGTTTGACCGGTTGGCTAAGTTTCCACTAGATTTGGTGCCTACTAACATGGCAAGGAGAGATCGATTTGTATGGGGATTCAATGTGATGATAGCCCATGATGTTAAGATAACATTGGATACGAGGACTACCACTTATGCTCAGGTAGTTGAAAAAGCCCTTACTATTGAGAATAACAAAGATCAGATATGGAAGGAATGTGCCACAAGGCATGAAGTTCAGAGGAAGGTGCCTCCCTTCACTGGTTCAGGCCGAGGTAGTGGCCTCGGTGAGCAGAAGAGAAAGGCCTCAGATTCTTTTTGTTCCTCCAAGTCAAGATAGGAGGGCGCGTGGTGCCTTTGTTGGCCGTTAAGGTGGGGGGAGAACTAGAGAAGTTTCCCAGAGTGTCAACAGTGTAGGCGACGACATCTGGGAGAGTGTAGAGTCAAAGCATGTTTCTTTTGTGGGAGTGTTAGCCACTTGAGGAAGGACTGCCCACAAGCTAGAAAAGAAGAACCACAGAGGAGCGACAACCTTACTCCTGCTAAAGTGTACACCTTGACCCAAACCGAGACTGAGGCTAGTCCCTCGGTCGTGACAGATAAGATTTCTAGTGATGGTTCTTCGTTTATCGCATTGAATTAAACCCCGCTGTGACTATTTCGCCAATCTACTCACTAGGACCATCTCGAGCCATATGCTACTAATATATCCACATAATAATGTGGTCTCAACAATTTATCACATTTAATCACATTTACACCCTCAATGGGCCAAAATTACAAATATGCCCTTATAAGCTATAAAGGCCCACATGCATATCTAATACTCACAAACATGCATGTCACATAGTCATATAATCATATTAATCATGCATGCCACATAATCATGCATTAGACAATTAAATCACACACATACCAATTATGCCCTTTCGACACGCTAATCAAGGCCTTTAAGCCTTATTAGCAATTTTGGGTCGTTACACCACTACCTCGGCTAAAACCAGTGAAAGGAGGCGTCATCCTCCGAGCATCGTGCCTTGCGACGCCCTCTCACTATATTTGATCCTCGACCACCTCAATTGTAAGGGCCTTCTCCACTACCTGGGCATAGGTGGTAGTCCTCAGATCCAATGTTATCTTGACGTCACGAGCTATCATGATGTTCAGTCCCCATACAAATCGATCCCTCCGTGCCATATTAGTAGACACCAAGTCCAGCACGAAGTTTGCCAACCGGTCAAACTTTAAGGCATATTCTTTCACAATCATTATGTTCTTATTCAAGTTAATAAACTCATCCACCTTTGCAGCTCGGACTGCGACACTGTAGTATTTCTCGTTGAAGACCTCTATACATTCTTCCTAGGTCATAACCGTCACATCCATCCTCTGGGACACAAGTTCACACCAGATGCGGACATCTTCTCTTAACACATATTTGGCGCAGGCCACCCTCTCGTTTCCCTCCACCCTCATGAAATCCAGGATGGAAGAAGTCATATTCATCCGCTACTCTACCCGCAGTGGGGCTGGACTGCCCTCAAAAGAGGGACTGTGTTTCTTCATGAACCTCTCATATAAAGGCTCCCACCTATTCTCCATCACTGGCTAGGTTGGCACTAGTGCCACAGCCTGTGGAATCTGTAACCCAATATCCCAAGAAGGGCTCTGCTGCCTCAATGCTTGAAGCTCATCTTTCGTCCGTTGAATTGTTGCTTCCATTTTGGCAAACAACTGTTGCAAGTTCTTTGGGGAAGGTAAAGGGTCCTGGCCCTGGTTCTTCGACCCTATTGCTGCAGAGTCTCGTCGATTACTGAGGCATAACTTCAATATGCCTGCAATCAATGACGCCGCACATCAAGCATGTTAACAACATCCTGAAACCACCTCCTAGTCCCATTAATCACTCATAAACAATAGATCAACACGTCACACACATTACATAAGCATATAGCAATCAAGGGGTCATGCCCTGGCATCATACATATGTAAGCACATTCATCATGCTCTATCTACAATATTCAGGGAAACTGGGCAACTCAATCAAGCAATTAGACACATAATTCATTAAATAACGAGAAACCCTGAGTCGAGCTTCTCACTGGCAGCAAGCGTAAATGTTCAGTCGATCACCAGGAACCATAAAACTTGGTACGCTCTTATACAAAGTTTAACGCCCTACTACCTTAGAGTTGTAACCATGTGAATTATAAATGTGCCATTAGCTCGCTAATCGAGGTTTTAGGATGTAAAGTCTGATTAAATTGGAATAAAAACTTATTTGACAACATTAACTATAAAAGATTTGGACATATGTTAAAATCATGAAAGTTATACATAGGGATCCCAAAATACTGTTTCGAAAATTTTTTACAACTAAAAAGCATAGATACAGTCGACCTAAGCGACAAAACCTACTATTACAATATATCCCACAAAACAACACCGATTGTAATGCCCTACTACCTTAGAGCCATTACTAAGTGAGTTTAAAATGTGCAATTAACTCGCTAAACGAGGTTTTTAGGAAGAAAGTGTGATTAAATAGAAAGTCAAGGCTGTAATCTTTGAAAATACTCTATTTCATTGAAAATCTCAAGTGTCTAACGTTTGGGATCCCAAAGTAAGGTTTATAAAATATCTACAACTCAAAATAGGTTTACAGAAAACTAACTATCAAAATCACAGTTTAATACAGCCATTTCTCAAAATGCCCCCAAACAAAGCTGTCGGGCAGGCCAAACATGTACGCGCCGCTTCATGCTCTCCGTACTCATGGCTGGTTGACTTTTTCATTGCCCTTACCTACAACACAGAGCACCCGTGAGCTGAAGCCCAGCAAGAAAACTCATACAGCACATAACATAAGCATATAAGATAATCAACATATCAGATAATTCCTCAAATGAATAGATAGTCCATCAGACTAAACAAATACGGCCATGCCGTCCCAGAAGCGTTACCAAAGCCTGGGGTCTCGGCTCTCACCGTAAGGATATCCCATGTATCCTTTGGGGTCTCACCCTAACAATAAGCACACCACGTGTTAAGTGTTATTTCCGACCCACTACCGTTCTCGGCCTTCACCATTCTTGGCCCTTCGCCGTTCTCGGCCCTTCACCATTCTCGGCCCTTCGCCGTTCTCGGCTCCTTGCCATTCCCGGCTCCTTGCCGTTCATTCTACTATAATCACATATAGCATAACTCAAACAACATTCAAGCATATAATAATTCAATCAAGGGCTACACCCTAACATGTGAATCAATCTAGGGTCGTGCCCTGCAACAACACTATGGGCCCATGCCCTGCTCTACGGGTACTACAGTTTTCTTACCTGTATCGCGAGCTTCACAATGCATCAAAGTCACGAGCACGGTCCTCTAACCCGAGCCTTTCCAAAAACCTAGTCACAACACATATAAAACTCTCTTTAATACTAATCAATCCAAAACCACTTCCAGGGACCAATCCCGTACTCTCGGACCTCCAATTTCCCAAAACAATGCAACGGAAACATCCCCCGAGCCCCCGGGGCAAATGCCCAAAATTGCAAAATTCCCTGCCCAAAAAATAGCCTAGCACCACGGCACTACCCTTTAAGGGTCGTGGCACCCAGAAAGTCCCCCAGCTCCTGATGCAGCCTTGCGCCGCGGCGCCAAAGAACAAGGCCGCGGCGCCCCTTCGCGAACCCAGAATTTTGGGTTTTCCCCCTGCATTTTCCCCGAGCCGAAACACCTCCAATCCAACCCAAACACATACCTAAACCCCAAAACCAATTTGAAACCTCAAATGAACCATCTAACAACCTATAAACACCAGCAATAAGGTCAAACCCACAATCACACCCAAAATCCACACTTTGGTTTCAAACTTCAGAAACTTAAACCAGTAGGCCAAAAACTTAAACCATGCTTCCAAATTCTTAAACCACATCAGATATGAAAACTCAAAGATGTTTTAAACTCTTACCTCAGTCAAGAATTCGACTTTGAGCCCTCTCCAAACCCAGCTTCAAACCAAATCCTCTTGATTACCAAGCTGAATTCCCATACAAAACCAGCCACAACAATCTTTCAATTTTCATGCTTACTTTCTAAAATCAAACTTGAAACTTAGTAAAACAGGGGATAAACTCTTACCTCTGAACAAGCCTTAGCCTATACTTGATTTTAGTTGCCTCAAGCCTCTTGATTCTCCTCCTAAGTTTCCAATTCCAGCTCCCCTATTTTCTTCTCCTTGCCCTTGGTTTTCCTTTTCCTTCTAGTTTCTCCTCCAATTTCAGCAAGAGCAAAATGTGACCAAGTGTTAGAACGTGAATCCTCTTTTCCCCTAGCTGAAGCTATCTAATCCTCTGCCAAAAGACTATTTTACCCCTCCATCAAAATCCTTTCCTAACTAAACCTCAAGGGCATTTTTGCCATTTCACCTTTCCTACAAATCTACCATTTTCTCATCTAAAATCTATTACTCTTATTGGTCACCAATGGTCACTCAGGTTACTCAATCACCATTAACCATTAGCTCACAAACTCACATTATAAGATCCTCAAAATATCCCTAGGCTCCTCCTGAGCCGGGTATTTAATCCCGTTGTGACTTTTAAACTAATTAACTCCTTAGAACCGTCTCGGCACGTGCATCACAATAATATCACCACTCACACGTGGTACTAATCATATAATACAATTATCACATTTATGCCCTCAACTGGCTAAAATTACCATTTTACCCCTATCATACAAATGGGGCCCACATGCATATTTATTCCACCTAAACATGCATTCTAATCACATATTCATTTAAATTCATATATTAACATGTTAATTCACTTATTGCCCTCCAGGCACGCTAATCAAGGTCCTAAACCTTATTACAAAATTGGGCTGTTACAATTATCCCCTCCTTACAGAAATTTTGTCCTCAAAATTACCTGAATAACTCGGGATGCCGCTCTCGCATATCAGACTCAAGTTCCCACGTTGCCTCTTCAACCTTGTTGTTTCTCCACAGCACTTTAACCAAGGCGATGGCCTTTCTCCGCAAGACTTTGTCCTTCCTATCAAGGATCTGAACAGGCTTCTCCTCGTATGATAAATCCTGATCCAGCTCTAAGTTCTCATAGCTCAACACACGAGTAGTATCTGATACATGTTTCTGGAGCATGGATACGTGAAACACGTTATGAACCCCTAATAGAGCTAGAGGCATCGCTAACCTGTAAGCCACCTCTCCAACTCGTTCTAGAACCTCGAAGGGGCCAACAAACCTGGGGCTCAGCTTGCCTTGAGCACCGAATCGTTTCACTCCTCTCAAGGGCGAAACCTTAAGGAACACATGATCACCGACCTAAAATTCCACGTTCCTGCGCTCAGGTCTGAATAACTCTTTTGGCGACTCTGGGAGGCGAGCATACGAGCTCTAATCTTTTAAATTGCCTCATTGGTCCTCTGAACCATCTCTGGACCTAGATATCTTCTCTCACCTGTCTCATCCCAGTGTATTGGTAATCTGCACTTTCTCCCATACAACATCTCATACGGAGCCACTCCGATAGTCGCCTGATAGCTATTATTGTACGAGAACTCAATCAAAGGGAGATACTTACTCAAAGATCCCCCAAAATCCAACACACAGGCTCGTAACATATCCTCCAATATCTGAATCATCCTCTTAGATTGCCCATCTATTTGATGATGATAAGCGGTACTAAACCGTAGCTGTGTGCCCATTTCCTTCTGCAGGCTCTCCCAAAACTTGGAGGTGAAGGTGGGGTCCCTGTCGGATACTATCGACCTCGGAGCCCCATTAAGTCGAATAATTTCCTTCACATATAACTCAGCATATTGCTCCACAGTATAAGTTGTTCTCACAGGTAAGAAGTGGGCGGACTTAGTATATCTGTCCACAATCACCCACACTGAGTCATGCTGACCCACGGTCTTCAGCAATCCAACCACAAAGTCCATGGTAATATCCGCCCATTTGCACTCGGGAATCCCTAGAGGCTGCAATAACCCTTCCGGCCTCTGATGTTCAGCTTTAATATGTTGACAAGTTAAGCACCTAGCCACATAGTCTACAACATCCCTCTTCATGCCTGTCCACCAATACAAAGCTCTCAAATCTTGGTACATCTTCATAGTACCTGGGTGAAAAGAATAGGGAGTGGTATGAGACTCATCCAGGATCTCTCGCCGAATATCTGGATCAATCGGAACACAAATCTGCCCCTTGTACTTCAATAAGCCCATCTTTGAGATAGAGAAGTCCTTAGTCGTTCCAGCTAGGACATTCTCCCTTCGTTCAACCAACTGGGGATCCCTTCCCTGTGCTTCCTTAATCCTTTCAAGGAGCGTGGACTGAAGAGTTATGTTGGCTAACCTACCAACCACAAACTCTATATTTGCTCTGGTCATCTCTTCAGCTAATCTGTCAGATATCCGTCTTGAACTAGACAACTATCTCGGGCCCTTTCGGCTCAATGCATCAGCCACTACATTAGCCTTCTCAGGATGGTATAAGATATCACAATCATAATCCTTTACCAATTCTAGCCACCACCTTTGGCACAAGTTCAAATCTTTATGAGTAAAGAAATACTTTAAACTCTTGTGATCAGTTTATATCTCGCACCTTTCACCATACAGGTAATGTCTCCAAACCTTAAGTGCGAATACCACTGCAGCCAACTCTAGATCATGCGTGGGATATCTCTGCTCATACTCTTTTAATTGCCTTGATGCGTAAGCTATTACCTTCCCAGCTTGCATCAACACACATCCCAAACCCTGTCTGGAAGCGTCACAGTAAACCACGAACTTCTCATTGTCTGTCGGCAGGCTCAATACTGGTGCAGTAACCAATCGATGCTTCAATTCCTTGAAGCTATTCTCACACTGATCTGTCCACACATACTTGGTCTTCTTTCTTGTCAACTCTGTCAATGGAGTAGCAATTCTGGAGAATCCCTCTACAAATCGCCGGTAGTATCCTGCCAACCCAAGAAAACTTCTGACCTCAGGTACACTGCTCGATCTAGGCCAATCTCTCACTGCCTCTATCTTTCTTGGGTCAACTAGTATCCCCTCCTTACTGACGATATGGCCCAGAAATGTAAATTGCGGTAACCTGAACTCGCACTTGCTGAACTTGGCATATAACTTATGCTTTCTCAATCGCTGCAATACCAGGCGCAGATGATGCTCATGCTCTGTCTCTGACTGGGAGTACACTAGGATATCCTCGATAAATACAATCACAAACTTATCCAGATAATCTTTGAAAATCATATTCATCATATCCATAAAAGCTGCTGGGGCATTGGTTAATCCAAAGGACATAACCAGAAATTCATAGTGCCCATACTTTGTTCGAAAAGCAGTCTTTGGTATGTCCTCCTCTTTAATCCTCAACTGATGATAACCTGACCGGAGATCAATCTTTGAAAACACCGTACTCCCCTGTAATTGATCAAATAAATCATCGATCCTAGGCAGTGGATACTAATTCTTAATAGTCAACTTGTTCAACTCCCTATAGTAAATGCACATCCTAAGCGATCCATCCTTCTTCTTAACAAATAACACTAGAGCACCCCATGGCGAGAAACTCGGTCTGATGAACCCCAAATCCAGTAGATCCTGTAACTGAATCTTCAACTCCTTTAACTCCGCCAGAGCCATTCTATAGGGTGCCCTGGATACTGGCTCCGCTCCTGGTGCCAACTCTATGACGAACTCAATCTCCCGCTATGGCGGCAAACCTGGCAGATCTGTTGGAAATAGGTCTGGGAACTCACAAACCAATCTCGTTTCATTCGGTCCCACTGACACCACTTTAGAGATATCTACAACACTTGTTAGGAATCCTATGCAACCTTCCGGCATCAGGTCTCTAGCCTTCAGTGCTGAGATCATAGGCACTCGCGGCCCATTCACCGTCCCCATAAATATAAAAGGTACTTCGCCTTCCGGTTCAAAAGTCACCATTCGTCTCTTACAATCAATCGTTGCTCCATACCTCGTTAACCAATCCATCCCCAATATCATATCAAAATCATCCATGTCTAATTCGACCAGATCAACAAATAACTCCCTACCATCTATCTCTACTGGTAATGCTCTAATCCATCTCCTAGAGACTACCAGTTCCCCTGTTGGTAACAAAGTCTGAAAACCCCTAGCATACACAATACTAGGTCTACAAAGCTGGTCTATCACCCTAGCAGATACAAATGAGTGGGTAACCCCTGAATCAATCAATGCAGTATACAAAGAACCAGTGCTAGAGATCTGACCTGTCACAACTGAGGGACTAGCCTCCGCCTCAATCTGAGTCAAAGCAAATACCCTGGCAGGAGCAAGACTGCCTCCCTGCTTTGGCTCCTCTTTCTTAGCTTGTGGGCAGTCTTTCTTCAGATGGTTGGCACTTCCACAAACAAAACATGCCCTAATCCGGCACTCACCCTGATGTCATCGTCTGCATCGAGGACACACTGGAAAACTCCTCCAGTTGCCACTTCCGCCCTGACGGCCACCAATAGAACCGCGTACCCTCCTATCAGAACTAGGAGGAACAAATGAATCTAGAACTCTTCTTTTCTACTCACTGGGGCCATTGCCCTGACTAGACCCAGTAAAAGGAGGCACCGTCCTCCTACCATCGCGCCTAACAGCACTGTCTTTCCATATCTGATCCTCAGCCCTCTCTGCAGTAAGGGCCTTATCCACTACTTGAGCATAGGTAGTAGTCTCTGGATTTAAGGTAATATTCACATCACGGGCGATCATCACATTCAACCCCCGTATGAATCTCTCCTCACCGCATCTGTCGGCACTAAGTCTGGCGCAAACTTCGCCAGTCTATCAAATCTCAGAGCATACTCAGTAACTGATAACCTGTTCTGGGTCAAGTTGATAAACTCATCAACCTTCGCAACTCGAACTGCTACACTGTAGTATTTCTCATTAAAGATACTCTTAAATTCTTCCCAAGTCATAGTTGTAATATTCCTCCGCTGACTCACTACATCCCACCAGATGCGGGCATCCTCTCTAAGCATATAGCTAGCACAAGCTACCTTTCATTTCCTTCAACCCTCATGAAATCTCAGATTAAGGAAATCATGTTCATCCACTGCTCGGCCCGCAGTGGGTCTGATCCACCCTCAAAGGTAGGAGTTTGTTGCTTTCTGAATCTTTCGTACAAAGGTTCCCACCTGTTCTCAACCACAGGCTGAACCGACACTGGTGCTACACTCTGCTGAATTGGCAACCCAGTGACCTGTGAAGGGGCCTGCTGCCTCAACTGATGAAGTTCTTCTTCTGTTTTCTGCAATCTAGCCTCCATTTCAGCTAATATCTGCTACCAGTTCTGTGGGGCAGGTGGAGGGTCCTGGCCCTGGCTGTTATCCTCGGCTTTACTATCGTGGAGCCTAGATGATTGCCGAGGCATCACAACTATATGCCTGCAATCAATGACGACGCTCATCAGGCATGATAACAAAGTCCACTTCCACCTCCCATTCTCGACAGCCAACCAAGATCAACAATCCAGATAACATACAGATAGCATTAAACACATAACGGGCCATGCCCTGACATCATGCATATGTTATTTCATTCATCATGCTCTTTTAAACTAAACAGGCAAACAGGGCATTCAAGCACATATTCAAGCATAATAATTAACCATACCAATCAACCCTGAGTCAAGATTTTCAATGACAGCGAGCATACATGTTCGATCAATCTCTAGAACCAATAAACCTTGGCTCGCTCTGATACCAAGTTGTAACACCCTACTACCTTAGAGTCGTTACTAAGTGAGTTTAAAATGTGCAATTAACTTGCTAAACGAGGATTTTAGGATGAAAGTGTGATTAAATAGACAGTCAAGGCTGTAATCTTTGAAAATACTCTATTTCATTGAAAATCTCAAGTGTCTAACGTTTGGGATCCCAAAGTAAGGTTTATAAAATATCTACAACTCAAAATAGGTTTACAGATAACTAACTATCAAAATCACAGTTTAATACAACCATTTCTCAAAATGCCCCCAACCAAAGCTGTCGGGCAGGCCAAACATGTACGCGCCACTTCATGCTCTTTGTACTCATGGCTGGTTGACTTTTTCTTTGCCCTTACTTGCAACACAGAGCACCCGTGAGCCGAAGCCCAGCAAGAAAACTCATACAGCACATAACATAAGCATATCAGAAAATTAACATATCAGATAATTCCTCAAATAAACAGATAGTCCATCAGACTAAACAAATATGGCCATGCCGTCCCAGAAGCGTTACCAAAGCCTGGGGTCTCGGCTCTCACCGTAAGGATATCCCATGTATCCTTTGGGGTCTCACCCTAACAATAAGCACACCACGTGCTAAGTGTTATTCCCGGCCCACTGTCGTTCTCAGCCTTCGCCGTTCTTGGCCCTTCGCCATTCTCAGCCCTTCGCCGTTCTCGGCTCCTTGTCGTTCATTCTACTATAATCACATATAGCATAACTCAAACAACATTCAAGCATATAATAATTCAATCAAGGGCTACACCCTAACATGTAAATCAATCTAGGGTCGGCCCTGCAACAACACTATGGGCCCATGCCCTGCTCTACGGGTACTACAGTTTTTTATACCTGTATCTCGAGCTTCACAATGCACCAAAGTCACGAGCACGGTCCTCTAACTCAAGACTTTCCAAAAACCTACTCACAACACATATAAAACACTCTTTAATACTAATCAATCCAAAACCACTTTCCGGGACCAATCCCTTACTCTCGGGACCTCCAATTTCCCAAAACAATGCAACGGAAACGTCCCCCGAGCCCCTGGGGCAAATGCCCGAAATTGCAAAATTCCCTGCCCAGAAAATAGCCTAGCGTCGCGGCACTACCCTTTAAGGGCCGCGGTGCCCAAAAAGTCCCCTTGCTTCTGATGCAGCCTTGCGCCGCGGCGCCCCTTCGCAAAACCCAGAATTTTGGATTTTCCCCCTGCATTTTCCCCGAGCCAAAATACCTCCAATCCAACCCAAACACATACCTAAACCCAAAAACCTATTTGAAACCTCAAATGAACCATCTAACAACCTATAAACACAGCAACAAGGTCAAACCCACAATCACACCCAAAATCCACACTTTGGTTTCAAACTTCAGAAGCTTAAACAAGTAGGCCAAAAACTTAAACTAAAGCTTGAAAAACTTAAACCATGCTTCCAAATTCTTAAACCACATCAGATACAAAAACTCAAAGATGTTTAAAACTCTTACCTCAATCAAGAATTCGACTTTGAGCCCTCTCCAAACCCAGCTTCAAACCAAATCCTCTTGATTACCAAACTGAATTCCCATACAAAACCAGCCACAACAATCTTTCAATTTTCATGCTTACTTTCTAAAATCAAACTTGAAACTTAGTAAAACAGGGGATAAACTCTTACCTCTGAACAAGCCTAAGCCTATACTTGATTTTAGTTGCCTCAAGCCTCTTGATTCTTTTCCTAAGTTTCCAATTCCAGCTCCCCTATTTTCTTCTCCTTGCCCTTGGTTTTCCTTTTCCTTCTAGTTTCTCCTCCAACTTCAGCAAGAGCAAAATGTGACCAAGTGTTAGAATGTGAATCCTCTTTTTCCCTAGCTGAAGCTATCTAAACCTCTGCCAAAAGACTATTTTACCCCTCCATCAAAATCCTTTCCTAACTAAACCTCAAGGGCATTTTTGCCATTTCACCTTTCCTACAAATCTACCATTTTCTCATCTAAAATCTGTTACTGTTAATGGTCACCAATGGTCACTCAGGTTACTCAATCACCATTAACCATTTGCTCACAAACTCACATTATAAGATCCCCAAAATACCCCTAAGCTTCTCCTGAGCCGGGTATTTAATCCCGTTGTGACTTTTAAACTAATTAGCTCCCTAGGACCGTCTCGGCACGTGCATCACAATAATATCACCACTCACGCGTGGTACTAATCATATAATACAATTATCACATTTATGCCCTCAGCGGGCTAAAATTACCATTTTACCCCTAACATACAAACGGGGCCCACATGCATATTTATTCCACCTAAAGATGCATTCTAATCACATATTCATTTAAATTCATATATTAACATGTTAATTCACTTATTGCCCTCAAAGCACGCTAATCAAGGTCCTAAACCTTATTATCAAATTAGGGTGTTACACCGGTCGTGGTAACCATGTAGGCCGAACATGTACATGCCACTCCACGCTCTCCAACTCATGGTTGGTCGACCTTTCCCTTGCCCTTACCTGCACCATATAGCACCCTTGAGCCGAGGCCCATCAAGAAAACTCAAGGCATAACATATCACAATTAAATACAATAATATACATCTAAAATAGACAATAGATTTAACATATAGCGGCCTATGCCAACCTATATACTTTACCAGGTACTGGGTTCACAGTCTTCACCGAGATGGTGAATACAGCAGCCTTAGAGGGTCTCGCCCTAGCGGCCTGCAGTGAACATGCTCAACGCCAATCCTGGCCTTTTCCATCACCGTCCTTCACCATTCCTGGCATTAGTTGTTCTCGGCCTTCGCCATTCTCGGTCATCTCTGTTCTCGGCCTTTGTCATTTTTGGCATTCTTCGTTCGTTCACAATCATGCACAACATAGCATAACAAATCATAAAATTCACATAAAACACTAAACACAGATAATCGGGCCACACCTTTCTCTACGGGCACAAATAATTTTCTTGCCTGTGTCCCAAGCTGGCTGATTACTGCGATCCCGAGAACAATCCCCTAAACACAATCCTTGACATAAAACCTAGTCACAACGCATCAATAATAATAATCCATCAAGTCGTAAGCCAAATAAAAACTTTAGAATATTATTCTAGCTTCCGGGATCTCAAATCCTACTAAACCAGGTAGTAGGATCCTTACCGAGCCCTAAGATTTGGGTTTCTGAGCCTAAAACCTAACATAGGCCATTTCCCCTAATTTGATTTGCGCCCCGCTGTAAGTCAGAGAGCTAGGGCTCTCGTCAAGGGGACATGAGCCCTGGCACGCCTCAATTTGCGCTACAGTGCCTAGGCAAAATCAGAGGCTTCTGAGGCCTCTACACACACACGGGCCGTGGAGCCTGAAGAACAAGGTCGTGGCTTGAGCCCAATACCCACAAATTCTCATGCATTTTTACGAGCCAATCTCTCCAAAATCTACATAAATCAGAGTCTATACCCAAAATTAAATCTACAATTCATACCAAAGCAACATAACTATTATAGATACCTCAAAACTCACCCACCAAACTCATCAAAATTCAGAAATCATACACTAAAGTTCAATTCCATAACCTCTAAACCACCATAGAAAACTTAGTAAAGACCAGCATAAATCCTAACCTTAATTACGTGATTCTGGTCTGAGCTAAACCCAAATTGTAACGACCCGAATTTGCTAATCAGGCTTAGGGGCCTTGATTAGTGTGCCTGGAGGGCAATAAGTGGGTTAATGTGCTTGTATGTGAATTTATGTGTATATATGATTATGATGCATGTTTAATTGAGTTAAATGTGCATGTGGGCCCCGTCTGGATATTAGGGGCATAAGTGTGATAAATGAGATATATGTTGTATATGTGTGATATGTCTGTACAGCACGATCTGAGACAGTCCTGGGGAGTTGTCAACCAGAAAGTCACAGTGGGGTTGAGATTTGGACTCGGGGCGAGTCGAGGGGTAATTTGGGTATTAGTTGAGTTATGGGGTTATCGGGACATGAAAATAAATATTTGGAGATATATTTGAGGATAGAAGGCCTAGGCGGGAATATTTGGGAAATTTACCATTTTGCCCCCGGGGACGTTTTGGTACCCCGAGCCTTGAGGTAACCCTTTAGCCTTAAGTCAAATAAAACAAAAAGGGGGAATTGTTTGGAAACTTGAGGAAACCGATACATACTTCCCTTTGAACTGAAGATAGCTTTTGGTCTCTCTCTCTTTCAATCTCTAAGATAAAACTCAAGAAGAAACTCAAAGGAATTGCCTAGGAATTAAAGGGATTTCAGCTGGGATACTCTAGGAACTTGAAGCTTGGGAATTTGAGGACCAACTCAGGGATTAAGCTCTGCAAGGTAAGCTCTAATTACTAAGGTTCAGCTTTAAAATTTCTGCTGGTTATGGAAGATTGCATGTTAGCTAAGCTTGATTTATCTTTGGGGGTTCTAGCTGAGTTTTGGTGCATATTTTAAAGGGGTCTTGGTGTTATTTCTAAGCTCGATTAACTGTGCTAAATATTTAGGAATGTTGGACAAGTTTAAGGATGATTTGGCTTGAGGAAAGGTGTGGAAATATTGTGGAAAATCTGGGTTCGGTGGGGAGCACCGCGGCCCGTGTGCGCGCGCGGCCATGGGAGGCCGAGAAGGTTCATGCGCACCGCGGCCCGTGTGGGGGTTAGTAAAGTGCTAGCCTCTGTTTCGAGGCTAGCCGTGGCTCTTATGGGTGGGGCCACGGCCCTTAGTGCCAGTTTGGGTTTTTAGGGTATTTTAGGCTTGGGAACTCAAGGGGTAAGGCTCGAGATGGATTTTATCACTCGGATTGATGGAATTCAAGGACCTGGAGGTTAGGGTTATGGCTCGAAGTTATTTATTATATTAGAATTTAATGGATGGACGTTGTTAATGTGTTGTGACTAGGATTTTGGCGAGGCTCTCGTTAGAGGACTGTGCTCGGGGCATTGGTGCTCAGAAAGCTCGGAACTCAGGTAAGAAAACCCCTGTTTCCATAGAGCTTGTGTGCAGGGCTGAGCCCAATGTGTTTGAATGGAAATGACCTGTAGGGCTGAGCCCAATATGCTAGAACTGCAGAGCGTAGCTCTTTATCTGTTTATGCTTGAATTCTGAACTCGTTGTTTTATCATGTATGATATTATGTGAATGATCGGCAAGAGCCGGGAATGGTGTAGACCGAGAACGGCGAGGGGCCGGGAACGGCGTCAGGCACATTGAGTGCAAGGCCGAGAACGGTGATAACTCTTGAATAAAGAGTTATTTGTCATACTTTTAAGCTTATGATAAATAAAAAGAATAAGTTGAGTGATACTTTTTAATGGTTTCATTTCATTTTATTATCCATTTTTGATGGTCTTATCTTATCCTTTAGTCTTTTTGAAATATCTAAACATTTAATAGCACTTAGAGAGTTTTTGCATGGTGCTCTCATTCAAGAAAGCAAGAAAAGCAAACAGATTTTTATTAGGTGTTGCTTGTGATAAAATATAGGGATTGTTGAAGACAGGAGCTTTTGCTGCAGCATTTTTCTAGCAAAAGAAGGAGGAATCAGCAGCTCAAAAAGGAGGTCATGTGGCATCATTTATCCAGCTGTAAAGGAGACTGATGTGGCAGAGTGGAAAAAGATATTAAATCAACAGTTATTTTAGTAAGTGGGCCACCTGTGAGGGAAAGAAGGAGGGCAAAATGGAGAAAGTTAAAGAAGGAAAAAGGAGAGGTTGTACCCTAGCTAATTAAGGAAGGAGCAGCCTCCATTTTGACAAGACTGGAGCCAGAAGTTTACTGCAAAGAAAACCAGAGAGAATATCAGATAAAAAACGCCAGGAAGAAATAGAAGAGAGGTTCAAGAAAGAAGGAGGCCAACCAAAGAAACTCAAGCATCATTTGGATTTGTTTTTCTCTTCTTTCTAAACTCTATTGTATTAATTTTTGAGTTGGATTTTAACTGAATATTATGGGCTGTTTTGATTATGAATTAATGTATATGAAATTAGCCATGAACTAATTTCTTGGTGGCTTGAATTGTTGATGAACCCTGTGTTATAATCTATCCATTTCTTGCACTTTTTTTTAGTAAAATCTCCCTTGATCATTCAAGTGTGCTTAAATTGATTTCTTGTTGTTGTTTGGCCAGCAATGGCAAGTTATTTTAATTATATTTAATGCTGGAAAGGTTGAATGTAATAGGAAAAACTTGGATGACACAAGTCATAATCTAGGTTAGGTTATGTTAGTAATTAATATAGGGATATGTTAATTACCTTGTGTAACATATGAGAAGTGAACTGTAATTGCATTCTTAAATCTGATTTTGCATAGGAATATGTTTAATCAGGTAGAAGAATTAAGGTCATAAGATTTGGGAAAGTTTTATGCATGTTAAATGAACTTTTTGTTATCCTGGGAGTTTTGCTAGAAAATTTCTGCAGCAATACGTTCACAATGTGTTCAGGAAAAACAATATAGGGGGATTCAATGATTCAAGTCCATTTTAAAATTTATATATTTCTCTCAAGGTTCTTGTTCAGTTTACTTTGAGTAATTTTACTTTCTTTTTATTGGGTTAATTTGGAAAATCAAAGACATTCAAATTGTTCACTAGTGTAATTGTTTAGTAATTAATTTTTGCATTTAGTTTTAATTTGCAATCCCTGTGGAGACGATCCTGAATACTTACTACTTTATTACTTGTTTTGTGACTGTGTACACTTGCACATTTTAATCAAATTAATTCTCACAACAAACGACAAGGGGCCGGGAGCAGCGTTGAGCATGTGGAGTGCGAGTTGCCAGGGCGAGTCCCTAGAAGGATACCTGGGATATCCTTACGGCATGGTCCACGAACCCAGGGCTTGGTAAATGCCTGGGACGGCTAGGCTGTATGTGTTTAGCCATTGGTGGCCTCTTTTTATGCCTGACTTATGTGTTGCATATGTTATCTGTTGTGAGTTTTCTTGCTGGGCTTCGGCTCACAGATGCTCTGTGGTGCAGATAAGGGTAAGGAGAAGATCAACCAACCATGAGTACAGCAGGCGTGAGGCGGCATGTACATGTTTGGCCAGTCTGGCTGCCACGGCCAGAGGATTTTGGGAGATGCTTGTAAACGAACTTAGATTTTGTCGTCTAGCCGACACAGTACAGTTTTTATGTTGTAAATGTTTCTAAATTGTATTTTGGGATCCCAAGTGTAAACTTTTTATATTTATCTATGGAAACTACTGTTTCTTGAGTCTTTTCCTTTGATTATGGCTTAATTACACTGTTTGACTTAAAACCTCGATTAGCGAGTTGAAAGCACGATTTTTAACTCACTTGTAACGGCTCTAAGGAAGGAGGGCGTTACACAAATACTTCTAGCTTCAATCCCTTTTGAATTCTAGGCATTCTCCCTTTGAATTCAGTAAAAATTTCCTTTGTCCTTGAGAGAGAATGAGAGTGTCGAAAGAGAGAGAGAGATGAGCTGAGGAAGTGTTTTGTTCTTTTGCTAGTTCTTGAATTCTGTTTGGTTTGAGTCTTTCCTCATATGCCTATGTCCAAAAATGCCCCTAAGTATATCATTAATCCTTTAATGCCATCAAGGGCAATCCTATCATTTTCCACATCCCGCTAATCCTCGAGTGTTCCTATAATTCCCCAATTTAATCCTAGCATGCCCTAATAATTTTTAAATCAGTATCAGTTACCCAGTAACCCCAAACACGTGCTACATTCCCAAAATACCCCTAGGATCACCCCGAGCCGAGTATTCGACCCCGTTATGACTATTTCGCTATTCAACTATCTAGAACCGTCTCGGATCACATATCATAAGTAATCACCACAATCTGGTCTCAAGCACAACATATATATAATTTACATTTATGCACTCAATAGGACAAAATTACGAATATGCCTCTATTAACCAAAATGGACCCACATGCATATTTAATTAACCTAAACATGCATTTCTAATCACATAATCGTTTAATCCACATAATAAAATAATTAAATCAATTATATCTCTCCCAGCATGCTAATCAAGACACTAAGCCATATTAGCAAATTTGGGACGTTACACCCGAACTACTCAAGTAAATTTCGAGGACAAAATATATGTAAGAAGGGGATAGTTGTAACGTCCCAAAATTTGCTAATAAGGCTTAGCGCCTTGATTAGTGTGTCGGGCGGTCAATAAATGTTATTCATCATGATATATGTGTTGGTTTTTATAGATCAAATCAGAGATTATACGCAGCAGAACAACAATCAAAATTGTTAATTTAACCCCACAATATTTCTAGGTCTACTTCTTCACATACATATATATATTGAATCAAAGATATGAATAGAAAATTACCTCAAGTTATTCCTTGCTGCTATCTTTTTGTACGGGAAAAATCCTTGAGGTCTCACACCAAGATCTTCCAAAATGTTCTCAACACTCAAAGAACGAGTGTGGGCTCGCTATACAAAACAATTGGCAAAATCTACTTATCAGATGTTCTCAACACATGAGATCTGATAAAGTTTGGACCTAAGTCTTTGAATAACAGTGACCTATGCTTTTTTCATTGTTCTATTTCTCTCAGGGAGATTTCACGATATATTTTCTATCACTGAAAAAAGTATCGTTCTGAAAAACTAATCTCCTATATTTAGTATATCCAATATATTAAAAATAAATAATAGTTATTTTAAACAATTTGAAAATAACTAATCAGTTATCAGATTTTGTTTAAATAATAATATTTTAATCATATTACAATATCTCATTATTTATTTAATATTTAAATAACTAAAATGGTGGAACAAAGAAACTTCTAGAAGCTTCTTGTGTGTGTAGCACAGTGACTGTGCACTGTGCTATACGTGTACCACATGCCAAGGAAGGCATGTGATTTTTCCTAATTTTTCTTATTATTTAAATACCAAAAATCCCAAAAAAATTAATTCATTCAAAATTAATTATATTTTTGTTAAATCAAATAATTAATTAATTACACATAATTATACAATAATTATGTTTAGTGCATAGAAAAATATTTACTTATCAAATAAGTCATTTTGCCCATTTTTGTATTTATCTTTGTCAGTGTTTGTTTGAGCCATTTCGGGGACCATGGACCTATAACATTAAGCTCCAATAAATTGAAACTAAATAATTAAACTCTTTAATTATAATAGTTAATTTATTAATTCTGATATTTCTCCACTATAAATTCAGAATTGCATTATTTATGTTATAGATATACTTTTACAGAAATCTTATTCTAAGTTGTCCATTGATATAACCATCTTACAATAGTTCAACCCTCTAATTAATTAGTTCATAAATTAGAATGGAATAATTACCATTTTACCTTTATAATTTACTTTTATTCCTTAAGTACCATTAATTCACTAGTGAATAATTAATCTATAATCTAATTATAGATTTGAGCTCGAAATCATTCAGTTCCAGAATTAACCCTTAAGGGAACTAATATACGATTCGTTAGGAAAGATTAGATTTTGTATTGTTGATACATGTTCCCAGCCATCCATGATATTAAATCTCCAATACAAAAGTCATTAGCCTCATTCTATGAAGAGACCTTAACGAATAAATCAAAAGATTTAATAAATATGAACAGGAGTTCATGAACACTCAGGATTTAGGTTGATCTATAAATGATCATCAGTTATGATATGAATTACAAGTCTTTATTATTAAATGGTTTTTGGATAAAGACTTTTATTCATATCGGTCCATGTCATATATAATCATATTATAAGCACCTTTACCGAGATGTCTTACCACATCAATAATCTGAATCTAGATTATTTGTATTAACATGATACTCAGCAAACCGTACTTACAACCCCAATTAAAGAATTCCATAACTTCAATTTGTTGTTGTTGACTATTTTTATTCATTCATGTGATCTTAATTCTCTCGTACTAATACAATATCACATCCTCAATAATGAATATGGAATTTTTCTGATATTTACAAAATTATTCAAACAATAATTTAATAATCTAAATATAACAATAATAAACCATTGTATATATTTATTCATCGAAATAATAAATGTCTTTTACATGCTTTTAGGACATACTCCTAACAATATGTGCATAATTATTTGATTACTGGAGTTATATTATAATGTGAATATGTATGCATGTTTAGGTGTATTAAAGGTGCATGTGGGCCTGTTCTAGTTAATAAGAGCATGTTTGCGATTTTTGCCTGTTGAGGGCATAAATGTAATTATGTGTGTTATGCTTGAGACCACAGTATTGTGGAGTTACATTTGAGATGTGTGGTCCGAGGCGATCTTAGGGAACGGATTAGTGTCATAGTCACAACGGGGTAAAATACTCGGCTCAATGTGAGCCTAGGGGTATTATTGGAACAAAGTATGTATTCGGGGTTAACGGGTAACTGGTAAATATTTAGCGATTATTTGGGTATGTCGGGATTAATTAGGGATTTATAGGACTACTCGAGTAATTTGCGGGAATGTGACAAATGATGGATTTGCCCTTAGTGGTATTAAAGGGCTAGGAATTGATCTAGGGTTATGTTGGTCTTTTGGTGCTGAGGATAGACTTGGGGAAGCATTGAGAAATAATCAGAAAGGGAACACTTAGTCACTCAAGCCCTCACTCTCTCTCTCTCTCTCTCTCTCTCACACGTTTCTCATTCCCTCTCTCACTTAGGCTCACTTGTCTACTTTTCTTTCTTAATTTCAATAGGAAAAAGAGCTTGGGGATTGAAGGGAATTTAAGTTTGGAAGTGATTAACAGTAGCTGAGGATCGAAATCATCATTGAGGTAAGGTTATCTCTATTTTTCTTTAGTAAAATTATGTTGAGGTTTGAGGTATAGCTATGTTTTAGACTTAGGTTGGTTTCTGATTTAAACTAGGCTTTTGATTAGTTTTCTAGGGTGTATGTACTGCTCTAAGTGTAGTGAAGAGGTTTTGGGACTTAATTCTAGCCTTAGAGCATGTTTGAAACAATTTTTGGGGAGTTTGGAAAACTAAAAATGCTGGGAAAAACTGGGTTCGTAGTGTTACGTTTCAGCGCTGCTCTTGAGCGCCGCGGCCCGCATGAACCCAGAAGGCCTAAGGGGAGCTATTGAATCGCCCAGGCGCCGCAACGCAGGTTGAGGCGCGCCGTGAACCATGTCCCCCAAGTGAAAGCCTTGAGCTATCTAACTTGTAGAGGGTTGCGGCGCCTTTGACGAGGGTCACGGTTCAAATAGAAAATATAGGCCAATTAGGGTTTTTAGGCTCGGGAACTCAAACTTAGGGGATTGGGAAGGATCCTACTACCCTGTTTAGTAGAATGTGAGGTCTCAGAGGGTAGTATATTATTCCAAAAGCTTTAAATAGATTTAGATTGTGATGGTTATGTATTATTACATTGTGACTAGGTTTTATTGCTAAGGCTCAGAATTAGGGCTCGTGCTCGGCATCGCCTTGCACTGTCAGCTCGGGACTCATGTAAGAAAATTTTTTGTGCCTGTAGAGCAGGGCATGGCCCAAATATCTGTGTTTATTATTGTTATGTATGAATGTCTGTAATTGTTATGTCATGTATATGTGTTTGTGACTGGTCGGCAAGGGCCAGAAATAGAAATAACCATGTTGAATGCAGGCCATCATGGCATGGCCATCTAGAGTGTTGTACTCACCCGCTCGGTTAAGACTGTGAACGTGGTGCCTAGTAATGCACCTGGATCGACTTAGGCCGCTGTTGTGAATTCTTTGTTATATATGTTTAAGTTATGTGTTTACTGAAATAAATTGTTATATGCTATGTTTGTGGAGTTTTCTTGTTGGGCCTTGGCTCACGGGTGCTCTATGGTGCAGGTAAGGGCAAAGGAAAGGCCAACTAAGCATGAGTTTGAGGGCATGGAGCGGTACGTATATGTTTGGCCTACCTGACTGACACGGGTGGGGATAGTTTTGAGGAACGTACTATAAACAATTGATTTTGTCGCCTAGGTCAACTGTACACTAGCTTTTGAGTTGTAAATATGTTTTAAAATAATATTTTGGGATCCCAATGTAACACTTTTACAATTTAAATGAATGTTCAGACTTTTCTACTGAATTCTTGTTTGAATGAGTCTTTACTTTAATTAATCACACTTTTTGGTCTAATACCTCAATTAACGAGTTAATTTCATGTTTTAAAATCACATGGTAATGTTTCTAAGGTAGTAGGGCTTTACAATAATGTTGATCGATGACAACTCCAAGTTCGTCATGACTAAGGAATCCCGAGAAGTTCCAGCTGAAGGAGCTACCAAGACTGGTAGAGACAAATATAAGCCTTGGCACGCAATTAATAACAAGGCACAGTACTAAATGTTGACTAGTATGGTCAACACTCTCAAGACAAAAATAAAGAATGGCAACACGACCTACAAAATCATGGATCAGCTCCAAGACACGCTCGGGGAAAAGTCTATGCACACTCATTTTGAGGCCACCATAAAATATGCCAATGCTCGGATGGCACTGTCTCAGCACGTTCATGATCACCTAATCAAGATGACCAACTACTTTCAGGAAGTTGAACTACATGGAGCAATAATAGATGAGGAGTATCAAGTCGGCTTAATCCTTAACAATCTCTCTCCTGCTTTCCTGGTGTTCACCACCAACTATGTGATGAACAAACTCAACTATTGTCTGACGCAGCTCATGAACAAGCTTCAGACTTTCGAGTCAACCATGGTGGACCAAGTAAGGGAGGAGAAAAGAAGACTACTGTTGTTGCTGCTACTGATTCAACTCAGATTGAAGCTAACCTAGGTTCATCTTTCGAAGCTTGAAACAAGAGGAAAGGTGGAAAAAACACCAACCTCGGGCCTGGAAAGGCTACAAAGTCGAGTACACAACCAAGTGCACAGACACCTAGGGGGAAGAAAAAGAAAAACAAGAAAGGTAAAGGTAAGTGCTTTCGTTGTAATGAGAATGAGCATTGGAAATAGAATCGCCCCAAGTTTCTAGCAACAAAAAACAAAGGTAATGATTATAGTTCATTTATCTTAGAAACATGTGTTTTAGAGAATGATAAATCAATTTGGATTATTGATTCTGGATCTACTAACCATGTTTGTAACTCATTATAGCCTCTTGAATCATGGAAGGATATGGACGAAGGCAGATTAAAGCTTAGAGTTGGGAACAGAGCATTCGTTGCAGTCTAACCTAGAGGAAGAGCTCACCTGAAGTTTTGAAATAAATATTTAATTTTTAATGATGTATTTTTTATTCCAAATTTTAGTAGAAATTTAATTTCAGTTTCAATGTTGCAATTAGAACGATTTGTTATGACTTTGACAAGTTCTAATATATCTATTTCTTTCAATGGATCATAATTGTGTATTACATGTTTGGAAAACGGGCTTTATATTCTGCTACCTAACGAACCCCTCGCACTTAATAATGATTTATTCAAAGAAGCTAAACCTAGGACCAATAAACGTCAAAATATCGATAACAATAACATGACGTATTTATGGGTCTTGAGACTAGGTCACATTGGCTATGATAGAATTAAAAGACTTACAAAGGAGGGGCCTTTGAGTGACACACCTTAGGTGAACTATCTGTCTATGAATCTTGTCTAGAAGGAAAACTGACCAAGTGTCCATTCTTTGCAAAGGGTAATAGGGCCAAAGAACCCCTTGGACTTGTTCATTCAAATGTTTGTGGACCTTTGAATGTACAAGCCAGGGGTGGTTTTGAGTATTTCGTCCCTTTCATTGACGATTACTCTAGATACTCATGGATTTACCTAATGCATGGAAAATCAAAAATATTTTCAAAGTTTAAGGAATTCCTAGCTATGATTCAGAACCAATTAGGTAAAACATTAAAGAACTTGCGATCTGACAGGGGTGGAACAGTTTTGGATATGCATTTCCAAGATCATTTATCTGAATTTGGGATTTTATCACAACTTATTGCCTCGAGTACTCTGCAAAAAAATGGTGTAGCGCAACGCCGGAACATAACTTTATTGCAAATCATTATATGCATGCTTTGTTACTCAAATATGCCAACTTCATTCTGTGGACATACAATTGAAACTGCGAACGACATTCTAAATGTTGTACCATCCAAATAAATCCCCAAAATACCTTTAGAACGCTAGAATGGTCATGAACCTAGTTTATGTCATTATAGAATCTGGGGATTTCCTGCCCACATCCTAAGGAAAAATGATGGAAAGCTAGAACTGCGAACAGAAGTTAGCGTGTTTGTTGGCTATCCTAAAGGCACTCGGGGTGGACTTTTCTATACTCAATCAGGAAAGAAAGTGTTTACTACTACGAATGCTACTTTTCTGGAAAATAACTATGTCCAAAACTTCAAACCGTGCAGCAAAGTAGTTTTAGAGGAGAGGATTGCAGAATTCACTCCAACCAATGTTACATCATCATCAGCAAAAGTTGATGATGAAATTCCTACTCTTCATGTCCTACCGATGCAAGTCAAATTAAATGAACAAAGTACCATTGTTCCTGAGCAAACAGTCATAGAGCCTCATCGTAGTGGGAGGGTTTCTAGGACCCCAACTCGCTATGGTTTGGATGGTGAAACTAATATGGTTGTTTAGTGATACTGGTGATGATGATCTGTTGTCCTTCAAATCGGCAATGGAAATCCCTAAAAAGAAACTATGGCTCGAAGCCATAAAATAGGGAATGGAGTCCATGTACTCAAATTTTGTCTAGGATCTTGTGGAAGTACCTAGTGACTTTAGGGCCTTTGGGTGCAAGTGGATCTACAAGAAAAAATGAGGTGTTGATGGAAAGATCAAAACTTATAAAGCTCGATCAGTGGCAAAGGGTTATACCCAAAGAGAATGTGTGGACTATGAGGAAACTTTTAGTCTGGTCGCCATGCTCAAGTCCATTCACATCCTTTTATCCATAGTCGTCGCTCTTGACTATGAGATATGGCAAATGGGCGTCAAGATAGCATTTCTTAATGGGAAGCATGGCGAAGTCATATATATGGATCAGCCTAAAGGATTTAAAGTAGCCGGACAAGAAGGAAAAGTTTGCAAGTTCAATAGGTCCATTTATGGAATTAAGCAAGCTTCTCGTTCCTGGAACCTTAGGTTTTATGAAATAATCAAAACCTATGGCTTTGAATAAAATATTAACGACCCTTGTGTTTACCAACTGAATGCAAATAAAATAGTGGTATTCCTAGTTCTTTTATGTAGATGATATCTTGATCATTGGAAATAATGTTAAGAAATTGGCAGATGTGAAGAATTGGTTGAGCACTCAATTCCAAATGAAGGATTTGGGTGAAGTAATTTATGTTCTAGATATCCAGATCATTAGGGATGAAAAGAACAAACTCTTAGCTCTTTCTTAAGCTGCTTACATTGATAAAGTGCTTGAATGTTTCTCGAAGACAAATTCAAAGAAAGAATGTTTACCGTCCCGCCATGGAATTCATCTTTCAAAGAAACAGTCTCCCCGGACTCCTGAGAGGAAGACGCAATGTGAAAAGTTCCTTACACATCAATAGTTGGAAGTCTGATGTATGATATGTTGTGTACTAGACCAGATATCTGCTATCCAGTGGGAGTAGTGAGCTGGTATCAATAAAACCCAAGACCAGAACATTGGATGGCAGTTAAGCATATTGTAAAGTATTTAAGGCAGGCTAGGAATAATATGTTAGTCTACAAGGGTGGTATTCTGAACCCTGTAGGCTACACCGATTCAAATTTTTAGACTGATGTTAATGATAGGAAGTCTACTTCTGGAATGCTGTTTACTGTTGGGAGTGGAGCTTTAATATGGATAAGCGTAAAGTAGTCTGTGATCTCAGATTCCACCATGGAGGCTAAGTAGATAGTTGCGTCTGAAGCAAATAAGGAAATAGTTTGGCTAAAGAAGTTCTATTCAGATCTTGGTGTTATTCGAAATATGGATAAACCGGTTGTGTTCTTTTTTTGACAACATAGGAGTGATAGCCAACTCGGAAGAATCTCGAAGTCACAAGAGGAGTAAGCATATAAAAAGGAAGTATGACATAATTCGAGAATATGTGGCCAGGGAAGACGTGAAGGTTATGAAGATTGCCTCTGAAGAAAATCATGCAGATCCATTTACAAAGACACTACCAAAAGTAACAGTTGTTAAGCATATCAAGGAAATGGGATTAGTATAATTAAGGCATTAGTTTCAATTAGTGCAAGTGGGAGTTTGTTAGGGCTTTATGCCCTAATTAAAACCCAATTTCTTTGTAATCTCATTTTATTATCAATAAAAGAATAGAAATCTTTTTTGACTTGGTCAATTACTTTGCTCACATATTTTATTTTCATGATTATTTGTTTAATATAAACTTCTATTAAATCCCGAGCATATAGCTAATCATATTTATGGTGACGTAATCACATTGAAATATAAATATGATTATATGTTGAAAAATAAGTTAGTCCAAAATTTAGTTAGTGCTCAGGATTTACACTGACTTGTCAATCTACGATATAATCTACTTACACATTGTAGTGTTATGTTCTTTCCATAACATTAGTAAAGTAGATAAGATCGGATGTATTTGTTACATCGAATTGGACCAATATTTACATTAGAAAGGATAAGTAAACATACCATTATTATCTATTCTAGTCATATCATATAGTTGTTCGTAGGTCAATTCAATCTCAATTCTGAGTGGTTATTATTCTAAATGATTGTATTATTTGAGTTCTTTGACTTGTTCCTTACCTTCTTACCTTACGGACTAGCCCATACTTACATCTTGGGAACTCGACAGTATAATTGAGTGAGAGTTTTAATCATAGATATGAACATCTATAACTTCTGATGAAGAAGTAAAATGATGGTTTCCTTTTAGTTTGGTTCGATGTGCTAAATGATAGAGATCTCATTTCAGTAATTAATATTAGTTTACTGAAATATCATTTACAAGGAACTAAGTGTTTTAAGGATAATCTCATTTCAGTAATTAATATTAGTTTACTGAAATATCATTTACAAGGAACTAAGTGTTTTAAGGATAAAATATAATGATGGGTAAAACGATATTTGTAACCCACGTCACTATGGCTGCTTCCTGGAATGACGACTGGCCCTAAAAACCAACACGAGTCTTTCCAGCGTGCTTTGTCCTCACTCGCACGCTTCTTGGGAAAACTTCCCAGGAGGTCACCCATCTTGAGATTACTCCAGGTCAAGCATGCTTAACTTTGCAGTTCTTAAGTGATGGGCTACCGAAAAGAAGATGCATCTTGTTGATATAGGTAGTACCCATCAATCCATTTAAGCCCTCTTCAACTGTGTAGTCCCATACCTACACAGTCTTAGAATCATCACCCTTGAACTTCCCCATGCGGTGTGGGATTGCATAGCTTCACCCAGTCTTTCCCCTTACGGATCACGGGATTTTGACTGTCACAATCACCCCCCTTACGGGCCCGACGTCCCCGTCGGCCACACTTCCGGCTAGGTCAAGGCTCTGATACCATTTGTAACACCCCACGTCACTATGGTTGCTTCCTGGAATGACGACTAGCCCTACAAACCAACACGAGTCTTTCCAGCATGCTTTGTCCTCACTCACACGCTTCCTGGGAAAACTTCCCAAAAGGTCACCTATCTTGAGATTACTCCAGGTCAAGCACGCTTAACTTTGGAGTTCTTAAGTGATGGGCTACAAAAAAGAAGATGCATCTTGTTGATATAGGTAGTACCCATCAATCAATTTAAGCCCTCTTCAACTGTGTAGTCCCATACCTACACAATCTTAGAATCATCACACTTGACCTTCCCCAGGCGGTGTGGGATTGTACAGCTTTACCCAATCTTTCCCTTTACAGATCACGAGATTCTGACTGTCACAATATTTTAGTCCCATCTATTTGGAGAACTTCTATAGAGGATTGAATGAAAATTATGATTGTAACAATGGATAACTAATAACGTATCTATATTGCTTATAGCGTGTTCTATGAATTCATGAGTGCAATTCTGAGTCTTTAGTGGTCTCACGAGGAATTAATAAGTTAGTAAATTTATTTGTTAAATTTATGATAACTTATTGGAGCTTGATTTCTTAGGCCCATGGTCCCTACTGTACCTTGGATAAAATCAATTAGATAGTCTCAATAAATTGATTTAATTATCAATTAGAATTATTAAAATTGACCAGGTCAATTTTGGATAATTTCACAGAGTTATGCAATTTAGAGAAGAAAAGAGATTTTAGGGAAAATTTATTAACTAAGACAAATTGGTGTTTAAAATAATAAATAAGTTTAAATCAAGGTTCAAGTTATAAATAATTAATTTGATAAAGGATTTAAATAATTAATTAATTTATAGAAAATAATACATGTCTTGAATTTAAGTCCAATGAGCTTAAAATTAGATGGGAAATTTCATAAGCCTAAAGCCCATGATAATTTTTACCTAATGGCTGATATTACCTAATATTTTATTGATTTTTTAATTAAATAAGTGACCTATTTCAGCCTATAAAAGGAATGATGAGTGATAATTGAAAACAGATTAACAGATGATGAGAAGATCTAGTTTTGATGCTTTAGGGTTTTAGACTCTCTCTACAACAAAAGTCATTTTCTAAGCCTCTATATTCACTTCTCTTATTCTGTTTGTATCTATTTAATGTGTTGAGAATTTCCCACTCTAGTCTAGGTGATCATAAAGATACTTTAGAAGACTATGACGAAATTTGAAGATCGGTTCAGTTTCTTGGTGATACCCTGTGACAGAAAGGATAGAAGGGTTAGAGAATCTGAAGGAAGTACTTATTCATTTTGCTGCATATAAGGTAAATTTTCTTATCATTATATCTGTTTAAATTCAATTATAGAAATATGTTCTAGGTTTTCTTATATTAATTTGCTTAATATATTATTTACATGAAAATAAATAAGATCTTGTATAAGTATTTCCCAACATTCTCTTCATTAGACGAAGAACTTTCAAGGTATTATTTCAACCACTAATTCCAAGACTATGTACATTGTGTATGAATGAGAATATTGTTTATTATAAATATAGGTCTTCAGGAGCATTATTTACTTTTGAGTATAAATATAGGTCTTCAGGAAGCATTATTTTTTTTTAGTATAAATATTGTTAGATTTTATGCTAGAATAATTATAATGGAATATGAAATGAGTACTTCCCAATGAGATAAATGATTGTTCGTGGATTCACATATGCACTTATTGCTTACATATGCTTAAGGCTACACTAAACAAATATATAAAATGAATTAGAAGATTCACATATTGATATCTTAAATGATTTTCATGCATTGCAAGGAGATATGACGGACATTGATTTATCCTCCAATCCTCATTGGGAAGAAATTCTTAGCTCCTTTCAACTATACAAACCAATAATCAAAATAGATATTATTGATATTCGGGACATGAGATGGAGACTCTACATAAATGGGAGGTTTTCTGCAAGACTTATGCCAAGTGGATTGGATTTAGTGTTAGGATTAACGACACCAAATACAGGGACGACATTAGCATCCACTAGTGGGTTTGTTCTAGTGAAGATTTTCGAAGAGAAAGTTTTTTGAACCTGCAAAACTGAAAGAAGTGTGCAAAGGAAATAACACAATGCAGGTGCCAGGCTGCGATCCAAATCCTTCGAATGAAAAACACAAACCTTTGGCAGTGTAAGGAATTTGTACCAGTTCACAATCATGATTTGATGATCCCATCACAAATGTATTTCTTACGTTCAAACAGTGAGGTTCTAGAAGCAGTGGCTTCCCATGTAATGAGCATGAATAGATGTGGGATAAAAGCTAGTTCAGCAGTATCACACATGACCTTACAATCGGGTAGGAACGATAATCTTCCTTTTCAACTAAGAGATGTGCACAACAAATTTTCCACTTTAAGAAAACTAGATAACTTACCAAGTGAATCAGAGGGTGCGGGCTTTCTTGGTTAGCCTATCAACAAAGGATCCTAATATATATGTCGAGTACAAGTTAGATGAGAAAAATCGATTGGAAAATATTTTATGGGCTGATGCGGTGAGTAGAAGGGACAACATGCTATTTGGTGAGATCACTGCATTTGACTCAACGTACAGGACCAACAAGTATAAAAACCCATTGACAATCATTGTTGGCATTAATCCACACTTTGAGATTTGTGTGTTTGGGTGCACAGTGATAGTGGATGAGACAGAGGACACCTATTGTTGGTTCTTGAGGGTTTTCCTTGACTGTATGGTCAACAAAAAGCCGAAAGTAGTGCTCACTGACAGTGATGAAAGAATTGGATTTGTTGTTGTTGACTGCCTTTTTCGCTATCAACCTAAATATGAGAGATTAAAAAAATAAACAACAAGAACACAACCGTTTTTATGTGGTTCAGGCTATAAAAGAGCCCTTGTAACGCCCTGGTTAGCCAAGACCGCTACACTGTGTACTTATAAAGGTGCAAGACTTGCTAATCAAGTCATTAATTTAAAAATGTGTCTCTAAACATGTGTGAGCTAGGGTTAAAAAGGTTTTGGTCTCAAAAGTTTCATTTTATATAATTAAGAAGTTATATACACGGGATCCCAAAAGAAACAGAGTTTAAAAGTTGGATTACAGACTCCCAAAATAATACAAACAACTGTCAGCCATACTAAGGCAAAATGGACAATTTCTAGGTCTCGCGTCCTTGCCTAAACCTCAACCGTGGCGGCTGAGCAAAGGAGTTTTATGAGGACTTAGGATGCATGCATAGGAGTTGTTTTTCGAGATTTTTAGAGTTTGTTTTGACGTTATTTAGGAAACATCCTCCAAGTTACTAGAAGATGCATGCAAGCCGCACACAGACCGTGGTGGAGGAGCTGGCCAAAGTCCGCGAAGAACTCTGATTGGGTCGGGCAGAGTTTCTAGCTCCACCCGATGAGCTAGAGAAAACCAAGAGAACGGTTAAAGAACTGGAAAAAGACCTTGATGTAATGGTCGATGATATTCTCTTCATTGCATGGCAGAGCAATAGAGACATGGATCTCTCGTTCATAGAGAATCCTGACATGAAGACAAAGTTCGAGGTACGTCTTGAGGCTGAAACTGTCCGTGCAGCTCAGGAGAAAGAGGCCTCGGTGATGGGTCGCATCCCCAAAGTTGATCCAGTGATTGAGCTGGTGGCAGAGGTGCCCTCTGGCCAAGGGCGCCAGTAATTTTTTCTTATTTAGAAGTTTTTCACTTTAACTAAGTAGGCTTGCGTGCCATTTGGCCATCAAGTTCCCGACGTCTAGTGTCATTCGGACACTTAAGCGAGATCAGCTTGTCGCACGGGAATGTTATAGCATTTCCATGAGAGGGAAGAACAAAACAAGTGCACAAGCACTTGTTGTTATCCAGGAAATAAGTGGGTCTGTCTTTGAAATCGAAGAGGACAGGGCCGATCTCGGACCAATAGAAGAGCTTGAGGATGTAGAGCTCGATGAAAAGGATACAACTAGGGTGGTAAAAATAGGGAAGAACCTCTCCAAGGACGCTAGATAGCAATTAATTTGCTCCCTGAGGGAAAATTAAGATGTGTTTGCATGGTCGCACTCAGACATGGTTGGGATCAGCCCAAACATTATCATCCATGCCCTCAACTTAGACAAAAGCTTCCCTCTGAAACAACAAAAAAGAAGACTCTTGGACGATGGTAGGAAGAAAACCCTGAAAGAAGAGGTCGAAAGAATAAAGGTGAATCAGTTTATTCAGAATGCTTTCTACCCTGATTGGATAGCCAATCTTGTCTTGGTTCCAAAGCCCAATGGCAAGTGGAAAACTTGCATTGATTATTCATACCTCAATAAGGCATGCCTAAAGCATTGCTTTCCCTTACCTTAAATCGATCAGCTCGTAGAAGCCACTGCAGGTCATGACATCATGTCGTTCATGGATGCATACTCTGGATATAACCAGATACCCATGCATGCACCTGACCAAGAACATACAAGTTTCATGACCAATAAAGGTTTTTATTGATACAACGCAATGTCTTTCAGGCTCAAGAACGAGGAGCCACATACCAAAGATTGGTGAATGGGATGTTTGCTGAACAAATAAGAAATAACATAGAGGTTTGTGTGGATGATATGCTAGTCAAATCCTAGCATAACTGTAACCATGTGGACGACCTCGCTGAATGCTTTGCTATGCTCTGAAAGTATAATATGAGACTTAACCCGCAGAAATGCTCATTCGGAGTATCCTCAGGAAAGTTTCTCCGATTCATAGTGAATGCTCAGGGCATGGAGGCAAACCCCGATAAGATTAAGGCATTAATTGATACGCCCTCACCTCAAAAACATAAAGATGTTTAGAGCCTAACTGGGGGGATGGCAACCCTAAGTAGGTTCATCTCAAAATCTACAGATCGGTGCCTCCCATTCTTTAACCTTTTGAAAGGAGGCAAGAAATTTGAATGGTCGGACGAGTGTGAACTCTCCTTCCAAAATTTTAATAAGCACCTCACCAAGCCACCAGTCTTATTCAAGCCAATTATAGGGGAAATATTGTACTTATACCTCACCACAACCGAGCATTCCATCAGTGCAGTACTTGTTCGGGAGGATAAGAAAGTGCAAAAACCTGTGTACTATGTCAGCAAAAGGTTACTGTGGGCATAGTCGAGATATCCGTTTATAGAAAAACTGGCTTTGTGCCTAATACATGCATATCGTAAGCTTTAACCCTATTTCCAAGTGCATCCTATACGTGTATTATCCAAGCCTGAGGCCTCTAGGGGATTGTTAAAATGGGTCGTCGAACTCAGACAATTTGATATCACCTATCATCCAAAAACGACGATCAAAGGGCAGGCCTTAGTATATTTCATTTTTGAATGTACGGGGATCACCAAGGAGGAAGTCATAACCTTAGCCCGCGAGCTTTGGAGACTATACGTCGATGGATCTTCCAATGATAAGGGGTCGGGGTAGGAGTCATTTTGATCACTCTGACGGGAAATCATTTTCATTCAGCGTTGTGGTTTGGCTTTGAAGTGTCAAATAATGAGGTTGAGTACGAAGCACTCTTAGTAGGTCTTCGAATAGCCTCCAAGCTTAAAGCAAAGGCCATTCACTGCTATAGTGATTCCAAATTAGTCGTTAACCATATCAGGCTCGTGGCATTAAAATGGCTATCTATTTGGAGAAAGTTAAGGCACTATTCGTGAAGTTTTAATTCTGCACCATAGAACAAGTTTCGCGAGAGAAAAACTCAAATGCAAACGCCCTGGCAAGGCTCGGCAGGACCAAAGAAGATGACACGCTTAACGTGGTGTCGGTTGAATTCTTACCGATCCCAAGTATAACTAAACCCGGAGAAGAAGATGTCAACATGATTGACTCACAACCTACATGGATTACCCCCATAATTGACTACCTCAAGACCGGAAGTCTCCCAGTAGACTAGAACGAGGCTAGGAAACTTATGTACAAAATACAAAGATACACCATCTAGGAAGGAAGGTTGTACAAAAGAGGGTATTCCATGTAACTACTTAGGTGTGTAACTCCACCCGAGGCAAGGAAGATTTTATAAGAAATCCATGAAGGAATTTACATAGACCACACTAGGGGGGGCATAGTCTGTCAAAAAAGGTGATTAGGCAAGGATACTTCTGGCCTACAGTTAAATCAGACTCATTCGAATATGTTAAGCGGTGTGAAAAATGTCAACGGTTCGCTTCGATACCGGGAGCCCTACCTATTGAGCTTACAATGATGAGCTCTTTGTGGCCATTCGTAGTATGGGGAATCAACCTCATAGGCTCCTTGCCAACTAGGAAAGGAAGGGTAAAACATGCGTTAGTTGTTGTTGATTATTTCACAAAGTGGACCGAAGCTGAACCTCTAGCTACCATCACCTCAAAAAAAGTTCTAGATTTCATGGTGAAGAATATAATCTGTAGATACGGGATGCCCAGGAAGATCATATCAGATAACGGGACCCAATTCGACAGTGACATGTTCACACATTTCTGTGAAAAGAATGGGATGATTGTAAGCTTCTCCTCTATGGCCCATCCACAGGAAAATGGCAAGGTCGAAGCAGTAAATAAGACTCTAAGGAGTTCTATGAAGAAAAGGCTAGAAGAAGTTAAAGGAAGATGGCCAAAGGAACTACCACATGTCCTATGGGCATTCAGAATGATAGCATAGACCTCAACAGGACATACCCTTTTCTCCCTGGCTTATGGTTGCGAGGCCATGCTTCCTATTGAGGTCGAAATCCCAACTATAAGGCGTGAGGTGTACGACCAGACCTCGAACCAATCCCATCTCGAAGAGAGTCTAGGCCTAATTGAAGAAAGATGAGACGAAGCCCAACTACGAAATGTTACATACCAACAAAGGGCTACGAGATATTTCAACAAGAGGGTTCGAGATAGGATATTTGGATTAGGAGAATTGGTGCTCAGACACATGTTTTTCGCCACACAAGACCCATCTGCTGGGGTGCTCAGACCTAATTGGGAAGGACCTTACCAAATCGAGTCTGTCATTCAAACTAGTGTTTATAAACTAGCAAGATTGAATGGAGGTTTGGTCCTGCGAGCTTGGAATGGTGAACATCTATAACCTTAATATCAGTAATGTAGGAACAATGTTTATTCATTTTAACCCAACTTATATTTAACTTTTGCTTTTCATCAATAAATCACTGGATTTCATTCAAATTTTGTATTTTTATTGTTATACTTTTTTGCAAGCCCACAAAATTCAATAACCTAAGCTCACAATCATAAGATATTAAGGGGGCATAAGAGGTATACAATCATACTATGAGCTTGAAAAACATAACATCAATAAAAATAAATTATGATAGCAATGTATGGACTGTTAACGTAACATGAAGTAAACAATAACAATGTATGGATCATTAACCAAACACGAACTAAATAAGTGTGGAACAAACCACCAAAGTCTAATCGACACAATCAAAAGTTGGAATTCTAGATAAACCAACAAAAATTATAAGTCAAGACATGGGCTAGAAATTTTTGCAAATAAGTTTCAACCTCGCAACCTCGAGATCATACTTGAGGATGAGGAAAAGTTACTATGAAAGAACAAAATATAACTAGACTAACGAGGTTACACGCCACTAAATACTTTTTAACAAAAATATGTGGTAAAAGTAATATTCGACAATGACAATAACGAAGTCGAAAAAGGGCAGTCGCATGAACTATGTATGAATACATCGCAATTCGAGCTTAAGCCCAAAAAATATTTGTATAGATAAACAAATATAGCAATTTATGCACAATATGCATAAATGTTTTGAGCAAGAAATAATAGCATGTGATGAAGTAAAAAGCATCCAAGGTAGACAATATGTGTAAATGTTTCGAGCAAGGAACATAAGCATAAAAATTAAAAACTACCATTGAAATATAAACCATCCATAAGTTGTAATTGTTTTTGCCTCAAAGGCATAAAAAAAGAAATTATATATGTAAAAATATAATTACAATGGGAAACAAAAATGGGTCGCAGCCCATTCTTGAACTTTAAGGATTAGTCATCTCATTAGCCACAGTCCCAGCATGCTCGAAAGCCTCTGACGCCTCTTCAGTATCGAGCCTGGCTTCTTCCTCCTAGAGTCGAGCCTGCCACTTATCAAAAAATTTGGTCTCTCGGTCGAAAAGGAAGTTGGTATCGAGGTCAGGATTATTAGCCCGAATCCGATACATCACCATGTCTACAACGCGGTCTTTTTTGGTCTTAAACTCCTCAAGAAGATGAGCCTTCTCGCTCTTGATGAACTCGAAGGTGATCTTCTTTTCCTCTTCCAGTTTGGCTTTGAGATCCTGAATCCTTTTGATCTCTGAGTCCCTGGCCTCTAGCTTGGTCTCAAGCTTTGGGATCCTCTTAATCTCTGCATCCCTTGCTTCAAGCTCCAGCCGAGCCTTCTTAAGGTCATCTTTGACCCTAAGTTGGGCATCTCGGGCCTCTTGGGCAAGCACCTTGCTCGCTCTGACCTTGCGATTTAGCACAAAATTATGCTAAACAAATGATATTAATGCATGCAATAAAAAACCAATGTCAAAAGCACAAATTAAAAGTTGGCCCAGAAGGAGGGAAATTATCAGAAAGTAACTAACCGAAGAAAACATTTCACTACTCTTGTCGAAAAGAGTGTTGGCATCCTGGCAGAAGGTCAAAAATTCCCCCTAGGGAGCCCCGAGGTTGCTGAAGCTTTCACCCACGTGGGTCAAAGCATCAAAACAAAGGTTGGCCCCAGGGGTTCTGGCAGCACTGTAGACCACAAATTCGGGCAGATAGGTCGAGATCGAAAGAAAGTGATATCGGATGGGAGCTTGGGCTCGTTTTAGATGAGCTGCAGGAGGAGGATGCGTGATTTCCGGGGGTGCTGAGTGTAACACCCTGGACAACCAAGACTGATACACCGTGTGTTAGTAAAGGTGCAAGACTTGCTAATCAAGTCATTTAGTTGAAAATGTGTCGCTAAACCATTAATTAACTAGGGTTAAAAGATTTTGGTCATAAAAGATAAATTATCATTTAAATAAGTGTTTGTTACATGGGATCCCAAAAGTAAACAGGGTTAAAGAATAGTTTACAAAATTTCAAAGGTTATATACAACCACAAGCCACTCTAATGGAAAAATAGGCATTATAGGTTCTCTTATCTCTGTAACATCCCTCGGTCGTGGCGGCCAAGGAGCTGACTATGTACATTCCGCCCCCAGAGATTTCCAATTTAGGGTTGGTCTAGCTTACCTTTGCCTTTACCTGCACCACGTAGCACCCGTGAGCTAAGGCTGTAACGACCCAAATTCGCTATTAAGGCTTAAGGGCCTTGAGTAGTGTGCCTGGAGGGCATAATGGGATTTTGTGTGTGACTTTAATGAATTTAATGCATGATTATGATTTAATGCACGATATATGACTATTTGATTATTTGAGATGCATGACTATGTGAATTAGTATGCATGTAGACCTGATTATCTTAGAAAGAGCATAATTGTAATTTGGCCATGTTGGGCATGACTGTGTTGATATCTGTGATCTATGACTCGAGACGATCCTAGAATGAGCGGGTTAGCGGAAAAGTCAAAGCGGGAATCTATACCCGGCTTGGGTTAAGCCTGGGGAGTTTAAATGAGAATTTGGGAAATATATTGAGGTTAATCTTGATGATGAGGAGTGTATATTTGATGATTAGTCAGGTATTGGGTAGCGAACGGGAATTATTAGGAACACTTGAGGAATTAGTGGGAATTTGGGTAATATGACTAAAATGCCCCTTTATGGGCTTAAAGGTTTAGAATTATTAAGGGAGGGCATTTTGGTCTTTAGGCTTGTAAGAGATGAGTTAAAGGGGGGCTTTATACTTAGTGGATTTTGTAGAAAAAGAGTTATAGGCTGAAAAGAAAGAAAGAAGGAAGAGAAAAGAAAAGAGGGAAAGCTGAAGGGTTTTGTCCAAAGAATCGGTTTGTGGCTCTCCCAACCAATTTCCTTCATTTTTCTTGGAGTCAAGCTCAGTGGAGAGCTAGGGTAGGCTGAGCATCAAGGACCCTAAGCTAGACTTGAGGATTGGCAAGGGATTAGCAAGATCACATCAGAAATTTGAGGTAAGTTCTTGGAGATTTCTGTTTTAGGGTTTGACTGGTTTGGATTGTGTTTTTGAGATGAATGGATGGGATTTTTGGGGAAATCAGGTCAAGGTTGTGAAGGTGCAAGCTAAGGAGGTCTAGGGTTCAACTCAAGGTCGAAATTCCACCCACGGTATGATTTCTAAGACTTTATCCTTGTTGTTTGAGTTAATTTCTGGTTTTTGGGTTCATTGTGTTAGATTTTGAGTTTTGGGTTGCTTGAGCTTGGGATTGAGTTCTTGGGATTCTTGGGATGAGTGTGTGGTGTGGATAAGTTTGTTTTTGGGTTTGGAAAAGGTTTGGGCAAGTTTGGGGTTGAAATGGTAGAAGGAAATCGCAAGATGCGATTTTTGGCTTTGGTCTGGCTGCAACTAGCGCTACAGCGCTAGTCAGGGGACGCTGTAGCGCTAGCCCCTGTTTCTGGTGGGTGGTTATGCTTGTAGCGCTACAACGCCCTCTTTAGAGCGCTGTAGCGCTGCACTGTTCACAGAGGGGATTTTTGGGCTTTTGTGAAGGGATTTTGACCTAGGGTTCAGGGCTCGATTCCGCCACTTGTTTTGGGGATCTAGGACTTCCCGGGGGCTCGGGATTGGTCCCGAGGCTAGGTTTTGGACTCGAGGTTTGGTAATGACTTTGACTTATGGATTTTGCTTAGGTAAGCGCTAGGGCTCGAGTAGGATCATGCTCAAGGAGTCAGGTTGATCAAGGCCATCGAATTTAAAGGTAAGAAAACCGTAACACCCGGGATTAGGGCATGGGCCCACAGTGTTATTGCAGGGCATGGCCCTAGATTGTTTTACTTGCAAATGTATGACCTTGAATGAATTATTATATGTTTGAATGATTATTTCAAAATGTATTATGCATGCAATTATAATGAAATGAACGGCTAAGGCCGAGAGCGGCAAAGGCCGGGTACGGCCTTGGGGCCGGAAGTAACACTCAGCACATGGGATGCTATAGCCAGGGTGGGACCCAAGGGATACATGAGATATCCTTACGGTGAGGACTGAGACCCCAGGCTTTGGTAAGGCCTCTGGGGCGGCATGGCCGTGCTTGTTTAGTCTGATAGTTTTCCTATTTACCAGTGGATTATGTCAACTATATTATTTGCATATGTTATGTACTATTGGGTTTTCTTGCTGGGCTTCGGCTCACAGGTGCTCTGTGTGGCAGGTAAAAGCAAGGAGTCAGTCAACCAGCCATGAGTATGGAGAGCGTGGGGGCGGTGCGTACATGTTCAGCCTGCCTGACTGCTTTAGTTGGGGGCATTTTGTATGGCTGTATTAACTCATTCTTTTTATAGTTAACCTGGTGTAAATCTATTTTTGAGTTGTAAATATTTTGTAAACCTTATTTTTGGGATCCCAGATGTTTGATACTTAATGCTTTCAATGAAGCTAAACATTTTCAAAGAGTACAGCCTTAAATTCTGGTTTATTCACACTTTTGGTTTTAGAAACCACGTAGAGTCAGTCCAAAAGCACGATTTCTATTTTAAACTCACTATGTAACGGCTCTAAGGTAGTAGGGCGTTACAAAGGCCCAACAAGAAAAACATATTACATAGCATAATCAATAATCAATAGTCAAATAATTCACAAATCATCAATCTGATACTCAACAGACCACATTGTTCACATAATTAGTGATATAAACCTGCAAACCAATAACCAATCATCCAGGTAATAAACATGTCATAATCATCAGATTAATAACAGTAAACATATCACACAATATCCAGGGTCGACACCCTTAGGCCGAACCCTCTGTTTATCCCACTGACTCTGGCTCGCTTAGGCCGAGCTTAGTGATTATATAATTAACCTCAGCTACCAGTGGCTGAGTCGCGTCCTTGTGCGCCAATATTAACTCCGACACCCTTAGGCCATTTAATTTCATGCTCACATGGCATAATACCATCATACAACATTACATACAAGTATAGGGAACTCTTAGTCCCAACATAATAACAAAACCGGGTGCAGTTTTCTTACCTTTGATTCAGAGAGGAGAAGGTGAACTGGTTCTAAGCATGATCGCTAGCCTTGAGCCTTGGTGACAAACCTAGTCACAAGAATTATCGATATTTGTCAACTTCCAACCAGAAATAAAATACTTAGGTAGCAAAACTAGCCTCTGGGACCTCAATTTTTACTAAACCGGGCAATATAAATTGTCCTGAGCCCCTAGGTTCGAACCCTCGAGCCCTAACAACACTAAGAATTCCTCTAAGCTTAAAACACCCAGGCGAGTCGCGACTTGGCTCAGCAAGTCGCGACTTGCCCCAAGTCAGAGAGCAAGCTCTCACACCAAAGGGGAGGCGGGTCGTGACTTGGCCAAGCAAGTCGCGGTGTGTAACATGCCGGCCTTGAGGGCATGTTACAAGCTAGGATGGCGCTCAGTCAGATGCACATGCGAGGGTGCAGGCTGGTGAGCATGCTGATGCCTAGTTTGTACGGCAGTGGCATTTTCGTAAATATCTTCAATATTGCCCGGAAATGGACGAGACTTGGTAGGTTTCATATTGAAGGGTTAATGAACGTAATGGTATGATTGGATTTGGGAGATTCGGAAAATTGGCGAGCTGGAAGACAAATATGTCTCCCAAGCAAAAATCATATATGTTCCTGATAGAAGGCTAAAAGCTCAGAAGGCTCTTTGTAGGGAGAGCACCTGGTGTCAGCTCTCCACCACCCCCTGGCGTAGGTGCGTGAAGTGAGCTACTACTAGTTGGGAGGACTAGTAGGGCGGGCATATGAGGACCACGAGGGGACTCATATGTCTCCATGAGTAGAAGTACTCATGGACATTACTGGGCCGCCCCGGTAGTGCTTCGAAGTGTGCTACCAGAGGTTTAAGGGTACGGTTCTGTTGGCTTACCGGGATTCCGCTTGCATGGAACGTGCCCCGAACCTTCGAGAGATGTCGTGGTGCGCCATGGCCATGAATCTCGACACAAGATGACACGGGAAGTCATTTGTGGGACTTGTTAGCATGAAAACATTAGAGGGTGCACTATGCTTGAGTAGGATAGAGGTCCAGTGTGTGCTACTAGTCTGGCAGCCAGTCTTGAGGGCCTGCCAACATGCATGATGGTGTGGTGCCTTGAGGATTGGACCATGGACGTATGGGAGTCCTTGGTCTGTGATGTGAGCTAATCGGATAGTATTGAATGGGACTAGTTAGGAGGTGTTGGCACATCAGCTTGGTGTTGGCTCTTAGCCACACATGCTAACTCGACTTGTGAATGTTTGGGTGAGCATCGGTGTTGGGATTTTCCTTTCCATAGTGAGAACCTATGGTCAGTGCGAGTGTCTTGGCTAGATAGCCTTGATGCATGATTGCACTCATAGATGATGAAGAGCATGACTCAACGAGAGTTGTTCGAGAGACGGGAGTGTGTAGAGGCACACGGTTGCGTGAAAAATGTGCCCATTGTTATTCGAATGGTTGGAAGGTTGACCTTGGCTCAGAGGAGTCAAGGTGTCGCACGGGCGTTTCCGCTGTCAAAATGTCAGCCCGTGATAGTTGGTATCAGAGCCAGGTTCATCTCAAGTTAGGGTGAACCTGGTTGGCCCATCCTAGAAAGGATGTAGGCGTACTGAAGGACCATGAAGGTCTGGATGCTTTGATAGATGTCGTTGAGCCTTTTAGTCACCTAGAAAGGATCAGTAGGCTGAGACGGGATGAGACTTGGTTGCTTTTCTTCGTGGGAATACTAGACATCCTAAAGAGTGGACAAGTTATGGTTACTTTGAATCAAAGCTCAGTGATGCTAGAAAGACAACAACCATGTGCAATTGTGGAGAGGTGCTACAAAAGAGTTGGAACTCATGGACACGAGACAAGGTTTGATCGAGAGGTCTTTATGTTGGGTTCACCAGTTCAGGTTTGCCTGAGTGACAGTGTAAGTCGCACGCAGCGCTGTTGTTGAAAAGGGAACTTGTACGCAAGAGTGCGCGAGCATAACGGTGGCCGTCAGATGCTTGTCATTCACGACAGAGGTCGAGAGTGGATAACTTTGGGGAACCAGATAAAGATGATCATGAAATGCTTCAGTTGCTACTTATGTGCCAAATGGCATCACATGGAGACCAAGGTGGCCGTGGCTGCGGCCGCGATTATCAGAGGGCAGTCGTACTTGGAGGTGTTTACATGTTATCTTGTTTTTCCCAAGAAGGGAGGTGCCGAGACAATTGGAACGTGTTGCCTCACAGTGATTAGCTGGTGTGGGCAACACTGTGGCATCGTGGGAGATGCTGAGTTGTGGAATATATGCATCAAAGGCCAGTAGGGCCGAGTAGACCGCGCACAGTGGTTAGATTAGTACTAGAGCTTTTGGAGTGCTGGAGAGCCGCGTCAAGGAAACTTAGAACTACAAGAAGGCTTAAGGAGGCAGAGATGGGGCTTGAGTTCAAATGTAGGCTGGAGGGCCTTGCTATCGGGACTTAGTGACCATAGAAGCCTAGAGAAGCTGCCCGGAGGGGCAAGATGCTAGTATGTAGAAGATGGATAGTTATGTGGAGAGCTCACACATAGGGGAATCGACAATGGTGCTACACGAATTCTTGCGTGTGGGCAAGTTGTCGAGGACGCCAATAGTTGAAGTGGGGGAGAGACCTTCATGGTTCAAACATCCAAGTATCAGACCAATGTTCCATTACAAAAGCATCGACATGAGTTATCATGGAGATCGTTAGTTGTTCAGAATGTAAAGTCAGGGAGACTCAGAGACAGAGCCATTTGCCTAAGGTGAAAGTCAGCAGGACTCAGGTACTAAGGCAACATAGAGATGTCGAGAAGTGAAGAGTCAGAATGGTCGAGATGTTAGTTCAACATTATCTTCAAAAGTGATAAATGGAACGAGGGACCGCACGAGAAAAGCGGTTAGCTTGCAAGCTATACCTTGAGAGGTACACCTCGAGAAGAGAAGTTATTCCCAAGTTGAAGTGGGGGAGCCCACTAATTCATATGTTCGAAGGGTCAGGGTACTTGTTCAATTTTTGTGTGTGAATCTAGAGAGAAACACAACAATAGATGAGTTGTACAGTGCGAAGACATGCATGACTGATGCGAGTAGGTCAGGGGACCAATTGAAACTGCAGATAGACAGTATGCATGGGCGTAGGGTGAGACCAAGATTGGGCAGGTTTTGCAGCATATTATGGGACATGCTTAGTGTTTTATGGGGACACATGTTTATGGGAACACAAGCCAAATGATTCAGAGAACATATGCTGAAGGGAGATAGCGGATTGGGACAACTTCAGACCTCAAGGGTGAGGTAAAGTGCAGTCAAGTTGTTCAAGATTCAACAGGCCGTCTAGAGTTAGGCAAGGTTGATTTGGGGGTAGAACTTGAGGCACGATGCTAAGAGTCAGCATGAGCATGAGCCAGAAGGCAATGCAGTGGTTTTGAATGATGTCAGATCATTGACCACATTGTAGAAGCTCAGAGTAGCAGTTATGGTTATGGTCAGGAGTGGCCATTTCGCATCAAGCCATGGGTATGCAGTAAGGCCGAAGGGCCAAAAGTCTGAGAGACTACTTCGCGAAGTTTGTGTGCAAGGATGCACTAGATACTACATAAAGGCTACAGCTGGCATGAGTGCCACGTTGAAGAGAGACATGCCTTCAATGGAAGGATGTTTCGTAGGTGCCATTGGGAACGGTTGGTTTGCGAACCTCACCTTGAGGGGGGTGCACCTTAATTTCCTCCTTATCAATAAGAGAGTAGGCATTGGAAAATTGATGGGAAAGCAACAATAAAAAGATGTGTTGGCTTTGGGGTTAGTGTTCCAAGGGCTGCTTGGTTGACTGGAGGGGCACCGTGATGGACTCGGAGGAGTTCATGTGTGCAAGGAGTATTCGAGTGCAGCGGCACTACTTCATGGGAGGATTCTGAATGGAGACGGTGGCATGGGGTCCTTGATCGAGTCCAAGAGTGGACGTGGGAGATCATCACCAAGTTGGTGGTTCTATAATGGTAGAGGGGCTAGTGCAGACTTAAGATTTGGAAGAAGCATGGAGTGAGCTTAGGAGTCGAAGCGGGAAGATTTGGCCAGCGTTTTGTCAATGAGGGCATCGACAATTGAAGTGGGGGAGAGTGTAACATGCTGGCCTTGAGGACATGTTACAAGCTAGGATGGCGCTCAGTCAGATGCACACGCGAGGGTGCAGGCTGGTGAGCATGCTGATGCCTAGTTTGTACGGCAGTGGCATTTTCGTAAATATCTTCAATATTGCCCAGAAATGGATGAGACTTGGTAGGTTCCATATTGAAGGGTCAATGAACGCAATGGTATGATCGGATTAGGGAGATTTAGAGAATTGGCGGACTGGAAGCCAACTATGTCTCCCAAGCAAAAATCATATATGTTCTTGATAGAAGGCTAAAAGCTCAGAAGGCTCTTTGTAGGGGGAGCACCTGGTGTCAACTCTCCACCACCCCCTGGCGTAGGTGCGTCAAGTGAGCTACTACTAGTTGGGAGGAATAGTAGGGAGGGCATATGAGGACCACGAGGGGACTCATATGTCCCTAGTAGTGCATCGAAGTGTGCTGCTAGAGGTTTAAGGGTACGGTTCCCTTGGCTTGCCGAGATGCCACTTGCATGGAACGTGGCCTGAACCTTCGAGAGATGTCGTGGTGCGCTATTGCCTTGAATCTCGACACGAGATGACATGGGAAGTCATTCGTGGGACTTGTTAGCATGCAAGCATTAGAGGGTGAGCTATGCTTGAGTAGGACAGAGGTCCAGTGTGTACTACTAGTCTGGGAGCCAGTCTTGAGGGCTTGCCAATATGCATGATGGTGTGGTGCCTTGAGGATTGGACCATGGCCGTATGGGAGTCCTTGGTCTGTGACATGAGCTAATAAGATAGTATTGAATGGGACTAGTTAGGAGGTGTTGGCACGTTAGCTTGGTGTTGGCTCTTAGCCACACATGCTACCTCGACTTGTGAATGTCTGGGTGAGCATCGGTGTTGGGATTTGCCTTGCCATAGTGAGAACCTATGGTCAGTTCGAGTGTCTTGGCTAGATAGCCTTGATGCATGATTGCACTCATAGATGCTGAAGAGCATGACTCATCGAGAGTTGTTCGAGAGACAGAAGTATGCAGAGGCACACGGTCATGCGAAAAATATGCCCATTGTTATTCGAATGGTTGGAAGGCTAACCTTGGCTCAGAGGAGTCAAGGTGCCGCACGGGCATTTCCGCTGTCAAAATGTCAGCCCGTGACACGGTGCGCCCCCAAGTCAGAGAGTAGGCAAGGTCAGAAGGGCCACATGCGCCGCGGTGCCCGCAGGCTGGGTCACGGCGCACCCTGCGAACCCAGGGAAAACCTGGGTTTTCCCCCTTCTTCTTCCAGCCATGAACACTCACTCAAGCCCAGAATTTTCCCCCATCAATTCAACACCAAACAAGATACAAATTCAGACCCATATTCACCAATTTCTTTTATCTAACACTCTCAATAACTAACATAGAAACTATACCTCAATTCAGACATAGTAATCAAGCAAAACCCATTGAAATTCCTACCCAATACTCACTCTATCACCACACTCATGCATATCTTAATCCTCATACTTAAACTCTGCAAACAAAGAATTTAATCAGAATCTTTACCTCTTTTTGCAGCCCAATTTCCCCCAGCAGTAACTCAGAATGTTCCCAACTTTAAACCTTCAAGCCTCCTCAATAATTCCAGCCCTCCACCCCTTCAATTTCTTCTATATCCTCAAAGCTTTTCAGCTCAAACCCAAGGGGGAGAGAAGAGGGAAATCGTGAGAGTATAGAGAGAGAATAGGCTGAAAAATTCTACTTGCTTCTACCTACACTTAAGTGAGTTTTCTTTTATGAGTTTATCTTTAAGTGGCCTAATGACTCAATTACCCCTCAAACCATCTCAATCATTCCAATGTATCTAAAGGGCATTTTAGTAATTTTGCTCCCAATTCCCACTAATTCCTCAAGTGTTCCTAATATTTACCACTCTATCCCATCATCAAATTGATCACCAATTATTTACCCAATGACTAATAATCTCCAATATATCTCCTAAATTCCCAAAAATACCCCCAGGCTCCCCCGAGCCGGGTATAAATCCTGGTCGTGACTATTTCACGAAACCGCTCACTAGGACAGTCTCGAGCCATATGCTGCAAATATATCCACATAATAATGTGGTCTCAACAATTTATCGCAAATAATCACATTTATGCCCTCAACGGGCCAAAATTCAAAATATGCCCCTAAAAGCTAAACAGGGCCTACATGCATACTAATACTCATAATCATGCATCTCATATATCCATATAATCATATAATCATGCATTAAATCATTTAAATCACACATAAACCAATTATGCCCTCCCGACACACTAATCAAGGCTCTTAAGCCTTATTAGTAATTTTGGGTCGTTACACTGAGAGCTCGGTAACCTGGCCCGGATCAGATGGCCTTTATGCTGGAGGGACCACCTCAACTTTCTTGGTGAGTTTGGAAGGGCAACCTCTCTTCTGAGATGCCCATTGGCGTTTGTTTTCCCCCGAAGCAACATGCTTATTGAGGAGGTTGTCCAAGTCTGAATCCATATTACCTGAGAAATGAAAAGATAGTATATCAGTAGTCAATTAAGGTTAACATAAGTTATGAGACTCCAAGTGAAAAGAAACCTGACTTGTAGATTTTGTCGAGCTTAATCTAGGGGACCAATAAATACCCCTGTCTTCTGATGACTCTAAGGGGGTTCCCTCTCTATAGGTGGGGGATAGTCTTGTTAGATCCCTATAGATGTTGGTCTCATATTATACAACTACCCAATCCCAGACTTCATTTAGTCTATACATGGTCTGGTATTTTCCTAGCCAACTATCAAACCTATGGAGTCGAAGGTCTACCTTCGACCATGACACGAAGTTATTCCAGGGGTCCTTAAAAAGAACCATTACATCAGGCTCGAATCTAAGGAGAGTGGGAGACTGCATGGATTGATCCAGCACTACCTTACCTCCATTCACTGAGCTCGTCGAAGCCTCGTCGTGGGCTTCATTTCCCAAGCCTGGTTGCTCAGGTAGGTGGGGAGCAGTGGCACAGGCCTACTAGCCCGAGGGCCTCCTTCTGGGGTAAGTTTGGCAGTGGGGATTAGGATGTCTTCCCACTTACATATTTGCGAATCCCTGAGTCGTCTGTGGACTCGCCTTTGCCCAATAGATCACAAGCTCGAAGCTTGTCCTCGTAGAGAAGATAGGAGAGGGATCTTCGACCATAAGAGAGTTGAAGGATTGCCTCCCTATGTTCCTTCATAGCCTTGGTCGGAGTAGGTCGATGATAGTTGGCTGGATGCAAGAGTTGAATGAACATTTCGAGCTCAACAAATCAAAGGAAAAGAGAAAAAATGAGTATGGCGAGATACTTACGAATGTGTTGGAAGGAATAGAATTGGGAAGGAGCAAGCCCATCTGTCCAGAAGAAGATGGTTTTGAAATTTGGAGGATGATTTGAGATATCTTTGAACAACTGCTTCTCCTTCGGGTAGCTCGATAGATAGTAAAACCCATCTCCTCCATGAGCTCGAGAGGGGTTGCTCTTGAGGCAGAAGAGATATAAAATCTCATGTGTCAAAGGCCCGTCCCACTTCATCTAGTGGTACAGCGACCTCAGGGCTGACAAGACTCTGAAAGATTTGGTTTGGAGATGAAAAGGGGTGATGCCAGCATAATCTAGAAAACTCTTAAAACAATCCCTTAGGGGAAGTAAGGCCCAGCCCTCATGTGCTCGCGACTCCAAGCGGCTAGTTTAACCTTCATGTCAGGATTGCCATCACCCGGAGCATAGCAACTCCTTTCATTGGAAGTTACAGCTCGGCACATCAGCTTGCCAGATAGCTTTAAACCATGGTAGGCCATCAGCTCGGAGATGTGGCCAGTGGAAGTAACTGAGCTCCGATAGTGCTCAACCTCGAAAAAATCTTCCTTCGAGGTGAGGATTGAAAGGGCTTGGGAGGTGGTTGATTGTTTCAAAATATTCTCCATGAGAGTGAATGAAAGCTCACCCAGAGGAAAGGCTATGGTGACCCTACAGTTGGGATCTAAAGGGATTCGCCGGATCTTGAGGTCAGGATTCAGATATGCAGCAAACCGAAGCATTTTCCTTTTTCCCTCTTCGACCTCGTCAATCTGGTGTCGAAGGTGGGCTCAGATGTCCTCTGGTTCAAGCTCTTACTTGTGCTCCCAGATAAGCCGTTGGTTTCGGGTGAACGGAGACTCAGGTCGAGGAGGTGGTGGGTAGTAAGGAATGGCAGGCTCAGGCCCCCACCGATTTTCTGAAGACTACGACATCTAACAAGAAGAAAAAGGTGAGGGCCCATAATTTTAAAGAGCGGAAAAGTTTATCTTGATACCTCGAGTTTGCAAGCTCGAGATAACGAGATTGCCTTAATCAAGCCTCAAGGCTCAAAATGGCAAGTTTAACACGAATGGCCACCCCAGCCTATTGTAAAGTTCGGGGCATTGAGAGTGCACCCACGCGATAGTAGGACGGTTATTACCAGTTAAAAAGAATCCTTAATTTCTAGGGGAAAAGTGGGCAATTGCCCGAAAAGGCGATATTTTCGGGATATGTGCATCAAAACCCTAATCCAAAACTCTATTTCTTAAGCTACATGAAACCCGGGACCTGAATATTCCATAACCTAAAAAGACTCAATTTTCATCTTATTTTACCAAATTTTTTGGCCTAAACTCATGTTTCTAATCACTTCAAATCTACCCAAATAAAAAATGTTCCTAATGTGAAAAGAAGCTTTAAAAATCTAGTAAAAACCAGAAAACATTCTTACGGAGAGAAGAAACATGTAAAAAAAATGTGAATAGGGATCAGAAACTTACACTAGGATGATCTTGGGAAAAAATATATTGTCGTTTGAAGAAGTGGAAGAAGAAATGATCTTATTGAGCCGAAGGTTGGGAGATTGCTTTGTTTTTTCGATTTAGAGAACATGCTAATAAATTTTTTTGCTTTGGTTTTCTCTAGTACGTAGTTTTCTGAAAGCCAACACGAAAATGATGAGGATGGAGAAGAAGGCACACACACACACACACATACCCAGTGGGGATGTCAATGGTCGAAATGATCAGGGCCCTTCATAATTAAGTTGACGAAAAACGGCGTCAACGCATATTAATATAATTAGTAAAAATTATGATTATATATTATTATCATCATAATATTTTATAACATTTAAATTTATATTATTATAATTATTAGATATCTAGTCTTATATTATATATTATTAACATTTGAATAAATTTATATTATAATATAATATTTGAGTTTACATTAATATAATTAATAAATGTATATTTTGTTAAATATTTAGAATATTTGGTTAAAGTTAACAAAATAAATTATTAAAACCAAGAATTTAGGTTATCTACACAATTTGTATATAGAAATATATATATATGTATGTGTGTGCACTTTTAATGGTTACTACCCATGTATGGTTACTTTAATATTAACCACTGGATTAAGATCAATGGTCTATAGTTATAGTTGTTCATTAATATTTCTAAAAATAAATTTTGATTCAAATTTTTTGAAGGGTTACCTAATGAAAACTTGTATTTATTATGAAAATATAATATTATAAATTTTTTATTTTTCAAATGCATAATATTAATTATGGAAAAAAAAAACTAAATTTAAATTTAATATAAAAAAATATTTACCTATTGACTTACTTTATCAAGTCTTCCATGTATATTTATATAATCAGCCTCACATAATATTCTCCGTAATATCACATGATATCTCGTTTATTAGAGAAAAACTATTTTTCTAAATATTTAATACCTAATGTGATATTTTAGATTAATCTTGGCTAGTATATTAATTCATTTTGTTGTACAACGTAGTTTTGATTTTGTTTAGTGAGAAAATTTGGAATTTACTTGTTTATTCGTTTAATAGGAGGAGGTTGAGACTTGAGATTAAACACCACGTATTAAGTGAAAACTTTAATGAGAAATATCATAATAAAAATCTCTAATCCAAAACCGTGTAATAATTTTTAATAACCTAATTTAAATTAATAAACAAAACATACACATGTTTCTTTATTAGAAATTATATCTGTATAATTCATGGTGGTTAGTCTAAATTTCAGAAATAAAATTGTATTTCTCTAATATCAGTCGAGTTTATTATGGGTTATATCAAGAGTTATATTTTAATTTAAATAGATATTTTGTTGTATGTTTTTTTCTTTCTTATTCAAGTCGTGTCTATAGAAGATGGTGTAAGGACCGGAGCTCAAGCAAGCTGCGGTGAGGCGAAGTCGAAACTCGAACTTGCACTAGACAAAGACATACCGTACAATACAACCAAACATAATAACTAAAGAAGAAAAATCCCAAATTTCACGACCAGAAACCCATTCCACTTTCCAGATGGATCAGCGTTCACTAATTTTCGCATTCTGGCTTTAATGTTTGTGACATCAACACGTGCTCTAGGCGTCCTCTTGCCTGATCCCCCACACTTACCACCTCCCTTTCCACGATTTACACATTGTTTTTTCTCACCTGGGTATTTTCTCTTTCTCCAACTCTCTTCATTTTTTTTTCTTCACATTTTAAATTATTATTTATTATTTTCTCTAAATTCACTCTAACAATGTTTCTGAAATTTGATTCAGATTTGAATCAATCAACTTTCCAAAACGGATCCAAGCGCTTCCGTTTGGGTTTTTAGTTTATATATCTTGAGTATAGAAGGGAGAGTATTTATTGGCAATGGCTGAGAATCACTTAGATCAAGATAGATGTTGCTCAAACTCTACCTTTGGGAATTCAAGTCAACTAAAAGTCTACCAGTTTTTCATGTTTTGTGTTCCCATCTTTTTCACTTTCATTCTTCTCTTCTTGTTTTATTTGTTCTATATTCGCCCTCGACGGGTCAATTGGGCATCACTTGGGATGAGAACTTCTTCACATAATCATCTTCCTGACATTTTCAGGGTAAGATTGTAATTTTTTAACCGTTTATGTTTTTCACCAGAGGATTGCTGTTTATGCTTTGTGTTTACTTCATTTTATGCTTCTTGGTTGCCAGGCTGAATTGGGTTTGAAGAAGGAAGTAAGAGAAATGCTACCCATTGTTATCTACAAGGAAAGCTTCTCCGTTAGAGATACACAGTGAGTTTTGGCTCTCATTTCTGGGAAATATGTTTTAAGATTATTTTGCTTTTTTTTAGAAAAACTTGTCGTTTAAAGGTTGCTATTTTTGTGTGTAATCAGATTATAATAGTACATGATGGACTTGTTCATAGTCAATTTTGTATTTTAATTTTTCCCTCATAAATATATGTATAAAATTTTAGCAGTAAATGATAATCACTATGTTCTTTGTTTGTTGTGCCATATAGCCATCATTTGGGAAGACAAAAGGTTTTGGCTAGTACAATTGTTGTCAGTTATGAAATTCACTTAAGCCATTTGTAAAATATATTGCTATGTCTGGTAGATTTTTTTCAAATGGTTATGTAAATAGTTTAAAATTTATTTTGTATGCTGATGCAGCTTGGCCAAAATAAAACATTTTACTGGTATGAGGGTTGTACCATAACGAAGATTAACGAACAAGACTGGAGGGTTTCTAGAAATATATAGTTAGGGGCCAATACAGCTGGTTACTATTCTTTTTTCTTCTCATTTTGAGATTTTATGCTGTCTTTGACACAGATGTTCAGTATGCCTGGGAGATTATGAAGCAGATGATCGGCTTCAACAAATACCTGCATGTGGCCACACATTTCACATTCATTGCATTGATCTCTGGCTTACCAGCCACACCACCTGTCCACTCTGCCGCCTTTCCCTCCTATGCTCTGCTAAATCTTCTACTGAATTGCCTAACGTACAGGTGGAGAATATCCTAGTGCCTTCTGTTGCAGAGGGTAATACTGAAACATCTCTTCAACAGAGTTCTCAGATTCATGAACAGTTCTTCGAGTTGAGGAGCATAGATTCAGAAGCGGTAGCGAGATCTCATTGTGTTCAACATGAAAAAGAAAAATTCATAGGACAAGTCGTTAATGCATGACCATACTTGTGGCCTTTTGGGTAATTTGTGATTGGTACATAATTTTTTCAGAAAGCAGAAAAATAGATGTATTTTTTGGCTATAAGGAACAATGATTGAACCTATTCACTTTTGTAGTGTCACCGAGGATGTTAGTGAGTAGGAATTAAAAACACGGCTGTCTGTTAGTGCCATGAGAAGAACCTGTCACTTGTTAGGATCACGAATAAACTTCTTTGACAACTGAACTGAATTAGTCAATGTCTGTGTATGAATGTTTATACTGAATTGTTTAACACGTTATGATGAAATTGAAGAAGTTTTCTCGGCAACGTGTCTCTTCTTGTTGGTCATCAACAACTTGAGAGGTGAACCAGCTGTGCAATAGAAGCTGGCATTGGCACCAAGTGCTGCATGAAGAGATGCAATATGCAGCACATCTCGATATAGCAGGTTCGTAAGTCCTTTAGAAGGTATGAGATGAGACAGCAATATCATCACCAAGCCTGATATAGTAAGAAATTTATAAAGAGCATTTGACGACTTCCCTCTAATTGACAGAGAAGCATAGCTTCAATGAAAGTTTTTTAGATGGATCTCATTGTTGTATTTGCCTTTGTTTTTGCTGTTGAAGGAAGCATGTTCCTAGTTGAATTTTTGTTTGTCTACCATAGAAACATGAATGGCTATTCCATGTTTTACTTCAGTCAGTTACGATAGATTGCTGTAAACCAAGGTAAGACTTGGTTGGTTTGGTCTATATGAAACTAATATATTTGTAATGTTTTATCTAGTTATAATAGATCATGGTCATTTAATTCAAAGTCACCATTTATTTTGTTATTAGCTACGATAAGGTATATTTTGGAAGTTCAACTTTCCCATCACATCAGGGGGCAAAGACCAGTAGTATTGCAGGCCAAAAGAACAGCTTTCGTATCGGCATCCAATGCTGAAGCTGTTGCCAGATGCTCTACAGCAACACAAACACCAGATTAGTCAAGCTATTCTTCACTCTGGCATCACTCTGATAATTACCGAAACTCCCTTTAAATTGCTGGAATCGGTATTAAATCAATCAGAATTTCCCAAGAAATATGCCCCATATCACTAATTTTATACATAATGATTCTCACAAAACTATCAATCTAGTGAGTTAAAATGACCTAATTACTCTTACAAATATAAAATAACATAGAAACACAAAAGGAATACCTCTCATATTTCACATTCATAAATCCTCAACATTCTCTTATCATACTCACATTCCAAGTTCACTTAAGGAAATTACACCAAATATGATATTTTCTCTTAAACTTTGAAAAATATGGAAATTTTTTTCCTTAAGTTCTTTTATGGCATATTCTTTTAGTTTACATTTGTATGGGAGTTTTTTTCCCATATATATGTAAAATTTTATTTTTGTACCATATTTTATCTTTTATACATTTTTAATAGCTAGTTTTAATATGTTTTGAGATTATTTTTATAATTTTAATCTATTTGTATTATTTTTTATCATTCATATTTTATAAATATATTTTTTTTAAATAATTCTTTGAAAATAAACTGAGACATTCATCACCATACTTTTTATTCCTATTTCTTCTTCTTTTCTTCCATTTTTTATCTTCTTCAATCAACATTTTATCTGTAGTAACTGGTTACCACTATCAAAACAATTTTGATTTTTTTTGTGATAATAATCATATGTCACTATCATTATTTTTAGTAATGTGTAGTAACTGGTTACAACTATAAAAATCAGTTTTATATTTTAAGTGGTGTTATAGTAACTGGTTACAACTATAAAATTCAATTTTATATTTCAAGTAGTGTTGTAGTAACTGATTACAACTATAAAAATAATTTTGATTCTTTTAGTAATGTACCATTATCGAAATATCAACTAAATTGTAACTGTTTACTTAGTGAGATTAAAAAAAATTGATATGAAAAAAATAAGCTAAATTGATCGTGAAGGCAACTGGTTAGAACTAGGTTTGAAAAGAAAATAAAACCATTTGCAATGGTAATCGGTTACTTAGCCAGGCCTGGAAAAAAATAAGATCAAAACAAAAATTCTAAACTAATCATAATCATAATTGGTTACAGGTAGGTTTGAAAAAAAAAATCAGACCTATACAAAAAAATAATAGTCGCCATAATATATGGTTACTTAGTCAGGTGTGAAAACAAAATCAAATCTAAATTATTCATTATCGTAACTGGTTAAAGCTAGGTCTAAAAAAAATCAGATATGAATAAAATGAATTAGGCGTCATGATACCTAGTTACTTAAATACATTTGAAAAAAAAAACAAAAAAATCAAATATGAAGTGCAAAATTAGATTTAAAATGGCAAGAAGAAGAAGAATAAGAAGAATGAAGTCGGATTTGAAGAAAAAAAAAAGAAAGAAAGAAGGAGAAGAAGAAAGAAAGAAAGAAAGAAAACAGAAGACAGAAGAAGAAGAACCAGAGAGGCGAGGTGTGTTGTCGTCGGGGCCAACGGCAAAGGTGGCATCGCCGGCGAAGATTTGAGATGAGAGAACTATATGGTAGAGGAGAGAGGAAAAAAGGAGAAAAGAAAGAGAGATATCGCGAGAGAGAGATGACAGTGTGAGAGAGAGTTGTGTAATTAGGTTTATGGTAATTTATTTTTTATATTTTATGGAATTACAATATTTTAAAACTTTTTTTTCAAGACTTACCATATTTTGTATAATTATTTTTTTCTCATAAATATAGAAACTATATTTATTTTTCTCATATTTATGTAAACTTCTCAATTCACAAAGAAGCTTCACAAATATAATTTCAAAATTGATTATAATTTACATTCCAACTTTTGACATCATGTTTCCCATATTCCAACCGAGCACTCGGTAAGGTAAAATAACTCAAATCTCTAAAATATTGAAAATAGAAATGGAAAAATTGGGCTTCCATCAAGTGAGCTAAAGTTAATAGTACTATTCCACATTTTGAGATAACTATTCATTGAGCTATAAATATTTTTATTAATTTTTTTCTAATGTTTATACATATATATTTGTATGGTACTATTATATTTATTTATTTAAAAAATGAATAAAATATATTTAAGAATAGTGTATTTAAAGTATATAGAGAAAAAAAATAGATAAACTGACGTGTGTTTTAATGTAAGAGTTTGAAGTAAAAAAAAAAGTGGGGTTTTAGTGATGTGTTTTGAAAAATATGTTAGAGATATATATATTGCTCAATGGAAATGGTAAAACCAAAGATACAACTCTATGCAAAATGTTACAATAGACAAGATGATAGATAAATAAGTGTTACAACTCTATTACAAAAATACAAGTAAATAGAAATAGAAGAATAGAAGATAAAAGCAATAGTAGAAAAATGACGAACAAGAACAATAAACAAAGCTCTCATTCACACAACCAAAGTGAAGAGCATTGAGGATCATCAACTTGGAGAAGGTTTACAACCTTTGTCCAAAAGCTTATTTCCCCCTATCTCAAGTACTAAGGGATTCTCTCAAATATTGGAAATAGTTATATGGAATAATCAAGCATTTTGGTGTATTTATTGCCAAGTGCTCTAGTGGATAGAAATAGAGTTGTCTTACAAGTGAGCATTAGGCTCTTATTTATAGAGCTTGAGATACCCACTGAATTTCAAATTCCAACAACCATATTTCATAATGGCTTTGTGAAATCCAAACTCAAATGTGTAACACACAATCTACACATTATTGGGTAATATTTGGGATTTATAAATTTGTAACTGATTTTGTAACTCCAAAATATGTCACATTTGGGCATGCACATGTGTCCAATTTTGTGACTCTCAATAATATGTTACAATGTGTGACAAATAACATTTTGTCACATTATTTAATATAACATTAGATTATTTAAAATAATATAACATTCCCACACTTAGATTAAATAATCACATTTTGTAACACTTATTTAATCAATCAAACATTATATTAAAATATAATATTCCCCCACTTGAATAAATAATCACTCTCTTTAGAAACCTTTGTATTGGTGCATAAAATAAAATGTCTTTCGACTTGAATTTTACCTTAGTGTAATTATCACAAAGATTGTTGAAATTTTGGTTGCCGAATGATTAAACAATTATTCATTGATAACAAACCGGTGATAACACACACACCTTTACTATGTTCACTTGAGACTTTAATGTCTCGCTTTTGTACCGTTAATGGCCAAGTTCACATTCTATTCATAAACTTTTCTTGAGAACGACTCCCAATTCTCATGAGGGGCAGCACCACCGCTAGGTCTATATAGGTAGAACTCTTACAGTATTTTGTTACCCTAAAATACTTGTATTTTCAAGACTGAGTACTATTAAAAAACCTTTCGGTTTTAACCCTCGTTTGGTAACACTCTAGTACTAAGATGGACAAAATTTGAGTACTACTACTATTCACTTGATTGACTTGTTATTACCTACTGAACCTAATACTAGTTTGGTTACTAGTATTAAGATAAGTTACCATCAATCGTGAATGTATTTAGGGAGTCTAAGTCCCACCCCTTGAGATGTAGAAATGATTCCGTTTGAGTCATTTCTTTTCTCATGTATGCATACTTAAACACTCATTATTTTATTCAAACCTTGTTGCTAGCTATAATTTTATTAAAATAGTTGCACCATTAAAATAGTGAGTTTGACCATAGTCAACACCCCCACTATTTTATACTTCAATATCCAAGATAAACATTTTTCTTGAATATTAATTCTAGAAGCCTCTTTGTTTCTAAAATTCTCCTTTATGTCTTAAATTGATTCCTTCTTGAATCAAAATATTACAAATAATAACTTGAGACACCAAGCATGTCTAAATTTATCCATTCTATACACATATATCTAAAATGATTTAGAATGTGGAATTCCAAATCACCCATTTGATAAGATGAACATATTAATCAATTATTATCAACAAAATAATTTATTAACTTTGGAGCATCACCCCCACATTTCTCCCATAGTGATTTATATCACTTTAAAATAAAAATCTCTTCATTTTTATTAAGTCATTTATCCTCTAAAATAAATCTACACTTATAATTCTCAACTTTCATCATGAGTCCTCAAGTCGCATGATAAGCTCACAATAGATCAAAGTAAAGAAAACCTCAATATTAGTTTATTTTGACTCAATTACTTGCAAAAGCAAGACACACTTCTTTGAAAGTAACTTTCACTTGGTTGCTTTCTTTTATATATTTCACAAAATAAAATATGTGAACACAAATGTCATGTGAAAATTTCTCAAACAAATAATCACTAATTTTCACTTTTAGTTGTCTAAATAATCTCAAAATCACTTAAACAACTTTTGTGTATTTCTTAAGAGTCTCTTTGAGATTCTTTTGAAAACACCTGTTGACTGCCTTTTTCGCTGCCAACTTAATTTGAGAGATTAAAAGATAAACAAGAAAAGACACCAGGTTTCACGTGGTTCAGGTTATAAAAGAATCCTAGTCCACGAGTCTATATTATTCATTAAGTTTGAAGCTTGTGATAGCAAGCTTTTATGGTGATTCTTATGTAGCGTATATATTTCACTGAGTACATAGTTTTCTCTCTCTAAAAGACCCAACCTTCATCAAGGAGATACCCTAACCCTATTTATAGAAGTTGGGTCATTAATGCTAATCATCTCTAATTAAAATTAGGGCATTAATGTTAAATTAATACACAAAGGGCTTTGTTACAATAAAGACTATGGCCCACGTGGATTCTATGGGGTCCAATACAGAAATCCACACAACACCTTTATGGGGAACATATCTGCATCTGTTAGGGTGCAACACACGTTTGCCCATGTCAGACGGTATTGTGGGAAATGTCGATTGTCAAGTGTACGAACTCGACACCACTAATCAAGGATCACCAAAAGTTGTCAGACGATCCTCTCGAGACCCACACCCGCAGAAAATTAATACCTAACATTACTCCTGGACTCATGGACTGGAATCCTAACTTGGAGGAAGGCCAAGTTAGAAGGGTCCCTCGAGGTGTGACATCACTTGGAGGCATCCTCTTCCTGACGAAAGACCTTGGATCATGGCCTCACACGGTTATATACATCTTGGAGGCTGACTCGGAACGTGATCTCAATGGGAGACGCCCTCGCTTAGGAGAAGGCCTCGGGACATAACCTCACCTGGAGGCACTCTCGACTCGACCAAAATTGAAATATATCAATGAACTCACATCCCGAGGACTCCATGGCTTGTCGCTAATTACTCCCAATTGCCACGTGTCAGATGGTCCAAACACGGACAACATTTTCCCCCCAAGTCTTTACTCATCTTTGGACAGTGGAGACTTAGATCGAGGAGTAATCCAAAAAGGTCTTCAGGAGGTGACGTTTGGGCTTCCTTTGACTTCTCTGAAAAGTTCGTGCCATGTGTTGATTCCCTGTTGCTGGTCCCATTAATCCGTGCAATTAATGAGAAGTCTATTCAACTACTCAAAACGTCCTCTCTGTACTCTAGGCATCTTTTCGCTCCATACCCAAGACGTCATTTCTCAAGGCCAATGATCATGATCCGTGCCTTTCTAGAATCTAACTGTTGGATCGGTCTTGAGTGCTTACGTCGTAGGTAATCCGACGGTTGGGGTGTAGCTACTTCCTCTGCAAGTCTTGAGTATAAAACTCAATAATTGCCTCTCCGCAAACACAATTTCAATTTGCAACTTGAAAACCCCACACTCTCTCTTCTTCCTTAACTTCCTAGTCCTTCGACTGTTCTGAAATTCCTTCTGCAAGTCTGGACAATTGGTGAAAGTCATCGTAATTATGGGCGAACGGCAAGCAATTCTTCAGATTCAGGACTCGCCTCAGCACTTACCGTCACTTTTTCTCGGGAAAGCATTTACTGGTTTCGTGTTTTTTCTCGGTTTAATTTTGAGAGTTTTAGATGCATGCTAAGGAGGGGGTTGCTTGTGATACATTGTGGGGAAGTTTTGACCCCTTACTAGTCTTTTTAGGCACAATTTGGCATCAGGAGTGGCCAAATGGCCTATTGCCCATCTAGAAAATTCCCAGATTCCAGCAGTTTTTATAAGTTCTGGCGATGTTCATCGGTGTTGAATTTTCAGCCCCAAGGACATCCCAAGCCTCTAGAGATTCTTTCTTCTCCTCCCAAGTAGTAGTCTTAGGGTTTCTTTCTTTGACCCATCTTTCTTCTGAACAAGGCGCTAACTAATTGGTTTGTTGGTTCAGATGTCCGAGGAGATTCACCAACTACATCAACAAGGATTTTACGCTTTCGACGCCGAGAAGGGGAAACAAATGGCAGGTAGCAGCCAAACCCTTGTAGTACAAGAGAGTTCTGACCCAGTGGCGACGAGACCTCTAAAAGTTGGCCTCTCAGAGGAAGAAGCCAATGCAGGCTCGACGCAGTCGGACACCCCCTATCCAGCCATTGGGTTTGAGAAAGAAGATATCCTGAGCAAACTACGACATCGAGGCGCCTTGCAGATGATCCTTGAAAACTATGGGGTGGATGATGGTGAGATGCTAGTGCGCTTTTCCTGGGAGGACGAGAGGGCACACGAGAGCGTTCACAGGATCGAACCCTGGTGCGCCTCCCTTCTCTAAGCTGGTGCAACCCTGACACTAAACTAGTACTATGTCATCTTCCTCAAATTCGTCGGCATAGCTCCCTTCTAGTTATCCCCAAATGGATATCGAGTACAGGCGAAGCTTTACATCTTGTACAAGAGGAAAAACTGGCCCACCCCATCGCCCGCTGAAATATTGTATGTGTACAGTTTTCAGCAATGCTCAAAGAAGGGGGAAAAAGGTGGATACTACACCCTGATGAAGCATGCGGTTCAAGGGAGAGGCTACAAAGCTCTGAGAAACTACGAGAATCACACTTGGGCCTACAAGGACTAATTCTTCTGGGCTGATGGATTCACAACGAGGACCAATCCTACCTTACTCTGAGACTTTGCTACAGTTAGTAAGCACTTTTGTCCTCGCGTAATTTCGTAAGATTTTATTTACCTCGTAACTTATTCTTGTATGTATTGTCGCACCCCTTTCGTTGATTCCTTTGATGAAAGGCTTTGGGCGATGAACTCCATTCGTGACAAGGAGTTAGCATTCCCATTCCTCGTCACTGATGCCCATCTTCGATAATATGGGCTACTGCGAGCAAGAAAAAGCATAAGCCCGGTGGTCCTAACCAAATTTCAGGACTCGAAGCAATCTCAGAATGTGGCGAGGCTCCACACGGAGTATATGGTGGCCAAGGCATAGCTTCAATATACGTAGCGCCATCACGAGGAGCACACCGAGAGCGTCCTCTCCATCAAGGCAACCGCAGAAGTGAGGGAAGACGAAGAGCTCAAGGTGGAGATTCAATCATCTTCCATGGCTCAAGGTAAATATCCAATCATTCTTCATTATGCTAGGCATGTAGTGGAGGGAACTAGTCCTGACCATTCGTCCTTCTCTCCCTCTCTTCTTCAATGCGGCCAAGTCTCGGGGCATCGTTGGTCTAAGGAGGAGTATCAAGACTACTAGGACCTCATCAATGTGTTCCTCCACAATCCAAGGAGGAAGAGGCACCCACAAGGCTTCGTGCCTCTTGGTGAGATGACGACCATTCACACCACTTGGTTTTGTTAGTACAAGACCAATCTAAAGCTAGAGATTGGTCGACTCATACGTGAATTCCCCCACTCTGTCCTCCATTCCGAGGAGCCTGATCGAAGTGGGGCTCCTGAGGAGTTTTATACTTGGTCTCACATTTTTATATATTTCAGTTTATCTTTCTTTCCTAGAGACTAACCAGTTTGTTTCCTTTGTGTAGAAAGCATGGTCCTCTCTGTTCTGGTTCGGTCAAAGCGTCAGAGAATGTTGGGGCCTTCTAAGATAGGTGCCTCGACAACCCCAACAGCAGTGCCCACATCAACATCCACGGTGGCATCTGATCCAGTTGCCCCACCATCCTCTATGACTGCTCCACCGGTCCCTACCCCGAGCACGACGGCTGTCGGTGAGGTCATTGACCTCGAGGCCTCCTCTCCCCATGATGAGGGATTCTCCCGTGAAGGGTAAGAAAATCCCTTCCAACTCCCACCAGGTCAGGGTGCCTCATTTGGTTATCTTCCCGAAACACTATGAAGGGGGGGACTCAAAGGTGCACAGGGAGGTCATCGAGTACTACAACACTCACATCGAGGAGGGCAACGAGGATTCTCGACTCCTAGCTAAATTTATGTGCGAGGACTGGCCAAAGGATCTAGTCATCCCTCCTCACTGCGAAGAGCTGGAACCTCTCCTTGCGGGGAGAATAGGAGATAGGTGCAGAGCTCATGCTAGGACTAGTGACGTCCCTATGCAAGATGCCTGCCAACAGCTTCACCTGCTAAGGTAGCGACAATGAAGTTACACTAGTAGCTACTAGCCGCCATTCTTCCTTGAGGGTAAGTCTCCTAATTTCTACCTAAGTTCAGTGTTTATTTCTCTATATTTTTGGCTGATATGATATTCTGATTTGAAAGACTGGGACCCTTAATCAATGGCTCGGGGACCTCGTGCTGACACGGTCCATTGATCTGAAGAAAGCTCAAAAGGGCTGGCCCAGGCCCAGGTAGAACTAGCTAAGCTCTAGGAGACCGTAGTCCCCCTCGTGTACACATTCGCGACTCCAAAAAGAAGTGCATGACATGAGCGCGCATGTCTGCGAGGTGGAGGACCTTCTGGCCACAGAGCAGTCGAAGTTGTCCTCCCTGGTGGAAGCATCCTCTACATTGCTGGAAAATGTTACAGGCCGCACCTAGACCGTGGAGGAGGAGCTAGCGAAAGTCCTTGAAGAGCTCCGATTAAGCCGAGTGATCAGTTAAATATGCATGCAAGTGTATGTGGTCATGTCAAGTAATAAATTCTGTAAGAACAGATATCTTCCCACAGAGACTATTAACCAATTACCAATAATAGCTTTTCACTTTCAATTTGGTGATTGAAATTGAAATGAATAATTATAAACCATGAACACAATTTAAATAAATGTAAATAGAACATTAAATCAAAAGATAAAATCAATAACAAAAAGCCTAGGGAATTAATTTCATCAACTTTTCATTCTATTAATTTTACTAACCAGTTCTAAATCTCTTCTTCCTATTCTTATAGCAGGTTAAAAAAATCGATTCCTATTCTTTTTCAAGATATAAGATCTCAACCTATATGCAAGTTTTCTACATCTAAGTGATAAAGTTAAACACATAGCAGACATTAAGAATGGTAACCTAATTGCTACACAAGTCATACAGGTACTCTCATCCAATATGTAACCTATGTCTATATAACGCTAGCATATTCCATTCACATCTTCCGAGTTTTGAATCAAAATCATAAATCAAGCAATAGTGATCAAGTATTTCCTAGCATTAGGCAAACATCATATAGATTAGAATAAAGAAGAAATATCAATTAAACATCATAATAAAATTAAATCGAAATTCAAACGGCTACATTAACCCCTAGATAGAGGATTTAGTTCATATCAGACATGACAAACAAAATAATAATTATTCATACTCATAAAATTTAAAAGCATGAAAAAGAAATAAAAATATGAAATTGCAGAAAAATCATGTCTCAGAATAAAAATTTCTCTCAAATTCGTAATAAAAAATAAAACCTAATCCCTTTAAAACCTAAAGTCTGAACTTATATATATATAAAAAAAATGAATTCCTCTTTGTTGGCAAGGAGGGCCGCGACTTGGCCTTTCTTAGGTCGCTGCCTGTGTCTTTTCTAAGGCATTTCAGCATTCTTTAGGGCCTTCAGACGCTGCAACCCTCTTCACCTAGGTCGTGGCCCGCGTCTTCTAAGGCATTTTGTAATTGCCCCTGTTCCTCTAGCACCATGCTCTATTGAACAAGTCACAATCCTTATACTCTTAGCATATTAGGCATCCTCTGACTTCGCTGCGCCGTGACTTGCTCAACCAAGTCGCAATCCTAATTCCTCATATTCTCAATTTTCACTTTTTAGCTATTTTCTCCACCTCAAATCTTCTCGACTTCCCTCAGATGTCAAGAACTAATGCCAAATGACTACAAATATCATAAAATTGACCATTTTTGTCCTTCAACTCTCCTTCATTCCATTCCATCCCGCGATTCTGTAATGACCCAACTACTCTAGACTTTGGACCATTAACAACAACTATACATAGACACTAATCTTTAATAAAACTTACAAGTGAAATAACCATTACTTCATTAAAACTTGTAAAAACAAATGTTAAACTACATAAAACTTAAAGTAGGATATGGGATCCCATTGTTTTAAAAGAAAAACATAACATAATTGTAAATAAAATTGATTACATAATAAAGTGCGGAAAAATACATATAAAACCATAGTTAAAGAAACTTCATCCTAGAATCGAACTCTCAGTCCTTGATTCCATTCCACCTCAATACACATTCCCAAGCTTCCAAGAACCTTTCCCGCCACCCAAGCTATTTTCCTGCACATATAAACATAACGGAGTGAGCCTAATGCCCAGCAAGGAAAACCTAACACGTAAACCATATACATATAATTCATAATGCAACATAAAACATATCATAAACATATGTCACATATACTATAATGGCCATTATTACTTGGGGTCCCATAAACTAAACTAGTCATATGCCCATTAGATTTGTGGGACTTGCTAGCTAAGCAAGTCATATGCCCATAAATTTATTGGGGCTTGTTAGTTGTACAGGTCATATGCCCAAGTCTACAAACATACATATAAATCATAGGTTAACATAACACATACATTATAAGATAACACATAACATAACATATAGAATCCTATCCTATTTTCCTTACCAAAAATACCGGGATATGAGAACAGATTTGAGACTTTGGAACACTCCTAAAAACCATAAATGAAAGGGTGAGTAAACTAAAGAAAAAGGGATTAAAGTGATGAAAGAACTATACCATCAAAATACACTTACCAAGAATCTTATGTTCAAGATCTTAGATTTCCTATCCAAGAATAAAGAATAAAGTTAGGATGTTGAGTAGAAACTATAAGAACTTAAGGAAAAATAATACCAAATGAACTAGAGTTTGGAATACCTTGAATGCTTCTATGACCAATCTAAACCTTGAATCGAAATGTGCTATAAACCTTACTTCCCAAGTGTTTGGTAAGCTTATAATGATTAAGCTTATAATCCCCAACCCAAGTGTTTACACTCTCAAAAATAACCTAGCAACTTGCAGCCTTTGAACTTAGCTTGATGAATGAATAAATGGCTGGGTACTAGGTCCTATTTATAGAGTTCAAGAATGAAAAGATCTTCATTTAACTTGAATAAAAATAATGGATTTTTAAGTGAAAAATATTTGAATTATCATTCAGCAGAGGCTGAAGACTCGGTCAGAAAGATGCTGGACTTATCAAGAGGTTAAAGATTAAAATGGGAACGTTTTCAAAAATATTCAAAAGTATGCTAAGGGAGCTGATATATCGCCCCTTGTAGGCGATATATCGCTTGGGCCAGCATGCCCGAGGCTCGTCGAGGTGCTCGTGCGAAGCTACGTGTTTTTCGTATCCCCGTACTGCGATATATTGCCCCATATAGCTGCGATATATCGGCATACGTTGAATATTTAAACACGAAATTTCACATTTTAAGCTTAATTTGAATTGAGTAAACAGCCTTGAATAGGTCCTCTAACGTTTTCAAAGCTGCTGACAGACCCTAGGATATTCAAATATTAATCTTAATAAACTTATTCCTCAAAAATACTTGATTATCATTAAACATACACATGACAAGTGTTACTTTCTTATTGGATCTATCTAAACCTTATAATATAATAAATATCACCATCAATATCAGTCATATTAATCAAACCTTAGGTTAGAATTAATATTCTTAAACTAGAGGTTAAACTTAGAAAAGGTGTCACTATGAGTGTCCAAATAAATCTCAGTCTGAACCAAAGTCCACAGTCATAAAAATACTACTACTATTACTATAATACTATTATCTAACTAGCTAAGTAAAGTTCTTGGACTCTACAGATTCATAGAAAAAACCTAAAAACAAAACAACCAAAAGCATAATACCATACAAAACTCACAATTTGACTCAAAATGACTATAAAAACATACTCTAAAATGACCCTAAAACGAACTTATCAAACTCCCCCAAACTTAATCTTTGCTCGCCCTTGAGCAAAGGATCTAACTATACTCAAACCTATGCAAACCAAGTTGACATAACTAACCAATCCCAACACTCAAAACTGCTATGCGCATATAATTCTCAGGAATGCAACATGCTAATTAAAATATTAATCCATATTTTCAGTCAAAATACTTCACCCCTTCACTGCAATCTATTAACACCCAAGCTCATTGACTCATAACTCGCAAATAAAAAAATTGAACCACTTTATGCTCCTCAAATTCTCAACTACTAACAACATAACCAAGTTATTCCATATGCCTGCATTACTTACTATTCTCCATTAATATAAACAAATGCACAAATAAGAATCAATAGGACTTTAAAAAGGTTGTAATAGAAGGCTTAGGTACAAGTAGATAAAAAAAAGCATTTTAGGCTTAATCATACCACAAGCATTCCAACTAAACAAACTTTCCCAACAAGTTCAAACCACTCATCCCTTGTTACCCCCTTTTCTTTTCAATGATTGAGCAAATTATGCAAAACCAACTCATTTTTTTTTTCTTTTCAATATCACACTCCCAAAAAATAAAACAGTTATAAGGCTCAAAATGGCTAACTAAGGATAAAATTTAATAGGGTTAGCTTGAAAGGCACAACCAGTCCAAAAATTGCCTATATCATTTTCCTAAATGTGCATTGTTTCAAATTTCATCTCAAATAGTAATTTTTCATTATTTTTCAATCCACAATCCAAATTTGACGTGCATAAAATAACTCAATTATAACATTTGCAAGTCATGAGCAATAGATCTCTAATGTCAATAGATCACAATAAAAAAAACAAAGTATTCTAACAAAGCACACAGATTGTTTCATAAGCACATCAATTTTTCCTTTGGATTATACAACTTAACAGTTAATCACATCAAAATGGAAATTATCATCAACTTAGTCAAAACCTAAAATATGACTCAATACAAACTAACTAACAAACCAAACTGAACAACACATCAAATAACATAAAACTAAATATAAATCTCTCCTTCAAACTTAAAATTTAGCATTGTCCCCAATGTTATAATAAAAGTGAAGGAAAAGTAGACTTACCACTCTACAAATCTCAAAACGGCGGTGGGTCTTGGAAAGGATTCCATGGTGGTGGATAAGGAAAATAATGCTTGTCCTCCTCTAGATTGGACCACCGGTAAACCAACTCGTTTTGACGATCCACTTGGGCCCTTTGAAAGTCATGGAATTGGCCCATGTAATTATGAGTATGTTGGTTTTGGTGGATGATGTAATCCAACCGAGTGGTGTCATGATCCCAGGGCGGTTATATAGCTAAAAATGGAGGTTGCTCCTCACTCCTCCCCACATCTTCCTGGGCAACATTGGCATTGGCTGGTTCATTATCGTGATCTCTCTCTTCTTCAACTCTCGCTTGACGGGGTTGTGGTGCAGGAGGCTCCAAAGATGGTGCGTTGAACTTGAACACGAAAGCTCGAGAAACAAGCCCCATAGCTTTCCTATAAATATCAATGGGATACATGGGCACCTCCAACACCTCACACAAATCTGTAATCATTGAACCATGCCCTAAACCAACAGGGGTACTCAATCGACACAAGTTGCGGATACTAGTGCGTATGACTTGTCCAATATCCACGGAGAGTCCTTTCATAATGGCATAAACAAGGAAACACCAATCAGTCCGAACTTCAGATAAGTGAGTATTGGGCATAAGCCTTGCACTCACAAAAAGAGTCAAAGCCTTAACCACTATGTTCATTTGAAACCTCCTGAAATTCTTCGAGTGCCTATCTTGAATCACAAAAATAGCTCTGGGAATGCCCAATGTTTCAGCCACATCAGTCCAATCTATCTCACTATAATAGGCCAGCTAATAGTATTCATCATCCTCCTGCGACAACATTAGTAACCCATATAAAGCATCGATATTATAAATATTTCATTCCACCCATACCCCTTTCACAAATACCTTCCTATTAACTGCTCTCAGAAAGTTAACATAGAACTCATAAACCATGGAGCAATTGGCCTTTGTCATACGATGGTCCACAAAACTCTGCCAATTTCTACCTTTAATTTCGGCTCGAATAATTTCATGTGGTTGGTCTTGCTATTTCATCCCCCGTTCTTGAATGTCTTGTCTTTGAGACAACCTTTGATAATGATCAAAGACAACCTTACTAATAAACCTAGCAAGGTCAAACTCCTAAGGAGGGGGTGGTGGTGGTGGGGCTGGTTGTGATTGTGGTGGTTGGTCGCGGGATGTGGATGGGAAATTGGCATTCTTCGATGAGGCTGCCCCACCGGGATTTCTCCGTGGCCCCATAATAACACAATTCTCCAAATGCTAATACAAAAATTCGGCAGCACCTCCTCTAAATTTTCTTACTTCCTAAAATTGAATAACCCCCCAACAATAGGCAAATCACAATACCAACTAAAAGATCACAATATATACTAGCAATTTGTCCCAAAATTCCAATGAAATCTCAATTCTATCTATCACAAAATGAATTCAATCTCAGAACATGAAGAACATAGAAAATTAGAGACATACTTGCCTTTGATTTGTTGATATTGCCCACAATCTTCAAATACTCCTCCTTTCTTCAATACCACATATAAGACTATCTAGGGTTTTGATTAGAATAAGGAAGGAAGGGAATATGAATCTATGAAGGTTAGGGTTTATGGTGGTTTTTGGGAGGATGAAGGGGGGAGAATGGGATAAAATATGAAAAAAATTGGGTTTGAAGGAGAAAAATGTTTGGAATGGGGTTTGTGTTTTAAGAGAAAGTGGATTTATAATGAGTTTTCCTTTCTTGATGGAGGTGCATCGCGACCCAGGGGTAGCAAGTTGCAGCCCGCCCCTTTCTTTCTCGATTTTTTTTATGTTCAGGCTCCGCGACTCAGTTGTAGCAAGTTGCGGCCTAGCTATTTCATCTGAAATTGCAAGCTCTCTGACTTCCTAGCGCACTGTGACTTATAAGTGCAAGTCGCGCCTCGCCTCTACACCTTTATTTTCCGTACTCTTTGACTTTGCCTAGGGTTGCGGCTTATAAGGGCAAGTCGCAACTTCACCTCCAGACAAATTTTAAAACTACCTTTTCACGAATTGTATGATTTATACATACAACCTACTCTAAAACTAAATAAAAAAATGAATCTTTACAAATCAAAACGAAATTAAATAAATTTCGTTCAACTAATTAAGAATTAAAACAATAACAAAAATAAAGTATAGGAATGCCTCCTACAGCGCTGTCATTAACGTCATTTAGCCGGACTTTGAACACCTAATTCAAAGGGGTTCCAAGATCACTACATACTTACTTTTTTCCACCGGGCCTTCCAAATAGTACTTCAATCTTTGACCATTCACCTTAAAATGTCCTATTTTCTCGCTATGAATTTGCACCGCTCCAGAAGGCAATGAGACAACAACTGTGTATGGTCCCGACCATCTCGACTTCAATTTACTCAGAAAGAGCTTTAATCAGGAGTTAAATAACAACATTTTGTCTCCCAGTTGGGAATCCTTCCTAAGTATCCTCTCATCATGAATGGCCTTCAACTTTTCTTTATAAATCCTTGCATTCTCATAAGCTTCATTATGAAATTCATCGAGCTTGTTCTACTCCATAAGCCTATTTTGTCCTACCTTAAGGAGATCAACGTTCAACTTTTTCACAGCCCAGTATCGGTAAATGTCACGTCTTATGAAACACCAATCGATATGGTGATATAATGATCGAAGTCTTGAAGGTTGTACGATAGCCCAAAGTGAATCATTAAGCCTTTTCGACCAATCCTTCCTTGATTTATTTACAGTCTTTTCCAGGATACTTTTAATCTCCAGATTTGACACTTCTACTTAACCATTTGCAAGTGGATGGTAAAATAAAGCCTTTCGACGATGAACTCCGTAACGAGCACATAAAGTAGTGAATGTCTTGTTGCAGAAGTGACTTCCTCTGTCACTAATAATTGCTCTTGGAGTACCGAACCAGGTAAAAATATTTTTGTGAAGGAATGTAAGTACCTCTTTACCATCACAAGTAGGAGTTGTTGCAACTTCCACCTATTTAGAAACATAGTCCACTGCAAGCAGAATGTAATTGTTATTATGAGATGAAGGGAAAGTTCTCGTAATGTCTATTCCCCACACATCGAACAACTCAACTTCCAGAATTCTAGTCATTGACATTTGATCTCTTCTCGATATGTTAGCGGTACTTTGGCAACAATCACAACTCTTGACAAATGCATTAGCATCTTTAAATAACGTAGGCCAATAAAACCCACATTGTAGAAATTTTGTTGCTGACTTTGTTATCTCGAAGTGACCGCCACAATGAAGAGTATGGGAATGGGTAAGAATGGAGATCATGTCCTCTTCTGGGACACATCTTTAAATTATTTTATTAGCACAGTGACAAAAGAGAATGGGCTCATCCCAATAATAATGTTTGACTTTCGAGTAAAACTTTTTAAATTGCTGCCTTGACATGTCCGGAGGCACAACTTTAGCTACCAAACAATTGACATAATCAGCGAACCACGTTAGATTTCCTTCACTTTCAAATGGAAAATAAATCTTCATTCTGGAAGTTGTCATAAATTTGTACCTCTTTATCATTAGGCTCCCCTTCTTTTTCCAATCTTGATAAATGATCTGCAACTAAATTTTTTATCCCCTTGTTTTTCATGAATTTCCATATCAAACTCTTACAATAATAGGACCCATCGAATCAAGCGGGGTTTGACATCCTTCTTGGTCATAAGTGTAATGTCCTGAATTTTTTATTAAGGCTGACTGCCTTGATTACTGTGCCTGGAGGGCATAATTGGAATGATATGTGCGATTAATGGATTATGCATGTAATTATGTTATATAAATGATTTTTATGGTAATGCGACTAGATATGCATGTTTATGTGTATTAAATATGCATGTGGGCCCATTTCTATAAAATGGGGCATGTTTGTAGATTTTGGCCCGTTGAGGGCATAGATGTAATTATGTATGTGATGGGAGTGAGACCTCAGTGTTATGGGGATATATTTGAGATGTGTGGTCCGAGACGATCCTAGTGGACGAATTAGCGGAATAGTCACAACGGGGTCAAATACCCGACTCGGGGTGAGCCCAGGGGTATTTTGGGAATGTAGTATGTAATCAAGGTTGAATGGGTAATGGGTAATAATTTAACGATTATTTGGGTATGTTAGGATTAATTGGAAAATGTGGAAAATGATGATTTTGCCCTTGGAGGCATTAAAGAACTAAGATTAAGGCTTGGGGTGTTTTAGTCTTTTTCCCCTAACCTTAGATAGACTTAGATGCTTGTAGACTCTATGGAAATTTTTTGGATAATTATAGAAACAAAACACTTAGCAACTCTCTTTTCTTTTCTCTCTCGTTTCTCTCCTCTCCCTTGAGCCTTGGACGGGGTTGCATCATTTTGGAGAAGTTGGCTTGGGAATCGAAGGTTAGAAGCTTGGATTTGGTGAACTTGGAAGGGATACAGAGCTGGGATGTAATCAAGGGCCAGCGTAGGGTCATAATTTACAGTGAGGGTAAGTAAATTCATCTTTTCTTATTGAATTTCAAACTTGGTTTTGGTGTTTTGAGTTTTGAACTCAAGGATTTGATTTTGAGCTGTGATGGAGTTTTGGCTTAGCTACTGTTGTGGTTGTGTTGCCTTAAGTGTAATAATGAGGCATTGGAACTCAGTTATGACTTTGGTTCACGTTTGGGATAGATATTGATAGGTTTGGTAAAGAAAAATGCAGTGAAAATGTTGAAGATTTCATAGTTTTGGGGTTGAGCTGCGACCATGTTCTTCAGGCACTGCAACTCGTGTGTGCGAGGAGGCCCTGGGGATCTCTGAAATTGCCCAGGCGCCATGGCCGAGGTAGGGCGTGTCGTGGCCCGCGTCCCCCAGAAGACATCCTTGGGGCTCTTTGACTTGTAGCGCGTCGCGACCCTAGGGCGCTGGGCCGCGACTCTAATTAAGGGGAATGACCAAAATAGATTTTTAAGCTTGAGAACTCAAACTTAAAGGCTCAGGAAGGATTATACTACTCAGTTTAGTAGGATTCAAGGTCCCAGAGGCAAGAATATTACTCTGAAGTTTTAATTGGTTTAGGGTTTGATGGATATTCTTTATTATTGCATTGTGACTAGGTTTTATCGTTAAGGATCGGGTTTAGGGGATCGTGCTCGAGATCGCACTATATGGTCAGCTCGGGACTTAGGTAAGAAAACTGTCTGTGCTCGTAGAGCTATCTGTGCTTATATTGTGTCAAGTATTATGTGTAATTGTGTGTAACTATTACGTCATACATGTGTTTTTGACGTAACGACAAATGCTGAGAAAGGCAAAGGCTGGGAGCGGCGAAGGCTGAGATCGGCAAAGGTCGGGAACGGCAATGGCCGAGAGGTGCAAAGGCCGAGATTGACATTAAGCATGTTAAATGCAGGCTACCGGGGCGAGACCCTCAATGGGTGCTGTACTCACCCGCTTGGTTAAGATCGTGGACTTGGTGCCTGGTAACGCACCCTGATCGGTAGAGGTCGTTGTTGTGCTGTTCTGTTGTTGTGAATTCAGATAGGAACTTGTATATTGTTTAACGCGTTTGATTAATTATGCATTTGTTAAAGTGAATTATTATATGTTGTGTTGTGAAGCTTTCTTGCTGGGCCTCGACCCATAGGTGCTCTGTGGTGCAGGTAAGGCAAGGAAATGGTCGATCAACCATGAGTTGGAGGGCATGGAGCGGTGCGTACATGTTTGACTTATCTGGCTACCATGACTGGGGTTGTTTTTAGGGACACATTGTAAACTTTCGATTTTGTCGCTTAGGTTGACTGTACCCACATTTGTTGATTGTAAATGTTGGTTTTTATAGATCAAATCAGAGATTATACGCAGCGGAACAACAATCAAAATTGTTAATGTAACCCCACAAGATTTCTAGATCTACTTCTTCACATACATATATATATATTGAATCAAAGATATGAATAGAAAATTACCTCAAGTCCTTCCTTGCTGCTATCTTTTTGTACGGAAAAAATCCTTGAGATTCAACACCAGCATCTTCCAAAATGTTCTCAACACTCAAAGAACGAGTGTGGGCTCGCTATACAAAATAATAGGCAAAATCTATTTATCAGATGTTCTCAACACATGAGATCTGATAAGGTATGGACTTAAGTTTGTTAAGAACAATGATCTATGCATGTAGCACTGTTCTCTTTCTCTCAGGGAGATTTCACGATATATTTTCTATCACTGAAAAAGTCTCGTTCTGAAAAACTGATCTCCTATATATAATATATCCAATATATTAAAAATAAAATAATAGTTATTTTAAACAATTTGAAAATAACTAATCAATTATCAAATTTTGTTTAAATAATAATATTTTAATCATATTATAATATCTCATTATTTATTTAATATTTAAATAACTAAAATTGTGGAACAAAGAAACTTCTAGAAGCTTCTTGTGTGTGTAGCACAGTGACTCTGCACTGTGCTACACGTGTACCACATGCCAAGGAAGGCATGTAAATTTTCCTAATTTTTCTTATTATTTAAATACCAAAAATAAATTAATTCAAAATTAATTATATTTTTGTTAAATCAAATAATTAATTAATTACACATAATTATACAATAATTATGTTTAGTGCATAGAAAAATATTTTTACTTATGAAATAAGTCATTTTGCCCATTTTTGTATTTATCTTTGTCAATGATTGTTTGAGCCATTTCGAGGACCATGGACCTATAACATTAAGCTCAAATAAATTGAAACTAAATAATTAAACTCTTTAATAATAATAATTAATTTATTAATTCTGATATTTCTCCACTATAAATTCAGAATTGAAATCTTTATGTTATAGATATACTTTTACAGAAATCTTATTCTAAGCTGTCCATTGATATAACCATCTTACAATAGTTCAACACTCTAATTAATTAGTTCATAAATTAGAATGGAATAATTACCATTTTACCTTTCTAATTTACTTCTTATTCCTTAAGTACCATTAATTCACTAGTGAATAATTAATCTATAATCTAATTATAGATTTGAGCTCAAAATCATTCAGTTCCAGAATTAACCCTTAAGGGAACTAATATACGATCCGTTAGGAAATATTAGATTTCGTATTGTCGATACATGTTCCCAGTCATCCATGATATTAAATCTCCAAAACAAAAGTCATTAGCCTCATTCTATGAAGAGGCCTTAATGAATGAATCAAAAGATTTAATAAACATGAACAAGAGTTCATGAACACTTAGGATTTAGGTTGATCTATAAATGATCATCATTTATGATATGAATTACAAGTCTTTATTATTAAATGGTTTTTGGATAAAGACCTTTATTCATATCGATCCATGTCATATATAACTATATTATATAAAGCACCTTTACCGAGAGGTCTTACCACATCAATAATCTGAATCTAGATTATTGTATCAACATGATACTCAGGAAACCGTACTTACAACCCCAATCAAAGAATTCCATATCTTCAATTTGTTCTTGTTGACTATTTTTATTCATTCATGTGATCTTAATTGTCTCGTACTAATACAAGATCACATTCTCAATAATGAATATGGAATTTTTCTGATATTTACAAAATTATTGAAACAATAATTTATTAATCTGAATATAACAATAATAAACCATTGTATTTATTTATTCATCAAAATAATAAATGTCTTTTACATCTTTTTAGGACATACTCCTAACTATCTCCCACTTGTACTTAAAGCAAGTAGGGAATTTCTCTCAATCCCATATTACGTACTTGACCCTCGAATTGCTTTGCAGGAAGCGTCTTCGTAAACAGGTCTGCCAGGTTGTGTTTTGATGCGATTTTCAAAATGGACACATCTCCTCTATGTACGATTTCTCTAACTAAGTGGTATTTGCGCTCTATATGCTTTCCCCTCTTGTGGCTTCTTGGTTTTTTAGAATTAGCCACTACTCCACTATTGTCACAGTAAAGAACAAGTGGTTTCTCCACTTCTGGAACCACTTCCAGATCCGTGTAGAACTTTTTCAGCCAAACTGCTTCTTTAGCTGCTTCACAAGATGCTATGTATTCAGCTTCCATGGTTGAATCACCTATACTGGATTGCTTAATGCTTCTCCAGACAACTGCTCCACCACCAAGAGTGAATACTGACCCAGAAATAGACTTTCTACTATCCATGTCAGATTGAAAATCTGAGTCAATGTATCCAGTAGGTTCAAGGTCACTACCCGAATATACTAGCATATGGTTCCTCGTTCTCCTCAGATACTTGAGAATATGTTTCACCGAAATCCAGTGTTCCAAACCTGGATTTGACTGATAACGACTAACAATCCCTACTGCATAACATATGCCAGGTCTAGTACATAACATTGCATACATTAAGCTCCCTACAACGGATGCATAGGGATACTTTCTCATGTCCTCTTGCTCTTGTGGAGTCTTTTGACACTGATCTTTGCAAAGAGTAATTCCATGTCTGGTCGGAAATTGGCACTTTTTTGGATTTTCCATAGAGAATCTTTCAAGCACTTTATCAATATAATTTGCTTGTGAAAGTGCCAAGAGCTTGTTCTTTCTATCTCTTAGAATTTTAATGCCTAGAACATAGCTCGCTTCTCCCAAATCTTTCATTTGGAATTTTTCAGCCAACCATTTCTTTACATTTGATAATGTCTCTACATCATTCCCAATGAGTAGGATATCATCAACGTAAAGGACTAAGAAAACCACAACTTTCCCTTTGATGTATTTATAAACACATGCGTCGTCAACATTTTGTTCGAAACCAAATGTTTTAATAGTTTCATCAAATGTTAAGTTCCAAGATCTTGATGGTTGTTTCAATCCATAATGGATTTCAACAACTTGTATACATTTTGATCTTTATCCTTCTTAATAAACCCTTCTGGTTGTTCCATATATATGGTTTCATCAAGTTGACAATTCAGAAAGGCTGTCTTGACGTCCATTTGCCAGATCTCGTAATCATAGAGGGTAGCTATGGATAAAAGTATGCGAATGGACTTAATGATGGCTACAGGAGAAAAAATTTCTTCATAGTCTACACCTTCTCTCTGTGTGTAGCCTTTGGCCATAAGCCTTGCTTTATAAGTCTCTACCTTTCCATCCACACCTCTTTTCTTCTTGTAGATCCATTTACATCCAATGGCATCAACATTGTCAGGCAGATCTACAAGTTCCCAGACTGAATTGGAATACATTGATTCCATTTCTTGATTCATGGCAGCTTGCCACTTATCAACATCAGGGTCTTCCATTGCTTCTTTAAAAGTGAATGGATCGTCCTTTTCAGTATCTGATACAAGAACATGTGCCTCATGTTCGTAGCGAATAGGTTGTCTCACAATCCTCCCACTACGACGTTGCACTGGTTTTTCCTTTTCAGGAATTGTGGTTTCTTTGGTTGTTTTATCATTAACTGATGAAGAAGATGGAGATGAAATTTTATCTGTCATTAGTTCCTCTAGAACTACTTTGCTCCGAGGTTTAAAATCATTCATATAGTTGTGTTCTAAAAAGGTTGCATTCGTCGAAACAAATACCTTTTGATCACTTGGACTATAGAAACATTCACCTCTTATTTCTGGAGCATAGCCCACAAATATACACACCTCAGACCTTGAATTCAGATTTCCAGATTTAGGTCTTAGCACATGAGCATGACAACCCCAAATACGGAAATGTCGTAAACTAGGTTTATTTCCATTCCATAATTCTAGTGGTGTCATTGTCATAGCTTTGGACGGAACTACATTCAAAATGTAATTAGCTGTTTGAAGTGCATATCCCCAAAACGATAAGGGAAGTGAAGAGTAGCTTAACATAAACCTGACCATGTCTAACAAGGTCCGGTTTCTTCTCTCAGAAACTCCGTTTTGTTGTGGTATTCCAGGTGCTGTGAATTGGGATAGAATACCATGTTCTAGCAAGAAATCTTTGAATTCAGAATCTAAATATTCACCACCGCGGTCAGATCAAAGTGTCTATAAAGATTTACCTAATTGCTTCTCAGCTAAGGCTTTGAAGTCTTTAAACCTATCAAAATTTTCTGACTTCTTAAGCATTAGGTAAACATGACAGTATCTAGAATAGTCGTCAGTAAATGTGACAAAATATTCATAACCACCTCGAGCTTGAATGTTAATTGGACCACATGCATCACTATGTATTAGTTCTAGTGGTTCTTTGGCTCTATTTCCCTTCGAAGTGAAAGGTCGTTTTGTCAATTTTCCTTCTAAACAGGATTCAAAAACTGGTAGGGTTCCAACTGTTAGTTCCCTCAAGGGTCCATCTTTAGTTAACCGGTTGATCCTATCTAGACTAATATGACCTAATCTTAAGTGCCAAAGATACGCGTCATTTTCTTTAGAAACCTTTTGTCTTTTGTTAATTTGTGGAATAGCTACTTTAAATAATTCAGAATTATTGAGCGATTTTTCAATTGGATTAAGCATGTACAATCCGTCCTTTTGTTTTGCATGACAAATATTGTTCCCATTCCTTGAAATAAAAATCATATTATTATTAAAAGAAATGCCAAATTTTTGTTCATGTAACAAAGATAAAGAAATAATGTTTCTAGTAATTTAAGGAATAAATAGAACATTATTCAAAACTAGAAAATTGTTCTTAAAATTTAAATGGATTGTTCCACATGCTTTAGCTGAAACAAGCGCTCCACATCCCACTCTCATAGTCATCTCTCCTTGCTCCAACTGCTTTGTGGACTCAAGCATCTGCAAATAAGAACAAACATGGTTAGTGGAACCAGAATCAACTATCCATGATAATTTATCTTGTTCCACCATACAAGCTTCGAGTACAAGTAAATCTAATTTACCTTTCTTTTTCTCTTTCAGCTAGGCGAGATACTTTGGAAAGTTTCTCTTCCAATGACCATCGACATTACAATGGACATACTTTCATTTGGGTGCCTTTTGTTTGGGGTCATTGTTCTTTTTGTTCTCGAGTGCCTTGGATGACTTCTTTGCCTTTTTTGGATTGTCCTTTTTAGGTTTGCAATCATTGTCATTGCTTTTCCTTTTCTTCTTAGAAGAAGATGGTTTTGCTTCAGCCTGACTTGAGATCGTCTTGTTCAAAGACTCAAAAGTTTGTAATTCATTCAGCAATTGTGTCATGTTAAATTCTAATTTTTTCATGACATAATTTGTTGTGAATGTAGAAAACAGGAGTTAAAGACTCAAGTATAATGCTTACTTGTGTCTTTTCATCCATGACTGCTCCATGAGTCTTAGCTTCATGGAGTACATTGATCATGTTCAAAACATGCTCACGCACAGATTGACCTTTCTTCATCTTAGCATTCATGTAGATTCTACTAGCCTCATGACGACTTTGATCAGATGGGCACCCAAACATTTCCTTAAGAGATTCTAGTATCTCAAAAGAAGTTTCCATGGATTCATGCTTTATTCGTAAGACATCACTCATGCTTACAAGCATATAGCACTTAACTTTGTTATTGGATTGAATCCATGCATCAAATTTGTCCCTAACATGTTTCGGGGCATTTGCTCCAGGTTCTTCAAGACATTCCTCATTTAGGACAAACTTGTGGTTATCGCTAACCAACAACAGATTCATATTTGATTTCCATTTTATGAAGTTATTACCAGTTAATTTTTCTTGTGCGATTAAAGCAGTGATGGGATTACCAGAGATAGACATATTCTGAATAAAAAAACTACAAATATTATTATTATATTTAGAAAAAATAAATATCAAAGTTTCGGAAATTAAATGTGATGCATGAACACAATTAAAACACATAAAATAAAGTTTAATTTCCATGATAAAACTTTATAACAATTAGAGTGCCGCCTTAGGGTCGGTCAAATTAATCTTAGAGAATTTATAAGATGTTCTTATCTTTATTGTTTAAAACTTAAAATAACTCATTATTTTCTCTTTTAAACATTAAAGTACCGCTTAGTTTGGTCAAGTTATGATTATCCACTGGAAAAGCTTAATCATAACTTTGTGAGTGTAAACCATTATTTTGGAGTTCATGATTTAACTTAGGACATGCCGCCTCAGGGTCGGTTAAACCTAAAATACATCATTAGTTCCTATCTTTGTAAGAAATATAACCTTGCTATTGAAATGTCTAGACACCTTCCTTAGGGGGAAGAAAACAAAGCCGTCGCGAGGCGCTATTCACATCTCACAGTGTTATATTAATAATGGAGACCACAGGTTATGTTTGAGATATCAACCCTCTCCCACTCACTATTTTAAAATAAGTGTTTTTAACCTAATTAATTCCAAATTAATTAGATTCTTTAAACTTTATGAACATAATTAAAATTGGAAAGAAAGCGAGTTTCTAGGTCCATATCCAATTTTAAATTACCAATTATGTTCATCTAAAATTTAATAAAAAATAATTTTAAAATAAAGTTGGTTTAAAGAAATTAAGTCATAAAGACTTAAAACCGGTGTGATATTTTACCAAGTTTTCAAAGAATAAAACTAAGTAATTTATATGCAATTGGTTTCGCAAAACAATTCATATAAACATATAGGACAATCCTAATAATTATGTTTCTACCAATGAGATGCATGATAATGATTGTGTGGGATTTTTTATGTATGGCACAAAATGCATGAATAGTTATCAATCAGATGAAAACAATTATTTAAATAAATAAATAAATAAACAATAAATGTTGAACCGTGTGCTTTTGGGTATTTCTAATTTTACAAGGGAAACTCCATGAAATGACCCTATTTTATAGGGTAATACTAACTCTAACCCCACATTAATATTTCTCATATTTTTAACCTTATACCCATGTGAAAAGGCTAACTTACCCTTATTAACATTAGGCTTCTTCCTCCCTTTTTTTCCCTTCCCATTTCGTCTTCAGCCCCTTCTCTCTCATAAAGAGAACAAACACTCTTCCTTCTCCCTCTCTCTCAAATCATCATCAAAGAGAAATCATCACAATTTTTCTTCTCACGAAGCTTTGGAAAATGATGTAATCTATCATAATTTTTTTTTCTTCTCACCCAAGTTGAAGAAGATTGAAGATTCTCCCAAACTTGAAGAAGTTTGAACATTTGATTTGATAATGAGTAAGTTTTTTTTTATTTATAAGTTATGGGTGTCTTGTGTAATAGTTTAAATAGAATTTTGGAACTACTATACACTAAAAAATCTGTGAAAAGAAATAATTTTATGTTGAGATGACGAATTTTTGCGATTTAGGTCACTGCGTTCACAGTTTGTTCACACATTATTCACACTTTGTTCACACTTGGTTCACATTTTCGCGATTTAGGTCACCGCGTTCACACTTTGTTCACACATTATTCACACTTTGTTCACACATGATTCATACTTGGTTCAGACTTGGTTCACGAGTACTTAACACATGATTCACATTTGGTTCACATATGATTCACACTTGGTTCACACATAATTCACACTTGGTTCACACATAATTCACACTGGGTTCACACACAGTTCACACACGGTTCACACACGTTTCACACTTGGTTCACACATGCTTCAAACATGCTTGCTTCACACATTTATTTCTTATTTCTTTTGGCTATTTTTACCTAATAACCTTTGGATTTTGAACCTTTTCTCATATGTTATTCAGGTCAAACACATATAAATATTGTGGTGTTATATAATGGATCGTGGGAACAAGTTTTGAACGAAGGTTGGTCATTTAGTGCGAAACAAAGCAAGGGTATGAAGGTGCCAAAGACTATCACTTACAATAGTCTTGTTGATCAATTGTATACTTTAATCGGAGCTGACAAGTCTCGTATTGATCTTGACTTAAATGTAATCTATCATTTTGGAAGTAAAGGTATCCCTCCATCTTTGATTAGTAATAATGATGATGTTGCTTTTTTTCTTGATGAGATAGGAACATCTATCAATCATCGTACACCCCTATGTGTGTCTACTATAGAGAAGAGAAGTAATAATCCTTTGGTTACTAAAACATGTGAGTTGTATACTATTCCTTCAGTTGAAACCAAAGTGAATGATGATTTTTGCATTGATGGCAATGAAGACAGTTGTGATGATGATAATAATGATGCATTAAGCTCAGATGATAATGAAAATATTGATAAGCCTACCTGCAATGATGTACTTGTGAAGCATAATTTACAACAGAGAACCTCCAATGAAGTATTGAAGAGCCATGATTCCTCAAATAATAGAGGTTGTAAAGTAAGACAGGTTGGTGAAGATAATCTATGGAGTACTCTACTTTTGTTGAATCAAGGGGAAAAAGGCTATAGTTCAGCCTCAACAGCTCAATTAATGACATCTTCTTCGAGTATCAATTCGTGGGAAATAAAAGAGGGTCAAATATTTGAGAACAAGCAAGAGTTGAAGATGAAACTCTATCTTTATGCATTAAATAAAAACTTTGAGTTTAAAGTAAAGAAGTCTGCGAAAAATATATGCTGTACAATATGTGTTGATGATAAATGCAAATGGAGGTTGAGGGCTACAAAATTGGTTAATTCCAATATGTTCGTGGTTCGTAAATTTTTCGGTGAACACACATGTTCATTGGATGTTCGACATAAAGATCACCGTCAGGCATCCCCATGGCTTATTGGACATGTCATAAGGAGAAAATTTTAGGGTGATAATGTTAATTACAAGCCAAGGTCAATTGTAAAAGATATGAGTTTATCATATGGAGTTCATATGAGCTATGCTAAAGCTTGGAGGTGTCGAGAGCATGCATTGGCTTACATAAGAGGTACACCAGAATCATCATTTCAGAAACTTCCCTCATTTCTATACATGATGGAGCAAAAAAATCCTGGAACTGTTACTCATTTGCAGATGGACAATGAAGGTAGGTTCAAATACTGCTTCATGGCCTTAGGTGTTTCTATAATGGGGTTTAAAACATATATTGGCCCAGTTATATGTGTAGATGGAACCTTCTTGACTACTCGGTGTGGAGGTACTTTGTTATGTGCCATGGGACAAGATGCTAACAAGCAAATATATCCAATTGCATTTTCAGTAGTTGACTCAGAGAATAATGACTCATGGTTGTATTTTATACTGAGGTTGAAGGAAGCGATTGGTGAAGTGGAGAATCTAGTATTCGTGTCTGATAGACATACTAGTATAGCAAGTGCCTTGACTACAATTTTTCCTGAGGCACACCACGGTGCTTGTATACATCATGTTAGCATGAATATGCGTGCGAAGTTCAAAACTGACCATTGCCATGAAGAATTCTTCCTTCCAGCGAATGCTTATAGAAAGCGAGAGTTTTTATGCCATTTTGAGAAGATTAAATTCAAAGATCTTGCAATTGCTCAATACTTAGAGAATCAAGTGGGTTTTGAAAAGTGGGCTCGTTCTTTCTTTCCTGGTCATCAATATAATTTAATGACTACAGGTATTGCCGAAAGCTGGAACAATGTCATTGCTGAGGCACATGGGTGCCCAATTACTTGTCTCATGGAATTTATAAGGCACACTTTACAAAAATGGTTTTTCGAGCGTCGAACTGCAGCATCAGCGGCTACAGGTCCTCTTGCGACAGAAGTGGAAGCTAATTTGTGAAAGTTAGCAGACAAGTCCACTACCTCGTTCCCTTTTCTTTCTAGTCAGTATGAAATAACAGTATTGGATGGTGATCTTTATGGAGATGTCGACCTGAGGAGGAAAACATGTAGTTGTAGAAGATTTGATTTGACAGGTCTTCCTTGTGAACATGCTCTAGCTGGTGCTCGAGATCGTGGCATTAGTCCATATAGTTTATGCTCTAGATTCTACACAGTTGAAGCGTGGTTTTCATCCTATGGTGGATTTGTATATACGCTGGGTAATGAAGAATCTTGAGTGATACCAAATGACATAGGAAGTATGATGACAGCTCCTCCTTTAGTGAAGCAGAAGGCTGGTCGTCCAAAGAAGAAATGACGTTTATCAAAGGGTGAGAAGAATAGCAAACAATGTAGATGTAGTAGATGTGGTGTCCTGGGCCATAATCGAGTGACGTGCACCACTGTTTGTCCCCTGCCGTCTAGACATGCTTAGTTTGTACTTTTATTGTTTTACTTTATACTCTTCAATTGCGGAATTTGAATTTTTAGATTGGTTCAGTAATATGACTTTTTGTGTTAAAGTTTGTTGTCTCGGACACACCTAATTCATACATGCACGTAAATCACACATAGTTCACATCTGATTCACACATATTTCACACGCGGTTCACACATAATTCGCACATAATTGACACCTGGTTCATACTTAATTCATGATAAATGAGTTTTAGACTTGTTTATCTATGTATTTTTCAGGTAAAGTATTAGGTGTCGAAGGGATTAGGTAACTTAGGTGTGGAAACATGGGGAAAATTGACAAAATGACAAAAATTGGTAGAAAATGGTGTTTCGGAGCAATTTCTGTGACCGCAGGATGGGTGTCTTACGGCCGCAATTCCAGAAAAGTTTTGGTATTTCTAGGACATTCCTGCGACCGCAGTATATGTCTACAAATGAGAAAAACACAGATTATGTCTATGATTGACACATGGTTCACACTTAATTCACACCTAATTCACACATAGTTCACACATGATTCACACATATTTCACACGCGGTTCACACATAATTCACACATAATTGACACCAGGTTCAAACTTAATTCACACCTAATTCACACATAGTTCACACCTGATTCACACATATTTCACACGCGGTTCACACATAATTCACACCTGGTTCACACTTAATTCACACCTAATTCACACATAACTTAATAAGATAAAAGTGACAAAGATTTATCCATTCCACTATTAAGATGAAATAAACGAAGTCAATCAATACCATTTAATGAGATGAAGTTGACATAGTTTCTTCATACATTCAAAAGTAAGATACATATATCTAAATAAAAGACAACTATGGTTGTAAGTTATGGTAAAACAAATCTAAACAAGTCTTATTTCTAAAGAAATCCATGTTGTTGTCATTTACTTCAGATAGCGGTTTTTTGGCTAGCAAGTACTCCAGATGTTTGATGACATATACCCCACAATCGCCACTACAAAGGAAATAAAGTTTTTTAATTATTGGAAGACCATAGTGATTATTTGCAATATAAATATGGTTTACAGAGTTATACCTAGTTTTGTTCTGTGGAGCTTTTTCTGTGCCAAGTCTTGTGAACTCAAAATGCACTTTCTCTGCTTGTAGTTGGACATCTTTCCTATGGCTTAATAGCCCACTGGATTGAATTAGAAATGGTAGCATTTTTCCCCATCTGCTCATTTTATTCTCAAACTCCTTGTTGGAGACGACAGTGATATCAGAGTCATAAGCTTTTATAAGATAGCTTGTCAATGATATCTCTAACAACACCTAATGTGTCCCAAAAAAATTAATCGGGGTAAACACATCGTCAATGTCTTTCCAACTCCTTTTGAAATTGTTATCATCACCTACCAAGTAATCAAGCACTTCTTTTGGCCAAATGTAGCTTGATTTGATTTTCCTCTTGTTTAATTGTTCCCAATGTGGTTCGAAGAACTGTTGGAACATAATATCCATGATGGTGAATCTTTTGGAGTAAGTCCTCTTGTAAGTGTACACTCGTTCTTTCATCAACCCTAAAGCTGCATCAATGTGCTGCATGCCAAATATTATAAGTATATATACATCACATTAAAAAAAATTATTTCTGTAGTCTTATCAGTCCGTCCAGCCATGTACGTGGTGTAAGTAGCTGAATAAACCATTTCGCTGTGCACGAACCAGCCAAGAGAGAAATAGGCTTATCATTCTTTTTTAAACCAATTACCCATTTCTTAAAACGTCTCATTTGCTTTTCGTCATATGGCTATAGGGGATTAATTTCACAAGGATCAGTTACAATTGTCTCTACTTTCTTTTTCTTCCTAGTTGGATTAGTAAACTCGACACCGAAAATTCTTTTCGTTGGAACCCTCCTTCTCTTGAATTCCACCCCAGGCGTATCTTCAGGAGATACCACCTTACAGCTAGGGCTATCTTCTCCAACAACGTGCTCCATAATAAATGTACGGTGTGGTGAAGCAAGATGCTCATCTGATACTGAATCCTCAGAATCACTACCTTTACGTTGCAAGAGCACCAATTCAAATAGATAATCCAACTTCTCCTCCATTCTTTGTTGGTTACTTTTCAAAGTGTCAATATCAGCTAACAACTTGTCATGGTGGACGTTAATTGGAGTTGGTATCTCTTTCTGGTCATGCTCGTGACGATGCCCATCTGCTACATTGGGCTTTGTGGGAGATTTCTCACGTTCTTCCCTTTCAAACTCCAATTCCACATCATCATCTACAAAGCTAATAACACGACCCATGAGTAGTTCATCTGGTCCTTGAATAATAGAGTCATTAAATTTTTTCTCTTCGGGTCTTGGATTGACCGTGGCCTTCACAAGATTCTACAACAAAATAATAAATTAATAAGGTATAAACATTACTTATAAATCACAAACTCAAATAAAATCTTAACGACTTACACTTTTTTTCTTAAATACACCTTCAATATCTTTCTCTTTCAGCATTTTATGAGCTGACCAGCTAAGCTGTAACAACCCAAATTCGCTAATAAGGCTTAAGGGCCTTGATTAGTGTGCCAGGAGGGCATAAATGGGATTTGAGTGAATAGTACTTATTTGAATGTGATATTATGTGATTAATAGAGCTTAAATGACATTATATGATAATTGGAGATATTATGTGATAATATGAAATAGACATGTTGTATATGTGAGAACCACAATATTATGTGGATAATTCTGCAGCCGGCGACTCGAGGCGATCCTAGGGCTAGATAGCGGGAAAAGTGACAACGGGGTATTATAATTGACTTTGGACAAGTCAAGGAGTATTTTAGGTATCGGGTAGTGATTCAGACTATCAGGTGATGAAAATAAATAATTGGAGATATATTTGAGGTTAGGATGTCTAGGTGGGATTATTGGGGGATTTTACCGTTTTGCCCTCGGGGACGTTTCTGGCACCCCGGGCTTAGGGATTAGTTTAATCATCTTAGGATATACTTGGAAGACTTAGAAAATACTAGACAGAAAGTGTAAACTGACCCTATCTCTCCTTCTCTCTCTTTTCTCTCTTAGTAAAGGAAAAACTCTGAATTTTCAAGAGAATCAAGTTGAATACTTGGGAATTGAAGGGAATAATCTGGAGGATTAGCTCAGGAACTGATCAAGGTCTGAGATAGAGCCAAGGTAAGCTTTGAATTTTCATTTCTGAGGTTAGGAATTTAGAGAAATGGCTGAGTTTTAAATATCTGTGGTTTTGGCATTTAAGGTGGAAATTGAGGCTTGAAACCTTGAAGACAGGTTAGGGGACTCTTGGAGAAACGATTCTACAGCTGAGGTAAGGTTTAATTTAAAGTTTGATGGTTGAATTTGAGAGTTTTCATGGCTGGTTTTGAGTTCTGTGGGTTTGAAATCTCAGAAATTGGAGTTGGGATTTTGGTGAGTGTTAGGCTGGATTTTTGGTGGAGTTGTGTTGTTTAAATCATTCTAATGTTGTTATTATTAATTGGATTTGAGTTGGGGCTTTGGGATGGCTTAAGGTGAGGTTTAGAGATTGAAAATGGTGGATTTTTCTGGGTTCAAAGGGTTGGGCCGCGGCATGGTTCTTGGTGAGTCGCGACCCTTCGAGGCTGTTGCATGCTGAGGAAGGAGGGCGGGCCGGGGCATGGTCCAAGCAATGCCGCGACCCTTACCTGTTTTTGTGCCTTAGATGGTTCTGTTTGGGGGCCATGTCGCGGCATGGGTGGCCTATGCCGGGGCGCTTAAGGGATTTTGGGATTTTAGGTTTGGGAATTTAACCTTGGGTGCTCAGGATTGAATCTTTTACCATATTTGGTGAATTTCATTGTTCCGGGGACTAGAACTTGGTTTAGAAACTCATTTAAGATTGTTAATGGTATCCTTAATCATGGTTGTGACTAGGTGCTAAGCTAGGGCTCGGGGATCGAATCGCGCTCAAGGAGTATTGCCCGTAGCTAATTCATCTAGAAGCTAAATGTAAGAAAACTGCACCTGGTTGAATATTTGAACAGGACTAAGGGCTCCCTGATCTATATGATTGAAAGAATGGTATTATGCCATGTAAATTGTAAACCAATGGCCTAAGCGTGCCATGGTTAACTTGTGCAATTGGCACGGCTCGGACACTGGTATCCGAGGACAGCATATTATGCACTGAGCTCGGTTTAAGCGGGCCGGAGTCAGTGGGTTAAACAGAGGGTGCGACCTAAGGTGTCGACCATAGTATTTGTGTTAATTGATTATTATATTTGGCTATGAATGTGATTAATGAGATTGTTGAATAATCTGAGTATAGATAAGGTTACTTGTACCTTGAAGTGTGCTTATATGCTGTGGATTGAATATCTGAACATGCTTATTGGAATGTCTGTTTGATAATATTGTTTATGCTGTGTATGTTGCTTTCTTGCTGGGCCTTGGCTCACGGGTGCTACGTGGTGCAGGTAAAGGCAAGGGCAAGATAGATCAACCTTGATTGGAGAGCTCTGCAGGGTGAATGTACATGTCAGGCCGCTCAACCGCCACGGTTGAGGAGATTACAGGGACGAGAGGACCAGAACCTTGTATTTTGCCTTAGTATGGCTAATGTTTACTCTTAACTGTTGAATTTTGTAAAACCAACTTTTAAACATTGTTGAGTGTTTGGGGATCCCTTATGTAAATTGTTTATAACTTATAAAATGTATCTTTTGAGGCCAAAATGTCTTTTAGCCCTAGAACACTTTAGCTAATGACACGTTTTGGTTAAACGACTTGATTAGCAAGTCTCACACCTTTACAAATACACAGTGTAGCGGTCTTGGCTATCCAGGGCGTTACATAAGCATTCTTGGAAAGGCAAGGGGTTGTTGATCAGCAAATGCAGAGAACTTTGTGAAAATTTCATAGGCCCAATATTGCAGAGCAATGGCATAACCATAAATTGTGTACTGAGGTGCTGGTCTTTTTCTCTTTTGCTCAACATTCTTCAAGTATTTATTCCTTAGCCTTTCCATATCTTTTGTCAAGCCGAATAATGTCTTCTCATACGATAATATCCCCCAAGGATAGTTGAAGAAGTCACCTTCATTTTCCACCATGGAAAGGACATCAATAAAGCATTTCTTCTTTGGTTCACTAGGTAATAAAAGAGAGTCTACCAAAAAACATAGACCTAATTTCCATACGTCTTCTTTCACATCGGACCTTTTGAATCCATCTTCCAACTCTTCAGAAGACAAACATTCTTTATTGTTCAAGTATGTCTAGTGAAGTCTTTTACTCTTGGCCATTTCTTTATACTTTGCCTGATCCGGAGAAATTCCACAATTGAATCCAGTGATCAAACCAAATTCACTAATTCCAAACCTTGTATTCTGACCACAAATATTAAAATTCAAGCAGTATTCGTTCTTTCCTCTACCAACAACTCTCCTAAGCAGTAACTGGTGAATAATAACTCCAGAATATTGTAGAGGCGGAGCTAAGAAGAATTTCTTGAATGGTGACTGTTTCGCTCGTTCCAACAAGTCAAATGTCGTGAACTTCGTTATTATTGTACTCATAATGCTCCCTCCCCTATACGTAGCCTTTGCTGGATAATGCTATTCAGTAGGAAGCATGAGGAGTGACATCTGAAAAGGTAAATTAAATAAGCGCTTAATACATAACTCAGATATATTCACACATGGTTCACGCATAGCTCACCCAAATTCACACCAACCTCACACATAATTCACACCAAATTCAGACATAGTTCACACTAAATTCACCTCTGTTCACACAAAATTCTAACAAAGTTAGTATTTAACAAATATATACACATAATAATCCATAAGCCATCTCACTGTTGGTCTTGCTTGAGCTAAGATATTTCTCAATCAAAAATCCAAAACCTAAAAAAATATTACTTACATTCTGCAGAAATAAAATGATATTTCAAATGAGTTTTTCTATATCATTAAAAGATACTAGTTTTTCAATTAAATTCACATATAAACATTAAAAGATTATAAATTGTTGTGAAGTACACACTCCATAAGGATTCAATTAAAAACAATGGAGATAAATATGGTACCTATTCTTTAGCTACTTTGAGCATGTTTGGCATTTGATAATACTCATTCATATATTAGAAAACAAACTAGTGCATTTGAGTTACAAGTTCCTTCCACAATTGATTTTCACTTATATATAATATATAATATGCTAATAAATTTATTCCAATAAACAAAAAGAGATATATACACACTAGAAATTGAGGCCGTGCAGTTTTATAATAGGGTTAGTTAGTGTAGTTTCCTTTTATAATTCACACATTATTCACCATAAGTTCAGAACATGGTTCACACACCATTCACACCAAATTCACACATGGTTCACACATCATTCTCACATTGTTCACCATAATTTCGAAACATGGTTCGCACATCGTTCACACACTATTCACACTGAAATCACACATGGTTCTCACCAACTTCACTTCATACATGGTTCACACTAAATTCACACCACAATCACACATGGTTCACACCAATTTCACACATTGTTCACACTGAAATTACACATGGTTCACAACAACTTCACTTCACACATGATTCACACTAAATTCACTCCTTATTTCCCAATTAAAACATGCCTAAAGTAGTTAGAAATTTAACCAAAGTCCAAACCTTACATTCTTCTAACATGTTTCCAACCACAACCATCAAATCTCAAAGCATCAATATGACAAATTCAAAATAAACAAAAGAGTCATAAACAATATAACAACAAGGGATCCCAACAACAATACCTTGGGCTAGGGTATCGGGCTTGCAAGGAGAGTGTGGGGTCTTAGGTGTTGTAAACCTTGGGCTCTGGTGACGTGGGCTCGACAATATGGCTGCGAAGCACGGCGAGGCAGTAATGTGGGTTCGTGGGGTTGGGAGCAAGTGGAGGGGATGGGGGCTGTGGTAGATTTGAGAGAGAGAGAAGGAAGAGTGTAAAAGGGGCTGAAAATGAAATGGGTAAGAAAAAAAGGTGGCTGTGGAGATGACGACGCAACTGGGAGGACATGCATGATGTGGGATGAGGTGGGTGCTAGCCGGAGACGACAACACCACCGCAGCTTCGACTGGAAGATAGTTGGTTTTGGGAGGGAGGGTTTTCAACGGGAAGGGGATGAGAAGAGTAAGAAACCGAAATAGAGTTGTTTCTAATTATTTGTTTAACAAAGGGGTAATTTTGTCTTAAAGAGTCAAAAATGTGAAAAACTTTAACTAAGGGTTACCGTTATAAATATAGGGCTGAATAGGGTCAATTAGTGTAGTTACCCTTTTACAACCTCTTTATAAAATTAAAATAAAATAAAATAAAACCGCCTTGATCTCCATCGGGCTTCTTTACGTTTCTTTCGGTAGGATATGTGTTGTTGTCCAGAATAATAATAAGAAAACAATTTTCTAATTATCTTGATTAATTAAAACAAAAGTTTTAAATAATCATTATTTTATTTTCCTTTTTAATTAAAACAACTTTTAATTAAAAAACTGAAATAAATTTAATTAAAAATCTTTTATTTAGAAATCTTTTTTTTAAATAATATATTAAAATTTTTTTGTTAGGATAACAAAATTATCTCATTATTTAAATATCAAATTTCTAATAAATAGGATATTTAACATTTTAAAATTTTAAAAAAATAACAGAATAATTTTAGAAAAATAAAATAAAATTCTAGACCAGCAAGACGGGGACACATGGCACCAAACGATGCTGCCGGGGCCCATTTGTACGGACCCGTCCGTACGGTCCATACGACATCCCCGACAGCGGCTCGGAGGGTGGCCTCGGAGGAACGGTGGCTGAATTCTGAATCCCGAGATCTGTTTTGACTTTGTGTGATCGGAATTACAATTTTATGGTGTCAAAAACCAAATAAAATTACATAAATTCTATGCCCTTTAAAGGCTTACACAATGATCTAATCATAAACAAATCCTAACCCAAAAATACCATAAATTAACGATTCAACATTCCCATGCATTCAATCATATTAAGCCATCCATTCATTTATCAAAAATAAATAAATGCATAAAACTAAACCCACACAGATTCAATATATATATATGTGAAGATGACTTTGGTACCATTTGTTGGTTTTTATAGATCAAATCAGAGATTATACGCAGCGGAACAACAATAAAAATTGTTAATTTAACCCCACAAGATTTCTAGATCTACTTCTTCACATACATATATATATTGAATCAAAGATATGAATAGAAAATTACCTCAAGTCCTTCCTTGCTGCTATCTTTTTGTACGGCAAAAATCCTTGAGATTCCACATCAGGATCTTCCAAAATGTTCTCAACAATCAAAGAACGAGTGTGGGCTCGCTATACAAAATAATAGGCAAAGTCTATTTATCATATGTTCTCAACACATGAGATATGATAAGGTTTGGTCCTAAGTTTGTGAAGAACAGTAATCTATGCTTGTAGCACTATTCTCTTTCTCTCAGGGAGATTTCACGATATATTTTCTATCACTGAAAAAGTCTCATTCTGAAAAACTAATCTCCTATATATAATATATCCAATATATTAAAAATAAAATAATAGTTATTTTAAACAATTTGAAAATAACTAATCAATTATCAAATTTTGTTTAAATAATAATATTTTAATCATATTATAATATCTCATTATTTATTTAATATTTAAATAACTAAAATTGTGGAACAAAGAAACTTCTAGAAGCTTCTTGTGTGTGTAGCACAGTGACTGTGCACTATGCTACACGTGTTGTAATGACCCAAATTTGCTAATAAGGCTTAGGGCCTTGATTAGCGTGCCTGGAGGGCAATAAGTGAATTATGAATATAATATGTGAATTTATGTGGATATGTGCTAGGGATGCATGTTTAGTTGAATTAAATATGCATGTGGGCCCCGTTTGGATATTAGGGGTATGTTTGTGATTTTAACCCGTTGAGGGCATAACTGTAATAAATGTGATATGTTTGTGATATATCTGTGTAGCACGATCCGAGACAGTCCTAGGGAGCAGTTAGCCATAAAGTCACAACGGGGTTGAGAATCCGACTCCGGGCGAGTCGAGGGGTATTTTGGGTATTAGATGTTTTCTGGGGTTATCGGGTTATGGAAATAAGTATTTGGAGATATATTTGAGGTTAGAATGTCTAGGAGGGAATACTGGGGAGATTTACCATTTTGCCCTCGGGGACGTTTTTGGCACCTCAGCCTTGAGGTAACCTTACAGCTTAAGTTAAATAAAACAAAACAGAGGAAATATTGGGAAACTTGTAGAAACTGACCTTAGCTTCTGCCATTCTCTCTTTCTTTTCCAAAACCACACTAAGGGGGAAACCTTGCGGAGTTGAGCTAGGAAAATTCAGAGATTGAAGCTGGAGCTTTGGAGAATTGCAGCTTGGAACCAAGAAGATTAGCTTAGAAGCATAATTTAGCAAATGGTTTTGGCGAGGCTTAGTTTAGGGGATTGTGCTCGGGATATCGGTGCTTGGAAAGCTCGGGACTCAGGTAAGAAAACCACTGTTCCCATAGAGCTTGTATGTAGGGCAGAGCCCAATATGTTGTATTGCAGGGCGTAGCCCTTTGTTTGAATTTGTTCATGTTCAGTATATGATTTATTATGCTATGAATGCAATTGTATAAATGTTCAGAAAGAGTTGGGAACGGTTCAGGCAGAGGTCGGCAGGGGCCGGGAACGGCGTTAGGCACGTGGAGTGCAAGGCTCAGTGCGGCAAGAGGCCGGGAGCAACGTTGAGCACGTGGAGTGCGAGTTGCCAGGGCGAGACCCTAAAGGATTCCTGGGATATCCTCACGGTATGGACCGCGAACCCAAGGCCTGGTAAAGTGCCTGGGACGGCATGGCCGTATGTGTTTGGCCTATTGATGGCCTGTTTATATGCTAAGTGTTTAATATGCTTATGTTTTATGCTTGTAAGGGTTTTCTTGCTGGGCTTCGGCTCACACGTGCTCTGTGGTGCAAGTAAGGGCAAGGGGAAAGTCGACCAACCATGAGTACGGAGAGCGTAAAGCAGCGCGTACATGTTTGGCCTGCCTGGCTACCATAGCCAGTGGTTTTGAGAGATGGTTGTACTAAAACCTAGATTTTGTCGTCTAGTCGACTTTGTTTGTACTTATATGTTGTAAATATTTCTAAAAGGTATTTTGGGATCCCAAATGTCAAACATTTTATGATTTTCAGTAAATGGAATTAATTTTAAAGTTTATAACTCTGTTTATGATTTAATTACACTTTTGACTTAAAACCTCGATTAGCGAGTTGAAAGCACGTTTTTAAACTCACTTATTAACGGCTCTAAGAAAGTAGGGCGTTACAACTTAGTATCAGAGCGAGCCAAGGTTTATGGTTCTGGAGATTGACCGAACATGTACGCTTGCTGTCAGTGACATGCTTGACTCAGGGTTGGTTGGTATGATGGACTAATATTCTTGAATATGTTCTTGAATGCCCTGTTTGCCTGCTTGTTTTATATTGAGCATGATGAATGAGTTAACATATGCATGATGCCGGGGCATGGCCCATTGTGTGTTATATGCTATCTGTATGTTATGTGAATTATTGTTTGTGGTTGGTTGATGTGATTGGGAGGTGGTTTTGGATGTTGTTATCATGCCTGATGACCGGCATCGTTGGTTGTAGGCATATTTGTTGAGATGCCTCGACAATCATCTAGACCCCGCGGTAGTAGGGCCGAGGATGACAACCAGGGTCAAGACCCTCCACCTGCCCCACAGAATTGGCAAGAGATGTTTGCCGAGATGGAAGCAAGACTGCAATGAACAGAGGAAGAGCTTCGACAGTTAAGGCAGCAGGCCTCACCTCAGGTCACTGGGCTGCCAGTTCAGCAGGTTGTGGCACCAGAGCCGGTTCAACCTGTTATGGAGAACAGGTGGGAAGCTTTGTATGAGAGGTTCAGGAAACAACATCCTCCAACCTTTGAAGGTGGATCAGACCCACTGCGGGCAGAGCAGTGGATAAATATGATCTCCTCAATTCTGGATTTTATGAGGGTTCAGGGAAATGAGAGGGTAGCTTGTGCTAGCTACATGTTCAGAGAGGATGCCCACATCTGGTGGGACGTGGTAGTTCAGAGAATGGAATGTAACAGTTATGACTTGGGAAGAGTTCAAAAATTTATTCAATGAAAAGTATTATAGTGTCGCAGTTCGAGCTGCGAAGGTTGACGAGTTCATCAACCTAACTCAGAATCGGTTGACCGTGACTGAATATGCTTTGAGATTTGACAGATTGGCGAAGTTTGCGCTAGATTTAGTGCCGACTAATGTAGCAAGAAGGGACACATTCATACGGGGTTTGAATGTTATGATTGCTCGTGATGTGAAGATTACCTTGGATCTAGAGACTACCATCTATGCTCAGGTTGTAAACAAGGCCCTTACAGTGGAGGGGGCCGAGGATCAGATCTGGAAGGAAAGCGTTGTTAGGCGCAATGCCAGGAGGATAGTGCCTTCTTTTATTGGATCCAGTCGAGGTGGTGGCTCTAGTGAGCAGAAGAGGAAGGCCCCAGATTCCTTTGTTCCTCCTAGTTCAGACAGGAGGGCATGGGGTGCTTCTACTGGCCGTCAGGGCTGAAGTGACAACTGGAGGAGTTTTCCAGTGTGTCTGTGGTGCAGTCATCTGAAGAAAGACTGCCCTCAAGTCAAGAAAGAGGAGCTGAAACAGAGTGACAGTCTTGCTCCTGCCAGGGTATTTACTTTGGCTCAGACTGAGGCAGAGGCTAGCCCCTCAGTTGTGATAGGTCAGATCTCTAGTGCTGGTTCTTTGTATACTACATTGTTTGATTCAGGAGCTACCCATTCATTTGTATCTGCTAGGGTGATAGACCAGCTTTGTAGACCTAGTGGTGTGTATGCTAGGGGATTTCAGACTTTGTTGCCAACAGGAGAACTGGTAGTCTCTAGGAAATGGATTAAAGCATTGCCAGTGGAGATAGAAGGTAGGGAATTGTCTGTTGATTTGATTGAGTTAGAGATGGATGACTTTGATATGATTCTAGGGATGGAATGGTTATCGAAGTATGGGGCAACGATTGACTGTAAGCGCAGAATGGTGACTTTTGAACCGGAAGGGGAGGTACCCTTTATGTTTGTGGGGACAGTTAGTACCGCGAGTACCAATGATTATAGCATTGAAGGCTAGAGACTTGATGCAGGAAGGTTGCATGGGATTCCTAGTGAGCGTTGTGGATACCTCCAGGGTGGTGTCGGTTGGACCGGGTGAGACTAGATTGGTGTGAGTTTCCGGATTTGTTTCCAGCAAATTTTTCCAGGGTTGCTGCCGTAGCAAGAGATTGACTTTGTTATAGAGTTGGTACCAGGAGTGGAGCCAGTATCCAGGAAACCTTATAGAATGGCTCCAGTAGAATTAAAGGAGTTGAAGATTCAGTTGCAGGAGTTACTTGATTTGGGGTTCATCAGACCGAGTTTCTCGCCATGGGGTGCTCTAGTGTTGTTTGTCAAGAAGAAAGATGGATCTCTCAGGATGTGTATTGATTACAGGGAAATGAATAAGTTAACCATTAAGAACAAGTATCCACTGCCTAGGATCGACGATTTATTTGATCAGTTACAAGGAAGAACAGTGTTTTCCAAGATTGATCACCGATCAGGTTACCATCAATTAAGGACTAAAGAGGAGGACATACCAAAGACCCCTTTCTGAACGAGGTGTGGACATTATGAATTCCTGGTTATGTCCTTTGAATTAGCCAATGCCCCAGCAGCTTTTATGGATATGATGAATAGGGTTTTCAAGGATTATTTGGATAAGTTTGTGATTGTGTTCATCGACGACATCTTGGTGTACTCTCAGTCAGAGACAGAGCACGAGCAGCATCTGCGGTTTGTTTTACAGCGGTTGAGGGAGCATAAGTTATATGCTAAGTTCAGTAAGTGTGAGTTCTGGTTACCGCAAGTTACATTTCTGGGCCATATCGTCAGTAAGGAGGGGATTCTGGTTGACCCAAGTAAGATTGAGGCAGTTAGAGATTGGCCTAGACCGAGCAATGTTCCTGAAGTGAGGAGTTTTTTAGGTTTAGCGGGGTATTATCAACGGTTCGTTGAGGGGTTCTCCAGAATAGCTACACCTTTGACAGAACTGATAAAGAAGAAGACAAGGTATGTCTAGATGGACAGATGTGAGAACAGTTTCAAGGAGCTGAAGCGGCGACTGATCACCACGCCAGTGTTAAGTTTGTTGACAGATAATGAAAAGTTTGTGGTTTATTGTGACGCATCCAAACAGGGTTTGGGGTGTGTGTTGATGCAAGTTGGTAAGGTGATAGCCTATGCGTCGAGACAGTTAAAGGAGTATGAACAGAGATATCCCCGCATGATTTGGAGTTGGCAGTAGTGGTGTTCGCACTTAAGATTTAGAGACATTATCTTTATGGCGAGAAGTGCGAGATTTACACTGATCATAAGAGCTTGAAGTATTTCTTTACTCAGAAGGACCTGAATATACGCTAGCGGCGGTGGCTGGAGTTGGTTAAGGATTATGATTGTGATATCCTATACCATCCTGGGAAGGCTAATGTAGTGGCTGATGCATTGAGTCAGAAAGGCCCAGGACAGTTGTTTAGTTCGAGACAGATATCTGATAAGCTAGCCAAGGAGATGACTAGAGCGGGCATAGAGTTGGTGGTTGGTCGGTTAGCCATCATCACTCTTCAGTCTTCACTCCTTGACAGGATTAAGGAGGCGCAGGGGAAAGATTCCCAGTTGAGAGGTCACAGAGAGGATGTCGTAGTCAGAGTGACTAAGGACTTTTCTATTTCAGAGATGGGGTTACTGAAATACAATGGTCAGATCTGCATTCAGATGGATTCAGATATCTGGCAGGAGATTTTAGATGAATCACATACCACTCCCTATTCTTTGCACCCTGGTACAACGAAGATGTACCAGGATTTGAGAGTTTTGTATTGGTGGTCGGGCATGAAGAGGGATGTGGTGGATTATGGGGCCAAGTGCTTAACTTGCCAGCAAGTCAAGGCTGAGCATCAGAGGCCAGCGGGGTTGCTGCAGCCTCTGGGGATTCCGAAATGGAAGTGGGAAGATATCACCATGGACTTTGAGGTTGGTTTGCCGGGACCGTGGGACAGCATGACTCGGTGTGGGTAATTGTGGATAGGTATACCAAGTCCGCCCACTTTTTGCCTGTTAGGATGACTTATACTGTGGAGCAGTATGCTGAGTAATATGTGAAGGAGATTGTTCGACTTCATGGGGCTCCGAGGTCGATTATATCCGACAGGGACCCCACCTTCACCTCCAAGTTTTGGGAGAGTCTGCAGAAGGCTATGGGCACGCAGTTACGATTTAGTACCGCATATCATCCTCAGACAGATGGAAAGTCTGAGAGGACGATTCAGATATTGGAGGACATGTTGCGAGCCTGTGTGCTAGATTTTGGGGGATCGTGGAGTAAGTATCTCCCTCTGATCGAATTCTTGTACAACAACAGTTATTAGGCGACCATCGGAATGGCTCCGTATGAGATGCTTTACGGAAGGAAGTGTAGATCACCTATCCATTGGGATGAGATAGGTGAGAGGAGATATTTGGGTCCAGAGATGGTTCAGAGGACCAATGAGGCAATTGAGAAGATTAGAGCGCAAATGCTCGCCTCCTAGAGTCGTCAGAAGAGTTATTCAGACCTGAAACACAAGAGCGTGGAATTTCAGGTTGGTGATCATGTGTTTCTTAGGATTTCACCTTTGAGGGGAGTGAAACGGTTTGGTGTTCGGGGAAAGCTGAGCCCAAGGTTTGTTGGCCCCTTCGAGATTCTGGAACGGGTTGGAGAGGTAGTTTACAGACTAGCGATGCCTCTAGCTTTATAAATGGTTTATGATGTTTTTCATGTGTCCATGCTCCGGAAGTATGTGTCAGATTCGACGCACGTTCTGAGTTATGAGAATTTGGAGCTAGATCAGGATTTTTCCTATGAGGAGAAGCCAGTTCAGGTTCTTGAACGGAAGGATAAAGTCTTGCGGAGCAAGACCATCGCCTTGGTGAAAGTGCTATGGAGGAACAGCAAGGTTGAGGAGGCGACATGGGAACTTGAATCAGTGATGAGGGAGCGGTATCCCGAGTTGTTCAGGTAATTTCGAGGATGAAATTTCTGTAAGGAGGGGATAGTTGTAACGACCCAAATTTGCTAATAAGGCTTTGGGCCTTTATTAGCGTGCCTGGAGGGCAATAAGTGAATTATGAATATAATATGTGAATTTATGTGAATATGTGCCAGGGTGCATGTTTAGTTGAATTAAATATGCATGTGGGCCCCGTTTGGATATTATGGGTATGTTTGTGATTTTAGCCCATTGAGGGCATAACTGTAATAAATGTGATATGTTTGTGATATATCTGTGTAGCACGATCCGAGACAGTCCTAGGGAGCAGTTAGCCATAAAGTCACAACGGGGTTGAGAATCCGACTCCGGGCGAGTCGAGGGGTATTTTGGGTATTAGATGTTTTTTGGGGTTATCGGGTTATGGAAATAAGTATTTGGAGATATATTTGAGGTTAGAATGTCTAGGAGGGAATACTGGGGAGATTTACCATTTTTCCCTCGGGGACGTTTTTGGCACCTCAGCCTTGAGGTAACCTTACAGCTTAAGTTAAATAAAACAAAACAGAGGAATTATTGGGAAACTTGTAGAAACTGACCTTAGCTTCTGCCATTCTCTCTTTCTTTTCCAAAACCACACTAAGGGGGAAACCTTGCGGAGTTGAGCTAGGAAAATTCAGAGATTGAAGCTGGAGCTTTGGAGAATTGCAGCTTGGAACCAAGAAGATTAGCTTAGAAGCATAATTTAGCAAAGGGTTTCGGCGACGCTTAGTTTAGGGGATTGTGCTCGGGATATCGGTGCTTGGAAAGCTCGGGACTCAGGTAAGAAAACCACTGTTCCCATAGAGCTTGTATGTAGGGCAGAGCCCAATATGTTGTATTGCAGGGCGTAGCCCTTTGTTTGAATTTGTTCATGTTCAGTATATGATTTATTATGCTATGAATGCAATTGTATAAATGTTCAGAAAGAGTTGGGAACGGTTCAGGCAGAGGTCGGCAGGGGCCGGGAACGGCAAGGGGCCGAGAACGGCGTTAGGCACGTGGAGTGCAAGGCCAAGTCTGGCAAGAGGCCGGGAGCAGCGTTGAGAACGTGGAGTGCGAGTTGCCAAGGAGAGACCCTAAAGGATACCTGTGATATCCTCACAGTATGGACCGCAAACCCAGGCCCTGGTAAAGCGCCTGGGACGGCATGGCCGTATGTGTTTGGCCTATTGATGGCCTGTTTATATACTGAGTGTTTAATATCCTTATGTTTTTTGCTTGTACGGGTTTTCTTGCTGGGCTTCGGCTGACGGATGCTCTGTGGTGAAGGTAAGGGCAAGGGGAAAGTCGACCAACCATGAGTACGGAGAGCGTGAAGCGGCACGTACATGTTTGGCTTGCCTGGTTGTCACAGTCAGTGGTTTTGAGAGATGGTTGTACTAAAACATAGATTTTGTCGCCTAGTCGACTTTGTTTGTACTAATATGTTGTAAATATTTCTAAACGGTATTTTGGGATCCCAAATGTCAAACATTTTATGATTTTCAGTAAATGGAATTAATTTTAAAGTTTATAACTCTGTTTATGATTTAATTACACTTTTGACTTAAATCTCGATTAGCGAGTTGAAAGCACGTTTTTAAACTCACTTAGTAATGGCTCTAAGGAAGTAGGGCGTTACACTACATGCCAAGGAAGGCATGTGATTTTTCCCAATTTTTCTCATTATTTAAATACCAAAAATCTCAAAAATAAATTAATTCAAAATTAATTATATTTTTGTTAAATCAAATAATTAATTAATTCTCAATTAATTAATTACACATAATTATACAATAATTATGTTTAGTGCATAGAAAAATATTTTTACTTATCAAATAAATTCTTTCTCCCATTTTTGTATTTATCTTTTTCAGTGTTTGTTTGAGCCATTTCGGGGACCATGGACCTATAACATTAAGCTCCAATAAATTGAAACTAAATAATTAAACTCTTTAATTATAATAATTAAAATATTAATTTTGATATTTCTCCACTCTAAATTCAGAATTGAACTCTTTATCTTATAGATATACTTTTACAGAAATCTTATTCTAAGCTGTCCATTAATATAACCATCTTACAATAGTTCAACCCTCTAATTAATTAGTTCATAAATTAGAATGGAATAATTACCATTTTACCTTTCTAATTTACTTTTTATTCCTGAAGTACCATTAATTCACTAGTGAATAATTAATCTATAATCCAATTATAGATTTGAGCTCAAAATCATTCAGTTCTAGAATTAACCCTTAAAGGAACTAATATACAACCTGTTAGGAAAGATTAGATTCCGTATTGTTGATACATGTTCCCAGCCATCCATGATATTAAATCTCCAAAACAAAAGTCATTAGCCTCATTCTATGAAGAGACCTTAACGAATGAATCAAAAGATTTAATAAACATGAACAGGAGTTCATGAACACTCAGGATTTAGGTTGATCTATAAATGATCATCTGTTATGATATGAATTACAAGTCTTTATTATTAAATGGTTTTTGGATAAAGACTTTTATTCATATCGGTCCATGTCATATATAATCATATTATATAAAGCACATTTAACGAGATGTCTTACCACATCAATAATCTGAATCTAGATGATTTGTATTAACATTATACTCAACAAATCGTACTTACAACCCCAATCAAAGAATTCCATAACTTCAATTTGTTGTTGTGGAATATTTTTATTCATTCATGTGATCTTAATTCTCTCGTACTAATACAAGATCACATCCTCAATAATGAATATGAAAATTTTCTGATATTTACAAAATTATTCAAACAATAATTTAATAATCTAAATATAACAATAATAAACCATTGTATTTATTTATTCATCGAAATAATAAATGTCTTTTACATGCTTTAAGGACATACTCCTAACAGTAAATATATTTGAAAACAGTATTTTGGGATCCTAATGTAACCCTTTTATAATTTTAATGAATGTCCAACCCTTTATACTTAATTTTCATTAAACGAGGCTTTATTTTTATTTAATCACCCATTTTCAGTCTAATACCTCGATTAGCGAGATAATGACAGCTTTTAAAATCACATTTTAACTGCTCTAGGGTAGTAGGGCATTGCAATAAGGTACTTAATAGCAGAATGGCCTGTGTAGACAATCCCCTTATTACCAATTAATTATGGCCCGAACTTATCGAATGCAAAGACAGTCGTAAGTAATTCCTTTTCAATAGTTGCATAATTTAATTGAGCATCATTCAAGGTCCGACTAGCATAAAAATTGATTGTAATACCTTGTTAATTCGCTGTTCTAGAACCGCTCCCACCGCACTCACATCGCACATTAATTCAAAAGGAAGTTCCCAATTTGGTGGTACCACGATCAATGCAGTGATCAATTTCTCTTTGAAGGTATTGAAGGCACGTCGACAATCATCATCAAAATTAAACTGTACTCCATTTAGTAATAGTGCAAACATGGTTTTAGAAATCTTGGAGAAATCTTTAATAAATCTCCTATAAAATCCAGCATGTCCAAGAAAACACCGAACACCCTTTACTGAAATTGGAGGAGGCAAGTTCTCAATAGTTGATATCTTTGCACGATCTACCTCTATGCCTTTGTTTGAAATCTTATGGCCCAAAACAATTCCTTCACTCACCATGAAGTGACATTTTTTCCAATTCAGGACCAAATTAGATTCTTCGTATCTTTTTAACACATTCTTCAAATTCTCTAAACACATATCAAATGAGGAGCCAAAGACTGAGAAATCATCCATAAATATTTCAATGCTCTTTTCCACAATATCAGAAAATAGTGACATCATGCATAGTTGAAAAGTAGCAGTAGCATTGCATAATCCAAATGGCATTCTACGAAAAGCAAACGTACCATAAGAACAAGTGAAAGTCATTTTCTTTTGGTCTTCGAAAGCAATAGGTATGTGATGATAACCAAAGTACAATTCTATGAAACAATAGAAATGATGGCCCGACAGTCTATCAAGCATTTGATCAACAAAAGGCAATGGGATGTGGTCCTTCCTTATTGCATTGTTTAATTTCTAGTAATCAATACAAATTCTCCACCCCATCACTGTACGAGTTGGAATTAACTCATTATTTTTATTTTTTTACTAGTGTCATTCCACCTTTTTTCGGAACCACTTGTACCGGGCTTACCCACGAACTATCCAAGATTGGATAAATAATACCAGCATCTAACCACTTAAAATTTTATTTCTGAACCACCTATTTTATAGTGGGATTTAACCTCCTTTGAGCATCCATGCTAGGCTTGTTGTCCTCTTCCATTAGAATACGGTGCATAACAATAGAGGGACTAATACCTTTTATCCAAGCTAAGGTCCAACCAATGACCAATTTATGAGCTCGAGGACTAGTCACCATTATTTGATCATGTTCGATCCTAGTTCTTGAGGAACCTATCGACCCACATGATCAAAAAAGAGACTGGTCTAAAGACCAGTCGCCATCCTCGGATCATAATCAAATCTGTTCCTTGAGGGATCGATCGATAATTTGATCTAAGAGTCGTTACAGGCTCGATTAGCCCATCAAGACCGAATTGGTCCAACTTAGACACTTTTGTCTACAATCATTATAATGAATACATGAGAGATTACATGGATTGTGATTTACACTTCCTACACAATCTGCATCTGTGTATAGGTATCATTACTACTAAGTATGAACGATCACCCGACTACCAATGAGGGACAAGCGTTTGTTGCTTGCATCATTGGGTGAAAAGGATAGTACTATGTGTCTAAACGCTCGAAGCAAGGCATGGTCAAGTAGCAAGTGACCAAGGAATTTAAACCCATGATCACTTAGAGGGCATATAGTACATATCGATTGGGTTCTACATAAGCAATGAGAATGTGATCCTATGTACTAAGCAAGCTCAAGTTTTTCTAGGACATTTGTTCAACGTGTGTTCCAAAAGTGAAAAAAACAAAAACAAAAATATCATTGGTAGGGAGACTCCTGGTCATGTCCCTTATAGCATGGTCGGCCTATCACCCATGTGGTGGTCGACCTGACCGTTTTGTTCGTGGTACTTGGTGAAGTATCGTACTACTGACATTACCATGGTTGTTAGCATGAAAAACGTAAAGGAATAAGGTTATTATGGCACATGAAATACATGTGTTCAGAGTATACTAATACCTGAACCAATGAGGGTTATGAGTTGATATACTTAGTAAGTAGTGGAAATAAAATTTTTCGATCAATACACTGAGCACTCATAAAAAAAAGAAGCATAAAGGCATAACATGTCATATGTAAAAAATTTCAAGTACAAAGTGTGCCACCAATGGCACAAAAGGAAAGACAAAGAATAAAAGACCAAAAGAAGACTAACTAGGGAGAGGAGTATAATCTGAAAGACCGCCCTGAGCCTTGGCAACCTCACGAGCCAGACAGTTCTTAAGCTCCTTCTCTCGCGTCTTCTTGGGGAGGAAATCCATGTTCAAAATTTTGTTGTACTTCTAGATCAAGTAGAAGCAAGAGAAAGCAGTCTTTGAATACTCCTCTCGTGCCTTCTCCCAGGCAGCCTTGGCCTCTTGCTTCTTCTCAAAAAGAGCATCCTTCCGCAGTTGGTCCATTTCTGTAATCAACTTCTCCTTCCTAGCTTCAGACTGTTTAAGTTGATCAGAAGGTTTCCCCTCCACTTAGGTTACCCTGAGAGTCAACTCGATCACTTCTTGTTGTTTGAGCTCCACGGTACTGCAGAGAGTGCTGATCTCTTCATCTTTCAAAGCAATTTTTGCATCCCTAGAGCTAAGAATACGCCTAAGGTCAAGTACCTCCTGGCTGAAAGCTTCAAACTCAGAGCAAAGGTTGGGAAACGTAAAGGTATACTCCACAGACCTATCACGGACATGGGAGACCAACATCAACGTCTCCAAAAAACATAGAAGTGTTAGATAACATCAATACACAAGCCAACTAGAAAAATGAAAACTATAGAGAACTCACACTCTAAATGTCAAGGAGTGACTTCATGAGGATGGTGCTCAAGTCCTCATTCTTAACCCCATTAAAGGTCATTGTCATCTGCTCCAGATGGGATGCGCGGTCCATAATGGCACCTAAATTTTGTATGGTAGACTAGTGTGCCCAAGATAAGGGAGCAGGCGTAGAGGAGGAAGCACCCGTATACTGTGAGGAACTGGCATGGGCACGGATAGCTCTACCTCTGCAATAGGACTAGGCGGTAGTGGAGCTGAAGGAGGCACCTCTAGAGGGATTGCCGTCATCGAGTCAGGCTCAACCCTAGTCCTCTTCGCAACTCGGATGGATGGGCTAGTCTCGATTGGAGTAGACCTTTGTTGGATGTGAACAAAGCTGAACATATCTGAACCTGAAAAGGAAGATAAAATATTAGCAGAATATTAAACACATATGAAACATAAAGTAAAGATGATAAAAGTGTTTAGCCTTTTGAATGAGATTCGGGTTCGAACATGGCTTCATCAAAGTCATCTGAAGCAAGCAGTGAGTGTGTAGATGCACCCACCTCATCACCGTCCTCTCCAACAAACACAGGCAAAGAGGGTACCTCCTCAATATGAATAGGCCCTAGGGAGTTTATGGCATTCACGGGCTCGGTACCATCTTCATCTAGAACATCAGTGACAATAGAAGGAAACAACTCCACCTTCCTAAAGTTCTCTAAAGTAATGAGAACCTTGATGTTCTTCTCCTTAGGGGTCATGGCAATCAATGCCTTGGCCCTAGTAGTCATGGCATGGGTCAGGAGTGGTCTATAAAAAGGCCCGACGTCCTTGAACTTGGAGTAGTTGGCCTTTGAATCTTTAGTGAAGATAATGTTGTTGGCATATCTAAACGCCTTGCCGTTTGCAAAAATCTCTTCCAAGAAGGTGTTGATACCCTCGCTCATATAATGGTGGAAGTGTAAGTACCCCGAGTTGCACTTAGAAGGGTTTGTCTTCAGATCAAACAAGTAGTGGATCTCATGAGGTACTGGAGCAGCTCATTTTTTCTACGATGATAGATAATGTACAATGCAAATAACACCAAGAAATTGTTGGGAGCCAACTGAGAGGGACTAATACCGAAATAATCCGCCACGCTCTGAAAATATGGATGAAGAGGAAGTAGGGCGCCAGACTTAATGGCAGAGCGTGTCCAAGCGCACATACCCATAGGGGGATCCTCAGCTCTGTCGTTTGGGCCAGGGATAGTGATGAAAACACTAGAAAGGTCGAAGACCTTCCTAAAGTTCTTTATCTTCTCTTCAGTCATGTCAAAGGTAGCCCCTTTTAACCAAACCATCTCATAATCAGCAGGGCGAGGCTTCTCAACCGGTTTCCATATGATCTCTCAGTAGGGCGAGGCTTCCCTACCTCATTCTATTCTGACACATGACATCCAATGGGGCATTTCCTTACCACGGATTGTACACACCCATGGTTATATCGGAACATGAGTAGCAAAGAATACAATCATATGTCTAACACATAGTAATCATCAAACATGCATGCAAATAACCCAACAAACCCTAGCACTATCCTCATTCTAACAGATACTATCACATAATCATCAAACATAACACAGAAGTACATATATGAACAAACCAAAACAAGGTTGTATGTTTTAACATACACCATGTGCACAGATTTCTACTCTAACATCCCAAATTTTCTAATCAGGCTTAGTGCTTTGATTAGTGTCCTGGGAGGGCATAAATGAATATCATGTGCATGTTTATGATTATATGCATGATTACATGAGTTATATCGTGATATGACTGCTTATGCATGTTTAACTGTATTAAAAATGTATGTGGGCATGTTTCTTATTAGAAGGGTATTTTTGTAATTTTGATCTGTTGAGGATATATTTGTAAATAAATATGATTTTTGATTGAGACCACATTATTATGATGATATATTTGGGTTATTCGCAACGAGACGATTATAGTGAGCAAGTTAGTGGAAAGGTCACAACAAGATTAAATACCCAACTCGGGGTGAGCCTAGGGGTATTTTAGTAATTTAGTACATTACCGGGATTTATCGCGTAATGGTAATTGTTTGGTGATCGTTTGGGAATATTGGAATTAATTGGGAAATATGATGTTGATCGAGGATTAGTGGGAAATGGTGGCAAAAGACCAAAATGCCCTTGTTTGGTTAAAGGGGAATTGGCTTAGGTAAGGGTAAATTGGTCATTTTGACCCTTGGGCTGAGTCATGTTAACAAAAATCTGAGCCCTCTAGCTCATTCATGCGTCTCTCTCTATCTTTGCCTCTGTTGGTTACCTTTTTGGAGGGGTTTTGGGAGTTAAAAAAACAAGTGAAGCAAGCTTGTTCTAGGAAAATTATTGTGGAATTTTGGCTCTCTTAGGAAGATTAGGAGCTAGCAAGGATCAGCAGAGGTGGGGGAAATTTCAAAATTCCATAGACAAGGTAAGTTTCTGAAGCTTTCTTTAGTTTTTCCTAATGTTACGGTGTTCTTGAGGAGTGTTGTATGATGGTTGGAATTCTTGAAGTGTAGGAAGTTTAATTTGATATTTTGAAGTTATTAACTTATATGAATTTGTTTGGGGAGCTTTGTTATAGATGGAAATTTGTGTTCTATGGTTTGAATTTCAAATTTGGAGAGGAGTTGAGTTCTTGGAACTCAAAGGGTGAGTTTGAGGTTCAAAGTGTTTTTGGTTGAACCTTTGGTGTTTTTATGTTGCTTGGGGTCTATTATTGTGATTTTAGGGCTCAGTTCTAGCCTTGATTGGAGTTTTTGGCAGATTTGAGGTTGTGAGTGCGAAAAAAATGCAGGAAAAACCTAGATGTTCTGGGTATGAGAGGTGGCACCCCTACCCTGGGTTTGGGCACTTCTGTACTAAGTAGGGGAGGGCTTTCGGGGCTCTCTTACTTGATTGGACGCCCCTGCCCTTGTTTTGGGCGCCCCAACGCTATGCAGGGGAGTTCCTGGGAACTCTCTGACTTGTTTGGGCGCCTTTGCCTAGCATGCCTTACTTTTAGAGCTTGGGAAGAACTTGGGGGCTCAGGGGACGATCCCATTGGATGGAATTGGAGGTCCCAAGGGCACGAGATTTTTCCTAGAGTTTGTTTGTGGGATTGAATCATAATGAAGACATTATTTATGGTTGTGACTAGGTTACCGCTAGGGCACGGGACATGATTGTCCTTGAGGGTAATTTTTATCTATCTAGTGCCTGGACTAGAGGTAAGAAATTTGCACCCAGTATGTGATTAGGGCTTGGCCCAGTTATTGAACATGGTTATGACCATGCTTGGACTTTTTTTTGTATTGCCCTACTACCCTATAGCCATTACCATGTGATTTTAAAATGTGCCATTAGCTCGCTAATCGAGGTATTAGACAAAAAAGTGTGATTAAATGAAAATGAAGACTCATTTAGTGAATCTTTAATGGAAATGGTTTGACATTCATTTGAATCATAAAATTGTTACATTAGGATACCAAAATATTATTTAAAATGTATTTACAACCCTAAGGTAAATGTATAGTACACCTAGCCGACAAAAATCGAACGTTTATAAAGCGTTACCAAAAATAAACCCAGCCGTGGAGGCCAGGTAGGACAAACATGTACGCACCACTCCATGCCCTCCAACTCATGCATGGTCGGCCATTCCCTTGCCCTTACCTACACCATAGAGCACCCGTGAGCCAAGACCCATCAAGAAAACTCCATAGACATAGCATATAACAATTCATTCCAGTAAATGCATTACTTGAAATAGATACAACAGATTATTCACATAGCGGCCTATGCCAATCAAGGTGCTTTACCAGACACTAGGTTCATGATCTTCACCGAAAGAGTGAGTACAACACCCTACCATGGTGGCCTGCATTCAACATGCTTATTGTCGTTCCCAGCTTTTGCCAATCCCGGCTTTCTCCAAACCTGGCCTTCCCCGATCAGTCATAAACACACAACATAGCATACTGATTATAAACATTCATACATAACACTAAACACAACTAATCAGGCCATGCCCTGATCCATGGGCACAAACAATTTTCCTACCTGAGTCTTGAGTTGACACTACAAGGCGATCCTGAGCACCCGAGAGAGAGAGAGAGAGAGAGTGGGAGCGGGAGCTGAAGCTGTTATGTTGTTTTTTTTTCCTAAGTGTTCTATTTAAGTTAGCGTAACCAAGTCTACCCTTAGCTTCAAAATGACCAAAATATCGCTAGGTCAAATCCTAGTCCTTTAATGCCTCTAAGGGCAAACCCATAATTTTCCCCATTCACGCTAATTCCTCGAGCATTCCTATGAATTCCCAATTAATCCCGGCATACCCAAATAATCGCTAAATAGCTACCCGTTACCCGGTAAATCACGAACACAAGCTAAGTTCTCAAAATACCCCTAGGCTCACCCCGAGCTGGGTATTTGACCCTGTTGTGACTATTGTGCTAATTCGATCCCTAGGACGGCCTCAGACCACAAATCTCAAATATATCTGCACAATACTGTGGTCTCAACCATAACACACACATAAACATATATACCCTCAATAGGTCAAAAATTATAAATAAGCCTTTATTAGAAAGAACTAGCTCCCATGCATATTTAATTCACCTAACCATACATATATTCACATTATATTATAACTCAAGCAATTAAGTACTACTTCACATATATAAGAATTAATAACGTAATAATACAATTAAATCAATTATTGCCCTCCCAGCCTGCTAATCAAGGCACTAAGCGTTATTATCAGATTTGTGGTGTTGTAGTTTATTACATGTTAACTGTGTTGTGCATAGTTGTAATATATAATGTATGCTTATCTGTTTTACATGATTACAAGGCTTGAATTATGAGTCAAGGGCGACAATAGTGCGCTGAGCGCAAGCAGGATTTGTTAGGCCTATCCAGAAGCGTGGTATACGTTTAACTGACCCTATGGTCACTTAGAAAATAAAACGCCAGGTACGCTTGGCATGCTCTAAGGCTCATTACATAGAGGATAGGGAAATGGGCCCCAAGGTGACTTTACAATCACTTATCCTAGAGCAACGATCCCCGGTGTGAGTCTATAGTCACTTATTTGGAATGAATGCATACATGAGAAAGGTTATTACTTCTTGGCATGCTAATTGTGATTATGTAATATGTTATTAACAACTTATGAGCATGTTTAAGTTCTCTTGATTTTCCTTGGCTCATGGGTGTTATGTGGTGCAGGTAAGTGAAAAGGGAAGTTGAAGGAGTCATGAGTTGGAGAGCTTCGGTTGTGGCGTGTACATATGCAGCTTGCTTGACCACCATGGTCTGGGATTCACAGAGGAACTAGGGTTGAAGCCTAATTTTGTAGCATAGGTCGGCTTCTATTATAACCAACCTTTTGGATTGTAAATGACTTTTTAAATGTTTATTTTGGGATCCCATGTATGAATTTAAAATTTTAATGAAAGTAAATATTCCTTTGACCAAAACTTTTAACCCTAATCCATTAATTACTTCTAGTTACACATTTATGGCTAAATGGATTGATTAGCAAGTCCAACACTATTTAAAATACACAGTGTAATAGTCTTGGCTATCCAGAGCATTACAACTTGGTATTAGAGCTGCCAAGGTTTAAGGGTTCCTGAAGATGGGCTAGGCATGTACACTCACCGCCAAAGGCAAGCTCGACTCAGGGTTTGGGTAACTATTTATGTGGTTATGTGTTTAACTGCTTAAATAGGATATAAATGCCTTATATGCTAGCTTGATTAGGTAGCATGAGATATTTTGATAGGGCCTAGCCCTTGACTACTGTGTATATGCTAAAGATGTGCTTATTAGCGCTATTATTGCTTGTGAATCTTAAAGGAACACTTATTAGTACTGTTATATGTATATGTAGGCCAGGAAATGCTTATTAGCACTATTAATATTGATAAATGTTAATGAAATGCTTATTAACATCATTATTTGCTTATAAATATTAGGAAGTGGTTAGTAGCACCATGTTTGAGTATGAATATGAACCGACATGCTTATTAGCATGAATGTTGAGTGTGAATGCTTGTTTATTCGATCATGGATGGCAGAGCGGCGGGAGGTATTATTATTACTACGTTATAGGCCGAGTTGTTAACTGTAGAGATAAATTTGGAAGTATGCTTCCAAGACAGTTAGATCCATTAGCCGGCCAAGAAATACAGGCCGAGAATGATAATTAGGGTCAGACCCCTTCGCTAGCTCCAGATAACTGGCAGTAAGTGCTTGTTGATATGCAAGCTAGATTACAGAGGCAGGAAAAAGAAATTTGGTTACTTAGACAACAATAGGTTCCAGCAGGGAACGTTCAGCCAGTGGTGCCACCAAAGTTGGTACCGGAAGTAGTACAGTCGCCAGATGTTGGGAACAGATGGGAATCCCTTTTTGAAAGGTTTAGGAAAAAGCACCTTCCAGCTTTATACGGTAATGCAGATCCGGCAAAGGCCGAGCAATGGATGAGCATGATTACCATTATCCTGGACTTTATGAGGGTAAAGGGTAATGAAAGAGTGGCCTGTGCCACGTATATGTTTCGCGAGGATGCTCAAATTTGGTGGGAAGTGATATCCCAGACCAGGAACGTGAAAACCATGGATTGGAAAGAGTTCAGAACTGTATTCAATGAAAAGTACTACATTGATGCACTTAGGGCTCCAAAGGCAGAGGAATTTAGTAAGCTGCCATAGAAAAATATGTCAGTGTCAGAGTATGCACTCAGGTTTGATAGATTGACCATGTAACATCCTAAATTTGTTATTAAGGCTTAGTGCCTTGATTACTGTGTCGGGAGGGCCTAATTGGAATTATATGTGTGATTATTTGCTATACGTGTGATTGTGTGATACAAGTGATTTGTGTGGTAATGTGACTAGATATGCACGTTTATGTTTATTAGATATGCATGTGGGCCCATTTATGAAAATTGGGTCATGCTTTTAATTGGCCTGTTGAGGGCATAAATGTAATTATGTATGTATTCTGAGTGAGACCCCAGTGATATGGGGATATATTCGAGATGTGTGGTCCGAGACGATCCTAGGGAGTGAATTAGCAGACTAGTCATAATGGGGTCAAATACCTGGCTCGAGGTGAACCTAATGGTATTTTGGACACTTGGCATGTGTTTGGATGTTTATTGGGTAACGGGTAATTATTTGGTGAATTATTGGGCATGTCGGGATTAATCGAGGATTTATAGGGTTACTTGAGGTTTAGCGGGAAAAATGGTGGCAAATGACGGTATCGCCCATGGGGCCATTACTAGGTAAGTTTTGGACCTATGGGCCTTTTGGTCTTTTGCTAGTGTTTGGTTGACCTTGATTGAAGCTAGAAACGTTTAGAACAATCAGAACACAAAAAGGATAAGGCACACACTCTCTTTCACTCTCCCACGTTTGGGGGCTCTCTCTCTCTCACTCTTGGAGGAACTTTGGAGAATTGAGGCTGTGGTTGAAGGTTTGGACAAGAACTAGATTAGGAGTAGCCTGGGGTCATGACTACACAACTGAGGTAAGTTCTATGCTCTATTTTAGTAAATTTTCTAGTTTGTCTTGGGTTTTCTTGAGCATTAAACTTAAGGATTAGGGTGCTAAGTTGGGCTAAGGGTTTAGCTTACATTTTTTTATGGTAATATGCTGGTTATACTGCGTGTTTATAAGGCTGAGATGTAATTCTAAGTTTGAGTATTATTTACGGTAGATTTTAGTAAGTTTAGCTCAAGAAAAACACACCAATTTATGGGTTTTGTGCTCGACCCCCGGCTTGTTCTTCAGGCACCGCAGCCCAGGCTGAGGCAGGCTGCGACCCGTGTTCCCTTGATAAGAGAGCCAGAGTTCTCTGACTTGAAGCGGGCCACGACCCTAGGGGGCGGGCCGCATCTCAAATTAGGGAAAATGACAAAAATAGGGTTTTAAGCTCGCGAACTCAAATCTTAAGGCAATGGAAGGATCCCACTACCCGGTTTAGTAGAATTCGAGGTCCCAGAGGATAGTGGGCTATTCCAAAGGCTTTTACTGATTCAGATCATGATGGATATTTATCATTTCGTTGTTGCTAGGTTTTTCCGGTCAGGCTCGGGTTTAGGGATCATGCACGGGATCACTTTGGGTTGTCAGCTTAGAACACAAGGTAAGCAAACTATTTGTGCTCGTAAAGCTTAAATGTGCATAGTATTGTTTGTATGGTTTGTATCTATTATGTGTAACGACCCAAAATCATTATTAACGCTTAAGGGCCTTGATTAGCGTGCCAAGAGGGAATAATTGGTATATGTATGATTAAATGGTTAAATGCATGATTTTGTGGCATACATGTAGAGTCCCAGAATGTTTACTTAGCTAGCTAGATAGCTAGTAGTAGTTTGTAGTATTTTAGATTTCGTGGATTTTGGTTCAAATTGGGACTTAGTAGGACACTCATAGCTATAGTTATGAATTTTACAAGTTTAACCTATAGTTTAGAAATATTAATTATAACATAAGGTTTGATTGATATTTTTGGTTATAGAAATATTTTAATTATAACAAAAGGTTTACATAGAACAATTAAGAACATGACATTTGTCACAATCTTGTTTATTTGAGGATTTAAGCATTTTAAATGGATAATTCAATATTAGAAGTTTCTAGAAGCTCTAGACCCTTCCAGACCTTGCTGGAATCACGTATTACTCAGTCAAACCTGATTAATAAACTCTAATTATCCTAAATTTGTGCAAAAACTCGTTTAAATTATCTACGTATGCTAACATATTGTAGCCTTAGAGGCGATATATCGCAGCATGGGAGATATAGAAAACACGTTGACTTCGCACGAACGAAATCACGAGCACTCAGGATATAGGGTCAGGCGATATATTGCCTAGGGTGGGCGATATATCGGCCTTAGGAGTGGTTTTTTGAACTCCGAGAAATCCGAGCTTGATTCATCCCTTAACCTCTTGACTTGCCTCTGAACGTTTTTGACCGAGTCTTAAGCATCTGTTGACCGAATATTCAAGTATTTCTCATAAAACATTCATTATTTTATTCAAGCCAAAAAGGAGATATTTTCATTCCTTGAAATCTATAAAAAGGACCTAGTACCCAGCCATTTATCTCATTCTTTAAGCTGTGTTAAGAGCCTTCAAGCAGCTAGGATTTCTATAGAGTGTTACACTTGGGTTTTGGGGATAAAAGCTTTATCATCTTAAGCTTTATAAACACTTGGGTAGTGAGATAAAGTGTGTTTTTGATATTGAAGTGTAGATCGGTTCTAGTTCATCCAAGGCAATATTATTCATAAGTTATATTCTTTATGATTCCTTAGTTTTTCTTAAGTTTCTTTTAGATCCTAACTTTTGTTTGTGTTTTTGTGGAAAGGTGTTTAAGTTCTTTGATCTAAGGTTCTTCTTGGTAAGTTTCCTCTTTGATGGTATAGTTTCCTTTTCATCCCTTTTCTTTAGATACTCACCATTCTTACTTTTAGTTTTAGGAGTGTTCTAATCCTGCTCTTGTTCTCAAATATCTTGATTTTGGTAAGGAAAATGGGATAGATTTTATATGTTTATATGATATGTTATGCTTATGTTATGTTATCTTATGTTACGTTATGTATAGTATGTTTATAGTCCTTGGGCATATGACTTGTCTAGCTAGCAAACCCCAATAATTTATGGGCATATGACTTGTTAGGCTAGAAAGCCCCACAAATCTATGGGCATATAACTTGCTTAGTTCACAAGCCCCAAGAAGTATGATGGCCATTGTAGTCTTACATGATATATGTTTTATAGTATATGTTTATGATTTAGTCTGATGTATATGATTTATGTTATATGTTGTTAGTAGATTTTCCTTGTTGAGCATTATGCTCACTCCTTTATTTTAATGTGATGCTGGAAACTAGATATGGAGGCGGAAGGATTCTTGGTGGCTTGACTTGTGTATTGAGGATGAATGGAATGAATGAGCTGGGAGTCGATTGAGGATGACGTTTATTTTAGTTTTTTTAATTATGTTTTTATGTATTTTTCGCATTTAGCTTTGTAAACAACTTCATTTCATTTAAAGTATTGTTTTATTTTAAAACAATGGGATCCCATATCACTCATTGATATATTTCAATAAAGTTTTGAACATTCCTTAGGTATGTTTTCTCAAAAATAGTGGCTATGTCTAGTAGTTTTAATGGTCCAAGGTCTTAGAAATAGTTGGGTCATTACAGTTGGTATCAGAGCAACGGTCCATTTACATGAAGTTCTCCTTGATATACACACTCAAGCTCCAAATCTAACCGCCAATGTAAGTGTTTATGTTTTAGTTATTATATTTATGTGTTTAGCTAACGTTTTAAGCCTTATGTTTTCAGTTAAGAATGGATGGAGCCTTAACCTATGACGATATCCGAGCCATTAAGGCCTTAAAAAGGATTAGAGAGCCAACGAATATAATAGGGGTATTAGAAATAATCACTCGGAGATTACTTTTATTCCACAACGAGATAGGTCACGTCCAAACAACTAAACAAACCATGATAAGAGCAACAAAGCAATATGCTTTAGTGATTAGACTTTTTAAAGATTTTCCTATTGTAATTGCAACTTTAGAAGAAATATGAGAGACAATAGATGATGAAGATGAATTACCAGTAGCTATGAGATATTATTTTCTCATACTTAGGTTTACCTTTAAGATGGAATATCAATTCACAAAAGAACAAAAAAATAGAATCTTTACAAATCTTCCTAGAGGAAATTTTGAGGCTCACGAAAATGATGATTATGAAGAAATAGATGATGATATGTTAGATGAAGTATCAGATGTAGAAGATCCTAATTTTTAGATTAGATTAGTTCTTTATTTATTTCCATTTATGATTGTACTTAGTGAAAACTGTTTTTTCCAAATAAATATCATTGTTATTTTGATGACATGTATGAGTTTTATTTTCTTTTGCAATCATAATAAATAATGACCAAGTTCGGTGAGGGTGGATACAAATCCATGGACCGGGTTCTATATTGAGAGTTAGGGGGCCATAGTAGTGGGAACAATTTTACTGATCCCAGCCCTCCCTCAATATGGTTAACTTTGGAACAACGATGAGTTTCGAGCATTAGAATTAAGTCGTATAGGATGATTAGAAACACACTTAGAAAATAATAAAGATGGCTTATTTTTCTAAGTATAGAAACACACCCAAATTATAAAGAAGGGTTATATTACTTTTTCATAAGAAATCATAATTAATAGGTCTGAGTTATGTTTGCTTAGATTAAGTTTTTGCCTTAGAGCCTATTAGGGTAAGTTTTAACATGTTTTTCTCGACTGTTAGAACTCTGCTAAAGATGTCGCTCAGAAGGTCTGCTCGCACCAATGCCAATGCCTCCAGCGCTGCTCCTGAGAGCAATGAAGCCCCTCCAGTTCGCAGAAGAGGAGCGCGTGCTACCACTACTGCTACTAACCGAAGTGCGCCACCGCCGCCAGTTGACAACACTGCAGAAATTGCCAGGCTACGACAGCAAGTGGAGGAATTACTGCAGCAACAACGACTACCAGCTCAGACTCAGCCTTCGCCTCGGCCGCAACCGCAGCAAATGGCTCCAGCACCCCATCAAATAGGTCCTTATGGGGGATCACCAATGGCAAACTATACGCCATACCCAGCTCAGCACATGGAGCCAATCTACGAGCAGTTTCGTAAGCAGCATGCTCCGAACATTGAAGGGACAACAGACCCCTTTGAGGCAGAAGAATGGCTCAGAAATGTAGAGCCGATCTTAGCGCACATGAATCTTGGCAATGCGGACCACATATCCTGCATTTCGTCTTTGCTCAAGAAGGCTGCTAGAATATGGTGGGACTTAGTTCAGTAGACTCACGATGTCGCCACCATGACTTGGACCAGATTTGTGGAGCTGTTCCACAAAAAATACTACAACTCAACTGTCATCGCTACAAAGGTTGAGGAGTTCACTAGTCTGAAGCAACAGAACTTATCAGTAGCAGAGTATGCTCGGCAGTTCGATCGACTAGCCAAATTTGCACCAGAGATGGTTCCAACTGACTTTGTGAGGGTTACCAAGTTCATTAGAAGACTTAGACCAAAGATTGAGTTAGGGCTTAAGCTAGCAAACTCGGGAAATACTACTTATGCCGATGTTCTAGAAATGACTCTAGAAGTAGAAAGGCTTCAGGCGAATGCTAATAAAGAGGAGGCCAGTAAGCCTGAGCCTAAACATCAAAGTCAACCTTAGAATGGTCGAAACAACAACCATTAGTCCAGCAACAATAATGGTCAGAAGAGACGACATCCTGACAATAAGCAGTTTGATAATGATAAAAAGGCACGGACGAACAATGGAGGTAATAGGCATGGTTATGTAGAATACCCACAATGTGCTAAGTGCCAAAAGAAACATCCTAGTGAGTGCTGTGCAAATACCAAGGGATGCTACAATTGTGGTCAGGAAAGACACCAGAAGAGAGAATGTCCCCAGCTCAAGACAGAGGAGAAAATGGACAACAAGATGGTTCCTGCCAGGGTCTTTGCCTCAACCCAAGCAGAAGCTGACGCTAGTAATAAAGTGGTCACAGGTCAGATTCCTATCCTCAATAATTTATGTTCAATATTATTTGATTCAGGAGCCACTCACTCGTATATATCGTTAGGAATGATAGAAAAATTAGACAAACCTTGTGAAAGTTTTACAACTAGGTTTGTAACAGAATTGCCTTCGGGTGAAATAGTCCTATCCTCACGGATAGTACGAGGCGTATTGATCAAAATTGAGGACGTAGAACTAGAAGGAAACCTGATAGAAGTGGAGATCAAGGAATTCGACGTGGACCGGCTAGCAAGGCATGGCAAAACCATCGACTGCAGACGTAAGCAAGTAATGTTCGAGACTCCTGACGGTCAGAGACTATGCTTTATGGGAAAGGTTTCAGGGCTACGCACACCTCTTATTTCATCTCTCAAAGCTTAGAGGATGATAGAAAAAGGATGTCACGCATTTTTAGCCAGTGTCACGGATGTGGTAAAAGAAACACCACTAAAGGTTGGAGACGTTCACATTGTAAAGGAATTTCCAGAAGTATCTCCTGACGACTTACCAGGATTGCCGCCGACTCGGGAAATTGACTTCACAATCGAACTAGTACCGGGCACTAAGCCTATCTCCAAGGCACCATACTGGATGGCACCTACCGAATTCAAGTAGATAAAGACGCAACTACAAGAACTCTTAGACTTGGGATTCATTAGACCGAGCAATTCTCCATGGGGAGCACGGGTTCTATTTGTGAAGAAGAATGACAGAAATATGCAGATGTTCATAGATTACCGCGAGCTGAATAAAATGATGATTAAGAATAACTACCCGCTACCCCGGATTGACGACTTGTTTGATCAAATTCGAGGAGCAACTGTGTTTTCAAAGATGGATCTATAGTCCGGGTATCATTAGCTCAAGGTACGGGAAGAGGATGTTCCTAAGACAACTTTTAGAACTCATTATGGGCATTACTAGTTTCTAGTTATGTCTTTCGGTCTTACCAATGCTCTAGCCACATTCATGGATTTAATGAACAGGGTCTTCAAGGATTACTTGGACAAATTCGTCGTAGTGGTCATCGACGATATTTTCGTGTACTCAAAGGACGAAGACGAGCACGAGGAACATTTAACATTGATCCTGGTGCGATTAAAGGAGCATAAACTATACTCCAAGTTCAAGAAGTACGAATTTTTGCTTTCACAAGTAGCATTCCTCGACCACATAGTATCTAAGGAAGGAGTTGCTGTAGACCCATCTAAAGTAGAGGTTGTGAAGGATTGGCCAAGACCAGAGAACGCGTCTGAGGTAAGAATTTTTCTGGGACTAGCAGGCTATTATTGGAGGTTTGTAGAGGGTTTTTCTAAGATAGCCACTCAGCTTACCAACCTAACCCAGAAACAACAGAGGTTCAACTGGACTGATAAGTGTGAAGAGAGATTCCAGTTACTTAAGGATAAGCTGTGCTCAGCACCATTACTTTGTGTACTGACACCCAACGATAAGTTTGTAGTCTATTGCGATGAGTCGAAGCAAGTGTTAGGTTGTGTGCTGATGCAGAATGACAAGGTGATAGCCTATGCCTCAAGGCAGCTGAAGGAGTATGAGCAATCCTATCCAACACACGATATGGAGTTGGCAGCGGTGGTCTTTGCGTTGAAAATATGGTGCCATTATCTTTATGGAGAACGGTGTGAGATTTTTACGGACCACAAAAGCTTAACGTATTTCTTCATGCAAAAGGAGCTCAACATGAGACAACGCAGGTGGTTAGAATTAGTAAAGGATTATGACTGCGAAATCCTATACCACCCAGGAAAAGCAAACGTAGTTGCTGATGCAGTAAGTAGGAAGAGCTATGGAAGTCTAGCGATATTAGCTGGATTAGAAAATCCGCCACAGTAGGAGCTGATCAGTGCCATAATAGAAGTAGTCATCGGTAAGCTGGCTAACTTGTCTATCCAGTCAAGTCTGTTAGAAGAAATACGGATTGGGAAAGGGTATGATGACACATTAGTAGTACATATGGATGTAGTTAAATAAGGCAAGGCAACAAATTTCTCAATATCAAGGATAGGGGTTATTAAGATATAAGGATTGGGTATGCGTGCCAAATAATCAAGGGATCAAGATGAAGATTTTAGAAGAAGCACACAATACCCCATAATCATTTCACCCAGGGTCGACCAAGATGACTCACGACATTAAGGCAATGTATTGGTGGCAAGGAATGAAGAAAGATATAATGGAATATGTGTCTAAATGTTTAGTATGCCTGCAAGTGAAAGCAGAACATCAGAAGCCTGCAGGCTTATTGCAACCACTTAGCATTCCAGAATGGAAATGGGACAATATAGCCATAGATTTCGTGACGGGTTCACCACGAACGAATAAGCAGCACGACTTGGCTTGAGTAGTAATAGATAGATTAAGCAAGTCATCTCATTTCCTGCCTGTGAAGACTTCATATACAGCAGATCAATATGCAGACATTTATGTTCAAGAAATAGTAAGACTTCATGGTATTCCTAAGACAATAGTATCTGATAGAGGATCGGTGTTTACATCAAGATTTTGGGGAAGCTTGCAGCAAGCCATGGGTACCAAGTTAAGTCTTAGTACGACATTTCATCCTCAGACAGACGGTCAGTCCGAGCATACCATACAGATTTTAGAAGATATGTTGCACGCTTGTGTACTTGGTTTCGGAGGATAATGGAATAAGAATTTGCTGCTAATAGAATTTTCCTACAACAATAGCTACCAGTCAACAATCGGGATGGCACCCTACGAGCTACTCTATGAAAGGAGGTTTCGATTGCAGTTACATTGGGACGAGGTAGGAGAAAGGCAACTACTTGGAGCCGAAGCTGTTAGAGAAGTTCAGGATGCAGTAGCGCTGATTAGAAAGCGTATGCTCGCTGCTCAGAGCTGTCAGAAAAATTATGCGGATGTCAAGAGGCATGATGTGGAATTCAAAGTCGGAGATCAAGTCTTCTTAAAGATATCTCCTATGAAAGGTGTGAAGCGGTTCGGGAAGAAAGGCAAGCTTAGTCCCAGGTATATAGGTCCTTTTGAGATATTGGACAAAGTGGCAGCAGTTGCATATAGATTTGCCCTAGTACCAGCTCTAGTGGATAGCCATAATGTGTTCCACATCTCAATGCTGCGTAGATATGTGTCCGACCCATCTCACGTCCTCAAATATGATACGATAGCACTCCAGAAAGACTTGACTTACGAGGAACGACCAGTTAGCATCCTAGATAGAGGGATGAAGGAATTACGGTCTAAGAGTATTTCGATAGTCAAAGTCCTATTGAGTAATAGTTTTGAACGGGAGGCAACGTGGGAGTTGGAGGAGGACATGCAAGCTAGGTATCCAGAATTGTTTGGTAAGTACATTTTGGGGATGAAATTCTTTGTAGTAGGGGAGAATTGTAGAGTCCCAGAATGTTTACATAGCTAGCTAGATAGTTAGTAGTAGTTTGTAGTATTTTAGATTTCATGGATTTTGGTTCAAACCGGGACTTAGTACGACACTCCTAGCTATAGTTATGAATTTTATAAGTTTAACCTATAGTTTAGAAATATTAATTATAACATAAGGTTTGATTAATATTTTTTGTCATAGAAATATTTTAATTATAACCTAAGGTTTAGATAGAATAATTAAGAACATGACATTTGTCATAATCTTTTTTATTTGAGGATTTAAGCATTTTAAATAGATAATTCAATATTAGAAGTTTCTAGAAGCTCTAGATCCTTCTAGACCTTGCTGGAATCATGTATTACTCAGTCAAACCTCATTAATCAACTCTAATTATCCTAAATTCGTGAAGAAACGCGTTTAAATTATCTATGTATGCCGACATATCGTAGCCTTAGAGGTGGTATATCGCAACACGAGAGATACAGAAAACACGTTGACTTCGCACGAACGAAATCACGAGCACTCAGGATATAGGGTCAGGCAATATATCGCCTAGGGTGGGCGATATATCGGCCTTAGGAGTGGTTTTTCGAACTCCGAGAAATCCGAGCTTGATTAATCCCTTAACCTCTTGACTTACCTCTGAACATTTTTGACTGAGTCTTAAGCATCTGTTGACCGAATATTCAAGTATTTCTCATTAAACATTCATTATTTTATTCAAGCCAAAAATGAGATATTTTCATTCCTTGAACTCTATAAATAGGACCTAGTACCCAGCCATTTATCTCATTCTTCAAGCTGTGTTCAGAGCCTTCAAGTTGTTAGGATTTCTATGCAGTGATACATTTGGGTTTTGGGGAAAAAAGCTTTCTCATCTTAAGATTTTTAAACTCTTGAGTAGTGAGATAAAGTGTGTTTTCGATATTGAATTATAGATCGGTTCTAGTTCATCCAAGGTAGTATTATTCATAAGTTCTATTCTTTATGATTCCTTAGTTTTCCTTAAGTTTCTTTCAGATCCTAACTTCTGTGTATGGTTTTGTGGATGGGTGTTTAAGTTCTTTGATCTAAGGTTCTTCTCAGTAAGTTTCCTTTTTGATGGTTTAGTTTCCTTTTCATCCCTTTTCTTTAGAAACTCACCATTCTTACTTTTGGTTTTAGGAGTGTTCTAATCCCGCTCTTGTTCTCAAATATCTCGGTTTTGGTAAGGAAAATAGGATCGATTTTATATGTTTATATGATATGTTATGCTTATCTTATGTTACGTTATGTATATTATGTTTACAGTCCTTGGGCACATGACTTGTCTAGCTAGCAGGCCCCAATAATTTATGGGCATATGTCTTGCTTTGCTAGCAAGCCCCACAAATCTATGGGCATATGACTTGCTTAGTTAACAAGCCCCAAGAAGTATGATGGCCATTGTAGTCGTACATGATATATGTTTTATAGTATATGTTTATGATATAGTGTGATGTATATGATTTATTTTATATGTTGTTAGTAGATTTTCCATGCTGGGCATTAGGCTCACTCCTTTATTTTAATGTGATGCGGGAAACTAGATACGGAGGTGGAAGGATTCTTGGTGGCTTGACTTGTGTATTGAGGATGAATGGAATGAATGGGCTGCGAGTCGATCGATGATGACATTTATTTTAGTTTATTTTGAAATTATGTTTTTATCTATTTTTCGCATTTAGCTTTGTAAACAACTTCATTTAATTTAAAGGATTGTTTTATTTTAAAATAAAGGGATCCCATACTGCTCATTGATATATTTCAATATTTACTTTGGAGATTTTAATAAAGTTATGAATATTTCTTATGTATGTTTTCTAAAATATAGTGGCTATGTCTAGTAGTTTTAATGGTCCAAGGTCTTAGAAATAGTTGGGTCATTACAATACATGATTTATATGATTATATGTATATGTGTTACGCATGTTTATGAGTATTAAATATGCATGTGGGCCCTTTCTAGCTTATATGGGCATATTTGTAATTTTGGCCCATTGAGGGCATAACGGTGATTATATGTGATAAATGGTTGACACCACATTATTATGTGGATATATTTGCAATATATGGCCTGAGAGGGTCCTAGTGAGCAGATTAGCGAAATAGTCACAACGGGGTTTAATACCCAGCTTGGGGGCGCCTAGGGGTATTTTTGGGAATTTGGAGAATATTTTGTGATTTATAGATATTGGATAAATATTTGGTAATTAATTGGACGTGATGGGATTGATTGGAAAATATTAGGAACACTTGAGGAATTAGCGGGAACCGAGAGCGGAATGACCATTTTACCCCTAGGAACAATTCGAAGATTAGTAGGCTTGAAGGGCAAAATAATATTTTGTTAAGCAAAGGATATACTCAGACAAAAAAACTTGGGATTAGCCAGAAGGTGGTAGAAACACTTAGCTCTCCCTCACCTCTCTCACTCACGTACCCTCTCTCTCTTTCTCCCTTTCCTTGTACCTTGAAGTTGAAGGAAAACCGAAGGAAATTGAGGTGATCAAGCTGGTAATTAAGTTAGATTTGGGCTGGTTCAACTGAGGAAAAGCTAAGCTAAAGAAAACAAGGGTTTCTGAGGAGTATAGATCATCAATTCAGGTAAGATTCCAACTTAATTTACTGAATTTAGTTGAGTTACTTGAAGCTTAGAACTTGTGTATAATTATGGGTTTCTGAGTACAAGTTAATTGATGGATTGCTGGTAGTTTTGGGTAGAGTTTCTGTGTTCTAATATGCTTAAAATTTATGGTTAGAGTCCTGGACTCGCTCTTGTGAGTTTGTTGAAAGTGGGGAGTATAATTGGTTTGAAGCTTTGTGCTTTTGGCTGGAAAGAGGTGGAGAAAACCCAGAAAATTATGGGCACAAGGGGGCGCGCCGCGACCTAGCTCATGGGCGCTGCGAACCGCGTGCCCAGAACACCTGGGTGTGCTCTCTGCCTTGAGGGCACGCTGCGACCTTAGGGCGAAGTCGTGACCCGCCTCCTATTGAGGCTTGGGGTTTAGCCTTTGACTTGGGCGCAAGCCGCGACCCTTAGGATCAACTCGTGACCCGCCTAAGGGATTTTACCCTAGGTTGGTTTTAGGAATGTTGAGGCTCAGGGGTTCAAACCTAAGCGATTGGGATGATTTCTACTACCCAATTTAGTGGAAACTGAGGTCCTGAAGGCTAGTTTTTTCTCCTAAGTATTTATTTGGATTAGAAGTTGATGATTACCCATTGGCCACTGTGACTAGGTTTATTGTCAAGGCTTAGGACTAAGGATCGTGCTCGGGACTGTTCTATTATCTACACTCAAAATTTAAGGTAAGAAAACTACACTGTTTAGTGGTTGTAACGGGATTGAGATCCCCAATACTTGAACATGTGTACTGTATGGCTGAATGATTGATTTGGCATATGAGAATGAATGACCTAAGAGTGTCGGGGCTGATAATTTGCGCCCAGAACGCGGCTCGGCCACTGTGAGTCGGGGTCGCTAGATAAACATTGAACTCGGCCTAAGCGAGCCCAAGTTAGTGGAGTAAACAGAGGACTCGACCTACGGGCGCTGACCTTGAGCATTTTATATTGATTATGATATATTGTTGAACGTACATGTTTACAGTTATTGGTTTGATGCTTATGACTTGTTGAATTTCTGAATAACTATCTTTTGATTGATTGATTGGTTCACTACAACAATATTTAGTATATATTACATTAAAGAATAGCATATATTTAGAAGTGCTATTATTAAGTGGGGGATTAAAAACACACGGATGTGAATAGTGGGGATTAAAAACACACGGGTTTGATTTTGGCGCCATATGACTAAAAACTCAGGTGCCAAAATGAATTTCTGCCAAATTCCCTTTCTCTCAGCCTTTCTCTAAGTTACCCTTTCTCTCAGCCTCCATCTCTCACTCACGAAGACTCACTCCGCCCTCTCTGCCCTCACGAAGAATCACCGCCCTCACCGCCCTCACGAGGTCTCTCCACCCTCAACTCATCTCTGCCTCACCGCCCTCACGAAGTCTCTCCGCCCTCACGAAGTCTCTCCGCCCTCAACTCATCTCTGCCTCACCGCCCTCACGAAGTCTCTCCGCCCTCAACTCATCTCTGCCTCACGAAGACTCGCTCCAGAGTGGAGCTCTTTCTCCGCCTCACGAAGTCATGCTCCAGAGTGGAGCTTCTCTGCCTCACGCCCACTATCTCAGGTTTGTTTCTCTCATCCCTGATAATATAAATTGTTGGCTGAATGTTGTAGATTGATATGATAAAAAACCCATCTTTGATAGAAACTAGATTGATATGCAAGATAACTGTTGTGAAAGAACTTTCTAAGAGCTATTGATAGAATAAGAGCTCAACTTTGAGGAAGATAACTGTTGTGAAAGAACACCACAGATCTTGAAAATATTGATAACTGTTGGCTGAATGTTGTAGATTGATATGTCACAGCTATTTTCCCAGAACACCACAGATCTTGAAAATATGGCTTTTAAGAAGTTAGTAAATTGAAAAGCTTGAAACATTATTAAGCATTAAAGGTTTCACGAGGACTTGATTCCGAAGTACTCCTACCGATATGATTGACATTTAATTATTTTCAGTGTTTCATAAACTGTTTATTTTTTAGTATCTATGCATGACTACTAACTTAGTCTCTTTTCTCTTTGGCGTCTTTCCCATGGATCCTTTCCACGTAACTTTACAGCAAGAGATAGATTTACTGAAGGTACTGTTATCTTGCTTGTATGACTCAAGTAGCGTGTATTAATTATGCAGTTTTGAACTCTTAAATAAGAAAGATTGGTTGATGCATGCCAAAACCTGCAACTTAGCAATGAAACTTTTGAGATATAAACTGAGGACTTCCATTTTAGTTAAACACCATGGATAGCTATCACTTCATTTTTATGTTCTTTCACTTGAGTTGAATCCTACAACTAGCATCCTTGGAAGAAGGTGAATGGTCAGAGACTGATAAACCTTATTCTCTTTTGCAGAATTTGAACCAAAAAAATATTGTGAAATATATTGGATCCTTAAAGACTAAGAGTCACCTCCACATAATTCTTGAGTAAGTGGATGTAAAACTTGTGTATGATATTTAATTGTGTGACTTTTATTTTGGAAAGTCCTATTATTTACTCCGGTTAAAATTTGTAGATATGTGGAAATTGGTTTTTGTTTGGCTCATGAATCAATACCAGAGATAGGATTTATTATTTTTGCCTTCTGACTTGTTTCAGATACTTAATCAGTAGTAAGCCAGTCATATTACAGTGTTTGGAAGCACTGAACTATACAGAAAACTTTTCTTTCTGCACATAAATGGATAAAACAAAATAAAAATGTCATTTGCAATTTATTACTTGAAATAGAATGCAAATTGACCTTTTATTTAAAAAGAAAAAAAAATTAATGTATATATTTTTGAAAGATAGATCTTAATATATTGAGTGCATATCTATGCATGGTAGCTCTTGGGCCTTTTCTCAAGTCTCTTGAATCTGCCAAATTAATTTTGAGGAGATTGATTTTAGCTCTAGTGGGTCAATGATCAAAATGAATCAAAGTTAGGCCCCAAAGGCATAGTACTAATTACTTATATAATTTTTTTTATGTAATTAGTGGAACAAACTCTCAATCATGTAAAAGGAATTTCAGGATAAAAAAATGAATTAATCAACTTCTGTTCGTTGAAAGTGGTAACTTTAAAATGATCATTTTGCTAATATATACCAATAGAGAACAGTCATGATTGAGACTGAATCTAGTGTAACTAATATAATAAACATTAGCTAAAAATGTTCATTACTAATTAAACTTAGAAGTTAGAATGGTTATCTTTTGATGTGATTGAAAATTTCAGGAAATAGTGTATAGCTTTATGTTTTTTTCGCATTGTAGGAATGATAATATTTGGCTAAGTATGGGTACTTGGGGTTTCCATTGTGACATATACATGGGGTGCAATTTGCTGGCGACACCTACCTCAAAATAAATTAGGACCTCCTCAACAAGATACTTGCTTCTAAGAGGATTTAGGGGGCCTGGTAGGATGGCCCATGAAACCGTCATGTGAGAAGATATCGGTGCAAGCGAGTCTCACATCTTGGCACAAGTGCCTTTTGTGAAGATTATCCCTGAACGAGGTTCTAGTTGCGGAGGTGGTGTGCGAGGCGCGTGGCTAGAAGGGAGATGAGATGGGCTCGTGAGGCAAGAGGGTCTCGCGGAGGTGCAGTCTCACGGAGGCATGGTCTCATGGTGGCATGGACTCGGGGTGCCATGGTGTCGAAGAGACATGGTCTCGTGATGGCGTGGTCTTGCATAGGTAGGAGGGTCTCGTGTTGTTGCAGAGGCATGGTCTCATGAATGTGTGGTCTCGCGGAGGCATAAAGGATTCGTGGAGTCATGGTTTCGCGGAGGCATGACATTGTGGAGGTAGAAGGACCTTGTGGAGTCATGGTCTCACAATGGCCGGATGGCCTCACAGAGGTGTGTTATAGCAGAGTTTTGGTTTCACGGAGGCATGGCCTCGCAGAGGCAGATGGGCCTCGCAGAGGAATTGTATGGCAGAGGCACAGGGTGCTGGGCATGGTGACGCGTGAGGTAAGGTTGGTGTCGGGTGGTATTCTTCTACTACCTATGCTTATCTAATTCCTTAAGGGAAAAGTAATTAAGTTCTTTCAAGAGTAGGAAGATTTTGGCATTCACACTTGCCCCCAATTTATGAGACTGTCTTCAGGCTCTTTAGTACACTACATGATACGGTGCAACTTTGTGTCTCACATAAGTGAGTTATGATTAAATGTAGTATTCTTATGTGTCTCGTTGGTGGCACCTACCCTGAAAGTCAATGAAGGGCCTCCTCAATGAGACGCTTGTCATAGTCATGAGATGGGCTTGCAAGTGGCAAGGGGGACGCAAGGTGAGAGGGCATCGTGGAGACACAAGGAGAGGTGGCGAGAGACTGGGTGTGCGAGATGTGGGGTGCACGAGGCCCAAGGCATGCAAGGCGTGGAGCGTAGGAGACATCAAGCGCGCAAGACATGCCCCTCCATGGCGCAAGGCGCTTGGGTCTTTAGCGAGGTAGGGAACTCGTAGGGCTCTTGGGAGTGCTGCCTAGAATGTGGTCTCATGAGACCTCTAGGCGTGAGCCCAATGGAGTGGCTAAGTGACCCTTAGCCATTTATTTCGACAAGGGATCATACCTATTTTCCTTAACTGATTTTTGGCATCCACACTTTCCCCCCAGTCCATAAGGAGGCCTTTAGGAATTCTTGTAGACTCTATTTGTGCCATCTTTATGACATGCAAGATATAAGTTCATATCTTTGTTTATGAGATAGGGAAAATAATACTTCATGAATGGTGATCCTCAAGACTCCTTTGAATTTTAATTAATGCCAATCATTCATTTGAACAGATCCCATGGGTGTCATTGTTGTACAAAACATCGGGCCACATGAAGAAGCTTGAAGCACACTACTCGAAGAGGCCAAAGAAGTATCTTCTAGAAAAGGTGTTCTCTTGTGTGGTGCTCTTAAAATTTTCCCCTGTGTGGTTTACGTGTATCCAGAACTTGTCATATTTCAGAGTGAAGAGCGCTTTAACAACTCTTTCTTGTGGTCCTTTAATCTTGTTGGTTTCCTATTCACTATCAGAACAATAGGTCGACTCTACTGCGAAGTCTACCAGTACTTGCTCGTTGAAGAAACACACTTGGTGTCTTGTTTGTGTTTCATGCTAATTGGAGGAGCGTTTAAGCTCATCTTATGTATGAATGTTGATCTATTTAAGGATGTGTTGGCCCTTTGGGTATCTCCCATCCTCTTTTTTCTGATCGAGAAGCGTCCTTCTTGTTATTATGCATAGTACTATTTTTGCAAGTGCCTTCATCAAGACCCTTTTTGCAAGTGTCGTCTTTGTGATCCTTTTCGGGCTAAGAGACTTTTGTCGATCTAGGATTATTATGAGGACATTTTTTTGTCCTCGATGTGATCTCTCAATAGGTTGGGGCCCTTCTAGGGAGATGGTACTTGTGAAGCCTCGCAAACACCTATTATCAAGGCCCTTTATTGATTGCGAGTGAGTTTTTGTGCAAAGACCACCTCTAGGGCCATTTGTCCTCACGTTAGGTGACTTGGTCGATCTATACTTAGGGATCTCTTTGGGTTCCTCTTTTGCCTTCTACGAAGCGGTCCCTTTCTACGGTCGGTGTGATTGTGAGGAAGTCACTTTTGAGGGACCTTTACACTTTCTTAGAATCTATTAGGGTATCCAGTCCTTATAGATTGAAATGTTGTCTTATAAGCTTCACTGCTCATATATATATATTATAAGTATTTTTATATGAATCTCATGAGCCTAGGCACCAATTTTGGATGGCCAGGCGCCTATTGAGGCTCTCTAGGCTAGGCACCTATTTCGCACATGGCTAGGTGCCTATTGAGGTCACGAGTCTTGGAATCTATTTCGCACAAGGCCAGGCACCCAATGAGGTTGGGTATAATGCCTCCCATGTGGTTGATGGGATGTATCTTTCCAAGCACGTTGTTTTTCATTCTTTTTGTTACGCTTTGATAACTTCAATTGACAATGGTAGTATATGCATCACATAAGTGTCCTTGGAGATGAGAGATGTAATATATAAGAAAGGTGCTTGAAATTCGCGATAGTAGGAAACGTGCAGGGTAGGCACAATGTCATTGCCATATTATATGCTGGGGTAAGCTAGATGACCTTTTCAAATCCTACCAAGATAAATTACATCTACCGGAGGCCACCTATGGTGTAACCTTTTATTCTTTATGTGGCATAACTCAAATAAAGAAAAACTACTACTACTTTGTGGTGGCCAATTGAGGTACCTTCTTGGGTTCGTGAGTGAAACCAAATAAAGAGAGTCTTACCGGAGGTTACCCTTGATGAGTTCCACTATCTTTTTCTTGAAGTCTTCATCCCATCTTCAACTTGATTAGCGACTTCTCTATCACATTGATCTCTTCTACGTGGAGTCTCCAATCGTATTGGTAGAAGGGGGATCAGAAGAAGGTTTGCTTCCTTCAACATGCAAGTTCTCATGTCCCTCTTCCACGCGTATATACTTCTGTGCTCTTTCGAAGAAGTCATCTAAGTTTGTGACCTTCCTCTTGAGCATGTTTTCCCATAACTTGCTTCCTCAATGAACTCTGGCTATGATAGCCATCTTGAGCTCTGATTTAGTAGAACTTCCCACATTAGCTGCTTCCATATTGAACCTATGGATATAGCTCTTCAGGCTTTCAATTTTGCCTTGTTTTCTTTAAGTAAGGCGGGTATTCGGCGTAACATAATCACGGACCGTGTGGTGTTGCTGAACAAATTTGCCAGAGAACTATTTACATGACCTAATTGTTCCTACCCTTAACTTCTTGAACCACTTGTGCACAACTCCTTTGAGTGTAATAGTGAAAAATTGGCACCTTGCCCTATTGTTGACCCCCCTTAACTTCATCAAGTCATTGAAGGTGTTTAAGTGATACTTAGGGTCTGTAATGTCCTCGTATGGATTCATGTGAGGCACCTTGAAGTTGGTGGGGAGTTGCTCAACCTAAATTTCCCTTGTGAAGGGCGACTCATAGTTGAATTTATAATCACCAACATGCCCCCATATCTAGTTACCTTCCCCTTTTGTTTAAGGAGTTTCCTAGGTTTTCATGGCGAACCCTTGCTTTGGTTGTATCCTTGAGGGGAGCTGGTGGGGGTGCAATTCTTACCTCAGAACTACTCTAGTTAAGCTTTTCCCTTAAGTTGGTTGGAGGTCTTTTGGAGGCAGTCTTAGGTTCGCACCTCCCATTGGTGGGGTTTGCGCTAGGTTGCAACAATGGCATAAAATATTCCTTGCATATTAGGCGAGAGGTGTCACTAGTGGAGTGTCACGGTTTTCCACCATCCATGGGTATGGTGGTTTTTCCTCGTACTTGTTCACTCTCATTAGGCTTAACGACGGGAGCATCAAACTTTCCGTGTAACAGGTCGTTGGGTACATCTTGTATGTTCTCGACGGTGGTTTGCAACCTTCGGTTTTTCAAGTGCAACTTGCGTATTTCTTCTTTGTAATGACGAGTTTGGATACTTGAACTCACTGATTTTACTCATGGACTTGGGACCACCGGTGACCGTGGCGGAGGGTGACTTGTACAACTGTTTGTTGGAGAGGTGGCATGTGCTGCAAGGTCGGGTGTAGGATGAATGGTAGGGGATGATACTTCTTCCTCTTCGCCATTGTCTCTAGGCAGCCCCGATGCACCTCCATCCGCCAGTAGGTGAGGATTCCTCATGGACACACTTAGCTGGGTTCCATTTAGGTGAACCTCCACTTGTTGGTGGTCATAAAGGGGTTTTGAAAACCATGGCATGTTTTCTTATTGAAATTAATGGAGGAACCACTATTTCTTAGTTGTTCTTCCCACAGACGGCGCCAAATTGTTGACGGTGAGAACTCGTCAACAATGTTAAGTCAGAAGACTCAAACATTAATAAGAAAATAACTTAGAAAGAACTTGGAATGTACTTGAGGAAAAATAAGTGCAGAACAACAGTGGAGTAAAAACTCGTATATTGCTTAATAGCCTGATCATACAATGAATTTTCCAATCCTTTTGTTTAAGGGGTGAGGATCTACATATAGAGGAGATCTAATGGCTCTTGCTACACTATGATCTCTGGGGACCATATAGTACATGAATACATTGTCATTGTGGTGGCACAAGTAGTAGTGGTGAAGATTTTCGTGGTGTTGGCTCTAGTACATGGTTAGGGGGCTACGAAAATGCTCATGGTCCTGTACCATGCAGTGCCTCCACCACTTTTCTAGTACGAACATTAGCGGGTGCTGGGGAATCCTTGCCATGTACCATTCTTGTACTGCTACTACTTGTAGGGTACGGGTCTCGTACGCTTATCTTGGTTCCCTTTGTCTTGTTTGTACATTCCATACTTGTATGTGAATTCCATTTATGCTATAACTTTTCTTGGGTGCATCTATGTCCCGAGCTTCTCAATATTTGGCTATGTATGGGTACTTGGGATTCCATTGTGACATATACATGGGGTGCATTTTGCTGGTGACACCAACCTCGAAATAGATTAGGGCCTCCTCAACAAGATACTCTCTTCCAAGAGGATTTAGGGGTCCTGGTAGGATTGTCGAATGGAACTGTCATGTAAGAAGTTATTTGTGCTTGCGAGGATCACGTCTAGGCATGAATGCATTTTGTGAAGGTTGTCCTTGAATTAAGTGCTAGGTACGGAGGAGGTGTGCGAAGCGTGTGGCTTGGCACGAGACAAGACGGCCTCACGAGGCGAGAGGGTCTCATGGAGGCGCAGTCTCTTGAGGCATGATCTCGTTGAGGAGCGGTCTCGCGGAGGCATGGTCTCATGGTGGTGTGGACTAGTGGTGGCATTGTCTCGCAGAGGGATGGTCTCGCGGAGGCATGGTCTCATGGAGGCATGGCCTCGCGGAGGCAGGAGGCTCTCACAGTTTCGGAGAGGCATGGTTTGGCAGAGGTGTGGCCTTGCAGAGATGTGGTCTCATGAAGGCATGAGGGCCTTGTGGAGGCGTGGGCTCGCGGAGGTAGGAGTGTGTCGCGGTGGTACGATGTCGCGGAGGCATGGCCTCACGGAGGTGTGGTCTCGTGGAGGAGTGGTCATGCAAAGGCAGAAGGCCTTGCAGAGGCATGTTTTCGCAGAGGCAAGAAGGCCTTGGGAGGAATGGTCTTGTAGAGGCATAGGGTGCTGGGGATGGTGACGGGCGAGGTACGGTTGTTGTCAGGTGGTATTCTTCTACTCCCTACGCTTATCTAATGCATTAGGGGAAACATAATTAAGGTAATCTAATTGTAGGATGTTTTTTGCATTCACAGATTTAAAGGCTTGACTTATGAGTCAAGGGCAGCAATATCGCGTTGAGCGCAGGTTGGATCTGTTAGGCCTATCTAGGAGCGTTATATACGCTAGACTAACCCGCAGGTTGTCGAGAAAATAAAGCGCGAGGTACGCTTGGCCCGCTCTAAGGCCGGTAACAAAGTCCCAAACCCCGCGGTCCAATACTCGCTAGGTCTACACAGTCTATCAATCACCCTACAAGAAACAAAAGAATGTGTGGCACCAGAATCAATCAATACTGTAAAAGGAAAGCCAGCACTAGAAAGTTGACCTGTCACTACTAAGGGACTAGCCTCAGCCTTCGCCTTAGTCAAGGTGAATACTCGAGCTGGAGTCAAGCTATCCACCTTTCCCGCTTCACCTTTCTTCACCGTTGGGCAGTCTTTCCTGAGATGCCCCACTGCCCCACACACAAAACATGCCTTGGCCCGGCACTCGCCTAGATGGCATCTTCTACGCCTCGGGCACTTCGGATAGGTCCGCCTTGCCTCACCACCACCCTGACCACCCTGACCCCTCCTATCAGGACCAGGAGCGGCCAAAGTGTCAAGAGTCTTCCTCTTGAAGTCGCTGGGGCCTCCGCCCCTGTAAAAGGAGGCACCGTCCTGCGGCCCTCATGCCTCACTGCGCTCTCCTTCCATATCTTGTTCTCCGCTTCTTCAGCGGTAAGAGCCCTCTCAACGGCCTGGGCATAAGTTGTTCCTCCAGGTACCGTCATGATCCTAACATCCCGGGCTATCATAGCATTAAGTCCCTTGATAAAATGATCTTGCCTAGCAGCATCAGTAGGCACAAGATCTGGTGCAAATTTCGCAAGCCTATCAAATTTCAGGGCATATTCAGTAACAGTCATACTGCCCTATACCAAACTCACAAACTCATTGACCTTTGTTGCCCTAACAGCAACATTGTAGTACTTCTGGCCAAACAAATCCTTGAAACCTTCCCAAGTCAGTGTGGCAACATCTCTGGTCTGCGATGCCACTTCCCACCAAATGCGGGCATCCTCCCTCAACATATAAGTGGCGCAGGCCACTCTATCCTGTCCCTCAATTCTCATGAAATCCAGAATCACTGTAATCATAGTTAGCCACCGCTCGGCTTTCAACGAATCTGGTCCACCCTCAAAAACTGGGGGTTGCTGCTTCCTGAATCGCTCATATAACGGTTCGCACTTGTTAATAACCTCCCCAGGCAGCACAGCTGGTACCACTGCAGGTGGTAAAGAAGGGGCATCACTCCCTGATGGAGCCTGCTGTTGCAGAATACGAATCAACTCGTCTTGACTCTGTAACCGAGCCTGCATCTCTGCCATTAACTGCTGCCAGTTCTCAGGGACTGGCAGAGGTGTCTGGCCCTAGTCATTGCCCCTGGTCCCAAACCCAGTGCCGGCTAGTCGTGAAGATTTCCTTGGATGCATAGCTATCCAAGTCAATCTGCAAATATCGACTCGGCAGTCAGACCACAATGACAGAGTAAAAGCTTCTCCAAAACTCATCAATAGAACATAATCAATCACAGTTAACCAACACATATAAGCATCCATGCACAAGGAACAATAAATCATCCGTATACTCATTTACATGCACGACAATGTTAATAAACATGCCTCAATATTTTCACACAGCAGTCAAGGGCCAGGCCCTATCAGTATCTCATGCTTCCTAGAAATTCAGTAAATAACATCGTACATAGCTCACCCCAGGCACATAAGCACATAAGCACACATATACACATTACCAAACCCTGACTCGAGCTTGTCTCCATCAGCGAATGTACATGCCTAAGCTGTCTTCAGGAACCCATAAACCTAGGACGCTCTGATACCAAGTTGTAACGCCCTGGATAGCCAAGACCATTACACTGTGTACTTATAAAGGTGCAGGACTTGCTAATCAAGTCATTATTTTCAAAACATGTCACTAAACATGTAAGAGCTATGGTTAAAAAGGTTTCGGTCTCAAAAAACTCATTTCATACAGTTAAACTGTAGTAAACATGGGATCCCATATGAAAACAAAGTTAGAACAAGTTTACAGACTCCCGAAAATACATGAGTATCCTCTAGCCATACTAAGGCAAAACAGACAGTCTTTAGGTTCCATGTCCTTGCTTAGATCTCAACCGTGGTGGCCGAGCACCTGGCTATGTACATTCAGCTCGCTGAGCTCTCCAATCAGGGCTGATCTAATTTTCCCTTGCCTTTACCTGCACCACGTAGCACCCGTGAGCCAAGGCCCAACAAGAAAACATCATAAACAACTTAAACAATAATAACAGACATATAGTTCAATATGAATGTATTCCCATTAGATAATCCTCAACAGGTATTCATCGTATACAATCCAATTCAAGATACATTCTATCACATATAAAACTCATATCACATAACATTCAGGGCCGACGACTTAGGCCGCACCCTCTGTTTAACCCACTGACTCCGGCCCGCTTAAACCGAGCTCAGTGCATAATAAGCTGTCCTCCGATACCAGTGGCCGAGCCACGCCCTGTGCGCTAGTGTAACCCTTGGCACCCTGAGGCCATTGGTTCACCAAATGTCTTGCATGGCATAATACCATCTTTTCAAGCATTTACAATAGGGAGCCCTTAGTCCCGTCACATATATTCAACCAGGTGCAGTTTTCTTACCTTAGTCTGTGCAGTTATCGAATTACGAGCAACGCCCCTCAAGCACGATCTGGTCCCGAGCCTAAGCTTTTATCACCTAGCCACAACCAAAGTATAGGGTTCCATAAATACTCAAATATAGGTTTCTAATTATAAAACTAACTCTCGGGAATCCGATTTCCACCAAACACGGTGGTGAAACAAATCCCGAACACACTAGACCACTTTCCCGAGCCTAAAACCCTCAAAAACTCATGTTTGCAACCAAGGGCTGCGGCCCCTGAAGCCTAGCCGTGGCCCTTCCCCAAAATAGATCCAACACCCACACTGAACCACACACGCGCTGCGGCCCTTGCCTTGGGCGCCGCGGCGCTCCCCCTTGGCCGAGCCTCCTTGGCTTCTTTGCATGCTAGGGCTGCAACGCTCTAGAACAAAGCCGCGACCCTTCCCTTCGAACCAAGAATTTACACCATTTCTAAGTCTGAAACCTCACCTAAAACCATCCCATGTTTCCCCAACTCCTAACCAATTAATCCCAACTCCTTTAACATGATCTGAACAACATAATTCCTGAGAAAACACAGTCTAATCCTCTCTTTTCCATTTCTGAAACCTAAGAGCTATAAACACTCAAACCAGCAATTCAAACCCAATTTAAAGCCTCTAAACCAGGAGTTGAAACTTACCTTTGTTGTTGAATCACTTCACCAAGCCATAGCCACACTAAGTTCCCAAATTCCCTTCTTAATTCTGCCTTAAAACATCAAAACCATATTTGTTTCAACACTTAACCAAAACCCAGCTAGAACTCAGAATTCAACCACAGAAAATAGAATTAGATGCTTACCTTAATCCCTGTTTTAGTTCTTGATTTACTCCTGAGCTAAACCTCCAAATCCTCACCACCAAACTCAGTAATTCCAGCTTGTTTCCCATGTTTTTCTGTGTTTCCTTTCCTTAGTTTTTCCTTGAACGTGAAAGTGAGCTGAGGTAAAGTGTTTAGTCGGTTTGTGTTTTTCTTCTAAAAGCTTCTTTATGTCTAACTTATATGTTAAGTTAATCTCAAGACTCGGGGTGCCGGAACCGTCCCCGAGGCCAAAATGGTAAAATCCCCCAATGTTCCCGCCTAGACATCCTAACCTCAAATATATCTCCATATATTTATTTTCATGACCCGATAGTCTAGATCACTACTCGCTATCAAAAATACTCTTGACTTATCCAAAGTCATATCTTAAGCCCCGTTGTGACTTTCCCCACTATCTGACCCTAGAATTGTCTTGAGTCGTGCTCTGCGAACCTGTCCACAAAATAATGTGGTTCTCACATATATCACATATTTATTTCATATCATATTACCACATAATATAATCAATTATCATATAAACATTATTAAACACATAATTACTCATTGAATCACAATTATTCCATTAATGCCCTCTTGGCACCCTAATCAAGGCCCTTAAGCCTTATTAGTGAATTTGGGTCGTTACACCACGAGTCTATATTATTATTGTTTCATTCTCTATTTCGGTAGAGTTTCAATATTATAGAATAATGACCTATTTTCCTGTCCAATATTCTCTGTTTTTATAGAGAAATTTCATGGAAAGGTTTGGGTAACCGCGTGAGTCAATCACGCATATACATATTTATTACATTTAATACGTATATTTCCCATTTATAATGGGATATGATTTGATCATATAGTAAATGATCTCCTAATAACTGGGACATTAAATATGACATCCTGGTCATAAATAACCATATAATGGGGATCCGAGTCTCTAGAGATCAATGAGTATGCAATACTTTCGAATTAGCATGAACATCTCCTTCAAGCTCGTATATCGAATGTCATTTGAATATTATGAGCTCACACTTCACAACCTTCGTGTCTGTAGCTCGGGTTAAACCTAGGACGCCTAACACCACACGTTCCCATGTGAAACTGGTGTTGCTTACGTGGATAATAATCAGATATCATTCCCTTGGTTATTTCTCCGTATATTTATTTGCTTGCGGTACCCGAACTAAGTGAATGACTCGAGCCAAAATTATGGTACAACATTTACCCCCAAGCTCCTGCTCGTGTAAGACGTCACAATTTTCTGATGTACACAGTAGGGGCTTTTAGTCTTCTGTTAAACAAAACCATGCCTGCCCACTACTCGAGTACTAGACACGTGGTGTACTGTAATTGGTGTCTATTTGGGTTTCGAGGACTACAATAATTGTCTTGTCACCTTTTTGCCACCGTTTTATCTATTCAACCTTGGCCCTTGGATCTCGAACTAACCCAAATAGATGGCCTAGATTAATTTACACAACTTATGTATAAAAGGAATGGCCAAGTTTCAGACTTCACCACCTTTCATTTAAAAAGTTTCCTCTTCTGCAATTCCAAAATTTCCTTCTTTCTTAGAAATCCCCATTACTCGTTCATTGTACCTAGTTACTCAGAAGTTTTCCAAGAACTTCCCTTTGTAAAGTCTACGTCTAACCGTCGAAGAACATACTATAAGTATCTCTCTTTTTTGGTTTGAAGATTTATTTTTTTACTAGACTGTTGTTCTTCACCATATTCATCCGTACTATTCACTGTAGTCACCTTTAGGCTATTTCTGAATGTTTTTAGGGAATAGGTTTCGACATAGGTACAACGGGTGGGTCCAAAAATAGCTCTAGAAATAAGACATGCATAAAACTGGAAAATTTCTGGGTAATTCTAGGTACTTTCAATGGCGAGTTAATGTAAAGAATACCCATTCGAGATAAAGGAAATAAAGGGTTTTTAGGGGTTAAACCAGATAGCTTAGGGATCACGCTTCTTGGGCGGTTTTGTACTAAACCGCCTCCCAAGGAAAGTAGTGGTCTGACAGTCTGACACATAGATCCCTAAATATCAGGGGTCTGTTAGGAAACTGAGGCGTGTAACTTAGGGTATCGCGTGGTGTCACGTGATGGGGCTGAGGCTAACCTCAGCCCATATAACAAAAGTAAACCTTCCCCCCTTCGTACTTCCGCCCTAGTCTTTAAACCCTCTTAGGTCACCTATTAACTAGGTCGTTCTACTCGTTAGGTGATCTGATGGCTCCTCACAAGAACACCGCTCCCTAGAAGAATGCCTCAAGTTTTTCTACTCAGCAGAAGAACAAGGGGAAGAAGATCTCTTTAGAGTCTCCCATCCCCCACTTCGGTCTGATGGTGGAGAAGGAGGTGGTGGTTGACCCCAACGCCTACTTCGAGGTGGAACGCATCGTATCAAAGATCACAACCCAAGGGAGGGTGAACAAGATCATGCTGAGCAACAACATAGAGGTTGGGACCAGAGCTCTCCATGCCCGACCTGCATTCGATGAGGAATGGAGTTGCTCCCCTCTCCAAGACGACTTTGCGGCTTAGAGTGACAAGCACTTAAAGGCTGGGGCCTTTCTTCCCCTAGACCAATACTTCGTGGATTTTTTAAACTACGTGAAGTTGGCTCCATTTCAGCTCCTCCCAAATTTATAGACTTTTGGTGGGGCTGAAATATTTATTTTTAAAGCATGAGCGGGAGGTCCCCACCCTGACAGATATACTCTACTTTTTCTGCTTCAAAGCAAGTCCAGAGCAGAAAGGGCGAGGTGACGGGTTCTACTATCTGACAAGATTTCCCAACTCTTCTCCCATCATCGAGCTTCCTAGTCACCCCAACGAATACAAAGACATGTTCTTTATGTCGAATGGATTCCGGAATTGCGAACACAGATACTTGAACAGTCCTCGCAAGTTCCTTACTTTTGAAACCTCAGCTCCTGACATTTTTATTCCTTTCAAGGTGTTTCTTTTGTACATGCCTTAACTGAATTTGTTTTTCGTGCAGCCATATTTGTGAGGACGGAGAAGTGCGTGACCCTCGGGGGTCAATACGAGAAATTGTCTGGGCTTCCACCCAGCATGATGGACTACCGTTAGGTCATGAATGACGTCACAATGCTGGCATGTAAGTTGAGTGGCAAAGGTCAAACGTTGGCCTTAAGGACCCGAGCTACCCTTCCGGTGATCCAGGAGCTCCTATCCTCTCAAGAGGAGGCCTTGCCAGCCACCGAAGGCGAGGAGGAAGAAGAGGACGAGGTGCCTCTTGTAAGGAAAAGGCGGGCTCCTGAGGCAGCCCAAAAACCTGACTTAGAATGAGTTGCGTTAGGGGGAGTATCCGGCCCCTCCAGCCAAGGTGACCCATACCCCTATAGGGAATTAGATAGGGCTTTTGCCGATTTTAGGTTAGGTTAATTTAACCCAAATCAGCTCGTCCATCGTCATCCTAATAACCTAGATCGTAATGTAACCATGCTCCAATATGTAGACCACCTAGTGGTACGCCATGACACTAGTTACCCTAAGGGCACAGTAGTTGTTGACAACACTTTAAACTTTAGATCTGCCATTTTTTAGGAGTACGGAACAACCCGTAGGACCTGGTCTTCTCTGCTCTAGGATGTCTTTGCCTCTGGATTTAGACTATATGTAGATGAATCAAGCCCTGAGGAAGGTCCTCAGCTTGAGCCCCATGGGATCCCAGAAATATTAACCGTAGATTCTCCCTCTCCTCCATTAGTTCCAAGGTTGGAGGTCGTGATAATAGACTCCTCCCCCAGCCCGGAGGGTAGGATCTTTGTTTATTTTCTTTCTTTATGTATATTTCTGACAACGTTATTTGCGAAATAATTCCTTTTTATTCTTTTCAAGCGAAGAGATGGAGCAACTCGCAGCTCCTAACCTCTGAACCTACTTTCAGACAAAGAAAACTAGCTTAGGCCCCGTTGTAAAGAGGCTCAGGATCTCAAAGAAAAGCCCCCTATTGCGGACAACACCCCCAGATCCAGATCCCCTGCTAAGGGGAAAGACACGAGCTCAACCCGGGAACTAGTTCTGGTGAGCACTGTTATCGCTAGGGCTCCTCCTCCTCCACCTCAATTCGTGCATCCTCAGGCCCAATTAATACAAGCTGATCCTCCAACCCCCACCCTTCCAGCCCCGACCGTTCGAATTCCAGTAGATCCCCAGGATCTAGAAAAGATCCTTGAAGCTTTTCGGGGCATCATTTATAAGACGGCAGGCCATATGGTGGGGCACGCCTATAAGGCCAGCTCGAGGGATCTAAGGACCATCGAGGAGCGCAGCCCGGAGAATGTCTTGGAGTCATCTATGGGGATGAACCTCACTGTAAGTTATCTTTTCTTGGTAAAAAATTCCTTATTATTGTGATCAAGGGTATATCTCAGACTTGTTTTGTTATTTTGCAGTCTGTCCTGGCCCAGTATCGCAGCATAGCCCGGTCTAGGGCTAGAAATGATGAGCTCTGGATTGAATTAAATGCCGCCAACACTACCATGATAGCTGCTCAAGAAGGCAAGCAGGCCGCCAAAGCTGCCTTGGCGGCTGCTCAAAAGAGTTAGCATGATGCTACGGCCGCTCTCACCTCATCCCAGGAAAGTGAGTAGGCTGCAAAGACTGCATTGTTTTCCCTCCAGGCTCAAATTGCACAACTTCAGTCCAAGGTTGATGAAGTCAAATCCAAACTGCTCGAGGCCGAGGCCGCAGTTCAAGAAGAAAAGGCGGCCTCATTTTCTTCCATGGAAGATATGATATACCATTGTTGGGCCTTCAACCCAGATGGGAACTTTTCTTTCATGGAAACCAAACTGTGGGATCTGCTCCTTGCAAAATTCAAGGTTTGGCTTTTGCAAGAACCGTCAGAGACTGGTGAGGTTTCCAGGGCAGCTGAGGGAGATGGCGAGGAGGTCAACTCGACTAGGCGAACTGGTGGAGGTCAATGATAGCTCCTTTTTTTTTTATTTGTCTATAATTGTTTAATAATTTTTTTTATTATTAAACAATTGCCTTCGGTCTTGGTTCAAGGATTTTCCCCTCAGGCTAATGCTTGCTTTGTTTCAATATATATCTAACATTTTGATCCATTTATCTCTCGTTAGACTTGTACATTCGAGATTTTAGGAATCGATTTTTATATCAGGATAAATATTTTGAGCTCGGTTATATCCAAGTTTTGTGTGTTTGATTTGTATCATACCTATTAAGAATCAGGCCTTGAACTCGGTTATATCTAGGGTTTTTAATTTATTGAAACTTAGTTCGTGCTAGGTTTATTGATAACACAAGCTTTAAGAAGCCCTTGATATTAAACAACTTTCCCAACTTTCCATGTTACGGACCTGGTTGCGTCCATGGTTTTAAATGATTTTAAATTTAGTTTGCGCTAGGTTTATTGAAAATTCGATCTTTAAAAAGCCATTAAATAATCAATGTTTCCAAGCTTCTAAATTTTGCACTTGGTTGTATCCAGGGATTTTAATTTTTTTTATCTCGGGGTTATATGTCCCCCAAGTAATCAGAATGTAGAAACATTAATACACGAGCTAATAGAACTTTGACAGGAAATTATTTAATAATCCATCTATTATTTAATTAAATGGATTTTATAAATAAGCCTAACATGGATGATGGTACTACTGATATTACTTTTTCAAATGTAAGGCATTCCAGGTCCGCGGGACTATCTTCCCATTCAACCGAGCTATTTTGAAAGTTCCTTCACGCAAAACTTCAACGACCTGATATTGTCCATCCTAGTTCGGACCTAAGACACCGTCCTTGGGATCCTTATTCTCTAGAAAGACCCATTGGAGAACCAGGTCGCCCAATCAAAATATTTGCGTCTTAACTTTAGAATTAAAAGAGAGAGTGATTTTTTATTGTTAATGGCCGAGCTGTAATTGTGATTCCTCTTATTTCTCTTCAATCAGGTTGAGAGATATGTTAAGGAGCTCATCATTCCATTCCTGGCTGAATTTCCTTTGCCTATGAGTGGCTACCATGGCTTCGACTAGAAGGACGACCTCAATTCCAAAAGTTAGGGAAAAAGGGGTATGTCCCGTGGAGGTTCTGTGAGAAGTCTGGTATGCCCAAAGTACTTGCAGGAGCTGTTCGGGCCATAATCCTTTGGCCTCGTCTAACCTCTTCATCAGGCTCGCCTTTAGGGTTTTTTTCATATCCTCGACCTGTGGATATGCTATTGAGGAGAAACTCTTAATAATGCCGTATTTTTGACAGAAGTCAGTGAAGAGATCACTGTCGAACTGTGTCCCATTGTCTGACACGATATTTTTAGGAAGCCGAAACTGACATATAATACTTTTCACCACAAAGTTTTGGACTCTCTTTGAAGTGATGGTTGCCAGAGGTTCGACTTCTACCCACTTCGTGAAATAGTCGATCGCCACCGCCGCATAACGAACTCCTCCTTATCCCATAGGTAGAGACTCTATTAGGTCAATTCCCCATACCACAAATGGCCATGGGGATGAGATCATCGTTAGCTCGACTGGAGAAGCTCAGGCAACTATGGCAAAACGCTGGCATTTGTCACATCTCTAAACATATGAGATTAAGTCTTTTGTTAAAGTTTGCCAAAAATAGCCCTGCCTCAATATTTTTAGTGCTAGGTTTTTTCCCCCAGAATGATCTCCGCAAAGCCTTCGTGCACTTCTTACAATATGTTTTTTTCTTCCTCGAGCAGAACACACTGTAGGACAGGCAATGAATGACCACGTCGGTACAATGTCCCATCCACTATCACATACCTCGAAGCTTGATATAGTATTTTTCTTGCATCCTTTCTATCCTCAGGTAGCTTCCCTATTGTGAGGTATTCCATTATGGGAGTCATCCAGGTCGGTCTTATGTCGATCATCTCGACCTATACCGTTTCTTCTATCACGCTTGGAATCTCCAAGAACTCCACTAGCACTACATTCAAGGTATTAGCTTCTTTGGTGGTGGCAAGCCTTGCCAAAGCATCAGCATTAGAATTCTGCTCGCAGGGTATCTGTTCAACAGTACTATACTCAAATTCAGATAGCTCTCCCTTCACCTTAGCTAGGTCGGCCGCCATCTTAGTATCTCGAGCTTGATATTCTCCCAACACCTGATTAATCATGAGCTGAGAATCACTATAGCATTGGACGACTTTTGAATTGAGCTCCCTTGCCACTCTTAGCCCAGCTAGTAAAGCCTCATACTCAGCTTCGTTGTTGGATGCTTCAAACCCGAATCTCAGAGATGTATGGAATCGATGCCCTTCTGAGGAGATTAGTATGATCCCAGCTCCCGATCCATTCTCGTTCGATGATCCATCTACGAATATTTTCCATAGCTCCTGTACTGACTCCTTCAGAAGCTCCTCTTGAAATCCGGTGCATTCAGCCACAAACTCACTAAGGGCCTGAATTTTGATTGAGGTCCATGGCATGTAAAGTAACTCGAACTGGCTAAGTTCAATAGGCCATTTTAATAGATGTCCTGATGTTTTAGGTTTTTGTAACACCTGCCGTAAAGGTTGGTCGGTCATGACGTTGATTGAATGGGACTGAAAATATGACCAGAGCTTCCTGGAAGTCAATATCAGACAAAATGCCAGCTTCTTTCTCAGTGAGTATCATGATTTAGCTCTGAGAAGTCTCTTGCTTATATAATATACTGGTTTTGAGCATGGTCTTCTTCTCGGACTAACACGGTACTGACTGCATTTTATGTCACAGCCAAATAAAGGAATAGAGGTTCTCCAGACATAGGCTTAGATTACACTAGGGGCTCGGCCAAGTGTGTTTTTAGGTCGAGTAATGCATGTTCGCACTCCTCATTCCATTAAAATTTCTTGTTTCCCCTAAGCAAGTTGTAAAATGGTAGGCACTTGTCAGTAGATTTTGAAATAAAACGATTCAAATCTACCACCTTTCTCGTCAGGCTTTGAACTTCTTTACGTGACCTGGGTGATGGCATTTCTACCAACGACCTGATTTTCTCAGGATTTGCCTCTATTCCCCTCGTGTTGTCTATGAAACCAAGAACTTTTCCTAATGCCACTCCGAACGTGCACTTCTGAGGATTCAGCTTCATGTCATACCTCCTTAAGATTTCAAAACATTCTTTCAGATCGGATACATGGTGATTGGCAGTCTTGAATTTGACAAGCATATCATCGACAAATACGTCCATATTCCTCTCGATCTGATTAACGAACATTTTGTTGACTAAGTATTGATTTGTAGCTCCAGCATTCTTCAGCCCGAAGGGCATGACTTTATAACAATATACGTTATTTGGGGTCATGATGCTTGTATGTTCCTTGTCCGCAGGATTCATCACGATCTGGTTATATCCAGAATACACATCCATGAAGGACATAAGTTTGTGACCTGTCGTGGCATCTACCAACTGATCAATCCTTGGTACTGGAAAGCAATCCTTGGGACAAGCTTTGTTAAGGTCGGAGAAGTCGATGCAGGTCCCCCATTTCCCCTTTGGCTTTGGGACCAGCACAGGATTAGCAACCTAGATCGGGTATTTTGCTTCATGAATAAACCCGCACTTTAATAGTCAGGCAACTACTTCCTCAAGAGCTTCAGCTCATATTGTTTCCAAGCATCTCCGTTTTTGGGATTTTGCAGGTACGTTCTTGTCCAAATTTAAAGTGTGCATGATTACACTTGGGCTTATTCCCACCATGTCTTCATGTAACCATGCGAAAACATCAAAATTATCTTGTAAAAAATTGATCAGCTCCTTCTTCCTTTTATCATCAAAGATTTTTTCAATTCTTAATGACTCTTGAAGCTTCTTTGGGGTCAATGTTTACTTCCTCGAGCTCCTTAATAGCTTGGAGCTCTGACATATCATCGCCCATTCGTGGGTCAATGTCATCATGTGGGGCGACGTCGCTATCCTCTGCTTCTTGAGGTTCTTCCGTCCCACAAGTAACTTCCACTTCCTGGTCACCCCCGTCATTTATGACCATAGCTTGCTGCCCGGGTTATGATTTTTCCTTCATAGAAATGTTATTGCATTCTCTGGCAGCGAGCTGATCACCTCTGACGATGCATATTCCCACACCCTAGGGGAATTTTATTGCTAAGTGGCAGATAGGAGTTATGGCTTCAAATGCCATCAACGCAGGTCGGCCCAAAATTGCATTGTATGCGGCTGGACAGTTGATTACCACGAACTCAAGTAACTTGGCGACAGTTCATGAGCCTTCTCCCAATGTTACCAATAATTCGATCGTTCCGATAGCTGCTGACCCTTCGCCAGAAAATCCGTACAAAGTCATTGAGCTCGCCTACAATTCTGTGATAAACAACCCCTTTTTTCCAAGGTTGACCTAAAAAGTAGATTCACAAACTCTCGGTATCTACTAGTGTCCACCGTACCCTCCGGTTGGCGAGATAAATGGTTATGACCAAGGGATCATTATGTTGGAATTGGACGTGGCTAGCATCCTCTTCTGTAAAAATGATTGGTTGTTTTTCCAAATGCTGTTGTTTCGATAGCCGCTGTTCTAGGACGAACTCTACTCCGTTATGGGATTCAGTTCGTTGATGTATCTCTTCTGGGCCCCTCTGCTCGTGCCTGCCAGATGAGGTCCTCCCAAACTGGTGGCTATATCTCGTCCTATCATCGGAGGAGGATCGTCCTGATTCGGTTGAGCTCCGGTCTGATTTACTGGAGCTTCGGGAGCTGACGGAGGGTTTGGTCCAGCGGGATGATTAGGGACCACTCGATTTCGGGCGTACTAGGCCAAAGGACCTACTCTAATAAGAGTTTCGATCCCATCCTTTAGCTGTCGACAGTCATCAGTGTTATGACAAATATCATTATGAAATTGGCAAACCTTTGAAGGATCTATCTTCACTCTTTGATTTTTCAACGGTTCTGGCTTTTTCCATGGAAGGTGAGTAGAATTTTCTAGGAAGATGCGCTCCCTAGTATCCGTGAGGTCAGTATAAGTGGCGTAAATAGGCTTGAATTTATCCCCAGATTTATTTTTCTTTGTTCTGCTCTAGTTGCCCTCACCATTTCCCTTCCTTTTGTTACTCCTCCCTTGGTTATTATGGGTAACAGTTTGAGCTGTAGCTGCAACATCCGTTACCGCTCCAACGGGATGGACAAGGATTTGGCTAGTTCATACGACGGAAGCTCACACCTCTTCCAAGTTAATCCATCTTTGAGCTCGTGCCAAGAACTCATCCACACTATTTTTAATGCCCCAAAATCCCTAATGAGGTTTAATGGTCGGATTAGTAGGCCAGGAGGGCCATAATTTATGTATTATGCTATTAAATAATTATGTGCATGATTATGTGAGTTATATTATTATATGATGTGAAATGCATGCATGTGGGTCCACATTTCATCATAAGGGCATTTTGGTAATTTGGCCGGCATATTTGTATATTTTGGTGCATGTTTGTGATTTATGGATGAGATCCCATTATTATGTGGATATGTTCGAGCTATTCGGCATGAGACGATCTTAGGATGCAAGTTAGAGGTTTTGTCATAACGAGGTCAATTATTGGGATATTGGATAATGAGAATGATTATTTTATGATATATTGGGAGTTAGTGAGATCAGGAGGAAATTCTAGGAGTTTTGACTATTTTGCCCCCGGGGACGTTTTTGGGACCCTGAGCATTAGGATTTACTTGAGATTACTTAAGCTTGAAGTAACCTGTCAGAAGGAAAAACTACGTTCAATCTGTAACGACTTGGATTTTCAAGACTCGATAATGCGGAAATATAAATGTATTCATTTAACAAAATGTCTCAAAAACCCGTATAAAAAAAGAAACTTTTTAAAAGTCGTATGGCCATACTTAACATTATATTACAAACATATTTTATAAAGATTAGAGTGAGCCTAGTTTAGGAAAATTACACAACATTTCCAAAAATAAAACGGCTTCCCAAAAGGTCGATCCACATGTACATTTGCAAGGTTGACTCCAGCGCTCTCTGCTCTGCCTTGCCCTTGTTCTTACCTACAACAGAAAACAACTAGGTAAGCAAAAACGCTTAGTAAGTTCAACCTTAAAACAAAAGCATGCAAAGAATTAGGGTTTCAGAACCATCCGGACCCTACACAATCAATTTCAAGAACGCAGATATTTCCTGGCAAACTTATGGTCATGCCTGATAACCAATGATAAATTATTTCCTATAACCAGATAAATCCCTGCACGCGAAAAATCCCAGAGCAAGCAGTTATATAATATCACAACTATTTCATAAGAACAATTAAATCCCTGCACTCAAAAAATCCTATAGCAAGCAGATATAATATATCACAATATAATTCGAGAACAACGCTTGAAAATTTCCAAAAATTCGGGCATATCAAGCCCTAAAACAATTTTTCAAATCACTAGGGGAGAACCGAGTCTCAACAGTAAGATCTAGCTAATAAATATCCGCATCAAGGGTAACTATCGTATTACCTAGAGCAATCGCTACTTATCCAAGAGTAAATACCTCACAAGGGTAACCATCAAGTTACCTAGGGCATCTCTACATATCCGAGAGTGTAATCGAATTTACACGGTTTTACAGAGACTTCTATGCTAATCAGTGATGCTGGTGAGCAGTTGCCCCTAGGGTGTTCAGCCTCACTCAAATGCAACCCCTAGTATCTCTAGGCACTCTCACTGAATTGCCAATGTTCACGGCTGCTATCTGGGAATAACTTATCAGAGCACTTGTTCGGGTTCTAACCGTTCACTAATTAAGTAAGCATGAGGGCCCCTAGCCCCCTAGGTTTAACCAGCAATCCTCACCTCTTGGCAACTCATCACAGTAATGAACCAGACATAATAAAATCAAGCAGTGTGATGGGGATAAGCCGTCTTGGATATGACAGATATCTACCGATCATATTTTCTAAATCAACACTCACTAGACTAACGTCTCTAAGAAACTTTCTACGACAGTGTATATATGTGCTTGTGTCCCTACACTAAGATACATTACAATAGTCGTTTCATGTTGCAGCCACACAATATAAGTTAACTTACTTGGAGTCCTGAGCACTTAGCAGGTTTTCACACTCCAACTTTCAGTCTAGTTACGCTTAGCCAATACTCTAGTTATCCATACAGTATACTCGAATTAATTATAGCACTCATAATTAATTATTATTATTTTGGGCAGTTTGGTCATTTTAAAAATCATTAGTAAGGATTAAAGATCATTATTTGGGGTTTAAACTCATGAAGGAAATTCATACAAAAATATTTGAGACTAAACCCTGTCTTGGGGAGACCTACACTATGGCCTCGATGCCTAGGCTCAGGTATCACACTAGTATTTTCCCACAATTTGCTATAAATCTTTTTCTTTATAAGTTCCGCTATTAACCCGTACTTTCAATAGTCGGTAAAATATATAAAAGATTTTAGCAGGTATTATATCTCGAAAATACTAATTAAATTCCTTAATTATTTTTAAAGAAAATAAACTCTTAATTTTCCTTTTATTTTTCTTAAGGTTTTAATCTCTAAAAACCATTTTAAGAAAATTGCCTAATTAGGAAAACCTTTAAAAATTTCCCATCTTGACTAGTAAATTTTCTGACGTTAATTAATCATGTTTACTTACTATAAAAATAATTCACTTTATTATTTTATCAAAATGTAGGGTGTTAAACCTTCTTTTAATTTATTAACTTATAAATAAATGAATTCTTTTATTTTTAGAAAGAATAAAAATTCTTTAATAAAAATAATTCCCACTAAACTCAAAGTGGTATTTTAGGTCAAAATATGTTTTCAAGACTCGCCAAGTATTTATCTTGCAATAAGCAAAATTTAACTTTTTATCTTGAGTTCCAAATCTATTTTTTTGCACTAAGTGTGGAAACCCTATTTTTCACACTTTTAACTACACACTTTGTTAGTTCATAACTTGAAATTTACATACCCAATTGTTTCCAAAATTTCCAAATTCTATTTTTAGTATGCCTTTTAGGTCTTTGTAAAATCTTAGGTCAAAAGGAGCCTTTTTGATTGGTGAAATTATTTTCCAACAATGAGATAAAAATGATCTTGTTTTCAAGTCTTTATTTTTTTTCCAAACTTTGACACTTAATAACTTCAAAATCGTTCAGTATTTTCTTACCAAATTTTACAGAGGAACACTAGGTTATGCCAATAATATGTCCACCAATGTTTAGAAAAAACAGGGTTCATTTTTCCTATACAGTGGCTGTCCAAACTTGGTCCCGAAATTAAGAATACGAAAAAATAGTTTTTTACCTAAACTTTGAAATAGCATAACTCACTCATTTTTAAATATTTTTCAGTGTTTCAAAAGCTCAATTTTATGTACTCAATCTCAAAAACATCACAGTACAATTGAATTTTACAAAATCAATATAGAGTGGATGCTTGACCCCTTGGAAGTCACAGCTCAAAACATGTATTTTGTTTTAAGGTTTCTAACAAAACCCTCGGGGGTTTTGGTCTGTGTTTTCAAAAATCAACACACAAGCATCATAAAAATTATAAAACAACTACCATAATCTTATTACATCTCCAATAAAAAAATGTAAGCATTAAATATTCAAAATAATGCTTAAAAATAAAAAGCATACAATAACAACCATAAAAAGTAAACTTTTTACCTCTTGTTGTTCTTGCTTAAGGTTTGCATCTTCCTATTAGCTTCGGCTCCTTGAAATCCCTTCCTATTGCTTAAGGCTTAAATGCTTCCAAGCTTCCTTAGTGTTCTTGAGGTTGAATATGGAGAGAAAACTTGAGAGAGTTTTCAAAAAGATTATAGTGAAAGAGAGAGAGAGAGAGAGTGGTCGGTTTTAGGGGGGGGGGGGGGTAGAAGAGTTTATACAACTCTGAAATTATCCTAAAAACACTCAAGTGTTTTGCTACACACTTGCCTTAACCCTTATCTTTAAATTGGGATTAAACTAAAAAAAACAAAATTGGTCCACCCTAATAAACCACATCACATGGCCGGCCACCCGTTTGTTTTATTTGTAATCATATTTTTTTATATAAAGGTTAATAAATAATTCCTAAGAAGAAAAATCCAATTTGACTTCCTATAACCTTTTTCACTCTTATTAAGTTTTAAACACAAAACTTAACATAAGATAATTAAATATAATGTCTCTCACATTTAATTTAATTAAGCACACAATAAAATTTAACCTAAGGTCCATTCATGGATTAAAATTCCTTATTTCGGTAAAATTAAGAATTTAACACTAAATGCACTAAAATTTCTATTTTCCCTTAGGTTTATTATTTTTGACCAAACTTTAATTTTTATGAATGTATTTTATGCCCAAAATATATTTGCCATAGATTTTCATTTTATTTTCCGAGATTTTTACCCGATCACGGTTTTTGTGTCGGTCCAAGACCGAAAGTCTTATCTTGACTTTTAAATCACAAAATTCATATTTTGGCTAGCAATAACTCATAGAATAATTTCTAAAAAAATATAATATTATTTAAAATAATATTCTTAACTTGGGGAAAAAAATCCCGACCCGAGTCGTTTAAAGGTACCCGAAAACGCTGGACATTACTATACCTACAATTTATAGAGCATGCGTCCTCAAAACTCAAAACAAATGAGGATATAACTCCCTCATCTTGTCTTCTGTTTCCCAGGTTTCCTCTTCAATGCCATAGTTACACCACTGCACCTTTACCAACGGCACCGTCTTGTTCCTCAACACTTTTTCCTTTCTGTCTAGAATCATCACCGGTTTTTCCTCATAGACGAGTTGAGAATCAATACTCAGCTGCTCATAGCTGAGTACATGCGAGGGATCGCGCATGTATTTTCTCAACAAGGATACATGAAACACATCATGCACCTTAGACAAAGCGGGCGGAAGAGCTAAACGATAAGCTACTTTGTTCAATGAAACTTGGGCTAAGCTTTCCTTTCTTGCCAAACCGCATAGCCCCCCATAGCGGAGCTACCTTCAGTAGCGCATTATCGCCAACCTCAAACACAGGGGTCTTCTGCGTCGATCGGCATATTTGCATTGTCGATCAACCAAAGTTTGGAAGCGTTGCCTTATCTGTCGAATTTCCTCGGTAATCTGATCGACCTCATCTGATCCGATAAACTTTCTCTCATCGATCTCGTGCCAATGAATTGGTGATCAAAATTTCCTTCCGTACAAAGCCTCATACAAAGCCATCTTGATCAATCATGATAGCTATTATTGTAAGCGAACTCTATCAGTGGAAGCTTCTCATTCCATGACCCTTGAAAATTGAGCATTTAGGCCCTTAGCATATCTTCCAGGGTCTGAATTGTTCGTTCACTTTGACCGTCTGTTTGCGGGTGGAAAGAAGTGGTGAACTTAAATTTAGTACCCAACCTCGTTTGGATTCTATTTTAGATTGTCGAGGTAAAACATCTGTCACAATCTGATACGATGGAGTTGGGTACACCATACAATCTCATTATTTCTGCAATGTAAATATATGCTAACTTATGTGCCCCATAAGTTACCTTGATCGGCAAGAAATGAGCAGACTTAGTCAGCCTATCTATGATAACCCAAATGGCATCGTGCCCCTTGGGAGTGGTTGGTAGACCTGTGACAAAGTCCTTAGTTACTATCTCCCACTTCCACTCTGGAATTTCTAAGGGTTGTAACAATCTAGCTAGCCATTGATGCTCGCCCTTTGTCTGCTCACAAGTCAAGTAGTGTGCCACATATTCTGCCCTCTCCTTTTTCATCCCAGGCCACCAAAAGTACTTCTTCAAGTCTTGGTACATTTTCGTGGTACCCGGATGCATGGCATAAGGAGCATTATGTCCCTCGAAAAAGATCTGCTTCTTGATCTCGTAATCGTTCAGAACATATATTATGCCCTTAAACCCCAAAAATCCATCTTCAGACATATGGAATCCTGGCCGCCCCTCGTTTCTCACTTCGTACATCAATCCTTGAACCCAAGGATCGACTAATTGCCCACCTTTTATAGCTTCCATAATGGTAGGCTCGATAGAGAGGTTAGCCAATTGACAAACTACTATCTCCAAATCAAAGGTAGCAAGGTTGGCTTGTAATTGCGGTGAAATCTCCTTCACTGTCATCACGTAAGCACTTGGTTGTCGACTCAATGCATCTGCCACCTTGTTTGCTTTTTCCAAGTGGTATAGAATGTCGCAGTCATAGTCGTTAAAAAGTTCCAACCATCGACGTTCTCTCATATTCAATTCCTTCTAAGTGAAGAAATACTTTAGGCTTTTATGATAAGTGTAGATGTCGCAGTGTATCCTGTACAGGTAGTGCCTCCATATTTTTAGTGCAAAAACCACTGCTACAAGTTCCAGGTCATGAGTGGGATAGTTCTTCTCGTAATTTTTTAGTTGTCAAGAAGCATAAGAAATTACTTTTTCGTGTTGCATCAGCCTTGATCCCAACCCTCGGCCTGAGGCATCGCTATAAATAGTATATCCCTCTGTGCCATTAGGGATTGTCAGCACTGGGGCAGTCGTCAATCATGGTTTTAGCTCCTGAAAACTATTCTAACACTTGTTAGTCCATTCATATTTGATGTTTTTGCGGGTGAGGGCAGTCATTGGTGCAGCTATTTTGGAAAAACCTTCCACAAATCGCCGGTAATATCCCGTTAACCCAAGAAAACTTCTAACCTCATGAGTATTTTTCAGAGGCTTCCACTGCTTAAGAGCTTCTATTTTGGCGGGATCTACTGAAATTCTGTCTCCCGACACTATGTGCCGCAGAAAACTTACTTTCTCTAGCCAGAGTTCGCACTTCAAAAACTTAGCATAAATTTTTCGTCTCGCTGATGCTGGAGGACCAGTTCCAGATGCGTTGCATGCTCTTCCTGGATTTTTGAGTATATTACAATCTCATCAATGAACACAATGACAAACTTATCCAAATTCTCACGAAATACGCGATTCATGAGATCCATGAATCCTGCAGGTGCATTGGTTAGTCCAAAGGACATCACTAAGAAGTCGTAGTGATCGTAGCGCGTTCTAAAAGCTGTCTTTGGTATATCCGTCTCCTTAACCTTGAGCTGATGATAGCGTCATTGCAGGTCTATTTTGGAAAATATTAATGATCCTTGTAGTTGATCGAAAAGATCGTCAATCCCCGGAAATGGATATCGCTTCTTGATCGAGCTGTCTTTCTTCTTCACGAATAAGATCGGGGCTCCCCACGGAGAAGGGCTTGGCCTTATGAACTTCTTGTCCAGTAGCTCTTGCAGTTGCGACAGAAACTCCATGAGTTTAGCTGGTGCCATTTTGTATGGAGTCTTTGAGATCGGCGCAGTTCCCGGAATTAACTCTATCTCAAACATGATCTCTCGGTCTGGTGGAATCCCTAAGAGATCTTCAGGAAATACCTTGGGATACTTGCATACAACCGGTATATCAGATGGTTGTTGTCTCGTCTCTTTATCCTTATCCTTTATGTTTTCCAGAAAACTGATGCATCCATCACTCAACATTTTTCTTGCCTTTATCACAGAAATCATGGGACACTTCTTTTCTCTTGACGTACCCTTGAACTCGAATGGTTCTTCTCCTGCTTGGGTGGAGACCACTTTTCTGCGCTTACAATTAATAACGGCTCCATATATGGTTAACCAATCCATCCCAAATATAACGTCGTATTCATGTAGGTCCAAGACTAATAGATCCACCATTAGCTCACGACCTTCAACCAAACTTGTACGGCTCTAACCCATGTCCACACCAGCATATCCTCTCACGAAGGCAAGGATACCACACAAATAACAGGCATAGGCTTAGGACTTTTATTTAATTTTTCCATAAAGGATGCAAATACAAAAGAATGGAATGCACCAGTATCCATTAGTGCATATGCCAAGGTTTAGGCGATAGAAATTTGACCTGACACCATATCAGATGGTCCAGCTCCTTTGTCGCTTTGTGAAAGCGCATAAACTCGAGGCGAAGCTCCAATTTGTTTCTGTTGGCCATTTCCATTGCCCTTGGCCAGCATTTGACGATCTTTATCAAAGTGCCTTGGCTTTCCACAGTCAAAACATACCCCACACTCACCCCGATGGCGTCGGTTACACTTGTTGCACAGTGGCAATTGTTCAAACTCACGTCTTGGCTGTTTGTTGGGACTAGCCATTGCCTGATTGGGAAGTCCCCCTTTTCTTTTGTTATTTCCCCCAAAAATTGGCCTTGTGCCTCTTGGATTGTTTGTTCGCCCCGAGTTCTTGCCGAACCTCGAGTTGAACTTTCCCCTTGGGCCATTCTGATTGGCCTAAAACTGTCCATGGTTGTTGGTAGTGTACCTCCTGTCTTCGTTCTTCTGTGGTTTTGGCATGTTTGACACGGCCCAAGACTCTTGGCGAAGAGCCCATTCCACAGATTCGGCATACCTCTCCGGGCCAGTTCTACTAGTGCCTACACACCTGGCAATGTCTCTGCGTAGGCCCTTCATAAAACTTCTGGTCTTATTCTCTTCAATGATCACCTGGTTCTTCGCTAACCTAGATAGCTGATCAAATTTCGAACGTAGTCCTGCACACTCGACGTTCCCTGCTTTAGATTAGTGAACTCATTCACTTTGGGCTCAATCACGGCCTTACTAAAGTACTTTCCATTGAACAAGGTCAAGAACTCTAGCCATTCCATCTCGGCAATATTATGCCATTTCTTGGCTGTGGGCATCTTTTCTTAGCATATAAGTTGCACAAAATACCTTCTCTCTCTCCATAATTCCAATGAAGTCGAAGATCCTTTCCAAAATATTCATCCATTCCTCTGCCATTGAAGGGTCACTGCTCCCCTAGAATATAGGTGGATTCTGGTTGAACCATTCTGATATAGGTTTTGCTCAGGCAGGTCTTGATGCTTCTTCTAGCAGTACATGTTTCTCTATGATAACCTGCGGGCCAAGGAATCATTCTTCATTGTTTTTAGGTGGTACTTCATTGTTCTGAGCATTATTGGGTGGCATGGGGAGTCATCCCAAAAGGGTGTGAAATCTTTCAGCTTGGAGGGCATCAATGTCCTCCTCTCTCTTGTGTCCTCCTTCAATTTGGGCTCCCTGCGTCTCCACTAGCCTTTGCAGATTATTTATCTGCTCGGCTATCACGCGAACTCTAGCAGCTTGGTTTGGAGCTCTAGCAGCAGGCAGCTCTATCCGCAAGCGCGGCCTGGCCTCGGCCAGCAACACCCCTTCCTCTTTGAGCTCTTGTTCTTGCCATTTGTTTGATTTCAAATCAAAAGCACCTAAGCGCATAAGGACGAGAAGTTAATATTAACACAGATAGTTAATCAACCTAATTAAACACGCCAAACATATCAAGCACAACCAGCAATCAACACTTTTTAACAAAAGTTAGCAACTTCATTTCATAACCTATACCATATACAACAACGTTTTAAGTTTTGGTCGGCCAGTCTAAATGATTTACATAATTAGCCCTGAAAAAAACGGACTTATATCCCTACTAGACAATTTACTAATTTCCTTAATCATATACAAGGTAGGTACATATTTCAAAAGTAGGTGAGTTTCTAACACCTATGCAGCTCCTAACACCTAGTCGGTGCCACTGTCAGCGTCAATATCAGAACCTTCCTCAAGACCCTCCTCGAGATCTTCATCATGATCCTCCTTAAAATCTTCCTCGGGATCTTCTTCAGGGTCCTCCTCAGGATCTTCCTCAAGATCCTCCTCGGGATCTTCCTTAGGATCCTACTCGGGATCTTCCTCATCTTGGGCTATTGGCTCTTCATAAGAAATTTCCACATTGCCGAGTTTGTCATCAGTCACTTCCTCTGCTGGCAGGTTCTCAACTACCACTGGGTTTTTTGTCGCTTGTCGTTGTGCTGCCACTATCGCATATGCATGGGCATTCTGTGCAGCAAAGAACTTATGGAAGTCTATATGCCACCTTGACCTCCTACCTAGAGGTCCAAAGGTCATCTCTATGGATATTCTAAAGGTAGTCCAGTATGGAGTGGCTGGCCTCAAGTGCCTCTCCTGGTACCACAGAAAAACTGAGCATCTCAGGTATAAACTTGCCAATCCTACACTGAACCTATGGGGGGTACTGATGTTCTCGAAAATGGTGTCCAACGAGTAAGTCCATGCCTAAACTTCATTGGAATGGACCTCTCTGTTGAATACGATAGGTGCTATGCTAGTGAAGGCAAGGTAGATTTGGACTCTCTGCCATTGGTCATACACCATAGGGGGGTCGATTACGATGGGATCCATCGCCTCTTGTTCGCCAGCCATTTTCTTACTAACCTAAAATTTATAAAATCTAGGTAAGAAAATGGAAACAACACACTAGAGGAAGATATAGTACTTACAGAGAGTGCCAGTCAATCTTTGCGAAATGTAGATGTGGGTTACCTACAAAACCGGCTCAACTCGAGCTCTGATACCAACTGTAACGACCTAGATTTTCAAAACTCGATAATGTAGAAATATAAATGAATTAATTTAACAAAATGTGTCAAAAAATCGTAGAATTTTTTTTTCTAAAAGTCGTATGGCCATACTTAACATTTAATTACAAACATATTTTATAAAGAGTAGAGTGAGCCTAGTATAGGAAAATTACACAACATTTCCAAAAATAAAATGGCTTCCCAAAAGGTCGGTCCACATGTACATTTGCAAGGTAAACTCCAGAGCTCACTGCTCTGCCTTGCCCTTATTCTTACCGACAATAGGAAACAACTAGGTAAGCGAAAATACTTAGTAAGTTCAACCTTGAAATAAAAGCATGCAGATAATTAGGGTTCTGGATCCATCCGGACCCTACACAATCAATTTCAAGAACGCAAAAGTGTCCTGGAAATCTTATGGTCATGCCTGATAACCAATGATAAATTATTTCCTATAACTAGATAAATCCATGCACGCAGAAAATCCCAGAGCAAGCAGTAATATAATAACACAACTATTTCATAACAACAATTAAATCCCTACACTCAGAAAATCCCAGAGCAAGCAGATATAATATATCACAATATAATTCGAGACCAACGCTAGACAATTTCCAACAATTTGGGCGTATAACGCCCTCCAACAATTTTGCAAATCACTAGAGGAGAACCGAGTCTCAACACTAAAATCTAGCCAATAAATATCCCCATCAAGGGTAACTATCGTGTTACCTAGGGCAATTGCTACTTATCAAAGAGTAAATCCCTCACAAGGGTAACCATTAAGTTACCCAGGGCATCACTACATATCCAAGAGTGCAATCAAATTTACACAGTTTTACAGAGACTTCTATGTTAATCAGTGGTGCTGGTGAGAAGTTACCCCTAGGGTGTTCAGCCTCACTCAAACTTGGCAACCCCTAGTATCTCTAGGCACTCTCACTGAATGGCCAATAATCACGGCTGATATCTGGGAATAACTTATCAGAGCACTTTCTCGGGTTCTAACCATTCACTGATTAAGTAAGCATGAGGGCCCCTAGGTCCCATTCATTTTGGCGCCCCTAGGTTTAACCAGCAATCCTCACCTCTTGGCCATTCCTCGCGGTAATGAACCAGACATAATAAAATCAAGCAGTGTGACGGGGATCAGCCGTCTAGGATATGAAGGATATCTACCGATCATATTTTCTAAATCAGCACTCACTAGACTAATGTCTCTAAACAACTTTCTACGACAATGTATATATATGCATGTGTCCCTATACTAACATATAATACAATAGTCGTTTCATGTCGCAACCACACAATATAAGTTGACTTACTTGGAGTCCTTAGCACTCAGCAGGTTTTCATCATCGAACGTTCAGTCCAGTTACGCTTTGCCAATATTGTAGTTATCCATACAGTATACTCGTATTAATTATGACACTCATCATTCATTATTATTATTTTGGGCAGTTTGGTCATTTTAAAAATCATTAGTAAGGATTAAAGATCCTTATTTAGGGTTCTAACTCATTAAGGAAATTAAAACAAATATATTTGAGACTAAACCCTAAGTCTCGGGGAGACCTACCCTATGGTCTCGATGCCTAGGCTCGGGTATCACAATAGTATTTTCCCAAAATCTGCTATTAACCCACAATTTCAATAGTTGGTAAAATATGTAAAAGATTTTAGCCGATATTATATCTCGAAAATACTAATTAAATTCCTTAATTATTTTTAAAGAAAATAAACTCTGCATTTTCCTTTTATTTTTCTTAAGGTTTTAATCTCTAAAAATCGTTTTAAGAAAATTTCCTAATTTATCTTAATTAGAAAAACCGTTAAAAATTTCTCATCTTGACTAGTTAATTTTCCAAAGTCAATTAATCAAGTTTACTTACTAGAAAAATAGTTCACTTTATTATTTTCTCAAAATGTAGGGTTTGAAACACTCTTTTAATTTATTAACTCATTAATAAATGAATTCTTCTATTTTTTAGAAAGAATAAAAATTCTTAATAAAAATAATTCCCACTAAACTCAAAGTGGTATTTTATTTCAAAATATGTTTTCAAGACTTGCCATGTATTTATCTTGCAATAAGCAAAATTTTACTTTTTATCTTGCCAAGTTTTTCACATTTTTAAATACATAATTTGTTAGTTCATAACTTGAAATTTACTTACCCAATTGTTACCAAAATTTCCCAATTCAATTTTTGGTATGCCTTTTAGGTCTTTGTAAAATCTTAGATCAAAAGGAGCATTTTTTATTGGTGAAATTATTTTCCAACAATGAGGTAAAAATGACCTTTTTTTCAAGTCCTTATTTTTTTTCCAAAATTTGACACTTAATAACATTCAAACCGTTCATTATTTTCTTACCAAATTTTACAGTGGAATACTAGGTTATGCCAATAATATGTCCACCAAATTTTAGAAAAGACAGGGTTAATTTTCCTTATAGAGTGGCTGTCCAAACTAGGTCCCGAAATTAAGAATACGAAAAAACAGTTTTTTACCTAAACTTTGAAATAGTAACTCACTCATTTTTATATATTTTTCAGTGTTTCAAAAGCTCAATTTTATATAGTCAATCTCAAAAACATCACAATACAATTAAATTTTATTAAATCAATATACAGTTGATGTTTGACCCCTTGGATGTCACAGCTCAGAACATGTATTTTGTTTTAAGGTTTCTAACAAAATCCTTGGGGGTTTTGGTCCCTATTTTCAAAAATCAACACACAAGCATCATAAAAAATATAAAACAACTACCATAACCTTATTACATCACCAATAAGAAACTTTAATCATTAAATATACAAAATAATGCTTAAAAATAAAAACCATACAATAACAACCATAAAAAGTAAACTTTTTACCTGTTGTTGTTCTTGCTTAAGGTTTGGATCTTCCTATTAGCTTTGGCTCCTTCAAAACCCTTTCAAAACCTTAATCAACTTCCCCCAACAACATAGATAATTAGCTAATAAACAATCTATGGTTAAGACTTTATGAAAGTCTAGTATATGGAAAATTTACCTTAGGGAAAACCCTTCCTAGACCAAGGCTTAAATGCTTCCAAGCTTCCTTAGTGTTCTTGAGGTTGAAGATGGAGAGAAAACTTGAGAGAGTTTTAAAAAAGATGATAGTTAAAGAGAGAGAGAGAGAGAGAGAGTAGTCAGTTTTAGGGGGGGGGGGGGTTAGAAGAGTTTATACAACTCTAAGATTATCCTAAAAACACTCAAGTGTTTATTACCCACTTGCCTTAACCCTTATCTTTAAATTGAGATTAAACTAAAAAAAAAATTTGTCCACCCTAATAAACATTATCACATGGCCAGCCACCCATTTGTTTTATTTGTAATCATATTTATTTGTTTATTTATTTTATTTAAAGGTTAATAAATAATTCCTAAGAAGAAAAATCCAATTTGACTTCCTATAACCTTTTTCACTCTTATTAAGTTTTAAACACAAAACATAACACATAATAATTAAATTTAATGTCTCTCACATTTAATTTAATTAATCGCACAATAAAATTTAATCTAAAGTCCATTCATGGAATAAAATTTCCTACTTCGGTAAAATTAAGCGTTTAACACTAAATGCCCTAAAATTTCCATTTTCCCTTAGGTTTATTATTTTTGACTAAAATTTAATTTTTATGAATGTATTTTATGCCCAAAATATATTTGCCATAATTTTTCATTTTATTTTCTGAGATTTTTACCCGATCAGGGTTTTTGTATCGGTCCAAGACCGAAAGTCTTATCTTGACTTTTAAATCACAAAATTTATATTTTTGCTAGCAATAACAAATAGAATACGGGGTGCCGGCACCTTAGCCAAGTGCCCAAACATTTCTGGGATACGGGGTGCAATATCCCGCCCAACAGTACATCACTCGCCCAATTGCGCCAGGAATGACCTGCCCCTTCGGGATACGCCCCGGCCCAGTCTGCCCCTTATTCCGGGTACGGAATCGCGCCGGTCGGGTACAGCGCTGCTCCCGTCGGAGCCCAGCCGTCCCAGGTGGGGGGAACTGAAGCGATTGTGAATCCCTCCCGGGGAAAGAGGTCCGAGAAGGGACAAAATCGGGCCGAGTCGTCTAAAAAGGGCAAGAAGGGCTACGAGCCCCAGTATTCCGAGTATACCAACCTGGTAGATACCAGGGAGAACATCTACTTGGGCACTGAAAGGGAAGTTCATTACCGGAAACTAGTCCCCATATTCAAAGGAGGAAGGAATCTGAGGGATACTAGAAAGTTGGGCCACACAACCGAAGAATACTGGTAGCTCAAGGACGAGATCGAAAATCTGATCAAAATGGGACACCTCCACCAATGGGTCAGGATGCCCGTGGGAGTTCCGGGACTGCAACAGTCCCCGGACAGGCCAAGATCCTGGGCACGCAAAGGGTCCGGGACTGCTGGCCCCTTAGGGGTCCCCCGCCATGCTGGCGCCCGGACCCGGAATGCCTTATCAGGCTGGGACTGCGCCACCGCAAGTAGATGTTCACGTACCTACCATATCGGGCAAGCCCTATCTGGGAGGACCGTCCTGGAATGATCAGAAGTGTTACCTCAGCGAGCTTGACCATGACCAAAGAGGTATCCGCCTTAGTCTAGGCACTGGCCCAGCGCCCGAAGTTGATGAACCTCCCCATCACCTTCACGGAAGATGATGCCCACAATGTCCATTTCCCGCATCATCGCCAACATTTTGTTCAAACCTGCATTCATTGCGATTGGCTTGACCGAGGAAGATCTAGCCTCATGCCCAACCCAGATGTACGGCTTAAATGGGGAATCAATACTCCCAATGGGAAAAATCCAGTTGCCCGTAACTCTGGGGAACGAGATGCAAAGATCGTTAAAATTTTGTACGTTCTTGGAGGTGGATTTCCCCACCGCTTACAATGTCATTTTTAGTCGCCCCGCATTGGTCCAGTTCAGGGAAATCACCTCCATATGCCACGTATGCATGAAATTCCCTTACGATAACGGAGTGGGAATAGTCCGGGGAGATCAGAAGAGCGCACGAAAATGTTACCACGTATCTGCCCGACCCGTATACATGGTTCGCGAAGAGGCTCTTGAGGAAATCGCCGATCCAGTCCCGCCCCCTCCCCCAGCAAGACGGTTTGTCCGGGATGAGGACGAGCTGGATCCATGTATAGGGGAGGACCGCGTCCTAGAGCCCATGGAGGAGATTGAAGAAGTGTGCATCAGTGACACCGACCCAACCAAGGTAATCCAAGTCGGGAAGAACCTGAAAGCGGAGGTCCGGCCGCAATCATCGCTCAAGTGAAGGAGAACCAGGACGTCCTGGCCTGGTCTCATTCGGATATGACTCGGATCGATCGCAATATCATCTGCCATGCCTTGAATATCGACAAAGGTGCGACCCCGGTCCAGCAGAAATGAAGGCGCCTAGGGGCGGAAAGGGCAGAAGCCCTCAAGCTAGAAGTTGAAAAGTTATACTCAATCAAATTTTTCCGAGAAGCTTTGTATCCCGTGTGGCTGGCCAACCCAGTTCTGGTGCCTAAGCCAAACAGGACCTAGAGGACATGCATCGACTTCACGGATCTAAACAAAGCTTTCCCTAAAGATTGCTTCCCACTCCCTCGGATCGATCAGATGGTGGACGCAACATCTGGGTATAAGATCTTGAGTTTCATGGAAGCCTACTCAGGTTATAATCAGATTTCCATGCATGTAGAGGACCAGGAACATACCAGTTTTCAAACTAACAAGGGGGTGTACTGCTACATCGTCATGCCCTTCGGACTCAAGAACGTCAGAGCCACCTATCAAAGGCTAGTCAACAGAATGTTTCGGGCCCATCTGGGATGAAACATGGAGGTGTACATCGATGACATGCTGGTAAAATCCAAAACCTCCGGCGAACATTCTGACGACCTGACCGAAGCCTTCGCGATCATTCGAAGGAACGGGATGAAGTTGAATCCCAAAAATTGCACCTTCAGCGTACCGTCCGGAAAGTTCCTGGGGTTCATAGTAAGCTTCTGGGGAATAGAAGCCAATCTGGACAAAATCAAGGCACGGGTTGAGATGCCCTCGCCTCGGAAGCACAAAGATGTGCAAATCTTGACTGGAAGGATAGCCGCTTTGAGCCGTTTTGTCTGAAAGGCCACGGACAAGTGCATCCCGTTCTTCAACGTCCTTTGGGGAAGCCAACATTTCGAATGGTCAACCAAGTGTGAAGAGGCTTTCCAACGACTGAAAGAGCATCTATCCCAAGCACCGATACTGGAAAAATCGGTGGAAGGGGAACCGCTATACCTCTATTTGGCCATGACCGAACACGCGATCAGCACCGCCCTAGTATGGGAGGACGGGAAGGCCTAACTCCTGGTCTACTAAGTAAGCAAAAGATTATTGGGTGCAGAATCACGATATCCACTAATCGAAAAGCTAAAATTATTTCTACTAATCGCGTCCTGGAAGCTCAGGCCTTATTTCCAGGCTCATGCCATAAGAGTTCTGACCAACCATCATTTGCGGCAAGTGTTGCAAAAACCTGAATCATCAGGGACACTCTTGAAGTGGGCTATGGAACTGAGTCAATTCGACATTGCATACATCCCTAGAACCTCAATCAAGGAACATGCCCTAGCCGACTTCATCGTGGAATGCTACGGGATCAGTAAAGAAGACGATCCCGCGGATCCCGCAGTGCCCGTGTGGAACGTGTTCGTAGACGGGGCCTCGAATGAAAACGGAGCAGGGGCCGGAATCATCCTAGTGTTGCCTCAGGCGTACCAATTAAAAAATGCCCTGCGTTTCTAGTTCAAGGCTTCAAACAACGAGGCCGAGCAAAACGTGAAGTAGGGGTCGCAAACCTGGAGATCTATAGCGATTCCCAGTTGGTTGTTAGGTAGATCTCGGGAGAATACCACACTAAAGGGGAAAAGATGGCACCTTACATGACCCAGGGAGCAAAACGTGTTTGCAGACATGTTGGCAAAATTGGCCACGAATGCTGAGGCAGAGCTTTTTGGGCTAGTCCCGATCAACCATTTCCCCATACCGAGTATTCTGAGTTCAACGATCAGTGTTGTCGACTACTCCACGTCCTGGATGGGACCCATCATCCAATACCTGACAACTGGGGGTTTGCCAATGGACAGGATGGCAGCCAGGCTACTTCATTACCAGGTCCATAGATACGTCATGATGGACGAAAAGCTCTATCATAGAGGATTATCCATGCCGTACCTATGATGCGTATCAGGGACCGAAATGAGCGCAATCCAGCATGAAGTGCACCAAGGCTTCTGCGGAGATCATATAGCCGGACTCAGCTTGTCCAAGAAGATCCTGCGCCAAGGATATTTCTGCCAACCATGAAAAAAGACTTTATTGATTACGTCAGCAAATACGAGAAGTGCCAAAGGTACACGAAGATCCCTCAAGCCCCTCCGACGAAAATAACCTTAATGACTAGTCCCTGGCCCTTCGCGGTATGGGGAATCGACCTAGTAGGATCACTCCCGACCAGGAGAGGAGGTGTGAAGTACGCTATTGTGGTCGTTGACTACTATACCAAGTGGGTCGAACTGGAGCCCATGAACACCGTCACCTCAAAGAAGGCCTTAGACTTCGTCATCAACAACATCGTATGCCTGTATGGGCTACCCTACAAGATTGTGTCCGAAAATGGGAAGCAGTTTGACAGCATCCAATTCACAGATTTCTGTGAAAGACAGGGTATCATCAAGAACTTCTCCACGGTCGCCAGACCTCAAACAAATGGGCAAATAGAGGCCGTCAACAAAATCTTGAAGGGGACATTAAAGAAAAAGCTTCAAGCCTGCAAGAGCAAGTGGCCAGAAGATGTACCAGGGCAAAATCACTACCGGATCACCGAACGATCGTCTACCGGACACACTCCCTAATCCATGGAATCCTTGGATCTCATCGAAGAGATCAGGGAGGAATCATAAGTCCAGTTGAAGATGTACCAGGGCAAAATCGCTCGGCATTTTAATTCGAAAGTAAAAAGCCGAAGGTTTGAAACTGGTGACCTAGTCCTAAGGAGAGTTTTCCCTGCAACCCAAGATCTGGGAGTGGGGGTTATGGGCCCGAATTGGGAATGGCTGTATGAAATTCATCATGAAGTGTGTTCGGGAACATACCGTTTAAAGCGACTCGATGGCACTGAAGTCCCAAGGGCCTGGAACGCGGAACATCTCTGTAAGTACTATCAGTAGTCAGGAGAGCATTTTTTAGCTTTATATTTTCTTTGTAAACAATGTACGCCCCAGGGCGATTTCTTGAGCAATAAAAATGGCATGTACAGAACGTCATAAAGAGATATTGTGAAACAATGAAAATTCTCATCTACCTCCATAAGCAAGTAACCCAAGACCAGTCTTTGCTCACTTGGCGGGGGGGGGGGGGTATATCCATTATAAACAAGTATGAGAACAAAGCAGGAAGCTAAATGCTCAACCAAGACCGGCAAGGTCTGGGGGGTGAAAGCCCAAATGGACGTAAGACTCAAGCCTAGTCCCAACCCGAACCTACAAGGTCTGGGGGGTGAAAGCCCAAATGAACCTAAGGCTTAGGCTTGGCCCCGGCCCAGACATACGCGGTCCGAGGGTACAATATATAGGACCTAAGGCTTAGGCCTGGTCCCGGCCCGGACGAGCGTAGTCTGGGAGGTGAAATATCCAGTAGGACATACGGGCTAGCCCAGGTCCTAACTCGGACATGCATGTCCCGAGGATATAAAATTCCTAAAACATGGTTGACTGTATGTGGTCCCAAATAACTAAATACCCATCCGTGTCATTCCTACAATAGCACAAGATTATTAGAACGTGAGCCCCAAGTATAAGTTGTCTAAAATTAGTCTTAGAAATGGCCCAGGCCGTGGGAACCTAACCAAGGTTTCAAAACAAACTAATCAACTAATCCTTGACGGTCCAGGCCGTCAGATTTTCAACACTCCCTAATGGCCCAAGCCGTTGGAACCTGGGCAACAGGATTAAAGCAAGCTAATAAGTTAAAATCAGGAATAATCTAGTCCAGGCCATTGAGATCCGAAGATGGATCACCAGAAGAGACCCCTACCATTTGGTGAAAGCTTAACGAATAGAAACAAAGTAAATAAGAACACAAAAATTTTCTTAGATGCACGCGCGTCCATGAAAGTGTTATAAAATTAAAAGAAAAGAGAAAGAAAAAGAAAAAGAGGGCCCGGGCCTAGGCTTCACCATGCCCTGACGCATCCGGGACGACTGCATCCGCCTCTTCCTCATCCAAGGGCTCCGCGTCAGCTTTCTCCTTGGCCTCAAATTCAGCCTTCTTCGTGGCAAGGTCGGGGTAGTGCAGGAGGTTCATGTTTTTTTCTTGGAGCTAGGCCATGTAGGTGGCCTCGTCGAAGGTAACCTCGAGCATGGCATCCGCCTGTTCTTTCTCGCAATGGGTCTCATTGTGTGCCTTTACCTCCTGCTGGAGCAACTTGTCCAGTTCATGGACCCAGGACTCCAGACCGGTGACCCTCTCCCAATCTTGGGAAGACTTGGCTGCGGCCGCCTCCTGCAGAGCCTTTACTCGGAGGAGCTCCGCCTCTAGACTGGCTACCAGCTTGCCGGTCTTAGCATCTCTCCGAGACATAGTCTCTTCAAGTTGAAACTTAGTCCGGGCAGCCTATTCGCGGTCTGCATTGGTTTGAGCAACCTCCTTGGCCAGGGTTTCCTTTGTGGCATCCCTCTGGTTCACGACCGCCTCCAGCTCCAGTTGGATCATCTTCATCTTCATGGCAATCTCGGCCGCCAAGTTGGCATTCTGATGAGCCAGTAGAGCATCCTGAAACAAATTGAAGTTAGAAAAAATTGAACTAGAAGTGCAAGAAGAAAAAGGAGATGTAAACGGATAACTTACAGCCGTGGCTGATGGCGGAGGATCTGGGAGATGACCAAAATGTCCTGGTTGGAAATGGTGGCGTACCGCTTCAATTGAAGGTTGGACATGGTATTCCCCACCTAATCCAACAAGTTCGTCATGAACGGAGCCGTGTCCTGCCCCAGTTTGGGACGAAATCCCGTCTCAGCAACCAGCCGGTCCATGATCGGCTGGGGAGCGCTGAATGCTGCAGGACGCTCTGAGAACTCAACCTGACGAAGAATCATCAGGGCCCAGTAGACCTCCTCTCTTTTCTCCTGACCATTCTCCCAAGTCCAGGTTACCAGTTTGGACTGTTCATCTTGCAAGACTTCCTCCCCCTCTTCGGGTAAAGCTGGATGGACTGGGAGCGGAGGCAAGATGACTTTCCCCGGAAGATTCCTCGGCCGAGTCAGTGCCTTTCGTCTTGGCCCTCTTCGTCCCTATCGCAACTTTGTTTTCACTCGACTTCGCGGCTCAGTTCCTAGAACTCCGACTCGCCGGCGGGTCCTGCTCCAGATTGATTATTGGAGGATGAGCGGGGGGAGCTGGGGAAGTTGCAGGATCAACGGTCGTGATCGGAACCACGGCTAAAGCCTCCCTGATGGAATGAGATTCCGGCACCGGCTTTGGCTTAGGCGCGCCTCTAGCAGCTTTTTTGCCCGAAGCCTTCGCCTTGGAAGCCCGGACCTCGAGGACCTGCTTCATTTTGTCCATGCGGTTGGACATGTCAGAATCTTCTGGAACAAACACAAACAAAAAAGGGTTAACAAAATAAGCAAGTCAATGCGATTAAGTAATAACAAAACTAAAAATAATCCAGGATGAACCCTTGTCTAGACCTCGGACTAGACTCAATTCTTCTGAGGCAAAGGAAGGGATTCGATCTCCCATGTCATCAGGGTATAGGAAGTTCCCATACTGAAGGAACCTCGGTTGAGTACATGAGAGTTTTCGAATCAATAGTGATAGGAGACGAAGGTCTCATCTCCCCATCAGCCCCGAACAGGGGGCCTCGATAAACTAGTCTATCCCTAACTAACTCCCCAACTCGGGGAGCATAAGTCAAAAGCAAAGGCGAATTACCTCGCCCTGATACACTAGCACTGGGGTCCTCATTTTCGGTTGGGCCTCGTCAAAGAGTGCTTCCAGCTCCTCGGAGGTGGCGCTCTCCCTCTGCTGAGCCTGGTCCCGTTTCCTTTTGGTCGCGTCTGCCCGAGCCGCATCCTCTAAAGCCCTGATGTGCTCAAGGGTCAGCTCCTCCCTCAATGCGGGGTCTTTCTCACATTGTATCCCCAGAAGGCTTGGGGCCTTGATCATTTGGTTGGCCGCTAGCATCCCGACCACTCGGAGGTTGTCAGTGTTGAGGTAGCACCCTACGTCTAAATCCTACATGCTTAGCTCGGAGTAGAGTCTCTTGCGCTCCGGCATGAACTGGGTGAGGGGATTCTAGGCATAGGGTCCTACCACCCAAGGCAATGAGTTGAGAATGAGGAATAAAAAGCGAAAACAAAAAGGAAACTAGGGAATGGGAAACCACTTACCCACTCGCTGGAAGTCCAGCATCAGCGTGGGGTTCTTTTCTATAAGAACCCAGGACATCATGAACCAGTAATGTCTGATGACAAGGGGATGCTTCTAGGTGCTGGTAGGAGCGGCGTAGTTGCCCCACTATATTAGCCTATAGAAGCTGTCCAGGGTCTTGTCCTTAACATTGACCTGCGGCTCCATCTTGTAGAAATACAGCACCTCTGCCAGGGTCAGATCCGGGATCTACTTCGCGATGCAAAAGATGCGCCATCCCGTGAGCAGGTGCTTTTCTTGAGGCAGGAATGGCACGGAGTAGTCATGGAGTGGGAGAGTTGCTCCTGCACTGATGTGGCCTACACTCCAGGCCCCAAACTCGCCCACGCCAGTGTGAGCCTTCTCCTCTCTTCTGGCCAGGCGGTTATAGAATAGTCCGGGACTTGACTCCACGCCCAAATGCTTCTCTAGGGCATACAGCATCCTGTATTTTCGGAAAAAGGTTCTACACCCGGTCCATCTCCCACATGTTGCCTCTGGGAGTCTTGGACCCGGATAGAGTGATAGGGGTTGTGTTAACTTATTCTTCCAAATGATGGGTGTTGACCCTAGTTTTGGTCAACGACACGGAGTCTAGAAAACGACAGAAGGTAATTTAGAGCTTAAGAAAATGATCTAATGGAAAATAAAGGACACAGAGAATTATAGTGGTTCGGCCCCAGTGATTGGTAATAACCTATGTCCACTTAATACTATTATTAGTATTGAGCTCCAAAGGTTTGATCAAAGAACCAGGGTTCTTGAGTTTCACAGACCTTAGAAGAAGAAAACAATACAAACGATGGATAATAGTAATACAATTCTGAAAGAGAGAAAAAAATCAATCCCCTCCCTAGAGCTATTCTTGTGTATTTATAGGCTCAAGAAGGGTTACATGAATTAGGAAATCATATCTACCCTCGATAAATTGATCTGCAAGTCATAATGAAGAGATATTCTCAGATATCATTACAACTGTACAGATCTTTTACATAAGTGAACGGAGTATAAGACCACGTCATCAAAAGCCGTTTTTTGGATAAACCAAGGGTGACGTCCGAGGTCATGGCTGATGATCTATGAGCAAAATAGAACAAAACAAAACAAACAACCAAGCAGTCAGCACCAAAACCCAAGAAGGTCGGTTAAGGTACGGGGGCTCTCCTACGAACTGCTTTGAGGAGTCCCCTCTTGATCAGGTTCGGGATCACTAGGAAGCCGTGAAACCTTGATCAGGAACCAAAAAGAAAAGGAAAGGATCTGGCTGTTCTCCTAAGCTAGCCTATTGCAACTTGTCCAGGAACCACCCGAGCCCGAGGAGATCCGGGACAATCTGGACTAGTTTTCTTTTCCTAACCTACTCTCAGGCACCCAGAGCCATTCTAAACGCAGGCAAGATTTAACAGCCTAAACAGATAAATATGAAGATATGGAAAACGCATGAAAATAAAAGCAAAAGTCAGGAAAACTTACTGTAAAAGACTAGTCTTGAAGAATTATGGGTTTCCGGCGGCAGCGACGGTAAAATCACGGCTTTTAATAGGTGAAGGCAGCCCAAAAGCTCGTCTATGGGGCAGGCCAATGTCATCTGCTCAGGCAAAGTTATGGATGCCGAGCGCGTAGGGAACAGGCGACGGCGAAGACAATGGAAAATTTCATCGGCAAGCTCAATCATAAAAGATCCTTGAAGTGTTTTTCTTTTCTGAGAATGTAAAGATTTCAAATGAAAACCTGAGGCTATTTATAAGAGCCAGAAGGCAGTTTTGATATAACGGTTAGGCACGATCCCCCTATCGGACGGTCCTGGATCGTGCAGGGACATTAATGGATCTACTCGAGTACTAGATCACGGTACCCCCGGGGCGTGATCTGCGCCGCCCCGATCCAACGGCCCAGAAAAAGAGCACCTCAAAAGTTGCCCCATCCAATGGTCCACCTTGTCGCAGAGGTAATAATGGGAACACTCATGCGGATGGGACGCTTCGTAGACCGAGACAACACCCTAGGCCCTAGCAAATTAACCATTAGGGTGTTTCCTGACCTTTCAAGACCTAGTGCCATCAATGCGCCAATAACAAGGGGACCCGTGCACCATTCGTAATGAACCAAGGCTTTGGTAAGCAAACCCGGATCCTGGTAAATGGTCCTGGCCCTTTGGATTCAGCCTGGGGCATCGTAGCAGGGTTTAATTCCATGATTGTTCAGCACGCAGTGCCCTTCACCTACGAACCCGTCGCCTTGGAAACGAACCTGGAAGTGACGAGATGGTTCGAGAGGGAGACAAGCCTCCACTTTCCAAGTGTCCAGATCCACAATCTAAGCCTATGGGCCACCCAATTTGTAGTTAAGGCCCAGATCGGGCCCATTTGACGAGAGGAAAATGGATGTTGGCAGCCCAAGTCTGGGCAAGGCCCAAAGGACGTCCAGGAGTGCGAACCTGGACCTCCGGCGGGGCAGGTGGTATGGTCCCAGAACCACTCCCCCAAACGTCTCGAGGCACGGCAGAGAAGGTCGCGACTCGCAAAACCAAGATGGGAACCGGGATCGCTGTGGATAAGACCTGGATCCTGGTAAATGGTCCGGGACCTTGGTGAACGGAGGGGGACGTTGGTAAACGGACCCGGGTCGGTTGTCCGAGGTTGGCGAGGTAAAGTGCCCAAGCGTGGGGGTTGTCCCCATGCTTAAACCGGTAGAAGAGGCTACCTCGGGATTGTACGCTGTTGGTTTAGAACTGTGCCGCCACTACTCTGACCGATCTTGCCCCCCAAATCTTCTTCGTCAGCTTAGGGTACCTAGATTGAAACTCCAGTTTGTCGCATGTCTTAGAATAAGATATTTTTTGGTTTGGCCCAATGGGCTTTGACTATTGTATGTTTCATATTTTAATCCTTTGTATTGGGCTCCTGTCAGAGAAGAAAATGGTATTTGCGCCCTTATTGGGCCTGGGTCAGCCCGTCCCAAGCCCAGTGCACTCCTGTGCCTATAAATACGAATAATGGTGCACTGAGGAGGGGGGATTTTGGATGGTAAGCAGTTACTCTGCTCAAACTTGTAGAAAAGCTCCATTGTCAAAGGTTCTCTAAGCTCTAATACAACTGTCTCGTGGACTACGGCTTATTGATGCCCCAACCACGTAAAAACCTTGTCTTTACTCCTCAAATCTTTTCTTCTAAGCTCTCTAATCTTCTATTATTAAAGTTTCCAAAAAACTCGATAAACATCTACTAATCGAGGTAGGTTAGATCACGATGTAGTATATGATAACCCATCTAGGTCCTCTGTCTACTAATCGAGGTAGGGTAAATCATAACTCTAAACCATGAAAATGATAAAAAAATATTGGGGCTTGCTATCTAAGCAAGTCATATGCGAAAGGAATAAAAAAAATATTTATACATATACATATTATAGCATAAAACATATCATAACATAAACATATAAACACATAAAATCTTTCCTATTTTCCTTACCGAAACCGGGATATTTCAGAACACTCCTAAAAACCAACAGCAAAACCATGAGTATTTCTAAAGAATGAAGATGAAAAAAGAACTAAACCATCCAAATAGAAACTTACCAAAAAGAACCTTAAGTTTCAAGAAACTTAAATACCTAACCAAGAATCATAAACAAGAGTTAGGATCTGAAAAGAAAATAAAAGAAAACTAAAGAAGCATAAAGAAATTGAACTTAGGGATAAGAATACCTTGAATGATCCTATGAATTGATCTAAACCTCGATATCGAAATGTCACTATATCTCACTTCCCAAGAGTTTAGAAAAGCTTAGAATGATAAAGCTTTTATTCCAAAAACCCATGTGTTTCTCTCTATAGTAACCTTAGCAACTTGGAGGTACTGAAGACTGCTTGAAGAATGAAGAAAATGGCTTGGTACCTAGGTCTTATTTATAGAGTTCAAGGAGTGAAACTGACCCCTTTTAATTTGAATATAACTTGAAAAAAATTTGAATTTTCGTTCAACAGACACCCAGAACTCAGTCAAAATCGTTCAAAGGAAGGTCCAAGAGGTTAAGGGATGTTTTAAATTAAAATCACAAACTTTCAATAAATTATGAGTTGGAGCCGATATATCGCCACCCATAGGCGATATATCGCCTCTCCCCATATTCCTGAGCCCCGTTGGATCGTTTGTGCAAAGTCGATGTGTTTTCCGTATCTTCTGTAGGCGATATATCGGCCCCTAAAGCTGTGATATATCGGCATACGTTGATATATCCAACACGTAATTGCACTTTTCTACGTATTTAAGATTGATAAAACAGCTTTCGCTGAGTGTAAACGTGATCCTAATTGTTTCTAGAAGGTTCTAGAGTTTCCAAGTCTTTCTTTTAATTAAACTATTCATCAAAAATACTTAAATCCTTACTAAACATGATTATGACAAGTGTCATGCTCTTTTTAAATCTATATAAACCTTAGGTTATAATAAACAACATTTCTAAGACCAGTAATATTAATCAAACCTTATGTTATAATTAATATTTCTAAACTATAGGTTAAACTTATAAAATCCATAAATGTTGCTATGAGTTTCCAACTAAGTCTCAGCTTGAACCAAAATCCACGGAATCTAACATACTACAAACTAATACTAACTACTACTACTATCTAGTTAAGTAAAATTCTGGAACACTACAGGGAGTTATAGATGTTCTTTGCTCTCAGCAAGATTTCACCCTCCAATGTATAGTCCAGTTATGCTTAGCCAATACAGTGATTATTCGTACAGTATACTAGGATTAATGATGGCACTTCATAATTCATTATTATAATATAGGGCAGTTTGGTCATTTTAAAAATCATTTGTAAGGATTAATGATCCTTATTTTGTTTTAATCCCATTCAAGAAATTCATACTAAAAAATTTAAGACTAAACCCTAAGTCTCGGGGAGACCTATCCTATGGTCTCGATACTTAAGCTCGGGTATCGCAATAGTATTTTCCCACAATCCACTAAAAATCTTATTCTTTAAAAGTTCAGCTATTAACCTGTACTTTCAACAGTCGGTTACATATATAAAAGATTTTAGCCGGTATTATATCCAGAAAATACTAATTAAATTCCTTAATTATCTTTGAAGAAAATAATCTCTTAATTTTCCTTTTATTTTTCTCAAGGTTTTAATCTCTAAAAATTGTTGTAAGAAAATAGCATAATTTTAACTTAATTAGGAAAATCGTTAATCATTTCTTATCTTGACTAGTTATTTAAGTCAATTAATCAAGTTTACTTACTAGAAAAATAATTTACTTAATTATTTTCTCAAAATATAGGATTTTTAAACCCTCTTTTGATTGATCAACTTAATAATAAATTAAATCTTTTATTTTTAGAAAGAATAAAAATTCTTTAATAAAAATAATTCTCACTAATCTCAAAATGGTATTTTAGGTCAAAATGCTTATAAGTCTTACCAAGTTTTTATCTTGCAATATGCAAAAATGTACTTTTATCTTAAGTTCTAAAATCCCATTTTTGCACTAAGTGTGAAAACCTCATTTTTCACACTTTTAACTACATATTTTGTTAGGTCATTACTTGAAATTTACTTACCCAATTTCTACCAAAATTTCTCAATTCTATATTTGGTATGCCATTCAGGTCTTTGTAAAATCTTAGCTCAAAAGGAGCATTTTTTATTGGTGAAAATATTTTCCAAACATTGAGGTTAAAAATGACCTTATTTTCAAGTCCTTATTTTTTCCAAACTTTGGTACTTAATAACTCTCAAACCGTTCATTATTTTGCCACAAAATTTTACAGTGGAATACTAGGTTATTTCAAGAATATGTCCACCAATTTGTACAAAAAACTTGGTTCATTTGGCCTATACAGTGGCTGTTCAAACTTGGTCTCGAATTTAAGAATACGAAAAAAACAGTTTTTTTTTTTTACTTAAACTTTGAAATAGCCTAAATCACTCATTTCAAAAGCTCAAATTTATGTACTCCATCTCAAAAAAATCACAGTACAATTAATTTTTTTTTTTTAAAAATAGTATACAGTGGATGCTTGACCCCTTGGAAGTCACAGCACAAAACATGTATTTTTTTGTTTTAGGGTTTTCAACAAAACCCTTATGGATTTTGCTCCCTATTTTCAAAAATCAACACACAAGCATCATAAAAAGTATAAAGCAACTACCATAGCCTTATTACGTCACCAATAAGAAACTTTAAGCATTAAATATAAAAAATAATACTTAAAAGTAACAACCATAAAATGTAAACTTTTTACCTCTTGTTTTTCTTGCTTTAGGTTTTGATGTTTGTACTAGTTTTGAATCCTTCAAAAATCTTTCAAAATCTTAACCAACTCCCCCAACAACATATATAGTTACCTATTGAAAGATCTATGGTTAAAAACTTTACAAAAGTCAAGTTTTTTTTTAAACTTTACAATAGGGAAATTCTTCCTAGACCAAAGCTTCAGCTTTCAAGCTTTCTTAGTGTTCTTGTTGGTTGAAAATGGAGAGAAAACTTGACAGAGAATTTTTTAACAAGATGAGAGTGATTTGAGAAGGGGGGAGGGGGGGGGGGGGGGAGGGGGGTTGGTTTTTCGGAGGTTGGAAGAGCTTAGACAGCTCTAAAATATCTAAAACACTTGAATATTTTTACTTTCACCACTTGATGCCATTATCCCTAATTTAAATGAGGATTAAAACTAAAATAATTTGGTCCACCCAATTCATTTCCTTCACATGGCTATTGCTAGCCAAAATATAAAGTTATTGCTAGCCAAAATATAAATATTTCCTAAGAAGAAAAATTCAAAATGACTTTCTATAACCTTTTTCACTCATATAAAGTTTTTTTAAACAATAAAACTTAACACATAATAATTAAATTAAATGTCTCTCACATTTAATTTAATTAATCACACAATAAATTAAACTGAGGTCCATTCATGGAATAAAATTCCCCAATTCAGTAAAATTAAACATTTTAATACAAAACGCCCTAAAATTTCCATTTCCTCTTCCGTTTATTATTCTTGACCTAACTTTAATTTTTATGAATGTATTTTATGCCCAAAATATATTTTCTATAGTTTTTCATTTTATTTTCTGAGATTTTTACCCGATTAGGGTTTTTTTGTCAATCTAAGACTGAAAGTCTTTCCTTGACTTTTAACTTACAAAATTCATATTTTGGCTAGCAATAACTCATGCAAATAAATTCCAAACAAATATAATATTGTTTATAATAATATTCTTAACTCGGGGAAAAAATATCTCGAACCGAGTCATTTAAAGGTACCCGAAACGTAGGGCATTACAGTTCAACCATTGTTTTCTGTAAAAGCCTTTTCATTACATACTAGTATGTGAGATGAAATATAGTTAGATTGTGTTACACACAACCAACTAAACTTTATATTGGTAACAGAGTAGTTACTAGCTAACGCTTCCACTACAATAAAGCTTTACATAATTTGTGATATTCTTTTATTTATCATTGTTAATTATCCATAACTTGCTTACTTGACTTATAATAATTATTTCTAATACAATTTAACTAGAAAAATATAGTGATTAGAATAATCATGCTTCATTAAAGTAGCAATTAAGAAATACAAACACTTTTGTAATTGTTGACGCGATTCTTCGCCGACAGATAATTATACAAATAAATAGGATGGATTAGTGCTGATTAGTGAACCATAATATGAAAATAGCTTAATTATAGAATTGAGAAATTAATAACATGGGAAGGTGATCACTCCTTTCTATTTAGGTGTTTCGAAGGTTAAAAATCCCTCTAGTCCACCAGTCGATATTATTGATATCTCTTGGTTAATCCTTACAGAGTACTTCTTTACAAAAAATATGCCAACCCTTTGCAATGCCCAAGGCCTTTGTATTTATAGAAAGAGGATACCGGGGTTGGCAAAGGGGGTCATCCCGTGATCTCTTTACCCTTCACGTCATCTCTGTGACACTGATGATTCCTAAAACCTGACAGTGAAGTGTGGTCTAATCAATAGGTAAGGAGGGATAATGGGCCACATGACCCAAACCAGGCGTGGGATGTCTGAATACGCACGTTTATACTGCGTGTCCGAGAATTCAGGAATGGAATAGACACGTGATGTCTGATATATGCACGTTTATATTGCGTGGTTGTCTTTACAAAGATTCGGGTGTCAGATCTCTGCTACATCACAAGCTTAATGTAGTGCCAGCTCGTGATATCTATACTGCTAACCCGCTACCTTCGAGTAAACTGTTAACTCTCTAATCAGCTCGGGCTGGACGGACGGAAGCCCGTAACACAGCTCCGGGTGGACGATTTACACGTGGCGGATCGAATTAGGCCCTTTTCCAGCTCGCCAATAGTGCACGGATATTTAGGGCGTACAATAATCTTTTATTATTATTAAATTGTTTCACTAAATGACTTCATGGAAAAATTTCAATTTATTCACATAACCACTTGTGAATCCCAATTTTTAAGTCTTTGATGTTGTACAATCAAACGTGTACAGAGTATAACAAGTGTTAAAATTATATAAATAATAAATACAAGAATGATCACTCATTATCTATTTAATCTTATCTAATATGATTATATTCCATTTCTAAAATACTAATTTTGTTAGCATTCTAGTTGTATGTGAGTTGGGTTTAAATTCCAAGTTAACATACAAATTACTTGAATTCCAAGTTCGAGTTTAGACTTCCTTTTGATTAGATCAAACATGTCTTTAAGTGACTTTATATTGAATGTTTCATGAAAATTTCTAGCAATTTTCTTTGCATCCAAAAAATGAACATATCTTAATTAAATGTCAATCAATATTGACTTACTATTTATTATCTCTTTTTAACATTAAAATGTTCAACATACATCTATATGTATTAGCTAAATGATTATGTGATTTTTTATTCCTTATTAGAGAATAGTCTTTTGGTTAACTTTAATTAATAGACTATATAAACAGGGAGAAAATCAAAGAATGGTTCTAATAAAAGATTGTCTTTAATTTGTTTTATGTGTCTAATTAATTACAAACCAATCCAAAAAATAATTCACATATATGTTTCACTTAATTATTGTCGAAATAATATGTCTTATTAAATATATGATTTGCATAATAATGAATAATTCATAATTATCATTTAAACTCATTGAAGAATCGGGTAAAACAAATATATTTCAAAAAGAACAACTAATTTTATTATTGAAAAGAAATAATGAACTAGTTCACTCATCAATTAAAGGAATCAAAATTACAGTTTCTAGAAAAAATTCTATAACTAATTTAAAGAAACAGACTTAATGCAGGTGTCCGTGGCATGGCGAGATCGGCGTGCGTGGGCATGGCTCTGCGTGGGTACAGTGTGGGCGTAGGCGGGCATGCATAGGTGCAGGGGCACGACTCGGGCTTCGGGGTTGGTGCTCGGGGCTTGAGTTATCTCAGAAATTTTACCCATAAATTTAAAAGAAAAATTACGAAATTCCCATGCCCAGAAAAATTGGCTTACATTTTTTCATCTAGAAACTTTAAGAACAAATCCTAAACCCAAAAGCACCATTTTAAACAACCCTTAGGAATCTATCATCATCAATATAAACATACATCCATTCAAACATATATCATGTATAATATAAAAATGCAAATAGTCCCACACAACAATTAATAATATGCAGAGATTAATGACCTACTCTGGTACCAATTGTTGGAAAAACAATCAGAGTACACAACGGAACTAGCATGGTGGGCCTAGTTTATAAACACAAAATTTTTCCATCTCTCATATAAACAATTAATATCTTCAAGGAAACACCTAGACAAACATATTAATATGCAATATCATTAATCATGCAACATATATATAAATAGGGGAATTCTCCTATAGGTGCTTCACTTTAAGCCCTACTGGTGGGGTTCTTAGTGTTCTCGACCCGTAAACAGTTTTCGGTGCGATTTTTTTTATGACCGTGTATATTGTAGCTATTTAGAGCATCCTGCAAATTTTTCAGAAAATTCCAAATAGTTTACAATAGCGAAAACTAAGTTCAAACATGTTTTTGCACGCTTAACTAATTTTTTTTATGTGCATGGAAAACAACATGTTTGAACCTAGTTTTCTGTACTGTAAACTATTCTGAATTTTTTGAAAATTTGCTGGATGCTCCACCGATAGGGCTTAAAGTAAAGACCCTATAGAAGAATTTTCCTATATAAATACACGCATACTTACATACTTATATATATATATCATATGCACATATACACAAATATTCCAGAACAGAAATATTTATCTATTGAAGCCTAACAAATTCATTATTCAACCTCAATTATCATATAATTGTATATTTGAACCGAAGAATAAAAATCTTCTCAAATTTCCAAATTACAGTTATACATTTTTATCAACTCTTACCTTGAAATAATGTTGATAGTGCCACCCTGGGGACCTATGGACCTATAATATCAAGCTCCAATAAATATTAGATTATCAATAAAAACTCTTTGATTCAATAATCATATTTATTAATCTCATGATTACTCCACTATAAATATGACATTGAACTCTTGATAATTATAGACATATATTTACAGAGTACTTTATTAAAGAATAAAGTGTCCATTGGTATAATCATTACATACAAAATTAATCCTCTATTAATGGTTCATAATTAAAAGGGAATAAAATAACTGTTTTACCCTTTTAACTATATCTTGTTCCTGGAGTATCGTTAACTTTACTAGTGAAGGTTGTGTCACAACAAGTTTCCGACGTGAGCGCTCATAACCTTTTCAGTTCCAAAAGTCAACCCAATAGGGAACCATTATTCAATATATAAGAAGTTATTGATTCCATATCTGTTAAACTATGTCCCCAGCCATATATATCATCTAGTCCCCAAAACAATTGTTCTTAGCCTGTTCATTCTGACAAACCTTAACTCATGAATCAAAGGATCAAATGACATATATAGGATTCCATAGTAACCTCAGGATTAAGATCATGGTGTATATGGTCATCGTTTGATGTGTTTTGATTAATACTATGAAACAGTGTTTAAACAAGTATTAATAAATCACATCCGGTCCAGTTTTATACATCACTATATATAAAGTGCCTTCACTAAAGTGTAGCGAACCATACTAGCAGTAATTAATCTAAAGATTCCACACATTTATTTTACTGCAAACTGTTTCAAGTTTATTATCATAATCTCGATCATCTATACCAATATGAGGTTAAGACCACATAGATAAACTTTGGAATTTTATGATATTTACTTAATATTATCAACATAATATCGAACATAGTCTTTATATATATAATAATTCAATTCAATTAATTATTTCATTTAAAACATTTTTCATCTACAATTTCTTTAAGGGCATTATTCCCAACATATACACGCACCCAGGTATACATTCCCCCTAGTTATATATGTATGTCCCTTTTATATTTTATACGTAGATTGGGCCCATAGATTAGTATATACCTTTGCCTTGAGTGTTCCTTGTTTCCTTAGTGTTTTAGGCATGTACATAAGGGTAACTGTTTACTCTAATTGCACTACTATTGTAATGTAGATGTAGGGCTGTCTTCACGCACACAAGTTGCTGAGTCTTTGCTTGCATATGGCGTCTGGACGGTCCTTCAAAATTCGCCCTGATGTCAAACCTATCCAGTTGTCACCTTCCGACATTGAAGCTGACACCCATAAACCTTCTGCAAATGCGGGTGTGCAAATGCTCTACCTGCAGCGGTTATCCTACCATAGGCAAAAGGTATGGGGCCTTGAGAGTGAGGTCGAATTCTTCGCCAGTGGTGGGGGTTCAAGTTCTTCCCCATGACACGAGACATACGTTGCCTAACTAAAATCAACCCTTCAATATTGTGTAGCCAAAATTGTTTGTATAGAGAAAAATCTGCCTCCTGAACCTCCATCTTCCTACGGTATTCGAGCTCCAGACGTCGGGGTCCTACCCTTGGGGATGTTGATAGTGATCCCTCTGAATCTGAGTTTCTTTCCAAGGTGTTTCCCTCATTTCTTCTTCCGTTCATTGCCAGACGTCTAGGGTCAAGCAGTATGCGGGTAGTTGTAGGACATGTAAAGAGCCTTCTATGGGGTTGATGAAGTCAATTGCTCACAAATCGTCTGTTGTTCCTGTCCAGGTATTAGACATGCCTAGGGAGATCCCTGAAAATTCCGAGAATGCAGACATGGAGTCAACTCTGACCTAGACCAAACTCTCTAACATGCTAAAGACCCATCGACTGTCACCAGACAATAGCATCGTCATTACCTCCTGTAACGACCTTGCATCTAAGCCTCCACATAGGCTTGTAGCTTTCAAGGACTCAGTGATCAAGTCTAGAAGGGCCTTACAACTCCACCCCTTCTTTGTTAAGGAACTTAATTATTTCGAGCTAGCACCTCTTCAGTTGTCACCCAACTCTTGGGTTTTTTTGAGTTGTATGTATGTGCTATATAATCAAGTTCACTTCTAGGGGCCCTCCATGAATGAGGTCCATCATCTATTCACTTTGAGGGCGAACCAAATAGCCCCTGGCTTCAATAAACTCCAAAATGTTGTGGCTCTCATAGGGTATCCCCTTGTGGAGGACTCTATTTCAAATAGGGGTACGTGGAAGAGTAATTTTTTCTTCACCAACAACGTATCTACCGAGCATACATGTTTCAACACATCCTGTAAGCATTTTCTATCTGCATATATATATATATGCTTACTTGTCTTTATCCCTCTTCTCAGGTTTTCCTTCCTATACCTAATTCCTTTTCCTTGGCCTTAAGTCTTGAAGGGGTTGTTGGCCATGATTTGAGGCCTGCAGCCCACGACCATGTGGCAAAGGTCCGAGGTATGCTGACTTCATGCAAACATGCCTGTTTCCTTTTTACTTAGGGCAATGTCTATTCATCCAAGTTGGTGTCTCTTGACCAAGCCATTTTCTTGTGCTCTGTTATATCCAAGTCTACCAACCTGAAGAACATAGATGATGATGATGATGACGATGATGAAGACTATCACTACTACAAGTATGACATGATGGCACTAAAGATAAGGTTAAGATGGTGTAACATCCCAAAAAGCTAATACGGTTTAGAGCCTTGATTAGCGTGCCGAGAAGGCATAACTGGATATATGTGTGACTAACTGATTAAATGCGTGACTATGTGGCATGCATGATATATATGATAATATGAGTATGATTATATGCATGTTTATAAGTATTAAATATCCATGTGGGCCTGTTATTGTTTATAAGGGCATATTTTTAATATTTGACCGTAGCAGGCATAAATGTGATTATATGTGTTAAATGATTGAGACCGCATCAAGGCTATCCTAGTGAGCAGATTGGTGGAATAGTCACCGCGGGGATTAATACCCGCCTCGGGGGAAGCCTAGGAATATTTTGGAAAGCTTAATCTATATTTGGGATTTATTGAGTAATGGGTATATATTTGGTAACTAGTTTGACATGAGGGGAGTAATTGTTGATTTGTAGGATGACTTGAGGAAATAGCGGGAATGAGGATTAATGACCATTTTGCCCTTAAAGGGAAAATAAGAGGCTAGGATAGCTTAAGGGGAATTTTGGTCTTTCTGGTTAAGGGGTAAAGTGACTTAATCTTCAAGGGTTAACTAGCATATGATAGAAGCCTCAGCTCACTCACTCTCTCTTCCACTCTCACGATTTCACTCCATCTCTAAGGCGTAGAGGCTTGAAAGAAAGGCTTAGGATTGGGGCTGGAGATGGGGGACTCCATTGAAGATTTAAAGCTTAGAAGCTAAAAGAATGAAGGTAGAAGTAGGCAAGTAACATTTGAGGATTAAAGCTTCTAACTAAGGTATGATTTCTGGTTCTAAATTTCTTATTTCCTAGCTTGCTTGATTTTTTGTTGGGGGTTTTGAGGAAGGAATTTGAATTCGGTATTTTGAGAAGATTAAAATAGTGATATAGGCATTATGTGTTGGTTTTGAAGTGATAATATGAGTTCTGGACCTAATTCTTGTTTGGGTGTACAATTCGGTAGAATTTAGAGGTTGTAGCTCGGAAAAAGGGTTGAGGAAACCCAAGGAATTATGGGTTCATGGGGGCGAGCCGCGACCCATTTCATGGGCTCTGCAGTTCGCATGCCAAAGATGCCCTGGGAGGGTTGCTGATTTATTGGCGCGCCCCGACCCTAGGGGGCAAGTTCCGGCCCGCCTACCCACAGATGTAGAAGCTGCACCTCTGACTTGAGGCGCGCCGCGACCTTTAGGACCAAGTCGCGGCCTGCCTAGGTGTGTCTTAATGCTCAGGGAGGCTCGATGATCAAAACTTAAGCTCTCGGGATGATTTCTACTACCAGGTTTAGTAGAACTCGAGGTCCTGGAGGCTAGTATATTAATCCAAAGCTTTTAAATTGTTTTGAATCTTATGGTTATTTATTATCCTGCTATGACTAGGTTACTGCTAGGGCTCAAGGATTAGGGATCATGATTGGGACTGCCATACAATTGTTGCTCGGGATCCGAGGTAAGAAAACTGCACCCATGTGGTTGTGTTTGGGACTAAGGTTCCCTGTATCTTGATATATGTGTTATGTAATTGTATTGTTATTATGTAAAATGTGAATGTACAGCCTAAGGGAGCCGTAGCTGACAATTAGCGCATTGGACGCAGCTTTTCCTAAAGGCGCTGGGATCTGCTAAGTCAACAATGGACTCGGCCTAAGCATGCCTAGGTCACTTAAGTAAACAGAGGGCTCGGCCTAAGGGCACCGACCCTGAATAATGTACAATGGAAAAATACACATTTTGGGCTTCTGTCCTTGTACAACCCCTCGACCGTGGCGGTTGAGCAGCTGACAATTTACACCTCGCCCCCAGAGCTCTCCAACAAATGGTTGATCAATCTTACCCTGCCTTTACCTGCACCACGTAGCACCCATGAACCGAGGCCTAACAAGAAAACCATAACATCATAGCATAATCAATATCGATAACCAAATAATTAATAAAACATTAACCAGATTTTCAACAGTCCATAGCATTCACATAATTAGTGATAACAATTGACAAATCAACAATCTATCATCTAGGTATTCAACATGCCATAATCATCAGAGTAACAATAGTAAACATATCATACAATATTCAGGGTTAACGCCTTTAGGCCCCACACTCTGTTTAACCCACTGTGTCCGGCTCACATAGGCCGAACCCAGAGTTTAACCCATTGACTTTGGCACGCTTAGGCCAAGCACAGTGATTATTTTATAAACCTCAGCTACCAGTGCCCGAATCCCGTCCTGTGCGCAAATATAAATTCCGGCACTCTTAGTCCATTTATTTCATGCTCACATGGCATAACACAATCATATAAAATTGTATACAAGTATAGGGAATCATAGTCCCAACACAGCAACACAAACAGGTGCAATTTTCTTACCTTTATTTCGAGCGGAGAAGGTGAAATGGTTTTGAGCACGATCCTTATCTTCGAGCCTTGGCGATAAACCTAGTCATAATCGATAAATGGTAGTTGAATGAGTTTAATCTCCAAAGAACAATCTCGGGACCAAACTCACGCTCTTGGGATCCCTAATTCCACCAAACGAAGTGGTGAAACCGTCCCCCGAGCCCTCGAACAAAAACCCTAAAAAGTACCCAAAAACCAAGTTTTGGAAGCTGAGTAATGCTAAGCTCTACTAGATGGGCACTACAGCGCTAGACTCAGAAACTTAAGACCCCCAGAAATGCAGCCTAGCACTGTAGCTCTCCCAACCTACCTAGTGCTATAGTGCTAGCACCAGAAATGCAAATTTCTAGGATTCTCTTCCCGAAATTTCCCGAGCCAAAGCTCCAAAAATCCACTCCAATCATCCATCAAACACAACATTTAATCCATAAATCACTATGTATCATCCAAAACAACCTAATAACTAGCTAAGAATCTCACCAACAACAAACATCAAAACTAAGGTTGAAGCTCAAGAACACCAACTGAAAAACAGAAAACCCAGAACATTCAAGGGCTACAAATCATTACCTCAAAGAGAAATTTGACCCTAGGCTGCCCCCAATACAACTCCAAGCTTCACCATTCAAATTCCCAAGCTCAAGTTCCTCACAACTTCAACACAAACCCAAATTCAGAAATTAATATCCAAAACTCCCATGAACAAGTGAAAACCTAAAACCAGAACATGAAATTCTTACCTTCTTCCCAAATTTTGAAATCCTAGGTGTGGACTTTTGCAACTACTTCTTCAAATTGATCCTAATCTTTACTTCCCTCAAAACCAGCACTCAAGACCTATGCTCTGTTTCTCCAGCAAATTCAAAGCTCCAACATAAGAGAGAGAGAGAGAGAGATCTGAGAGACATTTATTTCTTTCTTTTTTTTTTTTTAGATTATTCTATATCTTTTTGTATTGTTCTAAAAAAACAGAGTATATCCTCCATAGCCAAATGACACACTTGCCCCTCTAACCATTTAAATCTCTCAAGGGTGCCCGAAGGGTAATTTTGTCATTTTGCTTTCAGTTCCCGCTAATTCCTCGAGTGTTCCTATTATTTTCCACTTAAATCCCATTATCTAGTTTATCAGCCATTATTTACTCAATGTCTAATAATCCCTGTTATATTTCTACATTTCCCAAAAATACCCCCAGGCTCCCCTGAGCCGGCTATAAACCCCTGCCATGACTATTTCGCCAATTCTCTAACTAGGAGCGTCTGGAGCCATATGCTGCAAATATATCCACATAATAATGTGGTCTCAACAATTTATCACATATAATTACATTTATGCCCTCCATGGACAAAAATTACAAATATGCCCTTATAAGCAAAACAGGGCCCACATGCATATTTAATAGTCATAAACATGCACTTAATCATCTCCACATAATCATATAGTCATGCATGCCACACAATCATGCATTAAATCATTTATTCACATAAATACCAATTATGCCATCCCGGCACACTAGTCAAGGCCCTTAAGCCTTATTAGCAATTTTGGGTCGTTACACTTTTCACCACCTTATCACTATAAAAAGAATGATTTAGACTATTTTAGATCTCTCTCTCTTTCTTCTTGACCTCTCTCTATTCCCTCTCTTTCTTCTCTTACTTCTTTTTCTATTATTTTCCATGATTTGATTTTCTTATCTAGGGTTTAATGTTGTCACTTGGATTTCTATTTAATGTTATTATGATGTTCTATTGATTTTTCTTCTTTATTATAATCTATATAATGTTTGCTTAATGCTAGTAAATACTTGATCATATTTGCTTGATTTATGATTTTGATTCAAAATTTGAAAGATGAGAATTGAATACTGTTGACTCTCAAATTGGTCAGTGACATGGAGTCAGATAAACGATATAAAATGAGATAAAATCAAGAAGAAATTCAAATGGAAAAGTAAATGACACAAATGATTTATAGTGGTTCGGCCCCGATATAAATTGGTCAAATCAAATTGGTCAATGAGCCGATTCAAATCAAATTGGTCAATGACATGGAGTCAGATAAACGATATAAAATGAGATAAAATCAAGAAGAAATTCAAATGGAAAAGTAAATGACACAAATGATTTATAGTGTTTCGGCCCCGATTGGATGGTAATGACCTACGTCCACTTAGTGTTCTTATTGATGTTAAATCCCAACACTGTGATCAGTGAACTAGGGTTAACGAGTTTCACAAGCCTTGGGAAGATTACAACTTCGGTGAATAATCACACTATATTCTTCTCTCAGAGTACAAAGATCAAAAGTTCAAAAGTCCCTTCCTTGAGCACTTTGGTTCTTATTTATAGGCTCAAGCAGATTACATGGGCTGATGGGCCTCAATTATCATTAAGATTCACGTATCTAGTTAATAAAGGAAATTACAATAAATGCAAATATTATAAGATTGCGAATCAAAAAGGAAGTAAATAAAAGTATGCGACCAGACTTGTCGCACCTAAGCGTGATGCTTGATAAATCAATGACTTTCTGGTCGATGGTCGAACATGATTCTTTCACTTAAAATCGTCGTGTGCCTGCCACGTGTAGGTCAATCTTGCCACGTCACCAAGAGCTGTTTTTGGGTAAACATTTCCCCCCAAGTTTATTTTACTGCGACCAGCATAAAGTAAACTTAGACAACCGGCCTTTCGTATGCCTTGTAAAATCCATCAGAGCCATCCAAGCCTTCTCGAAAAGGGCAACCAATCATACCATTGCGGTTTCCCAAAAAGTGGTTTGACGACTATCACATTTTCCCATGCCTCGAAAAATAACTTCTCATCATTACCTTGGTAACTGCACTACGACCAATATAAATAACCCCTCAAACTCATTTTTTACCTTTTACTTTTCACTTTCTCCTCAAGAACACTGAAGAACAGAGCATAAAAACCTAGAAATTCTGACGATCTTGACTACTCATAGAATTTCTACCCAGCCACTTAGCGTTTTGAAAATTTGCTCCAATCTTTATCAAAGTAAGTTTATCGAACTTTTCATTCGTTGAGATGCCATGCAATATCTATTTTATTCCTATTTCAAACATTGAGTTTTTGAATGTTCTTGAAAAACCGATTTTGGGTAAATGGGTACGTAGGTCTGAGCATGATAGGTTAAGTAAATAACACTACATGAGGCTTAGAAGTCAGTTTGGGCGTGAGGATCATCAATTTAGGGCGCAAAATCGAAGTAAAAATTTGATTTTTAAGCATGTAGAAAAAACTGGGTTTTTCCCGCCCCAACTCAGAGTCGAAAAGTTTTTTCTGAAAATTTTTTAACTTCTGCTTTTTAATCCGTTTTACAAACTGTTCACATATAATTTTAGTGTTTATGTTAGAATGATGCTGGTCGTATAAAAGCTTAACTTTTATACCCGAACAACGTTATTCCAACTTTACCACCTTCTTGGTCTTTTGGCAGAAGACTCTCATCTCCCCTTCTCTGTTTGCAGATTTTCATGCACGACCCGTAGGGAGGTGAGAGGTCGATCGACGACGATTTGCTCGCCCAGCTGCTCGAAGATCGGAACAACCGTCGTTACTGATCCCGGAAATTCTTTTTTCTCATGACCCTTCTATTAGACCTTCAACTAGTCCATCGAACATGGGTCGAATAAAAACCACTGCTCAAAAGAAAAGGAAAACAACCTCTCCTCCTGCCAAACAACCTGCTCCTCGGGCTGAAAATCCTTCGACCAGCCCTTCACCCGAAAGCACATCCCAGCCAGAAATCCAAATAAAAGACTAACTTTGGGATGTCCTTCAACCAAAAGTCGAATGGTACGTTACACCTCCTAGCAATATTACAGTTAGGATGCTAACGAATACCTCAAGAAGTACGGACTTCCTGGGGTAACCCTAATCAATCCCTCCATCGACCAGTGGGCAAACCTCCCTGGGGGCGCCTTCAGCGCCTGGTGGAGATATCATATTGAGGCAGGGGCAACCTTGCCTCTTCATCCATTTTTTCAGGGGGTGGCCAACTATTTCGAGGTTTCTCCCTTTCAAATAACACCAAATGGGTATAGAGTGCTTTCTGCTCTCTATATCCTGTACAGTCATAAGAATTGGCCCGTCCCAACGCCACACGAGATCAACTATCTGTTTGATCTCAAGTCCAACCCCAATCACATCAATACGGGGTTCTGCCATTTTTACCACCAAGAATCTGCTCGCACCTTCCTGAGTGAGATCACCCACAAGTCCAACGTGGGAAAGTACTTCTAAGAGTACATTTTAACAACAGACTTGATCGCCAAAAATCTAGCCTTCATAGAGGGAGGTAAATCATTTATTCGCTGGTCGTTAAATTTCTTTTAGCTTTTCTGCAAATTCCTTTAAACTTTTATGCCATTCAGGTCCATGGCACCGACGAGCTCCTACTCCAGAGATGAAGATACGAACAACATCTTTGTCCAACATGACCAACATAGAAAAAAATGTCAAAGAGCTGGTCACAGAGGCCAATCTAAGGCTGGTCGGCCTTTTGGCACCTCACCAGGATGTGAGGGAATCAACAGCGGGGAGTGCCACTGGTGGAGAAGTCCCCGAGAAACACCAAGATGTATCATAGCCCCTGAGGAGGAGGGCAACGGGAGTGATTATCAGGGAACCCTCCAGCGTTCCGCTAACAGCTGTTGCTCCAGCTCCTTCAAGAAAGGCCAAAAAGAAGGTTTCTGAACATCCTGAGCCTATTCTTGAGTCTTCGGATGAGAACGGTACTGACTTCTCACTCTTAGACAACTTGCTCAATCCCTGTCATCTATTTGATGGGGACATCAACTTTAAATACACAACTAATTTAAATTAAGACTTCTTCAAGCCAGAGAGTGAGTGTAGCAGTAGTACAGTAAATAATGTAGGGACCAGTAGTTGTAGCTCGGGTATTTTACATATAATTTCTTTGCTTTCATTTCTTTAGTTTAGCTAACAGTTGTAATTATATTGCCTGATTGTTCATATGTTTCCTTCCTTTCAGATATGCCTGCTCAGAGAGCTTTCGACCTGTACACTAATCCTACCACCGCCACTCTTGCGAGCAGGAAAAAATCAAACAGGCGCCAGCCAGGAGAAGGCTACAGTGACCCATCTGCAAAGAGGGCTCGAACAGAAGACCCTCTTGCACCAACTCCTAACAAAGGGACAACTCCCTCCAGGGCCTATCGACCAAACTCCTCCAACAACATCCGACAAGAATCCTCCAGCTTCTGCCAACCCAAATCCTGCTTCCCAAAGAGATAAAACTCTGATCAAAGCGATCTTGAACTTCGGTTGCACTTCGGCCAGTGATAGGCTAAAGAAACTGTCCAGACACTGGCGTAGTTTGGAATCCTTTAGCAACGCTCCTACCATGTCGGTCGAACAGCTCCTCAACCGCGGGCTGAACGAACTACTCACTGTAAGCTGCTGCTTCCATTATGGTTTGATTGTTCATCTCTAAAATAGATACTAACAGCCTTTTTAATATTATTTTCTGATCACAAGGGATTCTGAGCGTGAGTACCAGTTGGCATCGCTCAGACGAGGTTGTCACCAAGCAGGCTGAAGAGATGAAGGCGGCTGAGGAGAGGCTAGTTGAGCAGCACAAGGTGGTTGAGGCTAATATCGCCAAGCTTGAGGAGGAATTGAAGAAAAAGGAGGAATCTGATGCCAAAATTACTGCCTCCAAAGATAAGTACAAGGTCGCTGATAAATTACCGAGAAGCCCACAAACTTCAATCGGAGTTGGAGATCAGCTGCAAGGATGTTGCTGACCTTGACAAGGCGAACACATGAAACTTGGAGACGTATGAAGGAGAAGCGTTCCAGTGCTTCTACATGTTCTGAAAAAGCAATCCCAAGGCTGACTTTACTTATCTACCCGACCCAATAAGGGAGGCTGAGTTCGCGAGGTATGCTACCCGCCTGGAATTAGAAGAGAAGGCTCAAGGATCCCCCGAGATATCACTGGCAACAGACATTGAGGGTGTCAACGAAGATGATGGGGCCACATTCGACCAGCAGCCTCAAGAGCCTTAGCAAAATCCTCCGGTTGCTTCATAATTTTATCTGCTTTTCTTTTAATTTTAACTTGTAGTTTAAGTCACACGAACTACGGGTTGGTGATGTCGATACAATTTATATTTTTGTTACTGCACTGATATCTTTTCTTTTTAATAGACAATTAGATCCGAGCAGTAACTGCTCGCGGTGTAAAGGATTTCTCTTTTGATATTATAACATTTTTATTATGACATATGTTCGCATGACCGAACTTAGCATAACACTTTGGTTTGATTTAACAAAATTTAAACTAAATTTTGAAAAATACTCTAAGTACCGTAGCATGCTTTCATTTATTTTACTCGTGTGTTTACATACCTGTTGATGTGCTTTGCTTACTAGATACCTTATATGACCCCCAAGTGATTGAGGAGCTTTAGGTCCTCGGTTACTTGCCTTGACCAAGACTTGTTCGAACATCACTGCTCGTAATAGAGATTTAAAATGATTATATAGCAAAACAATACATGTAATGAGAAAATACTTGTAATAAATACAATAATTGGCAAGATTGACTGGCTACGCACAGTCCCTTTTATTTCTTGTAATAAATGGAAAATTGTGTCTGTACGAGTGATGAAAAATATGATCTTACACTTATAAGCGATCAGTCACAAGATTGACTAACCCTTGTTCATAAACTTGTAAGAAGTAAAATTAATACAAGCCAATTCTTTAAGAAGAATAGTTTATTGATAGTACTTGTGCAGGTGTTCTCCATTCAAATAATGAGGAATGAGATCTCCATTTAAGCCAACAAGTTTATAAGTGCCTGGATGGAGGACTTTCGATTTGGTATGGTCCTTCCTAGTTAGGTCCAAGTACTCTGGCAGCTTGATCGCAGGTGTTAAGGAAAACTCATCTATGTACCAAATCTCCCACATTAAATTTTCTTTCACGTACTTTAGAGTTGAAATACCGGGCGACCTTTTGTTTTTAAGCCGCTACTCGGAGTTGGGCTTGCTTGTGCCTATCATCGACCAAATCCAAAGATTACATTAATAACTGGCTATTAGTGTCTTGATCGTATACCATCCGTTGATTTGATGGCGGATCTAATTCAACCGGAAACATAGCCTCATATACATAAGCCAAGGAAAATGGAGTATGGCCTGTTGTTGTTCGATGCGACGTTCTATACGACCTGGAGACTTTAGGCAACTGCTCTAGCCATGCCCCTTTTGCTTCTTCGGGCCTTTTCTTCAGAGTATCCTTTAGTGTCTTGTTGATAGCCTAGACTTGTCTGTTTGCCTGCGGATGAGCTACTGAAGAAAAGCTTTTGATGATTCCACGTCGTTCGCAAAAATCCATGAATAGATCACTATCAAACTGCCGGCCGTTGTCTGAGACAATTTTTCTTGGCAATCCATAACGACACACTATGTTCTTGACCACAAAATCCAGCACTTTATTGGTTGTTATGGTTGCAAGTGGCTCAGCTTCAGCCCACTTCATGAAGTAATCAACAGCCACCCCGGTGTATTTGACGCCGCCCTTTCTTTTGGGCAAAGACCCGATTAAGTCTATTCCCCATGCTACGAATGGCCACGGACTTTGCATCTGCTTTAGCTCATTAGGGGCTGCTCATGGAATCTTGGAGAATCTCTGGCACTTGTCACATTTTTTAACAAGGTCCAATGAGTCTTCATTCATTGTTGGCCAGAAGTACCCTTGCCTTAGGATCTTTTTCGATAAACTCTTGCCCCAGCGTGATCTCCGCAGAAACCTTCATAGGCCTCTCGTATTAATTCTTTGGCCTTTTCCTTTGAGACACACCTTAGGAGTGGCATTGAGTACCCCCTTCGGTATAGAATTTCGTCGACTAGGATAAACCGAGCAGCCTGCCTCTAAAGGGTCCTTGCTTTGTTTCTGTCCGTCGGCAACACTCCATGCGCCAAGTACTCAATGAAAGGTGCCATCCATGTATCTGTTGCCTGAATTACCAGAGAGGTTTCTTCTGTTCTGATGCTTAGTGCGGACAGCCGTTCAATAGGCACTATATTCAGCATGTCGGCATCCTTTGCACTCACTAATTGGGCCAAGGCATTAGCATTTGAATTCTGGTCGCGAGGTACCTGCTGGAGAGTATATCTTTCAAACTGTGCCAAAAAATCCTTTGCTTTGTTCAAGTAAGCAACCATCTTCAGACCCCTTGCTTGATATTCTCCAGTAATTTGATTAACCATCAACTGAGAGTTGCTATAGATTTCTAGTGACATTATATTCATGTCCCTGGCTAATCGTAAACTTGAGAACACCGCTTCATACTTGACTTTGTTATTAGACATTGTGAAGTAGAATATGATGGCGCGGTGGAATCGATGCCCTTCAAGCATTACCAAAATAACTCCGACTCCAGCGTGATGTTCGTTAGAAGAGCCGTCTATAAACAACTTCCAAGAGAGAGTTTGGTTTTGAGGCTCGAGCTCTTCTGTCTGTTAACCGTATGGAAGCCCAATGAGCTCTGCGACACAGTCATCTAGAGCTTGCCCCTTTACTGATGCTCACGGTAAGTAAGAAATTTCAAACTGCCCAAGTTCAACTGCCCATTTCAATAATCGAACAACGACTTCTGTTTTCTGCAGAACTTGCCGTAGGGGCTGGTCGGTTAGTACTGTGATGGGGTGAGCTTGAAAGTATGGCGGCAGCTTTCTGGATGCTAAGATCAAGCAGTAGGCTAATTGTTCAATGGATGGATACCTTAGCTCTACACTCGTGGAAAGTTTTTCTGTTGCACTGGTGGAAAGCTTTTATGTTGCACTGGTGGAAAGCTTTTCTGTTGCACTGGTGGAAAGCTTTTCTGTTGCTCCTATTAGCCTTTTGCTTACATCTTAGCCTCCAGAAAGCTGCGGCCATACTTTTTTTTTGCACTGGTGGAAAGCTTTTATCTATGTTCAGGACATAGCTGATAACTTTTGGGTTAATCCCAATCATGTCTTTATACGACCAGGCAAAGACTTCCTGGTTTTTCTTCAAAAATTCCACCAGCTTTTGCTTTATTGTTGTCTCTAAGTTTTTACCGACTTTCACAACCCTGGTCGGTTCTGCCTCATCGAGTTGGACCTCTTCAAGGTCCTCGATTGGTCCTACTTCTTCATCAAAATCCCCAAATCGAGGATCTAAATCCCTATCCTCACTTTGGGCAACACCCTATTTGGTGACGTGCTCACCTGATTGGGCTTGTGCTTCATCGTCCAGCTGCAACTCTTTTTCGTTGACTTCCCTTGATCCACCTTTCTTTGCCTTAGTAATCAAGGAATTATAGCATTCCCTCGCTTCTCGTTGGTTTCCCAACACGCATCCTACCCATGTGTTAGTTGGGAATTTCATGGCGAGGTGCCAAACCGAGGTTACAACTTGCAAGTCGACCAGAATAGGTCTTCCAATTACAGCATTGTATACGGAAGGACAATCAACTACTATACAAGTAGTGAGTAATGTCCTGTTCGCAGGCGCAGTTCCTGCTGTAACCAGAAGCCTGATTGACCCTGTTGGTGCGAGCCCTTCGCCAGAAAAACCATAAATGGTTTGGTTGCATGGCTCTAGGTCCTTCACGGATAACTTCATTCTCTCTAGTGAAGACTTTTACAAGATATCCACTAACACCCTCTTAACCATCGTGTTGGCTATCTAGACGTCCACAACCAGAGGGTCTGAATGAGGGAAATGGACATGCTGTGAATCGAACTCAGACAAAATTATTAATTCTTCCTCTATTCGAGATTTTTTGGGCGCTCGATCCTCCACATTCAACATCTCGATATCCTGGTCATGGCATAAGGTCCGAGCGTATCACTCCCTTGCCTTCCCACTATCTCTTGCGAGGTGTGGGACACCACAGATGGTTAGTAACGTACCTGCCACAGGAGCCGACTGTAAAGGTGGCGAGCGTTCGCGTACAGGCGCGTGCTCGTTGCCTCCTTAAGCTTCTCGCTGAAAACCTCTCATGGCTCGTACGTATCTCCTCAGGTGTTCTTGTCTGATAAGGAACTCAATCTCATCTTTCAGCTAGTTACACTTATTAGTGTCATGACCATAGTCGGTGTGAAAACGACAAAATTTTGTTGTATCCCTCTTGGAGATATCTTTCCTTATTGGCTCTGGTCTCTTGTAAGGGACACTGGATCTAGTTGCCTGATAAACCTCCGCTCTGCTCTCGACAAGGGTCGTGTAGTTGTGAACCTTGGCTCGTAACTGTTGCCTTTAGGGCGCTTATTTTTAGACGTCGACGGCTCATTTTTGCCCTTTTTCCACCATTTTTAACATTGGCGGCTTTAACGGGATCTCCTCTTTGTCCCTTATCTTTCGTAGGCGATTTCCCCTCGTTGGCAATCGCATCCTCGAGCTTAATGTATTGATCTGCTCGATCAAGAAACTGCTAGGTACTTTTCACCCCATTCTTTCTTAAGCTATTTCAGAGGGGAGAATGGTGCCTTACTCCAGTAGTAAGGGCCATCATTTTCCCTTCATCGCCAACTATTTTAGCCCCAGCATTTGCTCGCATGAAATGTTGGACATATTCCTATAAGGATTCTCCCTCCTTCTGACGTATCTCGACCAGCTGGTTAGCTTCAGTCGGGTGAACACGACCAGCATAGAATTGCCCGTAGAATTCCTTCACGAACATTTCCCATGGTACTATGCTAGAAGGAGGGAATTTAAAAAACCACTCCTGAGCAGTGTCAGATTGGGTGGCCGAAAAGATCCTACATCGAGCATCATTTGACACCTCCTGGATGTCCATTTGTATCTCGAACTTATTCATGTGAGATACTGGGTCCCCATATCCATTGAAATTGGGTAGTACTGGCATCTTGAATTTGCTGGGGATTCGGCCACAACTATTCTTTGTATGAATGGAGTGCCTCTTCTCCGATCATACTCGATGTGGGATGTCCGTCTCCCTACCAGCTGCTGGACAGCCTGGTTTAATGCACGATCTGGGCCTGTACGGCGTCTGGGATCGCTGGGGCGACTGGTGCCAGAGGAGCATACTAATCGTGTATTTCACGCCTGTCGTTGAGCATGTCCCTTAGGTCATCATCTCTGGGCCTTTGCTCACTAGCGCCTAACCGATCAAAGACATTAGGCAGCCTAGGCTGCCCCCCAGCGTTCTGGCTCGTAGGCCTATTTTTTCTTTGTGGGGGATTCATTTCTCCACCTCTTTCTTCTTGCCCTCGACCAGCATTCCTTCTGCCGGAGTCAGCTTCATTATAGTCATGGCCCTCTCTAAAATGCGACTGACTATGGTGCGACCAGCTGGTCGCATTATTCCCCCCTCTAGCTGGCACCTCCCTAGGGTTAAGGGGTGGCCTGCGTTGGTCGGTGAGTCCCCGGGCATTATTATGACATGGGGGTCCCCTAACCACAGACCCTGACTCGACGTGCCTTATGTTAGCAGAAAAATGTTGCCCCTGCTCGGTGGATTTGGCTCATCAGCCATTGGGCGTCTAGGGCTTCAGGGACGTTGCCCGACCTTATTCTGCCTTTGACACTGGGGATTATCTCGACCAGCACAAGAAGGTGGCTGCTGCTCAGGATCCTGAATTGGGATATCCTATTGAGCAGCAGGTGGTTGCTCCAGACTTTTAGGGCTCGCCGGCTGAAGCGGAGGACTTGGGTTTGGGGACCGTTGTGGTGGTTCACTTGGTTGCTGATCTGGTTGAGAAGTCAGCGCAGCTTGCCCCTGGGCCAACTGAATGGCTGTTTCTAGGGTGGCAGTGGCATCTCTCTGCCGGCGGTCCATGTCCGCTTGTCGCTCATTCAGTTCTTGGCGCGGATGTTCGATTTCCCTCAGTTGCAATGCCAACGTCTCAACCGCATTCTCTTGATTGGCCTTCAGATTGGCCAACTCCTCTTACAACACACTCAGTGTTGTCCTCGAGGTTTCAGAATCCATTTCTTTGTAGAGTCCAAGAACTTTACTTAGCTAGTTAGATAGTAGTAATAATAGTAATAGTAGTAGTATTTTTATGACTGTGGATTTTGGTTCAGAACGCGATTTAATTGGACACTCGTAGTAACACTTGTAGATTTTAACCTAAGGTTTGATTAATATGACTGATATTGATGGTGATATTTATTATATTATAAGGTTTAGTTAGACCCAATAACAAAGTAACACTTTTCATGTGTATGTTTAATGATAACTAAGTATTTTTGAGGAATATGTTTATTAAGATTAATATTTGAATATCCTAGGGTCTGTTAGCAGCTTTGAAAACGTTAGAGGACTTAGTCAAGGCTGTTTACTCAATTCAAATTAAGCTGAAAATGTGAAATTTCGTGTTTAAATATTCAGCGTATGCCGATATATTGCAGCTATAGGGGTGATATATCGCAGTACTGGGATACGAAAAACACGTAACTTCGCACAATCACCTCGACGAGCCTCGGGCATGCTGGCCCAGGCGATATATCACCTACAACGGGCGATATGTAGGCTCCTTTGGTATATTTTTTAATGTTTTTGAAAACGTTCTCTTTTTAATCTTTAACCTCTTTATAAGTCCAGCATCTTTCTGACCGAGTCTTCAGCCTCTGCTGAACGATAATTCAAATACTTTTCACTTAAAAAGCCATTATTTTATTCAAATTAAATGAAGGTCTTTTCATTCTTGAACTCTATAAATAGGACCTAGTACCCAGCCCTTTATTCATTCATCAAGCTAAGTTCAGAGGCTACAAGCTGCTAGGTTATTTTTGAGAGTGTAAATACTTGGGTTGGGGATTATAAGCTTAATCATTATAAGCTTACCAAACACTTATGAAGTACGGTTTATAGCACATTTCGTTTCAAGGTTTAGAATGGTCATAGAAGCATTCAAGGTATTTCATACTCTAGTTCATTTTGGTATTATTTTCTTTAAGTTCTTATAGTTTTCTACTCAACATCCTAACTTTATTCTTTATTCTTGGTTAGGAAATCTAAGATCTTGAACATAAGGTTCTTGGTAAGTATCTTTCGATGGTATAGATCTTTCATTATTTTCTTCCCTTTTTCTTTAGTATATTCACCCTTTTCATTGATGGTTTTTAGGAGTGTCCCAAGGTCCCAAACCTGTTCCCATATCTCGGTACATTTGGTAAGGAAAATAGGATAGGATATTATATGCTATGTGTTATCTTATGATTTAAATGTTCTGTTAACTTATGATTTATGTGTTATGTATGTTGTAGACTTGGGCATATGACCTGTGTAATTAACAAGCCCCAATAAATTATTGGCATATGACTTGCTTAGCTAGCAAGCCCCACAAATCTAATGGGCATATGACTTGTTTAGTTTACGGGACCGCAAGTAATAATGGCCATAATAGTATGTGTGACATATGTTTATGATATGTTTTATGTTGCGTTATGAATTTTATGTATATGGTTTACGTGTTAGGTTTTCCTTGCTGGGCATTAGGTCCCTTAAAGGCTAAGGTCCATAAAAGACCCAAGATGCGCGCTAAGGTCCCTTAAAGGCCTAAATGCATGCTTAAGCCACGAGACGCAAGAGCCACCACCCCCTTGCAATAGCCTCGCATGCCTAGGACCGTGCCCCGTAAGATGGTCTCACGCGCCCAGGCTCACGCCCCAGCGCCCATGGCCTCGCGTCCAAGCTCGCGTGGCCTCGCTGAAGTACCCTCGGTGTCGCGCCCCAGCGCCGTGGCCTCGCGCCCCAACAGGCGTCCGGCCTCGCGCAGCCATGCCCGGAGTACCCTCGGCATCGCGCCCCAGCAGGCGTTCGGCCTCGCGCATCCATGCCCGTAGTACCCTTGGCGTCACGCCCCAGCAGGCGTACGGCCTCGCGCAGCCATGCTCGGAGTACCCTTGGCCTCGCGCCCTAGCACCGTGGCCTCGCGCCCCAGCAGGCGTTTGGCCTCGCGCAGCCACGCCCAAAGCTCCCTTGGCCTCGCGCCTCAATGTCGTGGTCTCGCGCCCCGAGCGAACCATGCCATCATGTGGCCACGCGAAGGGGGGAGGGCCTCATGAAGGGGACTCGTGAGCAGCTAGGGAGTCGCGCCATCAATAGGCCTTCCAAGGAGGCCTCGCGAAGGAATAGGAGCCACGCCATGGCCATCAAGGTCTGAGTGGCATGGGAGCCACACCAACAGGCGGCCACGCTAGTGAGGCCGCACATCAAGGGAGCCGCGCCCCCAAGGGGCTCGCGAGGAAGGCGTCTCGCCTCGCACCCTTAGACATCTGTCGAGGCCACATGCCTATCACCCATGCTCGTGGGTGACCTCGGGGTGCTTCAAGCATCTCATGTCATGGACCCAAGAGCCTCGCCTCATGTCACGACCATTGCATGTACCAAGTGTCCCATTCCCTATACCCTGAGACCCCAATGCTTAGAGGTTCGGGTACGATTCGAATGAAACATACTTGTACGACCTAGTACTGGTTATAGCCATTAAGACCCTGTGTGTTGAGTACGGACACCCGTACCAGAGTCGACACCACTACCACCTGCGCCACTATGCCTGTCACCACTCCTCTGACATGGGTACGGACAAGTAGTGGAGGCATCCTCTTGACGCCTACCCCTGTACTGGATGCAAGACCATAACCTCTGAAACCACTCTCCTAACAAAGGACTTATGTACCACTTGGTCTCCTGGACCACCATGTATCCAACGCCATTAGAGCCTGCTATGAAAAGAACCTCTCTCCCACATGGGAGGGGGTTGTTGGAAAATTTACTGTAGCAAGTGCTTGAGAGTGAATGAAAGATTAATTTCTCCATTGTTGTTCTGTCATTGTTCTTGAGTTATCACTTAAATTTCTACATCTTTTTTATTGACTATCTTTACTTGATAATTTTTTCCAACTCAACTTAGTTGACGAGTTCTCCCCGTCAACAATTGGTGATCAAGGACTTTGATGTAATACTAGGCATGGACTGGCTAGCATTGCATGGCACAACCATCGACTGCAAACGCAAGAAGGTCATGTTCGAGACTCCTGACGGCCAGAAACTATGCTTCGTGGGACAAGATTCAGGATTACGCACCCCGTTAGTATCATCTCTCAAGGCTCAAAGAATGATGGAAAAAGGATGTCAAGCGTTCTTAGCCAGCATCACAGATGTGGTGAAGGAGACACCACTTAAGGTTGGAGACATCCGTATTGTAAAAGAATTCCCAGAGGTATTTCCCGATGACTTGCCAGGATTGCCGCCAACTCGGGAAATTGATTTCACGATAGAATTAGTACCGCGCACTGAACCTATCTCTAAGGCACCATACCGGATGGCACCTGCGGAACACAAGGAGCTAAAGACGCAGCTACAAGAGCTCCTAGACTTGGGTTTTATTAGGCCAAGCCATTCACCATGGGGAGCCCCAGTGTTATTCGTGAAGAAGAAGGACGGAAGTATGCAGATGTGCATAGTGTACCACGAGCTGAATAAAGTAACGATTAAGAATAAGAACCCACTACCCCAGATCAATGATTTGTTTGATCAACTCCGAGGTGCGACTGTATTTTCAAAGATTGATTTACGGTTCGGGTACCATCAGCTCAAGGTGCGGGGAGAAGATATCCCTAAGACAGCTTTTAGAACCCGTTACGGACATTACGAGTTCTTGGTTATGTCTTTTGGACTTACTAATGCACCAGCCGCGTTTATGGACTTGATGAATAGGGTCTTCAAGGATTACTTAGATAAATTCATCGTAGTATTCATCGACCACATCTTAGTATACTCTAAGGATGAAGTAGAGCATGAGGAACAATTGAGGTTGATTTTGTCACGACTGAAGGAGCATCAACTCTACACCAAGTTCAAGAAATGTGAATTTTGGCTTTCGCAAGTGGCGTTCCTCGGGCACATTATATCAAAAGACGGAGTTGCAGTAGACCCATCAAAGGTAGAGGCCGTGAAGGATTGGCCAAGACCAAAGAACGCATCTGAAGTAAGAAGCTTTCTAAGGTTAGCAGGTTAGTACAGGAGGTTCATAGAGGGCTTTTCTAAGATAGCCACTACGCTCACCAACCTGACCTAGAAACAACAAAGATTCAACTGGAATGATAGATGTGAAGAAAGCTTCCATTTGCTTAAGGATAAGCTTTGTTTAGCACCAGTACTCTGTGTACCGACACCCAACGATAAGTTCGTAGTATACTGTGATACATCGAAGCACGGATTGGGTTGCATGCTGATGCAAAATGATAAGGTGATGTCCTACGCCTCGCGACAGTTGAAGGAGTATGAGTAGCGCTATCTAACTCATTATATGGAGTTGGCAGCAGTGATCTTTGTGTTAAAAATCTGGCGCCATTATCTTTACGGAGAACGGTGCGAGATTTATACGGACCACAAGAGTTTAAAATACTTCTTTACTTAGAAGGAGCTCAACATGAGGCAGCGCAGGTGATTAGAGTTAGTGAAGGATTACGAGTGTGAAATCCTATACCACCCGGGAAAAGCAAACGTAGTTGCCGATACGCTTAGTAGGAAAAGTTATGGAAGTTTAGCAACTTTAGCTGGACTAGAAAAGCCGCTACAGCAGGAGCTGATCAGTGCCGGAATAGAAGTAGTTGTCAGCAAGCTAGCTAACTTGTCTATCCAGTCGAATCTTCTAGAAGATATACGGATTGGTCAAGAACATGACGACACACTAGCAACACATATGGATGCAGTCCGAGAAGGCAAGACCAAAGATTTCTCAATATCTAGTCAAGGTTTATTGAGATATAAGGATCGGGTATACGTGCCAAATGATCAAAAGATTAAGAGGACGATTCTCGAAGAGGCGCACAGTATCCCGTACTCAGTTCACCTAGGGTCTACCAAGATGACTCATGACGTTAAGGCAATCTATTGGTGGCCAGGGTTGAAGAAGGACATCGCAGAGTTTGTGTCCAAGTGTCTTGTATGCCAGCAAATGAAAGCAGAGCATCAATGGCCCGCAGGTTTATTGCAACCGCTTAGCATAACAGAATGGAAGTGGGACGATATAGCTATGGACTTCGTGACAGGTTTGCCAAGGATGAATAAGCAGCATGATTTCGCTTGGATAGTAATAGATAGACTAACCAAGTCGGCTCATATCCTGCCTGTTAAGACTTCGTACACGGCAGACCAATAGACATCTACGTTCAAGAGATAGTATAGTTGCATGGAATCCCCAAGACAATAGTGTCGGATAGAGGATCGGTGTTTACATCGAGATTTTGGGGGAGTTTACAGCAAGCTATGGGTACTAAGTTAAGTCTTAGTACAGTTTTTCACCCTCAGACAGACGGGCAGTCTGAGCATACGATTAAGATTTTAGAAGATATGCTACGTGCATGTGTACTTGATTTCGGAAGATCATGGAATAAGTACTTGCCACTGATAGAGTTCTCCTACAACAATAACTACCTATCAACGATTGGGATGGCACCTTATGAGTTGGTATATGGAAGAAGGTTCCGATCACCGTTGCACTTGGACGAAGTAGGAGAAAGGCAGCTTCTAGGTCCCGAAGCTGTTGGACAAGCTCAAGAAGCAGTAATGCTAATTAGATAGCGTATGCTTGCTGCTCAAAGCTGTCAGAAAAGCTATGCAGATACCAAGCGATGCGATGTGGAATTCAAGGTCGGAGATCAAGTCTTAGTCCCCGATTTATAGGTCCTTTTGAGATATTGGACAAAGTGAGAGTAGTTGTGTATAGACTAGCCCTACCACCAGCTCTAGTAGATAGTCACAATGTGATCCACATCTCGATGCTACGCAAGTATGTGTCAGACCCATCTCACGTCCTCAAGTACGATACGATAGCACTCTAGAAAGACTTGAGTTACGAGGAACGACCGGTTAGCATCCTGGATAGGGGGGTGAAGTAGTTACGGTCCAAGAGCATTCCTATAGTCAAAGTCCTATGGAGTAACAGTTCTTAACGAGAGGCAACGTGGGAGTTGGAGGAGGACATGCAAGGCCGGTATCCGGAGTTATTTGGTAACTAAATTTCGAGGACGAAATTCTATTTAGTAGGGGAAAATTGTAGATTCCAAGAACTTTACTTAGCTAGTTAGATAGTAGTAATAATAGTAATAGTAATAGTAGTAGTATTTTTATGACTGGGGATTTTGGTTAAGAACGGGATTTAATTGGATACTCGTAGTAACACTTGTAGATTTTCTAAGTTTAACCTATAGTTTAAGAATATTAATTTTAACCTTAGGTTTGATTAATATGACTGATACTGATGGTGATATTTATTATATTATAAGGTTTAGTTAGACCCAATAAGAAAGTAACACTTGTCATGTGTATGTTTAATGATAATCAAGTATTATTGAGGAATAAGTTTATTAAGATTAATATTTGAATATCCTAGGGTCTGTCAGCAGCTTTGAAAACGTTAGAGGACTTAGTCAAGGCTATTTACTCAATTCAAATTAAGCTGAAAATGTGAAATTTCGTGTTTAAATATTTAGCGTATGCCGATATATCGAAGCTATAGGGGGCGACATATCGCAGTACGGAGATACGAAAAACACGTAACTTCGCACGATCACCTCGACGAGCCTCAGGCATGCTGGCCCAGGCGACATATCGCCTACAAGGGGCGATATATCGGCTCCTTTGGTATATTTTTGAATGTTTTTGAAACTTTCTCTTTTTAATCTTTAACCTCTTGATAAGTCTAGCATCTTTCTGACCGAGTCTTCAGCCTCTGCTGAACGATAATTCAAATATTTTTCACTTAAAAAGTCATTTTTTATTCAAATTAAATGAAGATCTTTTCATTCTTGAACTCTATAAAGAGGACCTAGTACCCAGCCATTTATTCATTCATCAAGCTAAGTTCAGAGGCTGGAAGCTGCTAGGTTATTTTTGAGAGTGTAAACACTTGGGTTGGGGATTATAAGCTTAATCATTATAAGCTTACCAAACACTTGGGAAGTAAGGTTTATAGCACATTTTGGTTCAAGGTTTAGATCGGTCATAGAAGCATTCAAGGTATTTCAAACTCTAGTTCATTTTGGTATTGTTTTCTTTAAGTTCTTATAGTTTTCTACTCAACATCCTAACTTTATTCTTGGTTAGGAAATCTAAGATCTTGAACATAAGGTTCATAGTAAGTATCTTTCAATGGTATAGATCTTTCATTATTTTCTTCGCTTTTTCTTTTGTATACTCACCCTTTCATTGATGGTTTGTAGGAGTTTCCCAAGGTCCCAAACCTGTTCCCATATCCCGGTAAATTTTGTAAGGAAAATAGGATAGGATATTATATGCTATGTGTTATCTTATGATTTATGTGTTAACTTATGATTTGTGTGTTATGTATGTTGTAGACTTGGGCATATGACCTGTGTAACTAACAAGCCCCAATAAATTATGGGCATATGACTTGCTTAGCTAACAAGCCCCACAAATCTAATGGGCATATGACTTGTTTAGTTTACGGGACCCCAAGTAATAATGGCCATAATAGTATGTGTGACATATGTTTATGATATGTTTTATGTTGCGTTATGAATTTTATGTATATGGTTTACGTGTTAGGTTTTCCTTGCTGGGCATTAGGCTCACTCATTTATGTTTATATGTGTAGGAAAATAGCTTTGGTGGCGGGAAAGGTTCTTGGAAGCTTGAGAATGTGTATTAAGGCGGGATGGAATCGATGGACCGAGCGTTCGATTCGAGGATGAAGTCTCTTTGAATTTTATATGTATTTTCCACACTTGATTATGTAATCCATTTTATTTAAAATTATGTTATGTTTTTACTTTAAAAACAATGGGATGCCATATCCTACTTTAAATTTTACGTAGTTTAACATTTGTTTTACAAGCTTTTAATGAAGTTATGATTATTTCACTTGTTAAGTTTTATTAAAAATTAGTGTCTATGTATAGTATTCGTTAATGGTCCAAAGTCTAGAGTAGTTGGGTCATTACATTCTTCCTCTTCAAAGTCAAACTATGGCTCATCTTTAGCCACATTTGGTGGGGGAGGCTGGGTGGATGCATCGCCAGAAGTCTGCCCCATCTTCCTTGATGTCTTAGAAATTTTATCTTCTTAAAGGCTTGAGTTTAACTCTCAATGAAAGCACCAAAATGTTGATTCTCAAATTGGTCAACGACACAGAGTCAGATAAACGATATAAAATGAGATGAAAACAAGAATAAATTCAAATGGAACAGTAAATGACACAAACGATTTATAGTGGTTCGGCCTCGATTTGATGGTAATTACCTACGTCCACTTAGTGTTATTATTGATGTTGAATCCCAACACTGTCATCAGTGAATTAGGGTTCACGAGTTTCACAAGCCTTGGGAAGATTACAACTTTGGTGAATAATCACACTATATTCGTCTCTCAGAGTACAAAGATCAAAAGTTCAAAAGTCCCTTCCTTGAGCACTTTGATTCTTATTTATAGGCTCAAGCAGATTACATTGGCCGATGGACCTCGATTATCATTAAGATTCATGTATCTAGTTAATAAAGGAAATTACAATTAATGCAAATATGATAATATTGCACATCAAAAAGGAAGTAAATGAAAGTATGCGACTAGACTAGTCGCACCTAAGCATGATGCTTGATAAATCAATGACTTTCTGGTCGATGGTCGAATAGGATTCTTTCACTTAAAATCGTCACGTGCCCGCCACGTGTAGGTCAATCTTGCCATGTCACCAGGAGCCGTTTTTGGGTAAACAACTATGTTATCGTTATATAGGCATAGGTTACATATTGGACGAAAGTACCTGTATGGCTTGTGTAGTAAACAGGTTTCTAAGCTTAATGTCTGCTATATGTTTAAGTTTATCACAAAGATGTAAAACACCTGAATATAGGTTGAGATCTTATATCTTGAAAAAGAATAGGAATTGATTTTTCTGAACCACCTATTAGAATAGGGAGATAGAAATTTAGAACTTATTAATAAAATTAGTAGATGAAATTAATACCATAGGTTTTTTTTCATTATTGATTTTCATCTTTTGATTAGTTATTTTGTTCACAGTTATTTAAAATTTTTGTAATTAGATTTATTCATTTAAATTTTGTTTGGCAAATAGAAATTAAAGAACCATTTTTTGTAATTGGTTAATAGTCTTTGTGGGAACGATACTCTATTTACTATCTATATTACTTGAATCGATTGCATGCACTTGCGTATATATTTTCGCGATCAAGTTTTTGTCGCCGTTGTCGTGGACTAAATTTCCAATATCAAAATTAATTGTTTATTTGTTCTAATTTGGTTTTTATATTATTAATATCAGCATAATTGATTTTTATTCTAACTTGGTTTTTTCTTTATTTACTTACTATTTAATTTTTGTCTCTTTTCTGTGTTTGACTTGTGAGGTATATAAAAAAAATGCTCTATCAAGATTACATCGTGGGTTTTTCCCAACAATACAATGAGCCATTTTACTCTGCTTGGGGAGATTTAATGAATTGGTGGAGAGATGATATCACAATTTCTCAAGGGGTGTCTTACACTTTTTTTTTTACAATGGTTTAGATAATGCAAGATGTTTGGTAAACTATGGAGAAGAGGTAACTAGTGAACCTTTATTAAGAAGATGTCATGATGATATAATGGAGTTGTTGAATGATATAGATGATTTTGATTACTATTGGAATTGGGATCGTTCACTGCAAGGTTGGAGTCACCAATATCCTCAATTATTCCAAGATCCTAATATTATACCCCAACCATTCGAGCATGAAGAGCATAAACCAGAAATTGAAGAAGTAATGACTCAATTGAAGAACACTTTAAATTTAATGGTGCAAAATATGGAGTGGTTTAAGGAAAATTAATCAAGCAATCAAGGTTGTGAGAATTATTCGAATACTATAGAAGTACCAATGGTTGAGCCATTAGAAGAGATTGAGTGTAAAGTTGATGAACAAGAGACCCTCGAAGTTATATTTACTCAAAATTTTGCTAAGTTGGATACTTGTTTGGTAAATAATGATTATGGTGTGGTTAATGAAGTAAATTTCATCCATGATCATGAAGTTGATGAAGATCAAATCACAAGCATGTTTATGGATAGCGATGTGGAGAGTGAAAAACAATCAGAAGAGTTATATGACGAATTCATAAATGAAGATGAGAAAAATATGATTTTAAAGGATGAGGAAGCACCTTCAATCATTGATTTGAGTTCATCAATGCTTCAATCATATACACCGCTAGTAATTCCATATTTTAAATTGATGACTCCTTCACTATTCTACATCCTTTATGAGCTACCAAAGTTTTCTCCCCATGCTCATCACTCAAGGTCTTGTATTGTTGGTGTGATGTACCAAACATATTCATATCTTGCCAAGCTCGAGGGCATTCACAATGACAACCTTCAAGTTATCTCGTATGATGCTTATTATGGGCGTCAACCACTCATTGATGTGTTTTGACATATAAAACACTGAGGAGGATATATATGAGAGACAATACAATGGAGAAATGCATTGGAATTCAGGGAAGTTTTTCTTTTCCTTTTCTTTTATTTATACATTGGGGATAGTTTTTAGATTAAGTTTGGGGGAGAGATTTGATTTTTATTGCTTTGCTCATTCTAGATATCTTAATTTGTTTAAGTTTAAGTTTTGTTAGGTTTATATTTATTTTTATTTTATGTTTTGTTTAGTTTTAGTTTAGAGTATGAATCAAGTTGACAATGATTAGCTAATGATAATATGATTGAATGATGTGTTGTATAAATTGAATAGGATTAAAGCTATAAAAATCTGTGTGCTTGGTTGAATATTTTTTTCCATTTTTACTTTGTCCACTTCACTAATTGAGAGCTTAATCATGATTTTTGATCAATTTTGTGTGATTGAATTTTATTTATGCTCGCTGAATTTTTAAAAATAAAAATAAGATTGAAATTGGTTTTATCTTAGACCTTGTTTGATTGCTTTTTGAGATGAAATCCTAGATTTTGCATGCTTAGGAAGATGATTTAGGCAATTCTTTTGAACGTTTGAGCCTTTCAAGCCAACCTTGATGTATTAAATCCTTAGTTACCCATTTTTGAGCTTAATGTGAATCTTTTTGTTGTTTGACACTTATTTTGAGCCCATTGGAAACTTTGTTATTATTATTTTTTTCTTCCCTTTGATGTATACCATGAGCATATGAAAAGTGATTGGGGAATAGTTTGTAATGGGGTTTATATTTGGAAATTTGTGTCAGTAGAAGAAGAAAAATTGAGAGAGAAAGAAAAAAAATATTGAAAAACAACTACACTCCAATTCAAAATATAAAGAAATAAGTTTGGGGGAGTGTAGTATCATTAGAAAAATAAATGAAATGAAAAATAGGAAAAAAAGAAACAAAAAACATGTGTGTGAAGTCTCTCTCAATACAAGAAATAATGATAAATTTGGGATTATTTTTGGGTTTGTAAGTTTGTCATAAGTTTGGTTTGTATGCTTATGGTATATTTGCGTCTAAATTACTTTTTCATCTACCTTTACCAAAGCCATTCAATTATAAGCCATGAAAGTCCTCTTGATTTTTGAGCATATGTTGTCTACATTAGTGGAGATTTGTAAGTATAGCAAGCTCATGGGATAATTATTGATTAATTGACTGTAATGAAAAAAAAATGGTAAGCATGAATTAATTCAAATGCATTTTATTTATTAATCATGATTAGGAGAGCCTTTTTTTTTTAACTTAAGTGAATTGGAAAAATATTTTGATTGAAATTCTAGATTATTGGTTGATTTTCCTGAAGAATATATAAGCATGTTATTAATAATATATTCATGCTTAAATTATTGTTGTCGGCTTGATTCAAGTGTGTTTGTTGTTTAGGTTTTTAGTCGAGTCTGTTTAATATTGTGCTCTTTACTCGAGGGTGAGTGAAAGTTTAGTTTGGGGGAATTTGATAGGACAGATTTTTAATACTTTTTTAGTCTTAGTTTTTTTAGTTTTATTATTATTATTTTATATTTTTAGTTTTTTTTTTATGTGTGGTTGTTGTATTTTTCAGGTTATCATTTGTTAAATGGATATTTGAGAAATATTTCAAAACTTATTTGAAATATTATCTTCATTCAAGAGAAAAAACAATAGAAGATATTTATTTGAATTGATTGGAGAAGATAAAAGAGAATTCAAACTTAAATTGTTGGAAAAATGTGAGATATTTTGAATCTCAGATATTTTTGGTATTTCAATCATATCTACCGACTCACTTTTCCGATTTACGTGTTCTTGGCGGTGTTGGAAAGCTTATTCAAAGACCCTACGAAAGCTTGTTTTACAATAAAAGTCAAATTCTGACGTTTACGTGGTGATATTCGACCTACAAGATTACGCAAGCTAGTGTTACGGGATTTGAAATTTAAATAAATATATTTTGGAGCATTATCATGTAACAAATGGAAACATCTAGAAAACTCTCTTTGTAACGCCCTGGATAACCAAGACCGTTACACAGTGTGTTTAAAATAATGCAAGACTTTCTAAGCAAGTCATTTAAATAAAAATGTGAATCAAATGTCATAAACAAGTAAGGATTAAAAGATTTTGGTCATAAACAGGTCGTTTTCATTAAAATGATTGTTTAGTACATGGGATCCAAAATCAGGATTTAAAGGACATATTTACAAAATTTCCAAAAGTTATAAATAATCAAGGCCACTCTAATGGCAAAATACACATTTTATGTTTCCGTTCCTATACAATCCCTTGACTGTGGCGATCGAGCAGCTGACAATGTACACCTCGCCCCCAGAGCTCTCCAACCCTTGATTGATCCATCTTACGCTTGCCTTTACCCGCACCACGTAGCACTCGTGAGCCGAGGCCCAACAAGAAAACCATAACACCATAGCATAATCAATATCGCTAACCAAATAATTCATAAAACATTAACTAGATATTCAGCAGTCCATAGCATTCACATAATCATTGATAGCAATTGACAAATCAACAATCTATCATCCACGTATTCAACATACAATATTCAAGGTCGACACCCTTAGGCCACACCCTCTGTTTAACCCACTGTCTCTGGCTCACTTAGGCCGAACCCAAAGTTTAACCCACTGACTCTAGCTCGCTTAGGCCAAGCTCAGTGATTATTTAATTAATCTCAACTACTAGTGGTTGAGCCGCGTCCTGTGCGCAAATATAAATTCCAAAACTCTTAGGCCATTTATTTCATGCTCACATGGCATAACACAATCATACAACATTGTATACAAATATAGGGAATCATAGTTCCAACACAGCCACACAAACGAGTGCAGTTTTCTTACCTTTAATTCTTGAGAGGAGAAAGTGAAATGGTTTCGAGCACTATCCGTAACTTCGAGCCTTGGAGATAAACCTAGTCACAATCCATAAATGGTACTTCAATGAGTTTAAACTCCAAAGAACAATCTCGGGACCAAATATGCGCTCTTGGGACCTCTAATTCCACCAAACGAAGTGGTGAAACCGTCCCACGAGCAAAAACCCTAAAAATTACCCAAAAATCAGGTTTTGGGAGCTGAGTAGCGCTACTACGCTACCAAATGGGTACTACAGCACTAGAGTTAGAAACTTAAGCCTCCCAGAAACACAGCCTAGTGTTGTAGTGCTCCCAACCTAGCGCTACAGCGCTAGCACTAGAAAGGCAAATTTATGGGTTTCTCTTCCTTAACATTCCCGAGCCAAAGGTCTAAAAATCCACTCCAATCATCCATCAAACACAACATTGAACCCATAAATCATTATATCTCATCCAAAACAACCTAATAACATCCAAAACCTAGCTAAGAAACTCACCAACCACAAACATCAAAACTGAGCTTGAAGCTCAAGAATACAAACTGACAACAAGAAAACCTAGAACATTGAAGGGCTAGAAATCATTACCTCAAAGATAAATTTGACCCTAGGCTGCCCCAATACCACTCCAAGCTTCAGCACTCAAAGTCCAAAGCTCAAGTTCCTCACAACTTCATCACAAACTAAAATTCAGAAATTAAAATCCAAAACTCCCAAGAACAAGTGAAAACCTAAAACAAGAACACGAAATTCTTACCTTCTTCCCAAATTTCAAAATCCTAGGTGTGGATGGCTGCAACTCCTTCTTCAAATTGAACCCACTCTTTACTTCCCTCAAAACCCACTCTCAAGACCTATGCATTGTTTCATCAACAAATTCAAAGCCCCAACACAAGAGAGAGAGAGAGCCGAAAGACTTTTCTTTCTTTCTTTTATTTCCTTAGATTATTCTATATATTTATGTATTGTTCTAACAAAATAGAGTATATCCTCGACAACTAAATGACACACTTTCCCCACTAACCATTTAAGTCTCTCAAGGGTGCCCAAAGGGTAATTTGGTCATTTTGCTCCCAGTTCCCGCTAATTCCTCGAGTGTTCCTTTTATTTTCCACTTAAATCCTGTCATCCAGTTAATCACCAATTATTTAACCAATTTATAATAATCCTCGTTATATTTCTAAATTTCCTAAAAATACCCCCAGGCTCCCCAGAGACGGGGGTATAAATCTCCGCCGTGACTATTTTGCCAATCCGCTCACTAGGACCGTCTAGAGCCATATGCTTGAAATATATCAACATAATAATGTGGTCTCAACAATTTATGACATATAATTAAATTTATGACCTCTACGGGCCAAAATTACAAATATGTCTTTATAAGCAAAACAGGGCCCACATGCATATTTAATACTCTTAAACATGCACTTAAACATCTCCACATAATCATATAGTCATGCATGCCTCACAATCATGCATAAAATCATTTATTCACATAAATACCAATTATGCCCTCTTGGCACACTAATCAAGGCCCTTAAGCCTTATTAGCAATTTTGGGTCGTTACAACTATCCCCTCCTTATAACAATTTCGTCGTCGAAATTTATTCGAAGGCATCAGGTAATAAATTTCATACCTCTGACTATAACTCTAGAGTCTGATTCGTTACCTTTAATCCTTCAATAACACTCTTACTAGAGTGACAATCTTGTTCCATAAGATCTTATCTTATAACTATAATTTCATTAGCCTTTCCTTGCACAATAAGTCTGCTGAAACCCCAGGGTCTGCTTATCTCATCAGCGATCATTTTCTGTCTTCTCATTGGCACCAATAAAATGCATAAGCCACCACCCATACAAGGGTAAGGCTAACTTCTAGGCCCCCGGTACAGTTCTTGGTACGATCTCGAACCCCTTCTCGAATTAGAAGTTAAAACTCCCCCTTTTCTTTCCCAAAGTATCATACTCTTTCTTGTCTGCATTGTTTGGAGAAATACAAATATCCCGTCTTGGAACTGTTGGGTTTTATGCCTTTATAAAACCATGTTGGACATGTATCACGATTTCATATTGTCAATAAAAGTAGTAGAAATCATTTAGTTTGACAACCGTGTTGCTTGCTTGTTTTATTACATGATTATTGAAATAATACAAACATTTATAAAATCCTGAACATATGGATAGTTACAATTATAGTGACTAGGTCACGGTGGATTATAGTTGTAATTATATGTTCAAAAGAACGAGTCCTAAGATTAGATCAGTGCATTGGATTTTCACTGATTACGCAATCTACGATATGGTATACTTACACATTCAGGGTGTGATGTCTAGTCCAAGGCATCGACCATGTAGATAAGATCGGATGTATTTAGTTACATCGGACTAGGACCGATATTGATTATTGATTGATAAATAATTATCGTTGTTATCAAATGTAATGAATGTCACAACGTTGACCATATATTAAGTCGATCTTAATTCTGAGTGATAATATTCTGGTACTTATATTATTTAAATCTTTTGCCTTGTTCGTTACCAGCTTACCCTAGGGTCTAGCCCATACTTACATCATGGAGATTTATTAGTGTAATTGAGTCGGAGTATTCTTCATAGATACAAAATCTATAACTTCTCTATGAGAAGTGAAAAGATGATTTCCTTAATTTCTTTGTTCAAAAGGTTAAATGATTGAGATCTCATATTTGTGATTAAGTTCACGGAAATATCATTTATAAGGAACTTAGTGGGAGTTAAGGATAAAATACTGATGAGGGGTAAAATGGTAATTTGCACCCAGCTCGTTAGTAAATAATCGATAGAGGATTGACTGATTGTAATGGTTATAATAATGGATAATGTATTTATGGTTTTGAAAATACGTTCTATGAATTCAAGAGTTCAATTCCGAGTCTATAGTGGAGTCATGAGGAATTAATAAGGTAGTGAAATTATTCGTAAATAAATTCATGGTAACTTGTTGGAGCTTGATTTCATGGATCCATGGTCCCCGCATCACCTTTGAGTAAATCATCTAGAATGTCTCAATTAATTGATTTAATTATCAATTATGATTTTTAAAGTTGACTAGGTCAATTTTGGAAAATTTACAGAGATATGAGATTTAGAGAATAAAAAAGAATCTTTGGGTAAATTTATTAATATTGATAAATGGGTATCAATATAGATAAATAATATTAAATCAAGTTTCAAATTATAATTAGTTAATTTGAATAAGGATTTAATTAATTAATTAAAAAATAAATAAATAAAATGTTTTGAATTTAGTCCCAGTTGGGATTTAAATTCAAAACAAAGAGATTGGGCCCAAGTCCATTTATGGCAGCCGAAGGCTTTTATTTTTGTTTATTATTTTTAATTAATTTAAATTTAAATAAATCCCATTAAGTTGCCTATATAAGGAATATGATATCTAGGGTTTTTTTTAAAAAAAAGTGAGTTTTAGTTGATTGGTATGTGAAAACCCAGACAGTCTAACCTTTCTTGGCCACTCTCTCTTCTTCTTCTCTTCAAGATCTCTATCTCATGTTTTGAGAACCAACCCACACTAGTTCTAGGTTGATCAAAGGCTTGGTGAGGAAGACTGTGTTGCTGATCTTGTTCAATCTCTTGATAATACTCTGCTACATAAAGGAATCAAGGGTTAGAGAGATTGAAGGATGGAGTTGTTCCAGTTCCGCTGCGTAATGTCATTTTTTACTTTACTCTGTATTTGTATCAATTTCATAAGAGCATGTTCTAGGAATTTGCATGTTTGTTTGATAATATGTAAATTGCATGAAAATAAATAAAGATCCTACAATAAGTTTTTCCAACAGGAACTTCGTGTCCCGATACTTGAAACTTGCGAATCATAATGTCCTTGTACTTGGGCAGATACTTCTGCCTTAATATCCTTGCTAACTAACACTGAACCATGATACTCACTATCTTTCATATCCTTACTAAGAATCAGTAATTCTTGCTTTCTATCTTACCATATCTTATGTCATATAAGAATCAGTAATTCATCGTTGTGACTGTTTCATCAAGGGACTATACTTTTCTTAATATCCCAAACACTTGCACATGCAATGCGTAACTCTTTAAAATAACCGTCAATTCTTCAGATTGCCACTCTGTCTGTAAACAGCCAATAATTCTAGGTTTCAACCTTATTCCCTTCGTTCACTATTTCCTTTCTAGAACTTTGAAAAAAATATTATGGTTCTCAAACCAGCACTGTCAATTACCTTGCCACGTCACCCGTTCACACGAACCAAAGTGTGCTAACTCAATCTGCTGAGTTACAACCTTCTATATGTAACGTCCTGCAATTCGGGTATCATTAAACGACTCAGGTCAGGAGTTTTTTCCTCGAGTTAAGAATATTATTTTAAATAATATTATATTTGTTTGGAATTTATTTCCATGAGTTATTGCTAGCCAAATTATGAATTTTGTGTTTAAAAGTCAAGATAAGACTTTCGGTCTTGGACCGACGCGAAAACCCTAATAGGGTAAAAATCTCATAAAATAAAATGAAAAACTATGGAAAATATATTTTGGGCATAAAATACATTCATAAAAATAATAAACCTAAGGGAAAATAGAAATTTTAGGGCATTTTGTGTTAAATGCTTAATTTTACCGAAATGGAGAATTTTATTCCATAAATGGACCTTAGGTTAAATTTTATTGTGTGATTAATTAAATTAAATGTGAGAGATATTTATTTTAATTATTATGTGTTAAGTTTGGTGTTTCAAACTTAATAAGAGTGAAAAAGGTTATAGGAAGTCAAATTGGATTTTTCTTCTTGGGAAATATTTATTAACCTTTATTTAAAAAAAAATATGACAACATATATAATATATGTGGTGGCCAGCGATGTGAAGGATTTAATGGGGTTGATCAAATGTTTTTTTTAGTTTAATCCCAATTTAAATATAAGGGTTAAGGCATCAAGTGTTTAGATATTTGCTTAAGTTGATATGCTCTTCTAACCTTCCCCAACCGACCCCACTCTCTCTCACTTTCACAATCATCTTTTTGAAAACTCTCTCAAGTTTTGCTCCATCTTCAACCTCAAGAACAGTAAGGAGGCTTGGAAGCATTTAAGCTTTAGTCTAGGAAAGGTTTTCCCTAGTTCTTGACCAAGAAAGGGCATAATGTTGCTGACATGGAATGGCCAGAATTCTTGACCTTGTTCAATGGCAAGTACTTCAGTAAGGCAGTTATCGAGCACAAAGCAAATGAGTTCACTAATCTGCAGCAGGGAACGTTGAGCGTGCAGGACTACGTTCGAAAATTTGACTAGCTGTCTAGGTTCGCGATGAACCAGGTGAACACTGAAGAGAATAAGTACTGGACTTTTATGAAAGGCCTACACAGATACATTTCCAGGTGTGTAGACACACGTAGAACTGGCCCAGAGACGTATGCCGAAGCTGTGGAATGGACTCTTCGCCAAGAGTCTTGGGCCGTGTCACACAAGACAGAACCACAGAAGAAAGAAGACAAAAGGTACACTCCAAACAACCCCAGATAGTTTCAATCCAATCAGAATAGCCCAAGGGGAAAGTTCAACCCGAGGTTCGGCCAGAACTCAGGGCAAACAAACTATCCAAGAGGCACAAGGCCGATTTTTGGGGGAAATGACAAAAGAAAAGGGGGATCTCCCAATTAGGCAATGGCTAGTCCCAACAAACAGCCAAGACATGAGTTTGAACAATGGCCACTGTTCCACAAGTGTAACCAATGCCCTCGAGGCGAGTGTGGTGTATGTTTTAAGTGTGGAAAGCCAGGGCACTTTGCTAAAGAGTGTCGAATTCCAGCCAAGGGCAATGGAAATGACCAGTAGAAACAAATTGGAGCATTGCCTCGAGTTTCTGCGGTTACGCAAGGTGACGAAGGAGCTGGACCATCTGATATGGTGTCAGGTCAGATTTCTACCTCGGCATATGCATTAATGGATACTAGTGCATCGCATTCTTTTGTATCTGCATCCTTTGTGGAAAAATTAAACAGAATGCCTGAACCTATGGCTGTTATTTGTGGGGTATTCTTGCCTTCGGGAGAGGATATGCTAGTTCAAACATGGGTTAGAGCCATTCCAGTTTTGGTTGAAAGTCGTGAGCTGACGGTGGATCTATTAGTCTTGTACCTACATGAATATGATGTCATATTTGGGATGGATTGGTTAACCAGATATGGAGCCATTATCAATTGCAAGCGCAGAAAAGTGGTCTTCACTGCAGCAGGAGAAGAATAATTCGAGTTCAAGGGTATGTCAAGAGAAAAGAAGTGTCCCCTGATTTCTGCAATGAAGGCGATAAAAACGTTGAGTGATAGATGCATCGATTTTTTGGCAAACATAGTGGATAAGGATAAAGAGACGAGTCAACAACCTTTCGATGTACCGGTTGTGTGCAAGTTTCCTGATGTATTTCCTGAAGATCTCCCAGAGATTCCACCAGACCGAGAGATCGTGTTTGAGATAAAGCTAATTTCGGGAACTACACCGTTCTCAAAGACTCCTTACAGGATGGTGCCAGTTGAACTCAAGGAGTTGTAGTCGCAACTGCAAGAGTTACTGGACAAGAAGTTCATAAGGCCAAGCCATACCCCATGGGGAGCCCCGATCTTATTCGTGAAGAAGAAAGACGGCTCAATGAGAATGTGCATTGACTATCGGGAGCTGGACAAAGTGACGATCAAGAATCGATATCCATTGCCCAGGATTGATGATCTTTTTTATCAATAACAAGGAGCGTCATTATTTTCCAAAATAGACCTGTGATCAGGCTATCATCAGCTCAAGCTTAAGGAGACGGATATACCAAAGACGGTCTTCAGAACGCGCTACGGTCACTATGAGTTTATAGTGATGTTCTTTGGACTAACCAATGTGCTTGTAGCATTCATGGATCTCATGAATTGCGTATTTCGTGAGTATTTGGATAAGTTTGTCATCGTATTCATTGATGATATTCTAATATTCTCAAAAATCCAGGAAGAGCATGCAACGCATCTGGAACTGGTCCTTCAGAGTCTGGGAGACGAAAAGCTTTACGCTAAGTTTTCTAAGTGCGAATTTTGGCTAAAGAAAGTTAGTTTTCTAGGGCACATAGTGTCGGGAGATGGAATTTGTGTAGATCCCGCCAAAATAGAAGCTATTAAGAAGTGGAATCCTCCAAAAAAGGCTCATGAGGTTAGAAGTTTTCTTGGGTTAACGGGATATTACTGGCGATTTGTGGAAGGATTTTCCAAAATATCTGCACCAATGACTGCCCTCACCCGCAAAAACATCAAATATGAATGGACTGACAAGTGTGAGAATAGTTTTCAAGAGTTGAAAACAAGGTTGAGGACTGCCCCAGTGCTAACAATCCCTAATGGCACAGAGGGACATACTATTTACAGCGATGCCTCAGGCCGAGGATCGGGAGCACTATTAATGCAGCATGGAAAAGTAATTTCTTATGCTTCTCGACAACTAAAGAATTATGAGAAGAACTATCCCACTCATGACCTGTAGCTTGCAGCAGTGGTTTTTGCACTAAAAATATGGAGGCTCTACCTGTACGGGATACACTGCGACATCTACATTGATCACAAAAGCATGAAGTATTTCTTCACTTACAAGGAATTGAATATGAGACAACATCGATGGTTGGAATTGTTCAAAGACTACGATTGTGACATTCTATACCACCCGGGAAAAACAAACAAGGTGGTAGATGCATTGAGTCTACAACCAAGTGCTTACGTGATGACGGTGAAAGAGATTTCGCCGCAGTTACAAGCCAACCATGCTACCTTGGATTTAGAGATAGTAGTTTGTCAATTGGCTAACCTCTCTATCGAGCCTACCATTATGGAACCTATAAAAGGCGGGCAATTAGTCGATCCTTGGGTTTAAGGATTGATGTACGAAGTGAGGAACGAGGGGCGACCAGGATTCCATATCTCTGAAGATGGAGTATTGGGGTTCAAGGGTAGAATATGTGTTCTAGATGATGATGAGATCAAGAAGCAGATCTTTTTCGAGGAACATAATGCTTCTTTTGCCATGCATCCGGGTACCACGAAAATGTACCAAGACTTGAAGAAGTATTTTTGGTGGCTGGGATGAAAAAGGAGATGGTAGAATATGTGGCATAGTGCTTGACTTGTCAGCAGACAAAGGTCGAGCATCAACGGCTAGCCGAATTGTTACAGCCCTTAGAAATTCAGGAATAGAAGTGGGAGATGGTCACTATGGACTTTGTCATAAGTCTACCAACCACTCCCAAGGGGAACAGGGCCATTTGGATTATTGTAGATAGGATGATTAAGGATGCTCATTTCTTGCCAATCAAGGTAACTTATGGGGCACATAAGTTAGAAGATATTCACATTGTAGAAATAATGAGACTGCATGGTGTACCCAACTCCATCGTACCATATCGCGACAGACATTTTACCTAGACAATCTGGAAAAGAATCCAAACGAGGTTGGGTACTAAACTGAAGTTCAGCAGTTCTTCCCATCCGCAAACAGATGTTCAAAGTGAACGAACAATTCAGACCCTGGAAGATATGCTAAGAGCCTGCGTGCTCAACTTTCAAGGGCCTTGGAAAAAGAAGCTTCCACTGATAGAGTTCACTTACAATAATAGCTATCATGATTCCATCAAGATGGCTCCGTATGAGGCTTTGGACAGAAGGAAATGTCGATCATTGATTCATTGGCACGAGACCGGTGAAAGAATGTTTCTTGGATCGGATGAGGTTGATAAGATTACTGAGGACATTCGACAAATAAGGTAACGCTGGAAAACTTGGGTTGATCGACAATGCAAATATGCCGATCGACGAAGGAGACCCCTGGTGTTTGAGGTTGGTGATAAAGCTTAGTCCAAGGTTCTTTGGACCTTTTGAAATCATAGAAAGGATCGGGGAATAAGCTTATCGTTTAGCCCTTCCGCTCGCCTTGTCTAAGGTGCATGATGTGTTTCAAGTATCCTTGTTGAGAAAATACATGCGCGATCCCTCACATGTACTCAGCTATGAACAACTGAGCATTGATCCTTAACTCGTCTATGAGGAGAAGCCGGTGATGATTCTAGACAGAAAGAAAAAAATGTTGAGGAATAAGATGGTGTCATTGGTAAATGTACAGTAGTGTAACCATGGCATTGAAGAGGCAACCTGGGAAACAGAAGACAAGATGAGGGATCTGTATCCTCATTTTTTTTTCAGTTTCAAGGATGAAACCTCTATAAATTGTAGGTATTGTAACGTCCTGCGTTTCGGGTACCTTTAAACAACTTGGGTCTGGATTTTTTTCACCGAGTTAAGAATATTATTTTAAATAATATTATATTTTTTTGGAATTTATTTCCATGAGGTATTGCTAGCCAAATTATGAATTTTGTGTTTAAAAGTCAAAATAAGACTTTCGGTCTTGGACTAACACGAAAATCCTTATAGGGTAAAAATCTCGGAAAATAAAATGAAAAACTATGGAAAATATATTTTGGGCATAAAAAACATTCATAAAATTTAAAGTTTGGTAAAAAATAATAAACCTAAGGGAAAGTAGAAATTTTAGGGCATTTTGTGTTAAATGCTTAATTTTACCGAAATGGAGAATTTTATTCCATTAATGGACCTTAGGTTAAATTTTATTATGTGATTAATTAAATTAAATGTGAGAGATATTTATTTTAATTATTATGTGTTAAGTTTTGTGTTTCAAACTTAATAAGAGTGAAAAAGGTTATAGGAAGTCAAATTGGATTTTTCTTCTTGGGAAATATTTATTAACCTTTTTATAAAAAAAAATATGACAACATATATAATATATGTGGTGGCCAGCGATGTGAAGGATTTAATGGGGTTGATCAAATGTTTTTTTTTAGTTTAATCCCAATTTAAATATAAGGGTTAAGGCATCAAGTGGATGGTAAAAAAAAACACTCAAGTGTTTAGATATTTTCTTAAGTTGATATGCTCTTCTAAGCTTCCCCATCTGACCCCACTCTCTCTCACTTTCACTATCATATTTTTTAAAACTCTCTCATGTTTTCTCTCCATCTTCAACCTAAAGAACACTAAGGAGGCTTGGAAGCATTTAAGCTTTGGTCTAGGAAGGGTTTTCCATAAGGTAAAGTTTCAATAAACTAGACTTTTGTAAAGTTTTAACCATAGATTTTCAAATAGCTAATTATCTATGTTATAGGGGGGAGTTGGTTAAGGTTTTGAAAGTATTTTTAAGGAGCGAAAGCTAATAGGAAGATCCAAACCTTAAGCAAGAACAACAAAGAGGTAAAAAGTTTACTTTTTATGGTTGTTATTGTATGGTTTTTAGTTTTAAGCATTATTTTCTATAGTTAATGCTTAAATTTTCTTATTGGTGATGTAATAAGGTAATGGTAGTTGTTTTATAATTTTTATGATGCTTGTGTGTTGATTTTTGAAAATCGGGACCAAAACCCCCAAGGGTTTTGTTAGAAACCTTAAAACAAAATATATATTTTTAGCTGTGATTTCCAAGGGGTCAAGCATCCAATGTTTATTGATTTTGTAAAATTGAATTAGATTGTGATGTTGTTGAGATTGAGTACATAAAATCAAGCTTTTGAAACACTCAAAAATATTTAAAAATGAGTGAGTTATGCTATTTAATAGTTTAGGTGAAAAACTGTTTTTTCGAATTCTTAATTTCAGAACCAAGTTTGGACAGCCACTGTATAGGGCAAATTACCCCAGCTTTTTAAAATATTTGGTGGACATATTATTGGCATAACCTAGTATTCCATTGTAAAATTTGGTAAGAAAATACTGAACCGTTTGAATGTTATTAAGTGTCAAATTTCGAAAAATTAAGGACTTGAAAATAAGGTCATCTTTACCTCATTGTTGGAAAATAATTTCACCAATAAAAAATGCTCCTTTGGACCTAAGATTATACAAAGACCTAAAAGGCATACCAAAACTGGAATTGGAGAACTTTGGAAATAATTGGGTAAGTAAATTTCATGTTATGAAGTGACAAAGTATGTGGTTAAAAATGTAAAAAATTGAGTTTTCACACTTAGTGCAAAAATGAGATTTTGGAACTTAAGGTAAAAAGTAAAATTTTACTTATTGCAAGGCAAAAAACTTGGAAAGTCTTGAAAACATATTTTCACCTAAAATACCACTTTGAGTTTAGTGGGAATTATTTTATTAACGAATTTTTATTCTTTCAAAAATAAAAGAATTTACTTATTAATAAGTTAAAAAATTAAAAGAGGGTTTAAAACCTTATATATTGAGAAAATAATTGAGTGAATTATTTTTCTAGTAAGTAAACTTGATTAATTGACTTCAGAAATATTAACTAGTCAAGATGGGAAATTTTTAACGGTTTTCCTAATTATGACAAATTCAGCAATTTTCTTAAAACGATTTTTAGAGATTAAAGACTTAAGAAAAATAAAAGGAAAATTAACAGTTTATTTTCTTTAAAAATAATTAAGGAATTAATTAGTATTTTCTGGATATAATACCAGCTAAAATCTTCCATTTATTTTACCGACTTGTTGAAAGTATGGGTTAAAAGCAATGTGTTGAAAGAACAAGATTTTTAGCGGATTGTGGGAAAATACTGTTGTGATACCAGAGCCTAGGTATCAAGACCATAGGGTAGTTCTCCTCGAGACATAGGGTTTAGTCTCAAATATTTTTGTATGAATTTCCTTAATGGATTTAAAACCAAATAATGATCTTTAATCATTACAAATGATTTTAAAAATGACCAATCTGCCCAAATTATTAATAATGAATTATGAGTGCCATAATTAATCCGAGTATACTGTATGGATAATTGCCGTATTGGCTAAGCATAACTGGACTATACATTGGAGGGTGAAATCCTGCTAAGAGCTAAGGACTCGAAGTAAGTCAACTTCTATTGTGTGGCTTCAACATGAAACGACTATTGTATTGTATCTTAGTATAGAGACACATGCACATATATATATTGTCCTAGAAAGTTTCCCTAGAGACGTTAGTCTAGTTGGTGCTGATTCAGAAAATATGACTGGTAGATATTCGTCATATTCTAGACGGCTGATCCTCGTCTCACTACCTTATTTTATATATTTTATGGTTCATTACCGCAATGAGTAGCCAAGAGGTGAGGATTGCTGGTTAAACCTAGGGGCACCAAAATGAATGGGACCTAGGGGCCCTCATGCTTACTTAATCAGTGAATGTTTAGAACCCAAGCAAGTGCTTTGATAAGTTATTCCTGAATAGTAGCCGTGAATATTGGTCATTCAGTGAGATTGCCTAGAGATACTAGGGGTTGCCAAGTTTGAGTGAGGCTGAACACCCTAGGGGCAACTGCTCACCAGCACCACTGATTAACATAGAAGTCTCTGTAAAACCATGTAAAGTCGATTACACTCTTGGATAAGTAGCGATGCCTTAGGTAACATGATAGTTACCCTTGATGGGGATATTAATTTACCTAGATCTTAGTGTTGAGACTCGGTTCTCTCTTATAGTTTAGCATATATGCTGGGGGCATGTTATGCCTGAATTGTAGGAAGTTGTCGAGCGTTGGTCTCTAATTATATTGTAATATATTATATCTACTTGCTCTGGGATTTTATGAGTGCAGGTATTTATTTGTTGATAAGATATAGTTGTCATATAATATATCTGCTTGTTCTGGGATTTTCTAACTGCAGAATTTATCTGTTTATATGAAATAATTTTTCATTCGTTATCAGGCATTACCATAAGTTTTCCAGGACACTTTTGTGTTCTTTAATTTGATTGTGTAGGGTCCGGATGGATCTAGAACCCTAATTCTCTGCATGCTTTTGTTTTAAAGTTTAACTTACTAAGCGTTTTCACTTACCTAGTTGTTTCTTGTTGTAGGTAAGAGCAAGGGCAAGGCAGAGCAGTGAGCGCTGGATTCTACTTGCGAATGTACATGTGGACTGACCTTGTGGGAAGCCGTTTTATTTTTGGAAATGTTGTGTTATTTTCCTAAACTAGGCTCACTCTACTCTTTATAAAATATGTTTGTATTAAATGTTAAGTATGGTCATACGACTTTTAAAAAGTTTTTTTTATACCAGTTTTTGAGACATTTGGTTAAATGACAACATTTATATTTCCGCATTATTGAGTCTTAAAAATTCAGGACGTTACACTATATCCAATCATCTTACTTATACATATGCCCTCTATGGACCAAAATTATACATATGCCCTTACAAGCAAAACAGGGCCCACATGCATATTTAATACTCATAAACATGCACTTATTCATCTCCACATTATTATATAGTCATGCATGCCACACAATCATGTATTAAATCATTTATTCACATAAATAATAATTATGCCCTCCTAGCACACTAATCAAGGGCCTTAAGTCTTATTAGCAATTTTGGGTCGTTACACTTTTCACCGCCTTATCACTATAAAAAGAATGATTTAGACTATTTTAGATCTCTCTCTCTCTTACTTCTTGACCTCTCTCTATTTCCTCTCTTTTTTCTCTTACTTCTTTTTCCATTCTATTCCATGAATTGATTTTCTTGTCTAGGGTTTATTGTAGTCACTTGGATTTCTATTTAATGTTATTATGATGTTCTATTGATTTTTCTTCTTTAATATAATCTATATAATGTTTGCTTAGTGCTAGTAAATACTTGATCATATTTGATTGATTTATGATTTTGATTCAAAATTCGAAAGATGAGAATTGAATATGTTATACTTGTATTAACATAGGTTACATATTGGATGAAAGTACCTGTATAGCTTGTGTAGTAAATAGGTTTCTATGCTTAATTTCTTCTATATGTTTAAGTTTATCACAGAGATGTAGAAAACATGAATATAGGTCGAGATCTTGTATCTTGAAAAAGAATAGGAATCGATTTTTGTTAACCTCCTAGCAGAATAGGAAGAAAGAAATCTAGAACTAATTAATAAAATTAGTAGATGAAAAGTTGATGAAATTAATACCATAGGTTTTTTTTATTATTGATTTTAATCTTTTGATTAGTTATTTTGTTCACAGTTATTTAAAATTTAATAATTATATTTATTCATCTAAATTCAATTTTCCAAATAGAAATTAATGAACAATTATTGGTAATTGGTTAATAGTCTTTGTGGGAACGATACTCTATTTACCATATATATTACTTGAATCGATTGCGTGCACTTGCGTATCATATTTTAGCGATCAGATAAACAAATAAATCCCTGCACTAAAAAAATCCCTGAGCAAACAGATATAATATATCACAATATAATTCGAGACCAACGCTCGACAATTTCCGACAATTCGGGCGTACCACGCCCTCCAACATATTTGCTAATTGTTGACACGGTTTTTCGCCAACAATAGATTAAGAAATCAAACAAGAAAGATATTAGTTCTTATTTGTACACCGTAATGAACTATGTGAGCAACTTCTCGCACACACAATTTTATGTGGTTCAGTGGTTAAAATCCACCTAGTAAAGGAGACAATATTATTACTCACTCATAATTTCTGCAAAGTTTCTGTATTACTGAAGGCAATCCCTTTTCTTGTCCATTATCCCTGATATTTATAGTGGAATTTCCTGGAGAGGATTATCTAGTCGTGTGAATAAAAATGGTAAGCATTTAATCAAGTTAATTCCCATTTACATAGGGATACGATTGCTGATCGAAATCACTCCTGTTATCTTGGAAAATAAATGTGCAATACAGCTTGGACATTATGGAGCATTTAAAGAGCCTCCAAGTCTTTCAGGATCATTCACTATGTGTCATGACCAGGTTTCTACGAGCTAAACATTTATCCTCGTTGTGACTTTTTCGCTAAATTGCTCGAAAGGATCGACTCCGACCGAATATTATGAATACGCACATAATAATGTGGTCTCGGTACATAAAACATAAAAATTACTATTAAACTCTTTATCGGTGTTCGTGGTGCGGGCGGTGTGGTTTTTTGCCAATTTATTGGACCGCACTACATATGCTGTTTGGGCAATTTTCTGAACCGCAAGCCGCACTGTATAGACCTCAAACTGGATAAACCGCATCGCAAAAATATGGTGTAGTTTGGGCGGTTTATATCTTTCTCCAAATAATTTGACAATAAAATATTATAATTAATAATGATTCATAATAAATCTCATAACTACGAAGTGTTGAAAAAAATAATAAATATAGAACAAACTAATTAACTTTTAGCAAAAGAAAAAAAATACAAAAAATTAATAACAAAGAATAAATGTGATATAGAAGTTAAGATTTTGACTAAAGAAGAATATCTTTAGGTTGAAGTAGAATATGTGCTAGCATCCTATGAAACATAATAATTTTTCTAGATATTATGTATATTATATTATGTAAATATAAATTTTCCTTAAGTTTAAATGTAGTAAAATTGAAAAATATATATAATGATGTTGTGTGGTGTGGTTTATACCGCATTTAAAAAAATTAAAATCGTAAACCGTACCGCATCGCATGGTTTGGAAAAAATACAAACTGCAATCGCACTTCTACGATTCGAAACCGTAAATTGTAGTGTGGTGTGGTGCAGTGAGGGTGGTTTGTTTGATGTGGGCGGTTTGATGAACACCCCTAATGGGTCAAAATTATAAAAATGCCCATTTTAACAAAAGCGCTTCTTTAAGCACATTTACTACACGTAAACAATCATTTCACCCAATAACTCATATAATTCACATAATCAGATATATATATATTTAATTAAATTCAATTAATTCCATGTAATTCCAATTATTCCCTCCCGACACACTAATCAACATACTAATCCTTATTAGGAGTTTTGGGACGCTACAACTTGTTTATCACGATTGGGATATTCATCACGAATTCTCTATGCCTCTTGGCCTCTTTTCCATTTGTCACTAGAGCTATAAACTCATTCTCCCTGGTTGAGAAAAATATATGTTTGTTTCTTTGGGCCCTAAGAATCCGCTCCTCTTTTAGGCATAACACTGAACTGATGGTGAAGAGATTGTCTCACACACTAGATATCCAACTTGCATCAGAGTATCCCCCAAGTATCTTAGAAAACATTGGATATCTAGCTTATTGGTCCTCTCTAGGTACCCTAGAATTCTCTCAATTACCTTCCAATATTCGATACATGAATTTCTAGTATGCCTACTTTGTTTACTAACTGCTCTACCATTGTTCTTTTCAAGCTTTATGCTTGAATCAAATGGTGTATTCGCTTCTTTGATTTTGAGATTACTAAACTTGTCAAGCACTTTCTCAACAAACCGTGCTTAACTAAAGGAATAACCCCCACCATTTCTTCTCACTTTTATACCAAATAAGGTATCAACCTCTCAAAGGTCATTCATCTAGAATTTGAAGATACAAACCTCTTTGTTTTTATTATGCCTCTCATCTCATTATTCAAAGTCAACAATAATCAATATATAGACATACCAAGATGACATAGCCATCATAAGTCTTATAGTATAAACACTTATCCACATTATTGTGTCTAAACCCATCCAAAACAATAGCTTTATCAAACTTCTCATGCCAATATTTTTGTGCTGGTTTTATACCATATAATTATTTGACAAGCCTACACACTTTTTGTTCACTTCTCCTTAGAAAAAAACCCTCTGGTAGTTCTATATAGATCTCCTTACTGAGATCTCCATTTAGGAATGTCTTTTTCGCATCCATTTGATGCACATAAAGGTATTAAATCTAGCAAGTTTCAACATCTATCAACACTTGAAAAATATTTCTTTACCATTTTAGATTTAACACATAATTCACATTTTTCATGCTCATTCACATCACAATTAATCAATCCACATTTAACAACTCTTTTAATTGTGCTATAACATTGTTGCATGCTTAAATTAGCACGAGTTCAATTACTCAGCTCGAGTACAACTGGCAAATGAATATGTGGAAAAATGGCCAAATAGAATATCTGGCTAACAGTGATGTGAATAGCTCGAGTTTGGGGGCTGGACAACATAGTGCATAGGTTGTTATCAGAATGCCTCTTAGGATAACAAGTAGGTTCGAGACTTATAATAACCAAATCCAACTTTGGGTGCTCTGAACTTACTACGAGCTAGGGTTCAAATAGTCGGTGAACACGAGCTTGGGTGGGATATTTAGCTCGTGAAAACTTGGACAGAACGCATACTGAAGGATCCCAAGAGATTTAGAGACTTCTTATACACTCATTAATGCTCAAGCTATATCACATATGTATCATTTACTATCCGATATAGCATGAGTATATTGTATTATGTTATCAAATCATATCCCAATGAAAATGGGAATATTCTGTATTAAATAGATACCTTATTTATTCATGTGGTTACCCAAACCTGTCCATGAACTTCCCCTATAAATACTAGGAATATTGGAAAGGAAAAAGGGGGAGCCATTTTTGTATAACCGAAACTCTGCAGAAATAGAGAGAGAAAAGTAATAATATTGAGTCGTGGACTAGGTGGATTTTAACCACTAAACAACGTAAAAGTTGTGCATTCTTGAGAGAGTGTTTACTATTTCATTACAGTTTATAATCTAGCACTAATCTACCAGTTTAATATCTTAATACACGGTTGGCGAAAAACCACGTCAACAGTTTGGTGCTTTCATTGAGAGTTAGTTAGAGCTTCACAAGTTTAAGTTGACTTTCATCATGGTGCTCACTTGATCGATGTATGATAATGAGATGGAATATCCTGGAGGGCAGGAGGCCCATCATACCGCCGTTCCCAATGAAAGGGGCCCAGATGTTTAGCAACGTCCTAGAAAGCAACCAGTGGGTCAGGATGACACAGGTAGTTCAGCGTCACTGCCACCAAATCCTAATCCAGGATACTTGACTGTGGCGAGGTAGAAAACACCCAGTTAAGGAGCCATCTCGCTATTGAAAATTAGCATATTGAGGAGGTCTTGGCTCGGTTACCCCCTCTTGCAACTGATGTTAATCTCGAAAGTAGGCAAAGTGGATCTCATAAGTCCCACAGGAATAATTGGTCTAAACCGAGTCGTTCTGTCAAAACCACCACTCTGAGTTTTGTGCCTTCAAGGCAAAACCACCAAAATGCTAAGCCCAATAATCATCACAGGGGTCATTATCAGCATGTCAGTCGATCGGTCAAGACTATGACCCCAATCTTTGTGCCTTCTTCACAGATTCCCATAAATTGGCAAAATGCTCCAACAAATCCCTAGGTGCCATGGTCAGAGCCCCAGGCACAGAGAACAAGGGACATTGGGATAGAAGCAAGCCAGGCTAATTTAGTTCGTCTTGGTGAAATGAGGATAGCCTCGCCGACAAGGCATCCTCTATCACCTGTAAGACATCCAACACTACCTCTCCCTCAACTTGATGTTCCAGCTCGTGGGATCAGTAGGAGAAATCCTCCCTCGTCCATAAATACTTACACCCAACAAATGCGTGCTGAGAATCCAAGACATCGATCTCAACCACGAGCAATGAGTTTCATAAACAGAAGTTATTGGACAGAGATCCAGCATGGAGGCAGGTCCGAGAGTGACCTGAGGAATCACTTGAGTTTAGCACAAAGTCCTCGGTATGATCCACAGCCAGACTTGTGTGATCATTTGAATTCACAGAGAAGGTCTCCAACTCAAGATAAGGATGTTAGAAATACTCGGCATGAGGTAGGTCCATCCATTGTATGTGATAATGCGAGTGTCACACATAACCAAGCTCGAACATGGAGGGAAAATAACCCATCAAACATGATAATAGGATGGGAGTTGTTGAATAGCCCTCAGCTAACTTATGGACCAGGGACCAAACCCTTCAAAGACTGGCCATGATGGAAGAGCAAATGAAAAGACTCTTATCTGGGAAGGGAAAGGACGATTGCGAATCATATGAGGGGATCAAAGCTTTTGCTCCAAACATTGCAGCGACAACATATCCCATTGGCTTTAGGATGCCGCACATGCCGATGTTTGATGCAAACGCAGATCCATTTGATCACCTCGGAATGTTTAACACCATGATGATGGCCCACAATGTCAGGCTCGATCTAAGATGTATCTTGTTCCCTGAAATGTTGGTCGGAGCTGCCAGGTAGTGGTTTAAATAATACAAGAAGCATTTAATAAGCTCATGGAAGAAATTTTCCTCTGAGGTTAAAAGAACATCCTGAGCCTCCCAGGCAACTCATGTTGAAGCCGATTCATTGTCCAACGTAAATCAACAACCTGGGGAGACATTGAAAGCATACCTGAGTAGATTTTCCAATATTGTAGCACGAGCTAGGGATGCGGATGATAGCTACAAGCTCATGGCAATGAGAACGGGAATCCTTATGGGAGGGCGGGGCACCTGTGGCAAGAGCTCCAAAGAAAAGTGGTTAAGAGTGTGGATGAATTTCTGGCCCAAGCTCAGGAATGGATAAACCTGGAGGAGGCACGAGCTTCTATCGTGGGAACTAGCCAGACCGTTGTCCAACCCATTGGAGCACTAATGGATATTGCAGCTACAACTCAAGCCGTTACCCAGAATAACCAAGGGGGGAATAACAAGTCTTTGGAGAAGTTAGAGCCCGTTTACACCACCTATACCGACCAAACAGACACCCGAGAGCGTATATTTATGGAAAATTCAAATCGCCTCGAATGGAAGAAGCTAGAACTGTAACACCCTACTACCTTAGAGCTGTTACTTAGTGAGTTTAAAATAGAAATCGTGCTTTTGGACTGACTCTACGCGGTTTCTAAAACCAAAAGTGTGAATAAACCAGAATCTAAGGCTGTACTCTTTGAAAATGTTTAGTTTTATTGAAAACGTTAAGTATCAAACATCTGGGATCCCAAAATAAGGTTTACAAAATATTTACAACTCAAAAATAGATTTACACCAGGTTAACTATCAAAAGAATGAGTTAATACAGCCATATACAAAAACGCCCCCAACCAAAGCAGTCGGGCAGGCCGAACATGTACGCGTCGCCCCCACGCTCTCCATACTCATGGCCGGTTGACTGACTCCTTGCTTTTACCTGCCACACAGAGCACCCGTGAGCCGAAGCCCAGCAAGAAAACCCAAATAGTACATAACATATGCAAATAATATAGCTGGCATAATCCACTGATAAATAGGAAAACCATCAGACTAAACAAGCACGGCCATGCCGCCCCAGAGGCCTTACCAAAGCTTGGGGTCTCAGTCCTCACCGCAAGGATAACTCATGTATCCCTTGGGTCCCACCCTGGCTATAAGCATCCCATGTGCTGAGTGTTACTTCCGGCCCCAAGGCCGTACCCGGCCTTCGCCGCTCTCGGCCTTAGCCGTTCATTTCATTATAATCGCACGTATAATACATTTTGAAATAACCATTCAAACATATAATAGTTCATCTAAGATTACACATTTACACATAATACAATCTAGGGCCATGCCCTGCAATCACACTGTGGGCCCATGCCCTATTCTCGGGTGTTACGGTTTTCTTACCTGTATCCCGAGCTTTCCGATGCACCAAGGTCACAAGCACGGTCCTCTAGCATGAGCCTTTCCGAAATCCTAGTCACAACACACATAAAACACTTTTAATACTAACTAAACTCAAAACCACTTCCCGGGACCAATCCCGCACTCTCGGGACTCCCAAATTCCTAAAACAAATCATTGGAAACATCCCCCGAACCCCCGGAGAAAAAGCTCAAATTTGCAAAATTTCAAGTCCTGAAAAAGGCGTAGCGCCGCGGCGCTACCCGCAAGGGCCGCGGCGCCCAGAGAAGTCAGAAATCCCCCCTGACTATAAACAGCCTCGCGCTGCGGCGCTCCTTCGCGAACCCAGAAAACTAGGTTTTTCCTCTGCATTTCCCCGAGCCAATACCCCTCCAAATCATCCCAAACAAATACTTAAACCCCAAAATCAAATCAAAACCTCATATGAATTATCTAACAACCTATAGATACTAGAATCAAGATCAAAACACCATCACACCCAAAAATCCACCCTTTGATTTCTAATTTCAGCAACTCAAACCAAAACCTTAAAAAGCTTAACTCATGCTTTAAATTCCTCAAATCAAAACAGAAACCAAACTTAAATGTGTATAAAATCCATACCTTAAGTGGAGAATTCACCCAAAAGCTTCCTTGATCTCCTCCTAGACTCCAACTTCAGCCCCCTCTATACTTCTTCTTCTTTTTCTTCTACTTGCCCTAGCTCTTCTTTCTTCTTCTTTTTCTTCTCTTCAATTTTTTATCAAAACACCAAATGACCCAATGCCCAAACCGTGTACCCCCATATCCCAGCTGAAAGTTGTCTAATTCCCTTGCCAAAAGACCATTTTACCCCTTCCTAATAACCCTTCCTAACTTAACCTTCAAGGGCACTCAAGTCCTTTCACTTCTATTTTAATTCTACCACTTTCTATCTTAAAACTTGTTACTCAAAGCAGTTACAAACGGTTACACAAGTTACTCAATCGCCAAAACTATAACCATTAGTTCTCACTTCAACTTACGAAATTCCTAAAGTACCCCTAGGCTCCTCCCGAGCCGGGTATAAAAATCCCGTTGTGACTTTTAGACAAATTGGCTCACTAGGACCGTCTCGATGCGTGCATCCTGATAAAAACACCACAATCACATGGCACCAATCACATAATACAATTATCATAGTTATGCCCTAAAATGGCCAAATTACAATTATGCTTTTTTTAAGACAATCAGGTCTACATGCCTACTAATTCGCATAGTCATGCATCTCAAATAATCAAATAGTCATATAACGTGCATTAAATCATAATCATACATTAAACTCATTAAAGTCACACAGAAAATCCCATTATGCCCTCCAGGCACACTACTCCAGGCCCTTAAGCCTTAATACTGAATTTGGGGTCGTTACAAGAACCTTTAAGGCACCAAAGGGCGAAGAGAATCCTTCAAAAAATTTCCGATTCCACAACGCCATCGGTCATAATACCGATGATTGTTGGTAGCTGAAGGACGAAATCGAGACTCTCATTCTAGCTAGACAATTGGCCTAGTACGCCCAAAATCGGGTAGTCCCCAATCAAACTGCCAGGCCAAATTCTCGGTCAGTGCCAGAAACTCAACCAGACCAATCTAGAGCTTAGACAAATCAGGTCGATCCTCCCCCAATAGTAGGAGGACATATAACCATTATTGTAGGAGGACCTCATTTGGCGGGCACGTGTAGCGGGGCCCAAAAAATGTATATCAATGAGTTGAAGGCTCATAGCAGAGTGGAGTTCGTCTCGTAGCAACAGTTATCGAATCAACAACGGTTGGATAAACAACCAATCATTGTTATGGAAGAGGATGCTAGCCACGTACAGTTCCCACACAATGATCCGCTGGTGGTAATTGTGCAGCTCGCCAACCGAAGGGTATGGAGAATACTGGTGGATAACGGGAGTTTCATAAATTTACCTTTTAGGTTCACCCTAGAAAAAATGGGATTGTCCATATCCGATTTGAAGGCGACCTCAACGACTCTATACGAGTTTTCAGGTGAAGGAGCAGTGGCCATAGGGACAATCGGACTAGTGGTGACACTAGGAGAAGAGTTACGAACTGTCTCCAAAATACTGGAGTTCATAGCAATCGATTTTCTGGCTGCATACAATGCAATTTTGGGCCAGTGCGTACTGATGGCAATTGAAGTCGTAACTTTGATCCAACACCTAGCAATGAAATTCCCCTCAATTTCGGGGATATGCATAGTCAAAGGAGACAAACTCGCTGCCCGAGAATGCGATAGCATTTCTATGAACGGAAAGTCATAACCTGTTCAGCAGGGAATGATCATAAGTGGGGGAGGTGAAGAGCTCAGGAAATAGAAGTCATTCGCGGGATGGAAGAACCTCAAGAAGAAGGTGGTGAGTTAGCCCAATGCGTCGACATAGATCCATGGGTAGGCGAAGGCAGGTCTGACCTCAAAGCAAAGAAAGAAGGAGCTGGTCGATTTTTTACAGAAGAACTTGGATGTTTTCTCCTGGTTTGATAAGGATATGGTGGGAATCAGTCCGAGTATAATAATGCACACCTTAAACTTGGACAGGAGCGTGCCAGCAAAATCTTGAAAATGGAGGCTTTTGGGGACAGTGCGAGCTAAAGCATTAGAAGAAGTAGCTTCCCTACTGAAACGCAGGTTTATCAGGGAAGCAAAATACCTGATCTGGGTTGCTAACCCCGTGCTGGTTCTGAAGCCAAACAGGAAGCGGTGAACCTGTATCAACTTCTCTGACCTCAACAAGGGTTGTCCTAAGGACTGTTTCCCACTACCAAGGATTGACCAGTTGGTAGACGCCACAACAAGTCACGAGCTCATGTTTTTCATGGACCCGTATTATGGATATAATCAGATCATGATGAACACTGCAGACCAAGAGCATACCCATTTCCTGACTGAACATAATGTATATTGTTACAAAGTTATACCATTCGGACTGAAAAATGTTGGGGCTACATACCAACGGTTGGTCAGCAAAATGTTCGCTAACCAGATCGGGAGAAACATGGAGGTGTATGTCCATGACATGCTCATCAAGTTGAAGACTGCCAATAACCATGTATCCATCCTGGAAGAATGTTTTGTTATCTTGAGAAAGTATGACATGAAGTTGAATCCCCAGAAATGTACTTTCGGGGTGGTATCTAGAAAGTTTATGGGGTAAATAGTTAAGACAAGGGGGATAAAGGCAAATCCAGAAAAAATGAGGTGGTTGTTAGAAATGCCTTCCCCTAGGTCGCGTAAGGAAGTTTAAAGCCTAGCTGGAAGGGTGGCGGCTCTAAATCACTTCATTTCAAAATCCACTGACAAGTGTTTACCGTTCTAAAACTTGCTCTGGGGAAATAAAAAATTTGATTGGACCGAAGGATGTGAACTGACATTTCACGATCTGAAAACGCATCTAGTTGAACCCCCTGTACTATCCAAATTGACGTTTAGAGAATCTCTATTTCTTTAACTGGCCATGATGAAAAATGCATTCAGTGATGTGTTAGTTCGAGAAGAAGACCAGATGTAGAAACCGGTATATTACGTGAGCAAAAGGCTTATCGGAGCTAAATCACTGTAGCAACTAATAGAGAAGCTAACATTCTGTCTAATTTTGGCATCCAGAAAGCTCAGGACATATTTCCAGTCCCATTCTTGTAATGTCTTAACTGAACAACCTTTAAGGCAGGTATTGCAAAAGCCAGAAACGCCGGGACGTCTCTTAAAATTGGCCATCGAATTTTGCCAGTTCGAGATATTATACATGCCACAAACAACAGTCAAGAGTCAAGCCCTTGCGAATTTTATGGCTGAGTCCACTGGTTTTTAGGACAAGCTCATGAGGGAGCCAGAGTAGGAATTATGGAAAATCTTCGTTGATGTAACATTAAGCGAGAAAGGATAGGGAGCTGGGATAATCTTAATCTCATCTGAAGGACATGAGTTCCATACAGCTCTTATATTCGGGTTTGAAGATTCCAAAAATGAAGCAGAGTATGATGCCTTATTGGCAGGGCTAAGGGTGGAGAAAGAGCTGAAGGTGAAAGCCATCCAATGCTATAGTGATTACCAACTCGTGGTAAATCAGATATTGGGGGAGTATCAAGATGGCGGCCTACCTGGCTAAGGTAAAGGGAGAATTGTCTGAATTCAAGTTTAGCTCTATTGAATAGATACCCTATGATCAGAACTCTAACGCTGATGCTCTGGCTTGACTTGCTACCACCAAAGAGGCTGAAACCTTGAATGTAGTTTCGGTGGAGTTCTTTGAAAGCCCAAGTGTAACGACAGAAACGGTTGAGGTTAGAATGATTGACATAAGACCAACCTGGATGACTCATATAAGTGAATATCTCACGACTGGAAAGCTACCTAATGAAAGGAAAGATGTGAGAAAACTGCTTTATCAAGCTCCATGGTATGTAATAGTTGAGGGAATCCTATATTGGTGATGTCATTCGTTGCCCAACCCCCCCCCCCCCCCCCCCGGCCCTGCGTTGTGTTCTGCCTGAAGAAGCCAAAACCATATTACAAGAAATACACGAAGGATTTTGTGGAGATCACGCTAGGGGGCAAAACCTAGCACTGAAGGTAATGAGGCAGGGCTATTTCTTGCCTACTTTAATGAAGGACTCGATCTCGTATGTTCAGAACTGTGACAAATGCCAGCATTTCGCCATAGGTGCCTGGGCTGCTCTAGTTGAGCTAACAATGATTTTGTCCCCTTGGCCATTTGCAGCATGGGGAATCGACCTGATAGGTTCCCTACTTGAAAGGGAGGAGTTCAGTATGCAGTAGCGGCGATCGATTACTTCACGAAGTGGGTAGAGGCTGAACCTATGGCAATCATCACCTCAATGAGAGTCCTAGACTTTGTTTTGAGGAATATTGTATGTCAATTTGGACATCCTAAAAAGATTGTGTCAGACAACAAAACATAGTTCAATAGTGATCTCTACATAGAATTTTGTGAAAGATACGACATACCAAAGAGTTTCTTGTTGGTAGCATACCCATAAGCCAATGGGTAGGTCGAGGCTATAAATAAGACCCTTAAGACGAGCTTGAACAAAAGGTTGAATGAAGCCAAAGGATTATGACTCGAGCAAATTCCCCATGTACTTTGGGCCCACCAAACATCGCATAGGACATCCACAGGACATACTCCTTTTTCCCCAACCTTCAGAAGCGAGGCCATGCTTCCAATTAAGGCAATGGTCGCTTCTCTCAAACAAAGGACATTTGATCATGATTAGAACAATGAGATACTTAGTGCGTCCCTCGATTGGATTGAAAAAAACGTGAGGCATGGCAATTACAGCTCGCCCATTATCAACAAAAGATCACTCTTTATTTCAATTCAAAAGTCAAGGGACACAGACTCAGATTGGGCGATCTCGTTATAAAGGTCCTACGCTAAGAAACTTTTAAGCTAGCCCGACTAAATGGGGAAATAGTCCCACAGATCTGGAATGCTTACTATTAATGTAAGGCTTATTTATAAAAGCCATTTCAAATAAATAACAGATGGATTATTAAATAACCACTTTCTTGTTTTATTATTATGAGCTCGGGTTCTCACATTGTAAAAGCAACCAAGAACGTTTATATGTTCTGGTTACTTGGGGGGCACATAACTGAGGAGAGTTTTTGAGAAAATTATTAAGCTTACTTGGATAAAGATTAAAAACATAGAAGCTTGGAGAAATTGATTATTCGACGACTTTTTAAAGTGCAAGTCTTCAATAGACCTAACGCGAACTAAGTTTAAGAAATCATTTAAAACCCTAGATATAACCAGGTCCAAGGCCTGATTCTTAACAGGTACAATGATATTAAGTTTATGAAAAACCTTGGATATAACCAGGTCTGATGCCTGATTCTTAACAGGTACAATGCTATTCAGTTTGTTAAAAACCCTGGACATAACCAGGTCTGAGGCCTGATTCTTAACAGGTAAGACGCAAATATGCAAGAAAAATCTTCGATACAACTAAGATATCAATAAAACCTATCTCGATCTAAAGGTCAGTCCTTGAGATTTTGAATGTACAAAAGTCTAAAGATTAAACATGAGCAAATAAAAAACTGAGGGAAACAAAAATAGATCACAAGTTACATATATATTCAAAGTATATTGTCATCTTGAGGAGAAAAATCCTCGAACTAAGCCCGAAGACAATTGACTTGGTCCCAAGGGACTGTTACAAAAATTTGAAAAAATAATAACAATAAATGGTTAAATAATAAAGCCACTGGGCTCCATTTGTGATGAGGACACTGCAGCTTCCTCCTTAGCATTAGCCTTGGCCTCGAACAACTTCATCTTGAGTTCTTTGTTTTCGGTATGAAACTGATCTGAGTGGCGACTCGCCTCCATGACCTGAGCCTGGGAGGTGGATAGGGCAGCCCTCGCAGACCGCTCACCCTCCTGAGAAGAAATAAGAGCAGCTTTGGCAGCTTGCTCATTCTCTTGAGCAAAACTCAGGGTTTGTTGGCTTCTCATTCTCTTGAGCAACATTTAGGTTAGCTCAGAGTTCCTCGTTCCTGGCTTTAACACGAGCTATGCTTCGATATTAGGCCAACACATACTGTAGAATAATGAAGCAAGTCAAGAATAAAAAAATAATGATACAAGGAAAAGTTATGAGGGTGAAAGGGACTCACGATAAGGTTCATCCCCATAACAGATTTGAGGACGTCTTCAGTGTTGCACTCTTCTATAGCCGTCAAATGCCTTTCACTAGCCTTGTAAGCATGGCCCACCATTTGGCTTGTTGTCTTATACACGATACCCCAAAAAGCCTCAGGGATCTTGTCCAGGTTGTGTGGCTCAACCGAGATCCGGACAATGGGAATCTCCCTTTGAATGGGGGCCTCGTTTTAAATCTCTTGAGGATTTGAGGAAGGCACATGTCGAGTAGGAGGAGGGGGAGGGGGGGCTTGGCGAGCAGTAACCGTTGTTACCGGAGTGACTGAGGGCAGCTCTCTTTGTGGCTGCTCCCGAGCAGAGCTAGCACCCTTATCCTTAGACGGGGTTTTAGTGATACCCCCCGTCTTTGGAGTTGCTTTCTTCATCACCCTAGGCCTTTTCACCAGGGGACCAGTTCCAGTCCCGCCGACCTTAAAGGAACTCCTCAAATCTGGAGCTCCTAGAAATTCCATCTCTTCATCTGAAAAAAGAGTGAACAGAGGATTCAATTCACTGCATTAATGCTTCAAAAATATTATAAATATATGAAAAAGAGTAAGATTCCTACCCTCTGAGCTAGGGGAGGAATCTAGTATGATCAGCTCGAGGGTATTGACCGGGCTAGGCATAACCTCCAACTTTGGGATTAACGGAGGAATGGGAGAGTTTAAAGCTACGACCTCCTAGACCCTAGGGGGTTAGGTCCTTCCTCGGTGCTGGACTCATCTACATACTGCTTAAAACTAGGGGCGTACGCGCCCTGGAGGAGGGAAGACCAGGATCTACATTTTTTCCCATACTCCTAAAAAATGGTGGATCTAAAATATAAAGTGTTGTAAAGTATGATGGTGCATTTGGGGTAGCTATGATCATACCATACCACCAAATGATCCACACACTGGAGGAGGGTTATGTTGAGGTTCGGATCAATAGGGTGAGGGCTAACGAGCTAGTTAGGGTTAAATTGAATTTGCCTATAACTGGCAGTAACCTGATCTAACTCTCTGAAAGGGTATGGGTTACCTTGGTCGGAGGGGCCGCCTGCTCCCCCAGATGAAGTTTGCTTAGGATCAAACCCTTGATTATCTTCAGGAGCTCACCTTTTTAGCACAAGCAGTGCCACATTTTCTTCCTCCTCGGCGTCCTCATCAGTTGGTAAGGCCTCTTGAGAACGGGGGGCTCAGGGATGACTAGAAAAGGAGATCGGGTCCTCAAAGCTAATGTCTAGCCCTTGCTGATCAATTTGCAAGCAACCATGGCGACGTCATTCACAATTAGACGATAGTCTTTCTCACTCAGAGGAAGACTAGATAGGGTCTCATACTGAACTCTGAGGGTCTCAAATCACCCTGTCCTCGCGAATATAGATTCACAAAGAGCGAACTCAGTCAGAATAATAAAAAAAATAAAAAATATATTTTTATAAATACAAAAGGGATAAAAGTTAACGTGTTGAATTCACAAAGATAGAAGACTTACGAGGATGGTTGAAGTATCGATGGTCGCTAGGAAGGTCGATGACAGAGGCAGAGTTCGGGAAACGAGTGAGGTAATAAAATTCTTAACCTCGCCCTTTCTGGTCGAGACTGGCCTTGAGGATGAAGAAGTACATGATGTCTGCTAGAGTGGGGACCTATCACTCATGCCTTAGAAAAAAATATTTTAACCCTGCCAAAAGCCTGTATGAGTTTGGGGGGACCTGGAAAGGGGCCAGTTTGACGTAGTTTAGAAAGTCTACGAAATATTGGTCCAGTGGGAGGAAGGCACCATCCTTCAGGTGCTCAATGCTCCAAGCCCTGCAGTTGTCTTGGAAAGGGGCGCAACTCCATTCTCTCTCAAACGCAGGTCGGGCAATAAGACCGTCAACTCCCATCTCAATCTTGTGACTCACCATGATCTTGTTCACTTATCCCTGAGTCATTATCTGAGTGACTATATGATCGACCTCAAAAGATGTGTTGGGGTTGACTACATTCTCTCTCTCAACCACAGGACCAAAGTGAGGGATGGGAGAATCACAGGCGATCTATTGTAGAGGTATAGGAGATCAAAAGGTTTAATTGGTTTCCTTTTCAAATTTGAAAGTTTATACGAGCTAGGCTTTTCCCTAGCCTAATTGCGTGGTCACACACAGGATCCTAGGCCATGTGTCTCGATTTCTTAAAATTCCTAGATACTTCAGGATTCGCGTGTGAGAACCATCAGACCCAATATTTTCCTTTTGAAAACAGTTTAATCCAAAACCCCTTCAGCTTCTACACCCCAAACAAGTATTCAAATAGATTTACGATTAGAATTTTCTCAGAAAAATCTAGAAAAATCTAGAAAAATTGCCCAAATTAATGAGTAACTTATTTCTTAACGAGTCTGACTTCTTTCATTTAGCCTAAACCAAATCCTAATTCCTATTTACACTCACACATAGCCTAAATGATATTGAGCAATGAGCATTTTTCAAAGTAAAAAAGTCACTAGAAAATAAAGAATTGAAAAAATTCAAACCAGGTGAGGAAATACTTACAGAGTATGTTCGTTCAAAGAAGATATTGATATGTCCATAAGAAGCTCCTTAAAAGCTTCTAAAAGTCTGAAAGGCGATGAAGGTTTTTGGGAAAAGTTGGAGAAGGAAAAGGGAAACTTTGTTTTTTTTAAAGGAAATTTTTTGAATGCAAAGGTTGTATGGTTTTAGGACTGATCATCCTATTTATACGTAAACTACAGGAATTAATTTGGGTCATCCGATTGGGTTTGCTCAAGATCCAAAGGCCTAGATTAAATGAACTATACGACGACAAAATGCTGACAGGACAGTTATCACAGTCCTCGAAACCCGAACGGATGCCAATTGCAAGCAGTCACGTGTCCAATACTTGAGTAGTGGGCAGGCACAATTTTACATGGAAGAAGCCTAAAACCCCTACTATGCATGTTAGAAAGGGATGAGATCAAGCACGAGCAGGACTTGGGGGGCAAATGTTGTACCCTAAAATTAGCACGAGTTCAATTACTCAACTCAGGTACAGCATGCAGATGAATATGTGGAAAAATAGACAAATAGTGTATCTGGCTAACAATAATGTTATTAGCTCGAGTTTGGGTGCTTGACAGCATGATGCATAGGTTATTATAAGACCGCCTCTTAGGATAACAAGTAAGTTCGAGACTTATAATAACCAGATCCAACTTTCGACGCTTTGAACTTACTACGAGCTAGGGTTCAGTTAGTCATTGAACACGAGCTTGGGCGAGATATTCAGCTCATGGAAACTTGGACAGAACGCATACTGAAGGATCTAAAGAGATTCAGAGACTCCTTATACGCTCATTAATGCCCAGGTTGTATCACATATTTATCATTTATTATCCGAGATAGTAGGAGTATATTATATTATGTTATCAAATCATATCCCAATGAAAATGGGAATAATCTGTATTAAATAGATACCTTATTTATTCATGTGGTTTATTCACGCGGTTACCCAAACCTGTCCATGAAATTCTCCTATAAATACTAGGAATATAGGACAGGGAAAAGGGAGAGCCATTTTTGTATTACTGAAACTCTGCAGAAATAGAGAGATAAAAGTAATAATATTAACTCGTGGACTAGGTGGATTTGAAGCATTGAACCACGTAAAAGTTGTGCGTTCTTGAGAGAGTGTTTACTATTTTATTACGGTTTATAATCTTGCACTAATCTACCAGTTTAATATCTTAATACACTGTTAGCAAAAAACCATGTCAACAAACATATATGAGCAATTCTATTATACCACAATGTAATAAAACTAGAATAAACCACATTACAAGAATTAGATGCCATATAATTATTGTCACTATTAAGAGCAAAAAGTTTGATCACCCCATCACATGAATCACTATTTCCCCACAAAAGTGCTTAATTTTATCAAAATTAGTTTATCGGGTTCAAACTTCATTTTGATACTTGATTTGCTCAATAGACTTCCACTCACAATGTTTCCAGTCATATTAGAAACATAGAAAACATTATTTAGGGTCACTTTTTTTCCATTGGTGAAGAACACATCAATGCAGTCCCCTCCAAGTACCGTAGAACTCTTTTCATTTCCCATTTGGACTTTAAGTCCCTCTTTTGCACTTTCAAAGGTTTTGAAAAGAATCTTATCATAGGTTTCATGAATGGTGGCACAAGTATCATACCACCATCCTTACACCTTCCCTTGGGTTGCATTGACTTCACTCATGGTTCTAATGATCTCAACATCAAATGCGTCGACCATGGTATCCTTATTTAGGTCTGTAATTATCTCATCATCAAGTGCATTAACCTTAGTAACTTCACTTTCTTTTGCAATGATCTCATAAAAAATTGCACTGACATGTTCACATCCTCTTAAGGTTACATTAGTCTCATCACTGCATGCATGAATTATATCAATTCCATGTCAAAAATTCGACCAAGAAAGCGGGAGCTAGAACATGGTGGAGACACCCTTACCTCCAGAAATGAATCAGTCCATGAGGAAAATAGATCCCAACATAATGAAGAAGGGATGAGATGAAAAATATTTCTCCATACTCCTACCATGAAGGAGATTATAACGCATGCTGCACCTATCATTGACCTTTTGAATTCGTTTAGTGGAAGGAGAAAAGAGCTTGATGTGACCATACAGGATCTTAGAAGCAAGATAGTAGTCGCACAAATGGTAAAGCAGAGGGCAGAGGAGTTCAATACAATTGCTCAATTCCCAAGGGAGAAACCAACAAGCCCTCTCCCACCCCACTCCAAATGCACTCCAAGGAACCACACATGGCGCCTTATGAATGGGATTCCTACCAGCAACACCACGCCTCTCATATCTATGCGGCACCCATTGGGAACCTCATGTATGTAAAGAAAGGCGAAGGTTAAAGTTTAAGAGAGTATATTCAATGCTTCAATGTAGAAATGGCTAAAGTGGTAAGGTTGTCACAAGACGAGAATAAATGGCCATCATCGTAGGATTACATCTAAAGATTGAAATGTGGGAGAGTATGCTCAAAAGACAAATTGAAGACATGGGCAATTTCTACTAAAGAGCCCTAAAGTTCATCTGGGTGGAAGATGACCGAGACCACCTGAGAGCTTGTAGGTCGGGGCTGTGCTACAAGCCAATCCTTCAAAACACACATGAGCGCTCTAAGAAACTAAACAACACTGCAACATCCTACATGAAAGACCCACCAAACACTAAAAGCATGGATGTCGACCATTGCGAGGACAAGGTAACCTAAGCGATTCGTGCCAAGGGTGGAGTACCCAATAAGGTTTTATGTTTAGCGTAATGAATTAAAGAGATTGCACTAGTGTTCCTCCATTTATTTTTACAATGTAATGAATCAAAGGAGCTACTCGAGCTAGCTCCCAAATGTAATAAAATGTCATTGTTCGAAAAATATGAGTGTCATTAAAGCATCAACTGGTTAACCCGCTCAGTATCTCATTTGAAGCGCTTAACCAACTCACATGCCATCATCACTAACTCAAATTGCCAAAGACATGTGCAAAAAAAGGAAAGAGACCAATCAAAATCTCTTAACCAGATAAATCTTTCTGACCACTTGGAGGGTAGGAGACTAGCATAAGAAAGCCCATATGAAGGAATAAGGCCCCCGTCTATGCACCTCGATAGAAGAGCCCCTCAAGTTCTAAGGATTAGCTTCCCTTAAAAACCTCAAAAAGTTCAGTACATCCCAAAGGACCCCTGAAAAACAACAAAAATAAGAAAAGGAACACCACAATGGGTCCTTAATATATGTCTAGAATGACCAAAGTCGACTAGCCAAAAGGGTTCTCAAGGAAGATGATTGAAAAAATTGTACTTTTCCTAATAACGAGAAGAATGCTTCTGAAATAAAAATAACAAGAGCACGCAAAACAATATAAAATGACAGCAAAAACCCAAAGGGTTAACATGTCCTTACACGAGCAATCAAGTTGCACCAACAAACACAAACCACATGCAGTAAATGGTCCAAAAGAGAGCCCCTAAAAAATAAAGGAATGCTTAAAAGAAGCCCAGTTAGATAAAAGAACATAGTACTGTTCCATCACAGAATACACATATATCATAAAAAGACTTGTCAAAGTTCCTCGCGAGAAGTAAATGACCTAGTCAAAATAAGTAGCATTACAACCAAGTCAAAAAAAGCAGATAGAAGCTTCTCGTGCAAGGGATCAAAAGACAGGATAAGAGAAACCTCATGGTCCCCCTCCATGAGCATTCCATTCAGCAGCCTTAGCAACAACATGATTGCCAAAAGAGGAAAATTTGAAGCCTGCATTTGGCTTCAGCACCCCGTACAAAGTGCGCTCCACCGACTTGTATTCGGCATCTACTAATTTTGGCTTGAGAGAACTAATATTCTCTTGCAGCATTAGGGCCTTTGCCTTCGCGTTCTTCTTACTGTTGGATGAAGAAGGCGACTTTGCTAAGGTCGCCTCCTTCTTGAGTGTGACCTCGACAAACTGGCTCTCAAGCTCCTTAATCCTAGCGGCAAGTTGGTCTTTCTCTACCCTGGCCGAGGATAATTATTTTTCCAAAGATACAAGACATTGGGCCACAAGAGAAATCTACAAAAAAAACACCAAAGTCACGAAAGGATAAGTGGTCAATATGTAAGAAGTCATATATGTAAGGACTCACCCACAGAACTTACCTAGGTAGCTGAGTTCAAGAGCGTGTCTCCAAGCTCCATCATGTTAAAGCTTTGAAGAGCTATCCATTATCCTTTTGGAATGTCCTGGGTAGATTGAGCATACCTCTCCATAAAAGGAGCTGTCGCATAAGCTCACGACACCTCGTTTGCTCCTGGGATGTCCGGACAGGTGAGGATGGATGAACCACTGGACGAAGAGGGCAGTGGCATTGAGGTATAAGGTGGAAGACCTTTAGAGGTGCCATGACTAGGGAGGTTGTTAGGAGCGACGTCAAACTCATCATAAGAGGGCAAGATAAAGAGCCCTATGTTGGAAGGCGGAGCTCGTGAATGAGAAGCCATAACTAGGTCCGTAGAAGCGGGAAGCCCCTGCCCCCTAGAAGGAGGAGACACACGGGACAATCGCTTTGACTCAAGAGAGGGCCCTTCTTGAACCCAGTCATCATCTTCATCAAGGGAATTTGGGCCTGTCGGAAGGACCTTTATCTTTTGATTTGTAATATGCCACAACAAATCGGGATCAGAGACGTTAGAAAGACCATAGGTATTGAGATATGTTGTAGTAAAGTGATCTTCAATGTAACATCTACCTTAGACAATTCCTCAACACAATGAAGCTACTGAGCATATATTTTGGGAGGATCAAGGTCCCCTAAACCCAGCTCAATTGTTAGCCCAACAACAACGATAATAATAGCAAAAAGAAAATAAAAGAAGAAAAAATATGATGTTTACTCGGAGAAGAGTCAAAACATTCATGAATCAAAGGGTTGTTGGGGTTTTAAGCCCTAATTAAAACTCAAATTCTTTGTAATTTCATTTTATTATCAATAAAAGAATAGAAATCATTTTTTGACTTGATCAATCACTTTGTTCACATGTTTTATTTTCATGATTATTTGTTTAATATAAACTTCTATTAAATCCCGAGCATATAGCTAATCTTATTTATAGTGACGTAATCACAGTGGAATATAAATATGATTATATGTTCAAAATAAGTTAGTCCTAAGATTAGTCAGTGCACAGGATTTAGACTGACTTGCAAATCTACGATATGATCTACTTACACATTACAGTGCTATGTTCTTTCCAGAACATTAGCAAAGTAGATAAGATCGGATGTATTTTTTACATCGGATAAGACCGATATTGACAGTTGATAAGATAAGTAAACATACCGTTATTATCTATTCTAATCATATCATATAGTTGACCATAGGTCAATTCAATCTCAATTCAATCTCAATTCTAAGTGGTTAGTATTCTAACTGATTGTATTATTTGAGTTCTTTGACTTGTTCGTTACCAGCTTACCCTACGGACTAGCCCATACTTACATCTTCGGAACTCGGTAGTATACATAGATATGAACATAGAGTGTTAATCATAGATATGAATATCTATAGCTTCTGATGAAGAAGTGAAAGAATGGTTTCCTTTTAGTTTGGTTCAAGGTGTTAAATGATAGAGATTTCATTTCAGTAATTAAATTAGTTTACTGAAATATCATTTACAAGGAACTAAGTGTTTTAAGGATAAAATACAATGAGGGGTAAAACAGTATTTTAGTCCTATCTCATTGTAGACCGTCTATAGAGGATTGAGTGACAATTATGGTTGTAACAATGGATAATTAATAGCGTATCTATATTTGTTATAGAGCGTTCTATGAATTCAAGAGTGCAATTCCGAGTCTATAGTGGAGTCATGAGGAATTAATAAGTTAGTAAATTTATTTGTTAGATTTATGATAACTTATTGGAGCTTGATTTCATAGGCCATGGTCCCCATTTTTCCTTGGATAAAATCATCTAGAGAGTCTCAATTAATTGATTTAATTATCAATTATAATTATCAAAGTTGACCAGGTCAATTTTGTATAGTTTCACAAAGTTGTGTAATTTTGAGAAGAAAAGAGAAATTATGACAGATTTATTAATTAAGATAAATTGGTATCTAAATTAATAAATAAGTTTAAATCAATGTTCAAATTATAAATAATTAATTTGATAAAGGATTTAAATAATTATTTTTTTAATTAAATCAATAGAAAATAATACAGGACTTGATTTTAAGTCCAATAGGCTTATAATCAAATGGGAAATTTCACAGGCCTATAGCCCATGATTATTTCGACCTAGGGCTTCAAAATGGCTATTATTTTATTGATTTTTTAATTAAATTAAATGGCCTAATTGAGTCTATAAAAGGAGTGCTTAGAGAGAAGTCATCAATGAAGATTTCTGAGATGACAAATAAGTTTAATCACTGTTTTTCTGATAGTATTAGATTCTTTCTAAACACAAGTCCTATTCTAAGCCTCTTTGTTATTTTCTCTTCTTCTCTCTATATCTATCTCATGTGGTGATAATTTCCCACACTAGTCTAGGTGGTTCTAAGGATACATTAGAAGATTGTGAAGAAAATAGAAGATCGGTTCAATTTCTTGATAATACTCTGCGACAGAGAGGATACAAGGTTAGAGAAACTGAAGGAAGGACTGTTTCATTCCGCTGCGTATACTATAAGTATTCTATTCTTTGTTTCTCTTTGAATTCAATTTTAGAAACATGTTTTAGGCTATCTCGTATTAATTTGTATAATATTAGATATACATGAAAATAAATAAAGATCTTGTATAAGTTTTCTAACAAGGGCAGCCCTTGACGAGGAAGAAACCTTGTTTCAACGAGCCAGGATTGGAGACGCTACCCTCAATCAACAGAACTGGAGTATTGACCTTCTGCAAAAAATAAAAGCCCTTCGACTTGGGAGTTGGCATGAGGTTGTACATGAAATACACCTCCTTTGCCAAAGGAGAACAACCAACGCATTTCATATATGCCATGTATAGGCAATTGAGAGTCATCAAGATATTTGGCGCCAACTGAAGTGGTGCAAGCCATAAGTACTTGAGTATTTCGATGAAAAATGGATGGGGTTTCTATGCTCACTAAAGGATGTAGAACCAGGAGGTCGCTCATGAGCACGACACTTAGAAATGGGCATGTAACATTGGACCTCACCACTGATTTGGTAGTTTTCCATTAGTTCCATCAAATTATTCACCAACATATGGGAGACAAGGGAAGCCACAAGCAAAGGATCGGAGTCTGACTTCTCTGGCGCTACGTTTCGACGGCCTCTCTTGGACATTTAGGCAAGACCAAAAGAAAAGGGTGAAATTATTAATGGATATTTTACCTACCATTTACATCCCCGCTGCTTTCTGACTGCGAGAGTTTTCCACCTAGGTGTTGGAGCTGGAAGAAAAAGGAAAGCTACCAACACTAATAACTAGAGGGATTTAAAAATGGACGCACTATAGAAAATGGATAATGAGATCCAGCGGTGGCTTTGAAATCACTATAGGATGCCTCCTCATTAAGAGGAGAGCCGAGAGGTGGAGGATCAAGCGGAAGGTTCACTTCCGTAAATGTCAGCGCCATTTGTAAGTCAAGAAGGCTCACTCTAAGACTGGAAATGTAGTCATTGTGGTACCAAGAAGAAGCAACCCCTTCACCGCTCAAGACAGAGTCAATCTCACTTTCAATAACCCAAATTTTTTGCCTAAGGTCAGCTAACTGCTCCAAGTGAAACATACGGGCCTTCTTTAAGTTCTCGTACACATGGTATGGGTTATTTATAGATGGCTCTGAATCTGACAAAGATAGCTCTATGGGCTCAACACCAGGAGGTACACTAGATGACCCAGAGAATACCATGGAACAATGTCTCATGAAGAACACGGGCACAAACATGTGTGCAGTATATGATGTGCTACAAGATACAAAAGAACAGGTTCAAAACCCCTAGACATTTATGCGTAAAATGAGGGCAAACTATGGGGTGTTTTAGTGTGTGCGATGAGTAAACATGCTAATGAACGTTGGCATAGAGCTTCACATGAGGGGGTACCGAGGATAAAACAACACCACTCCCAGATGGTAACTTAAACCCACCAAGCATAAGAATGCTAAGAGAAAGAATAAGGGAATACCTCGAGCGGATGAGGAAACAGTGGTGGAAGCTCGTGGTTGTTGGAGAAGCTTACCACAGTCGCTACCAAAGTACCTCGCACCAAAACATTTACTCACCATGAATTCTATCAGTGTATCTCGCACCAAAGCACCTGCACGCACAACAACTACTCTGGTACCGCACACCCCACGCCTAGAAACATAAGAAGAAAAAGAGATAGTTGTTAGCACCTCATCCGGATATGTGTATATTTATATATATATGTATATTGGTAAAAGAAATGCATATGTAGAATGATGTTATGAAGGATAGAACCTCCAACCTATTAGAACTTTAAAGACCCATGTTCCACTAAACCAAGGAAGATGGTGGTATAAAAAAGGCTTTAAAAAAGAATGTCTATTTATAGAAAATCCAAACCCATCCTAGCCCTTGGATGCAATATTCGATCCATCGTAAAAAATCTAGCCCTACACTCACGTTGGGATCCATGAAGTGGAATGATAGGCTCACATTCATTCTCAAGATGTCATGAGGATCAGTACATACAAATTGTGTTTCTTCACACTTCTAAAGCAAACAAGCACAATAATACCACATGTGCCTTGAGGACACCGTATGGAAAAGTACACCAGAGTGTCTAAGGTCCTTCACCTAGAATGGGGGCAAGCGTGGATGCAAAAATTCCACACTAATTAAAGACTCCAACACATGTCCAAAGCTCCTGGATTGTCACGTGAGAGCATGTTTCATGCAAGTCCTCGCCTCACGGATATAGGTGCCTCACCCAAGGGCCCCTCCTGGGATCACCTCGCGCATACACAAAACCTGCCCAAGGGTGCCTCGCGATATCACCTCACGCATACGGGGGCCCAGCGAGACTGTGGTAACACTACAGGCACCTTTCCCAAGGGTGCTTTACAGGATCGCCTTACGCATATAGGCACCTCGCCTAGGGGTGCTTCCCAGAATCGCCTCGTGGATACATGCACCTCGCTCAAGGGTGCCTCGTCCTACTACATCGCGCACACAGGCGCCTTGTGAAATCGTGGCAGCGTCAAGGGACTCGCATAGCGAGGCTAGTCTCACCCGTCTTTCCCATGTGCTACGGTGCCAACCGTGTGTAGGGCCGAGTTCCATTTGCCAAGCGTCCCTATCCAAAGGCACGCCTCACCATAGGCGCATAAGTCTCACTAGGAAAGACTTCTTGCCTTGCGCTCAAGGGTTAATGTGAGATCCCACACCTCACCAACCTGAATTCCCATGAAAGGCATCTTGCCTCATCATTTACGACTTGTGCCAGGCCGAGAAGGCCCAACTTATCCCCCTAGAGTAGGGTCCACAAGCGAAGCACATCTTCACTCCTACTTCTCATAAAATGTAAAGCCTAAAGCTTCCCAAGTATACGTTCCAGGAGAACTGGTAAGGACCCAACCATCATTTGGTATCAAGCTAGAATTGGTGAAGGTTACTAAGTATATTACCCAAGATAACTTGTAAGTTTTCCCACATTTCACAAAATTCAAGGAGTCTTGGAGAAAAGTTGTATTTTGGAAATGTAGGAAGGACGGTATGATACGAAGCACATGTATGGGTACGGGATGTACGACCTTGAGGAAAAGGAAGGCGTGACTCTAACATCCATATCCGACAAGTAGTGGTTGTACGAATTAGTACGAAGAGTGGAGGCACTACCTAAGCACCCCTAACCATGTACAAGGGCTGACACCATGGCCTCCTGCACCACTACGTCTTGTACCACTACCCTGACAATGTATCTATGTACTATTTTGTCCATAGGGACCACAAAGTATCAAGGGCCATTATAGCCCAACTATAAATAGACCTCCATCCATCAGTTTAAGAGTTGGGAAAAATTTCATTGTACACAAAGGAAATTGAGTAATACACGAATCCTTTCTCCATTTTTGTTCTGCATTATTCTTTTCCTAAGTTTTGTCCACTTATTTTTCATAAGAAGCTTTGAGTTTTCTGACCCTATATCATTGAGGAGTTCTTACCGTCAACATTAAGCTTCGATAAATTATGTTGAATTAGTTAATTAAGAAAAAATTATAAGAAATATTGATTAGGTTTAGATTATTTAAGAGAAATTAAGATAAAAATTTATTTTATTTTATAAACATTATTTAATTCAATACTTTGAAAATTTAGGGTTTTGGACCCCATTATTAAATTTTCTTAAACCAAATTAATAAAATATTAACTTCCTAATAATCAGATTAACCTCAATAATGATCGAGTATGCTAAACTCAATTTTATAATTTCTATGATTAAGACACATTTTCTTAGCCAAATACTTAGAAAATTTCTCATTCTTTTCTTTAGTGTAAACTTTGTAAATTTTAAGTTATAAGTAGCCTAGTTTAGAAAATTATATTTTGAAAATTATAGCTCCAAAAAGTCTCAAGCTTTGAAGAACTAAACTTGAATATTCCAAGAAGTTCCTTACTGAATTTCATAAAAATACCCCTTTTTTACTTGGTGAAAATTATTTCCAAATTCCTCATTTCGAAACTGTCTAGAAAAAGACCATTCATTTTAGTGAACTTTGGGAATTCTTAAAATCCATTTGGTTCATTATTAGGATTTGAAATTTCTTAAGACTATATTAAGATATATAAAAATTATCCATATCGAAAATTAGGTCAGTTGAACCATTTTTATATAGTAAAACGTGTTCTTAAACTTGGTTGTTCAGAAGTTATTTTGAGCTTCTAAATTTTTTTGTCTAACTTTCAAAATTAATAACTCTCAACCTTTTTAATATTTTTCTTTGAAACTTTACCAATTGATTTACCAACACCAAAATAATGTTTATCCCAAAAATCAGTCAAAAATGAAATAATTTTCTCATGAAAATCATTTTCCAAAGTACGTGGTTTACCATGTTTTGAAAAATATTTTTCGGATTGCACACAAATTTTACAAAAATGATAACGTGGTCTTTTCAAAGCCTTTTTGGATGTCTCTACACACTATAAACAACTAAGCATCTTAAACCACAACATGGTATTAAGAAAATTAAGAATTAGATTCATATAAATTTCCCTTGACTCATTGGAAATAAAGTCTTAAACATTTTCTTACAAAAATCACAATTTTGCCTATGAAATGTTCGATTCCATCACTAACAAGTATCCAAACACCCATGCATGTATGATCAGCCAACAAGGAAACATTATTACAATTCCAATAATTAATTTAAACACATCAAACAACTCAAACATGGCATATTTAACAACGATTCAAACAAAAAAATATGGGAGAGGACCATATATCTCTTGATGGCCTTGGTATAAACTTTGGGTGACCTCTAGCTTTTTAACTCCTTTGCTCATCCTTTAGTCTACATATTTACACACCACAAAAGTCCAATTATACAACCATATAAACTCATTTAAGTGCACAAACTAACCAAACACAAACTTTTACCAGGCAAGTTTAGTTTTTATGTCTTGTAGAACTAACTTTGTGTAGCTAGAAAAAAGTGACTTAGGACTAGGTATTCCAAAGATAGAAGATGAGAAACGAAGGATTGAGTGAGAGTTTTTTGAAGTAAAGTTCTTAGAAACAAATCCTTACACAGTAGGCCAAGGTGAAAGAATGGAGAGAAAACTTAAAGCTTAAGTCTTGAATGTAACTTATGAAGACTTTTGACTTTTTTTCTTATTTATATGTGGTAAAAATGAAACCAAAAATCACCCTTTTACTCCTTGAGTTCTGCTCCTCACTAATCCCACTTAAGCCTTAATTAATGTTGACGGTGAGAACTCGTCAACCAAGTTAAGTTGGAAACAATTATCAAATCAAGACTGCTGATTAGAAAAGAGTAAAAACTTGAACAAAAACTCGAGAACAATGATGGCACAATAATGGAGAAATCAATCTTTCATTCACACTTAAGGTTCTGCTACAGTAAAATTTCCAACCCCCTTTCAGGTGGTCTTAGGGTTCATTTTATAGTAGGCTCTAATGGCCTTAGATACATAGTGGTCCAGGGGACCAAGTGGTACATACGTACTGTGTCAGAGGAGTGGCTTCAGAGGTTATGGTCGTACATCCTGTACAGAAGCAGGTGTCAGGAGGATGTCTCCATTACTTGTCGGTACCCATGTCTAATGCGTGGTGGCAGGCGTAGTGGCGCAGGAGGTAGTGGTGTCGGCTCTGACCTATGGCTGTAGACGTACGGACCATAACTCCTATCCTTGCATACCCACTCCTGGCGTTCCCACTACTTGTTTGGTAGGGGTACTATATCCGTACTCTGACTTCTTTAGGTTTGTAGGCACATTCCATATTCATGCATGTACCTTGCCCCTTGTGAGTATTCTCGCCTCCAAGGCCATGGGCATGGGACCATGGGCGAGGCCATGGACGAGGCCGTGGGTGAGGCCATGGACACATCTCGCGAGGCCACTTGGGAGGTGTAGCCTAGGCATCTCGCGAGGCCCTTTGGGTGGCGCGGCCTAGGCGTCTCGCGAGGCCACTTGGGTGGCGTGCCCAGGGCATCTCACGAGGCCACTTGGGAGGTGTGGTCTAGGCATCTCGCGAGGCCCTTTGGGTGGCGTGGCCTAGGCATCTCGCGTGGCCACTTTGGTGGCGTGGCCGAGACCTTCTCGCGAGGCCACTTGGGAGGTGTGGCCTAGGCATCTCGCGAGGCCCTTTGGGGGGCGTGGCCTAGGCATCTCGCGAGGCCACTTTGGTGGCGTGGCCTAGGCATCTCGCGAGGCCCTTTGGGTGGTGCGGCCTAGGCGTCTCGCGAGGCCACTTGGGTGGCGTGGCCAGGGCATCTCGCGAGGCCACTTGGGAGGTGTGGTCTAGGCATCTCGCGAGGCTCTTTGGGTGGCGTGGCCTAGGCATCTCGCGAGGCCACTTTGGTGGCATGGCCGAGACCTTCTCGCGAGGCCACTTGGGAGGTGTGGCCCAGGCATTTCGCGAGGCCCTTTGGGTGGCGCGGCCTAGGCGTCTGAGCGGGGCCGTGCGAGGCCATGACATCTTAGCATCCACACCTTGTAAACCGCGTGTTTTCCCTTGATTAGATTTTGAGCATCAACACTTGCCCCCCTAGTCTAGGAGAGGAACTTTTGGTGCTCTTGTAGACTATTCATCTTGGTTCTTATACATAGGCCTTCATGCATGGCTTAATATTTTCACCTTACTTCGTTATTAGTATTACTTCTCTTTTGGTAACTCTTGTATTGTCTCAAGAACTCCCTTTTTCTTTTAATGTATAAATACATATGTTGCTTGTTTATTTCTTGTTCTATTGCATTTGAGGCCCTTTTAAGCCTGTGTGAAGGGGTTTAGTTGGTTCCCCTCTTTTATCTATCAGGCTAGAGGTCCTTTGGAGCCCATGTGAAAGGGTTCACTGGGACCTCTTTTGGTGCCTCTTGGTTGCTTTCATAAGGATATTTTGACCCCTTGGGTCTTAGTTATCCTTTTATGTTTTTCTTGCGCGCGCTTATTATTTCTTTGCGAGAAGCGTCCCTCTCGTCATTATGCATAGTACTATTTCTGCAAGGGTCTCTTTTAGGACCCTTTTTGGCTAGACGGCTTGGTGGCCGCTCTAGACTTATTATTGTTGTCACTATATATATATAATAATTTTTTTTTTTTGTAAGGCCTTTTGGCCTCCTTGATGTTCACAAGGGTAGCTAATCCTTGTAAACCCAGGGGACGCCTTGCAAGGTCTTTTTACTGTTTCCTGTGTTTAGGGACTTCGCCTAGGGCCTCGATATAAGGGGTCCTTCTAGGACCTCCCATTAAACGGTCCTTTTTATGGCCATGGTCCCTCTCGGGTCCTCCTGATGGAGGGCCCTTTTTAGGATCCTCCTGGTGCATAGGATCCTTTTTAGGATCCTGGTGCAAGGGGTCCTTCTTTGGATTCTCCTGCTTGTTGCTTGCTTCGTCTCCACGGGCCACTTCCTCTTGATGGAGGGCCCTTTTTAGGATCCTCCTGATAGGGGGTCGTTTTTAGGTTACTCCTAATTGAGGACCCTTTTTAAGATCCCTTATTAAAGGGTCTTTCTTAGGAGCCTCTATTTTAGAAGTCTCCTTTTTAGGAGGGTGAGGGGTCCTTTCTAAGATCCTCCGTTAGAGGGCCCTTTTTAGGTTCCCCTTGCTAGCTGCATGTTATTGCCTCCTATCCTGCCCCCCAAGCGCTTGGTGAAATTTATTTCGGCAGGCACTTTAGCTGATGCTTGTGCAGCGAAGAAAGTAAACACGGGAAGTAGCAAACGGTTTCATTTATAGCACGCGGTTTACTTATAACTTTGTAAATAAAAAAGAAAAAGGTTACATATAACTAGGAGGCTACCTAGGGTAGTCTCTTTGATTCTTACTTAAGCTAACATAACGAAGAACAAGCTAAACATAGGTTCTTTTGGCACTAAGAGCCGAAGTCTTGCTGGTTGCACTTCTCGAGAGGCTCCGTAACCTGCGGGTCCAATCTTGTGCGGGTCTAACTTGTGCAGGTCGCTCCTTCATGCACAGCCATCGCCATTGGCACGGACGGTTTGGTGGTTGCGCGGAGGGACATGTTATAGCATTCCCTCGCTTCCTTCTGCTCCCCTCTCACACATGCTACTCCCCCAGGGGTGGGGAATTTCATGGCCAGGTGATATACAGAAGTTATTGCCTTCAATTCTCTCAGAGAGGGTCTCCCTAACACCACGTTGAAGGCTGAGGTGCATTCTACCACGACGAAGTTGGCCATTACGGTGGCTTGCCTGGGTTGCTCCCCCATGGTGAGGGTTAATTCGATCGTCCCCAGGGGTCGCATCGAATCTCCCGTAAACCCGTACAAAGTCGTGGTGCAAGGCTTTAGGTGACGGAGGCTCAACCCCATCCTTTCTAGTGCCTGTCGATACAAGATGTCCACAGAGCTCCCGTTATCCACCATGACCCGATGTACCCTCATATTAGCTAGCTGGGCGGTTAGCACCAGGGGGTCATTATGAGGAAAGTGCACCCCCTGCGCATCTTCTTCAGTGAAAGTTATTGAGTCATTCTCGCCCTTGAAGCTCTTCGGGGGGCGTTGCTCCAAACTTAAAACGCAATGTGGTGGACTTTGCCGGGCCTCCCTGGCATACCTGTCTCGTCCTTTCCTAGAATCGCCTCCGAATCCTGGTCCTCCAAAGATGGTCCTAACCTCCCCCTGCACTTCCGGGGCCATCTCACGTGCCCGTGAGGGGGGCACTCCTCCTTCCGGCCTCTGGTTATCCTTGTGCACATACTTGTCCAAATGTCCCCTGCGGATGAGTTCCTCAATTTCTTCCTTCAAATGGATACACTTTGCCGTGGTGTGACCGGTATCCTTCTGGTACTGACAGTATTTACCAGGGTCTCTCTTGGACCGGTCCTTTCTCATTGGTGGGGGTCTTTTGAAAGGAACTCGATCTTCATTGGTGAGGTAAATGTGCTCCCTGGTGTCTGTGAGGTCTGTGTAGTAAGTGTAAGCCTCTTGCCTGCGATCATTCCCATGTTGGGTTTTCCTCTGGTGGTCATCTCTTGATCCATCGTATGCCCTTTTCTTCTTTGCTACATTCGACCCGTCGTTAGCTGGGGGCTTCGCGGGGGGCTCCTCCTTTCCTGCCTTCAGGTTTGCATGGCCATCCTCCACGCGGATGTACTTCTGCGCTCTCTCATAGAAGTCGTCTAAGTCGGCGACTTCCCTCTTCAACATGTTGTCCCACAACTTGCTTCCTGGGAGCACTCCAGCGGTAATGGCCATTTTTAACTCTCTGCGGGTCAAGCTCCCCACTTTAGCTGCTTCAATGTTGAACCTGTGAATGTAGCTTTTTAGACTCTCATTTTCGTCCTGTTTTACATTGGCGAGGCTGGTGCCCGGCATAGTATAATCACGCACGGCATGATGTTGTTGGAGAAACTCATCTGAAAACTGTTGCCAAGACCTGACGGATCCCGGCCGAAGTCTCTTAAACCATTTGTATGCGGGTCCTTTTAGCGTGACTGCGAAACAGTGGCATCTAGCCCCGCTACTTATCCCTCTTAATTTCATCAAGTCATTGAATGTGTCTAGGTGGTACTTGGGGTCGGTGCTTCCTTCATACGGGGTCATATGAGGCTCCTTGAAGTTGGGAGTCGGATGGCTTGGATCTCTTTGGTGAAGGGTGATTCATAGTCGAACTCCTCCTCAAGGCTTTGCCCTCCAGACGCGGTAACAATCTTACTCCACAGGCTCTTCATCTCTGTATCGAGGTCTTGCCTCTTCTTCCTCAGGGAGTCTCTTAACATGGACGGGTCGACACCTTCCTTTCCTTCGTCATCCCGAGGGACAGTAGGAGGGGTAGTCCTCTTATCCGCCCTCTTCTTGTTGAGCTCCTCTCGTAGATCCGCGAGCGTCCTCCTTGAGGTGACCTCGATGTCGTTGCGAGAGCCACCATTGTTCCCTTGCCTTGGCCCCTGGGTGGCCTCGACGGTCCGGGACGCTCCTGCGGCTTCTCCCTGGGGGTGTTGCTGGTGGAGTGTCTGGTCCTCCCGTCGTCTACTGGGACAGTGGTTTCCCGACCCTTCTCTTTCCTCTGGGGCAGGGTCATGTTCGACTTACCTTGCAACAGGCCATTCAGCACCTCCTGCATGTTCTCTAGGGTAGTCTCTAGTCTTTGGTTTTTACGGTGCAGTTCATGAATCTCCTCTTCATAGAAACGAGATTTGGAACTCGAGCTCACGGAATGGACCCGGGGTTGCTTATCGTGTCTACGAGTCGAGGGGCCCGGGTCTTGCCGGCCGAAGTTCGGTACTTGTTGTAGTTTGGGAGGAGGGAACTCGTTGGCATTCCCGGGTGGTGCAGTAGTTGTCCTTGGAGGACTTTCACCGTGTGGGATGGCCGGTGACGAGGCCTCCTTGTCATTCTCGTGAACCTCAGGGTCCCTTGGGGGCTCTACGTCCCGGGGTGGAGGTGGATCCTTCATGGAGGCCTTCAGCTGGACTCCGGTAAGGTGGACCTCCACCTCTTGAGGCTCCCTGAGTCGCTTCGAACGTCTTGGCATTTCTCCTTGCCGGAAGTAATGGCAGAACAATAGCTTGGTGCTTACGTTCCCACAGATGGCGCCAAACTGTTGACGGTGAGAACTCGTCAACGAAGTTAAGTTGGAAACAATTATCAAATCAAGACTGCTGATTAGAAAATAGTAAAAACTTGAACAAAAATTCGAGAACAATGATGGCACAATAATGGAGAAATCAATCTTTCATTCACACTTAAGGTTCTGCTACAGTAAAATTTCCAACCCCCTTTCAGGTGGTCTTAGGGTTCATTTTATAGTAGGCTCTAATGGTCTTAGATACATAGTGGTCCAGGGGACCAAGTGGTACATACGTACTGTGTCAGAGGAGTGGCTTCAGAGGTTGTGGTCGTACATCCCGTACAGAAGCAGGTGTCAGGAGGATGTCTCCACTACTTGTCGGTACCCATGTCTAATACGTGGTGGCAGGCGTAGTGGCGCAGGAGGTAGTGGTGTCGGCTCTGACCTATGGCTGTAGATGTACGGACCATAACTCCTATCCTTGCATAACCACTCCTGGCGTTTCCACTACTTGTCTGGTAGGGGTACTATATCCGTACTCTGACTTCTTTAGGTTTGTAGGCACATTCGATATTCATGCATGTACCTTGTCCCTTGGGAGTATTTTTACCTCCAAGGCCATGGGCATGGGACCATGGGCGAGGCCATGGATGAGGCCGTGGGTGAGGCCATGGACGAGGCCATGGACGAGGCCATGGGCGAGGCCATGGACTAGGCCATGGGCGAGGCCATGGGCGAGGCCATGGGCGAGGCCATGGATGAGGCCATGTGCGAGGCCATGGGCAAAGCCATGGGCGAGGCCATGGACACATCTCGCAAGGCCACTTGGGAGGTGTGGCCTAGGCATCTCGCGAGGCCCTTTGGGTGGCACGGCCTAGGCGTCTCGCGAGGCCACTTGGGTGGCGTGCCCAGGGCATCTCACGAGGCCACTTGGGAGGTGTGGTCTAGGCATCTCGCGAGGCCCTTTGGGTGGCGTGGCCTAGGCATCTCGTAAGGCCACTTTGGTGGCGTGGCTGAGACCTTCTCGCGAGGCCACTTGGGAGTTGTGGCCTAGGCATCTCGCAAGGCCCTTTGGGTGGCGTGGCCTAGGCATCTCGCGAGGCCACTTTGGTGGCGTGGCCTAGGCATCTCGCGAGGCCCTTTGGGGGGCGCGGCCTAGGCGTCTCGCGAGGCCACTTGGGTGGCGTGGCCAGGGCATCTCGCGAGGCCACTTGGGAGGTGTGGTCTAGGCATCTCGCGAGGCCCTTTGGGTGGCGTGGCCTAGGCATCTCGCGAGGCCACTTTGGTGGCGTGGCCGAGACCTTCTCGCGAGGCCACTTGGGAGGTGTGGCCCAGGCATTTCGCGAGGCCCTTTGGGGGGCGCGACCTAGGCGTCTGAGCGGGGCCGTGCGAGGCCATGACATCTTAGCATCCACACCTTGTAAACCGCGTGTTTTCCCTTGATAAGATTTTGAGCATCAATTATTAATTTCTAATTAGTCCAATCTTAAGCTAATTAATCTAAGGCTAGTGGTGTTTTTTCTCTAAATGTTACCATGTAATAATTTTTTCCTTAATTTCCCTAATGAAGATTTTAACCTAGATGTATTAAATTCAATAAGCCTTGTCATTTAATTTAAGTGGTCACACTTCTATATTTATATCTCAAATTATTTAATTATCCAAAATCTCTACTTTTGGCTAAAATGTGCATTTTTCACAAAAAAGTATTTTTAGAGATTTTTAAAAAAAAAATAGCTTAATATAAATTAATCCAATATTTATTGCCCAATATTATTTTTTTGTAATTATGCTTCTCAAATAACGATTATCTGAGAATTTACCTGATCAGGATTTCCATTTCGGTTTGGGATAGAAATGCTCAGTTTGTCACCAAATCGCACATTTCATACTTTGGCTAACATTAGCAACATGAATTTTGCTTCAAAAAACATATGTTATCATTCAAAATAATATCAATATACATATCACCCCTAAGTTCTTATCTACTTGTAGGTGCCCGAAACGCGAGGCGTTATAATACCTACAATTTATAAGAGTTTCGTCCTGAAACTTAAAATAAATGGGGATATAATTTTTTCATCTTGGCCTCAGTCTCCCACGTTGCTTCTTCAGTCGTGGTTACACCACAAAACCTTCACTAATGGTACTGATTAGTTCCTCAACACTTTGTATTTCCGATCTAGAATTCCCACCAGTTTCTCTTCATAATGCAGTTGAGGGTCAATGCTTATCTGCTCATAGCTGAGCACGTGCATGGGGTCATTCACGTATTTTGTCAACATAGATACGTTAAAGACATTGTGATCCTGGGAAAATGTAGGCAGAAGGGCTAACCTATAAGCCACCTCCCCTGTTCTTTCTAGGATCTCGAATTGTCTGATGAACCTTGGACATAACTTCCCCTTCTTTCCAAATCGCATAACTGCTTTCAATGGAGCTATCTTTAATAGTACCATATTGCCAAACTCAAACACCATTGTTCCCCTCATCGGTCAGCATATTTACGTTGTCGATTGACTGAGGTTTGCAGTCATTGCTAAATTTACCAAATATCCTCAGTTGCCGGATCGACCTCATATAACCCAAGGAATTTCCTTTCACTAGCCTCATGCCAATAAATTGGTGAGTAAAGTTTCCTCCCATATAGAGCTCCATATGGATCGATCTTGATGGAATCATGATAGTTGTTATTATAAGAAAACTCTATTAATGGCAGCTTTTCATTCAACGACCCTTAAAAATTGAGCACATGGACTCTCAATATATCCTTTAGGGTTAGGATAGTCCGTACGCTTTGGCCATCAATTTGGAGATGGAAGGCGGTGCTAAACTTTAGTGTAGTACAAAGCCTGGTATGAATTCTTTCCCAAAATGCTTAAATGAATCGCCTATCACAATCAGATGCAATAGAGATGGGTACTCCATGAAGTCTTACCACCTCTGATATGTAAATATTTGGTAACTTATGTGTTGTGTAAGTTATCTTAACAGGCAGAAAATGAGTGAACTTGGTTAATCTGTCTACACTAATCCATATGGTATCCTCTCCCTTAAGTGTATTTGGTAGACCCTAAACAAAGTCTGTGGTAGTCATCTCCAATTTCCATTCTGGAATCTCCAAGGGTTGTAGTAACCTAGCAACAGTGAGCAACATACTCCACCACTTCTTTCTTCATTCCCAGCCACCAGAAGTACTTCTTTAAGTCCTAGCACATTTTAGTGGTACTTAGGTGCATAGCATAAGGGACATTACGAGCCTTATGTAAAATCTGTTTCTTTATCTCTTCATCATCAGGAACACAAATTATACCCTTTCCTAGCACCCTGTCATCCTAGATATGGAATCCCGGCCTCATATCTTTCTTTACCTCATTAGTTAGCCTCTGGAACCACGGGTCAACAAGTTATCCTCCCCGAATAGCCTCCATAATAGTTGGTTGTTCCAAGAGGGTTTTTAACTGGCCAATCACTATCTCTAAATCTATAGTAGAGAAGACATATTTTATCTCTCGTGGTACTTATCATACAGAAAACAAGTTAAGCATCGGTTGTTGACTGAAAGCCTCTGCCACCTTGTTTGCTTTTCTCGTGTGGTGTAGGATGTCACAGCCGTAATCAATTAATAGTTCTGGCCACCGATGTTGCCTCATATTTAAATCATTCTGGGTGAAGAAATATTTAAGGCTCTTGTGATCAGTATAAATATCACAGTGGATTTCGTACAAGTAGTGTTTCTAGATTTTCATTGCAAACACCACTATTGCTAACTCCAAAACATGTGTAGAGTAATTCTTCTCGTAATTCTTCAATTGTCAAGAGGCATATGCTATGACTTTGCTATTCTGCATTAATACTACCCTTAACCTTTGTCCTAACACATCACTATAAATGGCATATCCTTCTGTATCGTTAGGGATTGTCAAGAATGGAACAGTTGTCAGCCTCTTCTTAAGCACTTGAAATCTTTGTTTGCACTTACCTGTCCATTTGAATTTAATTTCCTTACTGGTAAGAGCAGTCATTGGTGAGGAAATTTTGGAAAAGCCTTCCACAAATCGCCTATAATAACCTACTAACGGAAGGAAGCTTCGAACTTCATGTGCATTCTTCGTAGGTCTCCACTGATTTACGGCTTCAATTTTGGCTCGGTCTACTAAAATTTCCTCTCCTAACACCATGTCCACAAGAAAACTTACTTTCTTACAAAAAAATCATACTTTGAGAACTTTGCATGCAACTTTTTCTCTTCTAGCCGCTACAAAACTAGTTCTATGTGCACACTGCATGCTCCTCCTTCTTCTTAGAATATATAACGACGTCGTCTATGAATACGACAACAAACATAGCTAAGTATTCATAGAACATCATATTCATGAAATTCATATGCATTGAAGGGTGTTAGTGAGTCCAAAGGGCATCACTATGAACTCATAATGGTTGTAATGAGTTCAAAAAGTTGTCTTCGAAATGTCCAACTCTTTCACCATCAGCTGATGATATCCTGATCGCAGATCAATCTTCGAGAATACCGACGCACCTTGTAATTGATCAAATAAATAACCAATTCAGGGTAATGGATATCGGTTCTCAATTGTTACCTTATTCAACTCCTGGTAATCTATGGAATTTCTCATGGAGTCATCCTTCTTTTTCTCAAACAGGACTGAAGCACCTCATGGAGAATGGCTGGGTCTAATGAACTTCTTGTCCAATAGCTCTTGTAATTGTGCCTGTAGCTGTTTGAGTTCCACTGGTACCATCCGGTATGGTGCTTTTAAGATCGGTGTCATTCCTAGAATTAGTTCTATTTTGAACACCACTTCTCAATCTGGTGGTAACCTTGGAAAATCTTCAGGAGATCTTCATACCACTGGTATGTTAGTCGGTTGTAGCATTGTCTCCATTTCTTTGTCCATGACATTTGTGAGGTATCCAATGCACCCATCATCAAGCATCCTTCTTGACTTTAGTGCCGAGATCATTGGCCATTTCTTTTCTCGAGTTGTGCCCTTGAACTCAAATGGTTGCTCGCCTACCAGGGTGAACACTACTATCTTGCGCTTGCACTTAAAGATAGGTCCATACTTGGTCAACCAATCTACACAAATTATGACATCGTATTCGTGCAATTCCAACACTAACAGGTCAATTGTTAGTTCACATCCTTCTACCCAGACTGGTACGGCTCTAACCCATCATCGCACCAGCATATCCTTTCCCGAAGGTAAGGATACTTCACACATATCAGACATAGGCTCAGGCCTTCTATCTATCTTTTCCACGAATGAAGAAGATATAAAAGAATTTCATGCACCATTGTCCATCAATGCATATGCCAAAGTTTGGGCGATAGCAATCTGAGCTACCACCATTTCTGATTATCTAGCCCCATTTTCTCCTTAGGTGAGAGTAAGACTCGAGGCGCAACCCCTATCTATTTATACTGGCCATTTTGTAGAGTCCCAGAATGTTTGCTTAGCCTAGTTAGATAGTAGTAGTAGCAGTAGTTAGTATTAGTTAGTAGTATGTTAGTTACCGTGGATTTTGGTTCAAGTCGGGAATTAGGTGGAAATTTAGTAGCAACAGTTATGGATTTTATAAGTTTAACCTATAGTTTAAGAATATTAATTATAATATAAGGTTTGATTAATATTGCTGGTCATAGATATATTATTTATTGTAACCTAAGGTTTAGATAGAGCCAATAAGAGCATGACACTCGTCATAATAATGATTATTAAGGAAATTAAGTATTTTGATGAATAGTTTTAATAAAAGAAAGATCTAGAAGCTCTAGAACCTTCCAGCAACTGTTAGGATCGTATTATGAATCAGTCAAAGCTATTTATCCAATTCAAATTATGCTGACAAAGTGAAATACATGTTTAATAGATCTACATATGCCGATATATCGCAACATAGGGGCAAATATATCGCCTAACGGAAGATACGGAAAGCACGTCGACTTTGCACGAACGATCGAACAAGCATCGGGAATATTGGGGGAGGCGATATATCGCCTAGGGTGGGCGATATATCAGCTCCATGGGAATAGTTTTGGAAGTTTGACTTTTTAAAATTTAAAAATACCCTTAACCACTTAGACCTGCTTTTGAACGATTTTGACCGAGTTCTGGGTGTCAATTGAAAGAAAATTCAAATCTTTTTCATTTTATAATCATTTATTTATTCAAATTAAAAGGGGTTAGTTTCACTCCTTGAAATCTATAAATATGACCTAGTGCTCAGCCATTTTCATCATTCTTCAAGCATTTGATTAAAGCCTCCAAGGTGATAGTGTTACTATAGAGAGATACACTTGAGGTTACCAATCCATAAGGTCATTCAAGGTATTCCTATTCTTTAAGTCCAGTTCTTTATAATTCTTTAGTTTTCTTTAGTTTATTGTATTCAGATTCTAACTCTTGTTATTGATTACGTATTTAAGTTCTTGAAACTTAAGGTCTTTCTTGGTAAGTTTCTTCTTGATGGTTTAGTTCCCATATTCATCTTTATTCTTAAAGATTCTCACCCTTTTATACTATTGGTTTATAGGAGTTTCTAAATCTCGTTCTTGTTTCCAAATATCCCGGCTTTTGGTAAGGAAAATAGGATAGATTTTATATGCTTATATGTTATGTTATAATATGTTATGTTATGATATGTTATGTTATAATATGTTTTGTTATGATATGATATGTTATGATATTTATGAATATGTCTTGTAGTCCTTGGGGCTTATAGTTGCTTAGCTAGCAAACCTCAATGTTTTTATGTTGCTTGAGGTTTATAGTTGCTTAGCTATCAAACCCCAATGTTTTTATGTTGCTTGGGGCTTATAGTTGCTAAGATAGCAAACCCCAAGATTACCATGATCATGGGTTAGAGTTGTGATATATGTTTTATAGTATGTGGTTATGATATAGTCTGATGCTTTTCATTTATGATATATGTTGTTAGTAGATTTTCCTTGCTGGGCATTAGGCTCACTCCTTTATTTTTTTTAGTGTGATTCAGGAAAGTGATTCTGGAGGCGGAAGGATTCTTGGTAGCTTGGTTTGTGTGTTAAGGATGGATGGACTGAGTGGACTGCGTGTCGATCGAGGATGACGTTTATTTAGTCTTTTGAATTATGTTTCTTTTGTAATTCTGCATTTACTTTTTGAACGATTGATTTAAAGTTATATTTTATGTTTTACAAAGAATGGGTACCCATGCCATATTTCATTATAATTTATAATTTATGTTATTGATACAATAATTATTTTAGAGTTTTAATAAAGTTATGATTATTTCTTATGTTTTCTCCAAAAGTAGTAGCTAAGTCTAGTAGTTTTTAATGATCCAAGGTCTTAGAAATAGTTGGGTCATTACACATTTCCACCTTTCGGAGCTGAACTCAGGCAATCTCTGGCAAAATGTTTGAGGCCACCACATGAAAAGCAGACCCTGGAACTACAATTGACTGTATGACGTCGATTGCATTTAGTGAAGACAGGCCAATTTTCAAGGTCTTGTCTTTCTCCTATTTTCTCCACTATTATTATTCCTCGGACCTACTTGTCCATTTCCTCTTCAAGCACTAATTGAACCAAGGAGTTCATCTTGCCATAGGTTCAGTTCGGTTGGCCTGAAACTGGCCTTGGCTGGTCAGAATAATTTTTTTCTCTTTAACCCTCTGGGTTTCATTCGTCTCTTGTAAAACCCATGATTCTTGGCGAATTTCTCGCTCCACCAGGCATGTCTTCCTGGTATCAACAAACTGTACAATATATGCACCAGCCCCTTCAGAAACCTCCCCATTTTGCTGGCTTCTGTACTAATTAAGTCTTGTGCAAACCTTGGTAATTGGTCAAATTTTTTTACATACCACTGGACACTCATAGCTTCCTACTTTAGTTTAGAAAATTCAACAACCTTATAATCAACCACCGCCCTATTGAAATATTTGGAGTTGAACAACTGTAAAAATTCTGGCCATTCCATATTTGTCGTGTTATAATTCTTCTTGGCGGCCTCCCAAAAAATACAAGCATTTTTCCTCAACATATAAACTGCCTACACAACATCATCTCATTTGATCACATCAATGAACTCTAAGATTCACTCCAAGATGCTTCTCCATTCCTCTACCACCATAGGGTCCATAGTCCCTTCGAAAATGGTTGGATTTTGTTTTCCAAAACTTTCTAAGATAGCCACAGGTACAAGAGCTAGCACATCAACTGGTTTGGCCTCAGTTTACGATTTAGGAACTTGTACCTCTACAAAGAGTGGTACCAAGATACTTTGAACATTCACTGACGATGCTAGAAGTCGTTGCAACAAGTTTTGGAACATTTCTGCTTCACGACCCTCAGCATCGGCCTATCGCTTCCTATCATGTCCTGCTAAGTTCGTTTCTCCTAGAAAGCTCTTTGCAATTCCTGAACTTGTTCAGTGAAAGTAGGTTAAGTTTGTTGGGCTCCTATCGTGGGTGTCATTTTTGTTCGTACGTAGACTTTTCTTTAGAGAGGTAATAGTGAGGAATTAGTGCTAGCACAAACACTTACTTAATATATAATTAATTACACCAAACATATCCACATAACATAGAAAATCAATAAACAAAGCAGATATAAAACTTTACTACATATAAACAAAGATTTGTACACGGTTCAAAAATTGATCTCTGTTATCCTATGGATTTAAAAAATTAGTCCAAGGTGTCCGTTAGTTGAACTTAGTTATCCTAACGGATTTACAAAACTTAGCATTAACATATAAGTTCTACTACTGCTAAAAAAATATACAGCTATTCATATAGTTGTGTGTAACTGGTTTACCATGTGCGCAACGGAAAGCAAGTGGTGGTGGGCACTGAGATTTCAAAAAAACATTATTTAAACAATCTTTAAATAACAGATCCATTAATATGAAAAACATTACTCATAAAGAAAGAAAAAGATGATAAGGATTTACCAATTTTAGAACAATCAAGAATCCTTGCTATCTTTTAGTAACTCCAATGAAACAGTCTTGTGAGTACTCAACCAAGATCTTCCACGATGTATCTCTACACCTCAAGACGTGTGTGGGAACGTAGAGTAATGGTGGGAAAATTTCTAATTCATAAGATGTACTCAACACTTGATGTAGCGACCCAAATTTTCTAATATGGCTTAGGCCCTTGATTAGCGTGCCTGGAGGGCAATAAGTGATTTATTATTTTAATATGTGAATTTGATGAGTATGTGATTAGAAATGCATGTTTAGGTGAATTAAATATGCATGTGGGTCCCATGTGGTTATTAGGGGCATGTTTGTAATTTTAGCCCGTTGAGGGCCTAAATGCAATATTTGTGTATATTGTGATTGTCACCACGAGATGCACGATCTGAGACAGTCCTAGGGAGCGGTATTTCGAATACCTAACTTGGGGTGAGAAAAGGGGTATTTCGAGCAATAGACATTTTACTGGGTAATTGGGTTATGAAAATAAATAATTGGAGATATATTTGAAGTTAGGACGTTTAGGAGGGAATATCGGGAAAATTTACCATTTTTCCCTCGGTGACGTTTTTGGTACCCAGAGGCTTGGAGGTAACTTAAGTGACTTAGGATAAGTAAGACAAACATAAGAAACACTGAGATGCTTGCCATAAATCGATCGTCGCCCTATAACTCGGTTTCTCTCTCTCTTCGAGAGCTTGAAGGCTAAGGAAGATTCTAGGGGAATTGAGCTAGGAATTCATAAATCTAAGGCTTGGATTGTGGGAGGAGTAAGCTTGGGAAGTTGAAGAGCAAGTGTGGCCTGAATTCTTCTTTGAGTTAAGAGGTTTAGTATTAAAATTGTCTGAGTTTATGCTGAGTTTCGCTAAGGTTACAAGCTTCTGCTTGTAAGTTGAATGGTGGATCACTCTTGATTATTTAGATGAGTTTTCAGATTAGTTTTGTTAGGTTTTGCTGCTGGGATCATTCTAGAATTATTATAATAATTAAATTGAGATGTGGGATTGATTTTTGGGTACATTGGCTTGGTTTTTGTTGTGAAAATGGGAGATTTTTTTGGGTTCGAAGGGTCGGGCCGCGGCATTGTTCTTGGTGAGTCGCGGCCATGCCGCGGCCCTCTAGAACGTTTCGGAGGCCAGGAAGAGGGGCGGGCCGCGGCGCGCATAGGCAAAAAAGGGAGGTTGGATTTCTAGTTGAGGCGGGCCGCGACACAAGACCTTGGGGTCACGCCTCTTTGTGGGTTTTTAGACCCCGAGAAGGTTTTAGTCTCGGGAATCCAAAAGTTACGGCTCGGAATGGATTTTATCACCCGGATTGATAAAATTCAAGGTCCCAGAGATTAGAATTTTAACCCAAAGTTATTTAATGGATCAGAACTTGATGGATGGATATTGTTGATACGTTGTGACTAGGCTTTTAGCGAGGCTCAAACTAGAGGACTGTGCTTGGGAAATCGGTGCTCGGAAAGCTCGAGACACAAGTAAGAACACTATTGTACCCATAGAGCAGGGCGTGGCCCTATAGTTTGTATTGTAGGGCACGACCCTATGTGATTGTGTTGTAGGGCGTAGCCCTATTAATTATGTTTGTATTTGCTTAATTATTTTTTAATTTTATACTATGTGTTGCATATTTATAAATGTACGGCAAAGGTCGGAAACGATGAAGGCTGAGAATGGCATGGTCGAGTATGGAAAGGGGCTGGGAGTGCAAGTCACTAGAGTGAGACCCTTCACGGATGCCTGGGACATCCTCATGGTGTAGACCGCGAACCCAAGGTCTGGTAAAGCGCCTGGGACTGCATGGCCGTTATGTGTTTAGCCTGTTGGCGGCTTTGTTATAAGCTGATTGATAGTTATGCATATGTTGATTTCTTGTGTGGAGTTTTCTTGCTGGGCTTCAACTCACGGGTGCTCTATGGTGCAGGTATGGGCAAGGGAAAGGTCAATCAACCATGAGTACGAAGAACGTGAAGCGGCGTGTACATGTTCGGCCTGCCTGCCTGCCATGGCCAGGGGTATTTTTGGGAGATGTTTTGTATTAAACTTAATTTTGTTGTTTAGTTGACTTTAATCATATTTTGAGTTGTAAATATTTCTAAATAGTATTTTGGGATCCCAAATGTATAACACTTTTTAATTTCAAAGAATGGTCACATTTTCAAATTATATGGTTTTTATTAATGTTTAGCTACACTTTTAACCTAAAACCTCGATTAGCGAGTTAATTGCACGTTTAAAACTCACTTAGTAACGACTCTAAGGAAATAGGGCGTTACACTTGAGATCTTGGAAAATTAGGTCTGAGACAATTTTAAGAGATAGAGAAAAACAATACGATATATTTTTCTCTCTGTGAAACACTTTAGAATTCTCTAGAATCATCTTCTTTTACCTAGAAACTAATTTCTATCAGATAAATTTATAAAAGAATTAATTAAATTTTAAAATTCAAATTATAAATCAATTATTAAATAATTAAATAAATAAAAGAAATATCCAAGACCTATTCTTGGACCTTGTTACACACCAACTACAGTGCATGCATTCTAGTTGGCGTGTAACACATGCCTGTTTTCAGGGATGTGCTCTAGCCACTTTCTTTTATTTATTATTCTAAAATATATAAACCTGATAACTTGTCTTATTAGATTAATTAAAAAATAAATATTATTTGAAATTCAAATCCAATTTGAATTATCATAAATATATTGTCAAAATATTTAAGTAATAAAACTAATTAATTCAAAATTAATTATGTAAATGCTATTTTAGAAAATCCATTATATTTAAAAAAATTATATTAATTTAAAAAATTAATATATTAATTATTTAATTTATCTCAATTACATATTTAACCATAATGAACAAATTTCTTCCAAATATCCATTTTTCCTGATTTTTTCCAATTTCAACTCTTACTCGAATAGTGTTGATAGAGCCATCTCGGAGACCTATGGACCTATAATTTCAAGCTCCAATAAATTTAGATTATTAATTACAACTCTTTAATATAATGACTTTAATTTATTAATCTCAATATTAGTCCAATTAAAATATGAAACTATACTCTTGTTTTTATAGACATTTATTTATTGAATACTTTTAAATATATAAAAGGTGTCCATCGATTTAATCACTTCATACAATTCAATCCTCAATTAATGGTTCATAATTAAAGTAGGAATTAATTACTGTTTAATCTCTTTTATTATATCTGGTTTAATTCAGTACCATAAAGAAGCCTATCTTTTTCGAGGGACAGCTCCTTATGCCTTGCATCCGGGTACCACGAAAATGTACCAAGACTTGAAGATGTAATTTTGGTGGACTGGGGTGAAAAAGGAGACAGCATAATATGTGTCACACTGCTTCACATGTAAGCAAATAAAGACTGAGCATCAACGACTAGTCAGATTGTTCTAGCTCCTAGAAATTGGAATGAAATGGGAGATGCTCACTATGGACTTTTCACAGGTCTACCAACCATTCCCAAGGGGCACTATGCCATTTGGGTTATCGTAGATAGGCTGACTAAGTCTGCCCATTTCTTGCCGATCAAGGTAACTTATGGGGCCCATAAGTTGGCAGGTATTTACATTCCAGAAATAGTGAGATTGCATGGTGTACCCAACTCCATCGTATCTGATCGTGACAAACGTTTCACCTCAGCAGACTGGGATAGAATCTAAACAAGGTTGGGTACTAAACTGAAGTTCAGAACCTCTTTCCACACACAAATAGATGGTCAAAACGAACAAAAAATTCAAACCCTAGAAGATATTCTAAGAGCCTACGCGCTCGACTTTCAAGGGACATGGAATGAGAAGCTTCGGTTGATAGATTTTGCATACAACAACAACTATCATGATGCCATCAAGATGGCTCCACATGAGGCTTTGTACGAAAGGAAATTTCAATCACCAATTCATTGGCACGAGGACAGTGAAATAAATTTTCTCAGATCGGATGACGTTGATCAGGTTACTGAGGACATCTGGCAGATAAGGAAATGCTTGCAAACTTCAGTAGAACGACAACGAAAATATGGCGATCAATGCAAGAGACTCTAAGCATTTCAGGTTGGTGATAATGTGCTACTAAAGGTAGCTCCGCTGCAAGGGGCTAGGCAATTCAGGAAGAAATGAAATCTTATCCCAAGGTTTGTTGCACCTTTCGAAATCATAGAGAGGATCGGGGAAGTAGCTTATCATTTAGCTCTTCTGCTCGCCTTGTCTAATGTGCATGACGTGTTTCATGTATCCATGTTGAGAAAATATGTGCACGATCCCTCGCATATACTCAGCTATGAGGAGAAGCCGGTGATGACTCTATACTGGAAGGAAAAACTGTTGAGGAACAAGATCGTGATGTTGGTAAAGGTGCAATGGTGTAACCACGACATAGAGGAGACGACCTCGGAAAGAAAAGACATGATTAAGGAGTTGTATCCTCATTTGTTTTAAGTTTCGAGGACGAAACCTCTATAAATTATAGGTATTGTAATGCCTTGCGTTTCGGGTACCTTTAAACAACTCAGATCGGGATATTTTTCCCCGAGAAAAGAATAATATTTTAAATAATATTATATTTGTTTGGAATTTATTTCCATGAGTTATTGCTTGCCAAATTATGAATTGTGTGATTAAAATTCAAGATAAGACTTTCGGTCTTGGACCGACACAAAAACCCTAATCGGTTAAAAATCTCAGAAAATAAAATGATAAACTATGGCAAATATATTTTGGGCATAAAATACATTCATAAAAATTAAATTTTGGTCAAAAATAATAAAATCAAGAGGAAATGGAAATTTTAGGGCATTTTGTGTTAAATGCTTAAGTTTTTGCCTAATTGTGGAATTTTATTCCATAAATGGACCTTAGGTTAAATTGTATTGTGTGATTAACTAAATTAAATGTGAGAGACATTTGATTTAATTATTATGTGTTAAGTTTTGTTTTTTCAAAAAAACTTTATAAGACTGAAAAATGTTATAGAAATTGAGATAAGTTTTTAATCACATCTAATTAATGTTAACGACACAAAGTGACATAAAGTAAAAACACTCAAGTGTTTTAAATATTTTATGAGAGTTGTCTATGCTCGTCCATCCTCCCAACCAATCATGTCCTTTCTTCCCTCACTCTCATCTTGTCAAAAAATTATTCTCAACTTTTCTCACCCTTTTCAACTACCAAAAGCACTTAGAAACCTTGGAAGCATATGCCTTGATCTTGGAAGAGATTCGTTAAGGTAAAAGATTCAAAAACCGGATTTTTAAAAGTTTTTAACCATAGATTTTTCAATAACTAACTATATATGTTGTTGGGGAAGTTGTTTTTGGGTTTGAAAAGAGTTTTGAAGGTTCTAAAGCTAGTTGAAACATCAAATACTATAACAAGAACAACAAGAGGTACAAAATTTACTTTCTATGATTGTTTTTATTTTTAAGCATTATTTTATATAGTTAATGCTTAAAGTTTATTATTGGTCATGTGATAAGGCTATGGTAGTTGCTTGACTTCCAAGGGGTCAAGTATCCACAATATAACTGATTTTGTAAAAATAAATTGTACTGTGATGTTTTTTAGATGGCGTACATGAATTTGAGCTTTTGAAACACTAATTTTTTTTTTATAAATGAGTGACTTATATTATTTTAAATTTAGGTAACAAAACTGTTTTTTAGTATTCTTAATTTCGGGACCAAGTTTGGACCGCCATTGTATTACGCAAATGAAAACATTTTTTGTTAAATTTGTATGTTAGTATAGAGCTAAGGTCTCAAGGTAAGTCAACTTCTATTGTGTGGCTACAAAATGAAATGACTAGTGTAATGTATGTTAGTATAGAGACACATGCACATGTATACACTGTCATAGAAAGTTTACATAGAGACATTTGTCTAATAGGTGTTAATTAATAAAATATGACTGGCAGATATCTGTCATATCCTAGACGGTTGATTCTCGTCGCACTGCTTGTTTGCTTTTACTATGTCTGGTTCACTACCGCGACGAATGGACAAGAGGTGAGGATTGCTCGTTTAAACATAGGGGTGCCAAAATGAATGGGATCTAGGGGCCCTCATGCTTACTTAATCATTAAACGGTTAGAACCTGAGCAAGTCCTCTGATAAGTTATTCCCGGATAGCATCCGTGAATATTGGCCATTTAGTGAGAGTGCCTATAGATACTAGGGATTGCCAAGTTTGAGTGAGGTTGAACACCGTAGGGGCAACTGCTCGCCAGCACCATGAATTAACTTAGGAGTCCTTGTAAACCCATGTAACGTCAATTACACTCTTAAATAGCAGCAATGCCCTACGTAACATGATGGTTACCCTTGTGAGTGATTTACTTTTTGATAAGTAGTGATGCCCTAGGTAACTCAATAGTTACCCTTGATGGAGATATTTATTGGCTAGATCTTAGTGTTGAGACTCGGTTCTTCCATATTGATTAGAAAATGTGTTGGAGGTCGTGGTAAGCCCGAATTTTTGGAAATTTTCTACCATTGGTCTCGAATTATATTGTGATTTATTTCATCTATTTGCTCTGGGATTTTCTTAGTGCATCGATTAATCTGTTTATCTGAAATGAATTTCTTAGTTCTATTTGTTTACTAAAAATTGGATTTCAAGAATAAAAAGAAAAAGAACAAAATAACTAAATTAACAATTAAATATTAAAAGAAAAAAATAACTCAATGGATGAAAAACCTAGGGTATTTAATTTATCATTTATCCACTCTATTATATCATCAATACAATTTTAATTATTCTTTCTCTCTTTATGATAGCAGGTTTACTAAAGCAATCTATATACGTATTAGGATATATAAATTTCAACCTATATGCAAACTTTCTACATCTCTATGATAAGTTTCAACATATAACAGGCATTAAACATAGAAACCTAAAAACTATACAAATTATACAGGTACTTTCGTCCAATATCGAAATTTGTGTCTAAACAACTATAGCATATTTAACTCTCACTTTTCATATTTTGAATTAAAATCATATAAATCATGAAAATGATGATCAAGCATTCTCAAGCATTAAACACAAATTGAATAGAGCACAAGTATGAAGAAGAAATTATAAAACTTGCATTGAATAATAATTGAGTATGAAAAGACTACATTAAAACCCTAGAAAAGAAAATTAGTTCATGGAAAAGAATGGAAAAATAAGTAAGAGAAGAAACAGAGGAAATAGAGAGAGATCTAAAATAGTCTAAAACATTCTTTTTATAGTGATAAGGTTGTGAAAAGAGTTTTCTAAATGTTTCAATTTGTTACTTGATAATGCTCCAAAATATCTTTATTTGAATTTCAAATCAAGTAACTCTAGCTTGCGCAATGTTGTTGGTTGAATAAAACTACGTAAACGTCCAAATTTGATTTTTCTTGTGAAATAAGCTATCGTAGGTCTTTGAATATTATTTAGAACGCCACTTAGAACACATAAATCGGATAAGTGAGTCGGGAGATATGATCAAAATACATAAACTATCTCAGATTCAAATATCTCAGATTTTTCAAACAATTTAAGTTTGAATTCTCTTTTATCTTCTCCAATCAATTCAAATAAATATCTTCTATTGTTTTTTATCTTGGTTGAAGATAATTTTTCAAATAAATTTTGAAATATTTCTCAAATATCCATTTAACAAGTGACAACCTAAAAAATACAACAACCACACATAAAAAGAACTAAAAGTATAAAATAATAATAATAAACCTAAAAAAAACTAAGACTAAAAAGTATTAAAAACCTATCCTATCGAATTCTCTAAACTAAACATTTACTCTCCCTCAAGTAAAGAACCCAAAAGACAAACAAACTAAAATCCTAAAAAAACCAACACAAATGAATCAAGCCAACAACAACATTTTAAGCCTCAACATATTATGAATAACATGCTTAAATAATCTTGAGGAAAATCAACCAATAATCCCGAATTTAAGTCAAAATATTTTTCCAATTCACATAAGTTCAAACAAAAATAAAAGCTCTCCAAAATCATGATTAAGAAATAAAATGAATTTGAATCAATTCATGTTCACCAATTTTTTCATTATAATCAATCAGTCAATCATTATCTCATAAACTTGCTATACTTACAAATCTCCACTAATGTAGAAAACACATGCTAAAAAATCAGTAGGACTTTCATGGCTTATAATTGAACGACTTAGGTAAAGGAAGATGAAAAAGTCATTTAGGCTCAAATATACCATAAGCATGGAAACCAAACAAACCAATCTTATGATAAACTTACAAACCCAAAAATTATCCCAAATTTCTAATTATTTCTTGTTTTGAGAGAGAATTCATACACATGTTTTTTTTTTCCTTTTTTTCATTTCATTTTTTTTCTCTAATGATACTACACTCTCCCAAACATAATTTTTTATATTTTCAATTGCAGTGTAGTTTATTTTCCATACTTTTTTTCTTTCTCTCTCAATTTTTCTTCTTCTATTGACACAAATTTCTAAATATAAATCCAATTACAAACCATTCCCCAATCATTTTTCATATGCTCATATTAGAAATCAAAGGGAAGAGAAAATAACAAAATCTCAAATAGGCTCAAAATATGTGTCAAATAACAAAAAGATATACATTAAGCTCAAAAATGGGCAACTAAGGATTTAATACATCAAGGTTAGCTTGAAAGGCTCAAACGTTCCAAAGAATTGCCTAAATCATCTTCCTAAGCATGTATCATCTAGGATTTCGTCTCGAAAAATAAGCAAACAAGTTCTAGAATAACAACATTTTCGTATTTTATTATTATTTTAAAAATTCAGCAAGCATAAATAATATTCAATCACATAAAATTTATTAGAAATCATGATTAAGCTCTCAATTATTGAAGTAGACAACATAAAAATGGAAAAAACTATTCAACAAAGCACACATATTTTTATAGTTTCATTCCCCTATTCAATTTATACAACAGATCATTCATATTATCATTGGCTAATTATTGACAACTTGATTTACACTAACACCCTAAACAAAAACTAATCTAAACATAAAATAAATATAAAACTAACAAAACTTTTTAAACTAAGATATCTACAATGAGGAAAGAAATAAAAATCAACTCCCTTCCCCCAAAATTAATCTGAACATTGTCCCCAATGTATAAATAAATGAAAAGAAAAAGGAAACTTCATTGTAATCCAATGCATTGCTCCATTGTATTGACTCTCATATATCGTCCTCAGTGTTTTATGTCGAAACACATCAATTAGTGGTCGACACCCATAATAAGTGTCATACAAGACAACTTGAAAGTTGTCATTCTGAATGCCATCAAGCTTTCCAAGATATGAATCTACCTTGCACGTCACTCTAACAACATAAGACTTTGACTGATGAGCTTGGGGAGAAAACTTTGGTAGCCCATAAAGGATGTAGAATAGTGAAGGAGTCATTAATTTAAAATATGGATCCACTAGCAGTGTATATGATTGAAGCATTGATGAACACAAATCAATGATTGCAGGTGCTTCCTCATCCTCCAAAGTCATATTTTCCTCATATTAATTTGTGAATTCATCATATAACCCTTTTGATTGTTTTTCACTATCCACATGGCTATCCATAAACATGCTTGTGATTTATTCGTCAACAACATGATGATCATGCATGGAATTTACTTCATTCACCACACCATTATCATTATCTACGAAGCAAGTATCCAACTTAGTAAAAAAAATTAGTGAATATAACTTGAAGGGTCTCTTGTTCATCAACTTTACGATCAATCTCTTATAATGGCTCAACCATTGGTGATTCTACAATATTCGAATATATCTCACAACCTTATTTGTTTGAGTAATTGTCCTTAAACCACTCTATATTTTGGACCATTAAATTTAATGTGTTCTTTAATTGAGCAATTTCTTCTTAAATTTATGGTTTATGCTCTTCATGCTCGAATGGTTGGGGTATAATATTAGGATCTTCGAATGATAGAGGATATTGGTGACTCCAGTGTTGCAGTGAAGGATCCCAATGCCAGTGGTAATCAAAATCTGCCATATAATTCAACAACTCCATTATATCATCATGACATCTTCTTAATAAAGTTTCACCAGTTACCTCTTCTCCATAGTTTACCCAACATCTTGTTGCATCATCTAATCCATTATAAAATAAAAGTGTAAGACACCCCCCCCCCTGAGAAATTGTGATAACATCTCTCCACCAATTCATTAAATCTCCCCCAAACGGAGTAAAATGAATCATGTTTTTTACCTCGCAAAATCAAACAAAGTAAAGAAACATAAGTTCAATAATAAAATAAAAATAATCAAGTTAAAATAAAAATCTACTATAGAGATATTAATAAAACAATCCCCGACAACGGCGCCAAAAAATTGTTGCAAAAATTATTTACGCAAGTGCACGCAATTGTAAACAAGTAATAAAGTGATAAATAGAGTATCATTCCCACGAGGATTGAATATTAATTACCAACAAATTAATTTCTTAGTTCTATTTGGTTACTAAGAATTGGATTTCAAGAATAAAAAGAGAAAGAACAAAATAACTAAATTAACAATTGAATATTAAAAGAAACAAATAACTCAATGGATGAAAAACCTGGGGTATTTAATTTCATCATTTATCCACTCTATTATATCATCAATACATTTTTTATTATTCTTTCTCTCCTTGTGATAGCAGGCTTGCTAAAGCAATCTATATTCTTATTAGCATATATAAATCTCAATCTATATGCAAACTTTCTACATGTCTATGATAAGTTTCAACATACAACAGACATTAAACATAGAAACCTAAGAACTACACAAACCATACAGGTACTCTCCTGCAATATCGAAATTTGTGTCTAAACAAATATATCATATTTATCTCACTTTTCAGATTTTTAATTAAAATCATATAAATCATGCAAATGATGATCAAGAATTCACAAGCATTAAACACAAATTGAATAGATCACATGTATGAAGAAGAAATCATAAAACTTTCATTGACTAATTATTGAGTATCAAAAGACTACATTAAAACCCTAGAAAAGAAAATTAGTTCATGGAAAAGAATATAAAAATAAGAGAAGAATGAAAGGAAATATAGAGAGGTCAAGAAGAAAGAGAGAGATTTAAAATAGTCTAAAGCATTCTTTTTATATTGATAAGGTTGTGGAAAGAGTTTTCTAGATGTTTCCATTTGTTACTTGATAATGCTCCAAAATATCTTTATTTGAATTTCAAATCCCGTAACTTTAGCTTGTGTAATCTTGTCGGTCAAATATCACCATAAAACATCCGAATTTGAATTTTCTTGTGAAATGAGCTTTCGTAGGTCTTTGAATAATATTTCTAACGCCACTAAGGAAATATAAATCGGATAAGTGAGTCGAGAGATATGGTCAAAATACAGAAACTACCTCAGATTCAAAATATCTCATATTTTTCCAACAATTTAAGTTTGAATTCTCTTTTATCTTCTCCAATCGATTCAAATAAATATCTTCTATTATTTTTTCGTTGGATTGAAGATAATATTTCAAATAAATTTTAAAATATTTCTCAAATATCCATTTAACAAATGACAACCTGAAAAATGCAATAACCACGCATAAAAAGAACTAAAAATATAAAATAATAATATTAAATTTAAAAAACTAAGACTAAAAAGTATTAAAAACCTATCCTATCGAACTCCCCAAAACTAAACCTTTACTCACCCTCGAGTAAAGAACACAAAATTCAAACAAAAAACCTAAACCAACCAACACAAATGAATCATGCCAACAACAACAATTTAAGACTCAATATATTATGAATAACATCCTTATATAATCTTTAGGAAAATCAAACAATAATCCAGAATTTTAGTCAAAACATTTTTCCAATTCACTTAAGTTCAAACAAAAATTAAAAACTCTCCTAATCAAGATTAAAAAATAAAATGCATTTGAATCGATTCATGATCACCAATTTTTTCATTACAATCAATCAATCAATCATTATCCCATAAGCTTGTTATACTTACAAATCTCTACTAATGTACACAACACATGTTAAAAAATAAATAGGATTTCGTGGCTTATAATTGAACAATTTAGGTAAAGGTAGTTGAAAAAGTCATTTAGGCTCAAATATACCATAAGCATACAAACCAAACAAACCAATCTTATAACAAACTTACAAACCCCAAAGTAATCTCAAAATTCTAATTATTTATTGTTTTGAGAGTGAATTCATACCATTTCTTCATCATAAGCTATCGATGTTTATATCTATGATTAACACTCCCACTCAATTATACTACCGAGTTCCCAAGATGTAAGTATGGGCTAGTCCGTAGGGTTAGTTGGTAACAAAAAAGTCAATGAACTAAAACTATACAATCAGTTAGAATACTAACCACTCAGAATTGAGATTGAATTGACCTATGATCAACTATATGATATGACTAGAATAGATAATAACTTTATGTTTACTTATCCTATCTACTATCAATATCGATCCACTCCGATGTAACAAATACATCCGATCTTTTCTACTTTACTAATGTTCTGGAAATAACATAACACTACAATGTGTAAGTAGATCATATCATAGATTGGCAAGTCAATGTAGATCCTTTGCCCTGACTAATCTTAGGACTAACTTATTTTGAACATATAATCATATTTCTATTCCACTTTGACTACGTCACTATAAATATGATTAGCTATATGCTCGAGATTTAATAGAAGTTTATATTAAACAAATAATCATGAAAATAAAACATGTGAGCAAAGTGATTGACCATGTCAAAAATGGATTTCTATTCTTTTATTGATAATAAAATGAGATTACAAAGAAATCGAGTTTTAATTAGGGTATAAAACCCCACCATACACAAGGCTCATCGAAATTTTAATAAAAAAAAAAAGATTTAACAACTTGGTAAAATCTTATGTTCCATGATCTGGATGCTTGCTTAAGCCAATAAATGGAACTTTGTTGGAACGTGTTTTCTGTTTATGTCATATATATGTGTATCATTATATGATTATGTGAGTTATATTATAATATGACTAGATATGCATATTTAGGTATATTAATTATGCATGTGGGTATGTTTCTTATCAGAAGGGCAATTTTTATAATTGAGCCCATTATGGGTATATTTGGAGTATATGTGATGTATGTGTGAGACCAAATTATTATGTGGACATATTTGGGTTACTCGACACGAGGCGATCCTAGAGAGCAAGTTAGCGGGAAAGTCACAACACGACCAATACTCGACTCAGGATGAGTCAAGGGGTATTTTGGGTATTTAGTACAAAACCAGGATATTGGGCAATAGTAATAAATATCTGAGGATATATTCTGAGTTAGCAAGATTAGGAGGGAATTTTCGGGATTTTGACCATTTTACCCTCGGGGACATTTTTGGTACCCCGAGCGTTGGGATTTGCTTAAGGTTACTTGAACTCTAAGTAACCTGACATAAATAGAAAACACGTTCAACTTTCTCGTTCTCTCTCCTATTCTCTTATTTTTTGCTCGTTACCGTTATCGAAGGAAACTCGAGTTTTAGATGCCTTATCTGCCTGCCTTATTATGTTAGATAACTTATTCACATTATTCCCAATGAGTAATATATCATCTACATATAAAACTAGAAAGACCACTTTGTCCTTATCAATTTCCTTGTATACACAAGGCTCGTCGACTGTTTGATCATAAACATAAGATTTAACAGCTTTGTAAAATTTTATCTTCCATGATCTAGACGCTTGCTTAAGTTCATAAATGGTCCTTTATAGTTTTCAAACCTTTTCCTCTTTGCCTTGTTCTATGAAACCCTCTGTTTGTACCATAAAGATACTTTCATCAAGGCGGCCATTTAGAAAAGTCGTTTTGACGTTCATTTTCTAAATCTCAGAGTAAAAATTATTCTCAATGGATAAGAGGATCCAGATTGGCTTTAGCATGGCCACAGGAGAAAATGTTTCTTCATAATCCACACCTTCTTTCTCTGTGTAGCCTTTAGCTACTAGCCTCACTTTGAATGTCTCTAATTTCCCATCAACTTCTCTCTATCTCTTGTGTATCCATTTGCACCCAATGGGTTTTACATCTTGGGGCGGATCTACAAGTTCCCGAAACTAAGTTGGAGTACATCGACTCCATCTCGAGTTTCATAGCTTCAAGCCATTGTTCTTTATCAGGATCATTCATCGCTTGACCAATAGTCAACAAGTCGCCAACATTGTCATTAGATATTGCGACTTGTGCTTCTATGGATCCAATGTAACGAACTGGTCGTCTTACAACCCTCCCACTATGACAGACTACTGTAGTATTCTGGTTTGAAATTTTGGTCTGTTCTATTCCAACTTCTGTAGTCGGTTGTGGTGTGATTTTATCACCAAGTAACTCCTCAAGTACAACTGTTGACCCTTGATTTGGTCAACGACATAGAGTTAAATAAACGACAAAGAACAAAAAGGAAATCAAGAAGAGAATCAAATGGAAAGAAAGTGACACAAGCGATTTATAGTAGTTCAGCCCCAACTAGGTGGTAATGACCTACGTCCACTTTAGTGTTCTTTTTGATATTGAATCCCAATACTGTGATCAAAGAACTAGGGTTGTTGAGTTTCACCAGTCTTAGGAGAATTACAATTTCGAAGGATAATCACACTATTCTTTTCTCTCTGAATCCAAAAATAAAAAATTCCTCCAAAAGTCCCTCTCCTTGAGCCCTCTCATTCTTATTTATAGGCTCAAGAGGGTTACATGGGCTGATGGGCCTTAATTACAATTAAGATCAGCGTATCAAGGTCATAAAAATAAATATAATGAATGTAATTATTACAAGATTGCATATCTCAAAGGAAGTAAATGGAAGTATGCGACCAGACTGGTCGCACCTAACCGCGAGACTTGATGAATCAATAATTATCTGGTCGATGATCGAACAGGATCCCTTCACTCAGAACTACCACGTGCCAACCATGTGTAAGAAATTCTTGCCACATCATCAGGAGCCATTTTTAGGTAAACAATAACCTTACATCGAGGTTTGAAGTCCCTCATATAGTCTTCTACCAGAAAAGTAGCAATTGTCGATACAAATATTTTCTTTTCTCTCGGACTATAGAAGTAACCTCCTCTAGTACCTCTGGGATATCCAACAAATAATCATACTTCAGATCTAGGTTCCTGTTGGAAAACCAATCAGAGCACACAGTGAAAAACTTTGCGTGGTGGGGCCGTTGTTGTTTTATTTTTATGAAACATCACAACAACAACATACAAAATTTTTCAATAATCACATAAACAATTTATATGACCAAGAAAACAATCCAGAAATATTATCATACATTACTATTAATCATGCAACAAATATATATAAATATACAATATATTTATATATACAACATATATATACGAAATATCCAGAACATGAACTTTTACCTCTTGAAGCCTATTAAGTGTCCTTGAATCTTTTTGTATTTTTATCGATCTTCCTATCAAAGCTTTGAGTACTCAAACCAGGATCTTCCGGAGTGGTCTCTCCACCTCAAGATGTGTGTGGGCACATAAAGTACATGAGTTTATATTTTAGGAATCACAAGTATTTCTCAACACATGAGAACTTGTATTAAGGTCGGAGAATGGCTAGAATAAAGAAGAAGAAATCAAGAGAGTTTTTGTCTGACAAAAGCTCTGAGAACTATTCTAAATTTTCTCTGTATTGTTGTGTGTTTCTATCTTGTGTCTCTTGTTTATTTCTTCTTCTTCTATATCATATATATAGAGATTTATGTTACCTTATTATTCCTAATAATAATAGTAATATAAAATATTATAATAATGATGATAGGATTAGATTTTAGGTAAAAGTCTAACTTACAATATTTGGAAAACTATTTTTCAAATTATTAAATAAATAAAATAAAACTACACACATACAATATCTGTATAGTGGTACACGCATGACACGGTCCTTGGACTGTGTCAGGCGTGTACTGCTATTCCCTTTTCAGGGATTTTGCATTTTTATTTTATTAAATTATTTAACTAAATCAATCTCCCACAAAATAAGGCGTTAATCTTTTTAAGGAAAAGATGACAACCATATTTCAAAATTTAAATTCTAAATTCAAATTCAAAATTCTAAATTCAAATTGATGATCATCATTATCATCATCTTTTAAACTTCAATAAATCAAAAATTATTTTTGACTTACCAATTTTATTTTCTCCCACTCAAATAAAATAATTAATTTAAAAAATTGAATTTATTTATTTATATATATTAAATTAAAAAAATTATATATTTAAATTAATAAATATATTTTCAAAATTAAATATTAATTCTAAATTAATTATTCAACCTCAATTATCATATAATTGCATACTTGACCAAAAGAACAAAATTGTTCTCCAATTCCCAAATTACTGTTATACCCTTGTATCAACTCTGACCTTAATATGGTGTTGATAGAGCTAGCCAGGGGACCTATGAACCTATAATATCAAGCTCCAATAAATATTATATTATTAATAAAAGCTCTTTGATTGAATAATCATATTTATTGAGTGGGACTTCCTTGAAGAGATGTTGAGAGCATTTAGGTTCCTTGATAAGTTCATTCAGCTCATTATGATTTGTGTGTGAACACCTAGGTACTTTATAATGATGAATGGTGCTATGCATGGATACTTTAAAGCTAACAGGGGCCTTAGACAAGGAGACCCAATGTCTCCTCTGTTATTTGTTCTGGGCATGGAGTACTTGACCCGTCTTATGAGGAAAGTAGGGAAGAAAGAAGATTTTATCTATCATGACAGATGTGCCACTCTTGAACTAAATCATCCATGTTTTGCTGATGATGTTTTGTTATTCTGCCATGGAGATTTTAAGTCTATTTACCTCTTACTGCAAGGACTTAAGCTTTTTTCTCAATCATCAGGATTGTAGCCAAATTAAACTAAATCAGCAATATATTGTTGTGGAATGGATTCAAGGGATGTTTAAAGGGTCCTTGCTGTTTCAGGTTTTTGTAAAATTGACCTGCCCTTTAGGTACCTTGGTATACGAATTTGTTCAACAAAAATATCAGCTTTAGAGTGTGATCTATTGTTGGATAAAATGGTTCTTTGAATCAAAACTTGGAGCTCCAGGAACTTATCTTTTGATGGGAGAGTTACTTTGATCAACTCGGTATTGATTACCATTCATTCTTATTGGTCTCAGATTATGCTTCTGCCTAAGAGAATCCTTCAGAAAGTAAACTCCATTTGTAGAGCCTATTTGTGGAAAGGTGCATCTGATTATCATGGCCTGGGTTATGTGGCTTGGGAATCACTTTGTAAACTAAAAAAAGAGGGAGGCTTGGGATTTCAGAATGTGATAGAATGGAATATTGAAGCAATAGGGAAATACGTATGGGTTGTTGCAGCAAAGAAAGATAATCTCTGGATTAAATGGGTTCATCATGTATATTTGGGAGTAGCTGATTGGTGGAGCTTTGAAGTTCCATTGTCGAGTAGCTGGTACTGGAAGCAAATTGTGGCTGTTAAAAACATGTTTAAACGGTGCATAGATACTCAAAAGTTCTCAACTGAGATGTATCAGATAAAGTAAGGATATAAGGTGCCTTGTCCTGTGCTTGACTCAGTCTATTGGCAATATGTAGTATGGGACCGACTAGCTATCCCTAGATACAAAGTTATTTTTTGGTTGGTTATGATGGGAAGGTTGCAAACTCGAGAGAGATTGAAGAGACTCAAGATTTGTAAAGAAGCAGATTGTGTGGTCTCTGGAGCTGATATTGAAACTATACAGCATATATACTTTGATTGTTTGTATAGTAGTAGGGTGTTACAAGAACTTAAGACATTGTTACACTGGAATACTTCAGCTACTTCTTTAAAAGGTTTAATAAGAAGTCTCAGCCGTAGCAGTCATATTCGATTCAAGAAGAGAGTATTTGCAGTCACAATCGCTGCTATGGTGTATCAGATCTGATCAAATAGAAATGAAACTTTGTTGAATTACAGATGTAAGCAAGTAGAACTAATTGTACAGTATATTAAATCTGAGGTTAAATATAGGATCACAATGGTTTTGACTAGGAAATTAACACATATAGAAAATAATTGGTTTGATCATTTGTGAAGTGAATGTACTTGTATAGATCTTAATCAGGCCAATTGGTGCTGGATAGTTTGGATCAATAGTTGAAGTTAATATACACTTTCTGATTTACCAAAAAAAATAATCATATTTATTAATCTAATGATTACTCCACTAAAAATATGAGATTGAACTTTTGATAATTATAGTCATATAATTACTGAGTACTTTATAAAGAATAAAGTGTCCATTGATATAATCATTACATACATCGTTAATTCTCTATTAATGGTTCTTAAATGAAAGGGAATAAAATTTTCGTTTTACCCCTCTAGTTGTATCTTGTTCCTAGAGTACCATTGACTTTACCAGTGAAGGTTGGTCACAACAAGTTTGCGACGTGAGCACTCATAATCTTTTCAGTTCCAAAAGTCAACCCAATAGTGAACCATTATTCAATCTATAAGAAGGTATAGACTCCATATCTCTTAAACTACGTCCCCAGCCATATACATCATTGACTCCCCAAAATAATTGTTCTTAGCCTGATCATTCTGACAAACCTTAACGCATGAATCAAAGGATCAGATGACATAGATATGAGTTCATAGTAACCTCAGGATTAAGATCATCGTGTATATGATCATCGTTTGATGTGTTTGATTAATACTATGAAAGGGTGTTTAAACAAGTATTACCAAATCACATCTGGACTAGTTCTACATACTCTCAGCATGCAAAATACCTCCACTAAAGTGTCTTGCTACACTAGTAACCCGGATATAGGTCACATGTATTCATAATACTAGTGGACCGTACTATCAGTAATTAATCTAAAGATTCCATAACGTTATTTTACTACGAACTATTTAAGTTTTTTTATCTTAATCTCGATCCTCCCATACCAATATGAGATTAATACCACATAGATAAACTTTGGAATTTTAAAATATTCACATAATATTATCATATAATATCGGACATAGTCTATATATCTATAATAATTCATTTCAATTATTGATTTCATTTAAAACATTTTTTAACTACAATTGCTTTAAAGACACTATTCCCAACAGTTCCAACTTCACGGTCTTAGCTTTTAGCCAATGTGTTGTACATCCCCATATATGCACATGCCTCAGACTAGGTTTGCAACCTATCCACAATTATGAGGGTGTCTTAGCTACAAACTTAGATGGAACTAGGTTTAATATGTATGCAGATATTTGTAAAGAATATCCCCAAAATGATAGGGGCAACGATGAGTAACTGAACATTGATCTCACCATGTCCAACAAAGTTCTATTCCTCCTTTCTACAGCACAGTTTTGTTGCGGAGTACCTGGTGCAGTCAGTTGTGAAACAATTCCATGCTCTATATCAAGAAATCTTCGAATTCCTTATCAAGTTATTACCCACCTCAATCTGATCTTAACATTTTAAGGGTTTTTCCTAACTGATTTTCAACTTCAGCTCAGAACTGTTTGAACTTGTTAAGGGTTTCTAATTTCTTTTGCATCAGGTATACGTAACCGTATCTTGAGTAGTCATCAATGAAGGTGACATAATACTCATTACCACCTCGAGTTTGTACATTCATTGGATCACAAGCATCTATGTTAATTTACTCGAGAAGTTCTTTGGCTCCAACACCTTTAGAGGAGAAAGATGTTTTGGTAATTTTTCCTTCTAAACAAGTTTGCGAACTAGTAAAGTTCCAACCTTTAACTCACTTTGTTTATCCATAAATCAGTTGCAAATGACGTGGCAAGGATTTTTGACACATGGCAGACACGTAGTAGAGATACGGCTTGCCTATCTACCAGCATTATTTCTGCACGACGAGATCAAATTTTGTGTACGACCAGCCTGGTCGTATGTTCGTTCATTTATGTAAAAATCTGTACAGTTGTGATGATATCCGAGAATATCTCTTCATTATGACCTGCAGATCTCATCATTAAGGATAGATATTATTTCCTAATTCATGTAACTCTTCCTGAGCCTATAAATATACAAGAGATAGCTCAAGGAAGGGGATCGATCGATCTTTTATGCTTAGAGAATTATATTACTATTATCCATCACTGTATTGTTTTCTTCCTCTAAGGTCTGTGAAACTCAGGAACCCTTGTTCTTTGATCACACCTTGGGAGTTCAATATTAATAATAGTATCAAGTGGACATAGGTCATTACCAATTACTAGGACCGAACCACTATAAATCCCTGTGTTCTTTATCTTTCCATTAGATTATTTTCAAGCTCTATATCGTTTTCCTGTCATTTCCTAGACTCCGTGTCGTTGACCAAAAGTAGGGTCAATATTCTGGTGCTTTCATTGAGAGCCTTGAATCCGAGAAAAACTAATGGCAAAGACTACCAAGAAAACTGGACAAGCTGCTGTCGCTCCATCCCAGCCTCCTCCACAAAACATGGCTGAAGACGAACCTCATTTGGAGTTCGATGAGGAGGAAGTAGACTTTGAGGCCCTGAAGACAACACTTGGGGTGTTGCAAGATGAATTGGCCGCTCTGAGGGCCAATAAAGAGAGTGCCGCCGAGATAATGGCATCACAGTAGAGAGAGATAGAGCGCTAGCGCCAAGAGCTGAGCGAGAGACAGGAGGATATGGACCGTTGTCAGAGGGATGACATGGCAGCCCTCGAAGCAGCCCTCCAATTGGCTAGGAATCAGGCTGTGCCTGCCTCGCAGCCTGACCAACCTCCAAACGAGCCACCTCAAAGAGGTCCCAATCCTAGCCCTCTGCTCCAGCCTACAAGCCCTAATATGCTGGAGCAGCCACCAATGCCTCAGGATGATGTCCCACCTAGGGACCCTGAGACGCAGCCTCTATCCCAGGCTAGTCGAGGAGATCCCCCGCGTACCAGGCAGAATAGGGTCGGGCAACAGCCCTAAAGTCCTAGACGCCCAGGGGCTGAAGAGCCGCACCCACCCAGCAGGGGGCAATGTCCTTCTACCAACAGGCGGAATTCAGAGACAGGCTCTGTGGTCAGGGGCCCTCCATGGCATGATAATGCACGAGGACCCACCGACCAGCGCAAGCCTCCCCCTAACACTCGGGAAGTTCCAGCCCAAGGAGGCAACAGAGGAAACAGTTGGTCCCACCATAGCCAGTCAAGGTCCAGAGATGGCCATGGCTATAATGAGGCCGACTCAGGTAGAGGGAATGCTGGTCAGAGAAACGAGGAGAGAGGTGGAGGCAGAAGCCCACCACCTAGAGAAAACCGACAAGCAGGACATAATGCTGGGGGGGCAGCCCAGACAAAACAACGTCATTAGCCGGCTCGGAGCCAGCGAGCAGCGGCGAAGAAACAACAACTTGAGGGATGTACTCAACGACTGCCGAGAAAGGCACGATGAGTACATTCCCCCAGCACCAGAGGCCCCAGCAATTCCTGAAGACATTCAAGCTCAAATCGATGCCCTGAACCAGGTTGTACAGCAGCTGGTCGGGGGGCGGACATCGCATATCGAGTACGATCGGAGGAGAGGTACCCCTTTCATCCAAAGGATTGTTGTGGCAGAAAACCCCAGTAAGTTCAAGATGCCGACCTTGCCAAACTTTGACGGGTACGGAGACCCAATATCTCATGTAAACAAATTTGAGCTACAAATGGACATTCAGAAAGTCTCTGAAGATGCTCGCTGCAGGATCTTCCCAGCGACCCTTTCTGATGCCGCTCAGGAGTGGTTCTTAAGTTCCTTTCTGAATGTATAATATCCTGGGAAATGTTCATGAAGGAGTTTTACGGGCAGTTCTATGCGGGTCGTGTGCACCCCACTGAGGCAAACCAACTGGTCGAGATACGCCAGAAAAAGGGAGAGCCTTTGAAGGAATATGTTCAGCGCTTCATGCGAGCCGCAGCAGGAGCCAAGATTGTGGGCGATGAATGCAAGATGATGGCCCTAACCGCTGGGGTTATGTGCCATTCTCCTCTCTCGAGTATCCTCAGGAAGCACGGGGTTAATATTACCTAAGAGTTTTTAGATCGAGTTGATCGGTACATCAAGCTCGAGGACGCGATTGCCAATGAAGGCAAGTCGCCAGCAAAGGACAAGTGGCCCAAGGAAGATCCCGCCAAAGTCGCCAACGGGTCTAAGCCTAATGGCAACGACAAAGGCAACGGGAATGGCAACGGTAAAAATGGTGGAAAGCGGGCAAATGGCGAGCCGAGGTGTTCCAAGCGACCAGCTCGAGCGTGCCCTACAGATGACTGCACCTATAAGAAAGGATATCTCCAAGAGAGATTCGACAAAGTTCTGTCGTTATCATAACGACTACGAGCACGACACCAATGAGTGTAACCAGCTGAAGGAAGAAATTGAGTTCCTGATACGACAGGGACACTTAAGAAGATATCTACGAGACATGGGAGGTTCTCAGCGAGAGGCTCAAGGTGGCAACGAGTCGGCGCCTGCACGCCAGCGCTCGCCACCTTTACAGCCAGCTCCTGTTGCAGGTACCCTACTCACCATCTGCGGAGGCCCACATCTCGAGATAGTGGAAAAATAAGGGAACGATATGCTCGAGCCCTACGTCATGACCAGGACATTGAGATGATGAGTGTGGAGGAACATGCACCCAAAAAGGCTTGAACAGAGGAGGAACCGATCACCTTCTCTGATGACGACGCCCAGCATGTGCGATTCCCACACTCCGATCCGCTGGTCGTGGATGTTCAAATCGCAAATATGATGGTGAAAAGGGTGTTGGTCGATACTGGAAGCTCGATTAACATCCTATATAAGTCCTCGCTGGAAAGGATGAAACTGTCCATCAAGGACCTAGAGCCATGCAACCAAACCATTTATGGTTTTTCTGGAGAAGGGCTCGCCCCAGTAGGGTAAATTAGGCTCCCAATTACAGCAGGTACCGCGCCTGCTAATAGGACATTACTCACCACTTTTATAGTGGTTAATTGTCCTTCGGCGTATAATGTCGTAATAGGGAGAGCTATTCTGGTTGACATTTGAGCCGTCACTTCTGTATGGCACCTCTTCATGAAATTCCCAACAGACGAAGGAGTAGGATGCGTACTGGGAAACCAGCGAGAGGTGAGAGAATGCTACAACTCCTCGATCACCAAGGCAAAAAGGTGTGTATCGAGGGGTACCGCCGGAAAGGAGTTGCAAATGGCATCTGATGTTCAAGCCCGCTCAAGTGATAATCTCACCAAATAGGGTGTTGCCCAAAGTGAGGATAGAGACTTAGATCCACGCTTTGGGGATTTCGAAGAAGAAGTAGGCCCCATCGTGGACCTTGAAGAGGTTCAACTCGATGAGGGGAATCCGACAAGAGTTGTGAAAGTCGATAAAAACTTAGAGACAACAAAAAAACAAGCACTGGTAGAGTTCTTAAAAAGGACCCAGGACGTCTTTGCCTGGTCGCATAAAGACATGGTTGGGATAGATCCTTCAATCATTAGCCATGTCCTGAACATTGACAAAAAATTTCCACCTGTGCAGCAGAAAAGAAGGCTACTCGACAAAGACCGATCGAAATATTTGAAGGAAGAAGTCGAGAAGCTGAGGGAGAATGAGTTCATCAGGGTGGCATTTTATCCATCATGGGTCTCCAATCCCGTACTCGTGCCCAAGCCAAATGGCAAGTGGTGTACGTGCGTGGATTTTACAGACCTCAATAAAGCCCGCCCTAAAGTCTGTTTCCCCCTCCCGAGGATCGACCAGCTGGTCGATGCCACTACAAGACATAAGATCCTCTCATTTACGGATGCATACTCTGGGTATAACCAAATTAGTATTTATCCCCTGATGAGGATCACACTAGCTTTCGAACTGATGCCCTTTGGTTTGAAAAACGCTGGTGCGACTTACCAGAGACTCGTCAACCACATGTTTAAGGAGCTGATCGGGGCAAACATGGAGGTTTACGTCCATGACATGCTGGTTAAGTCAAAGAAGGCAGAAGGACATGTAAGTGATTTGCAGGAATGCTTCAATGCCCTTAATAAGTACAGGATGAAGCTGAATCCCCTCAAATGTTCCTTCGGAGTTAGATCAGGGAAGTTCTTGGGATTCATAGTTAACTCAAGAGGAATTAAAGCTAATCCCGAGAAGATAAAAGCCCTGATCGAGATGAAGTCGCCAGTGAAGATTAAAGATGTTCAAAGCCTGACTGGGAGAATTTCCGCCCTCAGTAGATTTATTTCAAAATCAATGGACAAGTGTGTCCCATTTTTCAATCTACTCAGAGGCAACAAGAATTTTGAATGGACAGATGAGTGCGAACAGGCCTTTCAAGCACTGAGAGCGCATATGGCACAGCCACCCATTCTGTCGAAGCCAGTCGATAGGGCGACTTTGTTCATCTACCTGGCAATCACGGATTACGCTGCTAGTGCTGCTAGTGTTGTGCAGAAGGCTGTCTATTACGTAAGCAAAAGGCTGATCGGAGCAGAATTGAGAAATCCCCCTATCGAAAGGTTAGCCTACTGCTTAGTCTTGGCCTCTAGGAAGCTGCGGCCTTACTTCCAAGCCCATCCAAATACGGTATTGAGCGACGAGCCTCTTCGGCAAGTCCTGCAAAAGCCAGAGGTTGCCGGAAGATTACTAAAGTGGGTTGTCGAACTCGGGCAGTTTGACATATCTTACCTGCCGCGAGCAGCAATAAAGGGAAAAAACTTAGTCGACTTCATCCCCGAGTTCACAAAGCCCGCAAGTAGCAAGCAGATCGAGGAACCTAGCGAGCCTGAATGTCAAATCCAAGCACCCTCGTGGAAATTATTCACCGACGGATCATCTAACGAATCCCACGCAGGAGCAGGAGTGATATTGATAACGCCGGAAGGGCATTGATTTCACTGTGCAATAAGATTTGACTTCACTGCCTCCAACAATATGGCTGAATATGAACATAAAAGCCCTTGACATTTATAGTGATTCTCAGCTAGTCGTGAATCAGATCTTCGGAGAGTATCAAGCGCGAGGATTAAAAATGGTCGCCTATCTGAACAAAGAAAAGGATCTTTTAGCCCAGTTCGATAGATATACTCTACAGCAAGTGCCTCGAGATCAGAATTCCAATGCAGACATTTTGGCAAAGATGGCAAGTGCGAAAGATGCTGATACTCTGAATGTAGTGCCAGTCAAGCGACTGCCCGCACCCAGCATCCAAGCAACAGAAGCCTCCCTAGTCATCCAAATGGTGGATACATGGATGGCGCCATATGTAGAGTATATATCAAACAGCGTGCTACTAGTGGACAGAAACAAAGCCAGGACCCTCCAGCGGCAGGCTGCTAGGTATATCCTGGTTGATGGAATTCTATACCGAAGGGGATACTCACTGCCACTTCTCAGGTGTATTACAAAGGAGAAATCCAAAGGGTTGATGAAGGAGGTGCACGAAGGTTTTTGTGGGGACAACGCTGGGGGGCAAAGCCTGTTGAAAAAGATCCTAAGGCAAGGATATTTCTGGCCAATAATGAATGAAGACTCCATGGAGTTCGTGCGAAAATGTGACAAGTGTCAAAGGTTTTCTATGATCCCGAGAGCGGCTCCCAATGAGTTATAGCAGATACAGAGTCTATGGCCCTTTGCGGTTTGGGGAATTGATCTAATTGGATCTTTGCCTACGGGGAAAGGTGGTGTAAAGTACGCAGTTGTTGCCGTCAACTACTTCACCAAATGGGCCGAAGCTAAGCCACTCGCGACGATAACGACGAAGAAAGTTCTTGACTTTGTGGTCAAAAACATCATCTATCACTATGGATTTCCAAAGAAGATAGTCTCAGATAACGGCACCCAATTTGACAGTGATCTATTCACAGATTTTTGCAAATGTCACGACATTATTTAAAGCTTTTCTTCAGTCGCTCATCCCCAAGCGAATGGACAAGTCGAGGCGGTCAACAAAATGCTGAAGGATACACTGAAGAAAAGACTTGAAGAAGCTAAGGGAGCATGGCCAGCACAGTTGCCTGAAGTCCTCTAGCCATATAGTACTTCCCACCGAATGACAACAGGTCGTACCCCATTTTCCTTGGCATACAGGTATGAAGCCATGTTGCCTATTGATTTGGATCCTCCCTCTCACTGCAGATTAACATAGGATCGGGCTTTCAACAGCCAGTTGCTCATGGAATCCTTAGACTCGATTGATGAAAGGCGTGAACAAGCCAAGCTCTGAGTAGCTGCATACCAGCAGAAGGTCGCCCGATATTTCAAATCCAAAGTTCAAGAAAGAAAATTCAGTGTTGGAAACCTTGTGCTCCGAAGAGTTTTTCTTAACACCCTCGACCAAGCTGCTGGAGTACTCGGGCCAAATTGGGAAGGGCCTTACCAGATTGATGAAGTCCTTCACCTGGGCACTTATAAACTTGCCCGCTTAAATGGAGATCTCGTTCCTTGATATTGGAATGGAGAACACTTGCGCAAGTATTATCAATGAACAATTCTTCTTAAAGAATTGGCTTGTATATATTTTACTTTTTACAAGTTTTGTGTAAGATTTTATTGATCACTCGTAAAAACATGTTTAGTCCATTTACTACAAGAATAAAAGGGACTGTGCTCAGCCAGTCATTTCTTGCCAACTATTGTATTTATAACAAGTATTTGCTCATTATGTATGTTGTTTTGCTGTATTATAATTCTAATCGTATTGCTACGAGCAGTAACGTTCGGGTAGGTTCTAGTCAAGGCAAGTGACCAAGGACCTAAAGCTCCCTGATCACTTGGGGAGCATACGAGGTACAAGTAAGCAAAGCATACCATTAAAAGGTATGTAAACACATGAGCAAAATAAGTGAAAGCATGCTAATGCACTTAGAGTATTTTTCAAAATTTTGATATTTTGTTAAATCAAACCAAAGTGTTATGCTAAGTTCGGTCATCCGAACAATTAGATATTATGATAATATGCAAATATATTGTAATATCAAAGCGATCCTTTTACACCGCAAGCAGTAACTGCTTAGATGTAATTGTCTAAAATAAAAGTAAAAGTTGCCCGTGCAGCAAACCAAAAACATATATTGTCTTTACATCACGACCCGTAGGTCATGTAATTAAAAAAGAAATATAAAAAGAAAAAATTATGGAGCTTGAGGAGCTGGAGGATCCTAGGGAGGGTTCTGGTCAACGGCTTCATTGTCCGCACCTTCCATCTTGGCGGCCAACGAGATTTCAGGGGAAGCAGGGACCCTCGACCTTTCTTCTTCAGCAAGTTGAGCTGCGCAGTGAGCCAGCATAGCTTCCCTCGCGTTCTCAGGAAGATAATCAAAATTGGCACCCTGATTGTGCTTCCAGAAGTCATAGAAGCACCTTAGGGTGGCATTTTTGTACCTCTCTAAGTTGGCAGCATTGGTCTTCTCGAAGTCCTTAACTCGGTCCTCCATGTCTCTGGTTTCCAGCCTGCTCATGATCAAGACCAGCTCGAGCTGCTTAGCCACCTTATAATAAGAGCAGTTGGACTCCTTGTATTGATCCCTCAGCTCGCGGGCTCTCTAGAGATTTCAGCTTCTCCTCCAACTCCTTGGCCAGTTGGGCCTTTTCTGCTGATCAGCGTTCCTGGCCTCGGCAGCTTTGAGTTTGCCCTCGTGTCGTTGATTCGAGGTCCTGGCCTCCTCGGTGACGACACCCAGGCAGACGCGGCCAACAATAAGAGTCAGCATGGCTTGCATTCAGAACAAACATTAGATGAATAGTAAAATTACCAAAAGCCTAATGTCACAAAGGAGACAACTTACACTGGTGAACTCATTCAGAGCTCGGTTCAGAATTGAGTCGACGCCCATCGTCTCCGTAGCCGCCATTGATGCTTGGTAGCGATCGTGCTTCAAAATTTTGGTAAACCTCTCCTTGATCAGCCTAAAGGAGTGGCCAACCATCAGGTTCCCGGTCGAAACAGGACCTTCCTACTAGGTTTGGTCAGATGGGGCGGCAGGAGAAGGAGGTGACCCGCCCGCAGCAGATGGAGTCTGCTGCTCGTGGGGGGAAGCCGGAGTCGCAGTGGCAGAGGGCCCGTCCTCCGAAGGGCCTGCATTCCGGAACTTCTTTGGCTCAGGCGCCTTGCTCCTCTCCCCAGCATGCCTCTTGCTAGTATTCTTTTTGCTCGGAGGGGCATCGGCAGCCTCCGAGGTGCTGTAAAGGTCAAATACGTTGGTGGAGTCCATTCCTGAAAAGCAAGAACAAAGTCGAACCATGAGATAGCATGAATAGCCAAACACATTGCATCAGAAAAAGAAACAAAAAAGGATTGTAAAGTCCAATACCCGAGCTATTACTACTGGTCGCTACACTACAGACTCTACTAGTCTTACACTCATTCTTTGACACGAAGAAGTCTGGCCCTAAGTGTGGAGCATATTTAAAATTTCCATCCCCTTCGAACAAATGACAGGGAATCAGAAAATTGTTTAAAAGTGAAATTACTATATCGTTGTCATCCGACGAGTCGTCAGAGAGTTCTGCAGGCTCGGTGGCCTTCTACTTTCCTTTCGCTTTAGGGGCCGAGGGCTTCTCTGCTCGAGGAGTGCTAGCAGTTTCCCTGATCGTGACCCTAGTTGGTCTCCTCCATGGAGGAGACGCTTGGGATTGCTGCTCGGGTTCCTCTTCGGCGCGAGCACTCCCTGCCGAAGGCCCCCTCGTATTTGATTGAGGGGCCTAGAGGCCAGCCAACCTAAGGTTAGCCTCTGTAACTTGATTCTTGACACTCTTCTCAGCATCTAGCATGCTGGCTAGGAGTGCCGATCTTGACTCCATTCCCGGAGTTAGGTTTGGTCGCAGCCACGGGCCTGAAAGACATTAAAAGTTTAAGACATTTTGGAGGAAAACACTAAGTAAAGAAGCCAGCCAGCGATGAGAAAGTTTTACCTCCTCGCACGAAAGCCAGGTTGTCCGCGACCAGATCAGGCGTAAGGAAGTACTCTTGGTAGTACCTCCCCACGTTGGACATGTGGGTCATGTCAGTCAGGAAAGTGTGTCCATTTTCCTGATGACAAAGATGGAAGAACCCCGTGCCTTCATGGTTGGGGTTAGATTTCAGGTCGAATAGATAGTTGACCTCATGTGGCAATGGCACGGGCCATTTTTTCTGGCTGTACATGATATAGAGTGCAGCAAGCATCCTATATCTGTTTGGGGTAATTTGGAAGGGGGCAGACCAAAATAGTTGGCCACCCCTGAAAGAATGGATGACGAGGCAAGGTGGCCCCTACCTCAACATGAAACCGCGACCAGGCGCTGTAGGCGCCTCCAGGCAGATTAGCCCTTTGGTCTGGGTTGGGCTTGACTAGGGTCACCCCTGTCAGATTGTATTTTCTTAAGTAGTTGGCGATCATTCTGATCGTCACCCTACTCTCAAAGACTACATGCCACTCGACATCCGTCTGGATAATGTGTCGAGGGCGGGCATGTCTTTGGATATTTGGATCAGGGCATTTTCGTCTCGACCACTGGTCAAGGGAGTATTAGCAGCAGGCTGATGAGAAGTGTTGGAGGTTTTTCTTTTCTAGGCCTTAGTTTTGGTGCGAGCCATGTTTTGAGTCAAAACTGGGGAAGTGTTTGGATTAATACGAGAAAAAGGAATATCAAGTATCTATATCGAGGTTTGTTCTTCGTCCTCGAGCAGTTGAGCCAACAGATCGTCGTCGATGGGTCTTTCTCCGCCCCACGAGTCTTGCATATAAACTGCAAATAGACAAAGGGGGAGATAAGACGCACAACCTAGGAGCTTATGTTGAAAGTTGGAATAACGTTACTTGCATCTATCGACCAGTAGCATTCTAACCGAAACACTAAGTTTTATGCGAGCAGTTTGAAAAACAGATCACAAAGTGAAAGTAAAAAGTTTTTTCTGAAAAAAACCTTTTCAACTCCAAAGGGGCGGGAAAAACCCAATTTTTCAGCTAGCCTAAAAATCAAATTTTTACTTCGATTTTACGCCCTAAATCCATGATCCTGACTATCAAACTGATTCCTAACTTATATAGAGCAAAAGTTAGAGTTTAGACGTTATACCTTTGATAGGATTTCGACCAAAAGCTGCCTCTAGACCACCTTGGCTTGCTTCTCCTTAACCTTTGCCCTGAATTTCCCCAAAGTTCCCCATTAAACTCAGCTTATACACCATAATTCAGAAACCAAACCAGCAACTAAAGAGATTACAGAACCTTACCTCAAGTGATGGCCTAATCTTGCTAAACCCTTGCCAAATCCTCAATCTTAGCTCAGCAACCTTGTGGCTTAATTGGACTAGCTCCCCTCTGAGTTTTACTCCAGAAATCCTCAAGAAATTGATGAAGAAAGCTTAAACCGACTCAGAAAACTCCCTCTATTTTCTCTCTTTCTTTTCCTTCCTTTTTCTTCTTTTTCAGACTTCTATAATATTCTACAAATCCCACTAACATAAAGCCTCAGTAATACCCATCTTTAAAAGCCAAATGACTTTAATGCCCTCCCTATTAATTCTAATCCTTTAAACCACTTAAGGGCATTTTAGTCATTTTACCCAATTCCCGCTATCTCCTCGAGTGTCTCTAATATTTCCCGCTTAATTCCCGATACCTAATTAGCCACCAATAATATTCCTCAATGACAAAATAGACTCTAGTATATTCGCTAAACTCCCATTTATACCCCTAAACTCACCCCGAGCCGACTATAAATCCCCGCCATGACTTTTTCGCTACTTTGCTCACTAGGATCGTCTCGATTCACAGACCACAGATATATCCACATAATAATGTGGTCTCGACAATTATCACATATATCAATACAGGTATGACCATAATGGACAAAATTACGATTATGCCCCTCTAACCTAATCAGGGCCTACATGCATACTAATACACATAGTCATGCATCTAAAATATTCAAATAGTCATATAACATGCTTTAACTCATAATCATGCATCTTAATAATAAAAATCACACATAATTCCCATTATGCCCTCCAGGTACACTAATCAAGGCCCTTAAGCCTTATTAGTGAATTTGGGTCGTTACACCTTAAGCCTTATTAGTAAATTTGGGTCGTTACAACTATCCCCTCCTAATGAGAATTTCGTCCTCAAAATTTACCTGAATAACTCGGGATACTGATCCCGCATCGCTGTCTCAAGCTCCCAGGTCGCCTCCTCGACATTACTATTCCTCCACAACACTTTAACAAGAGGAATCGTCGTATTCCGCAATACTTTATCTTTCCGATCCAAGATCTGAACCGGTTGCTCTTCATAAGCCAAATCTGTCTGTAACTCCAAATCTTCATACCTCAATACATGAGTTAAATCTGAGACGTACTTCCGAAGCATAGAAACATGGAATACATCATGGACTCCTGACAACGATGGTGGCAAGGCTAATCTGTAAGCCACCTGACCGATCCTTTCCAGGATCTCAAAAGGTCCAATGAATCTAGGGCTTAGCTTGCCCTTCTTTCCAAACCTCCTCACTCCCCGCAATGACGAAACTCGTCGAAACACGTGTCCCCAACCTGGAATTCCACGTCCCTATGCTTAGGATCAGCGTAGCTTTTCTGTCTGCTCTGAGAGGCGAGCATCCTAGCTTGGATCTTTTCTATAGCTTCACTTGTCCTCTGAGCCATATCTGGCCCCAAATACTTCCTCTCACCCATCTCATCCCAATGAATGGGTGATCTGCACTTCCTCCCATACAACATCTCGTAGGGAGCCACTCCAATTGTTGATTAGTAACTATTGTTATATGAAAATTCAATCAACAGAAGGTACTTACTCCATGAACACTCAAAGTCAATCACACACACTCTGAGCATATCCTCCAACACCTAAATCGTTATCTCAGACTGTCCGTCAGTCTGAGGATGAAAGGCTATACTGAACTTCAACTGAGTCCCCAAAGCATTCTGCAAATCACTCAAAAACATAGAAGTGAAGAAAGGATCTCGGTCTGACACTATAGACTTAAGAACCCCATGGAGACGTATGATCTCCCTCATGTTATCCAGATTTCCGGATAGCGTTTAGATTGATGTCCTCGGGGAAGCAGAATTATCGATGTCTTTCACGGTAGGTGACCAGAGCTCGCGGATGGACAGAAAGGCTTCGCCACTCCTGTTTAGTGTCCGGATTACTCTTCCAAGCAAACACAACACGAAAACTCGTCAACTCTCCCGGACTCCCGAAGAGGTGTCCTTCGGGGAAGCCCCTTCCAGGAGAAGCTCTTCGAGTGGTCTCCGCGGAAACAGTTCCGTGCCTCGCACGGAACAAAACCAAGCGGTCGAGTCCTGGAGGAGGCATATTTGGAATGATATCCACCTGACACAGGATCCTGCCTAAGACGTCCCTCAGGTCAAAGCCGCACACATCCCAGCACGCCTAAGGGTACCTTTTCGCCTACTGTTCCGCTGACAACTTGGAAAAGACGGCTGACTTTGTCTGTTCCCCATACTTTCACGTAAATATACCCACATAGAGTCTTGTAGCCATGCTACTACAGTAATTGTATCCCTTATTTATGGCTGGTGTAATTAAGACTCATGTACGTAGAGAAAAACCCTAATCCAAAACCCTAGCTATAAAGACCCCTTCATTTTACAAGAAGAGGGACGGCGAACGAATCATATAGCAAGAACTCTACTAAAATCTCTCTAGCTTCATCTTCTTCAAGAGAACCCGAGAGAAACACTGTGAGTGTGTGAAGTTCTTGTACACCAGCCATCTTACTGTAACCTTTTCCAAGTATAATAACATCGACTCGTGGACTAGGGCTTGTTAACGCCTGAACCACGTAAAAACACTGTTTGTTTAGTTACATTTCAACACTTCTACAGTTCTTATCTTTTCATTATTCTGTTTGTATTCGTTTCCGAAAAACTCGGTAAACATTTTGGTGCTTTCATTGAGAGCTGTAGGAAGTTGTTAGTCAGCTCTTTTTCTGTGTACGTTTTTTGTATTCACTCCGTGCTAAAGAGATGGTGACTACGAGAAAATCCGCTGTTGACAAAAATGCTACGCTCAACCCCGATACCGTGATGGAAGATGCGGTACAAAACGAACCCTTGGACTACCAAGGTGAAGACCCGACATCCCGCCAGGATCGGGTCAGTACCGAAGATACGACATACTTAGAAGACGAAGAGGAGTATGTCCAAGACAGTTACTACAAAGACGGCTGCTACTATGAGAAGGACCCAGAACTGGTCCAAGTAGCCGAAGAACTGGTGGCCACTAAGGCCAAGCTTGCTGAGCAGGAGCGCGTCTCCGAAAAAATACAACGCATGATGGACCGCCTCCAAAGTAAGTTCGGAGATCTAGGCGACTCGGACGAGGACGCCTCTGTTTTAGGTGGTGCTGATGCCGCTATGCCGGATCCAGCCGCTGCTGGACCATCCAAAGCCGCCCCTAACAAGGGCAAAGAAAAAGTTGGAGAGCCTGTACGCTCTGACGCCCCTGCACCTCCTAAAGGCGTGAATCACCAGGCCGACTGCCCCCCCCGCGCGCAGAAGGTCTCTGGCGCTCCTAAGCCCAGACGTCCTTCAGCCCCAAGGGGGCACTCCGTGCCTAAAGGGCCCGGTGCTAAGGCACCCAGGCCTAGGGGAAGGAACAACCGCCCCAGTGATTCCGTCAACCAGGACGGTCAGACTGCGAACTCGCACTCCGAAGATAGCTGGTCCATGGTGGACCTAAGAAGAAGGTTGGAGGCCAAGTATGAAAAGGCCAAAGGAGAAAAGGCCCGGCCTCGCGGAGATGACCTCCGAAATCATATTAATGACAAGCTCCGAGGACGTGACCTCCCGGAGAGTGATACGAAGAGGCTCGAGGAACAGATTGCTGTCTTGACCAAGCTGGTCCGGAAGCAGAGTGGGGCCCTGTCAGACTCTGAGGAGGAAGACCCGGAACCATGTATTCGGAGGATCGCGGAAACGTCCCTCCCGGATAACTTCAAAATGCCTCACATAGAATTATATGATGGGAGGACAGACCCGCGTACCCACCTAGCTAAATACAACAAAATGATGCAAGTGGTGCGTGTCAGTGAGGACGCCAAATGCATGTGCTTCTCACTCACCCTTACCAAGTCCGCGGAGGACTGGTGGAAAAGATTAGCTCCCGGATCAATCCATAGTTGGAAGGAGCTACAGTCCGCGTTTAGGAGACAGTTCATTGCTGCCCGCGACCACGACATGAAGGTTGGTTCCTTAACCAACATCAAGCAGCAGCCCAATGAGAACCTCAAAGCTTTCATTCAGAGAATGATGGAAGCTGCTGCAAAGACCAAGGTCAGCGATGACATGAAGCTGATTGCCCTTCAATCGGGCCTTACTGTCAGCTCCCTGCTATGGGGGGAAATGCAAAGGAGACGGGCAGAAACGCTGTCCGAATTCATGTCAAAAGCTCAGGGAATCATCAACCTTGAGGATGCCTACCAGCAGGCCTTTGAAGTTCCCCCGGCTCCAACGCCTTCCGTGACTGCGCCGAGCTTTGCTTCGCAAGCTCCCGCACCAGCCCTCACGCTTCCAGGAGCCCAATTCACTCCAAGTGTGTATGGGCCTTCTGCGTCTGCTTAGACGCCGAGTCAAACCCATTTCTCTGGGTACGGAGCTGTACAAACCGGATGTAGTATCGCTCCTGGCATGCCGCAGCCGCAAGCGGAAGGCCCAGAACGAAATTTGAACCCATCGCGGAGCAAACGAAGCGGAAGAAACTCCAACCAGGGGGACCATTCAACGAAACCCCGGAAGGACTATGAGCCCAAGTTCACGGAATATACCAGTTTGATAGACTCGCGAGAGAATGTCTATCGGACGACCTGTAATATGGTCAACTACAGGAAACCCCCGAAAGTGTCTCACGGAGGAAGGCGTCTGCGAGACTCCAATAAGAGGTGTGAGTTCCACGGAGACGTGGGGCACACCACGAATGAATGCCTTCAGCTGAAGGATGAGATCGAGTCCCTGGCAAGAGTGGGACACCTCGGTCAGTGGGTGAGGATACCCATTATCTATCCCGGACAGGGGGTAGTTCACGGAGCTGCATATTCCCCGGGACAGAGGGGGACCTCTAGCGCTCCTGGAGCCGGTCACCCCCAAGCTCCCGGGTCTCAGTTCCCAGCGCTTCTTGTTCCACCCGCTCCGGCACCCATTGCCTTGTTGGCTCTAGGACCGGGCAACCCATATCCGCCCGGCCTCGCTCCCATTTCCGGAGGACCGCACCTTGCCGGAAGCACCCGCAACTCCCAGAAGAGGTACTTGAGGGAGTTAGAACACACCGGGGAGATGTGCGCCTTGGTTCAATCACCCGCTCAACGTCCCCGAATGATGGACCTTCCCATCACCTTCACGGAGGATGATGCTCGACATGTGCACTTCCCCCACAACGATCCCCTCGTGGTGGAAGCCCAAATTGCCAATAAGAAGGTCTCACGAATCTTGGTCGACAACGGAAGCTCCGTAAACATCCTCTTCAAAGCGGCCTTCCATGCGATTGGATTAACCAAGACAGACCTGACCCCATGCCCCATCCAGCTTCAAGGGTTCAATGGGGACGCACTCATGCCATTAGGCAAAATTCAACTTCCAGTCACCCTCAGAGGAGAAAGCGACGCTTGTGCCTTCAAGCACAGCACATTCGTGGTGGTCGACTGCCCCACGGCGTATAATGCCATCTTAGGCCGACCGGTCCTAATCGATTGTGGGGCCATAACCTCGATACGCCACTTATGCTTGAAGTTTCCATGCGATGATGGGCGTATTGGCACCCTCCGAGGAGAGCAACGAAGTGCACGGAGCTGTTATAACGTCTCCGTCCGATCCGTATACACGGTCCAGGAGACGTTTGCTGCCATCCCTTTGGCGGAAGAATTACCAGAAATTGGGGGTGCTCAGGAGGCATACTTTGACGAACTCGACCCAAGAGTGGGAATCGAGAAAGCAATAGAGCCGATGGAGGAAGTCGAAGAGGTGATCCTCAACCCGGGAGATCCCACCAAAGTCATTCAGGTGGGGAAAAACCTGCCGTCGGCCATTCGAGATAAGATCGTGGCCACTGTGAAGGACAATCAGGATATCCTGGCATGGTGCCACGCTGATATGACGGGGATTAATCCTAATGTTGCGTGCCATGCACTCAACATAGACCCATCTGCAACTCCAATTCGCCAAAAGAGGAGGCCGTTAGACCCAGTGAGGGCCGAAGCCGTCAAAGCTGAAGTGGACAAGTTGATGTCCATAGGCTTTCTCCAGGAGTCACACTATCCTGTGTGGTTGGCCAACCCAGTTCTGGTCCCGAAACCCGATGGGTCCTGGAGAATGTGCATTGACTTCACGGACCTAAACAAAGCCTGCCCGAAAGATTGTTTCCGTCTTCCGCGAATCGACCAGATGGTAGACGCTACTTCCGGGTACGAACTCTTATCCTTCATGGATGCGTACTCCGGATACAACCAGATCAAGATGCATGTCGCGGACCAGGAACACACCAGCTTCCTCACGGATAAAGGTGTCTACTGTTACGTGGTCATGCCTTTCGGTTTGAAGAATGCTGGGGCGACGTACCAGCGTCTAGTAAACAGGATGTTCAAGGACCAACTGGGGAGGAACATGGAGGTGTACGTGGACGACATGTTGGTAAAGTCCAAGACCTCCGGGGACCACAGTGACGACCTTGAGGAAGCTTTCGCCGTGATCCGAAAGTACGGAATGAAACTGAATCCAAAGAAATGTACTTTCGGGGTCTCGTCTGGGAAGTTCCTCGGTTTCATTGTCAACTCCCGCGGAGTGGAAGCCAACCCTGAGAAAATTAAGGTGTTCATAGATATGCCTTCCCCCCGGAAGCATAAGGATGTCGAGAGTGTTACCGGAAGGATAACTGCTCTCAGCCGCTTCGTATCCAAGGCCACTGACAAGTGTATCCCCTTCTTCAACGTGTTGCGAGGAAACAAGAAGTTCGAGTGGACCCCCGAATGCGAAGCAGCCTTCCAACACCTCAAGGAACATTTAACCCGAGCTCCCATTCTGTCCAAGCTTGTCGAAGGAGAGGCGTTGTTCTTATACTTAGCTGTGACAGAGCACGCAGTGAGTGCCACTCTCGTCTGGGAAGATGGCCGTATCCAGCTCCCTGTGTATTACGTAAGCAAGAGGTTACTGGACGCCGAGTCCAGGTATTCAATGATCGAAAAACTCTCCCTCTGCTTGCTAATTGCTTCGCGGAAGCTAAGGCCATATTTCCAGGCGCACACCATCAAAGTACTCACCAACCACCCTCTTCGACAAGTCTTGCAGAAGCCCGAGTCTTCTGGCAGATTGCTTAAGTGGGCCATGGAACTGAGCCAATTCGACGTCCACTACCAACCACGTGTTTCCATAAAGGGTCAAGCTCTCGCGGACTTTCTTGTGGAATGCTCGGGAATGAACGACCTCCCGGAAGATCCTGTCCCGGAACTTCCCACCTGGAAGGTCTACGTAGACGGAGCCTCGAATGAAAAAGGAGCTGGAGCAGGGGTCATCTTAATATCTCCCCAAGGGCATCAGCTCCAGAGCGCCATCCGTTTCGCGTTCCCAGCATCCAACAACGAGGCAGAACACGAAGCCATGTTAGCTGGATTACGACTGGCCAGAGAAGTCGGAGCCCAAAAAATCGAAGTATACAGCGACTCCCTACTTGTGGTAAACCAAATATCCGGGGAATACCAGACGAAGGGCGAAAAAATGGCTGCCTACGTGTCTCTCTCCCGCGGCCTACTGCAGCATTTCAAAGGCTACCAAATCCGCCAGGTCCCCCGGGACCAGAACTCACTCGCGGACACGCTGGCCAAGCTTGCAACGGACCCGGAGATTGAACAGTATGGCCTAGTCCCCATCGGGCACTTAGAAGCCCCCAGTACTGAGACACGAAGGATAAACGCCATCATCGACCATTCCCATTCCTGGATAGGACCCATCCTCAGATTTCTCACCACCGGAGAGCTCCCCACTGATAAAGCTGACGCAAGAAAGCTCCAATATCAAGCTCCCCGATACGTGGTTATGGATGGAAGGCTTTACCGCAGGGGGTTGTCCATACCCTTCCTTAGGTGTGTTGCCAGAACCGAAGTCAGCGCCATCATCCATGAGGTTCACGGAGGCTTCTGTGGCGATCATACCTCCGGGCTGAGCCTCTCCAAAAAGATCCTTCGACAAGGATACTTCTGGCCCACCATGAAGAAGGATTGTGTGGATTATGTCAGGAAATGTGAGCAGTGCTAGAGGTACGCCAAGGTTCCGCGAGCGCCGCCTACAGAAATTACCTTAATGACCAGCCCCTGGCCGTTCGCCGTTTGGGGCATTGACCTAGTAGGTTCCCACCCAACTGGAAAGGGTGGAGTGAAGTATGCCATAGTCGCGGTAGACTACTTCACCAAATGGGCTGAGGCTGAACCTATGAACACGGTCACATCTAAAAAAGCACTGGACTTTGTCATCAGGAATATAGTGTGTCGTTTTGGGCTTCCACGAAAAATTGTGTCCGACAACGGAAAGCAATTTGACAGTGAACACTTCACGAACTTCTGTGCTTCGCATGGAATTATCAAAAGCTTTTCCGCAGTCGCCAGACCCCAGGCTAATGGGCAAGTGGAGGCTGTAAACAAAATATTAAAGACCACGTTGAAGAAAAAACTCCAAGCCTGCAAGGCTCACTGGCCGGAAGAACTTCCGCGAGTACTTTGGGCCTATCGCACAACAGAGAGAACTTCGACGGGGCACACGCCTTATTCCATGACCTTCGGTTGCGAGGCCGTCATCCCAGTAGAAACTATAATCCCCTCTCACAGGAAGGATACCTACGACCCTACCCGGAACCACGCCCTTCTCCAGGAGTCCCTGGACATGATCGAAGAGCTACGGGAGCAGTCGCAGGTCCAACTAAAAATGAACCAAGGCAAGATAGCCCGACACTTTAACACGAGAGTCAAGAGCCGTACATTCGAAGTTGGGGATCTTGTCCTACGGAGAGTATTTCCTGCTACGCAGGATCCAGGAGTGGGAGTCCTCAGACCCAACTGGGAAGGCCCCTACGAAGTCCAAGAAAAAGTGGGCCATGGGACGTATCAGTTAAAGAGACTCGACGGATCTAAAGTCCCGCGCGCCTGGAACGCGGAGCACCTCCGCCGTTACTACTAGTAGGCCCCGGACCATCTAGTCGGAAGTCCTTGGTGAAATTAGCAAAAGTGAAAAATGTGGAAATAATCCTCCCTGTTGTAAAACACACGCCTAGCAGGCTAATTTAATGAAACACGGAGATATTCACTCCGCTTTTACTGCACTTTTTATCCCTGTGTTCAAAGCTGCGTTTTAACAAGTGACCACGCGGTCCGGAGACGTCCGGACCCCACGCTCACTTGGGGGGGTATACATGGCTAAGGCATAGCCATACGCCCCTTGAACAAAACGTACACAGAACACCACTTAGGTGCTAGCATTATGTTTGAAATTTTTAAATTGTTTGAAATGTTTAAATTTTTAAGCTTAGGTTTATTTGTTGCCATGAACATGCTTGCATTACGTGTCATATGTGCATTATGTGCTTATGTGAAAATTGCCATGGAAATGCCTGCCATTATGTATCATGAAAATTATCTCCTGTGTAGCCCAGCGATGGACAGGACTAGGGGTTGAGGCACGTTCATAGAGCTACGCCAAAACACCCCCAACTCCCTGACAAGTCCTTTGCAGAATACTCCGCGATCGCTGTAGAGCTTTGCTTCGCAAGCTCCAGCTCCGGGTCCCGCAAGGCGAAAGATGGCAAGACCCGTGATCGCTGTAGAGCTTTGCTTCGCAAGCTCCAGCTCCGGGTCCCGCAAGGCGAAAGATGGCAAGATCCGCGATCGCTGTAGAGCTTTGCTTCGGAAGCTCCAGCTCCGGGTCCCGCAAGGCGAAAGATGGCAAGATCCGCGATCGCTGTAGAGCTTTGCTTCGCAAGCTCCAGCTCCGGGTCCCGCAAGGCGAAAGATGGCAAGACCCGTGATCGCTGTAGAGCTCTGCTTCGCAAGCTCCAGCTCTGGGTCCCGCAAGGCGAAAGATGGCAAGATCCGCGACCGTTGTAAGCCTTGCTTCGCAGGCTCCAGCTCCGGATCTCACAAAATAATGCATGGCGAGCTCCTCGACCATTGCAAGTTTCAGCTCCAGGAGCAGACATGGTCGATCCACCACTCACAGCAGGCCTTGCTTCGCAAAGCCCCTGCTTCGGGATCACACCTGGTGGGCGTGGCGATTTCCCCGACAACAACGAGCCTTGCCTCGCAGGGCTCCATGCCAGGTCCCTGAAGTCAGCCACCATGAGGTTCGCAACAATGGTTAGTTTTGCTTCGCAAAGATCTAACCTTAAGTCTAGCGACGCTCACCAAAAGAACTCCCGTTCCAAACCATGGAACGGCTCACCTTAGCAATCCCAGCGAACAGTATAACTACAAGTCCCGGGATTGGCTATCTGCCTTAGGAAAGCTAAAATACGGTGAAAGGAGCCTGGCCGTTGGAACCAGGAAACCTTCGTAACCTAGAAACTACGTGGGAAAAGACATCAGCCGTTAGAGCTTCAAGTGAGAAGTGCATAGGTTTTGGCCGTTGGAACCAAGACCTCATGCGCCCCTACAACAGTTTCTACCGTATAAAAGCCTACCCTAAGCGTAAAGATAAATAAAGAACTCGGCAGAAAGGAAAGAAGAATGCTATAATTATGGCAAATATGTCTGTAATGAAAAACTCAAAATGAAAAATAATTAAAGATAAAACCCCTTCAAGCATTGGGGGTAGCTGCAGCTTCCACGACCGCGGCTTCGGGGGCATCGGCTTCAACTGAGGCTGGCGGAGTCGGCTCATTGGAAGGCGGAACTTTGTCACGGGAAGGTTCAGAGGTCCCCGCCTCTCCGGGATCTCCCGCCTCAGGGGCTCCAGCACGTTCGTCAATGTTGTAAGTTTGGACGTACGCCTCTGGGCCTTGATCCCACATGAGTAGCTTCTCCCTCATGGCTTCGGCATCATCTCCCAGATAGCCTAGTACCTCCGGGTTCACTTTCCAGAGTTGATGCATGAGGACCACATGCGATATATTAATCGTCCTGTTCAGTATCACCTCAGCATCCTCCTTCTCCTTCAAGCGCTCCGCCTCGGAGGTTGCCAGCTGTGCCTCCGCGACAGTTAGTTGAGCCCTCAATTTTTCCATTTCGGCCGTGGAGGCATCCCGCTCTCCCTTAAGAGAATCAATCTCCTTGCGCTGCTCCTTGTTTTGGTTCAGCACGGATTGCTTCTCGGTCACATGCCCCCTGGCAGTGAATTGCAAGGCTCCGATCTCTTTATCCTTCTCGGCGATCCCCAACTCCAGCAGAGACACGAGATCCCTGCTCCTCTTGTGAAGTTGCTCCTCCTCGTGCAGCTTAGTCTGAAGAGTGGAATATTCCCCTTGCTGCTTAAGGACGAGATCATTTTTCGCTTGCAAGCGGGCTTCCAAGGTATCCTTCTCCACCCTGGCTTGGGACAGCTCTTCCCGGAGTTTGGAGTTTTCAGCCTTCATCTCATCCGACCGCTGACTGAACTCATTCTCTGCCTTGGCCCGGTACTCTTGGTATTTGGCAAGATATTTCTTGTCCGCCTCTTCCTCAGCCGTGCGCCGGACCTGATCAATCTTCTCCGAAGCCTCCAAGGCCTGTTTGGTCAGTTTCTGCTTCTCCGCCTCTAAGGCCTGGCGAGCCAGCTGGCTCTCCTCCAGCTGAACCAGAATTGCACCAACCTCCCGGAACGAGCGTTCCGCGATCATAGAGGCCTGCAAGGAAAGATAACAGAATGAGTTAAGCAGAACCAAATGTGCTAAGACAAGTGATCCCAAAACGCAACTGACGGCCTACCCCGGACAGTTGCTGCTTCACAGCGTGTGTCAGCAACAGCGGATCCTTACTGCTACTGATGGCCCATTTCTCAGAATTGAGCTCACACAAGCTCAGGGCCATGTCCTCCATCATCTCAGCTCCGAACGGCGCCAATGCACGTCCGAGCCTAGGCACCAGCCTCTTCTCCAAGGCTGGGCCATCCAAAACCGCTCCGGTCGGGTGAAGGGATCTCACCCCCTCGGCCAGCTCAGCTCTCTTCACGGCAGACAAGTTATCTGCCCTTCCCTGAGTAACAGCCTTCTCCGCCTCTAACCGCGTCTTCAAAAAACTATCGGCCCGTCTTACACCCTCCAGGAGGGCAGCGGGGAAACTGGTTGGCTTCCGAGGGAAGTGGAACTTCAGGCCAAGCAGAGGAAGGTTTGTTAGCTGAGAAGAAGGAGACCCCGAAAGGGTGGACCCCTTTTGGGCCGGAGGAGGAGGCAGCCGGGGTATTAAGGCCCCGGTCTGTTGCTTTTGCTGCTGCGGCAGCGGAAGTAATTGCCCTTGTTGCTGCTGCTGGTTTGGATGTTGTTGTTGCTGCCGCTGTGGCGTTGGTGATCATCTCTGTTGTTCTTGTTGCTGCTGTTGTTGTAGTTGTGGTTGCTGTCGTTGCTGTTGTTGTTGCCTTCGACCAGGAGAAGAGTGTCTAAGGCGTTTCTTGTTAGCACCCTCAGCATCTTCTCCGGGACGCTTGCTCACCCCAGTTGTCTTCACAGGAAACACAAGCCCTTCCCCGTCGCTGCTGCTATTCGAGACCATCATAGTCTCGGAAGGCCCGTCAGCAGGAGATTTCTCTACCTCCGGAGACGCTTGCGCCTTGCCACTTGTCTTCTTGGGGGTGGCAGCTTTACCTCCCCTACCAGCCTTGGTCTTCCGTCCTTTCCCCGTGGACGGGTCTTGGCTGGTGGCAGCCTTCTTAATGAGCAAAGTAACCCTCCCCAACATCTTGGCTTCTGGATACTCTGCAAGAAACATACAAAGCAAGGTTAGCAAACCAACAAGCAATGAGAAAGAAGATAAGCGGAAGACAAGACAATCAACAACATAAAAGCACAAGCAAGCCCGCCAGCAGGGAACAAGAAACAAGAAAAAGAAAAGTTTGAAAGGGACGACCATGCACGAGAAGCGTGGATGGCCTTCCCCGAGCAAAACAAAACACCGCTTCCTGCTCCAGGAAGCTCCCGTACTCCTTGAAGTCCGGGAATGACATGCTGAGGGAAGAAGGGTCAACCATGATGACACCTTCTGGCAGACTACCGTCACTCAGACACCCGAGGACCTCATCTACCCTATCGCAATATCTGTCAAAGGGTATCCTACGTGGATCTAGCCTAAGGAAGCGGGGATCGAACCCCATCTGAGAGGTCCGGGAAACCTCAGACAGGCTGGGGGTGTGGATCAATCGAAAACTAGTCTTACCTCTCCCGGAGGTGCTAGCCCCCGGAGCCCCTTCGTTAGGGTAAGCCGCGGCGTGGTGGGCCTCGATCTCCTCTTCCTCCGGCTGGGGGTCGGGGAACCTCTCCGCCCAACTAGGAGATAAAGTATTCTCGTCCCAGGCTGCTTGGGTGATCACCTTAGACAGCTCCAGGGCGATCTGCTCTCGGATGTCAGCGGACACCTGACTTTGCCCCCTGCCACTCACTGGCTCGATGTTTTGGAAAGAGGCGAGTAGCCCATACTCCCTCAAAGATTCGGAGGTCACAAGTCCCTCCACTTTCAACTCTTCCTCCGAAAGCCCTTCGTAGAACTTGGACCTCCTTATCATCTCCGCACAGCGAGGTGTTCGCGGAACGACTTCTGCAAAATTCAAATACAAGCATTAGAGATCCTCCCAAAAAGCCAATCAAACGCAAAGAAAAAAAGTTGAAAAGGAGAGAAAGGAGCACTTACCAGGGATTTTGAAGTCCAAAGATAGGGCTGGCACCCTCTTCAGCGGAAAGCCAGTCGTCAGGAACCAGTACTCCCGGAGGTCCGGAACCCTCGCGGTATGACAGGTGGGGCACATCACGTCCGGGTGCCTTTCCAGCCTGTAAAACCCCACCTTGTCTGAATGACCCCTCATAGGCTGAGACTTCAACCCGTAGAAGTACAGCACCTCCTCCGGGGTAGGAGCTTTCAGTTTCCGGGACTTGCAAAAGATGAACCACCCCGCTAGGAGCTTGTAGCTGGGAGGAATCAACTGGAAGGGGGCAATCCCCGCCTTCACACAGAAATTGGCAAAGTAACTCCTTAGGGGCAAGTGCGCCCCACACACTATGTGTGCCCAGCTCCAGGCACCAAAGCCCTCGTGACTCTAGCTAGTCGACTCGCCCAGCACCGACAGACGGTGCCACATCAGACCTGGGATGTTCTTCAGGCCTGCCTCGGAGGAATACAGCTCCAGCATGCCATAATTCCTGAAAAGGTTCGGCTTTTGGTCCATCTCCCAGATTGAACTATTGGAAGTCGGTGGGCTAGCCGCGACCACTTTCGCCTTTCCTTTCCCCTTTGCACCAGCGACAGGGGAACCCTTCTCCTGGGCAGAATCAGCCTCCCCCACAGCAAGGAGTTGTTCCTTTGAGATGTTCGTCACTGGACAAAAGAAAGAAAGAAGAAAACACTCTAAGCAGTCAGCACCCTTGTCATACCCTAGTGGTATCAAAGGCGTCGGGGAGACCCTCCCCGAAAACTGCTTGGAGAGGCTCCCACCGAGGTTACCGAGGGGTTGGCACCATGCCACCCGAAGGGCAGCAAGGAACCAGACTCAGACTCCGAGCCTAAGCCCACCAAAAGAAGTGTTTTTCCAGAGAAAGACACCCTAAAGGCGTTCATGCTTATGCCCTAAAACAGCAAAACAAGGAACGACTTTCCAAACGCAAATCGTCGAAGCATGCAAAAAGGCTACTTATCGACTCACATCAATCACATGCCTACCAAAGCCCTATTCACGCATGCACATAAGCGATAATGGCAGAAACCTCTACTCTAACAACTACCAACAACCTAAGGTTTGGGAGGAAAGAGCAAAGTAGAAATACTTACTGATATTCGGGTAGTTGGAGGTTGAAGGAATAACTGGATCACTGCACAGCACGATCGCGAGAAGTAAAAGCTGCAAAGACGAACGGCGATTCAAACCAGGAACTTCGGCGAATAAACCCACTACCAAATTAAAAGAAAAGTTTCCAGATCCTTACCAAAAGAAGTGGCAAGTTCGGAGGAACGGAAGCTGGGAAGCCTGAGAGTTCGAAGGTTTGGAAATCTGAAAATCCAAAAGACAGAGAATTTGAAAGCGTAAAGAGGAAGAAAGGTCCTTTCCCTAGTTTTTATAGCAGGGAAGAAGTCGTTTCGAATTCCTCAAATGGACGGTCCCGATCTTCCCATTCCGTGTGCATCAGATCCAACGGCTGGAGATGAAGCGACGATCCTATTTATGACTCCTCGGATGGGAATAAAGTATTTATTTCCCATCCTTACACCACCTCGGGCCCGGAGTACCATTAAAAACCGTCAAATCATTACTCAGATGACTGACGCACGCATACTCAACCAGTCACCTCACGCACACGTCTTGGTCGCAGAACCATTCCCAGCATGCCACGTGGTCCTTGCCGCACTTGAGTACTTGAGTTCAAACAGAAGAAATTCCCTTTCTTTTTCATACTAACACTCAGGCGGGAAAAAGGAACCCTTCCGGGAACACAGAAGGTGGCCCCTCGCCTAATCTAAGAGACCGAAATACCCAGAGGACTGTACAAGCTCCCGGATCTCTCAAAGCTCCGTGACCTTGGGGGGTAAATGTTATCCAGATTTCCGGATAGCGTTTAGATTGATGTCCTCGGGGAAGCAGAATTATCGATGTCTTTCACGGTAGGTGACCAGAGCTCGCGGATGGACAGAAAGGCTTCGCCTCTCCTGTTTAGTGTCCGGATTACTCTTCCAAGCAAACACAACACGGAAACTCGTCAACTCTCCCGGACTCCCGAAGAGGTGTCCTTCGGGGAAGCCCCTTCCAGGAGAAGCTCTTCGAGTGGTCTCCGCGGAAACAGTTCCGTGCCTCGCATGGAACAAAACCAAGCGGTCGAGTCCTGGAGGAGGCATATTTGGAATGATATCCACCTGACACAGGATCCTGCCTGACACGCCCGTCAGGTCAAAGCCGCACACATCCCAGCACGCCTAAGGGTACCTTTTCGCCTACTGTTCCGCTGACAACTTGGAAAAGACGGCTGACTTTGTCTGTTCCCCATACTTTCACGTAAATATACCCACATAGAGTCTTGTAGCCATGCTACTACAATAATTGTATCCCCTATTTATGGCTGGTGTAATTAAGACTCATGTACGTAGAGAAAAACCCTAATCCAAAACCCTAGCTATAAAGACCCCTTCATTTTACAAGAAGAGGGACGGCGAACGAATCATATAGCAAGAACTCTACTAAAATCTCTCTAGCTTCATCTTCTTCAAGAGAACCCGAGAGAAACACTGTGAGTGTGTGAAGTTCTTGTACACCAGCCATCTTACTGTAACCTTTTCCAAGTATAATAACATCGACTCGTGGACTAGGGCTTGTTAACGCCTGAACCACGTAAAAACACTGTTTGTTTAGTTACATTTCAGCATTTCTACAGTTCTTATCTTTTCATTATTCTTTTTGTATTCGTTTCCGAAAAACTCGGTAAACACCTCACATACAACTCAGCATATTGATCCACAGTATATGTTGATCTTAATGGAAGAAAATGGGCTGACTTAGTGTATCTATCCACTATCACCCACATCGAGTCATGAAGCCCCACTGTTCTGGGTAAACCTCCCACAAAATCCATAGTAATGTCCTCCCATTTCCACTCGGGAATACCAAAAGGCTGAAGCAACCCTGCTGGTCACTGATGCTCAGCTTTCACCCGTAGATAGGTTAAGCATCTGACTACGTACTCCACCACATCCTTTTTCATCCCGGGCCACCAATATAACATCCGTAAATCCTGGTACATCTTCGTGGTACCCGGATGAAGCGAGTACGGCGTCGTATGAGACTCATCTAGTATCTCACGTCTGATCCCCTCATAAGCTGGAACACATATCCGTCCCTGATACCGAAGCAAACCAACCATAGATATAGAATAGTCCTTAGCTACTCCCGCTAAGACATTCTCTCTAATCCCTTGTAACTGAGCGTCTGCCAACTGTCCTTCTCTGATCCGCTCTAGCAGGGTCGACTGCAGAGTAATATTGGCCAATCGGCCTACCGCCAACTCTATCCCCGCTCTGACCATCTCATCAGCTAACTCCCTTGAGATCTGGATGGAACTATATAACTAACCTGGGCCTCTCCGGCGCAATGCATCTGCCACCACATTGGCTTTCCTTGGATGGTAAAGAATATCACAATCATAGTCCTTTACCAACTGAAGCCAATGCCTCTATCTCATGTTCAGGTCTTTCTGTGTAAAGAAATACTTCAGACTCTTATGGTTAGTATACACCTCGCACTTCTCCCCATACAAGTAGTGTCGCCAAATCTTCAGTGCGAATACCACCGCTGCTATCTCCAAATCATGGGTAGGATACCACTGTTCATACTCCTTCAGCTGTTGTGATGCATAATCTATAACCTTCTCATTCTACATCAACACACAGCCTAAACCCAACCTCGATGCATCGCAGTAAACAATAAACTTGCCTTCCTCCGAAGGAAGACTCAACACAGGTGCTGTAATAAGTCGTCACTTCAACTCTTCAAAATTGCCTTCGCACTTGTCTGACCAGATAAACTTCAAATTCTTCCATGTCAATTCTGTCATCGGTGTCGCTTTCTTTGAGAAGCCCTCTACAAACCGTCTATAGTAACCTGCTAAACCAAGAAAACTGCACAGCTCTAAGGCGTTCCTTGGCCTCAGCCAATCCCTAACTGCCTCTACCTTAGATGGATCCAACTTAATCCCATCTGCACCCACTATATGTCCAAGAATGTCACTTCTGGTAGCCAAAATTCACATTTCTTAAACATGGCGTACAGCTGATGCTCCCTCAACCTCTAAAGAACTTGTCGAAGATGAAGCTCGTGCTCTACCTCTGAACTGGAATACACTAAGATGTCGTCGATGAAGACAATAACGAACTGATCCAGAACATCCTTGATCACCCTGTTCATTAGATCCATAAAGGTTGCTGGGGCATTGGTCAAACCAAATGACATGACCAGAAACTCATAGTGCCCGTACCACATTCGGAAGGCCGTCTTCGGTATGTCCTCATCCTTGATCCTCAGCTGGTGATAACCTGATCGAAGATCAATCTTTGAGAACACCGTCTTACCCTGCAGCTGGTTGAACAAGTCATCAATCCTTGGTAGGGGATACTTATTCTTGATAGTCAACTTGTTCAATTCTTGGTAATCTATACACATTCTCAAAGTCCCGTCCTTCTTCTTTACAAATAAAACTGGAGCACCCCATGGCGAGTAACTAGGCCTGATAAACCCCAAATCCAGAAGCTCCTGCAGCTATATCGTTAATTCTTTCAGTTCCGTCGGTGCCATCCTATATGGTGCCCTCGACACTGGCTTTGTCCCTAGCGCCAACTCAATAACAAATTGAACTTCTCTACGCAGCGGCAACCCTGGCAAGTCCTCAGGAAACACATCTAAGAACTCGCAAACCAATCTGGTCTCCTCCGGTCCTACTGGTGAAACCCTGGTGGTAACCACCAAACTAGCCAGAAATCCTATGCATCCACCCTGTAACAAGTCTCTGGCTCTCAACACTGATATCCTGGGTACGCGGGGTCCATGCACCGCTCCCACAAAAACAAAGGGATCCTCGCCCTCTGGCTCAAAAGTCACCATCTTCTTCCTGCAGTCAATGGTAGCTCCATATCTAACCAACCAATCCATACCTAGAATCATATCAAAGTCCTCCATATTCAACTTAATCAAGTCTACTGATAACTCCCTACCATCAACTATCACTGGCAGTGTTCTAATCCACCTCCTAAATACTACCAGTTCCCCTGTAGGCAAAATAGCCCCAAACCCTGAAACACAATACTCACTAGGTCTACATAGTCTATCAATCACCTTACTAGAAACAAATGAGTGTGTAGCACTAGAGTCAATCAATATAGTAAAAGGAGTGCCAGCACTAGAAAGCTGACTTGTCACTACCGAGGGACTAGCCTCGTCCTCCGCCTGCATCAGGGTGAACACTCAAGCTGGAGTCAAGTTGTCCACCTTCCCCGCATCTCCCTTCTTCACTGTCGGGCAGTCTTTCTTGAGGTGTCCCACCACCCCGCACACAGAACAGGCCTTAGCCCGACATTCGCTTGGATGGCGTCTTCTGTACCTCGTGCACTCAGGATAAGTCCTCCATGTATCACCGCCTCCCTGACGGCCACCCTGAGTACCCCAACTTTTCCTATCAGAACCAGGAGCGATCAAAGCATCAGGGGTCTTCTTCTTCAAATCACTGGGGCCTCCACCCCTACCAAAACCAACATATGGAGGCACTACCCTGCGGCCGTCTCGTCTCACTGCACTTTCTCTCCAAATCTTATACTCCGCTTCCTCAGCGGTAATAGCCTTCTCTAAATCCTGGGCATAAGTTGTCCCTCCAGGAACTGTCGTAATCCTTACATCTCGGGCAATCATAGCATTAAGCCCTCTAATGAATCTATCCTGCCTAGCTACATCAATAGGCACAAGATCTGGTGCAAACTTCGCAAGTTTGTCAAACTTTAGGGCATACTCTGTAACTGTCATACTGCCCTGAACTAGCCCTACGAACTCATTTACTTTTTCTGCCCTGATGGCAACATTATAATACTTCTGACTAAACAAGTCCTTGACTGCTTCCCAAGTCAAAGCAGTAACATCCCTGGTCTATGATGCCACCTCCCACAAGATTCGGGCATCCTCTCTCAGCATATATGTGGCACAGACCACTCTGTCATGTCCCTCTACCCTCATAAAATCAAGAATGGTAGTAATCATCGTCATCCACTGTTCAGCCTTTAGTGGATCAGGTCCTCCCTAAAAAATCGGGGGTTTTTGCTTCCTGAACCGCTCATACAACAGTTCCCACTTGTTCCCAACCTCAACTGGCTGCACAACAGGTACCACTGTAGGTGGCGCAATGTGGGCATCACTCCCAGATGGAGCCTGCTGCTACAAAATTCAGATCTGTTCATCTTGACTCTGTAGCCGAGCCTGCATATCTGCCATAAGCAGCTGCCAGTTCACAGGGACTGGCGGAGGGGTCTGGCCCTGATCATCATCTCTAGTCTTAGACCTGCCAGCTAGTCGCGTAGATTTTCTTGGACGCATAATTATCCAAGTCAATCTGCAATCAACGACTCGACAATCATACTACGATGACAGGGTAATAATCCTTTCATGATCCATCACTGGAAGTCCAATCATTCAAAAGCAATCAATTTCATAGAAATTTATCCAAATATTCATCCATATATTCATTCACATGCATAGCAGTGATGATAAGCACACCTCAATAACGTCATGCAATAGTCAAGGGCCAGGCCCTATCAGTATCTCATGCTCCCTATTAATCAAACAGATATCAACAGTCATATCTCATTCAAATCATTTAAGCACATAATCATGTGTACACAATTACCAAACACTGAGTCGACCTTGTCTTTTGCGACGAATGTACATGTCCAGCTAGTCTTCAGGAACCCATAAACCTAGGATGCTCTGATACCAAATTTTAATGCCCTGGATAGCCAAGACCGTTACACTGTGTGTTTATAAAAGTGCTAGACTTGCTAATGAAGTCATTTAATTAAAAACGTGTTACTGAAACTATAATGGAACTAGGGTTAAAATATTTTGGTCTCAAAAGCCGCATTTCTTATAAATAACATTTTCTGTTCACACGGCATCCCAAAAATAATAAGATTAAGACCATTTACCAAGATTCAAGATTTAAATACAGTAATTAGCCATTCTAAGGAAAAACAGACTGTTAGGCATTCCTTGTCCTGATCCACTCCTCGGCCATGGCGACCGAACAACTGACTATGTACATTCAGCCCCACAGTTCCCCATCTCAGGATTGGTCTAACTTGCCTTTGCCTTTACTTGCACCACGTAGCAACCGTGAGCCAAGGTCCAGCAAGAAAATACAATAGTAGAGCATAAACAATCAACAGATAATCCAATATCTCATATCACATAAACATGTTCTCAACAGTTTAAGCATTCATGCTAACCAAGTATTCAGCATACCAAACATATCACCTCATATCAATAATCAATTCATAAATGATAACTAGGGTTAGCGCCCTTAGGCCGCACCCTCTGTTTATCCCACTGACTCCAGCCCACTTAAACCGAGCTCAGTGAATATTAAGCTGTCCTTGGCTACCAGTGGCCAAGCCGTGCCCTGTGCGTAAATATTGTATACGGCACCCTTAGGCTGTTTATCCCATGTCCCATGGAATAATACCATCTATGACATTATACAGATATCAAGAGCACTTAGTCCCATCACAAACATATAACCGGGTGCAGTTTTCTTACCTTTAAATTCGCTAGCTTCGTTCACTTGATCCTTGAGCACGATCCCTCTTGAGCCCTAGCGCACACCTAGTCACAACCATAGGTCAAAATTGTCACCAAACCTCAAGTCCAAGACCTAGCCTCGGGACCAATCCTGAGCCCTCGGGAAGCTCTAATTCCACCAAACGGGGTGGTGGAATCGAACCCCGAACCCCCGGTCAAAAACCCTTGAAAATAACTCAAAAACCCATTTCTGGAAACAGGGTAGCGCTACAATGCTCTAAGGAGGGCGCTACAGCGCTAAAAACAGAGCCCAAAATCGTCCCAAGGCACTTGTCCTAGCGCTACAGCGCCCAAAGGCTAGCACTGTAGCGCTAGTCACAGAACAGCTAAATGCTGTTTTTCCCTCCTTCGACTTTCCCCGACCCAAACCTTACCAAAACTTCTCCAAACTTCCACCAAACCTAGAATCAAGCTTGCTAACATGTCTAACTCATCCCAAGCATGTAACGCCCTAGATAGCCAGGACCGCTACACTGTGTACACATAAAAGTGCAAGACCTGCTAATCAAGTCATTAGTTTAAAAAAATGTGTCACTAAACATGTATGAGCTAGGGTTAAAAAGGTTTTGGTCTCAAAAGTTTCATTTTATATAGTTAAACTGTTATATACATGGGATTCCAAAAGAAATAGAGTTAAAAGTTGGTTTAAAGACTTCCAAAAATTACATTAACAACTGTTAGCCATATTAAGGCAAAATAGACAATCCATGGGTCTCCCGTCCCTGCCTAAACCTCAACTGTGGCGGCCAATTAGCTGATCATGTACATTCCACATGCAGAGCTCTCCAATCAAGGCTGATCAAGCTTACCCTTGCCTTTACCTGCTCCATGTAGCACCCGTGAGCCAAGGCCCAGCAAGAAAACATTATGTGCAACACAAGCAGCAATAACAGATAACAACTCACCAAGCATGAACTCTCATCATATAATCCACATTAATCAATCAGCATAAATTAAGAATCATGGATGCAATCAAACACTTATAATATTCATATCAAATAGTAATCAGGGCCGATGACTTAGGCCGCACCCTCTGTTTAACCCACTGACTCCGGTCCGCTTAAACTGAGCTCAGTGCATATTAAGTTGTCCTTGGCTACCAGTGGCCAAGTCGCGCCCTGTGCGCTAGTGTAACCCTTGGCATCCTTAGGCCGTTGGTTCACTAATTAGCTTGCATGGCATAATACCATCTTTTCAAGCATACACAATAGGGAACCCTTAGTCCCATAACATACTTTCAACCAGGCGCAGTTTTCTTACCTTTAGTCTTTACGGTTTTCGGATTACGAGCGACGCTCCTCAAGCACGATCCGTTCCCGAGCCTAAGCTTTTATCACCTAGTCACAACCAAGGTATAAGGTTCCATTAATATTCAAATTAGGGTTTCTGGTTACAAAACTAACTTCTGGGAATCCGAATTCCACCAAGCACGGTGGTGAAATTTATCCCGAGCATTCTAGATCACATTCCCATGCCTAAAATCCCCAAAAGTTCAAGTGCACAACTAAGGGCTACTGCCCTTGAAGCTTAGCCGTGGCCCTAGCCTCAAAACAGAACCAAGGACCACCCTGGGCAAAGACACGCGCCTCGGCCCTTGCAATGGGCGCCGCGACGCTCACCCCTGGCCGAGCCTCCTTGGCTCATCTTCAACCTAGGGCCGCAGCACTCTATAACAGAGCCACGACCCTTCCCTTCGACCCCAGAAAACCCACCATTTTCAACATGTAAACCTCATCCAAAGCCATCCCAAAGTTTCCCATTTCAACACCCAAGAACCCCAACACTTTCATAGCAAGTTAAGCCACACAATTCAGCAGAAAATTCAACCTAAAACTCATAGAAATCACACTCCTAATTCTTGAAACTAAAGAACATAAACACTCAAAGCTAACCAGTCAAAAACTCAAATTCAAACCTTTAATTCGTGAATTAAATCTTACCTCTTCAGTTGGATCCTTTCTCTATTCAAAACCTAGCTAGTTTTCAAAGCTTTCTAGCTCAAATTCCACCCTAAACATCAATGGTACAAACACCTCCATACCCAGCTGAAAACTCAGAATTTTTAAACCAAAGAGAGAAAGATATCCCTGCTTACCTTAGTGTTGATTCAATTCCTTGGATGAGTCTTGAACTAAGCCTCAAAATCCAGCCTCACTTCCCAGAAATTCCCAGCTCAAAAGTCCCAGAATTTCTCTACTTCTCCTTTGAGTTTTCACTTAGTTTCCCTTGTGTTTTCCTTGAGAGAGAGGAAAGAAGAACTGAGAAAGAATGTTTAGGTTGGTTTAGTCTTTCTACGGGTTTCCTCGAGCTTGTCTTATCCGTTAAGTTAATCCCAAGGCTCGGGGTGCCGGAACCGTAAAATCCCCCAATATTCCTGCCTAGACTTCCTAACCTCAAATATATCTCCATATATTTATTTTCATAACCCGATAATCTAAATAGCTACCCGATACCTAAAATACCCCTGACTTATCCAAAGTCAGCTATTAAGCCTTGTTGTGACTTTTCCCCGCTAACTAGCCCTAGGATCGCCTTGAGTCGTGCTCTGCAAACCTACCCACATAATAATGTGGTTCTCACATATATCACATATGTATATCATATTATCATACAAACATTATTAATCATATAATTATGCATCTATGTCTATAAAGTCATTCAATTCATATTAAACCCTATAATGCCCTCCTGGCACAATAATCAAGGCCCTTAAGCCTCATTAGTGAATTTGGGGTCATTACAAAGCATCTCAACCATACAAAACTTAAACACATGCACCTTTAATCTCAAAATTCACCATGGTTGAACGTCAAACTCAGAAACTTCAGCAAAACAACCAAAACCTCATAATTTAGAGCTAGAATTTCATACCTTCAATGAAGATTCGGCCTTAAGTTAGCCTCTACACCTCCTTGGCTTACTCCTCCTCAAACCCTTAAGTTGAATTCCCTAGAGTTCCCATCAAATTCAGCTTAGACATCATAGTTCAACACCAAAACTAGAAACTGAAGAAAACTTCAAAGTCTTACCTCAACTGAATGAATTGCTCTGCCAATCCCTCAAGCAAGAACAGGGATCCTAGCCTCTAGCTCTTGCCCAAACTCTTCCTGAGTTTCTGCTCCAAAAGACTTCAAGAACTGATGGGGGAAAGCCAAACCGACCTTGAAAAATACCCTGTTTTCCTTTCCCTTCTTTTTTTTTTCTTTTCTTTTCTTTCTTTTCTTCAGAGTTTCCAGCCTTTTCTACACTTCCCACTAAGGCATAAAACCTGAGTTATACTTATCCTTTATATGCCAAATGACCACAATACTCTCCCCTTTAATTCTAAATCTTTTAATCCACCTAGGGGCATTTTGGTCATTTCACCCAATTCCCGCTAATTCCTCGAGTGTCTCTAATATTTTCTGCTTACTTCCCGATACCTAATTAATCACCAATTATATTCCTTAATATCAAAATTAACCCCAATATATTCTCTAAATTCCCATTTATACCCCCAGGCTCGCCCCGAGCCGGGTATAAATCCCCGCTGTGACTTTTTTGCTAACCTGCTCACTAGGATCGTCTCGAATCACAAATCACAAATATATCCACATAATAATGTTGTCTCAACAATTATAACATATATATATATACAGTTATGCCCTCAACGGGCCAAAATTACAATTATGCCCTTTCTAAACTAATCAGGGCCTACATGCATACTAATACACATAGTCTTGCATCTCAGATATTCAAATGGTCATATAGGATAATTTTAATCAATAAATCACATATATTCCAATTATTCCCTCCCGACACACTAATCAAGGCCCTTAAGCTTTATTAGTAAATTTGGGTCGTTACAAGATGTTTCAGATCTTATCACATATAGACATTCCTCTAGATTTCCTTTACAAACATGTGAACCATTTTTTTAAAATAATAACATAATTATTAGTAAAAGAAATAGAATAATATTATTCTAAACATTTTGAAACTTTAATTAAAGACAAATTCTAAGAGAGCAAGTAGGTTTTGAAATTATGAATAAAATAGATGTCTTTAAGAAATAAAAATTTATTTTCAATTAAATGAATTTTTGATTCTCCCACTACTCTGGCTTAAACAGAAGCCCTTAGCCTCACTCTCAGTGTGAACTCCCCTTTTTGAAAATCTCTCCAAGAGCTAAGCATTTGCAAATTAGAACAAACATGCTTTGTGGCTCCTGAATCTACTAACAACATATAGCATAAATCATATACATAAGAACATATCATAAACATAAACTATAAAACATATATCATAAAAGACTACAATGGCCATCATACTTCTTGGGGCTTGTTAACTAAGCAAGTCATATGCCCATAGATTTATGGGGTTTGCTAGCCAAGCAAGTCATATGCCCATAAATTATTGGGGCTTGCTAGCTAGACAAGTCATGTGCCCAAGGACTATAAACATACTATACATAATGTAAACGTAACATAACATAACATAAGATAACATAACATAAGCATAACATATCATATAAACATATAAAATCTATCCTATTTTCCTTACCAAAACTGGGATATTTGAGAACAAGAGCGGGATTAGAACACCCCTAAAACCAAAAGTAAGAATGGTGAGTTTCTAAAGAAAAGAGATGAAAGGAAACTAAACCATCAAAGAAGACACTTACCGAGAAGAACCTTAAATCAAAGAACTTAAACACCTAACCACAAAACCATAAATAGAAGTTAGGATCTGAAAAAAACTTAAGGAAAGCTAAGGAATCATAAAGAATAGAACTTATAAACAATAATACCTTGGATGAACTAGAACCGATCTACACTTCAATATCGAAAACACACTTTATCTCACTACCCAAGTGTTTATAAATCTTAAGATGATAAAGCTTTTATCCCCAAAACCAAAGTGTATCAATCTATAGAAATCCAAGCAACTTGAAGGCTCTAAACACAGCTGGAAGAATGAAGAAAAATGGCTGGGTACTAGGTCCTATCTATAAAGTTCAAGGAATGAAAATATCTCCTTTTTAGCATGAATAAAATCATGAATATTAAATGAAAAATAATTGAATATTCGGTCAACAGATGCTTATGACTCGGTCAAAAATGTTCAGAGGCAAGTCAAGAGGTTAAGGGATGAATCAAACTCGAATTTCTCAGAGTTCGAAAAACTACACCTAGGGTCGATATATTGCCCACCCTAGGAAATATATCGCCTGACCCTATATTCTGAGTGCTCGTGGTTTCGTTCATGCGAAGTGAACATGTTTTCCGTATCTCTCGTGCTACGATATATCGCTTCTAAGGCTGCGATATGTCGGCATACGTAGATAATTTAAACGCATTTTCACACGAATTTAGGATAATTAGAGTTGATTAATCAGGTTTGACTTAGTAATATGTGAATCCAGCAAGTTCTGGAAGGGTCTAAAGCTTCTAGAGACTTCTATTATTGAGTTATCCATTTAAAATACTTAAATCCTCAAATAACCAAGATTGTGACAAGTGTCATGTTCTTAATTGTTCTAGAAGATTCTAGAGTTTCTAGAACTTTCTTTAATTTAAACTATAAATAAACATGATTATGACAAGTGTCGTGCTCTTAATGGTTCTGTCTAAACCTTAGGTTATAATTAAAATATTTCTATGACCAAAAATATTAATCAAACCTTATGTTATAATTAACATTTCTAAACAATAGAATAAACTTATAAAATCCATAACTATTGCTACGAGTGTCCTACTAAGTCCTGGTTTGAACTAAAATCCACGAAATCTAATATACTACAAACTACTACTAACTGTCTAGCTACCTAAGTAAACATTCTTGGACTCTACAATTCTCCCCTACTACAAAGAATTTCATCCTTGAAATTTACTTACCAAACAATTCCGGATACCGATCTTGCATGTCGTCCTCCAACTCCCAGGTTGCCTCCCATTCAGAACTATTACTCCATAGGACTTTGACTATTGGAATACTCTTAGACCGTAATTCCTTCATCCCTCTATCTAGGATGCTAACTAGTCGTTCCTCGTAACTCAAGTCTTTCTGGAGTGCTATCGTATCATACTTGAGGACATGAGATGGGTCTGACTCATATCTATGCATCATCGAGATGTGGAACACATTATGGCTGTCTGCTAGAGCTGGCGGTAGGGCTAATTTATATGCAACTGCTCCCACTTTTTCCAATATCTCAAAAGGACCTATAAACCTTGCCCAATCCATATTTCTTCTAACAGACTTGACTAGATGGAATAGTTAGCCAGCTTACCGATGACTACTTCTATTTCGGCACTAATTAGCTTCTATTGTACCGGCTTTTCTAATCCAGCTAATGTCGCTAGACTTCCATAGCTTTTCCTACTTAGCTCATCAGCAACTATGTTTGCCTTTCCCAGGTGGTATAGGATTTCACAGTCATAATCATTTACTAATTATAACCACCTGCGTTGTCTCATGTTGATCTCCTTTTGCGTGAAGAAATACTTTAAGCTTTTGTGGTCCGTATAAATCTCACACCGTTCTCCATAAAGATAATGGCGCCAGATTTTCAATGCAAAGACCACCGCTACCAACTCCATATCATGTGTTGGGTAGCGTTGCTCGTACTCCTTCAGCTGCCTTGAGGCGTAGGCTATCACCTTGTCATTCTGCATCAGCACACAACCAAACCCTTCCTTTGACGCATCGCTATAGACTACAAACTTGTCATTCGGTGTCGGTACACAAAGTATTGGTGCTGAGCACAACTTATCCTTAAGTAACTAGAAGCTCTCTTCACACTTATCAATCCAGTTGAACCTCTATTGTTTTTGGGTTATGTTGGTAAGCGGAGTGGATATCTTAGAAAAACACTCTACAAACCTCCGATAATAGCCTGCTAGTCCCATAAAACTTCTTACCTTGGACGTGTTCTTTGGTCTTGGCCAATCCTTCACAGCCTCTACTTTAGTTGGGTCTACAGCAACTCCTTCCTTGGATACTATGTGGTCGAGGAATGCTACTTGTGAAGGCCAAAATTCGCTTCTTGAACTTGGCGTAAAGTTGATGCTCTTTTAGTCGTAACGAGATCAATCTTAAATTTTCCTCGTGCTCGTCTTCGTCCTTTGAGTAAACCAAAATATCGTCGATGAACACTACGACGAATTTGTCCAAGTAATCCTTGAAGACCCTATTCATTAAATCCATGAATGCAGCTGGAGGGTTGGTAAGACCGAAAGACATAACTAGAAACTTGTAATGCCCATAACGGGTTCTAAAAGCTGTCTTAGGAATATCCTCTTCCCGTACCTTGAGCTGATGATACCTGGACCACAGATCAATCTTTGAAAACGCGGTTGCTCCTCGAAGTTGATCAAACAAGTCGTCAATCTGGAGTAGTGGGTACTTATTCTTAATCGTCACTTTATTCAACTCGCGGTAATCTATGCACAACTGCATACTTCCGTCCTTCTTCTTCACAGATAGAACCGGTGCTCCCCATGGTGAATGGCTCGGTCTAATGAGTCCCAAGTCTAAGAGTTCTTGTAGTTGCATCTTTAACTTCTTGAGTTCGATAGGTACCATCTGGTATGATGCCTTGGAGAAAGGCTCGGTGCCTGGTACTAGTTCGATTGTGAAGTCAATTTCCTGAGTCGGCAACAGTCCTGGTAAGTCGTCAGGAAATACTATACATAATGTAAACATAACATAACATAACATTAGATAACATAACATAAGCATAACATATCATATAAACATATAAAATCTATCATATTTTCCTTACCAAAACTGGGATATTTGCGAACAAGAGCGGGATTAGAACACTCCTAAAACCAAAAGTAAGAATGGTGAGTTTCTAAAGAAAAGAGATGAAAAGGAAACTAAACCATCAAAGAAGAAACTTACCTAGAAGAATCTTAAATCAAAGAAATTAAAAACCTAACCACAAAACAATAAACAGAAGTTAGGATCTGAAAAAAAAAGCTTAAGGAAAACTAAGGAATCATAAAGAATAGAACTTATGAATAATATTACCCTGGATGAACTAGAACAGATCTACACTTCAATATCGACAACATAATTTAACTCACTACCCAAGTGTTTATAAAGCTTAAGATGATAAAGCTTTTATCCCCAATACCCAAGTGTATCACTCTATAGAAATCCAAGCACCTTGAAGGCTTTAAACATAGCTTGAAGAATGAAGAAAAATGGCTGGGTACTAGGTCCTATCTATAGAGTTCAACGAATGAAAATATCTCCTTTTTGGCATGAATAAAATAATGAATATTAAATGAAAAATAATTGAATATTCAGTCAATAGATGCTTAAGACTCGGTCAAAAACGTTCAGAGGCAAGTCAAGAGGTTAAGGGATGAATCAAGCTCGGATTTCTCAGAGTTCAAAAAACTACACCCAGGGTCGATATATTGCCCACCCTAGGCAATATATCGCCTTACCCTATATTCTGAGTGCTCGTGGTTTCGTTCATGCGAAGTAAACATGTTTTCCATATCTCCCGTGCTACGATATATCGCTTCTAAGGCTGCGATATGTCGACATACGTAGATAATTTAAACGCATTTTCACACGAATTTAGGATAATTAAAGTTGATTAATCAGGTTTGACTGAGTAATACGTGAATCCAGCAAGTTCTGGAAGGGTCTAGAGCTTGTAGAGACTTCAATTATTGAACTATCCATTTAAAATGCTTAAATCCTCAAATAAACAAGATTGTGACAAGTGTCATGTTCTTAATGGTTCTGGAAGATTCTAGAGTTTCTAGAACTTTCTTTTATTTAAACTATAAATGAACATGATTATGACAAGTGTCATGCTCTTAATGGTTCTATCTAAACCTTAGGTTATAATTAAAACATTTCTATGACCAAAAATATTAATCAAACCTTATGTTATAATAAATATTTCTAAACTATAGGTTAAACTTATAAAATCCATAACTATTGCTACGACTGTCCTACTAAGTCCCGGTTTGAACCAAAATCCACGAAATCTAATATACTACAAACTACTACTGACTATCTAGCTAGCTAAGTAAACATTCTGGGACTCTACACTAGGGGGCAAGTCGCAACCCACTAAGCCAAGTCATGACCCGCCTAGAGATTTTAGTCTGAGAATTGTTTCTAGAATGGGCAAGGTTCAGAGGTTCGAATCTAGGCGCTCGGGACAATTTCTACTACCCGGTTTAGTAGAAATTGGGGTCCTGGAGGCTGGTTTTTATCTCCTAAATATTTATTTGGATTTGAAGTTAACAATTACCCATTGGAGACTGTCACTAGGTTTATCACCAAGGCTCAGGGTTGAGAATAATGCTCGGAACAATTTCATTTTCTCCACTCAGAATTAAAGGTAAGAAAACTGCACCCTTGTGTGGCTATGTTGGGACTGAGATTCCCTGTATTCGAATACATATGCTTTTATAATTATGATAATGCCATGTGAGCATGAAATGAACGGCCTAAGATTGTCGAGGCTGATAATTTGCGCACAAGATGCGGCTCGACCACTGTGACTTGTGGTCAGCTATATAAACACTGGACTCGGCCTAAGTGAGCCGGAGTCAGTGGGTTAAACTATGGGTGCGGCCTAAGGGTGTCAACCCTGAGTATTGTATGATGATTGTGATAAATTTTTTAATATAAATATGTTTACTGTAGTAAATTTGATGCTGATAGCTTGTTGAATATTTGGATGAATGTTTGGTGATTCATGGACTATTATCACTGATTATGTGTCTACTATGGCCTGCTAAATATCTAGTTATCTGTCTTGTGAATTTTTTGTTTATCATTATTGATTATGCTATGCTGTTATGATTTTCTTGATGGGCCTTGGCTCACGGGTGCTACGTGGTGTAGGTAAAGGCAAGGGTAAGATGGACCAACCATGAGTTAAAGGGCTCTGGGGGCAAGGTGTACATTGTCAGTTGCTTGTCCGCCACGACCAAGGGATTATACAGAGACAGAAAACCTAAAATTTATATTTTCCATTAGAATGGCCTTTGGTTATACATAAATTTTGGAGGTTTGTAAATTTGTCCTTTAAACCCTGTTTTTGGGATCCCATGTACTAAACATTTATTTTAATAAAAAGTATCTATTTATGACAAAAATTATTTAACCCTAACTTGTTTATGACTTTAGGTTCATATTTTTATTCAAATGACTTGATTAGCAAGTCTTGCAATATTTTAAACACATAATCTAACGATCTTTGTTATCCAAGGCATTACAACTTGGTATCAGAGCGGTCTAGGTTTAAGGGTTCCTGAAGATTGACTGGATATGTACACTCGCCGCTAAAGACCAGCTCGACTCAGGGTTTGGTAATTGTATATATGTGATTATATGTTTAAATGAGAGAAAGGAATATGAATTCTTTATTACATGATTAATAGGGAGCATGAGATATTGATAGAGCTTGGCCCTTGACTTTTGTGTGATTATATTGAGGTGTGCTTATTATCATTGTTGTGCATATGGATGAATATTTGAATAATTATTTGTGTCTTGATTGCTTGTGATTGGTTGATTTCCAATGGTGGATCATGGAAAGATTGTTACCCTGTCATCATTGTCTGACTGTCAAGTCATTAATTGCAAATAAACTTGGATAACTATGCATCCAAGGCGATCTATACGATTAGCCGGCATAGGGTCTGAGGCTTGAGAGAATGACAAGGCCCAGAACCCTCTGCCAGTCCCTGAGAACTGGCAGCAGATACTTGCAAACATGCAAGCCTGGTTACAGAGCCAGAAAGAGCAGATCCGTCTTCTAAGACAGTAGGCTCCGTCAGGGGGTGCTGCAACTATTTTGCCACCTGCTCTGGCACCAGTTGTTCAGACACCTATGATTGGAAACAGATAGGAGCCCTTGTATGAACGATTCAGGAGGAAGCATCCTCTAACCTTTAAGGGGAAACCAGATCCCTGAAGGCTGAACAGTGGATGCCCTAGATTTCATGAGGGTGGAAGGTAATGACAGGGTGGCATGTGCCACCTATAAGCTGAGAGAGGATGCCCTCATTTTGTGGGAAGTGGTATCACAGATCAGAGATATTTCTACTCTTACTTGGGAGGGGTTCATAGACTTGTTCAGCCAGAAGTACTATAATGTTGCCATCAAGGCAGCGAAAGTAAATGAATTTGTGGGGTTAGTGCACGGAAATATGACAGTTACAGAATACACCATGAATTTTGATAGGCTTGCAAAGTTCGCACCAAACCTAGTGCCTACTGACACAGCTAAGCAGGACAATTTCATCGGAGAGCTCAATGTAATGATAGTCTGAGATGTGAGAATTATAGCAGTACCTAGGTGGACGACTTATGCCCAGGCTGTCGAGAAGGCTCTTACTACTGAGGAGGTGGAGAATAAGATTTAGAGGGAGAACACTGTGAGACAGGAATTCACAGGACAGTGCCTCCACATTCAGGGTCTGGTAGGGGCGGAGGCTCCAAGATCTAAAGAGGAAGGCCCTAGGCCGATCCTGATAAGAGGGGTCGGGTGCTTAGGGTGGCCACCAGGGAGGTGGTGAGACATGGAGAAGCTATCCAGAGTGCACGAGGTGCAAAAGATGCCATCCTGGCGAATGTTAGGCCAAGGCCTGCTATGTGTGTGGGGTGGTGGGACACCACAAGAAGGACTGCTCAACAGTGAAGAAAGGGGAAGTAGGGAAGGTGGAAAGCGTGACTCCAGCTCGAGTGTTCACCTTGACGTAGGCAGAGGCCGAGACTAGTCCCTTGGTGGTAACAAGTATGCTTTCTAGTGCTGGCTCTCCTTTTACTGTATTGATTGACTCTAGTGCTACACATTCATTTGTTTCTAGTAAGGTGATTGATAGATTGTGTAGACCTAGTGAGTATTATACTGCGGGGTTCGGTACTATATTGCCTACAAGGGAACTAGTAGTTTCTAGAAAATGGATTAGAGCATTGCCAGTGATGGTTGATGGTAGGGAGCTATCTGTAGACTTAATTAAGTTAGGTATGGATGATTTCGACATGATTCTTGGGATGGATTGGTTGGTCAGATATGGGGCTACTATTGATTGCACGAAGAAGATGGTGACTTTTGTGCCTGAGGGAGAAGATCCCTTTGTTTTCGCGGGTGCGACACATGAACCACGCATACCCATGATATCCGCTTAGAATGCTAGAGACCTATTACAGGGATATTGTATAGGTTTTCTAGCTAGTGCGGTGGATACCACCAGAGTTTTTCCAGGAGGGTCGGGAGAGACCAGATTAGTTCGTGAGTTCTTGGATGTGTTCCTTGAGGATTTACCAGGGCTGCCCTTGCATAGGGAGATTCAGTTCATCATTGAGTTAGGGTCGGGGACAGAGCTAGTATCAAAAGTACCATATAGAATGACTCAAGCAGAGATGAAAGAATTGAAGATATAGTTGCAGGAACTGCTTGACTTGGGGTTTATCAAGCCCATTTACTCGCCATGGGGTGCTCCGATTTTGTTTGTGAAGAAGAAGGACGGAACTCTGAGGTGTTTATAGATTACAGAGAGTTAAACAAGTTGACCATCAAGAATAAATACCCTTTACCAAGGATTGGTGACTTGTTCGATCAGTTACGGGGAAAGATGGTGTTCTCGAAGATTGATCTTCAATCTAGTTATCACCAGCTGAAGATCAAGGATGAGGATATACCAAAGACGGCCTTCCGAATGAGGTATGGGCATTATGAGTATCTGGTCATGTCGTTTGGTTTGAGCAATGCCCCAGTAGCATTCATGGACCTGATGAACAGGGTGTTCAAGGAAATCTTGGATAAGTTTGTGATTGTCTTCAACGACGACATCCTAGTGTACTCTAGTTCAGAGATAGAACATGAACAACATCTACGACAAGTCTTGTAGAGGTTGACAGAGCCTCGATTGTACGCTAAGTTTAAGAAGTGTGAGTTTTGGCTACCAGAAGTGACATTCCTTGCACATATTGTTGGTGAAGATGGGATTAAGGTGGAGGCAGTTAGAGATTGGTCGAGGCCAAGGAACGCCTTAGAGGTTAGGATCTTCCTCTAGCTAGCGGGTTATTATAGACGGTTTGTGAAAGGATTTTTGAAGATTGTTGCATCGATGACAGAATTGACGCGGAAGAATCTGAAGATCGTCTAGTCAGACAAGTGTGAGAATCGCTTTCAACAATTGAAGTGAGACCTTATCACAGTATCTGTGTTGAGTCTTCCTTTGGAGGGAGGGAAGTTTGTGGTATATTGTGATGCATGGAGACTGGGATTGGACTGTGTGTTGATGCGGAATGAGAATGTTATAGCTTATGCATCATGATAGCTGAAGGACTATGAGCAGTGGTACCCTACCCATGATCTGGAATTGGCAGCAGTGGTATTCGCACTGAAAGTGTGGCTACATTATTTGTATGTAGAGAAAGCGAGATATACACTGATCACAAGAGTTTGAAGTATTTCTTCACCCAGAAGGATTTGAACATGAGGTAGAGGCGTTGGCTAGAGTTGGTGAAGGATTATGATTGTGATATCCCTTATCACCCAGGGAAAGCCAATGTAGTAGCAGATGCATTGAGCCGGAGGGTCCCGGGACAGTTGTTTATCTCTACACGAATATCGAGAGAATTGGCTGATGAGATGTCCAGAGAAAGGATAGAGTTAGTTGTGGGGCGGTTAGCCAACATTACTTGATAGTCCTCTTTGCTAGAGTAGATTAAGGAGGGTCAGATGGTTGGTACACAGTTGCAGGAAGTTATAGGGAAGGTCTTAGCTGGAGTAGCTAAGGACTATTCTATTTCAGAGACTGGGTTGTTACGGTATAAGGGTCGGATATGTGTCCCAATTGATATGGGGATTAGGCGAGAGATACTTGATGAATCCCATACTACACCATACTTACTCCATCCAGGCACTACGAAGAAGAAGAAGGATGTAGTGGTGGCCTGGGATGAAGAAGGATGTAGTGGTGGCCTGGGATGAAGAAGAAGAAGGCTCTACGTAGGTTGTATTGGTGGCCTGGGATGAAGAAGGATGTAGTGGAGTATGTGGCCAAGTGTTTAACCTATCAATAGGTGAAGGCTGAGGATCAGCGACCAGTGGGATTGCTACAACCTTTGGGTATTCCTGAGTGGAAATGCGAGGAGATTATGATGGATTTTGTGGGAGGCTTACCCAGGACCGTGGGGCTACACGACTCGGTGTAACGCCCTGGATAGCCAGGACCGCTACACTGTGTGTTTATAAAGTGCCAGACTCGCTAATCAAGTCATTAAAGTAAAAACGTGTTATTGAAATAGTAGAGGAACTAGGGTTAAAAGCGTTTTGGTCTCAAAAGATACATTTTCATTACTAAACATTGTTTATGTACATGGGATCCCAAAAACGACAGTTTAAAAGCCATTTACAAAAGTTACAAAGTTTATATACATTAACAGCCATACTAAGGCAAAATGAGCAGTTAGGTGATCTCTGTCCTGACACACTCCTCGATCATGGTGATCGAACGACTGGTTATGTACAGTTCACTTCGGAGCTCTCCGCCTCAGGCCTGGTCCAACTTGCCCTTGCCTTTACCTGCACCATGTAGCACCCGTGAGCCAAGGCCCAGCAAGAACACATATCAACAATAGAACATGCACATTTAGCTGTCAAGTCAATCTCACATATGGCATCTCATAAACTTCAAGCATATCGATAGTCAAGTATTTCATATACAAAGCATATCAACTCATATAACACAATGCACAGATGATAACCAGGGCTAGCGCTCTCAAGCTGCCCCCTCTGTTATCCTTTCGTTTCTGGCTCCCAGTGGCCAATTTGCGTCCCATGCGCTAAATTCATGAACGGTACTCTTAGACCGCTTACACGTGTCCCTTGGCATAATACCAACGATGACACCAAACAAATCTCGGGAGCACTTAGTCCCATCGCATTTATACATTCGGGTGCAGTGTTCTTACCTTTAGCTTTCAAATGGGTTAGTTACAGGCGATACTCTTTGAGCGCGATCTGATCCTCGAGCCCTAGCTCAACACCTAGTCACAACCATGAAGAAAGACACCGTTAACAACCTTAAATGAGCTTCCAAGCCAAGTTCTAGTACTCGGAACATTGAACTTCACCAAATATGGTAAAAGACTCAACCCCGAGCACCCTAGGTTAAATTCCCAAGCCTAAAATCTCAAAATCCCAAAATCCTTTAAGCGCCGCGGCATAGGCCACCCATGCCGCGGCATGGCCCCCAAACAGAGCCACCCAAGACACAAAAACAGGTAAGGGCCGCGGCATTGCTTGGACCATGCCGCGGCCCGCCCTCCTTCCTCAGCATGCAACACCCCTTGAAGGGCCGCGGCTCTCCAAGAACCATGTCGCGGCCCGACCCTTCGAACCCAGAAAAAATACCATTTTCAACCTCCAAACCTCACCTAAAGCTATCCCAAAGCCCCCAAACCAAAACCAATTAACTCCCAACCTTTTTAACATGATCTAAGCAACATAATTCCCCAGAAAACACAGCCCAACACACTTCAATTTCTTCCTTCCAACTTCTGAAATCCAAACCCAAAGAACTTAAAACCAGCCATGCTAACCCCCAAATTCAACCATCAAATTGTAATTTAAACCTTACCTCAGTTGCAGAATCGATTCTCCAAGAGTTCCCTGACCTATCTTCAAAGTCCCTAGCCTCAATTTCCACCTTGAATATCAAAACCATAACAATTTAAAACTCAGTCATTTCTTTAAGTTCCTAACCCCAAAACAAAAATTCAGAACTTACCTTAGCTCTATCTCAGACCTTGATCAGTTCTTGAGCTAATCCCCCAAATTACTTCCTTCAATTCCCAAAGACACAGCTCAATCCCAGCAGTTCCCTCTCAAACTTAGTAGTTTCTCCTTTGTTTTTTTTTTGTGTTTTCCTTCCTTTGGTTTCCTTTGAGCGTGTAAGTGAGCTGAGAGAGGTATACTTAGTCGGTTTGTGTTTTCTTCTAAAGACTTCCTTAAGTCTAACTTATCCATTAAGTTAATCCCAAGGCTCGGGGTACCGAAACCGTCCCCGAGGCCAAAATGGTAAAATCCCCCAATATTCCCGCTTAGACATCCTAACCTCAAATATATCTCCAATTATTTATTTTCATCACCCGATAGTCCAAAACACTACCTGATACCTAGAATACCCCTGACTTGCCCAAAATCAATTATAATACCCCGTTGTGACTTTTCCCACTATCTAGCCCTAGGATCGCCTTGAGTCGCCAGCTGTAGATTTATCCACATCATAATGTGGTTCTCGCATATATCTCAAACATTTATATCACATCATTTAATATAATCAATTATCATATAAGCTTCATTAAACATATAATTACTCATTAAATCACAATTATTCCAGGAATGCCCTCCTGGCACACTAATCAAGGCCCTTAAGCCTTATTAGTGAATTTGGGTCGTTACAACTATCCCCTCCTAATGAGAATTTCGTCCTCGAAATTTACCTGAACAACTCCGGATACTGATCCCGCATAGCTGTCTCAAGCTCCCAGGTCGCCTCCTCGACCTTACTGTTTCTCCACAGCACCTTAACTAGAGGTATCGTCTTATTTCGCAACACCTTGTCTTTCCGGTCCAAGATCTGAACTGGTTTTTCATCATAAGCCAAATCTGCCTGTAACTCCAAATCTTCATGCCTCAAAACATGAGTCACATCTGAGACATATTTCCGAAGCATGGAGACATGGAATACGTTATGAACTCCAGACAACGATGGTGGCAAGGCTAACCTGTAAGCCACCTGACCAATCCTTTCCAGGATCTCGAATGGTCCAATGAACCTAGGGCTTAACTTGCCCTTCTTACCAAACCTCCTCACCCCTCGCAGAGGTGAAACTCGAAGAAACACGTGATCACAAACCTGAAACTCCACGTCTCTACGCCTAGGGTCAGCGTAGCTTTTCTGCCTACTCTGAGATGCGAGCATCCTAGCCCGGATCTTCTCTATGGCCTCACTCGTCCTCTGGACCATATCTGGTCCCAAGTATCTCCTCTCTCCCATCTCATCCCAATGGATAGGTGATCTACACTTCCTCCCATACAACATCTCATAGGGAGCCACTCCAATCGTTGACTGATAACTATTATTGTACGAGAACTCAATCAACGGAAGGTACTTACTCCACGAACCCTCAAAATCAATTACACAAGCTTTGAGCATATCCTCCAGTACCTGGATTGTCCTCTCAGACTGTCCATCAGTCTGAGGATGAAAGGCTGTACTGAACTTCAACTGAGTTCCTAAAGCCTTCTGCAAACCTCCCCAAAACTTGGAAGTGAAAATAGGATCCCGGTCTGACACAATAGACTTAGGAACCCCATGGAGACGTACGATCTCTTTCACGTACAACTCAGCGTACTGATCCATAGTATAAGTTGACCTCACTGGAAGAAAATGGGCTGACTTGGTATATCTATCCACTATCACCCATATTGAGTCATGAAACCCTACTGTTCTGGGTAGACCTACTACGAAATCCATAGTAATATCCTCCCATTTCCACTCATGAATACCCAAAGGCTGAAGCAACCCTGCTGGTCGTTGATGCTCAGCTTTCACCTGTTGACAGGTTAAGCATCTAGCAACGTACTCTACCACATCCCTCTTCATCCCGGGCCACCAATACAAAGTCCGTAGATCTTGATACACCTTTGTGGTACCCGGATGAAGCGAGTACGGCGTCGTATGAGACTCATCTAGTATCTCTCGTCTGATCCCCTCGTCAGCTGGAACACAAACTCGTCCCTGATACCGTAACAAACCAACCTCTGAAACAGAATAGTCCTTAGCTATTCCTGCTAAAACATCCTCTCTAATCCTCTGTAACTGAGCGTCTGTCAACTGCCCCTCTCTGATCCGCTCTAGCAGGGTCGACTGCAGAGTAATATTAGCAAATCGGCCCACAACAAATTCTATTCCCGCTCTAACCATCTCATTTGCTAACTCCCTTGAGATCTAAACAGAGCTATACAACTGACCTGGACCTCTGCGACTCAATGCATCAGCCACCACATTGGCTTTTCCTGGATGGTAAAGAATATCACAATCATAATCTTTCACCAGCTCCAACCAACGTCTCTGTCTCATATTCAGGTCCTTTTGTGTAAAGAAGTATTTCAGGCTCTTATGGTCAGTGTACACTTCACACTTCTCCCCATAAAGATAATGCCGCCAGATCTTCAGTGCAAAGACCACTGCTGCCAGCTCTAGGTCATGAGTAGGATACCGCTGTTCATACTCCTTCAGCTGTCGCGATGCATAAGCTATCACCTTCTCATTCTGCATCAGCACACAGCCTAAACCCAACCTTGACGCATCACAATAAACAACAAACTTCCCTTCTCCTGAAGGCAAACTCAACACTGGTGCGGTAATAAGTCGTCGCTTCAACTCCTGGAAACTACCCTCACACTTGTCTGACCAAATGAACTTTAAATTCTTTCTTGTCAATTCTGTCATCGGTACTGCTATCTTCGAGAAGCCCTCTACAAACCGCCTGTAGTAGCCTGCCAAACCAAGAAAACTCCGCACCTCTGAGGCGTTCCTTGGCCTCGGCCAATCCCTAACTGCCTCTATCTTAGACGGATCTACTTTAATCCCATCTGCACCTACAATGTGTCCAAGGAATGTCACTTCAGGTAACCAGAACTCGCACTTCTTAAACTTAGCATATAACTGATGCTCCCTCAACCTCTGAAGAACCAAACGAAGATGAAACTCGTGCTCTGCCTCTGAACTGGAGTACACCAGGATGTCATCAATAAAGAATATAACAAACTGATCCAGAAAATCTTTGAATACTTTGTTCATTAAGTCCATAAAAGCTGCTGGGGCATTGGTCAAACCAAAGGACATGACCAAGAATTCATAGTGCCCGTACCGCGTCCGAAAGGCCGTCTTAGGTATGTCCTCATCCTTGATCCTCAGCTGGTGATAACCAGATCAAAGATCAATCTTTGAGAACACCGTCTTACCCTGCAGCTGATCGAACAACTCATCAATCCTCGGTAGGGGATACTTATTCTTAATAGTTAACTTGTTCAATTCCCGATAGTCAATACAAATTCTCAGAGTCCCGTCCTTCTTCTTAACAAATAGAACTGGAGCACCCCACGGCGAATAGCTAGGTCTGATGAACCCTATATCCAGAAGTTCCTGCAGTTGTATCTTTAACTCTTTCAGTTCCGCTGGTGCCATCCTGTACGGTGCCCTTGACACTGGCTCTGTCCCCGGTGCCAACTCAATAACAAACTCAATCTCCCTACGCGGCGGTAACCCAGGCAAATCCTCAGGGAACACATCTAAGAACTCACAAACCAGCCTGGTCTCCTCCGGTCCAATTGATGAAACTTTGGTGGTATCCACCACACTAGCCAAGAAGCCTATACATCCACCCTGTAACAAATCTCTGGCTCTCAACGCAGATATCCTGGGTACACGGGGTCCCTGCACCGCTCCCACAAAAACGAAGGGATCCTCACCCTCTGGCTCAAAAGTCACCATTTTCTTTCTACAATCAATAGTAGCTCCATATCGAACCAGCCAATCCATGCCTAAGATCATGTCAAAATCCTCCATACTTAATTCAATCAAGTCTACCGACAACTTTCTACCATCAACTAACACTGGCAATGCCCTAACCCATCTCCTAGACACCACCAGCTCTCCCGTAGGCAATAAAGTCCCAAACCCTGAGGTATTAATCTCACTAGGTCTACACAATCTATCAATCACCCTATCAGATACAAATGAATGCGTAGCACCAGAATCAATCAAAACAGTAAAGGAAGTGCCAGCACTAGAAAGCTGACCTGTCACTACCGAGGGACTAGCCTCGGCCTCTGCCTGCGTCAAAGTGAACACTCGAGCTGGAGTCAAGCTGTCCACTTTTCCTGCCTCGCCCTTCTTCACTGTTGGGCAATCTTTCCTGAGGTGTCCCACCACCCCGCATACATAACAGGCCTTAGCCTGACACTCGCCCAAATGGCGTCTCCTGCACCTCGAGCATTCTGGGTAAGTCCTCCACGATTCACCGCCTCCTCGTCGACCACCCTGACTACCCCGACCTCCTCTATCAAACCTAGGAGCAATTGGGGCTTCAGGAGACTTTCTCTTCAAATCACTAACACCTCCACCTCTACTAGAACCAGTATACGGAGGCACCGGTCTACGGCCCTCCCTTCTTGCTGCATTATCTCTCCAAATCCTATTCTCTGCTTCCTCAGCAGTCAAAGCCCTTTCCACAGCCTGGGCATAGGTAGTCACCCCAGGGACTATGGTAATCCTCACATCTCGAGCTACCATAACATTCAATTCTCTAACAAATCTGTCTAGCCTGGCCGCATCGGTAGGCACAAGATCCGGTGCAAATTTTGCAAGTCTATCAAATTTCAAGGCATACTCCGTAACAGTCATACCGCCCTGAATGAGGCCCACAAACTCATTCACCTTTGCTGCCCTGATGGCAATGTTATAGTACTTCTGGTTGAACAAATCTTTAAACTCTTCCCAAGTCATTGTGGCAACATTTCTGGTCTGCGATACCACCTCCCACCAGATTAGGGCATCCTCTCTCAACATATAAGTGGCGCAGGCCACCCTATCATGTCCTTCTACTTTCATAAAATCAAGTGTGGTGGTAACCAAGGTCATCCACTGCTCAGCTTTTAGTGGATCTGGCCCACCCTCAAAGATCGGGGGCTGCTGCTTCCTGAACCGCTCATGCAACGACTCCCTTTTATTACCAACATCAACAGGCTGTACCACAGGTACCAGCGCCGGTGGCCCAGCTGGGGCAACACTCCCAGATGGAGCCTGCTGCAGCATTCTGATCAACTCATCTTGGCTCTGAAGCCTAGCTTGCATTTCTGCCATTAACTGTTGCCAGTTCTCAGGGACTGGCGGAGGGGTTGGGCCCTGATCATCCTCTCTAGCCCTAGACCTGCCGGCTTGTCGTGTTGATTTCCTTGAACGCATATTTATTCAAGTCAATCTACAAACAACGACTGGGAAATTAGGCTAAGATGACAGGGTGATAATCTCTCCATAATCCACCACCGAAACTCCAATCATTCACAAGCAAGCACGTATAGAAATTCATTCAAATATTCATCCACAAGCACAGCAATGCTAATAAGCATGCCTCAATAACATCATGCAATAGTCAAGGGCCAGGCCCTATCAGAATCTCATGCTCCCTATTCATCAGACAGATATCAACATTCATATTTCACTCAAATCATTTAAACACATAATCATACATATTCTGTTACCAACCTCTGAGTTGAGCTTGTCTACCGCAGCGAATGTACATACCCAGCCAGTCTTCAGGACCCATAAACCTAGGACGCTCTGATACCAAGTTGTAACGCCCTGGATAGCCAGGACCGCTACACTGTGTGTTTATAAAGTGCCAGACTCGCTAATCAAGTCATTAAAGTAAAAACGTGTTATTGAAATAGTAGAGGAACTAGGGTTAAAAGCGTTTTGGTCTCAAAAGATACATTTTCATTACTAAACATTGTTTATGTACATGGGATCCAAAAAACGACAGTTTAAAAGCCATTTACAAAAGTTACAAAGTTTATATACATTAACAGCCATACTAAGGCAAAATGAGCAGTTAGGTGATCTCTGTCCTGACACACTCCTCGATCATGGTGATCGAACGACTGGTTATGTACAGTTCACTTCGGAGCTCTCCGCCTCAGGCCTGGTCCAACTTGCCCTTGCCTTTACCTGCACCATGTAGCACCCGTGAGCCAAGGCCCAGCAAGAACACATATCAACAATAGAACATGCACATTTAGCTGTCAAGTCAATCTCACATATGGCATCTCATAAACTTCAAGCATATCGATAGTCAAGTATTTCATATACAAAGCATATCAACTCATATAACACAATGCACAGATGATAACCAGGGCTAGCGCTCTCAAGCTGCCCCCTCTGTTATCCTTTCGTTTCTGGCTCCCAGTGGCCAATTTGCGTCCCATGCGCTAAATTCATGAACGGTACTCTTAGACCGCTTACACGTGTCCCTTGGCATAATACCAACGATGACACCAAACAAATCTCGGGAGCACTTAGTCCCATCGCATTTATACATTCGGGTGCAGTGTTCTTACCTTTAGCTTTCAAATGGGTTAGTTACGGGCGATACTCTTTGAGCGCGATCTGATCCTCGAGCCCTAGCTCAACACCTAGTCACAACCATGAAGAAAGACACCGTTAACAACCTTAAATGAGCTTCCAAGCCAAGTTCTAGTACTCGGAACATTGAACTTCACCAAATATGGTAAAAGACTCAACCCCGAGCACCCTAGGTTAAATTCCCAAGCCTAAAATCTCAAAATCCCAAAATCCTTTAAGCGCCGCGGCATAGGCCACCCATGCCGCGGCATGGCCCCCAAACAGAGCCACCCAAGACACAAAAACAGGTAAGGGCCGCGGCATTGCTTGGACCATGCCGCGGCCCGCCCTCCTTCCTCAGCATGCAACACCCCTTGAAGGGCCGCGGCTCTCCAAGAACCATGTCGCGGCCCGACCCTTCGAACCCAGAAAAAATACCATTTTCAACCTCCAAACCTCACCTAAAGCTATCCCAAAGTCCCCAAACCAAAACCAATTAACTCCCAACCTTTTTAACATGATCAAAGCAACATAATTCCCCAGAAAACACAGCCCAACACACTTCAATTTCTTCCTTCCAACTTCTGAAATCCAAACCCAAAGAACTTAAAACCAGCCATGCTAACCCCCAAATTCAACCATCAAATTGTAATTTAAACCTTACCTCAGTTGCAGAATCGATTCTCCAAGAGTTCCCTGACCTATCTTCAAAGTCCCTAGCCTCAATTTCCACCTTGAATATCAAAACCATAACAATTTAAAACTCAGTCATTTCTTTAAGTTCCTAACCCCAAAACAAAAATTCAGAACTTACCTTAGCTCTATCTCAGACCTTGATCAGTTCCTGAGCTAATCCCCCAAATTACTTCCTTCAATTCCCAAAGACACAGCTCAATCCCAGCAGTTCCCTCTCAAACTTAGTAGTTTCTCCTTTGTTTTTTTTTTGTGTGTTTCCTTCCTTTGGTTTCCTTTGAGCGTGTAAGTGAGTTGAGAGAGGTATACTTAGTCGGTTTGTGTTTTCTTCTAAAGACTTCCTTAAGTCTAACTTATCCATTAAGTTAATCCCAAGGCTCGGGGTACCGAAACCGTCCCCGAGGCCAAAATGGTAAAATCCCCCAATATTCCCGCCTAGACATCCTAACCTCAAATATATCTCCAATTATTTATTTTCATCACCCGATAGTCCAAATCACTACCTGATACCTAGAATACCCCTGACTTGCCCAAAATCAATTATAATACCCCGTTGTGACTTTTCCCACTATCTAGCCCTAGGATCGCCTTGAGTCGCCAGCTGTAGATTTATCCACATCATAATGTGGTTCTCGCATATATCTCAAACATTTATATCACATCATTTAATATAATCAATTATCATATAAGCTTTATTAAACATATAATTACTCATTAAATCACAATTATTCCAGGAATGCCCTCCTGGCACACTAATCAAGGCCATTAAGCCCTATTAGTGAATTTGGGTCGTTACACTCGGTGTGGCTTATAGTAGACAGATACACCAACTCAGCTCACTTTCTGCCAGTGAAGATGACTTATACTGTGGATCAGTATGCGGAGCTGTATGTGAGGGAGATTATACGTGTCCATGGGGTTCCCAAGTCTTGGTGTGGATTGCAGAAGGCTATGGGGGCTCAGTTGAAGTTCAACATGGACTTTCATCCTCAGACTGATGGACACTCTGAGAGAATGATTCAGGTATTGGAGGATATGGTCAAAGCGTGCGTGATAGACTTTGAGGGGTCTTGGAGTAAGTTTCTCCCATTGATTGAATTTTTCGTACAACAACAGTTATTTATCAACGATTGGAGTAGCTCCATATGAGATGTTGTACGGGAGGAGGTGTAGATCACCCATTTATTAGGATGAGATGGGTGAGTGCAGGTATTTGGGACCAGACTAGGTTTAGAAGACTAATGGGGCTATCAAGAAGATCCAAGCTCGAATGCTCGCTTCACAGAGCAGACAGAAAAGCTATGCTAATCCTAAGCGTAGGGATGTGGAGTTTCAGGTAGGGGACCACGTGTTTCTGCGAGTCTCACCTCTGCGGGGGTGATAAGGTTTGGGAAGAGGGGCAAGCTAAGCCCTAGATTAGTTGGAACTTTCGCGATCCTTGAGAGGATCGAGCAGGTGGCTTACAGGTTAGCTATGCCACCGTCATTCTCAGGAGTTTATGACGTATTCAATGTTTCTATGCTTCGGAAGTATGTCTCAGATACAACTCATGTGTTGAAGTATGAGGACTTGGAATTTTAGACAGATTTGTCATATGAGGAGCGACCGGTTCAGGTCTTAGACAAGAAAGACCAGGTTCTACGGAACAAGATGATTCTTCTAGGTATAGTGTTATGGAGGAATAGAAAGGTGGAGGAAGCGACCTGGGAGCTTGAATTAGTGATGCGGAATCAGTACCCCAAGTAATTTAGGTAAATTTCAAGGACCAAATTCTTAGTAGGTGGGGATAGTTGTAACAACCCAAAACTGCTAATAAGGCTTAGGGGCCTTGATTAGCGTGCCAGGAGGGCATAATTGGTATATATGTGATTAAATGCATTATTTTATGGCATGCATGATCATATAGACATGATTAAATGCATGTTTATGAGTACTAAATATGCATGAGGGCCCTGTTTAGCTTATAAGGGCATATTTGTAATTTTGGGCGGTTGAGGGCATAAATGTGATTAATTGATGAGACCACATTATAATGTGGATATATTTGAAGTATATGGCTCGAGACAATCCTAGTGAATGGATTGGCGAAATAGTCACGACGGGGACTAATACCCGGCTCTAGTGGAGCCTTGGGGTATTTTTGGGAATCTAAAGAATATGTTGTAAATTATTAAATGTTGAATAAATAATAGGTAATTAATTGGATGATGGGATTAATTGGTAGATATTAGGAACACTCGAGGAGTTAGCGGGAATTGGGAGCAAAATGATTATTTTACCCTTAGATTAATTAAAGGACTATGAATTATATGGGAGGGCAAAATAGTCTTTTCATAAAAAGGGATATACTCAAAATTACATAGGAATAAAATAGAAAGAAGTAGATCCTCCAGCTCATCCTTTCTCACGATTTCTTCTTTCTCTCTCTGTCTCATTTGTGTCTTGAAGTTAAGGAAAAAGGGAAGTGAATAAGACATTAAACATGGATTCTTGGAAGCAAAATTGAAGGGGAGGACTTAGGCAAAGCTGAAGGGAAGGTTTGAGGAATTAAAGCTAGTCAACTAGAGAATTCAGCTGTGGAACTTAGGAGAATTCAGCCATTGTTGAGGTAAGCTTTAGTCTTTTAAATTGTTGAGGAATTTAGCTCAATAGGGTGTGTTGACGGCAAAAACCTGTCAACGAAATATGGATGGAAAACTCAAAGACATAATTAGTGACTTATGAACGCAAAAGAACTTGTAGAAATTTGAAGAAAAATTGCAAGTGAACAATAGAACCAAAATTGTGTATTGGTCTTAGAATAGTTTGGTCTTACATCTGTTTTCTAACCCCTTAGCTTGAGGGGTGGAGGTCTATTTATGGCCTGGCTCTAATGGCCTCTGATACAAGGTGGTCCCAGGGGACAAGAAGGTACTTGGGTACACAGTCATGGTAGTGGCATAGGTTGTGGTAGAACAGAGGATCGTGGTGTCAGGGCTTGTTTGTGATTAGAGACACGCAGGTCATGCCACCATTCTTTGTACTGCCACTACTTGTCAGGGACGGATATCAGAGGTAGGTTGAGAAGGACCACATCAGGTACCTTACTCGTACGACCACTACTTGTGTGGCATGGATTTGAGGTTCAGATGCCTGGGATCCTCAAAGTCATACAATAGTACGTACTTCATATCTGTACGGTTTCTTTGTATCGCGTGTAGGTTCTTACTCTCGTAGGGAGCCTATTCTTTTAACCTTTGAATGTTCCTTCTCTACTCATATAATTACTCCACTGGTGACAACTTCCATGGAAAGCAACGAGTAGTGAGGTTGCGTGGTGCATGGCATCGTGTGGTCGATTGGTGTGGAGCTATGTGGTACACGAGGCACGCCTAGTGGACATGCGCGGGGTGCACCTACTAGGCGTGCGAGGCGCTGTCGCACGACATGGGCCTGTGATGCAAGGATGTCTTATGAGGCACTGGCAAGATGGGGTCACGAGTCATAGACTTGGGGCGTTGGGGTGTCTTGCGAGGCACTGGCGAGATGGGGTCACAAGGTGCAGACCTGAGGCGCGAGGGTGTAAGAAGGTTGATGAGGAGCCTTGGCCGAGGAAGGCGCGCGCATAAGTGGATGTGCCCCTAGGTACCCATGCAGGATGACTGGGCCTCGCTATGCGAGGCCCTTGGCTGAAAGAGGCACTTGCATAAGTGGATTCGCACCTAGACACCCACGCATGACGACTAGGCCTCGCTATGCGAGGCCCTTGGCTGAATGAGGCATGAGCATACGTGGATGCGCACCTAGGCACGCGCACATGATAACTGGGCCTCGCATAGTGAGGCCCTTAGCTGAAGGAGGCGTGCGCATAAATAGATGCACACCTAGGCACTCGCGCATGACAATTGGGCCTCGCTATACGAGGCCCTTGGACGGGGAAGGTTTGCACATAAGTGGATGTGCACCTAGGCTCCCATGGATGATGATTGTGCCTCGCTATGCAAGGCCCTTGGCTGAGGGAGGCGCATGCATAAGTGGATGCGCACCTAGACACCCGCGCATGATGACTGAAGGAGGTGTACGCATAAGTAGATGCGCACCTAGGCACTCGGGCATGACGACTAGGCCTCGCTATACGAGGCCCTTGGCTGGGGAATGCATGCACATAAGTGGATGCGCACCTAAGCACCTTCGCACAAAGATTGACTGGTTGTACGTGGTCGGGGCCTCTCTATGCGAGGCCGTCAAGTCTTGCACCTTCACCGATGGATGTTTTAAGAGAAATTATTCCATATTCACACTTTACCCCGAGTCTATGAACATTCTTTTAAGTGTGTTCATAGACTCTTTCATATGATCTTTTTGTGACTTGACTGACTTCTATGCTTCGTTTTCCTTGAATGGGCGTAGAAGGCTCACCTTTCGAATGATATCTCGTTGTAGATGGGGAAACACAAAATGGACCTTGGTGGTGTGTTTCTTTGTAGTTCATAAAGAAACACAAAGGCCAACCACTTTGGTGGTGATCCAAGTGTGTCCTTAGGTTGGAATGAGAGACAACCATTTCTATGTGCAGATCTTAAGGTTGCCAAGACTCTTAATCTCCACCATTCACCCAAGACCTGATCCAAAGGCTTGGAAGTCTTGACTCCTCCTATTAATACCCCAAAGCTTGGACTCATTTTTCACACCAAAACTTACTTAGCCTAGTGGTATCTCGTAAAGGTTATTTCCAAAGGCTCCAAAGTTCCATCCTCCACAAAAGCAATCTTGAGGTAATTTTCGCCCCTTTAAATTCGTCTTCTCTCTTTTTTATTTGAACTTATTCTTCCTTGTCTTAGGTTTGCAGTTCAAGGTGTTTTCACTTAGGAGGTCGCCGTTTGTACCCCCCAGAATCCACCCCTTGCATGCTCGTGGATTCATTTTTTCACATCCAAAGCTTCATCCTCACACATCCAAGGACCTGCATACACGCACCCTGGTAAACCCTTCTCCCCGAGTTATTAGCATATCTCTTTTATCTCTTGCACGAGGGTAGGACCTCAAGTTAGTATTTCATAGGTTCAAGCAGTATGCAAGTAGACCTAAGACATGTAGAGGGCCTTTTAAGGGGTTGATGAAGTCAGTTGCTCACAAACCGACCATTGTCTCTGTCTAGGTACCAACCATGCCGAGGAGGACTTCCGACAATTTTGAAAACACGGGTATCATGTCCACTCTTACCAGTGTTAAGCTTGCCAATATGCTAAAGGCCCACCAACTATCGTCAGACATCAAGTTCATAATTCCAACCCACGAGGAACGTGCGTCTGAGCCGCCCGAAGGGCTCGTTGCTTTCAGAGACGCAATAATCAAATCTGGTGAAGTCTTTCCACTTCACCCCTTTTTTGTCAAGGTACCAAAGTACTTCGAGCTGGCACACCTTCAACTGTCCCCCAAGTAATGAGTGGTGCTCAGTTGTTTACATGTATTATACAAACAAGTGCAATCTAGAGGGCCTTCCATGAGTGAGGTCCACCACCTTAATACCCTTAGGGCAAACCCAACTGCCCTCGGCTTCTATCAGCTCCAGAAAGTCATGGTGCATACAGGATATCCCCTCGTGGAGGGCTCCATTTCAAATAGAGGATCATGGAAGAGTGACTTCTTTTTCACCCCCAGCGTGTCCACCCAACATACGCGCTTCAACACTTCAAGTAAGCTACTTCCACCTTGAGTTACTATATGAGAAATTTCTCTTTTACTCCTCCTTTTTCTAGTTTATCTAACTATGGTCATTTCTTTGGTGAAGACAATTATGATGAGGTAGCCGATAAAGATTACATCTACCCTTCGGGTGACCATATGGACATAGAAGATGAAGTGGAGGTGGTTTCCGAGAATTACTCATGTTTACGGTCCTTGGCTGGCGGGGCTAGGGACGTTGGTGACGATGGACACACCGATGGTGTTACATCTTGGGTTGCACCACCGGCGCTTGGTGGAGAGTTTGTTGTCAACACCCCTACTCTCGCCTCTTTCCCCCCGAAGAGGAATTTTGTCATACTTTCTTTCGGTGATGCCCCTCCACCCTTGGGGGGGCGTTTGGGGCAGGCGTCTTTTCCTAAAGAGGTGACTCTGCACTACTCTGGCCCCCGTGCCTCTGGATGGATCTAGACCTTCTCGATCTCCTTTCTTGCCTAAGCGTTCTTCGACGCGCATACATGCCTCCTCCCGCAGAGCTTACCTTTCTGCTTCCGAAGACCATCCATTGGTGAGCCAATAGGGAGAGGTCATGAACCAGTACATGGGGAACATTTCTGAAGGCGAGTGGGGGTCTTTGCACAGCATTCCAGATGCCGAGTTAGGTAAGGCTTATATGCGAGCCTCCATGTAGGTATTTGTCAAAACACTCAATGTATGTTTTTCGGTTTCGATATCGCTTGACCATTGATGTTTTATTTATTATATATATATATATTTTGTCCTTACTTAGGCTTCCATCCTGGGTCACCGGCTTATCGCCTCGAGATCCTCATCCACACAGTGGCTACAGCTCGAGCTCGAGGGGGCAAGAATCTCTCAATGGTTGAGGTAGAAAAATATAATTTGTCCACACGGGTCCGTGACTTGGAGGGGCAGCTTGTTGAAGTAGTTTCCCAGAGGGACGCTGCATTAGCCAAGGCTACTTCGACCACTCTCTCCAACACTAGACTTGAAGCTACCATCCACACTCTAAATGAGAAGATTAGTGTGCTTGAGGCCAAACTTTCAAATACCAAGAATGGCATAATTGAGTGCACTCTGCACACCGTGTGGAGAACTAATCCTGATGTCGACCTGTCTCCCTTTAGAGAGTATGCAACTGAGAAAATATTTGAGTGAAAAGGTCAAGGTGAAAACCCGTAGATCCCCCTTCAAGGCTTATTTGTATACATTTATGTTGCTGCCGTGTAATCCTCCATATTGTTTTACTCTCTTTTGATTATCAAACTTAAGGGACTTTGGTAAGTCCTTCTTATTATTAATTTTTTTGATGAATTCCTTATCTCTTCCTTTGACTAATAATGATAGTCTTTTTAGTACACCTGGACTAACTTGTAAGGACATGTTAACCCCTTGGGTTCTCGGTATCTTTTTATATTCTTTGTGCGTGCTTGTTATTTTGTGCGAGAAGCGTTCTTCTCGTCATTAAGCATAGTACTATTTTTACAAGGGTCTCTTTTAGGACCCTTTTTGGCTAGACGACTTGGTGGCCGCTCTAGGCTTATTGGTGGATGCTCTTCCAGAGGCCTTTCCTCTCGTGGAGGTATCAACCTTTATTAGGAGGTTCTTCCTATAGGACCTTTTAACCCTCTTGGTGCTCTTGAGGGTAGCTAATCCTCGCAAACTCAAGATATGCCTTGCAAGGTTTTCTTCCTTATATATATATATATTTTAAGGGTCTCTTTTAGGGTCGTTTTGTCTGTATTTTCCCCCCAAGTGGTTGGCAAGATTTATCTCGTCGTGCACTTTGCTCATTTTGTCCATGCACATTGACAGGTCCAATTGGTGATAGGTATACGGGAGTTAGATACGTGCTCACGTATATGAGGAGTGTGTCATTCCAACAAAAAGCATATTCATTAAAAATGAGTAGAGTACATAGGTATCTAGGCAACATTATGCTCACTACATATTCATGCATCTAGGTTATCTCTCTAATTCATAGCTGCTTTTAAGGGGAGGACACACAACTATGTTGGGGAGCTAACTATGGTAACCCTTTTGAATTATTGTACAAAAACTTGAGCCTTACCCGATGTTCCCTCTCAGGTGCGTATGCACAACCATCGATTCTGATCTCCTTAGTAGTTTTGGGGTTGAACTCACGCGGGTTTGTGCTTCCATGCACTACCATCGCCATAGGTTCTAGCGGTTTCATGACTGTGCGGATGGACATGTTATAACATTCCCTCGCTTCTTTCTGTTCCCCTTTCACACTCGTTACCCCCCCCCCCCCCCGAAGGAGTTTGGAATTTCATGGCCAATTGGTATACTGAGGTTATCACCTTCAATTTTCTCAGGGAGGGTCTCCCTAATACCGCGTTGAAGGCCAAGGAACAGCTTACTATGACAAATTTTATAATTACAGTGGTCTATCTGGACAACTCTCCCATGGTGAAGGCCAACTCGATTGTGCCCATAGGCTATATGGAGTCTCCTATAAACCCATACAGGGAGGTGTTGCAGGGTTTTAGGTTCCTGATGCCCAGTCCCATCTTCTCTAAGGCTGGCCAATATTGGATATCTACGGAGCTCCCATTGTCTACCAGGACTCGATGTACCTTCATGCTAGCAAGCTATATACTTAACACCAAGGGGTCATTGTGCGAAAAATGCACACCCCGCACGTCTTCTTCGGTGAAGGTTATTGAGTAATTTTCCCTCCAAAGTTTTTTGAGGGTCGTTGTTCTAAGATTAGCATGCATGGGGGTGGACTTTGTCTAGCTTCCTTGGCGTATCTATCTCTCCCCTTTCTTGATTCTCCTCTGAATCCCGGTCCTTCGAAGATCGTCCTCACCTCTCCTTACACCTCTGGGGCTACTTCTCGTGTTCGTTGCGAGGGTGGTCCATCATCTGGTCTTTCATTTTCTCTTTGGACGTATCTATGCAAGTGCCCCCTGCGTATGAGTTCTTCAATTACCCCCTTTAAGTGAGTGCACTCCACTGTGGTGTGGTCAATGTCCTTATGATACTGACAGTACTTTCTGGGGTATCTCTTTGACCGATCTCTCTTCATTGGTGGGGGTCTCCTAAAGGGGACCTGATTCTCGTTCATTACGAATATATGCTCCATAGTATGTTTTAGGTCAGTGTAGAAGGTGTGGGATGTTTGTCTAGGATTACCTCCGTGTTTGTGCTTCCTCTGGTGGTCATCTCTTGGCCCTTCGTACACCCTTTTCTTTTTTGCACCATTCGAACCTTTAGGGGCTGAGGGCTTGACAAGCGATGCCTTCAGGTTCTTATGGCCGTCTTCGACACAAATGTAATTTTGTGCCCATTCGTAGAAATTGTCTAAGTCAGTGACCTCCCTTTTGAGCATATTATCCCAAAGCTTACTGTCTGGGCACACTCCAGCCGTGATTGCCATCTTGAATTCTCCCTTGGTCAAGTTTTCCACTTTAGCCGCCTCCATGTTGAACCTATGGATGTAGCTCTTCAAGGTTTCTCCTTCACCTTGCTTTATATTAGCGAGGCTAGTGCCCGACATGGTATAATCTCGTATGGCATGATGTTGTTTGAGAAACTCGTCAGAAAATTGTTTCCATGACGTAATGGTCCCCGACCTCAGCCTCTTAAACCATTTATGTGTAGGCCCTTTTAGCATGACAGCGAAATAGTGACACCTTGTTCTACTATTGACCCCTCTCAGCTTTATTAAATCGTTGAAGGCGTCCAAGTGGTACTTGGGGTTCGAGGTCCCTTATATGGGATCATATAAGGATCTTTAAAGTTGGCCGGGAGTCGTTCCAACTAGATTTCTTACATGAAGGGTGACTCGTAGTTGAATTCTTCATCGGTAATGTACCCCCAGACACCATGACAATCTTGCTCCAAAGGCTCCTCATCTCGGTGTCTAGCTCCTATCGCCTGCTATTCAAGGAGTCCCTCAGCTCGGTAGGGTTGGCCTTTCTCTTCTCTCTACCTTTCGAAGGAGACATAAGAGGTGTTGTCCTTACTTCTGACCTTCTCCCATTTAGCTTTTCTCTTAGGTCAGGTAGCGCCTCCTTTGAGGTGACTTCGACTTCATTCTCACGACCAGCATAATTCCTCCGCCTTTGCTCCTGGGGGTATTTCGTCAGGCTAGGTCCCTCATGGTACTTTGTCTGGGGGGTGTTGCTGGTGGAAAGTCTAGTTCTCCCATCGTCTATATGGGGATAGTGGTTTCCCTTCTTTCACGCTCCTTGTCTTTATACTTTGGAGGGGGTATGCTAGAATTTCCTTGCAGAAGTTCGTTTAAAACCTCCTTCATGTTCTCTAGTGTTGTTTCCAGCCTTTGATTCTTTTTTTGTAACTCTCCAATTTTTTCCTCATAGAAACAAATCCTCGTGCTGGAACTCACCGAGTGCACTCGGAGATTCTTGCTTGGCTTGCATGTCGAGCGACTTGGGCCTCGATGGCCGGAGCGTGGTGCCACCGGGGGATGAGGATGTGGGTGCGCTAGTGGCTCTGAACGATCTTTGCCAGGAGGGACAGCTGGGGATGATGTTTCCTTCTCCTTTCTTTGGGCAGGATGCTCCTCCAGTATATCTCCATGCTTAGGCATTAGAGGGTCCTTTTTGGAGGCCCTTGGCTGTTCTCCGTCTAGGTGAACCTCCACATCTTGTAGTGGATGTAGGTACTCCGAACGCCTTGGCATTTCTCCTTGCGGGAAGTGATGAAAGAACGTTGGCTTGATACTTGTTCTTCCCACAGACGGCGCCAAACTGTTGACAGTAGAAACTAATCAACGAAATATAGATAGAAAACTCAAAGACTTAATCAGTGACTTATGAACGTAGAAGAACTTGTAGAAATTTGAAGTAAAATTGCAAGTGAACAATAGAAGAAAACTTGTGTATTGATCTTAGAATAGTCTGGTATTACATTCGCTTTCCAAACCCTTAGCTTAAGGGGTGGAGGTCTATTTATAGGCTGGTTCTAATGGCCTCTGATACAAGGTGGTCCCTGGGGTCAAGAAGGTACTTGGGTACACAGTCATGGTAGTGGCATAGGTCGTGGTGGAACATAGGATTGTGGTGTCAGGTCTCGTTTGTAGTCAGAGACACGCAGGTCATGCCACCACTTTTGGTGCTACCACTACTTTTCAGGGACGAATGTCAGAGGTTGGTTGAGAAGGAACACATCAGGTACCTTACTCTTACAACCACTACATCTGTGGCATTGATATGAGGATCAGATGCCTGGGGTCCTCAGAGTCGTACAATAGTACGTACTTCATATCCGTACGATTTCTTCGTGTCGAGTGTAGGTTGTTACCCTCATAGGGCGCCTATTCATTTAACCTTTGAATGTTCCTTCTCTGCTCATATAATTACTCCACTGATGACACCTTCCACGGAAAGCCACGAGTTGTGAAGTTGCATGGTGCGGGGCATCGTGTGGTTGATTTGTGTGCACAAATGGTGTAGGTATGTGGTACATGTGGCACGCCTGGTGGGCACGAGCAGGGTGCACCAATTGGGCGTGCGAGGTGCTTCCGCGCGGCATGCGCCTGTGACGCGAGGGTGTCTCGTGAGTCGCTGGCGAGATGGGGTCGCGAGTTGTGGACCTGGGGCGCGCGGTTGTCTCACGAGGATCTGGTGAGACAGGGTCGCGAGGCGCGGACCTGAGGCACGAGGGTGTAAGAAGATTGATACGAGGCCTTGGCCAAGGAAGGCACATGCATAAGTGGATCCGCACCTAGGCACCCGCGCATGATGACTGGACCTTGCGTGAGGCCTTTGTCTGAAGGAGGCATGTGCATAAGTGGACGCGCACCTAGACACCCGCGCATGACGACTGGGCCTCGCTATGCGAGGCCCTTGGCTGAAGGAGGCGTGCACATAAGTGGATGCACACCTAGACACCCGCGCATGACGACTAGGCCCTTGGCTGGGGAAGGTGTGCACATAAGTGGATGCGCACCTAGGTGCCTTCGCACAAGGATTGACTGGTTGTAGGTGGTCGGCGGCTCCCTATGTGAGGCCCTTGATCCGTCAACTCTTGCACCTTCACCAATGGATGTTTTAAGATAAATTATTCCATAATCATAGGGTGGGATTGGGCATAGTTGTTTTGGATCATAGAACATGTATAATTCTTGGTATTTGGGTGATGAATTGTTACTGAGTTGGGGTATGCATTTTAGTATGTTAACCGAGATTTCTTGGTGAATTGCTGGTTATTTTGATGAAGTTTATGTGTTATAGCATGCTTATAATTTAGGGATTAGAGTCCTGGACTCGTTTATATGTTTATCTGGAATAGGGAGGTATAGTTGGCTTGAATTCTTAATGTTCTTGGTTAGGGAGAAGGAGATGAAAACCCAGATTTTCTGGGCTCGAAGGTGACGCTCCGCGACCCAGCCTGAGGCGCCGCGGCGTGTGTGGCCATTTTGGCCTGGGCATGACCTCTAACTTGGGGGCGCGTAGTGACCCATTGGGCCAACTCGCGGCCCACCTCCCCTTTGGCTTGGGTGCTTGCTCTTTGACTTGGGGGCAAGTCACAATCCACTAAGCCAAGTCATGACCCACCTAGGGATTTTAGCCTTAGAATTGTTTCTAGAATTGGAAAGACCCGGGGGTTCGAATCTAGGCACTCAAGACAATTTCTACTACATGGTTTAGTAGAAATTGAGGTCTCGGTGGCTGGTTTTTATCTCCTAGGTATTTATTTGGGTTGGAAGTTAATAATTACCCATTCGAAACTGTCACTAGGTTTATCTCCAAGGCTCGGGGTTGAGGATCATGCTCAGAACCATTTCATTTTCTCCGCTCGAAATTAAAGGTAAGAAAACTGCACCCTTGTGTGGCTATGTTGGGACTGCAATTCCCTGTATTTGAATACATATGATTTATAATTGTGACAATGCCATGTGAGCATGAAATAAATGGCCTAAGAGTGCCGGGGCAGATAATTTGCGCACAGGACGCGAATCGGCCACTGTGAGCTGGGGTCAGCTAGATAAACACTGGACTCGGCCTAAGTGAGCCAAAGATAGTGGGTTAAACAAAGGGTGCGGCCTAAGGGTGCCGGCCCTGAGTATTGTATGATGATTGTGATAAATTGTTGAATATAAATATGTTTACTCTTGTTAATCTGATACTTATAGCTTGTTGAATATCTGGATGAATGCTTGGTAATTCATGGATTGTTATCACTGATTATGTGTCCACTATGGCCTGCTGAATATCTGGTTATCTGTCTTGTGAATTATTTGTTTATCATTATTGATTATGCTATGCTGTTATGGTTTTCTTGCTGGGCCTTGGCTCATGGGTACTACATGGTGTAAGTAATGGCGAGGGTAAGATGGACCAACCATGAGTTGGAGAGCTCTAAGGGCAGGGTGTACATTTTGCCATTAGAATGGCCTTTGATTATACATAACTTTTGGAAGTTTGTAAATTTATCCTTTAAACCCTGTTTTTGGGATCACATGTACTAAACATTTATTTTAATAAAAATTATCAGTTTATGACCCAAAATCTTTTAACCCTACTTTGTTTATGACTTTAGGATTACATTTTTATTCAAATGACTTGATTGGAAAGTCTTGCACTATTTTAAACACACAGTGTAACGGTCCTGGTTATCCAAGGTGGTACATGTGCTCATCTCTTCATGGACTTTTGAGGGAGAAAACTCCAACTCCCATGAGAGGCGGCACCACCTCTATGTTGAGAATAGTGCCCTTAAACAAATTGTAGTTGACAAATGTTTTAAATGAAATAAATAATTGAATTGAATTATTATATATATAGACTATGTCTGATATTATATTGATAATATTAAGTAAATATCATAAAATTCTAAGGATTATCTATGTGGTCTTAATCTCATATTGGTATGAGAGGATCGAGATTGGGATAATTAACTTAAAACAGCTCACAGTAAAATAAAGTTATGGAATCTTTAGATTAATTACTGCTAGTACAGTCCACTAGTATTATGAATACATGTGACCTCGATCTGGGTTACTAGTGTATTAGGACACTTTAGTGGAGGTACTTTGCATGCTGAGAGTATGTAGAATTGGACTAGATGTGATTTTTTAATACTAGTTTAAACATCGTTTCATAGTATTAATCGAACACATCAAACAATGATCATATACACGATGATCTTAATCCTGAGGTTGCTATGAACTCCTATATATGTCATTTGATCCTTTGATTCATGTGTTAAGGTTTGTGAGAATGATCAAGATAAGAACAATTGATTTGGGGGACTCAATGATGTATATGGCTGGGGACGTAGTTTAACAGATATGGAATCTATACCTTCTTATAAATTGAATAATGGTTCCCCATTGGGTTGGCTTTTGGAACTGAAAACGTTATGACCGCTCAAGTCGAAAACTTGTTGTGACACAACCTTCACCAGTAAAGTCAATGGTACTCTAGGAACAAGATATAGCTAAAAGGGTAAAACTTTAATTTTATTCCCTTTTAAATATCAACCATTAATAGAGGATTAAAGTTGTAAGTAATGATTATATCAACAAACACTTTGTTCTTTAATAAAGTACTCAGTAAATATATGTCTATAATTATGAAGAGTTCAATCTCATATTTATAGTGGAGTAATCATGAGATTAATAAATATGATTATTTAATCAAAGAGTTTTGATTAATAATAGTAATATTTAATGGAGCTTGATATTATAGGTCCATAGGTCCCCAGGGTGGCTCTATTAACACCATATCAAGGTAAAAGTTGATACAAGGGTATAACTGTAATTTGGAAATTTGAGAAGAGTGTTATTCTTTGGGTCAAGTATATAATTATATGATAATTGAGATTGAATAATTAATTTCGAATTAATTATTAATTTTTGACAATATATTTATTAATTTAAATAAATAAAATTTTTAATTTCATATATATGAATAAATAAATTAATTTTTTGAAATTAATTACTTTATTTGAGTGCGAGAAAATTAAATTTGTAAGTCGAAAAAATATTTTTTGAGTTATTTAATTTTAAAAGATGATGATAATGATCATCAATTTGAATGTCAAATTTTGAATTTAAAATTTAAATCTTGAAATATATTTGTCATTTTTTCCTTAAAAAGATAAATACCTTATTTTGTCGGAGATTGATTTTTAATTAAATAATTAAAGAAAAGAAAAATGAAATATCCTTGAAAATGGATATAGCAGTACACGCATTGACACTGTCCAAGGACTGTGCCATGCTTGTACCAATTGCACTGATATTGTATGAGTGTTGTTTTTATTTTTTTATTTAATAATTTGAAAATAGTTTTTTCAAATTTGGTAAGTTATATATTTACCTAAATCAAATTCTATCATCATTATGATATTATTATATTACTATTATTATTAGGAATAATAAGATAATATAAATCTCCATGTATATGATATAGAGGAAGAAGAAAACATACACATAACATTACACAATACAACACAATACACAATTCAGAATAATTCTTAGAGTTTTTGTCAGACAAAACTCTTTCTTTTTCTTCTTTATTCTAGTCATTCTCTGACCATAATCAAAGTTCTCATGTGTTGGGAAATACTTGTGATTCCTAAAATTGCAAACCCATATTCCCTAAGTGCCCACACACATCTTGGGGTGTAGAGAACACTCCGGAAGATCGTGGTTTGAGTGCTCAAAGCTTTGGATAGGAAGATCGATAAATATACGAAAAAGATTCAAGGACACTTGATAGGCTTCAAGAGATCACAGTTAATGTTCTTGTATTCTTATATGTTATATATAAATATATTGTATATTTATACAATTTTTGCATGATTAATAATATTGTATAATAATGTTTATGAAGTTCTTTCTTGTTCATAAAATCTATTTATATGAGTGATGAATTTTTTTTATTGTTGTTATTCCAATAAAAATGGGTCTACCTCGACAATTTCACTACGTGGCCGGAATATTTTTCCAACAATTGGTACTAGAGTCGGTGATTAATCTAACAATATTATTAATTGATGTGTGGAGTTATATGTATTTTTATATTATATGTGATATATGTTTGAATGAATAGATGTTTATTTTCATGATGATAGATTCTTAAGGGTTGTTTATAATGGTGCTTTCAGATTTAGGAATTGTTCTTAAAATTTCTAGATGAAAAATGTGTAACGTACCGTAAAATCTCTTAACATAATTTGCAGAAAAACATAACCATTTTCTAAAATAAGGTAACTGGAATTCCGTTTTTTACGATTACCAACTTAATTATTCAAATTAAATAATTAATTGTTGAATTGTTACAGAAATGTTTAAACGGACACAGAGACTGTTTGAACAGAAACCAGATATGTTAAAACAGTTTATCACCAAAAGATAAAAACAAAGATAAAGTAAAGAACACACGTCTACAGGGCCACACCCTGAGAATGAAATTTATCAGAAGAATTTCTAAACGATTACGAAACCAAATTGACTTATATAAATAAAGACTCCTTCTTGAATTTTTCGCAAATGTTGTAATCTAAACTCTTAATCAAATTTTTGAAGTGCTAAGATCTTAAACTCCCTTCAAATCATAACACTTGCACTTTTCCTCCAGAAAAGTGACTCACGAGCAAGACTTCTCCCGAAGCTTGATGAACAATGTCCAAGTGTGTTCAACCTGCACAATAAGCACAAAGAAAACAATACAAAAGTACACTGTAATAAACCACTAAGAATTTGCTGGACTCAAGTTCTTCACACAATAAACACTCTCTCTAAACTTAAAAAATATTTGGAAAATAATACACCTAGAGAGCTCAAGAAAAACCAACGACCTAAGGATGTCTATATAACCTTTAGAATCCATTTAGGTCGTCGAAAACAAATTAGAAACCAATCAACCAAAAAATGGAAAATCATCCCAAAAAGGAAAGTCAGAATCTGTTCAAACAGACTGGCAATCCGTTCAAACAGATTCATTGAACCTGGACAGTTTTAAACCCAGTTTCGTTAAATAAATAAGGAAACAATATATACATTATCTCTACAAGTTGTACACGGTTTCTAGACAAACAAATCAGATCAAGAAATTAAAATAAATACCAATAATTTCCATATATACAAAAGTCAAGAAAAAATATTCTTTTATAGGAAATTATATATTTATTTTATTAACATATATAGAATAACCAGATTAGAAAACATTTTACCGTAAAACAAGAACCAAACCATTTCAAAAATACCACCATAATTAATTTTGTCAATTTTATGAAATATGCCAATAAAGGATTTTACAATCTCCCCCTTTGGCAATTTGATAGAGAAAATTAATTCAAAAACCTGCAACACAAATGTTAGTGACAAGTAAAGAGAAAAAACTGCCCCTGCAAACATGAATTAACTTATAACAAACATATACAGAAACTAAGACTTAGCTCCCCATCCAAATAAGAAGGTCCAGAGTTAAACAAAACAACAAACAAAGCAGGTTTTTGGAGGTATCTACTCTCCCCCTTTGTGTCTTTCAAAGAAGCCAAAGAATCATAATGCAAAAAATAAAGACAATAATCCTAAGACAAAAGAAAGTATCAATGTTCTTAGGACAAAAGACATAAAATTAAGTAAAACTAAACCATTGGATCCTTGGACAAAGCTTTAACAACATCCAAAACAGAATGTTGCAGTCCATCAACTGACATCACTCGAGCAGCCAAAGAATCAAGAGGCTCAAACAGCAGCTAGTTCTATAGAAACAGGTCCTGAATCTATGGGAATAGATGAGGATACAGGAGGATTGTCATCCGAGGAAAAAGTCAGAGATTGAGGCTTGGCCTTCTTGGATGATGGAGCATCAACAGCTTCAGTAGGAAGTAGCAGTAGTGGGAGCCACCAAATCTTCTTGATCTTGCTTGAGATCTTTTTTTTGCATACTCAACACTTTATAAATCACTCGAGGAAAAGGAAGATTCAAGTTTCTCTTATTACCTTTTCAAAATCCAATGATTTAATCATAAATAAACATAGCCAAGTCTATACCAATTCTGGTCCCCACTTTGTACAAAAAGGAAGCCATGTCAAATGAGATACTTGCGGTGTGAGAAGTTGGTTTCCAATTCGTTGTGGCAAACTTATGGAGAACAACATAAGTGTAGGTGAGATTGGTAACCAAGATGACTGTATTAGGTAGCCATACCATTTTTTGTCCTACTAGTTCAGTGATGACCTCATCCTTGTCAGGAGAGTCAAGATCATCATCATTCTCAACATCAAGAGGAAGATGCAAAGCCTGTGCAATATCTTGTGGAGAAAAAGAGGACCAATGACCCCTAACATACACTTTACAATACAAAGGAGATTTAGGGTCAATAATTTCATCAGTAATATTGGCATAGAATTCCTTGACTATTCTATCCACCAAACCAGTAAATTTAACCAAAGAACCTGTCCATTTTCGATCTGGAAGCATAGTTAGAACACCAAAAGGACGATGATCACTTAAGACATGATTTTTCTCAATGAGAAATTTCCTTTGAGCATAGAGAACCATATCGCGAGCATTGTCATTATAACAAAAAATAAGAGAATGCGGTTTGAAATTAACACCTGAGAGTCTTTGAGATGGTGTAGAATCTGAAATAGGCCTCTTGCCTTTAGCCTTGGACGAAAATGGAGTTGCAACTGGCTCTGTTTCAGATTCGGCTTCTTGTTCAGTAGGGACAACATCTTCTTGTTCTGGCCCATTAGACTCAGCCTCTGATTCAGCATTGTCAGGAACAGATTCATCAGATAAGGTGGTATCATGTTTCTTCAACTCAGATTTCGCTTCCTCAGGTTCAGATTCAGAGGAAGATGGAGAAAGAGGTGAGCCTTCAATCTTTTCTTGGCAGTAGTCAAGGGAGATGAAGACGAACCCAACACCAACTTTCTTTTTGGAGCCAAAGAGTTCTTCTTGGACTGACTCGGCTTCATGGGAAACTTGAGTAACCCAGCATTAGCAACTTTGGAAGAAGATGAAACAGACTTGGATTTTGCCCTAGCCGCCAGAGACGGTTCAATCAGAAAAGGAGATTGGTTCTTGACTCGAGAGGGCACCACCACTTCATATGGTGGTGCTTCATCAACAATATCAGCCGAGATACATGGAAACACCATCAGATGTAATCTTTCCCATTTGTATTTTTTTTTTTAAATGCTAAAGAGGCAACAAGGTAAAAGACAGTAAAGAGACAAATCATGGTATTCCTAAGAGAGTAAATGGACAAAATAAATTCCTTGGAGACAAAGAATATATTAAATCACACAAAATAAATGCACAATTTCACATAATTGCCACAAAGAATCGGTCTAACATTAATTTCCTTGTCAATCAAATATTTTTTTATATATAAAAAAAACAAAAAAATGAAACCCAACCAAAAATATCTGCTTTGATCAATGAGTGTTATCCTGAAAAAAATAGAATCAAGTAACTGAAAATAAGTATTAGTGTATACCATGGATAAGAACACTTGTGAAAATGAAAAAATTAGAAAGAATATTCGAGAGAAATAATGCACAATTCAGTTCACAAACACATATTCTTAAGTGAATCAATCAACATGTATGAGTCTTAAATTTTTTATTATTATTATTATAAACTGTGTACAATTTTTCTTGCATAGTTTCAAGCATAAGTGTGACAGTGTATGCAAGGGAACATTGCCCAATGACAAATAAGTCTTTTTCGAAATTATAAATAATTGTAACCCATGAAGACGCTGTCACACTACACCAGTGGTAGCCCTTTTCTATGGTAGCGTATCCTCTTTATAACTCTGAATTACAAAGTTCCAACTTACTCAAAAGACGGCTTTCACACACTGATGTAGGTAACTCTATTCTTGCACAGGAGCTTGAAAATATGCTACACAAAAGGAAGCTCAAACATTAAACATTGATTGATTGACTAGAATATGCCTAGGAGGAATTGATTATTTTTCTCTCAAGAGTATACAACTAAAAGCTCATAAACACAAGTCAAATTATTTAGCTTGACACACAACAAAATTTTCAAATTAATTGATAATTTTCTTAAACTTAAAAAACACACATTTGATCAAGAGTATCTACACAATAACAAGGAAATTTAAAGAGAAAAAACCCCCAAAGATTTTCGGAGGAAATCAAAGCTAACCGAATCAAGAGCTTTAGTGAAAATATCAGCAATCAATTTATGTGTTTCAATATATTCCAAGACAAGAACTTTATTTTCAACTAATTCTCTTATGAAATGATGACGAATATCAATATGTTTAGTACGTGAATGTTGCATAGGATATTTTGAAATATTAATTGCACTTGTATTATCACCAAAAATAGTTAAAATGTCAAGATCAAACCCATAATCCAACATCATTTGCTTCATCCACAAAATTGTGCACAACAACTTCCTGCTGCAATGTATTCGACCTCAGTTGTTGAGAGAGAAATAGAATTTTGTTTCCGGTTGTGCCAAGAAACTAGATTATTTCCTAAGTAGAAACATCCTCCACTAGTGCTTTTTCTGTCAAAAGTTTTACCTGCTAAATCAGCATCCCTAAAACACACTAGATTAGAGTTAGTTTCTTTTGAATACCAAATACCATAATTAATAATCCCATGAACATATCGAATAATTCTTTTGACAGCTGCAACATGAGACTCCATGGGATTTCCTTGGTACCTGGCACACACACCAACACTATAACTCAAATTAGGTCTACTAGAAGTGAGATAATGAAGACTACCAATCATGCTCCTATACAGTGTAGGATTAACTTTGACACCATTTTCATCTTTGGATAGCTTCACAGTCGTTGCCATTGGTGTTTTGGCAATCTTTGAACTTTCAAGTCCAAAATTTTTGACTAAGTTCTTAGCATATTTGCTTTGAGAAACAAATGTGCCTTCGTCTAACTGCTTGACTTGCAAACCTAAGAAATAGGTCAATTCTCCAACCATGCTCATTTCGAATTCCTCTTTCATTTGTTTCACAAATACCTGCACCTCATTGTCCGAAGTAGAACCAAACACAATATCATGAACATAAATCTGAGCAATAATTATGTTAGATTTATTATTTTTGATAAATAAAGTTCTATCTACTCCAACCCTTTTGTATCCATGAGAAACAAGAAATTGAGTGAGTTTCTCATACCAAGCCCGAGGGACTTGCTTCAAACCATAAAGATCTTTCTCCAATTTGTAAACATGATTAGGTGCATGGGGATCTTCAAACGCTTTGGGTTGTTCAACATATACCTCTTCATTCAAGATCCCATTGATTAATGCGGATTTGACATCCATTTGGAACAACCTGAAACCAATCAAACAAGTAATAGACAATAATAATCTAATTGATTCAAGTCTTGCAACAGGTGAAAATGTTTCATCAAAGTCTATTCCTTCCACTTGTGAGTACCCTTGTGCCACTAATCTTGCTTTATTTCACACAATTGTACCAAATTCATCAGAATTATTCTTGAAAATCCATTTTGTACCAATAATATTGGTATGCAACGATCTTGGCACAAGAATCCACACTTTGTTTCTAAAAGATTGTTCCAATTCCTCCTACATAGCTTTAATCCAATTTTCATCAGTTAAAGCTTCTTTCACATTTTTAGGCTCAAGTAAAGATAAGAAACGAACAAATTGAACAACATTATTAAACCTTCTGAAATAATATCTAGAAATTTATTTTCTATCTCTCCATAATCTGTTTCATCGGATTCGTGATCTGTTGGAACAGATGGACCAGACGTTGCCACAGTAGTATCACTAACATAAGCTTCTTCGAGTTTTTCAGTAGGTTCATTAATAAACTTATCAATTTCTTCCTCAATAGAAAACTCAGAAAAATCCCTGGCATCATCAATAACAACATTAGCCGACTCCAATACAGTTTGGGTTTTCATGTTATAAACACGATAAGCCCTACTGTTAGTGGAGTATCCAATAAAAACACCTTCATCACTCTTAGCATCAAACTTACCAAGATTTTCTCTATCTCTCAAAATGTAACACACACATCCAAAAACATGAAAATAAGCCACACTTGGTTTATTACCTTTCCAAATTTCATAAGATGTTCTAGATGTACCTGGACGGAGAAAAACACAATTTATGATATAGCAAGCAGTGATAATTTCTTCTGCCCATAACCATTTGGTCAATTTTTTGCTATTTAGCATCACTCTAGCCATTTCTTAAAGAGTGCAGTATTTCCTTTCTACAACTCCATTCTATTGAGGAGTTTTGGGAGCTGAAAACTCATGAGAAATGCATACAGACTTACAAAAATCATCATAGACAGAATTCTCGAACTCTTTATCATGATCACTTCTTATACGAACAATTTTTCCAATGTTGCAATCTTTTTCAACTTTTTATTTTAATCAAAGAGTTTTAAATGCATCAAAAGTATCAGATTTTTTTTGAAGAAATCCACCCAAGTATATCTAGAAAAATCATCCACACAAACAAAAATATACCTTTTCCCATTTAAACTCTCAATTTGAGTTGGACCCATAAGATCCATGTTAAGCAATTCTAAAACTTTCGAAGTGTTTATGTCAGAAACACTACACCAAATACCCATTACCATAACACATGATTATAATAGAATTGAAAAAGAGTTATTGTAGGTGTAAAAAATTTCAGGCGGCAACTTAAAATAAGGTACCGCCAAAATACTTAGCTTTTTTTTACTGAACTTTTTTCAACCCGTGTACCCATTTCCCCCTATACCCATTTCCTCAATCTTCAATCGTTCTTCCCCTTCCTGGTCTCTCGTTCCCTTCAATCTTCAATCGGTCTTTGTCTTTCTCCGTTCGTGGTCTATCTCTCTCGGTTTCCAGTAGGCTCGGCCTCTCTCTCGGTCTCTCGGTTTCCGTTCGTGGTCCGTTCGTAGCTTGCTCTTGCAGTTTGTTTCTAATCTGCATTTCTTCTGGCATTTCTTCTGCATTTCTAATCTGCATTTCTTCAGTCTTGCAGGTCCCGTAGCTTGCTCTTGCAGGTCAACCCTCTCTTTGTACCAAGTTCTCCTTTGCTCTATCAATGGAGGAGCCTCTTCTATTCTGAGAAATACCTCAAACCCACCAGCTATTTCACTCATTCTCAGGTACACAAATTAGGCACCTTTACTGTTTTCATGTTGCTCTTACAAGTAAATATGAATCAAATAATGATCTCATGAAAATTTCTACATATTTACTTATTCTATTAGACCATATATGAATGAAGAAACAACTTAAGTAACCTTAATTTTTATTTGCTCTTCTTGTCTTTAATAAACTAATAATCTTGTAAAAAAATTAGTTGTTATTAGAATTTTTTGTTTGGCTCAGGGTTGAGGATGTGTGGAGGTCTTAATCGCGAAGTGGTATTATAGAAGTCTTTAAGGATGGTCTTAGTAAAACCAAGGAGACATATAGGGAGATCCTTGTTCTATATATTTTCTCTAGTTTTCTTTGTTATTCTTTGGATTTAGCCGATACAAATGGTGAATCCTTGTGTTAGTTTCTGGTTGTTTGTATTGCAAATTTAATTGTCTCTCATACTCTCACTCTACCTATGTTTTGCAATCCTTAAGCTCTCGTCCTCACTCGCATTCTCTTGAAAAATCATATTTAATTTCCAACTGAACTCAGTCTCTATGATTATGGCTCTAGTTTGAGCTTTTTTCTTTGCATTTTTCTCACTCAATGTTTATTTTGTTGTTCTGGTTTGGTATGTTAATGGGCTCTTTAATAGATGATGGCAAGTAAAATAGTGTAGTATGAGGCTAGGTGGCTTAGCCAGTCTTAAGATTATATCTTGTGTCGGCATTACAAATTGTAATTGTTTAACGTTTGATGTGAGGAGAGCAATTGATTCTTTATCAGCTCATACTTATCAAGTTGTATTTGTATACATACAAATATAATATTAGTATTTTTTTTTTTGATCTGAGGGCGGTGTCAATATTCAATTCAATCATTGTTTCTTTCAGATGCCACATCTTGCAACAGCTTATGCAGCTGTCAATTCACTTATTACTATCGGTGGTCATGAAGCTTTGTCTTCAATCAATAGGTGGTCAGTTTATACTTCTATTTTGTGATACTTATTTTTATACATAAGGTTGCCTTTTTGAAATGATTGAACTCAGTTTGTCTTAATATTTTTCAGAAGTACATTATACATGTTTCTGCAGCGGATGAAATAACCAAGTGGGGGTTTCAGGTATGAGATCACGTCCAATTGTGTGTAGTTTGAAATTAGAAAATGTGTCACTTTATGTGAGAAATTCATTTTTAATGCTTCTAAACTGGCTTGTACGAGATGCATTTGGTATTTTGAACTGTATTTTTCCAAGCCATTCCAAATTTCTTTTCTCTATCACTCAATCTTAATTTTTTTATTTGTATGAAAGGATATTTTGGTGTTATGATCTATACGAATCTGCACTTCTAGGCCTCAATCAATGTTTTGTGATATTTTAAATAACAAATAATTTCCCCATCCTTTTAACTTCTTGGAAAAAGGTTTATATGTAGAAGCTTTAGCATATAACAAGGAATTATGTCTTTACCCATTTTTTTTTCTTGGAAGGTTTATATATGTTATATGTTGAAAATTTAACATCGTTACATCATAATTCTTAACATTTTTGGATGTATTCATCAGGATGCATGATGGTGGAGAAATTGATGTTCGGGCCTGCTATACTGCCATTTCAGTAAGTCTCTGTGCTTGTCTTTGTGATACAAGCACGTCAATGTGTATTCCATCCTAATTCACTTATGTGAAATTAACCCAAATGGTTGTTTAATCTTTATGCTCAGTACAGTATACTCTAATTTTTGTAAGTAGCTTAGTTTATGATTATCATTATGAAAGTCTTATTCTACCAGGTTGCAAGTATTTTGAACATTTTGGATGATGAACTAGTTCAGAATGTTGGAAATTACATATTAAGGTTGGTCTTGATTGCTCTTCTCAATATAAATCGGCTCCAAAGCATGCTCGTCATCTACTCAGGAGCTGTTTGTCTTGTGAAACATTGTTCCCAATTCTCATCCAGATTATGTTTTATAGCATCCCTTGTGCATGCATTTGATTCCACTGTTAAGTCTTTTACATTGTGATATTGTATTATGATAGGAGTAATATTATGAATTGCAGAAATCATCTTATATATAGTTGTTGATTTCTATAAATAATTAAAGCTTCCCTATGCGGTGTCAATCTGCAGCTGTCAGACTTGCGAAGGTGGCATTGGTGGAGAACCTAACTCTGAAGCTCATGGTGGGTATGTTTTTAGCACGCTACTTTATGTTTTGTTTTTGCTATGAAGTTATCTTTGTAGAATCTATTGGCTATAATATATCAATAGCATCTTCTAGTGGTATGTGCTAAGTGGTAAGGTTTACTTCTGTGGTATTTAGGTGTTCAAATGCTCCCTGATTATGAGCAATAAGGTGAATTATTGTCATTGTTAATTCAATTCAAATGAAATGAAACTTAAATTATGGATATCTGATATTGTTGCATATCTTTGATGTACATTAGGTACACCTTTTGTGGGTTGGCTACAATGATTTTGATCAATGAGGTCCATCGTTTGGACTTGTCTCGTTTAATTGTAAGATATGTAGTCTTCTTGTCATTCTTAGTACCTAGCCATTGCAATATTATTCTTGATCTTACTTTTTACTGTGTTTGAATGATGTTTCCTATTTTATTAGGATTGGCTGGTATTTCGTCAAGGAAGGGAGTGTGGATTTCAAGGGAGAAGCAATAAATTGGTTGAATGATGCTATTCCTTTTGGCAGGTCATTTTCTGTCTTTTTCACATTTTTTACAATTCCTTCAGGACTATAATGGGGTTAACGAAAAGCACACTGACCAGGGAGGTTCTTTTGCATTATTATGAAGATTCGGTTCATTTATTGATGAACAACTGGTGAGGCCAGATGATGTTGGACGTTGCAGCACTTCCACAATATCTGATATACCTGAACAGGGAGGTAGGCCAATTTAGCAGAGTATAAGTTATGGTACCTGTACTTGAGCTTTTTTCATTTGTTAGGTTGTGATATTTATTCTTTTACTTTCTCATTCTCATTTGCAGGTCTAAATGCTTCTTTCCATGTGAATTACAATGATATTGGTCATAACTTTATCACAACATGTCCAGTAATGGAGCACCTTTTCAACAGCCATGCATTGCAGCAATACATACTTCTATGCACACAGGTTTGGATTTCATTAGTCATTTGACAACGTTAAGAACTTGACTTGATTCTTAATGATTTGAGTTTAGAATGCCCATCTCTTAGGCCTAGTTTAATAGTTTCTTTGGCTAAAACATGTAAAGTAGTCTGGTTTTCTTTTCTGCAAATGCAATAGAAGACTAGTGAATCAGCATTTGAAATGTTGAGGTTCTGGAAACTATGTTAAATAGACTGCTGCATGTGGAAGATTGTTACCTTTCAGAAATTAAACGTCATCCTTAGTAGTAAACAATCCTTTACTTCAGTCGATGCAGGTGCAAGAGGGGGGACTCAGAGACTTTCTTTGGGCTACAAGGAGGTGAATATTTTCAACAACCAAGTTAACTTCAAAATATTTTTTATGTATTAAATTTCATATGAATCATTTCTGTTTACTTTTTTTTTGTAGGCTGAGAAGGTGGTTTCCTCTTCTTTAGCATACTTGACACAACCAGATTCAAGCTCTGGAGTTGAAAACTTTCAAAAGGAAAGTTGTCATTAGGTTTACAATATTTTCCTTCTCACTTGTGAGTTTTGACCTTATGTAGGTTTCCACTGACAGAATTAGTGTTCAGGATTCTAGTGGGAAGAAAGTTGAAGCCCAAATTCTTCCTATATTGAATGCCACTTTTAGTGTTAGAAATTATTATGTGAGAGCATATTTGGGTGAATCTCCGAGAGAAGCAATTAAATATTGGCTTGCATTTACAGTGTCAGTACCGCCAATTGGTTTCAGCACTTACATAATTTCTACCACTAAACAAACAGGTTGGCCATATTGTAATGTTTAAGGTGTTACATATAAGAGCTCTCCAAGTTAGACTTGATAATCTAATTATTGCTCTACTTTACAGGCTCTAGTGTAGCTATTTCTTCTGTGTACATGTCAGAAGAAAGTATAGACAACACTATAGAAGTTGGACAAAGAAGTTTGAAGCTAATTTATTCAGCTCGTGATGGAAAGCTTTCACACTATGCTAACAACAGAAATTTGGTATGCTATGTTGAAGATTTAGTTTCCCAGTACCTTTTCCACTTCATTTTATATGGTTTGTTTTTGTATGGAGTTTTTTTTATGTATCTTCTAATATTCAATCTTAATTCAAAATTAACACATATGGGTAAATTATCTCATAGACATGTCATGGACAGTGATGCTAATCTTTTTCCTCTTTTTCTTTTTTTGGTTTCCAATTTCCTTGTACATTCATGCATTTGCTCATGGTTTTATAAAATTCTATATTGATGGACAAAGATGGTGATGTGTTTACTATGTTATGTTCCTATTGAAGATTACAGCATCTGCAGAACAGTCATACAGTTATTACAGTGGAAACGATGGAACTGATAAAGATCCACAGGTAGTGAATTATCTATGCACTTAACAAATTTACTATGCTTTGTCAATTCCTAGATTACTTCTATTTTTTAGAGTAGTTTTAGCTGTTATCAATGTGGTGTTGTCTTTTCTGTTGAAGGCTTCTGGAGCATATGTATTTCGTCCAAATGGCACATTTCCAATCAAATCCGATAGCCAGGTAACTAAAGTCGTTTAATTTGTGTAAAATTTTTAAATGATCATGAACTGTCAATTTATAGAATTGAGTACCTAAAGGTAACACTCCTATGTTCCAGGCTTCTCTAACTATGGTTCGAGGTCCGGTACTGGATGAAGTACACCAACGGTTCAATCCATGGATATCTTAGGTGATTTGCTGCTCCAAATATAACAAGATCATACAGTTGTTTTAGACTTGATATATCAAACTGTAATTGGGTAGGAATGATTAGATAACATGTTTGGAATTGTGTTCTCAACCTAGGGACATTATTCCTTATAATTTCAGTAACAAACCCAAATGTATGCACAGATTACTAAGGTATTCAAGGAAAAGGAGCACGCTGAAGTTGAGTTTACTGTAAGTTAACTTCTGAAATTGATCTACCAAGAGCACAGAGAATTCTGTTAACTTTGTTTTTCATATATATATATATAGTTGTCAATTTACTGTTTGCTGATTATGGTATTCTATTTTTTGATTGGACCTATACCTGTGGATGATAGCATAGGAAAAGAAATCACTACTCAAATTACAACAGCCTTAAAGACTAATGGAACATTCTACACAGATTCTAACGGACGCGACTTCATTAAGAGGGTATTCTAAATCTCTAATACTTAAATTTGATAAGAGATATTTGAATCACACACTGTGCTACTTTATATATCATTGTACAGTTAAATATATGGAAGTTGAAGATCTTTGCGGTTTATTTTCAAGTCTTTATTCCATCTCATGGAAGCATACATGAAGTTATTATCCTGTGTGCTTCTGTTTCTTGACGCATTGAAACATACGACTCATATAGATATGTTATGGTATTGATTCAATTTATTCTCAAGCTGCATTGATCTTACCTCCATTCCATTTTACAGTTTTTATAGTAAGCATCAATTATTGAGCATGTACTTAGTTCAACTATCTCAATTCAGTTTTCTATAATAGTACTTATTAATTAGCTTGACAATTTTTTTTGGTGCTGAAATTACCTTGACTTAGCATGGCTTGAAATTTGTATTTTTGTTTAAAGGTGCATGAAACTTTCTTGCTTATAAATTATGTTCTCATATGTGTGGTGCCACTAACACTCTGTTTTGGTTATTGATTATAAGCCCTGTTTATTTTATAAAAAAATCTGCACATTCTTGTTGATTAAGATTCTAGGTGCTATAATTGGAGGTTTTACTTAGCTCTCTTTCATAGATAAAAGAGTCAAAGTTCAAGAGTATTATTAACATATTGGATTTATTGCATTGCATTTTAATCATGATTTTTTGTAGTTTTTGTAAAGACTGTTATTTCTCTGTTCTTCATCAATTAAATTGATTAGTATATTTTCACTGTTAGTTGGAAGATATGCAGCTGTTGTTGACATGAACCAGGTTTTAACTAGAATTAGCCTAACATGATCTACATTTCTGCATAGCATGCACACATATCATGTATTTACAATTAGACAGAGACACTTAGAGAGATCTGAATGAGTCATGTGTCAGAGCTTGGCTCTATTCTAGGTTAGTTTCTTCAAAGTCTTTGTTGTTGATTTTTGTCTATTTCCAGCCTTCATTGTTGAGTTTTTTTGGGGGGCTATGTTTTCTAAAGATAAAACAGAGTATTACATCTTATTTTCTGGTTTACATTATTGGAAATTTTTTTGGCCATTATTTCCATTCCTTCATAGCCATCAAGTCTGATTTTACCTTTCATAATGTCTGAAACAACCGTAACAAGTGATTGCTTATATTGAATTGTGTCACCCTCTTTAACGGTAAATTGGCCATAATAATATATCATTATATTTTGAGCACACCATGTCACTATGTTAGGTACCTTTTGGCATATTTTAGGCCAGTATCCAAGACTGGGTCTTGTAAGTCAACATACCTCTATAATTTTTTAGGCTAATGAGTTCTTATGAATATTGTTGACTGTTTTTAATAATAGATAATATTTTAATTGTTTCATCTTTCTTTTGTCCAAGTAATCTATAGTGATTACTTTCTTTTTTAATAGTTCAGGGTATTTCTTTTTTTAATACTTTCTTTTGTCAAACATCTTACTTGCCTAGATGTCACGTTAAGTATTATTTATTTCTTTAATTATTTTTATTGTTACACTAAATAAAAAGAAGTTAAGTTTTCAGTTTTACAGAAACATTTACTTTTGCCCTTTGACTACTGAAGTAATATGATAATTTGTAAACCTCTTTTTTTTTTCTCTATGGGATACTAAATTGTAGAAAATGACAGCTTAACTGTCTATTTTGCAGATTGATGTAGGCATTGGATCTTCATCATTTGCAAAATCACAGGGCCTGGAATGACTCATTGATAGTGGATGTTTTCCAGGTGAGTGGGAATTAAAGTCTTCTTTCTTGAAAGCTATATTTCTTCTTTCCTTGAACCATAAGCATTTATTTTTTCCTGTACTGGTACGAAAGTATTTTCTTCTCTTACAATGTTTATATGTTAATGGTCAAGGTCAATATAAGTCGACACTGGTTTGCCCAGCATGTGGAAAGATTTCAATCACTTTTGATCCCTTCATGTATTTGTCGTTGCCGCTACCTTCAACTGCAACTCGGCAAATAACCGTGACTGTGTTTTACGGCGATGGAAGTGGTCTTCCTATGCTATACACTGTTAGTTTGCTAAAGCAAGGTTGCTGTAAAGATCTTAGTGAACAACTAAGTACTGCTTGTTGCTTGTTGCTTGAATGTTGATGAGATTCTTCTGCTTGCAGAGGTAAATTTGGTTTCCATTGACATCTGCTACAATTTATTTTATTTATTCCCTTAATTTTAGTTCTAGTGGTTGAGTAACTGTAATTTCGATTGCTAGGTTTATGAACATAAGATTTTTCGATATTTGGAAAACCCCTCAGAGCAATTGGCTCCAATTAAGGAGGATGACCACTTATAGACTTTCTAAAAACGTCGTGGGAAGATCCAGAGTTGAAATAATTCATCGACCACATGAAAAGTAAGCTTGCATCCCTATCCTTATGTAATTGGTAAATAGCACTGGTAAACATGTGATGTACAAACCGGTGTTGCCAATCCATCTATTGAAAAATAGCTTTAACTAAGTAATTTCAGAAGGGGATTATAGTATCAATTAAAATAATTATTGGCTACTTGTTCATTAAGAAGCTGAAGTCCGTATGAATAAAGTTCAAGTGCTCCAAGTCAAGTGTTAACTGGATAATACTGGCTATATTATCTGCTTTTGAGAAATGTGTTTTAATTTTTTGTATCCTAGTCATTTTATGTCTTGGATCATCTACGCAGACTGCTTGTTAGACTTCTGCTGGATTTCTTAACTTAGATAGTTGGATTTTTTAGGTGCCCGTCAGACAGTGTTAAGGGTTGTCAGGGAAAGCTTATCGGTACCCCTTTTGTTACTTATTTAAAAGAGCCAATATGTGGAGCCAATGTTGAAGCTGGTGTTACTAGATTGTTGTCACCTTTGAAGAGAACGCGTCCTTCAGTTAAGCTCCAGAATGGTAAGGAAAATGGATTTGAAAAAGAGGTTATTGAAGAACCATCAAACACCTACAATTCTAAGAACTTGTCAATGGATGATACAGAAGTAGAGGAAAAATCCAGCGAAGCGTTATTTCTGTGTTGAAAGTAGTAAATTTTAGACTCTTTGAATACTTAAAGAATATTTTGTTGTTGATGACAATGTTGCATATTTTAAATTAAATTGTGGATTGTTAATTCAATGTAGAATGTTCTTATTTTTTGCTATTTGAAAATCAAGTTCATTTGATAATGCTAGTATATATTAGAAAGTTAATTTTAATTATATAAAAAAAATAAAAAAAAAATAGAATAAATTAGTGTAATATAAATAAAATATATAATGAGAATTTAAATATATCTAAATATAACAATAATACGAAAAATGAGTTATAATATATATTACAATAACCCTTTTTATGCAAAGAATTATGTTATGGAAACTTTATTATATAACACTTAGTATAACACAAAAAATGTGTTATACTAAAGTATAGTATAACACAAAAACTGTGTTATAGTAAAGTGTAGTATAACACAAAAAAAGTGTTATACTAAAGTGTAATATAATACAAAAAAAGGGTTATAGTATCGACTATAAATAACATAATTCAACACTTATCTATATATTAAAATAACACAGAAGTTGTGTTATCGTTGACAGTACAATAACACATCTGTATAACACTGATAAAGTGTTATGTAAAGTACCCTGACCTACGATAACATAGTTTGTCTTAACACATCAGAAAGTGTTATCGTAGGTTTTGATAACACATTTTTGTTGTTATTAAAAGCATTTTTTCTTGTAGTGAAACACTTTTATGTGTAATTTTTAATTGCTTACCAAGTTGACAACTCTTGCACTTACCATCAGATTCTTTACCTAGCTTAGGTAAACCACGAACAATCCCTACATGTGACAATTTTTTCAAAGTTTTGAAATTTATGTGACCAAGTTTAGCATGCCACACATCAGTGTTATTACTCACAACAGATTGACACATAATAGAAGGCAGAAGAGTATAGCAATTGTCATTAGATCTAAAACCTTCAAGAACATTCTCTCCATTCTTGTTTAAAATAAAACAATTCTCATTATCAAAGTTAACAGTATAAACTTGATCACAAATTTGACTTATGCTAAGCAAGCTAGCTTTAAGTCATTCCACAAGTAACACTCTTTTGATTCTAGGTAACCCTTCGAAGTTAAGAGTACCCATTCCAGGAACATTACCTTCAATTTCATTCCCAAAAGTAACAGATCAACAATGCATAGGTTTTATGTCTGTAAGAATAGACCTGTCACCTGTCATATGTCTTGAGCAACCACTGTCAAAATACCAAAAATATGAAGAAGCAGATCTATCATATTCACTAGTAAAACCAGCAAAACAATTATTCTTTTTGATCCATATTTTCTTTGATTGAACATTTTCCTTTTTTACTCTTTTGGATTTATCAAAATAATTGAATTTCTCAAAATATTCACTTTTGGAAAAATTCATAAGAGTAAAACACTTAGGTCGAATACGACCCTTCCTACCACAAAAATGACAGATTGGAATGAATTTTTCAAACATTCCATTGGATTTACCTATTGACTGTGTCCTTTCTATTTGAGCAATCCGAGTACTGGATGCAACATATTTCAGTGAAGATGACATAGGAACATTAGATGATAGCATCCCAGCTGAGATAAAGACTGTTTTCTTTGATTTTTGAGAACTTGAAGCACCAAGTCCCACATGACTTCTTTGACCTACATTCTGTATATTCTCAAAAACAGTTGAACCGGGGTTAAGCATTCTAACATTTTTCTCAAGAGTATCCAAATCTTTAGACAACTTATTAATTTCAACATTTTTTGAAATTATTTCTTAATCAAAATTTTCATATAAGTCAGTAAGTTGTTTAATTTCAAAGGATAAATCTTTATTTTTGCTTACCAATGACTAGTTTTAATAACACACTTTCACCCATGAACCATACATCTTTTTGTAAGATTCACTCAAAGAGTCATCATTCAATTCAGATTCATCACTATCAGAATGTTCTTCATCTTTTGAAACATTATTCAAGCAAACAATTTTTTCATTCTCAGATTTAGAAATAGGTAAAATAGAAGTGAAAGCGACATTACCTTCCTCATCTTCACTACTTTCAGAGTCATTATCACTCCAAGTAGCAATCATACCTTTTTTGTTCTTTTTCAAGGTGTTTGCACATTCAGATTGGATGTGGCCAAATTCCTCACATTCCCTGCACTGGATACCCTTTTTATTAGTTTGAAAAGGTTTAAGAGAATAAGGATTACCTTTTGACGACTTGCCATTGAACTTCTTATTTCCTACCTTCTTCATATATTTTTGAAAATTCTTTGCAAGCATTGCCATTTCACTATCACCATCTTCATCATCTGATGCTTGTTTTTCAGTACTTTTTAAAGCTATGGTCTTTTCTTTCTCTTTGGAAGTACTTGGCTTGTCTTTTTGATGAATCTTTTGATTTAACTCAAAGGTACGAAGTGACCACATCAATTCTTCTACTTTCATAGTTCTGAAATTTTTTTCCTCTTCCATAGCAGTGAGCTTAACATTGAACCTGTCAGGAAGAACTCGAACGATTTTTCTAAAAAGAACAGAATCATCAAGTTTCTCACCAAGTGCAAAATACTCATTAGAAATATTAGATAATCTCTCATAAAATTTAGATAGTGTTTCAGAATCAGACATCATAAGGTCATCAAACCTAGTTTGTTACATAATAAATCTAGATCTTTTAACATCTATAGTTCCTTCAAACTGAGTTTGAAGAATTTTCCAAGCATCTTTAGCCAAGACACATGTGGAAACAAGTTTAATAAAACTTTCTCCAACACCATTGAAAATGGTGTGAAGAGCTTTATTATTATAATTGGATACTTTTTCTTCTTTTGTATCCCAAATAAGTTTAGATTTTACATTTGTGCTTCCATCTTCACCTTTTTCGGTAGGAGGTGACCATCCGACAAAATTTCTCTCCACGCTTTCTCATCTTGAGCTTTTATGAAAGCTCTCATCCTAACTTTCCAATATGGATAGTTTGAGTCATTAAGAAATGGAGGTCGAGACACCAAACTACCTTCTGCAAAGAAAGACATTTCACACAAAACACATCAAATAGAAAATAACCACAAGATCTCATTAAGAGTTTAGTGAACCGATCTGATACCAATTGAAATTCTGTTTATTACGATTACCAACTAAATTATTCAAATTAATTGTTGAACTGTTCCAAAAATGTTTAAACGGATATAGAGACTGTTTGAACAGAAACCAGATATGTTTAAACATTTTATCACCAGAAGATAAAAATGAACATAAAGTAAAGAACACACGAAATTATATGTGGTATCAGTAATCTTTGCAGATTTCTACTAGTCCACGGGGCCACGCCCAGAGAATGAAATTGATTAGAAGAATATCTAAACGATTATGAAACCAAATTGACTTATAAAAATAAAGATTCCCTCTTGAGTTTGTCGCAACTGTTGTAATCTAAACTCCTAATCAAATTTTCGGAAGCGCCAAGATCTTGAACTCCCTTCAAATCATAACACTTGCACTTTTCCTCCCGAAAAGTGACTCACGAGCAAGACTTCTCCCGAATCTTGATGAAAAATGTCCAAGTGTGTTCAACCTGCACAATTAACACAAAGAAAAAAATATAGAAGTACACTTTAATAAACCACTAAGAACTTGCTGGACTCAAGTTCTTCACACAATAAACACTCTCTCTAAACTTGAAAAATATTTGGAAAATAAGATACCTAGAAAGCTCCAGAAAAACCAACGACCTAAGGATGCCTATATACCCTTTAGAATCCTTTTAGGTCGTGGAAAACAAATCAGAAACCAATCAGCCAATAAATGGAAAATCTTCCCAAAGGGAAAGTCAGAATCTGTTCAAACAGACTGGCAATCCATTCAAACAGATTCATCGAAGCTGGACAGTTTTTAAACCCAGTTTCCTTAAATAAATTAGGAAAAAATATATACATTATCTCTGCAAGCTGTACACGATTTCTAGACAAACAAATCAGATTAAGAAATTAAAATAAATACCAATAATTTCCATATATACAAAAGTCAAGAAAAAAATATTCTTTTATAGGAAATTATATATTTATTTAATTAACATATATATAATAATCTGATTAGAAATTTTTTTGCAGTAAAACAAGAACCAAACCATTTCGAAAATACCACCATAATTAATTTTGTCAATTTTATCAAATATGCCAATAAAGGATTTTACAATAACCGAAAATCCATATAAAGAAAAACTTTTCAAAATATGCAATAGTTCGTAAATATGAAAATACTTAGAAGAAAATTACAATGTCATAATTTTAAAACATTCAACAAGCCCAAAATATTTTCTTAGTTATCATATGGGTTGTAGTCCCCAAAACATAAATTCCCAAAAGATCGGTCCACATGTACATCGTCGCAGATAAACTCCAGCGCTCACTGATCCACTTTGCCTTTGAGCTTACCTACAACATGAAACAACTATGTAAGTGAAACGCTTTAACTATTTTTTTTAAAACACCTTCATTTCCAATGCCGAACCTAACTTTTTTACTATTCATTTTAAGCCCATATTAAATGTTAGGTTCTCTAACCACAACCCATTAAAATCCATTTCACGTGTTATGCGTCCTAATGATGGGAACTAGGTGAAAGCTCACGTCAAAAATTCAATTTAGGTTAGGATAACAACCCCCCCCCCCCCCCCCCCAAAACTCGTTTTTTTTGTTAAGGTTTGAAATTACTATTTTCCCTTGTTTACAAGTAACTTGGAAAAATTATTTTAAGCTAAAATTTTATGAGGGCCTTAATAGATATCTTAAGAAATTTCTCACCAATTTTCAAAAATTTTGGGAAGGCAAAACCCATTAAACAATTTACAGAAATCTAAGCTGTTCCTGCTACCCACGAGTTTTTTTTCTTGAGATTTTTAGGGTTTTTAGAAAAATTATTTCTCTTACATCGTAGCCCATTTTTTTTCAAAAATTTTACTAGGATCTTTAATCATATCTCATTTATTCTCCAAATGTCATAATTTTTAGGGAAGGGGAAACCATTCAAAAATGTAAGACAAACTGGTCAGTATTTGCTGCCTTGAAATTTCCTTTTCAGATTATAAGGGAAAATTTTGGAAAACCATTACACTTTCACCATTTTGCATTTTCCTTTAAAAAAATTTGTGATCCTTATACATATTTAAAATAATATTTTACCAAATTTCATGGATTTTGGCACAGTAAACCGTGTTCAATAATCAAAACAATTTGGGCAGTGCATGCTGCCCAGAAATTTTCGAGATTGCATGAAGATCCCAAAAAGTTCATAACTTCGGTTTGAAAACACATTTTTTTTTCAAAAGCCTAAACTCAAGTACTTATCTAGAACTATGCAAAAGTACAAATTATTTCCATAAACAGAGGTACTAGGGTACGATCTAACCTGTTGGAAGTCAGACCACGAAAACATGGCAGCATGCATTGTTACACATTCTAGGAAAACTAAACACAACTAGCAAAACCCTAGCCACATGCATGCATGAAAATGAAAAAATCAACCAATCTAACCATCAAGCATAAAATAAACTCCAAAAACAAACAAAATAACCTATACAACCAAATCTATATCAATAACCAAAAATACTCAAGAACCAACCAAAAATCTACCTTTGATGGTTCTAGCTTGGAGATAAAGTTCCCTTAACCTTTAAAACTTCCTCCTTGTGTTATATACACTCAAACCAAGCCCCAAGATTCCACATGAAATTTTTTAAAAAAGAAATGTTAGGGTAGAAGATGGAGATGAGTGGAAAATTTTAAAAACTCTAAAATCTTTACCCTTGTTCTCACTACAACATCAACAAGCTTCAAATCTTTGAGATCCTCCTAGAACCAGAACTATTGAACCATAGAATAAAAGATCCATGCCATGAATTTCCATTAGAATAACTTGCATATATAGTAAAAACCCTTAGGATTTTGGGTTTGAATGAAAAAGAGAAGGAAAGATTGTACTAGGTTCGAAATTTACACTTGCCTAGTGTGCTATTGAATTTTCTTCCTTCCTTCAATGGAGAGTGAGAGCTCTTCCTCCTTGGAGAGAAAAATGGCAGAAAATGGAGAGGAAAGAGAGACCTCTCAGTTTTGGGGAGTGAAATGAATAGAGTTTCTCTTTTTGTTTTCTTTAGAAAAAGAAGGAAATAAAAAAAAATGATTGGTGTGTAAGTGGAATGATTAGAGTTAATCCAATGAGTGGGTGAGGCTCTTACACTTCCTTAGGTAGGTGTCCTAGGCTCTTGCTAGCCCTAGGCACAGCCTTGACCGCACACTCCTTTGTCTCTCCTCCCTTGGAAAAGACCTTATTGACATTGCTCCTTTTACTCACTTCTAATGCACTCAAGGGCCCTTTGATAATTTCACTATCTAAATTTAACCCAAATTTTTACATTATAGTTTTTAAATATCTGTAAGCTAAAATAAAATAAATGTGACCAAAAATAAATTTTGTCACATAACACATAAATTTGGTAATTTACTCAAATTGACAAAAATTCATTTCAGAGGCTCGAGCAAGAATTTCTCATTATTAAGCCTGGTTGATTGAGATTCAAACCTCAATCAATTTTTCTTAAACTTATTGGCTTGACTATAATGTCCTAGTGCAAGAAAAAATTAATATTTTTTTGCCATAGTCTTTCCTATTTAATTAATCATAGATTTGTACCCGATTAGGGTTTTTGACTCCGTCGACGACGAAAGGTCTCGGTTTCTAAAAAACCGCATTTACCACAACATGGCTAGCATTCAAACATCACAACTTCTTGTAACGTAAAATATTCCCCGGACATAATACATAATACAGCGAATTAAAATACCAGAACTACAGTTTACCTGGTGCCCTAAACGGGGGCATTACAATACTTACAATTTATACATGTTTCGTCCTTGAAACTTAGAGCAACTGTGGGTATAACTCTCTCATCTGGTCTTCGGATTTCGATGTTGCTTCTTCTACCCTGTGGTTACACCACTACCCCTTAACCAAGGGTATCGACTTATTTCGTAACACCTTAACCTTACGATTCAGAATCCTCACCGGTTTCTCCTTGTAACACAGTTTTGGATCCACCTTGAGCTGTTCGTAACTAAATACATGGCTCAGGTCTTCAACTTATTTTCTTAGCATAGATACATTGAATACATCATGTACTTGAGCCAATGCAGGTGGGAGAGCTAATGGTAGGTTACCATGCTGATTTTCTCCACTATCTCAAAACGTCTGATATACCTTCAACTTAATTTTCCTTTCTTACCAAAACGCAGAGCTCCCTTCAACGGAGCCACCTTAAGGGTCACCTTATCTCCAGGTTCAAATGCCAAGGGTCTTCGGCTTCGATCCGCATATTTTCGCTGTCCATATATGGTGGTCTACAGCCTCTCTCGAATCTTCTTGAAATCCTCAGTAACAATGTCCACTTCCTCTGTACCCTAGAATTTTCTTTCACCAACTTCGTCCCAATGAATCGAGGATCGACACTTTCGCCCATAGAAGGCTTCATATGGCTCCATCTTAATACAGTCGTGGTAGCTATTGTTGTAAGAAAATTCCATCAGTCGAAGTTTTTCGCTCCACGACCCCTGGAAGTCAAGTACACAGGCTCTCAGCATGTCTTCTAGGGTTTGGATCGTTCGCTCACTTTGGCGGTCTGTTTGGGGACGGAAAGTAGTTCCAAACTTAAGTTGAGTCCACAAACCTTCTTGCATCCTTTTCTAAAATGCCGAGGTGAAATGTCTATCTCGGTCTAAAATGATGAGCTTAGGTACTCCATGTAGTCGTACAATCTCTACTAACTTATCCGTAGAATAAGTTATCTTAATGGGTAGGAAATGTGCCGACTTGGTCAATCTATCAACAATAAGTTATATTGTATCTTGACCCTTAGGAGTATTTGGTAGTCCAATGACAAAGTCCACTGTGATCATCTCCCACTTCCATTATAGAATATCTAGGGGTTACAGCAACTTGGCTGGTCACTGGTGCTCTGCCTTGGTTTGTTGGTAGGTGAGGCATTGAGCCACGTATTTTGCTACTTCCTTTTTCTTCTTCGGCCATCAAAAATATTTCCTTAAATCTTGGTACATTTTTGTGGTGTCGGAGTGCATTGCATAAGGGGCATTGTGTGCCTTATAGAAGATTTTCTTCTTAATCTTTGCATCGTCGGGAACACAAATTCTACATTTAAATCCTAACACCCCATCTTTTGATATGTTGAGTCCCGGTCGCATATCCTTCCTCACCTCATGTTTGATCTGCTCATACAAAGGTTCCAAAAGCTGTCTTCCTTATATGGCTTCCATAATGGTGGGTTCTACTGAAAGATTTTCTAATTTGCCAACAACTACCTCGAGATCCGACGTAGAGATGTCACCTTGCAGTTAAAGGGCATTTATTGCACTGTCATCACGTGCGCCATCGGATGCCGATTCAGAGCATCAGCCACCTTATTGGCCTTTCTGGGATGGTATAGAATGTCACAATCATAAACGTGAAACAATTCTAACCACTGGTGCTGCCTCATGTTCAATTTTTTATGGGTGAAGAAATACTTGAGGCTCTTTTGGTTGGTGTAAATGTCACAATGTATCGCATAGAGATAACGCCTCAATATTTTCAATGCCAACACTACTGCAACCAACTCCAAGTCATGCATCGGGTTGTTCTTCTCGTAACTCTTTAGTTGTTGGGATGCATAAGCTATCGCATTGCCACGTTGCATCAGTACCGCCCCTAGTCCTTGTTCTGAGGCATCGCTATAGATTGTGTATCCCTCTGTCCCATTGGGGATAGTTAGCACTGGGGCAGTGGTCAACCTCATCTTTATTTCTTAGATACTCCTCTCACACTATTCGATCCATACAAACTTAGCATTTTTTTACAGGTAAGAGTAGTCATTAGCTTAGCTATTTTCGAGAACCCTTCTATGGAACCTCCTATAATACCCTACTAATCTGAGAAAACTTCTCACTTCCTGAGCATACTTTGGAGGTTTCCACTGACTTACTACCTCTATCTTTGTAGCATCCATGTATATCCCTTCTTCAGACACCACATGACCCAAGAAACTCACCTTTTCTAGCAAAAACTCACACTTAGAGAATTTGGCATAAAGTTTTGATTCCTTTAAATGTTGAAGAACCATCTCCAAATGAACCGAATGTTCCTCCGGGTTCCTCAGTATATCAAAATATCATCAATAAACACGATGAATAATTTATGCAGATATTCGCTAAGCACTTGGTTCAAGAGGTCCAGGAATGCGGCGGGTGCATTGCTGAGTCCGAAGGTCATCACTATGAACTCGTAGTGACTAAATCGCGTCCAAAACACTATCTTATGTAACCTGATCAGAGATCTATCTTTGAGAATACTGATGCTCCATGGAGATGATCATATAAATCATCGATCCTTTGAAGCATGTTCCGGTTCTTAATCGTCAACTTGTTCAACTCCTGATTGTTTATACACATTTTCATGGAGTCATCTTTCTTCTTTACAAACAATATCGGGGCTCCCCACGGAGAATAACTTAGTCTTATGAACATTTTATCAATTAGCTCCTCCAGTTGAGCCTGCAACTCCTTCAATTCAGCTGGTACCATCCGGTACAGAGCTTTCGAAATGGGCGCTGTCCCTGAAATAATTTCTATTTTAAACACCAGTTCTCACTCCAGCGGTAGCCCGGGAAGGTCATCGGGAAATACTTCATGAGGTTTGCATATGATGGGTACTTGGGCTAGTTGTAACGTGCCCAATTTATCCTTATCCATGACGTGTGCAAGATATCCCATGCAACTGCCCCCTAACATCTTCCTCGCCTTCATAGTGGAGATCATCATGAATTTATTTTCCCTGGCTACGCCTTGGAACGTAAACCGCTCTTCTCCGGCCGATTTGAAAACCACTCTCCTCATCTAAAAGTTCACTATGGCACCATACTTAGATAACCAGTCCATCCCTAATATTACATCGTATCGTGTACGTCCAAAATGAATAGGTCTACTGTCAATTCTCATCCCACTACCCAAACTATACAACTCTTACCCATGACTGCACCAACATATCTTTGCCTGAAGGGAACAACACCCCACAGACACTAGGCATAGGTTCAGGCATTCGATTAAATTTTTCAACAAAAGAGGCAACTACAAAAGAATATGATGCACTAGTGTCCATTAATGCATATGCTGAGGTTTGGGCATTAGAGATCTGATTTGACACCATCTCAGATGGTTCGACTTCTTTGTTGCCTTGAGTAAGAGTGTAAACCCCTGGTGGGACTCCTATCTACTTTTGTTAATTGTTGCCGCTCTTCCAATTCGAACTTGGGCAATTCATAGGAAGCCCTCGCCTTGCACTCACCCAAATGTCGATGGCCACACTTATTAAAAATAGGCCAAACACAAAATTGTGCCTAGGTTGTTTGTTGGAACCCCCAATCCGACTGTCAGATGGTCCCCCTTTTCACTTGTTATTCCCATTGCTACTCAGCCTTGGGCCTCCCTGGGTTCCGAAATTCTTTTTATTGCGGTTGGTCTTGGGGAAAAACCTTCCCTAGGAGCTATTCCGTTTAGCTTGGGTCTGACCTGAATTGCCAAAGGTAAGCTTTCTTTCTTTAAACTTATGGGATTCCTTCTTTTCCAGTTCAGACCATATCTCTTGGCGAAGCTCTCGCTTCACTGCTTCTTTTCCAGTGTCCACGAGTTTTTTGATCTCTCCTTGAATTCCTCTCATAAACTTCCATAATTTTGTTGATTCATTACTAACCAGATGCAATGCAAATTTGCATAAGAGATCAAACTTCCTTGTATATTCCTGGACGATTAAATTTCCTTGAGTGTCGTAAACTCTACCACCTTGTGGTCAATCATGGTACGACTGTAATACATAGAGTTTAACAAGATTACGAATTATGCCCATTCCATTTTGGCCACATTATGACCCTTCCTTACAACATCCCACCAGATGCGGACATCTTTTCTCAACATATAAATTGCACAAACCACCTTTTCATCAGTAATTTTGATGAAATCGAAGACCCTTTCGAGTATATTGATACATTATTTTTCCACTAGTGGATCAATAATACCTTCAAAGATGGGTCGGTTCTGGCTACCAAACTGTTCAGAAATGGGTTTACTAAAGTGAATAGGAAGGGACCCTTAATCAGAAGTGTTACAAAGTAGATAGTAATAACATTCAGGGCTATACCTTAGCAATACAAAATTATCATGACAGATCATGTTATACAGTTTTAGTTAGTAGAATAGTAAATACAAAAGAGAACCCTAGCTACGTGTGGGGTTTCTACATATAATTGCTACAACTATACAACAGTCCTACAACCTAGTAGGTTTTCCAAGTCTTTACCAAAAAGTATCAACAAGACTTTCACAGCAAAACCTAATCTACCCTATCCATCAGCATACCTAGCTCTATGTTGGACCCCTCATTTGGCTCCTCAAGATCCTCCTCTGGCTCTACCGCCTTGCCTTAAGGTATGCTATAAACCATGGAGATAGGCCAATCCATGGCCCAAATGCTAGCTCGATCTCCATGCTGAAGTCATCCCAAGTGTCATGAACCAGCTGCCAACGTCTGCGATGAGACCATATCCGTGCCTCGCCTCTTAGACACGTGCTGGCATATGGCACTCTCCGTTGCTCGGGTGTGCTGGCCCTATCAAAGACTTCTATCATGTAATGTGTCCATTTCCAAATGACACCTCGATGTCGTTGATCGTACTAGAAGCATCGAGGATTCTCGTGGTGAAATAACCTATAATAGTCAACCCTAGGTGTGGGAATCACGGGTAGGTTCTCTATTACAAGGTCATTTATCTCAGGTATATCATCCATAACCTATAATTTATAGGATTCAGGTAAATAAAAGAAATCAAAGGAAACAGATATGAAAAGATAATACTTACAATGAGTGCCGATCTATCTTCCAGAATGTACGTGTGGGTTTGTCATCCCAAGTGTCACGAACCAGCCGCCAACGTCTGCGATGAGACCATATCCGTGCCTCGCCTCGCCTCTTAGACAAGTGCTGGCATATGGCACTCTTTGTTGCTCGGGTGTGCTGGCCCTATCAAAGACTTCTATCATGTAATGTGTCCACTTCCAAATGACACCTCGATGTCGTTGATCGTACTAGAAGAATCGAGGATTCTCGTGGTGAAATAACCTATAATAGTCAACCCTAGGTGTGGGAATCACGGGTAAGTTCTCTATCACAAGGTCATTTATCTCAGGTATATCATCCATAACATATATGTTATCCAGATTTCCGGATAGCGTTTAGATGGATAGCCTCGGGGAAGCAGAATTATCAAAGTCTTTCACGAAAGGTGACCAGAGCTCGCGGATGGACAGAAAGGCTTCGCCTCTCCCGTTTGGTGTCCAGCATACTCTTTCAAGCAACCGCGACGCGGAAGCTCGTCAATTCTCCCGGACTCCCGAAGGGATATCCTTCGGGGAAGGTCCTTCCAGGAGAAGCTCTTCAGGTTACCTTCGCGGATACAGTTCCGTGCGTCGCACGGAAGAAGACCAAGCGGTCGAGTCATGGAGGAGGCATAGTTGGAGTGATATCCACCTGACACAGGATCCCGCCTGACACGCCCGACAGGTCGAGGCCGCACACATCCCAGCACGCCTAAAAGTACCTTCTCGCCTACTGTTCCGCTGACAGCCTGGAAAAGACAGCTGCCTTTTTACATTCCCCATACTTTCATGTAAATATACCCACATAGAACCTGGTAGCCAGGCGACTACGGTAATTGTATCCCCTATTTATGGCTGGTGTAATTAAGACTCATGGGGGCAGAGTAAAACCCTAATCCAAAACTCTAGCTATAAAGACCTCCTCATTTTTCAATAGGAGGGGGAGAGAGAACACATTACATAGCAAGAACTCTGCCAAAATCTCTCTAGCTTCGTCTTCTTCTAGAGAACTAGAGAGAAACGTTGTGAGTTTGTGAGGTTCTTGTACACCGACCATTTTACTGTAATTCTCTACAAGTATAATAACATCGACTCGTGGACTAGGGCTCGTTAACGCCTGAACCACGTAAAAAACCTATTTTTCTATTTATATTTCTGCACTTCTACAGTTCTTATCTTTTGATTATTTTGTTTGTATTCGTTTCCGAAAAACTCGGTAAACATTTTGGTGCTTTCATTGAGAGCTGTAGGGAGTTGTTAGTCAGCTCTTTTTCTGCGTACTGAAAAGATGGTGACTACGAGAAAATCCGCGGTTGAAAAGAATGCTAGGGTCAACCCCGATACTATGATGGAAGATGCGGTACAAAACGAACCCTCGGCAGCCCAGACCGAAGGAGAAAGTACCCACGACTCGGACTACCAAGGTGAAGACCCGACATCCCGCCAGGATCGGGTCAGTACTGAAGATACGACATACTTAGAAAACGAAGAAGAGTATGTCCGAGATGGTTACTACAAAGACGGCTACTACTACGAGAAGGATCCAGAACTGGTCCAAGTAGCTGAAGAACTGGTGGACATTAAGGCCAAGCTCGCTGAGCAGGAGCGCGTCTCCGAAAAAATGCAGCGCATGATGGAGCGCCTCCAAAGTAAGTTCGGAGATCTAGGCGACTCGGACGAGGACGCCTCTGTTTTAGGTGGTGCTGATGCCACCATGCCACATCCCGCCGCTGCTGGACCATCCAAAGCGGCCCCTAACAAGGGCAAAGAAAAAGTTGGGGAGCCTGTGCGCACTAACGCCCCTACACCTCCTAAAGGCGTGAATCACCAGGCCGACTGCCCCCCCCGCGCGCAGAAGGTCTCTGGCGCTTCCAAGCCCAGACGTCCTTCAGCCCCAAGGGCGCACTCTGTGCCTAAAGGGCCCGGTGCTAAGGCACCCAGGCCTAGGGGAAGGAACAACCGCCCTAGTGATTCCATCAACCAGGACGGTCGGGCTGCGGACATGCACTCCGAAGATAGCTGGTCCACGGTGGACCTAAGGAAAAGGTTGGAGGCCAAGTACGAAAAGGCCAAAGGAGAAAAGGCCCGGCCTCGCGGAGATGACCTGCGAAATCATCTCAACGACAAGCTCCGAGGACGTGACCTCCCGGAGAGCAATACAAAGAGGCTCGAGGAACAGATCGCTGCCTTGACCAAGCTGTTCCGGAAGCAAAGTGGGGCCCTGTCTGATTCTGAGGAAGAAGACCCGGAACCATGTATTCGGAGGATCGGGGAAACGCCCCTCCCGGAGAACTTCAAAATGCCTCACATAGAATTATATGAGGGGAGGACAGACCCGCGCACCCATCTAGCTAAATACAACAAGATGATGCAAGTGGCGCGCGTCAGTGAGGATACCAAATGCATGTGCTTCTCACTCACCCTTACCAAGTCCGCGGAAGACTGGTGGAAAAGATTAGCTCCCGGATCCATCCACAGTTGGAAGGAGCTACAGTCCGCATTCAGGAGGCAGTTCATTGCTGCCCGGGACCACGACATGGAGGTTGGTTCCTTAACCAACATCAAGCAGCTACCCAATGAGAGCCTCAAAGCTTTCATTCAAAGAATGATGGAAGCTGCTGCTAAGACCAAGGTCAGCGATGACATGAAGCTGATCGCCCTTCAATCGGGGCTTACCGTCGGCTCCCTACTATGGGGAGAAATGCAAAGGAGGCGAGCAGAAACTCTGTCCGAATTCATATCAAAAGCTCAAGGAATCATCAACCTTGAAGATGTCTACCAACAGGCCTTTGGAGTTCCCCCAGCTCCGATGCCCTCCGTGACTGCACCGAGCTTTGCTTCGCAAGCTCCCGCACCAGCCCTCACGCTTCCAGGAGCCCAGTTCACTCCAAGCGTGTATGGACCTTTCGCGTCTGTTCAGACACCGAGTCGAACCCATTTCTCTGGGTACGGAGCTGTACCAACCGGATGTAGTATCGCTCCCGGCCCGTCGCAACCGCAAGCGAAAGGCCCAGAACAAAATCTGAGCCAATCGCGGAATAAACGAGGCGGAAGAAACTCCAACCGGGGGGACCATTCAAAGAAACCCCGGAAGAACTATGAGCCCAAGTTCACGGAGTACACCAGTTTGATAGACTCGCGAGAGAACGTCTATCGGGCGACCTGTAATATGGTCAACTACCGGAAGCCCCCGAGAATGTCTCACGGAGGAAGGCGTCCGCGAGACCCCAATAAGAGGTGTGAGTTCCATGGAGACGTGGGGCACACCACAAACGAATGCCTTCAGCTGAAGGATGAGATCGAGTCCCTGGCAAGAGCGGGACACCTCGGTCAATGGGTGAGGATACCCATAATCTATCCCGGACAGGGAGTAGTTCACGGAGCTGCGTACTCTCCGGGACAGAGGGGGACCGCTAGCGCTCCTGGAGCCGGTCACCCCCAAGCTGCTGGATCTCAGTACCCAGCGCTTCCTGCTCCGACCTCTCCGGCACCCATTGCCATGTTGACTCCAGGACCCGGAAAACCATATCCACCTGGCCTTGCTCCGCCACCCGTTGACGGACACGTGGCCACCATTTCCGGAGGACCGCACCTTGCCGGAAGCACCCGCAACTCCCAAAAAAGGTACTTAAGAGAGTTAGAACACACCGGGGAGATGTGCGCCTTGGTTCAGTCACCTGCTCAGCGTCCCTGAATGATGGATCTTCCCATCACCTTCACGGAAGATGACGCCCGACATGTGCACTTCCCCCACAACGATCCCCTCGTCGTGGAAGCCTAGATCGCCAATAAGAAGGTGTCACGGATCCTAGTCGATAATGGAAGTTCCGTCAACATCCTCTTCAAAGCTGCCTTCCACGCGATCGGATTAACCGAGTCAGATCTGATCCCATGCCCCATCCAGCTTCAGGGGTTCAATGGGGATGCACTCATGCCCTTAGGAAAAATTCAACTTCCAGTCACCCTCAGAGGAGACAACGACGCTTGTGCCTTCAAGCACTGCACATTCGTGGTGGTCGACTGCCCCACGTCGTATAATGCCATCCTAGGCCGACCGGTCCTAATCGATGTTGGGGCCATAACCTCGATACGCCACTTATGCTTGAAGTTTCCATGCGACAACGGGCGCATCGGCACCCTCCGGGGAGACCAACGAAGTGCACGAAGCTGTTATAACGTCTCCGTCCGATCCGTTTACACGGTCCAGGAGGCGATTGTTGCCACACCTTTGGCAGAGGATTTACCAGAGACTGGGGGTGCCCAAGGGGCATACGCTGACGAACTCGACCCTAGAGTGGGGGTCGAGAGGGTAATATAGCCGATGGAGGAAGTCGAAGAGGTGATCCTCAACTCGGAAGATCCCACCAAAGTCATTCAGGTGGGGAAAAACCTTCCATCGGCCATTCGAGAAAAGATCGTGGCCACTGTGAAGAATAATCAGGATATCCTGGCATGGTGCCACACTGATATGACGGGGATTATTCCTAATGTTGAGTGCCACGCACTCAACATAGACCCATCTGCAACTCCAGTTCGCCAAAAGAGGAGGCCGTTAGACCCAGTAAGGGCCGAAGCAGTCAAAGCTGAAGTGGACAAGCTGATGTCCATAGGCTTTCTCCAGGAGTCACTCTATCCTGTGTGGTTGGCCAACCCGGTTCTTGTCCCGAAACCCGATGGATCCTGGAGAATGTGTATTGACTTCACGGACCTGAACAAAGCCTGCCCAAAAGACTGTTTCCCTCTTCCGCGAATCGATCAGATGGTAGACGCTACTTCCGGGTATGAACTCTTATCCTTCATGGATGCATACTCCGGATACAACCAGATCAAGATGCATGTCGTGGACCAGGAACACAACAGCTTCCTCACGGACAAGGGTGTCTACTGTTACGTGGTCATGCCATTCGGTTTGAAGAATGCTGGGGCGACATACCAGCGTCTAGTAAACAAGATGTTCAAGGATCAGCTGGGGAGGAACATGGAGGTGTATGTAGACGACATGTTGGTGAAATCCAAGACCTCCGGGGACCACAGTGACGACCTTGAGGAAGCTTTCACCGTGATCCGAAAGTACGGAATGAAACTGAATCCGAAGAAATGTACTTTCGGGGTCTCGTCTGGGAAGTTCCTCGGTTTCATTGTCAGCTCCTGCGGAGTGGAGGCCAACCCTGAGAAAATTAAAGCGTTCATAGATATGCCTTCTCCCCGAAAACATAACGATGTCCAAAGCGTTACCGGAAGGATAGCTGCTCTCAGCCGCTTCGTATCTAAGGCCACTGACAAATGTGTCCCCTTCTTCAATGTGTTACGAGGAAACAAGTGGTTCGAGTGGACCCCCGAATGCGAAGCAGCCTTCCAACACCTCAAGGAACATCTAACTCGAGCTCCCATTCTGTCCAAACCTGTCGAAGGAGAGGCTTTGTTCTTGTACTTAGCTGTGACAAAGCATGCCGTAAGTGCCGCTCTCGTCCGGGAAGACGGCCGTCTCCAACTCCCTGTGTATTACGTGAGCAAGAGGTTACTGGACGCCGAGTCCAGATATACAATGATCGAAAAAATCTCCCTCTGCTTGCTAATCGCTTCGCGGAAGCTAAGGCCCTATTTCCAAGCGCACACCATCAGAGTACTCACCAACCACCCTCTCCGGCAAGTCCTGCAGAAGCCCGAGTCTTCTGGCAGATTACTTAAATGGGCCATGGAACTGAGCCAGTTTGACATCCACTACCAGCCACGTGTTTCCATAAAAGGTCAAGCTCTCGTGGACTTTATTGTGGAATGCTCAGGAATGAATGACCTCCCGGAACTTCCCACATGGAAGGTCTATGTAGACGGAGCCTCAAAAGAAAAAGGAGCTGGAGTAGGGGTTATCCTAATTTCTCCCCAAGGACATCAGCTCCAGAGCGCCATCCGTTTCGCGTTCCCAGCATCCAACAACGAGGCAGAACACGAAGCCATGCTAGTTGGATTACAACTGGTCAGAGAAGTCGGAGCCCAAAAAATCGAAGTATACAGCGACTCCCTACTTGTGGTAAACCAAATATCCGGAGAATACCAGACGAAAGGCGAAAAAATGGCTGCTTACGTGTCTCTCTCCCGCGGCCTCCTGCAGCATTTCAAAGGCTACCAAATCCGCCAGGTCCCCCGGGACCAGAATTCACTCGCGGACACACTGGCCAAGCTTGCAACAGACCCGGAGATTGAACAATATGGCCTAGTGCCCATCGGGCACTTAGAAGCACCTAGTACTGAGACACAGAGGGTAAATGCCATCATCGACCATTCCCATTCCTGGATAGGACCCATCCTCAGATTTCTCACCACCGGAGAGCTCCCCACTGATAAAGCTGACGCAAGAAAGCTCAAATATCAAGCTCCCCGATACGTGGTTATGGATGGAAAAATTTACCGCATGGGGTTGTCCATACCCTTCCTTAGGAGTGTTGCCGGAACCGAAATCAGCACCATCATCCATGAGATTCACGGAGGCTTCTGTGGCGACCATACCTCCGGGCTGAGCCTCTCCAAAAAGATCCTTCGTCAAGGATACTTCTGGCCCACCATGAAGAAGGATTGTGTGGATTATGTCAGAAAATGTGAGCAGTACCAGAGGTACGCCAAGGTTCCGCGAGCGCCGCCTACAGAAATTACCTTAATGACCAGCCCCTGGCCGTTCACCGTTTGGGGCATTGACCTAGTAGGTTCCCTTCCAACTGGAAAGGGTGGAGTGAAGTATGCCATAGTCGCGGTAGACTACTTCACCAAATGGGCTGAAGCTGAACCTATGAACACGGTCACGTCTAAGAAAGCACTGGACTTTGTCATCAAGAATATAGTGTGTCGTTTCGGGCTTCCACGTAAAATTGTGTCCGACAACGGGAAGCAATTTGATAGTGAACATTTCACGAACTTCTGTGCTTCGCATGGAATCATCAAAAGCTTTTCCGCAGTCGCCAGACCTCAAGCTAATGGGCAAGTGGAGGCAGTGAACAAAATTTTAAAGACCACGTTGAAGAAAAAACTCCAAGCATGCAAGGCTCACTAGCCGGAAGAGCTCCCGCGAGTACTTTGGGCCTATCGCACAACAGAGAGAACTTCGACAGGGCACACACCTTACTCCATGACCTTCGGTTGCGAGGCCGTCATCCCAGTAGAAACTATGATCACCTCTCACAGGCAGGACACCTACGACCCTACCCGAAACCACGCCCTTCTCCAGGAGTCCCTGGACATGATCGAAGAGCTCCGGAAGCAGTCACAGGTCCAACTCAAAATGTACCAAGGCAAGATAGCCCGACACTTCAACTCAAGAGTCAAGAATCGTACATTCGAAGTTGGGGACCTTGTCCTACGGAGAGTATTTCCTGCAACGCAGGATCCGGGAGTGGGAGTCCTCGGACCCAACTGGGAAGGCCCCTATGAAGTCCAAGAAAAAGTGGGCCATGGGACGTATCACTTAAAGAGACTCGACGGATCTAAAGTCCCGCGCGCCTGGAACGCGGAACACCTCCGCCGTTACTATCAGTAAGCCCCGGACTATCTAGTCGAAAGTCCTTGGTGGACGTAGCAAAAATGTAAAATATGGAGATAGTCCTCCCAGCTGTAAAACACATGCCTAACAGGCTAATTTAATAAAACACGGAGAGTTTCACTCCGCTTTTACTGGATTTTTTATCCCTTTGTTCCAAGCTGCGTTTTAACAAGTGACCACGCGGTCCGGAGACGTCCGGACCCCACGCTCACTTGGGGGGGTATACATGGCTAAGGCATAGCCATACGCCCCTTGAACAAAACATAAAGAGAACACCACTTATGTGCTAGCATTGTGTTTGAAATTTTTAAAATTGATTAAGCTTAGGTTGATTTGTTGCCATGAACATATTTGCATTACGTGTCATGTGTGCATTATGTGGTTATATGAAAATTTCCATGAAAATATCTGCCATTATGCATCATGAAAATTATCTCCTGTGTAGCCCAGCGATGAACAGGACTGGAGGTTGGGGCACATTCAGAGAGCCACGCCGAAACACCCCCAACTTCCTGACAAGTCCTTCGCAGAATACTACGCGTTCGCTGAAAGCTTTGCTTCGCAAGCTTCAGCTCCGGGTCTCATAAAGTAATGCATGACAAGATCCACGACCGCTGAGAGCTTTGCTTCGAAAATCCAGCTCCGGGTCCCGTAAGGCGAAAGATGGCAAGATCCGCGACCGCTGTAAGCTTTGCTTCGCAGGCTTTAGCTCCGGGTCTCACAAAAAAAAATGCATGGCGAGCTCCTCGACCACTGCAAACTTCGCATCGCAAGCTTCAGCTCTGGGAGCAAATATAATCGATCCCCCAATTACAGCAGGCCTTGCTTCGCAAAGCCCCTGCTCCAGGATCGCACATGGTAGGCGTGACGATTTCCTCGACCGCAACGAACTTTGCCTCGCAAGGCTTCATGCCAAGTCCCTGAAGTCGGCCACCGTGAGGTCCGCAACGACAATTAGTTTTGCTTCACAAAGATCTAGCCCTAAGTATAGCAACGCCCACCAAAAGAACTCCCGTTCCGGCACCATCCCGCGGAATCGTATTAAGTGTTGGCCTCGCAAGCTTTGTAAAGATCACGATGGGAAGATGCAACGGGTCATCTTAGCCATTCCAGTGAACGGTATAACTACAAGTCCCGGGATTGGCTATTTACCTTAGGAAAGCTGAGTACGATGAAAGAGGGAGTCTGGCCGTTGGAACCAAGAACCCTCCGTAACCTAGAAACTACGTGGGAAAAGACATAAGCTGTTGGAGCTTCAAGTTAGAAATGCATAGGTTCTGGCCGTTGGAACCTAAACCTCATGCGCCCCTACAGCAGTTTCTATCGTATAAAAGTCTCTACCCTAAGCACAAAATTAAACAAGGAACTCAGCAGGAAAGGAAAGAAGAAGTCTACAATTATGACAATGAAGGCCCTGCGGACCGGACATCTGTAATGTTCCCACAATTAAAAAAAAAAAAAAGAGTACAGGGAGCTTCGCCCCAAAGGGAAACAAAGAAAAAAAAATATTATTACACAAAGAATAAGACCCCTTCAAGCACTGGGGGTGGTAGTGGCTTCCACGACCGGGGTCTCGGAGACAGCGGTTTCAACTGGGGCTGGCGGAGTCAGCTCATTGGAAGATGGAACGTCATCAATGGCAAGTTCAGAGGTGCCCGCCTCTTCGGGATCTTCTGCCTCAGGGACTCCAGCAGGCTCGTCGATGTTATAAGTCTGGACATACACCTCTGGGCTTCGATCCCACGCCTGTATCTTTTCCCTCATGGCGGCGACGTCCTCTCCCAGGTAGCCTACTACCTCCGGGTTTATTTTCCAAAGTTGGTGCATGAGGACCACGTGGGATAGATTAATCGTTCTATTCAGCACCACCTCGGCATCTTCCTTCTCCTTCAAGCGCTCCGCCTCAGAGGTCGCCAGCTTTGCCTCCGCGACAACCAATTGAGCCCTCAGTTTTTCCAGCTCGGCCTTGGATGCATCCCGCTCTCCCTTAAGGGAATCAATCTCCTTGCGCTGCACCTTATTTTGATCCAGCAAGGATTGCTTCTCGGTCACATGCCCCCTGATAGTAAATTGCAAGGCTCCAATCTGTTTATCCTTCTCAGCGAGCCCCAACTCCTGCATAGACGCGAGATCCTTGCTCCTCTTGTGATCTTGCTCCTCCTCGTACAGCTTATTCTGAAGAATGGCGTATTCCTCGTTCTGCTTAAGGAGGAGATCGTTTTTCGATTGCAAGCAGGCATCCAGGGTGTCCTTCTCCCCCCTGGCCTGGGATAGCTCTTCCTGGAGCTTGGAGTTCTTGGCCTTCAAGTCATCCGACCGCTGCTTGAACTCATTCTCCGCGCTGGTCCGGTACTCTTGATATTTGGTAAGATATTTCTTGTTCGCCTCCTCTTCAGCCGTGCGCCGGGCCTGGTTAATCTTCTCCACAGCCTCCCCCTTTATGCTCTCGACCTGTTGGGTCAGTTTCTGCTTCTCCGCCTCCAAGGCCTGGCGAGCCACCTGGCTCTCCTCCAGCTGAACCAGAACTGTACCCACCTCCCGGAACGAGCGTTCCGCGATGAGAGAGGCCTGCGAGGAAAGACAACAGAATGAGTTAAGCAGAACCAAATGTACTAAGACAATTGATCCCAGAACACAACAACTGACAGCTTACCCCAGAAAGTTGCTGCTTTATGTCATGTGTCAGCAACAGCGGGTCCTTACTGCTACTGATGGCCCATTTCTCATAATTGAGCTCGCACAAGCTCAGGGCCATGTCCTCCATCATCTCCGCTCCGAACGGCGCCAATGCACGTCCGAGCCTAGGCACCAGCCTCTTCTCCAAGGCTGGGCCATCCAGAACCGCTTCAGCCGGGTGAAGGGATCTCACCCCCTCGGCCAGCTCAGCTCTCTTCACGGCAGACAGGCTGTCTGCCCTTCCCTGAGTAACAGCCTTCTCGGCCTCCAACCGCCTCTTCAAAAAATTATCAGCCCGTCTTACACTCTCCAAGAGGGCAGCGGGGAAACGGGTTGGTTTCTGAGGGAAGTGGAACTTCAGGCCAGGCTGAGGAAGGCTTGTTTGTTGAGAAAGTGGAAGAGAAGAAGAAGAAGGAGACCCCGAAAGGGTGGACTCCCTTTGGACTGGAGGAGGAAGTAGACGGGGTATTAGGGACGGTAGCGAAGACACTACCGCCCTGGTTTGTTGTTGCTGCTGATGTTGCTGTTGCTTTTGCTGCTGCTGTGGCGGTGTTGATTGTCTTTGTGGTTGTTGTTGTTGTTGCTGTTGCTTTTGCTGTTGGAGTTGTGTTTGCTGCTGGGTGGGGGTAGTCTGGTGGGGACTGCGCGCAGCCCGGAGGTCTCCATCACCTCCAGGAGAAGAGTGTCTAAGGCGTTTCTTCTTGTCGCCCTCACCCTCTCCTCCGGAGCGCTTGCTCACCCCGGCCCTCTTCGCGGGGAACACAAGACCTTCCCCATCGCTGCTACTACTCGAGACCACCATGTTCTCGGAAGGCCCCTTGACAGGAGGGTTCTCCACCAGGGGCACGATTGACCTCTCCACCACCGAAGACCCTTGCGCCTCGCCACTTGTCTTCTTGGGTGTGGCAGCTTTACCTCCCCTACCAGCTCCGGCCTTTCGTCTTTTCCCCTTGGACGGGTCTTGGCTGGTGGTGGCCTTCTTGATAAGTGAGGTAGCTCTCCCCAACATCTTTGCTTCAGGATGTTCTGCAAGAAATGTACGAAGCAAGGTTAACCAACCAGCAAGCAATGTGAAAAAAGATAAGTAGAAAACAAAACAAGCAACAACATAAAAGCACAAACATGTCCCCCAGCAGGGAACAAGAAACAAAAAAAAGGAAAAGTTTGAAAGGGACAACCATGCACGAGAAACGTGGATGGCCTTCCCCGAGCAAAACAAAACACCGCTTCCTGCTCCAGGAAGCTCCCATACTCCTTGAAGTCCGGGAATGACATGCTGAGGGAAGAAGGGTCAACCATGGTAACACCTTCTGGCAGACTACCGTCACTCAAACACCCGAGGAGCTCATCTACCCTATCGCAATATCTGTCAAAGGGTATCCTACGCGGATCTAGCCTAAGGAAGCGGGGATCAAACCCCACCTGAGAAGTCTGGGAAACCTCAGACAGGCTGGGGGTGTAGATCAATCGAAAACTAGTCTTACCTCTCCTGGAGGTACCAGCTCCCGGAGTCCCTTCATTGGGGTAAGCTGCGGCGTGGCGAGCCTCGATCTCTTCTTCCTCCGGCTGGGGGTCGGGGAACCTCTCCGCCCAACTGGGAGATAAATTATTATCGTCCTGGGCCGCCTGGCAGATCACCTTGGACAGCTCCAGGGCAATCTGCTCCCGGACGTCAGCTGACACCTGACTTTGCCCCCTGCCACTCACTGGCTCAATATTTTGGAAAGAGGCGAGTAGCCCATACTCCCTCAAAGATTCGGTGGTCACAAGTCCTTCCACCTTCAGCTCTTCCTCCGAGAGCCCCTCGTAGAAGTTTGACCTCCTTATCATCTCCGCACAGCGAGGTGTCCGCGGGACGGCTTCTGCAAAATCCAAACACGAGTGTTAGAGATCCTCCCGGAAGGCAAACCAAACTTAAAGAAACAAAGTTAAAAAAAGAGAGGAAGGAGCACTTACCAGGGACTTTGAAGTCCAAAGATAGAGCTGGCACCCTCTTCAATGGGAAGCCAGTCGTCAGGAACCAGTACTCCCGGAGATCTGGAACCCTCGCGGTATGACATGTGGGGCACATCACGTCCGGATACCTCTCCAGCCTATAAAACCCCACCTTGTCTGCATGACCTCTCATGGGCTGAGACTTCAGCCCATAGAAGTATAGCACCTCCTCCGGGGTAGGGGCCTCTAGGTTCCTGGATTTGCAAAAGATGTACTAACCCGCTAGAAGCTTGTAGCTGGGGGGAATCAACTGGAAGGGGGCAATCCCCGCCTTCACGCAGAAGTTGGCAAAATAACTTCTTAGGGGCAAGTGTGCCCCACACACTATGTGTGCCCAGCTCCAGGCACCAAAACCCTCGTGACTCTGACTGGCAGACTCACCCAGCACCGACAGGCGGTGCCACATCAGGTCTGGGATGTTCTTCAGGCCTGCCTCTGAGGAATACAGCTCCAGCATGCCGTAGTTCCTGAGCAGGTTCGGCTTCTGGTCCATCTCCCAGATGGAGCTGTTGATAGTCGGTGGGCTAGCCGAGGCCACCTTAGTTTTTGCTTTCCCCTTCGCGCCGGCAATAGGGGAACCTTGCTCCTGGGCAGATTCAGCCTCTACCGCAGCGATGACTTGTTCCTTTGAGGTGTTCGTCACTGAGCAAAAGAAACAAAGAAGAAAGCACTCCAAGCAGTCAGCACCCTTGCCATACCCTAATGGTATTAAAGGCGTCGGGGAGACCCTCCCCGAAAACTGCTTGGAGAGGCTCCCACCGAGCTTGCCGAGGGGCTGGCACCATGCCACCCGGAGGACAGCAAGGAACCAGATTCACACTTCGAGCCTAAGCCCGCCGAGAGAAGTGTCTTCCCAGGGGAAGACACCCCAAAGGCGTTCACGCTTATGCCCTAAAATAACAAACCAGAACAGCACAAGTAGACGAGAAGCAACTTTCCAAAAGCAAATCGTCGAAGCATGCAAAGAAATGACTTATTGACTCACATCAGTCGCATGCCTATCAAAGCCCTATTCACGCATGCATAAGGATGACACCGGCAGAAATCTCAACCCTAACAACTACCAACAATCTGAGGTTTAGAAGGAAAAAGCAAAGTAAAAATACTTACTGGTATTCGAGTAGTTAAAGATTGAGGGGGTAATCGGGTCACTGCACCGCACGAACACGTCAAGTAAAGGCTGCAAAGACAAGCAACGATTCAAACTTAGAACTTCGGCGATCAAACATACTGCCAAATCGAAAGAAAAGTTTCTGGATTCCTTACCAAAAGAAGTGGCGAATTCGAAGGAAAGGGAGCTTGGAAACTTGAGAGTTCGAAGATTTGGGAATCTGAGAATCTGAAAGACTCGAGAATTTGAAAGCGTAAAGAGGAAGAAAGGTCCGCTCCCTCGTTTTTATAGCAGGAACGAAATCGTTTCAAATTCCACAAATGGACGGTCCCGATCTCCCCATACCGCGTGCGTCAAATCCAACGGTTGGGGATGAAGTGCCGGTCCCATTTAAGACTCCTCGGATGGGAATAAAGTATTTATTTCCCATCATTATACCATCTCGGGCCCAGTGCACCATTAAATACCGTCAAATCACTACTCAGACACCTGACGCACGCACACTCAGCCAGTCGCCTCACGCACACGTCTTGGTCACAGAGCCATTCCCTGCATGACACGTGGCCCTTGCCACACTTGAGTACTTGAGTTCAAACAAAAGAAATTTCCTTTTTTTGTACTGACACTCAGGCGGGAAAAAGGAACTCTTCCAGGAACACAGGAGGTGACCCCTCGCCTAATCTAGAGACCAGAACACCCGGAGGACTGTACAAGCTCCCGCACCTCTCAAGCCCCGTGACCTTGGGGGGTAAATGTTATCCAGATTTCCGGATAGCGTTTAGATGGATAGCCTCGGGGAAGCAGAATTATCAAAGTCTTTCACGAAAGGTGACCAGAGCTCGCGGATGGACAGAAAGGCTTCGCCTCTCCCGTTTGGTGTCCAGCATACTCTTTCAAGCAACCGCGACGCGGAAGCTCGTCAATTCTCCCGGACTCCCGAAGGGATATCCTTCGGGGAAGGTCCTTCCAGGAGAAGCTCTTCAGGTTACCTTCGCGGGTACAGTTCCGTGCCTCGCACGGAAGAAGACCAAGCAATCGAGTCATGGAGGAGGCATAGTTGGAGTGATATCCACCTGACACAGGATCCCGCCTGACACGCCCGACAGGTCGAGGCCGCACACATCCCAGCACGCCTAAAAGTACCTTCTCGCCTACTGTTCCGCTGACAGCCTGGAAAAGACAGCTGCCTTTTTACATTCCCCATACTTTCATGTAAATATACCCACATAGAACCTGGTAGCCAGGCGACTATGGTAATTGTATCCCCTATTTATGGCTGGTGTAATTAAGACTCATGGGGGCAGAGTAAAACCCTAATCCAAAACTCTAGCTATAAAGACCTCCTCATTTTGCAATAGGAGGGGGAGAGAGAACACATTACATAGCAAGAACTCTGCCAAAATCTCTCTAGCTTCGTCTTCTTCTAGAGAACTCGAGAGAAACGCTGTGAGTTTGTGAGGTTCTTGTACACCGGCCATTTTACTGTAATTCTCTACAAGTATAATAACATCGACTCGTGGACTAGGGCTCGTTAACGCCTGAACCACATAAAAAACCTATTTGTCTATTTATATTTCTGCACTTCTACAGTTCTTATCTTTTGATTATTTTGTTTGTATTCGTTTCCGAAAAACTCGGTAAACAATATAATTTATAGGATTGAGGTAAATAAAAGAAAGCAAAGGAAACAGATATGAAAAGACAATACTTAGAATGAGTGTCGATCTATCTTCCAGAATGTACATGTGGGTTTGTCTACAGAATCGGCTCAACTCGGGCTCAGATACCAACTGTAAAGTCTCGTAAAAGCTCTTACCATAATTTGCGAAAAAAAACATAAACATTTTCTAAAATAAGGTAACCCAAAATCCATATAAAAAAAAACTTTTCAAAACATGCAATATTTCGGAAGTATACACATACTTAAAAGAAAATTACAATGTGATAATTTTAAAACATTCAACTAGCCCAAAATAATTTCTTAGTTATCATATGGGTTCTAGTCCCCAAAAAATAAATTCCCAAAAGTTCGGTCCTTGATCCACTTTGCCTTTGAGCTTACCTACAACATGAAACAATTAAGTAAGTGAAACACTCAGTAAGAACAACTTAACAAACATAACCACATAACAAAGCAAGAACTTAACTAACTGTAACTAGGTAGATATTCAACCAATAATAGGATTCTAATGAAAACAAACCCTAACATACAATTTGAGAACGTGCGAACGTCCTGGAAAACCTATTTTCATGCCTCATAACCAAAATTTATATCCTAAAAGTACACCTGCAAGCAGAAAATCCCAGAGCATACATACAGTCTTAACTAGTAACATACATACTTACTTACTCAGTCGTATCATAACATACATACTTACTTAGGGTTCATGAGGAACCTTCAACATAGCTTAACATATCTTAACATATCTTAGCATAGCTTAACATTTCTTAGTACATCTTCACATATCTTACCATAGCATCGACGGGTGTAAACTAGTTACACCTGTTATCCAGACTCCTTGAAGAATTTGACATACTTTCTTAGTCATAGAGATTTGATTCCAGAATTAACTTACTTACATGTCAAGGAGTTTAACCAGACTCTTATGTCACAGGTGTTAAGCCGGAATTCTTACATATTGCGGTGGCCAACTGACCTTAGTCACATAATCATCGGTGGCGAACCGGTTTCTCTTTTAGTTCCCTGGTGGCTAGCCGAAGTTAATAGTTGTCACAGTAGCTAGCGGAACTCGGAATTAACTTACTTATATATCACAGAGTTTAACCAGAATCTTATGGCACGGGTGTTAAGTTGGACATCTTACATATTGTGGTGGCCAACCGACCTTAGTCACATAGTCATTGGTGGTGAATCGGTTTCTCACTCAATTCTCCAGTGGCTAGACAGAGTTCATAGTCGTCGTGGTAGCTAGCTGGACTTCTTACCTTAGTCATGAGTATGCGAACCCTCTATACCACGATCGTGAGTAAAACTTCTAAGACTAGTTCAAATTATTAGTTTATAACTTAGTTATCTAAACTAGTCATTAACGTGTTGTAGCCAAATATATCATAAGTTTTCTTACCCGGATTCCATAGTGCTTGCTTGTGGAAACCTTCTATCCAAACGTGAGCCTTCACGCTTAGATAAGCTTGTAGTGAAACCACACAGTGACTCGGATTAAACTATGGCATATTCTTGTAGTTGATATTCCACGATAGCTACATTCAATAAAGTTCTCTGAGAAAAATTTCCCTTACCGCAACATGCTGTTTGTGCTGTGCATTTTAATATTCTATATATAGAAGACTCTCTCAACTGTATTACGCGTATTTTGGTTACTTACAAAAGAAGTTTTAAACGACTCTTAATCTTAGAAAATAACCCACGTTCTACTCAATTACGGAGTTTACCGATTTCCATTCTATACCCAAGAGTATCGTGTTTCGACCTTTTTCAATTTATTATCTGTTAACAATAATACTTTTCGATTTCCAGTTTTATAAAACCTAACTCCCATTTGTACAATCTTTAAATACATAACCTAGGATCTATATTACGTCTTTGTCAATAAGAAAGGGCAATTGGACCTCGAGTTTAGAAAATGGAAAAAATAAATTCTCATTAACCTTAAACTAATTTGGGTTTTGTTAGACATCCAAAACTTTTGCTATTTTTGAAAACAACTTTTTCACTATTCATTTTAACATGATAAAAATCCTGCTATTAAGCCCATATGAGATGTTAAGTTCTCTAACAACAACCCTTTAAAATCCTGTACACATATTATGCATCTGAATGACGGGAATTAGGTCAAAGCTCACGTGAAAAAATCAATTAAGGTTAGGAGAACTAACCCCCAGAACTCGTTTTTTTGTTAAGGTTTGAAATTACTATTTTTCCCCGTTTTTAGGTAACTTAGAAAAATTACAACTCTTAAACCGTGATATTTTTTAATCTAAAATTTTACCAGGGACTTAATACATATCTTAACAATTTTCTCACCAAGTTTAAAAAAAATTTAGAAGGAAAAACCCATTAAACCATTTAAAGAAATCTGGGCAGTGCCTGCCGCCCAGGAATTTTTCTCAGATTTGAAGGGTTCTTAGAATAATTATTTCTCTAACATCATAGCCCAGTTTTTTCTAAAATTATTCCAGGATCTTTAATCATATCTAATTTAGTTTCTTTTAAAATTCCATAATTTTTATGATAAGGGAACCCATTAAAAAATGTAAGACAATCAGGGCAGTGTTTGCTGCCCAAAAATTACACTTTAAAAACCACTACACTTTAACCATTTTGCATTTTCCATTAAAGTTTTTTTTATGATCCTTATACATATTGAAATAAAAGTTTACCAAATTTCATGGCTTTTGGCTCAATAAAACATGTTCAATATTCAAAACAATCTGGGCAGTGCATGCTGCCTAGAAAATTTCCAGATTGCATCAAGCTGCCAAAAAGTTCATAACTTTGGTTTGAAAACACACTTTTTCGATTTTCAAAAGCCTTAACTCAAGTACTCATCTTGAACTACGCAAACATACAAATTATTTCACAAACGGAGGTAGTAGGGTACGATCTAACCATGAAAAATTGGTAGCATTAATTTTTACACATTCTAGCCAAACCAAACTGTAATGACCCAAATTTATTATTAAGGCTTAAGGGCCTTGATTAGTGTGTCGGGAGGGCGTAACTGGATTATATGTGATTTAATGATTAAAATCATGTTTTATGATTATTTGAATACCTGACATGCATGACTATGTGTATTAGTATGCATGTAGGACCTGACTAGGTTAGAAGGGCATAATCGCAATTTTCGCCCGTTGAGGGCATAACTGTATATATTTGTGATAAATTGTTGAGACCACATTATTATGTGGATATATTTGTAATCTGTGATTCGAGGCGATCCAAGTGAGCGGTTTAGCGAAAAAGTCACAGTGGAGATTTATACCCAACTCGGGGCGAGCCTAGGGGTATTTCTAGGAATTTAGAGAACATATTGGGGTCAATTTTGACATTGAGGAATATAATTGCTGATTAGTTAGGTGTCGGGAGGTAAGCGGTAAATATTTGAGACACTCGAGGAATTAGCGGGAAAATTGGGTGAAATGACCAAAATGCCCTTACGTGGATTAAAAGGCTTAGGATTTATGAGAGGGTATTGTGGTCAATTGGTTTAGAAGGGATAAATGTTATTAGGCTTTATACTTAATGGATTGTATAGAAAGGGCTGGAATTTTGAAGGAAAGAAAGGAAAGAAAAGAAAGAAGAGAAGGAAAAAGGGAAATAGGAAGTCTATTTTCTCTCTCTCAGTTTAAGCTTTTCTCCAACAGTTCTTGAGGTCTTTTGGGGCAGAAACTCAGGGAAAGTTAGAGTAGAAGCTTGAGACTAGAGTCGTTGGTCTGGCTTGAAGAATTGGCTAGGATTTAGCAAGAGCAATCCATTAACTTGAGGTAAGGGTCAAGGTAGTTTTTAGTTTCTAGTTTTGGTATTGTTATGGATTTTGAGCTGAGTCTTGGTGGGGAATTCTAGGGAAATTGGAGCTGAGCTTTGAGGAGGTGAAGGAAAAAGTAGTGAGGAGGTTAACCTAGGCTAAACTCATCCAGCAGAGGTAAGGAACTTTAGTTTTAAGCTTTGTGATTTTTGTGATTTTGCTTAGCTTTTGAGTTTTAGGTCCATCTATTGTGAATTCTTTGATTAGGGGTGCATGTGGTTGAATTATGTGTGGTTGGGATGTTTGGGATGAGTGGAGGATGTTGGTAAGCATGTTTTTATGTTTGGTTGAAGTTTGGAAAAGTTTTGGTAAGGTTTGGCTCGGGGAAAATCGAAGGACGAAAAATGTAGGAGTTGCTATGCTGTGACTAGCACTACAGCACTAGTCATTGGGTGTTGTAGTGCTAGGAAATGTTGTCTGGAGAATTTTAGGCTCTGTTTGTAGCACTGTAGCGCCCTCCTTAGAGCGTTGTAGCGCTACCCTGTTTCCAGAAAACGGTTTTTGGGTTATTTTCAAGGGTTTTTACCTGGGGGTTCGGGGTTCGATTCCACCACCCCGTTTGGTGGAATTAGGGCTTCCCGAGGGCTCGGGATTGGTCCCAAGGCTAGGTTTTGGACTTGAGGTTTGGTGATGATTATGATATATGGTTGTGACTAGGTGTACGCTAGGGCTCAAGAGGGATCGTGCTTGAGGATCAAATCGAACAAAGCTAGCAAACCTAAAGGTAAGAAAAACTGCACCCGGTTATATGTTTATGATGGGACTAAGAGCTCCCTATATCTGTATGATGTCATAGATGGTATTATGCCGTGGGAAATGTGATAAACAGTCTAAGGGTGTCGTAAACAATAATTGCGCACAGGGCGCAGCTCGGCCACCGGTAGCCGAGGACAGCTTAATATTCACCGAGCTCGGTTTAAGCCGGCCGGAGTTAGTGGGATAAACAGAGGGTGCGGCCTAAGGGCGTTAACCCTGGTTATCATGTCTGGATTGATTGTTGATATGGAATGATATATTTTTTATGCTGAATACTTGATTAACATGAATGCTTAAACTGTTGAATACATGCTTATGCGGTATGAGATATCTGATTTTCTGTTGAATGATTATGCCTTGTTATTGTGTTTTCTTGCTGGGCCTTGGCTCACGGGTGCTACGTGGTGCAGAAAAAGGCATAGGCAAGTTGGACCAACCTTGAGGTGGAGAGCTGCGGGGTTGAATGTACATAGTCAGCTGTTTGGTCGCCGTGTCTGAGGAGTGGCACAAGATGAGAAATGTTTAACTACCTGTTTTGCCTTAGAGTGGCTAATCATTGTATTTAAATCTAAATTCTTTTGTAAACAGTCTTTGACTTATTACTTTTGGGATCCCATGTAAATAGAGAATGTTTATTTCTAAGAAATGCAGCTTTCGAGAACAAAACCTTTTAACCCTAGTTCAACTATAGTTTTGAGAACACGTTTTGATTAAATTACTTGATTAACAAGTCTTGCACCTTTATAAACACACAGTGTAACGGTCTTGGCTATCCAGGGCGTTACACAAGCACAACTAGCAAATCAACATGTATGCATGAAATAAACTCCAAAAACCAACAAAACAACCTATAAACTAGATCTATATCAATAACCAACCAAAAATCTACATTTGATGGTTCTAGCTTGGAGATAAGGTTCCCTTAGCCTTTCAAACTTCTTCAGTCAAACTAAGCCCCAAGGTTCCACATGCAGATTTAAAAAAAATAAATGTTAGGGTAGGAGATGGAGATGAGTGGAAAATTTCCAAAACTCTAAAATCTTTACCTTTGTTCTCTCTAAAAAATCAACAAGCTTCAAATCAGAGAGATCCTCCTAAAACCACCACTCTTGAAACATAGAATACAAGATCCATGCCATGCATGGCCATTAGAATCACATGCATGTATAGTAAAACCCGTAAGGATTTCAGGTTTGAAAGAAAAAGAGAAGGAAAGATTGTACTAGGTTCAAAACTTACACTTGCCTAGTGTGTTATTGAGTTTTCTTCCTTCCTTCAATGGAGAGTGAGAGCTCTTGCTCCTTGGAGAGAAAAATGGCAGAAAATGTAGAGGGAAGAGAGACCTCTCGAGGTTGTGGGGAGGGAAATGATGAGAGTTTCTCTTTTTGTTTTCTTGAGAAAAAGAAGGAAATAAAAAAAGTGATTGTTGTGTAAGAGGAATTATTGGAGTTAAGCCAATGAGTGGGTGAGGCTCTTACACTTCCCAAGGTGGGTGTCCTAGGCTCTTGAGAGCCCTACACACAACCTTGACTGCCCACTCCACTCTCTCTCCTCCCTTGGAAAAGACCTTAATGCCTTTGCCCCTTTTACTCACTTCTAATGTACTCAAGGGCACTTTGGTAATTTCACTCTCCAAATTTAACCAAATTTTTACCCTATCATTTTTAGATATCTGCAAGCTAAAATAAAATAATTGTGACGAAAAATAAATTTTGTCACATAACACATAATTTTGGTAATTTACTCAAATTGACCAAAATGCCCTTAGAGGCTAGGGCAAGATTTTTTATTCTTAAGCCCGGTTGAGTGAGATTCAAACCTCAATCAATTTTTCTTAAACTTATTGCCCTAACTATAAAGTCCCAGTGCCAGAAAAAAGTAACATTTTTATGCCATAGTATTTCCTATTTGATTAATCCAAGAGTTTTACCTGATTAGGGTTTTTGACCCGTTCCATGACCAAAGCTCTTGGTTTCTAAAAAAACTGAACCTACCACAGCATGAGTAGATTTCAAACATCACAACTTATTGTAACATAAAATGTTCCCCTGACATAATTCATTATACAGGGAATTAAAATACCCGAACTAGGGTTTACCCGGTGCCCTAAACGCGGGCGTGAAAAAATGTAAGTCATTTTGGCGCGTAGGAATTTTGTAATTTTTTGTTTAAAAATTATGGGTAAAATTATGTTGGAGCTCGAGCCCCGATCCGTGAGCCCCGGACCCTAGCCCGAGCCTGTAGCTCATGCACGCCTACCCAGTCCGCGTCCCTACGCCAAGCCGCGCCCCCGTGCACCAGTCGCATGCCTTGCCGTGCTTCTCAGCCGTCATGCCCATACGCCTTCAGCCGCGCACCTATGCTGCACCAAGCCAGGCCATTATGCACCCGTCGCCGAAAATTTTGTACAACCTGGGGTTTATGTCAAACAAACCCTAGTGTGTTGTTACCATAATCATTTTAATTATTAATTTAATTAAAATCACAAATTAAATTAAAATAGTTTTAATTTAGAAATTTCTTTAATTGAAATAATTTTGATTATTTTCCTTAATTAAAAATGTTTTCTTTGTTATCTTCCATAATTAAAGTTATTTTAATTAAAATTATCTTGAATTTTAATTTATTAAAATCAAATTGTTTAATTTTATTATTGAATTAAATTACCGAAATTCAAATTTGGCATTAGAAACTTTTGGGTCTTAAAACCTAATGTTTAATTATTTTAAAAGTTTGTTTAAAATAATTAAAAAATTTGTATAATTCAAAATCGATATGGAAAGGGGTGCCATTGGCTCAACAAGACTACATTCCAAGGATGAAGATCAAAGTGTTCTTTATCAAGCCTTAATTAGTCTAAGTTACATTTTCATGTATTTTTTGCAAGTGTTGTAATTTTTCTAGAAGTAACAAAAAGCTCCAATACCTGCTTTTATTTATTTATTATAAATGTCTGAATGTAATTAAAATGTTTAATATTTTTATCATGCATTATAACATGTCATTTATATACCCACACATTCGTGTAAAAGCATGCTATTAGGAATGTCCTAAAATTTTTGTTATATGTCTATATTTGATAATTAATATAAAAATAAATTTAGTCTTAATTAGTTAAGATGGTAAATCAAAATTAATGTTGTTTAATTTTTTATTTTAATTAAAAATGTTTTATTAAAATAAAAATGATATTCTCTAATTAAAGCAAAATTAGAATTAGAATTAGAATTAAGTGCACAATTTTGTTTTTGTTATCCCTCAAAATTCAAGAGATGACATGGCGAATGAGAAAGCGGCATGTGGCATCACAAGTCATGGAAAAACAACAAAGTATTGAACAAAGACCGATGAACAAAAATTGATAGGTCCAGGACCTATAGGGAAGTCGACCATGACTAAACCTCCTAGGGGTGGACGACCTAGCCCTAGCCCCCTAGGGGTAGTCGGCCTAGCATGCTCAAGAGCTACATGGGATGGTCGACCCACCCTATTCTTCATATGGTGGTCGGCCTAAACTCCCAAAAACACTTTGCTGGATAAAGTTTATGCTCGTTCAAGATGAAATCAACAGGCCTAGCACCCAGAGGGTCAATAGGCCTAGCTCTCAGAAGGTCATCAGGCATGGCACCCAAGAGATCACTAGGCCTAGCACCGAGAAGGTCATCATGCCTAGCACCCAGAAGATCAGCAGGCCTAGTACCCAGAGGGTCAACAGGCCTAGCACCCAGAAGGTCATCAGGCCTTGCACCCAGAAGATCAGAAGGCCTAGCACCCAGAGGGTCATCAAGCCTAGCACTGTAACGCCCTACTTCCTTAGAGTCATTACTAAGTGAGTTTTAACGTGCAATTAACCCGCTAATTGAGGTTTTAGGTTAAAAGTGTATATAAACTGTAATAAAAATCATATAATTTGAAAATGTAACCATTCATTGATATTTTAAAGTGTTATACATTTGGGATCCCTAAACATCGTTTACAAATATTTACAACTCAAAATATGATTAAAGTCGACTAAAAGACAAAATTAGGTTTAATACAAAACATCTCCCAAAAATACGCCTGGCCGTGGCAGCCACACAGGCCAAACATGTACACGCCGCTTCACACTCTCCATACTCATGGTTGATCGACCTTTCCCTTGCCCTTACCTGCACCATAGAGCATCCGTAAGTCGAAACCCAACAAGAAAACTCCACACAAGCAATCAACATATGCATATCTATCAAACAGCATATAACAAAGCCGCCAACAGGCTAAACACATAACGGCTATGCCATCCCAAGCGCTTTACCAGGCCCTGGGTTCGCGGTCTACACCATGAGGATATCCCAGGTATCCAATAGGGGTCTCACCCTTGAAACTTGCACTTCGCGTGCTTAACATTGCTCTCAGCCCCTTGCCGTACTCGGCCTTACTGTTCTCGGCCTTCGCCGTTTCTCATCCCTTGCCGTTCCCGTCCCATTCTGTACATTTAAAAATATGTAACACATAGCATAAACTTAACAAATACTTAAGAAAATACGAACATAATTAATAGGGCTATGCCCGGAAACACAATCACATACGGTCGTGCCCTGCAATACAAACTTTAGGGTCACGCCCTACTCAACGGGTTCAACAGTTTTCTTACCTATGTCCCGAGCTTTCCGAGCACCAATTTCCTGAGCACATTCCTCTAGTCCGAGCCTCGCTGAAAATCTAGTCACAACATATCAACAACATCCTTCCATCAAATTCTAATCCATTAAATAACTTTGGGTTATAATTCTAGTCTCCGGGACCTTGAATTCTATCAATCTGGGTGATAAGATCTATCCCGAACCCTAACTTTTGGATTCCCAAGCCAAAAACCTTCTTGGGATCCAAATTCCTACTAAGTGTCGTGGCCACAAGGCCTTATGCTACGGCCTGCCTCAACCAGAGGCCTAGCCTCCATTCTTGCCTATGCACGCCATGGCCTAACCTATAAGGTGCTGCGGGCCGCCCCTATTCCTGGCCTCCCAAACGTTCTAGATGGCCGCGACACACCAAGAACAATGTCGCGGCCTGACCCTTTGAACCTAGAAATAATCTCCCATTTTCACAACCAAAACCCAGCCAATTTACCTGAAAATCAATCCCACGTCTCAATTTAATCATTACAATAATTCTAGAATGATCCCAGTAGCAAAACCTAACAAAACTAATCTCAAAACTCATCTAAATAATCAAGAGTGAGCCACCATTCAACTTACATGCAGAAACTTGTAACTTTAGCAAAACTCAGCATAAACTCAGATAATTTTAATACTAAACCTCTTACCTACAAGATGAATTCAGGCCACACTTGCCCTTCAACTTCCCAAGTTTACTCCTCCCACAATCCAAGCCTTAGATTTCTGAATTCCTAGCTCAATTCCCCTAGAAATTTCCTTAGCCATAAAGCTCCCAAAGAGAGAGAAACCGAGTGATAAAGAGAGGGTCGATTTATGCCAAGCATCTCATTATTTCTTATGTTTGTCTTACTTCAAGGCTCAGGGTACCAAAAACGTCCCCGAGGGAAAAATGGTAAATTTCCCCGATATTCCCTCCTATACGTTCTAATTTCAAACATATCTCCAAATATTTATTTTCTTAACCTGATAACCCAATAAAATGTCTAATACCTTAAATACACCTCAACTTGCCCCGAGTCGGGTTTCAGGTCCCGTTGTGACTTCCTAGCTAAACTGCTCCCTAGGACTGTCTCAGATCGTGCATCTCAAATATATCACCACTCGAACATGGTGACAATCACAATATACACAAATATTGCATTTATGCCCTCAACGGGCTAAAATTACAAACATGCCCTCAATAGCCAAATGGGGCCCACATGCATATTTAATTCACCTAAACATGCATTTATAATCACATACTCATAAAATTCACATATTAAAATAATAAATCACTTATTGCCCTCCAGGCACGCTAATCAAGGCCCTAAGCCCCATTAGAAAATTTGGGACGCTACAACTATCCCCTTCTTAGAGAAATTTCTTCCTCGAAATTACCTAAATAACTTGGGATACGCTCCCGCATATCTGATTAAATTCCCACGTCGCCTCCTCAACCTTGCTATTCCTTCATAGCACTTTCACCAAGGCGATGGCTTCTCCTGATACGACAGATCCTGGTCCAGCTCCAAGTTCTCATAACTCAATACATGTGTCGAATCTGATACATACTTTCAGAGCATGGATACATGAAAGACATCATGAACCCCTGATAGAGCTGGAGGCATCGCCAATCTGTAAGCTACCTCTCCAACCTGTTCTAGAATCTTAAAGGGGCCATGAAACGTAGGGCTCAGCTTGCCCCGAACACCACACCATTTTACTCCTTCAAAGAGTGAAACCCTATAGAACACATGGTAACCGACTTGAAACTCTACGCCCCTGCGTTTCAAGTCTGAGTAACTCTTCTGGCGACTCTGGGAGGCGATCATTTGAGCTCTAATCTTTTCAGTTGCCTCATTGGTCCTCTGAACCATCTCAGGACCTAAGTACCTCCTCTCACCCCTCTCATCCCAATGGATAGGTGATCTGCACATCCTCCAATATATCATCTCATACGGATCCACCCCGATAGTCGCCTAGGAAATGTTGTTGTGTGAAAACTCAATCAATGGGAGATACTTACTCCAAGATCCCCCAAAATCCAATACACAGGCTCGTAACATATCCTCCAATATCTGAATCATCCGCTCCGACTGTCCATCCGTCTAAGGATGATAAGCGGTTCTAAACCACAATTGCGTGCCCATAGCCTTCTGCAGACTCTCCCAAAACTTGGAGGTGAAGGTGGGGTCTCTGTTGGATACTATCGACCTCGAAGCCCCATGAAGTCGAACAATTTCCTTCACATACAGCTCAGCATACTGCTCCACAGTATAAGTCGTCCTAACAGGTAAAAAGTGGGCGGACTTTGTATACCTATCCACAATCTCCCACACCAAATCATGCTGTCCCACGGTCTTCGGCAAACCAACCACGAAGTCCATGGTGATATCTGTTATATTATTTTAAATAATATAATGTTAGATTAAATAATGTGACATAATGTGATTTGTCACACAAATGTGATTTGTCACACCTTGTAACATATTATTGAGAGTCACAAAATTGGACACATGTATGTGCCCAAATGTGACAGATTTTGGAGTTACAAACTTGTAACTCCCAAATATTACCCAATAAAGTGTAGATTTTATATTAAACATTTTGATTTGAATTTCTTAAAGCCGTATGTGAAATATGGCTGTTAGAGATGTGACTTTAACTCCCATAATGTGTATGGAAGTTACAAAATCAAGTGGGAATGAATTTGGAACGTTTTGGTAAATTTGGAAAATTGGTTGCTGAAAAAACGACTTGGGCCGCTGCCTATGTTTTTCAGGCAGTGGCCCAAGAGGCAAAAAACACACCGTGGGCCGCGGCTCGTGTTTTTCAGGTCGCGGCCTGAGCGGCTGGCAGCATTTTCCAACTTCGGTTTTATCCAATTTTGAACGTTTCCAACAGCCATGTAACTCCCAAATCTCTATTTTAATTCCATAAACATCCAATTAATCATTGGTAACAGCCATGGGGGTTGGTGGAATTTGAAATTCAAAGGGTGTCTCAAAACTCTATAAATAGGAGCCTAATGCTCACTTGTAAGACACACCATTTTTCATCCACAAAGCACTTGGCTGAAAAATACACCATGAGGCTTGATTATTCCAAAGAGCTATTTCCTTGAGAGATCCCTTAGTGCGTGGAGAATAGGGGGAAATAAGCTTTTGGACAAAGTTCTTGAACCTTGTTCAAGTTGGTGATCCGCATTACTCTACACTTTGGTTGTGTGAGAGTTTGTTTGTCTTTTCCTTCTTTTGATCTTGTTGATCTTATTTACCTGTATTATTATTGTTTTGAGTTTGTAATCTTCTTCTCCTACATCTTTCTAGTTACTTGTATTTTGAACAATTGAGTTGTAATATTTATTTAATCAATTAACTTGTCTATTGTATTTTTGCATAGAGTTGTATATTGGTTTTTCCATATTTCCATTAAGCAATAATATATATTCTCTAACAATATCCTCCCACTTTCACTCTGGAATCCCTAGAGACTGCAATAACCCAGCTGGTATCTGATGTTTAGCCTTTACCTGCTGACAAGTTAAGCACTTAGCCACATAATCCACCACGTCCCTCGTCATTCCTCACCACCAATACAAGCCTCTCAAATCTTGGTACATCTTCGTTGTACCTGGATGTAAAGAATAGGGAGTGGTATGTGATTCATCCGAAATCTCGCGCCGGATATCAGAATCCATTGGAACACAGATCCAACCCTTGTACTTTAGTAGTCCCATCTATGAGATAGAGAAGTTCCTAGCCGCTCCGACTAAGACACTCACTCTGTGCCCTCTCAACTAGGGATCCTTCTCTTGCACCTCCTTTATCCTCTCAAGAAGTCCAAAATGAATAGTGATGTTTGCTAACTGACCAACCACCAACTCTATACCCGCTCTAGTCATCTCCTCAGCTAACTTATTAGATATCTGCCTCGATCTGAATAATAGTCATAGGCTCTTCCGATTCAATGCGTCATCCACTACATTATCCTTCCCTGGATGGTATAGGATATCACAATCATAATGTTTTACCAATTCTAGCCACCATCTCTGGCGCATATTCAGATCCTTCTGAGTAAAGAAGTACTTCAAACTTTTATGGTCGGTGTATATTTCGCACTTCTCACCATACAGATAATGTCTCCAAACCTTAAGTGAAAATACCACCGCTTCCAACTCCAGATCATGCGTGGGATATCTTTGTTTATACTCCTTTAGTTGTCTTGATGCATAGGCTATCACCTTTCCGGCTTGCATCAACACACACCTTAAACCCTGTTTGGAAGCATCACAATAAATCACAAACTTCTCATTGTCTGTCGGCAGACTTAACACTGGGGCGGTGATCAGTCGTCACTTCAATTCCTTGAAACTGTTCTCACACCTGTTTGTCCACATATACTAAGTGTTCTTCCTCGTCAATTCAGTCAATGGTGTGGCTATCCTAGAAACCCCTCAACAAACCGCCGATAATACCTTGCCAATCCCAGAAAGCTCCTAACTTCTACTACACTGCTCCATCTAGGCCAATCCCGCACTGCCTCAATCTTACATGGGTAAACCAGAATTCCTCCCTTACTCACAATATGGCCTAGAAACGTGACTTGCGGTACCCGAAACGCGCACTTGCTGAACTTAGCAAATAACCTATGCTCTCTCAACCGCTGCAATAACAAACACAAATGTTGCTCATGCTCTGGCTCTGATTGGGAATATACCAGTATGTCTTCTATAAACACAATCATGAACTTGGCCAAATAGTCCTTGAAAACCCTATTCGTCATGTCCATAAAAGCTGGTGGGGCGTTGGTTAATCCAAAGAACTAAACCAGGAATTCATAGTGTCCATATCTTGTGCGAAAAGCTGTCTTTGGTATGTCCTCCTCTTTAATCCTTAACTAATGGTAACTTGACCGGAGGTCAATCTTAGAGAACATTGTCTTTCCTTGTAGCTGATCAAATAAATCGTCAATCCTAGGTAATGGGTACTTGTTTTAAATGGTCAAATTGTTCAGCTCTCTATAGTCAATACACATTCTTAAAGATCCATCATTCTTCTTAACAAACAACACGGGAGCACCCCATGGCGAGAAACTTAGTCTGATGAACATCAAATCCAATAACTCCTACAACTAAATCTTCAATTCCTTCAACTCTACTGGAGCCATTCTGCAAGGTGTCCTAGATACTGGCTCCACCCCTGGCGCCAACTCTATAACAAACTTGATCTCCCGCTGTGGCGGCAATCCTTACAAATCTGCCGGAAATAAATCTGGAAACTCACATACCAATCTGGTCTCACTCGGTCAAACCGACACAACCGTAGAGGTATCCACAATTTTTGATTCCGTTAACGAACCTCAGGTGGAGGTTGGAGATCAACCTAATGTGGAAGATCCTCAAGATGCTCACAAGGAGGACATGGCACAATTTCTATCGGGGCAGGAGCCCTTTGCTATAGAAATTGCCCTCCAGAGGGCGACTATGGAAGGATAATGGTGGGAAATAGATGAGAAAGTCTAGGGGATGATCAAGAGGGAGCAGGAAGATGAACCGAGGCACCAGGAGGCTGCTGTGGCCCAAGCTAACGCCGAAGTTGTTGCTCAAGCGGTGAGGGAGGTTCAGGCCAAAGCAAAAGGGATGCGAGAAAGCAGTAACAAGGAGTCCCAAGGGAGGAGTCAAATTCCAAGGATGCTTTTAGATCCACTTTCCCAGAGACATGATGAAGAGGCACAGTCTAAGACTGCCTCTTCCATGACTAAGAAGAATAACACTTCAGCTCGAAGTAAGAGTGTTACCAACCCGAAGGCCACCTCCCAGAGGGACAGAGAAAACAAAATTGTGCAGAAGGTCTGACATTTGAGAGGCATGACAGGAATGGAAATGGTCGCTCAAAGTCTCAAAGTCATGAAGGAGGAGAGGCTCGGAGGCAGGATCGCACTTGCAAGGGCAAGGCGAACCTACACCCTTACATCCTCAGTCTCGAAAGGGAAAAAACAAATGAACAACACCAATACCATGTTCGATAGGCTCAAAAAAGATGAACAACCTCAGGATCTGAGGGAGGTAATCAACAGTAAGACCACCGCTCAAGAGGGGATACTAGGGACGTCTACCCCAACTGGAGCAGTGATCCCACCAGCAGTGCAGGGTAAAATAGATGCACTCACCATGGCTATTCAGGGCCAGAAAAAGAAACCTTTCAATATCAAGCTGGCTCATAGAAGTGGGATTCCCTTCATAACGAAGATCCAAGCTACTCAACCACCACCGAATACAACACCTCGAAACATCTAGCATACACTGGGAAGGAGGACCTAGTATGACACATTGGACAATTCGAGGATCAGATGGATTTACTTAGTGTGGAGCATGATTATAGGTGCAGGGTACTCCCTACCACTCTCTCTGACTCAGCTCAGGAATGGTATTGAAAATTCAAACCTGGATCCATCACTTCCTGGGAGCAGTTTAGGAAGGAATTTTGTATGGTCTTCAGTGTCAAACAGATTCAACCACTTTACACCAATCAGCTAGCTGACATCAAGCGAGGTAAGGATGAATCTTTGAAGGACCACATCCAAAGATTCATGAGGGAGGAAAACAAAGCATCCATAGTAGGAGATGAAGGGAAGTTCGTTGCCATCTCGGTAGGAATAATTTATCGTAGTCCCTTATGGGATAGCATACATAGGAACCCCATCAACACCTTGCAGGAGTTCCTGGACTGAGCAGAAAAATACATGAAACTAGATGACACTATCATGAAGGAAGAAACAGGCATAACCCATCAGACCACTATCAAGGAAGGCATGAACAGTGCAAACCCTCAAGGAAGCAATGGGGGCAACGGTAAAAATAGGAGTACCTCAGGGGCTCAGCATGGTGGAGAAAAGAATGCTAAGTCAGCACCAACTGACAAACAACCCAAGTATCAGCCCAACCAGCCCAGGTTTACTAATTATATTGTCCTGACTACATCAAGGACCAAGATTTACTTGGCAACATACCAAGAGGTACCATAAATAAAGCCATCACCATTACGCTTCGAAGGAAAGAGGGACAAGAAAAAGTTTTTTCATTTCCATAATGACTATGGACACGACACAAATGAGTACAAACAGTTGAGGGATGAGACAGAGTTTGTCCTCTTATCAGGAAAAATCTTGAGGTAATGTGTCAAGACCAAAACCCCAAGCAGGAATCCAGAGTTCCGAAGGCAAAGGAGTCCACCACTGGAGCCACCAGTCGTGGACTTCACATTGGATAACATATGTGGGGGGCCCCACATAGCAAGCAATAGTAACAATGCTCTTGATCGATATGCAAGGACCATAAGACATGAGGTAGGGGAGTATTCCCAGTGCATGACAGTCGAGGAGCGATCTCCAAAAATTCCAAAGTATGAAAGTGAAACTCTCACTTTTAGGGAGGATGATGCCAGGCAAGTGAGGTACCCCCAAAATGACACTCTGGTCCTTACCATTCAAATTGCAAATGCCTGAGTGAAAAGATGCTTCGTGGATACGGGAAACTCAGTAGATATCACCTATAAATCATTCCTCGAGAAGATGAAGCTCACAGTCAAGGACCTGACACCTTGTTCCCAAGTGATATATGGGTTCACGGGAGAATGCTTAGCACCAGTAGAACTATCATACTACCGGTCACGGTGGGGGATGTCCCTAGGCACAAGACTGTGCTTACAAATTTCCTAGTGGTAGATTTCTCATCGACTTACAACGTAGTGCTCAGGAGACCCCTCTTGATGGCATTACACACAGCAGTATCTATCTGGCATCTGTCTTTGAGGTTCCTCACAAGCGCAGGGCAAGGATGCATACAGGGTAACCAAAGGGAGGCACGAGAGTGCTATAATGCGTCAATGGTCAAGGTAAAGAAAGGACCATGCGTAAACAACATGGTAATAACCTACTGTGAAGGGAATGAAGGAACTGATGAAGTTGTCAACATGGAAGTTGACGTCGAAAGAAACAATCTACTAGAGTCGAGGGCTCCTTTTAATGAAGGTTTGTTATTATAGCAACTTTCCCAAAGCGAGGGAAACGACATCGATCCTTGCTTTGGGGATGACGTCATGGGGGTAGGACCAGTTGAAGATCTTGACGAAGTCCTACTAGATTAGGATGACCTAACTAGAGTAATCAAAGTCAGGAAGGAGCTAAAGGTGGAAATTAAGGCATGGTTGGTAAAAATTTTGAAGAAGAACTAGGTGGTCTTTGCCTAGTCACATAAGGACATGCTTGAAATTTCTCTGTCCATTATAAGCCATGTCCTCAATGTGGACAAAAACTACCCATCGGTGCAACAAAAGAGGAGACTGGTTGACAAAGATCGATCTCAAGCACTGAAGGAGGAGGTCGAGCGGCTCGAGGAAAATAATTTTTATAAGGAAGGCGGTTTTTCACCAACAATGAATTGTATGAATAAATAGGATGGATTAGTGCCGGATGATAAACCGTAATCAGAAATTGATAATAATCGAGAACGTGGAAATTAATTGCAGAGAAAGATGGTCACTCCTTTTTTACGCGGTTCAGAGGTTAAAATCCCCCTAGTCCATGAGTCAATATTATTGATCTCTCCTTACTATTTCTTACAGAGTATTTTCATTACAAGAAGAATCCAACCCCCTCCATTATCCAGGGTTATGGTATTTATAGGCGATTGATCTCTGAGTAGGTATTGGGGCCATCCCGTGATCTCTTCATCCATCATGTCATTTACGTGACACCGATGATTAATATCCAAACCTTATAGTGAAGTGTGGTCTAATCAATAGGTAAAGATGGGTAATGGGCCACATGGCCAAAATTAGGTGTGGGATGTCTGATCACGCACGTTTATATTGCATATCTGAGAATTCGGGCATAAAACAGACACGTGATGTCTGGTATATGGACGTTTATATTACATGGTCGACTTCATAAAGATCCGGGGGTATGTCAGGCCTCTGATGCTCCACGAGCTTAATGTGGCACTAGCTCGTGGCTTCTACTATGTCAACACAATGGCACCAAGTGATGAGTAGTTAATTGATCCATCAACTCGAGCTATTTGTTTAGGGGACCGTAACAAATAGCCCCGGATGAACGATGGACATGTGGCAGATTGGTTTAGGCCCTTTTCTAGCTCGACAAAGTACGTGCTGGTTTTCAAGCCATACATTTGCCCCCCAAGTCCCTGCTCGTGTTCCATGACGTCACTTCTGACTCACACGGTGGGAATTTTAAACTCCCATTGCGATCATCCAAACCTTGCCCATAACTTGAATACTGGACACGTGGGACGCCGTGATTGGTGTCTACTCGGGTTTCGAGGATTGCATTAAATGGTCTGGTCACCTTTTTGCCGCCGTTTCATTTTTTAAATCATGACCCTCGTATCTTGCATCAGCTTGATCAGATGGCCCTCATTTTCCTATGCCTTTTACGTATAAATAGGGCTGGCAATATTCAGTGTTCACCACCTTTCATTCAAAAAATTTCTCCATTTTCTCTTCTGAGCCTAGAAAACTCTTCTTTTCCTGATTAAATTACTCCAAAATCTCCATAATCTTTCCACAAAAAACCCTCAAAAACCCAGGCATCAAGAATTTCTCCCGGAACCTTTTCTCTATGTCGCTTGTATCTTTCATTTGAAGAACGTATTGTAAGTTTCCTGTCATTCCGATGCTTGTTTGTTTTGTTTTTCTTTATAGTATCACTTTGCCATGTGAATCTGCACTTTATAGTAACAAACAGTAGGTTGTTTCTAAATAACTCTGGTGCATAAGTTTCGATTTTAGGCTTATTGAATAGATTCTAAGGTATGCTTAGGACTGTGATGTTCATAATTAGAAAATTTATGGATGACTTCTGGGTAATTTCCAGGTAAGTGTAGGAAATACCCATTTGGGATATGGATGATGATAGGTTTTTAGGGTATAAAACCAGGTAGCTTAGGGGTCACGCTTCCTAGGCGGTATGTCTCTAAAAACCTGTCCCCCAAGGCAAGAAATAGCCTAACCCTCCTGACACATGGATCCCTGAACATCAGGGATCTGTTGGAAACTTAGGCGCGTGCCCATGACAGCGCGTGGCATCACATCGCGGGCTGAAATTACCTCAGCTCATGGATAAAAACCTTTGTCCTTTCTGCAGTTTTGCCCTTTCATAACTTTTAGGTCGCCTACTAAGTATTTCATCGTTCTTGTTCGCTAGGCGATCAGATGGAGCCCAAAAAGAATGTGTCCAAGAAAAGCGCGGCCGGCTCGTCACCCCAACATTCTAGCAGGGGAAAGGAGGTCGTAGTTGAATCCCCCATCCCCAAGTTCGGTCCCACGGTGGAGAGGGAGATCGAGGTGGGACCTGATGCTTACTTTGAGGAGGAGAGGATAGTCTCGAAGATCACGACCCCAGGGAGGGTCAATAAAATTATGTTGTCCCATAACATCGAGATTGGGACTGGCGTTCTTATCGCCCGACCTCCCTTTGAGTGGGAGAGGAGCTGCGCACCCCTCGAGGTAGAATTCACAGCCTGGAGTGATGAGCACTTGAGGGACAGGGCCTTCCTCCTCCTCGACCAGTACTTTGCTAACTTCCTCAACTATGTGAAGTTGGCACCATTTCAGCTTCCTCTGATTTCGTATCGCCTGCTGGCTGGGCTGAGGTATCTTTTCTTGAAGCAGATGTGGGAGGTCCCCACCCCTACGGATATCCTCTACTTCTTTTGCCTTAAGGCCAGCCGGATCAACGGGGAGGAGGCGATGGGTTCTAGTACCTGACCCGCTTCCTAAACTCACCTGCAGTCATCGAACTGCCCAGCCATCCAAACGACTTCAAAGACCAGTTCTTTATGTCGAATGGGTTTCGCAACTGCGAATACCATTATTTCAACCGTCCTCGTAAGTTTCCTTTCTATTCTCAGTTCACGAAACCATTATATTACTATTTTTTTTGTCTTTTCATGTGTATACTGATTGGATCATCACCATGCATCCATTTTTGCAAGGATGGCCAAATCAGTGACCCTTGGGGGTCAATATGACACTTTGGCGGGACTTCCGCCTAGTGAGAAGGACTATTGCCAGCTCGTGTCCGATGAGACGATGCTGGCATGTAAGTTAATTTTTGTGGGCCAGACTCTAGCCTTGAGGAGGACGCGGGCTAGCTACCTAGTAGCTCGCGAGCTGGCACCTATCCCCGAGGGAGACGCCGCAGTGGGCGACGGTGAAGAGCAGGACGAAGAAGACGAGGTGCTCCTCGTGCGAAAAAGGCGAGCTCCTGAGGCTGCTCGGGACCCCGATGTGGAACGGGCTCAATCGGGGGCAGCAGCTAGCCCCTCCTGCCAAGGTAACCCATACACTTTTAGGGACCTAGACAGGGCTGCCGCAGACCTTAGGCTTGTTAGGTTTAACCCAAACCAGCTCATACATCGTCACGAAAATGACCAGACCGTAACATAACCTTGCTCCAGTGCGTAGATCAACTAGTATTACGCCATGACATGGGTCGTCCTAGGGGTACCGTAGTAGTAGACAACACCTTGTCCTTTAGGTCGGCCTTCTTTGAGGAGTACGGGACCAACCTTATAGGTCGTGGCCCTCCCTTCTTGAGGGTGTAGTCGCTCCAGGAATTAGACAATACGTAGAGGAGTCCAGTCCTAAGGTAGATCCGGACCCAGAACTGTTTCTGATTCATGAAGTAATAAACCTAGACTCCCCTATAGAAGCTCCGAGGCCGGAGGTCGTGGCAATAGACTCCTCCTCTAGCTCAGAGGGTAGGACTTTTTCAATACACCTTTAGATTTCGCTTGTAATAAAAGAACTTTACATGTATAATAACGTCCTTTTCCTTTTGTTTTAAGGGAGAAGATGGCACAGCCCAGAGACAATGACCTGCGTGCCATCTTCCAGGGGGGATCCCTTCCTCCGGCCCATCCGGGCCACTGGTAAAGAGACCCCGGCTGCCCAAGAAAACTCCTCCTGCTTTTGGGACAACCTCCAAATCCCCTGCCAAGGGGAGAAGTCAGACCTGCACAGCTACAGAGAATATGCCTCCACCTCCCCCACGACACCTAGCCCCTACCCAGGAACAGGTGGCACCAGCTGGAACTCCACTAGTCCCTACTCCCACCGTGCGCATCTTGGTTAATGCCCAAGATCTGGAGAAAATCCCAGACACCTTCCGAGGAACGGTCTATGAGACCGCGAGCTATACGGTGGAGCATTATTACAAGGCCAATCTGAAGTACTTGAGGGAGATCGAGGCGAGGAGCCCCAAGAATGTCATAGAGTCCGCGCTGGGGATGAACCTCACGATAAGCCTACTTAGTTAAATTTATTCTTTTGCTTTCTTCCCAGCACGTGCCTTACTTTCTTTACATCATTGCAGGCGGATTTGGCCCTATACCGCAGCGTAGCTCGGTCCAGAGCAAGGAATGACGAGCTCAGGGGCGAGCTCTAGATTGCTCAGGCCGCCCTGGCCGCTGCCCAACAATAAGAGCAAAATGCCAAGGCTGCCTTGACGGCTGCCCAAGAAGGCGAGCAGGCCGCGCAGGCCTCCTTGGCTAATGTGAAGGTTGAGCTCGTGGAGGCCAGGGCTAAGCAGCTGGAGGCCGAAGCCGCTACCAAGGCAGAGAAGGTGTCCTCTATATCGTTCATGGAGGCTAAGCTCTTCCACTGCTGGGCCTTCAACTAGGATGACAACTTCTCTTTCCCAGCCCCCGAGGTGTGGAAGCCTTATCTCGAGAAGTTCAAGGCCCATCTTCAACGGGAGCCACCTTCTGAGACTGGGGAGACCTCTGCTGCTGACGAGCATGAAGTTGAGGAGGCGTCCTCTTCGAGGCATCCTGGGGAGTCCTAGTTTATTATTTTTGTTTAAGTAACCTCTTTCTCTTCCTTTTTTTTGTAACCTGCCATTTTTGGCCTGACACGAGGTTATTTTCCTCGAGACCATTCGTCTGTACTTTTAAATATCTATTTTTCAATTAGTCCTTGATTTTGATTAAATATATTTTTTATATGTCTATAACTCGTTCATCCAAAATTAAGGGAAGAGACTTTTTGGTCGAGATAGACACTTACACTTTGGTCATGACCAGAATTGATGCTGATTTATATCTTTCTTATTAAACATCAGGCCTTGGACCTGGTTGTATCTAGGATTTTAATTTAAAACATAGTTCGTGTTAGTATGATTGATGCCTTGTGTATTTTAGGAAAAACATTGGTCAATCAATTTTTACTAACTTCCAAGTTTTTACATGGTCGTATCCAGGATTTTAATTTAAAACTTAGTTCGTGTTAGTATGATTGATGCCTTGTGTTTTTTAGGAAAAAACTAGCCAATCAATTTTTACTAACTTCCAAATTTTTACCTAGTCGTATCCAGGATTTTAATTTAAAACTTAGTTCATGTTAGTATGATTGATGCCTTGTCTTTTTTAGGAAAAACACTGGTCAATCAATTTTTACTAACTTCAAAGTTTTTACCTGGTCGTATCTAGGATTTTAATTTAAAACTTAGTTCGTGTTAGTATGATTGATGCCTTGTGTTTTTTAGGAAAAACGCTAGTCAATCAATTTTTACTAACTTCCAAGTTTTAACCTAGTCGTATCAAGGATTTTAATTTAAAACTTAATTCGTGTTAATATGATTGATGCCTTGTGTTTTTTTTAGGAAAAACACTGGTCAATCAATTTTTACTAACTTCCAAGTTTTTACCTGGTCGGGTTATGTGCCCCCCAAGTAATCAGAAATAGACTTTCTCGGTTACTTCAGACACGCCATCTTTCAAATCCACATGCACACAGAAACATACAACAATATAAGAAATATAATTCTCATTTTTTAATAAAAAAAAGGGTGTCTTTTATAATTACGCCTTACAAAGGTACGATCATTGATAATATTTCTTTAGGTGCACAGAGTTCCATGTCTGTGGGACTGTTTCTCCATTAAGTCGAGCAAGTTTAAAGGTTCCTTTCTTCACAACTTCTGTTATTTGATAGGGTCCTTCCCAATTTGGTCCCAAAGCACCATCTTTGGGATCCTTACCGGCTAAAAAGAGTCTTCGGAGCACCAAGTCGCCTAAGTTAAAGATGCGTCTCTTGACCCTTGAGTTAAAATAACGAGTGATTTTTTGTTGATAATGCACGAGCTGTAGCTGTGAAGCTTCTCATTTTTCATCAATTAGGTCAAGGGACGCGCTGAGTAATTTATCATTATGCTCTTGGTTGAAGGCCTGGACCCTGTGCATAGCTATCTTTGTTTCAATAGGAAGGACGGCCTCACTTCCGAAAGTCAGGGAAAAAGGAGCATGCCCCGTCGATGTTCGGTGTGAGGTTTGGTATGCCCACAGCACCTGCGGGAGCTGTTCGAGCCAGACTCCCTTAGCCTCGTCCAACCTCTTCTTAAGGCTTGCCTTGAGCGTCTTATTTATAGCCTCGACCTACCCAATAGCCTGTGGGTAGGCCACTAAAGAGAAACTCTGAATTATTATGTTCCTTCCACAAAATTCGGTGAAGAGATCGCTATCGAACTGGGTTCCATTGTCTGATACGATCTTCCTTGGCAGTCCAAACCGGCAAACGATATTCTTAACTACAAAGTCAAGGACTTTCTTCGATGTTATTGTTGCCAGGGGTTCTGCTTCCGCCCACTTTGAGAAATAATAAATGGCCACTACTGCATAGAAAACTCCTCCTTTTCCCGTGGGTAGTGCTCCAATTTAATCAATTCCCCAGACCGCACATGGCCATGGGGACAAGATCATCTTTAGCTCGACTAGCAGAGCTCGGGCGATCGCGGCAAACCGCTGGCACTTGTTACACTTTCGGACGTAGGAAATTGAATCCTTCGATAGAGTGGGCCAATAATATCCTTGCCTTAAAATCTTTAAGGCCAGGTTTTGCCCCCCAGTGTGATCCCCACAAAAGTCTTCATGCACCTCCTGCAAAAATAGTTTTGACCTCTTCTGGCAGAACACATCGCAGAAGAGTTTGAAGATAGCTTCCATCTATTCCACGATTCATTATGCTCTTCTTTCTATTATGGCCTTTACTTTCCCAACTACATAATCTGCAATCCCAGTTTGTAAAGATGAGTTAAATAAAAAAAAAGAGTACAAGTAATATCAATTAATGGTAAGAAAAATTTGTGAACTAAATGAAGAAAATTCTGATAATATATAGGAGACATGCTAAGTTATTGTAAGATACATTTTTGCACAGATTTGGTCAATTCAAATTTGTATAAAAGAGTTCGTGTGAGTTTTTCTATCATGAAGAGTACAACTTAAATAACAAGCTGAAAAAATCTTAAACATTGACAAAAATCCTACAGCATGGATATATTCTAAACAACTTACCACAATTGTAGTCTCAGATAAAACTCTTGAGGTCAATAAAGTTTGACTTTAATATGGGCACATCAAGCCAAGACTATTTACTGTTCTTAAAAGATTTTGTAGAAACTGAGAAAGAACTTGATCCTGAGCTTACCTTCTCTAGGAAAAGCTTTACTATTTAGTTAGATTTAGCAACCATGAATATCCCAGAACAACTCCTCCTGAATAGGGATGGGATGGTCGGTGGACTGTGAATGGTGATAATAGTGTCTCTTGAATAGCTTTGTCAAATAAAAAAAGAAACACATTTTCAAGAAGAATTGGAAAAAAATAAATCATTTAAAGTACCAAAGATTCATGAAAACAAGGCAGCAACTGCTCACATCATTTGAATACAATTAAGCCAATTGTAAATTTGGAATCTGATATTTGTTTGTGGTGGCAAGAGTTCAAATTTAGAGCATAAAGATATCCTAAAAACTTACCGTAATTGTAGTCTCAATGCAGCTCTTGAGGCCAATAGAGTATAACTTTCATATGTGCATATCAAGCCAAGACTATCTAATGTTGCCTAAATTATGTAGAAACTACTAAGGATTTCTATGGCCTTAATTTGATCAGACCTGAAATAGTTTTAATTGACTGATATAGGATAATGCATTGTTCTAGAATAAGAATATTATATACTCCATAACACCAAGAAAAAAAATATCTTACTTATCCAATGCCTCCCTCAAGGTACTTTTGCTTTCAAATTTCAAAGTAGATCTTCATAAAATATGTTGACATCCATTCTGGTGAACATTATATGCTTAATAAAATTTATACATAAATTACAAATAGCATAATTGCACCAATCTGTAACCAGGAATGCAGAATAGAAGCCAACACCATTATTCTGAACATGAAAAAATAGCCAAATAACAAGGAATAAATTCAATGATCTTTCAAACTCAACCTATCACAAGCTTTGTAAAGGTAATTTTGTTGTATCAATTGAGTCACATTCACACCAGTATTTTGATCTTACTATTTTCTGATTTTTTCTTTTTCCTTAAAAATGACTAGTAGAGAACAATGGGTTGACCAAGTTAGAATGGTGGTCAATATTGCAGCCTCCTTAAGACTTAATTTCTGGTTTTATGTGGCATATGTTATTAAAAAGAATGGTAGAGAGAGTACTATTTAGAATGATTTAAGCATAACATTCCAAATAGGATTTTCTTGTGTTTGCATATATTTTTAATTATTTTAAATTATGAAATTTGGTTTATAGAAATACAGATGGAAATTGAAATAGAATATATATTTCCTTGAGGGTTGAGAAACTAGAAAAAAAAATAGAATATTTAAATGGTAACACTTCTATGGTAAGATTTTTTTTTGCCCCTTAATAAAATTAACTCTGTGTCAGTTTATAGGCTAGTGATGCCTATAACCTCTGTGTCATTTCTTCTCTGTAGCCAGACAAGTCTTCTTATTGTTTATTCTATTTATGCACTACAAATATTCTATTTGTTCAATTTTCTATGCAGAAATATTAACTTCCATAATCGTTTAGTTGACTGTGCTTTTTGTTATGCACTCCAAAAATTATGTGTTTCTGCCATATGGCTTTCTTGCTTGGCTGCTTAGCACCTGTGTTGGATTGCTGCTTTCTTTTTTGAGGTATGTACCCTTCACTTATCATTAAATTGTACTTTATACCGAGGTCACTTTTTTTTTTGTTGCTTAATGTATTGAGGTCACTTAAATGGGTAAATTATGCTTACGATTCTCCTATTTAAACCAGTAGAATATTTATTTATGATTGTTCATTTTCATTTAATAAGTAAACTTTAGCTTTCAAAATTCCTAAACAGCAGAGAAATTCTTCTCATCTATTTTTGCATTGTATAGTTGATTCGATATTTTTTTTAGGTGGGAGAGTAGGATTATGTGGAATGCAGGGTTCAGTTATAATTGAGGTGATTTGGCTAGAAACAAACAAGATAATTTTCGTAGATCCTTGTGAAGAAGAGTCTTACTTAGGGATAGAGTCAGATACTCTAGTTGGGTGCACCTGGCCCAAGCTGCATGGATGATGCTTCAGATCTCTATTTGTATAGTCTTTAGGGATAGCGGGGAGATTTTGTTATTGTTGTGCTACGTTTACACTGCCTATGGACACATCTTGTTTATTAGTTTTGTTGCTTTATATTTTAATTTTTATGGATAAACTAGTTACTTAAAAGAGAAAGGTTTGTTAAGCTGTGTTTCAGTATTCATTAACTAATATAACTCATAGACATGAATATTGAAATTCTAAAATTAAATTTTATATTGCGCCTATCATCGATGTTTTTATTTACTCTCTCATGAAATAGTGTCGAAAGTGGAGAGGAATATTGAGTGTAACTGTAGTTTTTGACATTGTACAAGGATTTTCAATGTGATTTTTCAATATGTATTTGAACGTGTGTGTTGGAATATTCACAGGTAAATATATAATTTGATATCCTATCAATTCATTTACTTTAAAATAAAACGTGGTATAAGCCAATTTCTTGAGGTTTTTTATATATATTTATTTTTAATTGCATTTTTGAAGTATGCTATTAACTTTCGGTTTTGTTGTAGTTGTACTTGTGGAATTTTTTGGTGTATCCTATTTGGAGGTTATAAAGTCTAGATATGATGAAGTTCCAACAAAGGTTGATTTCCTTGTTGCTTTGCTTCCTTTGATCTGCATTCCAGCTCTACTCTCTCTTTCTCGTGGATTTTACAAATGGTTAGCAAACTTGTTCTGCTTTTTGTATCTGTAGTTTTCAGTTAAATTTTGCTGCTTTTAGACATTTGACATTATGAAATTAATTATTTTTCCATGGAAATTGTTTTTATCTGCTTTTAGGAAAGATGATAATTGGAGACTCTCTTGAGTGGTATATATATTTGTTACTCTTGGTCTTGTTCTGCTTGGTGCAATATCGATTGTTACAGTAGCTGTTAAACCTTGGACGATGAGAAATAACTTACAGATCCTCCTTATTTTCCTTGGTTTCTGGTGTTTACCTTTTTAAAGACGTCTTTTTTTATTTTGCAACAGATTGGTGTGGCATTTCTTTTGGTTCTTCTGATGATTGTACTAGCGATTAGTGCTATCAACCATTGGGCATCAAACAATTTATTTACGAGATTCAACAAGTCAAGTGCAAAAGAAAATCTGATTTGGAAGGCTTTGGTGTGCTAACATTTGGAAGATCATGAATCCCTACCTTTACTTTTGAATATGCAACTGTTTAAGACTATTTTGTTGACTATTGTGAGAATGTTTTGTTTATGTTAATTAAGCAGTGTTGAATATCTTAAGACTTTTGGATTAATTTTTAGATAACCAGGAATGTATTTTGACACAATTATTTGGTTATATGTGTTATGAACCATATAATTGGTACTCGAAAATATATTTGTACAATGTTAAGGGCGTCTTAAGTATATTAAATGAAGCGGGTTTGAATTAAAGAAATAAAAAAAATTATAATGTACAGGTTTATTTAATAATAATTCAAGCTTATCCAAATATTAGAATAATACAAAAAATGTCTTATTGTATCGTTTACAATAACACTGGTTTATAAGCATGATATTATGTTATGCAAACTATTTTAAATAATGCAGAAAGTGTGTTATTATAAAGTGTATCATAACACTACTTTATAAGTACAAAAAGGTGTTATATAATATACTTATAAATAGCATAATGAAATACTTATATAACTATTAAAATAACACAACAAAAGTGTTATCGTAGGCTATACCATAACACATGTCTATAACTATGGAAAAGTGTTATGCAAAGTGCTCCGACCTACTCTAACACCGCTTTCCTTAACACATCAAAAAGTGTTATGGTATATATTTGATAATACTTTTTCGGTCTTATTGAAAGTATTTTTTCTTGTAGTGTGTGCCTTGAGAGCCACAGGGAGTACTATGATGAGAAGAAATCTCAGAAGAACTAGGCGAAGACCCTTAGTTATGTGCCCTGCAATATGAGGATTATCTTCAAAGGGTTGCTGAGTTGTCTATTTTACTCTCGCCATTGGGTTATACCTTTTCAAGAAATCTTCTTCACTAAATAAAAAAAAAGTAGAGCAAGGGAAAATCCTTTTCACCCTTTCCAATAACACCTGTGGAGTATGTTTGCTTACAAACTTATCTGATGAAGAGGAGTTCGACATCTACAACAAAAGAAAAATTAAAAGTAAAGTTAGTGCATCAACATAATGAAGCCAATAGCTGGGGGCATATCCATTAACTAAGGAAAAAAATTGAAGAAACTGAAGGAAAAAAAAAATTTAGGGTTAGGCCGACCACCCTAGATCTCGGACCCTTGGCAATCGCCTAGGGAGTATGGTGGTCAGCCTATGTTAAGGTTTTGGTTGACCACCCAGGATTGGGAAACCTGGAAATTGCCCAGGACTTGAGAATGAAGTCTAGAGTTGGATTTTGTAAACCTAGAAATCAACCAATAATAGGGTTTATAAGCCTGGAAATCGCCTAGGTTAAGGAAGCCCTATGGGTATTCGACCCATGATGGAAGCCCTAGGGGTTGTCAGCCTATGATGGAAGCCCTAGGGGTGGTCGACCTATTATGGAAGCCCTAGGGGTGGTCGGCCCATGATGAACTTCACATGTCTGGAAATCGCTTAAGTTAAGGGATGCCCTAGGGGGTTTCGACCCATGACGGGATATGTAGGCCTAGAAATTGCCCAAGGCAAGGGAAACCCTATGGGTGGTCAGTCCATGGTGGAATTTAAAACCTTGAAATTACCTATACCTGGATCTGAAACCCTGGAAGTTGCCTATGCCTAAATGTGATGCCCTGAAAATCGCCCAACCCTAATTTTTATAAGTCTGGAAATCACCCAGGCCAAGGACACTTAAGGGTGGTCGGCCTAGGGTTTTACAAACCTTAAAATCTCACAGGCTAGCGAATCTCAAGAGTGGTTGGCCTATGTTAGGGTTTTACAACCCTGGAAATTGCCCAGGCTAGTGAATCTAAAGGTGGTCGGCCTACTAACCTCTAAACCCCAAAGCATCACGCAAAAAGAGGCAAGGTTCAAGAAAAAATTTTATCAAAAAAAAGGTTTTTGTTCAGAAAAGTCAGTTGTTGTGACTCAAAGCAGAGCAAAGCAAGAGATTCAGACAGATTTATCAAAGATTCAACTTATTTATACTAACTCTGAGCACATTTAAATTAAACGATGTTAAGAGGAGGAGAAAATACTTACCCAAGTGAAGATATACAGAGTTGATGAAGAATTGGATAATCACGCTCAAAATACCCTAGAGTCTATGTGCATGGGTCTGAGAATATGATTAGTGAGTCTTTACTTATAGCCTCTCAGGCTAACCATCCTATTAGGAATTCAAAATCCTTTAAAAATATCTAGTATAGTCAAAAATTAAAATTCCTTGAAAAATATCTTATATTTTTAGGAATTCATATTCCTTGAAAAATATTTTGTATTTTTAGGAATTAATATCCTCGAAACATATATTATATTATTAGGACATCAAAATTCCTTGAAAAATATACAAGAATTTTAGGAAAGTAATTTTCCTTGAAAAATATAATTAGTTTTAGGAATTACAATTATACTTGAAAAACAAGTGCTAAGCAAATTATCGATAGTTGATAGAAGTACTATGCAATGTCTCGAGGGACATTCTCTTAGAGTAATACTATGGTATGTTTCTTAGGCCAAATCAAGTTTACTGTAATGTTGAACACAATACGATAAACTTGGGGGGCAAATGTTATCCCTCAAAATTCAAGAGATGACGTGGAGAATGAGAAAGTGACATGTGGCATGACAAGTCATGGAAAAACAACAAAGTATTGAAAAAAGACAGATGAACAAAGATGGATAGGTCCAAGATCTATAGGGAAGTCGACCAGGCCTAAACCTCCTAGGGTGGTTGGCCTGGCCCTAGTCCCCTAGGGGTGGTTAGCCTGACACAAACCCCTAGGGGTGGTCAACTTAGCATGCTCAAGAGCTCCATGGGGTGGTTGGCCTAAACTCCCAAAAACACTTTGCTGGATAAAGTTTATGCTAGTTCAAGATGAAATCAATAGGCCTAGCATCCAGAGGGTCAACAGGCCTAGCACGCAAAAGGTAATTAGAACTGTCACCCAGGAGATCAGAAGACCTAGCACCCAGAAGGTCATTAGGACTATCACCCAGAAGATCAACATGCCTAGCACCCAGAGGGTCAACAGGCCTAGCACCCAAAAGGTCATCAGGCCTATCACCCAGAAGATTAGTAGGCCTAGAACCCAGAGGGTCATCACGCCTAGCACATAAGCTTTAAAGGGTGATCGGGCCTAGCATCTAAGTCTCATAAACCAACCAAGACTTAGCGTTTTCCCGAAGGTTTCAATTATGCATCGTCAACCATGATCCAAAGAAACAACGAGAAGATCCACGATCTCATAATCATAGGGAGGTCGACACATATCTCCACACACAATGATCGTGTACCAAACCACAATCCTCAGTCTTGCTGATCATGTAACAGCCCCTGGGTACTATAAATAAAGGACCCATAGCTTCATTTAAAAGGGTTTGTTTTTGGTTCGATTTTTGGACGATTTTTAGAGAGATGTTTTATGAGGAGAGACTCGGGGCAAATGAGTGACGAGTGAATACTTTAGCTCATCTATGTAATGGTCTATCTAGTGATGCAATACTAAGGACTAAGTGGATTAGGTTATTGCTGTTCAACTAAACAGAGCTGAACCACTATAAAATTTATGTGTGTTTGTTTAAGATATTTGTAGTTTGTCGTATATTACATTTATATTCGTTCAATAATTATTATATACCGTACATATGACCGTTGGCAAATTTCACAGGTCAGCAGTTTTGTTTTGCTTAATTGGATTAGTACTTATTAGCATATCATTTGGTAACAATAATTAAATTTATTTTTACAACTAAATTAAAAAACATTGATTTTATGAAAAACACACTTTTCCAAAATAGTGAGTGGGAGGGAGAGTTATGACAATAAGTCCCATGGTCTCCATTATTTGTTGAATACCGAGAGGCATAGGAAGGGCCTCGTGTCACCTCCGTTTGCGACCTCCCTAAGGAAAGGCTTCTGAATATGTTTATTTTATCTCAATGTTGACTTCTCTCATGAGAATATAATTAGTGATGTATTTTAAGTTTGACTGATGCTAAGGCACACTCTTGAGTTAAGTCATTGATTGAAAATAATGGGTTGCACTCCATAGGTGTATTTAGTCTTTAGAGCACGACTAGTGCATCTTGACCAAAATAGCTGTAGTTCAAAAGTTAAAAGAGAAAAAGGCGTTTTTTAAATTTTCACTAGTTAAATTGAGATTTGTCTAAAACTTAATTTGGAGTTAGTGTTGCCTATCCTAAGCCGGTCCATTAACTTTTCAAATTGATTTATCATGGATTAGTATATGTGTTTTTATATGTTGCATTCATGCATCATATTTACTTTTTCAAATAAAATTTGATATTTATTATATATTTTAGTTCATTATATTTTATTTATTTATTTCTAGAAACAATGATTAATTCTCTTAATCCTGATCATGTACTTGAAAATTTGGGAAATCAAAGCTACCTCATTGACAAACTCTTGGAAAAGATTCCATTTAATCTTAACCACATGAGAAGATGGTACGATGGGATTCACATTGTCTTCGAAACACAAAACGTGTATGGAGCAATCTATGATCTACCACCAGAGGTTCTAAACTTTACATCCAACTTTGATGAACATGAAAAATGTGGTGAATGGATGAGATCGAATCACCTTACACGTCAATGCATGTTATCGACCATGCATGGCCACATTAAAGAAATATATATGGTTATTGAAACTGAAAACAAGATGTGGGCCATGATAAAGGATGATGCTATAGCACATGCTAAATTTTTTAAATACGTGGTAAATTCGATTTACTCAAAAACTCTTCTTTAATATTTTTGAATGCTTGATTAAAAATTATGCCACTAATAATATTTTTCATATGTTCTTGTTTTCAGGGATGTAGAAATCTTTTGAGAAAAAGAGTAGTTGCATTGAAACCAAAGCGAAGAGAAAAAGATAAAGTTAATTGAATAAAGAAAAGATTAGTTTAGAAATTTATTTTGTTTAGTTTAAAAGAATTTAATTTTTTTTCATTTTGAAATAGTTTATTTTCATTATGAAAGAAATTAATAAGTTCTTTTTCTTTAAAGTAGTTATAGAATTCTTTCTAGAAACTATGTTTTTAGAGTCCTTTATTTGATGAATGAACAAGTTTAGTATTTCTTTGGAATAATAAATTCAGTTGTTATTTTTGAAATATACTTGTTCCACCTATTTCATCAATGAGTATAAATGATAATTATGAATTATTGTGCAAATCATAGACTTAATAAGACATCTTATTCCAACCACAATTAAGTGAAACATTGTAACGACCCAAGTTTACTAATAAGGCTTAAGGGCCTTGATTAGTGTGCCGAGAGGGCATAATTGGAATACATGTGATTTAATGATTAAAAGTATGTTATATGACTATTTGAATATCTGAGATGCATGACTATGTGTATTAGTATGCATGTAGGCCCTGATTATGTTAGAAGGGCATAATCTTAATTTTGGGCCCGTTGAGGGCATAACTGTATATATATGTGATAAATTGTTGAGACCAAATTATTATGTGGATATATTTGTAATCAGTGACTCGAGACGATCCTAGTGAGCGAGTTAGCGGAAAAGTCACGGCGGGGATTTATACCTGGCTCGTGGAGAGCCTGGGGGTATTTATGGGAATTTGGAGAGTATATTGGGCTCAATTTTGACATTGAGGAATATAATCAGTGATTAGTTAGGTGTCGGGAAGTATGCGATAAATATTAGAGTTACTCGAGGTTTTAGGGAGAATTGGGTGAAATGACCAAAATTCCCCTAAGTTGATTTAAAGGCTTAGGGATAAAAGGGAGGGTATCTTGGTCATTTGAGTTAGAAACTGGGATAAGGATAACTATTGCTTTATGCCTTAGTGGAATAAGTCAAGAGTCTGAAAGAAAAGAAAAAGAAAGGAAAAGAAGGAAAGAAAGGGGATTGGAAGTCTACTATTTTCTATCTCTCGGTTCAAGTTTTCTTCACCATCTCTTGAGGACTTTTGGGGCAGAAACTTAGGGAGAATCAGAGCAGAAGCTTGAGGTTAAGGTCTTTGATCTAGCTAGAGGAATTGGCAGGGATTTAGCAAGAACAAACCATTCAGTTGAGGTAAGACTTTCAGGTTTTCTTTAGTTTCTGGTTTCCATGTTGAACTAAGATGTTTAAGCTAAATTTGGTGGGAATTCTAGGGAATTCAAGCTAAGGGTTTGAGGAGGAGTAAGCCTAGAAGGTGTAGAGGCTAACTTAAGGTCGAATCCCCATTGAAGGTATGAAATTCTAGCTCTAAATTATGAGGTTTTGGTTGTTTTGATGAAGTTTCTAAGTTTTGGGTCCAGCCATGGTGAATTCTATGTTTAGGGATGCATGTGATTGGGTTTTGTGTATTTGGGATTCTTCGGATGAGTTAGACATGTTAGTAATCTTGATTCTAAGTTTGGTTGAAGTTTGGAGAAGTTTTGGTAAGGTTTGGCACGGGGAAAATCGAAGGAGGGAGAAACAACATTTGTTGTTCTGTGACTAGCGCTACAGCGCTAGCCTTTGTGCTCTGTAGCGCTAGGCCATATACCCTGGGAAAATTTTGGGCTCTATTTGTAGCGCTGTAGCGCCCTCCTTAGAGCGTTGTAGCACTACCCTATTTCCATAAAGGGATTTTTGAGTTATTTTCAAGGGTTTTTGCTGGGCGGTTCGGGGTTTGATTCCACCACCCCGTTTGGTGAAATTAGGGCTTCCCGAGTGCTCGGGATGGGAGCCGAGTTTAGGTCTTGGACTTGAGTTTGGTGATGATTTTGATGTATGGTTGTGACTAGGTGTGTGCTAGGGCTCAAGGGGGATCGTGCTCAAGGATCAAAGCAAACGAAGCTAGCGAATTTAAAGGTAAGAATACTACACCAGGTTATATGTTTGTGATGGGACTAAGTGCTCCTGATATCTGTATAATGTCAAAGATGGTATTATGCCAAGGGACATGTGAAAAATGGCCTAAGGGTGTTGTATACAAAATTTGCGCATAGGGCGCGGCTTGGCCACTGGTAGCCAAGGACAGCTTAATATTCACTGAGCTCGGTTTAAGCGGGCCGGAGTCAGTTGGATAAACAGAGGGTGTGGCCTAAGGGCGCTAACCCTGGTTATCATTTGTGAATTTATTGTTGATGTGAAATAATATATTTTGTATGATGAATACTTGGTTATCATGGATGCTTAGACTGTTGAGAATATGTTTATGTGATATGAGATATTGGATTGTCTGTTGATTGTTTTTGCTCTGTTATTGTGTTTTCTTGCTGGGCCTTGTCTCACGGGTGCTACGTGGTGCAGGTAAAGGCAAAGGCAAGTTGGAATAATCCTGAGATGGGGAGCTGCGGGGCTGAATGTACATAGTCAGTTGTTTGGCTGCCATGGCCGAGGAGTGGATCAGGACAGGGAATGCCTAATAGTTTGTTTTGCCTTAAAGTGGCTAATTATTGTATTTAAATCTTGAATCTTTGTAAATGGTTTAATCTTGTTATTTTTGGGATCCCGTGTAAACAGAAAATGTTTATTTATAAGAAATGCGGCTTTTGAGACCTAAATCTTTTAACCCTACTTCTACTATAGTTTTAGTAACACGTTTTTTAATTAAATGACTTGATTATCAAGTCTAACACCTTTATAAACACATAGTGTAACGATCTTCGCTATCCAGGGCGTTACAACTTAGTATCAGAGCGTCCTAGGTTTAAGGGTTCCTGAAGACTGGGTTGACATGTACATTCACTGCGAAAGCCAAGCTCGACTCAGGGTTTGGTAAATAGTGTATATATGACTATTTGTTTAAATGATCTGAATGAGATATGATTGTTAATACATGTTTGATTTATAGGGAGCATGAGATACTGATAGGACCTGGCCCTTGACTATTGCATGATGATTTTGAGGCGTGATTATTAGCATTGCTATGCATGTGAATGAATATATGGAATAATATTTGGATAATTTGCTATGAAATTGATTGCTTGTGAATGATTAGAGTTCCAGTGATGGATTATGAAAGTATTATTACCTTGTCATCATAGTCTGATTGCCGAGTCTTTGATTGCAGATTGACTTGGATAATTATGCGTCCAAGAAAATCTACGCGACTAGCTGGCAGGTCTGGGACTAGAGATGATGACCAGGGCCAGACCCCTCCACCAGTCTCTGAGAACTGGCAACAGCTGATGGCAGACATGCAAGCTCGGCTACAGAGCCCAGATGAACAGATCCAAATTCTACGGCAGCAGGCTCCATCAGGGAGTGTTTCCCCTATTGTGCCACCTGCACTGGTACCTGTTGTGCATCCAATTGAGGTTGGGAATAGATGGGAGCCATTGTATGATCGGTTCAGGAAACAACAGCCCCCAATCTTTGAGGGAGGACCAGATCCATTGAAAGCTGAACAGTTGATGACCATGATTACTACCATTTTGGACTTTATGAGGGTAGAAGGAAAAGACAGAGTGGCCTGTGCCACATATATGCTGAGAGAGGATGCCCGAATCTGGTGGGAGGTGGCATCACAGACCAGGGATGTTACTGCTTTGACTTGGGAAGGGTTCAAGGACTTGTTCAGTCAGAAGTATTATAATGTCGCCATCAGGGCTGCGAAGGTAAATGAGTTCGTGGGGCTGGTTTAGGGCAACATGACAGTTACAGATTATGCGCTGAAATTTGACAGACTTGTGAAGTTTGCACCAGATCTTGTGCATATAGATACAGCTAGGCAGGACAGGTTTATTAGAGGGCATAATGCTATGATAGCCCGGGATGTGAGAATTACAACAGTAACTAGAGGGACAACTTATGCCCAGGCTGTAGAGAAGGCTCTCACCGCTTAGGAAGCAGAGAATAAGATATGGAGAGAGACTGTTGTGAGACGGGAGGGCCACAGGGCGGTGCCTCCATATGTTGGTTCTGGTAGACCCCTGATGCATCGACCTTTCCTGGTCCTGATTGGAGAGGCCGGGGTACTCAAGGTGGCCGTCAGGGAGGCGGTGATACATGGAGGACTTATCCTGAGTGCACGAGGTGCAGAAGACGCCATCCGGGTGAATGTCGAGCTAAGGCCTGTTATGTGTGCGGGGAAGGTGGACAGCTTGACTCCAGCTCGAGTGTTCACCCTGACACAGGTAGAGGCCGAGGCTAGCCCCTCGATAGTGATAGGTCAGCTTTCTAGCACTGGCACTACACACTCATTTGTTTCTAGTAAGGTGATTGATAGACTGTGTAGACCTAGTGAGTATTGTACTTCAGGGTTTGGGACTATTTTGCCTACAGGGGAACTGGTAGTATCTAGGAGGTGGATTAGAGCACTGCCAGTGATGGTTGATGGTAGGGATTTATCAGTAGACTTGATTGAGTTGAGTATGGAGGACTTTGATATGATTCTAGGTATGGATTGGCTGGTTAGATATGGAGCTACCATTGACTACAGGAAGAAGATGGTGACTTTTGAGCCAGAGGGCGAGGATCCCTTTGTTTTTGTGGGAGTGGTGCATGGACCCCGCGTACCTAGGATATCAGCACTGAAAGCCAGAGATTTGTACCTGGGTGGATGCATAGGCTTTCTGGCTAGTGTGGTGGATACCACCAGAGTTTCATCAGTAGGACCGGAGGAGACCAGATTGGTTCGCGAGTTCTTGGATATGTTTCCTAAGGATTTGCCTGGATTGCCACCACGTAGAGAGATTCAGTTTGTCATTGAATTGGCGCCGGGGACAGAACCAGTGTCGAGGGCACCATATAGGATGGCATCGGCAGAACTGAAGGAATTGAAGATACAGTTGCAGGAGCTTCTGGATTTGGGCTTTATCGGACCTAGTTACTCGCCATGGGGTGCTCCAGTTTTATTCGTGAAGAAGAAGAACAGGACCTTGAGAATGTACATAGACTACAGAGAATTGAACAAGTTGACTATCAAGAATAATTATCCCCTACCAAGGATTGACGACTTGTTCGATCAGCTATACGGTAAGACGGTGTTCTCAAAGATTGATCTTCGATCTGGTTATCACCAGTTGAGGATCAAGGATGAGGATATACCGAAGACAGCCTTCCGAACGTGGTACGGGCACCATGAGTTTCTAGTCATGTCGTTTGGTTTGACCAATTCCCCAACAGCCTTCATGGACTTGATGAACAGAGTGCTCAAGGATTTTTTGGATCAGTTTGTTATTGTTTTCATCGATGACATCTTAGTGTACTCCAGTTCAGAGGCAAAGCACGAAATTCATCTTCGATAGGTTCGTCAGAGGTTGAGGGAGCATCAGTTGTACGCCAAGTTTAAGAAATGTTAGTTTTGGCTACCAGAAGTGACATTCCTTGGACATATTGTGGGTGCAGATGGGATTAAGGTGGAGGCAGTTAGGGATTGGCCGAGGGCAAGGAACGCCTCAGAGGTGCGGAGTTTTCTTGGTCTAGCGGGTTATTATAGAAGATTTGTGGAAGGCTTCTCGAAGATAGCGGGACCGATGATAGAATTGACACGGAAGAATTTAAAGTTTATTTGGTCAGACAAGTGTGAAGACAGTTTCCAAGAGCTGAAGCGACGACTTATTTCTGCGCCTGTGTTGAGTCTTCCTTCAAGGGAAGGGAAGTTTATGGTCTACTGCGATGCATCAAGGTTGGGTTTAGGCTGTGTGTTGATGTAGAATGAGAAGGTTATAGCTTATGCATCACGACAGCTGAAGGAGTATGAATAGTAGTATCCTACCCATGATTTGGAGCTAGCAGCGGTGGTATTTGCACTGAAGATTTGGCGACATTATCTATATGGGGAGAAGTGCGGGTTATACACTGACCATAAGAGTCTGAAATATTTCTTTACACAGAAGGACTTGAACATGAGACAGAGGCGTTGGCTAGAGTTGGTGAAAGATTATGATTGTGATATTCTTTACCATCTGGGGAAAGCCAATGTAGTGGCAGATGCATTGAGCTGGAGAGGCCCAGGTCAGTTGTATAGTTCCATTCAGATCTCAAGGGAGTTAGCTGATGAGATGGTCAGAGTGGGGATAGAGTTGGTGGTAGGCCGGTTGGCCAATATTACTTTGCAATCGACCCTGCTAGAGCGGGTCAAAGAGGGACAGTTGATAGACGATCAGTTATAGGAGGTTAGAGAGAATGTCTTAGCGGGAGTAGCTAAGGACTATTCTATTTCTGAGGTTGGTTGACTTCGGTATCAGGGATGAATTTGTGTTCCAACTGATGAGGGGATCAGACAAGAAATATTGGATGAGTTTCATACGACGCCGTACTCACTTCATCCGGGTAACACGAAGATGTACCAGGATCTACGGATGTTATATTGGTGGCCCACGATGAAAAAGGATGTGGTGGAGTACGTAGCCAGATGCTTAACCTGTCAGCAGGTGAAGGGTGAGCATCAGTGACCAGCAGGGTTGCTTCATCCTTTGGGTATTCCCGAGTGGAAATGGGAAGATATTACTATGGACTTTGTGGGAGGTTTACCCAAGACGGTAGGGCTTCATGACTCATTGTGGGTGATAGTGGACTGATAGACCAAGTCAGGCCATTTTCTTCTAGTGAGATCAAAATATACTGTGGATCAGTATGCTGAGTTGTACGTGAGGGAGATTGTACGTCTCCATGGGGTTCCTAAGTCTATAGTGTCAGACCGGGATCCTGTCTTCACTTCCAAGTTTTGGGGTGTTTGCAGAAGGCTATGGGAACTCAGTTGAGGTTCAGTACAGCCTTTCATCCTCAGACTGACGGACAGTCTGAGAGGATGATTCAGGTGCTGGAGGATATGCTCAGAGCATGTGGGATTGACTTTGAGGGTTCATGGAGTAAGTATCTTCCATTGATTGAATTTTTGTATAACAATAGTTACCAATCAGCAATTGGAGTGGCTCCCTACAAGATGGTGTATGGGAGGAAGTGTAAATCACCCATTCATTAGGATGAAATGGGTGAGAGAAAGTATTTGGGGCCAGATATGGTTAAGAGGACAAGTGAAGCTATAGAAAAGATTCGACCTAGGATGCTCGCCTCTCAGAGAAGACAGAAAAGCTACGCTGATCCTAAGCGTAGGGACGTGGAGTTCCAGGTTGGGGACCACGTGTTTCTTCGTGTTTCACCATTGCGAGGGGTGAGGAGGTTTGGGAAGAAGGACAAGCTAAGCCCTAGGTTTATCAGACCTTTTGAGATCCTGGAAAGGATTGGTCAGGTGGCTTATAGATTAGCCTTGCCACTATCGTTGTCTGGAGGTCATGACGTATTCCATGTTTCTATGCTCCGGAAGTACGTCTCAGATGTAACTCATGTATTGAGGTATGAAGATTTGGCTTATGAAGAGAAACTGGTTAAAATCATAGATCGGAAATATAAAGTATTGCGGAATAAGATGATTCCTCTTGTTAAAGTGTTGTGGAGGAATAGTAGGGTCGAAGAAGCGACCTGGGAGCTTGAGACAGCAATGCGAGATCCGTATCCCGGGTTATTCAGGTAAATTTCGAGGAAGAAATTCTCATTAGCAGGGGATAGTTGAACGACCCAAATTTACTAATAAGGCTTACGGGCCTTGATTAGTGTGTCGGGATGGCATAATTGGAATATATGTGATTTAATGATTAAAAGTATGTTATATGACTATTTGAATATCTGAGATGCATGACTATGTGTATTAGTATGCATGTAGGCCCTGATTAGGTTAGAAGAGCATAATCGTAATTTTAGACCCGTTGAAGGCATAACTGTATATATATATATATGATAAATTGTTGAGACCACATTATTATGTGGATATATTTGTAATCTGTCCCTCGAGATGATCCTAGTGAGCCAGTTAGCAGAAAAGTCACGGCGGGGATTTACACCCAGCTCGGGGCGAGCCTGGGGGTATTTCTGGGAATTTGGAGAGTATATTGGGGTCAATTTTGACATTGAGGAATATAATTGGTGATTAGTTAGGTGTCGGGAAGTAAGCGATAAATATTAGAGTCACTCGCGGAATTAGCGGGAATTGGGTGAAATGACTAAAATGCCCCTAGGTTGATTTTGAAGGCTTAGGGATAAAAGGGAGGGTACCTTGGTCATTTGAGTTAGAAACTGGGATAAGGATAACTCTTGCTTTATGCCTTAGTGGGAAAAGTCTAGAGTCTGAAAGAAAAGAAAAAGAAAGGAAAAGAAGGAAAGAAAGGGGATTAGAAGTCTACTCTTTTCTCTCTCTCGGTTCAAGTTTTCTTCACCATCTCTTGAGGACTTTTGGGGCAGAAACTTAGGGAGAATCAGAGCTGAAGCTTGAGTTTAAGGTCGTTGATCTGGCTGTAGGAATTGGCAGGGATTAAGCAAGAACAAACCATTCATTTGGGGTAAGACTTTGAGGTTTTCTTTAGTTTCTGGTTTCCATGTTGAACTAAGATGTTTAAGCTAAATTTGGTGGGAATTCTAGGGAATTCAAGCTAAGGGTTTGAGGAGGAGTAAGACAAGAAGGTGTAGAGGCTAACTTAAGGTCGAATCCCCATTGAAGGTATGAAATTCTAGCTCCAAATTATTAGGTTTTGATTGTTTTGCTGAAGTTTTTGAGTTTTGGGTCCAGCCATGGTGAATTCTATGTTTAGGGATGCATGTGATTGGGTTTTGTGTATTTAGGATGCTTGGGATGAGTTATACATGTTATTAAGCTTGATTCTAAGTTTGGTTGAAGTTTGGAGAAGTTTTGGTAAGGTTTGGCTCGGGAAAAATCGAAGGACGGAAAAACAGCATTTGCTGTTCTGGGAGTAGCGCTACCGCACTAACCTTTGGGCGCTGTAGCGCTAGGACATATACCCTGGGACGATTTTGGGCTTTGTTTGTAGTGATGTAGCGCCCTCCTTAGAGCGCTGTAGCGCTACTCTATTTCCATAAAGGGATTTTTGAGTTATTTTCAAGGGTTTTTTCCCGGGGGTTCGGGGTTCGATTCCACCGCCCGGTTTGGGGGAATTGGGGCTTCCCAAGGGCTCGGGATAGGACCCGAGGTTAGGTCTTGGACTTGAGTTTGGTGATGATTTTGATCTATTGTTGTGACTAGGTGTGCGCTAGGGCTTAAGGGGGATCATGTTCAAGGATCAAAGCGAACGAAGCTAGCGAATTTAAAGGTAAGAAAACTGCACCCAGTTATATGTTTGTGATGGAACTAAGTGCTCCCGATATCTGTATAATGTCAAAGATGGTATTATGCCATGGGACATGTGACAAACGGCCTAAGGGTGTCGTATACAATATTTGCGCACAGGGCGCGGCTTGGCCACTGGCAACCGAGGACAGCTTAATATTCACTGAGCTCGGTTTAAGCGGTCCAGAGTTAATGGGATAAACAGAGGGTGCGGCCTAAGGGTGCTAACCCTGGTTATCATTTGTGAATTAATTGTTGATGTGAAATGATATATTTGGTATGCTGAATACTTTGTTATCATGGATGCTTAGACTATTGAGAGCATGTTTATGTGATATAAGATATTGGATTGTCTGTTAATTGTTTATGCTCTGTTATTGTGTTTTCTTGCTGGACCTTGTCTCACGGGTGCTACATGGTGCAGGTAAAGGCAAAGGCAAGTTGGACCAATCCTGAGATGGAGAGCTGTGGGGCTGAATGTACATAGTCAGCTGTTCGGCCGCCATGGGCAAGGAGTGGATCAGGACAGGGAATGCCTAACAGTGTGTTTTGCCTTAGAGTGGCTAATTATTGTATTTAAATCTTGAATCTTTGTAAATGGTTTAATCTTGTTATTTTTGGGATCCTGTGTAAACATAAAATGTTTATTTATAAGAAATGCTGCTTTTGAGACCAAAATCTTTTAACCCTGGTTCTACTATAGTTTTAGTAACACGTTGTTTAATTAAATGACTTGATTAGCAAGTCTAACACCTTTATAAACACATAGTGTAACAGTCTTGGCTATCCAGAGCGTTACAAAAATACATGTGAATTAATTTTGAGATTGGCTTGTAATTAATTAGACACATAAAACAAATAAAAGACAATCTTTTTTTGCAACCATTCAATGGTTCTCTCCCTGTTTATATTGTCTGTTAATTAAAGTTAGCCAAAAGACCTTTCTCTAATAAAGGATCAAAAATCACAGAATCATTTAGCTAATACATAAAGATGTATGTTGAACCATTTAATGTCCAAAGTTAACAAAAATAATAAATAGTAAGTCAATATTGATTGACATTTATTTAAGATATGTTTAACTTTGATCAAATGTAAAGAAAATTTCTAAAAAAAATTCATGCAACATTCAAAGTAAAGTCACTTAGAGACTTGTTTGATCTTATCAAAAGGAAGTCTAAACTCAAATTTGGAATTCAAGTAATTTGCATGTAAATTTGGAATTCAAACCCAACTCACATACAACTAGAATGTTAAGCAAAATTAGTATTTTGGAAATGGAATATAATCATATTGGATAAGATTAAATAGATAACGAGCAATCATTATCGTCTTTATTATTTCTATAATTTTAACGCTTGCTATACTCTGTACATTTTTTATTGTACAACATCTAGGACTTAGAAGTTGGGATTCAGAAGTGGTTATGTGAATAAATTTAAATTTTTCCATGAAGTGTGAAACAGTTTAATAATCATAAAATATTACAAAAGAGTTTATATCTCTTTAATGCTACTTTAATGAAGCATGATTATTATAATCAATGTATTTTCTAGTAAAGTTAAACTATAAATAATGACTGCAAGTCAGCACATCAAGAGATGATCATATAAACGACAATCCTAATCCCGAGGTTGCTATGAACTCCTATATATATCATCTGATCCTTTGATTCATGCATTAAGGTTTTCCAGAATGATCAGGCTGAGAAAAATTATTTTGGGGACTCAATGATGTATATGGCTGGGGACGTAGTTTAACAGATATGGAATCTATACCTTCTTATAGATTGAATAATGGTTTCCTATTGGGTTGGCTTTCGGAACTGAAAATGCTATGAGCGCTTACGTCACAAACTTGTTGTGACACAACCTTCACTAGTAAAGTCAATGGAACTCTAGGAACAAGATATAGCTAAAAGGGTAAAACGATAATTTTATTCTCTTTTAATTATGAACCATTAATAGAGGATTAACATTATATGTAATGGTTATATCAATGGACACTTTATTCTTTAATAAAGTATTTAGTAAATATATGTCACTAATTATCAAGAGTTCAATCTCATATTTATATTGAGTTATCAGGAGATTAATAAATATGATTATTTAATCAAAGAGTTTTGATTAATAATGTAATATTTATTGGAGCTTGATATTATAGGTCCATAGGTCCCCATGGCGGCTCTATCAACACCATATAAAGGTAAGATTTGATATAAGAGTATAACTGTAATTTGGGAATTTGAGAAGAATTTTATTCTTCGGATCAAGTATACAATTATATGATAATTGAGGTTGAATAATTAATTTAGAATTAATTATTAATTTTCAAAAATATACTTATTAATTTAAATCTAAAAATTTTTGAGTTTCATATATATAGATAAATAAATTAATTTTTTGACATTAATTATTTTGTTTGAGTGGGAGAAAATAAAATTTGTAAGTCAAAAACATAGTTTTTGATTTATGTAATTTTAAAACATGATTATAATGATGATCATCAATTTTAATTTAAAATTTAAATCTTGAAATATGGTTGTCATCTTTTCCATAAAAAGATAAATACTTTATTTTGTGGAAGATTGATTTTTAATTAAATTATTAAATAAAAGAAAAATGCAATATCCCTAAAAAGGGATATAGCAGCATACGCATGACATAGTCCAAGGACTGTGTAATGCGTGTATCAACTGCATTGATATTGTATCAATGTTGTTTTTATTTTATTTATTTAATTATTTAATAATTTTAAATTATTTTTTTCAAATTTTGTTAGTTAGACATTTACCTAAATCAAATCCTATCATCATTATGATATTATTATATTACTATTATTATTAGGAATAGTAAGGTAATATAAATCTCCATATATTTGATATAGAAGAAGAAGAAAACACACACATAACATTACACAATACACAATTCATAATATTTCTTAGAGTTTTGTCAGACAAAACTCTTTCTTTTTCTTCTTTATTTCATTCTCAGACCATAATCCAAGTTCTCATGTGTTGAGAAATACTTGTGATTCCTAAAATTGCAATCCCATGTTCTCTATGTGCCCACACACATCTTGAGGTGTAGAGAATACTCTGGAAGATCGTGGTTTGAGTGCTCAAAGCTTTGCTCGGAAGATCAATAAATATACGAAAAGACTCAAGGACACTTGATAAGCTTCAAGAGGTAAAAGTTTATATTCTTGCATGTTTATATGTTATATATAAATATATTCTACATTTATATATTTGTTGCAGGATTAATAATATTGTATGTTAATATTAATGGATTGTTTTCTTGTTCATATAAATTGTTTATATGAGTTATGAATTTTTTTGATTGTTGTTGTTCCAATAAAAAATAAACATACCATGCCGATTTTGCTGCATGACCTGAATATTTTTCCAACACTCTATGTCCACATAGGTGAAGTTCTAACAACATCTTTGCTACATTTATAGATGCTTGTTACACTTAACTAAACTTCATTAAAATCCCTAGGCTTAACCCTAACTCAGTAGCAACCAACAATAACCATCTCCGATGGAATTCATTATTAATTTCAGTGTTTAAAACTATTCGCTTATCAATGAATTGTTTATACCAGTTGAACTCTTTCCCTTGATTTGTACAAGTTGAGAGTTGAGTTTCCATCATTGGTGAATCTATTCTTCTAGGAGTTTCAATCCCATCCCTTTTGAAGTAGAACTTACTAACCTTCCCACAAGAGGTTTTGTAAATGGATTCGCTAAGTTCTCACTTGTTTTAACATATGAGATTGATATAATTCCACCTTGAATGAACTGTCTAACATATTCATGTCTTAGACTAATATTCTATACATTCCATTATTCACACTATTATATGCTCTTGAAAGTGCGGATTGACTATCACAATGTTTTGAAATTATTGATACCATATTCGTGGTTAAAAGAATATCCATCATGAAATTCCTAAGCCACTCGGCCTCTTTGCCAGTTGCCACTAAAGCTATGAACTCCACTTCCATGGTTGAGTGTGGTTTTCTTCTTGGAGCCCCATGAGATTTCAACTCCAAGAGTAAACACCCAACCGGCGGTGGAGAGATTATCTCAAATTCCCGATATCCAATTAGCATCAGAATATCCTTCAAGTATCTTTGGAAATTTTGTATAGTGAAGAATATGTTCTTTGGTACCCTTAAGATAATCGAATATTCTCTCAATAGCTTTCGAATGATTGATACTTAGATTGCTTTTAAACCTACTAAGTTTACTAACAACATATGAAATATCTGCTCTTGTTTAATGAGCGGCATACATTATCCTACCTATATCACTTGCATATTCACATTGAGCCACCGCTCTTCCTTTATTATTTTCAGACTTTATGTTTGAATGAAATGGTGTATGTGCCTCTTCGATTTTGGGATGACTGAATTTGTCGAGCACTTTCTCAACATAGTGGGTTTGACTTAACACAAAACCTCCACTATTCCTTCTAACTTTGATACCTAGAATGGTATCTACCTCTCCAAGGTCTATCATTTTAAAGTTAGAAGATAGAAACAACTTCATTTCCATTATTCCTTTCATGTCATTACTCAAAATCATCATGTCATCTACATCTAGACACACAAGTATGACATAGTCACCACAAGTCTTAGAGTATAAGCACTTATCCGCATTATTGTGTCTAAATGCATTAGAAACAATGACTTTATCAAACTTCTCATGCCATTGTTTAGGATCTTGTTTCAAACCATATAATAATTTGACAAGTCTACACACTTTGTGTTCATATCCATGAAGAACAAAATCTTCTAGTTGTTCCATACAGACCTCCTCTTCAAGATCCCCATTTAGGAATGTCGTTTTGACATCATTTGGTGAACATAAATGTTGTATATAAATGATAAGGCAAACAACAAACTTATAGAAGTAGTTCTTGCCACCAGTGCATATGTGTCAAAGTAATCAATTCTCTCTCTTTGTTTGAAACCTTTGGCTACTAGCCTAGCCTTGAAGGTTTATTTGGTGCCATCGGCATGGTATTTCTTTCTAAATACCATTTTGCACCCAATTGGTTTGGACCCCTTTGGAAGGCCAACCAATTCCCAAGTGTGGTTTGACATAATTGAATCTATTTCATCATTAATTGCCTCCCTCCAAAGAGCAGAGTTCCTAGAGGACATTGCGTCCTTGAAAGTTTTGGGATTATCTTCTATTTGAAGTACTATTGGATGTTTCCAAGTAACCTCCTCATTATCACCTTCAACAAGGTATAGTGTCTCTATTGGAGAGCACTTCTCATTTGATCCCAAATCTTTGAGCCTTTGGCTCCTTCTAGGCAATTGAGGTTGCTCACCAACTATTCTAGGATTCTCCTCTTGAGGCTCTCTAGTTTGAGTTGGTTCTAACTTGTTGTCATCGCATGACATGTTCTCAAAGAACTCAACCTCTCTAGATTCAGTTATTACATTAGACTCTATGTATAATAATCTATAAGCTTTGCTATTTTGGGCATAGCCCACAAATGCACATCTTATTGCTCTTGGACCCAACTTGGTCCTTTTTGGATCGGTGCTATTGCAATAAGTAAGATACTCCCACACTTTAAGATAACCAATGTTTGGTTTCTTTCCTTTCGATAACTCATATGGAGATATATTATTTTTCTTCATGGGAATACGATTCAAAATATGACAAGTAGATAGCAAGGCTTCACCCCACAAACTAAAATTCAATTTAGAATGTAATAGAATAGCATTAATCATCTCAATAAATGTTCTATTCTTTCTTTCCGCATACTATTTTATTTTGGAGTATAAGGGGCAGTACATTCATGAATTATTCCATGTTCCTCACAAAACAAATTAAATTCATTTGAAAAATATTCACCACATTTATCCCTTCTATGAATTTTAATTTTCATTTCATGTTGATTTTAAACTTCTTCTTTATACACTTTAAATACATCAAATGCTTCATCTTTATTTTTAAGCAATATACATATGTGAACCTAGAGCAATCATCAATAAAAGTAATAAAATATCTGTTGGTTTTTATTGATCAAATCAGAGAATATGTGTAGCGGAACAATAATCAAATTGTTAGGTTAATCCCATAAGATTTCTAGATCTACTTCTTCACATGCATATATATATTGAATCAAGGACATGAACATAAAAATTACCTCAGGTCCTTCCTAGCTTCTATCTTTTCGTATGGCTGAATCCTTGAGATCTCACACCAAGATCTTCCAAAATGTTCTCAGGCACACAAAGAACGAGTGTGGGCTCGCTATACAAATAATAGGCAATAAACTATTTATCAGATGTTCTCAACACATGAGATCTGATAAAGTTTTGGACCTAGGTTTTGTGAAGAACAATGACTTTTGTTTATGTCACTCTTCTCTTTCTCTGAGAGAGATTCCTAGATATTTTTCTATCCCCTGAAAAATTACGTTCTGTGAAAAACTGATATCTTATATTTAATATATCCTATATATTAAAATATTTGTTATTTTAAACAAATTCAAAATAACTGATCAGTTATCAGATTTTTGTTTAAATAATAATATTTTAATCATATTAAAATATCTCATTATTTATTCAATATTTAAATAACTAAAATTGTGGAATCAAGAGACTGAGTACACTCTCTTATGCGTGTACCACAGTGCCTGTGCACTGTGCCACACGTGTACCACATGCCTGTGATGGCATGTGATTTTTCCCAAATTTTATTATTATTTATATACCAAAAATCCCAAAAATAAATTAATTATATTTTTGTTAAATCAAATAATTAATTAATTAATTACACATAATTAAGCAATAATTATGTTTCATACATTGAAAAATATTTTACTTATCACATAAGTCCTTTTTGCCCATGTTTTTTATATTTACCTTTGTCAGTGATTGTTTGAGCCATTTCGGGGACCATGGACCTATAACATTAAGCTCCAATAAATTGAAACTAAATAATTAAACTCTTTAATTATAATAATTAATTTATTAATTCTGATATTACTCCACTATAATTCAGAATTGCACTCTTTATGTTATAGATATACTTTTACAGAAATCTTTTCTTAAGTCGTCCATTGATATAACCATCTTTCAATAGTTCAACCCTCTAATTAATTAGTTCATAAATTAGAATGGAAGAATTACCATTTAACCTTTCTAATTTACTTCTTATTCCTTAAGTACCATTAATTCACTAGTGAATAATTAATCTATAATCTAATTATAGATTTCAGCTCAAAATCATTCAGTTCCAAAATTAACCCTTAAGGGAACTAATATACGATCCGTTAGGAAAGATTAAATTTCCTTTTGTTGATACATGTTCCCAGCCATCCATGATATTAAATCTCCAAAACAAAAGTCACTAGCCTCATTCTTTGAAGAGACCTTAACGAATGAATCAAAAGATTTAATAAACATGAACACGAGTTCATGAACACTCAGGATTTAGGTTGATCTATAAATGATCATCAGTTATGAAATGAATTACAAGTCTTTATTGTTAAATGGTTTTTGGATAAAGACTTTAATTCATATCGGTCCATGTCATATATAATCATATTATATAAAGCACCTTTACCGAGATGTCTTTCCACATCAATAATCTAAATCTAGATTATTTGTATCATTATGATACTCAGTAAACCGTACTTACAACCCCAATTAAAGAATTCCTTAACTTTAATTTGTTGTTGTTGACTATTTTTATTCATTCATGTGATCTTAATTCTCTCATACTAATACAAGATCACGTCCTCAATAATGAATATGGAATTTTTCTGATATTTACAAAATTATTCAAACAATAATTTAACAATCTAAATATGACAATAATAATAAACTATTGTATTTATTTATTCACAGAAAAAACAAAATGTCTTTACATGCTTTTAGGACACACTCCTAACAATATCTACTTCCTCCTCTAGTCAACATTCCATTAAGTTCACAAAAATCATTATGTATCAAATCTAAAAACATAAAGTTTCTTTCAACACTAGGAAAAAGTTTCTTTACCATTTTTTATTTAACACACAATTTACATTTTTCATGCTCAACATTATCACAATCAATTAATCCACATTTGACAACCGTTTTAATTGTGCTAAATCCTATATGTGCAAGTCTAACATACCACAAAGTAATAGAATTTGAGTCAAACATGTAACAAGAAGAAGAAACTTTATTGTTCAAATTGTCAATGGAAGTAAAAAGTTTAAACACGCCATCACAAGCATATCCCTTTCCCACAAAAATATTATCTTTGGATAAAATAAGCTTGCAGGAATCTATCACAACCTTGACTCTCGGTTTGCCAAGTAAATTGCCACTCACAAGTTTTCTACACATTTTCGGTACATACAAAACAAGTCAATAGTTCCCTTTCCTTCAACCTTGGACCTTCTCTCATTGCCCATTTGGATCCCTTTCCTTGAAGATTCAAAGGTCTTGAATAGAGATCTATCATAGGTTACATGAATGGTGGCACAAGTATCATACCACCACCCACTCACCTTTCCATGAATGGCATTGACCTCACTTAGTGTTGCCACTAGCTCCTCTTGAGCCGAATTGACCTTTACATCATTGTTATGACTCCTCTTGAACCTACAACCTCAAGGTCCCTTGGAACTTTTGAATTGCCCCTCATTCTTCTTGGGACCCAAGGGTTTTTGGTCGTTTCCCTTGTTCTTACCATTCCCTTGGCCATTGTTAGGAGGATTTGCCACAACATTGGCCTTAGAAGTCTCTCCATTGGACTTCTCATCATTCAAATCTCCAGAACGAGATTCCTCCTTAATTCTCAAATGTTTGAGAATTTCCTCCAAAGAAATCTCCTCATTTCTATGGAGCATCTTTTTCCTATAGCCTCTCCATGAATGAGGTAACTTTGTTATAATGGCACCCAAAAGAAATTGTTCCAGCAATACAATTTTGAGAGTAGACTATTTATTTACAATAATTTCCAGCTCATGAATTTGAGGGAGAAAGGGTTTATCATCATAAAATTTAAATTCCATATATTGAGTAATAAGGAATTTCTTTGTACCTTCCTCTTCCGCTTTGTACTTATTTTCCAAGGCCTCCCAAATCTCCTTTGTGGTCTTGGTGTTGGTTTAGAGATCGTATAGCTTATCCGAGAGGGCATTGAGGATGTGACACCTACATATCAACTCTTCTTCTTCGTTCCTTTTCCTTTCTTTGACAACTTCTTGAGTATCAACTTCCTTGGGCTCTTCCAAGGCTTTTAGGTCTTTATCGAAGACATTGAAAACCTTCAAAGTGGTGAGCAAGAATCTAATTTTATATTGCCAATGAACAAAGTTAGTCCCATTAAATCTATCTAATCGAACAAAGTCTTGTGTCATGAATCTCAAAGCCGAAAGAGAGTTAGATTCTTCCATGACATGCTATCTCAGATTATAGAGTATTGGAAGGTTGGGGGAGAGTGAGATAACACCACCACAAAAAATAGAATCTTCACAAAAATTGTATTGGCAGAGACTTAAAAAAGATTGAGCAAGAACTTGCCAACCCAAGTAGATCAATGGAGTTCTTCAACAATTGATGAAGCTTCAAAACCCTAGGCCAGACCACCACTTTCTATGAACAAATCCTTCAAGCAAATCAAAACTACAAAACCAAGGCTTATACACGTTGAGAAACACAGTCCTTCTCTATTTCCCAGCCATTGTTGATGCTTGAGGCCTTCTCTTTTAGGAAATGAGGATTGAGATTGAACAAGCCTTCAAATTTCTAAGTCAAGCACTTTCTTGGAGAGTTCTTGGAGAAAACTGGAGATTCTTTGAGCTAGAGAGAGATATGGTAGAGAGATATTGGAGAGAGTGATCAAGTCTCCCAAATCACTATTTTTTACCCATATATATAGTAGGCACCATCATTAAGTCCAACCAATATGATTAGACTTGCAAAACACGTAATTTGGAACATTTACATAAGTCCACGTTTTACAACAGACGACGCATTGCCTGCTATGGTTTCTGGAAACCCTAAACCAACAGGCAATGTGTCACCTCTTGGGTGGCGACATATCACCACCCCCTCTTACTTTGGACACTTCCAAAGGTCCAAAAAATGCTCCAAATGCCACCAAAATTTTTGGGAATCCTTAGATACTTTTATATATCACTTTGGACCCAAATTTGCATTTCATAAGTACCTATAATTTGAAACTCAAATTCACATTTTTACTATGTGAATTATACTAAGTGTTTATACCTTGCTTTTATTTTAACACATTATAATTTGTGTTTAACCAATATTAAAACTTTTCTGGGACGTAATTGAAAGAAGGATTTTGTGGCTAGGGCTCTACAATTTTGGGGCAAGATTTTATTATGTTCTTGAGTTTCCATAGATGGTATGATTATGGTTCGTGAAGCTTGAATGCATGTTAATGGTGAAAATTGTTAGAAAACATTTTAGTTTATTATTAATTGATAGATATGCATGGTAGGATCTTATATACTATTATATAATGATTACAAACATGATAGGAGTGTATTTAAGGCTCATTATAGGTCTAGTATGCATAGATTTTGAGTAGCTAGTGATGAAGACAAAGTTAGGTGCAACATCCTACTAATCCAGAGTTGTGACACTGTGTTTAAAGTAGTGCTTAACTCGTTAAGCGAGTCATATGGACTCAAAAGTGTAATTATAGCTAATCATAGGTTTAGGTATTAAAAAATTTGGTAAAAATTATAAACTTTTTATTGAAACTATTAATAATTACACGGGATCCCAAAATGAGTTTTAAATGAAAAGTAGTTACATCCAAAGTTACAAAAGTAGCCGGCCTAAGCGCCAACACTGGACTCATAACCTAAATCCCTAAAAATAACTCGACCATGACGGCGAAGATGGCCGAATATGTACGCACCACTCCAAATCCCTCCAACTCAGTGCTAGTCTACCTTTAGGTTGCCCTTACCTGCACCATAGAGCACCCTTGAGCGAAGGCCCAGCAAGAAAACCCCACATGGCATAAGAAATATCCAATTAATCATAAGCAATAATCAACATGCTTTGCAGATAATAAATGCATTCATTCAATTCATATAAATCATAAACACGTTTCACAATTTACAAGTATGTTCATTTCAAACACACGAACCATTTACACAGCCCAACAAAACACCCTTGTCGAACAACCCAACCAAGCAAGGTGAACATTCCAACACCAAGCTTCTGGTCCATGCCTACAGAGTGGGGACCACACCCTCAACTCTACCCTGCCTTCACATCCCACATTTCGCATATTTACCGACCGACCAATGTTACACACGATTTCCAAATATAGATCGGACCGATCATCCATAAATAAATCAATGCTTATATACATAGTACACAACTGCTTTATGTGCACATGTCAGTTTTCTTACCTCGAGTCCAGGGCTGAAGACAAAGCGACCTCGAGTGCGATCCTTTTCCCGAGCATCTCGAAAATCCTAGTCACAACATAAATGGTATGCTTGTGAGGGACTTAGTTTAAATCACGGGTGGTAAAACTAAACCCTAGTTCTTGTGACCTCCAATTCCATTTAACCAGGTAAGGGAATTGTCCCCTGAGCCCCCAAGTGGGTCCCCAAATTAGATCTCCGAAGCCCCGAGCATAATTCCTAAAACCTGAAAAATTGTATCGTAAAAGGCATTAGCGACGCGGCGCCCTCCTTAAGGGTTGAGGCGCCACAACAGTCAGAGAGCAAACCCTGCTCTCGAGGAACTGCATATGCGCCGCGACACTCACCCAGAGGTGTCGCAGTGTCACCGCGATAAACAACTCCTATACAACATTAATCCAAAATAGAATTTCCAGCCAGTTTTATACAAAATCGAACCTCCATATTGTTGAAACAACTCCTATACAACATTAATAAATCATCAAAACACCAAATACACACTAAAATCCTAACTTACCATCTTAGAGTTCTAAACTCTAACCTTGCCTATAAAATCTGAAAACTCCATTCAGTTTACACTTTCAATTCAAATTTAAGCTATAAATCAACCCCAAATCATGTTTCAAACATCCATACCTACATTAACACAACCTACGGTCATAGATTTTAAAAAACAATTTTAAAATTTCCAAAATCCTCTAAGACTCAAGAACACAAATTGAACTAAAATAAATCAAGGCAAGTGTTCAATACCTTGATGTAGAATTCAGAGTCCATAGCTAATTGTAGAGGTTTTGGGCAATTCTAATCCCTTGAGCACTTCAATTGCTCTAGGAATCTTTCAAAAAAAACTTTGATCTTGCTTGAGTACCTTGGGTTCTTTGTTGAGTGAAAGAAGGAAACTAGAAGGGAATAGAAGAGAGAGGGAAATGGAGAATGTGAATGAGGAAACTTCAGCCTCAGCTATAACAGTCTTGATTCTGTAACGCTCTAGAGAACCAAGATGGTCACACTGTTTATTTGAAATAGTGCAAGACTCACTAATCAAGTCATTTGAATAAAAATGTGATCCTAAAGTCATAATCAGGTTAGGGTTAAAAGATTTTGATCATAAACGGTTAATTTTCATTAAATAAATGTTTGGTACATGGGATCCCAAAAACAAGGATTAAAAGACAATGTACAAACTCTCAAAAGTTATATACAATCAATGGCCACTCTAATGGCAAACTATAAATTTTAGGCTTCTGTCCCTGTACATTCCCTCGGCCACGGTTGATGAGCGACTGACAATGTACAGCTCACCCCCAGAGCTCTCCAACTCATTGTTGGTCTAGCTTACCCTTGCCTTTACCTGCACCACATAGCACCCGTGAGCCAAGGACCAGCAACAAAACCATGATAACAGGCACATATTCAGTGATGAAAATTAATGAATCATAAATAAATCATCCAGATAGTCAACAACCCATAGACATCAGATTAACAACAGTAAACATAAACATATTCAACTGTTTATCTCATTTATCATGCAATACTCTGGGTCGTCGCCCTTAGGTCGCACCCTCTGTGTAATCCACTGAATCCGACTCACTTAAGCGAAAATGGCCACATGCGCCTTGGTGCCCCAGGTATGGGTAATCCTAGGCCAAAATTGCCACACGTGTCGCGGTGCTCCAGGTCTGGGTCACGGCGCACCCCCTTCTAGCCCAGAAAATCTGGCTTTTTCACATGCTTCTCCCAGCCAAGTACCTCAAGACCTTAACCCAAAATTTTACCTAAACAAACCTCCCCAATTCAACATCAAGCTTGCTACAAATTCAAGATTAAATCACACATTTTAGACACCAAAATCTTAGCAATTATACCAAAATCACTATCCCAATTCATCCCTAAAGGGCCCAAACCAACATATCATAACACTCAAAACTAATCACCAAACTTACACCCATGCCAACCAAAACTCTTAACAATAACCCAGCAGAATTCAGAGATTAAAACTAGAGTTCTTACCTCCAATTATAGCCCAGTTTCCCAGCAGTATCCTTGAACAAATTCAGCTTAATTCCTCTGCCTAACCAAGCTAGAAATCAACTTGTTTTCCCTTAGCTTTTCCTCCTGTGCTTTCCTTCAACCACCAGCTCAATTTCCCCAGCCTAAGCTCCTTCAATTCTCAAAATTGCTTCAGCTCTTTCTAGAAAGAGTGAGGGAGAAACGTGAGTGAGAGAGAGATGAGGGTGAGCTAAATGTTTTCAGTGGTTCTTCTGGCTAAGTCTAGAATCAAAGGGAGTATATAATTAAATCCCTAAGAAGACTATTTTCCCTCCTATATAATACTTAGCCCTTTAATTACTCTAAGGGTAAAATTGTCATTACCTCCCAGTTCCTGCTAATTCCTCAAATGTTCCTAATATTTACCAATTAATCCCATCATCCAATTAATTACCATTTATTTATTCAGTATCTAATAATTCCCAAGATATTCTATAAATTCCCAGAAATACTCCTAAGTTTCTATCGAGTCGGGTATTAAATCCCATTGTGACTATTTCGCCAATCCGCTTACAAGGACCGTCTCGAGTCATATTCTGTAAATATATCCACATAATAATGTTGTCTCAACAATTTATCACATATAATCACATTTATGCCCACAACTAGCCAAAATTGCAAATGTGGCCTTATAAGCTATAAAGGGCCCTCATTCATATCTAAGACCCATAAACATGCATATCACATAATCATGTAATCATATTAATCATGCATGCCACATAATCATGCATTAAATCATTAAATCACACATATACCAATTATGCCCTCCCAGCACGCTAATCAAGGCCCTTAAGCCTTATTAGCAATTTTTGGTTGTTACACTTTAACTAGAGGAATCGACTTGTTCTGTAGAACCTTGTCTTTCTTGTCAAAGATCTGAACTAGTCACTCCTCATAAGACAAATATGTTTGCAGTTCTAAGTCCTCATACTTCAAAACATGAGCTGTATATGAGACGTGCTTCCGAAGAATAGAAATGTGGAATACGTTATGAACTCCCGACAACGACGGTGGCAGTACAAATCTATAGGCCATCTGCCCGATCCTTTCCAAGATCTCAAAAGGTTTAATAAATCTAGGACTCAGCTTTCCCTTTCTCCCAAACGGTCTCACCCTTCGCAATGGTGAGACTCGCAAAAACATTTTTCCCCCTACTTGGAACTCCACGTCCCTACGCATAGGATCAGCATAGCTTTTCTGTCTGCTTTACAAAGCGAGCATTCGAGCTCGAATCTTCTCGATAGCCTTATTAGTCTTCTAAACCATGTCCAATCCCAAATACTTCCTCTCACCCATCTCATCCCAATGGTTGGGGAATCTACATCTCCTCCCATATAACATCATGAATGGAGCTACTCCAATCGTTGATCGATAACTGTTGTTCTACGAAAACTCAATCAATGGGAGATACTTACTCCAAGACCCCTCAAAGTCTATCACGCATGCTCTGAGCATGTCCTCCAATACCTAAATCATCCTCTCAGAATGTTCATTAGTCTGAGGATGAAAGGTCGTATTGAACTTCAACTGAGTCCCCGTAGCCTTCTGCAATCCACCCCAAAACTTGGAGGTAAAGATAGGATCCCGGTTTGACACTATAGACTTGGGAACCCCATGGAGACGTACAATCTTCCTCACATACAGCTTTGCATACTGATCCACAGTGTATGTCAACTTTACTGGCAAAAAGTGAGCTAACTTGGAGTATCTGTCCACTATAACCCACACCGAGTCATGAAGCCCCACCACTCTGATACCAAGTTATAACGCCCTGGATAGCCAAGACTGTTACACTGTGTATTTGAAATAGTGTCAGACTTCCTAATCAAGTCATTTAAATAAAAATGTGATCCTAAAGTCATAATCAGGTTAGGGTTAAAAGATTTTGATCATAAACTGTTAATTTTCACTAAAATAAATATTTTGTACATGGGATCCCAAAAACATGGTTTAAAAGACAATTTACAAACTCTCAAAAGTTATATACAATTAGTGGCCACTCTAACGGCAAAATACAAATTTTAGGCATATGACCCTATACTTTCCCTCGGCCGTGGTGGACGAGCAGCTGACAATGTACACCTCGGCCCCAGAACCCTCAAACTCATGGTTGGTCCAGCCCCTTGCCTTTACTGAATCACGTAGCACCTGTGAGCCATGACCCTGCAAGAAAACCATGATTACATACACATATTCAGTGATGAAAATTAATGAATCATAACTCAATCATCCAGAAAATCAACCAGCAATAGACATTAGATTAACAGCAGTAAACATATACATATTCAACAGTTTATCTCAATCATCATGCAATACTCAGGGTCGACGCCCTTAGGCCGCACCCTCTATTTAATCCATTGACTCCGACTCGCTTAGGTCGAGTCTAGTGTATATTTAGCTGACCCCAGCTCACAGTGGCGGAGCCTCCTCCTGTGCGCAAATTATCAGCCCGCGACTATCTTAGGCCGTTCATTTCATGCTCACTTGGCAATATCACAGTTATACAACATATTTATTCAAATAAAGGGAATCTCAGTCGCAACACAGCCTCACAAGGGTGTAGTTTTCTTACCTTTAATTTTGAACGGAGATAATGGAATGGTCTCAAGCACAATTCTCAGTCCCAAGCCTTGGAAATAAACCTAGTCAAAGTGTCCAATGGGTAATTTTTAATTTCCAGTCCAAATAAATACTTAGGAGATAAAAACTACCCTCCGGGACCTCAATTACTACTAAACCGGGTAGTAGATGTTGTCTTGAGCTCCTAGGTTCGAATCCCCGAGCCTTAACAGCACTAGAAACCATTCTAAGACTAAAATCCCTAAGTGGGTCATGACTTGGCTTAGTGGGTCGCGACTTGCCCCTAAGTCAGAGAGCAAAGAACCAAGCCAAAGGGGAGGCGGCCCACGACTTGCCTCTCGTGGTCGCGACGCGCCCCCATCTTACAGAGCACACTCAGGAAAAAATGGCCACACCCATCATGGTGCTCTAGACCTGGGTCGCGGTGCACCTCCTTCGAGCCCAGAAAATCTGGGTTTTCTCTAACCCTTTTCCAACCAAGAACTACAAGGTTTCTAACCCATCACACTCCCACTTCAAACTAAATCACCAGGGCAAAACCAAGACTCAAATCATGAATTCTAAGATTACAAAAACACAAAAATTCTACTCAAACTTCCAGCAATTCATCAAATAACTTATACCCAAGAACCCAGAATTAACACATGTTCCAACTCCACCCTATTGAACTAAGCTCTTCAACAAATTAAAAGACTAGAGCTCACCTCAACAGTGGTTGAATCCTCCCAAGTTCCAGCTTTAATTCCAAGCTTATTCACCTCCAATTTCCTTAAAAGAATTCCCAGATTAAGCCTAAGTTCCCTGCCCTTTTCTTCCTTAGCTTTAAGGCACAAATGAGAAAAGGAGAGTGAGTGAACCCATGAAGGAGAGAGAGATGAGTATATTCCACCAATATCTGAGTTGTTCCTAAGTGTTACTAAACATATCCTTTGTTTAAACAAAATACCATTATGCCCCTTTTTAAACCTATAACCTTCAAAGGGTATACAAGGGTAAAATGGTAATTTTCTCCCAGTTACCGCTAATTCCTCAAATGTTCCTAATATTTACCAATCAATCCCATCATCCAATTAATTACCATTTATTTATTCAGTATCTAATACTTCCCCAAGATATTCTCTAAATTCCCAAAAATACCCCTAGCCCCCCCCCCCCCCCCTCGAGCCGGGTATTACTCCCCGCTGTGACTATTTCGGTAATCCACTCACTAAGACCGTCTCAAGCCATACGCTGCAAATATGCCAACAAAATAATGTGGTCTCAACAATTTATCACATATAATCACATTTATGCCCTCAATAGGCCAAAATTACAAATATGCCCTTATAACTATAAAGGGCCCACATGCATATCTAATACTCACAAACATGCATGTCACATAGTCATATAATCATATTAATCATGCATGCCACATAATCATGCATTGTATCATTAAATCAAACATATACCAATTATGCCATCCCGACACGCTAATCAAGGACCTTAAGCCTTATTAGCGATTTTGGGTCATTACATCAGCTTTCCTTTTTCCTCTATTTTCATGGTCAAATGACCATTTTCCCCTATCACCAATTAGCCCTTTAACCATCAACAAGGGCATTTTTGTCATTTGTCTATAATTCCCACTAAACCTCAAATTACACCACTAATCTCCAAATAAATTCACTAATCCATTAAATACAACTATTCCACCAATAAGTTTCATTTTACCAATTATCTCAAATTCTTTAAATTCTAAAGATACCCCTAGGCTCGGCCCGAGCTGGGTATGTATCCCCGTTGTGACATTCCGATAAAACTGCTCGAAGGGATGCTATCATGCCAAAAATCACATATATATTCACATAATAATGTGGTCTCAAGCACATAGCACACAATATTTACAGATTTATCCTTTTTTAACAAAAGCGGGTCATTAAACACATTTAATGCACATTATCGTGCATACCCAATTATATAATAATATAATTCACATAATTACCCCACATGCCCTCTCGGCATGCTAATCAAAGTACTAACCCTTATTGGGAGCTTTGGGACGCTACTTTAAGGTTCTTGAACCCTAACCATGCATGAACTATGATTATTTCATGTATGTGTTTTCATGATTAGATCGCACTAGGAATGTTATGTGGTTAATTTAGGGTTGAAACTATGATTACATGTGGATTTACGGAGGTTTGTGTTTATTGGAGAATAAGAACACAAAAAAGAAATCACACCTGTAATTTCTAGAAACATCGTCGGGCACGACCATGCCAATACTATAGAAACGAGGATTTTCCTCGTTTTGCTTGGTTTGGTTAAGGCTTTGAGGTTTTGATTTGGGGGTTTTTTATTTGGTGGTTTTAAGAGTTTCTTGAGGACACTTTATAGTTCTTTGGGTCGAAGAAAGTGTAAGAGGGATTGCATGATATTTGGTTTGAGTTATGAGTCTCTAAAATTATATGTTTGTGTGTTGTTCGCTTGGGGCTCGATTAGGAAACTTGAAGGAACCTATGTGTGTGGATCATTGTTGTGCTTGAGGTAAGAAGAGTGGACACCTCCATGCAGGATGTACAATTGACGTACTCGTGTTTTGTTATAATATGTTTATGTATAATAATTATGTTATTGGTTACAAATTTATGATAGAGGTATAGTCATTAACTTGGATGTGTGGTACACCCTAAGGGGTTATCATAAGGGCAATGGATCGTTGCGAGGGCAGTATATTTATGTTTTGTATGTATATTTTGATTAAATGCATATATAAAGCATGGTTTTATTTGTAAATCCAGTTGATATTATTTGCATTGTAGTTAATTTCTTTGTTACTTATCTATTATTTGTTTATGGTATAATTAAAACAATACTTGTTGATATTTTTCTAATTATAGGGATATTGAGTTATTTTCATGGTTTTGCTTCTTTTGTGTAATGATGTGTGTGTGACACACCATGGTCCAAAATGAGAGTGTTTAAAGAGAGTTAGTGGCGTTTGAAGAAGAAATGAAAAGAAAATGGAATATTTTCCATTTTTAGAGAATATGTATTTGGACATGATTTATGTAAAAGGAGAATTACTTAATTGAATTTCTAGAATATTCTCATGGCCTATTTTATTATGCGAAGAGTTGATTTAGATAATTTATAATTAAATGGAAAATGATATAAAAGGGAAGGGAAGGGGAGGAAAAATGATTTTTTTTTTTCATTTGTAGAAAATCTCTCATTCGAGTTGTGATCTTACATTATTGAAATAATGAAAATAAAGGAAATAGGCATTTCCCTTTTTCTCTCATAGGATTTCGACCAAAGGACGTTATAAAAAGGATGAGAAGAGTGTTGATTTTATTTTTTTGAAAGAAGAACATAGAAGAAGAGAAGAGAGAGGAGACTGAAATAAAGAGAAGGGAAGAGAAAAAGAAGAAGTTAAAGTTCAAGAGGCTTTGGATATAACTAAATAAAGGAGAAGGAGCGCAAGTGGTTTGGACATGCGCAATTGATTGAGTGTTTTTGATATGGATAATGGAAGAGGATTTTGAAGACCCTGAATAAATTAGTGTTTGGGATTATTCCATAAGATATAGTATTTTTAGCATGCTAAGAACATTATATTGGCTGTAGATTATAGTTCTTGAATGATATTGCATGTTGAAAAATAATTTGGGATATATACTAGAAGGAATTTCGATCAACACTAGAAAATTTGGGTTGGAATTGTTTCCAATACCCTAAGTGATTTTGTTTATTTATAAATGATGTTAGATACATGTTGAAGAGATTTTAATGTAAAGATCAATATAGAATTTTGTGATGATAATTAGAAAGGCCATGACCTAAAGAGAAAATGTGCCACACATGTATGCATGACCCATGAAAAATATTACTTGGAGCTCAAGTAATGGCATAGTAGAGCTAGAATGACCTAAGTCTAAGGTTTACACAAGTTTGTGTTTTTTCTACTGTTTATGCGTAACATGAATTAAAGTGAATTTTATAACTTTGACTTTAGGAATTATTGTGGAGCAATCATGCTTTGTTATTTACAAATACTCACGGTAAGGAAGTTAACTAGTTTTGAAATGAGATGTGTTATGTGTATGTTATGTTATGTTTATGATGAAGATTTGTAGGCACAAATAATTAGCTTACCATGTATAAATGTTTGTTAGACGTGCCCCAGAATTGACCAATGTGGTCCCAGGAGGACAGTTTCCTCACCTAGCTTCTATTTCATAAATATTTGTTGCCTTTAATGTTTTGTGTATGATTGTATGAATGTTAAGCTGACATTTGTTATGTTTGAGATTTCTATACTATAGCTATGGTGATGTTATACTATGCCTAGTTTGATAATATGTCCTGCCATGTGGTTGTTAGATCATGGTGAGTAAAGGTTGTAATTAATAGATGTCATGTTTGTTAGAGTAATTGCATTATATGATAGTACGTTTTGTAGTATTATAAGATTGAGATATAAGGATTCAAGTCAATGTATTTGGTGATGGAATGCCTAGGACATGCCTTAACATTGTATATATAATAAAATTTGATAATTTAATGATAGTTCTTAAAGTTTTTGTTATTATGATTTCAATTCACTAATTTGTACTTCCTTATTGGGCTCTCGAGCTCACTCCATTACCTCCTTATAAGTATCAGAGCCCTAACTTTTAAACAATTTGTAGACCGTCCTAACATGTGTACCCACCATCGAAGACAAGCTCAACACATTGCTATGTAAGTTTTTAGTCATTTTATTGCTTTAATGGTCTTGTGATGTTTTGGATTTACCTGTATATTAGAGTAGTTAGAATGAGTATCTGGCCAATCACTTGAGAGTTCTGAAAGAGTGTGGAACAAGGCCCAATGTTGTAGGTTGGCGAAGAAAATTCATAAATTGAGGAGGATATAGGCGCCATGTGATGTGGAGTGCAGCCTGTTGATCTTGGTTGACCATCTGGTTAGGGTCAACAAACGTACAAAACATGGTATGGAGAGGAGGATTGCTAGATCATAAGAAGAAGTTTGAGATACTTAAGGTGACAATCCCATCATCAGAGTTGGGTGAGGAGTTAGATTTCATATGGGAGAAGGTGAAAAAGAAGCACGCACGAGGAAAGAAGTACAATCGCATGATCAACAAATTTGTGGAGTGTCAAGGAGTGGATTGGGCTACGAAGCCATGCATGACTCCTATGACTACGAAATTAAGGGACAAGTTGCGCCATTCACTTCCACTTCACTATAAATGGATATAGTGTTAGATTAGCCTATACAATATCGTTATTTATTGTCATGTATATCTAATATTAAACAAATTAATACGAGATAGCCTAAAACATGTTTCTAAAATTGAATTCAAAGAGAATAGAATACTTACAGTATAAGCAGTGGAATTAAAGAGTCCTTCCTTCAGTTTCTCTAACTCTTGTATCCTCTCTGTCACAGAGTATTATCAAGAAACTGAACCGATCTTCTATTTTCTTCACAGCCTTCTAATGTATCCTTAGAATCACCTAGACTAGTGTGGGAAATTCTCAACACATGAGATAGATATAGAGAAGAAGAGAAAATAACAAAGAGGCTTAGAAAAGGACTTGTGTTTAGAGAGAAACTTAAACTATCAGAAAACTAGTGATTAAACTTATCAGACTTATGTTTTGACTTCTCTCTAAGCACTCTTTTTATAGACTCAATTAGGTCATTTAATTTAATTAAAAAATCAATAAAATAATAGCCAATTTAAAGCCCTAGGTCAAAATTATCATGGGCTTTAGGCCCGTGAAATTTCTCATTTGATTATAAGCCCATTGGACTTAAAATCAAGGCATGTATTATTTTCTATTGATTAAATTAATTAAATAATAATTTAAATCATTTGTCAAATTAATTATTTATAATTTGAACATTGATTTAAACTTATTTATTAATTTAGATATCAATATATCTTAATTAATAAATCTGCCATAATTTCTCTTTTCTTCTCAAAATTACACAACTGCGTGAAACTATCCAAAATTGCTGGTCAACTTTGATAATTCTAATTGATAATTAAATCAATTAATTGAGACTATCTAGATGATTTTATCGAAGGTACAAAGGAGACCATGGGCCTATGAAATCAAGCTTCAATAAGTCATCATAAATCTAACAAATAAATTTACTAACTTATTAATTCCTTGTGACTCCACTGTAGACTCGGAATTGCACTCTTGAATTCATAGAACGCTCTATAACAAATATAGATACAATATTAACTATCCATTGTTACAACCATAATTGTCACTCAATCCTCTATAGACGGTCTACAAAGAGATATGACTAAAATATCGTTTTACCCCTCATTGTATTATATCATTAAAACACTTAGTTCCTTGTAAATGATATCTCAGTAAACTAATTTAATTACTGAAATAAGATCTCTATCATTTAACACCTTGTACCAAACTAAAAGGAAACCATCATTTCACTTCTTCATCAGAAGCTATAGATATTCATATCTATGATTAACACTCCCACTCAATTATACTATCGAGTTCCCAAGATGTAAGTATGGGCTAGTCTGTAGGGTAAGCTGGTAATGAACAAGTCAAAGAACTCAAACAATACAATCAGTTAGAATACTAACCACTCAGAATTGAGATTGAATTGACCTATGGTCAACTATATGATATGACTAGAATAGATAATAACGGTATGTTTACTTATCTTATCAACTTTCAATATCGGTCCTGTCCAATGTAACAAATACATCTGATCTTATCTACTTTGCTAATGTTCTGGAAAGAACATAATACTGTAATGTGTAAGTAGATCATATCGTAGATTGGCAAGTCAGTGTAAATCCGATGCACTGACTAATCATAGGACTACCTTATTTTGAACATATAATCATATTTATATTCCATTGTGATTACGTCACTATAAATAAGATTAGCTATATGCTCGGTATTTAATAGAAGTTTATATTAAACAAATAATCATGAAAATAAAACATATGAGCAAAGTGATTGACCAAGTCAAAAAATGATTTCTATTCTTTTATTGATAATAAAATGAGATTACAAAGAATTTGGGTTTTAATTAGGGCATAAAACCCCAACAAACTCCCACTTGCACTAATTGAAACTAATGCATTAATTCTACTAATCCCATTTCCTTGATATGCTTATCAAATGTAGCTTCTGGTATTGTCTTTGTAAACGGATCCGCAAGATTGTCTTCAGTTGCAATCTTCATAACCATCACATCTCCCCTGGCCACATATTCTCAAATAATGTGATACTTCTTTTCTATATGCTTACTCCTCTTGTCACTTCGAGGTTCTTTTGAGGTGGCTATCACTCCTATATTGTCACAAAATAACACAAGCGGTTTATCCATTTCTGGAATAACACCAAGAACCAAATAGAACTTCTTTAGCCAGACTATTTCCTTAGCTGCTTCTGATGCGGCTATGTACTCTTCCTCCATGATGGAATCTAAGATTGCAGAGTGCTTTACGCTTCTCCAAATCACAGCACCACCCCCAAGAGTAAACACCATTCCAGAAGTAGACTTCCTGTCATCGACATCAGTCTAAAAATCTGAATCGGTGTAGCCTACATGGTTCGGAACACCACCCTTGTAGACTAACATATAATCCCTAGTCCGCCTTAAATACTTCAGGATATGGTTAACTACTATCCAATGTTCTGATCCTGGGTTTGACTGATACATGCTCACTACTCTGACTGCATAGCAGATATCTTGTCTAGTACACAACATGGCATAGATCAGACTTCCAACTGCAGATGCGTAAGGAACTTTTAACATTGCATCTTCCTCTTCAGGACTCTGGGGAGACTGCTTCTTTGAAAGATGAATTCCATGGTGGGACGATAGATGCCCTTTCTTGGAATTTGTCATTGAGAAACGCTCAAACACTTTATCTATGTAAGCTACTTGAGATAGAGCTAAGAGTATGTTCTTTTCTATCCTTGATGATCTGGATACCTAGAACATAACTCACTTCACCCAAATCTGGAATTGAGTGCTCAACCAATTCTTCAAATATGATAATTTCATAACATTGTTTCCAATGAGTAAGATATCATCTACATAAAGAACCAGGAATACCACTATTTGATTTGCTTTCAGTTGGCAAACACAGGGCTCATCAATATTTTATTCGAAGCCATAGGTTTTGATTATTTCATCAAACCTAAGATTCCAGGAACGAGAAGCTTGCTTAAGTACATAGATGGACCTATTCAACTATCAAACTTTTCCTTCTTGTCCAGATACTTTAAATCCTTCTGGCTGATCCATATAAATGACTTTGTCAAGCTTTCCATTAAGAAAAGCTATCTTGACGTCCAGTTGCCAGATCTCATAGTCGAGAGCGGCTGCTATGGATAGGAGGATGCAGATGGATTTGAGCATGGCTACCAGACTAAAAGTTTCCTCATAGTCCACGCCTTCTCTTTGGGTATAACCCCTTGCCACTAATCGAGCTTTATAAGTCTCGATATTTCCATCAACACTTCATTTCTTCTTGTAGATCCACTTGCACCCAATGGCCTTAAAGTCACTAGGTGCTTCCGCAAGATCCCAGACAGAATTTGAGTACATGGACTCCATTTCCTGTTTCATGGCTTCGAGCCATAGTTCCTTTTCAGGGCTAGCCATTTCCTGTTTGAAAGACAATGGATCATCATCACTAGTGTGACCAACAACCATATTGGTTTCACCATCCAAACCATAGCGAACTAGGCTCCTAGAAACCCTCCCACTACGACGAGGCTCCGTGACTGTTTGCTCAGGAACAGTGGTACTTTCTTCATTTAAATCGACTAGCGTCGGTTGGACATGAAGAGTGGGAATTTCATCATTAACATGCGTTGATGATGATGGAACATTGGTTGGAGTCAATTCTTTAACTATCTCCTCTAAAACTACTTTGCTGCGAGGTTTAAAGTTTCGGACATAGTCATTTTCCAGAAAAGTAGCATTTGTAGAAGTAAACACTTTCTTTTCTGAATGACTATAGAAAAGTCCACCCCGAGTACCTTTAGGATAGCCAAAAAAAATGCAAACTTCTGTTCACGGTTCTAGCTTTCCCTCATTTTTCCTCAGGACGTGAGCAGGACACCCCCAGATTCTATAATGGCGTAAACTAGGTTCACGACCATTCCAGTGTTCTAAAGGTGTTTTGGGGATTGATTTAGATGGCAAGACATTGAGAATTTCATTCACGGTTTCAATTTCATGTCCCTAGAATGAAGTTGGTAGAGTTGAGTAACTAAGCATGGATCTAACCATTTCCAATAAAGTTCAGTTCCGGCGTTTCGCTACACCATATTGTTGCAGAGTACCTGGGGTAGTAAGTTGTGATAAAATCCCAAGTTCAGTTAAATGATCTTGGAACTGCATATCCAAATATTCTCCACCCCTATCAGATCGAAAGATCTTTAACGTTTTACCTAATTGGTTCTGAGCCATTGCTAAGAATTCCTGAAACTTTGAAAATGTTTCTGATTTCCTATGCATTAGGTAAAGACATGAGTATCTAGAGTAATCATCAATGAAAGTGACGAAATACTCAAAACCACCCCTGGCTAGTACATTCAAAGGTCCACAAACATCTGAATGCACAAGACCAAGTGGTTCTTTGGCCCTATCACCCTTTGCAGAGAATGGACGCTTGGTCAGTTTGCCTTCTAGACAAGATTCACAAACAAGTAATTCACCTAAGGTGAGTTCCCTCAAAGGTCCATCCTTTCTAAGTCTTTGAATCCTATCATACCCAATGTGACCTAGTCTCAAGTGCCATAAATACGTCACATTATCGTTATCGGTCTATTGACGTTTATTGATCCTAGGTTTAGCTACTTTGAATAAATCATTGTTAAGAGCGAGAGGTTCGTTAGGTCGCAGAATATAAAGCCCATTTTCCAAACATGCAATACACAATTGTGATCCATTGAAGGAAATAGATATATTAGAACTTGTGAAAGTCATAACAAATTGTTCTAATTGCAACATGGAAACTGAAATTAAATTTCTACTAAAATCTTAAATAAAAAATACATCTTTCAAAATTAATTATTTATTTCCAAACTTCAGACGAGCTATTCCTCTAGCTTGGACCTTAACGAACGCTCCGTTCCCAACTCTAAGCTTTAAGCCGCCTTCGTCCACTTCCTCCCACGATTCAAGAAGCTGGAAAGAGTTACAAACATGGTTGATAGATCCAGAATCAATAATCCAAACAGATTTATCATTCTCTAAAACACATGTTTCTAAGATAAATTAACTATAATAATTACCTTTTTTTTTCTTTACTAGAAACTTGGGGCAATCTCGTTTCCAATGCCCCTTCTCTTTGCAGTGAAAACATTTATCTTTACCTTTCTTGTTTTTCATGTTCTTCCCCTTAGGCGTCTGTGCACGTGGTTATGCACTCATCTTTGCAGCCTTTGCAGGCTTTGGGTTGTTGTTTTGTCCACCTTTCCTCTTATTTCTAGCTTTCGAAGATGAAGTCGGGTTAGCTTCAGCCTTAGCTAGATCAACAGCAACATCAGTAGTCTTATTTTATCCTCCTCTACTAGGTCCACCCATGATAGGCTCAAAATTCTGAAGCTCATTCATGAGCTGCGTCAGACCATAGTTGAGTTGATCATGAACGTGCGGACACGGTGCCATCTGAGAATTCACGGTGCCATCACGTACATGTGGAGACGGTGTTATCCAAGCATTTACGGTGCTATCAAGGACGTGCAGAGACGATGCTCGTTCTGGGGATTCCTCAATCATGACGAAGTCTGAGTTGTCACCTTTCGACACAATGTTGATGTTCTGTTTCCATTTAAGGAAGTTTTCTCCTATGAGTTTCTCCATCGAAAGTTGAGAAAGGATGGGAGTAGACATAGTGATAACTTAAAACTAAAAATTACCAATAAAATAGAAATCAATCACATTTTCTCAATAAAACTTCTATTCACACAAATTTCAAGAAATAGCACAACATATACCAAAAATATGTAAGATATGAGAAAAAATACCAAAAACAATCATATCTCTATTTTTTTAGGATTTTAACTAATCTATGATATCCTTCTCCCGGTTGGCGAGAGTCAACTCATTTAATAATGGACACCACTATTAACAACCTACTATTCGATCAAAATAAGAAAACAAAATCTCTTATTTTATGAGCTAGACCCACGGTTTCAATAATCATAGATTTAGTCCTTGTAGTCACCGTAGGGGTGAGTCTAGTAGAATTTGACCTATAATTATCTATCTTTCGAAATCTAACCTTGTCAAAATAACTAATGAACACCTTCAGTAGGGAGACGAATCAAAGCGTCTCGAGGCCCCATTAAGCTATTGACTTTATTAAACCAACGGTGGAGTTCGAATAAAATTCTTAAAATAAGTTCATTATAAAATTAAAAATAGTATTTTTATTATTTATTTTTAGAAAATTAATGACTATGGTTTTAAAAAAAAGTTAAACAAATTAAAATTTTTAAAATGAAAGTCCTATAATTTCCTATTAATACTAAAGTTTCACATTGAAACAAATTCAATTAATTTGTTGCTAATCAATATTTAGGTTTAACTAATATAATGAACCTATACAATTATGTCCAACTCAGGTAAATGGGCCTTAACAATTGGGCTTGTATGGAGGAGAGTTGGGTCTAGTATGTCGTTCCCATCACAAAGGCCCCCTATCTTTCATACAAGGTCCAAAAGACAGGAATTTAAACATTTGTTTTATTAATTGTTATTAATTGATTAGGCCCACTATAGTCATGCAAAGAAAATGAGCCTTCACAAGTGGAATCACCCACAAGAGGGGAATTTAAACTTGAGATGTTTACATAAATATGGGAAAAATATATATAGTTTCTAAATTTATGGGCAAAAAAATAATTGTACAAAATATGGTAAGTTTCGGAAAAAAAGTTTAAAATATAGTAAATAAATTACCATGAACTTAATTCTCTTATTTTCTCTTCTCTCCTCACGATCTCTCTCTCTTCTTCTCATTTCTTTCTTTCTCCTCCCCCATTTCTTCCTCATTTCTTATTTTCTTTCTCACGATCTCTCCTCAGATTTCTTCCAGCGATGCTACCTCCGCCGCTACCTCCGACGACGAACTGGTTTTTCTTCTTCTTCTTCTTCTTCTTTCTTTCTTTCTTCTTTTTCTTCTTCTTCTTTCTTTCTTCTTCTTCTTCTTCTTCTTCTTCTTCTTATTCGGTCTTTCTTATTCTTCTTTTTCTTTCTTCAAATCTGGTTTTATTCTTTTTCACATCTGATTTTGAACTTCATATTTGATTTTTCTGTGTTTTTTTTTCTAAATCTTTTTAAGTAACCAGGTACTTTATTTCATATTTGATTTTTCTGGGTTTTTTTTTCTAAATCTATTTAAGTAACCAGGTACTTTACTTCATATTTTATTTTTCTAGGTTTTTTTTCTAAATTTGTTTAAGGAACCAGATACTTGACTTTATATTTGATTTGATTTAAGAAAAGTTGACTGCTATTATTTAATGTAGACTAGGGTAGTATAAGAAGCTACGTAGTTGAATATTTTAGCGTACTTTTAACATATGAAAGCTTAGGTTAGCTGATTAGTTTTTTTGGTTGAAAAGGGCAAAAGTTGTCAAAAGGTTCTTCCCTGTGATGTTTAGATCAATTGGATATAGGTTTAGGAGCCAAACGTTCATCAAATAAGGTTCTAACATAAATATTTATGTGTTTATTAATTATTTAAAGAAATAGAACTAGAACGTTTGCTCAACAAATGTATCGATAGGTTTACAAAATTTATTCAGAATACAAGTACAAGAAATAAAAAAACAAGCAAACAAAACTTTTGATTTTTCTGCGTTTTTTTTTCCAAATTTGTTTAAGTAGCCAGGTACCATGATGCCTGATTCATTTTATTCATATCTGATGTTTTTAGACCTATGAGTAACCAGTTATGATAACGATTAATTTATATTCTTTTGTTTAGATTTGATTTTGTTTTTACACTTGACTAAGTAACCAGGTACCATAGCAATTGTTTTTTTTTTAGATTTGATTTTTTTTTTCAAACCTCGCTGTAACTAGTTACGATTATGATTAGTTTAGATTTTCTGTTTGAATCTTATTTTTTTCCAAGTCTGGCAAAGTAATCACTTACCAATGCAACTGTCTCTGTTTTTTTTTTTCATTTTTTTCAGACCTAGTTGTAACCAGTTACTTTCAAGATCAATTTAGTTTATTTTTTTCATATCATTTTTTTTCTTCCAAATCTCACTGAGTAACCAGTTACAATTTAGTTGATATTTTGATAATGGTACATTACTTAAAAAAATAAAAATTATTTTTATAGTTGTAACCAGTTACTACAACACCTCTTAAATAATAAAACTGATTTTTATAGTTGTAACCGGTTACCACACATCATTAAAAAAATAGACAGTGGCATACGATTATTATCACAAAAAAAATCAAAATTGTTTTGATAGGGGTAACCAGTTACTATGGATAAAATGTTGATTAAAGAAGATAAAAAATGGAAAAAAAGAAGAAGAAATGAGAATAAAAAGTATGGTGATGAATGTCTCAGTTTTTTCTTTCAAATAATAATGTAAAAAAATATTTTATCAAAAATAAATGATAAAAATTAACACAAATAGATTAAAATTATTAAAATAATCTCAAAATATAAATGATACTTGCTTGATGATGATTGATTTATTCTCTTCTTTGGAGGAGCAGTGGTGGAAACAATTGAGGAAGTGAGAGTAGCAGTAGATGAATTAGGCTGCTATAATATGCAATGCAAATACTTTCTAATATATCTCCAGGAAAATAAGATGAAGATGATGAAGACGAAGAAGAAGAAAAAGAAGACGAAGAAAATAAGATCAATCCAAATTATATGAAGACACATCCATATCAATTTGAAAACCCAGCAGCAACTTTCAAACAACTAAGAAAAAAAAAATCAAAGCATATGAAGAGAAAAGAGAAATGGATATATAGATAGATAAATATAGAGAGACAATAAGAATCCGGAAAATCAACAAAAGAGAAAAGAACAAAAAAAATAATACTACCAATAATAATATAAGAATAATCAATACAATCATTTTCTTTTGAATATGTCTTAGTTTTTTCTTTCAAAGAATTATATAAAAAATTATTTTATCAAATATAAATGATAAAAATTAACACAAATAGATTAAAATTATTAAAATAATTTCAAAATATATGAAAAATAGGTACTAAAAAACAATAAAAGATAAAATATGGTATACAAATAAAGTTTTACAAATATATGGGAAAAAAATCCAATAAAAATGTAAACAAAAAAAATATGCCATAAAAAACTTTTTTAAAAAAAACTGCCATATTTTTGAAAGTTTATAAAAAAATCCCATATTTGGTGTAATTTCCTCTTTAAACTTTACATTTTCTAATGGGCCCAAATAAAACCTATTATTTTATGAATATTTTATTTGGCAAAATCCATATATCTAACAAACATATGGGCCACTATATGCATCTAAGCCCAATTGCAAAAATACCACATATAGTGTAAAGAGACATGCTATAATTGGATGAGCCTAATCATGTTACTATATGAGCAATTCTAGGAATTTATGCAAAAATACCACAATTTATTTCATTTGCAAAAATACCACAATTAATTATCTAGAATTTATCAAAAAATTCAAATTAATTAAATTTTTACAAAAAAATAAGTCAATTAAAATGAAATTTACCAACAATTAGCAATAGTTAATTTAAATTTCATTTATCACAAAATTCAAATTAATTAAATTTTTACAAAAAAATAAGTCAATTAAAAAGAAATTTACCAACAATTAGCAATAGTTAATTTAAATTTCATTTATCAACAATCAACTTGGTTTAGGTTAATTTGAAAAAAATATATGAACTTAGTTTAAATAGGATTTATTAACAATTAACCAAAGTTAATTTAAATCCCATTTATAAAAAAATATTTTATTAATTGGTTGAAAAAATTGATATTTTTCAAAATTTAACCAATTTTAAAATCAATATCTTAACTATTTTCCAAAATATCTTGTGTTGTTATAACTATTAGCTAATATTTTAGCCATTAAAAAATAGAGTAAAAGATAAATAGTTATAACAATCCTAAAATATCTCAAAATAGTTAAACAAATTCAAATATCCATAAAAATATCTAACAGTCTTAAGCTTCTAAATCTGTGCTTTGCTGATGATTTTATTTTATTTTGTAAAGGTACTCGTTCAATTGTTAGCATTCTCAAAGAAGTTCTAGTGGAATTTAGTGCTGCTGCTGGTCTTTCTATAAATGCTACAAAATGTCACATATTTTTTGGAGGTGTCACTGCCACTAAGAGAAGGAATATTGCTCAAGAGATTCAGCTTCCTGAAGGTTCCTTCCCTCTTAAGTATCTTGGGGTGCCTATGCGGCCAACTAATTGGAGACATGAAGACTGTGATATTATTCTCCAAAAAATTAGGAGGCTGCAGTCTTGGACTAGCAGGCATCTTTCATTTGCTGGCCGAATGCAACTCATTCACTCAGTATTATTTGGGCTTCGTAATTACTGGATGATTATCTTTGTTTTACCTCAGAGTATTGTTAAGGAAGTTGAGAAATTTTGCTGTAGCTTTCTTTGGGGTAATTCTGGGCATAGGAGCAAACTTCATCTTGTTTCTTGGCAGAAGGCTTGCCTTCCTAAAGCCTATGGTGATCTCGGTTTCAGAGATGAGATGGTGCCTATTGGAATAGAGCTATATTAGCTAAATATATCTGGGCTATATCTGAAAAGTCTGATGTTCTGTGGGTCAAATGGATCAATGCTACATATCTGAAAGGTTTCAACTTATGGAATTACAACCTGAAATCAGATAGCAGCTGGTATTGGAGGAAGTTGGGCCATATAAGGGGAAAATTTAGTCCAGCTGCGATTCTTGCTGCTGGAGTTCCATGGAGATTTCAGCCTTCGAAGCTCTACAATAGCTCTTTAAATCAGCAACTGGTGGGCTACTATCATGTAGTCTGGTGTAAGCTTACTCTTCCTAAGCACCAATTTCTTCTTTGGCAGGTGGTTAATGCTCATCTTCTCACCAGAGACAACTTAATCCGGTTTCACATACAGGTGAACTGCCTGTTATGTCTTGTCTGTGGGGTTCACAATGAGAGTCATACTCATCTCTTCTTTGAGTGCTGCCTCTCTAAGATGATTCTTAATATCATTTTTGCCTGGATAGGATTCAAAGCTTGGCCCAGTGATTTCAGTAGCTGGGTTGTTTGGCTTGCTAGTGATTGGCATGGAATTATTGCTTCTATTATAAATTTGGTTGTGCTGCTGTTATCTATAGCATTTGGAGGAACAGAAATAGGTGTATTTTTTATGGTTATTCTTTGACAGATGATACCATAGCTAAGGATATTCTGAACATAGTTAAGTAAAGATTATACTTAGTTAATAATAGGAAGATTTCTGTCCAAGATCAGATTTTTATAAGAGGAAACTTCAATGTAATTAAGGGAGTTGTTCTGCTGATCTTTTAGTTGGTTGTACAGATTGTTTGTTTGTTCTTGAGTGAATCGGCTCTCCAGATGTATTGACTGTTTTGTTCAATGAAGTTCAATTTTTCTTCTTGATAAAAAAAAAATAATATTCAAATTTCAAATAATTTAAATATTAAAAACTATATAATAAAAAGATATTTATATTTTCAGATAAATATTTAATAAAAAAAATCAAGAATTTAAATGAAAATATATGATTTTCATAATTCTAATATTTTAATATATTAAAATATTTAAAATTAAGTTGTTAGTCTATTTTGAAATTTGAATTTGAATTTGAATATTTGTAGAAAATATCTAATTATTTAAATCTCAACTAACAAAAATATCTTTTTTTTTAAAAAAAAAAAAGCAATTTTAAATGATAAAACAAAAATGATATTTTCAGTTTTGATTATAAATAATTTATTTTCATAATTTTAATTTTCTTTAATTTCCAAATTTTTATATGAATAGTACCCGTGGGTACTGTTCACTGTGCTGGTGGCTGGTGTGTGTGGGCGCGGGCAGGCGCGCACGGAGGCGCGCAGGCGTGCGCGCGAGTGACGTACGCGCATGGGAAGCTAGGCCAAATTTTTCCAAAAAAAAATTTTGACCAATTTTTCAAACTAAAGCCATTTTCTAATTAATTTTTAACATGTTTTTACAAAAAATAAAGCATATATAAAAATTAATAGCATAGAAAACTCAACAAAATAACCTAAACATTGCAAATAACCACATAGAATCAATATACTCCATAAAAACATGAAAACCATCTAATTATTAAAACATATAAAATAATCCAATTTTAAACATGTTAATGCATGAAAATAAAGAGTACCAAAGGCTCTCAGGCTAGTTGTTAGACTAGCTTATACAGGATCTTTATTTATTTTCATGTATATATAATATTAAACAAATTAATACGAGATAGCCTAAAACATGTTTCTAAAATTGAATTCAAAGAGAAAGAATGAATAGAATACTTACAGTATACACAACAGAATTAAAGAGTCATTCCTTCAGTTTCTCTAACTCTTGTATCCTCTCTGTCGCAGAGTATTATCAAGAAACTGAACCGATCTTCTATTTTCTTCATAGTCTTCCAATGTATCCTTAGAATCACCTAGAGTAGTGTGGGAAATTCTCAACACATGAGATAGATATAGAGAAGAAGAGAAAATAACAAAGAGGTTTAGAAAAGGACTTGTGTTTAGAGAAAATATAAAGTTATCAGAAAACCATTGATTAAACTTATCAGACTTATGTTTTGACTTCTCTCTAAGCACTCCTTTTGTAAACTCAATTAGGTCATTTAATTTAATTAAAAAATTAATAAAATAATAGCAAATTTAAAGCCCTAGTTCGAAATTATCATGGGCTTTAGGCTCGTGAAATTTCTCATTTGATTATAAGCCCATTGGACTTAAAATCAAGGCATGTATTATTTTCTATTAATTTAATTAATTAAATAATCATTTAAATCATTTATCAAATTAATTATTTATAATTTGAACCTTGATTTAAACTTATTTATTAATTTAGATACCAATTTATCTTAATTAATAAATCTGCCATAATTTCTCTTTTCTTCTCAAAATTACACAACTCTGTGAAACTATCCAAAATTGACCTGGTCAACTTTGATAATTCTAATTGATAATTAAATCAATTAATTGAGACTATCTAGATGATTTTATCCAAGGTATAATGGGGACGATGGGCCTATGAAATCAAGCTTCAATAAGTTATCATAAATCTAACAAATAAATTTACTAACTTATTAATTCCTTGTGACTCCACTATAGACTCGGAATTGCACTCTTGAATTCATAGAACGCTCTATAACAAATACAAATACACTATTAATTATCCATTGTTACAACCATAATTAATGTTATCCAAAAAATTGGAATTGATGATGTGGCAAGTAATCCCTGGACACGTGGCTGACGCTTGGAAGAGCTCTGCTAGTGTATTAGAAGCAGTAAGCGACCTAGTCTTACCTGCGACCAGTCTGGTCGATGGTTCCGTATGCAATGTAATATTACTGTAAAGATCTTTGTAGATCCCTAATTTAACTCACACAATCTCCTGAATATCCGATTATTTAGGAGAGAATATCGGCAACTAAATCATGTAATCCCCCTTGAGCCTATAAATAGCAAAAGATAGCTCAAGGGAGGGGACTTTTGACTTTTGAATTATTTGAGACTAGAGTAATTCTCCTTGGAATATTGTATTGTTCTTCAGAGGTTAGTGAAACTCATTGAACCCTTGTTCTTTGATCACTCCTTTGATTCTTATATCAATAACAATCTAAGTGGACGTAGGTCATTACCAGATCCTGGGGCCGAACCACTATAAAATATCGTGTTCTTATTACTTTTTGTCATTCGATTATTTTCAACGCATTAATTCACATCAAGCATATTCTGACTCCGCGTAAGTTGGCCAAAATCTGGGTCAACATTCTGGTGCTTTCATTGAGAGCTTGATTTATCATTGTTGAGAAAATCACTGGCGAAATCTGCAAGAAAAGCTGGACAGGCGGCCGCCGCTGCGCCATCAAACCCACCTCCTCCTCCCCCTGCAAGAGTGGCGGAGCATGAGCCACATCTGGACTTTGAGGAGGAAGAGATGGATGATGCAACGCTGAAGAGTACCGTGGGGGCGTTGCAGGAAGAGCTGGCTAATCTGAAAGCCAGTCAAGAGACTGCTGCCAAAGTTGTGGCGCGGCAGCAGCAGGAGATTGAACGGCAGCGCGCAGAATTAAGCGAAAGGCAGGCGGAGACGGACCGCCACCAGAGTGAAGCCATGGCAGCCCTCGAGGCAGTCTTGCAACTGGCAAGGAATCAGGCCGCACCTGTCTCGTAGCCTGACCAACCTGTCAATGGGCCACCCCAGAGGGGTCCAAATCCTAGCCCACCAATCCAGCCTTCGAGTCCGCAAAGGCCCGAGCAGCCTCAGGTGCCCCATGATGATGTCCCACTGGACCCTGAGGCGCAGTGGGGTTTCCATAGGTGATGCCATCACAAGATGAGGGGTGCGAGATGTTATCATGCGAGGCCCTTGTGTAGCCATGGCGGGGCTATGCAAGGTCGCCCCTCATGGAGATGCCAGGAGATGCACCCACGCGAAACCGTCGGGGCTAGGAGAGGCTCCAACGCTAGGCCATCAAGGCTATGGGATGCTCCCACGCGAGGCCCCCCCGCCCACGGAGCTAGGAGATGCTTCTACGCGAGGCCGCCGGGGCTAGGAGAGGCTCCCACGCAAGGCCTTCGTGACGCGGGCGAGGTGGGGCTACGTAAGGCTGCTGCTGAGTGCCGTGGCGCGTGAGGTGGTGAGCGAGGTGCGCACGCGAGGCGGTCCATGCTGGGGCGCTGGGCGCGCCGAGGGGTGGCGCGAGGCTGGGGCCTCGCGAGACGCCTGCTAAGTTCCGCGGCGCGCAAGGTGGTGGGCGAGGTGCGCACACGAGGCAGTCCACGCTGGGGCGCTGGGCGCGCCGAGGGGTGGCGCAAGGTTGGGGCCTCGCGAGACGCCTGCTGAGTGCCGCGGCGAGCGAGGTGGTGGGTGAGGTGCACAAGTGAGGCGGTCAACGCGGGAGCAATGGGCACGCCGAGGGGTGGCGCGAGGCTAGGGCCTCGCGAGATGCCATGTGCCATGAGGTGATGCGAGGCCGTTGCAAGAGGACAGTTTCCCGAGCGTCCCGCGGCTCAGACATGTATTTAGGCCTTTACGGGACCTTAGCACACGCCTTGGATCTTTTACAGGCATGGGATATTGAGCATCCACAGTGTCCAAGGTGGAGTGGTCAAGTTGAGCAGGGTCATTTTGAGCACTAATTTTGTAACGACCCAAATTCGCTAATAAGGCTTAAGGGCCTGTGTGCCAGGAGGGCATTACTGGAATAATTGTGATTTAATGAGTAATTATGTGTTTAATAATGTTTACATGATAATCGATTGTATTATGTGGTAGTATGATATGTGATATATGTGAGAACCACATTATTATGTGGACAGGTTCGTTGAGCACGACTCAAGACGATTCTAGGGTCAGATAGGGGGAAAAGTCACAATGGGGTTTAAGTTATGACTTTGGAGAAGTCGGGGATATTTTTAGATAACGGGTAGTGATTTGGGTCATCGGGACATGAAAATAAATATACAGAGATATATTTGAGGTTAGGATGTCTAGGCACGAATATTGGGGGATTTTACCATTTTGGCCTCGGGGACGGTTCCAGCACCCCGAGCCTCGGGATTAACTTAACAGATAAGTTAGACTTGAGGAAGCCTTTAGAAAACATAAACCGACTAACACTTAGGCTCTCTTTCTCTCTCACGCTCAAGGGAAACCAAGAAGAGAAAACACACAGAAAATCAAAGGGGAAACAAGCTGGAATTCTGGGATTTGAGGTGAGGAATTGAAGGTCTACTCAGGGGTTTATCAAGCACTAGAACAGGGATTAAGGTAAGCATCTAAACATCTTTTCTGTGGTTCAATTCTATGCTCTAGTTGGATTTTTGGTTAAGTGTTGAAACCAGTATAGCTTTGGTGTTTTAAGGTAGAATTAAAGAAGGGAACTTGGGGACCTAGCTTGGCTACAGCTTGGTGAAGTGGTTCTACAGCAAAGGTGAGTTCTAATTCCAAGTTTAGAGGTTTTAGATTGAGTTTGGTGGCTGGTTTATGTGTGTTTTGGCATTTGGGTTTCAGAAATTGAAAGGAAGAGATTGGAGTGTGTTAGGCTGTGTTTTCTTGGGAGTTATGCTGTTTAGATCATGTTAAAGAGGTTGGGAATTAATTGGTTAAGAGTTGGGAAGTTTTGGGATGGTTTAAGGTAAGGTTTTGAGCTCTAGAATGGTGACAAAACTGGGTTCGAAGGGGAGGGCTGCGGCTCTGTTCTAGAGCGCCGCAGCCCTAGCATGCAAGGAAGCCAAGGGGGCTCGGCCGAGGGGGCGCGCCGCGGCGCCCAAGGCAAGGGCCGCGGTGCGTGTGTGTTTCAATGAGGGAGTGGGCTCTGTTTTGAGGAAGGGCCGCGGCTAGGCTTTGGGGGCCGTAGCCCTTGGTTGCACACTTGGGATTTTGAGGGTTTTAAGCATGGGGGAGTGGTCTTGGGTGCTCGGGTTTGGTTTCACCACCGCGCTTGGTGGAATTAGGAGTCCCGGGAGTTAGTCTTGTAATTGGGAACCTATATTCAATTATTTATGAAACCCTATGCTTTGGTTGTGGTTAGGTGATAAAAGCTTAGGCTCGGGAACGAATCGTGCTTGTGGGACGTTGCTCGTAGTTCGATAATTGTACAGACTAAAGGTAAGAAAACTGCACCTGGTTGAATATATCTGACGGGACTAAGGGCTCCCTATTGTAGATGCTTGAAAAGATGGTATTATGCAATGCAAGCCATTTAGTGGACCAGTGGCCTAAGGGTGCCAAGGGTCTCACTAGCACACAAGGTGCGGCTCGGACACTGGTATCCGAGGACAGCTTATTATGGACTAAGCTTGGTTTAAGCGGGCCAGAGTCAGTGGGTTAAACAGAGGGTGCAGCCTAAGTCGTCGGCCCTGAATATTATGTGAAATGAATGTTATATGAGATAGTATGTGTCTTGGACTGAATTGTATATGCCGATTATCTGTTGTGGAATATTTGATGAGTAAGCATGCTTATTGAGCTACTTGTCTGTTGTTGCTATTTAAGTTATCTGTGATGTTTTCTTGCTGGGCCTTGGCTCACGGGTGCTACGTGGTGCAGGTAAAGGCAAGGGCAAGTTAGATCAGCCCTGATTGGAGAGCTCAGCGGGCGGAATGTACATAGCCAGGTGCTCGACCGCCACGGTTGAGGTCTAAGCAAGGACATGGAAACTGAAGACTGTCTGTTTTGGCCTTAGTATGGCTAGTGGTTCCTCATGTATTTTTGGGAGTCTGTAAACTTTCTTTAGCTTCGTTTTTGAATGGGATCCCATGTTACTACAGTTAATATATGCTAAATGAGTCTTTTGAGACCAAAACCTTTTAAACCCTAGCTCTTACATGTTTAGCGACACGATTTCAAATTAACGACTTGATAAGCGAGTCTTGCACCTTTATAAGTACACAGTGTAACGGTCTTGGCTATCCAGGGCATTATAAATTTGAGGGTTCAAATGGACTTCAAACACGGTTGCTTTGGACCTTCCAGGGACCTTAGGCATGAGGTGTGGGTTCTTTACCGGTGTTGAATTTTGAGCATCCACAGTTCGTCTCAGAGGTAAGTTAGAAATATGTCTCCTCGGTAAGAAGGAATGTTGGGGTGAACTGTAAGGTGGATGAACCATCTGCTCCAAGGAGGAACACTCACAAGAATGCTAAAAATAATAATCCTCCACCTCCTTCTCCTCCAACATATGAGGCACAATTTGCTGTATTGGAGGCTACTATAAGGAGGAAATAAGAGCAGCTTAGGAAAATGAGTTAGCAACATGATATCATCAGCTAAAGGTGAAAGAGTTGGACATACGAAAGACAACTTTCCAAACTCTCTACGGCCATTAGGAGTTCATGGTGATGTCCTTTGGACTCACTAATGCCCCTGCAACGTTTATGGACTTAATGAATAGGGTGTTCTGTGAATACTTGGATAATTTTGTTATCGTATTCATAGACAACTTCCTTATATATTCAAAAAATAAGGAGAAGCATGCGATGCACTTAGAACTAGTTTTGCAGCAGCTACACGAGAAAAAGTTGCATGAAAAGATCTTAAAGTGTGAATTTTGGCTAGAAAAAGTAAGTTTTCTTGGACACATGGGGTCAAGAGAAGGAGTTTTAGTAGATCTGACAAAAGTTGAAGCTGTGAATAAGTGGAGACTTTCAAAGAACGCATATGAAGTTAGAAGTTTCCTAGAGTTAGCCAAATATTATAGGTGGTTTGTGGAAGACTTTTCTAAAATTTCCTCACCAATGACTGCTCTTACCCATAAGGATGTTAAATTCGAATGGAAAGATAAGTGTGAGTAATGCTTTCAAGAGCTTAAGAAGAGACTGACAACTGCTCCATTTTTTACAATCCTTAACGATAAAGAGGGATATACCATTTACAGCGATCCTTCAAGGCAAGGGTTGGGGGTAGTATTGTAAAGTCCCAAATTTGCTAATAAGGCTTAGTGCCTTGAATAGTGTGTGAGGAGGGCATAATTTGATTTATACGCGAATTATGTGAAATTAGTTGAATATATGTGTGATTATGTTTCATATATTAATTATATTGTCATATGAATACTTATGCATGTTCATGTGTATTAAATATGCATGTGGGCCCGTTTTCGTTAATAAGGGCATTTTTGTAATTTTGACCCGTTGAGGGTATAATTGTAATTATATGTGTTATGTGATTGATACCACATTATTATGTGGATATATTTGTGATATTCAGCTCGAGGTGATCCTAGTGAGCGAGTTAACGATAAATTCACAATGGGGTCAAATACTCGACTTGGGGTGAGCCTAAGATTATTTTAGTAATTTAGTGCGTAGTCGGGATTTATCGGGTGATGGGTAGTTATTTGGCAATTATTTGGGTATGTCGGGATTAATAGAGGAATAGGGCTATTTGAGGTTTAGTGGGAATTGTGGGAAATGACTGTTTTTCCCTTGAGAGCCTTAAAGGGAAGCTCTTGGGATAGGGGCATTATGGTCTTTCTAAAGACTTGGTTGGACTTAGTTCAGACTAGAAACTTTCAGAAAGACAAAAAAGGAAACACTCAACACAAACTTTAGCTTCCATTCTCTCTCTCTCTCTCTCTCTCTCTTTCTCACTCTCTCTCTCTCTCTCTCTCTCTCTCTCTCATTCATTCAACTCATTCTTTCTTGGGCACTAGGGGGACCTTTTTAATATTGAGGAGGAAGGCTTGAAAATTTAAATTGTGAAGTGAGGGATTCAAGCTAGGAACTGGATTAGGTGCAACTCAAAGTCTTGAATTCATGTTTGAGGTAAGATTTTAGTCAGGTTTTAAAGAAATTCCAGTGTAGCTTAAGCTTTTATAAGTTCTGAACTTGTGGGATGGGATTTGAGTGTTGGTCAGGTTTTTGGGTTAGTTTCTCAGGTATACATGATTCCTATGTTGTGTTGTTGAGAGTCCTAGACTCAATTGGGACTTTGGTTTAATTTTGGGTTGGGTTTGGAGAGATTTTGGCTAGGGTAAAATGCAGGAAAAGCCCAGAATATCTGGGTTCGCAGGGTCGCGTCGCGGCGCTGTTCTTGGAGCGTCGCGGCCCATATGAACTCGGGGCAAGGGGTGGTTCTCTAAACCGCCTTAGGGTCGCAGTGGATGGGTGGGTTACTATGCAGCTCGTGTCTAGGGAATTAAGAGGATTTGTTCTCGGACTAGTAGAGGGTCGTGGCGCTTGTGTGGGGCACCGCGACTCAAATTTGAGGTTTTGGAAAAAAAAAGGGCTTTTAAGCTCGGGAACTCAAACCTAAAGGCTCGGGAATGATTATACTACCCAGTTTAGTAGAATTAGAGGTCTCGGAGGCTAGTAAGTAATTTTGAAGCTTTTAATTAGTTTAGGTCTTAATGATTACCCGTTATTGCGTTGTGACTAGGTTATACCATTAGGGCTCGGAAGTAGGGATCGACCTAAGGGAGTTGGGGACTGTAATAGCGTACAGAACACTGGCCATTTGGCTAAGGCAACCTGGGAATGAAATATGCACTTGTCTAGCCCAAACACAACCTAAATTATTAGAAGTGTGGTCCATAGTTGTCTAACTCATTGACTGTTTAAATTGGATTATGTGTTTGTTACTGCTAAGCTTGTTGGTTATATTCTGCCGCTTATTTGTATCTATTGATTTAAGTTTTCTTACTGAGCCTTGGCCCATGGGTGCTATTTGGTGTAGGTAAGGGAAAGGGGAAGCTGGACCAGCCATGAGTTAGAGAGCTTTAGGGGGCGCATGTATTTTGTACTTTAAATAGTTCTAGACTTTCTAATCAAGTCCCTTGGTTATAAACGTGTGACCAGGCTTAGGGTTAAAAATTTGGTCAAAGGGAAACGTTGACTTTTCATTAAAAATATTTGTGTTCGTACATGGGATCCCAAAATAACATAAATAGATATTTAAAAGGTCCACTACAATTCAAAAATTACAACTAACCGACCTAAGCAGAAAAATAAGGGATACAACCCTAGTTCCTCCAAGATAACCCCGGCTGTGGTGGTCGAGCAGCTGCATATGTACACGCCGCCACTGAAGCTCTCCAACTCATGGCTGGTCTAGCTTCCCTTTCCTCTTACTTGCACCACATAGCACTCGTGAGCCGAGGCTCAACAAGAAAACTTAAACATATGTATGAACAGTAAATATAGATTCTAGATGCATATCTAGCAGTAATAACCTACTCATGCATGCAAACAATTACAAATAAATGCTACCATGTAATAACGGGGCTCACTGCCCTAAAAAAATGATTAATAAGTCATATTGGGGTCCAACGACCTAGGATGTGGGACTAATAAGTCACCCCGGGGGCCCGTGCCCTAACATCTATGTAACCAGCTGTGACAGTCAGAATCCTGTGATCCGTAGGGGGAAAGACCGAGTAAAATCTTTGCATTTCCACATCGCCTGGGGAGGGTCAAGTGTGATGATTCTAAGACTGTGTTGGTATGGGACTACACAGTTGAAGATGGCTTAAATGGTTTGATGGGTACTACCTATGCCAACAAGACGCATCTTCTTTTAGGTAGCCCATCACTTGAGAACTCCAAAGTTAAGCGTGCTTGACCTAGAGTACTCTCATTATGGGTGACCTCCTGGAACGTTTTCCAAGGAAGTGTGCAAATGAGGACAAAGGACGCTTGAAAGACTCGTGTTGGTTGGCAAGGAAAATTGTCATTCCAAGAAGCAGCCACAGTGACGTGGAGCATTACAAATGGTAACAGAGCCTTCAACCAGCTGGATGTGTAATCGGCGAGAACGTCGGATCCCTAAGGGAGGGTGATTTTGATAGTCAGAACCCCGTGATCCGTAGGGGGAAAGACTAGGTAAAAAGCTGTGCAATCCAACATCACCTGGGGAAGGTCAACTGTGATGATTCTGAGACTATGTAGGTATGGGACTACACAGTTGAAGATGGCTTAAATGGATTGATGGGTACTCCAATGAAAACAAGATGCATCTTCTTTTTGGTATCCCATCACTTGAGAACTCGAAAGTTAAGCATTCTTTTCTTGGAGTAGCCTCATGATGGGTGACCTCTTGGGAAGTTTTCCCAGGAAGCATGCGAGTGAGCACAAAGCACGCTAGAAAGACTCGTGTTGGTTTGTAGGGTCAGTCCTCATTCCAGGAAGTAGCCATAGTGACGTGGGGCGTTACACCATCCATAGGTCTAGCCCATCGTACCTAGCGCTTTAATTTTCCACAAAAATTGGGTCGGACAAGCGTATAATGCGCTCCTGATTAGGCCTAACCATATCGACTAGCACTTAGCGTGCTATTGTCTCCCTTGACTTATGAGCCAAGGCTTTTCAATCAGATATTGCAAACAAGTATACATCTTTTAACATTTATCCCAAAATTGAGCATTCACACATGCTTAATCAATTAATCACACACATAATCATAATCATGTTCATTCTCAGAGGCTTGAGCCTTGTTCATAGTCATATTAAACAACCAGATAAATGGATAACAAGTTATTGATACACATACTTCAGATAATACAAGTATGCGTACATATTAATCTTACATCTCAGATAATTAAATAAAAACACAGTAATGACCGTGTTCCTCAACGAGGCCAAGCCCTAACCACGTAAATAATAACATTTAACACGTATTGGGTGCAGTTTTCTTACCTCAAGTCTGAGTGCAACATATAATAAGAACAATCATCGAGCACGATCCTGGTTTCGAGCCCCTAGAGGTAACCTAGTCACAACCATAATTTAGAATCCCGTCAATAACAAGCAAAAAAAGGCTTTTGAACCGACTCCTAGTTTTCAGGACGTAGAATTCTACTAAATAAGGTAGTAGGATCAATCCCAAGAACTTAGGTTTCAGTGCCCGAATGCAAAACCCTTCCCAGAGCTCAAATGCTCTTCTAGCACCCGACCCAAGGCAAAAGAGTTGTGACCCACCATAAGTCAAGGAGCCTAAGGGCTCTCCTCTTGACACACGCACCGCGGCCCCTCAAATGGAGGTTCAACACCTCCTTCTCCCTATGTTCATGAGAGCCGCAGTGCCCCAAGAACAAGGCTGTGGCTCGACATGAAAACCAACTTTTTCCCTTCGTTTCTTCAAGTTAAATCTCACCAAAAACCTATCCAAACATAGCCAAATCACAAAAACAAAGTTCCTAATCAACTTAGCACTACAATACCAACAAAACAAAAGATTAAACTTTGCGAAAACATCACCAAATCTCCAGATTCAGATTGAATTTTGAAATCTCTAAAACTTACATAAAACCAAAGAAAACACAGATAATTAAGGCTAGAAATCAATACCTTTGCTGGCTAAAACGATGTTAAGTCTTTACCCAAGCAATTCCGAGCCTAAGCTAGCTTCGATTCCCCTTTGATCGCAATAAATTCCCAAGAAAATTGAGAGAGAGAGAGAGAAAGAGAGAGAGTTAAGAGCAAGTTTTTTGAGTGTTTGTACGTTTTTGTGTTTGTGAGGTTACATAAAGATCAAGTAACTCTAAGTAAATCTCGAGGCTCGGGGTAGCAAAAACGTCCCCGAGGGTAAAATGGTCAAACTTCCCAAAATTCTCTCCTAACATGACTAGCTCCGAATATATCCTTGAATATTTATCCCCGTTACCCAATATCCCGGTAATGCACTAAATACCCGAAATATCCCTCAACTCACCCCGAGTCAGGTATTTGGTCCTCTTGTGATGTTCTCGCTAACTAGCATACTTGTAATAGGCCAAATTACGAAAATTTCCCTTCTATAAAGAAACGGGCCCACATGCATATTTAATACACCTAAACATGCATATCTAGTCATATTATAATATAACTCACGTAATCATATCATTATTCTAATATATATCAAATAAACACATATTTCACAATTAAATCCCTTAATTTTCCTTAATTTGCCATCCTTGCCCCTTAATCAAGGACCTAGGCCTTATTAGGTAATTTGCACGTTACAACTATCCCCTCCTTACAACAATTTCGTCCTCAAGATTTTACCCAAACAACTCGGGATACTGATTCTGCATATCTGACTCTAGCTCCCAGGTTGCTTCCTCGACCTTACTATTGCTCCATAATACCTTAACCAAAGGTATAGTCTTGTTCCTCAAGACCTTGTCCCTTTTGTAAAAAATCTTAATTGGTTGCTACTCATATGATAAATCTATCTCTAGTTCCAGATCCTCATAACTCAACACACGAGTCTCATCTGACACATGGAAATATGAAATATGTTGTGCATCCTAGACAGTACCAGGGGTAAGGCCAACCAACAGGCCACCTGATTGATCCTCTCTAGGATCACAAATGGTCCAACAAACCTAGGCTCAACTTGCCCTTCTTCCCAAATCTATCCATCCCTCTCAGTGGTGAATCTCTATGGAAGACATAGTCTCCCGCTTGGAGCTCCATGTTTCTGCACTTTGGTTCTAAATCACTCTTCTCTCCACTCTAAGACGCAAGCATCCGAGCTCTAATCTTTTCAATAGCCTCTGTGGTCCTCTGAACTGCCTCAGGACCCAAATATTTCCTCTCACCCATCTCATCCTAGTGAATGGGCGATCTACACTTCCTACCAAACAACATCTCATAAGGTGCCACTCAAATAGTCGACTGGTAGTTGTTACTATAGGAAAACTCTATCAGAGACAAATATTTACCCTAGGACCCTTCAAAGTCCAATACATATGCTCTCAGCATGTCCTCCAATATCTAGATAGTTCTCTTAGACTGACCATCAGTCTAAGGATGATAAGTTGTACTGAACTTCAGTTGTGTACCTATTGCCTTATGTAAAGTTCCCGAAAACTTAGAAGTAAAGATAGGGTCCTTATCCAACACGATAGACCTTGGAGTCCCATGAAGGTGTACTATCTCTCTCACATAGAGTTTTGCATATTGTTCAATCATGTAATTCATCCTCACTGGTAGAAAGTGAGTTGACTTAGTATACCAGTCCATGATGACCCATACTGAATCGTGCTGGCCCACTATCCTGGGCAACCCCACCATGAAATCCATCGTGATGTCCTCCCACTTTCACTATGGGATATCCAAAGGTTGTAATAGTCCTGCTGGTCTCTGATTCTCTGCCTTGACCTGCTGACAGGTCAGGCACTATGCCACGTACTCAGTCATATCTCTCTTCATCCCAGGCCACCAATATAAGGCTTTCAAGTCCTGGTACATTTTCAGGGTGCCTGAATGTAGAGAATAAGGGGTAGTATGAGATTCATACAGAATCTCTCGTCTAATCCTAGTGTCCATCAGAACACAAATATGATCCTTGTATCTCAATAAACCCATGTCTTACACTGTATAGTCCTTAGCCACTCCAGCTAGGATGTCCCCTCTAATGTTTCCCAACCCTGGGTCACTTAACTCTTTCTCCTTGATCCTCTCTAAAATAGTACACTACAGGGTGATGTTGGCTAACTTGCCCACCACTAACTCAATGCTTTCTCTAGTCATATCCTCTTCCAACTCCTTAAATATCTGTCTTGCACTATACAACTATGTCGGACCCTTCCGGCTTAAGGCATCTGCCACCATGTTGGCTTTCCCTGGGTGATAGAGGATTTCACATTCATAATCCTTCACTAGCTCTAACCAACGTCTTTGTCTCATGCTCAAGTCCTTCTGGGTGAAGAAGTATTTCAAACTATTGTGATATGTGTATATCTCACACTTGACACAATAAACTAGTGCTGTCTCACCTTTTGTAATGCCCTACTACTCACTAACCGTTACACTGTGTATCTTAAATAGTGCTAAACTCACTAAATGAGTCAATTGGTTATAACTGTGTAACTAAACGCGATTAATGGTTTAGGGTTAAAATTTTTGGTCAAAAGTACCATAATTTCATCAAAGTGTTTAACTCATACATGGGATATTTAAAAGGTTAATTACAATGGAAAAGTTATAAGCAGCTGACCTAAGCTGCAAAATAAGGTTTGACCCTAGTTCCTCTTTAAACCCTCGGTCTTGGTGGTCGAGCAGCCACATATGTACACATCATTACCTAAGCTCTCCAACTCAAGGATGGTCTAGCCAAGGCTCAACAAGAAAAACTTAATCATGTCATAAGCAGTTAATAGCATATATCCAAATCATAATAATCATGCCTAGCAGTAATAACCCTACTCATGCATGCATACCATTGATATAAATGACTACCACGTTATATGGGTCTATAGCCCAAGATAACAATCAATGAATCATATCGGGGTCCAATGCCAAAAATACATGAACTAGAGCTTAGCGCCCTAGTTTATGGGACTAATGAGTCACCTCGGGGCCCTTTTCCATGTCCTTTGTATAAACAGCCTTGGAGCTGGCTCAGTGTACCTAGCGCTCTAGTTTTCTCGAGATTAATAGATTGGTCAAGCGTATGATGCGCTCCTGGTTAGGCATAACCATAACGACCAGCGGTCAGTGCGCTATTCCCATCCTTGACTAATGAGTCAATGCTTTGTGACTTGCATTTAGCGTGCGATGGCTGTCCTTGACTAATAAGTCAATGCTTTAGGACCAACATTCAGCATGCTAGGCTCATCCTTGATTAATAAGTCAATGCTTTTCGACCAGCACTTAACGTGCTAGGCCCGCCCTTGACTAATAAGTCAATGATTTACGACCAGCACTCAATGTGCAAGGGTCATCCTTGACTAATAAGTCAATGCTTTATGACCAGCACTCAACGTGCTAGGGCCGTCCTTGACTAATAAGTCAATGCTGGGGCCCAACCCTAGGATATGGGACTAATTAGTAACCCTAGGGGCCATTGCCCTATCCTCCACATAATCAGCCTTGGAGCTGACCCAGCATACCTGGCGCTGCATTTTCCACGACCATTGGGTTGGACAAGCATATGATATGCTCCTAGTCAGACAAAACCATATCGACCAGCGCCTAATGTGCTATTACTGTCCTTGACTCATCAGTCAAGCCTTTCTCAATAAGATAATGCAGACAAGCATATATCATATATTAGATATCCAAATACAAAGCATTTAGCATGCTTAATCAACAATCACACGCATGACCATAATCATGCACATTCTCAGGCGTTCATATCCTATTTGTGTTCTTGTTCAACAATTCAAGCCAAGCCATAATCACATCTATCGCATACTAAGTGCAGTTTTCTTACCTTTGGTCCAAGTACAGGTTACAAATGAACGACCCTTGAGCACAATCTCAGTTCCGAGCCCCTAGCGATATCCTAGTCACAACAATAATAAGGGAATCTCCTCAATAATGAGCAAATAAAGGCTTACAGACTGAGTCCTAGCCTCCGGGACGTCGAACTCTACTAAACCGGGTAGTAGGATTGATCCTGAGCCCTTAGGTTTGAGTTCCCGCACTTAAAACCTTCCCAAGGCCCTAGAATCCCTTAAGTGTCACGGCCCCACCCCTTTCAGCCGCAGCCCACCCTATGTCAGAAAGGCCCTATTCCATTTCTTAGACACAGCTCGCGGCGAAGCCTCACAGGCGCTGCGGCGTGCCCCTAGCATAGGAAAACTGCCGAGCCTTTTGGGTTCGTGAGGACCACCACGCCCCAAGAATAGGGATGTGGAGCGACCCCGCGAACCCAAATTTCTCAGATTCAAATCCTTCCAAAACTCATCCCAAACCATACCAAACCCACAATTCAGTCTCACAACATCCCTAGAATATCACAGGCAACAAAACCCTCCATTCAACTGACCAACAACTCACCAGACCATAAAATCCAAATCAAAACTCAAGAAACTTAAGGAAACCAAAACTCAGAAACTTAAAGATTTGATTACCTATGATTATTCATTTCCCAGCTAAATCCTCCAGCTTCTAATCTTCCATAGAATCTTTATGATCTAACCTTGCTTGAATCTGAGTCCTAAAACTTGAGTTTCCTTCGAAAATGCTATTGGACGCCAAAAAGAGAGCAGGAGAGAGAGATAACTAAACGTTCTTTTTATTTATTTTGTCATGTTACTTCAAGCTTATGTAACCTCAAGCAAATCCAAATGCTCAGGGTACCTCAAAAACGTCCCCGGGGGCCAAATAGTCAAAATCCCCATAATTCCCTCCTAATCTCACTAACTCTTAATATATCATCAAATATTTAATCCCATTACCCAATATCCCAGTAATGTACTAAATACCCAATCTACCCTTTGACTCACACCAAGACAAGTATGGGTCATGTTGTGACTTTCCCTCTAGCTTACTCCCTAGGATCGTCTCATGTCGAGTAACCGAAATTTATCCACATAATGATCTGGTCTGACACATATATCACATATATGCCAAATATACCCATAACAGGCCAAATTACAAAAATTTCCCTTTTAATAGAAATGGACCCACATGCATATTTAATACACCTAAACATGCATATCAAGTCATATTATAATATAACTCACTTAATCATATAATGATACACATATATATCACACAATCACATAATTTTCCATTCTAGCCCCCTAAACAAGGCCCTAAGCCTTATTAGGTAATTTGGGACGTTACACCTTCAGTGCAAAAACCACTGCTGGAAGTTCTATATCATGTGTGGGGTACCTCTGCTCATACTCCTTCAGCTGATGTGATGCATAGCAACCACCATTCCTGTCTGCATAAGGACACAACCTAGGCCCTGTCTTGAGGCGTCACAATAAACCTCAAACTTGTCCTGATTTGTAGGAAGACTGAAAATTGGAGCAGTGATCAGAATCTTCTTTAGTCTTTGAATGCTATCCTCACACATGTCTAACCGTATGAACCTATTTTTATTGTGTGTCAAATTTTTCAGTGGTGACACAATCTTGGAAAATCCATCCACAAAGCGTCTGTAATAGCCTTCCAATCCGAAGAAACTTTTGATCTCTGAAGCATTCTTCGACCTTCGCCAATCTCTGACCGCCTCAATCTTTGTTGGATCCACCATAATTCCACCCTTACTAACTGTGTGACCTAAGAAGGTCACCTGTGGGAACCAGAACTCACATTTCTTGAATTTCTCATACAATCTATGCTCTCTTAGCCTCTCTAGTACTAATCTGAGATGCTACTCGTGCTCTGTCTCTGGCTGAGAGTATACCAGTAAATCATCGATAAAGATGATCACGAACCGATTCAGTAATCTTTGAACACTCTGTTCATCATATCCATAAATGTTGTTGGGGCATTAGTCAATCCAAATGACATCACCGAAATCTCATAATGCCCATACCTAGTGCGAAAAGTTGTCTTCGGTAAATCTTCCTCCCTGATCCTCAGCTAGTGATAACTAGATTGAAGATCTATCTTGGAGAATACTATCTTACCTTGTAACTGATCAAATGGATCGTCAATCATTGGCAGAGGATACTTGTTCTTAATAGTTAACTTTTCCAGTTCTCTATAATCGATACTCATCCTCAGAGAACCATCTTTCTTCTTCACGAAGAGAACTGGTGCGCCCCATGGCGAGAAAATGAACCTAATAAAACCCAAGTCTAGTAATTCCTGTAACTAAACCTTTAGTTCTTTCAGTTCTGCTGGAGCCATTCTATACGACACCCTAGACACTGGTTCTATCCCTAGCGCCAACTCAATCACAAACTCTATCTCTCTGGTCTATCCTGGTCCCAGTGGCATGACCTGAGTGGTATCCACCGCACTAGCTAAGCATCATATGCATCCCCCCTGCAATAGGTCTCTAGCTCTAAGTATAGATATCATAGGTATACGAGGTCCATGCATAATGCCAACAAAGACAAAGGGATCCTCACCCTTAGGCTCAAAGGCTACCATCTTCTACTTGCAATCTATCGTTGCCCCATACTTGGCTAACCATTCCATACCCAAGATCATATCAAAGTCGGTCATGACTAGCTCAATCAAATCAATTGACAGTCACTACCATCCACTTCACTAGTAATGATCTGACCCATCTCTTAAGAAGTCACTAGTTTCCCCAATAGCCAATAGGGTTCCAAATTCTCTTCACAACATAATTACGTAATATACATACTAAGTCTATGCTTCTACTAGATGCAAAAAATAAATAAATAAAGACATGGCACCAAAACCAATCAACATAACATAAGAATCAGAACTAGGAGGCTCACTGTCATTACTTAGGCTCCTGTCACTACTAAGGAACCTGCCTCAGCCTCTGACTATGTCAGAGCGAACACTCGAGCTGGAGTTAAGCAGGCTGCCCCCTTTCATTCTTTCTTCCTTATCCTTGGGATATCCCTCCTGAGGTGCCCAACCATCCCACATAAGAAACATGCCCTTGCTCGGCATTCTCCTAGATGGCGCCTCCTGCATCGAGTGCATTCTGGGTAGATATTCCAATCCTTGCCCTCGCTTTGCTGGCCTATCTGAGCATTTTGGAACCCCTCTTCTAACTCAGGGGTACTGAATGTATTGGTAACCAATAAATGGGTGTATCACTGCCTAAACTCCGCGCTCTTTGTTGCTCTTCCCCCATATCTAATTTCCTATGCCCTCAACGACAAGGGCCCTCCCTAGCACTTGAGAATATGTAGAGATCTCATGTACTAGGACGATCCTAATGCCTTGAGTTATCCCATAACTCAATCCTCAGATAAATCGCTCTTTCCGAGCCACGTCCGTGGGTACCATATCAAACGCAAACTTACCCAACCCATCAAATTTGGTAATATTTTCTGTTACTGTCGTATTTCCCTATAATACGACAGAAACTCATTTTTCTTTGCGGACATAACCGCATCACTATAATATCTCTCATTAAACAACTGCCTAAATTCTTTCGAGTTCATCATGCCGACATTTGATGGAAACACATATCCATCCGATCACCTTGGGATGTTCAACACAATGATGATAGCCCACAATGCCGGGCTTGATCTAAGATGCATCATTTTCCCTGAAACTCTGTTTGGACCTGCTAGATATTGGTTTAAACAATACAAGAAGCATTTGATAAGCTTGTGGACGAAATTTTATTCCGAGTTTAAAAGAGCATTCTGAGCTTTATAGGCAGCTCTTGTTGAACCCGATTTATTGGCCAATATAAAGCAGCAACCTGGTGGAACTCTGAAAGCATACCTGAGCAGATGCACCAATGTTTCACCACGGGCGAGGGATGTTGATGATATCTCCAAGCTCATGGCAATGAGAAGAGGAATCTTGGTGGGAGGCAACCTGTGTCAAGAACTCCAATGAAAATGAGTTAAAAGTGTAGAAGAATTTTTGGCACAAGCTTCAGAGTGGATAAACCTAGAAGAGGCATGATCTGTTGTCCTAGGAACCAGCTAGACGCCTATCCTACCTATTGGAGCGGTGATGAATGTTACAATTACGGCTCAACCCGTTACCTACAATAACCAAAGGGAAATAACAAGAGGAAGGGGAATGGTGAGGGCGACCAGAACGCGACCACCTACACCGACCTAACAGATTCTCGAGAGCATAACTTTCTGGCTAATTATAATCCTCCCATGGAAGAAGCCAGAACCATTAAGGCATCAGAGGGCTAAGAGAGTTTCTTCAAAGTTTTGCTGATTCCACAATGACATCAGTTATAACACTGATGATTGCCGATAGGTGAAGGATGAAATTGAGACTCTTAATCAACCTACCGGGCAGAATCGTAACCCTTAAGCTACCTAGGATTAAACCTAAAACCCCTTCATCTTCTACACCCCAAACAGTTATTCGACCCGATTTACCATTAGGATTTCTTTGAAAAACCCAGAAAGTTTGCCTACTTTTATGAAAACTTTGTCTTTTAATAAGCTTAATATCGTTCATCTAGCTTAAACTGAATCCTATCACGTATTTACAAACAAACGTGTCCTAAACGACATTGGGCAAATGATGTTTTTAACGATAAAAAAAACTCACTGGAAAATAAGGAGTCGAAAATTAAAACCAGGTGACGAAGTACTTACAATTGATATGATCGGCTCAGAGAAGTGTCGATATGTCCACAGGAAAATTCTTGAAAGCATCTGAGAATGTGAAGGGTGAAAGAGGGTTTTTGCAAGAAGTTGGAGAAGAAAAAAGGAAACTTTATTTTTAGAAATGGAAATTTTTTGAATGCAAAGGTGGTGGGTTTAAGGTGATCACCCTATTTATACGTAAACTACGGGAATTAATTCGGGCCATTCAATGGGGTTAGCTCAAGATCCATATGCCAAGATTAAATGGACCATACGGCTGCAAAAAGTAGACAAGACAATTGTCACAGTCCTCAAAACCCGAACGGACGCCAATTGCAGGCAGCCACGTGTCAAGTACTTGAGTATTGGTCAGGCACAATTTTAAATGGAAAAACCTAAAAGCCCCTACTGTGCATGTTAGAAAGTGATGACATCATGCACGAGTAGGAGCTTGGGGGGCAAATGTTGTACCCTAAAATTAGCATGAGTTCAATTACTCAGCTCTGGTACAACTGACAAACGAATATGTGGAGAAATAACCAAGTAGGATATCTGGCTAACAGTGATGTGAACAGCTCGAGCTTGGGAGCTTGACAGCACGATACACAGGTTATTATCAGACTACATCTCAGGAGAACAATTAAGTTCGAGACTTATAATGACCAGATCCAACTTTGAATGCTCTGAGCTTACTACAAGCTAGGGTTCAGATAGTCTTTGAACATGAGCTCGGATGAGATATTCATCTCATGGAAACCTGGACAAAACACATACTGAAGGATCCCAAGAGATTCGAAGGCTCCTTATACGCTCATTAATGCCCAGACTGTATCGCATTTCTACCATTTATTATCCGAGATAGCAAGAGTATATTCTATTCTGTTATCAAATCATATCCCAATGTAAATGGGAATAATATGTATTAAATATATACCTTATTTATTCACGCGGTTGCCTAAATGTATCCATGAAATTCCCCTATAAATACTAGGGATAATGAGCAAGGAAAGGGACGACCATTTTTTGCATTACTAAAACTCTGCAGAAATTAAGAGAGAAAAGTAATAATATTGACTCGTGGACTTGGTGGATTTTAACCTCTAAACCACGTAAAAGTTGCATGTGTTCGAGAGGGTGTTTAGTATTTCATTACGAATTATAATTTAGCGCTAATCTACCTTTTTGATTTCTTAATATACTAAGCTTTGATTAAAAATCTAATATTTATTGGAGCTTGATATTATAGGTCCATAGGTCCCCAGGGTGGCTCTATCAACACTATATCAAATTAAGAGTTGATACAAGGGTAAAACTATAATTTGGAAATTTGAGAAGAATTTTGTTCTTCAAGTCAAATATACAATTATTTGATAATTGAGGTTAAATAATTAATTTGGAATTAATTATTAAATTTTCAAAAATATATTTATTTATTTAAATATAGAATTTCGAAATACATATAAATAAACTAATTTTTGAAATTAATTATTTTATTTGACTGGGAGAAAATAAAATTGGTAAGTCAAAATTGTCTTTGATTTATTGAATTTTAAAAAGATGATGATAATTGTTATACCCAAAAATTGGAGAATGCATCCTAGGAGGCTAAGGAGAATGCATTCTAGGAGAGCTAAGGGGAGTGGTCCTAGGAGACCCCAAGGAGGATGTGGTCCTAGGAGACCCCAAGGAGGATGTGGTCCTAGGAGACCCCAAGGGAGTGGTCTTAGGAGACCCCAAGGAGAAAGTGGTCTTAGGAGACCCCAAGGAGGATGTGGTCCTAAGAGACCCCAAGGGTGTGTAGGAGGCAAGCCTCCCAAGGTTTCCTAAGTGTTGGCTCGAACGTGTCCAAGGTAAGTAGCTAAGGAGGAGGAGTCTCATGCAAGAGGAAGGAGACTTAGATTTTGATAAGGAGAGCCTATACAATGTTCGATCGGACATGTTTGGGAGATGCTAAAGGATAATGCCTTGATCTTGTCCAAGGTGAGATGTTATGGAGGAGGTTGCCTCAATGTTGTCCAAGGTGAGGTGCTAAGGAGGTTGCCTCAATGTTGTCCAAGGTGAGGTGCCAAGGAGGTTGCCTCGGACCACCTTGCTCCGGGAGAAGCCAAGGAGAATTGTTCAAGGAGGAACATGGCATGCTAGAGGAGAGTGCCATGTTAGAGGAGAGAAGTGCATGTCCTACCACCATGCACGTTCAACCCGCGAAAACATGTCCTACCACCATGCATGTCCTACCACCATGCACGTTCGACCAACACTTGCATGAGTGGTCAGTAGGAGGTGGATCAACTAGCTAGAGGAGACTAAGTCAAGATTCCCAGAGACAGCTTCAACAACATACGCGGGAATCTCTCATTCTTCCCACAAATGGGGGGTTTGTTACATTTCAAATTTTGAATGTTTAAATGTAATAAATATAATAAAATATCCCTATTATAAGGGGATATCAGTTGAGGATCCCGGGCCTATAAATAGAGAGCTTATGGGATGAGAGAGGGTCTTCTTCTGCTTCTTCTTTCTAGAGAGAGAAAATTGGGACTGTGTATTCTAGAGAGAGAAAGTTGGGTCTGAGTATTCTAGAGAGAGAATTCTTGTATTTTTGCAATTTGTACTGAAGAAACTTAGTTGGCTCAGTCCATCTGATCTTGAGTACAGATTTATAAATCACAACTCTAAGTGGATTAGGCTATTACCGACCATCGGGGCTGAACCACTATAAAATCTCTTGTGTGTTCTTTATTTTCTTTATTATACCGTCTGTGTCGTTTTTATTTCTCTTGAAGGCTTGTCATATTTGACGTTCTCACGTCGTTGGCTAAAAACGCAGTCAACAATAATGATGATCATAAAGTTGAATTTTGAATTTGAAATTTAAAATTGAAATATTGAAATATGGTTGTGATCTTTTCCTTAAAAAGATGATACCATATTTTGTGGGAATGATTGACTTTACTTAAATAAATAACTAAAAGAAAAATGCAATATTCCCCCGCATGATACAGTCCAGAGACTATGCCATGCGTGTAAGAGAGTACTGATAAAGTATCTGTATTATTTTTATTTTATTTAATTAATTAATAATTTTAAAATAGATTTTTTCAAATTTGGTAAGTTAGATATTACCTAAATCAATTCCTATCATCATTATGATTGTATTATTATATTACTTTTATTATTATGAATAATAATGTAATATATAATCTCTAATATATATTATCTGATAATAAGAAAACAAGAGAGTGAGAATTCAAAAAAGGTTTCAAAAATTGCCAAACAAGAGATTGTCATCTTCTTATAATATTCTAATCTTTTTCCAGACATAATCAAAGTTCGCATGTGTTGAGATAAACTTGTGATTTCTAAATTACAAACCCTTGTTCTTTATGTTCCCACACACACCTTGAGGTGTAGAGTACACTTCGTAAGATCGTGGTTTGAGTACTCAATGCGTTGGATAGGAAGATCGCTATATATACGAAAAGACTCAAGGACACTTGATAGGCTTCAAGAGGTAAATATTTATGTCCTTGAATATTTGTATACATGTGCATATGATATGCATAAGTATGTGCATAATTATATATATGTTGCATGATTAATGATATTGCATATTAATGGTTTCTGTCTTGATGTTTTCTTGAACATATAAACTGTTTATATGAGTGATAGAAATTTTTTATTGTTTTTCAACTGGGCCCACCATGCCATTTCGCTGCGTACTCTGATTGTTTATCCAACCCTTCCCATCAAGTTTGGACATCCTCCCGTAACATATACGTAGCACAGATCACCCTATCGTGACCTACCACCCCCATAAAGTTGAGGATGGAGCTAACCATGCCCATCCATTGTTCATCTCTCAATGGATCTAGGCTTCCCCCAAAAACTGAAGGGTAATGTTTCTAAAACCTCTCATATATTGAAACCCACCTATTCTCAACTCTAGGTTGAGCCAAAATTGGTGCCACTCCTGGCATAACAAAGGAAGAAGTGTTCTCTGGCAGAACCTGCTACTTTAACTACCTAATCTGAGGGGCAGGCGGAGGGCTTTGGCCCTGGCTATAACTTTTGGCCTCAACATAAACACCGCCGGGTCCCATTGACTGCCTTGGGTACATAACCTCTAAGTTCATCTTCAGTCAATGATTTATCCCATTACCATGTTGATCACATCCAAAAGCCTTCCCATGGGGAAAACTAAACAACACTGCATTCATATACAACAATAGTACTAAAGTACATGCCCATAAAGTTCATGCATCAATTAATAAGCCCTACTCTTACAAACATAAATATCATGCTTTCTACTCCACCATGCAGGTAAATCATTTATATATCAACTAAGAAGGCAAGCACATAGTCAAGGGCCATCCCCGATTATAATATCTCATGCTCCCTAATAAGGCATGAAGATAAGGCATTTATATCCAATTTAAGCAGTTGAACACATAACCACATAAATAGTTACCAAACCCTTAGTTGAGCTTGTCTTTAGTGGCGAGCGTACATGCCCAGTTAGTCATCAGGAACCCTTAACCTTGGCTCGCTCTGATACCAAGTTGTAATGTCCTCCTAATCTAGGACCGTTACACTGTGTACATTAAATAGTGACAGCCTTGCTATCAACTCCCTAGGTTATAAATGTGTACCTATGGTTGCTGACAAGGGTTAGGGTTAAAATTTTTGGTCAAAGGGAAATGCTCACTTTTCATTAAAAATATTTGCGTTCATACATGGGATCCCAAAATAACATAAACAGATGTTTAAAAGGTCCACTACAGATCAAAAGTTTCTACCAGCTGACCTAAGAGGCAAAATAAGGGATACAACCCTAGTTCCTCCAAGATAACCCCAATCGTGGTGGTTGAGGAGTCGCATATGTACATGCTGCCACCAAAGCTCTCCAACTCATGGCTGTTCTAGCTTCCTTTTCCCCTTACCTACACCACATAGAACCCGTGAGCCGAGGCTTAGCAAGAAAACTTAAACATATGCATGAATAGTGAATAAAGAATCCAATGCACATCTAGCATGCCCAGTAGTAATAACCTAGTCATGCATGCATACAATTACAAATAAATGACTACCATGTCATAACAGGGCTTGCTACCATAAATAAATGATTAATAAGACATACTGGGCCCATCACCCTAGGATATGGGACTAATGAGTCATCCCGGGGGCCCGTACCCTATCATCTGTATAACCAGCCTTAGGGCTGGCCCAGCGTACCTGGCACTTTAATTTTCCATGACTTTGAGTCGGACAAGCGTATAATGCGCTCCTGATTAGGCCTAACCATATTGACCAACGCTCAACGCGCTATTGCCACCCTTGACTTATGAGCCAAGGCTTTTCAATCAGATAGCACAAACAGGTATACATCTTTTAACAGTTATCCCAAAACTAAGAATTCATGCATGCTTAATCAATTAATCACAGACATAATCATAATCATGTTCATTCTCAGGGGCTCGAGCCCTATTCATAGTCATATTAAACTACCAGATAAACAGATAACCAGTTACTGATATGCATACTTCAGATAATACAAGCATGCGTACATATTAATCTTACATCTCAGATAATTAAATACAAACACAGTAATAACCACGTTCCTCAAAGGGGTCGAACCCTAACCACGTAGATAATCATATTTAACACCTACTAGGTGCAATTTTCTTACCTCAGGTCTGAGTACAACGTATAAGAACGACCCTCGAGCATGATCCTCGTTCCGAGCCCCTAGCGGTAATCTAGTCACAACCATAATATTGAATCCCATCAATAATGAGTGAATAAAGGCTTCTGGACTAGGTCCTATCCTTCGGGACGTCGAATTATACTAAACCGGATAGTAAGATCAATCTCAAGCCCTTAGGTTTGAGTTCCAGCAATCAAAACCATTATCGGGGCTCAAAAGCCCTTTAAGCGCTCGGCCAAGGCAAAAGAGTTGTCGCTCGCCCCAAGTCAGAAAGCCCAAGGCCTCTTCTCTGGACACATGCATCACAACACGCCCCTATAAGTGTCGTGACTCTAATGGAGGTTCAACTCCTCCTTGTCCCTGTGTTCATGAGAGCTGTGGCGCCCCAAGAATAGGGTCGCGGCTCCACATGAAGACAAATTTTTTCCCTTCATTTCTTTGCGTCAAATCTCAATAAAAACTATCTAAACATAGCCAAATCCCAAAAACAAAGTTCCCAATCAACTCAGCACTTCAATAAAAATAAAATCCAAGCTTAAAATTGGCCAAAACCTCATCAAATCTCCAAATTCAGATTGAGTTTTCAAAACTCTAACACTTAACTAGAACCAGAGACAACATAGATAATTAAGGCTAGAAATCAATACCTCTGCTACCCAAAATGATGCTAAGCCTTTCCCCAAGCAATCTCAAGCCTACGCTACCTTCGATTCCCCTTAGATCGCAAGAAATTCCCAAGGAAATCGGGATAGAGAGAGAGAGAGAGAGAAAGAAAGAGAGTAATGAGAGGGAGAGAGAGTTAAGAGGGAGTTTACTGAGTTATTGTACGATTCTGTGTTTGTGAAGTCACTAAGAGTTTAAGTAACTCTAACCAAATCCTGAGTCTCGGGGTAGCAAATCTCGAGGGTAAAATGGTCAAACTTCCTAAAATTCCCTCCTAACCTCACTAGCTGAGGACGGTATGGTGAGATGTATATGAATATAATTTTGAATGATAATACATGCTTAAGAAGCAAAACTCATGTTGTAAATGTTAGCCAAAATGTGATACATGCAGTTTGGCGACAAAACGTGATCTCAAACTGAAATGGAAACCCTAATCGGGTAAATTCTTGGATAATCGTTATTTGAGAAGCATAATTATGGAAAAATAATATTGGGCGTTAAATTATTATACTAGTTCAAATTAAGGTTAACAAGTTTAATTTTTGTGTGGAAAATTTCAAGAAATGCATTTTGTGAAAAATGCACATTTTAGACAAAAATGTGACCACTTAATTTAGATGTCAAAGCCCATTTAATTTAATTACCCAAGATTATAATCTCACTTAGGGAATTAAGGGAAAAATTTCTATGGGTAATTATTAATTTTTTTTTTTTTGAGAAAAAGGCCATTTGCCTAAGATTGACTAAGTTTAAGCTTGATTAATTAAGAAATTAATCAAAGGATAATTAAGCTTTGTGGGAGGCAGAAGCAATAAGGTAGAATGGTCATATTTGGATTTATTCTTATCACATATAAATACGAAAAATGGGTTAAATTCTTCATAAGTTACAATTGGTAAAAACTTAGCAGATATGTTTTCTTCATTTCTCTCTCCATTCCCCTCACATGGTCAATTGCCTTAAAGCCCTAACTCTCTGAAATTTTTCTTCACAAACATCTCATCTCTCATCATTCATATATCCTATACTTAATTTTAAGAGCTTGGGTGCTTGTTTGAACCTAAGGAATCTACATATCAAGTTAGCTCCATAAAGGTAAAAGCTAGACTACCTTTGTTAAAGTTTTGTGATTAGTTGGTTTATTCACATAGTTAAGTATATATGTGTAATGACCCAAAATTACTAATAAGGCTTAAGGGCCTTGATTAGTGTGCCGAGAGTGCATAACTGGATTATGTGTGATTTAAATGATTAAATGCATGATTATGTGATAAGCATGCTTATATGATTATTTGGATATGTGAGATGCATGATTATGTGTATTAGTAAGCATGTAGACCCTGATTAGATTAAAAGGGCATATTCCTAATTTTGGCCGGTTGAGGGCATAAATGTAATTATTTTCGATAAATTGTTGACACCACATTATTATGTGGATATATTTGCTGCCAGTGACTTGAGGCGATCCTAGTGAGCGGTTTAGCAAAAAAGTCACGGTGGGGATTTATACCCAGCTCGAGGAAGCTTGGGGGTATTTCTGGGAATTCGGGAAATATATTGGTGACAGTTCGACATTGAGGAAAATAATTGGCGATTAGTTAGGTGTCGAGAAGTAAGCAGTAATTATTAGGGACACAAAAGGAATTAGCGGGAATTGGAAGCAAATGACAAAAATACCCTTAGAATGTTTAGAGGCTTAGGTTTTAATGGGAGGGTAAAATGGTCATTTGATTTAAAAATGGATAAGTGATATTCGACCTTTATAGACTTAGTGGAATGTTTAGAAAGTAATAGAAGCTGAAAGAAATGAAAAGAAGAAGAAAAGAAGAGGAATAGCAGAACATTGAGCTTACCCTTTCTCTCCCATCGGTTTCCCCATTCTTAATCATCTCTTGAGAATTTTTGAAGCTTTAATTCAAGGAAAGCTTAGGGAGGAGCTTGGGGTTAGGATCCTTGGTGAATCTAAAGGATTTAGCAGGAGTTAATCACTTAATTGAGGTAAGGTTTAAAGGTTTCTATTGAGTTTTTTTAATTTTGTTAGAATTGAATTATAAACTTGAGTTTTCGATGGAAGTTAAGAGAATTAAGCTTGAAGAATTGAGGAGCTTAAGGCTGGACGGATACTAAGGGCAACCTAGGGTCGAATTCCCCATCAAAGGTAAGAAATTCTAAGCTGGATCATCTAAGTTGCTGGGTTAGTTCTTGTAATGCCCGGGATAGCCAAGACCGCTACACTGTGTATTTGTAAAGGTGTGAGACTTGCTAATCAAGTCGTTTAATCAAAACGTGTCATTAGCTAAAGTGTTCTAGGGCTAAAAGACATTTTGGCCTCAAAAGATACATTTTATAAGTTATAAACAAGTTACAGAAGGGATTCGCAAACTTTACAATGTTTAAAAGTTGGTTTACAAAATTCAACGGTTAAGAGTAAACATTAGCCATATTAAGGCAAAATACAAGGTTCTGGTCCTCTCGTCTCTGTAATCTCCTCAACCGTGGCGGTTGAGCGGCCTGACATGTACATTCACCCTGCAGAGCTCTCCAATCAAGGTTGATCGATCTGGCCCTTGCCTTTACCTGCACCACGTAGCACCCGTGAGCCAAGGCCCAGCAAGAAAACAACATACATAGCATAAACAATATTATCAAACAGACATTCCAATAAGCATGTTAAGATATTCAATCCACAGCATATAAGCACACTTCAAGGTACAAGTAACCTTATCTATACTAAGATTATTCAACAATCTCATTAATCACATTCATAGCCAAATATAATAATCAATTAACACAAATACTAGGGTTGACACCTGAGGTCGCAACCTCTGTTTAACCCACTGTCTCCGGCTTGCTTAAACCGTGCTCAATGCATAATAAGCTGTCCTCGGATACCAGTGTCACCCTTTGTTTAACATATCAAGTTATCTGTGGCACGCTTAGGCCGTTGGTTTACAATTTACATGGAATAATACCATTCTTTCAATCATATATATCAGGGAGCCCTTTGTCCCGTTCAAATATTCAACCGGGTGCAGTTTTCTTACCTTTAGCTTCTTGATGAATTAGCTACGGGCGATACTCCTTGAGCGCGATCCGATCCCCGAGCCCTAGCTTAGCACCTAGTCACAACCATGATGAAGGACACCATCAAAAATCTTAAATGAGTTTCTAAACCAAGTTCTAGTCGTCGTAACATTGAATTTCACCAAATATGGTAAAAGATTCAATCCCGAGCACCCTAGGTTAAATCCCCAAGCCTAAAATCTCAAAATCCCAAAATCCCTAAAGCGCCCCGGCATCGGCCACCCATGCCGTGGCATGACCCCCAAATAGAACCATCTAAGGCACAAAAACAGGTAAGGGCCGCAGCATTGCTTGGACTATGCTGCGACCCGCCCTCCTTCCTCAGCATCCAATAGCCTCGAAGGGCCGCGGCCCAACCCTTCGAACCCAGAAAAATCCACCATTTTCAATCTCTAAACCTCACCTTAAGCCATCCCAAAGCCCCCAACTCAAAACCAATTAATAATAACAACATTAATGATTTAAACAACACAACTCCACCAAAAATCCAGCCTAAAGCTCACCAAAATCCCAACTCCAATTTCTGAGATTTCAAACCCACAAAACTCAAAACCGGCCCTGAAAACTCTCAAATTAAACCATCAAACTTTAAATTAAACCTTACCTCAGCTGTAGAATCGTTTCTCCAAGAGTCCCCTGACCTATCTTCAAAGTTTCAAGCCACAATTTCCACCTTAAATGCCAAAACCACAGATATTTAAAACTCAGCCATTTCTCTAAATTCCTAACCTTAGAAATGAAAATTCAAAGCTTACCTTGGCTCTATCTCAGACCTTGATCAGTTCCTGAGCTAATCCTCCAGATTATTCCCTTCAATTCCCAAGTATTCAACTTGATTCTCTTGAAAATTCAGAGTTTTTCCTTTGGTAAGAGAGAAAAGAAAGAGAATGAGAGATAGGGTCGGTTTACACTTTCTGTCTAGTATTTTCTAAGTCTTCCAAGTATATCCTTAGATGATTAAACTAATCCCAAAGCTCGTGGTGCCGAAAACGTCCCCGAGGGCTAAACAGTAAAATCCCCCAATAACCCCACCTAGATATCCTAACCTCAAATATATCTCCAATTATTTATTTTCATCACCCGATAGTCTGAATCACTACCCAATACCTAAAATACTCCTTGACTTGTCCAAAGTCAATTATAATACCCCGTTGTGACTTTTCCCGCTATCTAGCCCTAGGATCGCTTCGAGTCGCCGGTTGCAGAATTATCCACATAATAATGTGGTTCTCACATATACAACATGTCTATTTCATATTATCACATAATATCTCCAATTATCATATAATGTCACTTAAGCACTATTAATCACATAATATCACATTCAAATAAGTACTATTCACTCAAATCCCATTTATGCCCTCCCGGCACACTAATCAAGGACCTTAAGCCTTATTAGCGAATTTGGGTCGTTACAACTATCCCCTCCTAATGAGAATTTCGTCCCTGAAATTTACCTGAATATTTCGGGATACTGATCCAGCATCGCTGTCTCTAACTCCCACGTCGCTTCCTCGACCTTGCTATTCCTCCACAATACTTTCACCAACGGAATTGTCTTATTCCGTAAGACTTTGTCCTTCCGATTCAATATCTTAATTGGTTGCTCCTCATAGGACAAATCTGTCTGCAACTTTAAGTCCTCGTACCTTAGTACATGTGTCGTATCAGAAACATACTTCCGCAACATGGAGACATGGAACACATTATGAACTCTTGATAGCGACGGTGGCAAGCCAAGCCTATAACCCACCTGTCCAATCCTCTCCAGGATCTCAAAAGGTCCAACAAACCGAGGGCTCAGCTTGCCCTTCACTCCAAACCTCCTCACACCCCTCAATGGTGAAACTCACAGAAACACGTAGTCCCCAACCTGGAACTCCACATTCCTACGCTTAGGATCAGCGTAGCTTTTCTGTCTACTCTGCGAGGCAAGCATTCTAGTTCAAATCTTCTCTATGGCCTCATTAGTCTTCTAAACCATGTGTGGCCCCAAATACTTTCTCTCACCCATCTCATCCCAATGAATGGGCGATCTACACTTCCTTCCATATAACATCTCGTAAGGAGCCACTCCAATTGTGGACTGATAGCTGTTGTTATATGAAAACTCGATCAATGGGAGGTACTTACTCCATGAACCTTCAGAGTCAATCACACATGCCCTAAGCATGTCCTCCAATACCTGACTCGTCCTCTCAGACTGTCTATCAGTCTGAGGATGAAAAACTGTGCTAAACTTCAGCTGAGTCCCCATAGCTCTCTGCAAAGCTCCCCTAAACTTGGAGGTAAAGATAGGGTCTCGGTCAGATACAATAGACTATGGAACCCCATGGAGATGAACCACCTCCTTCACATACAAATCTGCATACTGTTCCACTGTATAAGTCGACCTCACTGGTAGAAAATGAGCTGACTTAGTGTATCTGTCCACTATCACCCACACCGAGTCATGAAGTCCAACTGTCCTGGGTAATCCTCACACAAAATCCATCGTAATGTCCTCCCACTTCCACTCTGGGATATCCAAAGGTTGAAGCAATCCCGCTGGTCGCTGATGCTCAGCCTTAACCTGTTGACATGTCAAACATCTAGACACATACTCAGCTACATCCTTCTTCATCACGGGCCACCAATATAATGTCCGTAGATCCTGATGCATCTTCGTGGTACCCGGATGAAGCGAGTATGGTGTAGTGTGAGACTCATCTAGTATCTCTCGCCTGATCCTCTCATCAGCTGGATTCGCCCCTGATATCGAAGCAAACCTGTCTCAGAAATAGAATAATCCTTAGCTGTCCCTGCTAAGGCATGCTGCCAATCTTCCTGCAACTGCACATCCACTAACTGACCCTCCTTGATCCGCTCTAACAGGGTCGACTGCAAAGTGATATTGGCTAACTGGCCCACCACCAGTTCTATCCTTGCCCTGACCATCTCATCAGCCAATTCTCTCGAGATTTGGGTGGAACTATACAACTGTCTCGGGCCCCTCCAGCTTAATGCATCTGCTACCACGTTGGCTTTTCCAGGATGATAAAGGATATCACAGTTATAATCCTTAACCAACTCCAACCAATGTCTCTGCCTCATATTCAGATCCTTCTGAGTAAAGAAATACTTCAGACTCTTATGGTCAGTGTATATCTCGCATTTCTCTCCATACAGATAATGGCACCAAACCTTCAGTGCGAATACCACTGCTGCTAACTCCAAATCATGAGTTGGGTACCTCTACTCATACTCCTTCAGCTGTCGAGATGCACAGGCTATAACTTCCTCATTCTGCATCAACGTACAGCCTAAACCCATCCTCGACGCGTCACAGTAGACCACAAACTTCCCTTCCTCCGAGGGAAGACTCAAACACGGGCGCAGAGATAAGCCGTCGCTTCAACTCCTGAAAGTTGTTTTCACACTTCTCTAACCAGACGAACTTCTGATTCTTCCTTGTCAACTTTGTCATCGGTGAAGAAATCTTCGAGAACGCCTCTACAAACCGCCTGTAGTAACCAGTCAACCCAAGGAAACTCCACACCTCTGAGGCATTTCTCGGCCTCGGCCAATCCCTAACTACTTCTACCTTGGACGGATCCACCTTAATCCCTTCTGCCCCAACTATATGTCCAAGGAAGGTCACCTCTGGTAACCAGAACTCACACTTCTTAAACTTGGCATACAATTGGTGCTCCCTTAATCTTTGTAGAACCTGTCGGAGATGTTGCTCATGCTCTACCCCTGAACTGGAGTAAACCAAGATGTCGTCAATGAAGACAATGACGAACTGATCCAAGAAATCCTTGAACAACCTATTCATCAGATCCATAAAAGCTGCTGGGGCATTGGTCAGACCAAAAGACATGACCAGGAACTCATAATGCCCATATCGTGTCTGGAAGGCCATCTTCAGTATATCCTCATCTTTGATCCTCAGCTGGTGATAACCATATCGAAGATCAATCTTTGAGAACACCGTCTTACGTTGCAGCTGATCGAACAAGTCATCAATCCTTGGTAGAGGGTACTTATTCTTAATGGTTAACTTGTTCAATTCTCTGTAATCGATGCACATCCTCAAAGTACCATCCTTCTTCTTAATGAACAACACTGGAGCACCCATGGAGAATAACTAGGCCTAATGAATCCCAAATCCAGAAGTTCTTGCAACTGTATCTTCAACTCTTTCAATTCTGCTGGTGCCATTCTGTACGGTGCCCTAGATACTGGTTCTGTCCCCGGTGCTAACTCAATCTCAAACTGAATCTCCCTACGCGGCGGCAACCCTGGCAGATCCTCAGAGAAGACATCTAGAAACTCACATACCAATCTGGTCTCTCCAGGCCCTGCCGGCATAACTCTAGCGGTATCCACTACACTTGCCAGAAAATCCATGCATCCTCCCTGCAACAAGTCCCTGGCTCTCAATGCTGAAATCATGGGTACGTGGGGTCCAGACACCGCACCCAGAAAGACAAAAGGGTCCTCGCCCTCAGGCTCTAAAGTAACCATCTTATTCCTGCAATCAATCGTAGCTCCATATCTGGCCAACCATTCCATCTCCAGAATCATATCGAAATCCTCCAAATCTAAATCAATCAGATCTACCGAGAGTTCCCTACTATCAACTATCACTGGCAGTGCCCTAATCCATCTCCTAGAGACTACCAGTTCCCCTGTAGGCAACAAAGTCCCAAACACTGCAGTCCGATACTCACTAGGTCTACACAATCTATCAATCACTCAACTAAAAACAAAAGAATGTGTAGCACCAGAATCTATCAAATCAGTAAAAGGAGTGCCAACGCTAGATAGATAACATGTCACTACTGAGGGACTAGCCTCAGCCTCTGCCTGAGTCAAGGTGAATACTCGAGCTGGAGTCAAGCTATCTACCTTTCCCGCTTCACCTTTCTTCATCGTTGGGCAGTCTTTCCTGAGATGCCCCACTACTCCGCACACAAAGAAAGCCTTGGCCCGACACTCGCCCAGATGGCGTTTTCTACATCTCGGGCACTCTAGATAGGTCCGCCATGCCTCACCACCACCCTGACGGCCACCCTGACCACCCCGACCCCTCCTATCAGGACCAGTAGCGGTCGAAGTGTCAGGAGTCTTCCTCTTGAAATCACTGGGGCCTCCACCCCTACCAGACCCAGAATTTGGAGGCACCGCCCTGCGGCCCTCCCTTCTTGCTGCACTATCCTTCCATATCTTATTCTCCACTTCCTCAGCGGTAAGAGCCTTCTCAACGGCCTAGGCATAAGTTGTTCCTCCAGGTACCATTGTAATTCTAACATCTCGGGCTATCATAGCTTTCAGCCCTCTAATAAATCTATCCTGCCTAGTTACGTTGGTAGGCACAAGATCTGGAGCAAACTTCGCAAGCCTATCAAATTTCAGGGCATACTCAGTAATGGTCATACTGCCCTGAACCAAACTCACAAACTGATTAACCTTTGCTGCTCTGATAGCAACATTATAATACTTCTGACTGAATAAATCTTTGAAACCTTCCCAACTCAATGTAGTCACATCCCTAGTCTGCAATGTCACCTCCCACCAGATACGGGCATCCTCCCTCAACATATAAGTGGCGCAGGCCACTCTATCATGCCCCTCAATCCTCATAAAATCCAGAATTACTGTAATCATAGTTAGCCACCGCTCGGCTTTCAATGGATCTGGTCCACCCTCAAAGATTGGGGGTTGTTACTTCCTGAACCATTCATATAACGGCTCCCATTTTTTACCAATCTCCCTAGACTGTACAACTGGTACCAGTGCAGGTGGTAAAGCAGGGGCAGCACTCCCTGATGGAGCCTGCTATTGCAGAATACAGATATGCTCGTCTTGACTCTGTAATCGAGCCTGCATCTCAGCCATTAACTGCTGCCAGTTCTTAGGCACTGGCGGAGGAGTCTGGCCCTGGTCATCACCCCTGGTCCCGGACCTAGTGTCGGCTAGTCGTGAAGATTTTCTTGGACGAATAGCTATCCAAGTCAATTTGCAAATAAAGACTCGGCAATAAAACCATGATGACAGGGTAAAATTTCTCCAAGATCCACCAATAGAATATCACCAACCACAAACAATCCACATATAAGCATCCATTCTCATGCACTGGCTGCTAATAAGCACGCCTCCTAACCAATCGCACAAAAGCTATGAAACAGGCATTCATACATGCACAATAAACAATTAATCATTCAAATATTGATCTACATGCACGGTGATGTTAATAAACATGCCTCAACATTCTCACACAACAGTCAAGGGCCAGGCCCTATCAGTATCTCATGCTTCCTAATAATCCAGTAAATAACAGCATTCATAGCTCATCACAAATACATAAGCACATAGGCGCATATACACATTACCGAACCCTAATTTTGAGCTTGTCTCTAGCAGCGAATGTACATGTCCAGCCTGTCTTCAAGAACCCTTAAACCTAGGACTCTCTGATACCAAGTTGTAACGCCCTAGACAGCCAAGACCGCTACATTGTGTATTTGTAAAGGTGTGAGACTTGCTAATCAAGTCGTTTAATCAAAACATGTCATTAGCTAAAGTGTTCTAGGGCTAAAAGACATTTTGGCCTCAAAAGACACATTTTATAAGTTCTAAACAGTTTACCGAAGGGATCCCCAAACTTTACAATGTTTAAAAGTTGGTTTACAAAATTCAACAGTTAAGAGTAAACATTAGCCATACTAAGGAAAAATACAAGGTTCTGGTCCTCTCATCCCTGTAATCTCCTCAACCGTGGCGGTTGAGCGGCCTGACATGTACATTGACCCTGCAGAGCTCTCCAATCAAGGTTGATCGATCTTGCCCTTGCCTTTACCTGCACCACGTAGCACCCGTGAGCCAAGGCCGAGCAAGAAAACAACATACACAGCATAAACAATATTATCAAACAGACATTCCAATAAGCATGTTCAGATATTCAATCCACAGCATATAAGCACACTTCAAGGTACAAGTAACCTTATCTATACTCAGATTATTCAACAATCACATTAACCACATTCATAGCCAAATATAATAATCAATTAACACAAATACTAGGGTCGACACCTTAGGTCCCACCCTCTGTTAAACCCACTGACTCTGGCCCGCTTAAACTGAGCTTAGTGCATAATAAGCTCTCCACAGATACCAGTGTCCGAGCCATGCAAATTCCACAAGTTAACCGTGGCACGCTTAGGCCATTGGTTTACAATTTACATGGCATAATACCATTCTTTCAATCATATATATCAGGGAGCCCTTAGTCCCGTTCAAATATTCAACCGGGTGCAGTTTTCTTACCTTTAGCTTCTTCATGAATTAGCTACGGGTGATACTCCTTGAGCGCGATCCGATCCCTAAGCCCTAGCTTAGCACCTAGTCACAACCATGATGAAGGATACCATTAACAATCTTAAATGAGCTTCTTAACCAAGTTCTAGTCGTCAGAACATTGAATTTCACCAAATATGGTAAAAGATTCATTCCCGAGCACCCTAGGTTAAATCCCCAAGCCTAAAATCTCAATATCCCAAAATCCCTTAAGTGCCCCGGCATAGGCCACCCATGATGCAGCATGGCCCCCAAACAGAACCATCTGAAGCACAAAAACAGGTAAGGGCCGCGGCATTGCTTGGACCATGCCGCGGCCCGCCCTCCTTCCTCAGCATGCAACAGCCTCGAAGGGCCGCGGCTCACCAAGAACCATGCCACGGCCCGACCCTTCCAACCCAGAAAAATCCACCATTTTCAATCTTGAAACCTCACCTTAAGCCATCCCAAAGCCCCCAACTCAAAACCAATTAATAATAACAACATTAGAATGATATAAACAACACAACTCCACCAAAAATCCAGCCTAACACTCACCAAAATCCCAACTCCAATTTCTGAGATTTCAAACCCACAGAACTCAAAACCAGCCATGAAAACTATCAAATTCAACCATCAAACTTTAAATTAAACCTTACCTCAGCTGTAGAATCGTTTCTCCAAGAGTCCCCTGACCTATCTTCAAAGTTTCAAGCCTCAATTTCCACCTTATATGCCAAAACCACATATATTTAAAACTCAGCCATTTCTCTAAATTCCTAACCTCAGAAACAAAAATTCAAAGCTTCCCTTGGCTCTATCTCAGACCTTGATCAGAGCCTGAGCTAATCCTCCAGATTATTCCCTTCAATTCCCAAGTATTCAACTTGATTCTCTTGAAAATTCAGAGTTTTTCCTTTGCTAAGAGAGAAAAGAGAGAGAAGGAGAGACAGGGTTGGTTTACACTTTCTGTCTAGTATTTTCTAAGTCTTCCAAGTATATCCTTAGATGATTAAACTAATCCCAAAGCTCGGGGTGCCAGAAACGTCCCCGAGGGAAAAACGGTAAAATCACCCAATAATTCCACCTAGACATCCTAACCTCAAATATATCTTCAATTTTTTATTTTCATCACCCGATAGTTTGAATCACTACCCGTTACCTAAAATACTCCTTGACTTTTCCAAAGTCAATTATAATTCCCCGTTGTGACTTTTCCCGCTATCTAGCCCTAGGATCGCCTCAAGTTGCCGGCTGTAGAATTATCCACATAATAATGTGGTTCTCACATATACAACATGTCTATTTCATATTATCACATAATATCTCCAATTATCATATAATGTCATTTAAGCACTATTAATCACATAATATCACATTCAAATAAGTACTATTCAGTAAAATCCCATTTATGCCCTCCCGGCACACTAATCAAGGCCCTTGAGCCTTATTAGCGAATTTGGGTCGTTATAATTCTAGTTTCTGCTGATGAGTTCTTGAGTTTTGAGTTCAAATCTTGTTTTCTTTGTTTGATGGTGCATGTGGCTAAGTTTTATGTTGTTGGACTATGTGGGATGAGATGTAGGGGATGATAGGCTCAATTTGGTGTGTGGTTGAGGTTTGGAGGGGTTTTAGGGAGTTTTGGCTCAAGGAAAATGGAAGGAGAAATTAGAGGGTGTTCTGGTGCTGTAAGTAACGCTGTAGCGCTAGCCTTAGGGTGCTACAACACTAGGTCTGGGTTGTCTGGGGCTTTTGGCTCTGCTTGTAGCGCTGTAGCACCCACTCTGTGGTGCTGTAGCGCTACCCTGCAGTCAAAAGTGGATTCTTGGGTAATTTCTTAGGGATTTTGCCCGGGGGCTCGAGGTTTGATTCCACTGCCCCGTTTGGTGGAATTAGGACTTCCCGAGGTCTTAGGATGGGTTCCAAGGTTAGGTTTCGGGATCGAGGTTTAGTAATGGTTCTAATTTATGGTTGTGACTAGGTGTACGCTAGGACTCACATGGGATCGTTCTTGAAGGTCGATTTCACTAATCAAAGCTATCAGAATCAAAGGTAAAAAACTGCACCCAATTATGTGGTTATGTTGGGACTAAGAGGTCCCTTTACTTGTATATAATGTCATAGATGGTATTATGCCATGGGGACATGTGATAAATGGCCTAAGAGTGCCGAAATCAATATTTGCGCACAGGATGCGGCTTGGCCATTTGTATCTGAGGTTAATCAAGTAATCACCAAGCTTGGCCTAAACAAGCCAGAGTCAGTGGGTTGAACACTGGGCTCGGCCTAAGTGAGCCGAAGACAGTGACGTATCTAGAGGGTGCGACCTAAGGCCATCGAGCCTAGATATTATGTGAAATTTTTATTGATGTTAAACTGATTGTTGGCTTGTAAATTGATAATACTGTTTACATGAGCAATATGATATGTTTGTATCTGGTTGATGATTCATGAAATATCTGACTCTTTTTTATCATTTATACTTTGTATTATAGTTTTCTTGCTGGGCCTTGGCTCACGGGTGCTACGTGGTGCAGGTAAAGGCAAGGGCAAGGTGGACCAGTCCTGAGTTGGAGAGCTTTGAGGTTGAATGTACATTCATTGATCGACCGCCACGGCCGGGGAGTGGTACAGGACGGGAGAAGCCTAAATGTCTGTTTCGCCCTTATACTGGCCAGTAGCAGTACATATATCCTGGAATTTTGTAAACGATCTTTTAAACTCTATTTCTATTGGGATCCCATGTACAAATATTTATCTAAATGAAATGCATCTTTTATGACCAAACTCTTTTAACCTTAGTTCAATTATAGTTTCAATAACACGTTTCTAATTAAATGACTTGATTAGCATGTCTTGCACCTTTATAAACACAGTGTAACGGTCTTGGCTACCCAGGGCATTACAACTTGGTATCAGAGTGTAGTTGGGTTAAGGGTTCCTCAAGACTTGCTGGACATGTACATCTGCCGCTAAAGACATGCTCGACCCAGGGTTTGGTAATTGTGTATACGTGTTGTTTACCGAGTTTTTTGGAAACTGGAGTTATCAACGATAAGAGAGCTTAGAAAGTAATAAATAAAGATTATCACAAAAGGAGTTTTATGTGGTTGGGGCGTTAAAGAGCCTTAGTCCACGATTCAATTGTATTATAGCTTTTAAGAGCTTAAGTAATGAACCCTCTAAATTTGAGCAGAATGTATGCTTCTTTGAAAAGAATTCGATCCCATTCCCAGTGCACCACTATTCATATTTATAGGCAAGTGAGTGCACTAGGCTTGGGCCAGATTAATCCGGGAGCAATAAGGGTGTGAGTATTATTTGCTCTCTGATGGAGGCGCAATACAAAATATTGAAATATAAAAAGTACATTAACCAAGGCCCATTGGGCCTGCCCAAACATAACCATACTAAAAGGCTCACGACAGAATGTTGCGTCAGTCTGGGTGTCGTGGGCTTCGAGGCAAATTCGGGGGACAGGATCTGTCAGAGTAGTGGCAGTACAATGTTGATTCGACGGTGTACATTCGTGATGTAACCTCTTCTGCCTGTTAATTGTGGAGACATAGCTCCACACTTCTTCGGGTGATGTCAGTATCGGGGATACTTTATCATGCCCAACCTTGCCACTGGGTCCAGGTCCATTTACCAACATCCCTCTTCATTTACCACGGTCCTGGTTCGCTTAACAGGACCCGGGTTCATCCACAGTCGTCCCGGTCTAATATCGAACTTGGGAGCCACGACCTCTTCATTGCATCTCGGGAAACATCCCAGGATGCGGTCCTGGGAGTATGCACCACGCCCAGGCGATGGTCCTAGCCTATATTCTGGGATGCCCTCTAGGCTTTACCGAGACTTAGGCCGCCAATATTCGTTCCGTCTTCATCTACTGGGCCTGATCTAGGCTTCAAGTCCCTAGAAGGTGGCCCATAAACTCAGAATGTGGATCCGTACACTTGGGGAGAAACGGGGATAACACGTGTTTATATGCTTAAATTATTAGAATGGAATATGAATGCTGATATCTGTGTGATTAATAGGAAGCATGAGATACTGATAGGGCCTGGCCCTTGACTGTTGTGTGATGATATCGAGGCATGCTTATTAGCATTGTTGTGTATGTGAATGAATATTTGAAAAAACTGTTATATCTTGATTGCTTGTGAATGTTTGAGTTCCAATGGAGGATTATGGAAGGATTATTACCTTGTTATCATAGTCTGACTGCTGAGTCATTGATTGTAGATTAACTTCGATAGCTATGTGTCCAAGATGATCTGTACAACTTACCGGCAGTAGGTCTGAGGCAAAGGATGATGATCAGAGTCAGACCCCTCCGCCAGTCCCTGAGAGCTGGCAGCAACTTATGGCAGACATGCAAGCACGGCTACAGAGTGAGGATGAGCATATCCGACTTCTGCGAGAGCAGGCTCCATCAGGGAGTATTGCGCCTATTGTGCCACCTGCAGTGGTACCAGTTGTATAGCCAATAGAGGTTGGAAATAAATGGGAGTCGTTGTACGAGCGGTTCAGGAAACAACATCCACCAACTTTTGAGGGAGGACCAGATCCACTGAAGGCTGAACAGTGGATGATTTTGGTCATTGCTATTCTGGATTTCATGAGGGTAGAGGGTCATGATAGAGTGGCTTGTGCTACATATATGTCGAGAGAGGATGCCCTTATCTGGTGGGAAGTGGCATCACAGACAAGGGATGTTACTACATTGAGTTGGGAAGGATTTAAGGATTTGTTCAGCCAGAAGTATTACAATGTTGCCATCAAGGCAGCGAAGGTTAAAGAATATGTGGGCTTGGTTCAAGGCAGCATGACGGTTACAAAATATGCCCTGAAGTTCGATAGACTTACGAAGTTCACACCGGATCTTGTGCCTATTGATGCAGCTAGGCAAGATAGATTTATCAAAGGGCTTAATGCTATGATAGCCCGAGATGTGAGGATTAGAACAGTTCCTGGGGGGACAACTTATGCCCATGATGTGGAGAAGGCTCGTACTGCTGATGAAGTAGAGAATAAGATTCGGAGGGAGTGTGCAGTAAGGTGGGAGAGCTGCAGGGCAGTGCCTCCCTACTCTGGGTCTAGCAGGGGCGGAGGCCCCAGTGATCTAAAGCGGAAGACCCCTGATGCTTCGACCGCTCCTGATCTTGATAGGAGCTATCCTGAGTGGACAAGGTGTAGAAGACACCATCTGAGTGAATGTCGGGCTAAGGCCTGTTATGTGTGCAAGGTGGTAGGACACCTCGAGAAGGACTGACCAACAATGAAGAAAGGGGAAGCAGGGAAGGTGGACATCTTGACTCCAGCTCGAGTGTTCACCCTGATGCCGGAGGAGGTTGAGGCTAGTCCCTCATTAGTGACAGGTCATCTTTCTAGCACTGGCTCTTCTTTTTCTGTATTAATTGACTCTGGTGCTACGCATTCATTTGTTTCTAGTAAGGTGATTGATAGACTGTGTAGACCCAGTGAGTATTATATTGTGGGGTTTTGGACTATATTGCCTACAGGAGAACTGATAATTTCTAGGAGGGTGATTAGAGCACTGCCAGTGATTGTTGACGGTAGGGAATTGTCAGTATACTTGATTGAGTTGGGTATGGAGGACTTTGACATGATTTTGGTGATGGATTGGTTGGTTAGATACATAACCACTATTGATTGCAGAAAGAAGATGGTGATCTTTGAGCCGGAGGGCGTGGATCCCTTTGTCTTTGTGGGAACGGTATGTGGCCCCGCGTTCCCATGATATCAGCACTGAGAGCCAAAGATTTATTACAGGGAGGATGTTTAGGATTTTTGGCTAGTGTGGTGGATATCACTAGGGTTTTTCGAACAGGGTCAGGGGAGACTAGATTAGTTTGTGAGTTCTTGGATGTATTCCCTGAGGAGTTACCAGGGCTGTCGCCGCGTAGGGAGATTCAGTTTGTTATCAAGTTGGCGCCAGGGACAGAGCCAGTGTCGAGGGCACCATATAGAATGGCGCTGACAGAACTGAAGAAATTGAAGATATAGTTATATGAGCTTCTGGATTTGGGGTTCATCAGGCCGAGTTACTTGCCATGGGGTGCTCCAGTTTTGTGTGTGAAGAAGAAGGATGGGACTCTAAGGATGTGTATAGACTACAGGGAATTGAACAAGTTGACTATCAAGAATAAGTATCATCTACCAAGGATTGACGACTTGTTTGATCAGCTGCAAGGTAAGACGATGTTTTGGAAGATTGATCTTCGGTCTGGTTGTCACCAGCTGAGGATCAAGAACGAAGACATACCGAAGACGGCCTTTCAAACACGGTATGGGCACTATGAATTTCTGGTCATGTTGTTTGGTTTGACCAATGCCTCAGCAGCCTTTATGGACCTAATGAACAGGGTGTTCAAGGACTTTTTGGATCAGTTCATCATTGTCTTTGTACGCCCTGATTTTCCCACGGGCTGATTAGGGAGCTGAGGTACGACCTGATCATGATTGCCAGGCAGACATCCCCAGGTCCAGAGTTGTTGTCGTAAGGTCCTACCCCCTTAGCTCGGGGTAACCTAAAGGTTCGCCAAGGTTGCCTAAGGATTGAGTCTGGACTCTGAAGACTGCAGGTCGAGGGAGGCATCCAGCTCCAGGCGCGAGCTGGGGTTTGAAGCTGTGACCTTTTATAAAGTCAACCACGCAAGGTAAACGTGGGCATATCAGACATCACATGTTTGATATATCTCTGAATTCTCTGACACGCAGTAGGAATGTGCGTATTCAGACACCCACGACTGGGTTGGGCCGTGCGGCCCATTATCTCCTTACCTATTGATTTGACCACACTTATGTGTCAGGTTTAGGAATTAATCATGAATGTTACAAAGTTGACATGATAGGTAAGAAGGTCACGGGATGACCTTCTTACCAACTCCCAGGTGCCTTCTCCTATAAATATGGATACCTTGGGAGTTGATCGGAGCTCACGGAGGGGATAGGGGCATGTTGCTTCCCCCAGCAGCAGGAGGATTAGTTCCCGCGACCTGAGCAGCTGGGGGCTACTCCTTCTCCTTTGCAGGAGACTTAGTTGGGGTTTCAGCGGCTTTTTTCAACGTCCGGAGCTTCTTCATTTTTGGCCCAGAGGCCCCGGCTGAGGGGTTCCCCCCGGAGGACGCCCCTCGCAGACTCTCTTCGGGCTGAGACATCTCTCCTGTCAAAACAAAGAATTGGTTAACACCAAAGTTAGCAGTCTTACAAAAACAAAAACAAAAGGGGAAAAGGGAGAAAATCAAGTATATGTATACTAAACTAAAAGTGATCCTACCCCCCGAGCTAGAAGAACCTATGGCTACGACCATTGGTTTCGGAGCTCCCGCGGGAGAATCTAGGTCGATTATCTCCCGAGCAGGCGCAAGTTCTGGATCCGACTCGGGTTCCGGACTAGATTCCTCTACATATTGCCTAAGCCCCGGAGCTACGGCACCCCTCCAAAGTGATGGACATGACCGAAGATTGGTCCCATACTCCTCAAATAGGATCGACCTAAAGGCTAGGGTGTTATCTACGACTACGGTACCCCTAGGTCGGCTATCTTGGTAATCCAGCACGAGCTGGTCGACACAGTGGAGCAGGGTTGTGTCCAGGTCCGGATCCCTTCGGTGACGTTGGACGATCTGTTTGGGATTGAACCTAGCTAGCTAGGGGTCGGCAATGGCCCTATCTAAATTCCTAAACATATAAGGGTTACCTTGGCCAGAAGGACCCGCAGCTGCTCCGGACCGGATCCTCTCCTTGTCCGTCTTCTGGGCGACCTCCAACGCCCGCTTCTTGTTCCTCACGAGGGGAACTTCGTCATCCTCGTCCTCCTCATCTTCGTCCCTTGCGACCTCCTCCACGATGGTAGGTCTGGTGTCGCGGGCTGAGGGAAGCCCCCAGGGCCTCCTTAGGTTTAAAGTCTGATTTGGGAAAATCAGCTTGCAGGCCACCATCGTCTCATCTGTTACGAGCACGCGATAATCCTTCTCACTAGGGGGCAAGCCTGCTAGTCTCTCGTACTGGGCCCCGAGGGTCACAGATTTCTTTGTCCTCGCGAAGATAGCTGCAGGATTAATCTAAGTCAGAAAGGGATACAGGAGGAGCTAGACGATACTTAACTTACGAGCTAACGATGAAAAGCCCTTACGAGGACGATTGAAGTAGTGGAGCTCGCATAAACATAAAGAATTGATCTTTAAAGTCGTTAGGGTGGCTGGGCAGCTTGATGACCGCAGCCGTGTTGGGGAATCGGGTTAAGTAATAAAACCCGTCGCCTCGACTTCGCTGATCCGGGCTGGCCTTGAGGCAGAAAAAGTACAAAATGTCTGCAGGAGTGGGGACCTCCCACTCTTGTTTCAAGAATAAATATCTTAACCCCGCCAACAGCCGATAAGAGTTGGGGGGGAGCTGGAAGGGGGCCAACTTCACATAATTGAGGAAGTCAGCAAAATACTGATCGAGCGGGAGGAAGGCCCCCGCCTTGAAGTGCTCATCGCTCCAGGTCGCGAAGGCCTCGTCAAACGGCACGCAGCTCCGCTCGCCCTCTGCGGGAGGTCGGGCAATCACTAATGCTTTCCCCAGCCCGATGTTGTGGGAGATGAAGATTTTGTTGACCTTCGTTTGGTCGGTAATCTTTGAGACGATCCTCTCCGCCTCAAAGAATGCGTCAGGAGCCACCTCGAGCTCCTGCTCCACCGCGGGCCCAAAGTTGGGGATTGGAGATTCGGCATCGCCGCTTTTCCTTTGTCTTGCTGGGAGGCCGATCTGCCCGCGGTATTCTTTGGAGCATTCTTCTTCGGTGCCATCTGGTCGCCTAGCGAACAAAAGAAAAGATTTCAGAAAAGGCGATCTGGGCATGAGGAAAAATCAAATGTTTTTTGCACGTGCTGAGGTAAGCCCAGCCCGTGGAGAGTGAGACCAAGTGGTTCTATGAACACGCGCCTGTGCTCCCAACAGATCCCCGATTACTCGGAATTCGTGTGTTAGGAGGGTCAGGTTAAAATTTTTCCTTGGAGGGAAAGTTCCAATAGGCATGAAAGGCAAAACCGCATGTGAAGCATGTCCCCTAAGCTACCCGGTTTTGCACCCAAAACACCAAAAATCCTGCCCAGAAATTTTCCCAAGAAAAGGCACCCTGTAAACCATATTCCTAAGCGATTTCCTACTGCAAAAAAAAAAATATATATATACTCTAACCTAAAAGGCTTTCACCCTTCTTACCCAAAAAATCCAGTAAACCCTTGCATGCGGCTACAGTAAATATTTACCTAAGCTACAGTGAAAAATATTTTCAAAACGTGCACAGTCAGGAGACTTACAGAGTGTTTGGCTGGAAGGTGAATGTGACAGTCGCCTAGGTTGGGGCTTCATCGAAGTATTTGTTTCCAAGGCTTCGAAGGAATCCTTACACCTGAGCTTCCTGAACGCTGAGGGTGACCGACAGAAAGAAGAGGGTTTTTCTTCTGAGATGAAGAGAGAAGAAGAAGAGAATTTCTGAGTAATTTCGAATGAAAGGGTGGCCCATGGGTAGGGTGGCCACCCCTTTTATATGCGTGAAGGGTCACGTGAAGAGGGCCGTTGGATTTCCCTGATGTGGGATCCAAGGCCCTCCACTCGAAAGATGAAACGACGGCTGGGCATAGGCTAGGCCATTTAATGCGGTTCTCGGAAGACGTACCGTCACCCAACCACAATGCTCCATGTACTAGGCGCCTGCGTAAAGTTTGGAATGTTAAGAGTTCATGGGGAAGCCTTACACGACGTCGTGTACCACGAGCAGGGGCTTGGAGGGCAGATGTATGCCCTGATTTTCCCACGGGATGATTAGCGAGCTGAGGTACGACCTGATCATGATTGCCAGGCAGACATCCCCAGGTCCGGCGTTGTTTTCGTAAGGTCCTACCCCCTTAGCTCGGGGTAACCTAAAGGTTCGCCAAGGTTGCCTAAGGACTGAGTCTGGACTCTGAAGACCGCAGGTCGAGGGAGGCATCCAGCTCCAGGCGTGAGCTGGGGTTTGAAGCTGTGACCTTTTATAAAGTCAACCACGCAAGGTAAATGTGCGCATATCAGACATCACATGTTTGATATATCCCTGACTTCTCGGACACGCAGCAGGAACGTGCGTATTCACACACCCACGACTGGGTTGGGCCGTGCGGCCCATTATCTCCTTACCTATTGATTTGACCACACTTATGTGTCAGGTTTAGGAATTAATCATGAATGTCACAGAGTTGACATGATAGGTAAGAAGGTCACAGGATGACCTTCTTACCAACTCCCAGGTGCCTTCTCCTATAAATATGGAGACCTTGGGAGTTGATAAGGGTTGGATGCTCAATTGTAAGAAAGACCCCGTAATCAAATATCCAGTATATAGCAATAATACCGACTAGTGGAGTAGAAAGATTTTAACCATTGAACCACCAAAAAAACGTATCCTGAGTCACCATTTCATTTCTAAGATCATTTATCTATTTCGGTTCAACCTAGGCACTAATCCCTTTCTCTTTTTTCTTAATTACCTGTTGGCGAAGAACCGCGTCAACAGTCTTCATCGAAGACATATTAGTGTACCCTAGTTCAGAGGCAGAGCATGAGTTTCATCTTCGACAGGTTCTGCAGAGGTTGAGAGTGCATCAGTTGTACACTAAGTTTAAGAAGTGTGAGTTTTTGTTACCAGAAGTGACATTCCTTAGACATATTGTTGGTGTAGATGGGATTAAGGTGGATCCATCTAAGGTGGAGGCAGTGAGAGATAAGTCGACGCCGAGGAATGCCTCGGAGGTTTGGAGTTTTCTCGATTAGCGGGTTACTACAGACGGTTTATGGAAGCCTTCTCGAAGATAGCAGCACCGATGACAGAATTAACATGGAACAATTTGAAGTTCGTCTAGTCAGACAAGTGTGAGAACAGTTTCCAAGAATTGAAGCGGCGACTTATTACTGGACCTAAGTTGAGTCTTCCTTCGGAGGAAGGAAAGTTTGTGGTTTATTGTGATGCGTCAAGGTTTGCTTTGGACTGTGTGTTAATGCCGAATGATAAGGTTATAGCTTATGTGTCACGATAGCTCAAGGAGTATGATCAGCGGTATCCTACCCATGATTTGGAGCTAGCAGCGGTGGTATTCACACTAAAGGATTGGCGACACTATCTGTATGGGGAAAAGTGCAAGATATACACTAATCACAAAAGTTTGAAGTACTTTTTCACACAAAAGGACCTGAACATGAGGCAGAGACGTTGGTTGGAGTTGGTAAAAGACTATGACTATGATATTCCTTATCACCGAAGGAAAGCCAACGTTGTGGCAGATGCATTGAGCCGGAGGGGCCCGGGTCAATTATATAGCTCTACCCAGATTTCGAGAGAGTTAGCTGATGAGATGGCCAGAGCAGGAATAGAATTGGTGGTGGGCCTATTGGCCAACATTAATCTACAGTCGACTCTGCTAGAGCGGATTAAGGAAGTTCAGTTGGTAGACACTCAATTACAGGAGGTTAGAGAGAATGTCAGCGGGATTTGCTAAGGATTATTCTATCTCTGAGGTTGGTTTGTTACGGTATCAGGGGCAGATTTGTGTCCCAGCTGATGTGGGGATCAGACGAGAGATATTGGATGAGTCGCATACTACGCGATACTTACTTCATCCGGGTACCAGGAAGATGTATCAGGATCTTTGGACATTATATTGGTGGCCCGGGATGAAGAAGGATGTGGTGGAGTACGTGGCCAGATGTTTAACCTGTCAGCAGGTGAAGGCTGAGCATCAGCGACCCGCAGGGTTGCTTCAGCCTTTGGATATTCCCAAGTGGAAATGGGAGGATATTACTATGGACTTTGTGGAAGGTTTACCCAGGACTCTAGGGCTTCATGACTCGGTGTGGATGATAGTGGACAGATACACCAAGTCATCTCCTTTTCTTCCAGTGAAGATGACATATACAGTGGAACAGTATGCAGAGTTGTATGTGAGGGAGATCGTACGTCTCCATGCAGTTCCTAAGTCCATAGTGTCAGACCGGGATCCTATCTTTACCTCCAAGTTTTTGGATAGTTCGCAGAAGGCTATGGGGACTCAGTTGAAGTTCAACACGGCCTTTCATCCTCAGACTGGTGGACAGTTTGAGAGGACGATTTAGGTGTTGGAGGATATGCTTAGAGCGTGCGTGATCGATTTTGAGGGATCCTAGAGTAAGTATCTCCCGTTGATTGAGTTTTCATACAACAATAGTTACCAATCAACAATTGGAGTGGCTCCCTATGAAATGTTATAAGGGAGAAGATGTATATCACCCATTCATTGGGATGAGATGGGTGAGAGGAAGTATTTGGTGCCGGACATGGTTCAGAAGACAAATGAAGCTATTAAGAAGATCTGAGCTGGGATGCTCGCCTCACTGAGCAGACAGAAAAGCTATGCTGAACCCAAGTGTAGGGACTTGGAGTTCCAGGTTGGGGACCATGTTTTTCTTCGAGTTTCACCACTGCGAGAGGTGAGGAGATTTGGAAAGAAGGGCAAGCTAAGCCCTAGATTCATCGGACCTTTTGAGATCCTAGAGAGGATCGGACAGGTGGCTTACAGATTAGCTTTACCACCGTTGTTGTCGGTAGTTCATGACATATTCCATGTTTCTATGCTCCGGAAGTACGTCTCAGATACGACACATGTGATGAAGTATGAAGACTTGGAATTACAAAAAGAATTGTCTTATGAGGAACGACCGGTTCAGAATCTAGATCAAAAGGATAAAGTCCTACAAAATAAGACGATTCCTCTGGTTAAAGTGTTATGGAGGAATAGTAGGGTCAGGGAGGCTACCTGGGAGTTTGAGTAAGCGATGTGGGATCAGTATCCCTTATTATTCAGGTAAATTTTGAGGACCAAATTCTAATTAGGAGGGGATAGTTGTAACGACCCAAAATTACTAATAAGGCTTAATGCCCTTGATTAGTGTGCCGGGAGGGCATAACTGGATTATGTGTGATTTAAATGATTAAATGCATGATTATGTGACAAGCATGCTTATATGATTATTTGGATATGTGAGATGCATGATTATGTGTATTACTAAGCATGTAGGCCCTGATTAGATTAAAAGGGCATATTCCTAATTTTGGCCCATTGAGGGCATGAATGTAATTATTTGCGATAAATTGTTGATACTACATTATTATGTGGATATATTTCCAGCTTGTGACTCGAGGCGATCCTGGTGAGCAGTTTAGCAAAAAAGTCACGGTGGGGATTTATACCCGGCTCACGGGAGCCTGAGGGTATTTCCAAGAATTTGGTAAATATATTAGAGACTGTTCGACATTGAGGAAAATAATTGGTGATTAGTTAGGTGTAGGGAGGTAAGCAGTAATTATTAGGGACACACGAGGAATTAGCGGGAATTGGAAGTAAATGACCAATATACCCTTAGAATGTTTAAAGGCTTAGGTTTTAATGCTAGGGCAAAATGGTCATTTGAATTAAAAAGGGATAAGTGATATTCTGCCTTTATAGAGTTAGTGGAATGTTTAGAAAGTAATAGAAGCTAAAAGAAAAGAAAAGAAGAAGGAAAGAAGAGGAAAAACTGAACATTGAGCTTACCCTTTCTCTCCCATTCGGTTTCCCCATTCTTCATCATCTCTTGAGAATTTTTGAAGCTTTAACTCAAGGGAAGCTTGGGGTGGAGCTTGGGGTTAGGATCCTTTGTGAAGCTAAAGGATTTAGTAGGAGTTAATCACTCAATTGAGTTAAGGTTTAAAGGTTTCTGTTGAGTTTTCTTAACTTTGTTAAAATTGAATTCTGAACTTGAGTTTTCGGTGGAAGTTATGGGAATTAAGCTTGAAGAATTGAGGAGCTTAAGGCTGGAAGGATACTAAGGGCAACCTAGGGTCAAATTCCCCATCATAGGTAAGAAATTCTCAGCTTGATCATCTAAGTTGCTGGGCCAGTTCTGGTTTCTGCTGATGAGTTCTTGAGTTTTGAGTTCAAATCTTGTCTTCTTTGTTTGATGGAGCATGTGGCTAAGTTTTATGTTGTTGGGCTATGTGGGATGAGATGTAGGGGATGGTTGGTTCAATTTGGTGTGTGGTTGAGGTTTGGAGGGGATTTAGGGAGTATTGGCTCAAAGAAAATCGAAGGAGAAATCAGAGGGTGTTTTGGTGCTGTAAGTAGCGCTGTAGCGCTAGCCTTAGGATTCTACAACACTAGGCCTGGGTTGTCTGGGGCTTTTGTCTCTGCTTGTAGCGCTGTAGCGCCCACTCTGTGGCGCTGTAGCGCTACCCTGCCTTCAGAAGTAGATTTTTGGGTAATTTCTTAGGGATTTTGCTAGGGGGCTTGGGGTTTGATTCCACCACCCCGTTTGGTGGAATTAGGACTTCCTGAGGACTCGGAATTGGTCCCGAGGTTAGGTTTCAGGATTGAGGTTTAGTAATGGTTCTAAGTTATGGTTGTGACTAGGTGTACACTACGGCTCAGACGGGATCATGCTTGAAGGTCGATTTCACTAATCAAAGCTATGAGAATCAAAGGTAAGAAACTACACTCGATTATGTGGTTATGTGGGGACTAAGAGTTCCCTTTAGTTGTTTATGATGCCATAGATGGTATTATCCCATGGGGACATGTGATAAACAACTTAAGAGTGTCGGAATCAATATTTTCACACAGGACGTGGCTCAACCACTGGTAGCTGAGGTTAATCAAGTAATCACCGAGCTTGGCCTAAGCAAGCCAGAGTCAGTGGGTTGAGCATTGGGCTCGACCTAAGTGAGCTGAAGACAGTGATGTATATAGAGGGTGCGGCCTAAGGGAGTCGACCCTAGATATTCTGTGAAATGTTTATTGATGTTCAACTGATTGTTGGCTTGTAAATTGATAATACGATTTACATGAGCAATATGATCTGTTTGTATCTAATTGATGATTCATGAATTATCTTACTGTTTTTTATCGTTTATACTCTGTATTATAGTTTTCTTGTTGGGCCTTGGCTCACGGGTGCTATGGCAAGGCCAAGGTGGACCAGTCCTGAGTCTGAGAGCTTTGAGGCTGAATGTACATGGTCACTGATCGGCTGCCACGACCAAGGAGTGGTACAGGACGGGAGAAGCCTAAATGTCTATTTTTCCCTTTGAGTGGCCAGTAGTTGTACATATATCCTAGAATTTTGTAAATTGTCTTTTAAACTCTATTTCTATTTGGATCCCATGTACAAATTGTTTATCTAAATGAAATGCATCTTTTATGACCAAACTCTTTTAACCCTAGTTCAATTATAGTTTCAGTAACACGTTTCTAATTAAATGACTTGATTAGCAAGTCTTGCACCTTTATAAACACACAGTGTAATGGTCTTGGCTACCCAGGGCGTTACAATATGATTGTGTAATCATATTTTTGGTCTTTTGGGGAGTGAATATATGTAGACAAAAGTCTTTGAAAGAAATTCAAGGTGCTAGGGGACACAAAACTCCAAACCAAAGTCAACAAGAGGTAATGGTCACCTCCTATGTGTTTTTGTTGAATTCTTGTTGAGTTCTTATTAATACTGCCAAGTTATAGTTGTTTTATGTGTTTTAATTGATGATTTGAACTGTGATAATGTTTTGTTGAGGGCTGATTATGTATGCATAAGGGTTTGGATAATTGTTAGTGATGCAGTCCTTCATTTCCTAGGTAAAAATATTAATTTATGTAAAAAAAAGTTTAGGACCTGAATTCCAATGTGTCAAACAAATTATGTGAATCTGATTCTGAATTTTATTTGTTCCATGTTGTATTTTAGGTTGTACAGAAGTCCATAATGTGTAAAAATGTTCAAAAAGGGTTTGAATTGACCAAGATATGGCTTTTACAAAATTTGTGTGCTATCTGGAATTTGGCTTTTCAAAAACTAGGTAAACAACCGACTTTGGACAATGATTTCTATGAGAAAATCAATGAATTTTTGCTTGATTTTTTAAAAAAACATTATCTTGCTATTTAGACATGAATTGGTAAAATTTTAAAGAAAAATATTTTAAAAGCTAAGATATATGAAATGGCAAAGTTAGTTTAGAATTTTAGGAAACTTAAACTTGTTTCTGGACAACCGATTTTGGGAACTTATTTCACTAAGTATAAATGGTTCAAATCACTTAATTTTTTCTATGCATAATTTTTACATACCCTAGTAAGGGACCAAAATTCACTAAAAAGGATTGGTCTATTCAAGACAGTTTGAAATATGGTTTTTGAAAATAGTTTTCACTAAGTAAAAATGATTAGTTTTGCATGAAATTTGGCAAGGAACTCCTTGGAATAGCCAAGTTAATTTTTGCAAAGTTTAAGAATTTTTGGAGCTTTAGTTTTCAAACTATAACTTTCTAAACTAAGCTACTTGAAACTTAGGGTTTACAAAATTATTACTTAAGGAAAAGTGAAAATATTTCAAATATTTAACTAGGAAAAGAATAAAATGATCATTTTAAAGAAATAAAATCAATTTTTTTTATCTAATTTCTCTTAAATAAATTAAACCTAATTAAATATTTTTTATATTTATTTCCTAAATGATTAATTCAACCAAAAGTATTTTAGTTTGTGATTGAAATTGTTTTACTAAAAAATGTGAGATTTTTGGTAAAATCAAAGAATGATAAAATTTTGTAAAGCTTGAACTTCAAAAACGATATTTTTCCCAGCCAAGTTCAATAGAGAGAAATGAGTGAGAAATTCAGTAGAAAGAAGAAATTTGAATAACTAAAGTCGTTAAGTGAAGTTTTCCTAAAATTTTAAACGTCGTTATGGCTTAAAACGTGTGAGGACAAAAATACCATTTGGTAGGTATTTTGTTATGACCTAAATGCTCAAGTAGAATGTAATCTATTATAATGTCATAACTAATCTGAGTACATTATGATTTACACGTCTGCAACATGAGTTAACTAGTGTATTGCTTGCTAGAAGTAGGGCTTATACGCTAGTTATAGATAGAAGGCTCATTGGGAGATAGTCTCTATGGCTGCTTACGTTCCACATGAGATGTTGTATATCGATGGTTCGGGTTATTACCGAGACCTTGAGGTAAGTAGCCAGGTAACCTAGGAGTCTGAATGATTCTAGATGTGCTTATGCTCCATTATAATATGTTATTTTTAATATAGTTCGCGACCGTGAGAATTGGCCAGGAGATAAGCAGACCAGGTAACCTAAAAGTCTAAACGATCTTAGGGGTGCCTATGCTCCATTGTGAAACGTTATTTTCTGGTTCGATTAGCTACTGTTATAACGACCCAAATAATTTACAAGAATAATAATGCAAAATAATAAAAACTTTAACCTTAAATAAACTTAAATATATATAAAAAAAAACTTTGAAAAAAAATAATTGTAACAGTTAGAATCTAGTGATCCGCAGGGGAAAAGACTGGGTAAAAAGTTGTGCAACCCCACACCGCCTGGGGAAGGTCAACTGCGATGATTCTAAGACTATGTAGGTATGGGACTACACAGTTAAACAGAGCTTAAATGGATTGATGTGTACTACCTGTAACATCCTCCTAATCAATGATCGTTATGTTGTGTACTTAAAATTGTGTCAGACTTGCTAACCAAATCATTTTGTTTAAAATGTGTAACTAAGGTTAATGTCAAGGGTTACGGTTAAATAGTTTGGTCAAAAGAACCATTCAATTTTATATAAAAAGTTTTCTACAAACATGGGATCCCAAAATATTACAACCAAACATTTAAAAAGGTGAATATTCATCAAAAATTACATTCATCCAGCCTAAGCGGCAAAAACAGGGCTATAACCCTAGTTCCTCTGAGATAACCCCGGCTGTGGTGGTCGAGTAGCCGCATATGTACACGCCGCCACTGAATCTCTCCAACTCATGGCTGCTCAAGCTTTCCTTTTCCCTTACCTGCACCACAAAGCACCCGTGAGCCAAGGCTCAGCAAGAAAACTTAACATGCGCATAAACAGATAATATAGACTTCTAGATACTTACCTAGCACGTCCGGCAAAAATAATAATCTACATAAATATGCATTCAGTTACAAACAAGTGGTCATTGGACCAATTTAGGTCACTTCCCTAAACAATCGACCATAGAGTCAATCCTGGGGCCATATTCCCAAGCTACGTAACCATAGAGTCACCTGGGGCCTTTGCCGTTAGCCTTGAGTAACTAGTCATAGAGCTAGTCCAGTGTACCTGATGCTTTAATATTTCATCGACCATAGGGACGACCAACATAATAATATATTGCTAGTTTAGGCCTAAGTCTTTCAACCAATGCGCAACGCGCTATTGCCGTCCTTGACTAATAAGTCAAGCCCTGATACAGGAATTCAAACCTCAATACAGAAGCAAATATGGATAGGCATATCCCAACAGAATAAGCACGTATGCATGTTAATCACATAAAACCATCGGATAACCATTTTTGCGATACTGGTCATACTTATTTAACGGGGCCTCATGCCCTAACCACAGAATTCACACAATAGTCATAAAGTACTTAAGCAGATATCAACCAACATGTGAAGCAAAAGCTTAAATAAAAATGTCCTCGGGGCCCAAGCCCTAGTCAGATAATTGATAACAATCGGGACAAACCCTAATCATGTATACCACATATTGGGTGCAGTATTCTTACCTTAGGTCAGAGTAAGCATAAATAAGAAAGACCCTCGAGCACGATCCTGGTTCCGAGCCCCTAGCGGTAACCTAGTCACAACTGTAAAATATGATTCCATGAACAACGATTGAATAAAGGCTTTTGGACTGAGTCCTAGCCTCCGGGGCCTCGAGTTCCACTAAACCGGGTAGTGGAATCGATCCCAAGCTCTAAGAAAAAGGTTCCCTTGTAGAACAAACTCCCCAAGGCCAAAATACCCAGGTGGGTCGTGACTCGGCCCTGAGGGTCGCGACGCCCCCCTCCTACAACAAGCCTTCTCCCCTCTGTCAAGAGGCATGGGCCACAACTTGCCCTATAGGGTCGCAATGCATGTCCCAGACAGAGGCTTCCTAAGGCCCTGGGTTCAAGCTAAGTCGCGGCCCCTCAAGAACACGGTCATGACTTGGCCCCTTGAACCCAGAATTTTCATACTTTTCAGTAGCCTACTCCAATCCAAACTAACCCAAATTCACGCCAAAACCATAATTCAATTCCCACAATATCTCTAACATCTTCCCATCAATAAACCCCAACAAAAATCCAGCCTTAAAACTCATCAAAACACCAATTCAATTCTTCAAGCTAAAAGTTCAAGAACACTTCAAAGCAACCATGGATTCTATAGAAATTCACTTAGAACACAGAGTTTGAATGGTTACCTTAGCTGTGAATAATATTCCTCTAACCTCAAGCTTTCCAAAACTCAATCCCAACCTTTCAATTCTTGTGTTTCTTGCCAAAATACTTCTCGATTTTCCCAAGAACTAGCTTGACGAACCTTAGAGAGAAAGAGAGTGAGGTGAGAGAGAAAAAGAGTCGATCAAAAGCTTCTGAGTGTTTGTTGTGTTTTTTTGTCTTTAGTTTCCTAAGGTTAAATGACTTAAGGTAATCCCCAGGCTTGGGGCACCAAAAACGTCCCTGAGGACAAAATGGTCAAATTCCCCAATATCCTCTCCTTAACTCACTAACTTCAAATACATCTCCAATTATTCATTTCCATTACCCGATAACCCCAATTAAATTCCTAATACGTGAAATACCCCTCGACTCGTCCCGAGTTGGGTATTGGGTCCTGTTGTGAATTTCTCGCTAACTTGCTCCCTAGGATCACCTCGTGCCGAGTAACTCAAATAAATCCGCATAATAATGTGGTCTCACACATATATCACATAAATACACAATTATGCTTGCAACGGGACAAATTACCAAGATTTTCGTTCTAATAAGAAACGAGCCTACATGGATATTTAATATCTCTAAACATGCACAACTAGCCATATTATCACATAATCTACATTATTATAATTAAATATATCACTTAAGCATATAATTCCATATATTTCCATCCTGACCCCCTAATCAAGGCCCTGAGACATATTAGGTAATTTTGGGACGTTACCACTATCCCCTCCTTACATAAATTTTATCATCAAAATTTTACCTAAACAACTAGGGATACTGAGTCTGCATATCCGCCTCCAGCTCCTAGCTCGCTTCCTCGACCTTGTTGTTCCTCCATAATACCTTAACTAAAGGTATAATCTTGTTTCTCAGGACCTTGTCCTTCCTGTCTAGAATCTGAACTAGTTGTTCGTCATATGACAAGTCTACCTCCAGTTCCAGATCCTCATAACTTAGTACATGAGTTCCATTAGACACATACTTCCTCAGCATGGAAATATGGAATACATTGTGCACACTAGACAGTGCAGGGGGTAAGGCCAACCTGTAGGCCACCTGCCCGATCCTCTGCAGGATCTCAAGCGATCCCACGAACCTACGACTCAGCTTGCCCTTCTTCCCAAACCTCTTCACCCCTCTGAGAGGTGAAACCCTAAGGAAGACATAGTCTCCCACCTGGAACATTACGTTCCTCTGCCTCGGGTCTGAATAGCTCCTCTGTCGACTGTGAGATGCGAGCGTCTGAGCTCTAATCTTCTCAATAGCCTTGGTGGTCCTCTGGACTGCATCAGGACCTAAATATCTCCTCTCACCCATCTCATCCCAATGAATCGGTGATCTACAGTTCCTACCATACAACATCTCATAAGGTGCTACCCCAATGGTAGATTGGTAGCTGCTGTTATAAGAAAATTCTATCAAAGGCATATATTTACTCTAGAACCCTTCAAAATCCGACACACATGCTCTCAGCATGTCCTCCAATATCTGGATAGTCCTCTCAGACTGACCATTGGTCTGAGGATGATAAGATGTGTTGGACTTCAATTGTGTACCCATCGCTCCCTGCAAACTTTCCCCAAAACTTGGAAGTAAAAATAGGGTCCCTATTAGATACGATAGACCTCGTAGTCCCATGAAGGCAAACTATCTCTCTCACATAGAGATCCGCATACTGATCAACTAAGTAATTCGTCCTCACTGGTAGAAAGTGAGCTGATTTCATATATCGATCCACAATGACCCAAATAGAATCATGCTAGCCCACTGTAACGCCCTACTTCCTTAGAGCCGTTACTAAGTGAGTTTTAAGACAAAACAGTGTGCAATGATCTCGCTAACCGAGGTTTTGAAACAAAAGTGTGACTAATTAAAAGTTAAGGCTGTAATCTTTGAAAACGCGTTGCTTCAATAAAGATTTCTAGTATTAAACATTTGGGATCCCAAATTAAGGTTTGAAAACTATTTACATCTTAAAATAAGTTTACAATTGATCAGTTATAAAAATCATAGATTATTACAGCCATTTTCAACACGGAGCACCCGTGAGCCGAAGCCCAGCAAGAAAACTCATGCAGAACATAACATATGCAAATATACAGTTAATCATATCAGATAATCCACAGATAAACAAGTCAACCATTAGACTAAGCAAACATGGCCATGCCGCCCCAGAAGCCTTACCGAAGCCTAGGGTATCGGTTCTCACCGCAAGGATAACACATGTATCCACCGGGCCCTGCCCTGACTATAGCATCCCATGTGGTAAGTGTTACTTCCGGCCCCGCTGCCGCACCCGGCCTACGCCGCTCTCGGCCCTTGCCGTACATTTCATTATAATCACACATACAGTATAACACAACAACATTCAAACAAATATTAATTCATTTAAATCTGCATCCTAACATGTGATGCAATATAGGGCCGCGCCCTGCATCCTCTCATCATGCAACATGCAACATAGGGTCGCGCCCCGCAATCATACTATGGGCCCATGCCCTCTCCTACGGGTGTTATAGTTTTCTTACCTGTATTCCGAGCCCTGATGCACTCAAGCCGTGAGCACGGTCCTCTAGCACGAGCCTCTCCAATATCCTAGTCACAACACACATGAAACATCCTTAAATGAGCTTCCAAACCAAGTTATAGTACTCGGAACGTTGAACCTCACCAAATATGGTAAAAGACTCAACCCCGAGCACCCTAGGTTAAATTCCCAAGCCTAAATTCTCAAAATCCCAAAATTCCTTAAGCGCCGCGGCATGGCCCAACCATGCCGCGGCATGACCCCCAAACAGGGCCACAAAAATGCCCAGAAACAGGTAAGGGCCGCGGCCCGCCCTCCATCCTCAGCGCATCTTAGCCTTCAAGGGCCGCGGCCCTCCAAGAACCATGCCGCGGCCCGACCCTTCGAACCCAGAAAAACCCACCATTTTCAAGCTTAAAACCTCACCTTAAGCCATCCCAAAGCTCCCAATTCAAAACCAATTAATAATCACAACATTAGGATGGTTTAAACAACACAATTCCACCAAAAATCCAACCTAACGCTCACCAAAATCCCAATTCCAATTTTCTAAAATTTCAAACCTAAAACTCAAAATTAAACCATGCTTAAATTCCTCAAACCAACACAAAAAACAAACTTAAATGTGTATAAAATCCATACCTCAAGTGTAGAATCCTCCCAACAAGCTTCCTTGATCTCCTCCTAAGCTCCCAATTCAGCCCTTCTACCCTTCTTCTTCTTTTCTTTTTACTTGCCCTAGCTCTTCTTTCTCCTCCTCTTTCTTCTCTTCAATTTCTATCAAAGCATCAAGTGACCCCAAATGCCCAAACCGTGTACCCCTAAAACCCAGCTGAAAATTGTATATTACCCTTGCCAAATGACCATGCTACCCCTCCAAATAATCCTTTCCCAACTAAGTCCTCAAGGGCACTCTAGTCCTTTCACTAATATTTCAATTCTACCATTTTCCAACTAAACTTGTTACTCACAGCAGTAACTAATGTTTGCCCAGGTTACTCAATCACCAATAACCATTACCCGCTAAATCTCAACTTAGCCATAAAATTCCCGAGGTACCCCTAGGCTCTTCTCGAGCCGGGTATAGAAATCCCGTTGTGACTTTTAAGTTAACTAGCTTTCCAGGACCGTCTCGGCACGTGCATCACAATAAGAACACCACACTCACGTGGTACAATTCTCATAACACAATTATCACATATCAATACAGCTATGCCCAATCATGGCCAAAATTACAGTTATGCCCTTCAAACACAATCAGGGCCTACATGCATACTATTACACATAGCCATGCATCTCAGATAAACAAATAGTCAAATAACATGCTTTAAATTATAACCATGCATTTAACTCATAAAATCACACATAAATCCCAACATGCCCTCCTGGCACACTAATCAAGGCCCTTAAGCCTTATTAGTGAATTCTGGTCGTTACACCCACTATCCTGGGCAATCCCACCATGAAATCTATCGTGATATCCTCCCACTTCCACTCTGGGATATCCAGAGGTTGTAACAACCTTTCCAGCCTCTGATGCTCGGCCTTGACGTGCTAACAGGTTAGGAACCTTGCAACATACTCAGTCACATCCCTCTTCATCCCAGGCCACCAATATAAAGCTTTCAGATCCTGGTACATCTTCGTGGTGCTTGGATGAAGAGAATAAGGGGTAGTATGAGATTCATCTAGAATCTCCCGTCTGATCCTGGTGTCCTTCGGAATGCAGATCTGATCCTTGTATCTCAACAAGCCTATACTTGACACTGTATAGTCCTTAGCTACTCCAGCTAAGACGTCTCCTCTAATCTACCCCAACTATGTATCATCTAACTGTTTCTCCTTCATTCTCTCCAAGAGAGTAGACTGTAAAGTAATATTGGCTAACCGGCCCACTACTAAATCAATCCCTACTCTAGTCATGTCATCAGCCAATCTCCTCGATATCTGTTTGGCATAATATAATTGTCCCGGACCCTTCCGACTTCAGAATCTGCTACCACGTTGGCTTTCCCAGGGTGATAGAGGATCTCATAGGGATAATCCTTTACCAGCTCTAACCAACATCTCTACCTCATGTTCAGATCCTTCTAGGTGAAGAAGTATTTTAAACTCTTGTGGCTAGTGTATATCTCACACTTCTCACCATACAAGTAGTGTCGTCACACCTTCAGTGCAAAAACTACTGCTGCAAGCACTAACTCATATGTGGGGTTTCTCTGCTCATATTCCCTGAACTCACGTGATGCGTAGGCAATCACCTTCATAAGTACACAACCCAGACCCTTCCTAGAAGTGTCACAGTAAACTACAAACTTATCTCGATCTGTAGGAAGGCTCAAAACCGGAGTGGTGATCAAACTCTTCTTGAGCTTCTAGAAGTTGTCTTCGCACTTCTAGTTCTTACTTCGCTTATGGAAATGGTGCTTGAAAAAAATAGGTTACTAGTTCGCTTTTATAAGAAAATGAAGTAAAAAGAGAAATAAGACAAGGGTCGTGTTTGGTTGGCACACCATAGGGGGGGGGGGGGTTCCACTTCAGATTTTATGAAATAACCGAAGTAAAAAAGTGTACGTACCAAACAAGACCCGCCCTTATTGTGAAATAGTTTTACTTCAGTTTATATATAAAAAGCGAAGTGAAAAGTGGACTTTCCACTTCGCTTTTTATATATAAACAGAAGTAAAAGGGTTTTATAACCCTATTCCCTTTCAGTTCAACATCATTTCCCTCTTCTCTCTCTGAAGAGAAAACCCAAAAGCAAAAAACGTCGTTTTTGGTAGTACGACTGACTATGGTTTGGTTTTCTAACCTTCTTTTTGTTTTTCCCACCATTCTTGACTAGTTTTCTTGCTAAAAAACTTAAGTAATGGCTAACAATTTATTTATTTTCATTTTTTAGGAAAAAAGAAAGGCTTTGGCAATGGGTCTATTTGGAGTTCGAAAATGGGGTTTCCTACACGATTTTATTGGATTTTTAGGGTTCAAATATGTTCTCGAGCTTCAAAATAGGAATGGATCGTTCAATCTTTGGTTGTATGATTTTGTTTTTAATTTTCTATATTATTATCAGACTTTTTGTTTTTATATATAATATATTTTTTGTTGTAGCTTTTTAATTATAATTGTTATCCAAAAAACAAGCATGAATGACGTGGCAAGTGATTCCCGGACACGTGGCTGACACTTGGCGGAACTCTGCTAGGGTATCGACCAGAAGACAAATTACAACCAGTAGGTAGCCGAAACTTACCTGCAACCAGTATGGTCGCAGGTTCTGCATGCCTCATGATATTTTTATAAAGATCTCTATCAATCCCGAAATTGACTCCCACGATTTCCTGAGTATCCGATTATTTAGGAAAGAATATCTGTAACAAATTCATGTAATCCCCCTTGAGCCTATAAATAGAGAAAGATAGCTCAAGGAAGGGACTTTTGGCTTTCGAATTAGTAGAGACTAGAATAATTCTTTTTGATATATTGTTTTGTTCTTCAGAGGTTGGTGAAACTCATTGAACCCTAGTTCTTTGATCACTCATTTAAGTCTTATATCAATAACAATCCAAGTGGACGTAGGTTATTACCAGATTCTGGGGCCGAACCACTATAAACTCTTGTGTTCTTTATCATTTCGTCATCACATTCTTTCCAACGTGTTTTTCCACATCAAGAAAATTTGACTCCGTGTCAGTTGGCCAAAATCAGGGTCAACATTCTGGTGCTTTCATTGAGAGCTTGATACAACATTGTTGAGAAGAACAATGGCGAAAACTACCAGGAAAACTGGACAGGCGGCCGGTGCTGCACCATCTAACCCGCCTCCTCCTCCTCCTCCCAACATGGCTGAGGATGAGCCACATTTGGAATTTGATGAGGAAGAAATGGACGACGCAACGCTGAAGAGTACCCTAGGGGCATTGCATGAGGAGCTGGCCAATCTGAGGGCCGGCCAGGAAAGTGCTGCCGAAATCATGGCGCGGCAGAAGCAGGAAATTGAACGGCTGTGCTTGGAGCTGAGTGAAATGCAGGCGGAGATGGACCGTCACCAGAGCGAGGCCATGGCAGCCCTCGAGGAAACCTTGCAATTGGCTAGGAATCAGGCTGAACCTGCCTCGCAGCCTGATCAACCCGCGAATGGGCCACCCCGCAGGGGTCCCAATCCTTGCCCACCTATCCAACCCTCAAGCACGCAAAGGCCCGAGCAGCCATCGGCGCCTCAGGACGATGTCCCGCTAGGAGATCCTGAGGCACAGCCTCCGTCCCAGGCTGGTCGCGGCAATCCCTCGCAGCAGAGGCAGAATAGGACCGGGCAGCAGCCTCGCAGTCCTAGACGCCATAGTGGCGACGAGCCAAACCCTCCGAGTAGAGGACAGTATCCTCCTGAAAATAGAAGGAACTCAGAGTTGGGCTCTGCGGTCCGAGGCCCCCCATGGCATGGTAATGCACGGGGACCTAATGACCAACGCAGACCACCCTCTAACGCTTGGGAGGTTTCAGCCCGGGAAGGCAATCGAGGGAACAGTTGATCCCACCATGGCCAATCAAGATTCAGAGACGGCCATGGTTATAATGAGGCCGACTCAGGCAGAGGAAAGGCCGGTTGGAGGAATGAAGAAAGAGGTGGAGGCAGAAGCCAGCCACCTCAGGATGACCAACCCGACAGACGGGACGCTGGGGGGCAGCCCAGGAAAAATAACGTCTTCAACCGGCTCGGAGCTAGTGAGCAGCGGAGAAGAGACGAGGACTTAAGAGATATACTCAACGATCGCCATGAGCGGCACGGTGAGTACGTCCCCCCAGTACCAGAGGCCACTGCGATTCCTAGCGCCGTGCAGGCCCAGATAGATGCCCTCAACCAGGCAGTGCCGCAACTGGTCGGGGGAAGAACATCTTACATCGACCACGATAGGAGGAAAGGTACTCCTTTTGTCCAGAGGATAGCTATGGCAGAAACTCCTAGCAAGTTTAAAATGCCTACGCTTCCAAACTTTGATGGGTATGGTGACCCGGTATCTCACGTCAACAAGTTTGAGATACAAATGGACATTCAGAAAGTGTTCGAAGACGCTTGGTGCAGGATCTTCCCTGCAACTCTTTCTGATGCCACACAGGAGTGGTTTTTTAAATTCCCTCCTGCATGTATAGTTTCCTGGGAAATGTTTGTAAAGGAGTTTTATGGAAAGTTCTACACGGGTCGTGTGCACCCGACTGAAGCAAACCAGCTGGTTGAAATACGCTAGCAAGATGGAGAACCATTGAAGGACTACGTCCAGCGCTTTATGCGAGCAGTTGCTGGAGCAAAAACAGTGGGAGATGAAGGAAAGATGATGGCCATAATCGCAGGGGTTAAGTGTCGCACTCCTCTCTGGAACAACCTCCGAAAATATGGGGTTAGAATTACCCAGGAATTCTTGGATCGAGCTGATCGCTACATCAAGCTCAAAGATGCCATCGCCGATGAAGGAAAACCCCCAGGCAAAGATAAGGGAACCACCAAGCCCGCCAAAGCCGCCATTGGGTCCAAGCCCAACGGCAACGACAAAGGCAACGGGAACGGCAATAGCAATGGCAAGAATGGGGGGAAATGGCCACACAATGAGCCTTCCACCTCTGACAATAAACGAGCCATGGGTAACCGTTATGAACCCCAGTTCACTAACTATACTGCCCTAGTTGAGTCTCGGGGAGAAGTTTATCAGGCCACGATTTCCAGCGTGCCTTATAAGAAGCCTGCCCCCATTCGAAAGGATATTTCGAAAAGAGACACTACCAAGTTCTGTCGTTATCATAACGACTACGGACATGATACCAACGAATGCAACCAGCTGAAGGATGAGATCGAGTTTCTTATTAGACAAGGACACTTGAAAAGATATATCGGTCCTCGGGAAATTTCCAACGAGAAGCTCCAGGTGGCAATGAGCAAGCGCCCACGCGCCAACGCTCGCCACCTTTGCAGCCTGATCTCGTAACTAGCACGTTATTAACCATCTATGGAGGCCCGCACCATGCGGGAAACAGTGGAAAGGCCAGAGAACGATACGCTCGGACTCTACGCCATGACCAGGACATCGAGATGATGACTGTGGATGACCGCGTGCCGAAGAAGGCTCGATCAGAAAAAGGTGAGATAAACTTCTCTGATAGTGATGCCCAACATGTCCGGTTCCCACATTCTGATCCACTGGTTGTGGATATCCAAATGGCCAACATGATGGTTAAGAGAGTGCTGGTCGATACAGGAAGTTCGGTGAATATCCTGTATAAGTTTTCGCTGGAACGCATGAAGTTGTCCGTTAAGGACCTGGAGCCCTGCAATCAAACGATATACGACTTCTCCGGTGAGGGACTTGCCCCCACAGGGTCAATCAGACTACCAGTGACAGCAGGTACAGTGCCTGCTACCAGGACATTACTCGCTACTTTTATAGTAGTCGATTGTCCTTCGGCGTACAATGCCGTCATTGGGAGGCCTATACTGGTTGATCTATGGGTCGTCACCTCTATATGGCACTTAGCCATGAAATTCCCAACAGACGCAGGGGTAGGGCGCATGTTGGGAAACCAGAGGGAGGCCAGGGAGTGTTACAATGCCTCAGTCACGAAGGCGAAGAAGGGAACGTCAAAGAGCACTCCCTTAGATAGGTTGCAGATGGCAATTGATACACAAGCCAAATCCGGTGATGAGGTCACCAAATAGGGTGTTGCTCAAAGTGAGCATAAAGATTTAGATCCTCGCTTTGGGGATTTTGAAGAGAACGTTGGACCCGTCGAGGACCTGGAAGAGGTCCAACTTGACGAAAAAGACCCGACCAGAGTCGTGAAGGTTAGGAAAAACCTAGAACCAACCACGAAGCATGCACTGGTGGAATTTTTGCGGAGGAACGAGGAAGTTTTTACCTGGTCGCACAAAGACATGGCTGGGATAGACCCTGCAGTTATCAGCCATGTCCTAAACATAGACAAGAGTTTTCCACCCGTGCAACAAAAAAGAAGGCTGCTCGATAAGGAACGGTCAAGAGCCTTAAAAGAAGAAGTTAAGAGATTAAAGGAGAATGGGTTCATCAGGGTGGCGTTTTATCCATCGTGGGTATCTAATCTAGTACTGGTTCCCAAGCTTAATGGCAAATGGCGAACCTGTGTGGATTTTACAAATCTCAATAAAGTCTGCCTGAAGGATTGCTTCCCACTCCCAAGGATCGACTAGTTGGTCGATGCTACTGCAGGACACGAGATCCTCTCCTTCATGGATGCATATTCAGGCTACAATCAGATTAGCATGCATCCCTCTGACGAGGATCACACTAGCTTTCGGACCGATACGGGCTTATACTGTTATAAAGTAATGCCCTTCGGACTGAAAAACGCAGGTGCGACTTACCAGCGGTTAGTTAACCACATGTTTAAAGAATTGATCGGAGTAAACATGGAGGTGTACGTGGACGACATGCTGGTAAAATTGAAAAAGGCGGAAGGACATGTGAAGGATTTGCAAGAGTGTTTCGATGTGTTGAACGAATACCAGATGAAACTAAATCCTCTCAAATGTTCCTTCGGAGTTGGATCAGGGAAGTTTTTGGGGTTCATTGTTAATTCAAGAGGAATCGAGGCCAACCCCAACAAGATAAAAGCCCTGATCGACATGAAATCTCTAGAGAAGATCAAAGATGTACAAAGTTTAACTGGGAGGATTGCAGCCCTAAGTAGATTTATTTCAAAGTCAATGGACAAGTGCGTCCCCTTCTTCAATCTGCTTAGGGGCAATAAGAAGTTTGAATGGACAGGAGACTGCGAGCAAGCTTTTTAGGCCTTGAAGGCCCACATGGTACAGCCTCCCATTTTATCGAAGCCTATTGAAGGAGAAACTTTGTTCAACTACCTGGCGATCACTGAAGTCGCTGCTAGTGCGGTACTAGTACGAGAGAAAGAAGGCGTACAAAAAGCGGTTTACTATGTAAGCAAAAGGTTGATCAGAGCAGAACTGAGATATCCTCCCATAGAGTGGTTAGCATACTGTTTAATCTTGGCCTCAAGGAAACTACGTCGTTACTTCCAAGCCCATCCCATTACAGTCCTAACTGACCAGCCCCTTCGGCAAGTCCTCCAAAAACCAGAGGCGGCTGGGCGTTTATTAAAATGGGTAGTTGAACTAGGGCAGTTCGACATTACATATTCACCGCGAGTAGCAGTAAAAGGACAAGTCTTGGTTGATCTTATCGCAGAGTTCACCGAACTCCCAGACAGCGAGTAGTGCGAACAACCTAAAGCGCCTGAGCCTCAAGATGAAGCTCCTTCATGGAAGTTATTCACAGATGGGTCATCAAACGAATCTCACGTACGGGCAGGAGTGATTTTGATAACACCAGAAGGGCATCGATTTCACTGCGCCATTAGGTTCGACTTCACCGTGTCAAATAATGAAGCCGAATACGAAGCACTCCTTGCTGGATTGAGAATGGCAAAAGACATGAGCATAAAGGCGCTGGATATTTACAGTGATTCACAGCTGGTAGTGAATCAAGTTCTAGGGGAATATCAAGCGCGAGGCATAAAAATGGTGGCCTACTTGAATAAAACTAAAGACCTATTAGCCCAGTTCACGAAGTATACCCTCTAGCAAATACCGCGGGATCAGAATTCAAATGCAGATGCCTTAGCCAAACTCGCGAGCGCAAAAGACGCTGACACATTGAACATTGTGCCAATGGAAAGATTGAGGGAGCCAAGCATACGAGCAATTGAAGCCAATATGGAAATCCAAATGGGAGATACATGGATGGCGCCTTATTTGGAGTATCTGACAAACGGTGTGCTTCCGACAGATAGAAACAAGGCCAGAACTCTTCAAAGGCAGGCTGCTAGGTACATACTGGTCGATGGTGTTATGTACCGAAGAGGATATTCCATGCCACTGCTCTGATGCATTACACCAGAAAAAGCTAAGGAGCTAATGAAGGAAGTACATGAAGGCTTCTGCGGGGATCACGCTGGGGGGAAAATTTTGGCAAAAAAGATTCTAAGGCAAGGCTATTTCTGGCCGACTATGAACGAAGATTCAATGGAGTTTGTGTGAAAATGCGATAAGTGTCAAAGATTTTCCAAAATCCCACGCGCAGCTCCAAACGAGTTAAAACAGATCTAGAGTCCTTGGCCTTTTGCAGTATGGGGTATAGACTTGATTGGATCCCTGCCAATGGGAAAAGGCGGAGTGAAGTACGCAGTTGTAGCAGTTGACTACTTCACCAAATGGGCCGAAGCTGAGCCACTCGCTACCATAACGACGAAGAAAGTTTTTGACTTTGTCATCAAGAACATCGTTTGTCGATATGGTTTGCCTCGAAAGATAGTCTCAGACAATAGAACCTAATTTGACAGTGACTTATTCACCGACTTCTGCGAAAGGCACGGGATTATCAAAAGCTTTTCTTCAGTCATGCATCCACAAGAAAACGGGCAGGTCGAAGCAGTGAATAAAGCGCTTAAGGACACCCTAAAGAAAAGGCTTGAAGACGCTAAGGGAGCATGGCCAGAACAGCTGCCTGAAGTCCTCTGATCGTATAGAACTTCTCACCGAACAGCGACAGATCATACCCCGTTTTCCTTAGCCTACAGATATGAAGCCATGTTACCTGTCGAATTAGATCCCCCCTCACATCGACGCATTACATACGACCAAGGCCAGAACAACCAACTGATGATGGAGTCCCTAGACTCAATTGACAAAATACGAGAAAAAGCCCAACTCCGAGTTGCTGCATACCAGCAAAAGGTCGCCCGGTACTTTAACTCGAAGGTAAAAGAAAGGAAATTCAACGTCGGTGACATGGTGCTACGACGAGTTTTCTTAAATACCCGCGACCCCACTGCTGGAGTACTTGGACCTAACTGGGAAGGACCTTACCAGATTGAAGAAGTCCTTCATCCGGGCACCTACAAACTTGCACACTTAAATGGAGATCTCATTCCACGCTATTGGAACGGTGAACACCTGAGAAAGTATTACCAATAAACAGTCTTTTTTAAAGGACTGGCTTGTATTAATTTTTACTTTTTACAAGTTTCGAAAAAGGGTTAGCCACATTGTATGGCTAATCGCTTATAAGTGTAAGATGTTTTCTAAGATCACTCGTAAATACATGATTCGTCCATTTTTAATACGAGATTATAAAGGACTGTGCGCAGCCAGTCATTCTTGCCAACCTTTGTAAATTTATTTTACAAGTATTTGTTCATTACATGTGTTGTTTTGCTGTTTTATAAGTGTTTACGTTTCCTACCGAGTAGCAATGTTCGCATAGGTCGTGGTCAAGGCAAGTGACCCAGGACCTAAAGCTCCTCGATCACTTGGGGGGCATATAAGGTACATCGATAGCAAAGCATACCAAAGGGTATGTAAACACATGAACAAAATGAGTGAAAGCACGCTACGGTACTTAGAGTATTTTTCAAAATCTATATTTTATTAAATCAAACCAAAGTACTATGCTAAGTTCGGTCATACGGACAGATGTTATAGTAAATGAAAATATTATAATGTCAAGAGGCAGTCTTTTACACCGCGAGCATCACTGCTTGGATGTAATTATTTAAAGTAAACGGAAAGTTTGCTGCCCGTGCAGCATATTTAAATATAAAGTAAAAATTGTCTTTACAACACGACCCGTGGGTCGTGTAATCGAAGAAAAATAAAAAGATAAAAATAAGTTTAAGGAGCAGGAGGATCTTGCTCAACATTTTGGTTGGTTACGTCATCAGCAACTCCTCCTTCCTCTTCGACTGTGTTCGGCTGGATGCTTGAGGAAGTGGGGATCCTTGCTCTTTCTTCTTCTTTAGCCAATCGAGCAGTGCAGCGGGCCAGCTCAGCGTTCCTGGCATCCTCTGGAAGGTAGTTAAAGTTGGCACCCTGGTTGTGTTTCCAAAAGTCGTAGAAACACCGAAGCGTCGCATTCTTATACCTTTCCAGATCTTTGGCATTGGTAAGCTTCAGCTGCTCTACTTGGCTCTCAAAAACAGCTATGGCCTTGTCCTTAGCAAGAAGCTCCTCCTTAAGCTCTTGACTTCACGGTATTGGACTCGGCTGGACTCCTAGTATTCATCCCTCTGCTTCTTCATGGCTGCCTTGGAAGACTCAGCCTCTGCCAGCTTTGCCACCGCAGCATCCTTCTATTGGGTGACCACCTCCAACTCCCCAACGTGCCTGGCTTCTGTAGCCTGAAGCTCCTCGTTAGCCTTCACCTGATACCCCTCATTGACCTTTGCCCGAGCCTGGTCGATGGAAGCCTGGGCACGGGCACGAGCAGCCGTTGCAGTCAGCCTGGCCTGTGGTCAAAGGATAAAGTTAGAATCTATTACAAGGAATAAAAAATGAAGGCCAAAGAGATAAAAAATGCTTACACTAGAAATTTCTTTAGGGCCCTGTTCAGGATTTGATCGATCCCCATATTCTCTGCCTCAACCATCGCATCCTTGTAGTGGTCGTACCTCACGATGTGTGCAAGACGATCCTCTGCTGCTCGCAAGGTGCGGTGTGAAAGTTTGGCCCCAGGAACATCAGCTGGCTGGGATTGTTCTTTCGTGGCTGCAGGTGTGCGATTCGTAGCAGCGGGCGGGGTTTCCTTTTCAACAGGAGCCGAAGGCTGAGCAGGAGCTTGCCCAGTTGGTACATCCTTGGAAGGATCTTCTGTTCGACCCTCCTTGGCAGGGGGTCCTTGGCTCGATTCGCCATTATGCTTCCTGGACGTCTTTCGCCAAACCAGGGGGACTTCTATCTCATCTTCAGTCTGGTACAAATGAAAGACGTTGGGAGTGGCCATCTCTGCGTACAAAGAAAAATATGCAAATGATAAGATAAAGGCGGATAAAAACTCTTGATAAAATAGAAAAGAGGTCACAAAGTTTAATACCCGAGCTACAACTACTGGTCGCTATACTACTGACTCTATCAGTCATACACTCACTATCTGGCACAAAGAAATCTAACCCTAGATTTGGAGTATACGAAAAATTGTCGTCCCCGTCAAACAAGTGACAGGGAATTGGAAAGCTATTTAAAAGCGAAATAACAGTACCGTTTTCCTCGGAGGATTCATCCAGGTCTATAGCAGACTCTGTTGCCTTTTGTTTCCCCTTGCCTTGGGGCGCAGAAGGCCTCTCTGCGGATGGATTACCAGTGGGTTCCCTGATTGTAACCCCCGTCGGCCTCCTCTGGGGAGGAGACACTGGGGGTTGCTGCTCAGGATCCCCCTCGGCCGTGGCGTCTACGACCACAGGTCCTCTTGTTTCATGGCAAGGAGCCAGGAGGCCAGATAGCTTCAGATTTTCGTCGGTAACTAGGAACTTGATGCTTTTTTCTGCGTCTGTCATCCCGGCCAGTGTGTTGGACCTCAACACCATGTCTGGTGTTGGGGTCGGACATAGCCATGGTCCTGAAAGGCAAAGTGTACTTTAAGAAAAATGCAGAAAAGTTTGCTAAGGAAAAGTATCGACCAGAAAAAAGTAGCATTTACCTCCTCGAGAGAAGGCCAGGTTGTTGGCGGTCATGTCCGGTGTGAGGAAGTACTCCCTACTGTACTGTCCCACGTTGGAGATATGAGTAGTGTCACTTAGGAATGTTCGGCTCGTCTTCTGGTGACAAAGGTGGAAGAAGCCCGTCCCGTATTGTTGAGGGTTGGACTTAAGGTCGAAAAGGAAATTGACCTCATGAGGGGTAGGTTCTGGCCATTTTTTAAGTTTATACAAGATATAGAGTGCGGCCAGCATTCTATATCCATTTGGAGTAATTTGAAAGGGGGCGACACCAAAATAGTTGGCCATCCCTTGATAGAAAGGATGTAGAGGGAGGATAGCCCCCACCTCTATGTGATATCTGGACCAAGCACTGTATACACCTCCGGGAAGGTTAGCCATTTAGTCTGCAGCTGGAATTTTGAGATTAACTCCTGTAAGAGGATACTTCCTGCGGTAGATGGCAAGCATCCGAGGAGTCACTTGGCTGGTCGGGGAGAGATACCACTCGAGATCAGGGAGGTTTTGATGCCAAGGGAGGGCCCTGACATGGATACGAGGATCTGGGGCGGCATTTTCTCGACCACTAGTCGAGGGAACCCTAGCCTGCGAATCAGGCGGGGCAGGAGAGTTTGGGCTATTTTCGGAATCAGGTCTTTTCTTGCCTAAGGACTTAGAACGGGCCATTTGAGGAGGCGATGGACGAGGTCTAGGAGAAGATCGTGAAAATGGGATCTCGTGAACTCGATCGGTCGGTTGTTCTTCGCCTTCGAGCAGCTGGGCAAGAAGATCGTCGTCGATGGGTCGTTCACCTCCCCACAAATCTGGCATTAAAGTCTGCAAACAGAAGAATGGGGAGGTGAGGATAGAGAATTTTGAAAGTTTTTAGAATAACGCTGGTCGAGTATAAAAGTTAAGCTTTTATACAGCAGCATTCTAACAAAAAACTAAATTCTTTCACACGAACAGTTTGAGAAACAGATCAGAAGTGAAAGCAAAAAGTTTTTTTTGAAAAAGCTTTTTCAACTCCTCTTAGGGCGGGAAAAACCTAGTTTTTCAACTAGCATAAAAATCGAACCTTTACTTAGGTTTTACGTCCTAAAAAGTATGATCTCGACTATCAGACTAACTCATAACTTTTTTCACCCACAAAACCCTCTATTGACATGCATCTCAACCCAGAAATAGATGAACTCAACAATCAGTCTACAGAAGCATGCACTACAAAAATATAAAGCATAAAAGTTCCAAGACTTACTAGGAAAAAGATTGTGGAGATTGGAAAGAATATTCGGAGATCAGGGAACTCTCAGACTGAGTCTTGAAACGCTGAAGGACGGTCTCCAGAAGAAAATGGAAGCTCTGGTTTTAGGGTTTCTTGAAAAAGTAATGGCGTGCGTAAAAAGAAAAGGAAGACTTCGGAGATGCTATATATATATATTTTTGTCTATGGCATTAAAAGGGAGTAATCATCAGCTTCCCCTTTTTCGAAGTATGGGGAAGAGTGATAGCCGTCGAAACGTTACTGGGGAAGCGAAAAGCCGTGATTAGACAAGAGTAGGTTGCTTTTTCCAAGAACACACGAAGGGTTTTGACAGGTATGGTGGGGTTACCGAAGGGTCGTTTCCTCAAAAGTTTATTTATTGCTCGTAATAAATAAACTTGGAGGGCAAATGTTATCCAAAAAACAAGCACAAATGACGTGGCAAGTGATTCCCGGACACGTGGCTGACACTTGGCGGAACTCTGCTAGGGTATCGACCAGAAGACAAATTACAAGCAGTAGGCAGCCGAAACTTACCTGCGACCAGTATGGTCGCAGGTTCTGCATGCCTCATGATATTTTTATAAAGATCTTTATCAATCCCGAAATTGACTCCCACGATTTCCTGAGTATCTGATTATTTAGGAAAGAATATCTATAACAAATTCATGTAATCCCCCTTTAGCCTATAAATTGAGAGAGATAGCTCAAGGAATGGACTTTTGGCTTTCAAATTATTAGAGACTAGAGTAATTCTTTTTGATATATTGTTTTGTTCTTCAGAGGTTGGTGAAACTCATTGAACCCTAGTTCTTTGATCACTATAAACTCTTGTGTTCTTTATCATTTCGTCATCACATTCTTTCCAACGTGTTTTTCCACATCAAGCAAATTTGACTCCGTGTCAGTTAGCCAAAATCAGGGTCAACAATAATGTTGTTGAATGAGTTGCTTGTATTATTATTGACATAAAATGCTAATATTATCAGTGACTTATTTTTGTTTTCTTTAACTAGTTTGACATGTTTGATAAATTTTTTTTCTTTTTAATAGTCTTGTTCATTTAGTGGTGAGCTTGGTGTTGAGGGATATGATTGTTTTAAGAAAGTGGTGTTTAATTTGAATACATATCACTTGTTATTTCAATCTTTAAATATAGCTTCAATAGGTAGTGTTGTTGCCAATGTTAGAACTTAGAATGTTTGGATTATTAGTGACATTTGATCTTATTTTCTATAACTAGCGAGCTTGATATGTTGTTTGATGATTATGTAACTAGTTTGATCAATTACGTAACTCATTTTTATTTGTTTTTGTTTAACTTTTTTAGTAGGGTTGTTGATTTAGTGGCCAATTTGATGTTAATTTCGGGTGACTTCAAGAGTAATATTGGAGGTGAGTAATCTTTAAATTTTATTTATTACTATTGCAACATTTATTTATAAAATTAGAGTTAAATCTTGCATATTGAATTTAGTAAAGTAGGTTCTGGGAAATTTGCGTGTTGGCGGTGATATAAGGATAGAATTATGTGTGTTGATTTTTTTGTTTTTTTGTATTGAATTTATAGGAAATTATGAAATGTGGATATGTTATAAAAACAAAGGAAACTATGCCAAATTTTTTTTTGGATTTTATGAATTGTTTTCCTTTTTAGATTTGCACATCATGTTGGGATATTCTTTATGTTATTTATAGGTTTTGAAATTTTGGGATATGTTAAAAGCAATTGTTATGTTGCTGAAATATTTTTAGACTTAGGAAAATTTAATAATTAAACTTCTATTATGTTTCATGTCTTAGAAAAAGAACTAGGTGTACAAAAATTGCAAGTGTTTTAAAGTAAAGTAAAGTAAGTGTTGTTATAAGTTACTAATTTAATCAATCATTGATTTGTTTTGCAGAATGAACTAAAAGACAAAGTTAGTAGTAGCCAAATCGTCGCTAAGGGTTGGGATGATATCTTTCCAAAGTTAGTAGTAAGCCTATTTTGTTTATAAGTTCGTTTAGTTCTAAGTCTAGTTTTATGTCAATGTATTAATGATTAGGCTATCTTACTTAAGTACTTATATCAATGTATAAATGTCTATTGTACCTAAATACTTATAACATTGTATAAATGCTAGAGTTTTTTTGTTTTCATGTCTCTTTTTAACTTGTGTCCATCCTTATGGATGACATTTCTGATGAATGAAAGTTAACTTAATTTCATTAAAAAAAATAGAATTAATTCCAATTGCAAATATATATAAATTTAAAATTAGGCCATTATAAAAAATCAAAATTAATATCCAATTTTATTAAATTTGGTTAAAAAAAAAGAAGAATGAGACTTTCTACTTCGGTTTTTATGTATAACCTAAAGTAGAAAGTAGGGAATCTACTTCAATTTGTACATAAAAAGCGAAGTAGAAAGATTTATATAGGTCATGCACTTAATTTTTCAAACATTTCTACTTCGTTTTTTATTTATAAATTGAAGTAGAAACCCTACTTTCTACTTCGGTTTATACACAAAAACCGAAGTAAAAGCCTTACTTTCTACTTCAGTTTATACATAAAAACCGAAGTAAAAGCCCTACTTTCTACTTTGGTTTATACATAAAAACGGAAGTAGAAAGTCCATTTTCCACTTCAGGTTTTCACCACCTTTTCCTCACCCCGAACTACTTCTGTTGCGAATTTATGCAAAAACCAAAGTAGTTCCACCTTAAAAACCAAAGTCATAGCCCATTTTTCTTGTAGTGTTCTTATTCTTGCAGGTTAACTCTATCAGTGATGACGCAACCTTGGAGAATCCTTCCACAAAGCATCTGTAATACCCTACCAATCCCAAGAAACTCCTGATCTCTGAAGCATTCTTTGGTCTTGGCCAATCTCTAACGATGTGACCTAAGAAAGTCACCTATGGCAGCCAAAACTCGCATTTCTTGACCTTCGTATATAGTCTGTTTTTTCTCAACCTTTGTAGTACCAATTTGAGGTGCTACTCGGGCTCTGTCTCTGTCAAAGACTATATCAATATATCGTCAATAAAGACAATCACAAACTAGTCCAGGTAGTCTTTGAACACCCTATTCACCAAATCCATAAATGTTTTCGAGGCATTAGTCAACCCAAATGACATCACCAAAAACTCATAATGCCCGTACCTAAAGCGAAAAGTTGTCTTCGGTATGTCCTCCTCTCTGATCCTCAGCTGGTGATAACCAGATCGAAGTTCTATCTTAGAGAATACTGTTCTACCCTACAACTCGTCAAACAAATTATCAATCCTTGGCAGAGGATATTTGTTCTTGATAGTCAACTGGTTTAGTTTTCTTTAATCGATACACATCGCCATGGCGAGAAACTAGGCCTGATAAAACCCAAGCCTAGTAACTCCTGTAGTTGAACCTTCAGTTCTTTCAGCTCGGCTGGAGCCATCCTATAAGGTGCCCTAGAAACTGGCTCTGTCCCTGATGCCAATTCAATCACAAACTCAATCTCCCTGTGTGGAGGTAACTGTTAGGAACGAGTTTTCTAATACGTAGCGGAATGGTGGTGGGTTGTCCTATTGTACAAAAAAAAATTGTAACATATTTAAACTACCTTTAAATATGCGGATCCATTAATATACATACATTAATCATAAGTAAGAAAAGAATAGAAAACATACCTCTTGATTCCTATCAAGTGTCCTTGCTATCTTTTGGTAATTTGAACGAACTTACTATCCAAGCTGCTCCTAGGTACTCACACAAAGATCTTGCACAACGTTCTCTACACCTCAAGAAGTGTGTGGGCACTTAGAGAGTAAAGGATAGTTAATTTCTGATTCTACTTGATGTACTCAACACATGTGATCAAGAGAATAGGCCTAAGATTGGTTCATTATCTTTTTCCGGGAGAGATAGAAAAGTATCGTTATTTTCTTTTTGGAGCGAATAATAGAGTGTCAATTATTTTCTAACTTAAATAGAAAATATTTAAATTTTAAATAAAATAAATTTGTAACCAATTTACAATTTATCTTTTAATTAATTAATTATCTCATTAATGAAAATATCCAAAAAAATCTATCTTTTGAAGTTTCCATTAATTAATTATTTAAATAAATAAAATTGAAAAATCAATTCCTGAAAAATGTGTAGTACACGCCACACACAATCCATTGACTGTGTGTGTCGTGTATGATTTTTCCATAATTATTTAATTATTTATTCAAACTACCTTATCAGATAAAAATCCAACAACCTCATAATTAATTTAAATTTGAATTTATTATCTTTTTAACTAATTATCAAATGTAATTAATTATTTGAATAAATATCAATGTTTTAAATTCAAATATAATTTGAACTTATCAGATTATTATCTCCTACCCAAATAAAGATATTTAATTAATTCTACAAATTAATTAAAACCAATTTAAATTAAATATTTAATTTATTATAATTTTGAAAATGATAATTATTTAATATAATTTTGAAAATAAATTTAATTATTTAATATAATTTCACAAATTACATAATATTTAAATGTTAGTTCATTTTGTTAATTACAACTAATCTGTAATTAACTAATTAATCACTATTATCACATAATTGCATACTTGGCCCAAAGAACAAATTTCTTCTTAAATATGTCTTTCAACCATTTTTCCATTTATATCAACTCTTGCCTTGAATAGTGTTGATAGAGTCGCTGTGGGGACCTATGGACCTATAATTCCAAGCTCCAATAAATTTGAGATTATTAATTAAACTCTTTAATTAAACAATCTTAATTTATTAATCTCATGATTACTGCAATATAAATATGAGACTACACTCTTGTAATTATAGACATTTCATTTACTAAGTATTTTATAAAATAAAGCGTCAATTGATATAATCATTACATACAAATTAACCCTCTATTAATGGTTCATAATTAACCGGGAATAAAATTATCATTTTACCCATTTAATTATATCTTGTTTCCTTAAGTACCATTGACATTACTAGAGAAGGTTAACTCATAACAAAATTATGAATTTGTGACCAATAACCTTTCAGTCCCAAAAGTCAACCCTTAAGAGAACCATTATTCAATCTCTTATGAGAAGGTATAGAATCTATATCTGTATACTATGTCCCTAGCCATTTACATTAATGAGTTCCCAAAAAAAAAAATATTTCTAGCCTGATCATTCTAACAGACCCTAACGAGTGAATCAAATAACTCTTATAACATAAACAAAAGTTCATAGTAACTTCAGGATTAAGATCTATTTGTATATGATAATCAGTTGATATTTTTAATTAAGACTTCGAAACGATGTTTAACTAAGTATTAATAAACATATCTGGTCTAGTTCTATATATTCTCTAATATATAAAGTACCTCCACTAAAGTGTCCTACTACACTAGTGATCCGGATCTCGATCACATGTTTTCACAATACTAGTGGACCATACTTTCAATAATTAATCTAAAGATTCCATAACATTATTTTACTGTGAACTATTAAAGTTCATTTATCTCAAACACAATCATCCCGTACTAATACATGGTTGAGATCACATATATGAACTTAGGAATTTTTCTGATATTTACTTAATATTATCACAGAATAATATAGTCCATAAAATATATGCATAAAAAATTCAATTTATGTATTTATTTCCTAAAATAATGTCAACTAATTATGCTTTCAGGGCACAATTCCCAATAGTAACCCTTGCAGATCCTCTGGAAACACGTCCAGAAACTCATAGACTAATCGAGTTTGTTCTGGTCCCACTGGCATGACGTGAGTGGTATCCACCACGCTAGCTAAGAAACTAATGCATCTTCCCATCAATAGGTCTCTAGCTCTAAGTACTGATATAATAGGTATACGAGGTCTATGCACAGTGCCAATGAAAAAAAAATGGTCCTCACCTTCTGGCTCAAAGGTTACCATCTTCTTCTTGCAATCTATCATTGCCCCATTCTTCTCTAACAAATCCATACCAATAATTATGTCAAAATCAGTCATCTTCAGCTCTACCAAGTCAATTGATAACTCCTTGCCATACACTGTAACTGGTAGTGATCTAATCCATCTCCTGGAAACCACTAACTCCCCAGTAGGCAACATCGTACCAAACCTCATAGGATTAAAGTCACACGGTCCACACAATCCATCTATAACCCTAATAGAAACAAAAGAGTGTGTACCACTTGAATCAATAAGAATAGTATAGAAGGTTCCAACACTAGAAAGCTGACCTATAACTACCGAGGGACTACCCTCGGCCTCTGCCTGGGTCAAGGTGAACACTCGGTTGTCGTCAGGCTATCCACCTTCTTTGGATCCTCCTTTCCTGCTCTCAACCAGTCTTTCTTCAAGTGCCCCATACTACCACAAACAAAATAGGCTTTCACCCGACACTCCCCAGTATATCACCTTCTGCACCTAGCACACTCTGGGAAAGCCTTCCATGTCTCACTGCCACTCTGGCGACCCATCTAAATGCCTCGTGGCCTCCTATCTGGCTCTTTAGTTGAAACTGTATCTAGAATCTTCCTCTTCTGATCACTGGGGTCTCCACCCCTACCAAAACCTGAGAATGGCTGCATTGTCATGCCAGATCTTGTTCTCTGTGCTCTCAGCTGTAAGTGCCTTCTCCACAGCCTGTGCATAGGTAGTGACTCATGGCACAGTAGTAATATGAACGTCCCAGGCTATCATAGGTTGTAGCCTCTAAAGAAATCTCTCTCTTCTGGTCCCATCAGTGGGTACCAAATCCCCAACAAACTTTGCCAACCTGCCAAACTTTAGGGCATAATAAGTCACTGTCATGTTACCCTTATGTAACCTCTTGAACTCTTCAGCCTTCGCAGCTTTATCGGCGTCATTGTAGTATTTCTCGTTGAATAAGGTTCTAAACTCTTCCCATTCCATGGTTGTAACTGCTCTGGCCTAGGATACCACCTCCCACCATATCCGTGCGTCCACCCGAAACATATAAGTGGCGCAAGCCACTCTCTCATTACCACCTACCCTCATAAAACCAAGGATGGTGGTTATCATGGTCATCCAATGCTCAGTCTTCAAGGGATCTGAGCCGCCCTCAAAGACTGGAGGGTGCTGCTTCATGAACCTCTCATACAGGGGTTCCCACCTATCTCCCCCTGCCTAGGGCTGTACAACAAGTGGTACCTCTGGCTGTACCACTGCCGATACCGCAACCTGTAGGTTCCCTACTGGAACCTGTTGCTGTCTCAAGAGGCGTATCTCTTCTTCCTGACTCTCCAACCTAGCTTGCATGTCTACAAGCACCTGTTGCTAGTTTTCTGGAGCTGGCGGGGGGGGGGGCTTGGCCCTGCTCATTCCCTTCACTGGCCTGTAACTCTAGGCCAGCCAATCTCTCTAACCTTTGAGGATTCATACTGTTACCCAATCCACCCTCAGAGATCAAATCGCCCATTAGGTAAGTAATAACTATACCTCTTGCCACCTGACGGTCCAAGATCAACAAATAACAAACAAGTGCAATGCTAATAAGCATGCCATCACACAATATAGTCATTCATGGTGCTAATAAGCACTTCCTGATATCCATCAGAAATTAACAATGCACATAAACATATCCATGCATTTTCACAAGTCTAACATAGCCAATAAGCATGTTCTTTCATTCCCAGCCAGTGTTAACTGTTCTAATAAGCATTTCCTGGCCTACATACAGCTAATAACACTCATAAGCGGGTCCCTTGCATTCACAAGAAATAACGATGCTAATAAGCACATCCTTTATCATTCATACAGCAGTAAGAGCCAGTCCTTATCAAATTATATCAATCTTCCTAAACAGGCATGCAAATAAGGCATTCATATCATGTTTTAGCATTAGAACATATAAACACATAATAGTTACTGAACCCTGAGTCAAGCTTGTCTTTAGTGGTGAGTGTACATGCCCCACCAGTCTTCAGGAACCCTTAAACCTTGGCCGCTCTGATACCAAGTTGTAACGTCCTCCTAATCCAGGACCTTTACAATTGTACTTAAAATTGTGTTGGACTTGCTAACCAAGTCATTTGGTTTAAAATGTGTAACTAAGGTTATTGTCAAGGGTTATGGTTAAAGATTTTGGTCAAAAGAACCGTTGACTTTTATATAAAAGTTTTGTACAAACATGGGATCTTAAAATATTACAACCAAACTTTTAAAAGGTGAATATTCATAGAAAATTACATTCACCCAGCCTAAGCGGCAAAAACAGGGTTATAACCCTAGTTCCTCCGAGAAAACCCCGACCGTGGTGGTCGAGCAGCCGCATATGTACACGCCACCCCCGAAGCTCTCCAACTTATGGCTGGTCAAGCTTTCCTTTTCCCTTATCTACACCACAAAGCACTCATGAGCCAAGGCTCACCAAGAAAACTCAACATGCGCATAAACAGATAATATAAATTTTCAGATACTTACCTAGAACGTCCAGCAATAATAATAATCTACATAAATAGTCATTCAGTTACAAACAAGTGGTCATTGGACCAATTTGGGGCCGCTTCCCTAAAAAATTGACCATAGAATCAATCCCGGGGCCCTATGCCCAAGCTTCGTGACCATAGAGTCACGTAGGGCCATTGCCCTTAGCCTTGAGTAACAAGCCATAGAGCTAGTCTAGCGTACCTGGCGCTTTAATATTTCATCGACCATAGGGTCGACCAAAGTAATAATACATTGCTGGTTCAGGCCTAAGTCTTTCGACTAATGCACAACACGCTATTGCCCTCCTTGACTAATAAGTCAAGCCCTGATCCAGGAATACAAACCTCAATACATAAGCAAATATGGATACGCATATCCCAATAGAATAAACACGTATACATGTTAATCACATAACTCCATCGAATAACCATTCTTGCGATACTGGTCATACTTATTTAATGGGGCCTCATGCCCTAACCACAGAATTCACACAATAGTCATAAGCACTCAAGCGAATATCAACCAACATGTGAAGAAAAAGCTTAAATATAAATGTCCTCAGGGCCCAAGCCCTAGTCTGATAATTGATAATGATTGGACAAAGCCTTAATCAATTATAACACATATTGGGTGCAGTTTTCCTACCTCAAGTCTGCATAAGTGAAAATAAGAACGACCATTGAGCACGATCCCAGTTCCAAGCCCCTAGCAGTAACTTAGTCACAACAATAAAATAGGATTCCATCAACAACGATCGAATAATGGCTTCCGGACCGAGTCGTAGCCTCTAGGGCCTCGTGTTCCACTAAACCGAGTAGTGGAATTGATCTCGAGCCCTAAGAAAAAGGTTCCCTTTTAGAACAAACTCCCCAATGCAAAAATGCCCATGCGTGCCGCGACCTGGCCCTGAGGGTCGCAGCACGCCCCTCCTACAACAAGCCTCCTCCCCTCTGTCAAGAGGTACGGGCTGTGAATTTCCCTATAGGGTCGTGGTGCACCTCCCAAACAAAGGCCTCGCAAGGCCCTGCGTTCAAGCTTAGTCAAGACCCCTCAAGACCAAGGTCGGGACTTGGCCTCTCGAACCCATACTTTTCATACTTTTTTAGCAGCCAACTCCAATCCAAACTCACCCCAAAACTATAATTTAATTCCCACAATAGCTCTAACATCTTCCCAGCAACAAAAACCAATAAAAATCTAGCCTTAAAACTCATCAAAACACGAATTCAATTCTTCAAGCTAAAAGTTCAAGAACACTTCAAAGCAACCATGGCTTCTATATAAATTCACTTATAACAGAGAGTTTGAGTGGTTACCTTAGATGTGAATAATAATCCTTTAACCACAAGCTTTCCAAATCCCAATCCCAGGCTTTCCATTCTTGTGTTTCTAGCCAAAACCCTTCATAATTTACCTATGAACTAGCTCGAACCAACTTATAGAGAAAGAAAGTGAGGTGAGAGAGAAAAAGAGACGGTCAAAAGCATCTGAGTGTTTGTTGTGTTTTTTTTTTTTTTTTTTGTCTTTAGTTTCCTAAGGTTAAATGACTTAAGCAAATCCCTAGCTCGGGGTACCAAAAACGCCCCCGAGGGCAAAATGGTCAAATTCCCCTATATCCCCTCCTAAACTCACTAACTTCAAATATATCTCTAATTGTTCATTTCCATTACCCGATAACCCCAATTAAATTCCAAATACCTAAAATACCCCTCGACTCACCCTGAGTCGGGTATTGGGTCTTGTTATGACTTTCCCGCTAACTTGCTCCCTAGGATTGCCTCGTGCCGAGTAACTCAAATAAACCCACATAATAATGTGGTCTCACACATATATCACATAAATATACAATTGTGCCTGCAACCGACCAAATTACCAAGATTTCCCTTCTAATAAGAAACTGGCCCACATGCATATTTAACATCTCTAAACATGCACAACTAACCATAATATCACATAATCCACATAATTATCATTAAATATAACACTTAAGCATATAATTCCATATATTGCCATACTGGCCCCTTAATCAAGGCTCTTAGCCTTATTAGGTAATTTTGGGACGCTACACTACATATGCAAACAAGATGCATCTTCTTTTTAGTAGCCCATCACTTGAGAACTCCAAAGCTAAGCGTGCTTGACCTGGAGTAGTCTCATGATGTGTATCCTCATGGGAAGTTTTTCCAAGAAGTGTGCGAGTGAGCACAAAGGACGCTGGAAAGACTGGTGTTGGTTTGTAGGGCCAGTCTTCCTTCCAGGAAGCAGCCATAGTGACATGGGGCGTTACAAATGGTATCAGAGCCTTGACCTAGCAAGAAGTATGGCCAATGAGGAAGTCGGACCCCTAAGGGAGGGTAGGGAAGGTCAAGTGTTATGATTCTAAGATTGTGTAGGTATGGGACTGAACAATTGGAGAAGGCTTAAATGGATTGATGCATACTAAATATGCCAACAAGATGCATCTTCTTTTTGGTAGCCCATCACTTGAGAACTCCAAAGTTAAGCGTGCTTTACCTAGAATAGTCTCATGATGGGTGACCTCCTGGGAAGTTTTCCCAGGAAGCATGCGAGTGAGGACAAAGAATGCTGGAAAGACTCATGTTGGTTTGTAGGGCCAGTCGTCATTCCAAGAAGCGGCCATAGTGACATGGGGCTCAACAATAATGCTTTAGAATGCGTAAGCGTCCTGGAAAACTTGTGGTCATGCCCAATAACCAAACTTCAAAATCGAACCTGCATGTAGGAGATCCCAGAGCAAAACAGACATATAGAACAATCTTCATAACCCTAGAGTGGTAAGAATAATGACTGAGCAATCTTATCAACAAAAAACCAACAAGTACTATTCTAGTGGCAACTTAATTTCTTGACCCCAAATAACTTCTCTACAACTTATATTCATATGCAATTTGGATCATCACATCCTAATATAATTCCATAGAGTACATGCATCACATTAATAATCTCTATATTTTATTCTTGTATTTAATTGGATTAACGAAAATCCTAACATCAATTAGAGAGAACATGCATCACATAAATATTCAATTATGCAGTAGTCATATAAATTATGAACTAGTGCCATAGGTGTGGCAACACCGGTATAATAATGCTCCAAGGTTATCGGACCCTCAGGCTCACTAGCGTATTTTATTTCCATTAGTGACATTAGGTATTTTTACGTCCTCACAGACATAGGAGCTATATGAAATAATTCTCTCAGTCATTTCATCAATGTCGAAATTAAACCTCAACTCATGTACATTAGGATAACAACATTATAGATTTTCTACAACAACTGTGTATACTTGTACTCGTGACCTAAATCTAACAAGCAATACACTAGTTATTCATGTTGTAATAAAAGAAGTCAGGGTTATCTTACTAGTAGTCCTTAGCAATATGAGAGATTTTCATCTTCTAGAAGTCCCATCCTCGATTAGTCAGTATTGTATTTAGTCATACAGTACACTCAGATTAATTATGGTAATAATTTTAAAGATTTTTTTGGGCATTAAGATCAATATAGAAAATATAAAACTAGTACAAAATTCGTTATTGGTTTTTCAAACCTTCTCTCTAAGCCCTTAGAAACCTTAGAATCTTTAGAAAGGTTCGACCCTAATTACGTTCCAAGATTTATTCTATTCTCGACCTTAGCCGCGTTATCTAAATGCAGAGTACTAATGCTTAATTAATACTCAATAATAAGGAAAATAAGTTTATTTAGAAAATAATTATTTTTCCCTTAATTATTTTTGGAAAAATAGGCTTTGGACCCCTTTATAATAATTATTATTTATTTAATTATTTTAATGTGAATCTTAACATTTCAAGTTTATTCTATTTATTGGTGTTTAAAATAATCATATTACTTTGTTAAGGTGAAAATCTAAGCCTACTTTTGAATATCTTTTAAAACTTACTTTTTGGTAATATGTCTCAAAACATTTCATTGTGTTGAAAAACTACTCCATTTATTAAAATTTCCAAAATTTGGAAGACTTCCATTTTAAATCTTTAAACCCAAAAGTTCCCAATTTTTACAGAACCATTCTTGGATTTCCCAATTTTTAGGCAAATATAAACATTTTAACTTGGTGAAAGTTATCACCAAAAAGTATGGTCTCAAACTGTTTTATTTTGAAATCCATATTTTTCCTAAATTTAGGTGACATACAAAATCCAGTCGTTTTGGTATTTTAATTTCATTTTTCTTAGGTCCAAATTAGGTTCTGGTAAAAATATCATTGAGAAAAATTAAGTAAAAAAGATTAGTTTTTGTTGGTGAAAAACGTTCACCAAGGTGGGTGCCTAGAAGATTTTATTTCAAAATCTTATTGTACGCCCTAATTTTCCACGGGCTATTAGCGAGCTAAGATATGGCATAATTATATCAGCCACGTGGATGCCACGTAGCCGGAGCTGCTGTTATGAGGTCTTATCTTTTTAGCTCGAGGCAGCCAAAAGTTTATTAAGATTACTTAAGAGCCGAGTCAGATATGAAGACCGCGGGTCAAGAAGGCATCCAGCTCGAGGCACGAGCTGGAGTTGGAGGCTATGACCCTTTATAAAGTCAACCATGCAATGTAAATGTGCATATATCAGACATCACGTGTCTGATATATCCCTGAATTCTCGGACACGCAGCAGGAACGTGCGTGTTCAAGCACCCATGACTTGGTTGGGCCGTACAGCGCATTATCCCCCTTACCTATTGATTAGACCATACTTCATTTGTCAGGTTTTAGGAATTAATCATGAATGTCACAGAAGTGACATGATGGGTAAGAAGGTCACGGGATGACCCCCCCTTACCAACTCCCAGGTGCCCTCTCCTATAAATATGGAGACCCTGGGAGTTGCAAAGGGTTGGATTCTATTGTGTAACGAAATACCCTGTAAAGAATACCATAAATATAGCAATAATATTGACTTGTGGAGTAGAAGGATTTTAACCTTTGAACCACCTAAAAAAGTATTCGTATCATTAGTTCATCTTAAGATCATTCATCTGTTTTGGGTTCATTACTTAGCACTAATCCCATTCTCTTATTTTCTTAATTACCTATTGGTGAAGAAACCGCGTCAACAGTTTGGTGCTTTCATTGAGAGCTTGTTAGATTGGTGCTATCGCAGATACCCAACCATGGTGATCACTCGATCAAGACACGGTAACGAGGCAGACCAACATGATGGGCAGGAGGCCCATCATGCCGCCATCTCTGGTGGGCAAAACCTTGAAGTTCAGCAGCGGCTGGGCAAGCACCCAATAGGCCAAGATGACACTGGAAGTTCGGCACCTCGGCCACCTAATCCGAACCCGGATTTTTACATGGGAGTAGAAATGGAGAATGCTCAGCTGAGGAGTCAGCTGGCAAAAGCTAACCAGCAGACTAAGGAGGTGTTGGCCCAAGTACACCCTCTTACAACTGACACTAACGTCGGAAAGAGGCAAGGCGAGACTCATAAGTCCCGCCGGGATAATCGGTCCAGGCCTAGCCGGTCGGCCAGACCCCCGACATCCAACTCCACTCCCTCATCGCGCCGCCAAGAGACAACCTTCGAAGAACTACCCAGGACCGAGCAACAGTATAGCCGCTCGGTCCGAACTTCAACTCCCAGCTCACTACCATCCTCGAGCGCACCCAGGAGAGCTCGAGGGAGTTCTAGAAGGAGATCTGGGGAGGGCTCACAGCGACAGCCCGTCCCGGCCAGCTGTCCTGCGCCCAGGCGCAAGACCTGCAAGTTGGCAGGGCCGAGAGGCCCCTACCTAACCTGATCCGCCCTGACGGGACTAGGATTGCAACCCCGGTCAGACATCCTCCTTCACTGATAAGATATCCATCTCCTCCTCGGCCTGTGCGAGATATTCCAGCTTATGGAAGTAGAAGGAGAAACCCACCTTCCGCCAGACCTTCCCATCGTAGTAGGGCGCCAAGAGATGTCCCGGATCCTCATCCCCAGAGGCAGCTCCGAGCTTCTCAAACGAGAGCTATTGGACCAAAAGCTGCTGTAGTGACCTTTCCGGCGGAGACCTACTCCAATGTCTAAGCTCGGCGCAAAGTCCTTAAGCCACCTAGAGGGGCGACCTCCGAGATCGTCTTAACTCCCAAATGGGAGACCCAGTTGGAAACGGAAGTCGTGCTCACCCAAGGGAAGACCTGTCCGAGATACGGGACAGCGAAAATGTCCCATATAACGTATCTCAAGATAGAAGGGACAATGACCCGCCAAACGTGTACAATGGATCCGGAGCTGTTGAATAGCCCCGGAACAACAAAGGAAATCAGGACAAAACCCTTGAACGCCTGGCTCAGATGGAGGAGTTAATAAGGAAGCTCCTGTCAGAAAAAGAAAAGGACGAATATGATTCAGGGGATGAACTTGAGCTCTTCGCCCCTAGCATAGCAGCAACGGCATACTCGCCCGGTTTCTGTATGCCGCACCTGTCCAAATTCAACGGAGACGGAGATCCGTCTGATCATCTGGGTATGTTCAATACCCTGATGATGGCCCACAACATTGGCCCCGAGTTGAGGTATTTAATATTTCCCTCCACACTGACTGGGCCGGCCAGGCAGTGGTTCAAACAAAGCAAGAAAGAGTCAATCAGCTCCTGGAAAACTTTCTCTGCTGACTTCAAGAGAGCATTCCTAGCCTCCCAGGCTGCCCGCATCAAGGCCGACTCCCTGGCCAACGTGAGGCAACAACCCGATGAGCCTTTGAAGGCTTACCTGAGCAAGTTCGCTAATGTCGCTGCTCGAGCCAGAGACGCAGATGATAGCTCCAAGCTCATGGCGTTGAGAACTGGAATCCTCATCGGATGGGGACTCTGGAATGAGATACAAAGGAAGGGAGTCAGCTCTGTAAATGAATTCCTGAATCGGGCCCAGGGGTGGATAAACTTGGAGGAGGCCCAAGCCTCAGCTGCCGGAACCAGCCATGTCCCTGAGCAGCCCGCTGGAGTGGGAACGGAGGTCGTGACAGCGACCCAGAACATTACACAGAATACCCAGTTTGGTGGAGGCAAGAGTAAGGGGAACGACGAGGGCAACCAGCACAGCCAAAAGAAGAATAAGCCCATGGAAAAATTTAAGCTGGTCTACGCGACTTATACGGAGCTCACCCACTCTAGGGAGGACATCTTCCTAGCAAACTCTGCTCGCCTCCCCTGGAAGAAGCCGGAGCCGTTAAAGTACCAGAAGGGGAAGCGAGACCCCTCCAAGTTTTGCCATTTCCACAACAACATTGGCCATAATACCAATTATTGTAGACACCTGAAGGATGAGATCGAGACTCTCATCCGAGCTGGCCCCTTGGCTCAGTAAGCGCAGAACAGAGTTCCCGCAGCCCGTCCGACTCCAGAAGTCCCGGTCACTCAGCCCGGGTCTCGGGTAGATCAGGACGTCCCTCCTCCAGTGACAGGAGTAGAGATCTCCACAATCTCTGGAGGTCCTCATTTGGCTGCCACAAGCGGAGGTGCCCAAAAGAGGTACGTCAACGAACTTAAGGCTCATAATGGAGTAGAGTTCATCCCCGAGCAGCATCTGCCAAAGCAGCAACGATTGGAAAGGCAACAAATCATTTTTACTGAGAAGATGCCAGCCACGTTTAGTTCCCTCATAACAACCCTCTGGTCGTAGCAGTGCAGCTCGCTAATCAGAGGGTTAGGAGAGTGCTGATCGATAATGGGAGCTCGGTAAACCTTCTATTCCGGTCCACGCTGGAGAAGATGGGTTTGTCCATCGCCGAGCTGAAGGTGACCTCCATGATGCTTTATAGTTTCTCTGGAGAAGGATCAGGGGCTATAGGGACGATCGAGCTGGTGATCACCTTAGGAGAGGGACCTCGGACAGTCTCAAAACTCCTTGAATTCGTGGTCATCGACTGTCCCGCCGCATACAATGCCATTTTGGGTCGACCTACACTTATAGCTTTTGAAACCATAACCTCCGTCCATCACCTCGCGCTGAAATTCCCTTCTTCCATAGGGATATGCACAGTCCGGGGTGATCAGCTTGCTGCCAGGGAATGCTACAGCATTTCCATGAAGGGAAAATTGAAACCCAGGCAGTTAACAATGGCCGTCCAAGGTGGAGAAGAGGAATCTCAGGAACCTTTGCCTAATCCTGAGATTGAAAAACCTCAGAGCACCGAAGGGGAAAGTATCGTCCTAAGTGAGGATATTGACCCCAGAATAGGCGAGGATAAGTCTGAGCTCCAAGCTATTGAAGAGCTCGAGGAAGTAAATATCGATCCATAGAATCCCTCACGGATGGTTAAGCTCGAGAAAAACCCCTGTGGCAAGAGGAAGGCGGAGATGATCAAATTCCTGCAGGAGAACCTAGATGTGTTCACATGGTCACACGAGGACATGGTGGGAATTAGTCCAAATGTCATCATGCATGCACACCCTTCATTTGGATAAGAGCGTTCCTGCAAAGTCCCAGAAACAGAGGCGCCTGGGAACAACTCGGGCTGAAGCCCTAGAAGAAGAAGTAGCCCGGCTTAGGAAATGCGACTTTATCCGTGAAGCCAAGTTTTCGATTTGGGTCGCCAATCCTGTGCTGGTCTCGAAGCCCAACGGGAAATGGCAGACCTGCATCGACTTCTCCAATCTGAATAAAGCCTGCCCCAAAGATTTTTTTCCCTTGCCAAGGATCGACCAATTGGTGGACGCCACGGCGGGGCATGAGCTCATGTCCTTTATGGACGCGTACTCAAGCTATAATCAGATCGCCATGAATCTGGCGGACCAGGAGCATACCAGCTTCATGACCCCAACTAATGTCTATTGTTACAAGGTCATGCCGTTCGGGTTGAAGAACGCCAGTGCTACATACCAGAGATTGGTGAATAGGATGTTTGCCAACCAGATCGGGAAGAACATGGAAGTGTACATTGATAACATGCTGGTCAAGTCAAAGACTGCTGATAACCATGTTTCTGACCTAGAGGAATGCTTCAAGATACTAAGGGAGTACGGCATGAGGCTAAACCCACAGAAGTGCACTTTTGGGGTCGCGTCTGGAAAATTCTTGGGTTTCATTGTCAACACTAGAGGAATCGAGGCGAACCCCGATAAGATCAGGTCATTGCTCGAGCTTCCCTCACCTAGGTTGCGAAAGGACGTTCAAGACCTGACAGGAAGGGCGGCAGCCCTTAATCGGTTTATTTCAAAATCCACCGACAAGTGCTTGCCATTCTATAACCTGCTTCGAGGGAATAAGAAGTTCGAGTGGACAAAGGAGTGCAAGAGTGATTTCCTCGACCTGAAGGCACATCTGGCCGAGCCGCCCGTATTGTCCAAACCAAAGGCAGGAGAGCCTTTTTCCCTTTACCTAGTTATCACAGAAGATGCAGCTAGTGCCGTATTGGTCCGAGAAGAAGACCGGGTTCAAAAACCAGTCTACTACATCAGCAAGAGACTTCTCGGAGCCGAGTCCCGATACCCGTTGATGGAAAAGATGGCATTCTGTCTTATCATGGCCTCCCAAACTCTCAGGCCATATTTCCAGTCCCACTCAATACACGTCATGACCGATAAACCTTTAAGGCAGGTTATGTAAAAACCTGAAGCATCGGGACGCCATTTGAAGTGGGCTATCGAGCTCAGTCAGTTCAAGATTTTGTACACTCCACGAACTGCAATAAAAAGTCAGGCCCGAGCCGATTTTGTGGCAGAGTGCATAGGATTCAGAGAAGATCCTATGGAAGAGCCACCCTAGGTCACCTCGACCCAGGCGTCATGGAAGATCTTCGTGGATGGCTCATCTAACGAGAACGACTCTAGGGCTGGAATCATTTTGATATCCCCAGAAGGACATAGATTCCACTCGATGCTAAGATTCGGATTCAAGGCCTCAAACAACGAGGCCGAATACGAAGCTTTGCTGGCCGGGCTAAGGGTAGCCCAGGAGCTGAAGGCCAGCTCCGTTCAATGCTTCAGCGATTCCCAGCTCGTGGTAAACCAGGTGCTAGGTGAATATGAAGCACGGGGAGGCAAGATGGCTACTTACCTGGCCATGGTAAAAGTCAAACTATCCGCGTTTGAATGAGGCTCAATCGACCAGATACCTTGAGAGCAGAACGTTAACGCAGACGCCCTCACCAAGCTCGCTACCTCCGGGGAGACGGAGGCTTTGGGATTAGTACTGGTAGAGTTCTTGGAGAAACCAAGTATAGAAGAGGTCAGGACGGAGGTCAAGATGATCGACACCAGACCGACCTGGATGACCCCCAATCCTCGAGTATCTCACTGAAGGAAAGTTACTCGAGGGGCGTAATGGCGCATGGCGGATTCTGTACCAGGCTCCAAGGTATACGATGGTAGACGGGGTGCTGTACCGGCGTGGGCATTCCCTACCCCTCCTACGATGTGTTCTGCCAGGCGAAGCAAAGACCATCTTGCAGGAAGTGCAGGAGGGTTTTTGCGGGGATCACACTGGGGGGCAAAGCTTGGCCCTAAAAGTCTTAAGGCAAGGGTATTACTGGCCCACTCTATCAAAGGACTCGATCTCGTACATCAAGAAATGTGACAAGTTCCAGCGATTCGCCACAATTTCCTGAGCTCCCCCAGTCGAGTTGAAGATGATCTCGTCCCCGTGGCCATTCGCGGTCTGGGGAATCGACCTGGTTGGCGCCCTCCCTACTGGAAAGGGCGGGGTCCGCTACGTTGTGGTGGCTATCGACTACTTCACAAAATGGGCTAAGGCAGAACCTTTGGTAACAATCCCTTCCAAGAAAGTCCTCGACTTCGTGGTCAGAAGCATTATCTGTTAGTTCGGGCTGCCAAAGAAAATTGTATCCGACAACGGGACTCAGTTCGACAGCGACTTCTTCACCGAATTTTGTGAAAGGAACGACATTGTGAAAAGCTTCTCCTCCGTGGCCTATCCCTAGGCAAATAGCCAGGTCGAGGCTATCAATAAGACGCTAAAGGCGAGCCTTAAGAAGAGGCTGGACGAAGCCAAGGGGGTCTGGTCAGAACAGCTCCCCCAGGTACTGTGGGCATACCGGACCTCGCATCGGACTCCCACGGGTCATACTCCTTTCTCCCTAACTTTTGGGAGTGAGGCAGTCCTTCCTGTTGAGATGAAGGTATCTTTGCATAGAGTCCAGGCGTATGACCAGGACCGCAACCATGAACTACTTTGCGCGTCCCTCGACCTGATTGATGAAAGACGAGAAGATTCCCAGCTCCAGCTCGCGCATTACCAGCAAAAAATCACTTGTTATTTCAACTCTAAGGTAAAAAAATGTGCCTTTAACATTGGCGACCTGGTCCTCAGGAGAGTCTTCTTAGCCGGTAAAGATCGCAAAGATGGAGTATTGGGACCGAACTGGGAAGGGCCATATCAAATCACCGAGGTCATAAAGGAAGGAACTTATAAATTAGCTCAGCTCAATGGAGAAGCAGTCCCACGAACATGGTACGCCATCCATTTGAAGAAATATTATAAGTAACACCCTTGTAAGGCTTACTCAGAAAGGCCATTTTTCGTTAAGCAACGAGAATTAAATCTTTTTTCATTATTGTGTATATTTGCGGATGTAATCTCAAGTAACCATGAAAGACCCTTTCCTAATTACTTGGGGGGCATATGGTGCCTGGATACAACCAAGTCAACCTAAAAGAACCCTAAAAAACTTAGAAGTTAATTCAAATTGATTGATCGTTGTTTTCCTTAAAATGCATGAGATATTGATAAAAATTAACGCCAACTATGTTTTCAAACTAACGGCCAGGATATAACCAGGTCCTAAAACTTAGAAGTTAATTCAAATTGATTGATCATTGTTTTTCTTAAAAAGCACGAGATATTGATAAAAATTAACGCCAACTAAGTTTTCAAACTAACGTCCTGGATATAACCAGGTCCTAAAACTTAGAAGTTAATTCAAATTGATAGATCGTTGTATTTCTTAAAAAGCACGAGACATTGATAAAAATTAACGCCAACTAAGTTTTCAAACTAACGTCCTGGACATAACCAGGTCCTAAAACCTAGAAGTTAATTCAAATTGATTGATCATTGTTTTTCTTAAAGAGCACGAGATATTAATCAATAATTAACGAGAACTAAGTTTTCAAGACAATGTCCAGGGTGAAACCAGGACTTATCTTAGAAGTTGGCTCAAAATTGGTTATGTTTTTTCCTAGAAAAGCATAGAATGTCAATCGCAGCACCAACAAAAACTAAGACTTGCCAAAATGCATAAAGGTAAAGTGATGCAAATCAATTAAAAGCAAAAAAGTTGGTAAAACCAATTGTCTCAAGGTTAGAAAACCTCATACAAAGTTACAAAAAAAATGTATACAAAGGATAAAAAGAAAAGAAGTCCTAGGCCCCGCCAGGCTGCTCTGATGAGGTCACCACCTCACCCTCTTGCTCGGCGGCTGTGGAGTTCTCCCCAGTCTCAGATGGTGCCTCGTGCTGAAGGCGAGCTTTGAACTTCTCCAGAAAGCTCTCCCAGGCATCCGCCCCCATGAAGGAGAAGTCACCATCTGGGTTATAAACCCAGCAGTGGTACAGCATAGCCTCCATGGAGGAGCTGGAGGCTACCCTCTCTGTCTCCAGGGCGGCCTTGGCCTCCTCGGCCTCAGCCTTCGTAGCATCCAGTGCGGCCCGAGTGGCCCTAGCCTACTCGAGCTCAGTCCTAGCCGCAGCTAGCACAGCCTTGGTAGCCTCGGCCTCCTGCAGCTTAGGCCGAGAAGCTTCCAGCTCGGCCTGTACGGTTGCAAGGGCATCCTTAGCCTCCTGCGCCTATTTCTTGGCAGTCTCCAAGGCGGCCAGAGCAGTCTGGTGTTCTGCCCTCATGTCTTCGAGCATGGCCCGAGATCGGGATATGCTCCGGTGGAGAGCTAGGGCACCCTGTAAGGCCAAAAGATGATAAGGCAACTGCCTTAGATAAAAAACCACAACAAATAAACATGTGCTGCATAACAAGCAAGGAATACCAAAGGCGAGGTCAACTTACCGTGAGAGCCATCCCCAGCGAAGACTCCATCACATTCTCCGGGCTCCTCGTCTTGATCGCCCTCAGGTCGCTCTTAGCGTCATTGTAGTAATGGTCCACGGTGTAGCTCGCCATCTCGTAGACCGTTCCCCGAAAGTTGTCGGGGATCTTCTCTAGAGCCCGGGGGTTCATCGGGACGCGCACCTCGGGGGTCGTGGCCGCCAAGGTCCCGGGGGGCACCTCCGTATCCCGAGCTGAGTCGGAGACTCGCGGAGGAGGAGGAGGCATCTTCGTTGCAGGAGGGGGCGGAGGCAGTTTCTCCGGAGCTGCCAGAGCCTGGTTTTTCCCCTTTGCAGGAGACTTAGAGGTGCTCCCGATGGCCTTTTTGGCTAGCCGAAGCTTTTTCACCATGGGCCCAGCGGCCCCAGCAGAAGAGTTCCCTCCAGGGAACATAGCTCGCAGGTCGGTGCTCCCGGGCTGAGACATCTCTTCTGAGAAAGCAAAGGCAAAGTATTAATATAAAAATAGAAATATTTATGCAAGACATCAAAAGTTAAAGGGAAAACAAATCTGAAATATATTGAAACGGATCCTACCCTCCGAGCTAGAGGAGGAATCTATGGTCACAACCACCGTCGCCAAAGCTGCAGTGGATGAGTCTAGGATAATGACTTCGCAGGCTAGAAGAGGTTCTGGGTCTGAATCTGGCTCGGGACTAGACTCTTCTACATACTGCCTAAGGCCCGGAGCTACTATACCCTCCTGAAGAGAGGGCCACGACCGAAGGTTGGTCCCATACTCCTCAAAAAAGACCGACCTAAAAGCTATGGTGTTATCTACAACTACAGTTCCCCTAGGGTGGCTACTTTCGTAATCCAGCACGAGCTGGTCGACGCACTGAAGTAAGGTTATATCACGGTCTGGGTCACTGCGATGACGTTGAACGGGCTGGTTGGGATTGAACCTAACTAACCGAGGATCGGCGGTGGCCCTATCTAAGTCCCTGAATGTGTAAGGATTACCTTGCCCAGAGGGACCTGCGGCTGCTCTGGACCGGACCCTCTCCTCGTCCGTTTCTTGGGCGACCTCCAGCGCCCGCTTCCCCTGCGGCCTCCTCATAAGGGGCACCTAGTCCTCCTCTTCCTCGTCCTCTCCTTCCCCTACGGCCTCCTCCTCAGGGATAGGTGCTATCTCGCGGGCTGGAGGAGGGCCTCGAGGTCTCCTCAAGGCCAAAATCTGGCCCATAGAGATCAGCTAGCATGCCAGCATCGTCTCGTCTGTCACGAGCTGGCGATAGTCCTTTTCACTGGGGGGCAGACCCGCCAGTGTCTCATATTGACCCCCGAGGGTCACAGACTTGGCCGTCCTCGAGAAAATGGCTGCATGATTGTTTCTAAGTAAGGAACAAATTGAGGCAGCTATTCAATAGTCAACTTAAGAGCTAAGAGTAAATGGTACTTATGAGGACGGTTGAAGTAATGAAGTTCGCAGTTGTGAAACCCCTTCGACATAAAGAACTGGTCTTTGAAGTCATTGGGGTGGCTGGGCAGCTCGATGACCGCATCCGTGTTTGGAAAATGGGTCAGGTAGTAGGACCCGTCACCTCACCCCCGTTCCTCCGGGCTGGCCTTGAGGCAAAAAAAATATAAGATATCCGCCGGGGTGGGGACCTCCCATTCCTACTTCAGGAACAGATATCTAATCCCCGCTAACAAACGGTAGGAGTTTGGGGGAAGCTAGAAAGGAGCCAACTTCACATAGTTGAGGAAGTCGGCAAAGTATTGGTCCAGTGGGAGGAAGGCCCCAGCCTTGAAGTGCTCGTCACTCCAAGCCGCGTAGTCTTCATCGAGCGGCGCACAGCTCCGCTCGCCTTCTAGGGGAGGTCGGGCGATATTGTGGGAAAGGAATATTTTATTCACTTTCCCCTGGTCGGTGATCTTCGAGACGATATTCTTAGCCTCGAAGAAAGCGTCGGGCTCCACCTCGAGCTCCCGCTCCATGGCCGGCCCAAAAACGGGGATTGGAGAGTCCATCGCCACCTCCTTCCCTTTGAATTGTTGAGAGGATGAGCTGCCTGCGGTCTTCTTAGGGGCGTTCTTCTTGGGTCCCATATGGTCGCCTAGCGAACAAAAGAAGAAATTTTAGAAAAGGCGACCTAAGCATCAGAAAGAACCTGAGGCGAAATGTGTTCCTTTGCACGGGCTGAGGTAATATCAGCCCGTGGAGAGTGAGACCACGTGGTTCTATGAACACGCGCCTGTGCTCCCAACGGATCCCCGATTACTCGGAATTCGTGTGTCAGGAGGGTCATGATAAAAGTTTTCCTTGGAAGGAAAGTTTCAATAGGCAAGAAGTGCAAAACCGCCTGTGAAGCGTGTCCCTTAAGCTACCCGGTTTTGCACCCAAAATGTTGGATATTTTAAACAAGCATACCAAAAATCCTACCCAGAAGATTTCCCCAGAAAGCGTACCCTATGAGCCATACTCCTAAATGGTTTTCTTCCACAATCGATGCCCTAAAATAAAAACCTACACCCTTCACACCCACAAAAAACCAACAGAATGTTGCATTCAGCTACAGGAACAAATTACCTAGGTTACAGTGAAGAAGAAATTCAAAGCATGCACAGTCAGAAAACTTACGGAGTGTTTTGCTGTGGGGAGGATGAAGGGATGGTCTGGGTTGGAGCCTCATCGGAATAGCTGGTACCAAAGCCTCAAAGGATCTCTCGCGCCTGAACTTCTAGAACGCTGGGAACAGTAACCGGGAGAGAAAGAGGGTTCTTTGAGGATGAGAAGAAAGAAGAAGATGGGAAATTTGGAAAATTTTCAAATAAACGGGTGGCCCATGCGTAAGGTGGCCACTCCTTTTATATACGTAGGAGGCCAAGTGAGCAGGGCCGTTGGATTTCCCTGATGTGGTATCCGAGGCTCTCTACTCGAAAGGCGAAATGACGGCTGAGTATAGGCTAGGCCATTTAATGTGGTTCTCGGAAGACGTACCATCACCAACCACGATGCTCCACGTATTCGACGCATGCGTAATGGGTGGAATATGAAGAGTCCATGAAGAAGCCTAAAAGCCCCCATTGTGGCCCCAGATGACGTCATGTGCCACGAGCAGAGGCTTGTGGGGGGCAAATGTACGCCCTAATTTTCCACGGGCTATTAGCGAGCTGAGATATGGAATAATTATATCAGCCACGTGGATGCCACGTAGCTGGAGCAGCTATTATTAGATCTTATCTTTTTAGCTCGAGGCAGCCAAAAGTTTATTAAGATTACTTAAGAGCCGAGTCAGATATGAAGACCGCGGGTCAAGAAGGCATCCAGCTCGAGGCACGAGCTGGAGTTGGAGGCTATGACCCTTTATAAAGTCAACCACGCAATGTAAACGTGCATATATAAGACATCACGTGTCTGATATATCCCTGAATTCTCGAACACGCAGCAGGAACGTGCGTGTTCAGGCACCCACGACTGGGTTGGGCCGTGCGGCCCATTATCCCCCTTACCTATTGATTATACCACACTTCATTTGTCAGATTTTAGGAATTAATCATGAATGTCATAGAAGTGACATGATGGGTAAGAAGGTCACGGGATGACCCCCCTTACCAACTCCCAGGTGCCTTCTCCTATAAATATGGAGACCCTGGGAGTTGCAAAGGGTTGGATTCTATTGTGTAACGAAATACCCTGTAAAGAATACCAGAAATATAGCAATAATATTGGCTGGTGGAGTAGAAGGATTTTAACCTTTGAACCACCTAAAAAAATATTCGTATCATCAGTTCATCTTAAGATCATTCATCTGTTTCGGTTCATTACTTAGCACTAATCCCATTCTCTTATTTTCTTAATTACCTGTTGGCGAAGAACCGCGTCAACACTTATATTTTCTTATAAGTTTATAAGGATATAATTCCTAGATTTTTTATTATCTTTTGTAACGCCCTGGTTACCCCAGAACAGTTACGGTGAACGGTGAACCGGAAATTTGACCCACTACCCGAGTCCTTTGGTTAAAAACGTGCTCTAAGTGTGATTAACAGGCTAAGGTGGAAAACTAATCAAAATGAAAAGATATATTTCATTAAGTATATAAACTGCTCAAGAGCTAATCAAAACATTTACAAGTTGTTTATAGTACAAAATGGTCATCATTGTTTCAAATTTACAACCCCGCCGACCTATGCGGCAAAAATAGGGTAAACCCCCTAGTTCCTCTGAGAGCGCCTTGGCCGTGGTGGTCAAGCGGCCGCATATGTACACATCACCACCTAAGCTCTCCACTCAAGGCTGGGTGAGCTTTTCTTTTCCTTTACCTGCACCACATAGCACCCATGAACCAAGGCCGAGCAAGAAAAAACAATATAGCATGATATAATATCAACAATGATCATAATAATCATTCAGGACTTTTAGTCCAAAACAAATAGGTGACAGTCGCAAAAGTCACTAAAGTGGGTACAACTCCCTTTAGCCATGTGACGATAGGGTCACCAGGGCTTAACAGATAAGTGAACCTTTCACTAGCTTAAACAGGATAGGTGCATGGTGACTAGTCACCAACATACCCTTCCTCATGACTCTAGAGTCATAACTATGGAACTTTGTTCCCTAGCCATGTGACAATCAGTCACCTAGGCCTTTGGCCCTGGCTCTCAGTTAGTAATCTTAGACTAGCCAAGCGCTTATAAGTTTCATCGACCTTAGGGTCGGTCCAGCATTAATGCCTTAGAGCCATTCAATGCTTGTATCGATTAGATCTAATCTTCATTCGGCCCTGCATTCAGGACGCTTATGCCGTTTCTAACTCTTAGGATAGAATCCCTAACTAGTAAGTACCATATACAATTAAACAATATTTGCTAGCATTTAATATGCAATCAATGTCCACATTTATCAACCAACATGCCTCAACAACAATCATGCATGTCACTTACACAGGGTGCAGTTTTCTTACCTCAGATTCGAGCTAGAATGATTAAAAGAACGACCCTTGAGAACGATCAACCTTTAGTCCTTCAGCGGTCACCTAGTCATAACCAAATACGGGACATCATCAATAAAAATGATCAACATAGGTTCCCAAACCAATATCTAGCCTCCGGGACATCAATCCAAACTAATCCAAGTAGTAGGAACAATCCCGAGGCCTAAAACTATGTTCCCAGGGTCAAAACACACAAACGGGCTCAACCCTGCCCAAGGGCTGCGGCCGTGACACCTTGGGCCGAGGCCCCCAGCCACACCAAGAGCAAGGGCTGCAGCGCCCAGCAAAGGCAAAATCCTCCCACCTGCTTCATTGAGCTAGGGCTGCGGCGCCCAAGAACAGGGCCGCGGCCCCCAACCCAGAGCCATTCCCAAACACGATTTCCAACATCCCAAAGCCTCCAAAATCATACCTAAACACTTCCAAATCATCAAATCAAAGTTCCCAAGCTTCCCAATGGTCCAAAACCATCAAATCCCAAGGCTCAATCGAACCAAAAACTCAACGATTCACAAAACCCAATTCTAAGCTTAGAAACTCTAAAAACTCAAAACTTTAAACTTCGATTACCTTTGATTGGGTTGTTTCTCGTCAAATCCTTCGGTCAAGAAACTTCTAATCTTTCCTAGGATCGCTATGCCTTGATCCTCGCTTGATTCCGACTCCTAGAACTCGAGATTTCCTTGAAAATGCTTCGGACGGTAAAATTAACTGCGGGAAGAGAACGAGAGGTTTTTTAACGTACGTTCTATCTGACAAGCTACTTCAAGCTTAAGTAACCTCAAATAAAACCTAGTGCTTGGGGTCCCAAAAACACCCCCGAGGACATTATAGTCAAAACTTCCAGAATTCCATCCTGATCTCAATAACTCCCAATTTATCATCAAATAACATTCTCATTACTCATTATCCCAATAAAAGACCCCCGTTGTGACGAAACCGCTAGTCCATAATATAAGACTGTCTCATACCGAGTAGCTCGAATATATCTCCATAATAATGGGATCTCATTCACAAATCACAATATGCACCCAAATACACAAATATACCCTTAACGGGCCAAATTATGAAAACACCCTAATATTCAAATGTGGACCCTCATGCATGCATATAATATCATATTATAATATAATTCACATATACATGCATATTATCAATTAATGGCATAATTAAGCAAGTATGGCTCTCCTGGCCTACTAATCCCGCCATGAAACCACATCGGAGAATTCGGGGCATTACATCTTTCTATGAAACTTTGCCATTTTTATTACCAATATAAAGAAAGTTTGCAGTTAGAAAATCAGCTCAAATTATTTACTTTTTCTTACTCAAGCATTTTTCCAAATTACAAGGGCCAAACTAAAAAATGTTTTTCTAGATTCTTGTCAACTTTACCATTTTATAATTCCAAATATATTATTCTTATGTCCTTAAAACTTTCTAGATTTAAAATTTGATATACCGTAAATATTTCCATAAAATTTAATTAAAAAATACTATGAGTTATTCACTCAACATACTGTCCAAAATTCGTGAATCCCGTCTGCAAATATTTTTCTAGATTTGTACAAGTTTCACAAAACATGCATAACTCCTAGCATACAAAATATTTTTGAGCATTTAAAAAGCCTACACTCATATTCACTTCTTATAAAATTGATTCATAGAGTTTATTTTTATGACCTAAGTCGTTATGGCAGGGCTTGATCCCTTATAACTCAAGTAAAAAACTTTTGCAACAAGCATAAGATCATACAACTTAGTGGAGCTTCGGATTACAAGCTAACAACAAACCCTACCACCATGCATACATAAACCATACATCATAAACACAATATTACAAGTCAAAATAATAACATAACACACTCATACAAAACAGATTTCCTAAGCGTGTACAAAACATAAACCAATGTTTACTAGAGTTTTACCTTAGTTTCTCTAGGCTTTGGTTGTGTGTGTTCCTCCTAGGTTTCGGGCCTCACCACTATCATTTAATACCTTCAAACCTCTTCCAAAACATCACCAAGTCAGATCATAACCCAATAAAAAGAAGGAATGAAGAGAAGAAATTGGCATTTTGAAACTAAAGGGTTACCTCCTTGATGATCAAGGTTGCATGCAAACTTCTTAGTGAGGTTGAGAGACTTATCATTGTCTTGAGCGTCTAGGTGCACAAATAGAGCCCTAGGCTCGGCATAGAGAAGAACAACAAGAAAGGGTGCAAGAACTCACCTTCAAACTTGGTTTCTCAAGCTTCCATAGAGGGTTCCTTGAGGAAACAAGGGAGAGAGAGAGAGAGAAACAAAATTAAGAGGGAGAGAGGGGAAACGCTCTGAATTCATTAGAGAATGATTTAAAGAAATGAGAGAGAGAGAGAGTAGGGTGGCTGCCAAGTGAGAGGATGGGTGATGTGCTGTGGGTTGGGTTGGAGTTGCTTCCTAGGCTCAACAAGTGTCACAAGACACTATTTAGAGTTAACTACATCATGCCACTAGCCTCATACACTCAGCCACTACAATTGATCCCTTAATTTTCTCACATTGGCTTAAAAACTTAAAACTATAGTGCATTCTCGGAAGGGGTGGTTGAGCCCAAAAATAAGGCCCAGGGGTGGTATAAAGCTAAAGCCCATTAAAACATGATAAAATGTAAATATAGCTACTCAAAATGTCATCATAGTCCCCTCATAGAATTTTTGGAAACCATTTTAATTTTTTTACACCAATAAGGCCAAATAAACTTCTTTTCTGGAAATACATATTAGGATTCTTTCCTAAGATTTTTTTTAAATCCCTCATAGACTTCTTAATATTCCTATGCCCAAATTAAATGTTTTCGCCATAATTATTTATTTTCCAATATTTTGTATCCGAGATGTTACACGTGTAAGGATTTTGTTTTGGTTCGGGACCAAAATTCTTGGTTTGACCAAAAGTCAATTAAATTCAAAATAATGCCACATCTTAATTTGAACTTTGATTTTCAAATCGTAATACATCCTTAGTGTGATATATATTATGGAAATAAAATTCTGATATGAATTCCTATTACCACGTACCCAAAAACTAAGGCATTACAATACCTACAATTTATAAAAGTTTCATCCTCGAAACTCAAAGTAGGTGAGGATACAACTCTCTAATCATATCTTCTAGTTCCCAAGTTGCCTCTTCAACCATGTGGTTACACCACTCCACTTTTACCAAGGGTATGGACTTGTTTCTCAACACTTTGTCCTTTCGATCCAAGATCGCCATTGGCTTCTCCTCATAGCAAAGCTTTGGATCCATGCTTAATTCTTCACAGCTGAGTACATGATTTGGGTCATCGATATATTTCCTCAGCACGGATACATGAAACACGTCACGTAGCACAGATAAGGCAAGTGGCAACACTAAATGGTATTCCAGTTTCCCAATTCTTTCTAGTATCTCGAAAGGCTTGATATATTGTAGGATGAGTGTAACGCCCTACTACCTTAGAGCCGTTACCAAGTGAGTATAAAAATGTGAAAACACTCGCTAATCGAGGATTTTAAAGCAAAAGTGCAATTAAGTCATAATCAGAGTATAAATCCTAGAAACAACTCTATTTCATTGAAAATCATAAAATTTTAACACCTGGGATCCCGAAATACAGTTTAGAAATATTTACAACATATAAGTACAATCAAGTCGGCCAAACAACAAAATCTATGTTTTATTACAATCATCTCCCGAAATCCACTGGTTGTGGCAGCCAGGCTGGCCAAACATGTACACGCCGCCTCATGCTTGCAACACTCGTGGTTTGTTGGCTTTCTCCTTGCCCTTACCTACACCACAGAACACCCGTGAACCGAAGCCCAGCAAGAAAACCCACAAACAGATAACATATGCAAAACTAACACATAGCATATAAATAGGCCATCAATAGGCTAAACACATACGGCCAAGACATCCCAGGTGCTTTACCAGGCCCTGGGTTTGCGGTCCACACCATGAGGATATCCCAGGTATCCTTTAGGGTCTCACCCTGGCAACTCGCACTCCACGTGCTCAACGCTGCTCCTGGCCCTTTGCCATACTAAGCGTTGCACTCTGCATGCCCAACGCCATTCCCTACCCTTTGCCATTCCCGGCCCCTGCCGACCTCGGGCCGCGCTGTTCCCGACTCTTGCAGAACATTTACACAATAGCATTCGTAGCATAATAAACAAATATTGAACACTAACAAATTCAATCAAAAGGCTACACCCTGCAATTAAAAAAAAATGGGGCTCAGCCCTGCATACAAGCTCTATGGGAACAAGGGTTCTCTTACCTGCGTCCCGAGCTCACCGAGCACCGATATCCCGAGCACAGTCCTCTAAGTTGAGCCTCGCCGGAACCCAAGTCACAACACATTAATAATATCCATCCATCAATTTCTAGTCCATAAAGTAACTTTGAAACATAACTCTAATCTCCGGAACCTTGGATTCTATCAATCTGGGTGATAAAATCCTTCCTGAGCCTTAACCATTGAGTTCCCAAGCCTATACAAACATCAATACACAAACTGGCACTAAGAGTCGCGACCCTACCCACAAACGCCGCAGCTAGCCTCGAAACAGAGGCTAGAACTTCACTAAAGCACACACGGGCCGCGGCGCGCATCAACCTCCGCGGCCTCCCATGGCCGCGCGCGCACACGGGCCGCGGCATGCCCCTCCTAGGGCCGCGACCCTCACCTCCAAACCCATAATTCTTCATCTTTTCCTGCATTTTCTTCAGACCAACTCATCCAATAATCAAGCTAAAAATTCCAGATAATCATCACAAAGATTCTAGCCCAATTTCAACAAAAAACTTGCTCCAAAAACTCAACTAAAACACCTAAGAACAGATGAAATTCTACTCACATGCATATCCTAAGAACATAGCTGAAATTCAAATATAATTCCCACAGTTAGAGCTTACCCTGGCTAAGTTATGCCTCTAAGCTGATTTCCCCAAGTGCCCAGCTTTAGCTCCTTAACTCTAACAGCCCAAAATCCTCAATTCCTGACTAGTTCCACCAAAGCTTCTTGACTGGTTTTTCACTAACTTGTTTCCTTGAGTTGCCTTAGAGAAGAAAAGGTGAGAGAGGGTATAGAGTTAACTTCAGCTGAGAATGAGAGGAGAATGTCGGTTTCTAAGTTTCCATAAGCTTCCTATACTTTGTTTTATTTAACTTAGGCTTTACGGTTACCTCAAGGCTCGGGGTACCAAAACGTCCCCGAGGATAAAATGGTAAATCTCTCCAATATTCCCTCCTAGACATTCTAATCTCAAATATATCTCCAATTATTTATTTCCATAACCCGATAACCCCACAATACATCTAATACCCAAAATACCCCTCGACTCACCCTGAGTCAGATTCTCAACCTCGTTGTGACTTTCTGGCTAACTGCTTCCCGGGACTGTCTCGGATCATGCGACACAGAAATATACCACATGCATAACATATTTATTACAATTATGCCCTCAACGGGCCAAAATCACAAATATACCCTTAACATCCAAACGGGGCCCACATGCATATTTAATTCAGTTAAACATGTATCTTTATCACGTATTCACGTAAATTCACATATTAACATATTAAATCATTTATTGCCCTGCAGGCACGCTAATCAAGGCCCTAAGCCCTATTAGCAAATTCGGGTCGTTACAACTATCCCCTCCTTATAGAAATTTCATCCTCGAAATTACCTGAACATCTCGGGATACCGCTCCCTCATCTCTGACTCAAGTTCCCACGTCGCCTCCTCAACCTTGTTGTTCCTCCACAGCACTTTCACCAAGGCGATGGTCTTGCTCCGCAAAACTTTATCTTTCTGGTCAAGAATCTGAACTGGCTTCTCCTCATAGGACAAATCCCGATCAAGCTCCAGATTCTCATAACTTAGAACGTGCGTCGAATGTGACACATACTTCCTGAGCATGGATACGTGGAAAACATTATGAACCCCTGATAGAGCTGGAGGCATCGCTAGCCTGTAAGCTACCTCTCCAACCCGTTCCAGAACCTCGATGTGGCCAACAAACCTAGGGCTCAACTTGCCCCGAACACCAAACCGTTTCACTCCCCTCAAAGGTGAAACTCTAAGAAACACATGGTCACCAACCAGAAATTCTACGCCCCTGCGTTTCAGGTCTGAATAACTCTTTTGATGACTCTGGGAGGCGAGCATTTGTGCTCTAATCTTCTCAATCGCCTCATTGGTCCTCTGAAGCATCTCTAGACCCAGATATCTCCTCTCCCTTGTCTCATCCCAATGGATAGGTGATCTACATTTCCTTCCGTAAAGCATTTCATACGGAGCCACTCCGATGGTCGCCTGATAACTGTTGTTGTACAAGAACTCGATCAAAGGGAGATACTTACTCCATGATCCCCAAAAATCTAGCACACAGGCTCGCAGCATATCCTCCAATATCTGAATCGTCCTCTCAAACTGTCCATCTGTCTGAGGATGATAAGTGGTACTAAACCGTAACTGCGTGCCCATAGCCTTCTGCAGACACTCCCAAAACTTGGATGTGAAGGTGGGGTCTCTGTCGGATACTATCGACCTCGAAGCCCCATGAAGTCGAACAATCTCCTTCACATATAGCTCAGCATACTGCTCCACAGTATAAGTTGTTGTAATAGGCAAAAAGTGGGCGAACCTGGTATACCTATCCACAATCACCCACACTGAGTCATGCTGTCCCACGGTCCTCGGCAAACCAACCACAAAGTCCATGATGATATCTTCCCACTTCCATTCTGGGATCCGCAGAGGCTACAGCAACCCCGCTGGCTTCTGATGCTCAGCCTTGACCTGCTGACACGTTAAGCACTTGGCCACATAATCCACCACATCCCTCTCCATGCCCGACCACCAATATAAAGCTCTCAAATCCTGGTACATCTTCGTTGTAATCGGATGCAAAGAATAGGGAGTGGTACGCGATTCATCTAAGATCTCCCGCCGGATATCATAATCCATCGGAACGCAGATTCGACCCTTGTACTTCAGTAATCCCATCTCTGAAATAGAAAAGTCCTTAGTCACTCTAACTAAGACATCCTATCTGCGACCTCTCAACTGAGGATCTTTCTCCTGCACTTCCCTAATCCTCTCAAGGTGTGTAGACTGAAGAGTGATGTTGGCCAACTGTCCAATCACCAACTCTATACCTGCTTTGGTCAGCTCCTCAGCTTGCCTATCAGATATCTGCCTCAAACTAAACAGTTGTCCTGGGCCTTTCTGACTCAATGCATCTGCCACCACATTAGCCTTCCCAAGATGGTATAGGAAATCACAATCATAATCTTTAACCAATTCCAACCACCACCTCTGGCGCATATTCAGGTCCTTCTGCGTAAAGAAATACTTTAGACTCTTATGGTCGGTGTATATCTCGCATTTCTCATGTAACCCCCTGGCTACCCCAGAACAGTTACGGTGAACCGGAAATTTGACCCGCTACCCGAGTCCTTTGGTTAAAATCGTGATCTAAGTATCATTAACAGGTTAAGGTGTAAAACCAGTAAAAAGGAAAGGGGCACTTTTCATTAAGTAAGTAAATTGCTCATGACCCTTTTTAAAATGTTTACAAGTAGTTCATGTTACAAAAGAGTTGCTACAGTTCCAATCTCCGCCGGCCTAAGCGGAAAAAATAGGGAAAACCCCTAGTCCCTCTGAGAACTCCTTGACAGTGGCGGTCAAGCGGCCCTATATGTACATCACATCGCCCAAGCTCTCCACTCAAGGCTGGCCAAGCTTTTCCTTCCCTTTACCTGCACCACATAGCACCCATGAGCCAAGGCCCAGCAAGAAAACATAATAAAACATGATATAATATCAACAACGATCACAGTAACCATTCAGGACTATCAGTCAACAAATAGGTGACAATAGCCAAAAGTCACAGTAATGAGCATCGCTCCCTCTAGCCTTGTGACGATAGGGTCACCAGGGCTTAACTGATAGGTGATTCTTTCATAAGTTTGTTTAGGACAGGTGCATGGTGATTAGTCACCAACATAACCTTCCTCACGACTCTGGAGTCGAAACTATGGACAACGTCCCTTAGCCTTGTGACAAACGGTCACCGGGGTCATATACCTTGGCTATAATCATCTGGTCGTAGACCAGGCAAGCGCTTATAAGTTCTTCGACCTTAGGGTCGGTCCCGCATTAATGCCATAGAGCCATTCAATGCGTGATCATCGACTTTAGAGTCGGTCCCTGACTAGTCAGTGTCTCAAACAGATAATCAGCGTTCAATAGCATTTAATATGCAATCCATGTCCACATATATCAACCAGCATGCCTCAGGTATCAAACCACGCATGCCATATATCTATACAGGGTGCAACTGTATTCATACACTGTTTTCTTACCTCTGGTTCGAGTGAGTATTATAATATGAACGACGCCTGAGAACGATCAATCTTTAAATTCCTTGACGGTCACCTGGTCATAACCAAAATATAGGATTCATCAATAAAAATGATAACTGAGGGTTCCCAAACCAAATCCCAGCCCCCGAGACCTCAAATACTACCCAACCGGGTACTAGGTCCAACCCCGAGGCCTATGGTTTGAATCCCTAAGCTAAAAACCTTATTTTAGCAAAATTGGCTCTAAGGGCCGCGGCCCTCCCTGCTGCGCCGCGGCGCGCCCCCCTGACAGGGAAGCTCCCGATCTGCCAGGCGCCAAGGGCCGCGGCGCTCCCTTGCTGCGCCACGGCGCTCAGCCCAGAATGGCTAAGTCGGCCACACGAACCAGCTTTTCTCCCTGAGCTCTTTCCTCTCAAACCAGACCTTCAAACCCTCTCTAAACCTCTTCCAAACACATAATTGAACCCCCAAACAACACCCTTATCCAACCCCAATCAAAACAACATAAAAACTCCCTTTAATTCATACTTTCCACATCAAAACTCATGATCTAAAAGCTAAAACAAAAACAAAGCATAGCTTGAGTTCAATGATCAAAGCTTACCTTAAAACCTGTTTTGAACCTCCCACACAAGCAGAACTTAGTCTACTAACTCAGCCTTGAGGTTCCTCTTGGTTGAATCCACAACTAGAGCTCAAAACACCAAAGAAGACAATGAAAGAGGTTGTACGGGAAGGGAGAAGATAATGCCTCTGTTTTTGCCCTGCTTACTCTACAGCCTTCTAAGCCACTTAGTCACATATATCCTTCCAAAAAGACCAAAAATACCCCTTATGTCATCTTAAGTCTCCAAAGCCACCCCAAGGGAAAAATTGGTACATTCCGCTAAACCCGTTAATTATAATTAACGCTTCCCAATTCCCGCTAATCTCAATATCCTCAAACGCCAATATTTCATATCCCGTTACCCTAAAATCCCCGGTAACGTTATAATCACTAATATCACCCCGAGCCCCGAGCTCAAACCTGTTATGATCAAACCGATAATCACGTTTAACGATCGTCTCATGTCGGAATACTCGAACCGATCCACATTATAATGTGGTCTCACAATATATCATTAACATACAACAAGTATTCAATTATACCCTCAACGGGCCAAATTACCATAATACCCCTGTAAACAAATGTGGACTCACATGCATGCATTTAACATCATATTATAATATAATTCTCATAAACATGCATAAACACATTTAATGGCATAATTAAACAGTTATGGCCCTCCCAGCCTACTAACCCAGCCATTAACCATAATAGGGAATCCGGGGCATTACAACTATCCCCTCCTTACAGAAATTTCGTCCTCGAAATTTACCTGAACAACTCGGGATACTGACTCCGCATATCAGACTCCAGCTACCAGGTCGCCTCCTCGACCTTGCTGTTCCTCCACAATACCTTAACCAAAGGTATTGTCTTGTTCCTGAGGACTTTATCCTTCTGATCAAGTATCTGAACAGGCTGCTCCTCAAAGGAGAGATCTGGCTCAAGCTCCTGATCTTCATAACTCAAGACATGTCTCTCATCAGATACATACCTCCGAAGAGCGGACACATGGAATACATTATGCACGGCTGACAACGCCGGAGGCAAAGCTAGCCTGTAAGCCACTTGACCAACCCTCTCCAGGATCTCAAATGGACCTACAAATCTGGGACTCAGCTTGCCTTTCTTCCCAAACCTTCTCACCCCTTTCCATGGCGAGACTCTAAGGAAGACATAGTCTCCTACCTGGAACTCCACGTTCCTGCATTTGGGATCTGCATAGCTCTTCTGTCTACTCTGAGAAGTAAGCATCCGAGCTCTAATCTTATCAATAGCCTCACTGGTCCTCTGAACCGCCTCAGGACCTAAGTATCTCCTTTCACCTGTCTCATCCCAATGAATGGGAGATCTACACTTTCTACCATATAGCATCTCATAAGGTGCAACACCAATGGTAGACTGGTAACTGTTATTATAGGAGAATTCTATCAAAGGCAGATACATACTCCATGATCCACCGAAGTCTAGCACACATGCTCGCAGCATGTCTTCCAGTATCTGGATCGTCCTCTCAGATTGCCCATTTGTCTGAGGATGATAAGCTGTACTGAACTTCAGTCGTGTACCCATGGCTGTCTGTAAACTCTTCCAAAACTTGGAAGTGAACGTAGGGTCCCGATCTGACACAATCGACCTAGGAGATCCATGGAGGCGCACGATCTCTCTCACATAGAGATCTGCATACTGGTCAACAGTATAGGTAGTCCTCACTGGTAGAAAGTGAGCTGACTTGGTATAGCGATCTACTATCACCCAAATGGAATCATGCTGACCAATTGTCCTGGGCAAGCCCACCACAAAGTCCATTGTGATGTCTTCCCACTTCCACTCTGGGATATCCAGAGGCTGCAGTAACCCTGCCGGCGTCTGATGCTCAGCCTTGACCTGTTGACATGTCAAGCACTTAGCCACATATTCCACTACATCTCTCTTCATCCCTGGCCACCAGTACAATGATCTTACATCCTGGTACATCTTTGTGGTGCCTGGATGGAAAGAGTAAGGTGTAGTATGAGATTCATCCAGAATCTTCCGCCTCAATGCAGTGTCTAACGGAACACATATCCGTCCTTTGTACCTCAACAACCCCAAATCAGACACTGTATAATCCCTGGATGCTCCAGCCAAGACATCCTCTCTAATCTTGATCAGCTGTGGATCACTCAACTGACCCTCTTTAATCCTCTCTAGCAGTGTAGACTGTAGCGTAACATTGGCCAACTGGCCTACCAGCAACTCTATACCAGCTCTGGTCATATCATCAGCTAATTCCCTGGCTATCAGCCTAATACCATGAATCTGTCCCAGACCCTTCCGGCTTAAAGCATCAGCTACCACGTTGGCTTTCCCTGGGTGATACAGAATCTCACAATCATAATCTTTCACTAATTCCAGCCAACGCCTTTGCCTCATGTTCAAGTCCTTCTGAGTGAAGAAGTACTTCAGGCTCTTGTGGTCTGTATAAATCTCACACTTCTCTCCATAGAGATAGTGCCTCCATATCTTTAAAGCGAAAACCACCGCTGCCTACTCTGAGTCATGGGTAGGATACCTTTTCTCATACCCCTTCAGCTGACGAGAAGCATAAGCTATAACACTCTCTGATTGCATCAAGACACAGCCCAATCCCTGATGAGAAGCATCGCAGTATATCACAAACTTCTCCTGGTCTGTAGGAAGGCTCAGAACTGGAGCTGTAATCAATCTCTGTTTCAACTCCTGGAAGCTGTTCTCACATCTGTCTTACCACACAAACTTCTGACCTTTGCATGTCAACTCAGTCAACGATGTAGTAATCTTCGAGAACCCTTCCACAAAACGTCTGTAATACCCTGCCAATCCAAGGAAACTCCTAATCTCAGAAGCATTCTTTGGCCTTGGCCAATCTCTGACTGCTTCAATCTTTGATGGATCCACTGTAATCCCCTCCTTACTGACAATGTGCCCAAGGAAGGACACCTGAGACAACCAGAATTCACATTTCTTGAACTTTGCAAACAATCTATGTTCTCTCAATCTCTGTAGAACTAATCTCAGATGATGCTCATGCTCTGACTCAGTCTGAGAATACACCAGAATATCATCGATGAAGACGATCACAAACTGGTCTAAATAATCCTTGAACACCCTGTTCATCATATCCATAAAAGCGGCAGGGGCATTAGTCAATCCAAATGACATAACTAGAAACTCATAATGCCCATACCTAGTGCGAAAAGCGGTCTTCGGTATGTCTCCCTCCTTAACTCTCAACTGATGATAACCAGAACGAAGGTCAATCTTAGAGAATACCGTCTTACCCTGCAATTGATCAAACAGATCATCTATCCTTGGCAAAGGATACCGGTTCTTAATTGTCAGCTTATTCAGTTCCCTGTAATCTATGCACATCCTCAGAGAACCATCTTTCTTTTTCACAAACAGAACTGGCGCACCCCAAGGTGAAAAGCTAGGTCTGATAAAACCCAAATCCAACAGCTCTTGCAGCTGTACCTTTAATTCTTTCAACTCAGCTGGGGCCATTCTGTATGGTGCTCTAGACACTGGGTCCGTCCCTGGGGCCAGTTCTATAACGAACTCAATCTCTCTGTGTGGTGGCAATCTTGGCAAATCCTCTGGAAACACATCCAGAAACTCACACACAAGTCTAGTATCCTCTGGTCTCACTGGCACGACCTTAGTGGTATCAACCACACTGGCTAAGAATCCAATGCAACCCCCTTGCAATAAATCCCTAGCCCTCAATGCAGAAATCATAGGAATACGGGGTCCATGCACAGTACCAACAAATAAAAAAGGATCCTCACCCTCAGGCTCAAAGGTGACCATCTTCCTTCTACAGTCAATGGTTGCCCCATACTTGGCCAACCAGTCCATACCCAGTATCATATCGAAGTCAGTCATAACCAACTCTATAAGATCCACTGACAACTCTCTGCCCTCTACTATCACTGGCAAAGATCTGACCCACCTCCTGGATACAACCAGCTCCCCAGTGGGTAACAAAGTACCAAACCCCACAGCATGGAAATCACAAGGTCTACACAATCTATCAATAACACTACTAGCAACAAAGGAATGTGTAGCACATGAGTCAATCAATACATTATAAACAGTTCCTGCACTAAGAAGCTGACCTGTAACAACTGAGGGGGAAGCCTCAGCTTCTTCCTGAGTCAATGCAAACACTCGCGCTGGGGCCGAGCTGTCTGCCTTCCTGGGTTCTTCCTTTCTTGCCTTAGGGCAATCCTTTTTCAGATGACCCACTTCTCCACAAGAGAAGCAGGCCCTTGCCTTACACTCTCCCAAGTGATGCCTCTTGCATCTAGGACACTCGGGATAGGACTTCCAGGCTTCACTGCCCCCAGGACGACCTATTGTAATACCACGAGGTCTCCTGTCAGGACCTGGAACTGGGAAGGTATCAGGAACCTTCCTCTTCTGATCACTGAGACCAACACCCCTACCAGAACCCACAAATGGAGGACCTGGCCTCCTGAAATCCCTTCTGGCTGCACTCTCACGCCAGATCTTAATCTCTGCAGTTTCAGCTGTAAGTGCCTTCTCCACCGCCTGTGCATAAGTAGTGACTCCTGCCACAGTGGTGATGCGCACATCTCGGGCTAACCTAGGCTGTAGCCCCTGTAAGAAACACTCCCTCCTGGTCCCATCAGTGGGCACCAGCTCCTTGGCAAACTTTGCCAAACGGTCAAACCTTAAGGCATACTCGGTCACTGATAAGTTTCCCTGAAGTAGCCTCATAAATTAGTCAGCCTTCGCCGCTCTAATGGCGTCATTATAATACTTTTCATTGAACAAGGTCTGAAATTCCTCCCAGCTCAGGAGATTAACATCCTTGGTCTGGCCAACCACTTCCCACCAAATCCGGGCATCCTCCCGAAACATATAGGCAGCACACGCCACCCTCTCATTACCAACTACCCTCATAAAGTCAAGCATAGTGGTAAGCATGCTCATCCATTGTTCAGCTTTGGTGGGATCAGCACTGCCTTCAAACACAGGAGGTTGTTGTTTCCTGAACCGCTCATAAAGAGGTTCCAATCTATTTTCAACCCCAGGCAGTGGCCCAACAACTGGCACCGACACAGAAGGTGCCTCTGCAACACTGGCTACCACTGGCACTTGCTGCTGTCTTAGGAGACGAAGCTCCTCCCCTTGTTTCAACACTATAGCCTGCAAATCGTTAAACAACTGCTGCCAGTTTGCAGGTGCTGGCTGTGGAACCTGAGATTGGTCATTCGCTTGACCCTGACTACTGTCATTATTTTGACCCTGACCATTCTGGCCAGCTGAGGTGCCTGTCTGTTCTGGGTTCATTCTGTCACTGATACCTTACTGAAACAATAATCAATACGGCCAGTCAGGTAGTAATAACTAAACCTCTTGCCGCCTTACGGTCCAAGAATGACAGACAATTACCACGTTCCACAGTCATTCAATATTCACAATCAGATACACGTTCATGGCATTCAGCACTCAGCATGTATCACATAATAACTCATAAACAACCATACTAATAAGTAGGTGCCAGCAATCTCAGTACTAATCAGTACACATTTGTTGAAGATATGATATTTCAGGGCACGGGCTCAACATAATATCTCATGCACTCAGGTAAAGCATATATATCACATTTACACAATTATACATGTAACCACATAAATAGTTACCAAACCGTGAGTCGAGCTTGTCTTCGGTGATGTGTGTACATACCCAGCCAGTCTACAGGAACCCTAACCCTGGCATTGCTCTGATACCAAGTTGTAACGCCCTGGCTACCCCAGAACAGTTACGGTTAACCGGAAATTTGACCCGCTACCCGAGTCCTTTGGTTAAAATCGTGATCTAAGTATCATTAACAAGTTAAGGTGTAAAACCAGTAAAAAGGAAAGGGGCACTTTTCATTAAGTAAGTAAACTGCTCATGAGCCTTTTTAAAATGTTTACAAGTAGTTCATGTTACAAAAGAGTTGCTACATTTCCATATATACAATCTCCGCCGGCCTAAGCGGCAAAAATAGGGAAAACCCCTAGTCCCTCTGAGAACTCCTTGACCGTGGCGGTCAAGCGGCCCTGTATGTACATCACATCGCCCAAGCTCTCCACTCAAGGCTGGCCAAGCTTTTCCTTCCCTTTACCTGCACCACGTAGCACCCATGAGCCAAGGCCCAGCAAGAAAACATAATAAAACATGATATAATATCAACAACGATCACAGTAACCATTCAGGACTATCAGTCCAACAAATAGGTGACAACAGCCAAAAGTCACAGTAATGAGCATCGCTCCCTCTAGCCTTGTGACGATAGGGTCGCCAGGGCTTAACTGATAGGTGATTCTTTCATAAGTTTGTTTAGGACAGGTGCATGGTGATTAGTCACCAACATAACCTTCCTCACGACTCTGGAGTCGAAACTATGGACAACGTCCCTTAGCCTTGTGACAAACGGTCACCGGGGTCATATGCCTTGGCTATAATCATCTGGTCGTAGACCAGGCAAGCGCTTATAAGTTCTTCGACCTTAGGGTCGGTCCCGCATTAATGCCATAGAGCCATTCAATGCGTGATCATCTACTTTAGAGTCGGTCCCTGACTAGTCAGTGTCTCAAACAGATAATCAGCGTTCAATAGCATTTAATATGCAATCCATGTCCACATATATCAACCAGCATGCCTCAAGTATCAAACCACGCATGCCATATATCTATACAGGGTGCAACTGTATTCATACACTGTTTTCTTACCTCTGGTTCGAGTGAGTATTATAATATGAACGACCCCTGAGAACGATCAATCTTTAAATTCCTTGACGGTCTCCTGGTCATAACCAAAATATAGGATTCATCAATAAAAATGATAATTGAGGGTTCCCAAACCAAATCCCAGCCCCCGAGACCTCAAATACTACCCAACCGGGTACTAGGTCCAACCCCGAGGCCTATGGTTTGAATCCCTAAGCTAAAAACCTTATTTTAGCAAAATTGGCTCTAAGGGCCGCGGCCCTCCCTGCTGCGCCGCGGCGCGCCCCCCTGACAGGGAAGCTCCCCATCTGCCAGGCGCCAAGGGCCGCGGCGCTCCCCTGCTGCGCCGCGGCGCTCAGCCCAGAATGGCTAAGTCGGCCACACGAACCAGCTTTTCTCCCTGAGCTCTTTCCTCTCAAACCAGACCTTCAAACCCTCTCTGAACCTCTTCCAAACACATAATTGAACCCCCAAACAACACCCTTATCCAACCCCAATCAAAACAACATAAAAACTCCCTTTAATTCATACTTTCCACATCAAAACTCATGATCTAAAAGCTAAAACAAAAACAGAGCATAGCTTGAGTTCAATGATCAAAGCTTACCTTAAAACCTGTTTTGAACCTCCCACACAAGCAGAACTTAGTCTACTAACTCAGCCTTGAGGTTCCTCTTGGTTGAATCCACAACTAGAGCTCAAAACACCAAAGAAGACAATGAAAGAGGTTGTACGGGAAGGGAGAAGATAATGCCTCTGTTTTTGCCCTGCTTACTCTACAGCCTTCTAAGCCACTTAGTCACATATATCCTTCCAAAAAGACCAAAATACCCCTTATGTCATCTTAAGTCTCCAAAGCCACCCCAAGGGCAAAATTGGTACATTCCGCTAAACCCGTTAATTATAATTAACGCTTCCCAATTCCCGCTAATCTCAATATCCTCAAACGCCAATATTTCATATCCCGTTACCCTAAAATCCCCGGTAACGTTATAATCACTAATATCACCCCGAGCCCCGAGCTCAAACCTATTATGACCAAACCGATAATCACGTTTAACGATCGTCTCATGTCGGAATACTCGAACCGATCCACATTATAATGTGGTCTCACAATATATCATTAACATACAACAAGTATTCAATTATACCCTCAACGGGCCAAATTACCATAATACCCCTGTAAACAAATGTGGACTCACATGCATGCATTTAACATCATATTATAATATAATTCTCATAAACATGCATAAACACATTTAATGGCATAATTAAACAGTTATGGCCCTCCCGGCCTACTAACCCAGCCATTAACCATAATAGGGAATCCGGGACAATACATCTCACGATAGAGATAATGTCTCCAAATCTTAAGTGCGAACACCACCGCTGCCAATTCCAAGTCATGCGTGGGGTATCTCTGCTCATATTCCTTTAACTGTCTCGAGGCATAGGCTATCACCTTACCGGCTTGCATCAGCACACACCCCAAACCCTGTCTGGATGCATCGCAATAAACCACAAACTTTTCATCTCCTATCGGCAAACTTAACACTGGCGCGGTGATCAGTCTCCGCTTCAACTCCTTGAAGCTGTTCTCACATCTGTCCGTCCAAACATACCTTGTCTTCTTCTTTGTCAGTTCTGTAAATGGTGTAGCTATTCTGGAGAATCCTTCTCCGAACCGCCGATAGTACCCCACTAAGCCAAGAAAACTTCTCACTTCAGGAACATTGATTAGTCTAGGCCAATCCTGACCGCCTCAATCTTACTTGGGTCAACCAAAATCCCCTCCATACTGACAATATGGCCCAGAAATGTAACTTGTGGTAACCAAAGCTCACACTTACTGAACTTGGCATATAACTTATACTCCCTCAACCGCTGTAGAACCAACCGCAGATGCTGCTCGTGCTCTGCCTCTGACTGAGAATACACCAAGATGTCATCGATGAACACAATTACAAACTTATCCAAGTAATCCTTAAAAACCCTATTAATCATATCCATAAAGGCTGCTGGGGCATTGATTAATCCAAAGGACATAACCAGGAATTCATAGTGTCCATACCCGTTAGAAAAGCGGTCTTTGGTATGTCCTTCTCTTTAATCCTTAACTGATTGTAACCTGATCGGAGATCTATCTTGGAAAACACTGTTCTTCCCTGTAACTGATCAAATAAGTCATCGATCCTAGGCAGTGGATGCTTGTTCTCAATGGTTAACTTGTTTAGCTCCCTATAATCAATACACATCCTAAGGGATCCATCCTTCTTCTTAACAAACAACACTGGAGCACCCCATGGCGAGAAACTCGGTCTGATGAACCCCAAGTCAAGTAACTCCTGCAACTGAATCTTCAACTCCTTTAACTCCGCTGGAGCCATTCTATAAGGTGTCCTAGATACTGGCTTCGCTCCTGGTCTAACTCTATAACAAAGTCAATCTCCCGCTGCGGTGGCAACCCTGGCAAATCTGCCGGAAACAAATCCAGAAACTCACACACCAGTCTAGTATCACCCGTTCCAACCGACACCACCCTAGAAGTGTGCACAGCACTCGCTAGAAATCCCATACAACCTTCCTGCATCAAGTCTCCAGCCCTCAATGCTGAAATCATTGGCACTCGTGGTCCACTAACTGTTCCGACACACACAAAGGGTACCTCCCCTTCCGGTTCAAAAGTCACCATTCTGCGCTTGTAGTCAATCGTTGCCCCATACTTCGATAACCAATCCATCCCTAGAATCAGATCAAAATCGTCCATCTCTAACTCAATCAAATCAACAGACAATTCCCTACCATCTATCTATACTGGCAATGCTCTAATCAATTTCCTAGAGACTACCAGTTCTCATGTTGGCAACAGAGTTTGAAATCCCCTAGCATACACACCACTAGGTCTACAAAGTTGATCTATCACTCTAGCAGATACAAATGAATGGGTAGCCCCTGATTAAAATAATGCACTATAAAAAGAACCAGCACTAGAGATCTGACCTGTCACAACTGAGGGGCTAGCCTCCGCCTCAATCTGTGTCAAAGTAAATACCCTGGCAGGAGCAAGACTATCACTCTGCTTCTACTCCTCTTTCTTAACTTGAGGGAAATCCCTCTTCAGATGACTGGCACTCCCACAAACAAAGTAGGCCCTGATCCTACACTCACCCTGGTGTCGTCGCCTGCACCGCGGACACACTGGAATGCTCCTCCAGTTGTCACTTCCACCCTGTGGGCCAGTAGAAGCAGCCTCTGCCCTCCTATCTGAACTGGGAGGAACAAAGGAAACTGGGGCCTTCCTCTTCTGCTCACTAGAACCACCACCCCGACTGGATCCACCAAAAGGAGGCATTGCCCTCCTCGCATCGCACCTAATAGCGCTTTCCTTCCAAATATAATCTTCGGCCCTCTCAGCTGTAAGGGCCTTGTCCACTACCTAGGCATAAGTAGTAGTCTCTGGATTCAAAGTAATATTCACATCGAGGGCGATCATAACGTTCAACCCCCGCACAAACCTATCCCTTCTTGCCGCCGTCGGCACTAGATCTGGCGTAAACTTCGCCAATCTGTCAAACTTTAAAGCATACTCTGTCACTGTCGATCGGTTCTGGGTCAGGTTGATGAACTCGTCATTCTTTGCAGCTCGAACCGCCACACTGTAATACTTCTCGTTAAATAAGTTTCTGAACCCTTCACAAGTCATAACCATTACATCCCTTCTCTGAACTACCACATCTCACCAGATGTGGGCATCCTCTCTAAACATGTAGCTAGCACAAGCTACCCTCTCATTTCCCTGAACCCTTATAAAATCCAGAATTGAGGAGATCATATTCATCCACTGCTCTGCCCAAAGTGGGTCTGGTCCACCCTCGAAGGTGGGAGGATGCTGCTTTCTGAACTGGCATTGGCGCCACTACCTGCTGAACTGGCAGCCCAGTAACCTAAGGTGAGGCCTGCTGCCTCAGCTATCGCAACTCTTCCTCTATTTGTCGCAGTCTCGCTTCCATCTCGACAAACATCTCTTGCAAATTCTTTGGGGCAAGTGGAGGGCTCTGACCCTGGTCATCATCCTTGGCCCTGCTGCGGCGGAGTCTAGCTGATTTTTGAGGCATCTCAACAAATATGCATGCAACCAACGCTGCTGCTCATCTGGCATGATAACGACATCCAAAAACCACCTCCCAAATACATTAGCCATCCACAAATAGTAACTGATATAGCATACAAATAGCATATAACACACAACGGGCCATGCCCTGGCATCATGCATATGTTAACTCATTCATCATGCTCCATATGAAATAAGCAGGCAAACAGGGCATTCAAGCACATATTCAAACACATTAGTCAATCATACCAACCAACTGTGAGTCGAGCTTGTCACTGACATCAAGCGTACATGTTCGGTCAATCTCCAGAACCAATAACCTTGGCTCGCTCTGATACCAAGTTGTAACGCCCGACTACCTTAGAGCTATTACCAAGTGAGTTTAAAAATCTGCAAACACTCGCTAATCGAAGCTTTCAAAGCAAAAGTGTAATTAAGTCATAATCAGAGTAGAAATCCTAGAAACAACTCTATTTCATTGAAAATCATAAAATTTTAACACCTGGGATCCCGAAATACAGTTTAGAAATATTTACAACATATAAGTATAATCAAGTCGGCTAAACGAAAAAATCTATGTTTTATTACAATCATCTCCCAAAATCCACTAGCTGTGGCAGCTAGGCTGACCAAACATGTACACGCCGCCTCATGCTTGCAAAACTCATGGTTGGTTGGCTTTCTACTTGCACTTACCTACACCACAGAGCACCCATGAGCTGAAGCACAGCAAGAAAACCCACAAAAAGATAACATTTGAAAAACTAACACATAGCATATAAACAAGCCATCAATAGGCTAAACACATACGGCTAAGCCGTCCCAGGTGCTTTACCAGGCCCTGGGTTTACGGTTCACACCGTCAGGATATCCCAGGTATCCTTTAGGGTCTCGCCCTGGAAACTCGCACTCCATGTGCTCAACGGTGCTCCCAGCCCTTTGCCGTACTCGGACTTGCACTCAGCGTGCCCAACGCCATTCCCGGCCGTTTTCCGTTCCCGGCCCCTGCCGACCTCGGCCCACGCCGTTCCCGTCTCTTGCAGAACATTTACACAATAGCATTCATAGCATAATAAACAAATACCGAACACTAACAAATTCAATCAAAGGGCTACGCCCTGCAATTCAAACATATTGGGGCTCAGCCCTATATACAAGCTCTATGGGAACAAGGGTTCTCTTACCTGCGTCCCGAGCTCACCAAGCACTGATATCCCGAGCACAGTCCTCTAACTTGAGCCTCGCCGAAACCCTAATCAAACCACATTAACAATATCCATCCATCAAGTTCTAGTCCATAAAGTAACTTTGAATCATAACTCTAATCTCCAGAACCTTGGATTCTATCAATCCGGGTGATAAAATCCATCCCGAGCCTTAACCTTTGAGTTCCCAAACCTATACACACATCAATACACAAACTGGCACCAAGAGTCGCGGCCCTACCCACAAGCGCCGCGGCTAGCACTTCACTGACGCACAAATGTGTCGCGGCGCGCATCAACCTCCGTGGCCTCCCATGGCCTCTCGCGTACATGGACCGCGGCATGCCCCTCCTAGGGCCGCGACTCTCACCTCCAAACCCAGAATTCTTCATCTTTTCCTACATTTTCTTCAGACCAACTCATCCAATAATCAAGCTAACAATTCCAGATAATCATCACAAAGATTCTAGCCCACTTTCAACATCAAAACCCATCAAAACCTGCTCCAAAAACTCAACTAAAACACCTAAGAATAGATCAAATTCTACTCACATGCATATCTTAAGAACATAGCTGAAATTCAAATATAATTCACAGAGTTAGAGCATACCCTTGCTGAGTTATGCCTCTGAGCTGATTTCCCCAAGTGCCCAGCTTTAGCTCCTTAACTCTAACAGCCCCAAATCCTCAATTCTTGACTAGTTCCACCAAAGCTTCTTGAATGGTTTTTCACTAACTTGCTTCCTTGAGTTGCCTTAGAGAAGAAAAGGTGAGAGAGGGTATAGAGTTAACTTCAACTGAGAATGTGAAGAGAATGTCGGTTTCTAAATTTCCAAAAGCTTCCTAGACTTTGTTTTATTTAACTTAGGCTTTAAGGTTACCTCAAGGCTCGGGGTACCAAAACGTCCTCGAGGGCAAAATGGTAAATTTCCCCAATATTCCCTCCTAGACATTCTAACCTAAAATATATCTCAAATTATTTATTTCCATAACCCGATAACCCCATAATACATCTAATACCCAAAATACCCCTCGTCTCGCCCTGAGTCGGATTCTCGACCCTGTTGTGACTTTCTGGCTAACTGCTTCCCAGGACTGTCTTGAATCGTGCTACACATAAATATACCACATGCATAACATATTTATTACATTTACGCCCTCAACAGGCCAAAATCACGAATATACCCCTAACATCCAAATGGGGCCCACATGCATATTTAATTCAGTTAAACATGCATCTTTATCACGTATTCACGTAAATTCACATATTAACATATTAAATCATTTATTGCCCTCCAGGCACGCTAATGAAGGCCCTAAGCCCTATTAGAAAATTCGGGTCGTTACAATGAGGTTTCCCTTTCTACCGAAACGCATAGCCCCTTTTAGCGGTGATACTTTCAAAACCACCCTATCTCTTACTTCAGAAGTACATAGCCTTCTCTGCTTGTCAACGTACTTGTATTATTGATCAAACGAAGTCTGCAACTATTGTCGTGTCTTTCTAAAATCTTTTTTAACTTGATCGACCTCATTAGATCCCAAGAATTTTATTTCCCCAGCTTTATGCCAATGGATAGGGGATCCACATTTTCTCCCGTAGAGTGCCTTGTATGGTTACATCTTGATCGAGTCATGGTAGTTAGTGTTGTACGCGAATTCTATTACAGGGAGCTTTTTATTCCATGACCCTTGGAAGTCAAGTATGCATGCTCTTAACATATCCTCTAGGGTTTGGATCATTCGCTCACTTTGCATTTTCTTCCAAAATGCAGATGTGAAACGTTCGTCATGGTCGAACACTATTGATACTGCAACTCCATGCAATCTCACTATTTTTGAGATATATAACTGCAGTAACTTGTTAGCAGAATCTATTTTCTTGATTGGTATGAAATGGGCTAACTTGGTCAGTCGGTCGACAATGACCAAAATCGTATTTTCCCCATTGGAGTGGCTTGTAAACCTGCAACAAAATTCATTGTCTCCATCTCCCATTTCCAATCGAGACTTTCTAAAGGTTGCAACAACCCATATGATTGTTGGTATTCTGCTTTCGTCTGTTGGCAGGTCAAACAATGCGCCAAATATTCTACTACTTCCCTGTGGATGATAAAAATTTGGTACTTGTAGGAGACCCAAAACAAGTGCCAAGAGCCCCTCGCGTGCCACCAAAGACCCGCGCGCGCTGACCGCGCGACGCCCCTGCTTCGTGCGCGCTGACCGCGCGTGTAACGCCCTACTTCCTTAGAGCCGTTACTAAGTGAGTTTTTTAGACAAAACAGTGTGCAATGAACTCGCTAACCGAGGTTTTTGAAACAAAAGTGTGACTAATTAAGAGTTAAGGCTGTAATCTTTGAAAATGCGTCATTTCATTAAAACTTCTATTAGTAAACATTTGGGATCCCAAAATAAGGTTTGAAAACTATTTACATCTTGAAATAAGTTCACAGTTGATAAATCATAAAATCATAGATTATTACAGCCCTTTTCAAATAAACCCCCAACCAAAGCAGTCGGGCAGGCCAAACATGTACGCGCCGCTTCACGCTCTCCGTACTCATGGTTGGTTGATTCAGTCATTGCCCTTACCTGCAACACAGAGCACCCGTGAGCCGAAGCCCAGCAAGAAAACTCATGCAGAACATAACATATGCAATGTATACAGTTTATCATAACAGATAATCCACAAATAAACAAGTCAATCATTAGACTAAGCAAACACGGCCATGCCGCCCCAGGACCCTTACCAAAGCCCTGGGGTATCGGTTCTCACCGCGAGGATAACTCATGTATCCCTTGGGTCCCACCCTGAATATAGCATCCCATGTGCTAGGTGTTACTTTCGGCCCACGGCCGCCCCGGCTTACGCCGTACTCGGCCCACGGCCGCCCCGGCCTACGCCGTACTCGGCCCACGGCCGCTCATTTCATCATAATCACACATATAGTACATTCGAAATAATCATTCACACACATCATGATTCATTTAAGTTTAAACATTTGCACATAATACAATCTGGGGCCATGCCCTAACCTCGGGTGTTATAGTTTTCTTACCTGCATTCCGAGCCTCCTGATGCACTAGAGCCACGAGCACGGTCCTCAAGCACGAGCCTCACCAACAACCTAGTCACAACACACAAGAAACATCCCTCAATACTAATCAACCCAAAACCACTTCCCGGGACCAATCCCGCACTCTCGGGACCTCTAAAACCTTAAAACAACATCCCGGAGACATCCCCCGAAGCCCCGGAGCAAAGGCCTAAAATTGCCTAAAAATGCCATCCTGAAATTTGCCTTGTGCCGCGGCACAACTTTCTTGTGCCGCGGCACCTAGAAACCAGAGGCTCCCCGCCGCGGCAAGCAAAACCCGTGCCGCGGCACGCCCTCGCAGACCCAGAATTCTGGGTTTTTCCTTCGCGTTTTCCCGAGCTTCAACCTCTCCAAATCATCCTAAACCAATACCTAAACCCCAAAACTCAAATCCAAACTTCATATGAACATTCTATCAACCTACAAACACTAGAATCAAGATCCAAAACACACTCATACCCAAAATTCAACCCTTGATTTCTAACATCAGAAAAACTCAAACCAAGGCATGAAACTAACTCAAGCTTTAGATCCACAACTCAAAACAGAAATCAAACTTAAATATGCACAAGATCCTTACCTCAAATGGAGAATCCACTCAAAAGCTCCCTAGATCCTCCTCCCAAGTTCCCACTTCAGCCCTTCACCCTTCTTCTTCTTTTCTCTTCACTTGCCCTAGCTCTTCTTTCTCCCCCTCTTTCTTCTCTTCAATTTCTATCAATGCCACAAGTGACCCCAAATGCCCAAACCGTACCCCCTTAGATCACAGCTGAAATTTTCATAATCCCCTTGCCAAAAGACCAAATTACCCCTTCCTATTAATCTTTCCAATCTAAACCTTCAAGGGCACTTAAGTCATTACTCTTCTATTTCATTTCTACCATTTTCTTTCTAAAACTTGTTACTCACAGCAGTAACTAATGGTTACCCAGGTTACTAAATCTCCAATAACCATTACCCGCTAAACCTCAACTTAACCATAAAATCCCCGAGGTACCCCTAGGCTCCTCCCGAGCCGGGTATAGAAATCCCGTTGTGACTCTTGAGTTAACTAGCTCTCTAGGACCGTCTCGGCACGTGCATCACAATAAAACAACCACACCCACGTGGTACAATTCACAGAATACAATTATCACATATCAATACAGTTATGCGCAACATGGCCAAAATTACAATTATGCCCTTCTAACACGATCCGGGCCTACATGCATACTAGTAAACATAGCCATGCATCTCAGTTAAACAAATAGCCAAATAACATGCTTTAAATCATAATCATGCATTCAATTCATAAAATCACACATAAATCCCAACCTGCCCTCCTGGCACACTAATCAAGGCCCTTAAGCCTTATTAGCGAATTTGGGTCGTTACAACTATCCCCTCCTCATAAAAATTTCGTCCTCGAAATTTACCCAAACACATCAGTCAGCAACCTGCAATCTGACCATAATCTCCAAGGTCCATCGCCTTACTTTACTTTTCAACAACACTCTTACAGGAGTAACAATCTTGGCTCGCAAGATCTCGTCTAATAGCCATACTCTCGATAGCCCCCCCTTTAACACCGCAACCCTGCCGAAGCCCAGGGTCTGCCTAGATTACAATGACCAATTCATTGTCTTATTCTTAATTCCATAGATACTCAAACGTCATCACCTCTACTAGGTGGGATCAGCTTGTAGGCCCCGCTGGCCTAACACTTAGTACAACTTCGAAATTTTATGTTGAATCAAGAGTCAGAACTCTCCCTTCTTTCTTTGAACGCCTCACAGATCCTCGTCTGTTATTACGCAGAGATGCAACTCTTTCCTTCCGGAGCTTTATTTCCTCATAATTTAACCATTCACAAGCTCTTTATCCTTTCAAATAGGCAGACACTCTTGCCTTAACAATTCCAACCACTTGTCTGGCTTTCACTCTGAACCAATGCCAAAACGTAGTATTCATTAACCTTTACCTCTTACCATGTCCTATGTCGTGTTTCATTAACTAGACACCAGCAACTGCTACCACGACTAACTCATCAGGGATTACGCTTCCCTTAATACTTCCAGTATCCGCCTACTTAGCGCTCAATTCTTTAAGATGTCTGATAACTTTCAGGCTGCTATTCCACTTGCAATCAATTGATAATTCCAGGTTCCCACTCTGTTCTTTTCGTTCTCTAAGTCCATTCCAAAATTTAAACTACTAAAGGGTCTCAATTCGATATCATCGACGCTCCGTCCTGAAGCCAGTTCACTCGACCCAACCAACATTAACTCAAACAACCGAGTTAAACTTTTCATGTCCAAATACCTTACTTAAGGTCTAATGTGGTCTATTCCCATGATACACTACCACATCACCTAAACTCTGTCACCCGCTCAACCCTCCCGGTACAACGTACCCTAGGAGGTAGAATGATGTCCATTCAAAATCCTCATTCAAAACCATATCCTACCTGGATCCTTCACTCGATCCTGGTATCCTACTGTACCACCATGACAGGGTCCTTCCCTGTTTCAACTCAAGTCAACACTTCGGATTCCATAGCTCAGTGACGCTCACTAGCTAACCCTTACCTATTAACATCATGCCGATCTTAGTCGTTGCTTTGACCACCCCAATACCATCTATGGCGCTATTCCCCGACTGACACGCGCCTTACCGCTAGGAGTTTCGCCTCCAATTAAATTTCCCCTTGTCCAATCGAGAACTCAAACACTGATCATCAGTCTGCTACTTTTCACCACAACCGGGCCTCAACGTTAACCTTCTTACTAATACCCCAAAACTCAAGTACTTTATGCCATACACAACAGTCGACTTAACGTTCCAAGTGTATCAACCATGATCCATTATGTCGCCTCCCGCAAGGTTCGATTCACCCTCGCGCCAACTGCGCCTGGGCGTGCACAATCCGTGATGCACTCCCACATTTCCATAACCCTACCATGGATCAGGTCCTTTATGAAATCACTCTTTACTTAACCAAATCACACGCATACTCCCGCATTAGCAGATACTAAACAATCACACCTTGTCTTCTGAATTTCTTTCTGATTTGATACCACTCAGTCCGTCTAACCTCGAGTTTACTGTTCCCCTCGTCTCTGATGTAGTTGTCTCCCGGAGATGCTCGTGCAGTAGATGACGCGCTTACCAGTCTTGTTATGCCTTCAATTCTTCGGACGTTCTTCATTAGCTTCTTTGCGGCTTCAGATCAAATCTCCTCATGCCTGACCTTTCTCCTTGTAGCTCTAATCTTAGTATTCCTGACGACGCTCAAACTAACAATCCGTAGAACCTTACCTGAGACTCTGCCTTCTGGGTACAAACGTCTTTCGCATAGTCACTTGCTCACCATTTCCGTCTGGGAGTAATCCACATGTACTGCTCGTGAACTTGAAGGGAACTTGCCTGAACCATTCTTGTATCCTCTACTTAAAGAACTTACCTGTGCTGCCGTAGCTTGAACCAAATCTAGAATCTTTGATACCAACTCCTCGCACTTTACTCAGTTCAAAACAAAATTCCTGAAATGTCTCTTTCCTTGGTTTCCAACTGGAAATTAACAGGTCATAGATCGACTCTTGGAGACATCGTCCTACCTTGTATCCAACATCGTACTTTTCGTCCTACCCCGATGATGCTAACAATCCCCGTAGTATAACACAGTGGCTACACCAGGCTCAAATTCCTTCGATTGTTTCAATAGGCTTTCTGTCGTCCAAAACCGTCTTTTACAACATTCCCTATACCAATCCTATCCGTAGTCTGACCTTGAAGTATTCCCTAATCTTCCTTTGCATACCCACATAATTTTCCCACTGATCAGCTCCGTCTCCTTTACGTACTCCGGATGACATCCTCGACAATCCATCTGCCAGAGTTTCTAATTCCTTCTCAATAAGTATCACTATCCTCAGCCTCTCGAATGGCACCATAGAGGCACCCTCTCCATGTCCATCACCCTCTCGGAGCATTCGCAACACCGAATCCTTCCAGTTCGCTACATGACCAAAGCATAAGCTCGTCAGATACATACTCACCCTTGAGGACTCGGCCTCGAACTTTGAATGTATCGCTGCACTCTGGTTCTCCGTTCCCTCACCATGGGAAATCCATCCCAACATCTCGAGTCCTTCTACGTAGAAGTCATGCCCTCACCTGACCTCCTCTCAGGTGGCATCCTCTTCCTCATATGCATACCAATTAACCTCCTGGTTCCTGACGCCAGCTCAACAACCAGCTTAGCAATCAAACTTCTTTCAAATCTCAAATTAGGTGCCCAAGCACTGTCTGGGGTCCTTCTACCTCAACAATCGTGAATCCAACCTTGCTGCGTTCTATCAAATAACAGTACCATCCTTTCACCCAGACCTCTCCCCTTTCTTGGCAATTCCAGAAGCCACAACCCTATCCGGGGTTCTTTTAACTTGATTGTCCCGAATCTATCTTTACTAATTCCATCAAAGGAAGCACTGCCCTTGCGGCTCTAGCACTCATGCTCTAATCATCAACCATCAGTTCCTCGACATCATGGCCCTCTCCGCCATCCACGTACATACGATAATTCCTCATATCAGGGTGGCCCAAATTCCCTAGACTATTCCAGATCTCATATCCTTAAATGGGTCGCCATCAATTCCAGATACATCCATCAGTATAACTTCCTGAAATGAATTACCCGCTTCACCAAACCCATTGAGCTACGCTGCTGTTACCCCCAACAGTCCAAACCGAACTTATAAGTCCACCCGTCTCCACGGTTCAAATCATGTCTTATAATCCCTTCTAACAATCATCATCTAGGTTATTTCCAACCCATTGAGCCAGTACCTCACCCCGAGTACCAATTCCAGGCATCCCTCTGCCTCCACATTTAACATAACCCCCTAATCAGGATCTCTCGTCCTCTTAACCAAGGGTGGAATTAACTCAGCTCATCTATTGATAAATTCCTTGTCAACTCGTACCTTCCTCAACACTAGAGGATAACACCCTATACGCCTTTCATATAGTACCCTTATCTGTCCATACTTCACAGTAAACCATCACCGGTAACCTTACTGTTAAAACATCTAATTCAACCATCTCCCCAGAGAATCCGCTGTTCTTCTATCCCATCTCAACTAACAAACTCCACAGCTAACTCACACACTAGTGACCCTTTGCTGCTGCTCTCAGGGATAACTGGAGATCTCAAATCCAACTTACATCTAGAAACCCCCTTTTCAACACAATATCAGGTCCCCAAACCTTTCTAGGAACCAACAACACGAGTTCATCCGTCAAAACCGACCAACTCCTGAACTCTGTGGTTCATACTCTGAACCAACCCACCACTAGGTCCAAATATCCACAGGTATAATGCACACACAAGCATATACTAGTTCAAATCCACAATGATATACATTTAGCTACCAGATTTATCACCACTAAGTATATCCAGGTCTCAACATGCTTCATACAAGCAAATAAACGGATAAACTTATGAATTTAACCACATACACTCAATATTCAAACCATTATGCCAATATTCATCCACATGCATAATAGTATTATTCAGCATGCATCAATCTCAACATGCAATACTAAAGGGCTCAGCCCAACAGCATCTCCTGCATATGTCAACTCATTTCTCATGCTCCATATAGATAAGCAGGCAAACAGGGCATTCAAACATATATTCAGACATGTCAATTAATCATACCAACCAACCCTGAGTCGAGCTTGTCACTGACAGCGAGCGTACATGTTCGGTCGATCTCCAGAACCAATAAACCTTGGCTCGCTCTGATACCAAGTTGTAACGCCCTACTTCCTTAGAGCCGTTACTAAGTGAGTTTTTTAGACAAAACAGTGTGCAATGAACTCGCTAACCGAGGTTTTTGAAACAAAAGTGTGACTAATTAAGAGTTAAGGCTGTAATCTTTGAAAATGCGTCATTTCATTAAAACTTCTATTAGTAAACATTTGGGATCCCAAAATAAGGTTTGAAAACTATTTACATCTTGAAATAAGTTCACAGTTGATAAATCATAAAATCATAGATTATTACAGCCCTTTTCAAATAAACCCCCAACCAAAGCAGTCGGGCAGGCCAAACATGTACGCGCCGCTTCACGCTCTCCGTACTCATGGTTGGTTGATTCAGTCATTGCCCTTACCTGCAACACAGAGCACCCGTGAGCCGAAGCCCAGCAAGAAAACTCATGCAGAACATAACATATGCAATGTATACAGTTTATCATAACAGATAATCCACAAATAAACAAGTCAATCATTAGACTAAGCAAACACGGCCATGCCGCCCCAGGACCCTTACCAAAGCCCTGGGGTATCGGTTCTCACCGCGAGGATAACTCATGTATCCCTTGGGTCCCACCCTGAATATAGCATCCCATGTGCTAGGTGTTACTTTCGGCCCACGGCCGCCCCGGCTTACGCCGTACTCGGCCCACGGCCGCCCCGGCCTACGCCGTACTCGGCCCACGGCCGCTCATTTCATCATAATCACACATATAGTACATTCGAAATAATCATTCACACACATCATGATTCATTTAAGTTTAAACATTTGCACATAATACAATCTGGGGCCATGCCCTAACCTCGGGTGTTATAGTTTTCTTACCTGCATTCCGAGCCTCCTGATGCACTAGAGCCACGAGCACGGTCCTCAAGCACGAGCCTCACCAACAACCTAGTCACAACACACAAGAAACATCCCTCAATACTAATCAACCCAAAACCACTTCCCGGGACCAATCCCGCACTCTCGGGACCTCTAAAACCTTAAAACAACATCCCGGAGACATCCCCCGAAGCCCCGGAGCAAAGGCCTAAAATTGCCTAAAAATGCCATCCTGAAATTTGCCTTGTGCCGCGGCACAACTTTCTTGTGCCGCGGCACCTAGAAACCAGAGGCTCCCCGCCGCGGCAAGCAAAACCCGTGCCGCGGCACGCCCTCGCAGACCCAGAATTCTGGGTTTTTCCTTCGCGTTTTCCCGAGCTTCAACCTCTCCAAATCATCCTAAACCAATACCTAAACCCCAAAACTCAAATCCAAACTTCATATGAACATTCTATCAACCTACAAACACTAGAATCAAGATCCAAAACACACTCATACCCAAAATTCAACCCTTGATTTCTAACATCAGAAAAACTCAAACCAAGGCATGAAACTAACTCAAGCTTTAGATCCACAACTCAAAACAGAAATCAAACTTAAATATGCACAAGATCCTTACCTCAAATGGAGAATCCACTCAAAAGCTCCCTAGATCCTCCTCCCAAGTTCCCACTTCAGCCCTTCACCCTTCTTCTTCTTTTCTCTTCACTTGCCCTAGCTCTTCTTTCTCCCCCTCTTTCTTCTCTTCAATTTCTATCAATGCCACAAGTGACCCCAAATGCCCAAACCGTACCCCCTTAGATCACAGCTGAAATTTTCATAATCCCCTTGCCAAAAGACCAAATTACCCCTTCCTATTAATCTTTCCAATCTAAACCTTCAAGGGCACTTAAGTCATTACTCTTCTATTTCATTTCTACCATTTTCTTTCTAAAACTTGTTACTCACAGCAGTAACTAATGGTTACCCAGGTTACTAAATCTCCAATAACCATTACCCGCTAAACCTCAACTTAACCATAAAATCCCCGAGGTACCCCTAGGCTCCTCCCGAGCCGGGTATAGAAATCCCGTTGTGACTCTTGAGTTAACTAGCTCTCTAGGACCGTCTCGGCACGTGCATCACAATAAAACAACCACACCCACGTGGTACAATTCACAGAATACAATTATCACATATCAATACAGTTATGCGCAACATGGCCAAAATTACAATTATGCCCTTCTAACACGATCCGGGCCTACATGCATACTAGTAAACATAGCCATGCATCTCAGTTAAACAAATAGCCAAATAACATGCTTTAAATCATAATCATGCATTCAATTCATAAAATCACACATAAATCCCAACCTGCCCTCCTGGCACACTAATCAAGGCCCTTAAGCCTTATTAGCGAATTTGGGTCGTTACAGCGCGACACCCCTGCGCCTCGCAGCACCTGACCACGCGACGCCCCTGCTCCGCGCGCGCTGACCGCACTACACCCCTGCACCTCGCAGCACCTGACCGCGCGACGCCACTAAACCTGCGCGCACGTTGGCTGCGCGACACCAACGTGTCTGCACGCCCCACAGGGCCTCGCCCAAGGGCTACACACGCCTAGTGGCCTCGCTCCAGAGGGCCTCGCCCAAGGGCTACACACGCCTAGTGGCCTCGGCCCAGAGGGCCTCGCCCAAGGGCTACACACGCCTAGTGGCCTCGCCCTAGTGGGCCTCGCCCAAGGGCCACGCGCGCTTAGTGGCCTCGTCCAAGGGGCCATGCGTATATGGCGGCCTCGCCCCAATGGGTCTCGTCCAAGGGCCTCGCGTGCATGATGTCAGGGCTCAAGGTGGCCCACAAGAGACAAAAGGAATACGAACAGGGTATCTCTGAAGGGTTACGTACATGCTTGCCAGGATGAAGTGGTAGGCCTGACACCTGTACCCAACAAATAGTGGCAGTTGGGAGTAGTACGAGGAATGGCAACACAACCACGTCTCTGACACCCGTACAAGGCAAGTAGTGGAGTCATGATCGGGTACAAAAGCTTAGGTGCTCCCACGAACTCTGACCATGTACCAGAGCCAACACCACTACCCCTGGAACCACTCTCCTATTAATGTACTCGTGTACTATCTGGTCCCCTAGACCACCATGTACCCAGGGCCATTAGAGCCTACTATAAAATGAACTCTAACTCCACCTGAAAGGGGGTTGGAAAATTGACTGTAGCAAGTGCACCATAGTGAATACAAACTGATTTAACCATTGTTCTTCTGCAATTGCTCTTGGAGTTTATATTGAGAGTTCTAAAGCTTTTCTTTTCATAATCTTTACTTTGCACTTTTTCTAACTTAACTTTGTTGACGAGTTCTCACCGTCAACATTCCCTCTTCATCCCTGGCCACCAGAAGTACTTCTTCGAATCCTAATACATATGTGTGGTGCTCGAGTGCATGACATAAGGGGCATTGTATGCCTCATAAAATATATGTCTATTAATATCATTGTCATATGTAACACAAATACTGCTCTTAAATCCTAATGCCTCATCATTAAAGATATGGAATCATGGCCGCACTTTGTTCAACTTCTCGTACACCAATCTTTGTATCCATGGATAGAAAAGTTTCCCTCCTTGAATTCCCTCCATGATGGTTGGTTGTACCAAGAGATTCGTCAGTATACTGATTGCAATCTCTAAATCCAATATGGAGATGTCAATTTGTAATTCTTCTGGAGTTTCTCACACCGTCATCACGTAGGCCATCGGTTACTAGCTCAAGGCATACGCCACCTTATTGACCTTCCCTGAATGATATAGAATATCACAATCATAATCATTGAACAACTCAAGTCACCCTCGCTCACTACCTCATGTTCAACCCCTTCTAAGTGAAGAAATATTTTAGGCTCTTGTGATCAATATAAATATCACAATAAACTCCATAGAGGTAGTGTCTCTAGATCTTTAATACGAACACCACCACAGTTAGCTTTAAATCATGGGTCGCATACTTCTTCTTATAATTCTTGTAACGACCCAAAATCACTAATTTGGCTTAAGGGCCTAGGTTAGTGTGTTGGGAGGGCATGATTGGTTTATGTGTGGAATTATTAAATCAACGTGTGATTATTTGATAAACATGTTTGTATAGCTATATGAATGTAAATGTGGTTGTATGTTATATTTGTGAGGACCACATTATTATGTGGGTAAGCCTACAGCGTGCGACTCGAGGCGATCCTAGGGAGCTAGTTAGCGGGAAAGTCACAATGGGGCTTAATGTTTGACTTGGGGCAAGTCAAGGGGTAATTCGGGTATTAGATGATTATTTGGGTTACCGAATTATGGAAATAAATATATGGAGATATATTTGTGGTTAGGAAGCCTATGCGGGAATATTGGGGAATTTTACCATTTTGCCCTCAGGGACGTTTTCGGTACCCCGAGCCTCGGGATTGATTTAATTAGCTAAGATTAGACTAAGTAAGTAGAAAGCAGTAGAACAAAAGACACAAACCGACCCTTGAACATCTCTTCTCTTTTCTTCTCTTTTCTCTCTCAAGAAGGGTATAGAAATCTAAGGTGAATCAGCTGGAACTATGTGTTCTGAGCTGAGTTTGTGAGGGATTAGTTTAGTTCTAGCTAAGGGATACTCAATCAGGATCAAGGTAAGAACTGAATTTCATTCTTGAGCACTAGAGTTCTAAAGTTTGGCTGAGAATTAAAGGTCTTTATGGTTTTAATTTTTAAGGGCTGGATTGAATCTGAGAAGCTTGGGTTCTAGCTTAGAAGTTGTTAAAGAAGTGGTTCATCAAAGAAGTTAAGCTTCAATTCGTAGTTTAGAGCTTTAATTCTATGTTTTCATGACTGGTTTATGAGTTTTTTAGTTGCTGGGTTTCAGAAATCAAAGTGGAGTTTTAATGAGTTTTTAAGCTAGATTTCTGTTGGATTATGTTGTTAGAATAATGTTAAAAGTCTTGTGATCAATGGGTTTTGGAATTAGGGTGCTTTGGGGTGGTTTTGAATAAGGTTAGGGTGTTAGCAATGGTGGATTTTCTGGGCACGAAGGGTTGGGCCGCGGCTCTGTTCTAGAGCGTTGCGGCCCTGCGAAGCAAGGAAGAGCAAAGGAGGCTCTGCATTGGGGAAGCGTCGCGGCGTCTAAGGGCAGGGCCGCGGTGCATGTCTGTCTTCAGAGAGGCTTAGTCTCTATTTCAGGGGTGGGCCGCAGCCCTTGAGGGCATCTTTGATCTCTTGGAGGTTTTAAGAGTGGGAACCTAACCTAGGGTGCTCGGGATCGATTCCACCACCGTGTTTGGTGGAATTCGATGTCCCAGAAGCTAGAACTCCAGCTGGAAATATTAACGCTATTATTAACGGTACTCCCAATCTTGGTTGTGACAAGGTATTAAGCTAGGGCTCAGGAAGCAGATCGTGCTCGAGACACGTCTCTCATAATGAGTGAACTTGGAAATTAAAGGTAAGAAAACTTCACCCTGTTGTGGAATTATAATGGGACTAAGGGTTCCCTATTTTTTATTCTTGGTAAGGATGGTATTATGCCATGTAAATAGTAATCCAACGGCCTAAGAGCCACTACAACAATTTTTAGTATATATTACATTAAAAAATGACACATATTTAAAAGTGTTTTTAATAAGCAATTAAAAAAAACATGGCCCCATATGTGAAATTTCATTTGGCGCCATATGAAATATAACTAGGCGCCAAATGAAAATAAGAGACACGGAAGCACACAGAAAACTAGTCTCAGCCTCCGAACCCCTAAGCCTCCATTGAATCCCTAATTTCTAGTTTCATCTCTTTGCCTCTCTTTCTTTCTTTCGTCTCTTTGCCTCTCTTTGCTTCTCTTTGCTTCTCTTTCTTTCTGATTTCCTAGTCTCTTTCTTTGCTTCTCAACTTCTCAGCTTCTTTTCTTTGCTTCTCTTTCTTGCTTCTCTTTGCTTCTCAGCTTCTAAGCTTCTCTTTCTTTCTCTTTTTTCTTTTCATCTACACAACCACGTTATTCTCCTCCACTCACTCTCGTCTACACAACCACTTTATTCTCCTCCCCTCACTCTCGTCTACACAACCACTCACTCACTAATTTTTGGTTTCGTCTCGTCATTCTCTGCCTCACGCGAGTCTCTGGAGCATACAATATCGGTGAGAGCTTCCGGAGGACACAACAGAGGTCATTTTTCTAGTTGTCTCGTCTATCTCTGCCTCACATAATCATTCTCCCCTGCTGGAAGCAAGAACATCTTTGTGAGGTGAGTTTTTTTTTTTATACAAATTTCATATAATCAATATATAAATATAGGGTGAACTTCTAGGGTGATTTATAATCTGATTTCATTTTTTTTATATTATATTCAAAGCTAGAGAAATAACAAAACCTGTGTGCATACAACACATATACATATACATAGTAGCATTTCTTTCTTTTAGATTACTCAGCAGGTAAACTTCTATGCCATGAGTCATAGATTTCTTTGTGATGCAGAACAGAAAAAACAAAGAAAACGGCTAAAAATACCATAGTCCACTATAGGATTGGTAATCCAAAGAAAAATTAACAGCTTTTGTCAATTTCTGTTAAGTTATTCAGCTTGAATTGTCACTCTATATATTTCTCTAACCTATTCATCATAAAGGTTAAAAAAAAGATAGAGATTAGAGATAGTGTTTTGGGAGAGAGAAAGAGAGAAATTGTAACAGCCATTATATGGCTTTGTGAGCTCGAGTGTGAGAGTTCTTAGGGATTTCTTTCTGTGTTGTTTCAAGAGGTGTACACTACAACTATTGGAAAATTGGAAAATGTTGTTGAGCTGTGGGGTAAGCTCTATTCAATTCTATTTCAGATTTTGTTTTTAGAAATTGGAAAATGTTGTTGAGCTGTGGGGTAAGCTCTTTTTACTCTTCTATTGTGTGACTTAATATGATTAAGATCTTGAGGTAATATCATTGATTTTATTATAATTATTTTATTTTGATGTTAATATATGTGTTGGCTATTGTGTGACTTAATATGATTAAGATCTTGTTTCCTAGTAGTTCATAAAATGGAATAATACCAAATTCTGATTATATTACTAAGTTAATGAGAATTCAGTAGGAATATGCTTGCTCTTATAAACTCTAGTTAAGATTAAGTTGCATTGATTTGTATTTCCTTGTTTTAATATCAGTAAAGGACATATAGCTGTTTTTTTTATTATTTGAAAAAAAAAAAACTTTGCTTGATTATGTTTGTAATGTATCAAGCCTTTGCCTTGCTTTATGAAGAAAGTTATGAAACACTTTATGTCTTCATTGCTCCCTACTATCTGAAAAACTATAATGTCTTGATGGCAGCAAGTTGTTTGACAAGTTTGATTTTATTTGCACTGTATTCTCTTTTCTTATTTATAGCTTTGGTAAGTTATAGTTTATATGATAGTTATGGGATTGGATTTGCATTCACTTGTTATATTATTTATTTATTTTAGTTTTCATCTTGCAGATGTTCCCAAGCTTTGTTTGAATCTTCATTTTGTTTTCTATTATGCTTATTTATATTTTGATATTTCTTTGCTAGTTGATTTTCTGGCATTTCAGGAACTTGTTACTGCTTGGGTTGTCATCTTGGCTTGCCTTGTCCATGGGTTTGTTACAGTCTTAGTTGCTAGTGAAGCTCATGCAATAACTTTGGTTGTTGAGGGTTTGTTAGGAGTTGTGTTTACAGTGGCTGCATAAACAGATGAAGCAATGGATGTTGGTGAGGTATTTTTTTTTTTTGGGCTATACGAGTTCTTTGATATGTCTACAAATTAGTTTATGAATTTTGACCTATATCTAATTTGTTCATGAAATTGTTTAAAAATAATGCTTTAAAGTTTAATTAAGTGCTTGTTCTCTTTGTTTAATTAACCTTGTTCAATCCCCAAATAACATCCAGCCATTTACTACAATTCAGAGTTGTTTCAGTTCTTGGCACAATGTTCCAGTGATATTTCATTATAAGTCTGTAAAAATTATAGTATAGCATTCATTCATTGCCTTGTGAAAGTAGATGGCACGGGATCTCAACGTGTCTCATATTATAATATGTAAAAATTATAAGTCTTTATGTTTTCATATTATAAGTCTTTATATTTCCTTAAGGACAGAAAAAAAAAATTGTTGTTTTTACATAAGCTTCTCATTGCTACATAGTAGCAAACTTAAAAACAAGGGTTGAATCAATCAAATTTAGGGTATTGGTTAAAAATAAGGACTGTCAATATGAATATGTATGTTTTCCAAAGTTTATGAGAAGTATTCATTCTATAGTTACAGTGAGAAAATGAATTGAATTTTTTTGTTACCTATGATGATAATGATCAATTCTTATTATTTAATTAAAGACTTGAAAACCTGTCATAATCTTTTTTATCCTTTTGTCCTTGTAATTGTGTATTATTTAATTATCGTACTTGATAATTATTGTATATTTCATTCTCATATATCCTCATCCTCAGGTACTTTGACCGCGATGTTGAATGTGTCTTCAAGTTCTTTAGAAAGAGGTCAGTGATATTTTTTTCTTTTGTATTGGAAGCTTTCTCATCTGCTTCACTGACTTGCTCGCTTATTTAAATCTACTGAGTTTTATTATTTGAGATTGCTACTCTTAAAAGAACTCTCACATATCTTCTACTGATGGAGGATTGAATTTTGATTGCTGACTGTTGATGGGTTGATAATGCTAGTCCACTTAAAACTTTAGATGATCATATTTTTCCTGAATTTAGCTGTAGTTTTTTGTTTATGCTTCTACGCCATGTTGCTGTTTCAGCTGTTGTGGTATTGTTCTTGACAGTCAATTTTTATTGGTAGTGAAAGTCATTTCAATATTTTCATTTGTGGTCAATAAATTAGTTGAAGTGGTATATATGTGGTTCTTATATATTTTTCCAAAAGTCCTTTTTTTTCCCAGTTTCCTTAATTTCTTGAGTCATTGGTGTTTCTAGGATGCTAGTCCATATTGTATATTAACTGGAGAGAAGCTTCAAAATCAAATTCTTGATTTCTGTTTCCCTGATGCAGCTGCCATTATATTTTAACTCCAATGGTTCTAGCAGTGTTTCCGGAAGATTTAGTGTGACACTGTTGCTTTTGTTACTCCTTATTTAGGATTTATTTATTTTTTAAATGTTAAGGAACCTACACCAATATGTGTCCGGTGTTACATTTTCAATATCACACAAATATTTTCTATAAATTTTCACGTCTTAAGGGCATAGCTGAAAGTGCATTACAAAAATATATTTTTACTGCTGCTATAAACAGAATGAATACACATATACTGGTAGATAACTTATGCTGTAAGCTTATAACTTATCTAACTCATGAAACTTAGAAAGTAGAAGTTGGTATGGAGATTAAGAAAGTGTTCCTTACAGAATAACTGCTCCTGGCTCTCATATTTTTGTGTGTATGTGTGTGTGTGCAAATAATTTAAATAAATGAAGAAAAAAAGAGGAAGAGAAAACTATATCTTGTACGGTATATGCTATAACAGGGCTGTGTTATCTATTTGGAGAAATATAACTATGAAATTCCTCTAACCTGGGCTAAATACATGTTAGTTTGGATTCCAAGTGGGTTAATGAAATCTTTTACAGGTCTTTGTTAATTTTTAAGCATCTCCATTTTTTTTTTGTCTTTAGCACATATAATCATTAAGCTGTGCAAAATAGCTAGTGGTATGAGGTTCATCTCATCTGATGTTCATGCATATCTATGTAATAATCTATTTGGTTTTAAGGGAAATAATATGTGTCTAATGTCCATATGTGCTGTTTTAGGTTCAGATCACTTCCAGGACTTGTCAACTAGACCCAAAGGGATATCATAGAATGTGAGAACTTTGTCTTCCAAAGAGTTTGTGGCTATTTAACTAGTGAAATAATAATTGAAATTTCTTATCATTGATACATTCTGTCTCTAGATGGAAACCAATCAAACCACACTTGCATAAATGAGATCACTTGAATGTGCTGTCATTTCTTAGATACTGTATTGTGCAGTGACATAATATATCAAGTGACCAATTACACACATGCATAGGCACACACTGACACGTATACTTGGATTGACTGATAAAAACTAATAATTTCATTACTTGCAACATAGAAACCTAGAATTACAACTTTCATACATTTTTAATTAAGACAAGGCAATTTGAAACTGTTTTTTTTCTTTTCTTGAAAAGCCCTAGAATTACCACTTTAAGTAATTGCTGGTGTGATTCCATTATTACACTCAAATATTACAGGTGTGTAGATGTGACTGGAGCTTACAGTGCTCAAAAGACAGAGCTTAACAAAAGCTTGACGGCAATAGGCCTTGTGTGGACTACAACTGACTTTATTACAAAGGGGATTACACATGGACCTGTGGAAGAAAGGGAAACAGGTATATGACAAGTGCACAACAAATGGACTCACAACAAAGACAAGTACACAAAGGATGATGAATTGAAGGATGGAGCAAGTTTCATGCATGGTTTACTTTTGTGTATCTTGTAATGTTTTTGCTTTTCATTTTTGAAGTAAAAAATGTTCAAGATTATAAAACTTTATTATGTTATGCTTTCAAACTTAAGTTAGAACTAAGATCTCATGAAGTAGACACATTCATAGTTTGAATTAGTTATTGTTTAATGTAATACTTATGGTTTATCAATATATTGAGAATTACATTTTTATTTTTTTTCTCAAAATACAATAATGAAAATCTTTTAATTAAAAATAAACTTATAAGTACCCTTATCACAATAAAAAACCTTAATATGTTATGATTTAGAAACATATTATAAGCGTAACAAATTGTTATGATTTATATAATATAACAAACTAAAAACGCTATCAAAATAATCAAATGTAACAATTGAAAAGTGTTATACAAAAAGTATAATATTAAACTTCAAATTTATAACCAAATACTCTAACTAAATGTTATTATTTGAATATTATAGCAACTAAAAATGTGTTATTGAATAGTTTAGTATAACATCAAACATAAGATTCAAATACTGTTATAGAAAAGATAGGACTTTTAATAACAGAGGCTACATTAGCGTTTTCAGAAGCGTTATCAATACTCCCGGTTAGCAGTTTTTAAGTGTTATGAATACTGTTTTTTCTTGTAGTGAGTGCCGAATTTTACACTAGCGCATAGGGCGCGGCTCGGCCACTGGTAGTTGAGGATACCTTGTTATGCACTGAGCTCGGTTTAAGCTGGTCAGAGCTAGTGGGGTAAACAGAGGGTGCGACCGTAAGTGTCGACCCTGACTATTATATGATTTGTTTGCTATTATTGTTTGGTGGTTTGTTATGCCGAATGGTTAGGTGACGATTAGCTGATTCTTTGGTTGAATCTCCATGTTTTGTGAACATTGTGGTATGTTAAGTGTATGAGCATGCTTAAAGTGTTATCCAGATATTGCTATTGCTTGTTATGTAATATGATATGTTTTCTTGCTGGGCCTTGGCTCACGGATGCTACGTGGTGCAGGTAAAGGCAAGGGCAAGCTTGATCAGCCCTGATTTGGAGAGCTCTGAGAGCAGCATGTACATGAACAGCTGCTCAGCCGCCACAGGTTAGAGTGGGACAGGAACAGGAGAACCAGAAATGTCTATTTTTCCGTAGAGTGGCTAAAGATTGTTTAATCTTTGGAAATTTTTAAATTGACTTTTGAACGTTGTTGTTGCGATAATTTTGCTATGCAAGTGCACATAGTCGCGAACTTGTAATAAAATGGTAAAACCAAGTATCGTCCTCAAGGACTGAATTATCAATTACCAGTCAATTAATCTCTTGTTCTATTTGATGAATTAAAATTTCTTGATTTTTGTAAAATACAGCAAAAGAATCGATAGAGTGCAGAAATAATAATCGACAATTAAATAGAATAATAACTAATAGTAAAAACTCGTAATTCAATCACTGAGAAACAATTAGGATATTCAATCTCATCAACTATCCTTTCTATTATTCCCTAACGCAAAGTATGAATTCTTCTTATTTTTACCTAATTCAATTAACAAGTTGAAACAACAGTCTATAATCATACTATGAATTATAAACTCAACCTAGGTGACAATTTCCTATATTTCTATGGTAAATTGAACCACAAAGGTAGCATTAAATTCCACAACTTAATAACAGCTATACAATTAATTCAGATACTTTCGTTCTAAATTAGAATTATGTCCAATATAACCACAGCATAATTAAATCTCACTTCTCAGATTTTGACTTAAAAACATATATATATATGACTAAAGATGGCCAATCAATAATCAATATATAAGAACAGGTTATAAGGAATTGAAGAAGATTGAAGAAGAAGAAATTAAAATTGCATTAGGTCATAATAGAAATTCAAGTGATTCAATTGAACATCCTAAACAGAAAATTAGTTCATAGTCATAGTGCTAATCACAACAGAATTTAAAGATAACATCAAAAAGAAAAACATGTAAAAATACTCTAAGCTTGAGCCTTCAACACCAGAACTCCTCCCTTCGTCCGTACGTCCTTCTCTCTTCTTTTTCGTCCTTTAAAACCTAGGATTTTTTAGATTTTAGAGAGGCGGGCCGCGGCTCTACATACACTATGCCGCGGCCCGTGTCAAAATTTCTGGCCAGACTATCCTTTCAATGCCGCGGCTCTCTGAAACCATGCCGCGGCCCGCATCATTGTCTTCTGGGCAGAATGCCCATCCATGCCGCGGCTCTACCTAGCCATGCCGCGGCCCGAAGATGTCCTCAAAAACCATGCTTCTGTTTCTCCCCCTAGCCGCGGCCCTACTTTGATCAAGCCGTGGCTCTTAAGGAATTCTTCAATTCTTCAAGTTTTCATCCCAAAATTTCACCAACACTTCCAAATTGTGTTGAGAACCATTCTTGATCAAAATATGATGAAAAACTCGATTATTTCTTCCCTTTCTTTGGCATTTCCTTCCACATGCTCAATTCTTCCTGATATTCACAAAAACAACCAAACAAAGCGTAAACCCGCGCTAAAACAAGGAAAAACAAAATAAAAGACTACTAAAAACATCACCAAAACATCATAAAAACTAGACTCATCAAACTCCCCCAAACTTAACCTTTACTCGCCCTCGAGTAAAGACCAAGTTACACTAACAAAAAGAAACAAACACAAAAAACGAACAAGCTAAACCATCATTACCATCTACACTGCTTTGCCAACACTCATGAAACCTCAATTGCAATATTTATAACCAGAATTTCAGCTCAATTGCCTCAAAGTCCAACTTATACAGTTCAATTAGGGAAATCAATAATATATCATGAAAATGACTACAACACTTGCATTCTATCATATATGCTCAACTCATTCCAGACAATTCCACAAACCAAATCTACAATATGCTTGCATTACTCGACCTTCTCCACTAATGTCAACAACACATGTTTTGAAATCAACAGGACTTTCACAGGTTATAGTGTTAGGCTTAGGTAAGGGTAGATGAAATTCTCATTTAAGCTCAATCGTTACCATAAGCATAAAACCTTAAAACCAACCAAATTTTTCTTTACCACACCAAAAATCACCCTTTTATACAATTAGAGAGGGAGATGACAACACTTTTCATTATTTTCTTCTTTTCTTTTTCTAGACTTATCACTTTTTTTTTTTTTTTTTTTTCAAATCACACTCCCCCAAACTTATTATTTTCTATATATATATATGATCAAGGAGTGTGACAAAGTGATATTATTCTTTTTTTTTTTTTTTTTTTTCAAAGACTTCTCTCTCTCTTCTTTTTGTACAATCATACTGTATTCCAATCATAACAACCTCTTACTATTTTTCCTTCTTCTTTCCCACAGATTATATGCTTATGATAACAAAAGGAAAGGAAAACAAAAATAAAGAAGTTAAGACATTTAGGCTCAAATAGTATGATCAAGAACAAAAACCAAATTCAAGGCTCAAAAGGGTAACTAAGGATAATTAACTCAAGGTCGGCTTGAAAGGCACAATCGATCCAAAAAAAATTGCCTAAATCACTTTTCTAAACACATGTCATCAAGAATTTCGCCTCAAAAGCCAAATAATGCAAGTTCTATTAGATTCAAATTGTCATTCCACCAACCCTAGTCAAACACATATAATACAATCCAAAATGTTATCTTTTCAAAACATATTAAAAATTTCCCACAGAACTTTTTAAATTCAACTCTAAAACAATTGAACCAAGCACACAGTTGAATTCAATTTCCTTTTCACGAGCAAAGACAAACCAAGTACAGACAAGAATGATGGTTTAACTTTTACACTACAGAAAACTAAACTAAACTAAACAATGCAGAAAACAAAAATAAAACAAAATAAGCTCCCCCCCAAACTTAAGACGCACATTGTCCCCAATGTGATAAAGAAAAAGAACAAGGGAAGAGAACTTACCTGACGCCACATCAGTATGGCGGTGGAGGTGGTGGAGGTGGCCACTGATATGGAGTGTACTGTGGCGGTGGAGTGAAATAATTCTCATCGGCTGAACTCATAGTCCACCTCGTGACCAAAGTATTCAACTCCTCAATATGAGCCCGGCCATATTCATTTTGTTGCACCATAAAGTCATTATAGTGCTGATTTTGCGCCTGCTGCGATTGGATTAAATATTGATTTTGTTGAATAATGTAATCCAATCGAGCATGCGTACTCTGCGTGTGCTCGTCAATCCTCCAATTGCCAAATTTTCATGTGGGTTGCTGGGACCCGCTTCTTCTACTTCCTCCTCCTCAGCGTGATCAGGGCCCCCTGTTTCATCAGCCCGGCTGCGCTTATTTGGCTGAGTAGAGTCAGGCTGCGCAAGACAGGCTGGAGGGAAGGCCGTAAACAAGGTCTGATTGATGGCCCCCATTGGCCTCCGGACTAGATCGCTGGAAAAGGTTGGTACCTCATAAGTGCTACATAAAGTCTAAAGGAAGGTACCATGGGCGACACCAGCGGTAGTGTTGAATCGACTGATGTTGCGTATGCTATATCGAATAATGCGGCCCACATCGACCTTCTTTTGAGTCATGATAGCGTACACTAACAAACAACGCTCTCGATCAACAGAAGACAGGTGAGACGTCGGCAGTAAACGTGCACACACAAAATAAAACCACGCCTTCGCAATTGGGTTTAGCTGCCACCTGAACAACTCTTTGGGCCTCCCATTATGATAACTGAAACGTGCCCCTTCCATACTTAAGACCTCAGCCACCGCATCATAGTCTGGCTCCTCGAAATGGGCCAACTGCCAGTATTCATCCTCTTGTGCAGAAAAAGAGGGAAGACCCAGTAATTGGTTGAATGCATAGGCTGATGTAGGCACCAATTTGCCTCTGACAAAATTATTCTGCTCTGCATCTTGATAGGAGAAATTGGCGAAAAATTCATATATAATAGAGTAGTTGGCTGAATCCACATGGTTCGAATCACAAAACAAATTCCATCTTCGACGCACTATTTCAGCTTTTATAAGTTCATAACCAGGGTGCTGTACAGCAGGGGCCTCATCAAAGTCAAACCCCCTTTCCCTTACCACCGATCTTTTATAAATCTTTTTAAACAACTCGGCAGCATCCTTACTCACAAAAATATTCGTGTCATACTCAGCCGGGGCAGGTGGTGTTGGTGGTGGTTGAGTGCGTGATGAGGATGCTTTCTTGGAGGAGGTGCCTCTAGGGGGATTTCGCTTAGGACCCATAATATCTTTCAAAAAGAACCAACTAAATCCCCCAAATATGCTCTCAAGAACTTGAGTATACTTTCCTTTTTGGTGTCACTCCCCCCCAAACTTACTAATTACCACAATCAACACCCCAAACACTAATTCCCACAATCAATAGCCTCAAACAATAATGCCCACAATCAATAGCCTTTAAAAATAATTCCCACAATCAAAAATTGGCAAAACCCTTAATCTTCTCACAAGAACAACAAAGAACAATCCACAACACCACAATGCAATCTAATCTCTAATCAAAAGTATTAGATTAGAGAAGATACACTTACTTGAATGGCACAAAAATCCTTCTTGTGGTCTCCTTGACTGATGGAAGTCTCAAACAAAATTAGAGAGAAAAGAAGTTTGGAGTGTGAGTAAGATTGTGAGAGTGAATGAATGGGATAATGGCTGATTTAGGGCTTTTCATCCCAATTTTCGGACTAGGGCCGCGGCATTACCTTGACTATGCCGCGGCCCGCATCGAATTTCCACGTTGGAATGCCACGGCCCTCTCAGACATATGCCGCGGCCCGCCTTGTGATTCTGGGAAAACTTGGGATCAATGCCGCGGCCCTCTCATCTATGTCGCGACCCTCCTCATCTATGCCAAATCCGTGAGCCTCTGGAACCCCCCAATGCCGCGGCATCATAGGGCTATGCTGCGGCCCTTAAGGAATTTTTATTTTTTTGATTTTTTTGATTTTTTTAAATTTTTTTTCATTTTTCACGTTTTTCACGATTCTAAAAGTACAAAAATAAACCAAATATCCATCGTTTACAAATACAAAAGTAAAAAAAATAACAAGTAAAATATAGGGTGTCTCCTACAAGCGCTGTCGTTAACGTCATTTAGCCGGACGCGGAACCCTCTTCAGAGAGGCTTCAGAAGGAGGATAGACTTCGCTTGATCAAAACTACCACCCAAGTAGGGTTTCAATCTCTGACCATTGACTTTAAATGAATCACCCGAGTTGCCCCGAACTTCTACAGAACCATAAGGAAAAACTTGAACTACAATGAATGGTCCGGACCATCTTGACTTCAATTTGCCAGGAAACAGTCGAAGTCTTGAATTGAACAGAAGTACCTGCTGCCCTGGTTGGAACTCCCTTCTGATTAAGTTCTTGTCATGCCAAGCCTTTGTTCTTTCTTTATAAATCTTGGCATTCTCATAAGCCTCATTTCTGAACTCGTCAAGTTCATTCAGTTGCAACAGTCTTCTTTCACTAGCGGCACTCCAATCATAATTTAACTTTTTCATAGCCCAAAATGCCCTATGCTCCAATTCGACTGGTAGATGACACGCTTTACCAAACACCAACCTATAAAGATACATGCCTATTGGTGTTTTGAATGCAGTTCTGTACGCCCAAATCGCATCATCTAACTTTTTCGACCAATTCTTCCTCGAACTGTCAACGGTCTTCTCCAGGATGCTCTTGATTTCTCTGTTCGAAACTTCAGCTTGCCCATTTGATTGAGGATGATAAGGCAAAGCTTTTCGGTGATAAACTCCATAACGAGCCAGCAGTGCATCCAGTTGCTTATTCACAAAGTGTTTCCCTTCATCAGTAATCAGAGCTCGGGGAGTGCCAAATCTAGTAAAAATATGTTTATGCAGAAAATTAAGCACGGTTTTACTGTCATTGGCTCTAGTTGCTGCAGCCTCCACCCATTTGGATACATAATCCACTGCCAAGAGAATATATTCATTGTTGTAAGACGGTGGAAAAGGCCCCATGAAATCGATGCCCCATACGTCAAACATTTCCACCTCAAGAATCCCTTGTAGAGGCATTTCGTTTCTCCTCGAGATATTGCCAGTTCTCTGACATCTATCACAGGCCTTGACAAACACATTTGCATCCTTGAATAATGAAGGCCAATAGAAACCGCTTTGTAATACCTTAGCCGCCGTTCTTGATGCACCAAAATGCCCTCCGCATTGTTGAGTATGACAGTGATTAAGAATGGACTGCGTCTCTTCTTTAGGAACGCACCTTCTGATAATCTGATCAACACAGTGCCTATAGAGAATAGGTTCCTCCCAATAGTAGTGTTTCACCTCAGAAAAGAATTTCTTTAATTGCTGCTTTGACATTTCAGAAGGCACAATTTTTGCAACCAAAAAGTTCACTATGTCTGCAAACCACAGGACAGCTAAAGTCTCACTTACCCCAAACAACTGCTCATCAGGAAAATGATCATTGATTTGCACTGCTTTCTTATTTTCAGTCTCCTCCACCTCAAGTCTAGAGAGATGATCAGCTACCACATTCTCGCTGCCCTTTTTGTCACGAATCTCCATGTCAAATTCTTGAAGCAACAGAATCCATCTAATCAGGCGGGGCTTGGCATCTTTCTTTGACATCAAGTATTTAATGGCAGAGTGATCACTGTAGACAATCACCTTGTTACCAATCAGATATGGTCTGAATTTATCGCAAGCAAACACAATAGCTAGCAACTCTTTTTCTGTAGTGGCATAATTAAGCTGAGCATCATTTAGAGTCCGACTAGCATAGTAAATAGACCTGAATACCTTGTCAATCCGCTGTCCCAGAACTGCCCCCACTGCGTAATCACTGGCATCACACATCAACTCAAAAGGCAATTCCCATCTCGGAGCTATCACAATTGGAGCAGAAATAAGCTTTTCTTTCAAGAAATTGAACGCCCTCAAACATTCGTCATTAAAATCAAAGACAACTCCATTCATAAGCAGATTCGAGAGAGGCTTAGACACCTTTGAGAAATCTTTGATGAATCTTCGATAGAACCCAGCGTGACCAAGAAAACTTCTAACTCCTTTGACTGAAACTGGTGGAGGCAGCCTTTCAATGGTAGAAATTTTCGCTCTATCTACCTCAATTCCCTCACTTGAAATTTTATGGCCAAGGACAATCCCGTCTTTCACCATAAAATGGCATTTCTCCCAATTCAACACCAGATTAGCCATCTCACAACGACGTAGTACGTTCTTTAAATTACCCAAACAGAGGTCGAATGATGAGCCAAAAACAGAGAAGTCATCCATGAAAATCTCAATACACCGGTCTACCATGTCTGAAAATATGGCCATCATGCACCGTTGAAATGTTGCAGGGGCATTGCAAAGTCCAAATGGCATTCTCCTGAAAGCAAATGTGCCATAAGGACATGTGAAGGTTGTTTTCTCTTGATCCTCTGGTGCAATAGCGATCTGATGATACCCAGAATACCCATCCAAGAAACAGTAGTAGCTGTGGCCTGCCAATCTGTCAAGCATCTGATCAAGAAAAGGCAAAGGAAAATGATCCTTCCTTGTTGCCTTATTGAGCTTGCGGTAGTCTATACAAATCCGCCACCCCGTTACAGTCCTTGTTGGAATGAGTTCATTGTTCTCATTTTTCACCACAGTCATTCCACCCTTCTTAGGTACCACTTGCACAGGGCTCACCCATGCACTATCAGAAATTGGGTAGATCACCCCAACATCCAACCATTTAAGAATCTGATCCAATACTACATCCTCCATGGCTGGATTGAGTCTTCTCTGGGCCTCTATGGATGGCTTGCTATTCTCCTCCAATAAAATTTTATGCATCACTGTCGCTGGGCTTATTCCTCTAATATCTGCCAATGTCCACCCAATGGCCAATTTATGCTCCCTTAGAACCCTCAACAGTTTCTCCAATTCTACCTTTGACAAGTCAGCTGACACAATGACCGGTAAAGTTTCATTCTCTCCAAAATAAGCATATTGCAAGTGATCTGGGAGGACCTTTAATTCCAACGGTGGTGGCTGCTGAATGGAGGTTAGCAGTTTATCAGTCGCATCCGCTAATTCTTGGAACTTTTTCCAATATGGTAAGAAAGAGTTGATCCAGTTTACACATTCTCTTATCTCAGCATCCTCATCATCATCGCCCTCATCACCCAATAATACTGCCTCTAAGGCATCACTGCTGATCCTTCTCTTGGAGACTGCCTTTTCTATCATATCCACACTAAAGCAACTGTCACTAGCCACCGGATACTTCATAGACTTGAAGACATTAAAGACCACCTCATCTCCTTGAACTCTCAGCTTAAGCTCTCCTTTTTGAACATCAATAAGAGCTTGGCCTGTGGCTAAAAATGGTCTACCAAGAATAATAGGAACATCTGTGTCCTCCTCCATGTCCAGAACAATAAAGTCAGCGGGAAATATGAACTTATCCACTTTCACAAGAACATCCTCAATAATACCTCGTGGATGTGTTAACGATCGGTCTGCGAGCTGTAAAGTGACAGTTGTTGGTTTTGCCTCCCCCAAACCAAGTCTTTTAAACACAGATAAGGGCATCAGATTGATACTTGCCCCCAGATCACATAAGGTGTGCTTGCATTCAAACTTGCCAATGGTGCAAGGTATGGTGAAACTCCCCGGATCTCTCAGCTTTTGGGGTAACTTCCTTTGTAAAATAGCGCTGCACTCTTCAGTGAGTGCTACAGTCTCATAGTCCTCCATTCTCCTTTTCTTTGACAGAATCTCCTTCATGAACTTAACATAACTGGGCATCTGCTCCAAGGTCTCCGCAAAAGGAATGTTTATGTGCAGCTTTTTAAACACCTCAAGAAACTTAGAAAACTGTTTATCAAGGGTAGTCTTTCTAAGCCTCTGAGGGTATGGAACTCTAACTGGCTGCTCAATGACAACTGGGGGACTCTGTTCTGACTTCTGATGGTCTTCAGTAACCCTTTCTGAATCAGACTGTGCACCCATCTCTTTTTTCTGAACCACTGCCTGTGGAGGCCTAGGCTGCTCTGTTTGCTTCCCACTCCGCAAAGTGATTGCTTGAACTTGCTCCTTGGGGTTGACTTCAGTATTACTTGGCAAGTTTCCCTGGGGTCTGTTATTGAGCATATTTGCCAACTGCCCAACCTGTGTCTCAAGGTTTCGAATGGAGGATCTTGTCTCAGTCATAAATTGAGTCTGAGTGTTAGTAAGAGTCAACAGGGCAGCTTGCAGTTCATTAGGTCTCTCAGGTTGAGGCATTGATTGTTGAGGCCTAGGCTGCATTGATGACGAAGCTTGATTCATAGGTGGCTGAGGCATGTTATTCTGAAATTGACCCTGAAACGGAGGTTGTTGGCCTTGATTATTCTTCCACGAAAAATTGGGATGATTTCGCCACCCAGGATTGTAGTTGTTGGAGAATGGATTATTGAGTGGCCTTTGAAAGTTTCCCACCGCTTGAACTTGAGCATGATCCATTGGGGTGTTATTATTACAGATAGGGCACTGATCGAAAGAATGAGCACCACCACACTTTTCACACCTCACTGCCATCTGAACTGCATTAGCAGACACACTACTCTGTTGCAACTGCTTGGTCAAAGAGGCTACTTGCGCTGTTAAAGCAGTAATTGCATCGAGCTCATGCACCCCAGCTACCTTTCTAACTCCTGATGATCTTTCCTCTGACCACTGATGGTTGTTTGTAGCCATGTCCTCCAGCAGCTCATAAGCGCCAGTTGCGCTCTTGCTCATAAAAGTGCCACCCGCTGCAGCATCTATAATGGTTCTGGTTGTCGGACATAAACCATTGTAGAAGTTCTGTACTAGCATCCACTGTTCAATGCCATGATGAGGACATCTTCTAAGGAGTTCCTTAAACCGTTCCCACGCCTCATATAATGACTCTCCGTCATTCTGGCAAAAGTTATTTATCTCTCCCCTTAATTTAGCAGCTTTGGACGGAGGGAAGAATTTGGACAAAAACTTCTGAGCTAGATCTTGCCAAGTGACAATGGAGTTTGGCTGCAGAGAATTCAGCCAACTTTTAGCTCTGTCCCTTAGAGAAAATGGGAAGAGCCTAAGCTTGATTGCGTCATCACTCACCCCATTATATTTGAAGGTTCCACACAATTCCAGGAAGTTGGACAAATGGGTGTGAGGATCTTCAGAGGGCAACCCATTGAATTGCACAGAGGACTGCACCATTTGTAAAATAGCAGGCTTGATTTCGAAGTTGTTGGCCTCTACAGCTGGTGGGCGTATACTATTTTGTACTCCCGTCAGAGTGGGTAGCACATAATCTCTCAGACTCCTCTCAGCGTTGGTCTGAGCCTGAACCCCTTGGACAACTCCTGGATTTAAACCATTCCTGCCATCCCCATCATTCTGTGCCATCTTCACAGAATTCTGGGTCTCTCTCTTAGTCTTTCTGATTTGATTGCAAGACTTTTCGATCTCGGGATTCAGAGGAACAAGTGTGGCTTTTCCTTTTCTGCCACGCATATACCAAAATTCACCTGAGATAGAAAAATTTAGCAACTAAACAGATTAGATGCAAATAAATTAAAATCAAATTAGAATAAAAATTAATTAAACTGATATTGATAATTTTCAGTCCCCGGCAACGGCGCCAAAAACTTGTTGCGATAATTTTGCTATGCAAGTGCACACAGTCGCGAACTTGTAATAAAATGGTAAAACCAAGTATCGTCCTCAAGGACTGAATTATCAATTACCAGTCAATTAATCTCTTGTCTCTAGGAAACCATGCCGCGGCCCGCATCATTGTCTTCTGGGCAGAATGCCCATCCATGCCGCGGCTCTACCTAGCCATGCCGCGGCCCGAAGATGTCCTCAAAAACCATGCTTCTGTTTCTCCCCCTAGCCGCGGCCCTACTTTGATCAAGCCGTGGCTCTTAAGGAATTCTTCAATTCTTCAAGTTTTCATCCCAAAATTTCACCAACACTTTCAAATTGTGTTGAGAACCATTCTTGATCAAAATATGATGAAAAACTCGATTATTTCTTCCCTTTCTTTGGCATTTCCTTCCACATGCTCAATTCTTCCTAATATTAACAAAAACAACCAAACAAAGCGTAAACCCGCGCTAAAACAAGGAAAAACAAAATAAAAGACTACTAAAAACATCACCAAAACATCATAAAAACTAGACTCATCAGTTGTTTTGCCCTAGCACATTAATGGTTTCAGTGACACGTTTTTTTAACTAAATGACTTGATTTGCAAGTCCTGCACCTTTATAAGTACACAGTGTAACGGTCTTGGCTATCCAGGGCGTTACAATTCTTCAGTTGTCGAGACGCATAAGCGATCACTTTCTTGTGCTGCATCAACACTACGCCTAGTCCTTGACTTGACACGTCACTGTAAATTGTGTATCCCTTTGTTTCATTGGGGATACACTACACAAAACACCCATTACCATAACACATCATTATAATACTATTTAAAAAGAGTTAGTGTATATATAAAGTTAATGAATAAAATCACACGGGGCAAGTTAAAAAAAAAAGTGGCAAGTGAAAAAAAAAGAGGCAAATTTTCCTTCTCATTTTCTCTATCTCTGTCTCAGTCTTCATCTCTTTCTCTCTCTGTCTCAGTCTTCATCTCTTTCTCATTTTCCCTATCTCGAATCAGTCTTCATCTCTTTCTCTCTCTGTCTCATTTTCCACCATATTTTCCTTCTCTACTTTCTCTTCCTGCTATACCCATCACCACCTCCTCCTCCTCCTCTCTCGGACCGAACCACTGCCTCTCTTGGATCGAATCTCCTACTGGAGCCTTGACGAAGAAAAACAAATGGAGCCAAAGTAAATCTCTCGAACACTCCCGCTTACAAGCAGTACGTCGTCGGCTTACTTGCCGGAGTTTCCACCGTCGCCATTGGCCATCCCTTTGACACCGTAAAGGTAATCTCTCATCTTATTCTCATTGGATTATGTGAAATTTTCATGGGTTTAGCTTGTAATTTAACATTTTTTTTTATTGCACTCTTAGTGAAATTGATAGGACTTGGGGTTCAAAACCCAGAAACCAATTTTTTTTCTTTCAATGAATCTAGGCCCTATCATGGTGAATTAAAAGCATCAAAGTTTAGAGTAAATGCATTAGAAAACCGTATGACTGGGTTGCCCTGCTAATCGTTTTTAAAAAAATTTTGGGATGAGATTGAGATAACATAAGTATTAACCAATAACATCTTACAAGATTATCTCTGTGAACTGAAAATGAATTTAAAGTTTGTATATTTCCTTATTGGTTATACTTTCGTGTTTTTGATTCCTCTGATTTATGTGTATATTTATTGAGTGTGTTAAACTTTTGTTTGTTTATTAGGTGAAGCTGCAAAAACACAATACTGAAGCACATGGGATCAAGTACAAGAATAGTTTGCATTTTACTGCTAGGATACTAAGGACTGAAGGAGTATGCTTCCGATTTAGCTAGAGTCATTACTTTCTTATATATATGCTCATTTAAATTGGATGAAGATGTGATAATATGCTTGTATCTTGTTAGAATTTTTTTGTAAACAGGACTTGAGATACAAAAAATTGAGGTAGAGTTCTTAAATATTTCTCTTTTTCATTTTATTTAGCAGGGCATTCTTGCCTTATAAGAGCTAACGGTTGGTGCCACGTGGTAAAGATTTTCAGTATCTTTAAATTGTCTAAATAACACATTTTCCCCTTTTTTGGGAAAGTTAACTGATATTTTTTTGACAGATTAGAGGACTTTATAGAGGTGCTACATCATCTTTTGTGGGGATGTCTTTTGAGAGTTCCCTCATTTTTGGCATTTATTCCCAGACGAAACAGTTTCTGCGGGTAAGCCAAAAAGTTGTTCAGATAATCTGTCATTGGCTTACATATTGTAATAGTGATCTGTGGAGTGTTTTAATTTTGAACATGTAACTCTATAGTAATAATCATAAGTGATTTTCTAGTGAAGTATAGCTATAGACATAGCATGGTGGTAATACACTTCTCATAATTGACATTTGAGAGAGATATATACACTGGAGACAGGGTTGAAATTGTCATCCTACTGATTCGCCTTCATTTTTTTATATAGCTTAATAATACTCAACACCATTTTTAAAACTTTCCAAAAAGGTCTCTTTGAAATATGCTATACCATTGGAAAATTATTCAATGTATAAAATAACTCTTTTAAAAAGTTGAAAACTGATTTTAACCTTTAATACTAATATACTAACCAATAAATTGATTGATGAGCCAATGCTGATTATTTATGTGCAGGAGGATACCAAACAATGGAAATCCATGCGCAAAGCCTATGGGGCAGTTTGGGACATAGCAAATTTACCAACAAGCAGCGGACCGATCACCTTGAGATTCCAAGCTACAGCCAGTTTAGGGTACACTTATTGGGTTCGCTCTACCGATCACCTTGAGATGAATGCTATAACTTTTTTTATTTACTGAAATGCCTAATTTTTACTATTGTTTGGGATCTTTGATATGTGATCGAATCTCTTGCCATACCAATCTTTGATAGAGTTTGATTTCAATATTATGAAACTAGGCTTCCATGAATGTAGTTTGATTTCAATTTTAATTTTCATTATTTTCTTGTCTTTTTGGGGTCTGTCTTATTTTTATTATAGAGTTTGATTTCAATTTTAACTAAGTTTCTATGAATGTAGTTGATTTACTACTGTTTTTTTTTTTTTTTTGCTAGATCCATTTATGATTGATCTTTGTAATTCTGAGACTTTTTTGGCTGGGTAGTCAGTATTTTATTTCTCATGCACTCGAGGTGTTTGAAAAAAATTCCCAATAGAAAGACAAGAAGAGAATGAAAATTAAAAACCAATTTATATATGCTATTCTATATATATGTCTATATTTAGTTATGTAAAGGTGAGTAGTCAACTATCTTAACATTTATAAAAATTGAGAATTCGTGAGGCTATAGTATTAATGCTGCTGTGCATTCCATTTGTAATAATTATAAATAAGTTGAAGGAAGAAAATTATTACATATTTTAGATAAAAAAAAAAGAAACAGGATAGAAGAATATGGTGACTGATGCATCTCCCTATAGAACCAAAGATTGAAATAACAAAATAAGAGTTCATTCCATTAGCACTCACATTGAGTATCACATATACACATTTGAGTTCACTCTGAGGTTTAGTAGCTATTGTTACTTATATCTTTCCTTTATTCACGTGGAACTCTATTTTGGCTCTATATATGTTGATGGTAACATATTCTATGTATCTTTTTTCTATTATTTTTTTCCTCTTAAATAATGAATTATTTTTCTATAGATTTGATGTTTTCTAGCAATTAATTTTTTAAAGGGTACTTCATAGATATAGAGTATCACAACTTAATTAGTTCTGATTATCATTTTTTTTACTTCTAAAGAATATTACAGATGATGCCAAAGAAGCATGAGATTGAGAATTTGTGGAACCACATTCTACATATCCTATATATAAATTTAAGCCCAGTCCAATGCTGCTAAATTACTCATTTCCCCCTGTTGAATCTATTTATATACATAGTGTAATCTTTTAAGAGTTTTTGACATATAGAGCACTCAATTCTAAAGTTCACTCTTACAACAGTCTAGAGGAATTCCATTAGCTACTAACATCATGGAATGTACTGTGGTCTTTCTAAAACTGCGTTGCTTTACTTCCTAATTGGGCTGGGAATCTTGTTGCTTGACTTCTTGTAAGTAGCTTAGCTAGCACCATGTTTGTTTGTTGTCAAATTAGTGGTGATTTCTTATAGTCTAGAAAGTTTAAATATCATTGAAAAATGACATATCTTAAGATGTTGGAAGATAAATAATATTTTTCAATAATTATATGACAAAGCTTGGCACAATTACAACATCTAGAGTTGGCACTAAGGCAACTGATTTATTTTAGCATGTTTTCTATGACAGGGTCTTTTACATGTGCACTAAGGCAATTGATGCCTTTGGCACTCTCTCTCATGATTGATTTTTAGTTAATACTTCATAATTAATAGTCTATTCACTAAATTCATGTCAAGCTCTTTATCAGAATAAGTTCAATAAATCCCAATTTTGTTAGAACAAGATATGTATTGTAGAAATATAACTCAAATCCAATCCATTAAAAAGCTGAATTTGCTTTCTCTTTTCATGGACTTACTAAATAAAAATTGACAGGTTATGGTGATGGTAGTGTTTATGTTTGGAGCATTAGAAGTGGGAAAGTAGTAATTTTAAATCATCTGTTAAGAATTTACTAATCTTGCATCTATATATACATATATTTATATATGTACTTATTATATTTTTTTGTTTAAATGCTAATTTGACTTGTATATATTTTACCAATTAGAGTAAAGTTTGTTGCATGATAATTTTAGTATTTCATTTATAAATTCACTACAAATTACACTTATAATTGGTTTGCTGACGTTATGTTTTAGTTAATTGTTTTATATTGACTAGTTGTCATTATATTTATTGATATTCAGGTTGTTCTTCTAGATTTTTCAAAGGTGAATAGTATACAACTTATGCATAATAAATTCATGAACCAATTACAGGTGTGTCTAGAGTATACATAAGTTTTCCCATTATGATTTTGATAGAATTTGGATTTGAAATGTTTTTAATTAAAGGTATAATTCCACTAATTAATTTAATTAATTGAACTATATATGCATTTAAGCAAATACATATGTATAGATCTCACTTTTGTATAACTAATGAGAATACATGACAAACTTCTATATCTGTCTTTGTTCCTTGCTTTGATTTTGCATTTATGTGATAGATTGCAAAACCTTGTTATGTGCATAGAGGGAATCATATATTTTGAGAATGGTTTATTTATGGTTTTGCAGTTTGAGAATGGGATTAGTCAATGAGTAATGATCTTGAAATTATTACCAAGTCGTTGAGCATGGTCTGGGACATTTTCCATTTACAGAAAAACAGGTGATCACTCCAACTGGTAAGCTGACAGTCAAATGGAATTTTTTAGTTCTTTGTCCCTTTCAGTTTTCTGTTTTCATTTTTAATGGGTTCCTTTAGCTTATATGTGAAAAATTACTTATCATATTGTAACTTTTCCTTTTTTCTTTTTTTCAACAGGAAAATTTTTAGCATATGAGTAACATTAGCTTCTTGTCTGAATGTGAGGGCATTAACTGTTTAGCCTCAACAATTAAGTGCCACTACTCATATTAGAAAAGCAAAGCATTATGTTGTCAGTACTGCAAATCTCAAAAAAGGAAAATCTAATATTAACTGTCCTAATATGACAGTTTAGGACCCATGCTTCATATGCATGTTTGCTGTTCAAAGACTAAAGTTAGTTTATGCTGTATAGATGATACCTTTATTATTTTGTTTTCTTTTTGTAATTTTGATTTCACTAAGAGAGTCCAATTTCGTGAAACTGTAATTGTTGATAGCTAATTTACATCTCCTGTCTTTCGCAGAGTCCGTGTATACTGGTGTAGATTTCTGTCAGAGATTATGTGGTGCGTCTATAATCAGGAGGTAATTTCGCAAAGCAATTGTGGCATGTGTTTTTTTGTCAATTTTTCATATAAATTTTATATTTGGAAGCAAACTCTAGAGGATTTCTATTCTTGGGCCAAAAAATAAGATTCAAAGTTGTAATTTTTCACAATGTACTAATTCGATATATTCTCATTGCACACTTATTCTTGTTATTACAGCGGTGAGAGTATGGAGAATGCTCTGAGAGCATATTGTAAGGGAATCAAGATTGGGAAAATTCTAATCCATAGAGAAGGAGACAATGGCTAGCAGGTTTTGATTCCCTCTATGATTGTCTTTCATTTTTTAATCAACGTATTTCTATGATTCCATTTTTTAATCAACCTTTATGATAAACTATTGGTGTTCCAGATGCTGTTCAAAGAGGTGTACAACCAGATCATATTATTTTCATAGAAGTTGCCATAAAGGTTGAACATATCAAGCGCAGTGCTTTAGCAGATTTATTCTTGGACACGTAAGCATGCTTAATACTTTTTTTTTCTATTTTTTTTATTATTCAAGTGTATTTATCTTAGTACAATACAATATGTAACTTTATTTTGACATTTGATGTTGCTATTGCTGATTGATTTTGCTATTGCTGTTTTGTTTCTTTAATTTTTTTTGGTGGTGTGTGCTCTGTAGCATTGCATTTAGTTAGCTTAATATTTAGCTCATATTTTCTTGCACCAGAATTCCCTTAATCAAGAGCCATATTCTGTCAGAAGTGAATCATGTCTTGTTAATAGAATGATTTTTCAACTGGTTACAGGTCTTTCCCAGAGATTGGACAGCAATTTTGATTTCTCTAGACAATAGTGGCATGTGGAACCTTCGAATAGACAATCTAAACTCGTGGTATCTAGGCCAGGAAATGTACATTAGTGTTGTAAACTCAAAGTTTGTGAGAAGAATTGCAGAAGCAGCAGAAAGTAAGTTCAATTCAATTTCATTTTCTGGTTTTAGATATGCAACACGTATTTTATTGATTTTTCCTCTTTTTTATTTCTATTTAATGTGATAAACATTTCCAATTAATTTCAGTCACATGAAAATGATGAATTTTTTGGACATTTGAGTTGGAATATGTTTCTTTATGTTAAGTTTGAACCATTAATGAATATAGTTTTATTTTGTCTCTCCATCTTTTTACTGTCAATTCTAAGTGCATTTTGTTTACTGTCATTGTAGTGGAATTGTTACTCTCTGATACATTCACTCTCTATATTTATAGCATATGTACTTTACTGATTAGTGGTTACAAATCATTTTGGAGATAAAATAATTAACTTTCGTCTACCCTTGAAGCCCAATACCTTGATCAATTGTGTATTTGTCCATTACTATATAATTCTATCTACAAAGACAGCAGTTATTCTTTGGGAAAAGCTATCCTGGCTACTAAAACAGACATGCTACATAATAGCTTTTTGTTTGGTTGTTTATTCTAGGTGTCAATATCTCTATTTGTGTTTGGGTTTGGATTGTGTTAAAGGGATTGTCAATATCTCTCTTGATGTTGCAAAATAGTATTTGATTCATAACTAGAAGGGATCCTTCTCTGACAATGATTTTGGTCCAGAATTGTTGGTTAATAAAACTTCCAAGTTTAGTCTGTTGTGTTTTTTTTTTTGCAGTGGCTTCGATCATAAAGCACACTCTGCTGCTGATTTTTGTAGCTTAGTTTATTGTGGTGTTCTATTTGTGTTTCTCTTTTATGAGTTTCTTATGGCTTGTTGGACTTAGTATAAATATATGGTAATGCTCTTTATTTAATCTCTCAAACTATTTCACACTAATGAATTGGTACAACCATTTATGCTCTTTATTGTTTCTTTTTTAGTAAGCCTAATCACATGTTTGCCTTGCACACATATAATATGAGTGTCATCTAGATTCTAGGCCATTGGATCTTATATATATCTTACATCATGCAGTTATGTTTATATGCACACAAGCATATATAGTGCTCTTTATTACTGTTATGGTTGGATTAGTATGGTACATATATAAATTTTGTTTAACTTCTCTATCGTTTCCTTCCTCTCTTTCTCTTTCACACATATACATGAACACATGGTGGGGCTGTATCATTGGGACACCCATTAGGATGCAGTGGAGCTCGTATCTTGGTCACATTGTTAGGGGTAATCTATAAGCTTCCCTTCTCTTGAAATGCATTCCTAGTTTGACATTCTAATATCATTTATATAGTTCTCTGGTTTTGTTTACATGTTTTCTTAATGATCTAAAGTCATAGTTCGTGGTCATATCTAAGCTTATGCTTTCTACATACACTCATGTGAAGTGATCTCGTGTTTGTAATTTATTCTTTTAAATTTCTGTTGAGAGTTTAGCTGTGGAATAAAAGAGACATTGGTAACTATGCTCTCTCTGATATATTTTACTTGGAATTTCTGAAATAAGAATAATGTTGTTGTAGGTATTGAGACATAAAAAGGGAAAGTACGGGGTTGGTGTCATATGCAATGGTGGCGGGGGAGCTTCTTCACTTGTTCTTGAGCTCATGTAAGACCTGTAATTGTTTTTGAGCTTATCTTGATTGAATTCTCCTGATCGGCTAGCCAGCTTATAAATAAAGCTAATTGGCTAACCCAATTGTACTCATCACTTGGTTCATTTTCAATAATAAGAATCAATTTCTCATCAAGATTCATATCAATAGAATAGCAAAACTTGTTGCTTATTCTTGCATTGTTGAGAGGAAATGATATTATATTATCATGGGTTTAGCTTAGACTACATATATTCAATAGGACTCAACTTTACCAAACTAGCAAATGCTAATCTATTTTGTGCGACTTCAGTTAATTGTTTCTTTTGCTCACCTGTCATAGCCTGATGAAACCAGAAAAGGAAAAACTGCTAGTATTTCCTTTATATCTTATGTGGAGACTTGGAAATTATGGTTTTTGACATTCTTAAGTAAAAGGCTCATTTCCGAGTAGTTTCCAAGTAGAATGGTTTTTGTTTGCTTTGGTGTAGTTGTGAATCCATTATTTTCTATGTGGTGTTTTTTCTTGGATATAATTTCCATAGCATTTTTCTTGAAGTAATTTGTGATGCTAGATAATAACAATAAAATATTTCTTTGTTTATTTTGCAGATGTGACAAGCGAAGTATAAAAGGATACTTAAGACTTCTTGAAAGTAGTAACTTTGTTTATTTATTTGTGTTGAAAGTAGTAACTTTTTGACTCCTTGAATACTTAAAGAATATTTTGTTGTTGATGACAGTGTTGAATGTTTTAAACTAAATTGTGGATTGTTAATTCAATGTTGAATGTTATTACTTTTTGTTATTTGACAATCAAGTTCATTTGATGATGCTAGTATATATTAGAAAGCTAATTTTAATTATATAAAAAAAATTAAAATAGAATAGAATAAATTAGTGTTATATAAATAAAATATATAATGAGAATTTAAACATATCTAAATATAACAATAATACGAAAATTGAGTTATAATATCTATTACAATAACACTTTTTTTGCAAAGAATTATGTTATGCAAACTTCATTATATAACACAAATAATTTGTTATACTAAAGTGTAGTATAACACAAAAAATGTGTTATACTAAAGTGTAGTACAACACAAAAAAAGTGTTATATAATCGACTATAAATAACATAATTAAACACTTATCTAAATATTAAAATAACACAGAAATTGTGTTATCGTTGACAGTACAATAACATATCTGTATAACACTGATACAGTCTTATGTAAAGTACCCTGACCTACGATAACATAGTCGGTCTTAACACATCAGAAAGTGTTATCGTATGTTTTGATAACACATTTTTGGTGTTATTAAAAGCATTTTTTCTTGTAGTGATAGTCAGCACTAGGTGGTGGTTAATCTCATTTTTAGCTCTTGAAAGCTTTTCTCACATTTCTCAGTCCATTCGAATTCCATGTTCTTATGTGTAAGAGCAGTCACAGACGTGGATATTTTAGAAAAACCCTCAATAAACCGCGTATAATATCTTGCCAATCCGAGAAAACTTCTTACTTCCTCAGCATTCTTTGGTGATTCCCACTGCCTCGCCACCTTAATCTTTGAGGGATCCACTAATATTCCTTCTCCAAACACTATGGGCTTAGGAAACCCTCCTCTACTAGCAAAAATTCATATTTAAAAAATTTGGCATAGAGTTTCTGCTCTTTCAACCGCTGAAGAACAATCTCTAGATGTGCAACATGCTCTTCTTGGTTCCTTGAGTATATGAGGATATCATCTATAAGAACGATAACAAACTTATACATAAACTAGTTGAGACATGGTTTATAAGGTCCATAAAGGTCGAGGGCGCATTCGTGAGTCCAAAGGACATTACTATGAACTCATAGTGACCATAACGCATTCAAAACGTTATCTTTGGTATTTCTGACTCTTTCACCTTGAGTTGATGGTACCCACATTGCAAATCTATCTTCAATAATATTGATACCTGTTGTAACTAATCGAACCGGTTTTAAATTTTCGGTTGTAGTTATCAGTTCTAGATTGTCACCTTATTCAACTCACAATAATCGATGCACATTCTCATGGAGCTGTCCTTTTTTTTCTTCACGAAAAGACCTAGGCTTCCCACGGGGAATGGCTCTGTTTTTATTAATCTTGTCCAACATCTCTTGCAATTGCATCTACAATTCTTTCAGCTAGGTTGGTGCCATCTGATATGGTGTCTTCGAGATCGGTGCTGTTCTTAGAATTATTTCTATTTCAAACATAATTTCCGAATCTGGCAGTATTTCTAGAAGGTCATTGGGAAATACCTCGGGAAATTTCATACCACCGGGACATCCGTCGGTTGTAGCTTTGTCTCATTGTCCTTATCCACTACGTTCGCCAAATAGTGAAAGCATCCTTCATTCAACATTTTTCCCACCTTTAATGCAAAGATCATTTGCCTCTCTTTTCCCTGGGTGTGCCTTTGAATATGAACGACTGTTCTCCTTCTGGAGTGAAGACTACTCATCTGCACTTGCAATTGATAATCGCACCATATTTGGTTAACTACTCCATGAAAAATATGATGTCATACTCATCTACTTTCAATACTAACAGATCTACGACTGTTCATTCATGACCATCTACCCTGACTGGTATATCTCTAACCCAAAATCGTACCACCGTATCCTATCCCAAAAGTAAGGGCATGCCACAAATATTAGGTATGGGTACAGGCATTATTTGGCAAAGTGTTTTGATTTCTTGGAATTACAGCAGTTAATGCTTGTGACAATTCACTCACACTAGTGGCATCGATTGCATTCGTTGTAGAACAATGCTTAAAATCATGCCAAAGCTGCTTGGTGGGATTAGCTCATCCCTACTTAACAAGGCCTCATTTCCTCTTATTATTGCCACTATTGGCTAACTTCAAGCAACCTTGATTACTCCGTCTCCTAGGTTGTGGGTAAACCTAGGAGTAAATCTTCTTCCTAGTCTCTTTTAACTAAATTGAAATTGTCCCAAGTTGTTATGATTATACTTTCTTTTGTCTAGTACCAGTATTTCTCTTTTCTCCAGTCTACCGCAGGACTCCTGGTGAATAGCTTGTTCTATCACCTCAATATATGACTCTGAGACAATCTTCCCAGTGTCTACAACAACTTTACTACGTCACCCCTAAGTCCTTTCTTAAATTTCCATATGTTGATTTGTAATATCTGCCTTTGCATTTATGGGTATTTTGGTAATTTGGCTTGTGAGGGAAATTTGGTAATTTATGTTGATGCATATGTGAATTTTTGTTTTTTAAATGTCATGATAATATGTGATTTGTTTCATGACTATGATATGTACATGTATGATAACGGCAAAACACGATTCCTTCAAGTATCATGGGCTTAAGTGCCATAGATATTGAAAATTAGGGGTTAAAGTATAATTATGAATCTTGTGGAATAGATTGTAATTTTCATAAGTCAAAACTATTGGTTTAAGGGGAAGTTACAAAAAGGACTTGATCCTAATTACGAGAGGATTAGAATTGGGGGAAATTTGGTCTTTTGGTTTTAGGGTTAATATTTACATACTAAAAAAAATTAGTTTAAATCTATCGTATCATTGTCAGCCGCTGTATCAATCAAAGCAAGGACTTCCTCTGAGGTTGAAGTCTAGCAGTTTGGACAACTAAGAATCAACTTGAAGGTAATATCTTTTTACTCTTTACAATCTAAGTCGTGCTTATGATTGTTCATGGGGTTAAGGTAGATGTTATGAATTAATTGTTAGAATTTCATGTTTGACTATTTATGAATATGTTTTAATGTTATAAACATGCAATGGAAGAATTAATGATGATATGAGGACATGTTTTGTTATATATGTTCATAACTTGGGGAAAAAGAAGTTTTATCACACGGTATATAAGTTAGGTTTATGAAGTTAGAGGTTTCTCATGAATTTTTGGTATTTTATTGGTCTCAAATTTTTTTATTATGATATAGAGGGATTCAAGATGAGAAGAACCAAAAAAGAATCGTCAAAAACATACTTATATTGAGAAAGTTATGGTTGTTCGAAGTTGTGCGGCGAGCATGTTTCAAAGTAGCGCCCCGACGCCATCTGCGAGCGCTACTGCACCTGACGCCGCCAAATAGTCAAAATTCCTAGAATTATCTCCTGATCTCACTAACTCTAAATATATCATCGAATATTCATTCCCATTATCCAATATCTCGGTAATGTACTAAATACCCAAAATACCCCCTTGACTAACCCCGAGTAAAGTATTGGTCCTATTGTGACTTTCCTTCTAACTTGCTCCAACCAAATATATCCACATAATAATGTGGTCTCTTACATATATCACATACATGCCAAATATACCCATAACAGGCCAAATTACGAAAATTTCCCTTCTGATAAGAAAAAGGCCCACATGCATATTTTATACACCTAAACATGCATATTAAGTCATATCATAATATAACTCAAATAATCATGCAATGATACACATATATATCACATAAGCACATTATTTCCATAATTTTCTATCCTGGCCCCCTAACCAAGGCCCTAAGCCTTATTAGGTAATTTGGGACGTTACAGCTATCCCCCCTTTATAGGAATTTTGTCCTTGAAGTTTTACTTGAACAACTTGGGATACTAATTCTGCATAGCTAACTCCAGCTCTCAGATCGCTTTCTAAACCTTGTTGTTCCTCCATAATACCTTAACCAAAGGTATAGTTTTGTTCCTCGGGACCTTATCCTTCCTTTATAGTATCTGAACTGGTTGTTCCTCATAGGAGAGATCTGCCTCTAGCTCCAGATCCTCGTAACTCAATACATGAGTCATGTCTGACACATATTTCTGAAGAGACAAAATATGAAATACATTGTTTACGCCCGACAGTGCCGGAGGTAAGGCCACCTATAAGCAACCTGACCATTCTTTTCCAGGATCTCAAATGGTCCCACAAATCTAGGGCTCAGCTTGCCCTTCTTCCCAAATCTCCTCCCCCCTTTCCATAGTGAGATTATAAGGAAGACATAATCTCCCACTTTGAACTCCGCGTTCCTACATTTGGGATCAGCATAACTTTTCTGCCTACTTTGAGAAGCGAGCATCCGAGCTCTGATCTTCTCAATAGCCTCATATGTCCTCTGAACTGCCTCAGGACCCAAGTATTTCCTTTCTCCTATCTCATCCCAATGAATGGGAGATCTACATTTCCTACCGTACATCATCTCATAAAGAGCCACCCCAATGGTCATCTAATAGCTGTTATTGTAAGAAAACTCTATCAAAGGCAAGAACTTACTCCAGGACCCATCAAAATCCAGCACACATGCTCGCAGCATGTGCCCTCATATATTTACCGTCCTCTCAGATTGTCCATTTGTCTGAGGATGATAAGCAATACTAAACTTCAACTATGTACCCATGGCCTTTTGCAAACATCCCCAGAACTTGGAAGTAAATGTGGGGTCCCGATCTTGCAGGATCAACCTCGGAGACCCGTGAAGGCGCACTATCTCTTTCACATAGAGATCTCCATACTGGTCAACTATATAAGTTGTTCTCACTAGTAAGAAGTGATTTGATTTAGTGCATCGATCCACAATAACCCACACCGAATCTTGTTGACCCATTGCCATGGGTAACCCCACAACGAAATCCATCGTGATGTCCTCCCATTTCCACTCTAGCATGTCCAATGGTTGTAATAGGCCTGCTAGTCTCTGATGCTCAGCCTTGTCCTATTGACACGTCAAGCCCTTAGCCACATATTATGTCACATCCCTCTTCATTCCATGCCACAAATATAGCAATCTCACATCTTGATACATCTTTGTGGTGCCTGGATTCAAAGAGTAAGGGGTAGAATAAGATTCATCAAGAATCTCCCATCTAATAACAGTGTCCATCGGAACACAGATCCGACCATTATATCTCAAGAAGCCTAAATCTTACACTGTATAGTCCATAGATACTCCAGCTAGGACGTCCCCTCTGATCTTTATCAGTTGGGGATCACTGACCTAACCTTCCTTTATCCTCTCTAACAGCGTAGACTGTAGCATGATATTGGTCAACTGGCCCACCAGCAACTCTATAGTAGCTCTAATCATATCCTCTGTCAACTCTCTAGATATTTGTCCCACACTGTATATTTGTTCCAAACCCTTCTGGCTTAAGGCATCTGCCACCACATTGGCCTTCCCTGGGTGATACAGGATCTCACAATCCTAATCCTTCACCAACTCCAACCAAAGCCTTTGTCGAGTCTCTTAAGTACTCCAGTCTCTTAAGTCCGACTATCTAGAAAAAGAAACCTAAGACAACTGATTCCAACTCAGGTAAATGGGCCTTAACAATTGAGTTTGCATGGGGGAGGGTTGGGTTCAGTATGTCATACCCTCTACTAAGGCCCCCTATCTTCCACACAAAACCCAAAAGACGGGAATTTAAACCTTCGTTTTATTAATTGTTATCAATTGACTAGGCCTACTTTTAATCACGCGAAACAAATGAGCCTTCACAAGTGGAATCACCCACAAGAGAGGAATTTAAACTTTACATTTTCTAATGGGCCCAAATAAAACCTATCAAATTATCAATATTTTATTTGGCAGCCAAAACCACATATATATCTAAACATATGGGCCACTACATGCATCTAAGCCCAATTGCAAAAATTACATATAGTTCACAGATATGTCACATAATTTAATATTTTTAATCATGTTACTAAATGAGTTATTTGTGTGTTTATGCAAAAATGTAACATTTTATCACATTTGCAAAAATACCATAATTAATTAATCTAGAATTTATCTATGCAAAATTCATAATTAAATCAATTTAAAAAAAATCCATCAACAATTAGCTATGTTAATTTGGAATTTATTTATCAACAATTAACTCAATTATGTCATTTTAGGAAATATATTAAATTAATAAAATTTAATTTAATATATGTGGGATATTTGATTTTATAGAATAACCGTACAAAAATCTAATAAATATTAAGATATTAATCAAACTAATTTCTATTTTTATACAAAAAAAAAAATTGAATTTATTATTCTAATAACCAAAATATCCTAAAAATATCTATGTTCAAATTCAACCAAAATATCTTATTCATTTTTTAAAAAATATCTATTTTCAAAATCAACCAAAATATCTTAGATATTTACCATAACTTTAAAAATCAATATCAAATTTTTGAATAAAAATAATCAATTTTATCAACATGGTTATAAAAGAAGATATTTTGATAATTTGAATTAATTTAACAAAAAAAATTAATAAATAGATAATAATTTAAAATTTAGATATTTTTGGCAATTGTTTTGGTGAAAAAAGCCTGCCGCAGGCCCGCACAGGGCCGTCGTACAGATACTGTACGGACCCAGCGTCCCCGACGACTTTTTACCTTGTGCCCGGCACACAAATTGCCCAATCAGTCCCAATTTATTATTTTTTTTTTATTTTGTGTTGTTTTTCCATCCTAAAATAAACCAACATTGCAACACATACACATAAACACAATATGCTTCACACTGAAACAAAATCTAATCAATTATGCTAAACATATCTCAAAATTCATTAAACATATTCATGCATGAAAATATTGATTACCAAGGCTCTGAGGCCAGTTGTTGGGAATACATTTTACAAGATAATAAATATTTTCATGTATGTTTCATATATTTACAAATTAACATATAAAATAACCTAGAAACATGTTTCTAATGAATTTTATTAAGTAATCAAATAACGAAGTTTAAGAATCTTTTACGCAACAGATAATGAGACACCTTCCTTACTCTCTCTAACCCGTGTTCCTTTCAATCGCAGAGTAATGACAAGAGAATGAACTAGATCTTCAAACTACACAGTCTTCCACAATTTACTTTGATCACCTAGACTAGAGTGGACAATTCACAACACATGAGATGAGAAAATTATAGAGAAGAAGAGAAAGGATATGAGCGGCTACAATAGGTCGCTTGAGTCTATTTTTTTCCATTTTTCACATCACTACTTTCAGATTACAAAACCCTAGACTTCAGTAACTATTTATAGGAACACTTTATGGTTAATTCAATTTAATTAAATAATTAAAATAAAACCATTACTAATTAAATAATTAAATATAAAATAATATATACATTATATACACTTGTTGTACCCCAAAATAAATACGAACTAAATCACTTAGCCTGGGGAACAGCTGGTAGATAAGCACATGGAGAAAGTGTACAGGTAGAACATTAGGCTAACTCTGTTGTGAGCAGCTAGAGTTAAACTTGACAATACGACAATCAGATAATCTCCAAATTGCCTCCTAGATGGAACTTGGCCCGTGTCGGGTTAGGTTATCTCTCCGAGATCCAGCTCGAAGGAAGTGTTCAGCTCATGGAAGCCCGCTCATGACACATAGTGAAAGATCCCAAAAGACTCAGAGATTCCTTGTACACTTATTAATGCACATATTTTATTACACATTTATTACCCGAGATAACGGATGTAAATTCCTTTGGCAATCCTAGCCCTATGTAAATGGGAGATTATTCTTATTTATTATTTACCATGTTTATGCTCGCGGTTATCCAAAGCTGTTCAGGAAAACCCTCTATAAATATGGAGGGAATGGATAGAAAAAAGGGAATACTTCTTGATATACATAAACTCAGCTGAAATTGTAAGAAACAATTTCACCCAGAGCCTAAAGGAGACTAATAAGATTGTCTCGTGAACTAGGTAAATTTTAACCACTGAACCACGTTAAAGTGTGAGTGTTTGTGATATTGCTAATTTATTTAATCATGGTTTAGGAAGAAAGCTTAATATCTATGTTGTCAGATTTCTTAATCCACTGTTCGCGAAAAAACCGCATTGACATATTGGTGCTTTCATTGAGAGCTTATTAGTGCTTAACTCCCCATGCAAGTTTCACCCAACACTCACCATGGTTGTCACCCATTCTATGCATGACAATGAGATGCAATAATCTGGTGATCAAGAGGTGCATCATACGGTCGTTCCTGCTGGAAAAGGCTCAGACACTCAACACCATCCTGGAAAGAAACATGTGGACCAAGAGGATAGTGGGAGCTCAGCATCACGCCAACCAAATCCCAATCTGAGGTATCTGACAACCATTGAGATGGAAAATTCCCAGTTAAGGAGCCATCTCGCAAAGGGTAACAAGCACATTGAGGAGAACTTGGCTCGATTACCCCCTCCTGCAACCGATGTTAATATTGGAAGGAGGAAAACTGCGTACTATAGGTCCTACAGGAATAACTAACCCAATCTCAGTCACTTTGTCAGAACTACAACTTTGAGCTCCATACCTTTAGAGCAGAATCAGCGAAATATTTAACCAGCCAATTCTCTTAGGAACCATCGACCCCATGTTAGTCGATCTGTTCGAACTACGACCCCGAGCTCCGTGCCTTCTGAGCAGATTCCACGAAATGTTCAGAACAACCCAACAGAGCGAGTTGGGACCAATTCAAAGAGGAAAAACACCCTAGCAAATCCATCCGTGCCATAATCAGAGCCACTAGCACTGAGAAATGAATCGGCTCTACCTCCAACCGGGGAGATTAGGGTAGAACAGAGACGGGCTAACCTTGTGCACCCTAATGGAATGAGGATAGCTTCACTTGTAAGACACCACCATCACCAATTTGACATTCAATGCCACCTCACCCACAGAGGAGCGCTCCAGCTTGAGGGGATAGCAGGAGAAATACTCCTCTCTTAAAAGACATCTATGTCTCATGGCCTCGCGCTAATAATCTAGGTCCTTGATCCCAGGCATGAGCTGTAAGTTTGGCTAATGGAAGTTACTAGATAGAGAGCCAGCGTGGAGGCGGGTCTGAGAGCGATCTGAGGAATCAATTGAGCTCCTCACAAAGTCTTCGTTTCAACCCACAACCCGACCTGCGTGATCATCTGAATTCACAAATGAGATATCCAGTTTTCCATGATGATTTGAGTTATACTCAGCATAGGGGAGATCCTTCTATCGTATGCGACAAAGGGAATGTCCCACCTAACCGAGCTCAAGTTTGGAGGGAAAACAACCCATCTAGCGCATGCAATAGGATGGGGGCTGGTGATCAGCTCCCAAATAACCTAGAGGACAAGAAGCCAACCATCGAGCGACTAGCCTTGATGAAAGAATAGATGCAGAGACTCTTATCTTCAAAAGCAGTCGATGATTGTGATTCCGATGAGGAGCTCGAGCCTTTTGCTCTGAACATCAAGGTAGCTCCGTATCCTATTGGATTTAGGATGTCGACCATGCCTGCATATGACGAAAACATTGACCCATCCAACCACCTTAGTACATTCAATATGTTAATGATGGCCCACAATGTTGGGTTTGACTGAAGATGTATCTTGTTCCCTGCAACTCTGACCGGACCCGCTAGATTTTGGTTCAACAAGTGCAAAAAACATTGAATCACCTCGTGGAAGAAGTTGTCTTCCAAATTTAAGAGACAGTTCCGAGCTTCGAAGGAAACTCTTGTTGAGGCCGATTCACTAGCTAACATAAAACAACAACCTGGTGAGTCTCTGAAAGCATATCTGAACTTTTTCACCAATGCAGCAACACGAGCTAGGGATGTTGATGATAGTTCCTTGCTCAAGGAAATGAGGACAGGGATCATGGTAGGAGGTGATTTATGGCAAGAGCTCTTGCGAAAAGGAGTAAAGAGTGTAGATGAATTCCTGGCCTGAGCTCAGGAATGGATAAATTTGGAAGAGGCGAAATCTGGTGTCGTAGGAACCAACAAGACTCCTTCTCATCCCCTTGGAGCGGTGGCAAATGTTGCAGCTACGACTCAACCTGCTACCCAGAATAACCAAGCGGGGAATAATAAGCGGAAGGGGACTACTGAGGGTGACCAGAACAAAACCAAAAAGAAAAATCCTGGAGAAAAGATCAAGCCCATCTACACCACCTATACAAACCTGAGAGATATGCGAGAGCATATTTTCTTGGCGAACTCTAATCATCTTCCATGGAAGAAGTCAGAGCCTTTGAGGCACCATAGGGCGAAGAGAGACCCCGCTATGTTGTGCCGATATCACAACAAAATCGACCATAATAATGATGATTGCCGACAACTAAAGGACGAGATCGAAACTCTCATCCATGTTGGACTGTTAGCCCAGTATGCCCGTAACCGAATAGTTCCCAAATAGTCAACCGGGCAAAATACTCATCTAGTTCTGGAAAATATAGTCGGCCAGCCCCAGGCTCATACAGACCAGGGGAACCAAGTCGTCCCCCCTCCAATAGTAGGAGGGGATATAACCACTATTGTCGAAGGACCCCATTTGGTGGGCATAAGTAATGGGACCTAGACAAGGTACATACAGCAGCTGAAAACCCACAATGGTACTGAAATTACTCTGAATCAAAGGTTATCAACACAACAGTGGTTGGAGAAACAACCAATATTTTTCACGGAAGAGGACACTAGCCACATTTAGTTCCTGCATAATGATCTGCTGGTGGTAACCATTCAACTCACCAATCAGAGGGTATGGAGGATATTGGTTGATAATGGGAGCTCGGTAAACATGCTATTCAGATCCACCCTAGAAAATATGGGATTATCCATAACCGATCTTAAGGCGACCTCAATGACCCTATACAGGTTCTAAGGAAAAGGAACGACAACCATAGGAATGATTGGACTTGTATTTAAGCTCAGGGATGATGCATGAACTATTTCTAAAATGCTCGTGTTCGTCGCAATCGATTGTCCAGCCGCATAAAACAGGATTTTGGGATGACCCGTGCTGATGACTTTTGAAGTTATCACATCAATCTGACACCTAGCGATGAAGTTCCCCTCAACCTCAAGTATATATACCGTGAGAAGAGACAAGCTATGTAGCGTCCCAAATTTGCTAATAAGGCTTAGGGCCTTGATTAGCGTGCCTGGAGGACAATAAGTGATTTATTGTGTGAAATTGATGAGTATGTGATTAGAGATGTATGTTTAGGTGAATTAAATATGCATGTGGGCTCCGTTTGGTTATTAGGGGCATGTTTGTAATTTTAGCCTGTTGAGGGCATAAATGTAATTATTGTGATATAACTGTGTTGCACGATCTGAGACAGTCCTAGGGAGCGGTTAGCTAGAAAGTCACAACGGGGTTGAATACCTGACTCAGGGTGAGTCGATGGGTATTTCGAGCATCAGACATTTTATGGGGTTATCGGGTTATGAAAATAAATATTTGGAGATACATTTGACATTAGAACGTTTAGGAGGGAATATCGGGGAAATTTACCATTTTTCCCTTAGGGACGTTCTTGGTACCCCGAGCCTTTGAGGTAACCTTAGAAACTTAAGTTAAATAAAAGAAAGTGGAGGAAGTGTTCAGAAACCAAGGAACCATCCCAAAACCCTCTTCTCTCTCTCTCTTACCTAGGGTAATTTTGAGGAGATTAAGCTAGGAAATTCATAATTCAAGGTTGGAGTTTGGGGGGATTGAAGCTTGAAGCTTAGGAGATTAATTCAGAGATTCAATTAAGCAAAGGTAAGCACTTAACTTGATGAATTATGTTTGTTTTCTGTTGGTATTTTAGAGTTACGCATGTGAGCTAAGTGAGAAATCATTCTTGAGTTTTAGATGAGGTTTGGGGTTAATTCTTGTTAAGTTTTGTTGCTAAGATTGTAGTATAGCTTCTGTGATGATTGACTTGAGTTGTTGGGTTAATTTTGGGGTAAATTGGCTTAGATTTGGAGGTAAAAATGGAGGATTTTTTTGGGTTCAAAGGGTCAGGCCACGACATTGTTCTTGCTGAGCCGCGACCCTCAAGAACTTGTTGGAGGCCAAGATGAAGAGCGAGCCGCAACACACCCTAGCTTGGGCTGCGGCGCGCCTGCCCTGTTTTGGGGTTGGGGGTTTCTGGTTGAGGCGGACCGCGGCATGGTTTCATGGGGCCGCGACACTAAGTTTGTTTTTGGGCTTCAAGGAGCTTTTAGGCTCGTGAATCCAAAAGATAAGGCTCGGGATGGATTTTATCACCTAGATTGATAGAATTCAAGGTCCCAGATACTAGAATTATGACCCAAAGTAATTTAATGGATTAGAACTTGAGGGATGGATATTGTTGATGTGTTGTGACTAGGGTTTCAACGAGGCTCGGACTAGGGGATTGTGCTCAGGACATCGGTACTTGGATAGCTTGGGACACAGGTAAGAAAACTGTTGTACCCGTAAAGCAGGGAGAGGCCCTATAGTTTGTATTGTAGGGCACGGACCTATATGATTGTGTTGCAGGGCATAGCCCCATTGATTATGTTTATACGTGTTTAAGTATTTGTTTAGTTATGCAATGTGTGCATATATGTTAATAAACGGCAAGATCCGGGAACGACGAAGGCCGAGAACGGAGAGGGCCGGGAATGGCGAAGGATAAGAACGGTGAGGGCTGGGAACGGCAAAGGCCGAGTAAGGAAAGGGGCCTGGAGCAGTGTTTAGCTCACGGGGCGCGAGTTGCCAGGGTGAGACCCTATAGGATACCTAGGATATCCTCAGGGTGTAGATCGCGAACCCAAGGCCTAGTAAAGCGCCTGTGATAGCATGGCCATATGTGTTTAGCCGTTGGCAGTTTAATTGAAGGTTGAATGATGGCTATGCATATGTTATCTGCTTGTGTGAGTTTTCTTGCTGGGCTTCGGCTCACAGGTGCTCTATGGTGGAGGTAAGGGCAATGGGAAGGTCAACAAACCATGAGTACAGAGAGCGTGAAGGGACATGTACATGTTTGGCCTGCCTGGCCGTCACGGCTAGGGGTACTTTTGGGAGAAGTTTGTATTAAACCTAAATTTTGTCATTTAGCCAACTTTAGTTATATTTTTGAGTTGTAAATATTTCTACACAGTGTGTTGGGATCCCAAATGTTAAACACTTTATAATTTTCAATGAATGGATATATTTTCAAATTATGTGACTCTGTTTATGGTTTATCTACACTTTTGTCTTAAAACCTCGATTAACGAGTTAACTGCACGTTTTAAACTCACTTAGTAACGACTCTAAGGAAGTAGGGCGTTACAAGCTAGTTTCCGAAGAATTGTATAGCATTTCCATGAAGGGAAAATCATAACCCAGGCAGCCAGCAATGGTCGTTATTGAGGGAGGAGAGGAGCCGCTGGCAATGAAAATTCCCCATGTGGCAGAAGAACCTCAGGAAGGAAGTAATGTGATTGCCCAGGGAGACGACATTGATCCAAGATTAGGTGAAGACAAGTCTGAGCTCCAAGCATTGGAAGAACTCGAGGAAATCAGTATCGACCCAGAAGTACCTTCTAGAGCAGTAAAAGTTTGAAAAAGTCTAGGAACCGAAAGGAAGAAAGAGCTGGTCGAACTTTTAAGAAATAACCTAGACGTCTTCGCCTGGTCGCATGAAGATATTGTGGGAATCAGTTTGAATGTAATAATGGATACTCTGAATTTGGACATGAATGTTTCTAAGTGGATTTTGCACCTTTATCCTTTGCAGGAGAGTCAGTGGTAGCTCTGGATTTGGGGGCACTCTTCTTTGATATTCTCTTCTTCTTGACTATGGGTCTAGTTCTAGCCCCACTAGATTTGAAGGCGCCCTTCAGGTCCAAATCTTTGCCTGCAAAAGGATGAGCATAAAATTTAGATCCAAGAAATGATTAGTAAGGGTAATGATGCATAAAAGAATAGATCAAGAACCCTACCCTCCGAGCTATATGAGGAAACTACTATGATCGACTTTGGGTTACGAATCGGTCTGGGTAAATCCTCTAACTCTTTGAATAATAGAGGAGGGGGGGACTCTAATACTATTACGTTTTGGGTTCTATGGGGTTCAGGCTCTTCATCCAGGCTAGACTCGTGTGCAACCTACCTAATACTCGGGGAAAAAATAACCTGACGGAGGGAAGGTCACGACAAAAGATTTGTATCGTACTCCTCAAAAATGGTGGACTTGAAGTAAAGGGTGTTATCTACCACTATGGTACTCCAGGGATAGCTATGGTCGTAGCGTACAACCAAGTGATCTACAAATTGGAGGAGGGTCACGTTCAGGTTTGGATCAACTGGATGTGAACTCATGAGCTGCCGTAGGTTGAATTGAAGTAGCCTAAAACTAGAAGCAACTCACTTTAATTCTCTATATGGGTTACCTTGGCCGGAAGTGTCAGTCTCTGCCCCTGATTTAGCTCGGTCTGGGTCAGGATGTTGTCCATCTTTAGGGATATTTCTTTTGCGCACCAGCTGTGTGAACTCTTCTTCGTCTTCAGTATCTTCAAAGGCATGGACGACTTCTTGAGGAGGAGGGAGCTCGGGGGAAGGACCTCGAGCTCTAATGTCTAGTGTCTGATCATTCCAAATAAGTTTGTAGGCCACCATGATAGCATCATTAACTACCATCTGGAACTCCTTTTCCTTGGCAAGAATACGAGACATTGTCTCATATTGACCTCCAAGGGTCTCTGATCGCCCTGCTCCCTTGTATATAGTTGCACAAAGTAACAACTCAATTAGAATATGCTTAAACTTGATCAGGTTGGAATTCAAGTACACAATTCGAATATCTAAGAAACTTACGAGGATGGTTGAAATACCAATGGGTGCAGTTTTTGAACCAGTTTGACATAAAGAATTGATCCTTGTAGTCATTCCGGTGGCTGGGGAGGTCGATGACGAAGGTCATATTGGGGAATTTGGTGAGGTAGTGGAAACCTTCACCTTGCCCCCTCTGTTCGGAGTTGGCTTTGAGGCAGAAGAAGTGCATGATGCAGGCAAGGGTGGGGACCTCCCACTTGTGTTTCAAAAATAAATATTTCAGCCCGCCAAAAGCCGATATGAATTGGGGGGAGCTAGAATGGCACCAGTTCGACGTAGTTTAAAAAATCCACAAAGTACTGGTCCAAAGGTGTAACGACCCAAAATCGTTAATAAGGCTTAAGGGCCTTGATTAGTGTGCCAGGAGGGCATGTTGGGATTTATGTGTGATTTTTATGAGTTAAATGCATGATTGTGATTTAAAGCGTGTTTTATGACTATTTGACTATTTGAGATGCATGACTATGTGTATTAGTATGCATATAGGCCCTGATTGTGTTAGAAGGGCATAATTGTAATTTTTTCCATAACTGTATTGATATGTGATGATTGTTGAGACCACAGTGGTATGTGGGTGTATTCGTGATTTGTGACTCGAGACGATCCCAGAGAGCAGGTTAGCGGAAAAGTAATGGCGAGAATTTATACCCAGCTCGGGGCGAGCCTGGGGGTATAAGCAGGAATTTAGAGAATAGATTGAGATTAATTTTGATGATGGGGAATACTTATTTGGTGATTTATCAGGTGTTGGAAAGCAACGGGAAAATATTAGAGACACTTGAGGATTAGCGGGAATTGGGTAAAATGACTAAAATGGCTCTACTTGGACAAAAAGGGTTTGGAATTAATAGGGAGGGCATTTTGGTCAATTGGCTTTTAGAGATTGATTTATGAGGCTTTATATGCTTAGTGGGATTGGTAGAGAGAGTGAATGGCTGTGGAAAAGAAAGAAAAAGGAAGAAAAGAAAGAGAGAAAAACAGAGGGTTTTCCAAAATGGGCGGTTTGAGGATTCTAGCACCATTTCTCCTCAAATTTCTTGGGGAAAAGCTCAGTGGAAAGCTAGGATAGGCTGAGCATCAAGGATCTTAAGGTTATACTTGAAGATTTGGCAAGGATTAGCAAGAACACATCAACTTTTGAGGTAAGTTCTAAGAGTTTTCAGTTTTAAGGGTTTGGCTGGTTTGAGCTGTGTTTTGAGCTGAGTTGATGGGAACTTTAGGGAATTTGTGGGCAAGCTTTGAGGAAGAGCAAGCTATGAAGATCTAGGAAGTGAATCAAGGTCAAAATTGCATCAACGGTATGAATTCTAAGCATTTAACTTTGTTGTTTGACTGAATTTCTGGGTTTAGGGTTGATCATGGTGAATTTTGAGATTTGGGTTGAATGAGCTTGGGTTTTGAGATATGGGGATGCTTGGGATGAGTGGAGAGTGTTTATAAGCTTGATTTTGAGTTTGGTAAAGATTTGGGGAAGTTTGGGTTGAGATTGGCTCAAAGAAATCGCAGAAAAAGAAGTTAGGGTTTGCTTGGCTGCAACTAGCGCTACAACGCTAGTTAGTGGGCGCTGTAGCGCTAGGCCCTGTTTCTGGGGTGTGTGGTTCTGCTTGTAGCGCTACAGCGCCCTCTTTAGAGCGCTGTAGCGCTGCATTGTTCACAGAAAAGGATTTTTGGGCTTTTGTTGAGGGATTTTGACCTAGGGTTCGGGGCTCGATTCCATCACTTTGTTTTGGGGATCTAGGAATTCCCGGGGGCTCGGGATTGGTCCCGAGGCTAGGTTTTCGGACTTGGGGTTCGATGTTGACTTTGACCTATGGCTGTGTTTAGTTGTGCGCTAAGGCTCGAGTGGGATCGTGCTCAAGGAGTCAAGTGTTGAAAGCTATCAAATTGACTGGTAAGAAAACTATAGCACCCGTAAGACAGGGCATGGGCCCATGATGTGATTGCAGGGCTCGGCCCTATATTGCATGCTGAGATGATTGCAGGGCACGGCCCTATATTGCGTTACATGTTAGGGTGCAAACTTAATTGAATTGATATATGTTCAAATGTTATTTGAGTAGACTATCTGTGATTATAGTTGAATGAAACGGCAAGGAGCCGAGAACAGCAATGGAGCCGAGAACGGTAGAGGCCGAGAACGGCCTTGGGGCCGGAAGTAGCACTTAGCACATGGGATGCTTATAGCCAGGGTGGGACCCAAGGGATACATGAGTTATCCTTACGGTAAGGACCGAGACCCCAGGCTTTGGTAAGGCCTCTGGGGCGGCATGGCCGTGCTTGTCCAGTCTGATGGTTTTCCTATTTATGAGCGGATTATATGTCAGCTATATTCTATGCATATGTTATATTCTGTATGAGTTTTCTTGCTGGGCTTCGTCTCACGCGTGCTCTGCGTTGCAGGTAAGGGCAATGATTGAGTCAACCAGCCATGAGTACGGAGAGCATGAAGCGACACGTACATGTTTGGCCTGCCCGACTGCTTTGGTTGGGGGTTTATTTGAGAAATGGCTGTAATAATCTAAGATTTTATTAATTAAGCAATTGTAAACTTATTTTAGGTTGTAAACAGTTTTCAAACCTTATTTTGGGATCCCAAATGTTTAATACTAGAAGTTTTCAATGAAGCAACACATTTTCAAAGATTACAGCCTTAACTTTTGCTTAGTCACACTTTTGTTTTAAAATCCTCGGTTAGCGAGTTCACTGCACAAAGTTTCTTTTAAAACTCACTTAGTAACGGCTCTAAGGAAGTAGGGCGTTACAACTTGGTATCAGGGCGAGCCAAGGTTTATTGGTTCTGGAGATCGACCGAACATGTACGCTCGCTGTCCGTGACAAGCTCGACTCAGGGTTGGTTGGTATGATTGATTGACATGTCTGAACGTATGTTTGAATGCCCTGTTTGCCTGCTTATTTATATGGAGCATGAGGAACGAGATGACATATGCTTGAGATATTGTTAGGGCTGGGCCCTTGACTATTGCATGTTGAGATTGATGCGTGCTGAATAACATTACTATGCATGTGGATGAATATTGGCATAATGGTTTACATATTGAGTTTATGTGGTTAATTGTTTAAGTTGGATTCGTATGTATTTTCCGTTTATTGGCTTGTATGAAGCATGTTGAGACCTGGGTATACTTGGTGATGTTAAAATCTGGTAGCTAAATGTATATCATTGTGGATTTGGCCTATTTATGCTTTGTGTGTGCATGATATCTGTTGTCATTTGGATCTAGTTGTGGTTTGGTTCAGAGTATGAACCACAGAGCTCAGGAGTTTGGTCAGTTTTGACAGATGAACTCGAATTGTTTGTTCCTAGAAGGGTTATGTGGACCTGATATTGTGTTGAAAGGGGGGTTCTAGATATGAGTTGGAGTTGAGATCTCCAGTTATCCCGAAAAGCAGCAGCAGAGGGTCACTAGTGTGAGTAAGCTGTGGAGTTTATCAGTTGTTAGGGAACAGAAGGACAGCGGATTACTCTGGGAAAATAGCTGATTTCGATGTTTTAACAGTAAGGTTACCAGTGTTGGTTTACTGTGAGGGTATGGACAGATAAGGGTATTATATGAAAGGCTTAAAAGGTGTTATCCTCTAGTTTTGAGGAAAGTTCGGGTTGACAAAGAATTTATTAAGTGGATAGGCAAGGTTAATTCCACCCTTGGTTATAAGAGGATGAGAGCCCATGACTAAAGGGTTGTGTTAAGTATTGTGCTAGAGGGATGCCTGGAAACGACACTTGGGCTGAGGCATAGGCATAATGGGTTGGAAAGAACCTGGATGATGAATTGTTAGAAGAGATTATAAAAACATGATTTGAACTGTGGAGACTGGTGGGCTTATAAGTTTGGTTTGGACTGTTAGGGTAACAACAGTGTAAATCAATGGGTTCGGTGAACCGGGTAATTCATTTCGGGAATTTATACTGACGGATGTATTCTGAAATGTTGGCGACCCATTTAAAGATTGAACTCTGGGATAGTTCGAGGTGTTTGGGCCGCTCTGATGTAAGAACTTATCGTCTGTATGTGGATGGCAGAGAGGGCCATGTTGTTCGAGGAACTGATGAATGATGCATAGGGCCTAAGTACCAGAACTGCAATGGCAGTGCTTCCTTTGATGGAGTTAGTAAAGATAGATTTGTGATAACCGAGTTAAAAGAACCCTGGATAGTTCTGTGGCTTCTGGTTTTGCCAGAATGGGGGAAAACTCTGATTGATAAGATGGCACTTTTATTGATAGAATGCAGCAAGGACAGATTCTCAATTTTGAGGTAGAAGGACCCCAGACAGTGCTTGGGCACCTAATTTGAGATTGGAAAGAAGCCTGATTGAAAAGGTAGCTATCGAGATGGTGACAGGAACCGGGGAGGTTATTTGGTATGTGCATGAGGGAGAGGATGCCACTTGGGAAGAGGTCAGGTGAGGGCATGACTTCTACATAGAATGACTCGACATGTTAGGGTGGATTTCCCATGGTGAGGGAATGGAGAACTAGAATGCGTCGATACATTCAAAGTTCAAGGCTGATTCCTCGAGGATGAGTTTTAACTGACTGGTTTATGCTTGGTCATGTAAAGAACTGGAAGAACTCGGTATTGAGAATGTTCCGAGAGGGAGTTAGACATGGAGAGTTTGCCTCATGGGTGTTATACGAGAGGCTGAAGATAGTAATACTTGTTGAGAAGGAATTAGAAACTCTGGCAGATGGATTGGGATGCAAGTGATCAAGAAGTTCATAGTAATAATGGCGGAGTTTGTCTAAAGGGAGCCTCAGCATGAGCCATAGTGAGAAGGATAATCGGTTAAGAGATAACCATGGATTGTAGAGGATATCATCTGGAGTATGTTAACAAGACTAAGTGGAACTGGGCTGATTAGTGGGGAAAATTATATGGGTATGTAAAGGAAGATCTGAGGGTACTTCAGGGTCGGACCACAGATGGGATTGGTATAAGGAACGTTGTAAAAGATGGTTTTTGGCTGACAGAAAAATCTACCGAAGCAATCGAAAGAATTTGACCTTGGAGTAGCCAGAGCGTTATACTACGGGGATTGTTAGCATCGTCGGATTAGAACGAAAAGTACAATGTTGGATACAAGATGGAACGATGTCTCCAAGAGTTGATCTATGACCTGGTTAGTACCAGCTGGAAACCAAGAATAGAGACATTTCGTGAATTTGTCTATTTTGCACTAGGTAGGGTGTGAGGAGTTGGTAACAAAGATTCTAGAATGGTTCAAGCTACAGCAGCACAGGTAAGTTCTTTAGGCAGAGAATGCATGAAAGGTATGGGCAAGTCCCCTTCAAGCGCATGAGCAGTAGATGTGGATTACTCCCAGACGGAAATGGTGAGCAAATGATTATGCTGAAGACGTTAATACCCAGAAGGCAGAGTCACAGGTAAGGTTCTACGGAGTGTTAGTTTGGGTGTCGTTAGGAGTACCCAGAATAGAGCTACAAGAAGAAAGGACAGGTATGGGGAGAATTGATCTGAAGCCACAAAGAAGCTAATGATGAATATCTGAAGAATAGAAAGCATAACAGGATTGATAAGCGCATCACCTATTGCATAAGTATCTCTGGGGACAACTACATCAGAGATGAGGAGAACAATAATACTTGAGGTTAGATGGAATGAGTGGTGTCTAGTCAGGAGAATTCAGAAGACAAGGTAAGAATTGATTAGTAGCTGGCGATGCTGGAATAAGTGTATGATATGGTTAAGTATAGAGTGATAGCATAAAGGACCTGATCCATGATGAGGATATGGAACTGTGGGGGTGCATCACAGATTGGGCACGCCCAGGCGCAAATTGACGCGAGGTTGGATTGAACCTTGCAGGAGGTGACTGAATGGATCATGGTTAATACACTTGGAACGTTAAGTCGACAGTTGTGCATGGCATAAGGTACTTGAGTGTTGGGTATTAGTAAGAAGGTTAACGTTGAGACCCAGATGTGGTGAAAAATAGCGAGCGGGCGATCAGTGTTTATAATCCTTGATTGAACGAGGGGAGATATAATTGGAGGCGGAACTCCTAATTGAGAGGCGTGTGTCAGTCAAGGAATAACGCCATGGACTGTAATGGAGTGGACAAGGCAACGACTGAGATTGGCGTAACGTTAGTAGGTATGATTAGCTGGTGAGTGTCACTGAGCTATGGAATCCGAAGTGTCGGCTTTGGTTGAAGCAGGGAAGAACCCTACTAAGGTGGTACAAGTTAGGATACCAGGAATGGATGATGGATCCAATTAGATTTGGTTTATGAATGAGAATTCTGAATGGATATCATTCCACCTCCTAGGGTACGTCGTACCGGGAGGGTCGAGCGGGTGACAGAATCTAGTGTTTTCCTTTGGACCCTGAGGGGTTAGGTGATGTGGTGGTGTATCGTGGGAATAGACCACAATAGACCTTAAGTAAGGTGTTTGGACATGAAAAGTTTTAACTCGGTTGTTTGAGTTAATGTAGTTGGTTCAGGTGAACTGGTATCAGGGTAAAACGTCGATGATACTGAATTGAGACCCAATAGTATTTTAAATTTTGGAATGGATTTAGAGAACGAAAAGAACAGAGTGGGAACCTGGAACTATCAGTTGATTGCAAGTGGAATGGCAGTCTGAAAGTTTATCAGATATCTTAAAGAATTGAGCGCTGATTAGGCGAATACTTGAGGTATTAAGGGAAGTGTAATCCCTGGTAAGTTAGTCGTGGTGGCAGTTGTTGGCGTCTTGTTAATGTAACACGACATAGGACATGGTAAGAGGTGAAGGATAGTGAATACTACGATTTGGCATTGGTTGAGAGAGAAAGACAAAGAGGTTGTTGGAATTCTTAAGGCAGGAGTGTCTGCCTATTTGAAAGAAAGAAGAACTTGTTAATTGTTAAATTTTGGGAAAGTAAAGTTCCAGAAGGAAAGATTTGTATCTCTACGTAATAACAGACAAGGATTTGTATGGTGTTCAGAGAAAGAAGGGAGGGTTCTGACTCTTGATTCAATATAAAATCCTGAAGTTGTACCAAGGGTTAGGCCAGCGAGGCCTACAAGTTGATCCCACCTGGTAGGGGTGATGACTTATGAGTATCCTTGGAAATGGGATTTAGGCAGCGAGGTAATCATTGTAATTTAAGCAGACTCTGAAGTTTCAGCAGGGTTGCGGTGTAAACAAGAAGCTAACAAAGGTATGGCTATTAGACAAAATCTTGTGGGGCAAGATTGTTACTCTTGTAAGAGTGTTGTTGAAAAGTAAAGTAAAGGCGGTGGACCTTGGAAATCATGGTCAGAGTTGCGGGCTTACTGACTATTGTGTTTGGGTAAATTTCGAGGACGAAATTTTTATGAGGAGGGGATAGTTGTAACGACCCAAAACTGCTAATAAAGCTTAAGGGCCTTGATTAGTGTGTCAGGAGGGCATGTTGGGATTTATGTGTGATTTTTATGAGTTAAATGCATGGTTATGATTTAAAGCGTGTTTTATGACTATTTGACTATTTGAGATGCATGACTATGTGTATTAGTATGCATATAGGCCCTGATTGTGTTAGAAGGGCATAATTGTAATTTTGGCCATTTTGGGCATAACTGTATTGATATGTGATGATTGTTGAGACCATAGTGGTATGTGGGTGTATCTGTGATTTGTGACTCGAGACGATCCCAGAGAGCAGGTTAGCGGAAAAGTCATGGCGGGAATTTATACCCGGCTCGGGGCGAGCCTGGGGTTATAAGCAGGAATTTAGAGAATAGATTGAGATTAATTTTGATGATGGGGAATACTTATTTGGTGATTTATCAGGTGTTGGAAAGCAACGGGAAAATATTAGAGACACTTGCGGATTAGCGGGAATTGGGTAAAATGACTAAAATGGCCCTACTTGGACAAAAAGGGTTTGGAATTAATAGGGAGGGCATTTTGGTCAATTGGCTTTTAGAGATTGATTTATGAGGCTTTATATGCTTAGTGGGATTGGTAGAGAGAGTTAATGGCTGTGGAAAAGAAAGAAAAAGGAAGAAAAGAAAGAGAGAAAAACAGAGGGTTTTCCAAAATGGGCGGTTTGAGGATTCTAGCACCATTTCTCCTCAAATTTCTTGGGGCAAAGCTCAGTGGAAAGCTAGGATAGGCTGAGCATCAAGGATCTTAAGGTTATACTTGAAGATTTGGCAAGGATTAGCAAGAACACATCAACTTTTGAGGTAAGTTCTAAGAGTTTTCAGTTTTAAGGGTTTGGCTGGTTTGAGTTGTGTTTTGAGCTGAGTTGATGGGAACTTTAGGGAATTTGTGGGCAAGCTTTGAGGAAGAGCAAGCTATGAAGATCTAGGAAGTGAATCAAGGTCGAAATTGCATCAACGGTATGAATTCTAAGCGTTTAACTTTGTTGTTTGACTGAATTTCTGGGTTTAGGGTTGATCATGGTGAATTTTGAGATTTGGGTTGAATGAGCTTGGGTTTTGAGATATGGGGATGCTTGGGATGAGTGGAGAGTGTTTACAAGCTTGATTTTGAGTTTGGTAAAGATTTGGGGAAGTTTGGGTTGAGATTGGCTCAAAGAAATCGCAGAAAAAGAAGTTGGGGTTTGCCTGGCTGCAACTAGCGCTACAGCACTAGTTAGTGGGCGTTGTAGCACTAGGCCCTGTTTCTGGGGGGTGTGGTTCTGCTTGTAGCGCTACAGCGCCTTCTTTAGAGCGCTGTAGCGCTGCACTGTTCACAGAAAGGGATTTTTGGGCTTTTGTTGAGGGATTTTGACCTAGGGTTCGGGGCTCGATTCCATCACTTTGTTTTGGGGATCTAGGACTTCCCGGGGGCTCGGGATTGGTCCCGAGGCTAGGTTTTCGAACTTGGGGTTCGTTGTTGACTTTGACCTATGGCTGTGTTTAGGTGTGCACTAAGGCTCGAGTGGGATCGTGCTCAAGGAGTCAAGTGTTGAAAGCTATCAAATTGACAGGTAAGAAAACTATAGCACCCGTAAGATAGGGCATGGGCCCATGATGTGATTGCAGGGCTCGGCCCTATATTGCATGCTGAGATGATTGCAGGGCACGGCCCTATATTGCTTTACATGTTAGGGTGCAAACTTGATTGAATTGATATATGTTCAAATGTTATTTGAGTAGACTATCTGTGATTATAGTTGAATGAAACGACAAGGAGCCGAGAACGGCAATGGAGCCGAGAACGGTAGAGGCCGAGAACGGCCTTGGGGCCGGAAGTAGCACTTAGCACAGGGGATGCTTATAGCCAGGGTGGGACCCAAGGGATACATGAGTTATCCTTACGGTAAGGACCGAGACCCCAGGCTTTGGTAAGGCCTCTGGGGCGACATGGCCGTGCTTGTCCAATCTGATGGTTTTCCTATTTATGAGCGGATTATATGTCAGCTATATTCTATGCATATGTTATATTCTGTATGAGTTTTCTTGCTGGGCTTCGGCTCACGCGTGCTCTGCGTTGCAGGTAAGGGCAATGATTGAGTCAACCAGTCATGAGTACGGAGAGCATGAAGCGACGCGTACATGTTTGGCCTGCCCGACTGCTTTGGTTGGGGGTTTATTTGAGAAATGGCTGTAATAATCCGAGAGTTTATTAATTAAGCAATTGTAAACTTATTTTAGGTTGTAAACAGTTTTCAAACCTTATTTTGGGATCCCAAATGTTTAATACTAGAAGTTTTCAATGAAGCAGCACATTTTCAAAGATTACAGCCTTAACTTTTGCTTAGTCACACTTTTGTTTTAAAATCCTTGGTTAGCGAGTTCACTGCACAAAGTTTCTTTTAAATACTCACGTAGTAACGGCTCTAAGGAAGTAGGGCGTTACAAAAGGGAGAAAGGCACCTGCCTTTAGATGCTCGTCAATCCAGGCCTTGAAGTCATCCTGAAGTGGGGTGCATGTCCACTCTCCTTCAAATGGAGGTCTGACAACAAGGCCCTCGGACCCAAATTCTATCTCGTGGCTCAACAAGATTTTATTCACCTTGCTCTCAGTCTTTATTCTGGATTCGATGAGCTCAGGCTCAGAAAAGGCGTTGGGGTCAACTGTGATCTCCCTATCCACTACTGGGACGAAGTGGGGAATAGGGGTCTAAGATGCAATATGGTTGCCCTTACTCTTGCTTTGGGAAGAGGACCTCACGACTGACTTATTCCGATGGGCCATGATCTAGCTCGCCTGACAACAAAGCAGTCTGTTAAAGGCAACCTAAGACAAAACCTTTCTACGATGATAAAGATATGGTGACCTGAGGGTTTGAATTTGATTTACTGAACCTAAAAAAATACACGAGCTAAGATAGCTTCATGCAACAATGCGTGTGTCCATGCTCGTTCAGTAACCACTCGTTGTAAACTCGAGAAATCCCCTGATATTTCGGGATTCATGTGTCAGACCCAATTCCTTTTTGAAGGCGGTTTAATGCAAAACTGCTTGGAGAATTGTAACCCTTAAGCTACCCAAAGCTGAACCTAAAATCCCTCAAATTTCTACACATACACAGGCTGTCCTCTTTCAAAACACAGAAAATTACCCGCTTTTTATGCACATTATTTCTAATCAAACCTACTACTGTTGTTTTGGCCAATAAAAAACCCTTATTAAACTCGAACATGGCCGAAGTAAGAAACTATACTGGAAAATGTCGTGAAACTTATTGAAAAATAAGAGGGTGAAATTTGTATCGAGTATAGAAATACTTACATATTAGATGTTTGATCAAGGGAAGTGATGATAGCTCCAAATATTGTAGCCTGAAAGCTTCTAGAGAATGAGATAATGCTGGAGTTTTCTGAAAGTTCTCTAAGAAGGAAAGAGAATTTATTTGAATGCAAAGGTGGTGAGATTAAAGCCTGTTTCTCTTATTTATACGTAAACTTCAGTAACCGATTCAGGCCACTCAATTGGGTCAGTTTGGGATCTGAAGGCCTAGATTAAATAACCCCTGCAGCGACAAAAAGTTGACAGGACAGTTGCCACAGTACTCGAAACTTGACCAGACACCTATTACAAACTAACACGTGCTTAGCACTCCAGTAGTGGGTGGGCATGATTTCACATAACAGAAGCCTAAAATCCCCTACTATGCGTGTCAGAGGTGACGTCATGCATGAATAGGATCTTGGGGGAAAATGTTGTACCCCAAAATAAATACGAACTGAATCACTCAGCCTGGGGAACAGTTGGCAGATAATTGCATGGAGAAAGTGTACAAGTAGAACATTTAGCTAACTCTGGTGTGAGCAGCTCGAGTCAAACTTGACAGTACAATTAGATAATTTATAGATCGCCTCTTGCGCCAACAACCTAGTTCGAGATGCATGATGGGTAGATTGCTTTCTAGATAGAACTTGGCTCGTGTCTGGTTAGGTTATCTCTTCGACATCGAGCTCGAAGGAAGTTTTCAGCATGTGGAAGCCCGATCATGACGCATAGTGAAGGATCCCAAAAGACTCAGAGATTCCTTCTACACTCATTAATGCGAAGATTTTACTACACATTTATTACCCGAGATAACAGATGTAAATTCCATAGGCAATCATATCCATATGTAAATGGTAGATTATTCTGATTTATTATTTACCATATTTATGCAGGCGATTACCCAAAAGTTTTCTTGGAAACCCATCTATATTTAACTTGGAAATGGATAGAAAAATGAACTGCTTCTTGATATACAGAAACTCTGCTGAAATTGTAAGAAACAATTTCACCCAGAGCCTAAAGGAGATTAATAAGATTGTCTCCTGGACTAGGTTGATTTTAACAACTAAACCACGTTAAAGTGTGAGTGTTTGTGATATTGCCCATTCGTCTAAGCACAATTTAGTAAGAAATCCTAATATCTTTGTGGTCGAATTTCTTAATCCACTATTGGTTAAAAGCCGCATCAACAACACTAATTTCACATATTACGAAATATTTAAAGTTTTATTAAAACTTTATATATATATGATTATAAATGCATTTAAACAATAATTAATTAATTAAATTATTTATTCAAATCAACTAATTATAACTTGAATATTGATTGAATACTATTGATCAATTTGACACCAATTTGGCATACTTAATAAATTTGCCCAAATTTCTCTTTTCTTCTCTAAATTCCACATCTTAGTAAAACTGTCCAAAATTTACACAAAATAATTTTGACAATCTTCATTGATAATTAAATCATTTAATCGAGACTAACTAGATGATTTAATCAAAGGCATTGTGGGGACCATGGACCCATGAATTCAAGCTCCAATAAGTTACCATAAAATTATGATCGAATAATTTCACTACCATATTAATTCCTCGTGACTCCCTTGAAGATTCGAAATTGAACTCTTGAACTCATAGAATGCTTTACACTTAAATTAAATACGTTATCCATTGTTACAACCATAATATGTCATTCAGTCCTCTATAAATGATATGAGTTAGGTAGAAATTATAATTTTAACCCTCATTGTATTTTATCCTTAAATACCACTTGTAAATGATATTTCCGTGAATTTTAATCACAGAAATGAGTACTCAATCATTTAACTGGTTGAACCAAGCTGTAAGGTGATCATGATTTCACTTCTTGCTAGAAGTTATAGATGTTCATATCTATGATTAACACTCCCACTCAATAATACTACCAAGTCCTCCAGAAGTAAGTATGGGCTAGTCCGTAGGGTAAGCTAGTAACGAATAAATCAATGGACTTGAATAATACAATTAATTAGAATACTAACCACTCAAAATTGAGATTGAATTGACATGTGGTCAACTTTATGATAAGACTATATTAGAAAATAACGACACATTTACTTATTTATCTAATGTTAATATCGATCTAGTTCAATGTAACAGATATCCGATCTTATCTACTTTGCTAATGTTCTGGAAAAAAACATAACACTATAATGTGTAAGTAGACCATATCGTAGATTTGCAAGTCAATGTATATCCTGTACACTGATTAATCTTAGGACTAACTTAGTTTTGAACATATAATCATATATATATATTCCACTGTGATTACGTAACTATAAATATGATTAGCTATATGATCGGGATTTAATAAAAGTTTATATTAAACAAATAATCATGAAGATAAAACATGTGAGCAAAGTGATTGACCAAGTCAAAACTGATTTCTCTTCTTTTATTGATAATAAAATGATGTTATAAGGAAATTGAATTTTAATTAGGACATAAAACCCCAACAATAAGTATCCCAGGTAGACCTAGAGGTTTCCATGAGCTCGTGTGGATCCACCAAATGTCATTTTTTGTTTGAATTAGTATAAATGCCCTAGGTAACCGATGGTTACCCTCGAGAGGGATTTATGAATTAGATATTAGCGTTGGGACATGAGTCGCCACTATGATTTAAGCTGTGATGCTCGAGGATACTTACTAACTCCTCAATTGCCTTCTGGTGTACATGTGGCCCGACCTTTGGGGAGTCTGCATTTTCTAAATGAGTGTTGTGATTATGTTTTAACTATGCTTAAACTATGTTGGGTTTGTCTTAATACTTTTTAAACTTCCATGTAAATATTTTTAGTGTGCGCATACATTACGGTAAAAGTTTTTTTTATCTGCATTTTTTAGACCTTTTAAATGTTATGAATGGTTTTCATTCTGCAAAAATTAGTTTAGTATTTTCGAGTGGTTATAGTATGATACTTGTGCTACCGTCCATGTTACCCATGATAGATCTTTATTCAAGACCTTTGAAGCTTCAAAGGAAGGGCATGAGATTCAAACAGGCAATGGGAAAGGTCCACAGTTGAAGGAAAGGGAACAATAGACTTATTCTTCACATCTGGCAAGAAGGTTCTACTCACTAATGTTTTGTACACACCGAAAATGAGTAGAAACCTTTTGAGTGGAAATTTGCTTGGTAAATCGGGAATCAAGGTTGTGATAGGTTCCGACAAGCTTAGATCATAATATCCGCCTTTGCATTTTATGGGTATTTTGGTAATTAGGTGTGTGGGAAATTTGGTAATTTATGTTGATACATATGTGAATTGTTTCTTTTAAATTTCAAGATAATATGTGATTTATTTCACAATTATGGTATTTATTAAGGGCTTAAGTGCCAAATATATTAGAAATAAGGAGTTTTAATAGAAATATTAATCTTATGTTAGAAATTGTAATTTACAAGAGCTAAACCTATTAGTTGAAGAAACAAATTACAAAAGAGGGCTTAAGTTAATGCATGAAGAGACTTACATTTGGGACTTGACGATAATTATGTATTACATGATTATTTATTAGAATTAATAAAAAAGATAAATTGGGGTTAGGCTTTCCATGATTGTCAGACTATGCTTTCCACAAACTCACTAGGTTAGCTGATCAAGAGTCTTATCTCTCATTCTTTATCCAAACACTCATTAAAGCTTGAGGATATTGGACTAAAGCATAATTGGTGTTCTAATAGAGGTTGTGGAGCCTTGAAAATTAAGATTCAGTAAGATCTCTAATTCTTAAAAGTATTAGGTTAGGTTTCCTTGGATTTTTATTTGTGTTTTACAATAGAAAGCATTATAGGTTGTTTAAATGGATTAGACATGCATGATATGTTGTATTTAGTCTTATAATTGCTGTTAAATTGAGTTAGAAAGGTTGAGGATGAAATTAGGATCGATTTGAAGTTGATTTGGGGTCAAAAATCAAGTATCTTGTTTGACATGGTCAACTCGCCTACACTAGCCAGTCGACCGACTTGCAATAAGAAAATTAGAGAAACAAGTTTTAGTAATTTATACATAACATTTTACTCGGGTTCAGATTTTTGTATTCTTTATATGTTTGGAAAGCTTCTTTAATGATCTAAAATTTTATGGTATAGCCTAACTCTAGTTTGGAATCTATAAATGCTAAAACATTGTGATAAAGTTATGTCACGTTGAGTAAGGAAAAAGGGATAACTTCAAGTCTAATATGAGTTTGGAGTCCTAGAAAGTCTAAGAGAGATTGCATAAAATCTAATATGATATATGGTCTCTAAGCTCATACTTGTCTATTGTTTGGCTTAACACTTTCTAAAGGATAAATGAATGGAATAAGGAATGTGTTTTTGAGCGCTGCTGGAATGAAGGTATGAAGAGTGAACACCTGCATGAAGGGTGTACGCTCGACATAATTAAGTGTGGTAAACTTTGTATTTTATATTATGAATTATGTTGTGAACTATGATATGAATTATGTTATGAGTTACATTAGGAATTATGTTATGAGTTACATTAGGAATTATGTTATGAGTTATGCATGTTGTGTGTGAATGTGATATGTGTGAATATGTTGTATGTTTGTATGGCATGCTTATATTGCAAAAATGCATGCTTATGTTAAGTCATGCTCAGTTGAACAACTAACCAGATCTGAACTAGTTTACGGCCAAAACGACATCGGTAATACGTGTCATGATTGTTTTGTGATATGATATGATTATTGCATGTTATGTTATGTTGTGCTATGTAAAGTTATGTTAGGAGAATGATACGATACAATATGAATTATTGTTGAACTTTATAATGTATGTGAGGCTATAATTTATGAGTAGTATAAGTTTTAGGTTGTGATTATATGAAATAGTTTATGTCTATGTTTTATATTTTATGCTTGATATTTTTGTCTTATGTTGTTGGGATTTGGAGATTGTGTCCTACATCGATTTTCCTGTGGGGTGTTAGCTCATAAGCACTTTGTGCTACAGGTAAAGGAAAAAGTGCAGTTGTTGAGGCGATGAATTGTAGCAGGCTTGGTCAGATGTGTGCATGTCGTACTAGTTGACCTGGGGGTAAAAGAGGTTGCAACTTATGCTTGGTTTTAAAAGTCTTTAAATCGTGATTATATGTTGAGTCTTAAAAGCTGTATTTTTATTTATGATTTGCATGTAAAAGATGGTTTATTTTAAATAACGATATCTTGAGTTGCATGTGTTTGTAAAAGATGTTTAATTCACCTTTGTTTTCAAATGAGTTTCGACAAATGTTTTGTTTTCTTAAGGAAGTTCATGACTATATTAATTTACTTTAATATAGATTATTTAATAAATTAATTGGTTTTAATTCGAATCATTACATTTGGTATTAGAGCAATGGTTGTAACGTTCCTGTCGACCATCACGTTATGCACATGAAGAATGGAAAGAATCGACTCATCGCACTATAAGTTTTAGTTCAAAAGTTTGCTATTTTTTTTTTGTTTTTCTTTTACACTTTGTGTAATGCCCTAGATAGCCAAGACTGCTACACTGTGTGTTTATAAAAGTGCCCGACTTGCTAATCAAGTCATTTAATTAAAAACGTGTTACCGAAACTACAATGGAACTAGGGTTAAAAGATTTTGGTCACAAACACTACATTTCTTATAGATAAACATTTCCTGTTTACATGGGATCCCAAAATTAGTAGAATTAAAACCATTTACAAAAGATTTGAGATTTAATTACAGTATTTGCCATACTAAGACAAAATAAACAGTTAAGCAATCCCTGTCCTGATCCACTCCTCGGCCATGGCGACCGAACAGCTGACTATGTACATTCTACCCCGCAGCCCTCCACCTCAGGATTGGTCCAACTTGCATTCGCCTTTACCTGCACCACGTAGCACCCGTGAGCCAAGGCCCAGCAAGAAAACATAATAATAGAGCATAAGCAGTCAACAGATAATCCAATTTCCCATATCACATAGGCATGTTCTCAATCATATAAGCATTCATGACAATCAAGTATTCAACATACCAAATCTATCAACTTATATCAATCACCAATTTTCAAATGATAACTAGGGTTAGCGCCCTCAGGCTGCACCCTCTGTTTGTCCCACTGACTCCGGCCTGCTTAAACGGAGCTCAGTGAATATTAAGCTGTCCTTGGCTACCAGTCGCCAAGTCGCGCCCTGTGCGTAAATATTGTATACGGCACCCTTAGGCCATCTATCACATGTCCCATGGCATAATACCATCATTGACATTATACAGATATCGGGAGCACTTAGTCCAATTACAAACAAAATACCAGGTGCAGTTTTCCTACCTTTAAATTTTCTAGCGTTGTTCACCTTGATCCTTGAGCACGATCCCTCTTGAGCCCTAGCACACACCTAGTCACAACCATAGGTTAGAATCATCACCAACCCCCAAGTCCAAAACCTAGCCTCGGGAAGCTCTAATTCCACCAAACGGGGTGGTGGAATCGAACCCTGAACCCTCGGGCAAAAACCCTTGAAAATAACTCAAAAACCCCTTTATGGAAATAGGGTAGCACTACAGTGCTCTAAGGAGGGCGCTACAGCGCTACAAGCAGAGCCCAAAAACGTCCCAAGGCACATGGCCTAGCTCTACAGTGCCCAAAGGCTAGTGTTGTAGCGCTAGTCAAAGACAGCCACTGCTGGACTTTTCCTTCTTGCGATTTCCTCGAGCCAACCTTTACCAAAACTCTTCCAATCCTCAACACACTCCACTCATCCCAAGCATCCCAAATACACAAAACCTAATCACATGCATCCCTAAACATAGAATTCACCATAGTTGATCCTAAACTCAGAAACTCGGCAGAAACCATAGAAATCTCAGAGCTTGAAACCAAAGTTCCTTACCTTTGATTGGAAAGTTGATGTTAAGATATCCTCTACTCTTCCTTGGCTTCCTCCTGCTCATACCCTTGGCTTGAATTCCCTATAATTCTCCATCAAAAGCTCAGCTCAAAACCATAAGTATACCAAAAACCAGAAACTGATGAAACTTCAAAGTCTTACCACAACTAAATGGTTTGATCTTGCTAGACCCTTGAAATTCTTCAAGCTTAACTCATAAACTTTATTGCTCAGCTTGATCTAACTCTCCTCTGAACTTTGCTCCAAGAAACCTCAAGAAAATGATGGAGAAGAGCCTAAACCGACCTTGCTTTTCCTTCCCTTCCTTCTCTTTCTTTTCTTTCCTTTCCTTTCTCAGACTTCTACTTCATTCTACAAACTCCACTAAGCGTAAAGCCTCAGTTATGCCTATCTTTATCTGCCAAATGACCACAATACCCTCATCTTTAATTCTAAATTCTTTAATCCACCTAAGGGCATTTTGGTCATTTTACCCAATTTTCGCAAATTCCTCGAGTGTCTCTAATATTTACCGCTTACTTCCCGATACTTAATTACTCACCAATTATATTTCTCGATGTCAAAATAGACCCCAAGATATTCTCTAAATTCCCATTTACACTCCCAAGCTCGCCCCGAGCTGGGTATAAATCCCCACCGTGACTTTTTCTGCTAACCTGCTCACTAGGATCGTCTCGAATCACAAATCACAAATATATCAACATAATAATGTGGTCTCAACAATTATCACATATATATACAGTTATGCCCTTTCTAACCTAATCAGGGCCTACACGCATACTAATACACACAGCCATGCATCTCAGATATTCAAATAGTCATATAGCATACTTTTAAATCATTAATTCACATATATTCTAATTATTCCCTCCTAGCACACTAATCAAGGCCCTTAAGCCTTATTAGTAAATTTGGGTCGTTACACTTTTTTACTGCATGTTGATAACTCATGAATAAAGAGTAATTTTTACGTTTTTAAACTTGTAAATGTAGAATTAGGAAGGATGATGTTTGTTTATTATTGTCAAATTTTAGTAATTTCTTTTCTTATTGTGTTTTGAGTGAGTTGGTGGTGTCTTGTTAGATTTTAAAATCTGAAAGTAGGAAAATAATGAAATTATGCATGAATTATCTAAGGACAACTTCCATATAGTGTTGTGGTAGATAAAATTTTGTTGGAGCATTTCTATCAGGATCCAAGTGGGGATTTTCAGCATGTGAAGAAGAGCCACTTGGCATTTCATTAATTGTGCTGGCAAAAGAGTTGTGGTGGCAAAATTAGAGACAATATGTTGTATTTTGGAGCATTTTCAAGAGGGAATAGATGAGAGACTCACATGTAGGAAGAAGAAGGGAATTTTTGTACTTGGAGAAAAGAGGGTTTGTGTAATGCCATGTTTTCGGGTACATTTAAACGACTCAGGTCATGATTTTTTTCCCCGAGTTAAGATTATTATTTTAAATAATATTATATTTGTTTGGAATTTATTTCCATGAGTTATTTCTAGCAAAATTATGAATTTTGTGATTAAAAGTCAAGACAAGACTTTCGGTCTTGGACCGACACAATAATCCTAATCGGGTAAAAATCTAGGAAAATAAAATGAAAGACTATGGAAAATAATTTTTGGGCATAAAATATCTTCAAAAAAATTAAAGTTTGGTCAAAAATAATAAACGGAAGAGGAAATGGAAATTTTAGGGCGTTTTGTGTTAAAATGCTTAATTTTACCGAATTGGGGAATTTTATTCCATGAATGGACCTTAGGTTAAATTTTATTGTGTAATTAATTAAATTAAATGTGAGAGTCATTTAATTTAATTATTATGTGTTAATTTTTTTTTTTTAAATTTTTTATATGAGTTAAAAATGTTATAGAAAGTCATTTTTGGTTTTTTTTTTGAAAAAAAATAGAAGATAAATTCTTACGAAATATTTATTAACCAATAAAAAAATAAAAACATAAATAAAAGAAATAGTGGCCGGATTTGTGAAGGATATTAAATGGGTGGACCAAATTGTTTTAGTTTTAATCAACATTTAAATTTGGTAATGGCATCAAGTGGTCAAAGTAAAAACACTCAAGTGTTTTAAATATTTTAGAGTTGTCTAAGCTCTTCCAGCCTCCCCAAAACTGACCCCCCCTCTCTTAAATCACCCTCCTCTTGTTAAAAAAATTATCTCTCAAGTTTTCTCTCCATTTTCAACCATCAAGAACACTAAGAAAGCTTGGAAGCTTAAGCTTTGGTCTAGGAAGAGTTTCCCTAAGGTAAAGTTTCAAAACACTTGACTTTTGTAAAGTTTTTAACCATAAATCATTCAATAGATAACTAGATATGTTGTTGGGGGAGTTGGTTAAGGTTTTTAAATAGTTTTGAAGGATTCAAAGCTAGTAGAAACATCAAAACCTAAAGCATGAACAACAAAAAAACAAGCATTATTTTTATGCTAACAAAAATTCATAGCTGACTTTTTATGGTTGTTATTGTATGGTTTTTATTTTTAAGCATTATTTTGTATATTTAATGCTTAAAGTTTCTTATTGGTGATGTAATAAGGCTATGGTAGTTGCTTTATAATTTTTTTATGATGCTTGTGTGTTGATTTTTGAAAATAGGGACCAAAATCCCTAAGGGTTTTGTTGAAAACCCTAAAACAAAAATAAAAGTTTTGAGCTGTGACTTCCAAGGGGTCAAGCATCAACTGTATATTTATTTTGTAAAACTAAATTGTACTGTGATGTTTTTGATATGTAGTACATAAAATTGAGCTTTTGAAACACTAAAAAACGTTTAGAAATGAGTGAGTTATGCTATTTCAAAGTTTAGGTAAAAAACTGTTTTTTTTCGTATTCTTAAATTCGGGATCATGTTTGGACAGCCACTGTATAGGTCAAATGAACCCATTTTTTTTCTAAACTTTGGTGAAAATATTCTTGGCATATCCTAGTATTCCACTGTAATATTTTCTACCAAAATAATGAACCATTTGAGAGTTATTGAGTGCCAAAGTTTGGAAAAAATAATAACTTGAATATAAGGAAATTTTCACCTCAATGTTTGGAAAATATTTTCACTAATAAAAAATGCTCCTTTTGACCTAAGATTTCACAAAGACCTAAATGGCATACAAAATATGGAATTGAGAAATTTTGGTAACAATTGGGTAAGTAAATTTCAAGTTATAACCAAACAAAGTATATAGTCAAAAAATGTAAAAAATTGGGTTTTCACACTTAGTGTAAAAATAGGATTTTGGGAACTTATGATAAAAGTACATTTGTGCATATTGTAAGATAAAAGCTTGGTAAGTCTTGAAAATATTTTTGACCTAAAATACCACTTTGAGTTTAAGTGAGAATTATTTTATTAAATAATTTTTATTATTTCTAAAAATAAAAGATTTAATTTATCTATAAGTTGATAAATTAAAAAGAGGGTTTAAAAACTCTATATTTTGAGAAAATAATTAAGTAAATTATTTTTCTAGTAAGTAAACTTGATTAATTGAATTCGGAAAATTAACTAGTTAAGATAAGAAATTATTAGCGGTTTTCCTAATTAAGTTAAAATTAGGCCATTTTCTTAAAACGATTTTTAGAGATTAAAACCTTAAGAAAAATAAAAGGAAAATTAAGAGATTATTTTCTTGAAAAATAATAAAGGAATTTAATTAGTATTTTCTAGATATAATACTAGCTAAAATCTTTTGTATATTTAACCACCTGTTGAAAGTACGGGTTAATATCAGAACTTTTAAAGAATAAGATTTTTAGCGGATTGTGGGAAACTACTATTGCGATACCCGAGCCTAAGTATCGAGACCATAGGACAGGTCTCCCCGAGACTTAGGATTTAGTCTCAAATAAGGATCTTTAGTCCTTACAAGTGATGTTTTAAATAACCAAACTGCCCAAAATAATAATAATGAATTATGTAGTGCCATAATTAGTCCAATTATATTGTATGGGTAATTACAGTATTGGCTAAGTATAACTGGACTATACATTGGAGGGTGAAATCCTACTAAGAGCTAAGGACTCCAAGTAAGTCAACTTCTATAGTGTGGTTACAACATGAAATGACTATTATATTGTCTGTTAGTATAGGGACACATGCACATATATACATTGTCATAGAAAGTTTGCATAGCGACGTTAATCTAGTAGGTGTTGATTCAGAAAATATGAATGGTAGATATCCATCATATTCTAGACGGTTGATCCCCATCACATTGTTTGTTTGATTTTATTATGTCCGGTTCACTACCGCGATGAGTGGCCAAGAGGCAAGGATTGCTGGTTTAAACCTAGGGGTGCCAAAATGAATCGGACCTAGGGGCCCTGATATCGCCCAATAACTCCTAAGCGTTCACAGTAGTAATCGAGCTATGTCGTATCCCCAAAGAGGTAAAATACAAGTAAAAAGAAAGATTAGTAAATTAGATATAATAAACTTTGAAATAATGTAACTTTGAAAAATAATATATATATTTTAAACATTAAATAAACAAAATCGAGGAATTAGAATTAGAAAGAAAATATGGAAGGCATAAGTTTCATTCATGCAAAACATATATATATTTTAATAATATTGATTCATTTTACTCAACTATAATTCTACACCATTAATTATAGTTGGAAAATATATATAATAAAGCTCACCTTAAAATATGTTCTTTAATTAAATTATACTAACTTCTAATTTTAAAAACCTATCATATTATATACCTTAGAGCGACAAAATACCAATGGAAGAATGCAGTAAAAAGCATATAATATAACAAATATCCTAAATTAAATTAAGAGCCTAAATTACATAAGAAGAGCATGACTAGACTTATGTTACAGACACTAATAAATTTAGAATAAAAATTAGAAGAAAATAAACTTAATTTTAATAGAGATATAGAAATGAAGAACAAAATAAAGAATCAATATATTAAAAATATAATGTGAAACATGAACTTCACTCTAGCCTTTCCACAGGAGAATTTAGACTAAAATAGGCATTGTTTTCACTCAAAGAAATGTAAAAGACATGAAAGAAAAATAGGAAAAAGAATGTTTTTCTCTCTAATTATACTCTCAACCTTAATTCCACAATCTGATCATTTTTTTTCTACATTTGGCTCTCTATTTATAGTAGAAATATGACCCAAAATGTGTTAAAATTGTGTACAAAAGAGTGGGAAAAATAGCTGCAAAATTGGTGCAAAGTGGGACAATTGGAGACAAGTTGCAGCAGTAAAGGGACACGCTGGCCAAGTGTCACGCAATGATTGGCTCTAGAAAAATGGTTGTTGGTGGAGTGGGTGGCAAGGAGGCCACGTGGCGGCCTTTAGTTGGTTAGCAAGAAGTGTGGCAGAATGTGGCAGGCAGTGTCAGGCGCGTTAGGCGGAGTCGTAGGCGGCTGCTGTTAGGCGTGACTCGGCTGCTGGTGGCTTGGAACGGCTTGGCTGGGTGAATGGCAGGCTGCCATGTGGCAGCGTGGGGAGCAACTGTTGGCTTGGGCCTAGGCTGTTTGGGCTTGGTTTTGGGCCTAATTTACCTTCAAAAATGCCACTTTTTCATTATTTCTTCAATTATAATTCTTTCTCTCTTCTTTATTTTTCTTTGTGTCAAAATACATTTTATTTCCTGAAAATTGAACACAAATTAAATTAAAATTAATATTTTCCAATATAAAATATATTACAATAAATCCATGAAAATATTAGTTAAAACTTAATTAATTTTACACTTTAAGACTAATAAAATGATATCTTTGAGCACTAATCAGGCCCTCATGCTTACTAAATCATTGAACGGTTAGAAACCCGAGTAAGTGCTCTGATAAGTTATTCCTGGATAGTAGCCGTGAATATTGGCCATTCAGTGAGAGTGCCTAGAGATACTAGGGGTTGCCAAGTTTGAGTGAGGCTGAACACCCTAGGGGCAACTGCTCACAAGCACCACTGATTAACATCAAAGTCTCTGTAAACCCGTGTAACTTCGATTACACTCTTGAATAGTAGCAATGCCCTAGGTAACTTGATGGTTACCCTTTTGAGGGATTTACTCTTGTATAAGTAGCGATGCCCTTGGTAACTCGATAGTTACCCTTGATGGGGATATGTATTGGCTAGATCTTAGTGTTGAGACTCAGTTCTCTCTTACATATTAGCAATTATGCTGGAGGGCGTGATACGCCCGAATTGTTGGAAATTGTCGATAATCTGCAAAGGCTAGTGGAGACGCAAGGAACCCAAATTAAGAAAGGGCAAAAGAGATAGGAGGACTCTAATGCCATCCAAGTTGAAAGGTTTAACACCCTTTGGGGACGACTCCCCATGCCACCCAATAATGCTTAGAACAATGAAATACCACCTGAAAACAATGAAGAACAGAACCTTGGCTCGTAGGTTGTCATTGTGCAACCGGTACCACCAGTAGAAGCACCAAGAGCTACCCGAGCGAAACCTATATCAGAAAGGTTCGGTAACCAGTATCCACCTATATACAAGGGAGCAGTTACCCATCAATGGCAGAGGAATGGATCAGTAATTTGGAAAGAATCTTCGACTTCATTGGAACTACCGAGAGAGAGAAGGAAGTTTGTGTGATCTATATGCTGAGAAAAGATGCTTGCATCTGGTGGGACATAGCCAAGAAAGGGCATAATGTTGTTGAGATGGAATGGCCAAAGTTCTTGATCTTGTTCAATGGCAAGTACTTCAATAAGGCAGTTATCGAGCACAAGGTGAATTAGTTCACTAATCTGAAGTAGGGAACATCGAGCGTACAGGACTACGTTCAAAAATTTGACCAGCTGTCTAGGTTTGCGAAGAACCAGGTGATTACAAAAGAGAATAAGACCTACAGTTTTATGAAAGGCATGGGTAGAGACATTGCCAGGTGTGTAGACACTGGTAGAACTGGCCCGATGATGTATGCCGAAGCTGTGGAACGGGCTCTTCGCCAAGAGTCTTGGGTCATATCAGACAAGCAAGAACCACAGAAGAATGAAGATAGAAGGTACACTCCTAACAACCCCGGATAGTTTCAGGCCAATCAAAATGGCCCAAGGGGAAAGTTCAACCCGAGGTTTGGCCAGAACTCGGGGAGAACAAACAATCTAAGAGGCACAAGGCCGATTGTTGGGGGAAATAACAAAAAAAAGGGGTACCTCCCAATCAGGCAATGGCTAGTCCCAAAAATCAGTCGAGACGTGAGTTTGAACAATGGCCACTGTGTAAAAAGTGTAACCGACGCCATCGAGATGAGTGTGGGGTAAGTTATAACTTTTGAAAGCCAAGGCACTTTCCTAAAGAGTGTCGAATGGAAGCAAGGAGCAATGGAAATGACCAGTGGAAATAAATTAGAGCTCTGCGTTGAGTTTATGCACTTATGAAAAGTGACGAAGGAGATGGACCATTTGATATGGTGTTAGGTCAGATTTCTATCGCCCAAACCTCGGCATATGCATTAATGGATGCTGGTGCATCACATTCTTCTGTATATGCACCCTTTGTGGAAAAATTAAATAGAAGGCCTGAGCCTATGCCTGTTATTTGTGGGGTATCCTTGCCTTCGGGAGAGGATATGCTGGTGCGGACATAAGTTAGAGTCGTACTAGTTTGGATTGAAGGTCATGAGCTGACGGCAGATCTGTTAGTCTTGGACCTACATGAATACGACGTCATATTTGGGATGGATTGGTTAACCAGATATGGAGCCATTATCAATTACAAGCGCAAAAAAGTGGTCTTCACCCTAGTTGGAGAAGAACCATTCGAGTTCAAGGGTACATCAAGAGAAAAAAAGTGCCCCATGATTTCTGCGATGAAGGCGAGAAAAATGTTGAGTGACAGATGCATCGATTTTCTGGCAAACATAGTGGATAAGTATAAAGAGATGAGTCAACAAACTTTTGATGTACCGGTTGTGTGCAAGTTTCCCGACATATTTCCTAAAGATCTCTTAGGGATTCCACCAGACCGAGAGATCGTGTTTAAGATAGAGCTAATTTTGAGAACTGCAACGATCTCAAAGAATGCTTACAGGATGGTGCCAGCTGAACTCAAGGAGTTGCAATCGCAACTGCAAGAGTTATTGGACAAGAAGTTCATAAGGCCAAGTCATTCTCCGTGGGGAGCCCCGATTTTATTCGTGAAGAAGAAGGACAGCTCGATGAGAATGTGCATTGACTATCGAGAGTTGAACAAAGTGATGATAAATAACCGATATCCATTGCCCAGGATTGACGATCATTTCGATCGACTACAAGGAGCATCAGTATTTTCAAAAAATAGACCTGCGATCAGGCTATCATCAGCTCAAGATTAAGGAGACGCATATACCAAAGACGCCCTTCAGAATGCGCTACAGTCTCTACGAGTTCTTAGTGATGTCCTTTCGACTATCCAATGTGCCTACAACATTCATGGATCTCATGAATTGCATATTTTGCGAGTATTTGGATATGTTCGTCATCGTGCTCATTGATGATATTCTAATATACTCGAAAAGCCAAGAAGTGCATGCAACACATCTGGGACTGGTCCTTCAGCGTCTGCAAGATGAAAAGCTTTACATTAAGTTTTCAAAATTCGAGAGAAAGTTAGTTTTTTGGGGCACATAGTGTCGGGAAACGGAATTTCAATAGATCCCGCCAAGATAGAAGTTATTAAGAAGTGGAAACCTCCGAAAAATGCTCATGAGGTTAGGTGTTTTCTTGGGTTAGCTGGATATTACCGACGATTATTGGAAGGATTTTCCAAAATAGATGAACCAATGACTGCTCTCACCCGCAGAAACTTCAAGTATGAATGGACTGACAAGTGAGAGAAGAGTTTTCAGGAGCTAAAAATGAGATTGATGACTACCCCAGTGCTGACAATCCCTAATGGCATAGAGGGATATACTATTTATAGGGATGCCTGAGGCCGAGGGTTGGGAGTAGTGTTGATGCAACACGGAAAAGTAATTTCTTATGCTTCTCGACTACTAAAATATTATTGGAAGAACTATCCAACTCATGACTTGGAGCTTGCAGTGGTGGTTTTTGCACTTAAAATTTGGAGGCACTACCTGTACGGGATACACTGTGACATCTACACTGATCACAAAATCCTGAAGTATTTCTTCACTCAGAAGGAATTGAATATGAGACAGCGTCGATGGTTGGACCTATTCAAGGACTACAACTGCGACATTCTGTACCACCTGGGAAAGGAAAACAAGGTGGCAGATGCATTGAGTTGATAGCCAAGTGCTTACGTGATGACAGTGAAAGAGATTTTGTCGCAGTTACGTGCTGACCTTGCTACCTTAGATTTAGAGATAGTAGTCGGTCAATTGGCTAACCTCTCTATCAAGCCTACCATTATGGAAGCTATAAAAGGGGGGCAGTTAGTCGATCCTTGGGTACAAAGATTGATGTATGCAGTGAAGAATGAGGGGCGACCAGGATTTCATATCTCTGAAGATGGAGTATTGGGGTTCAATGGCAGAGTATGTGTTCCGGATGATGACGAGATCAAGAAGCAGATCTTTTTTCGAGGGACATAATGCTCCTTATGCCTTGCATCTGGGTACCATGAAAATGTACCAAGACTTGAAGAAGTACTTTTGGTGGTATGGGATGAAAAAGGAGATGGAAGAATTTGTGGCACAATGCTTGACTTGTCAGCAGACAAACGCCTACCATCAACGGCTAGCCGGATTTTTGCAACCCTTAGAAATTCTATAATGGAAGTGGGAGATGGTCAATATGGACTTTCTCATAGGTCTACCAACCACTCCCAAGGGGCACGATGCCATTTGGGTTATCATAGATAGGCTGACTAAGTCTTCTCATTTCTTGCCGATTAAGGTAACTTATGGGGCACGCAAGTTAGCAGATATTTACATTGTAGAAATAATGAGACTGCAAGGTGTACCCAACTCCATCGTATCAGATCGCGACGGACGTTTCACCTCGGCATTCTGGGGTAGAATTCAAACGAGACTGGGTAATAAACTGAAGTTTTGCACTTCTTTCCACCCGCAAACAGAGGTTAAAGGGAACGAACAATTCATACCCTAGAGTTAGCTTACAATAGTAGCTATCATGATTCCATCAAGATGGCTCCCTATGAGGCTTCGTACGGAAGGAAATGTCGATCACCAATTCATTTGCATAAGATCGGTGAAAGAAAGTTTCTCGGATTAGATGAGGTTGATCAAATTACTGAGGACATTCGATAGATAAGGCAACACTTGCAAACTTCGGTTGATTGACAACACCAATATGCCGACCGACGCAAGAGACCCCTGGTGTTTGAGGTTGGCAATAATGTGCTACTGAAGATAGCTCCGCTACGAGGGGCTATGTGGTTCAGGAAGAAAGGAAATCTTAGCCCATGGTTTGTTGGACCTTTCGAAATCATAGAGAGGATCGGGGAAATAGCATATCGTTTAGCTCTTCCGCCCACCCTCTCTAAGGTGCATGACGTGTTTCATGTATCCATGTTGAGGAAATAAATGCACGATCCCTCGCATGTACTCAGCTATGAGCATCTGAGTGTTGATCCTCAACTCGTCTTTGAGGAGAAGCCAGTGATGATTTTAGTCTGGAACGAAAAAGTGTTGAGGAACAAGACCGTGCGGTTAGTAAAGGTGAAATGGAGTAACCATGGCATAGAAGAGGCGACCTAGGAAATAGAATACAAGATGAGGGAGTTGAATCCTCATTTGTTTTATGTTTTGGGGAAGAAACCACTATAAATTGTAGGTATTGTAACGCCCTGCGTTCTGGGAACCTTTAAACGACTCCGGTCGCGATTTTTTTCCCCGAGTTAAGAATATTATTTTAAATAATATTATATTTGTTTGGAATTTATTTCCATGAGTTATTTCTAGCCAAATTATGAATTTTGTGATTAAAAGTCAATATAAGACTTTCGGTCTTGGACCGACACAAAAACCCTAATCGGGTAAAAGTCTTGAAAAATAAAATGAAGAACTATGACAAATATATTTTGGTCATAAAATACATTCATAAAAATTAAAGTTTGGTCAAAAATAATAAACGGATGAGGAAATGAAAATTTTAGGGCGTTTTGTGTTAAAATGATTAATTTTACCGAATTGTGGAATTTTATTCCATGAATGGACCTTACGTTTAATTTTATTGGGTGATTAATTAAATTAAATGCGAGAGACATTTAATTTAATTATTATGTGTTAAGTTTTATTTTTTAAAAAACTTTATAAGAGTTAAAAAGGTTATAGAATGTCATTTTTAGTTTTTTTTTTTTAAAAAAAAATATAAATTCTTTAAAAATATTTATTAACCATTAAAAAAATAATAATAACATAAAAAAAAAATAGAAATAGTGGCCGGCCATGTGAAGGAAATTAATTGGGTGGACAACATTGTTTTAGTTTTAATCCCAATATAAATTAGGGTTAATGGCATCAAGTGGTCAAGTCAAAACACTCAAGTGTTTTAGATATTTTAGAGTTGTCTAAGCTCTTCCAACCTCCCCAAAATCGACTCCACCCCCCTCTCTCAAATCACTCTCGTCTTGTTAAAAAAATTATCTCTGAAGTTTTTTCTTCATTTTAAACCATCAAGAACACTAAGAAAGCTTGAAAGGTTAAGCTTTGGTATAGGAAGAGTTTCCCTAAGGTAAAGTTTCAAAAAACTTGACTTTTGTAAAGGTTTTAACCATAGATCATTCAATAGCTAACTATATATGTTGTCGGGGGAGTTGCTTAAGGTTTTGGAGAATTCATAGCTAGCAGAAACATCAAAACCTAAAGCAAGAACAACAAGATGTAAAAAGTTTACTTTTTATGGTTGTTATTGTATGGTTTTTATTTTTAAGCATTATTTTGTATATTTAATGCTTAAAGTTTCTTATTGGTTATGTAATAAGGCTATGGTAGTTCCTTTATAATTTTTTTATGATACTTGTGTGTTGATTTTTGAAAATAGGGACCAAAATCCCTAAGGGTTTTGTTGAAAACCCTAAAACAAAAATAAAAGTTTTGAGCTGTGACTTCCAAGGGGTCAAGCATCCATTGTATATTTATTTTGTTAAACTAAATTGTACTGTATTGTTGATGAGATGGATTACATAAAATTGAGCTTTTGAAACACTAAAAAAACGTTTAGAAATGAGTGAGTTATGCTATTTCAAAGTTTAGGTAAAAAACTGTTTTTTTTCGTATTCTTAAATTTGGGATCATGTTTGGACAGCCACTGTATAGGTCAAATGAACCCATTTTTTTCCAAAATTTGGTGGACATATTATTGGCATAGCATAGTATTCCAATGTAATATTTTGTAACAAAATAATGAACGATTTGAGAGTTATTCAGTGCCAAATTTTGGAAAAAATAATGACTTGAAAATAAGGAAATTTTTACCTCAATGTTTGGAAAATATTTTCACTAATAAAAAATGCTCATTTTGACCTAAGATTTTACAAAGACCTAAATGGCATACAAAATATGGAATTAAGAAATTTTGGTAGCAATTGGGTAAGTAAATTTGAAGTTATAACCAAACAAATTATGTAGTTAAAAAATGTGAAAAATCAGGTTTTCACACTTAGTGTAAAAATAGGATTTTGGGAACTTAAGATAAAAGTACATTTGTGCATATTGTAAGATAAAAGCTTGGTAAGTCTTGAAAACATTTTTGACCTAAAATACCACTTTGAGTTTAAGTGAGAATTATTTTATTAAAGAATTTTGATTATTTCTAAAAATAGAAGATTTAATTTATCTATAAGTTGATAAATTAAAAAGAGGGTCTAAAAACTCTATATTTTGAGAAAATAATGAAGTAAATTATTTTTCTAGTTAGTAAACTTGATTAATTGACTTCGGAAAATTAATTAGTATAGATAAGATATTATTAGTTGTTTTCCTGATTAAGTTAAAATTAGGTTATTTCTTAAATCAGTTTTAAAGATTAAAACCTTAAGAAAAATAAAAGGAAAATTAAGAGATAATTAACTTCAAAAATAATTATGGAATTTAATTAGTATTCTCTAGATATAATACCAGCTAAAATCTTTTATATATTTAACTGCATGTTGAAACTACGGGTTATTATCGGAACTTTTAAAGAATAAGATTTTTAGCGAATTGTAAAAAAATACTATTGCGATACCCGAGCCTAAGTATTGAGACCATAGGATAGGTTTCCCCTAGACTTAAGGTTTAGTCTCAAATTTTTTAGTACGAATTTCTTGAATGGGTTTAAGACCAAATAAGGATCTTTAATCCTTACAAGTGATTTTTAAAATGACCAAACTGTCCAAAATAATAATAATGAATTATGAAGTGCCATAAATAATCCACTGTATGGAAAATTACAGTATTGGCTAAGCATAACTGGACTATACATTGGAGGGTGAAATCCTACTGAGAGCTAATGACTCCAAGTAAGTCAACTTCTATTATGTAGCTACAACATGAAACGACTATTGTATTGTGCGTTAGTATAGGGACACATGCACATAAATACACTGTCGTCGAAAGTTTGCATAGACGTTTGTCTAGCAGTTTGGCCTACAAAGTAGGGTTTGCATAATCAAAATAAATCTTTTGTTGGTCTTTATCAAGGATATTTTTGTGTATATTCATAATTTTATGGTTTTGTAATCTCACTCTCCCCCAAAAAAAAGCTACCTCCCAAAAGATACCATAAAGCCCTCTTGAGCAAGCCTTTCTAGTAGTTGTCCCATTTTTTCCTAAATACACACAACCTCCACCAAATCCTCCTTTACCACATAGAAAGAAAATAAGCTTCAGCTAACTAAATTATCAAATGAGATAAGGCTAGACAAGCTAAACAATCATGGAAAAAAAAGCAAAGAAGGATTTTATTACATAAACTCAAGAAACAAGTGGTCCTTTCTTCCCAAAACAATAATTCATGAATTTTTAGGTCTTGTGTGATATGATGAAAAATATCCTTTCTCCTTACTAATCCCTTCTTATCAGCGAGAGACTATTGTATTTACTTTTCATAGAACAAATTTTACCATATTGGTTTAGAAAATACAAGCACTCATGTCAATAACCCAAAATTTGAATCCCTAAATCATGTATACCAAATAAGCAAAGTATGTCTCACAATATACTGTTCATTTATTCTATTGAAAGAAACTGTCCTGCCACGTCTGTAATCCAAATTGATCAAGAGAATGAATAGTCACCAACCATTTCATTACCGTTATTACCTTAGCTGCAATATAGCTGTCAATTGAACAATCTCCACAATTGCAGGGATTTGTCCTTTGTAAAATATTCTGTCGTTCCTTTCATCCAATCATTGGCTTGTTTCCTTAACAAATTTGTGTATATATTTAGTCATAATGCTCATATTGTTTTTGAGTGAGCCAAGTGTAATTACAATATTCAATACAGAGGAATCACAGTATATTTTATCTCTCTATATTTCTTACATCTTTCTATATTTTAACTTGGTATCAGATACCAGAGACTATTGTCCATGGCTACCACCAACGTTTCGGATTCCACCTCTTCAGTTGTCGATTCTGGCCTACCTACTTTATCAACAAACGTTTTCCCCACCTCTCCTTCTCTACCACCCCTCACAACATCCATTCCTGCTTCCTCCCCCATTTTCCCAACAGCCTACCCCTCAGTCCCTTCAACTACCCTAGTCCTCAGCACCTTTCCTTCCTCTCATCTAGCTCCACTCACCATCAAACTTGATAGAACCAATTACCCCTATTGGAAATCCCAAGTCCTACTTGCCCTTCGAGCCCATGATTTAGATGGGTATATGCTTGGCACAAAACCCTGTCCTCCTCAGTTTGTTGACAACACCATTGGTGGCACTGTCCCCGGCGAATCTCGCCAAGTCAATGTTGGTTTCACTCTTTGGATTCGTACCGATCAGGCGATACTTAGCTGGCTAATGAACTCCATCTCTGAATCTATGTTTGGACACATCTACTGTTACAACACATCCTTGGAACTCTGGCACACTCTCGACCTTCTCTTCACCACCAGCTCTAGAGCCCGTACACTTCAACTGCGCCTCTAACTTCAAACACAGAAGAAATGTAATCTGACCATCCACGATTACATGCTTAAGATGCGTAGTCTTTCCGAATGACTCTCTGCCGCTGGACAGCTTATCTCTGATGAAGAACTTATCTTTACATTCTTGAGGGTCTTGGCCACGACTATGACTCTGTGGTTATGAATCTCACTTCCCTCCATGACCAAATCACTCTCCAAGAGGTGCAGTACATGCTCCTGAGACAAGAGATGTGGCTGGAACACCTCAATGTTGGCAACAACATCTCTCTTCCTAGTGCCAACATAGCTTCTCTGGTTCCTTCGCTGCTCCACACGCATCTGGCCGTGGTTACACTCCCAGAGGATGAAGCCGATGCAGGGGAGATTGTGGTAATGGAAATAGACCAGTTTTCCAGCTTTCCAATCGCCTTCGTCACATAGCCTCCAAGTGCTATCATCGATTCGATATCTCATTCCAAGCTCCAACTAGTTCTTCATCAACCAATCAGTCCAGCAACTAGTCACATAACAACCAACACTACTCAGGTAATGGACAGCAAGCCTTCCTTTCCTCCACTGATAATCCTAATGACAATGCTTGCTACATTGATAGTGGCGCTACCAATCATATCACAGCCGATGCCTCCAACTTGCAGCAAAAATTTGGCATGAAAGGTATTACTCATTTGGTCATTGGTAATGGCCAAACTCTCTCCATTTCTCAATCTGGCAGTAGTATTCTTCACCTCCCTCAAAGCTCCTCTTCCTTATCTCCAAGAAACATACTTTGTGTACCATAAATTACCAAAAACCTTCTATCCATTTCTCAACTTACACGTGATAACACTGTTTTTGTTGAATTTGATGCTGACTTTTGTCTTGTGAAGGATCTGAATACGAAGAAGGAGCTACTTTGGGGAGTGCATAGCAATGGATTGTATCAGCTGCAACTTACACAGTCATCTTCACCATCAAGTCTTTCAGTCCCATCTGGTCATTTTTCATCTCAGTCCAAGTCTGCTACATATTTTTCTTCTTCAATTTTAATCACTACAGTCCTTAGTGGTGATTCTTTACTTGCTGAGAACTGAATTTCATTGCTGAGCGCTATAATTCTGTGTTTTGGCTGGGTTTTAAAAGTGTTTGTGGTTTGAAATTTAGGGACTGAATTGAAGCTGGAATGCTTGGGTTTTAGCTCATAAATTGTTAAAGAATTGGTTCATCAAAGAAGGTAAGCTTCAATTCGTAGTTTAAAGCTTAAATTTTAGGTTTGCATAACTGGTTTTTGAGTTCTTTAGTTGTTGGGTTTCTGAAATCAAAATGGGGTTTTAATGAGTTTTTATGCTGGGTTTCTATTGGATTATGTTGTTAGAATCATGTTAAAAGTCTTGTGATCAATGGGTTTTGGAATTAGGGTGCTTTGGGATGGTTTTTAGCAAGGTTAGGAGGCTAGAAATGGTGGTTTATCTAGGCACGAAGGGTTGGGCCGCGGCTTTGTTCTAGAGCGTTGCGGCCCTGCGAAGCAAGGAAATGCCAAGGAGGCTCTGCAGTGGGGAAGCTTTGCGGCGCCTAAGGGCAGGGCCGTGGTGCGTGCCTACCTTTAGAGAGGCTTAACCTCTCTTTCAAGGGCGGGCCACGGCTAGGCTTCAAGGGCCGAAGCCCTTAAGGGCGTCTTTGGCCTTTTGGAGGTTTTGAGAGCGGGAACCTAACCTAGGGTGCTCGAGATCGATTCCACCACCGTGTTTGGTGGAATTCGATGTCCCGGAAGCTAGAACTCCATCTAGAAATATTAACGCGATAATTAATGGTACTCCCTATCTTCGTTGTGACTAGGTATTAAGCTAGGGCTTGGTAAGCGGATCGTGCTCAAGAGTCGTCGTTCGTAGTTAGTAAACTTGGGAATTAAAGGTAGGAAACTGCACCCGGTTGTGGATTTATAATAGGACTAAGGGTTCCCTATTTTGTATGCTTGGTAAAGGATGGTATTCTGCCAAGAAAATAGTAAACCAATTGCTAAGAGTGCCGAAGTTTACATTAGCGCATAGGGCGCCGCTCGGCCACTGGTAGCTGAGGACAACTTATTATGCACTGAGCTCTGTTTAAGTGGGCCGGAGTCACTGGGGTAAACAGAGGGTGCGACCTAAGGTTTCGACCCTAATTATTGTGTGATTCGTTTGTTAATATTGGTTGGTGGATTGATATGCTGTATAGCTGGGTGATGATTAGCTGATTCTTGGTTGAATCTTTGTGCCTGTGATTATTGTGGTATGTCGAGTGTATGAAAATGCTTAAGTGGTTATCCAAATGTTATTGTTGCTTGTTATATAATATGATATATTTTCTTCCTGGGCCTTGGCTCACGGGTGCTACGTGGTGCAGGTAAAGGCAAGGGCAAGCTTGATCATCCCTAATTTAGAGAGCTCTGAGAGCAGAATGTACATGAACAGCTGCTCAGCTACCACAGTTGAGAGGAAGACAGGAACAGGGGAACCAGAAACGTCTATTTTGCCTTAGAGTGGCTAACGATTGTTTAAACTTTAGAAATTTTGTAAACTGACTTTTGAACGTTGTTCCTTTTTGGAATCCCATGTGTAAAATGTTTAATTTTATGAAATCTATCTTTTTGAGACCAAACCCTTTTAACCCTAGCACATTAATGGTTTCAGTGACACGTTTTTAACTAAATGACTTGATTAGCAAGTCCTACACATTTACAAATACACAGTGTAGCGGTCTTGGCTATCCAGGGTGTTACATAGATTCCTCTTCTACTCCAGTAATCCCAAGGCCGGAGGTCATGATAATAGACTCCTCCCCCAGCCCGAAGGGTATGACTTTTCTTGACCCTGATTTTGGCCAACTGACACGGAGTCAAATTTGCTTGATGTGGACAAACACGTTGGAAAGAATGTGATGACGAAATAATAAAGAACACAAGAGTTTATAGTGGTTCGGCCCCAGAATCTGGTAATAACCTACGTCCATTTGAATTGTTATTGATATAGGATTCAAAGGAGTGATCAAAGAACTAGGGTTTAGTGAGTTTCACCAACCTCTGAAGAACAAGACAATATATCAAATACGATCTCTAATCTCTAGTGATCAGAAAGCAAAAAGAAGAAGAAGATCCCTCTCCCTTGAGCCCTCCCTCTCTATTTATAGGCTCAAGGAGGATTTACATTAATTTGTTACAGATATTATTTCCTAAATAATCGGATACTCAGGAAATCATGGGAGATAATTTCAGATACTATCATAACTATATAAGATCTTTTCCGCGTATAGCATGCGTACGACCAGACTGGTCGTATGAAGAGATCGAAAGTCGTGACACTAGATGTCTTCCTGGTCGATAGTCGAGCATGAATTCTGCCAGATGTTAGCCACATGTACTAAATGTTTGCCATGTCATCCATTCTAGTTTTTTGGATAACATTTGCCCCCCAAGTTTGTTTAGTGCGACCAGCAATAAAGAAACTTTAAGGGAACAACCGTTCATATCCCCATGATGTCTGTCAGGATCCCCGTGCGTTTTTTAAAACCGTGACATAATTATGTCTAATCAAGCTTTTTCAGTTTTCAAGAAACAAATTGACGGCTTATACACTTCCCCATGTTTCGAGAATTAAAAATAATGATTGCTACTTTTTGGCCATACCTCGGTCCCCATAAATACCTTCTTTTTCTTCTTTATAAAATTTTTCCTTACCATCTTTGTCAAGAACTTCCAGAACCTTGCTTCCAGAGTACAGAGCTTCGAAACCAGTCAGTCGCCTAGCCGAGGTTCTCTCCGACTCAAACTTTTCCATTCTCTTCCGAATCTCCATCTTCACCCAGGTAATCACTTTGTCTTTTTAACTTTTCATTATACCATGCATGTTGTTTCTAGGTTATGTAATTTTTGTGTTCTTGAATAGGGTTTTATGAGGATTTTTCTTGTATAAACCTTCCATTGCTTCGTATGAGGGCGTCTTTATGCTTTGTACAGGTTAGGACCTAGATTGATAGTAAGGATCATAGGATTAGGGCGTAAGATCGACGTAAAAATTCAATCTTTAAGCTAGTTGAAAAAAATGGGTTTTTTCCCGCCCTTTAGGAGTCGAAACAGTTCTCTTTCAGAAAATAGTTTTTCTTCCTTCCTGATCCGTTTTTCAAACCATTAATGTCGAACTTAGCATAGGAGTAGGATGCTGCTGGTTATTTAGACACGAGTAACGTTATCCCAATCTTCCACACTACTTCGCAGACTGTCTTATCTCCTCCATTGTCTATTTGCAGTTCATATGCAAGACCCTTGGGGAGGAGAAAGACCTATTGAAGAAGACCTCGCCCTAACTCAAACCGTCCTCTAGTCCCCAACTAAAGAATGGCCCGAACAAAAACAAAAGCTCGAAAAAGGAAAAACCCTAACTCCCCAGGTCAGCCTTCTGCTGATGCCCCCTCGACCAGTGGTCGAGGCGAAATCGCTCTAGAGACCAATGTCCAAAGGCGTGCCCGCCCCCGCCATGTCGACCAGCCAGACGTTGCGTGGCACGTTGTCCCTCAAAGTACGGTGACACTGCCGATGATTGCCAATTATTTAAACAGATACAATCTGACGGGTGTGACCTTAGTTAAACCATCTATCGACCAGCAAGCCAACCTGCCAGGCGGGGCCTACAGTGCCTGGTCGAGGTTCCACATTCAGGCAGGTGCCACCCTGCCTTTTCACTCATTTTTTCAGGGGGTGGCTAATTACTTCGGAGTAGCCCCCTTTCAAATCACCCCGAACGGATATAGAATGCTGGCCGCGCTCTATATCCTTTATAAGCTCAAAAAATGGCCAGTACCTTCCCCCTACGAGGTCAATTTTCTTTTTGACCTTAAGTCCAACCCTAACCAAGATGGTACGGGGTTTTTTCACTTCTGCCATCAGGAATCCAGACGCACTTTTTTGTCTGACACCACCCATATCTCTAATGTGGGGAAGTATCACCATGAATACTTCCTCTGTCCTGACCTTGCTTCGGACAACCTGGCCTTTACCCGAGGAGGTAAAAATTCTTATGCGAGTAGCTTCTTTACTTAGTGCTTTTCTGTCATTATATCTTGACATTCATTGTGTTCCAAGCCCATGGTTACGTCCAGTCCCTACTCCAGGGATGGAGTCAAGGGAAACACTCTTAGCTAGCATGCTGAATGCTGATAAGAGTGTAAAAAACTTAGTCAATGAGGCTAATCTAAGGCTGGTCTGCCTTTGGGGCTCCCAATCTGCGATGAATGAACCCTCAGCGAGCGGTGTCCAAGCCGATGCAGAACCTGAGCAGGAACCCGAGCAGCAACCTCAGGCACCACCTCCTCGGTGGTGGCCAACTGGGGTTACGATCAGGGAACCTGTCGTCCCCCCCCCCCCCCAAGCAGAGAAACCTTCAGTCCCCAAGGGTAAGGGAAAACAAAAGGCTGCCGAGCCTAGCGAACTTTCTGACGATCCGTCGGATGTAAATGGTACAATAATATCGCTTTTAAATAATTTTCCCATTCCCTCTCATCTATTTGATGGGGACGGAAACTTTAGGAATGCTCCCTCTTTAAACTCAGATTTCTTCCAGGAACTAGGTAGTTCAGTAAATAATGTTACGACCAGTAGTTGTAGCCTGGGTACTTTACTTGTAATCCTTTTACTTTTATCTCTATTCCGCCTATGACCTTTTAATCTTACTGCTCAAGTTGCTTCCTTTGGTGCAGGTATGGACTCTGAGGACGTCTTCGCTCATTACGAGGCTACCGCTGCCTCTTCTGTCTCAAAGAAGGATGGCAAGAGGGCTTAAGGGGAAAGCAACAAGACCCCCTCGAAGAAGGCTCGAACAGACGATGCTCCAGCCGCCGTCCCATCCAAGGAGAACACGACACCTCCGCCCCCCACCGAGCAGTCGACCCCCACACCTGTGAATCCACAGCCCTCATCTAGGGCCGCTGACAAGGACGCACTAGACAACTTGCCCGAAGGCTCCCTGTCCAGCCTTGTGGTCGGGTCGGCCAGGGAGAGGATATATAAGCTCTCGAAGCACAGACGCAGCCAGGCCGTCATCAATGAAAGTGCCTCGTTGGAGGTCGACCAAATCATCAACAGAGGGTTGAATGAGATAGTCAGTGTAAGTCATCTTTTGCTACTTCATCATTTATGTCTGACTTCTTTTCCTTACTTCATCTCATTCTTTGTCTTTAGGGGCTGCTGTCTTTAACTGCTAGCTGGCGCCGTGCTGGGGCATTGGTTTCTCGGGGACAGAACTTCGACTCCAGGCTTGCCCAGGCTAAGCTGGCACTTGAGGCTGACAAGGACAGGCTGCTCGAGGAGACCAAGGAGCTATCCGAGCTGAATGAACAACTGTGTGAGGACCAAGCCACTCTCACTAAGGAGCTTCAAGACAGCCAAGGGGCCTTGAAGAAAGCCAACGAGGAGCGGCAGAAATGGAGGGAAAGTTCTGTACTTGTCACCCAAGAGTGTAAGTAGCTTAAACTCGATCTGACCGCCAGCAGGGATGAGGCGAAGAAGCTCGAAGAGCGGGTGCGGGAGCTCGAGGGGCGAGTGCAGGAGGTTGAGGAGGAAGGGGCCATGAACTTGAAGAAGTATAAGGAGGCCACCCTCCTCTGCTTTTACAACTTCTGGAAGCACAACCGGGAGGCCAACTTCAACTATCTTTCTGAGTGGTTGAAGAGAACTCTAATGGCGCAGTGCGCCACCCGGTTTGAGGCAGAGGAGAAGGCTAAGGCTAAGGCTCCTGCTGCTGAAGCTGCAGCTGGTCCTCCTGCCGACCAGGGCACTCCTCCTAATCCTCAAGACCCTCCTGCTCAGTAAAAATTTTTGTTTTTTGTTTTTATGGCCCACGGGTCTGTTTGTAAAGACAATTTATTTTTATTGCTGCAAGGGCAGCTTTTTTACTTATAACTGAACAATTACATCCGAGCGATACTGCTCGCGGTGCAAAATCTTTTTACTTTTAATTGAACAATTACATCCAAGCAATACTGCTCGCGGTGTAAAAGATTGCCTTATTGATATTATAATGTTTCTTTTATTATAATATATGTTTGCATGACCGAACTTAGCATAGTACTTTGGTTTGATTTAACAAAACATATTTTGAAAAATACTCTAAGTACCGTAGCATGCTTTCACTTATTTTGTTCATGTGTTTACATACCCTTTGGTATGCTTTGCTATCGATGTACCTTATGTGCCCCCCAAGTGATCAAGGAGCTTTAGGTCCTTGGTCACTTGCCTTGACCACGACCTGTGCGAACATTACTGCTCGATAGTAAACATAACATTTATAATACAACAAAACAACACACGTAATGAACAAATACTTGTAAAAATAAATTTACAAAGGTTGGCAAGAATGACTGGCTGCACACAGTCCCTTATAATCTCGTATTAAAAATGGACTAAACATGTATTTACGAGTGATCTTAAAAAGATCTTATACTTATAAGCGATTAGCCATACAACGTGGCTAACCCTTTTTTGAAACTTGTAAAAAGTAAAAATTAATACAAGCCAGTCCTTTAAGAAGGACTGTTCACTGATAATACTTGCGCAGGTATTCTCCATTCCGATAGCGTGGAATGAGATCTCCATTTAAGCGTGCAAGTTTGTAGGTTCCCGGATGAAGGACTTCTTCAATCTGGTAAGGTCCTTCTCAGTTTGGTCCGAGCACTCCAACAGTGGGGTCGCGGGTATTCAAGAAAACTTGTCGTAGCACTAGGTCACTGACGTTGAATTTCCTTTCTTTTACTTTTGAGTTAAAATACCAGGCGACCTTTTGCTGGTACGCAGTAACTCGGAGTTGGGCTCTTTCTCGTATTTCTTCAATTGAGTCTATGGACTCTATCATTAGTTGTCTATTCTGGCCCTGGTCGTATGTAATGCGTTGATGTGAGGGGGGATCTAATTCAACGGGCAACATAGCCTCATACCCGTATGCCAAGGAAAATGGAGTATGACCTATTGCTGTTCGATGAGAAGTTTTATACGACCAGAGGACTTCAGGCAGCTGTTCTGGCCATGCTCCTTTAGCGCCTTCAGGGTGTCTTTAAGCGTTTTATTCACTGCTTCGACCTGCCCGTTTGCTTGTGGATGCGCGACTAAAGAAAAGCTTTTAATAATCCCGTGCCTTTCACAAAAGTCTGTGAATAAGTCACTGTCAATCTGGGTTCCGTTGTCTGAGACAATCTTTCGAGGCAAACCATATTGGCAAACAATGTTCTTGATGTCAAAGTCAAGAACTTTCTTGGTTGTTATGGTAGCGAGGGGTTCAGCTTCGGCCGATTTGGTGAAGTAGTCGACTGCTACAACTGCGTCTTTACTCTGCCTTTTCATGTTGGCTGGGATCCAATTAAGTCTATACCCCATACTTCGAAAGGCCAAGGACTCTGCATTTGCTTTAACTCGTTTGGGGCAGCGCGTGGGATTTGGGAAAATCTCTGACACTTATCGCACTTTCACACAAACTCCATCGAATCTTCGTTCATAGTCGGCCAGAAATAACCCTGTCTTAGAATCTTTTTCTCCAAACTTTTCCCCCCAGCTTGATCCCTGCAGAAGCCTTCATGTACTTCCTTCATTAGCTCCTTAGCTTTCTATGGTGTAATACATCTGAGTAGTGGCATGGAATATCCCCTTCGGTATAGAACATCATCGACCAGTATATATCTAGCAGCCTGCCTTTGAAGAGTTCTAGCCTTGTTTCTATCTACTGGTAGTACGTCGTTGGTCAGATACTCCAAGTAAGGCGCCATCCATGTATCTTCCATTTGAATTTCCATATTGGTTTCATTTGCTCGTATGCTTGGCTCGCTCAATCTTTCCACTGGCACAATATTCAAAGTGTCAGCATCTTTCACGCTCGCGAGTTTGGCGAAGGCATCTGCGTTCGAATTCTGATCTCAGGGTATTTGCTGGAGGGTATACTTCGTGAACTGGGCTAATAGGTCTTTAGTTTTGTTCAAGTAGGCCACCATTTTCAGGCCTCGTGCTTGATATTCCCCTAGAACTTGATTGACTACCAGCTGTGAATCACTATAAATATCCAACACCTTTATACTCATGTCTTTTTCCATTCTTAATCCAACGAGGAGTGCTTCATATTCGGCTTCATTATTTGACGCTGTGAAGTCGAACCTAATGGCGCAGTGAAATCGATGCCCTTCTAGCGTTATCAAGATCACCCCTGCTCCCGCGTGAGATTCGTTGGATGACCCATCTGTGAATAACTTCCACAAAGGAGCTTCATCTTGAGGCTCAGGCGCACTAGGCTTCTCGCACTGCTCGTTGTCTGGGAGTTCAGTGAACTCTGCAATAAGATCAGCCAAGACACGTCCCTTTACTGCTGCTCGGGGTGAATACATAATTTTGAACTGCTCCAGTTCGACTGTCCATTTTAATAAACGCCCAGCCGCCTCTGGTTTTTGGAGGACTTGCCAAAGGGGCTGGTCAGTTAGGACTGTAATAGGATGGGCTTGGAAGTAAGGATGTAGCTTCCTTGAGGCCAAGATTAAATAGTATGCTAACCTCTCGATGGGGGATACCTCAGTTCTACTCTAATTAGCCTCTTGCTTACATAGTAAACCGCTTTTTGTACGCCTTCTTCCTCTCGTACTAGTACCGCACTAGCAGCAACTTCAGTGATCGCCAGGTAAATGCACAAAGTTTCTCCTTTGATAGGCTTTGAAAAAATAGGAGGCTATGCCATATGGGCTTTTAGGGCCTGAAATGCTTGCTCGAAGTCTCCTGTCCATTCGAACTTCTTGCTCGAAGAAAGGGACGCATTTATCCGTTGACTTGGAAATAAATCTACTTAGGGCTGCAATTCTCCCAGTTAAACTTTGTACATCCTTGATCTTTTCTGGCGATTTCATGTCGATCACGGCTTTTATCTTGTCGAGGTTGGCCTCGATTCCTCTTAAATTAACAATGAACCCCAAACATTTCCCTGATCCAACTTCGAAGGAACATTTGAGAGGATTTAGTTTCATCTAATATTTATTCAATACGTCGAAACACTCTCGTAAATCCTTCACATGTCCTTCTGATTTTTTCGACTTTACCATCATGTCGTCCACGTACACCTCCATGTTTACGCCGATTAATTCTTTAAACATGTGGTTAACCAATCGCTGGTAAGTCGCACCTGCGTTTTTCAGTCCGAAGGGCATAACTTTGTAACATTATAATCCCGTATCGGTCTGAAAGCTGGTGTGATCCTCGTCAGGGGGATGCATGCTAATCTGATTGTAGCCTAAGTATGCATCCATGAAGGAGAGGATCTCGTGTCCTGCAGTAGCATCGACCAACTGGTCGATCCTTGGGAGTGGGAAGTAGTCCTTCGGGCAGGCTTTATTGAGGTCTGTAAAATCCACAAGTTCTCCATTTTTTGTTAGGCTTGGGAACCAGTACTAGATTAGAGACCCACGATGGATAAAATGCCACCCTGATGAACCCATTCTCCTTTAATCTTTCAAGTTCTTCTTTTAAGGCTCTCGACCGATCCTTATCGAGCAGCCTTCTTTTTCTGTTGCACGGGTGGAAAACTCTTGTCTATGTTCAGGACATGGCTGATAACTGCAGGATCTATCCCAGCCATGTCTTTGTGCGACCAGGCAAAGACTTCCTGGTTTTTCCGCAAAAACTCCACCAGTGCATGCTTCGTGGTTGGTTCTAAGTTTTTCCTGACCTTCACGACTTTGGTCGAGTTTTTCTCGTCAAGTTGGACCTCTTCTAGGTCCTCGACGGGTCCAACATTTTCTTCAAAATCCCCAAAGCGAGGATCTAAATCTCTATCCTCACTTTCGGCAACACCCTATTTGGTGACTTCATCACCGGATTGGGCTTGTGTATCAATTGCCATCTGAAACCTATCTGGGGGAGTGCTCTTTGATGTTCCCTTCTTCGCCTTCGTGACTGAGGCATTGTAGCACTCCCTAGCCTCCCTCTGGTTTCCTAACACGCGTCCTACCCCTGCGTCTGTCGGGAATTTCATGGCCAAGTGCCATATGGAGGTGACAGCCCGTAGATCAACCAGTATAGGCCTCCCAATGACGGCATTGTACGCCGAAGGACAATCGACTACTATGAAAGTAGCGAGTAATGTCCTGGTAGCAGGCGCTGTACCTGCTGTTACTGGTAGTCTGATTGACCCCGCAAGGGCGAGTCCCTCACCAGAGAAGCCGTATATTGTTTGGTTGCAGGGCTCCAGGTCCTTAACAGAAAACTTCATGTGTTCTAGCGAAGACTTATACAGGATGTTCACCGAACTTCCTATATCAACTAGCACTCCCTTCACCATCATGTTGGCCATTTGGATATCCACGACCAGCAGATCGGAATGTGGGAACTGGACATGTTGGGCGTCGCTATCAGAGAAAGTTATTTCGCCCTCTTCTGACCGAGCCTTTTTCGGCGCGCGGTCATCCACAGTCATCATCTCGATGTCCTGGTCGTGGTGCAGAGTCCGAGCATATCATTCCCTGACCTTTCCGCTGTTTCCCGTGAGGTGCGGACCTCACAGATGGTTAGCAATGTGCCAGTTACAGGGTCAGGCTGTAAAGGTGGCGAGCATTGGCATGTGGGTGCTTACTCGTTGCCACCTGGAGCTTCTCGTTTGGAATATTCCGAGGCCCGTATGTACCTTCTCAAGTGTCCTTGTCTAATAAGGAACTCGTTCTCATCCTTCAGCTGGTTACATTCGTTGGTATCATGTCCTTAGTCGTTATGATAACGACAGAACATGGTAGTGTCTCTTCTCGAAATATCCTTTTGAATGGGAGCAGGTTTTTGATAAGGCACACTGGAACTCGTGGACTGATAAACCTCTCCCCGAGATTCAATAAGGGCAGTATAGTTAGTGAACCGAGGTTCATAACGGTTACCCTTGGATCGTTTATTGTCAGAGGTGGAAGGCTCACTGTGTGGTCGTTTCCCCCCATTCTTGACACTGCCGTTGCCATTCCCGTTGCCTTTGCCATTGCCATTGGGCTTGGACCCGTTGGCGGGTTTGGCGGGCTCGGTAGTCCCCTTATCCTTGCCTGGGGGCTACCCTTCATTGGCAATAGCATCTTCGAGCTTGATGTATCGATCAGATCGATCCAAGAATTCCTGGGTAGTTCTAACCCCATGTTTTCTGAGGTTGTCTCAGAGAGGCGTGTCGCGTTTAACCCCTACGGTTATGGCCATCATCTTTCCTTCATCTCCCACTATTTTTGCTCCAGCAGCTGCTCGCATAAAGTGCTGGACGTAGTCTTTTAGTGGTTCTCCGTCTTGCTAGCGTATTTCAACCAGCTGGTTTGCCTAAGTCAGGTGCACACGACCCGCGTAGAACTGTCCGTAAAACTCCTTTACGAATATTTCCCAGGAAACTATACTTGCAGGAGGGAATTTGAAAAACCACTCCTGTGCGGCATCAGAAAGTGTTGCAGGGAAGATCCTGCACCGAGCGTCTTCAGACACTTTCTGAATGTCCATTTGTATCTTAAACTTGTTGACGTGAGATACCGGGTCACCATACCCATCAAAATTCGGAAGCGTAGGCGTCTTAAACTTGCTAGGAGTTTCTGCCATAGCTATCCTCTTGACGAAAGGAGTGCCTTTTCTCCTATCGTGGTCGATATAAGATGTTCTTCCCCCAACTAGCTGCTGCACTGCCTGGTTGAGGGCATCTATCTAGGCTTGCACGGCGCCAGGAATCGCCGTGGCCTCTGGTGCTGGGGGGACGTACTCGTCGTGTCACTCGCGGCGATCGTTGATAATATCTCTTAAGTCCTCGTCTCTCCTCCGCTTCTCGCTAGCTCCGAGCCATTTGAAGACATTAGTTTGCTTGGGCTGCCCCCCAGCGTCCTGCCTTTCGGGTTGGTCATCCCGAGGTGGCTGGCTTTTGCCTCCACCTTTTTCTTCATTCCTCCGATCGGCATTTCCTCTGCCTGAGTCGGCCTCGTTATAACCATGGCCATCTCTGAATCTTGATTGGCTATGGTGGGATCGACTGTTCCCTCGGTTGCCTTCTCGGGCTGGAACCTCTTGAGCATTAGAGGGCGGCCTGTGTTGGTCGGTAGGTCCCGTTCATTATCATGTCGTGGGGGGCCTCAGACTGCAGAGCCTAACTCTAAGTTCCTCCTATTACCAGGTGGACGCTGCCCTCTGCTTAGAGGGTTTGGCTCGTTGCCCCTGTGGCATCTAGGACTGCGAGGTGGATGTCCGGCCCTATTCTGCCTCTGCTACAGGGGATTGCCGCGACCAGCTTAGGATAGAGGCTGTGCCTCAGGGTCCATCAACGGGACATCGTTTTGAGGCACAGGTGGCTGCTCGGGCCTTTGTGGGCTCGAGGGCTGGATAGGCGGGCTAGGATTGGGACCCTGGTTGGGTGGCCCATGCACAGGTTGATTAGGCTGCGAGGCAGGCGCAGCCTGATTCCTAGCCAGTTGTAGGGCTGCCTCGAGGGCTGCCATGGCCACCCTCTGGCGACGATCCATCTTCGCCTGTCTTTCACTCAACTCCAGGCAGTGTCGTTCAATTTCTTGTTGCTGCCGCGCCATGATTTCGGCAGCACTTTCCTGACCAGCCCTCAAATTGGCCAGTTCCTCCTGCAATACCCTTAGGGTATTCTTCAGCGTTTCAGAGTCCATTTCTTCCTCATCTAGTTCCAAATGTGGCTCATCCTCAGCCACGTTTGGAGGAGGGTGAGATGGTGCAGCGTCGGCCGCCTGTCCAGTTTTCTTGGTAGTTCTCGCCATTGATCTTTCAATGATAATGTATCAAGCTCTTAATGAAAGCACCAGAATGTTGATCCTTATTTTGGCCAACTGACATGGAGTCAAATTTGCTTGATGTGGACAAACACGTTGGAAAGAATGTGATGACGAAATAATAAAGAACACAAGAGTTTATAGTTGTTCGGCCCCAGAATCTGGTAATAACCTACGTCCACTTGAATTGTTATTGATATAGGATTCAAAGGAGTGATCAAAGAACTAGGGTTCAATGAGTTTCACCAACCTCTGAAGAACAAGACAATATATCAAATAAGATCTCTAATCTCTAGTGATCAGAAAGCAAAAAAGAAGAAGAGGATCCCTTTCCCTTGAGCCCTCCCTATCTATTTATAGGCTCAAGGAGGATTTACATTAATTTGTTACAGATATTATTTCCTAAATAATCGGATACTCAGGAAATCATGGGAGATAATTTCGGATACTATCATAACTATATAAGATCTTTTCCGCATATAGCATGCGTACGACCAGGCTGGTCGTAGTAAGAGATCGAACGTCGTGACACTAGATGTCTTCCTGGTCGATAGTCGAGCATGAATTCTGCCAGATGTTAGCCACGTGTACTAAATGTTTTCCATGTCATCCATGCTAGTTTTTTGGATAACAACTTTTATTTATTTATTTTATGTAAATTTTTTACTTTACTTGTGTATTAACTCCCATCGTATTCTTTTCAGGCGAAGAAATGGAATGATCTGGAGCTCCTAAACTCCGTACCTCTTTCCAGGGCAGAAAGTCCAGCTCGGGTCCTGTCATAATGAAGCCCTGATTTATGAAAAAAATGCCTCCTACAGTAGGAAACGCCTCCAAATCCCCTGATAATGGGAAAGGTACGAGCTCAGCAGCTCTGACTTCCACTGTGAAAGAGGAAAAGATTCCTCTTCCAACTCAGTTCGCACCTGTTCAGGATCAGGTAATACAAGTTGATCCCCCAACTCCTTTTGTCCCTACCGCTACTGTGCGCATTCCAGTCGATCCTCAGGATCTGGAGAAGAACCTCGATACCTTTTGGGGAACCCTCTACGAGAAGGCAAACCACATGGTGGAGCACGTTTACAAAGCCAACCCTAGGGATCTCAGGACGATAAAAGAGCGGAGCTCAGAGAACATCTTGGAGTTAGCCTTGGGGATGACCCTCACATTAAGATATTGTTCCTTAGTGAATTTCTTCTTTTCATTTTTCCTAAGTATGCATCTGACTTGTCACTTTATTTTGCAGTCGGCCCTGGCTTAGCATCGCAGTATAGCCCGAGCTAGGGCCAGGAATGACGAACTCTAGGCTACGCTCCAAGATGCCATGATTACCATAGCAGCTGCTCAAGAAGGCAAGTAGGCCGGCAAAGCTGCCTTTGCAGGTTCTCAAAAGGGCGTGTATGATGCCAAGTTTTCCCTTGCATCGTCTCAAGAAAGCGAGTTCGCCACAAAGATAGCCTTGGCAGCCCTTCAGGTCGAGGTTGCTGAGGCCAAAGCAAGACATCTAGAGGCTGAGGCTACAGTTTAAGAAGAGAAAGAAGCCTCACTATCTTCCATGGAAGACATATTGTATCATTGCTGGGCATTTAACCAGGATGGCAACTTCTCTTTCATGGCTCCCGAGCTATGGGATCCATGCCTCAAGAAATTCAAAGCTCGGATCTTACAAGAGCCGTCGGAGACAGGGGATGCTTCCACTGTGAGCGAGCAGGAGATTGAGGAGGTCAGCTCCTCAAAACGCCTTGGAGGGGCTTGATGAAGCCTTCTTTATTTCTCTTTCCTTTTCCCTTTTTTTTTTATATGTGTTTGTAAACAATTTCCCTTAGGCTTAATTTGAGGTTTTTCTCTTCGAGACAACTTGAATTTTAATTCATATATCTAACTTTTAATCTATTTGTCTTTTCCATGATTATCCCTCATGTTTCTGCTTTCTTATACTTGCACATTCAGAATTTTAGGAATCGATCATTAGATTGGGATAGATATTTCGAGTTTGGTTATTTCCAAATTTAATGTGTTAATTTATATCGTACCTGTTATGTGTCAAGCCTTGGACCCGGTTATGTCCAAGGTTTTAAATATTTCAAACTTAGTTCGCGTTAGGTTTATTGACATCTCGAGATTTTAGGAAATCCATCGAATATTCAATTTTTGTTAACTTTTAAGTTTTGGGCCTGGTTGTATCCAGGGTTTTAATTAATTTGAGCTTAGTTCGTGCTAGGTTTATTGACACCTTGTGCTCTTAAAAAGCTATTGGATAATCAATTTTCTAAGCTTCTAAGTTTCCCACCTAGTTATATCCAGGATATTTTTGTACCTGATTGTATCTAGGATTTTAAATTTTAAATCTGCAACCTTGCTCTGGTTCACCACGGGTTATATGCCCCCAAGTAACCAGAATGTGAAGACTTTCTTGGTTTCTTTAACAAATATTAATACACGAACTAATTTATAAATAACCTTATAAAGGAAAAATATTTAAAACCATACGAATAGGAAAAACTATATAACAATCCCTCATTATTTAATTAAATGGATTTTATAACTAAGCCTTACATAGATGGTTGGTAATACTATTGATAATACTTCTTTAATTGCATCGCGTTCCAGGTCCATGGGACTGTTTCTACACTAAGCCGAGCTAACTTGAAAGTTCCCTCACGCAAAATTTCCACGATCTGATAGGGTCCTTCCCAGTTTGGACCTAAAGCGTCGTCTTTAGGGTCATTGTTCGCCAAAAAGACCCTTCAGAGAACTAGATTGCCCAAACCAAAACTACGTCTTTTGACCTTGGAATTAAAATAACGAGTGATTTTCTATTGGTAATGTGCGAGTTGTAGTTGTGAATCCTCTCATTTCTCATCAATCAGGTCGAGAGACGCGTTAAGCAACTCATCATTCCGCTCCTGGCCGAATGTCCTTAGCCTGTGCGTGGCTACCTTTGCTTCAACAGGAAGGACGCCCTCACTTTCAAAAGTCAAGGAGAAAGGAGTGTGTTCTGTGGAAGTCCTGTGGGAAGTTCGGTATGCCCAAAGTACTTGCGGGAGCTACTCGGGCCATACTCCTTTGGCCTCATCTAACCGTTTTCTTAAGGCTCACCTTTAGAGTCTTATTCATAGCCTCGACCTGTCCATTGGCCTGTGGATATGCAACCGAGGAAACTTTTTTAACAACTCCGTGCTTTTCAAAGAAATCGGTGAAGAGATCATTGTCAAATTGGGTTCCATTATCTGACATGATCTTTTTAGGAAGCCCAAATCAGCATACAATGTATTTCACCACAAAGTCCAGGACTTTCTTTGAAGTGATGGTTGCCAAAGGCTCGAATTCTACCCACTTTGTAAAGTAATAAATTGCCACCATCGCATAGCGATCTCCTCCCATTCCCATAGGCAAGGATCCTATTAAGTCAATGCCCCATATTGCAAATGGCCACGGGGATGAGATCATCGTCAGCTCAACTAGAGTAGCTCGGGCGACTGTGGCAAAGCGCTGGCATTTGTCGCATTTCTGAACATGGGAGATGGAATCTTTTGTTAAAGTGAGCAAAAAATAACCCTGTTTTAATATTTTCAAGGCTAGGTTTTCCCCCCCAGCATGATCTCCACAAAAGCCTTCATGCACCTCTTCCAGAATGGTTTTAACCTCCTCAGGCAGAACACACCATAGAAGAGGAAGTGAATGACCACGTCGATATAACGTTCCATCTATTATCACATATCTCTGAGCTTGATAGAGTATCTTTCTCACATCCTTTCTTTCTTCAGGTAGCCTTCCTGTTGTAAGGTATTCCACTATGGGGGTCATCCAGGTTAGCCTTGTGTCAATCATCTCGACCTCTATCACTTTTTCTGCCATGCTTGGACTCTCCAAAAATTCCACCGGTACTACGTTCAAAGTCTCAACTTCCTTGGTGGTGGCAAGCCTTGCCAAAGCATCAGCATTAGTGTTCTGCTCACGAGGTATCCGTTTGACGGTACCGTACTCAAATTCGGATAGCTCTATCTTCACCTTAGCTAGGTAAGCTGCAATCTTGGCACCAAGCGCTTGATATTCCCCCAACACTTGATTGACCACGAGCTGGGAATCACTATAACATTGGACGACCCTTGCTTTCAATTCCTTTGCCAATCTAAGCCCGTCTAACAAAGCCTCATACTCGACTTCGTTGTTTGATGCTTCGAATCCAAATCTCAGCGTTGTATGGAATCGAAGCCCCTATGGAGAGATCAATATGATCCCAACTCCAGATCCATTATCATTAGATGAGTCGTCCACAAATATTCTCCATAACTCCTGCACCGGCTCCTTCAAAAGCTGCTCTTGAAATCTGGTGCATTTAGCCACAAAATAAGCAAGGGCTTGGCTTTTGATCGAGGTCCGAGTGTGTATAGTATCTCAAACTAGCTGAATTCTATTGACCATTTTAAAAGATGTCCTGACGCTTCAGGTTTTTAAAAAACTTGCCTTAGAGGTTGGTCGGTCATGACGTGGATTGAATGGGACTGGAAGTATGGTCTAAGCTTCCTGTAAGGTAATATCAAGCAGAATGCTATCTTTTCTAACAGCGGATACCGTGATTCAACCCCAAAAGTCTTTTGCTTATATAGTACACCGATTTTTTAGCACGGTCTTCTTCCCGAACTAACACAGCGCTAGCTACATTTTATATCATGGCCAAATATAGGAACAGGGGCTCTCCAGACATAGGCTTAGACACTACTGGGGGTTTAGGACGAGGAGTGCCAGTTCGCACTCCTCAGTCCATTCAAATTTCTTATTTCCTCCCAGCAAGTTGTAAAAGGGAAAACACTTGTCAGTGGACTTTGAAATAAATTTTTTTAATGCCGCCACTTCTCCAGTCAAGCTATGAACTTCATTACGCGAGTTGGGCGAAGGCATCTCCAATAATGACCTAATTTTTTCTGGGTTCACCTCTATTCCCCTTATATTGACTATGAATCCAAGAAACTTTCCCGACGCTACTCCAAAAGTACGTTTCTGGGGACTTAGCCTCATATTGTATTTCCTCAAGATTTTAAAACATTCTTTTAGATCGGAAACATGGTTATCGGAAGTCTTGGATTTGACAACCATATCGTCGACATACACTTCCATATTTTTCCCGATCTAATCAACGAACATTCTATTAACTAACCGTTGGTAGGTAGCCCTGGCATTCTTCAGCCCGAAGGGCATAACTTTATAACAGTATACATTCATTGGAGTCATAAAGCTAGTATGCTCCTGCTATGTAGGATTCATCGCGATCTGGTTATATCCAGAGTACGCATCCATAAAAGACATGAGTTTGTGTCCTGCGGTGGCGTCCACCAACTGACAATTCTCAGCAATGGGAAGCAATCCTTAGGACAAGCTTTGTTCAGGTTGGAGAAATCAATGCAAGTCAGCCACTTTCCATTCGACTTTGGTACTAGGACAGGATTCGCAACCCAGATCGGGTATTTTTCTTCACAAATGAACCCACACTTTAATAACCGAGCTACTTCTTCTTCCATTGCCTCAACTCGGATTATTCCTAAACGTCTCTGTTTTTGGGATTTCCCAGGCACGCTTTTATCAAAGTTCAGGGTGTGCATGATCACACTCGAGCTTATTCCCACCATGTCTTCATGAGACCAGGTGAAAACATCTAGATTCCCCTGCAAAATTTTAACAAGTTACTTTTTCCTATCATCGCCAATATTTTTTCTAATCTTAGCGACTCTTGAAGCATTCGTGGGATCTATTTTTACCTCCTCAAGCTCCTCAATAGCTTGGAGCTCTAACCTGTCCTCTCCTATTCGTGGATCGATGTCATCATTTGCGGCGATGTCTCTATCCTTTGGTCCTTGAGGTTCTTCCGTCCCGGAGGCAACTTCCACTTCCGGGGACTTCTCACCTCCGTCACTTATGGCCATTGCTTGCTACCCGGGTTGTGATTTTCTTTTCATGGAAATTCTATAGCATTCCCTGGTAGTGAGCTGATCACCTATGACTGTGCATATTCCCGCGGATGAATGGAATTTGATTGCCAGGTGGCGGATAGAGGTTATGGCTTCGAAGGGAATCAACGCAGGTCGGCCCAAAATTACATTGTATGTGGCTGGACAATCGATGACCACGAACTCGAGAAGCTTGGAGACAGTTCGTGGACCTTCACCCAATTTTACCACTAACTCGATTGTTCTGATAGCTGCCGACCCTTCACCAGAAAACCCATATAGAATCATAGAGGTTGCCTTCAACTCGGCTACAGACAATCCCATTTTTTCTAAGGTGGACCTAAAGAGTATATTCACAGAACTTCCATTATCTATTAGTGTCATCCTAACTCTCCGGTTGGTGAGTTGAATGGTTATGACCAGAGGATCATTGTGTGGGAACTAGACATGGCTGGCATCTTCTTCTGTAAAACTGATTGGTTGTTTTTCCAAACGCTGCTACTTTGATAACCGTTGTTCCGAGACAAACTCTACTCCGTTATATGATTTCAGTTCGTTGATATATCTCTTCTGGGCAACTCTGCTCATGCCTGCCAGATGAGGTCCTCTGGAAAAGGTGACTATATCTCCTCCTGTTATCAGAGGAGGATTTTTCTGATTCACCTAAGCTCCGGTCTGATTCACTAGAATTTCTGGAGTTGATGGAGCATTTTTTCCAACAGGCTGACTGGAAGTTGCCTGATTCCAGTCGTACTGAGCCAAAGGTCCTGCCCTGATGAGAGTCTCGATCTTATCCTTCAGGTATCTACAGTCATCAGTATTATGACCGATATCATTATGGAACCGATAGAATTTTGAAGAATCTCTCTTCGCCCTTTGATTCTTTATCTATTTTGGTTTCTTCCATGGAAGGCGAGCAGAATTTCCCAAGAAGATGCGTTCTCTAGTATCCGTGAGATTAGTATATGTTGTGTAGACCAGTTTAAATTTCTCCACAGACTTGTTTTTCTTTTTTCCGTTCTGGTCATTCTCACCATTTCCCTTTCTCTTATTATTTCCCCCTTGGTTATTCTAGGCAATAGTTTGAGCCATAGCTGCTACATCCGTTACCGCTCCAACGGGCTGGACAGGGACTTGGCTGGTTCCTGTGACGGAAGCTTGCACCTCTTCTAAGTTGACCCACCTTCGATCTCAATTTAAGAACACATCAATAGTAGTAACTCTTTTCCTCTGTAGCTCTTGCCATAGGTCGCCTCCAACAAGGATTCACGTTCTCATTGCCATGAGCTTAGAACTCTCGTCGGTGTCTTTAGCTCGCGCAGCAACATTGGCAAACCTACTTAGGTATGCTTTCAATGGTTCACTCAGCTGTTGCTTTACATTTTCTAGATAGTCGGCTTTAATCCTAGATGCTTAAGAAGCTCTGAATGCTCTCTTGAAATCAGCGGAAAAGCTTTTCCACAAGCTGATTGAATTCCTCTTGTACTGTTTGAACCACTGCCTAGCTGGCCCAATCAGAGTCGAGGGGAATATTAAGCATCTTAGCTTGGGCCCGATGTTATGGGCCATCATCATGTTGTTGAACATCCCCAAGTGGTCAGACGGATCTCCATCTCCATCAAACTTTGAAAAATGTGGCATCCTGAAACCCTGTGGATATGCAGTCACCGAAATATTCGGGGCGAAAATCTCGAGCTCATCCTTTGAGTCACACTCATCTTTCTCCTTTTATGATAGGACCCTTTTTATCAGTTCCTCCATCCGGGCTAACCTTTCGAGGGTTTGGTCTCTAGTTCCTTGTTTATTCTGGGGCTGTTCAACAGCTCCAGTCCTATTGTACACATTCAGTGGGTTGTTGTCCCTCCAAGTTTGGGCTTAGTTTTGTGGGACATTCGTGTTATCGCATACTTCGGAAGGACCTCCCCCTTGACGAGTGTAACTAACTCCTTCATTTTGGGCTGAATTTCTTCTCTGCGAGTTTAAGCAGGCTCGCAGATCAAGTTGTGGATCGAATCGAGGACTCTGAGCCGAACTCAGGTGATTTCTCATTTCTCAAATCGGCTTCAGACCTGCCACTTCGATGGCTTTCAGTCCAATAACTCTCATTAGTGAAGCTCATTACTTGCAGTTGAGGCTGAGGATCTGGACTATTGACACATGTCTACGGGACATAAGTAGGGGCAGACGGAGGAGCATTTCTCCTGCTATCCCCATAAGAAGAAATGTCCCGCATGGACGGAGGAGAATTTCTCCTCTTGTTCCCATAAATAGGAATGTCCCATGCAGAACAAGGTAGTGTCGGATGTCCTATGGGTGATGGGGGATGCTTGACTAGCGAGGCCATTCTTGTCCCATCAGGGCGAACTAAATTACCCAGCGGTTGCTCCGCCCCACAATTTCTAGCTCTTTGCGCCTGGCGATTTGATCGTGACGCAGGAGGGTTGGTCGAAACATTTTGCCTCTATGAGCCTGCTTCGACTCCTCCTCGTGGGTTGCCATGGGTAATCCCATGTGCATGCGACGGTGGTACTGAACTTGGGGTCGCAGTTCTAACCGATCGACTGACTGTCGATGCCCCTGGGAGGGCCACTAGGCTGAGCATTTTGGCGATCTTGCACTGTGGGCACAGAACTTGGGGTGGAAGTTCTGACTGAGCGACTTGGTTTGGATTGGTTATTCCTGTGGGACTTATGAGACCCACTTTGTCTCTTTCCGACATTAACGTCGGTTGCAAGAAGGGGTAACCAGGCCAAAACCTCCACGATTTTCCTGTTTGCCTTAGCAAGATGGCTCCTTAACTGCATGTTTTTAGTTCTATTGCAGTTAAGAAGTCTGGGTTTGGATTCGGCGGCAATGGCGCCAAACTCCCAGTATCGTCGTGGCCCACCAGTTGCTTTTTCGGTCGTTGCTAAACTTCAGGGTCATGCTAATTTGAAACAGCGGTATGGTGGGCCCCCTGCCCACCAAGCTATTCCATCTCATTGTCGTGCATCGAGCGAGTGACCACCATGATGAGATTTGATTGGGATTTTGATGAAAGCACTAATTTTCCTCTCAATCAAAGCACAAAACTGTTGACGAGGTTTTTCGCCAACAATGAATTAAAAAAATAACAAGGATGAATTAGTGCTTGATGGTAAACCGAAGTAAGAAAATAACTCTCAAGAGCACTGGTTTTTTTATGTGGTTCAGTGGTTAAAATCCACCTAGTCCACAAGTCTATATTATTACTGCTTTTCTCTCTTTATTTTGACAGAGTTTTGGTATTACAGAAATAATCGTCCCTTTTCCTGTCAACTATTCTCAGTATTTATAGAGAAATTCCTTGGACAGGTTTGGGTAACCCCGTGAGTCAATCACGGATTTTCGTATTTATTACATTTATTATGGAATATTCCCATTTATACTAGGATATGATCTGATCATGAAATAAATATACTCCTAATATCTGTGGCATTAACTATCACAGCCAAGCCATAAATGATTGTATAAAGTATCCGGGTCATTGGGGATCCGTGGACATGCCATATATTCAATTCACCCCGAGCTGAACACACCGCCGAGCTCGTATCATGGAGGTCATGCCTTATAAATACTATAAGCTCGCGCTTATCAATTTATGCATCCTTAGCTCGTGCACCCATCATGAAAATCGTGCTGTCTATATGAAAAGTACATGGACTCCTTGGCTATTTCTTCCATGAATTTATTTGCCAGCTGCACACAATCGAAGTGAAAGACCCGTGTTGAAATTGGGATAGACATACTTCAAATAGAATATGATCCCAAAACTTTCAATGAATTTATGTCCTCAAGAGACTCCACTTTTTGGAAGGAAGCAATAAAATGATGAAATGGATTCAGTTATGTCTAACCACACTTGGGAATTGGTTGACCTTCCACAAGGGTCTAAAGCAACTGGGATCAGATGGGTATTTAAAAGAACATACCATACCGATGATACCATACAAGCCTTTAAGGCTAGATTAGTAGCCAAGAGATTCAAACAAAAAGAGGGAATATATTACTTTGACACATATGCATTGGTAGCAAGGACAACTTTTATTCAAATGTTATTTGCCTTATCATCCATATATAACATTTATGTTCACCAAATGGATGTGAAAATGACATTCCTAAGATGAAAGACCTTGGAGAGGTCAATACCATTCTAGGTATCAAAGTTAGAAGAAATAATGGGGTTTGTTTTAAGTCAAGCCCATTATGTTGAGAAAGTGCTTGACAAATTTACATGGAGGCACAAACTCCCAGGAATTGGACCCCCGAGACACAAAAGAGCTAGGGGCCGAATCTGTGGAGGAGTTAGAAGAGATCATTGTAATGGAAGAGACATTGCGAAAGTTGAAGGTGGGAAAAAACCTTTAAGGCGCCAGAAAGGAGAAATTGGTGAGGTTCCTGAAGGATAATCTCGATGTTTTTGCTTGGAGTCACAAAGACATGGTGGGGATAAATCCTTCCGTCATGTGCCACCAATTAAATATTGACCCCGAGGCAAGGCCAGTTAGGCAGAAAAGACAAGCACTCGACCCGGAAATGTATGCAGCCTTGATGGAGGAGGTTGAAAAATTGAAGGTGAATGGGTTTATCCGTAAAGCGTTCCATCCCATATGGGTATCAAACCCCGTACTAGTCCCAAAACCGAATGGAAAATGGAGAACCTTTGTGGACTTCTCTAACCTCAATAAGGGTTGTCCTAAAGACAGCGTCCCGCTTCTAAGAATAGATCAACTGGTGGATGCAATAGCTGGACATGAGTTACTTAGCTTCATGGAAGCTTACTCTGGATACAACCTGATACCCATGAACCCAGCTGACAAAGAACATACTTCATTCATAATAGATAAATGACTCTACTGCTACAAAGTGATGCCTTTTGGATTGAAGAATGCAGGTGCCACCTATTAGAGATTGGTGAACAAGATGTTCGCTAACCAGATAGGAAGAAACATGGAGGTATGCGTTGACGATATGATGGTGAAGACCAAAAATGCCGAAGAACTCAACGGGGACCTAAGTGAGATGTTCGACACACTCCGAAGATACTGAATGAAGCTGAATCCACTCAAGTGCACTTTCGAAGGCTCTTTGGGAAAGTTCTTAAGTTTCATGGTCAACTCCAGAGGCATTGAAGCTAACCCTGACAAAATAAAAGCCCTAGTAGAAGTGAATCCACCTAGGAGCAAGAAAGAGGTGCAATGTCTCACAGGATGGGTAGCAGCCCTCAACAGATTCATTTCAAGGTCTATTGACAAGTGCCTCCCCTTCTTCAAAATCCTAAACGGGAGCAAAAATTTCTCTTGGGATGGAGATTGGTAGGATGCTTTTACCAAGTTGAAGGAACACCTAGGGAAGCACCCTTGTTAGCTAAACCTGAAAAGGGCGAAAGGCTATACTTATACTTGGCAGTATCTAAGCATGGAATGAGCGCTGCCCTGGTTAAAGGAGAGAAGAAGAATCAACAACCTGTGTACTACGTTAGTAAATGGTTGGTAGACGCAGAAACTCAATACCCAGAGATAGAGAAGTTAGCATACACCTTAGTCGTGGCCTCAAGAAAGTTAAGGCCGTACTTCCATGCCCATGCGATCGAGGTACTCACTGATAACCCCTTGAGACAGGTCTTGCACAAACCTAAAACTTCAGGAAGACAGATGAAATGGTCGATTGAGTTAAGTCAATTCAACATCACATATACCCCAAGGACCTCCATCAATGGGCAAGTGCTCACAGACTTCATAGTGGAGTTCACCTATCGAGCAAATGAAGAAGGAGATATAGGAAAGGGTCAATTGGTCAGAAAAGAAGAGGAAAGGAAGTTTGAGGAATGGAGCCTCCATATGGATGGACCATCCAACAAAGGGGGCCCTGGAGCAGGTATCGTGATGACTGGACCTGGGGGACACAAGATGTATTGCGCGATATGATTTGGGTTTCAAGCCTCGAACAACGAGGTGGAGTATGAAGCGCTCCTTGTTAAATTGTGGTTGGCCTAGGGGCTAAAGGTAACACATTTACACATTTTTAGTGACTCACAGTTGGTGATATTCCAGGTGAAGGGCAAGTATCAGGCAAGGGCTCCTAAGATGGTCGTATACTTAAAAAGGGTAAAAGGCTATCTGCAGCAATAGGTGGGGTATAGCATAGAGCAAATCCCAAGAGAGAGGAATACCCATGCCGATACCCTCGCAAATTTGGCTTCCACAAAGGATGGAGATATCCACGAGTTTGTACCTGTGGAGTACTTATCCAGGTCAAGCATCATTGAAGTAAAGGTTCATATATGATCAACACCCCAAAAGGAATGTGGGTCGACCTAATTATGAACTACCTGAAGGATGGAGCTCTACCAACAAACAGGAGAGAGGCTCGGAGGCTGGTGTATAAAGCCGCCTGGTACACCTTAGTAGACAGAGTCTTGTACAAGAGAGGGTTTTCTATGCCGCTCTTGTGGTGTGTTGATGAAGATAAGACAATGAAAGTTTTGTATGAAATACATGAGGGCGAATGCGGCAACCATGCGAGTGGGCTGTCCACGACCAGGAAAGCCAAGAGGCAAGGGTACTACTGGCCCTCTATGGAGAAGGATGCAAGTGACTTCGCAAGAAAGTGTGAAAAATTTCAGAGACACGCTAACTACTCCTGGATCCCCCAAATGAGCTAACTAGCTTGACCTGCCCTTGGCCTTTTTCTATTTAGGGAATAGACCTGATCGGTGACCTTCTCGTAGGCAAGGGTGGAGCGAAGTGTGCAGTCGTAGCGGTAGATTACTTCACCAAGTGGGTTAGAGCAGAACCTCTAATAAAAATAACGACGAAGCATATCACAACCTTTGTCAACAAATTCATTGTTTGCAGGTACAGAGTGCCCTACAAAATAATTTTTGACAACGACACCTAGTTTGAGGGGGAAACGTTTGAGGAGTATTGTAAGGAGAAAGGAATAAGGAGAGGCTTCTCAGTTATTGTGCATCCACGTGCCAATGGGTAGGTGGAGGCCATTAACAAAGTCCTCAAGAAGAACCTAAAAATGAAGCTAGAGAAACTGAAGGGATCCTGGGTCGAGGAGCTACCTAATGTGCTTTGGGCCTATAGGAACACATCGCGCACACCCACTGGGTAAACCCCTTTTGCCTTAGCATATGGATGTGAGGCTGTCCTCTTGGTTGAAATAAAGGTCAACTCCTTTAGGATACAGGCATAAAAACTTAAATATGTTAGAAGAAAGAAAGGAAAGGGCGCAGATAAGAGAGGCGGTACACCAGAAACAGGCAGTGAGGTACTACAACTGAAGGGTACGAGAAAGAATATTCAAGGTAGGAGACCTGGTGCTGAGAAAAGTACTCCCTAACACACGAGACCCGGGGGCGGGGGTACTAGGGGCAAACTGGGAAGGACCCTACCAAGTTGCCCAATGCATACCACCGAACACTTATAAAGTAGCACGCATGGAAGACACCGTAATACCTCGAGCATGGAACACAGAACACCTCTAGAAATACTACCAGTAAGACTTCCATCTCCAATGCAAAGAATATCCGTATTTAGTTTATTGTATGTTATGCTAACTTCAGCAGATAAGAATCAAAGAGGTTACCCAGATAAGTAGATGTAACCGTTTCATATATGTCTTTGTAATCTGCCTACTATGAATGAAATTGTTCGCTACTTTGCATGCTACATTTCTTCTCTATGCAAACGTCCACCAAAGGGCTTGATGGAATAAATTTCACCAAGCACTTGGGGGGCAGTACAGGAGGCACGCATATATGAAAAAAAGAATAGACTCGGCAAGCTTTCTCTTATATTCAAAGGGATTAGCTACCCTTATGAATATCAAGGGAATAGTAAAATAAAGAATTTTTTGTAAAATAGATGTCCTCCAACCAAAGGATGACGCCCCCACAGGGGGTGAGGCTGTAAGGAAGGCATCTCCTAATAAGTCTAGAACGGGCACTAAGCCGGCTAGACAAAAAGGGTCCTAAAAATGACTCTTGTAAAAATAGTACTATGCATAATGACAAGAAGGACGCTTCGCACAAGAAATAACAAGCGCGCACAAAGAATATAAAAGGATACCGAGAACCCAAGGGGTTAACATGTCCTTACAAGTATAGTCAAGGTGCACCAAAAAGACTATCATCATCAGACCTAGAAAGATATACAGAATTCGTAAAAAAAAATAATAATAAGAGGGACTTACCAAAGTCCCTTAAGTTTGATAATCAAAAGAGAATGACAAAGGCTAGAAAGGCCAATTCATCTCCATAGTCGATATAAAAATCAAACAAGGACACAAATCAAGAGTTCCACACACCATTAAAGATTTATAAGGAGTTCAAAAAAAAAAAGGAAAACAATATGGAGGATTACACAACAGCAACATATATGTATGCAAATAAGCCTCTTCCGTGTCCATATTGTCACTCAACGAGAAGTAACATCGTCAGTGTGTCCGTCGTCAGCCACATACCTCGCTTCACCGGCCAAGGACCATAAACATGAGAAATTCTTGGACTCCACCTCCTCTTCCGTGTCCATATGGTCAGTCGACGGGTAGATGTAATCTTTATCACCTGTCTCATCATAACTGTCTTCGTCACCACAATATACCCATGGAACGATAGATTTGGATGAGACGGAGCATAAGGAAACAACTTAATCCAGAGATAGCAGTTTGTATGAATAAAGATTTCCCTTTGTAAAAAGGCCACAGGCCTGTTTGCACGAGGTCTGCACATCCAAGATCTTCACCACTCGATCGCGGGCTGATGATTTCAAGGTAGGGCCAACAACCCCTTCGAGACCTGCGGTCAAGAGAAAAGAAATGACCATAGTTAGATAAACCAGAAAAAGAAGTAAAAAAAATAAATTTCTCATATACGAACTCAAGGTGGGAATTAGCTTACTTTAAGTGTTGAAGCGCGTATGTTGGGTGGACACGCTGGGGGTGAAGAAGAATTCACTCTTCCACGAGCCTCTATTGGAAATAGGGCCCTCCATGAGGGGATATCATGTATGGGCCATGACTTTCTGGAGCTGATAGAAGCCGTGGGCTGATGGGTTCACCCTTAGGGTATAAAGATGATGGACCTCACTCATGGAAGGCCCTCTAGAGTGCACTTGTTTGTATAATACGAATAAATAACTAAGCACCACCCAAGAGTTGAGGGACAGTTGGAGGGGCGCTAGCTCAAAGTAGAATAATCAGTGGGTAATAAGGTTCCAAACCCCACAGCAGAATAATCACATGGTCTACATAGTCTATCAATAATTCTACTAGCAACAAAAGAATGTGTAGCACCAGAGTCAATCAAAACATTATAAAGGGTTCCAGCACTAAGAAGCTGCCCTGTAACTACTGTGGGTGAAGCCTCAGCTTCTTTCGGGAAATCTTTTTTGAAATAACCCACTGCTCCACATAAGAAGCACGCCTTTTCCTTACACCCTCCCAATTGAAGCCTCTTGCACCTAAGGCATTCAAGATGAGTCTTCCAGGCCTCACTACCACCCTGACGACCCATTGAAATACCACGAGGTCGCCTATCAGGACCTGGAGATGGGAAGGTGTAGGAACCTTCCTCTTCTGATCACTGGGGCCTCCACCCCTACCAAAGCCCACAAATGGAGGACCTGTCCTCCTAAACTCCTTTCTGGCTGCATTGTCTCGCCAGATCTTGTTCTCTGCACTCTCAGCTGTGAGCGCCTTCTCAACCACCTATGCATAGGCAGTAACCCCAGCCACTATGGTGATACAAACTTCCCGGGCTAATCTAGGCTGTAGCCCCTGGAGAAATCTCTCCCTTCTGGTCCCATCACTGGACACCAGCTACATGGCAAACTTTGCCAATCTATCAAACTTTAGGGCATACTCAGTCACTGATAAACTCCCCTGAAGTAATCTGATACACTCCTCAGCTTTTGCAGCCCTGATGGCATCATTATAATACTTCTCGTTGAATAGAGTTTGAAACTCTTCCCAACTCAGGGCATTTTTGTTTCTGGTATGGGATATAACTTCACACCAAATTCGGGCATCCTTCCGAAACATATATGTGGCACAAGCCACCCTCTCATTATCAGACAACCTCGTGAAGTCAAGGATGGTGGTAATCATGCTCATCTACTGCTCAACTTTAGCAAGATCTGCACTGCCTTCAAATACTAGAGGCTGTTGTTTCCTGAGCCTTTCATAAAGAGGCTCCCATTTGTTTCCAACCTCAGGCACCTGCTCAAATGCTGGCACCGATATAGGGGGTGCCTCAGGTACACTGGTCGCTGCAGGAACTTGTTGTTGTCTCAAGAGGCAGAGTTCTTCTTCCTGCCTCAATATTGTGGCCTGCAGGTCATTAAACAACTGCTGCCAGTTATCAAGAGTTGGATGTGGAATCTGACTCTGGTCATTCTCCTAACCCTACCTGTTATTCTAGCCTTGATCATGCTGGCCAGCTGATGAATCTGCCTGTCTTGGAATCATTCTATCACTTATACTGTGCTAAAACAATCAATGCGGCCAGTTAAGAAGTAATAACAAAACATATTGTCCCTTCACAGTCCAAGATCAACAGATAATCACCTATTCCATAATTATACATACATACAGATTGATACATGATCATAACTTTTGGCATTTAACACGTATCAGTTGATAATTCACAATGAACAATACTAATGAGTACGTTTTAGCAATATCAGTGCTAATTAGGAAGTAGTTGCTGATGATGCAGTAGTTAAGGCACAACCTTATCAAGGTATCTCATGTAGACACGTAAAACATTTATACCTTATTTAAGCAGTTAAATATATAACTACATAAATAGTGACCAAACCATGAGAAGAGCTTGTCTTCAGAGGCGAGTGTAAATGCCCATCCAGTCTACAGGAACCCTAAACCTTGGCACGCTCAGAGACCAAGTTGTAATGCCCTGGTTACTCCAAGACCGTTACTGTGAACTTTAAATCGTGCTTAACTCGCTAAACGAGTCATTTGGTTATAAACGTTCATCTAGGTGTTATTAATAGGCTAAGGTGAAAAATCTCAATCAAAAGGAAAGGATATATTTTATTTAAAACATAAAATTGTACATCGGCCCATAAAAACATTTATAATTTATTTAAAATCCAAAATGGTCATTACAGTGTAAAAATTACAACCTGCCTACCTAAGCGGCAAAATATAAGGTTAACCCCTAGTTCCCCTGAGAAACACTTTGGTCTTGGTGGTCAAGCGGCCGCATATGTAAACATCGTCACCTAAGCTCTCCACTCAAGGCTGGGTGAACTTTTCTTTCCCTTTACCTGCACCACATAGCACCTGTGAGCCAAGGTTCAGCAAGAAAACTCATTACTGCATGTATATAATTTCAGATGATGATTATGATAATCATACAGAGCTTATAGCCCTAAATAGATGAATGACTGATGTTTAAGTCCCTAATGTGGGTTCCGCACCCTTAGCAAATGAGTGACAATAGAGTCACTAATGTGGGTCTCGCACCCTTAGCAAATGAGTGACCATAGAGTCACTAATGGAAACCAAATGAGTGACTAATGAGTGAGTCACTTATGTGGGTTCTGCACCCTTAGCCATGTGACAATGCAGTTACCTAGGCCTTCTGGCCTTGGCTCTAAGCAACTAGCCATTAGAATAGACAAGAACTTTTGTTTTTTTCATCGAACTTGGGGTCGGTCAGGCATTAATGCTCATGATAAGCCATTCAATGCTTATGTCGATTACATCTAATCTTTACGACTTGCGTTAAACACGCTAAAACCGTTCTTGACTCTTAAGCCAATACCATACGACCAGTGCTCAGTACTACTACAAAACTTGACTAGTAAGTCACAGTTTCACTATTAATACCGACACCATTGCCGATTCTAACTTGTTGACGGTGAGAACTCGTCAACTAAGTTGAGTTAGAAAAATTCCAAAGTAAAGATTATCAAAAGAAATGCTTTAGAAATCTATGTGTAAACTTCAAGAACAATTGCAGAAGAAAAATGGTGAAATCAGTTTGCATTCACTATGGTGCCCTGCTACAGTAATTTTTCAAATAACCCCCTTCCAAATGGAAGTGGAGTTTAATTTATAGTGGGCTATAATGGCCCCTGATACAATGTGGTCCAGGGGACCAGGTAGTACGCTAGTACATTGTCAGGTGAGTGGTCTCAGAGGTAGTGGTGTTGACACTAGTACATGGCCAGGTACCATGAGAATGTCCCCACTACTAGACCGTACGAATGTCAGAGGAGTGGGGCAGGTGGTAGTGGTGTCGACTCTAACATATGGTTGGGAGCATGCAGGCCATGTCCTCTCTCTCAGTGCTCCAACTACTTGTCTAGCAGGAGTGCCATGGTCTGGTGTACAGGGTCTTAAAAGCCATACCCCGTACAAGATTGGACTAACATGACCTTTCTCAATCATACTTGGGCTTTCACTCCTAGATGGTGGGGTTTCCATAGGTCTCCATAGAAGATACATCTCGAGGAGAAGGGCGCAAGATGCTCCCCCTCGAGGCCCTCGTGATGCAACCGTGGAGAGGCTAGGCGAGGCCGTCTGCTAAGGGCCGTGGTGCGTGAGGCGCTGGGGCTCGCAAGGCCATCTGCTGAGGGCTGTGGCGCACGAGGCACTGGGGCTCGCGAGGCCACCTGCTAAGGGCCGTGGCATGCGAGGCACTAGGGCTCACGAGGCCGCTTGCTGAGGGCCGTGGCGCGCGAGGCGCTGGGGCTCTGCAGATGTATACCTGGGTGTGTATGTGTGGATCCGTAGATGTGCGAGGATAGACTTTTCGGTGCATAAAGAAGGGTCGAGGGACAAGTGAGAATGGATCCTTAGCAACAAGAGAACGCCTAGCGCCACTACAATGCAAACCTGATATGAGATGAAATAAGCAACAAAAAAAAATAATGAAGGAATAAATGAAAAGGGGCGAAAATCACCTCAAAAATGCCTCTGCGGAGAAAAGAACCTTGAAGCTCTTAGATATAGATTGAAGGAAATACCACTAAGCTAAATAGGTGTTGGTGTGAAGAAGCGGGTTCAAGTCTTAGGTTATTTATAAGGAAGATCAAGGTTTTCTCGCCATTGGATCAAATTTGGATGGATGGTGGAGATCACGAGCCTTGGCAACCTTGGGATCCGTGATCGGATATGATTGGCCCTTAACACATATTATGGTCACATTTGGTTCACAACCAAAATGGGGCGGTTTTTGTGTTTCTTTATGAATTACAAAGAAACACACCTCCAAGGTCAATTTTTTGTTTCCTCATTCCTCATTCTAAAAGTGAGCCTTCTACGTACCTTCAAGGAAAACAAAGTATAACCATCGGTCATGTCATGCGAAGAACATATAAAAGAGTCTACGATCACACTTAAAAGAGTGTTCATAGACTCGGGGACAAGTGTGAATACAGGAAAATTTCCCTTGAGACATCCGTCGGCGCATATGGGCGTGAGCGTAGAACGGGTGAAGGTCTTACTATGTGAAGCCTAGCTAGGCTTAGACGTGCACATACACCCCCGCAACACTTAGTGCACCCCTCAGAAACCCAAATAGTGGTTTAGTTTTCATGAGCGCCTCAAGATCGAGACCCATGCATTGGTAGCTTAGAGTCTCGGTCGACTTGGAGTTAGGCGTACGGAGTCAAAGACACCTCAACTGAGTGAGGCAAATGGAGTCAGGGACGCCTCACTGTGTGGGGCACGCAGAGGTGGGGATGCCTTATTGTGCGAGGTGCATGGAGATGATGACGCTTCGACTATACAAGGCCACGCAGAGTCAGGGAAGTCGCGTTGTGCGAGGCAAACAGAAGCAGGGATGGCTCGCTAGGAGAGGAGTGTGAAGCCGAGGATGCCTCAACTATGTGAGGTCACGCAGAGGCAGGGATGCCTGGTTGCGCGAGGCCTGCGGAACTAGGGATGGCTCGCTGGGCGAGGCGCGCAGAGCTGAGGATGCCTCGACTATGTGAGGCTGTGCGGAGGCAGGGATACCTCGCTGTGCAAGGCCCGCGGAACCAAGGATGCCTTGCTGTGCGAGGCTGATTATGTGATTGTTCTACCATGTTTATGTGATTATGACTGATCAGCGAAGGTCGGGATTAGCGAAGTTCATGATCGGCGAAGGCCTGGATCGACGAAGGTCAGGATCGGCGAAGGCCAGGATCGACAAACACAAGGAATGGCAAAGGTTGAGATTGGCAAAGGTCAGGAATGGTAAAGGCCAAGAACGACAATAAGCATGCTGAATGCAGGCTGAATGGCAACAAGCATGTTGAATGTCGGCCACCAAGGCATTGCCATCTAGAGTGTTGTACTCACCCGTTTAGTGAACACCATGAACTTGTTGCCTGGTAAAGCACCTTGGCCGGCATATGCCCTTATGTGAATAGTCTGTTATCTGTTTAAAGTTATGCATTTACTAGAATGAATTGTTATATGCTATGTGCGTGAGTTTTCTTGATGGGCCTTGGCTCACAAGTTCTCTATAATGCATGTAAGGGCAAGGGAAAGGCCGACTAAGCATAAGTTGGAGGGCATGAAGCGGCATGTACATGTTTGTCCTACCTGGCCGCCACGACTGGGGTTGTTTTGAGGAATGCGTAACAAATGTTGATTTGTCACCTAGGTCGATTGTACATTAACTTTTGAGTTGTAAACACTATTTAAAAATTATTTTTGGATCTCAATGTAACATTTCCGTAGTTTTAATGAATGTCCAAACCTTTTATACTTCATTTTCATTAAATGAGTCTATTTTGATTTAATCATAATTTTCAATCTAATAACTTGATTAGTGCGTTAATGGCACATTTTAAAATCACATAGTAACAACTCTAGGGTAGTAGGGCATTACACGTTCCGTTTTTCGTAAAGATTTAATTATTATCATAATAGATTATCATTTGTTGATTAGTCTAAATCCTGAGTATTCATGAACTCGTGTTTGTGTTTATTGAATCTTCTAATTCACTCGTTAAGGTCTCTTGCAATAATGAGGCTAATGAATATTGTTTTGGAGGTTTAATATCGTGGATGGCTGGGAACATGAATTACAATATTGGAATCCAAGCTTTCCTAACGAATCGAACATTGGTTCCCTTGAAGGTTAATTCAGGAACTAAATAGTTATTAAGCTCATATCAATAATTAGATTATAGATTAATAATTCGCTAGTGAATTAATGGTACATAAGGATCAAGATATAATTAGAAGGGTAAGACGATAATTTTGACCAACTCTTGTTAACGAACCAATAATGGAGGACAAAACTACATATATTGATTATATCAATGGACTACAAGAAAAAACTCTGTAAATATAATTCTATAAATACATAGAGTGCAATTCAATATTTTTATTGGAGTAATCATGGAATTAATAAATAAGAATATTAGATTATAGAGTTTAATTAAAAATCTCGTTTATTGGAGCTTCGTATTATAGGTCCATGGTCTCCAGATCACCTCTGTCCTACACAGTCAAGGGTAAGGATGTCAAAAGAAAGATTTGTAGAAAGAATGACTAAATTTCAAAGGAATTAATTTTCCAGTGCAAAGAAATAATTATGTGATAATTATTGGTAATTTATTAATTATGAATTAATTAATTATTTAAATATATAGTTTTTTATTTTGAAAAGCTATAGGTTAAATTTAATATTAATATTTTTGTGATTAATATAAAGAGAGAGAATAATAAATATCTTATTTAGAATATGATATTTATTTATTTATTTTAAAACTGATATTTTAAGATAAAGTTAATTTTGAATTAACTAATATTTAGGTCGGGGTAAATATATTGTCTTAAAAGTTAATTAAACAAACAAATGAGAAAATTAGGGAAACCCTAATAGGGTAGGCCGACACTCACTGTACAACACAGTGTGTGGCGCCTAACTCAGGGATTTTTATTCCTGTGATTTGAACTTTGAATTTAAAATAAATTTGTTGAATCAGTTATTTAATTACTCTTTTTAAATTTGATTTAAATAAATAATTAAATATAAATATCACATCAATTTTAATTTTAATTTCATTTTTAATAAAATAAAGATTACTTAATTAGATTAAATATTTTTATATAAGTCTGATAGTACATGACTTTCAAGAGGAGCTTTTCACTAATTTTTTTGAAATAAAAAATATGGACTCTCTCTCAAAAGCAATAGTTTACTCTAAACCTAAAAACTATTCTAAACCTCATCTCTTAGTCAAGCCTCTCTAGATCTCATGTGTTGAGTACATCTAGAGAGTCACATAAATTAACCTTTTGAATCCTATGTGCACACACGTCCTTGTGTGCTTGAGGATTGGTCTGAGAGATCAAGGTGAGATCTTTCAGATTACCTGATAAGAAGATCGTTGATTTTATACAATAGATTCAAGGACACTTGATAGGCTACAAAAGGTAATCCCTGATCTATTTTGTATGTGATTTAATGTTTATATATGTATATGATCCTGGCTGGTATAAATATTTATTAAAATGGGTCCATATATTTCGTTGCACACATTTGATTGGATCATTTAATACCAACACTTAACCCTACCCCCAAACTTTCTCTTTCTATTTATAGTGACTCATTATCGTCAAATTACCATCCTACCCTTAATCTAAGCTTTCCTATTAATTCACTAAAACCCTTTCTGGTAATCCTCCTGTAAACTAATCTTTTCAATAATTTAAATTGCAATTTCTACCATAAAACACATAATTATGTTTTATCCCTAAATTCTTAACAATCTTAACACTTAAGCCCCTAATACTTGAAGGGACAACCATGTGATCACTTCTACATAAATTTTTGAATAACATAGGCATTTATATCAATTCATTCATTCAATATCATGCCAAACATAAATATATCACATAACACATATTAGGATTGGTTAAAATACAAAGTCCAAGTGTTCATACACAAGCTAGGTGTAAAACACTAAAACTGGTGTTTGGTATGAAGTTTGGGTTTGTGGGAGTAGAGTTAGATGGAGTTTAGATTATGGGAATGCGATACTCAAATGTTTAAAGGAGTTAAGATTACCCTAAAATCAAGCTAAAAATTGGGACCCACTTGGAAACACAAACCCCAACCCATTAATAATAAATATACCAAACATGGGCTAGATTTGACATTCTCATTCCCACCAAACCAAACCACCATACCAAACACCGCCTAAATGATTTCACATAGTGAAGATGTAAATTTTGACTTTTTGTTGTAGGAATTAAATTTTTTTTGTTGTTGTTCCATAGTGATACAATGAGGAATCTAAGGATGCCAAAAAAGTTTGGGAGCATTTGGAGTTGTTAAAGGTCACAGTTCAGAAGTTGGACCTACCTAAGTGGCATTGAAGGTGAGGCATCTCCTAAAACCATAGGTTTTCAGTGATGGGCAGCAGGCGACACATTTCCCGCATAGCCTTTGCATCGCCTGATGTGTCCGTACACACACGTGTTTTAAGGTTCAAATGATGTGTTCAAAAGCTCTAATCTTATTAGTTGGACTTAACGACGGTGCCTATACTATACAAGGGTTCTTTTAGAGTTTAGATAGACTTGATCACTCTTTTAAATCTCTCTCTAACCTATCTTTCTCTAGCTCTTAAGATCATAAACTTTCTCCAAGAAATTCATAAAAAAGTGATTGTCTTTATGAATTTCAAGGCTTATTCAATGCCAATTCCATTTCCTATTAGACAAAACCTCAAACATCCAACAAGGGCTAGGAAATAGAAAAATTGGAAAATGATACATCTCATGTATAACCCTTGGTTTTGATTCTCTCCATCAAAGGTTCAACTGGTGTTCTAACAAAGGGTTTTGTTATAAAACTAGGGTTTGAATATTTCTATCTCAATCTTTCTTAGACAAAGTCAAGTTTTATTGCGCATATTATTATTATTGTGATGATGTAATATCTGTTATGATTTGTTAAATATATGGTGAAATTGTTTAGGCACGAAGAGGTGCAAAAACCATAACAATTTCACAAAATTCAACATGTGAGAGTTGACTTTTGGTATATGCATTTATAAATCATCTTTTTAGGTCCAAAAATTTTCTTTGGAGTATATAAGAGTACCCAAATAGTTTGGGAGGATTTGGGATGTTTTGAGAGAACTTTTAGAGCGCCAATTCAGAGGGATCAACATTGCATCGCCTCTAGGAGGCGACACGTCACTCACCTTTGAAAAGACTACCTAGGCGACGCATTTCCTGCTACTAGGGTATGCATCGCCTGGCAGCAGGCGATGCATAGCCTAGGAGCAGGCGATGCATCGCCTAGGTCATCCGTTCGAGGTCCGTACAATGACATTTTTTTGCCTCCAAAATTCAAATTAAAATGCTATAATCTCATTGGTTGAGTCTGATGAGGGGTTCTTATACTATATGAATGGATCATTTGAGTTATTTGGTGAATTGATCACTCACTTCTCTCTCTCTCTCTCTCTCTCTCTCTATCTTTCAAGATTTCTAGTTTTCTCTAAGATCTTCATCAAGAAAGCTTGACATGTATGAAGGCTCAAGGCTTGTGAATCTCAATCTCATTCCATTGTAGTATCTTCAAACAGTCTCATGAAGACGCTAGGAATAGTGATTTTTGGACAACAAATGCTCATTTGTGTCAAGCCTTTATTACATTTTATGGTTTATATAAAGTTATAGGCTTGTGATTTTATGCAACAAGGTTCTTCAACAAAAAATGTCAATTTTACCACTTCGTTTATTTGTGTTATGTATTTTGTAATCTTCTTCCATTAGAGTCTAGATTAACATTGTTTATTGCTTTGAGTTGTAACATACAAACTAAGGTTATAGCCTCAAATCCCCAACATTCAAAAATATTTATCTCTAAACCTAAAATTTGTATCAAATTTTTTCTATCTCTAAGGTTTATCTACTAACCAAAGCTATGGAAGAACGCTCCACAATTTTAGCCCTCAAATTCGTGTCTCAAGATTAGGTGATACTAGATAGATTTGATGGCTCAAATTTTGTTCGTTGGCAAGATAAGATCAAGTTTCTTCTCACAACTTTGAAGGTGTACTACATTCTTGACAAATATTTTAAGACTTTGGAGTCTCCAAAGGATGATGATACTCAAGAAGTGATCAAGGAAAGAAATAAAATGGAAGAAGATGAGCTCATATGTAGAGGCCAGAAAATCAATACTCTATCGGATGTCTATATGATCTCTACAAAAACACTACTCGATAAAGGAGATATGGGAATCTCGTCAGTTGAAGTACAAAACTGAAGAAGAAGGTATCAAGAAAATCCTCCTAACTCAATACATGAAATTTAAATTCTTTGATGGTAAACCCTTACTCCCCCACATACATGAGCTTCAAGTGATTGTGAATAAGTTATCTACTCTTAAGATAGCATTGTCAAAATCCTTCGGTTTGGGAGAGATTATAGCCATGTTACCTCCATCTTGGAGAGGCTATAGAAAGAAAATCCTCCATAAGAATGAAGATATATCTTTGGAAGTGAACTTAAAGCACCTAAGGATTGAAGAGGAGTCTCATTATAAAAACAAGTCTATGGAATAATCAAATGATGGGATAATCAAGGCTAACGCCATAGAGAAACCCTCTCAATCCAAAGGGAAGGCTCACAAGAAACCCCAATCAAATTGGGATACTAATCTAGCCCCTAAGAAGAATAAAGAGCAATTCAAGGGTGTGAGAGGCCCTTTTTTGTTTGTGGAAAGAGTGGCCACTTGGCTAGAGAATGTAAGTAACGAAAGTCCCACAACCATGGATCAAAGGTCAACACAATCGAATAGGAGTTTGTTGCTACCTTGAGTGAGGTGAATGCCATCCAAGGGAGAGTACAAGGGTGGTGGTGTGACACTTGTACCACCATTCATGTAACTTATGATAGAGAAATCTTAAAATCCTTTGAAGAGTCAAAGGATAGCCATGAGATCCAAATGAGTAATGAGCATAGATCCAAGGTGTTGGGCAAGGGGAATTTTGATCCACTCTTCACATCCGGAAATAAGGTTCTCTTGACTAATTTGTTGTATATTTTGTATATGAGTAGGAAGCTTGTGAGTCAGCACTTGTTGAGCAAACTGGACATCAAAGTGGTGTTTGAGTCCGGCAAGCTAATTTTATCCAAAGGGAATTACTTTGTTGGAAAATGGTATGTTTGTGATGGAATGATAAAATTATGCACCAAAGACTCTTATTTTTATAATAATAATGCATGCTCTTCATCCTCTTATATGCTTGACTTTGATTTTATTACTTTTTGGCATAATAGACTTGATCATATAGGATATAGCACAATTGAAAGAGTTTTCAAGTGTGGTTTAATTGTATGAAATGATGTCAATGTGAATTATGTATTAAATCTAAGATGGTGAAGAAATATTTTCCAAGTGTTAAAAGAGAAACTTACTTCTTAGATTTGATACATAGTGATTAATGTGAATTGAATGGAACGATCACTAGAGGTGGGCATATGCATTTTATTACCTTTATTGATGATTGTTCTAGATTCGCGTATGTGTACTTTCTTAAGAATAAGGATGAGGCCTTTAGCATGTTTAAAATCTATAAAGCCGAAGTTGAAAATCAATTGGAAAATAAAATTAATGTTATTAGAAGTGATAGGGGCGATGAATACATTTCCATTGAATTCAATGTGTTTTGTGAGATGTATGGTATAATACATAAATGCAAAACCCATTATACACCCCAACAAATAGTGTAGCAGAAAGAAAGAATAGAACATATGTTAAAATTATAAATGTTATGCTATTACATGAAATTTGAGTTTTGCGTTAAGGGGAAAAGCCTTGCTTACCGCTTGTCATATTCTAATCTGAATTCATCTAAAGAAGAATCAAATTTTACCATATGAGATATGGAAAGAAAAGAGGCCCAACCTAGGGTATCTCATATTGTGGGGGTGCCTTGATTATTGCAAGAGCACGAAGCCTAAAATGAGCAAGTTGTGTCCAAGGGCTATCAAATGTGTGTTTGTAGGCTATGCCTCAAATAGCAAGGCCTATAGGCTATTAGAATTGGAGTTTGATGTAATAATTGAATCAAGAGAAGTTGAGTTCTTTGAGAATTTGTTGTATAGTGACCATACGCCTCAAGAACCGATCTCATTAGAAGGAACTCAAGAGGAGTTACCTTCAAGGGTTATAGTGCAAACGATATTGCCTAGAAGAAGCCAAAGTCTTAAAGAGGGTGGATCACAAAATAAAACCTCTCAAGTGGAGAATCTTTAACTAGTAGAAGGCAACCACAAGGGAGAAACTTGGAAGTATCCTATGGTACTTCAAGTGGAGGATGATCCCAAAACTTTCCAATAAGCTATGTCCTCAAGGGACTCTAACTTTCGGAAAGAGGCAATAAATGATGAGATGAATTTGATTATGTCTAACCAAGCTTAGGAGATTGCTGATCTACCACAAGGATCAAAGCCAATAGGTTCCAAGTGGGTACTTCAAAGAAAATACAACATTATTGGGACCATTCAAGCCTATGGCAAGATTGGTGGCCAAAGGGTTTAGAGAAAAGGAAGGCATATATTATTTTGATACCCATGCACCAATAGCAAGGACAATATCTATAACATTTTTGTTTTCCTTATCATCAATAGACAACCTATATGCTCATTAAATGGATGTTAGAACAACATTCCTAAATGGTAACCTCAATGAGGAGGTGTACATGGAACAACTAGAAGGGTTTGTTCTAAGGGGAAATGAACATAAGGTATGTAATCTTGTCATATCATTATATGGTTTAAAACAAGCGCTAGAACAATGTCATAGGAAGTTTGAAGAAACCATTGTTTCAGATGGGTTTAGACACAATAGTATGGACAAGTGCTTATACTCTAAGACTTGCGATAACTATTGCATCCTAGTGTGTCTATATGTTTATATTAAGTAATGACATGAAAGGCATTATAGAAACGAAGAGGTTTCTATCTTCTAAATTCAAAATGAAGGACCTTGGAGAGGCTGATACAATACTAGGTATCAAAGTTACAAGAAATGTGAATGGATATACCTTAGGCCAAGTTCATTATGTTGAGAAAATGCTTGACAAGTTTGGTCATCTTAATATCAAAAATGCAAACACACCCTTCGATTCAAGTCTATAGCTTGAAAGGAATGAAGGGATAGTGATGGCTCAACTAGATTATGCAAGTGCAATTGGGAGTTTGATGTATGTCGCACATTGTACTAGAGTAGACATAGCATTTGTGGTTAGTAAACTAAGTAGGTTTTCTAGAAACTCAAGTATCATACATTGGAAGGTCATGGAAAGAGTATTTGGATACCTTAAAAGGACCAAAGAGTTATGCCTCCAATATTCTAAGTTTACTAAGATACTTGAGTGATATTCCAATGGAAGTAGGATATCTGGTGTAGGAGATAATCTCTCCACAAACGATTTGGTGTTCACCCTCGGTGGGGGTGTCATTTCATGGGGATCTAAGAAACAAGCATGTATATGTCAGTCAACCATGGACTCTGAGTTTGTTGCTCTAGGGGAAACTGGAAAAGAGGTCGAGTTGCTAAGAGATCTCATGTTGGCGATTTCAAAAAACTTCAGTTTATATATAGATAATTTCGATACATTGTGATAATTAAGCCACTTTTATTAAAGCTTACAACAAGATATATAATTGGAAGTCTAGACATAAAAGTCTAAGACATGACTATGTGAGGGAATTGATTGATAAGAGTGTCATATCAATTTCATGTGTCAAATCTTGTGATAACTTAGCGGATTTTTGTACCAAACTTCTTGGGAGAGATTTGGTGAGTTCTACAAATAGCGGGATGGGACTAAAACTCCTTGACCAATAGATTCCCCAATGATGGAAACCCAACTCAAAACTTGTATACATCAAGTGTAGAGTTCAATGGGTAAGAACATGTTATTGAGAAGGTTGTTGGAAAAACAATCAAAGTATGCAGGGGAATAGGCGTGGTGGACTCATTGTATACAACAATAAAAAATTTCCATCTCTCTTATAAACAATTTATATGATCAAGAAAACATCCAGACAGAAACATTAACATACAATATTATTAATAAATAATTAATGATGTCGAAACTTCAATTAATGAAGTATTAATTTTCTGGCATTAATACTTCTTTCTTTTTATAAATTGTAACCTTGAAAATTGGTGATATAATAAATATGTTCAAATATTGTGGGTGGTATCAGATTGTAAGCTTGAAAATTTAGAAATTATTGTTATAATAAATACATTAAACTATTGTAGGCTAATAATGTTATAATAAATATGTTTAAATATTGCAGGCTTGACTACGGTATTTGTGAGCTTCAAAATTTAGAAAATATTGTTATAATAAATACATTCAAATATTGTAGGCTTGACTACGGTATATAATATATACTTAAAAATTATTGTAAGCTTGAAAATTGGTGACAACTAATAATCAATAATATTTGTGACTGTCTGATTTCTATTTTTGAAAATGGCACTTTTAATACTTTCTAATAAAGTTATTTGACGAGATATAAACTTACAGCTAATATTATATTCCTCATTTAATAACTGGATATCATGTTCATTAAGAGCGTTTACTTTGTTATGTGATAATTTATTAAACTAATTATCTAGACATTCTTTTAGTTCATTTATTAATAGATCTATATTATTACTATCTATACTGGGTTGGCAGAGTTTATTGGTATATTTTTCTATGTTTCTAGGTACGTTCATATATTCCTGGTATTTTTAGTAAATAATAACTTCTTATATATAGTTTATAATTGATTATAAAAATAGTTGTTTTTATAGATATGAAAAAGAATTGGGTTTTGAGAATAAAATTTATATTCATATGATAGTAGGGTGTGGATCGAATCTTTTTTTTTTCTGAAACTGCAATCCTTCTAAAAAATCTTCTTATCATGTAATTTTTTTATTTTCTCATATAAAAGGTGAAGTATCTATGCATATTCATACCTAGCGTGAACTTCAACAAAACTTTTAACAAGCCTATAAACGGAAAAAACAAGTTTAAAGAAGCAATGCCTGGATCCTATTATATGCAACAACCAATGCTTTTATCCTTTTGAAATAATTTAATTACCTGATCGATGATCTCTGAGTAAGCTTGGAATTTATGAAAAAGACTCACTATCCCCTTCTACTATCGCAAGGTGTTTTAGCAACCCATTTTATTAATAAACTTATAAAATATTATACAAGAGAAGAGGAAGCTAAGTTTGATGGTTTTCAAGACTTAGAGATTTCTCTGAGTTTAGAGAATAAGATTTAAAAAGAAGGAAGTGAGTCTACAAGCCACATTCCTTAGCATATTTATACAGAAATAAAAAGTTATACTCTATTATTTTATTAAAGTGAGGATAAGGTTCAACACTTATGGTATTTTGATTTGTCTGAAAGGATAAGATGCATAGCACATGGGCGGCTACCTTTGGTCTTTGTGAAAAGTGAATCTTATCTTTAAATCAAACTTTAAATCGTAGTGCTTCCCATAGTAGGATCCTCAAGTCCAAGTCGATCGATGGAGTCTTCTGCATCATATGTCCCTTCATATTGACTATTCCACTTCTCCATTTTCTCGTCGACAACTTTATTAATAAGAAGTTGTATGTCTTTAGTGGACATGGTTACTTGATTGACGGTAGGTGGAGTGCTTTGTTGCTCAACCTGATGTCAAAAGGCATCACTTGAAGCTTAAGACTAGTAATTTGGTCCTAGTAGGCTTCATTTTATTCTTTTAATTTTTTTTTTACTAAGTCTTTTTCAATGATTTTTTTATTATAATAAATAAAATTAAGGAAATTTAATTCGGTTACTTTTCTTTCCCCTTATCATTTGTCTCATCATAATAATTGAGCCCCCAATACATAATAGTAGCTTTAGTAGCTTCTTCATAATTTACTTGGCCTTTCCAAAGGGCATGATTAAATTTATCTACTGTTTCGACTACTAATTGCCATGACTTATATAATTCTGGTTTTTTCTCTCGAAATAATAAATAGTAATAAAAAAATTTCTTACTTTGGAAGTGTCCCGCCCCGCGTTTATGGCACTGGGTAAACCCTAGTTCGAGTATTTTAATTCCCTTTATTATGTATTATGTCAGGGGAACATTTTATATTATAAGAAGTTGTAATGTTTGAATGCTAGCCATGCTATGGTAAGTGCAGTTTTTTTTAGAAACTGAGACCTTTGGTCGTGGACTGGGTCAAAATTCCTAATCGGGTACAAATCTCAGATTAATTAAATAGGAAATACTATAGCATAAAAATATTAATTTTGTCTGGCACTGGGACTTTATAGTCGAGCAAATAAGTTTAAGAAAAATTAATTGAGGTTTGAATCTCAATCAATCGGGCTTAAGAATGAAAAATTCTTGCCCGAGCCTCCAAAGGCATTTTGGTCAATTTGAGCAAATTACAAAAATTATGTGTTATGTCACAAAATTTATTTTTGGTCACATTTATTTTATTTTAGCTTGGAGATATTTACAAACTATAGGGTAAAAAATTGGTTAAATTTGGAGAGTGAAATTACCAAAGGATCCTTCAGTGCATTAGAAATGAGTTAAAAGGGGTAAGGGCATTTTAGTGATTTTCAAAGGAGGAGAGAGAGTGTGATGGGCAGCTAGGCTATTCGCTAGTGTACTCAAGTGTCTATGATACCTATCCTAAGAAGAGTAAGAGGCTACCTCACCCATTTGCTAACCCTGCAATCATTCCTCTTACACACCAATCATTATTTTTTTTTATTTCCTTCTTTTTCTCAAGAAAACAAAAAGAGAAACTTTCTTCATTTCCCTCCCCAAAACCAAGAGGTCCTTCTTCCCTCTCCATTTTCTGCCATTTTTCTCTCAAAGGAGCAAGAGATCTCAATCTCCATTGAAGGAAGGATGAAAACTCATGAGCACACTAGGCAAGTGTAATTTTCGAACCTAGTACATTGTTTCCTTCTCTTTTTCTTTCAAACCCGAAACTCTAAGGGATTTTACTATGCATAATGCATATCATTCTAATGGTCATGCATGGCATGGATCTTCTATTCTAGGGTTCAAGAGTGGTGGTTCTTGGAGGATCTCAAAGATTTGAAGATTGTTGATGTTTTAGTGATAACAAAGGTAAAGATTTTAGAGTTTTAGCAATTTTCCACTCATCTCCATCTTCTACCCTAACATTTATTTTTTTAAAATCTGCATTGGAACCTTCGGGATCTGTTTTAGTGTATAGAACACAAGGAGGAAGTTTGAAAGGCTAAGGGAACCTTATCTCCAAGCTAGAACCATCAAAGGTAGATTTTTGGTTGGTTCTTTAGTATTTTTTGTTATTGATATAGATCTGGTTGTACAGGTTATTTTGTTTGTTTTTGTAGTTTATTTTATGTTTTAAGGTTAGCTTGGTTGATTTTTTGATTTTCATGCATGCATGTGGCTAGGGTTTTGCTAGTTGTTTTTAGTTTTGCTAGAATGTGTAAAAATGCATGCTGCCAAGTTTTCGTGGTCTAACTTCCAATGGGTCAAATCATACCCTACTACCTCTGTTTGTGGAAATAATTTGTATGTTTGCATATTTCTAGTTTAGTACTTGAGTTTAGGCTTTTTAAAATCGAAAAAAGGTGTTTTCAAACTGAAGTTATGAACTTTTTTTCATCTTGATGCAATTTGGAAAAGTTGTGGGCAGCATCCACTGCCCAAGTTGTATTGAATATTGAACACGTTTTACTGATCCAAAAATCATGAAATTTGGTAAACTATTAGTGTCAATATGTATAAGGATCACATAAATTTTTTTAAAGGATAATGAAAAATGGTTAAAGTGTAATGGTTTTTCAAAGTTTGCCCTAATAATTTGAAAATGAAATTTATGGGCAGCAAACACTGCCCAGATTGTCTTAAATTTTTTAATGGGTTCCCTTATCCTAAAAAATTATGAAATTTTTAGAGAAGATATGACTAAAAATTATGGTAAAATTTTAGAAAAATTGGGCTACGGTGTAAGAGAAATAATTTTTCTATGAAACCTAAAATTCTGAGAAAAACTCCTTCGTAGCAAGCACTGGTCAGATTTCTTTAAATGATTTAATGGGTTTTGCCTTCCCAAAAATTTTGAAACTTGATGAGAAATTTGTTAAGATACGTATTAAGGCCCTGGTAAAATTTTAGATCAAAATATGTCACAGTTTAAGAGTAGTAATTTTTCAATGTTACCTAAACAAGGGGAAAAATAGTAATTTCAAACCTTAATAAAAAAACCGAGTTTTGGGAGGTTAGTTCTCCTAACCTAAATTGAATATTTGAAGTGAGCTTTCACCTTGTTCGCATCATTAGGAAGCATAATACGTGAACGATATTTTAAAGGGTTGTAGTTAGAGAACCTAACATTAAATATGAGCTTAAAATCGATATTTTTATCACGTTAAAGTGAATAGTGAAAAGTTAGGTTCGGAATTGGAAATGAAGTTGTTTTCAAAAATAGCTAAAGTTTTGGATGTCTAACAAATCCCAAATTAGTTTAAGGTTATTGAGAATTCATCTAACATCCCGTAAAATCTCTTCACATAATTTGCGGAAAAACATAACCATTTTCTACGATAAGGGAATCGAAAATCCGTATAAAAAAAACTTTTCAAAACATGCAAGAGTTCGGAAGTATGCGCATACTTAAAAGTAAATTACAGTGTCATAATTTTAAAACATTCAACAAGCCCAAAATAATTTCTTACTTATTAGATGGGTTCTAGTTCCCACAACATAAATTCCCCAAAGGGTCGGTCCACATGTACGTCCTTGCTAATACACTCTAGCGCTCACTGATCCACTTTGCCTTTCATCTTACCTACAACACGAAACAACTAGGTAAGCGAAACACTTAGTAAGAATAACTTAACAAACATAACCACATAAACAGAGCAAGAACATAACTAACTGTAACTAGGCAGATAATCAACCAAGAATAGGATTCTGATGAAACTGAAAAATAACATACAATTTAAGAATGTGTGAACGTCCTGGAAAATTATGGTCATGTCTCATAACCCAAAATTGTATCTTGAAAGTACAACTGCACACAGAAAATCTCAGAGCATACATACAGTCTTAACTAGTAACCTACATACTTACTTACTCAGCTGTATCATAACATACATACTTACTCAGGGTTCTCGAGGAACCTTCAACATAACTTATCATATCTTAACACATCTTACCACAGCGTCGATAGGTGTAAACTAGCTACACTGATTACCCAGACTCATAGAGGAATTTGGCACACTTTCTTAGCCATAGAGATTTGATTCTGGAATTAGCTTGCTTACTTGTCACAGAGTTTAATCAGACTCTTATGTCACGGGTGTTAAGTCAAACTTCTTACATATTGCGATGGCCAACTGACCTTAGTCACACAGACATCAGTGGTGAACCAATTTCTCACATAGTTCATCAATGGCTAGCCGGAGTTCATAGTTGTCACGGTAGCTAGCCGGACTCGGCATCAACTTACTTATGTTTCCCAAAGTTTAACCTGACTCTTATGTCATGGGTGTTAAGCCAGACTTCTTACATATTGCGATGGCCAACTGACCTTAGCCACACAGGCATCGGTGGCGAACAATTTTCTCACATAGTTCTCCGGTGGCTAGCCGGAGTTCATAGTCGTCGCGGTAGCTAGTCGGACTGCTTACCATAGTCATGAGTATGCAAAATCTCTAGGACCACGGTCTTGAGTAAACCTTCTAGGACTAGTTAAAATTATTAAGTAATAGCTCAGTTATCTAAACTAGTCATTAATGTGTTATAGCCAAAAATATCATAAGTTGTCTTACCCAGATTCATTAGTGCTTGCTTGTGGAAACCTTCTATCTAGAAGCGAGCCTTTACGCTTAGATAACCTTGTAGTGAAACCACACAGTGACTCGGATTAAACTATGGCATATTATTATAGTTAATATTCCAAAATAGCCACATGAAATAAATTCTTAGGGACTCTATACTATATTCTCTTATACACTTCACAGTGTATAAGGTCAGATTTTGTTTCAATCTTAACGGTATCATAAGAAAATCGGCCTCGTCGCAACACGCTCACCGTGCCATGCATTTTTAATATTACTTAAATGAAGAACTCACTTATCCGATAACTCGTATTTTGGTTTCAGGAAAAACGAGTTATACTCAACTCATATCTTTAGAAAGTACCAACTTGTCATCTTCTTATGAAAATTTACCGTTTACTATCATTTACCAAAATACCGCTTATTGATCCGTTTCAAATAATATCTAATAATGTCATATCTCTCTCTTGAAGGTTCTACAAAACCCAAACTCCCATTCTTACCAATTCTTACCTATAACCTTGGATCTCTCTTTATGTTGTTTTTTGAAAAGAAGGGCATTTGGACCCTTAACTTACAAAATGATAAAATTAGCTTTTCGTTAAGGTTCGAAATTGCTACCTTTCAGCTTTTTAGGGAAACATGGAAATATTATTTCTCTTAAACCGTAATACATTTTTCTCTGGAATTTTACAGGAGTCTTTGTATATATCTTAACTAATTCTTCTCAAAATTTTATAATTTTTGGGATGACAAAACCCATTCGAATATTTAAAGTAGTCTGGGCAGTGCCTGCTGCCCATAAGTTTTTGCCAGTTTTTATTGTAAATTTAAAATTTTATTTCTATTACAGTGTAGTCCAGTTCTTTCTGATATTTTACACAAATATTTATACGTGTCTAATTTATTTTCATACAAAATTTCATAACTTTTGGAATAATAAAACTCAATCAAATGTTTAAAGGCATATGGGCAGTGCTTGCTGCTCAGAAGTTTTGTTTCTAGATTAATAGGAAAATTTTGAAAAATCATATCTCTTATACCTTAACATATTTTCCTTTAAAATTTCACAGAGACCCTTATACATGTTTAAACTAACATATTACGAATTTTCATAGCTTTTTGATTAGTAAAACCCATTGAGAAGTCAAAACAATCTTGGCAGCACTGCCACCCAGAAATTTTCCAGATTTACATCAAAATGCCAAAACGTGCATAACATGGGTTTGAAAATGTATTGTCACGATTTTCCAAAGCCTATCATCAAGTACACTTACAGAAATATGCAACTAAATAATTATTGTTTCATAATCAGAGGCAGTAGGGTACGATATGACCCGTTGGAAGTCAGACCATGTGAACTTGGCAGCATACATTTCTAAACATTCAAGCAAAAATAAACACAACTAGCAAAACCATAGACACATGCATGCATGCAAATACAAAAATCAACCAATCTAACCCTCAAGCATAAAATAAACTTCAAAAACCAATATAATAACCTAAACAACCAGATCTAACATCAACAGCCAAAAAAAACTCAAAACAAACCAAATATCTACCTTTGATGGTTCTAGCTTGGAGATGATAGTCCTTAGCTTGTCTAAGCATCCTTCTTGGATTCTATACCCTCAAACTGAGCCCCATAAGTTTCACATGCATATTTTTAGAGAGTTTTAGGGTAAAAAATGGAGATTAGTGGAAAGAGAAAAAAAAAAGCTTAACCAAATCCTAAAATCTTACCTTGATTCTCACTAAAGCACCAAAGAGCTTCCAAACCTTGAAATCTCCTTAGAACCACTTCCCTTTTTCCCTAGAACACAAGATCCATGCCATGCATGGAAATTAGAACCACATGCATGTACAAAACATCCCCTTATGGTTTTATATTTGAAAGAAAAAAAAGAAGAGAAGGAAGAGCTATGATCCAAAACTTACAATGCTAGAACTCTTCAAGATCTCCTTCCTTCAATGGAAGTGAGTACTCTTGGGCTTGTGAAGAAGAGAAGCAATGCATCAATGGAGGTTTAGGGGACTTAGGGTTTTGGTTTTGGGAGTGTAGGGGAAGAGAGAAAGTTTGATTGAGTGGAAAAAATGACTTTTGAGGGAAGTGTGTAGTTTTGGTGAAATAGGATTAAGGACAAAAATACGGAAGAGCACTAATCATTAGGGTAGTCACTTAACTTGTAGCGTAAGTGAAACTCTTGCTCTCCCCTAGGCTATGTGTCATAAGACATTTGAGTGCATAGGCATAGCCTAGCCGCCCACCTTTCTCTCTCCTCCCTTGTGAAAAGACTTTTATGCCCTTGCTCATTTTACTCAATTCTATGCACTCAAGGGCCCTTTTGAAATGTCACTCTCCAAATTTAACCAAAATTTTACCCTATAGTTTTTAAATATCTCCAAGCTAAAATAAAATAAATGTGACCAAAAATAAAGTTTGTCACATAACACATAATTTTGGTAATTTTATCAAATTGACCAAAATGCCCCTTGAGGCTCGAGCAAGAAATTCTTATTCTTAAGCCCGATTGATTGAGATTCAAACCTCAATAAATTTTTCTTAAACTTATTGGCTCGACTATAAAATCCCAGTGCCAAACAAAATTAATATTTTTATGCCATAGTATTTCTTATTTAATTAATCTTAGATTTTTACCCAATTAGGGTTTTTGACCCTGTCCATGACCAAAAGTCTCGATTTCTTAAAAAAACCGCACTTACCACAACATGGCTAGCATTCAAACATCGCACTTTCTTGTAACATAAAATGTTCACTCGACATAATACATCATACAATGAATTCAAAATACCTGAACTAGGGTTTTACTCGGCGCCCTAAATGCGAGGCGTTACAACTCATTTTCACCATTTTCTAAACATGGCGTCCAATTGCCCTTTCTTTTCAAAATTTACGTAATAGAGATCCTAGGTTATGGATTTAAAGATGGTAAACATGGGAGTTAGGTTTTATAAAACTGTAAATTGAAAAAGTATTATCATTAACATATATTAAATTGAAAAAAAGTCGAAATGCGGTATTTTTGGGTAAAGAATGGAAAACTGTAAACTTTGTACTTGAGTATATTGTGGGTGGTTTCTAAGATCAAGAGTCATTTAAAAATTCTTTTGTAAGTAACCAAAAAACACGTAATATGATTGAGAGTCTTCTAGAGATAGAATATTAAAATGCAGGAGGGCATGTTGCCGTAAGAACAATTTTTGTCAGGAAACCGTAAATTTATTTAAAGTGAAATCTAGTCTTATAGACTATAAAGTGTATATGAGAAATGCCTGTATAGATTCTCTAAGAGAACTTTATTTATTGTAGCTATCATGGAATATTAACTATAAGAATAGGCCATAGTTTGATCTGAGTCACTATGTGGTTTTACTAGAGTGTTATCTAAGCGTGAAGGCTTGCTTCTAGAAAGAAGGTTCCCACAAGCAAGCGCTGAGGAATCCGGGAAAGATAAGCTATGATATGTTTGGCTACAACACGTTAATGACTAGTTTAGAAAACTAAGTTACAAGCTAATAATTTGAACTGGTCTTAGAAGGTTTATACAAGACTGTGGTCCTAGAGGGTTCGCATATTCATGACTAAGGTAAGCAGTCTGGCTAGCTATAGCGGCTACTACGAACTCTGGCTAGCCACGAGGGAACTAAGTGAGAAACTGGTTCGCCATTGATGTCTATGTGACTAAGGTCGGTTGGCCACCACAATATGTAAGAAGTGCGACTTAACACCTATGACATAAGAGTTTGGTTAAACTTCATGACACGTAAGTAAGTTAATTCTGGAATCAAATCTCTATGATTAAGAAAGTATGTCGAATTCTTCTAGGAGTCTAGGTAACCAGTGTAATTAGTTTACACCCGTTGACGCTATGGTAAGATATGTTTAGATGTACTAAGAAATGTTAAGCTATGCTTAAATATGTTAAGATACATTGAGCTATGTTGAAGGTTCCTCCAGAACCCTAAGTATGTATGTTAAGATATGACTGAGTAAGTAAGTATGTATGTTAAGATACAAATAAGTAAGTATGTATGTTATGATACGAATGACTAAGTAGGTATTTATGTTATGATATGACTGAGTAAGTAAGTATGTATGTTACTAGTTAAGATTGTATGTATGCTCTGGGATTTTCTGTGTGCAGGTACACTTTCAGGATACAAATTTTGGTTATGAGGCTTGACCATAAGTTTGCCAGGAAATTCGCACGTTCTTAAATTGTATGTTAGGGTTCGGTTTCATCAAAATCCTATTCTTGGTTGATTATCTGCCTAGTTACAGTTAATTAAGTTCTTGCTCTGTTATGTGGTTATGTTTGTTAAGTTGTTCTTACTAAGCATTTCACTTACCTATTTGTTTCGTGTTGTAGGTAAGCTCAAAGGAAAAGTGGATCAGTAGGCCCTGAAATTTATCTGCGAGGATGTACATGTGGACCGACGTTTTGAGAATTTATGTTTTGGGGACTAGAACCCATATGATAACTAAGAAATTATTTTGGGATTGTTGAATGTTTTAAAATTATGAAATTGTAATTTTTTTTAAGTATGCGCATACTTCTGAACTTTTGCATGTTTTGAAAAGTTTTTTTTTTATATGGATTTTCGGTTACCTTATTTTAGAAAATTGTAATGTTTTTCTACAAATTATGTTAAGATATTTTTTGAGACGTTACAGTTGGTATCAGAGCTCGAGTTGAGTCGATTTTGTAGACAAACCCACACGTACATTCTGTAAGATAAACCGACACTCACTGTAAAAACTGTCTTTTCATATCTGATTCCATTGCATTCTTTTATTTACCTTAATTATATAAATTGTAGGTGTGATGGAAGATTTGCTAGAGATAGTTAATCGGGCCCTAGAGGACCCACTCTTCGGGTGTCGTCTCGCGCAGAGACTCCGCTTTCACTAGGCCATCGATAGCGCATTCTAGTGTGTGTTCACTGGGGAACATGACTCTTCTTTTGAAGTATAGGAATGGATGTACATGATCGATATAACCCTTTGGGATATGGAGATTCCACCTGCCTACCAGGTGAGGTTGGCTAGCCTATACATGAGAGACGAGGTATTTCACTGGTTCCAGTATTGCTACGAAGACCCAACCACAGTCTCCTGGCCAGTGTTCCGGGCATCTATCGAGCTCACTTTCCGAAAGGGCTTCCACATGTCATGATGACAGGAGAGGTACCGAGTGGAGCAGATGGCACCACCAGCTTCCGCACCAGACACTGCACAACCACCCCAGCTCACGGAGGCAGCTACAACAGATGGTGAGGTGGTGGAGGAGATGGCCGAGCCAGTATTGGACCTATTGGGTGATGACAAGGGTGATCCAGAGGGGGATCCCGAGCAGGTAGATGAGTATACGGATCTAGAGTTGGATATGTCGATGGATAACATAGATTAGGTTATGTTGTGAAGGTCTTGTTGATACTTTTTGGTAAAGACTTGGCAAACCTACTATGTTGTAGGACTTTTGTATAGTTATAGCAGGCGTATGTAGAAATCTGACGTCTAGCTAGGGTTGTCTTTTGTATTTATCGTTCTGCTAATTATAATTTTATGGCATGATCTGTAATGATCATTTTGTATTGCTAGGTTATCGCCTTGAATGTTATGAGAACTTGTTTTGAGTTGAATCGTTAAGATTTTTTCTTTACGTTTTCCTTGTGCGCGGGAAACTTGTATGCTCATTTGATGATAGGTTAGTATTCTTCCCTACTATACATTGTTGTATAGAGACTTACGATGGTGCCTAACACTCGAGCAAGGGGAGGTCGAGCTGTTAATCCACCAGACCCAGCCTAGAGAGCAGTCGTTGACTAAGAGGCAGGTCGTGGCCGAGGCAGAGGAAGGGGTTGAGGCCGCAGACAAAGAGCAAGCCAGCACCAAATCTAGCAACTCATATGTTCATGAGCAGAATGCGGTGAACGCAAAGATTTTTGGAAGTGCCACACAACTCCGCACCCCAGTGTACCATCCCAAATTTGTTAATAAGGTTTAGGGACTTGATTAGCGTGCTAGGAGGGCAATAATTGATTTAATTATATTAATATGTGAATTTAATGATTATGTGATTAGAAATGCATGTGTTAGGTGACTTGAGCGCGCCGCGACCATTAAGGGACTAAGCCGCAACTCAAATGTGAAATGTTGGTTGTTTAAGGGTTTTAAGCTCGGGAACTCGAATGTTAAGGCTTAGGAGGGATCCTGCTACCTGTTTGGTGGATTCCAAGGTCCCGGAGGCTAGATTTATAATCTGAAGTTATCTATTGGTTTATAACTTGATGTTTGGTTATTATGAATGCGTTGTGACTAGGTTTTCAACAAGGCTCGGGTTAGAGGAGTGTGCTCGTGATCGCGGTGCTCAGATAGCTCAGGCCATAAGTATGAAAACTGTTGTACCCGTAAAGCAAGGCATGACCATATTGTTTGTATTGCAGTGTGTGGCCCTAATGTTTGTGTTTAGTATGTGTTTAAATACCTATGAATATTATGCTAAGTAACTCATGTTTTTAAGTGAACGACGAAGGCCGGGAACGATGGAGGCCGGGAAACTACGAAGGCCAGGACACGATGAAGCCTAAGAAGGGCAATAAGCTGGGCACAATAAGGGGTGAGATCGACATTGAGCACATAGAGTGCAGTTCGTTAGGGAGAGACCCTTCTAGGGTGCTGGAGCCACCCTCTCAGGGAAGACCGCGAACCCAAGCCTGGTAAAGCGCCTAGGACGGTGTTGTCCGCAAAGTATTTAGCTTGTTGGCTATTTTTTTGTATGTTGTGGATAGTTATACATATGTTATATGTTTTGTGTTGAGTTTTCTTGCTGGACTTCGGCTCACGGGTGCTCTACGGTATAGGTAAGGGCAATAGAATGGTTGACCAACCATGAGTACGGAGAGCGTGGAGCGATGGTACATGTTCGGCCTACCTGGCTACCACAGCAAGGGTTATTTTGAGAAAATGTACTGTAGTAGTTGTTTTGTCTCCTAGGTCGACCATGTGTATATTTTGATCTGTAATGTATTCTATAAACTATATTTTGGGATCCTAGCTGTAAAACTTTCTAAGATTTCAAAGAAAGACCAAATTTTTATATTTAATGTCTTTAATCGAGTTTTATTTTAGTTTAGTCATAATTTTAACCTAAGACCTCGATTAGCAAGCTATTGGCTCATTTTTAACTCACATAGTAACAATTCTAAGGAAGTAGGGCATTACAACTTGGTATCAGAGTGAGCCAAGGTTTATGGTTCCTAGAGATCGACTGAACATGTACTCTCGCTGCTAGTGACAAGCTTGACTCAGGGTTGGTTGGTATTTAATGAATTATATGCTTAATTGCTTGCTTGAGTGCCCTGTTGCCTGAATATATAAATAGAGCATGATGCTAGGGCATGACCCCCTTGATTGTTGTATGTTATCTGTGATATGTGGATTTGTTGATTGTGATTGATTGATGAGATTGGGAGGTAGTTTTGGATGTTGTTATCATAACTGATAAGCGGTGTCATTGATTGCAGGCATTTCGCAGTAATTCCTCACCAATCAATCAGACTCCGCGGCAATAGGGTCGACGATGACAACAAGGGTCAGGACCCTCCACCTACCCTGCCAAATTGGCAACAGTTGTTTGCCGAGATGGAAGGCAGACTTCACCGAACAGAAGAATAACTTCCACAGTTGAGGCAGCAGGCACCTCCTCAGGGCATTGGGTTACAAGTTCCACAGGCTGTGGCACCAGTGCCAGCCCAACCTGCTATGGAGAATAGGTGGGAACCTTTGTATGAGAGGTTCAGGAAGCAGCATCCTCCCACCTCTGGGGGTGGGCCAGACCCACTGCAGGCAGAGCAGTTGATGAACATGATTTCTTCAATCCTGGATTTCATGAGGGTGGAAGGGAATGAGAGGGTAGCTTGCGTGAGCTACATGTTGAGAGAAGATGCCCGCATCTGGTGGGATGTTATGTCTCAGAGAAGGAATATATCAGTTATGACCTAGGAAGAGTTCAGAAAAAATTTCAATGAGAAGTATTACAGTGTCGCAGTCCGAGTTGTGAAGGTGGATGAGTATATGAACCTGACTCAAAACTGGATGATGGTTACTGAGTATGCTTTGAAGTTTGATCGGTTAAAAAAATTTGCGCTGGATTCGGTGCCCACTTACATGGCACGCCGAGATTGATTTGTGTTGGGATTGAATGTTATGATCGCTCGTGATGTCAAAATAACTTTTGATCCGGGAACTACCACCTATGTACACGTAGTGGACAAGGCCCTTATAGCTGAGGGTGCCGAGGATCAGATATTGAGAGAGGACATTGCTAGGCGCGATGCTCGAAGGATGGTGCCTCCTTTTACTAGATCCAGCCAAGGGAGTGGCCCCATTGAGCAGAAGAGAAAGGCCTTAGACTCTTTTGTTCATCCTGGCTCAGATAGGAGGGCACGGGGTGCTTCTTAGTGTGTCCTCGGTGTAGACGACAGCATCAGGGAGAATGCAGGATCAGATCCTGCCTCACTTGTGGGAGCATCAGTCATTTGAGAATGGATTTCTCACAAGCTAGGAAGGAAGAGCCAAAATAGAGCGACAGTCTCACTCCTGCCAGAGTATTTACCTTGACCTAGACTGAGGCTGAGGTTAGCCCCTCAAATTTCTAGTGCTGGTTCTACTTTTACTGCATTGATTGACTTAAGGGCTACTCATTCATTTGTTTTTACTAGAGTGATAGATCAATTGTGTAGACCTAGTGATTTGTATGCTTTAGACTTTGTTGCCGACTGGGGAACTGGTAGTCTCTAGGAGATGGTTTAGAGCATTGCCAGTAGAGATAGACAGTAGGGAGTTGTGTGTGGATTTTATTGAGCTAGCAATGGATGACATTGATATGATCCTAGGGTTGGATTGGTTATCAAAGTACAGGGCCATGATTGACTGCAAGCGCTGGATGGTGACCTTTGAACTAGAAAGGGTGGTACCCTTTGTAATTATGGGGACAGTGAGTGGACCACGAGTACCTAAGATTTTGGCATTGAAGGCTAGAGACCTAATGCAAGAGGGTTGCATAAGATTCCTAGAAAACATTATGGATACCTCCAGAGTTGTTACGGTTGGGCCAGATGAGACCAGATTGGTATGTGAGTTTCTTGATTTGTTCCCTACGGATTCGCCAATGCTGCTGCCACACTGAGATAGTGAGTTCGTCATAAAGTTAGAACCAAGGGTGGAGCTAGTATCTATAACACCTTATAGAATGGCTCCGGCAGAATTGAATGTTCTAGTGTTGTTCGTCAAGAAGAAGGATGGATCCTTAAGAATGTGTATTGACTATAGAGAGTTGAACAAGTTAACCATTAAGAACAAGTACCCACTACCTAGGATTGACGACTTGTTTGATCAGCTACAAGGGAAGACAGTGTTCTCTAAGATTGACCTCCGGTCAGGCTACCACCAGTTAAGGATTAAAGAGGAGGACATACAAAAGACCGCTTTCCACACGAGGTATGGACACTATGAAATTCTAGTTATGTCCTTTGGATTAACCTACACCCTAGCAGCCTTTATGGACTTGATGAATAGGGTCTTCAAGGATTATCTGGACAAGTTTGTGATCGTATTCATTGATGACATAGTGGTGTACTCTCAGCTAACAGAGCACGAGAAACATCTACGCCTGGTATTACAGTGGTTGAGGGAGCATAGGTTATATGATAAGTTCAGTAAGTGTGAGTTTTGGCTACCGCAAGTAAAATTTTTGGGTCATATTGTTACTAAGGAGGGGATTCTGGTTGACCCAAGTAAGATTGAGGCAGTGAGGGATTGGCCCAGGCCGAGAAGTGCACCATAGGTTAGGAGTTTTTTGGGATTGGCAGGGTATTATCGGCGGTTCATCGAGGGATTCTCTCGAATAGCCACACCACTAACTGAACTGACACGTAAGAAGCTAAGTATGTATGGGCAGACAGGTGTGAGAACAGTTTCAAGGAGATGAAGCAGCGACTGATCACCGCTCCAGTATTGAGTTTGTCGTCAGACAATGAGAAGTTTGTAGTCAATTGTGATGCTTCCAGACAGGGTTTGGGGTGTGTACTGATGCAAGTTGGAAAGGTGATAGCCTATGCATCGAGATAATTGAAGAAGTACGAGCAGAGGTATCCTACACATGATCTGGAATTGGCAGAGGTGGTATTTGCACTTAAGGTTTGGAGACATTAATTATATGGCAACAAGTGTGAAATATACACCGACCATAAGAGTTTGAAGTTATTCTTTACTCAGAAGGATATGAATATGGGCTAGAGGCATTGGTGTTAATTGGTGAAGGATTACAATTGCGATATTCGATACCATCCTGGCAAGGCCAATGTGGTGGCTGACGCATTGAGTCGGAAGGGCCCAGGATAGTTGTTCAATTAAAGGTAGGTACTAGATAAGTTAGCTGAAGAGATGACTAGAGCAGGTATAGAGTTGGTGGTTGGTCAGTTAGCCAACATCACTCTTCAATTTACACTCGTTGAAAGGATCAAGGAGGCATAGGAGGAGGATCCCCAGTTGAGAGAGCATAAAGACAGCGTCTTAGCCAAAGTGACTAAATACTTTTCTATTTCAGAGATGGGATTACTGAAATACAAAGGCTGAATTTGGATTCCAACGGATTCTGGATTCTGGGGCGAGATTTTAGATTAGCCTTATACCACTCCCTATTCTTTACATTCGGGTACGACGAAGATATACCAAGATTTGAGAACCCTTTATTGGTGGCTAGTAATGAAGATGGATGTGGTGGATTATGTGGCCAAGTGTTTGGCTTGTCAGCAGGTAAAAGCTTAACATAAGAGGCCAATAGGGTTGTTGCAGCCTCTAGGGATTCCAGAGTGGAAATGGGAGGATATCACCATGCATTTTGTGGTTGGATTGCCAAAGAATATGGGACAACGTTATTTAGTGTGGGTGATTGTGGACAGGTACACCAAATCAGCCCAGTTTTTTCTTATTAAGACAACATATACTGTGGAGCAGTATGCTGAACTGTATTTATAGGAAATCATGGAGAACATGGGACTCCGAGGACGATTGTATCTGATAGGGACCCCACCTTCACCTCCAAGTTATGGGAGAGCCTGCAGAAGGCTATGGGTAAACAGTTGCGGTTTAGTATCACTAATCATCCTCAGATGGATGGATAGTCTGAAAGGACGAGCGAGCCTGCGTGTTGGATTTTGGGGGATCTTGGAGTAAGTATCTCCCTTTGATTGAATTTTTGTATAATAATAGTTATCAGGTGACTATTGGAGTGGCTCCTTATGGGGTGTTATATGGAAGGAAGTTTAGATCACCCATCCATTAGGATGAAAAGGGTGAGTGGAGGTATCTTGGTCCTGAGGTTGTTCAGAGGACCAAGGACGCGATTGAGAAGATGAGAGCACGAATGCTTGCCTCCCAGAGTCGGCAGAAGAGTCACTCAGACTTGAGATGCAGGAGCATAGAGTTTCAAGTCGGTGAACATGTGTTTCTCAGCGTTTCTCCCTTGACAGGAGTGAAACGGTATGGAGTACATGGCAAGTTGAGCCTTAGGTTTGTTGACCCCTTTGAGATTCTGGAATGAGTTGGAGAGGAAGCTTACAGATTGGCGATGCCCCTTTGAGGTTCATAATGTGTTTCATATATCCATCCATCAGAAGTATGTGTTTCATATATCCATCCATAATGTGTAAGTTATCAAAACTTGGAGTTGTATCAGGATTTATAGTATGTGGAGAAGCCGGTTTAGATTCTCGACCGAAACGATAAAGTCTTGCGAAGCAAGAGAATCGCCTTAGTGAAAGTGTTGTGGAGGACCATCAAACTGGATGAGGCGACTTGGGAACTTGAGACGGATATGTAGAATCGGTATCCCAAGTTATTCAGGTAATTTCAAGGAAGCTTAGAGTGGCATTGGAGGCAACATAGGATCGAATTATGATCTAAAGGTAAGGATTCCTTCCTGTTTTGAAAAGTTTATGATTTGGTTTAAGTTTCTGTAGAATTTTAAACCACTAATTCAAATTGAGTTTAGGTGTGAGTTTGGATTGGGTTTTGATGCATATATGTTGTCTATGTTGTTTATTTGGAGTTTTGGGTTCAATTGAAGCTTGGGGTACACTAGGGGAATGGTTTGGGCAAGTTTTGGCTTGGGGATAATAATGAGAAAAACCCCATTTTCTAGGTTAGCGTAGGAGCACTGCGGCGCTCTTCTTCCAAGCTGCGGCGCTGGGATGAACCAGGGTAAGGGGCCCTAGCTGGGTGTTGCTACGCTTGTATGGCTGAGACAGGGTGCTAGGCCATTTTTAGGGCCCTTAAATTTATGTTTTTAGGGCTTAGGCCCGGGGGGGCTCAGGGACGATTTCACCACCCTATATGGGGAAAATTGGAGGTCTCGAAGCACGAGATTAGTTCTGGGGTTCAATTATAAAATCGAATAGTAACGAGGTAGTTACTTGTGTTTTGTGACTAGGTTACCCCTAGGACATGGGAGAGGATCGTACTTGGAAGTCGTGGTTGCTTGCCTGACAACTAGCACTCGATTAAAGGTAAGGAAATTGTTGTACCCGTAGAGCAGAGTGTGGGCCTATTGTTTGTATTGTAGGGCATTGCCCTATTGTCTGTATTGTAGGGCGTGACCCTAATGTTTATGTTCAATATATATATTTAAATATCTATTGATATTATGCTATATGATGCATGTTTGTGAGTGAATAGCGAAGGCTGAGAACGACGAAGGTCGAGAACGGCAGGAAGTCGAGTACGGCAAGGGGCCAAGTTCGGTGTTGAGCATGTTGACTGTAGTCTACTAGAGCGAGACCCTGTTAGGGTGCTGGAGCCACCCTCTCAGTGAAGACTGTGAACCCAGGGCCTGGTAAAGCACCTGGGACGGCGATGGCCGCTATATGCTTAGCCCGTTGGCTGTTTTGTTATATACCGTGAATTGTCATGTATATTTTATATGCTTTTTGTTGAGTTTTCTTGCTAGGCTTCTGATCACCGGTGCTCTATGGTGTTGGTAAGGGTAAGGGAGAGGTCAACCAACCATGGGTACGGAGAGCGTGGAACGATGGGTGCATGTTCGGCCTACCTGGCTGCCACACTAGGGTTATTTTGAGAAGATGTATTGTATTGGTTGTTTTGTCGCCTAGGTCGACCTTAGTTGTATTTTTTTGTAAAGTATTTTCTAAACAGTATTTTGGGATCCCTTCTGTATAAGTTTTCCAACATTTCAATGAATGTCCAAATTTTATAATTAGTGATGTTAAATGAGTTTTGTTTTGGCTGAATCACACTTTTAACCTAAAACCTCGATTAGTGAGCTAATGGCACAATTTTAACCCACTTAGTAATGGATCTAAGGAAGTAGGGCGTTACAAAACACACAGAAAATAACTAGGATTTCTGGCTTCGGGGGCTTGCGCTGCAGCCCTGTTCTTTAGGCACCGTGACCTGTGTGTTTGAGGAGGCTGGAAAGCCTCTATGTAACGCTCTGGATAACCAAGACCGTTACACTGTGTATTTTAAATAGTGCAGGACTTGCAAATTAAGTCATTTGACAAAAATTTGATCCTAAACTCAATAATCAGGTTAGGGTTAAAAGGGTTTGATCGTAAACGGTTAATTTTCATTCAAATAGATGTTTAGTACATGGGATCCCAAAAATAGGGTTCAAGAGACAAATTTACAATTTTCAAAAGTCATATACAACCAGTGGCCACTCTAATGGAAAAATACAAATTTTAGGCTCTTTTCCTTTACTTTCCCTCGGTCGTGGCGGACGAGCAACTAACAATGTACACCTTGCCCCCAAGGCTCTTGTAACGACCCAAAATCTGCTAATAAGGCTTAACGGCCTTGATTAGTGTGTCGGGAGGGCATAAATGGGATTAGAGTGACTATTATTGATTTAAATGTGTGAGTATGTGATTAATAATGATTATATGATAATTGATGATATTATGTGATAATATGAAATATTTATGTGATATATGTGAGGACCACATTATTATGTGGGTAGGTTTGCAGAGCACGACTCGAGGCGATCCTAGGGTCAGATAGCGGGAAAAGTCACAACGGGACTTAAAATATGACTTTGGGCAAGTCAGGGGTATTTTGGGTATCAGGTGGCTATTTAGATTATTGGGTTATGAAAATAAATATATGGAGATATATTTGAGGTTAGGATGTCTAGGCGGGAATATTGGGGGATTTTACCATTTTTCCCTCTCGGACGGTTCCAGCACCCCGAGCTTTGGGAATTAACTTAGTGGGTAAGACAAACATAAGGAAACCCTTAGAAGGAAAAGATAAACCGACCTTATTTTCTTTCTTCAGTTTAGTTCTCTCTCTCAAGGAAAACAAAGGGAAGAAGCTAAGTGAGAATCCAAAGGAAAACAGAGGGAAATTTGGGACCTTTCAACTGGGAAATTAAGCTGGACTTTGAGGCCTAGCTCAAGAAATAATCCAGGACTAAATCAAGACTAAGGTAAGGGTTAATCCATGTGTTTTTCTGAAGTTTAACTCTGTGTATCAATTGGTTATTGAGGTGCTGTCCAACTATTGTTTAAGGTGGAATTGAGCTGGGAAATCATTGGGAATCAACTGAGTTTTGGTTAGAGGAAGGGTTCTATCAAGACGGTAAGCTTTATTTCATGAATTGATGATTTGGGTTTGAGTCTTTGGCTGGTCAAAATAGGGTTCTTAAGTTCTTAGAGTTTCAAGGGCTGAAAGTGAGTTTTCTATGGGTTATTGAGCTGAATTTCTGTTGAATAGTGTAGCATAAGTTGTGTAATAAGTTGTGGAAGTGTTGGGTGTTGAAGTAGGGAGCTTAGAGGTGGTTTTGGCTGAGGTTTTGAGCTTTAAAATGATGGGTTTTCTAGGCACAAAGGGAAGGGCCACGGCTCTGTTCTAGAGCGCTGTGGCCCTAGGATGATGAAAGGCCAAGGAGGCTCGGCCAAGGGTGGGCGCCGCGGCGCCCAAAGCAAGGGCCGCGGCGCGTATCTTTGTTCAAGATTGGCCTTGGTTCTGTTTTGAGGCTAGAGACGCAGCTAAGCTTCAAGGGCCGCATCCCTTGGTTGTGCACATGAACTTTTGAGGATCTTAAGCATGGGAGTGTGGTCTAGTTTGCTCGGGATTGGTTTCACCACCGTGCTTGGTGGAATTTGGATCCCCGGGAGCTAGTCTTGTCACCGAAAACCTATATTTGAATATTAATGGAACCCTATACTTTGCTTGTGACTAGGTGATAAAGGCTTAGGCTCGGGAGCGGATCGTGCTTGAAAGGCGTTGCTCATAATCAATAACCGTACAGACTAAAGGTAAGAAAATTGCACCTGGTTGAATATATGTGACGGGACTAAGGGTTCCCTATTGTAATTGCTTTAAATGATGGTATTATGCCATGCAAGTATTTAGTGAACCAACGGCCTAAGGGTGCCAACGGTTACTCTAGCGCACAGGGCGCGGCTCGGCCACTGGTAGCCGAGGACAGCTTATTATTCAACTAGTGTTAGGTTCAATAGGTAATAACAAGTCAATCAAGTTAATATTAGATGTACTCAAAACACGTCCCATCTGAGATATTGAGTACTTGTGTGTTACCAAGTGGAGGGTTAAAACCGAAAGGTTTTTTAATAGAGTTCAGTCTTGTAAAGACAAGTATTTTTGGTAACAAAATACTGTAAGAATTCTACCTATATGGACCTAGGGGTGGTGCCGCCCCTCATGAGAACTCAAGAACGTCCATGAATGGAAAGTGCACATGGCCATTAACGGTGCAAAGCGAGACATAGAGGTCTCAAGTGAACATCACAAAGGTGTGTGTGTTATCACCGATTTTTCATCATGAGAAGATGGTTCAATGCCTAGTGCAACCTAATTTTCGACAAATTTTGTGATAATTACACTATAGTAAAGTTCAAGTTGAAATACACTTTACAATATGCACTAATGCAATGACTCCTATAAGAGAGAGTTCTTATTTAATCAAGTGGGGGATATGTTATATTTCAAAATATAATGATTGATTAAATAAGTGTTACAATAGATAACTATTTAATCTTGTGGGGGAATGTTATATTATTTTATAATATAATGTTTTAGATTAAATAAATGTGACAAAGTGTGTCACATATTGTAACATATAATAGAGAGTTACAATATTTAGATATATGAGATATATCCAAATAATGTAACATATTTGGTGTTACAAATTTGTAACTTCCAAATATTACCTTTATTGTGTAAAATTGTTGTTACACAATATTGAGATGAATTTCATAAAGCCATATGTGATATGGCTGTTAGAGATTTGATTTTAACCACAATAATGTGTTTTGGGAGTTACAAAATCATTTGGGAGGGTTTGGAACCGTTTGGAAAAATAGCACAATTTTTTGTGCTAAAATTGGTCAGTGGCCACGGCCACCATTGTCTCTGGCCGCGGCCACAGGCCAAAAAACTAACCAATTTTCAGTTTTTTCAATATTTGTTGAACGGCTCAAAAAACCCAAATAACTCCCAAATCTCTTTTTTAATTCCATATTAATCCAATTAAACATTGGTAACAATTATGGGGGTTGGTGGAATTTGAAATTCAAAGGGTGTCTCTAAACTCTATAAATAGGAGCCTATAGCTCACTTGTAAGACACAACTTTTCTATCCACTAGAGCACTTGGCTAGAAACACCTTGAGGCTTGATAATTCCAGAAAGCTTTTCCAATATCTGAGAGAGATCCCTTAGTGCTTGAGTTAGGGGGAAATAAGCTTTTGGACAAAGGTTTTAAACCTTGTTCAAGTTGGTGATCCCCAATCCTCTTCACTTAGGTTGTGTAAGTGAGAGTTTGATTGTGTTTCTGTTCTTCTTTTTATTCTATTGCTTTTCTTCTTATTCTCTTGTTCTATTTACTTGTATATTTTTTTTAAGAGTTGTAATCTTTTCATTTGGTCTAAACACTTTATTTTACTTGTAATCTTTTGCTTAGAGTTGTATTCTCACTATTCTCTTCTTTATCATCATCTTCTTCCTTTCTTTAGTTTATTTGTATTTTCAATTATAGAGTAGTAACCTTATTTAATCAATCTATATTTACTTGTAATATTATTGCATAGAGTTGTAATATTATAATCATCTCCATTGAGGCAAAATAATATTTTTCCTAACATTCAATAGCTTATTTCTTTTTTGTTTCAATGGAAAGGGAAACAATCAAGATCATGAACCAAGACCTAGTGAGATTGGATAGGTTTGATGGATCCAATTTTACTAGGTGGCAAGACAAGGTGAGGTTTCTTTTAACCACTCTCAAAATTGCCTACATCCTTGAGTCTTCCTTGGATCCTCTAGCCGAGCCATCCGACAAAGACACTCCCGAGGAGGTGGAGAAGAAAAGGAAGAGGGAGGAGGACAACCTTCTTTGCAGGGGTCATATCCTCAATGCCTTATCTGATAGGCTCTATGACCTCTACACCGAGACCAAATCGGCCAAGGAGATTTGGGATGCACTTGAGAAAAAGTTCAAGGCGGAAGAGGAAGGTACCAAAAAGTATTTGATATCTCAATACATTGATTTCAAATTTTTTGGTGATAAACCTATTCTTCCTCAAATACATGAATTGCAAATTATTATTAATAAATTGAAAGTGTTAAAGATAAAGCTTCCCAAGGCCTTTCAAGTTGGTGCTATCGTGGCTAAATTACCACCAACTTGGAAGAGCTATAGGAAAAGAATCCTTCATAAAAATGAGGATTATTCTTTGGAGGAAATCCAAAAACATATTCGAATCGAAGAGGAATCGATATGTAGAGATAAACTTGTGGAGGGGTCTAATGGAGAGACTTCCAAAGCAAATGCGGTGTCACAACCAAAACATCCCAAAAACAAAGGGAAAAAGGGTAATGAGAAACCTTTGGGTCCAAAAACCAACCCAAACAAGTTTAAGGGTGAGAAAGGTCCTTGCTTCGTGTGTGGGAAAAAGGGTCACTATGCTAGAGAGTGTAGACATAGAAAAGACCAACAAGGACCTAAGGTGAACGCAACTCAAGAGGAAAACATAGTTGCTACCCTTAGTGAGGTGAATGTGGTCCAAGGCAAGGTGAAAGGGTGGTGGTATGATACTTGTGTCACCGTCCATGTCATCTATGACAAATCATTGTTCAAGACCTTTCAAGAGTCAAAGGGAAACCATGAGATACAAATGGGCAATGAGGGAAAATTCAAGGTACTTGGCAAAGGTACTATTGATGTCTACTTCACCTCCGGCAAGAAAGTCACATTAGTGAATGTACTTTATGTTCCCGAAATGAGTAGAAACTTGGTAAGTGGTGATTTGCTTGGCAAGCCCGGCATTAAAGCCCTTTTTGAGTTCGGTAAACTTATACTTACCAAATCAAATGTATTTTTGGGAAAGGGGTACTCTTGTGAGGGTATGGTTAAATTGTGCACTAATGATGTAACTTTCAATGTTATCAATAAAAATGCTAATTCCGCCTATATTGTTGAGTATGATTCTTTATTTTTGTGGCATCTTAGACTATCGCATATAGGTTTTTCTACCATGAAAAGAGTAGTAAAATGTGGTATGATTGCATGCAATATTAAAAACTATGGTAAATGTGAAACATGTGTTAAGGCGAAAATGATTAAGAAACCATTTCCTAGTGTAGAAAGATCATCTAATTTACTAGATTTAATCCATAGTGATCTTTGTGAATTAAATGGTGTTTTAACTAGAGGTGGTAAAAGGTATTTTCTTACTTTTATAGATGATTTTAGTAGATATACCTATGTGTTTCTTTTAAATCATAAGGATGAGACTTTTGATGCTTTTAAATTGTATAAATTAGAAGTTGAAAATCAACTAAATAAAAAGATTAAGGTGCTAAGAAGTGATAGAGGAGGAGAGTACTTCTCTAATGAATTCAATACATTTTGTGAAGAAAATAGTATAATTCATGAGTGCACTGCACCTTATACACCACAACACAATGGTGTTGCCGAAAGGAAAAATAGGACTTATCTAGAGATGATAAATTCTATGTTGGTGTTTTCTAAGTTGAACTTCAACTTATGGGGTGAAGCGCTTTTAACCGCTTGTCACATTCTTAATCGAATACCGATGAAGAAAAATGAGATATCTTCATATGAGTTATGGAAAGAAAGAAAACCCAACATAGGGTACTTCAAGGTGTGGGGGTGTCTTGCATATTGCAAGAAAAACGAACCTAATAGAACAAAGTTAGGTTCAAGAGCCATAAAGTGTGCTTTTATTGGTTATGCCAACAATAGCAAAGCTTATAGGCTATTAGACTTAGAGTATAATATTATGATTGAATCTAGAGAAGTTGAATTCTTTGAGAATATGTTATGTGACAACAATTCTCAAGCTTCAACATCTCTAAAGGAGAATTTGTTATATGAGAACAATTCTCAAGCTTCTACATCCAAAGTTGATTCTCAAGAGGAGAATTCTCAAAAGGATGTAAAGCAACCCTTTGAACCTAGAAGAAGTCAAAGGCTTAAAAATCATAAAAGTCTGGTAGTGGATGAGATAGATTCTCAACAAATTTCATTCTACATGGTAGAAGGAAATAGAGAGGAAGTCATTAGGAAAATTCCTATTGTACTTCTCGTTGAGGATGATCCTAAGACTTATAGAGAAGCTATGCAATCGAGAGACAGTGCATTTTGGAAAGAAGCCATCAATGATGAGATGGATTCCATTCTTTCCAATAACACTTGGGAATTGGTAGACCTCCCACCGGGGTCTAAGCCAATTGGGTGTAAGTGCGTATATAGGAGAAAATACCACACTGACGGCACTATCCAAACCTTTAAAGCTAGATTAGTAGCTAAAGGGTTTAGGCAAAAAGAGGGTATCGATTATTTCGATACCTATGCGCCTGTTGCAAGAACAACTTCTATAAGAATTTTGTTCGCTTTAGCTTCTATACACAACTTGTATGTTCATCAAATGGATGTCAAAACGACATTCCTTAATGGTGACCTCAATGAGAAGGTCTATATGGAACAACCCGAAGGGTTTTGTCCTACCAAAATATGAACATAAAGTTTGTAGACTTGTAAAATCCTTATATGGATTGAAACAAGCTCCTAAGCAATGGCATGAGAAATTTGATCAAGCCATCATGTATAATGGATTTAGACATAACAATGGAGACAAGTGTTTGTATTCCAAAACTTGTAAGGGATATGTGATCATTGTTTGCTTATATGTGGACAGCATGGTTATTCTATGTAATAGCATGAAAGGGATAGAAGAAACGAAGAGGTTTCTATCATCAACCTTCAAGATGAAAGATCTTGGAGAAATTGATACCATACTCGGTATCAAAGTAAAGAAACATAGTGGGGGTTTTCCGCTAGGGCAAGCCCACTACGTTGAGAAAGTATTGAACAAATTTAACCATCTCAAGGTTAAAGATGCCAATACTCCATTCGATCATAGTGTAAAACTAGAGAAGAATGAAGGAAGAGCGGTGGCTCAATTGGAGTACACCAGTGCTATAGGGAGTCTAATGTACGCTGCCCAGGGTACTAGACCTGATATAGAATTTTTGGTAAGTAAACTTAGTAGGTTTACAAGTAATCCAAGTGTGGATCACTGGAAGGCAATTGGAAGAGTCCTAGGTTATCTTAAGAAACCAAAGGACTAAGCCTTCACTACTCCAAATTTCCTTCGATTTTAGAAGGATATATAGATGCAAGTTGGATATCCAATCTTGGGGACAACTTGTCCACAACTGGTTGGGTATTTGCACTTGGTGGAGGTGCAATTTCTTGGGGTTCCAAGAAACAAACATGTATATCTCATTCCACTATGGAAGCAGAGTTCATATCTCTAGCTGCTACCGGCAAAGAGGCCGAATGGTTAAAGGATCTGTTGATAGAGATTCCCCTAATCAAAGATAATGTGTCTACTATATCGATACATTGTGATAGCCAAGAGACATTGGCTAGAGCATACAGCGGAGTGTATAATGGGAAGATACATTAGTCTAAGACATGGATATGTAAGAGAATTGATTCAAAGAGGAGTCATCTCAATATCCTATGTGAGAACTAGTGAAAATCTGGCAGATCCTTTCACTAAGCCATTAACGAGGGATTTAGAGGCTGCATCATCTCGAGGGATGGGACTTAAACTCCCTAAAAAGATTCACGATTGATGGTAACCTATCTTAACACTAGTTATTCAACTAGTGTTAGGTTCAATAGGTAATAAAAAGTCAATCAACTGAATATTAGTTGTACTCAAAACAAGTCCCATCTGAGATATTGAGTACTTGTGTGTTACCAAGTGGAGGGTTAAAACCGAAAGGTTTTTTAATAGAGTTCAGTCTTGTAAAGACAAGTATTTTTGGAAACAAAATACTGTAAGAATTCTACCTATATGGACCTAGGGATGGTGCCGCCTCTCATGAGAATTGGGAGTATTCTCAAGAACGTCCATGAATGGAAAGTGCACATGGCCATTAACGGTATAAAGCGAGACATAGAGGTCTCAAGTGAACATCGTAATGGTGTGTGTGTTATCACCGATTTGTCATCATGAAAAGATGGTTCAATGCCTAGTGCAACCTAATTTTCGACAAATTTTGTGATAATTACACTATAGTAAAGTTCAAGTTGAAAAACACTTTACTTTATGCACTAATGCAATGACTCCTATAAGAGAGAGTTCTTATTTAAGCAAGTGGGGGATATGTTATATTTCAAAATATAATGATTGATTACATAAGTGTTACAATAGATAACTATTTAATCTTGTGGGGGAATGTTATATTATTTTATAATATAATGTAAAATTATATTATATTATAATATAATGTTTTAGATTAAATAAATGTGACAAAAAAATTATATCAAAACAAAGTTGAAGGGTCGGGTTGCTCTCTTCCATGGCGAAGCAGAAGAAGCCAATTTGTAGGCCGGTAATCCCTGATGAAGATCGAGTAGAGAAGGTACCGCCGGTGATTCACTCGGAGGCTATGCTTGATTCAGAGGGTGTTGACGTTACTGAACCAGAGAATAATAGTCTGAAGGATTTCAAATTCCTGGGTTCGGGATTAGGCAGGACAGTGATTTGAGTCATAGGGGCAAGATTGCCCAGTCGGTCGAGGTGGAGGATGTTGGTTTGGGTCCATATCTAAGGAATGCGTCTTGGGCCGATAGGAGTGAAGATGGAGATAAAGTCATGGAAGGGAATTTTCAGTCAGAATCCCAGCTGCAATGGCAACAATTTAGATCGAGTAAACTTTCCTTTTCTGAACCGAAACTTGAGTTTACTGAACCTATCTTCAGGAATGGACAGAAGCTGGCTCAAGTTGATATGGAAGAGGTAAAGGTTCAGTCTGCTAATTGGAGCTCTGCTGTGGTATGCATGGTGCTGGGAGCAAATCCTCCAATGGCAGTGTTTGAAGGCTTTATAAAGAGAGTTTGGGGTCAACTAGGGATTGCCTAAATATCTAGAATGACTTTGGGGATAACTTTTGAGAAGTTTAATGAAGAAGCAACTAGAGATCATGTATTAGAGAATGGAGTTCTTCAATTTGATAGAAAACCTGTCATTATCAGGCCATGGACAACAGATCTGAGTGCTATTAGGCTGATCCATTCGGTTCCGCTTTGGGTTCGACTTCACGACCTGGGATTGCAGTATTGGGGCAGCAAGTGTATTAGTGCTTTTGTGAGCACGATTAGCAAACCCTTGTTAGTTGATAAGTTCACAAGGGAGCGATCTCGAGTTCAGTTTGCGAGGGTCTTAGTGGAGATGGAAATTACGAATAACCCTCCCCGTAGCTTACAGTTTATCAATGAGCATGGTCAGATTATTGAGCAGGGGATTGAGTATGAGTGGTTGCCTACTAAATGCAAGACCTGCTCTGGTTTTGGGCATTCTTTGGCAGATTTTCGCAAGGAACTTAAGACTGTTTGGGTGAAAAAGAAGGTCGTTCTAAGGCTGAGATTCCTTTGGAGCAGCCAAAAGTTTATGAGAAATGTTTTGAAGGGGAACCAGGTGAGGAATTAGGTGGGACAAAAGGAGAAGATAACTCAAATATGGGTTCTAGAGGTGTTACTAGTTCAGGGGAGGCTAATGCGAATCAGGTTAAGGAGAGGACAAAGGAAGCTAATTGGCAAACCCCTAGGCGCATTGCAACTCAGAATAGACAAGGACAGATACCCAGCGGTACTTCTAACCTTGCTGTCGAGAATCACAATATGAACAATCAGTTTGTTGTTCTTCAGGAACAGGAACAAGGCAGGAAGTTTGAGCATCTTGGAGGAAATTTATCTAATGGATAAGTGCTCTCTTTTGAGTTGGAATATAAGGGGACTGAACAGTGCAAATAAATAGAGTTTAGTTCAAGAAATGTTTAGGAGAAATAAGATTGGAATTAGTGGACTGTTGGAAACTAAATTTCGTGGGAATAAAATTGGTGAGTTCATGGAGCTTAAATTTCCTAATTGAGAGTATTACTCCAGTCAGATAACAGAGGGAAGATTGTTAATAACTTGGAGAAAGGGGTTAGCTAAAGTGACTGTTTTGGAAGAGTCTCCTCAGCTGGTTCATTGCCAGGTTTATATGGTAGGCTACAGGAGTTTTTTCCATGTCACTTTTGTCTATGGGTACAACACAGCAGAAAAGCGAAGAATCTTATGGATTGATTTAACTCGTATATCGCTCTTAGTTAAAGCTTGGATAGTTCTTGGGGACTTTAATGCCCCATTTTATGGTGGAGATAGGTCAGGTGGCAATCCTATTACTAGTCTTGAGCTGGCTGATTCTCTTGGATGGATGACTAATGCCAAAGTTGAAGCTCTCAAAAGTATGGGGTCGTATTTCACTTGGACTAACAATTAGGATGGCTCAGCCAGGATATTCTCAAAAATTGATCATGTTTTAATTAATGAGGATTGGTTGGACATTTTTCCTCAGTCTTTGGCTATGTTTCGGTGGTAGGTAATTTCGGATCACTGCTCTTGTGTTGTCTCTAATATCCCTTTGGAGACTATGGGAATTAAGCTGTTTAGGTATTATAACTTCTGTTCTAACCATTCAGAGTTCAACCAGGTGGTGTTAAGTAGCTGGAGGACCCCTGTTAAAGCATCTGGTTTGAGAGAAGCATAGGTTGAAGCTGAAGCATAGGTTTAAGAAGTTTAATAGGGATTGTATAGGTGATGTGGGGTATGGTTATCAGTTAGCTTCGATGGCCTTTCAAGATGCCTAATTTCAAGCCCAAGAGAATCCTCAAGATATCAAGTTACAGGAGGTGGTGAAGGAGAGGGTTTCTGAATTTCATAAACAGGAACAGATGTATCATAGTTTTCTTGCTCAACGTAGCAAGATCAACTGGATTAGGAAGGGAGATATGAATTCCTCCTTCTTCCATGCCTTTCTAAAAAAGCGCAAGGCAGAGAATCCCATAGTGTCTATATTAATGATCAAGGTGTGTTAATAGATGACTTTAAGATGGTGGTGGACAATTTTGTTGATCACTTTATGAACCATCTTGGTAACTCTAGTTCGGCTTCAGGTTCAGTGGACCCTCACTGTATTGCTTTGGGCTCTAAGCTGTCTGTTGATCATCAGCTTTTTCTTTTGAAACCCTTCACTAACAAGGAAATAAAGACTGCTTTGTTTAGTATTCCTAGCACTAAATCTCCTGGTCCTGATGGATATGGATCAGGTTTTTTTAAAATTTTGTGGAAGGAAATTGGTCAGGAGATTTTCACAGCAATCAATCATGGGTTCGATACTGGTCAGTTTCCTAAGGAGCTGCATGAAACTACCATTTCATTGATTCCTAAGGTCTCCAATCTAGCTAAGGCATCAGATTACAGGCCCATTGCCTGCTGTTTGACCCTATATAAGGTCATGGCTAAGCTATTATGTTCTCGGTTGGCTGTGGGCTTCCCTCTCTTATTCAATCCAATCAAGGTGCGTTCATTCGAGGTAGGTCTATTGCTCACAATATCATGATTCTTCAAGATCTAATTAAGAATTATGGTAGGGCGATATCTTCCCCTCGCTGTGCGATAAAGATAGACATTAGTAAGGCTTACGATACTGTTGACTGGCTGTTTTTGGAAAACCTCTTGAAATCTTTTTGTTTCCCAATGAAGTTCATTGGCTGGGTTATGAATTGTATCAGGAATACTACTTATTTTTTGCTGATTAATGGCCGAGTTCAGAGTAGCTTTAAGGGGAAAAAAGGCTTGCGCCAAGGGGATCCTATGTCCCCTCTTCTATTTGTGATCATTATGGAATATATGACTAGAAGTATCCAATTGGCTTCCAGGTCTCCTTCCTTCCGGTTTCACCCTATGTGTAAGAGCCTAAATTTGGTTAACTTGTGTTTTGCAGACGACATAATTCTGTTTTGCAAAGGCTCTCTTGGGGCTGTTAGTGTTCTTAAGAATGCTCTTGGGAAGTTTAGTGAGGCTTCTGGATTATCAATAAATACCAAGAAATCTCTGATTTATTTTTGAGGAGTTAGTGCAGAGGAAAAAAGAGAGATTTGTCAGGTCATTACCCTTTCAGAAGGGAACATTCCTCTTCATTATCTAGGGGTCCCTTTAAGGCCAACCAAATGGAAGCACTCGGACTGTGAGGTCATTATTCACAAAATGAGAACTAAGCTTTTCTCCTGGTCTAGTAAGCATCTCTCCTATGTTGGCCGACTGCTGCTCATTCACTCTGTCCTTTTTGGTTTGAGAAACTATTGGATGAATGTGTTTATTTTACCTCAAAGCATCATCAAGGAGGTTGAGAAGCTTTTTAGACAATTTCTTTGGGGGGCCTCGAGGACTCGTAGTAAACTTCACTTAGCTTCATGGCAGCAGGTATGTCTCCCCAAGTTTTTTGGAGGGCTTGGTCTCAGAGATGGTACTAGATGGAATAAAGCTTTGCTGGCTAAATACATCTGGGCAGTCACTACTAAACAGGATTCTCTTTGGGTCAAATGGATCCAACATGTCTATCTGAAGGGGGCTGACTTTTGGAACTATGGTTTGAAGCAGGATACCAGCTGGTATTGGCGAAAACTTTGCCATTTAAGGAACAAATTCAGCAAAGGTGAGGTGACTGCTGCTGGTGTTTCTGGGAAATTTAAGCCATCTAAGTTGGATAACAGCTCTTTTAATCAGCAGCTAGTGGCCTATAAAAGTGTTATATGGAGTTGTTCTATCCTCCCTAAGCATAGGTTCATGTTGTGGATGGTGGTTAACTCTTTCCTGTTAACCAGAGATAACCTGGCTAAAGCTAAAATTCAGCTGTTAAACTCTCTTTGTCCTGTCTGTGAAGATCAATTGGAGAGCCATCAACATCTATTTTTCGAGTGCTGTTTATCCAAGAGTGTTCTGTCTTATATCTTTTCCTAGATTGGGTTTCCAGCCTGGGCCACTAAGTTCTCGGATTGGACAGTTAGACTTAGTGCTGGGCACAATGATAGCTTTAGATTAACTCTGAATATGATACTTACTGCAGTGGTTTATAGTATTTGGAGGAATAGGAATAGATGCATTTTTGATGGGTTTTCACTGTCAGCTTACTGTATAGCCAAAGAGATTATTACTTTAGTTAAATATAGATTGTATATTGTTCATAGCAGGAAAGATGTCCCTCATCTCAAGCTCTTTTTAAGAAAGCTTCAAATGTATGTAATGTGAGGGTGGGTTCTTGATTGGTTTGTATTGGGTTCTGTTTGGGCAGTTTGCCTTGTATGTATTTGCTTGTTTGTTCAATGAAGTTTTATTTCTTCTTGATCAAAAAAAATAAATTAATGTGACAAAGTGTGTCACATATTGTAACATATAATAGAGAGTTACAATATTTAGATATATGAGACATATCCAAATAATGTAACATATTTGGTGTTACAAATTTGTAACTTCCAAATATTACCTTTATTGTGTAAAATTGTTGTTACACAATATTGAGATGAATTTCATAAAGCCATATGTGATATGGCTGTTAGAGATTTGATTTTAACCCCAATAATGTGTTTTGGGAGTTACAAAATCATTTGGGAGGGTCTGGAACTGTTTGGAAAAACAACACAATTTTTTGTGCTGAAATTGGTCAGTGGCCGCGGCCACAGGCCAAAAAACTGACCAATTTTCAGTTTTTTCAATATTTGCTGAACGGCTCAAAAAACCCAAAGAACTCCCAAATCTCTTTTTTAATTCCATATTAATCCAATTAAACATTGGTAACAGCCATGGGGGTTGGTGGAATTTGAAATTCAAAGGGTGTCTCTAAACTCTATAAATAGAAGCCTATAGCTCACTTGTAAGACACAACTTTTCTATCCACTAGAGCACTTGGCTAGAAACACCTTGAGGCTTGATAATTCCAGAAAGCTTTCCCAATATCTGAGAGAGATCCCTTAGTGCTTGAGTTAGGGGGAAATAAGCTTTTGGACAAAGGTTTTAAACCTTGCTCAAGTTGGTGATCCCCAATCCTCTTCACTTAGGTTGTGTAAGTGAGAGTTTGATTGTGTTTCTATTCTTCTCTTTATTCTATTGCTTTTCTTCTTATTCTCTTGTTCTATTTACTTGTATATCTTGTTTAAGAGTTGTAATCTTTTCATTTGGTCTAAACACTTTATTTTACTTGTAATCTTTTGCTTAGAGTTGCATTCTCACTATTCTCTTCTTCATCATCATCTTCTTCCTTTCTTTAGTTTATTTGTATTTTTAGTTATAGAGTTGTAACCATATTTAATCAATCTATATTTACTTGTAATATTATTGCATAGAGTTGTAATATTATAATCATTTCCATTGAGGCAAAACAATATTTTTCCTAACAATTTGATGGGAGTACATGCGTAATGAATTAACTGCCTGTTATCATTGATTGTGTTGTATAAGATGTTTTCTTGCTAGGCCTTGGCTCACGGGTGCTGGGTGGTGCAGGTAAAGGCAAGGGCAAGTCAGATCAGCCTTGATTGGAGAGCTCAGCGAGTGGAATGTACATAGCCAGTTGCTCAGCCGCCACGGTTGAGGTTTAGGCAGGATGCGAGACCCAAAGACTGTCTGTTTTGCCTTAGTATGGCTAATGATTACTCAAGTACCTTTGGGAGTCTGTAAACTTACTTTTAACTATGTTTTCTTATGGGATCCCGTGTACGTAACAGTTTAATTATATAAAATGAGTCTTTTGAGACCAAAACCTTTTTAACCCTTGCTCTTACATGTGTTAATGACACGTTTTTAAAATAACGACTTGATTAAAAAGTCTTGCACCTTTATAAGTACACAGTGTAGCGGTCTTGGCTATCCAAGGCGCTACAACTTGGTATCAGAGCGTCCTAGGTTTAAGGGTTTCTGAAGATAGGCTAGACATGTACATTCGCTGCTCGAGACAAGCTCAAATCAGGGTTTGGTAATGTGTGTATGTTTTTATGTGCTTATATGCCTGAAATGAGCTATGAATGTTGTTATTTATTGAATTATTAGGAAGCATGAGATACTGATAGGGCCTGGCCCTTGACTGTTGTGTGAGAATATTGAGGCATGTTTATTAGCATTATCGTGCATGTACATGAATATGTGGATGGTTAATTGTATATCGTGCATGGATGAATGTCTGCTTTACTACTATTGTGTAATGAGTATGAGATTGGAGGCTTGCTTATTAGCCGCCAGTGCATGAAAATGGATGCTTATATGCTGGCTGGTTATGTTTCATTGATGAATTTTGGAGAAGCTTTTACCCGGTCATCATGGTCTGCCTGTCGAGTTGTTATTTGCAGATTGACTTGGATAACTATGCGTCCAAGAAAATCTACATGACTAGCCAACACTAGGTCTGGGACCGGTAGTGATGATCAGGGCCAGAATCCCCGCCAGTCCCTGAGAACTGGCAGCAGTTAATGGCTGATATGCAGGCTCGATTACAGAGTTAGGATGAGCAGATTTGTATCTTGTGACAGCAGGCTCCATCAAGGAGTGCTTCCCTTATTGTACCACCTGCAGTGGTACCAGTTGTGTAGACAGGGGAGGTTGGTAACAAGTGGGAGTCGTTGTATGAGCGGTTCAGGAAGCGGCAACCCCCAATATTTGAGGGTTGACCAGATCCGTTAAAAGCCAAGCAGTGGCTAACTATGATCACTACAATTATGGATTTTATGAGAATTGAGGGGCATGATAGAGTGGCCTGCACCACTTATATGTTGAGGGAGGATGCCCGCATCTGGTGGGAAGTGGCATCGCAGACCAGGGATGTTGCCACTTTGACTTGGGAAGGTTTCAAAGATTTGTTTAGCCAGAAGTACTACAATGTTGCTGTCAGAGCAGCAAAGGTTAATGAGTTTGTGAGTTTGGTGCTGGGCAATATGACTGTTACTGAATATGCCCTGAACTTTGATAGGCTTGTGAAGTTTGCACCAGTTCTTGTGCCTACTGATGCTGCTAGGCAAGATCGTTTTATCAGGGGGCTTAATGCTATGATAGCCCGGGATGTTAGGATCACAACGGTACCTGGAGGAACAACTTATGCCCAGGCCGTTGAGAAGGCTCTTACTGCTGAGGAAGCGGAGAACAAGATATGGAGGGAGAGCGCAGTGAGGCGTGAGGGCCGCAGAGCGATGCCTCCTTATTTAGGGACAGGTAGAGGCGGAGGCCCCAGTGACTTCAAGAGAAAGACTCATGATACTTCGACCGTTGCTGGTCCTGATAGGAGGGGTCGAGGTTGTCAAGGTGGCCGTCAGGGTGGTGGCGAGGCATGGCGGACCTATCCAGAGTGCCTGAGGTGTAGAAGACGTCATTTGAGCTAGTGTCGGGCCAAGGTATGCTTTGTGTGCGGGGCAGTAGGGCATCTCAGGAAAGACTGCCCAGCAGTGAAGAAAGGTGAAGCGGGAAAGGTGGATAGCTTGACTCCAGCTCGAGTATTCACCTTGACTCAGGCAGAGGCTGAGGCTAGTCCCTCGGTAGTGACAAGTCACCTTTCTAGCGCTGGCTTTCCTTTTTCAGTGTTGATTGATTATGGTGCTACACATTCTTTTGTTTCTAATAGAGTGATTGATAGATTGTGTAGACCTAGTGAGTATCAGACTGCAGGGTTTGGGACTCTATTGCCTACAGGGGAACTGGTAGTTTCTAGGAGATGGATTAGGGCACTGCCAGTGATGGCCGATAGTAGGGAACTCCCAATGGATCTGATTGAGTTAGATTTGGAGGATTTCGATATGATCTTAGGGATGGATTGGTTGGCCAGGTATGGAGCTACGATTGATTGCAGGAAGAAGATGGTTACTTTTGAGCCTGAGGGTGAGGACCCTTTTGTCTTTGTGGGTGCTGTGTCTGGACCTCGCGTACCATTGATTTCACCATTGAGAGCTAGAGACTTGTTGCAAGGGGGATGCATAGGTTTTCTGGCTAGTGTGGTGGATACTGCTAGAGTTGTGCCGGCAGGGCCGGGAGAGACCAGATTGGTGTGTGAGTTTTTGGATGTAGTCCCTGAGGATCTGCCAGGGTTGCCGCTGCGCAGGGAGATTTAGTTCGAGATGGAGTTAGCACCAGGGACAGAACCAGTATCAAGGACACCGTACGGGATGGCACCAGTTGAACTGAAAGAGTTGAAGATACAGTTGTAAGAACTTCTGGATTTGGGATTTATCAGGCCTAGTTATTCTCCTTGGGGCGCTCCAGTTTTGTTCGTTAAGAAGAAGGATGGGACTTTGAGGATGTACATCGATTACAGAGAATTAAACAAGTTGACTGTCAAGAATAAGTACCCTCTACCAAGGATTGATGACTTGTTCGATCAGCTGCAGGGTAAGACGGTGTTCTCAAAGATTGATCTTCGATCTGGTTATCACCAGCTCAGGATCAAGGATGAGGATATACCGAAGAGGGCCTTCCGGACACGGTATGGGCATTATGAATTCTTGGTCATGTCTTTTGGTCTGACCAACGCCCCCGCAGCTTTCATGGATTTAATGAACAGGGTGTTCAAGGACTTCTTGGATCAGTTCGTCATGGTCTTCATCGACGACATTTTGGTATACTCCAGTTCAGAGGCAGAGCATGAGAAGCATCTTCGACAGGTTCTATAGAGGTTGAGGGAGCATCAGTTGTATGCCATGTTTAAGAAGTCTGAATTTTGGCTACCAGAGGTGACCTTTCTTGGACATATTGTTGGGGCAGAAGGGATTAAGGTGGATCCATCCAAGGTAGAAGCAGTCAGGGATTGGTCGAGGCCGAGGAATGCCTTGGAGATGTGAAGTTTCCTTGGATTGGCTGGTTACTACAGGCGGTTTGTAGAGGGGTTCTAAAAGATTTCTTCACCGATGACAGAGTTGACAAGGAAGAATCAGAAGTTTGTTTGGTCGGAGAAGTGTGAGAACAACTTTCAAGAATTGAAGCGACGACTTATTTCTGCACCTGTGTTGAGTCTTCCTTCGGAGGAAAGAAAGTTTGTGGTTTATTGTGACGCATCGAGGATGGGTTTAGGCTGCGTGCTGATGCAGAACGAGAAAGTTATAGCCTATGCATCTCGGCAGCTGAAGGATTACGAGCAGCGGTATCCGACTCATGATTTGGAGTTAGCAGCAGTGCTATTTCCACTGAAGGTGTGGCGTCATTATCTGTATGGGGAAAAGTTCGAGATATACACTGATCATAAGAGTCTGAAGTATTTCTTCACCTAGAAGGATCTGAATATGAGGCAGAGATGTTGGTTGGAGTTGGTTAACGATTATGACTGTGATATCCTTTACCATCCTAGAAAAGCCAACGTGGTGGCAGATGCGTTGAGCCGGAAGGGCCCAGGACAGTTGTATAGTTCCACCCAGATCTCGAGAGAATTGGCTGATGAGATGGAACTGTTAGCTTGATTATAGGATGATTTAGTTTGAAGGAAATGCAGGAGAAAGGTGAATAATTCTAGGTTCGGAGGAGAGGGTCATGGCCCTAGGATGGGCATGTCGCAGCCTGTGTGCGCGCGCGGCCATGGGAGGCCGAGAAGTTTCATGCGCACCGCGACGCTTGGTGATGCGCGTCACGGCCCGTGTGGGTGTCAGTGAGGTGCTAGCCTCTGTTTTGAGGTTAGCCACGGCGCTTGTGGGTAGGGCCGCGGCTCTTAGTTCCAGTTTGTGTTTTTTTAAGGGTGTTTAGGCTTGGGACCTTAATGGTTAAGGCTCGGGATGGATTTTATCACCCAGATTGATAGAATTCAAGGTCTTGGAGGTTAAGGTTATGGTTCGAAGTTATTTAATGGATTAAAACTTGATGGATGGATATTGTTAATGTGTTGTGACTAGGGTTTCGGCGAGGCTCAAGTTAGAGGACTGTGCTCGGAAAGCTCGGGACTCAGGTAAGAAAACCCTTGTTCCCATAGAGCTTGTATGTAGGGCTAAGCCCAATGTGTTTGAATTGTAGGGCGTAGCCCTTTGATTGAATTTGCTAGTATTCTGTACTTGTTTATTATGCTATGAATGCAATTGTGTGAATATTCGGCAAGAGCCGTGAACGGTGTAGGCTAAGGTTGGTAGGGGCCGGGAACGGCAAAGGGCCGGGAACGGCGTTGGGCACGTTGAGTGCAAGGCCGAGTACGGCAAGGAGCCGGGTGCAGCGTTGAGCACGTGGAGTGCGAGTTTCCAGGGCGAGGCCCTAAAGGATACCTGGGCTATCCTCACGGTGTGGACCGCGAACCCAGGGCCTGGTAAAGCACCTGGGACGGCTAGGCCGTATGTGTTTAGCCTATTAAAGGCCAGTTTGTATACTTAGTGTATGTTCTGCATATGTTATCTGTTATGGGTTTTCTTGCTGGGCTTCGGCTCACAGATGCTCTGTGGTGCAGGTAAGGGCAAGGAGAAAGCCAACCAACCGTGAGCGTGGCGAGCATGAGGCGGTGTGTACATGTTTGGCCAGCCTGGCTGCCACAGCCAGTGGATTTTGGGAGATGTTTGTAAATAAACCTAGATTTTGTCGTTTAGTCGACTTGGTTCAATTTATATGTAAACTGTATTTTGGGATCCCAAGTGTTAATCTTTTATGATTTTCAATGAAATGGAGTTATTTATAAGTTTTTCCTCTGTTTATGGCTAATTACACTATTTGACTTAAAACCTCGATTAGCGATTTGTTAGCACGTTTTTAAAATCACTTAGTAACGACTCTAAGGAAGTAGGGCGTTACAGCCTCGATCTTGGCTAGATCTACCTTAATCCCCTCCTTACTGACAATGTGGCCAAGAAAAGATACCTCAGATAACAAGAACTCATATTTCTTGGACTTTGCAAACAATTTGTGTTCCCTCAGTCTCTGTAGAACCAATCTCAAATGTTGTTCATGTTCTGAATCTGACTGAGAATAAACCAGGAAATCATCAATGAAGATGATCACACACTGGTGCAGATAATCCTTAAACACTCTATTCATCATATCCATAAAAGCTGCTGAGGCATTAGTCAATCCAAAAGACATGACTAAGAGCACATAATGCCCATATCTAGTACGAAAAGCAGTCTTTGGTACGTCTCCCTCCTTGACCCTCAACTGATGATAACCATAATGAAGGTCTATTTTTGATAATATTCTTTTTCCTTCCAACTGATCAAATAGATCATCTATCCTTGGCAGAGGGTACTTATTCTTAATTGTTAACTTATTCAGTTCTCTGTAATCAATGAAAATCCTCAGAGAACCATCCTTCTTCTTCACAAGCAGAACTAGCGCACCCCAAGGTGAGAAACTAGGTCTTATAAAACCCAAATCTAACAGCTCTTGCAACTGTACTTTCAATTCTTTTAACTCAGGTGGGGCCATTCTGTAAGGTGCTCTAGACGCTGGCTCCGTCCCTGGTGCCAGTTCTATCACAAACTCAATTCCTTTGTGTGGTGGCAACCCTGGTAAATCTTCTAGGAACACATCCAGGAATTCACATACTAGTCTGGTCTCACTGGCATGACCTGAGTGGTGTCAACCACACTAGCTAAGAATCCTATGCAACCTCCTTGCAATAGATCTCTAGCCCTCAAACTAGAAATCATGGGTATGCGAGGTCCATGAACAGTACCAACAAACTCAAAAGAATCTTCACCTTCAGGCTCAAAGGTGACCATTTTCCTCCTGCAATCTATGGTTGCCTCATACTTCACTAAACATTACATACCCAGAATCATATCAAAGTCAGTCATAACTAACTCTATCAAATCCACTGACAACTCTCTGCCCTCCACTGTCATTGGCAAAGATTTGACCCTTTTCCTGGATACTACTAACTCCCAGTGGGTAATAAGGTTCCAAACCCCACAGCAGAATAATCACATGGTCTACATAGTCTATCAATAATTCTACTAGCAACAAAAGAATGTGTAGCACCAGAGTCAATCAAAACATTATAAAGGGTTCCAGCACTAAGAAGCTGCCCTGTAACTACTGTGGGTGAAGCCTCAGCTTCTCTCGGGAAATCTTTCTTGAAATAACCCACTGCTCCACATAAGAAGCACGCCTTTTCCTTACACCCTCCCAATTGAAGCCTCTTTCACCTAAGGCATTCAAGATGAGTCTTCCAGGCCTCACTACCACCCTGACGACCCATTGAAATACCACGAGGTCGCCTATCAGGACTTGGAGATGGGAAGGTGCAGGAACCTTCCTCTTCTGATCACTGGGGCCTCCACCCCTACCAAAGCCCACAAATGGAGGACCTGTCCTCCTAAACTCCTTTCTGGCTGCATTGTCTCGCCAGATCTTGTTCTCTGCAGTCTTAGCTGTGAGCGCCTTCTCAACCACCTATGCATAGGCAGTAACCCCAGCCACTTTGGTGATACGAACTTCCCGGGCTAATCTAGGTTGTAGCCCCTGGAGAAATCTCTCCCTTCTGGTCCCATCACTGGACACCAGCTACATGGCAAACTTTGCCAATCTATCAAACTTCAGAGCATACTCAGTCACTGATAAACTCCCCTGAAGTAATCTGATATACTCCTCAGCTTTTGCAGCCCTGATGGCATCATTATAATACTTCTCGTTGAATAGAGTTTGAAACTCTTCCCAACTCAGGGCATTATTGTTTCTGGTATGGGATATAACTTCACACCAAATTCGGGCATCTTTCCAAAACATATATGTGGCACAAGCCACCCTCTCATTATCAGACAACCTCGTGAAGTCAAGGATGGTGGTAATCATGCTCATCTATTGCTCAACTTTAGCAAGATCTGCACTGCCTTCAAATACTAGAGGCTGTTGTTTCCTGAGCCTTTCATAAAGAGGCTCCCATTTGTTTCCAACCTCAGGCAGCTGCTCAACTGCTGGCACCGATACAGGTGGTGCCTCAGGTACACTGGTCGCTGTAGGAACTTGTTGTTGTCTCAAGAGGCAGAGTTCTTCTTCGTGCCTCAATATTGTGGCCTGCAGGTCATTAAACAACTGCTGCCAGTTATCAGGAGTTGGATGTGGAATCTGACTCTAGTCATTCTCCTAACCCTGCCTGTTATTCTGGCCTTGATCATCCTGGCCAGCTAATGAATCTGCCTGTCTTGGAATCATTCTATCACTTATACTGTGCTAAAACAATCAATGCGGCCAGTTAAGCAGTAATAACAAAACATATTGCTGCTTCACAGTCCAAGATCAACAGATAATCACCTATTCCACAATTATACATACATACAGATTGATACATGATCATAACATTTAGCATTTAACACGTATCAGTTGATAATTCACAATGAACAATACTAATGAGTATGTTTTAGCAATATCAGTGCTAATTAGCAAGTAGTTGCTGATGATGCAGTAGTTAAGGCACAACCTTATCAAGGTATCTCATGTAGACACGTAAAACATTTATACCTTATTTAAGCAGTTAAATATATAACTACATAAATAGTGACCAAACCATGAGAAGAGCTTGTCTTCGAAGGCAAGTGTAAATGCCCATCCAGTCTACAGGAACCCTAAACCTTGGCACGCTCAGAGACCAAGTTGTAATGCCCTGGTTACTCCAAGACCGTTACTGTGAACTTTAAATCGTGCTTATCTCGCTAAACGAGTCATTTGGTTATAAACGTTCATCTAGGTGTTATTAATAGGCTAAGGTGAAAAATCTCAATCAAAAGGAAAGGATATATTTTATTTAAAACATAAAATTGTACATCGGCCCATAAAAAACATGTATAATTTATTTAAAATCCAAAATGGTCATTACAGTGTAAAAATTACAACCTGCCTACCTAAGCGGCAAAATATAAGGTTAACCCCTAGTTCCCCTGAGAAACACTTTGGTCTTGGTGGTCAAGCGGCCGCATATGTAAACATCGTCACCTAAGCTCTCCACTCAAGGCTGGGTGAACTTTTCTTTCCCTTTACCTGCACCACATAGCACCTGTGAGCCAAGGCTCAGCAAGAAAACTCATTACTGCATGTATATAATTTCAGATGATGATTATGATAATCATACAGAGCTTATAGCCCTAAATAGATGAATGACTGATGTTTAAGTCCCTAATGTGGGTTCCGCACCCTTAGCAAATGAGTGACAATAGAGTCACTAATGTGGGTCTCGCACCCTTAGCAAATGAGTGACCATAGAGTCACTAATGGAAACCAAATGAGTGACTAATGAGTGAGTCACTTATGTGGGTTCTGCACCCTTAGCCATGTGACAATGCAGTTACCTAGGCCTTCTGGCCTTGGCTCTAAGCAACTAGCCATTAGAATAGACAAGAACTTTTGTTTTTTTCATCGAACTTGGGGTCGGTCAGGCATTAATGCTCATGATAAGCCATTCAATGCTTATGTCGATTACATCTAATCTTTACGACTTGCGTTAAACACGCTAAAACCGTTCTTGACTCTTAAGCCAATACCATACGACCAGTGCTCAGTACTACTACAAAACTTGACTAGTAAGTCACAGTTTCACTATTAATACCGACACCATTGCCGATTCTAACTTGTTGACGGTGAGAACTCGTCAACTAAGTTGAGTTAGAAAAATTCCAAAGTAAAGATTATCAAAAGAAATGCTTTAGAAATCTATGTGTAAACTTCAAGAACAATTGTAGAAGAAAAATGGTGAAATCAGTTTGCATTCACTATGGTGCCCTGCTATAGTAATTTTTCAAATAACCCCCTTCCAAATGGAAGTGGAGTTTAATTTATAGTGGGCTATAATGGCCCCTGATACAATGTGGTCCAGGGGACCAGGTAGTACGCTAGTACATTGTCAGGTGAGTGGTCTCAGAGGTAGTGGTGTTTACACTAGTACATGGCCAGGTACCATGAGAATGTCCCCACTACTAGACCGTACGAATGTCAGAGTAGTGGGGACATTCTCATGGTACCTGGCCACGTACTAGTGTCAACACCACTACCTCTGAGACCACTCACCTGACAATGTACTAGCGTACTACCTGGTCCCCTGGACCACATTGTATCAGGGGCCATTAGAGCCCACTATAAATTAAACTCCACTTCCATTTGGTAGGGGGTTATTTGAAAAATTACTGTAGCAGGGCACCATAGTCAATGCAAAATGATTTCACCATTTTTCTTCTACAATTGTTCTTGAAGTTTACACATAGATTTCTAAAGCATTTCTTTTGATAATCTATACTTTGGAATTTTTCTAACTCAACTTAGTTGACGAGTTCTCACCGTTAACAGTTTGGCGGCGTCTGTGGGAACCTAAGTACCAAGCTACTGTTCTACCATTACTTCCGACAAGAAGAAATGTCGAGACGTTCAAAGCGACTCAGGGAGCCACGAGAGGTGGAGGTCCACCTTAACGGAGTCCAGCTGAAGGTCTCCATGAAAGATCCTCCTCCACCCAGAGATGTGGAGCCCCCTTGGGACCCTGAGGTTCACGAGAGTGATAGAGAGGTCTCGTCACCGGCCGTCCCGCCTGGAGAAAGTCCTCCAAGGGCACCACCGGGAAATGCCAACGAGTTCCCGCCTCCTAAACCACCACAAGTACCAAACTCTGGCCGGTAGGACCCAGGCCCCTCGACGCATAGACATGATAAACATCCCCGGGTCCATTCCATGCGCTCGAGTTCAAAATATCGGTTCTACGAAGAGGAAATATGTGAGCTGCACCGTCAGAACCAAAGGTTGGAGACCCCCCTGGAGAATATGCAAGAGGAGTTGAAAGGCTTGTTGCACGGTAAATCAAGCGTGACCCTGCCCAAGAGAAAAGAGAAAGGACAGGAGGGGGCAGAGACCACCGTACCGGTGGAGGATGGGAGGACTCGACATTCCACTAGTAACACCCCTCGAATGAAGCAACGAGAACATCCCAAACCACTGAAGTAGGCCCAGAAGCCAGAGCCAAAGACCAATGCTGCCCCTCGCAACGATGACGAGGTCACCTCAAAAAGGGCACCGTCAGATATATGGGAGAAGCTCAACAAGAAAAGGGCGGGCAAAAGGACCATGCCCCCTATGGCACCTCGAGAGGGCAAAGGAGAGGGTGATCTTAACCCGTCCGCTTTAAGGGATTACCTAAGCAAGAGGAGGCAGGACCTGGACACAGAAATGAGGAGCCTGCGAAGCAAGATCGTCACCGCCTCTGGAGGACAAGCTGTTGAGGAGGAGTTCGACCATGAGTCACCCTTCATTAGGGAGATCCAAGCCATCCGACTCCCTGCCAATTTTAAGGAGCCCCATGTGACCCCCTACGAAGGAAGCATAGATCTGAAATACCATCTAGATACATTTAACGACTTGATGAAGCTGAGGGGCATTGGCAGCGGGGCGAGATGTCATTGCTTCGCTGTCACCTTAAAAGAACCTGCGTACAAATGGTTCAAAAGACTTAGACTGGGGTCCATCAGATCTGGGCAACAGCTTTCTGATGAATTCCTCCAGCAGCTCCACATCGTGCGAGACTACACGATGCCAGGCACCAGCCTCGCAAATGTGAAGTAAGGAGAAAATGAGAGTCTGAAGAGCTATATTCACAAGTTCAATATGGAGGCAGCTAAAGTAGGGAGCCTGACCCGCCGGGAGCTAAAAATTGCCATCACAGCTGGAGTACGCCCAGGAACCAAGTTATGGGATAACATGCTCAAGAGGGAGGTCACAGACTTGGATGATTTCTACGATCGGGCACAAAAATACATTCGCGTGGAGGATGGTCACGAGAACCTCAAAGCCGGAAAAGGCCCGTCGCCCTTGAAACCTTCAGCCCGAGAAAACCTTAGCGGTGCAAAGAAGAAGGGGGTTTATGAGGGAACAAGAGATGATCGACCCCGGAAGCATCAACGCTCTGTGGAGCGCCTACAGGGACCCTACACCTTTTACACTGACCTCACCCATGCGAGGGAGCATATTTTCGTTGCGAACGAAAACCAGGTCCCTTTCAAAAGACCCCCGCCAATGAAAAAAGACCACTCTAAAAGAGACTCCAGCAGGTATTTCCAGTATCACAAGGATGTCGGCCACACCACCGCGGAATGCAACCATTTGAAGGTGGAAATCGAGGAGCACATTCGTAGGGGACATTTTGGCAGATATGTGCGCAAGGAGAACCAGAGGCCAGAAGAAGAAGCGTCCCCGCCGCGGGCGCGAGGGGTGGCCCCAGAAGTACAGGGAGAGGTCAGGACCATATTTGGAGGACTAGGATTCGGAGGCGAGTCAAGGAAGGGATGAGACAAATACGCCAAGGAGGCCAGACGAAGTCCACCACCGTGCATTTTAAGTCTGGAGAAACGCCCCACGACGAGTTTCAAGGGAAAGAATGACTCAATAACTTTCACTGAAGAAGACGCGCACGGGGTGCATTTCCCTCATAATGACCCCCTGGTACTAACTGTCCAGCTTGCGAACATGAGAGTACATCGAGTCCTAGTGGATAATGGAAGATCTGTGGACATCCTGCATCGCCCCACTTTGGAGAAGATGGGACTGATCATCCGACACTTGAAACCCTGCAATTCCTCCCTTTACGGGTTCACAGGGGACTCGATACAGCCCCTAGGTGCCATTGAATTAGCCCTCACCATGGGAGAACAACCAAAGCAAACCACCATAATGGCAAACTTTCTCATGGTGGATTGTGCCTCAGCCTTCAACGCAGTATTAGGGAGACCCTCTCTGAGAGAATTGAAGGCAATAAGTTCTATGTATCACCTGGCTATGAAATTCTCAACCCCTGGGGGAGTAGCATGCATGAAAGGGGAGCAGAAGGAAGCGAGGGAATGTTATAACATGTCCCTCCGCACAGCCACAAAACCATCGGTGCCGATGGCAATGGTTGTGTATGAAGGCGCGATCCACACGAGTTTGACCCACGAGTTGTGGAACACCTCGAGAAATGCTACCAGCGGTGCTTCGGCCCCCGGTGCACAGAGGACCTATGTTTAGTTTGTTCCTTATTATGTTATCGTAGTGTGTAAGAATCAAAGAGGCTACCTAGGTAACCTCCCAATTAGATGTAACCCTTCTTTAAATATGTCGTTGTAAACCACATGCTATGAATGAATCTGTTTGCAACTTCACGTGTCATTTTTCTTCTCTATGCGAGCATCAGCCAAAGTGCCTGCCGAAATAAATTTCAACAAACACTTGGGGGGCAGAACAGGAGGTAAAGACATACAGCAAGCAAAAAAGGACCCTCTAACAGGAGGATCCTAAAAAGGGACCCTCTAACAAGAGGAACCTAAAAAGGACACCCCAGCAAATGGGAGGATCCAAAAAAGGACCCCTTGCATCAGGATCCTAAAAAGGACCCTCTATCAGGAGGATCCTAAAAAGGACCCTATGCACCAGGAGGATCCCAAAAATGTAGAGTCCAAGAACTTTACTTAGCTAGTTAGATAGAAGTATTATAGTATTTATAGCATTATCTTTGTAACTGTGGATTTTTGGTTCAGACCGGGAATTATTTGAACACTCATAGTAGTACTTATAGATTTTCTAAGTTTAACCTATAGTTTAAGAATATTGATGTTAACCTATGGTTTGATTAATATGACTGATATTAAGGATAATATTTATTATACTATAAGGTTTAGATAAGAACCAATAGGATTTTAAGCACATGTTATGAATGGGTGATTAAGGATTAAGTATTTTGAGGATTAAATTTAATAAGGGGTAATGTTTGAATGCTATAAGGTCAGTCAGCAGCTTTGAATATGTTGAGGGCTTAGTCAAGGCTGTTTACTCCATTCAAACTTAGCTAAAAAAGTGTAATTTCGTGTTTAATTAATCAGCGTGTGCCGATATATCGCAACTATAGGGGGCGATATATCGCAGCACGTAGATACGGAAAACACGAGATGATGCACGACAGCCTCGGGCATACTGGCCCAGGCGATATATCGCCTACAGGGGCGATATATCGCCTCCTTCGGCATATTTCAAAAGTTTTTGAATTCTTTTTCCTTTCAGCCATTCAACCTCTTGATAAGTCCAGCATCTTTTTGAACGAGTCTTCAGCCTCTGCTGAACGATTATTCAGATTATTTTCACCTAAAAAGCTATTATTTTTATTCAAGTAAAATTTAGATCTTTTCATTCCTAAACTCTATAAATAGGACCTAGTACCCAGCCATTTTTCATCTTTTGCTCTAAGTTCAGAGGCTGCAAGTGCTAAGTGAGTGTGAGAGTGTAAACACCTGGGTTGGGGAATCATAAGCTTGAGCACCATAAGCTTATCAAACACTTTGGGAAGTAAGATTTCATAGTATTTCGGTTCGAGGTTTAGATTGGTCTACAAGTCTTCATGGTATTTCCACACTCTCTAGTTCATTGGTTTTATGTTATTTTTCCTTCTCATAGTCTTCTACTCAGTCTTCTAACCTTATTCTTATTTTGGTTAGGAAATCTAAGAACTTGTTCATAAGTTTTTGGTAAGTATGTTTCTCAAAGGTTTAGTCATTCCATTCCTTCCATTCTTTTCATTACTTTTTCTTCAATCTACTCACCCTGTTATATATGGTTTTAGGAGTGTTCCAAAAGTCCCAACGCTGTCCTCTTATCCCGGTAAATTTGGTAAGGAAAATAGGATAGAAATGCATATGTTATATGTTCTATATGTTATCTTATGTTTCTTATGTTGTGATAAGTGTTATGATATGTATGTTTGTAGGCTTGGGCATATGACCCATATGACTAACAAGACCCCAAATAGATTATGGGCATATGACCTACTTAGCTAGTAGGACCCCACTAATCTCATGGGCATATGGCTTGTTTAGTCTATGGGACCCCAAGTAATAATGGCCATTATAGTATGTGTATGTAATAAGTGTTATGTTATGTTTTTATGTTTATTATGAAATTTATGTACAGGATGTATGTGTTAGATTTTTCCTTGCTGGGCATTAGGCTCATTCCTTTTTGTTTTATGTGCAGGAAAATAGCTTTAGTGGCGGTAAGGTTCGTGGATGCTTGGGATTGCGTATCGGTGGTGAATGGATTCAAGGAGTCGAGAGTTCGATTTTCGAGGATGTAGTCTCATTTTTTTTTATGATCTTTACATGTATTTTCCGCACTTCTTATGTAATTCCTTTCATTCTAAATCATGTTTTGTTTTTAAAGACAATGGGATCCCATATCCTACTTATTTTATGAGAGTAACTTTTATTTCTACAAGTTTCTAATAAATTTATGGTATTTTCGCAAATGTAAGTTTATTAAGGATTTGTATGTATAGTTTCGTTAATGGTCCAAAAGTCTAGAATAGTGGGTCATTACAAAAAAGGACCCTCTATCAGGAGGACCTTAAAAGGGACCATGATCCTAAAAAGGACCCTCTAACAGGGGATCCCAAAAGGACCCCTTGTATCAGGGCCTTAAGCGAAGTCCTTATATTTATAAAACAGGGAGAGGACCTTACAAGGCATCCCTGGGGTTCACAAGGATTAGCTACCCTTGTGAACATCAAGGAGGCCAAAGGGTCTTACAACAACAACACACTTCCAAATAAAGATAGATGCTCCCACAAGAGGAAGGACCTTAGAGAGAGCACCCACCAATAAGCCTAGAGCGGCCACCAAGCCTTCTAGCCAAAAAGGGTCCTAAAATAGACCCTTTCAAAAATAGTACTATGAATAATGACGAGAAGGACGCTTCTCGCAAAAAAATAATAAGCGTGCGCAAGAATATATAAAAGGATAGCTAGAACCGAAGGGGTCAAAATATCCTTACAGAAGTAATCAAGAGGCACCAAAATAGGTCCCAGTGAACCCTTTCACATGGGCTCCAAAGGACCTCTAGCCTGGTAAATAAAAAAGGGGAACCTACCAAACACCATCATACAGGCTCAAAAAGACCTCAAACGTAGAAGACCCCAGTCTGGGTATCCTCAAGCTCTTTCTTGAGCTGCCCCACCCGGGCCATGAGACGGTCCCTCTCAGCACTTGACGCGGAGAGATGGTTAGCCGAGTCGGCAAACCGCTGAGCCACAATATGGGCCTGCACAAGAAAGTTAACAACAGAAATAATAAGTAACAAAAAAAGTGTATGTATATCTATATATAAAAGGGCCGACACAAGATGCATGAACTCACCAAAGCAGTGGTGCGCCTTAGATTTTCCCCAAGGTCTGACAGAGCACAACTCCCAAGACTATTCCAGTCAGGTTCAGGGAGGTCCGAGGCGAGTTGGGTGAACCGCCGCCCGTAAGTGGTCGACATATGATTCACCCAGGGCGCCCCATCCAGGCCAGGGTCACCTGGCTGGATAAGTACAGACGACCCGCTCGCTGAAACGGGAGGGGGCGCAGAAAAAGTGGAAAAGTAAGGCCCCGGTAGATCAGAGGGGGTTTCTGGAAGATCGGCGAAGTAAGCCCCCGATGGACCAGGGTTGAGGGGAGCTTGAGTGAAAGCGTCATAGTCCTCAGGGTTGGGGCAAACAAAAAACCCCGGAACGGCCTGCTGGTCTTGAAAATGGGAGGCTATGTCTGGATCATAAGAGGCACATGGAGGGCATTCCCCAGGAGGCAAAGACAGCTAGTGAGGTCCCCCGCGTTCAAGGGGGGCTTCCTCCGGCTCATCCCTAGCCTCACCTTCATCTGGGCAAGGCTCGGCCGATACCGCCTTCATCTTCTTGGACCCAGAGATGGTCCACAGCAACTTGGGGTCTGAGACAGGAGACAGTTTGTGGAGGTTCAGATTTCTCATGGTGAATAGGTACGCAGACTTTTTCACAGTGGGGTCAGCGCTGAGAAACTTCCTCATATCTCTCGCTTCTGGACCGACGATTGTGGGTTCGGTGAATTGCTCTACATAATCCACGCTATGGTCGACACAAATGTAAGTCATGAAACAATAAGTTGCAAAAAAGAAAAAGAGAGAAAGTGTTGCTTAGGGTACTTACTGGGAGTGGCTCGGAAGTGCTCGCGGACAGAGAGGGGGCCTTGCACGAAGAAAAAGTCCTACTTCCAGGACCTCGGGTTGGACACTGCGCCCTCTATCGTAGAGGCCTCGCTGTTGGCTTTTTGTAAATAATAGAAGCCCTTTGACTTGGGAGTGGGCATGAGATTGTAGAGGAAATGTACCTCTAACGTCTAGGAGCACGTTTCACCAGTTTCATAAACGCAACGAAAAGGCAGCTCAAAGTTAGCCAGCCATTGGGTGCCAGCTGAAGCGGAGCAAGGTCAAAGTAATTGAGGACCGCAACAAAGAATGGGTGTAACAGGATGGTACCACCCACTTTCAAGATGTGCTCACTAAGGGCCACGAAGCCGGTCCTAGGGTGGTCAGCCCGGCATGCTTCCAAAGGAGTGTATAAAGCGTACTCCAGAGGAACACGATAGTGATTCACAATTTCCCTCAGTTTGTTTTCTAACACATGCGACACCAGTTTGGATGCCAGTAAAGGAGCATCGTCTGATTCATTGGTAGATACCAGTCGTCGTGCCCTCGGCATATCTACAAACCAAAAGAAAAAGATGAGAAAGAGACAGAACACTTGACCCTCCATTTTCTCTTCCTAGAAAGAGTCTTCCATCGGGGGATCGGCTGCGGAAGTGCTAAGCTAGGGAAAATTGAGACTAAGGGTTGAGGAGAAGTGGAAGCGGCCCCATGACAGTCATCAGGCAAGGATGGGCTAGAGGGCTCAGGCGGAAGGTGTCCCTCCATAAACTCCAACTCCCTCTGCAACTCTAAAAGGGTCACCCTGAGGCTCGCTACATGGTCACTAAGGTCTGGGGGGAAAGGTGCTCCGTCCTCTCTCAACGCCGAGTCAATTTCACTCTCCACCACCCAAATTTTACGCCTAAGTTCATCCAGGTGCTCGAGATGATGGATACGGGCCTGCCTTATGGAGTCATAGTCTTGGTAAAGGTTTTCCTCAGGGGATTCTGAGTCTGAGGATAGGTCAACAAACTCAACACCCGGAGGTATGTCGAACGGACCGTCAATGGCCATGAGACCTCATCCCGAAAGCAAAAAAGGGTTCACGTATAAATGAGGGGATGGCTACAAAAAACAAAGGAATGGGCTTAAAACCTCTAGATGCAAATGCCCTAAATGATCCGCTACTGGGTATAAAAAAGAGGGGCATGCAACTAGGAAAACTCACTGCAAGCTCAGGCCAAGGTACCCATCCCGAGTAATGCTAATTTGGACCCAATGAACATGAGGGAAAAAGAAAATATACCTCACGCAGGTAAAATGGAGCACTGTCGATGTCAAAAGGAGGTCGAGGGCCAAAAGCGCCAAATGGTCTAAAATACGCGTCTGCAAAAATAGACAAAAATGATGTGTTAGCCTCCAAATAGACATACCAAAAAATTAGCTCATATGTATAAAACAAAAAAAAAATGAAATGAAAAAATAAAATGAAGGAAACTATGGAAAAAATGAGGATGTGGGGGATTGAACCCCCTACCTCTTGAAAGAGGAAGGATTCTCAAAACCACTAAGCCAAGGAAGTAAGGTGTAAATAATAAGCCTTGCATGAAAGCCTATTTATAAGAATTAAAGAGAAGAGTCTACAAGAGCACCTAAAGGTCCACTCCTAGACTGGGGGGCAAGTGTGGATGCTCAAAATTCCATACTTATAAGAAATCTAAAGCACGTGCTAAGTTCCCATAAATGCCTAAATACATACCTGTGCCAACGTCCCGAGGTGTGTATTGGAAAGCCTTGCCAGGCAAAGCCCCAGCATGCGTGCAACAAGGGACCCCTGTCTCGCGCCTCATGAGCCCTAGTGCCTCACGCGCCACGGCCCTCAGCTGGCGGCCTCGTGAGACCCAGCGCCCCGTGTGCCGCATGTCTCAGCAGATGGCCTCGCGAGCCCCAGCACCTCGCGCGCCATGACCCTCAGCAGGCGGCCTCGCGAGCCCCAACGCCTTGCGCGCCATGGCCCTAAGTAGATGGCATCACGAGCCCCAGCGCCTTGTACGCCATGACCCTCAGCAGGCGACCTCGCGAGCCCCAGCGCCTCACGCGCCACAGCCCTCAGCAGGCGGCCTCGCAAGCCCCAGCGCCTCGTGCGCCACGGCCCTCAGCAGATGGCCTCGCGAGCCCCAGTGCCTCGCGCGCCATGACCCTCAGCAGACGGCCTCGCCTAGCCTTGCCACGGCTGCGTCACGAGGGCCTCGCGGGGGAGCATCTTGCGCCCTTCACCTCGAGATGCATCTTCTATGGAGACCTATGGAAACCCCACCATCTAGGAGTGAAAGCCCAAGTATGATTGAGAAAGGTCATGTTAGTCCAATCTTTTACGGGGTACGGCTTTTAAGACCCCGTACGCCTGACAATGGCACTCCTGCTTAACAAGTAGTTGGAGCGCTGAGAGAGAGGACATGGCCTACATGCTCCCAACTAGATGTCAGAGTTGACACCACTACCACCTGCACCACTCCTCTGACATTCGTACGGTCAAGTAGTGGGGACATTCTCATGGTACTTGGCCATGTACTTGTGTCAAAACCTCTACCTCTGAGACCACTCTCCTGACAGTGTACTAGCGTACTACCTGGTCCCCTGAACCACATTGTATCAGGGGTCTTTAGAACCCACTATAAATTAAACTCCACTTCCATTTGGAAGGGGGTGGTTGGAAAAATTACTGTAGCAGGGCACCATAGTGAATGCAAACTGATTTAATCATTTTTGTTCTGTAATCGTTCTTGAAGTTTACACTTAGATTTCTAAAGCTTTTCTTTTGATAATCTTTACTTTGCAATTTTTCTAACTCAACTTAGTTGACGAGTTCTCACCGTCAACATAACTAATAAGTCAGTGCCATTCACAAGTAAGCAAGATTGGCTAAGCAGTTGATATGAAATCAATGTCCACATTTAAACACTCAACATGCCTCATGAATAACCATGCATGTCACATATGGGGTGCAATTTTCTTACCTCTAGTTTGAGCGTGAAATATAAAGGAACGACCCTTGAGAACAATCAGCCTTTGTTCCCTTAGCGATTACCTAGTCATAATCAAGTATGAAATTCCATCAATAAATTGAGTAACAAACGGTTCCCGGACCAAGACCTAGCCTTCGGGACATCGATTCCTACTAAACCGAGTAGTAGGAACGATCCCGAGGCTACAGGTGTGAGTTCACACGATCAAAACACCACTTTGGCCACAAATTCCCTCAAGCACCGCGACCCAACCTCACTTAGCCGTGGCCCTCAGTCTAGACAAAGGCGCCAGCCTCAAGCACCTGCACAAAGCACCGCGGCCAGCCTCGCAAGTGCCGCGGCCCCAAGGCCCTTCAACACCACCCTTCACCTGCACTAAGCTCGGGCCGCGTCCCCACCTGGAAACCCAGCCAAAATCTCATTTTTCCTCCTTTAAATCCTTCCAAAAACCTACTCAAACATTTCCAAATTCAAAAATCAAATTTCCCAATACTCCCAATGATCCAAAATCATCAAATCCTGACGATCAAACAAATCAAAAACTCATCAACACATAAAATCCAAATAAGAGCTTAGAAACTAAAAAACTCCAAACTTAAAGCTTGAATTACCTCTGATTAAGTTGTTTCTCTCTAAATCCTTCAGTTAAAAAGCTTCTAATCTTTCCTAGAATCACTATACCTCGATCCCCGCTTGATTCCGAGTCCTAAAACTCAAGTTCCCTTCGAAAATGCGACGAACAGTCAAAAGGAATAACGGGAGAAAGAGAAAAGGTGTTTGAACATAGTTTTCCTTCTAACATGTTACTTCAAGCTTAAGTAACCTCAAGCAAATCCTAATGCTCGGGGTCCCAAAAATGTCCCCGGCAGAAAAATAGTCAAAACTCCCAGAAATTCCTCCTGATCTCACTAACTCCCAATATATCATCAAATAATCATTCTCATTATCTAATATCCCAATAATTGACCCCGTTATGACAAAACTGCTAACTTACATCCTAAGATCATCTCATGATTAATAGCTCGAACATATCCACATAATAATGGGATCTCATCCATAAATCACAAACATGCACCAAAATATACAAATATGCCCTCAACGGGCCAAATTACAAAAATGCCCCTATCATGAAATGTGGACCCACATGCATGCATTTAACATCATATTATAATATAATTCACATAAACATGCACATAATCATTTAATGACATAATAAATCAATTATGGCCGTCCTGGCCTACTAATCCGACCATTAAACCTCATTAGGGATTTTGGGGCATTACATCATGCATTATGAATAACTTATCCATGTCTCACTGCCTCCCTGGCGACCACCTTGAACACCCCAACCACTCCTATTAGGACCAGCAGTGATCAAAGTGTCAGGGGTCTTCCTCTTCAGATCACTGGGGCCTTTGCCCCTATGAAACCCTATGCATGGAGGCACTTCCCTTGTATTGGTGGTCGGGAATGAAGAGGGACATGGTGGATTATGTGGCCAAGTGCCTAACTTGTCAGTAGGTAAAGGTTGAGCATTAGAGGCCAGCGGGTTACTGCAGCCTCTAGGGATTCCGGAATGGAAGTGGGAGGATATCACCATGGATTTTGTGGTTGGTTTGCCAAAGACCGTGGGACAACATGATTCGGTGTGGGTGATTGTGGATAGGTATACCAAATCTGCCTACTTTTTACCTGTCAGGGCAACTTATACTGTGGAGCAGTATGCCGAATTGTATGTGAAGGAAATTATTCGACTTCATGGGGCTCCAAGGTCGATAGTATTTGATAGGGACCCCACCTTCACCTCCACGTTTTGGGAGAGTCTGCAGAAGGAAATGGGCATGCAGTTGCGATTTAGTACTGCTTATAGTCCTCAGATGGATGGACAGTCTAAGAGGACCATTCAGATATTGGAAGACATGTTACGAGCTTGTGTGCTGGATTTTGGGGGATCTTGGAGTAAGTATCTCCCCTTGATTGAGTTCTCGTACAATAACAGTTATCAGGCGACTATCGAAGTGGCTCTGTATGAGATGCTATATGGGAGGAAGTGCATATCACCTATCCATTGGGATGAGAAGAGTGAGAGGAGATACTTGGGTCCTGAGATGGTTCAGAGGACCAATGAGGCAATTGAAAAGATTAGAGCTCGAATGCTCGCCTCCCAAAGTTGCCAGAAGAGTTACTCGGACTTGAAATGCAGGAGCGTAGAATTTCAGGTTGGTGACCATGTGTTCCTTAGGGTTTCACCTTTGAGAGAAGTGAAACGATTTGGTGTTCGGGGCAAGCTAAGCCCTAGGTTTATTGGCCCCTTTGAGGTAGCTTATAGATTGGCAATGTCTCCAGCTTTATCAAGGGTTCATGATGTTTTTCACGTGTCCATACTCCAAAAGTATGTATCAGATTCTACTCATGTACTGAGTTATGAGAACTTGGAGCTAGACAAGGATTTATCATATAAGGAGAAGTCGGTTCGGATTCTCGACCGGAAGGATAAATTCTTGCGGAGAAAGACCATCGCCTTGGTGAATGTGCTGTGGAGGAATAAAAATGTTGAGGAGGTGACATGGGAACTTGAATCAGATATGCAGGAGCAGTATCCCAAGATGTTCAGGTAATTTCGAGGACAAAATTTCTGTAAGGAGGGGATAGTTGTAGCATCCCAAATTTGCTAAGAAGGCTTAGGGCCTTGATTAGTGTGTCTGGAGGGCAATAATTGATATATTATGTTAATATGTTAATTTAATAAGTATGTAATTAGAAATGCATATTAGGTGAATTAAATATGCATGTGGGCCCTATTTGATTGTTAGGGTCATGTTTGTAATTTTAGCCCGTTGAGGGCATAAATGAAAATTTTGTGAATATTGTGATATATTCGTGTTGCACAATCCAAGACAGTCCTAGGGAGAGGTTTAGCTAGATAGTCACAGGTGGGAATAATTAGTGGTTAGTGGCACGTTGGTAACTTGGGTAATTATAAGTAACTCTTGAGGATAGTTGTTATAGGTGGGAAATTAAGTTGGAATGTGGCATTCTTGCAGGAGGATAAGGAATAGTCTACGCTGCCCTTGAGGATTAGTTAGAGTCTAAGTTAGAGGGGAGGGCAATTGTGTCATTTGGCTTTAGTAGTAGATAGGCTTTGGCTGAGGAAAGGTCTAGTACGTTGCTCTCATTTTTGGCTTATACTTGGATTATTTTTGGGAGCTCTAGAGAAAACCAGAAACCGAAAAGGAAGGACCTCTTATTTTGTGGGATTAGGTGGGGAATCAAACCAAGGAAACTAGAGGTTGATCTACACATTTGAGGTAAGGATTTTAAGTGGTTATCTTGTTGAATTCAGCTAAGGAAATGTTGTGGTTTGAGAGCTAAAATGTGTTTTATCTTGTGGATTATTGGAGTGAAGATTTGGCAAAGTTAAACTTAGGAATTTGTGGATTTAAGCTTGGGACTGGATTTGAAAGCATCTCAGGGTAGAATTTCTACTTGAGGTAAGAGTTTCATGCATTTCTGAAGTTTATTTTCTGGTGTGGTTTAAGATTTTGTGATTTTGAGTTTGGATGGCTGTTTAAGTGTGTTTTTGGTGTTTATGAGTTGCTATACTGTTTTATGTGAGGTTTTAGGCTGAATTAGGACTTGGGTATACTTTGGTAGTGATTTGGAAGAGTTTTAGCTCGGGAAAAATGTTGGGAAAACCCAGTTTTCTGGGTTAGCGTATGAGCTTCGCAGCCCTGTTCTTCTGTGTCGTGGGGCTGGGTTGAATCAGGCCAGGGGAGCCCTGCTGGGTGCCGCGGCCCCTATAGGACTGTGCCGCGTCGCTAGGCCATTTTTAGGAGGTGGAAATTTTTGTTTTTAGGGTTTTGGCTCAAGGGGCTCGGGGGACGCTTTCGCTACCTTGTGTGGGGAAACGTGAGGTCCCGATAGCACGGGATTGGCTCTAGGGTACAATTATGAATTGGTTAGTAACGAGAGTGTTACTTGTATGTTGTGACTAGGTTTTTAGCGAGGCTCGGGTTAGAGGTCTGTGCTCAAGAAGCTAGGGACTTAGGTAAGAAAACTGTTGTACCCGTAGAGCAGGGCGTCGCCCTATAGTTTGTATTGCAGGACACGACCCTATGTGATTAAGAAGCAGGGCATAGCCCCATTGATTATGTTTATGTATGTTTAAGTATTTGTTAAATTATGCTATGTGTGCATATTTATGATGAAAGACAAGGGTCGGGAAAGGTGAAGGCCAAGAACGGCGAGGGCCGGGAACGGCAAAGGCCGAGAACGACAAGGCCAAGTTCGAAAAGGGGCCGGGAGCAGCGTTAAGCACACAGAGTATGAGGTACCAGGGTGAGACCCTTATTGGATACTTGGGATATCCTCCTGGTGTAGACCGCAAAGTGATCATACTCATCCACTGTTCACCCTTCAGTGGATCTGGTCCTCCCTCAAAGGTTGGAGGATGTTGTCTCCTAAACTTCTCATACAATGGCTCTCACCTACTCCCAACCTCAGGTGTCTGAACTACTGGTGCCACAATAGGTGGCAAAATAGGTGCAGTACTCCCTGATGGAGCCTACTATCTCAAGAGGCGAATTTGCTCTTCCTGAATCTGTATCCACGCTTGCATGTCTGCAAGTTTCTGCTGCCAGTTTTCAGGAATTGGCGAAAGGTCTCGGCTCTGCTCATCATCTCTAGCCTAGACTCTGTGTCGGCTAGTTGTATAGATCGCCTTGGACACATAGCTATCGAAGTTTATATGCAATCAACGACTCGACGGTCGGGAAATGATGACATGTTAACAATCTTTCTATAATCCACCATTGGATCTCAACCAACCACAAGTAATCAAGATGCAAACAATCATTCAAATATTCATTCACATGCAACAACAATGCTAATAAGCACCCCTCATTATCATCACACAACAGTCAAGGGCCAGGTCCTATCAGTATCTCATGCTCCATATTAATCACACAAATTAAAACATTCATACTTCATTCAAGCACTTAAGCATGTAATCACATACATACAATTACCAAACCCTGAGTCGAGCTTGTCTTTAGCGGCGAGCGTACATGTCCAACCAGTCTTCAGGAACTCTTAAACCTAGACAAGTTTGATACCATGTTGTAACGCCCTTGATAGCCAAGATTGTTACACTATGTGTTTGAAATAGTGCAGGACTTGCTAATTAAGTCATTTGAGTAAAAATGTGATCCTAAAGTCAATAATCAGGTTAGGGTTAATAGTGTTTGATCGTAAATGGTTAATTTTCATTAAAATAGATATTTAGTACAAGGGATCCCAAAATCAGGGTTCAAGAGAAAAATTTACAAATTTTAAAAGTTATATACAACCAGTGCCCACTCTAATGGAAAAATACAAATTTTAGGCTCTATTCATATACTTTTACTCGTCCATGGCCGACGAGCAGCTGACAATGTAGACCTCACCCCTAGAGCACTCCAACTTACCCTTGCCTTTACCTGCACAACGTAGCACCCGTGAGCCAAGGCCCAACAAGAAAAGCAAAAACAACAAACACATGTAGAAATAATAATATTCAATCAAACCTATCTAAACTCCCTAGAAACCTTTGATTGTCTTTAACTTAGCTTTTCCATAGCTTGAACCAGCCCAAATCCAGCTTAATCCTAAGCCTTTCCCCTTCACTTCTTTCAGCTGCCCAAACTTCAATCACAAGAGACAGAGACACAGAGAGGGGAAGAAAATTATGAGATGGGGAGAGAGTGGGGATGAGAGTCTTCCAAAGCCTTCTAGTTATTCCTTAGGATGTTGCTGAATTTATCCCTTATTTAACAAAAGACCAAAATGTCCTCCCTTAAACTACTTAGCCACTTAATACTCTAGGGAAAAAATGGACTTTTATCCCCAGTTCCCGCTAATTCCTCAAGTGTTCCTAACATACACCAATTAATCCCATCATGTCCAATTAATTACCAAAACTTATTCAATATCTAATAAATCCCAAAATATTCTCTAAATTCCAAAAATACCCCTAGGCTCCCCCCGAGCAGGGTATTAAAACCCACTGTGACTACTTTGATAATCCGCTCACTAGGACCATCTCGAGCCAAGTACTGCAATAACCATGCATATAACCATTTAAACATACATATATCAATTATGCCCTCTCGACACGCTAATCAAGTCCCTTAAGCCTTATTGGTGATTTTGGGTCGTTACACTCTATTTGCCTAGGCGCGCCACGACGCAAGGTGTAGCACGACAAGACCCTTGTCCTTCAGTATAGAGGCATTTTGCCTCTGACTTAAGTGCATCGTGGCCCTTAAAGGGCTGGGTCACAACTCAAATGTGAAATGTTAGCTGTTTCAGGGTTTTAAGCTCGGGAACCCAAATGTTAAGTCTCGGGAAGGATCCTACTACCCGGTTTTGTGGAATCGAAGGTCCCAGAGGCTAAATTTATATTCTGAAGTTATCTATTGGTTTAGAACATTATGGTTGGTTATTATGAATACGTTGCGACTAGGTTTTCAACAAGGCTCGGGTTAGAGGACTGTGCTTGTGATCGCGGTGCTCAGATAGCTCGAGACACATGTAAGAAAAAAATTTACCCATAGAGCAAGGCGTGGTCCTAATGTTTGTATTGTAGGGCATGGCCCTATTGTTTTTGTTTAGTATGTGCTTAAATTCCTATGAATATTATGCTATGTGATGCATGTTTTTGAGTGAACGACGAAGGCCGGGAACAGCGAAGGCCGAGAATGGCAAGAGGCCGAGTACAGCAAGGAGATGGGATCAGTGTTGAGCACACGGAGTGCAGGTCGTTAGGGTGAGATCCTTCTAGGGTGCTAGAGTTATCCTCTCGAGGAAGACTGCGAACCCAGGGCCTGGTAAATCACTATACTGAACCTATGGATGTAGTCCTTCAGACTTTCATTCTCGCCTTGTTTTATGTTAGCGAGGCTGGTAGTTGGCATGACGTGATCACACGCTGCATGGTGTTGCTGAAGAAATTCATCAGAGAATTGTTGCCATGACTCAATTGTCCCTGGCCTTAACCTCTTGAACCACTTGTACGCCACTCCTTTAAGCATAACGACGAAGCAATGACACTTTGCCCTGTTGTTGACCCCTCTTAACCTCATCAAGTTATTGAAGGAGTCTAAATGATATTTTAGGTCAGTAGTACCCTCGTACGGAGTCATGCGAGGCTCTCTGAAGCCAGTGGGCATTCGCTCAGCCTAAATCTCCCTTGTGAAGGGTGAATCACGGTCGAATTCTTCGTCATCCATGTGCCCCCCAAGTGTAGTGTTGATCTTGCCTCGAGGGCTTCGCATTTTGGTGTCTAGTCCTCTCCTCTTTTTGCATAAGGAGTTTTGCGGGTTCTCGAGTTGATCCCTTGCCTTGGTTGTGTTCCTCGGGGGAACCGCGGGGGGTACGTCTCTTACTTCTGACCTCTCTCCATGGAGCTCTTTTCTTAGGCCAGGGGGTGCTTCTTTTGTGGGGACTTCGGCCTCGTTCTTACGACCATCACCTTCCCTCCGCCTTTGCTCCTGGGGACATTTCGTTGGCCTAAGTCCCCCCTGGTACTTTGTCTGGCGGGTTTTACTGGTGGAAAGTCAGGTTCCTCCATCGTCTATGGGGACAGTGCTTTCCCCTTTTTCATGCTCCTTCCCTTTATGCTTAGGTAGGGGTATGCTTGACTTCCCTTGCAGTAGGTTGTTTAAAACCTCCTGCATGTTCTCTATCATGGTTTCCAGCCTTCGAGTCTTTTTATGCAACTCGTGAATCTCGTCCTTGTAGAAGCGCGTCCTTGAACTAGAACTTATCAAGCGTACCCCGGGACCCTTCCCTGGCCAGTGCGTCTAGGGACCGGGATCCTGGTGGCCTGAGTGTGGGTTCAACCGGGGCCGGTTAAGTGGATACACTAGTGGCTCTGAATGACCTCTGTCGGGATGGATAGGTGGGGACGATGCTTCCCTCTCCTCCCTTGGGGGAAGAGGTTCTTCTGGTCCACCTCCATGCTCGGGCGGAGGGGGGTCTTTCTTGGAAGCCCTCCGCTCTACGTCGTCTCGGCGAACCTCAACCTCTTGTATTTGCCGTAGGCGTTTTGAACGTCTTAGCATCTTTCTTTGTTGGAAGTGACGGAAGAACAAATGTAAGTTTGTTGATATTTATATAAAAAATTAGGATAAACTTTAAGGACAAGTAAAAACAGATCAATAATGGAGCAAGCCTCTGTATATTTCTCAATAGCCTCTGCATACAATGAATTCTCCAACCCCCCTTCAGGTGGAAATCGAGTTCATTTTATAGTAGGCTCTAATGGCCCTGGGTACATGAGGGTCCAGGGGACCAGATGGTACATGAGTACACTAGCATGAGAGTGGTTCCAGGGGCATTGGTGTCGGCTCCCGTACATGGTCAGAATCCATGGGGATGTCTCCACTACCTACTGAGTACGAATGTGAGGGGTTGTCTGGCGTGGACCGTAGAGAGTACTTTGCTTGTACGGCCACTACTTGTCTGACATGGGCCTTGTCTCCGTACTTTACTTCCTTTTAGTATGTAGGTGCACTCCGTACCCCTCCTGCCTTCACATTAGATCGTTGTGAAGCCTTCCCTTAGGCCCTTGACCTTTGTTTACCGAGTTTTTCGGAAACGAATAACTAACAGAATAATAAAAAGATAAGAACTGTAGAAATGCTGAAATGTAACTAAACAAACAGTATTTTTACGTGGTTCAGGCGTTAACAAGCCCTAGTCCACGAGTCGATGTTATTATACTTGGGAAAGGTTACAGTAAGATGGCTGGTGCACAAGAACTTCACACACTCACAGTGTTTCTCTCGGGTTCTCTTGAAGAAGATGAAGCTAGAGAGATTTTAGTAGAGTTTTTGCTATATGATTTGTTCGTCCCTCTTCTTGTAAAATGAAGGGGTCTTTATAGCTAGGGTTTTGGATTAGGGTTTTTCTCTACGTACATGAGTCTTAATTACACCAGCCACAAATAGGGATACAATTACTGTAGTAGCATGGCTACAAGACTCTATGTGGGTATATTTACGTGAAAGTATGGGGAACACACAAAGTCAGCCGTCTTTTCCAAGTTGTCAGCGGAACAGTAGGCGAAAAGGTACCCTTAGGCGTGCTGGGATGTGTGCGGCTTTGACCTGATGGGCGTGTCAGGCGGGATCCTGTGTCAGGCGGATATCATTCCAAATATGCCTCCTCCAGGACTCGACCGTTTGGTTTTGTTCCGTGCGAGGCACGGAACTGCTTCCGCGGAGACCACTCGAAGAGCTTCTCCTGGAAGGAGCTTCCCCGAAGGATACCCCTTCGGGAGTCCGGGAGAGTTGACGAGTTTCCGTATTGTGTTTGCTTGGAAGAGTAATCCGGACACTAAACGGGAGAGGCGAAGCCTTTCTGTTCATCCGCGAGCTCTGGTCACCTACCGTGAAAGACATCGATAATTCTGCTTCCCCGAGGTCATCAATCTAAACGCTATCCGGAAATCTGGATAACATTTACCCCCCAAGGTCACGGAGCTTTGAGAGATCCGGGAGCTTGTACAATCGGTTTCTTAGACTAGGCGAGGGGGCACCTTCTGTGTTCCCGGAAGGGTTCCTTTTTCCCGCCTGAGTGTTAGTATGAAAAAGAAAGGGAATTTCTTCTGTTTGAGATCAAGTACTCAAGTGCGGCAAGGACCACGTGTCATTTTGGGAATGGTTCTGCGACCAAGACGTGTGCGTGAGGCGACTGGTTGAGTATGCATGCGTCAGTCATCTGACTAATTATTTGACGGTTTTTAATGGTACTCAGGGCCCGAGGTGGTGTAATGATGGGAAATAAATACTTTATTCCCATCCGAGGAGTCGTAAATAGAATATTCGCTTCCTCTCCAGCCGTTGGATCTGATGCACACGGAATGGGAAGATCGGGACCGTCCACTTGAGGAATTCGAAACGGCTTCTTCCCTGCTATAAAAACGAGGGAAAGGACCTTTCTTCCTCTTTACGCTTTCAGACTCTCCATCTTTAGGATTTTCAGATTTCCAAACCTTCGAACTTTCAGGCTTCCCAGCTTACGTTCCCCCGAACTTGCCATTTCTTTTGGTAAGTATCTGGAAACTTTTCTTTTTGATTTGGCAGTGGGTTTATTCCCCGAAGTTCCTGGTTTGAATCGTCGTTCGTCTTTGCAGCTTTTACTTCTCGCGATCGTGCTGTGCAGTGATCCAGTTACTCCTTCAACCTCCAACTTCCCGAATATCAGTAAGTATTTCTACTTTGCTCTTTCCTCCCAGAACTTAGGTTGTTGGTAGTTGTTAGAGTAGAGGTTTCTGCCATTATTGCTTATGTGCATGCGTGAATAGGGCTTTGGTAGGCATGTGATTGATTGTGAGTCGATAAGTAGCCTTTTCTGCATGCTTTGGCGATTTGCGTTTGGAAAGTCGTCCCTTGTTTTGCTGTTTTAGGGCATAAGCATGAACGCCTTTAGGGTGTCTTTCTCTGGAAAAACACTTCTTTTGGTGGGCTTAGGCTCGGGGTCTGAGTCTGGTTCCTTGCTGCCCTTCGGGTGGCATGGTGCCAATCCCTCGGTAAGCTCGGTGGGAGCCTCTCCAAGCAGTTTTCGGGGAGGGTCTCCCCGACGCCTTTGATACCACTAGGGTATGACAAGGGTGCTGACTGCTTAGAGTGTTTTCTTCTTTCTTTTCCTTTGTCCAGTGACGAACATCTCAAAGGAACAACTCCTTGCTGTGGGGGAGGCTGATTCTACCCAAGAGAAGGGCTCTCCTGTCGCTGGTGGAAAGGGGAAAGGAAAGGCGAAAGTGGTCGCGGCTAGCCCACCAACCTCCAATAGTTCCATCTGGGAGATGGACCAAAAGCCGAACCTTTTCAGGAATTATGGCATGCTGGAGCTGTATTCCTCTGAGGCAGGCCTGAAGAACATCCCAGGTCTGATGTGGCACCGTCTGTCGGTGCTGGGCGAGTCAGCTAGCCAGAGACACGAGGGCTTTGGTGCCTGGAGCTGGGCACACATAGTGTGTGGGGCACACTTGCCCCTAAGGAGTTACTTCGCCAATTTCTGTGTGAAGGCGGGGATTGCCCCCTTCCAGTTGATTCCTCCCAGCTACAAGCTCCTAGCGGGGTGGTTCATCTTTTGCAAGTCCCGGAGACTAGAAGCTCCTACCCCGGAGGAGGTGCTGTACTTTTACGGATTGAAGTCTCAGCCTATGAGGGGTCATTCAGACAAGGTGGGGTTTTACAGGCTAGAAAGGCACCCGGACGTGATGTGCCCCACTTGTCATACCGCGAGGGTTTCAGACCTCCGGGAATACTGGTTCCTGACGACTGGCTTCCCGCTGAAGAGGGTGCCAGCCCTATCTTTGGACTTCAAAATCCCTGGTAAGCGCTCCTTCCTCTCCTTTTCTACTTTGTTTCTTTGCGCTTGATTTGCCTTTTGGGAGGATCTCTAACGCTTGTATTTGATTTTCGCAGAAGTCGTTCCGCGGACACCTCGCTGCGCGGAGATGATAAGGAGGTCCAAGTTCTACGAAGGGATTTCTGAGGAAGAGTTGAAAGTGGAGGGACTTGTGACCTCCGAATCGTTGAGGGAGTATGGGCTACTTGCCTCCTTCCAAAACATCGAGCCAGTGAGTGGCAGGGGGCAAACTCAGGTGTAAGCTGATATCCGGGAGCAGATTGCCCTGGAGCTGTCTAAGGTGATCACCCAAGCAGCTCGGGACGAAAATACTCTATCTCCTAGTTGGGCGGAGAGGTTCCCCGACCCCCAGCCGGAGGAAGAGTAGATCGAGGCTCGCCACGCCGCGGCTTACCCTAACGAAGGGGCTCCGGGGGCTAGTACCTCCGGGAGAGGTAAGACTAGTTTTCGATTGATCCCCACCCCCAGCCTGTCTGAGGTTTCCCGGACCTCTCAGATGGGGTTTGATCCCCGTTTCCTTAGGCTAGATCCGCGTAGGATACCTTTCGACAGGTATTGCGATAGGGTAGATGAGCTCCTCTGGTGTCTGAGTGACGGTAGTCTGCCAGAAGGTGTCATCATGGTTGACCCTTCTTCTCTCAGCATGTCATTCCCGGACTTCAAGGAGTACGGGAGCTTCCTGGAGCAGGAAGCGATGTTTTGTTTTGCTCGGGGAAGGCCATCCACGTTTCTCGTGCATGGTCGTCCCTTTCAAACTTTTCTTTTTCTTGTTTCTTGTTCCCTGCTGGCGGGCTTGCTTGTGCTTTTATGTTGTTGATTGTCTTGTCTTCCGCTTATCTTCTTTCTCATTGCTTGTTGGTTTGTTAACCTTGCTTTGTACGTTTCTTGCAGAGTATCCCGAAGCCAAGATGTTGGGGAGGGTTACTTTACTTATTAAGAAGGCTGCCACCAGCCAAGACCCGTCCACGGGGAAAGGACGGAAGACCAAGGCTGGTAGGGGAGATAAAGCTGCCTCCCCCAAGAAGACAAGTGGCGAGGCGCAAGCGTCTCCGAGGGTAGAGAAGTCCCCTGCTGACGGGCCTTCCGAGACTATGATGGTCTCGAGTAGCAGCAGCGACGGGGAAGGGCTTGTGTTCCCCGTGAGGACAACTGGGGTGAGCAAGCGTCCCGGAGAAGATGCTGAGGGCGCTAAGAACAAACGCCTTAGACACTCTTCTCCCGGTCGAAGGCAACAACAACAGCAACGACAGCAACCACAACTACAACAACAGTAGCAACAGGAACAAGAGAGACATTCACCAACGCCGCAGCAGCAGCAACAACAACATCCAAACCAGCAGCAGCAACAAGGGCAATTACTTCTGCTGCCGCAGCAGCAAAAGCAACAGACCGGGGCCTTAATACCCCGTCTGCCTCCTCCTCCAGCCCAAAGGGGGTCCACCCTTCCGGGGTCTCCTTCTTCTCAGACAACCAATCTTCCCCTGCCTGGCCTGAAGTTCCACTTTCCGCGGAAGCCAACCAGTTTCCCCGCTGCTCTCCTGGAGGGTCTAAGACGTGCCGATAGTTTTTTGAAGAGGCGATTAGAGGCGGAGAAGGCTATTACTCAGGGAAGGGCAGACAACTTGTCTGCCGTGAAGAGAGCTGAGCTGGCCGAGGGGGTGAGATCTCTTCACCCGGCCGGAGCGGTTCTGGATGGTCCAGCCTTGGAGAAGAGGCTGGTGCCTAGGCTCGGACGTGCATTGGCGTCGTTCGGAGCTGAGGTGATGGAGGACATGGCCCTAAGCTTATGCGAGCTCAATTATGAGAAATGGGCCATCAGTAGCAGCAAGGATCCGCTGTTGCTGACACACGCTGTGAAGCAGCAACTGTCCGGGGTAAGCCGTCAGTTGTTATTTTTTGGGATCACCTGTCTTTTGGTCCGGCTTTAGCTCATTCTGTTGTCTTTCCTTGCAGGCCTCTATGATCGCGGAACGCTCGTTCCGGGAGGTTGGTGCAGCTCTGGTTCAGTTGGAGGAGAGCCAACTGGCTCGCCAGGCCTTGGAGGCGGAGAAACAGAAACTGACCCAACAGGCCTTGGGGGCTTCGGAGAAGATTGATCAAGCCCGGCGCACGGCTGAAGAAGAGGCGGAGAAGAAATATCTTGCCAAATATCAAGAGTACCGGGCCAAGGCAGAGAATGAGTTTAGACAGCGGTCGGATGGGATGAAGGCCGAAAACTCCAAGCTCCGGGAAGAGCTGTCCCAAGCCAAGGTGGAGAAGGATACCCTGGAAGCCCGCTTGCAATCAAAAAACGATCTCCTCCTTAAGCGGCAAGAGGAATATTCCACTCTTCAGAGTAAGCTGCACGAGGAGGAGCAACTCCATAAGAGGAGCAGGGATCTCGTGTCTATGCTGCAGTTGGGGCTCGCCGAGAAGGATAAAGAGATCGGGGCCTTGCAATTCACTGCCAGGGGGCATGTGACCGAGAAGCAATTCGTGCTGAACCAAAATAGGGAGCAACGCAAGGAGATTGATTCTCTTAAGGGGGAGCGGGATGCCTCCCAGGCCGAAATGGAAAAATTGAGGGCCCAACTAACTGTCGCGGAAGCACAGCTGGCAACCTCCGAGGCGGAGCGCTTGAAGGAGAAGGAGGATGCTGAGGTGATACTGAACAGGACGATTAATATATCGCATGTGGTCCTCATGCATCAACTCTGGAAAGTGAACCCGGAGGTATTAGGCTATCTGGGAGATGACGCCGAAGCCATGAGGGAGAAGCTACTTGTGTGGGATCAGGGCCCAGAGGCGTACGTCCAAACTTACAACATTGACGAACGTGCTGAAGCCCCTGAGGCGAGAGATCCCGGAGAGGCGGGGACCTCTGAACCTTCTCATGACCAAGTTCCTCCTTCCAATGAGCCGACTCCGCCAGCCTTAGTTGAAACCGATGCCCCCGAAGCTGCGGTCGTGGAAGCTGTAGTTACCCCCAATGCTTGAAGGGGTTTTATCTTTAATTATTTTTCCTTTTGAGTTTTTCATTGCGGACATTTTTGCCATAATCATAGCATTCTCCTTTCTTTTCTGCCGAGTTCTTTATTTATCTTTGCGCTTAGGGTAGACATTTATACGGTAGAAACTGTTGTAGGGGCGTATGGGGTTTTGGTTCCAACGGCCAAAACCTATGCACTTCCCACTTGAAGCTTTAACGGATGATGTCTTTTCCCATGTAGTTTCTAGGTTACGAAGGTTTCCTGGTTCCAACGGCCAGGCTCCTTTCACCGTATTTTAGCTTTCCTGAGGCAAATAGCCAATCCCGAGACTTGTAGTTATACTGTTCGCTGGGATTGCTAAGGTGAGTCGTTCCATTGTTTGGAACGGGAGTTCTTTTGGTGAGCGTCGCTAGACTTAAGGTTAGATCTTTGCGAAGCAAAACTAACTGTTGTTGCGAACCTCATGGTGGCTGACTTCAGGGACCTGGCATGGAGCCCTGCGAGGCAAGGCTTATTGCTGTCGGGGAAATCGCCACGCCCACCAGGTGTGATCCTGGAGCAGGGGCTTTGCGAAGCAAAGCCGGCTGTGAGTGGGGGGATCGAGCATGTCTGCTTCTGGAGCTGAAACTTGCAATGGCCATGGAGCTTGCCATGCATTATTTTGTGAGATCCGGAGTTGGAGCCTGCGAAGCAAGGCTTACAACGGTCGCGGATCTTGCCATCTTTCGCCTTGCGGGATCCGGAGCTGGAGCTTGCGAAGCAAAGCTCTACAGTGCTCGCGGATCTTGCCATCTTTCGCCTTGCGGGACCCGGAGCTGGAGCTTGCGAAGCAAAGCTCTACAGCGCTCGCGGAGAATTCTGCAAAGGACTTGTCAGGGAGTTGGGGGTGTTTTGGCGTAGCTCTATGAACGTGCCTCAACCCTCAGTCCCGTCCATCGCTGGGCTACACAGGAGATAATTCTCATGATACATAATGGCAGGCATTTCCATGGCAATTTTCACATAAGCACATAATGCACATATGACACGTAATGCAAGCATGTTCATGGCAACAAATAAACCTAAGCTTAATAATTTAAACATTTCAAACAATTTAAAAATTTCAAACACAATGCTAACACATAAGTGGTGTTCTGTGTACGTTTTGTTCAAGGGGCGTATGGCTATGCCTTAGCCATGTATACCCCCCAAGTGAGCGTGGGGTCCGGACGTCTCCGGACCGCGTGGTCACTTGTTAAAACGCAGCTTTGAACACAGGGATAAAAAGTGCAGTAAAAGCGGAGTGAATCCCTCCGTGTTTCATTAAATTAGCCTACTAGGCGTGAGTTTTACAACAGGGAGGATTATTTCCACATTTTTCACTTTTGCTATTTTCACCAAGGACTTCCGACTGGATGGTCCGGGGCCTACTGGTAGTAACGGCGGAGGTGCTCCGCGTTCCAGGCGCGCGGGACTTTAGATCCGTCGAGTCTCTTTAAGTGATACGTCCCATGGCCCACTTTTTCTTGGACTTCGTAGGGGCCTTCCCAGTTGGGTTCGAGGACTCCTACTCCCGGATCCTGCGTAGCAGGAAATACTCTCCGTAGGACAAGATCCCCAACTTCGAATGTACGGCTCTGGACTTTCATGTTAAAGTGTCGGGCTATCTTGCCTTGGTACATTTTTAGTTGGACCTGCGACTGCTCCCGGAGCTCTTCGATCATGTCCAAGGACTCCTGGAGGAGGGCATGGTTCCGGGTAGGATCGTAGGTGTCTTGCCTGTGAGAGGGGATCATAGCTTCTACTGGGATGACGGCCTCGCAACCGAAGGTCATGGAATAAGGCATGTGCCCCGTCGAAGTTCTCTCTGTTGTGCGATAGGCCCAAAGTACTCGCGGAAGTTCTTCCGGCCAGTGAGCCTTGCAGGCTTGGAGTTTTTTCTTCAACGTGTTCTTTAATATTTTGTTTACAGCTTCCACTTGCCCATTAGCCTGGGGTCTGGCGACTGCGGAAAAGCTTTTGATAATTCCATGCGAAGCACAGAAGTTTGTGAAGTGTTCACTGTCAAACTGCTTTCCGTTGTCGGACACAATTTTCCGTGGAAGCCCAAAACGACACACTATATTCCTGATGACAAAATCCAGTGCTTTTTTAGATGTGACCGTGTTCATAGGTTCAGCTTCAGCCCATTTGGTGAAGTAGTCTACCGCGACTATGGCGTACTTCACTCCACCCTTTCCAGTTGGGAGGGAACCTACTAGGTCAATGCCCCAAACGGCGAACGGCCAGGGGCTGGTCATTAGGGTAATTTCTGTAGGCGGCGCTCGCGGAACCTTGGCGTACCTCTGGCACTGCTCACAGTTCCTGACATAATCCACACAATCCTTCTTCATGGTGGGCCAGAAGTATCCTTGTCGAAGGATCTTTTTGGAGAGGCTCAGCCCGGAGGTATGATCGCCACAGAAGCCTCCGTGAATCTCATGGATGATGGTGCTGACTTCGGTTCCGGCAACACACCTAAGGAAGGGTATGGACAACCCCCTGCGGTAAAGCTTTCCATCCATAACCAGGTATCGGGGAGCTTGATATTGGAGCTTCCTTGCGTCAGCTTTATCAGTGGGGAGCTCTCCGGTGGTGAGAAATCTGAGGATGGGTCCTATCCAGGAGTGGGAATGGTCGATGATGGCGTTTATCCTTCGTGTCTCAGTACTGGGGGCTTCTAAGTGCCCGATGGGGACTAAGCCATACTGTTCAATCTCCGGGTCCGTCGCAAGCTTGGCCAGCGTGTCCGCGAGTGAGTTCTGGTCCCGGGGGACCTGGCGGATTTGGTAGCCTTTGAAATGCTACAGTAGATCACGGGAGAGAGACACGTAGGCAGCCATTCTTTCGCCTTTCGTCTGGTATTCCCTGGATATTTGGTTTACCACAAGTAGGGAGTCGCTGTATACTTCGATTTTTTGGGCTCCGACTTCTCTGGCCAGTCGTAACCCAGCTAACATGGCTTCGTGTTCTGCCTCGTTGTTGGATGCTGGGAACGCGAAACGGATGGCGCTCTGGAGCTGATGCCCTTGGGGAGATATTAGGATGACCCCCGCTCCAGCTCCTTTTTCATTTGAGGCTCCGTCTACATAGACCTTTCAGGTGGGAAGTTCCGGGACAGGATCTTCCGGGAGGTCATTCATTCCCGAGCATTCCACAATAAAGTCCGCGAGAGCTTGACCTTTTATGGAAACACGTGGTTGGTAGTGGACGTCGAACTGGCTCAGTTCCATGGCCCACTTAAGCAATCTGCCAGAAGACTCGGGCTTCTGCAGGACTTGTCGGAGAGGGTGGTTGGTGAGTACTTTGATGGTGTGCGCCTGGAAATATGGCCTCAGCTTCCGTGAAGCGATCAACAAGCAGAGGGAGAGTTTCTCGATCATCGAATATCTGGACTCGGCGTCCAATAACCTCTTGCTTACGTAATACACAGGGAGCTGGATACGGCCATCTTCCCGGACGAGAGCGGCACTTACTGCGTGCTCAGTCACAGCTAAGTATAAGAACAACGCCTCTCCTTCGACAGGTTTGGACAGAATGGGAGCTCGGGTTAAATGTTCTTTGAGGAGTTGGAAGGCTGCTTCGCATTCGGGGGTCCACTCGAACTTCTTGTTTCCTCGCAACACATTGAAGAAGGGGATACACTTGTCAGTGGCCTTGGATACGAAGCGGCTGAGAGCAGCTATCCTTCCGGTAACGCTCTGGACATCGTTATGTTTCCGGGGGGAAGGCATATCTATGAACGCCTTTATTTTCTCAGGGTTGGCTTCCACTCCGCGGGAGCTGACAATGAAACCGAGGAACTTCCCAGACGAGACCCCGAAAGTACATTTCTTTGGATTTAGTTTCATCCCGTACTTTCGGATCACGGCGAAAGCTTCCTCAAGGTCGTCACTGTGGTCCCCGGAGGTCTTGGACTTTACCAACATGTCGTCCACGTACACCTCCATGTTCCTCCCCAGTTGGTCCTTGAACATTCTGTTTACCAGACACTGGTACGTCGCCCCAGCATTCTTCAAACCGAAAGGCATGACCACGTAACAGTAGACACCCTTGTCCGTGAGGAAGCTGGTGTGTTCCTGGTCCGCGACATGCATCTTGATCTGGTTGTATCCGGAGTACGCATCCATGAAGGATAAGAGTTCGTACCCGGAAGTAGCATCTACCATCTGATCGATTCGCGGGAGAGGGAAACAATCTTTTGGGCAGGCCTTGTTTAGGTCCGTGAAGTCAATGCACATTCTCCAGGACCCATCGGGTTTCGGGACCAGAACTGGGTTGGCCAACCACACGGGATAGTGCGACTCCTGGAGAAAGCCTATGGACATCAATTTGTCCACTTCAGCTTTGACGGCTTCGGCTCTCACTGGGTCCAGCGGCCTCCTCTTTTGGCGAATTGGAATTGCAGATGGGTCTATGTTGAGTGCGTGGCACGCAACATTGGGATTAATCCCCGTCATATCAGCATGGCACCATGCCAGGATATCCTGATTATCCTTCACAGTGGCTACGATCTTATCTTGAACGGCCGACGGCAGGTTTTTCCCCACCTGAATGACCTTGGTGGGTTCTCCCGGGTTGAGGATCACCTCTTCGACTTCCTCCATCGGCTCTATTGCTTTCTCGATTCCCACTCTTGGGTCGAGTTCGTCAAAGTATGCCTCCTGAGCACCCCCAGTTTCTGGCAATTCTTCCGCCAAAGGAATGGCAGCAAACGTCTCTTGGACCGTGTAGATGGATCGGACGGAGACGCTATAACAGCTCCGTGCACTTCTTTGGTCTCCTCGGAGGGTGCCAATACGCCCATTGTCGCATGGAAACTTCAAACATAAGTGGCGTATCGAGGTTATGGCCCCACAATCGATTAGGACCGGTCGGCCTAAGATGGCATTATACGCCGTGGGGCAGTCAACCACCACGAATGTGCTACGCTTGAAGGCACAAGCGTTGCTTTCTCCTCTGAGGGTGACTGGCAGTTGAATTTTCCCTAATGGCATGAGTGCGTCCCCATTGAAACCTTGAAGCTGGATGGGGCATGGGGCCAGGTCTGTCTCGGTCAATCCGATCGCGTGGAAGGCCGCTTTGAAGAGGATGTTCACGGAGCTTCCGTTATCGACCAAGATCCATGAGACCTTCTTATTGTCAATCTGGGCTTCCACCACGAGGGGATCGTTGTGGGGGAAGTGCACATGTCGATCATCGTCCTCCGTGAAGGTGATGGGAAGATCCATCATTCGGGGACGTTGAGCAGGTGATTGAACCAAGGCGCACATCTCCTCGGCGTGCTCTAACTCCCTCAAGTACCTCTTCTGGGAGTTGTGGGTGCTTCCGGCAAGTTGTGGTCCTCCGGAAATGGTGGCGACGTGTCCGTCAACGGGTGGCGGAGCAAGGCCGGGCGGATATGGGTTGCCTGGTCCTGGAGCCAACAAGGCAATGGGCGCCGGAGCGGGTGGAGCAGGAAGTGCGGGGAACTGAGACCCGGGAGTTTGGGGGTGACCGGCTCCAGGAGCGCTAGCGGCCCCCCTCTGTCCCGGGGAATATGCAGCTCCGTGAACTATCCCCTATCCGGGATAGATAATGGGTATCCTCACCCACTGACCGAGGTGTCCCGCTCTTGCCAGGGACTCGATCTCATCCTTCAGCTGAAGGCACTCGTTCGTGGTGTGCCCCACGTCTCCGTGGAACTCACACCTCTTATTGGAGTCTCGCGGACGCCTTCCTCCGTGAGACACTTTCGGGGGCTTCCTGTAGTTGACCATGTTACAGGTCGCCCGATAGACATTCTCTCACGAGTCTATCAAACTGGTATATTCCGTGAACTTGGGCTCATAGTCCTTCCGGGGTTTCTTTGAATGGTCTCCCCGGTTGGAGTTTCTTCCGCTTCGTTTGCTCCGCGATTGGCTCAAATTTCGTTCTGGGGCTTCCGCTTGTGGCTGCGGCATGCCAGGAGCGATACTACATCCGGTTTGTACTGCTCCGTACCCAGAGAAATGGGTTTGACTCGGCGTCTGAGCAGACGCGGAAGGCCCATACACACTTGGAGTGAATCGGGCTCCTGGAAGCGTGAGGGCTGGTGCGGGAGCTTGCGAAGCAAAGCTCGGCGCAGTCACGGAAGGCGTTGGAGCCGGGGGAACTCCAAAGGCCTGCTGGTAGGCATCCTCAAGGTTGATGATTCCCTGAGCTTTTGACATGAATTCGGACAGCGTTTCTGCCCGTCTCCTTTGCATTTCCCCCCATAGCAGGGAGCCGACAGTAAGGCCCGATTGAAGGGCGAACAGCTTCATGTCATCGCTGACCTTGGTTTTTGCAGCAGCTTCCATCATTCTCTGAATGAAAGCTTTGAGGTTCTCAGTGGGTTGCTGCTTGATGTTGGTTAAGGAACCAACCTCCATGTCGTGGTCGCGGGCAGCAATAAACTGCCTCCTAAACGCGGACTGTAGCTCCTTCCAACTGTGGATTGATCCGGGAGCAAATCTTTTCCACCAGTCCTCCGCGGACTTGGTAAGGGTGAGTGAGAAGCACATGCATTTGGCATCCTCACTGACACGCGCCACTTGCATCATTTTATTGTATTTAGCTAGGTGGGTACGCGGGTCTGTCCTCCCATCATATAATTCTATGTGAGGCATTTTGAAGTTATCCGGGAGGGACGTTTCCGCGATACTCCTAATACATGGTTCCGGGTCTTCCTCCTCAGAGTCTGACAGGGCCCCACTTTGCTTCCGGACCAGCTTGGTCAAGGCAGAAATCTGTTCCTCGAGCCTTTTCGTATCACTTTCCGGGAGGTCACGTCCCCGGAGCTTGTCATTAATATGATTTCGGAGGTCATCTCCGCGAGGCCGGGCCTTTTCTCCTTTGGCCTTTTCATACTTGGCCTCCAACCTTCTTCTTAGGTCCACCGTGGACCAGCTATCTTCGGAGTGCGAGTTCGCAGCCCGACCGTCCTGATTGACGGAATCACTGGGGCGGTTGTTCCTTCCCCTAGGCCTGGGTGCCTTAGCACCGGGCCCTTTAGGCACAGAGTGCCCCCTTGGGGCTGAAGGACGTCTGGGCTTAGGAGCGCCAGAGAACTTTTGCGCGCGGGGGGGGGGGGGGCAGTCGGCCTGGTGATTCACGCCTTTAGGAGGTGCAGGGGCGTCAGCGCGCACAGGCTCTCCAACTTTTTCTTTGCCCTTGTTAGGGGCGGCTTTGGATGGTCTAGCAGCGGCTGGATCCGGCATGGGGGCATCAGCACCACCTAGAACAGAGGCATCCTCGTCCGAGTCGCCTAGATCTCCGAACTTACTTTGGAGGCGTTCCATCATGCGTTGAATTCTTTCGGAGACGCGCTCCTGCTCAGCAAGCTTGGCCTTAGTGGCCACCAGTTCTTCGGCTACTTGGACCAGTTCTGGGTCCTTCTCATAGTAGCAGCCGTCCTTGTAATAACCGTCTTGGACATACTCTTCTTCGTCTTCTAAGTATGTTGTATCTTCGGTACTGACCCGATCCTGGCGGGATGTCGGGTCTTCACCTTGGTAGTCTAAGGGTTTGCTTTGCACCACATTTTCCATCACGGTATCGGGGTTGACCGTAGCATTTTTGTCAACAGCGGATTTTCTCGTAGTCACCATCTCTTTAGCACGAAGTGAATACAAAAAACGTACACAGAAAAAGAGCTGACTAACAACTTCCTACAGCTCTCAATGAAAGCACCAAAATGTTTACCGAGTTTTTCGGAAACGAATAACTAACAGAATAATAAAAAGATAAGAACTGTAGAAATGCTGAAATGTAACTAAACAAACAGTGTTTTTACGTGGTTCAGGCGTTAACAAGCCCTCGTCCATGAGTCGATGTTATTATACTTGGGAAAGGTTACAGTAAGATGGCTGGTGCACAAGAACTTCACACACTCACAGTGTTTCTCTCGGGTTCTCTTGAAGAAGATGAAGCTAGAGAGATTTTAGTAGAGTTTTTGCTATATGATTTGTTCGTCCCTCTTCTTGTAAAATGAAGGGGTCTTTATAGCTAGGGTTTTGGATTAGGGTTTTTCTCTACGTACATGAGTCTTAATTACACCAGCCACAAATAGGGATACAATTACTGTAGTAGCATGGCTACAAGACTCTATGTGGGTATATTTACGTGAAAGTATGGGGAACACACAAAGTCAGCCGTCTTTTCCAAGTTGTCAGCGGAACGGTAGGCGAAAAGGTACCCTTAGGCGTGCTGGGATGTGTGCGGCTTTGACCTGACGGGCGTGTCAGGCGGGATCCTGTGTCAGGCGGATATCATTCCAAATATGCCTCCTCCAGGACTCGACCGTTTGGCTTTGTTCCGTGCGAGGCACGGAACTGCTTCCGCGGAGACCACTCGAAGAGCTTCTCCTGGAAGGAGCTTCCCCGAAGGATACCCCTTCGGGAGTCCGGGAGAGTTGACGAGTTTCCGTATTGTGTTTGCTTGGAAGAGTAATCCGGACACTAAACGGGAGAGGCGAAGCCTTTCTGTTCATCCGCGAGCTCTGGTCACCTACCGTGAAAGACATCGATAATTCTGCTTCCCCGAGGTCATCAATCTAAACGCTATCCGGAAATCTGGATAACAACCTTACATCCTATGAAGAGAGGCGTCCCGTAGAGGGCATCTCTGCGTTAGTCAATAGTCTCATTCACAAGACCAATGCCCCGCGGTTCCCATGCGCATGGGGCCGCGAGACCACCAAGGACGAGGCTGTCCTGCTGCCCAATATTCTTCTCGCGGCATATACCCAGATGCGTGAAGTGAGGCAGGGTCGCTTGGGGGCTCTGTGATGCAAGCCGAGATGAGGCGTTGGGCACCTTCCGGGAGTGAGGTGCGCCTAATAGGTGTTAGGCATCGTTGGCGTGCGACCCATTGCACTTGGCATCTCCTAGGGATGAGGCGCTCCATCTAGGCACAAGATGCTCACCCTAGATGCGAGGCACCCATCGTAGGCGCGAGGCGCCATTGACGTGCGACCCGTTGTACGTGGTGTCTCCTAGGGGCAAGGCGCCCCCTCCCCCCCAGGCGTATGGTACTGGTGACGCGAGGCAGGGGCCTCGCGAGAGGTGATGCGAGGCTGGGCCTCGTGGGACACGAATGCGCCGAGGCAGGCGCGAGGCAGGGGCCTCGCGAGGGGACCTGATGGTACATGAGTACACTAGCAGGAGAGTGGTTCCAGGGGCATTGGTGTCGGCTCCCGTACATGGTCAGAATTCGTGAGGATGTCTCCACTACCTACTGAGTATGAATGTCAGGGGTTGTCTGGCGTGGACCGTAGAGAGTACTTTGCTTGTACGGCCACTACTTGTCTGACATAGGCCTTGTCTTCGTACTTTACTTCCTTTTAGTATGTAGGGGCGCTCTGTACCCCTCCTGCCTTCGCATCAGATCGCTGTGAAGCCTTCCCTTAGGCCCTTGACCTTACATCCTATGAGTCCCGCAGGAAGAGAGGCGTCCCGTAGAGGGCATCTCTGCGTTTGTCAATAGTCTCATTCACAAGACCAATGCCCCGCGGTTCCCATGCGCATGGAGCCGCGAGACCACCAAGGATAAGGCTGTCCTGCTGCCCAATATTCTTCTCACGGCATATACCCAGATGCGTGAAGTGAGGCAGGGTCGCTTGGGGGCTCTGTGATGCAAGCCGAGATGAGGCGTTGGACACCTCCAGGGCGTGAGGTGCGCCTAATAGGTTTTAGGCGCCGTTGGCATGCGACCCGTTGCACTTGGCATCTCCTAGGGATGAGGCGCTCCATCTAGGCACAAGATGCCCACCCTAGATGCGAGGCACCCCTCATAGGCACGAGGCGCCGTTGACGTGCGACCCGTTGTACGTGGTGTCTCCTTGAGGCAAGGAGCCCCCCCCCTAGGCGTATGGTACCAGTGACGCGAGGCAAGGGTTTCACGAGAGGTGGTGCGAGGCTGGACCTCACGGAACGCGCATGCGCTGAAGCAGGAGCGAGGCAGGCGCGAGGCAGGGGGTGCGTGGCTGCAACGCGCGAGCTGCCTCACTGGGCGCACCGAGGATGGTGCGAGGCAGGCGTGAGGCAGGGGCCTCGCGAGGGCGGTGTGCAGCTACGACGCACGAGCTGCCTCGCTAGGCGCGCCGAGGGTGGTGCGAGGCAGGCGCGAGGTAAGTGCCTCGCGAGGGCGGTGTGCAGCTGTGATGCGCGAGCTGCCTCGCTGGGTGCGCTGAGGGTGGTGCGAGGCAGGCGCGAGGTAGGGGCCTCGCGAGGGCGGTGTGCAGCTGTGACATGCAAGCTGCCTCGCTGGGTGCGTCGAGGGTGATGCGAGGATGGGCCTCGCATAACGCACATGCCCAGGGTGATGCTGAGGGTGCACCGAGGATGATGCGAGGCTGTTGCAAGAGGACAGTGGCCCGAGCATCCCGCGGCTCAGTCATGTACTTAGGCCTTTATGTGACCTTAGCATGTGCTTTGGATCTTTTACAAGCATGGAATATTGAGCATCCAAAAAGGCCATACTTCACGGCTCACTAGGTGATGCTTCCCTTGGGATAATCTCCCGGTTTTACAAGACTTATAGGTCTGAGCTTGATAATGTGACTAAGTGACCTTTAGCCTTGTATTTTTACCATGTTCTGGGGATTTTTTTCTGGGTGGATTTTTGGCATCCGCAAGTACCTACCAAAGTTTTGTGGTACCTTCCGCCAATTCCTCATTTCATTTGATAGTTTAGAAATGCCAAACATGCTAAAAAAATTTCGTGGCATGCTAATGAGAGAATAAAGGATGGTAAATTAAGACATCCAACTGACACCCTAGCTTGGAAGAGAGTTGATTTGAAGTGGCCTTCTCGTGGAAATGAATCTCGTAATATTCGTCAAGGTCTTTCGACTGACGAGTTTAATCCACACGCATCTCTTGGCAGTAAGTATAGTTGTTGGCCTGTTATGCTTGTTATTTACAATCTACCCCTATGGTTGTGTATGAAGAGAAAGTTTACGCTTTTGACCTTGTTGATATCAGGACCTAAACCACCTGGTAATGACATTGACGTCTATCTAGCTCCTCTTATAGATGACTTGAAAACTTTGTGGGATGAAGGGATTAAGGTTTATGATGCGTATAGGCAGGAAGAATTTAATCTTAGAGCGGTCTTATTGTGGGAAATTAATGACTTTCTTGCTTATGAAAATTTATCTGGGTTTAGTGTGAAAGGATATAAGGCTTGCCCTGTTTGTGAAGAAAGAACATGTTCTGAATACTTGAAACAATCTTGGAAAATATGTTATATGGGACATAGGAAGTTCTTGCCTAATACGCATAAACTTCAGACTTGGAAGAAGGCATTCAATGGTAAACAAGAGTTTGAGGAGGCTCAAGCCATTGAATGGGATCATGGTACTTGAGAACATGTCTAAAATTGTGTTAAAGTTAGGAAAGCCTAAAGTTCGTACACCTACAAAGATGAAACGTAGTCGTAAGGCTAAGGTTGTGGAGGAGCCAAAAGGGTTGTTATAAAAAGAAATATGTTTTCTTCGAACTTGAATATTGGCCTTTCTTACTTATACGCCATAGTTTAGATGTTATGTACATAGAGAAAAATGTATGTGATAGTTTGATTGGCACTTTGTTGAATATTCCTGGAAAAACTAAGGATGGAATTAAGGCTAGACAAGACTTGGTTGCAATGCGTATAAGGGATGTTTGGTAGACATGAAAAGTTGTATTCTAACTGGTATGAAATCTCACGATTGTCATATTCTAATTCAACATTTACTACTAGTGGTCATTCGATCTTTGTTGCCTAGGAAAGTTTGAGATGTAATCACAAGGTTATGCTTGTTTTTCAAGTCATTGTGTTGTAAGGTGATTGATCCGCTTAAGTTATCCAAGTTAAGAGATGAAATTGTTGAGGTATTGTGTGAGTTGGAGAAATATTTCCCGCCGGCATATTTTCATATAACGATCCATCTGATAGTTCACTTGGTTAGAGAACTAAGATATTGTGGTCCTGTTTATTTAAGATGGATGTATCCATTTGAGCGATATATGAAAATTCTTAAGGGGTAGGTTAGGAATAGAAGTCAGCCAGAAGTATGCATCGTCGAATGCTATATTGCAGAAGAGGAAGTTGAATATTGTTCTGAATACATGACTGGTGTACAGAGAGTTGGGTTAAATGACGTTGAAAATGTTGAGATTCAGAGTCGTTTTGGTATTGTTGTATGCACAGTAAGTCGAGATATACTAGATGAAGCGCATCGTCTTGTGTTGCAGAATATAAATGAAATTCAACCTTATATAGAGTGAGTTATATTCATATAATACATTAAGTTTAAGTTGTGTAATTTTGTATGTTCAATTGTAACAACATATGTATAATTGAAGGGAACATTTTAATTGGATAAAGACCAAATTTCCATCCAAGTTAAGGAACCCAAAGTGGTTACAAGACGAACATTATCGAACTTTTAGTAGTTGGATGTAACAAAAGGTAAATTGTGTTGATTATGGAAAGTCGTCATTTATTGGTAATTACAAGATGGCATGGTTGGTTGTTTTAGTAATTTTGTTTTGGTAAGTTGATTTAATAGGTTGTGCCAGAATTACAAAACACATCAAATAAGGTTTCAGACATCACTAAGTGGATTTCTCGAGGACTTTCTGTGAATGTCATCAAGTTTGCATCATACATGATTAACGATACTCTATTAAACACCAGGGAGCGCGATAACAACAGAAACACACAAAACAGTGGTGTTAGCCTTGTTGCTAAAAATGTGCAAGTCTCTAGTGCAAAAGACAAAAATCCAGTTGAATGTGATATGACTTTTATGGAGTACTTAATAAAATTTGGGAGTTAAATTATATCACAACTCGAGTACCTATTTTCTTTGTGATTGGATGAAAAGTTACAGCGGCGTAATATATGAAGATTTTGGTTTCACATTAGTTAATCTAAAACAAAATGGGCACAAATCTGACCGATTTATATTAGCTTCACAAGCCGAACAAGTATTTTATGTGAATGATCCTTCAGACAACCAATGTTCAATTTTTCTTCCAATGCAAACAAGTGAATAGAACATTAAAGATGGTGATTTACATGATATACCTCTCGAAGAAGAACTTTTGACATTCACCGTAATAGAAGATAATGATGAAGTTGATGATGATTGTATTTGTTTCCGTGAAAACGGTGAAGGATTATGGGTTGATGATAATGGGTCTTGAGGTGCCATTTAGTGGTTTTTATATGTTTATGATATGTAAAAAAATTTAGATTCATCTTTTTATTTTATCTTTTGGTTTCATCTTTAATTAAAATGTTTGTATAACTTTTTTTTTTTATGATTATGAGTATCCAAAATGGTTATAGTAATGATATTTATGTTTCACAGATGGAGGGTGATCCTTTTGGTGGTAGTTCTGATGAGGGGGAGCATCGCCCTCATTCTCAGCTAGTGGAACAAGAACATAAAAATGTGAGAGGACGCACATGGATGTCTAAAAAAACCAAAAAAAGGAGTGAAGGACATCTTACACATGTTGAATACAACGAGTATGGTCAAGTAGTTGGTGAGACTAGAAGTAATGTTTCATCACAACTTGGAGCTATTTTTTGAGCCACTGTGTCCATCAACACTAATAGTTGGAACGATGTTATGTAATGACCCAACTAATTCTAGACTTTGGACCATTAATAACTACTATACATAGACACTAATCTTAAGAAAAACATACATGTGAAATAGTCATAACTTTATTAAAAACTGTAAAGCAAAGGTTATCATATAAAAATTCGGAGTAGGATATGGGATCCCATTGTTTGAAATAAAAAATATCTTAAATCTTAAACAAATTCGTTACAAAATCAGTTGCGGAAAAAAAATACATATAAAGCATAATTGAAATGACTAAAAACAACTTCATCCTCGAATCGTTCATGTAGTCCACCGAATCCATTCTCCCTCAATAGAGAATCCCAAGCCGCCTAGAATCTTTCCACCGGCATGACTATTTTCCTGCACATATAAAACAAAGGAATGAGCCTAATGCCCATCAAGGAAAATCTACTACAAGCATGAAACATAAACATAAACATAAGCTATAAGCATATAACATATATCATATAACTATAAACTTATATCATAATTCTAACCTATGTACATGGTAAGCATTGGGGTTTGCTAACTAAGTAACTATAAGCCTCAACATACAACGAGGTTTGCTAGATAAGCAACTATAAGCCCCAAAACATAAGAGGGTTGGGGTTTGTTATTTAAGCAACTATAAGCCCCAAAACATATATATATATCATAACATATAAAAACATATTATAGCATAATCATATAAGCATATAATAACTATCCTATTTTCCTTACCAAATACCGGAATGTGAGAACAAGGACGGGATTTTGGAACACTCCTAAAAACCATTACTGAGAAGGTGAGTATTTCTAAAAGAAATGAACTAAAACCACCGAGAAGAAGAGCTTACTGAAATGAAACCTCAAGTTCAATGAACTTAATTGCCTAACCATGAATGGAAAACAACAAGTTAGAATTTGAGTAGAGAAAACCTATAAAAACTAATGAAATATACAAAAATGAACTAGGAATAGGAATACTTTTGAATGCACTATAACCGAACTACACCTCAAAATCTTACTTCCCAAGTGTTTAATAAGCTTAAGACGATAAAGCTTATAACCCCAACCCAAGTGTTTAACACTCTAAAGTAAACCTAGCAGCTTGAAGGCTCTGAACGCAGCTTAAAGAATGAATGAGATGGCTGGGTACTAGGTCCTATTTATAGAGTTCAAGAATGAAAAGATCTTCTTTTAGCTTGAATAAAATTAATGACTTTTTAATTGAAAAACATTTGAATAATCGTTCAGCAGAGGCTTAAGACTCGGTCAAAAGATTCTAAGCTTATCAAGTGGTTATGGAATAAAAATGAGCTCGGTTTCAAAACCATTCAAAAATAATGCCCTAGAGTCGATATATCGCCCATGGTAGGCGATATATCGCCTGGGCTTATATTCCCGAGGCTTCTCAAAGGGTTCGTGTAACGTCCTGGATAGCCAAGACCGCTACACTGTGTGTTTGCAAAGGTGTAGGACTTGCTAATCAAGTCATTTAATTAAAACGTGTCACTAACCATAAGTGTGCTAGGGTTAAAAATAAGTTTTGGCCTCAAAACATACATTTTATAAAATTAAACAGTTTCACATATGGGATCCCAAAAAGAAAATAGTGTTTAAAAGTTGGTTTACAAAATCTCAAAAGTTAAAAACAATCATCTGCCATACTAAGGCAAAGTAAGCATTTTCGTTCCTCTCGTCCCTGCCTTCCCTCTCAACCGTGGCGGCTGAGCAGCCGGTCATGTACATTCAGCTCGTAGAGCTCTCCAAATCAGGGCTGATCGAGCTTTCCCTTGCCTTTACCTGCACCATGCAGCACCCGTGAGCCAAGGCCCAGCAAGAAAACACAATACACATCATATACAGTATTAGCAAACAAGTAACCTTTTAAGCATGTTCAATCACTCAATATTCATATCAACTTTATAGCACGTAATCATAATCCAAGATACAAGTAAATACCATTAATAATCAAATTACTCAATAGTCACAATAATCATCGTTAATAGCCAAAATACACAATAATCAGGGCCGACGACTTAGGCCGCACCCTCTGTTTAACCCACTGACTCCGGCCCACTTAAACTGAGCACAGTGCATAATAAGCTGTCCTTGGCTACCAGTGGCCGAGCTGCGCCCTGTGTGCTAGTTTAACCTTGGCATGCTTAGGCCATTAGTTTACTATTTACATGGCATAATACCATTCTTTCAAACATATATATTAGGGATCCCTTAGTCCCGTTCCAAATATACAACCAGGTGTAGATTTCTTACCTTTAACTTCTTCGTTTATTAATTACAAGAGACGTCCCTCGAGCAAGATCCTTTCCCGAGCCCTAGCTTCAGTACGTAATCACAACCAAGGTATTGGGTTCCATTAATATCCAAATATAGTTTTTCGGGTACAAAACTAACTTCCGGGAAATAAATCCCACCAAGTAGGCTTGATTCTCGTGCTTAAAAACCCTAAACGTTCAAGTATGCGTCTAAGGGCTGCGGCTCTTGAAGCCTAGCCGCGGCCCTACCCTAAAACATAACCTTAGCCCTTCCTGAAAGAAGACACGTGCCGCAGTCCTTGCTTTGGGCGCCGCCGCGCTAGCCCCTAGCCGAGCCCTCCAGGCTCATCTTCATCCTAGGGCCGCAACACTCTAGAACAGAGCCGCGACCCTTCCCTTCGAGCCCAGAAATTCCACCATTTCAAACCCCTTAACATTACCTAAAATCATCCCAAAGCTCCCTATTTCAATAACAATCATTCCCAACACTTTTAAGATTACTTTAGCAACATAATTCAACAAAAAAAAACCAGCCTAACACACATTAAAATCTCTTTTCAATTTCCGAAACTCAAGAACTTCAAACACTAAAACCAGCCAGTCAAAACTCAAATTTAAGCTTCTAAATCATGAATTATAGCTTACCTCTTCACCTGAACCCCTTCTCTAAGCAGAATCCAAGTAAATTCCTAGCTAATTCCCAAGCTTCCAGCTTAAATTCAACCTTAAACATCAAAATTGCAACTATCTCAACACCCAGCTAGAACTCAGAATTTTCTAACTAAAAAGGAAAGGAATCACTGCTTACCTTAGTATTGATTAAATTGCTTGGATAATCCTTGAGTTAAACCTCAAAATCCTCTCTTCAATTCACTAAATTCCAACTGAAATTCCAGCTCAAATCCTCCAAGTTTCTCTGTGTTTAGCTTGTGTTTTTTCCTTGAGAGAGAAGAGAGAGAATAGGCTGAGAAAGAAAAGTCGGTTTAATTTTGTTCTACTGTTTTCTATTTTTCATAAGTCTATCCTTTATCACTTAGGTCAAACTCGAGGCTCGGGGTGCCGGAAATGTCCCCGAGGGCAAAATGGTAAAATTCCCCATTTACCGGCCTAAATTTGGTTCTCACATAATAATGTGGTTCTCACAAATACCATAAATATATCACATTAACATCAATATAGTCATACAAGCATTTTTAATCATATAATTATGCATTCAAATCAATAAACTCACTCATATCACATTTAACTCAACTATGCCCTCTAGGCCCACTAATCAAGGCCCTTAAGCCTTATTGTTGTAATCCTGAAATCTCGAGCTATCATAGCATTCAACCCTCTAATCTGTCCTGCCTAGCTGCATCAGTAGGAACAAGGATTGGTGCGAACTTCGCAAGTCTATCGAATTTCAGAGCATATTCTGTAACGGTCATATTTCCCTGCACCAAACTCACAAACTCATTAACTTTCGCTGCCCTGACGGCAACGTTGTAGTATTTCTGACTGAATAGGTCTTTGAAGCCTTCCCAACTCAAAACAGTAACATCCCTGGTTTGCGATGCCACTTCCCACCAGATGCGGGCATCCTCTCTCAACATATACGTGGCATAGGCCACTCTATCATGTCCTTCTACCCTCATGAAATCTAGGATAGTGGTAATCATGGTTAGCCATTGCTCGGCTTTCAATGGATCCGGTCCACCCTCAAAGATTGAGGGTTGCTGCTTCCTGAACCGTTCATACAATTGCTCCCATCTGTTTCCAACCTCTCCTGACTGCACAACCGGTACCACTGCAGGTGGTACAATAGGGGCAGCACTCCCTGATGGAGCCTGCTGTCGCAGAATACGAATCTACTCATCTTTGCTCTGCAACCGAGCCTGCATATCGGCCATAAGTTGCTGCCAGTTATCAGGGACTGGCAGAGGAATCTGGCCCTGGCCATCACCCCCGGTCCCGGACCTAGTGCCGGCTAGTCGCGTAGATTTTCTTGGACGCATAGCTATCCAAGTCAATCTGCAATCAACGACTCGGCAATTAAACCATGATGACAGGGTAAAAACTTCTCCCAAAAACCCATCAGAGTAACATAACCAATCACAAACATTCACAAAATAAGCATTCATCCACATGCACCAGCTGCTAATAAGCATGCCTCCAATCTCATCACACAATAGCTATGAAACAAACATTCATCCATACACAATATCCAATTAATCATTCAAATATTCATTTATATGCAATACGATGTTGATAAGCATGCCTTAATATTCTCATACAGCAATCAAGGGCCAGGCCCTATCAGTATCTCATGCTCCATATTAATCTAATAGATAACAACAATCATAATTCATTCCAGGCATATAAGCATATAAACACATATACACATTACCAAACCCTGATTTGAGCTTGTCTCTATCAGCGAATGTACATGTCCAGTCGGTCTTCAGGAACCCTTAAACCTAGGATGCTCTAATACCAAGTCCTATAGCTAATGTACATTTGAAACGGGAAAAGTCACAACGGGGCTTAACAGTGGACTTTGGATAAGTCAGGGGTATTTTAGGTATCAGGTAGTTATTTAGACTATCGGGTTATGAAAATAAATATATGGAGATATATTTGAGGTTAGGAAGTCTAGGCGGGATTATTGGGAAATTTTACCATTTTGCCCTCGGGGACGTTTCCGACACTCCGAGCCTCGGGTTTGACCTAAGTGATAAAGGTTAGACTTACAAAAAATAAAAAACAATATAAAAAAATTAAACTGACTTTTCTTTCTCAGCCTATTCTCTCTCTTCTCTCTCAAGGAAAAAACACAAGCTAAACACAGAGAAACTTGGAGGATTTGAGCTGGAATTTCAACTGGAGGATATATTTGAGGTTTAATTCAAGGATTATCCAAGAAATTTAATCAGTACTAAAGTCAACAGTGATTCCTTTCCTTTTTGGTTAGAAAATTCTAAGTTCTAGTTGGGTGTTGAGATAGTTGCAATTTTGATGTTTAAGGTTGAATTTAAGCTGGAAGCTTGGGAATTAGCTGGGAATTTACTTGGATTCTACTTAGAGAAGGGGTTCAACAGAAGAGGTAAGCTATAATTCATGATTTAGAAGCTTCAATTTGAGTTTTGACTAGCTGGTTTTAGTGTTTGAAGTTCTTGAGTTTCAGAAATTGAAAAGAGATTTTAATGTATGTTAGGCTGGGGTTTTCTGTTGAATTATGTTGCTAAAGTCATCTTAAAAGTGTTTGGAATGATTGTTATTGAAATAGGGAGCTTTGGGATGATTTTAGGTAAGGTTAAAGGGTTGGAAATGGTGGAATTTCTGGGCTCGAAGGGAAGGGTCGCGGCTCTCTTCTAGAGTGTTGCGACCCTAGGATGAAGATGAGCCAGGAGGGCTCGGCCAGGGGTGAGCGCCGTAGTGCCCAAAGAAAGGGCCGCGGCGCGTGTCTTCTTCCATGGAGGCCTTAGGTTCTGTTTTAGGATAGCGCCACGACTAGGATTCAAGGGCTGCAGCCGTTAGATGCATACTTGAACGTTTAGGGTTTTTAAGTAGGGGAATCGAGCCTAGTGTGCTCGGGATCAATTTCACCACCGTGCTTGGTGGGATTTGATTTCCCGAAAGTTAGTTTTGTACCCGAAAATCTATATTTGGATATTCATGGAACCCTATACCTTTGTTGTGATTAGGTGTTAAAGCTAGGGCTCGGGAAAGGATCGTGCTCGAGGGACGTCGCTTGTAATTAATAAACGAAATGTCCTGGATTGCCAAGACTGCTACACTGTGTGTTTATAAGGTGTAGGACTTGCTAATCAAGTCATTTAATTAAAACGTGTCACTAATCATAAGTGTGCTTGGGTTAAAAATAAGTTTTGGCCTCAAAACTTACATTTTATAAAATTAAACAGTTTCACATATGAGATCCCAAAAAAGAAAATAGTGTTTAAAAGTTGGTTTACAAAATCTCAAAAGTTAAAGACAATCATCAGCCCTGATTTGGAGAGCTCTGCGAGCTGAATGTACATGATCGGCTGCTCGGCCGCCATGGTTGAGAGGGTACACTTTGTGTTTGTAAAGGTGTAGGGCTTGCTAACCAAGTCATTTAATTAAAACGTGTCACTAACCATAAGTGTGCTAGGGTTAAAAATATGTTTTGGCCTCGAAAGATACATTTTATAAAATTAAACAGTTTCACATATGGGATCCCAAAAAGAAAATAGTGTTTAAAAGTTGGTTTACAAAATCTCAAAAGTTAAAGACAATCATCAGCCATACTAAGGCAAAGTAAGCATTTTCGGTCCTCTCGTCCCTGCCTTCCCTCTCAACCGTGGCGGCTGAGCAGCTGGTCCTGTACATTCAGCTCCCAGAGCTCTCCAAATCATGGCTGATCGAGCTTGCCCTTGCCTTTACCTGCACCACGTAGCACCCATGAGCCAAGGCCTAGCATGAAAACACAATACACACCATCTAAAGTATTAGCAAGCAAGTAACCTTTTAAGCATGTTCAATCACTCAATATTCATATCAACTCTATAGCATGTAATCATAATCCAAGATACAAGTAAATACCATTTATAATCAGATTACTCAATAGTCACAATAATCATCTTTAATAGCCAAAATACACAATAATCAGGGCTGACGACTTAGGTCGCACCCTCTGTTTAACCCACTGACTCCAGCCCGCTTAAACTGAGCTCAGTGCATAATAAGCTATCATCGGCTACCAGTGGCCGAGCCGCGCCCTGTGTGCTAGTTTAACCTTGGCACGCTAAGGCCATTGGTTTACTATTTACATAGCATAATACCATTCTTTCAAACATACATATTAGGGAGCCCTTAGTCCCGGTCCAAATATACAACCGAGTGTAGTTTTCTTTCCTTTAACTTCTTCGTTTATTAATTACAAGCGATGTCCCTCGAGCATGATCCTTTCCCAAGCCCTAGCTTCAGCACCTAATCACAACCAAGGTATTGGGTTCCATTAATATCCAAATATAGGTTTTCGGGAACAAAAATAACTTCCAGGAAATCAAATCCCACTAAGCACGATGGTGAAATTGATCCCGAGCACACTAGGCTCGATTCTCATGCTTAAAAACCCTAAACGTTCAAGTATGCATCTAAGGGTTGCGGATCTTGAAGCCTAGCCGTGGCCCTGCCCTAAAACAGAACCTAAGGCCTCCTTGGAAGAAGACACGCACAACGGCCCTTGCTTTGGGCGCCGTGGCGCACACCCCTGGCCGAGCCCTCCTGGCTCATCTTCATCCTAGGGCCGCAACACTCTAGAACAGAGCCGCGGCCCTTCCCTTCGAGCCCAGAAATTCCACCATTTCCAACCCTTTAACCTTACCTAAAATCATCCCAAAGCTCCCTATTTCAATAAAAATCATTCCAACCACTTTTAAGATGACTTTAGCAACATAATTCAACAGAAAAACCCAACCTAACACACACTAAAATCTCTTTTTAATTTTTGAAAATCTAGAACTTCAAACACTAAAACCAGCCTGTCAAAACTCAAATTTAAGCTTCTAAACCATGAATTATTGCTTACCTCTTCAACTGAACCCCTTCTCTAAGCAGAATCCAAGTAAATTCCCAGCTAATTCCCAAGCTTCCAACTTAAATTCAACCTTAAACATCAAAATTGCAACTATCTCAACACCCAGTTAGAACTCAGAATTTTCTAACCAAAATGGAAAGGAATCACTACTTACCTTAGTACTTATTAAATTGCTTGGATAATCCTTGAGTTAAACCTCAAAATCCTCTCTTCAATTCACAAAATTCCAGCTGAAATTCCAGCTCAAATCCTCCAAATTTCTCTGTGTTTAGCTTGTGTTTTTTCCTTGAGAGAGAAGAGAGAGAATAGGCTGAGAAAGAAAAGTCAGTTTAATTTTATTCTACTGTTTTCTATTTTTTGTAAGTCTATCCTTTATCACTTAGGTCAAACCCGAGGCTCAGGGTGCCGGAAACGTCCCCGAAGGCCAAAACGGTAAAATTCCCCAATATTCCCATCTAGATTTCCTATCCTCAAATATATCTCCATATATTTATTTTCATAACCCGATAGTCTAAATAACTACCCGATACCTAAAATACCCCTGACTTATCCAAAGTCCACTGTTAAGCCCCTTTGTGACTTTTCCCGCTATCTAACCCTAAGATCGCCTCAAGTCGTGCTCTGCAAACCTACACACATAATAATTTGGTTCTCACAAATACCATATATATATCACATTAACATCAATATAGTCATACAAGCATTTTTAATCATATAATTATGCATTCAAATCAATAAACTCACTAAAATCACATTTAACTCAACTATGCCCTCCAGGCACACTAATCAAGGCCCTTAAGCCTTATTAGTGAATTTGGGTCGTTACAGTTCGTGCGAAGTTACGTGTTTTTCTTATTCCCCGAGTGGCGATATATCGCCCCCTAGAGCTGCGATATATCGGCATACGCTGAAATATTATACACGTAATTGCACTTTTTCAGCCTAATTTGAATTGATTAAACATCTTTGACTGAGTCCTATAACGATTTCAAAGCTGCTGGCAGAGTCTGGGATTTTCACAAATTACTCTTAATAAACTATTCCTCAAAAATACTTAATTTCTCAATATACATGCACATGACAAGTGTCATGATCATATTGGTTCTTTCTAAACCTTATTGTATAATAAATATCATCTTCATAATCAGCTATATTAATCAAACCTTATGATATAATTAATATTCCTAATCTATAAGTGTTGCTACGAGTGTCCAACTATGTCCCGACTTGAACCAAAATCCACAGTAATAAACATACTATAACTACTACTAGCTATTACTATTACTACTACTATCTAACTAGCTAAGTAAAGTTCTTGGACTCTACATGTTAGTATGTTGGATAAAAATAAAATATGGGATATAGTGAAGGTATGATTTTATTAATTATATTTCATTAAATGTTTTTAAAATATATATTTTTGTGATAATATGATTCTTATTACTTTCAAACTTGTAGAAAAAATTTTATTTGGACCCTAAACAATAGAAACAAATATTGATGGATGCGAGAAAGTACTTTCGAAATTTGAAGACTAATATCACAAGGGTACACGTGTATGACGCTTTGAAAAAATTCCCAAATGAGTTCCCGCCAGCTATTCCATTTGGATTTGAGAATGTCATAACGCTAGATGAATGGTTAAAGTTTGTGAACTCAAGATTAACTCCCAAGTGTCGTAGAAAGAGAGAAGAAATGCAAAATTATCGCGCATTGAATAAATACAATCACAACCTCTCTAGAGGAGGCTATGTGCTTATTTAAGAGATGTTAATGGAACAAAGTGGGAAAAGTCTGACTGAACTTGAGTGGGCAGACTTGTGGAGCATGGGTCATCAGAATGCTAAATGAGAGCTAGTTGGAGAGGCCTCTGAGATTCAAAAAAATATTGTAAGTGTTCATATTTAATAATGTTGGTATATCAAATTATTAGCTTCTATATATATAACTTTCTATGAATATAGTTTCACAAGATCATTACCGGCAACTCCAAGCTGAGGGTAAATAGGCACCTGATGGCCCTGATGATGTGCTTAAGAGGGCGTTGGGCACTCCTGAGCCCCGAGGACGTGTTAAGGCTGGAGGACACGGTCTGTCCCGCACAATATACTGGAATACACCAACACCTACCTCAATGAAAAATAAATCGAAAGCCTCTTCTTCGAATGACAACATTAGAAGGGAGTTTGAAGAAAGATTTCAAAAACAAGAAAAAGAATATCGTCAACAAGCACAACGTCTAGAAGAGCGCCTTAAGCAACAAGATGAACTCTTGAGAAAATTCATGGCCCAACAGAGCGGGTCGGGATCCAACATTTGAGAACCACTAGCACCACCATCATACTATGTGCCTGACCCACCAGTGCCACCTGCACATGAGTTTTACTATACTCCTGACCCACTAGTGCATCAAGCAGAAGATCAAATTATTGCACTACAACCGCTTTTGAAAGAGGTAATTAAACTTTCTTGAATATTCCAAAACCTAATAAATTTCTTTACTGTTTCAACATGCTTATTTGTATATAATATGTTTCTTGCCCAAGGCCGAGCATGCCAATTAGCCATTGGTTCAGTTTCAAACGTGGTTGCATCAGGTAAACTCATTGAAAGAGAGGCAGGCAACAACTACCAATTTATGATTACTAGCATTCTTAAGGCAACCTATCCTCTCCCTTTTGCATATCCTTATTTGGATATGTACATTGTTGCTCAAGCCATTGGGACGCCAATACCGTGGCCTAAGGATTTGGTCATTATATCTGAAGATATATATCATGAGGTGATGCCATATTTTTACATAATTATCTTTACAAGTCAATATTAATTTGTTTGCATTTTTAAATTTTTTTTTATATTATTGTATTCAGTTTCCCTCTACAAGTAGGACCAGATCACAACGACCTAAAGCTCCATCAACACAACAACCACGAGAAAGAAGACGACCACAAACTCCTCCAACACAACTGCACCACACTCCATTGTAACGATTACACAATATCGTATCTCAGTGGGTTGATGGCGAGTGTGTCAATCTAGGCATAGAGTCTGAAGTTTTTTATCAGTATATGTCTCGCTTTTATATATTTAAGGATGACATACTTTAGTTTGCTCGAAAGGAGAAGATTGGACAAGCAGTTGTCGTCAGCTACATGAGGTGTATATCTCACAAAGTTCATTCATTTAATTTTCTAATTTGATTTATTCACTCATATAACAATTTTTCGTATTTTTGTATTAGGTTCATTTATAGATATATGGTACAACAAGGTCGCCAAAATAAGTTTTTATTTGTCAATCCTAATATTGTAGCCACTCTAGGGAGTTCATTCGAAGATCATGTTCAAAATCCATTCAGATGATGCAATGACGTAAAATCAAAAGAACAAGTTATGCTTGTCCCTTGGAACCATGGGTAAGTTTAAAAAGTTGTCATTTTTCTGACCCATATCAATACTTTCTTTGTTTAACATTTGAGTTATAATTTTTTGTTTTTCTTATGCAGTGAACATTGGATGTTGCTTATTTTGGCACCATATGCATATCGTGTTTATTGTTGTGATCCGGTGAATTAATATCTGAATAATCATGAGGAGATTGTATCAGTGATCGTCAGTGCTTTCAATCTTTTTTTCTCTATGAATCTTCCTGATGTCGAGATCCCTGATACTCTACGCATTAAGCAACCTCGGGTAAGTAACTACAACTTACATTTTTTAACTTTTATAATTATTAAGTAGAATAATATGTATGCATTTTTTAACAAGTTTCAATTTAATAATGAATTACTCATACTTTTAAATAATTAGTGTCCACACCAACCAGACAATGTGGCATGTGGATACTACATAATGAGGATGTTGAAGGATTTGATTGACCATGCGAGTCCTGGACATTACTTGAGAACGATATTATTAATTAAAATTTACAAATTATTTTTGAAACCATATATATAAATGTAATCAAATAATTAGTTACTATATTTTACTTTATATTTTTTGCAGCTAACAAGTACGTCATCTACAGAGGCACAAATTGATGAGTTGTGACAAGAATGGGCGACATATATGTTACCGATAATCCAAAGTTACCGATCTCGTTGTTAGGTTTTCTTTTTTTTTACCTCTTTCTTCACACACAGTGAAATATTTGTTAATTTTGAATATGTCTTACAAATATTGTGTTTCTTGTATATGTCTATCAAATATTGTGTTTCTTGCATATTTTCATTTTACTAATTATGTCAATTTCAATTTAAATTAATATTAAATTGATTTCAATTTAATTAATTATTAAAATAATTTCAATTTAATTAATTATTAAATAAAATTAAAATAATATTAATTATAAATTAATTTAATTTATTTTTTTAAACCTGGGAGACGTGGGAAGTCTCTCACTTCTCCCAATGGTAGACATTGAAAGTCTCTGGGTTGAAAGTCAATGTTTTTGGACACCTTTCAACCTCTCCCACTGGGAGACATGTGATGTCTCTCACCTCTCCCATTGTGAGACATGAGATATATACTTACAATGACCCCACCTACAACGTCTCCCCATATGGGAGACATTGTAGACTTTCAATGTCTCCCAAATAAAGTCATAAAACCCATATTTTGTTGAAGTGTATACCTCTCCCAATGTGCTTTTACTGTTTCTCCTAAATAATTTTCTAAATAAGCATACATTTCTTCTCCGGTATGATTATGCTCATTATTACTGAATTCCATAGTTGGGGGTATATATTTGTTATATTTAATTGTTTATTAATTGTAAGCTTCAAAATTGAAGTTTCTATCAAGCCTTGGTTACATTTTGTGGTTTACATAAAATCATAGGCTTGTGATTTTATGTAACAAGGTTCGTCAACAACAAATGTCAATTCTACCACTTGTTTATTTGTGTTATGTACTTTGTAATCTTTTTCCTTAGAGTCTAGATTAACATTGTTTATTGCTTTGAGTTGTAACATACAAACTAAGGTTATAGCCTCAAATCCCCAACATTCAAAAATTTCTATCTCTAAACCTAAGTTTTGTATCAAAGTTTTTCTATTTCTAAGGTTTATCTACTAACCAAAGCTATGGAAGAACACTCCTCATTCTCAGCCCTCAAGTTCGTGTCTCAAGATCTGGTGATACTAGATAGATTTGATGGCTCAAATTTTGTTCGCTGGCAAGATAAGATCAAGTTTCTTCTCACAACTTTGAAGGTGCACTACATTCTCGACAAATATTTAAAGAATTTGGAGTCTCCAAAGGATGATGATACTCAAGAAGTGATCAAGGAAAGGAATAAAATTGAAGAAGATTAGCTCATATGTAGAGGCCACATACTCAATGATCCATACAAAAACACTACATCGATAAAGGAGATATGAGAATCTCTTCAGAAGAAGTACAAAACCGAAGAAGAAGGTACCAAGAAATTCCTCATAACTCAATACATGGAATTTAAATTATTTGATGGTAAAAACTTACTCCCCCAAGTACATGAGCTTCAAGTGATTGTGAATACGTTATCTACTCTTAAGATAACATTGTCGAAACCCTTCGTTGTGGGAGAGATTATAGCCAATTTACCTCCATCTTGGAGAGGCTATAGACAGAAGATCATCCATAAGAATGAAGAGATCTTAAAGCACCTCAGGATTGAAGAGGAGTCTCGTTCTAGAGACAAGTCTATGGAAGAGTGAAATGTTGGGACAATCAAGGCTAACGCCATAGAGAAACCCTCTCAATCCAAGGGATGGCTCACAAGAAACCCCAATCAAAGAGGGATACTCAGCTAGCCCCTAAGAAGAATGAAGGGAAACTCAAGGGTGTGAGAGGCTCTTTGTTTGTTTGTTGAAAGAGTGGTCACATGGTTAGAGAATGCAAGTAACGAAAGTCCCACAACCATGGATCCAAGGTCAACACAACCGAAGAGGACTTTGAGTGAGGTGAATTCCATCCAAGGAAAAGTACAAGGGTGGTGGTGTGACAGTTGTACCATCTTTCATGTAACTTATGATAGAGAGATCTTCAAAACCTTTGAAGAGTCAAAGAATAGCAATGAGATCCAAATGGGTAATGAGCATAGATCCAAGGTTTTGGGCAAGGGGAATTTTGATCTATTCTTCACATCCAGAAATAAGGTTCTTTTGACCAATGTATTGTATGTTCTAGATATGAGTAAGAATCTTGTGAGTGGGCACTTGTTGAGCAAACCGAACATCAAAGCGGTGTTTGAGTCCGGCAAGCTAATTTTATCGAAAGGGAATTACTTTGTGGGGAAATGGTATGTTTGTGATGGAATGATAAAATTGTGCACCAAAGACTCTTATTTTTATAATAATGCATGCTTTTACTCCTCTTATATGCTTGACTTTGATTCTATTACTTTGTGGTATAATAAACTTGCTCATATAGGATATAGTACAACTAGAAGAGTTTGTAGATATGGTTTAATTGTATGCAATGATTTTAATGTGAATTATGTATTAAATCTAAGATGGTAAAGAAACATTTTCCAAGTGTTGAAAGAAAAACTAACTTGCTACATTTGATACATAGTGATAGGTGTGAATTGAGTGGAACAATTACTAAAGGTGGGCATATATATTTTATTACCTTTAGTATGTGTACTTTCTTAAGAATAAGGATGAGGCCTTTAGCATGTTTAAAATCTATAAAGCCAAAGTTTGAAATCAATTGGAAAATAAAATTAAAGTGATTAGAAGAGATAGGGGTGGTGAATACTTTTCCATTGAATTCAATGTGTTTTGTGAGATGCATGGTATAGTACATGAATGTACAACCCATTATACACTCCAACAAAATGGTATAGTAGAAAGAAGGAATAGAACATATGTCAAAATTATAAATGTTATGCTATTACATGCAAATTTGAGTTTTGCATTAAGGAGAGAAGCCTTGCATACTGCTTGTAATATTCTAAACTGAATTCATCTATAGAAGAATCAAATTTCACCATATGAGATATGGAAAGAAAATAGGCCCAACCTAGGGTATCTCAAAGTGTGGGGGTGCCTTCATTATTGCAAGAGCACAGAGCCTAAAATGACCAATTTGTATCCAATGGCCATGAAATGTGTGTTTGAAGGATATGCCTCAAATAGCAAGGCCCATAGGCTATTAGAATTGGAGTCTAATGTAATAATTGAATCAAGAGAAGTCGAATTCTCAAATTCCAATGACAACATCTAAAACATTTTTCTTTTCCTTATCATCAATACACAATCTATATGCTCATCAAATGGATGTCAAAACGTCATTCCTAAATGGTAACCTCGATGAGGAGGTGTACATGGAACAATCAGAAGGGTTTGTTCTAAGGGGAAATGAACATAAGGTGTGTAATCTTGTCAAATCATTATATGTTTTAAAACAAGCGCTAGAACAATGGCGTGAGAAGTTTGATGAAACCATTGTTTCAGATGGGTTTAAAGACAATAGTATGGACAAGTGCTTATAGACATGCGATAACTATGTCATCCTAGTGTGTCAATATGTTGATGATATGTTAATATTAAGTAATGACATGAAAGACATTATAGAAACGAAGATGTTTCTATCTTCTAACTTCAAAATGAAGGACCTTGGAGAGGTTGATGCCATACTAGGTATCAAAGTTAGAAGAAATGTGAATGGATATGCCTTAGGTCAAGCTCATTATGTTCAGAAAATGCTTGACAAGTTTGGTCATCTTAATATAAAAAATGCAAACACACCCTTCAATTCAAGTCTATAGCTTGAAAAGAATGAAGAGATAGTGATGGCTCAACTAGAGTATGCAAGTGCAATTGGGAGCTTGATGTATGCCGCACATTGCACTACAGCAGACATAGCCTTTGCAGTTAGTAAACTAAGTAGGTTTACTAGCAACTTAAGTATCATACATTGGAAGGTCATGGAAAGAGTATTTGGATACCCTAAAAGGACCAAAGAGTTATGCCTCAAATATTCTAAGTTTCCTAAGACACTTAAGGGATATTTTGACGCAAGTTGGATATCTGGTGTAGGAGATAATCTCTCCACAACCGATTTGGTGTTCACCCTTGGTGGGGGTGTCTTTTCTTGGTGATCTAAGAAACAAACATGTATATATCACTTAACCATGGAGTCTGAGTTTATTGCTCTAGGGGCAACCAGAAAGAGGTCGAGTGGCTAAGAGATCTCATGTTGGAGATTTCAAAAAACTGTGGTTGACATATCGATAATTTTGATACATTGTGATAATCAAGCCACTTTTATTAGAGCTTACAACATGATATATAATTGGAAGTCTACACATATATGTCTAAGTCATGAATATATGAGGGAATCAATTGATAAGAGTGTCATATCAATTTCATATGTCAAATCTTGTGAGAACTTAGCAGATTTGTTTAACAAACCTCTTGGGAGAGATTTGATGAGTTCTATAAATATCAGGATGGGACTAAAACTCCTTGACCAATAGATTCCCTAATGATGGCAACCCAACTCAAAACTTGTATACATCAAGTGTAGATTCAATGGTAAGAACATGTCATTGATAAGGGTGTTGGAAAAACAAGCAGGGGAATAGGCATGGTGGGCCCATTGTATACAACAATAAATTTTTTCCATCTCTCATATATAGTGTAATGTCGTGGATAACAAAGACTGTTACACTGTGTGTTTAAAATAGTGCAAGACTTGTTAATCAAGTCATTTGAACATACATGTGTTCCTAAAGTCAGCTGACAGGTTAGGGTTAAAAGATTTTGATCATAAAATGGTTGACTTTCATTAAAATAAGAGTTTGATACATTGGATCCCAAAAATAATGATTACATGGTGGTTACAACCCTCAAAAGTAAACACAACTGCAGCCTGTCTAAGTGGTAAAATATAAATTTTGGCTCTAGTCCCTGTAAATTCCTTAACCGTAGCGGTTGAGCAGCTGCCGATGTACACTTAGCCTCCAAAGCTCTCCAAATCATGGCTAGTCAAATTTCTCTTTCCTTTACCTACACCACATAGCACCCGTGAGCCAAGGCTCAGCAAGAAAACTAAGTTCAACATGCATAGATAACAACAACAGAATACGAGTAATAAGCTAGGCAACAGTAACAATTTAATCCATACATATAATTCAAACTTGATACAATTAATTAGGTGTCGGTGCCCTTAGGCCGAGCCCTCTAGTTATTTAGCTGATCCCAACTCACTTAGGCCAAGCTGCATTCAGTACCCTCAACATCACCCCTGACTCCCTTAGGCAACACTTTCACATCAAACATAGTAGACATACAAGTTGTGAAGCATGCCATTGAAAGAAGCACAAGTTAACCTGCCTATTTTGATATTTCCAATCATAAATACATTTATAATCTCACATATATCCATTTATAGGGGGTCTCAGCCCCAATCACAACTTGGGTGCGGGCTGCGAACTTCCCCTTTAGGGTCGTGGTGAACCTTCGAGACAACAAGCCCCCAGGGCTTCTAGGGTCACGCAGGTCGTGACGCCCATGAACAGAGTCGCGATGCGCCCCCGCAAACCCAGAAACCTGAGGCTTTTCCTGCTTTTTCTACTCAAATCCAAGCCACAGAATTCAACTTAAGCACATACCCAAGCCAATATTGAGTCTATAACCCTCAATATTACCTTACAAACAACACATATGGCCTATAACACTAGCTCAACCTTCCTTAAACCCCAAATTTAGAAACTAAACCAAGCATCCCTAAACATGTCCAAACCCAACCAGAATTCAACATATTAGGTCCTACAATCTTACCTCAGTGATAGCTTAACAAATCACATCTGGTCTAGTTCTATATATCACTATATATAAAGTGCCTTCACTTAAGTGTCCTCTACACTAGCGACCCGGATTTAGGTCAATTGTATTCATAATACTAGTGAACCGTACTAGCAGTAATTTATCTAAAGGTTCAATTACTTTATTTTACTGCGAACTATGTTAAGTTTATTATCTTAATCTCGATCCTCTCATACCAATATGAGATTAAGACCACATAGATAAACTTTGGAATTTTCTAATATTTACTTAATATTATCAACATAATATTGGGCATAGTCTATATATATAATAATTCAATTCAATTGTTTATTTCATTTGAAATATTTTTCAACTACAATTTCTTTAAGGGTACTATTCCCAACAATCTCCCATGTGTCCTAAAGAAAATTGTGACACCTCTTTTAATAAGTCAATCACATTCTCCTGACCGAATTTGTCGAACAAAGTGTTTGTAACAGTTTTGTAAGAAACTATTTTTAAGTTATCTTCAATATCATTACATCAATTATGTAAAATTGTCTTGAATTAAATGATATTTCATTTCATGTGCTTTACCCTCTCATGATTTCTAGTTCTTCTAGAATAGTTGCATCTCCATTGCTTTTGCAATGAGATATTACTTGTTTATTCTAGTATGAAAACCTTTTCAACATGACAAAGAACTCAACTAAATCAAATAGTCTATTTAACTGCCTGTAGTTGTTATATTTCATCTTTTGTGGTGAAACATACAAATCTGAAATGTCTAATATATTTCCAGATTAATGTGACTCCTCCACAATTATGGAAGCTGATTCTGATATCATTCTTTGAAGATTTAAAATCAGTTCATCCTTTGGAATTTTAGGTCATTGCCGAAATGCACATACATATAATCTCTATTATATTCAAGATACTCAAAATGAAGTCCTTAAAATTATTCAATGACTCAATCCATCATTGGGTTGATAACTGCTAACTATTCCCACTCTTTAACAAATGTCAATTCGAAAACATAACATTTGATACATTAAACAGTCTATCACTGAGTTGTAGGAATAATGTCTCATGTTCTCATTTTCTAGTAAAAGAACAAATGGACATTATTATTTAGATAATACATTGTCCTGACCGGGAAGGCAAGAAGCCTTTCTTGGATTTTTGTAAACTAAAGAATTTGAGCATCTTATCTAAAAAAATTCTTGAGATAGTGCCTAAGGATTGTTCTTTCAATCTCTATAGAGTTGAATGTATAGAACATTCTTGGCTTTTCTAAATCTAATAATTAGAAATGTTCAGCTAACCATTTCTTTTCTACTGACGATTTCTCTACATCATTCCCAATTATTAGAATGTTGTCAATATTAAGAATAAGAATCTCAATAGAATCTTTCTAGTCGAGATCTTCAAATAATTTTTCCATGTCAGCCATTCAATAAAGACAACTTAGGCATTCATTTCAATTAATCTCATAATCCATGCATAAAGAAGTAAATAAGAGTATGTAAACATATTTAAGTTTGGTTATAGTAGAAGATATTTATTCGAGTAATAAATTATTCTTTCTATTCATAGCCTTAGGCTATTAACCTAACTTTGAAAGGTCTGTACTTTCCCCTGTTCTCTTCTTCATCTTGAATATCCTATCTCAATCTGAAGTTCAATGAACTTTAGTTGGATGTTCAAGAATCCAGATGTCATAGAATTCTAAATTCCATTCATAGATTCATGGTGCTTCAACAATTGTTTTTCGTAAAAGCTTTTCATTTCATACTAGTATGTGAATGAAGTTTAGTTAGATTTTGTTACACACAATTTAACTATCTTTATATTTGTAATGGAGTAGTTACTAACTAATGCTCCCACTACAACAATGCTTTATAGAATTTGTGATATTCTTTGGTTTTACCATTATTAATTATTAGTAACTTGCTTACTTGACTTGCAGTCATTATTTCTAGTACAACATAACTAGAAAATGTAGTGATTATATTAATCATGCTTCAGCATTGAAGAGATACAAACTCTTTTGTAATCTCTTATGATTATTAAACTATTTCACTAAATGACTCCATCGAAATTTTCAATTTATTCACATAGCCACTTGTGAATCCCAACTTCTAAGTCTTTGATAATGTACAATCAAACATGTACAGAGTATAACAAGTGTTAAAATTAAAGAAATAATATAAAGTCCTGTAAAAAAGTCTCTGAACATAATTTGCGGAAAACATAACCATTTTCTTAAATAAGGTAACTGAAAATCCATATTAAATTTTTTTTTCAAAACATACAATAGTTCAGAAGTATGCGCATACTTAAAAGTAAATTACAATGTCATAATTTTAAAACATTCAATGAGCCCAAAATAAACTATTAGTTATCATATGGGTTCTAATCCCCAAAACGTAAATTCCAAAAGGTCGGTCCACATGTACATCCTCGCAGATAAACTCCAGCACTCACTGATCCACTTTGCCTTTGAGCTTACCTACAACACGAAACAACTAGGTAAGTGAAACGCTTAGTAAGAACAACTTAACAAACATAGCCACATAAACAGAGCAAGAACTTAACTAACTGTAACTAGTTAGATAATCAACCAAGAATAGGATCGTGATGAAACTGAACTGTATCACACATTTTAAGAACGTGCGAACATCCTAGAAAACTTATGGTCATTCCTCATAACCAAAATTTATAACCTGAAGGTACACCTGCACGCAGAAAATCCCAAAGCATACATACAGTCTTAACTGGTAACATACATACTTACTTACTAAGTCGTATCATAACAATCATTTGTATCATATCATACATACTTACTTAGGGTTCCGGAGGAACCTTCAACATAGCTTAACATATCTTAGCATATCTCACCATTACATCGACGGGTGTAAACTAGTTGCACCGATTACCCAGACTCGTAGAAGAATTCAACATACTTTCTTAGCCATAGAGATTTGATTCCAGAATTAATTTACTTACGTGTCACAGAGTTTAACCGAACTCTTATGTCATGGGTGTTAAGCCAAACTTCTTACATATTGCGATGGCCAACTGACTTTAGCCACACAGGCATCAGTGGTGACCCAGACTTCTTACATACCACGATGGCCAACTGACTTTAGCCACACAAGCATCGGTGGCGAACCAGACTTCTTACATATCGCGATGGCCAACCTACTTTAGCCACACAGGCATCGGTGGCAAACTAGACTTCTTTCATATCGCGATGGCCAACCGACTTTAGCCACACAGGCATCAGTGGCAAACTAGTTTCTCACATAGATCCCCGGTCGCTAGCCGGATTTCATAGTTGTCACTGTAGCTAGGTCGACTGCTTACCTTAGTCATAAGTATGCGAATTCTCTAGGACCACGGTCTTAAGTAAACCTTCTAGGACTAGTTCAAATTATTAACTAATAACTCAGTTATCTAAACTATTCATTAACGTGTTGTAGCCAAACATATCATAAGTTATCTTACCCAGATTCCTTAGCGCTTGCTTGTGGAGACCATCTATCCAAAAGCGAGCCTTCACGCTTAGATAAAACTATAGTGAAACCACATAGTGACTCGGATTAAACTATGGCATATTCTTATAGTTAATATTCCACAATAGATACATGAAATAAATTCTTAGGGACTCTATACTATAGTCTTTTATAGAGTTCACAGTGTATAAGGCCGGATTTCATTTTAGACTTAACGGTATCATAGGAAAATCGATCTCGCAGCAACATGCTCACAGTACCATGCATTTTAATATTCTTTAATTGAAGAACTCATTTATCGGATAACTCGTATTTTGGTTTTAGGAAAATGGAGTTATACTCAACTCATTTCTTTAGAAAATACCAACTTGCTGTCTTCTTATGAAAATTTACGGTTTCCTATCATTTACCAAATTACCGCTTATTAATCTGTTTCAAATAATATCTAACAATGTCATATCGCTCTCTTAAAGGTTCTACAAAACCCAAACTCCCATTCTTACCAATTCTTACCCATAACCTAGGATCTCTCTTTATGTTTTTTTTAAAGGAAGGGCAATTGGACCCTTAACTTATAAAATGGTAAAAAAAATCAACTTTTCGATAGAGCTCGAAATTGCTACCTTTCAGTTTTTAGGGCAAACTTAGAAAAGTTATTTCTCTTAAACCGTGACACATTTTTCTCTCAAAATTTACAGGAGTCCTTGTACACATCTTAAATAATTTCCTTCAAATTTTATAATATTTTGGATGGCAAAACCCATTCTATTTTTCAAAGCAATCTGGGCAGTGCCTGCTACCCGGATGTTTCTCCCAGTTTTTATGGTAAATTTGAAAATTTATTTCTCTTACACCGTAGCCCAGTTCTTTCTTAAATTTTACAGAAATCTTTATACATGTCTGAATGAGTTTTCTACAAAATTTCATAATTTTTGAAGTAATAAAACTTAACAAAATGTTTAAAGTCATTTGGGCAGTGCTTGCTACCCATAAGTATTGTTTCTAGATTCTAGGGCAAAGTTTGAAAAATTATATCTCTTATACCTTAACATATTTTCCTTTAAAATTTCACATTGACCCTTATAAATGTTTAAACTAACATCTTACAAAATTTCATAGCTTTTTGATTTGTAAAACCTGTTTAAAAGTCAAAACAATTTGAGCAGTGCATGCTGCCCAAAAATTTTCCAGATTTACATCAAGATGCCAAAAAGTTCATAACTTCGATTTGAAAACACATTTTTTCGATTTTCAAAAGCCTAAAGTCAAGTACTCATCTAGATCTATGGAAAAATAAAAATTATTTCCATAAACAGAGGTATTAGGGTATAATCTGACTTGGCAGCATGCATTTTTACACATTTTTACACGTTGGAAGTCAGACCACTTAAACTTGGCAGCATGCATTTTTACACATTCTAGCAAAACCCTAGCCACATGTATGCATGCAAATCAACAAATCAACCAATCTAACTCTCAAGAATAAAATAAACTTCAAAAACCAACAAAATAACCTATACAATAAGATCTAACATCAATAACCAAAAACAATTCAAAACCAACCAAAGATCTACCTTTGATTGTTCTAGCTTGGAGATGATTGTCCTTAGCTTGTTCAATCTTCCTTCTTGGATTCTGTTATCCAGATTTCCGGATAGCGTTTAGATTGATGTCCTCGGGGACGCAGAATTATCGATGTCTTTCACGGTAGGTAGCCAGAGCTCGCGGATGGGCAGAAAGGCTTCGCCTCTCCTGTTTAGTGTCCGGATTACTCTTCCAAGCAACCACAACACGGAAACTCGTCAGCTCTCCCGGACTCCCGAAGAGGTGTCCTTCGGGGAAGCCCCTTCCAGGAGAAGCTCTTCGAGTGGTCTCCGCGGTTGGAGTTCCGTGCCTCGCACATAACAAAACCAAGCGGTCGAGTCCTGGAGGAGGCATATTTGGAATGATATCCACTTGACACAGGATCCCGCCTGACACGCCCGTCAGGTCAAAGCCGCACACATCCCAGCACGCCTAAGGGTACCTTTTCGCCTACTGTTCCACTGACAACTTGGAAAAGACGGCTGACTTTGTGTGTTCCCCATACTTTCACGTAGATATACCCACATAGAGTCTTGTAGCCATGCTACTACAGTGATTGTATTCCCTATTTATGGCTGGTGTAATTAAGACTCATAGAGGGAGAGAAAAACCCTAATCCGAAACCCTAGCTATAAAGACCCCTTCATTTTACAAGAAGGGGGAGGATGAAGAAATCACATAGCAAAAACTCTACTAAAATCTCTCTATCTTGATCTTCTTCAAGAGAACCCGAGAGAAACACTGTGAGTGTGTGAAGTTCTTGTGCACCAGCCGTCTTACTGTAACCTTTTCCAAGTATAATAACATCGACTCGTGGACTAGGGCTTGTTAACGCCTGAACCACGTAAAAACACTGTTTGTTTAGTTACATTTAAGCATTTCTACAGTTCTTATCTTTTTATTATTCTGTTTGTATTCGTTTCCGAAAAACTCGGTAAACAGATTCTATACCCTCAAACTGAGCCCCATAGGTTTCACATGCAGATTTTTAAGAGAGTTTTAGAGTAGGAGATTTTAGATGAATGGTAATACACAAAAACTCTAGAACCCTTACCTTTGTTTTCACTAGATCACTAAAAAGCTTCAACTTTGAGATCATCCTAGAACAACCTCCCTTGAACCCTAGAAAACAAGATCCATGCCATACATGGCTATTAGATTACATGGATGAATATTCCACCCCTTAGGGTTTCAGATTTGAAGAAGAAAAGAAGTGAAATGGACAAAGTTTCGTACTTACCTCTTCACTAGTCTTCCCTTGAGCTTCTCCTTCCTTCAATGGAGAATGAGTGAACCAAGCTTGTGAAGAGAAGAGAAATGGAAGCCAAGGGGCTCAGGGCATTCAGTTTTTGGAGTTTAGAGTGGAAGAGAGAAAGTTGTTTGAGTGGACAAAAAATGATTTTTGAGGGAAGTGTGTAGTTTTGGTGAAAAAGGATTAAGGACAAAAATGTGGAAGAGCACTAATCATTAGGGTAGTCTCTTAACCTTCCCTAGGATATGTGTCATAAGACACTTGAGTGCATAGGCATAGTGTAATGCCCTGGATAACCAAGACCGTTACACTATGTGTTTAAAATAGTGCCAGACTTGCTAATCAAGTCATTTAACTAAAAATTTGAATCTAAAGTCATAAACAGGTTAGGATTAAAAGATTTTGGTCATAAACAGGTCGTTTTCATTTAAATGAATGTTTAGTACATGGGATCCCAAAACAGAGTTTAAAGGACATATTTACAAAATTTCCAAAAGTTATAATTAATCAAGGCCACTCTAATGGAAAAATACACATTTTAGGTTTCTATCCCTGTACAATCCCTCGACCGTGGCGGCCGAGTAGTTGAAAATGTACATCTTGCCCCTAGAGCTCTCCAACCCATGGTTGATCCATCTTACCCTTGCCTTTACCTGCACCATGTAGCAGCCGTGAGCCGAGGCCCAGCAAGAAAACCATAACATGATAGCATAATCAATATCGATAACCAAATAATTCATAAAACATTAACTAGATATTCAGTAGCTCTTTCCCCAGCACAACTCGTTGTTTCACCCATCCAGTCTCCTCTATCAGACCTCCCAGCTTACTCACATACTAGCGAATGTCTACTGTGATTTCCAGGGGCTGATGGAGGATTCCAATCCTAATTATCATCTGCAACCCTCACTATAACAATACCAGGTCCACTTAACCATTCTGAGCACAAATAATTTGAATTCATCTGCCATCACCGACTAAACCCCTCAGCCCTGATGTTCATACCCAGAGCCATCCCACGGCCAGGTCCAAACAACCACAATAATCATGCACACATAAAGCATAATGAACACCAATCTATAGTACTATGCATTATTTATTAAATTCCATTTCTACCAAGTACATTCATACTTACCATGCTTTCATAACCCAACAAGCAGATAAAGTATATAAATTCAATTTAAACAATTCACCTCATGCTCTCAATATACAAACCATTATCCAAATATTCATACACATGCAATAGCAATGCTAATAAGCACGCCTCAATATCACCACACAATAGTCAAGGGCCAGACCCTATTAGTGTCTCATGCTTCCTATTAATCATACCACTTAATACATTCAAACACTTAAGCATATAATCTCATGTATTCAGTTACAAAACCCTGAGTCGAGCTTGTCTTTAGCAGCGAGAGCACATGTCCAGCTAGTCTTCAGGAACCCTTAAACCTAGACCACTCTAATACCAAGTTGTGACGCCCTGGATAACCAAGACCGTTACACTGTGTGTTTAAAATAGTGCAAGACTTTCTAATCAAGCCATTTAAATAAAAATGTGAATCTAAATTCATAAACAGGTTTGGATTAAGAGATTTTTTTCATAAACAAGTCATTTTCATTAAAATGAATGTTTAGTACATGGGATCCCAAAACAGAGTTTAAAAGACATATTTACAAAATTTCCAAAAGTTATAATTAATCAAGGCCACTCTAATGGAAAAATACACATTTTAGGTTTCTGTCCCTGTACAATCCATCGATCGTGGCGGCCGAGCAGCTGACAATGTACACCTCGCCCCCAAAGCTCTCCAACCCATGGTTGATCCATCTTACCCTTGCCTTTACCTGCACCATGTAGCACCCGTGAGCCGAGGCCCAGCAAACCATAACATCATAGATTAATCAATATCGATAACCAAATAATTCATAAAACATTAACCAGATATTCAGCAGTCCATAGCATTCACATAATCAATGGTAACAATTGACAAATCAACAATCTATCATCCAGGTATTTACACATGCAATAATCATCAGATTAACAATAGTAAACATATCATACAATATTTAGGGTGGATGCCCTTAGGCCGTACCCTTTATTTAACCCACTGTCTCCGGCTCACTTAGGCCGAGCCCAGCGTTTAACCCACTGACTCTGGCTCACTTAGGCCAAGCTCAGTGACTATTTAATTAACCTCAACTACCAGTGGCCGAGCCACGTCCTGCACGCAAATATCAATTCCGGCACTCTTAGGTCATTTATTTCATGCTCTCGTGGCTTATCATAATCATACAACAATTGTATTCAGATATAGGGAGCCCTTAGTCCCATCACAGCCACACAAAAGGGTGCAGTTTTCTTACCTTTAATTCTGAGTGGAGAATGCGAAATGATTCCGAGCATGCTCCTTAGCCTCAAGCCTTGGCAATAAACCTAGTCACAAAGGCCATGATATCTATCAACTTCCAATCAACCTAAAATACCTAGGAAACGGAAACTAGCCTTCGGGATCTCCATTTCTACCAAACCGGTTAGTAGAAATTTTCCCGGGCACCCAGGTTCGAATCCCCGAACCTTACCAATCTAGAAATAATTCTAAGGCAAAAATTCCCAGGCGGATTGCAACTTGGCTCAGCAAGTCACGACTTTCCCCAAGTCAGAGAGAATCCCAGGACAGAAGAGACACATGCACCGCGACGCCCCCTGGCCAAGTGCGGTGCGCCCAATGAACCCAGAGAGAACCTGGGTTTTCCTCCTCCTTCTACCATCCAAGAACACGAAAGCTCTACTAGTATTTTCTCTTCAATTCAACACTAAACCCACTACGAATTTGGACACATAACCACATATTTTCATCATATAATTCCCAGCAATATGAACAGAAACCAACCCCTCAATTCACCCACAAGAATCATAGTAATAACCACTAAAATTTCCTACCCAATTCATCACTCAATCTATACTCAAGAACTCAAAATCAACCCAACCTACTCAGCAAAAAAACACAGAAATTAAAGCCAAATTCTTACCTCAATTATAGCTGACTTCTCCTCTGTTTTCTAGCTTCAATTTCAGCTTCAATTCCTTTCCAACTCCTTCAAAGGTCACCAGCCCAAAAACTAACCTAAGTCCTTATTCCTTAGCTTCAACTCAAATGAGTGCAAGAGAGAGAGAGAGAGAGAGATACGTGGGAGAGAGAAAGAGAGCTGAGAAAGAGTCTTCTTTTTCCTTCTGTCTTTGAATAATTCCACCACCTTCTATTTGCTCTTAACAAATTTTGAATATATATCACCTAAGCAAATGACCATATTGGCCCTCCAAAGTATATGCCCTTCAATTAGCTCCTAGGGGTGGAATGGTCATTGTTCCCAATTTCCACTAATTCCTCGAGTGTTCCTAATATTTACTACTTAAATCCTGTCATCCAATTAATCACCAATTATTTACCCAATGTCTAATAACCCTCGATATATTTTCTAAATTCCCAAAAATACCCCTAGCTCCCCCGAGCCGGGTATTAATCCCCACCGTGACTATTTTGTCAATCCGCTCACTAGGACCCTCTCGAGCCATATGTTGAAAATATATCCACATAATAATGTGGTCTCAACAATTTATCACATGTAATTAAATTTATGCCCTCAACGGGCCAAAATTACAAATACCCCCTTAAAAGATAATTGGGGCCCACATGCATATTTAATACTAATAAACATGCATTTAATCATATCCATATAATCATAAAATCAGGCATGCCACATAATCATGCATTTTATCATTAATTCACATAGATACCAATTATTCCCTCCCAGCACACTAATCAAGGCCCTTAAGCCTTATTAGCAATTTCGGGTCGTTACACATAGCCTAGCCGCCCACCCTTCTATCTCCTCCCTTCTGAAAAGACTTTTATGCCCTTGCCAAATTTTACCGCACTTTAAGGCATTCAAGGACCCTTTGGTAATATCACTTCTACTTTCTAACCAAAATTTTACCTTATAGTTTTTAAATATCCCAAGCTAAAATTAATTAAATAAATGTGACCAAAAGATAAATTTTGTCACATAACACATAATTTTGGTAATTTACTCAAATTGACCAATATGCCCTCAGGGGCTCGGGCAAGAATTTCCATTCTTAAACCCGATCGATTGGAATTAAATCCTCAATCAATTTTTCTTAAATTTCTTGGCTCGACTATAAAGTCCCAGTGTCAGACAAAATTACTATTTTTACTCCATAGTATTTCCTATTTAATTAATTCGAGATTTTTACCCAATTAGGGGTTTTGACCCGGTCGACGACCAAGGGTCTCGGTTTCCAAAAAGAAAACCGCACGTACCATAGCATGGCAAGCATTCACACATCACAACTTCTTGTAACATAAAATGTTCACTTGACATAATACATAATATAAGGAATTAAAATATACCTGAACTAGGGTTTTAACCAGTGCCCTAAACGCGAGGCGTTACAATACCTACAATTTATACAAGTTTCGTCCTCGAAACTTAGAACAACTGCAGGTATAACTCTCTCATCCGATCTTCTGGTTCCCATGTTGCTTCTCCTATCCCATGGTTACACCACTGCACCTTAACCAAGGGTATAGTCTTATTATGCAGCACCTTATCCTTATGATCTAGAATCCTCACCGGTTTCTCCTCGTAATACATCTTTGGATCCACTTCCAACTGTTCATAGCTAAGTACATGACTCGGTTCTTCAAAATGTTTCCTCAGCATAGATACAAGGAATACATCATGTACTCGAGCCAACGCAGGTAGGAGAGCTAGTCGATGGGCTACCATACCAATTTTCTTTACTATCTCAAAAGGTCCAATATATCTTGGACTCAATTTTCCTTTCTTACCAAAATGCAGAGCTCCCTTCAACAGAGCTACCTTCAGGAGCACCTTATCTCCGACTTCAAATGCCAACAGTCTTCGGCGTCGGTCCGCATATTTGTGGGGCGTTACAAATAATAAAGACGATAATGATTACTCATTATCTATTTAATCTTATCTAATATGATTATATTCCATTTCCAAAATACTAATTTTTCTTAGCAATCTAGTTGTATGTGAGTTGGGTTTGAATTCCTAGTTCACATGCAAATTACTTGAATTCCTAATTTGAGTTTAGAATTCCTTTTGATCAGATCAAACAAGTCTCTGAGTGACTTTACATTGAATGTTGCACAAAAATTTGTAGAAATTTTCTTTGCATTCAATCAAAGTTAAACATATCTAAAATAAATTTCAATCAATATTGACTTACTATTTATTATTTCTTTTAGCTTTGAACATTAAATGGTTCAACATGCATCTCTATGTATTAACTAAATGATTATGTGATTTTTGAGCCTTTATAAGAGAAAAGTCTTTTGGTTAACTTTAATTAATAGACTATATAAACATGGAGAGAACCAATGAATATTTCCAATAAAAGATTGTCTTTTATTTGTTTTATGTGTCTAATTAAGTACAAGCCAATCTCAAAAATTAATTCACATAAACTTTTCACTTAATTGTGGTTGGAATAAGATGTCTTATTTGTTAAATCTATGATTTGCAAAATAATGAATAATTCAATATTATCATTTATACTCATTGATGAAATAGGTGGAACAAGTATATTTCAAAAATAACAAATGAATTTATTATTCAAAAGAAATATTAAACTTGTTCATTCATCAAATAAAGGAATCTAAGAACATAGTTTCTAGAAAGAATTCTAGAAATAATTTAAAGAAAGAACTTATTAATTTATTTCATAATGAAAAACAAGTATTTCAAAATGACAAAAATTGAAATTGTTTTAAACTAAACAAAATAAATTTCTAAACTAATTTTTTCTTTATTCAATCATCCTCATCATTTCTTCTTCGATTTGGTTTCAATCAACTATTCTTTTTCTCAAAAGATTTATGCGTCCCTGAAGACAAGAATATATGAAATATAATATTAATGGCCTAATTTTGAATCAACCATTCAAAAATATTAAAGAAGAGTTTTTGAGTAAATCGTATTTACCCCATATCTCAAAAATTGAGCATGTGCTATAGCATCATCCTTTATCATGGCCCACATCTCGTATGTAGTTTCAATAACCATTTATCTTTCTTTAACGTCTCCATGCATAGTCGATAACATGCATTGACATGCCAGGTGATTCAATCTCACCCATTCACCATATTTTTCATGTTCATCAAAGCTGGATGAAAATCTTGGAACCTCTGGTCGTAGGTCATAGATCGCTCCATACAAGTTTTATGTTCCGAAGAAAATGTGAATCCCTTCGTACCATCTTCTTAAGTGGTTAAGACTAAGTGTAATTCTCTCCAAGAGTTTGTCAATGACGTATTTTTGATTTCCCAAGTTTTCAAGTACATGATCAGGATTAAGAGAATTAACCATTGTTGCTGGAAATAAATAAATAAAATATAATGAATTAAAAAAATATAATAAATATAAGATTTTATTTAGAAAAGTAAACATGATGCATGAATGAAACATATAAGAACACATAAAATATATACTAATCCACGATAAATTAATTTGAAAATTAATGGACCGCCTTCGAGTAGGTTAGACTAACTCTAAATCAATTTTGAGACTAATCTCAATTTCACAAGTGAAAACTTAAAAACACATTTTTCTCTTTTGACTTATGAACTACCGCTAGTCTGATGAAGATGCACTAGTAGTGCTCGAAAGCCAAGATACACCTTTGGAGTGTAACCCATTATTTTCAATCAATGACATAACTCAAGAGTGTGCCTTAGGGTACGTCAAAGTTGAAATACATCACTAATTATATTCTCATAAGAGAAGTCAACCTTGACATAAAATAAACATATTCGGAAGCCTTTCCTTAAGGAGGTCGTAAACGGAGGCGACACGAGGCCCTTCCTATACCTCTCGGTGTTCAACCAGTAGTGGAGACCATGAGACTTATTGTCATAACTCCCTCTCCCACTCACTATTTTGTAAAAGTGTGTTTTTCACAAAATCGATATTTTTTAAATTTAGTTGTAAAAATAAATTTAATTATTTTTACCAAATGATATTATAATAATTACTAATCCAATTAAGCAAAACAAAACAAAATTGTGCCCTTAATTCAAATTCTAAATTTTCTTTAATTAAGAGAATATCATTTTTATTTTAATAAAATATTGTTCAGTAAAACAACAAATTAAACAAATTTAATTTTTATTTACCATCTTAACTAATTAAGACTAAATTTATTATTACATTATTTATCATATATAAACATACAACAAAAAATTATAGGACGTACCTAATATTATATTTCTACACGAATGTAATGCGTGCTAATTGCATGTTGTGTGGGTATATGAATGACATGTTATAATGCATGACAAAGTATTAAACACTTTAATCACATTCAAACATTTATAATGCATGTTGTGTGTATGGTAACTTTTGGGTATTTCTAGAAAAATTACAGTACTTGCAAAAAATACATGAAAATGTAACCTATACTATTGAAGGCCTGATGAAGAGCAACTTGATCTTGAACCTTAAGATGCAGTCTTGTTCAGCCAATGCCACCCTTTTTCATATCCATTTTGAATTATACAACTTTTTTTAATTATTTTAAAACAAACTTTTTTAAAAATAATTAAACTTTGGGTTTTAACACCCAAAATTTTTCTAAGGCCTAATTTTAATTTGAGTAATTTAATTAAAAAATAAAATTAAACAATTTAATTTTAGTAAATTAAAATTCAAGATAATTTTAATTTTGGATATTTTAATTAAAACATTTTTGATAAAGGAAAATAATCAATAATATTTCAATTAAAGAAATTTCCAAATTAAAAACATTTTAATTAAATTTCTGATTTTTAATTAAATCAAAAATTAAAACAATTATGGTAACAACACATTAGGGTTTGTAAGATACAAACCCTAGGTGTGTACCAAGTGGGGCGGCAGCTGGGAGGTCCGACGGTGGCTCGGGTGGGGCGACTGGGCGTGACAGCGGCGCGCGCTGGGCAGGCTGGGCACGACAGGGGCGCGTTGGAACGTTCTGAATTTTTAAGACTTGATAATGCAGAAATATAAACATTTTCATGTATCAAAATGCCTCAAAAACCCGTATATAAAATTAAAACTTTTTAAAAGTCGTATGGCCATACTTAATATTTAATACAAGCATAGTTTATTAAGAATAAACTGAGCGTAGTTTATAAAAATAAAACAACATTTCCAAAAACAAAACAACTTTCCAAAAGGTCGGTCCACATGTACATCCACAAAGTAGATGCCATCGCTCACTACTCTGCTTTGCCCTTGTTCTTACCTACAACAGGAAACAACTAGGTAAGCGGAAACGCTTAATAAATTAAACTTTAAAACAAAAGCATGCAGAGAAGAAAGGTGGTAACTAACCAAGTTACTATCCACAGATAACAATAGCTCATAAAATTAGGGTTTTGGATCCATCCAGACCCTACCCAATCAATTTCAAGAACGTAAAAGCGTCTTGGCAAACTTATGGTTATTCTTGATAACCAAAGGCAAACTATTTCATATAAACAGATAAATCCCTGCACTTAGAAAATCCTAGAGCAAGCAAATATAATATATCACAATATAGTTCAAGACCAATGCTAAAAAATTTCCAACAATTTAGGCATATCACACCCTCTAAAAAAATTTCTAATCAGTAGGAGAGAACTAAGTCTCAACACTAAGATCTAGCCAATAAATATTCCCATAAGGGTAACTATCGAGTTACCTACAACATCGCTACTTATCCAAGAGTAAATTCCTCACAATGGTAACCATCAAGTTACCTAGGGCATCGCTACTTATCGAAGAGTAAATCCCTCACAAGGGTAACCATCAAGTTACCTAGAGCATCGCTACTTATCCAAGAGTAAATCCCTCATAAAGATAGCCATCAAGTCACCAAGGGCATTGCTACTTATCCAAGAGAGTAATCGAAGTTACACGGGTTTACAAAGACTTTTATGCTAATCAGTGGTACTGGTGACCAGTTTCCCGTAGGGTGTTCAACCTCACTCAGACTTGGCAACCCCTAGTATCTTTAGGCACTCTCACTGAATGGCCAATATTCACGGCTATTATCCAGGAATAACTTATCAGAGCACTTGCTCGGGTTCTAACTGTTCAATGATTAAGTAAGCATGAGGGCCCCTGGGTCCCATTTATTTTGGCGCCCCTTGGTTTAAACCAGCAATCCTCACCTCTTGGCCACTTGTCGCGGTAGTGAACCTGACATAATAAAAACAAAAAAGAAGTGTGACGGGGATCAGCCGTCTCGGACATGATGGATATCTACCATTCATATTTTCTGAATTAGCACCTACTAGACTAATGTTTGTATGAAAAATTTCTACGACAGTGTATATATGTGCGTGTGTCTCTATACTAACATACAATACACTAGTCGTTTCATGTTGTAGCCACACAATAGAAGTTGACATGGAGTCCTTAGCTCTCAGCACGATTTCACCCTCTAACGTACAGTCCAGTTATGCTTAGCCAATACTGTAATTATCCATACAATATACTCGGATTAATTATGGCACTCATAATTCATTATAATTATTTTGGGCAATTTGGTCATTTTCAAATTCATTTGTAAGGATTAAACATCCTTATTTGGTTTAAAACCCATTCAAGAAATTCATACTAAAAATTTTGAGACTAAAACCTAAGTCTTGGGTAGACCTATCCTATGGTCTTGATACCTAGGCTCGGGTATCACAATAGTATTTTTCCATATTCTGCTAAAAATCTTATTATTTAAAAGTTCCGCTATTAACCCGTACTTTCAACAAGTCGGTTAAATATATGAAAGATTTTAGTCAATATTATATCTAGAAAATACTAATTAAATTCCTCAATTATTTTTCAAGAAAATAATTTCTTAATTTTCCTTTTATTTTTTCTTAAGGTTTTATTCTCTAAAAACTGTTTTAAGAAAATAGCCTAATCTTAACTTAATTAGGAAAAACTATTAATAATTTCTTATCTTGAGTAGTTAATTTTCCAAAGTCAATTAATCAAGTGTACTTACTAGAAAAATAATTAACTTAATTGTTTTCTCAAAATATAGGGTTTTAAACCCTCTTTTAATTTATTAACTTATTAATAAATTAAATTTTTTATTTTTAGAATGAATAAAAATTCTTTAATAAAAATAATTCTCACTAATCTCAAAGTGGTATTTTAGGTCAAAATATTTTTAAGACTTACCAAGTTTTTAACTTGCAATATGCAATATGCACAAATGTACTTTTATCTTAAGTTCCAAAATATCAATTTTGCATTAAGTGTGAAAACCTCATTGTTCACATCTTTAACTACATACTTTGTTAGGCCATCACATGAAATTTACTAATCCAATTGTTACCAAAACTTCCCAATTTCATCTTTAGTATGTCATTTATGTCTTTGTAAAAGCTTAGGTACAAATGATCATTTTTGAATGGTGAAAACATTTTTCAAATATCGAGGTAAAAATGACCTTATTTTCATGTCCTTATTATTTATAAACTTTGGTACTTAATAACTTTCAAACCGTTCACTATTTTGTTACCAAATTTTACACAAGAATTCTAGGGTATTCCAAGAAAATCTTCACTAAATTTTAGAAAAAAATGGGTTAATTTTCCCTATACAGTGGCTGTCCAAACTTCGTCCCGAAATTAAGAATACAAAAAAGAAAATAGTTTTTTTCCTAAAAGCTTTGAAATAGCATAACTCACTCCTTTCTACACGTTTTTAGTGTTTCAAAAGCTCAAATTCATGTACTCCATCTCAAAAATATCATAGTATAATTTATTTTTACAAAATCAGTATATAGTAGTAGATGATTGACCACTTGGAAGTCACGGCTCAAAACTTGTATTTTTGTTTTAGGGTTTTCAACAAAACCCTAAGGGGTTTTGGGTCCCTATTTTTAAAAGTCAACATACAAGCATCATAAAAAATTTCAAGCAACTACCGTAGCCTTATTACACCATCAATAAGAAACTTTAAGCATTAAATACACAAAATGATGCTTAAAATAAAAACCATACAAAACAACCATAAAAAGTAAACTTTTTACCTCTTGTTGTTCTTGCTTTAGGTTTTGATGTTTATACTAGCTTTAGATCCTTCAAGACTCTTTCAAAACCTTAAACCAACTCCCCCAATAACATATATAGTTAGTTATTGAAGGATCTATGGTTAAAAACTCTATAAAAGTTAAGTTTTTGAAACTTTTACCTTAGGGAAAAACTCTTCCAAGACCAAAGCTTAAGCTGTAACGACCCGGATTTTCAAGACTCGATAATGCGGAAATATAAATGTTTTCATTTAACAAAATATCTCAAAAACCCATAGAAAAAAAAACTTTTTAAAAAGTCGTATGGCCATACTTAACATTTAATTACAAACATGTTTTATAAAGATTAGAGTGAGCCTAGTTTAGGAAAATTACACAACATTTCCAAAAATAAAAAGGCTTCCCAAAAGGTCGGTCCACATGTACATTTGCAAGGAAGACTCCAGCGCTCACTGCTCTGCCTTGCCCTTGCACTTACCTACAACATGAAACAACTAGGTAAGCGAAAACGCTTAGTAAGATCAACTTTCAAACAAAGCATGTAGAGAATTAGGGTTCCGGACCCATCCGGACCCTAAACAATCAATTTCAAGAACGCTAAAGCGTCCTGGCAAACTTATGGTCATGCCTGATAACCAATGATAAATTAATTCGTAACTAGATAAAAATCCTGCACTCAGAAAATCCCAGAACAAGCAGATATATTATATCACAACTATATCTTACCAACAATTATATCCCTGCACTTAGAAAATCCCAGAGCAATCAGATATATTATATCACAACTATATCTTATCAACAATTATATCCCTGCACTCAGAAAATCCCAGAGCAAGCAGATATATTATATCACCAAATAATTCGAGACCAACGCTCGACAATTTCCAACAATTCATGCGTAACGCGCCCTCCAACATAATTGCTAATCTGTAAAAGAGAACTGAGTCCCCACACTAAGATCTAGCCAATAAATATTCTCATCAAGGGTAACTATCGTGTTACCTAGGGCATCGCTACATATTCAAGAGTGTAATCCAATTTACACGATTTTATGGAGACTTCTATGTTAATCAGTGGTGCTGGTGAGCAGCTGCCCCTAGGGTGTTCAACCTCACTCTATCTTGGCAACCCCTAGTATCTCTAGGCACTCTCACGGAATGGCCAATATTCACAGCTGCTATCCGAGAATAACTTATCAGAGCACTTGCTCGGATTCTAACCGTCCAATGATTAAGTAAGCATGAGGGCCCCTAGGTCCCATTTATCTTGGCGCCCCTAGGTTTAACCGGCTTATCCTCATCTCATGGCCACTTGTCTCGGTAATGAACCGGACATAAATAAAATCAAGCAGTGTGACGGGGATCAACCGTCTAGGATATGACGGACTTCTACCGTTCATATTTTCTAAATCAGCACTCACTAGACTAACGTCTCTAAGCAACTTTCTATGACAGCCTATGTATATGCATGTATCCCTATACTAACATACAAGACAATAATCATTTCGTGTTGCAGCCATACAATATAAGTTGACTTACTTGGAGTCCTTTGCGCTCAGCAAGTTTTCACCCTCCAACGTTCAGTCCAGTTACGCTTAGCCAATACTGTAGTTATCCATACAGTATACTCGGATTAATTATGGCACTAATAATTCATTATTATTATTTTGGGCAGTTTGGTCATTTTAATAAAAGTCATTTGTAAGGATTTATAATCCTTATTTGGTTTTAAACCTATTAAGGAAAGTCATACAAAATATTCGAGACTAAACCCTAAGTCTCGGGGAGACCTATCCTAAGGTCTCGATACCTAGGCTCGGGTATCACAATGGTATTTCCCCACAACCTGCTAAAAATCTTATTCTTTCAAGGTATTGCTATTAACCCGCACTTTCGACCAGTCGGTTAAAATATGTAAGATTTTAGCCGGTATTATATCCAGAAAATACAAATAAATTCCTTAATTATTTTTAAAGAAAATAAACTCTTTAAATTTTCCTTTTATTTTTCTTAAGGTTTTAATATCTAAAAACCGTTTTAAGAAAATTGCCTAATTTGTCTTAATTAGGAAAACCGTTATAAATTTATCATCTTGACTAATTAATTTTCCAAAAGCAATTAATCAATTTTTACTTACTAGGAAAATAATTTATTTAATTATTTTCTCAAAATATAGGGTTTTAAACCCTCTTTTAATTTATTAACTATTAATAAATTAAATCTCTTATTTTTAGAAAGAATAAAAACTCTTTAATAAAAATAATTCATTTAAACTCAAAGGGATAATTTTAGTGAAAATATGATTTCAAGACTTACCAATTTATATCTTGAAATAAGCAAAATTTTACTTTTTACCTTATGTTCCAAAATCTCATTTTTACACTAAGTGTGAAAAACCTAATTTTCACATTTTTAACTACATACTTCGTTAGTTCATAACTTGAAATTTACTTACCCAATTGTTTCCAAAATTTCCCAATTCTATTTTTGTTATGCCATTTAGGTCTTTGTAAAATCTTAGGTCAAAATGAGCATTTTTTATTGGTGAAATCATTTTCCAACAATGAGGTAAAAATGACCTTATTTTCAAGTCCTTATTTTTTCCAAACTTTGACAGTTAATAACTTTCAAACCGTTTAATATTTTCTTACCAAAGTTTACAGTGGACTAATAGGTTATGCCAGAAATATGTCCACAAAATTTTAGAAAAAACTGGGTTCATTTGCTTTATACAGTGGCTGTCCAAACTTGGTTCCGAAAATAAGAATACGAAAAAACAGTTTTTTACCTAATCTTTGAAATAGCATAACTTACTCATTTCTAAACGTTTTTTAGTGTTTCAAAAGCTCAATTTTATGTACTCAATCTCAACAACATCACAGTACAATTAAATTTTACAAAAACAATATACAGTGGCTGCTTGACCCCTTGGAAGTCACAGCTCAAAACATGTTTTGTTTTAGGGTATCCTACAAAACCCTTGGGGGTTTTGGTTCCCATTTTCAAAAATCAATACACATGCATCATAAAAATTATTAAAAAACTTCCATAACCTTATTACATCACCAACAAGAAACTTTAAGCATTAGATATACAAAATAATGCTTGAAACTAAAAACCCTACAACCAAAATCATCAAAAGTAAACTTTTTACCTCTTTGGTGTTCTTGCTTAAGGTTTGGACCTTCCTATTAGCTTTGGCTCCTCCAAAACCTTTCAAAAACCCTAACCAACTTCCCCCAACAACATAGTTAATTAGCTATTTGAAACTCTAAGCTTAAAACTTTACAAAAGCCTAGATTAGTGAAGGTTTACCTTAGGGAAAATACTTCCTAGACCAAGACTTAGCCTCCAAGTTTTCCTTGGTGTTCTTGAGGTTGAATATTGAGAGAACACTTTGAATAGTCTTAAAAAAATCAGATGAGAGTGAATGAGAGAGGGAGAGTGGTCGGATTTGGGGGTTAGAATGGCTCACACAACTCTTCAAAATATCACAAAACACTTGAGTGCTTTTCTACCCACTTGCCCACTTGACTTCTTAATTAAAATGGGAGTTAAACTTTATAGAATTGGGTTCACACCACTCTAAAACACCACATGGCTGGCCACCCTTTGCCATATATGATCATTTCATTATTTTTAAAATTTTTTTTTTTTAAAGGTTAATAAAGGTTTCATAAGAAGAAAAGTCCAAATTGGCTTTTGACACCTTTTTTTTTTCACTCTTATTAAGTTTTAATCACCAAACTTAACATTAATTAATTAAATTAAATGTCTCTCACATTTAATTTAATTAATCACATAGTAAAATTTAACCTAAGGTCCATTCATGGAATAAAATTCCCCATTTCGGTAAAATTAGGCATTTAACACAAAATGCCCTAAAATTTCCATTTTCTTTTAGGTTTATTATTTTTGACCAAACTTTAACTTTTATGAATGTATTTTATGCCCAAAATATAATTGCCATGATTTTTCATTTTATTTTCCGAGATTTTTACCCGATCAGGGTTTTTGTGTCGGTTTAGGACCGAAAGTCTTATCTTGACTTTTAAAATCACAAAATTCATATTTTGGCTAGCAATAACTCATGGAATACTTACAAACAAAATATAATATTATTTAAAATAATATTCTTAACCCGGGGGAAAAATCCCGACCCGAGTCGTTTAAAGGTACCCGAAAATGCAGGACGTTACATAAGCTTCCAAGCATTCTTAGTGTTCTTGGTAGTTTAAAATGGTGAGAACACTTGTGATAAATTTTTTTAACAAGATGAGAGTGATATGAGAGAAGGGGGGTCAATTTTGGGGTAGTTGGAAGAACATAGACAACTCTATAATATCTAAAACACTTGAGTGTTTTTACTTTATGTAACTTTGTGTGTTATTAACATTAAGTAAATGTGATTAAAAATTTAAATCACTTTTCTATAACCTTTTTCACTCTTATAAAGTTGTAAAACAAAAATTATTACATAATAATTAAATTAAATGTTTCTCACATTTAATTTAATTAGTCACACATTACAATTTAACCTAAGGTCCATTTATGGGATAAAATTCCCCAATTAGGCAATACCTTAAGCATTTAAAACAAAATGCCCTAAAATTTCCATTCCTCTTAGGTTTATTATTTTGGACCAAACTTTAACATTTTTTATGAATATATTTTATGCCCAAAATATATTTGCCATAGTTTATCATTCTATTTTATGAGATTTTTACCCAATTAGGGATTTTGTGTTGGTCCAAGACCGAAAGTGTTATCTCGACTTTTAATCACAAACTTCATAATTTGGCGAGAAATTAACTCATGGAAATAAATTCCAAACAAATATAATATTATATAAAAAAATATTCTTAACTCGGGGAAAACAATCCCGACCCAAGTCATTTAAAGGTACCCGAAACGCATGGCGTTACATGCGCGCTGGGGCCCGTGCCTCAGCAGTGAGGCGCACATAGGTGCGGTTGGTGTAGGCAGGCGCAGCTTAGGGCTAGGGTTTAGTGTCTTGATTAGCGTGCAGGGAGGGCATAATTAATTATGTGTGTGATTAATAGATTAAATGCGTGACTATGTTTCATGCATAATATATATGATGACATGAATATATTCATATGCATGTTTATGAGTATATAATATGCATGTGGGCCCGTTCTTGTTTATAAGGGCATAACTGTAATTTTGTCCCATTAAGGGCATAAATGTGATTATATATGTTAAATGATTGAGACCACATTATTATGTGAGTATATATATATATTTACAGTATATAGCTCGAGGCGATCCTAGTAGGCAGATTAGAGAAATAGTCAGAGTGAGATTAATACCCGGCTTGGGGTGAGCCTAGGGGTATTATGGGAACTTGGAGAATATTTTGGGGTTTATTAAGTAATGAGTAGGTATTTGATAATTAGTTGGGCATGACGGGATTAACTGTCAATTCGTAGGATGACTCCAGGAATTAGCGGAAAACGGGGGGCAAAATGACCATTTTTCCCTTAAGGACAAATTGGAGGTAAAGTTAATATGAGGGGCAGTTTGGTCTTTTTTTTTAAGTTAAAGGATAATCTTAGTGAGATTTAGGAAATAGCCAGAACACATCTGATACTTATAGAACACACACTCTCTCTCTCTCACACACACAATTATACATGTTCTCCCTCTCCCTCTCTAATGATTTGAAGTGTTTTGAATTTTGAAAGAGAAACTTGAAGAATTAAGCTTGAGGACTGGGAAATTAAGGCTAGGATTCTGAGGTACAGATCAAGGACACCATCTGCATCTTCAAGGTAAGTGTTAAAGTTAAGTTGTTTGAGTGAATTCTGCTAAATTATTGTTAGAACATAGAGCTTGCATGAAGATGGATTCCAAGACTTGTTTTGGGTGTTTGATGAATGTAAGGAATTGTTTATAGGTTGGTTATGATGTTTAGGCTATAAGGATAAGAAAACTAAGCTTAATTCTGGGTTAAATTGGTGTTTGGGGTATGAAATTGGGGTTTAGGCTCGAGGAAAAACGCAGGGAAAAGGTTGGTTTTATGGGTTTGGGGGCTCGAGTCGCGGCCCTGTTCTTCAGGCACCACGACCCGCGTGCTTGAAGAGGCTAGGAAGCCTCTGTTTTACCTAGGCGCGCCGTGAACCTAGAGGGCATGCCTCGGCCCATATTTTCCAGCATGGTGGGCCTTGTCCTCTATCTACCTTGTGAATGTACATGTGGACCGACCTTTTTGGGAAGCCATTTTGTTTTGGAAATGTTGTGTTATTTTCATAAACTATGATCATTTTACTATTCATAAAATATGTTTGTATTAAATGTTAAGTATGGCCATAGGAATTTTTAAAAAGTCTTTTTATACGCATTTTTGAGACATTCTGTTAAATGAAAACATTTATATTTTCGCATTATCGACTATTGAAAATCCGGGTCATTACAGTTGGTATCAGAGCTCGAGTTGATCTGGTTCTGTAGACAACCCACATGTACATTTCGTAAAGATAGACCGGCACTCACTGTAAGTATTATCTTTTCATATATGTTTCCTTTGCTTTCTTTTATTTACCTCAATTCTATAAATTTTAGGTTGGTAAAAAAATGGTTGGCGAACCAGAGGCGATGGATCCCATCATAGTGGACCCCCCTATGGTACCGCTGGCAGAGAGTCCAGATCTACCGTGCCTTTACCAGCATAGCGTCTGCCATATTCAACGGAGAGGTCCATTCTGACGAAGTCTGGGCATGGAATTACCCATTGAACACCATTTTCGAGGACATCGGTACACCCGGTATGTTTAGGGTAGGATTGGCAAGTTTATACCTGAGAGGCACAACTTTTCTTTGGTACCAGGAGAGGCACTCAAGGCCAGCCACTCCATACTGGACTACCTTCTGAATATCAATTGAGATGACCTTTGGACCTCTGGGTAGGAGGTCAAGGTGGTATATAGACTTTCGCTAGCTCTTTGCTACGCAGAACACCCAGGCATATGCAGTAAAGGCAGCACGACGACGAGCAACAGCAAACCTAGTGGTAGTAGAGGCTCCAGTTGTAGCTGAGAACCTACCAGTGGAGTAAGCGCCTGACAATGAACTCGGAGACGGGGAAATTTCTTATGAGGACCCAATGGACTAGACTAAGGAGAGGTTCCTGAGGAAGATCCCGGGATCCTCAACAAGATCCCAAGGACGATCCTGAGGAAGGTTCTGATATGGCCACCAACAGCAACACCAATTAGGTGTTAGGAGCTACATAGGTGTTAGAAACCCACCTACTTTTGAAATATGTACCTACCTTGTATATAGGAAATTGGTCTAGCAGCGATATAAGTCTGTTTTCTTAGGGCAAATTTTGTAAATCCCTAAGACTGGCTGCCCCGAACTTAAAACGTTGTTGTATATGGTATAAGTTATGAAATAAAGTTTCTAACTTTTGTTAAAAAGTGTTGATTGCTTGTTGTGCTTGATATGTTTGGCGTGCTTAATTAGGTTAATTAACTATCTGTGTTGATATTAACTTCTCATCCTTTTGCGCTTAGGAGCATTTGATTTGAAATAAAAACAAATGGCAAGGACAAGAGCTCAAAGAGGAAGGGGTGCTGCTGGCCGAGGCCAAGTCGCGCCTGTTGATAGAGCTTAGAACATGCCTGCCGCTAGAGCTCTAAACAAAGCTGCTAGAGTTCGCAAGATACCCGAGTAGATAAATAATCTACAAAGGCTAGTGGAGACGCAGGGAGCCCAAATTGAAAGAGGGCAAAAGAGACAGGATGATTCTGATCCCCTCCAAGCAGAAAGGTTTAACACCCTTTTGGGATGACTCCCCATGCCACCCAATAATGCTAAGAATAATGATATACCACCTGAAAAGAATGAAGAACAAAACCATGGCCCGCAGGTTGTCATTGAGCAACCGGTACTGCTAGTAGAAGCACCAAGAGCTGCCTGAGCAAAACCTATATCAGAAAGGTTCAGCAACCAGAATCCACCTATATTCGAGGGGAGCAGTGACCCATCAATGGCAAAGGAATGTATTAGTATTTTTGAAAGGATCTTCGATTTAATTGGAACTACCACGAGAGAGAAGGTAGTTTGTGTGACCTATATGCTGAGAAAAGATGCCCGCATTTGGTTGGACACAGCCAAGAAATGGCATAATGTTGCTGAGATGGAATGGCTAGAGTTCTTGACCTTGTTCAATGGAAATTACTTTAGTAAGTTAGTGATCAAGCATAAAGTGAATGAGTTCACTAATCTGAAGTACGGAACGTTGAGTGTGCAGGACTACATTCAAAATTTTGACTAGGTGTCTAGGTTCGCGAAGAACCAGGTGAACACTGAAGAGAATACGACCTGAAGTTTTATGAAGGGCCTACACAGAGACATTGCCAAGTGTGTAGACACTGGTACAATTGACTCGGAGACGTATGCCGAAGCTATGGAACGGGCTTTTCGCCAAGAGTCTTGGGCCATGTCAGACAAGCAAGAACCACAGAAGAACGAAGACAGGAGTTACACTCCCAACAACCCCGGACAGTTTCAGGCCAATCAGAATGGCCCAAGGGGAAAGTTCAACCCGAAGTTCGACCAGAACTCGGGGCGAACAAACATTCCAAGAGGCACAAGGCCGATTTTTGGGGGAAATAACAAAAGAAAAGGGGTATCTCCCAATCAAGCAATGGCTAGTCCCAACAAACAACCGAGACGTGAGTTTGAACAATGGCCATTGTGCAACAAGTGTAACTGACGCCATCGGGGCGAGTGTGGGGTATGTTATAACTATGGAAAGCCGGGGCACTTTACTAAAGAGTGCCGAATGCCAGCCAAGGGCAACGGAAATGACCAGCAGAAACAAATTGGAGCTCTGCCTCGAGTTTATGTGCTTATGCAAAGAGACAAAGGAGCTGGACCATCTGATATGGTGTCAAGTCAGATCTCTACCGCCCAAACCTAGGCATATGCATTAATGGATACTGGTGCATCGCATTCTTTTGTATCTGCATCCTTCGTGGAAAAATTAAATAGAAAGCCTGAGCCTATGCCTGTTATTTGTGGGGTATCCTTGCCTTCGGGATAGGGTATGCTGGTGCGGACATGGGTTAGAGTCATACCAGTTTGGGTTGAAGGTCATGAGCTGATGGTGGATCTGTTAGTCTTGGACCTCTATGAATACAACGACATTTTTGGGATGGATTGGTTAGCAAGATATGGAGCCATTATCAATTGCAAGTGCACAAAAAGTGGTCTCCACCCCAGCGGGAGAAGAACCATTCGAGTTCAAGGGTACGTCAAGAGAAAAGAAGTGCCCCATGATTTCTACGATGAAGGCAAGAGAAATGTTGAGTGACAGATGCATCAATTTTCTAGCAAATATAGTGGATAAGGATAAAGAGACGAGTCAAAAACCTTCTGATGTACCAATTGTGTGCAAGTTTCCTGACGTATTTCCTGAAGATCTCCCAAGGATTCCACCAGACTGAGAGATCGTGTTTGAGATAGAGCTAATTCTGAGAACTATGCCATTCTCAAAGACTCCTTACAGGATGGTGCCAACTAAACTCAAGGAGTTGTAGTCGCAACTGCAAGAGTTACTAGACAAGAAGTTCATAAGACCAAACCATTCTCCGTGGGGAGCCCCGATCTTATTCATGAAGAAGAAAGACGGCTCGATGAGAATGTGCATTGACTATCGGGAGCTGAACAAAGTAACGATCAAGAACCGATATCCATTGCCCAGGATTGACGATCTTTTCGATCAACTACAAGGAGCGTTAGTATTTTCCAAAATAGATCTACGATTGGACTATCATCAGCTCAAGGTTAAGGAGACAGATATACCAAAGACGACCTTCAGAACACGCTACAGTCACTAGGAGTTCTTAGTGATCTCCTTTGGACTAACAAATGCGCCTGCAACATTCATGGATCTCATGAATCGCGTATTTTGCGATCATTTGGATAAGTTTGTCGTCGTGTTCATTGACGATATTCTAATATACTTTAAAAGCAAGGAAGAGCATGCAACACATCTGGGATTGGTCCTTCAGCGTCTGCTAGATGAAAAGCTTTACGCTAAGTTCTTGAAGTGCGAAATCTTGCTAGAGAAAGTTAGTTTTCTAGGGCACATAGTGTCGGGAAACGAAATTTTGGTAGATCCCACTAAGATAGAAGCTGTTAAGCAGTGGAACCCTCTGAAAAATGCTCATGAGGTTCGAAGTTTTCTTGGGTTAGCAGGATATTACCGGCGATTTGTGGAAGGATTTTCTAAAATAGCTGCACCAATGACTGCCCTCACCCGCAAAAACATCAAGTATGAGTGGACTGACAAGTACGAGAAGACTTTTCAGGAGCTGAAAATGAGATTGACGACTGCCCCAGTGCTGACAATCCCTAATGGCACAGAGGGATATACTATTTATAGCAATGCCTCAGGCCGAGGGTTGGGAACAGTGCTGATGCAACACAGAAAAGTAATTTCTTATGCTTCTCGATAGCTAAAAAATTACGAGAAGAACTATCTAACTCATGACCTGGAGCTGGCAAGGGTGGTTTTCACATTGAAAATTTGGAGGCACTACCTATACGGGATACACTGTGAAATCTACACTGATCACAAAAGCCTGAAGTATTTCTTCACTCAGAAGGAATTGAATATGAGACAGCGTCGATGGTTGGAGATATTCAACGACTACGACTAAAATATTGTGTACCACCCGAGAAAAGCAAACAAGGTGGCAGATGCATTGAGTGGACTGCCAAGTGCTTACGTGATGACAGTGAAAGATATTTCGCCACAGTTACGTGCCGACCTTGCTACCTTGGATTTAGAGATAATCGTCGGTCAATTGGCTATCCTCTCTACTAAGCCTACCATTATGGAAGTTATAAAAGGGGGGCAGTTAGTCGATCCTTGGGTACAAAGACTAATGTAGGAAGTGAGGAATGAGGGGCGGCCAGGATTCCATATCTCTGAAGATGGAGTATTGGGGTTCAAGAGAAGAATATGTATTCCGGACGATGCCGAGATCAAGAAGTAAATCTTTTTCGATGGACATAATTCTCCTTATGCCAGGCATCTGGGTACCACGAAAATGTACCAAGACTTGAAAAGGTACTTTTGGTGGCCTGGGATGAAAAAGGAGACGGCATAATATGTGGCACACTACTTGACTTCTCAAAAGATAAAGGTCGAGCATCAACGGCCAGCCGGATTATTGCCACCCTTAGAAATTCCAAAATAGAAGTGGGAGATGGTCACTATGGACTTTTTCACAGGTCTACCAACCACTCCCAAGGGCCACGATGCCATTTGGGTTATCGTAGATAGGCTGACTAAGCCTGCTCATTTCTTGCCGATCAAGGTAACTTATGGGGAACATAAGTTAGCAGATATTTACATTGCAGAAATAATGAGATTGGATGGTGTACCAAACTCCATCGTATCAAATCGCGACGGACATTTCGCCTCGACATTCTAGGATAGAATCCAAACAAGGTTGGGTATTAAACTGAAGTTCAACACTTCTTTCCACCTGCAAAAATATGGTCAAAGCGAACGAAAAATTCAGACCCTGGAAGATATGCTAAGAGCCTGCATGCTCGACTTTCAAGGGTTGTGGAATGAGAAGCTGCCACTGATAGAGTTCGCTTACAATAATAGCTGTCATGATTCCATCAAGATGGCTCCGTATGAGGCTTTGTACGGAAGGAAATGTCGATCGCCGCTTCATTTGCACAAGACTGGTGAAAGAAAGTTTCTCAGATCGGATGAGGTTGATTAGATTACCGAGGACATCTGACAGATAAGGCGAAGCTTGCGAAGTTCGGTTGATCGACAATGCAAATATGCCGACCGACGCAGGAGACCCCTGGTGTTTAAGGTTGGCGATAATGTGTTGCTGAAGGTATCTCCACTACGAGGGGCTATGTGGTTCATGAAGAAAGGAAAGCTTAGCCCAAGGTTCATTGGACCTTTCAATATCATAGAGAGGATCAGGGAAGAAGCTTATCGTTTAGCTCTTCCGCCCTCCCTGTCTAAGGTGCATGACGCGTTTCATGTATCCTTGTTGAGAAAATACATGCACAATCCCTCGCATGTACTCAGATATGAGCAGCTGAGTATTGATCCTCAACTCGTCTATGAGGAGAAGACACTGATGATTCTAGACCAAAAGGAAAAAAGTGTTGAGGAACAAGACGGTGCCATTGGTAAAGGTGCAGTGGTGTAACCATGGCATTGAAGAGGCAACCTGGGAAACAGAAGACAAGATGAGGGAGTTGTATCCTCATTTGTTTTAAGTTTCGAGGATGAAACCTCTATAAATTGTAGGTATTGTAACGTTCTGAGTTTCGGGTACTGATTAGTGCTCCAAAATATCATTTTAGTAGTCTTAAAGTGTAAAATGAAATAAGTTTTAATTAATATTTTCATGGATTTATTGTAATATATTTTATATTGAAAATTATTAATTTTAATTTAATTTGTATTTATTTTTCATAAAATAAAATTTATTTTGACAAAAAGAAAAATAAAGAAGAAAGAAAGAATTATAATTGAAGAAATTATGAAAAAGTGGCATTTTTGAAGGTGAACTAGGCCCAAAATCAAGCCAAACAGCCCAGGCCCAAGCCTTCAGCAATTGCCACGCTGCCACATGGCGGCCTGCCATTCGCCCAGCCAAGCCACGCCCAGCCAAGCCACCAGCCGCCTGCCACTCTGCTTGACGCGTCTGACGCGTACTTGCCAGCCTGCCACGACCTGACGCGTCTGACGCGAGCCTTACTGCCAGCCAACCAGAGCATGCCACATGGCCTCCTTGTCCCCCATTCCACAAGCAACCATTTTTCTAGAGACAATTAACGCATGCCACGTGTCCCACTTGTCCCTTTTTGCATCAGATTTTGAAGCCATTTTCTCCACTTCCCAATGCACAAAAATACCAATTTCGGAAAAAGACACTTTGTTATTTTGTTTCTTTTCTTATTTCTAGTTTAATTTTGCTTGTTTTAGGTGACAAAAATGAGTGAATTATTTTAGAAATATTGGTGAGGTTAGAGTGTAGTTGTTGTACTTATCATTCTCAATAGTGATATTGATTCTTCTTATGCTTCATTTCCATATCTAATTAATTATTTTGTTTCTCATCTTCTAATTTCTTTTCTAAAATTATTTAGCTTCTTTAACATAAGTTCAGTCATGCTTTTCTTATGTAACTTAGATTGTTAATTTATTTTAGTATATTTGATATATTGTATGTCTTTTACTGCATTCTGCCAGTGGTATTTTGTCGGTCTTGGATATATAATATGATATGCTATGAAATTAGGAGTTAGATTCAATTTAATCTAGATTATTTAATTTGTGTTTTTAACATATACATCTTCCAGTTGCAATTAATGGTGTAGAATTGCAATTGTGTTTTGAATTAATATCAATATTAGAATAGGTTTTACAGCACTGCATCTCTACCTTGCCATGCTCATTATCTGATCGCTTTCCCTAATCTATCATTTTACTTTCACGAAATCCATTTCTTCAATTCTACTTTATTTTTATCTTTTATTTACTAATCAAATCTTTAGTTGTGTTTGCCTCTCTGTGGATACGACATAGCCCGATTACTACTGCGACCGCTTAGGAGTTTATTGGGCGATATTAGGTACCTTGAAACGACTCGGGTCAGGATTATTTTCCTCGAGTTAAGAATATTATTTTAAATAATATTATATTTTTTTGGAATTTATTTCCATGAGTTATTGCTAGCTGAATTATGAATTTTGTGTTTAAAAGTCAAGATAAGACTTTCGGTCTTGGACCGACATAAAAACCTTAATCGGGTAAAAATATCAGAAAATAAAATGAAAAACTATGGCAAATATATTTTGGGCATAAAATACATTCATAAAAAATAAATTTTGGTCAAAAATAATAACGTAAGAGAAAATGGAAATTTTAGGGCATTTTGGTGTTAAATGTTTAATTTTACCGAATTGGGGAATTTTATTCCCTGAATGGACTTTTGGTTAAATTTTATTGTGTGATTAATTAAATTAAATATGAGAGACATTTAATTTAATTATTATGTGTTAAGTTTTGTTTTCAAAACTTAATAAGAGTGTAAAATGTTATAGAAAGTCAATTTGGATTTTTCTTAAGAAATATTTATTAACCTTTATAAAAAAATAAAAAATAATATAAATGCATATATAGAAAGAGGTGGCCGGACATGTGAGGTTTTAAAATTTTGTGGACCAAATGGATTAAGTTTTAAATCATATTAATATATGTTAATGACACAGAGTGATAAAGGTAAAAACACTCAAGTGTTTAGATATTTTTTTTTAAAGTGTATATGCTCATCCAAACCCTCACCCAACCCACCCTATACTCTCACAATCACTCTCAAATTTTTTAAAAAAACTCTCACAAGTTTTCTCTCCATTTTCAACTTCAAGAACACTAAGAAGGCTTGGAAGCTTAAGCTTTGGTTGAGGGAGGGTTTCCCTAAGGTAAAGCTTTAAAAAACTAGACTTTTGTAGAGTTTTAACCATAGTTTTTCAATAGCTAATTATATATGTTGTTGGGGGAGTTGGTTAAGGTTTTGAAAGGGTTTTGAAGGATCCAAAGCTAGTAGAAAGATCCAAACCTTAAGCAAGAAAAACAATAGGTAAAAAGTTTACTTTTTATGGTTGTTATTGTATGATTTTTATTTTTTAAGCATTATTTTGTATATTTAATGCTTAAAGTTTCTTATTTGTGATGTAATAAAGCTATGGTAGTTTCTTTAAAAATTTTATGATGCTTGTGTGTTTATTTTTGAAAATAGGAACCCAAAATCCCCAAGGGTTTTGTTGAAAATCCTGAAACAAAAATACAAGTTTTGAGCTATGACTTCAAAGGGTTCAAGCATCTACTGTATATTGATTTTGTAAAATTTAATTATACTGTGATGTTTTTGAGATGGAGTACATAAAATTAAGCTTTTGAAATACTAAAAACTGTTTAGAAATGAGTGAGTTATGCTATTTCAAAGTTTAGGTAAAAAAAACTGTTTTTTTTCGTATTCTTAATTTCGGGACCAAGTTTGGACAGCCAGTGTATATGTCAAATGGACCCAGTTTTTTCTAAAATTTTGTGTACATATTCTTGGCATAACCTAGTATTCCACTGTAAAATTTGGTAACAAAATATTAATCAGTTTGAAAGTTATTAAGTGCCAAAGTTGGAAAATATTAATTTCGGGACCAAGTTTGGACAGCCAGTGTATATGTCAAAGGTCATTTTTACCTCATTGTTGGAAAATATTTTCACCAATAAAAAATGTTCCTTTTGACCTAATATATTGCAAAGACCTAAATGGTATACCAAAAATGGAATTGGAAAATTTTGGTAAGAATTGAGTAAGTAAATTTCAAGTTATGACCTAACAAAGTATGTAGTTAAAAATGTGAAAAAATAGGGTTTTCACACTTGTTGTAAAAATGGGACTTTGGAACTTAAGGTAAAAAGTAAAATTTTGCTTATTGCAAGATAAAAACTTGGTAATTCTTGAAAACATATTTTGACCTAAAATACCACTTTAGATTTGTGATAATTACTTTTATTAAAGAATTTTCATTCTTTCTAAAAATAAAAGATTTAATTTAGTAATAAGTTCATAAATCAAAAGAGGTTTTAAAACCCTATATTTTGAGAAAATAATTAAGTAAATTATTTTTTTAGTAAGTAAACTTGATTAATTGACTTCAGAAAATTAACTAGTCAAGATAAGAAATTTTTTAACAGTTTTCCTAATTAAGTTAAAATTATGCTATTTCATTAAATAGATTTTAGAGATTAAAGCCTTAAGAAAAATAAAAGGAAAATTAAGAGATTATTTTCTTGAAAGATAATTAAGGAATTTAATTAGTATTTTCTATATATAATAAAGCTAAAATCTTCTATATAATTAATCGACTTGTGAAAGTAGGGGTTAATAGCGATACTTTTAAATAATAAGATTTCTAGCGGATTGTGGGAAAATATTATTGTGATACCCGAGCCTAAGTGTCGAGACCATAGGATAGGTCTCCCCGAGAATTAGGGATTAGTCTCAAATTTTTGAGTATGAATTTCTTGAATGGGTTTAAAACCAAATAATGATCATTAATCCTTACAAATGAATTTTTTTAAATGACCAAACTGCCCAAAAAAAAATAATGAATTATGAAGTGCCATAATTAATCTGAGTATACTGTATGGAGAATTACAGTATTGGCTACGCAAACTGGATTATACATTGGAGGGTGAAAGCTTGCTGAGAGCAAAGGACTCTAAGTTAGTCAACTTCTATTGTGTGGCTGCAACATGAAATGACTATTGTATTGTATGTTAGTATAGAGACACATGCATATATATGCACTGTCGTAGAAAGTTTGCTTAGAGACGTTAGTCTAGTTGGTGCTCATTCGTAAAATATGACCGGTAGATATCCGTCATATTCTAGATAGCTGATCCCTGTCGCACTGCTTCATTTTATTATGTCTGGTTCATTACCGTGACGAGTGGCCAAGAGGTGAGGACTGCTGGTTTAAACCTAGGGGCGCCAAAATGAATGGGACCTAGGGCCCTCATGCTTACTTAATAAGTGAACGGTTAGAACCCGAGCAAGTGCTCAAATAAGTTATTCCAGGATAGTAGTCGTGAATATTGGCCATTCAGTGAGAGTGCCTAGAAACTCTAGGGGTTGCCAAGTTTGAGTCAGGTCGAACACCCTAGGGGCAACTTCTCACCAGCACCACTAATTAGCATAGAAGTCTCTGTAAACCCGTGTAACTTCGATTACACTCTTGGATAAGTAGTGATGCCCTAGGTAACTTGATGGTTACCCTTGTGAGGGATTTACTCTTGGATAAGTAGTGATTCCCTAGGTAACACAATAGTTACCCTTGATGGGGATATTTATTGGCTAGATCTTAGTGTTGAGACTCAGTTCTCTCTTACAGATTAGCATTTATGCTAAAGAGCGTGTTACGCCCGAATTGTTGGAAATTGTCAAGCGTTAGTCTCGAATTCTATTGTTATATATTATATTTGGTTGCTCTGGGATTTTCTGAGTGCAAGGATTTATAGGTTTATATGACATAGTTATAATATATTATATTTGCTTGCTCTGGGATTTTTCTGAGTGCAGGGATTTATCTGTTTATACGAAATAGTTTGCCATTGGTTATCAGACATGACCATATGTTTGCCAGGACGCTTTTGCTTTCTTGAAATTTATTGCGTAGGGTCCGGATGGATTCGGAACCCTAATTTGTGTGTGCCATTGTTATCTATGGATATTAACTTGGTCAGTGATCACCTGTCTTCTATGCAAGCTTTTGTTTTTAAAGTTGAACTTACTAAGTGTTTTCGCTTACCTAGTTGTTTCCTATTGTAGGAAAGAACAAGGGCAAGGAAGAGCAGTGAGCGCTGGAGTCTACCTTGCGAATGTACATGTGGACCGACCGTTTTGGGAAGTCATTTTGTTTTATAAATGTTGTGTTATTTTCATAAACTAGGCTCATTGTACTATTCATAAAATATTTTTGTATTAAATGTTAAGTATTGCCATATGAATTTTTAAAAAGATTTTTTTATACGGGTTTTTGAGACATTTTGTTAAATGAAAACTGTTGACCCTTATTTTGGTCAACTGACACGGAGTCAAATGCTTGATGTGATGGAAGGTGTTGAAATAGATCTAATGGGAAGAACAGTAAATGACACAACAAATTATAGTGGTTCGGCCCCACGAATTGGTAATGACCTACGTCCACTTAAGTTATTATTGATATTAATTCTCAAAGGAGTGATCAAAGAACTAGGGTTCTCTGAGTTTCACAGACCTTAGAGAGATGAATAATACAATCGTAAGATAATCGCTCTAATTCTCTTGTAAAGTATATACTTAAATCAGTCAAAAAGTCCCTTCCTTGAGCTATTTCTCTCTATTTATAGGCTCAAGGAGGATTACACAAATTTGTTATAGATATTCTTTCCTAAATAATTAGATCATCGTGGATCATGGGAGATAATCTCGGATATGATTACAATTGTACAAGATTATCTCAAAATATATCGAGTATACAACCAGGCTGGTCGTATATAAAATCCAAATATTACATCAGGGGAATCTCACTGGTCGATGGTCGAACAGAACTTCTGCCAGGTGTTAGCCACGTGTCAAAAACGCTTGCCACGTCACCCATGCCTGCTTTTTGGATAACATTTGCCCCCCAAGTTTATTTATTACGACCAGCAATAAATGAACTTTAAGGAAAATGACTCTTCGGTTACCCCACCAAATCTGTCAGAGTAGTTCGTGTCTTCTTGGAAAAAGTGACCTACCTCCAAGCCATCCATTGACGACTATCACTCTTCCCCATGCTTTGAAAAGAGGAAACTTATGATTACCTCTTTTTTCATACCGCAGACAAAATATATAGCCTCCAGAACTTCCTTTTTCTTTTTACGCAAGCTATTTTTCTATCAAGAAACCCTAAGTCAGAACCCCTACTCTCCCTGAAGATCATCTTTCGATGTTCCAGGAATCAGCCGTTTGTTCACCTACGCTTGGAATTTCTTCAAAGCTTCATAATCTTCACTCTGGTAAACTTCAGAACTTTTTCCCTCTTTATTTTTGTTGTGCATGCCGATGTAAGTTAACCATTTAGGTTCTGATATTGTCTGTGTTTACAGGTAGAAATGCATGAAAATAGGGGATTTATCGAGTGATGCTAGATAGGATTGTGTATCTTTGCCATTTAGGAGTTATGAATTAATTTGATAGTCTTGATCATAAATTTAGGACGTAAAATCGAAGTAAAAATTCGATTTTTATGCTAGTTGAAAAACTGAGTTGTTCCCGCCCTTACTGAAGTTGAAAAAGCTTTTTCAGAAAAAAACTTTTTACTTTCACTTTTTGATATGTTTTTCAAACTGTTCACATGGAAAAGTTAGTTTTTTGCTAGAATGTTGTTGTATAAAAATTTGACTTTTATACACGACTAGCGTTATTCTAACCAACTTTCTAGACTCTCCATCCTCACCTCCCCATTTTTCTGTCTGCAGATTTTAATGCCAGATTTGTGGGGAGGTGAGAGGTCGATCGAAGACGAACTTCTTGTGCAACTACTTGAAGGCGAAGAACAACCTACCTAGCGCATTCATGAGATTCCTTTCTCTAGACTCTCTCTTTCCAAACCTCAACCATCTTCAGCCATAATGGGTCGTGTCAAATCCACTGCCCAAAAGAAAAAGCCTGAACACACTCCAAATTCTCCAGCTCAGCCTGACTCGCAGGCTGGGGTTCCCTCGACCAGTGGTCGAGAAAACATTGTCCCAGACTCTCTCGTCCAGGTTAGGGCTCGCCCTCGGCATTCAATTCTTCCTGATGTCGAGTGGTGTCTTTCTCCACTTAGCCAAGTAATCCCCAGGATGCTTGCGAATTACCTCAGGAAGTATAGCCTCACTGCGGTAACTCTCAAAATCCCCACTACGGATGAGAGGGCTAATTTGCCTGGAGGCGTTTACAGCGCCTGGTCGAGGTACCACATAGAGGATGGGGCTATCCTTCCTCTTCATCCATTCTTCCAAGGGTTGGCGAACTATTTTGGTATCGCCCCTTCCAAATTACACCCAACGGATATAGGATGCTTGCTGCACTCTATATCCTTTATAAACATAAAAATTGACCAGAGCCTACCTCCCACGAGGTCAATTATCTCTTTGACCTTAAATCCAACCCCCAACAGTCTGGTACAGGGCTCTTTCATTTTTGTCACCAGGAGACTAGCCGAACCTTCCTGAGTGACACCACCCTCATCTCCAACATGGGGAAATACAGTCAGGAGTATTTACTCACACCTGACATGGTTGCGAATCACCTAGCCTTCGCTCGAGGAGGTAAATGCCTTTTTCCATTGGTAGTTGTTTTTACTCAGCAAATTTCCTTGTATTTTTTTTAAATATCTTGTGCTTTTCAGGCCCATGGTTACAACCAGACCCAACACCAGACATGGTGCTGAGGTCTGCTATGTTGGCCAGAATGACAGATGCTGAGAAGTGCGTCAAGTCTCTGGTCACCGAGGCTAACTTGAGGCTGTCTGGCCTCCTGGCCCCTCACCAGGATATGAGGGAACCCGCGGCGGTAAGTGCCACTACCGAGGGAAATCCCGAGCAGCAACCACCAGCGTCTCCTCCTTGACGGAGACCGACTGGGGTTACAATCAGGGAACCCACTGGCACTCCCTCAGTAGAAAGGTCTTCTGCCCCTCAAGGGAAGGGAAAACAAAAGGCAGTTGAGACTGTCGTAGATTTAAACGAGTCTTCCGACGAAAACGGTACTGTTATTTCACTCTTAGATAACTTGCCAATTCCTTGTCATTTATTTGACGGGGATGGCAATTTTACATATACTCCAAATCTAGGGCCAGACTTCTTCATGTCAGAGAGTGAGTGTATGACTAGTAGATTCAATAGTGTAGCGACAAGTAGTAATAACTCAGGTATTGGACTTTGTAATTTTCTTTATCTCTTTTCTGATGAGCCATAACTTGTCTCACCTATTTTTAGCTTACTGTCTGCATATTTGTTTCTTTTGCAGATATGGCTTCTGCAAATATTTTCGATCTGTACAACACTCAGGAAGAAGAAGAGGTTCCTTTGGTCCGAAGGAGGAAATCGGCCATGAAACACGACGGTGAGTTCAGCCAAGTACCTCCGGCCAAGAAGAAATGAGCAACTGATCCTTCAACCATCTGCCCAACCTCCTGCTTTTGCTGAGAAGGAAATCCCTCCTCCTCCTGCTGCCACAAATCCTTCACCTAAGGCTCCTACCGAGCAAACCCAGAAAACTGAGGGTGTTCTCCCTGGGGCCAGACTATCGGGTCGCTCCGTAAGGTCAGCTAAGGATTGCCTCGCTTACATCCTTAAGCATGACCGTTGTAGAGAGGCCATGTCTGAAGCTGAAACCATGGGGGTTGACCAGATCCTCAATAAGTAATGAAGTGGCCAGTTTAAGCACTCTTCCTCTTCTTTTGTGATCATGGTCTTGACTTTTACTTTTTTGAAGTTAGCCTAAATCTTTTTCTTTGATTGCAGGCCATGCTGACCATGACTGCTGCTCCTGCCCGCGCGGGTGCAAGTATCGAGCAGACCCGAGCGAAGCTAACAGAGGAGCTTCAAGCCATGGAGGCTAGGCACGCGGGGGAGCTGGAGGTGGTGACCCGGCAGAAGGATTCCTTGGCTGCGGAGCTAGCAGAAAAGCAAACCTCTCTGGAAAATGCCAGAAAACAGAGAGATGAATACCAAGATGCTAGCCGAACTCACTGGCGTGAAGTCAAAATAATTCAGGAGGAGGATCTTGCTAAGGACAAGAGCATTGCTGTCCTCAAGAGCTAAGTGGAGCGGCTCAGGCTTACAAATGCCAAGGACCTAGAAAGGTACAAGAATTCGACACTTTGGTGTTTCTACGACTTCTGGAAACACAATCAAAGTGTAAACTTTGGCTACCTTCCAGAGGACGCCAGGAAGGCTGAGCTGGCTCACTGTACTGCTCGATTGGCTGCTGAAGAACGGGCCAGAGTTCCCGCCTCCATAGAGATTTCGCTGGCCACGGGGATGGAAGGAGGGGAAGCTGCAGGAGACGCGGTTGACCAGAATGCTCCCCAGGATCCTTCTGCTGCTTCTTAGCCTATTTTCTTTTTACTTATTTTATTTTATTTTCCATACATGGCCCACGGGTCATAATGTTAAGACAATTTTTTCTTTTTTATTGCTGCATGGGCAGCTTTACCTTTTAATTTAACATTGTTGCTGCATGGGCAGCTTTACCTTTTAATTTAACATTTACATCCGAGCAATACTGCTCGCGGTGTAAAAGGATTCCTATGACATTATAATATTTATGTTTTATTTTAATATCTGTCTGCATGACCGAACTTAGCATAGTACTTTGGCTTGATTTAACAGAACATAAATTTTGAAAATACTCTAAGTACCGTAGCATGCTTTCACTTATTTTGTTCATGTGTTTACATACCTCCTGGTATGCTTTGCTTCCTATGTGCCTTAGATGCCCCCCAAGTGAGTGAGGAGCTTTAGGTCCTTGGTCACTTGCCTTGACCACAACTTGTACAAACATTACTGCTCGGTATGAAATGCAAAACTTCTAATACAGCAAAACAACACACGTAATGAACAAGTACTTGTAAAAAAAATTACAAAATTTGGCAAGAATGACTTGCTGCGCACAGTCCCTTATAAATCTCGTATTTAAATGGCCTAAACATTTCTTTACGAGTCATCTTTGACAGATCTTACACTTATAAGCAATCAGTCATACAACATGACTAACCCTTTTTCAAAACTTGTAAAAAGTAAAAATTAATACAAGACAGTCCTTTAAGAAGGACTGTTTATTGATAATACTTGCGCAAGTGTTCTCCATTCCAATAGCGCGGAACAAGATCTCCATTTAAGCGTGCAAGTTTGTATGTGCCTGGATGAAGGACTTCTTCAATCTGGTAAGGTTCTTCCCAGTTTGATCCGAATACTCCAGCAGCCAGGTCGCAGGTGTTTAAGAAAACTCTTCGAAGTACTAAATCTCCGACGTTGAATTTTCTCTCTTTTACCTTGGAGTTAAAATATCGAGCTACTTTTTGCTAGTACGCAACTACTCGGAGTTGGGCTTTCTCTTGTTTCTCCTCAATCAAATCTAGGGACTCCATCAATAGTTGGCTATTCTGGTCTTGGTCGTATGTGATTCTTCGATGTGAGGGCATATCTAACTCGACTGGCAACATAGGTTCATACCCGTATGCTAAGGAAAATGGGGTATGACCTGTTGCTGTTCGATGAGAAATTCTATACGACCAGAGTACTTCAGGCAGCTATTCTGGCCATGCTCCTTTAGCTTCCTCGAGCCTTTTCTTCAAGGTATCTTTCAATGTCTTATTTACCACTTTGACTTGCCCATTTTCTTGTGGATGTGCAACTGAAGAAAAGCTCTTGATGATTCCATGCCTCTCGCAGAAGTTTGTGAAAAGATCACTATCAAATTGGGTGCCATTGTCTAAGACAATCTTTATGGGCAATCCATATCGACAAACAATGTTCTTGATGACAAAGTCAAGCACTTTCTTTGTCGTTATGGTAGCGAGTGGCTCAGCTTCGGCCCATTTGATGAAGTAGTCGACCGCCACCACTGCGTATTTTGCTCCACCTTTTCCTGTTGGCAGGACCTGATTAAATCTATACCCCACACTGCGAAAGGCCGCGGACTTTGCATCTGTTTTAACTCATTAGGAGTTGCGCATGGGATCTTGAAAAACCTTTGACACTTATCACACTTTCGCACAAACTCCATCGAGTCTTCGTTCATGGTTGGCCAGAAATAACCCTGCCTCAGAATCTTCTTTGATAAGCTCTGTCCCCCAGCATTATCTCCACAGAAGCCTTCGTGTACCTCCTTCCTCAGCTCTTTAGCCTTTTCTAGCATGACACACCTGAGCAGTGGCATGGAGTATCCTCTTCGGTATAGGACACCATCGACCAGTATGTACCTAGCAGCCTGTCTCTAAAGAGTCCTCGCTTTGTTTCTATCTGCTGGTAGTACACCACTTGTGAGATACTCCAAGTATGGTGCCATCCATGTATCTGCTAACCGGACCTCCATATTGGTTTCATCTGCTCGTATGCTTGGCTTGCGTAGCCGTTCAACTGGCACTATATTTAAAGTGTCAGCATCCTTCGCACTCGCGAGTTTGGCTAAGGCATCTGTGTTTGAATTCTGATCTCGAGGTATTTGCTGGAGGGTATATTTCTCAAATTGTGCCAACAGATCTTTGCTTTTGTTTAGATAGGCCGCCATTTTCAGCCCTCGTGCTTGATACTCCCCTAAGACTTGATTCACTACTAGCTGTGAATCACTATAAATATCCAGCACTTTTATGCTCATCTTTGGCCAACCTTAACCCAGCGAGTAGAGCTTCATACTCGGCTTCGTTGTTTGAAGCGGTGAAATCAAACCTAATTGCGCAGTGAAATCAATGCCCTTCTGGCGTTATCAATATCACTCCTACTCCTGCATGAGATTAGTTGGACGATCCGTCAGTGAATAGCTTCCACGAAGGAGCCTCAACTTGAGTTTCAGGTGCACTAGGCTTTTCACTCTGTTCGCTGTCTGGGAGTTCAGTAAACTCGGCAATGAAATCAGCCAAGACTTGTCCTTTTACTGCTGCTCGCGGTGAGTATGTTATATCGAACTGTCCGAGTTCGACTGCCCATTTCAATAAACGACCAGTAGCTTCCGGCTTTTGTAGAACTTGTCGAAGGGGCTGATCAGTCAGGATTGTGATTGGATGGGCTTGGAAGTAAGAACGTAACTTCCGCGAGGCCAAAATTAGGCAATAGGCTAATCTTTCAATGGGAGGATACCACAATTTGGCCCCAACTAACCTCTTGCTCACATAATACACCGCCTTTTGTACGCCTTCTTCTTCTCTTACTAGCACCGCACTAGCAGCATATTCGGTGATCGCCAGGTAAATGAACAAAGTTTCTCCATCTATAGGCTTTGATAAGACAGGAGGCTGTGCCATGTGGGCTTTTAAGGCTTGGAATGCCTATTTGCAGTCTTCAGTCCACTCGAACTTCTTGTTGCCCCTAAGTAGACTGAAGAAAGGGACACATTTGTCCGTCGATTTTGAAATAAATCTACTGAGGGCTGCAATCCTTCCAGTCAAACTTTGCACATCTTTGATTTTTACCGGCGATTCCATATCGATCAGGGCTTTGATCTTTTCGGGATTGGCTTTGATTCCCCTCGAATTGACAATGAACCCCAAAAATTTCCCTGATCCTACTCCGAAGGAACACTTGAGAGGATTTAGCTTCATTTGGTACTTATTCAAAACATTGAGACACTCTTGTAAATCCTTCACATGTCCTTCTGCCTTTTTTGACTTTACCAGCATGTCATCCACGTATACCTCCATGTTTACTCCGATCAACTCCTTAAACATGTGGTTAACTAGTCGCTGGTAAGTCATACCAACGTTTTTCAATCCGGAGGGCATTACTTTATAACAGTATAACCCTATATCGGTCCGAAAGCTAGTGTGATCCTCGTCAGGGGGATGCATACTAATATGATTGTATCCTGAGTATGCATCCATAAAAGAGAAGATCTCATGTCCTGCAGTTGCATCGACCAGCTGGTCGATCCTTGGGAGTGGGAAGCAATCCTTAGGGCAGGCTTTATTAAGGTCTGTGAAATCCACACAGGTTTTCCATTTTCCATTAGGCTTGGGAACCAGTACTGGATTAGAGACCCACGATGGATAAAATGCCACCCTGATGAACCCATTCTCCTTTAGTTTTTCAACTTCTTCTTTTAAGGCTTTCGATCTATTTTTATTGAGCAGCCTTCTTTTCTGTTGCACGGGTGGAAAGCTTTTTTCGACGTTCAGGACATGGCTGATGACTGCAGGATCTATCCCAGCCATGTCTTTATGTGACCAGGCAAAAACTTCCTGGTTCTTCCTTCAAAATTCCACCAGTGCGTGCTTTGTTGTTGCTTCCAAATTGTTTCCGACCTTTACAACTCTGGTCGGAAACTTTTTGTCAAGCTGGACCTCCTCAAGGTCCTCGACAGGTCCAACATCTTCCTCAAAATCCCCAAAGAGAGGATCTAAGTCTCTATCCTCACTTTGGGCAACACCTTATTTGATGACTTCATCACCTGGTTGGGCTTGTATATAGATGGCCATCTGTAACCTTTCTGGGGGAGCGCTCCTCGTTATTACCTTCTTGGCCTTAGTAATTGAGGCATTATAGCACTCCCTTGCTTCCCTCTGATTTCCCAACACGCGTCCTACCCCTGTGTTTGTTGGGAATTTCATGGCCAGGTGCCATAATGAGGTGACAGCCCGAAGGTCAACCAGTATGGGTCTTCCTATTACAGCATTGTAAGGCAAAGGACAATCGACTACTATGAAAGTAGTGAGTAATGTCCTAGTAGTGGGTGTTGTACCTGCTGTTACTGGAAATCTGATTGACCATGTTGGAGCGAGTCCCTCACCAGAGAAACCATAAATTGTTTGGTTACAAGGCTCCAAGTCCTTGACGGATAACTTCATTCGTTCCAGGGAAGATTTATACAGGATGTTAACTGAACTTCCTGTATCGACCAACACTCTCTTTACCATCATGTTGGCAATTTCAACATCCACGACCAGCGGATCAGAATTCGGGAACCGGACATGCTGGGCATCGCAATCAGAGAAGGTTATTTCACCGTCCTCTGACTGAGCCTTCTTTGATGCCCGGTCCTCCATAGGCATCATCTCGATGTCCTGGTCGTGGCGTAGGTTCCGAGCATATCGTTCCCTTGCCTTCCTAGTGTTTCCCGCAAGGTGTGGTCCTCCGCAGATGGTGAGTAAAGTGTCAGCTACGGGATCAGGCTGCAAAGGTGGCGAGCGTTGGCGTGTAGGCGCTTGCTTGTTTCCACCTGGAGCCTCTCGTTGGGAAGCCCTCGAGGCCCGTACGTATCTCCTCAAGTGTCCTTGTCTAATAAGGAACTCGATTTCATCTTTCAGTTGGTTGCACTCGTTCGTATCGTGTCCGTAGTCATTATGAAAACAACAGAACTTGGCGGTATCCCTTTTTGAAATATCCTTTCAAATGGCAGCGGGTCTTTTGTAAGGCACACTGGAACTTGTGTCCTGATACACCACTGCTCGAGACTCAACACGGGCAATGTAGTTATTGAACCGTGGCTCAAAACGGTTGCCCTTAGTGCGCTTATTCTCAGAGGTGGAAGGTTCGTTAAGGGGTCTCTTCCCCCCATTTTTGCCGTTGCAGTTGCCATTCCCGTTGCCTTTACCGTTGCCGTTGGGTTTTGACCCATTGGCGGCAATGCCATCCTCGAGCTTGATGTATCGATCAGCTCGATCCAAGAATTCTTGGGTAGTCTTAACCCCATGCTTTCTAAGGCTACTCTATAGAGGCGTACGACGCCTAACTCCTGCAGTTAGGGCCATCATTTTGCCTTCGTCTCCCACTGTTTTGGCTCCAGCAGCTGCTCGCATAAAGCGCTGGACGTAATTTTTCAGTGGTTCTCCTTCTTGTTGGCATATCTCAAGCAGCTGGTTTGCCAAAGTTGGGTGCACACGACCCGCATAGAATTGTCCGTAAAACTCCTTTACGAACATCTCCCAAGATACAATACTTGCAGGAGGGAATTTGAAAAACCACTCCTGTGCAGCATCAGAAAGTGTTGAAGGGAAGATCCTGCACCGAGCATCTTCAGACACCTTCTGAATGTCCATCTGTATCTCAAACTTATTGACATGAGATATCGGGTCACCATACCCGTCAAAGTTTGGAAGTGTGGCATCTTAAACTTACTGGGAGTCTCTGCCATAGCTATCCTCTGAACAAAAGGAGTACCCCTTCTCCTATGGTACTCGATGTGAGACGTTCTTCCCCCGACCAGCTGTTGTACTGCTTGGTTCAGGGCATCTATCTGGGCTTGCACGGCTTTAGGAATCACTGTGGCCTCTGCTGCTGGGGGAGTGTATTCATCGTGCCATTCTCGGCGGTCGTTGAGTACATCCCTTAAGTCTTCATCTCTTCTCCGTTGCTCGCTTGGTCCGAGCCGGTTAAAGACGTTGTTTTGTCTGAGCTGCCCCCCAGCGTTACATCTCGCTTGTTGGTCTTCTCTAGGTGGTGGGCTTCTGCCTCCACCTCTCTCTTCATTTCTCCAACCGGCATTCCCTCTGCCTGAGTTAGCCTCATTGTATCCATGCCCATCTCTGAACCTTGATTAACTATGGTGGGACTGATTTTCCCCTCGGTTGCCTCCTCGGGCTGGAACTTCCCGAGCGTTAGGGGGAGGCCTGCGCTGGTCGGTAGGTCCCCGTGCATTATCATGCCGTGGGGGGCCCCTGACCACAGAGCTTATCTCCGAGTTCCTTCTGTTGCCAGAAGGATGCTGTCTCTTGCTTGGTGGGTTCGACTCTTCACCCCCTTGGCATCTAGGACTGCAAGACTGTTGCCCGACCCTATTCTGCCTTGGTTGTGGGGGATTGCCTCGACCAGCCTGGGATGGAGGTTGCATCTCAGGATCCCTTGGTGGGACATCATCCTGAGGCATTGGTGGTTGCTCCGGCCTTTGAGGACTCGTTGGCTGGATTAGAGGGCTAGGATTGGGACCCCTTTGAGGTGGCCCATTCGAGGGTTGATCAAGCTACGAGGTAGGTGCAGCCTGATTCCTAGCCAATTGCAGGGCTACTTCGAGGGCTGCCATGGCCTCCCTCTGACGACGGTCCATCTTCGCCTGTCTTTCACTCAGCTCTTGGTGCTGACACTCTATTTCTTGCTGTTGTCGTGCCATATTCTCCGCAGCACTTTCTTGACTGGCCCTCAGATTGGCCAATTCATCTTGCAATACTCCCAGGATATTTCTTAGCGTTTCAGAGTCCAGTTCCTCCTCATCAAATTCCAAGTGTGGCTCATTTTTTGCCATGTTCGGAAGAGGAGGTTGAGATGGTACAGCGCCAGCCGTCTGCCCAGTCTTCTTTGTTGTTTTCGCCATTAGTGCTTCAACAATCTCGTCTCAAGCTCTCAATGAAAGAACCAGAATGTTGACCCTTGTTTTGGTCAACTGACACGGAATCAAATGCTTGATGTGATGAAAGGTGTTGAAATAGATCTACGGGGAAGAACAGTAAACGCCACAACAAATTATAGTGGTTCGGCCCCACGAATTGGTAATGACCTACATCCACTGAAGTTATTATTAATATTAATTCTCAAAGGAGTGATCAAAGAACTAGGGTTCTCTGAGTTTCACAGACCTTAGAGAGATGAATAATACAATCGTAAGATAATCGTTCTAATTCTGTTGTAAAGTATATACTTAAATCAGTCAAAAACTCCCTTCCTTGATCTATTTCTCTCTATTTATAGGCTCAAGGAGGATTACACGAATTAGTTACAAATATTCTTTCCTAAATAATCGGATCATCGTGGATCATGGGAGATAATCTCGGATATGATTACAATTGTACAAGATTATCTCAAAATATATCGAGTATACGACCAGGCTAGTCGTATATAAAATCCAAATATTACATCAGGGGAATCTCACTGGTCGATGGTCGAACAAAACTTCTGCCAGGTGTTAGCCACGTTTCAAAAACGCCTCCCACATCACCCATGCCTACTTTTTGGATAACAAAAACATTTATATTTTCGCATTATCGAGTCTTGAAAATCTGGGTCGTTACAGCCAAAACCCATCTAATACTTACAGAACACACACTCTATCTCTCTCTTATACACGTTCTTTCTCTCCCTCTCTTATGCGCCGAAGAGTTTTGAATTTTGAATGAGAAACTTGAAGAATTAAGCTTGAGGACTGGGAAATTGAGGCTATGATTGTGAGGTACAGCTCAGGGACACCATTTGGATCTTCAAGGTAAGGGTTAAAGTTCAGTTGTTTGAGTGAATTCTACTGAATTTTTGTTAGAACTTAGAGCTTGCATGAAGATGAATTCCAAGACTAGTTTTGGGTGTTTGATGAATGTAAGGAGCTGTTTATAGGTTGGTTATGATGTTTAGGCTATAAGGATAAGAAAACTAAGCATAATTCTGGGTCGAATTGGTGCTTGGGGTATGAAATTGGGGTGTAGGCTTGAGGAAAAGCGCGGGAAAAAGGCTTGTTTTCTGAGTTTGGGGGCTCGGGTTGCGGCCCTGTTCTTTAGGCATCGCGGCCCGCGTGCTCGAAGAGGCTGGGAAGCCTCTGTTTTACCTAGGCGCGCCACGACCTTGGAGGGCATGCCGCGGCCCATGTCCTCCAGTAGGGAGGGCCTTGCCCTCTATCTAAGAGGCGGGCTACAACCCTAAATAGAAAGGAAAGGGAAACTTAGTTTAGTAGAATTTGAGGTCCCGGAGGCTAGTATTTGTTACCAAAATATTTAATTGGATTAGAATTTGATGGTTATCCATTGTTCCTTATGACTAGGGTTACCGTTAAGGCTCATGACTGAGGATCGTTCTCGGTGTGACGTGCTGCATCATGACACATCTCTAGGGGGCCATTTTGTATGTATGAGCATGCCCTGGTGCTTGATCATTAGTCAAGTCTTCCACCAAGTAACCTCTGGGGTAAGGAATGGCACTTTTGTAATTATGCATATGTCTCCCAGACCAAAATCATATATGTTCCTGGGAAGTCTTCATTTCCTAGGAATGCTCCTTAGGGGGGGTGGCCTGGTGACTTAAGGAAGCACCATGGCCACCAGTAGATAGGGTCTTAAGCTGTGTACTCCCTTGCCCTATCAAGGCCTTATATGAATAAAATGATGCTTTGCCATGTCCCTTTGTGTATGCTTTCTTTAAGGTCTATGTGTTGCTTGTTTGTTACCTCGTTGGGCCATTGCGTGCCCCTTGACTGTGTTGTATGCTTTGATTGTTGTGTGGGATGTTGTCTCTGGAATGCTTTCCTTGTGTTGGCTCCCGCTTCATAATTGCCCTTACTTGTATGAGACTTGTAACGTGGCTAACCATTGAGTTTGCATGCCGCAGGTGTGAATTCTAGGCTGACTTGCTAGCTAAGAGTGCTAACAAGTGTCGCACATTCCATTGATTTGAGTATCGAAGTTGGCGGCCCGTGACAGTTGGTATCAGAGCCAGGTTTGAGAAAGCTTGGTGACCCTGCAGGATGGTGAGCAACACTCAAAGGATTGAAGCACTGGAGAGGTGCGTTGGAGAGCTAGATGGCCTGGACGAAAGAGTCAGGGATCTTGGCTTTGTCAGGCTAGAACTGGAGACGACTAATGCACTAAACCGCGTTGCTGCGTTGGAGCGAGATACAACCAATCTACTAGCCCGCATAATGGCAATCGAGCGGAGAGAAAACCTTTCAAGAACATCCAATACTCCTCTGAGGGAGGAACGTATTGAGGCAGTGGAACGAGCGGTGAAGGACCTACAAGAAAAATTAAATGACCTCGTAGAGAATTGTAGGGAGTCAGTTGAGGCAATGAAGGATGAAATGTTGGAGATGAACACCAAGTTGAACCTCACCATGAGGGCAGTTGGGAATCAGGCTGCCACTGGACCCATTGGCATGGAATATGGGAGAGTAAAAGTCCCTGAGCCGAGGCCCTATGGGGGGCTAGAGACGCAAAGGACTTAGAGAACTTCCTCTTTGATATGGAGCATTACTTTAGAGTTGTGAGAGCTGAATCAGAGGATGGCAAGGTCGCCATGGCAAAGATGTACTTGTCTGCAGATGCCAAAGTGTGGTGGAGGACGAAGTACGACGATATTCCGAATGGCAGATGCACCATAACAACATGGGAAGATCTCAAGAGAGAGTTGAAGACGCAATTTCTCCCTGAGAATGTTGCCTACATAGCTTGACGCCATTTGAGAGAGCTGAAGCACACCGGAACAATCCGAGAATACGTGAAGAAATTCTCTGGGTTGATGTTGGATATCAAGGACATGTCTGAAGTGGACAAACTCTTCGTGTTCTTAGAAGGTCTGAAGCCTTGGGAAAAGCAAGAGCTCGAGAGACAACGAGTGGCTGACCTAGCCACTACTCAAGCTGCTGCCAAACGACTGACTGATACTCATCAGGGAACATTCAATCCAAGAAGACCAATCCGTCGACTAGTGGAAGTAATGTTGGGAGTCAAAATTTTGGGAAGTCTTGGCAAAGCAAGAGTGGGGGAGGAGAGAAAAAGAGTGTGGAGTCTAACTCTCCTAGCAAAGGTAGTAACCCCCCGTTCAAGAAGCCTCTTACATGTTGGATATATACCGGACCTCATAAGTCAACAGAGTGTCTTCACAGATCCAAGATGAGTGCCCTCCAGGCGACATTTGCTCAAGTAGAACAAACCAACGAAGAGGAGGAGGAGGAGTATACGCACATGGGTGCCATCCGGATGCTGAATGCTCTTAAGAAACACGGTGCGAAAGTGAAGAAGACCCCTGGAAAGGGACTAATGTATGTGGACGCCGCTCTAAACGGTAAGATGGCCGGAGGTGTGATGATCGACACGGGCACCACTCACAACTTCATTTCAGAGATCGAATCTAAACGTCTGGGACTGAAATGGGAGAAGGACCATGGCCGCATGAAAGCGGTTAACTCAAAAGCCTTGGCCACAACCGGCGTGGCTAAAAAGGTGAACATGAAGATCGGCTCGTGGGAGGGGTAGACTGACTTGGTGGTCGTGCGAATGGACGACTTTGATGTGATATTGGGTATGGACTTCCTTACGGAAAAGGGAGCCATTCCCATCCCAACTATGGGAAGCTTACTCATAATGGGGGAGACACCTGCAGTGTTGCCTGCTAAAGTAGAGCAGCCCCCAGAAACCAAGCTGGTGTCAGCCTTATAATTGAAGAAGGGCGTGAGAAGACAAGAGCCCACGTATATTATCCTACCCATAATATACGAGGATACGGTGGATGAAGTCATCCCACCAGAAATTCGAATGGTCTTGAAGAAGTATGGGGATGTTATGTTGGACCAACTCCCCAGAGCCTTACCACCTCGAAGAGGGATTGATCACCAGATTGAGCTGATGCCGGGAGCCAAATCACCTGCAAAGGCGGCTTATAGGATGGCACCCCCTAAACTAGCAGAACTGAGGAAGCAGTTGAAGGATTTACTAGAGGCTGGCTTCATCAGACCATCGAAGGCACCATATGGTGCACCCGTGCTATTTCAGAAAAAGCACGACGAGAGCTTGAGACTATGTATTGATTATCGGGCTCTCAATAAGGTGACAGTGCGTAATACATACCCCATCCCCTTGATCGCCGACTTATTCGACCAGTTGAGTGGAGCAAAATTCTTTACGAAACTGGACTTGAGATCAGGCTACTATCAAGTGCGGATAGCAGAAGGGGATGAGTCGAAGACAACGTGTGTGACTTGATATGGAGAATACGAGTTCCGAGTCATGCCGTTTGGGTTGACAAACACACTAGCCACATTATATACGTTAATGAACCAAGTTTTCCAGGAATACCTAGACAAGTTCGTGGTAGTCTACTTGGATGACATTGTGGTCTATAGCTCCACAATAGAGGAACACAACAACACTGATCTCAAGTGTTTCAGAAATTGAGAGAGAACCAACTCTATGTGAAGCGAGAGAAGTGCTCCTTCGCACAAGAGAGAATCAAGTTCCTAGGCCACATAGTAGAACGTGGTCGGATCCGCATGGATCTAGAGAAGGTACGGGCCATTCAAGAATGGAAGGCCCTCACCAATTTGAAGGAATTATGCTCTTTCCTTGGTTTAGCCAACTATTATCGAAGATTTGTGGAGGGCTATTCAAGAAGGGCGGAACCCTTGACCGAGTTGTTGAAGAAGGGTGTAACTTGGATGTGGACCGATAGGTGTGTCGAAGCATTTAAGAGTCTGAAGGAAGCCATGATGCGAGATCTTATCCTCGCCTTACCAGATGTTGGTAGGCCCTTCGAAGTGCAGACAGACGCGTCTGATTATGCTTTGGGAGGGGTGCTTGTACAAGAGGGCCACCCCCGTAGCTTATGAAAGCCACAAACTCACGGAGGTGGAGAGGTGGTACACTGCACAAGAGAAGGAGCTTCTCACAGTAATTCATTGTCTACGAGTGTGGAGGCACTACTTGTTGGGGTTGAAGTTTGTGGTGAAAACAGATAATGCCGCGGTGAGTCATTTCCTCACCCATCCAAAGCTTACCCCTAAACAAGCACGATGGCAGGAGTTCATAGCAGAATTTGACTTTCATTTCGAACACAAGGCGGGTCGTCTAAACCAGGCAGCTGATGCCTTGAGTCACAAAGCTAAGTTAGCGGCTCCAAAATTGCTAGCAAATATGTCAGCTAGCATGGTGACCACTCCACTCCGAGAGCGCATTAAGGAGAACCTGGTGAAAGACCCGGTGGTGAAGACCATCATGAATCTCGCAAAAGAGGGGAAGGCTCCCCAATTTTGGGTAGAAGACAATCTTTTGTTGACCAAAGGTGGCCGCTTATATGTTCCAAAGATGGGAGATTTGCGGAGGACACTAATGAGTGAGTGTCACGACACCTTGTGGGTGGGTCATCTAGGGTGGCAGAGAACTCATGCCCTATTAAAGCAGGGGTACTACTGGCCACAAATGAGCGATGATATTGTGGAGTACACCAAGACCTGTCTCACCTGCCAGCAAGACAAAGTAGAGAGACACAAGACACCAGGGTTGTTGGAACCTTTGTTAGTCCCAAGCCGACCATGGGAGAGTGTGTCACTTGACTTCATTACTAGTTTACCGAAGACGGGAGACTTGAGTGTGATCTTGGTGATCATGGATAGATTTTCAAAGTATGCAACCTTCATACCGGTGTCGAAATATTGCTCGGCAGAAGAGACAACGAGACTTTTCTTCAAGTATGTAGTTAAGTATTGGGGAGTACCCCAAAACATAGTTAGTGACCGTGATGGAAGATTCACAAGGACCTTTTGGTCCAAATTATTCAACCTTTTTGGGTCACAACTAAATATTTCCTCGAGCTACCATCCTTAGATAGACGGACAGACTGAAAGATTCAATGGGATGCTGGAAGAGTATTTGCGGAATTTCATTAGTGCCAACCAAAATAATTGGCCGCAGCTACTGGACATAGCTCAATTTTGTTTCAACTCTCAGAAGAGTTCTTCATCAAACAAGAGCGTTTTTGAAGTTGTGAATGGTCAGCAACCGTTGTTACCCACACAGTGGATGAGTATCAGGGAAGAAATCTGATAGCCTTTAATTTCATGAAAGACTGGAAGAAAACCACCGAGATTGCCCGAGCCTATCTGGAGAAGGCATCAAAGAGAATGAAGAAGTGGGCAGATCAGAAGAGACGACCACTGGAATTCAAAATAGGCGACTTAGTGATGATCAAGTTGAGGCCCAAACAACTGAGATTCTGAGGGAATAAGGACATTAGACTCGTCCGCAAATACGGGGGTCTTGTTCCAGTCATCTCGAAAGTGGGACTGACCTCCTACAAAGTCAGCTTACCAGAATGGATGAAGATACACCCGGTCTTGCACGTCAGCAACCTCAAGCCATATCATGAAGATCCAGAAGATCCAGCACGCAACCAGTCTACCAGAGAAGGAGTCAACGTCGAGCCACGAGCAGCAGACAACCTGAAGAAATCCTAGCAGAGAGGACCATGGTCGTGGACAGAAAGAAGTAGAAAGAGTTTCTGGTGAAGTGGAAAGAGTTCGGAGATGAAGAAATTTGCTGGGAAAGGGCGGAGGACTTGCACAAGCATACGCAGAAGATTGAAGATCAGCAAGGGGCAGGTTCATCGAGGACGCCGAAGATTTAAGTGGGGGAGAGTGTGACGTGCTGCGTCATGACACATCTCCAGGGGGCCATTTTGTATGTATGAGCATGCCTTGGTGCTTGATCATTAGTCAAGTCTTGCACCAAGTTGTAACGACCCGGATTTTCAAGACTCGATAATGCGGAAATATAAATGTTTTCATTTAACAAAATGTCTCAAAAACCCGTATAAAAAAAACTTTTTAAAAATTCGTATGGCCATACTTAACATTTAGTTACAAACATGTTTTATAAAGAGTAGAGTGAGCCTAGTTTAGGAAAATTACACAACATTTCCAAAAATAAAACGGCTTCCCAAAAGGTCGGTCCACATGTACATTTGCAAGGAAGACTCCAGCTCTCACTACTCTGCCTTGCCCTTGCACTTACCTACAACATGAAACAACTAGGTAAGCGAAAACTCTTAGTAAGATCAACTTTCAAACAAGCATATAGAGAATTAGGGTTCCGGACCCATCCGGGACCCTACACAATCAATTTCAAGAATGCTAAAGCATCCTGGCAAACTTATGGTCATGCCTAATAACCAAAGATAAATTAATTCATAACTAGATAAAAATCCTGCAATCAGAAAATCCCAGAACAAGCAGATATATTATATCACAACTATATCTTATCAACAATTATATCCCTGCACTCAGAAAATCCCAGAGCAAGCAGATATATTATATCACAACATAATTCGAGACCAACGCTCGACAATTTCCAACAATTCAGGCGTAACGCGCCCTCCGACATAATTGCTAATCTGTCAAAGAGAACCGAGTCTCCACACTAAGATCTAGCCAATAAATATTCTCATCAAGGGTAACTATCATGTTACCTAGGGCATCGCTACTTATTCAAGAGTGTAATCCAATTTACACGGTTTTACGGAGACTTCTATGTTAATCAGTGGTGCTGGTGAGCAGTTGCCCCTAGGGTGTTCAGCCTCACTCAATCTTGGCAACCCCTAGTATCTCTAGGCACTCTTACTGAATGGCCAATATTCACGGCTGCTATCCGGGAATAACTTATCAGAGCACTTGCTCGGATTCTAACCGTCCAATGATTAAGTAAGCATGAGGGCCCCTAGGTCCCATTTATCTTGGCGCCCCTAGGTTTAACCAGCTTATCCTCATCTCATGGCCACTCGTCGCGGTAATGAACCGGACATAAATAAAATCAAGCACTGTGACGGGGATCAACCGTCTAGGATATGACGGACTTCTATCGTTCATATTTTCTAAATCAGCACTCACTAGACTAACGTCTCTAAGAAACTTTCTATGACAGCCTATATATGTGCATGTATCCCTATACTAACATACAAGACAATAATCATTTCATGTTGCAGCCATACAATATAAGTTGACTTACTTGGAGTCCTTAGCGCTCAGCAGGTTTTCACCCTCCAACGTTCAGTCCAGTTACGCTTAGCCAATACTGTAGTTATCCATACAGTATACTCGGATTAATTATGGCACTCATAATTCATTATTATTATTTTGGGCAGTTTGGTCATTTTAATAAAAGTCATTTGTAAAGATTTATAATCCTTATTTGGTTTTAAACCTATTAAGGAAAGCCATACAAAATATTCGAGACTAAACCCTAAGTCTCGGGGAGACCTATCCTAAGGTCTCGATACCTAGGCTCGGGTATCACAATGGTATTTCCCCACAACCTGCTAAAAATCTTATTCTTTCAAGGTATCGCTATTAACCCGCACTTTCGACTAGTCGGTTAAAATATGTAAGATTTTAGCCGGCATTATATCCAGAAAATACAAATAAATTCCTTAATTATTTTTAAAGAAAATAAACTCTTTAAATTTTCCTTTTATTTTTCTTAAGGTTTTAATATTTAAAAACCGTTTTAAGAAAATTGCCTAATTTGTCTTAATTAGGAAAACCGTTATAAATTTCTCATCTTGTCTAATTAACTTTCCAAAATCAATTAATCAATTTTTACTTACTAGAAAAATAATTCATTTAATTATTTTCTCAAAATATAAGGTTTTAAACCCTCTTTTAATTTATTAACTATTAATAAATTAAATCTCTTATTTTTAAAAAGAATAAAACTCTTTAATAAAAATAATTCATTTAAACTCAAAGGGGTAATTTTAGTGAAAATATGATTTCAAGACTTACCATTTTATATCTTGAAATAAACAAAATTTTACTTTTTACCTTATGTTCCAAAATCTCATTTTTTACACTAAGTGTGAAAAACATATTTTTCACATTTTTAACTACATACTTCGTTAGTTCATAACTTGAAATTTACTTACCCAATTGTTACCAAAATTTCCCAATTCCATTTTTGTTATGCCATTTAGGTCTTTGTAAAATCTTAGGTCAAAATGAGCATTTTTGATTGGTGAAATCATTTTCCAACAATGAGGTAAAAATGACCTTATTTTCAAGTCCTTATTTTTTTCCAAACTTTGACAGTTAATAACTTTCAAACCGTTTAATATTTTCTTACCAAATTTTACAGTGGTCTAATAGGTTATGCCAGAAATATGTCCACAAAATTTTAGAAAAAACTGGGTTCATTTTCCCTATACAGTGGCTGTCCAAACTTGGTTCCGAAAATAAGAATACGAAAAACTGTTTTTTACCTAAACTTTGAAATAGCATAACTTACTCATTTCTAAACATTTTTTAGTGTTTCAAAAGCTCAATTTTATGTACTCAATCTCAACAAAATCACAGTACAATTTAATTTTACAAAACCAATATACAGTGGCTGCTTGACCCCTTGGAAGTCACAGCTTAAAACATGTTTTGTTTTAGGGTATCCTACAAAACCCTTGGGGGTTTTGGTTCCCATTTTCAAAAATCAATACACATGCATCATAAAAATTATTAAACAACTAACATAACCTTATTACATCACCAACAAGAAACTTTAAGCATTAGATATACAAAATAATGCTTAAAACTAAAAACCCTACAACAAAATCATCAAAAGTAAACTTTTCACCTCTTTGGTGTTCTTGCTTAAGGTTTGGACCTTCCTATTAGCTTTGGTTCCTCCAAAACCTTTCAAAAACCCTAAACAACTTCCCCCAACAACATAGGTAATTAGCTATTTGAAACTCTATGATTAAAACTTGACAAAAGTCTAGATTAATGAGACTTTACCTTAGGGAAAACCCTTCCTAGACCAAGACTTAGCTTCCAAGTTTCTTTGGTGTTCTTGGGGTTGAAAATGGAGAGAACACTTGAGAGAGTCTCCAAAAATCAGATGAGAGGGAATGAGAGAGTGTGGGGATCGGTTTGGGGGTTAGAATAGCTCACAATACTCTTCAAAATATCACAAAGCACTTAAGTGCTTTTCTACCAACTTGCCCACTTGACTTCTTCATTAAATGGGATTTAATCTTTATAATATTGGGTTCACACCACTCTAAAATACCACATGGCCGGCCACCCTCTTTATTTTATCTATGTTATATATAATTTTTTTTTTTTTATAAAGGTTTCATAAGAAGAAAAGTCCAAATTGGCTTTTGACACCTTTTTCACTTTTATTAAGTTTTAATCACCAAACTTAACATTAATTAATTAAATTAAATGTCTCTCACATTTAATTTAATTAATCACATAATAAAATTTAACATAAGGTCCATTCATGGAATAAAATTCCCCATTTCGGAAAAATTAGACATTTAACACAAAATGCCCTAAAATTTCCATTTTCTTTTAGGTTTATTATTTTTGACCAAACTTTAACTTTTATGAATGTATTTTATGCCCAAAATATAATTTCCATGATTTTTCATTTTATTTTCCGAGATTTTTACCTGATCAGGGTTTTTGTGTCGGTCCAGGACCAAAAGTCTTATCTTGACTTTTAAAATCACAAAATTCATATTTTGGCTAGCAATAACTCATGGAATACTTCCAAACAAAATATAATATTATTTAAAATAATATTCTTAACCCGGGGGAAAAATCCCGACCCCAGTCGTTTAAAGGTACCCAAAAACGTAGGACGTTACAATGTAACCTCAGGGGTAGGGAATGACACTTTTGTAATTATGCATATGTCTCCCAGACAAAAATAATATATGTTCCTGGGAAGACTTCATTTTCTTAGAATGCTCCTTAGAGGGGGGTGACCTGGTGACTTAAGGAAGCACCATGGCCACCAACAAATAGGGGCTTAAGCTGTGTACTCCCTTGCCCTATCAAGGCCTTATATGAATAAAATGATGCTTTGCCATGTCCCATTGTGTATGCTTTCTTTACGGTCTATGTGTTGCTTGTTTGTTACCTTCGTTGGGCCATTGCGTGCCACTTGACTGTGTTGTATGCTCTGATTGTTGTGTAGAATGTTGTCTCTGGAATGCTTGCCTCGTGCTTGCTCCCGCTTCATAATTGCCATTACTTGTATGAGACTTGTAACGTGGCTAACCATTGAGTCTTCTTGCTGCAGGTGTGAATTCTAGGCTGACTTGCTAGCTAAGAGCGCTAACAAGTGCCGCACGTTCCGTCAATTTGAGTATCAAAGTTAGCGGCCCGTGACACTCAGGACTGCTCTTTATCCATCGCTCGGGACTCGAGGTAAGAAAACTGCACCCATGTGGTTGTGAACGGGACTAAGATTCCCTATAATTGAACAAATATGTACTGTGAATTATATATCTGTTATGTGGGATATGAAAGTACGGCCTAAGGGAGTGGGGGCTGATGAGCGTAGAGAACGCAGCTCGGCCTAAGCAAGCTAGGATCAGCTAAATAACCAAAGGGCTCGACCTAAGGTTGCCAACACCTAAATATTTGTATTACAGATTGGGTTATATGCTTGAAAGTATATGTTTATCGTTGTTTATTTTAATACTGGTATTCTATTGCTATTGAACTGATTGATACGAGGTTTTGCTATGTATGCTCTATTACTACCTTTCTTTTGTTGAATATAGTTTTCTTGTTGGGCCTTGGCTCACGGGTGCTACATGGTGTAGGTAAAGGCAAAGGAAAATTGGACCAACCATGAGTTGGAGAGCTCTGGGGGCGAAGTGTACATCAACAGCTGCTCCACCGCCACAACCAAGGGGATTTACAGGAACTATAGCTCTAAATTATATTTTGCCATTTAGACTGGCTACTACTGTATTAACTTTTGAGAGTCGTTTCCGCCTTGTAAATCTTATTTTTGGGATCCCATGTATCAAATCTTTATTTTAAATGAAAATCAATCATTTTTTGATCAAATTTTTTTAATCCTAACATGTTAGATGACTTTCGAAACACATTTATATTCAAACGACCTGAGTAGCAAGTCTTGCACTATTTGAAACACACAGTGTAACAGTCTTGGTTACCCAAGGTGTAACACTTGGGGCTCGGGGCTCGGGCCATTTCTTGAATTTCATCCAGAATTTTTAAAAGAAAAAATTACAAAATTCTTATGCCCAAAAATTGGTTTACATATTTCATCTAGAAATTTTAAGAACAATTCATAAACCCAAAAGCACCATTATTAAACAATCCTTAAGAATATATCATCATGAAAACAAACATCCATTTATTCAAACATATATCACATATAATATAAAAATGCACATAATCTCACATAGTAATTAATAATATGCATAGATTAATGATCTTCTCTAATACCAATTGTTGGAAAAACAATAAGAGAACGCAGGGGAATAGGGGTGGTGGACCTGTTGTATACAACAATAAAAATTTTCCATCTCTCATATAAACAGTTTATATGATCAAGAAAACATCTAGACAGAAAAATTAACATACAATATGATTAATTATGCAACATAAATATAAATATACAATATATTTTTATATATATATCATATAAACATATACATAAATATTCAAGAACGTGACTATTTACCTCTTGAAGCATATCAAGTGTCATTGAGTCTTTTCGTATATATATCGATCTACCTATTCAATGCTTTGAGTACTCAAACCACGATCTTCTGGAGTGTTCTCTACACCTCAAGATGTGTGTGGGTACATAGAGAACATGGGTTTTTAATTTAGGAATTACAAGTATTTCTCAACACATGAGAACTTAGATTATGGTTTTACAAATGTTAGAATAAAGAAGAAGAAGATAATCTTTTGTCTGACAAAAATTCTGAAAATTATTCCGAATTCTTACAGGCTTGTGTATTGCATCTTGTATTGTGTGTATATCTTTTTCTTCTTCTTATTCTATAACATATATATATATATAGATAATTGTATTACCTTATTATTCCTAATAATAATATCATAATAATGATAGGAATTGATTTAGGCAAATATCTAACTTACGAAATTTGAAAAAATGTATTTTCAAATTATTAATTAATTAAATAAATAAAATAAAAACTATACACATACAATATATGTACACTGTTACACGCATGGCACAGTCCTTGGACTGTGTCATGTGTGAATAGCAGTGTAATCCATTTTCAGGGATATTTCATTTTTCGTTTATTTATTTATTTAACTAAAATCAATCTTCCACAAAATAAGGTATTTATCTTTTTAAGAGAAAGATGACAACCATATTTCACAATTTAAATTTTAAATTCAAAATTCAAATTGATGATCATCAATTTCATTATGATTCAATAAATCAAAATACTATTTTTGACTTACCTTTTTTATTTTCTCCCACTCAAATAAAATAATTATTTTCATAATTTAATTAATTTATTTATATATATGAATTTTGAAAATTATATATTTAAATTAATAAATATTTTTAAAAAATTTAATAATCAATTCCAAATGAATTATTTAATCTCAATTATCATATAATTGCATACTTGGCCCGAAAAATAAAATTCTACTCAAATTTCCAAATTACAATTTTACCCTTGTATCATCTCTTACTTAATATGGTGTTGATACAGCCACCCTGGGGACCTATGGACCTGTAATATCAAGCTCCAATAAATATTAAATTATTAATCAAAACTCTTTGTTTAAAACATCATATTTATTAATCTCATGATTACTCAATTATAAATATGAGATTGAACTCTTGATAATTATAGACATATATTTATAGGTTACTTTATTAAAGAATAAAGTGATCATTCATATAATCATTACATACAACTATAATCCTCTATTAATGATTCATAATTAAAAGGGAATAAAATTACCATTTTACCCTTTTAGTTACGTCTTGTTCATAGAGTACAATTGACTTTACTAGTGAAGGTTGTGTCACAACAAGTTTGCGACGTGAGCGCTCATAACCTTTTCAGTTCCAAAAGTCAACCAAATAGGGAACCATTATTCAATCATTAAGAAAGGTATAGATATTTGTTAAACTATGTCCCTAGCCATATATATCATTGAGTCCCCAAAATAATTGTTCTTAGCCTGATCATTCTGACAAACCTTATCGCATGAATCAAATTATCATATGACATATATAGGAGTTCATAGCAACCTCAGGATTAAGATCATCATGTACATGATCATCGTTTGATGTGTTTGATTAATACTATGAAACAGTGTTTAAACAAGTATTAACAAATCACATCTAGTCCAGTTCTATATATCACCATATATAAAGTACTTTCACTAAAGTGTCCTACTACACTTGTGACCCAGATCTAGGTCACTTGTATTCATAATACTTGCGAACCGTACTAGCATTAATTAATCTAAAGATTCCATAACTTTATTTTACTGCGAACTGTTTTAAGTTTATTATCTTAATCTCGATCCTCTCATACCAATATGAGATTAAGACCACATAGATAAACTTTAGAATTTTTTGATATTTACTTAATATTATCAACATAATATCGGACATAGTCTATATATATAATAATTCAATACAATTATTTATTTCATTTAAAACATTTGTCAACTACAATTTCTTTAAGGGCATTATTCCCAACAAAGGGAAGAGTTGCTTGGTTGCTACTGGACATGAGGATTCAGCCATATGCTTTTAAAGAAATTTAGTTGAAGAGGAACAAGCATCTCTAAAGGTAGCAAAGATGTTGTAAGAAGTTTGCCTATGTGAACCTAGAGGTTGTGCCGCCTCTAAAGAGAGTAGGAGTTTTCTCTCCGGATGGTTCATGAATGGATCAAGCATAATGCCATAATAGTGCTAAACATGAAATGTGGGAAATAAATGAGCAATTAGGTAGAGGTATGTAAGTCATTATTAATTTTTATCTCTAGAAATGTTGGGTTCATTCTTTTAATAATACCTTAGCATTTCGATAGAAGTTTTGTAGTGTTTTCCCTAAGATAAAGTTCAAACCCAAAATGTACTTTATTTTATTCGCTAATATCGTTTGGCTAGAGAATTGAGGATGTATTTAACCACAGGAGAGATAGTTATGATTGCTTAAATACATGGAGAAATTTTTTAGGCACGAAGAGGTCAAAAACCATAACGATTTCACAAAAGTCAACACGTGAGAGTTGACTTTTAGTATAGGCATTTATAGATCATCTTTTTGGGTCCAATGTGTTTCTACGGAGTATAAGAGTACCCAAAAAGTTTAGGAGCATTTGAGGATGTCTTGAGACAAGTTTCGGTGAGCCAAGTAAGAGGGATCGACATTGCGCGCCTCCTAAAGGCGACGCTTCGCTCACCTTATAAAAGACTACCCTGGCGACGCATCGCCTGGGTGCAGGCGATGCGTCGCCTGGGCTGTTTGTATGGGTCCGTACAGTAACATGTTTTTTGCTCCAAAATTCAAATTAAAATGCTCTAATCTCATTAGTTTTGTCTAATGAGGGTTCCTATACTATATAAATGGGTCATTTGAGTTAATTGGTGAATTAGTCACTCACTTCTCTCTCTCTCTCTCTCTAAAAACCATTATGTCTGTCTAGCTTTCAAGATTACTAGTTTTCTCTAAGATCTCATTAAGAAAGCTTGACTTGTATGAAGGTTCAAGACTTATGAATCCAAATCTCTCTAAAATGCAGTAGCTTCAAGTAATCTCAAAATCATAGACTTGTGATTTTATGTAACAATGTTCTTCAGCAACAAATGTCAATTCTATCACTTGTTTATTTTTGTTATGTACTTTGTAATCTTCTTCCATTAATGTTTAGATTAACATTGTTTATTTCTTTTACTTGTAAAGTACAAAACTAAGGTTATGGCCTCAAATCCCCAACAATCTCTCCCTCCAAACAACATGTAAATCACAAAAATTTACCAAATTATCACTGAATTAAGGCCAAAGTACTGAAATACCCCTCTCTAAGAAAATTGAATATTATAAAGCAATAGGCACTATGATATAGCATATTTTAAATACCAGATATAATTTTCTTTTAAACTTATGTATCACAAATATATAGGATGCACTAGTGTTGTCAAAAAGTGGATGTGTTGTAATCACTCTCATATATTTTGTTAATTTGTAAAACAAGCAATAGAGACTGTCGTATTCTTCTTCAATTTTCTTAAAACTTTGTGTTGATGTAGCCCTTAATTTTGATCATGATGTTGTAGTAGTGGGAACTTTCTTTTTCACATTAGATACTTCTCTTCTTTAGTTCCATAGAATTTGACAGTAGTGGTTAACTTTATTCTCTCTCCTCGGGTGTATATCTTTCATGTTGAAAATGCACTACAAATTGAAAACGAGATTACTTAATTGGAAGAGATTTCACATTATATTATCGTCTGTATGCCTCATTATTATTATAATAAATGACTATTAAGTATTTGGTCATTTGTCAAAAAAAATTTGTTTGATTATAAATTAAAGTAGATATTTTTTTAACAAATTTTAAATTATTTTTAAATTTAATTTGTAATGATTTTAGCTTCCACGGCTACCACGTATGTAATCAAACTTAATTGTTAGAGATTTACGCTTGCAACAAATCATTGCTTAAGCATAAACTGAATTACATTCTGATGTAACTAATACAGTTATAAAGTAGAAACACAAACAAAGTTGTTTTAATAACCAAGATAGACAAACAGGCATTGGTAAGGACTACTAAGATTCAAGTGTTCATTATGCTAAAATTATAGTGGGTGATCGTTTGAAATAGACATCGGTTCACCACAATTCAAGTGAGCCATTTATGAACACAATTCAAAATCTCTAACAAAATGTACACCTAGCTAGCTCCATCTGCCAAGTGCCGACAAAATGCAACCAAAACATCTTTTTTTCATCTTTATTAACTCTCAAGTATGTTAAAGATCACAATAAGATAGATAAATGGGGTAGAAAAAAGGCATGCTTTAATTTTTCTAAAATTATACAAAGAAAACATTGTCGAAAAGAGAAAGTGCAATAATAATAATAAGTTCTTTTAGAAAAAAGTGTTGCATAAGCTATAAATCCCTTTAAACATACAGAGGCTTTTAATAAGGCATTTAGCTGGTGAATGGGAAAGTGAGAAATAATACTATGTGGTGATGAGCTATTTGATGCCTATGCTAAATTAATACAAGCAGCATGCATTCAACCGACCAAACAAAATAATCTCGTGTCAAATACCGAACTTGGTATCATCAAAAAGCAATATTTGGAACCAAACAACCTCAATGAAAGTTCATAAACAGAAACATATAGTTTCATCTAGCACTAACCACAAAGCAGAGACACACCATATGCCAAGTATGAAAAACACGAAAGTATGTACACAAAAAACAATTTGAATTGAATCAAATATCTGCGTCATGGAATCATACTTAACATTTAAGATGTTTTCATTTGTGTATGAAGATATTGTCAGGATTAATGCCCTAAAAGCATGTAAAGACATTTTATTGATTTAAATAAAAGTACAATTTTATTATATTTAAATTTTATAATTATTGTTTGAATTAATTATATAATAATATTAAAAAATGCATTATTCATTCATAAGAATATGATTTTGTATTAAAACGAGAGAATTAAGATCATATATAATGAATAAAATAGTCAGCAATATATTAAAGTGTGGATCTTTAATGAATAGTTACTAATGTGGTTTACTAAGCGTAAGGGATGCAAGTGATCTAGATTCAAATTACTGATGTGCATAGACATCTTAATAAGGTGTTTTATATAATAGATATTATAAATGGCAAGACTGATGAGAATTAATTATATTTATGAACTTGTCATTTAATATAAAGATTTAATTCTTATCATAATAGATGATCATTTGTAGACCAGTATAAATCCTGAGTATTCATGAACTCTTGTTTGTGTTTGTTGGATCTTTTGATTCACTTGTTAAGGTTTCTTAGTAGAATGAGGCTAATGACTTTTGTTTTGGAGATTCAATATCATGAATGGCTGGGAAAATGATTTACAATAATAGAATCCATACTTTCCTCACGAATCAAATATTGGTTCCCTTAAGGGTTAATTCTGGAACTGAATAGTTATTGAGCTCAAATCTATAATATGATTATAGATTAATTATTCCCTAGTAAATTCATTGTACATAAGGGTCAAGAGGTAATTAGAAGGGAAAAACGTCAATCTTTACCAGCTCTAATTTACGAACCAATAAATGGAGGACAGAACTACATTTATTGATTATATCAATAGACTACAAGAGAAAACTCTATAAATATAATTCTATAAATACTTAGAGTGAAATTCCATATTTATAGTGGGGTAACCATGGAATTAATAAATAAGATTATTAGATTAAATAGTTTAATTAATAATCTGGTTTATTGGTGCTTCGCATTATAGGTCCATGGTCCACAAATCACCTATGTCCTACACTAGTTAATTTAAGTATTATCTTTTCCTTAAAATCCTTAGGGTAGAATTTGCGGGATGTTACAATATACTCCTCTTATAGGAATTTCATCCTCGAAATTAAAATACGACGTATCTGACACTTATTCTAGAAATAAGCTCTTCCCATACGACAAAATATTCAACACATGAATTCATCCTGTAATCTATATCAAAAAATAGATTTTAAAATCATTAGCATGGCATGTCTCGAACATGCCTTTTCATAATACCTTTATACCGTAAAAACATTTTGAGAGTTGTCAAAAATCATGTAAAAATTGACCTTTTGGAAAAATGAAGGTCAAACTATTGAACTTTTGGACGTAGTGGAGAATGATTAACCTTCATAACTAAGCTCATTCAATATATTTTAACTTTCAAAGCATTTTGCAAGTATATGTACGCCCTAAATATCCATGCATTATTGGCGAGCTGGAAAAGGGCCTAATTCGATCTGCCACGTGTAAATCGTCCACCAAGAGCTGTTGTTACGGGCTTCCGTCTGTCCAGCCCGAGCTGCTTAGAGAGTTAGCAGTTTACTCGAAGGCAGCGGGTCAGCAATATGGATATCACGAGCTGGCGCTACGTCAAGCTCGTTATGCGGCAGAGATCTGACACCCGAATCCTTGTAAAGACAACCACGCAATATAAATGTGCATGTATCAGACATCACGTGTCTATTCCATTCCTGAATTCTTGGAGACGCAATATAAACGTGCATATTCAGACATCCCACGCCTGGTATTGGCCATGCGGCCCATAGCCCCTCTTTACCTATTGATTAGACCACACTTCACTGTAAGGTTTTATGAGTTAATCATCAGTGTCACAGAGGTGACATGAAGGGTAAAGAGAACACGGGATGACCCCATCACCAACCCAGGTATCCTCTTCCTATAAATACCAAGACCCTGGGCATTGCAAGGGGTTGGCATATTCTTATAAAGAAGTACTCTGTAAGATATAATCAAGAGATATCAATAATATCGACTGGTGGACTACAGGGATTTTAACCTTCGAACCACCTAAAAAGAAAGGAGTGATCACCTTCCATGAGATTAATTTTGCAAGTCTAGAATTTAGCTATTTTCATATTACGGTTCACCAATTAGCACTAATCCATCATATTTATTCGTATAATTACCTATTGGCGAAGAACCGCGTCAATAGTTTGGTGCTTTCATTGAGAGGAAATAGATTGGTGCTATCGCAAAGACCAGATCATGGTGGTTACTCGTTCGAGACATGGTAACAAGGCGGATCAACATGATGGGCAGGAGGCCCACCATGCCACCATATCCGATGAGCAAAACCCTGAGATCCAGCAGCGATCGGGATAGCAGCCGATGGGTCAGGAACACACCGGGAGTTCGGCGCCCCGACCGCCAAATCTGAACCCGTGTTTCCTGACGGCGATAGAGATGGAGAACATATAGTTGGGGAGTCAGCTATCCAGAGCAAGCAAGCAAATCGAACAGGTCTCGGCCCGGCTACCCCCTCTTACAACCGACGTTAACGTCGGAAAGAGGCAAAGTGGGACTCACAAGTCCCGCTGGGATAATCGGCCCAGACCAAGTCGATCAGTCAGGACCTCAACCCCGAGTTCTGCTCCCACGTCACGCCATCACCAGGAAACTGTGTTTGAGGAGTTTCCCAGGGCCAATCAGCAATTCAGCCAATCGGTCTGAACCTCGACTCCTAGCTCGATCCCACCATCGAACGCGCCCAGAAGGGTTCGTGGTAGCTCGCGGAGGAGATCCAGGGAAGGCTTGCAAAGACAGCCTGCTCTAGCTAGCCCTCCCGCGCCACGGTCAGACCGCCGAGCACAGGATGCCGGAGATGGCAGGGTAGAACGGCCGCGAGCTAACTTGATTCACTCGGACGGGACTAGGATTGCGTCACCAGTTAGGCATTCCCCATCACCGATAAAATACCCATCTCCTCCCCATCCAGATCGAGGCGTTCCGACACACGGGAGCAGCAGAAGAAATCCTCCTTCCGCCGGTCCTTCCCATCGCAACCAAGCGCGCGGGGAGGTCCCGGATCCTCACCCCCAGCAGCGGGCTCCAAGCTTTTCCAACGGGAGTTACTGGACCGGGAGCCACTGAAGTGACAGATCTGGTGGAGACCTGCGTAATCGCTTGAGTTCGGCGCAAAGCCCTCGGGCCACCTCGAGAGCCGACCTTCGAGATCGCCTCAACTCGCAGAGGGGGGATCCGACTAGAAATGGAATTCATGCATACCAAGGGGATGGTCTTTCCGAAGTACGTGACAGTGGGAATGTCCCACCTAACCAAGCTTAAGCTTGGAGGGACAATAACCTGCCTAACGCGTATAATGGAACTAGAGTTGTTGAACAGCCCCAGAACAACCAAGGGATTAAGGACCAAACCCTAGAGCATTTAGCTTAGATGGAGGAGCTGATGAAGAAGCCCTGGTCAGAAAAGGAGAAAGACGAGTATGACTCGGGGGACGAACTCGAGCTTTTCACCCCCAGCATAGCAGCCACAACATACCCGCCGGGTTTCCGGATGCCCCACCTGTCTAAGTTCGATGTAGACGGAGATCCGTCAGATCATTTGGGTATGTTAAACACCCTGATGATGGCCCATAACATCGGCCCCGAGCTAAGGTGTTTAATATTCCCTTCCACCTTGACTTGGCCGCTAGGCAATGGTTCAAGCAGTGTAAAAAGCATTCCATCAGCTCATGGAAGAATTTTTCTGCTGACTTCAAGAGGGCGTTCTGAGCTTCTCAAGCTGCCCGCGTCAAAGCTAACACCCTAGCGATCGTGAAGTAACAGCCCGGGGAACCTTTGAAACCTTACCTGAGCCGGTTCGCAAACATCGCGGCTCAAGACAGGGACGCTGTAACGCCCTACTACCTTAGAGTCGTTACTAAGTGAGTTTAAAACATGCATTTAACTCCCTAATCGAGGTTTAAAGATAAATGTGTAACCAAAACATAAACAGAGACATAAACTTTGAAAATAATTCCATTTACTGAAAAACCGTATAATGTTTAAGATTTGGGATCCCAAAGTACAGTTTAGAAATATTTACAACTCAAAAAGTAATCACAATCGACTAAACGACAAAATCCAGTTTATACATTCATCTCCCAAAAATGCCCCTGATCGTGGCAATCAGGCTGACCAAACATGTACACGCCGCCTCACGCTAGCCAAACTCATGAATGGTTGAATTTTTCCTTGCCTTTACCTACACCACAGAGCACCCGTGAGCCAAAGCCCAGCAAGAAAACTCACAAACAGACAACATATGCATATCAAACACTTATCAGTTAAACAGGCCATCAACTAGCTAAACACATGCGGCCATGTCGTCCCAGGCACTTTACCATGGCCTGGATTCGAGGTCTATACCGTGATGATATCCCAGGTATCCTTTTGGGATCTATCCTAGCCACTCGCACTCCGCGTGCTAAACGCTGCTTTCGGACCTGGCCCCTTGCCGCAAATGGCCTTGCACTCCACGTGCCTATCATCGTTCCCGGCCCATTGCCGATCTCTGCCTTCGCCGTTATCGATCCTCACCGTCCACGGCTCATGTCGTTCAACCAACACATTCACATATGATAAAGCTAATCAACAAGCTAAGCATACATAAACTCGATCAAGGGTTAAGCCCCACAACAAAATCATATAAGGCCAAGCCCCACAACTCATGCTCTACAGAAAACAGTAGTTTCATTACCTATGTCCCGAGCTTCTTGTGCACTGAAGTCATGAGCACGGTCCTCTAACTCGAGCCTCTCCGAAAACCTAGTCACAACACATATAAAACACTCTTTAATACTAACCAATCCAAAACCATTTCCCGGAATCAATCCCGTGCTCTTGGGACCTCCCGTTTCCCAAAACAAAGTAGCGGAAACATCCCCCGAGCCCCCTGGGCAAAAGCCCTAAAATTGGAATTTTCCCCTGCCCAAAAATGGCCTAGCGCCGCAGCGCCCACCAATGAGGGCCGCGACGCTCAGAATGGCCCTCGTCCCCTGCTGCTGCCTAGCGTCGTAGCGCAGAAGAACAGGACCGTGCAACAACAAGCCTAAACACATAATCAAACCCATGATTCGCAATTTGGTTTAAAATTTCAGAAACTTAAACCAATAAACCAGAAACTTAAACCCGAGCTTGTAAATCTTAACCCATCCCTTAAAATTCTTAAACCACACCAGAAACAAACTTCAGAAATGCATAGAACTCTTACCTCAAGTGTGGATTCGACCTTGAGCTACTTTGCCAATCAAATTCCAAGCTCAAATCACAAAACTCAAGCTGAACCTAACCACAATTCACCCCAAGAATTCACCAAACAAAACACACAATTCAATTCTCAATCCATGATATTCTTAGCTGAATCCTACAACATATTTACACAGAATTCCCTTACCTCAATATGCTGAATAATCCTCTAAGTTCTCTAGCCTTAACTCCCTTCTTGATCCCAAGAGGTTTGCCCTTCCTTCCTTTCCTTCTTGCTCTAAGTTTTCCTTCACTTTCAGCAAGAACTAAATTTTCCTAAGTGTAAAACGTGAATGACTTCTCTTCTCAGATGAAGTCATCTAAATCCTTGCCAAAAGACCCATTTACCCTTTCATCTAACTCTCTTCCTAGCTAAACCTCAAGGGCATCTTAGACATTTCCCATCCCTTACAAATATACTATTTTCTCACCTATAATAGCTATCCTTAATGGTTACAAATGGTTACTCAAGCTACCAACATACCATTAACCATTAATCAAAGTCCACAAACCCAATTTATAAAATTCCCAAAATACCCTTAGGCTCCTCCCGAGCCAGGTATTTAATCCTGTTGTGACTTTTAAACTAATTAGCTCCCTAGGACCGTCTTGGAACGTGCATCACAGTTATATCACCATTATATCATAAATTTCCCATATATATTACATTTATGCCCTCATTGGGCTAAAATTACCAATTTACCCTTAACAATCAAACGGGGCCCACATGCATATTTATTCCACCTAAACATGCATTCTAATCACATAATCATTTAAATTCACATATTGTCATGTTAAATCATTTATTGGCCTCCAGGCATGCTAATCAAGACCCTAAACCTTATTAGAAAATTGGGGATGTTACAACTATCCCCTCCTTACAGAAATTTCGTCCTCGAAATTACCTGAATAACTCGGGGTACTGCTCCCGCATATCTGATTACAGTTCCCACGTCACCTCTTCAACCTTGCTGTTTCTCCACAGCACTTTAACCAAGGCGATGGTCTTGCTCCGCAAGACTTTGTCCTTCCTATCAAGGATCTGAACCGGCTTCTCTTCATATGATAAACCTTTATCCAACTCCGAATTATCATAGCTCAAAATATGAGTAGAATCTGATACATACTTCCGGATCATGGATACGTGAAACACATCATGAACCCCTGATAGAGCTGGAGGCATCGCTAGTCTATAAGCTACCTCTCCAACACGTTCCAGAACCTCAAAGGGGCCAACAAACCTATGGCTCAGCTTGCCCCGAGCACCAAATCGTTTCACTCCTCTCAGAGGTGAAACCCTAAGAAACACATGGTCACCGACTTGAAACTCTATACTCCTGTGTCTCAAGTCTGAGTAACTCTTTTGACGACTCTGGGAGGCGAGCATTCAAGCTCTAATCTTTTCAATTGCCTCATTGGTCCTCTAAACCATTTCAGGACCCAAATAACTTCTCTCACCCGTCTCGTCCCAATGGATAGGTGATCTACACTTCCTCCCATATAGCATCTCATACGGAGCCACTCCAATAGTCGCTTGATAGCTGTTATTATACGAGAATTCGATCAAAGGAAGATATTTACTCCAAGATCCCCCAAAGTCTAACACACAGGCTCGCAGCATGTCTTCTAATATTTGAATCGTTCTCTCAAATTGTCCATCGGTCTGAGGATGATAAGTGGTACTAAACCATAACTGCGTGCCCATAGCCTTCTGCAGGTTCTCCCAAAACTTGGAGGTGAAGGTGGGGTCTCTATCAGACTCTATCAACCTCGGAGCTCCAAGAAGTCGAACACTCTCCTTCACATATAATTCAGCATACTGCTCCACAGTATAAGTCGTCCTGACAGGCAGAAAGTGGGCTGACTTGGTATACCTATCCACAATCACCCACACCGAGTCATGCTGTCCTACAGTTCTCGGCAAACCAACCACAAAATCCATGGTGATGTCCTCCCATTTCCATTCCAGAATCCCTAGAGGTTGCAACAATCCCGCTGGCCTCTGATGCTCAGCCTTGACCTGCTGACATGTTAAACACTTCGCCACATAATCCACCACATCCCTTTTCATGCCTGACCACCAGTATAAAGCTCTCAAATCTTGGTATATCTTCATCGTACCTGGATGTAAAGAGAAGGGAGTGGTATGTGATTCATCTAGAATCTCCCGCCGGATAGCAGAGTCCATCGGAACACAAATCCGACCCTTGTACCTCAGCAACCCCGTCTCTAAAATAGAAAAGTCCTTAGTCACTCCAACTAAGACATTCTCTCTGTGACCTCTCAACTAAGAATCTTTCCCCTGCGCCTCCTTGATCCTCTCAAGGAGTGTAGATTGAAGAGTGATGTTGGCTAATCGGTCAACCACCAACTCTATTCCCGCTTTAGTCATCTCCTCAGCCAGCTTATCAGATATCTGTCTCGACCTGAACAACTATCGTGGGCCTTTCCGACTCAATGCCTCAACCACTACATTAGCCTTCCGAGGATGGTATAGGATATCACAGTCATAATCCTTAACTAATTCCAGCCACCGCCTCTAGCGCATATTCAGGTCCTTTTGAGTAAAGAAATACTTCAGGCTCTTATGGTCGGTGTATATCTCGCACTTCTCAGGTAATGTCTCCAAATCTTAAGTGCGAACACCACCGCTGCCAACTCCAGATCATGCGTGGGATATCTTTGCTCATACTCCTTTAACTGTCTCGATGCATAGGTTATCACTTTACCCACTTACATCAGCACACACCCCAAACCCTGTCTGGAAGCATCACAGTAAACCGCAAACTTCTCATTATCTGTTGGCAGACTCAACACTGGCGCGGTGATCAGTCGTCGCTTCAACTCCCTAAAACTGTTCTCACATCTGTCCGTCCAGACATACCTTGTCTTCTTCTTTGTCAGTTCTGTTAAAGGCGTAGCTATTCTGGAGAACCCCTAAAAAAATCGCCGATAGTATCCTGCCAATCCAAGAAAACTTTTGACTTCAGGAACATTACTCGGTGTAGGCCAATCTCTAACCGCCTCATTCTTACTTGGATCCACCAGAATCCCCTCCTTACTGACGATGTGACCCAGAAACGTAACTTGCGGTAGCTAAAACTCACACTTACTGAACTTAGCATATAGCTTATGCTCCCGCAACTGTTGTAGAACTAACCACAGATGCTGCTCATGCTCTGACTCTGACTATGAGTACACCAGGATATCATCGATGAATACAATCATGAACTTGTCCATATAAACTTTGAAAACCCTATTCATCATGTCCATAAAAGCTGCTGGGGCATTGGTTAATCCAAAGGACATAACCAGGAATTCATAGTGCCCATACCTTGTTCGAAAAGCAGTCTTTGGTATGTCCTCCTCTTTAATCCTTAACTGATGGTAACCTGACCGGAGATCAATCTTGGAAAACACCATACTCCCCTGTAACTGATCAAATAAATCATCGATCCTAGGCAGTGGATACTTATTCTTAATGGTTAGCTTATTCAATTCCCTGTAGTCAATGCACATCCTAAAAGATCCATCCTTCTTCTTAACAAATGACACTGGGGCACCCCATGGCGAGAAACTTGGTCTGATGAATCCCAAATCCAGTAACTCCTGTAATTGAATCTTCAACTCTGCTGGAGCCATTCTGTAGGGCGCTCTAGATACTGGTTCCACCCCTGGCGCTAACTCAATAACAAAGTCAATCTCCCGCTGCGGCGGCAAGCTTGGTAAATCTGCTGGGAATAAGTCTAGAAATTCACACACCAATCTAGTCTCACTTGGTCCAACCAACTCAACCTTAGAGGTGTCCACAACATTTGCTAGGAATCCTATGCAACCTTCCTGCATCAGGTCTCTAGCTTTCAATGCTGAAATAATAGGTATTCGCGGTCCACTAGACATCCCCACAAGTACAAAGGGTGCCTCCCCTTCTGGTTCGAAAGTCCCCATCTTACGCCTGCAGTCAATCGTTGCCCCATATTTTGCTAACCAATCCATTCCTAAGATCATATCAAAGTCATCCATCTCAAGCTTAATCAAATCAACAGACAATTCCCTACCATCTACCTCTACTGGTAATGCCCTAATCCATTTCTTAGAGACTACCAGTTCCCCAGTAGTCAACAAAGTCTGAAAACCCCTAGCATACACAATACTAGGTCTACACAGCTGATCTATCACCCTAGCAGACACAAACGAGTGGGTAGCTCCCAAAACAAACAATGCAGTAAACAAAGATCCAGCACTAGAAATCTGACCTGTCACAACTACGGGACTAGCCTCCGCCTCAGTCTGAGTCAAGGTAAACACTCTGGCAGGAGCGAGACTGTCTCCCTACTTCGGCTCCTCCTTCCTGACTTGTGGGCAGTCCTTCTTCAAATGATTGGCACAACCACAGACAAAGTAAGCCCTGATCCTGCACTCACCCTGATGTCATCTTCTGCACTGAGGACACACTGGAAAGCTCCTCTAGTTGTCACCACTGCCCTGACAGCCACTAAAAGCACCCCGCACCCTCCTATCAGCACTAGGAGGAATGAAGGTATCTGGGGCCTTCCTCTTCTACTCGCTGGGGCCACTACCCCGGCTGAATCCAACAAAAGGAGGCAATGCCCTCCTTGCATCGCGCCTAACAACACTTTCCTTCCAGATCTGATCCTCGGCCCTCTCAGCTGTAAGGGCCCTGTCCACTACCTGGGCATAAGCAGTAGTCTCTGGATCCAAAGTAATATTCACATCGCGGGCGATTATAACGTTCAACCCCCGCACAAACCTGTCTCTCCTTGCCGCATCAGTCGGCACTAAATCTGGCGCAAACTTCGCCAATCGATCAAATTTCAGAGCATATTCTTTCATGGTCAACTGGTTTTGAGTCAGGCTGATGAACTCGTCAACCTTTGCAGCTCGGACTACCACACTATTATACTTTTCATTGAATAAATTTTTGAACTCCTCCCAAGTCATAACTGTTACGTCCCTTCTCTGAACCACATAATCCCACCAGATGGGGGCATCCTCTCTGAACATGTAGCTAGCACAAGCTACCCTCTCATTTCCTTGTACCCTCATGAAATCTAGAATTGAGGAAATCATATTCATCCACTGCTCGGCCCGCAGTGGGTCTGATCCACCCTCAAAGGTGGGAGGATGTTGCTTTCTGAATCTTTCATACAGAGGTTCCCACCTGTTCTCAACCACAGGCTGAACTGGCACTGGCACTACACTCTGCTGAATTGGCAACCCAGTGACCTGTGGAGGGGCCTGCTGCCTCAACTGACAAAGCTCTTCTTCTGTTCTCTGCAACCTTGCTTCCATTTCAGCAAACATCTCTTGCCAATTATGTGGGGAAGGTGGGGGTCCTGACCTTGATTGTCATCCTTAGCCCGACTGCTGCGGAGTCTAGTTGATTGCCGAGGCATCACAACTATATGCCTGCAATCAATGACGCCGCTCATCAGGCATGATAACAAAGTCCAATTCCACCTCCCATTCACAACAGCCAACCACAATCAATAATCCATATAACATACAAATAACATATAACACACAACGGGCCATGCCCTGGCATCATGCAACTTTTAACTCATTCATCATACTCTATCTGAAACAGGCAGGCAAACAGGGCAATCAAGTACATATTCAAGTATATTAATCAATCATACTGACAAACCCTGAGTCGAGCTTGTCACTGACAGCGAGCGTACATGTTCGGTCCATCTCCAGAACCAATAAACCTTGGCTCGCTCTGATACCAGGTTGTAATGCCCTACTACCTTAGAGTCGTTACTAAGTGAGTTTAAAACGTGCATTTAACTCGCTAATCGAGGTTTAAAGATAAATGTGTAACCAAAACATAAATAGAGACATAAACTTTGAAAATAATTCAATTAACTGAAAAACCGTAAAATGTTTAAGATTTGGGATCCCAAAGTACAGTTTAGAAATATTTACAACTCAAAATGTAATCATAGTCGACTAAACGACAAAATCCAATTTATACATTCATCTCCCAAAAATTCCCCTGACCGTGGCAGTCAGGCTGACCAAACATGTACACGCCGCCTCACGCTCGCCATACTCATGATTGGTTGACTTTCTCCTTGCCGTTACCTGCGTCACAGAGCACCCGTGAGCCGAAGCCCAGCAAGAAAACTCACAAACAGACAACATATGCGTATCAAACACTTATCAGTTAAACAGGCCATCAACTGGCTAAACACATGCAGCCATGCCGTCCCAGGCGCTTTACCATGCCCTGGATTCGCGGTCTATACCGTGAGGATATCCCAGGTATCCTTTAGGATCTATCCTAGCAACTAGCACTCTGTGTGCTAAATGCTGCTTCCGGCCCTAGCCTCTTGCTGCACACGGCCTTGCACTCCACGTGCCTATCACCAATCCTGGCCCATTGCCATTCTCGGCCTTCGCCGTTATCGGTCTTCACCGTTCACGGCTCATGCCGTTCAACAAACACATTCACATATGATAAAGCTAATCAACAAGCTAAGCATACATAAACTCAATCAAGGGTCAAACCCCACAACACAATCATATAGCCAAGCCCCACAACTCATGCTCTACGAAAAACAGTAGTTTTCTTACTTGTGTCCCGAGCTTCTTGTGCACTGAAGTCATGAACACGGTCCTCAAACTTGAGCCTCTTCGAAAACCTAGTCACAACACATATAAAACACTCTTTAATACTAACCAATCCAAAACCATTTCTCGGAATCAATCCCGTGCTCTCGGGACCTCCCGTTTCCCAAAACAAAGTAGCGGAAACATCCCCAAGCCCCCTGGGCAAAAGCCCTAAAATTGGAATTTTCCCCTGCCCAAAAATGGCCTAGTGCCACAGCGCCCACCAATGAGGGCCGCGACGCCCAGAATGGCCCTCGTCCCTTGTTGTTGCCTAGCGTCGCGGCGCAGAAGAACAGGGCTATGGCGCCCCTTCGCGAACCCAGAATTATGGGTTTCTCCAAGTGTTTTCCTCGAGCCAAAACACTCCCAAACCAACCCCAATGCTTAACTAAGCCTCAAATTCAATTTAAGACCTCAATTAAACCACCTAACAACTTATAAACACCAACAACAAGCCTAAACACATAATCAAACCCATGATTCGCAATTTGGTTTAAAATTTTAGAAACTTAAACCAATAAACCAGAAACTTAAACCTGAGCTTGTAAAACTTAACCCATCCCTTAAAATTCTTAAACCACACCAGAAACAAACTTTAGAAATGCATAGAACTCTTACCTCAAGTGGGGATTCGACCTTGAAGTGCTTTGCCAATCAAATTCCAAGCTCAAATCACAAAACTCAAGCTGAACCTAACTACAATTCACCCCAAGAATTCACCAAACAAAACACACAATTGAATTCTCAATCCATGATATTCTTAGCTGAATCCTACAACATATTTACACAAAATTCCCTTACGTCAATGTGCTGAATAATCCTCTAAGTTCTCTAGCCTTAACTCCCTTCTTGATCCCAAGAGGTTTGCACTTCCTTCCTTTCCTTCTTGCTCTTAGTTTTCCTTCACTTTCAGCAAGAACTAAATTTTCCTAAGTGTAAAACGTGAATGACTTCTCTTCTCAGTTGAAGTCATCGAAATCCTTGCCAAAAGACCCATTTACCCTTTCATCTAACTCTCTTCCTAGCTAAACCTCAAGGGCATCTTAGACACTTCCCATCCCTTACAAATATACTATTTTCTCACCTAGAATAGCTATCCTTAATGGTTACAAATGGTTACTCAAGCTACCAACATACCATTAACCATTAATCAAAGTCCACAAACTCAATTTATAAAATTCCCAAAATACCCCTAGGCTCCTCCCGAGCCAGGTATTTAAACCTGTTGTGACTTTTAAACTAATTAGCTCCCTAGGACCGTCTTGGAATGTACATCATAGTTATATCACCATTATATCATAAATTTCCCATACATATTACATTTATGCCCTCAGCAGGCTAAAATTACCAATTTAGCCCTAACAATCAAACGAGGCCCACATGCATATTTATTCCACCTAAACATGCATTCTAATCACATTATCTTTTAAATTCACATATTGTCATGTTAAATCATTTATTGGCCTCCAGGCATGCTAATCAAGGCCTGAAACCTTATTAGCAAATTGGGGATGTTACAGACGCAGACGATAGTTCCAAGCTTATGGCCTTGAGGACTGGAATCCTCGTTGGAGGCGGGCTATGGAAAGAGATACAGAGAAAAGGTGTCGGCACAATGGATGAATTCCTGAACAAGGCCCAGGGATGGATAAACCTAGAAGAGGCGCGAGCGTCGGTCGCGGGAATCAGCCTTAAACCCCTGATCAGCCCGTTGGAGTGAAAACGGATGTAGTAAAAACGACTCAAACCGTTACACCGAATAACCAAGGCGGTGGAGGTAAGAGAAAAGGGAGCAGCGAGGGCGGCCAGCACGACCCAAAGAAGAACAAGCCCGTGGAAAAATTTATGCCAGTCTACGTGGCTTATACGAATCTCACAAACATTAGGGAACACATTTTCCTAGCGAACTCTGCCCGCCTCCTCTGGAAAAAGCCGAAGCCTTTGAAACACCAGAAGGCCAAGAGGGACCCTTCCAGGTTCTGTCGATTCCACAACGACATTGGCCACAACACTGAAGATTGTAGGCATTTGAAGGATGAGATCGAGACACACATCCGAGCCGGACCCTTGGCTCAGTATGCGCGGAACAGAGTTCCTACTAATCAACCGGCCTCGAAAGCTCCTGTAAGTCAGCCCGGGCCCCGGATAAGTCAGGATACCCCTCCTCCTGTGATAGGGGAGAGATATCCACAATCTCCGAAGGCCCCCACTTGGTCGGCACGAGCAGAGGTGCCCAAAAGAGGTATTTCAATGAGTTAGAGACTCATAACGGAGTGGAGTTCGTCCCGAAGCAGCATCTACCCAAACAGCAATGATTGGAGAGGCAACCAATCATTTTTACCGAGGAGGACTCTAGTCATGTCCAGTTCCCCCTTAACGATCCTCTAGTCATAACCGCCCAACTCGCCAACCAGAGAGTTAGGAGGATACTAGTCGATAATGGGAGCTCGGTGAACCTACTGTTCCGATCCACGCTAGAGAAAATGGGACTGTCTGTCGTCGAGCTGAAGGCCACCTCCATGATGCTGTATGGATTTTCTGGAGAAGGGTCGGCAGCGATAGGAACAATCAAGCTAGTAATAACCTTGGGAGAGGGGCCCCGAACTGTCTCTAAACTCCTCGAATTCGTGGTTATCAATTGTCCCACTGCTTACAACGCTATTCTGGGCAGGCCTACGTTGGTGGCATTTGAGGCCATAACCTCTATCCGCCATCTCGCAGTCAAATTCCCCTCCTCTACGGGGATATGTACGGTCCGGGGTGATCAGCTCGCTACCAGGGAATGCTTTATCATTTCCATGAAGGGAAAATCACAACCCGGGCAGCAGATGATGACCATTAAAGGCGGGGATGAGGAATCTCAGGAGGTAGGACCTACTCCTGAGATAGAAAAACCTCAAGAAGCCAATGGGGAGGGGATCACCCTGAAATGATGATATCGACCCCAGGATAGGCGAAGATAGATTCGAGCTCCAGGCCATCGAAGAGCTCGAGGAGGTGAACATCCACCCGAGAGACCCTGCTAAAGTGCTGAAGCTCGGGAAAAACCTGTGTAATAAGAGGAAGGCGAAGCTGCTGAAATTTCTACAAGATAATCTAGATGTGTTCGCCAGGTCTCACGAAGACATGATAGGAATCAGCCCAAGCATCATCATGCACACCCTCAACTTAGACAAGAACGTGCCTGCAAAGTCCCAGAAACAAAGGCGCATGGGCACGACCCGAGCTGAGGCCTTAGAGGAGGAAGTAGCTCGACTTTTAAAATGCGGCTTTATTCGCGAGGCAAAGTACTCGATCTGGGTCGCCAATCCTGTTTTGGTACCGAAGCCCAACGGGAAGTGGCAGACCTGCATCGACTTTTCCGATCTGAATAAAGCCTACCCCAAAGAATCCTTCCCCTTGCCAAGAATTGATCAATTGGTAGATGCCATGGCGGGGCACGAGCTCATGTCCTTTATGGATGCATACTCGAGCTATAACCAGATCGCCATGAACTTGGCAGACCAGGAACACACTAGCTGCATGACCCCAACTAACGTTTATCGTTACAAGGTCATGCCCTTCGGGCTGAAAAATGCAGGAGCTACATACCAGAGGTTGGTCAACAGGATGTTTGCTAATCAGATCGGGAAAAACATGGAATTGTATGTTGAAGACATGTTGGTCAAGTCGAAAACTACCGATAACCATGTCCCTGATTTGAAAGAATGTCATAAGATTTTAAGGCAGTACGACATGAGGCTGAATCCTCAAAAGTGTACCTTCGGGGTTGCATCAGGAAAATTCCTGGGTTTCATAGTCAACACCAAAGGAATAGAGGCGAACCCCGATAAAATCAGGTCGCTACTCGAGATGCCATCACCCCGATCGCGAAAACACATCCAAAGTCTAACCGGAAGTGCGGCAGCCCTTAATCGGTTCATTTCCAAATCAACCGATAAGTGTTTGCCATTCTATAACCTGCTTGGGGGAAATAAAGAATTTGAGTGGACCGAAGAATTCGAGCGTGCCTTCCTCGACTTTAAAAAACATTTAGCCGAGCCGCCCGTGTTGTCTAAGCCAACAACGGGAGAGCCTCTTTTTCTTTACCTGGTTGTCATGAAAGATGCGGCTAGCGCCGTACTAGTCCGGGAAGAAGACCAGTCTCAGAAGCAAGTCTATTACATTAGCAAGAGGCTTCTCGGAGTCGAATCTCGATACCCGTTAATGGAAAAAATGGCTTTCTGTCTTATCACAGCCTCCAGAAAACTCACGCCATATTTCCCATCTCATTGAATCCAAGTCATAACCGAACAACCTTTAAGGCAGGTTTTGCATAAACCTGAGGCATCAAGGCGTCTTTTAAAGTGGGCTATCGAGCTCAGCCAGTTCGAGATACTGTACGTACCGCGAACTGCAATCAAAAGCCAAGCTCTAGCTGATATTGTGGCAGAGTGCACGGGATTCCAAGAAGAGCCAGTGGAAGAACCGGTATGAGCCTCGTGGAAAGTCTTTGTGGAAGGCTCGTCTAACGAGAATGGATCCGAAGTTGGAGTCATTTTGATATCCCCGGAGGGACATCATTTCCACTCCGCGTTGCGATTCGGATTCGAAGCATCCAACAATGAAGCCGAATATGAAGCTTTATTGGCTGGGCTAAGGGTGGCCCAGGAGCTGAAGGCCAGCTCCATCCAGCGTTATAGCGATTCCCAGCTCGTGGTAAACCAGGTATCAAGAGAATACCAACCGTGGGGAACCAAGATGGCAGCCTACCTGGCCAAGGTAAAGAAGGAGCTGTCCGCATTTGAGCACAGCCTAGTTGACACAGATACCTCGGGAGCAGAATGCCAATGCTGATGCCTTAGCAAAGCTTTCCACCTTCGGGGAGGCCGAAACTTTGGGCCTGGTACCGGTGGAATTCTTGGAAAAGCCAAGCATAGAGGAAGCCGGGAAGGAGGTCGAAATGATCGAAACCAAGCCGACCTGGATGACTCCCCTAGTCGAGTACCTCACAACAGGAAAGTTACCTGAAGAGCAAAACGACGCGAGAAAGGTACTTTACCAGGCTTCGAGGTATACAATGGTAGACAGGACACTGTATCGACGTGGTATTTCTTTACCTCTTCTTCGGTGCATTTTGCCAGACGAGGCGAAAATTATTCTTCGGGAGATCCATGAGGGGTTTTGTGGGGATCGCGCTTGGGGGCAAAACCTGGCCTTGAAGATATTAAGGCAAGGATATTACTGTCCCACTCTGTCGAAGGATTCGATTTCCTATGTCCAAAAGTACGACAAGTGCCAGCAGTTCGCCACGGTCTCCCGAGACCCTCCAGTCGAGCTAAAGATGATCTTGTCCCTGTGGCTGTTCATGGTTTGGGGGATTGATTTAGTTTGTGCCCTACCCACGGGAAAAGGAGGAGTTCGCTATGCGGTGGTGGCTATTGACTACTTCACAAAATGGGCAGAAGCGGAGCCCCTGGCTACGATTACATCAAAGAGGGTCTTCGACTTTGTTGTTAAGAATATAGTCTGCCGATTCGAGCTGCCAAAGAAGATCGTGTCGGATAACGGAACCCAGTTCGATAGCGACCTCTTCACCGAATTTTGCAAAAGGCATGGCATAATTAAAATCTTCTCCTCCGTGGCCTACCCCCAGGCTAATGGACAGGTCGAGGCTCTAAACAAGACACTAAATGCGAGCCTTAAGAAGAGGTTGGATGAAGCTAAGGGAGTTTGGCCTGAACAGCTCCCCCAGGTGCTGTGGGCGTATTGGACCTTGCACCGAACTTCGACGGGTCACACTCCTTTCTCCTTGAGTATCGGGAGCAAGGCCGTCCTTCCCGTCGAAACAAAGAAAGCCTCACATAGAGTCTGGGCATTTGACCAAGACCAGAACGACAAATTGCTCAGCGCATCCCTCGACCTAGTTGACGAAAAATGTGAAGCTCCGCAGCTGCAGGTCGCGCATCATCAACAAAAGATCACTCGTTATTTCAACTCAAAGGTCAAGAGACGCATCTTTAACTTAGGTAACCTGGTGCTCCGAAGAGTCTTCTTAGCCGGTAAGGATCCAAAGGACGGAGTTTTGGGGCAGAACTGGGAAGGACCCTATCAGATAATAGAGGTTGTGAAGGAAGGGACCTTTAAATTAGCTCGACCTAATGGAGAAGCAACCCCGCGGACATGGAACGCTATACACCTAAAGAAATATTATCAATAGTCATACTTTTGTAAGGCTTAATTATGAAAGCCGCCTTGTTTTATTAAAAAATGAGAAGTACTTACTTGGGGGCATATGTCCTGGATACCAACCAGGTCCTAAAAACTTAGAAGTTCGTTAAATTAACTAACCAGTGTTTTTCCTAAAGAGCACGAGGTGTCGATAAAATTAACGCGAACTAAGTCTTTAAAATCAAATATGTCTTGGATACAACCAGGTCCTAAAAACTTGGAAGTTAGTTAAATTGACTAACCAGTGTTTTTCCTAAAGAGCACGAGGTGTCGATAAAATTAATGCGAACTAATTTTTTAAAATCAAATCTGTCCTGGATACAACCAGGTCCTAAAATTTAGAAGTTGATTCAAATTGGTTCATCGATGTTTTTCTTAAAAAGCACGAGGTATCAATAACAATTAACGCGGACTAAGTTTTTAAAGTTAACCGTCCTGGATGTAACCAGGTCCTAAAAACTTAGAAGTTTGTTAAAATTGACTGGCAGTGCTTTGTAGTTTCGAAGAAAAAGTCAATAGACTGACGCAAACTAAGTTTTTACTGAACACGAAAAAAAATAATAATAAATAATAACAACTATTAAAAATAAATTGAAATGAAAGTCAGGGAAACCAATTGTCTCGAGGAGGAAAAACCTCATGGTAAAAGACTACAAATAAGTAAAGAATACAAAAGTCCTAGGCCCCCCCCAGGCCGATTCGATGAAGTCGCCCCTTCGGTCTCCTGCTCGCCAGCAGCGAAAGTCTCCCCAGTCTCAGAAGGAGGCTCCTGTTGAAGGTGGGCCTTGTACTTCTCGAGAAATGGCTCCCACACTTCAGGCGCCAGGAAGGAGAAGTCGCCATCCTGGTTGAAGGCCCAGTAGTGATAGAGCATGGCCTCCATGGAGGAGCTTTAAGACGCCCTCTCTGCCACGGTGGCGGCCTCGGCCTCCAACTACTTAGCCTTGGCCTCCTCGAGCTCGGCCTTCACAGCAGCCAAGGTGACCTGTGCAGCCTCGGCCTCCAATCTCTTAGCCCTGGCCGCTTCCAGTTCAGCCTTTGCAGCGGCCAAGGCGACCTGTGCGGCCTTTTCGCTTTCTTTGGCAGTCGTCAGGGCAGCCTTGGTATTTTTCTCTTGCTGTTGTGCAGACACGAGAGCGGCCTGAGCAGTCTGAAACTCGCCCTTGATCTCATCAAACCTGGTTCTGGACCGAGCTATCCTGCGGTGTAGAGCCTAAGCCGCCTACGAAGACATAGAAAGTAAGGCATGTGCTGGAAAGAAGGCAAATAAGCAGATGCTGGGAAGAAAACAAAGAAAGTTAGCTAAATAAATTTACCATGAGGGTCATCCCCAGCGAAGACTCCATAACATTCTCGGGGCTCCTCGTCTCGATCTCCCGCAAGTCCCTCGGGGTGGCATTGTAGTAATGGTCCACCGTATAGCTTGCGGTCTCGTAGTCCGTCCCTCGGAAGGCCTCGGAGATTTTCTCCAGGGCCTAAGTGTTCACCGGGATGCGCACGGTAGGAGTGGGAGCTGGCGGGTTTCCGGCTGGTACCTCATGTTCCCGAGTAGGGACCGGAGGCCGCGGTGGAGGTGGGAGCATGTTCTCTGCGGCAGCAAGAACCTGGCCCTTCCCCTTAGTGGGAGACTTGGAGATGGTCCCGGGAGGAGTCTTCTTGGTTAGCCGGGGTTTCTTAACCAGTGGTCCAGACGATCCGGAGGGAGGATTCCTCCCTTGGAAGATGGACCGCAGGACGTTGTCTCCGGGCTGGGCCATCTCTTCGCCTGAAACAAAAAAGAAGGGAGCGTTAGTACACATGTATGGTTACTTCATTACAAGAAAAGTCTAAAAGATGTATTGCAAAGGCCCTACCCTCTGAGCTAGAGGAGGAATCTAGGGCCACGACCTCCAGCCTCGGAGCCTTTATTGGGGAATCTAAGTTTATGACTTCGCAAATGAGAGGGGGCTCTGGGTTTGGATCCGCCTTAGGACTGGACTCCTCTACATACTGCCTAAGCCCTGGAGCGACTACACTGTAACACCCCAACCCCAGGGACCGTTACGGTGTGCCTTATAAACAGTGCTAAACTCGCTAACCGAGTCATTTGGCCAAAATTGTGTACTAAGTATGATTAGCGGTTTAGGGATTAAACATTTTCGTTAAGATGTAACGTTTCACTAGAACGTTTAATATATACATTGGGATCTCGAAAATAAAGTTTCAGAGTTTATTACAGAAAATATATACAACAGGCCGTTCTAAGCGGCAAAACAGGGTTCAACCCTAGTTCCACTTTAAACCTCGGCCGTGGCGGACGAGCAGCTGCATATGTACACGTCATCACCTAAGCTCTCCAACTCAAGGATGGTCCAGCTTTCCCTTGCATTTACCTGCACCACGTAGCACCCGTGAGCCGAAGCCCAGCAAGAAAACCCAATAAAGCATGATATAATGTCAACAACGATCATAATAACCATTCAGGACTATCAGTCCAAGCAAATAGGTGACAATAGCCAAAAGTCATAATAGTGAGCATCGCTCCTTCTAGCCATGTGACGATAGGGTCACCAGGGCTCCACTGACAAGTGATCCTTTCATAAGTTTGATTAGGACAGGTGCATGGTGAATGGTCACCAACATAACATTCCTCCCGACCCTAGAGTCGTGCTATGGACAGCGTCCCTTGGCCGTGTGACAAACAGTCACCGGGGTCATATACCTTGGCCATAAACATCTGGTCATAGACCAGGCAAGCGCTTAATAGTTCTTCGACCTTAGGGTCGGTCTGGCATTAATGCCATAGAGCCATTCAATGCATGATTCTCGACTTAAACTTGATTAGGACAGGTGCAAGGTGATTAGTCACCAACATAACCTTCCTCACGACTCTATAGTCGAAACTATGGACAACGTCCCTTAGCCATGTGACAAACGGTCACCGGGGTCATATACCTTGGCTATAGTCATCTGGTCGTAGACCAGGCAAGTGCTTATAAGTTCTTCGACCTTAGGGTCGGTCTCGCATTAATGCCATAGAGCCATTCAATGCATGATCATCGACTTTAGAGTCGGTCCCTGACTAGTCAGTGTCGTTCACGAGTAAGACATGCCACCAATCATATATCACATGTTCAATATCCATAACAAGGTATTTAGCATGCTTACTAGCAGATACCAATACAATAAGGACCATGCACAACCACAGAGGCTCAAGCTCTGAACAATATCATACCCAGTATACAAAGCATGTCCTAATCACATGTATCTTATGCATCGTATGCAATATACCCAGCAATCCATCATGCACCAATAACAGCCATGCATGTCACGTTTAACAGTCAACCAACACGCATCAAGAATAACCATGCATGTCATACATAATAATCAGCCAACATGCATCAGTGATAACCACACATGTCATACTCATTAATCAACTAACATGCATCATAACAGCCATGCATGTCACATATACACAGGGTGCAGTTTTCTTACCTCAAAGCCGAGCTAGAACGATTAAAAGAACGACCCTTAAGAACGATCAACTTTTAGTCCTTTAGCGGTCACCTAGTCATAACCAAATACAAGGTATCATTAATAAAAATGATAACTGAGGGTTCCCAAACCAAATCCCAGCCCCCGAGACCTCAAATACTACCCAACCGGGTACTAGGTCCAACCCCGAGGCCTATGGTAGGAATCCCTAAGCTAAAAACGACTTTTTAGCAAATTTGGCCTTATGGGCCGCGGCCCCCAAAAGCTGTGCCGCGGCACGCCCCCAAGCCCCATCTGCCAGACACGCTTGGGCCGCGGCACGCAAAAGCCGTGTCGCGGCACCGAGCCCAGTTCAGCCTAAAACCAGCACGCGAACTCAGAATTGCCCCTGCGTTACCCTTAGAACCAGCCCCCCAAACCTTCATAAAACCTCTTCCCAACATATAATTGAACCCCCAACAACATCCTTATCTCACTCACACCAAACCCCAATCAAACTAACACTAAAACCCCCTTTGATTCACATTTTCCACATCAAAATCCATGAACTAAAACTAAAACAAAAACAGAGCATAGCTTAGGTTCAATGATCAAAGCATACCTTAAAAACCTGTTTGAACCTCCCTTACAAGCAGAACCAAGTCTACCAACTCAGCCTTGAAGTTTTCCCAAGCTTGAATCCACACCTAAAGCTCAAAACCTCAAAGGAAGCAATGGAGGGAGTGGTGTACGGGAAGAGAAGAAAGCAAACCCCTGTTTTGCTCTGTTTTATTGTTTCTACAGCCCTCTATAGTCATGTATATCCATACCTCAAATGACCAAAGTTCCCTTGTGCCACCCAAAGCCTCTTAAACCAACTCAAGGGAAAAATTAGTACATTCCGCTAAACCCGTTAATTATAATTAACGCTTCCCAATTCCCGCTAAACTCAAAATCCTCAAACACCAATAATTCACATCCCGTTACCCTAAAATCCCCGGTAACGCTCTAATCATTAAATTCACCCCGAGACTCACCCCGAGCCCCGAACTTAAACCCGTTATGACTAGACCGAACACTTACATCTCATGATCGTCTCATGTCGATTAGCTCGAACCAATCCACCTTATAATGTGGCTAGATTAATTAATCACAATCACGCACCCAAAATATACATCTACGCCCACAGTGGCCAAATTACTAAATTACCCTCATAATTAACATATGAGCCCATATGCATGCATTCACCATCATATAATAATATAATTCACATAAACATGCATATAAATATTAAATACTATAATAAATCAAGTATGGCCCTCCCGGCCTCCTAATCAAGGTCTTAAACCTTATTAGGAAATTTGGGGCATTACGTACACCCTCCAGAAGGGAGGGCCACGACCTAAGGTTGGTCCCGTACTCCTCAAAAAAGGCCAACCTAAAAGCCAGGGTGTTGTCTACTACTACAGTTCCCCTAGGGCGGCCCATGTCATGGCGCAGAACTAGTTGATCTACACACTGGAGTAAGGTTATGTTAAGGTCTAGGTCATCTCGGTGACGGTGTACGAGCTGGCTTGAGCTAAACCTAGCAAGCCTTAGGTCTGCGGCGGCCCTGTCTAAGTCCCTAAACGGGTATCGGTTACCTTGGCCGAAGGGGCCGGCTGCTGCCTCGGACTGAATCCGATCTGCGTCGAGGCCCTGGGCAGCCTTGAGAGCCCGCTTTTGTCGCATGAGCGGCACCTCATCTTCCTCGTCCTGCTCATCACTATCCGTAGCATCCCCCTCAGGGACAGGCACCAGCTCGCGAGCTACTGGGATAGCCTGCAACCTCCTCAAGGCCATGAGAAATCAACTTATATGCCAGCATCGTCTCATCTGATACGAGCTGGCGGTAGTCTTTTTCACTTGATGGGAGCCCCGCCAAGGTTTCGTATTGACCCCCAAGGATCACCGATTTGGCCGTCCTCACAAAGATGGTTGCACGATGATGTTCAAGTCAGCACGTGTGAAAAGAAATAAAGAAATTTGCTGATTTTGCGAGCTGAGAATAAAGAGAACTTACGAGGCCAGTTGAAGTAGTGGTATTCGTAGTTGTGAAACCCCGTCGACGTGAAGAACTGGTCCTTGAAGTCGTTGGGGTGGCTGGGCAGCTAGATGACTGCAGGAGAGTTGGGAAAACGAGACAAGTAGTAGAACCCATCGCCTCGCCCCCGTTGATCCGGGCTGGCTTTGAGGCAAAAGAAGAAAAAGATGTCCGCTAGGGTCGGGACCTCCCACTCGTGCCTCAGGAAGAGGTACCTCAGCCCCGCTAGCCGGCGGTAGGAGTTAGGGGGCAATTGGAAGGGAGCCAGCTTCACGTAATTCAGAAAATCCGCGAAGTACTGGTCCAGTGGTAGGAAGGCCCCGACCTTGAGGTATTCGTCGCTCCAAGCCGTGAACTCCTTGTTGAGGGGCGTGCAGCTCCTCTCGCCCTCGAGGGGAGGTCGGACAACAAGAGCACTTGTCCCGATTTCAATGTTATGGGACAACAGGATCTTGTTTACCCTCCCTTGGGTCATAATCTTCGAGACTGTCCTCTCTGCCTCGAAGAAAGCGTTAGGTCCCACCTCAACCTCTTTCTCCACTGTGGGACCGAAGTGGGGGATAGGAGAATCCACAGCAATCCCTTTCCCGTTGCTAGCTTGCTGGGATGACGAGCCGGTCGTGCTCTTCTTGGGTACGTTCTTCATGGGTCCCATCTGGTCGCCTAACGAACAAGAATGAAGAAAAGTTTAAATAGGCGACCTAAAAATAGAAAAGGGAATATAGCGTGAGAAGTGATTTTCGTACATGGGCTGAGGTAATCTTAGCCCGCGGTGTGTGAAGCCATGCATTGCCATGGTCACGCGCCCACGTTTCCAACGGATCCCTGATTGCTCGGGATCTGTGTGTCAGGACGGTCAGGATAATGCTTGCCTTGGAGGGAAAGTTTTAAAAAAGGAAAACCGCCTAGGAGGCGTGACCTCTAAGCTACCTGGTTTTGCACCCTAGAAACCTCTCACCTTCCCCTTTCCAAACAGGCATTCCCTAAAGGCTACCCAGAAAAGCTACCCAGTAAAATTACCCATAATTTATCTTGTCCTAAACATAACATTCCTAGATATGTTCTCATGTAGTCAATATGCCTAGGATCAAAACCTATGCACCAAAAGCCAGCCAAAAACAACCTAGAGTGTGCGACTAAGAAGGAGGTTTACCCAAACAGAGAAATGGAAAGATCAAAACATGTAATAGGCAGAGGACTTACAGTGTATTTTTCGTGTGGAAGTCACAGAGAGCGTAGGAATCGGAGTCCTGGTGGAGTCTTTAAAGCTGGACTGGTGCAGAAACTCTCGTGGCAAGAGCGTAGGGATCTTTGGGATGATAACTGGAAGAAAAAAAATCTTCTGAGACTAAAGAGGAGAGAAAATGAGAAAAGATTTTCAAACAAAGTGTGGCTAATGCGGAAGATGGCCAACCTTATATATACGTAAGAGACAAAGGAACGAGGACCGTTTGATCAAATTAATACGAGATATGAGGGTCATAACTTGAGAGGCGAAACGACGGCCGAAGGCAGGCTAGGCCATTTAATGCAATTCTCGGAAGCTAAACAGTCACCAACCACGAGACTCGACGTGTCCGATACCCACGCAGTGGGCGGGACATGAAGAGTCGAAGGGGAACCTTAAAAGCCCACGTTGTGAAGGTCACAGGTCACGTCATGGGTCACGAGCAGGGGCTTGGGGGGCAAATGTATGCCCGAAATATCCGCGCATTATTGGCGAGCTGGAGAAGGACCTAATTCGATCTACCACGTGTAAATCGTCCACCCAGAGCTACTGTTATGGGCTTCCGTCTGTCTAGCCCGAGTTGTTTAGAGAGTTAGTAGTTTACTCGAAGGCAGCGGGTCAGCAATATGGATATCACGAGCTAGCACTACGTCAAGCTCGTGATGCGGTAGAGATCTGACACCCGAATCCTTGTAAAGACAACCACGCAATATAAATGTGCATGTATCAGACATCACGTGTCTATTCCATTCCTAAATTCTCGAACACGCAGTATAAACGTGCATATTCAGACATCCCACACTTGGTATGGGTCGTGCGGCCCATAGCCCCTCCTTACCTATTGATTAGACCACACTTCACTGTAAGGTTTTAGGAGTTAATCATCAGTGTCACAGAGGTGACATGAAGGGTAAAGAGATCACGGGATGACCCCATCGCCAACCCAGGTATCATCTTCCTATAAATACCAAGACCTTGGGCATTGCAAGGGGTTGGCAGATTCTTGTAAAGAAGTACTCTGTAAGATATAATCAAGAGATATCAAAAATATCGACTGGTGGACTAGAGGGATTTTAACCTTCGAACCACCTAAAAAGAAAGGAGTGATCACCTTCCATGAGATTAATTTCACAAGTCTAGAATTTACCTATTTTCATATTATGGTTCACCAATTAGCACTAATCCATCCTATTTATTCGTATAATTACTTGTTGGCGAAGAACCGCGTCAACAGTATACATTTCAAACACGTGCCTTTGATGAGAGGTCGTGAGATAGGCTATCCTATAGGTACTAATCTAGAAAAGCATGTCTCTCACTAGTTCTCAAAAATAAATTTCAAAATCTGCTTTTAACTTTTCAAATATCACAATACAACATCATGGCATATGAATATTATGTTTGAACATAATTAACCCCGGTCATTAGGCTTCTCATGTTCATCATTTTAATATTTCCCTAACAATTAGAACATAAAACTTGCTCTAATAGGCGTAGTGCCTCAGTTGTAACAACCCAACATACATATGTCTATCACGACGTAAATTGAGTTCACAACTCAATAGCATATATCATGAAACATTTCTCAGTCAAATCCAACAATCATGACATTAAATAGTCAGAAAATACAATAGTTTCAGTCGAGCAAGTAATTTCTCAAAGTCGCACACATTCACAATCACTTACAGAACTAATCACATAAATCTTTTCAAGGGAGTGGTCCTAAAACTTTAGCCTTTAATGCAATATATAAGCAACGATGGGAGACTCAATGTCCCAACACTCAGACACAGCCATAATGACGTCAAAATATTTATTTTTAACTCCCTTTCTGTGGTCTTTCGTCATGAAGATGATTAAAACAACTTTGAATTTTATGTGTGAGAATAAGACAATTTAAAAAAATTACCCATAATGCATAATTCTAAAATTTCATTAATTACATAGAGAGGTACAACTCCTACTATTTACCCTCTTTACTCTATGATAAGTTCATCAAGTTTTAGTTGTTGTAAACTCTATACAGTAATTCTTGCAACCAACTATTCATACTGAGTTTATTTCCAACTCCATAAAGGAATGCCATTCATATTACTTCATAACTCGATTTGGGTTTGGTCTTACTATGGTCAAAAATTACTACTTGCCAAACTATTGCCACATTTTCCTATGTACCTTTTTACAAAACATTCTAGAATAGGTAATCTAAGTCCTTAGAAATCAATGTTTTAAGTTTTGTTCTACTATCGGCCTCATCACTATGAGTAATTCCATATTGGCCAGTAATCTCATTGTAATTTTATAACCCACATTGTGTGAACATATAGGGATTACCCACTTGACTATGAGATCTGATCATCAGAGTATAAATAACTCTCTAGTTATTACTATTTTAGTTGTAGCCTCATTCGTTGACCTAAGCCAATATTTCCCTTACTAAAGCACTAGAGGTTAATCCTTAAATTACATAGCTCATCATGCTGCGAATCGGGATTTAGGGTTTACGCAAGGTTATAAGATTTACACAGGAGGACAAGGTGTTACTCCACTAATAGCTAAATTTTTGTCTACAACCATAAATGGAAGCACCATTATTCTTTCAATTACCAAAGCGGACAACATGATTTGACAACGAAGTCAATACTATGACGGGTCATGCTAAAGACCCAATCTTTAATGCACATTTCTTATGTTGGGAAACTTATACATGATCTTTATTTATTTTCATGTAGATCTAATATTAAACAAATTAATATGAGATAACCTAGAACATATTTCTAAAATTGAATTCAAAGAGAAATAATGATAAGAATACTTACATTATACGCAGCGGAATGAATGAGTCATTCCTTCAGTTTCTCTAACCCTTGTATCCTTTCTGTCGCAGAGTATTACCAAGAAACTGAACCGATCTTCAACTTTCTTCACAGCCTTCCAAAGTATCCTTAGAATCACCTAGACTAGAGTGGGCAATTGTCAACACATAAGATAGATATAGAGAGAAGAAGAAAAAACAACTAAGAGGCTTAGAAAAGGACTTGTGTTTAGAGAGAATCTAAAACCTATCAGAAAATCTGATTTGTGACTTGTGTGACTTCTGATTTCAATTCTCTCTTACATTACTTCTATAGACTCAATTAGGTCATTTAATTTGATTAAAAAATAAATAAAATAATATCCAAATAACAGCCCTAGGTCGAAATCATCATGGGCTTTAGGCACGTGAAATTTCCCATTTGATTATAAGCCCATTGGACTTAAAATCAAGACCTGCATTATTTTCTATTGATTTAATTATTTAAATCCTTTATCAAATTAATTATTTATAGTTTGAACCTTGATTTAAACTTATTTATTAATTTGGATACCAATTTATCTTAATTAATAAATCTGCCATAATTTCTCTTTTCTTCTCTAAATTACATAACTCTGTGAAACTATCCAAAATTGATCTAGTCAACTTTGATAATTCTAATTGATAATTAAATCTAGATGATTAAATAAAAATTGAGACTATCAAGATCATTTTATCCAAGGTACCGTGGGGACCATGGGCCTATGAAATCAAGCTCCAATAAGTTATCATAAATCAAACAAATAAATTTACTAACTTTTTAATTCCTCGTGACTCCACTAAAGACTCGAAATTGCACTCTTGAATTCATAGAACGTTCTATAACAAATATAGATACGCTATTAATTATCCATTATTACAACCATAATTGTCACTCAATCCTCTGTAGACGGTCTACAATGAGATGGGACTAAAATACCCCTCATTGTATTTTATCCTTAAAACACTTAGTTCCTTGTAAATGATATTTCAGTAAACTAATATTAATTACTGAAATGAGATCTCTATCATTTAACACCTTCACCAAACTAAAAAGAAACCATCATTTCACTTCTTCATCAGAAGCTATAGATGTTCACATCTATGATTAACACTCTCACTCATTTATACTACCGAGTTCCAAAGATGTAAGTATGGGCCCGTAGGGTAAGCTAGTAATGAACAAGTCAAATAACACAAATAATACAATCAGTTAGAATACTAACCACTCAGAATTGAGATAAATTAACCTATGGTCAACTATATGATATGACTAGGATAAACAATAACAGTATGGTTATTTATCCTATCAACTGTCAGTATCAGTCCAGTCCAATGTAACAAATACATCCAATCTTATCTACTTTGCTAATGTTCTGAAAAGAATACAAAACCACAATGTGTAAGTAGATCATATCGTAGATTGGCATGTCAGTGTAAATCTTGTGCACTGACTAATCATATGACTAACTTATTTTGAACATATAATCATATTTATATTCCACTGTGATTACGTCACTATAAATATGATTAGCTATATGCTCGAGATTTAATAGAAGTTTATATTAAAGAAATAATCATGAAAATAAAACATGTGAGCAAAGTGATTGGCCAAGTCAAAAGATAATTTCTATTCTTTTATTGATAATAAAATGAGATTACAAAGAATTTGGTTTTAATTAGGGCATAAAACCCTATCAAACTCTCACTTCCACTAATTGAAACTAATGCCTTAATTACTAATCTCATTTCCTTGATATGCTTATCAAATGTAGCCTCGGGTATTGTCTTTGTAAACGAATCCGCAAGATTTTCTTCAGATGCAATCTTCATAACCTTCACATCTCCCCTAGCCACATATTCTCGTACAATGTGATACTTCCTTTCTATATGCCTACTCCTCTTGTGACTACAAGGTTCTTTCGAGTTGGCTATCACTCCTGTATTGTCACAAAACAACACAAGTGGTTTATCCATGTCTGGAATAACACCAAGATCCGAATAGAACTTCTTTAGCCAGATTATTTCCTTAGCTTCTTCTGATGCGGTTATGTACTCAATCTCCATGGTCGATTCTGAGATTGCAGACTGCTTTATGCTTCTCCATATCACAACTCCACCCCCAAGAGTAAACACCATTCCAAAAGTAGACTTCCTATCATCAACATCAGTCTGAAAATCTGTATCGGTGTAGCCTACAGGGTTCAGAAAACCACCCTTGTAGACTAACATATAATCCCTAGTCCGCCTTAAATACTTCAGTATATGCTTAACTGTTAGCCAATGTTCCAGTCTAGGGTTTGACTAATACATGCTCACTACTCCCACTGCGTAGCAGATATCTAGTCTAGTACACAACATGGCATACATCAGACTTCCAACTGCAGATGCGTAAGGAACTTTTCTCATTGCATCTTCCTCTTCAGGAGTCTGGGGAGACAGCTTCTTTGAATGATGTATTCCATGGTGGGGTGGTAAACATCTTTTCTTAGAATTTGTCATTGAGAAACGTTCAAGCACTTTATCTATGTAAGTTACTTGAGATAGAGCTAAGAGTTTGTTCTTTCTATCCCTAATAATCTGGATACCTAGAGCATAACTTGCTTCACCCAAATTCTTCATCTGGAATTGAGTGCTCAGCCAATTCTTCACATCTGATAATTTCTTAACATTTTCTCCAATGAGTAAGATATCATCTACATAAAGAACCAGGAATACCACTATTTGATTTGCCTTTAGTTGGTAAACACAAGGCTCATCAATATTTTGTTCAAAGCCATAGGTTTTGATTATTTCATCAAACCTAAGATTCCAGGAACGAGAAGTTTGCTTAAGTCCATAAATAGACCTATTCAACTTGCAAAATTTTCCTTCTTGTCCAGCTACTTTAAATCCTTCTGGCTGATCCATATAAATGACTTCATCAAGCTTTCCATTAAGAAAAGCTATCTTGACGTCCATTTGCCAGATCTCATAGTCGAGAGTTGATGCTATTGATAGGAGGATGCGAATGTACTTGAGCATGGCTACCGGACTAAAAGTTTCCTCATAGTCCACGCCTTCTCTTTGGGTATAACCCTTTGCCACTAATCGAGCTTTATAAGTCTCAATATTTCTATCAATACCTCCTTTCTTCTTGTAAATCCACTTGCACCCAATGGACCTAAAGTCACTAGGTGCTTCCACAAGACCCTAGACGGAATTTGAGTACATGGACTCCATTTCCTGTTTCATGGCTTCGAGCCATAGTTCTTTTTTAGGGCTAGCCATTGCCTGTTTGAAAGACAACGGATCATCATCACTAGTTTCACCAACAACCATATTGGTTTCACCATCCAAACCATAGCGAACTAGGATCCTAGAAACCCCCCCCCCCCCCGCCCCACTACGACGAGGCTCCGTGACTGTTTGCTCAGGAACAGTGGTACTTTCTTCATTTAAATCGACTTGTGTCAGTTGGACATGTAGAGTGGGAATTTCATCTTCAACTCGCATTGATGATGATGGAACATTGGTTGGAGTCAATTCTTTAACCATCTCCTCTAAAACTACTTTGCTGCGTTGTTTGAAGTTTTGGACATAGTCATTTTCCAGAAAAGTAGCATTCGTAGAAGTAAACACTTTATTTTATGAATGACTATAGAAAATTCCACCCCGAGTACCTTTAGGATAGCCAACAAGCATGCAGACTTCAGTTTGCGGTTCTAGCTTTCCTTCCTTTTTCCTCAGGACGTGGGCGGGACACCCCCAGATTCTATAATGGCGTAAACTAGGATCACGACCATTCCAGCATTCTAAAGGTCTTTTGGGGATTGATTTAGATAGGACGACATTGAGAATGTCGTTCCCAGTTTTAATTGTATGTCCCCAGAACGAAGTCGGTAGAGTTGAGTAACTAAGCATGCATCTAACCATTTCCAATAAAGTTCTAATTCGGCGTTCCGTCACACCATTTTGTTGTGAAGTACCTGGGGCAGTAAGTTGTGATAAAATCCTAAGTTCAGTTAAATGATCTTGGAACTGCATATCCAAATATTTTCCACCCTTATGAGATCGCAAGATCTTTAACGTTTTACTTAATTGGTTCTGAGCCATCACTGGGAATTCCTAAAACTTTGAAAATGTTTCTGATTTCTGATGCATTAGGTAAAGACATGAGTATCTAGAGTAATCGTCAATGAAAGTGACTAAATACTCAAAACCACCCCTGGCTTGTACATTCAAAGGTCCACAAACATCTGAATGAACAAGTCCAAGTGGTTCTTTAGCCTTATCACCCTTTGCAGAGAATGGACGCTTGGTCAGTTTTCCTTCTAGACAAGAGTCACAGATAGGTAATTCACCTAAGATGAGTTCCCTTAAAGGCTCGTCCTTTGTAAGTATTTGAATCCTATCATAGCCAATGTGACCTAGTCTCAAGTGCCATAAATACGTCATATTATCGTTATCGGTCTTTTGACGTTTATTGGTCGTAGGATTAGCTACTTTGAATAAATCATTGTAAAGAGCGAGGGGTTTGTTAGGTCGTAGAATATGAAACTCGTTTTCCAAACATGCAATACACAATTTTGATCCATTGAAGGAAATAGATATATTAGAACTTGTGAAAGTCATAAATAATTGTTCTAATTGCAACATGGAAACTGAAATTAAATTTCTACTAAAATTCGTAATAAAAGATACATCGTTTAAAATTAATTATTTATTTCCAAACTTTAGACGAGCTATTCCTCTAGCTTGGAGCGCAACGAATGCTTCGTTCCCAACTCTAAGTTTTAAGCCACCTTCGTCCACTTCCTCCCACGATTCAAGAAGCTGTAAAGAGTTGCAAACATGGTTGGTAGATCTAGAATCAATAATCTAAATGGATTTATCATTCTCTAAAACACATGTTTCTGTAACGCCCTACTTCCTTAGAGTCGTTACTAAGTGAGTTTAAAAACGTGCTTTCAACTTGCTAATCGAGGTTTTAGGTCAAGTAGTGTAATTAAGCCATAAACAGAGGAAAAACTTTTAGAAATAGCAATTTCCATAGAAAATCATAAAAGTTTTACACTTGGGATCCCAAAATACATTTTAGAGATATTTACAACATAAAAGATGAACCAAGTCGACTAAACGACAAAATCTAAGTTTATTTACAACCATCTCCCGAAATCCTCTGGCTGTGGCAGCCAGGCTGGCCCAACATGTACACGCCGCCTCACGCCTACTACACTCATAGTTGCTTGGCCTTCTCTTTACCCTTACCTGCACCACAGAGCATCTGTGAGCCGAAGCCCAGCAAGAAAACCCACACATAGATAACATATACAACACATATAACAAGCATATAAATAGGCCACCAATGGGCTAAACACATACGGCCTAGTTGTCCCAGGCATTTACCAAGCCCTGGGTTCGCGGTCCACACCGTGAGGATATCCCAGGTATCCTTTTAGGGACTCGCCCTGGCAACTCGCACTCCATGTGCTCAACGCTGCTCCCGTCCCCTTGCTGTACCCGACCTTGCACTCAACGTGCCTAATGCCGTTCCCGGCCTACACCGTTCCCAACTCTTGCCGAGCATTCACATAATAGCATTCATAGCATAGCAAGCAAATACAGAATTCTAGCAAATTCAGTTAAAGAGCTACACTCTGCAGTTCAAACACAATGGGCTCAACCCTGCATACAAGTTCTATTCAAACACACTGGGCTCAGCCCTGCATACAAGCTTTATGGGAACAAGGGTTTCTTACCTGAGTCCCAAGCTCTCCGAGCACCGATGTCCCAAGCAGAGTCCTCTAACTTGAGCCTCTCCGAAACCCTAGTCACAACACGTTAACAATATCTATCCATCAAGTTCTAATCCAATAAATAACTTTGAGCCATAACCCTAACCTCCGGGACCTTGAATTCTATCAATCCGGGTGATAAAATCCATCCTGAGCCTTAACCATTGAGTTCCCAAGCCTAAACTCCCTTAAAAAACAAACTGGCACTAAGAGTTGCGACCCTACCCACAAGCGTCGCGGCTAGCCTCAAAACAGAGGCTAGCTTCCCACTAACACCCACACGGGCCGCGGCGCGCCCCTCCTAGGGCCGCGGCCCTCACCTCCAAACCCAGAATTTCCATCTTCTTCCGTACACTTTCCTCAAGCTAACTCACTCAAAGCTTATCTAACAAACCCTGATAATTAACACATACTTACCAGCTCAATATCAACATCAAAACCCAACAAAATCTGCTCTAAAACTCAGCTAGAATACCCAAAAACAGATCAAGCATAACTAACATGCACACTCTAACAAACCAGCAACAATTTTCAACATAACCTTTATTATTAAAGCTTACCTTTGTTGTGCTGTGTATCTGAATTGATTCCTCAAGTACCCAGCTTAAGCTCCTTAATTCTAACAGCTCCAAAATCCTCAATCCTTGGCTATTTCCACCAGAATTTCCCTTTGATATGCCTTAGAGAAGGAGTTGAGAAGAAAAGAGTGGTGAGAGGCTATCCTTAGCTAAAAGGAGGAGTATAGGTCGGTTTCCCAAAGTTTCTAAGTGATTCTTCCTTTTTGTTTTACTTAACTTAAGTCTAAAGGGTTACCTCAAGGCTCGGGGTACCAAAACGTCCCCGAGGGCAAAATGGTAATTTTTCCCAATATTCCCTCCTATACATTCTATCATCAAATATATCTCCAAATATTTATTTTCATATTCCGATAATCCCATAACACCTAGTACCCAAATTATCCATCGACTCACCTCGAGTCGGAACATCAACCCCGTTGTGACTCTCTGGCTAACCGCTCACCAGGACTGTCTCGAATCATGCTGCACAGACATATCACACATATATATATAACAGTTATCACATTTATACCCCTAATATCCAGACGGGGCCCACATGCACATTTAACTCAACTAAACATGCATCATTATCATATATTCACATAAATCCACATATTAGCATATTAAATCATTTATTGCCCCCCCAGGCACACTAAATAAGGCCCTAAGCCCTATTAGCAAATTCGGGTCGTTACAGATTCCAAGATAAATGAACTATAATCATTACCTTTGTTTTTAGCTGCTAGAAAGTTGGGGCAATCCTGTTTCCAATGCCCCTTCTCTTTGCAGTGAAAACATTTACCTTTACCTTTCTTTTCTTTCTTGTTCTTCCCCTTAGGCATCTATGCATTTGGTTGTGCACTCGTCTTTGCAGCCTTTGTAGGCCTGGGGTTGTTGTTTTGTCCACCTTTCCTCTTGTTTCCATCTTTCGAAGATGAAGCTGGGTTAGTTTCAGTCTTAGCTAGATCAGCAGCAACAATAGTAGTCTTATTTTCTCCTCCTTTACTAGGTCCACCCATGATATGCTCAATAATCTGAAGCTCGTTCATGAACTGCGTCAAACCATAGTTGAGTTGATCATGAACGTGCAGACACGGTGCCATTCGAGCATTTACGATGCCTTCACGAACGTGGGGAGATGGTTCTATTCGAGCATTTACGGTGTCATCACGAGCATTGATGGCGCCATCACGAACATGCGGACACGGTGCTTGTTTGGGGATTCCTCAGTCATGATGAACTCGGAGTTGTCACCAATCAACACTATGTTGATGTTCTGCTTCCACTTAAGGAAGTTTTCTCCAGTGAGTTTCTCCATCAATAGTTGAGAAAGGATGGGAGTAGACACAGACACTACTTAAAACTACCGATTATCAATAAAATAGAAATCAATTACATTTGCTCAATAAAACTTCTATTCTCAAAATTTCAAGAAATAGCACAACATATACCAAAAATATGTAAGATATGAGAAAAAAAATACCAAAAGCAATCATATCTCTATTTCTTTAGGTTTTTAACTAATCTATGATATCCTTGTCCCGGTTGGCGAGAGTAAAAAATAACAGTAGTTAAATAAAGTTGCAAACTTATTTAATAATGGACACCATTATTTACAACCTACTATTCGATCAAAATAAGAAAACAAAATCTCGTATTTTATGAGCTAGACCCACGGTTTCGATAATCATAGATTTAATCCTAGTAGTCACCGTAGGGGTGAGTCTAGTAGAATTTGACCTATAATTATCTATCTTTCGAAATCTAACCTTGTCAAAATAACTAATGAACACCTTCCGTAGAGGGACGAATCAAAGCGTCTCGAGGCCCCATTAAGTTATAGACTATGTTAAACCAACGATGGAGATCGAAATAATTCTTAAAATAAGCTCATTATTAAAATTAAAAATGGTATTTTTATTATTTATGTTTAGAAAATTAATGACTTTGGTTCTTCAAAAAAAAATTAAGATTAGAATTTTTAAAACCAAAGTCCTATAATTTCCTATTAATTCTAAAGTGTCATATTGAAAAAAAATCCAATTAATTTGCTAATCAATATTAAGGTTTAACTAATATGATGAATCTATACAATTAATTCCAACTCAGGGAAATGGGCCTTAACAATTGAGCTTGTATGGAGGAGGGCTGGGTCCAGTATGTCGTTCCCACTACAAAGGCGTTCAATCTTCCATACAAGGTCCAAAAGACAGAAATTTAAACCTTTGTTTTATTAATTGTTATTAATTGATTAGGCTCACTATAGTCATGCAAAGCAAATGGGCCTTCACAAGTGAAATCACCCACAAGAGAGCAATTTAAACTTTACATTTTCTAACGGGCCCAAATAAAACCTATCATTTTATGAATATTTTATTTGGCAAAATTCATATCTAACAACACATATGGGCCACTATATGCATCTAATTCCAATTACAAAAATACTACATATAGTGCAAACAGACATGTTATAATTGGATGGGCCTAATCATGTTACTATATGAGCAATTCTATGAATTTATGCAAAAATACCATAATTTATTTCATTTGCAAAAATACCACAATTAATTATCTAGAATTTATCAAAAAAAATCAAATTAATTAAATTTTTACAAAAATAATTCATTTTAAATTAAATTTATCAATAATTAACAATAGTTAATTTAAATTTCATGTAACAACAATCAACTTTGTTTAGATTAATTTGAAAAAAAAAATATTAATTTAATTTAAATAGGATTTATCAACAATTATCCAAAGTTAATTTAAATCACATTTATTATAAAAAAATATTTTATGAATTGGTTGAAAGAAATGATATTTTTCAAATTTTAACCAATATTAAACTTTAAAATCAATATCTTAAATGTTTTTCAAAAAATATATTGTGTTGTTACAACAATAAGCTAATATTTTAACTATTTGAAAAAATAAAATATTAATAGTTATAACAAACTTAAAATATCTTAAAACAGTTAAACAATTCAAATATCCATGAAAATATCTAACTAACAAATTTCAAATAATTTAAATATTAAAAACTTTAGAATAAACATATATTTATATTTTCAAACAAATATTTAATAAAAATATCAAGTATTTAAAAGAAAATATCTTAAATATCTTATATCTCATATCTTAATTCTAATATTTTATTATATTAAAATATTTAAAATTAAGTTGTTAGTCTATTTTTAAATTTGAATTTGAATATTTGTAGAAAATATCTAATTATTTAAATCTCAACCAACAAAAATAACTTATTTAAAAAAAACATTTTTAAATACAAAAATAAATCTGATATTTTTTGTTTTGATTATAAATAATTAATTTTCAAAATTTTTAATTTTCTTAATTTAAAAAAATTTTAAAAAAAATTTGATAAGCAGTACTCGTGACGGGTCGGGTACTGTTCACCTGCCTTTTGATGGCTGGGTGTGCGCGCGTAGGTCACGCGGGTGGTGGTCGAGGATACGCGTGCGAATGTCAGGGCGGTGCATGCGCACGCAGTGGCTGGGTGACGAGCACGCTGGTACGCATGCAGAGGAGTTGACGCGCGCATGTGCGCACACATGGATAGCCAGACCAAAAAATTTCAGAAATTTTTTTTGTGCAATTTTTCATACCAAAAACATTTTTTAATTAATTTTTAACATATTTTACACTAAATAAAGCATATATAAAAATTAATGGCATAGATAAGACAACAAAATAACCAAAAACTTGCTAATAATCACATAAAATTCAATATGCTTCATAAAATCATGAAATCCAACGAATTACTCAAACACATCAAATAATTCGATTTTTAACATGTTCATGCAGGAAAATAAATATTACCAAAGGCTCTGAGGCCAGTTGTTGGGAAACTTATACAGGATCTTTATTTATTTTCATGTAGATCTAATATTAAACAAATTAATATGAGATAACCTAGAACATGTTTCTAAAATTGAATTCAAAGATAAATAATGATAAGAATACTTACATTATACGCAAGGGGATGAATGAGTCATTCCTTCAGTTTCTCTAACCCTTGTATCATTTCTTTCGCAGAGTATTACCAAGAAACTGAACCGATCTTCAATTTTCTTCACAGCCTTCCAAAGTATCCTTAGAATCACCTAGACTAGAGTGAGCAATTCTCAACACATGAGATAGATACAGGGAGAAGAAGAGAAAATAACTAAGAGGCTTAGAAAATGACTTGTGTTTAGAGAGAATCTAAAACCTATCAGAAAATCTGACTTGTGACTTATGTGACTTCTGATTTCAACACTCTTTTAACATTCCTTTTACAGACTCAATTAGGCCATTTAATTTAATTAAAAAATCAATAAAATAACAGCCCTAGGTCGAAATTATATTGGGCTTTAGGCGTGTGAAATTTCCCATTTGATTATAAGCCCATTGAACTTAAAATCAAGGCATGATTTATTTTCTATTTATTTAATTAATTAATTAATTATTTCAATATTTTATCAAATTAATTATTTATAATTTGTACCTTGATTTAAACTTATTTATTAATTTGGATACCAATTTATCTTAATTAATAAATCTGCTATAATTTCTCTTTTCTTCTCTAAATTACATGACTCTGTGAAACTATCCAAAATTAACCTAGTCAACTTTGATAATTCTAATTGATAATTAAATCAATTAATTGAGACTATCTAGATGATTTTATCCAAGGTACAGTGGGGACCATGGGCCTATGAAATCAAGCTCCAATAAGTTTTCATAAATCTAACAAATAAATTTACTAACTTATTAATTCCTCGTGACTCCACTAAATACTCGAATTGCACTCTTGAATTCATAGAACGTTCTATAACAAATATAGATATGCTATTAATTATCCATTGTTACATCAATAATTGTCACTCAATCCTCTATAGACAGTCTATAATGAGATGGGATGAACATACCGTTTTACCCCTCATTGTATTTTATCCTTAAAACACTTAGTTCCTTATATATGATATTCCAGTAAACTAATATTAATAATTGAAATGAGATCTCTATCTTTTAGCACCTTGAACCAAACTAAAAGGAAACCATCATTTCACTTCTTCATCAGAATCTATATATGTTCATATCTATGATTAACACTCCCACTCAATTATACTACCGAGTTCCCAAGATATAAGTATAGGCTAGTCCATAGGGTAAGTTGGTAACGAACAAGTCAAAGAACTCAATTAATACAATCAGTTAGAATACTAACCACTCAGAATTGAGATTGAATTGACCTATGGTGAACTATATGATATGACTAGATTAGATAATAACAGTATGTTTACTTATCCTATCAACTGTCAATATCGGTCTAGTCAAATATAACAAATACATCCGATCTTATCTACTTTGCTAATGTTCTGGAAAGAACATAACACCTCACAGTGTAAGTAGATCATATCATAGATTGGCAAGTCAGTGTAAATCCTATGCACTGACTAATCTTAGGATTAACTTATTTTGAACAAATAATCATATTTATATTCCACTGTGATTACGTCACTATAAATATGATTAGCTATATGCTCGGGATTTAATAGAAGTTTATATTAAATAAATAATCATGAAAATAAAACTTGTGAGCAAAGTGATTGGCCATGTCAAAAGATAATTTCTATTATTTTATTGTTAATAAAATGAGATTACAAAGAAATTGGGTTTTAATTAGGGCATAAAACCCTAACATGTTGGTTTTTCTTTATCAAATCAGAGATTATACGCAGCGGAACAACAATCAAATTGTTATATTAATCCCATAAGATTTCTAGATCTACTTCTTCACACTCATATATATATTGAATCAAGGACATGAACAGAAAAATTACCTCAGGTCCTTCATTGCTGCAATCTTTTCGTATGGCTGAATCCTTGAGATCTCACACCAAGATCTTCAAAAATGTTCTCAGGCACACAAAGAACGAGTGTGGGCTCGCTATACAAATAATAGCCAATAAATTATTTATCAGATGTTCTCAACACATGAGATCTGATAAAGTTTGGACTTAGGTTTTTGTGAAGAACAATGACTTTAGTTTTTGTCACTGTTATCTTTCTCTAAGAGAGATTCCTAGATATTTTTCTATCCCTGAAAAGTTACGTTCTGTGAAAAACTGATATCCAATATTTTATAATATCCAATATATTAAAATATTTGTTATTTTAAACAAATTCAAAACAACTTATCAGTTATCAGATTTTTGTTTAAATAATAATATTTTAATCATATTAAAATATCTTATTATTTATTTAATATTTAAATAACTAAAATTGTGGAATCAAGAGACTGAGTCATTCTCTTATGCGTGTAGCACATGCCTGTGATGGCATGTGATTTTTTCCAATTTTTATTATTATTTAAATACCAAAAATCCCAAAAATAAATTAATTATATTTTTATTAAATCAAATAATTAATTAATTCTTAATTAATTAATTACACATAATTAAACAATAATTATGTTTGATACATAGAAAAATATTTTACTTATCACATAAGTCCTTTTTGCCCATTTTTTGTATTTGTCTTTGACAGTGATTGTTTGAGCCATTTCGGGGACCATAGACCTATAACATTAAGCTCCAATAAATTGAAACTAAATAATTAAACTCTTTAATTATAATAGTTAATTTATTAATTCTGATATTACTCCACTATAAATTCAGAATTGCACTCTTTATGTTATAGATATACTTTTACAGAAATCTTTTCTTAAGTCGTCCATTGATATAACCATCTTACAATAGTTCAACCCTCTAATTAATTAGTTCATAAATTAGAATGGAAGAATTACCATTTTACCTTTCTAATTTACTTCTTATTCCTTAAGTACCATTAATTCACTAGTGAATAATTAATCTATAATCTAATTATAGATTTGAGCTCAAAATCATTCAGTTCCAGAATTAACCCTTAAGGGAACTAATATATGATCTGTTAGGAAAGATTAGATTCCGTATTGTTGATACATGTTCCTAGCCATCCATGATATTAAATCTCCAAAACAAAAGTCATTAGCCTCATTCTTTGAAGAGACCTTAACGAATGAATCAAAAGATTTAATAAACATGAACAGGAGTTCAAGAACACTCAGGATTTAGGTTGATCTATAAATGATCATCAGTTATGATATGAATTACAAGTCTTTATTATTAAATGGTTTTTGGATAAAGACTCTAATTCATATCGGTCCATGTCATATATAATCATATTATGTAAAGCACATTTACCGAGATGTCTTTCCACATCAATAATCCGAATCTAGATTATTTGTATCATTATGATACTCAGTAAACCATACTTACAACTCCAATTAAAGAATTCCATAACTTTAATTTGTTGTTGTTGACTATTTTTATTCATTCATGTGATCTTAATTCTCTCGTACTAATACAAAATCACATCCTCAATAATGAATATGGAATTTTTCTGATATTTACATAATTATTCAAACAATAATTTAACAATCTAAATATGACAATAATAATAAACCATTGTATTTATTTATTCACAGAAAAAACAAATGTCTTTACATGCTTTTAGGACACACTCCTAACATAACATTCTACACCTCTCTTGAGTATGTACATTGAAAGTATTTGTTCTGTCTTTCATTTTCCTTTTGAATTGCTCGCTTATGCTCTCATATTTATGCCTATATACCATTATTCTCAAAAGTATATAGAGCTTATTTTAGTCAAAGGACTATAAGGCTTAATTCTCACATTTCCTTTTTCCATCACAAAGTCTCATGAATACTCTTGTTTTGCTTAAGGCTGACTTTCGATAGAAAACCTTGTCCAAGGGCAACATAAATGCAATGATTCCATATAAGTAGCTAATCATCACAACGATGACAAATTTAGAACACATTAAAGTAATCTTCTTAATTAACATCGAAAATTCTATATAAAAATTAAAGTCAGAACACATAATCGCTTCATGAAGGTTTATGCTCATGCAGAGTTCTATGACCCATAACACCATCATAAGCATACACTTAAATTAGAAATAACTCTTACACACTAACCATTCACATGTGGCTTGTCATGTGGCAGAACTCAGTAGCGTATCTTATCACTAAAACCTATTCTTCTAGAGTCTATAGATCTGACAAAACTCTTGCTATGATACCACTTGTAACTACCTGTTACGTCAAGCACGTCTTCCGCACACTCATAGGACAAATCCTACAAATATGTCAGGCATCTAACACTAAAACGATAACTCAAGGTCTATAAAAATGCAGAAAATTTAAAAATTTGAACTTTAATAACACTTGGTTATTTACAAAGTTGAATTATACTAAACTTATACAATACAAGACTTCTAAAAATACTATTCATAAATGTCATTGCTACTGAGTTTGGAGTCCACAAGAGGTCCAAGTATCAAGCCACACCTGAAAAGGGGAAAACAACAAAATAATGAGCTAACAACCAGTAATTAAATCGCACGCAATGCACGTATGCCTATATACATATATCGTGACATGATGAAGCATTACAGGATAACATAGCCATGAGCGTAACATACATAGGACAATCATATGAGTCCACATTTCATCATCATTAATTCTAACACTATAAAGTCATGCTCCAATAATCAATTGTACATCTAACAAAGTAGTGGCCACAAGTATTAGCTACTAAAAGAAAATAGCATAGGCTTATGTTCATCCGATATCATAGTACTACGCAAAATAAAATCCCTCAAATAGGGTTCAGCTATAACCTTTCACTAAGGGGTAGTGACAAGTTTAGTAATTACGGTGATACCACACCCTCAAGAACGCAATGGTCAAAATGTTATTCCGTGCCAACGCTATGGTCTATGATAATCTCATGAAAACCTATTTACATAAACCCTAATTAACAACTGTTATCCAGATTTCCGGATAGCGTTTAATGGATAGCCTCCGGGAAGATAAATTATCAAAGTCTTTCACGAAAGGTGACCAGAGCTCGCGGATGAACAGAAAGGCTTCGCCTCTCCCGTTCAGTGTCCAGCAGACTCTTTCAAGCAACCGCGACGCGGAAGCTCGTCGATTCTCCCGGACTCCCGAAGGGATGTCCGTCGGGGAAGGTCCTTCCAGGAGAAGCTCCTCAGGTTACCTTCGCGGATACAGTTCCGTGTCTCGCACGGAAGAAGACCAAGCGGCCAAGTCATGGAGGAGGCATAGTTGGAATGATATCCACCTGACACAGGATCCCGCCTGACACGCCCGACAGGTCGAGGCCGCATACATCCCAGCACGCCTAAAAGTACTATTTCGCCTACTGTTCCGCTAACAGCCTGGAAAAGACAGCTGCCTTTGTGCATTCCCCATACTTTCACGTAAATATACCCACATAGAACCTGGTAGCCAGGCGACTACTGTAATTGTATCCCCTATTTATGGCTGGTGTAATTAAGACTCAGGGGGGCAGAGTAAAACCCTAATCCAGAACTCTGGCTATAAAGACCTCCTCATTTTGCAATAGGAGGGGGAGGAAAAAATTACATAGCAAGAACTCTGTCAAAATCACTCTAACTTCGTCTTCTTCTAGAGAACTCGAGAGAAACACTGTGAGTTTGTGAGATTCTTGTACACCAGCCATCTTACTGTAGTTCTCTACAAGTATAATAACATCGACTCGTGGACTAGGGCTCATTAACGCCTGAACCACGTAAAAAACCTATTTGTCCATTTATATTTCTGCACTTCTACAGTTCTTATTTTTTTTATTATTTTGTTTGTATTCGTTTCCGAAAAACTCGGTAAACATTTTGGTGCTTTCATTGAGAGCTGTAGGATGTTGTTAGTCAGCTCTTTTTCTGCGTACTCAAAAAGATGGTGACTACGAGAAAATTTGCGGTTGACAAAAATGCTAGGGTCAACCCCGATACTATGATGGAAGATGTGGTACAAAACGAACCCTCGGACCACCAATGTGAAGACCCGACATCCCGCCAGGATTGGGTCAGTACTGAAGATACGACATACTTAGAAAGCGAAGAAGAGTATGTCCGAGACGGTTACTACAAAGACGGCTACTACTACGAGAAGGATCCAAAACTGGTCCAAGTAGCCGAAGAACTGGTGGTCACTAAGGCCAAGCTTGCTGAGCAGGAGCGCGTCTCCGAAAAAATGCAGCGCATAATGGAGCGCCTCCAAAGCAAGTTCGGAGATCTAGGCAACTCGGACGAGGATGCCTCTGTTCTAGGTGGTGCTGATGCCACCATGCCGGATCCAGCCGCTGCTGGACCATCCAAAGCCGCCCCTAACAAGGGCAAAGAAAAAGTTGGGGAGCCTGTGCGCACTGACACCCCTGCACCTCCTAAAGGCATGAATCACCAGGCCGACTGCCCCCCCCCCCCCCCCCGCGCGCAGAAGGTCTCTGGCGCTCCTAAGCCCAGACGTCCTTCAGCCCCAAGGGGGCACTTTGTGCCTAAAGGGCCCGGTGCTAAGGCACCCAAGCCTAGGGGAAGGAACAACCGCCCCAGTGATTCCGTCAACCAGGACGGTCGGGCTGCGGACACGCACTCCATAGATAGCTGGTCCACGGTGGACCTAAGAAGAAGGTTGGAGGCCAAGTATGAAAAGGCCAAAGGAGAAAAGGCCCGGCCTCGCGGAGATGACCTGCGGAATCATCTTAATGACAAGCTCTGGGGACGTGACCTCCCGGAGAGTGATACAAAGAGGCTCGAGGAACAGATTGCTGCCTTGACCAAGCTGGTCCGGAAGCAAAGTGGGGCCCTGTCAGACTCTGAGGAGGAAGAACCGGAACCATGTATTCGGAGGATCGCGGAAACGTCCCTCCCGGATAACTTGAAAATGCCTCACATAGAATTATATGAGGGGAGGACAGACCCGCGCACCCATCTAGCTAAATACAACAAGATGATGCAAGTGGCGCGCGTCAGTGAGGATGCCAAATGCATGTGCTTCTCACTCACCCTTACCAAGTCCGTTGAGGACTGGTGGAAAAGATTAGCTCCCGGATCCATCCACAGTTGGAAGGAGCTACAGTCCGCATTCAGAAGGCAGTTCATTGCTGCCCGAGACCACGACATGGAGGTTGGTTCCTTAACCAACATCAAGCAGCTACCCAATGAGAACCTCAAAGCTTTCATTCAGAGAATGATGGAAGCTGCTGCTAAGACCAAGGTCAGTGACGACATGAAGCTGATCGCCCTTCAATTAGGCCTTACTGTCGGCTCCCTGCTATGGGGGGAAATGCAAAGGAGACGGGCAGAAACGCTGTCCGAATTCATGTCAAAAGCTCAGGGAATCATCAACCTTGAGGATGCCTACCAGCAGGCCTTTGGAGTTCCCCAAGCTCCGACGCCTTCCGTGACCGCCCCGAGCTTTGCTTCGCAAGCTCCCGCACCAGCCCTCACGCTTCCAGGAGCCCAGTTCACTCCAAGCGTGTATGGGCCTTCCGCGTCTGCTCAGACGCCGAGTCAAACCCATTTCTCTGGGTACGGAGCTGTACAAACCGGATGTAGTATCGCTCCCGGACCATCGCAACCGCAAGCAGAAGGCCCAGAACGAAATCTGAGCCAATCGCGGAATAAACGAGGCAGAAGAAACTCCAACCGGGGAGACCATTCAAAGAAACCCCGGAAGGATTATGAGCCCAAGTTCACGGAGTACACCAGTTTGATAGATTCACGAGAGAATGTCTATCGGGTGACCTGTAATATGGTCAACTACAGGAAGCCCCCGAAAGTGTCTCACGGAGGAAGGCGTCCGCGAGACTCCAATAAGAGGTGTGAGTTCCACGGAGACGTGGGGCACACCACAAACGAATGTCTTCAGCTGAAGGATGAGATCGAGTCCCTGGCAAGAGCAGGACACCTCGGTCAATGGGTGAGGATACCCATAATCTATCCTAGACAGGGAGTAGTTCACGGAGCTGCATATTCTCCGAGACAGAGGGGGACCGCTAGCGCTCCTGGAGCCGGTCACCCCGAAGCTCCTGGGTCTCAGTTCCCAGCGCTCCCTGCTCCAACCTCTCCGGCACCCATTGCCTTATTGGCTCCGGGACCCGGAAACCCATATCCGCCCGGCCTTGCTCCGCCACCCGTTGACGGACATGTAGCCACCATTTCCGGAGGACCGCACCTTGCCGGAAGCACCCGCAACTCCCAGAAAAGGTACTTGAGGGAGTTAGAACACACCGGAGAGATGTGCGCCTTGGTTCAGTCACCTGCTCAGCGTCCCCGAATGATGGATCTTCCCATCACCTTCACGGAAGATGACGCCCGACATGTGCACTTCCCCCACAACGATCCCCTCGTGGTGGAAGCTCAGATTGCCAATAAGAAGGTATCACGGATCCTTGTCGATAATGGAAGCTCCGTAAATATCCTCTTCAAAGCTGCCTTCCACGCTATCGGATTAACCGAGACAGACCTGACCCCATGCCCCATCCAGCTTCAAGGGTTCAATGGAGATGCACTCATGCCATTAGGCAAAATTCAACTTCCAGTCACCCTCAGAGGAGAAGAAGGAGACCCCGAAAGGGTGGACTCCCTTTGGACCGGAGGAGGAGGTAGACGGGGTATTAGGGACGGTAGCGGAGTCACTACCGCCCCGGTTTGATGTTGCTGCTGATGTTGTTGTTGTTTCGGCTGCTGCTGTGGCGGTGTTGATTTTCTTTGTTGTTGTTGTTGATGTTGTTGTTGTTGTTGTTGTTGCTTTTGCTGCTGGGGTTGTGGTTGCTGCTGGGAGAGGGTAGTCTGGCGAGGACTGCGCGCGGCCCGAAGGTCTCCGTCACCTTCGGGGGAAGAATGTCTGAGGCGTTTCCTCTTGTCGCCCTCAGCCTCTCCTCCAGGACGCTTGCTCACCCCGGTCGTCTTCACGGGGAACACAAGACCTTCCCCATCGCAGCTGCTACTCGAGACCATCATGGTCTCGGAAGGCCCATCGGCAGGAGACTTCTCTACTCCCGGAGACACTTGCGCCTCGCCACTTGTCTTCTTGGGAGTGGCAGCTTTACCTCCCCTACCAGCTTTGGCCTTTCGTCCTTTCCCCTTGGACGGGTCTTGGCTGGTGGCAGCCTTCTTAATAAGCGAGGTAGCTCTCCCCAACATTTTTGCTTCGGGATGATCTGCAAGAAACGTACAAAGCAAGGTTAACGAACCAGCAAGCAATGTGAAAGAAGATCAGCAGAAGACAAGAAAATCAACAACATAAAAGCACAAGCAAGTCCGCCAGCAGGGAACAAGGAACAAAAAAGAGAGACGTTTGAGAGGGACGACCATGCACGAGAAACGTGGATGGCCTTCCTCGAGTGAAACAAGACACCGCTTCCTGCTCCAGGAAGCTCCCGTACTCCTTGAAGTCCGGGAATGACATGCTGAGGGAAGAAGGGTCAACCATGATGACACCTTCTGGCAGATTACCGTCACTCAAACACCCGAGGAGCTCATCTACCCTATCGCAATATCTGTCAAAGGGTACCCTACGCGGATCTAGCCTAAGGAAGCGGGGATCGAACCCCATCTGAGAGGTCCGGGAAACCTCAGATAGGCTGGGGGTGTGAATCAATCGAAAGCTAGCCTTACCTATCCCGGAGGTGACAGCTCCCGGAGTCCCTTCATTGGGGTAAGCCGCGGTGTAGTGAGCCTCAATTTCTTCTTCCTCCGACTGGGGGTCGGGGAATCTCTCCGCCCAACTGGGGGACAAATTATTCTCGTCCTGGACTGCCTGGCAGATCACCTTGGATAGTTCCAGGGCAATCTGCTCCCGGACGTCAGCGGACACCTGACTTTGCCCCCTGCCACTCACTGGCTCAATATTTTGGAAGGAGGCGAGTAGCCCATACTCTCTCAGAGATTCGGTGGTCACAAGTCCTTCCACCTTCAGCTCTTCCTCCGAGAGCCCCTCGTAGAATTGCGACCTCCTTATCATCTCTGCACAGCGGGGCGTCCGCGGGATGGCTTCTGCAAAATTGAAGCATGGGTGTCAAAGATCCTCCCGGAAGGCAAATCAAACGTGATGAAACAAAGTTAAAAAAGAAAGGGAGGGGCACTTACCAGGGACTTTGAAGTCCAAAGACAGAGCTGGCACCCTCTTCAATGGGAAACCAGTCGTCAGGAACCAGTACTCCCGGAGATCTGGAACCCTCGCGGTATGACAGGTGGGGCACATCACGTCCGGATACCTCTCCAGCCTGTAAAACCCCACCTTGTCTGAATGGCCTCTCATGGGCTGAGACTTCAACCCGTAGAAGTACAGCACCTCCTCCGGGGTAGGAGCCTCCAGGTCCCGGGACTTGCAAAAGATGTACCACCCCGCTAGGAGCTTATAGCTGGGGGGAATCAACTGGAAGGGGGCAATCCCCGCCTTCACGCAGAAATGGGCAAAATAACTCCTTAGGGGCAAATGTGCCCCACACACTATATGTGCCCAGCTCCAGGCACCAAAACCCTCGTGACTCTGGCTAGCCGACTCGCCCAGCACCGACAGACGGTGCCACATCAGGCCTGGGATGTTCTTCAGGCCTGCCTCTGAGGAATACAGCTCCAGCATGCCGTAGTTCCTGAACAGGTTCGGCTTCTGGTCCATCTCCCAGATTGAACTGTTGATAGTCGGTGGGCTAGCCGCGACCACTTTAGTTTTTCATTTCCCCTTTGCGCCAGCGACAGGGGAACCTTTCTCCTGGGCAGATTCAACCTCTACCGCAAAGATGAGTTGTTCCTTTGAGATGTTTGTCACTGAACAAAAGAAACAAAGAAGAAAACACTCTAAGCAGTCAGCACCCTTGTCATACCCTAACGGTATCAAAGGCGTCAGGGAGACCCTCCCCGAAAACTGCTTGGAGAGGCTCCCACCGAGCTTGCCGAGGGGTTGGCACCATGCCACCCGAAGGACAGCAAGGAACCAAACTCAAACTCCGAGCCTAAGCCTGCCGAGAGAAGTGTTTTTCCAGAGAAAGACACCCTAAAGGCGCTCACGCTTATGCCCTAAAACAGCAAACCAGAACAGCGCAAGCAAGACGAGGAACAACTTTCCAAACGCAAATCATCAAAGCATGCAAAAAGATCACTTATTGGCTCACATCAGTCACATGCCTATCAAAGCCCTATTCACGCATGCATAAAGATGACACCGGCAGAAAACTCAACCCTAACAACTACCAACAATCTGAGGTTTAGAAGGAAATTTCAAAGTAAAAATACTTACTGGTATTCAGGTATATGAAGGTTGAGGGAGTAACCGGATCACTGCACCGCACGAACACGTGAAGTGAAAGCTGCAAAGACAGGCAATGATTCAAACTTGGAACTTCGGCGAACAAACCTACTGCCAAAACGAAAGAAAAGTTTCTGGATTCCTTACCAAAAGAAGTGGCGAATTCGAAGAATAGGAAGCTTGGAAGCTTGAGAGTTCGAAGATTTGGGAATCTGAGAATCTGAAAGCTCGAGAATTTGAAAGCGTAAAGAGGAAGAAAGGTCTGTTCCCTTGTTTTTATAGCAGGAACGAAATCGTTTCGAATTCCATAAATGGACGGTCCCGATCTTCCCATACCGCATGCATCAAATCCAACGGTTGGGGATGAAGTGCCGGTCCAATTTAAGACTCCTCGGATGGGAATAAAGTATTTATGTCCCATCATTATACCATCTTGGGCCCAGTGCACCATTAAATACCGTCAAATCACTACTCAGCCAGTCGCCTCACGCACACGTCTTGGTCACAGAGCCATTCCCTGCATGACGCGTGGCCCTTGCCACACTTGAGTGCTTGAGTTAAAACAGAAGAAATTTCCTTTTGTTTTGTACTGACACTCAGGCGGGAAAAAGGAACTCTTGCAGGAACACAGGAGATGACCCCTCGCCTAATCTAAAGACCAGAGCACCCGGAGGACTGTACAAGCTCCCGGACCTCTCAAGCCCCGTGACCTTGGGGGGTAAATGTTATCCAGATTTCCGGATAGCGTTTAATGGATAGCCTCGGGGAAGATAAATTATCAAAGTCTTTCACGAAAGGTGACCAGAGCTCGCGGATGAACAGAAAGGCTTCGCCTCTCCCGTTCAGTGTCCAGCAGACTCTTTCAAGCAACCGCGATGCGGAAGCTCGTCGATTCTCCCGGACTCCCGAAGGGATGTCCGTCGGGGAAGGTCCTTCCAGGAGAAGCTCCTCAGGTTACCTTCGCGGATACAGTTCCGTGTCTCGCACGGAAAAAGACCAAGCGGCCAAGTCATGGAGGAGGCATAGTTGGAATGATATCCACCTGACACAGGATCCCGCCTGACACGCCCGACAGGTCGAGGCCGCATACATCCCAGCACGCCTAAAAGTACTATTTCGCCTACTGTTCCGCTGACAGCCTGGAAAAGACAGCTGCCTTTGTGCATTCCCCATACTTTCACGTAAATATACCCACATAGAACCTGGTAGCCAGGCGACTACTGTAATTGTATCCCCTATTTATGGCTGGTGTAATTAAGACTCAGGGGGGCAGAGTAAAACCCTAATCCAGAACACTGGCTATAAAGACCTCCTCATTTTGCAATAGGAGGGGGAGGAAAAAATTACATAGCAAGAACTCTGTCAAAATCTCTCTAACTTCGTTTTCTTCTAGAGAACTCGAGAGAAACACTGTGAGTTTGTGAGATTCTTGTACACCAGCCATCTTACTGTAGTTCTCTACAAGTATAATAACATCGACTCGTGGACTAGGGCTCATTAACGCCTGAACCACGTAAAAAACCTATTTGTCCATTTATATTTCTGCACTTCTACAGTTCTTATTTTTTTATTATTTTGTTTGTATTCGTTTCCGAAAAACTCGGTAAACAACAACTTTTACCTTCCTACCCCACGAAAATAATTTCGTGACTATCATATGAATATTATCCCTTAACGAGCCTTTAGCTATTCTATATAACGTATTCTGTATAAAGGCTCAGGAATCAACACTCTAACCAACATACAAAATATTAGCCTTGTATACAATTCCTGAAGCCAGAGAAAGAGAAGCCTAATTAGGTCACAGAGCTAATTGGACAACGATAAACTATGTGTACCCTTTAGCATGTTAAGATTGGTCACGATTTATGATCAAACTCTTACAAGTCCTTCTTGACACAATTTCATAAATCGAGTTTACTAATCACACCATTTGACTTATCATCTCTATTGAACATAATTTGAGTATTTAATTCAAATCATTCATGACTTGCACCAATTATAATAATACAACGGCCATTCTACTCGCGGAGATAATAGCCAATAATATTATCAACCTGCACGCAAAAAATCCCAAAATAAACAGATATAAGATATAAATGCATAACACCATTCTACAATGGCTAAAAAAAATCACTGAAGAGATACAAAAATATAATGAGGTGTTCGGGCACTCTTAGATCACAACCACTAAAATTTACCGGGTGCTTACTACCTATTTAAACACTTCATTGGTTGACCATACTTCCCCTTACCACGATCACTAGCTCAAGTGTTAGTATTACCTAGTAATCACTGAATTTACAATAGCACGATCCCAGTACACACATTGGATTTCACAATAATACATCAATTAAACATCCTTGTAGCTAGCTGGATTCACATATCAATAATCAATTCACACACAAACCGGACTCCCCCCTTGAGTACCCCAGTTACAAATCAACAGACACTTGACCGTGCTTCCCCCTACCCCGATCACGAATCGACAGACATTCGACCGTGTTTTCCCTACCCTAGTCATCAATCCATTGTCAACAGACTGTGCTTCCCCTACTGCAGTCACAAACCACCAGACATTCGATCATGTTTCCCCCTACCCCAATCATCTGTCCATAGTCAATCGACCGTGCTTCCCCTACCCCAGTCACAAATCAATAGACATTCGACCTTGTTTCCCCTACCCTGGTCATTAGCTCGTATACCAGTCTGATCTAGTAATCACTGGATTTCATTGGAACATTTCGTACACTTAATAGTACCCCCTAGCCATTACTAATTCATCCCTTAATAATTCTAGTGTAAGGAACTATAACGGACAGTACACTAGTATGTTTCATGTTGTAGCCAACAAAGTCAAGATTTATTTACAGCAAAGCAATTTACAAAGTTCACCCTAGTCATACCAACTGCACAGCATCGTAGGGGCGCGAAACTCATTCATCAACAAAGTACCCATAGATATAAAATCAAACCATGCTAGCATAATCATAAAGTTTTTTGTTCTTAATTACATAGACAAAGCAACTACAAGTACAAAATCAATTATATTCTAAATTGCCTAAAAATGCACTTGTATTCACATATCAATCTTTCTCAGTTATTGAAACACCTCATATCACATAACCAGCAAACACGTACACGTTCATGGAGTCCACGTCTTAATAATATCTAAGAGTACATAAGACATGCAGTTTATATACATCCATTTAATCAAACATATGAGCAAGTAAATCATGTATGGTGAGATTTACTTACATCAGGTGCTTAGATATATAAGATTGTTCAGCAAGAGCTATCAACCAAGATTTTTCCCATAGTCTTTATTCCTATCCAAGGATTGTAATTGAGTTAATCACAAGCTCACCAAATTATTCTCTTTAAAAATCTAGTGCATACTAAGGGTGAAAAAATTAGCAAAATGATAATATTAGTTATCAGTTAATAATGGCCTTGACTTTAAAGTCTAACCAATTAATAAACACAATCACATAAACCCTTATTATTATTAGTATCGACCCAAGTTATACTAATATTCATTTTGATAAAACAATATTACAACAACTCACGTAAAATATCAAAGCGGTATAAGTATAGTTTATTTAAAACAAAGTCCATAGTTATGGATAATTTCTCTAGGCCCATAATCTGTTAACTTAATTCAAATGGTTAGAACAAATAGCTTAAATCTCAAACTTCTAAGCCTTGAATTGATTTGTTTGGAAACCATTAATTTATTCTTCAAAAACCCATAATGAATCAAAATAGATTATTCCTTCATTTAGAAACTCTTACATTTATTATAAAAATTTGAGGAATCAATTAAGTTGTGATAATAATATCGTTCATTTGTTTCATTTATATAAATTATTGTCATTAAAATAGTCCAAGACCATAAGTTTGAAAATACTAGTGTTGTTCGTATTTTCTCCTCCCACACATGGCAACTCACAATGATTGGCTCGAACAGTCATAGACGTCTTTGGAGTATGTTACCTCCCGAGGGCTCTATTTGAGGAGAAGATCATTTTAGGTGAGGTCGCCTGTTTTCCCCAGTGGGTAGACCGTGGATACCTTAAAGGTAGATTACTCTTTGAGGCTTGCCCTCGGAGCTTGAGGTTCTCCAGCTCAGGAAATTAAGGCAAGGGGGCTCTCCTCCCCCAGCCGTCTCCCAGATCTGAGGTTTCAGTTCTCGGACCTAAGATAAGTCGCCAAGTGTCAGCCAGTGCGGGTTTGCAGCGCCAGAGGAGCGTATGACAACCTTTTTGGGCAATTCGTCAACAGTGTTGTCGAGTGTACGACTTGAAAATTCGCACTCCCACTACGCCCTCTGACGTGGAGGTACTTATAGCATGCCCTGATAGTACCTAGGGAAAGTTCCCCATAAAGTAGGTACATTTCTACAGTGGGCCCCGTAGATCTTGCTTGGGTCGTGGTCTTTACTCAATGCAGCCCAATGCATTGAATTGGTATTAATCCCCTAATAATGGGAAGAATGTGTATTAATGACAAATGATTATTATTAATTATCCCATCCTCTATAAATAGAGATGGGGGTCTCATTGTAAAGGGTTCAGTTTTGGAGAGATAATACATCTTGTGCTCAGAGCAATCTAAACGCTGCCTGAGAATACACCATTGGAGCTTACCATCACAAGGTTCCAATCCTCTTAATACTAGAGACTCGTGGACTAGGGTTCTTTTATAACCTGAACAACGTAAAAATCCTTGTGTTCGTATTGCTTATTTATTTAATCTATCGTTTTAAGGTTGATAGCGAGAAAGGTAGCAAAACATTTTGGTGCTTTCATTGAGAGCTTGAAGAAATCATTTGGAACACTTACAGCTATGGTGACTACACGAAGAAACGTTACAGATGATATACTCCCTCCTACCAGAATCAAAGGAGGGGAATCCAGTCGGCAGCCACCTCAGGACGGACCTGAGATGGTATAGGATTACGACGAAGACGCCGAATACGATGGCGAAGATGACGTCGTCAACCAGGGGTACTATGAGGAAGAGTATCCTCAACCCATGGATGCGGAGGAGACATTGGAAGTGGTGATGCTCTATGAGCAGGTGGCCACCCAACAACTAATGATCGATGCACAAGAGAGTAACATCATCGCCCTAAAGGAGATGGTGCTTGCCATGAAGACCACTCTTGCAACCCAGGGGTTGCGAGTGGACCCTAATGGCAGTGCACTAGCTGGGCATTCAACTGGCGTGCCACCTGCGAACCCCATTGGAGAGCCACTTGTTAATGCAGATGGAGTGCCTCCCCAGCACCCAGCTATAGAGGCACGAGATCCGCCAGCTGAGGTGCCCACCGGGCACCCAGCAGGAGTTGGAACCTCGATGCCATTGCAGGAACGTGGTAAGGGAAAGGCTGATGATAATCCTGCTTCAAAGCAAAAGAGGGCTCGTCAAGAACCTAAAGGCCACCAGGTTCCTCAGCAAGCAGACATAGGTAATGGCCCAAGGGTCCGAGGGCACCGCCAGGTAGTCAGCACCCGTGGAGCTCGAGGCGTTCTGCCCTGACGCGCCCATACGGACGCGTGAGGACTGGAGCTGGTGTCCCCTAAGGACCTAACTAGCCCCGTAGGAATAATGGTCTAGGGATCTGCATGAGGAATGCCCTAAAAAATTGAGAATGTGGCATTAGTATCTTGGTAAACGAAAATGTTGAGTCCAATGGAGAGACTGAAGTGGCTCATCTCGAGGGTAACAGTGCGTTCTGAGGACAGGCTGACTTGCGAGACAACCTCAATGCTCGAAGATGCAATAAGGCAGTAGGAGACAAGCCTGCTAGGAGGAGGTCTGTCAGACCTCTGGGATAATCTCAATGCTCGAAGTAGAGATAACCCAGCTCAGAGCATCAACCAGGATCGTAACCCGCTTTGTGAGGAATTAGAATGTCTGAAGCGGATAATGCTCAAGATGGCCAGGCAACAAGGCCACGAGTCTGACTCAGAAGACGAAGAAGTGGAACCATGCGCTCCTCACATTGTTGAGGCCCCTCTACTACTAGGCTTTAAAATAACATCCATACCGCCCTATGATGGTGGCTGGGATCCCACAGACCACCTATCTAAGTTCAACAGGTTAATGTCGAGAAATCGTGTCTCCAAAGACGCTAGGTGTAATGTGTTCCCGATCAGCCTGACGGGGCCAATAGATGAATGGTTTAAAATGCTCCGACGAGGGCCCATTCAATCATGGAATCAGTTATCATCTGCCTTCCAAAGACAAATCATAGGAGTTTGGAAGGTAAACTTTGAGGTCAACTCCTTGGTCAACATAAAGCAAGGCCTCTTCGAGACCCTCAAGGCCTACATCAAATGCGTCAAGGAGGAAGCAGCGAGAACCAAAAGGGTCGATGACGGCCATCAATTGATGGCATTACAAGCTGGCATCTGCACAGGGTCCTCGCTTTGGGATGAACTCCAACATAGGGGATGCCTAGCTTGGGATGAGCTTTGATGTCTCGACGACTTCATTCGTCGAGTACGAGAATATATCACCAGAGAGGATGCCAGATTGGAGAATTAGGAGCATCCATCATTTTCCCTAATTCGGTCGTGCCTGGCCCCCTGGCTTCGGGAATCCAATATTCTCCTTTTGTTTCCGTTCAACTGAGCTCGGGGGGAGTCCAACCCATCTAAAGCACCCCACCTTCTGGTTATAGCATCGTGCCTACTCCTAGATTCAGTATGGCTCCAGCAGGGTATGAGGCAGCACCCACTGGATATAGTGCTTTTCAGCCTACATTCAGTGCTGAAGTTGTTGCCCCATCCTAGCCTACCAAATCTAGTCGAGTTCCCAGAAGCAGTAGGCACGGAGGGAAAGACAAGGGCCTGAGGCCTAAGGGAAGTGGAGCCGCACAGGCCGAGCAGGGATTAACATTTGATGAGAAGTATGTCTCGCAATATTCTAAGTATACCGACTCGGTAGACTCCCTAGAAAATATCTTGGTGGCCATGGCGTAACACGTTCACTGCCACAGCCCATCCGGAGAGACAAGGAAAGCAGGGGCCCTTTAAAATTTTGTCGTTTCCACATGGGCGTCACTCCTTGGTGTGGTGCCCTGTGATGCTTGGAGAGGTGCCATGCTAGGCCTTCAAAAACTGTACCTATGTGGTGGTGGACTATTCCTCGGCATACAACGCCATCTTGGGATGACCTACATTGGTGGAGTTTGGAGCCGCCACCTCCATCCGCCATCTATGCATGAAATTGCCCACGGTGGCAGGAATTGGTACAGTTCACAAAGACCATAAATAGGCGAGACAATGTTACAATGTCTCTCCTCAATGCTCCCGTGATGATGGTGGAGGAAGGCCCTGAGAAGCCCGAGGCATCGGAGGTACAAGTTGTCCAAGAGACCGAGCCCGACGAGTTGGACCTGAGGGTTCATGTACAGAGGTCCATTGAAATGATAGAGGAGGTGGAGAAGGTAGTTCTTGATGCCTCCACCCCCGATAGAAAAATAAAAGTTGGGGGAAGCTTGAAAACAGAAGTTCGAGAGGCATTGGTAGGTTTCCTCCGAGAAAATCAAGACGTGTTCGCATGGTCACATTTTGACATGACTGGTATTGATCCAAACATTATATGCCACGCCTTGAATATCGATCCCCGCTTTGCTCCCATCCAGCAGAAATAACAGACGTTTGATCAAACTAAGAAAGAGGCCCTCAAGGCAGAGGTGGACAAGCTCCTCTATAACGGATTTATCCGAGAAGCCCAGTACCCAAGGTGGCTGTCCAATGATGTTCTCATGCCAAAGCCAAATGACACCTGGATAACATGCATTGATTTCTAGGACCTTAATAAGGCCTGTCCAAAGGACTACTTCCCACTCCCCAAATAGACCATATGGTCGACGACACATCTGGCAACGAGTTGCTGTCATTCCATGCACGTCACAAATTAGGTGCATACTAGCTTTCAAACTGATAAGGGTGTCTATTGTTACATCGTGATGCCTTTCGGGCTGAAAAATGCAAGTGCCACCTACCAGAGGTTGGTTAACAAGATGTTCAAGAACCAGTTGGGGCAGAACATGGAGATCTATGTGGAAGACATGTTGGTCTTGTCCAGGACCGCCCCTGACCATGTCAGCGACTTGACTGAGGTTTTCATGGTGCTCCACCAGTTTGGAATGAAATTAAACCCCCAAAAGTGCACATTTGGGGTCGCCTCTGGTAAGTTCCTAGGCTTCATTGTCAGTGCTCTGGGAATTGAGGCAAACCCCAAGAAGATCAAGGCCCTAATCGAGATGCCATCTCCTCGGAGACATAAATTCATCCCGAGCCTGACAGGGAGGATTGCTGCTTTGAGCCATTTTGTCTCCAAGGCAACAGACATGTGCATCCCTTTCTTCAATGTCCTCCGAGGAAGTCAGAGGTTTGAATGGACGGAAGAGTGCGAACATGCATTCCAATAGCTCAAGGTGCACATGGAAAACCCTCCAATTCTATCCAAGCCAGTAGATGAAGATCCTCTCCTACTCTATATGGTTGTCTCAAAGGATGCCATCAGTGCTGCGGGAAGAAAGTCGTGTTCATCACCCTGTCTATTATGTTAGCAAAACTATCCTCAGGGTAGAGTCTAGGTACCCGTTGATGGAGAAGCTAACTTTTTTATTAATGGTGGCCTTTTAGAAGCTAAGACCGTACTTCCAGGTGCATCTGATTAAGGTCCTCACAAACCATCCCCTCAAAAAAACCCTTTACAGACTAGAGTCGTTAGGAAGAGTCTTGAAGTGGTCAGTGGAGTTAAGTCAGTTCGACATCACCTACCATCCAAGGACTACAATAAAAGGTCAAGCACTCATTGATTTCATCATCGAGTGCACATGGAATCAGGAGAAGATTGAGGATACCCTAGTGGTCGCACCAGCCTGGAAGTTATTCATTGACGGGTATTTGAACGAAAATGGTGTCGGGGCTGGACTTATTTTGGTTCCCCCCGAGGGTCACAGAGTGCATAGTGCCCTCCGCTTTGGGTTTAGCACCTCTAACAATGAAGCGGAATACAAAGCCTTAATCACTGGGCTCTGCGTGGCACTAGAGCTCAAGGTCAAGGGCCTCGAGATCTTTAGAGATTCCCAACTAGTGAACCAGGTTCTCGGAGGGTACCAGGCCCAAGGAACAAAGATGGCAGCGTACCTTTTGAAGGCTCAAGAAATGTTGCATAACTTCCAAAGATTCACTATTCAATAGGTGTCGTGAGAGCATAATTCCAATGCTGATGCCCTGGCTAAGCTGCCCACAGCCAAAGATGCTAAGTTGATCAATATGGTCCCCATTGATTACTTAGAGTCTCCAAGTAACTCGGCTCCAAATGAAGTGGAGTCTATACAACCCCAAGATGGGTGGATGGAACCAATAATCAAATATCTCGTCTCCAGGGAGCTCCCCCAAGACAAGAAGGCAGCTCAGAAGTTGCTATATCAAGTACTGAGGTACATAATCATGGATAATAGGCTTTATCGGTGAGGTTACTCTATGAATTTTCTTAGGTGTGTGTCCAAGCAAGAAGGCAGTTTGATTCTCTGAGAAGTACACGAGGGTTTTTGCAGAGATCACGCTGGGGAGCAGAGCCTTTCCAAAAAAATCTTAAGGCAGGATACTTTTGGCCCACCATGAATGGAGATGCAATGGATTATGTCAAGAAAGGAAACAAGTGTCAGCGCTTCCCCAACATTCCCCGAGCACCTCCAAATGAGCTTACACAGATGACCAACCCATGGCCTTTTGCTGTCTGGGCATCGACCTTATCGGGTCCCTGCCTACAGGGAAGGGAGGAGTGACATATGCCATAGTGGCTGTCGACTACTTCACAAAGTGGTTCGAGGCCGAGCCACTCGCTACAATCACCTCCTAAAAGGCCTTTGACTTTGTTATCAAGAACATCGTTTGCCGGTTTGGGCTCCCGAGGAAGATAGTCTCCGACAATGGATTACGGTTCGAAAGTGAACTGTTCACGAACTTCTGACAACAACATAGAGTCATCAAGAGCATCTCCTCCATGGCTCATCCACAAGCCAATGGCCATGTGGAAGAAGTTAACAAGACACTCAAGACTACTTTGAAGAAAATGCTAGAGCAGGCAAAATGAGCTCGGCCCAATGAGCTGCCTAGGGCATTATCGAGCTACCACACCACTGCCAGGACCTCCACCGACCATTCTCCCTTCTCGATGGCCTACGAGTATGAGTCTATGCTCCCAATTGAAGCAGCAATCTCCACACATCGACAGGACATGTATGACCCCACCATGAACCATGCTTTACTTCGAGAATCCTTGGACCTCGTGGAGGAACTATGCGAAGCTTCTTAGCTTCGAGTAGTGTTCTACCAGCAGAAGGTAGCATGGTATTTCAAATATAAGGTGAAAGATAAAAAGTTTGGGGGTCAAGGATTGTAACAACCCAAAACACTAATATGGCTTATGAGCCTTGATTAGTGTGCCGGGAGGGCATAATTGGTTTGTGTGTGAATTTATTAGTTTAAAGCATAATTTTATGATAAGCATGCTTGTATGATTATATGTTATATTTGTGAGAACCACATTATTATGTGGGCAAATCTGCAGCATACGACTTGAGGCGATCCTAGGGAGCTAGTTAGCAGGAAAGTCACAACGGGGCCTAATATTTGACTTGGGGCAAGTCAAGGGGTATTTTAGGTACTAGATGATTATTCGGCGGGTCATGGAAATAAATAACTGGAGATATATTTGAGGTTAGGAAGTTTAGGCGGGAATACTGGGAAATTTTACCATTTTGCCCTCGGGGAGGTTTTCGGTAACCCGAGCCTCGAGATTGGTTTAATTGTTTAAGGATAGATAGATAAAATTTAGAAAACAGTGAAAACATTAGGAACCGGCCCTTTCCTTTCTCTCTCCTTCTTCCTTCTCTCTCAAGGAAATCACTGAAAAAATAATGGGATTTGGCTGGGAATTCAAAGGTTTGTGCTGAGGACTTGGAGGGTTAACTCAGTGGAAGCTAGGGAATCAACCTAGAAACTAAGGTAAGCATTGATTTTTATTTTGATCAGTTGATTATGAGGTTTTGGGGCTGAATTCTAAGAGTTCTTAGGTTCTTAATTTCAAGTTTGAATTAAGGAAGAAAGCTTGGGAGTTAGCTCAGAATTTTCTTAGAGAAGTGGTTCTGCAGTGGAGGTAAGCTTGAATTTATGATCTAATGTTTGAATTCTGGTGTTTTCATGGCTGGTTCTTATGTTCTTCAGCTTTTGGGTTTCAGAAATAAAAATGGGATTCTGATGAGTTTCCAAGCTAGGTTTTGCTGGATTATGTTGCTAGAATCATGTTAGAAGTTTTGTGATCAATGGGTTTTGGAATTAGGATGGTTTTGGGTGGTTTTGAGCAAGGTTGGGATGTTAAAAACGGTGGATTTTCTGGGCACGAGGGGCTGGGCCGCGGCTCTGTTCTAGAGTGTCGCGACCCTGCGGAGCAAAGAAGAGCCAAGGAGGCTCTGCGGTAGGGAAGTGTCGCGGCGCCACAGGGCAGGGTTGCGGCGTGTGTTTGTGATCAGAGAGGCCTAGCCTTTGTTTTAGAGGGGGGGCCGCGGCCCTTAAGGGTATTTTTGGTTATATGGAGGTTTTAAGCGCGGGAACGTAACCTAGGGTGCTCGGGATCTATTCCACCACCGTGCTTGGTGGAATTTGATGTCCCGAAAGCTAGAACTTTACCCAGAAACCTTTATTCGAATATTAATGGAATCCCTTATCTTGGTTGTGACTAGGTAAAAGCTAGGGCTCGGGAGACGGATCGTGCTCAAGGGGCATTTCTCATAATCAGAGCATTTGGAAATTAAAGGTAAGAAAACTACACCCGGTTGTGGATTCATAATGGGATTAAGGGTTCCCTATTTTGTATGCTTTATAGAGGATGGTATTATGCCATGTAAATAGTAGACAAACAGCCTAAGAGCGTCGGAGTTTACATTAGCACATAGGGCGTGGCTCGGCCACTGGTAGCTGAGGACAGCTTATTATGCACTGAGCTCGGTTTAAGCGGGCCAGAGTCAGTGGGGTAAACAGAGGTTGCGACCTAAGGGTGTCGACCCTATTTATTGTGTAATCTGGTTGTTGTGGTTGATTTTTTGAATATGATATGCTGAATGGCTAAGTGTTAGCTTGTTAATTCATGTTTATGTCAATGAGTTATATGTTTATTAGGGATTGCTAAATGTTTAAACATGCTTAAAGAGTTTATGATTATTATCAGTACTTATGATATGATATTACGCTTTCTTGCTGGGCCTTGGCTCATGGGTGCTTCACGGTGCAGGTAAAGGCAAGGGCAAGCTTGACCAGCCTTGATTTGGAGAGCTCTGGGAGCAGAATGTACATGAACAGCTGCTCAACCGCCATGGTTGAGGGGAGACAAGGACAAGAGAACCATAAACATTTGTTTTGCCTTTAGAATGGCTAGTGGTTGTTTGTGCTCTAGAAATTTTGTAAACTGACTTTTAAATATTGTTCCTTTTGGGATCCTATGTGTAAAAATGTTTAGTTACATGAAAAGTATCTTTTGAGACCAAAACCTTTTAACCCTAGCGCATTAATGTTTTTAGCAGACACGTTTTTAACTAAAGGACTTGATTAGCAAGTCCTACACCTTTATAAGTACACAGTTTAGCGGTCTTGGCTATCCAGGGCGTTACATGGATCTGGTGTTGTGAAGATTCTTCTTAGCCACCCAAGACCCCGGTGCAAGAGTGTTGGGACCTAACTGGGAAGGCCCATACCAAGTCGAGAGCATTGTGTGTCCAGGAACATACAAGTTAGCCCAAATAAGTGGGGAGTTGATTCCTCACGTGTGGAATGTCGAGCATCTTCGCCAGTATTACCAGTAATATGAGCAGCAAACATTCTTTATTTGTTTAATGCCTCTTGTAGCCTTTGGGCATATTTAATGGAAACCGTGTATGAAAAACACGGTAAGAAATTTATTGTCTGCTTATATTTATTGGTTTCCTTTATTCTATTAATGTTATGTAAAGACACCCAGTCACCTAGACAAGTGACCGCAGTCTAGTCTCTGATCACTTGGGGGGCATGGAGTTAAGCAGCATTACCCCTCATAGGGAACGACCTAGGAAACTAAGTTTGTCAAGAGGAGTAAGCCTAGTGTACACCCCGAGAATAGAAAATCCTAGGAAACTAGTCAAGTCTATCCTAGAAGACTAAGCTTGTTCCAGGTGAAACAAAGCTTAGCACCTAGGAGCTAGATAACCAAAGTAGCACGAGAATAGACGTTTGTCACCTCCCATGGACATCAAGACCGAGGAGCTCTGACCAAGTCTCTTGGTCTTGAGATGCGAAATGAAGACCGAGTAGATCGCAAGTGGAATCTCTGAGATGTACACTCGAGGACCAGGGGAAGTCCTTGACCGACTACCCGAATATCGCGTACTCAGGGGGCAAGCAGTTCCATGTGCGAGGACTGCTGAAAGCCCCAATCTTTGGATTGCAGGGACATAGGATGCCGAGTTAGGACAAATAGTAAATTTCACGTTGAAGTTACTTCTAGGACTATGAGCCTACAAGATACTAAACGTTTGAATCACCTTTAAAACGGTTTGAGTTCTTGTTCTCATGGCAATCATGTTATGTGGAATTAATAGAACCAGGTGTTTAAAGTAGTGTGAGTTCTTGTTTTCATGGCATTCGTGTTACGTTGAATTTATAGAACGTATGATATAAAATGGTTTGAGTTCTTGTTCTTGTGGCATTCGTGTTATGTTGAATTTACAGAACCACCTGTTTAGTGTAAGTTCTTGTTCTCGTGGCAGTCGGGCCACATTGAATTTATAGAACCAGGAGTTTAAAGAGGTTTGAGTGCTTATTCCCGTGGCAATTAAGTTACGTTGAATTCATAGAACCAAAACAAATATAAAAGAAAGGCAAACTGCATAATTCTTAAATGGGAAAGTAATTACAACTATGCTGGGGCGCTCGAGCGATTAATTATCTATACCCCAATAAATTATGGCACACAAGCCTAAGTGTAAAAATTATGAACAATCTTCGGGGACCTTCTCAACCAGGTCAATGATCGGGTCTGTACTCGGGGCACCTTTTGCCTGGGCCATTTCAGTATCCAGAGTCACCTTGGTTGGTTGGATGGCCTTGGTAAACGGGGTCACCTTGGCCGTTTAAGCCACTTGGGTCACCTCGACAACTGAAGCTGCTTCCACAGCCTGGGTCGCTTGGCGACACTCTTCAAAGAGAAGTCTATCCTTCTTGGGCTCTCCAGTGAAATCTGAGCGCATTTCTTGGTTGTGATTCCAGACCATATAGAAGGCATCCTCGGTGATCGTCTCGACTTCTTTTTCCAACTTCTCCACCCAACACCGTGAGGACCTGTTCATCTCCATTTCTTGGAGGACTTTTCTCTAGCTTAGCTCAGACGATGGCCGTGTTCATGTAGTTGCCAGAGTTCCTTGGACATCTGAGACAAAAACTAATCAGTTAGTATTCTGACCGAAGGAAAGATGGCCAAAACACAGAGGATTCTAGGGATACTACTCGGGGAGAAAAGAAAGAGTTTGGAAAGGTGGGGTATCCCTAGCAGCTAAGGACAGGCCGGAAGGGATGAACCTATCGGAATTTGGGAATTCCCCAGATTCCGGTCAGAAGCCCAGAAACGCAAAATTGACATATAAACTTTTGAGGGCCATTTTGAACGTCCCTAATACCGAAATGTGTCTAAGATGACTTGTGAGAGCTAAAAACAAACTCCAAAATGCCATATCACTAGCACTCCTAAACATATATCAAGAATCCTCAAGGATAAATTAAAACAGAAAGGCACTTACCCAAGATGAAATGACGATAGGTGGTGAGGCGAGTCCTGGCCCTGAGATATCGTTTGCCGTCTGCCCAGAAATAAGATGATTCAGGCCAATCGTCCAGAGCTTCGGGAATAATGGTTGGAGATAAAAGTGAGGAAGAAGAGACGCTTCTGTAATGGTTTTGGTTTTCATATGGTAACAGTGTGAGACTAAGAAGGGTTTTTTTGGGTTTTATACCCAATAAAACTTAAGGGGAAAACAACTTCCCTAAGACCGTCAGATGGCTTCTCCTGATAAGGTCACGAGGATGATCCAGCGGTCAGGGTTCAAAAAGGCATGGATTGAAATCATTGTTTCTTAGGGAAAAGACGCCTTGGGTGTCGAGTAGATGTTTGGGATCCCAGAGTTGACCCCTAATTAAATGCACGGATTGACAAGCCCAGTAATGGGACGTCGACACTTGGGTTGACTCTTCAGAGTGTCGTCAGAGGAAAGCCCAAACGTTTTTCCCTCCATTTTTTTCAAATCACTCCTCTTAATTTAAGTCTCCATTGCTTGAGGGCAAGTAGAGACATGGCAACTCACAATGACTGGCTTGGATTCATAGACATCTTCGGAGTATATTACCTCCTGAGGGCTCTATTAGAGGCGAAGATCCTTTTAGGTGAGGTCGCCTGTCTTCACCAGTGGGTAGGTCGTGGATACCTTAAAGGTAGATTACTCTCCAAGGCTTGCCCTTGGAGTTTGAGGTTCTCCAGCTTAGGAAATTAAAGCGAGGGGGCTCTCCTCCCCTAATCATCTCCCAAGTTTGAGGTTTTGAATCTCAGACCTAAGATAAAGCGCCAATTGTCAGCCAGTGCGGGTTTGCAGCACCAGAGGATCGTATGACAACCTTTTTGGGCGATCCGATAACAGTGTTGTCGAGTGTATGACTCGAAAATTCACACTCCCACTACGTTTTCTGTCATGAAGGTACTTATAGCACCCTCTAACAATACCTGGGGCATGTTCCCCATAAAGTAGGTACCTTTCTGCAGTGGGCCCGTAGATCTCGCTTGGGTCGTGGTCTCTATTCAATGTAGCCCAATGCATTGAATTGGTCTCAATAATGGGAAGAATGTGTATTAATGACAAATTATTAGTATTAATTACCTCATCCTCTATAATAGAGCTGGGGTCTCATTGTAAAGGGTTCACTTTTGGAGAGATAGAACATCTTGTACTCAGAGCAATCTAAACGCTGCCTGAGAATACACCATTGGAACTTGCCATCACAAGCTTCCAATCCTTTTAATACCAGAGACTCGTGGACTAGGGTTCTTTTATAACCTGAACCATGTAAAAATATTTGTGTTCGTATTGCTTATTTCTTTAATCTCTCATTTTAAGGTTGATAACGAAAAAGGAAGTGAACAACTGGAATTAAACAATTTAAAGTCCATTTGTTTCTTTCTTTCCAATCCACCCAAAATCGTGAGTTAACCATTTTCCTTTTTATAACAAATTCCAATTTCATTATGAACATCACATTGGTCAATTCATAATAACACATTAATTAAACATAAGCAATTTTCGATAATATAATTATTGATAACAATAATTATACTCAAAATAGCGAATTTCCTTTTCAAAATCCCTTCATACAAAAAAAAAATATACCTAGATGCTAATTTATGTTCTGTTATGTAATCAGCCTTTAAAATTTGACACTTGGGTTCTAAATGAGTTCTATCATAGTGCTCGAGTCTTTAAACCATTAGGTTTTGAGTATTAACCGCCTACCAACTAAACTCTCAATTAAAAAATTTCCTTTTTGTAAAGATTATGACTTAGCCTTAAATTTCATCAGGGATTTCAAAAATCACAATTTACCATTTGATAACGATTTGTATAAAAATTAACTCGACACGAGTCTAATGATTTCTAGAAAAATGGGAAGCATAACGACTGCAAATCGGACATCCCCCAATTTTAAAAACCTCCACACATAACATAAAAACAATCTCAAAGCAGACAAACATATCGGAGTTCAATTTAGTATACTAATTAGCTCTTAATATACTATTCACATACATAATTGCATCTTAGTTTCCAAACTCGCAATTAATTTCAAAAATCCAAAACAATTAAAATTGGGGTTAGAAATTGTATCCAATGCTCGGGAAGTGAAACGAGGTTTGATGGTGAAATTTGGAGCTTGAAACGAGCCTCGGGCCATCCTATTTCTATGCTGGTCAAATCTCATGCCGGAGCTCCGGCGACCACGGTGGCGGCACTACCACCCCATGGTGATGGTTTGGGAAGTGAATGGGCTTCAAATCCCAAAGCTCGAGGAACATCATGGTGGTGGTGGTTTCTCTTGGAACGGCCTAGAATGGCGAATTTTCTCTTGGAAGCTTCGGACCTCCATGGATTTTGACAAATAACCTTTCTTTTTTCGACCACTAGTGAGGTCAATCCTTGGGTGGGTTTTGAAGCTTAGACCACGAGGAGTATGGTGGTGATGGTGGTTTGGCTCTAGGAGGCTTGGGGTGGTCGGATTTTGCTCAGAAAGCATCAAAAATTTTGGGAGAAACCCAAAAACCGTAGAACTTCATGGGCTTCATTAATCATGCATGTAACACCCTGGATAGCCAATACCATTACACTGTGTATTTTAAGTAGTGCTAGACTTGCTAATCAATTCATTTAGTTATAAAGATGTTACTAAGGATAATCCATGGATTAGGGTTGAAAGATTTTGATCGTGGAACTAGCTTTTTTCACTAAAAAGTTTAAGTCTTTACATGGGATCCCATAAATAAGTGTTTACAAGGCATTTACAACTCTCAAAATAATTACAACGTGAGCAGCCTAAGCGGAAAAATGAAGTTTGGCTCTAGTCCCTATTGATTCCTAGGTCGTGGCAGTCTAGCAGCTGCAAATGTACACGCTGCCCCTAAATCTCTCCAACTCATGGCTGGTCCAGCTTTCTTTTTCCCTTACCTGCACCACATAGCACCAGTGAGCCAAGGCTAGGCTCAGAAATAAATCTTAAATCAACAGATACAAATGGACAACAATATATAAATAGTAAACTTAAATTGACAAATTCAATAAACAATAGGACATAAGCAATAAGGTTTGCAGTAATAACCTTCTCAATCAAACACATAATTCAATCTCAATAATCAATACAAATAGTTAAGTGAAAATGGCACTTCTGTTTATTTAAGTGATGTTCAGGCCTGGCGCCCTTAGGTCGAGTCCTCCAGTCTTACGGCTGAGCCCGGCATGCATAGGACGGGCTGCGTTCTGCACGTTTAACGTGAACCTTGGCTCCCATAGGCCAAATTTTCAGATCAAATATAATCAAATGATTAGATCGCATAACACACAGTGAGTTGCAGCATAAACAAGCATGCCTAATCAGATATACTCAAATACAATTATAGTCATACTCATATTCATTAATAGGGGTCTGAGCCCCAATCACAACTAGGGTGCAGTTTTCTTACCTCAAGTCCCGAACAAATAAGGTATAAGGCGATCTAGAACACAATCCCTATTCTCAAGTCTTAGCAATATAACCTAGTCACAACGTAAATGTGGATAACCATCAAAATCTAAACCAATTAAAATCTTCAGAGTGATATACAAGCCTCCAGGACCTCAAATTCTACTAAATCGGGTAGTAGAATCCTTCACGAGCCCTTAAGTTTGAGTTCCCGAGCTTAAAAATCCTATTTGGCCATTTTTTCCTATGCGCGTCACAGGGCCCCCTAATGGGTCACAGCGCGCCTAAAGTCAGAGGCTCCAAGCCCTTACATTCCCAGGGACATGCACTGCGACTCAGCTCTGAAGGGTCGCAACGCGCCTAGGCAAAATTCTAAAACCCCAGGCCCTGGGTTCATGTGGGTCGCGGTGATCCAAGAACAAGGTCGTGGCACGACCCTACGAACCCAGATTTTCTAGCTTTCTTTCTCAGCTAAATCCTTCAAATATCATCCTAAGCATAACTAAACCCAAAAATTGAGTCTAGAACTCACATTAACACAGCATAGGCACCATAATTACCCCAAAAACCAACCACAATCCTACCCTAACTCAACAACCTAAGCTAACATCAAAACTCAGTCCAAACCCAACTACTCAGAGAATTCACAGAGAAAATTAGATTATAAAGCTTACATAAGTAGTGATTCGACCTCTGAACTAAACCTCAAGTAATCCTAGCTTCAATCCTTCAAAAAAACTCAGCGCTTCCATCAATTTTCCAAAACTCTCACCAAAACTATGAGAGAGCGAGAGTGAGAGAGAGAGAGAGAGAGAGAACTAACGAAAGAGCGAGAGAGAAAGAGGGTAAGGGAAAGTTAGAGAGTGTTTCTTCTGTTTTTTTTCTTCCTCTAGTTTCTACAGCCTAGGTCCCTCTCAGGTTAGGGAAAAAGACTCAAACACCCCTAGTCTTATCCTTCGTCCTTTAATGCCTACATGGGCAAACCCGTCATTTACCACTCTCTTCCCCCTAAACCTCAAGTAACATTATAAATCCCTGGTTAATCCCAACATACCCCAACTAATCACCAAATAACTACCTATTTCCCTGTAAATCCTGAATACACACTATGTTCCCAAAATACCACTAGGCTCACCTTGAGCCAGGTATTTAACCCCGTTGTGACTATTCTGCTAATCCGCTCACTAGGATTGCCTCATGCCGAATATCGCAAATATATCCACATAATAATTTGGCCTCAATCATATAACACACATATAATCACATTTATACCCTCAACGGGTCAAAATTACAAATATGCCCTTAATAACAAGACTGGGCCCACATGCATATTTAATACACATAAACATGCACATATACTCATATTACAATATATTTCACATATGCCACATAATCACACATATGTTCAATTAATTCCACATATAAATCCAATTATGTCCTCCCGGCATACTAATCAAGGCACTAAGCCTTATTGGCAAATCTGGGACGTTACAACTTTCCCCTCCTACTGAAAATTTCCTCCTCGAAATTTACCTAATTAACTCAGGATGCTAATCCTGCATAACTAACTCTAACTCCCAAGTCCGTTCCTCGACCTTGCCATTCCTCCATAAGACTTTAACTAGAGGAATTGTCTTGTTCTCAGAACCTTGTCCTTTCTATCTAGGATCTGAACTGGTTGCTCCTCATAGGACGAATCTCTCTGTAGCTCCAGATCCTCATATCCCAATACATGGGTCGTACAGACACATAGTTCTGAAGCTTTGAGATGTGAAACACATCATGCACTCATGATAATGACGAGGGAAGAGCCAATCTATAGGCCACCTGCCCAATCCTCTCTAGGATCTTGAAAGGTCCTATGAAACTAGTGCTCAGCTTGCCCTTCTTACCAAATCTCTTTACTCCTTATAATGGTGAAACTCACAGAAATACGTGGTCCCCTACCTGGAACTCCACGTCCCTACGCTTAGGGTTAGCATAGATTTTCTATCTACTTTGTGAGGCGAGCATTCGAGCTCGGATCTTCTCAATAGCCTCATTAGTTCTCTAAACCATCTCTAGATCCAAATACTTCATTTCTCCCATCTCATCCCAATGAAGGGGTGCCCTACACTTTCTTCCATACAACACCTCATATGGAGCTACTCCAATTGTTCACTGATAACTGTTATTGCTTGAAAACTCCATCAACGGAAGGTACTTACTCCAAGACCCCTCAAAGTCTAGCACGCAGGCTCTAACTATTTCCTCCAATATTTGAATCGTCCTCTCAGATTTTGCGTTTATCTGAGGATGAAAGGTTATATTGAACTTCAACTGAGTCCCCTTAGCGTTCTGCAGGCTACCCCAAAACTTGGAGGTAAAAATGGGATCTCGGTCTGATACTATAGATTTCGGTTCCCCATGGAGACGTAAAATCCCCCTCACATATAGTTATGCATACTGGTCCACAGTATAGTTTGTCCTTACTGACAGAAAATGAGCTGACTTGGTATATCTGTCCACTATCACCCATACCGAGTCATGTTGCCCCACTGTCCTGGGCAAGCCTCCTATAAAATTCATATTAATGTCTTCCCACTTCCACTCGGTAATACCTAAAGGTTGTAACAACCCTACTGTTTGTTGGTGTTCAGCCTTCACCTGCTGACAGACTAGACATCTGGCAACATAGTCGACCATGTCCTTCATCCCAAGCCACCAATACAATGACCTTAGAACCTGATACATCTTCGTGGTGCCTGGATGTAATGAATATGGTGTGTTATGAGATTCATCAAGGATCTCTCGTCTCATACCAATGTTTATCGGAACAAAAATATGATCCTTATATCTAAGGAAACTCTTCTCTGAGATGGAGTAATCCTTAGCTACTTCAGCTAGGGCATCCCTTATAAGCTTCATCATATGTGTATCACTCATCTAACCCTCTTTTATTCTCTCCAAAAGGGTGGACTGCAAAGTAATATTGGCCAACCGGCCCACTAACAACTCTATCTTTACTCTGGTCATGTTTTCTGCCAACTCCTTTGATATCTGCTTCATGTTAAATAACTATCCTGGGCCCATCTGACTCGAATTGTCAGTCACCACATTAACTTTCCCTGTGTGATAAAGGATCTCACAGTCATAATACTTTATCAACTATAGCCAATGTCTTTGTCTCATGTTTAGGTCTTTCTAGGTGAATAAATACTTAAAGCTCTTGTGATCGGTATATATTTCGCACTTCTCTCCATACAAATAGTGTCGCCACACTTTTAGTGCAAGTACCACCATTGCTAATTCCAAATCATGAGTAGGATATTGTTGCTCATATTTCTTCAACTCTTGTGATGCGTAGGCAATGGCCTTGCCACTCTGCATCAGAACACATCCTAACCCCAGCCTCGATGCGTCGCAATACACCACAAACTTATCCCCATCTGAAGGAAAAATTAGCACCGGAGCAGTAATCAACCATCGCTTCAATTCCTGTAAACTATTCTCACATTTTTCTGACCACACAGACTTTAGATTCTTCTTTTTCAAGTCGGTCAAAGGTGTAACAGTCTTTGAGAATCCTTCCAAGAATCTTCTATAATACCCTGCCAACCCAAGGAAGCTCCTAAATTTTGAGGCATTCCTTGGCCTCGGCCAATCTCTAACTGCTTTTACATTTTCCAGATCTACCTTGATTCTGTCTCTCCTGACAATGTGACAAAGGAATGTCACCTATGGTAACCAATACTCGCACTTCTTAAACTTGGCATACAACTGGTGCTCCCTCAATCTATACAATACAAATTAGAGATGTTGTTCATGCTCTGCCTCTAAACGAGAGTAAACTAGAATGTCTTCGATGAAGACAATCACGAACTAATCCAAAAAATCCTTGAACACCCTGTTCATCAGGTCCATAGATGTTGCTGGGGCATTAGTCAACCCAAATGATATGACTAAAATCTCCCAATGCCCGTACCTCATGCGAAAGGTCTTCTTTGGAATATCCTCATCCTTAATCCTCAGCTAGTGATAACCAGATCAAAGATCAATCTTCGAGAATATTGTCTTTCCCTGCAACTGATCAAACATGTCGTCTATCCTCAGTAGTGGGTACTTGTTCTTGATAGTCAGCTTGTTCTACTCCTTATAATCTATGCACATCCTTAGGGTCCCATCCTTCTTCTTCACAAACAAAACTGGAGTACCCCACGGTGAAAAGCTAGGTCTAATAAATCTCAGGTCCAATAACTCCTGTAACTGTACTTTCAACTCCTTCAGCTCTACCAGAGCCATTCTATACGGTGCCCTCGACATTGGTTTCATACCTAGTGCTAACTCAATGACGAATTTAATCTCCCAGTGCAGTGGCAGTCCCAGGAAGTCCTCAGGGAACACATCTAAGAACTCACATACCAATCTGGTCTCCTTTAGTCCTAATGGCATGACCCTATTGGTATCCACCACATTGGCTAAAAATCCTATACAACCTTCGTGTAACAAGTCTCTAGCCCTCAATGTTGATATCATAGGAATGCGGGGCCCATGCACAGTACCAACAAAAATGAAGGGTTCCTCACCCTCAGGCCCAAATGTCACCATCTTCATCTTGCAGTCTATAGTCGCCCCATACCTTACTAACCAATCCATCCCCAAAATCATGTCAAAATTATCCATACCCAATTCAATCAAGTCCACTGGTAGTTCCATGTTGTCTACCATCACTGGCAATGACCTAACCCATCTCCTAGAAACTACCAGCTCCCATGTAGGCAATAAAGTCCCAAGCCCTCCAGTATAATAATCACAGGGCCTACACAATATATCAATCACTTTGCTAGAAACAAATGAATGTTTAGCACCAGAGTCAATCAATACAGTATATGGAGTGCCAGCACTAGAAATATGACCTATCACCACCGAGGGACTAGTCTTAACCTCTGCCTGAGTCAAGGCTTACCCTCGAGATGAAGTCAAGCTATTCACCTTCCTTGGTTCCTCTTTCTTCAAAGTCAGACAGTCTTTCTTGAGATGTCCAACCACCCCACACAAATAACATGCCCCTAACATTTTCCCAGATGGTGCTTCCTGCACTTAGCACACTTTGGGTAACTCCTCCACATCTCACTGCCTCCCTGGACACCCCAGTCACTCCTATCAAGACCAATAGTGGTTGAGATGTCAGGGGTCTTCTTTTTCTGATCACTGGGGCCTCCGCCCCTACTGGATCCTACAAATGAAGGCACTGCCCTCTAAACATCCCGTCATGCAGTGCTCTCCCTCCATATCTTGTTCTCTGACTTCTCAGCTGTGAGGGCCTTCTCAACCACCTGGGCATAAGTAGTCTCCCTAGCTACCGATGTAATCTGAACATCCCGGGCTATCATAGCATTCAACCTCCGAACGAATCTGTCTTGCCTGGATGCATCAGTAGGCACTAGATCAGGTGTGAGCTTTGCCAACCTTTCAAATTTCAGGGCATACTAAGTAATTTTCATGCTAGCCTATACAAAACCAGTGAACTCATTCACCTTCGCCGCCCTAACGGCATTAGTGTAGTACTTTTGGTTGAATAGGTCTCTGAACTCATCCCAACTCATGGTAGAAACATCTCAAGTCTGGGATACTACCTCCCACCATATACGGGCATCATCTCATAACATAAAGGTGGCACAGGCCACTTTGTCATTACCTACCACCCTCATAAAATCCAGGATGGAGGTAGTCAGGCTCATCCACTATTCAACATTAAGTGGATCTTGTCCTCCCTCGAAGAATGGAGGATGTTATTTCCTGAATCTCTCATACAGAAGCTCCCACATGTTCTCAATCTCAGGCTGTTGTACGGCTTGTGCGATGACAGGTGGCAAGTTTGGTGTAGCGTTCCCTGGCGGAACTTGCTGTCTCAAAAGGCAGATCTCTTCCTCTTGACTCTGAAGTCTAACTTTCATGCCAACACACATCTTCTGCTAGATCTTAGGGACTGGCAGAGAGTTCTGACCCTGGTCATCCTCTCTAGCCTTGATCTCAGCGTCGGCTAGTCGAACTAATTGCCTTGGAGGCATAACTCTCCAAGTATATCTGTAATCAATGACTCGGCTGATCAAGCAATAATAACATGTTTTTTAAATCACCCCATGGTCCAATGCCAACAACCAAGCGAAATACGCAATCACCATGCTAACAGGCATTCCAATAATTATCAACGTACAGTAGCAATGCTAATAAGCAGGTCATATCATACACACATAGCAGTCAAGGGCCAGGCCCTATCAGTATACCTCATGTTTCCTATTAAACAGGCAGATAAAGCATTCATATTTCATTTGAACAGTCAAACACATAATCACATATATAGATACCAAACCCATAGTCGAGCTTGTCTTTAGCGGCGAGTGTACATTCCCAACCAGTCTTCCGGAACCCTTAAACATAGACTGCTCTTATACCAAGTTGTAACGCCCTCGATAGCCAAGACCATTACACTGTGTATTTTAAGTAGTGTTAAACTTGTTAATCAAGTTATTTGGTTATAAACATGTTACTAAGGATAATACATTGATTAGTGTTACAATATTTTGATCGTGGAATGAGCTGTTTTCATTAAAAAGTTTAAATTTGTACATGGGATCCCATAAATAAGTGCTTACAAGGCATTTACAACGTGAGCCCGCCTAAACGGCAAAATGAATTTTGGCTCTAGTCCCTGTTGATCCCTCGTTCGTGGCAGTCGAGCAGCTGTAAATGTACACGCTTCCCCTAAAGCTCTCCAACTCATGGCTGGTCCAACTTTCCCTTTCCTTTTCCCTTACATGTGCCACATAGCACCCGTGAGCCAAGGCTCAGAAAGAAAACTTAAATCAACAGATACAAATGAACAACAGTATATTAATAGTAAACTTAAATTGAAAATTTCAATAAACAACATGACATAAGCAATAAGCTTTACAATAATAACCTGCTCAATCAAACACATTATCCAATCTCAATAATCAATACAGTTAGTTAAGTGCAAATGAAACTTCTGTTTATTTAAGTGATGTTTAGGCCCGGTGCCCTTAGGTCGAGTCCTCTGGTCTTATGGCTAACCCCATCACGCTTAGGACAGGCTGCATTCTGCATGTTTAATATCAGCCCCGGCTCCCTTAGGCTGGACTTTCAGATCAAATATAATCAAACGATTAGATCGCATAACACACAATCAGTTGCAGCATAAACAAGTATGCCTAACCAAATATACTCAAATACAATTATAGTCATATTCTCAAATACAGTCATATTCATATTCATTAATAGGGGTCCGAGCCCCAATCACAACTAGGGTGCAATTTCGTATCTCGAGTCTTGAGAAATAAGGTATAAGGCGATCCTGAGCACGATCCCTATTCCCGAGTCTTAGCTAATATAACCTAGTCACAAAGCAATTATTGATAACCATCAAAACCTAAACAAATTAAAAGATTTAGAATAATATACTACCCTCTGAAACCTCAACTTCTACTAAACCAGGTAGTAGAATCTTTCCCGAGCCCTTAAGTTTGAGTTCCCGAGCTCAAATTTGGCCATTTCTGCCTATGCGCATCGCGGCGCCCTCTACTGGATCGTGGCGTGCCTTAAGTTAGAGGCTCCCAACCGCTACATTCCCAGGGACATGCACCGCAACTCATCCCTGAAGGGTCGCGGCGCACCTAGGAAAAAATTGAAAACCCCCGGCCTGGGTCACGCAGGTTGCGGAGCCCCAAGAACAGGGTCGCAGCGCGACCCTACAAACCCAGATTTTTCTGCTTTCTTTCTCTGTTAAATCCTACCAAAATCATCCTAAGCATAACTAAACCTACAAAATTGAGTCTGGAACTCACATTAACACACCATAGGCACCATAATTACCCCCAAAAACCAACCACAATCCTACCCTAACTCAACAACCTAAGCTAACATCAATACTTAGTCCAAACCTAAACTACTCAGAGAATTCACAGAGAAAATCAAATTGTAAAGCTTACCTCAGTAGTGATTCGACCACTAAATTGAACCTCAAGTAATCCTATCTTTAACCCTTCAAAAAAACTCAGACCTTCCCTCAATTTTCCAAAACTCACACCAAAATTATGAGAGAGTGAGAAAGAGAGTACTAACGAGAGAGAGTGGGGGGGAGTCTATGCGTGTTTCTTGTGTTTTCTCAAATGCCTCTAGTCTTATCCTTAGCCTTTTAATGCCTCAAAGGGTAAACCCGTCATTTACCACCCTCTTCCCCCTAAACCTCAAGTAACACTATAAATCCCCAGTTAATCCTAACATACCCCAACTAATCACCAAATTACTACCTATTACTCGGTAAATCCCGAATACACGCTAAGTTCCAAAAATACCCCTGGGCTCACCCTGAGTCGAGTATTTAAACTCATTGTGACTATTCCGCTAATTCGCTCACTAGGATCGCCTTGAGGTGAGTATCGCAAATATATCCATATAATAATGTAGCCTCAATCATAACACACATATAATCACATTTATACACTCAACGGGTCAAAATTACAAATATGCCCTTTATAATAAGAATGGGCCCACATGCATATTTAATACACATAAACATGCACATATACTCATATTACCATATATTTCATATATGCCACATAATCACACATATGGTCAATTAATTCCACATATAAATCAAATTATACCCTCCTGGCATACTAATCAAGGTACTAAGTCTTATTAGCAATCCTGGGACGATACTTAAGATTGTTCTAATTGTTTATATGAATTTTTTTGGAGAAATAAATTGCATGTAAACTACTAAGTATTAAATTAGTTACAACTTGGTAACTCACACCGTAATAAAATCAATAGTTTTGTACAGGCCTTTAAGATAACCAACTTTTTTTGAAAAGTGTTTTAGTAAAGTTAGATGAATGTGATAGGTAATTATCTAGATTACATTAATTGTAGAAACAAGCTCTTTTATAATTAAATGAATTTTGTAATTAATTACACTCATAAGGCTATTAATAAACCAGTTATTAATTTGGAATTAATTGATTGGTTTAATAAAACACATTTCTAAAATAGTAAGTGGGAGAAGTTGAATATCTCCATGTGACATATGGTCTCCATTATTAGTACAACATCGCGAGAAATGAATAGGGCATCGAGGCGGCTTTGTTTCCGTCCCAGATCAGAGCATTCGGGGGGCTCGTCGCTTTTCCCGCTCCGAGGATGCCAGGATCCGTGGCCTCGGGGACCCAGTATTCACCCTACGCTCCTATACAACCAAGTATGGTAGGAGCCCAGTCTAGTCCAGCTGTCCGGTCAGCTGCCTTTAGTGTCGTGCCACTCGCTGGTTTTAGTGCAGCTCCGACAGGATATGGAGCAACACCCACTGGATACAGTGCTTATAAACCTGCATTCAGTGCTGGAGTTGTCGCTCCATCCAAGTCTGTCGTACCCAGTCAAACCCCCAGAAGCAGTAGACGCAGGGGTAAAGGCAAGTGCAAATAGCCCAAGGGAAATGGGACGGTACAGACAGGACAGGGAACTACCCCCGACGAGAAGTACGTCTCCCAGTACTTCGAGTATACTGACCTAGTGTGTAACGCCCTACTTCCTTAGAGCCGTTACTAAGTGAGTTTTTTTTTTTTTTTTTTAAGACGAAACAGTGTGCAATGAACTCGCTAAACGAGGTTTTGAACAAAAGTGTGACTAATTAAAAATTAAGGCTGTAATCTTTGAAAATGCGTCGTTTCATTAAAACTTCTATCATTTAACATTTGGGATCCCAAAAATAAGGTTTGAAAGCTAATTACATCTTGAAATAAGGTTACAATTAAGAAATCATAAAATCATAGATTATTACAGCCATTTTCGAATAAACCCCCAACCAAAGCAGTCGGGCAGGCCAAACATGTAAGCGTCGCTTCACGCTCTCCGTACTCATGGTTGGTTGACTCAGTCATTGCCCTTACCTGCAACACAGAGCACCCGTGAGCCGAAGCCCAGCAAGAAAACTCATGCAGAACATAACATATGCAATGTATACAGTTTATCATAACAGATAATCCACAAATAAACAAGTCAATCATTAGACTAAGCAAACACGGCCATGCCGCCCCAGGACCCTTACCAAAGCCCTGGGGTATCAGTTCTCACCGCGAGGATAACTCATGTATCCCTTGGGTCCCACCCTAAATATAGCATAACACATGAATCCACCGGGCCCCGCCCTGACTATAGCATCCCATGTGCTAGGTGTTACTTTCGGCCCACGGCCGCCCCGGCCTACGCCGTACTCGGCCCACGGCCGCCCCGGCCTACTTCGTACTCGGCCCTTGCCGTTCATTTCATCATAATCACACATATAATATAACACAACAACATGCAATCAAATATTAATTCATTTAAGTCTGCACCCTAACATGTGATGCAATATAGGGCCGCGCCCCCGCAATCATACTATGGGCCCACGCCCTATCCTACGGGTGTTATAGTTTTCTTACCTGACAATGCGATAGTTAAAATCACCTGACTCCTTGAGCACGATCCCACTCGAGCCTTAGCGCACACCTAGGCACAAACATAGGTCAAAGTCAACACCGAACCCCAAGTCCGAATACCTAGCCTCGGGACCACTCCCGAGCCCCCGGGAAGTCCCAAATCCCCAAAACAAAGTGGCGGAATCGAGCCCCGAACCCTAGGTCAAAATCCCTCATAAAAACCCAAAAATTCACCTCTGTGAACAGTGCAGCACTACAGCGCTCTAAAGAGGGCGCTGTAGCGCTACAAGCATAACACTCCCCCCAGAACAGGGGCTAGCACTACAGCGCCCAAAGACTAGCGTTGTAGCGCTAGTTGCAGCCCAGCAGAACCAAAAATCGCATCTTGCGATTTTCTCCTCCCATTTCAACTCCAAACTTGTCCAAACCCAAAATCAAACTTATACACACTCCACACTCATCCCAAGCATCCCAAGAACTCAAAACCCAATCACATTCAACCCAAATCTCAAAATCTAACATGATGAACTCAAAAACCAGAAATTCATTCAACAACAAAGTTAAAGGCTTAGAATTCTTACCATTGATGCAATTTCGACCTTGATTCAATCCTAGGCCTCCTTAGCTTGTTCATCCTCAAAGCTTTCCCAGAAATCCCCTAAAGTTCCCAACAACTCAGTTTAAAACACAGCTCAGACCAGCCAAAACCCTAAAACAGAAATCTCCAAAAACTTACCTCAAACTTCTGATGTGATCTTGCTAACCCCTAGCCAATCCTCAGGCCTACCCAAGATCCTTGATGCTCAGCCTATCATTGCTCTCCACCAAGCTTGCTCCAAGAAAAATGGAGGAAAAATGGTGCAAGAGTGCACAACCGAACCACCCCTCTGTTTTCCCTCCTCTTTTCCTTCTTTCCTCTTTTCTTTCTTTCCTTCAGCATTCACACTTTCTAACAATCCCACTCACAATATAAAGCCTTAAAAATCTATCTTTAAAGGCCAAATGACCAAAATGCCCACCCTATTAAATTCTAAACCTTTAAGTCCATAAAGGGGCGTTTTAGTCATATTACCCAAATTCCCACTAATTCCTCAAGTGTCCCTAATATTTTCCCGTTGCTTCCCAACACCCGATAAACCATCAAATAAGTACTCCCCATCATCAAGGTACATCTCACTCTGTCCTCTGAATTCCTGTTCATACCCCCAGGCTCGCCCCGAGCCGGGTATAAATTCCCGCTAAGACTTTCCGCTAGCCTGCTCACTGGGATCGCCTCGAGTCACAAATCACAGAAACATCCACATCACGGTGTGGTCTCAACAATCACCACAAATCAATACAGTTATGCCTAACATGGCCAAAATTACAATTATGCCCTTCTAACACGATCCGGGCCTACATGCATACTAATATACACAGTCATGCATCTCAGATAAACAAATAGTCATATAACATGCTTTAAATCATAACCATGCATTTAAGTCATTAAAATCACACATAAATCCCATCATGCCCTCCTGGCACGCTAATCAAAGCCCTTAAGCCTTATTAGCGAATTTGGGTCGTTACATAGTGGACTCTTGGGAGAACATATTTGTGGCCATAGAACATCACATTCATTATCGGAAGCCACAGCCTATTCGAAGAGACAGGGAAAGGCGAGATTCCAACAAGTTTTGTCGTTTTCATAGGGATGTTGGGAACCATACAAATAAGCGCTACCAACTCAAGGATGAGAATGAAAACCTCATCAAATTGGAACACCTCCGCCAATATGCTCGAGATGGAGCATGCCAGGCTCAGGCCCTAACCGCGTTGACTCCTGCACAGCCCGCAGCCCCTCAGGCTCCGGGTGCGGTGCCCGTAGCTCTGCAGTATCCTATAGTCCAGAAGCCTCCCCCAATGAATGGGCTAGTGGGGACCATCTCTGGAGGTCCCACCATGGAGGGCACCTCCCGAGGCTCATAGAATAGGTATGCGCAGGCCTTAAACCATAAAGATAAAGTGTTAGTGTTAGCCTAGTTGCTAGCTTAGATGCCAAGGATGACCGACCAAGTTATCATATTCTCCAAGGATGATGCTCAGAGAGTGCACTTTCCACACCACCATCCTTTGGTGATAGAGAGCCAGGTTTCCAATAAGATGGTGGCTCGGATCCTGGTGGACAACGGGAGTTCATTGAACATCCTATTCAAGTCGGCCTACAAAAAGATTGGGTTGACCATAAACGTTTGGTCCTCGTCACCTTAACTCTATATGGATTCTCAGGGGAAGGTCTCATACTGATGGGCCAAATCAAGTTGTCTGTGACTCTTGAAGAAGTGCCATGCCAAGCTTTTAAGTACTACACCTTCGTAGTGGTGGATTGCTCCTCAGTGTATAACACAATCTTAGGGCGTTCGACCTTGGTGGAGTTCGGGGCGGTTACCTCCATTCAACAACTGTGCATGAAGTTCCCCACAAACTCGGGGATTAGCACAGTCTGAGGAGACCAAAAAGAGGCAAGGAAATGCTACAATGTGTCCCTCAGGAAACCAGTAATGGAGATAGAGGCATTGGCTCCCGAGCGGCCTCTTCCCGAGGAGGTGGAGGTGCATGCCATTCGAGTGTATGAAACCAATGAGTTGGACCTGCGGGTTCAGGAAGAAAGGGCTATCGAGCCCATGGAAGAAGTCAAGGAAGTGGCCCTTGATGCCTCCATCCCCAAAAAGAAGACCAAGGTCGGAAAGATTCTGAAGGCAGATGTCGGAGAAGCATTGGTGGGCTTTCTCCAGGGAAATCGTGATGTTTTTGCCTGGTCTCACTCTAACATGAATGGGATTGACCCAAATATCATTTGTCATGCCTTGAATGTCGATTCAAACCTCACTCTTATTTAGCAAAAGCGGAGAACGTTTGATCAGACTAGGGCGAAAGCCTTAAAGGCGGAGGTAGACAAGCTACTAGCAAAAAATTCATTCATAATGCCCAATACCCCAAGTGGGCTTGTACCCAAGCTAAATGGTATCTGGAGGACCTACATAGACTTCTCTGACCTTAACAAGGCTCACCCTACAAACTGTTTCCCACTGTTGAAAATAGATCAGATGGTCGACGCCACCTCTGGGTATGAGCTCTTGTTCTTCATGGACACGTACTCGGGCTATTACTAGATTTCCATGCATGTCACAGATCAAGAACACCCCAGCTTCTGAACTGATAAAGGAGTTTACTTCTGTAAAGTGATGCCCTTCAGGTTGAAGAATGCTGGTACCACCTACCAAAGGCTCGTGAACCATATGTTCAAGGAACAGTTGGGACGGACCATGGAGGTTTATGTACACGACATGCTAGTCAAGTCTAGAACAGCCCCTGACTACATAAAGGACCTGGCAGAAGTGTTTTTAGTACTTCGCATGTTTCAAATGAAACTAAATCCCCAGAAGTGCTCTTTTGGAGTTGCCTCTGGGAAGTTCCTGGGCTTTATTGTCAATGCACGAGGGATAGAGGAAAACCTACGAGTAGATCGAAGCCCTGGTAGATATGTCATCCCCGCAAAAGTATAAGGATGTTCAGAGCCTCATCGGGACGATTGCTACCCTGAGTCGCTTTGTTTCCAAGGCAACATACAAGTGCATTTCGTTCTTCAACATACTTCGGGAGTACAGGGGTCTGATTGGTTGGAGGAGTGCGAACAGGCATTCCAACAGCTGAAGGCGCACATGGCAAACCCACCAATCTTGTCAAAGCCCATAGACGAAGAGCCCCTCCTACTTTACGCGGCTATCTCAGAGAATGCCATTAGTATTTCCTTAGTATGTGAGGAAGGCCGCGTCCAACACCCCATGTAATATGTGAGCAAGAGACTCCTTTGAGTAGAGTCTAGGTACCCGCTCATGGAGAAACTGACCTTTTTCGTAATGGTATCTTCTCAGAAGCTAAGGCTCTATTTCCAGGCACATCCAAAAGCCAGAGTCATCTGGAAGACTCCTCACGTGGTCAGTTAAACTTAGTCAATTTGACATCACTTATCACCCGAGGACTGCCATAAAGGGATAGGCGTTGGCTGATTTCATTGCCGAGTGCATGAGAAACCACAAAAGACCTGGGGGCCCTGGTGATTGGGCCCACGTGGAAGCTATACCTAGATGGATCATTGAATGAAAATGGTGTCGAAGCGGGCCTCATTTTGGTATCCTCCAAGGGGCACAAAGTTCATAGCACTCTGAGATTTGGGCTCGACACCTCAAACAACAAAGCAGAGTACGAGGTGCTCATTCTTGGGCTTCGAGTAGCACTTGATCTAAAGGCCGAGAGCCTCGAGATTTTTAGAGACTCACATCTTGTAGTTTATCAAATACTCGGGAAGTACCCGGCTCGGGGAACAAGAATGGCCGCTTACTTCGTAAAGACCCAAGAAATTCTACACAACTTTAGAAAATTCACCATTCGGCAGGTGTCACCGGAACAAAACTCTAACGTTGATGCCCCGGCCAAACTTGCAACCACCAAGAATGCTGAGCTAATCAATGTAGTCCCCATTGATCACTTAGCTTTGCCGAGCATCTCAGCTCCCGAGGAAGTAGAAGCAGTGCAACCCCAGGACGGTTGGATAGCATCTTCTCAGAATTACCGAAGGATAAGAAAATGAATCGGAAGCTACTTTACCAGGCAGCATGGTACGTTGTCATGGACAGCAGACTTTATAGATGAGGATATTCGTTTCCCTTGCTCGGTGTGTATCTAGGCAGGAAGCCAATATGATACTCCGTGAAGTGCACGAGGGCTTTTGCGGGGACTACTCTGGGGGGGGGGGGGGGGGGCAGAGCCTCGCCAAGAAGATCTTGAGACAAGAATACTTCTAGCCCACCATGAATGGAGACGCGATAGACTATGTCAAAAAGTGTGACAAGTGCCAACACTTCACCAATATAGATCGAGCTCCTCTAAATGAGCTCACCCAGATGACCAGTCTTAGCCTTTTATTGTCTGGGGTGGGTCATTACCCATGAGAAAAGGAGGAGTGAAGCATGCAATAGTGGCGGTCGACTACTTCACAAAGTGGGTCGAGGAGAAGACACTCGCTATAGTCACTTCTAAGAAGGCATTGGACTTCGTCATCAAGAACATCGCTTGCTGCTACGGGCTCCCAAGAAAAATAGTCTCTGACAACGGCTTGCAGTTTGACAGCAAGGTATTCACAGAATTTTGTTAGTTGTATGCGGTTATGAAGAGCTTTTCCTCTATGGTCCACCCATAGGCAAACGATCAGGTGGAAGTAGTCAACAAGATGCTCAAAGCCACCATGAAGAAAAGGCTTGAACTAGCAAAAGGTGCTTGGCCCAAGGAACTGCCTAGGGTATTGTGGAGTTATAACACCACTGTCAAGACCTCCACTAGCCACTCGCCATTCTCTATGGCCTATGGGTATAAGGCCATGCTCCCAGTTGAGGCAAGAATCTTCACGCACCAACGGGATACGTATGATCTGACCACAAACCACGCTTTACTCTGAGAATCCCTAGACCTTGCGGAAGATCTCTGTGAAGCTTCTCAGCTTCGAGTAGCATCCTACCAGCAGAAAGTAGCAATATATTTCAACTCTAAGGTGAAGGATAGAAAGTTTGGGGTTGAAGATCTGGTGTTTCAAGGATTCTTTTTAGCCACCCAAGACCCCTGTGCGGGAGTGCTGGGAACTAGCTTAGATGGCCCATACCAAGTTGAGAGTGTTGTATGTCTGGGGACATACAAGTTAGCCCGACTGTATGGGGAGTTAATACCCTACGCCTGAAATGTCGAGTAGTGATATGAGTAATAAATTTATTTATCTGTGTAATCTCCCTGTAGCCTCCGAACACAATTAATGGAAACCGTGTAGACAAAACACGGTAAAAATTTTTTTTTTGAGAGATTCTACTTATATTTGTTAGTTTCCTTTATTCTGTATGTACTACTCGTAGAGCACCCACTCTGTAATGACTCAAAATCATTAATAAGGCTTAAGGACCTTGATTAGCGTGCCGGGAGGGCATAATTGGTTTATGTGTGATTTAATGATTAAATGCATGATTATATGGTTATGTGGATATGTGAAATGCATGTTTATGAGTATTAAATATGCATGTGGGCCCTATTTAGCTTTTAAGGGTATATTTGTAATTTTGGCCCATTGAGGGCACAAATGTGATAAATTGTTGAGAGCACATTATTATGTGGATATATTTACAGTATATGTCTCAAGACGGTCCTAGTGAGCGAATTGGTGAAATAGTCACGGTGGGGATTTATACCCAGCTCGGGGAAACCTGGGGTTATTTCTAGGAATTTAGAAAATGTATTGGGGATTATTAGACATTGGATAAATAATTGGAAAGTAATTGGATGACGAGATTAATTGGTAGATATTAGGAGCACTTGCGGAATTAGCGAGAATTGGGAGCAATGGCCATTATACCCTTAAGTTGATTAATAGATTAATTAGTATGTGGAGGGGAAAATTGGTCTTTTATAAAGAGGGGATATATTATAATTTACTTAGAAACAAAACAGAAGGGGGTAGAAACATCTCAATTTGTTTTTCCCTCATCTCTTTCTCGATTTGCTCTTCTCTCTCTCTCTGGGTGATTTAATTCTTGAGTTGATGAAGGAAGTGAGAACTTGAGGACTAAGGTCATAAAGGGGCATAAGTTAGGCCTTGAGCTAGTGCTACTTGAAGGGGGAATTTGAAGAAAAGGCTAAGTTGAGGCTTGGAAGTCACAATTCAGCTTAGGATCTTGGGGATTTAAGCTGGGATTTGAGCTGGAAATCAGAGAAGGTTGAGTTATAATTAAGGTAAGAACTCTAACTTTCAATTCTGAATTTTTGCTGGGTTGTCTAGGTAAATTCTGAACTCTTGAACTTGGATTGGATGATGGAAATTAGACTAACTTTTTTGGGATATTAATAGCTGATGAATTTGGTTAGTGACTTTGGTTTTGTTGCTGGGGATTTGGGGATTAAAAAAATGGGTGTTATGGTCTTAAATTCGTAGCTATTTTGGTGTAGAATTGAGGGGAATTGTTGAGGAAAATTCTAGATATAACCTTGGTGTTCTTGGCTGGGAGAAGGAGGAGAAAACCTAGATTTTCTGGGTTTGAGGGGGCATGCCACGACCCAGCTGGGGGCACCGCGGCGCATGTGGCCCTTCTGGCCTGGGTTACTCTCTGACTTGGGGGCACGCCGCGACTCACTAGGCAAAGTCGCGGCCCGCCTCCCTTTTGGCCGGGGTGCTTGCTCTTTGACTTGGGGGCAAGTCGTGACCGACTAAGCCAAGTTGTGACCCACCTGGGGATTTTGAGGCTTAGAATTGTTTCGAGAATTGGTAGAGCTCAAGGGTTCGAACCTAGGCGCTCGGGACAATTTCTACTACCTGGTTAAGTAGAAAGTGAGGTCCTGGAGGCTAGTTTCTATCTCTTAGGTATTCTATTTTGATTGGAAGTTGATAGATAACCATTGGCCCTTGTGACTAGGTTTATCGCAAAGGCTTGGGGCTAAGGGTCGTGCTTAGAACCATTTCACTTTCTCTGCTCGAAATTAAAGGTAAAACTCCACCTTTTTTGTGGTTGTGTTGGGACTAGGGTTCCCTATATTTGAATACAAATATTGTATGATTATGATATGCCATGTGAGCATGAAATAAATGGACTAAGGGTGCTAGGACTGATATTTGTGCATAGGACGCGGCTTGGCCACTGAGAGCTGAGGTCAGCTAAATAAGCACTAAGCTCGACCTAAGCGAGCTGGAGTCGGTGGGTTAAATAGAGGGTACCCTGAGTATTGTATGATGATTATGATATGCTTACTATTGTTAATCTGATGTTTATGGCTTGTGATTCATTGGTTTCCATCACTGATTTTGTGTCTGTCATAACATCCTGAATACCTAGTAAATTGCCTTATGGATCATTTGTTTGTCTGTATTGTTTAAGCTATGCTATATGGTTTTCTTGCTGGACCTTGGCTCACAGGTGCTACGTGGTGCAGGTAAAGGTAAGGGTAAGGTGGACAAATCCTGAGTTGGAGAGCTCTGGGGGCGGGATGTACATAGTCAGCTGCTTGTCTGCCACGGTCGAGGGATAGTACAGGGACAGGAAAACCTAAAATGTGTATTTTTCCATTAGAGTGGCCTTTGCTTGTATTTAACTTTTAAAAGTTGTAGATTTGTCCTTTAAATCTTGTTTTTGGGATCCCATGTATTAAATGTTTATTTAAATGAAAAAATATTCGTTTATGACCAAAATCTTTTAACCCTAGCTTGATTATGACTATAGGGTCACATTTTCAACTAAACGACTTGATTAGCAAGTCTTGCACGATTATAAACACACAGTGTAACGGTCTTGGTTATCCAAGGCGTTACACGCTCATTGGCCTATACAAGTGAACGCGGACTAGTCTCTGATTAGTTGAGGGCATGGAGTTAGGGGTGTCTCGCAGAGTACCATGTCACGTGGAGGATGACCTAGGAAACTAAGTTTGTCAAAAGTGGAGTAAGCCTAGTGTCAATACCCCAAGAATAGAAAAACCTAGGAAACTAAGTCTTGAGCTAAGAAACTAAGCTTGTTCATAGCAGAGTGGGCTTAGCATCTAGAGACTGAGGACTAAGAATCCTAGTAGCGCTAGAATGGACTTAGGTCACCTCCTGTGAAAATTGTGCCTGAGGAGCACTGACCAAGTCCCTTGATCTCAAGATACGAACGAAAGACCAAGTCCTTTGCACCTGGTTCTGAGGCATGGACTTAGGTTACCTCCTGTGGATGTTGTGCCCATGGAGCGCTGACCCAATCCCCAATAAGTGGCAAGAAAGAATAGCATCGAGAAGTCGATGACTTGGGAAGCTAAGCTAGTCTACGAGTAAAATGTCCCTAATGTCATGAGACCCATAGCTAACTGGCCTGCCAAAGAGATCCAAGTTACACGAGATTGGATTTGGCATATTCTCTCGAGGACATCGCGCGCCTAAGGAGTAATAACTAAGACCTAATCCTTAAGATGTGAACGGAAGCTCGAGTCGTTCGTACTCGAGCACGAGCCTAAGTTGCCTAAGACTTAAAGCAGATGACTCTATGATACCTTGCACTAGTTGCCCCAAAAATAGTGTGATAATGGACTTAGGGTTACCTTCCGTGGATTTCGTGCCTGAGAAATAATAACCAAGTCCCTCAATCTCGAGATGCGAGTTGGGGCCTGAGTGACTTGCACTTGGGGTCAAGAATCGATCAAGGGTAAAAGACCCAAGTAGTGTGAGAACGGACTTAGGTCATCTCCCGTGGACATTGTGCCTGAGAAGCGATGACCTAGGCCTATGATCTTGAAATGAAAATGGAAGCCCAAATCATTGGGACTCGGAGTAGACCTCAGGTGCTAAAACTTGAGTGTCTCAAAAACCCTAGTATAAGGGTGGGGAACTCAACTACCTAAACCTAGGATAATGAGTTCATGACTTCACAAGATTAGGTTCTAAGTTGTGTACTCGGGGGGCAAATCAATAGGCTCGAGCTGATCCACTAGTGACCACATACCCGGGTGGTAGGCAGCTTGGTGCGAATGACCTCCTAGTGGCCCAAGTCATTGGGACTCAAGGACAAAAGATGACATTAAAGTTACTTTCAAGGACATCGAGCCTGGAAGGCAACACTAAATGTCCTAGTGTCGAGCACTAAGAAAACCCTACACTACGATAGACCTCCTAAAAGACCGAGTCATTGAAACTTGAAGGAGTAGGATAGTTAAGTGCCCTCATTTGACACTGCGCCAAAGTTTCTCTTGGGACCACGAGCCTAAAAAGAAGCACTAAATGCACAAGCATCTAGAGACTGGCAGGAAGATCCTCAAGCTCTAAGTACCGCAGGCTGGCCCAGCCCTAAGTCATTGGAACTCGGGGATGCGGAGCTGCATCAAGTGTTACTTGACTTCATGTTAAAGTCACTCTCAAGGACCATGAGCCTATAGAGCAACACTAAATGCCTTAAAATTGTCTAAGTACTAAGAGAAGTCGATAAAGACTCGAATCTTCGAGACTCGAGCACAAGACCTAAGTCAGCAACTTGGAACCCTCGTGAGTTACGTTAAGTTGAGTTGAATTAAAAAAAGTCCAAGTTGTCTATTGACTAAATGCCAATTCGATGATAAGAGTGCAATCATGGCAATAAAGTAGTGCAAACTACATATGTTTAAATGGAAAAATATTTACAATAATGCTCGGGGGCTCGAACGTTGATTGTTTATACCCCAATAAACTAAGGCCCACAGGCCTACATAGCTAAAAAGTTGGTATACAGGACAAAATCACTGGAGCCCTTGCCCTGGAGGAAACTCTGCCACCAACTCAATCACAGGAATGGCCTCGAGGGTGTGACCCGCCGTCGCAGCTTCCCTCTCCTGAGCCGCCCTGGCCTCCTCCGCCTCAAGGCGTGCCTCAACAAAGAGTATTTTCGAGTATTAGGTGAATGAGAGATCCATGTCTTTGTTGCTTTGCCACGCAACAAAGAGTATCGTCGGCTTTCAGGTCGAGGCCCTTTTTCAGTTCCTCTACCCGGAGATGGAGGTCTTCGGCCTCCTTCGGAGAAACTTTGGCATGAGTGGCTACACGTGTAGCATCCTCCTTGGCCTTGATCATCTCCTCAGTGCAGACTAAAGACTCCACATGGCTTAGCCGGAGCTCTTCATGAGCCTTAGCCAGCTCCTCCTCCACCACACGGGTGCGAAATGTAGCATCTTCTAATAGCTTGGAGGAGGTGTCCTCTAGAGCGGATATCTTTGACCGCTCGGTGGCCAGCATAATCTCCATCTCACGAACACGTGCCCTCATGTCCTCCACTTCCTTCTATAGTCATTAGTGCTCCTCCAGCAAGACCGCAATTTTTTGGAACCACTCTAGCTCTTCCTGAGCTTCCATTAGCTCAAAGTACTGCATCATTACGATGTCCCCAAGTCATTAATTGAAAGCTACAGTCTTCTGAGTTAAAATACCAAATCAGTAAAAAAGAGACGATGAAATAAATTATACCGAGAAAAACACTTGAATACTTATCCTTACAGAGGAGTGGCGGTTGGTAGCTATCAATGAAACCTCATTGTTGCTGCCACAACGAGCGAACCTACGAGATGACATCTCGCACAGGGACCCCACTATCCCTTGAATGAACTTCGTAATGATTGGAGCAATCTTTCTTCCTACTCTCCACACAAGGAGAGGCTCTAGCTCCTCACGGCTAGAAGGAGCAACAAAATCTTGCGGTCGGTCCTCACGCAGAAACTCAACTAGGAGTTTGAAGTCCTCGCTACCCTCGTAAATTCAGGTGTTGTAATACTCAATGACCCGGTTGTGCTTCTCAAAATCTTCCCCTTCATAATGCTCCGAGAAGATTACCAATCGAGGCGCCCTGACCGGAGGAGATTCAGGCACCTTCGAAGGGACTTCCTTGCCCTTCTTAGAAGAGGATCCCCCATCTTGATGGGGGGAGACCTCGAGGTCAATGACCTCACCAAGAACCACTATCCTCGGGGTGAGGATCTGTGGAGCAGTTACAGGAGCTTTTGGGGCCATCAGGGTGGAGGCATAGTGACTGGAGGCCTAAATGCCATGGTGGGCACCGCTGGGAGGTCTAACTGAGAGGGTCCCATCACCTTCTGAAGCTTTAACCTGATCAATTCGGACAAGCCCATGCTTTTTGAACAAAGGAAACAAATCAGTTAAACCTTAGGAAGAGAAGGAAAGCAATGAAAAAAAATACAAAAGAATGTGAGACTAAGTACAAATCTCCTCGGGAGCCCCACCGCGATCAGGCTCCTCCGAGTGGAGGATGGAATTGGCAAATTCGTGGAGAGGTGACCCATCTCCTACGTCATATTGGTCTCGTACTGACAAAACCAAGTGGCATACATAATCATCATCTCACTCAAAGGCACGAAACCTTGGAGGTGTTTATTCCTCCTCAGATGGCAGAGGAACACATCAATGAGGTCCTGATAATCTTGGTACTCCTCCTTAAACCAATGACGTCCCGAGATTTTCCCACACTCATGGAGTGAGGGCAAAAATAAAGAATGGTCGGGACTAGTTCCCTCTCCTACAGGCTTAGCATAATGAAGAACAATTGGGGATTTACCTTGGGACATGGAAGATGAACTGATCCCTGCCTTGAGCTCCGCCTCGAGCTCTTCATCTTCCTTTGCCTCCGCAGTGGCCTTGACGGTGAGGACGCTCTCCGCATGCTCTTCACAATGGTGTTGCATATATTCAAATTGTACCTTAGCAACCATGTATTCTGTGTGGAGCCTCGCCTCATGACGCGACTGCTTCGAGTCCCGAAATCTGGTAAGGACCACCAGGCTTATACTCTGCCTCTCCCGCAGTAGCCTAAACTGTTGGAGGTGGGCATCAGTGACGAGGAAGGTGAGGTCCAACTCCTCATTGGGGAGGGCGTTCATCGCCTTTGTAACGTCCTGGGTAACCAATACCGTTACACTGTGTGTTTAAAATAGTGCAAGACACGTTAATCAAGTCAGTTGAACATAATTGTGTCTCTAAAGTCGACTAACAAGTTAGGGTTAAAGGATTTTGATCGTAAAATGATTGATTTTCATTATGATAAAAGTTTGATACATGGGATCCCAAAATAAGGTTTACATGGCGGAAACAACCCTCAAAAGTTAGTACAACAAAAGTCAGTCTAAATGGAAAAATACAGTTTTCAGCTCCAGTTCCTGTAATTCCCTCAGCCATGGTGGTCGAGCAATTGGCGATGTCCACTCCGCCCCCAAAGCTCTCCAACTCATGGTTGGTCTAGCCTTCCCTTGCCTTTACTTGCACCACGTAGCACCCAAGAGCCAAAGCTCAGCATGAAAACCATAACTGAGGATACTCAAGCTCCCAGGTCACTTCCTCAACCTTGCTATTCCTCCATAACACTTTGATTAAAGGAATTGTCTTGTTCCTTAGAACTTTGTCTTTTCTGTATAAGAGTCGAACTGGTCGCTCCTCATATGATAAGTTGATCTGTAGCTCCAGATCTTCACATCCCAACACATGGGTTGTATCTGAGACATAGTTTTGAAGCATTGAGATGTGGAGAACATCGTGAACTCCTAATAATGATGGTGGTAGAGCCAATGTATAGGCTACTTGCTCGATCCTCTCCAGGATCTCAAAAGGTCCTGTGAATCTAGGGCTCAGCTTGCCCTTTTCCCCAAACCTCCTCACCTCTTGCAATGGTGAAACTCGCAGAAACACATGGTCACCTACCTGGAACTCCACATCCCTGCGCTTAGGATGAGCGTAGCTTTTCTGTCTGCTCTGCGAAGCAAGCATTTGAGCTCGGATCTTCTCAATAGCTTCATTAGTCTTTTGAACCATCTCTGATCCCAAATATTTTCTCTCCCCCATCTTGTCCTAATTAATGGGCGATCTACATTTCCTTCCATATAATATCTCGTATGGAGCTACTCCAATCGTTGATTGATAACTATTGTTGCACAAAAACTCAATCAACGGAAGGTACTTACTCCAAGACCCCTCGAAGTCTAGCACACACGCCATAACCATTTCCTCAAATATATGAATTGTCCTCTCAGACTTTCCATCTATCTGAGGATGAAAGGTTGTACTGAACTTCAGCTGAGTTCCCATAGCCTTTTGCAAACCACCCCAAAAATTAGAGGTAAATATGGGATCCCTGTCCGATACAATAGATTTAGGAACCCCATGGAGACGTACAATCTCCCTCACATACAACTCTGTGTACTGATCTATAGTATAGGTCATCCTCACTAGCAGAAAGTGAGTTGACTTGGTGTATCTATCTACTATCACCCACACCGAGTCATGTTGCCCCACCGTCCTGGGTTAAACCTACACGAAATCCATAGTAATGTCTTCCCGCTTCCACTCGGGAATACCCAAAGGTTGTAACAACCCTGCTAGTCGATGATGTTCAGCCTTTACATGCTAATAGGTTAAACACTTGACTACGTATTCATCCATGTCCTTCTTCATCTCAGGCCACTAGTACAAAGTCTGTAGATCCTGATACATCTTTGTAGTGCCTGGATGGAGTGAGCATGGTGTTGTATGGGATTCATCAAGTATCTCCCGTCTAATACCCATATCCATCGGAACACAGATCTGATCCTTGTACCGTAGTAAACCTGTCTCTAAAATAAAATAGTCTTCAGCCACTCCAGCTAGGACATTCCCTATAACCTCCTGCAACTGCGCATCATCCAACTTATCCTCTCTTATCCTCTCTAGGAGGGCAGACTGTAAAGTAATATTGGCCAACTGGCCCACAAACAATTCTATCCTCACTCTAGCCATCTCCTCTACCAATTCCTTCGATATTTGCTTCGAACTAAACAATTGTCCTGGGCCCCTCTAGCTCATCGCATCTCCCACTACATTGGCTTTTCCTGGGTGATAAAGGATGTCACAGTCGTTGTCCTTCACTAATTCCATCCAGCATCTCTGTCTCATGTTTAAGTCCTTCTGGGTGAAGAAATACTTCAAACTCTTATGGTCGTTGTATATCTCACACTTCTCCCCATACAAATAGTGTCGCCATAATTTTAGTGCAAACACCACCACTGCTAGTTCCAAATCATGGGTAGGGTACCGCTGTTCATAATCATTCAACTACCGCAACACATAGGCAATAACCTTCTCATTATGCATCAACACGCATCCCAATCCGAGCCTCGATGCATCACAATACACTATAAACTTCCCTCCCTCCAAAGGGAGGCTCAGCACAGGAACAGTAATTAATCGTCGCTTCAACTCTTGGAAGCTAACCTCACATTTGTCTGACCAGATGAACTTCAGATTCTTCTGTGTCAACTCAGTCAACGGTGTGGCAATCTTTGAAAACCCTTCTACAAACCCTCTGTACTATCCTGCTAGTCCAAGGAAGCTCAAAACCTCCGAGGCGTTCCTGGGCCTCGTCCAATCCCTAACTGCCTCTACCTTGGCTGGATCTACCTTAATCCCATCTCCACTAACAATGTGTCCAAGGAATGTAACTTCTGGTAGCCAGAACTCATACTTCTTAAATTTAGCATACAATCAATGCTCTCTCAATCCCTGCAATACTAGTCGGAGATGCTGCTCATGCTCTGCCTCTAAACTAGAGTAAACTAGGATGTCATCAATGAAGACAATCACAAACTGGTCTAAGAAGTCCTTGAACACCTTGTTCATCAGATCCAGAAACGCTACAGAGGCATTGTTCAAACCAAACGACATGACCAGAAACTCATATTGCCCATACCTTGTACAAAATGTCATCTTTGAAATATCCTTGTCCTTAATCCTCAGCTGGTGATAACTAGATCGAAGATCAATCTTCGAGACTATCGTCTTACCCTGCAGCTGGTTGAACAAGTCATCTATCCTTGGTAGGGGGTACTTGTTCTTGATAGTCAACTTGTTCAACTCCCTATAGTCAATATACATTATCAGAGTTCCATCATTCTTCTTCACAAATAAAACTGGAGCACCCCATGGGGAGAAGCTAGGCCTGATAAATCCAAAGTGTAGATGTTCCTGCAACTATATCATCAACTCCTTTAGCTTTGTCGGAGCCATCCTATATGGTGCCCTCGACACAAGCTTCGTACCCAGTGCTAACTCAATGATAAACTGAATTTCCCTGTGCGGCGGCAGTCCCACTAAATCCTTAGGAAACATATCCAAAAACTCACATACCAGTCTAGTCTCTCCCAGCCCCACTACTGTAACTCTAGTTCTATCCACCACACTAGCTAGAAAACCTATACAACCTCCTTATAATAGGTCCCTAGCCCTCAACCCTAATATCATAGGAACGCGGGGTTCGTGCATAGAAACCACAAAACACAAAGGGATCCTCCCCCTCAGGCTCAAAAGTCACCATCTTCTTCCTACAATCTATAGTGGCCCCGTATCTGACTAGCCAATCCATCCCCAGAATCATATCAAAATTATCCATACCCAACTCAATGAAATCTACTGATAGTTCCTTATTATCCACCATCACTGGCAGTGATCTAATCCATTTCCTAGAAACTACTAGCTCCCCTGTAGGCAGTATAGTCCCAAACCCCGCAGTATAATACTCACTAGGTCTACACAATCTATCAATCACTTTACTAGAAACAAACGAATGTGTAGCACCAGAGTAATTCAATAAAGTATAGAAAGAGTTAGCGCTAGAAAGCTGACCTGTCACTACCGAGGGACTAGCCTCAACCTCTGCCTGTGTCAAGGTGAACACTCAAGCTGGAGTCAAGTTGTCCGCCTTCCCTGGTTCCTCCTTCTTCAATGTCAGGTAATCTTTGTTGAGGTGTCCAACCACCTCGCACAAGTAACAAGCCTTTGCCCGACATTCACCCAGATGGCACTTCCTATATCTAGTGCACTCTATATAGCTCCTCCATGTCTCACTGCCTCCCTAGCGGCCACCCTTGGCACCCTGGCCCCTCCTATCAGGACCAGCAGTGGTCGAGGTGTCAAGGGTCTTCCTCTTTTTATCACTTGGGCCTCCGCCCCTACCAGACCCTTTATATGGAGGCACCACCCTGCAAACATCCCGTCTTGCAGCGTTCTCCCTCTAGATCTTTGTTATCCAGATTTCCGGATAGCGTTTAGATTGATGTCCTCGGGGAAGCAGAATTATCGATGTCTTTCACGGTAGGTAGCCAGAGCTCGCGGATGGGCAGAAAGGCTTCGCCTCTCCTGTTTAGTGTCCGGATTACTCTTCCAAGCAACCACAACACGGAAACTCGTCAGCTCTCCCGGACTCCCGAAGAGGTGTCCTTCGGGGAAGCCCCTTCCAGGAGAAGCTCTTCGAGTGGTCTCCGCGGAAACAGTTCCGTGCCTCGCACAGAACAAAACCAAGCGGTCGAGTCCTGGAGGAGGCATATTTGGAATGATATCCACCTGACACAGGATCCCGCCTGACACGCCCGTCAGGTCAAAGCCGCACACATCCCAGCACGCCTAAGGGTACCTTTTCGCCTACTGTTCCGCTGACAACTTGGAAAAGACGGCTGACTCTGTGTGTTCCCCATACTTTCACGTAAATATACCCACATAGAGTCTTGTAGCCATGCTACTACAGTAATTGTATTCCCCATTTATGGCTGGTGTAATTAAGACTCATGGAGGTAGAGAAAAACCCTAATCCGAAACCCTAGCTATAAAGACCCCTTCATTTTACAAGAAGAGAGAGGACCAACAAATCACATAGCAAAAACTCTACCAAAATCTCTCTAGCTTCATCTTCTTCAAGAGAACCCGAGAGAAACACTGTGAGTGTGTGAAGTTCTTATGCACCAGCCATCTTACTGTAACCTTTTCCAAGTATAATGACATCGACTCGTGGACTAGGGCTTGTTAACGCTTGAACCACGTAAAAACACTGTTTGTTTAGTTACATTTCAGCATTTCTACAGTTCTTATCTTTTTATTATTCTGTTTGTATTCGTTTCCGAAAAACTCGGTAAACAATCTTGTTCTCCAACTCCTCAGTAGTGAGGGCCTTCTCCACCACCTGGGCATAAGTCGTCTCCCCGGGTACTTATGTGATCCTCGCATCTTAAGCTATCATAGCATTAAGCCCTCGAACAAATTTGTCCTGTCTAGCTGCATCTATAGGCACTAGAACTGGTGGAAACTTTGCTAGCCTGTCAAATTTCAGGGCATACTCAGTAACTATCATGTTTCCCTGTAACAACCCAGTGAACTCATTCACCTTTGCTGCCCTAACGGCAATGTTGTAATATTTCTTGTTGAACATATCTCTAAACCCTTCCCAAATCATAGCAGAAACATCTCGAGTCTGTGATGCCACCTCCCACCAAATGCGGGCATTCCCTCTAAGCATATAGGTGGCACCAGCCACCATGTCATTACCTTCCACCTTCATAAAATCCAGGATGGAGGTGATCATACTCATCCACTTTTCAACTTTTAGTGGATCTGGTCCTCCCTCAATTATTGGAGGATGAGGTCTCTTAAATCTTTCATAAAGTGGCTCCCACTTGTTTCCAATCTCAGGTGGTTGTACAGCTGGTGCCACAACAGGTGGCAAGTTAGGTGCAGTACTCTCTAATGGAGCCTGCTGCCTTAGAAGGCAGATTTCCTCTTCCTGACTCTGAAGTCTAGCTTGCATATCAGCAAGCAACTGCTGCCAGTTCTCAAGGACTGGCGGAAGGTTCTGACCTTGCTCATCATCTCTAGCCCCGACCCCGGTGTTGCCCATGAACTAGGTCACGCGCGCCCCCGTGAACCCAGAGATCCCTTGGTTTTCTAGCGATTTTTCCCAGCTTAATTCATCAAAAAAAAACTATCCTAACTACACCAGAACCATAATTCGACCATTATATCATAATAGCCTACTTAAATCACCATAAACTCATAACTTCTAACCCAAAACCTGTAACGCTCTGGATAACCAAGACCATTATACTGTGTGTTTTAAAATAGTGCAAGACTTGCTAATCAAGTCGTTTGAACAATAATGCGATCCTAAGGTCAATTACTAGGTTAGGTTTAAAAGATTTTGGACATAAATGGTTAATTTTCATTAAAATAGACGTTTGGTACATGGGATCCCATAAACGGGGTTTAAGAGACAAATTTACAATTCTCAAAAGTTATATACAATCAGTGGCCACTCTAATGGAAAAATACAAATTTTAGGCTCTGTCCCTATACTTTCCCTCGGCCGTGGTGGACGAGCAGCTGACGATGTACACCTCACCCCCAGAGCTCTCCAACTCATGGTTGGTCCAGCTTACCCTTGCCTTTATCTGCAACAAGTAGCACCCGTGAGCCAACACCCAGCAAGAAAACCATAACAGCAAATACATAATCAGTAATATCATCCAATCAATCATAGCACAGTTATTTAAAAGCTCAGCAAATCCAACCCTTGTACCGTAGCAAACCAGTCTCTAAAATGGAATAATCCTTAGCTATCCCAGCTAGGACATTCCCTCCAACCTCATGTAAGTGTGCATCATCTATCAGACCCTCTCTTATCCTCTCTAGGAGGGTAGACTGCAAGGTAATATTGGCCAACCGGCCCATAACCAATTCTATCCTCGCTCTAGTCATCTCCTTCACCAACTATCTCGATATCTGTGCAGAGCTAAACAACTATCCCAGGCCCCTTCAGCTCATCACATCTGCCACCACATTGGCTTTTCGTGGAGGGTAAAGGATATCACAATCATAGTCCTTTACCAACTCTAGCCAACATCTTTGCCCCATATTCAAGTCTTTCTGGGTGAAGAAATACTTCAAGCTCTTATGATCGGTGTATATCTCTCATTTCTCCCCATACAAGTAATGTCGCCAAACTTTCAGTGCGAATACCACCGCTGCCAATTCTAGATCATGGGTAGGGTGCCGCTGCTCATACTCTTTCAACTGCTGTGATGCATAAGCAATAACCTTCTCATTCTGCATCAACACACATCCCAATCCCAACCTCGATGCATCACAGTATACTACAAATTTCCCTCCCTCTGAAGGAAGACTCAACACTGGAGCAGTAATCAACCGTCGCTTCAATTCTTGGATGCTATCCTCACACTTGTCTAACCAAACAAACTTAAAATTCTTCCTTGTCAATTTTTTCATCGGTACAGCAATCTTCGAGAACCCTTCCACAAAATGTCTGTAATAACCCGCTAATCGAAGGAAGCTCCTAACCTCTTAGGCGTTCCTTGGCCTCAACCAATCTCTCACTGCCTCCACCTTAGCTGGATCAACCTTGATCCCATCTTCACCAACAATGTGTCCAAGGAATGTCACTTCTGGTAGCTAGAACTCACACTTCTTAAACTTGGCATACAACAAATGCTCCCTCAATCTCTGCAAGACTTGTCAGAGATGTTGTTAATGCTCTGCCTCTTAACTTGTAACGCCCCAAGTCACTATGGCTGCTTCCTAGAATGACGACTGGCCCTACAAACCAACACGAGTATTTCCAGCATGCTTTGTCCTCACTCGTACGCTTCCTGGGAAAACTTCCCAGGAGGTCACCCATCATAAGATTGCTCCAAGTCAAGCACGCTTAACTTTGGAGTTCTCAAGTGATGGGCTACCGAAAAGAAGATGCATCTTGTTGGCATAGATAGTACCCATCAATCCATCTAAGCCCTCTTCAATTGTGTAGTCCCATACCTACACAGTCTTAGAATCATCACACTTGACCTTCCCTAGGCGATGTGGGATTGCACAGCTTTTACCCGATCTTTCCCCCTACGGATCACGGGATTCTGACTGTAATGCCCTGTGTAGCCAGGACCGTTACACTGTGTATTTATAAAAGTGTGGGACTTGCAAACCAAGTCATTGAGTTAAAAAAAATGTGTCATTGACATCTCTAATGAACTAAGGTTAAAATATTTTGGTCATAAAATATACATTTCATATAATTAAACATTTTATACAAGGGATCCCAAAAGAAATAGTGTTTGAAAGTCAGTTTACAAAATTTCCAGAGTACAAACAACCGCTAGCCACTCTAAGGCAAAACAAACATTTATGGTCCTCCCGTTTCTATCCCTTCCTCAACCATGGCAGCAAAGAAGCTGATCATGTACATTCTGCCCTCAGAGCTCTTCGATTCAGGGCTGATAAAGCTTGCCCTTGCCTTTACCTGCACCACGTAGCACCCGTGAGCAAAGGCCCAGCAAGAAAATATAATGCTATAGCACAAACAATGATAACAATTGAATAACCCTTAGAGCATGTTCATATACTTAGCATACCACAATAATCACATAGTCCATAGACATAACCAGAGAATCAACAAACCAACACTCAGATATTCAACATACCAAATTCATCAATCAATAATATTAATCAAATCACATGATAATCAGGGCCGACGCCCTTAGGTCGCACCCTTTGTCTACCCCACTGACTTCGCTCCGCTTAAACCGAGCTCAGTGAATAATAAGTTGTCCTCAGCTACCAGTGGCTGAGTCGCGCCCTGTGCGCCAATGTAAACTCTGGCACTCTTAGGTCGTTCGTTTATTATTTACATGGTATAATACCATCCTTCATAAAGCATTTAAGACAGGGAACCCTTAGTCCCATTATAAATTCACAACCGGGTGCAGTTTTCTTACCTATGTACCGAGCTTCTTGAGCACAGAAATCCCGAGCGTGGTCCTCTAACCCGAGCCTCACCGAAAACCTAGTCACAACACACATACATTGCACTCTCATTACTAACCAATTCATAATCATCTCCTGGAACCAATCCCGTAATCTCGGGACCTCCCGTTTCCCCACACAAGGTAGCGGAAGCGTCCCCCGAGCCACCTGAGTCAAAACCCTAAAAACTCAAATTCCCTTTTCCTGAATTTAGCCTAGCGCCGCGGCACATCCCTATGGGGCCCATGGTACCCAGAATGGTCCCCATCTCCTGATTCAACCTAGTGCCGCGGCACGGAAGATACGGGTCGCAGTGCTCATACGCGAACCCAGAAAACTGGGTTTTTCCCAACAATTTTCCCGAGCCAAAACTCTTCCAAATCAACACCAAGGTACACCCAAGTCCCAATTCAACCTAAAACCCCAGACAAACCGTATGGCAACTCAGAAATCACAACAACAAACCTAAACACACAATCAAACCCAAGAATCACCTAATGGCTCAAAATTCCCAAAACTTAAACCACCCTTCAAAATATTTAAACCACAGCAGAAATTAAACCTCAGAGACACATGAAATTCTTACCTCAAGCAGAGATTCGACCTTGAGCTACTTTCAAGTCCAACTCCAAGCTAATTTCCTTTGATTTCCAAGCTGAGTCTTCACCCAATAAACCACAAGCAAATAACACAATTTAGCTTACTAACCTAACATCACCAGTAGAAATTCCACAAGGAAGAGAGTTAAAACTTACCTTTGCACCCTTGAATTTCTGGCCCAAAGTCTCCCTTAGTTCACCCTTGAGTCCCTTCCTTGACATCAAAGAATATAGCTCTTCTTCTTCTTCCTTCTAGTTCCTTTGGTTTCCTCTAGACTTCCAACTAAATATTCAGTTTATTCCTAAGTGAAAGTAACATATTTGACCTTTCCTCAGCCCCCCCCCCCCCCAAGAATTATTCTGTCAAAAATAACATATATGGATGATCCTCCTTTCGATAACTTGCTAATGATCTAGATTTCTATCAAGATCTGGAAATGTAAAGTCTAAGTTATCCTTTCCTAAGACCCAATTACCATTTTGCCCTTTCCCATAATAAAAAAGTCTTATACAACCTCAAGGGTATTTATGTCATTTCACCTAAATCCCGCTAAATCCTCAAGTATTCCTATAAGTCCACATTTAATCCCAACATGTCCAAACCATTACTCAATTACTAACCGCTACCCTATAATTCCCGAACACTTTATAATATTCCCAAAATACCCCTAAGCTCCTCCTAAGCCGAGTATTTGACCCCGTTGTGACTTTCTAACGAAATGGATCCCTAGGACCATCTCAGGTCGTGCATCACAGATATATCACCACTCACACGTGTTACTAATCACAGTATATACAAATATCACATTTATGCCCTCAACGGGCTAAAATTACAAATATGCCCCTAGCAACCAAATGGGGCCCACATGCATTTCATATATTCAAATAATCATACAAGCATGCTTAACACAGAATCATGCATTAAACTACTTAATTCAAACATAAACCAATCGTGCCCTCCCAGCACACTAATCAAGGCCCTTAAGCCTTATTAGTGATTTTGGGTTGTTAAAACTATGCCCTCCTACTGAGAATTTCGTCCTCGAAATTTACTTGAATTGCTCGGGATACTGATCCCACATAACCGACTCAAGCTCCCAAGATGATTCCTCGACCTTGCTATTCCTCCACAATACTTTAACTAGCAGAATTGTCTTATTCTGTAGAACCTTGTCCTTTTGATCTAATATATGAACAGGTTGTTCCTCATAAGACAAGTCTGTCTGCAATTCCAAATCCTCATACTTCAGCACATGTGTCGAGTCAGAGACGTACTTCCGCAACATAGAAACATGGAATACGTCATGAACTCCCGACAACGATGGTGGCAAGGCCAACCTATAAGCCACCTGTCTAATCCTTTCTAGAATCTCGAAAGGTCCAACAAACCGAGGGCTCAGCTTGCCCTTTAATCTAGATCTCCTCACCCCTCGCAATGGTGAAAGTCGCAAAAACATGTGGTCCCCAACCTAAAACTCCACGTCTCTACGCTTAGGGTCTGCGTAGCTTTTCTGTCTACTCTGCGAGGCATGCATTCTAGGTCGGATCTTCTCAATAGCTTCATTTGTCCTCTGAACCATGTCTGGCCCCAAATATTTCCTCTCACCCATCTCATCCCAATGAATGGGCGACCTACACTTCCTTCCATACAACATCTCATAAGGAGCCACTCCAATCGTGGACTGATAACTATTGTTATACAAAAATTCAATCAACGGGAGATACTTACTCCAATATCCCTTGAAGTCAATCACGCACGCCCTAATCATATCCTCCAACACCTGAATAGTCCTCTCAGACTGTCCATCATTCTGAGGGTGAAAAGTTATGCTAAACATCAACTGAGTCCTCATGGCTCTCTACAGAGCTCCCCGTAACTTGGAGGTAAAGATAGGGTCTCGATTAGATACAATAGACTTAGGAACTCCATGGAGATGAACTATCTCCCTCACATACAACTTTGCATACTGATCCACTGTGCAAGTCGACTTCACTGGCAGAAAATGAGTTGACTTGGTGTATCTATCCACTATCACCCACACTGAGTCATGAAGCCCTACAGTCCAGGGTAATCCTCCCACAAAGTCCATAGTAATATCCTCCCATTTCCACTCGTGAATTCCCAAAGGCTAAAGCAACCCCGCTGGCCACTAATGCTCAGCTTTCACCTGCTGACATGTCAAAAACTTGGCCACATACTCTACCACATCCTTCTTCATCCTGGGCCACCAATATAATGTCCGTAGATCCTGATACATCTTCGTGGTACCTGGATGAAGCGAGTACGGCGTAGTGTGAGACTCATCTAGTATCTCTCATCTGATCCCTTCATCTACTGGAACACAAATCCACCCTTGATACCAAAGCATACCAACCTCAGAAACAGAATAGTTCTTAGCTACCCCCGCTAAGACATTCTCCCTAACTTCTTGTAACTGCACATCCACTAATTGACCTTCCTTGATCCACTCTAGTAGGGTCGACTGCAAGGTAACATTAGCAAGTCGGCCCATCACCAGTTCTATCCTTGCCCTGGTCATCTCATCTGCCAACTCTCTGGAAATATGAACAGAACTAAATAATTGCCCCGAGCCCCTTCCGCTCAATGCATTTGCCACAACATTGGCTTTCCCTAGGTGGTAGAGAATGTCACAGTCATAATCCTTTACCAACTCCAACCAATGCCTCTGCCTCATGTTCAGATCCTTCTGGATGAAGAAATACTTCAAACTCTTGTGGTCAGTGTAAATCTCACACTTCTCCCCATACAGATAATGTCGCCACACCTTCAGTGCGAATACCACTACCGTCAGTTCCAGATCATGGGAAGGATACTGCTGCTCATACTATTTTAGCTGCCGTGATGCATAAGCTATAACTTTCTCATTCTGCATCAGCACACAGCCTAAACCCAATCTTGATGCATCACAATATACCACAAACTTTCCTTCCTCCAAAGGAAGACTCAGCACAGGTGCAGTAATAATTCGTCGCTTCAATTCTTGGAAACTGTTTTCACACTTCTCTGACCAAACAAACTTCTGATTCTTCCTTGTCAACTCTGTCATCGGTGTAGCAATCTTCGAAAATCCCTCCACAAATCGCCTGTAGTAACCTGCTAACCCGAGGAAACTCTGAACCTCCGAGGCATTCTTTGTTCTCAACCAATCTCTCACTGCCTCCACTTTGGGCGGATCCACCTTAATCCCCTCTGTGCCAACTATGTGCCCAAGAAAAGTTACCTCTGGCAACCAAAACTCACACTTCTTAAACTTGGCATATAACCGATGCTCCCTTAATCTCTGCAAAACCTGATGAAGATGTTGCTCATGCTCTGCCTCTGAACTGGAGTATACTAAAATGTCGTCGATGAAGACGATGACGAACTGATCCAAGAAGTCCTTGAATAGCCTGTTCATTAGATCCATGAAAGTTGTCGGGGCATTGGTCAAACCAAAAGACATGACCAAAAACTCATAGTGCCCATACCGCGTTCGAAAGGCCGTCTTCAGTATGTCCTCATCCTTGATCCTCAGCTAGGGATAACCAGGTCGAAGATCAATCTTTGAGAACACCGTCTTTCCCTGCAACTGATCAAACAAGCCATTGATCCTTGGTATAGGGTACTTATTCTTGAAGGTCAACTTGTTTAATTCTCTGTAATCTATACACATCCTCATAGACCTGTCCTTCTTCTTAACAAACAAAACTGAAGCACCCCATGGAGAGTAGCTAGGCCTGATGAATCCCAAATCCAGAAGTTCTTGTAGTTGTATCTTCAGTTCCTTCAACTCTGCTGGTGCCATCCTATATGGTGCCCTTGATACTGGTTCTATCCCCGGTGCTAACTCAATAACAAATTGAATCTCCCTGCGTGGCGGAAGTTCTAGTAACTCCTCAGGAAACACATCCAAAAACTCACAAACCACCCTGGTCTCTCTCGGCCCAACTGGCAAAACCCTGGTAGTATCCACCACGCTAGCCAGAAAACCTATACAACCTACATGTAACAAGTCTCTGGCTCTCAATGCCAATATCATAGGTACGCGGGGTCCACATACTGCACCAACGAAAATGGAAGGATCCTCACTCTCAGGCTCAAAAGTCACCATCTTCTTCCTGCAGTCAATAGTAGCCTCATACCTGACCAGCTAATCCATCCTTAAAATCATGTCAAAATCCTCCATGTCTAGCTCAATCAAGTCTACTGATAGCTCTCTATTGTCAACCATCACTGGCAGTGCTCTAATCCCCCTCCTAGAAACTACCAGTTCCCCAGTGGGCAATATAGTCCCAAACTCTGCAGCGCGATACTCACTAGGTCTACACAATCTATCAATCACTTTACTAGAAACAAATGAATGTGTAGCACCAGAGTTAATCAATACAGTAAAAGGAGAGCCAGCGCTAGAAAGCTGACCTGTCACCACCGAGGGACTAGCCTCGGCCTATGCTTATGTCAAAGTAAACACTCAAGCTGGAGTCAAGCTGTCCACCTTTCCTGCTTCCCTTTTCTTCACTGCTGGGCAATCCCTCTTGAGGTGCCCCACCGTTCTGCACACAGAGCAAGCCTTGGCCCGACATTCACCTTGATGGCGTCTTCTGCATCTCGGGAACTCCAGATAACTCATCCATGCCTCACTGCCTCCCTGACGGCCACCCCGAACCCTCCTATCAGGACCAACAGCAGTTGAAGTGTTAGTGGTCTTCCTCTTCACATTACTAGGGCCTCCGCCCCTACCTGACCCAGAATATGGAGGCACCACTTTGCGACCCTCACGCCTCGCTGCACTTTCCCTCCAAATCTTGTTCTTCGCTTCCTCAGCGGTAAGAGCCTTCTCAACAGCCTGGGCATAAGTTGTTCCCCCAGGTACTGTTGTAATCCTCACATCCCGGGTTATCATAGCATTAAGCCCTCGAATAAACCTGTCTTGCCTAGCTGCATCCGTAGGCACAAGATATGGTGCAAATTTTGCAAGTCTATCGAACTTGAGGGCATACTCAGTGACTGTCATGCTGCACCAACCCTACAAACTCATTAACCTTCGCTGCCCTGATGGCAACATTGTAGTATTTCTAGCTAAACAAACCCTTAAATCCATCCCAACTCAAAGCACTGGCATCCCTTGTCTGTGATGCCACTTCCCACCAGATGTGAGCATCCTCTCTCAGCATATATGTGGTATAGGCCACTTTTTCATAACCTTCTATCCTCATGAAATCCAAGATAGTAGTAATCATAGTCATCCACTGTTCAGCCTTCAGTGGATCAGGTCCTCCCTCAAAAGTTGGGGGATGCTGCTTCTGGAACCGCTCATACAATGGCTCCCACCTGTTCATCACTTCCACTAGTTGAATAACTGGTGCCACTACAGGTGGCAAAATAGGTGTAGCACTCCCTGATGGAGCCTGCTGTCGTAGAAGATGAATCTGTTCATCTTGACTCTGAAGTCGCGCTTGCATCTCGGCCATAATCTGTTGCCAGTTCTCAGGGACTGGCGGAGGAATCTGGCCCTGGTCATCACCTCTGGTCCCAGACCTAGTACCGGCTAGTCGCGTAGATTTCCTTGGACGCATAGCTATCCAAGTTAATCTACAATCAAGGACTCGGCAATCAGACCATGATGACAGGGTAAAAGCTTTTCCAAAATCCACCAATGGAACATAATCGACCACAAGCAATCAAGATATAGGCATTAATCCACATTCACTAGCATTGCTAATAAGCATGCCCCAACATCACCACACAACAGTTAAGATATAGACATCCATCCATCCATACATTCACCCATATACACAATATGCAGTTAATCATTCAGATATTCACGTACATGCACAACAATGCTAATAAGCACGCCTCAAAATTACCACACAGCAGTCAAGGGCCAGGCCCTATCAGTATCTCATGCTTCCTATTAATCCAACAGATAGCAACATTCATAATTCATTCCAATCACACAAGCATATAAGCACATATACACATTACCAAACCCTGAACTGAGCTTGTCTCTAGCAGCGAATGTACATGTCGAGCCGGTCTTCAGAAACCCTTAAACCTAGGATGCTATGATACCAAGTTGTAATTCCCTGGGTAGCCAAGACTGTTACACTGTGTATTTATAAAAGTGCGGGACTTGCTAACCAAGTCATTCAGTTAAAAAAAAATGTCACTGACAACTCTAATGAACTAAGGTTAAAATATTTTGGTCATAAAATATACATTTCATATAATTAAACATTTTATACAAAGGATCCCAAAAGAAATAGTGTTTGAAAGTCAGTTTACAAAATTTCCAGAGTACAAACAACCTTTAGCCACTCTAAGGCAAAACAGACATTTATGGTCCTCCCATTTCTGTCCCTTCCTCAACCGTGGCGGCTGAGCAGCTGATCATGTACATTCTGCCTTCAAAGCTCTATGATTCAGGGCTGATCAAGCTTGCCCTTGCCTTTACCTGCACCACATAACACCCATGAGCGAAGGCTAAGGAAGAAAATATAATGCTATAGCACAAACAATGATAACAATTGAATAACCCTTAGAACATGTTCATATACTTAGCATACCACAATAATCACATAGTCCATAGACATAACCAGAGAATCAACAAACCAACACTCAACTATTCAACATAACAAATTTGTCAATCAATAATATTAATTAAATAGGTCGCACCCTCTGTCTACCCCCACTGACTTTGGTCCGCTTAAACCGAGCTCAGTGAATAATAAGCTGTCCTCAGCTACTAGTGGCTGAGCCATGCCCTGTGCGCCAACATAAACTCTGGCACTCTTAGGTCGTTCATTTATTATTTACATGGTATAATACCATCCTTCATAAAGCATTTAAGATACGGAACCCTTAGTCCCATTATAAATTCACAACCGGGTGTAGTTTTCTTACCTATGTACCGAGCTTCTTGAGCACAGAAATCCCGAGCGCGGTCCTCTAACCTGAGCCTCGCCGAAAACCTAGTCACAACACACATACATTGCACTCTCATTGCTAACCAATTCATAATCATCTCCCGGAACCAATCCCGTGCTCTCGGGACCTCCCATTTCCCCACACAAGGTAGCAAAAGCGTCCCCTGAGCCCCTTGAGCCAAAACCCTAAAAACTCAAATTCCCCTTTCCTTAATTTAGCCTAGCGCTGCGGCACAGCCCTATGGGGGTCGCGGCGCCCAGAATGGTCCCCGTCTCCTAATTCAACCTTGTGTCGCGACACAGAAGAACAGGGCCGCAGCGCTCATATGCAAACCCAGAAAACTAGGGTTTTCCCAACATTTTTCCCTGGCCAAAACTCTTCCAAATCAACACCAAGGTATACCCAAGTCCCAATTCAACCTAAAACCCCAAATAAACAATATGGCTACTCAGAAATCACAGCAACAACCCTAAACACACAATCAAACCCAAGAATCACCTAATGGCTCAATATTCCCAAATCTTATACCACCCTTTAGAATATTTAAACCACACCAGAAATTAAACCTCAAAGACACATGAAATTCTTACCTCAAGCAGAGATTTGACCTTGAGCTACTTTCAAGTCCAACTCTAAGCTAATTTCCTTTGATTTCCAAGCTGAGTCTTCACCCAATAAACCACAAGCAAATAACTCAATTTCAGCTTACTAACCTAACATCACCAGTAGAAATTCCACAAGGAAGAGAGTTAAAACTTACCTTTGCACCCTTGAATTTCTGGCCCAAATTCTCCTTTAGTTCACCCTTGAGTCCCTTCCTTGACCTCATAGAATATAGCTCTTCTTCTTCTTCCTTCTAGGACCTTTGGTTTCCTCTAGACTTCCAACAAAATATTCAGTTTATTCCTAAGTGAAAGTAACGTATTTGACCTTTCCTCAGCAAGAGTTATCCTTTCCTAAGACCCAATTACCATTTTTCCCTTTCCCATACTAAAAAGTCCTATGTAACCTAAATCCCGCTAAATCCTCAAGTATTCCTATAAGTCCACATTTAATCCCGACATGTCCAAACCATTACTCAATTACTAACTGCTACCCTATAATTCCCAAACACTTTATAATATTCCCAAAATACCCCTAAGCTCCTCTCAGGCCGAGTATTTGACCCTGTTGTGACTTTCTAACCAAACGGCTCCCTAGTACCATCTCGGGTCGTGCATTGCAGATATATCACCACTCACACGTGGTACTAATCACAATATATACAAATATTACATTTATGTCATCAACGGGCTAAAATTACAAATATGCCCCTAGCAACCAATTGGGGTCCACATGCATTTCATATATTCAGATAATCATACAAGCATGCTTAACATAGAATCATGCATTAAACTACTTAATTCACGCATAAACTAATCGTGCCCTCCCGGCACACTAATCAAGGCCCTTAAGCCTTATTAGTGATTTTGGGTCGTTACACTGATTGTCACAACCACCCTCCCTTAGGGGTCCGACGTCCACATCGGCCACATTTCCAGTTGGGTCAAGGCTCTGATACCATTTGTAACGCCCCACGTCACTATGGCTACTTCTTTTTGGTAGCCCATCACTTGAGAACTCCAAAGTTAAGCGTGCTTGACCTGGAGCAATCTAATGACGTGTGACCTCCTGGGAAGTTTTCCCAGGAAACGAGCGAGTGAGGACAAAGCACGCTGGAAAGACTCGTGTTGGATTTTAGGGACAGTCGTTATTCCAGGAAGCAACCATAGTGATGTGGGGCATTACAAATGGTATCAAAGCCTTGACCCAGCCAGAAATGTGGCCGACGAGGACGTCGAACCCCTAAGGGAGGGTAATTAGGAAGTCAGAATCTCGTGATCCGTAAGGGGAAAGACCAGGTAAAAGTTGTGCAATCCCACATCGCCTGGGGAAGGTCAAGTGTGATGATTCTAAGACGTGCGAGTGAGGAAAAAGCACACTGGAAAGACTTGTGTTGGTTTGTAGGGCCAGTCGTTATTCCAGGAAGCAGCCATAGTGACGTGGGGCATTACATAACTAGATTAAACTAATATGTCGTCAATGAAGACAATCACAAACTGGTCCTAGAAGTCCTTGAACACCCTATTCATCAAGTCCATTAATGTTGCTGGGGCATTGGTCAAACCAAACGACATGACCAGGAACTCATAATTCCCATACCTCATACGGAAGGTCGTCTTCGGTATATCCTCGTCCTTGATCCTCAGCTGGTGATAACCAGATTGAAGATCAATCTTTGAGAACACCGTCTTTCCCTACATTTGATCGAACAAGTCATCAATCCTTGGTAAGGGGTATTTATTCTTAATGGTCAACTTGTTCAATTCCCTGTAGTCTATACACATTCTCAGAGTCTCATCCTTCTTCTTCACAAACAAAACCGAAGCACCCCATAGCGAAAATCTAGGCTTGATAAATCCCAAATCAAGAAGCTCTTGCAGATGTATCTTCAACTCTTTCAATTCCGTCAGAGCCATCCTATATGTTGCCCTCAACACTGGCTCTGACCCCGGTGCTAACTCGATGACGAACTGAATCTCCCTTTGCGGCGGCAGTCCTGGTAAATCCTCAGGAAACACATCCAAGAACTCGCGTACTGATCTGGTCTCTCCTGTCCCTACTGGCATAACCTTGGTGGTATCTCCCACATTGGCCACACTAGCCCTCAATGCTGATATCTTAGGTATGTGGGGTCCATGCATAGCACCCACAAAAGCAAAGGGATCCTCTCCCTCGGGCTCAAAAGTCACCATCTTCTTCCTAGAATTAGTGATAGCCCCATATCTAACCAACCAATCCATCCCTAAAATCATATCAAAGTCATCTATACCCAACTCGATCAAATCTAATGATAGTTCCCTACTATCTACCATCATAGGCAGTGCTCTAATCCATCTCCTAGAAACTACCAGTTCCCCTGTAGGCAGTATAGTCCTAAACCCCGCAGTATAATACTCACTAGGTCTACACAATCTATCAATTACCTTACTAGAAACAAATGAATGTGTATCACCAGAGTCAATCAATACAGTATCAGAAGAGCCAGCCCTACAAAGCTGGCCTGTCACTACTGAGGGACTAGCCTTAGCCTCTGCCTATGTCAAGGTGAACACTCGAGCTGGAGTCAAGTTGTCCACCTTCCCTGATTCCTCTTTCTTCGCTGTTGGGCAGGCTTTCTTGAGGTGTCCCACAACCCCGCACACATAACAAGCCTTTACCCAACACTCACCCGAATGGCATCTTCTGTACCTCATGCCCTCTGGGTAACCTCTCCATGTCTCACCACCTCCCTGGCGGCCACCCTGAGCACCCCGACCCCTCCTATCTGGACAGGAGGTGGTCGCAGTGTCAGAGGTCTTCCTCTTCAAATCACTGGGGCCTCTGCCCCTAGTAGACCCTATATATGGTAGCACCGTCCTGCAAACCTCCCGCCTCGTAATTTTCTCACTCCAAATCTTATTCTCAGCCTCTTCAGTGGTAAGAGCCTTCTCAATAGTCTGGGCATAAGTAGTTCCCCCAGGTTTGTTGTGATTCTATCATCTCGGGCTATCATAGCATTAAGGCCTCAAATGAATCTATCATGTCTAGCTGCATCTGTAGGCACTAACTCTGGTGCAAACTTTGCATGCCTGTCAAACTTCAAGGCATACTCAGTAACTGTCATGTTGCCCTGCACGAACCCCATGAACTCATTCACCTTCGCTGCCCTGATGGCAACGTTATAGTATTTCTGGTTGAACAGATCTCTGAACCCATCCCAACTCAAGGTAGAAATGTCCCTGGTGTGTGATGCCACCTCCCACCAAATACGGGCATCCTCTCTATGCATATAGGTGGCACAGGCCACCTTGTCATTACCTTCCGCCCTCATGAAATCCAGGATGGAAGTAACCATACTCATCCATTGTTTGGCCTTTAGTGGATATGGTCCTCCCTTAAAGGTTGGAGGATGTTTTCTCCTGAACTGCTCATACAGTGGCTCCCACCTATTCCCAACCTCAGGTGTATGTATAACTGGTGCCACAGCAGGTGGCATAATAGGTGCAGCACTCCTTGACGGAGCCTGCTGTCTCAGAAGACGGATCTGCTCTTCTTGACTCTGTAACCAGGCTTGTATTTCTGCAAGTATCTGCTGCCAGTTCTCAGGGACTGGAGGAGGGTTCTGGCCCTGATCACCATCTCTAGCCTCAGACTCTGTGCTGGCTAGTCGTATAGATCGCCTTGGACGCATAGTTATCCAAGTTTATCTTCAATCAATGACTCAGCAGTCAGGCAATGATGACAGGTTAACAGCCTTTTCATAGTCCACCATTGAAACTCAATCAACCATAAGCAATCAAAATGCAAACAATCATTCAAATATTCATTCACATACAGCAGCAATGCTAATAAGCGCACCTCATAATAGTCACACAGTAGTCAAGGGCCAGACCCAATCAGTAACTCGTGCTCCCTATTAATCATGCAACTAAGCATTTACATTTCATTCAAACATTTATGCTTATAATCGCATATATAAATTTCCTAAACCCTGAGTCAAGCTAGTCTTTAGCAGCGAGTGTACATGTCCATCCAGTCTTTAGGAACCCTCAAACCTAGACCGCTCTGATACCAAGTTGTAACGCCCTGGATAACCAAGATTGTTACACTGTGTGTTTTAAAATAGTGCAAGACTTGCTAATCAAGTCGTTTGAACAGTAATATGATCCTAAGGTCAATTACCAGGTTAAGTTTTAAAGATTTTGGACATAAACAGTTAATTTTCAATAAAATAGACGTTTGGTACATGGGATCCCAAAAAAAAGGGTTTAAGAGACAAATTTACAATTCTCAAAAGTTATATACAATCAGTGGCCACTCTAATCGCAAAATACAAATTTTAGGCTCTGTCCCTATACTTTCCCTTAGCCGTGGCAGACGAGCAGCTGACGATGTACACCTTGCCCCCAGAGCTCTCCAACTCATGGTTGGTCCAGCTTATCCTTACCTTTACCTGCACCACGTAGCACTCGTGAGCCAACGCCCAACAAGAAAACCATAACAGCAAATACATAATCAGTAATAGCACCCAATCAATCATAAGACAATCATTCAAAAGCTCAACAAATCGTAAGCATCAAACTGATAATAGTAAACATGTACATTCAGAAATATATCTCAATGAATATACAAGTGCTTAGGGTCAGCGCCCTTAGGCCGAGCCCTCTATTTACTCAACTGACTCCGGCTCACTTAGGCCGAGTCCTTTGTTTATCTAGCTGACTCTGACTCACAGTGGCCGAGTCGTGTCCTGTGCACAAATCATCAGCCCTAGCTCTCTTAGGTCGTTCATTTCATGCTTTGCATAACATGGTCATAGTTACATAATACATATACTCAGATATAGGGAATCTCAGTCCCAACACAACCAAACTTGGGTGTAGTTTTCTTACCTTGAATCCAGAGCGGAGGATACAGAATGGTCTCGAGCATGATCCTAAGTCCTGAACCTTGGAGATAAACCTAGTCACAATGGCCAATGGGTAATCATTTATTTCTAATCCAAATAAATACTTAGGAGACAAAAACTAGCCTCCAAGACCTCAATTTCTACTAAACATGGTAGTAGAAATCATCTCGAGCACCTGGGTTCAAACCCTTGAGCCTTACCAATCCTAAAAACCATCCTAAGGCCAAATCCCCTAGGCGGGCCATGACCTGGCCCTAAGGGTCGCGGCACGCCCCTATGTTAGAGACTCAACCTTCAAGCATTAGGGGGAGGCGGGCCGTGACTTGCCCTCTAGGGTTGCAGCGTGCCTTTAAGTCAGAGAGCACACACAGGCGTTCTGGGCATGCGGGTCACAGCGCCCCTGAGCTGGGTCGCGATGTGCCCCGACGAACCCAGAACTTCTGGGTTTGCTCCTCATACCTCCCAGCCAAAACCTCTAAGATACAAGCCTAACAACCTTCCCAACCAAAGTCAATACTCAGCTATGAGTTTAGGACTTTTAATCACATATTTTAAACACCAAAATCTTAACATTTATACTGAAGTCACCATCCCAATTTATTTAAAACTCAATATCCAGCTTAATTCTACCCCAACAACCAAAATTTCCTAACATAATTAGTGACAAGAACTTACCTCAATTATGATTGAATCCTCACAAGCTTCTAGCCTTCTACTCTTGAGCTTAAACCCCCAAGTTTCCTAGCTGAATTCCCTGGCTAGATGCTTCAATTCCTCAAGACTTCCCAACAGAATTTCCATAAGCTTTATCCTTCAGTCCAACAAGACTCTTCAAGAGCAAGAGAGAGATAGGGAGAACCGTGAGTGAGAGAGAGCTGAGAGTTTTCTACCACTTTCTGGCTATTCCTAAGAGTTTTACTAACTATATCCCTTGCTTAAACAAAAGACTATTTTGCCTCTTTAAGTCTATTAATCTTCTAAGGGTACTAAGGGGTAAAATGGTCATTCCGCTCCTAGTTCTCGCCAATTCCTCAAGTCTTCCTGCTATTAATCAATTAACCCTGTCATGTCCAATTAATTACCAAATACTTATTCAATATCTATAAATCCGCAAAATATCCTCTAAATTCCCAAAAATACCCCTAGGCTCCCCCGAGCCGGGTATTAAACCCCATTGTGACTATTTGGCTAATTCGCTCACTAGGACCGTCTCAAGCCATATACTACAAATATATCCACATAATAATGTGGTCTCAATCATTTATCACATTTAATCACATTTATACCCTCAACTGGCCAAAATTACAAATATGCCCTTATAAGCTATAAAGGGCCCACATGCATATCTAATACTCGTAAACATGCATATCACTTTCATATAACATATAAATCATGCATATCACATAATCACGCATTTAACCAATTAAACATACATATACCAATTATGCCCTCCTGGCACGCTAATCAAGGCCCTAAGCCCTATTAGCAAACTTTGGGTCGTTACGAAACCCTTGTCCAAAACCCAGAATTCATTAAAATTCCTTTAGAACTTAAAAGCTTATAAACTCCCACAATAACAACATAATTCTTCTTAACAATTGAACTTTAACCCGTACCTCAATGATGCTAATGGTGTCCTTGAGCTGTACATCAAAATCCTAGCCTTAGTTCTCCAACCCTCAAGCTTAATTCTTCAAGTTTCTCTTCCAAACTTCAAAACTCTCCTAGGCACAAGAGAGGGAGAGAGAATGCTGAGAGTTGAATAGTTTATGGTGGGTTCTGGTTATGCCTAGAATCCCCACTGAGTTTATCCCTTAACTCCAAAAAGACCAAATTGCCCCTTAAACTATCCCAGTCCCTTAGCTGCCCGTAAGGGCAAAACGGTCATTTGCCCCATTTCCCGCTAATTCCTTGAGTCGTCCTACAAATTCCCAATTAATCCCGACATGCCCAACTAATTACCAAATACTTTCTCATTACTAGATAAACCTTAAATATACATTAAACTTCCCAAAAATACCCCTAAGCTCACCCCGAGTCGGGTATTAAACCTTGCTGTGACTATTCCGCTAATCTGCTTACTAGGACCTCCTCGAGCCGTATACTGCAAATATATCCACATAATAATGTGGTCTCAACCATTTAACACTTATAATCACATGTATACCCTTAACGAGCCAAGTCTTTGTCGTTCTTGACTTATAAGACAAGTCTTTTCAATCAGATAATGCAAACAAGCATATATCATATAGCAAACATCCAGATACAGAGCATTTTGCATGCTTAATCAAACAATCTCAGGCATAATCATAATCATGCAAATTTATAGGGGCCCAAGCCCTAATCAAGTTTATATTCAACAATCGGGCTGGATCGTACCATTCGAGCCTTTATTTTCATGCTTTTCCCGATGGTTTGGAGAAATTTGCAATCAATAGGAAAAAAACCTCCCTTCCCAAAAGGAAGGACGTGAAATTATTTTTCCTTCCCGCAGGGACCAGGAGATTGGATCTAGCCGTAAGAAGAATGCTTGGATGATAAATAACTCACTTCTTGGTCTTCGACCCCTTCAGTCACTACGAGTGCCCCCGATCAGTGCAATGGGATATGTCTATTTATCTATCTCTTAACTCGAAATGGGAGCAATTTTGAAAAAGGATCTTAGAATGTCTAGGGTTTGGCTAGGAGGGTCTCTTAAGGCCTTCTTTTTCTCATGTACATCACATATTGGGTGCAGTTTTCTTACCTCAAGTCCGAGTGTGATGTATAATAAGAACGACCCTCGAGCACGATCCTGATTCTAAGCCCCAAGCGATAACCTAGACACAACCAAGTATAGAATTCCATCAATAACGAGAAATAAAGGCTTCCAGACCAAGTTCTAGCCTCCAGGATGTCAAATTCTACTAAACTGGGTAGTAGGATCGATCCCGAGCCCTTAGGTTTGAGTTCCCGCACTCAAAACCTCCCAAGGGCTCAAAAACCCTTCAAGCGCCACAACCCAAACATTGGAGCCACGGCTTGCCCTTAGTCAGAGAGCCCAAGGCTCTCCTCTGTTTCCACCCACGCTGTAGCGCGCCTCAACAGGCGCTATGGATCAAATGGCCCAAAGGTACCTGGTTCTCCCTGCTTCCAAGAGAGTCGCAGCGCCCCAAGAATAGGGCTGCAACTCGACATGAAAAATATATTTTTTTTCTCCGTTTTTCATAGGCCAAATCCCTCCAAATTCCTATCCAAACATAGCTAAATCTCAAAAGTAAAGTTCTCAATCAACTCACTAGCTCAAAACCATCAAAACCAAAGTTACAAACGAATCAAAAACTCATCAAAACCATAAAATCCAATCCAAGCTTAAGGAAACAAAACTCAGAAACTTAAAGCTTAAATTACCTCTGATTAAGCCATTTTCCAGCTAAATCCTCAGGCTATCAAGCTTCTAATCTTCCCTAGAATTGTTATGACTCTAACCTTCCTTGAATCCAAGCTCTAAATCTCGAGTTTCCTTCGAAAATGCTAACGAGCAGAAAATGAGAAAACGGGAGAGAGAATGAGAGAGTTGAACATGTTTTTGTTTATGTCAGGTTACTTAGGGTTCAAGTAACCTTAAGCAAATCCCCAGGCTCGGGATGAGACAACATGTTCGCTATGAACATGACACACATGTCTTTGTTTCTGATACAGACAAGGATGATCCATTAACCTTCAAAGAGGCTATGGATGATCCTGAAAAGGAGAAATGGCAAGAAGCCATGAACCAAGAAATTGAATCCATGTATTCCAATTCTATCTAGGAACTTATAGACCCACCTGAAGATGTCATGCCCATTGGGTGCAAATGGATATACAATAAGAAAAGAGGTGTAGATGGGAAAGTGGATACTTTTAAAGCAAGGCTAGTAGCCAAAGGTTACACTCAGAGAGAAGGTGTTGATAATGAAGAAACATTTTCTCCTGTGGCCATGCTGAAATCCATTCGCATCCTCTTATCCATTGCTACCACGTATGATTATGAAATATGGCAGATGGATGTCAAGATAGCCTTCCTTAATGGCTATCTTAATGAAAGTATCTATATGGTACAACCAAAAGGGTTCATCAAGAATGGGGAATATCAAAAGGTGTGTAAGTTGCTAAAATCCATTTATTAATTAAAGCAAGTATCTAGATCTTGGAATATCACATTTGATGAAACAATTAAAACATATGGTTTCAAACAAAATGTTGACGAAGCATGTAGATATAAATATATCAAAGAAAAAGTTGTGGTTGTCTGTTGCGATTTTTCTTTTAGGATATGCAAGTGTACATAATCGTCTAACAAGTAATAAAGTATTAAGTAATTTTATAGTCTCCTCAAGGATTGTTTAAGCTAAATATTGCAAAAATTAAAACCAACAACTTGGAGCTACAATTGATACAAGGACTTGGTTAAACTAAATGAACAAGGAAATTAATGGAAATTAATTAATTGACCCAACCAGATTAAAACAGTAACAAGGGGTTGATTTCAATGATTATGAGGGGTTAGAGAACTAATTCACTCTAATACATAAGTCTGGGTAAAATGCGGGCAAGTAATGTGGTCGCAAACTGGACAGAGTTGACTAAGGAAATTATCTTATCCTAATTCTTTTTCCAAAGCAATTAAGATTCAATTCTTTAATTAACTAGCATATTCCTATGCCAAATTATTGTTAAAACTGCCAATTTGAGTACAAACCTTCTAAGTCATGCAAGGTGATCATACATTCCTATATTCTCACAATTCAAAACCTAAAAGTTAAGAACAAGCATCAATCAAGTTTTGCATCCATTAATATCAATCTTTCCAGCATTAATATTAATTTAATTACCCACTAAAGTTGGTCAAACCACAGCAAGCATTATAATTTCATCACTTGATTTAACAAAACCTCAAATTTCATAGCAATACTTACCCACAATATCAAAAATTACATATTTGAGGCCCTTAGTTTCTCTAACCACAAAAATTTTAATTCATGACTAGAAACAAGAAAATAGCAACAATCAATTCAGCCATTGATTCAAAATATTCAAAACTAAGGTTTAAAATACAAAGATAAAGACAGAGAAATCAAGCCAATTTGTGCCCAAAGTGGTCATCATTCTTCTCCTATTCTTCTTCCTTGTATCTTTCTTCTTTCCTCTTGCTATTCTGGTTTCTTTCTCCAAAAGGGACTGGCAAAACTGGTATGGGTGGCTTGAACTCTCTAATGGTGTCTATGGAGGTAAGGTCATGAATGAGCCTCCATTTCCTCTCCTCTTCTTTTAGGGTTTTTTCACCAAAGTCAGAAAAACCCTTCTCTCCCACGTGCTCCATTCAATTGAGAGCATTTCTAATGTAATAAGACGAATTCCAACAGGCCTCACTGAAAAATCGCCACCTCAGCACATGTCTAAACCCCACTTAAGGAAATTCCACGTCATTTTCTCAAGTCTCCAGACAATGCTATGAAATTCAATGCGATAGCATTCCTGGTTTTTTTTTTTTTTTTTGCTTTACAACAATTAAACTAACTGAGTTACAACACTTACAATCCATAGAATCCTACATTAACCCAGCAACTTTGCCATGTATTCTAAGCCATTTTAATCATTTCTTAGCAACCATCAAACAACAAAGACAACAATAATTAACACATAAAACAAAAAAAAAATTAAATAAAAAATAAACACAAATAAAACACATCACTCAAACTAACTCATTTTATCAGCCTAAAAGTGTCTTAGATAACTCTAATTTCAAGAGTTATCATTGTCCTAGTTCTTTATAGGGATGAGATTCTCCTCATTGGCAATAATGCAGACACTGTCAAACGTAAAAAGTGGTTAGCTAAAAATTTCTAAAAGAAAGATTTGGGCGAGCCGAGCTATATTCTGGGAATCAAAATCCCAAAGGATAGGAAGAACAACCTCTTGGCACTTTCTCAAGCTAATTATATAGAAAAGGTGCTTGAAAGGTTCTCTATGGAGAATTCCATGAAAGGTCAGTTACCGTCCATACATGAAATCACTCTTTATAAAGAGTAATGTCCAAAGACACCTCAGGAGGAAGAAGACATGAGAAAGTATCCCTATGCTTCAGCAATTATGAGTCTTATGTATAATATGTTGTGTACTAAACCTGACATATGCTATGCAGTACGGATTGTACGTCGTTATCAATCAAATCCAGGTTTGGAACACTAGATTGCAATAGAGCACATTCTCAAGTGTCTTAGGAGAACGAGAGATTATATGCTTGTATATTCAGCGGTGACTTAATCTTAGGAATAATGCCCTGAAAGCATGTAGAGACATTTTATTGAACTAAATAAAATTAAAAAATTTATTATATATTTGAATATTATAATTATTGTTTGAATTAATTATATGATAATAGCAAGAAAATTCTTCATTCATTCATGAGAATATGATCTTGTATTAGTACGAGAGAATTAAGATCATATATAATGAATAAAATAGTCAGAAACATATTAAAGTAAGGAATCTTTAATGAATGGTTACTAGAGCGGTTTACTAAGCATACAGGATGCAAGTGATCTAGATTCGGATTATTGATGTGGATAAACATCTTAGTAAAGGTGTTGTATATAATAGAGATTATATATGACTGGACCGATAAGAATTAATTATCTTTATAAACTTACCGTTTGACATAAATATTTTATTCTTATCATAATAGATGGTCATTTGTAGATCAGTCTAAATCCTAAGTATTCATGAACTCTTGTTTGTGTTTATTGGATCTTTTGATTCACTCGTTAAGGTTTCTTAGTATAATGAGCCTAATGACTTTTGTTTTGGAGATTCAATATCATGAATGGAAATAATAGAATCCATATTTTCCTAACGGATTGAATATTTGTTCCCTTGAGGGTTAATTCTGGAACTTAATTGTTATTGAGCTCAAATATATAATTTGATTATAGATTAATTATTCGCTAGTGAATTAATGGTACTTAAGGATCAAGATGTAATTAAAAGGGTAAAATGGTAATCTTGACCAGCACTAATTAACAAACATATAAATGGAGGACATAACTACATTTATTGATTATATTAATAGAATACAAGAGAAAACTCTGTAAATATAATTCTATAAATACTTAGAGTGTAATTTCATATTTATAGTGGAGTAATCATGGAATTAATAAATAAGATTATTGGATTAAACAGTTTGATTAATAATCTGGTTTATTGAAGCTTCGTATTATAGGTCCATGGTCCCCAGATCACCTCTGTCCAACACTGTCAGGGCTAAGGATGTCAAAAGAAAGATTTGTAGAGAGGACTTAATTGCAAATGAATTAATTTTCCAAGTCAATGAAATAATTATGTAATAGTTATGGGCAATTGATTAATTATGAATTAATTAATTATTTAATTATATATTTTTTATTTTAAAAATCTATAGGTTAAAATCATTATTATCTTGTTTGGATTAATATATAAAGAGAGATTAATAATTATCTTATTTAGAATAAGATATTTATTTATTTATTTAAAACTGATAATTTAAGATAAAGTTAATTTTGAATTAACAAATATTTATTTTGGGATAAATATATTGTCTTAAATATTAATTAAATAAACAAATGAGAAAATTAGGGAAAACCCTAATGTGGCTCACGCCACTCACTGTACTGCACAGTGAGTGGCGCCACATAGGGATATTTTCTATCCCTGGGATTTGAATTTTGAATTCCAAATAATTTGTTTATTTAATTATTCCTTTTTATATATGATTCAAATGAAATAATTAAATAGGTTATAACTGATCAGTTCTATTTTAATAAAAATAAAGATTAATTAAATTAGTTAATTATCTTTATAAACCTAAAAAATAAATTATTGTTTGACACAGACTCTCTCTCAGAAACATAAGTGATAGTTTTTCCTAAACCAGAAAAACTATTCAACTCCTCTTCTCTCTATCAAACCTCTCTAGATCTCGTTTGTTGAGTAGATCTAGAGAGTCATAAATCAACATTTTGGGTCCTACGTGCCCACACACGTCCTGGTGTATTTGAGGATTGGTCTAGAAGATCAAGATGTGAGTCTTCAGAACTTGGATAAGAAGATCATTGATTTTATACAAAAAGATTTGAGGACACTTGATAGGCTACAATAGGTAATCTCTAATCGATTGTATGTAATTGAATATATATATGTGTGTGTGTATGATCTTGGCTGTTATTAATAATTATTAAAAAGGGTCCATTCCCCGCTACGTTTCTCTAATTTGCTCTTTTAATACCAATAATTGGTACCAGAGCAATCTACATATATATATTAAATGTTGTTTGGGTTTCTTGCATTTGTTATATGTATGTTGATATGTATATTGAATTGATGGATATATTTTTTGAATGTATGGTTGAATTTTGGATTGTTAATTATATGGTGCTATTGGGTTAGGAATTTCAGTATACAGATCTTGTGTAAGCCATAAAGGGCATAGGATTTTTTGTAAATTTTATTTTTGAAATATGTAATTTAAAAAAAAATTACACACAAGAGAAAAGGAGGACCTGAGCCCTAGCCAAGCCACTGGCCCAAATCCTCCCAGCCAACCGCTCGCATTGCCCAACTGCGCCAGCGCAACAGCCTGCGCCCTGCGCGTGTGCACCTTCTCGCGGTCTCGTGAGCCCAGGCAGCCACCTCCTGTGTGCGCCCCTGCCTGCCCAAGCCCCTGGCTTGCGCACCTACTCTACACACCAACCCCGCGGCCCCCTGCCTGCCCGAGCCCCTGCTATGCGCGCCCCTGCTGCTTGCGGCAGCCACCATCCTGAGCCCTTGAGGCTCCACGTGTCGCCGACCCTAGTGGTCTAGGGAACCAATCTTGGTGCCCAAATCTAGATCCTTTTTTGTGTTATTAATATTTTATTTAATTAATTTTAAATTTTTTGAATTTAAAAGTTTAATTGTCGTATGTTATTATTATTAGAAAATAAAATATCTTTTAGTTGGTTAAGATTTTATCTTAAGTTTAAATAATTATTTGAATTTGATTCTTTAATTATTTAAATTCAACTAATTTAAAAATATGACATAAATAGTTATTTAATTAAAGTTAGTTTTAATTAAAGAAATTAATTGGAAAGTTAGTTTCTAATTAATTAGGTGGGCCTAACAAATTCCTAAAGATTTGCAAGAAAGAATAAAAGAGAGGAGAAGCATTCTTGGAGTCCTCAAAACAATTCATAGGCTATTTTTTGAAATTTTAATTCTATTTTTTCAAAGGCTGTAAATTTAGAAATACTCAATAGTACTCGCTTCATCATTTATTGTTTTTTTTTTATTATTATTGTATTTATTTAAATAAATGTTAATTAATATTTGATTGATAACATGATCATGCATTAGCTAATTACATGACATTCATGAAACCCCACACAGTTTTCATTAATCATGCATCTTATAGAAACATGATTATTTAGGATTGTCCTAATTGTTTATGTGAATTGTAACGACCCAAATTTTGCTAATAAGGCTTAAGGGCCTTGACTAGCGTTCAGGGAGGGCATAATTGGCATATGTGTGATTTAATGTTTAATGCATGATTATGTGGCATGCATGATTATATGATTATGTGGATATGTGAAATGCATGTTTATGAGTATTAAATATGCATGTGGGCCCTGTTTCGCTTTTAAGGGCATATTTGTAATTTTGGCATAAATGTGATTATATGTGATAAATTTTTGAGACCACATTATTATGTGGATATATTTGCAGTATATGGCTCGACACAGTCCTAGTGAGCGGATTGACGAAATAGTCACAGCGGGGACTTATACCCAGCTCGGGGGAGCCTGGGGTATTTTCGGGAATTTAGAAAATATATCAAGGATTATTAGACATTGGGTAAATAATTGGTAATTAATTGGATGACGGGATTAATTGGTAGATATTAGGAACACTCGAGGAATTAGGTGTAAATTGGGAGAAAAATGACCACTATATCCCTAGGGGCTAATTGAGGATTAGTAAACCTTGGAGGGGGCATAAAGGTCTTTTGTTTAAGTGATATACTCAGGACTTAGAAAAAATAGAAAGAACTAGAAGCTAAAGGAAACCATTAGAATACTCTCCTTCTCCCTCACGGTTTGCTCTTTCTCTCTCACTCTCACTTTTCCTTGAAGCCAAGGAAGGAAAGGAAGGGTAGAAGTTAGGCCTTGTGTGACAGTCAGAATCCCGTGATCCGTAAGGGGAAAGACCAAGTAAGCTGTGCAATCCCACACCGCCTGGGGAAGGTCAAGTGTGATGATTCTAAGACTGTGTAGGTATGGGATGCATCTTCTTTTTGGTAGCCCATCACTTGAGAACTCCAAAGTTAAGCATGCTTGACCTGGGGTAATCTAGGGATGGGTGACCTCCTGGGAAGTTTTCCTAGGAAGCATGTGAGTGAGGACAAAGCACACTGAAAAAACTCATGTTGGTTTGTAGGGCCAGTTGTCATTCCAGAAAGCAGCCATAGTGACGTGGGGCGTCACACCTTGGCTGGGAGTTTAAGCTGAGAAAACATAGGAGAATTCAAGGAATTAACTTGAATTGGTGCAAGGATCCTACTGGAAAGTTGGGCTACAATTTGAGGTAAGAACCTTGGTTTTAATCTCTCAGTTTTGCTGGGTTGGTTTAGGTAGAATTATGGGCTCTTTAGTGTAAATTGAATGATGAATTAGGCTGAGTTTGTGGGGTGATAATAGTTAAAGGATTGGGACAGTGATTTTGGTATTGTTTCTAATGTTTGGGTAATTAAAAATGTGTAATTTAGTCTTGAATTCGTAGCTAGTTTAGAGTTGAATTAAGGAGGTTGGGTAGGGAAATTTTGGGTTGGTTTCTTGATGTTCTTGGCTAGGAAGAAGAAGAGAAAACCTAGATTTTTTGGGTTCGAAGGGGGTGCGCCGCGACCCAGCCTGGGGGCGCTGCGGCGTGTGTGGCCATTTTGGCCTGAGGATGCCTCTGACTTGGGGCATGTCGCGACTCACTAGGCCAAGTTGCGGCCCGCCTCCCCTTTGGCTTGGGGTGCTTGCTCTCTAACTTGGGGGCAAGTCGTGACCGACTAAGCCAAGTCACGACCCGCCTAGGGATTTTAGCCTTAGAATTGTTTCAAGAATTGGTAAGGGTCGGGGGTTCGAACCTAGGCACTCAGGACAATTTCTATTACCCGGTTTAGTAGAAATTGAGGTTCCAGAGGCTAGTTTTTGTCTCCTAGGTATTTTTTTATTTTATTTTTATTGGAAGTTGATGGATACCCATTGGCCTTTGTGACTAGGGTTATTGCGAAGGCTCAGGGCTAAGGATCGTGTGGCTATGTTAGGACTGAGATTCCCTATGATTGAATACAAATGTTATATGATTATGATATGCCATGAGAGCATGAAATAGATGGCCTAAGAGTGTTGGGGCTGATATTTGCGCATAAGACGCGGCTTGGCCACTGAGAGCTAGGATCAGCTAGGTTACCACTGAGCTCAGCCTAAGCGAGCCGAAGTCAGTAGGTTAAACAGAGGGTGCGGCCTAAGGGCGTCGACCTTGAGAGTTGTATGATGATTATGATAAACTGTTGAGTATTGATGTGTTTACTATTGCTAATCTGATGCTTATGGCTTGTTAAACGGTGGGTTGAATGGCTTGTGATTTGTTGAATGCCATCACTGATTATGTGTCTGTCATAACATGTGAATACCTAGTTAACTGCTTTATGGGTCATTTGATTGTCATTATTATTTATGCTATATGGTTTTCTTGCTGGGCCTTGGCTCACGGGTGCTTCGAGGTGCAAATAAAGGCAAGGGTAAGGTGAACCAACCATGAGTTGGAGAGCTCTGGGGGCGAGGTGACATTGTCAGTTGCTCGTCCTCCACGGCCGAGAGATTGTACAGGAACAAAAAAACTAAAATGTGTATTTTTCCATTAGAGTGGCCTTTTCTTGTATTGGACTTTGGGAAGTTTGTAAATTTTTCCTTTAACCCTGTTTTTTTTTTTTTGGGGGGGGATCCCATGTACTAAACGTTTATTCAAATGAAAAATTATCTGCTTATGTCCAAAATCTTTTAACCCTAACCTGTTTATGACTTTAGAAGCACGTTTTCAACTATACGACTTGATTAGCAAGTCTTGCACTACTTTAAACACATAGTGTAACGGTCTTGGTTACCCAGGGTGTTACAACTTGGTATTAGAGCAGTCTAGGTTTAAGGGTTCCTGAAGACTGGCTAGACATGTACACTCGCCGCTAAAGACAAGCTCGACTCAGCGTTTGGTAATTTTATATTCATGCTTATATGCTAAGTGTTTGAATGAAATATGGATACTTTAATCAGTATGATTAATAGAGAGCATGAGATACTGATAAGGCCTAGCCCTTGACTACTGTATGATGATATTGAGGCATGCTTATTAGCATTGTTGTTGCATGTGGATGAATATTTGGATAATTATTATATCTTGATTGCTTTTGATTGGTTGAGTTCTAATGATGGATCATGGAAAGATTATTACCCTGTCATCATACGCTGACCGCCGAGTCATTGATTGCAAATTAACTTGGATAACTATGCATCCAAGGTGATCCATACGACTAGGCGGCACTAGGTCTGAGGCTAGAGATGATGACTCGGGCCAGAACCCTCTGCCAATCCCTGAGAACTGGCAGCAAATACTGGCAGACATGCAAGCTCGATTGCAGAGTCAGGAAGAGCAGATTCGATTATTGAGATAGCAGGCTCCGTCAGGGAGTACTGCACCTATTGTGCCACCTGTTATGGCACCAGCTGTTCAGGCACCTGAGATTTGGAACATGTGGAAGCCACTGTATGAGCGGTTCAGGAGGCAGCATCCTCCAACGTTTGAGGGAGGACCAGATCAACTAAAGGCCGAGCAGTGGATGAGTATGATTGCCTCTATCCTAGATTTCATGAGGGTTGAAGGTAATGGCAGGGTGGCCTGTGCCACCTATATGCTAAGAGAGGATGCCCGCATTTGGTGGGAAGTGGCATCACAGACCAGGGATGTGTCTACGCTGAGTTGGGATGGGTTTAAGGACTTATTCAGCCAGAAGTATTATAACGTTGCCGTCAGGGCATCGAGAGTAAATGAATTTGTGGGGTTAGTACAGGGCAACATGATAGTTACAGAATACTCTGTGAAGTTTGACAGACTTGCAAAGTTCGTACCAGACCTAGTGCCTACTGACCTAGCTAGGCATTATAGATTTAACAGAGGGCTTAATGTTATGATAGCCCGAGATGTGGGAATTGAAACAGTACCAAGGGGGACGACTTATGCCCACGATGTTGAGAAGGCTCTTACCGCTGAGGAGGCAGAAAATAAGATTTGGAAGGAAAACGCAGCGAAACAGGAGGTTCCCAGGGCGGTGCCTCCATATTCAGGGTCTGGTAGGGGCAGAGGCCCCAGTGATCTGATGAGGAAGACCCCTAACACTTTGACCGATGTTGTTCCTGATAGGAGGGGTCAGGGTGTTCAGGGTGGCCGCCAGGGAGGTAGTGACACACGGAGGAGCTACCTAGAGTGCACGAGGTGCAAAAGATGACATCCGTGCGAATGTTGGGCCAAGGCTTGTTATGTGTGCGGGGTGGTGGGACACCTCAAGAAGGACTACCCAACAGTGAAGAAAGGAGAAGTAGGGAAGATGGACAGCTTGACTCCAGCTCGAGTGTTCACCTTGACGCAGGCAGAGGTTGACGCTAGTCCCTCGGTGGTGACAGGTCAGCTTTCTAGTGCTAGCTCTCCTTTTACTGTAATGATTGACTCTGGTGCTACACATTCATTTGTTTCTAGTAAGGTGATTGATAGATTGTGTAGACCTAGTGAGTATTTTACTGAAGAGTTCGGGATTATATTGCATACAGGGGTACTGGTGGTTTCTAGGAGATGGAATAGAGCATTGCCGATGATGTTTGATGGTAGGGAGTTGTAAGTAAACTTAATTAAGTTAGGTATGGAGGACTTTGACATGATTCTAGGGATGGATTGGCTAGTCAGATATGGGGCTACCATTGATTGCAGGAAGAAGATGGTGACTTTTGAGCTTGAGGGAGAGGATCCCTTTGTTTTCATGGGTGCGGTATGTGGACCCCGCATACCCATGATATCAGCACTGAGAGCTAGGGACCTATTATAGGGAGGATGTATAGGGTTCCTAGCAAGTGTGGTGGATACTACCAAAGTTTTGCCAACAGAGCCGGGAGAGACTTGATTGGTTCATGAGTTCTTGGATGTGTTCCCTGAGGATTTACCACGACTACCGCCACACAGGGAGATTCAGTTTGTTATTGAGTTAGCGCTAGGGATAAAGCCAGTGTCGAGGGCACAATATAGGATGGCACTGACGGAATTGAAAGAATTGAAGATACAGTTACAGGAGCTTCTGGATTTGGGTTTTATCAGGCCTAGTTACTCACCATGGGGTGCTCCGGTTTTGTTTGTGAAGAAGAAGGATGGGACTCTAAGAATGTGTATAGACTACAAGTAGTTGAAGAAGTTGACCATCAAGAATAAATACCTTTTACCAAGGATCGACGACTTGTTTGATCAGCTGCAGGGAAAGACGGTATTCTCAAAGATTGACCTTCGATCTGGTTATCACCATCTGAGGATCAAGGATGAGGATATACCGAAGATGGCCTTCCGAACGAGGTACGGGCATTATGAGTTTCTGGTCATGTCGTTTGGTTTGACCAATGCCCCAGCAGCCTTCATGGGCCTAATGAATAGGGTGTTCAAGAACTTCTTGGATCAGTTTGTGATTGTCTTCATCGATGACATCTTAGTGTACTCCAGTTCGGAGGCAGCGCGCGAATAACATTTGCAACAAGTCTTGCAGAGGTTGAGAGAGCACCGGTTCTATGCCAAGTTTAAGAAGTGTGAGTTTTGGCTACCATAAGTGACATTCCTTGGACATATTATTGGTGAGGATGGGATTAAGGTGGATCCATCCAAGGTGGAGGCAGTGAGAGATTGGTCGAGGCCAAGGAATGCCTCAGAGGTTAGGAGTTTCCTCTAATTAACGGGTTATTATAGGCGGTTTGTGGAAAGGTTTTTAAAGATTGCTGAATCGATGACAGAATTGACACGGAAGAATTTGAATTTCGTATGGTCAGACAAGTGTGAGAACAGCTTCCAAGAGTTGAAGCGACGACTTATTACAGCACCTGTGCTAAGTCTCCCTTTGGATGGAGGGAAGTTTGTGGTATATTGTGATGCATCGAGGTTGGGTTTGGGATGTGTACTGATGCAGAATGAGAAGGTTATAGCTTATGCATCACGGCAGCTAAAGGAGTATGAGCAGCTGTACCCTAACCATGATCTGGAGTTAGCAACGATGGTATTCGCACTGAAAGTGTGGCGACAATATCTATATGGAGAGAAGTGCGAGATATACACCAATCATAAGAGTTTGAAGTACTTCTTCACCGAGAAGGACCTGAACATGAGGCAGAGGTGTTGGCTGGAGTTGGTAAAGGACTATGACTGCAACATTCTTTACCACCCAGGGAAAGCCAATGTAGTGGCGAATGCATTGAGCCGGAGGGGCCCAGGACAGTTGTTTAGTTCCACTCGGATATCAAGAGAATTGGCAGACAAGATGTCCAGAGTGGGGATAGAGTTGGTGGTGGGCTGGTTGGCCAATATTACCTTGTAGTCGACCCTGCTAGAGCGAATTAAGGAGGGTCAATTAGTTGATGCATAGTTGCAGGAAGTTAGAGAGAATGTCTTAGCAGGAGTGGCTAAGGATTATTCCATTTCTGAGATTGGTCTGCTATAGTATCAGGGACGGATCTGTGTTCATGACTCGGTGTGGGGCATAGTAGACAGATACACCAAGTCAGCTCACTTTCTGCCAGTGAGGACAACTTATACTGTGGATCAGTATGCAGAGTTGTATGTGAGGGAGATTGTACGTCTCCATGGGGTTCCCAAGTCTATAGTGTCAGACCAGGATCCTATTTTTACTTCTAAGTTTTGGAGTGGATTGTAGAAGGCTATGGGGACTTAGTTGAAGTTCAGCACTGCCTTTCATCCTCGTATTGATGGACAGTGTAAGAGGACATTTTAGGTATTGGAGGATATGCTCAGAGCGTGCGTGATAGACTTTGAGGGGTCTTGGAGTAAGTATCTCTCGTTGATTGAGTTTTCATACAACAACAGTTATCAATCAATGATTAGAGTAGCTCCATATGAGATGTTATATGGGTGGAGATGTAGATCACCCATTCATTGGGATGAGATGGGTGAGAGGATGTATTTGGGACCAGACATGGTTTAGAAGACTAATGAAGCTATTGAGAAGATTCGAGCTCGAATGCTCGCTTCGCATAACAGACAGAAAAGCTATGTTGATCCCAAGCGTAGGGACGTGGAGTTCCAGGTTGGGGACCATGTGTTTTTGCTAGTTTCACCACTGCGAGGAGTGATAATGTTCGGGATGAAGGGCAAGCTAAGCCCTAGATTCATTGGACCTTTCGAGATCCTAGAGAGGATCGAGCAGGTGGCTTACAAGTTAGCTTTGCCACTGTCATTGTCAGGAGTCCATGACGTATTCCATATTTCTATGCTTCAGAAGTACGTCTCAGATACAACTCATGTTTTGAAGTATGAGGACTTGGAATTACAAACAGATTGTCTTATGAGGAGCGACGGGTTCAGGTCTTAGACAAGAAAGACAAGGTTCTACATAACAAGATGATTCCTCTAGTTAAAGTGTTGTGGAGGAATAACAAGGTCGAGGAAGCTACCTGGGAGCTTGAATCAGCGATGCGGGATCAGTATCCCGAGTTATTCAGGTAAATTTCCGGTACAAAATTCTCAGTAGGAGGGGATAGTAACGACCCAAGATTTGCTAATAAGGCTTAAGGGCCTTGACTAGCGTTTCAGGATGGCATGATTGGCATATGTGTGATGTAATAGTTAATGCATGATTATGTGGCATGCATGATTCTATGACTATGTGGATATGTGAAATGCATGTTTATGAGTATTAAATATGCATGTGGGCCCTGTTTCGCTTTTAAGGGCATATTTGTAATTTTGGCCCATTGAGGGCATAAATGTGATTATATGTGATAAATTGTTGAGACCACATTATTAAGTGGATATATTTGGAGTATATGGCTCGACACGGTCCTAGTGAGCGGATTGGTGAAATAGTCACGGCGGAGACTTATACCCGGCTCGAGGGAGCCTGGGGTATTTTCAGGAATTTAGAAAATATATCCAGGATTATTAGACATTGAGTAAATAATTGGTGATTAATTGGATGATGGGATTAATTGTTAGATATTAGGAACACTCGAGGAATTAGATGGAAATTGGGAGCAAAATGACCATTCTATCCCTTGGGGCTAATTGTAGATTAGTAAACCTTGGAGGGGCATAAAGGTCTTTTGTTTAAGTGATATACTTAGGACTTAGAAAAAAATAGAGAGAACTAGAAGCTAAAGGAAACCATTAGAATACTCTCCTTCTCCCTCACGGTTTGCTCTCTCTCTCTCTCTCTCTCACTCTCACTTTGCCTTGAAGCCAAGGAAGGAAAGGAATGGCAGATGTTAGGCCTTGGCTGGGAGTTTAAGCTGGGAAAACAGAGGAGAATTCAAGGAATTAAGTTGAATTGGTGCAAGGATCCTACTGGAAAGTTGGGCTACAATTTGAGGTAAGAACCTTGGTTTTAATCTCCCAGCTTTACTGGGTTGGTTTAGGTAGAATTCTGGGCTCTTGAGTGTAAATTGAATGATGAATTAGGCTTAGTTTATGGGGTGATAATAGTTAAAGGATTGGGACAGTGATTTTTGTATTGTTGCTAAGGTTTGGGCAATTAAAAATGTGTAATTTACTCTTGAATTTGTAGCTAGTTTAGAGTTGAATTAAGGAGGTTGGGTAGGGAAATTCTGGGTTGGTTTCTTGATGCTCTTGGCTGGGAAGAAGAAGAGAAAACCAAAATTTTCTGGGTTCGAAGGGGGCGCGTCACGACCCAGCCTGGGGGCGCCGCGGTGCGTGTGGCCTTTTTGGCCTGAGGATGCCTTTGACTTGAGGGGCGCCGCGACTCACTAGGCCAAGTTGCGGCCCGCCTCCCCTTTGGCTTTGGGTGCTTACTCTCTGACTTGGGGGCAAGTCGCGACCTGCCTAGGGATTTTAAACTTAGAATTGTTTCAAGAATTGGTAAGAGTCAGGGGTTCGAACCTAGGCACTCGGGACAATTTCTATTACCTGGTTTAGTAGAAATTAAGGCTCCAGAAGCTAGTTTTTGTCTCCAAGGTATTTTTTTTATTTTATTTTGATTGGAAGTTGATGGATACCCATTGGCCTTTGTGACTAGAGTTATCGCCAAGGTTTGGGGCTAAGGATCGTGCTCGGAACCATTTCACTTTCTCCGCTCAGAATTAAAGGTAAGAAAACTGCACCCTTTTGTGTGGTTGTGTTGGGACTGAGATTCCCTATGATTGAATACAAATGATGTATGATTATTATATGCAATGAAAGCATTAAATAGATGGCCTAAGAGTGTCGGGGCTGATATTTGCACATAGGACGCGGCTCGGCCATTGAGAGCTAGGATTAGCTAGGTTACCACTCAGCTCGGCCTAAGCGAGCCGGAGTCAGTAGGTTAAATAGAGGGTGTGGCCTAAGGGCATCAACCCTGAGTATTGTGTAATGATTATGATAAAATGTTTAGTATTGATGTGTTTACTATTGTTAATCTGATGCTTAGGGCTTGTTAAATGGTGGGTTGAATGGCTTGTGATTCGTTGAATGCCATCACTGATTAAGTGTCTGTCATAACATGCGAATACCTGGTTAACTACTTTATGGGTCATTTGATTGTCATTATTGTTTATGCTATATGGTTTTCTTGTTGGGCCTTGGCTCACGGGTGCTACGTGGTGCAGGTAAAGGCAAGGGTAAGGTGGACCAACCATGAATTGGAGAGCTTTAGGCGTGAGGTGTACATTGTCAGTTGCTCTTCCGCCATGGTCGAGAGATTGTACAGGGACAGAAAACCTAAAATGTGTATTTTTCCTTTAGAGTGGCCTTTGCTTGTATTTGACTTTGGGAAGTTTGTAAATTTTTCCTTTAACTTGTTTTTTTTTTTGGATCGCATGTTCTAAACGTTTATTTAAATGAAAAATTATCCGCTTATGTCCAAAATATTTTAACCCTAACCTGTTTATGATTTTAGAAGCACATTTTCAACAAAAAGACTTGATTAGCAAGTCTTGCACTACTTTAAACACACAGTGTAACAGTCTTGGTTACCCAGGGCGTTACAGAATTGTTTTGAAGAAATCAATTGCATGTAAACTACTAAGTATTAAATAAGTTAAAACTTGGTAACTCACACCATAATAAAGACAATAGTTTTTATAGGCCTTTAAGATAACCAACTTTATTTAAAAAGTGTAATGGGTAATTATCTAGATCACATTAATTGTAGAAATAAACTCTTTTATGATTAAATATATTTTGTAATTAATTACATTCATAGGTTATTAATAAACTAGTAATTAATTTGGAATTAATTGAATAGTTTAATAAAACACATTATTTCTAAAATAGTAAGTGTGAGAAAGTGAACATCTCAATGTGACCTATGGTCTCCATTATTAGTACAATACCGTGAGATATGAATAGGGCCTCAAGGCGGTTTTGTTTCTGTCCCCCTTAGGAAGGTTTCTAGACATATTGCTACCAAGGTTGGCTTCTTACGAAGATAGGAAGGAGTGATGTATTTAAGGTGTGATCGACCCTAAGGCGGCACTTTCTAAGTTAAGTCATGAATTCTGAAATAATGGGTTACACTTATAAAGATGAAATTAAGCTTATGTAGTGGATAATTGCATCTTGACCAAACCAGCGATACTTTATTTTTAAAAGAGAAAATAAAGAGTTATTTTGAGTTTTAAATTATAAAGATAAGATTATCTTATAAGCTATCTGAATTTAACTTGACCGACCCTAAGGCGGCACTTTATTTGTTGGGTAGTTGTATCGAGGAAAAGTAAATGTTTATTTATATGTTTTAATTGTTGCATTCATGCATCATATTTACTTTTCAAATAATTGATATTTTTCAAATATTAATATTATTATATTTTATTTCTTTCAGTAGTGTCGAATGGTGGCAATCCTATAACTGCATTACTTTCACTTGAAAAAATTAATGGTGATAATTTTATAAGATGGAAATCAAACTTGAATCTTATGTTAATAAGTGAGGACCATAAATTTGTCATGACTGAGGAATGTCCTGAAGAGTCTGCTGCCAATGCCTTGAAGAATGTTCAGGACAAGTATGATGCCTAGATTCAATCCAACAACAAGGAAAAGTGTTACATGCTTGTGAGCATGAATGTTGTTCTGAGAACAAAGCATGAACCCATGGAAACTGCATTTGAGATAATGTATTCTCTGCAGGTCATGTTTGGACAGTAATCTGATCAAAGTAGACATGATGCTACTAGAACCTACATGACTACTAAGATTGTAACGCCCTAGATAGCCAAGACTGCCACACTGTGTATTTTAAATAGTGCTTAACCCGCTAAACGAGTCTTTAGGCCAAAAACGTGCATCTAAAAGTAATTAATGGGCCAGGGTTAAAATTTTGATCAAAAGGAATGGATATTTTATTAAAAATGTTAAACTGTACATGGGATCCCATAATAACATTTACAAAGTTGTTTACAGTCCAAAATGGTCATTACAATTCAAAAGTTACAAACTCGTCGACCTAAGCGACAAAAATAGGGTTAAACCCTAGTTCCCCTAAGAAACCTTGGCCATGGTGGTCAAGTGGCCGCACATGTACACATCGCCACCTAAGCTCTCCCCTTAAGGTTGGGTAAGCTTTTCTTTCCCTTTACCTGCAACATATAGCACCCGTGAGCCAAGGCTCAGCAAGAAAACCTATTAATGCATGCATACACGTATAAATAAATGATTATGGAATCATTATGGGGCTCACAACCCTAATCAGATTACCATAGAGTCAACCTAGGGTCCCTTGCCCTGAATAGATGACCATGGAGTCATCTTGGTGTCCTTTGCCCTAGCCATGTGACCATAAAGTCACCCTGGTCTTTTTAGCCCTAGCTCTGAGTAACTAGCCATAGAATTAGTTAAGCACTTTAGTTTTCTTCGACCATAGGGTCGGACGAGCGTGTGATGCTCTGTTGATTAGATCTAATCATATAGACCAGCGCTCGATGTGCTATTTTTGCTCTTGACTCATAAGTCAAAGCCTTATGACCAGCGCTCAGCACTATTGTCATTCCTGACAATAAGTCAGTGCTTTACAACCAGTGCTCAGCACTATTGTCATTTCTTACTGATAAGTCAGTGCCTTTCTCACGTAAACAATGCAACCAAGCATTCATAATGCAACAAATATCCATATATAGAGCACTCAACATGCTTCATTAACAATCATGTATGTCACATAATGGGTGCAGATTTCTTACCTCAGACTTGAGCGTAAAATAAATTAAGAACGACCCTTGAGCACGATCCTGCCCTTGAGCCCTTAGCGGTGACCTAATCATAACCAAATATGAAATACCATCAATAATGAGAAATTAAAGTTTCCCAGACCATGACCTAACCCCCAGGACCTCGATCTCTACCAGACCGGGTAATAGATTCAATCCCGAGCCTTAAGATTTGAAACCCCGACCTTAAAACCAAACCTGGCCAAAAAGAACCAGGCAGATCGTGACCTGCCCCCAAAGGTCGCAGCGCACCTCCCAGACAGACAGCCCCCATGTATGGGTGCCAGGGGCAAGTCGCGACTTGCCCCCAAGGGTCGTAGTGCGCCTCCCAGACAAACAACCCCCGTGTCTGGGTGCCAAAGGCAGGCCGCGACTTGCCCTTGAGGGTCGTGGTGCGCCATCAAGACAAAGCCCCATCTTGGCTCTGGGGTTCACATAGGTCGCGATGCCAAAGAACATAGCCGCGACTTGCCCTCGCGGACCCAGCACCCTTATTTTCCTCAGCTCAAAACTCATCACAAAACACTTCCAAACAATCCTGATATCAAAACTGTAACTCAAAACAACATTATCACCAGTCCAGCAATAAAACCCAAGCTTTAAAACACTCAAAACATTACCAAAAACCCAATTCCATAACCAAGCTTCCAAACTTAAAAAAACAACTAAAACCATAGGGAAAACCAATTAAAAACAGAATTGAAAACCTCACCTCAGCTACACCTCTTAGAAGCATCAATTCAATCTTATACCCCAAGCCTTAGATCCTCAAGCTTGAATCCTTAACCTTAGCCTCAAAAATCAAACCAAGAGAGAGAGAGGAAGTGATTGAGAGAGAAAAAGAGTGCTCTACTTCTTTGGTTCATTCCACAGCTTTCCCCTGGGCAAGTCTATCTAATTAGCCTAAAATGACTAAAATGCCCCTAGGGCCAACCTACTCCCTCCAAGCCACCCAAGGGCAATTTTTTCATTATCACTTACCCCGTTAATCATAATTAACATCCCTCAATTCCCGTTACTCCTAATATCCTCAAATAATTACCAAATCATTTCCCATTACCCGCTCAATCCCGGTAACGTACTAAGTACCAAATTACCCCTAGGCTCACCATTAGCCCGGTAATTAACCCCGTTATGACCAAACCGCTAACTTGCTTCCTAGGATTATCTCATGCCGAATAGCTCAAATATATCCACATAATAATGTGGTCTCACCCATATATCACATAAATGCACATAAATATACAAATACACCCTCAACAGGCCAAAATTACGAAAAATGCCCTTCTTATAAGAAACGGCCCCACATATATGCAAATACTGCCATATAATAATAAAATGCACATAATAATGCATATAATAAATTAATAACACATTAATCCAATTATTACCCTCTTTGCCCCCTAATCCAGGCACTAAGCCATATTATGGAATTTGGGACGTTACAAAGATGAAGAAAGGTGTTTTTGTACGTGAACATGTTTTGAGCATAATTAACGTGATGCGTGAAGCAGAAATACATGGGGCCATCATTGATGATTGTACACAAGTAATCATCATACTTGAATGGCTCACTTCTGCCTTTTCTCCGTTCACCACCAACTATATTATGAATAAGTTGGAATTCAACATGACCATGCTGTTGAATGAACTGCAGACATTTGAGTCTCTTAACAAATCCATTACAAAAGAGGCTGAGGTAAATGTGGTAGAGGAGAAACCTTCAAACTCTGAGGATAAGTCCAAGAAAAGGAAGAAGAGCAATGATAAGGACAAAGGAAAGGGCAAGAAGTCCAAGAAAAGCAAGAAGGCACCAAAAGCCAAGGAGAACAAGAATGGCAATAACTCCAAGAAGAAAGAACCAAAAGGAAAATGTTTCCACTGTGGAGTTGAAGGTCATTGGAAGAGAAATTGTAAAAAGTATCTCTCGGAGCTGAAAAAGAAAGGTAAATATGATTTACTTGTGCTTGAAGCTTGTGTAGTGGAAGTGGAGCGCTCGATTCATCTAGAGCAAAAGGAACAGCCCGTTTACATTTTGGGAATAATTAACTTGTTTTGAACAATGTTTATTTTATTACAGGATTTTCTATAAATTTAGTTTCTTTATCTATGTTGCATGAACAATCTTTTGATATTTCTTTTAGTAATAATGCGATTATTATTTTGAAGAATGGATTCAAAATTTGTCAAGCAGAACATACAAATGGTATGTTTATGCTCAAACCTAATGAACTAATGCTTAATAACTTAGAATTATTCAAAGTAGCAAAATCGCAAGGAAACAAACGACAAAAAGTTTCAAAGGAGGATGACACATATCTTTGGCATCTTAGACTTGGTCATATAGGTCTAGACAGGATAAACTGGTTAACAAAAGATGGACCTTTGAGAGAAATAAGAGTTGGAACTCTTTCGGTTTGTGAATCTTGTCTAGAAGTCAAAATGACCAAACGTCCTTTCTCAGCGAAAGACAATAGAGCTAAAGAACCTTTGGGGCTTGTACATAGCGATGTCTGTGGTCCAATCAATGTACAAGCAAGAGGTGGGTATGAGTACTTCGTCACTTTTATTGACGATTACTCAAGATATGGTCATACTTACTTAATGCTTAGGAAATCTGAAACCTTTGGTAAGTTTCAAGAATTCAAAGCAGAGGCTGAGAATCAATTAGGTAAGACTCTTAAAACATTTTGATATGATCGAGGTGGAGAATATTTGGATTTATAATTCAAAGATTTCTTGCTGTAGTATCGTATTCTATCCCAACTCACAACTCCTAGAATGCCACAGCAAAGTGGTGTTTTTGAAAGAAGAACCAGGACCTTGTTAGACATGAACAAAACTATGTTAAGCTACTCTTCACTTCCTCTCTCATTCTTGGGATATGCACTTCAAACGGCGACTTACATTTTTGAATGTAGTCCCATCTAAGACCATAAGCAAAATGCCACTGGAACTGTGGAATGGAAATAAACCTAGTTTGCACCATTTCCGCATTTGGGGTTGTCTTACTCATGTTCTTAGATCTAAATTAGGAAAACTTGATTCAAGGTAAGAAGTGTGCATTTTTTTGGGGTACGCTTCAGAAACAAGAGGCGGTTACTTCTATAGTCCCAAGGACCAAAAGGTATTGTTTCAACAAATGCGACCTTCCTTGAACACGACTATATGAATAATTGTAAACCTAAAAGAATCATTGCAAGTTCCAATTGGGCCAATTACAAGAGCAAGAGCTAGAAGGTTCAAAGAAGCACTTAATGGGCTAATCCAAGAAATATGGGCTGATTATGGAAAGATAAAGTAAAAACTTACTCAAAATGGAGTTCAATGCCTAGTTAATGTTATAGAGGCAATTTAAATGGCTAGTTAACCTCCCAAAATGTGGCCTTTCAATTTTGAGAAATTATGGGCATATATTTATGTTTTATTTATGCCATTTAGTTATATTTTGATTGGTTAAAATAAGACTTTTTGTATTTAGCCATCTAGCTACTTTCTAGAAGCCTAATAGTCTAGAATTGAAGGGTTTTAGTCTATATTAAAGCATGTATCAATTTAATGCTTTAAATATAAATTTTTCTATTCTTGGAGGGTTATTCCAAGTATAAATAGGGGGAGATACAAGTTTGCAAATCAGATTTGGAATTAATATATTTTTTAGAGTGTTTCTCTTTAGTTCTTCAAAGAACTTCTTAGAACTTATCAAGATCTTTCTTGTGGCATTCAAATCCTTGACTTATCACTCACAATCCTTCTCATTTCTTGAGTGTGGCATCTCATATATTTCTTATACCTTTGGTTCTTATCTCTATATAGATAACGGGTCAAGGTTCTTTGTTTTTATAGAATCTGATTTTAGAACGATCCAAGGCCTCCTTGTTCTAAATTGTTTTTTTTTTGTGTCCCATTATTCTTATTGGGGTTCAAATCATTTAGAATCACATCATTTTGTATCAAAGCATAAGGTGTTTAAATTAGGTTATTATCTATCCTTATTCTTATTTCATAGTTGTTCATTTCATTATATTCCATCTTATCAAAATTTCATAAAAAAATAAAAAAGAAAAAAAATTGTTCTCTTTTCTTTGGCAAAAGTCATTCTCTATACTTATCATTTCAGCATTAGAAAAAAAAAACAAAAAAAAAATCTCATTAGAAGTCACATTTGGAATATTGCTTAAATTCAAGATTTCTTTTGCATAAGGGTATTATTCCAATTTCAATACCTCAAACGTGTGTATCAATCTTATCTTTGAATTTTCTTTAGTTCTTAAAAGTTTTCCTTCTTTCCTTTTGCTCTTTTAAATTCTCATTCTTCCAAATTGTTTGTGTTTCATTGTTATAAGAAAATTTTTGTGTGGGTTCATTAAGTTCAATAAAGAACTAAAAGTGGGAACTTAAGAGTAGAAAAAGGCAAGAGAGTGTGAGTGTTATCATTCTTAAGTGAAACACGTGAGAGAGTGTGGTGAAAAACTGTTCTATTTTCTTTCAAATTTTTGTTGGCAGTAATCATGTCTCAAAATCAAGAAGAAGATCAACAACAAGTTGTTCTAAATCTACAAATGCAAGCATTAATGGGAGAGATGAGACGGATGATGAGGGCTGAACTAGAACAACTACATGAAAGGATGGATAAAGTCAAAGAAAGATCACAAAGGGGGCAGCCTCCTATAGCTGCGAATGGGCAACGAAGAGAGAGGAGTCAACATAGATATGATTATGATGATTATTATGCAAATGACGAGGATGAAGATGATCGTGCCTCTAATGTTAACATGGCCATATTTGGGCATGGGAATGGAGGTAGAAGAGCTAGAGATCGATTTGATAACAATTTGGAAAACATTAAAATGAAGATTCCATCCTTCCAAGGAAGAAATGATCTTGAAGCTTATTTGGAGTGGGAGAAGAAGATTGAGTTGGTGTTTGATTGTCACAGCTATTCTGAGTTGAAAAGGTAAAGTTAGCGGCCATTGAATTCACTGACTATGCTATTATTTGGTGGGATCAATTAACTTTGGGCAGGAGAAGAAATGGTGAAAGACCTATTGAGACTTGGGAGGAAATGAGAGCTATTATGAGAAGAAGATTCACTCCAAGTCACTACTACAGAGACTTATTTCAAAAGCTGCAAAGCCTCACTCAAGGGTCTAGAAGTGTTAAAGATTACCACAAGGAGATGGAGATATCCATGATTAAGGCTAACATGGAGGAGGATCGAGATGCTACTATGACCAGGTTCTTAGTTGGTTTAAATCGTGACATTGCAAATGTGGTGGAACTGCAACATTATGTTTAGTTGGATGACATACTGCATATGGCCATAAAAGTGGAGCATCAATTGAAAAGGAAAGGTTCCACAAGATGGGTCAAAGTTCTGGTTCTTCTTCAACATGGAATCAAAATTGGAGCAAGAAGGGTGACAAACCACATTCCAAGAACAATGTTGATCCTAAAGACAACAAAAATGGAGGCATCCATAACCAAGGTAAAACTGATTCCTAAACTTCTAGAAATAGAGATGTTAAATGCTCTAAAGGCACCCATAACCAAGGTAAAACTGATTCCCAAACTTCTAGAAATAGAGATGTTAAATGCTCTAAATGTATGGGAAGAGGCCATATTGCTAGTCGATGTCCAAATAAAAGAGTGATTATTTTGAAAGAAAATGGTGATGTTGAGACCGAAGGTGAATCAGATAATGAATCTATGACACCATTGGAGGATGCAAGTGATGTTGAGTATCCAGTTGAAGGGGAGATGTTGGTTGCAAGGAGAGCTCTAAATGTACAAGTCAAGGAAGATGAAGAGCTACAACATGAAAATATTTTTTCATACCCGATGCCATGTCAACGAGAAGGTATGTAGCATGATTATTGATGGTGGAAGTTGTACTAATGTGGCTAACACTAGTTTGGTGCAAAAATTGAATTTACCAACTTTGAAAAATTTTAGTCCATACAAGTTGTAATAGTTGAATGATTGTGAAGAAGTTAAGGTGAACAAGCAAGTTTTGGTGTCATTCTCAATTGGAAAATACAAAGATCAAGTTTTATGTGATGTGGTTCCAATGCACGCAGGGCATATTCTTTTGGGAAGACCATGGCAATTTGACAGACATGTTAGTCATGATGGTTATTCTAATAGATACTCATTTGTATTCAATGAAAGACCAATCACTCTTGTACCATTAACTCCAAAACAAGTGTGTGAAGATCAAGTGAAGTTAAAAAAAAAAAGAGAAAGAAAAGAGAGGCAGAGATTAAAAAAAGAGAAGAAATACAGAAGAAAAAAAATATTGGTTAGCGAAGAAAAAAAAGAGAGGAAAAAAATGAGTTTCTTTGCAAAAGAAAGAGAGATCAAAAGAGCTTTGTTGACAAAATAGCCTATGACTGTACTTTTGTACAAATAGGCTTGTTCCATTACTAATGAGCTTAATGTTTCATTGCCTAGTGTTGTTGTTTCACTTTTGCAGGACTTTGATGATGTATTTCCTGAAGAGGTATCCAATGGTTTACCGCCAATAAGGGGAATCAAGCATCAAATTTATTTTACTAATGATCATGCACGTTTAAATTGCGTATACGGGAATTCGGGAATTAAACAAACACGTGATGTTTGTTATAGGCACGTTTATATTGCGTAGTCAACTTTACAAAGATCCTGGGGTATGTCAGGCCTCTGAGGTACCACGAGCTTAATGTAAATCTAGCTCGTGTATTTTAGTTCCATGTTTATACAATGGTTCCAGGTGATAAGCTGCTAAATGATTCATCAGTTTGAGCTATTCATCTAGGGGATCGTACCAGAATTCCCCAGATGAATGGTGAACACTTGGCGTATTGCTTATGGCTTTTTGTTAGTTCGCTTTTCCCGAGCTGCCTCAACAAAGTACGTGCTGATATTCAGGGCATACATTTGCCCCCAAGCCCCTGCTCGTGATCTATGATGACACTTTTGACTTTCACGGTGGGGGCTTTTAAACTTCCTTTTCGATTATCCATCCTCTGCCCACCATTTGAGTACTGGACACGTGGAACGCCGTGATTGGCGCCTGCTCGGGCTTCGAGGATGGAATTAAATGGCCTGGCCACCTTTTTGTCGCTGTCTCATCTTCCGCATCTTGACCCTCGTATCTCGTATTTGTTTGATCGGATGGTCCTCGTTTCCTAATGTCTTTTATGTATAAATAAGGCTTGCCATTTTCAGTACTCATCACCTTTTATTTGAAATTTTTCTTCATTTCCTCTCTTCCGATTCTCAAAAGCTCTTCTTCTTCTTCTGCTTAAAATCCCTATATTCTTGTCACAAAAACCCTCTGGAAGCCCAGTCTTGAGGATTTCTCCAGGACTTCTACCTCTACGCTGCTTGCAACCTTCGCTTGGAAAATACATTGTAAGTTTCCTATTTTTCGTGTGTTTCAATTTCCTTTTTCTTTGCCATGCAACTTTACACTCCATAGTCATAAATAGTAGGTTGTTTCTAAATAACTTTGGTGCATAGGTTTCGAGTTTAGACGTATTGAGTAGATCCTAAAATCTGTATAGGATTGAAAGGTTTCTGGGTAAATTTCTTGGTAAATTTCTGGGTAAATTTAGAAAATACCCAATAAGGTGAGAGGTTTTTAGGGTATAAAATCGGGTAGCTTAAGGGTCACGTTTCTTGGGCGGTTTTTCTTTAAAACCCTCTTCCCAAGGCAAGTAGTGTCCTGACTCGCCTGACACACAGATCCCTAAATATCAGGGGTCTGTTGGAAAATCTAGGCGTGTGGCATAGGCAATGCGTGGTATCACACGGGCTGATATTGGCGTCAGCCCATGTATTAGGACACCTCGCCTTTGTTTTTTTTTTCTTCTATTCAAAAGTTCTACGTCGCCCACTAAAAACTCCGTCATTTTTATTCGATAGGCGATTTGATGGCACCAAAGAAAGGAGCATCTAAGAAGAACGCGGCTGGCTCATCATCTCAGCAGCTCCGCAAGGGGAAGGAGGTCGTCCCTGACTCCCCCCCTTCCTGAGTTTGGTCCTGTGGTGGAGGCAGAGGTTGCGGTTGCTCCTGACGCCTTCTTCGAGGCCGAGAGGATCATCTCCAAGATAACAACCCAAGGAAGGGTCAAAAAAATCCTTCTGTCCCACAACATTGAGGCTGGGAAAGGGACTTTAATCGCTCGACCTCCCTACGAGGGGGAGTGGAGCTGTTCACCACTCAAGGACGACTTCGCGGCCTGGAGTGACGAACATTTGAAGGCCGGGGCCTTTCTCCCCCTCGACCAATATTTTACGGACTTCCTCAATTATGTGAGGTTGGCGCCATTCCAGCTCCCCCCCAACTCGTACTGGTTGCTGGCGGGGTTGAAATACATGTTCCTGAAGCATGAGTGGGAGGTCCCCACTCCGGCACACATCCTCTACTTCTTCTGCCTCAAAGCTAGCCCGGACCAGAGAGGACGAGGGGACGAGTTCTATTATTTGACCCAATTTCCTAACTCGCCTGCAGTCATCGAGCTGCCCAGGCACCCCAACGACTTCAAAGATCAATTATTCATGTCAAACGGGTTCCGCAACTGCGAACACCGATACTTCAACCGCCCCCGTAAGTTTTCTTTTCCAAGATCGCATAAAATTCCTTTTATACTTAGTATTCCTTGTGCGTATATTGATTGGAATGTATTCGCGCAGCCATTTTTGCGAGGATGGCTAGATCAGTGACCCTTAGGGGTCAATACGAGACTTTGGCGGGGCTTCGCCCAATGAGGACTATCGCTAGCTCGTGTCTGATGACACGATGCTAGCGTGTAAACTGATTGCCGAAGGTCAGACCTTGGCCTTGAGAAGGACGTGGGTCGTTGCTCCCAGAATCCGCGAGCTCCCTCCCATTCCCAAGAGGAATGCTGAGGCCGATGACAAGGCATCGGAGGAGGACGAGGTACCCCTCATGCGAAAGAGGCGAGCTCCTGAGGCCGCCACGGATCCCATTGCTAAGCGAGCTGCGTCGGGGGCAGCAGCCGGCCCCTCTGGCCAAGTTAACCCATATCCTTTTAGGGATTTAGATAGGGTTGTGGCTGACCTTAGGCTAGTTAGGTTCAACCCCAACCAGCTCGTACACCGTAACCCTGATGACCCAGATCACAATATCACCCTGCTCCAGTGTGTGGACCACTTGGTTCTCTGGTATGATATGGGCAATCCTAGGGGGACCGTAGTGGTGGACAATACCTTGTCCTTTAGGTCGGCCTTCTTTGAAGAGTATAGAACCAACCTTAGGTCGTGGCCATCCCTTCTCCAAGGTGTTGTAGCCCCAAGACTTAGGCAATATGTAGAGGAGTCCAGCCCCAAGGTAGAGTCTGACCCAGAGCCTCCCTTAATCCAAGAAGTGTTTGACTTAGACTCTCCTTTGCCCGTAGCAGCTCTGAGACCGGAGGTCGTGGATATAGACTCCTCTAGCTCGGAGGGTAGGATTTTTTTGTAATGACCCAACAACTCTAGACTTTGGACCATTAATGACTACTATACATAGACACTAATTTTTAATAGTACTTACAAGTGAAAAAATCAAAACTTCATTAAAACTTAAAAAAAAAACAAGTGTTAAACTACATAAAATTTAAAGTAGGATATGGGATCCCATTGTTTTTAAAATAAAAACATAACATAATTTTAAATAAATGGGTTACATAATAAAGTACGGAAAATACATATAAAATTTCAAGAGACTTCATCCTCGAATCGAATTCTCGGTCCTTCGATTCCATTCCGCCTCAATACACATCCCCAAGCTTCCAAGAACCTTTCCCGCCACCAAAGTTATTTTCCTACACATATAAACATAAAGGAGTGATTCTAATGCCCAGCAAGGAAAATCTAACACATAAATCATATACATAAAATTGATATCAACATATATTAAAACATATTATAACATATGTCACATATACTATAATGGCCATTATTACTTGGGGTCCCATAAACTAAACAAGCCATATGCCCATTAGATTTGTGGGGCTTGCTAGCTAAGCAAGTCATATGCCCATAAATTTATTGGGGCTTGTTAGTTGTACAGCTCATATGCCCAAGTCTACAAACATAAAATAACACACAAATCATAAGTTAACATAACACATAAATCATAAGATAACATATGGCATAACACATAATATCCTATCCTATTTTCCTTACCAAAAGTACCGGGATATGAGAACAGGTTTGGGACTTTGAAACACTCCTAAAAACCATAAATGAAAGGGTGAGTATATTGAAGAAAGAGGAATGAAAAGAATGGACGAACTATACCATCAAGAATATACTTACCAAAAACCTTATGTTCAAGATCTTAGATTCCCTATCCAAGAATAAAGAATAAAGTTAGGGTGCTGAGTAGAAAACTATAAGAACTTAAGGAAAAAAATACCAAAATGAACTAGAGTTTGGAATACCTTGAATGCTTCTATGACCGCTCTAAACCTTGAAACAAAATGTGCTATAAACCTTACTTCCCAAGTGTTTGGTAAGCTTATAGTGATTAAGCTCATAATCCCCAACCCAAGTGCTTACACTCTCAAAATAACCTAGCAGCTTGCAGCCTCTGAACTTAGCTTGATGAATGAATAAATGGCTGGGTACTAGGTCCTATTTTTAGAGTTTAAGAATGAAAAGATCTTCATTTAACTTGAATAAAATAATGGCTTTTTAAGTGAAAAATATTTGAATTACCGTTCAGCAGAGGCTGAAGACTCGGTCAGAAAGATGCTGGACTTATCAAGAGGTTAAAGATTAAGATGAGAATGTTTTCAAAAACATTCAAAAATATACCAAAGGAGTCGATATATCGCCTGGGCCAGCATGCTCGAGGCTCGTCGAGGTGATCGTGCGAAGTTACGTGTTTTTCGTATCCCCGTACTACGATATATCGCCCCCTATACGCTGAATATTTAAACACAAAATTGCACATTTTCAGCTTAATTTGAATTGAGTAAACATCCTTGACTAAGTCCTCTAACATTTTCAAAGCTGCTGACAGACCCTAGAATATTCAAATATTAATCTTAATAAACTTATTCCTCAAAAATACTTAATTATCATTAAACATACACAAGACAAGTGTTACTATCTTATTGGGTCTATCTAAACCTTATAATATAATAAATATCACCATAAATATCAGTCATATTAATCAAACCTTAGGTTAAAATTAATATTCTTAAACTATAGGTTAAACTTAGAAAATCTACAAGTGTTACTACGAGTGTCCAAATAAATCCCGGTCTAAACCAAAATCCACAGTCATAAAAATACGACTACTATTACTATTATTACTACTATTTAACTAGCTAAGTAAAGTTCTTGTACTCTACATTTTTGATACCTTGTATGTACTTTCTTTGCAAACTGATGATTATGCACGTATATCTAAAAAAAATTCCTTTTTTTTCAGTTGAGGCCCGCACAACGAGGGGAACCTGACATCCGGTGGATGTTCTAGGAGGGGAGATCCAGTGGCGGCCCTCTAGTCAAGAAACTTCGACCCACGTCGAAGAAAACTCCTCCGGCCGCGGCTACTTCCAAATCCCCGACCAAAGGGATGGGCATGAGCTCGGGAGTTGCGCATGTCACCCCTGAGGAGAAGAGGGGTCCGGCCGCACCCCTTCCTCACCTTCCCCCAACTCCTGCTCGGGACCAAGTAGCACCACCTAGTCCCCCAGCTCCATCAATCCCTTCTGCCTCTGTCTGCATTCCTGTCAACCCCCTGGACATGGAGCTAATCCTAGACACTTTTTGGGGGACGGTCTATGGGGCGGTGAACTACGCGGTGGATCATTTTTACAAGGCCAAGCTCACCGACCTGAGGGCGATCGAGGAGAGGAGCCCGGAGAACGTCATGGAGTCAGCCCAGAGAATGAACCTCACGGTAAGCACTTTTCCTAACCTGACTTTTATTATTCTTCTTGGTATGCGCCTAACTGTTTCTTTTCTTCTTTGCAGGTAGTCCTGGCACAACATCGTAGCATATCTCGAGCAAGGGCTAGGAATGCCGAAATTCAGGCCGAGCTGGCTGCGGCCCAAGCTACTCTCGCCGCTTCTCAACAGAGCGAGCAGAATGCCAAAGCTGCCTTGGTGGCGGCCCAGGTGAGTGAATAGGCAGCGAAGGCTGCCTTAACCACTGCTCAGGAAGGCAAGCAGGCAGCGAAGGCAATCTTGATAGCCCTTCAGGTTGAGCTTGAGGGGGCCAAAGCAAAACAACAGGAGGTCAAGGTGGCCCTTCATGAGGAGAAAAAGGCATCGACATCCTCAATGGAGAGCATGCTTTACCACTGCTGGGCCTTCAATCAGGACAGCAACTTCACCTTTATGGCCGACGCGAGGGGGCACTACCTCGAGAAGTTCAAGGTTCGGCTACAATAGGAGTTGTAGGCGCCGACTGAGACTAGGGAGACCTCTGCTGCGGGCAAGCAGGAGACTGAGGAGGTGACGTCCTCAGAGCGGCCTGGGGGGCTTAGAATTTTTGTAATTTTATTTTCATTTGTTTTTATTTGTAAGTGCTAAGCACGAGGTTATTCTCCTCAAGACAATTTGTTCATTAACTTCAGCTATCCAAGTTTTATTTGTTTTCCAATCTCTCGTCCTTTATGATGTGCTAGGCAAAAACTTAGTTCGCGTTAGCTTTATCGACACCTCGTGTTTTTTAGAAAAAACCTTGGTTAATCAATTTAACCAACTTCTAAGTTTTGGAACCTGGTCGTATCCAGGATACTTAATTTTAAAAAATTAGTTCGTGTTAGTTTTATCGACACCGCATGTTTTTTAGGAAAAACACTGAATCAATTTAACCAACTTCTAAGTTTTGGAACCTGGTCGCGTCCAGGATATTTAATTTAAAAAAACTTAGTTCGTGTTAGTTTTATCGACACCGTATGTTTTTTTAGAAAAAATATTGGATAATCAATTTAACCAACTTCTAAGTTTTGGAACCTGGTCGCCAGGTGATCTACCCCCCAAGTAATCAGGAAGTGGACTTGCTGGGTTACTTTGAACTATCATACAAACGGAACCGTACAGACATAAATGAAACCATACCCATCATCATTCATTTTTTTTTATATAATTAATTGGCTTTTATATGCAAGCCTTACATAGACAAGAGGTTTGACTACTGATAATACTTTCTCAAATGTATAGCATTCCAGGTCCATGGTAACATTTCTCCATTAAGTCGGGCCAATTTGAATGTACCTTCCTATACGATTTTGATGATCCGATAGGGCCCTTCCCAGCTTGGGCCTAAGGCACCATCTTTGGGGTCCTTGGCCACTAAAAACACCCTTTGGAGTACCAGGTCTCCTAATTCAAAGACACGCTTCTTCACCTTTGACTTGAAGTAACGAGTGATTTTCTGTTGATAATGTGCAAGTCATAGCTGTGAATCTTCTCGCTTTTCATCAATCAGGTCGAGGGACGCATTGAGCAATTTGTCATTCTGCTCCTGGCTGAAGGTCTGGATCCTGTGCGTGGCTATCTTTGTTTTGACAGGAAGGACGACCTCACTTCCAAAAGTCAGGGAAAAAGGGGTGTGCCCCGTCGAAGTTCGATGTGAGGTCTAGTACGCCCATAGCACCTGCGGGAGCTGCTCGGGCCAAACTCCCTTAGCCTCGTCTAGCCTCTTCTTAAGGCTTTCCTTGAGCATCTTGTTCACAACTTTGACCTGTCCATTAGCCTGGGGGTAGGCCACTGAAGAAAAACTCTTAATTATGTCGTGTCTTCCACAAAATTCGGTGAAGAGGTCGCTATCGAACTGGGTTCCATTGTCTGACACAATCTTCCTTGGTAGTCTGAACCGGCAGACGATATTTTTAACCACAAAATCGAGGACTCTCTTTGACGTTATCGTTTCCAGGGGCTCTACTTCTGCCCACTTCGTGAAATAGTCAATGTCCACTATTGCGAACTCCTCCTTTTCCCGTGGGCAGGGCTCCAATTAAGTCGATTTCCCAGACCGCGAATGGCCATGGGGACGAGATCATCTTTAGCTCGACTGGTGGAGCTCGGGCGATCGTGGCAAACCGTTGGCACTTGTCACATTTTTGGACGTAGGAAATTGAGTCCTTTGATAGAGTGGACCAATAATATCCTTGCCTCAATATCTTCAAGGCCAGGTTTTGCCCCCCGGCATGATCTCCACAAAAGCCTTCATTCACCTCCTGCAAAATAGTTTTAGCCTCCTCTGGTAGAACACATTACAGAAGAGGCAGAGAGAGGCCACGCCGGTACAACATTCCGTCTATGACTATATACCTCAGAGCTTGATAGAGTATCTTCCTTGCATTATTTTACTCGTCGGGTAACTTCCCTGTTGTAAGGTACTCAACTATGGGAGTCATCCAGGTTGGCCTGGCATCGATCATCTTGATCTCCCTTGCATCCTCTACCACGCTTGGTCTTTCCAAGAATTCCACCGGTATCAGGCTCAAGGTCTCGGCTTCCCTGGAGGTGGCGAGTTTTGCTAGAGCGTCAGCATTGGTGTTCTGCTCACGTGGGATCTGTCCGATTAGTCTGTATTCAAATTCGGACAGCTCCTTCTTCACCTTGGCCAGGTAGGCCGCCATCTTGGTTCCCCGCGCTTGGTATTCCCCAAATACTTGGTTTACCACGAGTTGGGAATCGCTGTAGCACTGGATGGACCTGGCCTTTAGCTCCTTGGTCACTCTAAGCCCAGCCAATAGAGCTTCGTACTCGGCCTCATTGTTGGATGCCTCGAATCCGAACCGTAATGCGGAGTGGAAACGATGTCCCTCTGGGGATATCAAAATGATTCCAGCTCCGGACCCGTTCTCGTTAGATGAACCATCCACAAAGACCCTCCACAATGCCTGCACCGATTCTTCCCCAAGTTCCTCTTGGAATCCAGTGCATTCAACCATGAAATCAGCCAGGGCTTGGCTTTTGATTGCAGTCTGTGGTACGTACAGAATTTCGAATTGGCTGTGCTTGATGGCCCATTTCAAAAGACGTCCTGATGCCTCAGGTTTCTGCAGTACCTACCTTAAAGGTTGATCGGTTATGACGTGGATTGAATGGGACTGAAAATACGGCCTAAAATTTCTGGAGGTCGTGATAAGGCAGAAAGCCATTTTTTCCATCAACGAATATCGAGATTCAGCTCCGAGAAGCCTTTTGCTAATGTAATAGACTGGCTTTTGAGCCTGGTCCTTTTCCTAGACCAGCACGGCGCTAGTCGCATCTTCTGTAACAGCTAAGTAAAGAAAAAGAGGCTCTCCTATCGTTGGCTTAGACAACACTGGCAGCTCGGCTAAATGTGTTTTTACATCGAGGAAGGCCCCCGCTCACATTCTTTGGTCCACTCAAACTTTGTATTCCCTTAGAGCAGGTTATGAAATGGAAAACACTTGTCGGTAGACTTGGAAATGAACCGATTAAGGGATGCCACCCTTCCTGTCAGACTCTGGACGTCTTTTCCCGACCAGGGCGATGGCATTTCGAGTAGCGATCTGATTTTGTCAGTGTTCGCCTCTATCCCCCTAGTGTTGACTATGAAACCCAGAAATTTTCCTGACGCCACCCCAAAGGTACATTTTTGGGGATTCAACCTCATACCATACTTCCTCAGGATCTCAAAACATTCCCTCAGATCGGGAACATGGTCATTGGCAGTTTTTTACTTGACCAACATGTCGTCAACATACACTTCCATGTTTTTCCTGATCTGATTAATGAACATTATGTTGACCAATCTCTGATATGTAGCTCCCGCGTTCTTCAGCCCGAAGGGCATGACTTTGTAACAATAAACATTGGTTGGAGTCATGAAGCTGGTATGCTCCTGGTCCGCGGGATTCATAGCGATCTGGTTATAACCAGAGTATGCATCCATGAAGGACATGAGCTCGTGCCCTGCTGTGGCGTCCACCAACTGGTCAATTCTTGGTAAGGGGAAGCAATCCTTGGGACATGCTTTATTCAGGTCAGAGAAGTCAATGCAGGTCTGCCATTTTCCATTAGGTTTTGGGGCCAGAATAGGATTGGTGACCCAGATCAGGTATTTTTCCTCGTGGATAAAGCCGCATTTTAAAAGTCGAGCAACTTCCTCTTCCAAGGCCGCAACTCGAGTCGTGCCCAGACACCTTTGTTTCTGCGACTTCGCAGGCATGCTTTTGTCCAAGTTGAGGGTATGCATGATGATGCTTGGGCTGATCCCTACCATGTCTTCATGAGACCAGGCGAAAACGTCTAGATTTCCTTGCAGGAATTTCAGCAGCTCCGCCTTTCTCTCATCACCAAGGTTTTTCCCAAGCCTAACCACCCTCGAAGGGTCTTTAGGATTGATGTTTACCTCTTTGAGCTCTTCGATAGCCTGGAGCTCGGACCTATCTTTGCCAGTTCTAGGGTCAATATCGTCACTTAGGGTGGTACCTACGCCATCAGCTGGCTAAGATTCCTTTATCCCAGGGCCAGTTCTCACTTCCTGGGGTTCCTCGCTTCCGCCCTGAATGGCCATCGTCTGCTGCCCGAGTTGTGATTTTCCCTTCATGGAAATGCTATAGCATTCCCTGGCAGCAAACTGATCGCCTTGGACCATACATATCCCCATAGAGGAGGGGAATTTGACTGCGAGGTGGCGAATAAAAGTTATGGCTTCAAATGCCATCAACGTAGGCCGACCCAAAATTGCGTTGTATGCGGTGGGACAATCGATGACCACAAACTCGAGGAGCTTGGAGACAGTTCGAGGTCCCCCTCCCAAGGTTATTACTAACTCAATTGTTCCTATCGCTGTCAACCCTTCGCCAGAGAACCCATACAACATGATGGAGGTGGCCTTCAGCTCGGTTACCGACAACCCCATTTTTTCTAGTGTGGACCGAAACAACAAGTTCACTGTAACGACCCAAATTTCCTAATAAGGTTTAGGACCTTGATTAGGAGGCCGGGAGGGCCATAATTGATTTATTGTATTATTATATGGTTATATGCATGATTGTGTGGGTCATATTATTATATGATGATAAAGGCATGCATGGGACTATATATACTCTGCTGTGAGGGCATTATGGTAATTTGGCTCATTGAGAGCGTAATTGTGTATTTGTGTGTATATTGGTAGGTTAATGTTGAGACCACATTATTATGTGGATATATTTGTGATCAGTGACTCAAGACGATCCTAGTGAGCAAAGTAGCGGAAAAGTCATAACGGGGATTTATACCCGGCTCGGGGTGAGCTCAGGGGTGTAAATGGGAATTTAGTGGATAAGCTGGAGATTATTATGACATTGAGGAATGCTATTGGGTATTAGTAAGGTATCGGGAATTAAGCGGGAAATAATAGAGACATTCGAGGAAGTAGCGGGAATTAGGTAAAGTGACTAAAATGCCCTTAAGTGGACTAAAGGACTAGAGTTAATAGGGAGGGCATAAAGGTCATTTGACTTTTGAGGATGGGTATTACTGAAAGGTTTCAAGTTAGTGGAATTTGTAGAATATGAAAGAAGTCTGAAAAAGAAGGGAAAAGAAAGAGGGAAAGCAGAGGGAGTTTCTCTAAGTCGGTTTGCACTTTCCTTCACTTGTTTTTTTGAGAATTTCTGGAGTAAAGCTTAGAGGGGAGCTGGGATAACTAAACATCAAGGATCTTGACCTAAGACTAAGGAATTGATAGAGGTTTAGCAGGGTTTCACCAACACTTGAGGTAAGGTTCTAGAGTTCATCCATTTCTGTTTCTGGTTTTTAAGTTATGGTGCTTGAGTTGAATTGAATGGAACTTTGGGGAATTCAGGCTTAAGACTGAGGAGAAGCAAGCCAAGAAGGTTTAGAGACAGCTTGTGGTCGAAATTCTATCAAAGGTATAAAGCCTAAACTCTAACTTTGTTGTTCAGCTGGTTTTGATTGAGTTTTGGAGCTTAGGAGTGGCTATGGTGAATTCTGAGTTTGTGGATGCATGTGCTTGAGTTCTAGATGTTTGGGGTGCTTGGGATGAGTGGAATATGGTCATGAGGTTGTTTTTGAGATTGGGAAAGAGTTGGAAGAGTTTTGGTTCGGGTTGGTTTGAGAAAATCGCAGAGGAGGAAAATTGGTGTAAATCTGTCTGTGACTAGCGCTACAGCGCTAGCCTTTGGGCGCTGTAGCGCTAGGCCAAGTTTGCTGAGGGATTTTGGCTTCTGTTTTTAGCGCTGTAGCGCCCTCCCACGAGCGCTGTAGCGCTACCCTGCTTCCTGAAGTGGATTTTAGGGTTGTTTGCAAGGGTTTTTGACCTAAGGTTTGGGGTTTGGTTCCACCACCTTGTTTGGTGGAACTAGGACTTTCCGGGGGCTCGGGATTGGCCCCGGGGCTAGGTTTTGAACTTGGGAATTTATAATGACTTTGGCCATGATTGTGATTAGGTAAGCGCTAGGGCTCGAGGGGGGATCATGCTCAAGGAGTCAGGTGATCAAAGCTAGTGAAAAAGGTAAGAAAGCTGCACCTGAGTATGTGGTTAGGATGGGACTAAGTGTTCCCTTTGTTTGTATGCATTGTTATGTGAATGTGATTAACCATGTGGACGCGATGGGACTAAGAGCTCCCTACATTTGTATATCATGCCGTGAGATGGTGTTATTATGCCATGGGACATGCGATTACCGGCCTAAGGGTGTCGGAATCAATATTTGCGCACTGGGGCGCGGCTCGGCCACTGGTAGCTGAGGCAGCTTACTTATCACTGAGCTCGGTTAAGCTGGCCAGAGTCAGTGAGTATTACACTGGGGGCGACCCTAATGAGCCGAAGACAGTGTGTTAAATAGAGGGTGCGACTAAGGGCGCCAACCCTGAATTGTTATTTGATGGTTATGACAATCTATTGATTATGAATGTGAATATTGTGTTATGAGTATAGTTGGTTGACTGTTTGGATGACAATTTGTTATTACTGATTAGATAAGTGTTATGAAATATCGAATTCTTAGTTGAGCATTGTGAAATATTAGATAAGTGTTGCTGGTCTTGCTATGTTATTATGCTTTCTTGCTGGGCCTTGGCTCACGGGTGCTACGTGGTGCAGGTAAAGGCAAGGGTAGGCTGAATCAACCATGAGTTGGAGGGCTCTGGGGGCGAGGTGTACATTGTCAGCTGCTCGGCCGCCACGGTCGAGGAAATTGTACAGGAACGGAAACTTAAAATGTATATTTTTCCATTAGAGTGGCTTGAACTACTTGTAACTTCTAGAATTTGTTGTAACTAAGACACCTAAACCCTGTTTTGAGTCTCTGTGTATTAATCCGTCGATTTTAATGAAAATAGCCTGTTTGTGACCAAAATCTTTTTATTCTTACTCTGACAATGATATAGAATTTGCACTTTGTCTGAATGACTTGGTTAGCAAGTCTTGCGCTATTTTAAACACACAGTGTAACGGTCTTGGTTATCCAGGGCGTTACATTCACTGAACTCCCATTTTCAACTAGTATCCTCCTAACTCTCTGATTGGCGAGCTGGGTGGTTATGACTATAGGATCGTTATGTGGGAACTGGACATGACTATCATCTTCTTTGGTGAAATTGATTGGCTGTCTCTCTAATCGTTGTTGTTTGGGTATGTGCTGCTCTGGGACAAATTCGACTCTGTTATGAGACTTCAATTCGTTGATGTATCTTTTCTGAGCACCTCTGCTTGAGCCTGCCAGATGAGGGCCTCTAGAAATGGTGGTTATCTATCCTCCTGTTATTGGAGGAGGGATGTCCTGACCCACCTGGGCTCTGATCGGATTTCCTGGGGCTTCCGGAGCTGATTGAATGTTTTGCCTGGCGGGTTGATTAGGAGTGACCCGATTCCAGGCATACTAAGCCAGGGGTCCAGCCCAGATGAGTGTCTCGATCTCATCCTTCAGATGCCTGTAATCATCGGTGTTGTGACTGATGTCATTGTGGAATCGACAGAATTTGGAAGGGTCTCTCTTAGCCTTCTTATTTTTCAAGGGCTCTGACTTTTTCCAGGGAAGGCGGGCAGAATTCGCTAGGAAAATGTGCTCTCTAGTGTCAGTGAGGTCGGTATAAACCGCGTAGACCGGTTTGAACTTTTCCATGGGCTTGTTCTTCTTTGGACCGTGTTGGTCGCCCTCACCACTTCCCTTTCTCTTGCTTCCTCCCCCCTGGTTATTCTGGGGAACGGTTTCAGTCACTGTTACGACGTCTGTTTCCGCTCCAGCGGGCTAGTCAGAGACTTGGTCGGTTCCCGCAACCGATGCTCGTGCTTCTTCCAAGTTTATCCATCTCTAAGCCTTGTTCAGGATTTCATCCACGGTGCTGACACCTTTCCTCTGGATTTCTTTCCACAGCTTGCCCCCACAAGGATTCCAATTCTCATAGCCATGAGTCTGGAACTTTCGTCTGTGTTCCTAGCTCGGGTCGCAATGTTGACGAACCTGCTCAGATAAGCTTTTAAGGGTTCTTCAGGCTGTTGCTTCACGTTCACCAGGGAATCCGCTTTGACGCGAACTGCTTGAGAGGCTCAGAATGCCCTCTTGAAATCTGTAGAGAAACTCTTCCACGAGCTGATAGACTATTTCTTGCATTGCTTGAACCATTGCCTAGCTGGCCCGATCAAAGTCGGAGGGAATATTAGGCATCTCAGCTCGGGCCCGATATTATGGGCCATCATCAGGGTGTTGAACATCCCCAAGTGATCCGACGGATCTCCATCCCCATCGAATTTGGATAGATGGGGCATCCTGAAACCCGACAGGTACGTCGTTGCTGCAATGTTGGGGGTAAAAAGCTCAAGCTCATCCCCCAAGTCGTATTCATCTTTTCTCTTCTCTGATAGGAGCCTCTTCATTAGTTCCTCCATCCGACCTAACCTTTCAAGGGTTTGGTCTTTTATCCCTGGGTTGTTCTGGGGCTGTTCAACCGCTCCCGTCCCATTGTACGCGTTAGGCGGGTTATTGTCCCTCCAAGCTTGAGCTTGGTTTGGTGGGACATTCCTGTCGTCACGTATTTCAGAAGGACCATCCTCTCGGCGAGCATGACTTTTGTTTCTGGTCGGCTCTCCCCTCTGCGAGTTGAGGTGATCTCGAAGGTCGGTCCGCGGGGCGGCTCGAGGGCTTTGTGCCGAAGTTAGATGATTTCTCAGGTCTCCACCAGATCTACCACTTCGGCGGCTTTTGGTCCAATAACTCCCATTGGAAAAGCTCAGGGCCTGCTACTGAGGGTGAGGATCTGGGACATTTTCGTGTGCTCGCGGGTGATGAGCAGGAATGGCAGGAGGTAGGTTCCTCATGCTGTTCCCGTACGCTGGAATGTCTCGAGCAGGATGAGGAGGAGATGGATATCTTATCGGGGAAGGAGGATGTCTGATCGGTGATGCAATTCTAGTTCAGTCAGGTCAGACCAAACTAGCTCGCGGTCTCTCTGTTCCAGCGCCTCCAGCCCTCTGCGTCTGGTGATCCGATCACTGCGCAGGGGGGCTAGCCGGAGTAGGTTAGCCACGCAAGCTTCCCCCAAATCTCCTCCTTGAACCATTGCGAGCTCTCCTAGGTGCATTTGATGGTGGAGTCGAACTTGGGGTTGAAGTTCTGACTGAGCGGCTGACTCGTTGATGGGCCCTGGGAAAATCATCAAACACAGTTTCCTGGCGATGGTGCGACATGGGCGCAGAACTCGGGGTTGAGGTTCTAACTGATCGACTGGGCCTGGGCCGACTATCCCGGCATGACTTGTGAGTCCTACATTGCCTCTTTCCGATGTTAACGTCGGTTGTAAGAGGGGGTAACCAGGCTAAGACTTCCTCGATTTTCTTTGGCTAGATGACTCCTCAACTGTATGTTTTCCATTTCCACCACCGTCAGGTAACCTGGGTTCAGATTTGGCGGTAGGGGCGTCAAACTCCCAGTGTCTTCATGGCCCATTGGTTGCTTCCCCGATCATTTCTGGATCTCCGGGTCCTGCTCGTTGGATACGGCGGTATGGTGAGCCTCCTGCCCACCATGTTGATCTGCCTCGTTACCATGTCTCGAACGAGTCACCACCATGATCAAGTTTTTGTGATAGCACTAATCTAAATCCTCTCAATGAAAGCACCAAACTGTTGACGTGGTTTTTCACCAACAGTGAATTATATGAATAACTAGGATGAATTAGTGCTTAATAATAAACCGTAATAAGAAAATGATGATACTCAAGGATGCTGGAAGTCAACGATGAAGAGAAAAATGATCACTCCTTTTTATGTGGTTCGGAGGTTAAAATCCCCCTAGTCCACGAGTCAATATTATTACTGTTTCTCTCTCTTGCTATTTTTAAAGAGTATTTGCATTACAGAAAGAATTCAACCCCTTGCACTACCCAGGATCCTGGTATTTATAGGAGAATGATCTCTGGGTAGGTATTGGGGCCATCCCGTGATCTCTTGATCCTTCACATCATTCTTGTGACATTGATGATTAATATCTAAATTTTACACTGAGGTGCGGTCTAATCAATCAGATAAAAAAGGTAATGGGCCGCATGGCCTTAATCAGGTGCGTGATGTCTGATCACGCATGTTTAAATTGCGTATCCGGGAATTCGAGAATTAAACAGACACGTGATGTCTGTTATAGGCACGTTTATATTGCGTGGTCAACTTTACAAAGACCCTGGGGTATGTCAGGCCTCTAAGGTACCACGAGCTTAATGTAAATCTAGCTCGTGTCTTTTGGTGCCATGTTTATATAATGGTTCCAGGTGATAAGCTTCTAAATGATTCATTAGTTCAAGCTATTCATCTAGGGGATCGTACCAGATTTCCCCGGATGAATGGTGAACACGTGGTGTATTTCTTATGGATTTTTGTTAGTTCGCTTTTCCCGAGCTGCCTCAACAAAGTACGTGCTAATATTCAGGGCGTACAGGCCATTTTGGTGTATCTAAGACATTAGAAATCTTGCATGAACACTTTTTTTGGCCTCATATGAAACAAGATGTTAAAAAGAGTTTATGAAAAGTGTATTACATATAGAAAAGCTAAGTCTCGGGTCAAGCCTCATGGTTGTATACTCCTTTCCCTATTCCTAGTGAACCTTGGATTGACATATCTATGGACTTTGTTTTGGGTTTACCTAAGTCTAGAAAAGGCAGGGATTCTATATATGTGATTGTAGATAGGTTTTCAAAAATGGCATATTTCATTCCATGTCATAAAATCGATGATGCATCACATATTGCTAATTTGTTTTTCAAGGAAATTGTAAGATTGCACGGCATCCCCAAAAGAATTGTTTCAAATAGAGATGCAAAGTTCTTGAGCTATTTTTGGAAGACGTTGTTGGGAAAGCTAGGTACTAAGCTTTTGTTTTCTACTACTTGTCACCCACAAACTAATGGTCAAACTGAAGTGGTTAACAGAACATTATCTACTTTGTTGCGTGCAATAATACAAAAGAACTTGAAAACATGGGAAGATTGCTTGCCACATGTAGAGTTTGCATATAATAGGAGTGTACATTCTGCAACTAAGTTTTCACCTTTTGAAATTGTGTATGGTTTTAGTCCATTGACACCATTGGATTTAACTCAATTGCCTTTGACTGAGCGTGTTAACTTAGATGGAAAAAAAAAATTGATTTTGTTAAACAGATTCATGAGAAGGTTCAACAGAACATTGAGAAGAAGACTGAACAATATGCAGCCCAAGCCAATAAAGGGCGAAAGAAAGTTGTATTTGAACCTGGTGATTGGGTTTGGGTGCATATGAGGTAGGAACAATTTCCTATCCAAAGACGATCTAAACTTCTTCCAAGGGGTGATGGTCCATTTCAAGTGTTGGAAAAGATCAATGACAATGCCTATAAGTTAGACCTTCCAGGTGAATATAATGTGAGTGCAAGTTTTAATGTTTCTGATTTGTCTCCTTTTGATGTAGGTGAAGATTTGAGGATAAATCCTTTTCAAGAGGGAGGGAATGATGAGAATAAAGGAGCAACACTAAAAGAATCATTGCAAGTTCCAATTAGGCCAATTACAAGAGCAAGAGCTAGAAGGTTCAAAGAAGCACTTAATGGGCCAATCCAAGAAATATGGGCTGATTATGGAAAGATAAAGTCATAACTTACTCAAAATGGAGTTTAATGCCTAGTTAATGTTATTGAGGCAATTTAAATGGTTGCTTAACATCCCAAAACGTGGCCTTTCAGTTTGGAGGAGTTATGGGCATATATTTATGTTTTATTTATGCCATTTAGTTATATTTTGATTAGTTAAAATAAGACTTTTTGTATTCAGCCATTTAGCTACTTTCTAGAAGCCTAATGGTCTAGAATTGAAGGGTTTTGGTCTATATTAATGCATGTATCAATTTAATGCTTTAAATATAACTTTTCCTATTCTTGGAGGGATGTTCCAAGTATAAATAGGGGAAGATACGAGTTTGCAAATCAGATTTGGAATTAATATATTTTTTAGAGTGTTTTCTCTTTGGTTCTTCAAAGAACTTAGAACTTATCAAGATCTTTCTTATGGCGTTCAAATCCTTAACTTATCACTCACAATCCTTCTCATTTCTTGAGTGTGGCGTCTCATATCTTTCTTATACCTTTGGTTCTTATCTCTTTATAGATAATAGGTCAAGGCTCTTTGTTTTTATAGAATCTGATTTTAGAACGATCCAAGGCCTCCTTGTTCTAAATTGTTTTTTTGGGTCCCATTATTCTTATTGGGGTTCAACTTATTTAGAATCACATCAGAAAAGAAACCCAGATGAAACGTCGTAGTGGGAGGATTGTGAGACAACTTGTTCGCTATGAACATAAGGCACGTGTCATTGTTTCTGATACAGACAAGGATGATTCATTAACCTATAAAGAGGCAATGGATGAGCCTGAAAATGAGAAATGACAAGAAACCATGAACCAAGAAATGGAATCTATGTATTCCAATTTTGTCTGGGAACTCGTAGATCCACCTAAAGATGTCAGGCCCATTATGTGCAAATGGATATACAAGAAGAAAAGAGGTGTAGATGGGAAAGATGAGACTTTCAAAGCAAGGCTAGTAGCCAAAGCCTACACTCAGAGAGAATGTGTTGATTATGAAGAAACATTTTCTCATGTGGCCATGCTTAAATTCATTCGCATCCTTTTATCCATAGTTGCCACCTATGACTATGAGATATCGCAAATGGACGTCAAGACAGCTTTTCTGAATGGCTATCTTAATGAAAGTATCTATATGGTACAACCAAAAGGGTTCATCAAGAATGGAGAAGATCAAAAGGTATGTAAGTTGCTGAAATCCATTTATGGATTAAAGCATGTATCTAGATCTTGGAATATCACCTTTAATGAAACAATTAAAACATATGGCTTCGAACAGAATATCGACGAAGCATGTGTGTACAAATAAATCAAAGGAAAAGTAGTGGTTTTTCTAGTTATGTACGTGGATAACATTATCCTTATTGAAAACAATGTAGAGACATTGTCAAACGTGAAGAAGTGGTTAGCCAAAAAATTCCAAGTGAAAGATTTAGGCGAGGCAAGCTATGTTCTGGGAATCCAAATCCTAAGGGATAGGAAGAACAAGTTCTTGACACTTTATCAGGCTAATTATATCGATAAGTTGCTTGAAAGATTCTCTATGGAGAATTCCAAGAAAGGTCAGTTACCGACCAGACATGGAATTACTCTCTCCAAGGAACAGTGTTTTAAGACACCTCAAGAGGAAGAGGATATGAGAAAGTATCCCTGATTCAACAGTTGGGAGTCTGATGTATGCCATTTTGTGTACTAGACCCAACATATGCTATGCAGTAGGGATTGTGAGTCATTATCAATCAAATCCTGGTTTGGAACACTGGATTACAGTAAATCACATTTTCAAGTATCTTAGGAGAAGGAGAGATTATATGCTTGTATATTCAGGGGGTGAGTTAAACCCTACCGGATACAGTGATTCTGATTTCCAATCAGACAAAGACAGTTGCAAGTCAATGTCTAGGTTAGTATTCTCTCTTGGTGGAGGAGCTGTGGTCTGGAGGAGTATTAAACAATCCATCATAGCAGATGCAATCATGGAAGCCAAATACATCGCGGCTTGTGAAGCAGCTAAGGAGACAGTTTGGTTGAGAAAGCTCTACACTAATCTGGAAGTAGTTCCAGATATGGATAAGCCACTAATCCTATCATGTAACAACAGTGGAGCAGTAGCTAACTCGAAGGAACCAAGAAGCCACAAGAGAGAAAATCATATAGAAAGGAAATACCATCAGGTTAGAGAGATTGTACACCGAGGTGATTTGATTGTTATGAAGATAGCATCGGAACAAAACCTGGCTGATTAGTTTACCAAGACACTTCCTGCAAAATCGTTTATGAGTCATGTATACAACATGGGATTAAGAGAAATGCCTCACTTGCTTTGAGGGCAAGTGGGAAATTATTAAGATTAAAGCCCTAAAAGCATGTAAAGACATTTTATTGAATTAAATAAAAAGAACAATTTTATTATATATTTGAATATTATAATTATTGTTTGAATTAATTATATGATAATATCAAGAAAATTCCTTATTCCTTCATGAGAATATGATCTTGTATTAGTACGAGAGAATTAAGATCATATATAATGAATAAAATAGTCAGCAACATATTAAAGTAAAGAATCTTTGATGAATGGTTACTAGTGCGGTTTACTAAGCATACGAGATGCTAGTGATCTAAATTTGGATTACTGATGTGGATAGACATCTTAGTAAAGGTATTGTATATAATAAAGATTATATATGACGGGACCGATAAGAATTCATTATCTTTATAAACTTACCGTTTGACATAAATATTTTTTTCTTATCATAATAGATGATCATTTGTAGATCAGTCTAAATCCCAAGTATTCACGAACTCATGTTTGTGTTTATTGGATCTTTTGAATCACTCATTAAGGTTTTTTAGTATAATGAGGCTAATGACTTTTGTTTTGGAGATTCAATATCATGAATGACTAGGAATATGAAGTACAATAATGGAATCCATACTTTCCTAATAGATCGAATTTGATTCCCTTAAGGGTTAATTCTGGAATTGAATAGTTATTGAGCTCAAATCTATAATTTGATTATAGATCAATTATTCACTAGTGATTTAATGGTACTTAAGGATCAAGATGTAATTAGAATGGTAAAATGGTAACTTGACCAGCACTAATTAACGAACCAATAAATGGATGATAAAATTACATTTATTGATTATATCAATGGACTACAAGAGAAAACTCTATAAATATAATTCTATAAATACTTAGAGTGTAATTCCATAATTATAATGAAGTAATCATGAAATTAATAAGAGTTTGACTAATAATCTGGTTTATTGAAGCTTCGTATTATAGGTTCATGGTCCCCAGATCACCTCTGTCCTACACTATCAGGGGTAAGGATGTCAAAAGAAAGATTTGTAGAGAGGACTTAATTGCAAATGAATTAATTTTCCAGGTCAATAAAATAATTATGTGATAGTTATGGGCAATTGATTAATTATGAATTAATTAATTATTTAACAATATAGTTTTTATTTTAAAAACTATAGGTTAAAATAAATATTAATCTTGTTTTAATTAATATATAAAGAGAGATTAATAATTATCTTATTTAGAATAAGATATTTATTTATTTATTTATTTAGAACTGATATTTTCAAATAAAGTTAATTTTGAATTAGCTGATATTTATTTTGGGATAAATATATTGTCTTAAATATTAATTAAATAAATAAATGAGAAAATTAAGGGAAACCCTAATGTGGCTCACGCCAGTCACTATACTGCACAGTGAGTGGCGCCACACAAGGATATTTTCTATCCCTGGGATTTGAATTTTAAATTTTAAATAATTTATTTATTTAATTATTCCTTTTTAAATATGATTTAAATTAAATAATTGAATATGTTACAACTGATCAGTTTTATTTTAATAAAAATTTAATTAAATTAGTTAATTATCTTTATAAACCTAAAATAGAAATTATTGTTTGACACAGGCTCTCTCTCAGAAACATAAGTGATAGTTTTTCCTAAACTTGAAAAACTATTCAATTCATCTTCTCTTTATCAAACCTCTCTAGATCTCATGTGTTGAGTACATCTAGAGAGTCATAAATCAACATTTTGAATCCTACATGTCCACACACGTCCTTGTGTATTTGAGGATTGGTCTAGAAGATCAAGGTGTGAGTTTTCAGAACTTGGATAGGAAGATCATTGATTTTATACAAAAAGATTTGAGGACACTTGATAGGCTACAAAAGGTAATCTCTAATCTGATTGTATGTGATTTAATATATGTATGTATGTATGATCTTGGCTTGTATTAATAATTATTAGAAAGGGCTCATTCCCCACTGCGTATCTCTGATTTTCTCTTTTAATACCAACACTTAAACCCTACTAGATACACTAATTCTGATTTCCAATTAGACAAAGACAGTCGTAAATCGACGTCTGGGTCAGTATTCACTCTTGGTGGAGGAGATGTAGTCTAGAGAAGTACTAAATAATCCAGTATTGTAGATTCAACCATGGAAGCTGAGTATATAGTGGCTTGTAAAGCAACTAAGGAAGCAATTTGGTTAAGAAAGTTCTATACTGATCTGAAAGTAGTTCCAGATATGGATAAGCCACTAATCATGTACTGTGACAACAGTGGAGCAGTAGCTAATTCCAGGGAACCTGGAAGCCATAAGAGATGAAAGCATATAGAAAGGAAATATCATCTAGTTAGAGAGATTGTGCACAGAGGTGATGTGACTATGATGAACATTTACAAAGATAGTGTCAGAACAGAACCTGGCAGTGTAATGTCCCAAATTACCTAATAAGGTTTACGACCTTGATTAGGGGGCCAGGATGGAAAATTATGAAAATTATGTGATTTAATTATGAAATATGTGTTTATGTGATATATATGTGTATCATTATATGATTACGTGAGTTATATTATGATATGAATAGATATGTATGTGTGCCTGTTTCTAATCAGAAGGGCAATTTTCATAATTTGGCCCATTACGGGTATATTTGGAGTATATGTGCATATATGTGATATATGTGTGAGACCACATTATTATGTGGATATATTTGAGTTACTCGGCACGAGTCGATCCTAGGGAGCAAGTTAGCGGGAAAGTCATAACGGGACCAATACTAGACTCGGGTGAGTCAAGTGGTATTTTGGGTATTTAGTACATTACCGAGATATTGGGTAATGGGAATAAATATTCGAGGATATATTTGGAGTTAGCGATATTAGGAGGGAATTATGGGGATTTTGTACATTTTATCCTTGGGGACATTTTTGGCACCCCAAGCCTTGTGATTTGCTTAAGGTTACTTGAACTCTAAGTAACCTCTCATAATTTAACAACACAAAAAACTCTCTCGTTTTCTCTCTCCCATTTTCTCATTTTCGCTCATTAGCGTTTTCAAAGGAAACTCGAGTTTTAGAGCTCGGATTCAAGTGAGGTTAAAGTCATAACAATTCTATGGAAGATTAGAAGCTTAATAATCTGAACATTTAGTTGGAAAATGACTTAATTAGAGGTAATTTAAGCTTTAAGTTTCTGAGTTTTGTTTTCCTTGAGTTCTTAAGCTTTGATTGGATTTTGTGGTTTTGGTGAGTTTTCAATCCGTTTGAAAGTTGGGTTTTATTGCCTAGGATGTTTTGATGATGCCTTAGGATTGAATTTTGGGTTTGGTGCTGTTTGAATGGGCTTTTGGAGGGATTTAGCTTGAGGAAAATGGAGAAAAACTTGGGTTTTCATGTCGAGTCGCGACCCTGTTCTTGGGGCACCACGGCTCTCATGAACACAGGGAGAAGGAGGAGTTGTCAAGCCATTTGAGCCACGGCGCCTGTAATGGCACGCTGCAACGCGTGTGGTCAAGAGGAGAGCCTTGGGCTCTCTAACTTGGGGTAGACCGCAACTCTTTTGTTTTGAGCCTGTGCGCTTGAAGGGTTTTTGAGCCCCATGAGGGTTTTGAGTGCGAGAACTCAAACCTAAGGACTCGGGATCGATTCTACTACCCGATTTAGTAGAATTTGATGTCCTGGAGGCTAGGACTCAGTCCAGAAGCCTTTATTTGCTCGTTATTGACCGGATTCTATACTTGGTTGTGACTAGATTATTTTTTGAGGCTCAGAACCAGGATCGTGCTCGAGGGTCATTCATTTTTAACGTGTGCTTGGACCAAAGGTAAGAAAACTACACCCACTATGTGATATATATGTGATTAGAGCTTGGCCCGGATTATTAAACAGGAATATGAATAGGGCTCGGGCTCGGGCTCGGGCCCCTGAGAATGAGCATGATTATGATTATGTCTATGATTGTTGACTAAGCATGTTGAATGCTCTGTAACTAGATATTTTCTATATGGTATACGCGTGTCTGCATTACCTGATTGAAAAGACTTGACTTGTAAGTCAAGAACGACAATAGTGTGCTGAGCGCTAGTCGAAATCATTGACTCATAAGTCAAGAGTGGAAATAGTGCGCTGAGCACTGGTCGATATGGTTAGGCCTAATCAGGAGCGCATCATACGCTTGTTTGATCCAATGGTCGTGGAAAATTCAGCGCCAGGTACGATGGGCCAGCTCCAAGGCTGGTTATATAGAGGATAGGGCAGTGAGCCCCGAGGTGACTTATTAGTCTCATATCCTAGGGCTGGGCCCTGGTTTGATAGGCCTAATCAAGAGCGCATCATACGCTTGTCCGATCCAATGGAAAATTCAGCGCCAGGTACGCTGGGCCAGCTCCAAGGTTGGTTATACAGAGGATAAGGCAAAGGGCCCCGGGGTGACTCATTAGTTCCATATCCTAGGGCGCTGAGTCCCAGTGTCATTCATTAATCATTTATCTAGGGAAACTGCCCCCCCCCCATATGACGTTGTAGTCATTTATATGAATGGTATGCATGCATGAGTAGGGTTATTACTGCTAGGCATGCTTATTACGGTTTGGTAACATGTTATTAATTGCTTATGAGCATGTTTAAGTTTTCTTGCTGATCCTTGGCTCACGGGTGCTATGTGGTGCAGGTAAGGGGAAAAGGAAGCTAGACTATCCATGAGTTAGAGAGCTTCGGTGATGATGTGTACATATGCGGCTACTCGACCACCACGGCCGAGGTTTCTCATAGGAACTAGGGTCAAACCCTATTTTGCTGCTTAGGTCGGCTGGTTGTAACTTTTTTATTATAATTAACCTTTTTAAATGTTAGTTTGGGATCCCATGTATGGAAGTAAATGTTTTAGTGAAACGGTTATACCTTTTGACCAAAAAATTTAACCGTAAACCATTAATCACGTTTAGTTACACGGTTATGGCCAAATGACTCGTTTAGCGAGTCTAGCACTATTTAAACTACAAAGTGTAATGGTCCTTGAATATAAGGACGTTATAGGCAAACCCATTTACCATAACACTTCCTGCAGAGTCATTTGCGGGTCATGATTATTGGCAGACTCATCATGAATGGCTGGGAACATGATTTATAATAATGGAATCCATACTTTCCTAACATATCGAATATTTGTTCCCTTCAGGGTTAATTCTGGAACTGAATAGTTATTGAGCTCAAATCTATAATATGATTATAGATTAATTATTCGCTAAAGAATTAATGGTACTTAAGGGCCAAGAGGTAATTAGAAGGGTAAAACGATAATCTTGACTAACTCCAATTAACGAACCAATAAATGGAGGACAGAACTACATTTATTGATTATATCAATGGGCTACAAGAAAAAACTTTGTAAAAATAATTCTATAAATACTTAGAGTGGAATTCCATATTTATAGTGGAGTAATCATAGAATTATTAAATAAGATTATTAGATTAAAGAGTTTAATTAATAATCTAGTTTATTGGAGCTCATATTATAGGTCCATGGTCCCCATATCACCTATGTCCTACACTATCAAGGGTAAGGATGTCAAAAGAAAGATTTGTAGAGAGAATGACTTAATTGCAAATGAATTAATTTTCCAGGGCAAGGAGATAATTATGGGCAATTGATTAATTATGAATTAATTAATTATTTAACTATATAGTTTTTATTTTAAAAAACTATAGGTTACAATAAATATTAATCATATTTGGATTAATATAAAGAGAGATTAATAATTATCTTATTTAGAATAAGATATTTATTTATTTATTTAAAATTGATATTTTAAGATAAAGTTAATTTTGAATTAACTGATATTTATTTTGGGATAAATATATTGTCTTAAATATCAATTAAACAAACAAATGAGAAAATTAGAGAAAACCCTAATGTGGCTCACGCCACTCACTGTATTGCACAGTGTTGACTTGTGATATTGCCCAACGATCGTATGTACAGTATACAACACCTTTTAAACAAAATAAATATAATATACGACAAAGTACAAATATCTAAACAAACACACAAAAATTTATAGTGGTTCAACCCTATTCTGATGAACAGTAATAACCTAATCCACTTGGTCTTTAGTATTGAATCACTCGATAGACCATTACACAGATGAACTAAAGAGTTCACTCATCACCAATTTTCCCAGAGTTTCTCCACATAAAATATTTGTCTAAAAATTGATCCAAAAGATCCCCTTTATAAAGCCTTGGGTCCTTTATTTATAGTTACCAGGGGTCGTGACATGATCAGTAATACTCCGGATCGTGGTTTGGTACACGATTATTGGGTCGTGGAGATACATGTCCACCTCCCCATGATTATGAGATCATGGGTCTTCTCGTTGTATCTCTAGATCGTGGTTGACAATGCACGATTGAAACCTTCAGGAAAACGCTAAGCCTCCGTTGGTCTATGAGATTTAGGTGCTAGGCCTGATGACCCTTTATAGCTTGGGTGCTAAGCCTGATGACCCTATGGGTGCTAGGCCTATTGATCTTCTGGGTGCTAGGCCTGATGACCCTCTGGGTGCTAGGTTTGTTGATCTTCTATTTGAATAAGCGTGAACTTTATCCAGCAAAGTGTATTTGGGAGTTTAGGCTGACCACCCTATGAAGAATAGGGTGGGCTGACCACTGATGTGACTCTTGAGCATGTTAGGCCGACAACCCTAGGTCAGGTCGATCACCCTTAGGGGGCTAGGTCTAGGCCGACCACCCCTAGGGGGTTTAGGCCTGGTCGACTTCCTTATAGGTCCTACACCTATCCTTGTTTGCTCATCGGTCTTTTTCCAATACTTTGTCATTTTTCCCTGACTTGTGATGGCACGTGCTGCTTTCTCATTCGCCATGTCATCTCTTGAATTTTGAGAGATAACATTTGCCCCCCAAGTTTATCTTACTTTGTTCAACATTAAAATAAACTTGATCAGGCCCGAGAAACAGATCATAGCAGTACTCTATCAGCAAAGTCCCTCAGGACATTACGTAGTACTTTTATCAACTATCGATAATTTTCTCAGCACGTATTTTTCAAGGATAATTGTAATTCCTAAAAATAATTACATTTTTCAAGGAATTCAGAAGTCCTAAAAATATAATATATTTTACAAGGAGTTTTGAAGTCTTAAAAATATAATATATTTTCAAGGATATTAATTCCTAAAAATACAACATATTTTTCAAGGAATCTGAATTCCCAAAAATATGGTTAGTCTAAGAGGCTATAAGTAGGGACTCACTCATCACAATCTCAGACCCATGCACCTATATTATAGGGTATTCTGAGCGTGATTGTCCAATTCTTCATCAACTCTACATATCTTCACTTGGGTATTTTTACATCATTTAATTTAAATGTGCTTAGATTTAGTAGAAATACTTTGAATCTTTGATAAATCTGTCTAAATCTCTTACTTTGCTCTACTTTGATTCAAAACAACTGACTTGTTTGAACCAAAAACTTGCTTTTAATCAAAAATTTGCTTGATCCTTGCCTCTTTTTGCGTAATGCTTTAGGGTTTAGAGGTCAGTAGGTCGACCACCTTCAGATTCACCAGCCTGGGCAATTTCCAAGCTTGTAAAACCCTAACCTAGGCCGACCACTAGCTTGGGCGATTTACAGACTTGTAAAACCCTAGGCCGACCACCCTTAAGTTTCCTGTCTTGGGAAATTTCCAGGCTTATAAAAATTAGGGTTGGGTGATTTTCAGGGCTTCACATCTAGGCATAGGCAACTTCCAGGGCTCCAAATCCAAGTATAGGCAATTTCCAAGTTCCAAATACAAGCCTAGGCCGCATTCCCTATGCCCTGAGAAATTTCCAAGGTTTCGTAACCCAGGTGGTCGGCCCTAACCCTAGCATAGGTTGACCCCCACACTCCTTGGGAAATTTCCAGGCCTACCATTCCCATCATAGGCTGACCAACCCTAGGGTTTCCCTAGCCCAGACAATTTCCAAGCTTGTGAATTTCACCATGGGCCGACCACCCTAGGGCTTCTTTAGCCTAGGCGATTTCCAGGGTTCCCAGGCTTGGGTGGTTGGCCCAACCCTTAGCATAGGCCGACCACCATATTCCTTGGGTGATTTCTAGGGTGGTCGGCCCAATCATTGGCCGACCACCTGGGGCCTTTCAAAAAAATATCTTTTCTTTTGTCTTCTTCACTTTTTCTCCTTAGTAATGGATATTCCTCTAGCTATTGGCTTCATTACGTTGATGTAGTGACTTTATTCTTTATTTTTCCTTTATTGCAGATGTCCAGCTCTTATTCGTCTAATAATTCTATAAGCGAGCATACTCCACAAGAGCTCTTGGAAAGGGTGAAAAGGATTCTCCCTTGCTCTGCTTTATATTTATTTAGTGAGGAAGATTTCTTGAGAAGGTATAGCCCGATGGCAAGAGTAAAACAAACAACTCAGCAACCTTCTGAAGATAACCCTCACATTGTCAGGCACATCACTCAAGGCTTTTCACCTAGCTCTTCTCAAATCTCTTCTCAGCACAGCACTCCCCGTGGCTCTCAGGGCGCATCTCAGCAAAGTCATTCTTCTCAGTGAAGCCTTTCTGTTCAGCGAGACTCATTGCAATGCCCTTTGCACCGGGATACTAGTCGAGTTCCCCATCACTCTTCTTCTCAACGAGAACATACCGAGGGCTCTCATCGCCAGGCTACTCACCCTCAGGAGCGTTTGATTCACAGGTTCCGGCCTAAGGTGGTTTGCCCTTCTCCCCAGAGCAAAACAGTCTCCCCGGCTGCACAGGAGAAGAAGAGACGACAAAAAGAGTCCATTCATTATATTATGGGGCCACCTTTCCTAATGAGATCATATGGAAACTAGTTGAGAAGCCTCGCCATGCTGATTACAAGGTGGTTTAGTTCAAAGTGGTTGCCTTTAACATGATTGAAGAAAAACTAAAGAACTTAAGGAAGACCTTCGACCTTTCTGGTGTTTCTATTACTATCCCTGGTCCAAATGACAGAGCTGAGAACCCCCCCTTTGGGTATGTGCGCTTGGACATGCTCTGCCATCAAGTCTAGCGCCCTACTTCCTCTTCATCCATACTTTCGGAGTGTGGCAGATTATTTTGGTATTAGTCCCTCTCAGCTGGCTCCCAACGCGATCTTGGTGTTATTTATGTTTTACATTATATATCATCGTAGAAAATGAGCTGCTCTAGTACCTTGATCTGAAGACGAACCCTTCTCAGCGCAACTCGGGGTACTTCTAATTCTACCATTATACGAGCGAGGGTACTGACACCTTCTTGGAAGAGATCTCTAGAAATAGCAAGGCGTTTAGATATGCCGACAACTATTTCTTAACTAAGGATGCAGAGGCCAACTACTCCAAGTTTAAGCACGTCAGGATATTTTATAGACCGCTCCCGACCCAGGCCATGACTGTTAGAGCTAAGGCATTGATTTCCATGACCCCTGAGGAGAAGAATGTCAAGACCCTCGTTACCTCAGAGAACCTTAGGAAGGTCGGGTTGTTTCCTTCTATAATCGTCGATGTTCCGGATGAAGATGGTCTCGATCCCGTGAACGCCATAGACTCCTTGGGAGCTATTCATATCAAAGAGGTACCCTCTTCACCCGTGCTAGCTGGACAGGAGGGTGATGAGGTGGGTGCATCCGCACACTCACTGCTTGCTTCAGATGATTTTTATGAAGCCACGTTCGAACCCGAATCTCATTTAGAAGGTTTGACACTTTTATCATCTTTACTTTATGTTTCGTCTGTATTTGATATCCCGCTAATATTTTATCTTCTTTTGCAGGTTCAGATATGTTATAATGGAGGTTCCTCCCAAGGTGCCTCCTCTGACTCCTTTGGTGTCTAGTCCTGTCGCAGAGGTAGAGCCATCCTTGCCTACGTCGGTTCCTCCCAGTATCACTGATGCGGGTGCCTCCTTCTCTGCGCTTGCTCCCTTATCTGAGCCACACCAATCTACCATATGAAATTTAGGTGCCATCATGGACCAAGATTCCCATCTGGAGCAGACTACAACGACCTTTAATGGGATTAAGAATGAGGACTTAAGCATCATCCTCATGAAGTCACTCCTTGACATTCAAAGTGTAAGTCCTCTACAGTTTCTTTTTGTCTGATTAGCTTGTGTGATGACGTTATCTAACACTTGTATGTTTTTTTTTGCAGGCGCTGATGTTGGTCTCCCATGTCTGTGATAGGTCTGTAGAGTATACCTCTACGCTTTCCAACCTTCGTTCTGAGCTTGAAGCTGTCCGCTAGGAGGTGCTAGACCTTAGGTGCGTTCATAGCTCTAGGAATGCAGACATTGCTTTGAAAGATGAAGAGATCAGCACTCTCCACAGTACCGTGGAGCTCAAATAGTAGGAAGTGACAGAGTTGACTCTCAGGGTAACCCAGATGGAGGGGAAACTTGCGGATCAGCTCAAATAGCCTGAAGCTGAGAAAGGGAAGTTGATTGCTGACATGGACCAACTGTGGAAGGATGCTCTTGTCGAGAAGGAGAAAAAGGTCAAGGTTTTCTGGGACAAGGCTCGAGAAGAGTATTCAAAGAAAACTTTCTCTTGCTTTTACTTGATCTGAAAGTCCAACAAATATCTGAACTTGGATTTCCTTCCCGAGAAGACGCAAGTGAAGGAGCTTAAGAAGTGTCTGGCTCGTGAGGCTGCCAAGGCTCAGGGTGGTCTTTCAAACAATACTCCTCACCCTAGTTAGTCTTCTTTTGTTCTTTTACTCTGTCTTTCCTTTTGTGCCATGGGTAGGGCACCTTGTACTTGACAGTTTTTACATACGTCATTTTTGTGCCTTTATGCTTTTTTTGTTATGAGTGCTCAATGTATTGATTGAAATTTTTTATTTCCAATGCTTACTAAGTATATCAACTCACAACCCTCATTGGTTTAGGTATCAGTATACTCTGAACGCATGTATTTCACGTGCCATACTAACCTTACTCCTTTACATTTTTCATGCTAACAACCATGGTAATGTGAGTAGTAGGATACTTCACCAAGTACCACGAACAAAAACGGTCAGGTCGACCACCCTATGGGTGATAGGCCGACCACCCTATAAGGGACTTGGCTAGGAGTCTCCCTACCAATGCCTTTTTTGTTTTTGGTTTTTGCACTTTCGAAACATATGTTGAACAAATGTCCTAGAAAAACTTAAGCTTGCTTAGTACTTAGGGTCACATCCTCATTGCTTGGGTATACCCTGATTGGTATGTGCTATATGCCCCCCAAGTGATCATGGGGTTAAATGCCTTGGTCACTTGCTACTTGATCATGCCTTGCTTCAAGCGTTTAGACACATAGTACTATCCTTTTCACCCAATGATGTAAGCAGTAAATGCTTGTCCCTCATTGGTAGTCGTGTGAAGGTTTCATACTCAGTAGTAATGATACCTATACACAGATGCAGATTGTGTAGCAAATGTCTATCATGATTCACGTAATCTCTTATGTACTTGTTATAATGATTGTAGACATAAGTGTCTAACTTGGACCAATCAAGTCTTGATGGGCTAATCGAGCCTGTAACGAGTCTTAGATCAAATCATCGATCGATCCCTCAAGGACCAAATTTGATTATGATTTGATGATGGCGACTGGTCCTTGGACCAGTCTCTTTTGTTGATAGTATGGGTCGATAGGTTCCTTAAGAACCAGGATTGAACGTGATCAAATAATTTGGCAACAAGGTCCTAGGACCAGTCTCTCTTTTTTATCATGTGGGTCGATAGGTTCCTCAAGAACAAGGATCAAACATGATCAAATAATTTGGCAACAAGGTCCTAGGACCAATCTCTCTTTTTGATCATGTGGGTCGATAGGTTCCTGAAGACCCAGGATCAAATAATTTGGTGACAAGGTCCTAGGACCAGTCTTTCTTTTTGATCGTGTAGGTCAATAGGTTCCTCAAGAACCAGGATCAAACATGATCAAATAATTTTGGCAACAAGGTCCTAGGACCAGTCTCTTTTTTGGAACGTATGGGTCGATAGACTCCTCAAGAACTAAGATCGAACATGATCCATAATGGCGACAGGTCCTCGAACCAGTCTCTTATTTGGATCTTATGGGTCAATAGGCCCCTCAAGGACCGGAATCGAACATTATCTGATGGGGTTGACAGGTCTAAAGTGATCAGCCCCTCATTGAAAGAAATTTAAAGAATTAATCAAAACTTAAGAAATTAAATTCATACATTCATTGAAGCACAATGGCTACAACATAGATAATTCGAAAATAATACATTTGCAAATTAATTTTTTTTTTGCCACTGAACAGCTTCATTGATAGTACCACGCAGAGGTGTTCCCCATTCCAGTAGTTTTTTATTAGGACTCCATTCAGTCAAGCTATCTTGTATGTCCCTAGTGGGATCACCTCCTCCACAAGGTATGGCCCTTCCCAATTAGGTCTTAGTACCCCTGCTACAATGTCCTTAGTGTTTAGGAACACCCTCTTGAGTACTAAGTCTCCAACTTGGAATTTTTGATCTTTCACCCTGGAGTTGAAGTATCGAGACACTTTTTACTGGTATGCTGCTACTCTGAGACTTGCATTTTCTCGTCTTTCTTCGATTAAATCGAGCGACTCTTCTATTAGTTGATTGTTCCTCCCTTGATCATATGCCTCTCATCTATGCGATGGAGGAGTGAGTTCAACTGGCAACATGGATTCATACCTAAACGCCAATGAGAATGGAGTATGGCCTGTTGTTGTTCGAGCCGTTGTTCGAAGTGACCATAGGACCTCCGGAAGTAATTCTGGCCAGGCTCCTTTGGCTTGTTCAAGGCGTTTCTTCAGAGTGTCTTTGATAGACTTGTTCACTACTTCTACTTGACCATTAGCTTGGGGGTGTGCTACCAAGGAAAATCTCTTTGTGATTCCATGCCTCGTACAAAATTCGGTGAACATATCATTGTTGAATTGAGTCCCATTGTCTGAGACTATCTTCTTCGGTAGACTAAATTGACATATGATATTCTTCACCACAAAGTCTAAGACTTTCTTCGAGGTGATGGTGGTGAGTAGTTCTGCTTCAGTCCATTTGGTGAAGTAGTCTACGGCTACAACAACAAATTGGGCTCCTCCTATTCCTGTGGGAAGCTTCTCAATCAAGTTGATTCCCTATACAGTGAAGGGCCAGGGGCTTTGCATTTGTGTTAATTCATTAGGTGTCGCTCGGGGTATCCTGGAGAACATCTGACACTTGTGGCATCTTCTAACATACTCCATCGAGTCTTCATTCATCATCGGCCAAAAGTATCCTTGTCTGAGGATTTTCTTTGATAGGCTCTACCCCCCTAGCGTTATCTCCACAAAATCCCTCTTGTACCTCGATCATTAATAGCTTTGACTGGTCTGGTGTACGTTAGTAGTGGTAGGGAGTACCCTCATTGGTACAGGACCCCTTCGACTATCATATATCGTGCAGCTTGTCTCACCAACTTCCTTGCTTTGTTCCGATCACTGGGTACTACTCCTTGGTTGAGATAGTTAATAATAGGGGTCATCCATGTATCTCCTAACTCAACAGGTAGTGCCTCCTGCTCAGTTATGCTTCTTTCCACCAAGTATTTGACGGGGACGACATTCAGGGTGTCCGCGTCTTTGGCACTGGCAAGCTTGGCTATGGCATCAACATTGGCATTATGCTCTCTCGGGACTTGTGTAATTGAGTATTTCTTGAACTGTGCCAACAAGTCCTTCATCTTGTTCAAGTATTGCACCATCCTAAGTCCCTTGGCTTGATACTCTCCCAGTACCTAGTACACTACTAGTTGGGAATCGTTGAAGACCTCCAGGGACTATGCATGAACATCTCAAGATAAGCGTAATCCTTTTTGTAATGCCTCGTACTCAGCCTCGTTGTTTGAAGCGTTCAATCCAAATCTGAGAGCGTAGTGGATTCGGTGATTCTCTGGTGTGATCAGTATGATTCTTGCGCCTAAGTTGTGTTCATTCGATGCTCCACCAACATATAGCTTCCATACGGGAGTATCTCCTTCCTTCTTGGTATCTCCATTCTCCAATTGGTATGAAAGGTTTCCAAGGTTCGTACCTTTGACTATGAATTATTCCAATGCTTGTCCTTTTATCGCCGTCCTCGAATGATAAGTGATATCAAGCTGTCCTAACTCCACCGCCCATTTGAGTAATCATCCCGAGGTCTCTGGTTTCTAAAGGACCTGTCGTAGCGGTTGATCGGTTAGGACTTGGATCGAGTGAGCTTGAAAGTATGGACACAACTTTCGAGAGGAAATTACTACACAATAAGCTAGTTTTTAAAGAGGGGGATACCTAGACTCTACACCTACTGTAATGCCCCAAAATTCCTAATAAGGTTTAGGACCTTGATTAGGAGGCTGGAAGGGCCATAATTGATTTATTATGCCATTAAATGATTATATGCATGTGTTATGTGAATTATATTGTGATATGATGATAAATGCATGCATATGGGTCCATTTTTAATTATAAGGGCATTTTGGTAATTTGGCCCGTTGAGGGCGTGATTGTGTATTTTCATGTATGTGGGTGAATTATAAATAATACCACATTATATGTGGATTTTTTCAAGCCATTCGGCATGAGACAATCATGGAATGCGCGTTTTTGGTCTAGTCATAACGGGATTAATTTCGGGGCTCGGGGTGAGTCTTGGGGTGATTTGAGGATTAGAACATTACCGAGAATTAAAGGGTAATGGGATATGATTTATTGGCATTTGAGAATAGCGGGAATTGGAGGGTGTTAATTATAATTAACGAAATAGGCGGGAAAGGACGGTTTTTCCCTTGGTGGTTGTTAAGGCTTTTATTTAGACTTTAGGGCATTTATGTATTTTGACCCTAAAGGATTTATATCAACCATAAAGTTGTAGAAAGCTTAAGAAAACAGAGTCTCGTTCATCTTCTCTCCCGTGCACCATTTCCTCTCCATTTCTCTTTGAATTTTGGAGCTCTTTATGAGGAACCAAGCCTTGAGGGTTTTGAGTTGTGCTCTACCATTGAAGAGGATGCTAAGCTGAGATTTAGGTGAGATTTTAGCCATAGAATCTCTTGTTCTTGCTCTGTTTTCATTGGAGTTTTAGTTTGGTTTTTGAGTTGGAAAGTTGAGAATTTGATGGAAGTTTTGGCTAGGGTTACTTGGGTTGTGATGCCTAGGACATGTGTGGATGATATTTGGGTTCATTTGGGGATTTAAATGGTGTTTGGAAGCTTTTGAATCAGGTTGGAAATGGAGGATTCGAAGGAGGAAGAACCAGGGCCATTTCTGCCTGGTCCTAGCGCTATAGCACCCAAAGGGTTGCGCTACAGCGCTAGCCAGGGCAAATGCCCCTAGTTGTAGCATTGGGGTGCTACGGGGTAGAGCTGTGGCGCTACCTTGTTTTCTCAGATGCATGTTTTGGGTGTTTTTAAGGGTTTTTGGCTCGGGGTTTCAATTCCTAAGGCTCGAGATCGAATCTACTCACCGTTTGGGTACAATTCGGGGTCTCAGGAGTGAGGTTTAGGTCAAGACCCTATCATTGTTAATTTCATTAATCGGAGATTGTATTTGGTTATGATTAGGTGACCGTTAAAGAATCAAAGGATCGATCGTTCTCAAGGGTCGTTTTTAAAGTATTTCTCGCTCGAACCAGAGGTAAGAAAACTGCACCCAGTAGGTGATGCATGTGATGCACAAGAAACATATGATTAGGGCATGCCATGAATGTTGAATATGATATTGATCAGAGCTTGAGTCTCTGTGTTTGTGCATGATCATAATTATGCTAGAAATTGTTAAGTAAGCATGTTGAATGCCCTACATTTGGATATTTGACATATGATATATGCCTGGTAGCATTGCTTACTTGTGCATGGCACTAACTAACTAGTCAGAATTGGCAATGGTGTCAGTATTAACTGTGAAGCTATGACTCACTTGTCAAATTCGCCAGTAGTACTGAGCACTGGTCACCTAGTATTGACTAATAAGTCAAGGATGGTCTTAGCGTGTTTAACGCAGGCCGATAAAGATTAGATCTAACCGACATCTGTATTGAATGACTCAAATGAGCATTAATGCCTGACCGACCTCAAGTTCGATGAAAACTAAAAGTGCTTGTCTAGCCTAAGGCTAGTCACTTAGAGCTAGGGCCAGAGAGCCCCAGTGACTATTTAGTCACATGGCTATGGGTGTTGAGCCTGAGTGACTTACCCAGCAGTCACTCATTTGATTGGAGCCAAGGCCAGAAGGTCCAAGTGACTATTGAGTCACATGGCTATGGGTGCTTAGCCCAGGTGACTACTTCGGAACATGACTGTGGGTGCCGAGCCCCGTAGTGACTTGTTCGTCAATCACTCATATGATTAGAGCCATTGCCAGAAAGCCCAAGTGGCTGCTTCGTGACACGGCTATGGATACTAAGCCCCTAGTGACTTTCTTGTCAGCCACTCATTATGGTTTAACAAAACCTCAAAGTGATATTCACTCATCTGTTCAGGGCTATAAGCTTTGTATGATTATAATGATCATCATTCGCATGGATGTGGGTGCTGAGCCCCGCGGTGACTTGCTTGTCAGTCACTCATTATGGTTAATGGAACCACCAGTGTTAAATCACTCATCTAATTAGGATTGACTTCATAGTCATCCAATCAGGAGGGCAGGATTTCTTATCCTAGATTCCCCAGCATTGTCTGAACTTAATTGCATGCTTGAATAAGCTATAAATTGCTAGGCATGCCAGATATGATTTTTTGACATGATATTGCTGTTCATGAGCATATTGAGTTTTCTTGCAGGGCTTCGGCTCACAGGTGCTATGTGGTGCAGGTAAAGGCAAAAGAAAGCTAGACCATCCTTGAGTTGGAGAGCTAAGGTAACGATGTGTACATATGCAGCTGCTCAACTGCCACAATCGAGGGTTGAAATAGGAACTAGGGTTAAACCCTGTTTTGCCGCTTAGATCAGTTGGTTGGAAATATTTTCTTGTAATGAACCTTTAAATTATATTTTTGGAATCCCAATGTATACAGTAAACGTTTTAATGAAACTTTATATCTTAACCAAAAATTTTAATCCTAAACCGCTAATCATACTTAGTTACACGACTATGATCAAATAACTCGATTAGCAAGTTTAGCACTGTTCAAATTGCACACAGTAATGGTCCTTGAAGTTTAGGGCGTTACACCTACTATCCTTTTACCAATATAGTACACAGGATGTTGTACCCTGTTCTCTTCTTTCACCAAAATAGCGCTGATTGCATGCTCGATGATTGCCAAATAGATGAATAGTACTTCACCATCTATTGGCTTTCCTAGGATGGGAGGTTGAGCGAGATGCTCCTTCAAGGCTTGGAAAGCTTTCTCACATTCCTTGGTCCATTGGATCTTCTTGCTACCCCTCAGTAAGTTAAAGAAGGGGACACACTTGTCCATAGACTTCGATATGAAACTACTGAGGGCAGCTACTCTCCCTGTTAAGTGTTGCACTTCTTTGACTGTGGTAGGTGACTTCATGTCGATCAATGCTTTGATCTTCTCGAGGTTAGCCTCGATTCCACGTGAATTTACTATGTTCGAGAAACTTACTAGAACCAAATCCAAACGAGCTCTTGAGAGGATTTAACTCATGCGATACTTTTTAAGTATTGCAAAGCATTCCTCCAAGTCTTGAACATGCCCTCCAGCTTCTTTGGACTTGACCAACATGTCATCGACATATACCTCCATATTTTGTCAATCAAGTCTCAGAACATGCCATCCACTAAATGCTGGTAGGTGACTCCTGCGTTCTTCAAGCCGAATGACATTACCTTATTGTTGACGGTGAAATCTCGTCAACGAAATTAGATCGGAAAACTCAAAGGTAAGTCAGGCGAAGTTTATATAAGAACTGAGAGTAAACTTTAAAGAAAAGTAAACACAGACAAACAATGGAGCAAGCCTTAGTATATTTCTCAATAGCCTCTGCATACAATGAATTTTCCAACCCCCTTTCAGGTGGTCTTAGAATTCCTTTTATAGTAGGCTCTAATGGCCTTAGGTACATAGTGGTCCAGGGGACCAAGTGGTACATTCGTACTGTGTCAGGGGAGTGGCTTCAGAGGTCGTGGACGTACATCTCGTACATGAGCAGGTGTCAGGGAAATGTTTCCACCACTTTTCTGTGCCCATGTCTGATACGGGGCGGCAGGCATAGTGGCGCAGGAGGTCGTGGTGTCGGCTCTATCCTATGGCCGTAGGCGTACGGACCATGATCCTTACCCCAGCAATCTCACTGGTCCTGGTATCTGTACTTAGTACTTGGTCGTACAAATATGTCGCATTCGACTCGTACGGGATCTCCTAACATGGGGATCTCGAGGTGTAGGGAATGGGACCCTTGGTACGGGATGCCTGGAGCACTCTAAGGTCACCCACGGGCGCGGGCGATAAGTGCTAGGCCTCGCTCCACGTCTTGGCGTACGAGGCAAGATGCCTTTGGGCCATATGTGTCAAGTTACGGGGCGTCGGCCTCCCGAGAAGATGGTAGGCTGGTGGACCTCCAGGGGCGCGCGCACGGGACCTTGCGCGGCCTCGCGCATGGGGCGCCGTTGACGGCCTCGCAGCCTCCCTCGGCCTCGCGCGGTTGGAATGGCCTAAGGGCCCCGCGATACGGTGGGGTCTCGCCCACGCAGCGACCTTGTGGGACGACGGCCTCGCGAGATGTGGCCTCACGGAATGGCCTCGCGAGATGTGGCCTCGCGGAACGGCTTCCCGAGACGGTGGGGCTTCGCCCATGCAAGGGCCTCGCGGGATGGCCTCGCGAGATGTGGCCTCGCGGAATGGCTTTCGCGAGACGGTGAGGTTTCGCCCATGCGACGGCCTCGCGGAACGTTGGCCTCGCGGAATGGCTTCGCGAGACGGTGGGGCTCCGTCCATGCGAGGGCCTCGCGGGATGGCTTCGCGAGATGGTGATGCTTCGCCCATGTGACGGCCTTGGATTTTCCCTTGATGAGATTATGAGCATCAACACTAAGCATACACTTTGAGTCTTTTATGGGCATGGAATATTGAGCATCCACAACGGTCATACTTCATGGCTCACTAAGTGATGCTTCCCTTGGGGAAATCTCCCAGTTTTACCAGACTTATAGGTCTGAGCTTGACAATGTGACTAAGTGACCTTTAGCCTTGTACTTTCACCATGTACTGGGGATTTTTTTTCTTGGTGGATTTTTGGCATCCACACTTATAATAGTACAATCCCTTGTCTGTCCGGAAGCTGGTATGTTCCTCATCAGAAGGGTGCATACTTATCTGATTATACTCGGAATATGCATCCATGAATGAGAGTATTTCATGTCCTGCAGTTGCATCGACCAGTTGGTCTATTCTGGGTAGCGGGAAGCAGTCTTTGGTGCAAACCTTGTTCAGATCTATGAAGTCCACACATGTCCTCCCCTTCCCGTTTGGTTTTGGGACCAGGACAGGGTTTGATGCCCAGTCTGGGTAGTAGGCCTCCCTTATAAAATCATTTTCCTTGAGCCGCTCGACCTCCTCCTTCAGGGCTTGAGATCGGTCTTTGTCAACCAGTCTCCTTTTTTGTTGCATCGATGGGTAGTTTTTGTACACATTGAGGACATGGCTTATTACGGATGGAGAAATTCCAACCATGTCCTTATGTGACCAGGCAAAGACGTCATGGTTCTTCTTTGAAAATTCTACCAACCTTGCCTTAATTTCCACCTTCAGTTCCTTCCCGACTTTGATTACTCTAGTTGGGTCCTCCTCATATAGTAGGACTTCGTCAAGATCTTCGATTGGTCCTACCCCCATGATGTCATCCCCAAAGCGAGGATCGATTTCATTTCCCTCACTTTGGGAAACTTGTTACAATAACAAATCTTCGTTAAAAGGAGTCCCCGACTCCAATAGAGTGTTTCCTTCAATGTCAACTTCCATGTTGACAACCTCATCGGTTCCTTCGTTCCTTTCGCAATAGGTCACCACCATGTTGTTTACGCATGGTCCTTTCTTTACTTTGACCACACTTGCATTATAGCATTCCCGTGCCTCCCTTTGGTTACCTTGTACGCATCCTTACCCTGTGCTTTTGGGGAACTTCAAAGACAGATGCCAAATGGAAACTACTGTGTGTAATGCCATCAGGAGGGGTCTCCCGAGCACTACATTGTAAGCTGGTGAGAAATCTACCACTAGGAACTCTTTCATTACAGTCTCGTGCCTAGGGGCATCCCCTATAGTGACCGGTAGTTTGATAGTTCCTGCTGGTGCTATGGATTCCCATGTGAACCCATATATCACTTGGGAACAAGGTGTCAGGTCCTTGACCGTGAGCTTTATCTTCTCAAGGTATTATTTATAGATGACACTTACTAGCTTTCCATATCCACTAAGCATATCTTCACTCGGGCATTGGCGATTTGAATGGTAAGGACCAGAGGGTCACTGTGGGGGTACCTCACGCATCTGGCACCATCCTCCGTAAAAGTGAGAGTTTCACTTTCATACTTTTGATTTTTTGGAGACCGCTTTTCGACTGCCATGTACTGGGAAGACTCCCCTACCTCATTTCTTAGGCCCTCGTATATCACTCACAAGCATTATTATTGTTGACTGCTATGTGGGGTCCCCCACATATGGTGTCCAATGTGAAGTCCATGACCGCTTGCTCTAGTGGTGGACTCATTTGCCTTCAGAACTTCGGATTCCTGCTCAGGGTTTTGTTCTTGACTCGGTACCTCAAGAGTTTTCCTGATCGAAGGAGAAACTCTATCTCATCCTTCAATTTTTTGCACTCGTTTTTGTCATGCCCATAGTCATTATGGAAAGGACAAAACTTGTTCTTGTCCCTCTATCCTTCTAAGCGCAAGGGTGGTGGCTTTCGGTATGGTACATCCTGGTATGTTGCCAAGTAAATCTCAGCCTTTGTTGTAGTCAGGACAGTATAGTTGGTGAACCTGGGTTGGTAGGGCTGATGCTTAGGTTGTTTGTCGGTTGGTGCTGACTTAGCCTTCTTTTCTCCACTCCGCTCGGCCCCTGAGGTACTCCTCTTCTTACCGTTGCCCCCGTTGCTGCCCTAAGGGTTTATGTCATTCTTGCCTACCTTAATAGTGGTCGGATGGTTTATGCCTTTTACTTCTTTCATGATAGCGTCATCTAACTTCATGTATTTTTCTGCTCGGTCCAAGAACTCCTGCAAGGTGTTTATGGGGTTCTTGTGTATGCTACTCCCAAGGGACTATGATAAATTATTCCTGCCAAGATGGCAACGAACTTCCCTTCATCTCCTACTAGGGATGCTCATTTTCTTCTCTCATGAATCTTTAGATGTAGTGCTTCAGGGATTCATCATTCCCTTGCTTGAGGTCAGCTAGCTGATTGGCATAGACTGGTTGAATTCATCCGACATTGAAGATCTTGCAAAATTCGTTCTTGAACTGCTCCCAGGAAGTGATGGATCCCAGTTTGAATTTCCAATACCATTCCTGAGCTGAGTCGGAGAGAGTGGTAGGGAATACCCTGCACCTATAATCATGCTCCACACCGAGTAACTCCATCCAATCCTCGAACTTTCCAATGTGCCGCACTGGGTCCTCCTTCCCACTATACGTTGGAAGTTTTGGGGTCTTGTACTTCGGTGGTCGTTGAGCGGCTTGGATCTTGGCACTGAAGGGACTCCCACTTCTATGAGCCAGCCAGATATCTGAAGGTTTCTTTGTCAGACTCTGAACAGCCATGGTGAGTGCATCTATTTGAGCCTGCACTGCTAGTGGGATCGCTGCTCCAGGTGGGGTAGATGTCCCTGGGACCCTCTCTTGAGTGCTGGTTCTCCTGTTGATGACCTCCCTCAGATCCTGAGCTTGTGCATCTTTCCCAAGCCTATCGAACACGGTATTGGTGTTGTTCATTAGTTCCTTTCCCTTGCGAGGGGTGGTAGGTCCACCTTGCTCTTTCTGGTGCGATCCTGCCCCCGAGCCTCTCCTCCTACATGACTATGAGACTTTGAGCGACTATTTCCATTCCTGTCATGCCTCTCAGATGTCTAACCTTCCTCTCCTATGTCGTTTCATCTGTCCCCCTGGGAGGGGGCCTTCGGGTTGGTAACATTCTTACTCCGAGATGAAGTGTTATTCTTCTTAGTCATGGAAGAGGCAGTCTTGGACTGTGGCTCTAAGAGCGTCCTTGGGGTTCGAATTCTCCCCTGGGACTCCCTGTTACTGATGTCTCGCATCCCTATTGCTTTGGCCTGAGCCTCCCTCATCGCCTGAGCAGCAGCTTCAGCGTTAGCTCGGGCTAACTAGGTAGCCACCTCCAAGACCACAACAGCCTCCTGGTGCCTCCTGTCAACAAATTGCTCCCTCTGTATCATCCTCTGGACTTGCTCATATATCTCTCATCGTTGTCGTTCCATAGTCTCCCTCTAGAGGGCAATTTCTACAACAAAGGCCTCCTGCCTTGCCAGAAATTGCACCATCTCCTCCTAGTGAGCATCATGTGGATCTTTCGCATCACGTTGATCTCCAACCTCCACCTAGGGTTTGTTAACGGGATCGATGGGTTCCTAAATGGTGGAATCCCTGGGAGTCATCTTCTTTGTCTTACTGGGTTTTGGATGCATCGTAAAACTGATGAAAGTGTGTTTCTTGATTTCGTACTCTCAATGAAAGCACAAAAATGTTGACCTGTGAAATCGGCCAACAGTCGTATGTATAGTATACGACACCTTTTGAATGAAGTAAATATAATATACGATAGAATACAAATATCTAAATAAACACACAGAAATTTATAGTGGTTCAACCCTGATCTGATGAACAGTAATAACATAATTCACTTAGTCTTTAGTATTGAATCACTCGATAGACCATCACACAGATGAACTGAAGAGTTCACTTGTCACCAATTTGCCCAGAGTTTCTCCCCATAAAATATCCGTCTAAAAATTGATCCAAAAGATCCCCTTTATGAAGCCCTGGGTCCTTTATTTATAGTATCCAAGAGCTGTTACATGATCTAATACTCGTGATCGTGGTTTGGTACACGATTATTGGGTAGTGGAGATACGTGTCCACCTCCCCATGATTATGAGATCGTGGGTCTTCTCGTTGTTTCTCTGGATCGTGGTTGATGATGCACAATTGTAACCTTCATGAAAACGCTAAGTCTTGGTTGGTCTATGAGACTTAGGTGCTAGGCCTGATGACCCTTTAGAGCTTGGGTGCTAGGCCTGATGACCCTATGGGTGCTAGGCCTATTGATTTTCTGTTTGAAGGAGCATGAACTTTATCCAGTGAAGTGTATTTGGGAGTTTAGGCTAACCACCCTATGAAGAATAGGGTGGGCTGACCACCCCTAGGGGTTAGGGTCAAGGCGACCATGTAATGCCCTGGATAACCAAGACGGTTTCACTGTGTATTTAAAATAGTGCAGGACTTGCTAATCAAGTCATTTGATTAAAAGTGTGCTCCTAAAGTCAACAATCAGGTTAAGGTTAAAAGATTTTGATTGTAAACAGTCAATTTTCATTAAAATAGATGTTTAGTACATGGGATCCCAAAACCAGGGCTTAAGAGACAAAGTTACAAAATTCTCAAAAATTATATACAATCCAATGGCCATTCTAATGGCAAAATACAAATTTTAGGTTCTGCCCCTGTACTTTCCCTCGGCCCTACCGGACGAGCAGTGGACAATGTACAACTCACCCCCAGAGCTCTCCAACTCATGGTTGATCCATCTTACCCTTGTCTTTACCTGTACCACGTAGCACCCGTGAGCCAAGGCCCAGCAAGAAAACCATAACAGCAAAACATAATCAAAGATGATATTCAATCAATCATAACACAGTCATCCAAATATTCAACAAGTCATAGACATCAAACTAATATCAGTTAACATATACATTCAGCAATTTAACTCAATCAATATGCAATATTCAAGGTCGGCGCCCTTAGGCCACGCCCTCTGTTTACTCCACTGACTCCGGCTCGCTTAGGCCGAGTCCAGTGTTTATCTAGCTGACCCCAACTCATAGTGGCCGAGCCGCGTCCTGTGCACAAATTATTAGCCCTGGCTCTCTTAGGCCATTCATTCTCATATGCTACACATGTTCAAGTATTGGGAATCTCAGTTCTGTTACAACCACTCAAGGGTGTAGTTTTCTTACCTTGAATTTCAAGCAAAGATAATAGAACAGGTTCGAGCACGATCCTCAGTCCTGAGCCTTGGCGATAAACCTAGTCACAGTGGCCAATAGGTATTTATCAACTTCTAATCCAAATTAATACTTAGGAGATAAAAACTAGCCTCTGGGACCTCAATTTCTACTAAACCAGGTAGAAGAAATTGTCCCAAGCGCTTAGGTTCGAACCCCCGAGCCTTACCAATTCTATAAATCATCCCAAGGTAAAAATCCCTAGGCAGGTTGCGACCTGGCCCTTAGGGTCGCGATTTGCCCCCAAGTCAAAGTCTAAACCCCAAGCCTGAAGGGGAGGCGGGCTGCGACTTGCCTCCTAAGGTTGCGGCGCGCCCCCACATCAGAGAGCAAACCCAGGGCCTACTCGGCACACGCGCCGCAGCGCCCCTGAGTTGGGTCGTAGCGCGTCCCTTCGAACCCAGAAATTCTTGGTTTTCTCTATCTCTTTCCAGCCAAAAACCACAAAGCTTCAAACCAATTATACTCCCCACTTCCAACTAAATCACAAGAGTGAAACCAAGACTCAAACCATAGATTATAAGCATATTAGAACACAAAAAATCAACCCAACCTACCAACAATTCATCAACTAACTTATACTTAAAAACCCAAAATTCACACATGTTATAAGCTTCACAACTACTCAGCTCAATTCAGTGAATTAAAGTTGGAATCTTACCTGAATTGGTGACTTAAACTCCTCATAATCCTCTGACTGTCTTTAACCTAGCCTTTCCTCAGCTTGACCCAGCCTAAAACCAGCTTAATTCCCAGCTTGATCACCTTTATTTCCTTCTGTTTTCCTTCAACTTCAAAGTACAAGGAGAGGGAGAAAGAGAGAGGGGGTACGTGAGTGAGAGAGGTGAGGGAGAGCTAAGTGTTTCTACCACTTTCTGGTTAGTCCTAAGTGTTTTGTCTGAGTTTATCCTTTGCTTAACAAAAGACTATTTTTCCCCTTAAGCCTATTAGTTCTCAAATTGTTCCTAGGGGTAGAATGGTCATTCTGCTCACAGTTCCCGCTAATTCCTCAAGTGTTCCTAATATCTACCAATTAATCTTGTCATCCAATTTATTACCAGGTACTTATTCATTACTCAATAAATCCCAAATATTCCCTAAATTTCTAAAAAAATATTCCCAGGCTCCCCTGAGCCGGGTACTAAACCCTTTTTGTGACTATTTCGCTAATCCGCTCAATAGGACCGTCTCGAGCCATATGCTGCAAATATATCCACATAATAATGTGGTCTCAATAATTTATCACAAATAATCACATTTATGCCCTCAACATGCCAAAATTACAAATATGCCCTTATAAGCTAGAAAGGGCCCAGACATAAATATGCATATCACATATTCATATAATTATATTAATCATGCATGCCACATAATCATGAATTTAACCAATTAATCACACATATACCAATTATGCCCACTCGGCACGCTAATCAAGGCCATTAAGCCTTATTAGTGGTTTTGGGTCGTTACAGACCACCCCTAGGGGCTAGGGCCAGACCGACACCCCTAGAGGGTTTAGGCCTGGTCGACTTCCCTATAGGTCCTGGACCTATCCTTTTTTTCTCATCGATCTTTTTTCAATACTTTGTCATTTTTCCTTGACTTGTGATGCCACGTGCCGCTTCCTCATTCGCCACGTCATCTCCTGAATTTTGAGGGATAACACATAGTGAGTGGCGTCACACACAAGGATTTCCTATCCCTGGGATTTGAATTTTGAATTTCAAATAATTTGTTTGTTTAATTATTCTCTTTTAAATATGATTTAAATTAAATAATTAAATATGTTATATCTGTTCAGTTTTATTTTAAATAAAATAAAGATTAATTAAGTTAGTTAATTACATTTATAAACCTGAACATAAGCGATACTTTTCAAGGTGTAGTTTTCATAGACTGTCAAACTCTCTCTCTAAAATGAAAGCCATGGTTTTTCTAAACCTGAAAAACTATCCAATACATCTTATCTTAATCAAACATCTCTAGATCTCGTGTGTTGAGTACATCTAGAGAGTCCTAAATCAACCTTTTGAATCCTACGTGCCCACACACATCCTTGTGTGTTTGAGGATTGGTCTGGAAGATCAAGGTGTGAGATTTCAGAATCTGGATTGGAAGATCGTTGATTTATACAAAAAGATTCATGGATACTTGATAGGCTTCAAGAGGTAATCTCTAATATATTTGTATGTAATTTAATATATATATGTATGATCCTGACTGATATTAATAAATTTTTTAAAAACCCATTTCGATACATAACTCTGATTTACACTTTTAATACCAAAATATATATCATGTGAAACGGCCAAAAAAGAAAAAGAAAAAAAATCAAGAATAAAAAGGCTCACCAAGCCAATATGGAAAAATAAGCACCATCAGAATTTCCCCTATTTTTAATTTATCATATTCACATTCATCTTTTACATCCAAGCATAAATGAATCTATTCTTGTCTGTAGAAGCTAGAGGTTTCCAAGTCCACTCCATGAACAACAAAGGACTGGTATTTAAATCTAATACCTACAAGTCTAAAATCAGTCATATGTTTAAATCTATAAAAATCTAAGCAGGGATTTGCCTCAAATTTAAAATCAAACCCCCAAAATCAGATAATTATGATATTGAGCACAACCCATCAAGGAAAGTTGAAATCCCAATCTCATATGGATTTATCAAAAGATCAACAAAAGACATCATCAAAATCCAAAAATCAAAGAATAGACTGATTAACCAACAAATAATAACATCAATATTAGAAATCAGAGAATTACCAAAAATAATTTCAATGAACTTCAAAATCATAAATACCTATTGTTATCCCCAAAATTTGAAAACGATGATGTGGCAATAGAATTGACAAATGGCAAGGAATGGTTGGGTAATCTGGCTTAGGAGTGACCCGGTAGACCAATGAAGAATTTTGACTAGCCAGTCAAGTGTCATGACCGACCAGTCATGACCGACCAGTCATGACCTTGGCCGACCAGTCACATGTTTGTCTGCCCAGGCATGACCTTGGCCGACCAGTCATGACCATGTCCGACCGGTCACATGTTTGTCTGCCCAGGCATGACCTTGACTGACCAGTCAGGTGCATGTCTGCCCAGTCAGGTGCGTGTCTGCCCAGTGAAGGTTTGGCCGACCAGCCTGAATGTGATGTGGATCGGCTAGACAGAGCAGGGCTATGCAAAAGATCCCAGAAATGGCTTCAACAAGAATCGGTCTTACCTGCGCGGGAATCTCTCAGATTATCCCATAAAAATAGTGTTATGTTGTATTTTGAATATTATTGTTAATTAAATATAGTGAGAATAATAAAATATCGCGATTATGGGGGACATCATCTGTACGATCTTGAGCCTATAAATACAAGGCTCATGGCATCATAAAAAGGGTTCTGAATTCTAATTGTCTAGAGAGAGAGTAATTGTATCAAGAGAACTCTTGTATTCTTGTAATCTGCACTAAAGAAACTCAATTGACTCAGGTTCATCTGATCTTGAGTATAGATCTATAATCATAACTCTAAGTGGATTAGGCTATTACCAACACATTGGGGCTGAACCACTATAAAAATTGTCTGTGTCGTTTATTTCTCTTGAAGGTTTTTGTTATTTTGATGTCTACGCGTCATTGGCCAAAAACACGGTCAACATTTTGGTGCTTTCATTGAGAGCCTGAAGAGAAAGACAGGCAATCACTGTAGCATTATGGCGCCTAAGAACACCAATGCGGCCTCCAAGAAGCCAGGCTCCTCTAGAGAGCCTACTAGATCAGAAGGTCCTGGCCCTCAAGACCATGAGACCAAGCCTAAAGTCATGCTCGAGGACGTGACTCCAGAGGTTGAGCAACTCCAGGAAGCCATGGGGGCTTTCCAGGAGGAAATGGCACAATTTAACGCCAGACAGGAGGCGTTCGCTGAAGAAATGGCTAGGCAGAAGGCTGCATTTGAGCAGCAAAGAAGGGAGATGGACGCTAGGAGTGAGGAGATCCGGCAACAGCAGGAGGAGGCCGATAGGCGACATTGCGAGGCTGCACTCGCTCTAGAGGTAGCTACGCAGCTGGCCCAGGCCAATGCCCAAGCTGTGGCACGAGGAGCAGCCACCCCAGGAGCAAGGACCACAGAAGCTGGTCGCAAAAACACTGATAGACCCAATTCTCGAGGGCCAAACAGGAGTGGTAGTAACCCACCTGGTCGGGAAGAAGATGGGGTACGATCGGGCACTGCCTCAACCCAAAGGGGGAACTCCAGAACCCCCTCAAGGAGCCACCGATCAGAGACTTCCAAATCCGGAAGTCACAAGTCAGGCAGTAAGAAAACTCCACATGAGCAGGAGCAAAATAGAGCTCCTCGGGGTAAAGAAACTTCACACTTCAAAGATGGGCATGGTCGTGATGAAGCTGATAGTCATCACACTGACCAATTGAAGGAGAAGAATGATAACAACCATTGAGGAGGAAAAGACCACCCAGCATAGACATGAAGGCCACCACTGCATCCCAACCAGCAACGCAGTGGCAAGGAGCATGTCACGCATGGAAAGCCTTCCGAAAAAACTTGGAGTACGGTGTTCAATCGGTTATGGAGGAATACCTCTCAGAAGGATCTAAGAGACGTCATTGTTGACAGGAGAAGGACCGTCCCAGTCGAAGGGCGAGATCTGAACCGACCTACCAGTCAAGTAGAATTACTTGATGATGGTGTGCCAGATAGGAGCGCCCGACCAGGCGGTCCCGAGAATGAGTCCCAAGCGATGGCCCCAGGCAGCTTGATGCTCTGACAGCAGCAGTTCAGGGTCTGTCGAAACGACCTTCTGCAATCGATCCAATAGACCACAGGAGTGGCAGCCCGTTCTGTGCTCGAATTAGAGCAGCCCAGCCACCAACGAAATACAAAGCACCGGTACTGCCAGTTTATACAGAAAAGGCAGATCCGATAAGGCATGTGGGGAAATTCGAAGACCAGATGGAACTGCTCGGAGTGAGTGATGACTATCGGTGCAGAGTCTTCCCCACTACATTGTCTGACACTGCCCAGGAGTGGTATTGGAAGTTTAAGCCAAACTCCATCACTTCTTGGGAAAGTTTCAGGAAGTAATTTTGCAGGCAGTTCAGTGCTGCTCAGACCCCTCCAGTTTACGCCAATCACTTGGCGGATATTAAACAAGGGAAGGACAAATCTCTCAAGAACTACATACAAAGGTTCATGAGAGAAGCTAACCGAGCTACTGCAGTTGGAAATGAGGGGAAGATGGTGGCAATTTCTTCTGGCATAATCTATCAGAGTCCTTTGTGGGACAGTATTCATCGCAACCCAATTTCAACGTTACAATAATTTCTTGACCGGGCGGACAAGTATATGAAATTGGATGATGCGATTGAGAAGGGAGAGAAAGGTTTGAACAATCCGAGAGGATCGACTGATCCTCCCAAGAATGGAAATGATCAAAGTGGTGGTAAGAAACGTGGGAATAACGGGTCTGACCGCCACAATGAAAAGAAGGCTAAGTCGGGGTCAAATGACAAGCCAACTAAGTATGAACCTCGGTTCACTAATTACACCACTCTTTCAGCGAGTCGAGCGGAGATATATCTAGCAAGTCATCAGGAGGTCCCCTACCGGAAACCCCCACCCATCAAGAAGGAGATGAGTAAGAGAGATTTGAACAAGTTCTATCGTTTCCATGGAGACTATGGACACGACACGAATGAATGCAATCATCTCAAGGATGAGATAGAGTTTCTTCTCCGGTCGGGGAAATTGAAAAAGTATCGAGCAGAAAAGGCCCAAGGAGAGGGAAGTAACAACAATCCTAGGTTCAAGCGGCAACGATCCCCACCTTTGCAACCTGAGCCTATGGACTTCACTCTAGACACCATATGTGGAGGTCCACATCTGGCTGGGGATAGCAATAAGGCAAGGGAGAGGTATGCTCGAACCCTTCGGCATGAGTTGGATGCAGCATTAACCTCTGAAGTCATGGCTGTAGAGGAGCGGTCTCCGAAGAGCCCACGATACGAAAGTGAGTCCCTCACTTTCACTGAGGATGATGCTCGGCACGTGAGATATCCTCATAATGATCCTCTCGTCGTGACAGTCCGAATAGCGAATATGAAAGTGAAGAGATGTTTGATCGACACAGGGAGTTCTGTGAACATCATCTATAAATCATCCTTTGAGAGGATGAAGCTATCTATCAATGACTTGAAGCCATGCTCTCAAGTCATTTATAGATTTCCTGGAGAAGGATTATCAGCAACTGGAACGATCAAGTTACTAGTCACAACGGGGGATGCTCCCAAGCATGAGACAGTCACGACAGAGTTTTTGATAGTCGACTGCCCGTCCGCCTACAATGTGGTTATTGGTCGACCACTACTCACAACTTTGCATGCGGTAGTCTCTATATGGCACCTTTCCATGAAGTTCCAAACCAGTGCAGGCATAGGCTGCATCCGTGGAGACCAGAGAGAGGCTAGGGAATGTTATAATGCATCGATAGCTAAAGCAAGAAAGGGGCCCAAAGAAAACAACATGATTGTATGTGCCGAGAGAGAGGAGGTAGATGAGATGGATGTCGATCAAAGTTTCACAGTCGTAGCCGATAAGGAAGAAATGTTAGAAGAGTTTGGCCAAGAAAGCACTCTTGGTTTAAGAGAACAGCAAGCCCCATCCGGTGATGAAGTCACCAAATAGGGCGTTGCCCAAAGCGAGGGAAGGGACTTTGATCCTCTCTTTGGGGATTATGAAAGTGAGGTGGGACCGTCCAAGGAGTTAGAGGAGGTTTCAATAGATGAGAATGATCCGACCAGAGGGATCAAGGTTGGAAAAAATTTGAAGTCAGAAGTAAGAGCACAGCAGAGGAATCAAGATGTCTTCGCCTGGTCTCACAAGGATATGGTGGGTATCTCACCAACTGTGATCAGCCACGTGCTCAATGTGGATGAAAGCTATCTAGCAGTGCAGCAGAAGAGAAGATTGCTTGACAAAGATCGAGCAAAGGCTCTCAAGGAGGAGGTAGAGCGGCTAAAGGAAAACGGGTTTATAAGGGAGGCATATTACCCTGCCTGGGTTTCAAACCCAGTGTTAGTGCCCAAGTCCAATGGAAAGTGGAGGACTTGTGTGGTTTTTACCGACCTGAACAAAGCATGTCCAAAGGACTGTTTTCCTTTGCCCAGAATAGACCAGTTAGTGGATGCAACCTCTGGTCATGAAACATTGTCCTTCATGGATGCTTATTCAGGGTATAACCAGATTATCATGCATCCTCCTGATGAAGAGCATACCAACTTCCAAACAGACATAGGGCTATACTATTACAAGGTCATGCCATTCGGCTTGAAGAACGCGGGAGCCACCTACCAGCGTCTGGTGAATGGTATGTTCCGTGATTTAATCGGCAAGAACATGGAGGTGTACGTAGACGATATGCTGGTAAAGTCAAAGGAAGCTAAAGGACATGTACGAGACTTGGAGGAATGCTTTGCAGTACTGAGAAAGTACAACATGAAGTTGAATCCCCTCAAATGCTCATTTGGAGTAAGTTCTGGAAAATTTCTTGGGTTTATTGTGAACTCCCGAGGAATAGAGGCAAATCCAGAAAAGATAAGGGCGCTCACTGAAATAAAGTCTCCGGCCAGAATTAAGGATGTGCAAAGCTTGACTGGGCAGATTGCTGCTCTAAGCAGGTTCATCTCTAAATCGACAGACAAGTGTGTCCCGTTTTTTAATCTGCTTAGATGAAGCAAGAAGTTTGAATGGACGAAAGAATGTGAACAAGCCTTTCAAGCCATAAAGGAGCACATAGCTCAACCTCCTGTTCTTTCGAAGCCGGTTGATGGGGAGGACCTCTTAATTTACCTAGAAGTTATAGAGCACGCTGTCAGTGTTGCTCTAGTACGAGAAGAAGATAGAGTACAGCATCCGGTGTACTACGTTAGCAAGCGACTGGTAGGAGCAGAGTCCAGGTACCCCGTGATCGAAAAGTTGGCCTATTGCTTGGTACTTGCATCTTGCAAGTTGTGACTGTACTTCCAGGCGCACCCCATTAAAGTCCTTACCGACCAGCCCCTACGTCAAGTTTTACAGAAGCTGGAGTCATCTGGTCGGCTACTTAAATGGGCGGTTGAGTTGGGCCAATTCAAAATCAAGTACCAACCGAGATCTACTATTAAGGGTCAGGCTTTGGCAAATTTCATTGTTGAATGCACTGGGATTGCTGATATTCCCGACCAGCAAGAGCGTACAGCTGAGCAGAGAGAGGATCTTCCTACTTGGCAACATTTTGTTGATGGGTCGTCAAACGAGCATCATTCAGGAGCTGGAATTATATTGGTCACGCCGGAGAATCATCAAATTCATTGTGCACTAAGGTTCGGATTTAGTGCTTCTAACAATGAGGCGGAGTATGAAGCCCTCCTAGAAGGCTTGCGCTTGGCTAGAGATGTTCGTGCCCGGTCGGTTGAAGTGAACAGTGATTCCCAATTGGTGGTCTACCAAGTCTTAGGGGAATATCAGGCAAGGGGTCTGCGCATGATGGCGTACTTGAATAAGACCAAAGACTTGCTAGCTGTAACGCCCTACTACCTTAGAGCCGTTACTTAGTGAGTTTAAAATAGAAATCGTGATTTTGGACTGACTCTACGCGGTTTCTAAAACCAAAAGTGTGAATAAACCAGAATCTAAGGCTGTACTCTTTGAAAATGTTTAGTTTCATTGAAAACGTTAAGTATCAAACATCTGGGATCCCAAAATAAGGTTTGCAAAATATTTACAACTCAAAAATAGATTTACACTAGGTTAACTATCAAAAGAATGAGTTAATATAGCCATATACAAAATGCCCCCAACCAAAGCAGTCGGGCAAGCCGAACATGTACGCGCCGCCCCCACGCTCTCCATACTCATGGCCGGTTGACTGACTCCTTGCTTTTACCTGCCACACAGAGCACCCGTGAGCCGAAGCCTAGCAAGAAAACCCAAATAGTACATAACATATGCATAGTATATAGCTGACATAATCCATTGATAAATAGGAAAACCATCAGACTAAACAAGCACGGCCATGCCGCCCCAGAGGCCTTACCAAAGCCTGGGGTCTCGGTCCTCACCGTCAGGATAACTCATGTATCCCTTGGGTCCCACCCTGGCTATAAGCACCCCATGTGCTAAGTGTTACTTCCGGCCCCAAGGCTGTACCCGGCCTTTGCCGCTCTCGGCCTTAGCCATTCATTTCATTATAATCGCACGCATAATACATTTCGAAATAATCATTCAAACATATAATAATTCATCCAAGGTCATACAATTGCAAGTAAAACAATCTAGGGCCATGCCCTGCAATAACACTGTGGGCCCATGCCCTAATCCCGGGTGTTACGGTTTTCTTACCTTTAAATTCGATGGCCTTGATCAACCTGACTCCTTGAGCACGATCCTACTCGAGCCCTAGCGCTTACCTAAGCAAAATCCATAAGTCAAAGTCATTACCAAACCTCGAGTCCAAAACCTAGCCTCGGGACCAATCCCGAGCCCCCGGGGAGTCCTAGATCCCCAAAACAAAGTGGCGGAATCGAGCCCCAAACCCTAGGTCAAAATCCCTTCACAAAAGCCCAAAAATCCCCTCTGTGAACAGTGCAGCGCTACAGCGCTCTAAAGAGGGCGCTGTAGCGCTACAAGCAGAACCACCCCATCAGAAACAGGGGCTAGCGCTACAGCGCCCCCTGACTAGCGCTGTAGCGCTAGTTGCAGACCAGCCAAACCCAAAAATCACATCTTGCGATTTCCTTCTACCATTTCAACCCCAAACTTGCCCAAACCTTTTCCAAACCCAAAAACACACATATCCACACCTCACACTCATCCCAAGCATCCCAAGAACTCAAACCCCAAGCTCAAGCAACCCAAAACTCAAAATCTAACACAATGAACCCAAAAACCAGAATTTCACTCAAACAACAAAGATAAAGTCTTAGAAATCATACCGTGGGTGGAATTTCGACCTTGAATTGAACCCTAGACCTCCTTAGCTTGCTCCTTTACAATCTTGACCTGATTTCCCCAAAAATCCCATCCATTTAGCTCAAAAACACAATTCAAACCAGTCAAGCCCTAAAACTGAAATCTCCAAGAACTTACCTCAAATTTCTGATGTGATCTTGCTAACCCCTTGCCAATCCTCAAGTCTAGCTTAGGATCCTTGATACTCAGCCTACCCTAGCTCTCCACTGAGCTTGACTCCAAGAAAAATGAAGGGAAAATGGTTGGGAGAGCCACAAACCGATTCTTGGACAAAACCCTTCAGCTTTTCTCTCTTTTCCTTTCTCTTCCTTCTTTCTTTCTTTTCAGCCTATAACTCTCTTTTTTTTCTACAAAATCCACTAAGTATAAAGCCCCCTTTTACTTATCTCTAACAAGCCTAAAGACCAAAATACCCTCCCTTAATAATTCTAAACCTTTAAGCCCATAAAGGGGCATTTTAGTCATATTACCCAAATTCCCACTAATTCCTCAAGTGCTCCTAATAATTCCCGCTCGCTACCCAATACCTGATTAATCATCAAATATACATTCCTCATCATCAAGATTAACCTCAATATATATATCCCAAATTCTCATTTAAACTCCCCAGGCTTAACCCAAGCCGGGTATAGATTCCCGCTTTGAATTTTCCGCTAACCCGCTCATTCTAGGATCGTCTCGAGTCATAGATCACAGATATCAACACAGTCATGCCCAAAATGGCCAAATTACAAATATGCTCAATCAGGTCTACATGCATACTAATTCACATAGTCATGCATCACAAATAATCAAATAGTCATATAACGTGCATTAAATCATAATCATGCATTAAACTCATTAAAGTCACACACAGAATCCCATTATGCCCTCCAGGCACGCTACTCAAGGCCCTTAAGCCTTAATAGCGAATTTGGGTCATTACACTAGCACAATTCGAGGAGTATACTCTTAAGTTGGTACCACGGGAGCAGAACTCTAACGCAGACGCTCTAGCAAAGCTAGCTAGTGCAAAAGATGCTGAAACTCTGAATATAGTACCGGTGGAATACTTGGCAGAGCTGAGCATTAATGAACAAGAAGCTATGCCCATCACAATAGTTGACACTTGGATGACACCCATCATTGCTTACCTTGAGCAAGGAACCCTCCCAGATGATCGTAATGAAGCAAAGAAGATTATGAGGCAAGCTGCTAGGTACATTATGATGGATGGGGTGTTGTATAGAAGAGGGTACTCTTTACCTCTACTCAGGTGCATAGCACCCGACCAGTCAAAAAACTTATTAGCTGAAGTGCACGAGGGGTTCCGTGGAGATCATGCTGGGGGACAGAGTCTATCTAAAAATATTTTGCGGCAATGATTTTTCTAGCCTACAATGAATGAAGATTCTATGGAGTACGTAAAGAAGTGTGATAAATGCCAGAGATTTTCTAAAGTACCCAGGGCGCCTCCGAATGTCTTGAAGCAAATGCAGAGCCCATGGCCTTTTGCAGTATGGGGCATTGATCTGATCGGGAAACTACCCAAAGGGAAAGGAGGAGTACAGTTTGCAGTGGTTGCTGTGGATTATTTCACCAAGTGGACTGAAGCCGAACCACTAGCCACGATCACCTCAAAGAAAGTGTTAGTCTTTGTGGTTAAGAATATAATATGTCGCTATGGTCTGCCCAAGAAGATAGTGTCTGACAACAGCACTCAATTCGACAGTGACATATTTACCGATTTCTGCACTCGGCATGGCATCACAAAAAGTTTCTCCTCGGTAGCCCATCCACAAGCCAATGGGCAAGTTGAAGTCGTAAATAAAACTTTGAAAGATACTTTAAAAAAGCGTCTAGAGCGAGCTAAAGGTGCTTGGGCGGAAGAATTTACCAGAAGTCCTTTGGTCATACAGAACCACTGCCCGGACAACAACTGCTCATACCCCCTTTTCCTTGGCATATGGGTATGAGGCAATGTTACCTGTGGAAGTAGACCCACCATCTCATCGAAGGACCATGTACGACCAGGAGGAGAATCACCAGTTGCTAGCTGAATCTTTAGATTTCCTTGAGGAGAGACGAGAAAAAGCAAGCTTGAGAGTTGTTGCTCATCAACAAAAGGTGGCCCGCTATTTTAATTCCAAAGTCAGAGATTGAAAGTTCCAGGTCGGAGATTTGGTCCTCAGGAAGGTGTTCATTAGAGACCCAGCGGCTGGAGTACTAGGACCAAACTGGGAGGGACCGTATCAAATTGAGCAAGTCTTGCCACCCGGCACTTACAAACTTGCTCGATTAAATGGAGAGCTGATCAAGAACTATTGGAATGGCGAGCACTTGAGGAAATATTATCAATAAATACTGCTTACAGAGTAGTAGCTTTATATCAAGTGTTTAACTTGTTATTTAAGTTTGTTTGTGAACTGGCTATTTGCTAACCAGTCATGTTATTTTGAACAATGTTATTTTGTTTGAGACTCATAATTAGACACCTTTTGTCCTTTTTTTTTACGAGTAATAAAAGAGATCATGCGCAGCGCGGTCGAATCTTGCTACAAATTTTGCATATGTGTTGATTATTCTTGCTTTGGCAGTGTTCAACTGTCATTACAACTTAAAACAGAAAAAGGTTTTCTAAAAGAAATACCGGGCAGTGTTCAACTGGTCGGTATCCATCATATGAATGACCAAAGTTTAAATAGTTGCATGTTTTTGCAGTGTTTAACTGCTGAAATATCTTTTGTATATTCAATGTGTTTCACGAGTAATAACTGCTCGAACAAATTCGATCAAGTAGCAAGTGATCAAGGATTTTTCAACCCTCAATCACTTGGGGGGCACATAGGGTATACTGGTATATACTTCAACACAGGCAATAAGAACACGAGCAAAGATATTTGTTTTCAGGCTGACTTGTAAAACTTTGAAGTCAAAAGGACCGTTAAGCTAACTTGTCTTACAAAGCTTAATTTGTTTTCAGGTTAAGCTAACTTGTTTCACAAAGCTTAATTAACTTGGAATTTTTTCAAAATTTTAAGTTAGAACAGATATTCGTGTGATAATAAACATTATGCTCATCAAATATTAGAGCAATAAGAGTGTGAGAAAGTATACTTAGTATGGACTTATGAAATGTCTAGAATTTCTAAGTTAGAAAACTAAGTACTCACATGAAAATATAAGGCATCTATCTATGTAATAATTTTTTTTAAAGATTAAGTCTATAAAAGTAAAGTGTTCATAGCTCGGCCATACGAGCAAGAGTACATAGCAAAATAGAAAATAAAAGTCTACTAGTCAAACTGGTCGAATGGAGGCCTTTCTGGTCGGATGGGAGCTCACTGGTCGGCTATGGCAGGTTGATCAATGCCTTCCTCAGCATCAGCTGCTTTTTTCCGGTCAGAATGACAACGTGGGGGAAAAAGGTGTAGTGCCAGCAGGATTAGCTGCTTCCTCAGCAGCCTTTGCCTCACATTTCACAAGCTCTTCTACCTTAGCCTCCTCTGTGAGGAAGTCGAGGTTGAGAGGCTTGTTCAGCTTCCACACCTGGTAAAAGCAGTTGAAGCATATTTCCTCGTAGCGAGCAAGATCGGCTTCTTTCTCTCGCCTTAGCTCCTCATTCTCACGAGTCAATTCCTCGTTCTCACGAGTCAATTTCTCCAGCTGATCGGTCAGTGACTTATTGGTTTGAATTTGTTTTTGATTCTCATCAGACAGCCCCCTAAGGGACTTATCCCGCTCAGCCATGGTCTTCTCTGCCTGCTCCAGCTTGGATTTGAGATCCTTCTCCGAAGAAGTTAAAGTCTCCACTCTATCTTGAGCATCCACTAGTTGATCATTTAGGACCTTGATCAACTCCTTATAGTCTACTGCTCGGTGCTGAGCGTGACTGATGGTGATGAGCGACTGCATGGAAAACATGAGGTTACTACAAGAAAAAATATTAATAACAAACTGTCTTGTGATAGAATACTTACATTCATCAGTTGAGCGAGCCCTCTTTGTAAGATGACTTCAATGCTAAGCCAAGGTAAGGATTCAAAGCTTTGAATCATTGAAGCATCATGGAGAGTCTGGTCAAGCAATTCCTTCCCGATACCACCAGCAGTGCAAAGGGCCTCACTCAAGCCAGTCAGGCGAGTAGGGGTTATGCTCGCAGAGGGAGGAAGTGAGGAAGGAGTCAGCTGCGGGATGGTGATCGACTCCTCGGGTTGTCTCCCTTGGCTGGGCGGAGTGGTCCTTGGGACTTTGCTTGGAGGGGTGGAGCCACTTCCTTCCCCAGATTTCCTCTTTGGGGCAAGAGAGGTGTTGAATTGCCTAAACATCTCTGAATCTGCAAAAGAGAAAGCACAAAATTTGTTAGTAAAAAATAAAGCAATATGTGGATAAATACATTACTACTATCAGACAGCTCTATAAATCCCATATACCAAGTTATTTAAAATCAAACATCTCACTATGACTACTAGACCCGAGTTTAGGATTTGGTCGAGGAAGTCATCCTCTTCATCAGATGATGAGCTTAAGTCTCTCTCAAGCTGGATGGTCTTTCCCTTCCCAGGCTGTGTGGGAATAACAAGTCTGCGTTGGTCCTCTGGCTGGAGTTCCCTGATGATGAGGTCACCTGGTCTGCGAGAGTAGGGAGATGGTCTAGGAGAGAACTGATCGGTCACTACCTCAGTATCGGCGTTGGACTGGTCGGTTGCGTTCGCCTCCTAAGTATTACTCTCTACTGTGATGTTCTGGTTACTTGGTAGCAGGCCCACCATCTAAAGATTATCCACAGTAACCAACTCTTTCACATCCTTCTCCTCGGTGCGCATATCAGCCAACTCCTCTGCTCGCGCACACATTTCTTTGGTAGGCAAGGGCTGGTGAAATGGACCCGCGTGTGTAAAGGCCAAATTGTTGGCCTTGATGTCCGAAGTGAGAAAATACTCTATATAGTATTTTCGAGGATTCGACTTGTGAGCAATACCATGGAGGTATTTAATCCCTTTATGCCTATGGAAGAGGTGGAAAAAACCTGTGTTCTTGTGGCTCGGGTTGGTTCTGAAGTCGAATAGGTAGTGTATTTCGTGAGGAGTAGGTGGATCCCAGCCTTGCAGGAAGTAAAGGACGTATAAGGCGGACAACGCCTAAATCCCATTAGGAGCGATCTGGAAGGGAGAGACGTTGAAATAGTCCGCTACTGACCGGAAGAAGGAATGTAGCGGGATGGTAGCTCCTGCGTATACATGGTGCCTAGACCAGGCACAGTAAGGTCCGCCAGGCCTGATAGCTCTCTGATGAGGGCGCGAACATATCACGTTAACCCCTCTCAGGCCCAAGGCTTGGATGTGTTTGTCGAACATCCCGTGGTTAAGTTTCGAAGGCTTAGCGGTAAACCAAGAAGGTGTTTCTTCTCCTTCCTTTCTTGGTTTTTGGACAGCCAAACGCTGGATCTCGATAGGAAATTTCTGAGTAATTTTTCTTCGAGGCTTATTTGGTTTTTGCATCTGGCGGGGTGATCTCGAAGAAGCCGTAGTTCGGACCTCACTGCGTTCCACCACTTTCTATACCGCTCTGCGGGCTACCTAAGGATCCTGGTCCTGTGGGAGTCTGTTAGACTTCTTTACCCTCATTTCTGACTGTTCAGCCTGTTGATGGAGGAACTGCTCTTCGTGAAGAAAATATAAATCTGATCGGGGGAGGATCTTCTTAAAACGGTGAAGGCGATCCTCAAGAGTGCGACTATTAGGAGACTTCGACGAAGAGTCGCTGCTTTGAGGAGTGTCGCTCGATTACGGGATGGAAGTGTCAGAGTTTGTATGGTTGTCACCTCCCCTATAGTTGAAGCGATTCATCTACAAAAAATAAAAATGGGGAGGTGAGTAACCATACAAATATAAATCAATTAGTTTAGCAGGGAAATGATTATTTTTCTACTCAGAAAAAATTTATCTAAGTAGTAAAAATATAATATGCATGAAGAAAAAAAAAGAGAATATTTAGTGCCTAAAAGTGATTGAAGTGTTAAAAAAGGCTAGTGTCCCAGTGGCCCGCGTGGTGTCTGAGCAAACACCTTAGGATGACCGATCAGGTGCCGCGCCTGCCGAGGAGTGCAGCAGGTGCGCTTGGCCGAGCGGCTGGGCAGGGGTGCATCTCTTGTGTCCGATCGGTGTGGCTAGTCCCGAGGGGCAATTGCGAGATGCGCGTCCGAGTGGGGCATGTCCTCCGAGCGGCTGGGGCGTGTCCTCCGAGCGGCTGGCCTAAGCATCCGAGCAGTGAGGCACTAATCCGAGCCTGAGGCGAATCCGACCAGCTAGCGTTCAGCATCCGACCAGCCAGCGTTCGCATCCGAGCCGTGGGCGATGCATCCGAGCAGACTGCGCCTAGCCGAGGGGTTGTTGCCATGCATCCGAGGAGTCAGCAGGTGTGTGACCAATCGGTTGCATCGAGGCATCCTAGGGGCTGGGATTGGTCCGATCGGATGGGGAATTGATCCGAGGGCTAAAGAAGGTCCGATCGGATGGAGTTCCAAGGGTTGGTGGGCATAAAGGTCAAGGCTCTTTCTGTCCGAGCAGCCTAAAAAAAAATAAGGGGCTATGGCCAATCGGCCATGAGTGTAGAACCCTAACCCATGCCGAAAAACAAAAAACCCTAAATTCCATAGGACACCTACACAATTTCTCATCTAAAATACCCAACAACAAGATCAAATGGGGTGATTTGAAGGGTTTCAAATGTTCTTGAGATCATATATACCATTCATTACCCATAAACCCATATTTATGGTTTAGGTTGAATAATTCATTTTTCTTTCAATTTCTATGAAATTGAAGATAAAATTGAGTTACCCATAACCTAAACAACATCAAAACAGCCACAAAACACATTGTATTTCAAAGATTCATACACAAATTCAAGGGAAAAGTTTCATATAGAGTTTCGGCCAACACCTATGTTTTTTCTTGAAGTTTTGAAAAAAAAAAAACAACATAAGTGGAGATGGAGAAGGACTTACCCAATCTTGAAGAGCCCTTGATTTGCTTGAAGAAATGGGAGCTTTCCCTTGATGTTCTTGAACTTTCGGCCAAGAAAAGAAGTTATGGGTTTCAGCCAAAGAGGAAAAAGAGAAGATGAGGGGAATATTTTTTTGCTTTTTTTGCTCTCTTATGCTTATGGGAGTGTGGGCATGTATGGGTCTATTTAAAGAAAAAGAAAAATGGAAATTTCCACTTATCTTTAGACCCTTGGAATTCCTTGAATATTTTTTCTCCCCACTACTGTGAGCAGTTAATTCTAGTAATCGTGGTTTGCTATGGAGTTGTGGTTTGTTGCATGGGCGGGAAAATGAACAGTTGGATTTTTTTTATTATGCCGTCAGCTGTGGAGAAAAAAGTTTATTATGTGAGAACATCATATAATAAACTTGGGGGGCAAATGTTATCCCCAAAATTTGAAAACGATGACGTGGCAATAGAAATGACAAATGGCAAGGAATGGTTGGGTAATCTGGCTTAGGAGTGACCCGGTAGACCAGTGAAGAATTTTGACTAGCCAGTCAAGTGTCATGACCGACCAGTCATGACCTTGGCTGACCAGTCACATATTTGTCTGCCCAGGCATGACCTTGGCTGACCAGTCATGACCATGTCCGACCGGTCACATGTTTGTCTGCCCAGGCATGACCTTGACTGACCAGTCAGGTGCATGTCTGCCCAGTCAGGTGCGTGTCTGCCCAGTGAAGGTTTGGCCGACCAGCCTGAATGTGATGTGGATCGGCTAGACAGAGCAGGGCTATGCAAAAGATCCCAGAAATGGCTTCAACAAGAATCGGTCTTACCTGCGCGGGAATCTCTCAGATTATCCCATAAAAATAGTGTTATGTTGTATTTTGAATATTATTGTTAATTAAATATAGTGAGAATAATAAAATATCGCGATTATGGGGGACATCATCTGTACGATCTTGAGCCTATAAATACAAGGCTCATGGCATCATAAAAAGGGTTCTGAATTCTAATTGTCTAGAGAGAGAGTAATTGTATCGAGAGAACTCTTGTATTCTTGTAATCTGCACTGAAGAAACTCAGTTGACTCAGGTTCATATGATCTTAAGTATAGATCTATAATCATAACTCTAAGTGGATTAGGCTATTACCAACACATTGGGGCTGAACCACTATAAAAATTGTTTGTGTCGTTTATTTCTCTTGAAGATTTTTGTCGTTTTGACGTCTACGTGTCGTTGGCCAAAAACATGGTCAACACCTATGCATACCAAAATATATAAAAATTAGAATCATACCTTAATTGCATAAAATCTTCCTATTTTGGTTGTAACACTATTCTTGTACAGATCTAAAATTGAGAGAGAGAGAGAAATAGATCTTAGAGACATGAGAGAGGGAGAGAGAGAATAAAAAAAATAGATCACAGAGACATGAGAGAATGAGATAATAATTTTACCTGAAGAAACAAAGTAGAGAGCAGAAGCTAGAAAGTTTGAAGAAGAAAAGACCATTGATGTGCCAGGTGAGGAAGGTTGTGCTGTGTGAGGAAGACGAGATAAATAAGTGAAAAAATATTTTTAATTTTTTTAAAAACATCAAAATTATGTTTTCAAAAATTAATAAATTGTAATTAAAATTATAAAAAATTAAAAGTAAAATTAGATTACCGAACATGATTTTCTCTTTTGTTTTCAATTTTTTAATTATTTAATGATAAAACTGATTTTAAAATGGAAATTTCATGTTCTATGCATAATAACATAGTGAAATTTTTTAATATGCCAACATAAAGATTCCTCCTACTAATGTGCCCCTACCATATTTCACACAAAATGCCCGTGACATTCAAACACACACTTTCTCTCTAACGTCTCTCATTCTAATTTTGTAGATCTCGACAAAATACAAAAATTAAAAAACAAAAATCTAAAACGGACATTTGAGTGAAAATATATGAACTTCCAAAGTTTTCGTCAAATTTCAGTGTAGAACATCGAAATTGCATCGAAAAGGCTTCGTTTTGGCCAAAAATCAAGTTTTCATGATTGCATCACAAAAGCATCGAAATTCCATCGATTTTGCATCGAAAAAATATTTTTTTTTATAGTGTTTTAATATCATTGCGATGCAATTATGAAAACTTGCTTTTTTTTGCCAAAACGATTATTTTTCAATGCAAAATCGATGATGTTTTGATGCTCTTGCAATGCAATCATGAAACTTGATTTTTGGCCAAAATGATGTTTTTTCGATGCAATTTCGATGCTTTTGCGATGCAATTATGAAAATTTGATTTTTGGTCAAAATAATACTTTTTCGATGCAAAATCAATGAAGTTTTGATACTTTTGTGATGCAATTATGAAAACTTAATTTTTGGCAAAAACTATATTTTTTCGATGCAAAATCGATAGTGTTTCGATGCAAAATCGATATAATTTTGATACTCTGTACTGAAATTTGACGAAAATTTTGGAAGTTTTTATCTTTTAACTTAAATATTCGTTTCAGATGATTTTTTTTTAATTTTTGTATTTTTTCGAGATGTAGCATATTAGAATGAGAGTATGAGAGAATGAGAAAGGTTAGAGAAGGAGAGTTCGGACTGAGAGGAGATGGAGTGTTTGAATGCTTGGGTATTAAAATTAAAAAGGTAAGTATATTTGGGATATTAACTACATTTTAAAAAATTTCATTATAATATATATTATAAGTTATATACCTTCTAAGTTCCCTTTAAAAATCTCTTGCGTTGACGTCTCCATCGAGAAAATCCCTAAGAGAGCAAAGGAACGTAGAGTCACGTAGCGCAACAAACGCATTTCCTTAGGTATAAACACATTCCTTCATTCATTCATTCTCGGCAAAATCTTAGTTTAGTTGGAAGTAAACATGTTTAAGAAGTCCATGGAGCTAAAGTCACACCAGAGGTTATCTGGTGCTGACAGGAAAAAGCTCAAGAGGACCATCAAGGACAGGTTCCCTGCTGCTTCTGATCCTGATATCGATTCTTTACTCCCTCCCAAGGTAAGTAATTTTTTTAATAAACTTTTATTGTTGCTGCTGCTGCGGCAGATGTATCAAAAATTGTCTTTTACCATATTGTAGGTGGAGATTACAGTTGACAAGTTTCAAAATCGAGTTATTGCTTATGGGGTTGAAGGAGGGTTTCCAATGTTTTTCGATGTTGATGGCAGAGGCACCGAAATCTTCCCAACTGGTACACCACTATTTGCCATATTTATTTTGTTAATTTTGATGAGTTTTTCTTTGTTCTGTGTTGGATATTCATATCTTATATACAAATAATGGCAGTGTATGCTCTGTGGAAGGTTCCAAATCTGTTGCCTAGTTTCTTGCTGAAGGGGGGTGAGGTGTCTCGTTATGTGATTGGTGGAGCGGATCTCATGTTCCCCGGTATCAGCATTCCTCCAGAAGGACTACCTTCCTTTTCAGCTGGTGAGATATGGGCAGTAAAAGTTCCTGGCAACCCTGCTCCAATCGCAGTAAGCCTTTTAAAGTTGGTGTGAATATACAATGGTTCAAGTTCAAACTGGTTTCTTAGCTTAGATTAAGATTTTTTTCTTTTTGGACTTTACTTCAAGGTTGGGAATACCACAATGAGCAGCACTGAAGCATTAAAAGCCAGTTTGCGAGGAAAGGCATTGAAAATCACTCACTATTATCGTGATTTACTCTGGCAAGTATTTTGGGCGTCTTTATTTCCTAATATATCTATTGAAAGGGAGTATTGGAAAAACTGGCTTACACATTGCTTTTATTAACTTTCTTATGGTACCTTTTGGTAGGGAATCGGTAGAAGGCCACTATGTACCCAATGCAGGATTTCTAGAGGATGTTGTGTTTGAGTATCCTGCCTCATCTTCATTGTGTCAGACATCAGATTCATGTGATGATGACATGGCAAATTCTTCTCATGATCAATGGGATGGAATTGATGATAAAGAAGTGAGAGACTCTGTTGATGCTGCTGATGATCAATCTGTCCGCAAATTTGTTTCAATGGCCCAAACTGATGCTTTAAACAAATCAGCTGAACAAGAAATAACTTCAAGTGTGGCCGATATGAAGGTAACAGATAATGTTTCTGCTGGTGAGTCAATTGCAGAGGATCAACATCCTTTGTCCATGGAGGATGTGGACATGCTTTTGGACAAGTGTCTTTTGCAAGCATTGCATACAACCGTTAAAGACTTACCCATGCCTGGAAGCACCCTATGGTAAGATTAACCACATTGTTGGCTTCTATATATTGTAGAATCTTAAAGTAGTTGTTTAACTAACTGTTTTGTTATGTGTTTTTTTAATGTTTGTCACTTAGTTCTCTAACAATTGATTCTGTTTTCTGTTTGGTTATTAGGTCAAACCATGTATTACCATGTCGACCATCGGGCATCACCCTAGACATCAAGAAATCATCGCATAAGAAACTTTCAAAATGGCTACTTGCTAAAGCTTCTGGAGGATTGGTATGTACTACTATTTTACTTCAAGACCCGAATTGAAATTGTTGAATTTTTATCCTTTTTTTCTTAAAAAAAAAATTTCAATCTTGCATTTGTTGAAATAAATACAGGATAAGATGGATGAAAACATCCACTATCAGTAACCACACAATAAGACACAAAAACAAGAAGTTTTATAATGGTACAACTTACAAGATATAATGCCAATTTCCAAGTAAATGACTTAAGTATGATTGGTGTTATGTGTTTGGTAAGATATAATTTAAATGTCCTTTGGGTTGCAAAAATAGTATTGTATTTTTAATATTATATTTATTTGTTTTCAATAATCTTGTAAAAATATTATGCGAGAACAATTTTTGTATATTGATTTTGAGAAGAATAGTGTACATTTATAGGCTGTACAAAATAAAAGACATAAATACAAAATAAACTAAATCCTATAAACAAGGAAAGTATATATATATATATATAAAGATCCTACAGCTGTAATCAAATCACAATGATTTTATTTTTATTCTGATTTGATTTCCTTAATAAATCTGTCTACACTCCCCCTCAAGTTTGATTGTAGATGTTGATGAGTCCAAGTTTGTCTAATAGGAAATCACACACTTGCTCTGTCAATCCCTTTGTAAGTATGTCAGCCAATTGTTGGTTAGTAGGCACATACTTGATACAGATAATCCCTCCATCGATCTTCTCTATAATGAAGTGACGATCTACTTCTACATGCTTTGTTCTGTCATAGTGAACGGGATTATGAGCTACACTGATGGTGGATTTATTGTTACAATAGAGTTATATGAGATGTTCATACTTTATCTTCAACTCTTCAAGTAGTCTTTTTATCCAAATGACTTCACACACTCCATGGGCCATAGTCCTGTACTCTGCTTCTGCACTGCTCCTTGCAACAACAGACTGTTTCTTACTATGCCATGTTACCAAGCTACCCTATAGGAGAGTACGATAACCAGATGTGGATTTTCTGTAATTGATTGCTCCATCCTAATTAGCGTCACTAAAAGCTTCGACTTTTTGATCACTCGTGTTTTTGAAATATAGCCATTTTTCTGGTGTTTGCTTTAAGTATCTCAAACTTCTATAGACAACATTCAGATGTCCTTGATAAGGACTATGCATATACTGACTTACGAGACTAATAACGAAGGCAATGTCTGGTCAAGTGTGTGAGAGATAGATAAGCTTGCCAACCAGCTGCTGGTATCTTCCTTTGTCAATTGGATCTCCTTCGAACATTTTTGTTTTGTTCCCAAGTTCAATAGGAGTTTTGCTAGGCTTGCTTTCTAGCATTTCTGTTTCTTTTAAGAGATCAAGAGTATATTTCCTTTGAGACACGAAAATGCCCTTTTTGCTCATTGCAAATTTCATACCCAGAAAATACTTTAATGCACCAAGGTCCTTAACTTCAAATTCCTTTGCCATCATTTTCTTGATAAGATTCATTTCTCCAATATCATCATCAATAACAATATTATCATTAACATAAACTATTAAGATAGTTACTTTCTCTTTCTCTTTCTCTAAGTGCTTAACAAACAAAGCATGATCAATTTGTCCTTGAATGTACTCAAGATTCTTGACCGCCTTTGAAAAACGATCAAACTAAGCTTGAGGGGATTGCTTTAAGCCATATAGCGACTTGTTGAGTCCGCAGGCAGTCTTATTGAGAGTTTCTTCAAAACTTGGGGGTTGACTCATGTAGACCTCTTTTTCTAGATCACCATTTAGAAACACATTTTTTACATCAAGCTGGTGTAAATCCCAATCTAAGTTTACTGCAAGTGAGAGGACTTTGATGGTGTTGAGCTTGACAACTGGAGCAAAGATTTCAGTGTAGTCAATTCCATAAGTCTGTGTAAATTCTTTGGCCCGCAAACATGCTTTGATCGCTCAATAGAACCATCGGCTTTCTACTTGATAGCAAACACCCATTTGCATCCTACAATGTTTTTATTGAGTGGCAATTCCACTAAGCTCCAAGTGTTATTTTGTTTCAATGCTTTCATCTCTTCAAGTACAACTGCTTTCCATTCGGGAACACCAAGAACTTCTTCAATATTCTTGGGAATAAGAACACTTGACAAATTGGAGGTGAAAGCTTTGAATGAAGATGATAAATTAGAATAGAAATAAACTTGGAGATAGGATGTTGGGTACAAGACCTAGTCCTTTTTCTCAACGCAATAGGGACATCTAGATCAGAATTAGAATTTGAATGATAATCACTGGACACATTTGAAGATGGAGGTTCTATCACTGGATCTGACTCTTGATTGTGATGAGGATTCATGACTTGGTTATTTCTTTGAGAGACATTTCTTCTAGTGTAGGCACGTTGCTCTTGCTGTTGTTGATTCAACTCAGGAAGATTTGTCCTTGTTTCCATGATTGGATCAAGTTGACTATTTGGAGTGAGAGTAGATGGAGCTAGAGTAGAACCAGGAACGACTGAACCATTAGGAAGAGGAGTTGGAGTAGAACTAGGGACAACTGAAACATTCGGACGAGAAGGAGATGGAGTTAGAGTAGGAAGATCTAGCAATAATCCTAACTTTAGGTTGTCCCACAACCACTGAGCTTCTTGCTTTGGATGAGTCTGCTCCCCTTGAAGCTACATGGTGATAAATTTCCCATACCAGTCATCGATGAGTTATTAGATGAGCTACATGGTGCCAAGGTGTTCTCCAAGTTGGATCTTAAATTCGGATACCATCAAATTCGGGTTTGTGCCAAGGATGTGGAGAAGACAGTCTTCCAAACGCGTGAGGGGCATTACGAGTTCTTAGTCATGCCTTTTGGCCTTACAAACGCCCCTGCCACTTTCTAAGCGTTAATAAATCAGCTATTCTGTGATTTCTTGCAAAAGTTTGTCTTAGTTTTCTTTGACGACATTTTGGTATACAGTTCTACTCTTGAGGATCATGAGCGTCACTTGGAGATGGTTCTTGACTAGTTACATCAGCACCAACTTTATGCAAATCGCAAGAAATGTTTGTTTGCTCAGAGCCGGCTAGAGTACTTAGGTCATTATTTCAGCGTAGGGAGTTTCAGCCGACCAAAGCAAGATAGTTGCTATGGCCGAGTGGCCTATTCCTAAAACTTTGCGTGACTTGAGAGGATATTTGGGTCTCACCGGGTACTATCGTAAGTTTGTGAAAGGATATGGACAGATTGTTCGGCCCTAAACAGACCAGTTGAGAAAAGATGCCTTTGGGTGGTCGGATGAAGCACAAGAGGCTTTTGTTCGTTTTGAAGGAAGCAATGTGTTCAGTACCTGTTTTAGCATTACCTGACTTTTCTATTCCGTTTGTGTTTGAAGCTGATGCGTCAGGAAGTGGTTTAGGGGTTGTATTGATGCAACATCAGCAACACATCGCCTTCTATAGTCAGGTCCTATCCTCTAGAGCTCACACCAAGTCAGTTTATGAGCGAGAATTGATGGCAATTGTGCTAACAATACATACGTGGCACCCTTGCAGAGTTATTATAATGTCCTACTATTCCAAGGCTGCTGTGTAATTAAAATAGTGCTTAACTCGCTAAACTAGTCATTTGGACTTAAAACGTGTAATTGAAACTAACACTAGGTTTAGGTACTAAAAATTTTGGTCAAACAATAACCATTTCATTAAAAAGGGTTTAAGTCTTTACTTGGGATAAAAAAAGAGTTTAAACTGTTACAGATCCAATGAATACAAAAGGTCGACCTAAGCAGCAAAATCAGGGTCCAACCCTAGTTCCAACAGATACCCTTGACCGTGGCGGTTGAGCATGCTGCATATGTCCACCCTGCCCTTGAAGCTCTCAAACTCATGGCTGATCCAACTTTTCTTTTCCCCTCACTGCACCATATAGCATCCGTGAGTCGAGACTCAGTAAGAAAACATAATCATGCTCATAAGCAGTTAATCAACAGATTACAGAATCATAATTAACATGCCTAACAGTAATAACCATGCTCGTGCATGTATTTAATCTACATAAGCGACTAAAGAGTCACACTGGGGGCCCATTGCCCTAGTTCCATCTAACTAGCCTTAGGGCTAGCCTAGCGAATCTTACACTTTATTTTCTAGGTGGCCATAGGGTCGTTCAAGCGTATATTACGCTTCTGGGTTAGCTTAACCACATCGGTCTGCGTTTAGCACGCTATTGCCGCCCTTGACTGATAAGCCAAACTTTTCAATCAGATATAATAGATAAACCCTAGGCTTGTAAGCTGAGCTTTTCAATCAGATATAATCGATGAACCCTTGACTTGTAGGTCGCCGAGCTTATCAATAAGATATGACAGATAATCGTCACACTGAGCACAGGTATGCACAGCGCAATCAACATGTTTCATAGAATATTCTAAGCATGGTTATAACCATGTTCGATAACTGGGGCTCGAGCTCTAACCACAGTCCAAGGGCAGTTTTCTTACCTTAAGTCCTTAGCGAATAGAGTATGGCGACCTCGAGTGCGATCCTTTCTTCCCGAGCCTAACGGTAAACCCTGGTCACAACCATAACAAGGAATAACTATCAAAAAACGAACCAATAAAGGCTTTCAGACTAAGTCCTAGCCTCTAGGACCTTGCATTCTACCAAACGGGTAATAGAACCATTCCCGAGCCTTTAGGTTTGGGTTCCCACAACCCAAAACACATTTTCCTCTCTTTTCCCTATTTGAGCCGCGACGCTCAACTAGGTAGAGAGCCCAAAAATCCCTGCGCAAAGGCGTTTCGAGGCAGGGGAGTTCATCTGGGCCGCGACGCTCTAAGAACAGCGTTGCGGCGCGACCTTGCGAACTCAAAAACCAACGATTCCAGAAATCGCAGCTAACCCCAAATCCATCCCAAAACGCAATTGTGACCATTATAATGGTCCCAACAACTCAGTAAAACTATAAACAACCTTAAAACTCAACCAAAACCCAAAATCAAATCCTCTCTCGTGAACACTAAAACAATGAAACCAAGCTAAGTAAAAACAGAGCTTACCTCTTGATTCCTTGCAACAAGTTCGAATCCTTCTGGTTGCTAGTACTCTTAACAACTCCCAATTTCCCAAATATCACTTCCCAACTTAGGATTCAAGGCTTCCCTTCAAGAGCTTAAGGAGAGAAAACTTATTTCTCTAGAGAGAGTGAGAATACGTGAGTAGAGAGAGAGTGATTACTTTCTGAGCTGATAAGCTCCTCCTTGGCTTAAGTTCATAATGGTCTCAAAAAGAATAAAATACCCTGGCCACTTGATCCTCCCCTCTAAGCCCCCAAGGGCAAAAATGATATTTTGACTCTAACCCACATAAACTGAAAATTCTCAATTAATTCCGCCAAGTTTGAAATATTACTATTTTTGTAACGCTTTGGATAACCAAGACCGTTACACTGTTTAAAATAGTGCTTAATTCGCTAAGCAAGTCATTTGAACTTAAATATGTAATTAAAGACCAAGTCAAGATCGAGTATTAAAAGATTTAGTCAACAAAATAGTTATTTTTCATTATAATATTAAGTTTACACATGGGGTCCCAAAATCAGTTTACAGACTTGTAAAAGACAAATAGAATACAACTTAGCCGTCCTAAGCGGCAAAACAGTGTTTAACCCTAGTTCCTTCCAAGTTATCCCAACCATGGCGATCGAGTAGGCTGCATATGTACACACCGCACCTGAAGCTCTCCAACTCATGGCTAGTCCCGCTATCTATTTCCCTTACCTGCACCATATAGCACCTGTGAGTAAGGCTCAGCAAGAAAACTTAAACCAATATGCACAACTAGGCAACAATATAAAAGTAGTAAATATAAATCATTAGATTCAATTAACAATAAAATATAAATAACCAACCAACAATAGTATTCTACTCAGTCAAATATGTAAACCAACCTCATCAATCAATAGAAATGATTAAGTGTGAACCACACTTTTGTTTATGGTATAATATTCAGGCCCGACGCCTTTAGGCTGAGTCCCTTGGTCTCTTGGCCGACCCCGGCACCCTTAGGCCAGGTTGCGTTCCGCACGCTTGCTATCGGCCCCCGGCACCCTTAGGCCGGCCTGCAAACATATATAATCACAAATACACAATGCATAGCACGTAAACAATGGCAGTGTGTAAAAGCATGCCCATCTAATTATCCTTAGATGCAGATATATTAATAGCATATTTATTAACTGGGGTTTAAGCCCTATTCACAACTTGGGTACAGTTTTCTTACCTCAGGTCCCAAGCAGCTAGCGTATGGCAGCCCCGAACACGATCCCTAATCCTGAGCCCTTGTGGTATAACCTAGACACAATGCGATAGTGGATAACTATTAAAATCCTAAACCAATTAAAAGCTTTGGAATAAAATACGAGCCTTCGAGACCTCGATTTCTACTAAACTGGGTAGTAGAAATTGTCCCGAGCGCTTAGGTTTAGATCCCCGAGCCCAAAAGCCTAATTTGGCTAAGGTTGCCTAGGTGGGTCGCGACCTGGCCCTAAGGGTCGCAGCGCGCCCCCAAGACAGAGACCAATCCCCAACCCCTACAGGTATGCGGGCCGCGACTTGGCCCTGAGGGTCGCGGGGCGCCTATGAGATAGAAAGCCCCCCAGGCTCCTGGGGCCACACGGGCCGCAACGCCCATGAATAGGGTCGCAGCGCGCCCCTGGGAACCCAGAAAACCCAACTTCCTTCTGTGTTTTCTCCGAGCTAAACCCTCCAAAATTCATGCTAGACCTAACCTAAAACCAGAATTAAGCCTCAAACATTCCCAAACAACTTAAACAACATAACCACACTAATAACTAAGGCAAAACTCCATCACAGCCCAAAATCCAAACCTAGAGTTAGAACTTAAGAACACCAAAACCAAGCTTAGAATTCAATCAAGAACAAAGAAATTCACTTACCACTGCTGCAAATTATGCCCCTGAGTTAATCCTTTAGTGATCCTAGCTTCAATTCTCCAATCCCCAAACTTCAATTCCTCAACCTTTTCTTCAGCAATTCTCCTAAGCGTTCAAGTCACCCAAAGGTGGAGAGAGAGACAAAAACGTGAGAGAGGGAGAGGGATTTCTGATACATTCCAATACGCTCTAGAGGTTTAAACCATCCTTATCCTATACCACAAAGACCAAAATGCCCCTATAATAAATCAATCCCTTGCCCACAAGGGCAAAGTGGTCATTTGTTTCATTTCTCGCTAAATCCCGAGTCATCCTACAAATTCCCAATTAATCTCGTCATGCTCAACTAACTACTAAATACTTACCCATTACTCGATAAATCCCAAATATACATTAAACTTCCTTAAATACCCCTAGGCTCACCCCGAGCTGGGTATTAAATCCCTTTGTGACTATTCCGCTAATCCGCTCACTAGGATCGCCTCGAGCCATAAACCGCGAATATAACCACATAATAATGTGTTCTCAGTCATTTATTACATATAATAACATTTATGTCCACAACGAACCAATATTACAGATATGCCCTTATTATCAAGAATGGGCCAACATGCATATTTAATACAGATAAACATGCATTTAAATCCATATTATCATATAGATCATGTATGCCACATAGTCACACATTTAACCAATTAATCACACATATATCCAATTATGCCCTCCCAGCACGCTAATCAAGGCACTAAACCTTATTAGCATTATTGAGACTTTACAATTTTTCCCAAAATATGACTCATACTCCAATGAGTTCCGATAACTCACTGTATTACCAAAATACTCGGCTCACCCCAAGTCGGGTATGAATACTCGTTGTGATTAAATTGCTATCTTGCTCAAAAGGACCACTCCTGCCGAATATTTCAAATATATTCACATAATATTATGGTCTCAATCATATAATATCATATAATCACAATTATACCCTCAGTGGGTCAAAATTACAAATATGTTTCCTTTAAATAAAAGCGGGTCTGTTACGCACATTTAATATACTTAAACATGCATCATTAGTTATATTATAATATAACTCATGCAATTCATATAATCACATAAATACCAAATTAAATCACATATTAATAATCCAATAATGCCCTCGTGACCCCCTAATCAAGAAACTAAACCTTATTAAGAATTTTGAGACGTTACAGTTACTAAAAGCTGAATCTTCAGCGAGCACAACAAAAAATGAAGATACAAGCTAATCGGAAGCGTCGGGATGTCCCATTTGCAGTTGGGGACCTGGTTTATATGAAATTACGACCATATCGACAAAGGTCAGTGGCAAAACGTTGCAATGAGAAGCTGGCCTCTCGTTTTTTCGGACCATTTCCAGTGTTAGCACGAGTTGGAACAACTGCATATCGCCTTCAATTACCTCCAGACTCCACTATTCAACTAGTCTTTCATGTGTCGCTGCTTCGTGCTGCCTTGGAACCACATCAGCAGGCGTCTGAGTTGCCTCCAGAGTAAGCAGCAGACCTGGATTGGATCCTCTCACCTGAGAAGGTGTTGGATGTGTGTTTGGGCACTCTCAAGACTCCTCCGCAAGCCTTGATCAAATAGGTTAACATTCTTGAGTTTGAGGCAACTTGGGAAGATTTTCCGGTACTTCAGCGCGGAAGATTTTCTGGTACTTCAGCAGCAATTTCCTGAATTTCACCTCGAGGACAAGGTGAGTCTTTGAGCAGGGGTATTGATAGGCCACCATTGACTTATGTGTATGCTCGAAAGAGAGGGAAGGATGAGATGGCTGCTAAGTCAGCAGAGAATAATGCAGGTTTAGTGGGGAATTGGTTTGAGTAAGTTGTTATGTGAGTTAGCTTAGCCTATGCGCGGGTACAGCGGTGCATATGTGTACCCGAGTAGCAAGGGAATAAATATTGAGGAGAGTCATTTGTGTAAGGTGTGGAATAGCTGGGTAATGTAATTTGGAGAGAAACAGACTCTCGAATTCCCGTCTAATACCAATCTCATTTCTCCTGTCTTGGTTCCTTAGTTTTCTTCCCTATGAGACCTGTTTGCTAACCATTTTGGCAGGTTTACCCTATCAAGTAGCCATCGTTGTTGTTGACCATTAGAGTTGCTTGGGCTGTTCCTCTCTTTCTGTAAAGACTTAAGTCAGTAGCGGCAGGAATGCCCCATTGCAAACTGAGCTTATTAATAACTTCAACTAGATCCACAAAATAAAATAAAAATTGCAGTGTAAAAACAAATGGTCAGTTTTCTCCTTGCTCTTTTTACAAACCTTTTTGGCAAGATGACTTGAAAAGGTTTTCTTCTTTCAAGAATATCTTGCACATTAAGACGTCATATGCCTTCTTACTTGTCACTCCTTTCCTCTTAAGGTGTCTAAACTTAATTACTTTGTTGACAACTAGATTAACATACAGAATTTGTCTACCATACCCACTATAAATTCTTTTAGAGATTGTCTCGCCTAAAACTTTAGTCTTGTAGAAAGAACCTTAGATATTATATTGTATAGGCTGGTAATCAGGCTGATAGGACGGAAGTCCAACTCTGATTGAATCAATCTTTTATTGCAATTAGACAAATAAATGTCTCATTTGTTATTCTATGAAAACTCCATCTCTTGCAAACTCTATGAAAACCCTTACTAGATCGTCTTTCACCAATGTGTTAGGGGATTTCTTGCTAATCCATCTCCTCAAGAAGCTTTAACCAGCTTGTAAAGTGGTTTATAGAATCCTGAGACTTGTTTTTCAATATCTTGAACTGCTACATCGGGGGAAATATTCAAATTGCCTTTTATTTTTTAATTCATTTTTAAAAGAAAGGAAATAAAAACTATTTTCCTCTTTATAGGATAGAGCACAATGAGAAATAAATTGAATTTTCTTCAGGTTTTGAGGATAGAGCATAAATGAGAAACAAATTGCATTTTCTTTCACTTTAGACTTTAAGGCTGATAACCTTGTAGCACAATGCTATTTACAAGTCCAATTTTTTTGGTTTCATGTACTTTGGAATTTTTATCAATGGTTCTTATATGTACTTCATCGTGATATAAATACATGTACAGATCACGGTAAAAGAAGACAAGTATAAGAAAGAGGCTGTTTTGTTATCTGTCAATCGCAATCATCTAGATTACTCATCCTTCAAACCGGAAAAACGAAAAGCGGAGAATAGTGAACAGACCACTAAACAATCTCCGAATGAAAGCCGGTCCAATAAAATTCTTGAAGTTGCAGAGATCTATAAATCAAGTGTTCATGTAAATCCCATATTTTCTGCCGTGCGAGCTGATAAGGGACAGCTTTACAGTGCTTCTGAGGCCATTGCTGTTGTTCAAAAGTATGTTGATAATGAAAATCTAGTGAAGCCAACAAACAAATCCATTGTTGTTTTGGATGCAATATTATGCGACGTGCTATTCAAGGGAGCCATAAAAAAAGGTTTGACATACCCAACAGAAATCCATAAGAAAGACCTAGGATCGGCATTCATAAATCGGATGCAAGCTCATCACATTGTGACTAGGGGGAATGAGTCAGTTGTTCGAAAAGGTGGTCTAAAAACAATCCAGATATTGACAGAACGAAGGCAAGGTAACAAGAAGGTAACAAAACTCTCTGGGATGGAAACATTTTTGATCGATGCCGAGTCTTTGGCTTCCGAGCTGCAGAAAAAGTTCGCTTGCAGTACATCAGTGGCAGAACTACCAGGTATGGTGCTTCATGGGTCTTTATATCATCTACACTTTCTGGTGCTTGTTATGAACTAGGAAAATGCGGAGCTGATAGTTTGGCATGGTTTTTTGACTTCTCCTATATCTTCCATAAATTTTAGCTGAGACAAAAATGTTCTCCTTGTTTCAGGTAAGAAAGGACACGAGGTCCTGGTTCAAGGTGGTGTGATTGATGACCTGGCAAAACATTTGATTGAGCAATATGGGATTCCAAAGAGATACATCGAAGTTCTGGACAAGACACGGAAATGACAGGCTTAACGGTGTTCTCATCCTCATGGAATATGTTATTTTGTGAATTTAAAGTTTAAAACTCTTAACTTGTGCTTAGAAGTGTGATCTGCCAATTTGCGTTTTTTTTTTAATTCAAACAGGTTAGATGTTGAGGATGGACATTCTACTACTGAAATATGAGCGCTGAGGGTTTGTTGAGTACTGCTTTGCATGTACTTGAATCTTTTTCAACACAGTAAAATGTACATACTTTTCTGATTTGCATCCTTTTTGTTTTTCATTCGTTGCATGTCCTTGTCTCTATCTTTATAATGTTGGTTTAAACTAATTTTATTATTATAAAGATATTATAATTTAATAGAATATATTTAGAAATAATGACGTCAACAACAAAAAATATATATATGTAGTCGAGTTATTATCCAACAATCTAATAATAGTTGGAATAACATTAATGTATATATTTTGTAATATTTGATAATTATTAACTACGTAAAGCATGTTCTTTAAAATTTAACTTAAAACATGAAGTTTATTCTTATTTATTATTGGCTCAAATTAGAATTAATCTTTTTTTAATGACGGGAAGATATTCTAATATAGTATATCACTTTAAAAGATTTGAGTGTATAGACAAGAAATTCCAATATAAATCTCTTTAAATTTATGCAAGTGCCGTTAACAAGGCACATACCATACAAGTGGCCTTTTGTAAAATAATAAATGGCAGATAGGATTCTCCCTAATTACGACCCGTTGTTGGGGTCTTATCTATCGAATATTTTTGCATAATTTATACTATTGAAAACGTATCATTTTTTGTTGCACTCTATTCATTTTTTAAGGGAAATAGGATTTCAACCTTTCTCATTACATTATATTTTCATTTTACTATATTTATACTGAGATTTTTTTATTACATTTTAACATATAAATCTAACCTTTAAATTTCACTATTCATACTTAATAATGCCTAATATTACCAAAAAATCTTAGCATTATTAAGTTTTTCAATTTGATGTTAAACATTCCTCTCATACCCAAAATACTCCTTCCATTATATTAAGAATCTTAAAACCTTCTCTTCCTCTCTCTTTCATTCTTACGAAATCCTCCCTAAAACCACCTACAGATTTGTATGATTTTCTTCTCGAAATAGTTGTTAGCCATCTCCATTGTCTCTAAGCAGTCGCCAATATCAAATGCAACATCTATTTTGATGGTTTTTGGAGGAGAAAAACCATGGGTAAGAATATTGACTCATTTTATCTGTTGGGTATTGTTTATTTACATTCTTTGGCTATTTCGAACAAATCCGAACCTATATTGGTGTGTGTTTTTTTTGTTTTTTTAGAGAGAATTCGCGATCTGCATTTTTATGGGTTTTCTGCAACTTTTTTGCTTAAAAGGAGCTTGATAACGGTTCGATAGTGGCTCGATAGTATGTAGATGAAGATTCTTTTATGTGCTCGATAAGGGTTCGATAAGGGCTCGATGGAAACTCGATAAGGGTTCGATTAGACCATAGAATATTTGGTCTAGTTGTTTTCTCGACATGTGTTCGACAAGAGCTCGGTAGGGTTCGATGAAGGTTTTGGTTAGGTTTTATGTTTGGTTTAAGAAATTTTAGCTTGATTCGAACTCGATAAGAGCTCGACAATGGACTCGATGGTAACTCGATAAAGTTCGATTGAAGCTTGATAATATTCTTTTTTTTTCATGAATTTTTTAAAAATTGACAGTTTTTTTTTTTACAATTTCAATATATTTTTTTTCCAATCAGGTTCCATTGTCTACGTTTTTGTATCCTACAATGGTGTTTGGGAATTACAAGGGAATAAGTGGATTTTCAAGGACCCTCAATGCATGGTGATACCGATGGAGGATACTGTAACGTACTTGCAATTTCTTGACATATAGCACAATGAACTTAAAGTTGATAAATAGATGTATGGTTGAAATTGGAGGTTCCTTACACATGCATCGATCAACCGTTTACATTCGTTCATGTTGAAAGTGATCTTGGTGTCCGTGCATTCTTAGGAGTAACATCTAAATAAATGTTAGCCTTGTGTGTCACTCCTGTAAAAAAGATTGTCATTGCAGATCCATATTCCACTCCCAGACCTGAGGGAGCAGCCAGTACCTTAGAAAGTCCTATTGGTGACTTGAGGCACAACCAGTATGAGTACAATCCCTATGTGAATGACGATCCAGTAGCTGAACATAATGAGGACTCAGGATACAATTCAGAGGCATATTATAGTGAAGAAGTGTCGATTGACATGTATGATGATTTGCAAGTCGAACAAGCACAAGAATAGCCAATATGTCCTATTGCACGGGCGAACCCACCAAGTCAAGGACATCGAACACCTGACATCAGCTCTAGTCGTCCTGGTGGAACATAATATAACAATACAGGGAACATTCTAATATGTTCAATAGAAGATCACAGAAAATGGAGTGCTCCCATGTTTACAAAAGAAGATATCATGGCTTCTGGTCGATCTGAAACACTCTCATCCGGTGTACCGTTACTACACCTTGGGGAGACTTTTGAGAACAAGATGGAACTGAAAACCAAAGCGGCTCTCTTCGCAATGAAGAATAATTTTGAGTTTATGGTTAAGAAGTGTGACGTCCCACGTCACTATGGCTGCTTTCTGGAATGACGACTGGCCCTACAAACCAAGACAAGTCTTTCCAGCGTGCTTTGTCCTCACTTGCACACTTCCTGGGAAAACTTCCCAGGAGGTCACCCATCCCTAGATTACTCCAGGCCAAGCACGCTTAACCATGGAGTTCTCAAGTGATGGGCTACCGAAAAGAAGATGCACCTTCCTGATATAGGTAGTACCTATCAATCCATTTAAGCCCTCTTCAACTGTGTAGTGCCATACCTACACAGTCTTAGAATCATTACACTTGACCTTCCCCAGGCGGTGTGGGATTGCACAACTTACCCGGTCTTTCCCCTTACGGATCACGGGATTCTGACTGTCACAATAACCCCCCCTTACGGGCCCGACGTCCCCGTCGGCCACACTTCCGGCTGGGTCAAGGCTCTGATACCATTATCTGACGTCCCACGTCACTATGGATGCTTTCTGGAATGACGACTGGCCCTACAAACCAAGACAAGTCTTTTCAGCGTGCTTTGTCCTCACTCGCACACTTCCTGGGAAAACTTCCCAAGAGGTCACCCATCCCTAGATTACTCCAGGCCAAGCACGCTTAACCATGGAGTTCTCAAGTGATGGGCTACCGAAAAGAAGATGCACCTTCCTGATATAGGTATTACCTATCAATCCATTTAAGCCATCTTCAACTGTGTAGTCCCATACCTACACAGTCTTAGAATCATTACACTTGACCTTCCCCAGGCGGTGTGGGATTGCACAGCTTACCCGGTCTTTCCCCTTACGGATCACGGGATTCTGACTGTCACAAGAAGTCTGGTACTAATGTGTTGTATATCACCTGCAAGGATCCTGACTGTGCTTGGAGAATAAGAGAGAAAAAAGTAGCGCGATCGGAGATGTTTGAGATCACTGTTTATAATAGTGTACATACTCGCTCACTAGAATTGCGACAGAAAGACCACCGTCAAGCAACACCTTGGGTCATTGGGCACTTTATCAAGAACAAATATGCTACTAATGGCACTAGATATCCAGCAAATAACATAAAGGAAGATATGAAGAGTAATTTTTGGATCTATATGAGTTATATGAAGGCTTGGAGATGCAGAGAGAAGGCACTCGGTTATGTCAGGGGGACACCTAAAGAATCGTACTCCAAGTTACCTTCTTACTTGTACATACTGCAGCAAAAGAATCCATGTACAATAACTGATTTTATCACAGATGATGGTCGCTTTCTTTACAGTTTCTTCTCACTTAGAGCTTGTAGAAGGGGATTTACATCAATCGTCCTGTTATATGTGTGGATGACACTTTCTTGAAGTCAAGGTATGGTGGCCACATATTGTGTGCTGTCGCATTGGATGCGAATAACCACATTTATCTAATTGTGTTTGTGATTGTTGACAGTGAGAATCATGTTTCTTGGAAGTATTTCATGATGAAATTGAAGGAAGCCATTGGAGTTGTTGATAATCTGGCTTTTGTATCAGACAGGCACGCTAGCATTATTCATGCTCTTGAGTTGGTCTTCCCTGATGCCTACCACGGTGCATGCTACCATCACATAAGTATGAATGTAATCGCTAAGTTCAAGACTGATCACTGTCACAAGGAGATGTGGAATGCAGCATATGCATTTCAGAAGTCAAAATTTCACAGGTTTTTCGACAATATAAAACAAATGGATCTTGCCATAGCTCAATAACTCGAGGGTATTGGCTTTGATAAGTAGACTCGTGCTTACTTTCCTGGGAATCGATACAATGTAATGACAAGCAACTACGCTGAAAGTTTCAACAACAAAACCAGAGACGCAAGAACTTTCCCAGTCACTACTTTTGTGGAATTCATTCGTTTCACAATTCAGTCATGGTTTGCTGCGCGTCGTGAGGAGGTAGAGAAGTGCACATCCAAATTAGCAACAATATATGAGAAAGATGTCTTAGACATTCCGGATGATGCAAGGTACTTGAAAGTCCATCCTCTTGGACAGTTCAAATTTCATGTGGTAGACCTAGAAGGTGATGGTGAGGTGAATTTGATGACTAAATCATGCTCCTGTGACATGTTTCAAATAATGGGTTACCCTTGTGTTCATGGTGTGGCTGCGGCCATCCTGCGCGGTGTCAACATTTACTCATTGTGTTCCCCATATTACATTACTGAGATGTGGAGAGAGTCTTACAAAGAAACAATTTACCCAACTGGCAATAATGATGATTGAGAAGTTCCTGAGAACATAGAGAAAATTCAAGTTGGGGTTCCTATTGAAAAACAACCAGTTGGTCGACTGAAGAAGAAAAAGGTGGGAAGAAGAAAGACAAACCGCACTCCATCGAATGGCGAAATCATTTGCAAAGAGCGCAAGTGTAGTATGTGTGGTGGTCTTGGCCGCAACAAGGCTACATGCAAAGCTAGGCTATAAACTCCTTTTTCCTATTTGGTCTTGTTGTATTAATAACCCAGCTTGTTTTCCCTTCTTTTTTCTTTGATTTTTCTTAAAAGTTATGTTAAGCTCGATTGTAGCTCAACATGAACTTGATAGTAGCTCGATATGAACTCGATAATATGTGTAACGACCCAAATTCAGTGTTAAGGCTTAAGGGCCTGGAGTAGTGTGCCTGGAGGGCATGATGGGATTTTGTGTGTGACTTTATTAAGTTTAATGCATCATTATGATTTATTGCACGTTATATGACTATTGGATTATTTGAGATGCATGACTATGTGAATCAGTATGCATGTAGAACTGATTGTCTTAAAATGAGCATGATTGTAACTTGGCCATGTTAGGGCATAACTGTGATAATTATACTATGTGAATTGTGCCATGTGAGTGTGATGTTTTACCAGGATGCACGCATCGGGACGGTCCTAGTGAGCCAGTTAGTCTAAAAGTCACAACGGGTTGTTGTACCCGGCTCGGGAGGAGCCCAGGGGTACTTCGGGAATCTTGTAAGTTGAGTTTAGAAAGAGTGATTAGTATTGGTAATTTGGTAACCATTTGTAACTGCTGTGAGTAACAAGTTTTAAGATAGGAAGTGGTAGAATTGAAATGAAAGTGTTAAGACTTAAGTACCCTTGAAGGTTTAGCTTAGAAGGATTAGTAAGGAGGGGTAATTTGGTCTTTTGGCAAGGCAAATAGACATTATGCAGCTGGGATTTAGGGGGGTACGGTTTGGGCATTTGGGTCACTTGTGGCTTTGATAAATTAGAAGAGAAGGAAAAGAAGAGGAGAGAAAGGCTAGGGCAAAGAAGAAGAAAGAAGAAGAGGTGTAGAAAAGGGCTGAAGTGGGAAGCTTAGAAGGAGATCAAGGGAACTTTTAGGGTGGATTCTACTCTTGAGGTAAGGATCTTATGCTTATTTAAGTTTGTTTTCTGTGTTGGTTGAGGAATTTAATGCTTGAGTTAAGATTTTCATGGGTTTTGATTTGGGTTGTTGAATTTGAAATCAAAGGAGTGGATCTTGTGTGTATTGATGTTTTGGATTTGATTCTAGTGTTTATGGGGTGTTAGATTGTTCATATGAGGTTTGGATTTGAGTTTTGGGGTTTAGGTTTTGGTTTGGGATGATTTGGGGAGGTTAAAGCTCGGGGAAAATTGCAGGAAAAACCCAGAATTCTGGGTCTGCGAAGGCGTGCCGCGGCAGGGTTTTTGTGTGCCGCGGCAAGAGAGCTTCTGTCTGATGGGTGCCGCGGCACAAGGATGTGGTGCCGCGGCACAAGGCAATTTTCAGGGTAGCTCTTTTTGGCAATTTTAGGTCTTAGCTCCGGGGGTTCGTGGGATGCCTCCGGGGTGTTGTTTTAAGGTTTTAGAGGTCCCGAGAGTGCGGGATTGGTCCCGGGAAGTGGTTTTGGGTTTGGTTAGTATTAAAAGTGTTTTATGTGTGTTGTGACTAGGATTTCGGAGAGGCTCGTGCTAAAGGACCGTGCTCGTGACCGTGGTACTTTGGAAAGCACGGGATACAGGTAAGAAAACCGTAACACCCGAGTTTAGGGCATGGCCCCACTGTGTGATTGTAGGGCGTGGCCCCGGATTGTATTACGTGCAAATACATAAACTTAAATGAACCATGATGTGTGTGAATGTTTATTTTGAATGTACTATATGTGTTATTATGATGAAACGAGCGGCAGAGGCCGGGTACGGCATAGGCCGGGGCGGCCGTGGGCCGAAAGTAACACAGCACATGGGATGCTTATATTCAGGGTGGGACCCAAGGGATACATGAGTTATCCTCGCGGTGAGAACCGAAACTCCAGGCTTTGGTAAGGCCTTGGGAGCGGCATGGCCGTACTTGTTTATTATGGTGGTTTTCCTATGTATCAGTGAATTATTGCCAGCTATTTACTTTGCATATGTTATGTGTTATTTGGGTTTTCTTGCTGGGCTTCGGCTCACGGGTGCTCCGTGTGGCAGGTAAAAGCAAGGAGTCAGTCAACCGGCCATGAGTATGGAGAGCGTGGGGGCGGCGCGTACATGTTCGGCCTGCCCGACTGCTTTGGTTGGGGGCATTTTGTATATGGCTGTATTTAACCATTCTTTTGATAGCTGATCAAGTGTAAATCTATTTTGAGTTGTAAATATTTTGTAAACCTTATTTTGGGATCCCAGATGTTTTATAATTAACGTTTTTAATGAAACTAAACATTTTCAAAGAGTACAGCCTTAAACTCTGGTTTATTCACACTTTTGGTTTTAGAAACCACTTGAGTCAATTAGATGCACAATTTCTGTTTTAAACTCACTTAGTAACGGCTCTAAGGTAGTAGGGCGTTACAACTTGGTATCAGAGCGAGCCAAGGTTTATTGGTTCTGGAGATCGACCGAACATGTACGCACGCTGCCATTGAAAAGCTCGACTCAGGGTAGTTTGGTATGATCGGTTGATATATTCATGAATATGTGTTTAATGCTTTGTGTGCCTGCCTAAATTATTATGAGCATGATCATTGAAATAACATATGCATGATGCCAGGGCAAGGCCCGTTGTATGCTGCATGATATTTGTATGGCACTTTGGTCGATTGATCTTGGTTGTTGTTGAGATTGAGAGGTGGAAATTGGACCTTGTTATCATGCCTAATGAGCGGTGTCATTGATTGCAGGCATTTAGTTGCAATGCCTCGCCAATCATCGAGACTCCGCGGCATTCAGGCCGAGGATGATAACCAGGGGCAGGACCCTCCACCTGCTCCTCAGAACTGGCAACAGATTTTAGCAGAGATGGAGGCTAGGTTGAAGAAAACAGAGGATGAGCTTAGTCAGTACAGGCAACCAGCTCCTCCACCGGCCACTGTGATACCACCACCGCCTAGTGTGGTACCGGCTCCGGTTCAACCTGTGACTGGGAACAGGTTGGAACCTCTATATGAAAGATTCAGAAAACAACAACCTCCTACCTTTGAGGGGGGAGCAGACCCACTGCAGGCTGAGCAGTGGATGAGTACAATGTCGGTAATCCTGGACTTCATGAGGGTTGAAGGAAGGGATAGGGTTGATTGTGCCAGTTATATGCTTAGACATGATGCACGAATATGGTGGGAGGTGGTGGGGCAGCGAAGGGATACTGCTATTATGACCTGGGAGGAATTCAAGAGCCTTTTCAACGAGAAATATTACAGCGTAGCCGTTCGAGCGGCGAAGGCGGATGAGTTTAACAGTCTGACTCAGGGCAGGTTATCTGTCACTGAGTACGCCTTGGTATTTGATAGATTGGCGAAGTTTGCGCCAAATCTTGTGCCGACTGATATGGCCAGAAGGGACAGATTTGTACGGGGATTAGGTGCAATGATCGCCCGTGACGTGAGTATTACAATGGCTCCAGAGACTACCTATGCGCAAGTGGTAGACAAGGCCCTCACTGCTGAGAGGGCTGAGGATCAGATCTGGAAGGATAGCGCTGCTAGGCGTGATACCAGGAGGGTAATGCCTTCTTCTTCTGGGCCTAGTCGGGGCAGCGGCCCCAGTGAGCAGAAGAGGAGAGTACCAGACTCATTTACTCCCTATGGTTCCGACAGGAGGGTTCGCGGTTCCGTGGGTGGCCGCCAGGGCGGTAATGACAACTGGAGGAGTTATCCATGGTGTCCTCGATGCAGGCGACGGCATCAGGGCGAGTGCCGGTCCGCCTCTGGAGCGGGTACCGGCATCAGGGCATGTTTTGTTTGTGGAAGCACCAGCCACTTGAAGAAAGATTGCCCGCAGGCTAAGAAGGAGGAGCCTAGGCAGGGTGACAGCCTCGCGCCTGCTAGGGTCTTCACCTTGACTCAGACTGAGGCAGAGGCCAGCCCATCAGTGGTCACAGGTCAGATTTTTAGCGCTGGATCCTTGTTTACTGCATTGATTGATTCTGGTGCTACGCACTCATTTGTTTCTGCTAGAGTGATTGATCAGCTGTGTAGACCTAGTATTTTGTATGCTAGGGGTTTTCAGACTGTATTGCCTACAGGAGAGCTGGTAGTCTCTAGGAGGTGGGTTAGAGCCTTACCAGTAGTGGTAGATGGTAGAGAATTGTTTGTTGACCTGATTGAACTAGATATGGACGATTTTGACATAATACTAGGGATGGATTGGTTGACGCGATATGGAGCAACAATTGATTGTAGGCGACGAATGGTGACCTTTGAACCGGAGGGCGAGGCACCCTTTGTGTTCGTGGGATCGGTGGATGGACCGCGGGTACCTGTGATCTCGGTACTAAAGGCTAGAGACCTGATGCAAGAGGGTTGCATAGGATTCCTAGCAAGTATAGTGGATTCCTCTAAGGTGGCGGCAGTGGGACCGAATGAAACCAGAGTCGTCTGCGAGTTTCCAGACTTGTTTCCAGCAGATCTGCCGGGGTTGCCGCCACAGCGGGAGATCGAGTTCGTCATTGAGTTGGCTCCGGGAGCAGAGCCAGTATCCAAAGCACCTTACAGAATGGCTCCAGCAGAATTAAAGGAATTGAAGATTCAACTGCAGGAACTACTTGATTTGGGGTTTGTCAGACCGAGTTTCTCGCCGTGGGGTGCTCCAGTTTTATTTGTTAAGAAAAAGGATGGATCGCTCAGGATGTGCATCGATTACAGGGAGTTGAATAAGCTGACCATCAAGAACAAATATCCATTGCCTAGGATCGACGATTTATTTGATCAGCTTCAAGGGAGTATAGTGTTTTCGAAGATTGATCTCCGATCAGGCTACTATCAATTGAGGATCAGAGATGAGGACATACCAAAGACTGCATTTCGGACTCGGTATGGGCATTATGAATTTCTGGTTATGTCCTTTGGATTAACCAATGCCCCGGCGGCATTTATGGATTTGATGAACAGAATTTTTAAGGATTACTTGGATAAGTTTGTGATTGTGTTTATTGATGATATCCTAGTATACTCCCAGACAGAGACAGAGCATGAGCATCATCTGCGTCTAGTGTTGCAGCGGTTAAGAGGGCATAAGCTATATGCCAAGTTTAGTAAGTGCGAGTTCTGGTTATCGCAAGTTTCATTTTTGGGCCATATTATCAGTAAGGATGGGTTACTGGTCGACCCAAGTAAGACGGAAGCAGTGAGGGTTTGGCCTAGACCCAGCAATGTTCCTGAAGTTAGAAGTTTCCTTGGACTAGCAGGTTACTACCGGCGGTTTGTAGAGGGGTTCTCCAGAATTGCTACTCCGTTGACAGAATTGACAAGGAAGAAGACCAAGTTTGTGTGGACAGATCGATGCGAGAATAGCTTCAAAGAGCTGAAGCGGCGGTTGATTACTGCACCAGTGCTGAGCCTGCCAACAGATAATGAGAAGTTTGTGGTCTACTGTGACGCTTCCAGACAGGGTCTGGGATGTGTGTTGATGCAGGCTGGGAAAGTGATAGCGTACGCATCAAGGCAATTAAAGGAGTACGAGCAGAGGTATCCCACGCATGACCTGGAATTAGCTGCAGTGGTATTCGCACTTAAGATTTGGAGACACTATCTGTATGGAGAGAGGTGCGAGATATACACTGATCACAAGAGTCTAAAGTATTTCTTTACCCAGAAGGACTTGAACATGCGCCAGAGACGGTGGCTTGAGCTGGTAAAGGATTACGATTGTGATATCCTATACCATCCTGGGAAGGCTAATGTGGTGGCTGATGCATTGAGCCGAAGGGGCCCAGGACAGTTGTATAGTTCGAGGCAGATATCTGACAGACTAGCAGGAGAGATGACCAGAGCAGGTATAGAGCTAGTGGTTGGGAGGTTAGCCAACATTACTCTTCAGTCAACACTCCTCGAGAGGATTAAGGAAGCACAGGGAAAGGACCCCCAGTTAGTTGAGCGTAGAGAGAACGTCCTATCGGGAGCAGCTAAGGACTTCTCTATTTCTGAGATGGGTTTGTTGAAGTACAAAGGACGGATTTGTGTTCCGATTGATCCAGACATTCGGCGAGAGATTTTGGACGAGTCTCATACCACTCCCTACTCTTTGCACCCAGGTTCTACGAAGATGTACCATGACCTGAAGGTTTTGTATTGGTGGTCAGGCATGAAGAGGGACGTGGTGGACTATGTGGCTAGATGCCTAACCTGTCAGCAGATTAAGGCGGAACACCAGAGGCCAGCAGGATTATTACAGCCTCTTGGGATTCCCGAGTGGAAATGGGAAGATATTGCCATGGACTTTGTGGTAGGATTGCCAAAGACCGTGGGTCAGCATGACTCGGTATGGGTGATTGTGGACAGGTATACCAAGTCCGCCCACTTCTTACCTGTGAAGACGACTTATACTGTGGAGCAGTATGCAGAGCTTTATGTTAAGGAGATCGTTCGACTTCATGGGGCTCCGAGGTCAATAGTATCCGACAGAGACCCCACTTTCACTTCCAAGTTTTGGAAGAGCCTGCAGAAGGCAATGGGCACGCAGCTTCGGTTTAGTACTGCTTATCATCCTCAGACGGATGGACAGTCTGAGAGGACAATTCAAATACTGGAGGACATGTTACGAGCTTGTGTCTTGGATTTTGAGGGATCTTGGAGTAAGTATCTCCCTCTGATTGAGTTTTCGTACAATAACAGTTATCAGGCGACTATCGGAGTGGCTCCGTATGAGATGTTGTATGGTAGAAAATGCAGATCACCGATTCACTGGGATGAGACAGGTGAGAGAAGGTATTTAGGTCCTGAGATGGTTCAGAGGACCAATGAGGCACTTGAGAAAATTAGAGCTCGTATGCTCGCCTCCCAGAGTCGCCAGAAGAGTTATTCAGATCAGAAACGCAGGAGCGTAGAATTTCAGGTTGGTGATCATGTATTCCTCAGGGTTTCACCCCTGAGAGGAGTAAAACGATTTGGCGTTCGGGGCAAGCTGAGTCCCAGGTTTGTTGGCCCATTTGAGGTTCTAGAACGAGTTGGGGAGGTGGCTTATAGGTTAGCAATGCCTCCAGCTTTATCAGGAGTTCATGACGTGTTTCATGTGTCCATGCTCCGGAAGTATGTTTCGGACTCTACTCATGTGTTGAGCTATGAGAACTTGGAGTTGGATCGGGACTTATCATACGAAGAAAAGCCTGTTCAGATCCTTGATAGGAAGGACAAGGTCTTGAGGAGCAAGACCATCCCCTTGGTTAAAGTATTGTGGAGAAACAGCAAGGTCGAAGAGGCGACATGGGAACTGGAATCAGATATGCGGGAGCGGCATCCCGAGTTGTTCAGGTAAATTTCGAGGACGAAATTCTCATGAGGAGGGGATAGTTGTAACGACCCAAATTCAGTGTTAAGGCTTAAGGGCCTGGAGTAGTGTGCCTGGAGGGCATGATGGGATTTTGTGTGTGACTTTATTAAGTTTAATGCATCATTATGATTTATTGCACGTTATATGACTATTGGATTATTTGAGATGCATGACTATGTGAATCAGTATGCATGTAGAACTGATTGTCTTAAAATGAGCATGATTGTAACTTGGCCATGTTAGGGCATAACTGTGATAATTATACTATGTGAATTGTGCCATGTGAGTGTGATGTTTTACCAGGATGCACGCATCGGGACGGTCCTAGTGAGCCAGTTAGTCTAAAAGTCACAACGGGTTGTTGTACCCGGCTCGGGAGGAGCCCAGGGGTACTTCGGGAATCTTGTAAGTTGAGTTTAGAAAGAGTGATTAGTATTGGTAATTTGGTAACCATTTGTAACTGCTGTGAGTAACAAGTTTTAAGATAGGAAGTGGTAGAATTGAAATGAAAGTGTTAAGACTTAAGTACCCTTGAAGGTTTAGCTTAGAAGGATTAGTAAGGAGGGGTAATTTGGTCTTTTGGCAAGGCAAATAGACATTATGCAGCTGGGATTTAGGGGGGTACGGTTTGGGCATTTGGGTCACTTGTGGCTTTGATAAATTAGAAGAGAAGGAAAAGAAGAGGAGAGAAAGGCTAGGGCAAAGAAGAAGAAAGAAGAAGAGGTGTAGAAAAGGGCTGAAGTGGGAAGCTTAGAAGGAGATCAAGGGAACTTTTAGGGTGGATTCTACTCTTGAGGTAAGGATCTTATGCTTATTTAAGTTTGTTTTCTGTGTTGGTTGAGGAATTTAATGCTTGAGTTAAGATTTTCATGGGTTTTGATTTGGGTTGTTGAATTTGAAATCAAAGGAGTGGATCTTGTGTGTATTGATGTTTTGGATTTGATTCTAGTGTTTATGGGGTGTTAGATTGTTCATATGAGGTTTGGATTTGAGTTTTGGGGTTTAGGTTTTGGTTTGGGATGATTTGGGGAGGTTAAAGCTCGGGGAAAATTGCAGGAAAAACCCAGAATTCTGGGTCTGCGAAGGCGTGCCGCGGCAGGGTTTTTGTGTGCCGCGGCAAGAGAGCTTCTGTCTGATGGGTGCCGCGGCACAAGGATGTGGTGCCGCGGCACAAGGCAATTTTCAGGGTAGCTCTTTTTGGCAATTTTAGGTCTTAGCTCCGGGGGTTCGTGGGATGCCTCCGGGGTGTTGTTTTAAGGTTTTAGAGGTCCCGAGAGTGCGGGATTGGTCCCGGGAAGTGGTTTTGGGTTTGGTTAGTATTAAAAGTGTTTTATGTGTGTTGTGACTAGGATTTCGGAGAGGCTCGTGCTAAAGGACCGTGCTCGTGACCGTGGTACTTTGGAAAGCACGGGATACAGGTAAGAAAACCGTAACACCCGAGTTTAGGGCATGGCCCCACTGTGTGATTGTAGGGCGTGGCCCCGGATTGTATTACGTGCAAATACATAAACTTAAATGAACCATGATGTGTGTGAATGTTTATTTTGAATGTACTATATGTGTTATTATGATGAAACGAGCGGCAGAGGCCGGGTACGGCATAGGCCGGGGCGGCCGTGGGCCGAAAGTAACACAGCACATGGGATGCTTATATTCAGGGTGGGACCCAAGGGATACATGAGTTATCCTCGCGGTGAGAACCGAAACTCCAGGCTTTGGTAAGGCCTTGGGAGCGGCATGGCCGTACTTGTTTATTATGGTGGTTTTCCTATGTATCAGTGAATTATTGCCAGCTATTTACTTTGCATATGTTATGTGTTATTTGGGTTTTCTTGCTGGGCTTCGGCTCACGGGTGCTCCGTGTGGCAGGTAAAAGCAAGGAGTCAGTCAACCGGCCATGAGTATGGAGAGCGTGGGGGCGGCGCGTACATGTTCGGCCTGCCCGACTGCTTTGGTTGGGGGCATTTTGTATATGGCTGTATTTAACCATTCTTTTGATAGCTGATCAAGTGTAAATCTATTTTGAGTTGTAAATATTTTGTAAACCTTATTTTGGGATCCCAGATGTTTTATAATTAACGTTTTTAATGAAACTAAACATTTTCAAAGAGTACAGCCTTAAACTCTGGTTTATTCACACTTTTGGTTTTAGAAACCACTTGAGTCAATTAGATGCACAATTTCTGTTTTAAACTCACTTAGTAACGGCTCTAAGGTAGTAGGGCGTTACAATATGTTTGTTAGCTTCTAAACTGACTTCAAATCTTAGATCGATATTAGTTCGATAATGGTTCGATATAACTCGATAGTAGTTCGATAATGGTTCGATATGACTCGATATTAGTTCGATAACAACTAGATAATGGATATGAAAATGATATTGCTCGATTGAAGCTCGATATTAGTTCGATAACAGTTTGATATAGCTCGATATTAGTTCGATAATGTTCGAAATAGCTCGATAATAGCCATATGAAATTTACAAAGAAATGTGAACAAAAAACTGCACATTTAAAGACCCTGTATATATACAATCATCAAGGTGACAAATTTTGATACCACAAGTTTGTGGTCCACTTGTTCCTGAACACCTCTATATTTTCATCGCAGATGGTTTCCAATGGAAGGTCAACCATGAGATGCTCAATATGCTTGACAGCATACGCACCACAATCCCCACTGTAAAAAAAATGTAAACTTCAAGTGTAGAATACTATAATTTTAGTTAGAAACAAATATAGTATGAAGATGATGTTTGTTGCCTCTCTTTGACTGAGTGAGCTCGTGTTTCTGTTTGCGACGCCATGTGAACTGATGTGGCCTCTTTCCTGCTGCAGGAATCTTCAACATCAAGCTATCAGTGAAAAGTTTACTCTGCATCAACAGAGAAGGAAGCAAAAAGCACCATGGATTCATAATTTCCTCCAGCTTTGCGTCACTAATCACCGAGTTGTCTGAATCATAAACAGTGAGAGTCCAACTAGGAATAGAAGCCTCAATGGCAAACCATTGTTGCTGTTCATAGTTCTGGCACCAATATACATCCTTAACTCCTCCCCAAGAGGCCAGAAATTTTTGCTCGATGCCGGTCAACATGGACATAACGTCAGAATCCCACGTGTACTTTGTTTTGTCGACAATTTTCTTGTACTAATCATATCAGGCAGGTATCACTTGTGAGAAAGAAATATTCATCACAACTGCATTCTGTCGATATGTATTGGGAAAATACTTGTGACACATATGCAACATGTGTTCTGCTGCATCAATATGCTACAAAGAGAGTACGATATAAAAAGTTAGCAAAGACCATCATAAACGGCTAAAAAATGATGCATAAACAAATAAATTGAGTTCTCATTGAGCACTATCGAGCTTATATCAAACTAAACATCGAGCTCATCGAGTCCATATCGAGCCCCATCAAGCTCATATCGAGCTATTCTCATATGGTAAACAACACCCCTATCAATCTACTATCAAGCTCCATCGAGCTCACATCGAGCTAATCTCAAATAGTAAACAACAGCCCTAGTTTAACACCCCTATTGATCTACTATCGAGCTCCATCGAGCTAATCTCAAACAGTAAACAACAACCCTAGTTTAACACCCCTATCGATTTACTATCGAGCTAATCTCAAATAGTAAACAACATCCCTAGTTTAACAGCCCTATCGAGCCACTCTCGAGTCATATCGATCTAGGTACCCCCCAATCGAGCTCCAATCGAGCTCATATCGAGTTAATAAAAACAGAACTTGTAAAATTGAAAACAAAACATAATTTCTACCACTATCGAGTCATTAGGTATAAATGGCTTACCACATCATTGAGCCATGAATGGGTGTCTTCCACGTCAGAAACCACAATGGACTGTGATTCCCAGTCTTTACATCCCTCGGGGTCTTGTTGGGGATGTCTCCAAGTAGCAACTTGGACACTATCCTGTACTGTTTGCGATTTGGCTTCTTGAGAGGGTCCAGCACCTGTGTAGCCTCCTCTTCTGGTGTAGCTGCATCAGTGCGAGGTCTTTTCCTCATGGGATCGGTGTAGTCCTCAAACCAATCTGGCTTGCGTCTTTGGCGTCTAGTCCTCTGAAACCAAACCCTAGCAACATCCTCAGGGTTGACAATAACGACTCCCGGAGTCGCAGCATCAGGTGTTACAATGATGGTAGGAGGCGTGGTTGGATCATCAACATAGTCGAGAGGAATATCTAGTGACTCTGAGTCTGAATCTTCCTTGGAGCCCCTCAGTTTCTCCTCAATAAATGTCAGGATCTGACTGACTGCGTCCAAGATCACCGACTGGTTCTTCAGGAGGGTCTGATGTTGACCCTCGACTCTATCCAACCGCTCAATCAACTCGGCGAGCTCAGGGGCTGAGGCTGGGGATGGTGCTGGGGCTGAGGCTGGGGCTGTAGCTGGGGAAACAAGAGGGGTGGGACCTGCAACCTCCTCCTCCAGGGTAGCATCATCAAATATCTTGGCTACCTCGGCTGCCTGAGAAACTATCTCCGCGACTTTCTCAAAAGTCGCATCCTCCTCCTCATCAGCCTCTAAGGGATCCTGGCCAAGCCCGGGATAAAGGGGAAGATCTCCCTCTGTCAACGACAAATAATAGTCCTCTTCTGCTGGTCGAGACTTCAACATTAGAAGGACGATCAACTGCAAACAACATAAAACATTTGGTTAACTCAAATAATCATAAAAGATAAGCATATAGATAAAAAATAATTGTTTAATGTCAATCAAATATAACTTACATTCTTATTCGATAACATCGGTGAGATGACAGACTTGGTGAAATTATTCTTCCGATGCAACCAACTAAGCATCCTCGGGACCATGTTTCCCGAGCTCACAACAAACTTCGTCGTAAGCTGTTGGATAGCCTCATATGCCCAGTACCATAAGGCCGGGGCATAACCATACATACTATACTTGGACTCTTGCTGCACCTTAGCATCCTTCTTGTTGTCATAGTTGGCATTTTGCTTCACCATGTCCTTCTTACAAGACTGCAATAGCCTCCTATAAGAGTATTTCCCCCATGGATAGCTGAAGAAGTAGTCTACGCCCTCAACCATCTTCAGAATATCTCGTCATATGTGCAACTTGCCCTCTATGGCATTCAGAACCCCCTCAACCAACAAACATAGACCAAGCATGTACACATCTTCCACAACAGTACAAGTCTTCAAAGCATGGTCCACCTGTGAGAGCTTTACTTTCTCAGCATCGTTAAAATGCTCATTTATCAACCAATCGCTGAGATTATGCTCTTCCAACTCTTCTGGTGACGGGAAGGTACTGAAGTTCAACCTTGTCACCAGGGCAAACTCTCCCATGCCGAATCTACAAGACTTCGACCCCAAGAAGAAATGCACCTCATCTTCGTTGTTGCTGGCGATTTTCCTCAACAGCAGTTGATGCACCAAGATTCCGGAGAAATTAAACTCCGAAGACAAAAAGAACTGCTTGAAAGGGGATTCCTTAGCCCTTTGAAGCAGCCCGAGGTCCACAAACCTAGTCTTAATGTGATTTAAAGTGCTACTACCCCGATATGTCACTTGACCAGGAAAGTGATCACTAAACGGAACAAGCAACTTAGGCATTTGCAACATGAAAAAAAATTGGTAAGAAAACAAAATGTTAAACAGAATCGGAAAAAAATTCAAAAAAATTTCATCAAAAAACTGAAATAAGCTGTCATCGAGCTATAATCGAGCTGCAACATACCCTATCGAGCAACTATCGAGAAACTATCGAGCCTATCGAGCAATATCAACAACCTAAAACTATAGAGACTATCGAGCCAGTGTCAAGTCTATCGAGCTAAGCAAAATCTGTCTACCTAAATAACCATCGAGCTACAATCGAGTCTTATATCGAACCATTATCGAACCTATCAAACCCTTTTAATCTAATACCACAGATCCATCAAGCCTAATATCGAACCATTATCGAACCTATCGAGTCCTTTTTATATAATACCATAAATCCATCGAGCAATTTACACTCATCCTATCGAGCTCCTATTGATCCACTATCGAACCATTCAAACTACCATATCGAGCCTACTATCGAACCATAATCGAGCCTATCGAGCTAGTTTCATATATTACCATAGATCAATCGAGCTTTTATCGAACCTTCATTGAACTTATCGAGCTACTGGTTCAAACCCAGAAAAAACCACAGAAAAACCAAGACCTAAGAACTGCCATACCCATTACACACCACCAGATTCAAAGGGATCAAAACAACAATAATCATCACGAGGGTTCAAGAATTTACCTTAATGGGAATATGGGTTCGATTGACGGGTTCGACGCCGTGGGTTTCGAGCTTCGTTGCTGCCGTTGGTTCGACATGTTCGACGGGTTCTGGGTGGCCGACGTCAGAGAAGAGAAAGAGAGAGGGTGAGAATAATTATGGGTTTTGTTGTTTGGGGTTTGGCTTTGGTTTGGGTTTTTGGGGATTGAGAGCAACAGAGAGATAGAGAGAGTGAGAGAGTTTGTAGGGGAAAATTTTTGGGTGGGAATAAATAAAGGGGCATTTTTGGTACTTGGTGAAAGTTTAGCACCAATTTGAAAAACTAATTAGTGCTGATATTATTTAATAATTATACACACTATTATGCATAAATAGTGAAATTTCCCAATCAAAATTATATATAATGTTTCCTTATTTAACTTCTTATTTAATGAATATTTTTTTATTTCATTTTTTTTTAATTTTTGAAATGTAGAACTGTTTTATTTTTAGTAACTTCCTAATATAGATGGTGAGAAGATATTTGGACTTTCATATCTCTTGATTTTTGACATCTATACTTTTCAAAAGTCTATTCAAGTTTCTACTCGGATTGGAGGGGATACCATTCTTTTCAATTACTGTCTATGGATGAGAGTGATACTAGATGGAGCTCGCCAAAACCATGACTTCATGGCCCAAATCCGAACACCATGGGTGGAGGTGAGTCTCACCGCCGTCACCACCACATTTCTCAAGTTTCGTGTATTAAATCCAGTACCCCCACTCCCTCATGCTCGCAATAGCATGATGGAGCCACCGTGGCCGTCTAAATTAAATGTATGATTTTTATTTAATTTTTTGGTTATTTTTTGTTTTTTTATAAGCTTAGGGATTAGAGTATTTTGTTAATTTGTTATGGGCCAGTTAATTTTTTTTTTCCATGTTATAAGTTTTTCTAAGAATCAACCATCCCGTTTATTTATTTTGAATCAATATGTTTAGTTTTATGATGTCTATAAACATTTAGGATTTTTTTTATTGTGAATGTTCATATGTCATAAATTGTTTATATTATTTCATTATATTAATATTGGTATTCAATCTGCTTTTTCTATTGTTATTTTTTCCATCTTATAAATCTTTATAAGAATTAACCATTATATCTAGTGTTTCTAATGTTTATAAACAATATAGGTTTGTTTGTTTATTGAACAATTTTTATAAGTCATAATCTCTTTTATTTATTTTATTCTATAAACTATTTTATTTATTTTATTCTATTGAATTTGGTGTACAATTTGTAATAAAGTGTTTTGTTTTTATATTTTTTATTGTTATTTTTTCTGTGTATTACGAGTCTTTTTAATAATCAAAGTTTATGTTATGTTGTTTATAAACCTTTTTGTTTTATTTTAGTATTTACTATTTTGTTTATGTTTTTTTTATAATAACCATATATATATTATTGTGGTAATAGTTTGATATACCATTTTTTTCTATCATTTTTCTATTTTATTTTATTAACTATTTTGTTTATGTTTTTTTATAATCTCCATATATCTTTGTATATGTTTGACTAATTATTATATATTTTTTTCAACAGGTGTTAATTCATATACACAAATATTTATATTCTTTCATAAGGATGTATATTTTTGTTATCAATGTGTTGTAAGATAACAATCATATATGTTAAGAAATAACATTTACAATGTTTGTTTTCATAATCAAAATAGTTACAAGTGTTAAATTGTGTAATATAATAAACAAATTGGTTTATTATTAAATCAATGAGTGAACCAATAAAAGAACAACATTTTGATTCTTAGAAAAAATCTTTTGTTTATAAATTATTGAAAAAATATTTGCTAAAATAGTTTTAGGTAACAAATTATGATATATAATAAATAATTTAGTTTAATTAATTCCAATATGTATATATTTTTTCAAGGAAATAATTCAAAATGTATGTTTATATGTTATAAAAAAAATAAACATTTACAATGACAATTTTGATGGCAAAAACAATTTAAGTATTAAATTGTGTAATATGATAAACATATTAGTTTATTGCTAAATGAATAAGTGAACCAATAAAAAAAAAAGGAATTTACTCATTTGGTATCCTGTGTTTTTGCAAAGTATCATTTTTATACCATCTTTATTCAATAATGCTCATATGATACAATGTATTTTAAAATCATACATATTTGATACCCTATACTCATATTTTATTAATTTTTTTATTAATACGACCAAATTGTCACCAGTTATATGTATTTAAGTAATTAAATTTGAAATTGGAACTCATATAATTGAGAACAGTTTGATTAAATTAGTAAAATTTTATTAATTAAATTTGAGTTTAGGGTACCAAATATGTACGATTTCAAAATATATGTTATCAAATATATACGATTTAAAAATACATGCTATCAAATGAGCTTTATTGTAAACACAGAGTATCAAAATGATACTTTACAAAAAACACAAGATACCAAATAACTACCTAAAAAAAATAATAACATTTTGGTTCTCAAAGAAATAATTATGTCAAGAATCCCTTGAAAAAATGTTCGTTAAAATAGTTCTACATAACTTATATGTTGTAAACATAAATCATGGTCATTTTGTGTCTCCTATTATTAAATCATATATAAGCCTGTTTATATTATTCAATCTAGATGTAGAAAATAAAAAAAATAAAAAAATAACAAATACGTATATGTTTTTATTTTCTAAAAAATAAACACCCGCAATGTTTTGTATGGTCAAAATCGAGTTAAATTGATAAATTATGTAATATAAAAAAAGAATCTTGTTTAGTTTTTAATCAACATGTTTTATAAAAATAATTATGTTTATTAAACATAATGATTGTTCATTAAAGTAATTTGAAGTTCATATATAATAAGGACCTTAAAGTTTATTTATTACCAATATGTACATGTGAACATAATCTATTTTTTAAAAATAATATTGGATTGAATTGTTTTATTTAAATACCACAATAAACAATTATGTATTAGTTAGCATTTCACAAAAAAGTGAAGTTTTTTTTTTTTGCACGAAATCATCTAAAATATTTATAATAAATTTTTAATTATTTAATTTAGGTATTAGTTAGTTTATTATTTGAATTATTTACTGAATATTTTCTATTTAATATGGTTTAAATTTATTACCACAATCATTTAGCATCAAAACATATATGGAAATATGCTATTTTAGATAATATTTTTTGTATATTATATAATTAATATTTGATTTATTAATTGAATTCTTATAACATTGAATATGAGAAGTTACATATATAAAAAAAACAAATAAGGAAAGTGGCTAAATTGACAGGATTGTGTTTTTATAATTATGTTTATTAAAATGATATATATTATATATAATTTTGTAAATGGTATATGTGATATAATTATAGTAAATTCCTTATGTTGTATGTAAGAAAAATTTCCCTTTGAGATTTTATGCATTATGTGAGGGGCTAAATCAAAATAATACATCACACTTTACACATAAAAAAAGCTATTGTTTGCTATTCTTCCCAAAATACCCCTCCCATATTCCTCTCTTCTTTCTCTCTCTCTTTCATTTCTCTATTCTCTCTTTCCTTCTACCTACAACAGCCACAACTCATTGTTGTGAAAATGTTCAGAATCATCATTCATTCTTCACCATGAGGAGGAGCTCTACAGTTAATGTGGAAGGTAGAGCTCCATTAATGCCATCTCCTGTCACCTCAAAGCTCCCATTCCATTAACACCATCAATTGTTTTTTCTTTTATGATTCAAAGGTTAAACTAAGAAAACATTTAGTTAAAACACTAATCTATACATTTCAAACAAATAGGGCATGATTTTTTGGTTTTTTTTTTTCGCAACTTTTTTCAGATCTGAAACTCTGAAAGTTACAGAATCTCGATGCACCTCGATGCACCTTGATTCCCAGCTTGATAGGGCCTTAAAAATCAAGATTTTTGTGAAAAAAATGACATGCCTCAATGAAATTCAATGCCGCCTCGATGAACCCTGATAGACCTCGATGCCCAGCTCGATGGGGCATTAAGAATCAAGATTTTAGTGAAAAAATGATATGCCTCGATGAAATTCGATGCCACCTCGATAGACCTCGATTTACCTCGATGAAATTCATTGAACATGCATAACTTTTTACTCGGGTGTCCGTTTGAGGTGATTCTTTATTTGAATTTGGGTATTTTTTTGAGATCTACACATTTAAGATGTGTATATACATATTTGAGAAGTTAAAAGCTTAAAATCATACCCAAATTAAAAACACTTGTGGTATTTTTTTGAACTCTGGGGTGTTTTCAAGCTTTAAAATTGCCAAATGTATATATAAATATCTCAAACGTGTTGATCTTAAAAAAAAAAAAAAAAGCCCCAAATTCAAAAAAAGAAACAATCACCTCGAACAAACACCAAAGTGAAAAGTTATGCATTATTATTAATTGCATCAAGTTTCATCGAGGTGTGCGAATTTCGTCAAGGCATGTCCTCTTTTTCTTCATGAAAATCATCTTTATAAGGGCTCATCATGCTGGACATTGAGGTATATCGAGGTGCATCGAGTTTTATCATGAAAGTTATGATTTTAAGGCCCCACCTCGACAAACCTCGATGAAACATGATGTAATTTAATTAAAAATGCATAACTTTCCACTCGAGTGCTTGTGTTGAGGTGAGTTTTTTTTTATTTTTTTATTTTTAATTTGGGTATTTTTTGGAGATCTACATGTTTGAGATGTGTAAAAACACATATGGGAAGTTTAAAGTTTGATAACACCCCAAAGTTTAAAACAATACCCTAATATTTTTGAAGTTAGGCATCTCAATACCCTAACTTTTCACTTGATGCACCATGATGAAACTCGATGTCATTCATTGAAAATGCATAACTTTTCACTCGGGTATCTTTTTGAGGTGATTTTTTTTTAATTTGAGTATTTTTTGGAGATCTCGACGTTTGAGATATGTACATACACATTTGGGAAGTTTAAAAGTTTAAAAAATGCCAAACTTCGAATATATTAGGGTAATATTTCAAACTTTGGGGTGTTATAAAATTTTAAACTTCCCAAATGTGTAGATCTCTAAAAAATACCCAAATTAAAAAAAAAATCTCCTTAAACGGACACTTGAGTGAAAAGTTATGTATTTTTAATGAATGACATCGAGTTTCTTCGAGGTCCATCTAGGTGTGTTGAAGTGTGTCGAGGTTTGTCAAATTTCATCAAGGAAGGTCCTTTTTTTTCTTCATGAAAATCATCATTTTTAAGGGCCAATTGAGTTGGGCATTGAGTTGTTGACTCTTGATTTAGTCAATGACACAGGGTCACGAAAAACGATAAGAATTATAGAGCTGAATGCAAAAATGTAAACGACATAAGGAATTTATAGTAGTTCGACCCCAGAGATTGGTAATAACCAACGTACACTAGTGATTTTATTGATGTAAAACCCCAAAAACCTATAATCAGCGAACAAGGGTTCATTGAGTTTCACAAGTCTTGAGGATAGCTACAGGTTTTGTGTATAAACTCACTATTTCTCCCTGAATACAAAATATTGCGTGTGTCATAAATGAATCCAATGAGTCCTATTTTTAGGCTCATGGATGTACCTATGGGTTGTCCTTAACTTGCGTTACAAGCATAACCAAATAGTAACATAAATAATGATATTTACATAAGAAATAATTAAATATCTCGGGAATACATAGCTTGTAACCGTTTCTGAGCGTTTGGCTCGGTTCCACGAGAAGCTCTAGTCGTATGCATCTGCACCCCTTCTTTTCCTGCTGCTCAGCATATTCCTTGCACCTATCGAGCAACTTTAATTTTCTCTTGATACTCTGGTTGTCGGTCGACCAGGCCTTCACCAATAACTAGTCACGTGCTATTCATGTGCCTTTTAACACATGCCACATCATCATGCAATATTTTGGGAAACATTTTTCCCCTAAGTTTATTTTAATGCGAACAACATTTAATAAACTTACTCGACCAACATTCATGCTGACCTGTCACATCAGGTTGTATTTATTTCCTCAAAAATGTAAGTAATCATGACCTTTTTGGTTTCCCAGAATTGATTTGACGGTTATTGCTATTTCCCATGCAAAAATACTCAAATCTCATTATTACATGTTAGATACCCCTGACCGATATAAATATCCATCTCCTTCATTTATTTCATTTTTACTCAACCATTCTCTCTCTTCAAGAACATTAAGAAAAAATCTCTAAGAACTATAGACATTTCAGTACAATCTGAGGCGTGTTCGAGCAACTCCGAGCAAAATCATCGTGATTTCTTCAAAAACCCTTACTCCAAGTAAGTTTTCGAACTCATCCTCTTAACTTTGTAGCAATTTTAATGCATTTTGGGTGTGATTTGTCTGTTTTCGTAACTAGATTTTGTATGTTCTTGATGAGTTTTTTTGGTAAATCAGGTTTAGGCAAAAAACACCCAAAAATACTATGATAAAATAGGTATTGTAGTTTTTTGCATAAAACAATGTTTAGAAGGAGTATTGGGGTTTATTTACACTGATTTCGGGTCCAAAATTGAAGTAAAAATTCAATTTTGGGTATTTTGGAAAAACAAGGTTTTTCCCGCCCGTTTTCGGAGTTGAAAAGTTTTTCCGAAATTTTTTTTCACACACTTTTTGATTCGTTTTTCCAACTTGCTCGCATGTTTGTTGTGTTTTTATTAGTATGCTGCTAGTCGTATAAGAGCTTAACTTTTATCCACGAACAGTGCTATCCTTATTTTTCTTTTTGTTCTTCTTTCTCTACTAGTCGTAGATTCTCACTTCCCCTTTATTCTTCTCAAATATTCATGTATTGTCCCTGGGGAGGTGAGAGACCAATAGACAACGATCTCCTTGCTCTTCTATTTGAGGATCAGGAACAACCTTCTCTGCCCTTTCCAGAGCCTTCGACACCACCCCCAATTCCTACGACCAACCTTCCTTAGAATTATCCAAAGAAAAAACCAAACATGGGTCAGGTCAAACATACTACCCATAGAAAAAGAAAAACCACAACCTCACCTACCAGCTAGCCAACAGCTAATACCGAGGGTCCTTTGAATGACCCTCAACCCTTGAGAGATCCAACCTAAGGCCCATCCACACGAAGGCCCACGAGCAGAGGTACCCTGGTACATATCCCCTCCAAGTGTCATATTGACTAGGGTGGTGGCAAAGAATCCCAAGAAGTATGGACTTTCTGGGATTACTCTATACAAGCCTACACCCGACCAAAGGGTAAATGTGCCTGGAGGCACCTTTAGTGCCTGGTCGAGGTATCACGTAGAAGCAAGGGCAATTCTGCCCTTGCATGACTTCATCCAAGGGGTAGCCAATTATTTTAAGGTCGCCCCATTTCAAATAACCTCAAATAGATATAGAGTGCTTTTAGCACTCTATATCTTGTACAACCATAAAAAGTGGCCTGTTCCCATCCTCGAGATCAAGTACCCGTTCGATCTCTAATCCAATCCCAACCAAAGTAACATGGGGTTCTTCCATTTTTATCACTAGGAATTTGGTCGCACATTCCTGAGTGATACCACCTAAAAATCCAATGTGGGGAAATACTTCCAAGAGTACTTCCTTACAACCGACCTAGTCGCAGATAACATGGCCTTCACACGAGGAGGTAAACTCTTTAGTCTCTGTTCGACATTCTTCTAGTTGTTTTTTATTTTTCTGTCCATAGTCAGTTTATACTGTGTCTAGGTCCATGGTATCGACCAGAACCCACTCCAGAAATGGAGGTAAGTGCTGCAGCCCTAGCTAGCATGACACATATAGAAAAAAGCGTCAAGGAGCTGGTCACGGAAAACAATTTGAGGCTGGTCGGCCTTCTAGAGCCTCACCAAGAGGTGAGGGAATAGATCGTGGGGACTGCCACCGGAGATGGTACCGAGGAACAAGAAAACCCTGATCAACAACATGATGTGTCACAACCCCCAAGGCATCGTCCAATGGGAGTGACCATTCAAGAGCCCAACCCCAATGCCTAACCAACCAATATCCCCCATCCACCCCCCCCCCCCCCCCCAACTTGGGAGAGGAAAACAAAAATTGCCTAAATATGCTGGTCTTGCATTTGAATCCTCCGACGAGTACTGTAACGACCTAAAAATGCTAATAGGGTTTAGTGCCTTGATTAGCGTGCCGAGAGGGCATAATTGGATATGTATGTGATTACATGATTTAAATGCATGACTATGTGGCATTTATGATATATATGATGATGTGAATATGTTTATATCCATGTTTATGAGTATTGGATATGCATGTGGGCCCTTTATAGATTATAAGGGCATATCTGTAATTTTGGCCCGTCAAGGGCATAAATGTGATTATATGTGTTAAATGGTTGAGACCACATTATTATGTGGATATATTTGGAGTATATGCCTTGAGATGATCCCAGTCACAGCCCTCCTAGACAGTTTTGGCCTAGGTTAGTTTTTAGGCTCGGGGATTTAAGCCTAAGCGCCCGAGACGAATTCTACTACTTGGTTTACTAGAATTCGAGGTCCCGGAGGCTAGTACTTGTTTCCAAAACATTTAATTGGATTAGAGTTTGATCGTTATTCATTGCTGATTGTGACTAGGATTAACGTTAAGGCTCAAGTCTAAGGATCATGCTCGGGATTGCTCTTTATCTATCGCTCGAGATTCAAGGTAAGAAAACTGCACCCGTGTGGATGTGTTTGGGGCTGAGATTCCTTGTAATTGAACGTATGTATTCTATAATTGTATGGATATTATGTGCAATATGAAAGTACGACCTAAGGGTGTCGGGGCTGATGATAAGCGTTCTGAACGTAGCTCAGCCTAAGTGAGCCGAGATCAGCTAAATAACCAGAGGGCTCAGCCTAAGGGTGCCGACACCTAATTTCTTGTATTACTGATCGAGATATATGTTTGAAAGTATATGTTAATTATTGTCTAGCTTTATATCTGTATTCTGCTGATTAATTGAATTGACTGGATTGAAGTTGATTGTATGCTCTTGTTGCTATCTATGCTTGTTGATTATGGTTTTCTTGCTGGACCATGGCTCACGGGTGCTACGTGGTGTAGGTAAAGGCAAAGGAAAGTTGGACCAACCATGAGTTAGAGAGCTCTGGGGGCAGAGTGTACATTGTCTGCTGCTTGACCGCCACGACCGAGGGAATTTTACAAGAATTAGAGCTCTAAACTGTATTTTGTCGTTAGACTGGCTTTTGTTGTATCAGTCTTTGAGAGTTGTATTTTCCATGTAAACCTTGTTTTTAGGATCCCATGCATCAAACATTTGTTTTAATGAAAATTAACCATTATGATCAAAATCTTTTGACCCTAACGTGTCAGTTGACTTTAGAATCACATTTATGTTCAAACAACTTGATTAGCAAGTCCTGCACTATTTTAAACACACAGTGTAACGGTCTTACTTCTCCTTGATTCTCTCCAAGAGAGTAGATTGTAAAGTGATATTGGCTAACTGTCCCACCACTAACTCAATCCCTGCTCTAGTCATGTCATCAGCCAATTTCCTCGATATCTGCCTGACACTATGTAGCTGTCCCAGACCCTTCTGGCTTAAGGCATCTGCTACCACGTTGGCTTTCCCAGGGTGATAGAGGATCTCAAAATCATAGTCCTTTACCAGCTCTAACCAACGTCTTTGACCCATGTTCAGATCCTTCTGGATGAAGAAGTATCTTAAACTCTTGTGATCAGTGTATATCTCACACTTCTCACCATACTAGCAGTGCCGCCATACCTTTAATGCAAAAACTAATGCCGCAAGCTCTAAGGCATGTGTGGGATATCTTTGCTCATATTCCTTCAACTTACGTGATGCATAAGCAATCACCTTCCTGTCTGCATAAGTACACAACCCAAACCCTGCCTTGAAGCATCACAGTAAACTACAAACTTGTCTCGATCTGTAGGAAGGCTCAAAACTGGAGTAGTGATCAAACTCTTCTTGAGCTTCTGAAAGCTGTCTTCACACTTGACTGACCAAACAAACTTTTGATTGTTGCGAGTTAACTCTGTCAGTGATGACACAACCTTGGAGAATCCTTTCACAAAGCATCTATAATACCCCACCAATCCCAAGAAACTCCTCATCTCTGAAGCATTCTTTGGTCTTGGCCAATCTCTGATCACCTCAATCTTCGCTGATCCACCTTAATTCCATCCTTATTGACTATGTGACCTAGAAAAGTCACCCGTGGCAACCAAAACTCGCATTTCTTGAACTTTGCATACAGTCCGTGTTCTCTCAACCTCTGCAATACCAATATGAGATGCTGCTCGTGTTTTGTTTCTGTCTAAGAGTATATCAATATATCATCAATAAAGACGATCACAAACTAGCCCAGGTATTCTTTGAACACTCTGTTCATCAAATCCATAAATGCTACCGGGGCATTAGTTAACCCAAATGACATCACCAAAAACTCATAATGCCCGTACCTGGTGCGAAAAGTTGTCTTCAGTATATTCTCCTCTCTGATCCTCAACTGGTGATAACCAGATCGAAGATCTATCTTATAGAACACCGTTCTACCCTGCAACTGATCAAATAAATCATCAATCCTTGGTAGAGGATATTTGTTCTTGATAGTCAACTTGTTCAGTTCTCTGTAACCGATACACATCCTCAGAGAACCATCCTTTTTCTTCACAAAGAAGACCGGTGCACCCCATGACGAGAAACTGGGCCTGATAAAACCCAAGTCCAGTAACTCCTGTAGTTAAACCTTTAGTTCCTTCAGCTCAGCTGAAGCCATTTTGTAAGGTGCCCTAAACACTGGCTCTGTCCCTGACAAAAAATCAATTACAAACTCAATCTCCCAATGTGGCGGTAACCCTAGCAGATCCTCTGGAAACACGTCCAAAAACTCACAGAATAGTCGAGTCTGTTCTGGTCCCACTGGCACGACCTGAGTGGTATCCACCACGCTATCTAAGAACTCTATGCATCCTCTCTGCAATAGGTCTGTAGCTCTAAGTACAGATATAATAGGTATACGGGGTCCATGCATAGTGCCAACAAAAATAAAGGGGTACTCACCCTCCAGCTCAAAGGTTACCATCTTCTTCTTCCAGTATTTCGTTGCCCCATACTTCTCTAACCAATCCATACCCAGAATTATGTCAAAATCGGTCATCTCCAACTCCACCAAGTCAACTAATGACTCCCTGCCATCCACTGCAATTGGTAGTGATCTAACCCATCTCTTGGAAACCACTAACTCCCCAGTAGGAAACATTGTACCAAACCCCACAGGATAAAAGTAACATGGTCTACACAATCCATCTATAACCCTACTAGCAACAAAAGAGTGTGTAGCACCTGAATCAATCAAAATAGTATAGAAGGTTCCAACACTAGAAAGCTGACATGTAACTACTGAGGGACTTCCCTCGGCCTCTGCCTGGGTCAAAGTGAACACCCGAGCTGGCGTCAGGCTATTCACTTTCTTCGGCTACTCCTTTCTAGCTCTTGAGCAATCTTTCTTCAGATGCCCCACACTACCACAAACAAAGCAGGCTTTCACTCGACATTCCCCAATATGGTGCCTCCTGCACCTAGCACACTCTCACCGCCACTCTGGCGGCCCATCTGTATGCCCCGTCGCCTCCTATCTGACCTTGGAGATGAAGCTGTGTCCGGAGTCTTCCTCTTTTGATCACTGGGGCCTCTGCCCCTACCATAACATGTAATTGGAGGTCCTGACCTCCTAGAATCCTTTTTGGCTGCATTATCACGCTAGATCTTGTTATCTACGCTCTCAGTTGTAGGCGCTTTCTCCAGAGCATGTTCATAGGTAGTCATTCCTAGCACAATAGTAATACGAACATCTCGGGCTGTCATAGGTTGTAGCCCCTGAAGAAACCTCTCTCTTCTGGTCCCATCAGTGGGCACCAGATCCCCGACAGACTTTGCCAACCTATCAAACTTTAGGGTGTAATCAATCACTGTCATGTTACCCTGAAGTAATTTGCTGATGTAACGCCTTGGCTACCCCAGAACAGTTACGGTGAACGGTGGACCAGAAATTTGACTCACTACCTGAGTCCTTTGGTCTAAAACGTGCTCTAAGTGTAATTAACAGGTTAAGGTACAAAACCAATAAAAAGGAAATGGAGATTTTTATTACAAACTGCTCTGCAGAGCTAAACAAAACATTTACAAGTGGTTCTTAGTTCAAAATGGTCATTACAGTTTTAAATTTACAATCTCGCCGACCTAAGCGGCGAAAATAGGGTAAACCCCCAAGTTCCTCTGAGAACTCCTTGGCCTTGGTGGTCAAGCGGCCGCATATGTACACATCATCACATCAGCTCTCCACTCAAGGCTAGGTGAGCTTTTCTTTCCCTTTACCTGCACCACATAGCACCCATGAGCCATAGCCCAGCAAGAAAACATAATAATTTTCATAACATTATCAAATGATTATCATTATAATCACACCGAGCATAAAGCTTTTAAGCAAGTGAGTGAACATCACATAATCTTAGCGGGGGAGAGTGGCTGCTAGGTAAGCGACTAGCCTCCAAGCGCTTATTTCATTCATCGACCCTTGGGGTCGGTCTGGCATTAACGCTCTTTGAGTCTTTCAATGCTAATAGTCGATTAGATCTAATCTCTGTTGGCTTGCGTGATCCACGCTATGGCCGTTCTGACTAATGAGTCAGTGCTATGTGACCAGTGTCCAGTATCACTGCCGAACCTGACTAATAAGTCACAGTTTCACAGCTGATACTAACACCTTTGCCAATTCTGACTGATGAGTCAGTGCAACGTGACCAGTGCCCAGTGCCACTGCCGAACCTGACTAATGAGTCACAACTTCACAGTTGATACTAGCACCTTTGCCAAACCTGACTAATAAGTCAGTACCATGCACAAGTGAGCAACGCATGCCCAACATCCTATATTCAATCCATGTCCATATTACACAACCAACATGCCTCACGAATATCCATGCATGTCACACTTGGGGTGCAGTTTTCTTACCTCCGGTTCGAGCAAGAATGAATAAAAGAACAACCCTAAGAACGATCAACCTTTTGGTCCTTTAGCGGTTACCTGGTCACAACCAATTATGGGATTCCATCAATAAAATGATTAATAAAAAGGTTCCCAAACCAAAACCTAACCTCCGGGACATCAAACACTACTCAACCGGGTAGTAGGTTCAACCCCGAGGCCTTAAGCTTGAATCCCCATGCTAAAAACACTGTTTTGGCCAAAAATTCCTTAAGGATCGCGGCCCTCCTTGGCCATGCCGCGGCCCGCCCCTCAAACAGAGGCGCCCAAACTCAGCAGCCCCCAAAAATGCCTTAAGCGACTAGCCTCCAAGTGCTTATTATATTCATCGACCCTCGGGGTCGGTCTGGCATTAACGCTCTTTGAGTCTTTCAATGCTAATAGTCGATTAGATCTAATCTCTGTTGGCTTGCGTGATCCACGCTATGGCCGTTCTGACTAATGAGTCAGTGCTATGTGACCAGTGTCCAGTATCACTGCCGAACCTGACTAATAAGTCACAGTTTCACAGCTGATACTAACACCTTTGCCAATTCTGACTGATGAGTCAGTGCAACGTGACCAGTGCCCAGTGCCACTGCCGAACCTGACTAATGAGTCACAACTTCACAGTTGATACTAGCACCTTTGCCAAACCTGACCAATAAGTCAGTACCATGCACAAGTGAGCAACACATGCCCAACATCCTATATTCAATCCATGTCCATATTACACAACCAACATGCCTCACGAATATCCATGCATGTCACACTTGGGGTGCAGTTTTCTTACCTCCGGTTCGAGCAAGAATGAATAAAAGAACAACCCTAAGAACGATCAACCTTTTGGTCCTTTAGCGGTTACCTGGTCACAACCAATTATGGGATTCCATCAATAAAATGATTAATAAAAAGGTTCCCAAACCAAAACCTAACCTCCGGGACATCAAACACTACTCAACCGGGTAGTAGGTTCAACCCCGAGGCCTTAAGCTTGAATCCCCATGCTAAAAACACTGTTTTGGCCAAAAATGCCTTAAGGATCGCGGCCCTCCTTGGCCATGCCGCGGCCCGCCCCTCAAACAGAGGCGCCCAAACTCAGCAGCCCCCAAGGGCCGCGTCTCACCCTGGCCATGCCGCGGCGCAAGCTCCAGTTCAGCCAAAACCCCTATTTTTCTTCCCTTGCGTTTTCTCTTGGAACCAACCTTTCAGACCCAGTTTAAACACCACCCAAACACCCAATTAAACCTCCAAACATCACCCATAACTCTGCCCCATCATAACCCAAGTAAAACACCACACAAACTCCCCTTGATTCCAACTTTCCACACCAAAATCTAGAGTTGAAATCTTAAAACGAAAACAGAGCATACATGGAAACTAGTGGCTAAAAGCTTACCTCAAGTTCAGGTAATGGTGCTCTTCCACAGTGGAACACTCTCCCAAAGTACCAAGGCCCAACTCCCAAGCTCAAATCCTCAACAAGATCACAAAAACTCACAAGGAAAATGAAGGAAGGAGAAGGTACGGGAAGGAGAAGAAGGAAACTCTGTTTTTGGTTCTGTTTATTCTACAGCCTCCAAGCATCATATATATCCAAGCCAAAAGACTAAAATACCCCTAGGTCCTTTAAAGCTTCTTAAACCACTTCAAGGGTAATTTTGGCACTTTCCACCTACACCGTTAATTCACATCCCGTTACCCTTTAATACCCGGTAACACTATAATCATTAAAACATCCCGAGACTCACCCCGAGCCCCGAGCTTAAGCCTGTTATGACCAAACCGATAATTAACATTCCTTGATCGTCTCATGCCAAATGTCTCGAACAAACCCACATCATAATGTGGTCCCAGAATATATCACCAACATGCGTACAAATAACCAATTTACCCTCAACGGGCCAAATTACCATCACACCCCTGTAATAAGAAATATGGACACACATGCATGCATTTCACATCATATCATAATATAATCAACATATACATGCATTTATCAATTAATAACATAATTAAGCAAGTATGGCCCTCCTGGCCTACTATTCACGCCGTTAAACACAACGGAGAATTCGGGGCATTACAACTATCCCCTCCTTACTGAAATTTCGTCCCTGAAATTTACCTGAACAGCTCGGGATACTGACTCTGCATATCTGACTCCAGCTCCCAGGTCGCCTCCTCGACCTTGCTGTTCCTCCACAATACCTTAACTAAAGGTATTGTCTTATTCCTGAGGACCTTATCCTTTCTGTCAAGTATCTGAACTGGCTGCTCCTCAAAGGAAAGATTTGGCTCAAGCTCCAGATCTTCATAACTCAGAATATGGCCCACATTAGATACATACCTCTGAAGAGCTGATACATGGAACACATTATGCACGGCAGACAACGCCAGAGGCAAAGCCAATCTATAAGCCATCTGACCAATCCTCTCCAGGATCTTAAATGGACCTACAAATCTAGGACTCAGCTTGCCTTTCTTCCCAAACCTTCTCACCCCTTTCCATGGCGAGACTCTAAGGAAAACATAGTCTCCTACCTGAAACTCCATGTTCCTGCGCTTGGGATCTGCATAGCTCTTCTGTCTACTTTGAGAAGCAAGCATTCTAGCTCTAATCTTCTCAATAGCCTCACTGGTCCTCTGAACTGCATCAGGACCTAAGTATCTCCTTTCTCCTGTCTCATCCCAATGAATGGGAGATCTGCACTTCCTACCATATAGCATCTCATAAGGTGCTACTCCAATGGTAGATTGGTAACTGTTGTTGTAAGAGAATTCTATCAAAGGCAGATACTTACTCCAAGACCCACCGAAATCCAGTACACACGCTCTCAGCATGTCTTCCAAAATCAGGATCGTCCTCTCAGATTGCCCATCTGTCTGAGGATGATAAGCTGTACTGAACTTCAATTTTGTCCCCATGGCTTTCTGCGAACTCCCCCAGAACTTGGAAGTAAAAGTGGGGTCCCGATCTGACACGATCGACCTAGGTGCACCATGGAGCCGCACGATCTCTCTCACATAGAGATCTGCATATTGATCAACTGTATATGTAGTCCTCACCGGTAGAAAGTGAGCTGACTTGGTGTAGCGATCCACTATCACCCAAACGGAATCATGCTGACCAGTAGTCCTGGGTAAACCCACCACAAAATCCATTGTGATGTCTTCCCACTTCCACTCTGGAATATCCAGAGGCTGCAGTGACTCTTCCGGCCTCTGATGCTCAGCCTTGACCTGTTGACATGTCAAGCACGTAGCCACATATTCTACTACATCTCTCTTCATTCCCGGCCACCAATATAACGATCTCACATCCTGGTACATCTTCGTGGTGCCTGGATGCAAAGAGTAAGGTGTAGTATGAGATTCATCCAGAATCTCTCTCCTCAATGCAGTGTCTAGCGGAACACATATCCGCCCCTTGTATCTCATCTCAACAAGCCTACCTCAGACACTGTATAATCTCTGGATGCTCCAGCCAGAACATCTTCCCTGATCTTGATCAGCTGTGGATCACTCAACTGACCCTCTTTGATCCTTTCTAACAGTGTAGACTGTAGCGTAATGTTAGCCAACTGGCCCACCAGCAACTCTATACCAGCTCTGGTCATATCATCTACTAACTCTCTGGCTATCAGCCTCATACCATGAATCTGCCCCGGACCCTTCCGGCTCAAAGCATCAGCTACCACGTTGGCTTTACCTGGGTGATACAAAATCTCACAATCATAGTCTTTTACTAACTCCAGCCAACGCCTTTGCCTCATGTTCAGGTCTTTCTGGGTGAAGAAGTACTTCAGGCTCTTGTGGTCTGTATAAATCTCACACTTCTCTCCATAGAGAAAATGCCTCCATATTTTCAAAGCAAAAACCACAGCCGCCAACTCCAGATCATGAGTAGGATACCTCTTCTCATACTCCTTTAACTGACGAGAAGCATAGGCAATAACCTTCTCTGATTGCATCAAAACACAGCCCAAACCCTGATGAGAAGCATCACAGTAAATCACAAACTTCTCCTGGTCTGTCGGAAGACTCAGAATCGGAGCTGTAATCAACCTCTGCTTCAGTTCCTGGAAGCTGTTCTCACACTTATCTGACCACACAAATTTCTGGCTCTTGCGTGTCAGCTCAGTCAAAGCACTAGCAATCTTCGAGAACCCTTCCACGAACCGCCTGTAATAACCTGCCAACCCAAGGAAACTTCTAACCTCAGAAGCATTCTTTGGCCTTGGCCAATCTCTGACCGCTTCGATCTTTGCTGGATCTACCTTAATCCCCTCCTTACTATCAATGTGCCTAAGAAAGGACACCTGAGACAACCAGAATTCACACTTCTTGAACTTTGCAAACAGTCTGTGTTCTCTCAGTCTCTGTAGAACCAACCTCAGATGCTGCTCATGCTCTGACTCAGTCTGAGAATACACCAGAATATCATCGATGAAGACGATCACAAACTGGTCTAAGTAATCCTTGAACACTCTGTTCATCATATCCATGAAAGCAGCAGGGGCATTAGTCAATCCAAATGACATAACCAGAAACTCATAATGCCCATACCTGGTACGAAAGGCAGTCTTCGGTATATCTCCCTCCTTGAACCTCAACTGATGATAACCAGAACGAAGGTCGATCTTAGAGAATAACTTCATACCTTGCAGCTGATCGAACAGGTCATCTATCCTTGGCAAAGGATATCGATTCTTAATTGTCAACTTATTCAGTTCCTTGTGATCTACACACATTCTCAGAGAACCATCTTTCTTCTTTACAAACAAAACTGGCGCACCCCAGGATGAGAAACTAGGTCTAATGAAACCCATATCTAGCAGCTCTTGCAACTGCACCTTCAATTCTTTCAACTCAGCTGGGGCCATTCTGTATGGTGCTCTAGACACTGGCTCCGTCCCTGGTGCCAGTTCTATAACGAACTCAATCTCTCTGTGTGGTGGCAATCCTGGCAAATCTTCTGGAAACACATCCAGAAACTCACATACAAGTCTAGTGTCCTCTGGTCTCACTGGCATGACCTGAGTGGTGTCAACCACACTGGCTAAGAATCCAATGCAACCTCTCTGCAGTAGATCCCTGGCCCTCAATACAGAAATCATAGGAACTCGAGGTCCATGCACAGTACCAACAAACACAAAAGGATCCTCACCTTCAGGCTCAAAGGTGACCATCTTCCTTCTGCAGTCAATAGTTGCCCCATACTTTGCCAACCAATCCATACCCAGTATCATATCAAAGTCAGTCATAACTAACTCTATCAGGTCCACTGACAACTCTCTGCCCTCTACTGTCACTGGCAAAGATCTGATCCATCTTCTGGACACCACTGTCTCTCCAGTGGGTAACAAAGTACCAAACCCCACAGCATAGAAATCACAAGGTCTACACAACCTATCAATAATGCTACTAGCAACAAAGGAATGTGTAGCACCAGAATCAATTAACACATGATAAGGGGTTCCTGCACTAAGAAGCTGACCTATAACAACTGAGGGGGAAGCCTCAGCTTCTGCTTGAGTCAACGTGAACACTCGAGCTGGGGCCGAGCTGTCCACCTTTCTGGGTTCTTCTTTCCCTATCTGAGGGCAATCTTTCTTAAGGTGACCCACTACTCCACACAGATAGCAGGCCTTTGCCCTACACTCTCCCAAATGGCACCTCTTGCACCTAGGGCATTCAGGACGAGCCTTCCAGGCTTCACTGCTCCCAGGACGACCTACAATAATACCACGAGGTCTCCTGTCAGGACCTGGAACTGGGAAGGTATCAGGAACCTTCCTCTTCTGATCACTGGGGCCAACACCCCTACCAGAACCAACAAATGGAGGAACTGTCCTCCTAAAATCCCTTCTGGCTGCATTGTCACGCTAGATCTTAGTCTCTGCACTCTCAACTGTGAGTGCCTTCTCCACCACCTGTGCATAAGTAGTGACTCCTGCCACAGTGGTGATGCGAACACCATGAGCTAACCTGGGCTGTAGCCCCTGGAGGAATCTCTCTCTCCTGGTCCCATCAGTGGGCACCAGCTCTTTGGCAAACTTTGCCAAACGGTCAAACTTTAAGGCATATTCAGTTACTGATAAGCTTCCCTGAAACAGCCTCATAAATTCATCGGCCTTCGCCGCTCTTATAGCATCATTATAGTACTTCTCATTAAACAAGGTCTGAAACTCCTCCCAGCTCAGGAGATTAACATCCTTGGTCTGGCCAACCACTTCCCACCAAATCCGGGCATCATCCCGAAACATATAGGCAGCACAGGCCACCCTCTCACTAGTGGTAATCATAAAGTCAAGAATAGTGGTAATCATGCTCATCCATTGTTCAGCTTTGATAGGATCAGCGCTGCCTTCAAAAACTGGAGGTTGCTGTTTCCTGAACCGCTCATAAAGAGGTTCCAATTTGTTTTCAACCCCAGGTTGCTGCCCAATAACTGGCACTGACACAGAAGGTGCCTCTGGTACATTAACCACTGCAGGCACTTGTTGCTGCCTCAGGAGACGAAGCTCCTCTCCATGTTTCAACACTATAGCCTGCAAATCATTAAACAACTGCTGCCAGTTTGCAGGTGCTGGCTGTGGAATATGGGATTGGTCATTCTCTTGACCCTGGCTATTGTCATTATTCTGACCCTGACCACTCTGGCCAGCTGTAGTGTCTGTCTGTTCTGGGTTCATTCTGTCACTGATACCTTACTGAAACAATAATAACCAATACGGCCAGTTAGGTAGTATTAACTAAACCTCTTGCCGCCTCATGGTCCAAGAACAAGCAGACAATTATCATATTCCACAGTCGTTCAATATGCACAAACAGATACATGTTTATGGCACTCAGCACTCAACATGTATCACATAACAGTTCATAATATCTCATGCATACAGGTAAAGCATTTGCACCACATTTAGGCAGTTATGCACATAACTACATAAAGAGTTACCAAACCATGAGTCGAGCTTGACTTCAATGATGTGTGTACATGCCCAGCCAGTCTACAGGAACCTTAACCTTGGCATTGCTCTGATACCAAGTTGTAACGCCCTGGCTACCCCAGAACAGTTACGGTGAACGGTGGACCGGAAATTTGACTCACTACCTGAGTCCTTTGGTCTAAAACGTGCTCTAAGTGTAATTAACAGGTTAAGGTACAAAACCAATAAAAAGGAAATGGAGATTTTTATTACAAACTGCTCTGCAGAGCTAAACAAAACATTTACAAGTGGTTCTCAGTTCAAAATGGTCATTACAGTTTTAAATTTACAATCCCGCCGACCTAAGCGGCAAAAATAGGGTTAACCCCCTAGTTCCTCTGAGAACTCCTTGGCCGTGGTGGTCAAGCGGCCGCATATGTACACATCACCACATCAGCTCTCCACTCAAGGCTAGGTGAGCTTTTCTTTCCCTTTACCTGCACCACATAGCACCCATGAGCCAAAGCCCAGCAAGAAAACATAATAATTTTCATAACATTATCAAATGATTATCATTATAATCACACCGAGCATAAAGCTTTTAAGCAAGTGAGTGAACATCACATAATCTTAGCGGGGGAGAGTGGCTGCTAGGTAAGCGACTAGCCTCCAAGTGCTTATTTCATTCATCGACCCTCGGGGTCGGTCTGGCATTAACGCTCTTTGAGTCTTTCAATGCTAATATTCGATTAGATCTAATCTCTGTTGGCTTGCGTGATCCACGCTATGGCCGTTCTGACTAATGAGTCAGTGCTATGTGACCAGTGTCCAGTATCACCGCCGAACCTGACTAATAAGTCACAGCTTCACAGCTGATACTAACACCTTTGCCAATTCTGACTAATGAGTCAGTGCAACGTGACCAGTGCCCAGTGCCACTGCCGAACCTGACTAATGAGTCACAACTTCATAGTTGATACTAGCACCTTTGCCAAACCTGACTAATAAGTCAGTACCATGCACAAGTGAGCAACGCATGCCCAACATCCTATATTCAATCCATGTCCATATTACACAACCAACATGCCTCACGAATATCCATGCATGTCACACTTGGGGTGCAGTTTTCTTACCTCCGGTTCGAGCAAGAATGAATAAAAGAACAACCCTGAGAACGATCAACCTTTTGGTCCTTTAGCGGTTACCTGGTCACAACCAATTATGGGATTCCATCAATAAAATGATTAATAAAAAGGTTCCCAAACCAAAACCTAACCTTTGGGACATCAAACACTACTCAACCGGGTAGTAGGTTCAACCCCGAGGCCTTAGGCTTGAATCCCCATGCTAAAAACACTGTTTTGGCCAAAAATGCCTTAAGGGCCGCGGCCCTCCTTGGCCATGCCGCGACCCGCCCCTCAAACAGAGGCGCCCAAACTCAGCAGCCCCCAAGGGCCGCGTCTCACCCTGGCCATGCCGCGGCGCAAGCTCCAGTTCAGCCAAAACCCCTATTTTTCTTCCCTTGCGTTTTCTCTTGGAACCAACCTTTCAGACCCAGTTTAAACACCACCCAAACACCCAATTAAACCTCCAAACATCACCCATAACTCTGCCCCATCATAACCCAAGTAAAACACCACACAAACTCCCCTTGATTCCAACTTTCCACACCAAAATCTAGAGTTGAAATCTTAAAACGAAAACAGAGCATACATGGAAACTAGTGGCTAAAAGCTTACCTCAAGTTCAGGTAATGGTGCTCTTCCACAGTGGAACACTCTCCCAAAGTACCAAGGCCCAACTCCCAAGCTCAAATCCTCAACAAGATCACAAAAACTCACAAGGAAAATGAAGGAAGGAGAAGGTACGGGAAGGAGAAGAAGGAAACTCTGTTTTTGGTTCTGTTTATTCTACAGCCTCCAAGCATCATATATATCCAAGCCAAAAGACTAAAATACCCCTAGGTCCTTTAAAGCTTCTTAAACCACTTCAAGGGTAATTTTGGCACTTTCCACCTACACCGTTAATTCACATCCCGTTACCCTTTAATACCCGGTAACACTATAATCATTAAAACATCCCGAGACTCACCCCGAGCCCCGAGCTTAAGCCTGTTATGACCAAACCGATAATTAACATTCCTTGATCGTCTCATGCCAAATGTCTCGAACAAACCCACATCATAATGTGGTCCCAGAATATATCACCAACATGCGTACAAATAACCAATTTACCCTCAACGGGCCAAATTACCATCACACCCCTGTAATAAGAAATATGGACACACATGCATGCATTTCACATCATATCATAATATAATCAACATATACATGCATTTATCAATTAATAACATAATTAAGCAAGTATGGCCCTCCCAGCCTACTATTCACGCCGTTAAACACAACAGAGAATTCGGGACATTACAACTGAACTCCTCAGCCTTTGCAGCTTTAACTGCATTGTTATAGTATTTCTTGTTGAACATGGTTCTAAACTCTTCCCATTCCATGGTGGTCACTGATATGGTCTGGGATACCACCTCCCACCATATTTGGGTGTCGTCCTGAAACATTTAAGCAGCGCAGGCCACTCTCTCGTTACCACCTACCCTCATAAAATCCAGGATGGTGGTTATCCTGGTCATCCACTGCTCAACCTTTAGTGGATCTGAGTCGCCCTCAAAGACTGGAGGGTGTTGCTTCTCGAACCTCTCATACAGGGGTTCCCACCTATCTTCCCCTGCCTAGGGCTGTACCACTGCTAGTACCTCTGGCTATATTACTGCCGCTACCGCGGGCTGTAGGTTCCATGCTGGAACCTGTTGCTGGCTCAAGAGGCATATCTCTTCTTCTTGCTTGTCTAATCTAGCTCGCATGTTTGAAAGCACCTGTTGCCAGTTTTCTGGAGCCGGCAGTGGGGCCTGGCCCTGGTCATTCCCTTCGCTGGCCTGTAACTCCTGGCCAGCCAATCTCTCTGATCTTCAAGGATTCATACTGTTACTCAATCCACCCTACAGAGATCAAATCGGTCATTAGGTAAGTAATAACTATACCTCTTGCCGCCTGACAGTCCAAGATCAACAGATAACAAACAAGTGAAATGCTAATAAGAATGCCATCACTCAATACATTCATTCACGGTGCTAATAAGCATTTCCTGATATCCATCAGCAATTAGCAATACACATAAACATATCTAAGAATTTTCACAAGTATAACATAGCTAATAAGCATGTTCCTTAATCCCTGCCAATGTTAACAATGCTAATAAGCATTTCTTGGCCCATATACAAACAATAACGCTAATAAGCGGTTCCCTTGCATTCACAAGCAGTAATGATGCTAATAAGCACGTTCTTTATCATTTGTGCAGCAGTCAAGGGCCAGGCCCTATCAGATTATCTCATGCTTCCTAAACAGGCATGCAGGTAATGAATTCATATCATGTTTAAGCATTTAAACACATAACAACATAGTAGTTACCGAACCCTGAGTCGAGCTTGTCTTTAGTGGCGAGTGTACATGTCTAACCAGTCTTCAGGAACCCTTAAACCTTGGCGGCTCTGATACCAAGTTGTAACGTCCTCCTAATCCAGGACCATTACACTGTGTACTTTAGTTAGTGCTCGACTTGCTAACCAAGTCACTTGGTCTAAAATGTGTCAAGGGTTAGGGTTTAAATTTTTGGTTAAAGAACTATTGACTTTCACTTCAAAAGATTCAAGAATTTATGGGATCCCAAAATATTACAACCAAACTTTAAAGAAGGTGAATTTACGTCAAAAGTTACATTCAGCTGGCCTAAGAGACAAAAACAGGGCTACAACTCTAGTTCCTCTGAGATATCCCTGGCCATGTGGTCGAGCAGCCGCATATGTACACGCCGCCACCGAAGCTCTCGAACTCATGGCTGGTCAAGCTTTCCTTTCCCCTTACGTGCACCACAAAGCACCCGTGAGCCAAGGCTTAGCAAGAAAACTCAACATGTGCATAAACAAAAAATATAAACTTCTATATACTTATCTAGCTTCCTCAGCTATAATAATAACCTACATAAACAATCATTCAGTTACGAACAAGTGGTCATTAGACCAATTAGGGGCCGCTGCCCTGAGCCTTTCAACCAACGCACAACACGCTATTGCCGTCCTTGACTAATAAGTCAAGTCCCAATCCAGAAATAGAAATCTCAATACCAAAACATATATGGATAGACATATCCCAACAAAATACACACATATGCATGTTAATTACATAACACCATCGAATAATCATTCTCACAATACTAATCAAACATATTTAACGGGGCCTCATGCCTTAACCACAAAATTCATACAACAATCATAAAACACTTAAGCAAGTATCATCCAACATGTGAAGCGATAGCTTAAATATAATTGTCCTCGGGGCCCAAGCCCTAGTCATGATAATTGACAACAGCCGGGCCAAGCCCTAATTACATATAACACGTATTGGGTGCAGTTTTCTTACCCCAGGTCTAAGTAAAGCATAAATAAGAATGACCCTTGAGCATGATCCTGGTTCCGAACCCCTAGCGATAACCTAGTCACAACCATAATATAGGATTCCATAAAAAACAAGCAAATAAAGGCTTCCGGACTGAGTCCTAGCCTCTGGGGCCTAGAGTTCCACTAAACCGGGTAGTGGAATCGATCTTGAGTCCCAAGGAAAAGATTCCCATTTTAAAAAGCTTCCCAAGGACAAAAATGCCCAGGCAGGCTGCGACCTGACCCTGAGGGTCGCAGTGTGCCCCTCCTACCCGAAAGCCTCCCCCTCTGTCAAAGAGACGCGGGCCGCGACTTGCCCTTGAGGGTTGCGGTGCGCCTCCCAGACAGAGATCTCATAAGGCTCTGGGTTCAAGCTGAGTCGTGGCCCCTCAAGAACAAGGTCGCGAGTTGGCTTCACGAACCCATATTTTTCACACTTTCCAGCAGCCAAAATCAATCCAAACTAACCCAATTTCACCCTAAAACCATAATTCAATCCCCACAACAGTTCTAACATCTTTCCAGCAACAAAACCCAACAAAAATTCAGTCTTAAAACTCATCAAAACACCAAGCCAGTTCTCTAGCTTAAAGGTTCAAGCACACTTCAAAACAGCCAAGTAAAACACATAATTTCAATGGCCGAAAACATAATCTAAAGCTTACCTCAACTGAAGATTAATCCCACAAGCTGCAACAGAACTAACTCCCTAAGTTTAGGCTTCAATTCTCCAAGTTCTAGGTGGAAAATTTGCTTAATTCTTCAAAGGTTTGCTTAGGAAAGTTTAGAGAGGAAGAGAGTGAGGTAAGACAGAAAGAGTTGGTTAGTGTCTAAGTGTTTTGTGTTTTGCCTTTAGTTTCCTAAGGTTAAATGACTTAAGCTAATCCTGAGCTCGAGGTACCAAAAACGTCCCCGAGGGAAAAATGGTCAAATTCCCCAATATTCCCTCCTAAACTCACTAACTTATAATATATCTCAAATTATTCATTTCCATTACCCAATAACCCAATTAAATGCCTAATACCCAAAATACCCCTTGACTCGCCCCGAGTCGGGTATTGGGTCCCGTTGTGACTTTCCCATTTTCTCCCTAGAATCATCTCATGCCGAGTAACCCAAATAAACCCACATAATAATGTGGTCTCTCACATATATCACATATATGCACTTAAATATACAATTATGCCTGCAACATGCCAAATTATTAGAATTGATCTTCTAATGAGAAGCGGGCCCACATATATATTTAATATCTCTAAACATGCACAACTAGCCATATTGTCACACAATCCACATAATTACAATTTAATATAACACTTAAGCATATAATTCCATATATTACCATCTTGACCCCCTAATCAAGGCCCTAAGCATGATTAGTTAATTTTGGGATGTTACATGGTGCTTGCATCCTTCGATGATTTCAAAAACTATTTAGGCATGCCACTGGTGAATTTCATTACATCGTCATCCCACATAAAATTCTCCCTAGTCTTCTTAGCATTCATCCAACGACCCATGCACAGCTGGGGGAATGTTGTATTTAAAACAATCGCATCTTGGCGACACGTTCCCTTAAGAAGTGGCGTTGCCTACGCAACAAATGGAGGGCCACATCAATATGCTGCAATAAAGTGAAATTGGTTAAGGAAAAAAATTAATAATTTAAAATTAAATAAATGAAAAATTAACTAAAATTCTTACTAAATCCAAAAGCCAAGTCATGTTTGTAGGATCTTGGAATTTAAATCTAGATTCATACTTCCTATTATTTTTCCAAACACATAATAGAAACATAGAATAACATGACATACATATGAATATTATTTTCATAGATTAACATAAACACAAAGATGTAGAATCTTATGAATACGCAGCGAAACTGGAATAACTCTATCCTTCAATCTCTCTAACCCTTGATTCCTTTCTGTAGCAGAGTATTATCAAGAGATTGAACTAGATCAGCAACACAGTCTTCCTCACCAAGCCTTTGATCAACCTAGAACTAGTGTGGGCTGGTTCTCAACACATGAGATAGAGATCTAGAAAAGAAGAAGAGATGGTGGCTAAGAAAGGAATAGAGTGTCTAGGTTTACACTTACCAATCAACTGAGACTGACTTATGAAAACCCTAGATATCATATTCCTTATATAGACAACTTAATGGGCTTTATTTAAATTTAAATTTAAATTAATTAAAAATAATAAACAAAAAATAAAAGTCTTGGGCTGTCACAAATGGACTTTGGCCCAATCTCTTTGTTTTGAATTTAAATCTCAATTGGGCCTAAATTCAAAACCTTTTATTTATTTATTTATTAATTAATTAATTAAATCCTTATTCAAATTACTAATTATAATTTGAAACTTGATTTAATATTATTTATTTATATTGACACAAATTTATCAATATTAATAAATTTACCCAAAGATTCTCTTTTATTCTCTAAATCTCATATCTCTGTAAATTTTCCAAAATTGACCTAGTCACCTTTAAAAATCCAAATTGATAATTAAATCAATTAATTGAGACATTCTAGATGATTTACTCAAAGGTGATGCGGGGACCATGGATCCATGAAATCAAGCTCCAATAAGTTACCGTGAATTTATTTACAAATAATTTCACTACCTTATTAATTCCTCATGACTCCACTATAGACTCAGAGTTGAACTCTTGAATTCATAGAACGTATTTTCCAAACCATAAATACATTATCCATTGTTATAACCATTACAGTCAGTCAATCCTCTATCGATGACTTACTAACGAGATGGGTACAAATTACCGTTTTATCCCCCATCAGTATTTTATCCTTAACTCCCACTAAGTTCCTTATAAATGATATTTCTGTGAACTTAATCACAGAAATGAGATCTCAATCATTTAACCTTTTGAACAAAGCAATTAAGGAAATCATCTTTTCACTTCTCATACAGAAGTTATAGATTTCATATCTGTGAATAATACTCCTACTTAATTACACTACTAAATCTCCAAGATTTAAGTATGGGCTAGACCGTAGGGTAAGCTGATAATGAACAAGTCAAAAGATTTAAATAATATAATTAACAAAATATTATCACTCAAAATTAAGATTGATTTAACCTATGGTCAACGTTGTGACATTGATTAGATTTTATATCAACGATACTTATTTATTAATCAATAATCAATATCGGTCCTATTCTGATGTAACCAAATACATCCGATCTTATCTACTTGATCAATGCCTTGTGTTGACGGTAAGAACTCGTCAACGATTGATGGTTAGAAAACTTCAATCTCTATACTCTAGGAAGCTATGAATTAGATAGAAAGAACTCTTAAACAACAGGAGAAAAACTCAGGCGAGCATGAGAACCAGAAGCATATATTTTTTTAAGTCTCATTTTTACATTCAGTTTTCCAACCCCTTAGCCTGAGGGGTTGGAGCCTATTTATAGGGGGGAGGGGCTCTATTGGCCCAAGATACAAACAGGTCCCAGACCACAGGGACGTACACAGGTATTCTGATAGTGTAGTGGCCCAGGGCGTAGTGGTGTCTATGCTGATGGTGTCAGAGTCGTGGCCCAGGACAAAGTACTGTCGGCTCTGGCGTATGGTCGGGGGTGTCCAAGTGGTACCACTACGCTTCGTACAGGTCCGTACCGCCACTACTCCTCAGACGCAGATCATAGGGTCGTGCCTCTGTTCTTTCCATAATCGTACACCCCGTGTCAGCGCACGTGTTCCGTACTCGGTTGTCCTCATCAATTCCCGTTCAATGCTCCATGTTCGTTAGACATGTCAACAAGATTCCCCCAAGTGATCTCGTGCCTATGCCAAGGAGGCTTCAACCTATGCATGTCCTGAGAAGTCAAGGTGTCAAGGGTCAGGGCCGGCTTATGCGGGTCACATGGACACGAGACTCGCAGTATGGACGCCGTGGCAAGGCCACACCCTCGCATAGCGAGGGTACCTCGCGTAGCGAGGCTGGTCCTTTTCCCCCAGGCGTAGGCATGGCTCAGGACACGGGCATCGTAACAAGGCAGCACCCTCGCATAGCGAGGCTGCCTTTCCTTCCCCCGGGTGCAGCGTCGCGAGGCTAGGGGCATGGATGCCACCACGAAGCCTCACCCTCGCATAACGAGGGTGCCTCGTGTAGCAAGGCTGACCTTCTTCTCCTGAGTGTAGACGAGGCTTGATGCCTGCTGGAATGGGGCGCACGCGGATGACCAGCTGGGGACCCTCGCATAGCGAGGGTGAAGTTTGGATTGGAAAGTGGCCGAAGTCCCTCGCCTAGTGAGGGTGACTCTCTTACCCCAACTCCCTCACCATCGTGTGATGCCCTTTCAGGATGTCTTGTAGTATAGAGCTTCACTCGTGAATAGAATTCACAAGGAAAAAATTCCACATTTACACTTCCCCCCGAGTCTATAAGTACACTTTTAAGTGTGTTTGTAGACTCTCTCTATTTTTCTTGCTTGACACGCACGGCCAGCCTTGGGGGACTTAGCCTTGGAAATTTTTCCAACGTCGCTCGAAGAAGCCCGAAGTGTGGCTTGGAGTTGTGTTTCTTCTTAGTGTTTGAAGAAACACAATAGCCACCTAATACTTGGGGGCTCCACGTAAGTTCCTAAGGTGGCGTAAGGACTAATCATCCTCAATCGCAGAACCCAAGTTTCGAAGCCACTTGTCCACACCAAGATCTGCGTAGCCTAGTGGCATGCTCTCCAACTTATTTTCACGAGTTCAAGGGTTCTATCCTCCTCCAAAGCTCTTGAGGTGCTCTAGTAGATCCCTCTTATTGCTGTTGTTCGTGGATCACATATTTTTCTTTGATCTGATGGCGATAATCTTTCCGGTGCACCTTGATTATACTTGTAAGGACACATTAACCCGTTGGGCTGTTGGGGTCCTTTTATATTCATTGCGCGCGCTTGTTATTTTTTGCGAGAAGCGTCCTTCTCGTCCTTATACATAGTACTATTTTTTCCAAGGGTCACTTGTAAGACCCTTTTTGGCTAGCCGGCTTAATGGCCGATCTAGACTTATTGGGCGATTCCCTCCTTACGGCCTCACCTCTTGGGGTGTCGGCCTTTAGTTAGAGGTCATCCTTTTAGACCGTTCCTTTGATATTCATAAGGGTAGCTAATCCTTTTGAATATAAGAGAGATTTCTTTTTTGCTCATGCCTCCTGTCCTACCCCCCAAGTGCTTGGTGAGATTTAATTCAGCAGGCAGTTCGGTTGATGCTCGCATGAAAAAGAAAAAATCACATGTGAAGTTGTGAACATTTTCATTTATAGTAATCAGATTACAACGACATGCATATAGAGGGCTTACATTTACTTGGGGGTTATGTAGGTAACCTCTTTGATTCTCGTCTACTGAGATAGCCTATCCTGCGACAAACTAAACACAGCTACTGCCTGTGTTGGGAGTGGAAGTCTTACTGGTAGTATTTCCTCAGGTGTTCCGCGTTCCATGCTCGGGGTATGATGGTGTCGTCCATGCGCGCCAACTTGTAAGTGTTCGGGGGTATGCACTGAGCCACCTGATAGGGCCCCTCCCAATTCGCCCCCAGCACTCCTGCGCCTGGGTCTCGTGTGTTTGGGAGTACTTTCCTTAGCACTAGGTCGCCCACTCTGAAAGTTCTCTCTCGCACCCTCGAATTGTAGTACCTTGCGGCGCGCTGCTGGTATACCGCCACCCTCATTTGGGCTTTTTCTCTCTTCTCCTCCAGCATGTCTAAGCTTTCGGCCAGGGCTACATGGTTGGCTTCGTCTCCATACGCCTGTACCCTGTGGGACTCGACTCGCATCTCGACTGGGAGCACGGCCTCGCACCCATAGGCCAGGGAGAAAGGGGACTCCCCAGTAGTCGTGCGTGGGGTGGTTCTGTAGGCCCACAGCACATTTGGTAGCTCATCTGCCCAGGCTCCCTTCATCTTTTCCAGCTTTGTCTTTAGGTTCTTCTTAAGGACCCTGTTGATGGCCTCCACTTGCCCATTGGCCTGGGGGTGCACAACCGCGGAGAAGCTCCTCCTTATGCCTCTTTCCTTACAATATTCATCGAAAGCTCCTCCCTCGAACTGGGTACCATTGTCGGAAATGATCTTGTAGGGTACTCCATATCGACACACAATGAATTTGTTGACGAAAGAGGTGATGTGTTTGGCGGTTATCTTCACAAGGGGTTCCGCTTCTACCCACTTAGTGAAATAATCCACCGCCACTACTGCGTACTTCGCTCCACCCCTCCCTGTAGGAAGAGCGCCGATTAAGTCTATTCCCCAGATAGCGAAGGGCCAGGGGCTGGTCATGCTGGTCAGTTCGCTTGGGGGTTTCCGAGGGTAATTGGCGTGCCTCTGGAATTTGTCGCATTTTGTGGCAAAGTCATGCGCATCTTTCTCCATGGAAGGCCAGTAGTATCCTTGTCTCATGGCCTTCCTAGCCGTGGAGGGTCCGCTCTCGTGGTTGCCGCACTCTCCCTCATGTATCTCCTGTAACACCTTCAACGCCTCCTCTTCTTCTACACACCGCAGGAGTGGCATTGAGAATCCTCTTTTGTAAAGGACCCCATTTACCAGGGTGTATCTTGCGGCCTTGTACACCAATCTCCGGGATTCGTTTTTATCCGCAGGCAAGGTTCCTTCTTCCAGGTACCTCTTGATTGGCTCGGTCCATGATTCCCTTGGGACGCTAATCATGTGCACGTCTGCGCCTTCGATGCTGGGTTTTGGTAAGTACTCCACGGGTATTGATTCCAAGACATCACTATCCTTGGTGGATGCCAGCTTTGCGAGTGCATCGGCATGGGTGTTCTTTTCTCTGGGGATTTGCTCTATAGTATATGCCACAAATCGCCCCAGATAGCCCTTCACCCTCGCCAAGTATGCTGCCATCTTGGGTCCCCTTGCCTGGTACTCTCCCTTTACTTGGCATACCACCAACTGAGAGTCGCTGAAGATTTGAAGGCGCGTCACTCTCAGTTCCTGGGCCAAACGCAGGCCAGCTAAGAGCGCCTCGTACTCTGCCTCATTATTGGAGGCCTTAAACCCAAATCGGATTGCGCAATACATTCTATGTCCCTCGGGCCCAGTCATCATGATGCCCGCTCCTGATCCTCCTTCATTTGACGCCCCATCAACGTGCAAACTCCACTCCTCTACACCTCCTAGTTCTTTCTCCATAACAGACAGCTCCCCTCCTTCACTCCTTCCTTCATTCGGCTGGTGGGTGAGCTCTACTATAAAATCTGCCAGCACCTGTCCATTGATGGAGGCCCTTGGAGTGTATACAATATCAAATTGACTTAGTTCGATCGACCATTTCATTAGTCTCCCCAAAGTCTCAGGCTTATGTAAGACCTGTCTCAATGGACTATCTGTTAGGACTTCAATTGTATGTGCATGGAAGTAAGGCCTCAACTTTCTCGAAGCCACCACTAGCGCATAGGCCAACTTTTCGATCTCTGGATACCGACTCTCTGCGTCCACCAAACGCTTGCTGATATAATATACAGGTTGTTGTTGCTTCTTCTCTCCCTTAACCAAAGCTGCGCTGATGGCATGCTCAGACACCGCTAAGTACAGGTACAGCTTCTCGCCCTTCTCTGGCTTTGCCAACAGGGGTGGCTTCCCCAGGTGCTCTTTCAGCTTGACGAATGCTTCCTCGCATCTTTCATCCCAAGCGAACTTTTTGCTCCCTTTGAGGATGTCAAAGAATGGGAGGCACTTGTCAGTGGACCTGGAGATAAACCTGTTAAGGGCCGCTACCCTTCCCGTTAGGCACTGCACCTCCTTTTTATTCTTCGGCGAGCTCATCTCTATTAGTGCCTTTATCTTGTCAGGATTGGCTTCGATGCCCCTGGAATTGACCATGAAGCCCAAGAATTTTCCTGAGGATACCCCGAAGGTGCACTTGGCTGGGTTCAACTTCATCCGGTATTTCCTTAGCGTGTCAAACATCTCACCAAGGTCTTTGTTGAGCTCCGTTGCTTCTTTGGTCTTCACTAACATGTCATCCACATACACCTCCATATTCCTTACTATTTGATTGGCGAACATTTTATTCACCAGCCTCTGATAGGTGGCCCCTGCGTTTTTGAGCCCGAAGGGCATCACCTTGTAACAGTAGAGCCCTTTGTCTGTAATGAATGACGTGTGCTCTTCATCTGCCGGGTTCATTGGGATTTGGTTGTATCCTGAGTAGGCGTCCATGAAACTTAGTAACTCATGTCCTGCTGTCGCGTCTACTAGCTGATCTATCCTGGGAAGTGGGAAGCTGTCCTTAGGACAAGCTTTATTCAAGTTCGTGAAATCGACGCAAGTTCTCCACTTCCCATTTGGCTTCGGCACGAGTACTGGGTTTGATACCCACACAGGGTAGAAAGACTCACGGATGAACCCGTTGGCCTTCAACTTGTCGACCTCTTCCTTTAATGCTGCGTATCTCGTTGGGTCTAGCGCCCGCCTCTTTTGCCTGACGGGCCTTGCTTCTGGGGAGATGTTCAGGTGGTGGCACATCACACTGGGGTCTATGCCCACCATGTCCTCATGACTCCATGCAAACACGTCTAGATTATCTTTCAAAAATTTCATCAATTCCTCCTTCACGTCACCTTGCAGGCTCCTCCCTATCTTCAATTTCCTTAAGGGTTCTTCCGTCACTGTAACCTCCTCTACTTCTTCCACTGGTGCTGCTCTTGACTCATCCACGACCCGAGGGTCTAGCTCCTGTGGACCCCCTGTGGGCGTACATAGCGCCTCATGTATCACCATGGCCATTGGCTCACGCGGCTTTACAGGCGTGCGGAGTGAGGTGTTGTAACACTCCCTCGCCTCCTTCTGTTCTCCCTTCATAGTTGCGACCCCTCCTGGAGTCGGGAACTTGACAACCAAGTGATATATTGAAGTTATGGCTTTCAACTCTTTCAGGGAGGGTCTCCCCAATACCGCATTGAAAGCTGATGCACAATCTACTACAACAAAGTTAGACATGACTGTAGTTTGTCGGGGTTGCTCCCCCATGGTAAGTGTCAGTTCGATCATTCCAAGGGGTTGTACTGAGTCCCCTGTGAATCCGTACAGGGACGACTGGCAGGGCTTCAGATGACGAATGCCCAGTCCCATCTTTTCCAAAGCAGGGCGATATAGGATGTCCACTGAGCTCCCGTTGTCCACTAGGACTCGATGCACACGCATGTTCGCCAATTGAACTGTCAACACCAGCGGATCATTGTGGGGAAAGTGTACCCCCCGTGCGTCCTCCTCAGTGAAGGTGATCGAATCATTTTCTCCCTTGAAGCTTTTCGGGGGTCGTTGTTCCAAACTCATGACACAGGGTGGTGGACTTCGCCTGGCTTCTCTAGCATACTGATCTCGTCCTCTGCGGGAGTCCCCTCCAAACCCCGGACCTCCGAAAATAGTTCCCACTTCTCCCCGGGTCTCTGGAGCATCTCTTTGCGTCTTAGATATCACTGGCTCATCCTCCGACTTCGGCCTTTCTCTCCTAGGGGTGTTACTGGTGGAGTGCCTGGTCCTCCCGTCGCCTACTGGGACAGTGGTTTCCCGACCCTTCTCTTCCCTCTTGGGCAGGGTCACATTCGACTTTCCTTGCACCAGGCCATTTAGCACCCCCCGCATGTTCTCCAAGGTAGTCTCCAGTCTTTGGTTTTTACGGTGCAGTTCATGAATCTCCTCTTCATAGAAACGAGATTTAGAACTCGAGCTCACGGAATGGACCCGGGGTTGCTTATCATGTCTACCCGTCGAGGGGCCCGGGTCTTGCCGGCCGGAGTTCGGTATCTGTAGCGATTTAGGGGGAGGGAGCTCGTTGGCCTTCCCGAGTGGTACAGTAGTTGTCCTTGGAGGATTCTCACCAGGCGGGGAGGCCGGTGACGAGGCCTCCCTGTCATTATCGTGAACCTCAGGGTCCCTTGGGAGCTCTGCGTCTCGGGGTGGAGGTGGATCCATCATGGAGGCCCTCAGTTGGACTCCAGTAAGGTGGACCTCCACCTCTCGAGGCTCCCTGAGTCGCTTCGAACGTCTTGACATTTCTCCTTGCCGGAAGTAATGGAAGAACAGTAGCTTGGTGCTTACGTTCCCACAGACGGCGCCAAACTGTTGACGGTAAGAACTCGTCAACGATTGATGGTTAGAAAACTTCAATCTCTATACTCTAGGAAGCTATGAATTAGATAGAAAGAACTCTTGAACAACAGGAGAAAAACTCAGGCGAGCATGAGAACCAGAAGCATATATTTTTTTAAGTCTCGTTTTTACATTCAGTTTTCCAACCCCTTAGCCTGAGGGGTTGGAGCCTATTTATAGGGGGGAGAGGCTCTATTGGCCCAGGATACAAACAGGTCCCAGACCACAGGGACGTACACAGGTATTCTGATAGTGTAGTGGCCCAGGGCGTAGTGGTGTCTATGCTGATGGTGTCAGAGTCGTGGCCCAGGACAAAGTACTGTCGGCTCTGGCGTATGGTCGGGGGTGTCCAAGTGGTACCACTACGCTTCGTACAGGTCCGTACCGCCACTACTCCTCAGACGCAGATCATAGGGTCGTGCCTCTGTTCTTTCCATAATCGTACACCCCGTGTCAGCGCACGTGTTCCGTACTCGGTTGTCCTCATCAATTCCCGTTCAATGCTCCATGTTCATTAGACATGTCAACAAGATTCCCCCAAGTGATCTCGTGCCTATGCCAAGGAGGCTTCAACCTATGCATGTCCTGAGAAGTCAAGGTGTCAAGGGTCAGGGCCGGCTTATGCGGGTCACATGGACACGAGACTCGCAGTATGGACGCCGTGGCAAGGCCACACCCTCGCATAGCGAGGGTACCTCGCGTAGCGAGGCTGGTCCTTTTCCCCCAGGCGTAGGCATGGCTCAGGACACGGGCATCGTAACAAGGCAGCACCCTCGCATAGCGAGGCTGCCTTTCCTTCCCCCGGGTGCAGCGTCGCGAGGCTAGGGGCATGGATGCCACCACGAAGCCTCACCCTCGCATAACGAGGGTGCCTCGTGTAGCGAGGCTGACCTTCTTCTCCTGAGTGTAGACGAGGCTTGATGCCTGCTGGAATGGGGCGCACGCGGATGACCAGCTAGGGACCCTCGCATAGCGAGGGTGAAGTTTGGATTGGCAAGTGGCCGAAGTCCCTCGCCTAGTGAGGGTGACTCTCTTACCCCAACTCCCTCACCATCGTGTGATGCCCTTTCAGGATGTCTTGTAGTATAGAGCTTCACTCGTGAATAGAATTCACAAGGAAAAAATTCCACATTTACACCTTGGACAAGACATCACACCCCAAATGTGTATGTAGATCATATTGTAGATTGCATAATCAGTGAAAATCCAATGCACTAATATAATCTCAGGACTCGTTCTTTTGAACATATAATTACAACTATAATCCACTGTGACCTAGTCACTATAATTGTAACTATCCATATGTTCAGGATTTTATAAATGTTTGTATTATTTCAATAATCATGTAATAAAACAAGCAAGCAACACAATTTTCAAACTAAATGATTTCTACTTTTATTGACAATATGAAATTGTGTTACATGTCCGACATGGTTTTATAAGGGCATAAAATCCAATAAACTCCCACTTGTCCTTTTAAAACAAATGGGACATGTTTCTCAAAACCATGCATTTTACATGCTTCAATATTATGCTCTCTGCTTATACCTTTGTTAAAGATTTCCTTCCAATGCTATCTTCATGACCTTCACATCACGCCTTCGCCACACATTCTCGATAATGTGGTGCTTTCTCTCTATATGCTTTGCTCTTTTGTAACTTCGAGGTTCTTTCAAATTTTCTATTGCCTCATTATTGTCACTAGACAAAATGAGTGGTTTTATCCATTTATGAAATAACACCGAGATCTGTATAGAACTTCCTTAGCCACACTATTTCTTTAGCCGCCATAGACGCAGCTATGTACTCAACCTCCAAGGTGGATTCTGAAATGGCAGATAGCCTAACGCTTCACCAAATCACATCTACTGAGATTGCAAAAAACCTCTCGCTTCTCCAAATCATAGCTCCACCCCCCAAGAGTAAACACCTTTTTCAGAAGTAGACTTCTTGTCATCAACATCAGTCTAAAAAAAGAACAATGGATAATACGATTTTAAAATGGGCTAAAGTATCGTTGGAGAGTTGGTTCTCGACCTCTTATATGTCCAATGCTTGGGGTGAAGTAAGTTCACCCCAGTCGTCGGATTACCTAAGACATAGGTACTCGAGAGCGATCCAAGGGTCAAAGATCAGAAAGGTGTGGATCGTGATCAATGGCATTGGAAAAGGGAAATCTTGAGTATAGGCTGAAAGGACACCTAGGGTACGAAAAAGATGTTTCAGGCCGCAGACCTGACCCTTCATTAATTGCACAGACACATCTTATTAATAAACAAATGACTATAAAAATATTTCTATCATAATATACACAGTTAATTAATTGGGGATGTAAGTTAGAAATAAGTAGTTTAGGGTTTATTAATTTTTCAGATATAAAAATCATAAAGAAAAGGAAGAGGAGAAGGGGGTTGGGTCTGGGTCGACGGCGGGAAAGGGCTAGGGGCTGGGTTGATGTCAGCAAGGGGCTAGGGGGCTCGGTCGATGGTGCAGGGAGGGGCTCGGGGTTGGGCTGGGCTGGCAGGGTTTGGGTCGATGGTGCAGGGAGAGCACATATCAGAGTTAGATGGTGATCGATGACGCAGGGGTAGGGCTCGGGGGCTGGGTCGACGGAGCACGGGCTCGGGCAGGGAGGGCTGGGCTGGGTCGACGGCTAGGGGGCTCGGGGATGGGCTGTGCTGGGGATCGGGTGGTGGTCGACTGCGCAGGGTGTGGGCTCGAGTGGGGGTCGACGGTAGCTGGGTTGGGCTCGGGGCTGGTTGGGGGTTGGTTGGTGGGCGACGACAGTAGGCTTGGGTGGGGGTCGACGGCGGCTGGGGGCAGGTATTTTTTTTATTAAACATTTTTTATTAATAATAATTTATATTTATTTTATATTTAAATGTTCTATTTAAATTATGTATATTGTATTGAATTTATTTTGGGTATATTATGTATATTATGTTTTACGTTTTTAGGATATAGATTACTAATTTTAGATTAAATATTTCATAGTTTTGAAATATTATGTGGGGACAATTTTTGAATTTTTATTTATAAAAATCTAAAAATTATAGTAATTGTATATATAATATAGATAGTTATATATATATGTCACACATTCTTTAAATATATATATATATATGACACTAATTAACAAAGAAATAAAAGAGTTATTAAGGTTTTGAAAATTTTCCATCAAAACTATTTGTAGATATTTTATTGTTGGGTTGATGAGAAGTTGTCAAAAAGTAAATACATGATTTATTATTTAAATTATATTTATGTGAAATTTTACAAAATTAAATATAATGTTGATATTAATGTGTAGGTTAATATTTTGATTTGTCTTAAAACATTGGATTAGTAGTTGGCTTGCGAGAGGTATGTTGTATTTGATTTTTTTTAATTTTTAATATAAATTGTATAACTTTAGTGGAGTTTGGATATCTTAGATATTCATCTGTAGTGAAGTAGGTTATGAGAATTCTGTGTGCTGCGGTAATAACGGAAGGTTGAAAACTTACATGTATTAGTGAAGTAGTTTATGAGAATTTTGTGTGTTGCGGTGATATATGGTTGAAAACCTGTGTTGTTTGATTTGTTTGAATTGTTTGTGTTGATTGTGACAGATGGCTAGGCTAGTAAATTAGGGGATATGCTGTTTGATATTCTGTTTGATTTACTTTTATACTTCAATGTTTTACTTCAAAATTTTAATGACAATACTCCTATAAATGATATCGCAATGAATATGTTGTCACACTTGAACTGAGACATTGGTAGCAAGAGAGTTATGTAACAATTGTGAGTAAACTTATTTATTTTCACTACTATAAAAATCTAGTTATAATTTTTCATGTTTGGTGTATTATAATGTGATTTTTCATGTTTCAAGGATGATTTTAGAAAGAAATTCATGGCAACCAATCCTTAACGAGGGTGAGTACAAGGACAAGAAGAAGAAAGATATGTTGTTTGACAATGAATTTAGTATTTTATTTTATTTGAAATTATTATTAGAGTAAAAGGATTCTTTTTTGAGTGGTTAATTATTTACTTTGTAAATCAAGTTTTATATTTTTTAAGGTCAAGACGATTGTGGATGCTAAAAATTCTGTACTTGTTAAAAGCCCAAATCTCATGCTAAGGTCCCGTGAATGCCTAAGTACGTACATGTGCCTACACCCAAGACGAGTCTTGGGCCACCTCGCCAGGCAAAGCCCCATTAGGCACATGAGAACCCCCGTCTCTCACCTCGCGCACCCGACCGATGCATCGCGAGAGGCCTTCATTAGGTTCCTCGCACCACAGACCCATGCCGCGTGCCAACGCCTCACGAGACACCATCTCGTGCCCCAAGACTTCGCCTCGCGCCACAGGTTCATGCCGCGCGCCAACGCCTCCCGAGACACCCTCTCATGCTCAGGCCTTCGCCTCGTGACCCCACCTCGCGCCACAGACCCCTGCCGTATGCCAACGCCTCACGAGACACCCTCTCATGCCAAGGCCTTCGCCTCGTGACCCCGCCTCATGCCACAGACTCCTGCCGCACGCCAGTGCCTCATGAGACACCATCTTGTGCCCCAGGCCTCCACCTCGCGACCCCGCCTCATGCCACAGGCCCATGTTGCGTGCCAACTTCTCGCGAGGCATAGCCTCACACATGGTGCTTCCCCCTGCGACGGGCACCTCGAGGCTCTGGCCTCCCGTGCCTTTTGGGATTGTGTATCCCACGATGACCCATAAAGGCTTCAACACTTAAAGGTTAAAAGAGTAGGATGCATATGGATATGAAGTATGTACGGGGGTACATGCGCCTACACCCCAAGATGCGTGTTGGGCAGACTTGTAAGGAAAAGCCCCATTAGCCACATGAAAACCCTTGTCTCGCACCTCGCGTGCCTGGCCGATGCACCGAGAGAGGCCTTCATCAGGCGCCTCGCGCCACAGGCCCTTACCGTGCGCCAACGCCCCGCGAGACACCATCTCGTGCCCTAGGCCTTTGCCTTGCGACCCCGCCTCATGCCACATGCCCATACTGCATGCCAACACCTTGCGAGACACGATCTAGTGCTCAGGCCTTCACCTCATGACCTGCCTCGTGCCATAGACACTTGCCATGCGCCAGCACCTCACGAGACACCCTCTGGTGCCTAGGCCTTCGCCTCACGACTCTGCCTCGCACCACAGACCCCTACCACATGCTTGCGCCTCGCGAGACACCCTCTCATGCCTAAGCCTTCGCCTCGCGACCCCACCTCGTGCCACAGACCCCTGCCGCGCGCTAGAGCCTTGTGAGACTCCATCCTGTGCCCCAGGCCTTCACCTCGTGATCCCGCCTTGCACCACAGGCCCATGCGGCGTGCCAATGTCTCGCGAGGCATAGCCTCGCACATGGTCCTTCCCCATGTGACGGGAACCTCGAGGCTCTAGCCTCCCATGCCTTTTGGGATCGTGTCTCCCATGATGACCCATAAAGGCTTCAACACTTAAATGTTAAAAGAGTAGGATGCATACAGATACGAAGTACATATGGAGGTATGACCCTGAAGACCCTAGGTGTCTAACCCTAAGCACCACGCCAGACAAGTAGTGGTTGTATGAGTAAGGTACCTGATGTGGTCCTTCCCAACCAACCTGTGACGTTCGTACTAAATAGATGGTGGAAGTATAACTAGGTACTAAAGTGGAGGTGCTCCCGCAGACCCTTGGCATGTACTAGAACTCACCACCACGCATTTGGCACCACTACCATTCGTAGGCTGCATATGCAGAGTTGTGTCCCTAGGGACCACCATGTACAGTGAGCCAATAGTGCTCTACTATAAATATAACATCCCTTCACCTAAGATAGGGAGCGAGATTTTTGGGAGAATTTTGTAACCAATTATTGCTAATGAAAAGAGATATTCAATATTCTCTCCATTTTTCATTCTAGAATTCCAGCATTTACATTTGATGTTCTTGAGATTGTAAGGAAGTTTGCTTGAAGTTTAGTGAGTTTAAAGTTCAATTCTTTTACAACTCCAAAAGTTCTTGATCTAATTTAGTTGATGAGTTCTTACCGTCAACAGTTTGGCACTGTCTGTGGGAAGGATAAGTGCCAAGCCACTGTTCTTCTATTGATTCCGACAGAGAAAGATGTCAAGACGTTCTAAGCATCTGAGAGAACCATGAAAGGTTGAGGTCCACTTCGACGGAGATCAGCTGAAGGCCTCCATGAAGAATCCTCCGCCACCCGAAAATGTGGATGCACCAAAAGGAGCCCAGGGTTCCTGAAGATGAAAGGGAGGCCTTCTCCTCAGCTGTCCAGCCTGATGATAACCGTCCGAAATGAGCGGTTGCTCCTGCGGGAGATGCCGGAGAGTTCCCGCCCCCAAGGCCACCATAGGTGCCGAACTCCAGCTGGCAATATCCGGGTCCATCAATGTGTAGGCCAGACAAGAGTCCACGGGTACATTCCATAAGCTCGAGCTCTAGAACTCAATTTTATGAAGAGGAGATACATGAGTTACACTGAAAGAATCAAAGGCTAGAAACTACCTTAGATAATATGCAAGAGGTATTGAATGGCCTACTACAGGGAAAGTCAAGCATGCCTCTCCCTAGGCGAAAGGAAAAAGGCCATGAAGGAGGAGAAACCACAGTCCCTGTAGATGACGGGAAGAATCGACCCTCCACTAGCAATACCTCTTGGCCAAAGCAACATGAATGTCCCGGACAGGCAAAGCAGCCTAAGAGGCCAGAGCGGGGGAACAACGCTAACCCTCACAATGAAGTTGAGGTCCCTTCAAGGGAAACACCCCAGCCTTGAGGGAATAACTCAACAGGAGAAGGATGAATGAGAGGACCTCACCTCCTGTGGTTCCCCCGGAAGACAAAACAAAAGGAAAGGCCAACCCATCCAACTTGAGCAACACCTTAAACAAAAGGAGGCAACACTTAAACACCGAGATGAGGAGCATGCGGAGCAAGATAATCACCGCGTCTGGGGGGCACGCTGTCGACTATGAGTTTGATTGTGAATTGTCCTTCTTTAGAGAAATCCAAGCCATGCAGCTCCCAGGCAACTTCAAAGAGCCTCACATGACCCCTTAGGAGGGCAATACAAATCCAAAGTACTATCTGGATGCCTTCAATGACCTAATGAAGCTAAGGGGAGTTACTAGCAGAGCCAGATGCCATGGTTTTGCTATCACGTTAAAGGTTCCCGCATACAAGTTGTTTAAGAGACTCTGGCCAGGGTCCATCAGGTCTTGGCAACAATTTTTTCTGACGAATTTCTTCAGAAACATCACACTGTGCGTGATTACACCATGACAGGCACTAGCCTCACTAATGTGAAACAAGGAAAAGAAGAGAGCCTGAAGAGCTACGTCCATAGGTTCAATATGGATGCAGCGAAAGTAGGATGCCTAACCCGTGGGGAGTTAAAAATGGCCATTACAGCCGGGGTGCGACCCGGTAGTAAGTTGTGGGATAATATGCTAAAGAAGGAGGTCACTGACTTAGAAGATTTATACGAACGAGCCCAAAAGTACATTCGTGTCGAAGACGGCCATGAGAACCTGAAAGCATCACTTGTCAAGCCTTCAGCCCCTGAAGGTTCGAATGACGCGAGAAGAAAAGAGTGTATGAAGGAAAAGAGATGATCACCAGTGGAAGCACAAATACGGAGGTAGCCCTAGGCAAACATCCCACACCTTCTACACTGACCTAACACATACTAGGGACAATATCTTTGTAGCGAACGAGAATCAGGTCCCCTTCAGGAGACCCCCACCAATGAAGAGAGATTGGTCAAAGAGAAATCCCGTAAAGTACTGTCAGTATCATACAGACATTGGCCACACCACGGCGGAATGCACTCATTTAAAGGTGGAAATTGAAGAGCTCATACGCAGGGGGCACTTGGGTAGATACGTCTGAAGAGAAAATGAATGACCGGAGGATAGACCACCCTCGCCACAAGCACGAGATGTAGCCCTAGAAGTGCAAGGAGAGGTGAGGATGATCTTCAGAAGACTAGGATTCGAAGGAGAATCGAGAAAGGGGTGAGATAGATACGCCAAGGAAGCCAGACAAAGCCCGCCCCCATGCATGCTAAGCTTAGAACAACGACCCCCGAAAAACTTTCAGGGGGAAAATGACTCAATAACCTTCACCTAAGAAGATGTGCGGGGTGTGCACTTTCTGCACAATGAACCCTTGGTACTAAGTGTACAACAGACTAACATGAAGGTGCATTAAGTTCTGGTAGACAATGGGAGCTCCATAGACATCCTATATCGCCCAACTTTAGAGAAGATGGAACTGGGCATCAGAAACCTAAAGCCCTACAATACCTCCCTGTATGGGTTTACAGGAGACCCGATACAGCCCCTGGGCATGATCGAGTTAGCCCTCACCATGGGAGAGCCACCCAGACAGACCACTGTAATGACAAACTTTGTCATAGTAAGCTGTTCCTTGGCCTTCAACACGGTATTAAGGAGACCTTCCCTGAGAGAATTGAAGGCGATAACCTCAGTATACCACTTGGCCATAAAATTCCCAACTCCGGGGGGGGGGGGGGGGGGGTAGCGAGCGTGAAAGGGGAACAGAAAGAGGCAAGGGAATATTATAACAGGTCCCTCTGCACAGTCATGAAATCGCCAGAACCTATGGCGATGGTAGTGCATGGGAACACGAACCCGTGTGAGTTCAACTCCAAAGTTACTCAGGAGATCAGAATCGATGGTTGTTCATACGTGCCTGAGAGGGAACATTAGGTAAAGCTCCACTTTTACTACGATAAATCAAAAGGGTTACCATAGTGAGCCCCCCAACATAGTTGTGAACCCTTAAAAGAAGCTATAAATTAGAGGGGTAACTTAGATTCCCTAATATGTAGTAAGAAAAATGCTGCTATAGATACCTATGTACTCTACTAATTTTTAATGAATATGATTCTTGTTAGTATGTCACACTCCTCATTTACGTGAGCATGTATCTAACTCTTGTACACCTATCACCAATTGGAATTATCAAAGTTCATGAGCAAAATGATCAAAGTGCCTGACGAGATAAATCTCGCCAACCACTTGAGGGGCAGAGTACACAACCAAAAAGGGTCCTAAAAGAGACCCTTATAAAAAAAGGAAATAAAGAAGAAAACCTAGCAAAGCATCTCTTGAGTTCACAAGGAGTAGCTACCCTTAAGAACATCAAGAGAGTCAAAAGGTCCTATAGGAAAAACCTCCTAATAAAGGTCGATACCTCCACGAGAGGAAAGGCCTCAGGGAGAGCATCCACCAATAAGCCTAGAGCGGCCACTAAGTCTTCTAGCCAAAAAAGGTCCTAAAATAGACCCTTGTAAAAATAGTACTATGCATAATGACGAGAAGGATGCTTATCGCAAGAAATAACAAGCGCGCACAAAAATATATAAAAGGATGGCTAGAACCCAAAGGGTCAACATATCCTTAAAATCGCAATCAAGGTGCACCAAAGAGACCATCACTACTGGTCCAAATGAAGTATCGATGAGTTATTAGAAAAAAGAGAGACCTATCAAACCCCTTTGAGTGGGCTCAAAAGGACCTCAAGCATAAAGAAAAAAGAGAGACCTATCGAACCCCTTTGAGTGGCTCAAAAGGACCTCAAGCATAGAGAAACAAAAACAAAAACAAATGATCACACAGACACAGACACAGACACAGACACACACACATATAAAGAAAGTTGCGATAATGTTGAAGGATATATTCGGCATCAGCCACAGTAGAACTTAGAAAAGTTCCTGAAGAAAAAAAATCAGGAGAAATCTTTCCAATATAATAAATTCGAATAAGCATACAACCAAATTGAAGTAAAAGATAAAAATTGTAGAAGCAAACTCTCAAGGCCTCCCGCCGCGAACATTCCACTCGGCCTCCTTGGCAACGACATGATCACTAAAGGAGGAGAAATTGAAGCTAGGATTCTGCCTCCACATTCCATAAAGGGTTCACTCTACAAACTTATACTCAACCTCTGCCAAATTAGCCTCCAGGAGAGTGACCCTCTTCTGCAATAACTCATCCTTAGCTTCCGCTCTCTTCTTCTTTTTTGATGACGAAGAGGCTTTCTCCAGCTTGAGGTTGACATTGGAAAGATGTCCCTCAAGCTCCTGAACTTTAACCGCTAGATGATCCCTTTCGGCATTGAAATAAGATAGGCTTGTGCTGAGTCTACAAAGTGTTGAGCCACCAGAGAAGCCTACAAGGAAGCAAAAAGTGAGAAAACAAGGAGCCCAAAATACAAAAAACACCAATGTAAGACGCATGAACTCACCCAAGTTGTGGAGCGCAGAAGGGTCTCCCCAAACTTCGTCATGGTAAAATTCTCGAGACCTCTCCACTCGGTCTCGCGAATACCCTCGAAAACTCAGGTATTTTGCATGAAAGGGGCTGGCGTGCGACCCATCTAGGATATTCCCTCCAAATTAGGAGCGCCCGGGTGAGAAGGGATAGATGACCCACTCACTGAGGGAGGAGGAGGCACAAGAACATCAGACAAAGGGTACCTTGAATGACCATGACTAGCGGGAACACAAGGAAGATTATTAAATTCATCGAAGAAAGGTAGAACAAAGTGCCCTTGCATGGTCTGTGGACCGCAGGAATGAGAAGTTGTGTTGCGGTCCGTAGGAGCAAAAGAGGGACACCCCCTAGAGGATGGAGATAGTTGAGTTGGACGTTTAGATTCTGGGGAAACTTCCTTAGGCACCCATTCAACATCACCCTCATCTGAGTGAGGTTATGCCGGAGTTACCTTCTTCTTTCGCTCGGAAATGTGTCATAGCAGGTCGGGCTCTGAAACCCTAGATAGACCATAGTGATTGAGGTTGGCCACAATAAAGAGATGGGCAGCCATTTTCATTGCAAGGTCTGCATCAAGGAAGACATCTACCGACGCCACCTTCGATTTGGGAACGTCGGGGATGCTGAAGCTCTCTGAACAATCAACTCAGTTATCAATATGAGTATAAGCTCTAAAATAGCAAACTCAATATAAAAGGAAAGACTTGAAGTACTTACTTGGGGACGAGCAGAAATGTTCGCGGACGGAAAGGGGACCTTTCACAAAGAAAATGTAACGCCCTACTTCCTTAGAGCCGTTACTAAGTGAGTTAAAAACGTGCCATTAGCTCGCTAAACGAGGTTTTAGGTTAAAATGGTAGCTAAACTGCAATAAAAGTCATTTAAAGGCATTTGATATGAAAATGTAGTCATTCATTGAAAACGTAAAGAGTATTTGGGATCCCAAAATTCTATTAAGAAAATACTTTACATCTCAAAATACATTTAAGGTTGACTTAAGTGAAAAATCAACTATTACAGTACATTGTCCCAAAAATAACCCTAGCCGTGGCAGCCAGGCAGACCGAACATGTACTCGTCGCTTCACAGACTCCATACTCATGGTTGGTCGACCTTTCCTTTGCCCTTACCTGCACCATAGAGTACCCGTGAGCCAAAGCCCAACAAGAAAACTCAACACAAAACAGATAACATATGAATATCTATCAACAACATATAACAAAGTAGCCAATAGGCTAAACACATAGCGGCCATGCCGTCCTAGGTGCTTTACCAAGCTCTGGGTTCGCAGTCTTCACCAAGAGGATGACTCCAGTATCCTAGGAGGGTCTCACCCTAATGGCCTGCACTCTGCGTGCTCAACACCGTTCCCGGCCCCTTCCCGTACTCGGCTTCCTAACCTTCATCGTTTTTGGCCTTCGCCATTCCCGGCCTTTACCGTTTATTCACAAATATGCATTACATAGCATAATATCAAAAAATATTTAAACATATACTAAACATAAACAATAGGGCTACACCCTACAATTCAATCAATAGGGCCAAGCCCTGCAATACAAGCAATAGGTCCACGCCCTGATTTACGGGTACAACAATTTTCTTACCTTTAATCGTAGTGCTAACAGTCAGGTAGGCAATCACGACTTTTGAGAATGATCCTCTCATGAGTCCCAGCGGTAACCGAGTCACATACCACAAGTAACGTTCTCGTTACTACCCAATTTTATAATTGATCCCCAGAACCAATCCCATGCTCTCGGGACCTCCCATTTCCCCACACGGGGTGGTGAAATCGTCCCCCGAGCCCCCTGAGCCTAAGCCCTAAAAACACAAATTTTACAGGCCCTGAAAATGGCCTAGCGCCGCGGCTCAGCCATTCAGGGGCTGTAGCACCCAGCTAGGGTCACCTGCCCTGGATCATCCCAGCGCCGCAGCTTGAAAGAACAGTGCTGCGGCGCTCCTACGCGAACCCAAAAAACTAGGTTTTTCCACCTTTTTTTCCCGAGCCAAAACTCAATTCATGCCCCAAGTCCACCCATGTCCCAAAGTGTCCCAAAACCCCAAATAACACCACATATACAACATATATGCTTCAAAACCCAATCCAAACTCACACCTAAACTCAATTTCTATCAATGGTTTAAAATTCAACAGAAACTTAAACCAAACCATAAACTTTTCAAAACTTGAAGGAATCCTTAACTTTAGATCAAATTTCGACCCTAGGCTGCCTCCAATTCTACTCCAAGCTTCAATCCTCAAGCTTAAGTTCCTCAAAACTTATCCCAAAACCCAAATTCAGATATTACAAAAAAAATCCAAAACTCTCAAGAACATCAAGCAATACTCAAAACCAGAAAATGAAGCTCTTACCTCTTCTTGGATTTCGAATTTCCTATGGCTTGGTAGCTATTAATCCTCCTCCACAGCTTGATTCTACTCCCAATTCCTCAAAATCCAGCTGCCTAGTCTTGAGCTCTCCTTTCCTTCTTGAAAACTTGAACCAAATGACCAAAAATCTCTAGAGAAGCCTAGAACGTGAAGGCTAACTTTAGCTGTGGTTTATCTAGTTTAGAGCCTAAATGACCATTCTACCCTCCTTCTAACTCACTTCTTTACTAAACCTCAAGGGTAGCCTAGTCCTTTCACTCTTTGCAAAGATACCACCTTTTACTTATTATTTCAGTAACAACACTAATTCTCAGGTTACTAGTAGTTACTAGTTTCACAACTAAACACCAATTCTGTGACTCTCTGCTAACACCGCTGGACAGGATCTCCTCATGCCGGAAACACCGCACAAAGCGCAAAATCACACCCTCAACGGGTTCAATTTACAAATATGCCCCTAATAGCCAAATGAGGCCCACATGCATATTTAATTCACCTAAACATGCATTTCTAATCGCATAATAATTAAATTCACATATTAACATAATTATTTAATTATTGCCCTCCCGGCACACTAATCAAATCCCTAAGACTTATTAGCAAATTTGGGATGCTACAAAAAAGTCTTGCTTCCAGGAACCCGAGTTAGACATAGAACCCTCTATCAAGGAGACCTGAGAGTTGGCTTTCTGTAAGAAGTAAAATCCTTTGGATTTAGGAGTGGGCATGAGATTATACATAAAATGCACCTCCTGGGCCATGGGAGCCTGACCGTTAAGCTTCACGATTGCCATATACAGGCAACTTAAGGTCAACCAGCTGTTAGGTGCCAGCTGAAGCGAAGCAAGGTCGAGGTGATTCAGGACCATGACGAAGAATGAATGTAAGGGAATGGTCCCACCCACCTTCAGGATATGTTCGCTCATAGAAACATAGTCCTGGGGGGATTATCAGCCCGACACTTGCTGGAGGGTACATACAATATGTACTCTTTGTTAATGTGGTACTTCTCGGACAACTCTAACAGTCTGTTTTCTGACACATTGGGAATGATGGTGGATGCCAATAAAGGACCGGAGTCCAGCTTCTTATAAGCCACCTATCATCTCATTCTCTTTGACATGTCTGCAAAACCAAAGGAAAAAAGTGAGGTCAAAACAGGGCACTTTACCCTCCATTTTTTTCTTCTTGCATGAGTTTTCCACTGAGGCATTGAGTGTGGAAGCATCGAACACGGGTGGATTGAGGACAAGGGTTGAGGGGAACCAGAGGTGACCTCGGGGCTACTACAGGGAGAAAACGGGGTAGGAGATTCAGGAGGGAGGTTTTCCTCCATGAACTCCAACTCCATTTGTAGATCAAAAAGACTCACTCTAAGGCTTGCAATGTGATCATTAAGGTCAAAGGAGAAAGGCACTCCATAACCCCTCAAAGTTCTATCTCGCTCTCCACCACCCAGATTTTACGCCTAAGCTTGGCCATGCGTTCAAGGTGACATATACGGGCCCTCCTCAAGGTGTCATAGTTTTGGTAAGGGTTGTTTTTGGGGGATTCCGAGTTTGAGGATAAGTTTACAAACTCGACCCCTGGAGGAACGCTAGACGACCCCCCACATTCCATAAAGTCGCGTCTTGTTCGTGATAAGGGTGCAAGTGTAGGTGGAAAGGGTACTACAAAACACAAAGGAATAAGCTCAAAACCTCTAGACACAAGTGATCGAAATAACCAACTATGGGGTACAAGGGAGGGTATATGTGCAAATGGGTGCATATACATGAATTAGCTCACAAGGAGCTCCGACCGAGACAAATCTTCATAAGTAATGCTAATTTAAACCCATTGAGCATAAGAAAGGGTGGAAGCATACCTTGAGTGGGTAAATTTGCGCACCGTCGCAGCTGAAGAAATACCAGGGGTCGAAAGTACACGCCTACAAAAAGAAAGGAGAAAAGTGTTTTAGACTCCCAACACATATATAGACATTTACATATAAAATAAATAAGGAGAAAAGGAAGACAAAGTGCCATTGTGAGGGATGGAACCACTTACCTCTTGGAAGATTTGAAGGCTAAGAAAAGAAAGTGTAGAAATTGTCTTTTAGAAGAGGACCTATTTATAAGAAGCTCAAACTCATCCTAGCCATTGAATCCAATGCTTGATCTATGAACAAAATTGAAACCAAATACCTACAATTGAATCCACAAAGCCAAATGATAGGCTCACATTCAATTTCAAGGGATCATGAGGATCACCACCTCCGAAGTGTGTTTTTATATACCACCAAAGCGCCTCGCGAGACACCTTCTCATGCCTAAGCCTTCACCTCGCGACCCCACCTCGCACCACAGACCCCTGCCATACGCTAGAACCTCACAAGACACCCTCTTGTGCCCAGGCCTTCACCTCTCGACCCCGCCTCGCGCCAGAGACCCCTACCGCGCACCAACGTCTCGTGAGGCATAGCCTCACACATGGTCCTTCCCCCCGTAATGGGCACCTCGAGGCTCTGGCCTCCCATGCCTTTTGGGATCATGTCTCCCATGATGACCCATAAAGGTTTGAAAACTTGAATGTTAAAAAGTAGGATGCATACGGATATGAAGTACGTACGGGGGTACGACCCTGAAGACCCCAGGTGTCTGACCCTAAGCACCACGCCAGAAAATGAGTGGTTGTACGAGTAAGGTACCTTATGTGGTCCTTCCTAGCCAACCTCTGACATTCGTACTAAACAGATGGTGGAAGTATAACTAGGTATTAAAGTGGAGGTGCTCCCGCAGACCCTTGGCATGTACTGGAGCCGACCACCATGCTCCTGGCACCACTACCATTTGTAGACTGCATATGCAAAGTCGTATCCCCAGAGATCACCATGTACAGTGAGCCAATAGTGCTCTACTATAAATATAACCTCCTTTCACCTGAGAAAGGGAGAGAGATTTTTGGGAGAATTTGTAACCAGTTATTGCTAATGAAAAGGGATAATCAATATTCTCTCCATTTTTCATTCTAGAATTCCAGCATTTACATTTGATGTTCTTGAGATTGTAAGGAAGTTTGCCTGAAGTTTAGTGAGTTTAAAGTTCACTTCTTTTACAACTCCAAAAGTTCTTGATCTAACTTAGTTGATGAGTTCTTACCATCAACAACGATTATTTTTATAGACAAGACTATATGATTTTTGAGTCAAGTAGTAGTGTTATATTTGTTCCAAAATTTGTTTTATTAGATTTGCAAATACTTTGTTTAAGTTTTGTTATTTTAATCTATAATTTTTTATATTTTTATATAAATGATTCATTTAAATCATAATTTTTAATTTAAAATAAAAATAAATATATTTTTTAAAATTAAAAATATAACTTTAAGGGCACGCGAAGAGAGCCCTAAAAACCTTATTTAAAGGCACTCATCGAGTTCTTTTAGGACACGCGGACATTCTTTTAGGGCACCCTGTGTGAGCCCTAAAAAACTAAGTTTTTAAGGCTCTCAAATAGAGGGCTCGTGCCCCGTGGGACCTAAAAAGCATTTTTTTTTGTAGTAGTGTGAGGCCATGCCCCGAGGGTTAATCCTTGGAGGGTGGATTTCTCAATTATAAGCCACATCCCTCGGATAAACGTAGGGCACAAACGTCTTTATGAGGCCATGGCCCGAGAAGTGGTAAGTAGTCCTCAGCTTCTTTATAAACAGTGGTCTTCCAGGCCAAGAACCTTGTCCTTGGGATCTAGAAGGCAGGCCAAGTATCAACCAATGCAGGTTTCCAGAGTCAGAGGATATCCTAACAACCTTTTCGGCGATCCGTCCACAATGTTGTCAATTATAAAACTAGACAATTTGTACTCCCACTACACCATCTAACATGGAGATACATACAACACGCCCTGATAGTACCCGGGGCATGTTTCCCATAAAGTAGGTACCTTTCTGCAGTGGGCCCCGCAGACCTCACCTGGGTCGTCGTCTCTATTCAATGCAGCCTAATACATTGAATTGGTATTAATCCCCCAATAACGGGAAGAATGTATATTAATTATAAATGATTCGTATTAATGACCCCAACCTCTATAAATAGGGATGGGAGTCTCATTGTAAGTGGTTAAGAATTTTTATAGAAAGAGAGCCTTGTACTCAGAGCAATATAAACGCTGCATGAGAAACTAGATTGGAGATTTCCCTAGCAAGCTTCCAATCCTCTTAATACTAGAGACTCGTGGACTAGGGCTCTTTTACTACCTGAACAACTTAAAAACCTTTTGTGTTCTTGTTAATTATTTCTTTAATCTTTCGTTTTAAGGTTGATAGCGAAAAAGGCTGTCAATATTTTTGTGCTTTCAGTGAGAGATTGAAGAAAGCATTCAGAACACTTACAACCATCGTAACTACTCAAAGAAACATTACAGATGACATACTCCCTCCTACTGGAGTTGAAGGAGGTCAGCAGCCACCTCATGACATGCCTGAGATGGTCGAGGAATACGATGAAGACGCCGAATACGACGGCGAAGATGACAGTGTAAACCAGGGGTATTACCCTCAGCCCATAGATGCGGAGGAGACACCAGAGGTGGTGGTCCTTTGTGAGCAGGTATCCACCCATCAACAAAAGATCGATGCTCAAGAGGGTAACATCACCGCCCAATAGGAGATGGTACTTGCCATGAAGGCCACTCTTGCAGCCCAGGGGCTGCGAGTGGACCCCAATGTAAATGTACCAGATGGGCACCCAACTAGTGTGCCACCTGCGCACCCTGTTGGAGTGCCACCTGTCAATATAGGCGACACCTTGTTGAAGAGGTGCAAGATCTGCCAAGTAGAGTGACCACCAAGCATCTAGTTGGAGTTGGAACCCCAGTGCCGCCACAGGTTCGTGGCAAAGGAAAAGTTGGCGATAATCCTACTCCAAAGTAGTAGAGGGCTCATCGAGACCTCGAGGACCACCATGTTCCCTAGAAGGATGGTAAGGGTAATGGCTCAGGGACCCGAGGACACCGCCAAGCTGTTAGCGACTGTGAAGCTCGGGGAGTTCCACCTTGATACGCCCATACGAATTGCGCGAGGCCTAGAGGTGGTGTCCCCTTGACACCTTGCCAACCCCGTAGGAACAACGGTCCAGGGACCTACCCAAGGAATGTCTCACAGAACCGAGAATGTGGCATCAAAATCTTGAGTCTGACAGAGAAACCAAGGTGGCTGGTCCCGAGGATAACAGCCCATCCCAAGGTCAAGCTGACCTACGGGACAACCTTAATGCCCAATTATGTAATAAGGTCAATGGGCGTGAACCTGCCAAGAAAGGTCTATCAGACCTACAGGACAACCTCAATGCCCAAAGAAGAGATAACCTGGCGCAGAGCATCAACCGAGATCGAGATCCGCTTCGTGCGGAGTTAGAGAGTCTAAAGACGTTCATACTAAGAATGGCTAGGCGGCAAGGCCATGACTTAGACTCAGAAGATGAAGAAGTGGAGCCATGCGCTCCCCACATTGTGGAAGCCCCCTTGCCACAGGGCTTCAAGCTGTCCGCTATTCCTTCCTATGATGGCGGTTGGGATCCCACTGATAAGTTCAATAGGTTGATGTTGGTACACCGCGTCTCCAATGACGCTAAGTGTTATGTGTTCCCGATCACTCTAACAGAACCAACAGATAATTGTTCAAGAAGCATCGACTAGGATCCATTCACTCATTGCATCAACTATCATTTGCCTTCCGAAGGAAATTCATTGGAGCTCGAATGGTGAGCTTCGAGGTCAATGCCTTGGCCAACATTAAACAAGGGCCCTTCGAGACCCTCAAGGCATACATCAAACGCTTCAAGGAGGAGGCAGCAAGAACTAAGAAGGTTGATGATGGCCAGCAGTTGATGGTCTTGCAGGCTGGAATTTTCTTGGGGTCCCCGCTTTGGGATGACCTCCCGCGGAGGGGATGTCGACGGCTCGACGACTTCATTCCTCGGGCACAAGAGTATATCAGCTGGGAGAATGCCCAGATTGGATCATTCGGAGGGCCCGTTACCTTCCTCGCTCTAATCGTATTTGGCCCCATGGCTTCAAGAATCAAATTTTCCTCTTATGCTCCTGTCCAACCTAGCTTGGGAGAAATCTAGCCAAACTTGAGCATCTCGCCCGCAAGTTTCAGTGTCATGCAAACCCCTAGTTTCAGCATGGCCTCAACAGGATATGGAGCAACACCCACTTGATACAATGATTTTCAGCTTGCATTTAGTGCTGGAGTTGCCGCTCTGTCCTAGTCTGCTACACCCAATTGAACCCCCAATGGTAGTAGACGCGGGGGCAAAGGCAAGGGCCGGAAGCCCAAGGGAAATGGAAACGCACTGGCCGAGCAGGGAGCTAGCTCTGGTGAGAAGTATGTCTCGTAGTACTCCGAGTATACTAACTTAGTGAACTCCTGATAGAACATCTTTGTGGCCACAGAACAACATGTTCACTATCGAAAGACACAACCCATCTGAAGGGATAGGGAAAGGCAAGATCCAGGCAAGTTTTGTCATTTTCACAATGACATAGGGAGGCAGACCAATGAGTGCCGCCAGCTCAAGGATGAGATCGAAAACCTCATCAAATTGGGACATCTTCACCAATATGCTAAGGGTGGAGTGCACCAGGCCCAACTCCCCACGGCTGGAGTGCCCGTACCACCAGTGGGCCCGCAGGTCCCAACATTTGCTCTTGTAGCCCCACAACATCCAGTGGTCTTAGCACCTCCTCCGTTGAACGGGCAAGTAGAAACCATCTCAGGAAGGCCCTACCTGGTATGTGCAAGCTTTGAATCATGATGACGAGGTGATGGCTTTGGCTCAGTTGCCTGCCCAAATGCATCGAATGATTGACCAAGTCATAACGTTCTCCAAAGATGATGCTCGGAGAGTACACTTCCTGCACCACGATCCGTTGGTAGTTGAGAGCCAAATCTCCAATAAAATGGTGGCACAGATTCTGATGGATAATGAGAGTTCGATGAACATCCCGTTTAGATTATCCTTCGAGAAAATAGAGCTGACCACCACAGATTTGTCCTCATGCACCTCAACCCTTTACGAATTCTCGGGAGAAGCCCTCATCTCGATGGAGTAGATAAAACTTTCTGTAACCCTTGGAGAAGTCCCTCGCCAGCCCTTCAAATACTGCACCTTTGTGGTGGTGGACTGCTCCTCAACGTATAATGCCATACTGGGATGACCTTCCCTAGTAGAGTTTGGATCCGTCACTTCAATCCGCCACCATTGCATGAAATTCTCCATGGAGATAGAGATAGCAGTCCTTGAGAAGTCCTAGGTGTTGGGGGTACAGGCGGTTCAGGAGACCGGGCCCCATGAGTTGGACCCGAGGGTTCAAGAGGAGAGGGCCATTGAACCAATAGAGGAGGTGAAGGAGGTAGTTCTTGATACCTCCACCCCCGATAGAAAAATAAAAGTTGGGGGAAGTTTGAAGGCAGAAGTCTGAACGACATTGGTGGACTTCCTCTGAGAAAACCAGGACGTGTTTTCATGGTCGCATTCTGACATGACCGACATTGACTTGAACATCATATGCCACGTCTTGAACGTTGATCCTCACTTTGCTCCCGTCCAACATGAGTAAAGAATGTTTGATCAAACTGGGAAAGAGGCTCTCAAGGCTGAGGTAGACAAGCTCCTCACCAACGGATTCATCCGAGAAGCCCAATACCCTAGGTGGCTATTTAACCATGTTCTTGTGCCAAAGCCAAATGTCACATGGAGGACATACATTTATTTCTCAGACCTTAACAAGGCTTATTCGAAAGATTGCTTTCCACTTCCCAAGACAGATCAGATGGTCGATGCCGCCTCTGGCTACAAGTTGTTGTCATTCATGGATGCATACTCGGGATATAACCAGATATCGGTGCATGTCATGGACCAGGAGCATACTAGTTTTTGGAATGATAAGGGTGTCTACTGCTGCATCATGATACCTTTCAAACTGATGAATGCTGGTGCCACCTACTGAAGAATGCTGGTGCCACCTACCAAAGGCTGGTTAAAAGAATGTTCAAGAACCAGTTGGGGTGAAACATGGAGGTCTACGTGTACGAAATGCTGGTCAAGTCTAGGACAGCTCCCAACCACATGGGTGACTTGGCAGAGTTTTTCTCGGTGCTCCGTCGATTCATAATGAAATTAAATCCCCAAAAGTTCACATTTGGTGTCGCCTCTGGAAACTTCCTAGGCTTTATCGTCAGTGCTCGAGGAATTGAGGTAAACCTTGAGAAGATCAAGTCCCTAATCGAGAAGTCATCTCCTTTGAAGCATAAAGACATTCAGAGTCTGACAGAGAGGATCACAACTTTGAGACATTTTTTCTCCAAGGCAGCGGACAAGTGCATCCCTTTATTTAATGTTTTCCGAGGGAGTTAGAGATTTGAATGGTCGAAAGAGTGCGAACATCATTCCACCAGCTTAAGGCACACATGGAAAATCCCTTGATTCGGTCCAAGCCAGTAGATGGAAAGCCTCTCCTGCTCTATATGGCTGTCTCGGAGAATGCTATCAGTGCTGCATTGGTGCGGGAGGAAGGCCGTGTTTAGCACCCTGTCTATTACATTAACAGAAGACTCCTCGATGTAGAGTCTAGGTACCTGCTGATGGAGAAGTTAACTTTTTTTTTTCCTGATGGTGGCTTCTCGAAAGATAAGGCCCTACTTCCAGCTACATCCAATTAAAGTCCTAAAAAACCATCCCCTTAGGCAAGTACTTCAAAATCCAGAGTCTTCAGGAAGACTCTTGAAGTGGTCGGTGGAGTTGAATCAGTTCAACATCACCTACCATTCGAGGACTGCTATAAACGTTTAGGCACTAGCTGACTTCATAGACGAGTGTATAGGGAATCATAAAAAGCCCGAAGGTATCCCAATAATCGGACCAACCTGGAAGTTGTATGTGGTTGGGTCTTCTAATGAAAATGGTGCCAGAGTGGACTCATTTTGGTTTCCCTCGAGGGACACAAAGTGCACAGTGCCCTTTGATTTGGGTTTGGCGCCTCGAACAATGAAGTGGAGTACGAAGCCTTAATTGATGGGCTTCGAATGGCACTTGAGCTCAAAGCCGAGGGCCTCGAAATTTTCAGTGATTCTTAACTCGTGGTAAACCAAGTACTTAGAGAATACCAGACTCAGGGAACAAAAATGGCAACGTATCTGGCGAAGGCTCAAGAAATGCAGCATTTCTTCAGAAAGTTCACTATTCAACAAGTGTCGCGAGAACATAATTCCAATGCTCACGCCCTTGCTAAGTTGGCCACCACCAAAGATGTTGAGTGAATCAATGTGGTCCCCATTGATTACTTGAACTCTCTAAGCATCTCAACTCCCAACGAGGTGGAGGCTATACAACCCCAAGATGGAGCTGATAATTAAATATCTTATCTTCAGGGAGTTGCCTCCAGATAAGAAGGCGGATCAGAAGCTGATTTATAAGGCACCTCAGTAGGCCATCATGGATAATAAACTATATCAACGAGTTTATTCTCTACCTTTGCTCTGATGTGTGTCCAAGCAAGAGGCCAGTCTGGTACCCCGAGAAGTACACAAGAGTCTTTGCGGGGAGCATGCAAGGGGGAAAAGTCTATCCAAAAAGATCTTAAGGAAAGGATACTTTTGGCCCATGATGAATGCATACACGATGGATTATGTCAAGAAATGTGACAAGTGCTAGTACTTCACTAACATCCCCCGAGCGCCTATGAATGAGCTTATGCAGATGACCAGTCCATGCCCTTTCGCTGTTTGGGGTATTGACCTTATCGGGTCCCAGCCTACAAGGAAGGGAGGAGTGAAGTGGCGATCGACTACTTCACAAAGTGGGCCAAGGCCAACCCACTCCATACATCACCTCTAAAAATAAGAACATCATTTGCTGGTACGGGCTCCCTAGGAAGATAGTCTCCGACAATGGGTTGCAGTTCGACGTCGAAGTATTCATGGACTTCTGTCAACGACATGGAGTCATCAAGAGCTTCTCCTTCATGGCCCATCCGCAGGCCGATGGCCAAGTGAAAGCAGTCAACAAGACACTCAAGTTAACTTTGAAGAAAGGGCTGGAACAAGCAAAATGAGCTTGGCCCGAGGAGTTTCCTAGGGCATTGTGGAGCTATCACACCACTGCCAGGACTTCTATCGGCCACTCGCCGTTCTCCATGGCCTATGGGTAAGAGGCTATGCTCCCAGTTGAGGCAATCTCCACGCATCGACGGGATACATGACTCGACCACGAACCATCCTTTACTGTGAGAATCCCTGGACCTTGTGGAGGAGCTCCGTGAAGCTTCTCAGCTTCACATAATGTCCTATCAGCAGAAGGTAGCCAGATATTTCAACTCTAAAGTGAAGGATAGAAAGTTTTGGGTTAGAGATTTGATGTTGCAAAGAGTCTTCTTAGCCACCCGAGACCCTAATGCAGGAGTGTTGGGCCCTAACTAGGAAAACCCATACCAAGTCGAGAGCATTGTGTGTCCGGGAACATACAAATTGGCCTGACTGAGTGGGGAGTTAATTCACCATGTCTGGAATGTTGAGCATCTTCATCGGTATTACCAGTGATATGAGCAAGGAACTTTGTCAATTTCTGTAATACCCTTTGTAGCCTTCATGCACACTTATGAAAACTGTGTACATAAAACATGGCAGGAAAGAAATTTATTGTTTGTTATTGCTATGTATAAAAGCACCCGCTCCCTGGCCTGAAAAAGTGAATGCATACTAGTCTCTGATCACTTGGGGGGCATGGAGTTAGGATTTAGGGCAATTCCACGACTTACAGGGAGCGACCAAGGAAACTAAGCTTGTCAAGAGGAGTAAGCCTAGTGTCGCCACCCCGAGTATAGAAAAACCTAGGAAACTAATTGAGTCTAGCCTAGGAGACTAAGCTTATTCCAAGCAGAATAGGTTGACCACCTAGAAATTAGACAATCTTAGCAGTGCGAGAATAGACTTTTGTTATCGCCCGTGGACATCGAGCTAAGGAGCACTGACCAAGTTTTTGATCTCAATATGCGAACAGATGACCAAGTACTATGTACTTGGTCTTGAGGTAGACTTGGGATGCTTCCTGAGGACACCACGCTTGAGGAGTATGCCCAAGTCCTCCAAATGCCTCGAATATTATAGCATCGAGAAGTTCATGAAATGGGGAGCTTGGCTAGTTGACGAGTGAAGCACCCCTACTGTCACGGGATCCCATAGCTAAAAATCCTGGAGAAAACCCAGCGTAAAAAGTCCACTAACATGAAATTAGAAATTCAGGTTACCTCTCGAGGACAGTGCCCACTCAAGGAGTAATAACCAAATCCTAATCTTTGAGATATGAACGGACGCCCGAGTCGTTCGTACTCGGATACTTCTCATGGACATTGTGCCCGGGAGACCCCGAGTGAGTCATACTCTTGACACGTTGTCGGGATTCGAACTAAATACTTGGAAGAATAGACCCTAAAAGTAACCCGTAGTAGCGCTAATACGGATTAAAATCGCCTTCTTTGGGCATAGAGCCTGGGGAGTTCTGAGATGATCCTGAAAGGCGAACAGAAGCCCTGAGATACACACTTGGCGCGGGGGGGGGGGGGGGGAGGGGGCAGAGCAAAGGCCCTTAACTGGCCTCCCGGGTATGTCATACTTGGGGGCAAGCGATTGATGTGCAAGAACTCCTAAAAGCTTGAGTCTTTGGACTACAGAGGCACAGGAGGACGACATGCTGGCTCCACTTCAAGTCGTAGGAGCTTGGGGATGCTGAACTGTGTTAGATTAATGCTAAACTTCGCGTTAAAATTACTTCCAAGACTACGAGCCTACAAGAGACACTAAACGCTGACGTCAAATTCTTAAAACAATTTGAGTTCTTATTCTCGTGGAAGTCATGTTACGTTGAATTTACAGAACCAAATAAAATGCTTGAAACGGTTTGAGTTCTTGCTCTCGTGGCAGTCATGTTACGTTGAATCTATAGAAGCAAGTCAAGTGTTTGAAATGGTTTGAGTTCTTGTTCTCGTGGTGTTATGTTGAATTATAGAATCAAGCATTTAAAACAATTTGAGTGCTTATTCTCGTAGCAGCTATGTCACGTTGAATTTATAGAACCAAACCAAGTAAAACATGACTTAGGGTTCATGTTCTCGTTAATTTAATGATATGGAGAACTGAAAGAACCAAAGGAGTTTAAAAGTGGTGTAGGCTGTCATTTCATTAAATAGTTACATATGTGCTTGTAGGCTCTAGCGCTGTTTGTCTATACCCCAATAAGCTACAACACACAGGCCTACTTAGTTTAAAAAGAAAAAAAATTATAAACGAGGCCAAGTTACTGGGGCCCTTTGCCTGGGGGAACCTTTACCACCAACTTGATCACCGGGTTAGCTTCGGGGTCGCGACCTGTCACTGAAGCCTCTCTCTCCTGAGCTTCGGGTGCAGTGTCCGCCTCAAGAAGTGCCTCAAACTTAGTCCTCATGTAACGACCCAAAATTGCTAATAGGGTTTAGGGCCTTGATTAGCGTGCTAGGAGGGCAAAATTGATATGTGTGTGTGTGATTAAATGGTTAAATGCATGATTATGTGGCATGCATGATTAATATGATTATATGAATATGTGATATGCATGTTTACGAGTATTAGATATGCATGTGGGCCCTTTATAGCTTATAAGGGCATATTTGTAATTTTGGCCTGTTGAGGGCATAAATGTGATTATATGTGATAAATTGTTGAGACCAAATTATTGTATGGATATCTTTGCAGCATATGGCTCGAGAAGGTCCTAGTGAGCGGATTAGCGAAATAGTCACATCAGGGTTTTTAGTACCCGGCTTGGGGAAGCCTGGGGGTATTTTGGGAATTTAGAGAATATCTGGGGGATGATTAGATATTGAATAAGTTTGTGTTAATTAATTGGACATGATGAGATTAATTGGTAAATGGGAGGAACACTTGAGGAATTAGCGGGAACCGGCAGCGGAATGACCATTTTACCCCTTAGTACCCTTAGTGAACCAATAGGCTTAGAGGGGCAAAGAAGTCTTTTGTTTAAACAGGAGATAAACTCAGTAAATCATAAGGAGTAACTAGAAGACTTTGGAAGGCTCTCAGCTCACTCTCCCTTCCCCTCTCTCTCACGTACTCTTTCTCTCACTCTCCCTCTCTTTACACTTTGAAGCGAAGGAAAAAGGACAGAAGAATTTAGGCTTGAGGCTGAAATTTTGGAAGGAATTTGGAAGAATTGAAGCTTTTGAAATGAGGGGGTCTGGCTGGGACTTGAAACTTGAGGTCTGAAGTTGAGGCTGGAAGCTTGAAAGGATTCAACAACCATTGAGGTAAGGTTCTGTCTTTGTTATGTTAGGGAAATTCGAATCATTTGGGTGGAATTGAGCTAGGTATTTGGTGATGAGTTTCTACTGAATTGGAGTGTTACCTTTAGTATTATTACTGTGGTTTTGTGTTTTAATTGGGTGAATAAAAGCCCTAACTTCGTAGCTGAGTTTAGTATTGGTTGCGAGGTTAGTTTAGTTAGAAGTTATTGAGGTTTTTTGCTGGAAATATTGGGAAGAAAACCTAGAAAGTCTGGGTTCGTAGGGGTGTGCCGCGACCCACCTCTGCGACACCATAGCCCGCATGCCCAGAGGGCCCTAGGTGGCTCTCTGACCGGAAGGCGCGCTGCGACCCTAGGGGGAAAGTCGCGACCCACCTCCCCCTGAAGCTTGAGGATTTGGTTTTTGACATGGGGGTGCGCCACGACCCTTAGGGTCAAGTCGCAGCCCGCCTAGAGGTTTTTGCCTTAAGATGGTTTCTAGAATTGGTGAGGCTCGGGGGTTCGAACCTAGGCGCTCGAGACAATTTCTACTACCCGGATTAGTAAAAATCGAGGTCCCGGAGGCAGTTTCTATCTCCTAAGTATTTATTTGGATTAGAAATTGATAATTACCCATTGGGCACTATGACTAGGTTTATCGCCAAGGCTCGGGATTCGAGGTAAGAAAACTGCACCCTTGAGTGGTTGTGTTGGGACTGAGATTCCCTGTATCTTAGTATATGTGTTGTATAACTGTAATATTGTTATGCGAACATGAAATGATTGGCCTAAGGGAGCTGGGGTTGATGTCTTGCGCATAGGATGCGACTCAACCACTGTGAGCTGGGGTCAGCTAGATAAACACTGGACTCGGCCTAAGCGAGCCAGAGTTAGTGAAGTAAACAGAGGGCTCGACCTAAGGGCGCCGACCTTGAGCATTTGCATATTGATTGAGATTTATTGCTAAATGAACATGTTTGCTGTTATTAGTTTGACACCTATGACTTGTTGAATTTTTGGATAAGTGCCTTTTGATTGATTGGTTGTAATTACTGATTATGTATTTGCTGTTATGGTTTTCTTGTTGGGCCTTGGCTCACAGGTGCTGCGTGGTGTAGGTAAAGGCGAGAGTAAGCTGGACCAACCATGAGTTGGAAAGCTTTGGGGGTGAGGTGTACATTGTTAGCTGCTCGTCCGCCACAGCAGAGGGAAAGTACAGGGAAAGAGCCTAAAATTTGTATATTTCCCATTAGAGTGGCCATTGGTTGTATATAATTTTTCAAAATTGTCTCTTAAACCCTGTTTTTGGGATCCCATGTACCAAATGTCTATTTTAATGAAAATTAACCGTTTATGTTCAAAATCTTTTAAACCTAACCTGGTAATTGACCTTAGGATCACATTACTTTTCAAATGACTTGATTAGCAAGTCTTGCATTATTTTAAAACACACAGTGTAACGGTCTTGGTTATCCAAGGCATTACACCTCATTTCTAGATCCTCTGTGAAAGAGAGATCCATGTCTCTGTTCTCTGCCACACAATGAAGAGCATGTCCACGACCATCACATCGAGGTCTTTGGACAATTCTCTATTTGTTTTCTCCAGCTCATCGACATGGGCTAGACACTCCACTTGGCTCAATCGGAGCTCCTTGCGGACTTGGGCCAGCTCCTCCTCAACGGTCTGCGTGTGGCCTGCAACATCTTCCAGTAACTTGGAGGATGTTTCCTCCAAGGTAGACAAATTTGACCTCTCGGTGACTAGTTGGTCCTCCACCTCGCGGACACAGGACCTGGTGTCCTCCATTTCTTTCTGGTGCTGCGAATGTTCCTCCAGGGGGACTACGGTCTCATGGAGTTGAAGTAGTTCACCTGGACTCGGACCAACTCCTCCTGAGTTTTCTTCAGCTTGAGAGACCGTGTCAGCTCTAGGTCCTTGAGTCGTTGATTGAGGGCCGCAGTCTATAAAATAAGAATATCAAGTCAACCAAAAAGACAAAAAATATACACTGAACTTGGACAGAAATCAAGAGACTTACCCTCGTGGAAGAGTTATGGCTAGTAGCCACCAATGCCACTTCATTGTTGCTACAACAACGGGCGAAGCTACTAGCGGGTATCTCGCATAAGGATGCTGCTAGTCCCTACATAAGCTCCGTATCGAGCGGCAAGGCCTTATCTCCTATTCTCCCCGCAAGGAGAGGTTCCAGCTCTTCGTGGCGAGGAGGAACGACAGGTTCCTTTGGCCAGTCCTCGCGTAGGTATTCGGTCAGGAGTCGATCATTCTCGTTGCCCTCCCCTATACAAGCGTTGTAATACTCGATGACCTCCCTCTGCAGCTCTGAGTCATCCCCATAGTGCTCCGGGAAGATGACCAACCGGGGCACCTTGGCTTTAGGGGAGTTGGAGGGGATTCCTTTGCCCTTCCCAGAGAATCCCTTATCTCAGGGAGAGAAGGTGTTGAGGTCAATGACCTCACCGACAACTGTTGTGCTCGGGGGCAGGGGCCATTGGAGCAACGAAAGAGGGTGGTTGGGGCAATTGACATAGGTGTGGGCACTGCTGTTGGAGCTGCCGGGGTGTCAATCTCAGAAGGCCCCAACACCCTTTGATGTTTCAAATGCACCAAATCAGAAAGGCTTATACTTTCTGCACAAAGGAAACACCTTCGTTAGTCTCGATAAAAGAAAGAAAAATGACAATAGAATAAAATGTGTGTAGAAAGGAAAATAAAACTCCTCGGGAGCCCCACCATGATCAGGCTCCTCGGAATAAAGGATAGAGTTAGAGAATTTGCGTACGAGTCGACCCATCTCCTGCGTTAGGTTGGTCTCGTACTGACATAACCAAGAGGCATGCATGGCCGTCGTCTCTTCAAGAGGCACGAAGCCTTGAGGGTGCCTCTTCCTCCTCTGGTTCTGAAGGAACACGTCGATGAGATCCTAGTAATCTTGGTACTCCTCCACGGACCAGCGAAACCCTAAGACCTGGCCACATTCGAGAAGGGAAGGAGAAAAGGATGAATGTTTGGGACTAGTTCCATCCCCTACACACCTAGAGTAGTAAAGTATAATCAGAGATTTACCTTGAGGCATGGAAGACGATTCGATCCCCACCTTGAGCTCTGCCTCAAGCTCCTCATCTTCCTTCGCTTCGCAGCTGCCTTAATGGTGAGGACGCTCTCCGCATGCTCCTCGCGAAGGCATTGTACGTATTGATGTTGTGCCTTGGCTGCCATGTAACCATGTGTAGCCTTGCCATATTCCGAGATTGCTTCAAATCTCAGAATTTTTTTAACACCACAAATTTTATACTCTGCCTCGCCTGCAGCAGTCTGTATTGTCTCAGGTCGAGCTCTAGCTCCTTTTTGCGAATGTACTCTATCGCTCGAAGTCTTTCGTCGAAAGAGTCGACAAAGGCAATGCAGCAAAATGGACCTGATTAAGATGACACAGACAAGGATGAGTTGTTAAATAAACATTATCGTACTAACTTGCGCAAGGACTGAAGTACTTACCAACTGTAGCAAAGTCCAGGAGTAATGTAGGGTTGGTCCTCATTGGGAAGTCATTTACCCAAAAGAACTGGTCCTTGTAGGCCCGAGCGTGATTCTCGTTGCCGCACGGGGATTTGTAGCCTCTCCCTAGGACTGTGTGCTTCATCAGGGTGTAGTATGCCCCCTTCTCCCCCATTCTTTCCGCATTGGCAGAAACAGTAGATGTACAATATTTCAGCTGGGACAGAGTAGGCCAGTTCTGCCTCTTGTACAAAAGGTACAGTCTTACTAGTACCTGATATTCGTTCAGGGATAGTTGGAAATGAGCTATGCCAACAAACTTAAGAAAGTCAACATAGTACTGGTGCAGCGGCAGGGCTACCCATGAATGCTCTCATGGACCCTCTCGTCCTCCCAAGCTAGACACACCAGTATTTCGCCATCGTCTACCCCGTAGTTTTTGAGGATCCTCTTCAAGGCACCTTTATGTCATAGCTTGCTCGGGAGGTATACTACTTCGAACCCTATGGCAGGGTAAGGAGAGTCTGAAGGTGTCGGTCTCATATTGGCTTCTTCCTTTGAGAGACTAGCTCTGAGAGGTCTCATCACCACTGGTTCCAAGCTCTCATGTACTGCGAGAGCTTGGCTGCTACCAGCCACTTGTTTCCCCCTCTCATGGTGTTGTCCTGCTTCTTGGTCCATTTGAAGGATTTCATTGTCGAATGCGTAGAAACCTTGTTAATGGAGTTGATGAGGCTCCTCAGACATCTAAAACAAACACCAAGCAGTTAGCACCTTGACCCAAAGAAAGTTAGGCCAATACGAGAACCCCTAAGACAACTACTCGGGGAAAACGAAAGAAAAAGAAAAACTAGACTTTGGGGTGTCCTCAAAGCCAGCCACCTAGCGCCAGAGATACCACTGGGAAAGATGAACACCATCGGAGATGATGTACACGGTCGAAGGTCCATAATATCAAAATATGCCCTAGAACGTCTAAATAGGTCGTTTAGACCATTTTCGATGACAGATAAGGTCAAAGAAACCTCTAAAAAGCTAAATAACAACTCCTAAACATGCATCTTAAGTCATAAAACAAACACAAAAATAGAGTCACAGTTCAGAGGCACTTACTCGAAATGAAGTGTTGGATGGTGCTGAATCGTGTGCGAACCCTGAAGAATTGCTTGTCGTTTTCCTAGAAGTAAGAAGCTTCACGCCAATCGTCCAAAGTGACAAGAGAGTTAGAAAGGATGTAAGGCCGGAGAATGGTTTGGGAGGATGAGAGAGGCTGAAGAGTTGAAAGCACAGGAAATTTAAAATAGGCTAAAGTAACATTGGAGAGTTGGTTCTCGACCTTTTATATGTCTTGTGCTTGGGGGTGAAGTAAGTTCACCCCAACTGTCGGATTACCTAAGACATAGATACTCAAGAGTGATCAAAGGGTTAAAGATAAAAAAGGTGTGGATTGTGATCAATGGCATTAGAAAAGAGAAATCTTGAGTATAGGCTAAAAGGACACCTAGGGTACGGAAAATACTTTTCGGGCCACAGACATGACCTTTCATTAATTGCATAGATTGATGGGCCCAGAAATTTGGGCTCAACACGTGGTAGAAAATATTGTAGTGGAGTTAGCAGAAGTCCAAACGTTTCCATCCGAGGACTATTCAATTTTTCCCAGTTTTGAGTCTCCACTGTTCGAGGACGAGTAGAGACTTGGGGTGCAAAGGTTTTTCGTTTTTTCACAAAAGGACACGTGTCAATCAGAGTAGGGCATGTGGCAAGGATGTGTACTTCTTCAAATGAGGCCATGCCCCGAGGGTCAGTGATTGGAGGGTGGATTTCTTGGTTAGAGGCCATGCCCAGAGAAGTGGTAGGGAACTTAGCGTGTATTCAGGATTTACTGAGTGGCGAGTAGTAATTTAGCGGTTATTTGGGTACATATGGATTAATTAGGAATTTATAGGATCACTTGAGGATTAGCGGGAATATTGTAAATGATGGGTTTGCCCTCTAAGGCATTAAGAGGCTAAGGATAAGTCTAGGGGCATTTAGGTCATTCTCTAAGCTTAGGATAGACTTAGGTAACTTGAGAAACAACCAGAACCAAGGGAATCCCTTAGCTCTCTCTCCCTCTCACGTTTCCCCCTCTCTCACTCCCATTGTTGAGGTTTTGGAAGTTTATAAGGGAAAGGCACTGAATTTTCTGAAATTAAGGCAAGGATTGCTGGGATTGAAGCTCAATTGAAGTTGGGAGCTTCTAGACTTAAAGGGAGCATCTAGGATTAATTCGACCAAGGTAATCTAAAGTTTTAGTTTTGAGTTTTCCTATGTTTTTAAGTTTTAAAAGTCTTGCTGAATTCTTGGTTCCTAGGGGGTTTTGGATAGATTTTTACATGATTGTACTGCTCTGAGTGTAACATTGAGGTGTGGGAGCTTAATTCTGGCCTTAGATCATGTTTGGGACGATCTTTGGGGAGTTTAGAAATATGAAAATGTTGGAAAATATAGGTTCGCGGGGTCTCTCCGCGGCGCTGTTCTTGAGCGTCGTGGCTCGCATGAACTCAGATGTAGAGTCCAAGAACTTTACTTAGCTAGTTAGATAGTAGTAATAATAGTAATAGTAGTAGTATTTTTATGACTATGAATTTTGGTTCAAACTGGGATTTAATTGGACACTCATAGTAACACTTGTAGATTTTCTAAGTTTAACCTATAGTTTAAGAATATTAATTTTAACCTAAGGTTTGATTAATATGACTAATATTGATGGTGATATTTATTATATTATAAGGTTTAGATAGACCCAATAAGAAAGTAACACTTGTCATGTGTATGCTTAATGATAATTAAGTATTTTTGAGGAATAAGTTTATTAAGAGTAATATTTGAATATCCTAGGGTCTGTCAGCAGCTTTGAAAACGTTAGAGGACTTAGTCAAGGCTATTTACTCAATTCAAATTAAGCTGAAATTGTGCAATTTCGTGTTTAAATATTCAGCGTATGTCGATATATCGCAGCTATAGGGGGCGATATATCGCAGTACGGGGATACGAAAAACACGTAACTTCACACGATCACCTCGACAAACCTCGGGCATGCTGGCCCAGGCGATATATCGCCTACAAGGGGAGATATATCGGCTCCTTTGGTATATTTTTGAATGTTTTTGAAAACATTCTCATCTTAATCTTTAACCTCTTGATAAGTCCAGCATCTTTCTGACCGAGTCTTCAGCCTCTGCTGAATGATAATTGAAATATTTTTCACTTAAAAAGCCATTATTTTATTCAAGTTAAATTAAGATCTTTTCATTCTTGAACTCTATAAATAGGACCTAGTACCCAGCCATTTATTCATTCATCAAGCTAAGTTCAGAGGCTGTAAGCTGCTAGGTTATTTTTGAGAGTGTAAACACTTGGGTTGGGGATTATAAGCTTAATCATTATAAGCTTACCAAACACTTGGGAAGTAAGGTTTATAGCACATTTCGGTTCAAGGTTTAGATCGTTCATAGAAGCATTCAAGGTATTCCAAAATCTAGTTTATTTTGGTTTTGTTTTCCTTAAGTTCTTATAGTTTTCTACTCAGCACCCTAACTTTATTCTTTATTTTTTGATAGGAAATCTAAGATCTTGAACATAAGGTTTTTGGTAAGTATATTCTTGATGGTATAATTCATCCATTCTTTTCATTCCTTTCTCTTCAGTATACTCACCCTTTCATTGATGGTTTTTAGGAGTGTTCCAAAGTCCCAAATCTGTTCTCATATCCCAATACTTTTGGTAAGGAAAATAGGATAGGATTTTATATGTTATGTTATGTGTTATCTTATGATTTAAGTGTTATGTATATGTTATATTATGTATGTTTGTAGACTTGGGCATATGACCTGTATAACTTACAAGCCCCAATAAATTTATGGGCATATGACTTGTTTAGTTTACGAGACCCCAAGTAATAATGGCCATTATAGTATATGTGACATATGTTATGATATGTTTTAGTATATGTTGATATGAATTTTATGTATATGATTTATGTGTTAGATTTTCCTTGCTGGGCATTAGGCTCACTCCTTTATGTTTATATGTGCAGGAAAATAACTTTGGTGGCGGGAAAGGTTCTTGGAAGCTTGGGGATGTGTATTGAGGCGGAATGGAATCGAAGGACCGAGCGTTCGATTCGAGGATGAAGTCTCTTTAAATTTTTATATGTATTTTTTAGCACTTTATTATGTACTCCATTTTATTTAAAATTATGTTATGTTTCTTTTAAAAACAATGGGAACCCATATCCTACTTTCAATTTTATGTAGTTTAACATTTGTTTTACAAGTTTTTAATGAAGTTATGATTATCTCACTTGTAAGTTTTATTAAAATTAGTGTCTATGTATAGTAGTCATTAATGGTCCAAAGTCTAGAGTAGTTGGGTCATTACATCAGAGGCCTAAGGGGATTTGCTTATTCGCCTTAGCACTGCAACGCTAGGCAGGGCACGCCGCGACGCGTGTCCAGAGAAAATGAAGGCTGGGCTCTCTCACTTGTTGAGGGTTGCGACTCTAATTGTTGGGCGCCATGACTCTAATTGACGGGTGTCGCGACACAAATAAAGGTTATTGGCCAATGTAGGTTTTGGGTGGCAGGAACTCATACTTAGGGGCTCAGGAAGGATCCTACTACCTGGTTTAGTAGAATTTAAGGTCCCGAAGGCTAGTATATTATTTCTAAGCTTTTAATTGGTTTGGGGTTTGATGTTTATTTATTATTATTACCTAGGGCTAGGTTTTACTGCTAAGGCTTAGGATTAGGGATCATGCTCGGGATCGCCTTGTACATTCAGCTCGAGACTCAAGGTAAGAAAATGTTTGTGCCCGTAGAGTAGGGCATGGCCCGATTATCTGTGCTTAGGGTTATGTATGAATGTCTGTAATTGTTATGTCATATATATGTTTGTGGTGATAAGCATGCTGAATGCAGGCCGCCATGGCATGGTCATCTAGGGTGTTGTCTTCACTCGCTCGGTTAGGACCGTGAACTTGGTGCCTGGTAATGCACCCTGATCGGCTTAGGTCGCTATTGTGAATTGTCTGTTATGTTTGTTTAATCATGCACTTGTTGAAATAAGTTGTTGTATGTGATGCTATTGAGTTTTCTTATTGAGCCTTGGCTCATGGGTGCTCTATGGTGCAGGTAAGGGCAAGGGTAAGGCTGACCAAGCATGAGTTGGAGGGCATGGAGCGGTGCGTACATGTTTGGCCTACCTAGCCGCCACAGCTGGGGTAGTTTTGACGAACACTATGTAAATGACCGATTTTGTCGCCAAGGTCGACTGTAGAAAGACTTTTGAGTTGTAAATATGTCTTAAGCAATATTTTGGGATCCCATGTAACTTTTCTATAATTTTAATGAATGTTTAAACCGTTTTATGGAAATTTTATTAAATGAATCTTTATTTTAATTTAATCACACTTTTTGGTATAAATCCTCAATTAGCGAGTTAATTGCACATTTTAAAATTACATGGTAATGGCTCTAGGGTAGTAGGGTGTTACACTGGCAGGGGCCAGTGACCATTTTTAGCACGCATGCATTTTTCTTCATTTTTTCGTGTTTCTTCAGTTGCAGCCACTGACAATATTTTAACCATAAATTCCTTGATATAACTTGGAATTAGACAACTAAAAAGGATATGGAAAGCTATGAAAAATATCTAAAATATATATTTCAAGAAATATTTCCACAATAATAGTAGAATATTATCAAAATCAAGTGTGAAGTTTTAGAGTTGTATTTCCGACCTTAACCATTGCTTGTAAAACATCCCAAATTCATTATTTTTTACCCAAATATCTTGTAAATCCTAAGAACACAAAATAAACTAATTAAATATATACATAATAATCAAATTCATAATTGCTGATGCTTTTTTTCGCCAACAATGGATTAAGAAATCCGATAACAAAGATATTAGTGCTCTTTTTCTAAACCATAATTAACTAGATGAACAATTTCTTACACTCACACTTTTACGTGGTTTAGTGGTAAAAAACACACATAGTCCACGAGGCAGTGTTATTGATCTCTTACAATTTCTGCAGAGTTTCTGTATCATAAAAAAGCAGTCCCTTTTCCTGTCCATTGTCCCTGATATTTATAGTGAATATTCTTGGACAGGTTTGGGTAATCGCGTGCATAAATATGGTAACACAATCAATCAAGATAATTCCCATTTACATAGGGATACAATTTCCTATGGAAATTACTCCCGTTATCTCAAGCGATAAATATGTAATATAGCTTGGGAATTAATGAGCGTATAAGGAACCTCCAAGTCTTTCGGGATCCTTCACTGTGCGTCCCGACCAGGTTTCCTCGAGCTGGAGAAGCAAGAGTGAACAGACTTTAGTTTGGATCAAGTTCAAAGTATGCAACAGGAGACCTAACCATTACATATCTCTAACTAGGTTATTGTCCTGAGAGGCGATCTGGAGACTATCTGCATGGCACACTATCAAGTCTTAACTTGAGCTACTTACATCGAAGTTATCTAGATGTTCTGCTCGCCTGCTTTTTCCATGTGTTTATCTTCCAGCTATACTCTCTAGCAGAATGATTGAATCCACGCTTATTTTGGGGTACAACATTTGCCCCCAAAGCTCCTGCTCGTGCATGATGTCATTTTCTAACACGCACAGTAGAGGCTTTTAGGCTTTTGTTGTGTGAAATCGGGCCCACCCACTACTCGAATGTTAAACACGCGGCCATTTATAATTGGCGTCTGTTTGGGTTTCGAGGATTGTGAGAACTATATTGTCAACCTTTTGCTGCCACAAGGGTCATTTAATCTTGGCCTTTGGATCCCGAGCTGGCCCGATCAGATGGCCCAGAATAATTCCTGAAGCTTACGTATAAATAGTAAAGTCAGGCCTGAACTTCACCACCTTCGCATTAAATTTTTTTCCCTTTTCTTCTCAAAACATTCAGAACACTTCGCCATTCTTCGATTCTTCAGAAGTTCTCAGGCGGCTCTCATCAGAGTTATCACTGTTTTCCTTGATCAACCATCTGAACTGTAAGTGTTTCTATACTTGTTTAAATTTCTTACTCTTATTTCCAATTGGTTCCTTTTACTTCAAAACTTGTTTTTTTTTCAGTATAGTCTCTTACTTTGGATATTTTTGGGCTCAATAGAGATTGGTGATAGGCCAAAAACATAATAATAGGCTTGGTTAGAAACAATGTGCGTAAGAAATCGGTAGATTTTTGGGTTTTGAAAGAGTATGACATATGATTAAGCATCTACGTTGCTTATTTATGAGTAGGAATTTTAAGGGGTTTTAGGTTAATTTCTGGGTAGCTTAAGGGCTACAATTCCTTGAGCGGTTTTACATTAAACCACCTTCAAAATAGGTATTGGGTTTGACACGCGAATCCCAAAGTATTAGAGGATTTCCCGAGTTTATAGCACGTGGCTTAGGACCGCGCATGGAAACACGTGTTGGTGCTAGGATATAGCTTAGCTCGCATAGATTTCGGATTAAATAAACTTCATTCAAACCCTTGGGTAATCATACCTTTATCGTCATAGCTAGGCTTTGTTTTAGGTCACTACTAATTAGGTCGCTTTGTCGTCAGGCGAGCTAGATCATGGCCCAACAAAATAAAAATGTTACAGGCTCTTCTTCTCAGAGCAAAAATAAGGGAAAGAAGGTCGCATCTGAAACCCCTATTCCCCACTTTGTCCAGTGGTGGACAGAGAGATTGTAGTAGAACCTGACGCCTTTTTTGAGGCCGAGCACATCGTGTCTCGAATAACAACTCGAGACAAGGTGAACAAGATTTTGTTGAGCCACGGGATTGAGATGGGACCCCATGGCCTTGTTGCACGACCTCCGCTAGAAGGAGAGCGGAGTTGCGCCCCACTTCAGGATGACTTCGAGGCATGGAGTGATGAGCACCTGAAAGCAGGTGCTTTCCTTCATCTGAACCAGTACTTCATAGACTTTTTAAACTATGTCGAACTGGCTTCATTCTAGCTCCCCCCAAACTCATATTGGCTTTTGGCGAGGTTGAAGTATTTATTTTTGAAGCACAAGTGGGAGGTTCCCACCCCGATCGACATTATGTACTTCTTCTGCCTTAAGGCCAACCCTTAGTAGAAGGGGCGAGGTGATGGCTTCTACTACCTTACTCAATTTTCCAGCACGACCTCTATCATCGACCTCCCCAACCACCCAAATGAATATAAAGAACAATTATTTATGTCAAATGGGTCCAAGAACTGAACTCACCGGTACTTCGATCGTCCTTGTAAGTTTCCTAACTTTTCGTATTTCATACGTGAATACCTTTTTTATTGAGTTTAACACTCCTAACTGAGTTACTTCTTCGTACAACTATATACAAGAGGACAAAGCGATCTGAGACCCTTGGAGGTCAGTACAAGACATTGTCTTGTATTCCTCCAAAGGAGAAAGAGTTTCAAGTGGTAATGAATGATGCTACCATGTCTCGCAGTAATCTGATGTGAAAGGATCAAATGTTGGCCATCAGAGCCCGAGGTCCGCCCCCCGAGCCCCCTCTTCCTCAAGAAGTTTTGCCCACTGTTGAAGAAATTGAGGAGGAGGAAGAGGTGGCGCCGTTGGTGCACAAGAGAAGATCTCCTGAAGATGCTCAACATCCTAACCCAGACCAAACTAAGTCGGGGGTAGCAGCCAGCACTTCCGGCCAAGGTAACCCATATAGAGAATTAGACCAGACTGCTGCCAGTTTTAGGCTAGTCTGATTCAACCCATGATAGCTCATGAGTCGACATCCTGTTGACCCAGACCTGAACGTGACCCTCCAACAATGTGTGGATCACTTGGTGGTTCGTTATGACCATAATTATCCCCGATGCACCATAGTGGTAGACAACACCCTAAACTTTAGGTCCACCATTTTTTAGGAGTATGGTACGAATCGTAGAACGTGGCCTTCCCTACATCAGGGCGTATTTTCCCCCAGTTTTAGGCAGGCCCATAGGACCCAGGGTGTAATAATACTAGAGTCCCCCCCTCCCCCAGTAGTCTAGGAGTTAGAGGTTTTACCCAATCCAGTTCATTACCCCAAGCCAATCTTAATAGTTTCCTTCACTAGCTCGGAGGGTAGGGTTCTTGCTACGTTTTTTTTTTCTTTGCATTATTTTGACTAATCATTTCTTGTATCTAAATCTTCTACTCGTTCCTTTGCAGGTGACGATATGGAACTAAAAGGCACCTTTAAAGCTAGCGGGGTCGAAGCTGGACCGGCGATCAAGAAGGCAAGAGTAACAATGAAAGTTTCCTCCAAGTCTAGAGCTTCCACTGAATCTACTGTAAAAGATAAAGGTACCAGCTCCACCCAAAGTCAGCAACAACAAACCCTGCCCCTAGCTTCGATAAAAACAGTTACCATTCTTCAGGTTCCTCATCCTCTTCCTCAACATGCATCTGCTTCGGTTCCTCAGGTTATTCAAGGCGAACTCCCCCCTGTTCAGATCCCAGTAAAACCACTCGAGTTGGCCAGGATACTAGAAAAATTCAAAGGGACTGTTTATGAGATGGGAAATCGTATGGTGGGCCACGCATATAGAGCCAATGTTAAGGACATGAGGGCTATGGAGGAGCATTCTCCTAAAGATGTTCTTGAGTTCGCCATGGGAATAAACCTCACTGTGAGCCACCTTCATTCCATCTATAGTACTTCTGTTTCTTTTTTCTTTTTAAACTAACCCTGACCTGTATTTTCCCTTTGCAGCTTTCCCTGGCTCAACTTCACGGCATCGCCCAATCCTAAGCTAGGAAAGAGGAGCTCAAGGCTGCCCTGACCGCATCTCGAGAGAATGAGCGGTCTGCCAAGGCCGTCTTGACTGCTTTCCAAGAAAATGAGTGGATTGCTAAAGACCAGGTGGTGGAGGTGAGCCACAGTTGGGATCAACTATAAGCTGAGGATGACAACCTCAATAAGAAGCTCGAAGAGGTTGATGTGGTCAAGAATAAACTATCTGAGGTCGAGGCCAAAGCTAAGGAGGAGATCACAGGCTTAACAAATGCCCTGGAGGATATTCTCTACAGGTGTTGGGTTTACAAACAGGAAGGGGATTTATCCTTTATGGTGCCGAAACTCTGGGGACCTTATCTTGTCAGTTTCAAAGTCGATTCTCACAAGAGCCTTCTTAGATCGTGGATGCTACTGGAGCTGCTAATGGGGACGGCGAGGAGGTGTCATCACATGAGCAAGGTGACAGAGCTCAGTGATGCTTTTTATTCTGTTTATTTTCTTTTTTCTATAATTTAGTTCTTGCAAACTGAAACAATCGCCTTCGGGCTTAGATCGAGGTTTTTTCTCCTCGAGATAATCATATACTTTTTAGTACATGTTTGTTATTTTGTGATCTATTTTTGCTCCCCTTAATCTTTTGTTTTCTCATGCTTATGAATTTTGAATTCTTGCACACTTGAAATCGTAAGGGTTGTCTTTAGAATTTGATAGGTTTTTCATAGCTCGACTAAACAATTTTAATTTAATTTCCTAATTATACCCAAGAATTTTCCCGCCTAAAAGCGTTACGCCTGTTAGGAATCAGGCCTCAGACCTAGTTATGTCCAGGAGTGTTATCCGCTTAATAGCATTGTACCTGTTAAGAATCAAGCCCTAGACCTGGTTTTATCCAAGGTTTCCTAGTTGTCTTCTAGGTTTTGTTTTGTCTTAGAAATTTCTCAACTTAGTTCGTATTCATAATTACTTTGAAAATCCAAGCTTTAAAAAGTCATTGAATAATCAATTTTTCCAAATTCTAAGTTTCAAATTTTATCCAAATATTCTAAACTCTTTTAAAAGCTCTTCAGTTCTATGCCCCCCAAGCGAACAGAACTTATACATATTATAGGCCGCTTTAATAAAATGAGCATGTGATTCTTTACAAGAACAAGACAAAAATATTGGTTCTACATAAAAAATCCAATGTTATTTAGACGAAGTGACTTTTATAAATAAGCCTTACATGGAACGGTACCAAAAAACATTAAATAAAAAATAACTATGCCAACTATTACTGATAGTATTTTTTAAGGTGCAAGGCATTACAGGTCTGTGGGACTATCTCTCCATTTAATCGAACTAGTTTAAAGGTCTGTTCTGGTAGAATTTCCACTATCTGATACGACCCTTCCCAGTTTGGTCCTAACACACCGTCATTGGAATCTTTACTTGCCAAAACACTCTCCGAAGCACTAAATCAACGAGTCTGAGTCTTCATCCTCTTACCTTTGAGTTGAAGTAACGAGTGATTCTCTGTTGACATTGGGAAGCTACAATTGTGACTCTTCTCGTTTTTCTTCGATCAGATCCAAGGATGCATGAAGTAGCTCATGGTTTTGATCTTGATCAAAGTATTCTGTCTATGGGTCATCACCAGTGCCCAATCGAGAGCATACACTTCCAAAGGTCAGAGAGAAGGGAGTATGTCCTGTGGATGTGCAATGTTATGTTCTATAGGCCCAGAGTATTGATGGGAGCTGCTCGGGCCATAATCCCTTGGCTTCATCTGACCGCTTCTTTAAGCTCACCTTTAGGGTTTTGTTTACAGCCTCAACCTGCCCATTAGCTTGCAGATATGCTACCGACAAGAAACTCTTGGTTATATCGTATTTTTCACAAAAGTTATGAAGAGATCACTATCGAACTGAGTTCCGTTGTCAGACACGATCTTCTTTGGGAGCCCAAATCGACATATGATATTCTTTACGACAAAATCTAGGACTCTCTTTGAGGTTATGGTTGCCAGAGGCTCGACCTCGACCCACTTCGTGAAGTAGTCGATGGCGACAACAACATAACAAACTCCTCCTTTTCCTGTTGGTAAAGAACCAATCAAGTTGATTCCCCTACTGCAAACGACTAGGGGCTGGGATCATGGTTAACTCAATTGGTGCTGCCTGGGCAATGGTGGAAAAGTGTTGGCACTTATCATACTTCTGCACATATGAGACTGAGTCCTTTTGCAGCGTAGGCTAAAAGTAGCCCTATCTCAATATCTTTAGAGCTATGTTTTTCACCCCAACGTGGTCTTTGCAGTAACCTTCGTGTATCTCTTGCAAGATAGTTTGTGCTTCCTCGGGCAGAACACATTGTAGCAGCGGTAGCGAATGACCTTGCCGATATAGAGTCCCTTCAACCATAACATACTGTGAAACTTGATATAGCAATTTTCTTCTGTCCTTTTGATCGCCTGGTAATTTATCATTTGTGACGTACTCTATTATAAGGGTTATCTAGGTTGGTTTCATGTCAATCATTCTGACCTCAAGTGGCTCTTCACTTATGCTTGATTGTTCCAAGAACTCAAGAGGGACTACATTCAGGGTTTTTGCCACTTTGGTGGTGGCAAGTCGAGCTAAAGCATCAGCATTGGAATTCTGTTTGGGAAGAACTTATTCAATGGAGCTTAACTCGAGTTCAGACAACTTGCCTTTAACCTTAGCTAAGTAAGTCACCATTTTGATACCGCGAGCTTGATACTCCTCCAATATTTGATTAAACATGATATGGGAATCACTATAACATTGGATCACCTTTTCTTTTAGTTCTTTTGCCACCCTTATTCCTACCAATAGGGCTTCGTACTCGGCTTCGTTGTTGGATGCTTCAAATCCAAACCTGAGAGCTGTATGGAATCAATGCCCCTTAGGTGAGATCTGAATTATCCCAACTTTTAATTTGTTCTTGTTAGAGGATCAATCAACGAACATTTTCCACAACTCCTGCACCGGTTCTCTCATCGTCTTGTCCTGAAAACCCGTGCACTCGACCATGAAGTCAGCGAGGGCTCCACTCTTGATTGTTGGGCGTGGCATATATAATATCTCGAACTGGATGAGTTTGATGGCCCACTTTAGAAGACGTCCTGATGTTTCAAGCTATTGTAAGACTTGCCTTAAAGGTTGATCAGTTAAGACGTGGATGGTGTGGGACTGAAAGTGCGGTCTGAGCTTCCATGAAGCCAAAACAAGACAGAACGCGAGCTTTTCTTATGTAGTACACTGGTTTCTGGCTTGATTCTCCTCTCAAACTAACACAGCGCTGGCCGCATTTTCCAACAAAGCTAGAAATAGAAGAAAACATTATCCATGTAACGCCCTGGGTAGCCAAGACCGTTACACCATGTATTTATAAAGGTTAAGGACTTTCTAATCAAGTATATTAGTTGAAAACGTGTCACTAAAACATTAATGAACTAGGGTGCAAAATATTTTGGTCATAAAAGACACATTTCATATATTTAAACGTTTTGTACAAGGGATCCCAAAAGAAACAACGTTTGAAAGTCAGTTTACAAAATTTCAATGTTCAAACAACCACTAGCCATTCTAAGGGAAAAACAGACATTTACAGTACTCCTGTTCCTGTCCATCCCTCAACCGTGGTGGCCGAGCAGCTAGTCATGTACATTTCGCTTTCAAAGCTCTCCGAATCAAGGCTGATCAAGCTTACCCTTGCCTTTACCTACACCACGTAGCACCCGTGAGCCAAGGCCTAGCAAGAAAACATAAGCTAAGCTCACGCACAAACATTGATAGTAATCATATAACTCTTAAAGCGTATTCACACATTTAGTAAACCATAATAATCACATAACTCATAGACATAACCAGGAACCACAAATTATTACTCAACTATTCAGCACGTCATATTCAACAGTTAACAAAGATAATCAGATCACACAATAATCAGGGTCGACGCCCTTAGGTCGCACCCTCCATTTACCCCACTGACTCTGGTCTGCTTAAACCGAGCTCAGTGAATATTAAGTTGTCCTCAGCTACTAGAGTCTGAGTCGCGCCCTGTGCGCCAGTGTAAATTTCAGCACTCTTAGGTTGTTGATTTAATATTCTCATGGCATAATACCAACTTTCATAATGCATACAAGAACAGGGAACCCTTAGTCCCATCATAAATTCGCAATCGGGTGCCGTTCTCTTACCTATGTTCCAAGCTTCTTGAGTACCGAAATCCCAACTGCAGTCCTCTAACCCTGGATCAATAATCCTTTACCAACTCCAGCCAACACCTCTGCCTCATGTTCAGATCCTTCTGGGTGAAGAAATACTTCAAACTCTTGTGGTAAGTGTATATCTCGCACTTCTCCCCATACAGATAATGTCGCCACACCTTCAGTGCGAATACCACTGCCGCCAGTTCCAGATCATGGGCACACAACTTTCTCATTCTGCTGTCGTGATGCATAAGCTATAACTTTCTCATTCTGCATCAGCACACAACCTAAGCCCAATTTTGATGCATCATAATATACCACAGACTTTCCTTCCTCTGAAGGAAGACTCAACACAGGTGCAGTAATAAGCCGTCACTTCAATTCTTGGAAACTGTTCTCACACTTTTCTGACCAAACGAACTTTTGATTCTTCCGTGTCAACTCTGTCATCGGTGTAGCAATCTTTGAGAACCCTTCCACAAACCGCCTATTGTAACCCTCTAACCCGAGGAAACTCTGAACCTCCTAGGCATTCCTTGGCCTCGGCCAATCTCTCACTGCCTCCATCTTGGACAGATGCACCTTAATCCCCTCCGCGCCAACTATATGCCCAAGAAAAGTCACCTCTGGTAACCAAAACTCACATTTCTTAAACCTGGCATATAATTGATGCTCCCTTAATCTCTACAAGACTTGTCAAAGATGTTGCTCGTGCTCTGCCTCTGAACTGGAGTACACTAAGATGACTTCGATGAATACAATGACGAACTGATCTAGGAAATCTTTGAACACCCTATTCATTAAATCCATAAAATCTGCCAGGGCATTGGTCAAACCAAAAGACATGACCAAAGTCTCATAGTACCCATACCCCATTCGGAAGGCTGTCTTCAGTATGTCCTCATCCTTGATCCTCAGCTGGTGATAACCAGATCGAAGATCAATCTTTGAGAACACCGTCTTTCTCTGCAACTGATCAAACAAGTCATCAATCCTTGGTAGAGGGTACTTGTTCTTGATGGTCAATTTTTTCAACTCTCTGTAATCCATACACATCCTCAGGGTCCCGTCCTTCTTCTTCACAAACAAAACTGGAGTGCCCCATGGAGAGTAACTGGGCCTAATGAATCCCAAATCGAGAAGTTCCTGTAACTGTATCTTCAATTCCTTCAACTCTGTTGGTGCCATCCTATATGGTGCTCTCGATATTGGTTCTGTCCCCGGTGCTAACTCAATAAAAAACTGAATCTCCCTGCGCGGCGGCAATCTTGGTAGATCCTCAGGAAATACATCCAAGAACTGTTGGGGTTTTATGCCCTAATTAAAACCCAAATTCTTTGCAATCTCATTTTATTATCAATAAAAGAATAGAAATCATTTTTTGACTTTGTCAATCACTTTGCTCACATGTTTTATTTTCATGATTATTTGTTTAATATAAACTTCTATTAAATCCCGAGCATATAGTTAATCTTATTTATAGTGACGCAATCACAGTGGAATATAAATATGATTATATGTTCAAAAAAAGTTAGTCCTAAGGTTAGTTAGTGCACATGATTTACACTGACTTTCCAATCTACGATATGATCTACTTACACATTACAGTGTTATGTTTTTTCCAGAACATTAGCAAAGTAGATAAGATCGGATGTATTTGCTACATCGGACTGGACCGATATTGACAGTTGATAAGATAAGTAAACATACCATTATTATCTATTCTAGTCATATCATATAGTTGACCATAGGTCAATTCAATCTCAATTCTGAGTGGTTGGTATTCTAACTGATTGTATTATTTGAGTTCTTTGACTTGTTCGTTACCAACTTACCCTACAGACTAGCCCATACTTACATCTTGGGAACTCGGTAGTATAATTGAGTGGGAGTGTTAATCATAGATATGAACATCTATAGCTTCTAATGAAGAAGTGAAACAATGGTTTCCTTCTAGTTTGGTCCAAGGTGTTAAATGATAGAGATCTCATTTCAGTAATTAAATTAGTTTACTGAAATATCATTTACAAGGAACTAAGTGTCTTAAGGATAAAATACAATGAGGGGTAAAGCAGTATTTTAGTCCTATCTCATTGTAGACCGTCTATAGAGGATTGAGTGACAATTATGGTTGTAACAATAGATAATTAATGGCGTATCTATATTTGTTATAGAGCGTTCTATGAATTCAAGAGTGCAATTCCGAGTCTATAGTGGAGTCACGAGGAATTAATAAGTTAGTAAATTTATTTGTTAGATTTATGATTACTTATTGGAGCTTGATTTCATAGGCCCATGGTCCCCATTGTACCTTGGATAAAATCATCTAGATAGTCTCAATTAATTGGTTTAATTATCAATTAGAATTAGCAAAGTTGACCAAGTGAATTTTGGATAGTTTCATAGAGTTGTGTAATTTTGAGAAGATAAGAGAAATTATGGTCGATTTATTAATTAAGATAAATTGGTATCTAAATTAATAAATAAGTTTAAATCAAGGTTCAAATTATAAATAATTAATTTTATAAATGATTTAAATAATTATTTAATTAATTAAATCAATAGAATATAATACAGGCCTTGATTTTAAGTCCAATGGGCTTATAATCAAATGAGAAATTTCACGGGCCTATAGCCCATGATAATTTCGACCTAGGGCTTTAAAATGGCTATTATTTTATTTATTTTTTAATTAAATTAAATGGCCTAATTGAGTCTATAAAAGGAGTGCTTAGAGAGAAGTCAAGAAATACGACAAATAAGTTTAATCACTGGTTTTCTGATAGTTTTAGATTCTCTTTAAACACAAGTTCTTTTCTAAGCCTCTTTGATTATTTTATCTTCTTATTCTCTGTATCTATCTCATGTGTTGAGAATTTCCCACACTAGTCTAGGTGATTCTAAGGATGCATTAGAAGGTTGTGAAGAAAATAGAAGATTGGTTCAGTTTCTTAATAATACTCTACGACAGAGAGGATACAAGAGTTAGAGAAACTGAAGGAAGGACTCTTTAATACCACTGCGTATACTGTAAGTATTCTATTAATTGTTTATCTTTGAATTCGATTTTAGAAACATGTTTTAGGCTATCTCGTATTAATTTGTTTAATATTAGATATACATGAAAATAAATAAAGATCTTGTATAAGCTTTCCTAACAAGAACTCACACACCAATCTGGTATCTCCTGGCCCCAGTGGCAAAACCCTGGCAGTGTCCACCACACTAGCCAGAAAACCTATACATCCTCCCTGTAACAAGTCTATGGCTCTCAATGCCACACCCACGAAAAAAAAAAATTCCTCGCCCTCAAGCTCAAAAGTTACCATCTTCTTCCTGCAATCAATAGGAGCCCCATATCTAACCAGCCAATCCATCCCTAGAATCATATCAAAATCCTCCATGTCTAACTCAATTAAATGTACTGAAAGCTCCCTACTATCAACCATCCTTGGCAGTGATCTAATCCACCTCCTAGAAACTACCAGTTCCCCAGTAGGCAATAGGGTCCCAAACCCCTCAGTACGACACTCACTGGGTCTACACAATAGATCAATCACCTTACTAGAAACAAATGAATGTGTAGCACCAGAGTCAATCAATACAATAAAAGGAGAGCCAGCGCTAGAAAGCTGACCTATCACCACCGAGGGACTAGCCTCGGCCTCTGCCTATGTCAGGTGAACACTCGAGCTGGAGTCAAGCTGTCCACTTTTCCTGCTTCCCCTTTCATCACTGTTGGGAAATCCTTCTTGAGGTGCCCCACTACTCTGCACACATAGCAGGCCTTGGCCCGACACTCGCCCTGATGGCGTCTTCTGCACCTTGGGCACTTCGGATAACTCCTCCATGCGTCACCACCTCCCTGATGGCCACCCTGAACACCCCGACCCTTCCTATCTGGACCAGCAGCGGTCAAAGTGTCAGGGGTCTTTCTCTTACAATCACTGGGTCTGCCCCTACCAGACCCAGAATAAGGAGGCACTACTTTGCGACTCTCACGCCTCGCTGTACTTTCTTTCCAAATCTTGCTCTCCACTTCCTCAGTGGTAAGAGCTTTCTCAACAACCTAGGCATAGGTCGTTCCCCCAGGTACTGTTGAAATGCTCACATCCTGGGTAATCATAGCATTAAGCCCTCTAATAAATTTTTCCTGCCTAGCAACAGCTGTAGGCACAAGATCTGGTGCAAATTTTGCAAGTTTATCAAACTTTAGGGCATACTCAGTCACTGTCATGTTGCCCTATACCAACCCCACAAACTCATTAACCTTTGCTGCTCTGATGGCAACATTGTAGTAGTTCTGACTGAACAGATCCTTGAATCCATCCCAACTCAAAATAGTGACGTCCCTTATCTGTGGTGCCACTTCCCACCAGATGCGGGCATCCTCTCTCAGCATATATGTGGCATAGGCCACTTTGTCATAACCTTCTATCCTCATGAATTCTAGGATAGTAGTGATCATAGTCATCCACTGTTCGGCCTTCAGTGGATCAGGTCCTCCCTTAAAAGGTGGGGGTTGCTACTTCCGGAATCGCTCATACAATGGCTCCCACCTATTCCCCACTTCTACTGTTGAATAACTGGTGCCACTACAGGCGACACAATAGGTGCAGCACTCCCTGATGGAGCCTGCAGTCGTAGAAGATGAATTTGTTCATCTTGACTCTGAAGCCGAGCTTGCATCTCTGCCATAATTTGCTGTCAGTTCTCAGGGACTGGCAGAGGAATCTGGCCCTGGTCAACACCTCCGGTCATAGACCTAGTGCCAGCTAGTCGCGTAGATTTCCTTGGATGCATAGCTATCCAAGTTAATCTGCAATCAACGACTCGGAAATCAGACCATGATGACAGGGTAAAAGCTTTTCTAGAATCCACCAACGGAACATAATCAATCACAAGCAATTAAGATATAGGCATTAATCCGCATGCACTAGCATTGCTAATAAGCATGCCCCAACATCACAACTCAACAGTTAAGATATAGACATCCATCCATACATTCACCCATAAATATACGATATGCAATTAATCATTCAGTTATTCATTTACATGCACAACAATGCTAATAATCATGCCTCAATGTTACCACACAACAGTGAAGGGCCAAGCCCTATCAGTATCTCACGCTTCCTATAAATCAATAGATAACAACAATCATATTTCTTTCCAAGTACATAAGCATACAAACACATATACACCTTTACCAAACCCTGAATCGAGCTTGTCTCTAGCAGCGAATGCACATGTCCATCCGGCCTTCAAGAACCCTTAAACCTAGGATGCTCTAATACCAAGTTGTAACGCCTTGGGTAGCCAAGACCATTACACCGTGTATTTATAAAGGTGCAGGACTTGCTAATCAAGTTTTTTAGTTGAAAACGTGTCACTAAAACATTAATGAACTAGGGTGAAAAAGGTTTTGGTCATAAAAGACACATTTCATATATTTAAACGTTTTGTACAAGGGATCCCAAAAGAAAGAACGTTTGAAAGTGTTTACAAAATTTCAAGGTTCAAGCAACCACTAACCACTCTAAGGGAAAAAAAGACATTTACGGTCCTCCTGTCCTGTCCATCCCTCAACCGTGGCGCCCGAGCAGCTAGTCATGTACATTCCACTTTCAGAGCTTTCCGAATCAGGGCTGATCATGCTTACCCTTGCCTTTACCTGCACCACGTAGTACCCATGAGCCAAGGTCCAGCAAGAAAACATAACCTCACACACAAACATTGATAGTAATCATATAACTCTTAAAGCGTATTCACACATTTAGTAAACCATAATAATCACATAACTCATAGACATAACCAAGAACCACAAATTATTACTCAGCTATTCAACATGTCATATTCAATAGTTAACAAAGATAATCAGATCACACAATAATCGAGGTCAATGCCCTTAGGTTGCACCCTCTATTTACCCGACTGACTCCAGTCCGTTTAAACCGTGCTCAGTGAATATTAAGTTGTCCTCAGCTACCAGTGGCTGAGCCGCTCCTTGTTCGCCAGTGTAAATTTTGGCACTCTTAGGCCGTTGATTTAATATTCTCATGGCATAATACCAAAATTCATAATGCATACAAGAATAGGGAACCCTTAGTCCCATCATAAATTCGCAACCGGGTGTAGTTCTCTTACCTATGTTCCAAGCTTCTTGAGCACTGAAATCCCGAGCGCGGTCCTCTAACCCAAGCGTCGCCGAAAACCTAGTCACAACACATACAAAACACTCTCATTACTAACCAATTCATAATCATCTCATGGAACCAATCTCATGCTCTCGAGACCTCTCGTTTCCCCACACAAGGTAGTGAAAGCGTCCCCCGAGCCCCCTGAGCCAAAACCCTAAAAACCCAAATTTCCCTTTCCTGTAATTAGCCTAGCACCGTGGCACAACCCTATAGGGGTCGCGGCGCCCAGAATGATCCCCATCTCCTGATTCAACCTAGTGCCGCATCACAGAAGAACAGGGCCGCGACGCTCATACGCAAACCTAGAAAACTGGGTTTTCCCAACATTTTTCCCGAGCCAAAACTCTTCCAAATCAACCCAAAGGTACACCCAAGTCCCAATTGAACCTAAAACTCCAGATAAGCAGTATGGAAACTCATAAACCACAGCAACAAACCCAAACACACAATTAAACCCAAGAATCACCTAATGGCTCAAAATTCCCAAAACTTAAACCACCCTTCAGAATATTTAAACCACACCAGAAATTAAACTTCAAAGATTCATGAAACTCTTACCTCATGTAGAATTTCGACCTTGAGCTACTTCCCTAATCAAAGTCCAAACTTAATTCTCTTGATTCCCAAGCTGAACCTCATCAAATATTCATTCCAATGACCCACAAAATAGAACACAACTCAGCTCACTAATTCAACACTTCCAGCAAGAATTCATCAAGATTTGAATTAAAACATACCTTTGATCCTAGCTAAGCCCTTTATGCTCCTGAGTTTCTACTTTAAAATCCTCCAAAACCAACACCTTAGAGAGGGAGAGGGAAAACCGATTGGGAGAGGAAGAGAGAAAAATTGAAAGTTTCCTTCTTGTTATTTCCTTCTTCGGTCCACTCAAACTTTTTGTTTCCTCTGAGCAAGTTGTAAAATTGGAGACACTTGTCAGTGGATTTTCAAACGAAGCCGTTGAAGACAGCCACTTTTTGAGTTAAATTCTGTACTTACTTATGCAACCTTGGCGAAGGCATTTCTAATAATGATTTGATTTTCTCTAGATTCGCCTCTATAACCCTTGTGTTGACTATAAACCCCAAAAATTTCCTAACGAGACTCAAAAAGTGCACTTTTGGGGGTTTAACTTCATGTCGTACATCCTTAGTACACCAAAACACTCTTCCAGGTTGGACACATGGTTACTGCAAGTCTTTGATTTAACAAGCATATCATCAACATACACCTCCATGTTTTTCCCGATTTGGTTAACAAAAATTTTGTTGACTAACCGTTGGTATGTTGTACCGGCATTCTTTAGTCCGAATGGCATAACTTTGTAGCAGTATACACTATGCTCAGTCATGAAGATTGTATGCTCTTGGTCTGCAGGGTTCATCTGATCTGGTTATATCAAGAATATGCGTCCATGAAAGACATGAGCTCGTGACTGGCTGTTGCGTCTACCAACTCATCAATTCTAGGTAATGGGAAACAGTCCTTAGGACAGGCCTTGTTGAGAACAGAGAAGTCAATGCAAGTTCTCCACTTCCCATTTGGTTTCAGGACCAGAATGTGGTTAGCAACCCAGTTCCGATATTTTGCTTCCCTAATAAATTCGCATTTAAGTAGGCAAGCTACTTCTTCTTCTAAAGCTTCTGATTGTTATCTCCCCAAAAGCCTTTATTTTTTGGGACTTTGCAGGCACATTCTTGTCCAAATTCAAAGAATGCATTATTATAATTGAACTGATTCTCACTATATCTTCGTGTGACCAAGCGAAGACGTCCAAATTCTTTCTCAAGAATTCGACCAACTCATTCTTCCTTTCAGTTCAAGGTTGTTCCCAACTTTTACAACTCTTGAAGGTGTCTCTAGGTCGATACTGATTTCCTCGAGCTCCTCCACAGCTTGGAGCTCAGACTTGTCTTCGCCAGATTGCGAATTAATGTCCTCCTATTGGGCGACCTCGTTATCTCCTTCTTGAGGTTCTTCCACCCCATGGGTAACTTCCATTACCCGGGGGTCCTCTCCTCCCTCAACTATGACCATTGCCTTCTGCCCGGGTTGCGATTTACCCTTCATGGCAATGTTGTAGAATTCTCTGGCAGCGAGGTGGTCTCCTCTCATGGTACATATACCTGAAGTTGAGGGAAACTTCATCACCAGGTGTCGGATCGAGGTGATGGCCTCAAAAACCATCAGCGCGGGTCGTCCCAAAATCACGTTATACCCGACCGGACAATCAAATACGACGAACTCGAGTATTTTAGAAATAGTTCGCGCATCATCCCCTAGTGTAACTACCAGTCCGATTGTCCCTATGGCTGCTATTCCTTAACATGAGAATCCGTACAATGTCATTGAGGTCACCTAAAGATCGGTTACAGACAATCCCATCTTTTATAGGGTGGACCTAAATAGCACATTTACTTAGCTCCCATTATCAATCAATATCCTTTGCACCCTTTGGTTGGTGAGCTGAACGGTTACCACCAGTGGGCCATTATGTGGGAACTGAATGTGGCTAGCATCCTCTTCCGTGAAAATGATTGATTGTGTAACGACCCAAAATTGCTAATAAGGCTTAAGGGCCTTGATTAGTGTGCCAGGAGGGTATAATTGGTATTTATGTGAATAAATGATTAAATGCATGGTTGTGTGGCATGCATGATTATATGGGTAAATGGATACGATTAGATGCTTGTTTATGAGTATTAAATATGCATGTGGGCCCTGTATTGTTTATAAGGGCATGTTTGTAATCTTGGCCCGTTGAGGGCATAAATGTAATTATATGTCATAAATTTTTTAGACCACATTATTATGTGGATATATTTGTAGCTTGTGGCTCGAGGTGATCCTAGTGAGCGGTATAGAGAAATAGTTACGACAGGGATTTATACCCGGCTTGGGGGAGCATGGGGGTATTTCTGGAATTTGGGAGATATAGTAGAGACCATTTGACATTGGGGAAAATAAGTGGTGATTAATTAGACGATGCGACTTAAGTGGTAAGCGTTAGGGACACTCGAGGAATTAGCGAGAATTGGGAGCAAATGACAAAAATGGCCTTAGAGTGGTTAAAGACTTGGTTATATTAGGGAGGGAAAAAAGGTCTTTAGGTGTTTTAAAGGGGATAAGTGACTTTCAGCTCATTTAGACTCTGGTGGAATATTGTAGAAGGGTTAGAAGCTGAAGGAAAAAAAAAAGAAAAGAAAAACAGAGCATGCAACTCACCATTACCCTCCCATACGATTTCTTTTTCCCCTCTCTCTTTCTAGTGGATTTTGGAGCTGTGAACTCAGGGAGGTCTAGGCTTGGTCTTTGGACTTTGATCCTTGGAGTGGCTAAGGAGCATATTTGGAGTTAGCTATCAATTAAGGTTAAAGGTTTTGTTTGAGTTTTCCGGATTTGTTATGGTAAGTCTCTAAGTTTGGATTTTTGGAAGGAATTTAAAGACATGGGCTTGAGGATCCGAGGAACTAAAGTCTAGAAAGGGATTTAAAGCAACCCAAAGTCGAATTCCCTCAACTAAGGTAACAAATTTCTATTTTGAAGTTCTGAATTTCTGATTTTCTGATGATGTTCTTGAGCTTTTGAGCTCAAGTTTAGCTTTTGTGATTGATGATGTTCTTAATTAAGTTCTGATGTTTATGGGTTGATTTGGTTGAGTTATAGTGAGGTTGAGTTATAGTGAGTTGTAGGTTGATTTTGATGTTGGATGAGGTTCTGAAGTAGTTTGGGGGAACTTTGGCTCGGGAAAGTTTGGAGGAAAAACCCAAAAAGTGGGCTTGTGCTGGTTGTAGCATTGTAGTGCTAGCAGTGGAGCGCTACAGTGCTATACCTCGTGTTCTGGGGGATTTTGTCTCTTCCTGTAGTGCTGCAGCACCCTTCTTGTGGCGCTATAGCGCTACCTTGCCTGCAGAAGTGGGTTTTGGATATTTTTCTTAGGGTTTTTGCTTGGGGGCTCTGGGGTCGATTCCACTTCGCTAATAAGGCTTAAGGGACTTGATTAGTGTGCCAGGAGGGCATGTTGGGATTTATGTGCGATTTTATGAGTTAAATGCATGATTATGATTTAAAGCATGTTATATGACTAATTGAACATTCGAGATGCATGACTACGTGGTTAGTATGCATGTTAGGTGAAATAAATATGCATGTGGACCCCGTTTGCATGATAGGGGTAAATTGGTAATTTTAGCCCGCTGAGGGCATATATGTGATAATTGTATTATGTAAATTGTACCACGTGAGTGTGGTGTTATTATTGTGATGCACGTGCCGAGACGGTCCTAGAGAGCAAATTAACTTAAAAGTCACAACGGGATTTCTATACCCGGCTCGGGAGGAGCCTAGGGGTACCTTGGGAATTCTATGGTTAAGTTGAGATTTAGCGGGTAATGGTTATTGGTGATTGAGTAACCTGGGTAACCATTAGTTACTGCTGTGAGTAACAAGTTTAGTTAGAAAATGGTAGAATTGAAATATTAGTGAAAGGACTAGAGTGCCCTTGAGGACTTAGTTGGGAAAGGATTATTTGGAGGGGTGGCATGGTCATTTGGCAAGGGGTTTAGACAATTTTCAGCTGGGATTATAGGGTACACGGTTTGGGCATTTGGGTTATTTGATGGCTTTGTTAAAAATAAAGAGAAGGAAAGTTAGGGCAATGAGAATAAGAAGAAGAAGAAGAAGAAGAGAAAAAGGGGCTGAAGTGGGAGTTTAGGAGGAGATCAAGGAGGCTTTTGGGTGAATTCTCGACTTAAGGTAAGGATTTTATGCATATTTAAGAGTTGTTTCTGTTTTGATTTGTGAAATTTAAAGCTTGAGTTAAGTTTTTTAAAGTTTTAGTTTGAAGTTGCTGATTTTGCAATCTAAGGGTGGATTGTTGGGTATGTTTATGTTTTGAGCTTGAATCTAGAGTTTATGGGTTGTTAGATGGTTTATTTGATGTTTAAATTGATCTTGGGGTTTAGGTATTTGTTTGGGATGATTTGGAGAGGTTTTAGTTCGGGAAAAACGCAAGAGAAAACCCAGAAATCTGGGTTCGCGAAGGAGCGCCGCGGCCCTGTTCTTGGGCGCCGCGGCGCGAGGCTGATTCTAGGAAGGGTAAGGCTTTTGACTTGCTGGGCGCCGCGGCCCTCTAGGGTAGCGCTGCGGCGCTAGGCTATTTTCAGGATGGGAAATTTCGCAATTTCGAGCCTTTGCTCCAAGGGTTCGGGGGATGTTTCCAATGGATTGTTTTAGGAATTTGGGAGTCCCGAAAGTACGGGATTGGTCCCGGGAAATGGTTTTGGGTTGGTTAGTATTAAAAGTCTTATATGTGTGTTGTGACTAGGATTTCGAGGAGGCTCGTGCTAGAGGACCGTGCTTGTGGCCTTGGTGCATCGGAAAGCTCAGAATACAGGTAAGAAAACTATAATACCCGTAGGATAGGGCAGGAGCATTAGTTCGTTCTCTCGTTCTTGAATCCATTGGATAGGAATGATGAATCTATTTCTTCTCCTCTTTGCCAATAAAATGAAGAACTTATTTTTCTTAACTCTTGTCTTCAAGAATTTCTATATAATTTAAGTGACACAATAAAAGTTTTTTCTATTCTTTTATTAACTGATTTATGTATAGGATTCCATTCGCCCCATGGTTGGGAACTAATGATTGACTCTATCTACAAAGATTTTGGATTTGCTCATAATGAACAAATTATATCCGGTCTTGTTTCTACTTTTCCAGTTATTTTAGATACAATTTTTAAACAAATCCACTATCTGTTTTACGTCAAGCAATATGTGGAGTAACTCCCGATATAGCAGTAAAAGACTTGTTACACAACAACCCCTTAGAGGAAGGGCCAAGCGGCAGTGGGGCCGGAAGTAGCACTTAGCACCTGGGATGCTTATAGTCAGGGTCGGACCCAGTGGATAAATGTGATATCCTTATGGTAAGGATCGAGACCCCAGGCTTTGGTAAGGTTTCTGGGGCGGCACGGCCGTGTTTGCTTAGTCTAATGGTTGACTTGTTTATCTATGGGCTATCTGGTATGATTAACTGTATAATTTGCATATGTTATGTACTACATGAGTTTTCTTGCTGGGCTTCGGCTCACGGGTGCTCTGTGTTGCAGGTAAGGGCAAAGATTGAGTCAACCAGCCATGAGTACGGAGAGCGTGAAGCGACGCGTACATGTTTGGCCTGCCCGACTGCTTTGGTTAGGGGTTTATTCGAAAATGGCTGTAATAATCTATGATTTTTAGAACTGATCAACTGTAAACTTATTTCAAGATGTAAATAGTTTTCAAACCTTATTTTGGGATCCCAAATGTTTAATACCAGAAGTTTTTATTGAAACAACACATTTTCAAATATTACAGCCTTAACTTTTAATTAGTCACACTTTCGTTTCAAAATCTCAGTTAGCGAGTTAATTGCACAAAGTTTTCTTTTAAAACTCACTTGGTAACGGCTCTAAGGAAGTAGGGCGTTACAACTTGGTATCAGAGCGAGCCAAGGTTTATTGGTTCTGGAGATCGACCGAACATGTACGCTCGCTGTCAGTGACAAGTTCGACTCAGGGCTGGTTGGTATGAATGATTAATATGCTTGAATATATGTTTGATTGCCCTGTTTGCCTGCTTATTTATATGGAGCATGAGAAATGAGTTGACATATGCATGAGATACTGTTGGGGCTGGGCCCTTGACTATTGTATGTTGAGATTAAAGTGTGTTGTATAATATTATTATGCATATGGATGAACATTGGGATAATGGTTCGCATATTGAGTTTATGTGGTTAATTGTTTAAATTGAATTCGTATGTAATATCCGTTTATTTGCTTGTATGAAGCATGTTGAGACCTGGGTATACTTGGTGATGTTAAAATCTGGTAGCTAAATGTATATCATTGTGGATTTGGCCTATTTATGCTTTGTGTGTGCATGATAACTGTGGTTATTTGGATCTAGTTGTGGTTTGGTTCAGAGTATGAACCACAGAGCTCAGGAGTTTGGTCAGTTTTGACAGATGAACTCGTGTTGTTTGTTCCTAGAAAGGTTTTGTGGACCGGATATTGTGTTGAAAGGGGGATTCCAGATATAAGTTGGAGTTGAGATCTCCAGATATCCCTGATAGCAGCAGTAGAGGGTCACTAGTGTGTGAGTAAGCTGCGGAGTTTATTAGTTGAGATGGAACAGAAGAACAACAGATTTCTCTGGAAAATAGCTGGTTTGTATGCTTTAATAGTAAGGGTTACCAGTGTTGGTATACTGTGAGGGTATGGACAGAAAAAGGGTATTAAATGAAAGGTTTAATGGGTGTTATCCTCTGGTTTTGAGGAGAGTTTGGGCAGACAAGGAATTCATCAATAGATGGGCAGAGTTAATTCCACCCTTGGTTAAGAGGATGGGAGATCCCGATTAGAGGGTTGTGTTAAATGTTGAGGCAGAGAGATGCCTGGAAATGATACTCGGGCTGAGGTACTGGCTTATTGGGCTGGAAAGAACCTAGATGGTGATTGATAGAAGAGGTTATAAAGACATGGTTAGAACTGTGGAGACTGGTGGGCTCATAAGTTTGGTTTGGACTAATAGGGTAACACAGTGTAAATCAGTGGGTTTGGTGAATTGGGTAATTCATTTCGGAAATTTATACTGATGGATGTATCTGGAATTGTTGGCGACCCATTTAAGGATTGAACTCTGGGATAGTCCAAGGCATTTGGGCCGCTCTGATGTAAGAATTTATCGTCTGTATGTGGATGGCGGAGAGGGCCATGTTGTTCGAGGAACTGATGGTAGATGTATAGAGCATGAGTGCTAGAGCAGTATGGCAGTGCTTCCTTTGATGGAATTAGTAAAGATAGATTCGTGATAATCAAGTTAAAAGAACCCCAGATAGTCCTGGGGCTTTTGGTTTGCCAGAAAGGGGGAAAAGTCTGATTGATAAGATGGTACTTTTATTGATAGAACGCAGCAAGGTTGGATTCTCAATTGTTGAGGTAGAAGGACCCCAGACAGTACTAGGGCACCTAATTGTGATTAGAAAGAAGCCTGATTGAAAAGGCAGTTATCAAGATGGTGACAGGAACCAGGGAGGTTATTTGGTATGTACATGAGGGAGAGAATGCCACCTGAGAGGAGGTCAGGTGAGGGCATGACTTCTACATAGAATGACTCGATATGTTAGGATGGATTTCCCATGGTGAGGGAAACAGAAAATTTGAATGCCTCGTTACACTCAAAGTTCGAGGCTGATTCCTCGAGGATGAGTATTTAACTGGCTGGTGTATGCTTTGGTCATGTAACGAACTGGAAGAGCTCTGTGTGGAGATTGTTACGAGAGGGAGTTAGACATAGAGAGTTGCCTCAAGGGTGCCATATGTGAGGCTGAGGATGGTAATACTTATTGAGAAGGAATTAGAAACTTTTGGCAGATGAATTGGGAAGCAAGTGATTGTGAAACTCATAGTGAGAAAGTTAATCAGTTAAGGAATAACCATGGATTGTAAAGGATATCATCTGGAGAATGTTAGTGAGAATGAATGGAAACTGAGTTGACCAGTGGGAAAATTATGTGGGTATGTAAAGAAAGATTTGGGGGTACTTCAAGGTCGGACCACAGATGGGATTGGTATAAGGAATGTTGTAAAAGATGGTTTTGGCTGACAGAAAATCTATTGAAGCAATCGAAGGAATTTGACCTTGGAGTAGTCAGAGTGTTATACAGCGGGGATTGTTAGCATCGTCGGTTAAGAATATAAAGTTTGATGTTGGGTACAAGATAGGACAATGTCTCCAGGAGTTGATCTATGACCTGGTTATTAACAGCTGGAAATCAAGGAAAGAGACATTTCAGGAATTTTGTTTTGTAATGAGTAAAGTGTGAGGAGTTGGTAACAAAGATTCTAGATTGGTTCAAGCTACGGCAGCACAGGTAAGTTCTTTAAGTAGAGCATACAAGAATGGTTTAGGCAAGTCCCCTTCAAGTTCACGAGCAGTATATGTGAATTACTTCCAGACGAAAAAGGAGAGCAAATGACTATTAAGCTGAAGACGTTAGTACCCAGGAGGCAGGGTCATAGGTAAGGTTCTACGGGATGTCAGTTTGGGTTTCGTTAGGAATACTCAAGTAGAGCTACAAGAAGAAAGGACAGGTATGAGAAGATTTGAACTGAAGCCACAAAGAAGCTAATGAAGAATATCTGAAGAATAGAAAGCATAACAGGACTGGTAAGCGCGTCATCTATTGTATAAGTATTTCCGGAGACAACTACATCAGAAACGAGGAGAATAGTAAAACTTGAGGTTAGACAGAATGAGTGGTGTCAAATCAGAAAAATTCAGAAGACAAGGTAAGAATGGATTGGTATCTGGCGATGCTGGAATATGTGTGTGATATGGTTAAGTATAGAGTGATAGCATAAAGAACCTGATCTATGGTAGGATATGGAAATGGGGGAGTGTATCATGATTTGGGCACGCCCAGGAATAAATTGACGCGAGGATGGATCGAACCTTGCAGGAGACGAAAGAATGAACACGGTTGTTATACTTGGAGCGTTAAGTTGACAGTTATGGATATCATAAGATGCTTGAGTATTGGGTATTAGTAAGAAAGATAACGTTGAGACCGAGATGTGGTGAAAAGTAACAGACGGATGATCAGTGTTTGAAGTCCTCGATTGAGCGAGGGGAAATTTAGTTGGAGGCGGAACTCCTAACTGAGAGGCGTGTGTCAGTCAGGGAATAACGCCATAGATTGTAATGGGGTGGACAAGGCAACGACTGAGTTCGGCGCAACGTTAGTAAGTAATGATTAGCTGGGGAGTGTCATTGAACTATGGAATCTGAAGTGGCGGCTTTGGTTGAAGCAGGGAAGAACCCTGCCAAGGTGGTACAAGTTAGGATACCAGGAATGGGTGAAGGGTCCAATTAGATTTGGTTTATGTATGAGAATTCTGAATGGATATCATCCCACCTCCTAGGGTACGTTGTACCGGGAGGGTTGAGCGGGTGACAGAATCTAGTGTTTTCCTTTGGACCCTGACGGGTTAAGTGATGTGGCAGTGTATCATGGGTATAGTCCACTTTAGACCCTAAGTAAGGTATCCAGACATGAAAAGTTTTAACTCAGTTGATGGAGTTAATGTGGTTGGGTCTAGTGAACTGGTTTCAGGGTAGAACGTCGATGATACTGAATTGAGACCCTATAGTATTTTAAATTTTGGAATGGATCTAGAGAACGAAAAGAACAGAGAGGGAATATGGAATTATCAGTTGATTGCAAGTGGAATAGCAGTCTGAAAGTTTATCAGATATCTTCAAGAATTGAGCGCTGAGTAGGCGAATACTTGAGGTATTAAGGGAAGTGTAATCCTTGATGAGTTAGTCGTGGTAGCAGTTGCTGGTGTCATGTTAATGTAACACGACATAGGACATGGTAAGAGGTGAAGGTTAGTGAATACTACGATTTGGCATTGGTTCAGAGAGAAAGCCAGACAGGTTGTTGGAATTCTTAAGGCAGGAGTGTCTGCCTATTTGAAAGGATAAAGAGCTTGTGAATTGTTAAATTATGAGGAAATAATGTTCCGAAGGGAAAGATTTGTAACTCTACGTAATATCAGACAAGGATTTGTATGGTGTTCAGAGAAAGAAGGGAGAATTCTGACTCCTGATTCAACAAAAAATTCTGAAGTTTTACCAAGGGTTAGGCCAGCGGGGCCTACTAATTGATCCCACCTAGTAGAGGTGACGACTTTTGAGTATCTTTGGAATCAGGAATAAGACAATGAATTGGTCATTGTAATCTAGGCAGACCCTGAGGCTTCAGCAGGGTTGCGGTATAAACGGGGGGATAACGAGAGTATGTATATTAGACAAGAACTTGGGGGGCAAGATTGTTACGCCTGAAAGAGTGTTGTTGGGAACTAAAGTAAGGTGGTGGACCTTGGAGATTATGGTCAGCATTGCGGGTTGCTGACTAATGTGTTTGGGTAAATTTCGAGGACGAAATTTTTATGAGAAGGGGATAGTTGTAACGACCCAAAATCGCTAATAAGGCTTAAGGGCCTTGATTAGTGTGCCAGGAGGGCATGTTGGGATTTATGTGCGATTTTATGAGTTAAATGCATGATTATGATTTAAAGCATGTTATATGACTAATTGAACATTCGAGATGCATGACTACGTGGTTAGTATGCATGTTAGGTGAAATAAATATGCATGTGGACCCCGTTTGCATGATAGGGGTAAATTGGTAATTTTAGCCCGCTGAGGGCATATATGTGATAATTGTATTATGTGAATTGTACCACGTGAGTGTGGTGTTATTATTGTGATGCACGTGCCGAGACGGTCCTAGAGAGCAAATTAACTTAAAAGTCACAACGGGATTTCTATACCCGACTCGGGAGGAGCCTAGGGGTACCTTGGGAATTCTATGGCTAAGTTGAGATTTAGCGGGTAATGGTTATTGGTGATTGAGTAACCTGGGTAACCATTAGTTACTGCTGTGAGTAATAAGTTTAGTTGGAAAATGGTAGAATTGAAATATTAGTGAAAGGACTAGAGTGCCCTTGAGGACTTAGTTGGGAAAGGATTATTTGGAGGGGTAGCATGGTCATTTGGCAAGGGGTTTAGACAATTTTCAGCTGGGATTATAGGGTACACGGTTTGGGAATTTGGGTTATTTGATGGCTTTGTTAAAAATAAAGAGAAGGAAAGTTAGGGCAATGAAAAGAAGAAGAAGAAGAGAAAAAGGGGCTGAAGTGGGAGTTTAGGAGGAGATCAAGGATGCTTTTGGGTGAATTCTCTACTTAAGGTAAGGATTTTATGCATATTTAAGAGTTGTTTCTGTTTTGATTTGTGAAATTTAAAGCTTGACTTAAGTCTTTTAAAGTTTTAGTTTGAAGTTGCTGATTTTGCAATCTAAGGGTGGATTGTTGGGTGTGTTTGTGTTTTGAGCTTGAATCTAGAGTTTATGGGTTGTTAGATGGTTTATTTGATGTTTTAAATTGATCTTGGGGTTTAGGTATTTGTTTGGGATGATTTGGAGAGGTTTTAGTTCGGGAAAAACGCAAGAGAAAACCCAGAAATCTGGGTTCGTGAAGGAGCGCCGCGGCGCGAGGCTGATTCCAGGAAGGGTGAGGCTTTTGACTTGCTGGGCGCCGCGGCCCTCTAGGGTAGCGCCGCAGCGCTAGGCTATTTTCAGGATGGGAAATTTCGCAATTTCGAACCTTTGCTCCAGGGGTTCGGGGGATGTTTCCAATGGATTGTTTTAGGAATTTGGGAGTCCCAAAAGTACGGGATTGGTCCCGGGAAATGGTTTTGGGTTGGTTAGTATTAAAAGTCTTATATGTGTGTTGTGACTAGGATTTCGAGGAGGCTCGTGCTAGAGGACCGTGCTTGTGGCCTTGGTGCATCGGAAAGCTCAGAATACAAGTAAGAAAACTATAATACCCGTAGGATAGGGCATGGGCCCATAGTGTGATTGCAGGGCACGACCCTATATTGCATTATATGTTAGGGTGTAGACTTTATTGAATTGATATATATGTTCAAATGCTATTTGAGTTAGACAATCTGTGATTATAGTTGAATGATACGGCGCGGAGCCGAGAACGGCAATGGAGCCGAGAACGGCGAAAGGCCAAGAACGGCAGTGGGGCTAGAAGTAGCACTTAGCACCTGGGATGCTTATAGTCAGGGTCGGACCCAGCGGATAAATGTGATATCCTTACAGTAAGGACCGAGACCCCAGGCTTTGGTAAGGTTTCTGGGGCGGCACGGCCGTGTTTGCTTAGTCTAATAGTTGACTTGTTTATTTGTGGACTATCTGGTATGATTAACTGTATAATTTGCATATGTTATGTACTGCATGAGTTTTCTTGCTGGGCTTCGGCTCACGGGTTCTCTGTGTTGCAGGTAAGGGCAAAGATTGAGTCAACCAGCCATGAGTACGGAGAGCGTGAAGCGATGCGTACATGTTTGGCCTGCCCGACTGCTTTGGTTGGGGGTTTATTCGAAAATGGCTGTAATAATCTATGATTTTTAGAACTGATCAACTGTAAACTTATTTCAAGATGTAAATAGTTTTCAAACCTTATTTTGGGATCCCAAATGTTTAATACTAGAAGTTTTTATTGAAACAACACATTTTCAAAGATTACAACCTTAACTTTTAATTAGTCACACTTTCGTTTCAAAATCTCAGTTAGCGAGTTAATTGCACAAAGTTTTCTTTTAAAACTCACTTGGTAACGGCTCTAAGGAAGTAGGGCGTTACACTAAGAGTGCCAGAATCAATATTTGCGCACCAGTAGCTGAGGTTAATCAAATAATCACTGAGCTTGGCCTAAGCGTGCCAGAGTCAATGGGTTGAACAATTGGCTCGGCCTAAGTGAGCCGAAGACAGTGACTTAAACAGAGGGTGCGGCCTAAGGGTGCCAACCCTAGATATTGTGTGAAATGTTTATTGATGTTAATCTAATGATTGTGGCATGCTTATTGTCTGGATGGTTAATTTTTGGTTTGTTGATTGATATTACTAATTATGTGAATGACGCAGTCTATTGAGTAATTGATTAATGATTTGTGAGCTATCTGGTTACTATTTTTGATCATGCTATGCATTATAGTTTTATTGTTGGGCCTCGACTCATGGGTGCTACGTGGTGCAGGTAAAGGCAAGGGTTTGATGGTTCAACCATGAGTTGGAGAGCTCTGGGGGCGAGGCGTACTTTTCCAGCTTCTCTGCCGCCATAATCGAGGGTTTGTACAAGGACGGAAACCTAAAATGTATACTTTTCCATTGGAGTGGCCATGTTTATTTATAACTTTTGGAATTTTTGTAAATATGCCTTTTAAACCCTGTTTTGGGATCCCATGTACTAAACAATTATTTTAATGAAAATCATTTGTTTATGACCAAAATATTTTAAACTCTACCTGTTTATTACTATAGGATCACGTTTTTGTTTGAAAGACTTGATTAGCAAGCCTTGCACTATTTTAAATACACAGTGTAACGGTCTTGGTTATCCAGGACGTTACAACTTGGTATCAGAGCGGTCTAGGTTTAAAGGTTCTTGAAGACTGGCTGGACATGTACACTTGCCGCTAAATACAAGCATGACTCAGGGTTTTGTAATTGAATACATGAGATTATATGGTTAAGTGCCTAAAGAAAATATCATTGCATTCATTTATATGCTTAATAGGGAGCATGAGATCATGATAGGGCCTGGCCTTTGACTGTAGTGTGATGATATCGAAGTGTGCTGATTAGCATTGCTATTGCATGTGGATGGATATTTGAATAACAGTTTGTATATTGATTACATGTGTTTAATTGGTTAAATTGAATTTACATGTTCTATCTATTTATTGGTATATGGAAAGCATGATAAACATGATTATATTTAGTAGCAATGAATTTGTTAGCTAATGCACAGTAATGTAGATTGGTGTTTGTTATGCTTTATGTGTGTATGGTTATTGTGATTGTTTGGACCTGCCTGTGGGGTTTAGTCAGTGATGGCGGATGAATTCAAATTGTTTGTGCTCAGAATGGTTAAATGGACTTGGCAATGATAGAGTAGGGGTTGCAGATGATAGACAGGGATTGGAACCCTCCATCTGCCCTGAAGGTCACAGTAGACGTTTACAGCAGTGGCACAAGTGTTGGTTGACTTGAAGATACAGACAGATAAGAGTACTATATGGAAGGCTTTAAAGGCATAATTCCCTGGTTTTGAGGAAGGATTGGAGTTGCCTAGGAATTGATTAGTGAATGAGCATAGCTAATTCCATCATGGATTACATGAAGTTGATAGGCGTGACAGAGCGGTTGTGTCAAGTAGTTGTGGCAAAAGGATGCACAGAAATGATACCCCAGACCCGAAGTGTTAGCATGCTGGGTTGGGAGGAACTCAGATAGTGATGTGATAGAAGAGGTTACTACAAAGTGGTTGGAGCTACGGGGACTAATAAGTTTATGAATATGGTTTAGAATGGTCAGACAATGATAGAGAATGTCAACAAGTTTGGCGAGTTAGTCAATTCGCTTTGGAAGTTGATACAAGCGGATGTAGCCGGAAATGATGACTCATTTAAGGATTAAACTCTGGGATGGCCCAAAGCATCAAGGCCGCTCTAGTGCATGAGATGTTTATTTGTGCTTGGGTAGCAGGGAGGGCCATGTTACTTAAGGTATAAGGAATGAGGTATAGAGCGTGAATGTCGTAGGGCAAGAGATGCAGACGACAGTATTCCCATTGGTGGAAACTAGTAAGGACAGATTCTTGGTAATCGAAACAGAAGAGCCCCTAACAGTTCTTTGTCTCCTCGTTTTGATAGGAAGAGGTATAGTTTACAGGATAGCCATTAGGATAGTGATGAGGCTTAGTGAAGTTATTCAGTATGCACTAGAAACAGGAGACACCATCTGGGAAGATGCCAGATAGGGATGCGTTATCTACATGGAATGGTTTAGTACGTTAGGGCTGATTAGGGATTGCCCAGGGTTGGATAATGGAAGACTGAAATGCCTTGATACATTTGAAGTCCGACGCTAATCCCTCAGAGGTGACTGGTTGACTTGATAATCCTCGTTCTTGGTTACATAACGAACTGGAAGAGTTCGGTGTTGCATATCTTCTAGGAAAGATTCAGATATGAAGTACATGCCTTAAGGTTGTTGTGTGAGGGGCTTGAGATATTAGTGCTTGTTGGGGATTAATTAGAAACTCCTTAAAGAGGAATTATAATACATATAGTAAAGAGATTCATAGTGAAAGTGAGTGAGCCTGTCATATGAGAGCCTTGTTGCGAACCTGGGTAAGAGCTAATTTGTGAAGAGACAACCATGGATTGCAAGGGACATCACCTGAAGTATATAAGTTGGACTGAATGGAAACTGAAGTGGTCAGTAGAGATTCAGATAGGCATGTAAAGATTTGTTGAGTACACTTTAGGAGTTGGCTATGGATAGACTCGGTATCGGGGATGGTATGAAGAATGGTATTAGTTTGGCAGAAATAATTATTGGTTCAATTGAAGAAGTGTCTGGCTTAGGGATGGATTAGCAGAGCATCATATCGTGGAATTCGTTGTCATTGTTTGTTAAGGATGAAGAGTTTGAATGCCCAGTTACAAGACATGACAATGTCTTCAGGAATTGATCTTCGATTTGGTTATTACTAGCTAAGGATCAAGGAAAAAGATATTTCAGGAATTAACACTTGTACCAAGTGGGGTGTGATGGATTACCAGTAGAGATTCTTAACTGATTTAAGCTTCAACAACACAGGTAAGTTCAACAAGCAGAGAGTACAAGAAGGATATGAATAAGTCACATCTAGGCTCGTCAAGGATGCATTAAACTACTTTCCAGCTAGAAGCAGAATGCGAACGACTACTACACTGACGATACTAAGACTAAAGAAGCAAGACTACAGGTAAGGCTCCAGAAGGTGTCAGTTTCAATCTCGCCAAAGGTATTCAAGGTCATGCTACAAGAAGAGAAGGGATCAGGTATGAAGAGATTCAGTCTGAAGCCACAAAAGAGATTACTGAAGAACGTCTGAAGGATAGGAAGCACAACGAGACTAGGGAACATGTCATCAACTACATAAGTATCTTTGGAGAATGGCCACATCAGAGATTAGAATGACAAAAGAACCTAAGGGTAGACTCAATGGACAACTTTGTATCAGATTTTCAAAAGACGGAATAAGGATTGGTTAACACCTCGTGATATAGAAGTCCGTGTGTAATGAATGGTTACTAATGAGTAGTGAGAAGGAACTTGACTTTGTTTTAAGAACATGAAACTGTAAGCGGTGCATCAAGTCTGAGACGCGCCCAGACATAGACTGAAGGGATAATGGTTTGAGTCTCGGGGTAAGTGAGAGAGTGGGAACATGGTTGGTGTACAGAGAATATTAAGTTGACGGTGAAGGTATAGCGGAAGAGATTTGAGCGCTTGGTCGTTTGTAGAAGAATAACTCTGAGACCAGGATCCAGTGAGACTTACTAGGTATTTCGTACTAGAAATCCTTGACTGTACAAGAGGAAAAAAATTAGTTTGGAAGCTGATCTCTTACTTTGGATGGTCTGTGTCGGTCGGATAGGACGCCACGAATTACAACAAGGTCAGATACAGTAACAATTGGGATTGATGTGGCGCCGGTGATGGGTTGTGGATAGATATATGTCTTTATGGACAGTGAAATTCAGAAAGAAGATCTTGTGAGGATGGTCAAGAAACCTACCATAGTAGTATGAATTAAGAAATGAAGATCGGATGAGTGATCCAATAGAATCTGGTGTTGAGTGGGAGATCCTATATGAACATCGTATTACCTTCTAAGACATATGGTAACAAGGAAGTTGAAATGGATGATAAGATCTAATATCCAAATATTGGTAGATAAAATGGTATAGTGGTGGATTGTAAGATGATTGTATACAGAAGGTTGCGACACAACAGGTTGAATTAACATACTTCGATTCATGTGAATGGGTGATGCAGCATGATAAGTGATAGTGTTGGGTTGAGACCCTTGAGTTTCTCCAATTTTTTGAAAGAGAATGGGGGAAAGAAGGAAATAAGGTCGAAACCTAGAATTATTGGTTGTCTATAGATAGAATGGAGATTTGAAGGATTTATGGTTATTTTAACGAATTATGTATTGAATGTGCAAGTGTTTGGGATATTAAGAAAAGTATAGTCCCTTGATGAAACAGTCACAGTGATGAATACCAATTTGCGGCTAAGATGACACGACATAGGATATGGTAAGGAAATAAAAGGCAATGAGTATTATGGTTTAGCATTGGTTCAGGGGAAAATCGATGAAGTTGTTAGAATTATTAGGGCAGGAGCATCTGTCCATTTGGAAGGACATAAGAGGTTGCAAGATTCAAGTATCGAAACATGAAATTCTAGAATGAGAGACTTGTAATTCTCCAAGCAGTGTAGACAAGAAAGGGTATAAGAGTCAGGGGAAGAAAAAGGGAGTTTCATTCCCGGTTTAACAAGAGTTCTGAGATCGCACAAAATATTAGGCCAGAGGCCTACAAATTTCCCTTACCCTGGTGTGGGTGGTGGCTTACAGATTTTATTGATGTCAATAATAGGACGGAAAATGATTGCTGATGAGATAAGTAGACTCTGGGGTTTCAGCAGAGTTTTTGGGCGAGAAAAGGTTAATGTGATTACAGTCATAAGATAAGATCTTATGGAACAAGATTGTCACTTTAGTAAGAGTGTTATTGCGGGATTAAAGGTAAGGAATTTGACTTTGGAGTTATGGTCAGAGTTATGAGAGTTGTCACTTGGTGTGTGTTCAAATAAATTTTGAGGACAAAATTGTTGTAAGGAGGGGATAGTTGTAACGACCCAAAATTGCTAATAAGGCTTAAGGGCCTTAATTAGTGTGTCAGGAGGGCATAATTGGTATTTATGTTAATAAATGATTAAATGCATGGTTGTGTGGCATGCATGATTATATGAGTAAATGGATACGATTAGATGCATGTTTATGATTATTAAATATGCATGTGGGCCCTGTTTTGTTTATAAGGGCATGTTTGTAATCTTGGCCCGTTGAGGGCATAAATGTAATTATATGTGATAAATTGTTGAGACCACATTATTATGTGGATATAATTGCAGCATGTGGCTCGAGGTGATCCTAGTGAGCGGTTTAGCGAAATAGTCACGATGGGGATTTATACCCGGCTCGTGGGAGCCTGGGGGTATTTCTAGAATTTGGGAGATATAGTGGAGACCATTTGACATTGGGGAAAATAATTGGTGATTAATTAGATGACGGGACTTAAGTGGTAAACGTTAGGGACACTCGAGGAATTAGTGGGAATTAGGAGCAAATGACCAAAATGGCCTTAGAGTGGTTAAAGACTTGGTTATATTTGGGAGGGAAAAAAGGTCTTTTGGTGTTTTAAAGGGGATAAGTAACTTTCAACTCATTTAGACTCTGGTGGAATATTGTAGAAGGCTTAGAAACTGAAGGAAAAGAAAAGGAAAGAAAAACAGAACATGCAACTCACCATTACCCTCCCATATGATTTATATTTCCCCTCTCTCTTTCTGGTGGATTTTGGAGCTGTGAACTCAGGGAGGTCTAGGCTTGGTCTTGGGACTTTGATCCTTGGAGTGGCTAAGGAGAATATTTGGAGTTAGCTATCAATTAAGGTAAGGGTTAAAGGTTTTGTTTGAGTTTTCTGGGTTTGTTATGGTAAATCTCTTGAGTTTGGATTTATGGAAGGAATTTAAGGACTTGAGGTTGAGGATCTGAGGAACTAAAGTCTAGAAAGGGATTTAAAGCAACCTAAAGTTGAATTCCCTTAGCTAAGGTAACAAATTCTTATTTTGAAGTTCTGAATTTCTGGTTTTCTGATGATGTTCTTGAGCTTTTGAGCTCAAGTTTAGATTTTGTGACTGATGATGTTTTTAATTAAGTTTTGATGTTGATGGGTTGATTTTGTCTCTGCATGTAGCGCTGTAGCGCCCTTCTTGTGGCGCTATAATGCTACCCTGCCTTCGGAAGTGGGTTTTGGGTATTTTTCTTAGGGTTTTCTCTTGGGGGCTTGGGGGTCAATTCCACCACCCCGTTTGGTGGAATTGGGCTACCCGAGAGCTTGGAATTGGTTCCAAGGTTAGGTTACAAAATTAAATGTTAATGAGGATTCTATTTTGCGGTTGTGACTAGGTGTTCGCTAGGGCTTGGATCGGGATCGTGCTCGAGGGTCATCTTATTTAGCCAGAGCGTTCGAAATCGAAGGTAAGAAAACTGCACCCGGTTATGTGGATATGTTGGACTAAGAGTTCACTAAACTTGTATGTGATGTCATAAGATGGTATTATTCCATGGGGACATGTGATAAGGCCTAAGAGTGCCGGAATCAATATTTGCCATAGGACGCCGCTCGGCCACTGGTACCTGAGGTTAATCAAATAATCACTGAGCTTGGCTTAAGCGAGCCAGAGTCAGTGGGTTGAACATTGGGCTCGGCTTAAGTGAGCCGAAGATAGTGACTTAAACAGAGGGTGCGGCCTAAGGGCTCCAACCCTAAATATTGTGTGAAATGTTTACTGATGTTATTCTGATGACTGTGGCATGCTTATTGTCTGGATGGTTAATTATTGGTTTGCTGACTGATATTAACGATTATGTGAATGATGCAGTCTATTGAGTATTTGATTAATGATTTGTGAGTTCTCTGGTTACTATTTTTGATCATGCTATGCATTATTGTTTTCTTGCTGGGCCTCGGCTCACGGGTGCTACGTGGTGCAGGTAAAGGCAAGGGTTTGATGGTTCAACCATGAGTTGGAGAGCTCTGGGGGTGAGGTGTACATTGTCAACTGCTCGGCCGCCATGGTCGAGGGTTTGTGTTGGGACGGAAACCTAAAATGTATATTTTGCCATTAGAGTGGCCATGTTTATTTATAACTTTTGGAATTTTTGTAATTATGTCTTTTAAACCCTGTTTTGGGATCCCATGTACTAAACAATTATTTTAATGAAAATCATTTGTTTATGACCAAAATCTTCTAAACTCTACCTGTTTATTACTATAGGATCACGCTTTCGTTTGAAAGACTTGATTAGCAGGTCCTGCACTATTTTAAACACACAGTGTAACGGTCTTGGTTATCCAGGATGTTACAGATTGTTTTTCCAACCACTGTTGTTTTGATAACTGTTGCTCCGTGATATATTCAGCGCCATTGTGAGTTTTCAGCTCCTGTATATAACTCTTTTGGGCCCCACTGCTCGTGGCTGCCAATTGGGGTCCTTCGGCAATAGTGATTATATCTCTTCCTACTATTGGAGGAGGGTCAACTTGGTTCCCCTAATCTGTCTGAGCTCTGGGTTGAACAATCAGAGTTTCCAGAGCTGGACGAGAATTCTACCCGATTGATTGATTAGAAACTACTCAGTTTTGAGCATATTGGGCTAACATTCCAGCTTGAATGAGAGTTTCGATCTCGTCCTTCTAATGTCAGAAATCATTAGTGTTATGGTTAATGTCATTGGGATATGGTAAAATCTTAGAGGGATCTCTCTTCGCCCTTTAGTGTCTCAATGGCTCTGGTTTCTTCCACAGACGGCGATTAGAGTTTGCCAGGAAAATATGTTCCTGTGTATCGGTCAGGTTAGTGTAGGTGGCATAGTTGGGCTTGAATTTCTCCCCAGGCCTGTTCTTTTTTGTGCCGCTTTGGTTGCCCTCACCATTCCCTTTCCACTTATTGTTTCCCACTTGGTTATTCTAAGTAACAGGTTGAGTCGTAGCTGCAACATCTGTCACCGCTCCAGCGGCCTGAATAGGGACCTGGCTGGTTCCTGCGACAGTAGATCCCGCCTTCTCCAAATTTATCCATTCCTAAGCCCGGGCCAAGAACTCATCTACACTCTTAACTCCTTTCGCTGGAGCTCCTGCCATAAATTACCTCCTACCGTGATTCCCATCCTCATTGCCATGAGCTTTGAGCTATCATCAACATCTGTAGCTCGTGTTGCAATGTTGGTGAATGATTATGCCCAAACTTGTCTTTACAAGGCGGTTGTTGTAGTGTAGTATGGGCGGTCGTGTCCACAGAGAGATATCTTAATCAAAAAGTGATTAGTAGAACTTTAAGCACAAAAAGCAAATAAATCGTTGGTGGTTTTTGAGAAAATATTGATTATAAAATTAAAAGCATATAAAATTGGTAGAAAAATTCAATAACAAAAGTGATAAGGTTCCAAGAATCACCTATATGTTTGGCTCATTTATTTGGGTTTTGATTCACATTTATAACACAATTAAATTGTTCACTTCCCAACCATTAAATCGGACAATAAAACTTGAAGAACATATATAATAAAATGTATTCGAGTAATAACAATTCTCACCTTAGGAACATAGAAAATAATTTTATGTGGCAATAATGCAATAAAAGACCAATCATAAAATTACAATATCAATATATTTGTAATAATTATATTCACATAGAAAAAGCATGACTATTTCTATATAATACTAAATAGATAAATATATTGATATAGAGATAGAGAAAAATAGAAGAAAAATATATTACTCAAATGTATAAACTTTAAGCATTTGGTGAATCAAAACACAAATAAATTTTACCTTACATATAAGATCATCATTTACCTTATATAGGAAACTAGCCAAGAATGCTAGTCATTCTCACAATGATCTAGAGAGAAAATATGAGAAGAGATAGACAAAATAAGACTAAAATTTACTATAGTTTTTGCTAATGTAAAATTACACCCCGTCTAAAGAGAAAACATGCTCCTATTTATAGTGTTTTGAAATACCTAAATTTTAAAGGAAAATAAACAACTAATTTAATTCCAAATAAATTGGCTTAATCGATAATCCCTAAGAAAATGGATCAAATTTAAATTGCAATCTTCTAATAGCCTTCAATTTGTGATTAGAATCAATTTGGTGGAGATCATATTGCTGTGAATGTTGACCTTGGAATCCGCGTGAATCAACACAATTAATATTTGATTTGGAGTATTTGTGTGTAATCAATTCTCCCAGGAAGTTGATATGCAACATATTATAAAACAAATGGCTATGCACAAAAGCTTGATATGCTGCATCTGAAAATAGAAAATGAGTCACGACTTGGCTCATGCATGGAGTAAGGTTGGCGGACAAGACTCTTTTACAAATGGCTGGACTCTTCTTCATGGGCTTCTCTTTCTTTGAGCATCTCATTTAATTCCTTTGTAATTTTGCCACATTTTTCTACAAAATAAAAAAATTAATTAAAATTACATATTTTCATATCAAATAAATACTTTCTAATAATTTTATGAAAATATATAATTAAAATGTAATTTATTCAGACATTTTTACTTGCAAAAGTGCATTTTCATACACTAATCACAACCCCAACCAGCTTATTGCTAGTCCCTTAGCAATTCAAGCGGAGAAGAAAATTATTAAGTTGAGTAATCAAGTCAAACCAATCAAAACCAGCCAAGCATTTTAAAATATCATCAAGAAACTAGAAAGTGTTATGCAAGCTACTCAATTGTAACCCCAGAGTGTTGTGTGTGTACACCAAACCATATCCATTTCTTACCACAAGCCATAACACAAATAGTATCGAAAAACCTCAAAAGCGTAAAGTTCTCAACTCCAATTTCCTCACAGGCATTGAAAGTATTTTTCAATGGGAGAGATGACACTCTTGGAGTTGGAATTGTAACAATTAACGCTCAAATGAGAGAAGACAAAATTTTTAGGACAAACAATTTGAACAAATATTGATCACAAGATAGGCAAATCAAATAATTAGAATTCAAATGACAAACAACCTTTGGGATTTACAACAGAAACTTGAAGAATAAAGAGCCAACTAAAAATAAATTATAAATAAAGAAAAGAACACTTTTTTTTATAGAAACATACGAAGTTTAGCTTTTTTTTTTATTTTTAAAATTTTTTTTTTGACAAGAGGCAACACAAAAATACATGAACAAAAAGAAACATAAAATAAAATTACAACATGATATTATCCCTCCAGTGAATGTCATATTTTAAATTCCAAAGATCTGATTTCACCAACTCAAATGATCAATAAAAGTTTAAAAAGTCGTTTTCTCAACTCTCACAACTCACCAAGAAATGGAAAAACTTTAAGATTGAAATTTTTCTCAACTATTTGTATGAACAACCATCTTACCACATGTTTGGAACGTGCATTAAAGAACTATGAAAATCACTTCTTAATAGCTAAACAAAGCAAAAACCAACTCAAATCAAAAAAAATTCAGTCATGCTCAGAAAATTTTGAGAAAAATTGACTTAAACTTCAACACAATAATGCAATTCTCCAAATGAATGCTCACCAGAGCTCACCACCCCCAACCGAAAATCAAACAGTGTCCTCAATGTCAAAACAAATATGCAATGAAAAGGATAGGGAAAGAGAACTCCTGATAGATAAAATTATCCATGGGGTGATAGTTGAAACAACCTGATAATAACAACAGAAAACAAAACAAAAAAAAAACGAATGCCAAAAATACACAAAAATAAAAAGAAAGACAACAAAATAAAATAAAAATAAAAACAAGGAAAATCAAACCATTCAGAGTGTATAAACTGGATCCTCAAGAAGGACTTCTTCAACATGGCTCACACTCTCGATGTAATGCTTCAATCTCTGGCCATTGACTCTAAAAATTCTCCCATCGGTTGGGTCCTTGACCTCAATAGAACCGTTGGGAAAAACTTGTTTCACCACAAATGGGCCAGTCCACCACGATCTCAACATGCCAGGGTGGAAATGAAATCGAGAATCATAAAGATGCACCTTTTGATTCACTTGAAAATGCTTTCGCAGGATCTGTTTATCATGAGAAATTTTCATTTTTTCCTTGTAGATCCTGGAATTGTCATATGCCTCATTTCTCAACTCCTCAATTTCAGACAGTTGGAGTTTACGATTAATGCCTGCAACACAAATATCAAAATTAAAGGCTTTGACAGCCCAATAAGCCTCATGCTCAAGTTCAACTGGAAAATGACAAGCTTTCCCATAAACAAGCCGATAGGGAGACATCCCAAGAGGGGATTTGAAAGCAGTATGGTTTGCCCAGAGTGCGTCAAGAAGACGAGAAGACCAATCTTTTCGGTCAAGATTTACCGTTTTTTCCAGAATTTGTTTTATCTCCCTATTTGCTAACTCTGCTTGCCCATTGGTTTGCGGATGATAGGAATTAGCAACCTTATGGAGTACACCGTACTTCCGCATGAGAGCCTCAACAGACTTATTGCAAAAATGGGTGCCTTGATCACTAATGATAGCATGAGGCGTACTGAACCTTGACAAAATATTTTCCTTCAAGAACTTAGTAACTGTTGCATTATCATTTGTTCAACAGGGTACAGCCTCGACCCATTTGGAAACATAATCCACAGCAAGGAGAATGTAAAGGTAACCAGAAGAAGATGAAAATGGTCTCATGAAATCTATCCCCCAACAATCAAATATCTCAATCACAAGAATTGGGTTCAAGGGCATCATATGACTACGGGATAGAGAACCTAACTTCTAGCACCTCACACATGAACGACAGAATTCATTGGTGTCTTTGAATAAAGTGGGCCAATAAAGACCACACTGTAAGATTTTTGCAGCAGTTTTCTTCACAGAGAAGTGACCACCACAAGCATCATTATGACAAAAGTTCAGAACACTAGACACCTCATCATCAGGGATGCATCTTCGCATGATCTGATCGGGGCAATACTTGAACAAATATGGATCATCCCAATAGAAATTGTGCACCTCAACCAGAAACTTGCATCTATCTTGTGAATTCCACTCAGAAGGAAGTTCACCTATTACTAAGTAGTTGACAATGTGTGCATACCATGGTAACTTAGTAACAACAAGCAGTTGTTCATTGGGGAAATCATCACGAATAGGTGGACCATCAGCGGAATCACTGAATTCAAGTCAGGACAAGCGATCCACGATGATATTCTCAACACCTTTCTTGTCTTTGACTGTGATGTCAAATTCTTGCAATAGAAGGATCCACCATATTAAGCGTGCCTTAGTATCCTTTTTGGAAAGGAGGTACTTAAGGGAAGAATGATCTGTGAAGATTGTAATAGGTGAACCAATCAAGTAAGCTCAAAAATTTTCAAGAGCAAAGACAACAACAAGCAACGCTTTTTCAGTAGTGGAATAGTTCATTTGAGCACTATTAAGAGTTCAACTTGCATAATAGACAACAAAGGGTTTCCCCTCCCTTCGTTGTCCCAAAACAGCACCAACAACAAAATTGCTCGCGTCACACATGATTTCAAAAGGCGAATTCCAATCAGGTGACTGCATGATAGGAGTGGAAGTTAATTTTGCAACAAGTGTTCAGAAAGCATCCTCACACTTCGGCATCCACTCAAATGTAGCATCTTTGGCTAGGAGGTTACATAGTGGACGAGAAATTGCTGAAAAGTTTTGAATGAACCTCCTATAAAAACCAGCGTGCCCAAGAAAAGATCTAACATCATTGATAGTTTTTGGAGTGGGAAAATTAGAAATGAGATCAATCATAGACTGATCAACCTCAATTCCTCTTTCAGAGACAATGTGTCCCAAGACTATGCCTGAAGATACCATGAAGTGACATTTCTCTCAGTTGAGCACAAGACCTTTCTCAATACATCGTGTCAAAACAGATTCTAAATTAAGAAGGCTTGCATCAAAAGAGTTTCCAAAGACTGTTAAATCATCCATGAATACCTCCATGCATTTTTCAACCATGTCACTGAAAATACTCATCATGCTCCTTTGGAAAGTGGCTGGTGCATTACATAGTCCAAATGGCATATGCCGAAAAGCATAAGTACCAAAAGGACATGTGAAAGTGGTCTTATCTTGATCCTCCATTGCAATCTCAATTTGATAATAGCCTGAATAGACATCAAGAAAGCAATAAAAAGGATGACCAGCCACACGTTCAAGGATTTGGTCGATGAATGGAAGTGGGAAATGATCTTTGCGGGTGGCAAAATTCAACTTTCGATAGTCAATGCACATGCGCCAACCCGTCACAGTTCTTGTGGGGACAAGGGCCCCTTCCTCATTTTCAACAACAGTTACACCTTACTTTTTGGGTACTACCTGAGTTGGACTGACCCATTTGCTATCAGCCACTAGATAAATGATGTCAACATCCAAAAGTTTCAACACTTCATTTTTCACAACATCTTACATTGTGGGGTTCAGTTTTCTTTGAGGATCTCTTCGAGGGATTGATCCATCCTCTAGATTGATTCGATGGGAGCAAATCAATGGGCTAATACCTTTAATATCAGTAATCATCCAACCTAATGCAGATTTATGCTTCTTTAGTAGCTTGACTAACTGCATTTCTTATGAAGGATCAAGTTTGGACGAGATGATAACAGGAAAGGTATCACCATCCCCCAAGAAGACATGTTTTAAACCCTCAGGTAGTTGGGCTAACTTAACAAATGGGAACCTCTTCAGCAGAAGGTTTTGGCTTTTCCCTTTCACTAGGTAACTCTTCAAAGCGAGGTTGCCAAAACTTGGTTCTTCCATTTTGTGAGTCTTTGTAACAAGAGATTTCATTAATTGACTCATGAAAACCAGAACTTTCAGAAAAAGAGAGGAGTTCATCAAGATTATCATAATTGCTTTGCAATTGAATCTCCTCAGCAATGAGCGTGTCAATCAGAAATGTCTGATAACACTCATCATCATCATGTGGTTGTTTTGCAACATATAAAAAAAATTGACCTCTAGAGTCATATTCCCAAAAGATATTTTCATGAGACCATTCCTACAGTTAATAAGGGCATTAGCTATTGTTATACCCAAAAATTGGAGAATGCATCCTAGGAGGCTAAGGAGAATGCATCTAGGAGAGTGCCTCCTAGGAGGGCTAAGAGGGTGGTCCTAGGAGACCCCAAGGAGGGTGTGGTCCTAGGAGACCCCAAGGAGGGTGTGGTCCTAGGAGACCCCAAGGGTGTGTAGGAGGTAAGCCTCCCAAGGTTTTCTAAGTGTTGGCTCGAACGTGCCCAAGGTAAATAGCTAAGGAGGAGGAGTCTCATGCAAGAGAATGGAGACTTAGACTTTCATAAGGAAAGTCTATACAATGTTCGATCGGACATGTTTGGGAGATGCTAAAGAAGGTTGCCTCAATGTTGTCCAAGGTGAGGTTCCCTCAATATTGTCCAAGGTGAGGTTCCCTCAATATTGTCCAAGGTGAGGTTCCCTCAATGTTGTTCAAGGTGAGGTGCCAAGGAAGTTGCCTCGGACCACCTTGGTCCGAGGAGAAGCTAAGGAGATTGGTTCAAGGAGGGACATGGCATGCTGGAGGAGAGTACATGTTCGAGGAGAACCATGCACGTTCAGCCCACCCAAAGCATGTCCTACCACCATGCATATCCTACCACCATGCATGTTTAACCAGCACTTGCATGGGTAGTGAGTAGGAGGTGGACCAACTAGCTAGAGGAGACTAAGTCGGATACAACTTCAACAACATGCGCGGGAATCTCTCATTCTTCCCACAAATAGGGAGTTTGTTACATTTTGAATGTTGAATGTTTATTTGTAATATAAATATAATAAATATAGTAAAATATCCCTATTATAAGGGGATATCAGTTGAGGATCCCATCTCTATAAATAGAGAGCTGATGGGATGAGAAGAGGGTCCCTTCTGCTTATTCTTTCTAGAGAGATAAAATTGGGTCTGTCTATTCTAGAGAGAGAAAGTGCTGAAATTAGAGAGAATTCTTGTATTTTCACAATTTATACTGAAGAAACTCAGTTGGCATAGTCCATCTGATCTTGAGTATAGATTTATAAATCACAACTCTAAGTGGATTAGGCTATTACCGACAATCGGGGCTGAACCACTATAAAAATTCTGTGTTATTTACTTTTCTTGTTTATACCGTCTGTTGTCGTTTACATTCTCTTGAAGGTTCGTCGTATTTGACGTTCTCACGTCGTTGGCTAAAAACGCAGTCAACATTTTGGTGCTTTCATTGAGAGCCTGAAGAGAAGAACAGACGGTCCCTGAAGCAAGATGGCGCCTAAGAACACCACTGCTGCTTCCAAGAGGACGAACTCCTCTAAAGAACCTGCTAGATATGAAGGTCCTTGCCCACAATATCATGAGAATGAACCTAGGGTCATGCTTGAGGATGTGACTCCAGGAGTTGAAGAGCTCCAAGAGACCATGGGGGCCTTCCAGGAGGAGATGGCACGATTCCACGCTAGGCAAGAGGCGTTTGCTGAAGAGATGGCCAGGCAGAGAGCTGCCTTAGAGCAGCAAAAACGCGATATGGAGGCCAGAAGTGAGGAGCTCAGACAACAACAGGAGGAGGTCAACCAGAAACATCGTGAAGCAGCGCTTGCTTTGGAGGCTGCTACCAAGTTGGCCCAGGCCAATGCCCAAGCTACAGCACGAGGGGCAACCACTCCAGGAGCAAGGACCACAGAAGCTGGTGGTAGGAGTAATGATAGACCAAGGAGGGGTGGTAATAACCCACCTAGTGAGGGAGATGGAGTTCGATCGCACACTACCTCAACCCAAGGGGAGCACTCTAGAACCCCCTCCAGAAGTCACCGATCGGGCAGTAAAAAGACTCCACCTGGGCAGGAGCAAAATAAATCTCCTAGAGAGAAGAGGACCTCTCAGTTCAAAGATGGGCATGGGGGGGATGAGGCTGATAGTCATCCAACCAGCCAATCCAAGGAAAAGGAGGGCCACAACCCACAAGGAGGAGAACACTGCCCAGAGCGTGCCAAGAAGCCTCCATTGCACCCCGACCAGCGGCGTAGCAGGAGAGATGAAGTCCCACGTAGTAAGCCCACTGGGAAATCGAAGAGTACGGTGTTTGATCGGGTAGGAGAGCATGCTTCTCAGAAGGATCTGAGGGATGTTATCACCAACAAGAGGAGGACCGTCCCGGTCGAAGGGCAAAATCTGGACCGTCCTACCAGTCAATTAGAAATACTTGACGGTGGCGTGCCAGATGGTAATGCCCGACCAGGCGGTCAAAACCTTGGAACCTCATCAGTTGCACCAGCTATCCAAGCCCAGCTTGACATGCTAGCAGCTGCAGTGCAAGGTTTGTCGAAGCGACCTTCCGAGATAGATCCGATAGACTACCGGAGTGGCAGCCCGTTCTCTGCTCGAATAAGAGCAGCCCAACCACCAGCAAAGTACAAAGCACCGATACTGCCAATTTATACCGAAAAGGCGGACCCAATAAGACATGTTGGGAAGTTTGAGGACCAGATGGAACTACTCGGGGTGAGTGATGACTATCGGTGTAGAGTCTTCCCCACCACCTTGACGGACACTGCCCAAGAGTGGTATTGGAGGTTTAAACCAAACTCCATTACCTCTTGGGAGTCATTCAGGAAGGAGTTTTGTAGACAATTTAGCACTGCCCGGACTCCACCAGTTTATGCCAACGACTTGGCAGATATCAAACAAAGAAAAGATGAGTCTCTAAAGATCTATATACAGAGGTTCATGAGAGAAGCCAATAGAGCAACTGCTGTAGGAGACGAAGGGAAGATGGTTGCCATATCTGCTGGGATAATTTATCGAAGTCCTCTATGGGATAGCATCCATCGCCATCCAATCTCAACACTTCAACAATTTCTTGACCGGGCGGAAAAATATATGAATTTGGATGATGCGATAGAGAAAGGGGAGAATAGCATAAACAACCCAAGCAGACCAACTGACTCTCCTAGTGATGGTGGAAAGAAACGTAGAAGTAATGGGTCTGACCACCATGAAGAAAAGAAGGCAAAGATGGATTCAAGTGAGAAGCCAACCAAGTATGAGCCTCAATTCACCAACTACACCACTCTCTCAACCAGTAGAGCAGAGATATATCTTGCTAGTCAAGAGGAGGTTCCTTACAAGAAGCCTCCACCCATCAGGAGAGAGATGAGGAAGAGAGACATGAACAAGTATTGTCGCTTCCATGAAGATTATGGTCACGACACAAATGAATGCAACCACCTCAAGGACGAGATAGAATTTCTTCTCCGGTCGGGCAAGTTGAAGAAGTACCGAGCAGAGACACCCCAAGGAGAAGGAGGTAGAAGCAACTCCGGATTCAAGCGACAAAAATCTCCACCCTTGCAGCCTGGACCCGTGGACTTCACCGTAGACACTATATGTGGAGGTCCACCCTTAGCTGAGGAGAGCAACGAAGCAAGAGGAGGGGTATGCTGAGGAGGAGTGCTAGGAGCAGGAATCGTTGGAGTGGCGTGCACATAGAGCGTCGAAGGAGATATTATTTTTAAATACCGCTTTCAGAGTGGTAGCTTGATTTCGAGTTTTTTAGACTTGTTATTTAAGTTTGGTGTATGAACTGGTTATTTGTTAACCAGACATTTTATTTTGAACAATTTTGGTTGTTTAAGACTCGTTGTTAAACATGTTTTGTCATTTTTAATTTACGAGTAATAAAAGAGACTACGCGCAGCGTGGTCGATTCTTGCTACAAATATGCATGTGTGTTAGTTATCCGAGCAGTGTTCAACTGGTCGATGTGTTCAAGCAGTGTTCAACTGCTTGAGTATTTTCCATATATCCTATGTGTTTCACGAGTAGTTAACTGCTCGAACAGATTCAGTCATGTAGCAAGTGACTAAGGGTCTTTCAACCTCCAACCACCTGGGGGGCACATGGGGTATGCTGGTATATAACTTAACACAGGCAATAAGAGCACGAGGTAATATATCTGTTTTTAGGCTGACTTGTAAATTTTCGAAGTCCAAAAAGGCCATTAAGCTAACTTGCTTGGCAAAGCTTAAGTAACTTGGAATTTTTAAAATTTCAAGTTAGGAGCAGATATTCGTGTGACCATAAACATCATGCTCATAAAATGTTAGAGCAACAAGAGTGTGAGAAAGTATACTTAGCATGGACTCATGAAATGTCTAGAATTTCTAAGTTAGAAAACTAAGTACTCATGCGAAAATCTAAGGCATACACCAGAGTGACTTTACTCTTCACAAAAAACTTATAACTTTTTAAGTCTAGAGGAGACTTAGAATGTTTTAAGCTAATAGAGAGAAGTAAAGTATAAGTGCCAACAGCTACAAGTTTAGCTCACCAGGTGCAAAGTTTTCTTGCTCAGGAGAGCAGATACAACTTCCCTGGTCGGCTAAGCATGTATCATCGATCAACATTCCCTGGAGTGAATCAAACAAATGCATGCAAAATAGATGCTACATGGTGAAAATTTGTCCTTGGGAGGAGAAGTCAAGTTTTCACTAAGATTGATTGAGAGAAATCAATCTCTCAAAATAAATTTGGGAGGGTCGAACAAGGTGCTTTGATGGTTTTTCCTAAAAGTACCTAAGAGTGCCCAAGCAAATGCATAAAAATGTGGTGTCTAAGCATACCTTGAGGTGGCCGATCGGATGCATGTTGATCCAAGGAGCATCTCGCCTACGTCCAAGGATCTAGGCCCAGAAATATTGGTGCCTAAGGTACTGCATCTGAGGAGGAGAAACACGCTTGAGTGGTTGGAAGCTACATTATATCCGATCGGAGTGGGGGGCATTCGTCTGAGGTGATGTGTTTAGTTCCAAGGAGAAGCGTCCAAATGGTGATGCTGCCTATGTCCGATCGGAGAAGGAATGCTTGGAAGGCTGGCTACTGTTCCATGCATTGCATTGCATTGCATTGCATTCATGTTAACACGGCTTATGCCTGTTTGTCCATGCTCACGATCAATACAGGTGCTTAAAGTGTTTGAAAAATTGGGTGTCCAAGCATACTTTGAGATGGCCGATCGGATGCATGTTGATCCAAGGAGCATCTCACCTACGTCCAAGGATCTAGGCTAGAAATATTGGTGCCTAAGGTGCTACATCCGACCAAGAGGAAACAAGAAGTATCCAGTCGGACCTAGGTCTTTGGCACCATAAGAAAAGAAGTGTCCGATCGGACAAGAAGTGTGCCTAAGGTGCTACATTCGACCAAGAGGAAACAAGAAGTATCCAGTCGGACCTAGGTCTTTGGCACCATAAGAAAAGAAGTGTCCGATCGGACAAGAAGTGTGGTACCCGATCGGACCTTGATGGAGGAGCCAAATGTTTGGCTCGGGCCATGTCCGAGGAGAAGCCAAGTCATTGGCTTGGACCTTGGTTCAAGGAAAGGTCATGAAAGCTTCGATCGGATTATGTTCGAGGAGAAGGCCATGCATGTGTGCCAAGGGTCCGATCGGACCTTAACTTGGTGAGCTTCCAAAAAGATTGGCTCGGAGCAAGTGAGAGGAGAAGTCCCATACAAGCCAAAAGATAGAGTTAGTTTTGGGCCAAAAGTGCATTGTCCGATCGGACATGATTGAAGATGCCAAGAAGAGTGTCCAGGTCCGATCGGATCACATCCAAGGAGACCATGTTTTGCATGGTGCAAGCCGAGCATGTCCAAGGAGCCTAATGCATGTGTCCGATCGAACAATCTTGTTCAAGGGCCCTAGTCCTAGCATCCGATCGGATCACGATGTTTAATCCTAGCGCAACCAAATCAAGGATATTCAACAACCTGCCTCTATACTATGATGTTTTTGCAACATATACAAAGGGAGCTTATATTTTCATTACATCAAGAAAATATAGTTTGAAGAAATCACAAGGAAAGTTCAAGACAAGTTCTGTCATGGGAGTTTATGTGAAAGTTATCATCCGGATAGGAGCTTTTGGATGACCTCAAGAGCATTTTGCTAGAAGAAAAGTTTATCATACGAGGGGAATCGTATAATAAACTTGGGGGGCAAATGTTATACCCAAAAATTGGAGAATGCATCCTAGGAGGCTAAGGAGAATGCATCTAGGAGAGTGCCTCCTAGGAGGGCTAAGAGGGTGGTCCTAGGAGACCCCAAGGAGGGTGTGGTCCTAGGAGACCCCAAGGAGGGTGTGGTCCTAGGAGACCCCAAGGGTGTGTAGGAGGTAAGCCTCCCAAGGTTTTCTAAGTGTTGGCTCGAACGTGCCCAAGGTAAATAGCTAAGGAGGAGGAGTCTCATGCAAGAGAATGGAGACTTAGACTTTCATAAGGAAAGTCTATACAATGTTCGATCGGACATGTTTGGGAGATGCTAAAGAAGGTTGCCTCAATGTTGTCCAAGGTGAGGTTCCCTCAATATTGTCCAAGGTGAGGTTCCCTCAATATTGTCCAAGGTGAGGTTCCCTCAATGTTGTTCAAGGTGAGGTGCCAAGGAAGTTGCCTCGGACCACCTTGGTCCGAGGAGAAGCTAAGGAGATTGGTTCAAGGAGGGACATGGCATGCTGGAGGAGAGTACATGTTCGAGGAGAACCATGCACGTTCAGCCCACCCAAAGCATGTCCTACCACCATGCATATCCTACCACCATGCATGTTTAACCAGCACTTGCATGGGTAGTGAGTAGGAGGTGGACCAACTAGCTAGAGGAGACTAAGTCGGATACAACTTCAACAACATGCGCGGGAATCTCTCATTCTTCCCACAAATAGGGAGTTTGTTACATTTTGAATGTTGAATGTTTATTTGTAATATAAATATAATAAATATAGTAAAATATCCCTATTATAAGGGGATATCAGTTGAGGATCCCATCTCTATAAATAGAGAGCTGATGGGATGAGAAGAGGGTCCCTTCTGCTTATTCTTTCTAGAGAGATAAAATTGGGTCTGTCTATTCTAGAGAGAGAAAGTGCTGAAATTAGAGAGAATTCTTGTATTTTCACAATTTATACTGAAGAAACTCAGTTGGCATAGTCCATCTGATCTTGAGTATAGATTTATAAATCACAACTCTAAGTGGATTAGGCTATTACCGACAATCGGGGCTGAACCACTATAAAAATTCTGTGTTATTTACTTTTCTTGTTTATACCGTCTGTTGTCGTTTACATTCTCTTGAAGGTTCGTCGTATTTGACGTTCTCACGTCGTTGGCTAAAAACGCAGTCAACAGCTATAGCAAGGAAAGGTCTTCCAAGTATGATAGGAATTTTTGACTCCATGTTAACCACAGATTGAGTATCCAGAATGAGAAAGTCAACGGGGTAATAGAATTTGTCAACTTGAACAAGAACATCCTCAACAATACCTCGAGGCTTCTTGATAGAACGATCAACCAACTGTAAGACAACAGAAGTAGGCTTGATTTCACCAAGACCAAGTTGCGAGTAGACAAAATAAGGCATGGGATTGACACTCGCTCCTAAGTCTAGCAAAGCTTGGTTGAATTCATGAGTCCCAATTTGACAGAAAATGGTGGGACAACCAGGATCTTTGTATTTTGGCGGTGTCTTTTGTTCAATTAATGCACTAACTTGCTCAGTCAAGAAAGCAGTCTTCTTGACATGATGCTTCCTTTTTACAGTGCAAAGATCCTTGATAATTTTAGCATAGGCTGGCACTTGTTTGATGATGTGAAGCAAATGAAGATTTATCTTCACTTGTGTCAAGTGCTCAAGGATTTCTCCTTGATTTTCAGGAATTTTCCCAGCAGGTCTCAGAGCCTGGGGAAATGGAACTTTTATAGAAGCATTGGATGGCACACTTTCAGGGACAACATGTGGAGATTTTGTAGTAGCTGCTATTGGTGGATCTTCCAAAGCTTTACCACTTCTAGTTATGATGGCATTAGCCTCCTTAATGTTTTGATTGTTAGAGCTAGATGTTTGAGCCATATGTTGCCCTTGTGCATTGAATTGAGGCTGAGAAGGAAGTTTGCCTCTTTCAGAAATAGCCAAGGATCTAGTAAGTTTTGAAAATTGACTTTTCATTTCCTTGATTTCTTCCATCATTTGGCGATTTATTTTGGCTTGCTCCGCCATGAATGAATGGAGGGTGTTCTCAAGAGAACTCCTTTGAGGTGAAGCATTGTATTGAGGAGCAGATTGAGTTTTTGATTGTTGAGACTGGTGCTCATTTCTCCATTGCCCTCTAGAAGATTGTGCTTGGTTGGGATCTCTCCAACTGAAATTCAGGTGGTTTCTCCAACCAGGGTTGTACGTATGAGAGAATGGCTTATTATAGGCCCATAAGGCATTGCATTGCTCTTCATATACCCCCCTCATTTCCCTAAAAGCTAAGCATTCCTTAGCTAAATGACCCGTTCCTCCACACAAAACATGGCTCATGTGTTTCTGCTTGGGCAACAATATGCAGTCCTTGCCCACCTTTTGTCTTAAATGCCTCAAGTTACTTTGTTAAGGACTCAACTTGGGCTTTGAGGATGTCCTCCTCCCTCAGTTGGTAAATTCTTGCTGGTCGTTTTCGGTCAGTGCTTTCAGTAGCAATTGGACCAGTCCAGATATGATATTTTTCTACAAGCTCATTGAGATATTCCAAGGCTTCTTCAGGATCTTTTTGAAGGAATTCACCATTGCACATCATTTATACAAACAGGCGTTCACGAATAGTGAGGCCTTCATAGAAATAGCTTACTAAGCGCCATTTTTCATAGCCATGGTGGGGACAAAGAGTTAACAGTTCCTTAAACCTTTCCCAGACTTGATAGATAGTTTCATTGTCTTTTTGGGAAAAAGTAGAAATTTATCTTTTCAAGCCATTGGTCTTGTGGTTAGGGAAGTATTTGTGGAAGAATGGCGATTTCATTTCATCCGATGTTCCAATAGACCTTGGTCTCAGAGAGTATAACCAGCTTTTAGCCTTATCCTTCAAAGAGAAGGGAAAAAACTTCAATTGCACAGTTTTCGCGATATTAGCTTGGTTATAGAAAGTGGCTACCACCTCCTCAAATTCCCTAATATGCACATAAGGATTTTCATTTTCTAAACCACAGAAATTTGGCAAGAGTTGAATCATGCAAGGTTTAAATTCAAAGTTGGGGATATTAGGTGGAAAGATGATACAAGAAGGGGTAGGAGTACGAGTAGGATGGTGATAGTCATTCAGACTTCTTTGCTGAATTTCCTCATGATGAGCCATTGCGAAAGGATTATGAGCAATTGTTGAAGTAGGAGAGGCAATGTTGGATGTATCAGAAGAGTTGTCACTAGGGGTGTCAGGTCTCCTTACAAATCTCCCTAGTTCATCTCTGTGACGATTCATCCAATTTCAAAAAGGAGAATTTTTTTTTTATTAAACTTGTTCCTTGGTAGATTTGGACAATTTGAAATGATCTCACATGCCTCACCAGAACTCCCCGAGGTTACTAGATGAGTAGGAAAAATCATAATTCAAACCTTTTTAACCAAATAACCAATAAGTAAAATAAATTACTTATTTTGAAAGAACAAGCTTGGTTTTTTTAAATAGTAATAAGTTCAAAAATGTAATAATACAAGGGCATACACAAGAAATATTCCCAGGCCGATTGGGAAGGTTGCCAAGGTACCGCTTCGTCCCACACTTTCCTAGACAGAACCAAGGTTCCCAGGAAAGTGTAAAGGGTACTCTATCACAAACCTTAAAAGCCAATCTTTCTAGACAGAATACTCTCAGTTTTTACCACTTGTAGCATTACACTATTGTTCACAATACTAGAAAGTTTTATGCAAAAATTTTATAATGCTAATTAGAAGCCTAATGTTACACAAATTATGGAACCTAAGTTATTTTCTAAAAATAAATAAAAATAAAAATAAAATGATTCAAACATATAAAAGATAATACTAATAATAAAATATAGTGGAAACACCAATATTATATACACATACAAAGAAACCAAATAATAAAACTAAAATGACTTACCTCTTGGCTGTATATTCCACTAAGCTTTTGAAATTTATCTCCCCGGCAACGGCGCCAAAATTTGATTACGCCCAAACTTGTCTTTACAAAGCAGTTGTTGTAGTGTAGTATGAGCGGTTGTGTCCACAGAGAGATATCTTAATAAAGAAGTGATTAGTAGAACTTTAAACACAAAAAAGAAAATAAATCGTTGGTGGTTTTTGAGAAAATATTGATGATAAAATTAAAAGCATATAAAATTGGTAGAAAAATTCAATAACAAAAGTGATAAGGTTTCAAGAATCACCTATATGTTTGGCTCATTTATTTGGGTTTTGATTCACATTTATAACACAATTAGATTGTTCACTTCCCAACAATTAAATCGGACGATAAAACTTGAAGAACATATATAATAAAATGTATTCGAGTAATAACAATTCTCACCTTAGGAACATAGAAAATAATTTTATGAAAACTCTAAAAATGACAATATACCTTATTGGAAATAATGCAATAAAAGACCAATCATAAAATTACAATATCAATATATTTGTACTAATTATATTCACATAGAAAAAGCATGACTATTTCTATATAATACTAAATAGGTAAATATATTGATATAGAGATAGAGAAAAATATATTACTCAAATGTATAAACATTAAGTATTTGGTGAATTAAAACACAAATAAATTTTACCTTGCATATAGGATCATCTTTTACCTTATCTAGGAAACTAGCCAAGAATGCTAGTCATTCTCACAATGATCTAGAGAGAAAATATGAGAAGAGATAGACAAAATAAGACTAAAATTTACTATAGTTTTTGCTAATGTAAAATTACTCCCCGTCTAAAGAGAAAACATGCTCCTATTTAAAGTGTTTTGAAATACCTAAATTTTAAAGGAAAATAAACAACTAATTTAATTCCAAATAAATTGGCTTAATCGATAATCCCTAAGAAAATGGATCAAATTTAAATTGCAATCTTCTAATAGCCTTCAATTTGTGATTGGAATCAATTTGGTGGAGAACATATTGCTGTGAATGTTGACCTTGGAATCCGCGTGAATCAACACAATTAATATTTGATTTGGAGTATTTGTGTGTAATCAATTCTCCCAGAAAGTTGATACGCATCATATAATATCAAACTGAAGAAAATAAAACAAATGGCTATGCACCAAAGCTTGACACGTGGCATCTGAAAATAGACAATGAGTCACGACTTGGCTCATGCATGGAGTAAGGTTGGAAGACAAGACTCTTTTACAAATGGCTGGGCTCTTCTTCATGGGCTTCTCTTTCTTTGAGCATCTCATTTAATTCCTTTGTAATTTTGCCACATTTTTCTACAAAATCAAACAAATTAATTAAAATTACATATTTTCATATAAAATAAATACTTTCTAATAATTTCATTAAAATATACAATTAAAATATAATTTATTTAGACATTTTTACTTGCAAAAGTGCATTTTCATGCACTAATCAGTGAACCTACTCAAATATGCTTTCAAGGACTCACTAGGTTACTATTTTATGTTGGCCAATGAGTTGGCCTCAACTCGAGTTTTCTTCGTAGCCTGGAACGCTCTCTTAAACTCGGAAGACAACTTCTTCCATGAGGTGATCGAATATCTTTTTTATTTATTGAACCGCTGTCTGGTGAGTACGGTCAAAGTTGCGGGGAACAATATACATCTTAGGTCAATCGTCAGTGTATTGAACGTCTTGAGGTGGGTGGATGGATATGAGTTTCCATCAAACGCAGGCATGGTCGACATCCTGAATCCAACAGGATACGGTGCTGCTACAATATTTGGAGTGAAAAGCTCAAGCTCCTCATCAGAATCACAATCATCAATTCCTTTTCCAGATAAAAACTTCTTCATCTGCTCCTCCATCAAGGCTAGTCGCTCAAGGGTTGAATCTTTGGTCTCTAGGTTAGCTGGGGGCTAATCGCTAGCCCCCATTCGATTGTGCGCATTAGATGGGTTGTTTTCCCTCCAAGTTCGAGCTTGGTAAGGTGGGACATTCCCATTGTCACACATGATAGATAGACCTCCCCCATGCTGAGTATAACTCATATCATCATTGTACTATGGATACCTCATTTGTGAATTCAGATGATCACGCATGTCAGGATGTGGATCAGAACGAGGAATTTGTGTGGAACTCAGATGATTCCTCAGGTCACTTTCAGACTTGCCTCCATGTTGGCTCCCTGTTTAGTAACTTCTATTAACAAAACTTACGACACTCGGCTGAGATCGAGGATTTGGATTACCAGCGCGAGGCCGTGGGACATAGATGTCTTTTAACGGGGGAGGATTCCTCCTGCTATCCCCCCGAACTGGAGTGTTTCTCTACGCGCGCGGTGGTGTGGGATTCCTAACCGGTGATGCCAGGTGCCTTATCGGTGAGGCTATCCTTATCCCATCAGGTCGTACTTAGTTAGCCCATCTCGGTTCTACCACGATCTCCCGAGTCCCCTATGCTTGTGGCTCTGATCGCAGTACAGATTGATTTCCTGGGGCATTTTGTCTCCGTGAATTGGTCCCAGCTCGCTCGGTTGGGTTATTGTGAACATTCCTTGGAATCTGTTCGAAAGGCACGGGGTTGGGGTTGCAGTTCTGACTGATTGGCTAACATGGGGACGATGGTTCATGTGATGATTAGTAGGTTGAGCACTCTGCTGATTTTGCTCTAAAGGTACAGAGCTTGGAGTTGCAGTTCTAACATAACAACTAGGATTGGGTCCGTTATTCCTGTGGAACCTATGGGAACCACTTTGCCTCTTTCCGACATTGACGTCGGTTGCAAGAGGGGGTAACCAAGCCAGGACCTCCTCATTCTACCTGTTAGCCCAAGCTAGATGAATCCTTAATTAGTCATTCTCCATCTCGATGGTTGTTAGATATCCTGGATTAGGATTTGGTGGGTGTGGCGCTAAACTCCCAATATCGTCTTGGCCCACATGTTGCTTTCCAGGGTGTTGCTGAATGTCTGGGCCTTTTTCAGTGGGAACGACCGTATGATACACCTCATGGTGACCAAGCTGCTCCATTTCATTGTCAAGCATTGATCGGGTGACCACCATGATGAATATTGAGTGAAACTTGTAAGGGATTAAGCAGTAATGAACTCTCAACAAAAGCACCAAACTGTTGACAAGGTTTTTCGCCAACAATGGATTAAGAAATCCGATAACAAAGATATTAATAATATTTTCTAAACCTTAATTAATTAGATGAAAAATTTCTCACTCACACTTTTACGTGGTTCAGTGATTAAAAACCCACCTAGTCCACGAGGCAATGTTATTGTTGTCTTACGATTTCTGTAGAGTTTCTATATCATAAAAACAATAGTCAATTTTCCTGTCCATTGTCCCTGATATTTATAGTGAATACTCTTGGACAAGTTTGGATAACCGTGTGCATAAATATGGTAAATACTCAATCAAGATAATTCTCATTTACATAGGGATACGATTGCCTGTGGAAATTACTCCTGTTATCTTGGCAATAAATATGTAATACAACCTGGGCATTAATGATCCGATAAGGAACCTCTAAGTCTTTTGGGATCCTTCAATGTGCGTTATGACCAGGTTTCCATGAGCTGAACATATTCCTCGAGCTGGAGATCGAAGAGTGAACAGACTTTAGTTCGGATCAAGTTCGAAGTATCCAAAAGGTGACTTAACCATTACATTTCTCAAACTAGGTTATGGTCCTAAGAGGCGATCTGGAGACTATCTGCATGGCGCACTGTCAAGTCTTAACTCGAGCTTCTTACATCGATGTTAGCTAGATGTTCTGCTCGCCTGCTTTCTCCATGTGTTTATCTGACAGCTATACCCCCCTAGCTGAATGATTGAATCCACGCTTATTTTGGGGTACAACAATAATCATTGAATAATAATGAATTAAAAATAGACAAATTCGATACTTATCAATGGTACATACATTTTAATGGTAGTATATAATTTTGCTAGCATAGTATATACATTTTTGAGTAATAATTTTGTAAGTTTTGTTGGTATATTATTTTCCAACTCAATATTTGTATTTTGTGGTACGGTATATGATTATTTTTTAGATAATATTTAAGTTCTTTCTTGTTATATGTAATGGTGGTATATAATTTTGTTAGCATGATATATACATTTTAATGGTGATATATAATTTTGTTAGCATGGTATATACACTTTTTTAGTAATAATTTTAAGTGTTGTTGGTATATAATTTCCAACTCAGTATATATGTATTTTGTGATATGGTATATCTTTTTTTTTTATTTAAGATGATATTTAGGTTTTTTTATATATAAATAATGGTGGTATATAATTTTGTTAGCATTGTATATACAATTTAATAGTTGTTGACCCAAGATTTGGCCAACTGACACGGAGTCAAAATATGCTTGATATGAATGAAAGAGATGAGAAGAACGTAATGACAAAAGTAAATAAGACACAGTAATTTATAGTGGTTCGGCCCCAGGATCTGGTAATGACCTACGTCCACTTAGAATGATATTGATATCAAAATCAGAAGAGTGATCAAAGAACTCGGGTTCAATGAGTTTCACTAATCTCTGAAGAACGATACAAGTTTACTAGGAGAATTACTATAGTCTCAAGTGATTCAAAAGCCAAAAAGTCCCCTCCCTTGAGCTATCTCTTGCTATTAATAGGCTCAAGGGGGATTACAAAAGATTGTTACAGATATTCTTTCCTGAATAATTGGATACCCAGAAGATTGTATGAGATTAATTCGGGATTCATAGAGATCTTCCCATAAATGTCGCCTTGTACACGGAACCATCGACCAGACTGGTCGCGGGTAAGACAGGCTTACACTGCTTCTAATATGTCCTCTGGTTGATATTCTAGCAGATGCTTCCAGGTGTAAGCCACGTGTCCAGGGATTACTTGCCACGTCATCAATGCTAATTTTATGGATAACAATAGTGGTATAAAATTTTGTTAGCAATATATATACATTTTAATGAGGTATATAATTTTGCTAGCATGTTATATATATATATATATATTCATTTTTGAAGTGTTGGTATATTATTTTCCAACTCAATATATATGTTTTTTATTTTGTGGTATGATATACTATTTTTTTAGATGATATTTAGTTTAAATCATGTTATATATAATGGTGATATAATTTTATTAGTATAGTATATTCATTTTAATGGTGGTATATAGTTTTGTTAGCATGATGTATACATTTTTTGAGTAATAATATACCATTTTTATTTTTGTCAAAAAAAATCTATAGTGTTTATAATTTTATTATTATGGTATATTAATTATTTTCTTATCATATATAAAATACTATGGTACACATGGTATATATTTTTAATAGCATGATATATCTTTTTGTAGTACTATGATATATCAAATTAATATACCATGCTAGTAAACTTATATACCATAAATTTTTTTTTTAAAAAAATAAACAAAATCAATTGATATGAAATAACTATAATGAAATTTGATGTAAGCATAAACAATGTATATACCGTGTTAACTAACAGTAGTTAAAAAAAATAAAATCTTTTTATAATATTAACTATATAATTTTGATATACCATCTTACATATATACTAGTTGAAAAATAATATACTAACAACCCATAAAAATGAAGAAAAAAAATTAAAGTAATTTTAAAATAAAAATTAATTACATAAAATAATATACATATACCATAATATTAAAATATTTTGAATGAAATAGTATCAATATAATTTACTAAATGACATATTTAATAATATGCAATATTAAAATACTTAGGCTATTTTACAACAAAAATAAAAATATAGATATTTATTTACTTTCAGGGTGAGTAAATAAATTAATAAAAGTAAGAGAACAATCCATTTGATTCGGTTTGCGTTCTCATATTGAAAAGATATATATGTTGGAATATGAATAATAATAGTAATTAAAAAAGAGGAATAATACCAAGGTAGGTAGTTGGAATTAATGGTCACAAATATATGCGATGATATATAGATAGTAGGAGTCCTACTACTCCTAACTCAATCCTTGCCATTGGATATTCCTTCAAATAATCTTTTCTGGGTTTTTTTCTTTCTGTTATGCAGCCCCATATCTAAAGCTAACTTTACCACTTGATCCCTTTTTATCTTGTTATTCTGATGTAACCTTCTCAACTCCAATCTAATTTATTCACTTAATCTCTTACCATATATAACATTATTTATAAAAAGTAACATTATAAAATGTACCTTTTTTCCTAACTCACTTTTGAATGCTTTATTCCTTCATTAATCATTTCAATATCATAATTTTATTAAAGAAAAAAATAGCGTTCCCATTTTTTTAGCCTACTCTATTAATTAGTCAATTAAGCGGACTGTGCTCTTATTCCGATCTTGCCTTCAACTTTAAGTATCAGATGCTAATCCCCTTCAAGATAATAGTTTTCTTCTTTTTTCATTTCATTTTTTCTAATAATCTTCCTTAAATGTGATATATGATACAACATGTATATTTATATGAAAGATTTATCTCATTGCAATTTATTAATTTTTTATCATTATATAATCGGTTTATATTCTTTTGAACATTGTATTTTATCTCATTACCTGTTTGGATATGGATATTATAAAATTATTCAAATAGACTTCTAAATTTGATTTTGATGTAGAAAAAAATGAATATTACAACACAGTTATTAGGCACAATAATAGTGCTTTTTTCTGAATTATTATTTTAGTGAATTATTTGTGATTTTGTGAGGGTGGTGGTGACTGTGATTCTCCTGGGTTCGCAAAGGGCAAAGTCTTGATTCTTGTTATTTGTTTTAATTAACAACTTTTTATAGAAAGAATGTTTTTTGATAGATGGTATTAAATCATTGTATATGTATTTGTACGAACATGTTGTTGGTGTTGAATCACTGAATTTTTGACTAAGTGTTTGACTTTGCTTAATTTGTTTTGTTTTGTCATGACAACATGAGGTATCTTTGGAATTTTCGCATTGATTATATTAGCTATGATAGGATTCAAAGAATAACAAAGGCTAGACCTTTGAGGTAACTCGTTATGGGTGACCTATCTGTTTGTAAATCTTGTCTCCAGGGAAAATTGACAAAGCGTTCATTCTTTGCAAAAGGAGAAAGGGCCAAAGAACCCCTAAGGCTAGTTCATACTAATGTTTGTCGATCAATTAATGTTTAAGCAAGTGGTGGTTATGAGTATTTCGTCACTTTCATTGAGGATTACTCCAAATACTCATGTCTATACCTAATGCATAGGAAATTCGAGATTTTTAGAAGTTCAAAGAGTTCATTGCTATGACTCAAAACCAATTAGGTAAGACGTTAAAGATCTTGCGATCTAATAGGGGTAGAGAATATTTGGATAATTAGTTCCAAGATCATTTAATTAAACTTGGAGTATTGTCTCAACTTACTGCCACAAGGACTTCGCAACAGAATGGTGTTGCTGAGCGACATAATCGCATGTTAATGGAAATGGTTCGATCTATGATAAGCTATTCAACTCTACCGACTTCTTTCTGGGGACATACAATCTAGAACACATATGAAATTTTAAATGTTGTATCGTCTAAAGTTTTCTCCAGGACACTATTAGAATTATTGAATGATTGTGAACCTAGTTTGCGTCATTATAGAATCTGGGGGTGTCCCGCTCACATTTTAAGGGAAAAGGAAGGAAAGCTAGAATTGCAAACTAAAGTTTCCATGTTTGTTGGCTATCCTAAAGGCACTCGGGACGACTTGTTTAATAGTTGTTAAGGTTGGTGCCCTAAAAGTATGTGAAAAGACATTTTTATTGATTAAAATAAAAGTACATTCATGAGGCTAGTGATTTTTGTTTTAGAGATTCAATCACAAATGGTTGGGAACATTATTTTACAATAATGAAATCCATGTTTTCCTAATGGATCGAATATTGGTTCCCTTAAGGGTTAATTCTGGGACTGAATAGTTATTGAGCTCATTCTATAATATGATTATAGATTAATTATTCACTGGTGAATTAATGGTACTTAAGGAACAAGAGGTAATTAGAAGGGTGAAGCGATAATTCTTGACCAACTCTAATTAGCGAACTAATAAATGAAGGACATAAATACATATATTGATTATATCAATGGACTACAAGAGAATACTCGGTAAATATAATTCTATAATTACTAAGAGTGCAATTCCATATTTATAGTAATAATAGAATTAATAAATAAGATTATTTAATTGCAGAGTTTAATTAATAGTCTGGTGTATTGGAGCTTAGTATTATAAGTCCATGGTCCTGGAGTCGCCTTTGTCCTACACTGTCAACGATAAAGATAACTCGGGCAAGATTAATTGATAAAATGACTAAATTGCAAAGGAATTAATTTTCCAAGACTAAGTGATAATTATGTGCAATTAATTAATTATTAATTTTTAATTATTTAACCAGTTAGTTTTTATTTGAAAATTTTTATTTTAGTTAAAATTAATATTAATCAATAATTGGATTAATATTAAAGAGTGTTAATTATTATTATTATTATCTTAGTATAAGATAATTATTCAAATTGATAGATTTAAGATAAGGTTAATTTTAAATTAAATGATATTTATTTTTTGGGGATAAATATATTGTCTTAAAGATAATTAAACAAACAAATGAGAAAAATTAGGGAGACACACAGTACGCTACTCACTGTGCTTGCACAGTGAATGGTGCAACACACATGTGCCACGTGTCCCTAGAATTGCAATTTTTAATTTCAAATATTATTTGTTTAATTATTGTTTTAATTTGATGAAAATAAATAATTGAAATGAAAAGATAACAAATCAGATTGAATTAATTTTATTAAAAAGAATTTTTTTTATTATCTTTATAAGTCTAAAAAGAAGTGATTCTTTTAATTCAGTTGTTTTAGTCAAAGAAAAACGATCAATAATTTTTTTTTTTTGATCAAGAAGAATAGAAAAGCTTCATTGAAAAAATGAACCAACCAATTACAAACTAACTTCAGCTACAAAAACTGCAACAGACTATAACTGGCCGAACCAGTCATTAATTACAAAGAAGATTATGAATATACAATTGATCTTGAGCTGTATTAAATCTGTTAGACACTAAGTAAAGACTATGTTTAGTAGTGAATTTAATATCCTGAACCAGATTCCAAACAGAGGAGGAGTATCCTTCAAAGTAACATATGTTTCTGTTGGTCCATATGCTATAAATGGTTGCTGCAAACACCATGGTTACTATATTAGCCTTAGTACCTCTCCTATCTCTAGTAAGCCAAACCAGCCAGCCCTTAAAATCCAAAGGCCAAGCTGCAAAACCCAACCAGTTAAAAATCAGATGAACCAACCGAGATGAAAGATAACACTCAAAAAACAGATGAGCATGATTCTCCTGGTAGCCATCACAGACCGGACACAACAGAGAGATCAAAGGGATATGCAGCCTCTTAAGGTTATCCCTTGTTAGTAACTGAGAATTAATCACTTGCCACAGCATAAACCTGTGTTTAGGAAGGATTAATCTGCTCCAAACAGTCCGAAAATACTCATCTTTTTGCTGAGTCAGGAGGCTATTATACAGCTTCGAAGACAAGAACTTTCCCTTCATACCAGCAGCTGAAATGGCAGCAAAACTGAAGTACTTTTTCAGATGACACAATTTCCGCCAATACCAGCTACAATCCCCCTTTAAGTCATAGTTCCAAAAGCTCTTTTCTTTCAGATAAATGGAGTTAATCCATTTAACCCACAATAAGTCAGGCTTGAAAGATAAGGCCCAAATATACTTAGCCAGCATAGACCGGTTCCACAAGGAACCATCTCTAAACCCCAAGCCACCATAAGCTTTGGGAAGGCAAACTTTTTGCCAAGAAGGGATATGCAATTTACTCCTCTGCCCAGAAACTCCCCAAAGGAACCCTCTACAAAGTCTTTCAACTTCCTTGACAACACTTTGGGGCAAAACAAAGATATACATCCAATAGTTACGAAGCCCGAGAAGAACAGAGTTAATAAGTTGAATCCGGCCAGCAAAGGAGAGGTGTCTACTAGCCCAGTTCTGAATCTTCAATCTAAATTTCTGAATGAACACCTCACAGTCTGTATGTTTCCATTTAGAAGGCCTCATTGGAACCCCAAGATATCTTAGGGGAAATGAACCCACTGCAAGGTTAATATCTTGAGAAATTCTATTTCTATCCGCCATAGAGACTCCTCCGAAAAAAATATGAGATTTACCAGAATTAATGATCAAACCAGAAGTAATGGCAAAATCATCAAGCACCCTCTTAACACTCCTAACAGCTGGGAGAGTTCCCTTGCAAAAAATAAGCAAGTCATCCGCAAAACACAAATTAATGAGCTTTAAACTCTTGCACATCGGATGAAAACGAAAAAGGGAATTAAGCACTGCATATTGAATACTTCTAGTCAAATACACCATGATGAGAACAAATAAAAGAAGGGACATAGGATCACCTTGTCTCAGCCCCTTCCTCCCCTTTAAACTTGCCTTGAACTCGGCCATTCATCACTAGAAAATAGGTGGTATTCCTAACACAAGACATAACCCAGCCTATAAACTTCATGGGGAACTTTAAAGCTTTCAGCAAGCCTTCAAGAAACAGCCAGTCTACGGTATCGTAAGCTTTGCTCAAATCTATCTTAATAGCGCATCTCGAAGAAGTAGAAACTCTCCCATAATTTTTAATAAGATCTTGACAGATCATGATATTGTGAGCAATAGATCGACCTTGAATGAAAGCTCCTTGATTGGAATGAACAATAACGGGAAGAACAGCAGCCAACCTTTTACAAATCAACTTAGCCATGCATTTATACAGTGTGGAACAGCAAGCTATTGGCCTATAGTCGACAACCCGAGAAGGATTAGCAATCTTAGGAATCAAAGAAATGGTTGTTTCATGAAGCTTAGAAGGAAAATTGCCAGATTCAAAATAGTAAGAGATAGCCGAGCAAATCTCTTCCCCTATCTTACTCCAAACAGCTTTAAAGAAGCCGGAACCATACCCATCAGGACCTGGGGATTTAGTGTTAGGAATACTAAATAAAGCCTTCCGAATTTCCTTCTTAAAGAAAGGTCTCAAAAGCGAAGCTTGCTGCTCAACTGAAAGCTTCAGACCTAAGTCAATATGCTGCAAATTAATCCTACCTGAAGCTGAACTAGGACTGCTTAAACAAGCTTTAAAATGACCCATAAAATGAGATACCACTTCTGTATAGTTTTCAACTAACTGCCCTTCCTCTGTCATAAAAGAAACTATCCCATTTTCAGCCTTACGCTTCTTAAGAAACACATGAAAAAAGGAAGTGTTCAGATCTCCTTGTCTTAACCAAGTTACCTTACTCCTTTGAATTAAAAAACTCTGATATATCCTGAACAGAATACTCCCCTGCGGCAGTCCTCTCAGCCTCTTGATAGTATGAATCAAGGGGGTGAGCTTGAGCTTGCAGCTGAGTATCTTGATAAGCATCCTTGGCCTTATGATAATTTGCTTGTAAATCTCCTATTCGGTCCATATTAAATTTTTTAAGACAGTGCTTAAGCCTCAGCAGCTTTAGAAAAATGGCATTCATACCATAAGCTGTAATTAGGCCTCTCCAGCTATTAACCACCAACTCATTGAAATCCTTGTGCTCTGCCCAGTAGTTATAATAGCGAAAAAGTTTGGATCCCAACTGCTCAGAATTTTGAAAACTAACCAGACAAGAACAGTGATCAGATATGCCTTCCCATCTATAAATTGCTGTAGATTTAGAGAACAAATCTAGCCACTTTTCATTGCTCAAAACATGGTCAATTTTTGAATATATCCTAGTGGCACCCTCTTGGTTATTAGACCACGTGTAATAGGAGCCAATACCCCGAAGAGGTTCAACCTGAGCACCTGCCAACCATTTTAAAGAGTCATGTAACTCTGAGTCTGAAACAGCCTTGCCTCCAACTCTGTCCTTGCCTGAAAGAGGGGCATTAAAATCACCAAGATAGATCCAGGCTTTAGGCATATGATAAGGTCTCTGTAATCCTTCCCAAAGACATCTCCTACCCTCAATCGAATTAAGACCATAAACAAATGTGACGCCAAATTCCTGCTGCAAACCCAACATCTTCACCTGACAATGAATTGCTTGAGAGGATTCCTCTAAAATAATGGTTTTAACAAACAATCTTCTCCACATTACTAAGATACGACCTTCAATGATAGAACTAGTGTGATAGTCCCAGTTTGGAAAATGGTTCTCCATGAATTTACTAACGCTGCAACCCTTCAGTTTAGTCTCCAAAAGACCACAAATTCCCACTTTGTATTTATTACATAAAGCACTAACTGGGCTCTGTTTATTTACTTTATTTAGCCCTCTAATATTCCAACTTAAGATGTTGTAGCTATCCATAGGAGGAGCTAGGATTCAAACTGCCTTCCTTGTTGGTCACCACTGTTTCTTGCAGAATTTCAAACTTGTTCAGAGCTTTAGTTTTACGACCTGCATTATGAGCATGAATATCTAATCTCTGTCCCTCCTTAGCATGTGCTGCAACTCTTTTTGGGGTTCTCCACGGATTAGTGACCGTACCTGTATCATTAGTGTCATCCTTAGTTTCCTCGCCTAAGAGAGAAGACCCCTCTAGTTCCACCTTCTCTTTGCTTCTTTCTGAATATGCCTGATCCCCATCTTCTTTCAGCTGTCCAACCTGCTGTACCCTAGGTCCCTGCTCCTCCTCCGTTTGGGCCTCTGTTACTTTCCTGACCCAATGAACTTTCTTCTCTTTCCTGCATTCTATCATTGAGTGCCCAAAGCCAGCACAGGTTTTACACTTTATCGGTAGCCATTCATACTCAACTCCCTGCTCCATGATCTGACCATGTTCGTTAATGAACTGAATGCTCTTCGGAGGATTATCCGTGATTTCCATCTCAACCAAAACTCGAGCAAATTGCACACTAGACCGTTCCCTAGTAAACTTGTATACCATTATCGGCCTACCTATGGTGCTAACTAAAGCACTAAGGCATTTGCTACCCCAATACTGAAGCCCTAAATCTTGAAGGCGAATCCAAAGGGGAACAGTGCGAACCAGACGAACTGCACTCAAATCCATTGTCCATGGCCGAACTATGACTGGCTTCCTATCAAAATGGATAAGGCCATGTTCAAGGACATGATCTCTTGTAGCATCATCATTGAACTTTACCATTGTTAAACCCATCGTCATTCTAGCTATCTGAGCTATCCCTAGGTGACCCCAAACCCTCTTGATGAATCCTTCAAAGACAGCCATAGGTGGGTTGGCACCCAACACCATGCATATGACTGCCGAACTCCAATTTGCGGATTGCATTTTAACCTCCTCGGCATCGATTTGAGCAAACTTCCGTCCTTCTCTGAATAGAGGTACAGTGAACTCAAGCTTCTGATCTGAAAAAGAGAGATTACCAGCCTGAAATTTCTGCCATTGCTTCTGAGCTGATGCCTGATAGTCATTTGCCTCCACCTTGTCTGCCCATGACATTCGTTTTGAGGTCGACTCAGCCTGGTCTAATTCCTCGATCTGGACTTCTTGAGGCTCAAAATTGCCCAACCCTAAGTTCTCATCACAAGGACGAACCCCGAACTCTTCAGTTCCTACTTCATCTACCCCTGTTCCAGCAACTTCCTTGCACATCTCCACTCGAGTGTTGTCCAGGCCATCGATTATCAAATTCTCTTCCAGATTCAGCTGTTGCTCTTGGTCTCCTACGGGAGAAACTGGCTTCCGTAGTGGTTTCTTCTTCTTCGCCATGGGAGGGGGAAAAACCAGCACTCAGCCTTTTAGTTTTCTATGAATAAATTTTTTCCTAAACCTGAAAATTTTGAGAAATCTCTACAGCCTTCTCTCTTCTCCAAACTCTGTAGATTTTATGTGTTGAAAACAACTAGAGAGCCTAAATAATCAAACATGTGAATCATTCGTGCCCACACACGTCCTTGTGTATTTGAGGAACAACTTGGAAGACTAAGGTTTGAGTTTTCGCTGGATAGAAAGATCCTTTGATTATACAAAAAGAGTCAAGGAATATTGATAGGCTATAAGAGGTAATTAACTTTTTACTTTTTGTGTTGATTTAATGTATATATATGTGTGTATTGATCCTGACTCTGTATTAATGATTTGTCAAAGTCCCCCCACCTCACCTTCTGTTGCGTCCCTAATTTTATTCAAATTAATACCAACAATTGGTATCAGAGTTGTTATCCCCAAAATTTGAAAATGATGACGTGGCAATAGAAGTGGCAAATGGCAAGGAATGGCTGGGTAATTTGGCTTAGGAGTGACCCAGTAGACCAGTGAAGATTTTTGACTGACTAGTCAAGTGTCATGACCGACCAGTCATGACCTTGGCCGACCAGTCATGTGCTTGTCCGCCCAATCAATGCCCTTGGCCGACCAGTCATGTCCTTGTCCGACCAGACATGTGCTTGTCTGCCCAGTCAGGTGCTTGTCCGACCAGTCATGTCCTTGGCCGACCAGACATGTGCTTGTCCGCCCAGTCAGGTGCCCTTCCGACCAGTCAGGTGCTTGTCCGACAAGTCATGTCCTTGGCCGACCAGACATGTGCTTGTCCGCCCAGTCAGGTGCTTGTCCGACCAGTTATGTCCTTGTTCGACCAGTCACTTGTCTTGGCCGACCAGTTAAGGTTTGGCCGACCAGTGAGGAATTTTTGCCCTTCAGTTGTCCTCCTGAGTGTGATGTGGACCGACTAGACAGAACAGTGCTACGCAAAGGATCCCAGTAACGGTTTCAACAAGAATCGGTCATACCTGTGTGGGAATCTCTCAGATTATCCCACAAAAATAGTGTATTGTTGTATTTTGAATATTGTTATTAATTGAATATAATGAGAATAACGAAATATCCCGATTATGGGGGACATCATTTGTACGATCCTTAGCCTATAAATACAAGACCCATGGCATCATAAAGAGGATTCGATTCTAATTTTCTGAGAGAATATTTGTATCTGGAGAAATATTGTATTCATTTCATCTGCAATAAAGAAACTTAGTTGATTCAGGTTCATCTGATCTTGAGTGTAGATCTATAATCATAACTCTAAGTGGACTAGGCTATTACCAACACATTGGGGCTGAACCACTATAAAAATTGTCTGTGTCGTATATTTCTTTTGAATGTTTTTTGTCGTTTTGACGTTTACAGGTCGTTGGCCAAAAACGCAGTCAACAAGAGTGGTCTACATATATGTATACATTTAATGTTGTGTGTGTTTATTATATTATTTTATATGTATATTGAATGGATGATTTTGTTTTATAAATGTATGGTTGAATGATTAATCGTTAATTATATGGTACTATTGGGTTAGGGATTGATTTTATTTTTCTTAGATCTTTTGTAAGCCATAACGGGGTATAAGAATTTTGTAATTTTATTGTAAAAATTATGGTCACAAGAGAAGGAAAAAAAGAGATAGGGACCTGAGCCACCAGCCATACGCCAACAGCCCGAGCCGTAGCCCACGTGCCCCTGTGCCAGGCGCAAGCTCTTGCACCAACCGCACGCAAAGGCCCATGTGTCAGGCGTTGTTGCGCCCCAACCAGGTGCCCTGAGCCCATGCCCCTGCCTGCACCATCCTAAGCCCCTCTATGCACCTCCCATTGCCGCGCAACCCTAGGTTTGTGCACCAAACTTTGTTGCACTACAAATCCCTATTTTTGAGCATTTAGTCTTCTATTTAATTAATTCTTTAATTTATTTGAATTCAAAAAATTAATTATCTTTTTTTTATTAGAAAATAAAATATCTTTTAGGTTGTTAAGATTTTATCTTAAGTTTAAATAATTATTTGAATTTGATTATTTTAATTATTTAAATTCAACTAAATTAAAAAAGATAATAAAAAGGGTTATTTAATTAAAAATCAGTTTAATTAATTAGAAAATCAATTTCTAATTAATTATTGAGCCAAACGTATTCTTAAAGATTATGAAGATGGACCTAAGAGAAAGAGAAGGAGATTATAGTCTTTGTAATCAACTAAAGCCCACTTTGTAATTTTAAATTTCTATTTTTCAAGGGTTGTAAATTTAGAAATACCCAATTGCTACTCGGTTCATCAATTATTGTTTATTTATTTATTGTATTTATTTAAATAAATGTTAAATGATGTTTGATTGAAAACATGATAATGCATTAGTCCATTACATGTCATACATGAAACCCCACACAATTTCAATTAATCATGCATCTCATTTTGTAGAAACATGATTATGTAGGATTGTCCTATATGTTTATGTCAATTGTTTTGGTGAAATCAATTGCATGTAAACTACTAAGGCTTAAATTAGTTAAAACTTGGTAAATCACACCATAATAAAGGCAATAGTTATCATATGCCTTTTAGGATAACCAACTTTATTATATCTGAAACTACTGGTATTTATTGTCAAATATAATAAATCTTGTATCTTTTATTTTCAGTAAGAAAAAATGTTACCACCCAATAATTTTCCCATCACATGTCCTATCATGCAACAAAAGATTAATGATCATATAAGAGGAGTAAAACTCACTAAAGAGGATGAATAAATTCAACTATGTTTATTTTTCTGGCTAAAAATCTTAAACATATTTTTAATGAAAAACGACCTCCTCATATGCCATTATGGGATGCAAGGAAAGAGGAACATGAGAAATATGCTAATTGGATGAGATCGAATCACATGGCAAGATATTATATTCTTAGTACGATGGAGGAAAAGTTGAGGAAAAAGTTCGAAGGCATTAAATATGCACGTGATGTAGGAAATACTTATTGTAGGATCGTTATTTATTTTCATGAAATTTACATATTATCAAACAAACATGCAAATTCCTAGAACATGTTCCTATGAAACTCATATAAATATAGAGTAAAGTAAAAAACTTACATTACGCAGTAGAATTGGAACAACTCCATCCTTCAATCTCTCTAACCCTTGACTCCTTTATGTAGCAGAGTATTATCAAGAGATTGTACTAGATCAGCAACACAATCTTCCTCACCAAGCCTTTGATCAACCTAGAACTAGTGTGGGCTGGTTCTCAATACATGAGACAAAAATCTAGAAGAGAAGAAGGTGGGAGAGTGACCAAGAAAGGTTAGACTGTCTAGGTTTTCACTTACCCATGATGAATCAACTGAAACTGACTTCCTTATGAAAACCCTAGATATCATATTCCTTAAATAGGCAATTTAATGGGATTTCATTAAATTTAAATAAAATAAAATAAAATAATAAAAAAAAAAGATAAAAGCTTTGGGCTCCCACAAATGAACTTGGGCCCAATCTCTTTATTTTGAATTTAGATCCCAATTGGGCCTAAATTCAAAATATTTTATTTATTTTGTTAATTAATTAATTAAATCCTTATTCAAATTAACTAATTATAATTTGAAACTTGATTTAATATTATTTATTTATATTGACACCAATTTATCTTATCTAATAAATTTACCCAAAGATTCTCTTTTATTCTCTAAATCTCATATCTCTGTAATTGTTTTGAAATTGACCTAGTCAACTTTAAAAATCTTAATTCTTAATTAAATCAATTAATTGAGACATTCTAGATGATTTACTCAAAGGTGATACGGGGACCATGGATCCATGAAATCAAGCTCTAAGAAGTTACCGTGAATTTATTTACGATCCTACTATAGACTCATAATTGAACTCTTGAATTCATAGAACATATTTTTCAAACCATAAATACGTTATCCATTGTTATAACCATTACAATCAGTCAATCCTCTATCAATGACTTACTAACGAGATGGGTACAAATTACCATTTTACCCCTCATCAATATTTTATCCTTAACTCCCACCAAGTTCCTTATAAATGATATTTTCGTGAACTTAATCACAGAAATGAGATCTCAATCATTTAACCTTTTGAACAAAGAAATTAAGGAAATCATCTTTTCACTTCTCATACAGAACTTATATATTTCATATCTATGAATAATACTCCCACTCAATTACACTACTAAATCTCCAAGATGTATGGGCTAGACCATAGGGTAAGCTGGTAACGAACAAGTCAAAAGATTTAAATAATATAATTAGCCGAATATTATCACTCATAATTAAGATTGACTTATCCTATGGTCAATGTTGTGACATTGATTAAATTCAATAACAACGATACTTATTTATCAATCAATAATCAATATTGGTCCTAGTCCGATGTAACTAAATACATCTGATCTAGTATACTTGGTCAATGCCTTGGACAAGACATCACACCCTGAATGTGTAAGTAGATCATATCGTAGATTGCCTAATCAGTGAAAATCCAATGCAATGATCTAATCTTACAACTATAATCCACTATGACCTAGTCACTATAATTGTAACTATCCATATGTTCATAATTTTATAAATGTTTGTATTATTTCAATAATCATGTAATAAAACAAGCAAGCAACATGGTTGTCTAACTAAATGATTTCTACTATTTTTATTGACAATATAAAATTGTGTTACATGCCCGACATGGTTTTATAAGGGCATAAAACCCAACATGTGACATGTTGTCTATGAGGATATATAGACAAGACCGCATTCACGAAAATGTAAATAGGATTTTCCTATACCTTAAGCTTGAATAGTGGATTATGATAAATCATTTTGAATCTTTGATTTAGAGACCACTAATCATATTTTTTTTTGTTCTTCTTTACAGATTCTTGAGCATTCAAGGGAACTTGTAGATGGAGACCACTGGACAAGGATGTACATGGAGAGCGTGTTTAGTTCATAAAAGCGTTGGAGATAGTAAGTTTAGTTTAGTTTTTTTTATTGAAGGAAAACTTTATTTTTGTTTAGAACTATTTTTTAGTTGATTTCTTTTATAAATATGATTTAATTTTATTGCATATAGTGACATTTAAATATTTATTAATAATATGATTATTCTTAATTTTCTTTGAAATAGACATGTAATTATAAACATTCGAACTGTAGATGCTTTTACCAAATGAACGATCGCTAAATAACTTTGAGTTATTTAAAGTAGCTAATCCAAGAGGTAACAAGAGAAAAAAAGTTTCAAAAGAGGATGACACATATTTACGGATTCTAAGACTAGGTCATATTAGTCTAGATAGAATAAACCGGTTAACAAAATATGGACCATTGAGAGAACTAATTGTTGGAACTCTTCTTGTTTGTGAATCCTGTCGAGAGGGGAAAATGACTAAATACCATTTCTCAGTGAAAGGCAATAGAGCCAAAGAACCATTAGAGCTTGTACACATCGATGTGTGTGGTCCAATTAATGTACATGGTAGAGGTGGTTATGAGTATTTTGTCATTTTCTTTGACGATTACTCTAGATATGGTCATACTTACCTAATGCTTAGGAAGTCAGAAACCTTTGGCAAGTTTAAGGACTTCAAAGTTGAGGTCGAGAAGAAGTTAGGTAAAACTCTTAAGACACTTTGATCGGATCGAGGTGGTGAATATTTGGATTTATAATTCAAAGATTTCATGTTGGAGCATGGTATTCTATTCCAACTCATAGCACCTGGAATGCCATAGCGAAATGGTGTTTCAGAGAGAAGAAACAGGACCTTGTTGGACATGGTCAGGTCTATGTTGATCTACTCATCTCTTCCTCTCACATTCTAGGGTTATGTACTTTAAATAGAGACTTACAATTTGAATGTAGTCCCATCTAAGCCGATAATCTAGACACCACTAGAGTTGTGGAATGGTAAGAAACCTAGTTTGTGTCATTTCTGCATTTGGGGTTGTCTTGCTCATGTTCTAAGACCTAAGTTAGCAAAACCTAACTCAAGGTCTGAAGTGTGTGTTTTCGTGGGCTATGCACCAAAAACATGAGGTGGTTATTTCTATAGTTAGAAGGACCAAAATGTATTAGTTTCCACAAATGCAACATTCCTTGAGCATGACTATATGACTAACTATAAACCTCATAGCAAAGTAGTTTATGAGGAACTCACAGCTGGTCAAATTCCATCACCAACATCATTAAATGATAAACGAAAAACTAGAGAGACCACTATTCCTGGAAAGGAAGCCCCAACACAATGTCGTAGTGGGAGGATTGTGAGACAGCTTGTTTGATATGAACATGAGGCACATGTCCTTGTTTTTGACACAGAAAAGGATGACCCATCGACCTTTAAGGAGGGAATGGAAGATCTTGAAAAGGAAAAATGGAAAGAGGCTGTGAATTAAGAAATAAAATTGATGTATTCCAATTCTATCTGGAAACTTGTAGACCCACCTGAAGATGTCAAGCCCTGTAACGCCCTACTTCCTTAGAGCCATTACTAGTGAGTTTATAATGTGCTATTAACTTGCTAATCGAGGTTTTAAGACAAAAGTGTAGCTAAACAATAAACAAAATCCATACAATTTGAAAATATAATCATACATTGAAAATTATAAAGCGATATACATTTGGGATCCCATAATACTGTTTAGAAATGTTTACAACTCAAAATTATGCTTAAAGACGACTAAATGAGAAAACTAGGATTAATACCAACATCTCCCAAAAATACCCCTGGCTGTGGCAGCTAAGCAAGCCAAACATGTACACGCCGCTTGATGCACTCCGTACACATGGCTGGTCGACTTTCCCCTTGCCCTTACCTGCACCATAGAGTACCCGTTAGCCGAAGCCCAGCAAGAAAACTTCACATAAGCAAATAACATATGCATAACCATCATTCAACACATAACAAAACCGCCAACAAGCAAAACACATATCGGCCATGCCATCCCAGGCGCTTTACCAGGCCCTGGGTTCGCGGTCTACACCGCGAGGATATCCCAGGTATCTTATAGGGGTCTCACCCTGGAAACTCGCACTCCACATGCTTAACTCTGCTCCCGGCCCTTTGCCGTTCTCAACCTTCGTCGTTCTCGGCCTTCGACGTTCTCGGCTCTTGCCGTTCATTGACATATATGCACACACAGCATAATTAACACAAATACTTAAACACGTATAAACATAACCAATGGGGCTACGCCTTGCAACACAATCATATAGGGTCGTGCCCTGCAACACAAACTATAGGGCCTCGCCCAGCTCTACGAGTACAACAATTTTCTTACCTGTGTTCCGAGCTTTCAAAGCACCGATATCCCGAGCACACTCCCCTAGTCCGAGCCTCGCTGAAAACCTAGTCACAACGCATCAACAACATCCATCAATGAAGTTCTAATCCATTAAATAACTTTGGGTTATAATTCTAGTCTCCGGGACCTTGAATTCCATCAATTCGGATGATAAAATCCATCCTGAGCCTTAACTTTTGGATTCCCGAGCCTAAACCTCCTTGGGGTCCAAAACCCACTAAGCGTCGCAGCCCCAAGAACCCATGCCACGGCCCACCTCAACCAGAAGCCCCAACCCCCAAAACAGGCTATGCGTGTCGCGACGCAGTCCATGGTGTGCCGCGACCCGCCCTTCTTTCTGGCCTCCAAAGTGTTCTAGAGGGCCGCGGCTTAGCAAGAACAATGTTGCGGCCTGACCCTTCTAACCCAGAAAAATCCTCCATTTTCACAACTAAAGCCAAGCCAATTTACCCCAAAATAAACCCAACAATCCAACTTCATCACCACAGTAGCTCTACTATAGTCTCAACAACAAAACCTAACAAGAATTAACCCCAAACCTCATCTAGAAACTCAAGAGTGATTCATCACCTAGCTCACATGCATAACCTTGAAACACCATCAAAACTCAGCATAATTCAGATAATTAGGTGCTAGAATCCTTACCTTAACTGATAGCTTTGCCCTGAGCTAATCCTCAATCTCCACCAGCCTCAATTCCCTTGAAAGCAAGCCCAAATTCTCTAATAGGTCAAAGTCTCCAAGCTTCCAAGAGAGAAAACTCCAAGATAGTGAGAGGTTCGGTTCTCTAAGATTCTGAATGCTTCCTTGGTTTTATTTTACTTATCCTAAGTCACTTAAGTTACTTCCAAGGCTCGGGGTACCAAAAACGTCCCCGAGGGAAAAATGGTAAATTTCCCCGATATGCCCTCCTAAACGTTCTAAGTTCAAATATATCTCCAAATATTTATTTTCATTACCAGATAACCCAATAAAATGTCTAATACCCGATATACCCCTCAACCTGCCCCAAGTCGGGTATTCGACCACGTTGTGACTTTCTAGCTAAACCGCTCCATAGGAGTGTCTCGGATCTTGCAATACAAATATATCATAGTAATCATTAATATTGCATTTATGCCCTCAACGGGCTAAAATTACAAACATGCCCCCAATAACCAAACGGGGCCCACATGCATATTTAATTCACCTTAATTTGCATTTCTAATCACATACTCAACAAATTCACATATTAACATAACAAATCACTTATTGCTCTCCAGGCACGATAATCAAGGCCCTAAGCCCTATTAGCAAATTTGGGACGCTACAACTATCCCCTACTGACAGAAATTTCATCCTCAAAATTACCTGAACAACTCGGGATATCGCTCTCGCATATCCGATTCAAGTTCCCACGTCGCCTCCTCAATCATGTTGTTCCTCCACAGCACTTTCACCAAAGCGATGGTCTTATTCCGCAAAACTTTATTCTTCCAGTCGAGAATTTGAACCGACTTCTCCTCATATGAGAAATCCTGGTCTAGCTCCAAGTTCTCATAACTTAATACATGTGTCGAATCTGATACATACTTCCGGAGCATGGATACATGAAAAACATCATGAACCCCTAATAAGGCTGGAGGCATCGCCAATCTGTAATCTACCTCTCCAACCCATTCCAGAATCTCAAAGGGGCCAATAAACCTAGGGCTCAGCTTGCCCCGAATACCAAACCGTTTCACTCATGTCAAAGGTGAAACCCTAAGGAACACATGATCACCGACTTGAAACTCTACGCTCTTGCGTTTCAAGTCCGAGTAACTCTTCTAGCGACTCTGGGAGGCGAGCTTTCGAGCTATAATATTTTCAATTGCCTCATTGGTCCTCTGAACCATCTCAGGACCAAAGTATCTCCTCTCACCCATCTCATCCCAATGGATAGGTGATCTGCATTTCCTCCCATATAGCATCTCGTACAGAGCCACTCCGATAGTCGCCTGATAAATGTTGTTGTATGAAAACTCAATCAAAGGGAGATACTTACTTAAAGATCCCCCAAAATCCAGCACATAGGCTCATAGCATATCTTCTAGTATCTGAATCATCCTCTCAGATTGTCCATCTGTTTGAGGATGATATGTGGTACTAAACTGCAACTGCGTGCCTATAGCCTTCTGAAGACTCTCCCAAAACTTGGAGGTGAAGGTGGGGTCCTTGTCGGATACTATCAACCTCAGAGCCCCATGAAGTTGAATAATTTACTTCACATACAATTCGGCATACTGCTCCACAGTATAAGTCATCCTGACAGGTAAAAAGTGGGCAGACTTAGTATACCTATCCACAATCACCCACACTGAATCATGCTGTCCCACGGTCCTCGGCAAACCAACCACAAAGTCCATGGTGATATCCTCCCACTTCCACTCTAGAATCCCTAGAGGCTGTAATAACTCTGTTGGCCTCTGATGTTCAGCCTTTACCTGCTGACAAGTTAAGCATCTAGCCACATAATCCACCATGTCCCTCTTCATTCCTGACCACCAATACAAGTCTCTCAAATCTTGGTACTTCTTCATCGTACTTGGATGTAAGGAATAGGGAGTGGTATGCGATTCATCCAAGATCTCCCACTGGATATCAGAATCCATCGGAACACAGATCCAACCCTTATACTTCAGTAATCCCATCACTGAGATAGAAAAGTCCTTAGCCGCTTCGACTAACACACTCTCACTGTGCCCTCTTAACTGGGAATCCTTCCCCTGCGCCTCCTTGATCCTCTCAAGGAGTGTAGACTGAAGCGTGACGTTGGATAAACGACCAACCACCAACTCTATACCCGCTCTAGTCATCTCCTCAGCCAACTTGTTAGATATCTGTCTCGAACTGAACACTTGTCTTGGGCCCTTCCGACTCAATGCATCAGCCACTACATTAGCCTTCCTAGGATGGTATATGATATCACAATCATAATCCTTTACCAATTCCAGCCACCGTCTCTGGCACATATTCAGATCCTTCTTGGTAACAAAGTAATTCAAACTCATATGGTCGGTGTATATCTCACACTTCTCACCATATAGATAATGTCTCCAAACCTTAAGTACAAATACCAACGCTGCCAACTCCAGATCATTCATGGGATATCTCTGCTCGTACTCCTTTAACTGTCATGATGCGTAGGCTATTACCTTTCCGGCTTGCATCAGCACACACCCTAAACCTTGTCTAGAATCGTCACAATAAACCACGAACTTCTCATTGTCTGTCAGCAGACTCAACACTAGAGCGGTGATCAGTCGTCGTTTCAATTCCTTAAAACTTTTCTCACACCTGTCTGTCCACACACACTTAGTCTTCTTCCTCGTCAATTCAGTCAACAGTGTGGCTATCCTAGAGAACCCCTATACGAACCGCCGATAATACCCTGCCAATCCCAGAAAACTCCTAACTTCAGGAACGCTGCTAGGTCTAGGCCAATCTCTCACTGCCTCAATCTTACTTGGGTCAACCAGAATCCTCTCCTTACTAACAATATGGCCTAGAAACGTGACTTGCGGTAGCCAAAACTCACAGTTGCTGAACTTAGCATATAGCCTATGCTATCTCAATCGCTGCAATACCAAACGTAGATGATGCTCATGCTCTAACTCTGACTGAGAGTATACTAGTATGTTGTTAATAAATACATCACGAACTTGTCCAAATAGTCCTTGAAAATCCTATTCATCATATCCATAAAAGCTGTTGGGGCGTTGGTTAATCCAAAAGACATAACCAGGAATTCATAATGTACATATCATGTGCGAAAAGCGGTTTTCAGTATGTCTTCCTCTTCAATCCTTAACTGATGGTAACCTGACCGGAGATCAATCTTAGAAAACACTGTCTTCCCCTATAGCTGGTCAAATAAATCGTCGATCCTAGGCAGTGGGTACTTGTTCTTAATAGTCAACTTGTTCAGCTCCCTGTAGTCAATACACATCCTAAGAAATCCATCCTTCTTCTTAACGAACAACACTGGAGCACCCCATGGCGAGAAACTCGGTCTGATGAACCCTAAATCCAGTAACTCCTGAAACTAAATCTTCAATTCCTTTAACTCTGTCGGAGCCATTCTGTAAGGTGTCGTGGATACTGGCTCTGCCCTTGGAGCCAACTTTATAGCAAACTCGATCTCCCATTGTGGCAGAAACCCTGGAAAATCTGCTGGAAATAAATATGGAAACTCACATACCAATCTGGTCTCACCCAGCCTAATCGACACAACCCTAAGGGTATCCACAATGTTCGCTAGGAATCCTATGCAACCTCCCTGGATCAGGTCTCTAGCCTTCAGTGCTAAAATCATAGGTACCTGTGGTCCACTAACTGTCCCCACAAATATAATGGGTACCTCCCCTTCTGGTTCAAAAGTTACCATCCTGCGCTTGCAGTCAATCTTCGCCCCATACTTTGATAACCAATCCATCCCTAAAATCATATCGAAGTCATCCATCACTAGCTCAATCAGATCAACAGACAATTCCCTACCGTCTATCTCTATTGGCAATCCTCTAATCCATCTCCTAGAGACTACAGTTCCCCAGTTGGCAAAAAAGTCTGAAAACCCCTAGCATACAAATCACTAGGTCTGCACAACTGATCTATCACTCTAGCAGACACAAATGAATGGGTAGCTCCCGAATCAATCAATGCAGTATAAGAAGAACCAGCACTAGAAATCTGACCTGTCACGACCGAGGGGCTAGCCTCCGCCTCAGTTTGAGTCAAGGTGAATACTCTGGCAGGAGCGAGACTGTCGCCCTACTTCGGCTCCTCTTTCTTGGCCTGTGGGCAGTCTTTCTTCAAATGATTGATACTCCCACAAGTAAAGCAGGCCCTGATCCTGGACTCTCCCTGATGACATCGTCTGCATTGAGGACACACTGGAAAACTCCCCCAGTTGTCACCTCCGCCTTGACGGCCGCTAAAAGCACCCCGTGCCCTCCTATCCGAGCTAGGAGGAACAAAATAATCTGGGGCCTTTCTTTTCTATTCAATGGAGCCACTACCCCAGCTAGATCTTGTAAAAGGAGGCACCATCCTCCTGGCATAACGCCTAACGTGCTCTCTCTCCATATCTGATCCTCGGCCACCTCAGCTGTAAGGGCCTTGTCCACTACCTAGGCATATGTAGTAGTCTTTGGATCCAACGTAATCTTAACATCACGGGCGATCATAACATTCAACCCCCGCACAAACCGATCCCTTCTAGCTGCATCAGTCGGCACCAAATCCGGCGCGAACTTCGCCAACCTGTCAAATCTCAAGGCTTACTCAGTATCTGTCGATCGGTTCTGAGTCAGGTTGATAAACTCGTCAACCTTCGCAACTTGGACTACAACACTGTAATACATCTCATTAAAGATGTTTCTGAATTCTTCCCAAGTCATAACTGCAACATTCCTTCTCTGAGTCACTACATCCCACCAGATGCGGGCATCCTCTCTGAACATGTAGCTGGCACAAGCTACCCTCTCGTTCCCTTCCACCCTCATGAAATCCAGGAGGAAATCATATTCATCTACTGCTCTACCCGCAGTGGGTGTGGTCCACCCTCAAAGGTGGGAGGATGCTGCTTCCTGAACCTCTCATACAAAGGTTCCCACCTATTCTTCATAACAGGCTGAACCGACACTGGCGCCACAGCCTACTAAACAAACAACCCAGTGGCCTGAGGAGGGGCCTGTTGCCTCAGCTTCCGAAGTTCTTCCTCTATTCGATGCAGTCTAGCTTCCATTTCAGCAAACATCTGTTGACAATTCTATGGGGCAGGTGGAGGGTCTTTACCCTAGTTGTCATCCTCGGCCCTACTGCCGCAGAGTTTCGATGATTGTCAACGCATCTCAATAATATTTCTACAATCAACGATGCCACTCATCAGGCATGATAACAACATCCAAAACCACCTCCCAATTCACATCAGCCAACCATAAACAGAAGTCCACATAACATACAAATAGCATACAACACTCAAGGGGCCATGCCCTGGCATCATGCATATGTTAACTCATTCATCATGCTCTATATAAAATAAGCAGGCAAACAGGACATTTAAGCACATAATCAAGCATATAATTCCAGCTTTACCAACCAACCCTGAGTCAAGCTTGTCACTAACAGCGAGCGTACATGTTTGGTCAATCTCCAAGAACCATAAACCTTGGCTTACTTTGATACCAAGTTGTAACGCCCTACTTCCTTAGAGTCGTTACTAAGTGAGTTTAGAATGTGCTATTAACTCGCTAATCGGGGTTTTAAGACAAAAGTGTAGCTAAACCATAAACAAAAGTCATAAAATTTGAAAATATAATCATACATTGAAAATTATAAAGCGATATACATTTGGGATCCCAAAAAACTATTTAGATATGTTTACAACTCAAAACTATGATTAAAGTCGACTAAACGATAAAACTAGGTTTAATATAAACATCTCCCAAAAATACCCCTGGTTGTGGTAGCCAAGCAGGCCAAACATGTACACGTCGCTTCACGCTCTCTGTACTCATGGTTGGTCGACTTTCCTCTTGCCCTTACCTGCACCATAGAGCACCCGTGAGTCGAAGTCCAGCAAGAAAACTCCACATAAGCAAATAACATATGCATAACCATCATTCAACACATAACAAAACCGCCAACAGGCTAAACACATATCGGCCATGCCGTCCCAGGCGCTTTACCAAGCCCTGGGTTTGCAGTCTACACCATGAGGTTATCCAAGGTATCCTATAGGGGTCTCACCCTGGCAACTCGCACTCCACGTGCTTAACGCTGCTCCCGGCCCCTTGCTGTACTCAGCCTTTGCCGTTCCCAGCCCTCGCCGTTCTCTGCCTTCGCTGTTCCCCCCTCTTGCCATTCATTCACATATATGCACACATATTATAATTAAACAAATACTTAAACACGTATAAACATAATCAATGGGTCTAGGCCCTGCAACACAGACTATAGGGCCTCGTCCTGTTCTACGGGTACATCAGTTTTCTTACCTGTGTCCTGAGCTTTTAGAGCACCGATATCCCGAGCAACACCCAACCAGGCTCAACCAGAAGCCCCAACCCCCAAAACAGGCTATGCACGTCGTGACCCAATCCATGGTGTGACGCGGCCCGTCCTTCTTCCTGGCCTCTAAAGTGTTCTAGAGGGTTGCGGCTCAGCAAGAACAATGTCGTGGCCTGACCCTTCGAACCTAGAAAAATCCTCCATTTTCACAACTAAAACCAAGCCAGTTTACCCCAAAATCTACCCAACAATCCAACTTAATCACCACAGTAGCTCTACTATAGTCTCAACCACAAAACCTAACAAGAATTAACCCCAAACCTCGTCTAGATACTCAAGAGTGATTCATCACCTAGCTCACATGCATAACCTTGAAACACCAACAAAACTCAGCATAGTTAAGATAATTAGGTGCTAGAATCCTTACCTCAAGTGATAGCTCAACTGATAGCTTTGCCTTGAGCTAATCCTCAATCTTCACCAGCCTCAATTCCCTTGAAAGCAAGCCCAAATTCTCTAATAGGTCAAAGTCTCTAAGCTTGCAAAGAGAGAAAACTCCAAGATAGTGAGAGGGCCGGTTCTCTAAGATTCTGAATGCTTCCTTGGTTTTATTTTACTTATCCTAAGTCACTTAAGTTACTTCCAAGGCTCGGGGTACCAAAAACGTCCCCGAGGGCAAAATGGTAAATTTCCCCGATATTTCCCCCTAAACGTTCTAACTTCAAATATATCTCCAAATATTTATTTTCATTACCCGATAACCCAATAAAATGTATAATACCTAAAATACCCCTCGACCTTCCCCGAGTCGGGTATTCGGCCCCGTTGTGACTTTCTAGCTAAACCGCTCCCTAGGACTATCTCAGATCATGCAATACAAATATATCACAAATATATCACAGTAATCACAAATATTGCATTTATGCCCTCAACGGGCTAAAATTACAAACATGCCCCCAATAACCAAACGGGGCCCACATGCTTATTTAATTCACCTAAACATGCCTTTCTCACATACTCAACAAATTCACATATTAACATAACAAATCTCTTATTGCTCTCCAGGCATGCTAACCAAGGCCCTAAGCCCTATTAGCAAATTTGGGACGCTACAGGCCCATTGGGTGCAAATGGATCTTCAAGAAGAAAACAGGTGTTGATTGGAAAGTAGATACTGTCAAGGAAAGGCTTGTATCCAAAGGCTACACACGGAGAGAGGGTGTCGATTATGAAGAGACATTTTCTCATGCTAAAATCCATACACATCCTCTTATCCATAGCTGTCGCTAATGATTATGAGATATGGAAAATGGACGTCAAGACAACCTTTCTTAATGGCTATCTTCATGAGAGTATCTATATGGCACAACCAGAAGGGTTCGTGAAGAAAGGGGAAGACCATAAGATGTGCAAATTGCAAAAATCTACTTATGGATTGAAGAAAGCATCTGATCTTGGAACATCACCATTGATAAGACAATCAAAACACATGGCTTCGAACAGAATATTGATGAAGCATGTGTATATAAGTATATCAAAGAAAAAATAGTGGTTTTCTTAGTTCTTTACATGGATGGCATTATACTCATTGGCAACGATGTAGAGACACTGTCAATTGTGAAGAAGTGGTTAGCTGAAAAGTTCCAAATGAAAGAATTGGGTGAAGCGAGCTATGTTCTGGGAATCCAAATCCTAAGGCATAGGAATAACAAGTTCTTGGTGCTTTCTCAAGAAAATTATTTAGATAAAGTGCTAGAAATGCTCTCAATGGAGAATTCCAAGAAAGGTCAGTTCTCGACCAGACATGAAATTACTCTTTCCAAAGAGCAATGTCCAAAAACACCTCAAGAAGAAGAGGACATGAGAAAGTATCCCTATGCTTTAGAAGTTGGGAGTCTAATGTATGTTATGTTGTGTACAAGGCCTGGCATATCCTATGCAGTGGGAATTGTAAGTCATTATCAATCAAATCTCAGTTCAGAACATTGGATTGCGGTAAGGCACATACTCAAGTATCTTTGAAGAATGAGAGATTATATGCTTGTATATTCAGGGGGTGAGTTAAACCCTACTAGATACACTGATTCTGATTTCGAATAAGAAATAGATAGTTGTAAATCGACGTCTGGGTTAGTTTTCACACTTGGTGGAGGAGTTGTAGTCTGGTGAAGTATCAAACAATCCAGTATTGCAGAGTCAACCATAGAAGTCGAGTATATAACAGCTTGTGAAGCAGCAAAGGAAATGGTTTGGCTCAGAAAGTTCTACACTGATCTGGAAGTAATTCCAGTAACCCACTAATCTTGTACTGTGATAATGGTGGAGTGGTAGCTAACTCAAAGAAACCTAGAAGCCACAAAAGAGAAAAACATATAGAAAGAAAATATCATATTGTAACACCCCGCGTTTAGGGCACTGAGTATACCCTAGTTCGAGTATTTTAATTCCCTATATTATGTATTATGTTAGGGGAACATTTTATGTTATAAGAAGTTGTGATGTTTTAATGCTAGCCATGTTGTGGTAAGTGTGGTCTTATTAGAAACCGAGATCTTTGGTCGTGGACCGGGTCAAAAACCCTGATCGGGTAAAAATCCCGGATTAATTAAATAGGAAATACTATGGCATAAAAATAATAATTTTTCCTGACATTGGGACTTTATATTTGAACCAATAAATTTAAGAAAAATTGATTGAGGATTTAACTCCAATCGACTGGGTTTAAGAATGGAAATTCTTGCCCGAGCCCCTAAGGGAATTGTGGTCAATTTGAGTAAATTACCAAAATTATGTGTTATGTGAAATTTTTTATTTGTGATCACATTTATTTAACTAATTTTAGCTTGGGATATTTGAAAACTATAGGGTAAAACTTTGGTTAAATTTGGAAAGTGAAATTACCAAAGGGCCCTTGAGTGCATTAGAAGTGAGTTAAAAGAGGCAAGGGCATTTTAGTCATTCCAAAGGAGGAGAGAGGGTGTGATAGGCAGCTAGGCTATGCCCTAGTGTACTCAAGTGTATATGACACCTACCCTAGGAAGAGTAAGATACTACCTTACCCATTGGATAAACCTCCAATCATTTCCCTCAAACACTTCCAATCATTATTTTTCTTTTAATTTCCTTTTTCCTCAAGAAAACAAAAATAACCCTCTCCATTTCTCTCCCCAAAACCACAGCCTAGTCTCTCTCTACCCTCCATGGCTTCCATTTTCTCTCCAAGGGACAAGAACACTCACTCTCCATTGAAGGAAGGAGACCTTCATGTGTTCTAGCATTGTAAGTTTCAGATCATGGATCTTCCTTCTATTCTTTTCTTCTTCAAATATGAAATCCTAAGGGGTGGAATATGCATGCATATGATCTAATAGCCATGCATGACATGGATCTTGTGTACTAGGGTTCAAGGGAGGTTGTTCTAGGAGGATCTCAAAGTTTGAAGCTTTTTGGTGATCTAGTGAAAACAAAGGTGAGGGTTCTAGAATTTTTGTGTTTTTCCATTTATCTAAAATCTCCTACTCTAACACTCTCTTAAAAATCTGCATGTGAAACCTATGGGGCTCGGTTTGAGGGTATAGAATTTAAGAAGGAAGTTTGGACAAGCTAAGGACTATCATCTCTAAGCTAGAACCATGAAAGGTAGATCTTTGGTTGGTTTTGAGTTGTTTTTGGTTATTGATGTTAGATCTGGTTGTATAGGTTATTTTGTTAGTTTTTAAAGTTTATTTTATGCTTGATGGTTATATTGGTTGATTTGTTGATTTTCATGCATGCATGTGGCTAGGATTTTGCTAGTTGTGTTTAGTTTTGCTAAAATATGTAAAAATGCACGCTGCCAAGTTTTCATGGTCTAACTTTCAATGGGTCAGATCGTACCCTACTACCTCTGTTTGTGGAAATAATCTATATGTTTGCATATTTCTAGATGAGTACTTAAGTTTAGGCTTTTTAAAATCGAAAAAGGTGTTTTCAAACCGAAGTTATGAACTTTTTGACATCTTGATGTAAATCAGGAAATTTTCTAGGCAGCGTGCACTGCCCAGATTGTTTTGAATTTTGAACGGATTTTACTAATCAAAAAGCTATGAAATTTTGTAAGATGTTATGTTAAACATTTTTCAGGGTCATTGTGAAATTTTAAAGGAAAATATGTGTAGCAAGCACTGCCCAGATGGATTTAAACATTTGGTTGAGTTTTATTATTACAAAAATTATGAAATATTGTACGAATCTAACCAAGACATGTATAAATATTCCTGTAAAATTTCAGAAATAACTGGACTACGGTGTAAGAGAAATAAATTTTCAAATTTACCATAAAAATTGGAAAAAAACTTCTGGGTAGTAGGCACTGCCAAGATTTCGTTAAAAATTCGAATGGGTTTTGCAATCCTAAAAATTTTAAAAATTTGAAGGAAATTATTTAAGATGTGTACAAGGACTCTTGTAAAATTTGAGAGAAAAATATATTACGGTTTAAGAGAAATAAATTTTCTAATGTTTCCCTAAAAACAAAAAGGTAGCAATTTCAAACCATAATGAAATGTTAATTTTTACCATTCTATAAGTTAAGGGTCCAATTGCCCTTATTTTCAAAAAACAACATAAAGAGAGATCCTAGGTTATGGGTAAGAATTGGTAAGAATGAGAGTTGGGTTTTGTAGAACCTTTAAGAGAGCGATATGACATTGTTAGATATTATTTGAAATGGATCAATAAGTGGTATTTTGGTAAATGATAGGAAACGGTAAATTTTCATAAGAAGAAGACAAGTTGGTATTTTCTAAAGATATGAGTTGAGTATAACTCCTTTTTCGTAAAACCAAAATACGAGTTATCCGATAAGTGAGTTCTTCATTTAAAGAATATTAAAATGCATGGCATGGTGAGCGTGTTGCGGGGAGATCGATTTTCCTATGATACCATTAAGACTGAAACGAAATCTGGCCTAAGAGACTATAGTATAGAGTCCCTAAGAACTTTATTTCATGTAGCTATTGTGAAGTATTAACTATAAGAATATGGCATAGTTTAATCCGAGTCACTATGTGGTTTCACTATAGTATTATCTAAGTGCGAAGGCCCACTTCTGGATAGAAAGTTTCCACAGCAAGTGCTAGGGAATCCGGGTAAGACAACTTATAATATGTTTGGCTACAACATGCTAATGACTAGTTTAGATAACTGAGTTATTACTTAATAATTTGAACTAGTCAAAGAAGGTTACTCAAGACCGTGGTCCTAGAGAATTCGCATACTCATGACTAAGGTAAGTAGTCTGGCTAGCTATCGTGACAACTATGAACTCCGGCTAGCCACCGGGGTGCTATGTGAGAAACCGGTTCGCCACCGATGCCTGTGTGGCTAAGTCAATTGGCCATCGCGATATGTAAGAAGTCTGATTCGTTACCAATGCATGTGTGGCTAAGTCGGTTGGCCATCGCGATATGTAAGAAGTCTGGTTCGCCACCGATGCCTGTGTGGCTAAAGTTGGTTGGCCATCACGATATGTAAGAATTCTGGTTCGCCACCGATGCTTGTGTGGCTAAAGTCGGTTGGCCATCGCGATATGTAAGAAGTCTGGTTCGCCACCAATGCCTGTGTGGCTATGTCGGTTGGCCATCGCGATATGTAAGAAGTCTGATTTGCCCACCGATTCCTGTGTGGCTAAAGTCAGTTGGCCATCATGATATGTAAGAAGTCTAGTTCGCCACTGATGCTTGTGTGGCTAAAGTCGGTTGGCCATCGCGATATGTAAGAAGTTCGGCTTAACACCCGTGACACATAAGTAAGTTAATTTCGGAACCAAATCTCTATGGCTAAGAAAGTATGTCGAATTCCTCTAGGAGCTGGGTAACTGGTGTAACTAGTTTACCCCCGTCGACGTTATGGTAAGATATGTGAAGATGTATTAAGATATGATAAGCTATGCTAAGATATGTTGAGATATTCTAAGCTATGCTAAGATATGTTGAGATATGTTAAGCTATGTTGAAGGTTTCTCCAGAACCCTAAGTAAGTATGTATGATATGATACGATTGAGTAAGTAAGTATGTATGTTACCAGTTAAGACTGTATGTATGCTCTGGGATTTTCTGCGTGTAGTTGTAGCTTCATGTTATAAATTTTGGTTATGAGTCATGACCATAAGTTTGCCAGGACGTTCGCACGTTCCTAAATTGTATGTTAGGGTTCAATTTCATCAAAATCCCATTCTTGGTTGATTATCTTCCTAGTTACAGTTAGTTAAGTTCTTGCTCTGTTTATGTTGTTATGTTTGTTAAGTTGTTCTTACTGAGCATTTCACTTACCTAGTTGTTTCGTGTTGTAGGTAAACTCAAAGGAAAAGTGGATCAGTGAGCGCTGGAGTTTATCTATGAGGATGTACATGTGGATCGACCTTTTGGGGAATTTATGTTTTGGGAACTAGAACCCATTTGATAACTAAGAAATTATTTAGGCTCGTTGAATGTTTTAAAATTATGACACTATAATTCACTTTTAAGTATGCGCATACTTCCGAACTATTGTATGTTTTGTTAAGTTTTTTTATATGAATTTTCGGTTACCTTTATTTAGAAAATGGTTATGTTTTCCGCAAATTATGTTAAGAGATTTTACGGGACGTTACACATATGGTAAGAGAGATTGTGCCCCAAGGTGATGTTGCAGTTATGAAGATAGCGTCAAAACAAAACCTGACAGACCCGTTTACCAAGACCCTTCCTGCAAAGTCTTTTATGGGCCATGTATGTGATATGGGATTGAGAGAGATGCCTCACTTGCTTTAAGGGAAATTGGGAGATTGTTAGGGTTGATTCCTTAAAATCACTTGAGAAGACATTTTTATTTATTAAAATAAAATTACTTTGTATTTGATTTGATTATTGAAATTATTGTTTGAATATATATATATCAGAAAATTCCATATTCATTTATGAGAATATGAAATGTGTACGAGAGAATTAAGATTATATATAATTAATAAAATAGTCAGGAACATATTAAAGTACATAATCTTTAATAAATTTTTGCTAGTACGATTTACTAAGCATATAGGATGAGAGTAATCTAGATTCAAATTACTGATGTGGATTGACATCTTGGTAAAGATACTTTATATAATAGTGATTATATATAATAGGACCAATATGAATTAATTTCTTTATCAACTTACCGTTAACCAAAAAGATTTAATTCATATCTTAATAGATGATCATTTGTTGATCACTCTAAATCCCGAGTTATCATAAACTCCTTTTCCTGTTTATTGAATCTTTTGATTCATTCGTTAGGGTCTCTTAAAATATTGAGGCTAGTGACTTTTGTTTTTGAGATTCAATCATGAATGGTTGTGAACATGATTTTACAATAATGGAATCCATGCTATCCTAACGAATCGAATATTGGTTCCCTTAAGGGTTAAATCTGAGACTGAGTAGTTATTGAGCTCAAATCTATAATATGATTATATATTAATTATTCACTGGTGAATTAATGGTACTTAAGGATCAAAAGGTAATTAGCGAGCAAATAAATAGAGGACATAACTACATATATTGATTATATCAATGGACTACAAGAGAATACTCTATAAATTTAATTATATAATTACTAAGAGTGAAATTCCATATTTATATTGGAGTAATAATGAAATTAATAAATAAGATTATTTAATTAGAGCGTTTAATTAATAGTCTAGTTTATTGGACATTAGTATTATAGGTCCATGATCCCCAACTTGCCTCTGTCTTACACTATCAAGGGTAAAGATGTCTCCCGTAAGATTAATAGAGAAAATGACTAAATTGCAAATGAATTAATTTTCCAGGGCTAAGTAGTAGTTCTGTGATAATTATGCATAATTAATTAATTATTTAACTAATTAGTTTTTATTTGGAAAACTTTATATTAGTTAGAATAAATATTAATCAGTGTAGACACTCAGTATTCCGCGCCCATAAAAGAACCAAGCCCCGCGAGACGGCCCCGCGTGCCCAAGCTCACACCCCAGCAGCATCGGCCTCGCGTGGCCTCGCAGCATCGGCCTCGCGTGGGTGACCTCGGGGTGCTTCAGGCATCTCGTGCCCAGGACCCGAGACCGCCACCTCACGCCACGACCATTACATGCACCAAGAGTCCCATTCCTTACACCTTGAGACCCCAATGCGTAGAGGCTCCAGTACGAGTCGAATGGGACATACTTGTACAATCTAGTACTGGGTACGACTGTTAAGACATTGTATGTTGAGTACGGACACCTGTACCTGTACGGCTGTTATGGCCGGTACGTCTACGGCGAAGAGTCAGAGTCGACACCACTACCACCTGCGCCACTATGCTTGTCACCACTCATCAGACATGGGTACGGAAAAGTAGTGGAGGCATCCTACTGACACCTGCCCCTGTACTGGATGTGCGACCACAACCTCTGAAGCCACTCTCTTGACAGAGTACTTATGTACCACTTGGTCCCCAGGACCACCATGTACCCAGGGCCATTAGAGCCTACTATAAAATGAACTCTAACCCCACCTGAAGGGGGGTTGGAAAATTTACTGTAGCAAAGGCTTGAGAGTGAATGAAAGATTGATTTCTCCATTGCTATTCTGTCATTGTTCTTGAGTTATTACTTAGATTTCCACAGCTCTTTTATTGACGATCCTTACTTGATAATTTTTTTCTAACTCAACTTAGTTGACGAGTTCTCACCATCAACAATCAGTATTTGAATTAATATTAAAGAGAGTTAATTATTATCTTGGTATAAGATAATTATTCAAATTGATAGATTTAAGATAAGGTTAACATTGAATTAACTCATATTTTTTTTGGAATAAATATATTGTCTTAAAGCTATTTAAACAAACAAATGAGAAAATTAGGGAGACACACACCACTCATTTTGCTTGCACAGTGAGTGGCGCCACACACATGTGCCACGTGTCCCTAGAATTTGAACTTTAAATATTATTTGTTTATTTAACTATTTAATTATTTTTTTAATTTGATTAAAATAAAAAGATAACTAATCAGTTTGAATTAATAGTATTTGTTGACTGTGATTTTAGCCAACGACGTGAGAACGTCAAATACGACAAGCCTTCAATAGAATTATAAACGACAACAGACAACTTTTTTTATCAATGAAAGTAAATAACACGAGATTTTATAGTGGTTCAGCCCTGATAATCGGTAATAGCCTAATCCACTTAGAGATTTTATTACTGTATTCACACTCAAGATCAGGTGAACCAGTGTCAACTGAGTTCCTTCAGTGCAAATATTCCAGAATACAAAAAAGGGGTTCTCACAGGAAAAACACTTTCTCTCTCTAGAACACAGGTTAACTCTCAATTTGCCAAAAGTCCTTTTACGATCTTCCCAACCCTCTATTTATAGGCCTGGGATTCTCAACTGATATCCCCTTTAGATAGGGATATTTTATTATTCACCTTATATTTATATTATAATAAATGTTTAAAATACAACTGATCCCTAAATTCGAGTGACGAGTGAGAGATTCCCGGGTGCCTAGACCAATTCTCACTGAAGTCGTTTCGGGGAGTTTGACGTAGTCTGACATGCATGTTGATTACTCCTTCGAGCTTTCCGTGGACCAAAGGTGGTAAACGCATGGCTCTTCTCGGACCAAAGGCCATGCAAGTTTGGCTGTCCTCGGACCAAGGTGGTCCGAGCCAACTTCTTTTGCACCTTACCTCGGGTAAGTCCGAGCCTATTTCCTTCACTCAAGGTCCGATCGGACCTTGTAGTCTTCTCCTCGGACCAAGGTGGTCCGAGCCATCCTTTTCATCCCATCTCCTCGGACCAAAATGGTCCAAGGCACCTCTCCCATGGCATGTCCGATCGGACATGATGTCCTTCTCCTCGGACCAAAGTGGTCCGAGCCTATCTTTTTCAACCAAGGTCCGATCGGACCTTGTAATCTTCTCCTCGGACCAAGGTGGTCCGAGCCAACCTTCCTCCTTCTTCTCACCTCGGACAAGCCCAAGCATACCTCTTCCATGGCTTATTCGATCGGACATGATACCCTTCTCCTCGGACCAAAGTGGTCCGAGCCACCCTGACTGGCACTTCACCTTGGACAAGTCTGAGGCATCTCTCCTCTTGGCACCTTCAACTGTGTTCGATCGGCCATTATGTGGCCTTCCCTTGAATGAAACCTAAGTTCCAAACTTTGGCCTGCACAGGACCTCTTTCCCTTAGTCACTCTCTTTGGACACGTTCGAGCCAACATCTAGGAAACCTTGAGGGGTTTACCTCGGACACACTCGAGCCAAAATATCAAGAGGCTCCTCAAGCTAAGGTCCGATTGGACCTGTTGCTTTTATCCCTCGAACCAAAGTCCAAACCCCTCCTTCAATCTTCTTAGATTTGGTTTCAAACCAATCACTAGGGTCTTCAAACTGGGTCTGAGCCAAGCAACCCTTAGACCAAATATTCTCTTCGGTCGGGTGTATTTAACTTGATTATGGCACCTCTCAAGCAGTCCAATTTTTAACTGATGCATTGGGCTACCGTTAAGCCAGATCACCCAACTAATTCATGCCATTTGTCAATTTTATTGCCAAATCATCTTTTCAAATTTTTGGGATAACATTTGCCCCCGAAGTTTATTATATGATACATTCACATAATAAACTTTTTCTCCAGCTGACGTCATTATAAAAAATAATAACTGTTCATCTCCATGCAGCAGACCCACGATCACTGCAAAAATCCACCCATGATCGTGGAGAGAAACATAGTCTCAGAATGCCAAAGGTTCAAAAGTAAATAAAAAAACCCACTTTTTCCCCTTTAAATAACCCCACTCTACACACTTTTCTTCACACATGCAAAAATCACACTCTCAAAAACCTCTCATCTTCTTCCTTCTCTTTTGGCCGAAATCCCCAAGGATTTCCTTCTCCTTGCCGATTCCAAAAGCTTCAAGGGGAGCTCTTCATCTTCAAGAAATCTTCAAGCAAACCAAAAGTCCTCTAACCTTGAGTAAGTCTTCTTTTCCATGCCTTTTATATTGTTATATATATATTTTTTAAAATTTTCTAAGCCATGGCCGAAACCCCCATAGCCTTGCTTGTTCTTGAAATTCTTGTGAATGCTTTGTATAATGAGTTAGCTTGTTGTCTTGATGATGTTTGTGGCATGGGCAACCTGAAATTACTTCTAATTTCATAGGAATTTCAAGACAAATGGGCTATTTTGACATGAATATGATTATGGATTTTGGGGTTTTTGATAGTATAATGGGTTTTCAAGAACATGAAGAAAAACCTTTCATTTCTATGCTTTGATCTTGTTTTTGTATATGTGAATGAAGGAATGTGTTTAAAATAAGGATTTTAGGGCGTTGCCCATTTGATTTGGGTTTGGGGTAGGCAAAGTGTATAATTAGGGGCTTTGTCTACACGGTTTTGCCAAAAATTCTGGGCATTCGTGTGGTCCGATCGGACCACACTTATCCTCCTTGGGAGCCCATGTCCGATCGGACATGGTGGGCTGTGGCTAAGGCTTGAAGCGTGCATTTCCTTGAACGAGCTTAGTGATCACTTCCGATTGGGCATTGAAAACCTTAGGCAAGAGTGTAGTCTGATCGGATCACACTTACCTTTCTTTGCCTTGAAGTGCCCAACTCACTTGGCACCAAATTTTGAACCCCCTTAGACGCCCATGCCCGATCGGACATAACATGTTGCTGCTGGCTAGGAGCCTCGGAAGCATAAGGCACACCAGGCGCCTGGACACTCGAACCGTAGGTGCGTATCCTCTCGGTCACGCCACGTCCGATCGGGCGTACCACGGGCGACTTGGTGTTGGGCTCGCATGGATGCAAGGCTGGACGTCTCTTGGGTCATGAGGATCCAGCATGTCTTGGCATTCGATCGAATGCAATAGGCTAGGTCACCTCCTAGAGTAAGCACATGGTCCGATCGGACCGTCCTCAAATTCCTATGGTAAACAACATGGTCCGATCGGACATTTCCAAATTCTTATGGCTCGTACGCCACGGCTCCTATCTTGCAAACGCACACCCAATCTTTTGGCATGCTTATCTACACACATAGGGAGAGTGAATTTAGCCTCATAGGAAAACCCCCAAAAATTTCCATTCACATAATCTTTAATAACTTCTAACACCTCAAGTACTTTTTAGGTACTTTTGGGCATTAAAATTATTTTTTCCCTATGTGTTATATTTTTATAACTTAGACAAAATTTTCTAAGTATAAAAACAAATTTTATTCTTGGTGAATTTTTCCTGTATGGTTACTCACCTCCCCATGTTTTATTCATTTTTGTAGATGAATCGCTCTGACTATAGGGGAGGTGACAATCATACGGACTCCGACACATCCGTCCCGCAAACAATCGAGACTCCCTTAAATAGCGATTCCTCACCAGACTCGTCTACCGGTTGCACTCCAAAGGACCGTCTTCGCCGCTTCAAGCAGATTCTCCCTCGCTCAGCTTTGTATCTTCTCCACGAGGAACAATTCCTTCAACAAGTTTCTCAGTTGACGATGAGGGTGAAGCAATCCAACCGACTTCCTCAGGAACATGATCCACAGGTTGCCCGTAGAGCAGTGCAGAAGGTGGTAAAGCGCAGTCACGCTCGCACTGTCACAGCTCCAGAAAAACCTTCTCAGGAATTTGCTACTGCGATTCAGAACCTGGCTGTTCAGAAGCCACGCAAGGAGGGGGAAGAAGAACCTTCCTGGTTCATTACCGATGCTTCAAAATTTAATCCCGCACTGTTCCAAAAACACATTGAAGCTTTAGGCCTGAGTGGGGTCAACGTGATATGTCCGAGTTCTCACCAAAGAGCCAATAGGCCTGATGGGACATACTGTGCCTGGTCCAGGCACCATGTGCACGCCGGAGCAACACTTCCGCTACACCCATATTTCCGGTCTGTAGTGGATTACTTCAATGTCTCCCCATTCCAGATCGCACCGAATGGGATCCAGGCACTCTCTGCGTTGTACATCCTTTACTTCCTGCATGGTTGGGATGAGCCCACCCCACATGAGGTGCACTACTTATTTGACCTCAGGACCAATCCTTCCCACAACAACACGGGCTTCTTCCACTTCTACCATAGGCATAGGGGGATTACATATCTTAACGGTATTTCTCACAAATCAAACCCCGGGAAGTATCACAAAGAATACTTCCTTACATCGGACATTGAAGCCAACAACTTGGCTTTTACCCGTGCGGGTCCATTCGAGCGACCTTTGCCTACTAAGGGAATGTTTAAGCGGGCCGAGAAGTTGGCCAAGATGAGTCTTAGGGAAAAGGATGTGAAAAAATTGGTCACCCTGGACCTTCTTCAGATGGTGGGTTTGGTGCCATGTGACCAAGATATGGCGGCGGAAAGTACCACCAGGGAGAACAACACGACTGATCAGTCCAACGAGGACACGGAGATAGTGACTGATCAGCTTTCTCCTGGACCTTCTCCGCTCTCTCGTAGACCTGGCGACTTAGTCATTAGAGAGCCCGAACCTCAGCGCAAATCTACTATTCCCGCTCAGCCTGGGAAAGGAAAGGCTATCCAGGTTGAGGGGGAACTTAGCTCATCCTCGGACGACGAGGATGAGTTCCTTGATCAGATCCTCAACGCAGGTAACACATGTCTAGTGAACATAGGAAAATTTTTTATAGCTTGGTGATTTGAGAGTAACAAAATTGTAGTATACACTTGTACACATTTCATTATGTTTATATCTCTAACAACCTTGTGTTTTCCCCTTTTCCAGACGCAGACATGTTCAGAGAGTGTGTTGCTTCAAAGAGGAAAATTGGTGATGGAAGTGGCTCTATGCCCCCACAGAAGATTCAGAAGGTAGTACCGCCCAGCCAAGGGAGGCAAACTGAGGGACCGACTACACTTTCGCCACTAAATCCCTCTTCGCTTCCTCCTTCTGCAAGTCTAACTCCTACTCACCAGGGTAGCTCGAGTGAGCTCTTTCGTGCTGTTAGTGACCTAGGCAAGGGACTTCTTGAGGAGATCGGCCATGATGCTTCAACGCTCCAAAGCTTAGAATCCTACCCTCGGCTTAGCATTGAAGTAGTCTTGAAAAGATGGCTTGCTCAACTGATGAAGGTAAGTATTTTCTCTTAAGACAATTTATTATTAGTATTTTTGCTTGAAATAACTTTTTGTCTTCCATGCAGTCACTTTTCACCATCGGTCACGCTCAGCTCCGAGCGGTAGACTACAAGGAGTTGATCAAGGTGCTAAACGATCAACTGGTGGAGGCCAAATCCAAGCTGGAGCAAGCAGAGAGAACCGTAGCTGAACGGGATGAGTCTCTCAAGAAGCTTTCTGATGAGAACCAGCAGCAGGTTCAAAACAACAACTCCTTGACAGCCCAACTGGAGAAGCTGTCCCTCGAGAACAAGGGGTTAGCTCGGGATAATGAGAGACTGATCAACGAAAACGAAGAATTGAAACAAGAAAAGGAGCTTGATTTGATTCGCTTTGAAGAGGCCAGTTTCGACTGCTTTTATAAGGTCTGGAAGCTGAAAAAACCTCTCAACCTCGATTGTTTCTCCAAGGAGGCTCAGGCAGAGGAGCTTGCCAGATGCGAAGCAAGGGCCGCTGAAGAAGCTGCCAATCTTCCTGCACTCACCCCCGCCTCCTCTGCTTTATCATTCCGAGCGAGAGGGGCAGCTGATGCCGAGGTGGGGGTCGATCAACCCACTAGAGGAGCACGCCAGTGACTCCCTCTCGTAGTTCATCATAGTTTACTTTACTTTGTATTTTGTTGCTCGAACTAGTGAGCTATTTTGACACTTAGCACTTTACTCTTTCTTTGTCGACAACTTTAAACTTTTAAGTTTTTATTGTACATAGCAAAGTTCTTAGATGCCTTTAATTTCACATGAGTATTTAGTTTTCTGACTTAGAAATTTTTACCATTCCATAAGTCCATACTAAATATACTTCCTCATGCTCTTATTGCTCTAACTTTTTATGAGCATAAACTTTATATTACACGAATATCCGTTTCTAACTTAAAATTTGAAAAATTCTAAGTTACTTAAGCTTTGTAAAACAAGTTAGCTTAATGGCTTTTTTTAGACTTCCAAACTTACAAGTCAGCCCAAAAACAAATATATTTGCTCGTGCTCTTATTGCCTGTGTTGAAATACATATCAGTATACCCTATGTGCCCCCCTAGTGATTGAGGGTTGATAAATCCTTGATCACTTGCTACTTGACCGAATTTGTCCGAGTAGTTACTACTCGTGAAACACATAAAATATATGAACATATTTCAGTAGTTGAGCACTACAAAAACATTATTTAAACGTTGGTCCTTCATGTCATGATACCGACCAGTTGAACACTGTCTGGTATACATTTACACTTAGCTTTTAGAAGACCTTTTTTGTTTAAATTATTATGACAGTTGAACACTGCCAAGCAAAAATAATCAACACATATGCAAAATTTGTAGCAAGATTCGACCACGCTGCGCGTGGTCTCTTTTATTACTCGTAATAATAAGTGACAAAACGTGTCTAACAACGAGTTCCAAACAAAATAACATTGTTCAAAATAATGTGACTGGGTAGCAAATAACCAGTTCACAAACAAAAAACTTAAATAACAAGTTAAGCACTTGATACAAAGCTACTACTCTGCAAGTAGTATTTATTGATAATATTTTCTCAAGTGCTCGTCGTTCCAGTAGTTCCTGATCAGCTCTCCATTCAACCAAGCGAGCTTGTAGGTGCCGGGTGGTAAGACTTGCTCAATTTGATACGGTCCTTCCCAGTTTGGTCCTAGCACACCAGCTGCTGGGTCTCTAACAAACACCTTTCGTAGGACTAAATCTCCGACCTGGAACTTTCGATCTCACACTCTGGAGTTGAAGTAGCATGCCACTTTTTGCTGATGAGCGGCTACTCTGAGGTTTGCCTCCTCTCTTCTTTCCTCGAGGAAGTCCAATGATTCTGCTAACAACTGATGGTTCTCCTCTTGGTTGTACATGGTCCTTCTATGAGAAGGTGGGTCTATCTCCACAGGTAACATGGCTTCATACCCATATCCTAAAGAGAATGGGGTATGACCAGTTGCCGTCCGAGCAGTAGTCCTATGTGACCAAAGGACCTCTGGTAACTCTTCTGCCCAAGCACCCTTAGCTTGCTCCAGGCGCTTTTTTAGAGTGTCCTTCAATGTTTTGTTCACCGCTTCGACCTGCCCATTGACTTGAGGATGGGTTACCAAGGAGAAACTTTTGGTTATGCCATGCCGAGTGCAAAAATCGGTAAATATGTCGCTGTCAAACTGGGTGCCATTGTCAGACACTATCTTCTTAGGTAGACCATAGCGACATATTATGTTTTTAACCACAAAGTCCAATACTTTCTTCGATGTGATCGTGGCTAATGGCTCGGCCTCAGTCCACTTAGTAAAATAATCTACTGCGACCACCGCAAACTACACTCCTCCTTTTCCCTTGGGCAACTTCCCAATCAGATCAATGGTCTCCTGGAACGCGCTCATGGTCTCTTGGAGCTCCTCAACTTCAGGAGCTACATCTTTGAGCACGACCCTAGGCTCATTCTCACGATCTTGAACGCTGGGACCCTCTGATCTGGCATGTTCCCTAGAGGTGCTTGCCCTCTTGGAGGCCGCGATGGTGTTCTTAGGCGCCATATTGCTTCAGGGACTGTCTGTCTTCTCTTCAGGCTCTCAATGAAATCACCAAAATGTTGACGGTGATTTTAGCCAACGACGTGAGAACGTCAAATACGACAAGCCTTCAAGAAAATTATAAACGACAACAGACAGTTTTTTTTATCAATGAAAGTAAATAACACGAGATTTTATAGTGGTTCAGCCCCGATAATCGGTAATAGCCTAATCCACTTAGAGATTTTATTACTGTATTCACACTCAAGATCAGGTGAACCAGTGTCAACTGAGTTTCTTCAGTGCAAATATTCCAGAATACAAAAAAGGGGTTCTCACAGGAAAAACACTTTCTCTCTCTAGAACACAGGTTAACTCTCAATTTGCCAAAAGTCCTTTTACGATCTTCCCAACCCTCTATTTATAGGCCTGGGATTCTCAACTGATATCCCCTTTAGATAGGGATATTTTATTATTCACCTTATATTTATATTATAATAAATGTTTAAAATACAACTGATCCCTAAATTCGAGTGACGAGTGAGAGATTCCCGGGTGCCTAGACCAATTCTCACTGAAGTCGTTTCGGGGAGTTTGACGTAGTCTCACATGCATGTTGATTACTCCTTCGAGCTTTCCGTGGACCAAAGGTGGTAAACGCATGGCTCTTCTCGGACCAAAGGCCATGCCAGTTTGGCTGTCCTCGGACCAAGGTGGTCCGAGCCAACTTCTTTTGCACCTTACCTCGGGTAAGTCCGAGCCTATTTCCTTCACTCAAGGTCCGATCGGACCTTGTAGTCTTCTCCTCGGACCAAGGTGGTCCGAGCCATCCTTTTCATGCCATCTCCTCGGACCAAAATGGTCCAAGGCACCTCTCCCATGGCATGTCCGATCGGACATGATGTCCTTCTCCTCGGACCAAAGTGGTCCGAGCCTATCTTTTTCAACCAAGGTCCGATCGGACCTTGTAATCTTCTCCTCGGACCAAGGTGGTCCGAGCCAACCTTCCTCCTTCTTCTCACCTCGGACAAGCCCAAGCATACCTCTTCCATGGCTTATTCGATCGGACATGATACCCTTCTCCTCGGACCAAAGTGGTCCGAGCCACCCTGACTGGCACTTCACCTTGGACAAGTCTGAGGCATCTCTCCTCTTGGCACCTTCAACTGTGTTCGATCGGCCATTATGTGGCCTTCCCTTGAATGAAACCTAAGTCCCAAACTTTGGCCTGCACAGGACCTCTTTCCCTTAGTCACTCTCTTTGGACACGTTCGAGCCAACATCTAGGAAACCTTGAGGGGTTTACCTCGGACACACTCAAGCCAAAATATCAAGAGGCTCCTCAAGCTAAGGTCCGATCGGACCTGTTGCTTTTATCCCTCGAACCAAAGTCCAAACCCCTCCTTCAATCTTCTTGGACTTGGTTTCAAACCAATCACTAGGGTCTTCAAACTGGGTCTGAGCCAAGCAACCCTTAGACCAAATATTCTCTTCGGTCGGGTGTATTTAACTTGATTATGGCACCTCTCAAGCAGTCCAATTTTTAACTGATGCATTGGGCTACCGTTAAGCCAGATCACCCAACTAATTCATGCCATTTGTCAATTTTATTGCCAAATCATCTTTTCAAATTTTTGGGATAACAGTATTAAACTAAAAAGAAAACAAAATTATTTTATTATCTTTATAAGTCTAAAAAGAAGTGATTCTTTTAAGAGAAATTGATGAAAATGACCTATTTTTTAAGTGATTTTGCACTCTGGCCAACTTTTGATAATTTTTTGCAAAATGACCTCAATCTAAAATTCGACCCGTTGTCTAAATTTTCTGACCAGCTGTCTAAAATTTTCGACCAGATGTTTGAATTTTTTGACCACTTGTCTAAATTTTCTACTAGCTGTCTAAATTATGAGATGTCATTTTGCAAAGAATTATTAAAACTAGGCTAGAATGCAAAATGGCTTTAAAAAATAGGCCATTTTTCCAAGGGACCCTTCTTTTAATTCAGTTGTTTTAGTTATAGAAAAACGATTGACATAATTTTTCCTAAACCAGAAAAATTCTAGGACTCTCTAAAGCCTTCGCTCTGTTGGGATTTGTGTCCTTAAAGTGTATTTCTGTGTGAAAAATTAATGTTAAATAAATAAAGTCAATATTTTGCACTCGTATTTGTATTTAATTATACATGCCATTTATCATGAAGATCCAATATTATTGATCTGGCCTTGAATTAAGTATATGTATATTGATATATATATATACAAGAGAATTTAATTCAGGATAATAATATAAAAAAAAAGTGTATGTTATTGCTACATAAAGTGAGAGCTTTATTTAATAAAGATTATGAGTACGGTCTATTTTTTGTTTAAGACAAAGAATTTTATCCAGATTGTTAAGTGCAACGACATAAAAAGATAGAGGTACGCCATACAATATAAATTGTATTGGACTGGAACATGATGAAAGAAAGAAATTCTGTTAATCTTCGTTAAAATATAGAAGCTTAACATTCATCAATCGATGGTGGTTTTGAGACTTGACCTCAATCCTGAAGTGATTAATGAACTCCTATTTGTGCTTTTATGACTTTTGACTTATCGGGTAAGGTTTTAATATTCCTACGACCAAATTCCTAATATATTGGAGTCATAGAACTACAAGTGGTTGAGAACATACTTCACAGATATGAAATCTGCTCCTTACTTAATTGAAAGCAGATTAGTTGTTCCTTTTAGTGTTGATTCGGGACTTGAACATAGAGCACTCAATTTCTGTTAGAGAATAGAAAATTCATTATATAATTAAATATATAGAATAATGTTTATTAAAGGATCAACATAACAAATTGATAAAGACATAATTAATGGACATTAAGACATAGCTTTAATTATTAACAACTAGCATAGGGTCATAACTCATGCAATGACTAAATCAGTGGACAACTTTATAGTTATAGCTTCTAATAATATAAGACTGTAGTTTTGAGAATTCAACTATGGATTCCTAGTGGAATAATTCATAGTTAATAGATTAATTAATGAAGCTAAGAGTTAGTGAAATTAATTAAATTATTGGAGCTTAGAACTACGGCTCCATACTGTCCCCATACTAGCTCGATAACATAGAAGTAAGATTTTGGTATTAAAAGGACATAGTTAAAAAATAATAAAGTATTATTTTTAATCTCACAAATTAATATTATTTGTGAAACAATATTTAAAATTTTAATTATGAAATAATATTTAATGTTAAATAAAATTATCTTTATAATTTTGTGAAATTAATTATTTATTGAAAAATCAATTTAATCATATTTAATTTTGTGGTATAATTGTATACTACATAAAATAATATGATAAAGGCTGACGAATAACATTTTATAGAGATAAAATACCACAGGGCCCAAGCCCTGGAATTGGCGTCAGCCACAGTCCAGGACTGTGGCCCACGCATAGGCCCAATGAGATTAGGGCTAGGTCTTCTTTTGATTATTGTATTAATAGAATATAACATCACGAGAAAAAGAGATTAGATGGGTTTCACATTATTTTCCAAGAGAGAAAAATAGAGAACTTTGTTCTCTCTGAATTATGAGAAGAACACTCTCTCATGTGTTGAGATTCAAAAGTGTGTTCTTGTGTATCCTACCAAATAGCATAGACATCTACATGTCTCCTTCTCTTTGTGCGAGCCATAGTATGGAAGATGGTGGGTTAGGAGGCTAAGACATTATTTATTCTACATGTGTTCTATATATACAATAATGTATTTGTTTCTTATATTCAAATTCACGTCGCATGAGAAGGATCCCATTCTAGTTATGGTTCCTAGTGTGATTCGATCCTGTTGACCCTCGAATTGGCCGATGACACGGAGTCAAATATACGACAAAATATGGAACGACACTTGAAAAGATAATCTAATGGAAAGGAAAAAACACCAAGAAATTATAGTGGTTCGACCCCAGTGATTGGTAATGACCTACGTCTACTTAGTGATATTGTTATTATTGAATCTTAAAGTCGTGATCAAAGAACTAGGGTTCTTGAGTTTCACAAACCTTAGATGTAGTACAATAAGACGATGAAAAACTCACTTTAGCTCTTTCTCTCTCAATCTTAAGCAAAAAAGCTAATGAATCCAAAAGTCCCCTCCTTGAGCTATTTCATGCATATTATAGGCTCAGGGAGGGTTACACATGATAACGTGTCCTATCTTTCCTTAATAATTGCGTATCAAGGATAATTATGAAGAAATATTCAAATGCAGTTAATATTGGATTACAACTTAAGAAGGAAATAAATCAGGCTTCACGACCAGCCTGGTCGTATCAAAATTAACACTGACGATGATGTGTGCTTCTAGTCGATAGTCGAACAGCACCTTTGCCCTTTAATTACACCACGTGTCAATCCACGTGTGAGAAATCTTTGCCACGTCATCAGTAACCATTTTTGGGTAAACATTTGCCCCCGAAGTTTATTTATTGCGACCAGCAATAAGTAAACTTAGGAAACCGACTCTTCGAATACCCCACGAAATCTGTGAGAACCGCCCATGCTCTCTCAAAAAAGGTGACAAATCAGGTCTTTTTGGTTTCCCAAGAATGTGTCCGATGGCTATCACATTTCCCCATTCCCTGAAAAATCACCCTTTATGATTAACCTGGTAACTGCTCCTCGGCTAGTATAAATGACCCTTCAGAATCATTTTTCACTTTTTACATACTTTTGCCTTCCTTAAGAACATTGAAGAACTCGTGCTCCAGAGCCCAAAAATTTTCAAGCATCTACGCTTGGACGTTCAAAAGCTTTCACCTTAGGACTCCAATCTTTATCTGAGTAAGTTTCATGAACTTTCTTGTCTTTTGAGTTACCATACGAAACTGCCTTATGCTTGCTTTCATCTCTGAACCCTTTCGTGTTCTTGGCTGAAAATGTATGGGGATTATTTGCATGTTGACAGAAGATTGATAGGGTAGTGAAATATTGATCCGTAGGAGTTAGGAGCCAGTTTGGTATTCGAGATTGTAGATTTAGGGCGTAAAATCAAAGTAAAAATTCGATTCTTAAGCTAGGTGAAAAACTGGGTTTTTCCCACCCCTTTGGAGTTGAAAAAGCTTTTTCTTGAAAAACTTTTTACTTCCGCTTTTCAATCTGCTCGTATAGAACTTAGTGTTTTTGTTTAGAATGATGCTGGTTGTATACGCGAGCAATGTTATTTCAACTTTCAACACAAGCTTTTAGGCTTTACGTCTTATCTCCCCCTTTCTCTGTTCGAAGCTTTCATGCAAGATTTGTGGGGAGGAGAAAGACCCATCGACGATGACTTATTGGCTTAACTGCTTGAGGACGAGGAGAAACCGTCATCGCTAATACCTGACATTCCCTTTTCTCGTGCCACTTCAAACACTCCATCTATTCTTATTCAAAACATGGCCTGAGCAAAAACTACAGCCCAGAAAAAGAAAACTTTCAATCCTTCAAATCAGCCTGCTCCTCGGGCTGAAATTCCCTCGACCAGTGGTTGAGCAGAAAATATTTCTGACCCCAATATTCAAACTCATGCTCAGCCCCAAAATTCCATTCAACCAGATGTTGAATGGTATGTTGTACCTGAGAGCTGGGTGACGATCAGGATGATCGCCAACTACATCAGAAAATATGGACTCCCAGGGGTGACATTAGTTTGACCCAATCAAGACCAAAGGGCGAATTTTCCTGGAGGCGCCTTCAGCGCCTGGTCGAGATACCATATTGAGGCAGGGGCTACCTTGCCTCTTCATCCATTCTTCCAAGGGGTGGCTAACTACTTCGGGGTCGCCCCTTTCCAAATAACTCCCAATGGGTATAGAATGCTCGCAATGCTCTATATCCTTTATAGCCACAAAATATGCCCTGTGCCAACTCCCCATGAGGTTAATTATTTGTTCGACCTCAAGTCTAACCCCAACTAAGAAGGTACGAGGTTTTTTCACTTTTTCCATCAAGAAACTGGGCGCACCTTCCTGACCGACACTACTCACATATCGAACGTGGGGAGGTACTACCAGGAGTATTTCCTTATGACTGACATGGTCGCAAACAACCTAGCCTTTACTCATGGAGGTAACACCTTTATACCACTGGTCGTCAATCTTCCTTTAATTTTCCCTCTACACTTTCTTATACTTTTAATGCCTTTCAGGCCCATGGTTGCGACCAGACCCCACTCCTGACATGGAGCTACGATCATCCCTCTTGGCCAGTATGACTAATGTGGAGAAAAGCATCAAGCTTCTGGTTACAGAGGCTAACCTTAGGCTGGTCGGCCTTTTGGCCCCTCATCAGGACATGAGGGAGTCAACAGCGAGGAGTGCTACTGGCGGAGAAGTTCCCGAGCAGTACTCGGACGTGGACCAAACCACTTCGAGGAGGCCCACTGGAGTAACAATCAGGGAACCTTACAGCACCCCGCAGGCTGCTTTTCTCCCCGCCCCAAATGGAAAAGGGAAAAATAAGGCCACCGAACCTCTCGAGCCCCTCAACGAATCTTCGAACGAGAATGGTATTGATCTCTTGCTCTTAGATAGCTTGCCAATTCCCTGTCACTTATTGACGGGGACGGCAATTTTAAGTACGCTCCAAATTTAGATTCAGCCTTATTCATGCCAGAGAGTGAGTGTAAGACTAGTAGAGTATATAATGTAGCGACCAGTTATGATAGCTCGGGTAGTTCACTTATAATTATCTTTGTTTCTTTTCCTGTAATAACTTACTTAATTGTTTATACTATCTCATTGCTCGAATATTTGCTTCTTTTCCAGATATGGACTCTGAGTGCGTGTTTGACTTATACAGCACCCCTGAGGCTCCCGAAGCTCCCTCGAGGAAGAGGCATCCCGGAGAAAGCAGTAAAATGCCTCAGGCTAAGAAGTCTCGCACTACACGCCTTTTGGAGGACGGACCCTCAGCCAATGCAATCCCACCCTCTTCTCCTCTCGAGCAGTAGACTCCCCCTACTCCTGCCGGGTCGACACCATCTCCACCGGCCCCGACTGATCAGACTCAGCATGTCAGTGCTGCTCCCACTGGGGTCGACATAACAAGTCATGCCTTTAGATCGGTCAAAGACAGGGTCGAAAAAATTGTGAAGAACGATCCCTGCCGAGAGGCGATGGCCGCGACTGAGACAATGGATGTCGACCAGATCCTAACTCGCGCCTTGAATGAATTTGCCAGTGTAAGTTATCTTTTATATGTGGCGATGGCTTCTTTTATACTCTACAGTCAGTCTAATCTTTGCTCTGATCGCAGGCATTTCTAACCCTTACTACCGGTCGGCTACGCTCGGGCGCCATCACCGAGCAGTCCAAATCTTTGGAGCAACGACACGCTGACGAACTTAAAGCTGCCGAAGCGAAATACACTGAACAGCTTGAGGTGGTGCTCGGGGAGCAGAACAAACTGGTTGAGGAGTTGAAGGAGAAGCAAAGTGCTCTGGATAAGGCCATCGAGTAGAGAGACAACTTCAAGGAGTCTAATCGCATCAACTACCGCGCGGCTAAAAAGCTCGAAGAGGACTTGACCGTGAGCAGACAGAAGAGTACAACTTTGGAGGGCCGGATTGAGCAGCTTGAAAAAGCCAATGCCAGCAATTTGGAAAGGTACAAGAATGCCATGAGTAAGTGTTTTTATGACTTCTGGAAACACAACCAAGGGGCAGACTTCTACTACCTTCCCGAATGCGCAAGGCAAGCCGAGATAGCTCGCTGCGTTGCTCGACTAGCAGAAGAGGAGAGGGCAAGGGTACCTGCCTCGCCCGAAATCTCCTTGGCGGACAATGAAACTGTATATGTCGTCGAACAGGGTACCCCTCAAGATCCTCCGCATTCGTAGTCTGTTATTTCTTTTAATCTTTTAAGTACTCGACCTTTTAATGATATGCTTTGCTTACTTGTACCTTATATGTCCCCCAAGTGATCGAGGAGCTTTAGGTCCTTGGTCACTTGCCCTGACCAAAACCTGTTTGAACAATACTGCTCGGCACTAAATAATTGAGATTGTAATACTGCAAAACAACACACATAATGAGCAAATACTTGTAATAAATACAATAATTGGCAAGAAATGACTGGCTGTGCACAGTCCCTTATATTTCTCGTAATATATGGATGAAACATGTCTGTACGAGTGATCAATAAGATCTTACACTTATAAGTGATCGGTCACATAAAATGACCAACCCTTTTTCAAAACTTGTAAAAAGTAAAATTAATACAAGCCAATTCTATAAGAAGAATGGTTTATTGATAGTACTTGCGCAGGTGTTCTCCATTCCAATAGCGAGAAACGAGATCTCCGTTTAAGCGAGCAGGTTTATAGGTGCCTGGGTGAAGGACTTCTTCAATCTGGTATGGCCCTTCCCAATTAGGTCCGAGTACTCCAGCAGCTTGGTCGTGGGTGTTTAGAAAAACTCTTCGGATTACAAGATCTCCAATGTTGAACTTTCTTTCTCGAACTTTAGAGTTGAAATACCAGGCGACCTTTTGCTGGTACGCAGCTACTCGGAGTTGGGCTTGCTCCCGTTTCTCATCGATCAAATCGAGGGATTCCATCAATAGCTGGTTTTTTGAACCTTGATCATACGTTATTCTGCGATGCGAAGGCGGATCTAACTCGACAGGCAACATAGCTTCATATCCATAAGCCAAAGAGAATGGAGTATGACCCGTTGCTGTTCGGTGGGAAGTTCTGTACGACCAAAGTACTTCAGGCAATTGTTCTGGTCACGCCCCCTTAGCTTCTTCTAGTCTTTTCTTCAGTGTATCCTTCAACGTTTTGTTGACTGCTTCAACTTGTCCATTTGCTTAGAGATGAGCAACTAAAGAGAAGCTCTTAATAATACCATGCCGCTCGTAGAAGTCTGTGAATAAATCACTGTCAAATTGGGTGCCGTTATCCGAGACGATCTTCCTTGGCAAGCCATAGCGACAAATGATGTTTTTGATCACGAAATCCAGCACTTTCTTGGTCGTTATGGTTGCAAGAGGTTCAGCTTCGGCCCATTTGGTGAAGTAGTCAACGGCAACCACAACATATTTGACACCGCCTTTTCTCGTGGGCAAAGATCCGATTAGGTCGATACCCCAAACTGCAAACAGCCACAGGCTTTGCATCTGTTTAAGCTCATTAGGGACTGCTTGTTGGATTTTGGAGAATCTCTCGCATTTGTCACATTTCCACACGAATTCCATCGAGTCTTCAGTCATTGTGGGCTAGAAGTATCCTTGCTTTATGATCTTTTTGACAAACTCTGCCCCCCAGCGTGGTCTCCACAAAAACCTTCGTGCACCTCTTTCATCAATTCTCTAGCTTTCTCCTTTGTAATACATCTAAGGAGTGGCATTGAGTATCCCCTTCGGTACAAGATTCCATCGACCAAGATATACCTAGCAGCTCGCCGCTGAAGGGTCTTGGCTTCGTTTCTGTCCGTTGGTAATGTGCCTTGTGTCAAATACTCTACGTATGGAGTCATCCACGTATCCGCCATCTGGATCACCAGAGTGGTCTCCTCTGCTTGGATGCTCGGTACAGATAGTCGCTCAAGTGGCACTATGTTCAGAGTATCAGCATCTTTTGCACTTGCTAGTTTAGCCAAAGCATCAGCGTTCGAATTCTGGTCGCGAGATATCTGCTGAAGGGTGTACTTATCAAACTGTGCCAACAAATCCTTTGTTTTGTTCAAGTAGGCAACCATCCTTAAACCTTGGGCCTGGTACTCTCCTATGACTTGATTTACCACCAGCTGAGAATCACTGTAAATGTCAAGCAATTTTATATCCATGTCCCTGGCTAACCGCAATCCAGGGAGTAGTGCTTCATACTCGACCTCATTGTTAGAAGCAGCGAAGTCAAATCTGATTGCGCAGTGAAATCGATGCCCCTTCGGCGTTATCAATATCACTCCTGTCCCAGCGTGGAATTCGTTAAAAGAACCATCTGCAAATAATTTCCACGTGGGGGCTTGGCTTTGACATTCAGGCTCGCTAGGCTCTTCAATCTACTCACGATTCGTAAGTTCAGTGAATTCTACAATGAAGTTCGCCAGGGCTTGTCCTTTTATCACTGCTCGTGGCAAGTAAGATATGTCGAATTGCCCAAGTTCGACTACCCATTTTAGCAATCTACCTGCAGCCTCTGGTTTTTTTAGGACTTGTCGAAGAGGCTGGTCGGTCAAGACCGTAATTGGATGAGCTTGAAAGTAAGGCCGCAACTTCCTGGAGGCCAAAACTAGGCAATAGGCTAGCTTCTCGATGGGCGGGTACCACTGTTCTGCTCCAATAAGTCTTTTGCTTACATAGTAAACAACCTTCTGCACGCCTTCTTCTTCACATACTAAAATGACACTAGCAGCATACTCCGTGATCGCCAGATAGATGAATAAAGTTTCTTTATCGATCGGCTTTGACAAGATGGGTGGTTGCGCCATATGTGTTTTTAGTGCTTGAAATGCCTGTTCTCACTCCTCCGTCCATTCAAACTTTTTATTGCCTCTAAGTAGATTAAAAAATGGGACGCACTTATCTGTTGACTTTGAAATGAATCTACTAAGAGCGGCAATTCTTCCGGTTAAGCCCTGATCGACATGAAATCGCCAGTAACCGGAAGAATCGCTAGGATCCCAGCCACCCTGATGAACCCATTCTCTTTCAGCTTCTTGACTTCCTCTTTTAAGGCCCTTGATCTATCTTTGTCGAGCAGCCTTCTTTTTTGTTGCACTGATGGAAAGCTCTTCTCAATGTTTAGGACATGGCTGATGACTGTAGGATCTATCCCGACCATGTCTCTGTGCGACCAGGAAAAGGCCTCCTGGTTCCTCCTTAAAAACTCCACCAGTGCTTGTTTTGTTGTTGTCTCTAAGTTTTTACCGACTTTCACAACTCTGGTCGGATTTTCTTCATCGAGTTGGACCTCTTCAAGGTCCTCGATGGGTTCCACTTCTTCTTCAAAATCCCCAAAGCAAGGATCTAAGTCTCTATCCTCACTTTGGGCAACGCCCTATTTGGTGACATTATCACCCGAGTGGGCCTGAACATCAGTAGCCATTTGCAACTCCTTTCCGGTGGCGTCTCTTGATACACCCTTCTTCGCCTTGCTGATCGAAGTGTTGTAGCACTCCCTCGCTTCCCTCTAGTTTCCCAATACGCAACCTATCCCTGCGTCTATTGGGAATTTCATGGCGAGGTGCCATATAGAGGTGACGACTCGTAGGTCGACCAAAATCGGTCTCCCAATTACAGCGTTGTATGCCGAAGGACAATCAACTACTATAAAAGTAGTGAGTAATGTCCTATTAGCAGGTGCGGTGCCTACTATAATTGGGAGTCTAATTGACCCTGTTGGGGCGAGCCCTTCTCCGGAGAAACCATAAATGGTTTGGTTGCATGGCTCCAGGACCTTTACGGACAACTTCATTCTTTCCAGCAAAGACTTGTATAGGATGTTTACCGAACTTCCTGTATCGACCAACACCCTTTTCTCCATCATGTTTGCAATCTGCACGTCCATGACCAGCGGATCAGAGTGTGGGAATCGCACGTGCTGGGCATCGTCGTCAGAGAAGGTTATCAGTTCCTCCTCTGTTCGAGCCTTTTTTGGTGCTTGATCCTTGTTGACGGTGAGAACTCGTCAACGAAGTTAAGTTGGAAAAATTATCAAATCAAAATCGCTAATTGGAAAGCTGTCAAAACTTGAACAATAACTCAAGAACAATGATATAACAACAATGGAGAATCCAGTCTTTCATTCACACTTGTGCACTTGTGCCTCTGCTACAGTAAAATTTCCAACCCCCTTCCTGGTGGTCTTAGAATCCCTTTTATAGTTGGCTCTAATGGCCTTAGGTACATAGTGGTCCAGGGGACCAAGAGGTACATACATACTGTATTAGGGGAGTGGCTCCAGAGGTGGTGATCGTACATCCCGTACAAGAGCAGGTGTCAGTACGATATCTCCACTACTTGTCTGTACCCATTTCTGATGCGTGGTGGCAGGCGTAGTGGCGCAGGAGGTCGTGGTGTCGGCTCTGTCCTATGGCCGTAGACGTACGGACCATGGCTCTTACCCCAGCAATCTTACTGGTACTGATATCCGTACTCAAAACTAGGTCGTACAAATATGTCCCTATTCGACCCGTACGGGACCTCCTAAGCATAGGGGTCTCAAGGTGTAAGGAATGGGATCCTCGGTGTGAGGTGGAGATCTTGGCGTGAGATGCCTGAAGCCTCCCAAGGTCACTCACACATCTGGGCGATAGGTATGTGGCCCTGACAGACGTCTAAGGACGCATGATGAGACGCCCTGTTCGTGGCTCCCTTGACGGCGCAGCTCCCTAATTGTTCAGGAGGCCCCTATCCCCTCGTGAGGCCAAACAAGGCCATGCTTGGGCGAGGCCATTCCGGCCTATGAGGCGGAGCCATTCGGCTTATGAGGCGAGGCCACTTGGTCACCTCGGCCTATGGCGAGGCCCTTAGACGCGAGGCGGCTAATGCGATATGGTGGCATGGGCTTAGCAGCCGAGCGAAGCCAGGGGGTGCTGCGCGCGTGGGGGGCCGAGCGAGGCCATGGGGCTCCATGCGCGGGGGCCGAGCGAGGCCAGGAGGCTCCATGCGCGGAGGCCGAGCGAGGCCATGGGGCTCTATGCGCGGGGGCCGAGCGAGGCCAGGAGGCTCCGTGCGCGGAGGCCGAGCGAGGCCATGGGGCTCCATGTGCGAGGGCCAAGCGAGGCCAGGAGGCTCCATGCGCGGGGGCCGAGCGAGGCCATGGGGCTCCATGCGCGGGGGCTGAGCGAGGCCAGGAGGCTCTGTGCGCGGAGGCTGAGCGAGGTCATGGGGCTCCATGTGCGGGGGCCGAGCGAGGCCAGGAGGCTCCATGCGCGGGGGCCGAGCGAGGCCAGGAGGCTCCGTGCGCGGAGGCCGAGCGAGGCCATGTGGCTTCGTGCGCGGGGGCCGAGCGAGGCCAGGAGGCCCTGCGCGCGGGGGCCGAGCGAGGCCAGGAGGCTCTGCGCACGGCAGCCGAGGACCTCTCGTGACTCTCATATTTTACCTTGGTGGAATTTGGGGGTCCACACTTGTCCCCCAGTCTAGAAGAGGACCTTCAGGTGCTCTTGTAGACTATTCACCTTGATTCTTATAAATAGGCCTTCATGCATGGCCTAATATTTTCACTTTACTTCCTTGGCTTAGTGGTTTGGAGAACTCTTCCTTTTTCAAGAGGTAAGAGGTTCAATCCTCCACAACCCCATTTTTTCCATAGTTTCATTTCATTTCCTTCATTTTTTTTTTAGCTAGTTTTATGGTGTGTCCATTTTGTGACTAACACATCCTTTTTGCTTACTTTTGCAGACGTCCATTTTCACCCCCGTGGTGCTTTTCGCTCCCGGACTTTCTTTGGACTCCAACTTCGCCCTCTCATTCGCTTGAGGTATATTTTCTTTCCTTCTCCCTTTTATATATATGTATATATATATATTTTGTCGGGTTCAAACTAGCAGTACTTGGGATGGGGTACCTTAGCCTGAGCTTGTAGTGAGTTTGATCATATGCACGCCCCTCTTTTTTTTTTTTATATCCTGTAGTGGGTCATTTAGGGCGTTTGCATCTAGAGATATTAAGCCTATTCCTTTGTGTTTTGTAGCCTTTCTCTCGTTTATACGTGAACCCTTTTTGCTGTTGGGACGTGGTTTCATGGCCAGTGACGGCCCGTCCGACATGCCTCTCGAGCCTGAGTTTATTGACCTGTCCTCGGACTCAGAGTCCCCTAAGGGGAACCCTCACCAGGACTATGACTCCTTAATGCAAGCCCGCATTCGCCACCTTGAGTACATGGCCGAACTTAGGCGTAAAATTTGGGTTGTGGAGAGTGAAATTGACTCGGTGTTAAGAGGAGACGGAGGACCTTCCCCCCCCAGACCTTAGTGATCACGTAGCGAGCCTTAGGATGACCCTCTTTGAATTGCAGTGGGAGTTAGAGTTTATGGAGGGACACCTTCCGCCTGAACCTTCCAGCCCATCCTCGCTTGATGGCTGTCAGGGGGCTGTTTCTATTTCTCCTCAGCCCTTAGTCTCAGTTTGTCCCAGCTTAGCGCTTCCGCAGTCGCTTCCTCGATGGAAGACTCTTGCTAGGAAGAAAAAATGGAGGGTCAAGTGTTCTGTCTCTTCCTCACCGTTTTCTTTTGATTTTGCAGATATGCCGAAGGCGCGCCGACAAATATCTACCCAAGAGGATGTCGACGCCCCTTTACTAGCGTCTGAGCTGGTGTCGCGCGTGTCCGACAACAAACTGATGGACATCGTGAATGACTATCGCGTCCCTCTAGATTATGCTCTGTACGCCCCTTTGGAGGCATGCCGGGCCGACTGCCCTAGACTCGGTTTCGTGGCCCTCAGCGAGAAAATCCTAAAGGTGGGTGGTACCATTCCGCTGCACCCGTTCTTCGTCGCAGTCCTCAACTACTTCGACATTGCCCCGCTTCAGTTGGCACCCAATGGCTGGCTGACTTTGAGCTGTCTTTTCCTTGCGTATATGAAATTGTTGAAACGCGCTCCTACGGCCGCCGAGGTACACTTCCTCTACAACCTCATGCCCCTCCACAATTCAAAAGGGTTTTACTATCTACAAAAAGCCAACAACGGGGCCTCTTTGATAGAAGGTTCGGTGTCTAACCCGGGGGCTTGGAAGCGGGACTTTTTCTTCGTGGAAGGTCCACTCTCTGTTCGCGAGGTTTTCCGGAGCACTCCCAGTAAGTATTCTGAGCATTGTTTCCCTTCCACTTTTTCTTTTGTGTAACTTATGGTTTCGTGCCTTACGCTCACACCGACTATGGCCCGTATTGCACAGAGCGATTCGCCGAACCCTCCGTTGTCGAGTTTGAAGCAAAAGACATGAGACGGTTCCTCAAAGATGATCCCGCCAGGAAAGAGGCGGCGCGCCTTTTCACTGTAAAGAATTTGAACCGCTACAATCTAACTCCCGTCTCTGACCCCAAGTTGCTGTGGACCATCTCCGGGTCTACGAAGATGAAGGAGACCTTGGGTGAGCCTTGCCCAGATGATGATGAAGATGAGGAAGGGCCGGATGAAGCCCCCCTTGACCGCGGGGGATTCCACAAGCTGCCTCCATCTCCTGGGGGGTGTCCTCCATGTGCTCCTTATGGTCCGGACATAGCCCCTCCCTCACAAGACCAGTAGGACATTCCGGGGTGCAGTATTTACCCTCACCCTGAGGGCCGTGACGCCTCCCCTCAGGCTCATCTCGACCTCGGATCACCGGGGGTTGATTACGTCGGTCTTTCGGACCCCCCTTTCCATGCATCAAAGCCTCTGCCGTCCACTTTCACCGCGCCCCCTCCCACTTCGGCAAGTGGGTTGTCTATCCCCACCCAGCCAGATGCCCCTGGTACGGATGGGATGCCCTGGGTGACGCGGATGGCGGCGTCATTCGGACGGCGATACATCGAGCTTGCCTCGGGCCTTCCCGTGTCCGACTGGAGTGGCCTTGGGAATTTGGCTCAGGCGGACCTTGGGGAGGACTTAAGGCGCTCCATGGCTTGGGTGAGTCTTTGCTCCTCGCGCTGGTCATATTATGTATAGGCGTTTTCTCATATACTCTCTCTCTTTCTTTCTTTTTTTGTGCAGACCTATACGTTGGCTATGCGGTTTGTCGACTCGTCTAACAACCTCTCTTTGTCTGCTGCTGAGAGGAGCTGCCTTACAGCTCGGGTGCGGGAGCTTGAGGGAGAGCTTAACGAAACCAATGCTAAATTGTCAGAGGTCCAACAAAACTTTCCAACTTGTCATCGAAGAGGAAGGAAATAAGGGCTAAGACCAAGAGACTAGAAGGCAAGGTTACTCGCTTGGAGCGTGAACTCCGGGAGGCCAAGGACACTGCGGCCGCCTCGCAGTAGAGAGTTACCCTATTGGAGGCCGAAGTCGAGGCCCTCAGGGCTGATCTCCAGTCAGCGCAGGAGAGGTGTGCTTCCTTGGAGGCGGAGAAGGTTAGCACCGAGCGCAGGTCCATAGACCGCGCCCTCTATAATGTGTGGAAGCAGGATCCCAGCTTCAACTTCTCCTCCTTTGGTGAAAAAGCCCTTGCTCGAGCAGCCCTATGGAGTGCCCACATTAAGAAGCCTTGAAGTAGTCTTGCTTTGCCTCTGTTTTCTTTTTACTATGTAACATCATTATCAGTATTACTTCTCTTTTGGTAACTCTTGTACTGTTTTAAGAACTCCTTTTTTTCTTTTAATGTATAAATACATATGTTGCTTATTTATTTCTTGTTCTATTGCATTGGAGGCCCTTTTAAGCCTGTGTGAAGGGGTTTAGTTGGTTCCCCTCTTTTATCTATCAGGCTGGAAGTCCTTTGGAGCCCATGTGTAAGGGTTCACTGGGACCTCTTTTGGTGCCTCTTAGTTGCTTTCATAAGGATATTTTGACCCCTTGGGTCTTAGTTATCCTTTCATGTTTTTCTTGCGCGCGCTTATTATTTCTTTGCGAGAAGCGTCCCTCTCGTCATTATGCATAGTACTATTTCTGCAAGGGTCGCTTTTAGGACCCTTTTTGGCTAGACGGCTTGGCGGCCGCTCTAGACTTATTAGTGTTGTCACTATATATATATTTTTCTTTCGTGAGGCCTTTTGGCCTCCTTGATGCTCACAAGGGTAGCTAATCCTTGTAAACTCAGGGGAGGCCTTGCAAGGTCTTTTTACTGTTTTCTGTGTTTAGGGACTTCGTCTAGGGCCCCGATATAAGGGGTCCTTCTAGGATCTCCCATTAAACGGTCCTTTTCAGGGTCATGATCTCTCTCGGGTCCTCCTGACGCATAGGGGGTCGTTTTTAGGCTACTCCTAATTGAGGGCCTTTTTTAAGATCCCTTATTAGAGGGTCTTTTTTAGGAGCCTCTTTTTTAGGAGGGCGAGGGGTCCTTTCTAAGATCCTCCGTTAGAGGGCCCTTTTTAGGTTCCCCTTGCTGGCTGTGTTATTGCCCCTTGTCCTGCCCCCCAAGTGTTTGGTGAAATTTATTTCGGCGGACACTTTGGCTGATGGCCGAGTATCGAAGAAAAATAACACACGAAGTTGCCAACAGTTTTTCTCATAACATGCCGTTCCATTCATCATATTCATAATAAATAGTCTCGTACACATAGTTGCAACGGTACATAGGGGGTTTTCATATGAAACAAAATAAAAAGACTCACACCTACTTAGGAGGTTATCTAGGTAACCTCTTTGATTTCTTCCTACCATATCAAGGCAGCGTGCCACACTTGTTCTTTTACCATCAGGTGTGGGCGCTTTACTGGTAATACTTCCTCAAGTGCTCTGCGTTCCATGCCCGGGGTATGAGGGTGTCGTCCATGCGAGCCAGCTTGTAAGTGTTCGGGGGGATGCACTGAGCAACCTGGTAGGGCCCCTCCCAATTCGCCCCCAGCACTGCGGCGCCTGGGTCTTGAGTGTTTGGGAGTACCTTCCTCAGCACCAGGTCGCCGACTCTGAAAGTTCTCTCTCGCACCCTCGAATTGTAGTACCTTGCGGCGCGTTGCTGGTATACCGCCACCCTCATTTGGGCTTTTTCTCTCTTTTCTTCCAGCATGTCTAAGCTTTCGGCCAGGGCTGCATAGTTGGCTTCGTCTCCATATGCCTGTATCCTGTGGGACACGACTCGCATCTCGATTGGGAGCACAGCCTCACATCCATAGGCCAAGGAGAAGGGTGACTCCCCTGTGGTCGTGCGTGGGGTGGTTCTATAAGCCCACAGCACATTTGGTAGCTCATCTACCCAGGCTCCCTTCATTTTCTCCAGCTTTGTCTTCAGGTTCTTCTTAAGGACCCTGTTGATGGCCTCCACTTTCCCATTGGCCTGTGGGTGCACCACCGCGGAGAAGCTCCTCTTTATGCCTCTTTCCTTACAGTATTCATCGAAGGCTCCTCCTTCGGACTGGGTACCATTGTCGGAAATAATCTTGTAGGGTACTCCATATCGACACACAATGAATTTGTTGACAAAAGAGGTGATGTGCTTGGCGGTGATTTTTACAAGGGGTTCCGCTTCCACCCACTTAGTGAAATAATCTACTGCCACCACCGCGTACTTTGCTCCACCCCTGCCTGTAGGAAGAGCACCGATCAAGTCTATCCCCTAGATAGCGAAGGGCCAGGGGCTGGTCATGCTGGTCAGTTCGCTTGGGGGTTTCCGAGGGTAGTTGGCGTGCCTCTGGCACTTGTCGCATTTCGTGGCAAAGTCATGCGCATCTTTCTCCATGGAAGGCCAGTAGTACCCTTATCTCATGGCCTTCCTAGCCGTAGAGGGTCCGCTCTCGTGGTTGCCGCATTCTCCCTCGTGTATCTCCTGTAACACTGTCAACGCCTCCTCTTCTTCTACACACCGCAGGAGGGGCATTGAGAATCCTCTTTTGTAAAGGACCCCATCTACCAGGGTGTATCTTGCGGCCTTGTACACCAATCTCCGGGATTCGTTTCTATCCGCAGGCAAGGTTCCTTCTTCCAGGTACCTCTTGATTGGCTCGGTCCATGATTTCCTCGGGACACTAATCATGTGCACGTCCGCGCTTTCGATACTGGGTTTTGGTAAGTACTCTACGGGTATTGATTCCAAGACATCACTATCCTTGGTAGATGCCAGCTTCGCGAGTGCATCGACATGGGTGTTCTTCTCTCTGGGGATTTGCTCTATAGTATATGCCGCCAACCGTCCCAGATGGCCCTTCACCTTCTCCAAGTAGGCTGCCATCTTTGGTCCCCTTGCTTGGTACTCCCCCTTTACCTGGCATACTACCAATTGCGAGTCGCTGAAGATATGAAGGCACGTTACTCTCAGTTCCTGGGCTAGGCGCAGGCCAGCCAGGAGCGCCCGTACTCTGCCTCATTATTGGAGGCCTCAAACCCAAATCGGATTGCGCAGTACATTCTGTGTCCCTCGGGCCCTGTCATCATGATGCCCGCTCCTGATCCTCCTTCATTCGACGCCCCATCAACGTGCAAACTCCACTCTTCTGAACCCCCTAGCTCCTCCTCCGTAACAGGCTGCTCTCCTTCTTCATTCCTTCCTTCATTCGACTGATTGGTGAGTTCTACTATAAAATCTGCCAGCACCTGTCCATTGACGGAAGCCCTTGGAGTGTATACAATATCAAACTGACTTAGCTCAATTGACCATTTCATCAATCTCCCTGAAGTTTCTGGCTTATATAAGACTTGTCTCAAAGGACTATCTGTTAAGACATCGATTGTATGCGCATGGAAGTAAGGCTTCAACTTCCTTGACGCCACTACTAGCGCATAGGCCAGTTTTTCGATCTCTGGATACCGGCTCTCCGCGTCCACCAAACGCTTGCTGATATAGTATACGGGTTGTTGCTGCTTCTTCTCTCCCTTAACTAGGGCTGTGCTGATGGCATGCTCAGACACTGCCAAGTACAGGTACAGCTTCTCGCCCTTCTCTGGCTTTGCTAACAGGGGTGGCTTCCCCAGGTGCTCTTTTAGCTTGACAAATGCTTCCTCACACCTTTCATCCCAAGAGAACTTCTTGCTCCCTTTGAGGATGTCAAAGAATGGGAGGCACTTGTCGGTGGACCTTGATATGAACCTATTAAGGGCCGCCACCCTTCCTGTCAGGCACTGCACCTCCTTCTTGTTCTTTGGCGGGCTCATTTCTATGAGTGCCTTTATCTTGTCAGGATTGGCCTTGATGCCTCTGGAATTGACCATGAAGCCCAAGAATTTTCCTGAGGATACCCTGAAGGTGCACTTGGCTGGGTTCAGCTTCATCCGGTATTTCCTGAGCGTGTCAAACATCTCACCAAGGTCTTTGTTGAGCTCTGTTGCTACTTTGGTTTTCACAAGCATGTCATCCACATACACCTCCATATTCCTTCCTATCTGATTGGCGAACATTTTATTCACCAGCCTTTGATAGGTGGCTCCCGCATTCTTGAGCCCAAAGGGCATCACCTTGTAATAGTATAGCCCTTTGTCTGTAATGAATGACGTGTGCTCTTCATCTGCCGGGTTCATTGGGATTTGGTTGTATCCTGAGTAGGCGTCCATAAAACTTAGTAACTCATGCCCCGCTGTTGCATCTACTAACTGATCTATCCTGGGAAGTGGGAAGCTGTCCTTAGGACAAGCTTTATTCAAATTCGTGAAATCGACGCAAGTTCTCCACTTTCCATTTGGCTTGGGCACGAGTACTGGGTTCGATACCCACACAAGGTAGAAAGACTCACGGATGAAACCGTTAGCCTTCAACTTGTCAACCTCCTCTTTTAACGCCGCGTATCTTGTTGGGTCTAGCGCCCGCCTTTTTTGCCTGACGGGCCTTGCTTCTGGGGAGATGTTCAGGTGGTGGCACATCACGCTGGGGTCTATGCCCACCATGTCCTCATGACTCCATGCAAATACATCTAGATTATCCTTCAAAAATTTCATCAACTCCTCCTTCACGTCACCTTGTAGGCTTCTCTCTATCTTTAATTTCCTTAAGGGTTCCTCTGTCACCGTAACCTCCTCCACTTCTTCTACTGGTTCTGCTCTTGCCTCATCCACGACTCAAGGGTCCAGCTCCTGCGAACCCCCCGTGGGCATACATTGCGCCTCATGTACCACCATGGCCATTGGCTCACGCGGCTTTGCAGGCGTGCGGAGTGAGGTGTTGTAACACTCCCTTGCCTTCTTCTGTTCTCCTTTCATACTTGCGACCCCTCCTGGAGTCGGGAACTTGACAACTAAGTGATATATTGAAGTTATGGCTTTCAATTCTCTTAGGGAGGGCGTCCCTAATACCGCGTTGAAAGCTGATGCACAATCTACTACAACAAAGTTAGACATGACTATAGTTTGGCGGGGTTGCTCCCCCATGGTAAGTGTCAATTCGATCATCCCAAGGGGTTGCACCGAATCCCCTGTAAATCCGTATAGGGACGACTGGCAAGGCTTCAAGTGACGAATACCCAGTCCCATCTTTTCTAAAGCTGGGCGATATAAGATATCCACCGAGCTCCCGTTGTCCACTAGGACTCGATGCACACGCATATTCGCTAATTGGACTGTTAACACCAGCGGATCATTATGGGGAAAGTGTACTCCCCGTGCGTCCTCCTCAGTGAATGTTATCGAGTCGTTTTCCCCCTTGAAACTCTTTGGGGGTCGCTGTTCTAAACTCATGACGCAGGGGGGCGGACTTCGCCGAGCCTCTCTTGCATACCTATCTCGCCCCTTCCTAGAGTCTCCCCCAAATCCTGGACCTCCAAAAATGGTTCGGACCTCCACCTGTATTTTTGGGGCTCGCTCTTGCGCCTGGGGTGCTGTGGGCTCGTCTTCTGGCCTTTGCCTTTCTCTCCTGACATAGCGGCCCAAGCGCCCCCGGCATATAAGCTCCTCAATTTCCTCCTTCAGGTGGATACACTCTGCCGTGGTGTGCCCGATGTCCTTGTGGTATTGGCAGTATCTACTGGGGTCCCTTTTGGACCGATCCTTTCTCATTGGCGGGGGCTTTTTGAAGGGCACTCGATCTTCGTTGGTGATGTAAATATGCTCCCTGGTGTCCGTGAGGTTCGTATAATGAGTATAGGCTGTTGGCCTATGATCACCCCCTCGCTTAGTCTTCCTCTGCTGGTCATCCCTCGGCCCATCGTACGTCCTTTTCTTCTTTGCTACATTCGACCCGTCGTTAGTTGGGGACTTCACGTGGGGTTCCTCCTTCCCTGCCTTCAGGTTTGCGTGGCCATCCTCCACACGGATGTACTTCTGTGCTCTTTCATAGAAGTCATCCAGGTCAGTGACTTCCCTCTTTAACATGTTGTCCCACAATTTGCTTCCTGGGAGCACTCCAGCGGTAATGGCCATTTTTAACTCCCGGCGCGTTAGGCTCCCCACTTTTGCGGCCTCCATATTGAACCGGTGAATGTAGCTCTTCAAGCTTTCCTTCTCCATTTGATTCACGTTGGCCAAGCTAGTACCTGGCATCGTGTAGTCCCGCACGACATGGTGCTGTTGGAGGAACTCGTCAGAGAACTGCTGCCAGGACCTGATGGACCCTGGCCTTAGCCTTTTGAACCATTTGTAGGCGGGTCCTTTCAGAGTAACAGCGAAGCAATGGCACCTGGCACCACTTCCGATCCCCCTCAATTTCATCAGATCATTAAACGCATCCAGGTGGTATTTTGGATCCGTGTTCCCTTCGTAAGGGGTCATATTGGGCTCCTTAAAATTGGCAGGGAGCCGGATTGCCTGAATTTCTCGCACGAAGGGCGACTCATGGTCGAAGTCTTCCTCAAAGGCCTGGCCACCCGACGCGGTGACGATCTTGCTCCGCAAGCTCCACATCTCCGTGTCTAGGTCCTGCCTCCTTTTGCTGAGGGTGTCTCTCAGAGTGGATGGGTTAAGATCTGCCTTTCCCTTGCCTTCTCGAGGCACCACAGGGGGCGTGGTCCCTTTGCCCGCCCTCTTCTTATTGAGATCCTCCCGCAAGTCTGGGGGTGTTCTTTTGGAGGTGACCTCATCCACATGGCGAGGAGCAGCGTTGGTTCTCGGTGCTGGCTTCGGGGCCTGCTCAGGCGGTTCGGGGTGATCATGTTGCTTCGCGCGGGGGGTGTTGCTAGTTGAATGTCGGGTTCTTCCATCATCTACCGGCACAGTGGTCTCCACCCCATCTTTGCCTTTCTCCTTTCCCTTAGGCAAGGTTATGCTGGACTTACCCTGCAGTAGGCCGTTAAGGACCTCTTGCATGTTTTCTAAGGTAGTTTCTAACCTTTGGTTTTTACGGTGGAGCTCACGTATCTCCTCTTCGTAAAATTGGGACTTCGAACTCGAGCTCACGGAGTGGACCCGGGGGTGTTTGTCAGGCCTATGGGCAAAAGGTCCCGGGTCTTGCCGGCCGGAGTTCGGTGCCCGCGGCAGTTTTGGAGGAGGGAACTCATCAGCGTGTACCGGTGGTGCTCTGGGAGGACTCCCTCCAGGTGGAGCGGCCTTCATGGAGGCCTTCAGCTGGACTCAGGGTCTTTCGGGGGCTCCACGTCCCTGGGTGGAGGAGCGTCCTTCATGGAGGCCTTCAGCTGGACTCCGTTCAGGTGAACTTCTACCTCCCGCGTCTCCCTCAGTCGTTTCGAGCGTCTTGGCATCTTCTTCTTGTCGGAAACAATGGTGGAACAGTAGCTTGAAACTAACGTTCCCACAGACGGCGCCAAACTGTTAATGGTGAGAACTCGTCAACAAAGTTAAGTTGGAAAATTTATCAAATCAAAATCGCTAATTGGAAAGCTGTCAAAACTTGAACAAGAACTCAAGAACAATGATATAACAACAATGGAGAATCCAATCTTTCATTCACACTTGTGCCTCTGCTACAATAAAATTTTCAACCCCCTTCCTGGTGGTCTTAGAATCCCTTTTATAGTTGGCTCTAATGGCCTTAGGTACATAGTGGTCCAGGGGACCAAGAGGTACATACATACTGTATTAGGGGAGTGGCTCCAGAGGTGGTGATCGTACATCCCGTACAGGAGCAGGTGTCAGTACGATATCTCCACTACTTGTTTGTACCCATTTCTGATGCGTGGTGGCAGGCGTAGTGGCGCAGGAGGTCGTGGTGTCGGCTCTGTCCTATGGCCGTAGACGTACGGACCATGGCTCTTACCCCAGCAATCTTACTGGTACTGATATCCGTACTCAAAACTAGGTCGTACAAATATGTCCCTATTCGACCCGTACGGGACCTCCTAAGCATAGGGGTCTCAAGGTGTAAGGAATGGGATCCTCGGTGTGAGGTGGAGATCTTGGCGCGAGATGCCTGAAGCCTCCCAAGGTCACTCACACATCTGGGCGATAGGTATGTGGCCCTGACAGACGTCTAAGGACGCGTGACGAGACGCCCTGTTCGTGGCTCCCTTGACGGCGCGGCTCCCTAATTGTTCAGGAGGCCCCTATCCCCTCGTGAGGCCAAACAAGGCCATGCTTGGGCGAGGCCATTCCGGCCTATGAGGCGGAGCCATTCGGCTTATGAGGCGAGGCCACTTGGTCACCTCGGCCTATGGCGAGGCCCTTAGATGCGAGGCGGCTAATGCGAGATGGTGGCATGGGCTTAGCAGCCGAGTGTAGCCAGGGGGTGCTGCGCGCGTGGGGGGCCGAGCGAGGCCATGGGGCTCCATGCGCGGGGGCCGAGCGAGGCCAGGAGGCTCCATGCGCGGAGGCCGAGCGAGGCCATGGGGCTCCATGCGCGGGGGCCGAGCGAGGCCAGGAGGCTCCGTGCGCGGAGGCCGAGCGAGGCCATGGGGCTCCATGCGCGGGGGCCGAGCGAGGCCATGGGGCTCCATGCGCGGGGGCCGAGTGAGGCCAGGAGGCTCCATGCGCGGGGGCCGAGCGAGGCCATGGGGCTCCATGCGCGGGGGCCGAGCGAGGTCTTGAGGCTCCGTGCGCGGAGGCCGAGCGAGGTCATGGGGCTCCATGCACGAGGGCCGAGCGAGGCCAGGAGGCTCCATGCGCGGGGGCCGAGTGAGGCCAGGAGGCTGCGTGCGCGGAGGCCGAGGGAGGCCATGGGGCTTCGTGCGCGGGGGCCGAGCGAGGCCAGGAGGCTCTGTGCACGGCAGCCGAGGACCTCTCGTGACTCTCATATTTTGCCTTGGTGGAATTTGGGCGTCCACAATCCTCGACTCTCATCATCTCGATGTCTTGGTCGTGGCGTAGGGTTCGAGCGTATCGTTCCCTTGTCTTCCCACTATCTCCTGCAAGATGCGAGCCTCCGCAGATGGTGAGTAAAGTGCCTGCCACAGGAGCTAGCTGTAAAGGTGGCGAGTGTTGGCGTGCAGGCGCCTGCTCGTTGCCACCTTGAGCCTCTTGCTGAGAACCTCCTGCGGCTCACACATATCTTCTTAAATGTCCCTGCCTTATCAGGAACTCAATCTCGTCCTTCAGCTGGTTACAATCGTTGGTGTTGTGCCCGTAGTCGTTGTGAAAACGATAGAACTTTGTTGTATCTCTCTTGGAGATATCTTTCCTTATAGGTGCGGGTCGTTTGTAAGGCACGTTTGAGCTGGTCGCTTGATAGACCTCAACTCGGCTTTCGACAAGAGCAATGTAGTTGGTGAATCTCGGTTCATACCGATTGCCTTTGGGGCGCTTACTCTCGGAGGTCGAGGGTTCATTGTTCGCCTGCTTTCCACCATTCCTACCATTGCCATTTCCGTTGCCATTGGGTTTTTCTGACCCATTGGCGGCTTGGCGGGTTCTTCCTTGGGCCCCTTGTCTTTTTTCGGCGATTTCCCTTCGTTGGCAATCGCATCTTCGAGCTTGATGTACCGATCAGCTCGATCTAAGAACTCTTGGGTGCTCCTTACCCCATTCTTTCTGAGGCTGCTCCAGAGGGGTGAATGGCATCTAACCCCAGCAGTTAGGGCCATCATCTTACCTTCATCGCCCACAGTCTTGGCTCCAGCTGCAGCTCGCATGAAGCGCTGAACATACTCCTTCAAGGGCTCCTCTTTCTGGCGTATCTCGACCAGCTGGTTGGCCTCAGTGGGGTGCACGCGACCCGCATAGAACTGTCCGTAAAACTCCTTTATGAACATTTCCCTTGATACTATACTGGCAGGAAGGTACTTAAAGAATCACTCCTGGGCGGTGTCAGATAGTGTTGCAGGGAAGATGCGGCAGCGGGCATCTTCTGACACCTTTTGCATATCCATTTGTATCTCAAACTTATTAACGTGAGATACTGGGTCTCCATACCCGTCAAAATTTGGCAGTGTCAGCATCTTGAATTTACTAGGGGTTTCAGCCATAGCAATCCTCTGTACAAAGGGGGTGCCTCTCCTCCGATCGTACTCAATGTGGGATGTTCGGCCCCCGACCAGTTGCTGCACTGCCTGCTTCAGGGCATCGATCTGAGTCTGAATGGCTTCTGGGATTTATGGGGCCACTGGTGTCGAGGGAATGTACTCATCGTTCCTTTCACTGTGGTCGTTAAGTACTTCCCTCAGATCATCGTCCCTTCGTCTTTGCTCACTGGATCCCAGCCGACTAAAGACGTTCTGCTGCCTGGGCTGCCCCCCAGCGTTATGGCCCGGTGGTTGGTCCTCTCTAGGTGGGGGACTCCTGCCTCCACCTCTTTCTTCGTTCCTCCGACCAGCATTTCTTCTGCCAGAATTGGCTTCATTGTAGTCGTGGCCATCTATGAATTATGGTTGACTATGGTGGGACCGGCTATTCACTTTGTTGCCTCCTCGGGCTGGCATTTCCCGAGCGTCAGGGGGAGGCATGCGCTGGTCGGTGGGTCCCCATGCATTGTTATGTCGTGGGGGGCCCCTGACCGCAGAGCCTGTCTCGGAGTTCCTCCTATTGGCAGAAGGACGCTGCCCCTTGCTCAGTAGATTCAGCTCTTCATCCCCTGGGTGTCTAGGGCTGCGGGGCGGTTGCCCAGCCTATTTTGCCTCGGGCGCTGGGGATTACCTTGACCAGCCTGAGATGGAGGCTACTGCTCAGGATCCCTAGGTGGGACATCATCCTGAGCCACAGGTGGCTGCTCCGACCTTTGAGGGCTTACCAGCTGGAGCGGAGGACTAGGATTGGGACCCCTTTTAGGCAGCCTGTTTGGTGGCTGATCTAGCTGGTAGGCTAGCGCAACCTGATTCCTAGCCAGTTGGATGGATGCTTAGCCATGGCATCCTTCTGCCGACGATCCATCTCAGCCTGCCGCTCGCTCAGCTCCTGACGCTGGCGCTCTATTTCTCTTTGCTGTGACACCATTACCTCTGCAACATTCTCTTGATTGGCCCTCAAATTGGCCAGCTCATCTTGCAATACCCCCAGCGTTGCCTTCAGTGTTTCAGGATCTAATTCTTCCTTATCAAACTCCAAATGTGGTTCGTCCTCAGCCACATTTGGGGGAGGAGGCTGAGATGATGCAGTGCCAGCGGCCTGTCCGGTCCTCTTGGATGTTTTTGCCATTAGATTCTTTCACATGCTCTCAATGAAAGCACCAGAATGTTGACCCTCGAATTGGCCAACGACACAGAGCCAAATATACGACAAAATATGGAACGTCACTTGAAAAGATAATCTAATGGAAAGGAAAAAACACCAAGAAAGTATAGTGGTTCGGCCCCAGTGATTGGTAATGACCTACGTCCACTTAGTGATATTGTTATTATTGAATCTTAAAGTCGTGATCAAAGAACTAGGATTCTTGAGTTTCATAACCCTTAGATGTAGTACAATAAGACGATGAACAACTCACTTTAGCTCTTTCTCTCTCAATCTTAAGCAAAAAAGCTAATGAATCCAAAAGTCCCCTCCTTGAGCTATTTCATGCATATTTTAGGCTCAGGGAGGGTTACATATGCTAACATGTCCTATCTTTCCTTAATAATCGCGTATCAAGGATAATTATGAAGAAATATTCAAATGCAGTTAATATTGGATTACAACTTAAGAAGGAAATAAATCAGGCTTCACGACCAGCCTGGTCGTATCAAAATTAACACTGACGATGATGTGTGCTTCTAGTCGATAGTCGAACAGCACCTTTGCCCTTTAATTACACCACGTGTCAATCCACGTGTGAGAAATCTTTGCCACATCATCAATAACCATTTTTGGGTAAACAGATCCCATGCTTTATAATTGTTATTATTGCATTTAAATATTATCCCTTGCTTCCGCTGCACTGTCAATCAAATGATCAAAAATAAGTAATTGGTACCAGAGCCATGGTTGAGATCAGTGTCATGAATCTGATCTATGTTTATTTTGAATATATGAACATGTAGAGCACATGTTTTACGAATGGGCTTAAGGGTTATTCTTATTTTTATTATATTTTGAATATGTTGAATGGATGTGATGAATATGATTGATCGTTAACTATATGGTTCTTGTTGTACCCCAAAAAAAATAAGAACCGAATCACTCAACATGGGGTATAGCTGGCAGACAAGCACATGAAGAAAGCGTAGAGGTAGAATATCTAGCTAACTCTGGAGTGAGCAACTCAAGTTCAACTTGACAGCTTACGACAACTAGATAATCTTCAGAACACCTCTTGCTCCAACAACCTAGTTCGAGATGCGTGATGGCCAGATTGCCTTTTTGAAACTTTGTACTTAGCCCGTGTCAGAATAGGATAGTTCTGAGGAATCTAGCTCAAAGGAAGTGACCAGCTCGCAGAAGCTTGGTCATGACACACAGTGAAGGATCCCAAAAGACTCAGAGATTCCTTATACATTCATTAATGCCCAGATTTTATTACGCATTTATTACCCAAGATAACGAATGTAACTTCTATAGGCAATCACATCCTTATGTAAATGGGAGGTTATCCAAATTTATTATTTACCATACTTATGTACGTGGTGACCCAAAGATGTCCTGGAAAATCCTTTATAAATACCAGGGGAATGGATGGAAAAGCCGTCTTTATATACTGAAACCTAGCTGAAATTGTCATCAACAATTTCTCCTAGAGCCCGAAATAGATCAATAAGATTGTCTCGTGGACTAGGTAGATTTTAACCACTGAACCACGTAAAAGTGTAAGTATCTGTGATATTTTTCATTTGTTAAATTACGGTTTAGCAAAAGCCTAGTATCTTTATTGACAGATTTCTTAATCCACTGTTGGCGACAAACCGCATCAACAGATTGGTGCTTTCATTGAGAGCTTATTAGGCTTAATCCCCCACACAAATTTCACCCAACATTCATGATGGTAATCACCCAGTCTATGCGAGACAACGAGATAGAACAACATGATGAACGTGAGGTGCACCAGGTGGTCATCCCCGCTGGAGCTCAACATCATCCTAGAAAGCAACATGTGAGCCAAGACGACTCTGGGAGCTCAGCATCACACCCACAAAATCCCCATCGGGGATACCTGACAACCATCGAGATGGAAAACGACCAGTTAAGGAGCCATCTCGCTCAGGCTAACAAGCAGATTGTTGAGATCTTGGCTCGATTACCCCCTTCTGCAGCCGATGTTAACATTTGAATGAGGCAAAGTGGGTCCCATAGGTCTCACAGGAATAATCGACCCAATCTTAGATGCTCTATCAGAACTACAACTCCGAGCTCCATACCTTCAGAGTGGATTCAGCGAAATACTCAACATGCTAATACTCATAGGAATCATCGACCTCATGTCAGTCGGTCTGTCCAGTCTGTGACCCTGAGCTCCGTGCTTTCTGAACAGATCCCATGGAATGCTCAGCCTGACCCAACAGGGCAAGATGGGACCAATTCAAGGAGGCGAAACATCCTAGCAAATCCATCCATGCCACAGTCAGAGTCTCCAACACGGAGAAATGAACTGGTCCTACCTCCAACTCGGGAAGTTGGAGTAGATAAGGAACGAGTTAATCTAGTTTGCCCTGATATAACAAGGATAGCTTCACCAATAAGACATCCGTCGTCACTGGTTCGCATCCAATGCCACCTCGTCCACAGAGGAATGATTGAGCTTGAGAGAATGGCAAGAGAAATCCTCCTCCCCAAGAGGACATCTATATCCCATGACCTCAGGTTAATAATCCAGGTCCTCGATCCCAGTCACGAGTTATACGTTTTGCTAATGGAATTTATTGTATAGAGATCCAGTGCGGAGGCAGACATGAGAGTGACCTGAGGAATCACTTGAGCTTTGCACAAAGTCTTCGTTCTGACCCACATCTAGACCTCCGTGATCATTTGAATTCACAAAGAGGATATCCAGTTCGCCGTGATGATTTGAGTTATACTCAACCCGAGAAAGATCCGTCTATCATACACGACAATGGGAATGTCCCACCTAACCAGGTTCAGGCTTGGAGGGAAAACAACCCATCTAATGGGCTGATAATCAGTTCCCAAATAACCTAGATGCCAAGGATCCAAATCTCGAGCAACTAGCCTTAATGGAAGAATCGATGAAGAGACTCTTATCTGGAAAAGGAGTTGATGATTGTGATTTTGATGAGAAGCTCAAGCCTTTTTCTCCTAACATTATGGAAGCTCCATATCCTTTTGGCTTTAGGATGTCGACCATGTCTGCATATGACGGAAACACTGACCCATCCAACCACCTCAGGACGTTCAACACATTAATGATGGCCCACAACGTCGGGTTTGACATAAGATGTATCTTGTTCCCTGCAACTCTGACTGGACTGGCCAGATTATGGTTCAACAAGTACAAGAAACATTCAATCACCTCATGGAAGAAACTATCTTTCGAGCTTAAGAGACAGTTCCGAGCTGCGAAGGAAGCTCACATTGAGGCCGATTTGCTAGCCAACATTAAACAACATCCTGGTGAGTCCCTGAAGGCATATCTGAATTGGTTCACCAATGGAGCAACATGAGCTAGGGATGTGATGACAGCTCCATGCTCATTGAAATGGGGATAGGGATCACAGTAGGAGGTGAGTTATGAAAAGAACTCCAGCGAAAAGGAGTAAAGAGTATAGATGAATTCCTGGCTAGGGATCACGAATGGATAAATCTGGAGGAGGCACGATCTACTATCGCAGAAACCAACCAGACCCCTACTCAGTCTGCTGGAGCGGAGCAGATTGCAGCTATGGCTCAACCCGCTACCTAGAATAACCAGGCAGGGAACAATAAGTGGAATGGGACTGGTGATGGCGACCAGAATGGAACCAAAAAGAACAAGCCTGGTGAAAATTTTAAGCCCATCTACACCGCCTACACCGACCTGATAGATATGCGTGCGCATATTTTCCTGGCAAACTCTAATCACCTTCCATGGAAGAAACAGGGGCCCTTGAGGCACAAAAGGGTAAAGAGAGACCCCACGAAATTCTACAGATATCACAATGACATCTAAAGGAAGAGATCGTGACTCTCATTCGGGCTAGACCGTTAGCCCAGTATGCCCAAAACCGAGTAGTTCCAATTCAGCCAGTCGAGTAAAATATTCATCTAGTTCCGGAAAATCCGGTCGGTCAACCCCGGGCTCAACCAGATTAGGGAACCAAATCGTCCCCCGATCTTAGTAAACGTGCTATTCAGGTCCACCCTAGAAAATATGGGGTTGTCTGTAATCGATCTTAAGGATACCTTGATGACCCTATACGAATTATCAGGAGAAGGAACAACAACTATAGGGACGATCAGGCTCGTAGTTACTGTAACGCCCTGGATAACCAAAACCGTTACACTGTGTGTTTAAAATAGTGCAAGACTTGCTAACCAAGTCATTTAAACAAAGTGTGAATTCCATGTTGTCAACAGATTAGGAATAAAAGATTTTGGTCACAAACAGGCTATTTTCGTTAAAAATGACAGTTTAATACATGAAACTCAAAACAGGATTTAGAAGTCTTAGTTACAACAAATTCCAAGAGTTACAAATAGTTCAAGCCACTCTAATGGCAAAATACACATTTTAGGTTTTCGTCCCTGTACAATTCCTCGACCGTGGCGGCCGAGCAGCTGACAATGTACACCTCGCCCCCAGAGCTCTCCAACTCATGGTTGATTCATCCTACCCTTGCCTTTACCTGCACCACGTAGCACCCGTGAGCCAAGGCCCAGCAAGAAAGCATGATAACATAGCAAGATCAACATCATCTATCAAATATTTCACAATGCACAACCAAGAATTAAGCATTTCATAACATTTATCCAATCAGTGATATCACACAACAGATTAATAGTTTGTCATCCAAACAGCCAACAAATCACGTTCATAACACAATATTCACAATCATAATCAATAGTTCATCACATCATTAAATGATATTCAGGGTCAGCGCCCTTAGTCGCACCCTCTATTTAATACACTGTCTTCGGCTCTCTTGGGCCGCCCCCAGTGTAATACTCACTGACTCCGGCCAGCTTAACCGAGCTCAGTGATAGATAAGTTGCCTCAGCTACCAGTGGCCGAGCCACGCCCTATGCGCAAATATTGATTCCGACACTCTTAGACTGGTTATCGCATGTCCCATGGCATAATAATACCATCTCATGACATGATATACAAGTGTAGGGAGCTCTTAGTCCCATCGTGTCCACATGGTTAAACACGTTCACATAACAATGCATACAAACATAGGGAACACTTAGTCCCAACCTAGCCACATAATCAGGTGCAGCTTTCTTACCTTTGGCTTTCAGACGAGCTAGTTATAAGCGATGTTCCTTGAGCGCGATCCGATCCCTAAGCCCTAGCTTAGCACCTAGTCACAACCAAGATAAAGGTTACCATTAACAATCTTAAATGAGCTTCTAAACCAAGTTCTAGTCCTCGGAACATTGAACTTCACCAAATATGGTAAAAGACTCAACCCCGAGCACCCTAGGTTAAATTCCCAAGCCTAAATTCTCAAAATCCCAAAATCCCTTAAGCGCCGCGGCATGGGCCATCCATGCCGTGGCATGGCCTCTGACAGAACCCTCGATGGGTACAAAAACAGGTAAAGGCCGCGGCATTGCTTGGACCATGCCGCGGCCCGCCCTCCTTCCTCAGCATGCCACAACATCGAAGGCCCGCGGCTCACCAAGAACCATGTAGCGGCCCGACCCTTCGAACCCAGAAAAAACCACCATTTTCAATCTCTAAACCTCACCATAAGCCATCCCAAAGCCCCCAACTGAAAACCAATTAATAATAACAACATTAGAATGATTTAGACAACACAACCCAACCAAAAATCCAGTCTAAGACTCACCAAAATCCCAATTCCAACCTCTGAAATTTCAAACCACAGAACTCAAAACCAGCCATTAAAACTCTCAAATTCAACCATCAAACTTCAAATTAATCCTTACCTCAACTGTAGAATCGTTTCTCCAAGAGTCCCCTGACCTATTTTCAAAGTACTAGCCTCAAATTCCACCCTAAATGCCAAAACCACAAATATTCAAAACTCAGCCATTTTCTTAAAGTTCCTAACCTCAGAAACGAGAATTCAAAGATTACCTTGGCTCTATCTCAGTCCTTGATTAGTTCTTGAGCTAATCCTCTAGCTTATCCCCTTCAATTCCAAGAAATCAGCTGGTTTCCCTTTACAAAATCAGAGTTTTCTTCCTTAAGAGGGAGAGGAAAGAGAGAGAGAAAGGAGAGAAGGCTGAAAGGTCGATTTACATTTTCTATCTAGTATTTTCTAAGTCTTTCCAAGTATATCCTTAGGTTGTTAGACTAATCCCAAAGCTTGGGGTACCGGAAACGTCCCCGAGGGCAAAATAGTAAAATTCCCCAGTACTCCCGCCTAAACATTCTAACCTCAAATATATCTCCATATATTTATTTTCATCACCCGATATTCCAAATCACTACACGACACTTAAAGCACCCTTGACTTGCCCAAAGTCAAGCATTAAGCCCCGTTGTGACTTTCCTGCTATCTAGCTCCCTAGGATCGCCTCAAGTCACCGACTGCGTATTTATCCACATAATAATGTGGTTCTCACATATTTCACACATATATATATATACCTATCCACATAATAATGTGGTCTCAACAATTTATCACACACAATTACGTTTATGCCCTAACGGGCCAAAATTACGATTAAGCCCTTATCAGTCGACCCGCATGCTCACCCAATACTCATAAACATGCCTTCTCACACTATTGATTCATATAACCTCCAATTATGCCCTCCCGGCACACTAATCAAGGTCCTTAAGCCTTATTAGTAATTTTGGGTCGTTACAGTTACACTAGGGGATGATGTGCGAGCTGTTGCTAAAATGCTCGAGTTCGTCATAATAGATTGTCCAACTGCATACAATGCAAATTTGGGACGACCCGCGCTAATGACTTTTGAGACTATCACCTCAATCTGACATCTAACGATGAAGTTCCCCTTGATCTCGGGTATATGTACTATAAGAGGAGACTAGATCGTTTCCAGAGAATGTTATAGCATATCTATGAAGGGAAATCACAACCTGGGCAGCAAGCAACAGTCACGATTGAGGGAGGAGAGGAGCCTCGGGTAATGGAAATTGCCCATGGGGTGGAAGAACCTCAAGAAGAAGGTAACAAGGTTGCCCAAGAAGATGACATTGATCTAGATTAGGTGAAGATGGGTCTGAGCTCCAAGCATTTGAAGAGCTCTAGGAAATCAATATAAACCCAGAAGGACCTTCAAAGGTGGTAAAAGTTGGAAAAAATCTTGGAACTAAAAGGAAGAAGGACTTGGTCGAGTTTTTGAGAAATAACCTGGACGTCTTCACCTGGTCACATGAAGATATGGTGGGACTAAGCCCGAATTTCATAATGCATACTCTGAATCTAGAGAGGAATGTGCATGCAAAGGTATAGAAATGAAGGCTTCTAGGGAAGGAGTGATCAGAAGCTTTAGAAGAAGAAGTAGCTCGCTTATTTAAGTCTGGATTCATCAGGGAAGCAAAATATCTGACATGGATTGCTAACCCTATTTTGGTCCCAAAGCCCAATGGAAATTAGAGAACTTGCATTGACTTCTCCGACCTCAATAAGGCATGTCATACGGATTGTTTTCCACTACATCGAATCGATTAGTTGGTAGACGCAACAGCCGGTCACGGGCTCATGTCTTTCATGGACGCATATTCTCGATATAACCAGATCACGGTGAATCCAACAAACCAAGACCACACTAGCTTCATGACTGAGCATAACATATACTGCTACAAGGTTATGCAATTCGGGCTGAAGAATGTTAGTGCAACGTACCAGCGGCTAGTCAACAAAATATTCATTAATTAGACCAGGAAAGACATGGAAGTGTATGTTGATAATATGCTCATCAAATCAAAGACTGCTAGTATTCATGTATCCAGCCTGGAAGAATGTATTGTCGTGCTAAGGAAATATGACATGAAGCTAAATCCCCAGAAATGCACCTTTGGGGTTTCATCAGGAAATTTTTTGGGCTTCATAGTCAACACCAGGTGGATAGAGGCGAACCAAGAGAAGATCAGGTCATTATTAGAAATGTCTTCGCCTAGGTCGCACAAAGAAGTATAAAGCTTAACTGGGAAAGTGGCGACCCTAAATCGCTTCATTTCAAAATCGATTGACAACTGTCTCCTGTTCTATAACTTGCTCAGGGGAAACAAAAAGTTTGAATGGACTGAAGAGTGCAAGCAGGTGTTTCAGAATCTAAAATCTCACTTAGTTGAACCCCCTATATTGTCAAAACAAACAGCCGGAGAATGTTTGTTCTTATATCTAGTTGTGATAGATAATGCATCATATTAGTTCGAGAAGAAAATTGAATACAGAAACTAGTGTACTATGTGAGTAAGAGGCTTCTAGGATCTTAGTCCAGATATCCTTTAATAGAAAAACTCGCGTTCTGCTTGATCCCGGTGTTGAGAAAGCTCAGACCGTATTTCCAGTCCCACACTATCCACGTCTTCACGGATCAACCTTTAAGGAAGGTCGTACAAAAGCCTGAAACATGAGGACGTTTGCTTAAGTGGGCCATCGAACTCAGCCAGTTTGAGCTATTGTATATGCCACGCACAACAATCAAGAGTCAAGCACTCGCTGATTTTGTGGCAAAATGCACAGGTTTTCAAGATGAGCCAATGAGAGAACCAATACAAGAGTTATCGAAACTCTTCGTTGATGGATCATGTAATGAAAACAGATTCGGAGATAGGATAATTCTGATCTCACCTAAGGGACATCGATTTCGTATAGCCCTGAGGTTCGGGTTCAAAGCATCCAACAATGAAGCAGAGTACGAAGCCTTATTGGAAAGATTATGGGTGGCAAAGGAAATAAAAGCAAAGGTGATCCAGTGTTATAGTGATTCATAGCACGTGGTTAATAAGATATTGGGAGAATATCAAGCTCGGGGGTATCAAAATGGCTGATTATCTAGCTACGGTTAAAAGTGAGCTGTCCGAGTTTGAGTTATGCTTCATTGAGCAGGTACCCCGCGAGCAGAATTCGAACGTTGATGCCTTAGATCGACTTTCCATCACCAAAGAAGCAGATACATTAAACGTGGTCCCAATGTATTTCTTAGAGAAACCAAGCATAAAGGAAGAACCAGTTGAGGTCGGAGTGATTGACACAAAACCGACTTGGATAACCCCCATAGTGGAATACCTCACAACTAGTAAACTACCAAATGACCAATAGGATGAAATAAAATTGTTATATCAAGTCCCATGGTATGTTATGGTTGAGGAAATTCTATACCAAAGAGGGCATTCGCTGCTCCTTTTGCGGTGTGTTCTGCTCGAGGAAGCACATACCATCCTACGAGAGATACATGAAGGATTCTACGGAGACCACGCTGGGGGGGCAAAACCTAGGTCTAAAGATATTGAGGCAGAGCTATTTTTGTCCTGCAATAAAAAAGGATATGACCTTGTATGTACAAAAATGCGATAAGTGCCAATGCTTTTCCGCGGTTGCTTGGGTAACATCATGGAGTTAACCATGAATTCATCGCCCTGGCAATTAACAGTATTGGGAATCGACCTGGTTGGTTCATTATGTTGGGAAACTTATACATGATCTTTATTTATTTTCATGTAAATCTAATATTAAACAAATTAATATGAGACAACCTTGAACATGTTTCTTAAATTTAATTCAAAGAGAAATAATGATAAGAATACTTACATTATACGTAGCGGAATGAAAGACTCATTCCTTTAGTTTCTTTAACCCTTGTATCCTTTTTGTCGCAGAGTATAACCAAGAAACTGAACAGATCTTCAATTTTCTTCACAGTCTTCCAAAGTATCATTGGAATCACATAGACTAGAGTGGGCAATTCTCAACACATGAGATAGATACAAAGAGAAGAAGAGAAAAGAACAATAAGGCTTAGAAAAGGACTTGTGTTTAGAGAGAAATTAAAAACTATCAGAAACTTGTGTTTTTGACTTCTGAACTTATCTTGTGTTGTCAACTCTCACTTAACATTCCTTTTATAGACTCAATTAGGTCATTTATTTAATTAAAAAATCAATAAAATAATATCCAATAATCAGCCCTAGGTCAAAATTATCATGGGCTTTAGGCCCGTGAAATTTCCCATTTGATTATAAGCCCATTGGACTTAAAATCAAGGCATGCATTATTTTCTATTGATATAATTAATTGAATAATTATTTAAATCCTTTATCAAATTAATTATTTATAATTTGAACCTTGATTTAAACTTATTTATTAATTTAGATACCAATTTATCTTAATTAATAAATCTGCCCTAATTTGTCTTTTCTTCTCGAAATAACATAAATCTGTGGAACTATCCAAAATTGACCTGGTCAACTTTGATAATTAAATAGATTAATTGAGACTATCTAGTTGATTTTATCCAAGGTACAGTGGTGACCGTGGGCCTATGAAATCAAGTTCCAATAAGTTATCATAAATCTAACAAATACATTTACTAACTTATTAATTCCTTGTGACTCCACTAAAGACTCAGAATTGCACTCTTGAATTCATAGAACGCTCTATAACAAATATAGAAACAATATTAATTATTCATTGTTACAACCATAATTGTCACTCAATCCTCTATAGACAGTCTACAATGAGATGAGACTAAAATGATGTTTTACCCTTCATTGTATTTTATCCTTAAAACACTTAGTTCCTTGTAAATGATATTTCAGCAAACTAATATTAATTACTGAAATGAGATCTCTATCATTTAACACCTTGAACCAATCTAAAAGGAAACCATCATTTTACTTCTTCATCAGAAGATATAGATGTTCATATCTATGATTAACACTCGCACTCAATTATACTACCGAGTTCCAAAGATGTAAGTATGGGCTAGTCCGTAGGGTAAGCTGGCAACGAACAAGTCAAAGAACTCAAATAATATAATCAGTTAGAATAGTAACCACTCAAAATTGTGATTGAATTGACGTATAGCCAACTATATGATATGACTAGAATAGATAATAACGGTATGTTGGCTTATCCTATCAACTGCCAATATCGGTCAAGTCTGATGTAACAAATACATCCGATCTTATCAACTTTGCTAATGTTCTGGAAAGAACATAACACTATAATGTGTAAGTAGATCATATCGTAGATTGGCAAGTTAGTGTAAATCCTGTGCACTGAATAATCTTAGGACTAACTTATTTTGAACATGTAATCATATTTATATTCCATTGTGATTACGTCACTATAAATACAATTAGCTATATGCTCGGGATTTAATAGAAGTTTATATTAAACAAATAATCATGAAAATAAAATACGTGAGCAAAGTGATTGACCAAGTCAAAAAATGATTTCTATTCTTTTATTGATAATAAATGAGATTACAAAGAAATTGGGTTTTAATTAGGGCATAAAACCCTAAAAAAAACTCCCACTTGCATTAATTGAAACTAATGCCTTAATTCTACTAATCCCATTTCATTGATATGCTTATCAAATGTAGCTTCTGATAGTGTCTTTGTAAATGGATCTGTAAGATTGTCTTCAGATGCAATCTTCATAACCTTCACATTTCCCCTGGCCACATATTCTCGAATAATGTGATACTTCCTTTCTTTATGCTTACTCTTCTTATGACTACGAGGTTCTTTTGAGTTGGCTATCGCTTCTGTATTGTCACAAAACAACACAAGCGGTTTATCCATTTATGGAATTCCACCAAGATCTGAATAGAACTTCTTTAGCCAGACTATTTCCTTAGCTGCTTATGACACGACTATGTACTCAACCTTTGTGGTGGAATCTAAGATTGCAGACTGCTTTACACTTCTCCATATCATAGCTCCACCCCAAGAGTAAATACCATTCCAGAAGTAGACTTCTTGTCATTGACATTAGTCTGAAAATCTGAATCGGTGTAGCCTATAGGGTTCAGAATACCACCCATGTAGACTAACATATAATCCCTAGTCCGTCTTAAATACTTTAGGATATGCTTTACTGCTATCCAATATTCTGGTCTTGGGTTTGAATGACACCTGCTCACTACTCCCACTGCATAGCAGATATCTGGTCTAGTACACAACATGGCATACATCAGACTTCAAACTGCAGATGCGTAAGGAACTTTTCTCATTGCATCTTCCTCTTCAGGAGTCTGGGGAGACTGCTTTTTTGAAAGATGAATTCCATGGTGGGATGGTAAATGTCCTTTCTTGGATTTTATTATTGAGAAACGCTCAAGCACTTTATCTATGTATACTGCTTGAGATAGAGCAAAAAGTCTGTTCTTTCTATCCCTGATGATCTGGATACCTAGAACATAACTTGCTTCACCAAAATCCTTCATCTAGAATTGAGTGCTCAACAAATTCTTCACATCTGATAATTTCTTAACATTGTTTCCAATGAGTAAGATATCATTTACATAAAGAACCAGGAATACCACTATTTGATTTGCCTTCAGTTGGTAAACACAAGGTTCATCAATATTTTGTTCAAAGCCATAGGTTTTGAATATTTCATCAAACCTAAGATTCCAAGAATGAGAAGATTGCTTAAGTCCATAAATGGACCTATTAAACTTGCAAACTTTTCCTTCTTGTCTAGCTACTTTAAATCCTTCTGGCTGATCCATATAAATGACTTCATCAAGCTTTCCATTAAGAAAAGTTGTCTTGACGTCCATTTGCCAGATCTCATAGTCGAGAGCAACTGCTATGGATAGGAGGATGCTAATGGACTTGAGCATGGCTATCGGACTAAAAGTTTCCTCATAGTCCATGCCTTCTCTTTGGGTATAACCCTTTGCCACTAATCGAGCTTTATAAGTCTCGATATTTCCATCAATACCTCATTTATTCTTGTAGATCCACTTGAACCCAATGGCCCTAAAGTCACTAGGTGCTTCCACAAGATCCCGGATAGAATTTGAGTACATGGACTCCATTTCCTGTTTCATGACTTCGAGCCATAGTTCCTTTTCAGGGTTAGCCATTGCCTGTTTGAAAGAAAACGGATCATCATCACTAGTGTCACCAACAACCATATTGGTTTCACCATCCAAACCATAGCGAACTGGGTTCCTTGAAACCGTCCCACTACGATGAGGCTCCGTGACTATTTGCTCAGGAACATTGGTACTATCATCATTTAAATCGACTTGCGTTGGTTGGACATGAAGAGTGGGAATTTCATCATCAACTCGCATTGATGACAATGGAACATTGGCTGGAGTCAGTTATTTAACCATCTACTCTAAAACTACTTTGCTACATGGTTTGAAGTTTTGGACATAGTCATTTTCCAGAAAAGTAGCATTCGTACAAGTAAACACTTTCTTTTCTGAATAACTATAAAAAAGTCCACCCCGAGTACCTTTAGGATAGCCAACAAACATGCAAACTTCAGTTCGCGGTTCTAAATTTCCCTCTTTTTTCCTCAGGACGTGGGCGGGACACCCCCAGATTCTATAATGGCGTAAACTAGGTTCATGACCATTCCAACATTCTAAAGGTGTTTTGGGGATTGATTTAGACGACACGACATTGAGAAAGTCGTTCGCGGTTTCAATGGCATGTCCCCAGAATGAAGTTGGTAAAGTTGAGTAACTAAGCATGCATCTAACCATTTCCAATAAAGTTCTGTTCCGGCATTCCGCCACACCATTTTGTTGCGAAGTACCTAGGGCAGTAAGTTGTGATAAAATCCCAAGTTCAGTTAAATAATCTTGGAACTGAATATCCAAATATTCTCCACCCCTATCAGATCGCAAGATCTTTAACATTTTACCTAATTGGTTCTGAGCCATTGCTAGGAATTCCTGAAACTTTGAAAATGTTCTGATTTCCTATGCATTAGGTAAAGACATGAGTATCTAGAGTAATCGTCAATGAAAGTGTCGAAATACTCAAGAGCCCCCTGGCTTGTTCATTCAAAGGTCCACAAACATCTGAATGAACAAGTCCAAGTGGTTCTTTGGCCCTATCACCCTTTGCAGATAATGGACACTTGGTCAGTTTGCCTTCTAGACAAGGTTCACAGATAGGTAATTCACCTACGGTGAGTTTCCTCAAAGGCCCGTCCTTTGTAAGTCTTTGAATCCTATCATAGCCAATGTGAACTAGTCTCAAGTGCCATAACGTCATATTATCGTTATCGGTCTTTTGACGTTTATTGGTCCTAGGTTTAGCTACTTTGAATAAATCATTGTTAAAAGCGAGGGGTTCGTTAGGTTGCAGAATATAAAGCCCGTTTTCCAAACATGCAATACACAATTGTGATCCATTGAAGGAAATAGATATATTAGAACTTGTGAAAGTCATATTAAATTGTTCTAATTGCAACATGGAAAATGAAATTAAATTTCTACTAAAATCCGGAATAAATAAATACATCTTTTAAAATTAAGTATTTATTTATGAACTTTAGACGAGTTCTTCCTCTAGCTTGGACCGCAACAAGCGCTTTGTTCCCAACTCTAAGCTTTAAGTCACCTTTGTTCACTTTCTTCCACGATTCAAGAAGTTGTAAAGAGTTGCAAACATGGTTAGTAGATCCAGAATCAATAATCCAAACAGATTTATCATTCTCTAAAACACATGTTTCTAAGATAAATGAACTATAATCATTACCTTTGTTTTTAGCTGCTAGAAACTTGGGGCAATCATTTCTCCAATGCCCCTTGTCTTTGCAGTGAAAACACTTACCTTTACCTTTCTTGTTTTTCTTGTTCTTCCCCTTAGTCGTTTGTGCATTTGGTTGTGCACTCGTCTTTGCAGCCTTTGCAGGCTTGGGGTTGTTGTTTTGTCCACCTTCCTCTTGTTTCCAGCTTTCGAAGACGAAGCTTGGTTAGCTTCAGCCTTAGCTGGATCAACAACAATAATAGTAGTCTCATTTTCTCCTCCTTTACTAGGTCCACCCATGATAGACTCGAAAGTCTGAAGCTCGTTCATGAGCTGCGCCAGACCATAGTTGAGTTGATCACGAACGTGCGGTCACGGTGTCATGCAAGCATTCACGGTGTCATCACGTATGTGTGGAGACGGTGCTATCCAAGCATTTACAGTGCCATCACGAGCATTGACGATTCCATCACGAACGTGCAGACACAGTGCTCGTTCTGGGGATTCCTTAATCATGACAAACTCAGAGTTTTCACCAATCAATACAATGTTGATGTTCTGCTTCCATTTAAGGAAGTTTTCTCTAGTGAGTTTCTCCATCGAAAGTTGAGAAAGGATGGGAGTAGATACAAACGCTACTTAAATTAAAACTACAAATTATAAATAAAATAGAAATCAATCACATTTGCTCAATAAAACTCCTATTCACACAAATTTCAAGAAATAGCACAACATATACCAAAATATGTAAGATATGAGAAAAAATACCAAAATAATCATATCTCTATTTCTTTATGTTTTTACCTAATCTATGATATCCTTGTCCCGGTTGGCGAGAGTCAAAAATACCACTAATTAAATAAAGTTGTAAACTTATTTAATAATGGACACCATTATTAACAACCTACTATTCGATCAAAATAAGAAAACAAAATCTCTTATTTTATGAGCTAGACCCACGGTTTCGATAATCATAGATTTAGTCCTAGTAGTCACCGTAGGAGTGAGTATAGTAGAATTTGACCTATAATTTTCCTACTTTCGAAATTTAACCTTGTCAAAAAAACTAATGAACACCTTCTGTAGGGGGACAAATCAAAGCGTCTCGAGGCCCCATTAAGCTATTGACTTTGTTAAACCAACGGTGGAGATCAAATATAATTCTTAAAATATGCCCATCATAAATTAAAAATAGTATTTTTATTATTTGTTTTTAGAAAATTAATGACTATGGTTTTCCAAAAATTGTAAGATTAGAATTTTTAAAACAAAAGTCCTATAATTTCCTATTAATTCTAAAGTGTCACATTGAAACAAATTAAATTAATTTGTTGCTAATCAATATTTCGGTTTAGCTAATATAATGAACCTATACAATTAAGTCCAACTCAGGTAAATGGGCCTTAACAATTGGGTTTGTATGGATGAGGGCTTGGTCCAGTATGTCATTCCCACTACAAATGCCCCCAATCTTCCATGCAAGGTCCAAAAGACTGGAATTTAAACCTTCGTTTTATTAATTGATTAGGTCTACTATAGTCATGCAAAGCACATGGGCCTTCACAAGTGGAATCACCAACAAGAGAGGAATTTAAACTTTACATCTTCTAATGAGCCCAAATAAAACCTATCATTTTATGAATATTTTATTTGGCAAAAACCATATATCTATATGGACCACTATATGCATCTAAGCCCAATTACAAAAATATCACATATAGTGCAAACAGACATGTTATAATTGGATGGGCCTAATCATGTTACTATATGAGCAATTCTATGAATTTATGCAAAAAATACCACAATTTATTTCATTTACAAAAATACCACAATTAATTTTCTAGAATTTATCAAAAAATTTGAATTAATTAAATTTTTACAAAAAAAATAAGTCAATTTAAATGAAATTTATCAACAATTAACAATAGTTAATTTAAATTTCATTTATCAACAATCAACTTGGTTTAGTTAATTTGAATAAAAATATCAAGTTTATTTAAATAGGATTTATCAACAATTAACCAAAGTTAATTTAAATACCATTTATTAAAAAAAAATTATTAATTGGTTGAAAAAATGATATTTTTCAAAATTTAACCAATTTAAAATTTTTAAAATCAATATCTTAACAGTTTTTTTAAAAATATTTTGTGTTGTTACAACAATAAGCTTATATTTAAGCTATATAAAAAATATATTAATAGTTATAACAACCCTAAAATATCTTAAAACAGTTAACCAAATTCAAATATCCATGAAAATATCTAACTAACAAATATCAAATTTCAAATAATTTAAATATTAAAAACTATAGAATAAACAGATATTTATATTTTTAAATAAAGATTTACTAAAATTATCAAGTATTTAAAAGAAACTATCTTAAATATCTGATATCTTAATTTTAATATTTTAATATATTAAAAGATATAAAATTAAGTTGTTAGTCTATTTTTAAATTTGAATTTGAATCTTTGTAAAAATATCCAATTATTTAAATCTCAACCAACAAAATATCTTATTTAAAAAAAAAAATTAAATGCAAAAACAAATATGATATTTTTGGCTTTGATTATAAATAATTTATTTTCAGAATTTTTATTTTCTTTATTTAAAAATATGGGATGAACAGTACCCATTTCGAAGGTACTGTTCACCGTGGCTGCAGGGTGCTGCGCGCAAGGCACGCGCACGGAGGAGCAAGCGGTGTGTGCGGGTGCGCGCACACATGGCAGCCAGACCGAAAAATTTCTGGAAATTTTTTTGTGCAAATTTTCAAACTAAAAATGTTTTCTAATTAATTTTTAACATGTTTTACACAAAATAAAGCATATATAAACATTAATGGCGTAGATTACACAACAAAATAACCTAAAAATTGCTAATAATCACATAAAATCAATATGCTTCATAAAAACATGAAAATCCATCCAATTATATAAACACATCAAATAATTCAATTTTTAACATGTTCATACATGAAAATAAACATTACCAAAGGATCGGAGGCAAGTTGTTGGGAAACTTATAAAGGATCTTTATTTATTTTCATGTTGAAATTCCGTTTTTAGTAATTACCAAATTAATTAAACCATGAATTAATTAAAATGCGGAATGGTAATTAATTGTTTACACAGAAAGCAGTTTTGTCGGGACAGAATCCGAACTTGTCATGACAGAACTGAACACAATAAATAGATAGTGCAAAAATTAAAGAACACAGCGAATTTTTACAAGGTTCAGAAACCCTTTCGGATAACCTACTCCTTGGGGCCACGCCCAGAGAATAAACCAATTAGTAAAGAAACAAAGTGTACAAAAGCAGTGACTTAAACAATGTAAGACTCCCTCTCAAACTATTGCCGCAATCTTGTTGTACTCTTCTCTACGAATCTGGTTTGATGAAACGTTGATTCTCTTGAACTCCCTTCAAAGAATAGCGAGTGCACACTTCCTCCCGAAGTGAGACTTAGATAGAATCCTCTCCCGAAGATCCTTATGAACACGTTCACAATAGACACTATCTGATTACAATGGACTAGATAGATATCCACAAGTACACTCAGCACTCTCACAAAGATTAAGGTGAACAAACTTAATCTCTACAAATAAACACACTCTTCAAAATAACATAACGTTTAGAAATATTCAAAATGGAAGAGGTAAAAAATTCCAAATGCCTTGGCAAGATATTTATAGGCAGGGAAATCATCCAAGGCCATCATTTTCTGGTATCTTTGAAATCAATTTGCGAATTCCTTTGATTTAGGAAAACAGCCAGCCAGATGCATTCTGTGTCGACATAAAAGGAAACTGATGAGTCAGCAATGAAGTCAGTCTCATCTGGCAGAACGAACATGGTCATTTCTTTTGACCATGTTCATTTTCGACACCAACTTAATTCCAAAATAGACAAAATCCCACATAATTCCTGAAAATAATCTTAAGATATTTTCTCAATATATTTTTACCAAAAAATGATTATTTGAGATAAATAAGGCAACAAATATATTCACACTTAAAGATCTTTTCACATTACAAAATCAGCTGAAAATATTGCCAATAAAACCGAAAATCAATATGGAGATATGCTACTGATTTTTCTTTAAACAATTAAAATATTTTGTCTAAATTAAAGTTTAGCCAAAAAAGGATTTTACACATGTAAATCTAATATTAAAAAAATTAATATGAGATAACCTAGGAAATGTTTCTAAAATTTAATTCAAAGAGATATAATGATAAGAATACTTACATTATACACAGCAGAATGAAGGATTCCTTCCTTCAGTTTCTTTAACCCGTGTATCCTTTCTGTCGCAGAGTATTACCAAGAAATTGAACCGGTCTTCAATTTTCTTCATAGTCTTCCAAAGTATCCTTGGAATCACCTAGACTAGAGTGGACAATTCTCAACACATGAGATAGATATAGATAGATGAAGAGAAAAGAACAATAAGGCTTAGAAAATGACTTGTGTGTAGAGAGAATCTAAAAACTATTAGAAACTTGTGTTTTTGACTTCTTAACTTATCTTGTGTTTTCAACTCTCTCTTCACATTCCTTTTATAGACTCAATTAGGTCATTTATTTAATTAAAAAATCAATAAAATAATAGCTAGTAATCAGCCCTAGGTTGAAATTATCATGGGCTTTAGGCCCGTGAAATTTCCCATTAGATTATAAGTCCATTGGACTTAATATCAAGGCATGTATTATTTTCTATTGATTTAATTAATTAAATAATTATTTAAATCCTTTATCAAATTAATTATTTATAATTTGAACCTTGATTTAAACTTATTTATTAATTTAGATACCAATTTATCTTAATTAATAAATCTGCCCCAATTTCTCTTTTCTTTTCAAAATTACACAACTCTCTGAAACTATAAAAAATTGACCTGGTCAACTTTGATAACGGTATGTTTGCTTATCCTATCTACTGCCAATATTGGTCCAGTCTGATGTAACAAATATATCTGATCTTATCTACTTTGCTAATGTTCTGGAACGAACAATAACACTGTAATGTGTAAGTAGATCATATCGTAGATTGGCAAGTCAGTGTAAATCATGTGCATTGACTAATCTTAGGACTAACTTCTTTTTGTTGAACATATAATCATATTTATATTCTACTGTGATTATGTCACTATAAATACAATTAGCTATATGCTCAGGATTTAAGAGAAGTTTATATTAAACAAATAATCATGAAAATAAAACATGTGAGCAAAGTGAATGACCAAGTCAAAAAATGATTTCTATTTTTTTATTGATAATAAATGAGATTACAAAGAAATTGGGTTTTAATTAGGGCATAAAACCCTAACACATTACCAATGGGAAAAGGAGGAGTTCACTATACAGTTGTCACCACATACTACTTTACGAAGTGGGTCGAGGCCGAGCCTCTGGCAACTATATCCTTGAAGCGAGCCCTGGATTTGTCATGAAGAATATCATATGTCATTTGGACCCCCGAAGAAGATCATGTCTGACAACAGAACTCAGTTCGATAGTGATCTTTTCGCGAAAATTTGTGAGAAGTACGACATAACAAAGATTTTATCTTCAGTGGTGTATCTACAAGCTAATGGGTAGGTCGAGGCTGTAAATAAAACCCAAATTATGAGTTTAAAGAAACGTCTAGATGAAGCCAAGGGATTATGGCCAGAGCAGCTCCCGTAAGTACTTTGGGCCTATAGGACCTCACATCGCACCTCCATGAGGCACACTCCCTTCTCTTTAACCTTTGGAAGTGAGGCTATGCTCCCAATTGAAGAGCTAATGATGACACATAGATAGAAAACCTTCGTTCAAGATCAAATCCTTGAATTTCTCAACGCTTCTCTGGATCTGATTGAGGAAAAGCAGGAAGAGTCATAATTATAGCTTGCTCATTATAAGTAGAGAATCACTCGTTACTTTAACTCAAATGTAAAAGGACGCAGACTCGGACTGGGTGATTTAGTGCTTGGAAGGGTGTTTTTGGCGAGTAAGGATCCTAAAGATTGTGTATTGGGACCAAACTAGGAAGGACCATACCCGATTGTGGAAATTTTACGTGAAAGAACCTTCAAACTAGCTCGATTAAGTGGATAGTTGGTACCACGGACCTTGATTGCTCTAAATCTTAAAAAATACTATCAATAATAGGGTGAGATTGTTAATTTTTGATGTTTTTAGTATTTTTTCATGTAAGGCTTATTTATAAAAGTCATTCTATTAAAGTAACACGAGATCACTATGTAATTTAAACGTAGGACCAATATTTTTATCTTATTCTCGCGATGTATCACATACTCATTTTGTAAAAGAGACCTAGAATATCCATAAATTCTGATCACTAGGGGGGTATATAACCCTCGAAGAGTCTTTAAAAGTATTTAGCGTATCTAGATAAAATTCAAAACTTAGAATTTGGAAAATTCATTATTCAACGGCTTTTTAAAGCTCAAATTTTCAACAAAATTCCAAATACGAACTATGTTTGGAAAATTCAAAGAAAAAAAACCTAGAATTCAACTAGGGAATTTTGGATATAACCAGGTTCGAGGCCTGATTCCTAACAGGTATAACGCTATTAGGCAGGCAAACTTCTGGATATAACCAGGTCCGAGGCCTAATTCCTAACAAGTATAACACTATTAGGCGAGAAAACTCCTGGATATAACCTGGTCCAAAACCTAATTCTTAACTGGTATAACGTTATTAGGTGGGAAAATTCCTGGATATAACCAGGACATTGACCTTAATTGGTCCAGTCATCATAAATCTATCTCGATCTAAATATAACCCCTATGATTGTGAGTGTGAAGGACTTAAAATTCATAAGCATAGCAAGATAATAGATTATGGGAAACAAAAAAGTAATGAACATGTAATAACAGGTATTTGAATACCACGAGGAGAAATAACCTTGAACTATGCCCGAAGGCGATTGTTTTAGCTTATGAAAGCTGGATTACAAGGGATTTTTAAAAAAAGAAAAAAGATAAAAAATATAAGAAGAGGGCGCCCTAAACATCCCTAAGCGGTAACTTGCCCTTGTGATGTCACTTCATCATCGCCTCCTTCAGCGGCTCTAGAAGCTTCCACAGTCTCGGAGGGCTAGTCTACTCTGGAACTTGGACAGATAACGCTCCCAGAGCTGAGCATCTAGAAATGAAAAATCTCCTTCCTTGTGGTATGCCTAGCACTATTACAACATCTCCTCCGGGGTGTTCGTTACCTTGGAAACATCCAGCATCTCTTGCTCATCATCCTGCTTCACCTTCTCGACATCCTCCTTATCTCTGTCCTCGACCTTGAACAATTCCTTTTTAAGCACATCGACTTCCTAAAGTTTTTTTTAGGCTAGCAACCTCAACATGAAAATGGTCTCAGTGTTGGCTCGCCTCAATGAACTGTTCCTTAGCGATTAGCTCATTGTCTTGAGATGCCGCCAGGGCAACCTTGACCTCATCTCTTTAAGCTCAAATCTAGGCAATGTCGTGGATTTGAGCTAAACAAGACTGCAGAAGAAAAATACATGACAGGATTAGCTCACAAAAGTAAGAACAAAAGGGGAAATAATATAACAGGGAGGAGGATAACTCACAGTCAGGTTCATCCCCAAGGTTGACTCCAAGACATTCACTAGGGAACGCTCCTCTTTGGCCCTCAGGTCCTTGACGTTCGCTTGGTTGGCAAGACCCACCATGTAGTCTGCCATGTCATGGAGGGATCCTCGAAGCACTTCTGGGATCCTTGCAACCTCGAATGGCTTGACTGGGAGCTACAAGTCCATGGACTGCGTGTCTGGGAGCTGAGCAGATGGGGCCTCGCCCTGAGCAACTTGAGGAACTGGAGCAGGGTCGCGAGGATGAGGAGGAGGAGCTTCGTGAGTGGTAACTGCAATTACCTGGGCTGGCGGTTGTTTTTTCTACTACTACGCTTGAGTAGAGTTGGAACCTTTATCCTTAGCATGGGAACCGATGACAGCTCCGCCTTTGGAGGTGCTTTTCTTCGATATTCTCACCTTCTTGACAATTGTTCTAGTCCCATCCCCACCAGATTTGAAGGCCCCCTTCAGGTCCATGTCTTCGCCTCCAAAAGCACGGGCACAAAATTCAAATCCAAGAAATGACTATTCAAGGTAATACAAGGAAAATAATTGAGCAAGAGCCCTACCCTCCGAGCTAGAGGAGGAAATTACTATGATCGGCTCTAGATTACGAACCGGGTTGAGTAAAACCTCTAACTCTTGGACTAACGGGGGAGGGGGAGACTCTAATATTATTACATTTTCAGACCTACAGGGTTTAGGCTCCTCATCTAGACTAGACTCATGCACGACCTGCCTAATACCCGAGGTAAAAACACCATGACAAAGGGATGGCCACGACAAAGAATAATGGATCTAAAATGAAGGGTGTTATCTACCACTACGGTACGCCAGGGGTAGCTCTGGCGTAGCGCACAACCAAGTGATCCACACATTAAAGGAGGGCCATATTAAGGTCCAGATCAACCGGGTGTCAACTCACGAGTTGCCTTGGGTTGAATCGAACTAGCCTAAAACTTGCAGGAACTCGGTTTAATTCTTTATATGGGTTACCTTGGCTAGAGGTGTTAGCTGCTGCCCCTGATTCAGCTTGGCCTTGGTCAGGATGTTGTCCATCTTTAGAGACCTTTCTTTTTCGCACCAGGTATGCAACCTCCTCATCTTCATCAACATCTTCAATGCCAGGAAGGAGTTCTTGAGGAGCAGGGAGCTCGGGGGGAGGAGCTCGAGCTCTGATGGCCAGTGTCTGATATTTCCAGATCAGTTTGCAGGCCACCATGGTAGGGCCACAACTACAATCCGGAACTCCTTCTCCTTGGTAGGAAGACGAGCTAGCATCTCATATTGACCTCCGAGGGTCTCTGACCACCCCATTCTCTTATATATAGTTGGACAAAGTAACAAATCAATCATAATGTGTTTAAACTTGATTGAAAAGGAATTCAAGTACAAAGTTCAAGAAGTTGAGAAACTTACGAGGACGATTGAAATATTGATGGGTGCAGTTCTTGAACCCATTTGATATGAAGAATTGATCCTCGTAGTCATTTGAGTGGCTGGGGAGGTCGATGACAAAGGCCGTATTGGGGAATCTTGTGAGGTAGTAGAAGCCATCACCTCGCCCCTTTGATTTAGACTTTGAGACAAAAGAAGTACATGATGTCGATGGGGTGGGAACCTCCAACTCGTGCTTCAAGAATAGAAATTTCAGCCCCCACAAAAGTTGATACGAATTGGGGCGGAGCCAATGGGGCCAATTCGATGCAGTTAAAAAACTCTACAAAATACTGGTCCAAAGGGAGAAAGGCACCTACCTTCAGGTGCCCGTCACTCCAGGCCCTGAAGTCATCCTGAAGTGGAGTGCTCTCCACTCTCCTTCTAGCAAAGAGCTAATCCAATTCAGATAGTTACAGAGCCTTATTGTAGTGGGATGATTTCTCGGAACCCGATACTCTATGGTATGGATTCTGAAACCAACATGTTAGTTGGGGACACAAATGGCGATGATCCATTGCCCTTCAAACATGCAATGGGTAGTTTTGACAAGGATCTTTAGCTCGAATCCATGAACTAGGAAATTGAGTCTATATACTCTAACTCAGTCTGGGATCCTATAGAAGCACCATTGTACTAGAGGCATTAATTTCAAGTATGTCTACAATCAATGATTCGACTTATCAAGCAATGATAACAGTGTCCAAAAACTGTCCCATTGTCCAAAATCGAACAAATAAAGCATTCAAATGCAACAACAATGCTAATAAGCATTTCTATCATACTCACATGCAGCAATAATGCTAATAAGCATATCCTTTCATATTCACATAAAATTCAAGGGCCAGACCCTATCTATATATGCAACATCCCCAAAACTCCTAATAAGAGTTAATGTGTTGGTTAGTTTGTTGAGAGGGCATGAGTGGAATTATGTGATTTTAATTAGATGTATAAGTGATTATGTGGATTATATGAGTTGTAGCATGATATGACTGTTTATGCATTGTAAATAAGGCTTATGGCCTTGATTAGGGGGCAAGGATTGCAAATTATGGAAAATTATTTGAGTATATGTGATTTAATTATGAAATATGTGTTTATGTGATATATATGTGTATCATTATATGATTACATGAGTTATATGAAAATATGGCTAGATATGCATGCTTATGTGTATTAAATATGCATTTTGGTCTATTTCTTATTAGAGGGGAAATTGTCGCAATTTGGCCCGTTATGGCTATATTTGTAATATATGTGCATATATTTGATATATGTGTGATATCGCATTATTATGTGGATATATTTGGGTTACTCGGCACGAGGCGATCCTAAGGAGCAAGTTAGCAGTAAGGTCGCAACAGGACCAAATACCTGACTTGGGGTGAATCAAGGGGTATTTTGGGTATTTGGTACATTACAGGGACATCAGGTAACAGGAATAAATATTTGACGATACATTCGAAGTTAGTGAGATTAGGAGGGAATTTCTAGAAGTTTGACCATTTTACCCCCAGGGATGTTTTTGATACCCCGAGCCTCGGGATTTACTTAAAGTTACTTGAACTCTAATTAACCTCACAAAACACAAAACACAAAACACTCAGCAAACACTTAGAACTCTCTCACTCTCTGTCTCTGTCTCTATCTCTCTCTCTTTCTCTCTTGCTCTCTCTCTCTCTCTCTCTCTCTCTCTCTCTCTCGTGTATACTCCCTCTCTCTCTCAAATCTTTGAATTTCTTATGATTCAAGGGCAAACGAAACTAGCTTAGGCTCGGGATTTCTTGGGGGAAAATCCTAGCATCATTTTGGGCATTAAAGGTATAGATTTCTAGCCCAATTATCTAGGTTTTCTCTGGTTTTAGTTAAGTTTTAGAGTTTTGAAAACTCAATTATGAATTTGGAGATTTGTTGAGGTTTTGGCCAAGTTTAAGCTTGGGTTTTGGTTTTGTTGATTGGGAACTTTTTTTTATTTTTTTTTTATTTTGGGTATGTTTGGATAGGTTTTTAGTGAGATTTGGCTTGAAGAAACGAGGGAAAAAATTAGGTTTTCATGTCAAGTTTCGACCCTGTTCTTGGGGTGTCGCGGCTCTCATGAATGATGGGATAAGGAGGTGCGGAATTCCATTTTGAGCTGCAGTGCTTGTCCAGAAGAGATCCGTTGGGCTCTCTAACTTTGGGCGGGCCATGACTCTCTTTCCTTGGGTCGTGACGCTTGAAGGGCTTTTGAGCCCCGGGGAGGTCTTGAGTGCAGGAACTCAAACCTAAGGGCTCGGGATCGATTCTACTACCCGGTTTAGTAGAATTCGACGTCATGGAGGCTAGGACTCGATCCAGAAGCCCTTATTCCCTCATTATTGATGGGATTCTATATCTTGGTTGTGACTAGGTTACCACTAGGGGCTCAGAACTGGGATTGTGCTCGAGGGTCATTCTTATTATAAGAAAATTGCACCTAGTACGTGTTAAATGTGATTATCTGCATGATTAGGGCTCGGCCCCGTTAAGGAACATGGTTATTGCTGTGTTTGTATATAATTGGCTAAGATATATGATTAATATGTATGCATACTTGGATTATATGAAGTATGCTTATTGTAACTGATTATCTACATCTAGTTATCTGGTTGTTTGAATGTCTGGTGAATGCATTAACTTATTTGTCAAGGGCGATAATAGTTAGTTGTTTGCTAGTCAAGAGGCTTAGGCCTGATCAGGGACGTACTATTACGTTGATCGATCCTATGGTCGCTTATAAAAACAAAGCCCTTGGCTAGCTCTATGGCTAGTTACTCAGAGCTTGGGCAAAGAGCCCCGGGTGACTCTATGGTCACTTAGCTAGGGCATAGGGCCCCGGATTGACTCTCTGGTCATCTATTCAGGGAAACTTGCCCCAGAATGGTCCTATGATAATTTATTTGTAATTGTATGTATGCATGAGTAGGTTATTACTTCTGGGTATGCTAGATATGCATCTGAAATCTATATTTACTGTTCATGCACATGTTTAAGTTTTCTTGCTGAGCCTTGGATCATGGGTGTCATGTGCTGCAGGTATGGGGAAAGAGAAGCTTGGTCAGCCATGAGTTGGAGAGCTTCAGTGGCAACATGTACATATGTGGCTGCTCGATCACAATGTTCAATGTTTTCTTGGATAAACTAGGGTTTTATCCCTTATTTTGCAACCTAGGTCGTGTTGGCTTGTAACTTTTCAATTGCATTACCCTTTTAACGTTATTCAGGGGTATTTTAATGAAATAATTACTCCTTTTTAACAAAAAAAATTTAACCCTAACCCTTGTCATTAACCTTAGTTACATGTTTATAACCAAGGGACTTGATTAGCAAGCCTGACACTATTTAAAGTACATAGTGTAATGGTTTTGGATTAGGAGAATGTTACAACTTGATATCAGAGCTGCCGAGGTTTAAGGGATCCTAAAGACTGGTCGGGCATGTACACTCGCTACTAAAGAGAAGCTCAACTCAGGGTTTGGTAACTAGTTATGTGATTAAGTGCTTAACTTTTTAAACAAATGTATACTCCTTATCTGCATGCCTTATTAGGGAGCATGAGATATTCTGATAGGGCCTGGCCATTGACTGCTGCATGAATGATAAGGATATGCTTATTAGAATTGTTATTGCTTATGAATGAAAAGGATCTGCTTATTAGCGTTGTTATATGGAGATGTAGGTCAGGGCATGCTCATTACTGTTGTAAATTGCATATCGACCAAGAAATGCTTATTAGCACTGTTAATACTAGCAGGGATTAAAGGACATGCTTATTAGCATTGCTATACATGTATAAATGCTTGAACATGCATATTTGCGTCGTTAATTGGTTATGAATGCTAGAAATGATTATTAGCATCGTTATATGCTGATGAATATTAAGTACTTATTAGCACCATTGTTGAGTATATTATGTGTTAGCTTGCTTATTAGCATTGGATCTATTTGTTTGTTCAGTCTTCGACTGCTAGGCAGCAAGAGGTATAGTTATTACTTACCTAACGACTGAATTGATCACTGCAGAGTGGGACAGTTATCAGTATGCTTCCTCGAAGGTCAGAGAGGTTGGTTGGCCATGAAATACAGACCACGGAAGAGAATGACCAAGGCTAGGCCCCACCACCAACTCCAGAGAACTAGCAACATGTGCTTCCCGATATGTAAGCCAGGTTACAGAGGCAAGAAGATGAGATTCGCCTCTTAAGACAGCAAAAGGTTCTAGCAGGGAACCTACAGCCCCCAGTACTGATAGTGATCCAACCAGCAGTACCAGCGGTAGTACAGCCTCAGGCAGTAGAACACAGATGGGAACCCCTGTGTGAGAGGCTTGGGAAACAACACCCTTCGATTTTTGAAGATTTCTCAGACCAACTGAAGGCTAAGCAATGGATGACAATGATAACCACCATCCTGGATTTCATGAGGGTAGGTGGTAATGAGAGAGTGGCTTGTGCCACTTATATGTTTCAAGAGGATGCCCAAATATGGTGGGAAGTGGTATCCCAAAACAGGAATGTAAATACTATGGAATGGGAAGAATTTAGAACTCAGTTTAATGAAATATATTGTAATGATGTAGTTAGAGTTGTGAAGGCCGAAGAGTTCAGCAAGTTACTTCAAGGCAATATGTCAGTGACTGATTATGCTTTGAAGTTTGATAGATTGGCAAAGTTTGTCGGGGATCTGGTGCCCACTATGGGACCAGAAGGGAGAGGTTTCTCCAGGGGCTACAACCTATGATAGCACGGGATGTTCGAATAACTATTGTGCCAGGAGTGACTAATTATGCATAGGTTGTTGAGAAGGCCCTCACAGTTGAGAGCACAGAGATCAATATCAAGCACGAGAGTGTGACCAAAAGGCATTTCAGGAGGCCAGGACCTCCATTTCTAGGCTTTGGTAGGGATGGAGGCCCTAGTGACCAAAAGATAAAGATTCCATTTACATTTTCAGCTCCATGGCCAGATAAGAGGCCACGGGGCGTACAGATAGGCTGCCAAGGTGGCGGTGAGACTTGGAAAGCATTCCTAGAGTGTTCTCGGTGCAAGAGGCACCATATTGGGGAATGTCGGGCGAAGGCCAGCTTTGTATACGGGGTTGTGGGACATCTGAAGAAGGATTGCCCGAAAGCCAGGAAGGAAGAGCCCAAGAAGGTGGACAACCTGATGCCGGCTCGGGTGTTCACCCTAACTCAGACAAAGGTCGAGGTTAGTCCCTCAGTTGTTACTGTTTTGATTGAGTCGGGTGCTCACACTCTTTTGTTGCTAGTAGGATTATTGATGGACTGTGTAGACCTTGTGACTTTTATCCTGTGGGGTTTGGTACTTTGTAGCCTACTGGGGAGTTAGTGGTTTCCAGGAGATGGGTCAGATCATTACCAGTGGTAGTGGATTGTAGAGAGTTGTCAGTTTACTTGATAGAGTTGGTTATGACTGACTTTGATATGTTCTTGGTTATGGATTGGTTAGCCAAGTATGGGGCAACAATAGATTGCAATAAGAAGATGGTATCCTTTGATCCTGAGGGTGAGGATCCATTTGTATTTGATGACAGTGTCCATGGACCCCGTATACCTATGATATTTATACTTAGAGCTAGAGACCTATTGCAGTGGGGATGCATAGGATTCTTAGCTAGTGTACTAGATACCACCCAGGTCCTGTCAGTGGGACCAAGACAAACCAGATTGGTGTGTGAGTTTCTAGACATGTTTCAAGAGGATCTGCCAGGATTACCTCCACATAGGGAGATAGTGTTTGTGATTGAATTGGTGCTAGGGACAGAGCCAGTGTCAAAGGCACCGTACAAAATGGCTCCAAAAGAGCTGAAGGAACTAAAGGTTTAGTTACAGGAATTACTAGACTTGGGTTGTATGAGGCCTAGTTTCTCGCCATGGAGCACATGAATTCTCTTCGTGAAGAAGAAAGATGGTTCTCTGAGGATGTGTATCGATTATAGAGAATTGAATAAGTTAACTATCAAGAACATGTATCTTCTGCCAAGGATTGATGATCTATTTGATCAGTTACAAGGTAGGACGGTATTCTCCAAGATAGATCTTCGATCTGGTTATCACCAACTGGGGATCAGGGAGGAAGATATTGTTGGGGTTTTATGCCCTAATTAAAACTCAAGTTCGTTGTAATCTCATTTATTATCAATAAAAGAATAGAAATCATTTTTTGACTTGGTCAATTACTTTGCTCACATGTTTTATTTTCATGATTATTTGTTTAACATAAACATCTATTAAATCCCGAGCATATAGCTAATCGTATTTATAGTGAAGTAATCACAATGGGATATAAATATGATTATATGTTCAAAATAAGTTAGTCCTAAGATTAGTCAGTGCACATGATTTACAATGACTTTCCAATCTACGATATGATCTACTTACACATCACAGTGTTATGATCTTTCCAAAACATTAGCAAAGTAGATAAGAACGAAAGTATTTGTTACATCGGACTGGACCGATATTAACAGTAGATACGATAAGTAAACATACTGTTATTATCTATTCTAGTCATACCATATAGTTGACCATAGGTCAATTCAATTCAATTCTGAGTGGTTAGTATTCTAATTGATTATATTATTTGAGTTCTTTGACTTGATCGTTACGAGCTTACCCTACGGACTAGCCCACACTTACATCTTGGGAACTCGGTAGTATAATTGAGTAGGAGTGTTAATCATATATGTGAACATCTATAGCTTCTGATGAAGAAGTGAAACGATGGTTTCCTTTAAGTTTGGTTCAAGGTGCTAAATGATAGAGATCTCATTTCAGTAATTAATATTACTTTACTGAAATATCATTTACAAGGAATTAAATGTTTTAAGGATAAAATACAATGAGGGGTAAAATGGTATTTTAGTCCCATCTCATTTTAGACCTTCTATAGAGGATTGAGTGAAAATTATGGTTGTAATAATGGATAATTAATAACGTATCTATATTCCTTATAGAGTGTTCTATGAATTCAAGAGTGCAATTATGAGTCTTTGGTGGAGTCACGAGGAATTAATAAGTTAGTAAATTTATTTGTTAGATTTATGATAACGTATTGGAGCTTGATTTCATAGGCCCATGGTCTCCACTGTACTTTGGATAACATCATCTAGATATTCTCAATTAATAGATTTAATTATCAATTAGAATTATCAAAGTTGATCAGGTCAATTTTGGATAGTTCACAGAGTTATGTAATTTAGAGAAGAAAAGAGAAATTAAGGCAGATTTATTAATTAAGATAAATTGGTATCTAAATTAATAAATAACTTTTAATCAAGGTTCAAATTAGAAATATTTAATTTGATAATGGATTTAAATAATTACTTAATTAATTAAATCAATAGAAAATAATACATGGCTTGATTTTAAGTCCAACGGGCTTATAATCAAATGGGAAATTTCACGGGCCTAAAGCCCATGATAATTTCGACCTAGGGTTGTTAATTGTCTATTATTTTATTGATTTTTTTAATGAAATAAATGACCTAATTGAATCTATAAAAAGAATGCTAAGAGAGAGTTGAAATCATAAGTTGAATCACAAGTTTCTGATAGGTTTTAGATTCTCTCTACTGCATAAGTCATTTTCTAAGCCTTGTTGTTCTTTTCTCTTCTTCTCTCTGTATCTATCTCATTTGTTGAGAATTGTCTCCACCCTAGTCTAGGTGATTCTAAGGATACTTTGGAAGACTGTGAAGAAAATTGAAGATCGGTTCAGTTTCTTGGTAATACTCTACGACAGAAAGGATACAAGGGTTAGAGAAAGTGAAGGAATGACTCTTTCATTCTGCTGCGTATAATGTAAGTATTCTTATCATTATTTCTCTTTGAATTCAATTTTAGAAACATGTTCTAGGTGGTCTCATATTAACTTGTTTAATATTAAATCAACATGAAAATAAATAAAGATCATGTGTAAGTTTTCCCAACAGATATACCAAAGACAACTTTTCGCACCAGGTATGGGCATTATGAGTTTTTGGTGATGTCATTTGGATTGACAAATTTCGCAGCAACATTTATGGATCTGATGAACAGAGTGTTCAAAGATTACCTGGATCGGTTTGTGATCGTCTTTATCGGCGATATATGGTATACTCTCAGTCAGAGACAGAGCACGAGCATCATCTCAGATTAGTATTACAGAAGCCGAGAGAGCACATAATGTATGTGAAATTCAATAAGTGTGAGTTCTGATTGCCACTGGTAACTTTATTAGGTCACATAGTCAGTAAGGATAGAATTATTATGGATCTAGTAAAGATTGAGGCATTTAGAGATTGGCCAATGCCGAAGAATGCTTCAGAGAACAGAAGTTTCTTAGGATTGGCAGGCTATTACAGACGCTTGGTCAAGGGGTTTTCCAAGATTGCATCATCACTAACAGAGTTAACACGCAAGAATCAGAGGTTTATTTGGTTAGAAAAATGTGAGGACATCTTCCAGAGACTGAAGAAGAATCTGATCACCGCTCCAATTCTGAGTCTTCCTACAGATCAGGACAAGTTTGTGGTTTATTACGATTCCTCGAGATCGGGTTTAGGTTGTGTCCTTATGCAGACAGGAAGAGTGAATGCCTATGCATCACATCAGCTAAAGAAATATGAACAGAGGTACCCCACACATGATCTAGAACTTGCAGCAGTGGATTTTGCACTAAAGGTATGATGTCACTACTTGTATGGTGAGAAGTGTGAGATATACACTAATCACAAGAGTTTGAAATACTTCTTCACCTAGAAGGGCTTGAACATGAGGAAGAGATGTTAGTTTGAGCTGGTGAAGGATTATGATTGGGAGATCCTTTATCACCCGGGGAAAGCTAATGTGGAGGCGGATGCCTTAAACCGGAAGGGTCCAGGATAGTTGTAAAGTACTAGGCAAATATCCAAAGAGTTGGCAGAGGATATGACTAGAGCAGGTATTGAGCTAGTGGTGGGCCAGTTAGCAAACATCACCATGCAGTCTACTCTTTTATAAAGGATCAAAGAGAAACAGCTGAGAGACCCACAATTGGGAAAAATAAGAGGGGACATCCTAGCCGAAGTGGGTAAGGACTATACAGTGTTATACATGTGTTTATTGAGGTACAAGGATCGGATTTGTGTTCCGATGGCCACTAGGATAAAATGGGAGATTTTTGATGAATCTTATACTACCCCTTATTCTCAACATCTATGCAACAAAAAGACGTACCAGAATCTAAAAGTTTTATATTGGTGGCCTAGGATGAAGATGGATGTGACTGAGTACATGGTAGAGTGCCTGACCTGTCAGCAGGTCAAGGCAGAGCATCAGAGACTAGGAGGGCTATTATAGCCTCTGGATATCCTAGAGTGGAAGTGGGAGGACATCACGATGGATTTTATGGTGGGATTGCCCAGGATAGTAGGCCAGCACTGTAATGCCCTAAACTTCAAGGATCGTTACGGTGTGCATTTTAAACAGTGCTAAACTCGATAATCGAGTCATTTGGCCATAATCGTGTAACTAAGTATGATTAGCGATTTAGGGTTAAAATTTTTGGTTAAGATATAACGTTTCACTATAACGTTTACTGTATACATTGGGATCCCAAAAATATAATTTAAAGGTTAATTACAAGAAAACATTTACAACCAGCCGACCTAAGCGGAAAAATAAGGTTTAACCCTAGTTCCTCTTTCAACCCTCGGCCATGGGGGTCGAGCAGCTGCATATGTACACATCGTCACCTAAGCTCTCCAACTCAAGGATGGTCCAACTTTCTTTTGCCTTTACCTACACCACATAGCACCCGTGAGTCGAAGCCCAGCAAGAAAACTCAATATGCTCATGAACAGTAATAACATGTTACAAAATCATAATGTGCATGCCTAGCAATGATAGCCCTATTAATGCATGCAAATAGGTTCAAATAATAATGGGGTATCCAAGATAAGGAATCCTGCCCTCCTGAATGGATGACTATAAAGTCAATCCTAAACAAATGAGTGATATAACACTTGAGGTTCTGTTAACCATGATGGAGCGTATAGCTCTAATCAGATGAATGATTTAACACTTGAGGTTCTGTTAACCATAATGAGTGACTGACGAGCAAGTCACTACAGGGCTCAACAACCATAGCCATGTGACAATACAGTCATCTGGGCCTTCTGGCCCTGGCTCTAAGTGACTAGCCATAGGCTAGACAAGCGCTTTTAGTTTTCTTCGAACTTGAGGTCGGTCCAGCATTAATGCTCAAGTTGAGTCGTTCAATGTAGATGTCAATTAGATCTAATCTTTTCGGCTTGCGTTAAAACACTAAGACCATTCTTGACTTATTAGTCAATACCATGTGACCAGTGCTCCGTACTACTGCCGAACTTGACTAGTGAGTCACAACTTCACAGTTAATACTGACACCATTGCCAATTCTAACAAATGAGTCAGTGCCACGCACAAGTAAGCAATGCAACCAGGCATATCTCATATGTCAAATATCCAAATGTAGGGCATTCAGCATGCTTACTTAACAATTGCTAACATAATTAGGATCATGCACAAACACAAAGACTCAAGCTCTGATCAATCTCATATTCAACATTCATGGCATGCCTTAATCACATGTTTCTCATGCATTACATACTGGGTGCAGTTTTCTTACCTCTGGTTCGAGCGAGAAATAATAATTGAACGACTCTTGAGAACGATTGATCCTTTGATCCTTTAACGATCACCTAGTCATAACCAATTATAACTTCCATTAATGAAAATCAACAATAAAAGGGTCTTGACCTAAACCTCACTCTCGGGACCCCGAATTGTACCCAAACGGCGAGTCACTACACCAAACACCCATTACCATAACACATGATTATAATAGAATTTAAAAAGAGTTATTGTAAGTGAAAATTTTTTCAGGCGGCAACTTAAAATAAGGTACCGCCAAATGACTTAAATTTTTTCAACCCGTGTACCCATTTCCCCTATACCCATTTCCTCAATCATTCTTCGGTCTTCCCCTTCCTGGTCTCTCGGTCCCTTCAATCTTCAATCATTCTTCGTCTTTCCGTTCCTGGTCCGTTCATGGTCTATCTCTCTCGGTTTCCCGTAGACCTATCCCTCTCGGTCTCTCGGTGTTTCCCGTAGCTTGCTCTTGTAGGTCAGCCCTCTTGCATGTCTTCCCGTAGCTTGTTTTGTTTTTGTTATTGCAGTGTGGGTTTTGTGTAGATTGTTGCTCTGTTTTATCGGACATTTGTTTCTAATTTGCATTTCTTCTGGCATTTCTAATCTGCATTTCTTCAGTCTTGCAGGTCCCGTAGCTTGCTCTTGCAGGTCAGCCCTCTCTTTGTACCAAGTTCTCCTTTGCTCTGTCAATGGAGGAGCCTCTTCTATTCTGAGAAATACCTCAAACCCACAGCTGTTTCACTCATTCTCAGGTACACAAATTAGGCACCTTTACTGTATTTTTTAACATTCTATTTTCATGAAATGTGGTAAGTCTCAATTCTTACAATTAATGACCTTATTTGTTTTATGTTTCTGCTTAATGTAAAATCTATATTTTTTTTTCTTATAGATTTATATTACTTATATATTGGAGTGTTTTTGGTAAATGGTCAAGAATGATTTGTGAGCATCCCCTGAGCAAAAGGCCTATGATAGTGTTTAAACCTTAGATCGTTTATCTCAATTTTTTCATCTTTATTTCTATTCATGTTGATTTGGAGAAATTTTTAGGTGGGTCTTGCTTCTGTATATTTCTTCATATAGTAGTAGCAATGTGGTGATATTTTTTTTTCGTTGTCTCTCTTTCACTTTCAATTTTATACCCATTTGATTTTGGTATATTACCTATTGCAGTTCCTGGAATCAATTGAATGTTCAGAACGTAAGAATAAAATAAAAGGAAAAGACACTTTGAAGGAGTAGTAAGTTTACTATCCATATAGCAAGAAATATACATATATTTATTTTAATATATGTACCTATACAAATCATTTTTGGGTGTTTTGAGGGCTTCTTCAATTAATTATATATATGATGTTGTGAACTTTTTAATCATCTTTTTTATACTTCAATTTTAATAGAGAGATGGATATTTCGTACCATGTAACTTTAATAATAATAGTCATTTAAAAATTTGTAGGACCATATTTAATGTGTTGCTTGTAGACTTCTTAAATGTCATGTTAGATGTTTCGTATCTAGTAGCCTAAATGATTACAGAGTAATCTAGTTTTCCTTGAGACTATATATATAGATAGAGGTGTAATCAAAGTTTGTGTGGTACATATTTTGTAATCTCAAAGTTGTTGCAGCCCCAAATTAATAGAAATTAAATGATTGATTATGGTAAAGATCAAGTTCTACAAGCTAGCTAATACTGTAGGAAATTGCATTAAATGATCAGGTGCTGAGTTTATATTTCAAATGATTTTCCCTTTACTTCTACACTCTCCTTCTACAATGTAGAAGATTTTTTTTTCACACTTCATTTAATAACATTGAAACTTGAAAGAGCTCGGTTACATATAGTAATTAGAATATTAATTAGTTATACCATTAAGATAAAATAGAAAAACATAAATTTTGGTTGAGCATGATCCTATACATACATTCTAATCTAATTCAAACAAATGAGTTGCACACCACCCATTTGATAGAATGCCCCTTGAGACTTAGTTAGTTTCTTTTGTATTAATTGTGTTTTGGATGCAATAAGTTAAAATGGTTTGTCTTGCCATTTTATTTGGCAGGCTATAGTTGTGACATAAAACTTAAATTAGTTATTAGTTTCGTTAGTGCTGAATTTATTATTCAATGTATTTGTGAGCTTATATATCTGAAGTTGTGCATTATGGAGGCTGCTCATTCTCAGTTTTTTTGGACAATGTGTATTATTTTCTTCACGTCCTAACAAAATTTATGCTATTGGGTTAATGCCTTGTTATAATTATTATTGTTGAGGTGAATTGGGAGAGTCAATAATATCACAGTAAAGTCGATTTATTTTATTGACAACGATAGTGTGGTTCAGAAGACTTTTTTTTGGCCTTCGCACACATAAATCAATATAAGAGCGGGGGAGAATTATATTTAAAAGTTGATTTTACAAGTATCGTCCTTTTTTTTTGTTGGCTAGTAAAATTGTTGATAATTGGTTTATTAATTTGATGTATGATTTGTAGTTGACAATGAAAATGGTTTTTCAGTGGTAATTTGTTTTCTAGATTAGTTACTCATGTCAAAAGATAGAAATGAACTTATTAAATAGTGTAAATACTTATCAAACCTCTTACTCTGATTATGGATTATATGCTTACTTTTTTTTCGTTTCATTTTCATCATATATGATTATTAATCTGTTACATTGTTCTTCCTTAGACATAGGTGAATAACTTTGAAAATTGCTACCCTTGGGCATGAAGAGATCTATATGCATTGATAGTAATAAGGAATATATGACTTAAGAGTAGCAACTATTTTAATGTTTTATCTATGTTTGTTTCAATGTAGAAGCTTCTAATAGTAATTGTGTCATTTATTCTTTTACTTAATCATTCTTATTCCACGCCAAAAGCTTATCCTCAAATAGTAAGGGCTTTCAACACTAGTTCTTACAAAAATGTCACTAATGGGGTACTCAAAGTTATTTGTGCTATCCATATATTGAGTTACTTTGTGTTGTATGGATATGTTTATAATGTCTTTGATTTAAATTATATAAATATTTTTTTTCATAGAACGACTTTTACTGAAACTATTTATGTTGTAGAGTTTAAATTTCACAACTTTGTTACACTTTTACTTGCATGGTTATACTTGAATCTGCTACTCCTTATGCCCATTTCATTGAAATTTTATTAGCAAACAATTACAGTAGGAAACCTCTGCATCTGCATTTAGTATACTGTTTTACTTTTATGTTCTACAACAGCTATTAAAGAGCATTTTTTCTGTTAATGAAATGATAGGAGTGCAAGACATTTAGACATAAAAAATGATAAATTTAATGCATGTTTCCTTAGAGATTTTTATCCCCAATTTTTCTAATAAGTATTATCAATCATCATGTACTTTGCTGTTGTGATACCTAATACGTTATTTTGTACGATTTTCTCTTGGGGAGGGGGTTCTCTAGGTAATAATAATAATGACTTCTATTAAACTTCCTGAGCAATAGTCTTTGCAAGAGCTCCTGCTTTTTCAAAGTAACTGTTTTATAACTCTACCAAACATATTCCATGGCTCTAGCAGAACAATTGTTCCCACAGAGGGCCTCCTAAAACCAGCAATCTTACCAAATAGAGTTGATAGGCTGAGGAAGTAGTAAAGGTCATGAAAAGTTACTACAAAATAATATGTACCTTTAATCTTAATTTATAGGAATGCTGATCTAGACTAAACCCAACTTTTGGTCTTTCTTTTTCTTTTTCTTTTTTTTAAGGGGAACCCAACTTTGGGTCTGCTTTACACTAAAGACGTATAGAAAGCATCCACTGAACAGTTTACACAGTAAGAAAAATCTCTTCAGATTCTGAAAACAGTAAGAAAAATAGAAAGCCCAATATTTCAATGCAATATCACTCTTGTAAAGTTTAAACCCATCCACTGAACAGTTAAGCCTTATTCTGATTGGTCATATTCCAACTTTTATTTTTGGTTGTTTGAGCTTGCTTGCCATGTTGTTTAGTTTGTTAGTTTATCATACATGCTTGTTTAATATCTATTGACAAATTTTAATTTTGTATTAATCTTTTAAGTATTGATTATATTCTTTAGGTTGGGGATCGAATTGGCAAGGAGCATTGCAAAGGTAATTTGCAAGAGGTACATAATTTGTTCTTTTAACTCTTATTATTAATATCTTTAAAATGTTAGAGGAGTTTGAATATCTTAAATATTCATCCATAGAGAAGTAGGTTCTGAGATTAAAATTGTGTGTTGCGGTGATAACGGAAGGTTGAAAACTTGTGTGTATTAGAGAAGTAGGTTCTGGAAAATTTGTTTGTGTGCTGCGGTGATATAAGGAAGAAAACTTATTGTGTGTTGTTTGAATTTTTTGACTTAGTATTGATAGATGGTTAGGTAAGCTTTTATATGTATAGATTAGATTTTTCATTATATGTATAGATTAAATTTTTCATTTAGTCATATTGTTTTCATTATTTCCATATGTATAGATTAGATTTAATTGCCACAACCCAAGCTAAAATCTTATCTTTGATCCAAACCCAATTAGTTAGTGGCTACCATTTTAGAATCTGATTTTTAAATTAAAAACAACACTAGAATCTCTTGAACTAGGCTTTTATGCACACTTAACAAAAGTAAGTTAAGAAAACAGAAGTAACAAGACCTTTTATTTGGTAATTGATTTTAGCTTGAACAAGAATGCAATTAGCATATTAAGCTTCAATCTTGCTATTGAAGAGTTATCCCTTCCAATTTGGGTGGCTAGACGTTGAGCTTATGATCCTATGACCATTAAAATCCAAGAATTTTATAAAAACAAAAATTTGATCGTTCTGTTTTACAGCTCAGTAAGTCAGAATATTCTCAGAAACATACTTAATGAATCAATAAACAGAACAAACTAAGAGCACCATAAGGCATTTAAACGAGATCAAAAGATGGTAAACTTGCTTAAAATTTCTTAGGGGTAATCAGGGAATCCGCATCTTAATAACTTCAGTATATTTTCTCTTCTTATATATATTTCCTTTTATTCTAGGTTGTATTTATCAAGAGAGGCTGCCTTATCAATAATCAAAACATAGCAAATGTAACTCTCTTATTTGGACAAGTTTCAAAGTTAGACTGAAACCAAATAAATTTAGGATGTTTATAACTAAGTTAGAGTTAACAAATAAAACCACTAACTAGATGAATCAATAGCACTAAGAAGAAACAGAAGAAAGGTTAGTCATAATATACCACAGATAGTACCTAGTCTCAATAGCACCATAAACTAGCAACCTGTCTTTCCAGACTTGTACAAGAATCCCAAAACACAACACTCAGCACAAACACTCAACATTTTGCTACTTTTCCCAGGTCCCCATCCAATGAACTAATAAAATAGAGAGGATAACTCCAAAATTTTTTTAATTTTAATCTCATATAATGGCATGGAAGCCAGCTACTAATATATTCAAGAAAAATTATAGCAAATAAATAATTTTTCTTGAATATATTACACATTTTTATTTTTATATATAGGCCATTTAATCGTAAAAAAATCGTGTAGCGACATTGTTTCTAAACCATGAATTATAATCTAATGTTTAAGATTAAAATATTCCTTTACTTCTTGAATAAATAAAAATTATTTATTTTTAGGCTTTAAATGATCTTCCTATATATATTGACAATAATAAATAAATGAGGAGCACTTGTTAATTTAAAACTCATTATAGCAGCAGTGTATTCCATCTAGTATTACAATTTATTACTGACAAATCTAAAAAGAGAACTGTTTCAATTTTTTCTATCACTACTAATATAGTAAAAACTAAAAATTTGTTGGAGTACGAAAAAATAAAATGAAAGTTTAGTAATGTTAAACTATTCCAAAATTTTCATTTATCGAAACCCAGCCAGATTTCAAAATTCAAATACAATGTCAACTACCATGCTTTTTCTTTTCAATTACTTTTTACAACTAAGTATATGGTACAATAGTAACATTACCACCTTTCATATGCTGCACAAACTAACGAGCCAGGCATATATTGGAAAATTATCCATGAACTTAATTGTTGTCTTCTAGAAAGCATGATCTGATAAATTTTTAAGCAATATGATCCAAATATTTTAAGCAATTCATTCCTCTCCATCCTTAGAACGATTCTTCTTCAGTCGCCTCCTCCCCATGTTGCTTGCCCTGATTAACAGCCAAAGTTTTAATGTTTTATGACCCATGAAACAGTACTTATTAATCATGGCAGAAACATATTTCAGTACTCCTAAACACTCGATGAAAAGAAACAATCAGACTAGTACAAAATGCTATTTCGAACCAGAAGGTATTTTAAACGATTTGAGTAATGAAACCAGGGATTCAAGTAGTTTTACATTGTGCAAGTATGCAAGAGGGAACATGAGCACTTACCAGTACTGATTGTGGAATATCACATCATCAGTTGGTACTTTTTTCCCATCATTATTTCGGTTCCAGTGATAGAATGTGTGGGTTCTGTTTTTATAATTGCTAGTTTAGTTTATTTTCCTATCTATAAATAGGCCAACAGTGCTTTTGACCAGGGGGGAGCAAGGCCCCACTTAAATTTTTTATTAATAATTTACAAGTAAACTTTAGTTAAAAAATATGTTTTGTCCCCATAAAAATTTAATTTTTTCAACAATATTTTATAATTATTTTTATTCTGCCTATTATAATTTATATTTCCTAGTTTACCCCTACTACAAAGAGGAATTTGCTTTGCCACTATTTTTGACACTAGTAAGAAATGAATGAATTGCTGAATTCTTCCTCTCTTGATTCTCTTTAAATGTTCACCTTCTCTGTTATTATTCTATTTCTCTCTAAAGTTCTATTTTATTTTCTGTCTTAATTCTCTCTCTAAATCTAAAATAACTCTGTTCTTCTAGAAATGTTTACCACTTATTCTAAACACAACTCACCATACACGGTTATACAATCAAACTGAGAACTAATAATGATCTATTAACCACAAATCTGGAATCAATTATAAATTTATATCCATTAACAATCAGAAAAGGTACGAGACCATAAAGAAATCCCAAACACTCTACAAGGAACTAGAACAAATTTGTAAATTGGAATTAAGTAATTAACTCCACTCTAGAATCTTCAGCAAAAGTGATCATTTAACTCTGAACAAGCAACTCTGCCCCTGAATGAAATTCAATAAAGCTTTAAACTTTAATAACCCAAATATACTGAAATTCAACCAAGGCATGTTTCCTTTTAAAAGCATGTGTGTGAATGACCTTGTCATGACCCTGATATTACAACCGCAAATAATGTGATTGTCTTGTCTAACAGTTCTTAAACCCAGACAAAAACCAAGATTTTATTAAGAGAACAACATCAAATACAAATTCATTGGAGATGGATAAAAGTTGGATCCATCTTAACAGGTTAGTAACCAAAATCATATAGTTTATTTTGGGTATAAGTTTAAGTGTCAGTGCTTGATTATTGATGTATGCTCTAAAATTTTAGAGCAACGGTGGAATATGAGTAAAAAGCTAGAGAGTTTGTTAAGACAACCATGACGAATCCTAGATTTCCAGCCAAGATTCTTTGTCCATGCAACAAATGTCACAATCTAAGACATCAACTTTCAGACGAAGTTGTCGAACACTTAGTTTTGTGGGGCATGGACCAATCTTACAAAACATGGTTTCATCATGGGGAAGATCCAGTCTAACGCAGCACGAAAAACACAAGTTTTGAATATGATTTATTTCGGGCAGCGGGAGTATTTTCAAGTAACGCCAATGATTTTGGTGACGATAACAATGATGCTGATTTTCAGAGTCTATTAGCGGATGCTGAATCTCCATTGTATGAAGGTTGTTCAAAGTATACAAAAAATTCGTCTATCGTTGGGCTGTATAATCTAAAAACAAAGCATGGAATCTCAGATGTTGGCTTTAGTGAGATGTTGGAGATGATCAAAGAAATGTTGCCGAAAGATAATCTCCTAATGACATCAATGTATGCAGTTAAAAAGTTTCTAAAGATGTTTGATATGAGCTATAAGCATATCCATGCTTGTGTCAACGATTGTTGTTTGTATACAAAAGAGAATGTTGAAGCCCAAGTATGTCCCACTTGTCAATATCCAAGATGGAAGCAAAACGAACAGACAAAAGAGATTCTACAAGGGCAGCCTGCAAAGGCATTGATATATTTTCCTATTATACCAAGGTTTCAAAGGATGTTTAGAAAAGAAGAGACGGCTTTAAGCTTAAAATGGCATTCAACCAATAAAAGAACAGACGGGAAAATGCGGCACCTGGTAGATTCAAAGGCTTGGGATGCAGTTTATGAGAGATGGCCAGATTTTTAACTTGAACCTAACAACCTTCGATTAGGACTTGCTGCTGATGGGATCAATCCTTACAAAAATATGAGTTCTATGTATAGTTGTTGGCCTATAATGCTCATTGTATATAATCTGCCACCTGCGTTGTGCATGAAGGATGAATTTACTTTTCTATCTATGTTGATTCCTAGACCTAAACAACCTGGGAATGACATAGATGTTTACTTAGAGCCCTTAATTGATGAGTTACTTGAATTATGGAATGGTGTTTATACATATGATATTTCTACAAAGAAGTTTTTTAATTTAAGGGCTATGTTGCTATGGACCATAAATGATTTTCCAGCTTATGGAAACTTAGCTGGATGTGCGACTAAAGGAAAGTATGGTTGTCCTGTTTGTGGCGAGCACTCAAATGTTGTTTGGTTGTGTTTACCGAGTTTTTCGGAAACGAATAACTAACAGAATAATAAAAAGATAAGAACTGTAGAAATACTGAAATGTAACTAAACAAACAGTGTTTTTACGTGGTTCAGGCGTTAACAAGCCCTAGTCCACGAGTCGATGTTATTATACTTGGAAAAGATTACAGTAAGATGGCTGGTGCATAAGAACTTCACACACTCACAATGTTTCTCTCGGGTTCTCTTGAAGAAGATGAAGCTAGAGATTTTAGTAGAGTTTTTGCTATCTGATTTGTTCGTCCCTCTTCTTGTAAAATGAAGGGGTCTTTATAGCTAGGGTTTTGGATTAGGGTTTTTCTCTACGTACATGAGTCTTAATTACACCAGCCATAAATAGGGATACAATTACTGTAGTAGCATGGCTACAAGACTCTATGTGGGTATATTTACGTGAAAGTATGGGGAACACACAAAGTCAGCCGTCTTTTCCAAGTTGTCAGCGGAACAGTAGGCGAAAAGGTACCCTTAGGCGTGCTGGGATGTGTGCGGCTTTGACCTGACGGGCGTGTCAGGCGGGATCCTGTGTCAGGCGGATATCATTCCAAATATGCCTCCTCCAGGACTCGACCGTTTGGCTTTGTTCCGTGCGAGGCACGGAACTGCTTCCGCGGAGACCACTCGAAGAGCTTCTCCTGGAAGGAGCTTCCCCGAAGGATACCCCTTCGGGAGTCCGGGAGAGTTGACGAGTTTCCGTATTGTGTTTGCTTGGAAGAGTAATCCGGACACCAAGCGGGAGAGGTGAAGCCTTTCTGTATATCCGCGAGCTCTGGTCACCTATTGTGAAAGACATCGATAATTCTGCTTCCCTGAGGCCATCAATCTAAACGCTATCCGGAAATCTGGATAACATTTACCCCCCAAGGTCACGGAGCTTTGAGGGATCCGGGAGCTTGTACAATCGGTTTCTTAGATTAGGCGAGGGGGCACCTTCTGTGTTCCCGGAAGGGTTCCTTTTTCCCGCCTGAGTGTTAGTATGGAAAAGAAAGAGAATTTCTTCTGCTTGAGATCAAGTACTCAAGTGCGGCAAGGACCACGTGTCATTCTGGGAATGGTTCTGCGACCAAGACGTGTGCGTGAGGCGACTGGTTGAGTATGCGTGCGTCAGTCATCTAACTAATGATTTGACGGTTTTTAATGGTACTCCGGGCCCGAGGTGGTGTAATGATGGGAAATAAATACTTTATTCCCATCCGAGGAGTCATAAATAGGATCGTCGCTTCCTCTCCAGCCGTTGGATCCGATGCACACGGAATGGGAAGATCGGGACCGTCCACTTGAGGAATTCGAAACGGCCTCTTCCCTGCTATAAAAACGAGGGAAAGGACCTTTCTTCCTCTTTACGCTTTCAGATTCTCCATCTTTAGGATTTTCAGATTCCCAAACCTTCGAACTCTCAGGCTTCCCAGCTTACGTTCCCCCGAACTTGCCATTTCTTTTGGTAAGTATCTGGAAACTTTTCTTTTTGATTTGGCAGTGGGTTTATTCCCCGAAGTTCCTGGTTTGAATCGCCGTTCGTCTTTGCAGCTTTTACTTCTCGCGATCGTGCTGTGCAGTGATCCAGTTACTCCTTCAACCTCCAACTACCCGAATATCAGTAAGTATTTCTACTTTGCTCTTTCCTCCCAAACCTTAGGTTGTTGGTAGTTGTTAGAGTAGAGGTTTCTGCCATTATTGCTTATGTGCATTTGTGAATAGGGCTTTGGTAGGCATGTGATTGATTGTGAGTCGATAAGTAGCCTTTTCTGCATGTTTTGGCGATTTGCGTTTGGAAAGTCGTCCCTTGTTTTGCTGTTTTAGGGCATAAGCATGAACGCCTTTAGGGTGTCTTTCTCTGGAAAAACACTTCTTTTGGTGGGCTTAGGCTCGGGGTCTGAGTCTGGTTCCTTGCTGTCCTTCGGGTGGCATGGTGCCAATCCCTCGGTAAGCTCGGTGGGAGCCTCTCCAAGCAGTTTTCGAGGAGGGTCTCCCCGACGCCTTTGATACCACTAGGGTATGACAAGGGTGCTGACTGCTTAGAGTGTTTTCTTCTTTCTTTTCTTTTGTCCAGTGACGAACATCTCGAAGGAACAACTCCTTGCTGCGGGGGAGGCTGATTCTGCCCAAGAGAAGGGCTCTCCTGTCGCTGGTGGAAAGGGGAAAGGAAAGGCGAAAGCGGTCGCGGCTAGCCCACCAACCTCCAATAGTTCCATCTGGGAGATGGACCAAAAACTGAACCTTTTCAGGAATTATGGCATGCTGGAGCTGTATTCCTCTGAGGCAGGCCTGAAGAACATCCCAGGTCTGATGTGGCACCGTCTGTCGGTGCTGGGCGAGTCAGCTAGCCAGAGCCACGAGGGCTTTGGTGCCTGGAGTTGGGCACACATAGTGTGCGGAGCGCACTTGCCCCTAAGGAGTTACTTCGCCAATTTCTGTGTGAAGGCGGGGATTGCCCCCTTCCAGTTAATTCCTCCCAGCTACAAGCTCTTAGCGGGGTGGTTCATCTTTTGCAAGTCCCGGAGACTGGAAGCTCCTACCCCGGAGGAGGTGCTGTACTTTTATGGGTTGAAGTCTCAGCCTATGAGGGGTCACTCAGACAAGGTGGGGTTTTACAGGCTAGAAAGGCACCCGGATGTGATGTGCCCCACTTGTCATACCGCGAGGGTTCCAGACCTCCGGGAATACTGGTTCCTGACGACTGGCTTCCCGCTGAAGAGGGTGCCAGCTCTATCTTTGGATTTCAAAATCCCTGGTAAGTGTTTCCTCTTTTCCTTTTCAACTTTGTTTCTTTGTGTTTGATTTGCCTTTTGGGAGGATCTCTAACGCTTGTATTTGATTTTTGCAGAAGTCGTTCCGCGGACACCTCGCTGCGCGGAGATGATAAGGAGGTCCAAGTTCTACGAAGGGCTTTCCGAGGAAGAGTTGAGAGTGGAGGGACTTGTGACCTCCGAATCGTTGAGGGAGTATGGGTTACTCGCCTCCTTCCAAAATATCGAGCCAGTAAGTGGTAGGGGGCAGACTCAGGTGTCGGCTGACATCCGGGAGCAGATTGCCCTGGAGCTGTCTAAGGTGATCACCCAAGCCGCTCGGGACGAAAATACTCTATCTCCTAGTTGGGCGGAGAGGTTCCCCGACCCCCAGCCGGAGGGAGAGGAGATCGAGGCTCGCCACGCCGCGGCTTACCCTAACGAAGGGGCTCCGGGGGCTAGTTCCTCCGGGAGAGGTAAGACTAGTTTTCGATTGATCCACACCCCCAGCCTGTCTGAAGTTTCCCAAACCTCTCAGATGGGGTTTGATCCTCGTTTCCTTAGGCTAGATCCGCGTAGGATACCTTTCGACAGGTACTGTGATAGGGTAGATGAGCTCCTCTGGTGTCTGAGTGATGGTAGTCTGCCAGAAGGTGTCATCATGGTTGACCCTTCTTCTCTCAGCATGTTCTTCCCGGACTTCAAGGAGTACGGGAGCTTCCTGGAGCAGGAAGCGATGTTTTGTTTTGCTCGGGGAAGGCCATCCACGTTTCTCGTGCATGGTCGTCCCTTTCAAACTTTTCTTTTTCTTGTTTCTTGTTCCCTGCTGGCGGGCTTGCTTGTACTTTTATGTTGCTGATTGTCTTGTCTTCCGCTTATCTTCTTTCTCATTTCTTGTTGGTTCGTTAACCTTGCTTTGTACGTTTCTTGCAGAGTATCCCGAAGCCAAGATGTTGGGGAGGGTTACTTTGCTTATTAAGAAGGCTGCCACCAGCCAAGACCCGCCCACGGGGAAAGGACGGAAGACCAAGGCTGGTAGGGGAGGTAAGGCTGCCTCCCCCAAGAAGACAAGTGGCGAGGCGCAAGCGTCTCCGAGGGTAGAGAAGTCCCCTGCTGAAGGGCCTTCCGAGACTATGATGGTCTCGAGTAGCAGTAGCGACGGGGAAGGGCTTGTGTTCCCCGTGAGGACAACTGGGGTGAGCAAGCGTCCCGGAGGAGATGCTGAGGGTGCTAAGAACAAACGCCTTAGACACTCTTCTCCCGGTCGAAGGCAACAACAACAGCAACGACAGCAATCACAACTACAACAACAGCAGCAACAGGAACAAGAGAGACAATCACCAACGCCGCAGCAGCAGCAACAGCAACATCCAAACCAGCAGCAGCAACAAGGGCAATTACTTCTGCTACCGCAGCAGCAAAAGCAACAGACCGGGGCCTTAATACCCCGGCTGCCTCCTCCTCCAGCCCAACGGGGGTCCACCCTTCCGGGGTCTCCGTCTTCTCAGACAACCAATCTTCCCCTGCCTGGCCTGAAGTTCCACTTTCCGCGGAAGCCGACCAGTTTTCCCGCTGCCCTCCTGGAGGGTGTAAGACGGGCCGATAGTTTTTTGAAGAGGTGGCTAGAGGCGGAGAAGGCCGTTACTCAGGGAAGGGCAGATAACTTGTCTGCCGTGAAGAGGGCTGAGCTGGCCGAGGGGGTGAGATCTCCTCACCCGGCCGGAGCGGTTCTGGATGGTCCAGCCTTGGAGAAGAGGCTGGTGCCTAGGCTCGGACGTGCATTGGCGCCGTTCGGAGCTGAGATGATGGAGGACATGGCCCTGAGCTTATGCGAGCTCAATTCTGAGAAATGGGCCATCAGCAGCAGCAAGGATCCGCTGTTGCTGACACACGCTGTGAAGCAGCAACTGTCCGGGGTAAGCCGTCAGTTGTTATTTTTTTTTTTTTTTTTTTTTTTTTTTTTTTTTTTGGGACCATCTGTCTTTTGGTCCTGCTTTAGCTCATTCTGTTGTCTTTCCTGGCAGGCCTCTATGATCGCGGAACGCTCGTTCCGGGAGGTTGGTGCAGCTCTGGTTCAGCTGGAGGAGAGCCAACTGGCTCGCCAGGCCTTGGAAGCGGAGAAACAGAAACTGACCCAACAGGCCTTGGGGGCTTCGGAGAAGATTGATCAGGCCCGGCGCACGGCTGAAGAAGAGGCGGAGAAGAAATATCTTGCCAAATATCAAGAGTACCGGGCCAAGGCAGAGAATGAGTTTAGACAGCGGTCGGATGGGATTAAGACCGAAAACTCCAAGCTCCGGGAAGAGCTGTCCCAAGCCAAGGTGGAGAAAGATACCCTGGAAGCCCGCTTGCAATCAAAGAACGATCTCCTCCTTAAGCGGCAAGAGGAATATTCCACTCTTCAGAGTAAGCTGCACGACGAGGAGCAACTCCATAAGAGGAGCAGGGATCTCGTGTCTATGCTTCAGTTGGGGCTCGCCGGGAAGGATAAAGAGATCGGGGCTTTGCAATTCACTGCCAGGGGGCATGTGACCGAGAAGCAATCCGTGCTGAACCAAAATAGGGAGCAGCGCAAGGCGATTGATTCTCTTAAGGGGGAGCGGGATGCCTCCAAGGCCGAAATGGAAAAATTGAGGGCCCAACTAACTGCCGCGGAAGCACAGCTGGCAACCTCCGAGGCGGAGCGGTTGAAGGAGAAGGAGGATGCTGAGGTGATACTGAACAGGACTATTAATATATCGCATGTGGTCCTCATGCATCAACTCTGGAAAGTGAACCCGGAGGTGTTAGGCTATCTGGGAGATGATGCCGAAGCCATGAGGGAGAAGCTACTCGTGTGGGATCAGGGCCCAGAGGCGTACGTCCAAACTTATAACATTGACGATCGTGCTGAAGCTCCTGAGGCGGGAGATCCCGGAGAGGCGGGGACCTCTGAACCTTCTCATGACCAAATTCCTCCTTCCAATGAGCCGACTCCGTCAGCCTCAGCTGAAACAGATGCCCCCGAAGCTGCGGTCGTGGACGCTGTAGTTACCCCCAATGCTTGAAGGGGTTTTATCTTTAATTGTTTTTCATTTCGAGTTTTTCATTGCGGACAATTTTGCCATAATCATAGCATTCTCCTTTCTTTTTCTGCCGAGTTCTTTATTTATCTTTGCGCTTAGGGTAGACATTTATACGGTAGAAACTGTTGTAGGGGCGTATGGGGTTTTGGTTCCAACGGCCAAAACTTATGCACTTCCCAGTTGAAGCTTTAACGGATGATGTCTTTCCCCACGTAGTTTCTAGGTTACGAAGGTTTTCTGGTTCCAACGGCCAGGCTCCTTTCACCGTACTTTATCTTTCCTGAGGCAAATAGCCAATCCCGGGACTTGTAGTTATACTGTTCGCTGGGATTGCTAAGGTGAGTTGTTCCATTGTTTGGAACGGGAGTTCTTTTGGTGAGCGTCGCTAGACTTAAGGTTAGATCTTTGCGAAGCAAAACTAACTGTTGTTGCGAACCTCATTGTGGCTGACTTCAGGGGCCTGGCATGGAGCCCTGCGAGGCAAGGCTTATTGCTGTTGGGGAAATCGCCACGCCCACCAGGTGTGATCCTGGAGCAGGGGCTTTGCGAAGCAAAGCCGGCTGTGAGTGGGGGGATCAAGCATGTCTGCTTCTGGAGCTGAAACTTGCAATGGCCATGGAGCTTGCCATGCATTATTTTGTGAGATCCGGAGTTGGAGCCTGCGAAGCAAGGCTTACAACGGTCGCGGATCTTGCCAACTTTCGCCTTGCGGGATCCGGAGCTGGAGCTTGCGAAGCAAAGCTCTACAGCGCTCGCGGATCTTGCCATCTTTCTCCTTGCGGGACCCAGAGCTGGAGCTTGCGAAGCAAAGCTCTACAGCGCTCGCGGATCTTGCCATCTTTCGCCTTGCGGGATCCGGAGCTGGAGCTTTGCGAAGCAAAGCTCTACAGCGCTCGCGGATCTTGCCATCTTTCGCCTTGCGGGATCCGGAGCTGGAGCTTTGCGAAGCAAAGCTCTACAGCGCTCGCGGAGAATTCTGCAAAGGACTTGTCAGGGAGTTGGGGGTGTTTTGGCGTAGCTCTATGAACGTGCCTCAACCCCCAGTCCCGTCCATCGCTGGGCTACACAGGAGATAATACTTATGATACATAATGGCAGGCATTTCCATGGCAATTTTCACATAAGCACATATGACACGTAATGCAAGCATGTTCATGGCAACAAATAAACCTAAGCTCAACAATTTAAACATTTCAAACAATTTAAAAATTTCAAACATAATGCTAGCACAATAGTGGTGTTCTGTGTACGTTTTGTTCAAGGGGCGTATGGCTATGCCTTAGCCATGTATACCCCCCAAGTGAGCGTGGGGTCCGGACGTCTCCGGACCGCGTGGTCACTTGTTAAAACGCAGCTTTGAACACAGGGATAAAAAGTGCAGTAAAAGCGGAGTGAATCTCTCCGTGTTTCATTGAATTAGCCTGCTAGGCGTGAGTTTTACAACAGGGAGGATTATTTCCACATTTTTCACTTTTGTTATTTTCACCAAGGACTTCCGACTGGATGGTCCGGGGCCTACTGGTAGTAACGGCGGAGGTGCTCCGCGTTCCAGGCGCGCGGGACTTTAGATCCGTCGAGTCTCTTTAAGTGATACGTCCCATGGCCCACTTTTTCTTGGACTTCGTAGGGGCCTTCCCAGTTGGGTCCGAGGACTCCTACTCCCGGGTCCTGCGTAGCAGGAAATACTCTCCGTAGGACAAGGTCCCCAACTTCGAATGCACGGCTCTGGACTCTCGTGTTAAAGTGTCGGGCTATCTTGCCTTGGTACATTTTTAGTTGGACCTGCGACTGCTCCCGGAGCTCTTCGATCATGTCTAAGGACTCCTGGAGGAGGGCATGGTTCCGGGTAGGATCGTAGGTGTCTTGCCTGTGAGAGGGGATCATAGCTTCTACTGGGATGACGGCCTCGCAACCGAAGGTCATGGAATAAGGCGTGTGCCCCGTCGAAGTTCTCTCTGTTGTGCGATAAGCCCAAAGTACTCGCGGAAGTTCTTCCGGCCAGTGAGCCTTGCAGGCTTGGAGTTTTTTCTTCAACGTGGTCTTTAATATTTTGTTTACAGCTTCCACTTGTCCATTAGCCTGGGGTCTGGCGACTGCGGAAAAGCTTTTGATAATTCCATGCGAAGCACAGAAGTTTGTGAAGTGTTCACTGTCAAACTGCCTTCCGTTGTCGGACACAATTTTCCGTGGAAGCCCAAAACGACACACTATATTCCTGATGACAAAATCCAGTGCTTTTTTTGATGTGACCGTGTTCATAGGTTCAGCTTCAGCCCATTTGGTGAAGTAGTCTACCGCGACTATGGCGTACTTCACTCCACCTTTTCCAGTTGGGAGGGAACCTACTAGGTCAATGCCCCAAACGGCGAACGGCCAGGGGCTGGTCATTAGGGTAATTTCTGTAGGCGGCGCTCGCGGAACCTTGGCGTACCTCTGGCACTGCTCACATTTCCTGACATAATCCACACAATCCTTCTTCATGGTGGGCCAGAAGTATCCTTGTCGAAGGATCTTTTTGGAGAGGCTCAGCCCGGAGGTATGATCGCCACAGAAGCCTCCGTGAATCTCATGGATGATGGTGCTGACTTCGGTTCCGGCAACACACCTAAGGAAGGGTATGGACAACCCCCTGCGGTAAAGCTTTCCATCCATAACCACGTATCGGGGAGCTTGATATTGGAGCTTCCTTGCGTCAGCTTTATCAGTGGGGAGCTCTCCGGTGGTGAGAAATCTGAGGATGGGTCCTATCCAGGAGTGGGAATGGTCGATGATGGCGTTTATCCTTCGTGTCTCAGTACTGGGGGCTTCTAAGTGCCCGATGGGGACTAAGCCATACTGTTCAATCTCCGGGTCCGTTGCAAGCTTGGCCAGCGTGTCCGCGAGTGAGTTCTGGTCCCGGGGGACCTGGCGGATTTGGTAGCCTTTGAAATGCTGCAGTAGGTCGCGGGAGAGAGACACGTAGGCAGCCATCCTTTCGCCTTTCGTCTGGTATTCCCCGGATATTTGGTTTACCACAAGTAGGGAGTCGCTGTACACTTCGATTTTTTGGGCTCCGACTTCTCTGGCCAGTCGTAACCCAGCTAACATGGCTTCGTGTTCTGCCTCGTTGTTGGATGCTGGGAATGCGAAACGGATGGCGCTCTGGAGCTGATGCCCTTGGGGAGATATTAGGATAACCCCCGCTCCAGCTCCTTTTTCATTTGAGGCTCCGTCTACGTAGACCTTCCAGGTGGGAAGTTCCGGGACAGGATCTTCTGGGAGGTCATTCATTCCCGAGCACTCCACAATAAAGTCCGCGAGAGCTTGACCTTTTATGGAAACACGCGGTTGGTAGTGGACGTCGAACTGGCTTAGTTCCATGGCCCACTTAAGCAATCTGCCAGAAGACTCGGGCTTCTGCAGGACTTGTCGGAGAGGGTGGTTGGTGAGTACTTTGATGGTGTGCGCCTGGAAATATGGCCTCAGCTTCCGTGAAGCGATCAGCAAGCAGAGGGAGAGTTTCTCGATCATCGAATATCTGGACTCGGCGTCCAATAACCTCTTGCTTACGTAATACACAGGGAGCTGGATACGGCCATCTTCCCGGACGAGAGCGGCACTTACTGCGTGCTCAGTCACAGCTAGGTATAAGAACAACGCCTCTCCTTCGACCGGCTTTGACAGAATGGGGGCTCGGGTTAAATGTTCTTTGAGGTGTTGGAAGGCCGCTTCGCATTCGGGGGTCCACTCGAACTTCTTGTTCCCTCGCAGAACATTGAAGAAGGGGATACACTTGTCGGTGGCCTTGGATACGAAGCGACTGAGAGCAGCTATCCTTCCGGTAACGCTCTGGACATCCTTATGCTTCCGGGGGGAAGGCATATCTATGAACGCCTTTATTTTTTCGGGGTTGGCTTCCACGCCGCGGGAGCTGACAATAAAACCGAGGAACTTCCCAGACGAGACTCCGAAAGTACATTTCTTTGGATTTAGTTTCATCCCGTACTTTCGGATCACGGCGAAAGCTTCCTCAAGGTCGTTACTGTGGTCCCCGGAGGTCTTGGACTTTACCAACATGTCGTCCACGTACACCTCCATGTTCCTCCCCAGTTGGTCCTTGAACATTCTGTTTACCAGACGCTGGTAAGTCGCCCCAGCATTCTTCAAACCGAAAGGCATGACCACGTAACAGTAGACACCCTTATCCGTGAGGAAGCTGGTGTGTTCCTGGTCCGCGACATGCATCTTGATCTGGTTGTATCCGGAGTACGCATCCATGAAGGATAAGAGTTCGTACCCGGAAGTAGCGTCCACCATCTGATCGATTCGCGGGAGAGGGAAACAATCTTTCGGGCAGGCCCTGTTTAGGTCCGTGAAGTCAATGCACATTCTCCAGGACCCATCGGGTTTCGGGACCAGAACTGGGTTGGCCAACCACACGGGATAGTGCGACTCCTGGAGAAAGCCTATGGACATCAATTTGTCCACTTCAGCTTTGACGGCTTCGGCTCTCACTGGGTCCAGCGGCCTCCTCTTTTGGCGAATTGGAGTTGCAGCTGGGTCTATGTTGAGTGCGTGGCACGCAACATTGGGATTAATCCCCGTCATATCAGCGTGGCACCATGCCAGGATATCCTGATTATCCTTCACAGTGGCCACGATCTTATCTCGAACGGCCGACGGCAGGTTTTTCCCCACCTGAATGACCTTGGTGGGGTCTCCCGGATTGAGGATCACCTCTTCGACTTCCTCCATCGGCTCTATTGCTTTCTCGATTCCCACTCTTGGGTCGAGTTCGTCAAAGTATGCCTCCTGAGCATCCCTAGTTTCTGGCAATACTTCCGCCAAAGGAATGGCAGCAAACGTCTCTCGGACCGTGTAGACGGCTCGGACGGAGACGTTATAACAGCTCCGTGCACTTCTTTGGTCTCCTCGGAGGGTGCCAATACGCCCATCGTCGCATGGAAACTTCAAACATAAGTGGCGTATCGAGGTTATGGCCCCACAATCGATCAGGACTGGTCGGCCTAAGATGGCATTATACGCCGTGGGGCAGTCGACCACCACGAATGTGCTATGCTTGAAGGCACAAGCGTCGCTTTCTCCTCTGAGGGTGACTGGAAGTTGAATTTTGCCTAATGGCATGAGTGCGTCCCCATTGGAACCTTGAAGCTGGATGGGGCATGGGGCCAGGTCTGTAACGCCCTACTTCCTTAGAGCCGTTACTAAGTGAGTTTTTAAGACAAAACAGTGTGCAATGGACTCGCTAACCGAGGTTTTGAAACAAAAGTGTGACTAATTAAATGTTAAGGCTGTAATCTTTGAAAATGCGTCATTTCATTAAAACTTCTATTATTAAACATTTGGGATCCCAAAATAAGGTTTGAAAACTATTTACATCTTGAAATAAGTTCACAGTTGATAAATCATAAAATCGTAGATTATTACAGCCATTTTCAAATAAACCCCCAACCAAAGCAGTCGGGCAGGCCAAACATGTACGCGCCGCTTCACGCTCTCCGTACTCATGGTTGGTTGATTCAGTCATTGCCCTTACCTGCAACACAGAGCACCCGTGAGCCGAAGCCCAGCAAGAAAACTCATGCAGAACATAAACATATGCAATGTATACAGTTTATCATAACAGATAATCCACAAATAAACAAGTCAATCATTAGACTAAGCAAACACGGCCATGCCGCCCCAGGACCCTTACCAAAGCCCTGGGGTATCGGTTCTCACCGCGAGGATAACTCATGTATCCCTTGGGTCCCACCCTGAATATATATCATAACACATGAATCCACCGGGCCCCGCCCTGATTATAGCATCCCATGTGCTAGGTGTTACTTTCGGCCCACGGCCGCCCCGGCTTACGCCGTACTCGGCCCTTGCCGCTCATTTCATCATAATCACACATATAGTACATTTGAAATAATCATTCACACACATCATGATTCATTTAAGGTTAAACAATTGCACATAATACAATCTGGGGCCATGCCCTAACCTCGGGTGTTATAGTTTTCTTACCTGCATTCCGAGCCTCCTGATGCACTAGAGCCACGAGCACGGTCCTCAAGCACGAGCCTCACCAACAACCTAGTCAGAACACACAAGAAACATCCCTCAATACTAATCAACCCAAAACCACTTCCCGGGGCCAATCCCGCACTCTCGGGACCTCTAAAACCTTAAAACAACATCCCGGAGACATCCCCCGAAGCCCCGGAGCAAAGGCCTAAAATTGCCTAAAAATGCCATCCTGAAATTTGCCTTGTGCCGCGGCACAACTTTCTTGTGCCGCGGCACCCAGAAACCAGAGGCTCCCCGCCGCGGCAAGCAAAACCCGTGCCGCGGCACGCCCTCGCAGACCCAGAATTCTGGGTTTTTCCTTCGCGTTTTCCCGAGCTTCAACCTCTCCAAATCCTCCTAAACCAATACCTAAACCCCAAAACTCAAATCCAAACTTCATATGAACATTCTATCAACCTACAAACACTAGAATCAAGATCCAAAACACACTCATACCCAAAATTCAACCCTTGATTTCTAACTTCAGAAAAACTCAAACCAAGGCATGAAACTAACTCAAGCTTTAGATCCACAACTCAAAACAGAAATCAAACTTAAATATGCACAAGATCCTTACCTCAAATGGAGAATCCACTCAAAAGCTCCCTAGATCCTCCTCCCAAGTTCCCACTTCAGCCCTTCACCCTTCTTCTTCTTTTCTCTTCACTTGCCCTAGCTCTTCTTTCTCCCCCTCTTTCTTCTCTTCAATTTCTATCAATGCCACAAGTGACCCCAAATGCCCAAACCGTACCCCCTTAGATCACAGCTGAAATTTTCATAATCCCCTTGCCAAAAGACCAAATTACCCCTTCCTATTAATCTTTCCAATCTAAACCTTCAAGGGCACTTAAGTCATTACTCTTCTATTTCATTTCTACCATTTTCTTTCTAAAACTTGTTACTCACAGCAGTAACTAATGGTTACCCAGGTTACTAAATCTCCAATAACCATTACCCGCTAAACCTCAACTTAACCATAAAATCCCCGAGGTACCCCTAGGCTCCTCCCGAGCCGGGTACAAAAATCCCGTTGTGACATCTAAGTTAACTAGCTCTCTAGGACCGTCTCGGCACGTGCATCACAATAAAACAACCACACCCACGTGGTACAATTCACAGAATACAATTATCACATATCAATACAGTTATGCCCAACATGGCCAAAATTACAATTATGCCCTTCTAACACGATCCGGGCCTACATGCATACTAGTAAACATAGCCATGCATCTCAGTTAAACAAATAGCCAAATAACATGCTTTAAATCATAATCATGCATTTAATTCATAAAATCACACATAAATCCCAGCCTGCCCTCCTGGCACACTAATCAAGGCCCTTAAGCCTTATTAGCGAATTTGGGTCGTTACAACTATCCCCTCCTCATAAAAATTTCGTCCTCGAAATTTATCCAAACACACCAGTCAATAAACCCGCAGTTTTGACCATAACTTCCAAGGTCCACCGCCTTTACTTTACTTTTCAACAACACTCATACAGGAGTAACAATCTTGCCCATCAAGATTTTGTCTAATAGCCATGCTCCCGATAGCTTCTTGCTTACCCCGCAACCCTTCTGAAACTTCAGGGTCTGCCTAGATTACAATTACTAATTCATTGTCTTCTCGATAGCCAATTCATTGACCAATTCATCACCTCTACTAGGTGGGATCAGCTTATAGGCCCCGCTGGCCTAACCCTTAGTACAACTTCTGAATTTCATGTTGAAATAAGAGTCAGAACTCTCCCTTCTTTCTCTGAACACCTTACAGATCCTCGTCTGCTATTACGTAGAGCTACAAATCTTTCCTTCCGGAACTTTATTTCCTCAACATTTAACAACTTACCTGCTCTTTATTCTTTCGAATATGCAGACACTCCTGCCTTAAGGATTCCAACAACCTCTCTGGCATTCTCTCTAAACCAAAGCCAACCCATAGTATTCATTATGCGTTACATTAATAAGACACCAACAACTGCCACCGTGACTAACTCGTCAGGGATTACACTTCCCTTAATACCTCAAGTATTCGCCTACTCAGCGCTTAATTCTTTAAGATCTTTAATAACTTTCAGACTGCCAATTCACTTGCAATCAACTGACAATTCCAGGTTCCCACTCTGTTCTTTTCGTTCTCTAAGTCCATTCCAAAATTTAAACTACTAAAGGGTCTCAATTCGATATCATCGACGCTCCATCCTGAAGCCAGTTCACTCGACCCAACCAACATTAACTCAAACAACCGAGTCAAACTTTTCATGTCCAAATACCTTACTTAAGGTCTAATGTGGTCTATTCCCATGATACACTACCACATCACCTAACCCCTCAGGGTCCAAAGGAAAACGCTATATTCCGGCACCCGCTCGACCCTCCCGGTACGACGTACCCTAGGAGGTGGAATGATGTCCATTCAGAATTCTCATTCACAACCCGAATCTAATTGGATCCTTCGTCCATTTCTGGTATTCCAACTTGTACCACCTTAGCAGGGTCCTTCTCTGCTTCAACCAAAGCCGACATTTCGGGTTCCATAGCTCAGTGACACTCACCAGCTAATCATACCTGCTAACGTTACGCCAATCTCAGTCGTTGCCTTATATCCTCCATCGCAATCTATGGCATTATTCCCTGACTGATACTCGCCTCACAGTTAGGGGCTCCGCCTCTAATTAAATTTCTCCTCGTCCAATCGAGAATTCAAACACTGATCATCAGTCTGTTACTTTTCACCACAACTGGGTCTCAACATTAACCTTCTTACTAATACCCACAACTCAAGTACCTCATCATAGACTAAGTCCTTTATGCCACCACTCTTAACTTAGCCATAACACACACACATTCCAGCATTCCCAGATATTAATCAATTCTTACCTTGTCTTCTGAATTTCTTTCTGATTCGACACATTCAGTCCGTCTAACCTCAAGTTTTACTGTTCTCCTCATCTCTGATGTAGTTGTCTCCGGAGGTGCTTGTGCAATAGATGACGTGCTTACCAGTCTTGTTATGCCTTCAATTCTTCGGACGTTCTTCATTAGCTTCTTTGCGGCTTCAGATCAAATCTCCTCATGCCTGACCTTTCACCTTGTAGCTCTAATCTGAGTATTCCTGACGACGCTCAAACTAACACTCCGTAGAACCTTACCTGAGACTCTGCCTTCTGGGTACAAACGTCTTTCGCATAGTCACTTGCTCACCATTTCCGTCTGGGAGTAATCCACATGTACTGCTCGTGAACTTGAAGGGGACTTGCCCACACCGTTCATGCATTCTCTGTCTAAAGAACTTACCTTTGCTGCTGTAGCTTGAACCATTCCAGAATCTTTGTTACCAACTCCTCACACTCTAGCCGGCGCAAACTAGACAATCCACAAAATGTCTCTATCCTTGGTTTCCAACTGGCAATAACCATGTCGTAGATCAACTCTTGGGGACATCGTCCCATCTTGTATCCAACATTGTACTTTTCTTCCTAACCCGACGATACTAGCAATCCTCGCAGTATAACACACTAGCTATACCAGGCTCAGATTCCTTCGATTGCTCCAATAGACTTTTCTGTCGGCCAAAACCGTCTTTTACGACATTCCTTATACCAACCCTATCTGTAGTCTGACCTTGGAGTATTCCCTAAATCTTCCTTTGCATACCCACATAATTTTCCCACTGATCAGCTCCGTCTCCTTTACGTACTCCAGATGACATCCTCAACAATCCATCTGCCAGAGTTTCTAATTCCTTCTCAATAAGTATCACTATCCTCAGCCTCTCGAATGGCACCATAGAGGCACCCTCTCCATGTCCATCACCCTCTCGGAGCATTCGCAACACCGAATCCTTCCAGTTCGCTACATGACCAAAGCATAAGCTCGTCAGATGCATACTCACCCTTGAGGACTCGGCCTCGAACTTTGAATGTATCGCTGCACTCTGGTTCTCCGTTCCCTCACCATGGGAAATCCATCCCAACATCTCGAGTCCTTCTACGTAGAAGTCATGCCCTCACCTGACCTCCTCTCAGGTGGCATCCTCTTCCTCATATGCATACCAATTAACCTCCTGGTTCCTGTCGCCATCTCGATATCTACCTTTTCAATCAGGCTTCTTTCAAATCTCAAATTATGTGCCCAAGCACTGTCTGGGGTCCTTCTACCTCAACAATCGTGAATCCAACCTTGCTGCGTTCTATCAAATAACAGTACCATCCTTTCACCCAGACCTCTCCCCTTTCTTGGCAATTCCAGAAGCCACAACCCTATCCGGGGTTCTTTCAACTTGATTATCACGAATCTATCTTTGCTAATTCCATCAAAGGAAGCACCGCCCTTGTGGCTCTAGCACTCATGCTCTATACATCAACCATCAGTTCCTCAAACAATATGGCCCTCTCCGCCATCCACATGCAGACCAAAAACTCTTTCCTCAAAGCAGCCCAAATGCCTTAGGTTATTCCAGATCTCATGCCCTTAAATGGGTCGTCATCCAATTCCGGATACATCCATCAGTATAACTTCCTGAAATGGACTACCCGCTTTACCAAACCCATTGATCTACGCTGTTGTTACCCCTAACAGTCCAAACCAGACTCACACATTTGCCCGCCTCCACGGTTCTAATCATGCCTTTAAAATCTCTTATAACCATTCATCAACTAGGTTCTTTCCAACCCATTAAGCCAGTACCTCCGCCCGAGTACCAAATCCAGGCATCTCCCTGCCTCAATATTTAACACAACCCTCTAATCAGGATCTCTCATCCTCTTAACCAAGGGTGGAATTAACTCTGCTCATCTATTGATAAATTCCTTGCCAACTCGAACTCTCCTCAAAAACCGAGGTTAACACCCTTTAAGCCTTTCATGTAATACCCTTATCTGTCCATACCTCATAGTAGACCAACACTGGCCACCTTACTGTTAAAACATCGAAATCAGCTATTTCCCCAGAGAAATCCGCTGCTCTTCTATCCCGTCTCAACTAACAACTCCACAGCTACCCACACACTAGTGACCCTCTGCTGCTACACTCAGGGGTAACTGGAGATTTCAACTCCAACTTATATCTAAAACCCCCCCCTTTCAACACAATATCAGGTCCCCAAACCCTTCTAGGAACCCACAACACAATTCCACCTGTCAAAACTGACCCAACACTTGAACTCTGGGGTTTCTACTCTGAACCAAACCACCACTAGGTCCAAATATCCACAGGTATAATGCACACCCAAGCATATCCTAGCTCAAATCCACAATGATATACATTTAGCTACCAGATTCAATCATCACTAAGTATATCCAGGTCTCAACATGCTTCATACAAGCAAATAAACGGATAAACTTATGAATTTAATTCAGAAAATTAACCACATACACTCAATATTCAAACCATTATGCCAATATTCATCCACATGCATAATAGTATTATTCAGCATGCATCAATCTCAACATGCAATACTAAAGGGCTCAGCCCAACAGCATCTTCTGCATATGTCAACTCATTTCTCATGCTCCATATAGATAAGCAGGCAAACAGGGCATTCAAACATATATTCAGACATGTCAATTAATCATACCAACCAACCCTGAGTCGAGCTTGTCACTGACAGCGAGCGTACATGTTCGGTCGATCTCCAGAACCAATAAACCTTGGCTCGCTCTGATACCAAGTTGTAACGCCCTACTTCCTTAGAGCCGTTACTAAGTGAGTTTTTAAGACAAAACAGTGTGCAATGGACTCGCTAACCGAGGTTTTGAAACAAAAGTGTGACTAATTAAAAGTTAAGGCTGTAATCTTTGAAAATGCGTCATTTCATTAAAACTTCTATTATTAAACATTTGGGATCCCAAAATAAGGTTTGAAAACTATTTACATCTTGAAATAAGTTCACAGTTGATAAATCATAAAATCGTAGATTATTACAGCCATTTTCAAATAAACCCCCAACCAAAGCAGTCGGGCAGGCCAAACATGTACGCGCCGCTTCACGCTCTCCGTACTCATGGTTGGTTGATTCAGTCATTGCCCTTACCTGCAACACAGAGCACCCGTGAGCCGAAGCCCAGCAAGAAAACTCATGCAGAACATAAACATATGCAATGTATACAGTTTATCATAACAGATAATCCACAAATAAACAAGTCAATCATTAGACTAAGCAAACACGGCCATGCCGCCCCAGGACCCTTACCAAAGCCCTGGGGTATCGGTTCTCACCGCGAGGATAACTCATGTATCCCTTGGGTCCCACCCTGAATATATATCATAACACATGAATCCACCGGGCCCCGCCCTGATTATAGCATCCCATGTGCTAGGTGTTACTTTCGGCCCACGGCCGCCCCGGCTTACGCCGTACTCGGCCCACGGCCGCCCCGGCTTACGCCGTACTCGGCCCACGGCCGCCCCGGCTTACGCCGTACTCGGCCCTCGGCCGCCCCGGCTTACGCCGTACTCGGCCCTTGCCGCTCATTTCATCATAATCACACATATAGTACATTTGAAATAATCATTCACACACATCATGATTCATTTAAGGTTAAACAATTGCACATAATACAATCTGGGGCCATGCCCTAACCTCGGGTGTTATAGTTTTCTTACCTGCATTCCGAGCCTCCTGATGCACTAGAGCCACGAGCACGGTCCTCAAGCACGAGCCTCACCAACAACCTAGTCAGAACACACAAGAAACATCCCTCAATACTAATCAACCCAAAACCACTTCCCGGGGCCAATCCCGCACTCTCGGGACCTCTAAAACCTTAAAACAACATCCCGGAGACATCCCCCGAAGCCCCGGAGCAAAGGCCTAAAATTGCCTAAAAATGCCATCCTGAAATTTGCCTTGTGCCGCGGCACAACTTTCTTGTGCCGCGGCACCCAGAAACCAGAGGCTCCCCGCCGCGGCAAGCAAAACCCGTGCCGCGGCACGCCCTCGCAGACCCAGAATTCTGGGTTTTTCCTTCGCGTTTTCCCGAGCTTCAACCTCTCCAAATCCTCCTAAACCAATACCTAAACCCCAAAACTCAAATCCAAACTTCATATGAACATTCTATCAACCTACAAACACTAGAATCAAGATCCAAAACACACTCATACCCAAAATTCAACCCTTGATTTCTAACTTCAGAAAAACTCAAACCAAGGCATGAAACTAACTCAAGCTTTAGATCCACAACTCAAAACAGAAATCAAACTTAAATATGCACAAGATCCTTACCTCAAATGGAGAATCCACTCAAAAGCTCCCTAGATCCTCCTCCCAAGTTCCCACTTCAGCCCTTCACCCTTCTTCTTCTTTTCTCTTCACTTGCCCTAGCTCTTCTTTCTCCCCCTCTTTCTTCTCTTCAATTTCTATCAATGCCACAAGTGACCCCAAATGCCCAAACCGTACCCCCTTAGATCACAGCTGAAATTTTCATAATCCCCTTGCCAAAAGACCAAATTACCCCTTCCTATTAATCTTTCCAATCTAAACCTTCAAGGGCACTTAAGTCATTACTCTTCTATTTCATTTCTACCATTTTCTTTCTAAAACTTGTTACTCACAGCAGTAACTAATGGTTACCCAGGTTACTAAATCTCCAATAACCATTACCCGCTAAACCTCAACTTAACCATAAAATCCCCGAGGTACCCCTAGGCTCCTCCCGAGCCGGGTACAAAAATCCCGTTGTGACATCTAAGTTAACTAGCTCTCTAGGACCGTCTCGGCACGTGCATCACAATAAAACAACCACACCCACGTGGTACAATTCACAGAATACAATTATCACATATCAATACAGTTATGCCCAACATGGCCAAAATTACAATTATGCCCTTTTAACACGATCCGGGCCTACATGCATACTAGTAAACATAGCCATGCATCTCAGTTAAACAAATAGCCAAATAACATGCTTTAAATCATAATCATGCATTTAATTCATAAAATCACACATAAATCCCAGCCTGCCCTCCTGGCACACTAATCAAGGCCCTTAAGCCTTATTAGCGAATTTGGGTCGTTACAAGGTCCGTCTCGGTCAATCCGATCGCGTCGAAGGCCGCTTTGAAGAGGATGTTCACGGAGCTTCCGTTATCGATCAAGATCCGTGAGACCTTCTTATTGGCAATCTGGGCTTCCACTACGAGGGGATCGTTGTGGGGGAAGTGCACATGTCGAGCATCGTCCTCCGTGAAGGTGATGGGAAGATCCATCATTCGGGGACGTTGAGCAGGTGATTGGACCAAAGCGCACATCTCCTCGGCGTGCTCTAACTCCTTTAAGTACCTCTTCTGGGAGTTGCGGGTACTTCCGGCAAGGTGTGGTCCTCCGGAAATGGTGGCGACGTGTCCGTCAACGGGTGGCGGAGCAAGGCCGGGCGGATATGGGTTGCCTGGTCCTGGAGCCAACAAGGCAATGGGCGCCGGAGCGGGTGGAGCAGGAAGTGCTGGGAACTGAGACCCGGGAGCTTGGGGGTGACCGGCTCCAGGAGCGCTAGCGGCCCCCCTCTGTCCCGGGGAATATGCAGCTCCGTGAACTACCCCCTGTCCGGGATAGATAATGGGTATCCTCACCCACTGACCGAGGTGTCCCGCTCTTGCCAGGGACTCGATCTCATCCTTCAGCTGAAGGCACTCATTCGTGGTGTGCCCCACGTCTCCGTGAAACTCACACCTCTTATTGGAGTCTCGCGGACGCCTTCCTCCGTGAGACACTTTCGGGGGCTTCCTGTAGTTGACCATATTACAGGTCGCCCGATAGACATTCTCTCGCGAGTCTATCAAACTGGTATATTCCGTGAACTTGGGCTCATAGTCCTTTCGGGGTTTCTTTGAATGGTCTCCCCGGTTGGAGTTTCTTCCGCTTCGTTTGCTCCGCGATTGGCTCAAATTTCGTTCTGGGGCTTCCGCTTGCGGCTGCGGCATGCCAGGAGCGATACTACATCCGGTTTGTACTGCTCCGTACCCAGAGAAATGGGTTTGACTCGGCGTCTGAGCAGACGCGGAAGGCCCATACACACTTGGAGTGAATCGGGCTCCTGGAAACGTGAGGGCTGGTGCGGGAGCTTGCGAAGCAAAGCTCGGCGCAGTCACGGAAGGGGTTGGAGCCGGGGGAACTCCAAAGGCCTGCTGGTAGGCATCCTCAAGGTTGATGATTCCCTGAGCTTTTGACATGAATTCGGACAGTGTTTCTGCCCGTCTCCTTTGCATTTCCCCCCATAGCAGGGAGCCGACAGTAAGGCCCGATTGAAGGGCGATCAGCTTCATGTCATCGCTGACCTTGGTTTTTGCAGCAGCTTCCATCATTCTCTGAATGAAAGCTTTGAGGTTCTCAGTGGGTTGCTGCTTGATGTTGGTTAAGGAACCAACCTCCATGTCGTGGTCGCGGGCAGCAATAAACTGCCTCCTAAACGCGGACTGTAGCTCCTTCCAACTGTGGATTGATCCGGGAGCTAATCTTTTCCACCAGTCCTCCGCGGACTTGGTAAGGGTGAGTGAGAAGCACATGCATTTGGCGTCCTCACTGACACGCGCCACTTGCATCATTTTATTGTATTTAGCTAGGTGGGTACGCGGGTCTGTCCTCCCATCATATAATTCTATGTGAGGCATTTTGAAGTTATCCGGGAGAGACGTTTCCGCGATCCTCCTAATACATGGTTCCGGGTCTTCCTCCTCAGAATCTGACAGGGCCCCACTTTGCTTCCGGACCAGCTTGGTCAAGGCAGCAATCTGTTCCTCGAGCCTCTTCGTATCACTTTCCGGGAGGTCACGTCCCCGGAGCTTGTCATTAATATGATTTCGGAGGTCATCTCCGCGAGGCCGGGCCTTTTCCCCTTTGGCCTTTTCATACTTGGCCTCCAACCTTCTTCTTAGGTCCACCGTGGACCAGCTATCTTCGGAGTGCGAGTTCGCAGCCCGACCGTCCTGATTGACGGAATCACTGGGGCGGTTGTTCCTTCCCCTAGGCCTGGGTGCCTTAGCACCAGGCCCTTTAGGCACAGAGTGCCCCCTTGGGGCTGAAGGACGTCTGGGCTTAGGAGCGCCAGAGACCTTCTGCGCGCGGGGGGGGCAGTCGGCCTGGTGATTCACGCCTTTAGGAGGTGCAGGGGCGTCAGCGCGCACAGGCTCTCCAACTTTTTCTTTGCCCTTGTTAGGGGCGGCTTTGGATGGTCCATCAGCGGCTGGATCCGGCATGGGGGCATCAGCACCACCTAGAACAGAGGCATCCTCGTCCGAGTCGCCTAGATCTCCGAACTTACTTTGGAGGCGTTCCATCATGCGTTGCATTCTTTCGGAGACGCGCTCCTGCTCAGCAAGCTTGGCCTTAGTGGCCACCAATTCTTCGGCTACTTGGACCAGTTCTGGGTCCTTCTCATAGTAGCAGCCGTCCATGTAATAACCGTCTTGGACATACTCTTCTTCGTCTTCTAAGTATGTTGTATCTTCGGTACTGACCTGATCCTGGCGGGATGTCGGGTCTTCACCTTGGTAGTCTAAGGGTTCGCTTTGCACCACATCTTCCATCACGGTATCGGGGTTGACCGTAGCATTTTTGTCAACAGCGGATTTTCTCGTAGTCACCATCTCTTTAGCACGAAGTGAATACAAAAAACGTACACAGAAAAAGAGCTGACTAACAACTTCCTACAGCTCTCAATGAAAGCACCAAAATGTTTACCGAGTTTTTCGGAAACGAATAACTAACAGAATAATAAAAAGATAAGAACTGTAGAAATACTGAAATGTAACTAAACAAACAGTGTTTTTACGTGGTTCAGGCGTTAACAAGCCCTAGTCCACGAGTCGATGTTATTATACTTGGAAAAGATTACAGTAAGATGGCTGGTGCATAAGAACTTCACACACTCACAATGTTTCTCTCGGGTTCTCTTGAAGAAGATGAAGCTAGAGATTTTAGTAGAGTTTTTGCTATCTGATTTGTTCGTCCCTCTTCTTGTAAAATGAAGGGGTCTTTATAGCTAGGGTTTTGGATTAGGGTTTTTCTCTACGTACATGAGTCTTAATTACACCAGCCATAAATAGGGATACAATTACTGTAGTAGCATGGCTACAAGACTCTATGTGGGTATATTTACGTGAAAGTATGGGGAACACACAAAGTCAGCCGTCTTTTCCAAGTTGTCAGCGGAACAGTAGGCGAAAAGGTACCCTTAGGCGTGCTGGGATGTGTGCGGCTTTGACCTGACGGGCGTGTCAGGCGGGATCCTGTGTCAGGCGGATATCATTCCAAATATGCCTCCTCCAGGACTCGACCGTTTGGCTTTGTTCCGTGCGAGGCACGGAACTGCTTCCGCGGAGACCACTCGAAGAGCTTCTCCTGGAAGGAGCTTCCCCGAAGGATACCCCTTCGGGAGTCCGGGAGAGTTGACGAGTTTCCGTATTGTGTTTGCTTGGAAGAGTAATCCGGACACCAAGCGGGAGAGGTGAAGCCTTTCTGTATATCCGCGAGCTCTGGTCACCTATCGTGAAAGACATCGATAATTCTGCTTCCCTGAGGCCATCAATCTAAACGCTATCCGGAAATCTGGATAACAGGTTGAAGCATAGCAAAAAGATGTCATTTTGCAATCATATTCGATTTCTACCACAAGAACATCGTTACAGAAAGAAGAAATATACAACAGTAAGGGCAAAGGAAAGAGCACCACAATGTCCAATTATATTGTCAAGTGTTGAAGTAGCTGAGCAGTTAAGCAAAGTGACTAATGACTTTGGAAAGGGAAAACAGAGGAGTCGTGGTATAGGCACAGAACAAATCTGGAAGAAGCATTCTATTTTTTTTAGGCTGCCTTATTGGGAAATATTAGTTGTTCGTCATAACCTTGATGTTATGCATGTTGAAAAGAATGTTTGTGAAAGCATACTTAACACATTGCTCGATTGCAAAGGAAAATCTAAAGATCACTACAACTTGAGATTAGATTTGACAGAGATGGGCATTATGCCTCATCTCCATCCGTATGAAGAAAATGGTGTTACTCGTCTTCCTGCTGCAGCTTATACTCTATCAAAATCTAATAAGCAATTGCTTTGTGAGAGGCTATTTGACTTGAAATTGCCTTATGGATATAGCTCTAACATTAGAAAATGTGTAGATGTGGAGAAACAGAAGCTGACAGGACTTAAGTCTCATGATTGTCATGTGATTATGCAACAACTATTGCCTATTGCTATAAGGGGTTTAATGGAAGAAGGTTGTAGAGAGACAATTCTTCGGCTCTCTAAGTTTTTTCATGGATTGTGTCAACGTGTGGTTGATAAGGAGGAAATTATGAAATTGGAACTAGAAGCCTTTGAAATTCTTTGTCAACTAGAAGAATATTTCCCTCCTTCTTTCTTTGATCCAATGATTCACTTGGTTGTTCATTTAGCACGAGAAGTTAGACTTTGTGGTCTGGTGCAATTTCGATGGATATACCATTTTGAGAGATATATGAAAGTATTGAAAGGATTTGTAGCAAACTATGCACGGCCAGAAGGATGTATTGCAAATCGCTATCTTACTGTTGAATGTGTACGCTTTTGTGAAACATTTTTAAAGCAAAATGATAATCAAGATAGTACATTACTAGAAGAAAATCCACTATCAGCAGCAGAGTGCTTTGAGCTTGACCGATTGAACTTGGCAGTAGCACATCGGTATGTGTTGTTTAACTTGGATATTGTAGAACCATTTCTCAATGTCCATATGGATGAGCTGAAAGAAAGACACTCAAATCTGAATAACAATCAAACTTTGTTGTGGAATCGACATTCTGAAGGGTTCCCGTTATGGTTTTATGAAAAGGTTGTATTCTATTGCCAAGATAAAAGTTTACGTTTTGTTTTAGTGTACAAATTTCTTACAAGTATATTTTTATTTTCAGATTTCTAACATGAACAAAGTAGATGACATGTTAGCTCAATTGGCTGAAGGTCCAAGTCGCGGTGTCACTTCCTACAAAGGGTACATGATTAATGGAATTCGATTCCATAAAAAAAGAGCTGAAAAAACAACTCAAAACAGCGGTGTATACTTGGAAGCACATGACAGTGGGCAATTTAATGATAAAGAAGAGTATTTTGGTGTTATCAAGGATATAATTATGCTTGATTATCGTACTTTTAAGGTGCCATTGTTTTGGTGCGATTGGGTGAACATTCGAATGGGTGTTAAGAAGTCGGAGTTCTATACGCTTGTAAATTTTAATATAGGACAAGCTCAATCCATTAGGGATCCATTTGTATTAGCTTCACAAGTGAAAAAAGCTTTTTATGCAAGGGTGAATGAGTCAAGTAATTGGTATATAGCTTTAAAGGATTCAAATAGAGGGTGTTTTGGACTTGAATCCAATGAAGAAAATTGAGTTTCCTGTTGTCTCTTATGTACTTTGAATGAAACAAATCTCCTTACACTTTTTGTATGTAATTTTGGTGTATTATTACTCTTTTGTTGAATGAAACAAATGTGGTTTTATTACTCTCTACGGTGAACTTTATGATTTTATTTTAATTTGAATGAAATAATTCTGGTTTTATGGTTTTGGTGTATGTTTATTACTATTTGGTGATCCGCATTTCTGATTTATATACCATGCTATCTTTCATTTTATATTGCAGCAATTTCAACTTGAAAAATGAGTACATTACGAAGATCTCCAAAAAAACACCTTCGTCTAGGTGCTTTATGCAATATTGTGGCCAAAAAGCGAAAAGCATCATTGAAGACTCAAGCTGATTGTGACGATATGTTGCTTGGAAGCCCTGTTTTAAAGAAAAAGAGTGCTCTTCGTAGGTTTTCTGCACCTGTTAGAGTTGTAATTGATTCACCACCTGCTCGTAGTACTAGAGCAGCAACTCGTCGTATGGTCTATGATACAGAGCTAGATCCAAATGATGATGTGGAAGACATGGAGATGTCACTTGGAAGTTCAAAAACTAAACAATCTCTTAATTATGAAGTAGATAAGGTAGTTGATAGTGTTTGTGAAAAAGGAGTAAGGGAGGAACATGAAGAGATAGCTGATGAGGAAAGGGTTGGTGTAGAATTTGAAGGGGCTGTTGCACAATGTGAAGAAGTGCCTGATGCAGAATGGGAAGAAGTGGCTGAGATAGAACTTGAACAACTTCTTAGAAAATCTGTTAGATTATAAAAAACAACTGATGAGGCAAATCAAACTGAGATTGAAGAATACCTCAAGATGTAGATGCGAATGTAATGAACTTAGCCAAGAAGACAAGTGGAAAAACTCTATTGGCAAATCTTACCAAGAGGAACAATGACTTAAGGATAATAAATTGGAATGAAAAAGGGCAACCAGTTGGTACTAACTCAGTGCAATTTTCTTCTTTTGTGGGCGCTCTTGTGCGAGAGGTTGTTCCTTACACTATTTCAGATTGGAGGAAAGTTTCACCAATGATGAGAGATGTTCTTTGGGCATCTATTCAGGTAGAATTACAAGTTTTATGAGTGTATTTTTTTATATATATTTTGCTTTACACTTAAACATATAATATGTTATTTTATATTCTATTGTAGGCACAATATGACTAACATGATGATTGGCAAAATAAGATGTGCTTTGAAATGATGGCAGAACTATGGAGAGCTGGGAAATCTAGACTTGTAAAGGATATTATCAATGCAAAAAATGAGAGTGAACGACTAGCCTTAAAGCCAGATTGCATAAAAAGTGATGTAGAATGGAGAGCATTTGTTGCCAAAAAAATTAGTAAAGAACATTTGGTAAGAAATATGATGTAAGAAGTGATGTTGCTGCCTCTTTTATCTCTGTTGGTGTTAAATGAAATATAGTTATGTCTCTTTTACTTATTTATTAAATAGGATATAAGGGCCAAATGCCAAGAGAGAACAAAGAAAGTTGTTCCACACACCTTAAGTCGAAGAGGATATGCTCGAACAATTGATGATATGGTAATAATTAAGTTTTATACTGTTTGTATTTTTGCTTCCATTATTGTAGTCTCTATTTTATAATCTCTATTGATGTATTGTGTAGAAGAAAGAAAATGAGGATGGTAAAATATCTAGAATCGATGCTTTTCGAAGAGCCCATACCAAGAAGAATGGTGAACCTGTAAACCCAACGGCATCTGATATTTTTGTGAGTATTAGTCATTTAATTTTTGTGAATTTTTACTTATTTTCCATAATGCATACATTAGTTATACTAATTTATATGCAGGGTTCATTGAATGAGATTCTCCTTGAAGACCCAAAATCTGGAACTACAGACAACGCTGATGAGGATGCCTTGACAAAATTGTTTGGTAACCCAAAATCTGGTCGTTTAATCGGACAAGGAAGAGGCATAACAAGGTCAAAGCTAACTATTGTTAATATGTGTAATAGCAAGATCTCCAAGTTAGAAGAAGAGCAACATAATATGAAGCTCAAAATGACTGAAATGATGAATCTACTTAAAGAACACTTGGTGGTATTTCTATCTTGCACTTATAAATCTTAGTTTTCTTTTCTTCCAATAAAACTTATCTTGGTTTTATATTTAGGTTGGTGGTAAAGTGACACCAAGCGAAGGACAGTCTCACAATGTACCGCAGTCAAACAATATTCAGTCCCCTAAGGTAAATTATAAAAGTTGTTATTGTTTTAAATTTTCATTTTAGAAGAACAATTACAGAAACTAATATATTGTCTTTAAAATAAATTTGGTAGAGTATTGCACTAGAAAAAAAACATAACTTTACAGAAGGGAAGAATGCTTGCTACTTGCTTGACTGGGCAGATGCAATTGTTGCTGAAGGTCGTTGGGATTCTAGTGATCCAAATATAACTGTACATGGAAAGCCTCTTGGACCAGACTTTATGTGAGTATGGGTTGATGTTGCTATTGTACCAGAGTCTTACTTATTTCGTCCTAATCATGCAATGCTTACAATACAAGAAGCAGTTGGTTCCACAGTTGCATGACCTTCTAAAAAAGTTATTCCAAGAGGTACATTTTCATACTAAAAAAATAACTAATGTCTTATAATTTAGTGTTTGGCTTCTTTGTTTTCTTTAGTGTAGTTGTGAATCTATTATTTTGTATGTGGTGTCCTTTCTTGGATATAATTTCCATAGCATTTTTCTAGAAGTAATTTGTGATGCTAGATAATAACAATAAAATATTTCTTTGTTTATTTTGCAGATATGACAAGCGAAGTATAAAAGGATACTTAAGACTCCTTGAAAGTAGTAACTTTGTTTATTTCTTTGTGTTGAAAGTAGTAACTTTTAGACTCCTTGAATACTTAAAGAATATTTTGTTGTTAATGATAGTGTTGAATGTTTTAAACTAAATTGTGGATTGTTAATTCAATGTAGAATGTTCTTACTTTTTGTTATTTGAAAATCAAGTTCATTTGATGATGCTAATATATATTAAAAAGCTAATTTTAGTTATATAAAAAAATATATATATAATAGAATAAATTAGTGTAATATAAATAAAATATATAATGAGAATTTAAATATATCTAAATATAACAATAATACGAAAATTGAGTTATAATATATATTACAATAACACTTTTTATGCAAAGAATTATGTTATGCAAACTTCATTATATAATACAAAAAAAAGTGTTATACTAAAGTGTAGTATAACACAAAAAAAGTGTTAGACTAAAGTGTAGTATAACACAAAAAAAGTATTATACTAAAGTGTAGTATAACACAAAAAGAGTGTTATAGTATCAACTATAAATAACATAATTCAACACTTATCTATATATTAAAATAGCACAGAAATTGTGTTATCGTTGACAGTACAATAACACATCAGTATAACACTGATAAAGTGTTATGTAAAGTACCCTGACCTACGATTACATAGTCGGTCTTAACACATCAGAAAGTGTTATCGTAGGTTTTGATAACACATTTTTGGTGTTATTAAAAGCATTTTTTCTTGTAGTGAGTAGATTCGATCCAGAGCCTTAAGAATTGAAACCCCGAGCCAAAAACCCTAAAAAATGCCTAAAACATGCATCAAGAAAAATAGGGTAGCGCTGCCCCCCTAGTGCCCAGCCGCTACAACTAGGGGAATTTTGCCCTGGCCAGCGCTATAGCGCCACCCTTTGGGCGCTATAGCGCTAGGACAAGGCAGATTTACCCTGGTTTTAGCTTCCTTCGAATCTTCCATTTCCAACCTGAAAATCAAGCTTCCAAACCTCATTTAAACCCCCAATTGAACCTAAAAACCATCTACACATGACCTAGGCATCATAACCCAAGTAACCTTTGCTAAAAACCCCATTGAATTCTCAACTTTCCAACTCAAAAACCAAATAGAAAACCAAATGAAAATAAAGCAAGAACTAAGGTTTTAATGGCCAAAAACTCACCTCAATCTCAACTTAGCAGCCTCTTCAATGGTGGAACATAACCCTAGCTTATCAAAGCTTGGTTCCTCAAAAATTCAAAGAGAAAGGAAGTAGAAAAACTATTGGGAGAAGAAGAAGGAAACTCTATTTTCTTAAGCTTCCTACAGCTTCTAAATGCTGATATAAATCCTTAAGGTCAAAAGACCGAAATTCCCCTAGGTCATTTTAAATCCTATTAAGGCCACCAAGGGCAAAACCGTCCTTTCTCGCCTATCTCGTTAATCATAATTAACGCCCTCCAATTCTCATTATTCTATTTATTCTCAAATGCTAATAAATCACATCCCATTACCCTTTAATTCCCGGTAATGTTCTAATCCTCAAATTACCCCGAGACTCACCCTGAGCCCCGATTCTAACCCCATTATGACGAGATAACTTGCATTCAAAGATCATCTCATGCCGAATGGCTCGAACAAATCCACATATAATGTGGTATTATTCATGATTCTCCAACATGCGTGAAAATAAAAAATTACGCCCTCAACGGGCCAAATTACCAAAATGTCCTTATAATTGAAAATGGACCCATATGCATGCATTTATCATCATATTATAATACAATTCACATAAACATGCATATAATCATTTAATAACATAATAAATCAATTATGGCCCTCTCGACCTCCTAATTAAGGTCATAAACCTTATTAGGAAATTTGGGGCATTACAACTATCCCTTCCTTACATAAATTTCGCCCTCGAAATTTATTTGAACTGCCCGGAATAAGAATTCCGCACAACTGATTCCAGTTTCCCAGGTCGCTCCCTCGACCTCTTTGTTTCTGCAACATACCTTAACCCAAGGTATAATTTTGTTCCTCAAAACCTTATTCTTTCTGTTAAGATCTGAACTGGCTACACCTTACAGGATAACTTAGCCTCAATCCCAGATTCTCATAACTCAACTCATGAGTTGCTTTTAACCCATCTCCTCAACATGGAATATAAAATACATTGTATACTACCGACAGTGCTAACACTAAGGCCCATCCAAAGTCAACCTGACCAGTCCTATCTAGGATTCAAACAGTCAAATTAATCTAGGGCTCAACTTGCCCTCAACTCCTCACACTTTTTCCATGGTGATGCTTTTAGGGAAGATACAATCTTCTACTTGGAACTCCATGTTCCTGCTTTTCAATTCAATAAAACTTTTCCATTTACTCTGCTCTAACCTCTAATAATCTCAACGATCCCCTGAACTACCTCAACATCCAAATAAACATCTCACCCATATCATTCCAATAAATGGGTGATATACATTCTCTATCATGCCTTATCTCATAAGGTGCCTTTCCAATACTAGATAACTCTTTCTCTGATTTACCATCAGTTTGAGGATAATGAACTGCATTAAATTCCATCTATATACTCATGGCCTTCTGCAACCTTCCTCAAGACTTGGAAGTTAAAATCGAGTCCTCATCTGATAAGATAGACCTCGGACTCCATGAAGGCGTACTATCTCTCTCACATAGAGATCTAAATACTGATCAACTACGTTACTTATCCCTTCTGATAAAAATGAGCTGACTTAATATACTGGTTCATAATGACCCAAATGAAATCACGCTGACCCACTATCTTGGGCATGCGAAACCCATCGCAATGTTTCCTTATTTCCACTATAAAATACTCAAAGACTGCAATAGCCTTACTGGCTTTCCGATACTCTGTCCTTACCTGCTAATAGGTTAAGAACTTTGTCACATATTCTGTTACGTCCCTCTCCATTCCAAGCCATCAATATAAATCTTTTAAACTCTGGTACCTTTTCCTAATGCCTGGATGAAGAGAATAAGAAAATAATATGAGATTCATCCAGAATCTCCTGATTAATCACAGTGTCCATCGGATTCCAAAACCGATCTCTATACTTTAATAATTTCATATCTGACACTATTAAATCCTTAGCTAATCCAGCTAAGACATTCCACTCAATCATCCTATCTGTGGTTCACTTAATTATTTCCTTTTGGTCCTCTCTGAAGGAGTAAACTCAAGCATAAAACTGGCCACCTAGCCCACCAGAAACTCTACTCCAGTTCTGGTCAGATCCTTTAACCAACATGATGCATAGGCAATCACTTTTCCCTATCACTGAGGTGTCATAACAACCTGCAACCTGATTCTGATATGCAAGAAGACTCAGAATTCTTTCCCAAAGCACACATAATATCTTGCCCGTCCAAGGAAACTCCTACCCCTAAGGCGTTCCTTGACCTTGGAAAATTCCAAACAAAACATATAACAATACCATTGATCAAGACGATCACAAATCCAGTTTAGATAATCCTTGATTACCCAGTGCATCTGATTCATCAAAAAAACGTGGCATTTACCAAATCCTCAAAGCATAACTCAACACTCCTAGTGCCCTTATATGATATAAAACAGTCTTCTGCACATCCTTCTCCTTGATCTCTAGCTGGTACTAACCATATCAAAGATCCACCTTGGAGAATACCACCTTATCCAATAACTGAGCCTTTAAGTATTACAACTTTGTTGAAGCCGTTCAATACAATGCCTTAGATCTAATTTTGCCCCCAACACCAATCCACTCACCATTCTATCTCTTTGTGTAAAGGTAACCCTGAAAAATCCCCTGGAAGCACATCCAAAAACTCGCAGACTAATCCAGTCTGTCCAAATCCCACTGGCACAACCTAAGTGGTATCCACCACACTAAATAAGAGTACTATGCATCCCCTGCAATAGATCTCTGGCTCTGAATACAGATGTCATAAGCATACAAAATCCATGCGCAGTGCCAGCTACCACAAGACTTCCCACTCTCAAACTCAAGAGGTACTATCCTTTCCTTGCAATCTAGCATTGCCTCACATTTGGTTAGCCAATCCAAATTCAGAATCATCTTGGAATCAATCATAACAAACCTTACCAAAACCACTGATGAGTCCTTTCCATTATAATCTACCTCATCTTTTAAATCACCAATACAATATCGCATTTTCATCACAACATAACCATGCAATCTGCATAACTTCTCTATGCTTATCTATATGCAACAAGCAAAGAAACAGCATGGCACCAAGCTAGACAGCACAATACAAAATCAGAATTAAAAAAAAAAGCTGACCTGCCACTCATGAGGAACTAGTCTCAGTCTCAGTCTCTGACTGCCTCGGAATGAACACTCAAGCTGAAGTCGAGCTGTCCATCCCCTTTTGCTCATCCTTTGTTTGTCTTGGGCAATCCTTCTTGAAATTCCCAAACATGTCACATAAGAAACATGCCTTTGCTCGGCATTCTCCCAGATGACATCTCTTGCACCGATTACATTCTGGGCGGGTCCTCCACTCCTTCTTCTTGCTTAGTCCAATAAATTGAGGTATTGTTGCCTGAGCTCCGTGCTTTCTAGCACTCTCCTACCCAATCTAATTTCTTGTGCTTTCTATAGCAAGAACCTTCCCTACCACCTGAGCGTAGGTAGATATTTCATGCACTGGGGCAACTCTAATGCCCTAAGCTATTCTGGGATTCAGTCCCTAAATAAACTTTTCCTTTTGAGCTACATTTGTGGGTACCATGTCAAAAGCAAACTTGGACAACCCATCAAATTTATTAACATACTCGGTTACTGTTGCATTTCCCTGAACGAGATTCAGAAACTCATTCATCTTAGCAGTCTTGGTTGCATCACAGTAATACCTTTCATTGAACAGCTGCCTAAATTCTTTCCAATCCATCATAGCTGTGTCTCGCATCTAGGATACTACTTTCCACCACATTTGGGCATCATCCCACAATACATATGTAGCACAGATCACCCTGTCATGACTTACCAGCCCCATAGTGTCAAGATCGGAACTGATCATGCCCATCCATTGCTCAGCTCTGAATGGATCTAGGCCTCCCTCAAAGACTGGAAGGTAATACTCCTGGAATCTTCCACAGAGAAATTCCCATCTGTTCTCAACCCTAGGCTGAGCCAAAACTGATGCCACTCCTGGCATAACAAAGGAAGAGATGCTCCCCGACAGATTCTGATGTTACATCAAACACCTAATCTCTTCCTCCTGCCTCTGTAATCTTATTTGCACATCTGTAAGCACCTGCTGGAAATTCTAAGAGGCAGATGAAGAACTCAACCCCTGGCTGAAACTCCCGGCCTCTGTATAACCACCACTAGGCCTCATTATTTTCCTTGAATACACAACCTCTGATTGAATCTGCAGTCAATAACTTGACCCATTAAACATGATGAGCATATCAAGAGCTTCCCCACGGAAATAATCTTACCACACTACAATCACAAACCACTACAGTGCTAAGAACATGCCCATGGCATTCATACATCAATTATAATCCCTACTCTTCCCACATACCTACCATGCCTCCACTCCAGCATGCAAATAATCATAACTATATATATTCATGGAGCAGGTAATCATATAGTCAAGAGCCAGGCTCTATCAGAATCTCATGCTCCCTAATACAATGTGCAGGTAAAGCATTTACATTCTATTTAAGAAGTTAAGCACATAACTACAGAAATAGTTACCATTCCGTAAGTGAAGCTATCTTTGATGATGAGTGTACATGTCTAGCTTGTCTTCAGGAACCCTTAACCTTGGCTCGCTTTGATACCAAGTTATAACGCCCTAAACTCCAGGGACAGTTACGGTGTGCATTTTAAATAGTGCTAAACTCGATAATCGAGTCATTTGGCCATAATCGTGTAACTAAGTATGATTAGAGGTTTAGGGTTAAAATTTTTGGTTAAGATATAACGTTTCACTAAAACATTTACTATATACATTGGGATCCCAAAAATATAAGTTAAAGGTTAATTACAAGAAAAAATTTACAACCAGCCGACCTAAGAGAAAAAATAGGGTTTAACCCTAGTTCCTCTTTCAACCCTCGGTCATGGCGGTCGAGCAGCCGCATATGTACACATTGTCACCTAAGCTCTCCAACTCAAGGATGGTCCATCTTTCTTTTGCCTTTACCTGCACCACGTAGCACCCGTGAGCCGAAGCCCAACAAGAAAACTCAATATGCTCATGAACAGTAATAACATGTTACAAAATGATAATGTGCATGCCTAGCAATGATAGCCCTATTCATGCATGCAAATAGGTTCAGATAATGATGGGGTATCCAGGATAAGGAATCTTGCCGTCCTGAATAGATTAATATCAAGTCAATCCTAATCGGATGAGTGATATAACACTTGAGGTTCTGTTAACCATGATGAAGTGTATAGCTCTAATCAGATGAATGATTTAACACTTGAGGTTCTGTTAACAATAATGAGTTACTGACAAGCAAGTCACTACAGGGCTCAGCACCCACAGCCATGTGACAATACAGTCCCCCGGGCCTATTGACCCTGGCTCTAAATGACTAGCCATAGGCTAGACAAGCGCTTTTAGTTGTCATCAAACTTGAGGTCGGTCCGGCATTAATGCTTAAGTTGAGTCATTCAATGCAGATGTCGATTAGATCTAATCTTTTCGGCTTGCGTTAAAACGCTAAGACCGTTCTTGACTTATTAGTCAATACCATGTGACCAGTGCTCAGTACTACTACCGAAATTGACTAGTGAGTCACAACTTCACAGTTAATACTGACACCGTTGCCAATCCTGACTAGTGAGTCAGTGCCACACACAAGTAAGCAATGCAACCAGGCATATATCATATGTCAAATATCCAAATGTAGGGCATTCAACATGCTTACTCAACAATTGCTAACATAATTAAGATCATGCACAAACACAGAGACTCAAGCTCTGATTAATCTCATATTCAGCATTCATGGCATGCCCTAGTCACATATTTCTCATGCATCACATATTGGGTGCAGTTTTCTTACCTCTAGTTCGAGTGAGAATAATAATTGAACGACTCTTGAGAACGATCGATCTTTTGATCCTTTAACGATCACTTAGTCATATCCAATTATAACTTCCATTAATGAAAATCAACAATAAAAGGTTCTTGACCTAAACCTCACTCCCGGGACCCCGAATTGTACCCAAACGGCGAGTAGATTTGATCTCGAGCCTTAAGAATTGAAACCCCGAGCCAAAAACCCTAAAAAATTCCTAAAACATGAATCAGGAAAAATAGGGTAGCGCTGCCCCCCTAGTGCCCCAGCGCTACAACCAGGGGAATTTTTCCCTGGCTAGCGCTATAGCGCCACCCTTTGGGCGCTATAGCTCTAGGACCAGGCAGATTCACCCTGGTTTTAGCTTCCTACGAATCTTCCATTTCCAACCTGAAAATCAAGCTTCCAAACCTCATTTAAACCCCCAATTTAACCCAAAAACCTTCTACACATGACCTAGGCATCATAACCCAAGTCACCTTTGCCAAAAACCCCATTGAATTCTCAACTTTCCAACTCAAAAACCAAACTGAAAACCAAATGAAAATAGAGCAAGAACTAAGGTTTTAATGGCCAGAAACTCACCTCAATCTCAGCTTAGCATCCTCTTCAATAGTGGAACACAACCCTAGCTTATCAAACCTTGGTTCCTAAAAAAGAACTCAAAAATTCAAAGAGAAAGGAAGGAGAAAAACTATCGGGAGAAGAAGAAGTAAACTCTATTTTCTTAAGCTTCCTATAGCTTCTAATGGCTGATATATATCCATAAGGTTGAAAGACCAAAATGCCCCTAGGTCATTTTAAATCCTCTTAAGGCCACCAAGGGCAAACCCGTCCTTTCGCGCTTATCTCGATAATCATAATTAACGCCCTTCAATTCCCGTTATTCTCAATATTCTCAAATGCTAATAAATCACATCCCATTACCCTTTAATTCACGGTAATGTTCTAATCCTCAAATTACCCCGAGACTCACTCCGAGCCCTGAAACTAACCCCGTTATGACCAGACCGATAACTTGCATTTAAAGATTGTCTCATACCGAATGGCTCGAACAAATCCACATATAATGTGGTATTATTCATAATTCTCCAATATGCATGAAAATACACAATTACGCCCTCAACGGGCCAAATTACCAAAATGCCCTTATAATTAAAAATGTCCCCATATGCTTGCATTTATCATCATATTATAATACAATTCACATAAACATGCATATAATCATTTAATAACATAATAAATCAATTATGGCCCTCCCAGCCTCCTAATCAAGGTCATAAACCTTATTAGGAAATTTGGGGCATTACAAGCACGATTCAGTCTAGGTCATCGTGGACTAGTATACGAAGTCAGCTCACTTTTTATCAGTGAGGACGAACTACATGGTTGACCAGTTGTAAGTCTCTATGTGAGAGAGAGAGAGAGTACGCCTTCATAGGGCTCCAAGGTCTATTTTGTCGGATAGGGACCCTATCTTCACTTCAAAGTTTTGGGGAAGTTTACAAAAGGCGATGGGTACACAACAGAAGTTCAGTACAGCTTATCATCCTCAGGCTAATAGTCATTCTGAGAGGACTATCTAGATATTGGAGGACATGCTGAGAGCATGTGTATTGGACTTTGAAGGGTCCTGGGGTAAATATTTTTCTTTGATAGAATTTTCCTATAATAACAGCTATCAGTCGACTATTGGGATGACACCTTATAAGATTTTGTATGGTAGGAAGTGCAGGTCGCCCAATGACTGGGGTGAGTTGGGTGAGAGGAATATTTGTGTCCTGAGGAACTTCAAAGGACCACTGAGGCTATTGAAAAGATTAGAGCTTTGATGCTCGTATCTCAGAGTAGACAGAAGAGTTATTCAGACCCAAAGCAGAGGAACATGGAGTTCCAAGTGGGAGACTATGTATTCCTTAGGGTTTCACCAATGAAAGGGGTGAACAGATTTTGGAAGAAGGGAAAGTTGAGTCCTAGGTTTGTTGGACCATTTGAGATCCTGGAGAGGATTGGTCAGGTAGCCTATAGGTTGGCCTTACCCCCGGCATTGTCTAGTGTGCACAACGTATTTTATATTTTCATGTTGTGGACGTATGTATCAGATGAGACCCATGTATTGAGTTATGAGGATCTAGAACTAGAGACTGGTTTATCCTATGAGGAGTAGCTATTTAAGCTTTTAGACAGGAAAGACAAGGTCCTAAGGAACAAGACTATACATTTGGTTAAGGTATTATGGAGGAACAGCATGGTCGAGGAAGCGACCAAAGAGCTAGAGTCATATATGTGGGATTAGTATCCCAAGTTGTTCAAGTAAAATTTGAGGGCAAAATTTCTATAAGGAGGGGATAGTTGTAACGTCCCAAAATACCTAATAAGGCTTAGGACCTTAATTAGGGGGGCAGGATGGAAAATTATGGAAAATTATTTGAATATATGTGATTTAATTATGAAATATGTGTTTATATGATATATATGTATCATTATATGATTACGTGAGTTATATTAGATATGCATATTTAGGTGTATTAAATATGCATATGGGGCCATTTCATATTAGAAGGGCAATTTTCGTAATTTGGCCCGTTACTAATATATTTGGAATTTATGTGCATATATGTGATATATGTGTGAGACCGCATTATTATGTGGATATACTTAGGTTACTCGACACGAGGCGATCCTAATGAGCAAGTTAGCAGTAAGGTTGCAACAAGACCAAATACCCAACCCGGGGTGAGTCAAGGGGTCTTTTGGGTATTTGGTACATTACCAAGATATCGGGTAACGGGAATAAATATTTGAGGATATATTCAGAGTTAGTGATATTAGGAGGGAATTTCGAGAAGTTTGGGCCATTCCTTGGGGACATTTTTGGTAACTCAAGCCTTGGGCTTTACTTAGAGTTACTTGAACTCTAAGTAACCTCACAAAACACAAAACACTCAACAAACACTTAGAACTCTCTCCCACTCTATATCTCTCATGTATACTCCCTCTCTCACTCAAATCATTAAATTTCTTATCATCCAAGGGGACATGAAGCTAGCTTAGGCTAAGGATTGCTTGGGGAAAAGGTTAGCATCATTTTGGGCAGCAAAGGTATAGATTTCTAGCCCAATTCTCTGTGTTTTCTCTAGTTTTAGTTAAGTTTCAAAGTTTTGAAAACTCAATTTTGAATTTGGAGATTTGGTGAGGTTTTGGCAAAGTTTAAGTTTTGGTTTTGGTTGTGTTGAAGTGTTGTGTTTATTGGGAACTTTATTTTTGGGATTTGGCTATGTTTGGATAGGTTTTTGGTGAGATTTGGCTTGAAGAAATGAGGGAAACAACTGGTTTTTCATTTCAATTTGTGGCCCTGTTCTTGGGGCATCGCGACTTTCATGAACGTGGGACAAGGAGGTGTTGAATTCCATTTTGAGTCCCAGAGCTTGTAGGGGCACGACGTGGCGCGTGTGTTCAGAAGATAGCCCTTAGGCTATCTGGCTTGGGGTGGGTCGCGGCTCTCTTTCCTTGGGCCATGGCCATTGAAGGGATTTTGAGCCCTAGGGAGGTCTTGAGTGCAGGAACTAAAACCTAGGGGCTTGAGATCAATTCTACTACCCGGTTTAGTAGAATTCGACGTCCCAAAGGCTAGGACTCGGTCTAGAAGCCTTTATTCGCTCATTATACATGGGATTATATATCTTGGTTGTGACTAGGTTACCACTAGTGGCTCGGAGCTGGGATCGTGCTCGAGGGTCGTTCTTATTATACGTTGCACTCAAACCTGAGGTATGAAAACTGCACCCAGTGCGTGTTAAATGTGATTATCTGTGTGATTAGGGCTCAACCACATTAAGGAACATGGTTATTACTGTGTTTGTATTTAATTGGCTGAGATATATGATTAATATGTATGCATACTTGTATTATCTAAAGTATGCTTATCTGTATCTGTTTATCTGGTAGTCTAAATATCTGGTTAAGGCATTGACATATTAGTCAGGGGTAGCAACAGCATGTTGTGCGTTGGTCGAGAGGCTTAGGCCCAATCAGGGATATACTATTATGTTGACCGACCCTATGGTCATTTATAAAAACAAAGCTATTGGCTAGCTTTTTGGATTTCTACTCAAAGTTAAGGCAAAGGGCCCCGGGTGACTCTATGGTCACTTAGCTAGGGAATAGGGCCCCAGATTTACTCTACGGTTATCACCAGCTGAGGATCAAAGATGAGGATATACCGAAGACGGCCTTCCGAATGAGGTATAGGCACTATGAGTTTCTGGTCATGTCATTTGGTTTGACCAATGCCCCAGTTGCCTTCATGGACGTAATAAACTTGGTGTTCAAGGACTTCTTGGATTAGTTCGTCATTGTCTTCATCGACAATATCTTAGTGTACTCCAGTTCAGAGGCAAAGCATGAGCTACATCTTCGACAGGTCTTGTAGAGGTTAAGAGAGCACCAACTGTATGCCAAGTTTAAGAAGTGTGAGTTCTAGCTACCAGAAGTGACATTCCTTGGGCATATTGTTGGTGAAGATGGGATTAAGGTGGATCCATCTAAGGTGGAGGTAGTTAGAGATTGGCCGAGGCCAAGGAACGCCTTAGAGGTTCGGAGTTTCCTCAGGTTAGCAGGTTACTATAGACGATTTGTGGAAGAGTTCTTGAAGATTTCTGCACCGATGACAGAATTGACATGGAAGAATTTGAAGTTCGTCTAGTTAGACAAGTGTGAGAACAGTTTTCAAGAGTTGAAGTAGCGACTTATTATTGCACCTGTGCTGAGCCTTCCTTCAGAGGAAGGAAAGTTTGTGGTTTATTGCGATGCGTCGAGGTTGGGTTTAGATTGTGTGTTGATGCAGAACGGGAAGGTTATAGCTTATGCATCACGGCAGCTGAAGGAGTATGAGCAGCGGTATCCTACCCATGATTTGGAGTTAGCAGCGGTGGTATTCACACTAAAGGTTTGGCAGCATTATCTGTATGGGGAGAAGTGCGAGATATACACCGATTTGAACATGAGACAAAGGCGTTGGCTGAAGTTGGTAAAGGACTATGATTGTGAAATTCTTTACCACCCAGGGAAAGCCAACGTAGTGGCAGAAGCATTGAGCCAGAGAGGCCCGGGTCAGTTATTTAGTTCCACTCAGATTTTGAGGGAGTTGGCTGATGAGATGTCTAGAACAAGGATAGAGTTGGTAGTGGACCAGTTGGCCAACATTACTCTACAGTCGACCCTATTAGATCGAATTAATGAAGGTAGTTAGTGGATGATCAATTACAGGAGGTTAGAGAGAATGTCTTAGCGGGGGCAGCTAAGGACTATTCTATTTCCGAGGTTGGTCTGCTACGGTATCAGGGTCGGATCTATGTTCCGACTGATGTGGGAATTAGACGTGAGATACTAGATGAATCGCATACTTCACCGTACTCAATTCATACGGGTACCATGAAGATGTATCAGGATCTACGGACGTTGTATTGGTGGCCCGGGATGGAGAAGGGTGTGGCAGAGTACGTGGCCAGAAGTTTAACCTATCAGCAGGTGAAAGCTGAGCATCAGCGACCAGCAGGGTTGCTTCAACGTTTGGGTATTCCTAAGTGGAAATGGTAGGATATTACGATGGATTTTGTGGGGGGTTTACCCAGGACAGTGGGGATTCATGACTCAGTGTGGGTGATAGTGGATAGATACACCAAGTCAGCTCATTTTCTTCTAGTGAAGAGGACTTATACAGTGGATCAGTATGCAGAGTTTTATGTGAGAGAGATTGTACATCTTCACGGGGTTCCTAAGTCTATTGTGTCGGACCATGATCCTATGTTTACCTCCAAGTTTTGGGGTAGTTTGCAGAAGGCTATGTAGACTCAGTTGAAGTTCAGCACGACCTTTCATCCTCAGACTGATGGACAGTCTGAGAGGATGATTCAGGCGTTGGAGGATATGCTTAGGGCATGTGTAATTGACTTTGAGGGATCTTGGAGTAAGTACCTTACGTTGATTGAATTTTCATACAACAACAGTTATCAATCAACGATTGGAGTTGTAACGCCCTGGATAGCCTAGACCGCTACACTGTGTGTTTATATAGTGCCAGACTCGCTAATCAAGTCATTAAAGTAAAAACGTGTTATTGAAATAGTAGAGGAACTAGGGTTAAAAACATTTTGGTCTCAAAAGATACATTTCCATTACTAAACATTTTTTATGTACATGGGATCCCAAAAATGACAGTGTAAAAGCCATTTACAAAAGTTACAAAGTTTATATACATTAACAGCCATACTAAGGCAAAATGAACAGTTAGGTAATCTCCGTCCTGACACAATCCTCGATCGTGGTGATCGAACGGCTGGCTATGTACATTTCACTTCGGAGCTCTCCACCTCAGGCCTGGTCCAGCTTGCTCTTGCCTTTACCTGCACCACGTAGCACCCGTGAGCCAAGGCCCAGCAAGAACACATATCAATAATAGAACATGCACATTTAGCTGTCAAGTCAATCTCACATATGGCATCTCATCAACTTCAAGCGTATCAATAGTCAAGTATTTCATATACAAAGCTTATCAAGCTCATATAACACAATGCACAGACGATAACCAGGGCTAGCGCTCACAAGCTGCTCCCTCTGTTATCCTTTCGTTTCTGGCTCCCAGTGGCCAATTATGCGCTAAATTCATGTACGGTACTCTTAGACCGCTTACACGTGTCCCTTTGCATAATACCAACGATGACACAAAAAAATTCTCGGGAGCACTTAGTCCCATCACAATCATACATTCGGGTGCAGTGTTCTAACCTTTAGCTTTCAAATGGGTTAGTTACGGGCGATACTCTTTGAGCGCGATCCGATCCTCGAGCCCTAGCTTAACACCTCAGTTGCAGAATCGATTCTCCAAGAGTTCCCTGACCTATCTTCAAAGTCCCTAGCCTCAATTTCCACCTTAGCTCTATCTCAGACCTTGACCAGTTCCTGAGCTAATCCCCCAGATTACTTCCTTCAATTCCCACAGACACAGCTCAATCCCAGCAGTTCCCTCTCAAACTCAGTAGTTTTTCCTTTGTTTTTCTGTGTTTTCCTTCCTTTGGTTTCCTTTGAGCGTGTAAGTGAGTTGAGAGAGGTATACTTAGTCGGTTTGTGTTTTCTTCTAAAGACTTCCTTAAGTCTAACTTATCCATTAAGTTAATCCCAAGGCTCGGGGTACCGAAACCGTCCCCGAGGCCAAAATGGTAAAATCCCCCAATATTCCCGCCTAGACATCCTAACCTCAAATATATCTCCAATTATTTATTTTCATCACCCGATAGTCCAAATCACTACCTGATACCTAGAATACCCCTGACTTGCCCAAAATCAATTATAATACCCCGTTGTGACTTTTCCCACTATCTAGCCCTAAGATCGCCTTGAGTCGCCAGCTGTAGATTTATCTACATCATAATGTGGTTCTCGCATATATCTCAAACATTTATATCACATCATATAATATAATCAATTATCATATAAGCTTCATTAAACATATAATTACTCATTAAATCACAATTATTCCAGTAATGCCCTCCTGGCACACTAATCAAGGCCCTTAAGCCTTATTAGTGAATTTGGGTCGTTACAGGAGTGGCTCCATATGAGATGTTATATGGGAGGAGATGTAGATCACCCATTCATTGGGATGAGATGGGTGAGAGGAAGTATTTGGGACTGGACATGATTCTGAAGAAAAATGAAGCTGTTGAGAAGATCCGAGCTCGAATGCTCGCCTCACAGAGCAAACAAAAAAGCTACGCTGATCTTAAGCATAGAGACGTGGAGTTCCAGGTTGGGGATCACATGTTTCTGCGAGTTTCACCACTGCGAGGGGTGAGGAGGTTTGGGAAAAAGTGCAAGTTGAGCCCTAGATGCATTGGACCGTTTGAGATCCTGAAGAGGATTGGACAGGTGGCTTACAGGTTAGCTTTACCACCGTCATTGTTGGGAGTTCATGACATATTCCATGTTTCTATGTTCTAGAAGTACGTCTCAGATACAACACATGTGTTGAAGTATGAAGACTTGGAATTGCAGACCGATTTGTCTTATGAGGAGAGATCGATTCAGATTTTAGATCGGAAGGATAAGGTTCTACAGAATAAGACAATTCCTCTAGTTAAAGTATTATGGAGGAATAGTAGGGTTGAGGAGGCGACCTGGGAGCTTGAGTCAGCGATGCGGGATAAGTATCCTGAGTTATTTAGGTAAATTTTGAGGACGAAATTCTCAGTAGGAGGGGATAGTTGTAACGACCCAAAATTACTAATAAGGCTTAAGGGCCTTGATTAGTGTCCCGGGAGGGCATAATTGGTTTATGTGTGATTTAAATGAATTAATGCATGATTATGTGATAAGCATGCTTATATGATTATATGGATATGTGAAATGCATCACTACGAGTATTAGTATGCATATAGGCCTTGTTTAGCTTATTGGGGCATATTGGTAATTTTAGCCCGTTGAGGGCATAAATGTGATTATTTGTGATAAATTGTTAAGACCACATTATTATGTGAATGTATTTGCGGCATAAGGCTCGAGGCGATCCTAGTGAGCGGTTTAGCGATATAGTCACGGCGGGGATTTATACCCAGCTCGGGGGAGCTTGGAGGTATTTCTGGGAATTTGGGAAATATATTGGAGCCTATTTGACATTGGGGAAACTAATTGGTGATTAATTAGATGACGAGATTTAAGTTGTAGACGTTACGAACACTCGAGGAATTAGCGGGAATTGGGAGCAAATGACCAAAATGCCCGTAGAGTGATTAAAAGGTTTGGATTTAATTGGGAGGGTAAATGAGTCTTTTTCTTATTAGGAGATATACATGATGTTTCTTTTTAGAGTATAAGGGAATGTGGTAGAAACTGAAAGAAGAGAAAAGGAAAGAAAAACAGAACACTCACTTACCTCTCTCTCTCCCACACGATTTGTTACCTCTCTCTCCCTCTCTTGTGAATTTGAAGCTGAGAATTCAGAGAGGTCTAGGCTGGGTCTTGGGACTTTGATCCTTTGAAGTGGCTAAGGAGCTTAACTAGAATTAGCTACCAATTAAGGTAAGGTTTAAATGCTTTTGTCTGAATTTTTCTGGGTTTGTTGTTGTTGATCTCTGAATTTGGATTTTGGATGGGAATTTAAGGACTTGAGCATGGGGATTTTAGGAACTAAAGTCTGGAAGGGAATTGAAGGCAACCTAGGGTCGAATTCTCTCAGATAAGGTAACAATTTCTTGTCTTGACAATTTGAGTTTCTGGGTTTCAGATGAAGTTCTTGAGCTTCAATCTCAATTCTGGTTTTCTAAGTTTGATGATGATATTAGCTAAGTTTTGATGTTATTAGTCATGTTGGACGAGATATAGTGGATTTTAGGCTCAATTTGGAGTTTAGTTGAGGTTTGGAGTGGGTTTATGGAGCTTTGGCTCGGGGAAGTTCGAAGGAAAAACCAGAAAATTTTGCATGTGCTAGCTGTAGCGCTTTAGCGCTAGGCCACATTTTCTGGGAGGCTTGAGTCTCTGACTCTAGCGTTGTAGCGCCCACCATGTATCATTGTAGCGTTGCTCTGCCTCAAGAATTTGGTTTTGGGTATTTTTCCTAGGGTTTTTGCTTGGGGGCTTGGGGGTCGATTCCACCACCCCATTTGGTGGAATTGGGCTTCCCGAGAGCTTGGGATTGGTTCCAAAGTTGGGTTACGGAATTGAATATTAATGAGGATTCTATTTTACTGTTGTGAGTAGGTGTACGCTAGGGCTTGGACGGGATCATGCTCGAGGGTCATCTCAATTAGCCAAAGCGCTCGAAATCAAAGGTAAGAACACTGCACCTGGTTATGTGGTTATGTTGGGACTAAGAGTTCCCTATACTTGTATGTAATATTGTATGATGGTATTATGCCATGTGAACATGAAATAAACACCCTAAGAGTGCCAAAATTAATATTAGTGCACAAGGACGCGGCTCGGCCTAAGCAAGCCGAAGTCAGTGGGACAATCAGAGGGTGCGGCCTAAGGGCGTCGACCCTAGATATTGTATGATATGTTTATTTTTATTAATCTGATGATTATGGCATATTTATTATCTGGATGATTAATTGTTGGTTTACAGATTGATATCATTGATTATATGTACAATGTGATCCGCTGAGTATCTGATTGATCATTTGTGAATTATCTTACTATTGATTATCGTTTATGCTCTGCATTATGGTTTTCTTGCTGGGCCTTGGCTCACTGGTGCTACATGGTGCAAGTAAGGGCAAGGGCAAGGTGGACCAGTCCTGAGTTGGAGAGCTCTGGGGCAGAATGTACATAGTCAGCTGATCGGCCGCCACGACCGAGGGATGGTACAATGATAGGAGAACCTAAAGTGTCTATTTTTCCATTATAGTGGCTTGTGGTTGTACATAAACTTTGAAATTTTGTAAACTATCCTTTAAAAACTATTTTGGGATCACATGTATTAAACGTTTATTTTAATGAGAAATTTCATGTTTATGACCAAAATATTTTAACCCTAACCTAATTACAACTTTAGGGTCACATTTTAAACTATATGACTTGATTAGCAAGTCTTGCACCTTTATAATCACAAAGTGTAATGAAATTGGTTACAATACAGGATCTCATTGTTATTACATAAAAACATAAAGAAAACATAAACATTTAATTATTTGTTCAAATACTAAATGTGGAAAATAAATACATAAATTGAAAAACTCAAAAATATAAACTTCATCCTCAATCTTCCAGCAGTCCATCCATTCATTCCATCTCCAATACACATGCCAAAGCTACCATGAATTTGTCCCACCTTCCAAGTTTATTTTCTTGCACCATCTAAAATAAAAGGAATGAGCCTAATGCCCAGCAAAAAAATCTACTAAAACATAACATAAATCAAAAGACTAAAAAATAACATATACTATAAAACATATACCGTAAAAATGTATATCATATAAACATAGGACTACAATATTAATGGCCATTAACTAATTACCGTAGTATGTGATAAAACCATCTAGGTCCTCAGTCTACTAATCGAGGTAGGTTAGATCACAAAATAGTATATGATAACCCATCTAGGTCCTCTGTCTACTAATCGAAGTAGGGTAAATCATAACTATAATCTACGATAAAGATAAAAATCTTGGGATTGATTTGCTATCTAAGAAACTATAATACCCAAGTGATTATAACATAAAACATATTCATATACATATATAACCTATCATATAAACATATCATAACACATATATCTAACCTATTTCCTTACCAAACACTGGGATATTGGAGACAAGAACGGGATTGAAAAACTCCTAAAACCAAACAGTAAGAATCATAAGTTTCTAAAGAAATGAAGATGAAAAGGAGATTTAAACCATCAAGATAGAAACTTACTGAAAACCTTAAGTTTCAAGAAACTTAAACACCTAAACAAAAGCCATAATAACAAGTTAGGATCTGAAAGAAAATGAAATAAAATAAAAGAATAAGATGAACTATAATGAACTAAACCTGAGGATAAGAATACCTTTGAATAGATTAGAGCTTCGATCTACACGTCAATATCGAAATATCATTATATCTCACTTCCCAAGTGTTTAGAAAAGCTTAGATGGAAAATCTTTTAATCCCAAAACGCTAATGTTTACTCTCTAGAATAAACATAGTAGCTTGAAGCCTCTGTAGAATGCTTGAATAATGAATGAAATGGCTGAGTACTAAGTCCTATTTATAGAGTTCAATGAGTGAAACTAACCCCTTTTAAAAAGAATAAATAAATGAATATTAATTGAATAAAATTTAAATTTTTGTTCAATAGATGCCCATAACTCGGTCAAAAATGTTCAAGAGCAAATCTAAGTTGTTGATGGCTATTTCTAATTCGGTTCCACAAAATTTCAAAAACATCACAAAGGGCTGATATATTGCCCCCTATAGGCGATATATCGCCTGCCCCTATGTCCCAAGCCTTCGTGGTTTCGTTCGTGTGAAATCAACGTGTTTTCCGTATCAACCTTAGGCGATGTATCGGCTCCTATAGATGCGATACATCGGCATACGCTGATATTGTAAACACGTTTTTGCACATTTTTAGCACACTTGAAGTTTGGTAAAAACAACTTTGATTGAGTAAAACGTGATCCTAATAGTTGTTGGAAGGTTCTAGAGCTTCTAGATCTATCTTTTATTAATTTATTCATCTAAAATCCTTAATAAACATACATGTGACAAGTGTCACATTCTCAATTATTCTATCTAAACCTTAGATTATAATAAATAATATTTCTAGGACCAGCTATATTAATCAAACCTTATGTTAAAATTAATATTTCTAAACTATAAGTTAAACTTATAAAATCCATAACTACTTCTACGAGTTTCCAACTAAATCCCGACTTGAACCAATAACCACGAAAACTAACATGCTAAGCTACTACTATAACTACTACTACTACTACTACTACTACTACTACTACTACTACTACTACTACTACTAATACTACTACTACTACTATCTAGCTAAGTAAAATTCAGAGACACTACACATGAGTAGGTTATTACTGCTGGGCATGCTAGATATGCATCCGGAATCTTTATATACTGTTCATGCACATGTTTAAGTTTTCTTACTGAGCCTTGGCTCACGGGTGTTATGTGGTGCAGGTAAGGGGAAAGAGAAGCTGGACTAGCCATGAGTTGGAGCTCTTCGGTGGCGGCGTGTACATATGCGGCTGCTCGACCACCACGGCTGGGGTTATCTTGGAGGAACTAGAGTTGTATCAATTATTTTGCCGCCTAGGTCGGCTTGGCTTGTAACTTTTGAACTGTATTACCCTTGAAACTTTATTCTTGGGTCCCATGTATGAATGTAAATATTTTAATGAAATAATTACTCATTTTTAACCAAATTTTTTAACCCTAACCCTTGTCATTAACCTTAGTTACATTTTTATAACCAAGGGAGTTGATTAAAAAGTCTGGCACTATTTAATGTACACAGTGTAACAGTCCTGGATTAGGAGGACGTTACATGCATATTTATGTGTATTAAATGTGCTTAAAGACCTGCTTTTGTTTAAAATGGGCATTTTCGTAATTTTGACTCGTTAAGCGTATAACTGTAATTTTAATGTGTTATATTCCTGGGACCACATTATTATGTGGGTATTTATGATATTCGGCAAGAATCAATCATTTCAATCAATTTAGCGAAAAATTCACAAAGGGGACTAATACCCGGCTCGGGGTGAGCCAAGAGGGGGGGGGGGTTATTTTGGTAATTTTTTCATATTTTGGGATTTTTTTATAAATGAATGTGTTTGATTGGAAATAAATTATATTTGATGAATTGGTTGAATAATTTGGAGATTAGGGTTATAATTTTGAGGTTTATATGGGGGAATAGAAGCTAATGAAGATTTTGCACCAGAGGTAAATTGGTCATTTGACCAATTGGTATATATTTTTTGGTTAAGTCTGAAAGGCAGCAACACTCATGTTTCCCTCACTCCCCCTCTCCTTATTAGTCTTTGTTTCAAGAATCCTCTCAAGAGCTCAACCTCAAGGTCTAGCAAAGGGCTCAAGGCTTGGACTAGGGAATTCTAGAGAGAAGTTGAGCATTGGAGGAAGTAGGAGCTACCCAAGACACAACTACACCTAGGAATTTTGAAATTTCAAATGTATGATTGCCTAGTTTTGAGCTTCTTTGTGTTCTTGATGAGTTTGAAGGATTAAAGTGAATTTTGAACTTTGATGTGTCTAGGGGACTTAGGTGTTGTGATTGGTGGTGGATGCAAGATTTTTTAACTGTCCTTAAGCTTCGGATTGAACCGAAAAACTCATAATTGGGCTCAGTTTCTCAAATTTGGGATAAGTTTTTGAGTTTAAAGCTCAAATGGTGAATTTTGATAATTATGTATCTTTGGTTGTTTGAGGGTGTTTTTATGATGTACTGGGGTTATAGAATTTGGTTGTGGTCATTTGGTTGTGAAAGTCCATCTAGAATTGTGTTAATATAGGATAATGCAATTTTTGGGTTGTCGCGATGCTTGGGATGAGCGTCGTGTCGCGTATGAGTTCTTTCGAGGGTGGGTGTGCCCTCAGGCCATTGTAGCACCGCAGCTCAAAATGGGAAAATTTTATTGGGGGAGGCTCTCAGTTAGTTGTGGTATTGTGTCTCAAAATGCACAAGTTTCTAAGGGAATTCTCAGCCTATTGTGTAGTTGCGGCGCTGCAGGGGGCGTTGCGGCGCTAATGCATCTTTAGGGTGCATTTGTCTAGGGTTTTGGGGAGTTAACTTGGGAGGCTTGGGGGACGATTCTGCTATCCAATTTAGTGGAATCTGAGGTCCTAAGAGCTAGGGCTTAGCCTTGAAGCCCATTATTGGAAATAGTTCTTGATAAACATATCGTTGATGTTGTGACTAAGGTTTTCGAAAGGCTCGAAAAAAGGATCGCATTGGGGGTTGTTCTACCATTTGCATTGGACTAGAGGTAAGAAAATTGACACATGCACCAAGTGGGGGGCATTGGCTCTAATTATCAAACATGGTTATGACCTTGCATTGAATTGGTTTAAAGTTAAATGTTTGTTTTGTATATGCCTCTATTATCATAGTTAATTGTAAAGATCATTTATTGTTGTGATTGATCGGCTGAGGGTCATTATCGGCAATATACATGTGTAATGTAGGTCGTTATGGCATGGTCATTACAGGGGTGCGGTATGGATCTGTTCGGCATGAGCCATTATACTTGTTGAAAAATAAATGTGAATATGATTGTGATTTATAAGGCATGTATTGGATATAAATGCTTATCTAGAGGTCTGTTTTACTTGATTGGGTTGTCTTGCTCAGCCTTCGCTCACAGGTGCTTTGTGGTGTAGGTAAAGGAAAAGGAAAGCCGGATCAACCATAAGTTGGAGAGTTGTAGGGGCGACGTGTACATACTCAGCCTGCTCGACCACCACGGTCGAGATATTTTTAAGGAACGTTGATTATCATCTTATTTTACCACTTAGGTCGGCTATCTTTGCAATTTTGTTAAACCTGTATTTTGATTTAAAACCTTTTGATCCCTTGTACATGTTCTGTAACATCCTACTAATCCAGGATTGTTACATTGTGTGTTTTTGAAATAGTGCTTAACTCGCTAAACGATTCATTTGGACCTAAACGTGTAATTGAAGTTAACTAGTGGATTAGGTATTAATGATTTTGGTCAAACAATAATCATTTTCCATTAAAAGTTTGAGTTTGTACATGGTATCCCAAGAGATTTTAAAAGTTAAATATAAATCAAGAGAATACAAAAGAGAAGTCATCCTAAGTGGCAAAATAGGGTTCAACCCTAGTTCCTTAACAGAGATCCCGACCATGGGGGTCGAGCAGGATGCATATGTACACACCGCCCCTGAAGCTCTCCAACTCATGCTAGTCCAGCTTCTCTTTACCCTTACCTACACCATATAGTACCAGTGAGTTAAGGCATAGCAAGAAAACTTAAATAAATAGATACAGATAATCAATATATAACAAATATGATGCTTATCAGTAATAAACACACTCAATTATGTGACTATAGGTCACATGAGTGCATACCGCACTTTGTTAATTCAAGCGGTTTCAGAGCCAGACAAGTACATATCGCACTTCCAAAATGGCCCAGCCATAACTTCCTGCATTCCACATGCTTATGCTAACCATGGCTTATAAGTCGAGCTTTTCAAACAGATTCAATCAAGTATGGAGTTCAGACATAACACAGTCATTCACATTTAAACAGATATTTGAAGGCATGATTATAGTCATGTTCAATAACTGAGTCCCAAGCCCTAATCACACCCTGGGTGCAGTTTTCTTACCCCAGGTCTTGTGCCGAAGAACTAGAATGACCTCGAGCAAGATCCTTTCCCAGGCATTGACGTACACCTAGTCACAACCATAAATGGTACTCTCGTTAGGATCCAACTCCAAAAACTAACTCTGGGACTAATCACGTGCTCTTGGGACACCCAATTCCACCAAACAGAGTGGTGGAATCATCCCTTGAGCCCCCGAGCCAGTGCCCTAATATCTGAAAAATTAAGGCCCTAAAAATGACCTAGCACTGTGGCACCGTCTTACAGGTGTCGCGGCGGGCAGCAACCCGTGCCTCACCCAAACCTAGCCCTGCGCCACAACGCGAACCCAAATTATTTTGGGTTTTTCACAATTTCTCCAAACCTAAAATTACCAAAACGAATTCCCAGCCCTTTTTTACCAAAATTCCGACCTCAAAACAATTTTCCCTAACAACAAAGAACATACCAACATGCTCAAAACTTCCCCAAACACAAAGGCACCCAAAATCACCATTTGAGAACCTACTAGGAAAGGGATTCATTACCTACTATGAAGATAATTGATGCCCTTGCCAAGAAAAGGATTCATTACCTGAAATTTCAAATTTATGAAGATAATTTATGCCCTTGCCAATTCTAATCCTCTTGACCACCTTAATTCTCTTAGAAATCCTCCAAAGTACCAAGAGAAGTGATTAACTTAATGGTTGTGTTGGGGGAAACTTCAAGAATTAGATTTGAGAGAGAAACATTTGTTTTTGAACGTGTAAGGCAGCTAGGTCCCAAAACTTAGCAGATATAGTCTAACAATGGGTCAAAATGATCATTATACCCTCATCCTATAACTTCTTTCCAAAGCATCCTAAGGATTAAATATTCATTTTAGCCTAATCTCCCATGAACCTCAAACTACACCACATATTCCCAGTTAAATATATTAAACCCAAATACTCACCATATTAATTCCCATTGACCAATTCCTCTCAGTAATTTTCCAAATTACCAAAATAACCCTAAGCTCAGCCTGAGCCGGGTATTTACCCCCGTTGTGACTTTTTCGCTACATTGCTCACTAGGATCGACTCGTTCCGAATATCAAAAATATATCCACATAATAATGTGGTCTCAATCACTTGGCATATATAACTACAGATATACCCTCAATGGGTCAAAATTACGAAAATGTCTTTTTTAACAAAAATGGGCCCATAAGCATACTTATTACACTTAAACATGTATAAGCACTCATATCGTAATATAACTCATATAATTCACATAATCACACATATAATCACAATTAAATCATATTAACACATAAAAAACTCCAATTATACCCTATTGGCACACTAATCAAGGCACTAAGCCTTATTAGCAAATTTGGGACGTTACAACTATCCCCTCCTTATAGAAATTTCGCCCTCGAAATTTACCTGAACAACTCGGAATACTGATCCCGCGTGTCTGAATCTAATTCTCAGGTCGCCTCCTCAATCTTGTTATTCCTCCATAACACCTTAACCATAGGTATAGTCTTGTTCCTCAAGAATTTATTCTTTCTATCTAGGATCTTATGTTCCTCACAGGATTATAACTCAATACATGAGTTGCATTTGACACATATTTCTGAAGCATTGAGACATGAAACACACTGTGAACTCCTGACAATGCTTGAGGTAAATCCAACCTGTACGGTACCTGAACAATCCTCTCGAGGATCTCAAAAGGTCCCACAAACCTAGGGCTTAGCTTGCCCTTCTTCCCAAACTGCTTCACCCCTCTCAAAGGTGAAACACGAAGGAAAACGTAGTCCCCAACCTAGAACTCTATGTCTCTACGCTTAGGATCGGCATAGCTCTTTTGTCTACTCTGAGAAGCGAGCATCCGAGCTCTCATATTCTCAATAGCTTCTTTGGTCATCTGAATTGCTTCAGAACCCAAATATCGCCTCTCACCCATTTCATCCCAATGAATGGGTGATCTACACTTCCTACAATACAACATCTCATATGGAGCCACTCCAATCGTTGATTGATAATTGTTGTTGTAGGAAAATTCAATCAAAGGTAAGTACTTACTCCATGACCCTTCAAAGTCCAATACACACGCCCGAAGCATGTTTTCCAATATCTGAATCGCCCTCCCAGACTTCCCATCTGTTTGAGGATGATAGGTGGTACTAAACTTCTATTGTGTACCCATAGCCTTCTGCAAACTTCCCCAAAACTTGGAAGTAAAGGTGGGGTCTTGATTTGACACAATAGACTTCAGAGCCTCATGGAGATGTACAATCTCCCTGACATACAACTCAACATACTAATCTCAATAAAATTTATCCTCACAGGAAGAAAATTGGCTGACTTGGTATATCTATCTATAATCACCCATACCGAGTCATGCTGCCCCACCGTTCTGGGCAAGCCCACGACAAAATCCATAGTGATGTTTTCCCACTTCCACTCAGGAATACATAAAGGTTGTAACAACCTAGCTGGCCTCTAGTGTTCAACCTTCACTTGCTGAACATTAGGCACTTAGCCACATAATCAATCACATATTCTTCATCCTAGGCCACCAATATAGAGTCTTTAAATCCGGATACATCTTCGTGGTGCCTGGATGATAGGAATAAGGAGTAGTGTGAGACTCATTTAGAATCTCCTGTCTAATAGCAACATCCATCAGAACACAAATCCGATCCTTATATCTTAGTAGACCCATCTCATAAACTATATAGTCTTTAGCCACTAAACTTAGGGTGTCCCCTCTATGCTACATCAACTGAGGATCACTCATTTGACCTTCCTATATCCTCTCTAACATAGTAGATAGAAAAGTGATGTTGGCCAGTTGACCCACTACCAACTTTATCCCTGCTCTAGTCATATCCTCTACCAATTCCTTTGAAATCTGCTTCAAAATGAATAACTATCTCGGACCTCTCTGACTTAAGGCATCCACCACCACGTTGGCTCTCCCTGGGTGGTAAAGAATCTCACAGTCATAGTCTTTCACCGACTCCAGCCAATGCCTCTGTCTTATGTTTAGATCTTTTTGGGTAAAGAAATACTTCAGACTCTTATGGTCAGTGTAAATCTCACACGTCTCTCCATATAGGTAGTGTCGCCACACTTTCAGTGAAAATACCACCCCTGCCAACTCCACATAATGAGTAGGGTATCATTGTTCATATTCCTTTAGTTTTCGTGATGCATAGGCAATCACCTTTCCAGCCTGCATAAGAACACAACCTAACCCACTGTTGTGATGCATCGCAATAGAACACAAACTTTTCCTGATCTGAAGGAAGACTTAGAACTGGAGCATTGATCAATCGCCGCTTCAAGTCCTGGAAGTTGTTCTTAGATCTATATGACGATACAAACTTCAGGTTCTTGTGTGTCAACTCTTTCAATGGTATAGCAATCTTTGAGAACCCTACAACGGCTGATAGTACCCTTCCAAGCCAAGGAAACTTTTGATTTCTGAAGCACTCCTTGGCCTTGGCCAATATCTGACTACCTCAATCTTAGTCAGATCAACCTTGATTCCATCTTTACTAACAATGTTGTCGAGGAACGTCACCTGAGGTAACCAGAACTCGCATTTCTTAAAGTTTGCATATAGTTTGTGCTCTCTAAACCTCTGTAGTACTAACCGGAGATGCTGCTCATGAAGACAATCATGAATCTATCTAGGTAATCCTTGAACACTCTGTTCATCAAATCCATTAAAGTATTTGGGGCATTAGTCAATCAAAATGACATGACTAAATACTCATAATTCCCATACCTCGTGCGAAAAGTTGACTTCAGAATATCCTCATCTTTCATCCTCAACTGGGGATAACCAGATCAATGATCAATCTTTGAGAACATTGTCCTACCTTGTAGCTGGTCAAATAAATCATCAATCCTTGGCAGCGGATACTTTTTCTTGATAGTCATCTTATTCAACTTACTGTAGTCAATGCACATCCTCAATGACCCATCCATCTTCTTCACAAATAATGTTGGTGCACCCCAAGGTTAGAAGCTAGGCCTAATGAATCCTGATTCTAGTAACTCTTGTAATTGAACCTTCAATTTTGTAGGACCCATTCTGTAGGGTTCCTTGGATACTGTCCCTAGCACCAACTATATGACAAACTCAATCTCCCGTTGCGACAATAACCCCGATAGGTTCTCTAGAAACACATCTAAAAATTCACAGACCAAACTAGTCTCTACCGACCCAACTGGCATATTCCTGGTGGTATCCACTATGCTCGTTAGGAATCCTATGTAACCTCATTGCAATAGGTCTCTAGCCTTCAATGCCGAGATCATAGGAATGTGAGGCCTACTCATAGTGCCAAAAAACATGAACATGTCCTCTCCCTCAAGCTCAAAGGTCACCATCCTCCTTTTACAGTCTATGGTTGCCCCATACTTGGCTAACCAATCCATCCATAGAATCATATCAAAGTCCTCCATAGCCAACTGTATAAGATCCACAAACAACTCCCTACTATCAATCTCTGTTGGTAACAATCTTACCCATCTCCTAGAAACTACTAATTCCCAAATAGGCAGCATGGTCTCAAACCCCACAACGTAAAAATCACATGGTCTACATAATCTGTCTATTACCCTACTAGATACAAAAGAATGTGTAGCACCAGAATCAATCAACAAAGTGAAAGGAGAACCAGCGCTAGGGATATGACGTGTCACTACTGAGGGACTAGCCTCAGCCTCTGACTTCGTTAAGGTAAACACTCGAGTTGGAGTCAAGCTATCCGCCTTCTTTGGTTCCTCCTTCTTCGAGCTCAGGCAGTCGTTCTTGAGAAGTCCAACCACCCCCACACAAGTAGCATTCCTTCGCTCGGCATTCTCCTAGATGGCACCTCCTACACTTGGAACACTTCGGGTAACTCCTCCAAGCCTCATTGTAGCCCTGGCGGCTACCCTGAAGACCCCAACCTTTCCTATCAAGTCCAATAGTAGTTGGAGTGTCAGGGGTCTTCCTCTTCTAGTCTTTAGGGCCTCTGCCCCTACTAGATCCCACAAATGGAGGCATTGCCCTCCAAACATCACGTCATGCAACACTCTATCTCCAGATCTTATTCTCGGCCTCCTCAACCGTAAGGGCTTTCTCATCCACCTGAGCATAAGTAGTTTCCCCAAGCACTGCCGTAATCTAAACATCATAGGCTATCATAGCACTCAGTACTCGAACAAATCTATCATGTCTTGCTACATTAGTAGGCACCAAGTCCGATGCAAATTTAGCCAGCCTATCAAATTTCATGGCATACTTGGTGACTGACATACTACCTTGTACCAAATTGATAAACTCGTTCAATTTCGCAGCTCGAACTGTGTTGTTGTAGTATTTCAGGTTAAACAGGTCCCAAAACTCATCCCATTTTATAGTAATAACATTCTGTGTTTGGGACACTATTTCCCACCAAATAGTGGCATCGTCCTAGAACATAAAGGTGGCGCAAGCCACTCTGTCATTTCCTGCCACCCTCATAAAATCCAGGATGGAGGTAGTCATGCTCATCCACTGTTTAGCCTTGAGTGGATCTGGACCTCTCTCAATGGTTGGAGGGTGTTGTTTCTTAAATCTTTCATACAATGGCTCCCACCTGTTTTCAACCTCTGGCTACTGTACAACTAGTACCACATCAGGTGGCATGACTGGTGCAGCGTTCCCTGGCGGAACCTGATGTCTCAATAACCGAATCTCACCTTCCTCACTTTGAAGTCTAGCTTTCATATCAGCAAGCACTTGTTGCCAGTTCTTAGGGGCTGGCTAGGGTTCTAACCCTGGTTGTCATCTCTAGCCTTAATCTCAGTGCCAGCTAGTCGAATTGATCGCCCTGAGTCATAACTCTCCAAGTATATTTGCAATCAATGACTCGACTTATCATGCAATGACAACGAGTTCTAGAAGTCATCCCACGGTCAAAATCCAACACTTAAGCAAATACATGTAACCACAATACTAATAAGCATTTCAATAGGTCTAACATACAGTAGCAATGCTAATAAACATGCCTTTTCATATGCACATAGCAATCAAGGTCCAGGCCCTATTAGTATAACTCATGCTCCATAATCAAGCATGCAGCTAAGGCATATATACTTCATTTGAACAATTAAGCACATAATCACATCATTAGTTACCAAAACCCTGAGTCGAGCTTATCTTTAGCGGTGAGTGTACATGCCTAGCCAATCTTCATGAACACATAAACCTGGACGCCTCTGATACCAATTTGTAACATCTTACTAATTGAGGATTGCTACTGTAACACCTTGGATAGCCAAGGTTGTTACACTATGTACTTTTAAATAGTGTTAGACTCTCTAATCGAGACATTTGGTCGAAAACATGTAACTAAAGGTAATTAATAGGTTAGGGGTTAAATTTTTGGTCAAAAGAAGTAATCATTTCATTAAAAAGTTTAAGTTGGTACATGGGATCCCAGAATAAACATTAAAAGGTCATTTACAATTCAAAAGAATACAACAGGTCGACCTAAGCAGCAAAATTAGGGTTCGACCCTAATTCCTCTGTGAACCCCTAGCGATGGTGGTCGAGCAAGCTACATATGTACACACCGCCATCGAACTCTCCAACTCATGGCTAGTCCAGCTTCCCTTTTCCTTTACCTGCACCACATAGCACCTATGAGCCAACGCTCAGCAAGAAAACTTAAACATGTTGATAAGTAGTTAATAACATATTACAAAATCATAATCAGCATGCCTAGTAGTAATAACCCTACTCATGCATGCATTAAATCCAGATAAGGGACTATGGAGTCACGCTGGGGCTCGTTGCCCTACATCTGTATAACCAGCCTTAGGGCTGGCCAAGCATACCTGGTGCTTTATTTTCCAAGTGACCATAGGGTCAGTCAAGTGTATACCATGCTCCTAGATAGGCCTAACCATATCGGCCAGCGCTCAGTGCTATTGTCTCCCTTGACTTATAAGTCAGGCCTTTCGTCCAGTACTTAGCGCGATATTGTCGCCCTTGACTTATAAGTCAAGCATTTTGGCCTACGCTCAACGCGTTATTTCCACCCTTGACTTATAAGTAAAGTCTTTCAATCAAATAATACAAACAAGCATAAATCATTTAACAATTATCCAAATACAGAGCGCACTCAAGCATGCTTAATCAAATAATCACGGGCATAATCATAATCATGCTCATTCACATGGGCCCGAGCCCTAATCATAACCCAGGGTGCCTTTTTCTTACCTCTGGTCCAAGAACTAGATAAATAAAAATTACCCTCAACCACGATCCCCTTTCGGGCCCTAGCGATACCCTATTCACAACCATAATAGAGGATATCCATAAATATTGAGTAAATGAAGACTTTCGGACTGAGTCCTAGCCTTAGAGATCTCGAATTCTACTAAACTGGGTAGTAGAATCTTCCCGATCCCTTAGGTGTAGGTCCCCGCAACTCGAAACATCACTTGGTCATTCTTTCCCATTAGCGTCGTGGCACACCCCTGTAAGGCTGCGGCGCATCCTAAAGCAGATAGCCCTGTCCCTGTTTTCACTAGACACACGTCGCGGTGCAACCCACCAGGCCCTATGGCGTTATGGCGGTTCAGAAGAACCACCAACGCCCCTGAGTTCATACAGGCCACGGCGCTCGAAGAATAGCGCAACCCCATGAACCTAGTTTTCAAACATTTTCCTCTGAGCCAAATCCCTCAAAATCCATCCCAAATAACAACCAAACCCATAATTGAGTTCGAAACTCATAACAACACATCACAGGCAGCATATAAAACCTAGAGACCAAACCAAAACCTCACCACAACTCAAAATTCAATCCTTAAGTTCAAAACTCAAGAACACTCTAAAACAAAACCAGAAATTCATCAAAACAAAGTTTGAAACCTTACCTTAGCTGAGCAATTCAACCCCTAAGCTCCACCTTAGTCCAATCCTAGCTCCAAACTCCTTCAATTACCAAGCCAATCTCTCAAAATTTCAAGAACTCACCCAAGTGAGAGGAAGGTAGAGGGAAAACATAAGAGAGAGAAAGGGAGCTGAGTGTTTCTGTTTTGTGGTTATCTGCTATCTAAAAGCTTCTAGGTGACTAAACTGTTCTAAGGGCAAGAAAAGACTAAAATGCCCCTCACCCAAAACTTTCTCTTTAGTGCTCTCAAGGGCAAAATCATATTTTGCCACCATTTCCCATTAATCCTCAATTAACACCACATTTCCCGAATAATTCTAATATCTCCAAATATTCACCAAATAACTTCCCATTACCCGATAAATCCCGGTAATGCACTAAATTATCAAAATATCCCTAGGCTCACCCCGAGTCGGGTATTTGACCTCGTTGTGACTAACCGCTAACTTGCTCACTAGGATCACCTCGTGTAGAATAACACAAATATATCCACATAATAATGTTTTCTTAATCATAAAACACATATATTTACAAATATACCCTCAACGGGTCAAAATTACGAAAATACCCTTCTAATAAGAAACAGGCTCACATGCATGCTTAATACACCTAAACATGCTATAATAGTCATATCATAATATAACTCACATAATCATGCATATAATCACATAAACACATAATTAATCCAATTATTTCCCTCGTGGCCCCCTAATCAAGACACTAAGCCTTATTAGGGAATTAGGGACGTTACAATTATCCCCTCCTTAAAGGAATTTCGTCCTCGAAATTTTATCTGCACAGTTCGGATACTGATCCTGCATATTTGACTCCAATTCCCATGTTGCTTCCTTGACCTTGGTGTTCTTCCATAATACCTCAACGAAAGGTATGGCCTTATTCCTCACAACCTTGTCCTTCCTGTCTAATATCTAGACTACTTGTTCCTCATAGGATAGATCTGCCTGCAACTCCAGATCTTCGTAACTCAATACATGAGCCTCATTTGATACATACTTTTGAAGCATCCAAATATGAAACACATTCTGCACTGCTGACAATGTTGGATGTAAGGCCAATCTATAGGTCACCTGACCAATCCTCTCTAGGATCTCAAATGGTCCTACAAATCTAGGGCTCAACTTGCCCTTTTTCCCAAACCTCTTCACCCCTTCTAACGGTGAAACTCTAAGGAAGACATAGTCTCCCACTTGGAACTCCACATTCCTGCGCTTCGGATCTAAATAGCATTTCTGTCTACTCTGTGATGCGAGCATCTGAGCTTTAATCTTATCGATAGCCTCATTGGTCTTCTGAACTGGTTGAGGACCCAAGTATTTCCTTTCACCCATCTCATCCCAATGAATTGGTGATCTAAACATCCTACCATATAGCATCTCATAAGAAGCCACTCCAATGGTCCACTGACCAATGTTATTGTAGAAAATTTCTATCAAAGGAAAATACTTACTGTAACATCCCAAAAATGTAAATAAGGTTTAGAACCTTGATTTGCATGCCGAGAGGGCATAATTGAATATATGTGTGATTAATTGGTTAAATATGTGACTATCTGGAATGCATGATTTATATGATAATATGAATATATTTATGTACATGTTTATGGGTATTAAATATGCATGTGAACCCATTCTTGTTTTTAAGGGCATATCTGTAGGTTTGTCCCGTTAGGGCACAAATGCGATTATATGTGTTAAATGGTTAAGAACACATTATTATGTGGATATATTTGCAGTATACAACTCGACGCGATCCTAGTGAGCGAATTAGTGGAATAGTCACAACATGGTATAATACCCAGCTCAAGGTGAGCTTAGGGGTATTTTGGGAAGTTTAATGTATATTTGGGATTTATCGAGTAGCGGGTAAGTAATTGGTAATTAGTTGGGTATGTCGAGATTGGTTGGAAATTGGTAGGACGACTCGAGGAATTAGCAGGAAATGGGGCAAATAATTATTTTACCCTTAAGAGCAATTAGAGGGTTGAGTTGATTTTAGGGGCATTTTGGCCCTTTTTAGTTAAGGGTTATACTCGGTGGAAACTCTAGGAATAATCAGAACTCACTAGAAAATACTCAAACTCTCAGCACTCTCTCTCCCCCTCACTCACGTTCTCTCTCTTCTTGTCTTGTGCCTAAGGAAGCTTTGAACTTTGGAAGAGAAACTTAAGGAATTAGGCTTGAGGGCTGAGGAACTAAGGCTAGGATTTTGAGGTGCAGCTCGGGGACATCATCACCATCATCAAGGTAAGGGTTAAATTTCAGTTGTTGGGTAGAATTCTGTTGTTGTTGTAGGAGTTTATTGTCGGGAAAACTTATACATGATCATGTTTATTTTCATGTAAATCATATATTAAACATATTAATATAAGATAACCTAGAACATGTTTCTAAAATTGAATTCATACAGAGATAATGATAAGAACACTTACATTATTGTGCTACGGAATGATTGAATCCTTCCTTCAGTTTCTCTAACCCTTGTATCCTTTCTGACGCAGATTATCACTGAGAAACTGAACCGTTCTTCAATTTTCTTCACAGCCTTCCAAAGTATCCTTAGAATCACCTAGACTAGGGTGAGAAATTATCACCACATGAGAGAGATACTGAGAGAAGAAGAGAAAGGAATATTGAGGCTTAGAAAAGGAATTATGTTGTAGAGAGAATCTAAAACCTACTAGATCTTCTCATAAACAAGTGTGTTTTCAACTCTCACTTAGCACTCATTTTATAGACTCAATTAGGCCATTTATTTTAATTAAAAAATCAATAAAATAATAGCCCATTATTAGCCCTAGGTCGATTTCTCATGGGCTTTAGGCCCGTGAAATTTCCCATAAACCCATTGGACTTAAAATCAATGCCTGTCTAATTTACTATTGATTTATTAATTATATAATTATTTAAATCTTTTATCAAATTAATTATTTATAATTTGAACCTTGATTTAAACGTATTTATTAATTTACACACTAATTTATCTTAATTAATAAATCTTCCATAATTTCTCTTTTCTTCTCTAAATTACATAACTCCGTGAAACTATCCAAGATTGACTTGGTCAACTTTGATAATTAAATCAATTAATTGAGAATATCTAGAAGATTTTATCCAAGGTACAATGGGGACCATGGGCCTATGAAATCAAGCTCCAACAAGTTATCATAAATCTAACAAATAAATTTACTAACTTATTAATTCCTCGTGACTTCACTAAAGACTCAGAATTGCACTCTTGAATTCATAGAATGCTCTATAAGCAATATAGATACGTTATTAATTATCCATTATTACAACCATAATTGTCATTCAATCTTCTATGGACAGTCTACAATGAGATGGGACTAAAATACCGTTTTTCCCCCCATTGTATTTTATCCTTAAAACACTTAGTTCCCTGTAAATCATATTTTAGTAAACTAATATTAATTACTGAGATGAGATCTCTATCATTTAGCGCCTTGAACCAAACTAAAAGGAAACCACTATTTCACTTCTTCATCAGAAGCTATAGATATTCATATCTATGATTAACACTCCCACTCAATTATACTACCGGGTTCCCAATATATTAGTATGGGCTAGTCCGTAGGGTAAGCTGGTAACGAACAAGATAAAGAACTCAAATAATACAATCAGTTAGAATACTATCCATTCAGAATTGAGATTGAATTGACATATGGTCAACTATACGATATGCCTAGAATAGATAATAACAGTATGTTTACTTATCCTGTCTACTGTCAATATCGGTCCAGTCTGATGTAACAAATACATCTGATCTTATCTACTTTGCTAATGTTCTGGAAAGAACATAACATTACGATGTGTAAATAGATCATATCGTAGATTGGCAAGTCATTGTAAATCCTGTGCACTGACTAATCTTAGGACTAACTTATTTTGAACATATAATCATATTTATATTCCATTGTGATTTCGCCACTGTGAATATGATTAGCTATATGCTCGGGATTTAATATTAGTTTATATTAAACAAATAATCATGAAAATAAAACATGTGAGAAAATTGATTGAACAAGACAAAAAATGATTTCTATTCTTTTATTGATAATAAACTGATATTACAAAGAAATTGGGTTTTAATTAGGGCATAAAACCCCAACAAACTCCCACTTTCACTAATTTAAACTAATGACTTAATTCTAAAAATCTCATTTCCTTGATATGCTTATCAAATGTAGCTTTTGGTAGTGTCTTCGTAAACGGATCTGTAAGATTGTCTTCAGATGCAATCTTCACCTTCACATCTCCCCTAGCCACATATTCTCAAATTATGTGATACTTCCTTTCTATATGCTTACTCCTCTTGTGACTACGAGGTTCTTTCGAGTTAGTTATCGCTCTTATATTGTTACAAAACAACACAAGCGATTTATCCATTTCTGGAATAACACCAAGATCCGAATAAAACATCTTTAGCCAAACCTTTTCCTTAGCTGCTTCTGACACAACTATGTATTCAGCCTCCATGGTGGAATCTGATATTGCAGAATGTTTTACGCTTCTCCATATCATAGCTCCATACCCAAGAGTAAACACCATTCCAGAAGTAGACTTCATATCATCGACATCAGTCTGAAAATCTGAATTGGTGTAGCCTACAGGGTTCTATTCACCACCCTTGTAGACTAACATATAATCCCTAGTCCGCCTTAAATACTTCAAGATATGCTTAACTGCTATCCATTGTTCTGGTCCTGGGTTTGATCGATACCTTCTCACTACTCCACTGCATAGCAAATATCTGGTCTAGTACACAACATAACATACATCAGACTTCCAACTACAGATGCGTAAGGAACTGTTCTCATTGCATCTTCCCTTCAGGAGTTTGGGGAGACTACTTCTTTGAAAGATGAATTCCATGGCAGGACGGTAGATGTCCTTTCTTGGAATTTTTCATTGAGAAACGTTCAAGCACTTTATCAATGTAAGCTACTTGAGATAGAGCTAAGAGTATGTTCTTTCTATCCATGATGATCTGGATACCTAAAATATAACTTGCTTCACCCAAATTCTTCATTTGGAATTGAGTACTCAGCCAATTCTTTACATCTGTCAATTTCTTAACATTGTTTCCAATGAGTAAGATATCATCTACATAAAGAACCAGGAATACCACTATTTGATTTGCCTTCGATTGGTAAATACAAGGCTCGTCAATATTTTGTTCAAAGCCATAGGTTTTGATTATTTCATCAAACCTAAGGTTCCAGGAATGAAAAGCTTGCTTAAGTTCATAAATGGACATATTCAACTTGCAAATTTTTTTCCTTCTTGTCCAACTACTTTAAATCCTTCTGGTTGATCCATATAAATGACTTCGTCAAGCTTCCCATTAAGAAAACTTGTCTTGACATCCATTTTCCAGATCTCATAGTCGAGAGCAGCTGCTATGGATAGGAGGATGCGAATGGACTTGAACAAGGCTACCGAACTAAAAGTTTCCTCATAGTCCACACCTTCTCTTTGGGTATAACCCTTTGCCACTAATCGAGCTTTGTAATTTTTGATATTTCCATCAACACCTCATTTCTTCTTGTAGATCCACTTGCACCCAATGGCCCTAAAGTCACTAGGTGCTTCCACAAGTTCCCAGACGGAATTTGAGTACATGGACTCCATTTCCTGTTTCATGGCTTCGAGACATTGTTCCTTTTCAGGGCTAGCCATTGCTTGTTTGAAAGACAACGGAACATCATAACTAGTGTCACCAACAACCATAATGGTTTCACCATCCAAACCATAGCGAACTGAGTTCCTAGAAACCCTCCCTCTATGATGAGGCTCCGTGACTGTTTGCTCAAGAACAGCGGTACTTTCTTCATTTAAATCGACTTGCTTCGGTTGGACATTAAGAGTGGGAATTTCATCATCCACTCGTGTTGATGACAATGGAACATTGGTTTTATTCATTTCTTCAACCATCTCCTTTAAAACTACTTTGCTACTTTGTTTGAAGTTTTGGACATAGTCATTTTCCATAAAAGTAGCATTCGTAGAAGTAAACATTTTCTTTTCTGAATGACTATAGAAAATTCCACCCCGAGTACCTTAAGGATGGCAAAAAAAAACATGTAAACTTATGTTTGAGGTTCTAGCTTTCCCTCCTTTTTCCTCAAGACATGGGCGGGACACCCCCAGATTCTATAATGGCGTAAACTAGGTTCACGACCATTACAGCGTTCTAAAGGTGTTTTGGGAATTGATTTGGATGGCATAACATTGAGAATGTCGTTCGCGGTTTCAATTGCATGTCACCAGAACAAAGTTGGTAGAGTTGAGTAACTAAGCATGCATCTAACCATTTCCAATAAAGTTCTGTTCCGGTGTTCTGCTAGACCATTTTATTGCGAAGTACCTGGGGTAGTAAGTTGTTATAAAATCTCAAGTTCAGTTAAATGATCATGGAACTGCATATCCAAATATTCTCTACCCCTATCAGATTGCAAGATCTTTAATGTTTTACCTATTTGGTTCTGAGCCATTGCTAGGAATTCCTGAAACTTTGAAAATGTTTCTGATCTCCTATGCAATAGGTAAAGACATGAGTATCTATAGTAATTGTCAATGAAAGTGATGAAATACTCAAAACCACCCATGGCTTGTACATTCAAAGGTCCACAAACATCTAAATGGACAAGTCCAAGTGGCTCTTTGGCCCTATCACCCTTTGTAGAGAATGGAAGCTTGGTCAGTTTTCCTTCTAGACAAGATTCATAGACAGGTAATTTGCCTAAGGTTAGTTCCCTCAAAGGCACGTCCTTTGTAAGTCTTTGAATCCTATCATAGCCAATGTGACCTAGTCTCAAATGCCATAAATATGTCATGTTGTCGTTATTGGTCTTAAGGCCTTTATTGGTCCAAGGTTTAGCTACTTTGAATAAATCATTTTTAAGAGTGAGGGGTTCGTTAGGTCGCAGAATATAAAGCCCGTTTTCCAAACATACAATACACAATTGTGATCCATTGAAAGAAATAGATATATTAGAACTTGTGAAAGTCATAACAAATTGTTCTAATTGCAACATGGAAATTGAAATTAAATTTCTTCTAAAATCTGAAATAAAAAATACATCTTTCAAAATTAAAATTTTATTTCTGAACTTCAGACGAGCTCTTCCTCTAGCTTGGACCGCAACAAACGCTCTGTTCCCAACTCCAAGCTTCAAGCTACCTTCGTCCACTTCCTCCCACAATTCAAGAAGCTGTAAAGAGTTGCAAACATGGTTAGTAGATCCAGAATCAATATTCCAAATGGATTTATCATTCTCTAAAACACATGCTTCTAAGATAGATGAACTATAATCACTACCATTGCTTTTCGCTGCTAGAAACTTAGGGCAATCCTGTTTCCAATGCCCCTTCTCTTTGTAGTGAAACCATTTACCTTTACATTTCTTATTCTTTTTCTTTCCCTTAGGTGTCTGTGCATATGGTTGTGCACTCATCTTTGCAGGCTTTGTAGGCTTGGGGTTGTCTTTTTATCCACCTTTCCTCTTGTTTCCAACCTTCGAAGATGAAGTTAGGTTAGCTTTGGCCTTAGCTGGATCAGCAGCAGTAGTAGTAGTTGTCTTCTGTTCTCCTCCTTTACTTGGTCCACCCATGATAGACTCAAAAGTCTTCAGCTCGTTCATGAGCTGCATCAGACCATAGTTAAGTTTATTCAACGCATAGTTGGTTGTGAATGGCTGGAAAGCTGGAGAGAGACTTTTTAGGATTAAGCCGACTTGAGTTTCCTCATCTATTGTTCTCCCTGCAGTTCAGCTTACTGAATGTAGTTTGTCATTTTGATCAGATGATCACGAACATGTTGAGAAGGTGCCATCCAAGCATTGGCATATTTCTTGGTGGCCTCGAAACGAGTCTTTGCTGACTTGGCACCAAACATGTCTTGGAGCTAACCCATGATTTCGTAGGTAGTCTCGACATTCTCCATCTTTGTCTTGAGAGTGTCGACCGTACTAGTCAACATGTAGTACCGCACCTTGTTGTTAGTCGCCTGCCGACACTCATACTTATCCTTCACAGACTTGGTGGCTCCTTCAGCTGGAACTTCCAGGAATTCCTCAGTCATGACGAACTTGGAGTTGTCACCAATCAACCCAATGTTGATGTTCTGCTTCTACTTAAGGAAGTTTTCTCCAGTGAGTTTCTCCATAGAAAGTTGAGAAAGGATGGGAGTAGACACAGTCATACTTAAAACTACAAATTATTAATAAATAGAAATCAATCACATTTGCTCAATAAAACTCCTATTCACGCAAATTTCAAGAAATATCACAACATATACAAAAACAATCATATCTCTATTTCTTTAGTTTTTTAACTAATCTATGATATCCTTGTCCCGGTTGGTGAGAGTCAAAAATACCACTAGTTAAATAAAGTTGTAAACTCATTTAATAATTGACATCATTATTAACAACCTACTATTCGATCAAAATAAGAAAACAAAATCTCTTATTTTATGAGCTAGATTCATGGTTTTGATAATCAATAGATTTAGTCCTAGTAGTCACCGAAGGGGTGAGTTTAATAGAATTTGACCTATAATTATCTATCTTTTGAAATTTAACCTTGTCAAAATAACTAATGAACACCTTCCGTAGGGGGATGAATCAAAGCGTCTTGAGACCCCATTAAGCTACTGACCTTGTTAAACCAACGGTGGAGATCGAATATAATTCTTAAAATAAGCTCATTATAAAATTAAAAATAGTATTTTTGTTATTTATTTTCAAAAATTAATGATTATGGTTCTCCAAAAAATAGAAAAGTTAAATTTTTAAATCCAAAGTCCTATAATTTTCTATTAATTCTAAAGTGTCACATTGAAACAAATTCAATTGAATTAGAATTAATTTGTTGCTAATCAATAGTTAGGTATAACTATTATAATGAACTTATACAATTAAGCCCAACTCAGGCAAATGGACCTTAACGTTGGGCTTGTATGGAGGAGGGATGGGTCCAATATGTCGTTCCCACTACGAAGGCTCCCTTACTTCCATACAAGGTCTAAAAGACAGGAATTTAAACCTTTGTTTTATTAATTGGTTAGGCTCACTATAGCCATGCAAAGCAAATGGGTCTTCACAAGTGCAACCACCCACAAGAGAGGAATTTAAACTTTACATTTTCTAATAGGCCCAAATAAAACCTATCATTTTATGAATATTTTATTCGGCAAAATCCATATCTTAAGCAAACATACGGGCCATTATATGTGTTATCCAATAAATTCGCATTAGTGACGTGGTAAGTGATCCCTGAACACGTGGCTGACACCTGGAAATGTTCGGCTAGAGTATCGACCAGAAGATGTGCTGAAGGTAGTAAACGGCCCAGTCCTACCTGCGACCAGGCTGGTCGGTAGTTCCGCATACACGGCAACATTAATGGGAAGATCTTTGTAATCCTGAATTTATCTCACTCAATCTCCTGAGTACCCGATTATTCAGGGGAGAATATCTGTAACAATCTTTTGTAATCCCCCTTGAGCCTATAAATAGCAAGAGATAGCTCAAGGGAGGGACTTTTGGCTTTGGAATCATTTGAGACTATAATTATTTTCCTAGGAATATTGTACTGTTCTTGAGAGGTTAGTGAAACTCATTGAACCCTAGTTCTTTGATCACTCTTCTGATTCTTATATCAATATCAGTCTAAGTGGACGTAGGTCATTACCAGATCCTGGGGCCGAACCACTATAAAAATTCTTGTGTGATTTACTGTTTTTGCCATACGTTCTTCTCTATACATTCATTCATATCAATCACATTTTGACTCCGTGTCAGTTGGCCAAATCTTGGGTCAACATTCTGGTGCTTTCATTGAGAGATTTATTTATTGCTATTAAGAAAACTAATGGCGAAAGTAGGAAAGAAAACTGGGCAGGCGACCGCCGCTGCACCGTCGAACCCTCCTCCTCCTCCTCCTCCTGCAAGCATAGCGGAGGATGAGCCGCAACTGGATTTTGAAGAGGAGGAAATGGATGATGCAACATTGAAGAGCACCCTGGGCGCGCTGCAGGAAGAGCTGGCTAGCCTGAAGGCCAGTCAGGAGACTACCGCTGAAGTTATGGCACGGCAGCAGCAGGAGATTGAAAGGCAGCGCGCGGAATTGAGCGAAAGGCAGGCGGAGGTGGATCGCTGCCAGAACAAAGCCATGGCAGCCCTGGAGGCAGCCTTGCTGTTGGCTAGAAATCAGGCCACACCTACCTCGCAGCCTGACCAACCAATGAATGGGCCACCCCAGAAGGGTCCCAATCATAGCCCACCAATCCATCCTTCAAGTCCACAAAGGCCCGAACAGCCTCAGATGCCCCATGACGATGTCCCGCTGGACCCTAAGGCGCATCCACCATCCCAAGTTGCTCGGGGTAATCCCCCGCAACAAAGGCAGAATAGGGCCGAGCATCAGCCTCGTAGTCCTAGACGCCATGGGGATGATGGGCCAAACCTACAGAACAAAGGTCAGTACCCTCCTGGTAACAGGAGGGACTCAGAGTTAGGCTCTGCAGTCCGAGGTCCCCCACGGCATGATAATGCACGGGGACACCGCGACCAGCGCAGGCCACCCTCTCACGCTCAGGACGTTTCTGCCAGAGACGAGAATAGAGGAAACAGCCGATCCCACCATAGCCAGTCGAGATTCAGAGACAACCACAGATATAATGAGGCCGATTCAGGCAAAGGAGATGCTAGTAGGAGGCACGAAGAAAGGGGTAAGGGCAGGAGCCAGGCACCCCAAGATGACCAGCCCAACAGACGAGACGCTGGGGGGCAACCTAAACAGAATAACGTCTTCAATCGGCTCAGGGGCAGCGAGCAGCGGAGAAGAGAGGAGGAGTTGAGAGATATACTCAACGATCGCCGCGAGCGGCACGGTGAGAACGTCTCCCCAACAACAGAGGCCACAGCGATTCCTACCGCTGTACAGGCCCAGATAGACGCCCTCAACCAAGCAGTGCAACAGCTGGTCAGGGGAAGGACATCCTACATCGACCACGACAGAAGGAAAGGCACTCCTTTCGTCCAAAGGATAGCTAACGCCGAAACTCCCAGCAAATTCAAGATGCCTACGCTCCCAAACTTTGATGGATATGGGGACCCAGTCTCGCATGTGAATAAGTTTGAGATTCAGATGGACAGTCAGAAAGTGTCCGAAGACACTCGGTGCAGGATCTTCCCTACAACACTTTCTGAAGAAGCGCAGGAGTGGTTCTTTAAGTTTCTGCCTGCAAGCATAGTTTCCTGGGAAATGTTCGTAAAGGAGTTCTACGGACAGTTCTATGCGGGTCGCGTGCACCCAACCGAAGCAAACCAGCTAGTCGAAATTCGCCAGCAGGACGGGGAGTCAGTGAAGGATTACATCCAGCGCTTTATGCGAGCGGCAGCTGGAGCAAAAACAGTAGGAGACGAAGGCAAGATGATGGCCATTACCGCAGAGGTTAAACGTTGCTCTCCCCTCTGGAAAAGTCTCCGAAAGGAAGGAGTTAGAACCACCCAGGAGTTCTTGGACCGAGCTGATCGTTACATCAAGCTCAAAGAGGCCATTGCCGATGATGGAAAGCCTTCAAGCAAGGACAAGAAAGTTGCCGAACCCGCCAAAGCCGCCAATGGGTCCAAACCCAATGGCAACAGCAAAGGCAACGGGAATGGTAACAACAATGGTAAAAATGGTGGAAAACGGCCGTACAATGAGCCTTCCACCTCCGACAATAAACGAGGCAAGGGTAATCGTTATGAACCTAGGTTCACTAACTACACTGCCCTCGTTGAGTCTCGGGGAGAGGTTTACCAGGCCACAAGCTCTAGTGTGCCTTACAAGAAACCTGGACCCATTCGAAAGGACATTTCGAAAAGATACACTACCAAGTTCTGTCATTATCATAACGACTATGGACATGACACTAATGAATGAAACCAGTTAAAAGATGAAATCGAGTTCCTTATTAGACAAGGACACTTGAGAAGGTACGTACGGGCCTCGGGAAATTCCCAACGAGAAGCTCCAGGTGGCAACGAGCAGGCGTCCACACGCCAATGCTCGCCACCATTATAGCCTGCCCCCGTGGCTGGAACACTCTTAACCATCTGTGGAGGCCCGCACCTCGCAGGAAATAGCGGAAAGGCCAGAGAACGATATGCTCGGACTCTGTGCCACGACCAGGACATCGAGATGATGACTGTGGAGGACCGTGCACCAAAAAAGGCTCGATCAGAGGAAGGTGAGATAACCTTCTCTGATGGCGATGCCCAGCACGTCCGGTTCCCACATTCCGATCCGCTGGTCATGGACATCCAGATGGCCAATATGATGGTGAAGAGGGTACTAGTCGATATAGGAAGTTCAGTGAACATCCTATATAAGTCAACACTGGAACGCATGAAATTATCCGTAAAGGACTTGGAGCCCTACAATCAAACGATATACGGCTTCTCTGGAGAAGGACTCGCCCCAGCCGGAATGATCAAACTTCCAGTAACGACGGGTACAACGCCTGCAACAAGGACATTACTCGCCACTTTTGTAGCGGTCGATTGTCCTTCGGCGTACAACGCCGTTATCGGAAGGCCCATACTGGTTGATCTACGGGCCGTCATCTCTATGTGGCACCTAGCCATGAAATTCCCAACAGACGCGGGGTTAGGACGCGTTTTAGGAAACCAAAGGGAAGCCAGGGAGTGCTACAACGCCTCGATCACAAAGGCGAAAAGTGGAACGTCGAGGAGCACTACCCCAGACCGATTGCAAATGGCAGTTGATACGCAAGCCCAATCAGGTGGTGAAGTCACCAAATAAGGTGTTGTCCAAAGTGAGGATGGAGATTTGGATCCTCGCTTTGGGGATTTTGAAGAGAATGTTGGACCCGTCGAGGACCTGGAGGAGGTCCAACTCGACAAAAAAGACCCGACCAGAGTCGTGAAGGTTGGGAAAAACTTAGAGCCTACCATGAAGCATGCACTGGTGGAATTCTTGCGAAAGAACCAGGAAGTTTTTGCCTGGTCGCACAAAGACATGGTTGGGATAGATCCTGCGGTAATCAGCCATGTCTTGAACATAGATAAAACTTTTCCACCCGTGCAACAAAAGAGAAGGCTGCTCGATAAAGATAGATCAAGAGCCTTGAAAGAAGAAGTCGAAAGACTTAAGGAGAATGGGTTTATCAGGGTGGCGTTTTATCCATCGTGGGTCTCAAATCCGGTGCTGGTCCCCAAGCCTAACGGCAAGTGGCGGACCTGTGTGGATTTTACAGACCTCAATAAAGCCTGCCCAAAAGACTGCTTCCCACTCCCAAGGATCGACCAGCTGGTCGATGCGACTGCAGGACATGAGATCCTCTCGTTCATGGATGCATATTCAGGCTACAACCAGATTAGCATGCATCCCCCTGACGAGGATCACACCAGCTTTCAGACCGATACGGGCTTATACTGTTACAAAGTCATGCCCTTCGGACTGAAAAACGGAGGTGCGACTTACCAACGGCTAGTCAACCACATGTTTAAGGAGCTGATCGGTGCAAACATGGAGGTATATGTGGATGACATGCTGGTAAAGTCTAAGAAGGCAGAAGGACATGTGAGGGATCTACAAGAGTGCTTTGATGTGTTAAACAAGTACCAGATGAAGTTGAATCCCCTCAAATGTTCCTTTGGAGTCGGATCAGGGAAGCTTTTGGGGTTTATAGTAAATTCAAGAGGAATCGAGGCCAACCCTGACAAGATAAAAGCCCTGATCGACATGAAGTCACCGGAGAGGATCAAGGATGTACAAAGTTTGACCGGAAGGATCGCTGCCCTAAGTAGATTCATCTCGAAATCAACTGACAAATGTGTCCCTTTCTTCAATCTACTCAGGGGCAATAAGAAGTTTGAATGGATGGGAGACTGCGATGTACTTCCGCAACATAGAGACATGGAATACGTCATGAACTCCTGACAACGACACTGGCAAGGCCAACCTGTAAGCCACATGTCCAATCCTTTCTAGATTCTCGATAGGTCCAACGAATCGAGGGCTCAGCTTGCCCTTCATCCCAAATCTTCTCACCCCTCGCAGTAGTGAGACTCGTAGAAACACGTGGTCCCCAACTTGGAACTCCACGTCACTACACTTAGGGTCAGCATAGCTTTTCTGTCTACTCTGTGAAGCAAGCATTCTGGCTCGAATTTTCTCAATAGCTTCATTTGTCTTCTGAACCATGTCCAGCCCCAAATATTTCCTCTCACCCATCTCATCCCAATGAATGGGCGGCCTACACTTTCTCCCATATAACATCTCATATGGAGCCACTCCAATCGTGGACTGATAACTGTTGTTATATGAAAACTCAATCAACGGGAGGTACTTACTCCAAGATCCCTCGAAGTCAATCACACACGCCCTAAGCATATCCTCCAACACCTGAATCATTCTCTCAGACTATCCATCAGTCTGAGGATGAAAGGCTATGCTAAACTTTAGCTGAGTCCCCATAGCTTTTTGTAGAGCACCCCAAAACTTGGAGGTAAAGATAGGGTCTCGATCAGACATTATAGACTTAGGAACCCCATGGAGAAGAACTATCTCCCTCACATACAACTCCGCATATTGTTCCCCTGTGTAAGTCAACTTTACTGGAAGAAAATGAGCTAACTTGGTGTATCTGTCCACTATCACCCACACTGAGTCATAAAGTCCCACTGTCCTGGGCAGACCTCCCACAAAATCCATTATAACATCCTCCCATTTCCATTCGGGAATACCCAAAGGCTGAAGCAACCCCGCTGGTCGCTAATGCTCAGCTTTCACCTGCTGCCAAGTCAAACACCTGGCCACGTACTCCACCACATCCTTCTTCATCCCAGGCCACCAATATAATGTCTGTAGATCTTGATACATCTTCGTGGTACCCGAATGAAGCGAGTATGGTGTAGTATGGGACTCATCTAGTATCTCTCGTCTGATCTCTACATCCACTGGAACACAAATTCGCCCCTAATACCGAAGCATACCAACCTCAAAAACAAAATAATCCTTAGCTACCTCTGCTAAGACATTCTCTCTAACTTCTTGTAACTGCGCATCCACCAATTGACCCTCCTTGATCCGCTCTAGTAAGGTCGACTGCAAAGTAACATTGGCCAATCGGCCCACCACCAGTTCCATTCTTGCTCTGGTCATCTCATCAGCCAACTCTCTGGAAATCTGGACAGATCTAAATAGCTGCCCCGAGCCCCTCCGGCTAAATGCATCTGCCACTACATTGGCTTTCCCTAGGTGGTAAAGAAAGTTACAGTCATATTCCTTTGCCAACTCTAACCAACGCCTCTGCCTCATGTTCAGATGCTTCTGAGTGAAGAAATACTTCAAACTCTTGTGGTCAGTGTATATCTCTTACTTCTCCCCACATAGATAATGTCGCCACACCTTTAGTGAGAATACCACTGCCACCAGTTCAAGATCATGGGTAGGATACCGCTGCTCATACTCCTTCAGGTGCCGTGATGCATAAGCTATAACTTTATCATTCTGCATCAACACACAGCCTAAACCCATCCTTGATGCATCACAGTATACTACAAACTTTCCTTCCTCTGAAGGAAGACTCAACACAGGTGCAGTAATAAGTCGTCGCTTCAATTCTTGGAAATTGTTCTCACACTTCTCTGACCAAACAAACTTCTGATTCTTCCTTGTCAATTATGTCATCGGTGTAGCAATCTTTGAGAATCCTTCAACAAACCGCCTGTAATAACCTGCTAACCCGAGGAAACTCCAAACCTCTGAGGCATTCCTTGGCCTCGGGCAATCTCTCACTGCCTCCACCTTGGACGGATCCACCTTAATCCCCTCTGCGCCAACTATATGCCCAAGAAAAGTCACCTCTGGCAACCAAAACTCACACTTCTTAAACTTGGCATATAACCGATGTTCCCTTAACCTCTGCAAGACCTGTCGAAGATGTTGCTCGTGCTCAGCCTCTGAACTAGAGTACACTAAGATGTCGACGATGAAGACAATGACGAACTGATCCAAGAAGTCCTTGAACACCCTGTTCATTAGATCCATGAAAGCTGTCGAGGCATTGGTCAAACCAAATGACATGACCAAAAACTCATAGTTCCCATACCTCGTTCGGAAGGCTGTCTTTGGTATGTCCTCATCCTTGATCCTCAGCTGGTCATAACTAGATCGAAGATCAATCTTTAAGAACACTTTCTTTCCCTGCAACTGATCAAACAAGTCATCGATCCTTGGTAGAGGGTACTTATTCTTGATGGTCAACTTGTTCAATTCTCTGTAGTCTATACACATCCTCAGAGTCCCGTCCTTCTTCTTCACAAACAAAACTGGAGCGCCCCATGGAGAGTAGCTAGGCTTGATGAATCCCAAATCTAGAAGTTCCTGTAGCTGAATCTTCAATTCCTTCAACTCTGCTGATGCCATCCTATATGGTGCTCTTAATACTGGTTCTCTCCCCGCTGCTAACTCAATAACAAACTAAATCTCCCTATGCGGCGGCAATCCTGATAGATCCTCAGGAAATACATCGAAGAACTCATACACCAATCTGGTCTCTCCCGGCCCTGCTGGCAAAACCTGAGTAGTATCCACCACACTAACTAGAAAAACTTATACATTCTCCCTGCAACAAGTCTTTGGTTCTCAATGTTGATATCATGGGTACGCGGGGTCCACATACCGCACCCACGAAAATGAAAGGATCCTCGCCCTTAGGCTCAAAAGTCACCATCTTCTTCCAGCAGTCAATAGTAGCCCCATATCTGACCAGCCAATCCATCCCTAGAATCATATCAAAATCCTCCATGTCCAGCTCAATCAAGTCTACTGAAAGTTCCCTACTGTCAACCATCACTGGCAGTGCTCTAATCCACCTCCTAGAAACTACCAGTTCCCCAGTAGGTAATAAATTCCTAAACCCTGCAGTACAATACTCACTAGGTCTACACAATCTATCAATCACCTTACTAGAAACAAATGAATGCGTAGCACCAGAGTCAATCAATACAGTAAAATGAGAGCCAGTGCTAGAAATCTGACCTGTCACCACCAAGGGACTAGCCTCGGCTTCTTCCTGTGTCAAAGTGAACACTCAAACTGGAGTCAAGCTATCCACCTTCCCTGCTTCCCCTTTCTTCACTGTTGGGCAATCCTTCTTGAGATGTCCCACTATTCCACACACAAAGCAAGCCTTGGTCTGACACTCGCCCTGATGGCTTCTTCTGCACCTCGTGCACTCCGGGTAACTCCTCCATGCCTCACCGCCTCCCTGGCGGCCACCCTGAGCACCCCGAACCCTCCTATCAGCACCAGCAGTGGTCGAAGTGTCAGGGTCTTCCTCTTCAAATCACTAGGGCATCTGCCCCTACCAGACTCTGAATATGGAGGCACCACTCTGTGACCCTCTCGGCTCATAGTACTTTCCTTCCAAATCTTTTTCTCCGTTTCGTCAGCAGTAAGAGCCTTCTCAATAGCCTGGGCATAGGTCGTCCCCCCAGGTATTGTTGTAATCCTCACATCCCGGGCTATCATAGCGTTAAGCCCTCTAATAAATCTGTCTTGCCTAGTGGCATATGTAGACACAAGATCTGGTACAAATTCTGCAAGTCTATCGAACTTTAGGGCATACTCAGTAACTGTCATGCTACTCTGCACCAATCCCACAAACTCGTTCACCTTTGCTGCCTTGATGGCAACATTATAGTATTTCTGGCTGAACAAATCCTTGAATCCATCCCAACTCAGAGTAGTGATGTCCCTGGTCTGTGATGCCACTTCCCACCAGATGCGGGCATCCTCTCTCAGCATATATGTGGCATAGGCCACTCGGTCATATCCTTCTACCCTCATGAAATCTAGGATAGTAGTAGTCATAGTCATCCACTGTTCGACCTTCAGTGGATCTGGTCCTCCCTCAAAAGTTGGGGGATGCTGCTTTCGAAACCACTCATACAATGGCTCCCACCTGTTTCCAACTTCCACTGGCTGAGTAACTGGTGCCACTATAGGTGGCACAATAGGAGCAGCACTCCCTGATGGAGCCTGCTGTCGCAGAAGACGAATCTGTTCATCTTGGCTCTGAAGCCGCACTTGCATCTCTTCCATAATCTGCTGCCAGTTCTCAGGGACTGGCGGAGGGTTCTGGCCCTGGTCATCATCTCTGGTCTCAGATCTAGTGCTGGCTAGTCGCGTAGATTTTCTTGGACGCATAGTTATCCAAGTTAATCTGCAATCAACGACTCGTAAATCAGACCATGATGACAGGGTGAAAGCCTTTCCAAAATCCATCAATGGAACACAATCAATATATGACAGTTCATCCAAATGCACTAGCAATGCTAATAAGCATGCCCCAACATCACCACATAACAGTCAAGATATAGGCATCTATATATAAGCGTTATACAACTAATCATTTTAGATATTCATTTACATGCATAGCAATGCTAATAAGCATGCCTCCATATTGTCATACAGCAATCAAGAGCCAGGCTCTATCAGTATCTCATGCTTCCTATTAATCCAACAGATAAGCACAATCAAAATTCTCTTCAATTACTTTAACATATAACCACATATACACATTTACCAAACCCTGAATCGAGCTTGTCTTTAGCGGTGAATGTACATGTCCAGCTGGTCTTCAAGAACCCTTAAACCTAGGACGTTCTGATACCAAGTTGTAACGCCCTGGATAGCCAAGACCGTTACACTGTGTATTTATAAAAGTGCAAGACTTGCTAACCAAATCTGAGTTGAAAACGTGTCGCTAAGATCATTAATGAACTAAGGTTAAAAGATTTTGTTCATAAAACACTCATCTCATATAAATAACATTTTATACATGGGATCCCAAAAGAAATAACGTTTCAAGGACAGTTTACAAAATTTCAAGGTATAAACAATCGTTTGCCACTCTAAGGGCAAAACAGACATTTATGGTCCTCCTGTTCCTGTCCCTCCCTCAACCGTGGCGGCCGAGCAGCTAGTCATGTACATTCTGCCTCTAGAGCTCTCTAAGTTATGGTTGATCAAGCTTACCCTTGCCTTTACCTGCACCACGTAGCATCCATGAGCCAAGGCCCAGCAAGAAAACATAATATCATAGCACAAACAATGATAATAATCAAATAACTCTTTAAACATGTTCATACACTTAGCAGTCTATACAAATCACATAATCCATAGACACAATCAGAAAATTCATGAACTAATACTCAACAACTCAGTAGGTCAAATTAATCAATTAACAATGATAACAAAATCACATGATAATCAGGGTCGATGCCCTTAGGTCGCACTCTCTGTTTACCCCACTAACTCCAGCCCGCTTAAACTGAGCTCAGTGAATATTAAGCTGTCCTCAGCTACTAGTGACTGAGCTGCGCCCTATGCGCCATTGTAAACTCCAGCACTCTTAGGTCGTTTGTTTATTATTCACATGGCAAAATACCATCCTTCAAAATGCATACAAAAACAGGCAGCCCTTAGTCCCTTATAAACTCACAACCGGATGCAGTTTTCTTACCTTAAATTCCAAGTGTTCTAATTACGAGAGACGACCCTTGAGCAAGATCCGTTTCCCGAGCCCTGGCTTTCACCTAGTCACAACCAAGATAAGGGATTCCATCAATTGTATAAAGGTTTCCAGACCAAGTTCTAGCCTCCAAAACATCGAATTCCACCAAACACGATAGTGGAATCGATCCCGAGCACCCTAGGTTAGATTCCCGCGCCTAAAATCCCCTGAAGGACAAAAATGCCCTTAAGAGACGCGGCCCAAGCTTTCTATGCTGCGGCCCGCCCCAAAGGCCTACTCACCAAATAACAGACACGGGCCGCAGTCTAACACTCCCCACACAGCGGCCCGCCCCTCTTCCTCGGCTCTCATCTGCTCCAGAGGGCCGCGGCACACCAAGAACTGAGCTGCGACCCGACCCCTTCGAACTCGGAAAACCCACCATTTTTAACAATCAAACCTCACTCAAATCCACCCAAAACCATCCTAATGATACAATTCAACTATCATAAACATCCTAACATGTTTCCAGCAGAAAAACCCAAAAGAAACCTAGCTTAGAAAATCATCAAAATTACACTTTAATCTTTGAAACCCTTAAGCTCAAGAACACTAAAACCAGCAAAGAGAACACAGAGTTCAGATGCTAAACTATAAATTAGAGCTTACCTTCACTGAAGAACCAATCCACCAAGCAATTGTTGAGCCAACTCCCAAGCCCTTAGTCCCAATTCAGTCTTCAATTTCTAAACCCAGAAACTCTTAGAACCCAGCCAAAACTACAGAATTTAATCAGCTAAACCACAATTCAGTACTTACCTAAATTACTGGTCTGAACCCTCAGATTGCTACTGAGATATCCCCCAAGATTCCAGCTCAAACCTCTGAATTTCGAGCCAAATATTCCTTAGTTTCAATGGTTCCTTGAGAGAAAGAGAGAGAGAGTTGAGCTGAGAAGAAGGAAGGGTCAGTTTAGGTAAATTCTACTGTTTTCTTAGTTTTGTTTGATCTATCCTTAACTAATTAAGTCAATCCCGAGGCTCGGGGTACCAAAAATGTCCCCGAGGGCAAAATGGTATTCCCACCTAGGCTTCCTAACCTCAAATTATTTATTTCCATAACCCAATAACCCAAATAACCATATAATACCCAAAATACCCCTTGACTCGCACCGAGCCAAGTATTGTGTAACGCCCTACTACCTTAGAGCCGTTACTAAGTGAGTTTAAAAACAGAAATTTTGCATTTAGTTGACTCTAAGTGGTTTCTAAAACCAAAAGTGTGAATAAATCAGAGTTTAAGGCTGTACTCTTCGAAAATGATTAGTTTCATTGAAAACGTTAAATGTAAAACATCTGGGATCCCAAAATGAGGTTTACAAAATATTTACAACTCAAAAATAGATTTACACTTGATCAGTTATCAAAAGAATGATTTAATACAGCCATATACAAAATGCCCCCAACCAAAGCAGTCGGGCAGGCCGAACATGTACGCGCCGCCCCCACGCTCTCCATACTCATGGCCGGTTGACTGACTCCTTGCTTTTACCTGCCACACGGAGCACCCGTGAGCCGAAGCCCAGCAAGAAAACCCAAATAGTACATAACATATGCAAATCAAATAGCTGGCATAATTCACTGATACATAGGAAAACCATCATAATAAACAAGTACGGCCATGCCGCCCCTGAGGCCTTACCAAAGCCTGGGGTTTCGGTTCTCACCGCGAGGATAACTCATGTATCCCTTGGGTCCCACCCTGAATATAAGCATCCCATGTGCTGTGTGTTACTTTCGGCCCCACGGCCGTACCCGGCCTACGCCGCACTCGGCCCTTGCCGTTCATTTCATCATAATCACACATATAGTACATTTGAAATAATCATTCACACACATCATGATTCATTTAAGGTTAAACATTTGCACATAATACAATCTGGGGCCCTGCCCTACAATCACACAGTGGGGCCATGCCCTATTCTCGGGTGTTACGGTTTTCTTACCTTTAGATTCAATAGCCTTGATCAACCTGAATCCTTGAGCACGATCTTACCCGAGCCCTAGCGCTTACCTAAGCAAAATCCACAAGTTAAAGTCATCACCAATCCTCAAGTCTGAAACCTAGCCTCGGGACTAATCCCGAGCCCCCGGGAAGTCCTAGATCCCCAAAACAACGTGGCGGAATCGAGCCCCGAACCCTAGGTCAAAAATCCCTTCACAAAAGCCCAAAAATCCCCTCTGTGAACAGTGCAGCGCTACAGCGCTCAAAAGAGGGCGCTGTAGCGCTACAAGCAGAACCACCCTCACCAGACAGGGGCTAGCGCTACAGCGCCCCCTGCCTAGCGCTGTAGCGCTAGTTGCAGCAGACCAAAACCAAAAATCGCATCTTGCGATTTTCTTCCCCCATTTTGACCCCAAACTTGCCCAACTCTTTCTCAAGCCCAAAAAAACAAACTTATACACACCACACACTCATCCCAAGAACCCCATGAACTCAATCCCAAGCTCAAGCAACCCACAATTCAAAATCTAACCCAATGAACCCAAAAACCAGAAAATCACTCAAACAACAAGGATAGGGTCTTAGAAATCATACCGTGGGTGGAATTTCGACCTTGAACTGAACCCTAGACCTCCTTGGCTTGCATCTTCACAACCTTGACCTGTTTTCCCCAAAAACCCCATCCATTTAGCTCAAAGCACAGCTCAAAACCAGCAAAACCCTAAAACCGAAAACCTCAAAAAAACTTACCTCAAATCTCTGATGTGATCTTGCTAATCCCTTGCCAATCCTCAAGCCTAGCTTAGGATCCTTGATGCTCAGCTAACCCTAGCTTTCCACTGAGCTTAACCTCAAGAAAAATCAAGTGAAATGGTTGGGAGAGCCACAAACCGAATCTTCAAAGCCAAACCCTTCAGTTTTCCCTCTCTTCCTTCTCTTCCTTCTTTCTTTATTTCAGCCTATGCTTTTCTCTACAAAATCCACTAAGTATAACGACCTTCTTTATTTTATCTCTTACAAGCCTAATGACCAAAATGCCCTCCCTTACTAAATCTAAACCTTTATGTCCATAAAGGGGCATTTTAGTCATATTACCCAAATTCCCACTAATTCCTCAAGTGTTCCTAATAATTCCCGCTCGCTACCCAATACCGGATTAATCATTAGATATATTCCCAGATTCTCAATTAAACTCCCCAGGCTTAACCCAAGCCTGGTACAGGTTCCCGCTTTGACTTTCCGCTAACCCGCTCATTCTAAGATCGTCTCGAGTCATAGATCACAGGTATCAACATAGTCATGCCCAACATGGCCAAATTACAAATATGCTCAATCAGGTCTACATGCATACTAATTCACGTAGTCATGCATCACAATTAATCACATAATCATATAACGTGCATTAAATCATAATCATGCATAAAACTCATTAAAGACACACACAGAATTCCTTTATGCCCTCCAGGCACACTATCCCAGGCCCTAAGCCTCAATACCGAATTTGGGGTCGTTACAACTATCCCCTCCTCATAAAAATTTCGTCCTCGAAATTTACCTGAACAACTCGGGATACCGCTCCCGCATATCCGATTCCAGTTCCCATGTCGCCTCTTCGACCTTGCTATTCCTCCACAATATCTTAACCAAGGCGATGGTCTTGCTCCTCAAGACCTTGTCCTTCCTATCAAGGATCTGAACAGGCCTTTCTTCGTACGATAAATCCCGATCCAATTCCAAGTTCTCAAAGCTCAACACATGAGTAGTGTCCGAAACATACTTCCGGAGCATGGATACATGAAACACGTCATGAACCCCTGATAGAGCTGGAGGCATTGCTAACCTGTAAGCCACCTCCCCAACTCGTTCCAGAACCTCAAAGGGGCCAACATACCTGGGACTCAGCTTGCCCCGAACGCCAAATCGTTTTACTCCTCTCAGGGGCGAAACACTGAGGAATACATGGTCACCAACCTGAAATTCCACGCTCCTGCGTTTCTAATCTGAATAACTCTTCTGGCGACTTTGGGAGGCGAGCATACGAGCTCTAATCTTCTCAAGCGCCTCATTGGTCCTCTGAACCATCTCAGGACCTAAATACCTTCTCTCACCTGCCTCATCCCAGTGAATCGGCGATCTTCACTTTCTTCCATACAGCATCTCATACGAAGCCACTCCGATAGTCGCCTGATAGCTATTATTGTACGAGAACTCAATCAGAGGGAGATACCTACTCCAAGATCCCTCAAAATCCAACACACAATCTCGTAACATATCCTCCAGTATCTGAATTGTCCTCTCAGACTGCCCATCCGTCTGAGGATGATAAGCGGTACTAAACTAGAGCTGCGTGCCCATAGCCTTCTGCAGGCTCTTCCAAAACTTGGAAGTGAAAGTGGGGTCTCTGTCGGATACTATCGACCTCGAAGCCCCATGAAGTCGAACAATCTCCTTTACATAAAGCTCTGCATACTGATCCACAGTATAAGTCGTCTTCACAGGTAAGAAGTGGGCGGACTTCGTATACCTGTCCACAATCACCCACACCGAGTCATGCTGACCCACGGTCTTTGGCAATCCTACCACAAAGTCCATGGCAATATCTTCCCATTTCCACTCGGGAATCCCTAGAGGCTGTAATAATCCTGCTGGCCTCTGATGTTCCGCCTTAATCTGCTGACAGGTTAAGCATCTAGCCACATAGTCCACCATGTCCCTCTTCATGCCTGACCACCAATACAAAACCTTCAGGTCATGGTACATCTTCGTAGAACCTGGGTGTAAAGAGTAGGGAGTGGTATGAGACTCGTCCAGAATCTCTCGTCGAATGTCTGGATCAATCGGAACACAAATCCGTCCTTTGTACTTCAACAAACCCATCTCAGAAATAGAGAAGTCCTTAGCTGCTCCCGTTAGGACATTCTCTCTACGTTCAACTAACTGGGGGTCCTTTCCTTGTGCTTCCTTAATCTTCTCGAGGAGCGTTGACTGAAGAGTAATGTTGGCTAACCTGCCAACCACTAGCTCTATACCTGCTCTGGTCATCTCTCCTGCTAGTCTGTCAGATATCTGCTTCGAACTATATAACTGTCTTGGGCCCCTCCGGCTCAATGCATCGGCCACTACATTAGCCTTCCCAGGATGGTACAGGATATCACAATCGTAATCCTTTACCAGCTCTAGCCACCGTCTCTGGCGCATATTCAAGTCTTTCTGGGTAAAGAAATACTTTAGACTTTTGTGATCAGTGTATATCTCGCACCTCTCTCCATACAGGTAGTGTCTCCAAACTTTAAGTGCGAATACCACTGCAGCTAACTCCAGGTCATGCGTGGGATATCTCTGCTCGTACTCCTTTAATTGCCTTGACGCGTACGCTATCACTTTCCCAGCCTGCATCAACACGCATCCCAGACCCTGTCTAGAAGCGTCACAGTAGACCACAAACTTCTCATCATCGGTTGGCAGGCTCAGCACTGGTGCAGTAATCAACCGCCGCTTCAACTCTTTAAAGTTGTTCTCACATCGATCTGTCCACACATACTTGGTCTTCTTCCTTGTCAATTCCGTCAATGGAGTAGCAATCCTGGAGAACCCCTCTACAAATCGCCTGTAGTAACCTGCTAGTCCAAGGAAACTTCTAACTTCACGAACATTGCTGGGTCTAGGCCAATCTCTTACTGCTTCCGTCTTGTTTGGGTCGACCAGTAACCCATCCTTACTGATAATATGGCCTAGAAATGAAACTTGCGATAACCAGAACTCGCATTTGCTAAACTTAGCATATAACTTATGCTCTCTTAACCGCTGCAACACCAGGCGCAGATGATGCTCATGCTCTGTCTCTGACTGGGAGTATACCAGGATATCATCAATAAACACAATCACGAACTTATCCAGGTAATCCTTGAAAATTCTGTTCATCAAATCCATAAATGCCGCCGGGGCATTGGTTAACCCAAAGGACATAACCAAAAATTCATAATGCCCATACCGTGTCCGAAATGCAGTCTTTGGTATGTCCTCTTCTCTGATCCTCAACTGATAGTAGCCTGATCGGAGATCAATCTTCGAAAATATTGTACTCCCCTGAAGCTGATCAAATAAATCGTCGATCCTAGGCAATGGATACTTGTTCTTGATGGTCAACTTATTCAACTCTCTGTAATCGATGCACATCCTGAGCGATCCATCCTTTTTCTTAACAAATAAAACTGGAGCACCCCACGGCGAGAAACTCGGTCTGACAAACCCCAAATCAAGTAGTTCCTGCAGCTGAATCTTCAATTCCTTTAATTCTGATGGAGCCATTCTGTAAGGTGCCTTGGATACTGGCTCTGCTCCCGGAGCCAATTCTATGACGAACTCAATCTCCTGCTGCGGCGGCAACCCCGGCAGATCCGCTGGAAACAAGTCTGGGAACTCACAGACAACTCTGGTTTCATTCGGTCCCACTGCCGCCACCTTGGAGGAATCCACTATACTCGCTAGGAATCCTATGCAACCCTCCTGCATCAGGTCTCTAGCCTTTAGTGCCAAGATCATAGGCACCCGCGGTCCATTCACCGTTCCCATGAACACAAAGGGTGCCTCGCCCTCCGGTTCAAAGGTCACCATTTGTCACCTACAATCAATGGTTGCTCCATACCACGTCAACCAATCCATCCCTAGTATTATATCAAAATCGTCCATCTCTAATTCAATCAAGTCAACAAACAATTCTCTACCGTCTACCACTGCTGGTAAGGCTCTAACCCACCTCCTAGAGACTACCAGCTCTCCAGTAGGCAATATAGTCTGAAAACCCCTAGCATACAAAATACTAGGTCTACAAAGCTGATCAATCACCCTAGCAGCAACAAATGAGTGCGTAGCACCAGAATCAATCAATGCAGTAAACAAGGATCCAGCGCTAAAAATCTGACCTGTGACCACTGATGGACTGGCCTCTGCCTCAGTCTGAGTCAAGGTGAAAACCCTAGCAGGGGAGAGGCTGTCACCCTGCCTTGGTTCCTCCTTCCTGGTCTGCGGGCAATCTTTCTTCAAGTGACTGGTGCTTCCACAAACAAAACATGCCCTGATGCCGGCACTCGCTCCAGAGACGGACCGGCACTCGCCCTGATGCCGTCGCCTGCATCGAGGACACAATGGGTAACCCCTCCAGTTGTCATTACCGCCCTGGCGGCCACCCACAGAACTACGAACCCTCCTGTCAGAACCATAGGGAGTAAATGAGTCTGGTACTCTCCTCTTCTGCTCACTGGGGCCGCTGCCCCTACTAGGCCCAGAAGAAGAAGGCACCACCCTCGTGGTATCACGCCTAGCGGCGTTATCCTTCCAGATCTGATCCTCAGCCCTCTCAGCAGTGAGGGCCTTGTCTACCACTTGCGCATAGGTAGTCTCTGGAGCCATTGTAATACTCACGTCACAGGCGATCATTACATTTAATCCCCGTACAAACCTGTCCCTTCTGGCCGTATCAGTCGGCACTAGCTCTGGCACAAACTTCGCCAATCTGTCAAATACTAGGGCGTACTCAGTGACGGATAACCTGCCCTGAGTCAGGATGTTGAACTCATCCGCCTTCGCCGCTCGAACGGCTACGCTGTAGTATTTCTCGTTGAAGATGCTCTTGAATTCCTCCCAGGTCATAGTAGCAGTATCCCTTCGCTGCCCTACTACTTCCCACCATATTCGTGCATCATTTCTAAGCATATAACTGGCACAATCAACCCTATCTCTTCCTTCAACCCTCATGAAGTCCAGGATTACAGACATTGTACTCATCCACTGCTCAGCCTGCATTGGGTCTGCTCCGCCCTCAAAGGTAGGAGGTTGCTGTTTTCTGAATCTTTCATATAGAGGTTCCAACCTGTTCCCAGTCACAGGTTGAACCGGAGCTGGTACCACACTAGGCGGTGGTGGTATCACAGTGGCCGATGGAGGAGCTGGTTGCCTCAACTGACTAAGCTCTTCCTCTGTTTTCTTCAACCTAGCCTCCATCTCTGCTAAAATCTGTTGCCATTTCTGAGGAGCAGGTGGAGGGTCCTGCCCTTGGTTATCATCCTCGGCCTGAATGCCGCGGAGTCTCGATGATTGGCGAGGCATTGCAACTAAATGCCTGCAATCAGTGACACCGCTCATTAGGCATGATAACAAGGTCCAATTTCCACCTCTCAATCTCAACAACAACCAAGGTCAATCGACCAAAATGACATACAAATACCATGCAGCATACAACGGGCCTTGCCCTGGCATCATGCATATGTTATTTCAATCATCATGCTCATAACAATCTAGGTAGGCACACAAAGCATTAAACACATATTCATGAATATATCAATCGACCATACCAAACCACCCTGAGTCGAGCTTTTCAATGGCAGCGTGCGTACATGTTCGGTCAATCTCCAGAACCAATAAACCTTGGCTCGCTCTGATACCAAGTTGTAACGCCCTACTACCTTAGAGTCGTTACTAAGTGAGTTTAAAAACAGAAATTTTGCATTTAGTTGACTCTAAGTGGTTTCTAAAACCAAAAGTGTGAATAAATCAGAGTTTAAGGCTGTACTCTTCGAAAATGATTAGTTTCATTGAAAACGTTAAATGTAAAACATCTGGGATCCCAAAATGAGGTTTACAAAATATTTACAACTCAAAAATAGATTTACACTTGATCAGTTATCAAAAGAATGATTTAATACAGCCATATACAAAATGCCCCCAACCAAAGCAGTCGGGCAGGCCGAACATGTACGCGCCGCCCCCACGCTCTCCATACTCATGGCCGGTTGACTGACTCCTTGCTTTTACCTGCCACACGGAGCACCCGTGAGCCGAAGCCCAGCAAGAAAACCCAAATAGTACATAACATATGCAAATCAAATAGCTGGCATAATTCACTGATACATAGGAAAACCATCATAATAAACAAGTACGGCCATGCCGCCCCTGAGGCCTTACCAAAGCCTGGGGTTTCGGTTCTCACCGCGAGGATAACTCATGTATCCCTTGGGTCCCACCCTGAATATAAGCATCCCATGTGCTGTGTGTTACTTTCGGCCCCACGGCCGTACCCGGCCTACGCCGCACTCGGCCCTTGCCGTTCATTTCATCATAATCACACATATAGTACATTCGAAATAATTATTCACACACATCATGATTCATTTAAGGTTAAACATTTGCACATAATACAATCTGGGGCCCTGCCCTACAATCACAAAGTGGGGCCATGCCCTATTCTCGGGTGTTACGGTTTTCTTACCTTTAGATTCAGTAGCCTTGATCAACCTGACTCCTTGAGCACGATCTTACCCGAGCCCTAGCACTTACCGTGGGTGGAATTTCGACCTTGAACTGAACCCTAGACCTCCTTGGCTTGCATCTTCACAACCTTGACCTCAAATCTCTGATGTGATCTTGCTAATCCCTTGCCAATCCTCAAGCCTAGCTTAGGATCCTTGATGCTCAGCTAACCCTAGCTTTCCACTGAGCTTAACCTCAAGAAAAATCAAGTGAAATGGTTGGGAGAGCCACAAACCGAATCTTCAAAGCCAAACCCTTCAGTTTTCCCTCTCTTCCTTCTCTTCCTTCTTTCTTTCTTTCAGCCTATGCTTTTCTCTACAAAATCCACTAAGTATAAAGACCTTCTTTATTTTATCTCTTACAAGCCTAATGACCAAAATGCCCTCCCTTACTAAATCTAAACCTTTATGTCCATAAAGGGGCATTTTAGTCATATTACCCAAATTCCCACTAATTCCTCAAGTGTTCCTAATAATTCCCGCTCGCTACCCAATACCGGATTAATCATAAGATATATTCCTAGATTCTCAATTAAACTCCCCAGGCTTAACCCAAGCCTAGTATAGGTTCCCGCTTTGACTTTCCGCTAACCCGCTCATTCTAAGATCGTCTCGAGTCATAGATCACAGGTATCAACATAGTTATGCCCAACATGGCCAAATTACAAATATGCTCAATCAGGTCTACATGCATACTAATTCACGTAGTCATGCATCACAATTAATCACATAATCATATAACGTGCATTAAATCATAATCATGCATAAAACTCATTAAAGACACACACAGAATTCCTTTATGCCCTCCAGGCACACTATCCCAGGCCCTAAGCCTCAATACCGAATTTGGGGTCGTTACATATTGGGTCCCGTTGTGACTTTCCCGCTAACCGGCTCCCTAAGATCACCTCAAGTCGCATGCTGCAGATATATCCACATAAAAATGTGGTCTTCACAATTATGACATATAATCCCATTTATGCCCTCAACGGGCTAAAATTACAGATATGCTCCTTTAAACTAAACAGGGCCACCAAGCATACTAATACTCTTAGACATGCATTTCATATATCCATATAATCATATAAGCATGCTTATCACAGAATCATGCATTAAATTATTTAGAATAAATAGCATTTTTGCCCCCCGAACTATGACCACTATATGATCGTGCCCCTCGAATGATTTGCGATGTTAAAAATTTCCCCCGAACTATGCACGTTTCTGAAATATGGGACTTCTGTTAGATTTCGTCCTAGGTGGCTTATAGATTGATGATGTAGCATTTTGTCTCTTGATGTGACAGTGCCATTTGTAGAATAATTAGAAATTTTGCCCCCCGAACTTTGACCACTACCAAATTGTGCCATTTTTATTAAGACTAATTTTTTTTTTTTAAATTTGATAATTAAATCCTTAAAAATTAAAAAAAATCATTTTAAAAGATTAAGAAAATAATCAATACTAAAAGTTTCAAATTAATTAAATAAAATTCAAATACTTAAAAAATAAAAATCTAATTAATAACAAATAATTTTTTTTTACTTTTTCTTTTCTTTTACAATATATATGTTAATATAAAAATTAAAAAATAAATCCTAAAACAAAGTTTTTCCCCTTCGTCCTCCTCTTAAATTAAAATTTGTATTTATTTATTTAAGTCTTTTGTCCACCTCTTTAATTAAAAGTTTTTTTCTTTCTTTTAGTATTTATTTTAAATGTTCATTCTAAAATAGTTTTAATTAATATTGTTTAAGAAAAAGTAAAAAAGAGTTATTTGTTGATAATTAAAATTTTTTATTTATTAAGGAATTAATTATTATTTTTAAGAAAAAACATATATATATTTTTTTATAAAAGGGGTATAATTTGGTATTGTTCAAAGTTCGGGGGGCAAAATTGATAATTATTCTACACATGGCACTGCCACATCAACAGACAATATGCTACGTCATCAATCTGTTAGCCACATAGGATGAAATCTAACAGAAGTCCCATATTTTAGTAACGTGCATAGTTCGGGGGGAACTTTTAACATCGCGAATTATTCAGGGGGCATGATCATACAATGGTCATAGTTCGGGGGGCAAAAATGTTATTTATTCAATTATTTAATTCACACATAAACCAATTATGCCCTCCCGACATACTAATCAAGGCCCTTAAGCCTTATTGGTGATTTTTGGGTCGTTACACCCGCATGCCCCAGAAGGCCCTGGGGGGGCTTGCTGACTTGTGGGCGTGTCGCAACCCTAGGGGGCAAGTCGCAGCCCGCCTCCCCCCTGGAGCAAGAGATTGGGGCCTCTGATTTGAGGCCCACCGTGACCCTTAAGGCCATGTCGTGGTCCGCCTAGGCAGCCATAGCCTAGGTTGGTTTTTAGGCTCGAAGAGGCTCGAGGGTTTAAACCTAAGCGCTCATGACGAATTACTATCCTGTTTATTATAATTCGAGGTCCCGGAGGCTAGTACTTATTTCCAAAGAATTTAATTGAATTAGAGTTTTGATAGTTATCCATTGTCGCTTGTGACTAGGGTTACCGTTAAGGCTCAGGATTGAGGATCGTGCTCGAGATCACTCTACATCCATCACTCAGGATTCGAGGTAAGAAATCGCACCCAAGTTGTAAATGGGACTGAGATCCCCTGTAAATGAACATATGTGTTCTGTAACTTGTTTATCTGTTCTGTGTAATGTGAAAATACGGCCTAAGGGAGTCGGGGCTGATGTTGAGCATACTAGACGCAGCTCGGCCTAAGCGAACCGAGATTAGTTAAATAACTAGAGGACTCAGCCTAAGGACGAAGACCCCTATTTAATTGTATTAAGATTGATTTATATGTTCAGATTGAACTATTATCGCTACATAGTTTAGCAGTTGTATTCTGCTGTTAATTGAACTGGTTGATCTAAAGTTTTCTATGTATATTATGTTGTTGTCTTTACTTGTTGATTATGGTTTTTTTGCTGAGCCTTGGCTCACGAGTGCTATGTGGTGCAGGTAAAGGCAAGGGAAAATGGGACCAACCATGAGTTGGAGAGCTTTGCAGCGGAGTGTACATCGGTAGCTGCTCGACTGCCACGGCTGAGGAAATTACAGGGACTAGAGCTCAAACTTGTATTTTGCCATTTAGACTGGCTATTGTTGTATTAAATTTTGAGGGTTGTATCCACCATGTAAATCTTATTTTTTAGGATCCCATGTACAAACTCTTATTTTAATGAAAATCGATCATTTTGCGACCAAAATCTTTTAACCCTAACCTATCACTTGACTTTAGAAACATATTTACGTTCAAACGACTTGACTAGCGAGTCTTGCACTATTCTAAACACACAGTGTAATGATCTTTGCTATCCAGGGCATTACACTTACTCTAGTACCCTTCAAAGTCCAAAACGCATGCCCGAAGCATGTCTTCCAGTATCTTAATCGTCATCTCAGACTGACCATTTGTCTGAGCATGATAAGCTGTACTAAATTTCAACTGTGTACCCACAGCTTTCTGCAAACTTTCCCAGAATTTGGAAGTAAATGTGGGGTCCCGATCTGACATAATCGACTTCAGAGCCCCACGAAGATGCACTATCTCTCTCACATAGAGATCTACATATTGGTCAACTATATAAGTCGTCCTCACTGGTAGAAAGTGAGCTAATTTGGTGTATCGATCCACGATAACCCACACCGAATCATGGTTACCCACTATCCTGGGTAACCCAACCATGAAATCCTTAGTGATGTCCTCCCACTTCCACTTCGTGACATCCAAAAGTTGTAATTGCCCTGCTAGCCTCTGATGTTCAGCCTTGACCTGCTGACACGTCAGGCAGTTAGCCACATATTCGGTCACTTCCCTCTTCATTCCAGGTAACCAATACAAAGTCTTCAGATCCTAATACATCTTCATGGTGCCTAGATGCAAAGGGTGAGGGGTAGTATGAGATTCATCTAGAATCTCTCGTCTGATAACAGCATCCACCAGAACACATATCTAACACTTGTATCTCCGTAAGCCCATCTCTTACATTGTATAGTCCCTAGCCACTCCAGCTAGGACATCCCCTCTAATCTTCATCAACTATGGATCATCCAACTAGCTTTACTTTATCCTCTATAGAAGAGTAGACTACGAGGTGATGTTGGCTAACTGGCCCACCACTAACTCCATCCCTGCTCTGGTCATATCCTTTGCTAATTCCTTGAATATCTGCCTTGAACTGCATAATTGTCTCGAACCTTTCCGGCTTATGGCATATGCCACCACGTTAACTTTCCCTAGATGATATAGGATTTCACTATCATAATCCTTCACCAGCTCTAACCAACGCCTTTGTCTCATGTTCAAATCCTTCTATGAAGAAATACTTCAAGTTTTTGTGGTTAGTGTACATCTCACACTTCTCCCTATGTAGGTAATGCCTCCATACCTTAAGCACAAAGACCACCACTGCTAACTCCAGAAAATGTGTAGGGTATCTTTGTTCATATTCTTTCAGCTGACGTGATGCATAAGCAATCACCTTCCCTACTTGCATAAGAACATAGCCCAAACCTTGTCTTGAGGCATCACAGTAAACTACAAACTTCTCCTGATCTGTTGGAAGATTCAGTACTAGAGCTGTAATCAATCGCCACTTCAACTCCTGGAAGTTTTTCTCACATCTATCTAACTACACAAAATTTAAGTTCTTGCGTGTCAGTTCCGTTAGTGGGGTAGCAATCCTAGAGAACCCTTCCACAAAATGCATGTAATAACCTGCCAATCCAAGGAAACATTTGATCTCTGAGGCATTCCTTGGCCTTGGCCAATCTCTGACTGCCTTAACCTTAGCTGGGTCAACCTTTATTCCATCTCTACTGACAATGTGACCAAGGAAAGTCACCTGCGGTAACCAGAACTCACACTTCTTTAACTTCATATACATTATGTGTGTCCCTCAGCCTCTATAAAACCAGCCTGAGATGTTTTCTCATGCTCTTCCTACGATTGAGAATAAACTATAATATCATCGATGAAGACGATCACAAACACATCTAAATAATCCTTGAATACCCTTTTTCAGCATATCCATAAAAGTTGTCGTGACATTAGTCAAACAAAATGACATAAATAGAAACTCATAATGTTCATATCTTGTGCGAAAAGTTTCTTTGGCATATCTTCCTCCTTGATCCTCAGCTGGTGATAACCAAATCAAAGATCTATCTTCGAGAATACCATCTTACCCTGCAATTGATCAAACATGTCATATATCCTTGGTAGAGGATACTTGTTCTTAATGGTGAACTTATTCAGTTCCTTGTAATCAATAAACATCCTCAGAGAACCGTCCTTCTTCTTTACAAATAGAACTGGGGTCATTCTGTACAGTGCCCTAGACACTAGTTCTGTCCCTAGTGCCAGTTCAATAACAATCTCTATCTCTCTGTGTAGCAACAACCCTGGAAAATCCTCTGGAAATACACCCAGAAACTCACAGACTGGTCTAGTCTCTTCTAGTCACTACACTAGCTAGGAATCCTATGCAACCACCTCGCAATAGGTCTCTATCCCTCTACAGTGATATCATAGGTACACGAAGTCCATGCATAGTACCAACAAATATAAAGGGATCCTCACCCTCAGGCTCAAAAGTTACCATCTTGTGTTTTGCAGTCTATGGTTGCCCCATATTTAACTAACCAGTCCATGCCCAAACTCATGTCGACGTCATTCATAACTAACTCAATCAAATCCACCGACAATTCTCTTCCATCCACTATCACTGGCCATGATCTAACCCACCTCCTGGAAACTACCAACTCCCCAGTGGTCAGTAAAGTTCCAAACCCCACAGTATAATAATCATAATGCCTACACGGTCTATCAATTATTCTACTGGAAATAAAAGTATGTGTAGCACCAGAATCAATCAAAACAGTATAAGAAGTTCCAACACTAGAAAGCTAACCTATCACTACCAAGGGACTAGCCTCAGTCTCTGCCTATGTTAGAGCAAACACTCAAGCTAGAGTCAGTTGTCCACTTTCTTTAGTTCCTCTTTCTTCACTCTCAGACAGTTTTTCTTCAAGTGCCCCACTATCCCGCACAAAAAGCAGGCCTTCGCCTGGCACTCTCCCACATGGCGCCTTCTACATCTAGCACACTTAGGGTAAGCCCTCCAAAACTTATTACCGCCCTAGCGACCTATCTGTAAACCACTTGTCCTCCTATCGGGGCCTGAAACTGATAAAGTATATGGAGCCTTCCTTTTCTGGTCACTAGGGCCTCCACTCCTACGAGAACCCATAAATGGAGGTCCCATCCTCCTAGTGTCTCTCCTGGTCGCGTTCTCACACCAGATTTTGTTCTCTACACCCTCTGCAGTAAGGGCTTTCTCTACCTCCTGGGCATATGTCGTCACCTTAGGCACGGTGGTAATTCGGAGTCTCGGGCTATCATAGGGCTATAGCCCCTGAAGGAACCTTTCCTTCCTTGTCTCATAAGGGGACACCAAATCTGCAGCAAACTTGGCCAATATGTCAAATCTCAGTTCATGCTCTGTCACTAACACATTTCCCTGTAGTAGCTTATTGAATTCCTATGCCTTTGTATCCCTAACTGCATCATTATAGTACTTTTCATTGAATACAGTAGTTTTCACATTCCTGGTCTGGGATATCACTTCCCACTAAATCCGGGCATCCTCCTGAAACATATATGTGGCACAGGCCACTCTCTCATTACCCTATACCCTCATAAAATCCAGGATAGCAATAATCATGCTCATCCTTTGCTCGGCCATTGCCGGATCTGCAATACCCTAACAAACTGGAGGGTGCTACTTTCTAAATCTTTCATAAAGGGCTCCCCCTATGTTCCCAGCCTCTAACAACTGTACTACTGCTGGTAGCAACTCAGGTGGCACCACTGGCTGAACGTTCCCTACTTGAACCTGTTGCTATCTAAGTAGGAAGATCTCTTCTTCCTGCCTCTCTAATCTAGCTTGCATATCATCAAGCACTTGCTGCCACTTTGCCGGATCTGCAATACCCTAAAAAACTGGAGGGTGCTACTTTCTAAATCTTTCATAAAAGGCTTCCCATATGTTCCCTACTTGAACCTGTTGCTATCTAAGTAGGCGGATCTCTTCTTCCTGCCTCTCTAATCTAGCTTGCATATCAGCAAGCACTTACTGCCAGTTCTCTGGAGCTGGCGGAGGGGTCTGACCTTGATTATCATTCTCGGCCAGTATTTCTTGGCTGGCTAATGGATCCGACTGTCTTGGAAGCATACTTCCAAGTTTATCTCTGCAGTTAACAACTCAGCCTATTAGGTAGTAATAATAATACCTCTTGCCGCTGTGTGGTCCAAGACCAAACAAACAAGCATTGACACTTAAAAATCATGGTAATAAGCATGTCGGTTCATATTCATACACAAACATGGTGCTAATAAGCACTTCTTGACATTTATAAGCAAATAACGATGCTCATAAGCATTTTCTGACATTTATAAGCATATCGCGATGCTAATAAGCATTTCTTTAACATTTACCAATATTAACAGTGTTAATAAGCATTTCTTGGCCTACATATACATATAACAACGCTAATAAGCATTCATTTAACATTCAGAAGCAATAATAGTGCTAATAAGCACATCTTTAGCATACACACAACAGTAAAGGGCTAGGCCCTATCAGAATATCTCATGCTCCCTAATAAGGCAGACAGATAAGGCATTTATATCCTATTTAAGCAGTTAAAGACATAACCACATAAATAGTTACCAAACCCTGAGTTGAGCTTTTCTTTAGTGAGGATTGTACATGCCCATCTCGTCTTTAGGAACCTTTAAACCTAGACGGCTTTGATACCAAGTTGTAACGCTATGGATAGCCAAGACCGTTACACTATGTACTTTTAAGTAGCGCTAAACTCTCTAATCAAGTCATTTGGTTGTAAACGTGTAACTAAAGGTAATTAACAAGTTAGGGTTACAAAATTTGGTCAAAAGAAGTAATCATTTCATCAAAAAAGTTTAAGTTCGTACATGGGATCTCAAAATAAACATTAAAAGGTCATTTACGATTCAAAAGAATACAACAAGCCAACCTAAGCGGAAAAATTAGTGTTTGACCCTAGTTCCTTTATGAATCCCAACCGTGGTGGTCGAGCAAGCTGCATATGTACACGCTGCCACGGAGGATCTCCAACTCATGGCTGGTCCAGCTTCCCTTTTCCTTTAACTGCACCACGTAGAACCCGTCAGCCAAGGCTCAGCAAGAAAAATTAAACATGCTCATAAGCTGTTAATAACATATTACAGAATCATAATCAGCATGCCTAGAAGTAATAACCCAACTCATGCATGCATTCAATCTATATAAGTGACTATGGAGTCACACCGGAGCTCGTTTCCCTAGATAAGTAACTGTAGAGACACCCTGGGGCCCATTGCCCTACTTTTGTATAATGAGCCTTAGGGCTCGCCAAGCATACCTGGCGCTTTTTTTTCCAAGTGACCATAGGGTCAGTCAATCATATACCACGCTCCTAGATAGGCCGAACCATATCGGCCAACGCTCAATGCGCTATTTCTGCTCTTGACTTATAAGTCAAGCCTTTCAACTTGCGCCCAGCGTGCTATGCCCTTGACTTATAAGTCAAGCCTTCCAATCAAATAATATAGACAAGCATAAATCATTTAATAATTATCTAGATACAGAGCACTCAAGCAAGCTTAATCAAATAATCACAGGCATAAACATAATCATGCTCATTCACAGGGGACCGAGCCCTAATCAAAATCTAGGGCGAAGTTTTCTTACCTCTGGTCTAAGAACTGGCTAAATAAAAATGACCCTTGAGCACGATCCCATTTCAAGCCCTAGCGATACCCTAGTCACAACCATAATAGAGGATATCTATCAATATTGAGTAAATAAAGTCTTCTAGACCGAATCCTAGCCTCCGAGACCTCAAATTCTACTAAACCGGGTAGTAGAATCCTTCCCAGGCCCTTAGGTTTGAGTCTCTGCAACTCGAAACCTCACTTGGTCATTCTTTCCCATTAGCATCGCGGCGCACCCCTGAAGGGCCACGACACACCCCGAAGCAAGGAACCCTGGCCCTGTTTTCACTGGACACGCATCGCAGTGCAACCCACCAAGCCCTGCGACGTTATGGCGGTTCAAAAGAACCCCCAACGCCCCTGAGTTCAGATGAGTCGCAGCGCTCCAAGAATAGCTCAACGGCGCAACCTCACGAACCTAGTTTTCAAACATTTTCCTCCGAGCCAAATCCTTCAAAATCCATCCCAAATAACAACCAAAGTAATAATTGAGTTCTAAACTCTTAACAACACATCACAGGCAGCATATAAAATCCAGAGACCAAACTGAAACCTCAACACAACTCAAAATTCAATCCTTGAGTTCAAAACTAAAGAACACTCTAAAACCAAACCAGAAATTCATCAAAACAAAGTTTTAAACCTTACCTTAGCTGAGCAATTTGACCCCTAAGCTCCACCGTAGTCCAATCTTAGCTCCAAACTCCTTCAATTACCAAGCCAATCTCTCAAATTTCAAGAACTCACCCAAGTGAGAGGAAGGTAGAGGGAAAACAGAAGAGAGAGAAAGGAAGCTAAGTGTTTCTGTTTTGTGGTTATCAACTTTCTAAGAGCTTCTATGTGACTAAACTATTCTAAAGGCAAGAAAAGACTAAAATGCCCCTCACCCAAAACTTTCTCTTTAGTGCTCTCAAAGGCAAAATCGTCTTTTGCCACCATTTCCCACTAATCCTCAATTAACACCACATTTCCCAATTAATTCCAATATCTCCAAATATTCACCAAATAACTTCCCATTGCCCGATAAATTCCAGTAATGTACAAAATTATCAAAATATCCCTAGGCTCACCCCGAGCCGGGTATTTTACCCTGTTGTGACTAAATCGCTAACTTGCTTACTAGGATCGCCTCGTCCTGAATAGCTCAAATATATCCACATAATAATGTGGTCTCAATCATAAAACACATATATCTACAAATATACCATCAACGGGTCAAAATTACGAAAATACCTTTTCTAATAAGAAATGGACCCACATGAATGCTTAATACACCTAAGCATGGTATAACAGTCATATCATAAAATAACTCACATAATCATGCATATAATCACTTAAACACATAATTAATCCAAATTTTTCTCTCTTGGCCCGTTAATCAAGACATTAAGCCTTATTGGGGAATTTGGGACGTTACAGTTACACTTTGTGCTTTTAAAATAGTGCTTAACTCGCTAAATGAGTCATTTAGACCTAAACATGTAACTAAAGTTAACAAATGGATTAGGTATTAAAGATTTTGGTCAAACAGTAATTATTTTCCTTTAAAAGTTTAAGTCTGTACATGGGATCCCAAAAGAGTTTAAAAGTTAAATACAACTCAAAAGAAAACAAAATAGAGGTCGGCCTAAGCGGCAAAATTGGGTTCAATCCTAGTTCCTTAACAGAGATCCTAGGCGTTGCAATTAAGCAGGCTGCATATGTACACATCGCCCCTGAAGCTCTCCAACTTATAATTGTTCCAACTTCTCTATACCCTTAGCTACACCATATAGCACTCGTAAGCCAAGGCTCAGCAAGAAAACTTAAATAAACAAATACAAATAATCAACATATCGCAAATATCATGCTTAGTAGTAATAAACATAATCAAGAAAGCATTTAAATCAATTAAGCCACCATAGGTCACACGAGGGCATACCGCACTTTGTTTATTCCAGTGGTTTGAGAGCCAGACAAATGCATATCGCACTTCCAAAGTGGCCCAACCATAACGGCCTGCATTCCACATGCTTATGCCGACCACGACTTATAAGTCGAGCTTTTCAATTATATTCAATCAAGTATGTAGTTCAGACATAACACAGTCATTTACATTTAAACAGATATTCGATGGTATGATTATAGTCATGTTCAATAACCGGGGCTCAAGCACTAATCACAACTTTCTTACCTCAAGTCTTGTGCCAAAGAACTAGAATGACCCCGAGCAAGATCATTTCCTGGGCCTTGCGGTACACCTAGTCACAACCATAAATGGTACTCCCGTTAGGATCCAACTCCAAAAACTGACTCCGAGACTAATCCCGTCCTCTTGGGGCCCCCAATTCAACCAAACGGGGTGGTGGAATCATCCCCCGAGCCCCGAGCCAATGCCCTAAAATCTGAAAAATTAAGGCCTTGGAAATGGCCTAGCGCTGCGGTGGGAAGCAACTCGTGCCTCGCCCAAACTTGGCCAAAGCTGCGACAGTGTTCCTTTGCACCGCAATGCCACAGTGCGAACCCAAAAAAAATTCAAGGTTTTTCACAATTTCTCCAAACCCAAAATTAACAAAATGAATTCTCATCCCTTTTATAGCAAAATTATGACCTGAAAAGAGTTTCCCCTAACAACAAAGAACATAACAACAAGCTCAAAACACCCCAAAACACAAAGACACCCAAAATCACCATTTGAGCTTCAAAACCCAATTATTTTTCCAAATCCAAAAATCAACAACTTTGAATCATAATTCCCAGCAACAAAAGCATCTATATGAGGTCATAAATCAATTCCCATGATGAATTCCACCTCTAAACAAACTTAAGGCCATCAACTATGAAATTGAAAATCAAAACCTCCCAATTCTCAACAATATCAAGAACCTACCAGGAACCAAATGAAACTCAGACCAAGAAAGGAATACATTACCTGAAATTTTGAATTAATGAAGATAATTGATGCCCTTGCTAGTTCTAATCCTCTTGACCACCTTAATTCTCTTAGAAATCCTCCAAAGTCCCAAGAGAAGTGATTAACTTAATGGTTGTGTTGGGGGAAACTTTAAGAAGGATCTTTGAGATAGAGACATTTGGTCTTGAACTTGTAAGGCAGCTAATTCCCAAAACATACCAGATTTAGTCTAACAATGGGTCAAAATGGCCATTATACCCTCATCCTATAACTCCTTTCCAAAGCATCCTAAGGGCAAAATAGTCATTTTAGCCTAATCTGCCATTAACCTCAAATTACACCACATATTCCCAATTAAATCTATTAAACCCAAATACTCACCAAATTAATTCTCATCGACCAATAACTCCCAATAATTTGCCAAATTACCAAAATAACCCTAAGCTTACCCCGAGCCGGGTATTTACCCCCGTTGTGACTTTTTCGCTAAATTGCTCACTAGGATCGACTCGTGCCGAATATCACAAATATATCCACATAATAATGTGGTCTCAATCACATAGCATATATAATTACAGATCTACCCTCAACAGGTCAAAATTACGAAAATGTCATTTTTAACAGAAATGGGCCTACAAGCATACTTATTACACATAAACATGCATAAGCAGTCATATCATAATATAACTCATATAATTCACATAATCACATATGTAATAATAATTTAATAATATTAACACATAAAAAATCCAATTATGCCCTCCTGGCACACTAACCATGGCTTAGTCTTATTAGTAAATTTGGGACGTTACATGTTCAAACCCTTTTAATGAAAAGTTTATTCATTGACCAAATTATTTTATACCAAAACCAATGTTTAACCTGAATTACATTTTTAAGTTCAAATGACCCACTTAACAAATTAAGCACTATTCTAGCTTGCAAATAAGGAAAATATGATTCAATTAAGCAATTAAATAGGCATTCAACCCATTACCCACCGAATAGAGTCGAGCTTGTCTTTAGTGACAAGCGTTAATGCTCGATCGATCATTGGGAACCAAAAAGCCTTGGCAGCTCTGATACCAAGTTGTAACGCCCTACTAATCCAAGACCATCACACTGTGTGTTTAAAAATAGAACTTAACTCTTTAAGCGATTCATTTTGACTCAAAAGTAATATTAAAGTTAAATAAAGGTTCGGTATTAAAAATTTTGGTCAAAATGTATGAACTTTTCCATTAAAACCTTAAATGTATACAAAGGATCCCAAAAAGAGCTTAAACAAAGTATAATGACATTCAAAGATGCAAAAATAGTCGGCCTAAGCGAAAAAAATTGGACTCATAACCTAAGTCCCTCAAAATGTCTCAACCGTGACGGCGAACAGGCCGAAATGTATGCGCCGCTCCAAAGCACTCTAACTCATGGCTGGTCAACATTTCCCTTGCCCTTACCTACACCACAGAGCACCCGTGAGATAATACCCAGCAGAAAACCATCATGACATAACAAATATACAATAAAACATAACTAACAAGCAATATACTTCACAGACAATAAACAATTCATATCAGCATCTAAATCATTTACATGGACTACGCCGAGTGAGTGGGTACAACACCCTTTTGGTTGGCCTGCCATCACAACCTGCATTTTGAATGCTTGTTGCCGAATACGGCCCATGCCAATCAATCACAGATACATACAAACAATCTGATGCAACAAATTCAATTATAAAATAAGGGTACACAACCCTAAACAAATACAATGCACAGTTATAACAATGTTTAGATATCAAGGCCAATACCCAACTCTAGGTGCATGTGCAAGAATCAGGATGACACCTCGAGTGTGATCCTCTCACGAGCTTCTCGGAAGTCTTAGTCACAACAATAAAATGTAGCTCTAGTTCCCCATAACCACAAGCTACCATAAATTTTCTATAAGCCTCATTAAGCCCCAAACACACTTTAAACACGCTCAATATTGTCCTAGGAACCTTAGATTTTGATCCCCTAAGGTTACCAATCAAATCCCATTGAAAAAACCCTAAACCAAGGCTTCCAGCACGGACCAGTCGACTGGGTCGCTAAAAATCTTAGCCAACCACAAACCGCAGGTCGGTCGACCAGGTGCCCTAGGTAGGTCGACTGGCTCAAGTCAGAGAGCAATTTCTCTATGTTTTTTTTTTCAGAATTCCAATCCTACCAAATTCGACCAAACTTGATCCAAACTAAAATTTTATGCATTAAAACAATTATAGCACCCCAAATACACCTTATAAACATCAATCGAACCTCAAATTCAACTCAAAATCAAGAATTGAAACTTTAGGGTTCCAAAACCCCCAATTATCCCCAAATCTAAAATTCAATCCAATACAAAAATTATATGTTTTCAATCTAATTTAAGTTACAAAAACAGTCCTTAACCGATTTTTATCATCAATAACCAACACACAAAGGACCTAGAGCCCCTTAACTTTGAAATTGAGCCAAAATTCTAAAATCCCATCAAGAACACTGAAGAACATAAGAAGAGCTTGAAGAACTCATACCTTAGCTGAAATTCAAATTCTTAGCTTGATGGGGGTGACCTTAGTAGCACCTATCCCTTCAAGGCACCTCAATCCTTCCTAAAGATTCCTAAAAAATCTCCAAAGTTGGCATTAGAAGAACCTAGAAGTGAAGGAGAAGTCTTGAATGTGAATAGGGAAAATGATGTCAATACTTGGTCAAATTTGCCTAATAATTAGTCAAATGACCATTTTGCCCTTGCCTTTACTTAATCTCAAAGTTAACCTTAAGGACAGTTTGGTCTTTTCACTTAAAACTCCAATTACACCACTAATTCTCCAATTCCTACCCATCAAACATAGTTATTCTACCACCAACTTTCATTCCACCAATAACCCCATAATAGTTCAATTCCCAAAATACCCCTAGGCTCGACCCGAGCTGGGCATTTGTCCCCGTTGTGACTTTTCTGCTAAAACCACTTAAAATGATCCACTCATGCCCTCACATGTCCACATAATAATGTGGTCTTAATGCACATAACACACAATAATTACAAATATACCCTCAACGGGTCAAAATTACGAAAAATGTCCCTTTTCTAACAAAGCGGGTCTTTAAACACATTTAACACACATAACATGCATACTCAATCATGTAATAATATAACTCACACAATTCACGTAATTACCACATGTGCCCTCCTGACACACTAAGCAAAGTATTAATTCTCATTTAGGAGTTTTGGAACGCTACATTTGTCGTCCCGACATATAATTAATTTTTCAAAGAAGCAGTCTCCACAGACTCCTGAAGAAGAAGACGGGATGAAATGAATTCCTTATACATTTGTAGTTATAAGTCTGGTGTATGCAATATTATGTACTAGACCGGATATCTGTTATGCAATGGGAGTTGTGAGTAGGTACTAGTCTAACATTGGAAAAGAACATTGGGTAGCAGTCAAGAACATAATTAAGTATATTCGACAGAATAAAGACTATATGCTAGTCTATTAAGGTTTATATATCAACTCGTCAGGCTACAATGATTCATATTTTCAGATTGATGTTGATGACAGTAATGTTAGGAGTATGTCCTAAAAGCATGTAAAAGACATTTATTATTTCGATGAATAAATAAATACAATGGTTTATTATTGTTATATTTATATTATTAAATTATTGTTTGAATAATTTTGTAAATATCAGAAAAATTCCATATTCATTATTGAGGATGTGATCTTGTATTAGTACGAGAGAATTAAGATCACATGAATGAATAAAAATTAGTCAACAACAACAAATTGAAGTTATGGTATTCTTTAATTGGGGTTGGAAGTACGGTTTGCTGAGTATCATGTTGATACAAATAATCTAGATTCTGATTATTGATGTGGTAAGACATCTCGGTAAAGGTTCTTTATATAATATGATTATATATGATATGGACCAATATCAATAAAAGTATTTATCCAAAAACCATTTAATAATAAAGACTTGTAATTCATATCATAACTGATGATCATTTATAGAACAACCTAAATCATGAGTGTTCATGAACTCCTGTTCATGTTTATTAAATCTTTTGATTCATTCGTTAAGGTCTCTTCATAGAATGAGGCTAATGACGTTTGTTTTGGAGATTTAATATCATGGATGGCTGGGAACATGTATCAACAATACGGAATCTAATCTTTCCTAACGGATCGTATATTGGTTCCCTTAAGGGTTAATTCTGGAACTGAATGATTTTGAGCTCAAATCTATAATTAGATTATAGATTAATTATTCACTAGTGAATTAATGGTACTTAAGGAATAAGAAGTAAATTAGAAAGGTAATATTGTAATGATTCCATTCTAATTTATGAACTAATTAATTAGAGGGTTGAACTATTGTAAGATGGTTGTATCAATGGATAGCTTAGAATAAGATTTCTATAAAAGTATATCTATAACATAAAGAGTTCAATTCTGAATTTATAGTGGAGAAATATCACAATTAATAAATTAACTATTATAATTAAAGAGTTTAATGTTATAGGTCCATGGTCCCCGAAATGGCTCAAACAAACACTGACAAAGATAAATACAAAAATGGGCAAAAGGACTTATTTGATAAGTAAAATATTTTTCTATGCACTAAACATAATTATTGTATAATTATGTGTAATTAATTAATTATTTGATTTAATAAAAATATAATTAATTTTGAATTAATTTATTTTTGGGATTTTTGGTATTTAAATAATAAGAAAAAATTGGGAAAATTACATGCCTTCCTTGGCATGTGGTACACATGTAGGACAGTGCACAGTCACTGTGCTACACACACAAGAAGCTTCTAGAAATTTCTTTGTTCCACAATTTTAGTTATTTAAATATTAAAGAAATAATGAGATATTTTAATATGATTAAAATATTATTATTTAAACAAAATTTGATAACTGATTAGTTATTTTCAAATTGTTTAAAATAACTATTATTTTATTTTTAATATATTGGATATATTAAATATAGGAGATCAGTTTTTCAGAACGATACTTTTTCAATGATAGAAAATATATCGTAAAATCTCCCTGAGAGAAATAGAACAGTGATACAAGCATAGGTCACTGTTCTTCAAAACTTAGGTCCAAACTTTATCACATCTCATGTGTTGAGAACATCTGATAAATAGATTTTGTCTATTATTTTGTATAGCGAGCCCACACTCGTTCTTTGAGTGTTGAGAACATATTGGAAGATCCTGGTGTGGAATCTCAAGGATTTTTGCCGTACAAAAAGATAGCAGCAAGGAGTGACTTGAGGTAATTTTCTATTCGTATCTTTAATTCAATATATATATGTGTGAAGAAGTAGATCTAGAAATCTTGTGGGGTTAAATTAACAATTTTGATTGTTGTTCCGCTGCGTATAATCTCTGATTTGATCTATAAAAACCAACAAGTAAGTCTACTTCTAGAATGGTGTTTACTTTTGGGGGCGGAGCTATTATTTGGAGAAGCGTTAAGCAATCTGCCATTTTAGATTCCACCATGGAGGCTAAGTATATAGCTGCGTCTGCGGCAACTAAAGAAATAGTCAGGCTGAGGAGGTTCTATACGGATCTTGGTGTTATTCCAAAAATAGATAAACCCCTCATTCTATATTGTGACAACAATGGAGCGATAACCAATCCAAAAGAACCTCGAATCCATACGAGAGGAAATCATATAGAGAGAAAGTACCACATTATAAGGGAATATGTGGCAAGGGGTGATTTAAAGGTGATGAAGATATCATCTAAAGACAATCTTGCAGATCCTTTTACAAAGGCATTGGCAGAGAGCACATTTGTGAAGCATCTAGAAGGAATGGGTTTGAGAGAAATGTCTCTGTTAACAGTCAGAAAATAAAAATAAAAAAGTTACAAAAGGATGGTTCAGTTTCCTAAGTCTATAGGAACTCTCTTTTATTGTATTTATATTGTATTAAAGATGGTTTGATATGTAAAACGGTTATAAGCCTAAGTTCTAGGTTGTAAATTCACACAGAAATAAGAAAATATTTCTTTTTCCTCACCATTTTATATGGTATCAGAGCCGTAAGGCTTTCTTCTTCTTCTTCTTCTCGGCAATTTTTTTTCTTTTCTATCCTCTCCGGCGCTGGTAGCTTTTGTTCAGCAGGTGCAGCTCTCCTCAACAGTCTCCAGGCGGAAATCCCCTTGGCCGTCTCCAGACGCAGCTCTCTTCGGTAGTCTCCAGGCGCAACTCTCGGTAGTACACTCCAGCATCTTCTCCCGTCACATGACCTCCGGCGGTAGTCTGAAGTTCTCGGCCAACCCTGTCTACAGTCAACCAGACCAGTCTCCAGCCCAGTCTTGGTTGCCTCGGTTGTTTCTTTCTTCAAATAAGAAAAAAGAGGCACAAATTGCCTCTGTCCATGAGCCTTGGCCCTTTGACACACAAAGACACACAAACTGCCAAAAAATTCCTTTGATAAATCCATCCCCACTTGCCAGCCCTAGCCACGTGTCAACATGTCAGGCAGTGAAGAAATCTCTTCTCAAACTAGTGGGCCTAACTCAATTCCAGCCCAAACTCAGGCCCAAAGTCAGTCTTTTGGCTCCATTTATAGACATGATACCAGCTCTCTCCACATCTGGCCCACTAACTTGATGGTAGGAACTATTTACAATGGGCACAGTCAGTAAAGTTAGTCATTTGTGGACATGGAAAACTCGGATAACTCACCAGTGACCTTCCTGCCCCTCCATTGACTGACTCAACCTACAAGGTATGGCTGGCTGAGAATTTTATTGTCCTTGCATGGCTTATTAATTCAATGGATCCAAAGATCAGTCACATGTATTTATTTTTTAAAACTGCTAAGGAAGTATGGGATGCTCCTAAAAAGATGTACTCTAATCTTTGGAATGCCTCTCAGATTATTGAAATTCGTACCAAACTCAAAGAAATCAAACAAGGTAATCACACTGTTCCCCAATATGTTTCAGACTTACAAGACCAGTTGTAACACCCTACCTCCTTAGATTCGTTACTAAGTGAGTTTAAAACGTGCAATTAACTCGCTAATCGAGGTTTTAGGTTAATAGTGTAGCTAAATTGTAATAAAAGTCATATAATTTGAAAACGTAATCATTCATTGAAATTATAAAGCGTTATACATTTGGGATCCCAAAATACTGTTCAAAAATATTTACAACTCAAAATATAATTAAAGTCGACTAGACAACAAAATTAGGTTTAATACACATCATCTCCTAAAAATAACTCTGGCCATGACAGCCAGGCAGGCCAAACGTGTACTTGCCGCTTCATGCTCTCCGTACTCATGGTTGATTGACCTTTCCGTTGCCCTTACCTGCACCATAGAGCACCCATGAGCCGAAGCCCAGCAAGAAAACTCCACACAAGCAATCAACATATGCACAACTATCAATCAGCATATAACAAAGCCGCCAATAGGCTAAACACATAACGGCCATGTTGTCCCAATCGCTTTACCAGACCCTGGGTTCGTAGTCTACACCGTGAAGATATCCTAGGTATCCAATAGGGGTCTCACCCTGGAAAATTGCACTCCACGTGCTTAACGCTGCTCCTGACCCCTTGCCGTACTCGGCCTTCACTGTTCCCGGCCCTTGCCGTTCTCAGCCTTCGCCATTCCCGGCCCTTGCCATACATTTACAGATATGCAACACATAGCATAAACTTAACAAATACTTAAGCATATACAAACATAATTAATAGGGCTACGCCCTACAACACAATCACATTGGGTCGTGCCATGTGGTTACCTGTGTCCCAAGTTTCCCGAGCTCTGATATCCTGAGCACAGTCCTCTAGTCCAAGCCTCACTGAAAACCTAGTCACAATGTATCAACAACATCCATCCATCAAGTTCTAATCCATTAAATAACTTTGGGTTGTAGTTCTAGTCTCCGGGACCTTGAATTCTATCAATTCGGGTGATAAAATCCATCCTGAGCCTTAACTCTTGGATTCCCGAGCCTAAAACCTTCTTGGGGTCCAAAAACCCACTAAGTGTTGCGGCCCGCCTCAACCAGAGGCTCAGCCTCCCTTTTCTCCCTATGCGCGTCGCGACCCAACCTATAGGGCGCCGCGGCCCGCCTTTCTTCCTGGCCTCCTTTCTGCTCTAGAGGTTCACGGCCCACCAAGAACAATGTCGAGGCCCGACCCTTCGAACCCAGAAAAATCCCCCATTTTCACAGCCAAAACTCAGCCAATTTACCCCAAAATCAATCCAAAAACTCAATTTAATCATTACAGTAATCCTAGAATGGTCCCAGCAACAAAACCTAACAAAACTAATCCCCAAAACTCATCTAGATAACCAAGAGTGATCCATCATTCAGCTTACATGCATAAACTGTTGGTTTTTATAGATCAAATCTGAGATTATACGCAGCAAAAAAATAATCAAAATTGTTAATTTAACCCCACAAGATTTCTAGATTTACTTCTTCACATACATATATATATTGAATCAAAGAGATGAATAGAAAATTACCTCAAGTCCTTCCTTGCTGCTATCTTTTTGTACGGCTAAATCCTTGAGATCTCACACTAGGATTTTCCAAAATGTTCTCAACACACAAAGAACGAGTGTGGGCTCGTTATACAAAACAATAGGAAAAATCTATTTATATCAGATGTTCTCAACACATGAGATCTGATAAAGTTTGGACCTAAATTTGTGAAGAACAGTGACGTATGCTTGTAGCACTGTTCTCTTTCTCTCAAGGAGATTTCACGATCTGTTTTCTATCACTGAAAAGTATCGCTCTGAAAAACTGATCTCCTATATTTAATATATCCAATATATTAAAAATAAATAATATTAGTTATTTTAAACAATTTGAAAATAACTAATTAGTTATCAGATTTTTGTTTAAATAATAATATTTTAATCATATTAAAATATCTCATTATTTATTTAATATCTAAATAACTAAAATTGTGGAACAAATAAACTTCTAGAAGCTTCTTGTGTGTGTAGCACAGTGACTGTGCACTGTGCTACACACCCACCTCATGCCAGAGAGGGCATGTGATTTTTCCCAATTTTTTCTTATTATTTAAATACCAAAAATCCCAAAAATAAATTAATTCCAAATTAATTATATTTTTGTTAAATCAAATAATTAATTGATTACACATAATTATATAATAATTATGTTTAGTACATATAAAAATATTTTACTTATCAAATAAGTCATTTTGCCCATTTTTTTATTTATCTTTGTCAGTGTTTGTTTGAGCCATTTCGGGGACCATGGACCTATAACATTAAGCTCCAATAAATTAAAACTAAATAATTAAACTCTTTAATCGTTATAGTTAATTTATTAATTCTGATATTTCTCCACTATAAATTCAGAATTGAACTCTTTATGTTATAGATATACTTTTACTGAAATCTTATTTTAAGTTGTCCATTGATATAATCATCTTACAATAGTTCAACCCTCTAATTAATTACTTCATAAATTAAAATGGAAGAATTACCATTTTACCTTTCTAATTTACTTCTTATTCCTTAAGTACCATTAATTCATTAGTGAACAATTAATCTATAATCTAATTAAGATTTGAGCTCAAAATCATTCAGTTCCAGAATTAACCCTTAAGGGAACCAATATACGATCTATTAGGAAAGATTAGATCCCGTATTGTTGATACATGTTCCCAGCCATCCATGATATTAAATCTCCAAAACAAAAGTCATTAGCCTCATTCTGTGAAGAGACCTTAACGAATGAATCAAAAGATTTAATAAACATAAACAGGAGTTCATGAACACTCAGGATTTAGGTTGATCTATAAATGATCATCAGTTATGATATGAATTACAAATCTTTATTATTAGATGGTTTTTGGATAAAGACTTTTATCCATATCGGTCCCTGTCATATATAATCATATTAAAGAAAGCACATTTACCGAGATGTCTTACCACATCAATAATCTGAATCTAGATTATTTGTATCAACATGATACTCAGTAAACCGTACTTACAACCCTAATTAAAGAATTCCATAACTTCAATTTGTTGTTGACTAATTTCATTCATGTGATCTTAATTCTCTCGTACTAATACAAGATCATATCCTCAATAATGAATATGGAATTTTTCTGATATTTACAAAAATTATTCAAACAATAATTTAATAATCTAAATATAAAAATAATAGACCATTGTATTTATTTATTCATTGAAATAATAAATGTCTTTTACATGCTTTTAGGACATACTTCTATCAATCTCCCACTTGTACTTAAAGCAAGTAAGACATTTCTCTCAATCCCATATTACGTACATGATCCTCGAATTGCTTTGCAAGAAGCGTCTTCGTAAACGGGTCTACCAGGTTGTGTTCTGATGCGATTTTCAGAATGGACACATCTCCTCTATGTACGATTTCTATTACTAAGTTGTATTTGCGCTCTATATGCTTTCCCCACTTGTGGCTTCTTGGTTCTTTAGAATTGGCCACTGCTCCACTGTTGTCACAGTAAGAACAAGTGGTTTCTCCACTTCTGGAACCATTTCCAGATCCGTGTAGAACTTTTTCAGCCAAAATGCTTCTTTAGCTGCTTCACAAGCTGCTATGTATTCAGCTTCCATGGTTGAATCAGCTATACTGGATTGCTTGATGCTTCTCCAGACAAATGCTCCACCACCAAGAGTGAATACTAACCCAGAAGTAGATTTTCTACTATCTTTGTCTGATTGAAAATCTGAGTCAGTGTATCCAGTAGGTTCAAGGTCACTACCCAAATATACTAGCATATAGTTTCTCGTTCTCCTGAGATACTTGAGAATATGTTTCACCGCAATCCAGTGTTCCAAACCTGGATTTGACTGATAACAACTGACAATTCCTACTGCATAACATATGTCAGGTCTAGTACATAACATTGCATACATTAGGCTCCCTACAGCTGATGCATAGGGATACTTTCTCATGTCCTCTTGCTCTTGTGGTGTCTTTGGACACTGATCTTTGCAAAGAGTAATTCCATGTCTGGTCGACAATTGACCCTTTTTGGAATTTTCCATAGAGAATATTTCAAGCACTTTATCAATATAATTTGCTTGGGAAAGTGCCAAGAGCTTGTTCTTTCTATCTCTTAGAATTTTAATGTCTAGAACATAGCTCGCTTCTCCCAAATCTTTCATTTGGAATTTGTCATCCAACCATTTCTTTACATTTGATAATGTCTCTAAATCATTCCCAATGAGTAGGATATCATCAATGTAAAGAACGAGGAATTCTACTATACCATCTTTGATTTGTTTATAGACACAAGGTTCATCAACATTTTGTTCAAAACCAAACGTTTTAATTGTATCATCAAATCTAAGAATCCAAGATCTAGAAGCTTGTTTGAGTCCATGAATGGACCTAAGAAGCTTGCAAACCTTTTGTCGTTTATCTTTTAATTCGAACCTGTTGACTGCGTTTTTAGCCAACAATGTGAGAACATCAATAACGACAAGCCTTCAAGAGAATAAAAACGACACAGATGGTATAATAAAGAAAATAAAGAACACACAAGAGATTTTTATAGTGGTTCAGCCCCGATTGTCGGTAATAGCCTAATCCACTTAGAGTTGTGATTTATATATCTGTACTCAAGATCAGATGGACTGAGCCAACTGAGTTTCTTCAGTACAGATTGTGAAAATACAAGAGTTCTCTCCAATATCAGCACTTTCTCTCTCTAGAATACACAGTCCCGATTTTCTCTCTCTAGAAAGAAGCAGAAGAAGAAGCCCCTCTCTCATCCCATAAGCTCTCTATTTATAGGCCTGGGATCCTCAACTGATATCCCCTTATGATAGGGATATTTTATTATATTTATTACATTTAAACATTCAAAATTCGAAATGTAACAAACCCCCCATTTGTGGGAAGAATGAGAGATTCCCGCGTATGTTGTTGAAGCTGTCTCTAGGAATCTTGACTTAGTCTCCTCTAGCTAGTTGATCCACCTCCTACTGACCACTCATGCAAGTGTTGGTCAGACGTGCATGGTGGTAGGACATGTTTTCGTGGGTTGAACGTGCATGGTGGTAGGACATGCACTTCTCTCCTCTAACATGGCACTCTCCTCTAGCATGCCATGTTCCTCCTTGAACCAATCTCCTTGGCTTCTCCTTGGACCAAGGTGGTCCGAGGGAACCTCCCTGGCACCTCACCTTGGACAACATTGAGGCAACCTCCTTGGCACCTCACCTTGGACAACATTGAGGCAACCTCCTTTAGCATCTCCCAAACATGTCCGATCGAACATTGTATAGGCTCTCCTTATCAAAATCTAAGTCTCCATCCTCTTGCATGAGACTCCTCCTTGGGGTCTCCTAAGACCATTTTCTCCTTGGGGTCTCCTAAGACCACTCCCTTGGGGTCTCCTAGGACCACATCCTCCTTGGGGTCTCCTAGGACCACTCCCCTTAGCTCTCCTAGAATGCATTCTCCTTAGCCTCCTAGGATGCATTCTCCAATTTTTGGGTATAACAGAACCCTTCTGATTGAGACATGTAAATGGTTTCGTCAATGTATCCATTCAGAAAAGTTGTCTTGACATCCATTTTCCAAATCTCATAATCCATGCACGTAGCTATGGACAAGAGTATACGAATGGATTTTAGCATGGCTACAAGAGAAAAGGTTTCTTCATAGTCAACCCCTTCTTTCTGTGTGTAACCTTTGGCTACAAGCCTTGCTTTGAAAGTCTCTACTTTCCCGTTCGCTCATCTTTTCTTCTTGAATATCCACTTACAACCAATGGGTTTGATATTCTCAGGTGGATCTTCAAGAACCTAGGCAGAATTGGAATACATCGATTATATTTCTTGGTTCATGGCGTCTTGCCATTTTTCCTTGTCAGAATCATTCATTGCATCTTTAAATGTCAATGGATCGTCTTTATTTGTGTCAAACACAAGCATTTGAACTTCGTGTTCATAGCGTGTGGGTTGCTTACTAACCCTCCCACTACGATGAGGTTCTCTACTATTCTAACTAGATTTAGCAGTTTCATCTTGCCGTTTCTCATTGGTTTTTGCTGGTGACTTTGCAACTTCATTCAAGACCATCTCCTCTAGAACAACCTTACTGCGAGGTTTGTGGTTATTAACATAGTCATATTCAAGAAAAGTTGCATTTTTTTATAAAAATATTTTATTTTCTTTTGGACTATAGAAAATTCCACCTCTAGTCTCTTTGGAATATCCCACAAACATGCACATTTTAGAGCGTGAATCCAAATTCCCGGTCTTTCCTTTAAGAACATGTGCAGGACACCCCCAAATTCGAAAATGGTGTAAACTAGGTTTACAACCACTCCATAATTCTATGGGTGTCTTTTGGATAGACTTAGATGGAACAGCATTCAATATGTATACAGGACATTGAATCGCATAGCCCCAGAATGACAATGGTAATGATGAGAAACTCATCATTGATCTAACTGTTGGAAATTGTGCCCTGAAAGCATATGTAGTAGACATTGTTTATGAAATAAATAAATGAATTAAATTTGTTATGCATATATTCTATGGACTATATTATTTTGTGATAATATTATGTAAATATCAGGAAAATTCCTAAGTTCATATATGTGATCTCAAACACGTATTGGTACGGGAGGATTGTGTTTGAGATAAATGAACTTGAATAGTTCGCAGTAAAATAAAGTTATGGAATCTTTAGATTAATTACTGCAAGTACAGTCCACTAGTATTATGAATACATGTGATCTAGATCCGGATCACTAGTGTGGTAGGACACTTTAGTGGAGGTGCTTTATATGTTAGAGAATATATAGAACTGGACCAGATATGTTTATTAATACTTAGTTAAATACCAATTCGAAGTATTAATTACATATATCAATTGATGATCATATACAAATAGATCTTAATTCTGAAGTTACTATGAACTCTTGTTTATGTTATATGAGTTCTTTGATTCACTCGTTAGGGTCTGTCAGAATGATCAGGCAAGAAACTTTTGTTTTGGGAACTCATTAATGTAGATGGCTGGGGACATAGTATACATATATGGAATCTATGCATTCTCGCAAGAGATTGAATAATGGTTCTCTTAATGGTTGACTTTTGGGACTGAAAGGTTATTGAGCTCAAATTCATAATTTAGTTATGAATTAACCTTCACTAGTAAAGTCAATAGTACTTAAGGAAACAAGAGATAATTAAAATGGTAAAATGGTAATTTTATTCCCGATTAATTATGAACCATTATTAGAGGGTCAATTTGTATGCAATGATTATATCAATGGATGTTTTATAATTATAAAGTACTCAGTAAATGAAATGTCTATAATTACAAGAGTGCGGTCTCATATTTATAGTGGAATAATCATGAGATTAATAAATTAAGATTATTTAATTAAAGAGTTTAATTAATAATCTCAAATTTATTGGAGCTTGGAATTATAGGTCCATAGGTCCCCATAGTGGGTCTATCAACACTATTCAAAGTAAGAGTTGATATGAAGGGAAAAATAGTTTAAAGACATATTTAAGAAGAAATTTGTTCTTCAGGCCAAATATGCAATTATATGATAATAGTGATTAATTAATTACTTACAAATTAGTTGTAGTTAATAAAATTAATTAATATTTAATTATTGTATAATTTTAGAAATTATATTAAATAATTAAATTAATGTCGAAATTTAATTAAATAATTAATTAATTATAATTTCTGAAATTATAATAAATTAAATATTTATTTTCAAAAATATTGGATTTAATTAATTGGTAGAATTAATTAAATATCTTTATTTGAGTGAGAGATAATAATCTAATAAGTTCAAATTTGATTTGAATTTAAAAGAATAATATTTAATCAAATAATTAATTATTTTTGATAATTAGTTAAAAGATAATTAATTTAAATTTGAATTCAAATTTGAATTAGTTATCAGGTTGTTAGATTTTATCTGACGAAGTAGTTTGAATAAATAATTAAATAAAAATTGAAAAAACCAACATCCCTAAAAATAGGGATGCTACACGTGCACACACAGTCCATGGACTGTGTGTGGCGTGTAGGGCTATTTTTCAGGGATAGGATTTTTATTTTTATTTTTATTTAATTAATTAATGGATAATTCAAAGATTGGTTTTTGGTTATTTTCATTAATAAAATAATTAATTATTTAAAAAGTAAATTGTAAGTTGGTTACTGATTTACTTTTTAAATTTGAGTATTTTCTTTTAAGTATGACTAATCAGAAAATATTCAGATATCTGAGAACTCAGTCTATTCGCTCTGTGAAAAAATAGAACAATAGTTTTCTCTCCCTGAAAAATAAATAACCAATTCTCAGGCCTATTCTCTTGATCTCATGTGTTGAGTACATCAAGTAGAATCACAAATAAACTATCCTTCATTCTCTAAGTGCCCACACACTTCTTGAGGTGTAGAGAACGCTTTGGAAGATCTTGGTGTGAGTATCTGGGAGCGGCTTGGATAGGAAGATCGTTCTAAATATGAAAAGATAGCTAGGACACTTGATAGGCTTCAAGAGGTATGAATTCTATCCTTAACTTGCATATGATTAATGTATGCATATTAATGGATCTGCATATTTAAAGGTATTTTAAATATGTGACAAAATTTTTGTTGTACACTGGGCCAACCCCACCACCTTTCTGTTGTGTATTAGGAAACTCGTTTCTAACACTAACCATATCTAATAACCATTATGTTCCATCTTTCTGAAACAACATTTTGTTGTGGCATTCCAGGTGCAGTGAGTTGGGATTGAATGCCATGCTCACGCATATGGTCCTCGAATTCAAAATCCAAGTACTCTCCTCCTCGATCAAATCAAAGTGCTTTTAGTGATTTACCTAATTGCTTTTCAGCCTCTGCTTGAAATTCTTTGAACTTTCCAAAAGTTCAGATTTTCTTTGCATCAAGTATAGGTAACCATATTTTGAATAATCGTCAATGAAAGTGACAAAATACTCACAACCTCCTCTTGCTTGTAAGTGGACCGCAAACATCCGTATGTACTAGCTGAAGTGGTTCTGTGGCTCTTGAACCTTTAGCAGAGAAAGGTCTCTTGGTCATTTTTCCTTCTAGACAGGATTCACAAACAGGGAGAGATCCAATAGATAGTTCTCTTAAAGGACCATCCTTTACAAGCCTATTTATTCTGTCTAGACCAATATGGCCCAAAATCAAGTGCCACAGATATGTTTCACTATTGGAATCAGTCTTTTGTCGTTTAATAGATCTAGGATTAGTTGTTTTAAATAATTCAGAATTATAAAAAAAATTTGTCATTCATTATAAGTATGTATATTTTTTTTATCCCAAAGCTTTTGCATAACAAGTAAATAAATAATAACTACTTTATTAATAAAAGAAATAAATGTTATGCAAAAAAAATAGAAATAAGTTTCCAAACATTAATAATCAAAATTACTAATAATAAACTAAATTTCTAGACTGTAGTTTTCTTTGTTTAAAGAAATCTAAAATTTCTAAAACAAAATAAAGAAATTTAAATTGTTCAACCAACAATAAAATTTCTTAATAAAACTACTCTTCAACTTCCCCATCTCTTTACTTGCTATTCAAATCCTCATCAGTCTCTTCCTCCTTTTCAGGGTTCTGATTCTATAAAAGGAAAAACAAAATAAATATAGATTAGTGGCATATATTTTTTAATCTACTATCCAAAAATTTTGAATCTGATATTCATAGTATTTGAATCTATAATTCAAAGTTGAAAAATATATGTAAATCTTATTTACGTTTTTCGTTTAATATGAACGATGACACTCAACAAAGACTTCCTCTGTCATTGCTCGCCACATTTCATGTGTTGAGTCATAGTGTATATATTTTTCCTTTGTTTCGTCAGGCATGGTTGAAAGCATGCAATAACGTGCCAACCGATCGGATTTCATCCAATTTTCATATTTTTCTATAGCTTCATAGCTAGTAGCCAAAGGTGGTTCTATTGGAGGTTTGTTACAGACAGTTCACATCATCTTTTTATAAGAAAAAATGGTCAACATGCCTCGAAACCAGTGTTGCATATTTTCAGGTTCAACAACCAAGGATTTGATAAAAGCATCGGTGTGTAATTCACCAATAGACATTTTTGTTAGGAATAAATAAATAAATACAAATATTATTATATTTAGAAAAATAAATATCAAAGTTTCGGAAATAAAACGTGATGCATGAGCACAATTAAAATACATAAAATAAAGTTTAATTTCCACGATAAAACTTTCTAACAATTAAAGTGCCGCCTTAGGGTTGGTCAAATTAATCTTAGATAATTTATAAGATATTCTAATCTTTATTGTTTAAAACTTAAAATAACTCATTATTTTCTAGACACCTTCCTAAGGGGGATGAAAACTAAGCCGTCGCGAGGCGCTATTCATATCTCACGGTGTTATATTAATAATGGAGACTACGAGTTATGTTGAGTTATCAACCCTCTCCCACTCACTATTTTGAAATAAGTGTTTTTAACCTAATTAATTCCAAAATTATTATAGAATCTTTAAACATTATGAACATAATTAAAATTGGTAAGAAAGCGAGTTTCTAGGTCCATATCTAATTTTAAATTACCAATTATGTTCATCTAAACTTTACTAAAAAACAATTTTAAAATAAAGTTTGTTTAAAGAAATTAAATCATAAATACTTAAAAAAATTCGTGTGATATTTTACCAAGTTTCAAAAAGTAAAACTAAGTAATTTATATGCAATTGGTTTCACAAAAAAAATCATATAAACATATAGGACAATCCTAATAATCATGTTTCTACCAATGAGATGCATGATTATAACTGTGTGGGTTTTTTATGTATGGCACAAAATGCATGAACATATTATCAATCACATGAAAAAATTTATTTAAATAAATAAACAATAAATGTTGAACCGGGTGCTTTTGGGTATTTCTAACTTTACAACATCTTTATAAAATTAAAATAAAAAAAAACGCATTGATCTCCATTGGGCTTCTTCACTTTACTTTCGATAGGATATGTATCGTTGGTCCAAAATAATAATAAGAAAACAATTTTCTAATTTTCTTGATTAATTAAAACAAAACATTTAAATAATCATAATTTTATTTTCAACTAATTAAAAAAACTTTTTAATTAAAACAGAAATTAAATTTAATTAAAATCTATTATTTTAAAAAATAAATTTTTAAATAAGATATTCAAAAAAGTTTGTTAGGATAACAAAATTATCTCATTATTTAAATATCACATTTCTAACAAATAGGATATTTAACATTTTTTGTTAAAAAAAAAATAACAGATTAATTTCAGAAAAATAAAAAAAATCTGGACCAGTAAGACGAGGACACGTGGCACTTGAAGGTGTTGTCGGGCCCCACTATACGGACGTTCGTACGACGTCCCTGGCAGCGGCTCGAAGGATGGCCTCAGACGAATGGTGGCTGGATTCTGAATCCCAGGCTCCGTTATGACTTTGTGTGATCGGAATTACAATTTTATGACTTCAAAAAACACATAAAATTACATAAATTCTATGCCCCTTAATGGCTTACACAATGATCTAATCATAAACAAATCCTAACCCAAAAACACCATACAATTAATGATTCAACATTCCTATTCATTCAATCATATTAAGTCATCCATTCATTCATCATAAATAAATAAATGCATAAAACTAAACTCACACAGACTCAATATATATATATATGTGTGTGTGAAGATGGCTCTAGTACAATTTGTTGGTTTTTATAGATCAAATCAGAGATTATACGCAGTGGAACAACAATCAAAATTGTTATTTTAACCCCACAAGATTTCTAGATCTACTTCTTCACATACATATATATATTGAATCAAAGAGATGAATAGAAAATTACCTCAAGTCCTTCCTTGATGCTATCTTTTTGTACGGCTAAATCCTTGAGATCTCACACCAGGATCTTCCAAAATGTTCTCAACACACAAAGAACGAGTGTGGGCTCGTTATACAAAACAATAGGTAAAATCTATTTATCAATGGTTCTCAACACATGAGATCTGATAAAGTTTGGACCTAAATTTGTACCAGTGACCTATGCTTGTAGCACTGTTCTCTTTCTCTCAGGGAGATTTCACGATCTGTTTTCTATCATTGAAAAGTATCGCTCTGAAAAAACTAATATCCTATATTTAATATATCCAATATATTAAAAATAAATAATATTAGTTATTTTAAACAATTTGAAAATAACTAATTAGTTATCAGATTTTTGTTTAAATAATAATATTTTAATCATATTAAAATATCTCATTATTTATTTAATATTTAAATAACTAAAATTGTTGAATCAATAACCTTCTTGTGCATGTAGCACAGTGACTGTGCACTGTGCTACACGCCCACCTCATGCGAGAGAGGGCATGTGGTTTTTCCCAATTTTCATCATTATTTAAATATCAAAAAATCCCAAAAATAAATTAATTCAAAATTAATTATATTTTGTCAAATCAAATAATTAATTAATTACACATAATTATACAATAATTATGTTTAGTGCATAGAAAAATATTTTATTTATGTATTTATCTTTCTCAGTGTTTGTTTGAGCCATTTCGGGGACCTTGGTCCTACAACATTAAGCTCCAATAAATTAAAACTAAATAATTAAACTCTTTAATCATTATAGTTAATTTATTAATTCTGATATTTCTCCACTATAAATTCAGAATTGAACTCTTTATGTTATAGATATACTTACAGAAATCTTATTTTAAGCTGTCCATTGATATAACCATCTTACAATAGTTCAACCCTCTAATTAATTAGTTCATAAATTAGAATGGAAGAATTATCATTTTACATTTCTAATTTACTTCTTATTCCTTAAGTTTCATTAATTTACTAGTGAACAATTAATCTATAATCTAATTATAGATTTGAGCTAAAAATCATTCAGTTCCAGAATTAACCCTTAAGGGAACCAATATACGATCAGTTAGGAAAGATTAGATTCTGTATTGTTGATACATGTTGTTAGAAGTGTGTCCTATAAGCATGTAAAAGACATTTGTTTTTTTCTGTGAATAAATAAATACAATGGTTTATTATTATTGTTATATTTAGATTGTTAAATTATTGTTTGAATAATTTTGTAAATATCAGAAAAATTCCATATTCATTATTGAGGATGTGATCTTGTATTAGTACGAGAGCATTAAGATCACGTGAATGAATAAAAATAGTCAACAACAACAAATTAAAGTTATGGAATTCTTTAATTGGAGTTGTAAGTACGGTTTACTAAGTATCATAATGATACAAATAATCTAGATTCAGATTATTGATGTGGAAAGACATCTCGGTAAAGGTGCTTTATATAATATGATTATATATGACATGGACCGATATGAATTAAAGTCTTTATCCAAAAACTATTTAGCAATAAAGACTTGTAATTCATATCATAACTGTTGATGCTCATAATCTCATCAAGAGAAAGTATGAGGCCGAGGCAAGGCCCTTAGGCCACCGTCGTCTCGGGAAGCCATCGCGCCATCACAACACGAGTCTGGGTTCGTTTCTCGTGGAGTCGATGCCAAGTGGCCCACATTGGCAAGGCATAGGTGCCAAGGCTCAGTAGCCTCGCGAGACCCATCTCGCCCATGCACTCGGCCCCACGGCCTCGCCCCATGGCCTCGCCCATGGCCTCGGCCCCATGGCCTCGCCCCATGGCCTCGGCCCCGTGGCCTCGCCCCATGGCCTCGCCCGTAGCCTCACCCATGCACTCGGCCCCATGGCCTCGCCCCATGGCCTCTCCCGTGGCCTCACCCATGCACTCGGCCCCATGGCCTCGCCCATGGCCTCACCCATGCACTCGACCCCATGGCCTCGCCCCATGGCCTCGCCCCATGGCCTCGCCCATGCACTCGGCCCCACGGCCTCGCCCCATGGCCTCGCCCCATGGCCTCGGCCCTATGGCCTCGCCCCATGGCCTCGCCCATGCCCTCGGCCCCATGGCCTCGCCCCATGGTCTCGCCCCATGGCCTCGCCCATGGCCTCGACCCCATGGCCTCGCACCCATGGCCTAGGCCCCATGGTCCCGTGCCCATGGCCTTGGAGGTGAGAACACTCATAAGGGGCAAGGTACACGCATGAATATAATATGGAATGTACCTACAAACCTAAAGAAGTCAGAGGCCCCACGGCCTCGCCCCATGGCCTCGCCCAGCTGAAGGCCTCCATGAAAGACGTTCCTCCACCCAGAGACGTGGAGCCCCCGAAAGACCCTGAGGTTCACGGAGGTGATAGGGTGGCCTCATCGTCAGCCGCTCCACCTGGAGGGAGTCCTCCAAGAGCACCACCGGTAAATGATGATGAGTTCCCTCCTCCAAAACTGCCGCAGGCACCGAACTCCGGCCGGCAAGACCCGGGCCCTTCTGCCCGTAGGCATGACAAGCACCCCTGGGTCCACTCCGTGAGCTCGAGTTCGAAATCCCGGTTTTATGAAGAGGAGATACGTGAGCTCCACCGTAAGAACCAAAGATTAGAAACCACCTTAGAAAACATGCAAGAGGTCCTTAACGGCCTGCTGCAGGGTAAGTCCAGCGTAACCTTGCCTAAGAGGAAGGAGAAGGGCAAGGATGGGGTGGAGACCACTGTACCGGTAGATGATGGGAGAACCCGACATTCAACTAGTAACACCCCCCGCCCGAAGCAACGCGATCACCCCGAACCGCCTAAGCAGGCCCCGAAGCCAGCGCCGAGGACCAACGCTGCCCCTCGCCATGAGGATGAGGTCACCTCCAAAAGAGCACCCTCAGACTTGCGGGAGGAGCTCAATAAGAAGAGGGCGGGCAAAGGGACCACGCCCCCTGTGGCACCTCGAGAAGGCAAGGGAAAGGCGGATCTCAGCCCGTCCGCTTTAAGGGACACTCTCAGCAAGAGGAGGCAGGACCTAGACACGGAGATGAGGAGCTTGCGGAGCAAGATCGTCACCGCGTCTGGCGGCTAGGCCTTTGAGGAGGACTTCGACCATGAGTCGCCTTTTGTGAGAGAAATTCAGGCAATCCGACTCCCTGCCAATTTTAAGGAGCCTAATATGACCCCTTACGAAGGGAACACGGATCCAAAATACCACCTGGATGCGTTTAATGATCTGATGAAACTGAGGGGGATCGGAAGTGGTGCCAGGTGCCATTGCTTTGCTGTTACTCTGAAAGGACCCGCCTACAAATGGTTCAAAAGACTAAGGCCGGGGTCCATCAGGTCCTGGAAGCAGTTTTCTGACGAATTCCTCCAGCAACACCATGCCGTGCGAGACTACACGATGCCTGGTACCAGCCTGGCTAACGTGAAGCAAGGGGAGAATGAAAGCCTGAAAAGCTACATTCATCGGTTCAATATGGAGGCCGCAAAAGTGGGAAGCCTAACGCGCCGAGAGTTAAAAATGGCCATTACCGCTGGAGTGCTCCCAGGAAGCAAGTTGTGGGACAACATGTTGAAGAGGGAAGTCACCGACTTAGATGACTTCTATGAGAGAGCGTAGAAGTACATCCGTGTGGAGGATGGCCATGCAAACCTAAAGGCGGGGAAGGAGGAGCCCCACGCGAACCCCCCAACTAATGACGGATCGAATGTAGCGAAGAAGAAAAGAACGTACGATGGGCCAAGAGATGACCAGCAGAGGAAAACCAAACGAGGGGGTGATCATAGGCCAACGGCTTATACTTACTATACGAACCTCACGGACACCAGGTAGCATATTTACATCACCAACGAAGATCGAGTGCCCTTCAAAAAGCCCCCACCAATGAGGAAGGATCGGTCCAAAAGGGACCCCAGTAGATACTGCCAATACCACAAGGACATCGGACACACCACGACAGAGTGTATCCATCTGAAGGAGGAAATTGAGGAGCTTATTCTCCGGGGGCACTTGGGCCGCTATGTCAGGAGAGAAAGGCAAAGGCCGGAGGGCGAGCCCACAGCACCCCAGGCACAAGAGCGAGCCCCAGAAATACTGGGGGAGGTCCGAACCATTTTTGGAGGTCCAGGATTTGGGGGAGACTCTAGGAAGGGGCGAGATAGATATGCAAGAGAGGCTCGGCGAAGTCCGCCTCCCTGCGTCATGAGTTTAGAACAACGACCCCCGAAGAGTTTCAAGGGGGAAAACGACTCGATAACGTTCACTGAGGAGGACGCACGGGGGGTGCACTTTCCCAATAATGATCTGTTGGTGTTGACAGTTCAATTGGCAAATATGCGTGTGCATCGAGTCCTAGTGGACAACGGGAGCTCGGTGGACATCCTATATCGCCCTGCTTTGGAAAAGATCGGACTGTGCATTCGTCACCTGAAGCCCTGCCAGTCGTCCCTATACGGATTCACAGGGGACTCAGTGCAGCCCCTTGGAATGATCGAATTGACACTTACCATGGGGGAGCAACCCCGACAGACTACAGTCATGTCTAACTTTGTTGTAGTAGTTTGTGCATCAGCTTTCAACACGGTATTAGGGAGACCCTCCCTAAGAGAATTGAAAGCCATAACTTCAATATATCACTTGGTTGTCAAGTTCCCGACTCCAGGAGGGGTCGCAAGTATGAAGGGAGAACAGAAGGAGGCGAGGGAGTGTTACAACACCTCACTCCGCACGCCTGCAAAACTGCGTGAGCCAATGGCCATGGTGGTACATGAGGCGCTATGTATGCCCACGGGGGGTCCGCAGGAGCTGGACCCTCGGGTCGTGGATGAGTCAAGAGCAGAACCAGTAGAAGAAGTAGAGGAGGTTACGGTGACGGAGGAACCCCTAAGGAAATTGAAGATAGGGAGAAGCCTGCAAGGTGACGTGAAGGAGGAGTTGATGAAATTTTTGAAAGATAATCTAGACGTGTTTGCATGGAGTCATGAGGACATGGTGGGCATAGACCCCAGTGTGATGTGCCACCACCTGAACATCTCCCCAGAAGCAAGGCCCGTCCGGCAAAAGAGGCGGGCGCTAGACCCAACAAGATACGCAGCATTAAAGGAGGAGGTTGACAAGTTGAAGGCCAACGGGATCATCCGTGAGTCTTTCTACCCTGTGTGGGCATCGAACCCAGTACTCGTGCCTAAGCCGAATGGGAAGTGGAGAACTTGCGTCGATTTCACGAACTTGAATAAAGCTTGTCCTAAGGACAGCTTCCCACTTCCCATGATAGATCAACTAGTAGATGCGACAGCAGGACATGAGTTACTAAGTTTTATGGACGCCTACTCAGGATACAACCAAATCCCAATGAACCCGGCAGATGAAGAGCACACGTCATTCATTACGGACAAAGGGCTATACTGTTACAAGGTGATGCCCTTCGGGCTCAAAAACGCGGGAGCCACCTATCAAAGGCTGGTGAATAAAATGTTCGCCAATCAAATAGGAAGGAATATGGAGGTGTATGTGGATGACATGTTAGTGAACACCAAAGAAGCAGCAGAGCTCAACAGAGACCTTGGTGAGATGTTTGACACGCTCAGGAAATACCGGATGAAGATGATCCCAGTCAAGTGCACCTTCGGGGTATCCTCAGGAAAATTCTTGGGCTTCATGGTCAATTCTAGAGGCATCGAGGCCAATCCTAGAATAAGAAGGAGGTGCAGTGCCTAACGGGAAGGGTGGTGGCCCTTAATAGGTTTATCTCAAGGTCCACCGACAAGTGCCTCCCATTCTTTGACATCCTCAAAGGGAGCAAAAAGTTCGCTTGGGATGAAAGATGTGAGGAAGCATTTGTCAAGCTGAAAGAGCACCTGGGGAAGCCACCCCTATTGGCAAAGCCAGAGAAGGGCGAGAAGCTGTACCTGTACTTGGCAGTGTCTGAGCATGCCATCAGCGCAGCCCTAGTTAAGGGAGAGAAGAAGCAGCAACAACCCGTATACTATATCAGCAAGCGTTTAGTGGACGCGGAAAATCGGTATCCAGAGATCGAAAAATTGGCCTATGCGCTAGTGGTGGCTTCGAGGAAGTTGAGGCCTTACTTCCATGCACATACAATTGAAGTCCTAACAGATAGTCCTTTGAGACAGGTCTTACATAAGCCTGAGACTTCAAGGAGACTAATGAAATGGTCGATTGAGCTAAGTCAGTTTGATATTGTATACACTCCAAGGGCTTCCATCAATGGACAGGTGTTGGCAGATTTTATAGTAGAGCTCACCCATCAACCGAATGAAGGAAGGAATGAAGAAGGAGAGCAGCTTGTTACGGAGGAGGAGCTAGGAGGTTTATAGGAGTGGAGTTTGCACGTTGATGGGGCGTCAAATGAAGGAGGATCAGGAGCGGGCATCATGATGACTGGGCCCGAGGGACATAGAATGTATTGCACAATCCGATTTGGGTTTGAGGCCTCCAATAATGAAGCAGAGTACGAGGCGCTCTTAGCTGGCCTGTGTTTAGCCCAGGAACTGAGAGTGATGCGCCTTCAAATCTTCAGCGACTCTCAATTGGAGGTATGCCAAGTAAAGGGGGAGTATCAGGCGAGGGGACCCAAGATGGCAGCCTACTTGGAGAAGGTGAAGGGCTATCTGGGACGGTTGGTGGCATATACTATAGAGCAAATCCCCAGAGAAAAGAACACCCATGCCGATGCACTCGCAAAGTTGGCATCTACCAAGGATGGTGATGTCTTGGAATCAATACCTGTGGAGTACTTACCAAATCCCAACATCGAAGGCGCTGACGTGCACATGATTAGTGTCCTGAGGGAATCATGGACCGAGCCAATCAAGAGGTACCTGGAAGAAGGAACCTTGCCTGTGGATAAAAACGAGTCCCGGAGGCTGGTGTACAAGGCCGCAAGATACACCCTGGTAGATGGAGTCCTTTACAAAAGAGGATTCTCAATGCCACTCCTGCGGTGTGTAGAAGAGGAGGAGGCGTTGAAAGTGTTACAGGAGATACATGAGGGAGAGTGCGGCAACCACGAGAGCGGACCCTCCACGGCTAGGAAGGCCATGAGACAAGGATACTACTGGCCTTCCATGGAGAAAGATGCGCATGACTTTGCCACGAAATGCGACAAATGCCAGAGGCACGCTAACTACCCTCGGAAACCCCCAAGCGAACTGACCAGCATGACTAGCCCCTGGCCCTTCGCTATCTGGGGGATAGACTTAATCGGCGCTCTTCCCACAGGCAGGGGTGGAGCGAAGTACACGGTGGTGGCAGTGGATTATTTCACTAAGTGGGTAGAAGCAGAACCCCTTATGAAGATAACCGCCAAGCACATCACCTCTTTCGTCAACAAGTTCATTGTTTGTAGATATGGAGTACCTTACAAGATTATTTACGACAATGGTACCCAGTTCGAGGGAGGAGCTTTCGATGAATATTGTAGGGAAAGGGGCATAAGGAGGAGTTTCTCCGCGGTTGTGCATCCCCAGGCCAATGGACAAGTGGAGGCCATAAACATGGTCCTTAAGAAGAACCTGAAGACAAAGCTAGAAAAGATGAAGGGAGCCTGGGTAGATGAGCTACCAAATGTGTTGTGGGCTTATAGAACCACCCCCCACACGACTATTGGGGAGTCCCCATTCTCCTTGGCATATGGGTGCAAGGCCGTGCTCCCAGTCGAGATGCGAGTCAAGTCCCACAGGGTACAGGCATATGGAGACGAAGCCAACCGCGTAGGCCTAGCCGAAAGCTTAGACATGCTTGAGGAGAAGAGAGAAAAAGCACAAATGAGGGTGGTGGTGTACCAGCAGTGCGCCGCAAGGTACTACAATTCGAGGGTGCGAGAGAGAACTTTCAGAGTTGGCAACCTGGTGCTAAGGAAGGTACTCCCAAACACACGAGACCCAGGCGCAGGAGTGCTGGGGGAGAATTGGGAGGGGCCCTACCAGGTTGCTCAGTGCATCCCCCTGAACACTTACAAGCTGGCTCGCATGGACGACACCATCATACCCCGACCATGGAACGCAGAGCACCTAGGGAAGTACTACCAGTAAGGCGCCCATGTCCGATGGTAAAAGAACAAGTGTGGCACGCTGCCTTGATATGATAGGAAGAAATCAAAGAGGATACTTAGATAGCCTCCTAAGTAGGTGTGAGTCTTTTTATTTTTGTTTTATATGAAAACCTCATATGTACCGTTGCAACTATTTGTATGAGACTATTTATTATGAATGTGATGAATGGAACTGCGTGTTATGGGTAAAACTGTTCACAACCTCATGTATTATTTTCCTTCGCTACGTGGGCATCAGCCAAAGTGCCTGCCGAAATAAATTTCACTAGACACTTGGGGGGCAGGATAGGAGGCGACAGCAGGCGGCTAGCAAAGGGAACCTAAAAAGGGCCCTATAACAAAGGATCCTAAAAAGGGACCCCTCGCCCTCCTAAAAACGAGGCCCCTAAAAGGGACCCTCTACCAAGAGGACCCCTAGCCCTCCTAAAAAGGAGGCCCCTAAAAAAAAAAGGAGGACCCTCTACCAAGAGTATCTTAAAAAGGGCCCTCTACCAAGAGGAAGTGACCCAAAACCAAAGGGACCCCCTATACTAGGGCCTTAAACGAAGCCCTTACAAGGTATCCCTTGGGATCGCAAGGATTAGCTACCCTTATGAACACCAAGGGAGGCCATAGGGACTTACAAAAAATGTATGGTGATGACAATAATAATAAGTCTAGAGCGGCCACCAAGCCGCCTAGACAAAAAGGGTCCCAAAGGAGACCCTTGCAAAAATAGTACTATGAATAACGACGAGAAGGATGCTTTTCGCAAAGAAATAATAAGCGCGCGCAAGAAAAACATAAAAGGATAACTAAGACTCAAGGGGTCAAAATATCCTTATAGAAGCAACCAAGAGGCACCAAAAGAGGTCCCAGTGAACCCTCTCGCATGGGCTCCAAAGGACCTCCAGCCTGATAGATAAAAAAGGGGAACCAACCAAACCCCATCATACAGGCTTAAAAGGGCCTCAAATGCAATAGAACAAGAAATAAACAGCAATATATGTATTTATACATTAAAAAAAAAAAGAAGAGTTCTTGAAATATTACAAGAGTTACCAAAATAAAAGTAGCACAGATAATGATATTACAAAGTAAAAAGAAAACAAAAAAGGAGCAAGACTATTTCAAGGCCTCCTACAGTGGGCGCTCCACCAGGCCGCTCAGGCAACGGCCTGTTCACCAAAATAGGAGAAGTCGAAGTTGGGATCCTGCCTCCACACATTGTAAAGAGCACGATCTATAGACCTGCGCTCGGTGGTGATCCTCTCCGCCTCCAAGGAAGCGTTATTCTCCTGAGCCGACTGTAGTTCGGCCCTAAGGGCCTCAACCTCGGTCTCCAGTTGAGTAACCCTCTCCTGCGACGTAGCCGCAGCGGCCTTGGCCCCATGGAGCTCGCGCTCCAAGCGTCTAGCCTTGCCCTTTAGTTCCTTGATCTTGGCCTTCGTCTTCTCCCTCTTCGAAAACAAGTTAGCAAACTTAGTCCCGGCCTTTGACAACTGGACCTTGGTTTCGCAAAGCTCATTTTCGAGCTCCTGGACTCGGGCCGTGAGGCAGTCCCTCTCAGCAGTAGATGCGGAGAGGACGCCGGACGTGTCAGCATGCCGAAGGGACACGATGTAGATCTGCACAAGAAAGTCAATGGCGTCAGCAATAAGTAACAAAAAGAAAAACACATGTACATCTATACATAATACTAATCGACGCAAGGTGCAAGACCTCACCCAGGCCGCGGCACGCCTCAGGGTTTCCCCAAGGTCTGGTTGGGTCACATTCCCTAGACCTCTCCAGTCGGAGATAGGGAGGTCAGAGGCAATCTGAATGAAACGCTGCGCATAAGATGAGGCCATCCTAGTCACCCAAGGCTCCGCCCCGCGCCAGGAGCATCTGGTTGAACAGGAACGGACGACCCACTCGCCGAAGCAAGAGGAGGCGCAGGGAAGGAGAAAAACTGAGACCCTGGTACATTAGAAGGGGGCTCCGCGAGGTCAACGAAATCAGCATCCGGTAAGCCAATGTCATGAGGAACCTGAGGGAAGGCGTCACAACCATCAAGGCCAGGGGGTGCGTAACATCCCGCTGCGGCCCGCGGGTCCAGAGATTGAAAAGCCATGTCCTGGTCGTGGGAGCCATAGGGAGGGCATCCCCCGGGGGACAGGGGGCACTGATGAGATCCCCCACATTCGAGGGGGGCATCCTCCATCTCCTCCTCAGCCTCACCGTCGTGTAGGGACGGCCCAGCCGGCATAGCCATAGCCTTCTTAGACCCAGTGACTGACCACAGAAACTTGGGGTCGGAGACCGGGGACAGCTGGTAGCGGTTGAGGTTCGCCACAGTAAATAGGACCGTCGCCTTCTTCAGGGCGGAGTCTGCATTAATGAGTTTGTTGATGGCCTCCGCCTCCGGCCCAATGACCGAGGGATCAGCAAATTGCCCTGCAAGATCCACGCCAATGTCAGTACAAGCAAAAGTGCAAAATAGTAAGTTCTAATAAGAAGAAAAGAAAGACCAGGATACTTACTTGGGCTGGCGCAAAAGCCTTCACGAACCGAGAGAGGCCCCTCTACCCAGAAAAAGTCTTATTTCCAAGGCCCTGTGTTGGACACTGAGCCCTCTATTAAGGGGAGCTCGTTGTTGGCCTTCTGCAGGTAGTAGAAGCCCTTGGACTTGTGCACTCCCATGAGGTTATACAGAGAATGAACCTCCTGTGCCATCGGGGCGCGTTGGACGTTTCCCTTGAACCAGATGAAAAGGCAACTTAAAGTCAACCAACTGTTAGGCGATAGTTGAAGAGGGGCCAAATCGAAGTAGTTGAGAACCGCCACGAAAAACGGGTGCAAAGGAATGGTGCCACCCGCCTTCAAAATCTGCTCACTCAAAACCACAAAACCCTTCTCAGGGCGATCGGCCCGGCATGCCTCCTGGGGAGCATATAGGGCGTATTCTGGAGCAATGCGGTAGTTCTTCACGATCTCCTTCAATTTACTCGAAGACACACGGGACACTAGGCTGGATGCCAGTGGAGGGGCGTCGTCCTCTTCCTGGATGGACACCTGTCTGCATGCTTTCGGCATATCTGTAAAATCAAAAGAAATATGTGAGGAAGAGGCAGAACACTTAACCCTCCATTTTTTCTTCCTAGCAAGAGTTTCCATCGAGGGAGCGATGTCGGAAGCACTAAGCTAGGATAAACTGAGACTAGGGGCTGGGGAGAGGAGCTAGCAGCCCCATGACTGTCATCAGGCGAAGAGGGAGTGGGAGGTTCTGGCGGAATGTGTCCCTCCATAAATTCTAACTCCCATCGCAATTCAAAAAGGGTCGTCCTAAGACGCGCTATGTGGTCACTAAGACCCAGGGGTGAAGGTCCTCCATCTCCTCTCGACACCGAGTCAATTTCGCTCTCCACTACCCAAATTTGACGCCTAAGTTCGGCCATACACTCGAGGTGGTGGATGTGGGCCTGCCTTAAAGAGTCATAGTCCCGGTGAGGGTTACCCTCGGGGGACTCTGAGTCTGAGGACAGGTCAATAAACTCAGCCCTTGAGGGTATGTCGGACGGGCCGTCACTGGCCATGAAACCACGTCCCAATAGCAAAAAGGGGCTCACGTATAAACGAGGGGAAGGCTACAAAACACAAAGGAATAGGCTTAATACCTCTAGATGAAAACGCCCTATATGGCCTACTACAGGGTATAAAAAAAACAACAAAAAGGAGGGGCATGCATATGGTCAAACTCACTACAAGCTCAGACTAATGTACCCCATCCCAAGTACTGCTAGTTTGGACCCGATAAAAAAAATAAATAATAATAAATAAATAAAAGGGAGAAGGAAAGAAAATATACCTCAAGCTATTAAAAGAACGAAGTTGGGGTCCAAAGAAGGTCGGGGAGCGAAAAGCACCAAAGTGTCGAAAATGCGCGTCTGCAAGAATTAACCAGAAAGGTGTGTTAGTCATAAAATATACACACCAAGAAATTAGCTCATATGTAAAAAAAAAAAATGTGAAGTGAAAAAATATATAAAACAAATGAAAGGAACTATGGTGAAAGTGAGGTTGTGGGGGATTGAACCCCTTACCTCTTGAAAGGAATAAGGATCTATGCACCACTGAGCCAAAGGAGTAAGGTGAAAATATTAAGCCATGCATGAGGGCCTATTTATAGGAATCAAGGTGAATAGTCTACAAGAGCACCTAAAGGTACTCTCCTAGACTGGGGGGCAAGTGTTGATGCTCATAATCTCATCAAGAGAAAGTATGAGGTCGAGGCAAGGCCCTTAGGCCACCGTCGTCTCGGGAAGCCATTGCACCATCACAACACGAGTCTGGGTTCGTTTCTCGTGGAGTCGATGCCAAGTGGCCCACGTTGGCAAGGCATAGGTGCCAAGGCTCAGTAGCCTCGCGAGACCCATCTCACCCACGCACTCGGCCCCACAGCCTCGCCCGTGGCCTCGCCCATGGCCTCGCCCCATGGCCTCGCCCATGCACTCGGCCCCACGGCCTCGCCCCACGGCCTCGCCCCATGGCCTCGCCCATGCACTTGGCCCCACGGCCTCGCCCCACAGCCTCGCCCCACGGCCTCGCCCCATGGCCTCGCCCATGGCCTCGCCCCCATGGCCTCGCCCCATGGCCTCGCCCATGCCCTCGGCCCCATGGCCTCGCCCCATGGTCTCGCCCATGGCCTCGCCCCATGGCCTCGCCCATGGCCTCGGCCCCATGGCTTCGCACCCATGGCCTAGGCCCCATGGTCCCGTGCCCATGGCCTTGGAGGTGAGAACACTCATAAGGGGCAAGGTACACGCATGAATATAATATGGAATGTACCTACAAACCTAAAGAAGTCAGAGTACGGATATGGTACCCCTACCAGACAAGTAGTGGGAACGCCAGGAGTCAGAGTCGACACCACTACCACCTGCACCACTACGCCTGCCACCACGCATCAGACATGGGTACAGACAAGTAGTGGAGACATCCTCCTGACACCTGCTCCTGTACGGGATGTACGACCACAACCTCTGAAGCCACTCCCCTGACACAGTACATATGTACCACTTGGTCCCCTGGACCACTATGTACCTAAGGCCATTAGAGCCTACTATAAAATGAACTCTAGGACCACCTGAAAGGGGGTTGGAAATTTTACTGTAGCAAAGGTTTGAGTGTGAATGAAAGACTGAATTCTCCATTATCATTCAATCATTGTTCTTGAGTTATTGTTCAAGTTTTTACAGCTTTCCGATTAGTGATCTTGATTTGATAATTTTTCCAACTCAACTTCGTTGACGAGTTCTCACCGTCAACAATAACTGATGATCATTTATAGATTAACCTAAATCTTGAGTGTTCATGAACTCCTGTTCATGTTTATTAAATCTTTTGATTCATTCGTTAAGGTCTCTTCAAAGAATGAGGCTAATGACTTTTGTTTTGGAGATTTAATATCATGGATGGCTGGGAACATGTATCAACAATACGGAATCTAATCTTTCCTAACGGATCGTATATTAGTTCCCTTAAGGGTTTATTCTGGAACTGAATGATTTTGAGTTCAAATCTATAATTAGATTATAGATAAATTATTCCATAGTGAATTAATGGTACTTAAGGAATAAGAAGTAAATTAGAATGGTAAAATGGTAATTCTTCCATTCTAATTTATGAACTAATTAATTAGAGGGTTGAACCATTGTAAGATGGTTATATCAATGGACGACTTAAGAAAATATTTTTGTAAAAGTATATCTATAACATAAAGAGTACAATTCTGAATTTATAGTGGAGTAATATCATAATTAATAAATTAACTATTATAATTAAAGAGTTTAATTATTTAGTTTATTTATTGGAGCTTAATGTTATAGTTCCATGGTCCCCGAAATGGCTCAAACAATCACTGACAAAGGTAAATACAAAAATGGGCAAAAATGACTTATGTGATAAGTAAAATATTTTTCTATGTATCAAACATAATTATTGTTTAATTATGTGTAATTAATTAATTAAGAATTAATTAATTATTTGATTTAACAAAAATATAATTAATTTTGAATTAATTTATTTTTTGGATTTTTGGTATTTAAATAATAATAAAAATTGGGAAAAATAACATGTCATCACTGGCATGTGGTACACGTGTAGCATAGTGCACAGTCACTGTGCTACACGCATAAGAGACTGTAATCAGTTTCTAGGTTCCAAAATTTTAGTTATTTAAATATTAAATAAATAATGAGATATTGTAATTTGATTAAAATATTATTAATTAAACAAAAATCTGTAACTGATTAGTTATTTTCAAATTGTTTAAAATATCTAAGATTTTAGTTTAATATATTGGATATATTAAATATATGATATCAGTTTTTCATAACGTAACTTTTCAGGGATAGAAAAATATCTATAAATCTCTCTCAGAGAAAGAGAACAATGAAATATACAGAAGTCATTGTTCTTTACAAAACCTAGGTCCAAACTTTATCAGATCTCATGTGTTGAGAACATCTGATAAATAGTTTTTTGTCTATTGTTTGTATAGCGAGCCCACACTCGTTCTTTGTGTGCTGAGAAAATTTTGGAAGATCTTGGTGTGAGATCTCAAGGATTTAGCCATATAAAAAGATAGCCGCAAGGAAGGACTTGAGGTCATTTTTCTATTCATGTCACTGATTCAATAAATATATGCATGTGAAGAAGTAGATCTAGTAATCTTACATAATTTATAAGACTTTCTTATCTTTATTGTTTAAAACTTAAAATAACTCATTATTTTCTCTTTTAAACATTAAAGTACCGCTTAGTTTGGTTAAGTTATGATTATCCACTATAAAAGCTTAATCATAACTTTATGAGTGTAACCCATTATTTCGGAGTTCATGACTTAACTTGGGACATGTCGCCTTAGGGTTGGTCAAAACTAAAATACATCATTAGTTCCTATCTTGATAAGAAATATAATCTTGCTATTGATATGTCTAGACACCTTCCTTAGGGGGATGAAAACTAAGCCGTCGCGAGGCGTTATTCATATCTCACAGTGTTATATTAATAATGGAGACCACGGTTTATGTTGAGTTATCAACCCTCTCCCACTCACTATTTTGAAATAAGTGTTTTTAACCTAATTAATTCCAAATTAATTATAGGTTCTTTAAACTTTATGAACATAATTAAAATTGGTAAGAAAGCATGTTTCTAGGTCCATATCTAATTTTAAATTACCAATTATGTTCATCTAAACTTTACTAAAAAAACAATTTTAAAATAAAGTTGGTTTAAAGAAATTATGTCAAAAAGACTTTAAAAAATGGTGTGATATTTTACCAAGTTTTCAAAAAATAAAACTAAGTGATTTATATGCAATTGGTTTCGCAAAACAAATCATATAAATATATAGGACAATCCTAATAATCATGTTTCTACCAATGAGATGCATGATTATAACTGTGTGGGTTTTTTATGTATGGCACAAAATGCATGAACATATTATCAATCACATGAAAATAATTATTTAAATAAATAAACAATAAATGTTGAACCGGGTGCTTTTGGGTATTTCTAATTTTACAACATCTTTATAAAATTAAAATAAAATAAAAAAAACGCATTGATCTCCATCGGGCTTCTTCACTTTACTTTCGATAGGATATGTATCGTTGGTCCAGAATAATAATAAGAAAATAATTTTCTAATTATCTTGATTAATTACAACAAAACCTTTGAATAATCATTGTTGACCCACAATTTAGCCAACTGACACGGAGTCAAAATATGAATGATATAGACGAATGTATAGAGAATAACGTAATGACAAAAGTAAAGAAAACACAGTAATTTATAGTGGTTCGGCCCCAGGATCTGGTAATGACCTACGTCCACTTAGAATGATATTGATATGGAACCAAAAGTGTGATCAAAGAACTTGAGTTCAATGAGTTTCAACACTTCTGACAAACAATACAAGTTTACTAGGAGAAATTCTATAATCTCTATGATTCAGAAGCTCAACCAATCTAAAAGTCCCTTCCCTTGAGCTATCTCTTGCTATTTATAGGCTCATGGAGGGTACAAAATATTGTTACAGATATTATCCCCTGAATAATGGGATATCCAGAAGATTGCATGAGATAAATTTGGGATTCACAAAGATCTTCCCATAAATGTTGCCTTGTCTGCGGAACTACCGACCAAACTGGTCGTGGGTAAGACAGGCTTGACCTACTTCTGCTGTGCATCCTGGTCGATACTCTAGCGGGCACCTTCCAGGTATCAGCCACGTGTTCAAGAGATTATTTGCCACGTCAAAAATGCTAATTTATTGGATAACATTTGCCCCCCAAAGTTTATTTACTACGAACAGTAAATAAACTTTGAACGAGCGGCTCTTCGGTAACCCCTCCTGACGTGTCAGAACCCTTCGTGTGCTCTTGAAAGAAGCAACCCACTTCTGTCCAATCATGACTTTTCGGTTTCCCAGAAACAATTTCGACGGCCATCACGTTCCCCCATACTTTGAAAAAGGAAAAATAATGATTACACCTTTTTAGTATCAGAGACAAACTTATATAAGACCATCATAGCCATCTCTTTTATTTTCACACACGCCATTATTCTGCCAAAAACCCTAAAACCCAGATCTTTAAACTTCTCCGGCGAACGTTCTCTTGCGCCTTTCAAGACTCAGACAGTGGGCTCCTTAATCTCCGAAGACCTCTCTTCCACCTTCACGACCATTATTCTTGGTAAGTTCCTGAAACCCCATTCTTCTAATTTCTCGTGGTGCATGCTTTTTATGGCGTACTGTTTAAGTTTCTTCGGCTTCTGGTTTTAGGTGCTTGTAGATAGAATGTTTTGTAGGCAGAGTAGGTTTACGAGTTAGTTTGAAACCCAGGATCATGCTTTTTAGGACGTAAAACCGAAGTAACATTTCGATTTAGCTAGTTGAAAAAATAATTTTTCCCGCCCTAAGGGGAGTTGAAAAAAGCTTTTCAGGTAAACTTTTCACTTTCACCCTTTAATCCGTTTTTCGAACTGTTCGCATAGAAAGATTTAGTTTCTTGTTAGAATGCTGTTGTATAAAGGCTTAACTTTTATACTCGACCAGCGTTATTCTAAAAAACCTTCTAAAGTTCTATCACCTCACCTCCCCAACCTTCTGTTTGCAGATTTTAATGCCAGATTTGTGGGGAGGTGAGAGACCCATCGACGACGACCTCCTCGCTCAGCTGCTCGAGGGAGAAGAACAACCAGTTGATCGTATCCATCAGATACCTTTCTCGCAATCCTCTTCCAGACCACATCCTTCCCCTCCAATGGCCCGCTCCAAGTCTTCTGGCAAGAAGAGGCCTGAGTCTGAAAGTAACACTACTCCCCCTGCCCAGCCTGATTCGCAGGCTAGGGCTCCCTCGACCAGTGGTCGAGAAAATCTTGTTCCTGACCCTAATATCCAAACTAGGGCTCGCCCTCGTCATCGGAATCCGCCTGATGTCGAGTGGTATACTCCCCCAGCCAGTTCAGTGACCATCCGAATGGTTGCTAACTGCTTCAGGAAATTTCCCCTCACGGGGGTAACCATTACACGTCCCACCGCAGACCAGAGGGCTAACCGTCCAGGAGGGGCGAACAGCGCCTGGTCCTGGTATCACATTGATGCGGGAGCTTATCTCCCTCTTCATCCTTTCTTTGTGGGGGTGGCCAATTATTTTGGCGTCGCTCCCTTTCAAATAACTCCCAACGGATATAGGATGCTGGCCGCACTCTATGTTCTGTACAAACTTAACAAATGGCCAGAACCTTCACCCCACGAGGTCAACTATCTTTTTGACCTTAAGTCCAACCCTCAGCACAACGGGACGGGCTTTTTCCACTTCTGCCACCAGGAAACCGGCCGGACGTTCTTGAGTGGTACAACCCATATATCAAACGTGGGGCATTACAACAAGGAGTACTTCTTTACTCTGGACATAACCAGTGACAACTTGGCCTTTGCGAGAGGAGGTATAAACTTGTCTTTGTCTTGGTCGACACTTTAACATAGAGTATTTCCTTTTATTTTCTCTCAAACTTGATCTGTTTTTCAGGCCCTTGGTTACGTCCGACCCCAACACCAAGCATGGTGTCGAGGTCTAACACTCTGGCCAGGATGTCTGATGCAGCAAAATGTGTCAAGACCCTGACACTCGAAAAAAACTTGAGGTCGTCTGGCCTCCTGGCTCCTCGCCATGAAAATAGAGGGCCCGTGGTGGGCAATGCCACTGCCGAGGGGGTTCCCGAGCAGCAACCTCCTATGCCTCCTCCTAGGAGGAGGCCAATAGGAGTTACGATCAGGGAACCCACGGGCAGCCCTTCTGCCGAAAGGCCTTCTGCTCCCCAAGGCAAGGGGAAAGAAAAGGCCACAGAGCCTGTTGTTGACTTGGGAGAGTCTTCTGATGACAATGGTAACGTTATTTCGCTTTTAAATGGTTTGCCAATTCCCTGTCATATGTTTGATGGGGATGGTAACTTTACATATGCTCCAAATCTAGGGCCAGACTTCTTCATGCCAGAAAATGAGTATATGATTAATAGAGTCAATAGTATAGCGACCAGTAGTTGTAGCTCGGGTATTTACTTTGTTATCTTCTTTCCGTTGTATTACTTACTTTCACCTTTCTCTTTCCTTATTAACCTCTTGTGTTTACTTCCATGCAGATATGTCGACTCCCAACATCTTTGACATGTATCAGGCCGAGGAAGAAGAAGAAACCCCCCAACTCACACGGAAGCCAAAAAAGAGAACTGGTGAATCCAGTCGGGGCCCTCCAGCCAAGAAAAGTCGACCAGAAGACCCTCCTCAGGGCACACCAACTGGGCAAAGTCCTGCGCCAACTGGGCGAAATCCTACTCCTCCTCCAGCTCCTTCTGAACAGCAAACTACTCCTCTTCGGCCGAATCCTCCAGCTGCGCCTGCCAGGGAGCATCTTTCTCGTGAAGAGGCTCATGGGGCCAGACTTATGAGCCGTGCCATCCGATCCGCCCGGGACCGCCTCGATCGCATTGGTAAAGGCGAGCGTGTTAGGGCCGCAATGGTTCAAGCTGAAGAGCTGCCAGTCGACCAGATCATGAACAGGGCTTTGAACGAAATCTCCAGCGTAAGTGCTTCTTTATTCTTTGAGTCTTTAGTTTTCTAGTCCTCGTGATAAGTTCTGACTCCTTTTTCTTTATGCACAGGCCTTACTTTCTGCCATTACTGCCCGTACCCGAGCCCAGGCTTACCTCGAACAGGTCCAGGCAAAAGCCATCGAGAGGTTCCAGGTTAAAGCGGCCGAGGAGCTCTCGGCTGCTAAGGCTAAGCATGCTAAGGAGTTGGAGGCGGTGATCCGAGATAGGGATGCAGCGGTGACTAAGCTGTCCGAGGCTGAAGCTGCGAAGGAAGCAGCGGTCAAGTTGAGGCAAGAGTACCGGGAGATCAACAAAACCCAGCTCCGTGAAATCAAGCATCTGGGGGAGGTACTCAAGACCAAGGATAAGGCTATTCTCTCCCTCGAGGGCAAAGTGAAGCAGTTGGAGCTTGACAACTCCAAGAATCTGGAAAAGTATAAGAGGACAACACTCCGATGTTTCTACAATTTCTGGAAACACAATCAGGGTGCTGACTTTAGCTACCTTTCGGAGGAAGTCAGAACTGCAGAGCTGGCCCGATGTGCTGCCCAATTGGCCGAGGAGGAAGCAAGAGCCGCGACCCCTGCCACTCCAAGCGTTGCTGGTTTGGAAGAAGAAGATGTTGTTGAGGACGTGTCTAACCAGGATGCTGCTCAGGACCCTCCAGCCCCGAATGCCTCTTGAATTCTTATTTGTTTTTTCTTCTTTTTTGGATATACGACCTAAGGGTCGTGGTGTAAAGACAGTAATTTCTTTTTAAACTTTTCTGCACGGGCAGTAAATCTTTTTTATTTGAACAGTTACATCCAAGCAGCGATGCTTGCGGTGTAAAAGCTTAACTCTTGGTGCTATAATATTTTATTATAACATTTATCCGTATGACCGGACTTAGCATAGTACTTTGGCATGATTTAACAAAACATAAATTTTGAAAAATACTCTAAGTACTGTAGCATGCTTTCACTTATTTTGTTCATGTGTTTACATACCTTAAGAGTATGCTTTGCAATCGATGTGCCTTATATGCCCCCCAAGTGATCAAGGAGCTTTAGGTCCTTGGTCACTTGCCTTGACCATAACCTGTTCGAACGTTCCTGTTCGTAGTAAAACTGATACTTGTAATACAGCAAAATAACACACGTAATGAACAAATACTTGTAAATATAAATTCACAAAGGTTGGCAAGAATGACTGGCTGAGCACAGTCCCTTATAATCTCGTATTAAAAATGGACTAAACATGTCTTTACGAGTGATTCTGAAATAGAATCTTACATATACGAGCAGTTAGCCATACATCGTGGCTAACCCTCTTTGCAAAACTTGTAAAAATTAAAAAGAGAAATTTAAACAAGCCAGTCCTTTAAGAAGGGTTGTTCATTGATAATACTTGCTCAGGTGTTCTCCATTCCAATAGCGCGGAACGAGATCTCCGTTTAAGCGTGCAAGTTTGTAGGTGCCTGGGTGAAGGACTTCTTCAATCTGGTAAGGCCCTTCCCAGTTAGGTCCGAGCACTCCAGCAGTGGGGTCGCGGATATTTAAGAAAACTCGTCGTAGCACCAAATCTCCGACGTTGAATTTTCTTTCTTTAACTTTGGAGTTAAAGTACCGGGCGACTTTTTGCTGGTAAGCAACAACTCGGAGTTGAGATTTTTCTCGTATCTCATCGATCGAGTCTAGGGACTCCATCATCAACTGGCTGTTCACGTCCTGGTCGTAAGTCAAACGCCGATGTGAGGGGGGATCTAACTCGGCAGGTAACATTGCCTCATATCCATAGGCTAGAGAAAATGAGGTATGCCCTGTTGCTGTTCGATGAGATGTTCTATACGACCAGAGGACTTCAGGCAGCTGTTCTGGCCACACTCCTTTAGCTTCTTCAAGTCTTTTCTTCAGGGTGTCCTTGAGAGTTTTTTTTACAGCTTCGACTTGCCCATTCGCTTGGGGGTGTGCGACTGAAGAAAAGCTCTTAATAACCCCGTGCCTCTCGCAGAAATCGGTGAACAGGTCGCTGTCAAATTGGGTCCCGTTGTCTGAAACTATCTTTCTGGGCAAACCATACCGGCATACAATGTTCTTGATGACAAAGTCAAGGACTTTCTTGGTCGTGATGGTTGCTAGTGGTTCAGCTTCGGCCCACTTTGTGAAATAATCGACTGCCACGACTGCGTACTTTACTCCTCCTTTTCCTGTTGGCAGTGATCCAATCAAGTCTATTCCCCATATTGCGAAAGGCCACGGGCTCTGCATCTGCTTTAGCTCGTTTGGAGCTGCTCGTGGGATCTTGGAGAACCTTTGACATTTATCGCATCTTCGTACGTACTCCATTGAATCTTCGTTCATTGTTGGCCAGAAGTAGCCTTGTCTTAGAACTTTTTTCGCCAAACTCTGCCCCCCAGCGTGATCTCCGCAGAAGCCTTCATGCACCTCTTTCATGAGTTCCTTAGCTTTTTCTGATGTAATGCACCTGAGTAGTGGCATTGAATATCCTCTTCGGTACATAACACAGTCGAGCAGTATGTACCTAGCAGCCCGCCTTTGCAGAGTTCTGGCCTTGTTTCTATCTGCTGGCAATGTTCCATTTGTCAGATATTCCAGGTAAGGCGTCATCCATGTATCTTCTGCACGAATCTCCATGTTGGCTTCGGCCACTTCAATGCTTGGCTTACTCAATCTTTCTACCGGGACTATGTTCAAGGTGTCAGCATCCTTTGCACTTGCGAGTTTAGCTAAGGCGTCTGCATTCGAATTTTGGTCTCGCGGAATTTGCTGGAGGGTGTATTTTGTAAACTGGGCTAGCAAATCTTTCGTTTTATTAAGGTAGGCCGTCATCTTTAATCCTCGCGCTTGATATTCTCCCAGGACTTGATTCACGACCAGCTGAGAGTCGCTGTAAATATCAAGCACTTTTATACTCATATCCTTGGCCATTCTCAGTCCAACGAGGAGCGCTTCGTATTCTGCTTCATTGTTTGATGCTGCGAAGTCAAACCTGATTGCGCAGTGAAATCGATGCCCTTCGGGCGTTATCAATATCACTCCCGCTCCAGCGTGGGATTCATTGGATGAACCATCCGTGAATAGTTTCCACGAAGGAGTCTCGTCTTGAGGCATGGGCGCTTCAGGCTGTTTGCACAGCTCACTGTTGGGGAGTTCGGTGAACTCCGCAATAAAATCGGCCAAGATTTGCCCTTTTATTGCTGCTCGCGGTAAATAAGTTACATCGAACTGTCCTAATTCGACCGCCCATTTTAACAGTCGTCCAGCCGCTTCAGGTTTTTGGAGGACTTGCCGAAGGGGCTGGTCGGTCAGAACTGTGATAGGATGGGCTTGGAAGTACGGACGCAACTTTCTGGAGGCTAGAATTAAGCAATATGCTAACCTCTCGATTGGTGAATATTTCAATTCTGCACCGATAAGCCTTTTGCTGACATAGTAAACAGCTTTCTGTACGCCTTCTTCCTCCCATATTAGTACCGCACTAGCAGCAACTTCGGTAATCGCCAGATAAATATACAAAGTCTCTCCTTCGATTGGTTTTGATAGGATGGGAGGTTGCGACATATGAGCTTTTAGGGCCTGGAATGCTCGCTCGCAGTCCTCCGTCCATTCAAACTTCTTATTCCCCCTGAGTAGATTGAAGAATGGAACGCACTTGTCAGTTGATTTTGAGATGAATCTACTTAGGGCAGTGATCCTTCCGGTCAGGCTTTGTACATCCTTGATTCTCTCTGGCGACTTCATGTCGATCAGGGCTTTTATCTTGTCAGGGTTGGCCTCGATTCCTCTTGAATTTACTATAAACCCCAAAAACTTCCCTGATCCGACTCCAAAGGAACATTTGAGGGGATTCAACTTCATCTGATACTTGTTCAACACATCAAAGCATTCTTGCAAATTCCTCACATGTCCTTCTGCCTTCTTGGACTTTACCAACATGTCATCCACATATACCTCCATGCTTACCCCGATCAGCTCCTTGAACATGTGGTTGACCAGTCTTTGGTAAGTTGCGCCTGCGTTTTTCAGCCCGAAGGGCATTACATTGTAACAATATAAGCCCGTATCGGTCCGAAAGCTGGTATGATCCTTGTCAGGGGGATGCATGCTAATCTGGTTGTAACCTGAATACGCGTCCATGAACGAGAGGATCTCATGTCCTGCAGTAGCATCGACCAACAGGTCGATCCTTGGGAGTGGGAAACAGTCCTTTGGGCAGGCTTTATTGAGATCTGTAAAATCAACGCAGGTCCGCCATTTGCCGTTAGGCTTGGGGACCAGCACCGGATTGGAGACCCACGATGGATAAAATGCCACCCTGATGAACCCATTCTCTTTAAGTCTTTCGACTTCTTCTTTCAAGGCTTTTGATCTGTCTTTATCGAGCAGCCTTCTTTTTTGTTGCACAGGTGGAAAGGCTTTGTTTATGTTCAGGACATGGCTGATTACTGCTGGATCTATCCCAACCATGTCTTTATGCGACCAGGCGAAAACGTCCTGGTTCTCTTGCAAGAATTTCACCAGTGCCTGCTTTGCGGTAGGCTGTAAATTCTTCCCAACCTTCACGACTCTGGTCGGGTCTTTTTCATCGAGTTGGACCTCCTCCAGGTCCTCGACGGGTCCAACATTTTCTTAAAAATCCCCAAAGCGAGGATCCAAATCTATATCCTCACTTTGGGCAACACCCTATTTGGTGACGTTACCACCTGATTGGGCTTGTCTGTCTTCTGTCATCTGCAATCGGTCTGGGGTAGCGCTCTTCGATGTTCCACTTTTTGCCTTTGTGATCGAGGCGTTATAGCACTCCCTGGCTTCCCTTTGGTTTCCTAAGACGCATCCTACCCCTGCGTCCATTGGGAATTTCATGGCTAGGTTCCACATGGAGATGATGGCCCTTAGTTCAACCAGTATGGGCCTTCCAATAACGGCGTTATATGCTGAAGGACAATCGACCACTACAAAAGTGGTGAGTAATGTCCTTGTTACTGGGAGTTTGATCATTCCGGCTGGGGCGAGTCCTTCTCCAGAGAAGCCGTATATGGTTTGATTGCAGGGCTCCAGGTCTTTTACGGACAACTTCATGCGTTCCAGTGTTGACTTATACAGGATGTTCACTGAACTTCTTGTATCGACCAGTATTCTTTTTACCATCATATTGACCATCTGGATGTCCACGACCAGCGGATCGGAATGTGGGAACCGGACGTGTTGGGCATCGCAATCAGAGAAGGTTATCCCATACTCCTCTGAGCGAGCCTTTTTTGGCGCACGGTCCTCCACAGTCATCATCTCGATGTCCTGGTCGTGACGTAGAGTCCGAGCATATCGTTCTCTAGCCTTTCCGCTATTTCCCGTGAGGTGCGGGCCTCCACAGATGGTTAAGAGTGTTCCGGCTACGGGGGCAGGCTGTAATGGTGGCGAGCGTTGGCGTGTGGACGTCTGCTCGTTGCCACCTGGAGCTTCTCGTTGGGAAGTTCCCAAGGCCCGTACGTACCTTCTCAAGTGTCCTTGTCTAATAAGGAACTCGATTTCGTCTTTTAACTGGTTGCATTCATTAGTGTCATGTCCGTAGTCGTTATGGAAACGACAGAACTTGGTAGTGTCTCTTTTCGAAATGTCTTTTCGAATGGGCCCAGGTTTCTTGTAAGGTACACTAGAGCTTGTGGCCTGGTAAACCTCTTCCCGAGACTCGATGAGGGTAGTGTAGTTAGTGAACCTGGGTTCATAACGATTACTCTTGGCTCGTTTATTATCGGAGGTTGAAGGCTCATTGTGCGGCCGTTTCCCACCGTTCTTGCCATTACCGTTGCTGTGCCCGTTGCCTTTGCCATTGCCATCAGGTTTGGAACCATTGGCGGCTTTGGCGGGTTCGGCGACCTTCTTACCCTTGTTCGAGGGTTTTCCATCATCGGCAATGGCCTCTTCGAGCTTGATATAACGATCAGTTCGGTCCAAGAACTCCTGGGTGGTTCTAACCCCGTCCTTACGAAGACTCCTCCATAGAGGCGAACGGCGTCTCACTCCTGCGGTTATAGCCATCATTTTTCCTTCGTCTCTGACTGTCTTTGCTCCAGCTGCTGCTCGCATAAAGCGCTGGATGTAATCCTTCAGTGATTCTCCATCCTGCTGGCGGATTTCGACCAGCTGGTTTGGTTCGGTTGGGTGCACACGACCCGTATAGAACTGTCCGTAGAACTCCCTTACGAACATTTCCCAGGAAACTATGCTTGCAGGTGGGAACTTAAAGAACCACTCCTGTGCTGCTTCAGAAAGTGTTGTAGGGAAGATCCTGCACCGAGCGTCTTCGGACACTTTCTGAATGTCCATCTGAATCTCAAATTTATTCACATGCGAGACTGGGTCCCCATATCCATCAAAGTTCGGGAGCGTAGGCATTTTGAACTTGCTGGGAGTTTCGGCGTTAGCTATCCTCTGGAGGAAAGGGGTACCTTTCCTCCTGTCGTGGTCGATGTAAGAAGTCCTTCCTCCGACCAGCTGCTGCACAGCCTGATTGAGTGCGTCTATCTGGGCTTGCACTGCGGCAGGAATTGTGGTGGCCTCTGTGGCTGGGGGGATGTTCTCGCCGTGCCTTTCTCGACGATCGTTGAGTACATCTCTCAGGTCTTCTTCTCTTCTTCGTTGCTCGCTACCTCCGAGCCGGTTGAAGACATTATTTTGTCTGGGCTGCCCCCCAGCATCTTGTCAATTTGGCTGGTCACCTTGAGGTATTTGGCTCCTGCCTTTACCTCTTTCTCCATTCCTCATTGTACCTGAACCGTGACTAGCTGTGGTGAGACTGACTGTTTCCTCTGTTACCGTCTCTGGCAGAAACGCCCCGAGCGTTAGAGGGGGGCCTGCGCTGGTCGCGGTGTCCCCGTGCATCGTTATGCCGTGGGGGTCCACGGACCGCAGAGCCTAGTTCCGAGTCCCTTCTGTTACTAGGAGGGTAGTGACCTCTGTTCGCTTGGTTTGGCCTGTCATTCTCATGGCGCCTAGGACTACGAGGCTGACGCTCGGTCCTATTCTGCCTTTGCTGCGGGGAATTACCCCGAGCAGCTTGGGATGGCAGATTTGCCTCGGGGTCCAACGGGACATCGTCATGGGGCATCTGAGGCTGCTCAGGCCTTTGCGGACTTGAAGGCTGAACTGGTGGGCTAGGATTGGGACCCTTCTGAGGTGGCCCATTTTCAGGTTGGTTAGGCTGCGAGGCAGGTGTGGCTTGATTTCTAGCCAACAGCAAGGCCGCTTCAAGGGCTGCCATGGCCTCGGTCTGGCAGCGATCCACCTCTTCTTGTCTCTCGCTCAACTCCGCCCGCTGACGGTCAAGCTCCTGCTGCTGTCGCGCCATAACTTCTGCTGCAGTCTCTTGATTGGCCCTCAGACTAGGCAATTCTTCATGCAACGCGCCCAGGGTGCTCTTCAGCGTCGCATCGTCCATTTCCTCCTCTTCAAAATCTAGTTGCGGCTCATCTTCCGCCATGCTTGCAGGGGGAGGATGAGGTGGTGGGTTCGACGGTGCAGCGACAGTTGCCTGCCCAGTTTTCCTTCCTGCTTTCGCCATTGGTTTTCTTAATAATAATGAATCGTCCTCTCAATGAAAGCACCAGAATGTTGACCCACGATTTAGCCAACTGACACAGAGTCAAAATATGAATGATATAGACGAATGTATAGAGAATAACGTAATGACAAAAGTAAAGAAAACACAGTAATTTATAGTGGTTCGGCCCCAGGATCTGGTAATGACTTACGTCCACTTAGAATGATATTGATATGGAACCAAAAGTGTGATCAGAGAACTTGAGTTCAATGAGTTTCAACACTTCTGACAAACAATACAAGTTTACTAGGAGAAATTCTATAATCTCTATGATTCAGAAGCTCAACCAATCTAAAAGTCCCTTCCCTTGAGCTATCTCTTGCTATTTATAGGCTCATGGAGGGTTACAAAATATTGTTACAGATATTATCCCCTGAATAATGGGATATCCAGAAGATTGCATGAGATAAATTCGGGATTCACAAAGATCTTCCCATAAATGTTGCCTTGTCTGCGGAACTACCGACCAGACTGATCGTGGGTAAGACAGGCTTGACCTGCTTCTGCTGTGCATCCTGGTCGATACTCTAGCGGACGCCTTCCAGGTATCAGCCACGTGTTCAAGAGATTATTTGCCACGTCACAAATGCTAATTTATTGGATAACAATCATAATTTTATTTTCCACTAATTAAAACAACTTTTTAATTAAAAGAAAAATTAAATTTAATTAAACTCTGTTATTTTAAAAAATAAATTTTTAAATAAGATATTCAAAAAAGTTTGTTAGGATAACAAAATTATCTCATTATTTAAATATAAAATTTCTAACAAATAGGATATTTAACATTTTTTGTTAAAAAAAATACCAGAATAATTTCAGAAAAATAAAACAAATTCTGGACCAGTAAGACAGGGACATGTGGCACTTGAAGGTGTTGTCGGGGCCCATTGTACAGACGTCCGTACGACATCCCCAGCAGCGGCTCAAAGGATGGCCTCGGAGGAACGGTGGTTGAATTCTGAATCCCGGACTCCATTTTGACTTTGTGTGATCGAAATTACAATTTTATGATTTCAAAAAACACATAAAATTACATAAAACCTATGCCCCTTAATGGCTTACACAATGATCTAATCATGAACAAATCCTAACCCAAAACCACCATATAATTAACGATTCAACATTCCCATGCATTCAATCATATTAAGCCATCCATTCATTCATCATAATTAAATAAATGCATAAAACTAAACTCACATAGATTCAATATATATATGTGTGAAGATGGCTCTAGTACAATTTGTTGGTTTTTATAGATCAAATGAGAGATTAATCGCAGCGGAACAACAATCAAAATTGTTAATTTAACCCCACAAGATTTCTAGATCTACTTCTTCACATAAATATATATATTGAATCAAAGAGATGAATAGAAAATTACCTCAAGTCATTCCTTGCTGCTATCTTTTTGTACGGCTAAATCCTTGAGATTTCACACCAGGATCTTCAAAAATATTCTCAACATACAAAGAACGAGTGTGGGCTCGTTATACAAAACAATAGGCAAAATCTATTTATCAATGGTTCTCAACACATGAGATCTGATAAAGTTTGGACCTAAATTTGTGAAGACCAGTGACCTATGCTTGTAGGACTGTTCTCTTTCTCTCAGGAAGATTTCACGATCTGTTTTCTATCACTGAAAAGTATCGCTCTGAAAAAACTGATCTCCTATATTTAATATATCCAATATATTAAAAAAAAATATATTAGTTATTTTAAAAAATTTGAAAATAACTAATTAGTTATCATATTTTTGTTTAAATAATAATATTTTAATCATATTAAAATATCTCATTGTTTATTTAATATTTAAATAACTAAAATTGTTGAATCAAGATCCTTCTAGAACCTTCTTGTGCATGTAGCACAGTGACTGTGCACTGTGCTACACGCCCACCTCATGCGAGAGAGGGCATGTGATTTTTCCCAATTTTCATCATTATTTAAATACCAAAATATCCCAAAAATAAATTAATTCAAAATTAATTATATTTTTGTTAAATCAAATAATTAATTAATTACACATAATTATACAATAATTATGTTTAGTGCATAGAAAAATATTTTACTTATCTAATAAGTCATTTTGCCCATTTTTGTATTTATCTTTGTAAGTGTTTGTTTGAGCCATTTTGGGGACCATGGATGTAACGACCCCAAATTCGGTATTGAGGCTTAGGGCCTGGGATAGTGTGCCTGGAGGGCATAAAGGAATTCTGTGTGTGTCTTTAATGAGTTTTATGCATGATTATGATTTAATGCACGTTATATGATTATGTGATTAATTGCGTGCATGACTACGTGAATTAGTATGCATGTAGACCTGATTGAGCATATTTGTAATTTGGCCATGTTGGGCATGACTATGTTGATACCTGTGATCTATGACTCGAGACGATCTTAGAATGAGCGGGTTAGCGGAAAGTCAAAGCGGGAACCTGTACCAGGCTTGGGTTAAGCCTGGGGAGTTTAATTGAGAATCTGGAATATATCTGATGATTAATCCGGTATTGGGTAGCGAGCGGGAATTATTAGGAACACTTGAGGAATTAGTGGGAATTTGGGTAATATGACTAAAATGCCCCTTTATGGACATAAAGGTTTAGATTTAGTAAGGGAGGGCATTTTGGTCATTAGGCTTGTAAGAGATAAAATAAAGAAGGTCTTTATACTTAGTGGATTTTGTAGAGAAAAGCATAGGCTGAAAGAAAGAAAGAAGGAAGAAAGGGAAAACTGAAGGGTTTGGCTTTGAAGATTCCGTTTATGGCTCTCCCAACCATTTCACTTGATTTTTCTTGAGGTTAAGCTCAGTGGAAAGCTAGGGTTAGCTGAGCATCAAGGATCCTAAGCTAGGCTTGAGGATTGGCAAGGGATTAGCAAGATCACATCAGAGATTTGAGGTCAAGGTTGTGAAGATGCAAGCCAAGGAGGTCTAGGGTTCAGTTCAAGGTCGAAATTCCACCCACGGTAAGCGCTAGGGCTCGGGTAAGATCGTGCTCAAGGAGTCAGGTTGATCAAGGCTACTGAATCTAAAGGTAAGAAAACCGTAACACCCGAGAATAGGGCATGGCCCCACTGTGTGATTGTAGGGCAGGGCCCCAGATTGTATTATGTGCAAATGTTTAACCTTAAATGAATCATGATGTGTGTGAATAATTATTTCGAATGTACTATATGTGTGATTATGATGAAATGAACGGCAAGGGCCGAGTGCGGCGTAGGCCGGGTACGGCCGTGGGGCCGAAAGTAACACACAGCACATGGGATGCTTATATTCAAGGTGGGACCCAAGGGATACATGAGTTATCCTCGCGGTGAGAACCGAAACCCCAGGCTTTGGTAAGGCCTCAGGGGCGGCATGGCCGTACTTGTTTATTATGATGGTTTTCCTATGTATCAGTGAATTATGCCAGCTATTTGATTTGCATATGTTATGTACTATTTGGGTTTTCTTGCTGGGCTTCGGCTCACGGGTGCTCCGTGTGGCAGGTAAAAGCAAGGAGTCAGTCAACCGGCCATGAGTATGGAGAGCGTGGGGGCGGCGCGTACATGGCTGTATTAAATCATTCTTTTGATAACTGATCAAGTGTAAATCTATTTTTGAGTTGTAAATATTTTGTAAACCTCATTTTGGGATCCCAGATGTTTTACATTTAACGTTTTCAATGAAACTAATCATTTTCGAAGAGTACAGCCTTAAACTCTGATTTATTCACACTTTTGGTTTTAGAAACCACTTAGAGTCAACTAAATGCAAAATTTCTATTTTTAAACTCACTTAGTAACGGCTCTAAGGTAGTAGGGCGTTACAATGGACCTATAACATTAAGCTCCAATAAATTAAAAATAAATAATTAAACTCTTTAATCATTATATTTAATTTATTAATTCCGGTATTTCTCCACTATAAATTCATAATTGAACTCTTTATGTTATAGATATACTTTTAGAGAAATCTTATTTTAAGCTGTCCATTGATATAACCATCTTACAATAGTTCAACCCTCTAATTAATTAGTTCATAAATTAGAATGGAAGAATTACCATTTTCCCTTTCTTATTGACTTCTTATTCCTTAAGCTCCATTAATTCACTAGTGAACAATTAATCTATAATCTAATTATAGATTTGAGCTGAAAATCATTCAGTCCAGAATTAACCCTTAAGGGAACCAATATACGATCTTTTATGAAAGATTAGATTTTGTATTGTTGATACATGTTCCCAGCCATCGATGATATTAAATCTCCAAAACAAAAGTCATTAGCCTCATTCTATGAAGAGACCTTAACGAATGAATCGAAGTATTTAATAAACATAAACAGGAGTTCATGAACACTCAAGATTTAGGTTGATCTATAAATGATCATCAGTTATGACATGAATTACAAATCTTTATTATTAAATAGTTTTTTGATAAAGACTTTTATTCATATCGGTCCCTGTCATATATAATCATATTATATAATGCACATTTACCGAGATGTCTTACCACATCTATAATTCGAATCTAGATTATTTGTATCAACATGATACTTAGTAAACTGTACTTACAACCCCAATTAATGAATTTCATAACTTCAATTTGTTGTTGACTATTTTTATTCATTCATGTGATCTTAATTCTCTCGTACCAATACAAGATCACATCCTCAATAATGAATATGGAATTTTTCTGATATTTACAAAAATTATTCAAACAATAATTTAATAATCTAAGTATAACAATAATAGATCATTGTATTTATTTATTCATTGAAATAATAAATATCTTTTACATGCTTTTAGGACATACTCCTAACAATCTCCCACTTGTACTTAAATCAAGTAAGACATTTCTCTCAATCCCATATTACGTACATGACCCTTGAATTGCTTTGCAGGAAGCGTCTTCATAAATGGGTCTGCCAGGTTGTGTTCTGATGCGATTTTCAGAATGGGCACATCTCCTCTATGTACGATTTCTCTTACTAAGTGGTATTTGCGCTCTATATGCTTTCCCCTCTTGTGGCTTCTCGATTCTTTAGAATTGGCCACTGCTCCACAGTTGTCACAGTAAAGAACAAGTGGTTTCTCATCTTCTGGAACCACTTCCAAAGAGAGAGAAAGACCAAGTGATAGGGAAAGGGTTGGTTTATGCCATGCTTCTTAGTGCTTCTTATGTTTGTCTTACTTATCGTAAGTCACTTAAGTTACCTCCAAGGCTCGGGGTACCAAAAACGTCCCCGAGGGCAAAATGGTAAATTTCCCCGATATTCCCTCCTATACGTTCTAACTTCAAATATATCTCCAAATATTTATTTTCATAACCCGATAACCCAATAAAATGTATAATGCCCAGAATACCCCCCGACTTGCCCCGAGTCAGGTTTCGAGTCCCGTTGTGACTTCCTAGCTAAACCGCTCCCTAGGACTGTCTCGGATCGTGCATCTCAAATATATCACCACTCACACGTGGTAAAGATCACAATAATCACAAATATTTCATTTATGCCCTCAACGGGCTAAAATTATAAACATGCCCCTAATAACCAAATGAGCCCACATGCATATTTAATTTGCCTAAACATGCATTTCTAATCACGTACTCATCAAATTCACATATTTAAATAATAAATCATTTATTGCCCTCCAGGCAAGCTAATCAAGGCCCTAAGCCCTATTAGCAAATTTGGGACGCTACAACTATCCCCTCCTTACAGAAATTTCGTCCTCAAAATTACCATAATAACTCGGGATACCGCTCCCGCATATCTAATTCAAGTTCCCACGTCACCTCCTCAACCCTGTTGTTCCTCCACAGCACTTTCACCAAGGCAATGGTCTTGCTCCGCAAGACTTTATCCTTTCGGTCAAGAACCTGAACCGGCTTCTCCTCATAGGACAAATCCTAGTCCAGCTCTAAGTTTTCATAACTCAGTACATGTGTAGAATCTGATACATACTTTTGGAGCATGGATACGTGAAAGACATCATGAACCCCTGATAGAGCTGGAGGCATCGCCAATCTGTAAGCTACCTCTCCAACCCGTTCCAGAATCTCAAAGGGGCGAACAAACCTAGGGCTCAGCTTGCCCCGAACACCAAACCATTTCACTCCTCTCAAGGGTGAAACCCTAAGGAACACATGGTCACCCACTTGAAACTCTACGCCCCTGCGTTTCAAGTCCGAGTAACTCTTCTGGCGACTCTGGGAGGCGAGCATTCGAGCTCTAATCTTTTCAATCACTTCATTTGTCCTTTGAAGCATCTCAAGACCTAAGTACCTCCTTTCACCCGTCTCATCCCAATGGATAGGTGATCTGCACTTCCTCCCATATAACATCTCATACGGAGCCACCCCGATAGTCGCTTGGTAACTGTTGTATGAAAACTCAATCAATGGGAGATACTTACTCCAAGATCCCCCAAAATCCAATACACAGGCTCGTAACATATCCTCCAATATCTGAATCATTCTCTTAGACTGTCCATCCGTCTGAGGATGATAAGCGGTACTAAACCACAACTGCATACCCATAGCCTTCTACAGACTCTCCCAAAACTTGGGGGTGAAGGTGGGGTCTCTGTTGGATACTATCGACCTTGGAGCCCCATGAAGTCGAACAATTTCCTTCACATATAGCTCGTCATATTGCTCCATTGCATAAGTCATCTTGACAGGTAAAAAGTGGGCGGACTTGGTATACCTATCCACAATCACCCATACTGAATCATGCTGTCCCACGGTCTTCGGCAACCTACCACGAAGTCCATGGTGATATCCTCCCACTTCCACTCTGGAATCCCTAGAGGCTGCAATAACCCTGCTGGCCTCTGGTGTTCAGCCTTTACTTGCTGACAAGTTAAACACTTGGCCACATATTCCACCACGTCCCTCTTCATTCCCGACCACCAATACAAAGCTCTCAAATCTTGGTACATCTTCGTCATACCTTGATGTAAAGAATAGGGAGTGGTATGAGATTCATCTAAAATCTCTCACTGAATACTAGAATCCATTGGAACACAGATCTGACCTTCGTACTTCAGTAATCCAATCTCCGAGATAGAAAAGTCCTTAGCCGCTCTGACTAAGACACTCTCTCTGTGCCCTCTCAACTGGGGATCCTTCCCCTGCGCCTCCTTGATCCTCTCAAGGAGTGTAGACTGAAGAGTGATGTTGGCTAACTGACCAACCACCAACTCTATACTCGCTCTAGTCATCTCCTCAGCTAACTTATCAGATATCTGCCTCGAACTGAACAATTGTCCTGGGCCCTTCTGACTCAATGCATCAACCACTACATTAGCCTTCCCAGGATGGTATAGGATATCACAATCATAATCCTTTACCAATTCCATCCACCGTCTCTAGCGCATATTCAGATCCTTCTGAGTAAAGAAGTACTTCAAACTCTTATGGTCGGTGTATATCTCGCACTTCTCACCATATAGATAATGTCTCCAAACCTTGAGTGCAAATACCACCGTTGCCAACTCTAGATCATGTGTGGGATATCTCTGTTCATACTCCTTTAGTTGTCCCGGTGCATAGGATATCACATTTCCAACCTGCATTAGCACACACCCTAAACCCTGTCTGGAAGCATCACAATAAACCACAAACTTCTCATTGTCTGTTGGCAATTCAACACTGGGGCGGTGATCAGTCGCCGCTTCAAATCCTTGAAACTGTTCTCACACATGTCTGTCCACACATACTCAGTCTTCTTCCTCGTCAATTCAGTCAATGCTGTGGCTATCCTAGAGAACCCCTCAACGAACCGCCGATAATACCCTGCCAATCCCAGAAAACTCCTAACTTCCGGAACACTGCTCGGTCTAGGCCAATCTCTCACTGCCTCAATCTTACTTGGGTCATCCAGAATCCCCTCCTTACTGGCAATATGGCTCAAAAATGTGACTTGTGGTAGCCAAAACTCACAGTTGTTGAACTTAGCATATAACCTATGCTCTCTCAACCGCTGCAATACCAGACGCAAATGCTGCTCATGCTTTGACTCTGACTGGGAATACACCAGTATGTCTTCAATAAACACAATCATGAACTTGTCCAAAGAGTCCTTGAAAACTCTATTCATCATGTCCATAAAAGATGTTGGGGCATTGGTTAATCCAAAGGACATAACCAGGAATTCATAGTGTCCATAGCTTGTGCGGAAAGCGGTCTTTGGTATGTCCTCCTCTTTAATCCTTAACTGATGATAACCTAACCAAAGATCAATCTTGAAAATACGGTCTTTCCCTGTAGCTGGTCAAATAAATCATCGTTCCTAGGTAATGGGTACTTGTTCTTAATAATCAACTTGTTCAGCTCTCTGTAGTCAATACACATTCTTAAAGATCCATCCTTCTTCTTAACAAACAACATTGGAGCACCCCATGGCGATAAACTTGGTCTGATGAACCCTAAATCCAGTAACTCCTGCAACTAAATCTTCAACTCCTTTAACTCTGCCGGAGCCATTTTGTAAGGTGTCTTAGATACTGGCTCCGCCCCTAGTGCCAACTCTATAACAAACTCGATCTCCCGCTGTGGAGGCAACCCTGTCAGGTCTGTTGGAAATATATCTAGAAACTCACATACCAATCTGGTCTCACTCAATCCAATAAACACAACCCTAGAGGTATCCACAATGTTTGCTAGGAATCCTATGCAGCCTTCCTGCATCAGGTCTCTAGCTTTCAGTGTTGAAATCATAGGTACTCGCAGTCCGCTAACTGTCCCCACAAATACAAAGGGTTCCTCCCCTTCTGATTCAAAAGTCACCATCCTGCGCTTGCAGTCAATCGTAGCCCCATACTTCGATAACCAATCCATCCCTAGAATCATATCGAAGTCATCCATCTCTAACTCAATCAGATCAACAAACAACTCCCTACCATCTATCTCTACTGGCAATGCTCTAATCCATCTCCTAGAGACTACCAGTTCCCTAGTCGGCAACAAAGTCTGAAAATCCCTAACATACAAATCACTAGGTCTATAGAGCTGATCTATCACTCTAGTAGACACAAATGAATGAGTAGCTCCCAAATCAATCAATGCAGTATAAGAAGAACCATCACTAGAAATATGACATGTCATAACCGAGAGGCTAGGCTCTGCCTCAGTCTGAGTCAAGGTGAATACTCTGGCAGGAGCGAGACCGTCGCCCTGCTTCGGCTCCTCTTTCCTAGCTTGCGGGCAGTCCTTCTTCAGATGATTGACACTCCCACAAATAAAGCAGGCCCTGATCCTAAAATCTCCCTGATGTCATCGTCTGCATCGAGGACACACTAGAAAACTCCTCCAGTTGTCACCCCCGCCCTGACGGCCACTAAAAGCACCCCGTGCCCGCCTATCCGAGCTAGGAGGGACGAAAGAATCTGGGGCCTTTCTCTTTTGTTCAATGGGGCCACTACCCCGACTGGATCCAGTAAAATGAGGCACCATCCTCCTGGCATCGCTCCTAGCAGCGCCCTCTCTCCATATTTGATCCTCGGCCCCCTCAGCTGTAAGGGCCTTGTCAACTACCTGAGCATATGTAGTAGTCTCTAGATCCAAAGTAATCTTAACATCATGGGCGATCATAACATTCAACCCCCATACAAACCTATCCCTTCTTGCCGCATCAGTTGGCACCAAATCTGGTGCGAACTTCGCCAACCGGTCAAATCTTAAGGCATACTCAGTATCTGTCAACTGATTCTGAGTCAGGTTGATAAACTCATCAACCTTCACAGCTCAGACTGCAACACTGTAATATTTCTCATTAAAGATGCTTCTGAACTCTTCCCAGGTCATAACAGCAACAGTTCTTCTTTGTGTCACCACATCCCACCAGACGTGGGCATCCTCTCTAAACATGTAGCTGGGAAATCATATTCATCCACTGCTCTGCCCGCAGTGGGTCTGGTCCACCCTCGAAGGTGGGAGGATGCTACTTCCTGACCTCTCATACAAAGGTTCCCACCTATTCTCCATAACAGACTGAACTGGCACTGGCGCCATAGCCTGCTGAATTGGCAATCCAGTGGCCTGAGGAGGGGCCTGCTGCCTCAGCTGTCCAAGTTCTTCCTCTGTTCGATGCAGTCTAGCTTCCATTTCGGCAAACATCTGTTGCCAATTCTGTAGGGCAGGTGGAGGGTCCTGACCCTGGTTGTCATTCTCGGCCATACTGCCGTGGATTCTAGATGATCGTCGAGGCATCTCAATAATATGCCTGCAATCAACGACGCCGCTCATCAGGCATGATAACAACATCCAAAACCACCTCCCAATTCACAACAACCAACCATAACAGCAGTCCACAATACACAAATAGCATACATCACTCAAGGGGCCATGCCCTAGCTTCATGCATATGTTAACACATTCATCATACTCTATATAAAATAATAAGACAAACAGGGCACTTAAGCACATAATCAAGCATACAATTCAATCTTTACCCACCAACCTTGAGTCGAGCTTGTCACTGACAGCAAGCGTACATGTTCGGTCAATCTCTTGGAACCATAAACCTTGGCTCGCTCTGATACCAAGTTGTAATGCCCTACCTCCTTAGAGCTGTTACAAAGTGAGTTTAAAACGTGCAATTGACTCGCTAATCGAGGTTTTAGGTTAAAAGTGTAGCTAAATTGTAATAAAAGTCATATAATTTGAAAATGTAATCATTCATTGAAATTATAAAGCGTTATACATTTGGGATCCCAAAATACTGTTAAAAAATATTTACAACTCAAAATATAATTAAAGTCGACTAGACGTCAAAATTAGGTTTAATACACATCATCGCCCAAAAATACCCCTGGCTGTGGCAGCCAGGCAGGCCGAACATGTACACGTTGCTTCACACTCTCCGTACTCATGGTTGATCGACCTTTCCCTTGCCCTTACCTGCACCATAAAGCACCCATAAGCCAAATCCCAGCAAGAAAACTCCACACAAGCAATCAACATATGCACAACTATCAATCAGCATATAACAAAGCTGCCCACTGGCTAAACACATAACAGCCATGTCATCCCAGGCGCTTTACCAGGCCCTGGGTTCGCAGTCTACACTGTGAGGATATCTCAGGTATCCAATAGGGGTCTCACCCTAGCAACTTTCACTCCGCGTGCTTAACGCTGCTCCCGGCCCCTTGCCGTACTCAGCCTTCGCCGTTCCCAGCCCTTGTCGTACATTTACAGATATGCAACACATAGCATAAGCTTAACAAATACTTAAGCAAATACAAACATAATTAATAGGGCTATGCCCTACAGCACAATCACATTGGGCCATGCCCTGCAATACAAACTATAGGGCCACGTCCTGCTTTACGGGTATAGCAGTTTTCTTACATGTGTCCCAAGCTTCCCGAGCTTTGATATCCTGAGCACAATCCTCTAGTCCGAGCCTCGCTGAAAACCTAGTCACAACGTATCAACAACATCCATCCATCAAGTTCTAATCCATTAAATAACTTTGGGTTGTAGTTCTAGTCTCTGGGACCTTGAATTCTATCAATTCGGGTGATAAAATCCATCCTGAGCCTTAACTTTTGGATTCCCGAGCCTAAAACCTTCTTGGGGTCCAAAAACCCACTAAGTGTCGCGGCCCCAAGGCCCCATGCCGCAACCCTCTTCAACCAAAGGCTCAGCCTCCCTTTTCTTCCAATGCGCGCCGCGGCCCGCCCTTCTTCCTGGCCTTCTTTCTGCTCTAGAGGGCCACGGCTCACTAAGAACAATGTCGCGGCCCGACCCTTCGAAACCAGGAAAATCCCCCATTTTCACAACCAAAACCCAGGCAATTTACCCCAAAATCAACCCCACAACTCAATTTAATTATTACAGTAATCCTAGAATGGTCCCAGCAGCAAAACCTAACAAAACTAATCCCAAAAACTCATCTAGATAACCAAGAGTGATCCATCATTCAGGTCACATGCATAAACTTACAACTCTAACAAAACTCAGCTTAAACTCAGTTAATTTAATATTAGGCTTCTTACCTTAAGGATGAATTCAGGCCACACTTGCTCTTGAATTTCCCAAGCTTACTCATCCCACAATTCAAGCCTTAGATTTCTGAATTCCTAGCTCAATTTCCTCTAGAACTTCCTTCAGCCTTCAAGCTTCCAAAGAGAGAGAAACACCAAGTGATAGGGAGAGGGTCGGTTTATGCCAAGCTTCTTAGTGTTTCTTATGTTTGTCTTACCTATCCTAAGTCACTTAAGTTACCTCCAAGGCTCGGGGTACCAAAAACGTCCCCGAGGGAAAAAGGATAAATATCCCCGATATTCCCTCCTATATGTTCTAACTTCAAATAAATCTCCAAATATTTATTTTCATAACCCGATAACCCAATAAAATGTATAATGCCCAGAATACCCTCCGACCTACCCCGAGTCGAGTTTTGGGTCTCGTTGTGACCTCCTAGCTTAACCGCTCCCTAGGACTATCTCAAATCGTGCATCTCAAATATATCACCACTCGCACGTGGTAAAGATCACAATAATAACAAATATTGTATTTATGCCCTCAACAGGCTAAAATTACAAACATGCCCCTAATAACCAAATGGGCCCACATGCATATTTAATTCACCTAAACATGCATTTCTAATCACATACTCATCAAATTCACATATTTAAATAATAAGTCACTTATTGCCCTCCAGGCACGCTAATCAAGGCCCTAAGCCCTATTATCAAATTTGGGACGCTACACCTATGGCATGAACTCAATTTGTATCTGGATACCACTCCTTTGTGTGCTACCTGCACCACTCTTCAACGCCAACAATTAGAAAAAGAGCGGGTCTTTGAATTTCTTATTGGGTTGAACAATAATCTTGATGAAGTTCGGAGTCATTTGGTGAGTCGTTCTCCGTTTCCTGACACTGAAGAAGCTTTCTCTGAGGTCAGACGTGAAGAAGCATGTCATCATGTCATGCTCATTACTCAAGAAGTACCGCTCGTAGAAAGTTCAGCTCTTGTCTCACTATCTGGTCCACCACTGTTTGGCAGATCGAATCCTGATCCTCGACGTAATCGCAAGGGTGATCGACCTTGGTGTGATCACTGTCAACGTCATGATCACACTCGCTCCACTTATTGGGAAATTCATGGAAAACCACCAAATTGGGCTCCCCGTTGCTAAAATGACAGAAAGGCCTACAAAACCCAGTTTGAGAATAGCACTACTCATAGCGGTATTGCTGCCCCTTCATTCAGTAAGGAACAACTCGAACATTTATACACACTCCTTGGTCAATCCTCCATAAAACCCATGTCTGGTCCCGAGTCTCATAGTGCTTCTGTTGCACACTCTAGTAATTTCTCTTTCGCTTCCCATACACCATGGATCATCGATTCAGGGGTGACTGATCACATGATAGGTTTACTTCATTTGTTTGATTCTTATAGTTCCTGCTCTACTGCCTCTAGTGTTAAGATTGCATATGGTACTCACTCACCTATTGCAGGCATTGGCGCCATAAAATTTTCTACTGATTTATTTCTTAAATTAGTTCTCTTTGTTCCTTCTTTAAAATGCAACTTAATCTCTGTTCAAAAATTAACCTCTGATAATCGTTGTTTTGCTAAATTTATGTCTGATTCTTGTCAATTTCAGGATCTATCATCGGGGAGGACGATTGGCAGTGCTAGGATTTACGACGGACTTTATTTCTTTCAGCACCCAAATAAAGAGTTGCCTTATCTTCACTATTTAACTTCAAATTCTATTTCTAATTCATCTTTTGATTCAACTTCTCAAAAAATTATTGTTTTTGCATTGTCGACTTGGACATCAAAGTTTTTTATATTTAAGACATTTGTTTCCTTCTTTGTTTTTTAATAAAAATGTTGCAGATTTTCAATGTGATATTTGCCAACTTGCTAAACATACTCGTGTTTCATTTCCTCACAAACTGTATACACCCTCTATCCCTTTCTCTCTTATTCATAGTGACGTATGGGGACCATCCAAGGTCACGACTTCTTCTGGTAAATGTTGGTTTATTACATTCATTGATGACCATACACGAATTACTTGGGCGTACCTTCTTAGGCACAAATCTGAAACCTGTCAGGTATTCCAAAACTTCCACAAAATGATCCAAACACAGTACCAGACATCTATTCGGACACTTCGTACCGATAACAGTATTGAATACTACAATACCACTCTTGGTCCCTATCTTCTACAAAATGGGATTGTTCACCAGAGCTCGTGTGTGGATACTCCGCAACAGAATGGAGTAGCCGAAAGGAAAAATCGTCACCTCTTAGAAGTAGCTCGTGCTATCATGTTCAACATGGATGTTCCAAAATATCTTTGGGGCGATGTTGTACTCACTGCTACTTATCTAATCAATTGCCTTCCCAGTCACCCTCTTCAATTCAAGACACCATATTCTATTCTCTAGTTTCTCTATCCTCACATTTCCAAAAATACTCTGCCAATCAAGGTCTTTGGGTGCACCACCTTTGTCCATTTGCACTACCAACATCAGAGTAAACTTGATCCTAAAGTCATAAAAATAGTTTTCCTAGGATATTCTCCTACATAGAAAGGCTATCAATGTTACTGTCCCCTCACCAAGAAAATCTACATCTCCCGCGATGTAACATTTTTCGAAAATACTCCATACTTCACTCCCACTTCACTTCAGGGGGATCATATTCATCATGCGAAAGAAACATAGTGGTCGTGGGGTTTAGAATTACCCTAGACATATCCTTTCCTCCAGTGAATAAAATCATTCCCGAACCAGAAAATCTTCCACCTTCTTTTCCGTCTTCTCATAGCTCTCAAAATCAAAACATGCAGAAAGAAATTCGGGTGTATACCAGAAGAGAAAGAAATAAACAAGTGACGAATTCTCATCACAGTCAAGAGGTCAATCCAGTGATAGAACCACCTCAGTTAAAAGATTCAGGTACTCTACCCTCAAACACTCAATCAGATCTAGATATTCCTATTGCTTTCAGAAAAAGGAAGTAGATCTTGCACCCAACACCCTATTTCAAAATTCATCTCTTATGCAAAATTATCATCTCCATTTAAAGCTTTTACCACTAGTCTATCAGATGTTGTGATTCCCATGAATATCAATGAAGCACTTCGTACTCTTCAATGGAAGACAGCAATTCTCGAAGAGATGAGAGCACTTAAGCAGAATGGTACTTGGCGATTAGTGGAGTTACCACCAGACAAGAAAGTAATAGGGTGAAAGTGAGTGTTCACAGTCAAATATAATGCAAATGGATCTATTGAGAGGTACAAAGCTCGATTAGTTGCCAAGGGTTTTACTCAAACCTACGGAATTGACTACACTGAAACATTCGCTCTGGTTGCCAAACTCAATACCATCAGAGTATTGCTCTCACTTGCAGTCAACTTAAATTGGGAATTGCATCAACTTGATGTAAAAAAAAATGCATTCTTAAATGGTGAGCTGGAAGAAGAAGTGTACATGAGTCAGCCTCCGGGTTTTGAAGAATCTCCCAATACAAGCAAAGTTTGCAAACTAAACAAATCACTCTATGGTCTAAAACAATCTCCTCGAGCATGGTTCAATCAGTTCTTGAAAGTTATCAAGGGACTTGGATACATACAAGGTCGGACTAACCATACTCTCTTCATCAAACACTCAGAAAGAGGGAAAAGGTCAGTTCTTATTGTATATGTTGATGATATCATTGTCACTAGCAACCATACTGAAGAGATGATTTGGATTAAAGAAATGTTGGCAAAGGAGTTCTAAGTCAAGGATCTCGGTGAACTCAGGTATTTTCTAGGAATGGAATTTGTTAGAAGCAAAAAGGGAATTTCTGTTTCTCAAAGAAAATACACTATTGATCTCTGGAATGAGACAGGAATGCTAGACAGTAAACCTAGCAAAACTCCAATCGATCTCAAAGACAAGAGGAAAATGTTTGAAGGAAACCCAGTTGACAAAGAAAGGTACCAGCAACTAGTAGGGAAGCTTATCTACCTCTCTCATACCATACCAAATATTGCATTTGCAGTAAGTCTGGTCAGTCAATACATGCATGATCCATGTCAAGGACATCTTAATGCAGTATATAGAATTCTGAGGTATCTAAAGCAAACACCAGGAAAAGGTCTTTTCTTCATAAAGACGACAGAGAGAAAAGTTGAAGTATTCGTAGATGCAGACAGTGCTAGGTCAGTTGATGATAGAAAACCTACATCTGGATATTGTACAATTGTATGGGGAAATGTGGTAATATGGCGAAGTAAAAAGCAAACAGTGGTTGGAAGAAGCATTGCAGAAGCAGAGTATAGAGCTGTAACGCCCTACTACCTTAGAGCCGTTACAAAGTGAGTTTTAAAAGAAACTTTGTGCAATGAACTCGCTAACCGAGGTTTTTAAAACAAAAGTGTGACTAAGCAAAAGTTAAGGCTGTAATCTTTAAAAAAAATGCATTGTTTCATTGAAAACTTCTAGTATTTAACATTTGGGATCCCAAAATAGGGTTTGAAAACTATTTACAACTTAAAATAAGCTTACAGTTGATTAGTTATTAAAATCACAGATTATTACAGCCATTTCTCGAAAATACCCCCAACCAAAGCAGTCGGGCAGGCCAAACATGTACGCGTCGCCTCACGCTCTCCGTACTCATGGCTGGTTGACTCATTCTTTGCCCTTACCTGCAACACAAAGCACCCGTGAGCCGAAGCCCAGCAAGAAAACTCATACAGCATATAACATATGCAAATTATATAGTTAACATATCAAATAGTCCACAGAAAAAAAAACAAATATCCCATCAGACCAAACAAACACGGCCATGCCGTCCCAGAGGCATTACCAGAGCCTGGGGCCTCGGTCCTCGCCGTAAGGATATCACATGTATCCATTGGGGTCCCACCCTGACTACAAGCACTTCACGTGCTTGGTGTTACTTCCAGCCCCACTGCCGTTCTCGGCCTTTCGCCGTTCTCGGCTCCATTGCCATTCTCGGCTCCTTTGCTGTTCTCGGTTCTTCGCCGTTTCATTCTACTATAATCACAAATAGTCTAACTCAAATAACATTCAAACATATATCAATTCAATTAAGTTTGCACCCTAACATGTAATGCAATATAGGGTCGTGCCCTGCAATCATCTCAACATGCAATATAGGGTCGTGCCCTACAATCATCTCAACATGCAATATAGGGCCGTGCCCTGCAATCACACTATGGGCCCATGCCCTGGCCTACGGGTGCTATAGTTTTATTACCTGTCAATTTGATAGCTTTGATCACTTGACCCCTTGAACACGATCCCACTCGAGCCCTAGCGCACACCTAAACACAACCATAGGTCAAAGTCATTACCAAACCTCAAGTCCAAAACCTAGCCTTAGGACCAATCCCGAGCCCCCCGGGAAGTCCTAGTTCCACAAAACAAGGTGGTGGAATCGAACCCCGAACCCTAGGTCAAAATCCCTCAAAAATAACCCAAAAAACCCATTTTGGGAACAGGGCAGCGCTACAACGCTCTAAAGAGGGCGCTATAGCGCTACAAGCAGAATTGACATCCCCAGAAACAGGGCCTAGCGCTACAGCGCCCAAAGACTAGCGCTGTAGCGCTAGTTGCAGGCAGGCAACCCCCATTTTCTTTTTCTGCGATTTCTTTGAGCCAATCTCAACCCAAACTTCCCCAAATCTTTACCAAACTCAAAATCAAGCTTATAAATACTCTCCACTCATCCCAAGCATCCCAAATCCTCAAAACCCAAGCACATTCATTCCAAATCTCAAAACTTACCATGATTAACCCTAAACCCAGAAATTCAGTCAAACATCAAAGTTAAAGGCTTAGAATTCATACCATTGATGAAATTTCGACCTTGATTCAATTCCTAGACCTCCTTAGCTTGCTCTTCCTCAAAGCTTGCCCAGAAATTCCCCTAAAGTTCCCATCATTCAGCTTAATTACACAACTTAAACCAGCCAAACCCAAAAACTGAAAACTCTAAAAACTTACCTCAAAAGTTGATGTGTTCTTGCTAATCCCTTGCCAAATCTTCAAGTCTAACTTAGGATCCTTGATGCTCAGCCTATCCTATCTCTCCTCTGAGCTTTGCTCCAAGAAAAATAGAAGATAAATGGTGCTAGAATCCACAAACCGCCCCTTTTTGGAAAAACCCCTATGATTCCTCTCTTTTTCTTTTTCTTCCTTTTTCTTTCTTTTCCACAGCCATCTAACTCTCTCTATCAATCCCACTAAGTATATAAAGCCTCAATAAACTTATCTCTAAGAAGCCAATTGACCAAAATGCCCTCCCTATTAATTCTAAACCCTTTTGTCCATGTAGGGCCATTTTAGTCATTTTACCCAATTCTCGCTAATTCCTCAAGTGTCTATAATATTTTCCCGCTTGCTTCCCAATACCTGATTAATCACCAATAATATTCCTCGATATCAAAATAAACCCCAATATACTTACTAAATTTCCTATTCATACCCCCAGGCTCGCCCCGAGCCAGGCATAAATTCCCGCCTTGACTTCCCGCTAATCTGCTCTCTAGGATCGTCTCGAGTCACAAATCATAGTTACATCCACATAACAATGTGGTCTCGACAAATCATCACATATCAATATAGTTATGCCCAAAATGGCCAAAATTACTATTATGCCCTTCTAACACAATCAGGGCCTACATGCATACTAATACACATAGTCATGCATCTCAAATATTCAAATAGTCATATAACATGCTTTAAATCATAATCATGCATTTTATCATTAAAGTCACACATAAATCTCAATATGCCCTCCAGGCACACTAATCAAGGCCCCTAAGCCTTATTAGCGAATTTGGGTCGTTACAAGAGCAATGGCCCACGGAATATGCAAAGCAATATGGATTAGGTGCCTATTAAGGGAGCTGAGGATTGAATATGAAGCTCCCATTCATCTTTACTGTGATAATTAGTCTAGCATCAGTATTGCACACAACCCTATACATCATGACAGAACTAAACACGTGGAAGTGGATCGTCACTTTATTAAAGAGAAGATTGATGGGGGAATTGTCAGCATCAAATATGTTCATATGGATCAACAGTTGGCTGATATTCTCACAAAGGGGTTATCCGAATGAGTATTTGATTTCCTAGTAAACATGCTTGGACTCATCAATATCTATAGACCAGCTTGAGGGGGAGTGTTAATAGTCAGAAAATAAAAATCAAAATGTTACAAAAGGATGGTTCAGTTTCCTAAGTCTATAGGAATTCTCTTTTATTGTATTGATGTTGTATTAAAGATGGTTTGATATGTTAAACTGTATATAAGCCTAAGTTCTAGGTTGTAAACTCACACAGAAATAAGAAAACATTTCTTTTTCCTCACCATTTTATAGTCTCATTTCTTTTAAAAGTGCAAGTGGGTGTTTGTTGGGCTTTATGCCATTGTAAAACTACATTTCTGATGTAACACATTTTATTATCGATAAAGAAGTAGAAATATTTTTATCTATCAATCACATTACTTGCTTAGTTTATTACATTATTATTTTTTTAATACCAACATATATAAAATCATGAACATATGAATAGTTACACTTATAATGACTAGATCACAGCCAATTATAAATGTAATTATATGTTTAAAAAGAATTAGTCCTAAAATTAAATCAGTGCACAGGATTTTCTCTAATTTGATAATCTACGATATGATCTACTTACACACTAGGTGTGATGTCTTGACCATGACATTAGTTAAGTAGATTAGATCTAATGCATTTTGGTACATTTGGCTAGGACCAACATTGATTATTGATAGATAAATAAGTATCGTTATTATCAAATTTAATTAGAATCACAATGTTGATCATAGGTCAAGTCAATCTAAATTTTGAGTGATAATATTTCTATTAATTATATTATGTGAATCGATTTTTTGATTTGTTAGTTAAAAGCTTACCCTACGACATAGCCTAGATATACTTACATCTTGGAGGTTCATTAGTGTAATTGAATGAGAGTATATATCATAGATATGAAATCTTTAGCTTCTATATGAGAAGTGAGAAAATGACTTCCTTAATAGCTTAGTCCAAGTTGTTAAATGATTGAGTGCTCATATTTGTGATTAAGTTCACTGATTTATCATTTATAAGGAACTTAGTGGAAGTTAAGGATAAAATACTAATGATGGGTAAAACAGTAATTTATACCCAGCTCATTAATAAGCCATTGATAGAGGATTAACTGACGGTGGTGATTATAACAATGGATAGTGGCTTTATACAAGCAATATTGTTTGATGAATTCAAGAGTTCAATTTCGAGTCTATAGTGGAGTCACGAGGAATTAATAAATTGTGAGATAATTTATTTAATATAAATAAACTCTTGAGATCCATGGTCCCCATGTCATCTCTCATTAAATCAAGTTTAATAGTCTCAAACAATTGATTTAATTATCAATTATGAATATCAAATCGAGTGGGTCAATTTATTGATATTTACATGTGTTGGGAATTTATGGCTTTACACTTTCTTAATCAACAATGCATAATAGAAATAGTTCAATATTACAAACCCTAGATGCTAATCAAGAACCTTATTCAAAGTATGAATGCAAATCATGATCATCAAAGAATCATATTCATGATATGAATGTAAATCTTGAAAATAAAAGATTAAGTGATTAAATGATTATAAGATGAACTTAGAAACATTTAATCATATATACTAACAACATAAATATCATAGAAGAACACAAATACAAAGGTAAGATTTAGAGTGATACAATCTTTTGTATTGAACAACTTGAGTCTTCAAACTTTGGAAACATCTAAGGCTTATACATGAATTAACATCGTTGTCCAAAATCTATATTTCAAGTCTTCCCTTTGTTGCTTGAAGCTTCACCAAAATAGAATGAGATTTGGGATTGAACAAGCCTTTGAAACTCACCAATTCAAGCAATACTTAGTGAGTTTCTTGGAGAAACTTATGGTCTTTGAAATCTATAGAGAGATAGAGAGGTTAGAAAGAGAGATGAAAAGTGTGATCAAAGTTTTTCAACTCTAATAACCTTGATTTATAGTTTAGGCATAATCATTAAGCCCAACTAATAGTGTTATCCAGATTTCCGGATAGCGTTTAAATGGATAGCCTCGGGGAAGATAAATTATCAAAGTCTTTCACGAAAGGTGACCAGAGCTCGCGAATGGACAGAAAGGCTTCGCCTCTCCCGTTCAGTGTCCAGCAGACTCTTTCAAGCAACCGCGACGCGGAAGCTCGTCGATTCTCCCGGACTCCCGAAGGGATATCCGTCGGGGAAGGTCCTTCCAGGAGAAGCTCTTCAGGTTACCTTCGCGGATACAGTTCCGTGTCTCGCACGGAAGAAGACCAAGCGGCCGAGTCATGGAGGAGGCATAGTTGGAATGATATCCACCTGACACAGGATCCCGCCTGACACGCCTGACAGGTCGAGGCCACACACATCCCAGCACGCCTAAAAGTACTATTTCGCCTACTGTTCCGCTGACAGCCTGGAAAAGACAGCTGCCTTTGTGCATTCCCCATACTTTCATGTAAATATACCCACATAGAGCCTGGTAGCCAGGCGACTACGGTGATTGTATCCCTTATTTTATGGCTGGTGTAATTAAGACTCATGGGGGCAGAGTAAAACCCTAATCAAAAACTCTGGCTATAAAGACCTCCTCATTTTGCAATAGAAGGGGGGGGGGGGGGGGAACGGATTACATAGAGAGAACTCTGTCAAAATCTCTCTAGCTTCGTCTTCTTCTAGAGAACTCGAGAGAAACACTGTGAGTTTGTGAGGTTCTTGTACACCAACCATTTTACTGTAATTCTCTACAAGTATAATAACATCGACTCGTGGACTAGGGCTCGTTAACGCCTGAACCACGTAAAAAACTTATTTGTCTATTTATATTTCTGCACTTCTACAGTTCTTATCCTTTTATTAGTTTGTTTGTATTCGTTTCCGAAAAACTCGGTAAACATTTTGGTGCTTTCATTGAGAGCTGTAGGAAGTTGTTAGTCAGCTCTTTTTCTGCGTACTGAAAAGATGGTGACTACGAGAAAATCCACAGTTGACAAAAATGCTAAGGTCAACCCCGATACTATGATGGAAGATGCGGTACAAAACGAACCCTCGGCAGCCCAGACCAAAGGAGAAAGTACCCACGACTCGGACTACCAAGGTGAAGACCCGACGTCCCGCCAGGATCGGGTCAGTACTGAAGATACGATATACTTAGAAAACGAAGAAGAGTATGTCCGAGACGGTTACTACAAAGACGGCTACTACTACGAGAAGGATCCAGAACTGGTCCAAGTAGCCGAAGAACTGGTGGCCACTAAGGCCAAGCTCGCTGAGCAGGAGCGCGTCTCCGGAAAAATGCAGCGCATGATGGAGCGCCTCCAAAGTAAGTTCGGAGATCTAGGCGACTCGGACGAGGACGCCTCTGTTTTAGGTGGTGCTGATGCCACCATGCCAGATCCTGCCACTGCTGGACCATCCAAAGCCGCCCCTAACAAGGGCAAAGAAAAAGTTGGGGAGCCTGTGCGCACTAACTCCCCTGCACCTCCTAAAGGCGTGAATCACCAGGCCGACTGCCCCCCCCCCCCCCCGCGCGCAGAAGGTCTCTGGCACTTCTAAGCCCAGACGTCCTTCAGCCCCAAGGGGGCACTCTGTGCCTAACGGGCCCGGTGCTAAGGCACCCAGGCCTAGGGGAAGGAACAACCGCCCCAGTGATTCCATCAACCAGGACGGTCGGGCTGCGGACACGCACTCCGAAGATAGCTGGTCCACGGTGGACCTAAGGAAAAGGCTGGAGGCCAAGTACGAAAAGGCCAAAGGAGAAAAGGCCCGGCCTCGCAGAGATGACCTGCGAAATCATCTCAACGACAAGCTCCGGGGACGTGACCTCCCAGAGAGCGATACAAAGAGGCTCGAGGAACAGATCGATGCCTTGACCAAGCTGGTCCGAAAGCAAAGTGGGGCCCTGTCAGAATCTGAGGAAGAAGACCCGGAACCATGTATTCGGAGGATCGCGGAAACGCCCCTCCCGGAGAACTTCAAAATTCCTCACATAGAATTATATGAGGGGAGGACAGACCCGCACACCCATCTAGCTAAATACAACAAGATGATGCAAGTGGCGCGCGTCAGTGAGGATGCCAAATGCATGTGCTTCTCACTCACCCTTACCAAGTCCGCGGAAGACTGGTGGAAAAGATTAGCTCTCGGATCCATCCACAGTTGGAAGGAGCTACAGTCCGCATTCAGGAGGCAGTTCATCGCTGCCCGGGACCACGACATGGAGGTTGGTTCTTTAACCAACATCAAGCAGCTACCCAATGAGAGCCTTAAAGCTTTCATTCAAAGAATGATGGAAGCTGCTGCTAAGACCAAGGTCAGTGATGACATGAAGCTGATCGCCCTTCAATCGGGGCTTACCGTCGGTTCCCTGCTATGGGGAGAAATGCAAAGGAGGCGAGCAGAAACTCTGTCCGAATTCATATCAAAAGCTCAAGGAATCATCAACCTTGAGGATGCCTACCAACAGGCCTTTGGAGTTCCCCCAGCTCCAACGCCCTCCGTAACTGCACCGAGCTTTGCTTCGCAAGCTCCCGCGCCAGCCCTCACGCTTCCAGGAACCCAGTTCACTCCAAGCGTGTATGGACCTTCCGCGTCTGCTCAGACGCCGAGTCAAACCCATTTCTCTGGGTACGGAGCTGTACCAACCGGATGTAGTATCGCTCCCGGCCCATCGCAACCGCAAGCGGAAGGCCCAGAACGAAATCTGAGCCAATCGCGGAATAAACGAGGCGGAAGAAACTCCAACCAGGGGGACCTTTCAAAGAAACCACGGAAGGACTATGAGCCCAAGTTCACGGAGTACACCAGTTTAATAGATTCACGAGAGAATGTCTATCGGGCGACCTGTAATATGGTCAACTACAGGAAGCCCCCGAAAGTATCTCAAGGAGGAAGGCATCCGCGAGACTCCAATAAGAAGTGTGAGTTCCACGGAGACGTGGGGCACACCACAAACGAATGTCTTCAACTGAAGGATGAGATCGAGTCCCTGGCAAGAGCGGGACACCTCGGTCAATGGGTGAGGATACCCATAATCTATCCCGGACAGGGAGTAGTTCACGGAGCTGCATATTCTCCGGGACAGAGGGGGACCGCTAGCGCTCCTGGAGCCGGTCACCCCCAAGCTCCTGGGTCTCAGTTCCCAGCGCATCCTGCTCCGACCTCTCCGGCACCCATTGCATTATTGGCTCCAGGACCCGGAAACCCATATCCACCCGGCCTTGCTCTGCCACCCGTTGACGGACACGTAGCCACCATTTCCGGAGGACCGCACCTTGCCGGAAGCACCCGCAACTCCCAGAAAAGGTACTTGAGGGAGTTAGAACACACCGGAGAGATGTGCGCCTTGGTTCAGTCACCTGCTCAGCGTCCCCGAATGATGGATCTTCCCATCACCTTCACGGAAGATGACGCCCGACATGTGCAGTTCCCCCACAACGATCCCCTCGTGGTGGAAGCTCAGATTGCCAATAAGAAGGTATCACGGATCCTTGTCGATAATGGAAGCTCCGTAAACATCCTCTTCAAAGCTGCCTCCCACACGATCGGATTAACCGAGACAGACCTGACCCCATGCCCCATCCAGCTTCAGGGGTTCAATGGGGATGCACTCATGCCATTAGGCAAAATTCAACTTCCCGTCACCCTCAGAGAAGAAAGCGACGCTTGCGCCTTCAAGCACTGCACATTCGTAGTGGTCGACTGCCCCACGGCGTATAATGCTATCCTAGGCCGACCGGTCCTAATCGATTGCGGGGCCATAACCTCGATACGCCACTTATGCTTGAAGTTTCCATGTGACGACGGGCGTATCGGCACCCTCCGGGGAGACCAACGAAGTGCACAAAGCTGTTATAACGTCTCCGTCCGATCCGTCTGCACGGTCCAGGAGGCGGTTGTTGCCGCTCCTGTAGCGGGAGATTTACCATAAACTGGGGGTGCCCAAGGGGCATGCGTTGACGAACTCGACCCTAGAGTGGGGGTCGAGAGAGCGATAGAGCCGATGAAGGAAGTCGAAGAGGTGATCCTCAACCCGGGAGATCCCACCAAAGTCATTCAGGTAGGGAAAAACCTTCCATCGGCCATTCGAGAAAAGATCGTGGCCACTGTGAAGAATAATCAAGATATCCTGGCATGGTCCCACGTTGATATGACGGGGATTAATCCTAATGTTGCGTGCCACGCACTCAACATAGACCCATCTGCAACTCCAGTTCGCCAAAAGAGGAGGCCGTTAGACCCAGTGAGGGCCGAAGCAGTCAAAGCTGAAGTGGACAAGCTGATGTCCATAGGCTTTCTCCAGGAGTCACACTATCCCGTGTGATTGGCCAACCCGGTTCTGGTCCCGAAACCCAATGGGTCCTGGAGAATGTGTATTGACTTCACGGACCTAAACAAAGCCTGCCCGAAAGATTGTTTCCCTCTTCCGCGAATCGATTAGATGGTAGACGCCACTTCCGGGTATGAACTCTTATCCTTCATGGATGCATACTCCGGATACAACCAGATCAAGATGCATGTCGTGGACCAGGAACACACCAGCTTCCTCACGGACAAGGGTGTCTACTGTTACGTGGTCATGCCTTTCGGTTTGAAGAATGCTGGGGCGACATACCAGCGTCTAGTAAACAAGATGTTCAAGGACTAGCTGGGGAGGAACATGGAGGTGTACGTAGACGACATGTTGGTAAAGTCCAAGACCTCCGGGGACCACAGCGACGACCTTGAGGAAGCTTTCGCCGTGATCCGAAAGTATGGAATGAAACTGAATCCAAAGAAATGTACTTTCGGGGTCTCGTCTGGGAAGTTCCTCGGTTTCATTGTCAGCTCCCGTGGAGTGGAGGCCAACCCTGAGAAAATTAAGGCATTCATAGACATGCCTTCTCCCCGGAAGCATAAGGATGTCCAAAGCGTTACCGGAAGGATAGCTTCTCTCAGCCGCTTCGTATCTAAGGCCACTGACAAATGTGTCCCCTTCTTCAATGTGTTGCGAGGAAACGAGAGGTTCGAGTGGACCCCCGAATGCGAAGCAGCCTTCCAACACCTCAAGGAACATCTAACCCGAGCTCCCATTCTATCCAAACCTGTCAAAGGAGAGACGCTGTTCTTGTACTTAGCTGTGACAAAGCACGCCGTGAGTGCCGCTCTCGTCCGGGAAGACGGCCGTTTCCAGCTCCCTGTGTATTACGTGAGCAAGAGGTTACTGGACGCCGAGTCTAGATATTCAATGATCGAGAAACTCTCCCTCTGCTTGCTAATCGCTTCGAGGAAGCTAAGGCCCTATTTCCAGGCGCACACCATCAGAGTACTCACCAACCACTCTCTCCGACAAGTCTTGCAGAAGCCCGAGTCTTCTGGCAGATTACTTAAATGCGCCATGGAACTGAGCCAGTTTGACATCCACTACCAGCCACATGTTTCCATAAAAGGACAAGCTCTCGCGGACTTTATTGTGGAATGCTCGGGAATGAATGACCTCCCGGAAGATCCTATCCCGGAACTTCCCACATGGAAGGTCTATGTAGATGGAGCCTCAAATGAAAAAGGAGTTGGAGCAGGGGTCATCCTAATATCTCCCCAAGGACATCAGCTCCAGAGCGCCATCCGTTTCGCGTTCCCAGCATCCAACAACGAGGCAGAACACGAAGCCATGCTAGCTGGATTACAACTGGCCAGAGAAGTCGGAGCCCAAAAAATCGAAGTATACAGCGACTCCCTACTTGTGGTAAACCAAATATCTGGGGAATACCAAACGAAAGGCGAAAAAATGGCTGCCTACGTGTCTCTCTCCCGCGGCCTCCTACAGCATTTCAAAGGCTACCAAATCCGCCAGGTCCCCCGGGACCAGAACTCACTCGCGGACACACTGGCCAAGCTTGCAACAGACCCGGAGATTGAACAATATGGCCTAGTGCCCATCGGGCACTTAGAAGCACCTAGTACCGAGACACAGAGGGTAAATGCCATCATCGACCATTCCCATTCCTGGATAGGACCCATCCTCAGATTTCTCACCACCGGGGAGCTCCCCACTGATAAAGCTGACGCAAGAAAGCTCCAGTATCAAGCTCCCCGATACGTGGTTATGGATGGAAAGCTTTACCGCAGGGGGTTGTCCATACCCTTCCTTAGGTGTGTTGCCGGAACCGAAATCAGAGCCATCATCCATGAGATTCACGGAGGCTTCTGTGGCGACCATACCTCCGGGCTGAGCCTCTCCAAAAAGATCCTTCGACAAGGATACCTCTGGCCCACCATGAAGAAGGATTGTGTGGATTATGTCAGAAAATGTGAGCAGTGCCAGAGGTACGCCAAGGTTCCGCGAGCGCCGCCTACAGAAATTACCTTAATGACCAGCCCCTGGCCGTTCGCCGTTTGGGGCATTGACGTAGTAGGTTCCCTTCCAACTGGAAGGGGTGGAGTGAAGTATGCCATAGTCGCGGTAGACTACTTCACCAAATGGGCTGAAGCTGAACCTATGAACACGGTCACGTCTAAGAAAGCACTGGACTTTGTCATCAAGAATATAGTGTGTCGTTTCGGGCTTCCACGAAAAATTGTGTCCGACAACGGGAAGCAATTTGATAGTGAGCATTTCACGGACTTTTGTGCTTCGCATGGAATCATCAAAAGCTTTTCCGCAGTCGCCAGACCTCAAGCTAATGGACAAGTGGAAGCAGTGAACAAAATTTTAAAGACCACGTTGAAGAAAAAACTCCAAGCATGCAAGGCTCACTGGCCGGAAGAGCTTCCGCGAGTACTGTGGGCCTATCGCACAACAGAGAGAACTTCGACGGGGCACACACCTTACTCCATGACCTTCGGTTGCGAGGCCGTCATCCCAGTAGAAACTATGATCCCCTCTCACAGGCAGGACACCTACGACCCTACCCGGAACCACGCCCTTCTCCAGGAGTCCCTGGACATGATCGAAGAGCTCCGGGAGCAGTCACAGGTCCAACTCAAAATGTACCAAGGCAAGATAGCCCGACACTTCAACACAAGAGTCAAGAGCCGTACATTCGAGGTTGGAGACCTTGTCCTACGGAGAGTGTTTCCTGCTACGCAGGATCCGGGAGTGGGAGTCCTCGGACCCAACTGGGAAGGCCCCTATGAAGTCCACGAAAAAGTGGGCCATGGGACGTATCACTTAAAGAGACTCGATGGATCTAAAGTCCCGCGCGCCTGGAACGCGGACCACCTCCGCCGTTACTATCAGTAAGCCCCGGACTATCTAGTCGAAGGTCCTTAGTGGACGTGGCAAAAATGTAAAATATGGAGATAGACCTCCCAGCTGTAAAACACATGCCTAATAGGCTAATTTAATAAAACACGGAGAGTTTCACTCCGCTTTTACTGCATTTTTTATCCCTTTGTTCCAAGCTGCGTTTTAACAAGTGACCACGCGGTCCGGAGACGTTCGGACCCCATGCTCACTTGGGGGGGTATACATGGCTAAGGCATAGCCATACGCCCCTTGAACAAAACATAAAGAGAACACCACTTATGTGCTAGCATTGTGTTTGAAATTTTTAAATTGATTAAGCTTAGGTTGATTTATTGCCATGAACATATTTGCATTACGTGTCATGTGTGCATTATGTGATTATGTGAAAATTGCCATGAAAATATCTGCCATTATGCATCATGAAAATTATCTCCTGTGTAGCCCAGCGATGAACAGGACTGGAGGTTGGGGCACATTCAGAGAGCTACGCCGAAACACCCCCAACTTCCTGACAAGTCCTTCGCAGAATACTCCGCGACCGTTGAAAGCTTTGCTTCGCAAGCTTCAGCTCCGGGTCTCACAAAGTAATGCATGGCAAGATCCGCGACCGCTGAGAGCTTTGCTTCGCAAGCTCCAGCTCCGGGTCCCGCAAGGCGAGAGATGGCAAGACCCGCGGCCGCTGTAAGCTTTGCTTCGCAGGCTTCAGCTCCGGGTCTCACAAAATAATGCATGGCGAGCTCCTCGACCACTGCAAACTTCGCTTCGCAAGCTTCAGCTCTGGGAGCAAATATAATCGATCCCCCAATTACAGCAGGCCTTGCTTCGCAAAGCCCCTGCTCCAGAATCGCACATGGTAGGTGTGACGATTTCCCCGACCGCAACGAACCTTGCCTCGCAAGGCTTCATGCCAAGTCCCTGAAGTCGGCCACCATGGGTTCCGCGACGACAGTTAGTTTTGCTTCACAAAGATCTAGCCCTAAGTCTAGCAACGCTCACCAAAAGAACTCCCGTTCCAGCACCATCCCGCGGAAACGTATTAAGTGTTTGCCTCGCAAGCTTTGTAATGATCGCAATGGAGAGATGGAACGGGTCACCCTAGCCATCCCCGCGAATGGTATAACTACAAGTCCCGAGATTGGCTATTTACCTTAGGAAGGCTGAGTACGATGAAAGAGGGAGTCTGGCCATTGGAACCAGGAATCCTCCGCAACCTAGAAACTACGTGGGAAAAGACATAAGTCGTTGGAGCTTCAAGTTAGAAATGCATAGGTTTCGGCCGTTGGAACCAAAACCTAATGCGCCCCTACAGCAGTTTCTACCGTATAAAAGCCTACCCTAAACGCAAAGTTAAGAGAACTCGGCAGAAAAGGAAAGAAAAATGCTATAATTATGGCAAATATGTCTGCAATGAGAAAAGAGTACAGGGAGCTTCGCCCCAAAGAAAAATACAAATGAAAAATAATAATCAGTAAAGAATATTTTTTACAAAAGATAAGACCCCTTCAAGCACTGGGGGTGGCAGCGGCATCCACGACCGGGGTCTCGGAGACAGCGGTTTCAACTGGGGCTGGCGGAGTCAGCTCATTGGAAGATGGAACGTCATCAATGGCAAGTTCAGAGGTCCCCGCCTCTTCGAGATCCTCTGCCTCAGGGACTCCATCAGGCTCGTCGATGTTATAAGTCTGGACGTACACCTCTAGGCTTTGATCCCACGCCTGTATCTTTTCCCTCATGGCGGCGGCGTCCTCTCCCAGGTAGCCTACTACCTCCGGGTTTATTTTCCAAAGTTGGTGCATGAGGACCACGTGGGATAGATTGATCATTCTATTCAGCACCACCTCGGCATCTTCCTTCTCCTTCAAGTGCTCCGCCTCAGAGGTCGCCAGCTTTGCCTCCGCGACAGCCAATTGAGCCCTCAGTTTTTCCAGCTCGGCCTTGGATGCATCCCGCTCTCCCTTAAGGGAATCAATCTCCTTGCGCTGCACCTTATTGTGATCTAGCAAGGATTGCTTCTCGGTCACATGCCCCCTGACGGTGAATTGCAAGGCTCCAATCTGTTTATCCTTCTCAGCAAGCCCCAACTCCAGCATAGACGCGAGATCCTTGCTCCTCTTATGATCTTGCTCCTCCTTGTGCAGCCTATTATGAAGAGTGGCATATTCCTCTTGCCGCTTAAGGAGGAGATCATTTTTTGATTGCAAGTGGGCTTCCAAGGTATCTTTCTCCTCCCTGGCTTGGGATAGCTCTTCCCGGAGCTTGGAGTTTTCGGCCTTCAAGTCATCCGACCGCTGCTTGAACTCATTCTCCGCGCTGGCCCGGTACTCTCGATATTTGGCAAGATATTTCTTGTCCGCCTCTTCCTCAGCCGTGTGCCGGGCCTGGTCAATCTTCTCCGAAGCCTCCCCCCTTATGCTCTCGACCTGTTGGGTCAGTTTCTGCTTCTCCGCCTCCAAGGCCTGGCGAGCCACCTGGCTCTCCTCCAGCTGAACCAAAACTGCACCCACCTCCCGGAACGAGCGTTCCGCGATGAGAGAGGCCTGCAAGGAAAGACAACAGAATGAGTTAAGCGGAACCAAATGTACTAAGACAATTGATCCCAGAGCACAACAACTGACAGCTTACCCCCGAAAGTTGCTGCTTTACGGCATGTGTCAACAACAGCGGGTCTTTACTGCTACTGATGGCCCATTTCTCAGAATTGAGTTCGCACAAGCTCAGGGCCATATCCTCCATCATCTCCACTCCGAACGGCGCCAATGAACGTCCGAGCCTAGGCACCAGCCTCTTCTCCAAGGCTGGGCCATCCAAAACCGCTCCAGCCGGGTGAAGGGATCTCACCCCCTCGACCAGCTCAGCTCTCTTCACGGCAGACAAGTTGTCTGCCCTTCCCTGAGTTACAGCCTTCTCAGCCTCCAACCGCCTCTTCAAAAAATTATCGGCCCGTCTTACACCCTCCAGGAGGGCAGCGGGGAAACGGGTTGGTTTCTAAGGGAAGTGGAACTTCAGGCCAGGCCGAGGAAGGCTTGTTTGTTGAGAAAGTGGAAGAGAAGAAGAAGAAGGAGACCCCGAAAGGGTGGACTCCCTTTGGACTGTAGGAGGAAGTAGACGGGGTATTGGGGACGGTAGCGAAGACACTACCACCCCGCTTTGTGGTTGCTGCTGATGTTGTTGTTGCTTTTGCTGCTGCTGTGGCGGTGTTGATTGTCTTTGTGGTTGTTGTTGTTGTTGCTGTTGCTTTTGCTGTTGGAGTTGTGTTTGCTGCTGGTTGGGGGTAATCTGGTGGGGACTGTGCGTAGCCCGGAGGTCTCCATCACCTCCGGGAGAAGAGTGCCTAAGGTGTTTCTTCTTGTCGCCCTCAGCCTCTCCTCCGGAGCGCTTGCTCACCCCGGCCCTCTTCGTGGGGAACACAAGACCTTCCCCATCGCTGCTACTACTCGAGACCACCATGTTCTCGGAAGGCCCCTCGACAGGAGGCTTCTCCACCACGGGCACGATTGACCTCTCCACCACCGGAGACCCTTGCGCCTCGCCACTTGTCTTCTTGGGTGTGGCAGCTTTACCTCCCCTACCAGCTCCGGCCTTTCGTCTTTTCCCCTTGGACGGGTCTTGGCTGGTGGCGGCCTTCTTGATAAGAGAGGTAGCTCTCCCCAACATCTTTGCTTCAGGATATTCTGCAAGAAATGTGCGAAGCAAGGTTAACCAACCAGCAAGCAATGTGGAAAAAGATAAGCAGAAAACAAAACAGGCACCAACATAACAGCACGAACAAGTCCCCCCGGCAGGGAACAAGAAACAAAAAAGGGAAAAGTTTGAAAGGGACGACCATGCACAAGAAACGTGGATGGCCTTCCCCGAGCAAAACAAAACACCGCTTCCTGCTCCAGGAAGCTCCCGTATTCCTTGAAGCCCGGGAATGACATGCTGAGGGAAGAAGGGTCAACCATGATGACACCTTCTGGCAGACTACCGTCACTCAAACACCCGAGGAGCTCATCTACCCTATCGCAATATCTGTCAAAGGGTATCCTACGCGGATCTAGCCTAAGGAAGCGGGGATCGAACCCCACCTGAGAAGTCCGGGAAACCTCAGACAGGCTGGGGGTGTGGATCAATCGAAAACTAGTCTTACCTCTTCCGGAGGTACCAGCTCCCGGAGTCCCTTCATTGGGGTAAGCTGCGGCATGGCGAGCCTCGATCTCTTCTTCCTCTGGCTGGGGGTCGGGGAACCTCTCCGCCCAACTAGGAGATAAATTATTCTCGTCCTGGGCCGCTTGGCAGATCACCTTGGACAGCTCCAGGGAAATCTGCTCCCGGATGTCGGCTGACACCTGACTTTGCCCCCTGCCACTCACTGGCTCGATACTTTGGAAAGAGGCGAGGAGCCCATACTCCCTCAAAGATTCTGTGGTCACAAGTCCTTCCACCTTCAGCTCTTCCTCCGAGAGCCCCTCGTAGAATTTTGACCTCCTTATCATCTCCGCACAGCGAGGTGTCCGCGGGACGGCTTCTGCAAAATCCAAATACGAGTATTAGAGATCCTCCCGAAAGGCAAACCAAACGTAAAGAAACAAAGTTAAAAAGGAGAGGAAGGAGCACTTACCAGGGACTTTGAAGTCCAAAGATAGGGCTGGCACCCTCTTCAATGGGAAGCCAGTCGTCAGGAACCAGTACTCCCGGAGATCTGGAACCCTCGCGGTATGACAGGTGGGACACATCACGTCCGGGTACCTCTCCAGCCTGTAAAACCCCACCTTGTCTGGATGACCTCTCATGGGCTGAGACTTCAGCCCATAGAAGTATAGCACCTCCTCCGGGGTAGGGGCCTCCAGGTCCCGGGACTTGCAAAAGATGTACCACCCCGCTAGGAGCTTGTAGCTGGGGGGAATCAACTTGAAGGGGGCAATCCCCGCCTTCACACAGAAATTGGTAAAATAACTTCTTAGGGGCAAGTGCGCCCCACACACTATGTGTGCCCAGCTCCAGGCACCAAAACCCTCGTGACTCTGACTAGCAGACTCACCCAGCACCGACAGGCGGTGCCACATCAGGCCTGGGATGTTCTTCAGGCCTGCCTCTGAGGAATACAGCTCCAGCATGCCGTAGTTCCTGAACAGGTTCGGCTTCTGGTCCATCTCCCAAATTGAACTGTTGATAGTCGGTGGGCTAGCCGCGACCACTTTAGTTTTTCCTTTCCCCTTTGCGCCAGCGACAGGGGAACCTTTCTCCTGGGCAGATTCAGCCTCTACCGCAGCGATGATTTGTTCCTCTGAGGTGTTCGTCACTAAACAAAAGAAACAAAGAAGAAAACACTCTAAGCAGTCAGCACCCTTGTCATGCCCTAACGGTATCAAAGGCGTCGGGGAGACCCTCCCCGAAAACTGCTTGGAGAGGCTCCCACCGAGCTTGCCGAGGGGTTGGCACCATGCCACCCGAAGGACAGCAAGGAACCAAACTCAAACTCCGAGCCTAAGCCCGCCAAGAGAAGTGTTTTTCCAGAGGAAGACACCCTAAAGGCGTTCACGCTTATGCCCTAAAACAGCAAACCAGAACAGCATAAGCAGACGAGAAACAACTTTCCAAAAGCGAATCGTCAAAGCATGCAAAGAAATAACTTATCGATTCGCATCAGTCACATGCCTATCAAAGCCCTATTCACGCATGCATAAAGATGACGCCGACAGAAAACTCAACCCTAACAACTTCCAACAAACCGAGGTTTAGAAGGGAAAAGCAAAGTAAAAATACTTACTGGTATTCGAGTAGTTGAAGATTGAGGGAGTAACCGGGTCCCTACACTGCACGAACGCGTGAAGTAAAGGCTGCAAAGACAAGCAACGATTCAAACCTAGAACGTCGGCGATCAAACCTACTGCCTAATCGAAAGGAAAGTTCCTGGATTCCTTACCAAAAGAAGTGGCGAATTCGAAGGAAAGGAAGCTTGGAAGCTTGAGAGTTCGAAGATTTGAGAATCTGAGAATCGGAAAGACTCGAGAATTTGAAAGCGTAAAGAGGAAGAAAGGTCTGTTCCCTCGTTTTTATAGCAGGAACGAAATCGTTTCGAATTCCACAAATGGACAGTCCCGATCTTCCCATACCGCATGCATCAAATCCAACGGTTGGGGATGAAGTGCCGGTCCAATTTAAGACTCCTCGGATGGGAATAAAGTATTTATTTCCCATCATTATACCATCTCAGGCCCAGTGCACCATTAAATACCGTCAAATCACTACTCAGCCAGTCGCCTCACGCACACGTCTTGGTCACAGAGCCATTCCCTGCATGACGCGTGGCCCTTGCCACACTTGAGTGCTTGAGTTCAAACAGAAGAAATTTCCTTTTGTTTTGTACTGACACTCAGGCGGGAAAAAGGAACTCTTCCAGGAACACAGGAGGTGACCCCTCACCTAATCTAGAGACCAGAGCACCCGGAGGACTGTACAAGCTCCCGGACCTCTCAAGCCCCGTGACCTTGGGGGCTAAATGTTATCCAGATTTTCGGATAGCGTTTAAATGGATAGCCTCGGGGAAGATAAATTATCAAAGTCTTTCACGAAAGGTGACCAGAGCTCGCGGATGGACAGAAAGGCTTCGCCTCTCCCGTTCAGTGTCCAGCAGACTCTTTCAAGCAACCGCGACGCGGAAGCTCGTCGATTCTCCCGGACTCCCAAAGGGATATCCGTCGGGGAAGGTCCTTCCAGGAGAAGCTCTTCAGGTTACCTTCGCGGATACAGTTCCGTGTCTCGCACGGAAGAAGACCAAGCGGCCGAGTCATGGAGGAGGCATAGTTGGAATGATATCCACCTGACACAGGATCCCGCCTGACACGCCCGACAGTTCGAGGCCGCACACATCCCAGCACGCCTAAAAGTACTATTTCGCCTACTGTTCCGCTGACAGCCTGGAAAAGACAGCTGCCTTTGTGCATTCCCCATACTTTCACGTAAATATACCCACATAGAGCCTGGTAGCCAGGCGACTACGGTGATTGTATCCCCTATTTATGGCTGGTGTAATTAAGACTCATGGGGGCAGAGTAAAACCCTAATCAAAAACTCTGGCTATAAAGACCTCCTCATTTTGCAATAGAAGGGGGGGGGGAACGGATTACATAGAGAGAACTCTGTCAAAATCTCTCTAGCTTCGTCTTCTTCTAGAGAACTCGAGAGAAACACTGTGAGTTTGTGAGGTTCTTGTACACCAACCATTTTACTGTAATTCTCTACAAGTATAATAACATCGACTCGTGGACTAGGGCTCGTTAACGCCTGAACCACGTAAAAAACTTATTTGTCTATTTATATTTCTGCACTTCTACAGTTCTTATCCTTTTATTAGTTTGTTTGTATTCATTTCCGAAAAACTCGGTAAACAAATAGGATTGGAGCTTTTAAACACATAATGACTTGTACGGACCACCTAGACAATGTGTCGCCTGCTAGGTGGTGATGCTTCACCACCCAGTAGGCGATGCATCGCCTGTTGGGGGTTTTCTCTCCTAGGCACTTTTAGGCGATGCGTCACCTCCCGCAAGCAATGCAACGCAGATGCCTCTGTATTAACGCCCTGAGCATGACCCCAAAATGTCTCCAAATGCCTCCATACTTTTTGGGAATGTTTAGATACCTCATTGTATCGCTTAGACCCATAAAAGTCAATTTTAGATGCCTACTACAATCTCATGTTTTCACTTCAACTTATGTGAAAAACTGTTAAGTGTTTTGCAACTCATTGTGTAAACAACTTATCCATTATATTTAACTAATCTCAACAACATGTATTAAGAATTTGGGAATAAAAGATAGTCTTTTGGGAAATTTTATTTATTAAAAAATTGGTTTCAAAATAAGTAAATAATATTAAATCAAGTTTCAAATTATAATTAGTTAATTTGAATAAAGGTTTATTTATTCATTTATTTAATTAATTAATTATAAGACAAATAAAAAAATATTTTGAATTTGGCCCAATTGGGATTTAAATTCAAGACAAAGAGATTGGGTTCAACTAGTTATGTGGGGCGCCCAAGCTCTTCAATTTTAGTTTATTGTTTTAATTAATTTAATTAAAATAAAGCCCATGTAGTTGCCAATAGAACGAATGTGATGTCTAGGGTTTTCAGGTGGTGTTTCATTTTATTCTTTTAGTAATTAAGTGGAAAAAAAAACCTACACTTTCCTCTTCTTGTTTGATCGTCCATCACACTCTCGTTCTCTCTATGAAATTATGTCTCATGTGTTGAGAACTTGCCCACACTTTGTTAGACTTGTTTTAGAGATGGGCTTGGAAGACTTTGGTATTGTTCTAAACAGTTTAGATTCTTGACTATTCATAGCTTTCAGAAAGGAAAAAATGATAGAGAATTTAAAGGAATGAGACATTGTTCTGCTATGTACTTCTTAAGTATTTTATGTTATTTTATGTATTTATGAGTTTATTCATATGTAAGGATGTTTTGGTGTTTTCTATTTTATATTATGTATATGAAAATAGGAATCATGCATCGAGACAAAAATTTAAGATCCTACAGTTGGGTGTTTGATTTCGTTGTTAAATAAAATTTTAAATTTCTTTGTTTACCTGCTAAACAAAGTTATATGTGGATTTTTTTTCTTTTTTTTTAATTTATTTACTCACTTATTAGATCTATCATATAGACAGATGTAATAAGTCTAATACTGGACTTATTATGTCTCTCAAAGTATGACATAATAAATCCAACACTAGACTTATTATCTCAAGGTGGGACATAAAATGTCTATTACGTCTTTTCTTGGGAGACCTAATAAACCTCGAGATCTAACATATTTTGCTTTAAAGTCTCGCACAATGGTAATGTAATAAAAAATGTATGGTATGCTTGAGTCATAAATACCTCGTTTTGTAGTAGTATAAAACATATTAAAACTCAACCTAGAACATTAAAAAGTTTTACAATTACCTAAAAATGGCTAGTTATGGAATGTTTTGGGCGAAGAGCAGCAGAATGGAGCTCCCTTTCCCATTTCTCAAACAACTGAAATGAGTGGAGGCTCTGATTTATTGTACTATATTGGGCTTGTTACATTGATTTTGGGCTCAATGTAACAATGGGCCCCCTTGACGTGTTACTTTGAGCCCAACTTAACGTATCTCGATGTAACAACTTACATCTTGCCTGGTAAGGGTGTCAAATTAGCCATATATTATAGTTATGTCTGTTAGATATCCATACAACATTTTATCAATTATTTTGCATACAACTTAGAACACTATAAACAATTAAATAATATAGAAAACATACCTGCTTCAGTCATGGAGAAAACGTGAATTGTTAGTGCAATACTAACCAGCTAAGCCTTCCTCCCTAGGACCTCTATTTCTGAAGCAGATTATAAGATTACACAATAGTGATGAGACTATATGTATATATAGAGTAAGGGATGGGACTTAACTTATATTAACCTAATTTGACTGGGCATCCTCATCAAAAGCTTCAGTTAACTAGAAAGTCCACACTTCTGCTCCAACTAGACTACTATAGATACTAAGTGTAACGACCCAAATTTACTAATAAGGCTTAAGGGCCTTGATTAGTGTGACAGGAGGGCATAACTGGATTATATGTGATTTAATGATTAAAAGCATGTTATATGATTATTTGAATATCTGAGATGCATGACTATGTGTATTAGTATGCATGTAGGCCCTGATTAGGTTAGAAGGGCATAATTGTAATTTTGGCCTGTTGAGGGCATAACTGTATATATATGTGATAAATTTTTGAGACCACATTATTATGTGGATATATTTGTATTCTGTGACTCGAGACGATCCTAGTGAGCGGTTTAGCGAAAAAGTCACGGCGGGGATTTATACACGGCTCGAGGCGAGCCTGGGGGTATTTCTGGAAATTTAGAGAATATATTGGAGTCTATTTCGATAATGAGGAATATAATTGGCGATTAGTTAGGTGTCGAGAACTAAGCAGTAAATATTAGAGACACTCGGGAATTAGCGAGAATTGGGAATAAATGACCAGAATGCCCTTGGATAGGTTAAGGGCTTAAATTTTAATGGGAGGGTATTTATGTCATTTGGTTTACAAGGAATAAGTAATATTAAGTTTTATACTTTAGTGGAATGTGTAGAAGGCAGTGGAGGTCTGAAGGAAAGAAAGAAAAGAAGGGAAATTGGAAGTCTATCTCTCTCTCATTCGGTTGGAGGTCTCTTCTCCATTCCTTGAAGGAGTTTGGAGCTAAAACTCAGAGGGAGTCTAGGCAGGAGCTTGAGGCTAAGTTCTTTGGTCTGGTTTAAGGAATTAGCAAAGGGTTAGAAAGAGTAATCCATCCACTTGAGGTAAGGTCTAAGGTTGTTTTCTTCAGTTCTTGGTATTGGTGTTTAATTGGGTTTTCTACGAAGAATTCTGTGGGAATTTTAGGGAGTTGAGGCTGAAACTTTGAGGTGGTGAAGGCCAAGCTAGTGAGGAGGATAACTTAAGTTGAGCTCACTCATCAAAGGTAAGAAACTCTGGTTTAAGTTTTGTGAATTCTGTGGTTTTGTTGAGATTTTAAGCTCTAGGAGTAGCCATGGTGAATTTTGTGATTTGGAGTGCATGTGATTGAGTTTTGTGTAGTTGGGATGTGTGGGGTGAGTTGGAGATTTTGGTAGACTTGTTTTTATGTTTGGTTGAAGTTTGGAAGAGTTTTGGTAAGGTTTGGCTCGGGGAAAATCGAAGGAGGAAAATGCAGGGTTTGATGTGCTGCGACTAGCACTACAACGCTAGTCACTGGGCGCTGTAGCGCTAGGCCATGTGTTCTGGGGCGTTTTAGGCTCTGTTTGTAGCGTTGTAGCGCTCTCCTTAGAGCGCTGTAGCGCTACCTTGTTTCCAGAAAGGCGTTTTTGGGTTATTTTCAAGGGTTTTTGCCCAGGGTGTGGGGTTTGATTCCACCACCCCATTTGGTGGAATTGGGGCTTCCCTAGGGCTCGAGATTGGTACCGAGGCTAGGTTTTGGACTTGAGTTTTGGTGATGATTCTGATCTATGGCTGTGACTAGGTGTACGCTAAAGCTCGGACAGGATCGTGCTTGAGGATCAAATTGAACAAAGCTAGCGAATCTAAAGGTAAGAAAACTACACCCGGTTATGTGTTTGTGATGGGACTAAGAGCTCCCTATATATGTACGATGTCATAGATGGTATTATTCCATGGGACATGTGATAAACAGCCTAAGGGTGCCGTAAATAATACTTGCGCACAGGGCGCGGCTCAGCCACTGGTAGCTAAGGACAACTTAATATTCACTGAGCTCGGTGTAAGCGGGCCGGAGTCAGTAGGATAAACAGAGGGTGCAGCCTAAGGGAGTTAACCCTAGTTATCATATGTGAATTGATTATTGATATGAAATGATATACTTGGTATGTTGAATACTTGATTAACATGAATGCTTAGACTGTTGAGTACATGCTTATGCGGTATGAGTTATCTGATTGTCTGTTGAATGATTATGCTCTGTTATTGTGTTTTCTTGCTGGGACTTGGCTCACGGGTGCTACGTGGTGCAGGTAAGGGCAATGCCAAGTTGGACCAATCCTGAGGTGGAGAGCTGTGGGGCTGAATGTACATAGTTAGCTGATCGGCCACCACGGCCGAGGAGTGGAATAGGACGAGAAAAGCCTATTTGTCTGTTTTGCCTTAGAATGGCTAACAACTGTATTTAAATCTTAAATATTTTGTAACAGTCTTAAACTTATTACTTTTGGGATCCCATGTAAAAAAAAATGTTTATTTATAAGAGATGAAGCTTTTGAGACCAAAATGTTTTAACCCTAGTTCAACTATAGTTTTAGTAACACGTTTCTAACTAAATGACTTGATTTGCAAGTCTTGTACCTTTATAAACACACAGTGTAACGTTCTTGGCTATCCAGGGCATTACAACTTGGTATCAGAGCGTCCTTGGTTTAAGGGTTCCTGAAGACTGGCTGGACATGTACATTCACCGCGAAAGACAAGCTCGACTCAGGGTTTGGTAATTGTGTATGCATGACTACGTGCTAAGATGATTTGAATGAGATATGACTGTTGATATCTGCTTGGTTAATAGGGAGCATGAGATACTGATAGGGCCTAGCCCTTGACTATTGCATGATGATATTGAGGCGTGCTTATCAACACTGCTATGCATGTGAATGAATATTTGGATGAACTGTTATATTTTGATTGTTTGGGAATGTTTGGACTTTTATGGTGGATCATGAAAGGATTATTACCTTGTCATCATAGTCTGACTGCCGAGTTGTTGATTGCAGATTGAGTTGGATAAGAATGCGTCCAAGAAAATCTACGCGACTAGCCGACAATAGGTCTGAGACTAGAGATGATGACCAAGGCCAGACCCCTCCGCCAGTCCCTGAGAACTGGCAGCAACTTATGGCTGACATGCAAGCTCGGCTACAAAGCCAAGATGAACAGATCCGGATTCTGCGGCAGCATGCTCCATTAGGGATTGTTGCCCCCATCTTGCCACCTGTAGTGGTACCTGTTGTACAGCCAGTAGAGGTTGGGAATAGATGGGAACCGTTGTATGAGTAGTTCAGGAAACAGCAACCCCCGATCTTTGAGGATGGACCTGATTCACTGAAAGCTGAACAGTGGATGACCATGATTACTACCATTCTGGACTTTATGAGGGTAGAGGGGCATGACAGAGTGGCCTGCACCACATATATGCTGAGAGAGGATGCCCGAATCTGGTGGGAGGTGGCATCACAGACCAGAGATGTTACTGCTTTGACTTGGGAATGGTTCAAGGACTTATTTAGTCAGAAGTATTATAATGTTGCCATCAGGGAAGGAAAGGTAAATGAGTTCGTGGGGCTGGTTCAGGGCAGCATGACAGTTACAGAATGTGCCCTAAAGTTTGATACACTTGCGAAATTCACACCAGACCTTGTGCCTACTGATGCAGCTAGGCAGGAAAGATTTATTAGAGGGCTTAATGCTATGATAGCCCGAGATATGAGGATTACAACCAGGCTGTAGAGAAGGCTCTTACCACTGAGGAAGCAGAGAATAAGATATGGAGAGAAAGTACAGCGAGGCGGGAGGGCTGCAGGGCGGTGCCTCCATATTCTGGTTCTAGTAGGGGAAGAGGCCCCAGTGATTTGAAGAGGAAGACCCCTGATGCTTCGACCGTTCCTGGTCCTGATAAGAGAGGTCGGGCTACTCAGAGTGGCTGTCAGGGAGGCGGTGATACATGGAGGACTTACCCTGAGTGCACGAGGTGCAGAAGACGCCATCTGGGCGAGTGTCGGGCTAAGGCTTGTTATGTGTGTGGGGTGGTGGGACACCTCAAGAAAGATTTCTCAATAGTGAAGAAGGGTGATGCAGGGAAGGAGGACAGCTTGACTCCAGCTCAAGTGTTCACCCTGACGCAGGCAGAGGCCGAGGCTAGCCCCTCGGTAGTGACAGGTCAGCTTTCTAGCGCTGGCTCTCCTTTTACTGTATTGATTGACTCTGGTGCTACACATTCGTTTGTTTCTAGTAAGGTGATTGATAGACTGTGTAGATCTAGTGAGTATTGTACTTCAGGGTTTGGGACTATTTTGCCTACAGGGGAACTGGTAGTATCTAGGAGGTGGGTTAGAGCACTGCCAGTGATAGTTGATGGTAGAGAGTTGTCAGTAGACCTGATTGAGTTGAGTATGGAGGACTTTGATATGATTTTAGGTATTGATTGGCTGGTTAGATATGGAGCTACTATTGACTGCAGGAAGAAGATGGTGACTTTTGAGCCGGAGGGCGAGGATCCCTTCGTTTTTGTGGGAGCGGTGCATGGACCCTGCATACCTAGAATTTTAGCGTTGAAAGCTAGGGACCTTTTACAGGGAGGGTGTATAGGTTTCCTAGCTAGTGTGGTGGATACCACCAGGGTTTCGCCAGCAGGACCGGAGGAGACTAGATTGGTTTGCAAGTTCTTGGATGTGTTCCCTGAGGACTTGCCAGGGTTGCCGTCGCATAGAGAGATTCAGTTTGTCATTGAGTTGGCGCCAGGGACAAAGCCAGTATCGAGGGCACCATATAGGATGGCACCGGCAGAACTGAAAGAATTGAAGATACAGTTGTACGAGCTTTTGGATTTGGGGTTCATTAGGCCTAGTTACTCGCCATGGGGTGATCCGGTTTTATTTGTGAAGAAGAAAGATGGGAATTTAAGGATGTGTATAGACTACAGGGAATTGAACAAGTTGACTATCAAGAATAAGTACCCCCTACCAAGGATTGATGACTTGTTAGATCAGCTGCAGGGTAAGACGGTGTTCTCGAAAATTGATCTTCGATCTGGTTATCACCAGCTGAGGATCAAGGACGAGGACATACCGAAGACGGCCTTCCGAACGAGGTACGAGCACTATGAGTTTCTGGTTATGTCATTTGGTTTGACCAATGCCCCAGCAGCCTTTATGGACCTAATGAACAGAGTGTTCAAGGACTTTCTGGATCAGTTTGTTATTGTCTTCATCGACGACATTTTAGTGTACTCCAGTTCAGAGGCAGAGCACGAGCTTCATCTTTGGCAGGTTCTACAGAGGTTGAGGGAACACCAGTTGTACGCCAAGTTTAAGAAATGTGAATTTTGGCTACCAGAAGTGACATTCCTTGGACATATCGTGGGTGCAGATGGGATTAAGGTGGACCCATCTAAGGTAGAGGCAGTTAGGGATTGGCCAAGGCCAAGAAATGCCTCGAAGGTGCAGAGTTTTCTTGGTCTAGCGGGTTACTACAGACGGTTTGTGGAAGGCTTCTCGAAGATAGCGGCACCGATGACAGGATTAACACAGAAGAATCTGAAGTTTAATAGGTCAAACAAGTGTGAGGACAGTTTTCAAGAGCTGAAGCGACGACTTATTACTGCGCCTGTGTTAATTCTTCCCTTGGGGGAAGGGAAGTTTGTTGTTTACTGCGATGCATCGAGGTTGGGTCTAGGCTGTGTGTTGATGCAGAATGAGAAGGTCATAGCTTATGCATCACGACAGCTGAAGGAGTATGAGCAGCGGTATCCTACCCATGATTTGGAGTTAGCAGCGGTGGTATTCACACTGAATATTTGGCGACATTACTTGTATGGGGAGAAGTGCGAGGTATACACTAACCATAAGAGTCTGAAGTATTTCTTTACACAGAAGGACCTGAACATGAGACAGAGGCATTGGCTAGAGTTAGTGAAAGATTATGATTGTGATATTCTTTACCATCCGAGGAAAGCCAACGTAGTGGCAGGTGCATTGAGCCAGAGAGGCCCAGGACAGTTATATAGTTCACCCAGATCTCGAGAGAGTTAGCTGATGAGATGGTCAGAGCGAGGATAGAATTCGTGGTAGGCCGGTTGGCCAATATTACTCTGTAGTCGACCCTGCTAGAGCGGATTAGAGAAGGACAGTTGGTAGACGCTTAGTTACAGGAGGTTAGAGAGAATGTCTTAGCGGGAGTAGCTAAGGACTATTCTATTTCTGAGATGGGTTTGCTTTGGTATCAGGGATAGATTTGTGTTCCAGCTGATGAGGGGATCAGACAAGAGATGTTGGATGAGTCTCATACGACGCCGTACTCACTTCATCCGGGTACCACAAAGATGTACCAGGATCTACGGACGTTATATTGGTGGCCCGGGATGAAGAAGGATGTAGTAGAGTACGTAGCCAGGTGTTTAACCTATCAGCAGGTGAAAGTTGAGCATCAGCGACCGGCAGGGTTGCTTCAGCCTTTGGGTATTCCCGAGTGGAAATGGGAGGATATTATGATGGATTTTGTAGGAGGTTTACCCAGAACTGTAGGGTTTCATGACTCGGTGTGGATGATAGTGGACAGATACACCAAGTCAGCCCATTTTCTTCCAGTAAAGTCAACATATACTGTGGACCAGTATGCTGAGTTGTATGTAAGGGAGATCGTACGTCTCCATGGGGTTCCTAAGTCTATACTGTCAGACGGGGATCCTATCTTTACTTCCAAGTTTTTGGGTGGTTTGCAGAGGGCTATGGGGACTCAGTTGAAGTTCAGTACAGCCTTTCATCCTCAGACTAATGGACAGTCTGAGAGGACGATTCAGGTGTTGGAAGATATGCTTAGAGCGTGTGTGATCGACTTTGAGGGATCATGGAATAAGTGTCTCCCGTTGATTGAATTTTCGTATAACAATAGTTACCAATCAACGATTGGAGTGGCTCCCTACTAGATGTTATATGGGAGGAAGTGTAGATCACCCATTCATTGGGATGAGATGGGTGAGAGGGAGTATTTAGGGCCAGATATGGTTCAGAGGACAAGTGAAGCTATAGAGAAGATCCGAGCTAGGATGCTCGCCTCTCAGGGCAGACAGAAAAGCTACGTTGATCCCAAGTGTAGGGACGTGGAGTTCCAGGTTGGGGACCACGTGTTTCTCCGAGTTTCACCATTGCGAGGGATGAGGAGGTTTGGAAAGAAGGCCAAGCTAAGCCCTAGGTTCATTGGACCTTTTGAGATCCTGGAAAAGATCGATCAGGTGGCTTACAGGTTAGCCTTGCCACTATCATTGTCAGGAGTCCATGACGTATTCCATGTTTCTATGCTCCGGAAATACGTCTCAGATTCGACTCATGTGTTGAGGTATGAAGACTTGGAGTTACAGACAAATTTGGCTTATGAGGAGCAACCAGTTCAGATCTTGGATCAGAAAGATAAAGTACTATAGAATAAGAAGATTCCTCTCGTTAAAGTATTGTGGAGGAATAGTAGGGTCGAGGAGGCGACCTGGGAGCTTGAGACAGCGATGCGGGATTAGTATCCCGAGTTGTTCAGGTAAATTTCGAGGACGAAATTCTCATTAGGGGGGAAAGTTGTAATGACCCAAATTTACTAATAAGGCTTAAGGGCCTTGATTAGTGTGTCGGGAGGGCATAACTAGATTATATGTGATTTAATGATTAAAAGCATGTTATATGATTATTTGAATATCTAAGATGCATGACTATGTGTATTAGTATGCATGTAGGCCCTGATTAGGTTAGAAGGGCATAATTGTAATTTTGGCCCGTTGAGGGCATAATTGTATATATATGTGATAAATTGTCGAGACCACATTATTATGTGGATATATTTGTAATCTGTGACTCGAGACGATCCTAGTGAGCGATTTAGCAAAAAAGTCACGACGGGGATTTATACCCAACTCGGGGCGAGCCTGGGGGTATTTCTGGGAATTTAGAGAATATATTGGAGTCTATTTTGATAATGAGGAATATAATTGGCGATTAGTTAGGTGTCAGGAAGTAAGCGGTAAATATTAGAGACACTCGAGGAATTAGCGGAATTGGGAATAAATGACCAGAATGCCCTTGGATAGGTTAAGGGCTTAAATTTTAATGGGAGGGTATTGTGGTCATTTGGTTTACAAGGGATAAGTAATATTGAGTTTTATACTTTAGTGGAATGTGTAGAAGGCAGTAAAGGTCTGAAGGAAAGAAAGAAAAGAAGGGAAATTGGAAGTCTATCTCTCTCTCATTCGGTTGGAGGTCTCTTCTCCATTTCTTGAAGGAGTTTGGAGATAAAACTCATAGGGAGTCTAGGCAGGAGCTTGAGGCTAAGGTCTTTGGTCTAGTTTGAGGAATTAGCAAGGGGTTAGCAACATTAATCCATCCACTTGAGGTAAGGTCTAAGGTTGTTTTCTTCAATTCTTTGTATTGGTGTTGAATTGGGTTTTCTACGCAGAATTCTGTGGGAATTTTAGGGAGTTGAGGCTGAATCTTTGAGGTGGTGAAGGCCAAGCTAGTGAGGAGGATAACTTAAGTTGAGCTCAATCATCAAAGGTAAGAAACTCTGGTTTAAGTTTTGTGAATTCTGTGGTTTTGCTGAGATTTTGAGCTCTAGGAGTAGCCATGGTGAATTTTGTGATTTGGAGTGCATGTGATTGAGTTTTATGTGGTTGGGATATGTGGGTTGAGTTGGAGAAGTTGGTAGGCTTGTTTTCATGTTTGTTTGAAGTTTGGAAGAGTTTCGGTAAGGTTTGGCTCGGGGAAAATCGAAGGAGGAAAATGCAAGGTTTGTTGTGCTATGACTAGCGCTACACGCTAGTCACTGGGTGCTGTAGCGCTAGGCCATGTGTTTTGGGGCATTTTAGGCTCTGTTTGTAGCATTGTAGTGCTCTCCTTAGAGTGCTATAGCGCTACCCTATTTCCAGAAAGGGGTTTTTGGGTTATTTTCAAGCGTTTTTTCCCGAGGGTTCGGGGTTTGATTCCACCACCCCGTTTGGTGGAATTAGGGCTTCCCGAGGGCTCGGGATTGGTCCCGGGGCTAGGTTTTGGACTTGAGGTTTGGTGATTATTATGATCTATGGCTGTGACTAGGTGTACGCTAGGGCTCGGACAGGATCATTGTAACGACCCAAATCCGCTAATAAGGCTTGAGGGCCTTGATTAGCGTGCCAGGAGGGCATGATGGGATTTATGTGTGATTTTAATGATTTAAATGCATGGTTATGATTTAAAGCATGTTATATGACCATTTGTTAATCTGAGATGCATGACTACGTATGTTAGTATGCATGTAGGCCCGGATCGTGTTAGAAGGGCATAATTGTAATTTTGGCCATGTTGGGCATAACTGCATTGATATGTGATGATTGTTGAGACCACAGTGGTATGTGGGTGTATCAGTGATTTGTGACTCGAGGCGATCCCAGTGAGCAGGCTAGCGGAAAGTCTTAGCGGGAATTTATACCCGGCTCGGGGCGAGCCTGGGGGTATGAACAGGAATTCAGAGAAATAGATTGAGATTTATTTTGATGATGGGGGATAATTATTTGGTGATTTATCAGGTATTGGGAAGCAACGGGAAAATATTAGAGACACTTGAGGATTATCGGGAATTGGGTAAATGACTAAAATGGCCCTACTTGGGTAAAAGGGTTTAGAATTAATAGGGAGGGCATTTTGGTCAATTGGCTTTTGAAGATAGAATAAATGAGGCTTTATACACTTAGTGGATTTTGTAGAATAGAGTAAAGGGGCTGAAAAAGAAAGGAAAAAGGAAAGAAAGAAAAGAGAGAAAACTGATGGGTTTTCTAAGGGATCGGTTTGGGGGTTCTAGCACCTCTTCTCTTCATTTTTCTTGAGGTCAAGCTCAGTGGGGAGCTAGGATAGGCTGAGCATCAAGAATCTTAAGGTTACACTTGAAGACTTGGCAAGGATTAGCAAGAACATCTGAAACTTGAGGTAAGTTCTTGAGGATTTCAGTTTTAGGGCTTTACTGGTTTTGAGCTAAATGGATGGGACTTTTGGGGAAAAGCAGGTCAAGCTTTGATGATGATCAAGCTAAGGAGGCCTAGGGTTGAATCAAGGTCGAAATTGCATTAATGGTATGATTTCTAAGACTCTATCTTTGTGGTTTACATGAATTTCTGGTTTAGGGTTGTTCATGGTAGATTTTGAGTTGTTGGGTTTCTTGAGCTTGGGATTGAGTTCTTGGGATGCTTGGGATGAGTGTGAGGTGTGTATAAGTTTGTTTTTGGGCTTGGGAAAGACTTGGACAAGTTTGGAGTTGAAATGAGAGAAGAAAATCGCAAGAAGCGATTTTTGGTTTTGGCTGCCTGCAACTAGCGCTACAGCGCTAGTCTTTGGGCGTTGTAGCACTAGGCCTTCTTTCTGGGGAGGTGCTGATTCTGCTTGTAGCGCTATAGCGCTCTCTTTTGAGCGCTGTAGCGCTACCCTGCGCCCAGAATGGGGTTTTTGGGCTATTTGTAAGGGATTTTGACCTAGGGTTCGGGGTTCGACTCCGCCACCTTGTTTTGTGGATCTAGGACTTCCCGGGGGGCTCGGGATTGGTCCCGAGGCTAGGTTTTTGGACTTGGGGTTCGGTGTTGACTTTGACCTATGTTTGTGCCTAGGTGTGCGCTGAGGCTCATGTGGGATCGTGCTCAAGGAGTCAGGTGATTTTAACTATCGAATTGTCAGGTAAGAAAACTATAACACCCGTAGGATGGGGCGTGGGCCCATATTGTGATTGTGGGGCACGGCCCTATATTGCATGTTGCATGATGAGATGATTGCCGGGCATGGCCCTATACTGCATTACATGTTGGGGTGCAGATTTAATTGAATTAGCATTTGTTTGAATGTTGCTTGATTTATGCTATGTATGATTATGATGAAATGAACGGCAAGGGCCGAGTGCAGCGTAGGCCGGGTACGGCCGTGGGGCCGAAAGTAACACACAGCACATGGGATGCTTATATTCAGGGTGGGACCCAAGGGATACATGATTTATCCTCGCGGTGAGAACCGAAACCCCAAGCTTTGGTAAGGCCTCGGGGGCGGCACGGCCGTACTTGTTTATTATGATGGTTTTCCTATTTATCAGTGAATTATGCCAGTGATATTATTATTTGCATATGTTATGTTCGGCATGAGTTTTCTTGCTGGGCTTCGGCTCACGGGTGCTCTGTGTTGCAGGTAAGGGCAATGGCTGAGTCAACCAACCATGAGTACGGAGAGCGTGAAGCGACGCGTACATGTTTGGCCTGCCCGACTGCTTTGGTTGGGGGTTTATTTGAAAATGGCTGTAATAATCTATGATTTTATGATTTATCAACTGTAAACTTATTTCAAGATGTAAATAGTTTTCAAACCTTATTTTGGGATCCCAAATGTTTAATACTAGCAGTTTTAAATGAAACGACGCATTTTCTAAGATTACAGCCTTAAATTTTAATTAGTCACACTTTTGTCTCAAAACCTCGGTTAGCGAGTTCATTGCACACTGTTTTGTCTTAAAAATCACTTAGTAACGGCTCTAAGGAAGTAGGGCGTTACAATCATGCTGGAGGATCAAATTGAACAAAGCTAGCGAATCTAAAGGTAAGAAAACTGCACCTGGTTATGTGTTTGTGATGGGACTAAGAGCTCCCTATATCTGTACAATGTCATAGATGGTATTATGCCATGGGACATGTGATAAACGGCTTAAGGATGCCGTAAATAATACTTGCGCACAGGGCGCGGCTCTACCAATGGCAGCAGAGGACAGTTTAATATTCATTGAGCTCGGTTTAAGCGGGCCGGAGTTAGTGGGATAAACAGAGGGTGCGTCCTAAGGGCGTTAACCCTAGTTATCATATGTGAATTGATTATTGATATGAAATGATATACTTGGTATGTTGAATACTTGATTAACATGAATGCTTAGACTATTGAGTACATGGTTATGCGGTATGAGTTATCTGATTGTATGTTGAATGATTATGCTCTATTATTGTGTTTTCTTGCTGGGCCTTGGCTCACGGGTGCTACGTGGTGCAGGTAAGGGCAAAGGCAAGTTGGACCAATCCTGAGGTTGCGAGCTGCGGGGCTGAATGTACATAGTCAGCTGATCGGCAGCCACGGCCGAGGAGTGGAATAGAACAAGAAAAGCCTATTTGTCTGTTTTTCCTTAGAATGGCTAGCAACTGTATTTAAATCTTAAATCTTTTGTAATGGTCTTAAACTTATTACTTTTGGGATCCCATGTAAAAAGAAAATGTTTATTTATAAGAGATGAAGCTTTTGAGACCAAAATCTTTTAACCCTAGTTCTACTACAGTTTCAGTAACACGTTTCTGTTAGGAGTGTGTCCTAAAAGCATGTAAAAGACATTTGTTTTTTCTGTGAATAAATAAGTACAATGGTTTATTATTATTTTTATATTTAGATTGTTAAATTATTGTTTGAATAATTTTGTAAATATCAGAAAAATTCCATATTCATTATTGAGGATGTGATCTTGTATTAGTATGAGAGAATTAAGATCACATGAATGAATAAAAATAGTCAACAACAACAAATTAAAGTTATGGAATTCTTTAATTGGAGTTGTAAGTACGGTTTACTGAGTATCAGAATGATACAAATAATCTAGATTCAGATTATTGATGTGGTAAGACATCTCGGTAAAGGTGCTTTATATAATATGATTATATATGACATGGACAGATATGAATTAAAGTCTTTATCCAAAAACCATTTAACAATAAAGACTTATAATTCATATCATAACTGATGATCATTTATAGATCTACCAAAAATCCTGATTGTTTATGTTTATTAAATCTTTTGATTCATTCGTTATGGTCTCTTCAAAGAATGGGGCTAATGACTTTTGTTTTGGAGATTTAATATCATGGATGGCTGGGAACATGTATCAACAATACGGAATCTAATATTTCCTAACGGATCGTATATTAGTTCCCTTAAAGGTTAATTTTGGAACTGAATGATTTTGAGCTCAAATCTATAATTAGATTATAGATTAATTATTCACTGGTGAATTAATGGTACTTAAGGAATAAGAATTAAATTAGAAAGGTAAAATGGTAATTCTTCCATTCTAATTTATCAACTAATTAATTAGAGGGTTGAACTATTGTAAGATGGTTATATCAATGGACGACTTAAGATAAGATTTCTGTAAAAGTATATCTATAACATAAATAGTGCAATTCTGAATTTATAGTGGAGTAATATCAGAATTAATAAATTAACTATTATAATTAAAGAGTTTAATTATTTAGTTTCAATTTATTGGAGCTTAATGTCATAGGTCCATGGTCCCCAAAATAGCTCAAACAAACATTGACAAAGATAAATACAAAAATAGGCAAAAAGGACTTATTTGACAAGTAAAATATTTTTCTATGTATCAAACATAATTATTGTATAATTATGTATAATTAATTAATTAAGAATTAATTAATTATTTTATTTAACAAAAATATCATTAATTTTGAATTAATTTGTTTTTGGGATTTTTGGTATTTAAATAATAATAAAAATTGGAAAAAATCACATGTCATCACTGGCATGTGGTACACGTGTAGCACAGTGCACAGTCACTGTGCTACACGCATAAGAGACTCATAACAGTTTTTTGGTTCCACAATTTTAGTTATTTAAATATTAAATAAATAATGAGATAATGTAATATGATTAAAATATTATTATTTAAACAAAAATCTGATAACTGATTAGTGATTTTCAAATTGTTTAAAATAACTAAGATTTTATTTTAATATATTGGATATATTAAATATAGGATATCATTTTTTTGAGAACGTAACTTTTCAGGGATAGAAAAATATCTTGAAATCTCTCTCAGAGAAAGAGAACAGTGATACATACAAAAGTCATTGTTCTTCACAAAACCTAGGTCCAAACTTTATCAGATCTCATGTGTTGAGAACATCTGATAAATAGATTTTGCCTATTATTTGTATAGCGAGCCCACACTCGTTCTTTGTGTGCTGAGAATATTTTGGAAGATCTTAGTGTGAGATCTCAAGGATTTTGTCATACAAAAAGATAGCAGCAATGAAGGACCTGAGATATTTTTTTCTATTCATGTCTTGGATTCAATATATACATGCTTGTGAAGAAGTAGATCTAGAAATCTTATGGGATTAAATTAACAATTTGATTGTTGTTCCACTGCGTATAATCTCTGATTTGATCAATAAAAACTAACAAATGGTACCAGAGCCATCTTCACACACACACACATATATATATATATTGAATCTGTGTGGGTTTACCTTTATGCATTTATTTATTTTGATGAATAAATGGATGACTTAATATGATTGAATGCATGGGAATGTTGAATCGTTAATTGTATGGTGTTTTTGGGTTAGGATTTGTTTATGATTAGATCATTGTGTAAGCCATTAAAGGGCATAGGATTTATGTAATTTTATTTGGTTTTTTACACCATAAAATTGTAATTCCGGTCACACAAAAGTAAGAATGGAGCCCGGGATTCAGAATTCGGCCACCGCTCCTCTGAGGCCGCCCTTCGAGTCGCTGCCGGTACGTCGTACGGACGGGTCTGTACGGATCCGTACAGTTCCATACATCCCGGCCCCAGCAACCCCATTTGACGCCATGTGTCCCCGTCCTGCTAGTCCAGAATTTTTTTTATTTTTCTCAAATTATTCTGTTTTTTTTATTTTAAAATGTTAAATATCTTATTTATTAGAAATTTTATATTTAAATAATTTGGTAATTTTTTTATCCTAACAAACTTTTTTTTTTTAATCTTATTTCAAAATTTAATTTTAAAAAATAACAGATTTTATTTAATTATTTCAGTTTCTAATTTTAATTAAAAGTTGTTTTAATTAAAAAGAAAAATAAAAATAATGATTATTTAAAAGTTTGTTTTAATTAATCAAAATAATTAGAAAATTGTTTTCGTATTATTATTCTGGACCAATAATGACACATATCCTACCGACAGTAAAGTAAAGAAGCCCGATGGAGATCAATGCGATTTTATTTTATTTTTTTAATTTTATAAAGTGGTTGTAAAATTAGAAATACCGAAAAGCACCCGGTTCAACATTTATTGTTTGTTTATTTAAATAATTATTTTCATTTGATTAATGTGATTGATAACATGTTCATGTATTTTATGCCATACATAAAAACCCACACAGTCATAATCATGCATCTCATTAATAGAAACATGATTATTAGGATTGTCCTATATGTTTATATGAATTGTTTTGCGAAATCAATTGCATGTAATTTACTTAGTTTTATTTTTGAAAACTTGGTAAAATATCACACCATTTTTTTAAGTCTTTATGACTTAATTTTCTTTAAACCAACTTTATTTTTAAAAGTATTTTTTTTTAGTAAAGTTCAGATGAACATGATTGGTAATTTAAAATTGGATATGGACCTTGAAACTCGCTTTCTTTCCAATTTTAATTATGTTCATAAGGTTTAAGAGATGTTATAATTAATTTTGAATTAATTAGGTTAAAAACACTTATTTCAAAATAGTGAGTGAGAGAGGGTTGATATCTCAAACATAACCCATAGTCTCCATTATTAATATAACACTGTGAGATATGAATAGCGCATCGCGACATCTTTGTTTTCGTCCCTCTAAGGAAGGTGTCTGGACATATCAATAGCAAGGTTTGTATTTCTTACAAAGATAGGAACTAATGATGTATTTTAGGCTTGACCGACCCTAAGGCGGCATGTCCTAAGTTAAGTCATGAACTCTGAAATAATGGGTTACACTCACAAAGCTACGATTAAGCTTTTGCAGTGGATAATCATAACTTGACCAAACTAAGCGGTACTTTGATGTTTAAAAGAGAAAATAAAGGGTTATTTTAAGTTTTAAACAATAAAGATAAGAATGCCTTATAAATTCTCTAAAATTAATTTGACCAACCCTAAGGCGACACTTTAATTGTTGGAAAATTTTATCGTGGAAATTAATCTTTATTTTATGTGTTTTAATTGTGCTCATGCATCACGTTTAATTTCTGAAACTTTGATATTTATTTTTCTAAATATAATAATAATATTTGTATTTTTTATTTTATTCAGTATATGTCTATCTCTAGAAATCCCATCACTGCTTTGATCGCACAAGAAAAATTAACTGGTGATAACTTCATAAAATGGAAATCAAATATGAATCTGTTGTTGGTTAGCGAAAACCACAAGTTTTTCCTAAATGAGGAATGTCCTAAAGAACCTGGCGTCAATGCCCCGAAACATGTTCGGGAAAAATTTGATGCATGGATTCAATCCAATAACAAAGCTAAGTGCTATATGCTTGTAAGCATGAGTGATGTCTTACGAACAAAGCATGAATCCATGAAAACTACTTTTGAGATACTAGAATCTCTTAAGGAAATGTTTGGGCGCCCATCTGATCAAAGTCGTCATTAGGCTACTAGAACCTACATGAATGCTAAGATGAAGAAAGGTCAATCTGTGCATGAGCATGTTTTGAACATGATCAGTGTACTTCATGAAGCTGAGACACATGGAGTAGTCATGGATGAAAAGACACAAGTAAGCATTATACTTGAGTCTTTAACTCCTGCTTTTTCTACATTCACAACTAATTATGTCATGAACAAATTGGAATTTAACATGACACAATTGCTGAATGAATTAAAAACTTTTGAGTCTTTGAATAAGACCATCTCAAGTCAGGCTGAAGCAAATGTTGCTGAAGCAAAACCATCTTCTTCTAAGAAGAAAAGGAAAAGCAATGACTGCAAACCTATAAAGGACAATCCGAAAAAGGCAAAGAAGTCATCCAAGGAACCCGAGAACAAAAAAAACAATGACCCCAAACAAAAGGCACCCAAAGGAAAGTGTTTCCATTGTAATGTCGATGGTCATTGGAAGAGAAACTGTCCAAAGTATCTCGCCTCACTAAAAGAGAAAAAGAAAGGTAAATCAGATTTACTTGTACTCAAAGCTTGTATGGTGGAACAAGATAAATTATCATGGATAGTTGATTCTGGTTCCACTAACCATGTTTGTTCTTGTTTGCAGATGCTTGAGTCCGCAAAGCAGTTGGAGCAAGGAGAGATGACTATGAGAGTGGGAAGTGGAGCGCTTGTTTCAGCTAAAGCATGTGGAACAGTCCGTTTAAATTTTAAGAACAATTTTCTAGTTTTGAATAATGTGCTATTTATTCCTGAAATTACTAGAAATATTATTTCTTTATCTTTGTTACATGAACAAAAATTTGGCATTTCTTTTAATAATAATATGATTTTTATTTCAAGGAATGGGAACAATATTTGTCATGCAAAACAAAAGGACGGATTGTACATGCTTAATCCAATAAAAAAATCGCTCAATAATTCTGAATTATTTAAAGTAGTTGTTCCACAAAGTAACAAAAGACAAAAGGTTTCTAAAGAAAATGACACGTATCTATGGCACTTAAGATTAGGTCATATTAGTCTTGATAGGATAAACCGGTTAACTAAAGATGGACCTTTAAGGGAACTAACAGTTGGAACCCTACCGGTTTGTGAATCCTGTTTAGAAGGAAAATTGACTAAATGACCTTTCACTTCGAAGGGAAATAGAGCCAGAGAACCACTAGAGCTAATACATAGTGATGTATGTGGTCCAATTAACATTCAAGCTCGGGGTGGTTATGAATATTTTGTCACATTTACTAACGACTATTCTAGATACGGTCATGTTTACTTAATGCTTAAGAAGTCATAAACTTTTGATAGGTTTAAAGACTTCAAAGCCTTAGCTGAGAAGCAATTAGGTAAATCTTTAAAAACACTCTGATCTGATCGTGGTGGTGAATATTTGGATTCTGAATTCAAAGATTTCTTGCTGGAGCATGGAATTCTATCCCAACTCACAACACCTGGAACACCACAACAAAATGGAGTTTCAGAAAGAAGAAACCGAACCCTGTTGGACATGGTCAGGTCTATGTTAAGCTACTCTTCACTTCCCTTATCGTTTTGGGGATATGCACTTCAAACAGCTAACTACATTTTGAATATAGTTCCGTCCAAAGTTGTGACAAAGACACCTTTAGAACTATGGAATGGAAGTAAACCTAGTTTACGACATTTCCGTATTTGGGGTTGTCCTGCCCATGTGCTAAGACCTAAATCTGGAAAAATGGATTCTAGGTCTGAAGTGTGTATATTTGTGGGCTATGCTCCAGAAACAAGAGATGGATATTTCTATAGCCCAGGTGATCAAAAGGTATTTGTTTCAACAAATGAAACCTTTTTAGAACACGACTATATGAATGATTTTAGACCTCGGAGCAAAGTAGTTTTAGAGGAACTAATGATAGATAAAATTTCATCTCCATCTTCTTCATCAGTTAATGATAAAACAACCAAAGAAACCACAATTTCTGAAAAGGAAAAACCAGTGCAACGTCGTAGTGGGAGGATTGTGAGACAACCTATTTGCTACGAACATGAGGCACACGTTCTTGTATCAGATACTGAAAAGGACGATCCATTGAATTTTAAAGAAGCAATGGAAGACCCTGATGTTGATAAGTGGCAAGATGCCATGAATCAATGTATTCCAATTCAGTCTGGGAACTTATAGATCTGCCTGACAATGTTAATGTCATTGGATGCAAATGGATCTATAAGAAGAAAAGGGGTGCAGATGGAAAGGTAGAGACCTATAAAGCAAGGCTTGTGGCCAAAGGCTACACACAGAGAAAGGGTGTGGACTATGAAGAAACATTTTCTCCTGTGGCCATGCTTAAGTCCATTCGCATACTTTTATCCATAGTTGCCATCTATGATTACGAGATATGGCAAATGGACATCAAGACAGCCTTTCTGAATGGCCACCTTGATGAAACCATTTATATGGAACAACCAAAAGGGTTTATAAAGAAGGATCAAGATCAAAAGGTATGCAAGTTATTGAAATCCATATATGGATTGAAACAAGCATCAAGATCTTGGAACTTAACATTTGATGAAACTATTAAAACATATGGTTTCGAACAAAATGTTGACGAAGCATGTGTTTATAAATACATCAAAGGAAAAATTGTGGTTTTCTTAGTTCTTTATGTTGATGATATCCTACTCATTGGGAATGATGTAGAGACATTATCAAATGTAAAGAAATGGTTGGCTAACAAATTCCAAATGAAAGATTTGGGAGAAGCAAGCTATGTTCTAGGCATTAAAATTCTAAGAGATAGAAAGAACAAGCTCCTAGCACTTTCACAAGCAAATTATATTGATAAAGTGCTTTAAAGATTCTCTATGGAGAATTCCAAAAAGGGTCAATTGCCGACCAGACATGGAATTACTCTTTGCAAAGATTAGTGTCCAAAGACACCACAAGAGCAAGAGGATATGAGAAAGTATCCCTATGCATCAGTTGTAGGGAGCCTAATGTATGCAATGTTATGTACTAGACCTGACATATGTTATGCAGTAGGGATTGTTAGTCGTTATCAATCAAATCCAGGTTTGGAACACTGGATTTCGGTGAAACATATTCTCAAGTATCTCAGGAGAACGAGAGACTATATGCTAGTATATTCGGGTAGTGACCTCAAACCTACTGGATACACTAACTCAGATTTTCAATCTGACAAGGATAGTAGAAAGTCTACTTCTGGGTCAGTATTCACTCTTGGTGGTGGAGCATCTGTCTGGAGAAGCATTAAGCAATCCAGTATAGCTGATTCAACCATGGAAGCTGAATACATAGCAGCTTGTGAAGCAGCTAAGGAAGCAGTTTGGCTGAAAAAGTTCTACACAGATTTGGAAGTAGTTCTAGAAGTGGAGAAACCACTTGTTCTTTACTGTGACAACAGTGGAGCAGTGGCTAATTCTAAAGAAACAAGAAGCCACAAGAGGGGAAAGCATATAGAGCGCAAATACCACTTAGTCAGAGAAATCGTATAAAGAGGAGACGTGTCCATTCTGAAAATCGCATCAGAACACAACCTGGCAGACCCATTCACAAAGACGCTTCAGCAAAGCAATTTGAGGGTCATGTACGTAATATGGGATTGAGAGAAATGTCTCACTTGCTTTAAGTACAAGTGGGAGATTGTTAGGAGTGTGTCCTAAAAGCATGTAAAAGACATTTGTTTTTTATGTGAATAAATAAATACAATGGTTTATTATTATTGTTATATTTAGATTGTTAAATTATTGTTTGAATAATTTTGTAAATATTAGAAAATTTCCATATTCATTATTGAGGATATGATCTTGTATTAGTACGAGAGAATTAAGATCACATGAATGAATAAAAATAGTCAACAACAACAAATTAAAGTTAGAGAATTCTTTAATTGGAGTTGTAAGTACAGCTTACTGAGTATCATAATGATACAAATAATCTAGATTCAGATTATTGATGTGGTAAGACATCTCGGTAAAGGTGCTTTATATAATATGATTATATATGACATGGACAGATATGAATTAAAGTCTTTATCCAAAAACCATTTAACAATAAAGACTTATAATTCATATCATAACTGATGATCATTTATAGATCTACCTAAATCCTGAGTGTTCATAAACTCATGTTCATGTTTATTAAATCTTTTGATTCATTCGTTAAGGTCTCTTCAAAGAATGAGGCTAATGACTTTTTTTTTGGAGATTTAATATCATGGATGGCTGGGAACATGTATCAACAATACAGAATCTAATCTTTCCTAACGGATCGTATATTAGTTCCCTTAAGGGTTAATTCTGGAACTGAATGATTTTGAGCTCAAATCTATAATTAGATTATAGATTAATTATTCACTAGTGAATTAATGGTACTTAAGGAATAAGAAGTACATTAGAAAGGTAAAATGGTAATTCTTCCATTCTAATTTATCAACTAATTAATTAGAGGGTTGAACTATTGTAAGATGGTTATATCAATGGACGACTTAAGATAAGATTTCTCTAAAAGTATATCTATAACATAAAGAGTACAATTCTGAATTTATAGTGGAGAAATATCAGAATTAATAAATTAACTATTATAATTAAAGAGTTTAATTATTTAGTTTCAATTTATTGGAGCTTAATGTTATAGGTCCATGGTCCCTGAAATAGCTCAAACAAACACTGACAAAGATAAATACAAAAATAGGCAAAAATGACTTATTTGATAAATAAAATATTTTTCTATGTATCCAACATAATTATTGTATAATTATGTGTAATTAATTAATTAATTATTTGATTTAACAAAAATATAATTAATTTTGAATTAATTTATTTTTGGGATTTTTGGTATTTAAATAATAATAAAAATTGAGAAAAATCGCATGCCATCACTGGCATGTGGTACACGTGTAGCACAGTGCACAGTCACTGTGCTACATGCATAAGAGACTCGGAACAGTTTCTTGGTTCCACAATTTTAGTTATTTAAATATTAAATAAATAATGAGATATTGTAATATGATTAAAATATTATTATTTAAACAAAAATATGATAACTGATTAGTGATTTTCAAATTATTTAAAATAACTAAGATTTTATTTTAATATATTGGATATATTAAATATAGGATATCAGTTTTTCAGAACGTAACTTTTCAGGGATAGAAAAATATCTTGAATTCTCTCTCAGAGAAAGAGAACAGTGATACATACAAAAGTCACTGTTCTTCACAAAACCTAGGTCCAAACTTTATCAGATCTCATGTGTTGAGAACATCTGATAAATAGATTTTTCCTATTATTTGTATAGCGAGCCCACCCTCGTTCTTTGTGTGCTGAGAACATTTTGGAAGATCTTGGTGTGAGATCTCAAGGATTTTGCCATACAAAAAGATAGCAGCAAGGAAGGACCTGAGGTATTTTTTTCTATTCATGTCTTAGATTCAATATATACATGCATGTGAAGAAGTAGATCTAGAAATCTTATGGGATTAAATTAACAATTTGATTGTTGTTCCGCTGCGTATAATCTCTTATTTGATCAATAAAAACCAACAGTTTCTAACTAAATGACTTGATTAGCAAGTCTTGCACCTTTATAAACACACAGTGTAACGGTCTTGGCTATCCAAGGCGTTACACTAAGCCCATCAACAAGAGATCACTAAAATTAAATGGGTTAGATCAGCAAAGAACTATTTATCAACCCATATTTTATAAAACATTAAAATATTAATGTAAGCCCAAATAAAAGTCTAACATTCTCCCACTTAGGCTACATTGATTTTTATAATACATATATATATATTAAAATAATTTTATTTAAAAACGACCCATGGGTTGAGTAACAAGAAAAATATTGTGGCCACTTTTAAAATCAATAGTTCTTTGATAGTATCTAAAACAACTGGTCCAATTTAATCCTTGATATTGAACTATGACTATCACTTTGCTTTCCAATTAACAAAAAACACTCATAATCACAAATACCAAAGTATTAAATCGACATGGTCAATAATTCTAGTAGTGTGGTAAGAGATTATGTCCAACATGTGATCAGTTATATAACATAATCTCTTTATCAATCCTCATTTCACTGATACCGCGATGCTTAATAAATAAGCCAGTGAAATAACCAAAGCACTGCTTAATAAATAAGTCAGTGTTATATCATTAAATGTGCATAAGACAGTATGATATCCACGCCATTAAGCATATAAACTTAAATGATGATAACAATAATATTATGAACTACATGCTTACAACTCAACATTCTCGAGAATATAACAAAACATAAATGAAAGCATAACTAATCATTGATCAAAAAAATGAAACCAAAAACAAACTTTGTAGTTCATAAGTTCAATAAAGAAAATACAAATAATCATAATTCGTGGTGGATAAAAGAAAACAGAAAAAGAAAACTCCCACTAACCAAAAAGATCAAAGGATTCTAAAATGCCCATATCAACAACATGTTTATTAAATAATGACACACTTAATCCTTTGGTTAGAGGATCTGCCAACATCAATTATGTCTTGCAATTCTCTATAATAACATATCATTTCTTGACTAGGTCTCTGACAGTAAGATACTTCATCTCCATATGCTTTGAAGCACCACTGATCTTATTATTTTTAGCAAAGAAAACGACAGCACTAATATCACAATAGATCAGCATAGGTAAGGAAATATAATCAACTACTTGTATCTCTGTAATCAGATTCTTTAGCCACACAGCTTGCAAAGATGCCCCATAACAAGATACAAACTTAGCATACATAGTAGAAGAAGTAATCAAAGTCTGTTTTACACTTTTACAATAAATAGTTGCGCCAACCAAAGTGAAAATATATCCAGAAGTTGACTTTAAATCACCCACATAACCACCAAAATCAGAATCTGAATAACCAACAGCACGGAGATTCTCAACTTGCTTATAAACAAGCATAAAATTCTTGGTTCTCTGTAAATATCTTAAAACTTTCTTTGCAGCAACCCAATGATCACGCCCAGGATCAGACAAATATCGTCCAAGAACATTTACCACAAAAGCAATATCAGGTCTAGTGCAAACCTGAGCATACATCAAACTCCCTACCACACTTGCATAAGGGACGTTTGACATTTCTTCTCTCTCTAAGTTGTCCTTAGGACATTGTTGCTCTAAATGTGTCCCCTTTCAAAACAGGGACAAAACCATTTTTACATAGATCCATGTTAAACATTTTCAGCACACGATGGATATAAGCTTCTTGAGATAAACCAAGAACTTTTTGATTCCTGTCATGATGAATCTCAATCCCCAAAATAAAATATGCTTCTCCAAGATCCTTCATATCAAAATTTGTAGACATGAAAAGTTTGGTCTCATTTAGTAGTCCCAAATCACTACTCGCTAGTAAAACATCGTCCACATAAAGAACAATAAAAATATAACGACTCCCACTGAACTTCATATAAATGCATTGATCAAACGTGTTCTCTATGAAACCAAACGATGTCACAACTTTATCAAACTTCAAGTACCATTGACAAGATGCTTGTTTGAGACCGTAAATAGACCTTTTCAATTTGCAGACCAAGTTCTCCTTTCCACTTTCCTTGAAACCTTCAGGCTGAGACATATAAACCTGCTCATCCAACTCCCCATTCAGAAAAAGCAGTCTTTACATCCGTTTGATGCAACTCTAAATCAAAATGTGCAACTAAGGCCATAATAATCATGAACAAATCTTTTGTAGAAACAGGTGAGAAGGTTTCAGTGTAATCAATACATTCTCTTTTAGTAAAGTCCTTTGCCACTAGACGTCCTTTGTATCTTTCAATTTTACCCTTATTATCCTTTTTGGTTTTGAAAATTCATTTACATCCTATTGGTTTAAAACCAACAGGTAACTCAACCAATTCCCACACATCATTATTCTTCGTGGATTCAATTTCACATTTCATGGCTTCCATCCATTTAGAAGACTATGTACTATTAAGAGCTTCACTATAAGTCACAGGATCAACAACATGACCAATATCATATTCTCCTTTTCCAAGATAAACCAAAAAATCATTAGAAATTGCTGACCTTTTTTCCCTCTGAGATATTCTTAGAGGAATTATTTCTAGAATCACTGCTTGTTGTTGAACGCCATCTTGAATGACATCTTCAGCAGCGGGAACTTCTTCAAAGACAGGAGCCTCATCCATAATGGGAGGAAAATGCCCGTCAGCAATAGGACAATCAACAAGAGTAGGGATGGGATCATTATGAGTATCATCTGTCTGTATTATATCATCTCTTGAAAGAGATAAAGGAATGAAAATTCCACCAGATGGCTCCCCTGTTTCAAGAGATGGAGTAGAAACTTTCTCAGCAATATCAAATTCCAGAAATTTGGCAGTCTAAGATTCAACAATTCTAGTACCGCAAGTAGGACAGTAAAATCTATAACCTTTTGAATGATCTGGATAACCAATAAAAAAACAGTGAACTATTCTGGGGTCTAACTTTTTCAAGTTAGGATCATAAATCTTCACTTCAGCTAGACAACCCCATACACGAAAATGGTTCAAACTAGGTTTTCTACCAGTCCATAACTCAAAAGGAGTTTTTGGTACAGATTTACTTGGAACTCAATTCAGGATATAAGTAGCGATTAAAATAGCTTCACCCCATAAGAACTCTGGCATATTAGATCTACTCATCATGCTTCTAGTCATATCCATAAGAGTACAATTTCATCTTTCAGTAACTCCATTTTGTTCAGGAGTACCAGGCATAGTGCATTCTGCAATTATACCACTATCTTGTAAGTACTTGCAAAAGGCCACATATTTTGTCCAGTCTCAGTGTACTTGCCACAACATTCATTTCCACAATCCGAACGCGCAATCTTGATAACTTTTCCTAATTGTTTCTCAACCTCAATCCGAAATACTTTGAATTTATCAAGGGCATCAGATTTTTCTTTAATCAAATAAGTAAAGTCGTATCGAGAAAAGTCATCAATAAAAGTGAGAAAATATTTCTTCCTACAAAGAGTAGTAGAATAAGACCCACTGATATCCGTGTGTATAATATCTAATAGATTCTGACTGTGGGTGGCACTTTTCTTACGAGTTTTGATTAACTTCCCTCGAGCACAATCAACACAATTGTCCAAATCAGAAGCATCAAGAGGAGGAAGAATATCAGCTTTAATCAATCTATCAACTCGTTCTTTTGAAATATGACATAACCGTTTGTGCCAGAAAAGTAAAGAATGTTCCTTTATATGAGATCTCTTAGCCACAGTATTCTCAACATTAAAAGAGGAAACCAAAGGAGTCAAAGATAATTTGTAGAGACCATTAGAATAAAAATAATTTCCAATAACTTTGGAGTCAAACATAATGTCAACTTTATAATTTGCAAAAAGAAACGAATATCCTTGTTTATCCAAAAGCGGAAGTGTTGACGCGGTTCTTCGGCAACAGATAATTATATGAATAAAGAGATGGATTAGTGCTAAATGATGAACCATAATATGTAAATAATCTCAAGGGAAGGTTATAACTCGTTTACTTTTTTAGGTGGTTCGAAGGTTAAAATCCCTCTAGTCCACCAGCCAATATTATTGATATTGCTCTCGTATTCCTTATAGGGGGTTTCTTTACAAACTAGACGCCAACCCTTTGCAATGCCCAGGGTCTCCATATTTATAGGGAGAGGACACCTGGGTGTTGGCAAAGGGGGTCATCCCGTGACTTTCTTACCCATCATGTCACTTCTGTGACACTTATGATTAATTCCTAAAACCTGACAATGAGGTGTTGTCTTATCAATAGGGAAGGGGGATAATGGGCCGCATGGCCCAAACCAGTTGTGGGGTGCCTGAACACGCACGTTTATGCTGCGTGTCCGAGAATTCAGGAATGGAGTAGACACTTGATATCTGATATGCGCACGTTTACATTGCGTGGTTGACTTTATAAAGGGTCGGAGGTGTCAGCTCTAGGTCGTACCTCGAGCTTGATGTAGTTCTAGCTCGTGGTGCCCACACTGCTGACCCGATGCCTTCGAGTATTCTTACTAAACCTTTGGCTACCTCGAGCTAAAGAGGTAGAGACTCGTAACAGCAGCTCCGGGTAGGTGGCTTCCACGTGGCTGATAGGATCATGTGGCTGAAAATATATATAAATCACTTTGATGATAATAATTATAATATTTTCAACCAAATTCCCAAACATAAAAAATAAAAATTATTGCTCGTTAAATTTATGAATGATCAAAACAACGTGTCCCACCATAACACATTATTTAGTCATCAAAAAATCAAGTTTGTCACTTTAGAACAACAAGGAATATATGATTTTTTTTTAAGAAAATTAATTCCTATTGTTTGAGTGGAGAGTATAAGAGAAAAAAAAATGGATGTTCTAGAGAGTGAGTATGTTCAAATGAACGAACAAATATTCAAATAATTTTCTGTGATGCAAAATTTTTTAAAAAACATTATAAATTATTTATTAATTTTTTTATGGGAGCATAAATGATATTAATTCCGTAATAATTATTTTAAGATTTCAAAAAATTAATAAAAATCATAGAAAATTCATAAATTAAATTCTATAAATTTTGGAAAAAAGAAACGTCAAAAAACGACATCGAGAGACACTGTACGCGCCGCCTACCGCGAGTGGGCGTCATCGGAATAGGTTGTCTTCAACCTCCAGCACCAGGTAAACAAGTCGTGCGACCCGAATTTTGACCCGGTCGGGTCCGTCTGCTTTCTGGCCAGAAAAAGAGCATTTTTCAAGCGTTTAATAAGGGGTTTTCATCGGAGGATCATGTACAATTGATTTATGGAGTTTATATCGAGTAAAAAACAAGAAACTAAGTATTGATCTAAGGGGTTATATTCGAAAAAAAGTTCTTCAAAAAATTCGGGTAAAGGAATGTGTAATGGCCAAATCTATACAAAATCAAAGCATGGTATATCTTCCACAAACAATAATGAATACATACAATAATTTAATTCGGAAAAATAACCATTAAATTGAGATAGAGCAACTTTGCATTTTTGAATTTTATGAAGAAAAAAAACCCTAAAATTTTAAATACAAAATTCTTCATCATTATGTAACGAAATTAAACATAAAATATATGAACAAAAAGGTAATTTCGAGATAAACAAAAGCTCTAATATTTTAGGATCTAACTATAAAAATTGTGACATAAAATAATAACGAAAATTACTTAGGGTTTATCAATGGTTATTCTCAATTTAGGTTAAACAAAAAATTATAGGTCCTAAATTGTATACAATTGGCAATCTGATACCACATGTTAGATATTCATACAACATTTTATCAATAATTTTGCATACAACTTAGAACACTATAAACAATTAAATAATATAGAAAACATATTTGATTCAGCCATGGAGAAAACGTGAATTGTTAGTGCAATACTAACCAACTAAGACTTCCTCCCTAGGACCTCTATTTCTGAAGCAGATTATCAGATTACACAATAGCGATGAGACTATATGTATATATAAAGTTAGGGAGGGGACTTAGCTTATATTAACTTAGTCGGACTAGGCCTCCTCATCAAAAGTTTCAGTTAACTAGAAAGTTCACACTTCTGCTTCAACTAGACTACTATAGATACTAAGTCCATCAACAAAATATCACTAAAATTAAATGGGCTAGATCAGCAAAGGACTATTTATCAACCAATATTTTATAAAACATTAAAATATTATTGTAAGCCCAAATAAAAGTATAACAGTGTCAACACCTTGCTTGACATACTTGATACCCTATCAAAAGTTCTCAATACACGGAAAAAAAAAATTATTAAAAAATGTCATTTTGCAAAATGATAATGTGTCTTTTTTCACCAATACTCATATAGAACTGTGTTTTAATATTCACAAAACAAAAGGATTGTAAGCAAAATGATATATTGCCTTATTAAAAAAAAAAAATTTATTTTTTACTATTCTTAGTTCTTTAGGTACAATTAGTAAAATAAAAAAGTATAAATAGAACTTTATGATGTGCTGAAGAAGAAACTAAATAACTTCTTTAATACTCAGATGCTCGAATTAAATATATATATAAATACAAATTTAATTTAATTTTTTTTGGACAATTCCATCAATTAATTTGTTGAATTATTCGTTCCGAAAGGGAATTACCGAAAGCAACTCCATTGAAGAATCTTTCCTAGCTAAGTTCAGCCAAAGAAAAAGACCTTCTCTAAAATAATGGGTTCCACAATTGATTCCGGTGGCATAAGCTGAGCTAGCATCTGCTTCAGCATACATTTTCTTTATGTGGTTATGTTCTCGCTTTCACTATGTAAAAAGCATTCTGAATAATTAAAAAAAAAAACCACAAATAAGCGTTCTTAATATATTATAAATATTTATATCATTTATATAAATTTATATGCCCGTGAAATTTGGTTTATAGATCATGTACCATATGTATACGTACTATGCATTGGGCCTAAGTCTAAAAAAATAGCTACATATATTCTACCTTTTGAATACATATAAGAAGAATATATATATATACTAGATACAAGTAATATTTTTATTTATAAAATTTATTAATTATTTTTATTATATTTATATTAATGTTATATAAATTTTGAATAAATATTCTATTTTAATTTATTTATTTATTTATTTTTGTTTAAGTTTATGTTTGTTCTAGTTTTTGAATTTAGGAATGACAACAATACATTATATATTATATGTTTAATGTAATATTAAATATTATACGTTGATTTTAAATTTAAGTTTCTTGCTAGTTTTTTTTTTTTAATATTTTTTTGTTAATTCACAGTAGATTATATTATATGTTTAATATAATATTATTGGATTTAAATTTAATTAAATTTTATTTAAGTTATAAAAGGTATGATTTTATTATTTTTAAATAAAATATCCCAAAAATATCATATTTTAAATTGTTTAATTATTTATTATTGTAAAATATCTAAAAATATCTTATTTTAATTTACTTAATTATTTATATATATATGTTTTTGTTCAAGGCAGATCATGATCTTCAAGCAAAACATTATAATGAATAATGACAGTTCGTGATCATAAGGCTAGGTGTAAATGGTCAGGAAAATAGAGGGCTGAGATCGTCTGCAAAACAATTTTGGAGAGAATTAATTTTGAGTACCGAATGAACACGCCATGACAAATGAAACAATATTATATGTGTGTCCTTTGGGGTTAGGACAAATAAGGATTTTAAAGAGCGTGGCTCTTCCATACCATCCTCATGCAAACAAAATAAATAGATCATGATCAGAACCCAAACCATTCATCCAATCCAACAAAATATGAACACTTTACAAGAACCCCTTTCTTTAAGCAATATTACAACAATAAATCTATTCACACGTTAAGCTTTTAGTTTTATTTTTGTACAATATATAATAATACATAGGTATATAAACTTTAAACTCCACCACAACTCCCGTGAAATTATTAATAAAAAATGAAAATAAAAGACAAAAGGGCAGAGCACTTTTATTGTCATTTACATTAAATAAAATATAAAAATATTATATACCAGTTGTATATGATATTTTCTCTATTTTCTTTGTACTTGAACAGCTTTGATAGTTTCCAAATTTTACCTAATATACCAGATTATCTCTTTTTAGTCTCTTCAATAAATAATATTTCTTGAGCTTTGTTTTTTATTTTTCTATGTTATTCAAAAAGTGCAGTATCGATGCTAAAAGAATAAAGCCTATCTGGAACACTTATACAGCACGTACTGAAATGTAATATTTTTTCAATCTATATTATTAAGATATTTATTGTGATTACATTTATATATATATATATATAAATGATGTATAATTTGAATAATAAATAAAAAGTCCCCATCCCTCAAATAATAATAATAAAGAAAAAGTAAATATACATAGTTGCATATAGATTTGGAATTGAGTTTTGGGGTGTATGGTGGAGAATATAATAAAAAGTGTAGAAAGGATAAGGATGTTAGAGTAATATACCCTGAAAAAGAATAAGATTGCAATAGAGAGAACCAAAGCCACCCGATGCATATTGACAAATTCATTTAAAAAAAAAAGAGTATACTTATTGAAACCTGGAGCCTTTTTAGGGATCCTCATCCTTCCATCAACTCGATTTCTAAGTGTCAAGTCCATTCAAAGACTAATATCTCTCTCTTCTCATCTCTCGCAACTTTTTTAAAGCTCAAGTCTTAATATCCCTAGCTAGCTTAAGTCTTAAAGTTCAAAGCCATATTCTGTCTCTCTTTTCTCTCTATTACTCTCATATATATAAATATGTATATATAGCTGATCGATGGACAGTTTTCTCAGTTCAAAGTGTCATATAAATATATATTAATAAGTATAATATAGGGTGTTCAATGGCGAGAAACGAATGGATAAATGGGTATTTGGAGGCAATCTTAGATATGGGGAAAAAGAGTGATGGGAAGCTGAACAATATTGCCAAGTTTGAAGTCAAAGAGAAAGATCATCAGGAGAAGTTGTTTAGTCCCACTAAATACTTTGTCGAAGAAGTTGTCAATAGCTTCGATGAGTCTGACCTCCACAGGACTTGGATTTAGGTTTGCCTCAATAATTATTTATGTTAAACTCTCCTCTTTTCAATTCTCATTTAATATTGTTTATATAAGTTAAAGTACCAGCTACGTACCTAGGAAATAATATTAATATATTAGATAAAGAGCTTGATCGTATCAATTATTCAAGCAATATCATGTAGTTCGCAATTAAGTTTTGTCGCCTAAATTATTTTTGTATTCATTTATCTCCCTCTCACGTACGTCACAAGTAACAACTCCAACATCATCATCCTCGACATATGTGTTTATGGATATTTGTCTTCGCTTTACACAAAAATTAGCATTCTCTGACTATATATACAATTTTAAATTACCTATGTATTATTTATGAGTATTGTCTGGACACTCACAAATTAAATATACTCATATGTGTATTATTTATAACTATATATACAATTTTAAATTACTGCCTCCAGTAAATGGCTGATATTAAAGATACATATATATATATTGTGTATGCATATTTATCATATAATAATATATACTAGTTCATTGTCACAGTAACAGTTTGGTGGGTCTTTCTTAGTTTGTAAAATTTGTTAAAAAGCAAGAAAGATTGGCATTCTATGATAGGCAGCGGTCTAAACAAAATTTTGGCACCAAAAACAAAAGGATGGGAAGATTGTGTGGCGGTGTTTTCTGGTACGGCCCCACCAATCATTTTGGCTTATTTGTCGCGGACCACATTAGTTGGGCCCATGATGATCTGGAGTACACTGCACAATCGGAAAAGAAACCAAAAGAGTTTTTTTTTATATGTAGGTTTATAACACGCACCTTTTTACCAAGTGTTACTATGTACACTGTGGAAACAAAAGAAGAAGAAAACAAATCATGGACGCTGAAATGCTCGAAAATAATATAAGAAGAATAAGAAAGTCATTCAGTTTGATATATACAATTACTGAACGAGATTACATTAAATCTGAATAAACATAACACTAATATATATATGGTGATGGTTCGCAGGTCATAGCCACAAGAAATACCCGTGAACGCAGCAATAGACTGGAGAATATGTGCTGGCGCATTTGGCATCTGGCCCGCAAGAAGAAACAGGTTTTTTTTTATATATATATATACATGTTCACTTCTTTTATTCAAATATTTTTAAATATTCAACTAGCACTCTTTTTTTTATTTTACATTGTGGGGGTGGAAGCTTTATTGTAGTACTATTAAGTTACCTATGACAAGCACTCTCATTAGGTCCTACTGCAGAGTTAAACACGAATACTATATATTTTGATTAAAAGAAGTTTTCTATATATGGCGCTCAGCATCACTACTACTATGTACAAAACAGCTTAGAAAAAGGGTGTGAATTTGATGTTGTGAGACTTAATGTATTAATTAGTGTGATGTTTTAATAATTAACGAAAAGGTAATAATAGAACAGTTATGTGGCATCCGCATCGTATATATTATTTATCTATTCATATTTAAAGTTTGTCTTTAATTATCAACTCCCAATAAGAAATTTCGGGTTAATATTTAATTAGCAATTTTCTTAACTCTGCGGGCTGAAGATTGCATGGGATGACGCCCAAAGGCTGGCAAAAAGGCGTATAGAGAGGGAACAGGGCCGGCATGACGCAGCAGAGGACCTCTCTGAGCTCTCCGAAGGTGAAAAGGACATTAGTTATAAAGGGGACCATAAAGATGCTAGTTCTACTACATTTGATCACAATGTCATCACTCGAATCAACTCCGAGATTCAAATATGGCCAGACCATGATCACGATGACAGTATTAAGTCATCTTCTTCTAGGAACCTATACATTGTCTTAATCAGTATGCATGGCTTGGTCCGCGGACAAAATATGGAGCTCGGCAGAGACTCCGACACTGGTGGTCAGGTAAAGTACGTGGTGGAACTTGCAAGAGCTCTAGCCAACACCAATGGAGTCTACCGCGTCGACCTTCTCACTCGGCAGATCACCTCCACTGATGTTGACTCATCCTACGGTGAGCCCAACGAGATGCTCTGTTGCCCCACCGACGCTGCAGGTAGCTGTGGGGCTTACATAGTCCGCCTCCCTTGCGGGCCGCGCAACGAGTACATCCCCAAGGAGTCTCTCTGGCCACATATACAGGAGTTCGTGGATGGGGCATTGGCTCACGTAGTCAACATGGCTAGAGTCTTAGGAGACCAAGTCAATGCAGGAAAGCCTACGTGGCCTTACGTGATCCACGGCCACTACGCCGACGGTGGAGAGGCCGCGGCACGGCTTTCGGCAGCGCTGAACGTGCCGATGGTGATGACGGGGCACTCGCTGGGGCGGAACAAGTTCGAGCAGTTGCTGAAACAGGGGAGGTTCTCGAAGGAGGATATCAACGCCACGTACAGGATCATGAGAAGGATTGAGGCCGAGGAGCTGGCCATTGATGCGGCCGAAATGGTGGTGACCAGTACTCGTCAAGAGATTGATGAGCAGTGGGGACTGTATGATGGGTTTGATCTCAAGTTGGAGAGAAAGCTGAGGGTGAGAAGACGCCGCGGTGTGAGTTGTCTTGGCCGTTATATGCCCAGAATGGTGGTTATACCGCCCGGGATGGACTTCTCCAACCTTACTACTACAACCGATATTACTGAATCAGACACTGCTGATCTTAAATCATTAATAAACTCTGGTAGAGGTCAACCCAAAGCCAATCTACCTCCTATATGGTCTGAGATTATGCGATTTTTCACCAACCCTCACAAGCCCATCATTCTCGCTCTGTCACGTCCTGACCCCAAGAAAAATGTCACTACGTTGCTCAAGGCCTATGGGGAGTGCCAAGCCCTTCGGGAACTTGCCAACTTGGTAATAATATAAAATTAGTACATAAACATCACTACTTATAATTTACGATTAATATACGTTAACTCGTATAGTATATATTTCGTACGTGGATGCAGACGTTGATACTTGGCAATAGGGATGACATTGAAGAAATGCATAATAGCAGCTCCGTTGTGCTTACGACAGTGCTCAAGCTCATCGACAGGTACGATTTGTATGGTCAAGTGGCCTATCCCAAGCATCACAAGCAGCATGATGTCCCCGAAATATATCGTCTTGCTGCGAAGACAAAGGTAGTACATGTATCACTTGATAGTCACTCCAAAAAAAAAGAAAGAAATTATTTGCAATACTGAAATAACTAACATGAATATCACTTTCTTCGATTGTCTTTTGTTGTAGGGAGTATTCATCAACCCAGCTCTAGTGGAACCTTTTGGTCTCACAATTATAGAGGTGAGCGCTTTATACATATGGTACTTAGTACTCCACAGAAAGAAGAGTCAACATGTTGATTCATATGTAATTTTTATTCAAAATTTAGCAACTGTACATGTTAATTTTGCAGGCTGCTGCTTATGGCTTACCTGTGGTCGCCACCAAAAATGGAGGGCCTGTTGACATTTTGAAGGTAATAATTTCAGTAAAATAAGCTACCTTATAAAAGAAGATGTATTGCATTTGTCCTCGTTAATACAAAATATTATTCTAGTGCAGGCACTAAATAATGGAGTCTTAGTCGATCCACATGACCATAAAGCCATAGAAGATGCACTGCTAAAGCTGGTGGCGGACAAAAACCTCTGGCTGGATTGCCGAAAGAATGGGCTAAAGAACATTCACAAGTTTTCGTGGATAGAGCATTGCCGGAACTACCTCTCCCATGTGGAGCACTGCCGTAACCGCCACCCCACCAGCCGCCTTGAGATCATGCCAGTTCCAGAAGAGCCCATGAGTGACTCTCTCAAGGACGTACAAGACCTTTCTTTGAGATTCTCTGTGGAAGCTACAGTAGACTTCAATGCCTCGGAAAACTTGGATCCTGCCACCAGGCAGAAGGAACTAATCGAAGCCATTACAAGAAGCCGAAGCAAGGCTTCCTCCAATGGAAATGCCGGAACTACTGCCTACTGCCCTGGCCGAAGGCAGAGGCTATTTGTTATAGCCATCGATTGTTACAACGAAGGCAATGGAGATTTTGCCGAAAGTTTGTTGCAGCCTATCTTGAAGAATGTGATGAAAGCTGCAGGCTTGGGAGGCCGGACAGGCTTTGTGCTGGTGACTGGCTCAAGCTTAGGAGAGACAGTGGAAGCATTAAAAAGATGCCAAATCAATGTTCAAGAGTTGGACGTGCTGGTGTGCTCGAGTGGAAGTGAGATGTATTACCCCTGGACGGATATGGTAGCCGATGGAGACTACGAGTCCCATATCGAGTATAGATGGGGTGGTGAGAATGTGCGTTCCATGGGGGCAAGGCTTGCTAGGGTTGAAGGCACGGTTGAGGATGACATTCAGGACTTTGTAGGAGCTAGCCGCACGAAGTGTTATTCTTACACACTCAAACCTGGAGCCAAGGTGAGCTAAGTGACATTTTATTTAGTGATAAATTAACCACATCAAAAATTGATCTCAGTAGCAAAAATAAAACACGCACCCTTTTATTGGAAAATTATTTGGTAGGGCCTATCGGTAGGGGATTTTTATTTTTACATCTTAAATTATTTAAAAAAATTCGAAAATTAATTATCATGTAGATCATCATAGTGCTATAATATATACATTTTTTTAGCTCTGAAAACTGAAAATGGCAGATTCGAAAGGTCGATGATCTCAGGCAAAGGCTGAGGATGAGAGGCTTCCGATGCAACCTCTTCTTTACACGAGCTGCATCCAGGTTGAATGTGGTGCCATTGTACGCTTCAAGAGCACAAGCTCTAAGGTTAGGCTCCCTTCATTCAATAACAATAACTGTAGTGTAGTATCTGGGCAACATCCAAATCAATTTAATTACAACGAACCAATATAATTCAATTCAATTACAAAAAATTAGATTGGATTTAAATAATTGAATTGGATCGGATGAGAGACAACATTGTTAAAATATATATTAAAATCCAACAAACGATTGAATTCAATTACATATAATATATATTTAAAACAATATTTATATTTCTTTTAATATATTATTATTGGCTAACTATTAGTCTTCTCTTACACAATTTCACACCTAATTAGAGAAGAAAACACTAAAAATACGCATCTATTTCTTTATTCTCTCATTTTCAATACTACTTCAAGCTTTTAGTTAAATTAAAATTGTAAAGATTGATAATTTTATGTATTTTGAACCTAAATAAATAGTATTGTTTAGTTTTTAAGTGATTTTTTTTTGTATATTTTTAAGTTAATATTAAAACTCAAGTTCCAACTCAGTTTAAAAAAAAACCAGGTTCCAACTCGAAATCTATCTAATTACAAAACCGAACTAATCCAATTACTAATTGGATTGGATTTTGATGCTTAATTGGATTAAATTGGATGATTTTCAAAATTCAACTTTTAATTAAATTGGATTGGATTTTGATGTTTAATTGGATTAGATTGGATGATTTTCAAATTTCAACTTTTAATTGAATTGGATTGAATTAGTACAAAAAGATTGGATCGGATGCGGGACATGATGTAAAATGACCCTTAATGTTGTGTGAAAGTAAGTAAATGTCTATGTTTTTAATTTTGTAGTAAAATAGCCTAATCATCTATTTAATATCACATATTACCAAATACACCCTTTAACAATTTACTATTTTATTTTAAATATTTTAATATTATAGTATATGTATATTAGTTTTGTTTAATTAGTTTTTATTTTAAAGTTATTTTGATTTTTTTTCGTTTTTTATGGGTTGTTGAATAATATATCATACCACAAAATATATATACTGAGTTGAAAAATAATATACTATCAAAACTTACAAAATTATTACTCAAAAATGAATATACTATGCTAACAAAGTTATATACTACCATTAAAATGTATATATCATGATACAAAATTATATACTACAACTATGTATAATAAAATAGAAATTAAATATCACAAAAAAAAAATTATATACCACACCACAAAAAACATATACACTAATTGGAAAATAATATACCAACAACCTATAAAAAAATTAAAAAATCAATATAACTTTAAAATAAAAACTAATTAAACAAAACTAATATACATATACCACTATATTAAAGTCATACAGTCCTAAATAAATTATAAAAAATGACAATTAGGTAATCAACAATGTAAAAGGGTCATTTATCTACAATTTAAAAAATTAGCACATTAACTTCTTGATGGCTTTAATTAATTTGGGTCATTTCCTATAATTTCTCCTATCCCTTATTGTATTAAACTGGACTCAACCCTTATTGTATTAAACTGGACTCATCACTGTCATTGCTACGTAGGTATCTTTCCGTTCGGTGGGGTATTGAACTCTCTAAAATGGTCGTCTTCAGTGGAGAAAGAGGGGACACTGATACCGAAGACTTGCTGGCTGGCCTTCAGAAGAACATAATATTAATAGGCTCTGTCGAGTATGGCAGCGAAAAGTTTCTTCGAAGCACAGACAGTTACAAAAGAGAAGATATTGTCCCACAAAATAGCCCTAATATTGCCATTTCAGAGAGTTATGAGGCACATCATATCACACAAGCTCTAGAAGCTCTTGGAATCCAGTGATTTTAGATTTATTCCTCTACTATTTTATCTTGATTGAATACATCTTCATATATACTTGGCAGTGCAAGCAAAATATATGAACACCACATACTAAGGAAGCCACATATCTATATTTATTTTACCTATAAGTTGTAACTGCTGTCAATTTCGTAATAATTCACATATAAACTCGTGGAATTTATATTTTCCAGTGATGTTTCTGTAATATATATACATATATTTATATACACACAGATGAAAGGCTCCTGTATTGTTAATGTCTTCAATTAGACATTCATAAGAAATATATTTGTTTTATTTGAGTGATTTTACTACCAAATTTAATCACAGAATGTTAATTCATGAATATGACTTGCAAAATTAGAGAGCTAATATAAGACTAATGTTGTTCTTTTGAATCCATTTTCAGCATTTCATCTGAACAAATTGTTCAGTATGTTAAAAAATGGTATATGTAGCCCATCACCTAGTGTATCAAGCTTAACTTCTTCTGATATGAAAGCATTGCCACGTACATGATATAAAATTCTTCTTACGCTTCGATTAGCACTTGGTCTATGTTTTCGTAGACATCAAGTCATATATTGTAGTTCAGCATTTTTCATTTCTCAGCCTTTTCATCAGTTACCCGAGTTCAGGCATCCATGCTTTCCATTTTGTTATGCACGTAGGTCTGTATGAACTCTATACTCCTCTCCGCAAGAGCATTTAACAACATGAGAAATTCCCTAGGGAAAAAAATTCAGAAAATGAGTCAAGTTCTTAAAGATTATTGGTGCCTGTGATAGGCCTAGCCATTAGTAGCAGTAAAAAAAAAGTAGACTAATGGTAGTTACTTTATTTTTTGTATTTACCTTATTCTTATTATTCAATAAGGTGGGTAATTATTGGTTAGGGAGAGGACAATATATTGAGAAGAGACCCACGGATAGAGGTAGGCAGAATTTGAGTGAGGTTTAGGGCTTAGTAAATGGGGAGAGTTGGAAAGGTCTGTACCTACCTACTTCAAGAATCAATACAAGAGAAAAACCATTACTTTTTGCTTAAGTTTCTTCTTCTATCTTCTTCTTCCTTCTTGATCCTAACATTAGAAACCTAGGGTCCTAACATTGATCTTTGACCCAAGTTTATATTGAACCACATGAATTTTTATATTGATATCAAAACCATTTCATTTCAACTTGCAGTCATGCTTTATTGTGTTTTGGAAAGAAAAAAAAACTACCTTAGTAATCATTTACCTTGAGTTTCTCAACTCGTTCCTGTAGAGACTGCAGGTACTCAGTCTCTCCTGCTTCATCAGATAAAAGAGCATTGTATTCCTCTTCTAGAGTCTTTATATCCATTGCCCTTAAATCAGGCTTAAGTCGCAATGAAAAAGGGAGACAGTATAGTCAGAGGACTACTACAAACAAACTAGATCAGAAACTGTAAAATCCAACCAAATAATGTGATGCCATTCCAACCATTTAATCTATGTGAATGAATTAGAATTCTCAAAAGAAGTGCATATACAATTCCAGTATTAAATCTGATTGGAAGGGCAGGAGGAATAGCTAGAAACACGTCAAATGCATACACATCAATTTCCAGAGAAAACATCTAACCTGAAAATCATTTGCTCTACAGTTGGCTTGGTCAATGGCCTGTTTCATCTGAAAGACAGAAGTGGGATTCAGACTTAAAATGCACATGCCATCATCACTATAAATATTTATGGTGCGACAAAAGGAACCACATCAAGTTATGTTACCTTTCTGTTTTTCATAACAAGTTTCAATTCCATTTCTGATATTTCTGAAAGCTTGGCCTTAACCAATTCCAACTTGGCATTTGAATTTTTCATTGAATCATTTTCCTGTTATTCAGAGTTATTTAAAAAAGAAAACAACTACAACTTTATGTACACAAATGTATAATAAAAAGTCTTTCACCAGATGGTCGGCCTTGAGCAGGTTGTTAAAGCTATACTCCCCTGCACAGAGAAAACAAGAACAAGACATAAAAGCATATGTCATATGTTTAGGCACCACATTTTGCATCGGAGACTTGGACTTGCGTTACAATGTTTCTCAATTGTAACAAATATTCTGCCAACAAGGATGCGCAATGCTGAAACTTAGACCACATCGTTCAGAACCTATGAAGGGTTTGTCCACGAAAAGGTGCAGCTTTTTATTTTTTTACCATTTCTTTTATAAACTGCCTACATAGTACATACAGGTTATGATGAGTCCCTTATCTCTAAAATCCAGTGATGTTCACCTATGATTTTTTTTCCCAATGAATGCTCTTATAGAAGAAGAGATTTTGGAAATAAAAGGTAAAATTCAATACTCGGAAATAAATCAAGCAAACTATCTTATACCCTAAATAAAATTAAACTTTAGATATATATATATTTAAAAATCAAACTGAATGGTAGTTTACTAGTTCTACATGTGCATTTGACATACTATCAGTTGTGTAACAACTACAAATTAGTTTGTTTCTTTTGCAAACTTGAGTTGGGATCCAATTTAGTAGAACCTGTCATTAAACTCTTTCCTTGTGTTTTCCACAAAAAATCCAAAAAAAAGAAAAGGAAAAAAAATCTCTCGTTTTGTTTAAAGAATCAACAGCGTACAATCTTTTAAACATAGAATAATATAAAATAGATCCCAACTGGTGTTTGTATAAATATCATTGTAAATATATTTTGTACAGCTAATTTAGATTGTAATTGATAGCTAAGTTTAGGTTGTATTTTTTTGTATTCAGCCTATATATAGGTCATACTATTCATCAATAAAATTAGACTAGAAGTATTAATCACAAAAAACTACATGGTACAGAGCATTAGTAGTCTAAAAATTGGAAAATCTTTCCAATTTTTTCTACCATTTTTTCAGTAAAAAAAATTAGGGTTTTGCACTCTTGAGCTCAACCTTAGAAAATTATTTTAACGCAATCTTCTACTCTCACCTCCTACACAGGAAGCTTCCTGCGCCTCCGGTCGGCAAAAGCCTGAAGTTCGGCACCCAGCAGAGCCGCGCATGAGCCTCACGCACCGCCTCCATCTCCGGCCCCTCTCCCACGCGCGTGGCGCATGCAGCACCTTAACGGTGAGCTTTTTCCAGCGACGTCCTCCTCGGCACTCCTTGCTGCATTTCCCATGTGCTTTCACGATTTCATCACAAAATTTCAATCCAGGAATTTTTATTAGCCCTAGCCTCTCTATCTTTACTGAATAATATATTTTGTTCCAACCCCTCATAAGCTTATTCCAGTCCAATTTTTTTTTCACTCTAAAGTTCTTATCAATGGCTATTCCAGCGAACTCCTCTTCATCTAAAAGTCAATCTCAAAAATATCAGCTTCTCAAATCAATGGCTGCTCCTCAACTTCTCCAATCAACCAAGCCCACTTCTCAATCAGCTGCTCTTGTCACTAATTCCTCTCACAAGTCATCCATTTTCAAGACTTGGAAGTCAGCCACTTCTCAAAGGACAAAATCGATGCAACTCCAACACCTCTTGGGCAGCGTATGCAGCAGCCAAACCCATCTTCAACCGAGGCAAATGTCAGCATAATGTGTCACCAAGGTTCTACGTCTCACACATTTACTGCAACCTCCAACAAAGGTACTTGGATTGTTGATTCAAGGGCTTCCGACCACATGACAGGTGATTTACAAGTCTTCAGCACCTTCAACCCATGTGATGAATCCCACACTGTCAGAAATGTCGATGGTTCTCTCTCTAAAGTGATAGGGAATGGCTCTGTAACATTATCAGATAACATTCTCCTTTCATCTGTTCTATTTGTCCCTAAACTAAATTACAATCTTCTTTCAATAAGCAAACTTACTCGAGATCTAAATTGTGTAACTAAATTCTATCCAAATCTTTGTGAATTTCAGGTTGAGGGCTCGGAGAAGGTGATTGGCAGTGCTGAAATGCATGATGGGCTCTATATTCTCAAGGATTCTCCTAAAAGTAAACAAGTTCACAAATCCAGCTGTGGTAACCATTCCAATTTAGATTCTCTTTTCAATTCTGTGTCTGTTTCGAATGAAAATCTTGTCATGTTGTGGCATTTTCGACTAGGACATCCAAATTTTGGTTATCTTGTTTCCTCAGTTATTTGTCCACAAAAGACCAAAATGCTTTCATTGTGAAGTATGTCAACTTGCTAAACATACTCGAAACTCTTATCCCAATCTTCCTTACAAACTTTCACAACTTTTTTCAATGATACATAGTGAGATTTGGGGACCCTCACGAATAACAAATATTAATGAATCTAGATGATTTGTATCCTATACTGATGATCATACTAGGACAACATGGACATTCCTTATGAAAGAAAAATCTGAAATTGCTTCTTTTTTTAAAATTTTCCATTCCATGATTCAAAATCAATTTCACTTAAAGATCCAAATCTTGAAAACTAATAATGGAAATGAATATTTTAACTCCATTCTTGGTCCATACTTGTTAGATCAAGGTATTGTTCACATTAGTTCATGTGTTGATACTCCGCAACAAAATGGAGTGGCTGAGCGGAAAAACAGACATCTTCTTGAAGTTTCTAGATCTATCATGTTTTCAAATCATGTTTGTTGATTGCTTTTTTCGCTATCAACCTTAATAAGTGAAATTAAAGAAATGAACTGTAAGAATACAATAATTTTTATGTGGTTCAGGTTATAAGAGAACCCTAGTCCAAAAATCTCTGATATTAAGATGATTGTGAGCTTTGTGGTTGCAAGCTTCAATAGTGTATTCTCAGGCAGCGTTTAGATTGCTACGAGTACAAGTAGTTTTTCCTCTAAAAACTGAACCCTTTACAATGAGACTCCCAGCCCTATTTTATAGAGGCTGGGGTTATTAATGTTAATCATAAGTAATTAATATACATTCTTCCCATAATTGGGGAATTAATACACATCAATGCATTGGACTGCATTATACTGGCTTCTTGCTTGGACACGCAAGGGCAAAGAATAGCCTCGTCTGTAAAGTATGTTATCCATAATTATGTACCTCGGCACTTGGTACAGCAACTTCCGAGCTGCTTTTTTGTCTTGGGACAACTCCCCGGAGACGAGGTATTTAACTATTGGCTTCATCCACCCATCTGGGGATTGTACTGAATCCACCTCGTCTGGAGCTGAGATACTTGGAGAGTCCAAGTAGTTAATGGGGACCACATTGATTAATTCGGCGTCTTTGGTCGTGGTCAGCTTTGCCAAGGTGTCCGCATTAGAATTTTGCTCCCGCGGCACTTGCCAAATAGTGAAACTTCGGAAGTTGTGTGATAGGTATTTCCTGCCAACTCAATATTACAGGTACAGAAACTAGTAGAGCTAAAATAGAAATTCAGTGCAGCTTTTCATTGAACTAACAGGAATTAGAGAGCCTGTGTCTCTCCAAATACAAGTTTTCTCAGATAATTCACAATACACTCATTCCCTTACAGTCCCCTATTATTCTCCTACTACTAGGTACACTCATGCACCCCTGCATCTTAGGGCTGAGCATAAAATCCGAAAAACCGAAAAAACCGTGTACACCGACCTACCGAACACCGAAAAAACCGAAACCGTTTAAACCGAAAACCGAAAAAACCGCCGACGGTGCAAACCGCCACTGTTCGGTCGGTTTGGAAATTTTGGGTGAACCGACCAAAAAAACCGAAACCGACCGAACACAATAAAATAATAATATAATATTATATAATTTTTAATTATTAAAATTTTTAATAAAAAAAAAAAAAAAAACTTAGGGCACTTGTAAATGTAATTATGTTCTATATATTTATGTTTTAAAAACACACAAAAATGGATTCTAACAATCCAAAATTTTTAATTTTTTAACTAAAACTTTCAAAAAATAAATAAAAAATAAATAATCAATTCGGTTTGGTCGGTTTAACCGACCAAACCGCGGTCCAAAACGGTCGGTTTTTTTTTAAACTGGTTTGGTTCGGTCGGTTTTTGGATTGCACCAATCCGAACCAAAAACCGAATTCTGGATTTGTTTTTGTGAAAAAACCGCCCAAACCGACCGATGCTCACTCCTACTGCACCTGCCCTTAGGCTACAATAACTCACATAACTACTTTCTAAACACTAATTCCAGTACTACCCTCAGCTGACTTGGCACCCGATATACTCTTTCCTTTCCTTCTAGCGTACATGTACGTCAATGGTGGTCTATCATTGTGCAGCATTTCTTGAGCCTTTGACAAGTATGTTGCAATCTCTGTTCCCCGTGCCTGGTATTCTCCGAGAACTTGGTTCACCACTAGTTGGGAGTCACTGAAAATCTCAAGTCCTTCGGCCTTGAGCTCCAGTGCCACGCAAAGCCTAGCAATTAAGGCTTCATACTCTGCTACGTTATTAGAGGCGCTAAACCCGAAGCGGAGAGCACTCTGCACCCTATGCCCCTAGAGGAAACCAAAATAAGTCCCGCCCCGACACTATTCTCGTTTGAAGACCCATCCACAAACAACTTCCATGTTGGTCCGACTGCTGGGATCACTTGGTTCTCTCCTGACTCCCAGTGCATTCGGTTAATAAATCAACAAGTGCTTAACCTTTTATGGCAGTCCTCAGGTGGTAGGTGATGTCAAACTGACCACTTCAAGAGCCTTCCCGACGACTCAGGCTTCTGAAGGAGTTGTCTGAGTGGGTGGTTCGTGAGAACCTTAATTGGATGCGCCTTGAAGTAGAGTCTTAGCTTCTGAGAGGCAACCATCAAGCAACAGGTTAACTTCTCCATCAGCGAATACCTAGATTCTGCCCCGATGAGTCTCTTGCTGATGTAATAGACGGGATGTTAAACACAGCTTTCATCCCTTACCAACGCGGCACTGATGGCATCTTCCAAAATAGCCATGTAGAGTAGAAGGGGTTCTCCGTCTACTGGCTTGGACAGGAGCGGAGGGTTTGCCATGTGCGCCTTGAGCTGTTGGAACGCCTGTTCGAACTCTTCTGTCCATTCAAATCTCTGACTCCCTCGGAGGACATTGAAGAAGAGGATGCACTTGTCCGTTGCCTTACAGACAAAACGGCTCAAAGCCGCGATCCTTCTTGTCAGACTTTGAACATCTTTATGCTTCCGGGGAGAAGGCATTTCAATTAGAACCTTGATTTTTTCGAGGTTCGCTTCAATCTCCCGAGCGCTCACAATGAAGCCTAGGAACTTGCCGGAGGCCACCCCAAATGTGCACTTTTGGGAGTTGAGCTTCATCCAGAACCGGCGAAGCACCGTGAAGACCTCAGTTAGGTCGCCTACATGATCTGGGGCGGTCCGGGACTTAACAAACATATCATCCATATAGACCTCCATGTTTCGCCCTGCCTGGTTTTTAAACATTCTGTTAACCAGCCTTTGGTAAGTGGCGCAAGCATTCTTCAATCCGAAAGGTATCACGATGTAACAATAGACACATTTGTCAATTCGAAAGCTAGTTTGCTCCTGATCAGCAACGTGCATATATATTTAGTTATATCCCAAGTATGCGTCCATAAACGACAGCAACTCGTAACCAGAGGTGGCGTCGACTATCTGGTCTATCTTGGGGAGTGGAAAACAGTCTTTCGGACATGCCTTGTTAAGGTTAGAAAAATCGATGCATGTCCTCCAAGTGTCATTCAGCTTTGGTATGAGGACGGGATATCCACCTAGGATATTGAGCTTCTCGGATAAACCTATTGGAGAGAACCTCTTTCAGAGTTTGGTCAAACGTCTGTTGCTTCTGCTGGACGGGAGCAAAGCTAGAGTCGACATTCAAGGCGTGGCATATGATATTCGGATCAATGCCAGTCATGTCGGAATGTGACCACACGAGCACGTCTTGGTTTTCTCGAAGGAAGACCACTAACGCCTCGCGGATCTTCGTTTTCAAGCTTCCCCCGACTTTTACTTTCTTGTCGGGGGTGGAAGTATCAAGGACTACCTCCTCCACCTCCTCTATTGGTTCAATGGACCTCTATCAGGATCTCGAAGTTCTCGAAGTTCTCGAAGCCTTCCTCCCTTACCGTCATCACGGGAGCCTTGAATTAGACATTGTAGCACTGTCTCGCCTTTTTTTGGTCACCACGGACTGTGCTGATACCTGTATCCGTGGGGAATTTCATGCACAGAAAACGGATTGAGGTGACTGCCCCAAACTCTACTAGTGCTGGCCGTCCCAAAATGGCGTTGTAGGGCAATCCACTACTACGAATATGCAGTTTTTAAAGGCTTGGCGAGGTACATCTCCAAGCGTCACGGGGAGCTTTATCTGCCCCATCGAGATGAGGGCTTCTCCTGAGAACCCATAGAGTGTCGAAGCGCACGGGGACAAGTCTGCTATAGTCAACCCTATCTTTTCGAAGGCTAACATAAAAAGGATATTCATCAAACTCTCGTTGTCTACAAGAATCCGCGCCATCTTGTTGAAGATTTGGCTCTCAATAACCAACGGATCGTGATGCGGGAAATGCACTCTCCTCCGAGCATCTTCTTCGGAGAATGTTATGACTTGGTCAATCATTCTGCATTTGGGCAGGTAGTTGGGTCAAAGTAATTACCTCATCATAGTGGTTCAGAGCTCGTGCATACCTGTTCTGCGAGCTCCATTAGGTGCCCCCAAGTGATGTCCTCCTGAAATGGTTCCTACCCGCCCATTCACTGGAGGAGGTCCTTCGGCCACTGGGTGCTGGGGAACTACAGGAGCCACTGCCGGGGCCTGTGATGTCCTCCTGAAATGGTTCCTACCCACCCATTCACTGGAGGAGGTCCTTCGGCCACTGGGTGCTGGGGAACTACAGGAGCCACTGCCGGGGCCTGTAATGCGGTAGGTGGGACCACCGGTCCTGCCACGAGAGGTTGTGCTTGTCACACTCCACCTTTAACATATTGATAGAGGTGTCCCAACTTGATAAGATTCTCAATCTCATCCTTGAGTTGATGGCACTCATTGGTGTGATTCCCTTTGTCGTTGTGGAAACGACAGAATTTTCCAGGGTCCCGCCTATCCCTGTCTCTTCGGATGGGTTGTGGCTTCCTGTAGTGCACGTGTTGTGTCGTGACCACGAAGATGTTCTCTCGAGAGTCCACCAGGTCAGTATACTCTGAATACTACGAGACGTACTTCTTGCCTGACGTGACTCTCCTCTCGAGCTGTGGCTCCGCTCCCACTAGGTTTGCGGCCCTTACCCTTCCCTCCGCGTCTTGTGCCATTGGGAGATTGACTGGATTCAGCCGGCTGGGATGGGGCGACAACTCCAGAACCGAATGCAGGCTAAAAAGCGCTGTATCCAATGGGCGCTACCCCGAAACTTGCCAGAGCCATGCCAAATCCAGGAGCAAACATGGCGTTGTAACCGGAAGAGGTGGCGCTCTAGCTAGGTTGGGCTCCCAACAAACCCTGCTGGATGTGAAAATAGGAGGAGTATTGGATCCCCGAGGCCACGGGGCCAGGTGCAACCGAGGCTGGGAAAAAGGCGGATGTTCCGAATGACTCGATCTGGGCGTTCTCCCAGCTGATTTAATCTTGTACTCGACGAATAAAGTCGTTGAGACGTCGGCATCCCCTTTGTTGGAGATCATCCCATAGTGGGGATCCTGTGCGTATGCCGGCCTGCAACGCCATCAGTTGTTGGCTATCGTCGACCCTCTTGGTTCTCGCCGCTTCTTCTTTGAAGCGTTTGATGTAGGCTTTGAAGGTCTCGAATGGTCCTTGCTTGATGTTAGCCAAGGTATTGACCTCAAAGCTTAACTTCCACACCCCTATGAATTGTATTTGGAAGGCGGACGATAACTGTTGTCACGTCTGAATGGACCCTGGTCGGAATTTCTTAAACCATTCATTTGCTGGTCCTGTCAGGGTGAGCGGGAACACGTGACATTTGGAATCGTCGGAGACACGATACACCGACATTAACCTGTTGAACTTTGACTGATGGTTCATGGGATCCCAACCACCATCATAAGCTAGTATGGAGGACATTTCGAATCCTAGAGATAGCGGGGCCTCAACAAGGTGAGCACATGACTCTACCTCTTCATCTTCTGAGTCAGACTCGTGGCCTTGTCACCTGGCCATTCTGAGCATTATTCGCTTCAGACTTTCTAATTCTGCTCAGAGCGAGTCGCGATCCCAGTTGATACTCTGGGCCGAGCAATCTCTTCTCCAAGCATTGAGATTATCTCAGAGATCTGACGAGCCTCTTCCAGCAGGCTCACGTACTCCTGCCTTATTACACCTCCGAGCATTGAGGTTGTCTCGCAGGTCGGCTTGTCCTTAGAACGCACATTTATCTCCTGGACGAGCCACTTCGGTCTTTCCATCGGACTCGTTTTTGTTTGCCGAGATATTGATGCCTCGTTCTCGATTTTGTGGGGTGTTCCTCAGGCGGTTATTCCTGTGGGACTGGTTAGGCCCCATAGGGACACCAGCTCCAGGCCTCGCGCAGTCTGTATGGGCACGTTGGGGCAGTACACCCTGAGCTCCACCGGCGCTGACTGCCTGGCGGTGTCCTCTAAAACCGAACCTTTTACAATGAGACAACAAGCCCTATTTATATAGGCTGGGGTCATTAATGTTAATCATAAGTAATTAATATACATTCTTCCCATAATTGAGGAATTAATACACTTCAATGCATTGGGGTGCATTGAATAGAGACCACGGCCCAAGCGAGATTTGTAAGGCCAACTGCAGAAAGGTAACCACTTTACGGGGAAAATGCCCTTGAGACTGTCAGGGCATGTTGTACGTACTTCCGTGTCAGACGGTGTAGTAGGAGTGCGAGTTGTCGAGTCGTACCATCGATAACACTGTAAGCAGATCGCCCAAAAAAGGTTGTCAAGTCTTCCTCTAAGGCAGCTAATCCGCATTGGCTGACACCTGGCCTATCCCCAAGATTCCGAGGACTAGGTCATCGACCTGGAATATAGCTGAGGGCAAGGAAAGACGTGGACTACCAAGCATCCCCAGAGGTTACCTTATGAAGACATCCACGGCTCTCGGGACATGGCCCAGGAGAGATGTCGACGCCTTCTCATTACCCGAGGAGGACGACCTCCAACTGTGGGACTGACCTCCCAAGAACATATCCTTTGAGCGTTGCCTCATAAAAGAGGCACGTGTCTTACTCGAGAGATCACGTGTTCTTGGGTGAAAACACAGTCAAAAATGTTCCTAAACAGTTTTGGGGGAAGCCTTACTCACATCCACCTATCTCATCAATTGTATGCCTAGCTGTGTACTACAATTCAAAGCTCCCAGAAATCTGTTACTTGCAACATTCCCTCATATCTCAGCCTTCTCCTCTGATCTTCCATTTAAAGTCTTCGGATGTACAGCTTTTGTCCATGTTTATGATCACAAAAGAACAAAACTTGATCCAAAGTCTCACAAGTGTCTCTTCGTTCGGGAAATCCAACACTCAAAAAGGGTACAAATGTTACTCCCCAATTACAAAAAGGATCTATAACACTATGGATGTCACTTTTTTGAACATCAATCTTCTTTCCCAAATCTGGTATTCAGGGGGAGCATTCATAGGAATATCAACATTGGGAAACTCTTCAGGATCATCAAGCTGCATTTCCTCAACCCAATGTTGTGACACACAAACATCAAAGTGCTCAGTCTTTGCCCTCTTTGCCTATCCAGCCAGATCAATCAACTGGTCCTTCATTACTTTCTTTTCCTATCCAAACAGATCAATCAACTGGTCCTCCCTTGCCTTCTTTTCCTATCCAACCAGATATCAGTCCAAAAAACACACCCAACCCGTCCTTCTCTATAGTCAATCCGACCTCACCTTCCTCCCAGAAAATCCAAACACTCCTTCAAACTTACCACCACCTCAAACTCAAGCACAATTTGATACAGGTAACAAAGAACTTCATGTTTATAGCAGAAGAAAAGTTGGAAATATATAGGTCAACATACAAGACAAGAACAGCTCAAACACTATTCAAAGCCCTCTCAACCTCGAAAATCATGAAGGTAAGGATTCTGTGACTTATGAGTTAGTTTCTCCTACTATTTATGATCTCGACCTACCTATTGCTCATCGGAAGGGTGTTAGAACTTGTACCAATCACCCCATTAAAAAGTATGTTGCTTGTGGGAAACTAACACCTATGTACCGAGCTTTTGTCTCTTCTCTTGATCTTATTCAGATTCCCACAGATATTTATGAAGCCTTGAAAGATACTAAATGGAAGACTGCAGTCAATGAAGAAATGAATGCTCTTGAGAAAAATGGTACTTGGGTTCTCACTGAGTTACCTCAAGGAAAGCGAACAGTTGGTTGCAAGTGGATTTTCACCGTCAAATATAATTCATGTGGGAGTATCAACAGATTCAAGGCTCGATTAGTTGCCAAGGGATTCACTCAATCATATGGTGTTGACTATCAGGAGACCTTTGCTCCCATCGCCAAACTTTATACATTAAGAGTTTTATTATCACTTGCTGTAAATTGTGACTGACCTTTATATAGTTGGATGTGAAAAATGTTTTTTTGAATGGAGATCTCGAAGAAGAAGTCCATATGAAAATTCCACCAGAGATGAAGAAACACTTCAGTGGTCGAGTAGTGTGCAAACTTCTCAAATCTCTTTATGGCTTGAATCAGTCACCTCAGGCATAGTTTGACAAATTTGCAAAGTTAGTTGTCAAACATGGATATACTCAAAGGCAGACTGATCATACTCTATTTTTCAAGTTCTCTTCAACAGGGAAGCTAGCAATTTCATTGTCTATGTAGATGACATAATCTTAACTGGAGATGACTTAGGAGAAATTTCGAACTCAAAAGACTTCTTGCCTCCAAATTTGAAATCAAAGATCTAGGAACCCTCAAATACTTTCTTGGTATGGAAGTAGCCCGATCGAAAGAATGAATTGTTATATCACAACGAAAGTATATCCTAGATCTTCTAAAGGAAACTGAAATGATTTGGAGCAAGCTGGTTGACACTCCCATGGATCCAAACTTGAAAGTTAATCGAAGAGAGGATTCAACTCCAGTAGAGAGGGGGAGCTATCAAAGAATAGTAGGAAAACTAAATTATTTCTCTCATACCAGACCTGATATCGCCTTCCCTATCAGCGTTGTTAGTCATCATATGCACAGTCCTTGTGAGGAGCACTTGGAAGCAGTGTATCGTATTCTAAGGTATCTGAAAATGATACCAAGTCTTGGTTTGCACTTCAAAAAAATACAACAACCGAGACTTGGAAGTTTACACAGACTCTAGTTGAGCTGGAGAGCTGACCAACAGACGATCAACTAGTGGTTATTGCACCTATGTACGGGGTAATTTAATTACTTGGCGTAGTAAAAAGCAGTCTGTGGTCTTAAGGAGTAGTGCAGAGTCAAAATATCGTGTTTTAGCCTTAGGTATTTGTGAAGGGATGTGGATCAAAAGGCTCATGAATGAATTGAAGTTTGACTCTCCCAAGTCCTTTAAAATGTACAGTGATAGTCAAGCAGCAATTAGCATTGCTAAAAATCTGGTTCACCACAATAGAACTAAACATGTTGAAATAAACACACTTCATTTCTGAGAAGGTGAATTCAAAGATCATTGAGCTCAACTACATTCCTACAAAGAAATAGATTGCCGACATCCTAACAAAGGTCCTACCAAAAACAAGTTTTGAAGAATTTAATTCCAAGCTGGGTTTGTATAACATATACAACTCAGCTTGAGGGGGAGTGTAGAAATATCATTGTAAATACATTATGTACAACTATTTTTAGGTTGTAATTGACAACTAAGTTTAGGATGTATTTTTTCCTCATATTTTGTCTAGCCAACTATTCAGCCTATTATATAGGCCATACTATTCATCAATAAAATTAGATTAGAAGTATTATTCACAAAAAACTATAGTGTTTGAAAGCATTATAGGGTACACATAATCTCAAGCCAACCAACATATAAGAAAACAGTTTTGCTATAGTGCAGTGTTTGACAAACAACTTACAAAGAACATAAAGAAACAAATACAAAAATGATATTAATTGAAATATGAAATAAAATTCTAAACAGCAATACCTTCAGATTTATGCATTTGTTTATCCAATTTATCCATCACCTACATAAATTCATTTTTAGTAGGGTGACATAGTAATCCCTATCTAAATGACTTTAACGACTCTCATACAGCTTATCATAATCAACCGTAACATAGAACGAAAAAAATGGACAAGTGTAAAAGATCACATCAAATTTATCTTCTTAATAATTTCCCTTTTCGAGCAGTCCAGTTGAAATACAAAATGATGCTGCAGTGACATGACTAAGGTAGAATGTAGGTGATGGATAAAGTGATCCAGAGGAGCTGCTAATGAAATTAAAATTTTGAGTAGTGAACTAACAAAATGAGTTATTTGGGAACCACAGACATAAACACACACTTCACTCTCATTACTCTCTGAAAAGTGACAGAATAGTTTCTTTTTGTCTTTCTTAATAAAAACATAGCAAGTATCAAAGATGTGATAGTGTATAATGATGTTGTTGAATCATGAAAAAGAGGAATATTTCAAGCAAGAAAAGAAAAAAGAAAATTCGAAGAACGCTGTTTTAGATTCTTGGTAATTAGATAGCAAGGAAAAATACCCCCATGCAAACAAAGAAAAGATAAAAAAGAAGTGACAACAAAGTACCGTTCCCTGATTTCTTGTTTCTATGCCAGTCATGAGAGAATTGAAGGAGTCCTAACCAAATTTAAAGGAGACATCCTTAGTATAAAACATTGTAACATAAACATACACAAGGGAATTCAGTTCAGGTAGTAACCATTTGTTCCTGTAACCTGACATTTATGTCTTCTGTAACCTTGAGGTAATAAGTCCTGTCAAGGTAAAACCTTACACTATAATATTTGGTTTGGAGGACTTGAATAATTCTAGTTTGCAAGCTACATTACCTTTTCTCCGTCAGCTTGGCAGAAAAGCCAATTCTTTCTTGTTGAATAAGCTCCAAACTCTACTTGTCGAATAAATTTGGAGAGAGAAACAAAGGAAGAATCACCAAAATATATTGTTATTGATGTTGCTTATAAAAATTTCGAAAAATTAAAAAAATAATAAGTTTATCATTTTCAAATTAGAAACTAAACTAACTAGAAGAATAGAATCAGTTGTGCTGAGTCATCAACATATATCATTTTCATTGTCTACCTGAGAAATAGTGGTAGAATCGGACTCTAAAGAAGATATCTTCCTACGATTTTCCAATATTTTAGAGCATATTTCTCCCTTTGTCTTCACCATTGCTTCATTATCCTTATTGAGTTGATCTACTTGTGATTTTGCTGCAAAATCATTCAGGACAGTCGATTGAAGACGATGATGATGGTTACATGAATTGTTATCAAAGTGACCATGCATATTTCACTTATTTCATTAAAAAGGAATTAAGAAAACAAAATTAAAATTACTAGAATGATATTTGATACTGGAAGCATCATAAGTATTAGATTTAAAATATTCAAGGCAAATTTAGAGTATACTGCAACCGATTCAATTGCAGTTACCTTCTCCATTCGCATTCATATATTTCTTGGAAGAAATTAAATAAACTGTATATTTGATTAGCACAAATCTGAATGCATTTATGTTTGAATGTTCGAGTCAAATTCTTTGACGATGTGATCAATCAAATGTATAATGCAAGAAAGAAAAAAGAAAGAACACCAGAAATAAGATCGTTCTCGAAGGTGTGAATTGTCGTCAATTGCGTTTGTTCTTCCACTGAGACCTCTGCTGCCTGATCTTCCACATCTGTAGTTTTCACATTTCAATACCAAACGAAAGAGGGAAAAAAAAGTCAAAAATTGAATTTCTCCATCTCCAATAGTGAAAATGCAATTGAGAGAGAGAGAGAGAGAGACCGTTCATTTGAGAGCGCAAGGTCTTCATATACTGCAAGTACTCCTCCATTTCTAATTCAATTTGCAGAACTGAGAAATCTACGAAGACGGAGAGAAGCTTTTAGAGGGAAACAGATATAGGAGAAATCTGCAATGCGGCCGTACGGAACGCCGCAGCTGTGCGATTTTCTCCATATATTTTTTTCATTATTATTACTTTTAATCTCCCTGTAACACGTGGTCAATACCCCCGTAGATGTAAATTAATAATATTTACAGAATAATAATCATATGTAACAAAATTATGCACAAAATATCAAAATATTAAACTAACTGAGATGTAAGAGTGTTTTTTTTTTAAAGTGTGATACAATCCGAAATGAATGTTATTAGTTAAAAAACCTGTCATATTTCAGTTGGTATATATTTCGGTGGATAATTTTATTTTACATATCATTACATGTTTACATATAGTAGCATTTAAATACTTTATTTTATGAAAAAATATCTAAAGTTATTAAAATGTAGCATTTAAATATCCAAACTCTTTTTTTAAAGATAAAAATACATAAAATTGATAAAACGTTGCACTTTTACTACCTAAGCAATTAAAAAAAATTAATGCAAATATATTTTAAATTATAAAAAATCATTATAATTATATAAAAATATAAAAATTATCCTAAATTAATTCAAAATTTAAAGAATAGTTTTCTTTAATGATAATAGTGAATAAATATTTTTTTTATTACATTAACATTATTTAATAATTTTTTCCTCTTTTAAATGTATTTTAGTTATTGATTTTTCTTTTAATCATTTTCAATCAAAATATTTTTTTTATTAAATAAATTATTTTTTTAATTTTGGAACTAATTTATGTTATTTTGTATATTTTTATATAATTTTAATGATTTTTATAATTTAAAATACATTTGTATAATTTTTTTAATTATTTAGTAGTAAAGGTATAACGTTTTAGTAACTTTGGGTATTTTTTGCGGCAAAAATATAGTTTGGGTATTTAAATGCGACATTTTAACAATTTTGGGTACTTTTCCCATAAAAAACTGTTTGGGTATTTAAATACTACATTCTATAAACATTAGGTATTTTTGTTGCAAATATCTCTTTTTAATATTTTTTTTATGTTTAACTTGAATTTTAAGTATACTTAAAAATGAACACGTGTTCCCAGTTAAAGAAACACATGCTCCTATCTAATATTATTTTAAATGTTTTTGAAAGAAAATTTGAAAATCTCAAAATCTAGTCGAAAACCCTTGTTATGGATGTTATGGCTGGAGTGGAGTGATAAAGAGGAATAGATTTTTCGGCTGTTAAAATGAAGGATTATGCTTGTGGGAACTTAAATATTGTGCAGGTGGACGACGAGTGTTCGACAAGTGTTCTAGTGGTTGTAGAACTCTGGTAATTTTTTTGAACTTGTCTAATATTTTAGTTTTTGTTTTCGTGTCAAAATTTGGGGTTTTATTTTGTGTTGTAGGGAATTGAAAACCTGATATTTTTTGGGTAGTTAACTTTATTGTATGATCTATTTCATGTTTGGAAGGAGTGGTTATGGTTTGAATTTGTACCGAATGGGCAATTATTTTACTGAATTCGTTTGATTGGAATTTTTTGAGGAAGAACAATTAGATTGATATGAAGTATTTGTTGGTAGGGGTGGATAGTTTTGATAAGACTTACTTATTATTTTGAACAATTTATGTGAATTTTGTTTATTAGTTTTGTTATATTGATTCATTATGTAATGCCCCAAATTTCCTAATAAGGTTTAGGACCTTGATTAGGAGGCCGGGAGGGCCATAAATGATTTATTATGATATTTAATGATTATATGCATGTTTATGTGAATTATATTATTATATGATGGTGAATGCATGCATATGGGCTCATATTTTAAATGCAAGGGCATTTTGGTAATTTGGTCGTTGGGGGCGTGATTGTGTAATTTTATGCATATGGGTGAATTATAATTAATATAGCCACATTATAGGGTGGGTTGGTTCGAGCTTTTCGACATGAGACGATCATGAGGTGTAAGTGTTCGGTCTAGTCATAACGGGTTTAAGTTCGGGGCTCGGGGTGAGTCTCGGGGTGAAATTTATTGATTAGAGCATTACCGGGAATTAAAGGATAATGGGATGTGATTTATTGGTAATTGAAAATATGGAGATTAGTGGGAATTGGGAAGCGTTAATTATGATTGATGAGATAGGTGGAAAGTACCAATTTTACCCTTGAAATGGTTTAGAGGCTTTTATTGGCTTAGGGGTATTTTGGTCATTTTGGGTTTTGGATATATGTGATTTAAAGGCTGCTGGCTGTGGAAAGTGGTAGATTAAAACAGAGTTAAAACAGAGCCTATCCCTTCTTTCTCCCTTCCTTCCCGTACAAGTTCTCCTTCACCCTCTTCTTTAGGTTTTGAGAGCCTATCTTGAGGAAGCTAGCTAGGGAGTCAAGCTTGGGGAGGTTTAGCTTGAGTTCAGCCATTAAAGTGGATTCAAATCGTGTTTGAGGTAAGCTTCAACCATTAATTGCTGGTTCAGATACTCTGTTTTTCTTATAGTTTTCAGCTCTAGAATTTGATGTGGGAAGTTGGAATCAAGGGGAGTTTTTGGTGTGTGTGTGATTGGGTTTTGGTGAGGAGGTGATGTAGGTGAGGTTTAGGGGTTGAATTGGATGTTTTGGTAAGGTTTGGGATGTGTTTGGAAGGTTGGTTTCAAGAGGAATCGCAAGAATGGAGTTTCAGTGCAGCTGCTGGTCTGAAGCTGGCGCCCCAGCACCAGCCCTAGCGCCCCAGCGCTACTCAGGGCAGAGAGCAGCCCTCTCTGTTTCTAGGACAGCGCCCCAGCGCTGGTGGGTGGCGCCTAGGCGCTAGGCCAGTTTCAGGAGGTGTTGATTTTAGGGTTTGGGATGGTTTTTAAGGCTTGGGGGTTAGTTCCTTTGCTCCTTTTGAGTAGTTTGAGAGTCCCGAGAGTGGGGGATTGGTCCCGGTAGTGTGGTATAGTTTGTAAACCATTCATTGATTTGTTTTATTAATGGTTTCTAATTGGTTATGACTAGGTGACCGTTAAGGGACTAAAAGCTGATTGTTCTCAAAGGTTGTTTCTTTTATTAATTCTCGCTTGGACCCAAGGTAAGAAAATTGCACCCTGTGTATATGTGACATGCATGGCTATTATGGATGCATGTTGTTTGATTATTGAGCATGACATGCATGGCTATTATGATGCATGTTGGTTGGCTATTGAGTATGACATGCATGGCTATGATTGATGCATGTTGGATGTTTAAATGTAAACATTGTTAGCATAATGAATGCTTGGCAAGCTTTCCCATTTGCATATGATTATTGTTGAGGCATGCTGGATGATTAAGTGTGATGCATGAGATGCACGAGAAACATATGATTAGGGCATGCCATGAGTGATGAATATGAGATTGGCCAGAGCTTGAGTCTCTGAGTTTGTGCATGATCATGATTATGCTGGCAACTATTTAGTAAGCATGTTGAATGCCCTATTCTTGGATAATTGGCATATGATACATATTGATAGCATTGCTTACTTGTGCATGGTACTGACTAATTAATCAGATTTGGCAAAGGTGCTGGGATCAACTGTGAAGTTGTGACTTATTAGTCAGGTTCGGCAGTGGTACCGGGCACTGGTCACGTTGCACTGACTAAATAGTCAGAATTGGCAAAGGTGTTAGTATCAGCTGTGAAGCTGTGACTTATTAGTCCAGTTCGGCGGTGATACTGGACACTGGTCACATAGCGCTGACTGATTAGTCAGAACGGTTTTAGCGTGGTTCACGCAAGCCAACGGAGATTAGATCTAATCGACCATCAGCATTGAATGACTCAAGGAGCATTAATGCTAGACCGACCTCGAGGGTCAATGAATGAAATAAGTGCTTGGAGGCTAGTGGCTTACCTAGCAGCCACTCTCCCTCTTGAATCATATGGTGTTCACTCATTGGTTTGGAAGCTTTATGCTCCGTGTGATTATAATGATAATCATTTGATAATGCTTATGTATAGTGTTATGTTTTCTTGCTGGGCTTCGGCTCACGGGTGCTGTGTGGTGCAGGTAAAGGCAAGAGGAAGCTAGACCATCCTTGAGTTGGAGGGCTTAGGTGATGACGTGTACATATGCAGCTGCTTGTCCGTCACGGCCGAGGTTTAAAGTGGAACTAGAGTTGAACCATGTTTTGCCGCTTAGAACGGCCTGTTGTAAATATTTTCTGTAGTAAACTCTAAAATTTATATTTTCGGGATCCCAATGTATATACTAAACGTTCTAGTGAAACGTTACACCCTAACCAAAATGTTTAATCCCTAAACCGCTAATCATACTTAGTTGCACGATTTTGGCCAAATGACTCGATTAGCGAGTTTAGCACTGTTTACAAGGCACACCGCAACGGTCCCAGGAGTTGGGGCATTACACATTATGTGTTCTTACCTCCTATGGTGATTGAATTAGGTCATCAATTCCATTGACATGGGCATTGTTTTCATTGGAAGGTTGTTATTACTAATTAGATGTGAAATTGAAAGATGTAATTTAAGGTGAGGCTATTATAGAAACTTATTTAGAAGGACTTCGAAGTAATTTCAATGTTTTGTCGAGGGACAAAATTGTGTAGATCGATATTGTAATGACCCAAATTTACTAATAAGGCTTAAGGGCCTTGATTAGTGTGTCAAGAGGGCATAATTGGAATATATGTGATTTAATGATTAAAAGTATGCTATATGACTATTTGAATATCTGAGATGTATGACTATGTGTATTAGTATGCATGCAGGCCCTGATTAGGTTAGAAATGGCATAATTGTAATTTTGTCCCATTGAGGGCATAACTGTATATATATGTGATAACTGTTGAGACCACATTATTATGTGGATATATTTGTGATCTGTGATTCGAGACGATCCTAGTGAGCAGGTTAGAGAAAAAGTCACGGCGGGGATTTATACTTGGCTCGGGGCGAGCCTAGGGGTATAAATGGGAATTTAGAGAATATATTGGGATTAATTTTGATATTGAGGAATATAATTGGTGATTAATTAGGTATTGGGAAGTAAGCGGAAAATATTAGAGACACTCGAGGAATTAGCGGGAATTGGGTGAAATGACCAAAATACCCCTAGGTGGATTAAAGGAGTTAGAATTAAAGGGGAGGGTATTGTGGTCATTTGGGCTTATAAAGGATAGGCATAACTGAGGCTTTATGTTTAGTGGAATTTGTAGAAAGAAATAGAAGTCTGAAGAAAGAAAGGAAAGGAAAGAAAGAAAAGAAGAGAAGGAAAGAGGGAAAGGAAAACAAGGTATTTTATCAAGGTCGATTTAGGCTTTTTCTACATCAGCTCTTGAGGTCTTTTGGAGCAGAAACTCAGGAAGAGTTTGGGCAAGGGCTAGAGGCTAGGATCCCTGTTCTAGCTTGAGGAATTGGCAGAGCAACTCATTCAGTTGAGGTAAGACTTTGAAGCTTTCTTTAGTTTCTAGTTTTGGTGTTGAACTATGATGTCTAAGTTGAATTTGATGGGAATTCTAGGGAATTCAATCCAAGGGTTTGAGGAGGAGTAAGCCAAGGAGGTGTAGAGGCTGACTTAAGGTCGAATCCCCATTGAAGGTATGAAATTCTATGCTCTAAATTCTGAGGTTTTGATTGTTGTGCTGAAGTTTTTGAGTTTGAGGTTCAACCATGGTGAATTTTAAGATTGAGAGTGCATGTGTTAAAGTTTTATGTTGTTGGGATGCTTGGGATGAGTTAGACATGTTAGTAAGCTTGATTCTAGGTTTGGTGGAAGTTTGGAGAAGTTTTGATAAGGTTTGGCTCGGGGGAAGTCGAAGGAGGGAAAAACAGCATTTGTTGTTCTGTGACTAGTGCTACAGCGCTAGCCTTTGGGCGATGTAGCGCTAGGCCAAGTGTTCTGGGCGAGTTTGGGCTTTGCTTGTAGCGCTGTAGTGCCCTCCTTAGAGCGCTGTAGCGCTACCCTGTTTCCAGAAAGGGGTTTTTGAGTTATTTTCAAGGGATTTTGCCTGGGGGTTCGGGGTTCGATTCCACCACCCCGTTTGGTGGAATTAGAGCTTCCCGAGGTTAGGTTTTGGACTTGAGGTTTGGTGATGATTCTGTCCTATGGTTGTGACTAGGTGTGCGCTAGGGCTCAAGAGGGATCGTGCTAAGGGATCAAAGTGAACGAAGCTAGCGAGTTTAAAGGTAAGAAAACTGCACCCGGTTATATGTTTGTGACGGGACTAAGTGCTCCTGATATCTGTATAATGCCAATGATGGTTTTATGCTATGGGACATGTGATAAACGACCTAAGGGTGTCGTATACAATATTTGCGCACAGGGCGCGGCTTGGCCACTGGTAGCCGAGGATAGCTTAATATTCACTGAGCTCGGTTTAAGCAGGCCGGAGTCAGTGGGATAAACAGAGGGTGCGGCCTAAGGGCTCTAACCCTAGTTATCATTTGTGAATTGGTTATTGATATGAGATGATATGTTTGGTATGCTGAATACTTAGTTATCATGAATGCTTAAACTGTTGAGAACATGTTTATGTGATATGAGATATTGGATTGTCTGTTGATTGTTTATGCTCTGTTATTGTGTTTTCTTGCTGGGCCTTGGCTCACGGGTGCTACGTGGTGCAGGTAAAGGCAAAGGCAAGCTGGACCAATCCTTAGATGGAGAGCTGCGGGGCTAAATGTACATAGTCAGTTGTTCGACCGCCATGGCTAAGGAGTGGATCAGGACAAGGAATGCCTATCAGTCTGTTTTGCCTTAGAGTGGCTAATTACTGTATTTAAATCTTGGATCTTTGTAAATGACTTTAATCGTTATATTTTTGGGATCCTGTGTAAACAGAAAATGTTTATTTATAAGAAATGCGGCTTTTGAGACCAAAATATTTTAACCCTAGTTCCATTATAGTTTCAGTAACACATTTTTAATTAAATGACTTGATTAGCAAGTCTATCACTTTTATAAACACACAGTGTAACGGTCTTGGCTATCCAGGGCGTTACAACTTAGTATTAGAGCGTCCTAGGTTTATGGGTTCCTGAAGACTGGCTGGACATGTACATTCGCCGTGAAAGACATGCTCGACTCAGGGTTTGGTAATTGTGTACACATGATTATGTGCTTAAATGATTTGGATGAGATATGACTGTTGATATCTGTTTGGTTAATAGGGAGCATGAGATATTTATAGGGCATGGCCTTTGACTATTGCATGATGATATTGAGGCGTGCTTATCAGCAATGTTATGCATGTGAATGAATATTTGGATAAATTGCTATGAAATTGATTGCTTGTGAATGATTGGAGTTCCAGTGATGGATCATGAAAGGATTATTACCCTGTCATCATAGTCTGATTGCTGAGTCGTTGATTGCAGATTGACTTGGATAATTATGCGTCCAAGAAAATCTACGCGACTAGTCGGCAGGTCCGGGACTAGAGATGATGATCAATACCAAACCCCTCCGCCAGTCCCTGAGAACTGGCAGCAACTGATGGCAGACATGCAGGCTCGGCTACAGAGCCAAGATGAACAGATCCGAATTTTGCGGCAGCAGGCTCCATCTGGGAGTGTTGCCCCCATTGTGCCACCTGCAGTGGTACCTGTTGTGCAGCTAGCTGAGGTTGGGAACAAGTGGGAACCGTTGTATGAACGGTTCAGGAAGCAACAGCCCTCGATCTTTGAGGGAGGACCTAATCCACTGAAGGCTGAATAGTGGATGACTATGATTACTACTATTCTTGATTTTATGAGGGTAGAGGGACATGACAGAGTGGCCTGTGCCACATATATGCTGAGAGAGGATGCCTGAATCTGGTGGGAGGTGGCATCACAGAACAGATATGTTACTGCTTTGACTTGGGAAGGATTTAAGGACCTATTCAGTCAAAAGTACTATAATGTTGCCATCAGGGCAGCGAAAGTAAATGAGTTCATGGGGCTAGTTCAGGGCAGTATGACAGTTACAGAGTATGCTCTAAAGTTTGACAGACTTGCAAAGTTCGCACCAGATCTTGTGCCTACTGATGCAGTTAGGCAGGACAGATTCATTAGAGGGCTTAATGCTATGATTGCCCGAGATGTGAGGATTACGACAGTTCCTGGAGGGACAACTTATGCCCAGGCTGTAGAAAAGGCTCTTACCGCTGAGGAAGCGGAGAATAAGATTTGGAGAGATAGTGCAATGAGATGGGAGGGCCACAGGGAGGTGCCTCCATATGCTGGTTCTGGTAGGGGCGGAGGCCCCAGTGATTTGAAGAGGAAGACCCCTGATGCTTCGATCGCTCCTGGTCTTGATAGGAGAGGTCGGGGTACTCAGGGTGGCCGTCAGGGAGGCGGTGATGCATGGAGGACTTATCCTGAGTGTACAAGGTGCAGAAGACGCCATCCGGGCGAGTGTTGGGCTAAGGCCTGTTATGTGTGTGGGGTGGTGGGACACCTCAAGAAAGATTGCCCGACAGTGAAGAAGGGAGATACGGGGAAGGTGGACAGCTTGACTCCAGCTCGAGTGTTCACCCTGACACAAGCAGAGGCTGAGGCTAGTCCCTCGGTAGTGACAAGTCATCTTTCTAGTGCTGGCACTCCTTTTACTGTATTGATTGACTTTGGTGCTACACACTCGTTTGTTTCTAGTAAGGTGATTGATAGACTGTGTAGACCTAGTGAGTATTGTGTTTCAGGGTTTGGGACTATTTTGCCTACAGGGGAACTGGTAGTATCTAGGAAGTGGATTAGAGCACTGCCAGTGATAGTTGATGGTAGGGAGTTATCAGTAGACTTAATTGAGTTGAGTATGGAGGACTTTGATATGATTCTAGGTATGGATTGGTTGGTTAGATATGGAGCTACCATTGACTGCAGGAAGAAGATGGTGACTTTTGAGCCAGAGGGTGAGGATCCCTTTGTTTTTGTGGGAGTGGTGCATGGACCCCGCGTACCCAGGATATCGGCGTTGAGAGCCAGAGACTTGTTACAGGGTGGATGCATAGGCTTTCTAGCTAGTGTGGTGGATACCACCAAGGTTTCACCAGTAGGACCGAAGGAGACCAGATTGGTTTGCGAGTTCTTAGATGTGTTTCCTGAGGACTTGCCAGGGTTGCTGCCACGTAGAGAAATTCAGTTTGTTATTGAGTTGGCGCCAGGGACAGAGCCAGTGTCGAGGGCACCATATAGGATGGCACCGGTGGAACTGAAAGAATTGAAGATACAGCTGCAAGAGCTTCTGGATTTGGGGTTTATCAGGCCTAGTTACTTGCCATGGGGTGCTCCAGTCTTATTTGTGAAGAAGAAGGATGGGACTTTGAGAATGTGTATAGATTACCAGGAATTGAACAAGTTGACTATCAAGAATAAGTATCCCCTACCAAGGATTGATGACTTGTTCGATCAGCTACAGGGTAAGACGGTGTTCTCAAAGATTGATCTTCGATCTGGTTATCACCAGCTGAGGATCAAGGATGAGGACATACCGAAGACGGCCTTCCGAATGCGGTACATGCACTATGAGTTTCTGGTCATGTCATTTGGTTTGACCAATGCCCCAGCAACCTTTATGGATATAATGAACAGGGTGTTCAAAAAATTTCTGGATCAGTTCGTTATTGTCTTCATCGACGACATCTTAGTGTATTTCGGTTCAGAGGCAGAGCACGAGCTTCATCTTCGACAGGTTCTTCAGAGGTTGAGGGAGCATCAGTTGTATGTCAAGTTTAAGAAATGTGAATTTTGGATACCAGAAGTGACATTCCTTGGACATATCGTGGGTGCAGATGGGATTAAGGTGGATCCATCTAAGGTAGAGGCGGTTAGGGATTGGGCGAGGCCAAGGAATGCCTCGGAGGTGCAGAGTTTTCTTGGTTTGGCAGGTTAATACAGACGGGTTGTAGAGGGCTTCTCAAAGATAGCGGCACCGATGACAGAATTGACACGGAAGAATTTGAAGTTTATCCGGTCAGACAAGTGCGAAGGCAGTTTTCAAGAGTTGAAGCGACGACTATTACAGCGCCTGTGTTGAGTCTTCCTTCGGAGGAAGGGAAGTTTGTTGTTTACTGCGATGCATCGAGGTTGGGTTTAGGCTGTGTGTTGATGCAAAATGTGAAGGTTATAGCTTATGCATCACGACAGCTGAAGGAATATGAACAGCGGTATCCTACCCATGACTTGGAGTTAGCAGCAGTGGTATTCGCATTGAAGATTTGGCGACATTATCTATATGGGGAGAAGTGCGAGGTATACACTGACCATAAGAGTCTGAAGTATTTCTTTACACAGAAGGACCTGAACATGAGACAGAGGCGTTGGCTTGAGTTGGTAAAGGACTATGATTGTGATATTCTTTACCATCCGGGGAAAGCCAATGTGGTGGCAGATGCATTGAGCTGGAGAGGCCCAGGTCAGTTATACAGTTCCATTCAGATCTCAAGGGAGTTAGCTGATGAGATGGTCAGAGCGTGGATAGATTTGGTGGTAGGCCGGTTGGCCAATATTACTCTGCAGTCGACCCTGCTAGAGCAGGTCAGAGAAGGACAGTTGGCAGACGCTCAGTTACAAGGGATTAGAGAGAATGTCTTAGCGGGAGTTGCTAAGGACTATTCTATATCTGAGGTTGGTTTGCTTTGGTATCAGGGATGAATATGTGTTTCAGTTGATGAAGGGATCAGATGAGAGAAAATAGATGAGTCTCATACGACGCCGTACTCACTTCATCCGGGTACCATGAAGGTGTACCAGGATCTACGAATGTTATATTGGTGGCCCGGGATGAAAAAGGATGTGGTGGAGTACGTAGCCAGATGCTTAACCTGTCAACAGGTGAAAGCTGAGCATCAGCGACCAGCTGGGTTGCTTCAGCCTTTGGGTATTCCCGAGTGGAAATGGGAGGACATTACTATGGATTTTTTGGGAGGTTTACCCAGAACAGTGGGGCTTCATGACTCGGTTTGGGTGATAGTGGACAGATACACCAAGTCAGCCCATTTTCTTCCAGTAAGATCGACATATACTGTGGATCAATATGCTAAGTTATATGTGAGGGAGATCGTACGTCTCCATGGGGTTCCTAAGTCTATAGTGTCAGACCGGGATCCTATCTTCACTTCCACGTTTTGGAGTGGTTTGCAGAAAACTTTGGGGACTCAGCTGAAGTTCAGTACAGCCTTTCATCCTCAGACTGACAGACAGTCTGAGAGGACGATTCAGGTGTTGGAGGATATGCTCAGAGCGTGTGTGATTGACTTTGAGGGTTCATGGAGTAAGTATCTTCTGTTGATTGAATTCTCGTATAACAATAGTTACCAGTCAACAATTGGAGTGGCTCCTTATGAGATGTTGTATGGGAGGAAGTGTAGATCACCCATTCATTGGATGAGATGGGTGAGAGGAAGTATTTGGGACCAGACATGGTTCAGAGAACAAGTGAAGCTATAGAAAAGATCTGAGCTAGGATGCTCGCCTCTCAGAGCAGACAGAAAAGCTACGCTGATCCTAAGCGTAGGGACGTGGAATTCCAGGTTGGGGACCATGTGTTTCTCCGAGTTTCGCCATTGCGGGGAGTGAGGAGGTTTGGAAAGAAGGGCAAGCTAAGCCCTAGATTCATTGGACCATTTGAGATCCTGGAAAGGATTGATCAGGTGGCTTACAGGTTAGCCTTACCGCCATCATTGTCAGGAGTCCATGACATATTCCATGTTTCTATGTTTCGGAGACGTCTCGGATGTAACTCATGTATTGAGGTATGAAGATTTGGAGTTACAAACAGATTTGGCTTATGAAGAGCAACTGGTTCATATCTTGGATCGAAAAGATAAAGTATTGCGGAATAAGACGGTTCCTCTTGTTAAAGTGTTGTGGAGGAATAGTAAGGTCGAGGAGACGACCTGGGAGCTTGAAACAGCGGTGCGGGATCAGTATCCCGAGTTATTCAGGTAAATTTCGAGGACGAAATTCTCATTAGGAAGGGATAGTTGTAACGACCCAAATTTACTAATAAGGCTTAAGGGCCTTGATTAGTGTGTCGAGAGGGCATAATTGGAATATATGTGATTTAATGATTAAAAGTATGCTATATGACTATTTGAATATCTGAGATGCATGACTATGTGTATTAGTATGCATGCAGGCCCTGATTAGGTTAGAAATGACATAATTGTAATTTTGGCCCGTTGAGGGCATAACTGTATGTATATGTGATAACTGTTGAGACCACATTATTATGTGGATATATTTGTGATCTGTGATTCGAGACGATCCTAGTGAGCAAGTTAGCAAAAAAGTCACGACGGGGATTTATACCCTGCTCGGGGCGAGCCTAGGGGTATAAATAAGAATTTAGAGAATATATTGGGGTTATTTTGATATTGAGGAATATAATTGGTGATTAATTAGGTATTGGGAAGTAAGCAGAAAATATTAGAGACACTCGAGGAATTAGCGGGAATTGGGTGAAATGACCAAAATACCCCTAGGTGGATTAAAGGAGTTAGAATTAAAGGGGAGGGTATTGTGGTCATTTGGGCTTATAAAGGATAGGCATAAATGAGGCTTTATGTTTAGTGGAATTTGTAGAAAGAAATAGAAGTCTGAAGAAAGAAAGGAAAGGAGAGAAAGGAAAGGAGAGAAAGAAAAGAAGAGAAGGAAAGAGGGAAAGGAAAACAAGGTATTTTATCAAGGTCGATTTAGGCTTTTTCTCCATCAGCTCTTGAGGTCTTTTGGAGCAGAAACTCAGGAAGAGTTTGGGCAAGGGCTAGAGGCTAGGATCCCTGTTCTAGCTTGAGGAATTGGCAGAGCAACTCATTCAGTTGAGGTAAGACTTTGAAGCTTTCTTCAGTTTCTGGTTTTGGTGTTGAACTATGATGTCTAAGTTGAATTTGATGGGAATTGTAGGGAATTCAAGCCAAGGGTTTGAGGAGAAGTAAGCCAAGGAGGTGTAGAGGCTGACTTAAGGTCGAATCCCCATTGAAGGTATGAAATTCTAAGCTCTAAATTATGAGGTTTTGATTGTTGTGCTGAAGTTTTTGAGTTTGAGGTTCAACCATGGTGAATTTTGAGATTGAGAGTGCATGTGTTAAAGTTTTATGTGGTTGGGATGCTAGGGATGAGTTAGACATGTTAGTAAGCTTGATTCTAGGTTTGGTGGAAGTTTGGAGAAGTTTTGATAAGGTTTGGCTCGGGGGAAGTCGAAGGAGGGAAAAACAGCATTTGCTGTTCTGTGACTAGTGCTACAGCGCTAGCCTTTGGGCGCTGTAGCGCTAGGCCAAGTGTTTTGGGCGAGTTTGGGCTTTGCTTGTAGCGCTGTAGCGCCCTCCTTAGTGCGCTGTAGCGCTACCCTGTTTCCAGAAAGGAGTTTTTGAGTTATTTTCAAGGGTTTTTGCCCGGGGGTTCGATTCCACCACCCCGTTTGGTGGAATTAGAGCTTCCCGAGGGCTCGGGATTAGTCCCGAGGTTAGGTTTTGGACTTGAGGGTTGGTGATGATTCTGACCTATGGTTGTGACTAGGTGTGCGCTAGGGCTCAAGAGGGATCGTGCTCAGGGATCAAAGTGAACGAAGCTAGCGAGTTTAAAGGTAAGAAAACTACACCCGGTTATATGTTTGTGACGGGACTAAGTGCTCCCGATATCTGTATAATGTCAATGATGGTATTATGCCATGGTACATGTGATAAACGGCCTAAGGGTGCCGTATACAATATTTGCGCACAGGGCACGGCTTGGCCACTGGTAGTCGAGGACAGCTTAATATTCACTGAGCTCGGTTTAAGCGGGCCGGAGTCAGTGGGATAAACAGAGGGTGCGGCCTAAGGGCGCTAACCCTAGTTATCATTTGTGAATTGGTTATTGATATGAGATGATATGTTTGGTATGTTGAATACTTGGTTATAATGAATGCTTAAACTGTTGAGAACATGTTTATGTGATATGAGATATTAGATTGTCTGTTGATTGTTTATGCTCTGTTATTGTGTTTTCTTGCTAGGCCTTGGCTCGCGGGTGCTACGTGGTGCAGGTAAAGACAAAGGCAAGCTGGACCAATCCTGAGATGGAGAGGTGTGGGGCTGAATGTACATAGTCAGCTGTTCGGCCGCCATGGCTGAGGAGTGGATCAGGACAAGGAATGCCTTAGAGTGGATCATTTACAAAGATCAAGACAGGAGTGGATCAGTCTGTTTTGCCTTAGAGTGGCTAATTACTGTATTTAAATCTTGGATCTTTGTAAATGACTTTAATCGTTATATTTTTGGGATCCCGTGTAAACAGAAAATGTTTATTTATAAGAAATGCGACTTTTGAGACCAAAATCTTTTAACCCTAGTTCTATTATAGTTTCAGTAACACGTTTTTAATTAAATGACTTGATTAGCAAGTCTGACACTTTTATAAACACACAGTGTAACGGTCTTGGCTATCCAGGGCGTTACAGATATGGAGAGTGATGTTATTTGTAGGAAATACATCTTACATGATCTTTGTTTATTTTCATACAATTTACATATTATAAAAAAAAAAAAAACACATGCAATTTCCTAGAACATGCTCCTATGAAATTGATACAAATACAAAGTAAAGTAAAAACTTACATGACGCAGCGGAACGGGAACAACTCTTTCCTTCAATCTCTCTAACCCTTGATTCCTTTCTATATTAGAGTATTATCAAGAGATTGAACTAGATTAGCAACACAGTCTTCCTCACCAAGCCTTTGATCAACCTAGAACTAGTGTGAGCTGGTTCTCATCACATGAGATAGAGATCTAGAAGAGAATAAGAAGAAAGTGAATGGCCAAGAAAGGATTAGATTGTCTAGGTTTTCACTTACCCAATGAATCAACTGAGACTAACCTGTGAAAAGTCTAAATATCATATTCCTTATATAGGCAACTTAATGGGCTTTATTTAAATTAATTAAAATAATAAACAAAAAGATAAAAGCCTTGGGCTGACTTGAACCCAATCTCTTTGTTTTGAATTTAAATCCCAATTGTGCCTAAATTGAAAACTTTTTTATTAATTTTTTTAATTAATTAATTAAATCCTTATTCAAATTAACTAATTATAATTTGAAAGTTGAGTTAATATTATTTATTTAGATCGACACCAATTTATCAATATTAATAAACTTACCCAAAGATTCTCTTTTATTCTTTAAATCTCATATCATTGTAAATTTTTCAAAATTGACCTAGTTAACTTTAAAAATTCTTATTGATAATTAAATCAATTAATTGAGACATTCTAGATGATTTACTCAAAGGTAATGCGGGGACCAGGGATCCATGAAATCAAGCTCCAATAAGTTACCGTGAATGTATTTACGAATAATTTCACTGCTTTATTAATTCCTCATGACTCGACTATAGACTCGGAATTGAACTCTTGAATTCATAGAAAGTATTTTCCAAACCATAAATACATTATTCATTGTTATAACTATTACAGTCATTCAATCCTCTATCGATGACTTACTAATGAGCTAGTTGCAAATTACCGTTTTACCCCTCATTAGTATTTTATCATTAACTCCCACTAAGTTCCTTATAAATGATATTTCTGTGAACTTAATCACAGAATGAGATCTCAATCATTTAACCTTTTGAACAAAACAATTAAGAAAACCATATTTTCACTTCTCATATAGAAGTTATAGATTTCATATCTATGAATAATACTCTCACTCAATTACACTACTAAATCTCCAAGATGTAAGTATGGGCTAGACCGTAGGGTACGCTAGTAACAAACAAGTCAAAATATTTAAATAATATAATTAGCATAATATTATCACTCAGAATTAAGATCGACTTGACCTATGGTCAACATTGTGACATTGATTAGATTCGATAACAACGATACTTATTTATCTATCAATAATCAATATATGTCTTAGTCCGATGTAACCAAATACATCTGATCTTATCTACTTGGTCAATGCCTTGGAAAATACATCACACCCCAAATGTGTAAGTAGATCATATCATAGATTACCTAATTAATGAAAATCCAATGCATTGATCTAATCTTATGACTCATTCTTTTGAACATATAATTATAACTATAATCCACTATGACCAAGTTACTATAATTGTAATTATCCATATGTTTAGGATTTTATAAATGTTTGTATTATTTCAATAATCATGTAATAAAACAAGCAAGCAACATGATTGTAATGCCCCAAAATTCCTAGTAAGGTTTAGGACCTTGATTAGGAGGCCGGGAATGCCATAATTGATTTATTATGATATTAAATGATTATATGCATGTTTATGTGAATTATATTATTATATGATAATAAATACATGCATATGGGTGTATTTATAATTATAAGGGTATTTTGGTAATTTGGCCCGTTGAGGGCGTAATTGTATATTTTTGTGCATGTGGGTGAGTTATGAATGGTACCACATTATATGTGGATTTGTTCGAGCCTTTCGGCATGAGACGATCATGAAATGCAAGTGTTCGGTCTGGTCATAACGGGATTAAGTTCGGGGCTCGGGGTGAGTCTCAGGGTGATTTTAATGATTAGAACATTACTGGGAATTAAAGGGTAATGAGATATGATTTATTGGTATGTGAGAATATTGAGAATAGCGGGAATTGGAGGGTGTTAATTATGATTAACGAAATAGGTGCAAAAGGACGGTTTTGCCCTTGGTGGCTGTTAAGGTTTATTTTAGACTTGAGGGCATTTAGGTCTTTTCACCCTAAAGGATTTGTTCAACCATTTAAGCTTAGAAAGATGTAGAAACCTTCTCAAAACAGAGCACCAAAATCACCTTCTCCCGTACATCATTTTTCCTCCATTTCTCTCTGAATTTTCAAGCTCTTTTTGAGGAATCAAGCCAAGGAACCAAGCTGGGATAAGCTAGGGTTATGGTCCACCATTGAAGAGGGTGTGTTGCTGAGATTGAGGTGAGTTTTTAGCCGTTAGAACTCTTGCTTTTGCTATGTTTTCTTAGTTAAGTTTCAACTGGTTTTTGAGTTGGAAAGTTGGGAATCGGTTGGAGTTTTGGCTAGGGTTCTTGGGGTTATGATGCTTGGGGGCATGTGAGGATGGTTTTTGGGTTCATTTGGCATTAAAAATGGGGTTTGGAAGCATTGGAATCGAGTTGGAATTGAAGGAGTCGAAGGAAGATATTTCAGGGGAGCATCTGTCTGGGGGTAGCGCTACAGCGCCCAGGATTTCTGCTGGGGCGGTTTGGTTCTGAGAAAAGCACTGGGGTGCTAGGAGGGTAGCGTTGTAGCACTACCTTGTTTCTTCAGAACCCCGTTTTAAGTGTTTTTAAGGATTTTTGGCTCGGGGTTTCAATCCTTAAGGCCCGGGATCGAATCTACTCACCGTGTGGGCATGTTTCGAGGTCCTGAGAGTGGGGTTTAGATCAAGACCCTATCTTTGTTGATTTTCATTAATCGGAGGTTATGTTTGGTTATGACTAGGTGACCGCTAAAGGATTAAAGGATCGATCGTTCTCAAGGGTCGTTCTTGTTCTAATTCTCGCTCGAACCAGAGGTAAGAAAACTGCACCCCATATGTGACATGCATGGTTATTCTTGATGCATGTTGGATGTTTAGCTGTGACATATGTGATGCACGAGAAACATGTATTTAGGGCATGCCATGAATATTGAGTATGAGACTGATCAGAGCTTGAGTCTCTGTGTTTGTGCACGATCATAATTATGCTAGCAATTGTTAAGTAAGCGTGCTGAATGCCCTATTCTTGGATATTTGACATATGATATACTGATAGCAATGCTTATTTGTGCATGGTACTGACTAATTAGTCAGAATTGGCAAAGGTGTCAGTATCAACTGTGAAGCTGTGACTCATTAGTCAAGTTCGGCAGTGGTACTGGGCACTGGTCACACAGTGCTAACTCAAAAGTCAGGAACGGCCTTAGCGTGTTCAGCGCAAGCCAATAAAGATTAGATCTAATCGACATCTGCATTGAATGACTCAAAAGAGCATTAATGCCGGACTGACCTCAAGTTCGATGAATATTATAAGCGCTTGTCTAGCCAAAGGCTAGTCACTTAGAGCTACAATGACTATTTAGTCACATGGTTGTGGGTGTTGAGCCCGTGAGACTTACCCATCAGTCTCTCATCTGTTAAGCTAGTGACTACCCATTAGTCACTCATCTGTTTAGAGCCATTGCAGGAAAGCCCAGGTAACGGTTTCGTTACACGGCTATGGGCACCGAGCCCCATAGTGACTTGCTTGTCAGTCACTCAGTATGGTTAACAGAACCTCAAAGTGATATTCACTCATCTGTTCAGAGCTATAAGCTCTGTATAATCATTCTGATCATCATTTGCATGGCTTTGGGAGCTGAGCCCCGTAGTGACTTGTTTGTCGGTCACTCAGTATGGTTTACCAGAACCTCTAGTGTTAAATCACTCATCTGATTAGGATTGACTTGATAGTCATCCAATCAGGAAGGCAGGATTTCTGATCCTCGATTCCCCAGCATTGTTTGAATTGATTTGCATGCTTGAATAAGGCTATGTTTGCTAGGCATGCCAGATATGATTTGATATCATGATATGACTGTTCATGAGCACATTGAGTTTTCTTGCTAGGCTTCGGCTCACGGGTGCTATGTGGTGCAGGTAAAGGCAAAAGAAATCTAGACCATCCTTGAGTTGGAGAGCTTAGGTGACGATGTGTACATATGCACCTGCTCGACCGCCACGGCCGAGGTTTGAAGGAGATGAACTAGGGCTAAACCCTGTTTTGCCGCTTAGATCGGCCAGTTGTAAATATTTTCTTGTAATAGACTCTTAAATTATATTTTTGGGATCCCAATGTATACAGTAAACGTTCTAATGAAACGTTCATCTTAACCAAAATGTTTAATCCCTAAACCGCTAATCATACTTAGTTACACGATTTTGGTTAAATGACTCGATTAGCGAGTTTAGCACTGTTTACAAGGCACACCGTAACGGTCCCTGGTTCCGAGCCGGGCCAAGACCTGATCACATATAACACGTATTGGGTGCAGTTTTGTTACCTCAAGTCTGAGTATAGCGTAAAATAAGAACGACCCTCGAGCATGATCCCGATTCCGAGCCCCTAGCAATAACCTAGTCACAAACATAATATAGGATTCAATCAATAATGAGCAAATAAAGGCTTCCGAACCAAGTCCTAGCCTCTAGGACCTCGAACTCTACTAAACCGGGTAGTAGAATCGATCTCGAGCCCTAAGGAAAAGATTCCCGTCACTAAAACTCACCATGGTCAAAACAGCCCAGGCGAACCACGACCAGCCCTTGAGGGTCACGGTGCACCCCTCAAGTCAGAGGCCCTTTTCCCTTGATAATGGACATGGGCCGCGACTTGCCCCTTGAGGGTCGCGACATGCCTCCCAAGGCCCTAGGTTCGATTGGGTCGCAGCCCCTCAAGAACAGGGTCGCGACTTGGCCCTACGAACCGAGATTTCCTCCTTTTTTCATCAGCCAAATCCAACCAAAACTATCCCAATTTCACCCTAAAACAATCATTCAATCCATATAATAGTTTTAATATCTTCCTAGCAACAAAACCCAACTAGAACCTAGATGTAAAACTCATCAAAACTCGCAATTTAACTCTTGAGCTTTAAGGCTCAAGAACACCTCAAGAATAGCCAAACTAAATAGGAAAATCAATGGAAATCAAGGTCCAAAGCTTACCTCAACTGTGATTAAAATCTCCTTAGTTGTAACTAATCCAATCCCAAGCTTAAGGCTTCAATCTCTCATGCTTCAGCCAACAATTTCCCCTTAATTCTCAAAAAGTTCCCCTTAAAAGAGTTGAGAGAAAAACAAAGAGAGGGAGAGAGAAAGAGAGAGTCGGTTTGAGTGTGTGAGGTGTTTGAGTGTTTTGTTTCCTTGAGGCTTAAACGACTTAAGCTAATCCCAGGGCTCGGGGTACCAAAAACGTCCCCGAGGGAAAAATGGTCAAAATCCCCAGTATTCCCTCCTAAACTCACTAACTCCGAATATATCCTCAATTATTCATTCCCATTACCTGATAACTCGATTTAATGCTAAATACCTAAAATACCCCTTGACTTGCCCCAAGTCGGGTATTGGCTCCCGTTGTGACTTTCCAGCTAACTTGTTCCCTAGGACCGTCTCATTTTGAGTAACCTAAATAAACCCACATAATAATGTGGTTTCTCACATATATCAGATATATGCACACATATACAATTATGCCCATAACGGGCCAAATTATGAAAGTTGTCCTTCTAATAAGAAACGGGCCCACATGCATATTTAATACTCCTAAACATGCATAACTAGTTATATTATCATATAACTCACATACTCACAATCAAATATATCAAATAAACATATAATTTCATATATTACCATCTTGGCCCCCTAATCAAGGCCCTAAGCCTTATTAGGAAATTTTGGGACGTTACAGACATGTTTCTCAAAAATCATTCATTCTACATGCTTCGGGATTATGCTGTCTGCTTATATCTTTGTAAAGGGATACGAAAGATTGCCTTCCAATGCTATCTTTATCACCTTCACTTTACGCCTTCGCCACACATCCTCGATAATGTGGTACTTTCTCTCTATGTGCTTTGCTCTTTTATGACTTCGAGGTTCTTTTGAATTCGTTATAGCCCCATTACAATATGAGTGGTTTATCCATTCTTGGAATAACACCGAGATTCGTGTAGAAATTCTTCAACCATACTATTTCCTTAGCTGCCATAGACGCAACTATGTACTCAGCCTCCAAGGTGTAATCTGAAATGGTAGATAGCCTAACGCTTCTCTAGATCACAGCTACTAAGATGGCAGACAACTTATCGCTTCCCCAAATCATAGCTCCACCCCCAAGAGCAAACACCTTTTTCAAAAGTAGACTTCCTGTCATCAACATCAATCTAAAATTTGAATCTTTGTAGCCTAACAGATTCAAAGATCCATGTGAAAAGACTAACATATTGTCTCTAGTCCATCAAAGATACTGACCGCTATCTATTGTTCATTTCCAAGGTTTTACTGACACTTACTTACCACTACCACTACATAGTAGATCTCTAGTCACAACACACAACATAGCATGCATTAGACTTCTAATTACAAATGCATAAGGAATTTGTTACATCTTTTCTTTCTCTTAAGGAGTTTGTGGAGACTGCTACTTAGAAAAATAAATTCCATGTCAAGACTCTAAATGTAATGCCTTGGATAGCCAAGGCCGTTACATTGTGTGTTTATAAAGGTGCAAGACTTGCTAATCAAGTCATTTAGTTAGAACTGTGTTACTGAAGCTATAATTGAACTAGGGTTAAAAGATTTCGGTCACAAAAGTTACATTTCATATAATCAAACATTTTTCTATGCATGGGATCCCAAAAGTAATAACGTTGAAAGACAGTTTACAAAATTTCAGGATAAAAGTACAGCTATTAGCCACTCTAAGGGCAAAACAGACATTTAGGCTTTTCCCGTCCTGTACCACTCCTCGGCCGTGGCGGCCGATCAGCTGACTATGTACATTCAGCCTCAAAGCTCTCCCACTCAGGACTGGTCCACTTTACCCTTGCCTTTACCTACACCACGTAGCACCCGTGAGCCAAGGCCCAGCAAGAAAGCGCAATAATTGAGCACAATCATCAATCAAACAATCAGATAATTCATACAGTATATCAATATACTCAACAGTCCAGAACATCCATATAATTAGGCATTCAGCATACTAAGCTTATCAATTAACATTAATAACCAATTCACATATAATAACCAGGGTCGACGCCCTTAGGTCGCACCCCCTATTTATCCCACTGACTCCGACCCGCTTAAACCGAGCCCAGTGAATATCAAGTTGTCCTCAGCTACCAGTGGCCGAGTTGTGCCCTGTGCGCAAATATTGATTCCGGCACTCTTAGGCTGTTTATCACATGTCCCATGGCATAATACCATTTATGACATCATACAGATTTAGGGAGCTCTTAGTCCCAATACAATCACATAACCAGGTGCAGTTTTCTTACCTTCGATTCCGTTAGCTTTGATCAATGAAACTGACCCTCAAGCACGATCCCTTCCGAGCCCTAGTGTACACCTAGTCACAGACATAGATCAGAATCATCACCAAACTTCAATTCCAAAACCTAGCCTCGAGACCAATCCCAAGCCCTCGGGAAGCCCTAATTCCACTAAATGGGGTGGTGGGATCAAACCTCGAGCCCCTGGGCAAAAACCCTAAGAAATATCCCAAAAACCCCCTTCTGGAAACAGGGTAGCACTACAACGCCATAAGGAGGGCACTATAGCACTACAAACAGAGCCAAAAAGCTCTCTGACCACAAGGCCTAGCGTTGTAGCGCCCAAACGCTAGCACTACAACGCTAGTCACAGCACAACCAAACCCTGCTTTTTCTTCCTTCGATTTTGCCCGAGCCCAACCTCTACAAAATCCTTCCAAACTTCAACCAAACACCAAAACAAGCCTACCATCATATATAACTCACCCCATATGACCCAACCATACAAAACTTAAGCACACGCACCCCAAAATGAAGAAAATGCCATGATTGAGCTTGAAGCTCAAACTCAACAAAACAACAGAAATCTCAGAACTTTAAAGCTAGAATTTCATACCTTCAATGGAGAATTTCGACCCAGGTTATCTTCCATACCTCCTCACCTTTCAACCCCTCAAATCCTCAGGCTTAACTCCCTAGAATTCCCATCAAAACTTAACTTAGAACAACCATTTCAACACCAAAAACCAGAACTGAAAAACACTTTGAAACTTACCTCAAATGGACTGAATTACTCTTGCTAACTCCTCAAGAAAAATCAAGGGGCCAAGTGTGAAGTCTTAGCCTAAAGTTCCTCAGAATTTCAGTCTCAAATTCCAGCATAAAGGGTAAGAGAAACCTAAACGGTGAGAGAGAAAGCAAGACTTCTATTTTTCCTTCTTTCCTTTTCTTTCCCTTTCGTCTCTTTCCTTCCTTCAGACTTCTAAAGTTTTCTACACATTCCACTAAAGCAATAAAGAAAAAGTAATACTTATCTCTGATTTTTAAACAAAATGACCAATTTGCCCTCCCATAATTCCTAAGCCTTTAAATCAATCTAGGGGCATTTTGGTCATTTGCTCCCAATTCCCGCTAATTCCTCAAATGTCTCTAATATTTACCGCTTACTTCCCGACACCTAACTAATCACCAATTATATTTATCAATATCAAATAGAATCCAATATATTTCCTAAATTCCCAGAATTACCCCCAGACTCACCCCGAGCCAGGTATAAATCCCCGCCGTGACTTTTCTACTAAACCGCTCACTAGGATCGCCTTGAGTCACAAGCTACAAATATATATCCACATAATAATGCGGTCTCAACAATTTATCACAAATATTTACATTTATGCCCTCAACGGGCCAAAATTACGAATATACCCTTATAGCCTAGTCAGGGCCTACATGCATACTAGTACACATAGTCATGCATCACATATATCCAAATAATCATATAAGCATGCATTTAATCATTTAAATCACACGTAATCCAGTTATTCTCTCCCGTCATACTAATCAAGGCCCTTAAGCCTTATTAGTAATTTTGGGTTGTTACACTAAACATCCTTTCTCATAATTTATTACAGAGTAACACCCAAGCACCTCTCCTAAGTAGGTTGCTTGAGTTAGATCCAAAATTCAATTATTTCTAACCATGATGATCTGGATACCAAGAACACGACTTGCTATAATGAAATCTAGAATTTTGTTTCCAGCTAGTTCTTTATGTCTGATAATTTCTTGACATTGTTTCCGATGAGTAAGATATCATCCACATAAAGTATTAAGAACACCACAATGTCTTTTTTTTCTGAGTTGGTTAAACTCAAGGGTCAGCTACATTTTGTTCAAAACCACAAGTCTTAATGCTTCCATTTAACCTTAAGTTCCAGGAGCACGAAGCTTGTTTAAGTCCATAGATTGACCTACTCAGCTTGCTAACTTTCTTGTCCAACTACTTTAAATCCTTTTAATTAATCCATGTTAATGGTGTTGAGGTTTTATTCCCTAATTAAAACCCAATTTCTTTGTAATCTCATTTTATTATCAATAAAAGAATAGAAATCATTTTTTGACTTGGTCAATCACTTTGCTCACATGTTTTATTTTCGTGATTATTTGTTTAATATAAACTTCTATTAAATCCCGAGCATATAACTAATCTTATTTATAGTGACGTAATCACAGTGGAATATAAATATGATTATATGTTCAAAATAAGTTAGTCATAAGATTAGTCAGTGCACATGATTTACACTGACTTGCCAATCTACGATATGATCTACTTACACATTACAATGTTATGTTCTTTCCAGAAAATTAGCAAAGTAGATAAGATCGGATGTATTTGTTACATCGAACTAGACCGATATTGACAGTTGATAAGATAAGTAAGCATACTGTTATTATCTATTCTAGTCATATCATATAGTTGACCATAGGTCAATTCAATCTCAATTCTAAGTGGTTAGTATTCTAAATGATTGTATTATTTTAGTTCTTTGACTTGTTCGTTACCAGCTTACCCTACGGACTAGCCCATACTTACATCTTGGGAACTCGGTAGTACAATTGAGTGGGAGTGTTAATCATAGATATGAACATCTATAGCTCCTGATGAAGAAGTGAAATGATGATTTCCTTTTAGTTTGGTTCAAGGTGTTAAATGATAGAGATCTCATTTCAGTAATTAAATTAGTTTACTGAAATATCATTTACAAGTAACTAAGTGTTTTAAGGATAAAATATAATGAGGGGTAAAACGGTATTTTAGTCCTATCTCATTGTAGATCATCTATAGAGGATTGAGTGACAATTGTGGTTGTAACAATAGATAATTAATAGCATATCTATATTTGTTATAGAGCGTTCTATGAATTCAAGAGTGAAATTCCGAGTCTATAGTGGAGTCACGAGGAATTAATAAGTTAGTATATTTATTTGTTAGATTTATGATAACTTATTGGAGCTTGATTTCATAGGCCCATGGTCCCCATTGTACCTTGGATAAAATCATCTAGATAGTCTCAATTAATTGATTTAATTATCAATTAGAATTATCAAAGTTAACTAGGTCAATTTTGGATAGCTTCACAGAGTTATGTAATTTTGAGAAGAAAAGAGAAATTAGGGCAGATTTGTTAATTAAGATAATTTGGTATCTAAATTAATAAATAAGTTTAAATCAAGGTTCAAATATAAATAATTAATTTGATAAATGATTTAAATAATTATTTAATTAATTAAATAAATAGAAAATAATGCAGGCTTTGATTTTAAGTCCAATGGGCTTAAAATCAAATGGGAAATTTCACGGGCCTAAAGCCCATGATAATTTCAACCTAGGGCTGTTAATTGACTATTATTTTATTGATTTTTTTAATTAAATTATATAGTCTAATTAAGTCTATAAAAGGAGTGCTTAGAGAGAAGTCAAAACACAAGTTTGACAAGTCACAAGTCAGATTTTCTGATAGGTTTTAGATTCTCTCTAAACACAAGTCATTTTCTAAGCCTCTTTGTTATTTTCTCTTCTTCTCTCTGTATCTATCTCATGTGTTGAGAATTGCCCACACTAGTCTAGGTGATTCTAAGGATACAATGGAAGACTGTGAAGAAATTAGAAGAACGGTTCAGTTTCTTGATAATACTCTGTGACAGAAAGAATACAAGAGTTAGAGAATCTGAAGGAAGGATTCTTTCATTCCGCTGCGTATATTCTTATCTTTGTTTCTCTTTGAATTAAATTTTAGAAACATGTTCTAGGTTGTCTCATATTAATTTTTTTAATATTAGATATACATGAGAATAAATAAAGATCCTGTATAAGTTTTCCTAACAAATGGTCTCATCAAGTTAGCCATTAAAAATGCTTCTTTGATGTCCATTTGCCTTATCTCTTAATCAAGAGTTGTGGCTATGGATAAGAGTATACTAAATGAATTTTAACATGACTATCAGAGAATTTTTTTCTCTAAGTCAACTTTCTCTCTCTTCCATGAGTTGAGCCTTAAATGTCTCGGCCTTTCCATTAGCTCCCCTCTTCTTCTTATAGATCCACTTGCACCCCATGGGCTTGAAGTCCAATGGCGCATCTACAAGCTCACAGATAAATTTAGAGTATTTAGACTCTATTTCCTGGTACTTGGCTTCGAGTCAAAGATCCCTTTCAAATTTACCCATTGTCTGTTTAAAGGCCAACAGATCATTATTACTTGTGTCTCCAACCATCTTGTGGGTTTCACTATCCATCTCATAGGTACCAGGTTCCGAGAAACCCTCCCACTATGACGAGGCACCGTAAGCTCCTAACTTGGATTAGTGGTTTCTAAATCTACCTTGTTTTCATCGACTTACGCCGGTGAGGATGGAACAATAGTTTATCATTTTTCTATCTAATACTATTTTGTTACAAGGCTTGAAATTCATTATGTAGTCGTTATCTAGAAAAGTAGCGTTTGTAGAGCCAAACACACTCTTGTCTACTAGACTATAAAACATACCAACCTGGGTACCTTTAGGACAACCAACAAACAAGCAAATCTCAGTTTGCTTTTCTAGTTTTCCTACCTCTTTCCTCAAGACATAAGCAGAACACCCGCAGATTCCATAATGACGTAAACTAAGTTCACGACCATTCCATAATTCTAGTGGTGTCTTGGAGACAGTTTTGAGACGACACAACATTTAAAAAATGCCACATGCGGTTTAGGTAGTATGTCTCTAGAATATATCTATTAGAGAATATATTTTTATACTCAATGGAAATGGTAAAACCAAATACAACTCTATGCAAATATACAATAGACAAGATAATACTGATTAAAGAAATATTACAACTCAATTGCTCAAAATACAAGTAAATAGAAAGATGTAGAAGAAGAAGATTACAAACTCAAAACAATAATAAGACAAGTAAATAAGATCAACAAGATCAAAAGAAGGAAAATAAAACCAATAAAAGGAACAAACTCTCACACAACCAAAGTGTAGAGTAGTGGGGATCACCAACTTGAACAAGGTTCAAAACCTTTGTCCAAAAACGTATTTCCCCCTATTCTCTAAGCACTAAGGGATCTTTCAAGGAAATACCACTCTGGAATTATCAAACATCTATGATGTATTTTCCAACCAAGTGCTTTGTGGATGGAAAATGGTGTGTCTTACAAGTGAGAATTAGACTCCTATTTATAGAGTTTGAGATACCATTTGAATTTCAAATTCCACCAACCCCCATGGCTATTACCAATGTTTAATTGGATGTTTATGGAATTAAAATGGAGATTTGGGAGTTATTTGAGATGTTAGAACTGTTCAATTTGGAAAAAACTGAAAAACCAAGTTGGCTGTCAGCCTCACTGGCCGCGGTCACTGGCCTTTGTCCCCAGGCCGCGGCTAGGGAAAGTCAGTGGCCGCGGCCACAGGCCATTTTCAGCACAAAAAAGTCATTTTTCCAAAACGTTCCAAAACGTCCCAAATCATTTCCCACATGATTTTGTAACCTCCAAACACCTATTGAGAGTTAAAAATATGTCTCCAACAGCCATATTTCATTATGACTTTGTGAAATCCAATCTCAAATGTGTAACATATAATATACACATTGTTGGATAATATTTGGGAGTTACAAATTTGTAACTGATTTTGTAACTCCAAAATATGTCACATTTGGGCACACACATGTGTCTAATTTTGTGACTCTCAGTAATATGTTACAAGGTGTGATAAATCACATTTGTGTGACAAATCACATTTTGTCACATTATTTAATCTAACATTATATTATATGAAATAATATAACATTCCCCCACTAGATTAAATAATCACTTTTGTAACACTTATTTAATCAATCAAGCATTATATTAAAATATAATATTCCTCCACTTGATTAATTAATCACTCTCTATACAAACCTTTGCATTGGTGCATAAAGTAAAATGTCTTTCGACTTGAATTTTACCTTAGTGTAATTATCACAAAGTTTGTTGAAATTTTTGTTGCCGAAGCATTGAACCACTATCCCTTGATAACAAACCGGTGATAACGCACACACCTTTGCTATGTTCACTTGAGACCTCAATGTCTCACTTTTGTACCGTTAATGGCCATGTGCACATTCCATTCATAGACTTTTCTTGAGAATGACTCCCAATTCTCATGAGGGGCGGCACCACCCCTAGGTCTATATAAGTAGAACTCTTACAGAATTTTGTTACCCTAAAATACTTGTCTTTTCAAGACTGAGTTCTATTAAAAAAACCTTTCGGTTTTAACCCTTATTTTGGTAACACACTAGTACTCATATCGCAGACAGGACAAAATATGAGTATTACTACTATTCACTTGATTGGCTTGTTATTACCTATTGAACCTAATACTAGTTTGGTTACTAGTATTAAGATAGGTCACCATCAAATCAACCGTGAATCTCTTTAGGGATTCTAAGTCCCATCCCTTGAGATGTAGAAATGATTCCATTTGAATAATTTCTTTTCTCATGTATGCATACTTTAACACTCTCATTATTTTATTCAAACTTTTGTTGCTAGCCATAGTTTGATTAAAATAGTTATCCCTTTAAAATAGTGATTTTGACCATAGTCAACACCCCCACTATTTTATAGTTCAATATCCAAGATAAACATTTGAATATTAATTCTAGAAACCTCTTTGTTTCTATAATTCTCCTTTATGTTTTAAATTTATTCCTTCTTGAATCAAAATATTACAAACAATAACTTTAGACACCAAGCATGTCTAGATTTATTCATTCTATACACATATAGCCAATGTGAATTAGGATGTGGAATTCCAAATCACCTATTTGGTAGAATGACCAAATTAATCAATTATTGTTAACAAAATAAATTGATTAACTTTGGAGTATCACCCCACATTTCTCACATAGTGATAATCACTTTAAAATATAAATCTCTTCATTTCTATTAAGTCATTTATCCTCCAAGATAAATCTAGACTTATAATTCTCAAAGTTCATCATGAGTCCTCTAAGCCACATGATAAACTCTCAGTAGATCAAGATAAAAAACCTCAATGTTTATCTTGATTTATTTACTTGCTAAAGCAAGACACACTTCTTTGAAAGCAATTTTCACTTAGCTTTTTTCTTTTATATATTTCACAAAATAAAATATGTGAACACAAATGTCATGTGAAAATTTCTCAAACAAATAATTACTAATTTTCACTTTTAGTTGTCTAAATAGTCTCAAAATTACTTAAACAACTTTTGTGTATTTCTTAAGAGTCTCTTTGAGATTCTTTTGAAAACACCAATTTTACATCCATTGATTTTCTCATCAAAATCAATTTGAAGATGTCAATTTTTTAAACACTTTAAATCAAAGAAAATAAACCCTCATTGATTTATTTAAACACTTTAATTTCTTATGTTTTAGTTTAAAATTATCTCATCTTTGAGATTAATTTAAACATATTACCATCTTTAACCAAAATGAATAAAGTTCACTTTAATCTATTCACTATTGGTGTAAAGATTCAAAATTATTTCTCCAATTTTATAATGTCTCATCATTGATACATTGAATATTTAAGAATTATTGTCACTAAATAATTCTCAAATATATTTCATTTGACCACACTCTAGACTTCAAGTTTATTGAGTCAATATGTCATCCCAAAATTTTTGAATCCACTTCAATCCATTTTTCTTGCAATAGCAAGACACAACCATTAAAATATGTATACCCCCTTAGGTTCATCTTTTCTTATCTCATAAAATGAGATGCTAATCTTTTAAATGAGAAAATTTTAAATTCTCAAATAATTATTTTATTCACAAATCACATACTAACAATAATATAGGATAAAACCTATTAACATCTCACAAATATTTGCACGATTATATTTCAATATAATTTCACATAATTGTAAACGCATATGACTTATATCATACTAACACGACTCTTTATAAATATGTAAACATAAATTACAAATACACACACATATGATTTCATATTTTTATTGATTCACAAAATCAATATATTTATGCATGTCATATAAAACTCATACAATTGTCATTCTTATAATTTATCATTATCACATAATAAGACAATTCTATAACATGCTATCATATTACCCAATAATCTACTAGATTATTTACACATTAATCACATATAACAAAAACTCAAGATATTAAATTATCTTCTAATCTAACCACTATATTTTAAAAAACAAAGGAGATTAGAAAACAATTAACCTCATTTATAAAATTTTCTTCTACTAATTTCTATCACTATATGAAATCCATTAGATCTTCTAAGAAAACCAAAGAAGAATATTACCTTATCTTACCATCTTGTCAAAGTTGGATCCTCAGAAGATCTCTATGGTTTCTCCTTCCATTGAAAAGGAAAATAAGATTTTGATTGTTAGAGAATATATTTTTATACTCAATGGAACTGGTAAAATCAAATACAACTCTATGCAAATATACAATAGACAAGATAATATTGATTAAAGAAGTATTACAACTCAATTGCTCAAAATACAAGTAAATAGAAAGATGTAGAAGAAGAAGATTACAAACTCAAAGCAATAATAAGACAAGTAAATAAGATCAACAAGATCAAAAGAAGGAAAATAAAACCAATAAAAGGAACAAACTCTCACACAACCAAAGTGTAGAGTAGTGGGGATCACCAACTTGAACAAGGTTCAAAACCTTTGTCCAAAAGCTTATTTCCCCCTATTCTCTAAGCACTAAGGGATCTCTCAAGGAAATAGCTCTCTGGAATTATCAAGCCTCTATGGTGTATTTTCCAACCAAGTGCTTTGTGGATGGAAAATGGTGTGCCTTATAAGTGAACATTAGGCTCTTATTTATAGAGTTTGAGATACCATTTGAATTTCAAATTCCACCAACCCCCATGGCTGTTATCAATGTTTAATTTGATGTTTATGGAATTAAAATGGAGATTTGGGAGTTATTTGGGATGTTAGAATCGTTCAATTTGGAAAAAACTGAAAAACCAAGTTGGCTGTCAGCCTCACTGGCCGCAACCAGGATTATCAGTGGCCGCGACCACTGGCCTCTGTCCCCTAGGCCGCGGCTAGGGAAATTCATTGGTCGCGGCCACAGGCCATTTTCAGCACAAAAAAGTCATTTTTCCAAAACGTCCCAAATCATTTCCCACATGATTTTGTAACCTCCAAACACCTATTGGGAGTTAAAACATGTCTCCAACAGCCATATTTCGTCATGGCTTTGTGAAATCCAATCTTAAATGTGTAACATATAATATACACATTATTGGGTAATATTTGGGATTTACAAATTTGTAACTTATTTTGTAACTCCAAAATATGTCACATTTGGGCACACACATGTGTCTAATTTTGTGACTCTCAATAATATGTTACAAGGTGCGACAAATCACATTTGTGTGACAAATTACATTTTGTCACATTATTTAATCTAACATTATATTATATGAATAATATAACAATATCTGGGTGAGAAGTTGGTAGAGTTGAATAGCTTATCATAGAACACATATTTTCATAAAGGCTCGATTTACGCCGCTCATCAACACCATTCTGTTGTTGAGTCCTTGGGGCAGTTGCTTTAGAAAATTCTCCAAGTTCAATTAAATGATCTTGGTTCTGATTATCCAAATATTCTCCACCCTAATCAGATCGCAAGATCTTTAACGTTTTACCTAATACGGATTTAAAGCCATAGCAATGAATTCTATGAACTTCATAACAAATTCTCAAAATTCCTATGCTTTAGGAACTTACATGAGTCTCTAGAGCAATCGTCAATGAATGTGATGAAACACTCATAATCACCCCTCGCTTGAACATTCATTTGTCCCCAGACATTTGAGTATACTAGCCCTAATGGTTCTTTGACTCTTTCTCTTATCACAGAGAATGGACGCTTCGTCATTTTGCCCTCTGGACTAGATTCACAAACATGTAGGTCACCCTAGTAAGTTCCCTCAAAGACCCAACCTTTGTTAGTCTTTGAATCCTACCATAGAAAATATGACCAATGCAAAGATACCAAAGGTACGTCATTTATAACGTTATTGACCTTTTATTGTTTAACGGTCCTAGATTTAGCTATCTTAATGTGATAGTCAGGATCTCGTGATCCGCAGGGGGAAAGACCGGGTAAAAAGCTGTGCAATCCCACATCGCCTGGGGAAGGTCAAGTGTGATGATTCTAAGACTGTGTAGGTATGGGACTACACAGTTGAAGATGGCTTAAATGGATTGATGGGTACTACCTATGCCAACAAGATGCATCTTCTTTTCGGTAGCCCATCACTTGAGAACTCCAAAGTTAAGCGTGCTTGACCTAGAGTAGTCTCATGATGGGTGACCTCCTAGGAAGTTTTCCTAGGAAGCGTGCGAGTAAGGACAAAGCACGCTGGAAAGACTCGTGTTGGTTTGCAGAGCCAGTCGTCATTCCAGGAAGCAAACATAGTGGCGTGGGGCGTTACACTTAAACAAATCATTATTTAGAACATAGGGTTTGTTTAGTTGCAATAGGTATAGCCCATTTTTCATACATCCACCCCACAATCCACATCCATTTAAAGAAATATGATTTTATTACTTGTGAAAGTAACTGCAAATTATTGTTGATGTAATAAGAAAAATTGAAATTAAATTTTCCATCGAAAATCAAAATAAAATAAACATTGTCTTAAAACAATATATTTATTTCCAAAATTCATTCAAGCTTATTCTTTTGCCTTTTTTGATACGACAACCCTTGATGGATTCCAAGCTTTGGCTTTTTATCCTTCACGGCTTTCCCAATGCTAAAAATGTGTAAAAAAATACATGCATGTTTAGTAGATCTTAATTCAGCGATCCAAAAATGAAGTATCATCCTCTAAAATCACATACATCCAAGAAAAAATTCATTATCTTGGGTTCCATATGCCTTGAATGCTGGACAATATTGTTCCAATTCCCAATCTCCTTACAATTGGAAACACTTCTCTTTAGTGTACTTATAATCAGGCCTTGCTTCAAGATGCTTTGCAGCATTTGGTGCCTTGCCGGTGGACTTCTTATTCTTTTTGTTTGAATTTCTTCTTCATTTGCTCTTCAAATAAGAAGCTTAAAGCAGCTTCTCCTTGAGCTTGTTTAGTAGTATTTGTCTTATTTCCTTTACTCAAACCACCATCAACAATCCTTTTTGAAGGATTTGGTGATCGTTGCATAGGAAAAATAAGAATATATTTGATTATCACGAACTCGATATTGTCCATAATCAACACCATGTTGATGTTGGACAAACATTTCGTGAGGTTCTCACCATAGAGTAACCTTTTAGAGATTAGAGAGAGTATGGGGTGGGAAGCCTAGAGCTGCGATTATCAATTAAGTAGAAATCAACGCATTGCTTAACAAATATTTATTCATGAAATTTTTAGAAATAGCATAACATACAAAATGTTTTGAGATAAGCAAAATACTAAAACACATCTTCTATTTCTTAGGTACTTTAACTAGCCATGAACTCATGTGTTTCGGTAGGCGAGAGTCACAAATATTCACTTAGTTAAATAGAGAATCATCTCAATTAATAAAACGTCATAGACTTTTATTAACTACCTATCCATTCGATCAAAGTAATGAAAAATCATGTGTCTTGGTATGCGAGAGTCACAAATATTTATTACTTTATGAGTTTGACCTACGGTTCCGATTATTGTGGACTTAATTCCTATAGTCACCTTATGGATGAGTCTTAGGTTTGCCAAATTATTAAAATAATTAATAAACCAACTTAGGTTTGCCAAATTATTAAAATAATCATTAAACAATAGTTTATAATTTTCTCATTAATTCAAAAATTACCATTGAATATTAATTCAAAAAATATAATTAATTTGGTTATAATCATTTATTAGGTCCAAATAAAAAAAATTAACCTAATATAATTAAGTCCAACTTAGGTAAATGAGCCTTAATAGTTCATGCTTGCATGGAGGAGAGCTAGATTCAGTATGTCGGATCCAATATTAAGGCTCCCTAACTTCCATACAAATCCCAAAAAGACAGGAATTTGAACATTTGTTTTATTAATTGTTATTCAATTGATTAGACTCATTCTAGTAATGCAAAACAAATGAGCCTTCACAAGTGGAACCACCCACAAGGGAGGAATTTAAACTTTACATGTTCAATTAGGCCCAAATAAAACCTAACATTTTATGAAAGTTTTATTTGAGTTTTCCCACATTTTTCAAACACAAAAATTGGGCCATCATTATACTTATATTTAAATCCCAAATGAAAAAAATAACTTAATAATGATACTTGCAATATTAATAATTGGATGGGCCTAACATGTTACTCTAAAAGCATGTATTATAAAATTATGCAAATATACCACAACAATATACTATTTTGCAAAATACAATAATTAATTAACATAGAATTCATCAGACAAAATTTAATATAATTAAATAAACAAGTTGCAAAATATTAAATTAATTAAAATAGAATTTATCAAACAAAATTCAATTTCAAATAATTAATTTAAACTAGGTTGTTAAGTTGTTAAGAATGACAAGATATAATATTTGAACCAATTTAAAAATATCAAAATATCCTTTAACCAAATTTAAAATATCTAAAATATCCAGAATTATCAGATTATCATTTTCAAATATTTTAAACAAAAAAATATATTGAATAATCAGATAACTAATCTTAATATTTTAATTATAACTGTTGACCCTGATTTTGGCCAACTGACACGGAGTCAAATTTGCTTGATGTAGACAAACACGCTGGAAAGAATGTGATGACGAAGTAATAAAGAACACAAGAGTTTATAGTGGTTCGGCCCCAGAATCTGGTAATAACCTACGTCCACTCGAATTGTTATTGATATAAAATTCAAAAAGAGTGATCAAAGAACTAGGGTTCAATAAGTTTCACCAACCTCTGAAGAACAAGACAATATATCAAATGATCAGAAAGCGAAAAAGAAGAAGAAGATCCCCTTCCCTTGAGCTCTCTTTCTCTATTTATAAGCTCAATGAGGATTTACATTAATTTGTTACAGATATTGTTTCCTAAATAATCGGATACTCAGGAAATCATGGGAGATAATTTCGGATACTATCATAACTGCGTAAGATCTTCTCCGCGTATAGCATGCGTGCGACCAGGCTGGTCGTATGAAGAGATCAAACGTTGCGACAATAAATGTTTTCCTGGTCGATAGTCGAGCACGAATTCTGCCAGATGTCAGCCACGTGTATTAAATGTTTGCCATGTCATTCATGCCTGTTTTTTGGATAACAATATAAAAAAATTATCTTAAATTATCCCGATTATTAGATAACCAATTGAAAATATTTTAAAAGTGTTGACCCTGATTTTGGCCAACTGACACGGAGTCAAATTAGCTTAATGCGGACAAACACGTTGGAAAGAATGTGATGACGAAATAATAAAGAACACAAGAGTTTATAGTGGTTCGGCCCCAGAATCTGGTAATAACCTACGTCCACTCGAATTGTTATTGATATAGAATTCAAAAGGAGTGATCAAAGAACTTGGGTTCAATGAGTTTCACCAACCTCTGAAGAACAAGACAATATATCAAATGATCAGTAAGCGAAAAAGAAGCAGAAGATCCCCTTCCCTTGAGCTCTCTTTCTCTATTTATAGGCTCAAGGAGGATTTACATTAATTTGTTACAGATATTGTTTCCTAAATAATTGGATACTCAGGAAATCATGGGAGATAATTTCGGATACTATCATAACTGCATAAGATCTTCTCTGCGTATGGCATGCGTACGACCAGGCTGGTCGTATGAAGAGATCGAACGTTGCGATAATAGATGTCTCCTTGGTCAATAGTCGAGCACGAATTCTGTCAGATGTCAGCCACGTGTATTAAATGTTTGCCATGTCATTCATGCTTGTTTTTTGGATAACATTTTCCCCCCAAGTTTGTTTAGTGCGACCAGCAATAAAGAAACTTTAAGGAAACAACCGTTCATATCCCCACGATGTCTGTCAGGATCCCCGTGCGTTTTTGAAAGCCGTGACATAATTATGTCTAATCAAGCCTTTCCAGTTTTCAAAAAGGCAATTTGATGGCTTATACACTTCCCCACGTTTTGAAAATGGGAAGTAATGATTACTACTTTTTGGCCATACCTCGGTCCCCATAAATACCTTCTTTTTCTTCTTTAAAAAGTTTTTTCTTACCGTCTTTGTCAAGAGCTTCAAGAACCTTGCCTTCAGAATACAGAGCTTCGAAACCAGTCAATCGTGTAGCCGACGATCTTTCTGACTCGAACTTTTTCATTCTCTTCCGAATCTCCATCTTTGCCCAGGTAATCACTTTGTCTTTTTAAAATTTTCATTATGCCATGCACGCCGTTCCTATGCTCTGTGATTTCTGTGCTCTTGAGTAGGGTTTTATGAGGATCTTTTTGTATAAACCTTCCATTGCTTGGTAAGAGGGAGTCTTTATGCTTTGTATAGGTTAGGTCTTAGTTTGATAGTTAGGATCATAGGCTTGGGGCGTTAGGTAGACGAAAAATTCAACCTTTAAGCTAGGTGAAAAAACTGAGTTTTTTCTCGCCCTTTAGGAGTCGAAACAATTATCTTTCAGAAAATGGTTTTTTTCCTCTTTGATCCATTTTTCAAACCATTAGTGCCGAATCGTAGGGCAGGAGTAGGATGCTGCTGGTTTTTTAGACGCAAGCAACGTCATCCCAATCTTCCACACTACTTCGCAGACTGTGTCTTATCTCCTCCATTGTTTGTTTGCAGTTCATATGCAAGACCCTTGGGGAGGAGAAAGACCTATTGAAGATGACCTCTTGGCCCAACTACTTGAAGGCGAAGAGAACCCATCTACTTTGATACTGGAAATCCCTTTTTCTCGCCTTAGCTTGAACCATCCTCCAGTCCCCAGTCAAAGAATGGCCCGAACAAAAACAAAAGCTCGAAAAAGGAAAAATCCTAACTCCTCAGACCAGCCTTCTGCTGATGCCCCCTCGACCAGTGGTCGAGGCGAATTTGCTCCAGAGACCAATGTCCAAGGGCGTGCCCGCCCTCGCCATGTTGACCAGCCGGCCGTTGCGTGGCACGTCGTCCCTCAAAGTACGGTGACACTGCGGATGATTGCCAATTATTTAAACAGATACAATCTGACGGGTGTGACCTTAGTTAAACCATCTATCGACCAGTGAGCCAACTTGCCAGGCGGGGCTTACAACACCTGGTCGAGGTTCCACATCGAGGCAGGTGCCACCCTGCCTTTCCACTAGTTTTTTCAGGGGGTGGCTAATTATTTCGGAGTAGCCCCCTTTCAAATCACCCCGAACGGATATAGAATGCTGGCCACACTCTATATCCTTTATAAGCTCAAAAAATGGCCAGTACCTTCCCCCCACGAGGTCAATTTTCTTTTTGACCTTAAGTCCAACCCCAACCAAGATGGTACGTGGTTTTTTCACTTCTGCCATCAGGAATCCGGACGCACTTTTTTGTCTGAAACCACCCATATCTCTAATGTGGGGAAGTATCACCATGAATACTTCCTCACTCCTGACCTTGCTGCGGACAACATGGCCTTCACCCGAGGAGGTAAAAAATTCTTACGCGAGCAACTTCTTTACTTAGTGCTTTTTTGTCATAGTGTCTTGACATTCCACTGTGTTCCAGGCCTATGGTTACGTCCAGTCCCTACTCCAGGGATGGATTCAAGGGCAACACTCTTCGCCAGCATGTCAAATGCTGATAAGAGTGTAAAAAACTTAGTCAACGAGGCTAACCTTAGGCTGGTCGGCCTTTGGGGCTCCCAATCTGCGACGAATGAACCCTCGGCGGGTGGTCTCCAAGCCGACGAGGAACCCGAGCAGGAACTCGAGCAGAAACCTCCGGCACCTCCTCCTCGGAGGCGGCCAACTGGGGTTACGATCAGGGAACCTGTCGTCCCCCCCCCCCCCCCCGAGCGGAGAAACCTTCAGTCCCCAAGGGGAAGGGAAAACAAAAGGTTGTCGAGCCTACCGAACTTTCTGACGATTCATTGGATGTAAACGGTACAATAATCTCGCTTTTAAATAATTTGCCAATTCCCTCTCATCTATTTGATGGGGACGACAACTTTAGGAATGCTCCCTCTTTAAACTCAGATTTCTTCCAGGAATTAGGTAGTTCAGTAAATAATGCTACAACCAGTAGTTGTAGCCCGGGTACTTTACATGTAACCCTTTTACTTTTATCCTTGTTCCCCCTATGACCATTTAATCTCACTGCTCGAGTTGTTTCCCTTTGTGCAGGTATGGACTCTGAGGATGTCTTCGATCATTACGAGGCTGCCGCTGCCTTTTCTGTCCCAGAGGTGGCCGCTGCCTCTTCTATCCCAAAGAAGGATAGCAAGAGGACTCGAGGGGAAAGCAGCAAGACCCCCTCGAAGAAGGCTCAAACAGACGATGCTCCAACCACCGCACCTTCCAAGGAGAACACGACACCTCTGCCCCCCACCGAGTAGTCGACTCCCACGACTGTTAATCCATAGCCCTCCTCTAGGGCCACTGACAAGGAGGCATTGGACAACTTGCCCGAAGGCTCCCTGCCCAGCTTCGTGGTCGGGTCAGCCCAAGAGAGGATATATAAGCTCTCGAAGCACAGACGCAGCCAGGCCGCCATCACTGAAACTGCCTCAATGGAGGTTGACCAAATCATCAACAGAGGGTTGAATGAGATAGTCAGCGTAAGTCATCTCCTGCTACTTCATCATTTATGTCTGACTCCTTTTCCTTACTTTATCTCATTCTTTGTCTTCAGGGGTTGCTATCTTTAACTGCTGGCTGGCGCCGTGCTGGGGAGTTGGTTTCTTGGGGAAAGAACTTCGACTCCAGGCTTGCCCAGGTTAAGCAAGCACTTGAGGCTGAGAACAACAAGCTGCTCGAGAAGAACAAGGAGCTGTTCAAGCTGAATGAACAACTATGCGAGGACCAAGCTACTCTCACCAGGGAGCTTTAGGACGCCCAAGATGCCTTGAAGAAAGCCAACGAGGAACGAGGGAAATGGAGGGAAAGTTCTGTACTTATCACCCAAGAGTGTAAGCAGCTTGGACTTGATCTGACCGCCAGCAGGGATGAGACGAAGAAGCTCGAAGAGCGGGTGCAGGAGCTCGAGGGGCGAGTGTAGGAGCTCGAGGAGGAAGGGGTCAAGAATTTGAAGAAGTATAGGGAAGCCACTCACCTCTGCTTCTACGATTTCTGGAAGCACAACCGGGAGGCCAACTTCAACTACCTGTCAGAGTGGTTGAAGAGGACTCTGATGGCGTAGTGCGCCATCCAGTTGGAGGCAGAGGAGAAGGCTAAGGCTAAGGCTCCTGCTGCTGATGTTGAAGCTGGTCCCTCGGCCGATCAAAGCTCTCCTCCTAATCCCGAAGACCCTCATGCTCAGTAAAAATTTTTCTTTTGTTTTGTTTTTATGGCCCACGGGTCTGCTTGTAAAGACAATTTATTTTTATTGCTGCAAGGGCAGCTTTTTACTTATAACTGAACAATTACATCCGAGCAATACTGCTCGCGGTGCAAAAGCTTTTTACTATTAATTAAACAATTACATCCGAGCAATACTACTCGCGGTGTAAAAGATTGCCTTATTGATATTATAATGTTTCTTTATAATATCTGTTCGCATGACTGAACTTAGCATAGTACTTTGGTTTGATTTAACAAAACATAAATTTTGAAAAATACTCTAAGTACTGTAGCATACTTTCACTCATTTTGTTCATGTGTTTACATACCCTTTGGTATGCTTTGCTATCGATGTACCTTATGTGCCCCCCAAGTGATCGAGGAGCTTTAGGTCCTTGGTCACTTGCCTTGACCACGACCTGTGCGAACATTGTTGCTCGGTAGGAAACGTAACACTTATAATACAGCAAAACAACACACGTAATGAACAAATACTTGTAAAAATAAATTTACAATGGTTGACAAGAATGACTGGCTGCGCACAGTCCCTTATAATCTCGTATTAAAAATGGACTAATCATGTCTTTACGAGTGATCTTAAAAAAGATCTTACACTTATAAGCGATTAGCCATACAACATGGCTAACCCTTTTTCGAAACTTTTAAAAAGTAAAAATTTATACAAGCCAGTCCTTTAAAAATGACTGTTCATTAGTAGTACTTGCGCAGGTGTTCATCGTTCCAATAGCATGGAACGAGATCTCCATTTAAGCATGCAAGTTTGTAGGTACCCGGATGGAGGACTTCTTTAATCTGGTAAGGTCCTTCCCAGTTTGGTTCGAGCACTCCAGCAGTGGGGTCGCGGGTATTCAAGAAAACTCGTCGTAGCACTAGGTCACCGACGTTGAATTTCCTTTCTTTCACCTTTGAGTTAAAATACCGCGCGACCTTTTGCTGGTACGCAGCAACTCGGAGTTGGGCTCTTTCTCGTATTTCTTCAATTGAGTCTAGGGACTCCATCATCAGTTGGCTATTATGGCTCTGGTCGTATGTAATGCGTCGATGTGAGGGAGGATCTAACTCGACAGGTAACATAACTTCATATCTGTATGCCAAGGAAAACGGGGTGTGACCCATCGCTGTTCGATGAGAAGTTCTATACGACCAGAGGACTTCAGGCAGCTGTTCTAGCCATGCTCCTTTAGCGTCTTCAAGTCTTTTCTTCAGGGTGTCCTTAAGCATTTTATTCACTGCTTCGACCTGCCCATTTGCTTGTGGATGCGCGACAGAAGAAAAGCTTTTGATAATCCCATGCCTTTCGCAGAAGTCTGTGAATAAGTCACTGTCAAATTGGGATCCGTTGTCTGAGACAATCTTTCGAGGAAAACCATATCGGCAAACAATGTTCTTGATGAAAAAGTCAAGAACTTTCTTGGTCGTTATGGTAGCGAGTGGCTCAGCTTCGGCCCATTTGGTGAAGTAGTCGACTGCTACGACTGCGTACTTCACTCCGCCTTTTCCCGTTGGCAGGGATCCAATCAAGTCTATACCCCATACTATGAAAGGCCATGGACTCTGCATCTGCTTTAACTCGTTTGGAGCTGCACGTGGGATTTTGGAAGATCTCTGACACTTATTGCACTTTCGCACAAACTCCATCGAATCTTCATTCATAGTCGGCCAGAAATAACCCTGCCTTAGAGTCTTTTTTGCCAAACTTTGCCCCCCAGCATGATCCCCACAGAAGCCTTCATGTACTTCCCTCATCAGCTCCTTAGCTTTCTCTGGTGTAATACATCTGAGCAGTGGCATGGAATATCCTCTTCGGTACAGAACACCATCGACTAGTATATACCTATCAGCCTGCCTTTGAAGAGTTCTGGCTTTGTTCCTATCTATCGGTAGTACACCATTTGTCAGATACTCCCAGTAAGGCGCCATCCATGTATCTTCCATTCGGATTTCCATACTGGCTTCATTTTCTCGTATGCTTGGCTCGCTCAATCTTTCTACTGGCACAATATTCAAAGTGTCAATCTTTCGCGCTTGCGAGTTTGGCTAAGGCATCTGCGTTCGAATTCTGATCTCGAGGTATTTGCTGGAGGGTATACTTCTTGAACTGGGCCAATAGATCTTTTGTTTTGTTCAAGTAGGCCACCATCTTTAGTCCTCGTGCTTGATATTCCCCTAGAACTTGATTCACTACCAGCTGTGAATCACTGTAAATATCCTTTATACTCATGTCTTTTGCCATTCTTAATCCAGCGAGGAGTGCTTCATATCCGGCTTCATTATTTGACGCGGTGAAGTTGAACCTAATGGCACAGTGAAATCGATGCCCTTCTGGTGTTATCAAGATCACTCCTGCTCCCGCGTGAGATTCGTTGGACGACCCATCTGTGAATAACTTCCACGAAGGAGCTTCATCTTGAGGCTCAGGCACACTAGGCTCATCGCACTGCTCGTTGTCTGGGAGTTCGGTGAACTCTGCAATAAGATCGGCCAAGACTTGTCCCTTTACTGCTGCTCGTGGTGAATGTGTAATATCGAACTGCCCCAGTTCGACTGCCCATTTTAATAAATGCCCAGCCGCCTTTGGTTTTTGGAGGACTTGCCGAAGGGGCTGGTCAGTTAAGACTGTGATGGGATGGGCTTGGAAGTAAGGACGTAGCTTCCTTGAGGCCAAGATTAAATAATACACTAACCTCTCGATGGGAGGATACCTCAGTTCTGCTCTGATTAGCCTCTTGCTTACATAGAAAACCGCTTTTTGTACGCCTTCTTCCTCTCGTTCTAGTACCGCACTAGCAGCAACTTCAGTGATCACCAGGTAAATGAACAAAGTTTCTCCTTCGACAGGCTTTGATAAAATAGGAGGTTGTGCCATATGGGCTTTTAAGGCTTGAAAAGCTTGCTCGCAGTCTCCTGTCCATTCAAACTTCTTGTTGCCCCTAAGTAGATTGAAGAAAGGGACGCATTTATCCGTTGACTTGGAAATAAATTTACTTAGGGCTGCAATTCTTCCAGTTAAACTTTGTACATCCTTGATCTTCTTTAGCGATTTCATGTCGATCAGGGATTTTATCTTGTCGGGGTTGGCCTCGATTCCTCTTGAATTAATAATAAACCCCAAGAACTTCCCTGATCCGACTCCGAAGGAACATTTGAGAGGATTTAATTTCATTTGGTATTTGTTCAATACATCGAAACACTCTTGTAAATCCTTCACATGTCCTTTTGCTTTTTTCGACTTTACCAGCATGTCATCCGCGTACACCTCCATGTTTACGCCGATCAATTCTTTAAACATGTGGTTAACCAATCGCTGGTAAATCGCACCTGCATTTTTCAGTCCGAAGGGCATTACTTTATAACAGTATAATCCCGTATCGGTCCGAAAGCTGGTGTGATCCTTGTCAGGGGGATGCATGCTAATTTGATTGTAGCCTGAGTATGCATCCATGAAGGAGAGGATCTCGTGTCCTGCAGTAGCATCGACCAACTGGTCGATCCTTGGGAGTGGGAAGCAATCCTTCGGGCAGGCTTTATTGAGGTCTGTAAATTCCACACAGGTTCGCCATTTGCCGTTAGGCTTGGGAACAAGTACTGGATTAGAGACCCATGATGGATAAAACGCCACCCTGATGAACCCGTTCTCCTTTAATCTTTCAACTTCTTCTTTTAAGGCTCTCGATCGATCCTTATCGAGCCGCCTTCTCTTCTGTTACACGGGTGGAATACTCTTGTCTATGTTCAGGACATGGCTGATAACTGCAGGATCTATCCCAGCCATGTCTTTGTGCGACCAGGCAAAGACTTCTTGGTTTTTCTGCAAAAACTCCACCAGTGCATGCTTCGTGGTTGGTTCTAAATTTTTCCCGACCTTCACGACTCTGGTCGGGTCTTTTTCGTCAAGTTGGACCTATTCCAGGTCCTCGAAGGGTCCAACATTTTACTCAAAATCCCCAAAGCGAGGATCTAAATCTCTATCCTCACTTTGGGCAACACCCTATTTGGTGACTTCATCACCGGATTGGGCTTGTGTATCAATTGCCATCTGCAACCTATCTGGGGAGTGCTTTTTGATGTTCCCTTCTTCACCTTCGTGACTAAGGCGTTGTAGCACTCCCTGGCCTCCCTCTGGTTTCCCAACACGCGTCCTACCCCTGCGTCTGTCGGGAATTTCATGGCTAAGTGCCATATAGAGGTGACGGCCCGTAGATTAACCAATATAGGCCTTCTAATGACGGCATTGTACGCCGAAGGACAATCGAATACTATGAAAGTAACGAGTAATGTCGTGGTAGCAGGCGCTGTACCTGCTGTCACTGGTAGTCTGATTGACCCTGCTGGGGCGAGTCCCTCACCAGAGAAGTCGTATATTGTTTGGTTGCAGGGCTCAAGGTCCTTAACGGACAACTTCATGCGTTCCAGCGAAGACTTATACAGGATGTTCACCGAACTTCCTGTATCAACTAGCACTCTCTTCACTATCATATTGGCCATTTGGATATCCATGACCAGCGGATTGGACTGTGGGAACCGGACATGTTGGGCGTCGCTATCAGAGAAGGTTATTTAGCCCTCTTTTGACCGAGCCTTTTTCGGTGCGCGGTCATCCACAGTCATCATCTCAATGTCCTGGTCGTGGCGCAGAGTCCGAGCATATCGTTCCCTGGCCTTTCCGCTATTTCCCGTGAGGTGCGGGCCTCCGCAGATGGTTAACAATGTGCCAGTCACGGGGTCAGGCTGCAAAGGTGGCGAGCGTTGGCGTGGGGGCGCTTGCTCTTTGCCACCTGAAGCTTCTCGTTGGGAATTTCCTGAGGCCCGTATATATCTCCTCAAGTGTCCTTGTCTAATAAGGAACTCGATCTAATCCTTCAGCTGGTTGCATTCATTGGTATCATGTTCGTAGTCGTTATGATAACGACAGAACTTGGTAGTGTCTCTTCTCGAAATATCCTTTCGAATGGGAGCATGGTTCTTATAAGGCACACTGGAACTCGTGGCCTGATAAACCTCTCCCCGAGACTCAATAAGGGCAGTATAGTTAGTGAACCGAGGTTCATAACGATTACCCTTGGATCGTTTATTGTCAGAGGTGGAAGGCTCATTGTGTGGCCGTTTCCCCCCATTCTTGCCATTGCCGTTGCCGTTCCCGTTGCCTTTTCCGTTGCCGTTGGGCTTGGACCCATTGGCAGCTTTGGCGGGCTCGGCATTCCCCTTGTCCTTGCTTGGGGGTTTTCCTTCATTGGCGATGGCATCTTCGAGCTTGATAAATCGATCAGCTCGATCCAAAAATTCCTGGGTAGTTCTGACCCCATGTTTTCTGAGGCTGTCCCAGAGAGGCGTACGGCGCTTAACTCTTGCGGTTATGGCCATCATCTTGCCTTCGTCTCCCACTGTTTTTGCTCCAGCAGCTGCTCGCATAAAGCGCTGGACGTAGTCCTTCAGTGGTTCTCCGTCTTGCTGGCGTATTTCAACCAGTTGGTTTGCCTTAGTCGGGTGCACACAACCCGCGTAGAACTGTCCGTAAAACTCCTTTACGAACATTTCCCGGGAAACTATACTTGCAGGAGGGAATTTGAAAAACCACTCCTGTGCGGCATCAGAAAGTGTTGTAGGGAAGATCCTGCACCGAGCATCTTCGGACACTTTCTGAATGTCCATTTGTATCTCAAACTTGTTGACGTGAGATACCGGGTCACCATACCCATCAAAGTTCGGAAGCGTAGGCATCTTAAACTTGCTAGGAGTTTCTGCCATAGCTATGCTCTGGACAAAAGGAGTGCATTTTCTCCTATCGTGGTCGATATAAGATGTTCTTCCCCCAACCAGCTGCTGCATTGCCTGGTTGAGGGCATCTATCTGGGCCTGCACGGCGCCAGGAATCGCCGGGGCCTCTGGTGCTGGGGGGACGTACTCATCGTGCCGCTCGCGGCGATCGTTGAGTACATCTCTCAAATCCTCGTTTCTCCTCCGCTGCTCACTAGCTCCGAGCCGGTTGAAGACGTTATTTTGCCTGGGCTGCCCCCCAGCGTCCCGTCTGTCGGGTTGGTCATCCCTAGGTGGCAGGCTTCGGCCCCCACCTCTTTCTTCATTCCTTCGACCGACGTTTCCTCTGCCTGAGTCGGCCTCGTTATAACCATGGCCATCTCTGAATCTTGATTGGCTATGGTGGGATCGACTGTTCCCTCGGTTGCCTTCTCGGGCTGGAACTTCTTAAGCGTTAGAGGATGGTCTGCGTTGGTCGGTAGGTCCCCGTGCATTATAATGCCGTGGGGGGCCTTGGACCGCAGAGCCTAACTCTGAGTTCCTCCTGTTACCAGGTGGACGCTGTCCTCTGCTTGGAGGGTTTGGCTCGTCTCCCCTATGGCGTCTAGGACTGCGAGGCGGCTGCCCGGCCCTATTCTGCCTCTGCTGCGGGGGATTGCCGTGACTAGCTTGGGATAGAGGCTGTGCCTCAGGGTCCCTCAGCGGGACATTGTCCTGAGGCGCCGGTGGCTGCTCGAGCCTTTGTGGGCTCGAGGGTTGGATAGGCGGGCTAGGATTGGGACCCCTATGGGGTGGCCCATTCACAGGTTGATCAGGATGCGAGGCTGGCGCAGCCTGATTCTTAGCCAGTTGTAGGGCTGCTTCGAGGGCTGCCATGGCCTCCCTCTGGCGACGGTCCATCTCCGCCTGTCTTTCACTCAGCTCCAGGCGCTGCCGTTCAATTTCTTGTTGCTGCCACGCCATGATTTCGGCAGCACTTTCCTGGCTGGCCCTCAGATTGGCCAGTTCATCCTGCAATACCCCTAGGGTATTCTTCAACATCTCGGAGTCCATTTCTTCCTCATCAAATTCCAAATGTGGCTCATCCTCAGCCACGTTTGGAGGAGGAGGAGGCGGGTGAGATGGTGCAGCGCCGGCCGCCTGTCTAGTTTTCTTGGTAGTTTTCGCCATTGATCTTTCAACGATAATGTATCAAGCTTCCAATGAAAGCACCAGAATGTTGACCCTGATTTTGGCCAACTGACACGAAGTCAAATTTGCTTGATGCGGACAAACACGTTGGAAAGAATGTGATGATGAAATAATAAAGAACACAAGAGTTTATAGTGGTTCGGCCCCAGAATCTGGTAATAACGTACGTCCACTCGAATTGTTATTAATATAGAATTCAAAAGGAGTGATAAAAGAACTTGGGTTCAATGAGTTTCACCAACCTCTGAAGAACAAGACAATATATCAAATGATCAGAAAGCGAAAAAGAAGCAGAAGATCCCCTTCCCTTGAGCTCTCTTTCTCTATTTATAGGCTCAAGGAGGATTTACATTAATTTGTTACAGATATTGTTTCCTAAATAATCGGATACTCAGGAAATCATGCGAGATAATTTTGGATACTATCATAACTGCATAAGATCTTCTCCGCATATGGCATGCGTACGACCAGGCTGGTCGTATGAAGAGATCGAACATTGCGACAATAGATGTCTCCCTGGTCGATAGTCGAGCACGAATTCTGCCAGATGTCAGCCACGTGTATCAAATGTTTGCCATGTCATTCATGCCTGTTTTTTGGATAACAAAAAGGCTAAAACATCTAAAATAATCAGACAATCAATTTTAAATATTTTAAACTTAGCTGCACATAATATCCAATTTTAAAAAATAAAAAATAAAAAAATTATTTTTTTTTGCGAAAAAGTGCCGCCGCGGGGTCCGACATCAACGCCATAATTGTAGGAAATACATATTACAGGATCTTTGTTTATTTTCATGCAATTTACATATTATCAAACAAACATGCAAATTCCTAGAACACGCTTCTATGAAATTGATACAAATACAAAGTAAAGCAAAAACTTACATTACGTAGCAGAACTTGAACAACTCATTCCTTCAATCTCTCTAACCCTTGATTCCTTTTTGTAGTAGAGTATTATCAAGAGATTGAACTAGATCAGCAACACAGTCTTCCTCACCAAGCCTTTGATTAACCTAGAACTAGTATGGGCTGGTTCTCAACACATGAGATAGATATCTAAAAGAGAAGAAGAAGAAAGTGAGTGGCCAAGAAAGGATTAGATTGTCTAGGTTTTCACTCACCCAATGAATCAACTGAGACAAACCTGTGAAAACCCAAAATATCATATTCCTTATATAGGCAACTTAATGGGCTTTATTTAAATTAATTAAAATAATAAACAAAAAGATAAAAGCCTTGGGCTCCCACATATGGACTTGGGTCCAATCTCTTTGTTTTGAATTTAAATCTCAATTGGACCTAAATTCAAAACCTTTTATTTATTTATTTATTTAATTAATTAATTATTTAAATCCTTATTCAAATTAACTAATTATAATTTGAAACTTGATTTAATATTATTTATTTATATCGACACCAATTTATCAATATTATTAAATTTACTTGAAGATTCTCTTTTATTCTCTAAATCTCATATATCTATAAATTTTCCAAAATTGACCTAGTTAACTTTAAAAATCCTAATTGATAATTAAATCAATTAATTGAGACATTCTAGATGATTTACTGAAAGGTGATTTACTCAAAGGTGATGCAGGGACCATGGATCCATGAAATTGAGCTCCAATAAGTTACCGTGAATTTATTTACGAGTAATTTCACTACTTTATTAATTTCTCATGATTTCACTATAGACTCGGAATTGAACTCTTGTATTCATAGAACATATTTTCCAAACCATAAATATGTTATCCATTGTTATAACCATTATAGTCAGCCAATTCTCTATCGATGACTTACTAACGAGTTGGGTGCAAATTACCGTTTTACCCCTCATCAGTATTTTATCCTCAACTCTCATTAAGTTCCTTATAAATAATATTTCCGCGAACTTAATCACAAAAATGAGATCGCAATCATTTAAAATTTTGAACAAAATAATTAAGGAAATCATCCTTTCACTTTTCATACAGAAGATATAGATTTCATATCTATGAATAATACTCCTACTCAATTACACTTCTAAATCTCTATGATTTAAGTATGGAGTAGACTGTAGGGTAAGTGTTAGGAGTGTGTCCTAAAAGCATGCAAAGACATTTTTTTTTCTGTGAATAAATAAATACAATGGTTTATTATTATTGTTATATTTAGATTGTTAAATTATTGTTTGAATAGTTTTGTAAATATCAGAAAAATTCCATATTCATTATTGAGGATGTGATCTTGTATTAGTACGAGAGAATTAAGATCACATGAATGAATAAAAATAGTCAACAACAACAAATTAAAGTTATGGAATTCTTTAATTGGAGTTGTAAGTACAGTTTATTGAGTATCATAATGATACAAATAATCTAGATTCGGATTATTGATGTGGAAAGACATCTCGGTAAAGGTGCTTTATATAATATGATTATATATGACATGGACCGATATGAATTATAGTCTTTATCCAAAAACCATTTAACAATAAAGACTTGTAATTCATATCATAACTGATGATCATTTATAGATCAACCTAAATCCTGAGTGTTCATGAACTCCTGTTCATGTTTATTAAATCTTTTGATTCATTCGTTAAGGTCTCTTCAAAGAATGAGGCTAATGACTTTTGTTTTGGAGATTTAATATCATGGATAGGAACATGTATCAACAATACGGAATCTAATCTTTCCTAACAGATCGTATATTAGTTCCCTTAAGGGTTAATTCTGGAACTGAATGATTTTGAGCTCAAATCTATAATTAGATTATAGATTAATTATTCACTAGGGAATTAATGGTACTTAAGGAATAAGAAGTAAATTAGAAAGGTAAGATGGTAATTCTTCCATTCTAATTTATGAACTAATTAATTAGAGGGTTGAACTATTGTAAGATGGTTATATCAATGGACAACTTAAGAAAAGATTTCTATAAAAGTATATCTATAACATAAAGAATGCAATTATGAATTTATAGTGGAGTAATATTAGAATTAATAAATTAACTATTATAATTAAAGATTTTAATTATTTAGTTTATTTATTGGAGCTTAATGTTATAGTTCCATGGTCCCCGAAATGGCTCAAACAATCACTGACAAAGGTAAATACAAAAATGGGCAAAAAGGACTTATGTGATAAGTAAAATATTTTTCTATGTGTCAAACATAATTATTGTTTAATTATGTGTAATTAATTAATTAATTATTTGATTTAACAAAAATATAATTAATTTTGAATTAATTTATTTTTGGGATTTAAATAATACTAAAAATTGGGAAAAATCACATGCCATCACTGGCATGTGGTACACGTGCAGCACAGTGCATAGTCATTGTGCTACACACATAAGAGACTGTGATCAGTTTCTAGGTTCCACATTTTTAGTTATTTAAATATTAAATAAATAATGAGATATTGTAATTTGATTAAAATATTATTATTTTAACAAAAATTTGATAACTGATTAGTTATTTTCAAATTGTTAAAAATAACTAAGATTTTATTTTAATATATTGGATATATTAAATATAGGATATCAGTTTTTCAGAACGTAACTTTTTAGGGATAGAAAAATATCTAGAAATCTCTATCAGAGAAAGAGAACAGTGATACAAACAAAAGTCACTGTTCTTCACAAAACCTAGGTCCAAACTTTATCAGATCTAATTTGTTGAGAACATTTGATAAATAGTTTTTTTGCCTATTGTTTGTATAGCGAGCCCACACTCATTCTTTGTGTGCTGAGAACATTTTGGAAGATCTTGGTGTGAGATCTCAAGGATTTAGCCATACAAAAAGATAGCAGCAAGGAAGGACCTGAGGTAATTTTTCTATTCATGTCTTTGATTCAATATATATATGCATGTGAAGAAGTAGATCTAGAAATCTTATGGGATTAAATTAACAATTTGGTTGTTGTTCTGCTGCGTATAATCTTTGATTTGATCAATAAAAACCAACAGTAAGCTAGTAACGAACAAGTCAAAAGATTTAAATAATATAATTAGCTGAATATTATCACTCAGAATTAAGATCGACTTGACCTATGGTCAACGTTGTGACATTGATTAGATTCGATAACAACGATACTTATTTATATATCAATAATCAATATCGGTCCTAGTTTGATGTAACCAAATACATCTGATCTTATCTACTTGGTAAATGCCTTACACAAGACATCACACCCCAAATGTGTTGTAGATCATATCGTAGATTGCCTAATAATTAAAAATCCAATGCACTGATCTATTCTTATGACTCATTATTTTGAACATATAATTACAATTATAATCTACTGTGATGTAGTCATTATAATTGTAACTATCCATATGTTTGGGATATTATAAATGTTTGATTATTTCAATAATCATGTAATAAAACAAGCAAGCAACATGGTTGTCAAACTAAATGATTTATACTACTTTTATTGACTATATAAAATCATGTTACATGTTTGACATGATTTTATAAGGGCATAAAACCCAACAGTATTGTTGTCATATATTCGTAAATGTAAGTATGCATATAGTGAAATTATGAACATAGTGAGGCTGAGACATTTTCCTATATATATAATGTCTTTCGATATAATTTATACATAACATTGATTCAGTTGTAAAATTTATCATATTCAGTAATTATGGATAAACCCAAATTATATGATGTTGATTGCCTTTTTTTCGCTATCAACTAATTAAACAAGAACTTAAAGAAATGATGGAAAGAGACACAAGATCTACATGGTTCAGGTTATAAAACAACCCTAGTCCACGAGCCTTTAGTATTAGTGATTTTGAAGCTTGAGAGGTCAAGCTTCAATGGAGGTTTCTCAGGCAGTGTATATATTGCTCTGAGTACAGAATCTGGGATCAAAAGTCCTTTACAATGGATGCCCTAGCCCTATTTATAGTGGTTGGGGACAATTAATTCCTATAATGGGGATTTATTACAAACATTCCCATTCATTTGGGAGTTTAACGCTAATTAACACCTCTAGGTGCACTAATTAAGGTGGTTGGCCCAGGAGTATGGCATAGGGCCCAATTTGTAGGTTGCATCCCACTACTTTATGGGAGACAAGCCCCTGATATTGTCAGAACGTAGCTGCACATTTCCAATGTCAGGCGGCGCATTGGGGACATGTCAATTGTCAAGTGTACGGGCTCGACACCGCTACTTGAGGCACCAAAAGTTGTCAGACAGCCACTTGTAGTACAAATTTGCTATAATTGACACATGGCGTTCACTCTTGGTCCCAAGGACAAACTCCTAGACCTGGAGGACTAGCTGACCAAGAGGACGAGAGATCTGCAATGGAGGTCCTTGGGACGTGGCCTAACTTGAAGACATCCACGCTTGGAAATGAATCATAACGCACTGGGAGGAGTTTACACTCCAAGGAGCTCTAGGCGAGCTCTACAGGACTTCATTAGCTCCCAATGAGCCTAATACTTATCTAATGAATGCCACATCTCCAATGATGAAATCACGGACAACATGCGATATTTTGCTGGCTTTGATTTCATACGAGGGGGAGGTAAGTGAGTTATCCCCTTTTTTGTTTTGAGTTTTTGGGTTGAGAATAGTTGCATGTGTTAGGCGCTGGTGATTTCTGGTATTTAGAGGTCATTCTGACCTCTGTTTAGTCTTTTTGGGTCCATTTTGACGTTAAAACAGTCTAAATGGACAACTTTAGGATTTCTTGCGCTTTTTCGTTCTTCTGGTCATTCGACCGAAATTTGGCAATTTCACAAATTTTGGCAAGGATCATGAACTCCAGTTGTAACGTCCCGAATTGGCTAATGGGGCTTAGTGCCTTGATTAAGGTGTCGGGAGGGCAATAATTGATTTAATTATGTTTTTACGTGGATTAAATGATTATGTGATTAAAAATGCATGTTTAGGCGAATTAAATATGCATGTGGGCCCATTTTGGTTAATAAGGGCATATTTGTAATTTTGGCCCGTTGAGGGCATAAATGTAAATTATATGTGTGTTGTGCTTGAGACCACAAGATTGTGGAGATTTATTTGTGATGTGTGAACCGAGACAGTTCTAGGGAGCGGAGTAGCAAAATAGTCACAATGGGGTCGAATACCCGGCTCGGGGTGAGCCTAGGGGTATTTTGGGAATATAGTTCGTGTTTGGAGTTACTGGGTAACGGGTAGTAATTTAACCATTGTTTAAGTATGCCAGGGGTTAAATGGGGAATTATAGGAACACTAGAGGAATTAGCGGGATGTGGCAAATGGCGATTTTACCCTTGGTGGTGTTAGAAGGGACTAAGATTTACTTAGGGGCATTTTGGGTATTCTACAACTGGAGATAGACTTGGTTTTGGCCAGACTCTAGAACTAGTGAGAAACAAAAAAAAAACACAACTCTCAGCCAATCTCTCTCTCTCTCTCTCTCCCACGTTCTCTTGCACTCCATCTTTTCCCTTTGGTGTAAGTGGAAACTTGGAGTAATTCCTTGGGAAAAATAGCTGAAGGTTGGGGAATTTGAAGCTTGTAGAGGTTGGGAATAGCTCAGGTCGAATCATCAATTGAGGTGAGGATTCTGGTACTAAAATTTTAAGTTTCTGTTGTGAATTTCTTTAAGTTTTGCTTAGGTTCAAGCCTTGGTCTGATTTTGAGGTTTTGATGAGGTCATGAGCTGGTTTTTGAAGTGTTTATATTAACTAAGTTGCCTAGATACGAATTCTAGGTTTAATTCTGGGTATAGGGGCTGAATTGGGTATGAATTAGTAAGTATGGCTAAGGAAAACGTTGTGAAAATGCATGAGATTTTTGGGTTTTGGGGCTTGAGCCGCGGCCTTGTTCTTCAGGCGCCGTGACCCGTATGAACAAAGAGGCTTGGGAGCCTCTGAAATCGTCCAGGTGCCACGACACAGGCTGAGGCGCACCGCGGCCTGTGTCTCCTTGATGAGAGCCCAAGGCTCCCTGACTGGTGGCGCTCCGCAACCCTAATGGGCTGGGCCAAAACTCAAATAGGGAATTATGGCCAATGTGGGGTTTAAGCTTAGGAACCTAAATTTAAGGGCTTGGGAAGGATTCTACTACCCGGTTTAGTAGAATTCGAGGTCCCGAAGGCTAGAATATTAATCCAAAATTCTTAATTGATTAGGATTTGATGGATGTCTATTTATTGATGCATGGTGACTAGGTTTTACGTCAAGGCTCGGGTTTAGGGGATCGTGCTCGGGATCGCATTAATCAATCAGCTCGGGACACAGGTAAGAAAACTGTTTGTGCCTGTAGAGCAAGGCATGACCCTATTATTTGTGTTTAATATGTGTGTGAATACCTGTATATGTTATGCTATGTTGTGCATGATTATGAATGAACGACAAAAGCCGGGAATGGCGAAGGCTGAGAAAGGCGAAGGCCGGGGATGGAAAAGGCATCGACATTAAGCATGTTGAATGCAGGCCGCTAGGGCGAGACCCTCTAAGGGTATTGTACTCACCCGCTCAGTGAAGATCGTGAATCCAGTGCCTGGTAAGCACCTGGGTCGGCATAGGTCGCTATATGTTTAATTGATTATCTGTTTAAGTTGTTTATTACTGGATTGAATTCTGATATGCTTTATGTTGAGTTTTCTTGCTGGGCCTCGCCTCAAGGGTGCTTTATGGTGCAGGTAAGGGCAAGGGAAAGGTCGACCAACCATGAGTTGGAGAGCGTGGAGCGGTGTGTACATGTTCGACCTACCTGGCTGCCACGGTCGGGGTTGTTTGAGGAATTTACTTTAAATGGTTGATTTTGTCGTTTAGGTCGACTTTATTGAAACTTTTGAATTGTAACACATTTTTGAAATAGTATTTTGGGATCCCAATGTATAAATTTTATGACTTTAATGAGTGTCCAAATCTTTTATAATTAACGTTCATAAGATGAGTCTTTATTTTGATTTAATCACACTTCTTAACCTAAAACCTCGATTAGTGAGTTAATGGCACATTTATAAATCACATAGTAACGATTCTAAGGTAATAGGGCCTTACACCGGTGGTGCTCTCCAGCGCCAATTCTTTGGTTCCAAGGACACCCCAGCCCTTTAGATTCCTTTTCTTCTCCACTCCTCGAGCGGTTGTCTGAGGGTTCTATTTTTGGCCTATCTTTCTTTTGGTCAAGGCACTAACTATTTGGTTTTGTTGTTTCAGATGTTCGAAGAGCTACACCACCTTCACCAGCAAGGATTCTATGGTTTTGACTAAGAACTACTAGAGATGGCCTGGGAAGCAATTCAACTTCCTGAGGAGAGGAGACAGGTGGCCTTGGAGTAGAGTAGGGTCCTCATGGTGAGGGAAGAACCTTTGAGGGTGGAAAGGCCTCAGTAGATTTGTGCCTTGGAGCAGAGTATGTCCCTCGTGGTGAGGGAAGAACCTTCAAGGGTAGAGAGGCCCCGACAGATTGGCACCTCGGAGGATGAGGTGAACATGGGTCCCATGTTTGGGTCCAACAGATACAAAGTGGACGACTTCAAAGAAGAGTAGCTCCCCAGCAAGCTGAGACATTGAGGGAGCACTCAACAAAATACTCACCCACTACGGAGTGAGGGTCGGGACATCCTGACACGTCTGTCCCGAGAGAATGAAAGGGCCATGAGAGCATCCACGATCTCGTGGCCTAGAGTGTGTCTCATCTTCAGGCGTGAGTGGCCCTGCCCCTACACCAGTACTATGTCAACTTCCTAAAGTTCATCGGCATAGCCCCTTTCCAGCTATCCCCGAATGGATATTGGGTGCTAGCCGGGCTATATGTTCTATACAAGAGGCAGAACTGGCCCGTCCCTTCTCCAGCAAAAATTATGAATGTTTATAGCTTTTGGGCTCTTAAGAAAGGGAAGCTTGATAGGTACTATACATTAAAGAAGTATATGCACTCGGGCATGTCTTACAAGGCTTCTTGCCAGAACGAGAGCCACGCACGGGATTACAAAGACCACTTCTTCTGGACAAGTGGCTTTCCCACGCGGACAAACCCAACTCTACTCCTGGATTTCACCAGGGTTGGTAAGTGCTCTAATCTTTAAACCCCTCGTTTGGTTGTCCTCGATATATAGCTGGTTCTTAGGAATTTCCTTTTGTAGGTCCCTATCGCCGCACACTGTTCGTCGCGACCTATGACGACTAGCTTTTGAAGATGAAGGCCCTTCCCAACAAGGAGATGAATCTTAGCCTCTTTGTGACGATGGAGAACTTATGCCAGTACGACCCTCTTTTGACGGACTAGCACCTTGGCTCAATGTACCTTTCCCCATTCAGGAACTCCAAGAAGTCCCCGGAGGAGGCCAAGCTCCACACAGAGTATGTGGCTAGGTAGGCCCTCCTCCAGTTCAACCAATGAATGCGGGAGGAGCACATGGAGACCGTGCTCGCCATACAGGTCGCTGCTAAGGCCTAGGGGGACTAGGAGCTCGAGGATGAATTCCAAGAGAGAATAGAATCCTCATCCATAGAGCAAGGTAAATCCCATATTATCCTATATCATGCTAAGCATGTAGGAGAGGGAGTTAGTCCCAAACATGTGTGGGTCTCACCATCACTTCTTGAGTGTGGGCAGATTTCGGGAAGTCATTGGACTATGGAAGAGGTCCCAGACTTCCAAGACTTAATTAATGCCTTCCTATGCCACCCGAAGAGAAGGGTCGACCCTTAGGGGTTCATGCCACAGGACGAGGTGACGTCCATGCATGCGAGGTGGTTCTGCCAGTACGAGACGAACACCACCCAAAAGTTGGTCAAATTCGTTTGAGAATTTCCCATTCTATTCTTCACTTGGAGGAGCCATATATTGGTGGGGCTCCTGAGGAGTTTTCATGCATACTTAGCATATTTTGCATATGCTCTTACTGTCTTTGTTTCTTTCCATCCGGAGACTAACCATTTTTTCTTGCTTTGCAGGCCACATGGATTTGTCCTATTCTATTCAAGCCAAATGCCAGAGGGTTTTGGGGCCCTCTCAAATCCATGCCCCAGCACCACCAGTCGTGGTGCTCTAGCCCCTGCAGTTGTTCCTCCAACCCTGTTGGTCCCTGCAACTCCGGAAGTTGCTCCATTGGTCTCCCCTCCAAGAGCGGTGGTGACTGGAGAGGTCGTAGACCTTTGTGAGGGGTCCCTTGTCCGTGATGAGGGGACTTCAAGGATGGGAAAGGACCTCCCATCCTTCGAGATGCATGGCAGTCCTCCAACCAAAACACCTCGCCTTGTTATCTTCCCAGAGCACTTCGAAAGGGAAGATCTGGAAAGGCACCAACGAGTGGTTGAGTACTTCAACACCCGCCTGGAGGAGAGAAATGAGGAATTCAAAGTCCTCATGGAGTTCCTTCGCAAGGACAGGCCAAAGAACCCCATGTCGCCTCCTATCCGTGAAGAGCTGGAGCCTCTCCTTTTAGGGAAGCTTGGAGAAAGAACAACTCCGATGGCGGCATAGCTCCTTCAGGGATTGACGGGATCCCTCTACAAGATGCCTTCTTGCAGTTACACCCATTGTAGAGGAGACAATGAGACATCCCTCCTCGCAAGCTGCCACTACGCCATGCTGTGGGTAAGCAGTATTCTTAATTTTAAAAACTTTTCCATTTATAGTTAAGTGTTATCTTGAAGCTAACTTTGTTTTGTTGTGCAAGCTGGGACTCTTTGTTAGTGGCTTGGGAATGTTATCACGACAAGGTCCTTCGAGCTTAAGGAGCTAAGGGAGGCTTTTGTCTCACCGGAGGAGCACTCGAGGCTCTAGAAGACACTGGATGACAAGAAGGCTCATGCCTCTGATCTGGAGACCCATCTGGCAACAGAGCAGTCGAGGCTCCAGACACTTGAGGACACTTCCTCAAGGTTAGTTGAAGAATCCAAGGACGCTCCAAGGACACTAGGGAGGTTGTCCATAAGGTCAGGGAGAGCCTTATGGTGTCACGGGAGGAGACTCGTCTTGCCCACGAGGAGGCAACCAAGCATGCAGGGGACGCGTCGCATCATGCTAAGGATGGCACCAAGGCCCGAGGGGACACCAACTGAGCTCGGGAGGAAGCCGCGTAAGTAGTTTTGAGGGCTCAAGTTTTTGCCACAGAGTCTAAGGGCTTGAAACTTCAAGGTCAGGTGCTGGAGAAAGAGCTTGACATGCTAGCGGAGGTCACCCTCTATGTTGCTTGGCAAAGCAACAGAGAGATGGACTTGTCCTTCACAAATGACCCAAACTATTAGGATGTTGTTCGAGAAGAATCTTCAGGTGGATGAGGCCATGGATGCTCAGGCTTGGGCTACAGTTGAAGTAGGTCGTGCCCTCGAGGTCGATCCCATGATCGAGCTGCTCGCAGAGTTTCCCCTGGGTGAGTAGGCCTTTATAATTTTTGTTTTTATTTCTTTTGTTTTTTAAATATGCATGTGTGCCATTACTGAATGGCCTTTGCTTGCACTATTTATTTTCCTTCGTTGCATTATCACTCAACACATTTTTAACATTTAATAATTGTGAAATTTGGTCTTAAAGTTGGTAAGGTGTTAATTTTAACCTAACGTAATATGATATCATGAGAATTTTAAACCTTATCTTGTCCACCACGCATGGGCCTTAGTCTTGGAGACTTATGTCTTAATTTCCCTAGTCAAATCAACTAGGGACTTGTGCTTGAGTCCTGGCGACTCGAGTCTTGTCGACTGACCTAGTATTTTGACACTTTTAAGCACTCAGTGTTGCTTCACGGGCTCGCAGTCCTTGGAAGTAACTTTAGTGTGCTGTCATGTGGGAGCACTCGACATGTCCTTACTTCCTTGAGTACCAACAACTCGGATCTTAGGAAGTCAAATTTACTTAGGGTTCGAAGGCAAAGTTTCACTCCTTAGGCGTTGAACTCGGGAGGTTGCATTAGGTCATTTGTTAGTCACGATTTTTGTCTTGCCCCACTAGTCCTCGACCTCTAAGTCCTCACAACACAGATTGAGTTCTCTTCCCTTTTAGGCTAGACAGACCTTGTGATCCAAGTTTCTGGAAACTTGAGGTTTATACACGAGTACATGTGACTCGGGTCTCCGATCACTCTTTTGGAGTTAAGAAGTGGTTATTGCTCCCCGAGCGCGCGTAGTCCTCGGGAGATAACCCAACTTCACCCATAAGTTGGGTTTTTTTAGGGTTTTACAATGCTAGGTTTCACTAATTTCCCTAGGTTGTTTTGCTCTCGCAAGCCATGACACTAGGCTTACTCTGCTAATGACAAGCTTAGCTTCCTAGGTCATGCTCTGCGAGCGGTTACCTTGCAAGTCATGACACTAAGCTTACTCCGCTCATGACAAACTTAGTATCCTAAGTCATGCTCCACGAGTGGTTACCTTGCAAGCCATGGCACTAGGCTTACTTCGCTCATGACAAGCTTAGTTTCCTAGGTCATGCCACGCAAGTGGTTACCCTACGAGGTGACTCAGCTATGCCCCCCCAAGTGATCAAAGACTGGTCTCCGTTCACTTGTCTAGGCCAGCAAGCGAGTGCTCCTTGAGTAGCAAAGTTAACATTAAAATCTAACAAATTAAAAGAGCTACAAGCAAATTTTTTGAATTTCATCTACTGTGTTTTGCATACACGATTTCCATTGATTGTGCTTGGAGGCTACAAAATGATTACAAAATTTAGAAACACATTACTCATACTACTGATAATACAGGCGAAGATGCTCGACATTCCAAGCATGGGGCACTAACTCCCCATTCAGTTAGGCTAGTTTGTATGTCCCTGGACACACGATGCTCTCGACTTGGTATGGGCCTTCCTAGTTAGGGCCCAACATTCCAGCACCAGGGTCTTTGGTGGCTAAGAAAACTCTTTGCAACACCAGGTCTCCAAGCCCAAACTTCCTATCCTTCACTTTGGAGTTGAAATATTTGCCCACCTTTTGTTGGTAGGACGCTACACGTAGATGAAGCTTCTCGGAGCTCCTCCACAAGGTCCAGAGATTCTTGGAGTAAAGCATGGTTTGTGGTCAGATCATATGTATCTCGTCGGTGCGTGGAAATTGCTACCTCAACTAGGAGCATGGCTTCATACTCGTAGGCCATGGAGAATTGCGAATGGCCAGTAAAGGTCCTAGTAGTGGTGCGGTAGCTCCACAATGCCTTAGGCAGCTTCTCGGGCCAGGTGCCTTTCGCTCGCTCAAGCCTCTTCTTCAAAGAGGCTTCAAGCGTCTTTTTGACTGCTTCCACTTGCTCATTTGCTTGCAGATGAGCTACGGAGGAGAAACTCTTCATAACTTCGTGCCTTTGACAAAAGTCTGTGAACAACTCGCTGTCAAATTGCAGGCCGTTGTGGGAGACTATCTTCCTCGGGAGTTCATAGCGGCAAATGATGTTTTTGATGACAAAGTCCAGCGCCTTCTTGGAAGTGATTGTATTGAGAGGTTCAGCCTTGACCCACTTCGTGAAGTAGTCGACTGGCACAATAGCGTACTTTACTCCTCCCTTTCCCATGGGCAAGGACCCGATAAGGTCAATGCCCCAGACTGTGAAGGGCCAGGGACTTGCCATCTACGTGAGCTCATTCAGAGGTATGTTGGCATAGCGTTGGTACTTGTCGCACTTCTTGACGTAGTCCATTGTGTCACCATTCATTCTAAGTCAAAAGTATCATTGTCTTAGGATTTTCTTGGCGAGGCTCTTCCCCCTTGCATGGTCCCCACAAAAGCTTTCATACACTTCTCGGAGGATAAGGTTGGCTTCTTGCTTGGACACACACCAGAGAAGGGGCAACAAACATCCTTGCCCATACAACTTATTGTCCATGATCACGTACCGAGGCACATGGCAAAGCAACTTCCAAGTTGCTTTCTTGTCCTATGGTATCTCTCCAGAGACAAGGTACTTCACAATAGGCTCCATCCAATCGTCTTGGGGCTGGACTGCTTCTACCTCCTAGGGAGCTGAGATGCTTGGGGCACCCAAGTAGTCTATTAGGACCACATTGATCAACTCAGCATCCTTAGTGGTAGCAAGCTTGGCTGGGCATTCACATTCGAATTTTGTTCCTTTGGCATCTGTATGATGGTTATTTCTTGAAGCTGTGAAACATTTCTTGGGTCTTAGCAAGATAGGCGACCATCTTTGTCCCTCGGAACTGATACTCTTTGAGGACTTGATTCACCACGAGGTGAGAATCACTGAAAATTGCGAGGCCTTCAGTTTTAAGTTCTAGGGCCACTCAGAGTCCGACAATGAGTGTCTTGTACTCACCCTCATTGTTTAAGGCATCGAATCCAAACCTCAAAGCACCGTGAACCCTGTGCCCTTCGAGGGATACTAAGAAAAGGCCTGCTCTGGCTCCATTCTCGTTGGACGACCCATCTACATACAACTTTCACGTGGCCCGACTACTGGGGCCTCCCCAGGTTGCTCGTACGTTCTCGTGCACACGACAATAAAATTTGCCAATGCCTGTCCCTTGATGGCAGTCCTCGGGTGGTAAGTGATGTCAAACTAACTCAGTTAGAACGCCCACTTGAGAAGTCTCCCTAAGGACTCTAGTTTCTGGAGGACCTGTCGCAAGGGATGGTTGGTGAGGACCCTGATGAGATGTGTTTGGATGTAGGTCCTTAGCTTTTGTGAAGCTACCATCAGGCAGAATGTCAGCTTTTCCATGAGTGGATATGAGGCCAACACTAATGGCGTTCTCAAAGATAGCCATGTAGAGGAGTAAGGGCTCTCCATCTACGAGCTTAAACAAAATTGGAGGGTTCGCTATGTGTGCCTTTAGCTGCTAGAATTCCTGCTCGCATTCATTTTTCCACTCAAATCTTTGTCCTCCTAGAAAGGTTTTGAAGAAAAGGATGCACTTATCAGTCGCCTTCGAGAAAAAATAGCTCAAGGCTGCTACCTTTCTCATCAGGCTTTGCACGCCCTTATGCTTCTTGGGGGATGACATTTCTGTCAGGGCTCTGATATTTTTGGGGTTTGCCTCTATTCCTTGAGCACTGACTATGAAACCCAGGAACTTCACGGAAGCAACTCCAAAAGTGCACTTCTAAAGATTCAACTTCATCCCAAACATGCAGAGGACCGAGAATACTTCTGCCACATCCTTCATGTAGTCGGAGGTTGTCCAGGACTTCACCAACATGTCGTCCATGTAAACCTCCATGTTCCTACCAAGCTAGTTTTTGAACATCCGATTCACTAATCTTTGATACGTGGCACCAACATTCTTGAGACCAAAGGGCACCACTTTATAGCAGTAGACACCTTTGTCTGTTCGAAACTGGTGTGTTCTTGGTCGGTGACATGCATGGAAATCTGGTTGTACCTTGAGTACGGGTCCATAAAGGACAAGAGCTCATACCCAAAGGTGGCGTTGACCATCTGATCATTCTTATGCAAAGGGAAATAATCCTTTGGGCATGCCTTGTTAAGGTTGGAGAAGTCTATGCAGGTGCTCCAACTGCCATTAGGCTTGGGAACCAAGACCGAGTTTAACAACCACTTCGGGCACTGAGCATCCCAGATGAAACCATTCGCGATAAGCTTTTCGACTACTGCCTTCAAGGCCTCTGCCCTGATCGAGTCAATTGTCCTCCTCTACTATTACACTGGGGAAACATCTGGATCTATGTTCAAGGCGTTGCATATGATGTTTGAGTCAATACCTGTAATGCCCTGGATAACCAAGATCGTTACATTGTGTATTTAAAATAGTGCAGGACTTGCTAATCAAGTCATTTGAATAAAAATATGATCCTAAAGTCAACAATCAAGTCAGGGCTAAAAGACTTTGATCGTAAATGGTTAATTTTCATTAAAATAGATGTTTGGTACATGGGATCCCAAAAACAGGGTTTAAGAAACAATTTACAATTCTAAAAAGTTATATACAACTAGTGGCCACTCTAATGGAAAAACACAAATTTTAGGCTTCATCCCTGTACTTTCCCTCGGCCGTGGCGGACGAGCAGCTGGCAATGTACACCTCGCCCCCAGAGCTCTCCAACTCATGGTTGGTCCAACTTTCCCTTGCCTTTACCTTCACCACATAGCACCTGTGAGCCACGACGCAACAAGAAAACTATAACAGTAAATACACAGCCCGTAATAGCATCCAATCAAACATAAGACAGCCATTCAGAAGCTCGACAAACCATAAGCACCAGACAATTAATATTAAGCATGTTCTTTCAAGGATATATCAATAAACAAATAGTCAGGGTCGATGCCCTTAGGCCGAGCCCTCTGTTTACTCTTCTGACTCCAACTCGCTTAGGCCAAGTCCATTGTTTATTCAGCTGACCCCAGCTCACAGTGGCTGAGCCGCATCTTGTATGCAAGTATCATCCCCGGCTCTCTTAGGCCGATCACTTCATATTTCACATAACCATATCACAGTTACACAACACATACGTCCAGATATAGGGAATCTCAGTCCCAACATAGCCACATAAGGGTACAGTTTTCTTACCTTGAGTTCTGAGTGAAGGATACAGAACGGTCCCAAGCACGATCCTCAGTCCCGAGCCTTGGCGATAAACCTAGTCACTGTGGCCAATGGGTAATCATCAATTTCTAATCCAAATAAATACTTAGGAGACAAAAACTAGCCTCCGGGACCTCAATTTCTACTAAACCGGGTAGTAAAAATCGTCCCAAGCGCTTAGGTTCAAACCCCCGAGCCTTACCAATTCTAGAAACCATATTAAGGCAGACCGCGACTTGACCCTAAGGGTCGCAGCACGCCCTTAAGTCAGAGACCAATCCTTAAGCTTCAGATGGAGGCAGGCTGCGACTTGCCCCCTAGGGTCGCAATGCGCCTTCAAGTCAGAGAACCATCCAGGGCCATCTGGGCATGCGGGCCGCGACCCCCCAAAGGTGGGTCGCGGTGCGCCCCTACGAACCCAGAATTTCTAGGTTTGCTCCACCTCTTTCCAGCCAAAAACCTCAAAAAACCTCCCAACCAAGACCAAACTCATCTACGAGTTTAGGACTTTTAATCACCCAATTTAAACACAAAACCACAACAATAACACTGAAGCTACCACCCCAATTCAACAGCAATTCATTACCCAAAAACCCAGTCCGATTTCCAATCTTAACATCCTAAATTACTAGCACAAGAACAAGATGAACCTTCATATTCAAAAGTCTGAAACCTTACCTCAATTACAGCTTAACTCTCCAGGTTAATTTCTTCCATAATTCCCAGCTGATTCCCTGGTTTCAAAGCCTCAATTCCTCAAAGTTCTTCAAGAGTAATAGAGAGATATGGGGAAAAAATCGCATAAGAGAAGAGGGAGAAAGAGAGAGTGAGTTTGGGGTCTTCCTATTGTATCTAGTGAATTCTCAAGTACATCTAGGCCCTTAACTAATCATATCCTCAACAAACACAATGACCAAAATGCCCCCTTGAAATTACTTAGCCATTTACTTGCTCTAAGGGTAAAACAATCCTTTTTCCCCAATTCCCGCTAACTCCTCAAGTATTCTTAATATCTTCCAATTAATCTCGTCATGTCCAATTAATCACCAAATACTTATTCAATACTTAATAACTCCCAAAATATTCTCTAAATTCCCAAAAAAACACCCCTAGGCTCCTCCGAGCCGGGTATTAAACCCCGCTGTGACTATTTCGCTAACCCGCCCACTAGGTCCGTCTCGAGCCATATATTGCAAATATATCCACATAATAATGTGGTCTCAACCATTTATCACATATAATTACATTTATGCCCTCAACGGGCCAAAATTACAAATATGCCCTTATAAGCTATAAAGGGCCCACATGCATATTTAGTACTTATAAACGTGCATATAACATACTCATATAATCATATTAATCGTGCATGCCACATAATAATGCATTTAACCAATTAAACATACATATAAACCAATTATGCCCTCCCGACACACTAATCAAAACCCTAAGCCTTATTAGAAATTTTGGGTCGTTATAATACTCATCCTGTCGGAGTGAGATCGAGTGAAGACATCCTGGTTCTCCTTGAAGAAGCCCACCAAGGCCTCTTGTAATGCCCTACTACCTTAGAGCTGTTACTAAGTGCGTTTAAAATGTGCAATTGACTCGCTAAACGAGGTTTTTAGAACAAAAGTGTGATTAAACAGAAAGTCAAGGCTGTAATCTTTAAAAGTACTCTATCTCATTAAAAGTTCCAAGAGTTTAACATTTGGGATCCCAAAATAAGGTTTGTAAAATATTCACAATTCAAAATAGGTTTACAGATGACTAATTATAAAAAAAAAACATAGTTTAATATATCCATTTCTCAAAATGCCCCCAACCAAAGCAGTCGGGCAGGCCAAACATGTACGCGTCGCCCCACGCTCTCCGTACTCATGGCTGGTTGACTTTCTCCTTGCCCTTACCTACAACACAGAGCACCCGTGAGCTGAAGCCCAGCAAGAAAACTCACACAGCACATAGCATACGCATATTATTTAATCAACATGTTAGACAATCCACAGACAATACAGATAGTCCATCAGGCCATGCCATCCCAAAAGCGTTACCAAAGCCTGGGATCTCGTTTCTCACCGTAAGGATATCCCATGTATCCATTGGGGTCTTACCCTAACCGTAAGCACTCCATGTGCAAAGTGTTATTCTCGGCCCCACTGCCGTTCTCGGCTCCTTTGTCGTTCATTCTACCATAACCACATATAGCATTCTCAAACAACATTCAAACATATAATAATTCAATCAAGGCTACACCCTAACAATAATACAATCTAGGGCCGTGCCCTACAACAACACTATGGGCCCATGCCCTGCTCTACGGGTGCTACAGTTTGCTTACCTGTATCCCGAGCTTTCCGATGCACCAAAGTCACAAGCACGGTCCTCTATCCCGAGCCTCTCCGAAGACCCCACAACACATATAAAATACTCTTTAATACTAACCAATCCAAAACCACTTCCCGGGACCAATCTCGCACTCTCGGGACCTCTAATTTCCTAAAATAATGTAACAGAGACATCCCCCGAGCCCCCGAGCAAAAGCCCTAAAAATGAAAAATTACACTCTCAGAAATTGCCTAGGGCCGCGGCGCCCAGAACCCTCTCCTGATCCTGATGCATGCCTGCGCCGCAGCACCAAAGAACAGGGCCGCGACGCCCCTACGCGAACCCAGAATTCTGGGTTTTCCCCTGCATTTTTCCCGAGCCAAAACACCTCCAATTCAACCCAAACAAATACCTAAACCCCAAAATCAATTTAAAACCCCAAATGAACCATTTAACAACCTATAAACATAAAAAACAAGCTCAATTACGCAATCACACCCAAAATCCACACTTGAGTTCCAGATTTCAGAAACCTAAACCATGGCTTCTAAGGCTTGAACCAGAGCTTGAAAAATATAAACCATGCCTCTAAAATCTTAAACCACACCAGATACGAAATTCAAACATGATAAAACTCTTACCTCAATCAAGAATTTAGCTTGAATTCTCCTCAATCCCAGCTTCGAGCCACTTCCCCCTTGATTATCCAAACTGAATTTTCCAAACCAAACCAGCCCTATTTCCTTTAAATTCCCACACTTAATCTCTGAAAATCAAACTTAAATTTAAACAAAAATAGAGCATAACTCTTACCTCTGAATAATCCTGGTTTAAACTTGATTTTTGGTTGCCTCAAACCCCTTGATTCTCCTCCTAGGTTTCAAATTCAGCTTTCTTCTCTTTTCTTCTAGCTTTCACTTCCAAATTCCAGCATAAACCATCTATGACCAAGTGTGATACGTAATTCACCCTTTCCTTCAGCTGAAGTTTATCTAACCCTTGCCAAATGACCACTCTACCCCTCATAGAAATTCTTTCCTAGCTAAACCTCAAGGGCATTTTTGTCATTTCACCTTTCTTACAATTCTGCCATTTTCCCATCTAAAATTGTTACTCTTGACAGTTACCAATGGTTACTCAGGTTACCCAATCACCAATAACCATTAACCACTAATTCCCAATCCAACTTACAAAATTCCCAAAGTACCCCTAGGCTCCTCCCGAGCCAGGTATAAAATCCCGTTGTGACTTTTAAACTAACAACTCCCTAGGACCGTCTCAACGCGTGCATCACAATAAAATCACCACTCACACGCGGTATTAATCATACAATTCAATTATTACATTTATGCCCTCAGCGGGCTAAGATAACCAATTTACCCCTAACATACAAACGTGGCCCACATGCATATTTATACCACCTAAACATGCATTCTAATCACATATTCATTCAAATTCATATATTATCATGTTAATTCACTTATTGCCCTCCAGGCACGCTAATCAAGGTCCTAAACCTTATTAGCAACTTAGGGTGTTACACCTCTCGAACTTCCGCCTTGAGATTTTTCCCGACCTTGGTTTTCTTATCTGGATAGGAGGCATCAAAGGTGACCTCCTCAGACTCCTCCATGGGCTCGATAGCCCTTTCTTCCTGAACTCTGGGGTCCAACTCATTGGACTCCCTTCCCCCCTGAACAACATAGACCTCCATATCCTCGGGAGGAGGCTGCTCGGGGACTGTCGCCTTAATCACAATTACTGGATGTTTGAGGGACACATTATAGCACTGACAGGCCTCCTTTTGGTCTCTGGGGACCATGCCTATTTCCGCCTCAATGGGTAACTTCTTGCACAAGTGGTGTATTGAGGTGACGACTCCAAACTCCACCAGGGATGGACGTCCTAGAATGGCGTTGTAAGTAGAGAAGTTGTCTACAACCACAAATGTGCAGTACTTAAAGGCCTCTCGAGGAACTTCTCTAAGTGTCACTGGTAGCTTGATCTGCCCCATCAGAATGAGACCTTCCCCCCAAAATCCATTAAGAGTGGAGGTGCAAGGAGACATGTCACTAGCAGTCAGCCTAATTTTCTCGAATGATGACTTGAACAAGATGTTCACAGAACTTCTGTTATCCACCAGGTTCCGAGCCACCATCTTATTGGAAGTTTGGCAATCGACCATTAAAGGATTGTGGTGGGGAAAATGCACCCTCCGAGCATTGTCCTTGGAGAATGTGATGATTTGATCTGTCATTCGGGACATTTGTTCTAGCAGCTGGGCTAACGCCAACACTTCGTCGTCGTGGTTTAGGGCTCGCGTATAGCGATTCTGCGAGACCCTCGAAGTGCCCCCCAAGTGGGGTCCTTCGAAGATAGTCCCTACTCTCCCATTCATCGGGGGAGGTCCATGGGCTACTTACTACTGCGGGGTCACAGATACTTGGCCCAGGGCCTGAGGAACCACATGTTGAGGAAATCCTACAGCTGGAGCCTGGGCTGGGCGTGTTCCGCCCCTAGCATATTGGTGGAGGTGCTCCATTTTGATGAGATTCTTAATCTCATCTCTAAGTTGCCTACACTCGTTGGTGTGGTGCCCCACATCATTTTGGAACCGAGAAAACTTAGAGGAATCTCTTATCTCCCAATCCATCTGCATAGGCTGCAGTTTTTTATAGTTGACCTGCTGCTCCGTGGCTAGGAAAATATTCTCACGAGTATCCACCAAGTCCATGTACTCAGAGTATTGTGGAGTGTATTTCTCATTAGGAGCTATTCCATTTCTCTTGGGCTTCTTGCCCTTGCCCTTTCCCCCACGTTTTCACCCGTTGGGGGCCTTGCCAGATTGGGTCGAAACTGCAATTCCAACACTGGATGCAGACTGTAAAGCACTGTATCTAGTGGGAGCTGCTCCATAGCCTGTTGGGGTGGCACTAAAACCAGCATTTGGCATGACGTTGAAGCCGGCTGGTTAAACAACTAGACTGAACTATGGAGCACTCATAACACTCATTTTGGTTGAAGTGTATCACAAGTACTGGGTTCCCTGAGCCACATCGTTTGGGAACAATTGAGCAGATAAAGGTACTGGTCCTCCGAATGCTCCAATTTGTGCATCCTCCCAGTTGATGTACTCTTGGGCTCAACGTATGAAGTTGTCGAGCCTGTGGCATCCTCTTCGCTGTAGGTCATCCCATAGTGGGGAACCTACTCAGATGCCAGCTTGTAGGGTCATCAGCTGCTATCCGTCATTGTCCTTCTTGGTCCTAGTTGCTTTTTCCTTAAAGTGTTTGATGTAGGCTTAAGGGTCTCAAGTGATCCCTACTTTATGTTGGCCAAAGCATTGTCCTCAAATTTACCTTCCGAGCAGCTATGAGTTGTCTTCACAAGGAAGAGGATAGTTAGTGCCAAGAGTGAATGGATCCTGGCCTGTGCTTCTTGAACCACTCATCTGCTGGTTTCGTCAAAGTCAACAGGAAGACGTGGCACTTGGAGTCTTCAGAGAAGCAGTGGACCAACATCAATCTATTAAACTTTGAAAGATGGCCAGTGGGATACGTTCCTCCGCTGTACGACGTGATGTCTGGCATCATGAAACCTCGAGGCACTAGGGCTTCCACAATGTGAGGATCACAAGGCTCCCCATCTTCATCATCCGAGTCGGAGTCGTGGCCTTGTCTCTGGGCCATTCTAAGCATTATTCTCTTCAAATTCTCCAACTCTGCTTGGAGAGGGTCGTGTTCTTGGTTGGCACCCTATGCCGGGTGTTCTCTCCTCCTAGCATTAAGGTCATCTCAGAGGTCTGGTTGATTTCTTCTACCGGGATAGTCCTCGGGAGCTGTCCTCCCCCTGCGAGCGTTCAAGTCATCTCGCAAGTCAGGTTGTGCTTGGTTGCGACCACCGTCCTCAGGGTATCCTACTTCTGTTTCCCCTCAGAGTCAACGAACTCATTTTTGATTGAGACACTGATTCCTTGTCCTTGGTTGGTGGAGAAATTTCTCCTGTTGGCCCATTGGCCAGGGTTTCTTGGAGGCTGGTGAGGTGCCGGTGGGACATCACCTTTAGGCCTAATGCGATTTGCTACAACTCGCGTGGGCGGAATGCCTTGGGCTCCATGGATGCTAGTGGGCTGGCGGTGTCCTCAGGCCCCGTGCCCTTGGTTATCATTGGCTCATCTCGGGGCTTGAATGGGCTCGAAAGTCTGATGAGTTCTCTTCCGCCCCTACATGGGATCTTCATCAACTTTTCCTTTACCACGATCTTATGGTGTAGGTGGGGCTCCAACTCCAGCTGGGAACACAGGTGGCACGTCAACTGGCGGATCTTGTGCCATATCAGTGGGGTGCTCGGGAGGCACACTCATTGGTTCAATAGGTGGCACTCCAGCTGGGTACGCAGGGCACGCCAGCTGGCTACCTAGGCGGTATCTCGCCATGAGGGTCCACTCACAGCCCTTGGACCGCCAGAGTAGCCCTCATGGCGTTAACCATCTTCTTTAGGACAGCAATATTCCTCTCATGGGCATCAATTTTCTACTGCTAGGTGGCAACTTGGCCTCTGAGATCCACCACTTCTAGATGTTCCTCCGCATCCATGGGCTGATGATAATCCTCCTAATAAAACCCATGGTCATCACCTTCATACTCAATGTTTTCGTCGTAATTCTTCTTGGCCACCTCTGGATATTCTGGTCGAGGTGGTCGGTTGGGTTCTCCTCCCTCAGCTCCAGTGGGAGGAGGAACATCATTTGGAGTGTTTCTTTTGGTGGTCACAATGACTGAATCTTCGAAGATTTCTCCAAGCTCTCAATGAAAGCACCAAAATGTTGATTGCCTTTTTTGATATTAACTAATTAAATAAGAACTTAAAGAAATGCAAGAAAGAGATACGAGACTTAAGTGGTTCAGGTTATAAAACAACCCTAGTCCAAGAGGATTTAGTATTAGTGTTCTTGAAGCTTGAGAGGTAAAGCTTCAATAGAGGCTTTTCAAGTAGCGTATATATTTCTCTGAGTACAAAAAGTGGAATCAAAAGTCTAAAAGCCAAAAGTCATTTACAGTGGAAGCCCTAGCCCTATTTATAGTGACTGAGGATAACTAATTCCCTTAATGGGGATTTATTACTAACATTCCCATTCATTTGGGAGTTTAATGTTAATTAACACCTCCGAGTGCACTAATTAAGGTGGTGGGCCCAGACGTATCCCACGGGGCCCAATTCATAGGTTGCAACCCACTACTTTATGGGAGACACGCCCTTGACATTGTCAGAATGCAACTGCACGTTTCCCATGTCAGGCGACGCATTAAGAAATGCCAGTGAGTGTACGGGCTCGACACCACTACTCGAGGCACCAAAAGCTGTCAGACGACCGCTTGTTGTACAAAGTTTTTGTAATTGACACTTGATATTCACTCCAGGTTATGATGACAAAATCCTAGACCTGGAGGACTAACTGACCAAGAGGATAGGAGGACTGCAATGGAGGTCCTTGGGATGTGGTCTACATTGAAGACATCCACGCCTGGAAACAGATCATAACGCGTTGGGTGGAGTTTACACTCTGAGGTGCTCTAGGAGAGCTCCATAGGACATCATTAGCACCCAAGGAGCCTAACTACTTATCTAATGACTTCCACATGTCCAATGATGATATCATGGAAAACATGTGATATTTTTCTGGCTTTGATTTCACACGAGGGGGAGGTAAAATAATTTAAATGTCAAAGAGTTATTGGCCCATTCTTTTAGAGAAGTCAAAGAGGAGAATTATTTGGATAGGTTGGTTAAGGAAGAAGCTCGCATAATAATTGAATTTAAAAGTTACATTGAAAATTTTAAAATTCCTTTTGGTCACTCGAAGGTGGATGTGGCTAATAAAGTTATGGGAAGCATTAATTCAAGTGATTTGAGTGGGGAGATTGGTTTTAATGTTCTCAACGTGGGAGGTGAATTTGTTCCTATTGGGTTAGGTAATACAACAATAGTGGATTCTAAGGTGCAATTGAATGATATGGGTGCGACTCAGAGTTGTGATAAGGTAGGGGATGCTAGTGGCTTTGGTGAGTTGAATGAACAAAGGGGAGTCATTAACATGCAATTGAATTGTTTCGGTGATGTGATTGTTTCAAATGCAGGATGCAACATGGAGTATAGTAATTTTGGGAAAGGTGATGATGTAGATGCAAAAGAAAATTTGAAATCTGAAACTTCAACAATGGTTAGGGAAGGGGGGACTTTGGTCGAGGTAGACGATGTTGATGGAGATGGAATTGTGGTATTGGATTTGGAGGAGAACAACATGAATTGTAATTTAGGTTTGATATTAGAGAAGGAAGGTGTAAAATATAATAGTCCTTGTATGGGTATAGATAAATGTGATGGAAACAATGAGTCAGTAGATGAGCTTTCTTTGCATGTCGATGGAACCAATCATTTGTTAAGCAGTTGGAAGCAAAGATGTAAGGGAAGGTTTTCCACTCGTGAAGATGAAATAAGCTGGCACTTCAAAGATGAGATAGAGTTGGTGCTGACGTATGATGGCCTTGGATTTGATTGTGATATATTTGATGTTAGAGATAGTGAAATTGGAATCGTTGGTGCACCGGTGACAATTTTTTTCTTACAGAAGAAATCTTTTATTATTGTTATTTATGAAAAAATTATTTGTTCAGATGTCATCTTTATTACTTATTTTGAGCTTTTTGCAGCAGCCGCTTATGGTTTCAGTATTTCCACCTAGGATAATTAATCGTGGTGGGTGGGGAGATTTGGATGCTTTCAATGATATGGAGAAAATACTGACGAATTATGTGTTGGATCCTAAATTACCTGCAAAGTAATATTTTAAAGGGTTATTTGATATTTTACTATATACAATTGCGGTGTGTAATGTTATTGTAACACCCTACTTCCTTAGAGCCGTTACTAAGTGAGTTTTAAACGTGCTTTTAACTTGCTAATCGAGGTTTTAAGGCAAATGTGTAATCAAACCATAAACAGAGTCTTAAACTTTGAAAATAATTCCATTTACTGAAAATCACAAAATGTTTAACATTTGGGATCCCAAAATACTGTTTATAAATATTTACAACTCAAAATATATTTAAAGTCGACTAAACGACAAAATAGGGTTCTTTACAAACAACCTCCAAAAATACCCTTGGCCGTGGCAGCTAGGCAGACCAGACATGTACGCGCCGCCTCACGCTCTCCATACTCATGGTCGGTTGACTTTCTCTTTGCCCTTACCTGCACCACAGAGCACCTGTGAGCCGAAGCCCATCAAGAAAACTCCACATAGATATATAACAGATGCATATAAACCACTCAACATATAACAAATTCATCAACAAGCTAAACACATACGGCAAAGCCGTCCCAGGTGCTTTACCAGGCCCTGGGTTGCGGTCTACACCGTAAGGGTATCCCAGGTATCCTTTAGGGTCTTACCCTGGTAACTCGCACCCCGTGTGCTAAATGCTACTCCTGGCCCCTTGTTGTTCCCGGCCTTCGCCGTTCCCAGCCTTCGCCGTTCCCAACCCTTGCCGTTCACTCACATACATGCATACACAGCATAACCAAAACATAACTTAAACATATACTAGCGCAATCAATGGGCTACACCCAACACATAATCATAGAGGGCCGTGCCCTGCAACACAACTATGGGACCTCGCCCTACTCTATGGGTACAACAACTTTCTTACCTGTGTCCCGAGCTTCTTGAGCACTAAACCCTCGAGCATGGTCCTCTAATCTGAGCCTCTCCGAGAACCTAGTCACAACACATAAATAGCACCCCCATTACTAACCAATTCAAAAGCGTCTCCCGAAACCAATCCCGAGCTCTCGTGACCTCCTGGATCCCCACACAAGGTGGCGGAAGCGTCCCCCGAGCCCCCTGGGCAAGAGCCTAAAAACCACAATTTTCCCCTGCCCAAAAATAGCCTAGCGCTGCGGCACCACCCCATGAGGGCTGCGGCGCCCAGAAGGGCCCCCGTCCACTGATGCAGCCTAGAGCCGCGACGCAGAAGAACAGGGCCGCGGCACCCCTTCGCGAACCCAGAAATCTGGGTTTTTCCAAATTTTTTCCCCGAGCCAAAACACTCCCAAATCATTACCCAGACTTACCTAAGTCCCAAATTCAATTCAAAACCCCACATAGACCATCTAACAACTCAAAAACATTAACAATAAGCTCAAACACACAATCAAACCTACAATTCACAATTTGGTTTAAAACTTCAGAAAATTAAACCAAGCCTTTCAAAACTTAAACCAGAACTTGTAAAACTTAAACCATCCCTCAGAATTCTTAAACCACACCTGCAACCAACTTCAAAGATGCACGAAATTCTTACCTCAAACTGAAATCCAACTCTGGGCTTCCTCCAATTCCAACTCCAAGCTAAACCCCTTTGCTTCCCAAGCTGAATTCTCACAATATCAAGCCACAAATTCAACTTTTAGCACTCAACCCAAATTCTCAAAATAAGCAAAGAAACCTAAAAATCAGATATGAAATCTTACCTCTGAGTTAACCTTGGCCTTTGCTTAATTCTAGTTAACACAATTCTCAGCCTTGATTTCCTTCCTAGCCTCAAAGAAGCTCAGCTCCTTTCTTCTTTTATGTTTTTCCCTAGTTTTGTCTAGAGCTCCCCAACACAAATCTTGCATAAACAAAGAGGTGAGAACGTTCTAACTTTTCATTCAGCCAAGGTTTTCTATCCCCTAAACCAAAAGACCCAATTGCCCTCCCTTCTAATCTATATTCTAACTAATCCTCAAGGGCAATTTAGACTCTCCCTATCCTCTTGCAAAAATACCACTTTCACACTTAAGGTAACTATCCTCAATGGTTACCTATAGTTACCCAAGTTACTAAAATACCATTAACCTTTAATTAAAAGTTCCCAACTAAATTTCTAATATTCCCGAAATACCCCTAAGCTCCTCCCGAGCCGGGTATTTAATCCCGTTGTGACTTTTAGTGAAATAGCTCTCTAGGACCATCTCGGAATGTGCATCACAAATATATATTACCATTATATCAAGAATATAACATATATTACATTTATGCCCTCAACGACTATAATTACCAATTTGCCCCTAACAACCAAATGGGGCCCACATGCATATTTATTTCACCAAAACATGCATTCTAACCACATATTCATTAAATTCACATAAATTAATACAGTATAAAAATTATTGCCCTCCAGGCACACTAATCAAGGCTTCAAGCCTTATTAGCAAATTTGGGTCGCTACAGTTATAATTAATATTTATATAATCTATTTGTTTAATAATTTATAATTCATTTGTATAGCGAGGTTGTTTTTGTTGGAGATAAAGAGATTGGGAGGAGATCGAACTTCATAACATTGGCACCAAAGCAACTTGTTAGCGCGCGAGTACACTGAATAATAGTGTGAAATGTACTCTTATTTATGTTATAGGAGAGTATTGTGGATATATATATATATATATGTATTTATTTTTGTGAATTATATATTATTAAGGTTGTCAATTGTTTACTAGAGATTTTAGCAGCAGAGAAGGTGGATGGGCATGGTAAGAAGATGAGGTGTTGGCGGATTCTGACATTGTTATCTATGAGTGTGAGTTGGTTGTGTTAAGTAATATAGTTTTTTCTTGTCACTGATACAGTCTTCACTATAACTTTTGATGGTTTAATATGTAATTTATATTTTATGTTAAATAATATTTAATTCTATGCAGGATCCAAATTAGTCAAGTTTTTCTACTAAAAGCGAAGGAAGAAGATGGCTAGAGTGGGTGGAGAACTAAGTGATAGTGAGAAGGTACTTATTGGCATTATGTTTTATGTAATTTTTTTGATTGGTTTTGGGCATTATTTATTATATAATTATGGAAATGTGGGTTGTTTGATGTTCATAGGTATATGCCCCTGTGCTCGTCAAGAGACATTGGTTACTAGCAAAACTGTAGTTGGCAAAGAAGGAAGTCGAACTCTATGATAACTTAAAAATCCCTTCAAAAGCATTTGGGCTTGCCATAATTGAGACGATGGTGGGTGTTACCTTTTTTTATTGCTGGTAATGAACCATTATTTTCATGAGGATTATTGTGTTTCATTTGCTTTCCATTTAAAAAATGTGTTTATGTGTTGCAGTTGTGTTCAATGGACAATGCATTTAGTCAGATGTTGAAGGAGCTCCATGGTAGTGATATCTATTTTTCGTGAATTTAGTATTGAGCAACTAGTATATCACAAGAAGTGTGTAGAGTATGATTGCGATGTGTACGTGATGAAGATGCTTCTACAAGAATATGTGCCTCGAGTTTTAAGTGGATGAAGAGATGATGAAATTGATGATCTGGAACTTGGAAAATGCATTCGGATAGGACCAACAAACGTTAGTTGTAGCTTATTTGGTTTGTTTTGTTAATCTTTGAATTCATTTGTTTAGTACAATTCAACATGTTGATTATTTTTCTTTATTGGTTTTAAGGTCCCAACAGAGTTCGATAGTCAACTTATTCTTGGTAGAATATTGACTTCACATTAATAGAGTAAGAGATATGCTAATTGAAAAGGCATACAAATAGCATTGATATGGATGTTAGACAGGAAGACTTGTACAAAAATATTATAGAATTTATTTATTTGAGAGTAGAGAATGGAGTTTCGATATATTGAATAAATATCTTTTGTAAAAATTGATGTTGCACTTGCACCGTAGCTAGATAGATATACATATACACTATTATTGAGTTGAAGAGTTGTTTAAAATGCGCATAATTTTTTTTTATTGTTAGTGGATTTAAATCATTTTTGTGGACATTCTTTCTTTTCTTTATTTTTTGATTTTTGGAGTCATTTGTTGGTGGAAATGATGAAGACGAATTGGGATGAATTGGTCATACATTATTAAAATCGTTAAAATCGTTATATGGAAAAACATTCATAATTTCCTTTTTGGGAAATTGGCCATCAGACATTAACAAAAATGAAGAAGATCATGTAATTATTAAATATTGATTTGCTAAAAGTATGTAAGTAAGGGAAAGAGAAGAAATGATGAACCAACTTTAGACCATATGATTAAATCTTCATGTATACGATCGAATGTTTTTGTTTAAAAAAAATATAACATAAATGATAATAGGCAAAATGTACCATTTATGAAATTCCGTATTTTAATGTTTACCAAGTGATTATATTAAACAACTTACAAGATTGAGGAATAATGATTAAGGGTCCGATTGGTTCGCGATTAGAAAACTGTATTTTTGAAAAGTGAGATTCTAAAATGAAATCTGACTTTAGTGACTAAAATCATGTTTATGAAAATATGATTGGTTCAATGTCAGTAAACTGTTTTTGAGTTTTAAAAAAATGAATATGTGATTGGTATTAAATTTAAAAATATAACAGAAACTGAATATATGATTGGAACAGCTGAATTTGAATATTATTTTAATTTTATATATTTTATATACTTAGGTTGTATAATATTAAATTTTGATTTATCAATAGATTTAATTAAGTAAAATTTAATTATATTAATAAATTAAAATTTAATAATAATTATTGATTAAATTCATAATAATATTGCATTGTCATCTATAAAAATACCAGCACAACTTATTTTTGAATTGTGCATAAATGTCATAAAATGTTCCATAAACACCTTATTACTAGTGGGAACATACTCAAGTCATAAAAATTGGAAAAATAAATAAATAAATACAAGCAATGATACAAAGGATAGGAGTAAAGAGAACAAACAAATCCCGATTTTGATTTTAAATTTTTGGAGAAAAAATCACAAAACAGAGAAAGCGCAAAATTGTTGTTTTCTAAATTACAATACAAAATTAGAATTCTGATTAGGATATAGTTTTCAAAAACAATCTACCAATCAAATATTTTGGTAGGCCCCACAAATTTTAAGTTTTCAAAATCATAAAATCATTTTCAAATCAACTACCAATCATATCCTAAGTTCTTTTGAGAGAATCTGAATTTGATCTAACGACTAAGCTAGTTGTCTGCATAGATTATTACAGAAATAAAAAATGAGCAAAAAAAAATCAACACCAGAGATTTTTTTACGTGGTTTGGAAAACCTAGTTCATTGGGCCATGCCCAGAGATCAAACTGATTATTAAGGTATCATAAAGTACAAAATCACAATTGACTTATACATAGATAGACTCCCTGTAACGCCCTGGATAGCCAAGACCGCTACACTGGGTACTTATAAAGGTGCAGGACTTGCTAATCAAGTCATTTAGTTAAAAATGTGTCACTGAAACAATTAAAGTGCTAGAGTTAAAAGGTTTTGGTCTCGAAACGTATATTTCATATAACTAAACATTTTTACACATGGGATCCCAAAAAGGAACAACATTCAAAAGTCAGTTTACAAAATTTCCAAAGTTTAAACAACCATTAGCCACTCTAAGGCAAAACAGACGTTTCTGACTCTCCTGTTCTTGTCTCCCTCTCAATCGTGGCGACTAAGCAGCTGATCATGTACATTCTACTCTCAGAGCTCTTCGAATCAGGGCTGATCAAGCTTGCCCTTGCCTTTACCTACACCACGAAGAACCCGTGAGCCAAGGCCCAGCAAGAAATATATTATATTATATAACAAGAAAAAATAACATTTGGGTAACCCTTTAAGCATGTTCATACACCTAACATACCACAATAATTACAAAGCATGAAGATTCAACCAAAGAATCAGCTAATCATCACCCAACTATACAGCATAACAATCCACCAATCAATAATAACAAACAAATCACATAATAATCAGGGTGGACACCTTAGGTCGCACCCTCTGTTTACCCCACTGACTCCGGCCCGCTTAAACCGAGCTCAGTGCATAATAAGCTGTCCTCAGCTACTAGTGGCCGAGCCGCGCCCTGTGCTCTAGTGTAAACTTCAGCACTCTTAGGCCGTTGGTTTATTGTTTATATGGCATAATACCAACCTTTCAAAGCATAAAATAGGGAACCCTTAGTCCCATTATAAATCCACAACCGGGTGCAATTTTCTTACCTTTAGTTTCCAAATAAACTGGTCACGAGCGATGCCTCTTGAGCATGATCCAATTCCTGAGCCCTAGCTTAGTACCTAGTCACAACCAAGATAAGGTATACCATCAATAATCGTAAAAGAGCTTCTAGATAAAGTTCTAGTCTCCGGAACATTGAATTCCACCAAACACGGTAGTAGATTCAATCCCGAGCACCCTAGGTTAAATTCCCATGCTTAAAGTCCCAAAATCCCAAAATCCCTTAAGGGTCGCGGCTCAAGCCACCCATGCCGCGGAATGGCCCCAACCAGAGACTCCTCCACGCCCAAAACCAGACACGGGCCGCGGCCCTACAAGCCCCATGCCGCGGCCCGCCCTCCTTCCTCAGCATGCATCAGCTTCAAAGGGCCGCGACTCACCAAGAACTATGTCGCGGTCCGACCCCTTTAAACCCAAAAAAAAACCTCCATTTTTGAATCTCAAACCTTACCCAAAACTATCCCAATTCCACAACTCAATTATCACAAAACTTCTAACACAATTCCAGCTACACAACCCAGCTGAAAATTAATCTAAAAACTTACCAAAATCCCACTTCAATCTCTGAAACTCATTTACTCAAGAACACTAAAACCAGCCATAAAAATTCAGAATTCAAACACTAAATCACGAATTAGAGCTTACCTTCTTTGATGAACCAACTCCCTTAATGATTTCTGAGCTAAAACCCAAGCTTTCTAGCTTCTACTCAGTCCTTAAGATTCAAAACCCAAAAACCTCTTAGAACTCAATCAAAATCATATAATTTCAACAATAAAAAGTGTGATTCAATCCTTACCTCAGTCCTGGGTGAATTCCTTTGCTAAAACTGAGCTAACCCCTCAAAACTCTAGCTCAAATTATAGAGTTCCAGCTGGGTTTTCCCTTAATTTCCAATGGTTTCCTTTGAGAGAGAAAGAGAGAAGGAGAGTAGGGCGGTTCCTTGGTTTCCACTGAGTTTGAGTTTCTATTTAGTCTATCCTTAGATAATTAAGTTAATCCCAAGGCTCGAGGTACCGAAAACGTCCTCGAGGGAAAAATTGTAAAATTCCCCAATATTCCCTCCTAGACTTCCTAACATCAAATATATCTCCAATTATTTATTTCCATAACCCGATAACCTAAATAACCAACCAATACTTAAAATACCCCTTGACTTACCCGAGGTCAAGTACTAAGCCCCGTTGTGACTTTCTTGCTACCTAGCTCCCTAGGATCGCCTCAAGTCGCATGCTGCAAATTTACCCACATAATAATGTGGTTCTCACAATTAAGGCATATAATCACATTTATATTCATATAAACATACTTTAAATCAATAAATTCACACATAAACCAATTATGCCCTCCCAGCACACTAATCAAGGCCCTTAAGCCATATTAGTGATTTTGGGTCGTTACAACTATCCCCTCCTACTGAGAATTTCATCCTTGAAATTTACCTGAATAGCTCGGGATACTGATCCCGCATCGCTGTCTCTAACTCCCAGGTCGCTTCCTCGACCTTGCTATTTCTCCATAACACTTTAACTAATGGAATTGTCTTATTCCATAGAACTTTGTCCTTCCGATTCAAAATATGAACTAGTCGCTCTTCATAGGACAAATCTGTCAGTAACTCTAAGTCCTCGTACTTCAGCACATGTGTCGTATCTGAAACATACTTCCGCAACATGGAGACATGGAATACATCATGAACTCCTGACAACGACGGTGGAAAATTCAACCTGTAAGCTACCTGTCCAATCCTTTATAGAATCTCGAAAGTTCCAACAAACCGAGGGCTCAGCTTGCCCTTTACTCCAAATATCCTCACCCCTCGTAGTGGTGAAACTCGCAGAAACACGTGATCCCCAACTTGGAACTCCACGTCTCTACGCTTAGGATCAGCGTAGCTTTTCTGTCTACTCTGCAAAGCAATCATTCTGGCTCGAATCTTCTCAATAGCCTCATTTGTCTTCTGAACCATATCTGGCCCCAAATATTTTCTTTCACCCATCTCATCCCAATGAATGGGCGACCTACACTTCCTTCCATATAGCATTTCATAAGGAGCCACTCCAATCGTAGACTGATAACTGTTGTTATACGAAAATTCAATCAACAAGAGATACTTACTCCAAGATCCCTCGAAATCAATCACACACGCCCTAAGCATGTCCTCCAACACCTGTATCGTCCTCTCAGATTTCCATCAGTCTGAGGATGAAAAGTTGTGCTAAACTTCAACTGAGTCCCCATGGCTCTCTGCAGAGCTCCCCAAAACTGGGAGGTAAAGATAGGGTCTCAGTCAGTTACAATGGACTTGGGAATTCCATGGAGATGAACTATCTCCCTCACATAAAACTCTGCATACTGTTCCACTATGTAAGTTGACTTCACTGGCAGAAAATGAGCTGACTTGGTGTATCTGTCCACTATTACCCACACCGAGTCATGAAGTCCTACCGTCCTGGGTAGACCTCCCACTAAATCCATTGTGATGTCCTCCCACTTCCACTCCGGAATACCCAAAGGCTGAAGCAATCCCGCTGGTCGCTGATGCTCAGTCTTTACCTGTTGACATGTCAAACATCTGGCCACATACTCTACCACATCCTTCTTCATCCCAGCCCACCAATATAATGTCTGTAGATCCTGATACATCTTCGTGGTACCCAGATGAAGCAAGTATGGCATAGTGTGAGACTCATCTAGTATCTCTCGTCTGATCCCTTCATCTGCCGGAACACAAATTCGTCCCTGATATCGAAGCACACCAGTCTCAGAAACAGAATAGCCCTTAGCTCTAAGACATTCTGCCTAACTTCCTGTAACTGTGCATCTACCAACTGCCCCTCCTTGATCCGCTCTAGCAGGGTCGACTGCAAGGTAATATTGGCTAACAAGCCCACCACCAGCTCTATCTTTGCCCTGGCCATCTCATCAGCTAACTCTCTCGAGATCTAGATGGAACTATACAACTAACTTGGGACCCTCTGACTCAACGCATCTGCCACTACATTGGCTTTCCCAGGATGATAAAGAATATCACAATCATAATCTTTAACCAGCTCCAACCAACGCCTCTGCCTCATGTTCAGATCCTTCTGGGTGAAGAAATACTTCAAACTCTTATGGTCAGTGTATATCTCACACTTCTCTCCATATAGGTAATGCCGCCAAACCTTCAGTGCGAATACCACTGCCGCCAGCTCCAAATCATGGGTAGGATACCGCTGCTCATATTCCTTCAGCTGCCGCGATGCATAAGCTATAACTTTCTCATTCTGCATCAACACACAGCCTAAACCCATCCTCGATGCGTCACAGTATACTACAAACATTCCTTCATCCGAAGGAAGACTCAGTACATGTGCAGTAATAAGCTGTCGCTTCAACTCTTGGAAACTGTTCTCACACTTCTCTGACCAAACGAACTTCTGATTCTTTCTTGTCAACTCTATCATTGGTGAAGAAATCTTCGAAAATCCCTCTACAAACCGTCTGTAATAACCTGCCAACCCAAGAAAACTCCGTACCTCTGAGGCGTTCCTTGGCCTCGGCCAATCTCTCACTGCTTCCACCTTGGTTGGATCCACCTTAATCCCTTCTGCGCCAACCACATGCCCAAGAAAAGTCACCTCAGGCAACCAAAACTCACACTTTTTAAACTTGGCGTATAACTGATGCTCCCTTAACCTCTGTAAAACCTGTCGAAGATGTCGCTTGTGCTATGCCTCTGAACTGGAGTACACTAAGATATCGTCGATGAAGACAATAACAAACTGATCCAATAAGTTCTTGAACAACATGTTCATCAGATCCATAAAAGCTGTCGGGGCGTTGGTCAAACCAAAAGACATGACCAAGAACTCATAATCCTCGTACCGTGTTCGGAAGGCCGTCTTCGGTATGTCCTCATCTTTGATCCTCAGCTGGTGATAACTAGATCGGAGATCAATCTTTGAGAACACTGTCTTTCCCTGTAGCTGATCGAACAAGTCATCAATCCTTGGTAGAGGGTACTTATTCTTAATGGTCAACTTGTTAAATTCCCTATAGTCTATGCACATTCTTAGAGTCCCATCTTTCTTCTTAACAAACAACACTGGAGCGCCCCATGGAGAGTAACTAGGCTTGATGAATCCCAAATCCAGAAGTTCCTGAAACTGTATCTTCAATTCCTTCAACTCTGCTGGTGCCATTCTATATGGTGCCCTTGATACTGGTTCCGTCCCCAGTGCTAACTCAATAACAAATTGGATCTCCCTGCGCGGCAGCAACCCTGGTAACTCCTCAGGAAATATGTCTAAAAACTCACGAACTACCCTGGTCTCACCCGGCCCCGCTGGCAAAACCCTGGTAGTGTCCACCACACTAGCCAGAAAACCTATACATACACCCTGTAACAAGTCTCTGGCTCTCAATGTTGAAATCATGGGTATGCGGGGTCCACACACCGCACCCACGAAGACAAAAGGATCCTCGCCCTCAGGCTCAAAAGTCACCATCTTCTTCTCGAAATCAATAGTAGCCCCATACCTGACCAGCCAATCCATCCCCAGGATCATGTCAAATTCCTCCATGTCTAACTCAATCAGATCCACTGAAAGCTCCCTACTATCAACCATCACTAGCAGTGCCCTAATCCATCTCCTAGAAAGTACCAGTTCCCCAGTAGGCAATAGAGTCCCAAACCCCGCAGTCCGATACTCACTAGGTCTACACAGTCTATTAATCACTTTACTAGAAACAAAGGAATGTGTAGCACTAGAATTAATCAATACAGAAAAAGGAGAGCCAGCGCTAGAAAGCAGACCTGTCACTACCGAGGGACTAGCCTTGGCCTTTGCCTACGTCAAGGTGAACACCCGAGATGGAGTTAAGCTGTCCACCTTTCCTGCTTCCCCTTTCTTCACTGTTGGGCAGTCCTTCTTGAGATGCCCTACCGTTCCACACACACAGCAAGCCTTGGCCCGACATTCGCCTTGATGGCGTCTTCTACATCTCAGGCACTCTGGATAGGTCCTTCATGTTGGAAATGTGCCCTGAAAGCATATGTAGTAGACATTGTTTTTTGAAATAAATAAATAAATTGAATTTGTTATGCATATATTTTATGGACTATATTATTCTATGATAATATTATGTAAATATCAGGAAAATTCCTAAGTTCATGTATGTAATCTCAAACACGTATTAGTACGAGAGGATTGTGTTTGAGATAAATGAACTTGAATAGTTCGCAGTAAAATAAAGTTATGGAATCTTTAGATTAATTACTGCAAGTACGGTCCACTAGTATTATGAATACATGTGATCTAGATCCGGATCACTAGTGTGGTAGGACACTTTAGTGGATGTGCTTTATATATTAGAGAATATATAGAACTGGACCAGATATGTTTATTAATACTTAGTTAAATATCGTTTCGAAGTATTAATTAAATATATCAACTGATGATCATATACAAATAGATCTTAATCCTGAGGTTACTATGAACTCCTATTTATATTATATGAGTTTTTTGATTCACTTGTTAGGGTCTGTCAGAATGATCAGGCTAAATTTTTTTGTTTTGGGAACTCATTAATATAGATGGCTGGGGACATAGTATACAGATATGGAATCTATACCTTCTTGCAAGAGATTGAATGATGGTTCTCTTAAGGGTTGACTTTTGGGACTGAAAGGTTATTGAGCTCAAATTCATAATTTAGTTATGAATTAACCTTCACTAGTAGAGTCAATGGTACTTAAGGAAACAAGACATAATTAAAAGGGTAAAACGGTAATTTTATTCCCGATTAATTATGAACCATTATTAGAGGGTCAAGTTGTATGCAATGATTAAATCAATGGACGCTTTATGATTATAAAGTACTCAGTAAATGAAATGTCTATAATTATAAGAGTTCAGTCTCATATTTATAGTGGAATAATCATGAGATTAATAAATTAAGATTATTTAATTAAAGAGTTTAATTAATAATCTCAAATTTATTGGAACTTGGAATTATAGGTCCAAAGGTCCCCATAGCGGCTCTATCAACACTGTTCAAGGTAAGAGTTGATATGAAGGGAAAATAGTTTAAAGACATATTTAAGAAGAAATTTGTTCTTCAGGCCAAATATGCAATTATATGATAATAGTGATTAATTAATTAATTACAAATTAGTTGTAGTTAACAAAATTAATTAATATTTAATTATTGTATAATTTTCGAAATTATACTAAATAATTAAATTAATTTTCGAAATTTAATTAAATAATTAATTAATTGTAATTTTTGAAATTATGATTAATTAAATATTTATTTTCGAAAATTTTGGGTTTAATTAATTAGTAGAATTAATTAAATATCTTTATTTGAGTGGGAGAAAATAATTTGATAAGTTCAAATTGGATTTGAATTTAAAAGATTGATATTTATTCAAATAATTAATTATATTTGATAATTAATTAAAAAGATAGTTAATTTGAATTCAAATTTGAATTAGCTATCAGGTTGTTAGATCTTATCTGACAAAGAAATTTGAATAAATAATTAAATAAAATTTGAAAAACCAATATCCCTAGAAATTAGGAAGCTACACGTTCACACACAGTCCAGGACTGTGTGTGGCGTGTAAGGGCTGGCATTTTCAGGGATGGGATTTTCAATTTTATTTGTTTAATTAATTAATTAATGGATAATTCAAAAATTGGTTTTTTGGATTTTTTCATTAATGGAATAATTAATTAATTAAAAATTAAATTGTAAAATTGTTACAGATTTAATTTTTAAATTTTGAATTTTTTCTGTTAAGTATGACTGATCAGAAAATTATTCAGATAAGAAAAAGAAAAAAGAGAGTGAGACTACTTTGACAAAATTCACTCTGTGAAAATAGAACGATAGTTTTCTCTCCCTGAAAATAAAGAACCCATTCTCAGGCCTATTATCTTGATCTCATGTGTTGAGTACATAAAGTAGAATCACAAATAAACTATCCTTCATTCTCTAAGTGCCCACACATTTCTTGAGGTGTAGAGAACGCTTTGGAAGATCTTGGTGTGAGTACGTGGAGCAGCTTGGATAGGAAGATCGTTCTAAATACGAAAAGATAGCAAGGACACTTGATAGGCTTCAAGAGGTATGATTTCTATCACTATCTTGCTTATGATTAATGTATGTATATTAATGGATCCGCATATTTAAAGGTAGTTTAAATATGTTACAAAAATTTTGTTGTACACTGGGCCAACCATACCACCTTTCTGCTGCGTATTAGGAAACTCGTTCCTAACAATTGGTACCAGAGCGGTCATTAATCTCTGCATACATTAATTACTGTGTGGGCATAATATGCATTCTTATGTTATTGTAATATATGTGAATGGATGAATGTATGTATGATGATAGTTGATTCTTAAGGGTCGTTAATTATATGGTGTTTTGGGTTTAGGAATTGTTCTTAAAATTCTAGATGAAAAATGTAAGCCATTTTGGGGCATAGGAATTTTTGTAATTTTAATTTTCTGTGTTAAAATTATTTGAAAAATTCTGTAAGGCCTGAGCCCCGGGTTCCGAGCCCTGAAGCCCGAGCCTCACCCAGCCCCAGCCTGCGTGCCTAGCCGCTGCTGCATGTTGCCAGCCCAGGCGTCCAGCAGCCATGCGGCCCTGCCCAGGCCGTGCGTCCCTGCCCAGGCGCCCCTGCGCCATGACCAACGCGCACCTCCCAGCAGCCTCGCCCAGGCGCCCCACGCCCCTGTGCGGCCCCTGCGCACCTGCCCAGTAGCCTCGCCCAGCCCGTGCCCGCGCCTCTGCCCAGCCTGTGCACTCTAGCCACACGCCGCATGCACCCATGCCGAGCCACCATGTGCAGCCGCCCCTAGGGTTTTCTAAACCCTAGGGCTTGCATCCAAAAATTGTCCATTTAAATTATGGGCTTAATTTAGTTAACCCATAATTAAAAATTGTTTTATTTTGAATTAATTGTATGAGCCCAAATTCAAATCTGGGCCTAATAACTTATTGGGCATCAAACCCAAGTTAATTATTCTTAAAATTTGTTTAAGATAATTAAAAGTTATTTTAATTCAAAATTAAATGGATAAGTGGCTTAATGGATCAAAACTACGTGTGAAGGCCCTGAGTAATAGATAGAGATCTATTTAGGTCTTATTTAGTTTCTTACATTTTTGTGTATATTTTTGCAAGTGTTGTAATTTTTCTAGAAATACCCAAGACACCCGGCCCGCATTTATTTATTTATTTAGCTAGTATTTATTTATTTAAATGTTTGAATGTGATTAAATTGTTTAATACTTTATCATGCATTTTTTGACATGCCATACATATAACCCACACAATATTTAAAATTGTGCATGCATCTCATATGAGTAGAAACATGCCTTAGGATTGTCCTATGTGATTATATGATGGTCCATATAATAATAAATCTAGTTTTTGACTAGTTCAAGAGCGGAAACAGATTTTAAAAGTGGTTTAATTTCTAGTATTTAATAAAATTGTTTTATTAAATTATAAATGATATTCTTAGTAATTATAGCAAAATAAAATTGAACTAATTAGGGCATAGTTCTATAATTTTAATTTTGCTTAATTTGATTAGTAATTATTAGAATATCATTTGGTAAAAATAGATCACTTTATTTTTACAACCAATTAAAAAGCATAGGATGTTTTGAGAAAACACATGTTCTAAAATAGTGAGTGGGAGAGGGAGTTATGACAATAAGTCCCATGGTCTCCATTATTAGTTAGCACCGAGATAACATGGAGAGGGCCTCGCGGCACCATTGCTTGTGTCCCCCTAAGGAAGGCTTCCGACTGTGTTATTCTCAAGGCAAACTTCTTTTTCAAGAATAAGATTTAATGATGTATTTCAAGTTTGACTGACCCAAGGCACACTCTTGAGTTAAGTCATTGATCTAAAAAAATGGGTTACACTCACAAGGTACATTAGGCTTTCGAGCGGACTAGTGTATTCTTGACCAAACAAGCGGTTGTTTATAAGTCAAAAGAGAAATATTGATTTAAGTTTTAACTTATAAATTTGAGAGCTTGTCTCAAAATTAATTTGGAATTAGTCTGACCTACCTAAGGCTGGTCCATTAATGTTCAAATTAATTAATCGTGGAATAAGTAATTATTTTTTATGTGTTTTTTGTTGCATTCATGCATCACGTTTACTATTCCGAAAATAACTGATATTTATTATATGCATAGATTCATTTTGTTTATTTATTTATTTTCAGCAATTATGTCTAGCTCAAATCCTATATCTTCTTTACTTGCTAATGAAAAGTTGACTGGTGAAAACTACTTGAAATGGAAATCAAACTTGAACATTGCATTAATATGTGAGAAGTCTAAAAAGTCATCCAAAAGCAAAGAGAACAAGAACACTAAAACCTCCAAAAGGAAGACCCCAAAAGGGACTTGCTTTAATTGTGGAGAAAATGGTCACTGGATAAGAAACTGTTCAAAGTATCTCGCTGACCTTAAAGAGAATAATACAAGCAAATTTGATTTACTTGTGTTAGAAGCTTGTTTAGTGGAAGATAATTCCTCAACCTGGATAGTAGATTCAGGAGCCACTAACCATGTCTGCTTTTCTCTTTCGATTCTTAGTTCAACGAGGAAGCTTGCTGATGGAGAGGTGACTATGAGGGTAGGCAGTGGACAGATTATCTCTGCAGCAGCAGTTGGAACAGCCCGTTTGGAATTTGATAATAATAAATTTCTTGTTTTAGAAAATGTTTATTATATTCCTGGATTTTCTAGAAACTTAATTTTCGTTTCTATGTTGGATGATCAAAATTTTAAAATATCTTTTAATAATAATTCGATTGTTATTTCAAGATATGGTTTTAAGATATGTTCTGCAAAATCTATCGATGGGCTTTATAAACTGCAAGCTAAAGAGAAATCTGTAAATAATTCTGAATTATTTAAAACAACCAATCCTAGATCTATTAAACGCCAAAAGACTGATTCCGATAGTGATACATATCTATGGCACTTGAGATTGGGCCATATTGGTCTAGACAGAATAAATAGGCTTGTAAAGAATGGTCCTTTATGAGAACTATCTATTGGATCTCTCCCGGTTTGTGAATCCTGTCTAGAAGGCAAAATGACCAAGAGACCTTTCTCTGCCAAAGGTTCAAGAGCCACAGAACCACTTCAGCTAGTACATACGGATGTTTGCGGTCCACTCAATGTACAAGCAAGAGGAGGTTATGAATACTTCGTCACCTTTATTGACGATTATTCAAGATATGGTTACCTATATTTAATGCAAAGAAAATCTGAAACTTTTGGAAAGTTTAAAGAATTTCAAGCAGAAGCTGAAAAGCAATTAGGTAAGTCACTAAAAGCTCTTCGATCTGATCGAGGAGGAGAGTACTTGGATTTTGAATTCAAGGACCATCTGTGTGAGCATGAAATTCAATCCCAACTCACAACACCTGGAACGCCACAACAAAATGGTGTCTCGGAAAGACGGAACAGAACGTTATTAGATATGGTTAGATCAATGATGAGTTTCTCATCATTACCACTGTCATTCTGGGGCTATGCAATTCAATGTGCACTATACATATTAAATGTTGTTCCATCTAAGTCTGTCCAAAAGACACCCATAGAATTATGGAATGGTTGTAAACCTAGTTTACACCATTTTCGAATTTGGGGGTATCCTGCACATGTGCTTAAAGGAAAGACCGGGAAGTTGGAATCACGCTCTGAAGTGTGCATGTTTGTAGGTTATTCCAAAGAGACCAGAGGTGGAATTTTCTATAGTCCAAAAGAAAACAAAACATTTGTATCGACAAATGCAACTTTTCTTGAATATGACTACGTAAATAACCACAAACCTCGCAGTAAAGTTGTTCTGGAGGAGATGGTCTCAAATGAAGTTGCAAAGTCACCAGCAACAACCAATGAAAAACGGCAAGAGGAAACTACTAATTCTAGTCAGAATAGTAGTGAACCTCGTCGTAGTGGGAGGGTTAGCAAGCAACCCACACGCTATGAACACGAAGTTCAAATGCTTGTGTCTGACACAAACAAAGACGATTCATTGACATTTAGAGATGCAATGAATGATTCTGACAAGGACAAATGGCAAGAAGCCATGAACCAAGAAATGGAATCGATGTATTCCAATTCTGTCTGGGTTCTTGAAGATCCACCTGAGAATATCAAACCCATTGGTTGCAAGTGGATATTCAAGAAGAAAAGAGGAGCGGATGGGAAAGTAGAGACTTTCAAAGCAAGGCTTGTAGCCAAAGGTTACACACAGAAAGAAGGGGTTGACTATGAAGAAACCTTTTCTCCTGTAGCCATGCTAAAATCCATTCGTATACTCTTATCCATAGCTGCGTGCATGGATTATGAGATTTGGCAAATGGATGTCAAAACATCTTTTTTGAATGGCTACCTTGACAAAACCATTTACATGTCTCAACCAGAAGGGTTCGAGTTAAAAGGTCAAGAGCAAAAGGTTTGCAAGCTTCTTAGATCCATTTATGGACTCAAACAAGCTTCTAGATCTTGGAATCTTAGATTTGATGACACAATTAAAACGTTTGGTTTTGAACAAAACGTTGACGAACCTTGTGTCTATAAACAAATCAAAGATGGTGTAGTAGTATTCCTCGTTCTTTATGTTGATGATATATTACTGATTGGAAATGACGTAACAACATTATCAAAAGTAAAGAACTGGTTAGCTGAACAATTCCAAATGAAAGATTTGGGAGAAGCAAAGTATGTTCTGGGCATTAAGATTCTTAGAGATAGACAGAACAAAACTTTGGCATTGTCTCAAGCAACTTATATTGATAAGGTGCTAAAACGCTTTAATATGCAAAACTCCAAAAAGGGTGATATGCCAACCCATTCTGGAGTATTCCTTTCCAAAGAGCAGTGTCCCAAAACACCTCAGGAAGAGGAATACATGAGACAATATCCCTATGCCTCAGCAGTAGGCAGTCTAATGTACGCCATGTTGTGTACAAGACCTGACATTTGTTATGCAGTAGGGATAGTCAGCCGTTATCAATCCAATCCTGGATTGAGTCATTGGACAGCAGTAAAGAATATTCTCAACTATCTTAGAAATACTAGAGATTATATGCTTGTTTATTCAGGTGGAGACTTGAACCCCACTGGTTACACTGATTCTGATTTTCAATCAGACAGAGATAGTCGGAAATCGACTTCTTGATCAGTGTTTACTCTTGGAGGAGGAGCGGTAGTCTGGCGAAGTATTAAACAAACCAACATTGCAGACTCCACCATGGAAGCCGAGTATATAGCGGCTTGTGAAGCAGCTAAGGAGGCTGTGTGGCTCAAAAAGTTCTATTCCGATCTGGAAGTTGTACCAGATGTGGATAAGCCACTAGTCCTATACTGTGACAACAGTGGGGCAGTAGCTAACTCAAAGGAACCACAGAGTCACAAGAGGGGAAAACACATCGAGAGGAAGTATCACTTGCTAAGAGAGATAGTTCATCGAGGAGATGTTGCAGTTATGAAGATAGCTTCAGAGCATAATCTTGCAGATCCTTTCACAAAGACTTTATCTATAAAATCTTTTAAGGAGCATGTAAGAAACATGGGAATGACAGAGATGCATCATTTGCTTTAGGGCAAGTGGGAGATTGTTGGAAATGTGCCCTGAAAGCATATGTAGTAGACATTGTTTTTTGAAATAAATAAATAAATTGAATTTGTTATGCATATATTTTATGGACTATATTATTCTATGATAATATTATGTAAATATCAGGAAAATTCCTAAGTTCATGTATGTAATCTCAAACACGTATTAGTACGAGAGGATTGTGTTTGAGATAAATGAACTTGAATAGTTCGCAGTAAAATAAAGTTATGGAATCTTTAGATTACTTACTGCAAGTACGGTCCACTAGTATTATGAATACATGTGATCAAGATCCGGATCACTAGTGTGGTAGGACACTTTAGTGGAGGTGCTTTATATATTAGAGAATATATAGAACTAGACCAGATATGTTTATTAATACTTAGTTAAATATCATTTCGAAGTATTAATTAAATATATCAACTGATGATCATATACAAATAGATCTTAATCCTGAGGTTACTATGAACTCCTATTTATATTATATGAGTTCTTTGATTCACTTGTTAGGGTCTGTCAGAATGATCAGGCTAAAAACTTTTGTTTTGGGAACTCATTAATATAGATGGCTGGGGACATAGTATACAGATATGGAATCAATACCTTCTCGCAAGAGATTGAATGATGGTTCTCTTAAGGGTTGACTTTTGGGACTGAAAGGTTATTGAGCTCAAATTCATAATTTAGTTATGAATTAACCTTTACTAGTAGAGTCAATGGTACTTAAGGAAACAAGACATAATTAAAAGGGTAAAACGGTAATTTTATTCCCGATTAATTATGAACCATTATTAGAGGGTCAAGTTGTATGCAATGATTAAATCAATGGACGCTTTATGATTATAAAGTACTCAGTAAATGAAATGTCTATAATTACAAGAGTTCAGTCTCATATTTATAGTGGAATAATCATGAGATTAATAAATTAAGATTATTTAATTAAAGAGTTTAATTAATAATCTCAAATTTATTGGAGCTTGGAATTATAGGTCCAAAGGTCCCCATAGCGGCTCTATCAACACTGTTCAAGGTAAGAGTTGATATGAAGGGAAAATAGTTTAAAGACATATTTAAGAAGAAATTTGTTCTTCAGGCCAAATATGCAATTATATGATAATAGTGATTAATTAATTAATTACAAATTAGTTGTAGTTAACAAAATTAATTAATATTTAATTATTGTATAATTTTCGAAATTATACTAAATAATTAAATTAATTTTCGAAATTTAATTAAATAATTAATTAATTGTAATTTTTGAAATTATGATTAATTAAATATTTATTTTCGAAAATTTTGGGTTTAATTAATTAGTAGAATTAATTAAATATCTTTATTTGAGTGGGAGAAAATAATCTGATAAGTTCAAATTGGATTTGAATTTAAAAGATTGATATTTATTCAAATAATTAATTATATTTGATAATTAATTAAAAAGATAGTTAATTTGAATTCAAATTTGAATTAGCTATCAGGTTGTTAGATCTTATCTGGCAAATAAATTTGAATAAATAATTAAATAAAATTTGAAAAACCAATATCCCTATAAATTAGGAAGCTACACGTTCACACACAGTTCAGGACTGTGTGTGGCGTGTAAGGGCTGGCATTTTCAGGGATGAGATTTTCAATTTTATTTGTTTAATTAATTAATTAATGGATAATTCAAAAATTGGTTTTTTGGATTTATTCATTAATGGAATAATTAATTAATTAAAAATTAAATTGTAAAGTTGTTAAAGATTTAATTTTTAAATTTTGAATTTTTTCTGTTAAGTATGACTGATCAGAAAATTATTCAGATAAGAAAAAGAAAAAAGAGAGTGAGACTACTCTGACAAAATTCGCTCTGTGAAAATAGAACGATAATTTTCTCTCCCTGAAAATAAAGAACCCATTCTGAGGCCTATTCTCTTGATCTCATGTGTTGAGTACATAAAGTAGAATCACAAATAAACTATCCTTCATTCTCTAAGTGCCCACACATTTCTTGAGGTATAGAGAATGCTTTGGAAGATCTTGGTGTGAGTACGTGGAGCGGCTTGGATAGGAAGATCGTTCTAAATACGAAAAGATAGCAAGGACACTCGATAGGCTTCAAGAGGTATGATTTCTATCACTATCTTGCTTATGATTAATGTATGTATATTAATGGATCCGCATATTTAAAGGTAGTTTAAATATGTTACAAAATTTTTGTTGTACACTGGGCCAACCATACCACCTTTCCGCTGCGTATTAGGAAACTCGTTCCTAGCACTTCACGCCTCACCGCCGCCCTGACGGCCACCCTGACCACCCCGACCCCTCCTATCAGGACCAACAGCGGTCGAAGTGTCAGGAGTCTTTCTCTTAAAATCACTGGGGCCTCCGCCCCTACCTGTCCCAGAATAAGGAGGCACCACTCTACGGCCCTCGTGCCTCACTGCACTTTCCTTCCAAATCTTATTCTCCGCTTCCTCAGCGGTAAGAGCCTTCTCAACGGCCTGGGCATAAGTTGTTCCCCCAGGTACCGTTGTGATCCAAACATCCCAGGCTATCATAGCATTAAGCCCCCTAATAAATCTATCCTGCCTAGCTGCATCTGTAGGCACAAGGTCTGGTGCGAATTTCACAAGTCTGTCAAACTTCAGGGCATACTCAGTAACGATCATATTGCCCTGCACCAAACCCACAGACTCATTAACTTTTGCTGCCCTGATGGCAACATTATAGTATTTCTGGCTGAACAAGTCCTTAAATCCTTCCCAACTCAAAGTAGTGACGTCCCTGGTCTGTGATGCCACTTCCCACCAAATGCGGGCATCCTCTCTCAACATATACATGGCACAGGCCACTCTATCGTGCCCCTCTATCCTCATAAAATCCAGAATAGTAGTAATCATAGTCAGCCACTGCTCGGCCTTTAGTGGGTCTGGTCCACCCTCGAAGATTAGGGGTTGCTGCTTCCTGAACCGCTCATATAATAGCTCCCACCTATTCCCAACCTCCCTTGGCTGTACAACTGGTACCACTGCAGGTGGTACAATAGGGGCAGCACTCCCTGATGGAGCCTGTTGTCGCAAAATACAGATCTGTTCATCCTGGCTCTGCAACTGTGCTTGCATATCTGCCATGAGTTGCTGCCAGTTCTCAGGGACTGGTGGAGGAATTCGGCCCTGGTCATCACCCCTGGTCCCAGACCTAGTGTCGGCTAGTCATGTAGATTTTCTTGGACGCATAAGTCAATCTGCAATCAATGACTCGGCAATCAGACCATGACGACAGGGTAAAATCTTCTCCAAAATCCACCAAAGGAACATAACTAATCACAAACAATCAAGATATATGCATTTATCCACATGCACCGGCTGCTAATAAGCATGCCCCAACCTTTCCACACAACAGCTATGATATAAGCATTCATCCATACATAATATGCAGTTAATCATTCAAATATCCATTTACATGCACAGCGATGCTAATAAGCATGCCTTAATATTTTCATACAGCAATCAAGGGCCAGACCCTATCAGTATATCATGCTTCCAATTAATTCAATAAATAACAACGTTCACAATTCATTCCAAGCATACAAGCATATAAACATATATACACATTACCAAACCCTTAATCAAGCTTGTCTCTAGCAGCAAATGTACATGTCCAGCTGGTCTTCAGGAACCTTTAAACCTAGGACGTTCTGATACCAAGTTGTAACGCCCTCGATAGCCAAGACCGCTACACTGTGTACTTATAAAAGTGCAGGACTTGCTAATCAAGTCATTTAGTTAAAAACGTGTCACTAAAACAATTAAAGTGCTAGGGTTAAAAGGTTTTGGTCTTAAAACGTATATTTCATATAACTAAACATTTTTACACATGGGATCCCAAAAAGGAACAGTGTTCAAAAGTCAGTTTACAAAATTTCCAAAGTTTAAACAACCATTAGCCACTCTAAGGCAAAACAGACGTTTCTGGCTCTCCTGTTCCTGTCTCCCTCTGAACCGTGGCGACTGAGCAGCTGATCATGTACATTCTTCTCTTAGAGCTCTCCGAATCAGGGCTGATCAAGCTTGCCCTTGCCTTTACCTGCACCACTAAGCACCCGTGAGCCAAGGCCCAGCAAGAAAACATATCATATTACATAACAAGCAATAATAACATTTGGGTAACCCTTTAAGCATGTTCATACACCTAACATACCACAATAATTACAAAGCATGAAGATTCAACCAACGAATCAACTAATCATCACCCAGCTATATAGCATAACAATCCACCAATCAATAATAACAAACAAATCACATAATAATCCGGGTCGACACCTTAGGTCGCACCCTCTGTTTACCCCACTGACTTCGGCCCGCTTAAACTGAGCTTAGTGCATAATAAGCTGTCCTCAGCTACCAGTGGTTGAGCCGCGCCCTATGCGCTAGTGTAAACTTCGACACTCTTAGGTCGTTGGTTTATTTTTCACATGGTATAATACCAACCTTTCAAAGCATACAAAATAGGGAACCCTTAGTCCCATTATAAATCCACAACCAGGTGCAGTTTTCTTACCTTTAGTTTCCAAATAAACTGGTCACGAGCGATGCCTCTTGAGCATGATCCGATTCCCGAGCCCTAGCTTAGTACCTAGTCACAACCAAGATAAGGGATACCATCAATAATCGTAAAAGAGCTTCTAAATAAAGTTCTAGTCTCTGAAACATTGAATTCCACCAAACACGGTAGTAGATTCAATCCCGAGCACCCTAGGTTAAATTCCCATGCTTAAAGTCCCAAAATCCCAAAATCCCTTAAGGGCCACGGCTCAAGCCACCCATGCCGCAGAATGGCCCCAACCAGAGACTCCCCCACGCCCAAAACCAGACACGGACCGCGGCCCTACAAGCCCCATGCCGCGGCCCGCCCTCCTTCCTCAGCATGCATCAACTTCAAAGGGTCGCGACTCACCAAGAACTATGCCGCGGCCCGACCCCTTTGAACCCAAAAAAAAACCTCCATTTTTGAATCTCAAACCTTACCCAAAACTATCCCAATTCCACAACTCAATTATCACAAAACTTCTAACACAATTCCAGCTACATAACCCAGCTGAAACTTAATCTAAAAACTTACCAAAATCCCACTTCAATCTCTGAAACTCATTTACTCAAGAACACTAAAACCAGCCATAAAAATTCAGAATTCAAACGCTAAATCACGAATTAGAGCTTACCTTCTTTGATGAACCAACTCCCTTAATGATTTATGAGCTTAAACCCAAGCTTTCTAGCTTCTACTCAGTCCTTAAGATTCATAACCCAAAAACTTCTTAGAACTCAATCAAAACCATATAATTTCAACAACAAAAAGTGTGATTCAATCCTTACCTCAGTCTTGGTTGAATTCCCTTGCTACAACTGAGCTAACCCCTCAAAACTCTAGCTCAAATTATAGAGTTCCAGCTGAGTTTTCCCTTAGTTTCCAATGGCTTCCTTTGAGAGAGAAAGAGAGAAAGGGAGTAGGTAAGTTCCTTGGTTTCCACTGAGTTCTGAGTTTCTATTTAGTCTATCCTTAGATAATTAAGTTAATCCCAAGGCTCGGGGTACTGGAAACGTCCTTGAGGGAAAAATGATAAAATTCCCCAATATTCCCTCCTAGACTTCCTAACCTCAAATATATCTCCAATTATTTATTTCCATAACCCGATAACCTAAATAACCACCCAATACTTAAAATACCCCTTGACTTAACCGAGGTCAAGTACTAAGCCCCGTTGTGACTTTCCCGCTACCTAGTTTCTTAGGATCACCTCAAGTCGCATGCTGCAGATTTACCCACATAATAATTCAGTTCTCACAATTAAGGCATATAATCACATTTATATTCATATAAACATACGTTAAATTAATAAATTCACACATAAACCAATTATGCCCTCCCGACACACTAATCAAGGCCCTTAAGCCATATTAGTGATTTTGGGTCGTTACACTCCCTCTATACTTATGCCACAAGCTTTTGTACACCCTTTAAAAATCCAGTTTCTTGATGAGACACCAAAACTCTTGAACTCTCTTCAAAGGTTGATGAATGTTTTCTTCCTCCCAAAGAAAATTCTTAGCAAAATCTTCTTCCGAAGATTATTGAACTCGTTATCAATGGATGACACATGTTTCTACAAGAAATAGATTAATAAAAAAAGAAGCTACACAACTCCTAGATACTAGATTAAGGTATACACTCTTAATCTCACAAAAAGAACTCTCTAAAAAATACAAGTGATATTAAAAAATGAGAAGTAAAAGCGCTAAGGATTTGTGGCTGCTTGGTCTTTTATTTATAGATGAAATGGTCTTTCAAAACAGTCCACGAAATCTAAAAAAATCAATTAATGAATCATACAAATTCTTTAAACAGAAAATTCTGCCCGTTTGCCAGATTCTGTCTTGACAGATTAGGAAACTGTCTTGATAGCTTGAATGTACTTGGATAATTAAAATGACCAGATTCATTGTGGGACAATGAAGTTTCCCAAAATAAATCAAATCCTGTAGTAATTCGTTCAAAGATGCTCAAAATAAAATATCTCACAAAGATTATTTAATTTCACCAAAAAGTCTTCTTTCCCAAACAATGAAATGTATATTTTATTTAAAGAAAATATTTCTATAAATAAAAATAATCATTTCAGCTAGAAAAATCCTTGTATGATCGAATTGCCAAAGGAAAGAATCACAAGCGAATTTCACAATTTAATTCTTTACAAAAATATTTTCTTTATTACACAAAGTTTCATTTTTCTAAAAAGGAAACTAAATTTTTGTGAATCTTTCTTTTCACAGTCACCTATTACCATGAAATCTGTGAATAAAATATTTCACAAAATATTCTTTAATCAATTGACAAAAAGTCTCAAAGTCGAAAAAAGGAAAATTATATTTATTTAAAGAAAAATCTTCTTATAAATAAAATAATATTTTCAAAGTGAATATCAACATATATGGACGAAATTTCAAGTAAAAAATTTTCATACACAAATATGATGATTTCTAGAGAATTAACACTTAAGAAAACAAATCTAGAAAAAATAAGTTGTCAAGTTAGATCATAAACCTGTCAGGACAACTGCTTCAAACTTGTCAAAAAATACTTTTGAGTTATAAAATATATTGTCTATTTAAGATAGCCAATTTAGGGTTTTACAATCTCGTCCTTTGACATCTTTTTAGATAAAAATCTCTTATTTTATTTTCACTCAAAAGTATGTGTAAAACACACACTCAAAACCCCCAGCACAAGATATAACAAAAATATAGGGCACAAAATAGAAAAATGCGTTCCAAACTCAATCAATTAACACAAGAACATGAAACTTTCTGTACTCCCCCTAAATAACTCTTCTCCCCCTTTTTGTCTATCAAAAGGGCCAAAGGAACACCATCAATAGCCAAACACACTTCCAACATAGTTCATCACCATGGCTGCATGCACACATGTTAGATGAAAAACAAAACAAAGAAACAAGAAGAAGAAGAAGAGAAAACGAAGTGGAAGAAAAAACAATGGGTAACAACCAAAATAACACAAAAAATGGGAAAATGAAAACTCTTTCTTGTCTAAGAATATTATCTTCAATGCACAAAATAAATTGTCAATATTTCCACAAACGATCAACCATTTTTTTATAATGACACAAAGGTATATATATAAATATAAAAATTCCAAAATATCATTTTGTGCCAAAAATATTTCATGACTTGTCCATTGAGGAAGAACCAAACATTAGTACATTTTAACAAAAATTTACTATAATGTTCAATCTATTTAACATACCATGGTTTTATTTGTTTCAAGAAAAATAGTTAGTCCTATTCCATGAAATATTTAAAGTGAATCAAATAGTGTCTATGAGTTTTAAGATATTCGTTTTACCACTAAAATCAGTCACAAGCATTTGTGTGTGCATGTGAAAGCATGAGATATTGCCCTTTGGTGGAAAATTTTAGAATTTTTCACAAGTTACATGAAGTACCCAACTCAGATGCTTTCACACTACACCAATGGTAGCCCTTTTCACACAGTAGAATATCTTCTACATAATTTTAGTTATATAGTTCCAACTTACTAATGAATGACTTCCACACACCAATGGAAGCAATTCTATTCTTAAGATGGAGCCTGAGATAAGATAAAAAATGTTATATACTCACACACCACATACACATATTGATTTATAAATATATTAAATGGATAAACCTATCTATTTTTCGAGACCATTAAGTATGATATATTAACTAGAAAAACTCACCAAGTGGTAAAATAATGTTAAAAGCTAATGTTTACAATTTTCTCAATTTGGACAAGAACATGATAGTTTTTTAGCAACACAATGTTAAAGACATGGCAAAAACAATAAAAATAATAATTGGTACAACCCCCCAAGGACTTTTCAAGGGAATTAAACTTGACCGCATATAGGGATTCTGTGAAAATATCAGCCATTTGTTTGGCAATGTCAACATATTCAAAGGCCAAAGTTTTGTTTTCAACAAGTTCCCTTGTGCATCGAGACACACCATCAACACAAAAACATTTTTTATGAGAAATTTTCAAATATTTTACCAATTGACATGGTTCACACTTACCAGAAGAATGTTTACCCAATTTTGGAACTCCATGAACAGAACCCACACTGCCAATATTTCTCAAATTTGCAAAATCCACATGACCATGTTTTTCATGATACAAATTAGTGTCACTCCCTGTGTTTGTGTGACAAGTGTGTGATTGAGATAATATGTAACAATTATCAACAGATTTATAACCCTTCAATACACAATTTCTATCTTGGTCAAGCACAAAACAATTATCATGAGAAAAATTTACAAACAAGTCTTGGTTACAAATTTGACTTATTCTAATTAAATTAGTTTTAAGTTCATCAACCAAAAGAACATCTTGCAACTTTGGTAGTCCCTCATAATTTAGAGTGCCATTACCAAGTACCTTACAAGACTTACCATCTCCAAATGTGCTTCCCTATTTTTCAAAGTCTTGAAGTCAGTGAGTATGCTTTTGTTACTCGTCATATGCCTAGAACAACCACTATCAAAATACCAAGAGTTAAAAACACATGTTCTAAGAGAAATAAAGGCAGCAAGACATTTGAATTCATTTTTATTCACCCAAACTTTCTTAGGTGGTGTCCTTTTCTTCAAGGGTATTTGTATCAAATAACCATGATGATTAAAATAATTCTTCTAGAGAAAATTCATCAAGGTGAAATATTTAGGTTGGATATGACCTTTCACTCCATAATAATGGCAAATTGGAATAAAATGATCAGTTTTTTTTTTATTTTGAAAATTTCGGGTATATTTCTCATGTGTTGTGACAGATTGAGTCTGAGTTGTTCTTGCAGAAGGGTCAGTTATTGAAATAACAGAAAGATTTCCATAAATAAAAATTATTTTTCCTTTAGGTTTAAATCCATTTGATCCTAACCTAGAAAAATCACAAGCTTTTTGACCTGTAATTAGAACATCATCCAAAACCATAGATCTATGATTAATCATTTTGACACCTTCATTAGACAATTTGATCAACTTCATTAGACAAACATTTGATTTTAGAATCTTTAGCAAAAATATCAATTTCATATTTTTTTAACAAGAGAGTCAAGTTCTTCATTTCTTTTCTTGAGAACTTTGTTATTGTTTGTCATCAAACGATTATCTGAACACACTTTCAACCACTGATGATACATGTTTTTGTATGATTCTTTCAAGGAATCCTCATCCTAAGTGGATTCATCCGAATAACCATGGGAACCTTCATATGTTGAAATTGTATTATTTATAAGGTTCTAATTCACTTTCACATAAAGGGGTAAGCAAGAAAAAATAGAAGTTAAGGCAAGATTATAATTTTCTTCCTCATCACTACTTTCAGAGTCCTCGTCACTCCAAGTGGCTGCCATGACCTTCTTATTTTTCATTGTTGACCCTTGTTTTGGTCAACTGACACAGAGTCAAAACGCTTGATGTGGATAGATGTGTTGGAATGAATATAATGACAAAAACAGTAAAGAACACAAGAAATTATAGTGGTTCGGCCCCAGGAACTGGTAATGACCTACGTCCACTTAAGCTATTATTGATATGAGATCTCAAAGGAGTGATCAAAGAACTAGGGTTCTCTGAGTTTCACAAACCTGAGAGGGATAAACAATATAATCGTAATACAATAGCTCTAATTCTCTCGTAAGTGTATAACTTCAATTAACCAAAAGCCAAAAAGTCCATTCCTTGAGCTATCTTTCTCTATTTATAGGCTCAAGGAGGATTACATGAATTTGTTACAGATATTCTCTCCTGATTAATCGGATAATCAGGAATCATTGGAGATAATCTCGGAATTGATTATGATTTCCACAAGATCATCTTGAAATATCCAGAGTGTACGACCAAGCTGGTCGTAAGGAAAACTCAACTGCCACGCCAGGAAGGTCTTACTAGTCGATGTTCGAACAGAACTCTGCCAGGTGTCAGCCACATGTTTAAAAATGCCTGCCACGTCACCCGTGCCTGTTTTTTTGGATAACATTCATCAAGGCATTAGTACATTCAGATTGAATGTGTCCAAAACCTTCAAACTTTAATATTTTTCATAAAATTTTTAAAGTTTTTCTATAACAAGATCATTTCATCATTATCTTCCTCATCTGAGCTTTCCATTGTCTCTTTGGAAGATTTCAAGGCAATCGATTTCTCCTTCACAACAATTGGTTTCTCTTGTTGGCAGAACTTTTGATTAAGTTTAAAAGTTTGAAGAGATCCCATCAATTCCTCAACTTTCAAGGTGTCAAGGTTCTTTACCTCCTCAATGGTTGTGATCTTGGATTAAAACCTGTCAGGAAGATATCTAACAATTTTCCTAACAAAAACAAAGTCATAAAACTTGTCTTCTAAAGCAAAATATTCATTAGCAATATCAGACAATTCTTCATAAAACTCATTGAGGGCTTCTTTTTCAAACATATGAAGATGTTCAAACCTTTTTGTCAACATTACTAGCCTAGATCGTTTAACATCAGCAGTTCCTTCAAATGGAGTTTGAAGAATTTCCTAAGCATCTTTGGCAGACTTACAAGATGAAATCAATTTTATATAACCCTCACCAACGCCATTACAAATTTCATGTAAAGCTTTATTATTAAAAATTGACAATTTATCTTCTTCATCAGACCATTCAAGTTTAGATTTTACATGTGTCTTACCGAATTTCGAATCTGTCTCAACAGATGGTGTCCAACAAGTCAATATTGATCTCCAAGCCTTTTCATCAAGGAATTTGATAAAAGCGTTCAACCTTACTTTCTGGTATGGATATTTTGTATCATTCATCAATAGAGGACGAGTTATAGATCCACCTTTTGCAAAGAAAGACATTTCACAAGAAACAAAACAAACAGAAAACCACAAAATCTCACTAAGAGTTTAGTGACCTACTCTGATACCAATTGAAATTATATATTTTAATGTTTACCAAGTAATTAAATTAAACAACTCAATAGATTGAAGAATAGTGATTAAATTGTTTTGACAGAATCATAATCCGATCTAACGACTAAGCTAGTTGTCTGAATAGATTATTACAGAAATAAAAAACAAGTATAAAAAAATCAACACTGGAGATTTTTTACGTGGTTTTGAAAACCTAGTTCACGGGGCCACGCCTAGAGATCAAACTGATTATTAAGGTATCATAAAGTACAAAATCACAATTGACTTATACATAGATAGACTCCCTCTATACTTATGCCGCAAGATTTTGTACACCCTTCAAAAATCCAGTTTCTTGATGAGACACCAACACTCTTGAACTCCCTTCAAAGGTTGATGAATGTTTTCTTCCTCCCGAAGAAAATTCTTAGCAAAATCTTCTCTCGAATATTATTGAACTCGTTATCAATGGATGACACCTGTTTCGACAAGAAACAGATGAATACAAAAAGAAACTACACAACTCCTAGATACTTGATTAAGGTATCCACTCTTAATCTCACAAAAAGAACTCTCTAAAAAATACAAGTGATATTAAAAAATGAGAAGTAAAAGAGCTAAGGATTTGTGGTTGCTTGGTCTTTTATTTATAGATGAAATGGTCTTTCAAAACAGTCCACGAAATCTTCAAAAATCAATTAAAGAATCATACAAATTCTTTAAATAGAAAATTCTGCTTGTCTGCCAGATTCTCTCTCGACAAATTAGGAAACTGTCTTGACAGCTTGAATGTACCAGGACAATCAAAACGACTAGATTCATTTTGGGACAAGGAACTTTCCCAAAATAAATCAAATTTTGTAGTAAATCGTTCAAAGATGCACAAAATAAAATATCTCACAAAGATGATTTTATTTCACCAAAAAATCATCTTTTCCAAACAATGAAATATATATTTTATTTAAAGAATATATTTCTATAAATAAAAATATCATTTCAGTTGGAAAAATTCTCTGATCGAATTGCCAAATGAAATAATCACAAGCAAATTTCACAATTTGATACTTTACAAAAATCTTTTCTTTATTACATAAAGTTTCCTTTTTGAAAAAAGGAAACTACATTTTTTTCAATATTTCTTTCCACAACTAGTCATTACCCCATAGTTTGTCAATAAAAAATATCACAAAATATTTTTTAATCAATCGACAAAAAGTCTCAAAGTCTAAAAAATGAAAAATATATTTTATTTGAAGAAAAATATTCTTATAAATAAAATAATCTTGTCTCAGCAAATATCAACATATATGGACGAAATTTCAAGTAAAAAATTGCCATAAACAGATATGATGATTTCTAAAGAATTAAGACTTAAGAAATCAAATATAAAAAAAACAAATTGTCACGTCAAATCATAAACCTGTTAGGACAACTGCCTCAAATTTGTCAAAAAAACACTTTTTAGTTATAAAATATATTATCTATTTAAGATAGTCAATTTTGGGTTTTATAGTTTAGAAGGGATTTATATAGAAATGCTCAATTTATTCTAATATGAATAACTAAAGAACATATTTATTAATATGTTTGAGGGAGTGATTTATCAAAACTAGTATTATAAATATCGAATAAATTTGTATTGGAAAGCTTAAAAAACAACAAGAGAATTGTAAAGTAAATGGAACATTTATTATTATATTGAAACTTGTCCATGAAGGACAACCATATATTTAGCGAATTATAAGTAGGGGTGTACATGGTTTGGTTTGGTGCGGTTTAGAAGAATTTTGAAACCAAACCGCTCATGCGGTTTTTTCAAAATGAAAAACCAAACCAAACCATTAAAATAAAAAAACCAAACCAAACCATAAATAAACGGTTTGGTGCGGTTTGGTTTGGTTTTAACCATATAACTAAATTATTAAAATTTTAAACTTTTTTTATTATAAAATAATTAACTAAATAATTGTATTTAAATAATAATAATTTTAGCTTTACTTTTAAGACTATAAAAGTCTACAAGAAGCTTATTTTCTTTGTTGTTGTGAGTGTAAGTATTTTGAATCATTTTATAGAAGTGGGAAAAAGAAATGTTTACTTTCTAAACAATGTGGGACTTTACATTTCTCTTTTTTTAGTTTTGGAAACTTGTGCATGTATTAAATACTACTAAAAACATATCTTAAACAACTAAATTGTGTTGGCTTGGATGGTTTGGTAGATTTTATATTAACTTAAGTGTAGGGGTTCAAATCTTTGAACCATCATTTCTAAAAACTATTTTTTTAGAAAAAATCACGGTCCGGTCCGGTTTAATTGGTTTTAAAAAATTAGAAACCGTGACCAAACCATTAAAGTTGAGCGGTCCAGTTAAAACCGAACCATCAAAAATGGTTTCACCGGTTATGGTTTTTGGCGGTTTGGTGCGGTGCGGTTTGGTTCCAAACCACGGTTTGCGGTTTATATGAACACCCCTAATTATAAGTTGTCGTTTAATTAAATAAAGCTTTAAATTTGAAAGTGTAATCAACTATTACAAGCAGAATCAGTCAGAACATTTCAATATATGAAAATAGATAGGAGATGACTTATTTTTGGTAAAAAAGAAGAAACCGTGGAGGTGGAGGTAGTAAGTGATGAATGTCGATTAAAATTTGGTGTCAATGTCTCTCTCTCTCTTTAAAAAATAATCTCTTCTTTTAAAAGGTACAAGGCCTTGCTCAGTTGGAAGTGTTAGCATACACGTGGCTCATTTATATAGTGTACACTGAACATGATAATAGATAATGAATTATAATTAATAGACATTTCAAACATTATTATACTTAATAAATGTAACATCTCAAATTAATAATAAAGCTTAGGCCTTGATTAGGGATAGGATGACAAATTATGAAAATTATGTGATTATTTGATATATATTTGTATTATTATATGATTATGTGAGTTATATTATAATATGTCTTGATATGCATGTTTAGGTATATTAAATATGCATGTGTGCCTATTTCTGACTAAAAGGAAATTTTTTCGTTATTTGGAACGTTACATGTATATTTGGCATATATATGATATATGTGTGGGACTACATCATTATCTTGATATATTTGAGATACTCGACACGAGACAATCCTAGTGAGCAAAGTAGCGGTTTAGTCATAACGGGGTCAAATACCAGACTCGGGTGGAGCCTAGGGGTAATTTAGTACATTAACGGGATCGGGTAATGGGAAAATTATTTGGTAATTATTTGAGGATATTGGAATTAACGGAAATTGTGAGACGTTAATTATGATTAATGGGATAAGTGGAAAATGACAAATTTACCCTTGAGGGCTTAAAAGGGCAAGGCTTGGGATAAGGGGCATTATGGACATTTTGTGTTAATTTAGTGACTTAGTCACTTACCCTTGGCTAAAGGGAAACCTCAAACAGGGGATATAAAAAACAAAGATCTCCCCCCCCCCCCCCTCTCTCTCTCTCTCTCTCGGTTTATACTCTCTCTTTCTCCTTCTTGAGGATACTTGGGATTTTGCCATTTTGAAAGAGCAATGCTTGGAGATTGAAGCTTGGAGTATAGGAACAAGCTAGGATTAGCTTGGGGATCATTGGGCAGCTGTTAAGGTAACAATTTTGAGCTTTGGATCAATGATTTTATGAGTTTATTCTCTGTTTTTATGGTGTTCTTGAGCTTGATAGTTTGATCGTGGGTTTTGGGGATTTGTTGAAGTTTTGAGGAAGACTTGGTTGGATTTTATTGCTTTTAATGAGTAGAATTGATTTCTCTGGTTAATTATGGGTTTGGGAGTATTGAGGGATAGATTTTTGAAGTTTTGGCTCGGGGAAGTTCGCTGGAAAGAACCCAGAATTTTGAGTTTCTGGTATCAGCGCAATAGCACTAGGTTGGTAGCGCTACAACGCTAGTCTGTCTTTTTGGGGGTTAAAGTTTCTAACTATAGTGATGTAGCGCCCAGTAGGTAGTGCTACACAGTTTTCAGGACTTAATTTTTTAGTACTTTTTGGGGTTTTGGCTCGAGGGCTCGGGTTTTGTTGGGATTGGAGGTCCCGAGAGCGCGGGATTGGTCCCGGGGTTGGGTTTTGGAACTAGAACTCATTGAAACACCGTTTATAGTTGTGACTAGGTTATCGCTGGTGCTCGAGATAGGATCTTGCTCGAGGGTCGTTCATTGGTAACTTGTACTTGGACCAAAGGTAAGAAAATTGCACCCAGTATGTGATACATGTGATTATGGCTTGGCCCAAATTATTGAACAAGGATATGAATAGGGCTTGATTGCCTAAGAATGTGCATGATTATGATTATGATTATGCTTGTGATTGTTGATTAAGCATGCTGAATGCTTTGTATTTGGATATCTGATATATGATATATGTCTGTCTGCATTATCTTATTAAGAAAGGCTTGACTTATTAGTCAAGGACGACTATAGCGCACTGAGCGCTGGTCGTTTTGGTTAGGTTAACCAGGAGCGCATCATATGCTTGTTCGACCCAATGGTCGTGGAAAACTCAGCGCCAGGTACGCTGGACCAGCTCCAAGGCTAGTTATATAGAGGATATGGCAAAGGGCCCTGGGGTGACTTATTAGTCCCATATCCTAGGGCTAGGCCCCAGCATTGACTTATTAGTCAAGGACGACCTCAGCACATTGAGAGCTAGTCGTAAAGCATTGAATTATTAGTCAAGGACAGTCCTAGCACATTGAGTGCTAGTCATAAAGCATTGACTTATTAGTCAAGGACGACCTAAGTACGTTGAGTGCTGGTCGTAAAGCATTGACTTACTAATCAAGGATGGCGATAGCGCGCTGAGCACTGGCCGATATGGTTATACATAACCAGGAGCATGACATATGCTTGACCGACCTATTGGTCATGAGAAAACTAAAGTGCCAGGTATGTTGGGCCAGCTCTACAATTGGTTATACAGAAGATCAAGCAGTGGGCCCCAGGGTGACTTATTAGTCCCATATCCTAAAGCAACAGGCCCCAGTATGATTTATTAATCATGTTTTTGGCTGTTGAACCCCAGTATGATTCCATAATCATGTAATTTGGGCATTGGGCCCGGTATGATTCATTGATCATTTACCTTGGGCTATTGACCCCATATGACGATGTAGTCATTTATATGAATGGTATGCATGCATGAGTATGGTTATTACTGGTATGCATGTTATTATGATTTGGTAATATATTATTAACTGCTTATGAGGTTGTTTAAGTTTTCTTGATGAGCCTTGGCTCACAGGTGCTATATGGTGCAGGTAAAGGGAAACTAAAGTTAGACAATCCTTGAGTTGGAGAGCTTAGGTGACGATGTGTACATATGCGGCTACTCGACCACCACGATCGAGGGTTTAAAGAGGTACTAGGGTCAAACCCTATCTGCCGCTTAGTTTGGCTGGTTGTAATTTGTACATTGTAATTAACTATTTTTAAATGTATTTTGTGATCCCATGTATAAAGTAAACATTGTAATGAAACGGTTGTACCTTTGACAAATTTTTTTAACCCTAAACCGTTAATCACATTTAGTTACACAGTTATGGTCAAATGACTCATTTAGCGAGTTTAGCACTATTTTAAATACACCATGTAATGGTCCCTTAGTAGTAGGGCGTTACAACTTGGTATCAGAGTGTTCCAAGGTTAAGGGTTCCTGAAGACATGCTGGGCAACTACACTCGTAACTAAAGACAAGCTCCACTAAGGGTACGGTGACTATTTATGTTTTTATGTGTTTAACTTCTTAAATAAGATATAAATGATTTACCTACATGCCTTATTAGGAAGCATGAGATTCTGATAGGGCCTGGCCCTTGACTATTGATATGATTATGTGATTACCTGCTCAATGAATATATGAGTGTGTTATCTGCATGTTGGAGTTTAGAGCATGACATGTATGTTGGAAAGAGCAGGGGTTATTGGTTTATGCATGAATGTTATGGGCATTTATATTTAGTACCACAGTGGTATGTGAATGTGGTGTTGTGTGATTGTTCCCATGGGGAAGGCTTTTGAATGTGCTTATCATGCTTAATGGATCAAGTTATTGACTGCAGACTAAATCACAGGTTATGTACCCAAGGCAGTTAATGGGACCCGATGGTGTTATGTCAGGAGTGGCACTAGTTTTGGCTCAACCTAGGTTTGAGAACATGTGGGAATTTCTATGTGAGAGATTTCAAGAATATTTACCCTCCAGTTTTTGAGGGATGCCTAGAGTCATTCAGAGCTAAACAATGGATGGGCATGATCAGTTCCATCCTCGACCGTATGGTGGTGGTGGGCCACGATAGGGTGATCTGTGCTACATATGTGATGCGGGAAGATCCCTGGACGTGGTATCCCAGACACGAGATACATCTGCAATGAATTGGGAAAAATTTAGGCAGTTGTAGAATGAAAGATATTATTGTGACGCACTTAAGACTGCTAAGACAAATGAATTTATGAACCTGATTAAGGGAAATACAACAGTAATAGATTATGCTAACAAATTGGAGGGGTTGGCCAAGTTTGCTTTTGATATGGTCCCCACGAATGTGGCTCGAAATGAGCAATTTATCTAGGAATTGAATTCCATAATAGCTCAGGGCATTAAAATCGCCCCAGTACATGAAATCTCTACCTACACTCAGGTGGTAGGGAGGGCCCTTGTTGTTGAGGGCACATGAAATGAGAATTGGAAGGAGAGTGCTGGGGAGCGCGAAGCTCAAGCAGTGATACCTTCGTTTATTGGATCAGGCAGGGGCAGAGGCCCCAATGATCAGGAAAGAAAGGTTATCAATGTATTCGGTACCTCTGGATTAGAAATGGGGTTCCAAACTGCTAAGATAGGCCAATAGAATGAGGGCGAGGATTGGAAACTATACCCGAAATGCGCTCGGTGTAAGAGATGCCATTTGGGAGAATGCCAAGAAAAGGCATGTTTCTTATGTGGGATGGTTGAGCACTTCAAGAGGGATTGCCCAGGGCTAAGGAAGGATGAACCAAAGGGGGTGGATAACTCGACTCCAACTCGAGTGTTCGCTCTGACGCAATGAGAGTCAATGACTGAGACTGAGGTTGGTCCCTCAGTAGTGGTAGGTCAGCTTCCTGGTTTTGACTCTTATATTATGCTAACTAGTTTTGGTGCCTTGTTGCTCTTTGTTTTGTTGCATTTGATAGAGGCACAGATTTGGTATGTGGATTACGTGGTTATGAGGTGATGAGAATTTCGTACCCTATCGATAATTTTAAGATATGGGTTAGATTATTGTGGAAAAATAACTCATCAGTTGATTTGATAGATTTGGTTATGACCGACTTTGACATAATCCTGGGTATGGATTGGTTATCCCAGTATGGGGAAACGATAGGTTGCAGGAAAAAGATGGTAACTCTTAGGCTTGAGGGTGAGAAACCCTTGTATTTGTTGGCACTATGCATGGACCCCATATAATTATGATATTTGTACTTAGAGCTAGAGAGTTATTGAAGGAGGGATGCATAGGATTCTTAGCTAGTGTGGTGGATGCCACTCAGGTCGTGACAGTGGGACCAGGACAGACTGGATTAGTCTGAGAGTTTCTGGATGTGTTTCCTAGGATTTGTCAGGGTTACCTCTACACAAAGAGATAGATTTGTGATTATGTTGGTGCCAGGGACGGAATCAGTGTTTAGGGCACCGTATTGAACGACTCCAGCAGAGCTAAAGGAACTGAAGGTTTAGTTAATGAGTAAGACAGTATTCTTCAAGATGTATTTTCGATCAGGTTATCACCAACTAAGGATCAGGGAGATGAATTAGGCAGAAGACTGTTGTTTGTATCAGATATGGGCATTATGAGTTCTTAGTCATGTCTTTTGGTTTGACTAATGCCTCAACAACACTTATGGATTTGATGAACATGGTGTTCAAAGAGTATCTGAATTGGTTTGTGATCGTCTTTAACGACGATATTGTGGTATACTCTCAGTTAAAGATTGGCCAAGGCCAAGGAATGCATAAGAGGTCAAGAGTTTCCTTGGATTGGTAGGGTATTATATGTGTTTTGTGGAAGAGTTCTCAAGAATTGGTACCTCATTGATAGGAAAGATGATTGCCTACACATCACATCAGTTGAATGATATGACCAGAACTAGAGTAGAGTTACTGGTGGGCCAGTTGGCCAATTTTATGCTTAAGTTTACACTCTTAGAGAAGAGTAAAGGAAAACAGTTGAATGGCCCACAAATGGGAATGATAGAGGGGATGTCCTAGGTGGATTAGCTAAGGACTATACATTGTTAGGTATAGGTTAATTGAGGTATAAAGATCAGATTTGTGTTCTGATGGATACTGGGACCAGACGGAAGATTCTGGATCAATCTCATACTACCCCTTATTCTCTTCTCTAGGCACCATGAAGATGTATCAGGATCTGAAAGCTTAATAGTGGTGGTAGGGATGGAGAGCGATGTCATTGAGTACATGGCAAAGTGCCTGACCTGTTAGTAGGTCAAGGCAGAGTATTAGAAATCAGTAAGGCCATTACAGCCTTTGTGTATTCCATAGTGGAAGTAAGAGGACATCACGATGGATTTCGTGGTGGGGTTTCCAGGATAGGATAAGTATGATTCATTATGGGTCCTTATGGATCGGTATACAAAGTCAGCTCACTATTATCAGTGAGGACGAACAATACAGTTAACCAGTATGCAGATCTTTGTGAGAGAGAGATAGTACGCCTTCATGGAATTTGAGGCCTATCTTGTCGGATAAGGACCCCATTTTTACTTCCAAGTTTTTGGGAAAGTTATAGAAGGCGATGAGTATATAGCTGAAGTTCAGTATAACTTATTATCCTCAGAATGATAGTAAATCAGAGAGAATTATCCAGATATTAAAGAAAATATTGAGAGCATGTGTTGGACTTTGAAGGGTCTTAGAATGAATATTTGCCTCTAATAGAGTCTTCCTATAATGATAGCTACCTGTTGATTATTGGAGTGGCATGCTGTATGGTAGGAAGTGTAGATCGCTCATTCACTGGGATGAGATGGGTGAGATGTTATATATGGGTCCTGAGTTAGCTTAAAGGACCATTGAGGCTATTGAAAAGATTAGAGCTCGGATGCTTGCTTCTTAGAATAGACAAAAAAGTTATGTTAATTTGAAATGTAGGAACGTGGAGTTCCAAGTGTAAGACTATGTCTTCCTTAGAGTCTCACCATGGTCAGGGGTGAGGAGATTTGGGAAAAAGGGCAAGTTGAGCCCTAGATTTGTAGGACCGTTTGAGATCTTGGAGAGGATCGGTCAGGTGGCCTATAGATTGGCCTGACCATCGGCACTATCGGCTGTACACAATGTATTTCATATTTCCATGTTGAGGAACATGTATTAGATGAGACTCATGTGTTGAGTTATGAGGATATGGAATTGGAGGCTGAGTTATCATGTGAGGAACAACCAGTCCAGATATGAGACAAAAATGATAAGGTTCCGAGGAATAAAACTATACCTTTGGTTAAGGTACTCCATAGAAACAGTAAGGTCATGGGAGCGACCTGGGAACTGGAATCAGATATGCAGGATCTATATTGCGAGCTGTTCAGGTAAAATTTCGAGGACGAAATTCCTGTAAGGAGGGGATAGTTGTAACGTCCCAAATTACCTAATAAAGCTTAGGGGCTTGATTAGGGGGCCAGGATGGAAAATTATGGAAATGATGTGATTATGTGATATATATATGTGTATCATTATATGATTATGTGAGTTATATTATAATATGACTAGATATGCATGTTTAGGTATATTAAATATGTATATGGGCCCATTTCCGACTAAAAGGGCAATTTTCGTAATTTGGCCTGTTACAGGTATATTTGACATATATGTGATATATGTGTGAGACCACATCATTATGTGGATATATTTGGGTTACTCGGCAAGAGGCGATCCTAGTGAGCAAAGTAGCGGTTTAGTCATAACAGGGTCAAATACGGGGCTCGGGTGGAGCCTAGGGGTAATTTGGTAATTCAGTACATTACCAAGATCGGGTAATGGGGAAATTATTTGGTAATTATTTGAGGATATTGGAAATAACAGGAATTGTGAGACGTTAATTATGATTAACGGGATAAGTGGCAAATGACAAATTTACCCTTGAGGGCTTAAAAGGGCAAGGCTTAGGCTAAGGGGCATTATGGTCATTTTGTGTTAATTTAGTGACTTAGTCACTTACCCTTGGCTGAAGGGAAACCTCAAACAGGGGATATAAAAAAATAGAGCTCTCTCTCTCTTTCTCGGTTTATACTCTTTCTTTCTCCCTCTTGAGGATACTTGGGATTTTGCCATTTTGAAAGAAAAAGGTTTGGAGATTGAAGCTTGAAGTATAGGAACAAGCTAGGATTAGCTTGGGGATCATTGGACAGCTATTAAGGTAACGGTTTTGAGCTTTGGATCTATGATTTTCTGAGTTTATTCTCTGTTTTTATGGTGTTCTTGAGCTTGAGAGTTTGATCATGGTTTTTGGGGATTTGTTGAAGTTTTGAGGAAGACTTGGTTAGGTGTTACTGCTTTTGATGAGTAGAATTGATTTCTGTGGTTAATTATGGGTTTGGGAGTATTGAGGGATGGATTTTTGGAGCTTTGGCTCAGGGAAGTTCACTGGAAAGAACCCAGAATTTCGAGTTTCTGGTATTAGCGCTAGGCTGTCTTTTTGGGGGTTTAAGTTTCTGACTATAGCACTGTAGCGTCCAGTAGGTAGCGCTGTAGCGCTACACAGTTTTCAAGACTTCATTTTTCAATACTTTTTGGGGTTTTGGCCTGAGGGCTTGGGGGACGATTCCACCATCTTGTTTGGTTGGATTTTGAGAGCGCGGATTTGGTCCTGGGGTTGGGTTTTGAAACTTGAACTCATTGAAACACCATTTATGGTTGCAACAAGGTTAGCGCTATGGCTCGGGACAAGATATTCATTCATTGGTAACCTTTACTTGGACCAAAGGTAAGAAAACTGCACCAATTATGTGATACATGTGATTATTGCTTGGCCTGAATTATTGAACATGGATATGAATAGGGCATGAACGCCTGAGATTGTACATGATTATGACTATGCTTGTGATTGTGTATTAAGCATGTTGAATGCTTTGTATTTGGAAAACTGATATATGATATATGCATGTGTGCATTATCTTGTTGAGAAATACTGGACTTATTAGTTAAGGAAGACAATAGCACACTGAGCGCTAGTCGTTTTGGTTAGGTTACCAGGAGCGCATCATACGCTTGTTCGACCGAATGGTCGTGGAAAACTCAGCATCAGGTATCCTAGATCAGCTCCAAGGCTGGTTATATAGAGGATAGGGCAAAGGGCCTGGGGTGACTTATTAGTCCCATATCCTAGGGCTAGGCCCTAGCATTGACTTATTAGTCAAGGATGGCCCTAGCACGTTGAGTGCTGTTCGTAAAGCATTGACTTATTACTCAAGGACGGCCTTAGCACACTGAGTGCTGGTTGTAAAGCATTGATTTATTATTCAAGGACGACCCTAGCACGGTGAGTGCTGGACATAAAGCATTGACTTATTAGTCAAGGACGACCTTAGTACGCTGAGTGCTGGTCATAAAGCATTGACTTATTAGTCAAGGATGGTGATAGTGCGCTGAGCGCTGGTCAATATGGCTATACATAACCAGGAGCGTGACATACGCTTGACCGACCTATTGGTCGTTAGAATACTAAAGTGTCAGGTACGCTGGGCCAGCTCCATAGCTGGTTATACAGAGGATCGGGCAGTGTGCCCCAGGGTGACTTATTAGTCCCATATCCTAGGGAAACGGGCCCCAATATCATTTATTAATCATGTTTTTGGGTGTTGAACCCCAGTATGATTCCATAATCATGTAATTTGGGAATTGGGCTCGGTAAGATTCATTGATCATTTATATTGGGCTATTGACCCCATATGACGTTGTAGTCATTTATATGAATAGTATGCATGCATGAGTATGGTTATTACTTCTAGGCATGCTTATTATGATTTGGTAATATATTATTTACTGCTTATGAGCATGTTTAAGTTTTCTTGTCGAGCCTTGGCTCATAGGTGCTATATGGTGCAGGTAAAGGAAAAAGAAGCTGGACCATCCTTGAGTTAGAGAGCTTTGGTGACGATATGTACATATGCGGCTGCTTGACCACCACGAATGAGGGTTTAAAGAGAAACTAGGGTCAAACCCTATTCTGCTGCTTAGGTCAGCTGGTTGTAATTTTTTTCATTGTAATTAACCATTTTTAAATGTATTTTGGGATCCTATGTATAAAGTAAACGTTTTAATGAAACAGTCGTACCTTTGACCAAAAATTTTAACCCTAAATCGTTAATCATGTTTAGTTACACGATTATGGCCAAATGACTCGTTTAGCGAGTTTATCACTATTTAAAATATACAATGTAAAGGTCCCTGGGTAGTAGGGCGTTACAATAAACTTGTTTAAAATTGTAGTACTACCCCCTCAAACTCCTATGTTAGTTCGCTGATTTGCTCCTGCCTCATGGTCAATTTCCCGCTCTCTGGAGTTTGCCTGCCAACAATATATTAATTTACAACATATTATAACAAATAGTATTGATTTTTCATAACAACCACCAACTAGAGTCAAATTAAAAACTATTGAAAAAGATTGTAGTAGTACCATTTGGTTATGGACATTTTGAAGGATTTCTTTGTATTCATCCACTACCTCTGAATTTGTTGTCATTTGGTGGATCAGTCTTTCACCAAATCCTTCCATAGTGCTTAGAATTTGGTCTTGTGTTGCTCATATAGTCTACCTCAACCAGTACATAAAATAAGTCAATCATGATAAAACAACTACATATAACTTGAAAAAAAGCTTCGTAATCTTCACCTCTGAAATACATCCTGGAAGACCAGTGTTGAAGTTCATTTCCACTTTCCTTGGGTGTATAATGTTCGATTCCCGTGACATCATAATAGTTTAAAAAATTTATGTCCTACCAATTCATATTACTGGCCATTAAAAGTCCACTGATAATGTTAAAATAATAGGGGCGATCATAATGAAGATTTTGTTATCCGTGGTACCTTTGTAGTATTGGTTTTGTTCAACACTTGTCTTATATACTTGTCGTAATTCTTATCCATTGTTTCCTCAAGAAATTTTTCTGTTGGCTTCCCTATCAAACACCATGGCTTTGTAATGATAACTAGCTATCTTTGCATAGCATTTACTTTTGGGCTAGTTTTGGAATTCAACCGTAGTTGATTCAGGAAGACTGCATCGTCACTCGCTAACCCAAGTACCACTCTGCCCAATCTGGTCCACCTAGGAGTATCCGACACCTACTGGCTTCATTGCTATGGGCAACATAATAAGGGTGGATTTCTTCTTCTCCCCACGGACACCAATCAACCTATTCATTGATAGGTATGTTTAGATGTTTGTTTAGGGTAATGAGTTATAATTACATTTCTCTAAACGAGATCATTGTGTAAACTTTACTTGAATAAACTTCTTACATGTTAAGCCTATATTTACCTCATCAAAAGTGAACCACCTTAGTTTTCCTCTGTAGTACTTCAACAAAACAGAAGGATTCATTGTTGGGGGGGAGGGGGGGGGGGGGGGGGCAGTTGCTTCATAATAGGCTACGGGGAAACACTTTTGATGAGATGGATTGTGGTGTGGTGTAACACGTAAACACTTTTCGTAATAGGCACGTACTTTCTCCCCTACACCTGTCTTGACAAAAAATTTTATTTGTTAGATTTCTCATTATGTCGTTATATTTATTAAACATACAACGATTATAGACAAGGTGAGTAGCCTATTTTGTACTTTTATTTACCTCCCAAGTTTTCCACAGTCCATCTATGCAATTTATCTTCTATCTAAAAAAGGCATCCATTTGTTGGTATGAGAAAGCCAACCCTGCCCCTCCCCAATCGAAAGTTGGTATATCTGGAATGCACTCCAAACTAGGGACATGGTATAGGTGGACCATGTTACTCGCACATGTTATAGAGTGGATCCTAACAGTGTGTAAAACGCCCTATCTTGCTATCATTTGCAAAACACTACTATTTATGATTATTTAGATAAATGCCAACAATTATCCAAATGTTCAGTAGGGCCTTGTTAAAACATGCAATATGGGCCCATTTGTTCAAAACAAAATATAATGTCTTTTATGCAATTCATAAGAGAAAATAACAAAAGTCCCACTGAAAGTTAAATAAAAACATGATAAAACGCATACCATGTCTATTGGAGTTCCTATCGTTTTTGTTTAGATCTCCCCACGGCATACACACTTGACTTTGGAACTTCCTAGATCACCATGCGTGCCAAACAGAAATCCTATCGTCTACCTGAAAGGATGAAAGTAAGGAGGTGAGCTAAAAGCCCAATAAGGAAGTGCAAGCATGAATACAATCAATAATCATAAAAGAAACTAATCTCGGCATCATAACATTAAACTGAAAATAACATATTACATAATAAACATAATCTTCATATGATAAACAACATAAACATATAAGCTATATCTCTATGAGGTAACCAGGATCTCAGGTCCCAGAATAACCTCCTCTTGCCCTTGGGCCTGCTGACGCGTTCGCTCTATGAGTTACGTTGTACATTAGTAACTCCTATTGTTGTGTCACATTTAACACGCTAACAACACTTTTCTCTTTCAATACAATCATACATCACATCAATGACATGCAGTTCTTCTCATAGTATCATGATCAATTCTCAACATTCTAACATAGCACATAAGAATCTAACTAACTCCTTACCACAAGTCCAAGCTATAAAATGACGGAATAGCTTCACAACGAGCCTAGAATAATCAATCAAACACTTGTCTTAATATCAACTAAAATTGCACATAATATACAATAATATCCCACGTGTGCATGTGCCATGCACATGTGGCACCTAACCCACACAAGTTTCACAACAACTTAGCTCTAAGAGACACATACATCTAGTCTCACATAAAATCACTACAAAAGAATATTTTTGTTTCTATAAAATAATCTCTAATGATTTTTAATCATGCATTTAGCCAAAAAAGATGTAATTGAGCCTAAAAGTACTCTTGCATGGAACACGCGTACCTAAGAGCACTCTTAAAAACTCGCTTAAAATTGGTAATTGTAACGCCCTACTAATAAAGGACCATTACAACATGTATTTAAAATAGTGCTAGACTTGCTAAATGAGTCATTTGGACCTAAACGTGTGATTAAAGTAACTAATGGTTCAGGTATTAAAAATTGTGGTCAAAGAAGTAAATATTTTTATTAAAAGGTTCAGTCTGTACATGGGATCCCAAAATAGAATTTTAAAATTTATTTACAACTCAAAATATTACAAAATAGGCTAGCCGAAGTTGCAAAATATTGTCCAACCCTAGTCCTTCCATGATACATGAGCCGTGGCGGTCGAGCAGGTTGCATATGTACATGCCGCCCCTAAAGTCGCCCCTAAAGCTCTACAATTCATGGCTGGTCCAGCTTCTCCTTACCCTTACCTGCATCACATAGCACCTGTGAGCCAAGGCTTAGCAAGAAAATTTAATTAACCAGATTCAGATAGACAACAGAACATAAACAACTTGGCCAGTAGTAATAATTGTACTCAAGCAGGCACATTTTCCAATTTAAGCGACCATAGATTCACACAAGTGCATACTGCACTTCTATTTATTCAAGTGGCATCAGAGCCCGACAAGTGCATATCGCACTCCCAGGGTGGCCTAGCCATAGCGACCGACATTCGCATGCATAATGTCGACCTCGACTTATAAACCGAGTTTTCGGATCAAGTACAATCAAGCATATAGTTCACTTAACAGATAATAAGATAAAGTGTCTCCACGCATGCTTAATCAAGCAATCACAAGCATAATTATAATCATGCTCACTAACAAGGGCCCGAGCCCTAATCACAACAAGGGTGCAATTTTCTTACTTCTGGTCTTGTGCTGAAGAACGAGTACGACCCCGAGCACAATCCTTCCCCGAGCCTAGTGGTAACCCTAGCCACAACAATAAATGATATCCTTGTTAAGTTCCAATTTAAGAAAAAAACTTTGGGACCAATCCCGTGCTCTCAGGACCTCAAATTCCACTAGACGGGGTGGTGGAATCGTCCCCCCAAGCTCCCATATCCTTCCCAAGCCCAAAAAATGAGCCATGGTGACAAGGGAAAAGGACAGGGGCGCCCAAACCAAGGGCAGGGGCACCCCAACTAGGCAGAGACATCACTAGCACTCCCTTGCATAGCACAAGGGAACCCAGTTCAAGGGAAGGGACACCCCAACTCGGTAGAGGCACCGCAAGCTCTCCCCTGCACAGCGCAGAGGCACCCACACCTAGCGCAGGGACACTACATCGCAAACCCAGAATTATGGGTTGCGTTCTCTGCAACTTAAATCCGCAAATCTTATCATAATCAATCTAAAACCTAAACCAACCTCATAAACAACCTATGGAATACTAAATGTAGTGCACCAAATTTTTTTTTGGTGTTTTATTTTATTTAAGTGTTAAGTGTGGTGAATTGTTTTATTTAAATGTTGTTTATTTTATTTAGTTGTTGTTTGTTTTATTTAATTGTTTGTTATTTTATTTAATTGTTAGAATTGTTTGTAGAATATTTTTGTGAAATTATTTGTTAAATGATATTTAATTCATTTTATTTTAAAAATGTGATTATGTGAGATTTGGTTGAATGCACTAAGGTGCATGGTAGATAGTGTTGTACCCTAGTAATTTAGTATGTGCTAGTGCATGGTAGCATGATGCACATGTGTAGAATTTCCTACACATTATATAGTTTCCATATATTAGATTTAATTGATTTATTTACAAAAAATAAATAAAAATAAAAAGGGAATGGGAAAACCATGTGGTGGACGTGAATGTGTAGTGGGAAAGAAATGGTTTATTCCATTTATTTCCTTGATTCAAATAAATTAAAAATTAGAAGACCATGGTTATTTTAAGTAAGGATGTGCTCATCTTTTATTCCATGCCATTTAAAGATAAAAACAATTATACAAAAATTAAGAGAAAATATGGAGAGAATAGGAAACTTACCTTTTCTTTTTATTAAGCCATTATGAGAGAATAAGGATAAAGGGGAAAGGAAATAGGAGAAGAGCCATTTGCTCTTGTGGCTGCCGAAATTAGAGAGAGAAAGAGAGAGTGGGACGTGAGTTAGAGAGAGAAGGAGAAGAAGGAAGAAAGGAAGAAGAAGGAGAAGGGAAGACCAAGTCTAGGGTATGCCTTCTTTGTGTTATGCTTGTTATTTTTCTCTTCTTTTTCTAGTAATATTGACTATGGTTTCTTTATTGTGTGTTGTTGGATCTCTTCTTCTTCTCATGGTGGATTTCATAAAAAAAAAACCCTAGGCTTGAACAAGGGGTGGTAAAGTTTGGGTGTTGATCAATTTGTGTTCTTGATTTTACAATCAAGAGAGGTATCAAATCTCTAACCCTAATGTTCTGATGTTCATGGATTGATGTATATTTTTTCTTATATTTTGATGCAAGGGAAGATATGTTAATATTTCTAACATATGAGCATTATAACATTATCAATTCTGAAATCAATAACAATAAACCATGCTCATGTAATCTGCAAGATCAAACTTTATTTAGGATATTGAATTGAATATATAGAGATAAAACATACCTGACATTGAGTCTCCAATGTTCATCTTTGAATCTCTCACGATCTACACAAAGATGATTAGAAAATAGCAATACAAGAGAGAACTTATGGAGAGCAACCCTTACCAAAACCACATGCGTATGTTCACCCAACAGCATATATGTTCTATATATATGTCTCGTATGCCTTCTTACCCTAAGGGGTATATTGGGCCTATTGGGCTTGTATTATTAGATATGGTGGACTATGGTTTAATGGACCAACCTATAGTCTTTAGGGTGCTACCATGTGCCTCAATTGCAATTAGATTAATATTAACCATCCCATTATGGTCTTTAACTATTCGTAGGCACTCTAGAAAATGATTGTGATAATGGAATTATGTTTGTAATTATATTAGTCCATATAAAATTCTAACATTCTCCCACTTGGACAATATAATCAAACCACCATAATATTGTCCATCACAAAAGACAGTCTAATAAATCATATATAATATCATATCGATAGGATACATATATTATTTATGATTCGGTCTTGAAGACATTCAAATACAATAACAATCATTAAACCAAACATGCATGTGGTACATTAATTTGAGACTATGCGCATTCATCTCCTTTTGTACCTGTCACTTCGATGAACAATAGTATATACATATATAAACATATATACATAACAGCAACAATAAGAAGTGACTTCAATTATCATTATGCATGTTCAAAACAAAACACAAGCTATAAGCAATCCATACAAAATACTAGCATGTTCAATACATAAATAACAAAACTCCCACTAAGCTCAACAAGCTAGGCTCTTGACAATCCCATTCGGGCAACGTGCTCTAAAAACACACATACAGGTAAGCCTTTCGTTAGTGGGTCTGCTAACATGCTAGTGGTAGGCGTGTACTCAATAGAAATGAGGGACTCAGCGACTTTCTCTTTAACAAAATAGTACTTTATAGCAATATGCTTTGAGCGAGAAGTACTCCTAGTGTTCTTAGAGAAAGCTACTACTGCGGAGTTGTCACAATACAATTTCAGCGGCCTCGAAATAGAGTCTACAACATTCAATGCTGAAATGAAATTCCGCAGCCATATTGCTTGACAAGTAGCCTCATAACACGCCATATATTCTGCCTCCATCGTAGAAGAAGCTGTGAGTGTCTGCTTGACACTTTTCCATGAAACAGCTCCTCCAGCCATCATATAAATATAGCCTGAAGTGGACTTTTTATCATCCACGCATCCTGCATAATCGGCGTCACTGAACCCAACTATATCAAGAGTGTCAGCTCGCCGATAAGTCAACATATGATCCTTTGTACCCTGAAGATACCTCATGACTTTCTTAGCCGCTTTCCAATGGCTAAGACCAGGATCACTCAAGTATCTACCCAACACGCCAACAACAAAAGCAATATCAGGGCGTGTGCATACTTGAGCATACATCAAGCTACCAACCAATGACGCATAAGGAATGACTTTCATTTCATCTCTCTCTTTATCATTTTGTGGACATTGGGCCTTTGAGAACTTATCACCCTTCATTATCGGTGCCTTCCCAGGAGAACATGCATGCATATTGAATCTTTTCAAGATCTGATCAATGTAAGTCTTCTGAGACAAACGAAGAATGCCATTAGCCCTATCCCGAAGAATCTGAATCCCAAGTACATAGGAAGCCTCACCAAGATCCTTCATATCAAAATGGCTAAACAAAAGTTGTTTTGTCTCAGTCAACAGATCAGAATTATTAGATGCAAGCAGGATGTCGTCAACATACAATACTAGAAAAATAAAGCTGCTCCCACTGACCTTCATGTATATACATTGATCTACTACATTCTCCTTGAAGCCATTTGCAGTGACAATCATATCGAACTTGAGATACCACTGCCTCGATGCTTGTTTAAGCCCATAGATAGACTTTTTGAGCTTGCAAACCATGTGTTCTTTGCCAGACTTCTCAAAACCAATAGGTTGAGTCATGTAAACATCTTCAAATAAATCTCCATTTAAGAAGGCAGTCCTCACATCCATTTGATTGAGTTCTAGATCAAAATGAGCAACTATAGCCATAATAATTCGCAACGAATCTTTGGTGGAAACAGGTGAAAAGGTTTCTTTGAAATCAATACCTTCTCTCTGGCTATAGCCTTTAGCCACAAGCCTAGCCTTATACCTTTCCACTTGCCCATTCGAGTCACGTTTGATCTTATACACCCATTTGCATCCAATGGGTCTGCAACCTTTGGGTAATTCAACCAACTCCCAAACTTCATTTTGTGACATAGAATTCAACTCATCTTTCATTGCATCCATCCACAATACAGATTGAGGACTATTCATAGCTTCTTCATAGGTAACTGGCTCAAAAGTGTCTCCTACATCAAACTCATGTTCCTGTAAATAGACAAGGTAGTCATTAGGAATAGCAGACCTGCGGGTTCTCTGTGATCTTCTCACCATAGCTTCATCATCCCCAATATCAAGATTTTCACCTTGTTCTTGATTTTGAGGTTCATCATGAGTTTCTACCGGAATCTGTTCAATCACAGGGTCATCAATAGGAGCGGAAGCGACAGGTACAGGGACAAAAATGCGTTCTTCCCTGAAAACAATTTCTCTTGACCCTTGACTTGAACCAAATTCATCCTCAAAATAGACAACCCTATCTGATTCTATAACCCTGGTGGTGTGAGATGGACAATAAAATCTGGAACCCCTTGATCCAATGGTGTAGCCCACAAAATAGCCACTAATGGTCTTTGGATCAAGTTTCTTAGACTGTGGATTATAGGGCCTCACTTTTGCTTTGCAACCCCAAACATGAAAATGACGCAAGCTTGGTTTCTTACTTGACCATAGCTCATAAGGCGTCTTTGGGACAGATTTGCTGGGCACTTGATTCAAGATATAAGATGCAGTCTTTAATGCCTCACCCCATAAAAACTCTGGCAAACTAGAATGAATCAACATACATCGCACCATGTCAAGAAGAGTGCGATTTCTCCTTTCAGCAATTCCATTCTGTTGGGGTGTTCCTGGCATTATATCTTGCATCAATGCCACATTCCTGTAAGTACCTAGCGAAAGGCCCGGGGTTCCTTCCACTTTCATCATAACGTCCATAATACTCTCCACCTCTATCAGAATTAACTGCCTTGATCTTCTTCCCCTTTTGAAGCTCAAATTTCGTCTTAAAAATCTTAAACGCATCTAAAGATTCAGATTTTTCATGAATGAGCTCAACATGGCCATACCGGGAAAAGTCATCAATGAAGGTGATAAAGTATTTATAACCACCCATAGCATGTGGAACAAAAGGCCCACAAATATCAGTATGGATCAACTCCAACAATCGTGTGCACCTATCTGTTTTACTTTTTCTAACCTTGGCCGTTAACTTTCCTTTAATACAATCAACACAGGCAGTAAAATCTGAAAAATCTAGATCTTGAAGAACCCCATCTTTCACCAACCTTTGCATTCTATCTTTAGAGATATGGCCTAAACGTTTGTGCCACAACATAGAAGATTTTAGATCTAACCCTGCACGTTTAGAGCCTACAACAGCATTAAGACAAGAAGTAGAAGAAACAGAAGCAACATCATGCAAATCAAGTTTATATAAATTTCCACATAAAGTTCCATTTCCAACCAAAAGAGAGTCACGATACAAAGTGAGTTTTCCAGTTCCAAAAAGAAAACTATATCCAAGCCTATCCAAAATAGATACAGAAATCAAATTCCTCCTAAAAGTGGGTATGTAAGCAACATCTTGTAACTCCAAAAAATGTCATGTATTCAACTGCAATCTAACTGTCCCCAAAAGTTCGATTTGGACTTTTGTATCGTCTCCCATGTACACATTCTGCTCCAGACTACTCGGTCTTCTTCGACTTGTCACTGCCTGCAAGGAATTCGTAACATGAATTGTGGCTCCAGTATCTAACCACCAATAATTTGAGGGCACATCAATAATATTGGATTCTAAACAAACCATCACAAGACAATTACCTTTCTTCTCTAGGTGAGCTTTGAGCTTTCTACAATCAGCTTTCTTGTGCCCAAAATTCTGGCAAAAGTTGCACTTCCCTTTGAAAAACTCATTCTTATGACCATTAGAGGATGAGCTGGACTGTCCATTCCCTTTAGGACTAAGTGCCTTTTTCTTGGGAGGTCTTTGGTTACCAGAGTTATTGGAAGTGAAATTTCTTTTGTGAGGATTGTTTGGGTTCGTCACCATGGAGATACTTCTTGCCCTACCTTTTCTCATGTCCTCCTCTTCCTTGGCAAGAATAGCAGACATCTCCCCAACAGTCCATTGCTCCTTCTGAGCATTGTAGCTTGATCTGATTGAATCAAACTAAGATGGAATGTTCTCCATCACCAACCACACCATGTAATCCTCACCAAGGTCCATATCCATGGCCTTAAGTTTATGATAGTGGCCCATGAGATTGTCAATGTGAGCCCTAATGTCACCTGAACCATCATAAATAGTGTGATGCAGCATGTTCAAGTGCTCATTCTTCTCATTCTTTGAGAATTTCTTATACTTTTCCTTAATGGCAGCAAGAAAATCCTTTGCATTTTCAGACTTGAGAATACTATCACGAATGGATTCGTCCATGTGATATCTCATAAGCATCAAGCAACAACGATTGGAGTGTTCCCAGTCCTCGTAAGATTTCTTATCCTTCTCAGTAGCATCATCAGCAGGCTTAGATGGTTCATCAATTCTCAAGGCCAAGTCCATTTTCATGAAGGTCAAGTTCATCGTGATATTTTCAATCCACTGCTTGTGGTTTGTTGCATTCAGCGTCAAGACGGCAGGAGATCTAGGAATGCTTACAGCTGACATTGAGAAACAAGAGCAATAACTATTAAATACATGTTATGATAAACCATGTCATTTGTGCTCTTTTCTCATCAATATATGATCGCAAAATAACAAATGATCATTATGTATGCTAGAGTTCTTAGACAAACACACAAAATAGAACTCATACACAGGTAAGAACAATCTATTAAATATTATAATCAAATACATTAATTTACTATCGAAAGGATAGATAAATTGTGATTAATAATGTTTAATAAATTTTCTTCACCATATTAAGCATCCTTACCAATCAATTATTATCGATAGGATAATTAATTACTTATATAGATCTTAATGTAATTTTGGAGGAAAAAACACAAAAATTTAAATAAATAATTATTTAAATGTTCCTCTTTACTAAACAATTTACATGCTTATTCTTACGACAGGAAAGAAAATAAACAATAATTGTTGACAATATATAATAAGATTTATGCCACAAAAGATTAAATATAAATACAATTACGAAACCAAATCTATGAATTAATCTTGTGCATAAACATATACAAAATAGTAGGATATGAGAATAGGAGTGAAATGGTAAAAATTTGGCCAAAAAAGACCCCTCACGCGCCCCAAAAAGCTTCTGTTTTTTTTTTAACCCAAAAACGACATGTAGTTTTTTTTTTACCCCAAAAACGACATGTAGTTTTTTTTAACCCAAAAACGACATGTAGTTTTTTTTTAAACCCCAAAAATGACATGTCGTTTTTCTGAAAACGACTGAACAAGTATGCTGAAAAACGACGTGTCATTTTTTTAATACCTATAAAACGACATGTCATTTTTTTCCTGACAGAGGCAAAACAACGTGTCGTTTTTGTTGTCCCTATCCTTGAAAATCAGATCTACGGGTCTGGTTTCGACCCGGTTTCGATCCGGCTGGTTCTTAGCCATTTTAGGCCGATTTCAAGCACCTTTTGTGGGGGTTTTCATCCATTCATCGTCACCCATTACCCCATCTCTTCCTATTACTCATTTATTCCCAACAAAAGATGAAAAAACCCATAAATCTGACATTGGTTTTCTCCATTGTTAAGCTTTAAAAAAAAAGCTTGATATTTTCATAAATAAAATGCCAAAAACAAGTTGAAAACTGATATTCATTATCAAATCAAATTACCCAAAGTAACATAGCATTATTTCGAAATTAATACACCAAAAAATTAGATTTTGAAAAAATTGGGTATATATCAAAATTTCAAACCCTAAAATCAAGTGAACCTGTCTCTGATGCCAATTGTTAATATTTCTAACATATGAGCATTATAACATTATTAATTCTGAAATCAATAACAATAAACCATGCTCATGTAATCTGCAAGTTCAAACTTTATTTAGGGTATTGAATTGAATATATAGAGATAAAACATACCTGACATTGAGTCTCCAATGTTCATCTTTGAATCTCTCACGATCTACACAAAGATGATTAGAAAATAGCAATACAAGAGAGAACTTATGGAGAGCAACCCTTACCAAAACCACATGCGTATCTTCACCCAACAACATATATGTTCTATATATATGTCTCATATGCCTTCTTACCTTAAGGGGTATATTGGGCCTATTGGGCTTGTATTATTAGATATGGTGGACTATGGTTTAATGGGCCAACCTATAGTCTTTAGGGTGCTACCATGTGCCTCAATTGCAATTAGATTAATATTAACCATCTCATTATGGTCTTTAACTATTCGTAGGCACTCTAGAAAATGATTGTGATAATGGAATTATGTTTGTAATTATATTAGTCCATATAAAATTCTAACAAGATAGACCTAGGCGTGGGCATGGGTTGATGTTGTTTGGGTTTGATTTTTATGGTTGTGTATTAAAATATGTGTAGTGAGATGATTGTTGAAATATGGTGATTGTGATGTGTTGTTCAAAGCTTTTATATGGTTAAATGATAGGTATGTTTTGGCTTAAAGAATTTATGTGAAATTGTACAAGGGTTTAAATTTGTGATCTATGAAAAGTGATGATGAATATTTAAAATACATGAAAAGAATGGGTTAATTTTTGATTAAATGTGTTTCGGCCTAGGGTAATGCTCAAGTATGATGTTTATTTTTTTGTGTTTAATGTCAATTTAATCTTAGAAATCGTGATAGGTTATGATCTTGTATGAAGTTATGATGGTTTTGTTATTTGGAATAATTGCATGGTAATAATATATTAAGAGTATATTTAACACAAGATCAAGTGTGGTTACTTGTTCATGACTTGTGAATAAGTTTCAAAGTGATTGATGAATTATTGTATGCTCATGATGTGATTAAAATGGTTAAAGAGGTTAGAAGCATGCTAGGGTTTGTGTTGGAATATTGTACATAAATAAGCATGGATTTTTTGAATATAATGAAAATAATAAATTTTATGATTTAATGTGCTTGCTGATTTTTGTACAAATATAATGTTGTTTATGATGAGAATGATGTTTTGAGTGCTTAAATAAACTTTGCAAGTGTTTTGATGTTTTAAGAAATTTAATGGGAAATTTAATTATGCCTTGAAATGATATTTTGTGTAAATAAATACCTACATATTTTTTTTATATTTTTGAGAAAATATGAGTTTTTAAAAATAAGAATGGTGATTTTAATGATAAAATTTGATTGCTGTAATTTTTATTTAAAAATGTAAAGTGTGTTTCAATAAAAAGGAATTTGATTGGTATTTTGAAATAAATAAATAACCTAAACAATGGTAAAACTTAAAAGTTATATTTTTAATATAATATGAGTGTTTATTTTACAAATTATGATTTTCTTTAATTGGACTAAGAAAAATGTTGGATTTAATTCACTTGTGATTTTTAAATAATGGCTGAAAATTTAGTTTAAAAAGTTTTAAATAGTTATTTAATTTTCACATATGAATTTGTGTTACATAAAATTAAGTATTTAAGATAATTCAAACAAAATATATTTTTCCACACTTAAAATTATTAATTTTCTCACATCAAAATATGAAATTCTATTAACTTAAATTAAATTGTTATTTTTTAAGGAGACATGATAATCATAGGTATTTTATTTTTAAAATAATTTCCAATGCTTTTGCTTTTCTTTGTAATTAAAAAAAATAAATGGGTCTTTTATATATTCTTAATGGCTAAATAAAATTGTTTTTATGAAATAAAAAGAATGTCTTGAGAGATTTAATCAACCTAGTAATTTTAAGAAGATAAACAACGGTAAACAAAACATGCTACAAGTCTATTATTTTAAAACGATAGAAGTAGACGCATGGAATTATTTTTTTTAACGCCACATTTACGCAACATTCCCACGTATGCATGTTACATGCAAATTCACTTTTACGTCAAATATAATGTCTATTATGCAACCATGTAGTTTTTATAGAAAGATCATGCATGCAATATAGGTAGAATGAGAATTATTCTTTTTATGACCTTATGTGTAATTAAGCATATGTGTATGTTGTGTGTAACTCCTACCATGTGTGCATGGCTCATGCACACATGAGTTATATGAGAGGGCAAAATAGTAATTATATGAAGCTAAGAAATTTCGTTTTGATTATGGTATAGGCTCGTTGAGAAGTTGAGGTTTTACTTAGCTTGGACATGAGGTAAGGAAGTTAGATAGAATTTATGATTGTTATATTATGAATGGTAAGACTGTTGTGTGAATGAAATGTTATGAATTATGAATTCCATGATGTGATGATATGTTGGCTTGTATGAACGTTGTATGATATGAATGGATGTTAGCGTGATGAACGCGACACATCAAAATGGGTTGCTAAGGATAAAGAAGATGTAACCCGAGTTACTAAGGATATGAAGACGTAACTCCATGGGCGGACGCGCCGAGGTTATTCAAGGACCAGAGACTCTTGTTTACCTCAAAGGGTGGCATGGGCAAGTTAGCGGGCCATGTTCACAAGGAATTGTTTATGAATGTGTTATGATGTCTGGTGATGTTTATGATTATGTTATGATGTTTGGTGATGTTTATGATTTTGTTATGATGTTATGATTTTTATGATTTTGGTTATGATGTTATGATGTTTATGATATGACGGTGGCATTATGTTTATGTTTATGATATTGATGCCAATTTTATGATGATGCTATGATGTATAAAGATGAATGATAGTGTTTGTAATTTGTTGTATCTTACTTGCTTGTTGTTTGTACTTCCTTACTGGGTTTTTAGCTCACCCCCTTACTTTCCCTTCCAGGTAGCAAATAGGTTTCTCTGTGGCACGCGTGGTGATGTGGGGAGTTCTGTTGTCCTGGTGTGTATGGCGTGGGGCATCCTATGGACGAGAAACGATCAACTTTAAACACCAATTTTTAATAATGTTATGTTTAATGGGATTTTTCTTAAAATTGTTAGTGGGACTTAAACTTTTGTTTGTTTTAGAACTTTGCATAAAACTGATATTTTCTTTTTAAACTTTTGGGCCCAACTTGCATGTTTTAAGTGAGACCCCACTGAAACCTTTATAATAAGTGGCTTTCTATTATAAATCATTGAAAATGTGAATGTTTTATTAAGTACTAGTTTAGGGCATTTTACAAAATATACACCTTAAAACACCAAAGGAACACCAAATGCCAACCCAAGAACTCAAATGAAGATTTTAGGGATCTAAACCCATCTCTTCTCAAATCCAAGAATTTCAACTCAAAGCTCAATTCCCAGTTGCACTCAGACCTCCAAAGCAAAATAAAACAAGTGTATAATCTCAAGCTCCTAACAAACCATTAAGAACTCAGAAAATTCAAAAATCAACCCATGACCCCAAACTTTCTCATGAACATAGATGAATTCAAGAACACCAAGTTTCAGAAATCTTTACCTCCAAATTCTGAATTCCCTTAACTTGACAAAATGGGAAATGCTAGAACGTACAAGACAAAATGTCCTCCCATTTCCATTCAGGGATACCCAAAGGCTGTAGTAGCCCTGCTGGTATCTCGTGTTCAACCTTGATTTGCTGGCATGTCAAGCACTTGGCTATATATTCAGTCAAATATGTCTTCATCCTAGGCTACCAATATAAAGTTCTTAGATCTTGACACATATTCATGGTGCCTGAGTGTAGAGAATAAGGCGTATTATGAGACTCATCTAGAATCTCCCATCTGATAGCCGCGTCTATCGAAACACAGATCCGACCCTTGTATCTCAATAAACCGATCTCTGAAACTGTACAGTCCTTAGCCACTCCAGTAGGATGTCCTCTCTATGCCTCATCAACTAAGGATCATTCATCTACTCTTCCCTAATCCTCTCCAAGATAGTAGATGGGAGGGTGATGTTGGCTAACTGGCCCACCACTAACTCTGTCCCCACTCTAGTCATCTCCTCTTCCAACTCCTTGGATATCTGTTTCAAAATGAATAATTGTCTTCGACCTCTCTGACTCAAGGCATCTGCCACCACGTTGGTTTCCCTGGGTGGTAAAGAATCTCACAGTCATAATCTTTCACCAACTCCAACCAATGCCTCTGTCTCATGTTCAGATCTCTCTGGGTAAAGAAATACTTGAAGCTCTTGTGATTAGTGTTTATCTTTCACTTCTCTCCATATAGATAGTGTCGCCACACCTTCAGTGCAAAAACCACTGTCGTTAACTCCAAATCATGAGTGGGGTATCTCTGTTCATATTCCTTTAGTTGGCGTGATGCATAAGCAATCACCTTCCCTGCCTGCATAAGAATACAACCCAATCCTTGTCTTGAAGCATCGTAGTAAACTACAAACTTCTCTTGATCTGTTGGAAGACTTGGAACCAGAGCAGTGATCAATTACCGCTTCAACTCCAGGAAGTCGCTCTCACACCTATCTAACCATACAAACTTCAGGTCTCTTATGTGTCAATTTTGTTAGTGGTGTAGCAATCCTTGAGAACCCCTTAAAGAAACACTGGTAATAACTTGCCAATCAAAGGAAACTCCTGATCTCTGAAGCACCCCATGGCCTTGGCCAATCTATAATGCCTCAATCTTGGATGGATCCACTTTAATCCCGTCTTTGTTGACAATGTGATCTAGAAAGGTCAACTGAGGTAGCCAGAACTCATACTTCTTGAATTTGGCATATAACATGTGCTCCCTTAGCCTCTCTAAAACTAACTGTAGGTGTTGTTCATGCTCTTCCTCCAACTGAGAATAAACCAAAATATCATCGATGAAGACGATCACAAATCGATCCAGGTAATCCTTGATCACAAAATATCATCAGATGCGTAAAAGCTGCTGGGGCATTAGTCAATCCAGAGGACATGACTAAGAATTCATAATGTCCATGTCGATTACGAAAAATTGTCTTCGGTATGTCTTCCTCTCTGATCCTCAGCTGGTAATAACCAGATCAAAGATCAATCTTTGAGAATATTGTCTTGCCCTGTAGCTGATCAAACAAATCGTCAATTTTTGGCAGTGGATACTTGTTCTCAATAGTCAGCTTGTTCAGTTCTCTGTAGTGAAAACACATCCTCAGAGAAATATCTTTCATATTCACAAATAAAACTGGCGCACCCCATGGTGAGAAACTTGGCCTTATAAAACCCAAGGCAAGTAGCTCCTGTAACTGTACCTTCAACTCTTTCACTTCCAACAGAGCCATTCTATATGGTGCCCGTACCTGGTGCCAATTCAATAACAAAATCAATATCCCAGTGCAGTGGCAATTCTGGTAAGTCCTCAGGGAACACGTCTAAGAACTCACAAACCAATTTGGTCTCGTCTGGTCCCACTGGCATGACCTTTGTGCTGTCTACCACACTAGCTAGGAATCCTATGCAACCACCACGCAATAGGTCTCTAGCCCTCAATGTTGATATCATAGGAACACGGGGTCCATGCATAGTGCCAACAAAAACAAAATGGGCCCTCACCCTCAGGCTCACCATCTTTTTCTTGCAATCTATAGTCTCTCTGTACTTGGATAACCAATCCATACCCAGAATCATGTCGAAATCATCCATAACAAACTCAATCAAATCCTCTGTTGTCAACCACCACTGCAATGATCTAACCCATCTTCTAGAGACTACTAGCTCCCCAGTAGGCAATAAGATCCCAAAACCCACAGTATAATAGTCACAAGGTCTACACAATCTATCAATTATTCTACTAGAAATGAATGAGTGTGTAGCACCATAATCAATCAATAAAGTGTAAGAAGTGCCATCACTAGAAAGATGACCTGTCATTACTGAGGAACTAGCCTCAGCCTCTGCCTGTGTCAGTGTGAACACTCGAGCTAGAGTCAAGTTGTCTGCCTTTTTCGATACCTCCTTCTTCACCCTTGTGCAGTCTTTCTTGAGGTGCCCCACTATCCTGCACAGAAAGCAGGCCTTTTACTGACACTCCCCTAGATGATGCCTTCTACATCTGACACATGCTTGATAAGTCCTCCATACCTCATTGTCTCCCTGGCGGCCTATTTGTATACCCCGTGGCCTTCAATCGAGATCTGAAGATGAAATGGTATCTAGGGTCTTCCTTTTCTGGTCACTAGGGCCTCCACCTCTACTAGTTCCTGTAAAGGTAGTTCCCATCCTCCTGGTATCCCTTCTGGCTGCGTTCTCGCACCAGATCTTATTTTCAGCGCCCTTCGCAGTAAGGGTCCTTTCTACTAGTTGAGCGTATGTCGTCACTCTAGGTACTGTGGTAATTCTGACATCTCGGGCTATCATAGAGTTCAACCCTCAGAGGAACCTCTCTTTCCTGGTCACATCAATAGGCACCAAGTCTAAATCAAACTTGGCTAGTTCATCAAACTTCATGGTGTATTCTATTACCGACATATTCCCCTGAACCAAACTGTTAAATCCATTTACCTTTGCAGCTCTCACTGCATCATTATAGTATTTTTCATTAAACACATCTTTAAAATCTTCCCAATTTATTGTGGTCACGTCCCTAGTCCGGGACACTACCTCCCACCATATATGGGCATACTCCCCAAACATGTATGTGGCATAAGCCACTCTCTCATTTCCTACCACCCTCATAAAGTCTAGGATGGATGTGATCATGCTCATCCACTACTCAGCCTTGAGTGGATATGCGCTACCTTCAAAATTTGGAGGGTGCTGTTTCCTGAACCGCTCATATAACGATTCCCAGCGATTCTCAACCTCTGTCTGCTGCTGTACGGCTGGTACTAGGGCAACATGTCATATTATTGGCACAACGTTCCCTACTGGAACCTGCTGCTGTCTCAATTGAGGAATTTCTTCTTCCTGTCTCTACAGTCTAGCCTGCATTTCAACAAGCATCTATTTCCAGTTCTCAGGGGCTAGCAGAAGGTCTTGAACTTGGTTATCATTCCGTGCCTATATTTCCTAGCCGGCTAGTCGGTCTGACCGCCTTGGAAGCATACTTCCAAGTATATCTATAATCAACAACTCGGCTTATCAAACAGTGATAATAGTATTCAACGCCACCCAGCGGTCCAAAACTAATCAAATAAGTATTCACATGCAACCACAATGCTAATAAGCATTTTAATAGCTTTCACACACAAAATTCATTCTAATAAGCAAATCATTTCATATTCATGCTCAAACATAGCGCTAATAAGCACTTCCTGGCATTTATAAATAGATAACAGTGCTAATAAGCATTTTCTAGCATTTAAAAGCAACAATGATGCTGATAAGCATTTCTTTAGCATTTATAAGCAACAATAGTGATAATAAGCAAATCTTTAACATGCATACAACAGTAATGGGCCAAGCCCTATCAGAATAGCTCATGCTTCCTAGTTAGACAGGCATAAAAGGCCTATATATCTCATTTAAACAATTGAACACATAACCATCTTAATAAATACTGAACCCTGAGTCAAGCATGCCTTTAGCGACGAGTGTACATGCCCAAACAATCTTCAGGAACCCTTAAACCTGGACGACTCTAATACCAACTTGTAACGTCGTACTAATCTAGGACAATTACAACGTGTGTTTAAAATAGTGCTAGACTCGCTAAACGAGTCATTTGGACTTAAATGTGTGATTAAAGTAACTAAAGGTTCAGACATTAAAAATTGTGGACAAAGAAGTAAACATTTTTATTAAAAGTTTCAGTTTGTACATGGGATCCCAAAATAGAAGTTTAAAAGTTATTTACAACTCAAAAGATTACAAAATAAGCCGTCCTAAGCGACAATATATAGTCCAACCTTAGTCCCTCTCCGTGATACCCCAGCTGTGGCAGCTGAGCAGGTTGCATATGTACATATCGGCCCTAAAGCTCTCCAATTCATGGCTAGTCTAAGTTCTCCTTACCCTTACTTGCACCACATAGCACCTGTGAGCTAAGGCTTACCAAGAAAAATTAATTAAACAGATTCAGATAGACAACAAAACATAAAAAACTTGCTCAGTAGTAATAACTACACTCCAGCAGACACATTTTCCAATTTAAGCGACCATAGATTCACAAAAGTGAACACTGCAATTCTATTTATTCAAGTGGCATCCGAGCCAGACAAGTGCATATCGCACTCCCAGGATGGCCTAGCCATAGCGACTGGAGTTTCGCACATGTAATGTTGACCTCGTCTTATAAATTAAGCTTTCAAATCAAGTACAATCAACTTTACACTTCACTTAACAGATAATAAGATATAGTGTCCTCAAGCATGCTTAATCAAGCAATCACAAACATAATTATAAGCATGCTCACTATCAGGGGCCCGAGCCCTAATAACAACCGGGGTACAATTTTCTTACCTCTGGCCTTGTGCTGAAGAACGAGTACAACCCTGAGCATGATCCTTCCCCGAGCCTAGTGGTAACCCTACTCACAACCATAAATGATATCCTCGTTAAGTTCCATTTTCAAAAACCAACTTTGGGACCAATCCCGTGCTCTCAGGACCTCTAATTCCACAATACGGGGTGGTGGAATCGTCCCCCTGAGCCCCCAAGTCCTTCCCAAGCCCTAAAAATTGAGCCATGCTGGGCAAAGGCACCCTAAACCAAGGGTAGGGCGCCAACTGGGCAGAGACAATGTTGGTATTAAATGATCAAATCAAAGGTACGTAGCGGAATATATGGAACCATTTTAATAAATATTAATACCAACCAGGATCATACACACATATTAATATTAAATCACATACAAATAGATCAGGGATTACCTATTGTAGCCTATAAAGTGTCCTTGAGTCTTTTTGTATAAATCAACGATCTTCCTATCCAGTGTTCTGAGATCTCACACCTTGATCTTCCAGATCAATCCTCAAACACACAAGGATGTGTGTGGGCACGTAGGATTCAAAATGTTGATTTTATGTGACTCCCTAGATGTACTCAACAAATGAGATCTAGAGAGTTTTGACAGAGAAACGGTTTAGAATAGTTTTCAGGTTTTAGAGAAAACTATCGCTTTAGAGAGAGAGTCTGTATTTTTAATTTTCAAAATAATAATCAAGCCCCTTCTGAAAGTCACGTACTATCAGACTTACAAAGATATTTAATCTAATTAAATAATATTTTTTTAATTAAAATTAAAACTGATTAGATATTTTCATTTAATTATTTATTTAAATCATATTTTAAAAGAATAATTGAATAACTGAATAAAAAAAATTATTTGAAATTCAAAATTCAAATCACAAGGATTAAATCCCTGATGCTAGGCGCCACACACTATACAATACAGTGTGTGTTGCCCAAGCCTGTATCAAGTTTCCCTGATTTTCTCATTTGTTTGTTTAATCAATCTTTAAGACCATATATTTATCCTAACATAAATATGAGTTAATTCAAAATTAACTTCATCTTAAAATATCAGTTTTAAATAAATAAATATCATATTATAAATAAGATATTTATTATTCTCTCTCTTTATATTAATCCAAACAAGATTAATATTAATTTTAACCTATAGCAATAAAAACTATAAAGTTAAATAATTAATTAATTCACAATTAATAAATTACCCATAATTATTACATAATTATATCCTTACCCTGGAAAATTAATTCTTTTGAAATTTAGTCATTTGTCTTTACAAATCTTTCTTTTGACATCCTTACCCTTGAAGTGTAGGACATAGGTGATCTAGGGACCATGGACCTATACATCGAAACTCCAATAAACCAAATTATTAATTAAACTCTTTAATCTAATAATCTTATTTATTAATTCCATGATTACTCTACTATAAATATGGAATTGCACTCTAAGTATTTATAGAATTATATTTTTAGAGTCTTCTCTAGTAGTCCATTGATATAATCAATATATGTAGTTATGTCCTCTATTATTGGTTCGTTAATTAGAGCTGGGCAAATTACCATTTTACCCTTCTAATTACCTCTTGATCCTAAAGTACCATTAATTCACTAGTGAATAATTAATCTATAATCTAATTATAGATTTGAGCTCAATAACTATTTAGTTCCAGAATCAACCCTCAAGGGAACCAATATTCAATTCGTTAGGAAAGCATGGATTCCATTATTGTAATTCATGTTCCCAACCTTCCATGATATTGAATCTAAAAAACAAAAGTCATTAGCCTCATTATTCTAAGAGACCTTAATGAGTGAATCAATGTTGGGAATTGTGCCCTGAAAGCATATGTAGTAGACATTGTTTTATGAAATAAATAAATGAATTGAATTTGTTATGCATATATTTTATGGACTATATTATTCTGTGATAATATTATGTAAATATCAAAAAAATTCCTAAGTTCATATATGTGATCTCAAACACGTATTGGTACGAGAGGATTGCGTTTGAGATAAATGAACTTGAATAGTTCGCAGTAAAATAAAGTTTTGGAATCTTTAGATTAATTACTGCAAGTACGGTCCACTAGTATTATAAATACATGTGATCTAGATCCGGATCACTAGTGTGGTAGGACACTTTAGTGGAGGTGCTTTATATATTAGAGAATATATGGAACTAGACCAGATATGTTTATTAATACTTAGTTAAATACCGTTTCGAAGTATTAATTAAATATATCAACTGATGATCATATACAAATAGATCTTAATTTTGAAGTTACTATGAACTCATGTTTATGTTATACGAGTTCTTTGATTCACTCGTTAGGGTCTGTCAGAATGATCAGGCTAGAAACCTTTGTTTTGGGAACTCATTAATGTAGATGGCTGGTGACATAGTATACAGATATGGAATCTATGCCTTCTCGCAAGAGATTGAATGATGGTTCTCTTAAGGATTGACTTTTGGGATTGAAAGGTTATTGAGCTCAAATTCATAATTTAGTTATGAATTAACCTTCACTAGTAAAGTCAATGGTACTTAAGGAAACAAGAGATAATTAAAAGGGTAAAACGGTAATTTTATTCCCGATTAATTATGAATCATTATTAGAGGGTCAATTTGTATGCAATGATTATATCAATGGACACTTTATAATTATAAAGTACTCAGTAAATGAAATGTCTACAATTACAAGAGTGCAGTCTCATATTTATAGTGGAATAATAATGAGATTAATAAATTAAGATTATTTAATTAAAGAGTTTAATTAATAATCTCAAATTTATTGGAGCTTGGAATCATAGGTCCATAGGTCCCCATAGCGGCTCTATCAACACTATTCGAGGTAAGAGTTGATATGAAGGGAAAAATAATTTAAAGACATATTTAAGAAGAAATTTGTTCTTCAGGCCAAATATGCAATTATATGATAATGGTGATTAATTAATTAATTAATTAAAAATTAGTTGTAGTTAACAAAATTAATTAATATTTAATTATTGTATAATTTTCGAAATTATATTAAATAATTAAATTAATTTTGAAATTTAATTAAAAAATTAATTAATTATAATTTTTGAAATTATAATAAATTAAATATTTATTTTCAAAAATATTGGATTTAATTAATTGGTAGAATTAATTAAATATCTTTATTTGAGTGGGAGATAATAATCTGATAAGTTCAAATTGGATTTGAATTTAAAAGATTAATATTTATTCAAATAATTAATTATATTTGATAATTAGTTAAAAATGTATTTAATTTAAATTTGAATTAGTTATCAGGTTGTTAGATCTTATCTGGCAAAGAAGTTTGAATAAATAATTAAAAAAAAATTGAAAAAACCAACATCCCTAAAAATAGGGATGCTACACGTGCACACACAGTCCATGTACTGCTATTTTTAGGGATAGGATTTTCAATTTTATTTAATTAATAAATTAATGGATAATTCAAAAATTAGGTTTTGGATATTTTCTTTAATAAAATAATTAATTAATTGAAAAGTAAATTGAAAGTTGGTTACAGATTTTTTTTTAATTTGAATATTTTCTTTTAAGTATGACTTATCAGAAGATAATTTAGATAACCAACCAATCTCAGAAAATTGAGAAGATTCACTCTGTGAAAAATAGAACGATAGTTTTCTCTCCCTGAAAAATAAAGAACTAATTTTCAGGCCTATTATCTTGATCTCATGTGTTGAGTACATCAAGTAGAATCACAAATAAACTATCCTTCATTCTCTAAGTGCCCACACACTTCTTGAGGTGTAGAGAACGCTTTGGAAGATCTTGGTGTGAGTACCTGGGAACGGCTTGGATAGGAAGATCATTCTAAATACAAAAAGATAGCAAGGACAATTGATAGACTTCAAGAGGTATGGATTATATTCTTAACTTGCTTATGATTAATGTATGTATATTAATGGATCCGCATATTTAAAGGTAGTTTAAATATGTTACAAAAAATTTGTTGTTCAATGGGCCAACCCCACCACCTTTCCGCTGTGTATTAGGAAAATCGTTCCTAACAATCAAAAGATCCAATAAACATAAATAGGAGTTCATGAATACTCAGGATTTAGTCTGATCTACAAATGATCATCTATTATGATAAGAATTAAATCTTTACGTCAAACGACAAGTTTATAAAGATAATTAATTCTCATCGGTCCTGTCATATATAATCTCTATTATATACAACATCTTTACTAAGATGTCTATCCACATAAGTAATCCAAATTTAGATTACTTGCATCTCGTATGCTCAGTAAACCGTACTAGTAACCACTCATTAAAGATTCCTTACTTTAATATGTTACTGACTATTTTATTCATTATATATGATCTTGATTCTCTTGTACTAATAAAATATCATATTCTCATGAATGAATATGAAATTTTCTTGATATTAATATATAATTAATTCAAACAATAATTATAACATTCAAATATAATTACAAGCTTTTAGGGCATTAATCCTAACAATCTCCCACTTGCCCTCAAAACAAGTGAGGCATCTCCCTTAATCTCATATTGCGCACGTGACCCATGAACGACTTTGCAGGAAGTGTCTTGGTTAACGAGTTAGCCAAGTTTTGTTTTGACACTATCTTCATAATAGTCACATCACCTCGGTGTACAATCTCTCTTACCAAATGGTATTTCCTTTTTATATGCTTCCCTCTCTTGTGGCTTCTCGGTTCTTTGGAATTAGCTACTGCTCCACTATTGTCACAGTACATTATTAGTGGCTTATCCATATCTGGAACAACTTCTAGATCAGTGTAGAACTTTCTCAACCAAACTGCCTCCTTAGCTTCTTCACAAGCCGCTAAGTATTCACCTTCCATGGTTGAATCAGCTATGCTATATTGTTTAATGCTTCTCCAGACAACAACTCCTCCACCAAGAGTGAACACTGACCCAGATGTCGATTTTCGATTGTCTTTGTTTGATTGGAAATCAGAATCAGTGTATCATGTAGGGTTTAGCTCACCCCTTGAATATACCAGCATATAGTCTTTCATTCTCCTAAGATACTTGAGAATGTGCTTTACTGCAATCCAGTGTTCCAAACAAGGATTTGATTGATAATGACTTACAATCCAAACTGTGTAACATATGTTGGGCCTAGTACACAACATAGCATACATCAGACTCCCAACTGCTGAACCATAGGGATACTTTCTCATATCCTCTTCCTTCTGAGGTGTCTTAGGACATTGTTCCTTGGAGAGAGCAATTCCATGTTTGGTCGGTAACTGACCTTCTTGGAATTCTCCATAGAGAATCTTTTAAGCACCTTATCTATATACTTAGCCTGAGAAAGTGCCAAGAGCATGTTCTTCCTATCCCTGAGGATTTGGATTCCCAGAACATAGCTCGCCTCACCCAAATCTTTCATTTGGAACTTTTTGTCTAACCACTTCTTCACATTTGACAATGTCTCTACATTGTTCCCAATGAGAAAAATGTCATCAACGTAAAGAACTAAGAAAACCACCACTTTTCCTTTGATGTATTTATACACACATGCTTCGTCGACATTCTGTTTGAAGCCATATGTTTTAATTGTTTCATCAAAAGTGATCTTTCAAGATCTAGATGCTTGCTTATATCCATAAATGAATTTAAGCAACTCACACACCTTTTGATCTTCCTCTTTCTTTATGAACCCTTCTGGTTGTACCATATAGATACTTTCATCAGATAGCCATTCAGAAATGATGTCTTGACGTCCATTTGCCATATCTCATAATCATTGACAGGAGCTATGGATAAGAGGATACAAATGGATTTGAGCATGGCCACGGGAGAAAATGTATCTTCATAATCAACACCTTCTCTCTGAGTGTAACGTTTGGATACAAGCCTCGCTTTAAAAGTATATACTTTCCCATCTACATCTCTTTTGTAACGCCCTGGATAACCAAGGTCGTCACACTGTGTGTTTTAAATAGTGCAAGATTTGCTAATCAAGTCATTTAAATGAAAATGTGATCCTAGAATCATAAACAAGTTAGGGTTAAGATATTTTGGCCGTAAACAGACAATTTCTCATTAAAACAAATGTTTGGTACATGGGATCCCAAAAACAGGGTTTAAAGGATAGATTTACAAAATTCCAAAAGTTATATACAATCAAGGCCACTATAATGGAAAAATACACATTTTAGGTTTCCGTCCCTGTACAATCCCTCGACTATGGCGGACGAGCAACTGAAAATGAACACCTCGCCCCCAGAGCTCTCCAACTCATGGTTGAACCATCTTACCCTTGCCATTACCTGCACCACATAGCACTGTGAGTCGAGGCCCAACAAGAAAACTATATAACATAGCATAAACAATCCAAACAATGAAATAATTCATAAGATATTAACCAAATATTTATCAGGCCATAACAGGCACAAAATCAGCTAAGACAAGCAAAGAATCATCAGTCTATCATCCAGGTATTCTACAAGCCATCAACATCAGATTAAAAACAGTAAACACATTCATAATCAACAGTTTATCAAAATCATCATACAATACTCAGGGTCGACACACTTAGGCCGCACCCTCTGTTTAACCCACTGACTCTGGCTCGCTTAGGCCGAGCCCAATGTTTAACTCAATGACTCCGACTCGCTTAGGTCGAGCTTAGTGATTATTTAGTTAACCTCAGCTACCAATGGCCGAGCCACGTCCTGTGCGCAAATATTAGTTTCGGCACTCTTAGGCCGTTTATTTCATGCTCTCATGGCATATCATAATCATACAATAATTGTATTCAGTATATAGGGAGCCTTTAGTCCCATCACAACCACACAAAAGGGTGCAGTTTTCTTACCTTTACTTTTTGAGCGAAGAAGGTGAAATGGTTTCGAACACGCTCCTTAGCTCTGAGCCTTGACGATAAACCTAGTCACAAACCATAAATAGAACCCTCATTATAATTCGATTCTGTAAACCAACTTTGGGGCCAATCCTAAGCTCTCAGGGAGTCCAATTCCACCAAACGGGGTGGTAAAATCGACCCCTGAGCCCCTGGACAACAACTCAACAAAGTACCCAAAAATCAGGTTCTGGAGGCAGGGTAGCGCTACAACGCTACTAGAGGGGTGCTACAGCGCTACAGTCAGAAACCTAAGCCCCCCAGAAACGCAGCCTAGCGCTACAGCGCTCGCACCAGAAATGAAAATTTCTGGGTTTCTCCCTTCGAACTTTCCTGAGCCAAAGCTCCAAGAACTCACTCCAATCATCAATCAAACACAAAATTAAGTCCATAATTACCCATATCTCATCCAAAACAACTTGATAACATCAAAAACTTGGCTAAAACCCTCACCAAACACAGAAATCAAAGCTGAGCTCTGAAGCTCAAGAACCCTAACTAAAAACCAGAGAACTACTCAGAAGATTGAAGAAATCCTTACCTCAATGACAGCCAAACCCTTAGCCTCAATCCTCCAATCCTTGAGCTTAGATTCCCAGACTTCCCAGTTGATCAACTCAGCTCAATTCTATGCAAATAAACTAAGTTCATCAACTACTTTATACCCAGAAACCCAACAAAATTCAAGGATAAACTGAAGTTCTTACCTCAATTTGGAGCCCAACTTTCCAGCTTAATTCCCTTGTCATTACTTCAAAACTCACAGCACCAAATACTAGCCTAGGCTCCATTTGATTCACAATTTCAAATTCAACAAGGGAGAGTAAGGTAGAGAGGAGAACGTGAGAGAGAGAAGGGGTGAGCTGAGAGAGAGTTTTCTTTTTCTTTCTTTCCTTCAATATATCCACAGCTTTCTGTTATAATCTAGAAAGAAAGTCAGGTTATATCATCTAACAATCAAATGACCATTTTGCCCCTCCATATACTAATTAAACCTTTAGTTAATCTAAGGGTATAATGGTCATTGTTCCCAATTCCTGCTAATTCCTCAAATATTCCTAACATTTCCCAATTAATCCTATCTTCCAATTATTTACCCAACATCTAATAATTCCCAAATTATTCTCCCAAATTCCCAAAATACCCCAGGCTCTCCCCCGAGTTAGGTATAAATCCCCGCTGTGAATATTTCGCCAATCTGTCCACTAAGACCGTCTCGAGCCATATGCTGCAAATATATACACATAATAATATGGTCTTAACAATTTATCACATATAATTACAGTTTATGCCCTATACGGGCCAAAATTACAAATATGCCCTTACAAGCAAAACATGGCCCACATGCATATTTAATACTCATAAACATGCACTTAATCATCTCTATATAATCATATAGTCATGCATGCCACACAATCATGATTTAAATCATTTATTCACATGAATACCAATTATGCCCTCCCAGCACACTAATCAAGGCCCTTAATCCTTATTAGAAATTTTGGGTCGTTACATCTTTACTTCTTGTATATCCACTTACACCCTATAGGCCTGTCATCTTCAGGTTGATCCACAAGTTCCCAGACAGAATTTGATGAGGACACCAAGACTAAAGATCCAAGTCTAGTTCCAGTTGGTCTGGTGACGAGGGCGCGAGCCAAAAGACTCAGTTTAGGAGCTTGATGAGTCTTATTGTATTTTGTCATCTTGTATTTTTTATTTAGTCTTTATTTTTTTTGTGAAAAGTCAAACACTTGACTTGTGTGAGTCCAAGAGTCCTTTTGTCTTTAATTTTTGGTTTTCGTTAGGAAGACAAAGGGTTGTCTTTAAATTTCGGTTTTCATTAGGAAGACAAAGGGTTGTCTTTAATTTTTGGTTTTCATTAGGAAGACAAAGGGTTGTCTTTAATTTTCGGTTTTCTTTAGGAAGACAAAGGGCTGTCTTGATGTAATTTTTGCCTATATTAGGCCTTTGTAAACGTTTGGGAATGGCAGATTTTGATGAAATGAAAATTGAGAGGTTTTCTTCTTGAGTTCTTGAAGAGACTATTCGAACTTATCAAGGGTATTCCTTGTGGCGTTCAATCCGACTTATCAAACGGATTCCCATCCCCGCTTGTGGCGTCTTCCTCATACCTAGGTTCGTGCTTGGCTAAGCATTGGGTCGCGGTTCTTCATTCCAATTTCGTGTGTTCTTAGTGGCTGCCTTATTTGGTGTCGGATTTCACCACAATCGTTGGTGTGGTTCGTATCAGTTGGTATCAGAGATTAGGATCATCCGGTTTGGCCTATCCTTTCCTTTTTGTTTTTTTTCTATTCAATTCGTGTTCTTATATTAGGGTTTCTGAAATAAAAAAAAGAAATTCATCATCTAGTCGTGTTTTGAGTTCTTTGTCCTTGTTTTTTTTTCTTGTGTAATCCGAAACTACTATAGTTAATTTCCTTATTTCATTTGTTTCCTTGTTTTTCTTTTTTCCTTTCATTGTTCAAATCGTGCAATTGAATTAGGGTTTCTGAAATTTCCCCTAATTTGTTTTCTTTTTGTTTATGAATTCGTGAATTAGGGTTCTTATTGTAAAAACCGAATTGTTTCCTTGTTCAATCATTTCCTTATTTCCAAAGTTTCCATTATTTCCTTGTGAAATCCCTTGAAATCCGAAACTAGTCTACACAAAGTTTCAATTCCTTTGTTATCCCTTGTTTCAATTGATTTGATTTTTTTTGTGAAATCCAAAAGTACTCTAGAGCCACAAATTGGTATTGTTAATTCCCTTGTTTCAATTGTGTCCCTGGTTTCAATTGTTGCTTTAGTTGTGGTGAAATCTGAGATTGTTTTGGTGCCACGGATTGATTGGTTCTCTATTATTGGTTTTGGGGAATATTAGTTCTCTGTTATTGGGCGTGGACCACAGATTGGTTTTCATGTTATTGGGAGTGTTGTTGAATCATAGATTGGTTTGTTCTTGAATCTGTTTTAGTAACACAAATTGCTTGGTTTTCGGGTTGGCTCTTTGGTATTCATTTTTTTGTTCGGGTTGGCTCTTTGTTCTTGAAGAAAGAAAAGAAAAAGTCAAGGGGATCTGAGACCAAAAAAAAAAAAAAAGAGTATGGAAACCTCTCTTAAAAAAAATTTTGTTCTAATCTTGTTCCTTATGGTCTAGAGGCCTTTTGGCCAAAACCCCACACAAGTGATCCAAAAATCATCATTTTTCGTCATTTTTCATCAGTTTTTCTATGTTCGTTTGGTTTGTTCTGGTTTGATTTGCTACTTGAATCCTCCATGATATTGTGTGATTAGTTTTGAAAGAACTTAAAGAAGAATACGAGTGGAAAAAGGCAGAGGTGTGAGCTTATTTGAGGGTAAAAGCCATCAAAGTTGAGTGAAACACGAGTGGACTTGAGTGACAATTTTTGAGTGAAAACACGTGAGGGAGTGTGGTGAGGTCTTTTCTCCATATTATTCTAACCTTATTTTGCAGATTTCCATCATGGCACAAAATCCAGAGAAAGATGCAAGCAATGATATTCCGCCACCTGAGGTTTCGAATCTACAAATGCAAGCATTAATTGGGGAGATGCGAAAGATGATGAGGGCGGAGTGTGAGCAGATACATGAGAGGTTGGATAGGGTAGAATAAGGAACACAATGGAGGGCAAGGAGGAATAGGGTGCAACAACGGGATGTTGAGGGTGAAAGAGAGTATGATGGGGGCGATTTAGAGGAAGAATATGTTAGGATGTCAGAGGGTAACCATAGGAGGTATGGACGAGATAGGGAAGCTAGGAACTAGGTAGACAATGATTTGGGAAATATCAAGATGAGAATCCCTGCCTTTCAAGGCAAGAGTGATCCTGAGGCATACCTTGAGTGGGAAAAGAAGATGGAGTTGGTTTTCGATTGTCACAACTACTCTGACATGAAGAAGGTAAAACTAGCTGTCATTGAATTTACTGATTATGCTATTGTTTGGTGGGATTAGTTGTGCATCAACAGGAGGCGAAATGGAGATAATGCCATTGACATTTGGGAGGCTATGAAGAGGGTGATGAGGCGACGGTTTGTACCATCTCATTATTATCGAGATCTATACCTTAAGTTGCAGGGTCTTCATCAAGGTTCCAAGAGTGTTGATGAGTATTACAAAGAGATGGAGATGGCTATGATTAGAGCCAATGTGGAAGAGGATTGGGAGGCGACAATGGCAAGGTTTTTGAATGGGTTGAACCGAGAGATTGCTAATCCAATTGAGCTACACCATTATGTGGAATTAGAATATTTGGTGCATATGGCAATCAAAGTTGAGAGGCAGCTCAAGAGGGGTAGTACAAGTTCAAATCCGAGACAAATCCCACAAAATTCAAGTGCAACACCTTGGCGGTCGAACTATCAAAAGAAGGAAGAAGACCAACCTACTTCATCCTTTACACCAAAACCAGCCACGACCCCTCAAGGTAAAACAGCCCCTACTTCGTCCCATTCTAGTGAGATAAAGTGTTTCAAATGTCAAGGGCGAGGACACATAGCTAGCCAATGTCCAAACAAGAGAGTTATGGTGATTCGAGAAAGTGGCGAGCTCGATTCTGAAGATGAAGATGATCTTGCTAACATGCCACCATTGGAAGATGCTTCTATCGATGATGAGGAGTTTGGGGCAGAATCTGGTGAGATGCTTGCACTAGTCACACGACCAGCCTTAAATTTGCAAGCAAAAGAAGAGGAAGAAGAGGTGCAGCGAGAGAACATCTTTCACACTCGTTGTCATGTGAAAGACAAGGTATGCAGTGTTATTATTGATGGTGGTAGTTGCACTAACGTTGCTAGTTCTTCCATGGTTGAAAAGCTGGGGCTCCCAACGCTCAAACATCCTTGTCCATACAAGTTGCAGTGGTTGAATGATAGTGGCGAAGTGAGGGTTACAAAACAGGTGCTGGTATCATTTCAAATTGGCAAGTATGAGGATGAGGTATTGTGCGATGTGGTTCCCATGCAAGCTGGACACCTCCTTCTAGGAAGGCCTTGGCTATTTGATCGGCGAGTCCAGCAGGATGGCTTCACCAACAAGTACTCATTCACGTTCCGTCAACGAACAATCACTCTAGCTCCATTGACGCCAAAGCAAGTATATGAAGACCAAGTGAGGTTGCAAAAATTGAGTGAGCAAAAGAAGGAGAGTGAAAAGATGAATGAGAGTGAGAAAAAAGAGAGACAAAGAGAGAAAATGGTCGAATCAAGTGAGAGAGAAAAGAAAGAGAAGAGTTCGATCAATGAGGGAAAATTAGAGAGAAAACAAAATAATTTTTATGCAAAAAAAAGTGAGGTTAAGGAGGCTCTTTTAAACACTAACCAACTTGATGCTAACAAGGGTCGTCACAAGCAGGTTTTTGACCCCGGTGATTGGGTATGGGTACACATGAGGAAAGAGCGATTCCCAGCACAAAGACGTTCCAAATTGCTACCTCGAGGAGATGGTCCATTTCAAGTGCTAGAAAGGATCAGTGACAATGCCTACAGACTCGATTTACCAGGTGAGTATACTGTTAGTGCTACTTTTAATGTTTCTGATTTGAGTCCTTTTGATGCAGGTGAAGATTTGAGGACAAATCCTTCTCAAGCGGGGGGGAATGATGAGGACACTAAGACTAAAGATCCAAGTCTAGTTCCAGTTGGTCTGGTGACGAGGGCGCGAGCCAAAAGACTCAGTTTAGGAGCTTGATGAGTCTTATTGTATTTTGTCATCTTGTATTTTTTATTTAGTCTTTGTTTTTTTTGTGAAAAGTCAAACACTTGACTTGTGTGAGTCCAAGAGTCCTTTTGTCTTTAATTTTCGGTTTTCATTAGGAAGACAAAGGGTTGTCTTTAAATTTTGGTTTTCATTAGGAAGACAAAGGGTTGTCTTTAATTTTCGGTTTTCATTAGGAAGACAAAGGGTTGTCTTTAATTTTCGGTTTTCTTTAGGAAGACAAAGGGCTGTCTTGATGTAATTTTCGCCTATATTAGGCCTTTGTAAACGTTTGGGAATGGCAGATTTTGATGAAATGAAAATTGAGAGGTTTTCTTCTTGAGTTCTTGAAGAGACTATTCGAACTTATCAAGGGTATTCCTTGTGGCGTTCAATCTGACTTATCAAACGAATTCCCATCCCCGTTTGTGGCGTCTTCCTCATACCTAGGTTCGTGCTTGGCTAAGCATTGAGTCGCGGTTCTTCATTCCAATTTCGTGTGTTCTTGGTGGCTGCCTTATTTGGTGTCGGATTTCACCACAATCGTTGGTGTGGTTCGTATCAGAATTGGAATACATTGATTTCATTTCTTGTTTCATGGCTTCTTTCCATTTCTACTTTTCAGGATCATCCGTTGCCTCTTTAAAGGTTAATGGATTGTCTCTGTCTATATTAGAAACAAGGACATGTGCCTCATGATCGTAGCGAACAGGTTGTCTCACACTCCTCCCACTACGACATTGCACTAGGGTTTCTTTTTCAAAAATCATGGTTTCCTCGGTTTGTCGTTTATCATTTAATGATGAAGATGATTGTGACGGAATCTTATTAGATGTGTGTTTCTCCAATACTACCTTGCTCTGAGGTTTATAGTAATTCATATAGTCATGTTCAAGGAAGGTCGCATTTGTGGAAACAAATACATTTTGATCCTTGGGACTATAGAAATAACCACCTCTTGTTTCTGGAGCGTAGCCAACAAAAATGCACACTTCCGACCTTGATTCAAGTTTCCCTAATTTAGGTCTAAGAACATGAGCAGGACAGCCCCAAATTTGGAAATGGTGCAAACTAGGTTTGTTTCCATTCCACAGTTCCAGTGGCGTTTTGCTAATGGTATTAGATGGGACTACATTCAAAATGTATGTCGTCATTTGAAGTGCATATCCCTAGAATGAGAGAGGAAGTGAAGAATAGCTTAACATAGACCTTACCATGTCCAACAAGGTCATGTTTCTTCTTTCAGAAACACCATTTTGTTGTGATGTTCTTGGTGCTATGAGTTGGGATAGAATACCACGCTCTAGCAAGAAATCATTGAATTCTAAATCCAAATATTCTCCACCTCGATCATATCGAAGTGTCTTAAGAGTCTTACCTAACTGCTTCTCAGCCTCAGCTTCGAATTCTTGAAACTTACTAAAGGTTTCAGATTTCCTAAGCATTAAGTAAGTATGACCATATCTTCAGTAATCGTCAATAAAAGTGATGAAGTACTCATACTCACCTCTTGCTTGTACATTGATTGGACCACAAACATTACTGTGTACAAGCTCCAAAGGTTCTTTGGCTCTACTGCCTTTCAATGAGAAAGGACATTTGGTAATTTTCCCTTCTAGACAAGATTCACAAATCAGAAGAGTTCCAACTCTTAGTTCTCTCAAAGGTCCTTCTTTTGTTAACTAGTTTATCCTATCTAGAACTATATGACCAAGTCTAAGATGCCAAAGATATGTGCATCCTCGTTTGAAACTTTTTGTCTTTTGTTACCTTGCGATTTTGCTACTTTAAATAATTTTGAATTATTGAGCGTTTGTTCATTTTAATGAAAGCGAGAAAGTCCAAATATTCAATTGCATGTCTAAAGAAAAAATTAAGAATAATCAAATAATAAATAAAATATTCTAAAGTCATTACATGCAATAAAATTCTAAATTAACTAAAAAAAGATGAACTAAACATTGTTCAAATAACAATAATGTTTTCTTTTAATAAAACTAAAGAATTTTAAATACATGGACTTTCTTTAATGCTTTCTTGAACTAGACGCTTTTCCTCTTTTCCTCTTCAACTTTTTATCTCCATCTGTAAGTTCCTCTTGGTTGCTCAAGTGTCTGTAAAGAAGAACAAATAACAAAAAATATGATTAGTTGTTTCTAAATCAAATATTTAGAACTTTATGTATCATAATCCACTATTAAGCCTAAGGTAAAGGTAAATCATATCTACCTTTTTCGTGATTGTGGTTTTGTCTATAAATCCTCAAAGGCAACATCCCACAAATCACTAGCATATTCAATGTGTTAGAACTTTTTCCTTAGCTTTTCTTCCATGGTACTTAGACAGTAAAATATTGCCATGTGATTTGATCTCATCCAATCAACATATTCTACATGTTCCTCTTTGCTTGCATCCCATGATGGTGCAGGAGGAGGCCTCTTATCATTATAGATATGTCTAAGATTTTTGGCCAGAAAAATGAACAAAGTTGAATTTTCCCATCCATCTTCATCCCCTTCAGTCATTTTTACTTTCTTTATATGATAATCAATCTTTTTATGCATTACCAGACATGTTATAGGAAAATAATGTTAGGAACGAGTTTCCTAATACGCAGCGGAATGGTGGTGGGGTTGGCCCAGTGTACAACAAAAATTTTGTAACATATTTAAACTACCTTTAAATATGCGGATCCATTAATATACATACATTAATCATAAGCAAGTTTAGGATAGAGTTCATATCTCTTGAAGCCTATCAAGTTTCCTTACTTTCTTTTCTTATTTAGAACGATCTTCCTATCCAAGCCGCTCCTAGGTACTCACACCAAGATCTTCCAAAGTGTTCTCTACACCTCAAGAAGTGTGTGGGCACTTAGAGAATGAATGATAGTTTATTTGTGATTCTACTTGATGTACTCAACACATGAGATCAAGAGAATAGGCCTGAGAATTTGTTCTTTATTTTTTAGGGAGAGAAAACTATCGTTCTATTTTTCACAGAGCGAATCTTCTGAGTTGTCTCATATATCTGAATATTTTCTGATTAGTCACACTTAAAAGAAAATATTCAAATTTAAAAAATAAATCTGTAACCAACTTACAATTTACTTTTTAATCAATTAATTATTCTATTAATGAAAAAAAATCCAAAAACCAATTTTTGAATTATCCATTAATTAATTAATTAATTAAATAAAATTGAAAATTCTATCCCTGAAAAATAGCCCTACACGCCACACACAGTCCATGGATTGTGTGTGCACGTGTAGCATCCCTATTTGTAGGGATGTTGGTTTTTCAAATTTTTATTTAATTATTTATTCAAACTACTTTGTTAGATAAGATGTAACAACCTGATAACTAATTCAAATTTGAATTAATTATCTTTTTAATTAATTATCAAATATAATTAATTATTTGAATAAATATTAATCTTTTAAATTCAAATCCAATTTGAACTTATTAGATTATTATCTCCCACTCAAATAAAAATATTTAATTAATTCTACCAATGAATTAAATATAATATTTTCGAAAATAAATATTCAATTTATTATAATTTCGAAAATTATAATTAATTAATTATTTAATTAAATTTCGAAATTAATTTAATTATTTAATATAATTTCGAAAATTATAAAATAATTAAATATTAATTAATTTTGTTAACTACAACTAATTTTTAATTAATTAATTAATCACTATTATCATATAATTGCATATTTGGCCTGAAGAACAAATTTCTTCTCAAATATGTCTTTAAACTATTTTTCCCTTCATATCAACTCTTACCTTGAATAGTGTTGATAGAGCCGCTATGGGGACCTATGGACCTATAATTCCAAGCTCCAATAAATTTGAGATTATTAATTAAACTCTTTAATTAAATAATCTTAATTTATGAATCTCATGATTATTCCACTATAAATATGAGACTGCACTCTTGTAATTATAGACATTTCATTTACTGAGTACTTTTTAATTATAAAGCGTCCATTGATGTAATTATTGCATACAACTTGACCCTCTAATAATGGTTCATAATTAATCGAGAATAAAATTATCGTTTTACCCTTTTAATTATCTCTTGTTTCCTTAAGTACCATTGACTTTACTAGTGAAGGTTAATGTAACGCCCTGGTTACCCCAGAACCATTACGGTAAACGGTGAACCTGAAATTTGACCCGCTACCCGAGTCTTTTGGTTAAAAACGTGTTCTAAGTGTTATTAACAGGCTGAGGTGGAAAACCAATCAAAAGGAAAGGATATATTTTATTTAATACATAAAACTGTTCATGGGCCCATAAAAAACATTTACAAGTTATTTACAACTCAAAAGGGTCATTACTGTTTCAAAATTACAAACCCGCCGACCTAAGCGGCCGCATATGTACACATCACCACCTAAGCTCTCCACTCAAGGTTGGGTGAGCTTTTCTTTCCCTTTACCTGCACCACATAGCACCCATGAGCCAAAGCCCAGCAAGAAAACACAATATTGTATATAAACATTGTCAAAGGATTATCATTATAATCACACAGAGCTTATAACTCTTAGATAGATGAGTGAATATCACTTGAGGTTCTAGTAAACCATACTGAGTGACTGACAAGCAAGTCACTAATTTAAACAGAAGAGTGGCTGCTGGGTAAGCCACTAGCCTTAAACAGATGAGAGACTAATAGGTAAGTCTCTAACTTAACAGATGAGTGACTGATGGGTAAGTCACACAAGCGCTTATAGTATTCATCGAACTTGAGGTCGGTCTGACATTAATGCTCTTTGAGTCATCCAATGCAGATGTCGATTAGATCTAATATTTATTGGCTTACATTGAACACGCTAAGGCCGTCCTGACTTATGAGTCAGCACTATGTGACCAGTGCCCAGTACCACTGCCGAACCTGACTAATGAGTCACAACTTCAAAGTTGATACTGACACCTTTGCCAATTCTGACTAATGAGTCAGTATCATGCACAAGTGAGCAAGATTTGCTAAGCATTCAATAATCAATCCATGTCCACATTTACACATTCAACATGCCTCATGAATAACCATGCATGTCACATATGGGGTGCAGTTTTCTTACCTCTGATTCGAGCGAGAATTAATATAAGAACGACCCTTGAGAATGATCTGTCTTTTAGTCCCTTAGCGGTCACCTAGTCATAACCAAATATGGGATTCCATCAATAAAATGAATAATCAAAGGTTCCCGGACCAAGTCCTAACCTCCGGGATGTCGAATTCTACTAAACCGGGTAGTAGGTTTGATCTCGAGCCCTTAGGTTTGAGTTTCTATCACTTAAAACCCATTTTGGCCAAATTCCCATTTCGAGCCGCGGCCCCAAGCTTTTGAGCCGAAGCCCCACCCAAAACAAGGGCCCAAAACCCTCTTTGACAGCATTAGAGCTGTAGCTTTACAAGTTAGAGCCACAGCTCTAATAGCCCATCAACACCAACTTCTCCTTCACACAGCTTGAGCTGCAGCGCCCAAGAATAGAGTTGCAGCTCAACCTAGAACCCATATTTTTTTCCTATTTTTTCCTCAAACAAAACACAACCAAACCTTCCTCAAATCAATCCCAAAATCAACACCAATCATTACCACAACACAACCAACATTCCCACAACAAAACCCAAGCTTTTAACCACTTAAAACCAGACCAAATACCCAATTCTATAATCAAAACTCTCAAGCTTTCAACCAAACCAAAAACAGAGTAAAACCATAAATTTCATGGCTGAATCTTACCTCAAGCTCGAGATTAAACTCTCTTCAATGGATGGACCAAATCTATAAACTCAAATCCTTGATTTCCTAGCTTGATTCTTCAATTTGGGCTCAAAAACTCCAAAGGAGAAAGGAGAGAAAGTGATGTACGGGAAAGAGAAACCTTGCTCTGTTTTTGTTCTGTTCTTCTACAGGTTACCAAAACCATATATATCTCAAGTCAAATGACCTTAATGCCCCTAGGTCAAACAAAAGTTTCTAAAGCCTCCCAAGGGTAAAATCGTCATATTCCACCTATTTCGTTAATCATAATTAACACCCTCCAATTCCCGCTATTCTCGATATTCTCAAATACCAATAATTCATATCCCGTTACCCTTATACTCCTGGAAACGTTCTAATCATTTAATCATCCCGAGACTCACCCCAAGCCTCGAACTTAACCCCGTTATGACTAAACCGCCACTTAATATTCAAAGATCGTCTCATGCCGAATAGCTCGAACAAATCCAAATTATAATGTGGCCTCAACAATATATCACCGACATGCATACAAATATACAATTATGCCCTCAACGAGCCAAATTACCAAAATACCCCTGTCATGAAATGTGGACCCACGTGTATGCATTTAACATCATATTATAATATAATTCACATAAACATGCATAAATTCATTTAATGACATAATTAAACAATTATGACCCTCCCGACCTACTAATCCAGCCATTAAACTGCATTAGGGATTTCAGGGCATTACAGTTAATTCATAACTAAATTATGAATTTGAGCTCAATAACCTTTCAATCCCAAAAGTCAACCCTTAAGAGAACCATCATTCAATCTCTTGCGGGAAGGCATAGATTCCATATCTGTATACTATGTCCCCAGCCATCTACATTAATGAGTTCCCAAAACAAAAGTTTCTAGCCTGATCATCCTGACAGACCCAAACAAGTGAATCAAAGAACTCATATAACATAAACAGGAGTTCATAGTAACTTCAGGATTAAGATCAATTTGTATTTGATCATCAGTTCATATATTTAATTAATACTTTGAAACGATATTTAACTAAGTATTAATAAACATATCTGGTCCAGTTCTATATATTCTCTAATATATAAAGCACATCCACTAAAGTGTCCTACCACACTAGTGATCCGGATCTAGATCACATGTATTCATAATACTAGTGGACCGTACTTGCAGTAATTAATCTAAAGATTCCATAACTTTATTTTACTGCGAACTATTCAAGTTCATTTATCTCAAACACAATCCTCTCGTACCAATACGTGTTTGAGATCACATATATGAACTTAGGAATTTTCCTGATATTTACATAATATTATCACAAAATAATATAGTCCATAAAATATATGCATAACAAATTCAATTTATTTATTTATTTCATAAAACAATGTCTACTACATATGCTTTCAGGGCACATTTCCATCAAATAATTAGGTGACAACATTTTATGACTAAAAATAAAGTACAATAATATTATCATTTGAAAAAATATCAATGTTTTGGAAAGTAAACATGATGCATGAATGCAATAATTAAAACACATAAATTAACACTTACTTTTCCACGATAAAATTACCCAACAAATAAAGTGGTGCCTTAGGGTCGATCAAGTTAAATTTAGATAGCTTATAAGACATTCTTATCTTTATAATTAAAAACTTAAAACAACTCTTCATTTTCTTGTTAAATATAAAGTACCACTGGTATGGTCAAGATGCAATTATCCACTGCAAAAGCTTGATTACATATTTGTAAGTGTAACCCATTATTTCGAAATTCATGACTTAACTTATAGAGCACCACCTTAGGGTCGGTCAAGCCTAAAATACATCACTTCTTCCTATCTTCGTAAGAAGCCAAACTTGGTATTAATATGTCTAGAAGCCTTCCTTAGGGGGACGGAAACAAAGCCGCCTTGAGGCCCTATTCATATCTCACGGTACTGTACTAATAATGGAGACCATAGGTCACATTGAGATGTTCACCTTCTTCCACTTACTATTTTAGATTAAATATGTTTTATTAAACTAATCAATTAATTCTAAATTAATTACTAGTTTATCAATAGCCCTATGAATGTAATTAATTACAAAATTCATAATTATAAAAGAGTCTGTTTCTATAGTTAATGTGATCTAATTAATTACCGATTATATTCATCTAACTTTACTAAAAAAGCTTTTTACATAAAGTTGGTTATCTTAAAGGCCTATAAAATCTATTGCCTTTATGATGGTGTGAGTTACCAAGTTTTAACTAATTTAATACTTAGTGGTTTACATGCAATTGGTTTCTCCAAAACAATTCATATAAACAAATAGGACAATCCTAGATGATCATGTTTCTAAAAGATGCATGATTAATGAGAAAATGTGTGGGGTTTCATGAATGACATGTAATTGACTAATGCATGATCATGTTATCAATCAAACATCAATGAACATCTATTTAAATAAACAAACAATAAATGATGAACTGAGTACTAATGGCTATTTATAAGATTTACAACCCTTTGAAAAATTAGAAATAAAATTGAAATCTAAGCCGATGTAGCTTACAAGAATCTTCAAGAATGCTTGTTGACCTGTTAAATTGGCCAACGATTGTATGTACAATATACGACACCTTTTGAACGGAATGAATATAAAATATGACAGAGTACATATATCTTAAACAAACACACAGGAATTTATAGTGGTTTAGCCCTGTTCTGATGAACAGTAATAACCTAATCCACTTAGTCTTTAGTATTGAATCACTCGATTGGCAATTATAAATACGAACTAAAGAGTTCACTTGTCAAAAAGATCGATCCCAAAAATTCCAGAAAAAAGAGCCCTGAAATGAAGCCCTGGGTCCTTTCTTTATAGTATCCAAGGGCTGTTACATGATCAGTAAGAGTGGGATCGTAGTTTGGTACACAATCATTGGGAGTGGAGATACGTGTCCACTTTCCCATGATTATGAGATCGTGGGTCTTCCTGTTGTCTTCTTTGGATCGTGGTTGATAATGCACGATTGGGACCTTCAAGAAAATGCTAAGTCTTGATTGGTCTATGAGACTTAGGTGCTAGGCTCGATGAGCCTTTAGAGCTTGGGTTCTAGACCCGTTGGTCCTCTGGGTGCTAGGCCCATTGATCTTAGTTTGAACGAGTGTGAGTTTTACCCAGTGAAGTGTCTTTGGGAGTGTAGGTCGACCACCTATGGAGGATAGGGTGGGCCGACCACCCCGAGGGGTTCTTGGGCATACTTGGGTCGACCACCCCTAGGGGGTTTAGGCCTGGTTGACTTTCTATAGGTCCTGGACCTATCTTTTTTTTTACTCATCGGTCTTTTTTCAAGACTTCGTCGTTTTCCCTGATTTGTGATGCCACGTGCCGCTTTCTTATTCACCACGTCATCTCTGGATTTTTGAGGGATAACATTTGCCCCCCAAGTTTATCATAATGTGTTCAACATTACAGTAAACTTGATCTTGGCCCAAGAAACATATCGCAACAGTACTTTAACAGCAAAGTTCCTCGGGACATTACGTAGTACTTTCATCAACTATCGATAATTTTCTTAGCACGAGTTTTTCAAGGATAATTGGTAATTCCTAAACATAATTATATTTTTCAAGGAGAATTAATTTCCTAAAAATCTAGTATATTTTTCAAGGAAAATTGAAGTCCTAAAAATATAACATATTTTTCAAGGAGTTTGAAGTCCTAAATATATAATATATTTTTCAAGAATATTAATTCCTAAAAATACAAAATATTTTTCAAGGAATTTAAATTCCTAAAAATATAAGATATTTTTCAAGGAATTTGAATTCCTAAAAATACTAGATATTTTTCAAGGAATTTGAAATTTTAATCATACTAGATATTTTTCAAGGGTTTTGAATTCCTGAAAATATATGGTTAGCCTGAGAGGCTATAAGTAGGCCTCATTTCTCACTTCTTTGCCCTATGCGCTTAAGCTATAGGATTCTCCAAGCGTGATTTCTCCAATTCTTCATCAAACTCAGATCTTTACTTGGGTAAGTATTTTCTCCTAATCCCTACATCATTTAATTTAAATGTGCTTAGATTTAGAAGAAATGCTTTGAATATTTGAGGAATCTGTTTGAATCTCCTTGTTTTGTATTATTTTGATCCAAAATAATTGACTTGTTTGAATCAATTCTACGATTTCTCTATAATTTCCGTAGCCTGGACAATTTCTAGGGTTCCAAACCCTAGCATAGGCGATTTCAGGTTTGTAAAACCCTAGGCCGACCACTTCTTTGAGATTCACTAGCCTGGCGATTTCCAAGGTTTCAAACCCTAGCATTGGCGATTTCAGACTTGTAAAACTCTAGGCTGACCACTTCTTTGAGATTCACTAGCCTTATTCGATTTCCATGCTTTCATACCCCATCACGGGCCGAGCACCCAAGGGTTTACATCATGGGTCGACCACCACACCCCTGGGCGACTTCCAGGGATCCAGGGTGGTCGGCCCAAGCATAAGCCGACCACCTAGGACCCTATTTTTTTTTCTCCTCCTTTACTAATCTCTTTGGGGTCTTCCTTGTACTGTACAATTTATTGGAAACTTGAACTTTAGTCCTCCGACATTTTTCTGAGGTCTGCATCCCTAGGGTGTTCGGCCTAAGGTAGTAGGCCGACCACCTATGCCCCTAATTTCATGTTTTGTAATCTTAGGGACTTAGGGTGGTCATCCCAAGCTTAGTTCCACTAGGCCGACCCCCTTTAAGACTTCGATCAATTTTTCTAAATCTAGGGGAGTCCTATGGTGGTCATCCTGAGCTTAGTCTCATTGGGCCGACCCCCTATATAGATTTTTCCCCAGATTTCTTCATTTTTTTCTCCTTAGTTCATGGATATGCCCTCAGATATCGACTTTGTTATGTTCACTTACTAACTTTACTCTTTATTTTTCCTTTGTTGCAAATGTCCAGCTCCTCTTCGTCAGACATGTTTGTAAGCAGGCGTACTCCCCAGGAGCTCTTGGAAAGGGTGAAAAGGATTTTCTGCTTTATATTTGTTTAGTGTGGAAGACTTCTTGAAAAGGTATAGCCCAATGGCAAGAGTAAAACAGACAACTCGGCAACCTTCCGAAGATAATCCTCGTATTGCCCGAGACATCACCCAAGGCTCTTCGCGTGACTCTTCTCAGATCTATTCTCAGCATAGTACTTCCTGTGGCTCTCAGGGCACATCCCAACGAAGTTATTCTTCTCAACGGAGTCTGCCTAGTCAGCGAGACTCCTTGCAACACCCTTTGCATCGGGATACCAGTCGGGTTCCCCATCACTCTTGTTCTCAGAGAGAACATACCAAGGGCTCTCATCACCAGGCTACTCATCCTTAGGAACGTTCTATTCACCGGTTCTGCTGGACACACTCTGCCATCAAGTCTGATGCCCTACTTCCTCTTCATCCATACTTCTGAAGCATGGTAGATTATTTTGGTCCAACCTTCATTTTGTGCTTGAAGCTATCTGCCATGAGGTGTTGGACCTTAGGCAAGTTCTTGTTAGGAAAAACTTATACAGGATTCTTATTTATTTTCATGTAGATCTAATATTAAAAAAATTAATATGAGATAACCTAGAACATGTTTCTAAAATTGAATTCAAAGAGAAACAACGATAAGAATACTTACAGTATACGCATCAGAATGAATGAGTCCTTCCTTCAGTTTCTCTAACCCTTGTATCCTTTCTGTCGCAGAGTATTATCAAGAAACTGAACCGATCTTCTATTATCTTCACAATCTTCCAAAGTATCCTTAGAATCACCTAGTATAGAGTGGGAAATTATCAACACATGAGATAGATACAGAAAGAAGAAGAGAAAATAACTAAGAGGTTTAGAAAAGGACTTGTGTTTAGAGAGAATCTAAAACCTATCAAAAAATCTGACTTCTAAACTTCTGTTTAGACTTATATTTTCAACTCTCTCTAAGCACTCATTTTATAGACTCAATTAGGCCATATAATTTAATTAAAAAATCAATAAAATAATAGGCAATTTGAAGCCCTAGATCAAAATTATCATGAGCTTTAGGCCCATGAAATTTTGCATTTGATTATAATCCCATTGGACTTAAAATCAAGGACTGTATTATTTTCTATTGATTTAATAAATTAAATCATTATTTAAATCCTTTATCAAATTAATTATTTATAATTTGAACCTTGATTTAAAATTATTTATTAATTTAGATACCAATTTATCTTAATTAATAAATCTTTCCTAATTTCTCTTTTCTTCTCTAAATTACATAACTCTGTGAAACTATCCAAAACTGACAAGGTCAACTTTGATAATTAAATCAATTAATTGAGACTACATAGATGATTTTATCCAAGCTACAATGGGGACCATGGGCCTATGATATCAAGCTGCAATAAGTTATCATAAATCTAACAAATAAATTTACTAACTTATTAATTCCTCGTGACTCCACTAAAGACTCAGAATTGCACTCTTGAATTCATAGAACGCTCTATAAAAAATATAGATACTCTATTAATTATCCATTGTTACAACCATAATTGTCATTCAATCCTCTATAGACGGTCTACAATGAGATGGGACTAAAATACCGTTTTACCCTTCATTGTATTTTATCCTTAAAACACTTAGTTCCTTGAAAATGATATTTCAGTAAACTAATTTAATTACTGAAATGAGATCTCTATCATTTAACACTTTGAACCAAACAAAAAGGAAACCATCATTTCACTTCTTCATCAGAAGCTATAGATGTTCATATCTATGATTAACACTCCCATTCAATTATACTACCGAGTTCCCAAGATGTAAGTATGGGCTAGTCCATAGGGTAAGCTGGTAACGAACAAATCAAAGAACTCAAATAATACAATTAGTTAGAATACTAACCACTCAAAATTGAGATTGAATTGACCTATGGTCAACTATATGATATGACTAGATTAGATAATAACGGTATGTTTACTTATCTTATCAACTGTGAATATCGGTCCTGTCCGATGTAACAAATACATCCGATCTTTTCTACTTTGCTAATGTTCTGGAAAGAACATAACACCACAATATGTAAGTAGATCATATCGTAGATTAGCAAGTCAGTGTTAATCCTGTGCACTGACTAATCTTAGGACTAACTTATTTTGAACATATAATCATATTTATATTCCACTGTGATTACGTCACTATAAGTACGATTAGCTATATGCTCGGGATTTAATAGAAGTTTATATTAAACAAATAATCATGAAAATAAAACATGTGAGCAAAGTGATTGACCAAGCCAAAAAATGATTTCTATTCTTTTATTGATAATAGATGAGATTATAAAGAAATTGAGTTTTAATTAGTGAATAAAACCCCAACAAACTCCCACTTGCACTAATTGAAACTAATGCCTTAATTCTACTAATCCCATTTCCTTGATATGCTTATCAAATGTAGCTTTTGGTAATGTATTTTTAAATGGATCTGTAAGATTGTCTTCAGATGCAATCTTCATAACCTTCACATCTCCCCTGGCCACATATTCTCGAATAATGTGATACTTCCTTTCTATATGCTTACTCCTTTTGTGACTTCGAGGTTCTTTCGAGTTGGCTATCGCTCCTATATTGTCACAAAACAACACAAGCGGTTTATCCATTTATGGAATAACACCAAGATCCGAATAGAACTTCTTTAGCTAGACTATTTCCTTAGTTGCTTCTGACGCGGCTATGTACTCAGCCTCCATGGTGGAATCTGAGATTGCAGACTGCTTTATGCTTCTCTATATCACAGCTCCACCCCCAAGAGTAAAAACCATTCCAGAAGTAGACTTCCTATCATCGACATCAGTCTAAAAAATTTGAATCGGTGTAGCCTACATGGTTCAGAACACCACCCTTGTAGACTAACATATAATCCTTACTTCGCCTTAAATACTTTAGGATATGCTTAACTGATATCCAATGTTCTAGTCCTGGGTTTGACTGATACCTGCTCACTACTCCCATTGCATAACAGATATCTGGTCTAGTACACCACATAGCATACATTAGACTTCCAACTGCAGATGCATAAGGAACTTTTCTCATTGCATCTTCCTCTTCAGGAGTCTGGGGAGACTGCTTCTTTGAAAGATGAATTCCATGGCGGGACGGTAAACGCCCTTTCTTGGAATTTGTAAAATCCTTTATTGGCTAAACTTTAATTTAGACAAAATATTTTAAATGTTTAAGGAAAATTAGTAGCATATCTCCTTATTAAATCTCGGGTTAATTATCAGATTATTCAGCTGATTTTCTAGTGTGAAAATATCTTTAAGTGTGAATATATTTTTTTACCTTATTTATCACAAATAATCAATATTTGGTAAAAATATATTTTGCAATTATCTTGAGATTATTTTAAGGGATTATGATTATTCTGGAATAAAGAAGGTATCGAAAATGAACATGGTCAAAAGAAATGACCATGTTCGTTCTGCCAGATAAAACTGATTTCATTGCTGACTCATCGGTTTCCTTTTCTGTCGGCATAGAATTCATCTGGCTGGCTTATTTCCTTAATCAAAGGAATTCGCAAATTGATTTCAAAGATACCAGAAAATGTTGGCCTTGGACGATTTCCTTGCCTATAAATATCTTGCTAAGGCCTTTGGAATTTGGACCTCTTCCATTTTGAATATTTGTAAACATTATGTTATTTTGAAGAGTGTCTTTATTTGTAGAGATTAAGTTTGTTCACCTTAATCTTTGTGAGAGTGCTGAGTGTACTTGTGGATATCTATCTAGTCCATTGTAAACAAGTAGTGTCTATTGTGAACGTGTTCATAAGGATCTTCGGGAGAGGATTCTATCTAAGTCTCACTTCGGGAGGAAGTGAGCACTCACTATTCTTTGAAGGGAGTTCAACAGAATCATCGTTTCATCAAAACCAGATTCATAGAGAAGAGTACAACAAGATTGCGGCAATAGTTTAAGAGGGAGTCTTGTCAATGCTTTTGTAAACATTGTTTCTTTACTAATTGGTTTATTCTCTGGGCGTGGCCCCGTGGATGTAGGTTATCTGAAAAAATTTCTGAACCACGTAAAAATTCTCGTATGTTGAATTTTTACCTGTTTTTCTGTTTCTGTTTAAACAGTTGCATAAGTAATGTGAACAAAAATGAAATCTGTCTAAACAACTTAATCAGTATTCCGCATTTAATTAAGTTGTTTATTTTAAATCACTTGGTAATCTTAAAATACGGAATCTTAGAATTTGTCATTGAGAAACGTTCAAGCACTTTATCTATGTAAGCTGCTTGAGATAGAGCTAAGAGTTTATTCTTTCCATCCCTAATGATCTGGATACCTAGAACATAACTTGCTTCACCCAAATCCTTTATCTGGAATTGAGTGCTCAACCAATTCTTCACATCTGATAATTTCTTAACATTGTTTCCAATGAGTAAGATATCATCTACATAAAGAACCAGGAATACCACTATTTGATTTTCCTTCAGTTGGTAAAATCAGGGCTCATTAATATTTTGTTCAAAGCCATAGGTTTTGATTATTTCATCAAACCTAAGATTCCAAAAACAAAAAGTTTGCATAAGTCCATAGATGGACCTATTCAACTTGCAAACTTTTCTTTCTTGTCCAGCTACTTTAAATCCTTCTAGCTGATCCATATAAATGACTTCATCAACCTTTCCATTAACAAAAGCTGTCTTGACGTCCATTTGCCAGATCTCATAGTCGAGAGCGGCTGGTATGGATAAGAGGATGCGAATGGACTTGAGCATGGCTACCGGACTAAAAGTTTCCTCATAGTCCACGCATTCTCTTTGGGTATAACCCTTTGCCACAAATAGAGCTTTATAAGTCTCGATATTTCCATCAACACCTCGTTTCTTCTTGTAGATCCACTGGCACCCAATGGCCCTAAAGTTACTAGGTGCTTCCCCAAGATCCCAGACGAAATTTGAGTACATGGACTCCATTTCCTGTTTCATGGCTTCAAGCCATAGTTCCTTTTCATGGCTAGCCATTGCCTATTTGAAAGAAAATGGATCATCATCACTAGCGTTACCAACAATCATATTGGTTTCACCATCCAAACCATAGCGAACTGGGTTCCTAGAAACCCTCCCACTACGACGAGGCTCCGTGACTGTTTGCTCAAGAACAATGGTACTTTCTTCATTTAAATTGACTTGCGTTGGTTGGACATGAAGAGTGGGAATTTCATCTTCAACTTGCATTGATGACGATGGAGCATTGGTAGGAGTCAAATCTTTAACCATCTCCTCTAAAACTACTTTGCTGCGAGGTTTGAAGTTTTGGACATAGTCATTTTCCAGAAAAGTAGCATTCATAGAAGTAAACACTTTCATTTCTGAATGACTAAAGAAAAGTCCACCCCGAGTACCTTTAGGATAGCCAACAAACATGCAAACTTTAGTTCGTGGTTCTAGCTTTCCCTCCATTTTCCTCAGGACGTGGGCGGGACACCCCCAGATTCTATAATTGCATAAACTAGGTTCACGACCATTCCAGCGTTCTAAAGGTGTTTTGGGGATTGATTTAGACGGCACGACATTGAGAATGTCGTTCGCGGTTTCAATTGCATGTCCCCAGAATGAAGTTGGTAGAGTTGAGTAACTAAGCATGCATCTACCCATTTCCAATAAAGTTCTGTTCCGGCGTTCCGCTACACCATTTTGTTGCGGAGTACCTGGGGCAGTAGGTTGTGATAAAATCCTAAGTTATGTTAAATGATCTTGGAACTGCATATCCAAATATTCTCCACCCCTATCAGATCGCAAGATCTTTAACGTTTTACCTAATTAGATTTGAGCCATTGCTAGGAATTCCTGAAACTTTGAAAATGTTTCTGATTTCCTATGCATGAGGTAAAGACATGAGTGCCCAGATAAATCGTCAATGAAACTGACAAAATACTCAAAACCAACCCTGGCTTGTACATTCAAAGGTCCACAAACATCTTAATGCACAAGACCAAGTGGTTCTTTGGCCCTATCACCCTTTGCAGAGAATGGACGCTTGGTCAGTTTTCCTTCTAGACAAGATTCATAGACAAGTAATTCACCTAAGGTGAGTTCCCTTAAAGTTATGTCCTTTGTAAGTCTTTGAATCCTATCATAGCCAATGTGACCTAGTCTCAAGTGCCATAAATACATCATATTATCATTATCGGTCTTTTGATGTTTATTGGTCCTAGGTTTAGCTACTTTGAATAAATCATTGTTAAGAGCGAGGGGTTCGTTAGGTCGCAGAATATAAAGCCCGTTTTCCAAACATGCAATACACAATTGTGATCCATTGAAAGAAATAGATATATTATAACTTATGAAAGTCATAACAAATCATTCTAATTGCAACATAAAAATTGAAATTAAATTTCTAATAAAATCTGGAATAAAAAATACATCTTCTAAAATTAAGTATTTATTTCCGAACTTCAGACGAGCTCTTCCTCTAGCTTGGACCGCAACGAATGCTCTGTTCCCAACTCGAATCTTTAAGCCGCCTTCGTCCACTTCCTCCCACGATTCAAGAACCTGTAAAGAGTTGCAAACATGGTTGGTAGATCCAGAATCAATAATCCAATGGATGTATCATTCTCTAAAACACATGTTTCTAAGCTAAATGAACTATAATCATTACCTTTGTTTTTCGCTGCTAGAAACTTAGGGAAATCTCGTTTCCAATGCCCCTTCTCTTTGCAGTGAAAGCACTTATCTTTACCTTTCTTGTTTTTCTTGTTCTTCCTCTTAGGCGTCTGTGCATATGGTTGTGCACTCGTCTTTGCAACCTTTGCAGGCTTGGGGTTTTTGTTTTGTCCACCTTTCCTCTTATTTTCAACTTTCGAAGACGAAGCTTGGTTAGCTTCAGTCTTAGCTGGATCAGCAACAACAACAGTAGTCTTATTTTCTCCTCCTTTACTAGGTCCACCCATGATAGGCTCAAGAATTTGAAGCTCGTTCATGAGCTGCGTCAGACCATAGTTGAGTTGATCACGAACGTGCAGATATGGTGCTATTCGAGAATTCACGGTGTCATCACGTATGTGCGGAGACGGTGCTATCCAAGCATTTACGGTGCCATCACGAGCATTGACGGTACCATCACGAACGTGCAGACACCGTGCTCATTTTGAGGATTCCTCAATCATGACAAATTCAGAGTTTTCATCAATCAACTCTATGTTGATTTTCTACTTCCAATTAAGGAAGTTTTCTCTAGTGAGTTTCTCCATCGAAAGTTGAGAAAGGATGGGAGTAGACACAGACACTACTTAACTTAAAACTATAGATTATCAATAAAATATAAATCAATCACATTTGATAAATAAAACTCCTATTTACACAAATTTCAAGAAATAACACAACATATACCAATAATATGTAAGATATGAGAAAAAAATACAAAAAACAATCATATCTCTATTTCTTTAGGTTTTTAACTAATCTATGATATCCTTGCCCAGTTGGCGAGAGTAAAAAATACCACTAGTTAAATAGAGTTGTAAACTCATTTAATAATGGACACCATTATTAACAACCTAATATTCGATCAAAATAAGAAAACAAAATCTCTTATTTCATGAGCAAGACTCACGGTTTCGATAATCATAGATTTAGTCCTAGTAGTCACCGTAGGGGTGAGTCTAGTAGAATTTGACCTATAATTATCTATCTTTCGAAATCTAACCTTGTCAAAATAGCTAATGAACACCTTCCGTAGGGGGACGAATCAAAGCGCCTCGAGGCCCCATTAAGCTATTGACTATGTTAAACCAACGGTGGAGATCGAATATAAATCTTAAAATAAGCTCATTATAAAATTAAAAAAAATAGTATTTTTATTATTTATTTTTAGAAAATTAATGACTATGGTTCTCCAAAAAATTGAAAATTTTTAATTTTTAAAACTAAAGTCCTATAATTTCCTATTAATTCTAAAGTGTCACATTGAAACAAATTCAATTAATTTAGAATTAATTTGTTGCTAATCAATATTTAGGTTTAACTAATATAATGAACCTATACAATTAAGTCCAACTCAGGTAAATGGGCCTTAAAAATTGGGCTTGTATGGAGGAGGGCTGGGTCCAGTATGTCGTTCCCACTACAGAGGCCCCCAATCTTCCATACAAGGTCCAAAAGACAAGTATTTAAAGCTTCATTTTATTAATTGATTAGACCTACTATAGTCATGCAAAGCAAATGGGCCTTCACAAGTGGAATCACCCAGAAGAGAGGAATTTAAACTTTACATTTTCTAATGGCCCTAAATAAAACTTATCATTTTATGAATATTTTATTTGGCAAGATCCATATATCTAACAAACATATGGGCCACTATATGCATCTAAGCCCAATTGCAAAAATACCACATATAGTGCAAACAGACATGTTATAATTGGATGAGCCTAATCATGTTACTATATGAGCAATTCTATGAATTTATGCAAAAATACCACAATTTATTTCATTTGCAAAAATACCACAATTAATTATCTAGAATTTATCAAAAAAATTCAAATTAGTTAATTTTTTTCAAAAATAAGTCAATTTAAATGAAATTTATCAACAATTAGCAATAGTTAATTTAAATTTCATTTATTAACAATCAACTTGGTTTAGGTTAATTTGAAAAAAAATTAATTTAAATAGGATTTGTCAACAATTAACCAAAAATAATTTAAATCCCATTTATTAAAAAACATATTTTATTAATTGGTTGAAAAAAATGATATTTTTCAAAATTTAACCAATTTTAAATTTTAAAATCAATATCTTAACTGTTTTTAAAAAATATCTTGTGTTGTTATAACTATAAGCAAATATTTTAACCATCACTTCCAACTCTCATGGTCACATTGCCATCATCAAACTTCTTTAAAAAATTAAGTTTCCATAAAGAATAATAGCATGATTAGTGACTCCCACATCAACTATCCAAGATGACAAAACATCTCCCACTAAAATGGCTTTAAAATAAGTAAATCAAATTTACTTTTTGTTTTAGTTGCAAGATTGGATATTGAATAAAAATTCTTGGCTTTATGTAATCGAAATTACTTTGTCATATATCTCCAATATAGCATGTATAGAATCACATATCAAAATGTGCAATTCTCATGTCTCATGTTTCTTCATAAGAAACATTATGCATGCCTAACAGTAAGTAATCACGAGCCTTTTCATCAGATCGTATCCAATTAAGGTACTTCTCTTTTGTTCATTAGTTGCTATGGCAGCTGACACGTGAGGACATTCCTCTTTTAGGACAAACTTATGATTTTCACATTAATACAATATTAACATGACATTATCACCATTTAAATTTGTGTTTATTGAGTAAAGAAACAATAATAAAGAGGTTATTAATTGAAGATATTGACTGTTGAAATAATAAACTAAATATCTTTAATATAATCAAATATAAATATCGATTTTCAGTATAGTAAATGTGATGTATGATGCAATAATTTCAAAATAACACATAAAAATAATTGTTACTAAACCACGATAAATTAATTTGACAATTAATGGACCAGCCTTATGGTAGGTCAGACTAATTTCAAATTAATTTTGAGACAATCTCAAATTCATAAGAGGAAACTTAAAATCAATTATTTTCTCTTTCGACTTACAAACAACTGTTAATTTGGCCAAGATGAATTAGTCCGCTCGAAAGCCTAATGTCCTCTTTGTGAGTGTAACCCATTATTTTAGATCAATGACTTAACTCAAGAGTGTGCCTTAGGGTCAGTCAAACTTGAAATACGTCACTGATCTTATTCTCGTAGGAGAAGTCAACCTTGAGATAAAATAAACATATTCGGAAGCCTTTCCTTAGGGAGATCGCAAATGGAGGCAATACGAGGCCCTTCCTATGCCTCTCAGTGTTCAACCAATAATGGAGACCATGGGACTTATTGTCATAATTCATTCTCCCACTCACTATTTTAAAATATGTGTTTTCACAAAACATCCTATTGTTTTTAATTTGGATAAAATTAAATAAAGTATTCCAATTAATTTTATATATGTAAATGGCATTAATTACCAATCACATTGGACCTATGTTCATGTTGACAACAAGAACTCGTCAACAATATATGGATGGAAAACTCAGAGCTCGTTACGAAAACTGCGTAGATAGGACTTAGGAAAATCTTAAGAAAGAGAGATGTAGAAAAAATGGAGTAAAAAATTATATATTGCTTTACTATCTCCGTTTACAATGAATTTTTCCAACCCTCTAACTTGAGGGGTCAAGGACTATTTATAACTGGGCTTTGATGGCCCCTGATACATAGTGGTCCCTGGGGACAAAGTTGTACACAGGTACACCATCAGTATAGTGGCTCAGGTCTTGGTGGAGCAAACGGTTATGGTGTTGATGTTGGTACACGGTCAGAGGCATACAGGTCATGCCCCCACGTCTTGTATGAATTCGTACCTCCACAACTTGTCGGATACAAATGTCAGATTCATGCCTTCGTCGTCCTCAGGGCCCTGTACCCTTACGCATGCCCTGTACCTAATGGTTCTTCTTACACCTCTGAGATACATATTTCTCCAAGCCTCCCTATATTTCACTATGTGTGGGAAATATTTTATTAAACGAAGAGGTGCCCTATTGGTGGCCAATGCTCTAGGGGGATAAGTAGGACCTCTTCGGTGAGGCACGAGTTATATATGAGGAGGCAATATGCCTTTTGCGTATCTTTGGGCTGGCGAGGCGTGCAGCTTCGCAGTGGCCTTTGACCAGACGACAAGGTGCCTTACATAATGAGGCTCATGTCCCTATGGCAAGGTGAGCCTCACTATGCAAGGCCTTAGTGCCTTGGCGAATCGGTTGGGCGGTCAAGGCAGGCGGCATCTGGCCATGCGCGTGGGTGGTATCATGACATCTGAGCGACACGGGCGAGAATCGCTGAGCGAGCAAGGTGAGCCTCGCTATGCGAGGCCCTAGTGCCTCGATGTATCGGCTGGGCGGTTGAGGCAGGCGACATCTGGGATTGCATGTGGGCATTCGAGGCAGGCGACATCTGGCCTTGCATGTGGGCGGTCAAGACAGGCCTCGCTATGCGAGGCCCTTGTGCATGGGCAGTCGAGGCAGGCCTCGCTATGAGAGGCTCTTGTACCTCAGAAAATGGACAAGTCAGTCCTTATTCCCGAGGAACCTTGACATCTTGGGAGATCGTTCTTTGGGTGTTGCATAAGAGACCTTCTTATATTGAGGTCTATCCTTGCGACTTGGTGTGGGGTGCTCAAAGTGACAATTTCCCGTATTCACACTTGCCCCCGAGTCTATGAGCATTCTTTTAAGTGTGTTCATAGACTATTTCATATGTTCTTTGTGTGATTTGAATGGCTTTTATGCTTCGCTTTCCTTGAAGGGGCGTGGAAGGCTCACCTTTTGAATGATATCTTGGAATGAATGAGGAAACACAAAATGGACCTTGGAGGTGTGTTTCTTTGTAATTCATGAAGAAACACAAAAACCAACTAATTTTGATTGTGATCCAAATATGTCCTTAAGATATGATGAAGGCCAATCATTTCCAAACGCGGATCCCAAGATTGCCAAGGCTCTTGATCTCCACCATCCATCCAAATTTGATCCAATGGCTAGAAAACCTTGACTTTCCTTATAAATATCCCAAGACTTGAACCCACCTCTTCACACCAAAACTTATTTAGCTTAGTGGTATCTCCTTCAAGCTATATCTAGGAGCTCCAAGATTCTATTCTCCACAGAGGCATTTTTTAGGTGATTTTTGCCCCTTTCATTTATTCATTCATTCATTATTTTTTTTATTTCCCCTCATATCGGGTTTGCATTGCAGTGGCGCTAGGTATTCTCTCGCTGCTAAGGGTCCACTCTCACTTGTCGCTCGGCCCTTCTTTACACACCTAAAAGTCTGTCCTCGCACATTTGCGGATCCACACATACGCACTCAGGTATACCTTCTTCCCCCAATGATACGCATGTCTCCTTTATCTTTTATATGAGGTTAGGGTCATTGGTTGGTATGCACCTGTTCCTTAGAGGTTTTTTCCTTTTTTTTTCTCACGGCTCATTAGGCACACATGCATGGATCCTTTTCTTACACCCCTCATACTTATGTTGTAGATATAGGGTTGTCTTCACGCACACACGTCATCGAGCCGTAGCTAACTATGATTTCTTTTTTCTTGACCACAGGCCTCGAAGGGGTTGTCGGCCCTACCTTGAGTTCGTCGGCCCGCGATCGAGTGGCGAAGATCATGGGTGTGTCAGCCTTGTGCAAATAGGCCTGTGGCCTTTTTACGGAGGGAAATCTTTATTCGTACAAGCTGCTGTCTCCAGATCAATTTGTCTCCTTATGCTCCATCTTGTCCAAATCTACCGTCCCGTGGTTATATGGTGGTGATGAAGATAGTTGTGATGAGGAAGTTGATAAGGATTACGACAACTCATCACGTTACCATATGGAAATGGAAGATGAGGTTGAGGTGGAGTCCGAGAATTATTCATGTTTACGGCCCTTGGCCAACGGGGCTAGGGTGTTGCTGACGAAAGACACACTAACAATGTTACTTCCTGGATTTCGCCGTCGGTGCTTGGTGGTGAGTTTGCTTTCAACACCCATGCTCCCCCCTTTCTATCCCGAAGAGGAACTTCGTCCTACCCTCTTTTGGTGATGACTTTCCACCCTCGGGGGGGGAGGCATTTGGGGCTGGCGTCTTCGGGTGCCTCTCTGCCTAAAGAGGTGACTATGCACCCCTCTGGCCCTCGTGCCTCTACAGATGGATCAGGACCCTCTCGGTCTCCTTCCTTGTCTAAGCATGCCTCGACGGGTATACATGCTTCCCCCCGTCGAGCCTATACTTCCCATTCTATACGAAAAGGCCATGAACCGCTACATGGGCAACATTCCTAAAGGCGAGTGGGGGTTTATGTATGACATTCCAAATGTCGAGTTGGGTGAGGCTTATATGCGAGCCTCTATGTAGGTATTTGTCAAAGCACTCAATGTATGTTTTTCGGTTTTGATATCACCTAGCCATTGATGTTTTATTTTGTTTCTTTGTCCTTACTTAGGCTTCCATCCTGGGTCACCGGCTTGTCACCTCAAGCATCTCATCCACACAACGGCTACAACTCGAGCTTGAGGGGGCAATGAAGAATCTCTCAATGGCCGAGGTAGAAAAGGATAGTTTGTCCACACGGGTCTACGATTTGGAAGGTCAGCTTGCTGAAGCAATATGCCAGAGGGATGCTGCACTGGCCAAGGCTGCTTCAACCTCTCACTCCAATACTAGACTTGAAGCTACTATCCACACTCTAAACGAGAAGATTAACACGCTTGAGGCTGAAATTGTAACTGCCGAGAACGACATAATTTCACGAACGTTGCACGCTGTGTGGAGGACCGATCCTGACATCGACTTGTCTCCCTTCGGAGAGTATGTGACTGGGAAAGTTACTGAGTGGAAAGGTCGGGGTGGAAAATCGTAGATCCCTCTTCAAGGCTTATTTGTATACATATTTGTTTCTATCGTGTAGCCTTCCATATTGTTTACTCTCTTTTTTTAATGGAACTCCTCATAAGTCTTTAATGGTATGTGGGACTCTTGATTTCAAAGTCGTTGCTTATTTTTTATATCAACTATGAGGATGCATTGGCCTTTCTAGCCTTTTTCATTCTCTTTTAATTATCAAGCTTAAGGGACTTTGATAAGTCCCTTTTATTATTATTTTTTAATGAATTCCTTATGTCTTCTTTGGGCTGATGACAACAGTCTTTTTTGTGCACCCTGACTACACTTGTAAGGAAATATTAACCATTTAGGTTCTTGTTATCCTTTTTATATTCTTTGCGCGCGCTTGTAATTTTGTGCGATAAGCGTCCTTCTCGTCATAATGTATAGTACTATTTTTACAAGGGTCTCTTTTAGGACCATTTTAGGCTAGCCGGCTTAGTGGCCATTCCAGACTTATTGGGAGATGCCTTCCTTATAGCCTCACCCCCTGTGGGGGTGTCAGCCTTTGGTTGGAGGTCATCTTTGCTAAAAAAAATTATTTTTTGTTCCCTTGATATTCATAAGGGTAGCTAGTCCTTTTGAATATAAGAGACAACTTTCCGAGCTTATTCTTTTTTGTATATATGCGTGCCCCAGTCCTACCCCCAAGTGCTTGGTGAAATTTATTCCATCAAGCACTTTGGTTAATGTTTCCATAGGGAAGAAATGTAGCATGCGAAGTAGGGAATACTTTCTGTTGACGCGATTTTTCGCCAACAGTGTATTAAAAAATAATAAGGTAGATTAGTGCTTAGTAATAAACCATAATAATAAAAAAAAGAAATGAATTCACAAGAACACAAATCTTTTACGTGGTTCAGTGGTTAAAATCCACCTAGTCCACGAGTCTATATTATTGTTGTTTCTATCTTTATTTTGGCAGAGTTTCAGTATTACAGAATAATCGGTCCCTTTTCCTGTCCAATATTCTCAGTATTTACAGAGAAATTCCATGGACAGATTTGGGTAACCAGGTGAGTCAATCACGCATATACATATTTATTACATTTAATATATATATATTCCATTTATAATGGGATATGATTTGATCATATAGTAAATATTCTCCTAATATATGAGACATTAAATATGGCAGTCTGGTCATAAATAATCGTATTATTGGACCCGAGTCTTTGGGGATCCGTGGGTACGCAATATATTTGAGTTATCACGGGCTGGATATCTCTCGAGTTCGTACTTCGATAGCTATTTGAACATTATGAGCTCACACTTTACAACCTTCATGTTTGTAGCTCGTGTTAAACCCAGGACACCTAAGAACACACGAGCCCATGAGAAACTGGAGTTGCTTACGTGGATAATAAGCAGATATCATTCCCTTGGTTATGTAACGACCCCAAATTCGCAAATGAGGCTTAAGGGCCTTGATTAGTGTGCCGGGAGGGCATAATTGGGTTAAATATGGTTTGCGTGAGTATATTGATTTAAATGCATAATTATATGATTAGAATGTATGCATAAGTATATTGAAGTTATTGTGATATATGTATATATGGTATTTGTGAGAACCACATTATTATGTGGGTAGGCTTACAGAGCACGACTCGAGGCGATCCTAGGGCTAGATAGCGGGGAAAAGTCACAACGGGGCTTAGCGGTTGACTTTGGATAAGTCAGGGATGTTTAAGGTATCGGGTAGTTATTTAGACTATCGGGTTATGAAAATAAATATATGGAGATATATTTGAGGTTAGGAAGTCTAGGCGTGAATATTGGGGAGTTTTACTGTTTTGCCCTCGGGGACGTTTCCGGCACCCCGAGCCTCGGTATTGACTTAACGGGATAAGGTTAAACTAATGAAATAGAAAACAGCAGAACAGGAAATTAGACCGACCTTTACTCTCAGCCTTGTCTCTCTACTCTTTCTCAAGGAAAACATAAGAAGTAAACAAAGGAATCTGCTGGAATTTGAGCTGGGAACTCAGAGGAATTCAGGAGTGATTTAGAGGCTTAGCTCAAGAATCAATCAAGAACTTAATCGAGACTAAGGTAAGCACTGAATTTCCTTTTCTGTGGTTAGAAATTCTGAGTTTTGGCTAGGTATTGAGGTAAATGTGATTTTGATGTATAAGGGCAAAATTAAGGAGGAAAGCTTGGAGGTTAGCTTGGATTTGGCTTGGAGAAGTGGTTCAGCAGAAGAGGTAAGCCTCAATTCGTGATTTAGAGGTTTCAATCTGGGTTTGAGTGTTTGAAGTTCTTGAGTTTCAGAAATTGGAAATGGGATTCTAGTGGGTTTTGGGGCTGGATTTCTGTTGGGATGTGCTGTTAGAATCATGATAAAAGTGTTGTGATTAAAGGGTTTAGAATTGGGAAGCTTTGGATGAGATTTAGATGTTGGAAATGGTGGGTTTTCTGGGCTCTAAGGGAAGGGTTGCGACTCTGTTCTAGAGCGATGCGGCCCTAGGTTGAAGATGAGCCAGGGGGGCTCGGCCAAGGGTGAGCACTGCGGCGCCCGAAGCAAGGGTCATAGCGCGTGTCTTCTTTCAGGCATGCCCTTCGTTTTGTTTTGAGGGCTGGGCCGCGGCTAGGCTTCAAGGGCCGCTGCCCTTAGTTGTACACTTGAACATTTGGGGATCATCGGCATGGGAATGTGGTCTAGAATGCTTGGGATCGATTTCACCACTGTGCTTGGTGGAATTCGGATTCCCGGAAGTTAGTTTTGTATCCGTAAACCCTTATTTGAATATTAATGGAACCCTATACCTTGGTTGTGACTAGGTGATAAAAGCTAGGGCTTGGGAACGGATCGTGTTTGAGGAGCGTTGCTCGTAATCAGTAACCGCAAAGATTAAAGGTAAGAAAACTGTACCCAGTTGAATATATGTAATGGGACTAAGGGTTCCCTATCGTGTATGCTTGAAAAGATGGTATTATGCCATGCAAGTTATTTAGTGAACCAATGACCTAAGGGTGCCAAGGGTTATACTAGCGCACAGGGCGCGGCTTGGCCACTGGTAGCCGAGGACAGCTTAATATGCACTGAGCTCTGTTTAAGCGGACCGGAGTCAGTGGGATAAACAGAGGGTGCGGCCTAAATTGTCGGCCCTGATTATCATGTGATATGAATGTTATAAGTGTTTGATTGCATCCATGATTCTAAATTTATGTTAAATGATTAATGTGGGTTATATGATGGGAGTTCATGCTTAGTGAGTTTGTTATCTGTCATTACTGTTTATGTTGCACATGTTTTCTTGCTGGGCCTTGGCTCACGGGTGCTACGTGGTGCAGGTAAAGGCAAGGGAAAACTTGATCAACCTTGATTAGGAGAGCTCTGCGAGCGAAATGTACATGGCCAGCTGCTCAGCCGCCACAGTTGGGATCCCATGTATATAACTGCTTAATTATATCAAATGAAACTTTTGAAGCCAAAACCCTTTTTAACCCTAGCTCATACATGTTTAGTGACATGTTTTTAAGTTAATGACTTGATTAGCAAGTCTTGCACTTTTATAAGTACACAGTGTAGCGGTCTTGGCTATCCAGGGCGTTACAATTTAGTATCAGAGCGTCCTAGGTTTAAGGGTTCCTGAAGACAGGCTGGACATGTACATTCGCTGCTAGAGACAAGCTCAAATCAGGGTTCGGTCATGTGTATATGTATTTATATGCTTATGTGCCTGAAATGAGTTATGAATGTTGTTATCTACTGGATTAATAGGAAGCATGAGATACTGATAGGGCCTGGCCCTTGACTATTGTGTGGGAATATTGAGGCATGTTTATTAGCATAGTCGTGCATGTACATGAATATTTGGGATGATTAACTGTATATTGTGTATGGATAAATGCCTGCTTCATAGCGACTGTGTAATGAGATTGGAGGCATGCTTATTAGCAGCCAATGCATGAGGATGGATTCTTATATATTGATTGTCTGTGATTAGTTATGTTCTATTGGTGGGTCATGGAAAAGTTTTTACCCTGTCATCATGGTCTAACTGCCGAGTCGTTATTTGCAGATTAACTTGGATAGCTACGCATCCAAGAAAATCTACATGACTAGCCGGCACTAGGTCTAGGACCGGGGGTGATGACCAGGGCCACATTCCTCCGCCAGTCCCTGAGAACTGGCAGTAGTTAATGGCAGATATGCAGGCTCGATTACAAAGTCAGGATGAGCAGATCTGAATTCTGCGACAGCAGGCTCCATCTGGGAGTGCTGCCCCTATTTTACCACCTGCAGTGGTACCAGTTGTGCAGTCAGGGGAGGTTGGGAACAGATGGGAGCCGTTGTATGAGCGGTTCAGGAAGCAGCAACCCCCAATCTTTGAGGGTGGATTAGATCCATTGAAAGTCGAGCAATGGCTGACCATGATTACTACAATTCTGGATTTCATGAGGATAGAGGGGCATGATAGAGTGGCCTGTGCCACTTATATGTTGAGGGAGGATGCCCGCATCTGGTGGGAAGTGGCATCACAGACCAGGGATGTTACTGCCTTGAGTTGGGAAGGTTCCAGAGACTTGTTCAATCAGAAGTACTATAATGTTGCAGTCAAGACAGCAAAGGTCAATGAGTTCGTGAGTCTTGTGCAGGGCAATATGACTGTTATTGAATAGGCCCTAAAATTTGATAGGCTTGAAAAGTTTGCACCAGATCTTGTGCCTACTGATGCTAATAGACAAGATCGATTTATCAGGGGGCTTAATGCCATGATAGCCCAGGATGTCAAGATCACAACGGTACCTGGAGGAACAACTTATGCCCAGGCCGTTGAGAAGGCTCTTACCGCTGAGGAATCAGAGAACAAGATATGGAGGGAAAGTGCTGTGAGGCGTGAGGGCCGCAGAGTGGTGCCTCCTTATTCAGGGACAGGTAGGGGCGGAGGCCCCAGTGACTTCAAGAGAAAGGCTCCTGACACTTCGACGGCTGCTGGTCCTAAGAGGAGGGGTCGGGGTGGTCAGGGTGGCCGTCAGGGTGGCGGCGAGGCATGGCGGACCTATCCAGAGTGCCCGAGGTGTAGAAGACGCCATCTGGGCGAGTGTCGGGCCAAGGCCTGCTTTGTGTGCGGAGCAGTGGGGCATCTCAGGAAAGACTACCCAACAGTGAAGAAAGGAGAAGCAGGGAAGGTGGATAGCTTGACTCCATCTCGAGTATTCACCTTGACTCAGGCAGAGGCCGAGGCTAGTCCCTCGATAGTGACAGGTCAGCTTTCTAGCGCTGGCTTTCCTTTTACTGTATTGATTGATTCTGGTGCTACACATTCCTTTGTTTCTAGTAGAGTGATTGATAGATTGTGTAGACCTAGTGAGTATCGGACTGCAGGGTTTGGGACTTTATTGCCTACAGGGGAATTGGTAGTTTCTAAGAGATGGATTAGGGCACTGCCAGTGATGATTGATAGTAGGGAACTTTCGGTGGATCTGATTGAGTTAGATATGGAGGATTTTGACATGATTTTAGGTATGGACTGGTTGGTTAGATATGGGGCTACGATTGACTGCAGGAAGAAGATGGTGACTTTTGAGCCTGAGGGTGAGGATCCTTTTGTTTTTGTGGATACGGTGTCTGGACCCCGCGTACCCATGATTTCAGCATTGAGAGCCAGAGACCTATTGCAGGGGGGATGCATAGGTTTTCTGGCCAGTGTAGTGGATACTGCTAGAGTTATGCTGATAGGGCCGGGAGAGACCAGATTGGTGTGTGAGCTCTTAGATGTATTTCCTGAGGATCTGCCAGGGTTACCGCCGCGCAGGGAGATTCAGTTTGAGATTGAGTTAGCACCGGGGACAAAACCAGTATCAAGGACACCGTACAGAATGGCACCAGCAGAATTGAAGATACAGTTGCAAGAACTTCTGGATTTGGGATTCATCAGGCCTAATTATGTTGGAAATGTGCCCTGAAAGCATATGTAGTAGACATTGTTTTTATGAAATAAATAAATAAATTGAATTTGTTATGCATATATTTTATGGACTATATTATTCTATGATAATATTATGTAAATATCAGGAAAATTCCTAAGTTCATGAATGTAATCTCAAACACGTATTAGTATGAGAGGATTGTGTTTGAGATAAATGAACTTGAATAGTTCGCAGTAAAATAAAGTTATGGAATCTTTAGATTAATTACTGCAAGTACGGTCCACTAGTATTATGAATACATGTGATCTAGATCCGGATCACTAGTGTGGTAGGACACTTTAGTGGAGGTGCTTTATATATTAGAGAATATATAGAACTGGACCAGATATGTTTATTAATACTTAGTTAAATACCGTTTCGAAGTATTAATTAAATGTATCAACTGATGATCATATACAAATTGAACTTAATCCTGAAGTTACTATGAACTCCTATTTATATTATATGAGTTCTTTGATTCATTTGTTAGGGTCTGTCAGAATGATCAGGCTAAAAACTTTTGTTTTGGGAACTCATTAATATAGATGGCTGGGGACATAGTATACAGATATGGAATCTATGCCTTCTCGCAAGAGATTGAATGATGGTTCTCTTAAGGGTTGACTTTTGGGACTGAAAGGTTATTGAGCTCAAATTCATAATTTAGTTATGAATTAACCTTCACTAGTAGAGTCAACGGTACTTAAGGAAACAAGACATAATTAAAATGGTAAAACGGTAATTTTATTCCCGATTAATTATGAGCCATTATTAGAGGGTCAAGTTGTATGCAATGATTAAATCAATGGACGCTTTATGATTATAAAGTACTCAGTAAATGAAACGTCTATAATTACAAGAGTGCAGTCTCATATTTATAGTGGAATAATCATGAGATTAATAAATTAAGATTATTTAATTAAAGAGTTTAATTAATAATCTCAAATTTATTGGAGCTTGGAATTATAGGTTCATAGGTCCCCATAGCGGCTCTATCAACACTGTTCAAGGTAAGAGTTGATATGAAGGAAAAATAGTTTAAAGACATATTTAGGAAGAAATTTGTTCTTCAGGCCAAATATGCAATTATATGATAATAATGATTAATTAATTAATTACAAATTAGTTGTAGTTAACCAAATTAATTAATATTTAATTATTATATATAATTTTTGAAATTATATTAAATAATTAAATTATAATTTTTGAAATTTAATTAAATAATTAATTAATTATAATTTTCGAAATTATAATAAATTAAATATTTAATTTCAAAAATTTGGGTTTAATTAATTAGTAGAATTAATTAAATATCTTTATTTGAGTGGGAGAAAATAATCTGATAAGTTCAAATTGGATTTGAATTTAAAAGATTAATATTTATTCAAATAATTAATTATATTTGATAATTAATTAAAAAGATAATTAATTTGAATTCAAATTTGAATTAGTTATCAGGTTGTTAGATCTTATCTGACAAAGTAATTTGAATAAATAATTAAATAAAATTTGAAAAACCAATATCCCTAGAAATTAGGAAGCTACACGTTCACACACAGTCCAGGACTGTGTGTGGCGTGTAGGACATAATTTTTCAGGGATGGGATTTTCAATTTTATTTAATTAATTAATTAATTAATGGATAATTCAAATTTTGGTTTTTGGATTTTTTCATTAATGGAATAATTAATTATTTAAAAAGTAAATTGTAAAATGGTTACAGATTTAATTTTTAAATTTTGAATTTTTTCTGTTAAGTATGACTGATCAAAAAATTATTCAGATAAGATAAGTGAAGAGAGTGAGACTACTCTGAACATTCGCTCTGTGAAAAATAGAACGATAATTTTCTCTCTCCCTGAAAATAAAGAACCAATTCTCAGGCCTATTCTCTTGATCTCATGAGTTGAGTACATCAAGAAGAATCACAAATAAACTATCCTTCATTCTCTAAGTGCCCACACATTTCTTGAGGTGTAGAGAACGCTTTGGAAGATCTTGGTGTGAGTACGTGGAGCGGCTTGGATAGGAAGTTCGTTCTAAATACGAAAAGATAGCAAGGACACTTGAAAGGCTTCAAGAGGTATGATTTCTATTAGTATCTTGTTTATGATTAATGTATGTATATTAATGGATCCGCATATTTAAAGGTAGTTTAAATATGTTACAAAATTTTTGTTGTACACTGGGCCAACCACACCACCTTTCTGCTGCGTATTAGGAAACTCGTTCCTAACAAGTTATTCTCCATGGGGCGCTCCAGTGTTGTTTGTTAAGAAGAAGGATGGGACTTTGAGGATGTGCATAGATTATAGAGAATTGAACAAGTTGACTATCAAGAATAAGTACCCTCTACCAAGGATTGATGACTTGTTCGATCAGCTGCAGGGAAAGACGGTGTTCTCAAAGATTGATCTTCGATCTGGTTATCACCAGCTGAGGATCAAAGATGGGGATATATCGAAGACGGCCTTCCGGACACGGTATGGGCATTATGAGTTCTTGGTCATGTCTTTTGGTTTGACCAACGCCCCAGCAGCCTTCATGGAATTAATGAACAGGGTGTTTAAGGACTTTCTGGATCAGTTCGTTATCGTTTTCATCAACGACATCTTGGTTTACTCTAGTTCAGAGGCAGAGCATGAGCAGCATCTCCGACAGGTTCTACAGAGGTTAAGGGAGCATCAGTTGTACGCTAAGTTTAAGAAGTGTGATTTTTGGTTGCCAGAGGTGACTTTCTTGGGCATATAGTTGGGGCAGAAGGGATTAAGGTGGATCCGTCCAAGGTAGAAGCAGTAAAGGATTGGCCGAGGTCGAGGAACGCCTCGGAGGTGCAAAGTTTCCTTGGGTTGGCCGGTTATTACAGATGGTTCGTAGAGGGGTTCTTAAAGATTTCTTCACCAATGACAGAGTTGACAATAAAGAATCAGAAGTTTGTTTGGTCAGAGAAGTGTGAGAACAGTTTTCAAGAGTTGAAGCGACGACTTATTTCTGCACCTGTGTTGAGTCTTCCTTCGGAGGAAGGAAAGTTTGTGGTCTATTGTGATGCATCGAGGATGGATTTTGGCTGCGTGCTGATGCAGAATGAGAAAGTTATAGCCTATGCATCTTGGAAGCTGAAGGAGTATGAGCAGCGGTATTCGACTCATGATTTGGAACTAGCAGCAGTGGTATTCGCACTGAAGGTGTGGCATCATTATTTGTATGGGGAGAACTGCGAGATATACACTAACCATAAGAGTTTGAAGTATTTCTTTACTCAGAAGGATCTGAACATGAGGCAAAGACGTTGGTTGGAGCTGGTTAAGGATTATGATTGTGATATCCTTTACCACCCTAGGAAGGCCAATGTGGTGGTAGATGCGTTGAGCCAGAGGGGCCCAGGACAGTTGTTTAGTTCCACCCAGATCTCGAGAGAATTAGCTAATGAGATGGCCAGGGCGAAGATAGAAGTGGTGGTAGGCCAGTTAGCTAATATTACCTTGCAGTCAACCCTATTAGAGCGGGTCAAGGAGGGTCAGTTAGTGGACAAGCAGTTGTAGGAGGTTAGACAGCATGTCTTAGCGGGGATAGCTAAGGATTATTCTGTTTCTTAGACAGGTTTGCTTCGATATCAGGGATGGATTTGTGTTCCGGCAGATGAGGGGATCAGACAGGAGATACTGGATGAGTCTCACACTACGCCATACTCGCTTCATCCGGGTACCACGAAGATGTATCAGGATCTACCGACATTATATTGGTGGCCCAGGATGAAAAAGGATGTGGTTGAGTATGTGGTTAGATGTTTGACATGTCAGCAGGTTAAGGCTGAGCATCAGTGACCAGTGGGATTGCTTCAGCCTTTAGGTATTCCAGAATGGAAGTGGGAGGATATTACGATGGATTTTGTGGGAGGATTACCCAGGACAGTTGGACTTCATGACTCAATGTGGGTGATAGTGGACAGATGCACCAAGTCAGCTTATTTTCTACCAATGAGGTCGACCTATACAGTGGAACAGTATGCAGAGTTATATGTGAGGGAGATAGTTCGTCTCCATGGGGTTCCAAAGTCTATTGTTTCTGATCGAGACCCTATCTTTACCTCCAAATTTTGGGGAGCTCTACAGAGAGCCATGGGGACTCAGCTAAAGTTTAGCACAGCTTTTCATCCTCAGACTGACGGACAGTCTGAAAGGACAATTCAGGTATTGGAGGACATGCTTAGGGCGTGTGTGATTGACTTCAAGGGATCTTGGAGTAAGTATCTTTCGTTGATCGAATTTTCATATAACAATAGTTATCAGTCCACGATTGGAGTGGCTCCTTATGAGATGTTATATGGAAGGAAGTGTAGATCACCCATTCACTGGGATGAGATGGGTGAGAGGAGGTACTTAGGGCCAGATATGGTTCAGAGGACCAAAGAGGCTATTGAGAAGATTTGAGCCAGAATGCTTGCCTTGTAAAGTAGGCAGAAAAGCTACGCTGATCCTAAGCATAGGAACATGGAGTTCCAGGTTGTGGACCACGTGTTTCTACGAGTTTCACTACTGAGAGGTGTGAGGAGGTTTGGAGTGAAGGGCAAGCTGAGCCCTCGGTTTGTTGGACCTTTTGAGATCCTAGAGAGGATTGGACAGGTGTCTTATAGGCTGACCTTGCCACCGTCGCTATCGGGAGTTCATAATGTTTTCCATGTCTCCATGTTGCGGAAGTATGTTTCTGATACAACCCATGTGCTAAGGTATGAAGACTTAGAGTTTCAGATAGATTTTTCCTATGAGGAGCGACCAGTTCAGATTTTGGATCGGAAGGACAAAGTCTTACGGAATAAGACAATTTCGTTAATGAAAGTGTTGTGGAGAAATAGTAAGGTCCAGGAAGCGACCTGGGAGTTAGAGACAGTGATGCGGGATCAGTATTTCGAGCTATTCAGGTAAATTTCGAGGATGAAATTATCATTAGGAGGGGATAGTTGTAATGACCCCAAATTCGCTAATGAGGCTTAAGGGCCTTGATTAGTGTGCCGAGAGGGCATAATTGGGTTAAATATGGTTTGCGTGAGTATATTGATTTAAATGCATAATTATATGATTAGAATGTCTGCATGAGTATACTGAAGTTATTGTGATATATGTATATATGGTATTTGTGAGAACCACATTATTATGTGGGTTGGCTTGCAGAGCACGACTCGAGGCGATCCTAGGGCTAGATAGCGGGAAAAAGTCACAACGGGGCTTAGCGATTGACTTTGGATAAGTCAAGGATGTTTAAGGTATCGGGTAGTTATTTAGACTATCGGGTTATGAAAATAAATATATGGAGATATATTTGAGGTTAGGAAGTCTAGGCGGGAATATTGGAGAATTTTACTGTTTTGCCCTCGGGGACGTTTCCGGCACCCCGAGCCTCGGGATTCACTTAACGGGATAAGGTTAGACTAAAGAAATAGAAAACAGCAGAACAAGAAATTAGACCGACCTTTACTCTCAGCCTTGTTTCTCTACTCTTTCTCAAGGAAAACATAAGAAGTAAACAAAGGAATCTGCTGGAATTTGAGCTGGGAACTCAGAGGAATTCAGGAGTGATTTAGAGGCTTAGCTCAAGAATTAATCAAGAACTTAATCAAGACTAAGGTAAGCACTGAATTTCCTTTTTTTGTGGTTAGAAATTCTGAGTTTTGGCTAGGTATTGAGGTAAATGTGATTTTGATGTATAAGGGCAGAATTAAGGAGAAAAGCATGGAGGTTAGCTTGGATTTTGCTTGGAGAAGTGGTTCAGTAGAAGAGGTAAGCCTCAATTCGTGATTTAGAGGTTTCAATCTGGGTTTGAATGGTTGGTTTGAGTGTTTGAAGTTCTTGAGTTTCAGAAATTGGAAATGGAATTCTAGTGGGTTTTTGGGTTGGATTTCTGTTGGGATGTGTTGTTAGAATCATGATAAAGGTGTTGTGATTAAAGGGTTTAGAATTGGGAAGCTTTGGATGAGATTTAGATGTTGGAAATGGTGGGTTTTCTAGGCTTGAAGGGAAGGGTCGCGGCTCTATTCTAGAGCGCTGCGGCCCTAGGTTGAAGATGAGCCAGGAGGGCTCGGCCAAGGGTGAGCGCCGCGGCGCCCAAAGCAAGGGTCACGGTGCGTGTCTTCTTTCAGGCATGCCCTTGGTTCTGTTTTGAGGGCAGGGCCGCAGCTAGGCTTCAAGAGCCGCAGCCCTTAGTTGCACACTTGAACATTTGTGGATTTTAGGCATGGGAATGTGGTCTAGAATGCTCGGGATCTATTTCACCACTATGCTTGGTGGAATTCGGATTCCCAGAAGTTAGTTTTGTATCCGTAAACCCTTATTTGAATATTAATGGAACCCTATACCTTGGTTGTGACTAGGTGATAAAAGCTAGGGCTTGGGAACGGATCGTGCTTGAGGAGCGTTGCTCGTAATCAGTAACCGCAAAGATTAAAGGTAAGAAAATTGCACCTGGTTGAATATGTGCAATGGGACTAAGGGTTCCCTATCGTGTATGCTTGAAAAGATGGTATTATGCCATGCAAGCTATTTAGTGAACCAACAGCCTAAGGGTGCCAAGGGTTATACTAGAGCACAAGGTGCGGCTTGGCCACTTGTAGCCAAGGACAGCTTAATATGCACTAAGCTCAGTTTAAGCGGGCCGGAGTCAGTGGGACAAACAGAGGGTGTGGCCTAAGTTTTCGGCCCTGATTATCATGTGATATGAATGTTATAAGTGTTTGATTGCATTCATGATTCTGAATTTATGTTGAATGATTAATGTGGGTTATATGATGGGAGTTCATGCTTAGTGAGTTTGTTATCTTTCATTACTGTTTGTGTTGCACATGTTTTCTTGCTGGGCCTTGGCTCACGGGTGCTACGTGGTGCAGGTAAAGGCAAGGGCAAACTTGATCAGCCTTGATTAGGAGATCTCTGCAAGCGGAATGTACATGGCTAGCTACTCAGCCGCCACGGTTGAGGTTTAGACAGGGACGCGAGACCCATAAATTGTTCATTTTGCCTTAATATGGCTGACTGTTGCCTGTATTTTTGGGAGTCTGTAATCTAACTTTTAAACTCTGTTACTTTTGGGAGCCCATGTATATAACTGCTTAATTATATCAAATGAAACTTTTGAAGCGAAAACCCTTTTTAACCCTAGATCATACATGTTTAGTGACATGTTTTTAAGTTGATTAGCAAGTCTTGCACTTTTATAAGTACACAATGTAGCGGTCTTGGCTATCCAAGGCGTTACAGGTTATTTCTCCGTATATTTATTTGCCAGCTGTACCCGAACTGAGTGAATGAATCCAGCTAAAATTAGGGTACAACATTTTCCCCCTAATCTCCTGCTCATGTATGACGTCATTTTGTTGGGGTTTTATGCCCTAATTAAAACCCAAAGTCTTTGTAATCTCATTTTATTATCAATAAAAGAATAAGAAATCATTTTTTGACTTGGTCAATCACTTTGCTCACATGTTTTACTTTCATGCTTATTTGTTTAATATAAACTTCTATTAAATCCCGAGCATATAGCTAATCGTACTTATAGTGACGTAATCATAGTGGAATATAAATATGATTATATGTTCAAAATAAGTTAGTCCTAAGATTAGTCAATGCACAGGATTTACACTGACTGGCCAATCTACGATATGATCTACTTACCCATTGTAGTGTTATGTTCTATCCAGAACATTATCAAAGTAGATAAGATCAGATGTATTTGTTACATTGGACTAGAACGATATTGACAGTTGATAAGATAAGTAAACATACAGTTATTATCTATTCTAGTCATATCATATAGTTGACCATAGGTCAATTCAATCTCAATTATGAGTGGTTAGTATTCTAACTGATTGTATTATTTGAGTTCTTTGACTTGTTCGTTACCAGCTTACCCTACGGACTAGCCCATACTTACATCTTAGGAACTCGGTAGTATAATTGAGTGGGAGTGTTAATCATAGATATGAACATCTTTAGCTTCTGATGAAGAAGTGAAATGATGGTTTCCTTTTAGTTTGGTTCAAGGTGTTAAATGATAGAGATATCATTTCAGTAATTAAATTAGTTTACTGAAATATCATTTACAAGGAACTAAGTGTTTTAAGGATAAAGCACAATGAGGGGTAAAACGGTATTTTAGTCACATCTCATTGTAGACCGTTTGTAGAGGATTGAGTGACAATTATGGTTGTAACAATGGATAATTAATAGTGTATCTATATTTTTTATAGAGCATTCTATGAATTCAAGAGTGCAATTCCGAGTCTATAGTGGAGTCACGATGAATTAATAAGTTAGTAAATTTATTTGTTAGATTTATGATAACTTATTGGAGCTTGATTTCATAGGCCCATGATCCCCATTGTACCTTGGATAAAATCATCTAGATAGTCTCAATTAATTGATTTAATTATCAATTAGAATTATTAAAGTTGACCAGGTCAATTTTGGATAGTTTCACAGAGTTATGTAATTTAGAGAAGAAAAGAGAAATTAGGGCAGATTTGTTAATTAAGATAATTTTGTATCTAAATTAATAAATAAGTTTAAATCAAGGTTCAAATTATAAATAATTAATTTGATAAAGGATTTAAATAATTATTTAATTAATTAAATCAATAGAAAATAATACATGCCTTGATTTTAAGTCCAATGGGCTTATAATCAAATGAGAAATTTCACGGGCCTAAAGCCCATGATAATTTTGACCTAGGGATTCGAATTGGCTATTATTTTATTGAGTTATTTTAATTAAATTAAATGGCCTAATTGAGTCTATAAAATGAGTGCTTAGAAAGAGTTGAAAACATAAGTTTAATCACTAGTTTTCTGATAGTTTTAGATTCTCTCTAAACACAAGTCATTTTCTAAGCCTCTTTCTTATTTTCTCTTCTTCTCTCTGTATCTATCTCATGTGTTGAGAATTTCCCACTCTAGTCTAGGTGATTCTAAGGATACATTGGAAGACTGTGAAGAAATTTGAAGAACAATCCAGTTTCTTGATAATACTCTGCAACTGAAAGGATACAAGAATTAGAGAAACTGAAGGAATGACTTTTTCATTCCGCTGCGTATACTGTAAGTATTCTTATCTTTGTTTCTCTTTGAATTCAATTTTACAAACATGTTCTAGGTTATCTCATATTAATTTGTTTAATATTAGATCTACATGAAAATAAATAAAGATCATGTATAAGCTTACCCAACAACTGGCCTCAGAGACTTTGGTAATCTTTATTTTCATGCATGAAAATGTTTAAAATTATATTATTTGATGTGTTTGAATAATTGGATGGATTTTCATGTTTTGATAAATCATATTGATTTTATGTGATTACTAGTAATTTTTAGGTTATTTTATTGTGTTTTCTATGCCATTAATTTTTATATATGCTTTATTTTGTGTAAAACATGTTAAAAATTAATTACAAAATGGTTTTGGTTTGAAAAATTACACAAAAAAAATTTCAGAAAAATCTTTGCCTGGCTGCCCATGCCCGTGCGCACGCACGCGATGATCAATACCGTGTTCTGTTCATGTGATTTTTTTATATATTTTTTTAAATTAAAGAAAAATTAAAAATGTGAAAATAAATTATTTATAATCAAAACCAAAAATATCATTTTTGTTTTATCATTTAAAATTGTTTTTAAAAAATAAGATTTTTTTATTAGTTGAGATTTAAATAATTAAATATTTTCTACAAAGATGCAAATTCAAATTTAAAAATAGACTAACAACTTAATTTTAAATATTTTAATATATTAAAATATTAGAATTAAGATATCATATATTTAAGATATTTTCTTTTAAATTCTTGATATTTTTATTAATTCTTTATTTGAAAATATAAATATCTTTTTATTCTATAGTTTTAAATATTTAAATTATTTGAAATTTGAATATTGTTAGTTAGGTATTTCTATTGATATTTTAATTTGATTAACTGTTTTAAGTTATTTTAGGGTTGTTATAACTATTAATATATTTTTTTAAATGGTTAAAATATTTGCTTATAGTTGTAACAACATAAGATATTTTTGAAAAACAGTTTAGATATTGATTTTAAAATTTAAAATTGGTTAAATTTTGAAAAACATCATTTTTTTCAGCCAATTAATAAAATATTATTTTTAATAAATGAGATTTAAATTAATATATTTTTTAAAATTAACCTAAACCAAGTTGATTGTTGATAGATGAAGTTTAAATTAACTATTGTTAATTGTTGATAAATTTCATTAAAATTGACTTATTTTTTGTAAAAATTAAATTAATTTGAATTTTTTGATAAATTCTAGATAATTAATTGTGGTATTTTTGCAAATAAATAAATTATGATATTTTTGCATAAATTCATAGAATTGCTCATATAGTAACATGATTAGACCCATCCAATTATAACATGTCTGTATGCACTATATGTGATATTTTTGCAATTGGGCTTAGATGCATATAGTGGCCCATATGTTTGTTAGAACTATGGTTTTTGCCAAATAAAATATTCATAAAATGATAGGTTTTATTTGGGTCCACTAGAAAATGTAAAGTTTAAATTCCTCTCTTGTGGGTGATTCCACTTGTGAAGGCTCATTTGCTTTGCATGACTATAGTGGGCCTAATCAATTAATAACAATAAATAAAACAAAGATTTAAATTCATGTCTTTTGGACCTTGTATGGAAGATTGAGGGCCTTTGTAGTGGGAACAACATACTGGACCCAACCCTCCTCCATACAAGCCCAATTGTTAAGGCCCATTTACCTGAGTTTGACTTTGTTGATGTGGTTCTTCGGCAATAGGTAATTATACGAATAAATAGGATGGATTAGTGCTAATTGGTGAACCGTAATATGAAAATAACTATAGATGATCTCTCCTTTCTTTTTAGGTGGTTCGAAGGTTAAAATCCCTCTAGTCCACCAGGCGATATTATAGATATCTCTTGACTATTTCTTACAGAGTGTTTCTTTACAAATATATGCCAACCCCATGCCCTACCCAGGGTCTTGGTATTTATAGGAAGAAGATATCTGGCTTGGCAATGGGGTCATCCCGTGATCTCTTTATCCTTCACGTCATGTCTGTGACACTGATGATTAATTCTTGAACTTTGCAGTGAAGTGTGGTCTAATCAATAGGTAAGGAGGGATAATGGGCCCCATGGCCCAAATCAGGCATGGGATGTCCGAACACGCACGTTTATACTGCGTGTCCGAGAATTCAGGAATAGAATAGACACGTGATGTCTGATATATGCACGTTTATATTGCGTGGTTGACTTTACAAGGGTTCGGAAGTCAGGGCTCTACTGCATCACGAGCTCAACGTGGCGCCAGCTCGTGACACTCATACTCTAGCTACATGATGCCTCCATGTAGTAGTTAACTCTCTAATCAGCTCGGGATGTAGAAAAGGAGGCCCGCAACACACAGCTCCGGGGGGACGATCTACACATGTCAGATCGAATCAGGCCCTTTTCTAGCTCGCCAATATGTGCGGATATTTAGGGTGTACATTTGCCCCCCAAGCCCCTGCTCGTGACCCATGACGTCATCTGTGGTCTTCACAGCGGGGGCTTTTAAGTATCCCTTTCGACTTTTCATGTCCCGCCCCCTGTGTGGGCATCGGACACGTGGAGTGCCGTGGTTGGCGACTGCTCGGTTTCCGAGGCTTGCATTAAATGGCCTAGACTGCTTTCGGTCATCGTTTTGCCTCTCGAGTTATGATCCTTGTATCTCACATTAATTTGATTTGATGACCCTCGTTCCTTTATGCCTCTTACGTATATATATAAGGTTGGCCATCTTCCGTATTAGCCACCCTTCATTTGAAGTTATTTCCTCATTTTATCTCCTTTTTAGTCTCAGAAGTTTCTCTTCTTCCGGTTATCATCCCAGAGATCCCTACGCTCTTGCCATAGGAGTTTCTGCACCAGTCCAGCTTTAAAGACTCCACCAGGACTCCGATTTCTACGCTTTTTGCGGCTTTCATACGGAAAATACACTGTAAGTCCTCTGCCTGTTGCATGTTTTGATCTTTCTGTTTTTCGGTTAGGCAAACCTCTTTCTTAGTCGCACATTGTAGGTTGTTTTTGGCTGGTTTTTGGTGCATAGGTTTCGGTCCTAGGTATATCGACTATACGAGAACATGTCTAGGAACGTGATGTTTGGGACAAGATAAATTCTGGGTAATTTTTCTGGGTAGCTTTTCCGGGTAGTTTTAGGGAATGCCTGTTTGGAAAGGGGAAGGTGAGAGGTTTCTAGGGTGCAAATCCGAGTAGCTTAGGGGTCACGCTTCCTAGGCGGTTTTGCTTTTTAAAACTTTCCCTCCAAGGCAAGCATTATCCTGACCCTCCTGACACACAGATCCTGAGAAATCGGGGATCTGTTGGAAACATGGGCGCATGAGCATGGCATTGCGTGGCCTCACGCACCGCGGGCTGAGATTACCTCAGCCCGTGTATGAAAATCACTTCTTGCGCTATACTCCCTTTTCTATTTTTAGGTCGCCTATTTAAACTTTTCTTCCTTCTTGTTCGTTAGGCGACCAGATGGGACCCAGGAAAAACGTACCCAAGAAGAGCACGGCTGGCTCGTCATCCCAACAGGCCATCAAGGGGAAAGGGATTGCTGTGGATTCTCCCATCCCCCACTTCGGTCCCACAGTGGAGAAAGAGGTAGAGGTGGGACATGATTCTTTCTTCGAGGCAGAGAGGATAGTCTCGAAGATTACGACCCAAGGAGGGTCAACACGATCCTGCTGTCCCATAACATCGAAATCGGGACAGGCGCTCTTGTTGCCCGACCTCCTCTCAAGGGCGAGAGGAGATGCACGCCCCTCGACGAGGAGTTCGTGGCTTAGAGCGATGAACACCTAAAGGTCGGGGCCTTCCTACTGCTGGACCAGTACTTCGCGGATTTTCTGAATTACGTGAAGCTGGCTCCCTTCCAGCTGCCCCCTAATTCCTACCGTTTGTTGACGGGGCTGAGGTACCTCTTCTTGAGGCATGAGTGGGAGGTCCCAACCCCAGCGGACATCCTTTTCTTCTTCTGCCTCAAAGCCAGCCCAGATCAACGGGGACGAGGTGACGGGTTCTACTATTTGACCCGTTTTCCCAACTCTCCCGCAGTCATCGAGCTGCCCAGCCACCCCAACGACTGCAAGGACCAGTTCTTCATGTCGACGGGGTTTCGCAACTGCGAATACCACTACTTCAACCATCCTCGTAAGTTCTCTCTATTCTCAGCTCGCAAAATTAGCACATTGCTTTATCTCTTTTCACGTGTGTTGACTTGAACATCATCGTGCAGCCATCTTCGCGAGGACGACCAAATCGGTGACCCTTGGGGGTCAATATGAAACCTTGGTGGGGCTCCCATCAAATGAAAAAGACTACCGCCAGCTCGTGTCGGATGAGACGGTGCTGGCGTGTAAGTTGATTTCTTCTGGCCAGACTCTGGCCTTAAGGAGGTCGCAGGCTATCCCAGTAGTTCGCGAGCTGGTGCCTATCCCCAAGGGGGATGCTACGGACAGTGACGAGCAGTACGAGGAAGATGAGGTGTCGCTCGTGCGACAAAAGCGGGCCCTCGAGGCTGCTCAGGGCCCTGACGTGGATCGAATTCAGTCAGGGGCAGCAGCCGGCCCCTCCAGCCAAGGTAACCCATACCTGTTTAAAGACTTAGCCAGGGCTACCACAAACCTAAGGCTGGCTAGGTTTAACCCAAGCCAGCTCGTTCATCGTCATCGAGATGACCCAGACCTTAATATAACCCTACTCCAGTGTGTAGATCAATTAGTGTTGCATCATGATATGGGCCGCCCTAGGGGAACTGTAGTAGTAGACAACACTCTGGCTTTTAGGTCGGCCTTTTTTGAGGAGTACGGGACCAACCTTAGGTCGTGGCCCTCCCTTCTGAGGGTGTAGTCGCTCCAGGGCTTAGGCAGTATGTAGAGGAGTCCAATCCCGAGGCGGATCCGAACCCAGAACCCCCTCTCATTCGCGAAGTTATAAACTTAGGCTCCCCCATAGAAGCTTCGAGGCCGGAGGTCGTGGCACTAGATTCCTCCTCCAGCTCAGAGGGTAGGACCTTTGCAATACATCTTTAGACTTCTCTTGTAATGAAGTAACCTTGTATGTATATTAACACTCCCGTCCCACTTTTTTTTGTTTTAGGCAAAGAGATGGCTCAGCTCGGTGACAACGTCCTGCGGTCCATCTTCCAAGGGGGGAATCCTACCTCCGGGTCGTCCGGGCCACTGGTCAAGAAACCCCGGCTGACCAAGAAGGCTCCTCCCGGGACCATCTCCAAGTCTCCCGCCAAGGGGAGGGGCCAGGTTCCTGCCGCTGCAGAGAACATGCTCCCACCTCCCCCGCGGCCTCCGGTCCCTACTCGGGAATAGGAGGCACCAGCCGAAAACCCACCAACTCCCACTCCCATCGTGCGCATCCCGATGAACACTCAGGCCCTGGAGAAAATTCCCGAGGCCTTCCGAAGGACGGTCTACGAGACTGCAAGCTATACGGTGGACCATTACTACAATGCCACTCCGAGGGACTTGCGAGAGATCGAGACGAAGAGCCCCGAGAATGTTATGGAGTCTTCGCTGGGGATGACCCTCACGGTAAGTTTATTTAGTTAACTTTCTTTGTTTTCTTCCTAGCATCTGCTTCTTTGCCTTACTTTCTATGACTTTGCAGGTGGCTTTGGCTCTACATCATAGCATAGCCCGGTCTAGGGCGTGGTTTGACGAGATCAGGGGCGAGTTCTAGATTGCTCAGGTTGCTCTCACGTCTGCACAATAGCAGGAGCAAAATGCCAAGGCTACCCTGACGGCTTCCAAAGAAAGCAAAAAGCTTGCACAGGCGGCCTTGGCCGCTGCGAAGGCCGAACTGGAGGCAGCTAGGGCTAAGCAATTGGAGGCCGAGGCTACACAAGTTGCCTTGGCTGCTGCAAAGGCTGAGCTCGCGGAGGCCAATGCTAAGCAGGTGGAGGCCGAGGCCGCCACTGTGGCAGAGAGGGCGTCTTCGACCAGGATGGCGACTTCTCCTTCCTAGCGCCTGAGGTGTGGGAACCATTTCTCGAGAAGTTCAAGGCCCGCCTTCAACAGGAACCGCCTTCTGAGACTGGGGAGACCTCCGCTGCTGGCGAGCGTGAAACCGAAGGGGTGACCTCATCAGAGCGGCCTGGGGGGGCCTACGATTTTTGTCTTCTTTACTTATTTGTAGTATTTTACCACGAGGTTTTTCCTCCTCGAGACAATTGGTTTCCCTCACTTTCATTTCAATTTATTTTTAATAGTTGTTATTATTTATATATATATTTTTTGTGTTTGGTAAAAACTAAGTTTGTGTCGGTCTATTGACTTTTTCTTCGAAACTACAAAGTATTGCCAGTCAATTTTAACAAACTTATAAGTTTTTAGGACCTAGTTACATCCAGGACAATTAACTAAGAACTCAGTCTGAGTTAATTGTTATTGATACCTCATGTTTTTTAAGAAAAACATCAATTAACCAGTTTGAATCAACTTCTAAATTCTAGGACCTGGTTGTATCCATGACATATTTGATTTTAAGAACTTAGTTTGTGTTAATTGTTATTGATACCTTGTGCTTTTTAAGAAAAGCATCAATTAACCAATTTGAATCAACTTCTAAATTCTAGGACCTGGTCGTATCTAGGACATATTTGATTTTAAGAACTTAGTTCGCGTTAATTTTATCGACGCCTCGTGCTCTTTAGGAAAAACACTAGTTAGTCAATTGAACTAATTTCTAAATTCTAGGACCTGGTCGTATCCAGGACATATTTGATTTTAAAAACTTAGTTCGCGTTAATTTTATCGACACCTCGTGCTCTTTAGGAAAAAACACTGGTTAGTCAATTTAACTAACTTCTAAGTTTTTGGGACCTAGTCGCATCCAGGACATATTTGATTTCAAAAACTTATTTCGCGTTAATTTTATCGACACCTCGTGCTCTTTAGTAAAAACACTGGTTATTCAATTTAACTAACTTCCAAGTTTTTAACCTGGTTGTAGCCAGGACATATGCCCCCCAAGTAAACAGAAAGAGATCTTTCTTGGTTACTTGGAAAACGCTCTTCTAGCACTATCCACACACAAACATATAACGATATACAAAAGTACTTCTCATTTTTAATAAAACAAGACAAATTTCGTAATTAAACCTTACAAAAGTATGACTATTGATAATATTTCTTTAGGTGTATAGTGTTCCATGTCCGTGGGACTACTTCTCCATTAGGTCGAGCTAATTTAAAGGTCCCTTCCTTCACAACCTCTATGATCTGATAGGGTCCTTCCTAGTTCGGCCCCAAAACTCCGTCCTTGGGATCCTTACCGGCTAAGAAGACTCTTCGGAGCACCAGGTCACCTAAGGTAAAGATGCGTCTCTTGACCTTTGAGTTGAAATAACGAGTGTTCTTTTGTTGATAATGTGCGAGCTGCAGCTGCGAAGCTTCACGTTTTTTGTCAACTAGGTTGAGGGACGCGCTGAGCAATTTATCGTTCTGGTCTTGGTCAAATGCCCAGACTCTATGTGAGGCTATCTTTGTTTCGACGGGAAGAACGGCCTCGCTCCCGAAAGTCAGAGAGAAAGGAGTGTGTCCCGTCGAAGTTCGGTGCGAGGTCCAGTATGCCCACAGCACTTAGGGGAGCTGTTCAGGCCAAACTCCCTTGGCTTCATCCAACCTCTTCTTTAGGCTCGCTTTTAGTGTCTTGTTCACTGCCTCGACCTGTCCATTAGCTTGTGGGTATGCCACGGAGGAAAAGCTCTTAATTATGTCGTGCTTTTATCAGAAGTCGGTGAAGAGGTCGCTATTGAACTGGGTTCTGTTATCCGACACGATCTTCTTTGGCAGCCCAAATTGGCAGACTATATTCTTAACCACAAAGTCGAGGACCCTCTTTGATGTAATCGTAGCCAGGGGCTCCGCTTCTGCCCATTTTATGAAGTATTCAATAGCCACCATCGCATAGCGAACTCCCCCTTTTCCCATGGACAAGGCACCAACTAAATCAATTCCCCAGACTGCGAACGGCCACGGGGACGAGATCATCTTTAGCTCGACTGGAGGGGCCCGGGCGACTGTGGCGAACTGCTGGCACCTGTTGCACTTTTGGACATAGGAAAACAAATCTTTCGACAAAGTGGGCCAATAATATCCTTGCCTTAATATCTTCAAGGCTAGGTTTTTCCCCCCAGCGTGATCTCCACAAAACCCCTCATGGATTTCCCGTAGAATAATTTTCGCCTCGCCTGGCAGAACACACCATAGGAGAGGTAAAGAAAAACCACATCGATATAACGTCCCGTCTTCCATTGTATACCTCGGAGCTTGGTAAAGTACCCTTCTTGCATCATTTTGATCTTCAGGTAACTTTCCTGTTGTGAGGTACTCGACTATGGGAGTCATCCAGGTCGGCCTGGTGTCGATCATTTCGACCTCCCTCGCAGCTTCCTCTATGCTTGGCCTTTCCAAGAATTCCACCGGTACCAGGCCCAAGGTTTCGACCTCCCTGGAGGTGGAGAGCTTTGCTAAGGCGTCACCATTGGCGTTCTGCTCCCGAGGTATCTGTTCAACTAGGCTGTGCTCGAATGCGGACAGGTCCGTCTTTACCTTGGTTAGGTAGGCCGCCATCTTGGTTCCCCGTGCCTGGTATTCTCCTGCCACCTGGTTTACCACGAGCTGGGAATTGCTATAGCACAGGATGGAGCTGGCCTTCAGCTCCCGGGCCACCCTTAGTCCAGCCAATAATGCTTCGTATTCGGCCTCATTGTTGGATGCCTCGAATCCGAATCGCAGTGCATAGTGGAAATGATGCCCCTCCGGCGATATCAAAATGACTCTAGCTCTGGATCTGTTCTCGTTGGACGAACCGTCCACAAAGACTTTCCACAAGGCTCGCACCGGTTCTTCCACTGGTTCCTCTTGGAATCCCGTGCACTCTGCTACAAAATCATCCAGAGCTTGGGTTTTGATCGCAGTTCACGGCACGTACAGTATCTCGAATTGGCTGAGCTCGATATCCCACTTCAAAAGACGCCCCGATGCCTCAGGTTTCTACAAAACCTGCCTTAAAGGTTGATCGGTTACGACGTGGTTTGAGTGGGACTGGAAGTACAACCTGAGCTTTCTGGAGGCCGTAATAAGGCAGAACGCCATCTTTTCCATCATCGGATACCTAGACTCGGCCCCGAGAAGCCTCTTGCTAATGTAGTAGACCGGCTTCTGAGACTGGTCCTCCTCACGAACTAGCACGGCGCTGGCTGCATCTTCCGTTACAGCTAGGTAGAGATAAAGAGGCTCTCCTGCTGTTGGTTTAGATAACACGGGCGACTCAGATAAGTGTGCTTTTAGGTCGAGGAAAGCACGCTCACACTCATCGGTCCACTCAAATTTTTTATTTGCCCAGAGCAGGTTATAGAATGGCAAACACTTGTCGGTTGATTTGGAAATGAACCGATTAAGGGCTGCCACCCTTCCTGTTAGACTTTGGACGTCTTTTCGTGACCGGGGTGATGGCATTTCGAGCAGCGACCTGATTTTATCGGGGTTCGCCTCTATTCCTCTTGTGTTGACTATGAAACCTAGAAATTTTCGTGACGCAACCCCGAAGGTACACTTTTGAGGATTCAACCTCATGCCATACTGCCTTAAAATCTTAAAACATTCTTTCAGATCGGGGACGTGGTTATCGGCGGTTTTTGACTTAACCAACATGTCGTCAACATACACTTCCATGTTTCTCCCGATCTGATTAGCAAACATCCTGTTGACCAATCTCTGGTATGTAGCTCCTGCATTCTTCAGTTTGAAAGGCATGACCTTATAACAATAACGGTAGTTGGTGTCATGAAGATAGTGTGCTCCTGGTCCGCAGGATTCATGGCGATCTGGTTATAGCCCAAGTATGCATCCATGAAGGACATGAGCTCGTGCCCCGAAGTGGCATCCACAAGTTGATCAATCCTTGGCAAGGGGAAGCAATCTTTGGGGCAGGCTTTATTCAGATCGGAAAAGTCGATACAAGTCCGCCATTTCCCGTTGGGCTTCGAGACCAAAACAGGATTGGTGACCTAGATCGGGTATTTTGCCTCGTGAATAAAGCCGCACTTTAAAAGTCGAGCTACTTCCTCTTCTAGGACCTCAGCTCGTGCCGTTTCTAGGCGCCTTTGTTTATGGGACTTCGCAGGCACGCTCTTGTCCAGGCTGAGGGTATGCATGATGACGCTTGGGATGATCCCTATCATGTCTTCGTGAGACCATGCGAACACATCTATATTCTCCTATAGAAAGCTCAGCAGCTCCGCCTTCCTCTTATTACACAGGTTTTTCCCGAGCTTCACCAACTTCGAGGGGTCTCTCGGGTCGATGTTCACCTCTTCGAGTTCTTCGATGGCCTGGAGCTCGGATCTATCTTCGCCTATCCTGGGGTCGATATCGTCATTCAAGGTGATCCCTTCCCCACTGGCTTCTTGAGGTTTTTCTATCTTAGGAGTAGGTCCTATTAGCTGAGATTCCTCATCCCCGTTTCAACGGTCATCGTCTGCTGCCCGGGTCGTGATTTTCCCTTCATGGAAATTCTATAGCATTCCCTGGCAGCGAGCTGATCACCTTGGACCGTACATATTCCCGTAGAGGAGGGGAATTTGATTGCGATATGGCGGATAGAGGTTACGACCTCAAATGCCATCAACGTAGGTCGATAACCATGAATTCGAGGAGTTTAGAGACAGTTCGGGGCCCTTCTCCCAAGGTTATTACTAGGTCGATAGTTCTTATCGCTGCAAACCCTTCCCCAGAAAATCCATACAGCATCATGGAAGTGGCCTTCAGCTCGGTGATAGACAATCCCATTTTCTCCAGCGTGGACTGGAATAGCAGGTTCACCGAACTCCCATTATCGACTAGTATCCTCCTAACTCTTCAGTTGGCGAGTTGGGCGGTTATGACTAGAGGATCGTTATGGGGGAACTGGACGTGACTAGCGTCCTCCTTGGTAAAATTGATTGGTTGCCTCTCCAATCGCTGTTGTTTGGGTAGATGCTGCTCCGGGATGAATTCCACTCCGTTATGGGCCTTCAACTCATTGACATATCTCTTCTGGGCTCCTCTGCTCATGCCGGCCAAATAGGGGCCTCCGGAGATTGTGGATATCTCTCCTCCTATTACAGGAGGAGGGGTATCCTGACTTATCCGGGGCCTGGGCTGATTTACCTGCGCTTTCGGAGTTGGCTGACTAGTAGGAACTCAGTTCCATGCATACTGAGCCAAAGGTCCAGCTCTGATGAGTGTCTCGATCTCATCCTTCAAATGCCTACAATCGTCAGTGTTGTGGCCAATGTCGTTGTGGAATCGACAGAACTTGGAATTGTCCCTCTTAGCCTTCTGGTGTTTCAAAGGCTCCGGCTTTTTCCAGGGGAGGCGAGTAGAGTTTGCTAGGAAAATGTGTTCCCTAGTGTTCGTAAGTTCGGTGTAAGCCGCGTAGACTGGCTTAAATTTTTCCACGGACTTGTTCTTCTTCGGACCATGCTGGCCGCCCTCGTTGCTCCCTTTTCTCTTACTTCCACCCCCTTGGTTATTCTGTGTAACGGTTTGAGTCATTTTCACGACATCTGTTCCCACTCCAACGAGCTGATCAGGGGTTTGACTGGTTCCCGTGACCAACGCTCGCGCCTCTTCCAGGTTTATCCATCCCTGGGCCTTGTTCAGGAATTCATCCACGGTGCTGACACCTTTTCTCTGTATCTCTTTCCATAGCCCGCCTCCAACGAGGATTCCAGTCCTCAAGGCTACAAGCTTGGAACTATCGTCTGCGTCCCTGGCTCGAGTCGCGACGTTTGCGAACCTGCTTAGGTAAGCTTTCAAAGGTTCCTCGGGCTGTTGCTTCACGTTTGCCAGGGTGTCAGCTTTGACGCGGGTAGCTTGAGAAGCTCGGAATGCCCTCTTGAAGTCAACAAATTTTTTTTTCCACGAGCTGATGGACTGCTTTTTACACTACTTGAACCATTGCCTGGCTGGCCCAATCAAGGTGGAAGGGAATATCAAACACCTTAGCTCGGGGTCGATGTTATGGGCCATCATCAGGGTGTTGAACATACCCAAATGATCCGACGGGTCTCCGTCTCCATCGAACATAGATAGGTGGGGCATCTGGAAACCCAGCGGGTATGTTGTGGCTGCTATGCTATGGGCGAAAAGCTCGAGTTCGTCCCCCGAGTCGTACTCATCTTTTTCCTTTTCTGACAAGAGCTTCTTCATTAGCTCCTCCATCTGAGCTAAACACTCTAGAGTCTGGTCCTTACTTCCTTGGTTGTTCTGGGGCTGTTCAACAGCTCCAGTTCCATTGTAAGCGTTAGGCAGGTTATTGTCCCTCCAAGCTTGAGCTTGGTTAGGTGGGACATTCCCACTATCACGTACTTCGGAAAGAACATCCCCTCAGTGAGCATGACTTCCATTTCTAGCCGGATCCGCCCTCTGAGAGTTGAGGCAATCTCGAAGGTCGGCCGTCGGGGTGGCCCGAGGGCTTTGCACCGAACTCAAGCGATTGCTCAGGTCTTCACCGGATCTGCCACTTCGGTGGCTCCCGGTCCAGTAACTCCCGTTGGAAAATCTTGGAGCCCACTGCTGGGGGTGAGGATCCAGGACCTCCCCGCGCGCTCGGTTGCTATGGGAAGGACCGACAAAAGGAGGATTTCTTCTGCTGCTCCCGTGTGCTAGAATGTCCCAAACTGGACAGGGAGGAGATGGATATCTTATCGGCAACGAGGGGTGCCTAACTGGTGACGCGATCCTAGTCCCATCTGGGCGAATCAAATTAGCTCGTGGCCATTCTACTCTACCATCTCCAACATCCTGTGCTCGGCGGTCGGACCGTGGCACGAGAGGGCTGGCCGAAGCAGTCTATCTTCGCGAGCCTTCTTCGAATCTCCTCCGTGAGCTGCCACGATCCCTCCTGTGAACGTTCAACGGTGGAATTGAGCTAGGAGTCGAGGTTCGGACTGACCGACTGAATTGTTGATTGGCTCTGGGAAACTCCTCAAACCCAGTATCCTAGTTGTGGTGTGATGTGGGTGCAGAACTTGGGGTTGAGGTTCTGACCAATCGACTGGGCCTGGACCGATTATCCCTATGGGGCTTGTGAGTCCCACTTTGTCTCTTTCTGATGTTAACGTCGGTCGTAAGAGGGGGTAGCCGGGCCAAGACTTCTTCGATTTGCTTGCTTGCTTTGGATAGCTGACTCTTCAATTGTATGTTTTCCATCTCTATCGCCGTCAGGAAACCCGAGTTCGTATTTGGTGGTCGGGGCGCAGAACTCCCGGTGTCATCCTGGCCCATCGGCTGCTTTCCCGATCGTTGTTGGATCTCGGGGTTTTGTTCATCGGATGTGGCGGCATGGTAGGTATCCTGCCCATCATGTTGATCCGCCTCGTTGCCATGTCTCGAACGAGTAACTACCATGATCAGGTTTTTGCGACAGCACCAATCTAAATCCTCTCAATGAAAGCACCAAACTGTTGACGCGGTTCTTCGACAATAGGTAATTAGTGCTAATTGGTGAACCGTAATATGAAAATAACTATAGATGATCACTCCTTTCTTTTTAGGTGGTTCGAAGGTTAAAATCCCTCTAGTCCACCAGGCGATATTATTGATATCTCTTGACTATTTCTTACAGAGTGTTTCTTTACAAAAATATGCCAACCCCATGCCCTACCCAGGGTCTTGGTATTTATAGGAAGAAGATACCTGGCTTGGCAATGGGGTCATCCCGTGATCTCTTTATCCTTCACGTCATGTCTGTGACACTGATGATTAATTCCTGAACTTTGCAGTGAAGTGTGGTCTAATCAATAGGTAAGGAGGGATAATGGGCCGCATGGCCCAAATCAGGCGTGGGATGTCCAAACACGCACGTTTATACTGCGTGTCCGAGAATTCAGGAATAGAATAAACACGTGATGTCTGATATATGCACGCTTATAGTGCGTGGTTGAATTTACAAGGGTTTGGATGTCAGGTCTCTACTGCATCATGAGCTTAACGTGGCGCTAGCTCGTGGCACTCATACTCTAGCTACATGATGCCTCCGTGTAGCAGTTAACTCTCTAATCAGCTCGGGATGTAGAAAAGGAGGCCCGCAACACACAGCTCCGGGGGGACGATCTACACGTGTCAGATCGAATTAGGCCCTTTTCTAGCTTGCCAATATGTGCGGATATTTAGGGCGTACAGACTTAATTGTATAGGTTCATTATATTAGTTAAACCTAAATATTGATTAGAAACAAATAATTCTAAATTAATTGAATTTGTTTCAATGTGACACTTTAGAATTAATAGGAAATTATAGGACTTTGGTTTTAAAAATTAAATATTTTCAATTTTTTGGAGAACCATAGTCATTAATATTCTAAAAATAAATAATAAAAATACTATTTTTTTAATTTTATAATGAGCTTATTTTAAGATTTATATTCAATCTTCACCGTTGGTTTAACATAGTCAATAACTTAATGGGGCCTTGAGGCGCTTTGATTCGTCCTCCTACAGAAGGTGTTCATTAGCTATTTTGACAAGGTTAGATTTCGAAAGATAGATAATTATAGGTCAAATTCTACTAGACTCACCCTACAGTGAATACTAGGACTAAATCTATGATTATCAAAATCATGGGTCTAGCTCATAAAATAAGAGATTTTGTTTTCTTATTTTGATCGAATAGTAGGTTGTTAATAGTGGTGTCCATTATTAAATGAGTTTACAACTCTATTTAACTAGTGGTATTTTTGACTCTCGCCAACCAGGACAAGGATATCATAGATTAGTTAAAAACCCAAAGAAATAGAGATATGATTGTTTTTGGTATTTTTTCTCATATCTTACATATTTATGGTATATGTTGTGCTATTTCTTGAAATTTGTGTGAATAGAAGTTTTATTGAGAAAATGTGATTGATTTCTATTTTATTGGTAATATGTAGTTTTAAGTTAAGTAGTGTCTGTGTCTACTCCCATCGTTTCTCAACTTTCGATGGAGAAAACTTCCTTAATTGGAAGTAGAATATCAACATAGAGTTGATTGATGACAACTTTGAATTCGTCATGATTGAGGAATCCCCAGAATGAGCACCATGTCCGCACATTCGTGATGGCACCGTCAATGCTCGTGATAGCACCATAAATGCTCGGATAGCACCGTCTCTGCACATACGTGATGACACTGTGAATGCTCGAATGGCACCATGTCTGCACGTTCGTGATCAACTCAACTATGGTCTGATGTAGCTCATGAACGAGCTTTAGACTTTCGAGTCTATCATGGGTGGACCTAGTAAGGGAGGAGAAAATAAGACTATTGTTGTTGCTGCTGATCCAGCTAAGGCTGAAGCTAACCAAGCTTCATCTTCGAAAGCTAGAAACAAGAGTAAAGGTGGACAAAACACCAACCCCAAGTCAGCAAAGGCTGCAAAGACGAGTGCACAATCAAGTGCACAGACGCCTAAAGGGAAGAACAAGAAAAACAAGAAAAGTAAAGATAAGTGCTTTCACTGCAAAGAGAAAGGGCATTGGAAACAAGATTGCCCCAAGTTTCTAGCAGCTAAAAACAAAGGTAATGATTATAGTTCATTTATCTTGGAAACATGTGTTTTAGAATAATGATAAATCCATTTAGATTATTGATTCTGTATCTACTAACCATGTTTGTAACTCTTTACAACTTTTTTAATCATGGGAGGAAGTGGACGAAGGAGGCTTAAAGCTTAGAGTTGGGAACGGAGCATTCATTTCGATCCAAGCTAGAGGAAGAGCTTGTCTGAAGTTCGGAAATAAATTTTTAATTTTAAATGATATCTTTTTCATTCTGGATTTTAGTAGAAATTTAATTTCAGTTTCCATGTTGCAATCAGAACAATTTGTTATGACTTTCACAAGTTTTAATATATCTATTTCTTTCAATGGATCACAATTGTGTATTGCGAGTTTGGAAAACAGGCTTTATATTCTACGACCTAACGAACCCCTCGCTCTTAACAATGATTTATTCAAAGTTGCTAAACCTAGGACCAATAAACGTCAAAAGACTGATAACGATAAAATGACGTATTTATGGCACTTGAGACTAGGTCACATTGGCTATGATTGGATTCAAAGACTTACAAAGGATGAGCCTTTGAGAGAACTTGCCTTAGGTGAATTACCTGTCTGTGAATCTTGTCTAGAAGGCAAACTGACCAAGCGTCAATTCTCTGCAAAGGGTGATAGGGCCATAGAACCACTTGGACTTGTTCATTCAGATGTTTGTGGACCTTTGAATGTACAAGCCATGGGTGGTTTTGAGTATTTCGTCACTTTCATTGAAGATTACTCTAGACACTCATGTCTTTACCTAATGCATAGAAAATCATAAACATTTTCAAAGTTTCAGGAATTCCTAGCGATGGCTTAGAACCAATTAGGTAAAATGTTAAATAACTTGCGATCTGATAGGGGTGGAGAATATTTGGATATGTAGTTCCAAGATCATTTAACTAAACTTGGGATTTTATCACAATTTACTGTCCCAGGTACTCCGCAACATTGGGGTGTAGCGGAATGCCGGAACAGAACTTTATTGAAAATGGTTAAATGCATGCTTAGTAACTCAACTCTACCAACTTCATTCTGGGGACATGCAATTCAAACCGCGAACGACATTCTCAATGTCGTGCCGTCTGAACCAATCCCCAATACACCTTTAGAACGCTGGAATGGTCGTGAACCTAGTTGATGCCATTATAGAATCTGGGGGTGTCCCGCCCACGTCCTGAGGAAAAAGTAGGGAAAGCTAGAACCGCGAACTGAAGTTTGCATGTTTAGTGGCTATCCTAAAGGTACTCGGGCTGGAATTTTCTTAGTCATTCAGAAAAGAAAGTGTTTACATCTACAAATGCTACTTTTCTGGAAAATGATTGTGTGCAAAACTTCAAACCACGCAGCAAAGTAGTTTTAAAGGAGATGGTTAAAAAATTGACTTCAACCAATGTTCCATAGTCATCAATGGAAGTTGATGAAATTCCCACTCTTCATGTCCAACCGACGCAAGTCGATTTAAATGAAGAAAGTACCACTATTTCTGAGCAAATAGTCACAAAGCCTTGTCGTAGTGGGAGGGTTTCTAGGAACCCAGTTCGCTATGGTTTGGATGGTGAAACCAATATAGTTGTTGGTGACACTAGTGATGATGATTTGTTGTCTTTCAAATAGATAATGGCTAGCCCTGAAAGGGAACTATGGCTCGAAGCCATGAAACAGGAAATAGAGTCCATGTACTCTAATTTGTCTGGGATCTGGTGGAAGCACCTAGTGACTTTAGGGCCATTGGGTGCAAGTGGATCTACAAGAAGAAATGAGGTGTTGATGGAAATATTGAGAATTATAAAGCTCGATTAGTGGCAAAGGGTTATACCCAAAGAGAAGGTGTGGACTATGAGGAAACTTTTAGTCCGGTAGCCATGCTCAAGTCCATTCACTTCCTCTTATCCATAGCAACCGCTCTCGACTATGAGATCTGGAAAATGGATGTCAAGACAGCTTTTCTTAATGGAAAGCTTGACGAAGTCATTTATATGGATCAGTCAGAAGGATTTAAAGTAGCTGGACAAGTTTTCAAGTTGAATAGCTCCATCTATGGACTTAAGCAAGCTTCTCGTTCCTGGAATCTTAGGTTTGATGAAATAATCAAAACCTATGGCATTGAACAAAATATTGATGTGCCTTGTGTTAACCAACTGAAGGAAAATCAAATAGTGGTATTCCTGGTTTTTTATGTAGATGGCATCTTACTCATTGGAAACAATGTTAAGAAATTATCAGATATGAAGAATTGGCTGAGCACTCAATTCTAGATGAAGGATTTGGGTGAAGCAAGTTACGTTCTAGGTATCCAGATAATCAGGGATCGAAAGAACAGACTCTTAGCTCTATCTCAAGCATCTTACAAAGATATAGTGCTTGAACGTTTCTCAATGACAAATTCCAAGAAAGGGCATCTACCGTCCCGCCATGGAATTCATCTTTCAAAGAAGCAGTCTCCCCAGAATCCTGATGAGGAAGATGCAATGAGAAAAGTTCCTTATGCATCTGCAGTTGGAAGTCTGATGTATGCTATGTTGTGTACTAGACCAAATATCTGCTATGCAGTGGGAGTAGTGAGTAGGTATCTGTCAAACCCAGGACCAAAACATTGGATAGTAGTTAAGCATATCCTGAAGTATTTAAGGCGGACTCGGGATTATATGTTAGTCTACAAGTGTGGTGTTCTGAACCATGTAGGCTACACCGATTCAGATTTTTAGACTGATGTCGATGACAGGAAGTCTACTTCTAGAATGGTGTTTACTCTTGGGGGTGGAGCTGTGATTTGGAGAAGCGTAAAGCAATCTGCAATCTCAGATTCCACCATGGAGGCTGAGTAGATAGTCGCGTCAGAAGCAGCTAAGGAAATAGTCTGGCTAAAGAAGTTTTATTCGGATCTTGGTGTTATTCCAGAAATGGATAAACCTCTTGTGTTGTTTTGTGACAATACAGGAGCGATAGCCAACTCAAAAGAACCTCAAAATCACAATATGAGTAAGCATATAGAAAGGAAGTATCACATTATTCAAGAATATGTGGCCAGGGGTGATGTAAAGGTTATGAAGATTGCTGAACACAATCTTGCGTATCCATTTACAAAGACACTACTAGAAGATGCATTTGATAAGCATATCAAGGAAATGAGATTAGTATAATTAAGGCATTATTTTCAATTAGTGCAAGTGTAACGCCCTGGCTACCCCAGAACAGTTACGGTGAACGGTGGACCGGAAATTTGACTCATTGCCTGAGTCCTTTGGTAAAAAACGTGCTCTAAGTGTAATTAACTGGTTAAGGTATAAAACCAATAAAAAGGAAATGGAAATTTTATTACAAACTGCTCTGCAGAGCTAAACAAAACATTTACAAGTGGTTCTCAGTACAAAAAGGTCACTATAGTTGTAAAGTTACAATCCCGCCGACCTAAGCGGAAAAATAGGGTAAACCCCCTAGTTCCTCTGAGAACTCCTTGGCCGTGGTGGTCAAGCGGCCGCATATGTACACAACACCACATCAGCTCCCCACTCAAGGCTAGGTGAGCTTCTCTTTCCCTTTACCTGCACCACATAGCACCCATGAGCCAAAGCCCAGCAAGAAAACATAACACTTTTCATAAACATTATCAAATGATTATCATTATAACCATACTAAGCATAAAGCTTTAAACAAATGAGTGAATATCACATGAGGTCCTGATAAACCACACTGAGTGACTGACAGGCAAGTCACTAATTCAAATGGAAGAGTGGCTGTTAGGTAAGCCACTAGCCTTCAACAGGTTCTGGTAAACCATACTAAGTGACTGACAAGCACGTCACTGTTTTCAAATGGGAGAGTGGCTGCTAAGTAAGCCACTAGCCTCTAAGCGCTTATTTCATTCATCGACCCTCGGGGTCGGTCTGGCATTGATGCTCTTTGAGTCATTCAATGCTGATAATCGATTAGATCAAATCTTATTGGCTTGCGTAATACACGCTAAGGCCGTCCTGACTAATGAGTCAGCTCAACGTGGTCAGTGCCCAGTACCACTGCCGAACCTGACTAATAAGTCACAGCTTCACAGTTGATACTAGCACCTTTGCCAAACCTGACTAATGAGTCAGTACCGTGCACAAGTGAGCAACATATGCTAAGCATTCTATATTCAATCCATGTCCACATTCTCACAATCAACATGCCTCATGAACATCCATGCATGTCACACTTGGGGTGCAGTTCTCTTACCTTTGATTCGAGCTAGAATGAACAAAAGAACGACCCTTGAGAACGGTTTAGCTTTTAGTCCTTTAGCGGTTACCTAATCACAACACATATGGGATACCATCAATAATCAAGATACTCAAGGGCTCTCAAACCATTATCTAGCCTCCAAGAGATCAATCCAAACTAATCCAAATAGCAAGGACACTCCCGAGGCCTAAAACTAGGTTCCCAGGGTCAAAACGAGCAAACGGGGCGAAAACAGGGCAAGGGCTGCGGCCCTAGCACCTTGGGCCGCGGCCCCCAGGGTTCCCAGAGGCTAGGGCCACGGCGCCCTTCATCAAGGGCCGCGGCGTCCAGCGAGCACAAGCTCCCCACCTGCTTCTTCAAAGAAGGGCCGCGACACCTCAAGAACAGGGCCGCGACGCTCCACCCTGGGCCATTCCCAACCGCGTTTCTAACACTTCAAAGCCTCCAAAATCATCCCTAAACATTCCCCAATCATCAAGACAAAGTTCCCAAGTTTCCCCATACATCAAAACCCTCAAAACCCAAGGCTCGAACGAACCAAAAACTCAACAATTCACAAAATCAATTCAAAGCTTAGAAACTCGGAAAAACTCAAAACTTAAACTTCGATTACCTTCAATTGGGTTGTTTTCCGTCGAATCCTTCAGTTAAGAAGCTTCTAATCTTCCCTAGGATCGCTATGCCTCGATCCTCACTCGATTCTGACTCCTAGAACTCAAGATTTCGTCAAAAAGGCTTAAACGGTAAAACGGACTTTGAAAAGGGAGAACGGAAGGTTTTCTTATCGTATGTTCTATCTGATAAGCTACTTCAAACTTAAGTAACCTCAAATAAAACCTAATGCTCGGGGTCCCGAAAACACCCCCGGGGACATTATAGTCAAAACCTCCAAAATTTCACCCTGATCTCAAATATTCCCAATTTATCACCAAATGAACATTTCTATTACCCCAAAATTGACCCCGATATGGTAAAACCGCTAATCCACTAAAAATAAACGTCTCATGTTGCTTAGCTCGAACATATCTCCATAATAATGGAATCTCATTCACAAAACAAGTTATGCACCCAAATACACAAATTACCCTCAACGGGCCAAATTACCATCACACCCCTGTAATGAGAAATATGGACTCACATGCATGCATTTCACATCATATCATAATATAATCAACATATACATGCATTTAATCAATTAACAACATAATTAATCATGTATGGCCCTCCCGGCCTACTATTCATGCCGTTAAACACATCGGTGAATTCGGGGCATTACAGCAAGTGCGGATTTGTTGGGGTTTTATGCCCTAATTAAAACCCAAATTCTTTGTAATCTCATTTTATTATCAATAAAATAATAAGAAATCATTTTTTGACTTGGTCAATCACTTTGCTCACATGTTTTATTTTCATGATTATTTGTTTAATATAAACTTCTATTAAATCTCGAGCATATAGTTAATCGTATTTATAGTGACGTAATCACAGTGGAATATAAATATGATTATATGTTCAAAATAAGTTAGTCCTAAGATTAGTCAGTGCACAGGATTTACACTGACTGGCCAATCTACGATATGATCTACTTACACATTGTAGTGTTATGTTCTTTCCAGAACATTAGCAAAGTAGATAAGATCAGATGTATTTGTTACATCAAACTGGACCGATATTGACAGTTTATAAGATAAGTAAACATACAGTTATTATCTATTCTAGTCATCTCATATAGTTGACCATAGGTCAATTCAATCTCAATTCCGAGTGGTTAGTAATCTAATTGATTGTATTATTTGAGTTCTTTGACTTGTTTGTTACCAGCTTACCCTACGGTCTAGCCCATACTTACATCTTGGGAACTCGGTAGTATAATTGAGTGGGAGTGTTAATCATAGATATGAACATCTATAGCTTCTGATGAAGAAGTGAAATGATGGTTTCCTTTAAGTTTGGTTCAAGGTGTTAAATGATAGAGATCTCATTTCAGTATTTAAATTAGTTTACTGAAATATCATTTACAAGGAACTAAGTGTTTTAAGGATAAAATACAATGAGGGGTAAAACGGTATTTTAGTCCCATCTCATTGTAGACCATTTGTAGAGGATTGAGTGACAATTATGGTTGTAACAATGGATAATTAATAGCGTATCTATATTTGTTATAGAGCGTTCTATGAATTCAAGAGTGCAATTTCGAGTCTATAGTGGAGTCACGAGGAATTAATAAGTTAGTATATTTATTTGTTAGATTTATGATAACTTATTGGAGCTTGATTTCATAGGCCCATGGTCCCCATTGTACTTTGGATAAAATCATCTAGATAGTCTCAATTAATTGATTTAATTATCAAAGTTGACCAGGTCAATTTTGGATAGTTTCACAGAGTTATGTAATTTAGAGAAGAAAAGATAAACTAGGGCAGATTTATTAATTAAGATAAATTGGTATTTAAATTAATAAATAAGTTTAAATCAAGGTTCAAATTATAAATAATTAATTTGATAAAGGATTTAAATAATTATTTAATTAATTAAATCAATAGAAAATGTTGACGTGGTTTTTCGATACAGACCTTGATTTTAAGTCCAATGGGCTTATAATCAAATGAGAAATTTCACAAGCCTAAAGCCCATGATAATTTTGACCTAGGGATTCGAATTGACTATTATTTTATTGATTTTTTAATTGAATTAAATGGCCTAATTGAGTCTATAAAAGGAGTGCTTAGAGAGAGTTGAAAACATAAGTCTAAACATAAGTTTAATCACTGGTTTTCTGATAGTTTTAGATTCTCTCTAAACACAAGTCCTTTTCTAAGCCTCTTTGTTATTTCTCTTCTTCTCTCTGTATCTATCTCATTTTTTGAGAATTTCCCACTCTAGTCTAGGTGATTCTAAGTATACATTGGAAAACTGTGAAGAAATTAGAAGAACAATTCAGTTTCTTGATTATACTTTGCAACAGAAAGGATACAAGAGTTAGAGAAACTGAATGAATGACTCTTTCATTTCGCTGCGTATACTGTAAGTATTCTTATCTTTGTTTCTCTTTGAATTCAATTTTAGAAACATGTTCTAGGTTATCTCATATTAATTTGTTTAATATTAGATCTACATGAAAATAAATAAAGGTCCTGTATAATTTTACCCAACAGTCATCATTTTTTGACCTACACAGTAGGGGATTTTAGTCTTCTGTTACACAAAACAATGCTTGCCCACTACTCCAGTATTAGAAACGTGGTGTACTGCAATTGACGTTTGTTTGGGTTTCGAGGACTGCAAAAATTGTCTTGTCACCTTTTTGCTGTCGTTTTGTCTATTTAACCATGGCCCTTGGATCTTGTACTAACCCAATTGGATGGCCAGACTAATTTACTTGATTTACGTATAAATAGGATGGGAGAATTTTAGACTTCACCACCTTTCATTCAAAATTTCTCCTCTTTTGCACTCTCGAAACTTCCTCCTTCTCCAGATTTCCCCAAAAATCATTCACTGTATCCCGTTACTCATGAGTTTTCCAAGAACTTTCCTCTACAAAATATTACGTCTTACCGTCGAAGAACATACTGTAAGTACCTCTGATATCTTGGTTTGGAATTTTTTTTTTACTGGTCTTTTGCTCTTCACCATGCTCATTCGCAATATTCACTGTAGTCACTTGTTAGGCTATTTCTAAACGTTGTTAGCGAATGGGCTTTGACTTAGGTTCAATGGGTAGGTCCTAAAATAGCTCTAGAAATAACACATTCATCTCGACCTCTACCATTTTTCTATCATGCTCGGACTCTCCAAGAACTCTACTGGCACTACATTCAAGTTCTCAGCTTCCTTGGTGGTGGCAAGCCTTGCCAAAGCGTCAGCATTAGAATTCTACTTGCGAGGTATCTGTTCAACAGTACTGTACTCAAATTCGGATAGCTTCCCCTTCACCTTAGCTAGGTAAGCTGCCATCTTGGTGCCTCGAGCTTGATACTCTCCCAACACTTGTTTAACCATGAGCTGAGAATCACTATAGCACTGGACGAACTTTGCTTTGAGCTCCTTTGCCACTCTCAGTCCAGCAAGTAAGGACTCATATTCGGCTTCGTTGTTAGATGCTTTGAATCCGAATCTTAAAGCTGTACGGAATCGATGCCCTTCTAAGGAGATTAATATGATCCCAGCTCCTGATCTGTTCTTGTTCGATGATCCATCTATGAATATTTTCCACACCTCTTGCATTGGTTCCTTCAAAAGATCCTCTTGAAATCCGGTGCATTCAGCCACAAAATCAGCAAGGGCCTAACTTTTGATTGAGTTCTGTGGCACGTACAATATCTCAAACTAGCTAAGTTCAATTGCCCATTTTAAAAGACATCACGACGTTTCAGGTTTTTGCAACACCTGCCTTAAAGGTTGTTCGGTCATGACGTTGATTGAATGGGACTGGAAATATGGATGGAGCTTCCTGGAAACCAATATCAGATAGAATGCCATCTTTTCTATCAGTGGATACCGTGATTCAGCTCTGAGAAGTGTCTTGCTTATATAATAGACCGGTTTTTTAACACGATCTTCTTTTCGAACTCACACGGCACTGACTACATTTTCTTTTACGGCCAAATAAAGGAATAGAGGTTCTCCATACATGGGCTTAGACAATACTGGGGGCTCGGCCAAGTGCGTTTTTAGGTCAAGGAATGTCTGCTCGCACTCCTCAGTCCATTAAAATTTCTTGTTTCCCTTTAGCGAGTTGTAGAATGGCAAGCACTTGTTAGTGGATTTCAAAATAAAACGACTCAAAGCTGCCACCCTTCCAGTCAGGCTTTGAAATTCTTTGTGCGACCTGGGCAAGGGCATTTCTAACAGTGATCTAATTTTATCAGGATTCGCCTCTATCTGCCTCGTATTGACTATGAACCCCAGAAATTTTCCCGATGCTACTCTGAAAGTACACTTCTGGGGATTCAGCCTCATACCATACCTCCTTAAGATCTCAAAACATTCTTTCAGATCAGATACATGGTTATTAGCAGTCTTTGATTTGACAAGCATATCATCGACATACATTTCCATATTTCTCCCAATCTGATCAGCAAACATTTTGTTAACTAATCATTGATATGTAGCTTCAACATTCTTTAGCCCGAAGGGCATGACTTTATAACAATATACGTTAGTTGGGGTCATGAAGCTAGTATGCTCTTGGTCTGTAGATTTCATTGCGATCTGGTTATATCTAGAATACGCATCCATGAAGGACATGAGCTCGTGACCTGTCGTGGCATCTACCAACTGATCAATCCTTGGGGCAAGCTTTGTTCAGGTCAGAGAAATCGATGCAGGTCCTCCATTTCCTATTTGGCTTTGGGACCAGCACGGGATTGGCAACCCAGATTAGGTATTTTACTTCATGAATAAACCTGCACTTTAGCAGTTGAGCTACTTCTTCCTCGAGTGCTTCAGCTTGGACTGTTCCTAAACACCTCTGTTTTTTGGGATTTTGCAGGCACGTTCTTGTCCAAGTTTAAAGTGTGCATGATTACACTCAGGCTTATTCCCAGCATGTCTTCATTTGACTAGGTGAAGACATCAAGATTCTTTTGTAAGAAATTGATCAGCTCCTTCTTCCTTTCACCATCAAGATTTTTTCCAATCTTAACAACTCTTAAAGCTTCTTTGGAGTCTATAATTACTTCCTCGAGCTCCTCAATGGCCTGGAGCTCTGACCTTTCTTCACCCATTCATGGGTCAATGTCTTCACATGGGATGACGTCACTATCCTCTGCTTTCTGAGGTTCTTCCATCCCATAAGTACCTTCTACTCCTTGGGATTCCTCACCTCAGTCACTTATGACCATAGTTTGCTGCCCGGGTTGTCATTTTCCCTTCATAGAAATACTATAGAATTCTCTGGCAGTGAGTTGATCACCTTTGACGGTGCATATTCCCATAGCTGAAGGGAATTTTATTGCTAGGTGGCGGATAGAAGTTGTTATCCCCAAAAATGGAGATTGATGACGTGGCAATAGAGGTGACAAATGGCAGTACATGGTCCGTAAAAGACACATTAAATAGTCAATAAATACATTGACTCCTCAGAGTTGTGATAAAGTGACCCGGTAGACTGATGAAGAGTTTTGACTGCTTGAGAGGTGTCATGTCCAAGCCAAGTGCACAAGTGCACCCGAGGAGAGTACTTGGTCCAAAGAAAGCCCAAGGTGTGGTCGGACCTTGGTCCGAGGAGAGCCAAGGTGTGGTCGGACCTTGGTCCGAGGAGCACCCAAAGGGTGTGATCGGACCTTGGTCCGAGGAGGAGCCCCAAGAGGTGTGGTCGGACCTTGGTCCGAGGAGACCCCAAGGGTGTGGTCCGAGGAGACCCCAAAAATTTGGTCCGAGGAGAGTCCAAAAGGTCTGGTCCTTATGCATATGTCCAGCAAGTGCATGGTTGTCCAAAGAGAGAAATGGCATGCTAGAGGAGAGTGCCATGTTAGACGAGAGACATGGCATGCTAAGAGGAGAGTGCCATGTTAGAGGAGAGACATGGCATGCTAAGAGGAGAGTGCCATGTTAGAGAAGAGGAGTGCATGTCCTACCAGCATGCATGTGTCCGACTAGCACTTGCATGAGTGGTCAGTAGGAGATATGGGTCGACCAGATAGAGGAGGACTAAGTCAAGATGCCCAGAAACAGCTTCAACAAGAACCGGTCTTGGCACACGCGGGAATCTCTCATTCTTCCAACAAATTGGGGGTTTTGTTACATTTTGAATGTTTTTTGTAATTTAAATATAATGAAATATCTCGATTCTAGGGGATATCAGATGTACGATCCTAAGCCTATAAATATATGGCTTGTGGGATCAGAAGGGGGCTTCTCCTTCTTTCTAGACTTTTGGGAAATTTTGGGTCTAAGTTTTCTAAAGAGAGAAAGTGCGTGTATCTGAAAGAATCCTTGTATTTTTGTAATCTGTACTGAAGAAACTCAGTTGACTCAGTTCATCTGATCTTGAGTACAGATCTATAATCACAACTCTAAGTGGATTAAGCTATTACCAACATATTGGGGCTGAACCACTATAAAAATTGATGTGTTATTTACTTTTTGTTCAAAAACTGTCTGTGTCGTTTTATTTCTCTTGAAGGCTTTATCGTTTTTGACATTCTCACGTCGTTGGCCAAAAACGCGGTCAACAGAAGTTATGGCTTCAAATGCTATCAGTGCAAGTCATCCCAAAATTGCATTGTATGCAGCTAGACAGTTGATCACAACGAACTCAAGTAACTTGGAGACAGTTCGCTAGCCTTCTCCCAATTTTACCACTAATTCGATCATCCTGATGGCTATTGATCCTTCGCCAGAAAATCCGTACAGAGTCATTGAGGTCGCCTTCAGTTCTGTGACAGAGAACCCCATTTTTTCCAAAGTGGATCTAAAAAGTATATCACAGAACTCCCGTTATCTACCAGTGTCCTCTGTACCCTCCGGTTAGCGAGCTGAACGATTATGACCAAAGGATCGTTATGTGGGAATTGGACATGGCTAACATCCTCTTCTGTAAAAATGATTGGTTGTTTTTCCAATCATTGTTGTTTTGATAACTGCTGTTCTGGGATGAATTCCACTCCGTTATGGGATTTCAGTTCATTAATATACCTCTTTTGGACTCCCCTACTCGTTCCTGCCAGATGAGGTCCTCCCAAAATGGTGGTTATATCTCCTCCTATTATCGGAGGAGGATCGTCCTGATTTGGTTGAGCTCCGACTTGATTGACTGAAGCTTCGGGAGCTGACAAATGGTTTTGTCCAGCGGGCTGATTAGGGACCACCCGATTTCGGGTGTACTGGGCCAAAGGACCTACTCTAATAAGAGTTTCGATCTCATCCTTCAGCTATTGGCAGTCATCATTGTTATGACCAATATCATTATGAAATCGATAGAACTTTGAAGGATTTCTCTTCGCTCTTTGATTTTTAAACGATTTTGGCTTTTTCCCTGGAAGGCGAGTAGAATTTTCCAGGAAAATGCGCTCCCTAGTATCCGTGAGGTCGGTATAAGTGGCGTAAACAGGCTTGAATTTTTCCCCAGATTTATTTTTCTTTGTTCCGCTCTGGTCGCCCTCACCATTTCCCTTCCTTTTGTTACTCCCCCCTTGGTTATTCTGGGTAACGGTTTGAGTCATAGCTGCAACGTCCGTTACCGCTCTAACGAGCTGGACAGGGATCTGGCTAGTTCCTACGACAAAAGCTCGCGCCTCTTCCAAGTTAATCCATCTTTGAGCTCGTGCCAAGAACTCGTCCACACTATTAACTCCTTTTCTCTGTAATTCTTGCCACAGGTCGCCTCCAACAAGGATTCTTGTCCTCATTGCCATGAGCTTGGAGCTGTCATTGGCATCTCTAGCTCATGCAGAGACATTTGCAAACCTACTTAGATATGCCTTCAACATTTCACCAGGTTGCTGCTTTACATTGGCTAATGAATCAGCCTTAACCTGAGCTGTCTAGGAAGCCCGGAATGCTTTCTTGAAATTAGAAGAAAACTTCTTCAATGAGCTTATAGAATGCCTCTTGTATTGTTTAAACCACTACCTAGCTAGCCCAATCAAAGTTGAAGGGAATAAAATGCACCTTAGATCAAGTCCGACATTGTGGGCCATCATTATGGTGTTAAACATCCCGAGGTGATTGGATGGATCTACATCTCCATCAAACTTTGACAAGTGTGGCATTCTGAAGCCCATCAGATATGTAGCCGCAGCATTATTTGGAGTGAAATGCTCAAGCTCATCCTCTCATTCGCAATTGTCTTTATCTTTTCTAGATAAAAGCTTCTTCATTTGCTCTTCCATCTGAGCTAGCCTCTCGAGAGTTTGGTCCCTAGCCCCTAGGTTATCTGCGGGTTGTTCAACAACTCCCATCCTATTGTACGTGTTTGATGGGTTATTGTCCCTCCAAGCTCGATCTTTGTTTGGTGGGGCATTCCCATTATCACGTACTATGGAAGGACCTCCCTCTTGACGAGTATAACAAACATCCACATCCCGACCTGAATTTCTTCTGTAATTCAGATGATCATGCAGATCAGGCTGTGAATCGTATCGATGGCTTTGTGCCGAACTCATATGATTTCTTAGATCGCCTTCGGACCTACTGCTTCAATGACTTTCAGTCCAATAACTTCCATTTGCGAAGCTTACAACTCGCGGTTGAGGCCAAGGATCTAGATTTTTGACATGTGTCCGTGGGACATAGGTATGGGAAGACGGGGGAGGATTTATCCTGCTGTCTGCATAAGCAGGAATGTCCCGTGTAGGATGAGGTGGCATCGGATGTCTTATGGGTGATGGGGGATGCCTAACTAGAGAGGCAATTCTTGTCCCATCAGGGCGAACTAAATTAGCTCGCCTTTGTTCTGTCCCATTATTCGTAGCTCTCTGCGCCTGACGATCTGATCGTGATGTAGGAGGGTTTGCTGGAACATTTTGTCTCTGTGAGCCTGTCCCAGCCCCTCCTTATGGATTACCATGGGCATTCATAGGTGCTTGTGAAGGAAGCACTGAACTTGGGGTTGCGGTTCGAATCGATCGCCTGATATGCTGATGACCTCTACGAAGGCCACTGGGATGAGCATTCTGGCGGTCTCGTTCTGTAGACACAGAACTTGGGGTGGCAATTCTGACTGATCGACTTGGTTTGGATCGATTATTCCTGTGGGACTTGTGAGACCCACTTTGTCTTTTTCCAACATTAACGTCGATTGCGAAAGGGGGTAACCGAGCCAAAACCTCCTTAATTTGCCTGTTTGCCTTAGCGAGATGGCTTCTTAACTGCATATTTTCCAACTCAATGGCAGTTAAGTAGTTTGGGTTTAAATTTGGTGGTAATGACGCTGAACTCACAGTTTCTCCATGACCAGCCTGTTGTTTTCCCAGACGTTGTTGGACTTCAGGGCCATGCTCGTTCGAAACAACGGTTTCATGGGCCTCTTGCCCACCAGGTTGTTCTATCTCATTGTCGTGCATTGAGCGAGTGAGCACCATGATGAGATTCGACTGGGATTTTGATGAAGCACTAATTTCCCACTCAATGAAAGCACCAAACTATTGATGCGGTTTTTCACCAACAGTGTATTAAGAAATAATAAGGTAGATCAGTGCTTAGTAATAAACCGTAATAAAAAAAAATGAAATGAATTCACAAGAACACAAATCTTTTACATGGTTCAGTGGTTTGTTGACCCAGATTTTGGTCAACTGACACGGAGTCAGAATATGCTTGATGTGAATGAATGTGTTGAAAATAATCGAATGACAAAAATAATAAGAACATGATATTTTATAGTGGTTCGGCCCCAAGAACTGGTAATGACCTACGTCCACTTAGATTGTTATTGATGTGAGAATCAAAGGAGTGATCAAAGAACAAGGGTTCAATGGGTTTCACCAATCTGTGAAGAACAATACAATATTTCAAATAGAATTACACGAGTCTCAAGTCATTCGAAAGCCAAAAGTAGATGAACTCAAACAGTCAATATACAGGAGCATGCATTATGAAAATTTGAAGCATAAGAATTCAAAAACTTACCAGAAAGATGGTCGTGGAGATTGGTAAAGTGTCTTCAGAAATCAAGGAGCTCTCGGGCTGAGTCTTGAAAATGCAGAAGAATGGTCTCCGGAGAAGATTGAAGCTCTGGTTTTTAGGGTTTCTTGAGAAAGCAATGGCGTGCGTAAAAAGAAAAAGGGAAGTTTGGAGATGTTATATAAGTTTGTCTGTGGCATAAAAAAGGTGTAATCATCAGTTTCCCTTTTTCGAAGTATGGGGAAGCGGAATAGCCGTCGAATTATTACTGGGGAACCGAAAGGTCATGATTAGACAGGAGTAGGTTGCTTTTTCCAAGAACACACGAAGGGTTCTGACACGTATGGTGGGGTTACCGAATAGTCGTTCGCTCAAAAGTTTATTTATTGCTCGTAATAAATAAACTTGGGGGGGAAATGTTATCCAAAAAATTGGCATTGATGACGTGGCAAGTGATCCCTGGACATGTGGCTGACATCTGGAGGAACTCTGCTAGTGTATCGACCAGAAGGTACATTATAAGCAGGAGGCGGCCCAGTCTCACCTACGACCAGTCTGGTCGATGGTTCCGCATGCAATGTAATATTACTATAAAGATCTTTGTAGATCCCAAATTTAACTCACACAATCTCCTGAGTATCCGATTATTCAAGAGAGAATATCTGTAACAATCTTGTGTAATCCCCCTTGAGCCTATAAATAGAGAAAGATAGCTCAAGGAAAGGACTTTTGGCTTTCGAATTACTTGAGACTAGTGTAATTCTATTTGAAATATTGTATTGTTCTTCAGAGGTTGGTGAAACTCATTGAACCCTTGTTCTTTGATCACTCCTTTGATTCTCACATCAATAACAATCTAAGTGGACGTAGGTCATTACCAGTTCTTGGGGCCGAACCACTATAAAATATCGTGTTCTTATTACTTTTGTCATTCAATTCTTTTCAACACATTCATTCACATCAAGCATATTCTGACTCCGTGTCAGTTGTCCAAAATTTGGGTCAACATTCTGGTGCTTTCATTGAGAGCTTGATTTATCATTGTTGAGAAAATCAATGGCGAAAACTGCAAGGAAAACTGGACAGGCGGCCGCCGCTGCACCGTCAAACCTGCCACCTCCTCCTCCTCCTGCAAGCGTGGCTGAGGATGAGCCACATTTAGATTTTGAGGAGGAAGAAATGGATGATGCGACGCTGAAGATTACTCTGGGAGCGCTGCAAGAAGAGCTGGCTAATCTGAGAGCCAGTCAAGAGACAGTTTCCGAGGTTATGGCACGGCAGCAGCAGGAAATTGAACGGCTGCGCGCGGAGTTAAGCGAAAGGCAAGCGGAGGTGGACCGCCACCAGAGAGAAGCCATGGCAGCCCTCGAGGCAACCTTGCAACTGGCTAGGAATCAGGCCGCACCTGTCTCGCAGCCTGACCAACCTGTCAATGGGCCACCCCAGAGGGGTCCTAATCCTAGCCCACCAATCCAGCCCTCGAGTCCGCAAAGGCCCAAGCAGCCTCAGGCACCTCATGACGATGTCCCGCTGGACCCTGAGGTACAACCTCCATCCCAAGCTGGTCACGGCAATCCCCCGCAACAGAGGCAGAATAGGGCCGAGCATCAGCCTCGTAGTCCTAGATGCCGTAGGGGCGATGAGCCAAACCTACCGAACAGAGGTCAGTATCCTCCTGGTAACAGGAGGAACTCAGAGTTAGGCTCTGCGGTCCGGGGTCCCCCATGGCATGATAATGCCCAGGGACACAACGACCAGCGCAGGCCGCCCTCTAACGCTCGGGACGCTTCAGCCAGGGATGGAAATCGAGGGAACAGTCAATCCCACCATAGCCAATCGAGGTTCAGATATGGCTATGGATATAATGAGGCTGACTCAGGCAAGGGAAACGCTGGCCGAAGGAATGAAGAAAGAGGTAGAGGCGGGAGCCAGGTACCTCAAGATGACCAACCCAATAGACGGGATGCTGGGGGGCAGCCCAGGCAAAATAATGTCTTCAACCGGCTCGGGGGTAGCGAGCAGCGGAGAAGAGACGAGGATTTGCGAGACGTACTCAATGATCACCGCGAGCGGCATGGCAAGAACGTCCCCCCAGCAACAAAGGCTACAGCGATTCCTGCCGCTGTACAGGCCCAGATAGATGCCCTCAACCAGGCAGTGCAATAGCTGGTCGGGGGAAGGACATCTTATATTGACCACGATAGGAGGAAAGGTACTCCTTTCGTCCAGAGGATAGCTATGGCAGAAACTCCAAGCAAGTTCAAAATGCCTACGCTTCCGAACATTGACGGGTATGGAGACCCAGTATCTCATGTCAATAAGTTTGAAATACAAATGGACATTCAGAAAGTGTCTGAAGACGCTCAGTGCAGGATCTTCCCTGCAACACTTTCTGAGGCCGCGCAGGAGTGGTTTTTTAAGTTCCCTCCTGCAAGCATAGTTTCTTGGGAAATGTTCGTAAGGGATTTTTACGGACAGTTCTATGCAGGTCGTGTGCATCCGACCGAAGCAAACCAGCTGGTTGAAATTCGCCAGCAGGATGGAGAATCAGTGAAGGACTACATCCAGCGATTTATGCGAGCAGCAGCTGGAGCAAAAACAGTGGGGGACGAAGGAAAAATGATGGCCATAACCGCAGGGGTTAGGCGTCACTCCCCCCTCTGGAAAAGCCTCCGAAAGGAAGGAGTGAGAACTACCCAGGAATTCTTGGATCGGGCTGATCGTTACATCAAGCTAGAAGACGCCATTGCTGATGATGGAAAGCCTTCCGGCAAGGATAAGAAGCCTGCCGAGCCCGCCAAAGCCGCCGATGGGTCCAAACCTAACGGCAACGACAAAGGTAACGAGAACGGCAACGGCAATGGCAAGAATGGTGGAAAACGGCCGCACAATGAGCCTTCCACCTCTGACAATAAACGAGCGAAGGGTAACCGTTATGAACCTCGGTTCACTAACTACACTGCCCTCGTCGAGTCTTGGGGAGAGGTTTATCAGGCCACAAGTTCTAGTGTGCCATATAAGAAACCTGGCCACATTCGAAAGGATATTTCGAAGAGAGACACTACCAAGTTCTGTCGTTACCATAACGACTACGGACATGACACCAATGAATGCAACCAGCTGAAGGACGAAATCGAGTTCCTTATTAGACAAGGACACTTGAGAAGATACGTACGGGCCTCGGGAAATTCCCAACGAGAAGCTCCGGGTAGCAACGAGCAGGCGCCCACGCGCCAACGCTCGCCGCCCTTACAGCATGCCCCTGTGACTGGCACATTATTGACCATTTGTGGAGGCCCGCACCTCATGGGAAATAGCGGAAAGGCCAGGGAATTATATGCTCGGACCCTGCGCCACTACCAGGACATTGAGATGATGACTGTGGAGGACCTCACACCAAAAAAGGCTCGATCAGAAGAGGGTGAGATAACCTTCTCTGATGGCGATGCCCAACACGTCCGATTCCCACATACCGATCCGCTGGTCGTGGATATCCAGATGGCTAACATGATGGTAAAGAGGGTGCTAGTCGATACAGGAAGTTCGGTGAATATCCTGTATAAGTCTTCGCTGGAACGTATGAAGTTGTCCGTTAAGGACTTGGAGCCCTGCAACCAAACGATATACGGCTTCTCTGGAGAAGGACTCACCCCCGCCAGATTGATCAGACTACCGGTGGCAACAGGTACAGCGCCTGCTACCAGGACATTACTCGCCACTTTTGTAGTGGTCGATTGTCCTTCGGCGTTCAATGCCGTCATTGGAAGGCCTATACTAGTTGATCTACGGGCCGTCATCTCTATGTGGCACTTATCCATGAAGTTCCCAACGGACGCAGGGGTAGGACGCGTGTTGGGGAACCAGAGGGAAGCCAGGGAGTGCTACAACGCCTTAATCACGAAGGCCAAAAGGGGAACGCCAAAAAGCCCTACCTCAGATAGGTTGCAGATGGCAGTTGATACACAAGCCCAATCCGGTGATGAAGTCACCAAATAGGGTGTTGCCCAAAGCGAGGATAGAGACTTAGATCCTCGCTTTGGGGATTTTGAAGAGAACGTTGGACCCGTCGAGGACCTGGAAGAGGTCCAACTCGACGAAAAAGACCCGACCAGAGTTGTAAAGGTCGGGAAAAACCTAGAGCCCACCACGAAGCACGCACTGGTGGGATTTTTGCGGAAGAACCAGGAGGTTTTTGCCTGGTCGCACAAAGACATGGCTGGGATAGATGCTGCAGTTATCAGCCATGTCCTAAATATAGACAAGACTTTTCCACCCGTGCAACAAAAGAGAAGGCTGCTCGATAAGGATAGATCGAGAGCCTTAAAGAAAGAAGTTGAAAGATTAAAGGAGAATGGGTTCATCAGGGTGGCATTTTATCCATCGTGGGTCTCCAATCCAGTGCTGGTTCCCAAGCCTAACGACAAATGGCGAACCTGCGTGGATTTTACAGACCTCAATAAAGCCTGCCCAAAGGATTGCTTCCCACTCCCAAGAATCGACCAACTGGTCGATGCTACTGCAGGACATGAGATCCTCTCGTTCATGGATGCATATTCGGGCTACAATCAGATTAGCATGCATCCCCCTGACGAGGATCACACCAGCTTTCGGACCGATACGGGCTTATACTGTTACAGAGTGATGCCCTTCGGACTGAAAAATGCGGGTGCGACTTACCAACGGCTAGTCAACCACATGTTTAAAGAGCTGATCGGAGTAAACATGGGGGTATACGTGGACGACATGCTGGTAAAGTCTAAAAAGGCAGAAGTACATGTAAAGGATTTACAAGAGTGTCTTGTTGTTTTGAACAAATACCAGATGAAGTTAAATCCCCTCAAATGTTCCTTCGGAGTTGGATCGGGGAAATTCTTGGGGTTCATTGTAAATTCAAGAGGAATCGAGGCCAACCCTGACAAGATAAAAGCCCTGATCGACATGAAGTCGCCAGAAAGGATCAAAGATGTACAAAGTTTAACCGGGAGAATCGCAGCCCTAAGTAGATTTATTTCGAAATCAACAGACAAGTGCGTCCCTTTTTTCAATCTACTTAGGGGAAATAAGAAGTTTGAATGGACAGGAGACTGCGAGCAAGCATTCCAGGCCTTGAAAGCTCATATGGCACAGCCTCCCATCTTATCAAAGCCAATAGAAGGAGAAACTTTGTTTGTTTACCTGGCGATTACAGAAGTTGCTGCGAGCGCGGTGCTAGTACGAGAAGAAGAAGGCGTACAGAAAGTGGTCTACTATGTAAGCAAAAGGCTGATCGGAGCAGAACTGAGATATCCACCAATCGAGAGGTTAGCATATTGCTTAATCCTGGCCTCTAGGAAGCTGCGCCCTTACTTCCAAGCCCATCCTATCACGGTTTTAACTGACCAGCCCCTGCGGCAAGTCCTCCAAAAACCAGAGGCGGCTGGGCGATTATTAAAATGGGCAGTCGAACTAGGGCAGTTCGATATAACTTATTCACCGCGAGTGGCAGTAAAGGGACAAGTATTGGCTGATCTTATTGCGGAGTTCACAGAACTCCCAGAGAGCGAGCAGTGCGAATTGCCGAATGCGCCTGAGCCTCAAGAGAAAGCTCCTTCGTGGAAGTTATTCACGGATGGGTCATCCAACGAATCCCACGCAAGCGCAGGAGTGATATTGATAACGCCAGAAGGGCATCGATTTCACTGCGCCATCAGGTTCGACTTCACCGCGTCAAATAATGAAGCCGAGTACAAAGCGCTCCTCGCTGGATTGAGAATGGCAAAAGATATGAGCATAAAAGCGCTTGATATTTACAGTGACTCACAGCTGGTCGTGAACCAGGTTCTAGGAGAATATCAAGCACGAGGTTTAAAAATGGTGGCCTACTTGAATAAAACAAAGGACCTGCTAGCCCAGTTCACAGAGTATACCCTCCAGCAAATACCGCGGGATTAGAATTCAAACGCAGACGCCTTAGCCAAACTTGCGAGCGCAAAAGATGCTGACACTTTGAACATTGTGCCAGTGGAAAGACTGAGTAAGCCAAGCATACAAGTGGTTGAGACCAATATGGAGATTCGAATGGAGGATACATGGATGGCACCTTACTTGGAATATCTGACGAACGGTGTGCTACCGGCAGATAGAAACAAAGCCAGAACTCTACAAAGGCGAGCCGCAAGGTACATACTAGTCGATGGTGTTATGTACCGAAGAGGATATTCAATGCCACTACTCAGATGTGTTACACCAGAAAAAGCTAAGGAACTCATGAAAGAGGTACATGAAGGCTTCTGTGGGGATCACGCTGGGGGGTAGAGTTTGGCAAAGAAGATTCTAAGGCAAGGCTACTTCTGGCCAACTATGAACGAGGATTCGATGGAGTTTGTACGACATTGCGATAAATGTCAAAGGTTCTCCAAAATTCCACGAGCAGCTCCAAACGAGTTGAAACAAATGCATAGTCTGTGGCCTTTTGCTGTTTGGGGCATAGATTTAATTGGATCTCTGCCAATGGGAAAAGGCGGAGTAAAGTACGCAGTCGTGGCAGTTGATTACTTCACTAAATGGGTCGAAGCTGAACCACTCGCCACCATAACGACCAAGAAAGTTCTTGACTTTGTCATAAAGAACATTGTTTGCCGCTATGGCTTGCCCAGGAAGATTGTTTCAGACAACGGAACCCAATTTGACAGCGACTTATTCACCGACTTTTGCGAAAGGCATGGAATTATTAAAAGCTTTTCTTCAGTTGCGCATCCCCAAGCAAACGGGCAGGTCGAAGCCGTGAATAAAACTCTTAAAGATACCCTGAAGAAGAGGCTTGAAGATGCTAAAGGAGCATGGCCGGAGCAGCTGCCTGAAGTCCTCTGGTCGTATAGAACATCTCACCGAACAGTGACAGGACATACCCCATTTTCCCTAGCTTACGGATATGAGGCTATGTTACCTGTCGAGTTAGATCCCCCCTCACATCGACGTATAACGTACGACCAGGACCAAAACAGCCAACTAATGATGGAGTCCCTAGACTCAATTGACGAGATACGGGAGAAGGCCCAGCTCCGAGTTGCTGCGTACCAGCAAAAAGTCGCCCGGTACTTTAACTCCAAAGTTAAAGAAAGGAAATTCAACGTCGGTGACTTGGTGCTACGGCGAGTTTTCTTAAATACCCGCGACCCCACTGCTGGAGTACTCGGACCTAATTGGGAAGGACCATACCAGATTGAAGAAGTCCTTCATTCGGGCACCTATAAACTTGCACGCCTGAACGGAGATCTCGTTCCATGATATTGGAATGGGGAACACCTGCGCAAGTATTATCAGTGAACAGCCCTTCTTAAAGGACTGGCTTGTATTAAATTTTACTTTTTACAAGTTTTGCAAAGAGAATTAGCCACGTTGTATGGATAATCGCTCGTATATGTAAGATTCTATTTTAGAATCACTCGTAAAGACAGGTTTAGTCCATTTTTAATACGAGATTATAAGGGACTGTGCGCAGCCAGTCATTCTTGGCAGCCTTTGTGAATTTATATTTACAAGTATTTGTTCATTACGTGTGTTGTTTTGCTGCATTACAAGTATTACTTTTTCACCCGAGCAGAAATGTTCGAGCAGGTCATGGTCAAGGCAAGTGACCAAGGACCTAAAGCTCCTCGATCACTTGAGGGGCATATAAGGCACATCGATAGCAAAGCGTACCATGAGGTATGTAAACACATGAACAAAATGAGTGAAAGCATGCTAAGGTACTTAAAGTATTTTTCAAAATTTATATTTTGTTAAATCAAGCCAAAGTACTATGCTAAGTTCGGTCATGCGAACAGATGTTATAGTAGATGAAAATATTATAACATTATAAAGCAATCTTTTACACCGCAAGCATCACTGCTTGGATGTAACTGTTCAAATAAAAGGAAAAGTTTGATGCCCATGCAACAAATTCAAAAAAGATATTGTCTTTACATCACGACCCGTGGGTCGTGTAATCAAAAGAAATAAAAAATAATAATAAAATCTCAAGAGGCATTCGGAGCAGGAGGGTCTTTATCAGCGTTCTAGTTGGTCGCATCCTCGGTGAATCCTTCTTCCTCTGTGCCAGCAATGCTTGGAGAAGCAGGGATCCTTGCTCTTGCCTCCTCTTCAGCCAGTTGAGCAGTGCAGCGAGCTAGCTCAACAGTCCTAACATCTTCTGAAAGATAGCCGAAGTTGGCGCCCTGATTGTTTTTCCAGAAGTTGTAAAAACACCGGAGCGTCGCGTTCTTATACCTTTCCAGATTCTTGGAGTTGTCAAGCTTCAGCTGCTCCACTTGGCTCTCAAGGGTGGCGATGGCCTCATTCTTGGACTTGAGCTCCTCGCCCAGTCTCTTGCATTCTCGAAATAGGACTCGGCTGGACTCCTGATACTCCTCCCTCTGCTTCCTTATAGCTACCTTCGAAGCTTCAGCCTCCGATAACTTCGTCACCGCGGCATCCCTCTGCTGAACGATCACCTCCAACTCCTTTGCATGCCTGGCCTCTGCAGCCGAAAGTTCTTCGGCTGCTTTCACCTGGTACCTCTCGATAGCCTTTGCCCGAGCCTGTTCGATGGTGGCTTGGGTGCGGGTACGAGCAGCAGTTGCAGACAGCAAAGCTTAAGGACAGAAGATAAAGTTAGAACTTGTTGCAAAGAATAAAAGACTAAGGCCAAAGAGATAAGAAGCACTTACGTTGGCTATTTCGTTCAAGGTCTTGTTCAGAATTTGATCGACCCCCATACTCTCTGCCTCAACCATTGCATCCTTGACGCGGTCGTCCTTCACGATGTGCGCAAGGCGGTCTTTGGCTGCTCATAAGGCGCAGCTCGAGAGTTTGGCCCCAAGAGTTTCTTCCCACTTGTTTTGTTCCCTGATGGGCGCAGCCGGAGGGTTTGTTGGAGCAGGAGGAGTCTCCTTCTCAGCAGGAGCTGGAGGATGAGCATAAGTTTGCCCAGTTGGCATGTCCTTGGAAGGATCTTCTGTTCGACTCTTTTTGGCAGGTCCCTGGCTTGTTTCGCCGTTGTGTCTCCTTGACGACTTTCGCCGGAGCTGAGGAACTTCCTCTTCCTCCTCAGCCTGGTATAGGTCGAAGACGTTAGGAGTGGCCATATCTGCATACAAGCAAACACATGCAAAGGGTAAGATAAAGCCAGATGAAAAATCCTTATCAGACGGAAAAGAAGGTCACAAAGTTAATACCCGAGCTACAACTACTGGTCGCTACACTATTGACTCTATTAGTCATACACTCATTATCTGGCATGAAGAAGTCTGGCCCTAGATTTGGAGTATATGTAAAGTTGCCCTCCCCGTCAAACAAGTGACAGGGAATTGGCAAGCTATTTAAAAGCAAATTTACTGTACCATTTTCATCGGAGGATTCCCCGAAGTCCACAATCGGCTCTTTGGCCTTTTGTTTCCCCTTGCCTTAGGGAGCAGAAGGACTGCCCGTGGGTTCCCTGATTGTAACCCCCATCGGCCTCCTTCGTGCAGGAGACGCAGGAGGTTGCTGCTCGAGAACCCCCTCAGCAGTGGCATCGGCTACCACGGGTCCTCTTGTTTCATGGCGAGGAGCCAGGAGGCCAGCTAGCCTCAGATTATCATCAGTGACCAGGGACTTGACGCTTTTTTCTGCGTCCGTCATCCTGGCCAATGCATTGGACCTCAACACCATGTCTGGTGTTGGGGTCGGACGTAACCATGGGCCTGAAAGACAAAACACACTTTAGGAAAAATGAAGGGAAATTCACTGATAAAGCAGCACTTACCTCCTCGAGCGAAGGCCAAGTTGTTGCTGGTTATGTCCGGAGTAAGGAAGTACTCCTTGATGTACTGCCCCACGTTGGATATGTGCGTGGTGGCACTCAGGAACGTCCGGTTTGTCTCCTGGTGACAAAGATGGAAGAATCCCGTCCCATACTGTTGAGGGTTGGACTTGAGATCAAAAAGATAATTGATCTCATGGGGGGTAGGTTCTGGCCATTTTTTAAGTTTGTACAGGATATAGAGTGCAGCCAGCATTCTATATCCATTTGGAGTAATCTGGAAGGGGGCAACATCGAAATAATTAGCCACCCCCTGATAAAAAGGATGTAGCGGGAGCACAGCCCCCGCCTCTATGTGGTACCAAGACCAAGCACTGTATACACCTCCAGGGAGGTTAGCCCTTTGGTCTGCGGCAGGAATTTTGAGAGTGACCCCTGTGAGAGGATACTTCCTAAGATAGTTGGCAAGCATCCTGGGAGTTACAAGGCTGGTCGGGGAGAAATACCACTCGACATCAGGCAAATTCTGATGGCGAGGGCGGGCTCTAGTTTGGATGTTAGGGTCAAGAGCAGGATTGTTTCGGCCACTGGTCGAAGGAACCCCAGCATGTGAATCAGGCTGGGCAGGAAGGTTTGGACTATCGTCGGATTCAGGTCTTTTCTTGCCTAAAGATTTGGAATGAGCCATTTGAGGAGGAGAAGGACGAGGTCTGGAGGAAGATCGTGAAAATGGAATCTCGTGAATTCGGTCGGTCGGTCGTTCTCCGCCTTCGAGCAGCTGGGTGAGAAGATCGTCGTCGATGGGCCGTTCACCTCCCCACAAATCTGGCATCAAAGTCTGCAAACAGAAGAATGGGGAGGTGAGGATAGATAATTTTTAAAGGCTTTTTAGAATAGCGCTGGTCGAGTATAAAAGTCAAGCTTTTATACAACAGCATTCTAACAAAAAGCTAAATCTTTCCACACGAACAGTTTAAGAAACGGATCAAAGGGTGAAAGCAAAAAGTTTTTCAAAAAAGCTTTTTCAACTCCCCTTAGGGCGGGAAAAACCTATTTTCCAACTAGCCTAAAGATCGAATTTTTACTTCGGTTTTACGTCCTAACAGCATGATCCCAACTATTAAACTAACTCGTAACTCTTTTTACCCACAAGACATTCTACTCACAAGCATCTCAAACCAGAAGCAGATGATCTCAAACAGTCAATATACAGGAGCATGCATTATGAAAATTTGAAGCCTAAGGATTCAAAAACTTACCAGAAAGATGGTCGTGGAGATTGGTAAAGGGTCTTCGGAAATCAAGGAGCTCTCGGGCTGAGTCTTGAAAATGCAGAAGAACGGTCTCGGGGGAAGATTGAAGCTCTGGTTTTTAGGGTTTCTTGAGAAGGCAATGGCGTGCGTAAAAAGAAAAAGGGAAGTTTGGAGATGTTATATAAGTTTGTCTGTGGCATAAAAAAGGTGTAATCATCAGTTTCCCTTTTTCGAAGTATGGGGAAGCGGAATAGCCGTCGAATTATTATTGGGGAACCGAAAGGTCATGATTAGACAGGAGTAGGTTGCTTTTTCCAAGAACACACGAAGGGTTCTGACACGTATGGTGGGGTTACCGAATAGTCGTTCGCTCAAAAGTTTATTTATTGCTCGTAATAAATAAACTTGGGGGGAAAATGTTATCCAAAAAATTGGCATTGATGACGTGGCAAGTGATCCCTGGACACGTGGCTGACATCTGGAGAAACTCTGCTAGTGTATCGACCGGAAGGTACATTATAAGCAGGAGGCGGCCCAGTCTCACCTACGACCAGTCTGGTCGATGGTTCCGCATGCAATGTAATATTACTATAAAGATCTTTGTAGATCCCGAATTTAACTCATACAATCTCCTGAGTATCCGATTATTCAGGAGAGAATATCTGTAACAATCTTGTGTAATCCCCCTTGAGCCTATAAATAGAGAAAGATAGCTCAAGGAAGGGACTTTTGGCTTTCGAATGACTTGAGACTAGTGTAATTCTACTTGAAATATTGTATTGTTCTTCAGAGGTTGGTGAAACTCATTGAACCCTTGTTCTTTGATCACTCCTTTGATTCTCACATCAATAACAATCTAAGTGGACGTAGGTCATTACCAGTTCTTGGGGTCGAACCACTATAAAATATCGTGTTCTTATTACTTTTGTCATTCGATTCTTTTCAACACATTCATTCACATCAAGCATATTCTGACTCCGTATCAGTTGACCAAAATCTGGGTCAACATGGTTAAAATCCACCTAATCCACGAGTCTATATAATTGATGTTTCTCTCTCTATTTTGGCAGAGTTTCAGTATTAAAGAATAATCAGCCCCTTTTCCTGTCCAATATTCTCAGTATTTATAGAGAAATTCCATGGACATGTTTGGGTAACCGTGTGAGTCAATCACGCATATTTATTACATTTAATACATATATTTTCTATTTATAATGGGATATGATTTGGTCCTACAGTAAATGTGGTATTTTTTGATAAATTCTAGATAATTAATTGTGGTATTTTTGCAAATGAAATAAATTGTGGTATTTTTGCTCAAATTCATAGAATTGCTCATATAATAACATGATTAGGCCCATCCAATTATAACATGTCTGTTTGCACTATGTGTTGTATTTTTGCAATTGGGCTTAGATGCTTATAGTGGCCCATATGTTTGTTAGAACTATGGTTTTTGCCAAATAAAATATTCATAAAATGATAGGTTTTATTTGGGCCCATTAGAAAATGTAAAGTTCAAATTCCACTCTTGTGGGTGATTCCACTTGTGACGGCCCATTCGCTTTGCATGACTATAGTGGGCCTAATCAATTAATAACAATTAATAAAATGAATGTTTAAATTCCTGTCTTTTGGACCTTGTATGGAAGATTGGGGGTCTTTGTAGTGGGAACGACATACTGGACCCAACCCTCCTCAATACAATCCCAATTTTTAAGGCTCATTTTCCTGAGTTGGACTTAATTGTACAGGTTCATTATATTAGTTAAACCTAAATATTAATTAGCAACAAATTAATTCTAAATTAATTGAATTTGTTTCAATATGATACTTTAGAATTAATAGGAAATTATAGGACTTTGGTTTTAAAAATTTTAATCTTACAATTTTTGGAGAACGATAGTCATTAATTTTCCAAAATTAATAATAAAAATACTATTTTTTTAATTTTATAATGAGCTTATTTTAAGAATTTTTATTCGATCTCCACCGTTGGTATAACATAGTCAATAGCTTAATGGGGCCTCGAGACACTTTGATTCGTCCCCCTACGGAAGGTGTTCATTAGTTATTTTGACAACGTTAGATTTCAAAAGATAGATAAGTATAGGTCAAAATTATACTAGAGTCACCCCAACGGTAACTACTAGGACTAAATCTATGATTATCGAAACCGTGGGTCTAGCTCATAAAATAAGAGATTTTGTTTTCATATTTTGATCGAATAGTAGGTTGTTAATAATGGTGTCCATTATTAAATAGGTTTACAACTTTATTTAACTAGTGGTATTTTTTACTCTCGCCAACCGAGACAAGGAGATCATAGATTAGTTAAAAACCTAAAGAAATAGAGATATGATTATTTTGGTATTTTTTCTCATATCTTACATATTTTTTATATATGTTGCGCTATTTCTTGAAATTTGTGTGAATAGGAGTTTTATTAAGCAAATGTGATTGATTTCTATTTTATTAATAATTAGTAGTTTTAAGTTTGGTTATGTCTACTCCCATCCTTTCTCAACTTTCGATGGAGAAACTCACTGGAGAAAACTTCCTCAAGTGGAAGCAGAATATCAACATAGAGTTTCTTGGTGACAACTCTGAATTCATCATGACTGAGGAATCCCCAGAACGAGCATCGTGTCCGCATGTTCGTGATGGCACCGTCAATGCTCTGACGGCAACGTAAATGCTCAGATAGCACCATCTATGCAAGTTCGTGATGACACCATAAAGGCTCGAATGGAATCGTGTTTGCACGTTCATGATCAACTCAACTATGTTCTAGCACAGCTCATGAACGAGCTTCAGATTATTGAGCCTATCATGGGTGGACCTAGTAAAGGAGGAGAGAATAAGACTACTATAGCTGTTGATCCAGCTAAGGCTGAAGCTAACCAAGCTTCATCTTCGAAAGCTGGAAACAAGAGGTAAGGTGGATGTGACGCCCCACATCACTATGGCTGCTTTCTGGAATGATGACTGGCCCTACAAACCAAGACAAGTCTTTCCAACGTGCTTTGTCCTCACTCGCACACTTCCTGGGAAAACTTACCAGGAGGTCACCCATCCCTAGATTACTCCAAGCCAAGCACGCTTAACCATGGAGTTCTCAAGTGATGGGCTACCGAAAAGAAGATGCACCTTCCTGATATAGGTAGTACCCATCAATCTATTTAAGCCCTCTTCAACTGTGCAGTCCCATACCTACACAGTCTTAGAATCATTACACTTGACCTTCCCCAGGCGGTGTGGGATTGCACAGCTTACCCGGTCTTTCCCCTTACGGATCACGGGATTTTGACTGTCACAGTGGACAAAACAACAACCTCAAGCCTGCAAAGGCTGCAAACACTAGTGCACAACCAATTGCACAGACGCCTAAGGGGATGAACAAGAAAAACAAAAAAGGTAAAGATAAGTGCTTTCATTGCAAAGAGAAGGGGCATTGGAAACGAGATTGCCCCAAGTTTCTAGCAGCGAAAAACAAAGGTAATGATTATAGTTCATTTATCTTAGAAACATGTGTTTTAGAGAAAAATAAATCTATTTGGATTATTGATTCTGGATCTACCAACAATTTTTGCAACTCTTTACAACTTCTTGAATCGTGGGAGGAAGTGGACGAAGCAGCTTAAAGCTTAGAGTTGGGAACGGAGCGTTCGTTGCGGTCCAAGCTAGAGGAAGAGCTCTTCTGAAGTTCGGAAATAAATACTTAATTTTAAAAGATGTATTTTTTATTCCAAATTTTAGTAGAAATTTCATTTCAGTTTCCATGTTGCATATAGAACAATTTGTTATGACCTTCACAACTTCTAATATATCTATATCTTTCAATGGATCACAATTGTGTATTGCATGTTTGGAAAACGGGCTTTATATTCTGCGACCTAACGAACCCCTCGCTCTTAACAATGATTTATTCAAAGTAGCTAAACTTAGGACCAATAAACGTCAAAAGACCAATGATGATAATATGACGTATTTATGGCACTTGAGACTAGGTCACATTGGCTATGATAGGATTCAAAGACTTACAAAGGAAGGGCCTTTGAGGGAACTCACCTTAGGTGAATTACCTATCTGTGAATCTTGTCTAGATGGCAAACTGACCAAGCATCCATTCTCTGCAAAGGGTGGTAGGGCCAAAGAACCACTTGGACTTGTTCATGCAAATGTTTGTGGACCATTGAATGTACAAGCCAAGGGTGGTTTTGAGTATTTCGTCACTTTTATTGAAGATTACTCTAGATATTCATGTCTTTACCTAATGCATAGGAAATCAGAAACATTTTCAAAGTTTCAGGAATTCCTAGCGATGGCTCAGAACCAATTAGGTAAAACGTTAAAGAACTTGCGATCTAATAGGGGTGGAGAATAATTGGATATGTAGTTCCAAGATCATTTAACTGAACTTGGGATTTTATTACAATTTACTACCCTCGGTACTCTGCAACATTGGGGTGAAGCGGAATGCTGGAACAGAACTTTATTGAAAACGGTTAGATGCATGCTTAGTAACTCAACTCTACCAACTTCGTTCTGGGGACATGCAATTGAAACCGCGAATGACATTCTCAATGTCATGCCATCTAAATCAATCCTCAAAACACCTTTAGAATGCAAGAATGGTCGTGAACCGAGTTTATGCCATTATAGAATCTGGGGGTGTCCCACTCACATCTTGAGGAAAAAGGAAGGAAAGCTAGAACTGCGAACTGAAGTTTCCATGTTTTTTGGCTATCCTAAAGGTACTCAGGGTGGAATTTTCTATAGTCATTCAGAAAAGAAAGTGTTTACTTATACGAATGCTATTTTTCTGGAAAATTATTGTGTGCAAAACTTCAAACCACGTAGCAAAGTAGTTTTAAAGGAGATGGTTAAAGAATTGACTTCAACCAATGTTCCATAGTCATCAATGGAAGTTGATGATGAAATTCCCACTCTTCATGTCCAACCGACGCAAGTCGATTTAAATGAAGAAAGTACCACAATTTCTGAGCAAATAGTCACGAAGCCTTGTCATAGTGGGAGGGTTTCTAGGAACCCAATTCGCTATGGTTTGGATGGTGAAACCAATATAGTTGTTGGTGACACTAGTGATGATGATTTGTTGTCTTTCAAACAGATAATGGCTAGCCCATAAAGGGAACTATGGCTCAAAGCCATGAAACAGGAAATAGAGTCCATGTACTCAAATTTGTCTGGGATCTGGTGGAAGCACCTAGTGACTTTAGGGCCATTGGGTGCAAGTGGATCTATAAGAGGAAATGAGGTGTTGATTGAAATATCGAGACTTATAAAGCTTAATTAGTGGCAAAGGGTTATACCCAAAGAGAAGGCATGGACTATGAGGAAACTTTTAGTCCGGTAGCCATGCTCAAGTCCATTCGCCTCCTCTTATCCATAGCGACCGCTCTCAACGATGAGATCTGACAAATGGACGTCAAGACAGATTTTCTTAATGGAAAGCTTGAAAAAGTCATTTATATGGATTATCCATAAGGATTTAAAGTAGTTGGACAAGAAAGAAAAGTTTGCAAGTTGAATAGGTCTATTTATGGACTTAAGCTAGCTTCTCGTTCCTGGAACCTTAGGTTTGATGAAATAATCAAAACCTATGGAATTGAACAAAATATTGATGAGCCTTGTGTTTACCAACTAAAGGCAAATCAAATAGTGGTATTCCTAGTTTTTTATGTAGATGATATCTTACTCATTGGAAACAATGTTAAGAAATTGTCAGATGTGAAGAATTGGCTGAGCACTCAATTCCAGATGAAGGATTTGGGTGAAGCAAGTTATGTTCTACGTATCCAGATCATTAGGGAAAGAAAGAACAGACTCTTAGCTTTATCTCAAGAAGCTTACATAGATAAAGTGCTTGAACGATTCTCAATGACAAATTCTAAGAAAGGATGTTTAACGTCCCGACATGGAATTCATCTTTCAAAGAAGCATTCTCCCCAAACTCCTGGAGAGGAAGATGCAATGAGAAAAGTTCCTTATGCATCTGCAGTTGGAAGTCTGATGTATTCCATGTTGTGTACTATACCAGATATCTGTTATGTAGTGGGAGTAGTGAGTAAGTATCAGTCAAACCCAGGACCAAAACATTGGATAGCAGTTAAGCATATCGTGAATTATTTAAGGCGGAATATGGATTATATGTTAGTCTACAAGGATGGTATTCTGAACTATGTAGGCTACACCGATTTAGATTTTCTGACTGATATCGATGACAGGAAGTCTACTTCTGGAATGGTGTTTACTCTTGGGGTGGAGTTGTGATATGGAGAAACGTAAAGCAGTCTGCAATCTCATATTCCACCATGGAGGCTGAGTACATAATCGTGTCAGAAGCAGCTAAGGAAATAGTCTGGCTAAAGAAGTTCTATTCGGATCTTGGTATTATTCCAGACATGGATAAACTTGTGTTGTTTTGTGACAATATAGGAGCGATAACCAACTCGAAAGAACCTCGTAGTCACAAGAGGAGTAAGCATATAGAATGGAAGTATCACATTATTTGAGAATATGTGGCCAGGGGAGATGTGAAGGTTATGAAGATTGCATCTGAAAACAATCTTGCAGATCCGTTTACAAAGACACTACCAGAAGCTACATTTGATAAGTATATCAAAGAAATGAGATTAATAGAATTAAGGCATTAGTTTCAATTAATGCAAGTGGGAGTTTGTTAGGGTTTTATGCCCTAATTAAAACTCAATTTCTTTGTAATCTCATTTATTATCAATAAAAGAATAGAAATCATTTTTTGACTAGGTGAATAACTTTGCTCACATGTTTTATTTTCATGATTATTTGTTTAATATAAAATTATATTAAATCCCGAGCATATAGCTAATCGTATTTATAGTGACGTAATCATAGTGGAATATAAATATGATTATATGTTCAAAATAAGTTAGTCATAAGATTAGTCAGTGCACAGAATTTTCACTGACTTGCCAATCTATGATATGATCTACTTACACATTACAGTGTTATGTTCTTTCCAGAACATTAGCAATGTAGATATGATCGGATGTATTTGTTACATCGGACTGAACCAATATTGTAGTTGATAAGATAAGTAAACATACCATTATTATCTATTCTAGTCATATCATATAGTTGACCATAGGTCAATTCAATCTCAATTCTGAGTGGTTAGTATTCTAACTGATTGTATTATTTGAGTTCTTTGACTTGTTCGTTACCAGCTTACCCTACGGACTAGCCCATACTTACATCTTGGGAACTCGGTAGTATAATTGAGTGGAGTGTTAATCATAGATATTAACATCTATAGCTTCTGATGTAGAAGTGAAATGATGGTTTCCTTTTAGTTTGGTTCAAGGTCTTAAATGATAGAGATCTCATTTCAGTAATTAAATTAGTTTATTGAAATATCATTTACAAGGAACTAAGTGTTTTAAGGATAAAATACAATGACGGGTAAAACGGTGTTTTAGTCCTATATCATTGTAGACTGTCTATATAGGATTGAGTGACAATTATGGTTGTAACAATGGATAATTAATAGCATATTTATATTTGTTATAGAGCGTTCTATGAATTCAAGAGTGCAATTCCGAGTCTCTAGTGGAGTCACGAGGAATTAATAAGTTAGTAAATTTATTTGTTAGATTTATAATAACTTATTGGAGCTTGATTTCATAGGCCCATGGTCTCCACTATACCTTGGATAAAATCATCTAGATAGTCTCAATTAATTGATTTTATTATCAATTAGAATTATCAAAGTTGACCAGGTAAATTTTGGATAGTTTCACAGGGTTTTGTAATTTTGAGAATAAAAGAGAAATTTGGGAAGATTTATTAATTAAGATAAATTGGAATATAAATTGATAAATAAGTTTAAATCAATGTTAAAATTATAAATAATTAATTTCATAAAGGATTTAAACAATTATTTAATTAATTAAATCAATAGAAAATAATACAGGCTTTGATTTTAAGTCCAATGGGCTTATAATCAAATGGGAAATTTCACGGGCCTAAAGCTCATGATAATTTTGACCTAGGGATGTTAATTGGCTATTATTTTATTGATTTTTTAATTAAATTAAATGGCCTAATTAAGTCTATAAAAGGAGTGCTTAGTGAGAGAAGAAAACATAAGTTTAGAAGTCAAAAACACAAGTTTCTGATAGTTTTTAGATTCTCTCTAAACACAAGTTCTTTTTCTAAGCCTTATTGTTGTTTTCTCTTCTACTCTGTGTATCTATCTCATGTGTTGAGAATTGCCCACTCTAGTCTAGGTGATTCTAAGGATACTTTGGAAGGCTATGAAAAAAATTGAAGATCGGCTTAGTTTCTTGGTAATACTCTGCAACAGAAAGGATACAAGGGTTAGAGAAACTGAAGGAATGACTCATTCATCATGCTGCGTATAATGTAAGTATTCTTATAATTATTTATCTTTGAATTAAATTTTAGAAACATGCTCTAGGTTATCTCATATTAACTTGTTTAATATTAGATCTACATAAAAATAAATAAAGATCTTGTACATGTTTCCCAACATCCTCCGGGGCAAGTCATCACGATACCTGCTCCAGCTCCCCCTTTGTTGGATGCCCCATCCACGTGGAGGCTCCATTCCTCCAACTTTCTTTCCTTTTCATTACCAACCGATTATCTCCCTCCTATATCTCCTTTGTCATTGGGCTGATAGGTGAACTCGACTATGAAGTCCACAATCACTTGCCCATTGATGGAGGTCCTTGGGGTATATGTGATGTCGAATTGACTTAACTCAATCGACCATTTCATCAGTCTTCTCGAGCTTTCAAGTTTGTGCAAGACCTGTCTCAAGGGGTTATCAATGAGTACCTCAATCACATGGGTGTGAAAGTGGGGCCTTAACTTTCTTGAGGCCACAACTAAGGCATATGCTAACTTCTCTATCTCTGGGTATCGGGTCTCTGCGTCTACCAGTCGTTTACTAACATAGTACACAGGTTGTTGGTGCTTCTTTTCTCCTTTAACCAGGGCAACGCTTATGGCATTCTCAGATATTTCCAAGTATAAGTATAGCCTTTTGCCCTTCTCGGGTTTAGCCAACAAGGGTGGCCTCCCTAGGTGCTCCTTCAACTTGGCAAAGGCTTCCTCGCAATCTCCATCCCAAGAAAACTTTTTGCTCCCTTTTAGGACGTTGAAGAATGGGAGGCACTTGTCTGTGGACCTCGAAATGAATTTGTTGAGTGCTGCCACTCTTCTCGTTAAACATTGCACCTCTTTCTTGCTCTTGGGTGGATCCATTTCTACTAGTGCCTTTATCTTGTCAGGGTTAGCTTCAATGCCTCTAGAGTTGACCATGAAACCCAAGAACTTTCCCGAAGAGACTCCGAAAGTGCACTTGAGTGGATTCAGCTTCATCTGGTATCTTCGGAGTGTGTTGAACATCTCACTCAAGTCTTCATTGATTTCTTTGACATTTTTGGTCTTTACCAACATATCATCAACGTATACCTCCATGTTCCTTCCTATCTAGTTAGCCAACATCTTGTTCACCAATCTTTGGTAGGTGGCACCTTCGCTCTTCAATCCAAAAGGCATCACTTTGTAGCAATAGAGTCCTTTATCCATTATGAACGAAGTATGCTCTTCATCAGTGGGGTTCATGGGTATCTGGTTGTACCCAGAGTAAGCATCCATAAAGCTTAGTAATTCATGTCCGGATGTCACATCCACCAATTGATCTATTCTTGGAAGCGGGAAGCTATCCTTAGAACAAGCCATATTGAGGTTAGAGAAGTCCACACATGTCCTCCATTTTCCATTCGGTTTTGGGACTAGTACTGGGGTTCAATACCCACACAGGGTAAAATGCTTCATGAATGAACCCATTTTCCTTCAATTTGTCGACCTCCTCCTTCAAGGCAGCATACCTTTCTAGGTCGAGCGCTCGTCTCTTTTGCCTAACTGGCCTTGCCTCGGGGTTGATATTTTAATGGTGGCATATGATGGAAGGAATACATCGAGATTATCCTTCAGGAACCTCACCAATTTCTCCTTTGTGCCATCTTGAAGGTTTTTTCCCACCTTCAACTTTCGTATTGGTTCTTCCATTACAACGATTTCTTCTAACTCCTCCACAGGTTCAACCCCTAGCTCCTCTGTGACTTGGAGGTCTAGTTCCTGTGGGTTTGTGCTTCCATGCATTACCAATGTCATCGATTCTCAAGGATTTACAGACGTGCAAAGGGAGGTGTTGTAACACTCCCTCGCTTCTTTTTGTTCCCCTTTCATACCCACAATTCCCCCAGGAGTTGGAAATTTGACAACTAGGTGGTATATTGAAGTTACATCTTTCAATTCTCTCAGGGATGATCTCACCAATACTGCATTGAAAGCCAAAGCATAATCTACTACGACGAAGTTTTCCATGATAGTGGTTTGTTAGGGCTTTTCTCCCATGGTGAGGGCCAATTAGATCACTCCCAATGGTTGTACCGAGTCCCTTGTGAATTCATATAAGGAGGAATGACAGGGTTTCAAGTGTCTGACGCCCAATCCCATCTACTATAAAGCGGGGTGATACAAGATATCCACGGAACTTCCGTTGTCTATGAGGACCCGATGTACCCTCATATTGGCCAGTTGAACGGTCAGTGTAATGCCCTAAACTCCAGGGACCGTTATGGTGTGCATTTTAAACAATGCTAAACTCGTTAATTGAGTCATTTGGCCATAATCGTGTAACTAAGTATGATTAGCAATTTAGGGTTAAAATTTTTGGTTAAGATACAACATTTCACTAAAACGTTTACTATATACATTGGGATCGCAAAAATATAATTTAAAGGTTAATTACAACAAAAGATTTACAACCAGCCGAACTAAGCAGTAAAATAGGGTTTAACCCTAGTTCCTCTTTATACCCTCGGTCGTGGCAGTCAAGCAGCCGCATATGTACACATCGTCACCTAAGCTTTCCAACTCAAGGATGGTCCAACTTTCTTTTGCCTTTACCTGCACGACATAGCGCCCGTGAGTTGAAGCTCAACAAGAAAACTCAATATGCTCATGAACAGTAATAACATGTTACAAAATCATATCAGGCATGTCTAGCAATAATAGCCCTATTCATGCATGCAAATAAGTCCAAATAATGATGGTTGTGGGGCCTACCCTCCTATATGGATGACTATCAAGTCAATCCTAAACAGATGAGTGATTAACACTTGAGATTTTGATAACCATGCTGGGGTGTGTAGCCCTAATCAGATGAGTGATTTAACACTTTGAGGTTCTGATAACCATGCTGGAGCTTATAGCCCTAATCAGATGAGTGATTAACACTTGAGGTTCTAATAACCATGCTGGGGCTTATAGCCCTAATCAAATGAGTGACTGATGAGTAAGTCACTAACGTAAACAAGATGAGTGACTGATGAGTAAGTCACTAACGTGGTCTCAACACCCAGAGCCATTTGACGATGCAGTCACCTGGGCCTCCTTGCCCTGGCTCTAAGTGACTAGCCATTAGGCTAGACAAGCCCTTTTACTTTTCATCGAACTTGAGGTCGGTCCGGCATTAATGCTCATGATGAGTCATTCAAAGCTTATGTTTATTAGATCTAATCATTTCGACTTGTGTTAAACACATCAGTGTCGTTCTTGACTCTTAAGCCAATACCATACGGCCTGTGCTGATTTCTCACTCATGGGTCAATGCCATGCACAAGTAAGCAATGTAACCAGGCATATATCATATGTCAAATATCCAAATGTAGGGCATTCAACATGCTTACTTAACAATTACTAGCATAATTATGATCATGCACAAATACAAAGACTCAAGCTCTGATCAATCTCATATTCAACATTCATGGCATGCTCTAATCACATGTTTCTCATGCATCACATATTGGGTGCAGTTTTCTTACCTCTGGTTCGAGCGAGAAATAATAATTGAACGACCCTTGAAAACGATCGATCCTTTAATCCCTTAGCTGTAACGACTCGAATTTGCTAATCGGGCTTAGGGCCTTGATTAGTGTGCCTGGAGGGAAATAAGTGGTTTAATATGCTTATATGTGAATTTATGTGTATACATGATTATGATGCATGTTTAATTGGGTTAAATGTGAATGTGGGCCCCGTCTGGATATTAGGGGAATAAATGTGATAAATGAGATATATGTTGTATATGTGTGATATGTCTGTACAGCACGGTCTGAGACAGTCCTGGGGAGCGGTTAGCCAGAGAGTCACAACGGGGTTGAGATTTGGACTCGGGGCGAGTCGAGGGGTAATTCGGGTATTAGTTGAGTTATGAGATTATCGGGACATAGAAATAAATATTTGGAGATATATTTGAGGATAGAGTACCTAGGCGGGAATATTTGGGGAATTTACCATTTTTGCCCTCGGGGACGTTTTGGCACCCCGAGCCTTAAGGTAACCTTTAGACTTAAGTTATATAAAACAATAAAAGAAAGGAACTGTTTAGAAACCTTGAGAAACCGACCCATACTTTCCTAGAACTGAAGTTAGTTTTTTCTTTCCTTTCTCTTACACTCTCTAAGGTAAAACTCAAGAGGAAACTCATAGGAAATTCTTGGTGCAAGCTAGCATAAGCAAGGGGATTCAGTTGTGTTAACTCAGAAGCTTAAAGCTTGTGGATTAAGGTTCAACATCAGGGGTTTGAATTCAGCAAGAGGTAAGTTTTCCATGGAAGTTATGTTCAAGTTTCAGCCAAGTTTTAAGCTTTGCATGTGGATAGAATTTAGGCTATTTTTGGGTGTTCTAGTTGTATTTTGGAGTAGAATTCTGTTGAGTTTTGGTGTTAATATTGAGCTGAAATGAAGGTATTATTATATGGGATTATTGGCTTAGCTTTGGTGGGAATTGGCTTGAAGAAAGGATGGAAAACTGGTGTAGAAATCTGGGTTCGCTGTATAGCGCCGCGGCCCTAGGAGGGGTGCGCCGCGGCCCACGTGTGCGCGCAGCCATGGGAGGCTGAGAAAATTCAAGTGCGCCGCGGCCCGCGTGGTGGTCAGTGGAGAGCTAGCCTCTGTTTTGAGGCTAGCCGCGACTCTAGTGGGAGGGGCCGCGGTCCTTAGTGTCAGTGAGGATTTTAATGATATTTTTTACTTGGGAACTTAAAGGGTAAGGCTCGGGATGGATCTTATCATTTGGATTGATAGAATTCAAGGTCCCGGAGGTTAGGGTTATGGTTTGAGGTTATTTGTTGGGTTAGAATTTGATGGTCGGATATTGTTATGTGTTGTGACTAGGATTTCGGCGAGGCTCACGTTAGTGGACTGTGCTCGGGGCATCGGTGCTCAGGAAGCTCGGAACTCAGGTAAGAAAACCCCTGTTTCCATAAAGCTTGTGTGTAGGGCTGAGCCCAATATATTGAATGGAAATGACATGCAGGGCCGAGCCCTATACACTAGAATTGTAGAGCATGGCTCTTTATCTGTTTATGCTTGAATTCTATGCTTGTTGCTACATCGTGTTTGATATTATGTGTGTGATCGGCAAGAGCCGGGAACGGTGAAGACCGGGAACGGCGTGAGGCTGGGAACGGCATCAAGCACGATGAGTGCAAGGCTGAGAACGGAAAGAGGTAGGGAGCGGCGTTGAGCACGTGGGGTGCGAGTTGCCAGGGTGGGTCCCTAACAGGATACTTGGGATATCCTTATGGCGTGGTCCGCGAACCCAGGGCTTGGTAAACGCCTGGGACGGCTAGGCCGTATGTGTTTAGCCATTGGTGGCCTGTTTATATGTTTGACTCATGTATTGCATATGTTATCTGTTATGGGTTTTCTTGCTGGGCTTCGGCTCACAGATGCTCTGTGGTGCAGGTAAGGGTAAAGAGAAGATCAACCAACCATGAGCGCAGCTAGCGTGAGGCGGCATGTACATGTCCGGCCAGCCTGGCTGTCACAGCTAGGGGATTTTGGGAGATGCTTGTAAATGAACTTAGATTTTGTTGTTTTGACAACTCTGATCAGTTTTGTATTGCAAATATTTTCTAAACTATGTTTTGGGATCCCAAGTGTAAACTTTTATGATTAGCTATGAAAAACTACTTTCTTTAGTGTTTTCTTTTTAATTATGGCTTAGTTACACGTTTTGAATTAAAACCTCGATTAGCGAGTTGGAAGCACGATTTTAAACACACTTGGTAACGGCTCTATTGGAAGTAGGGCTTTACATTAGCGGTCACCTAGTCATAACCAAATATGGAATCCATCAATGAAAATGAGCAATGAAAGGTTCTTGACCTAAACCTCACTCCCGGAACCCCGAATCGTACCCAAACGGTGAGTAGATTCGATCCCGAACCTTATGAATTGAAACCTCAAGCCAAAAACCCTCAAAAGTGCCCAAAATATGCATCAAGAAAAGAAGGGTCGCACTACAGTGCTGCCCCCTAGCGCCCCAGCACTATAGCCAGAGCTGTCTGGCCCTGGACAGCGCTGTAGCGCCCTCCCTTGGGCGCTATAGCGCTAGGACAAGGCTGAAACAACCCTGGTTCTTCCTCCTTCGATTTTTACATTTCCAAGCTTAAAAACATGATCCCAAACTCCATCCAAACCCCCAAATGAACCCAAATATCTACCCCACATGTCCTAGGCATTATAACCCAAGCAACCTTTGCCAAAAACTCCCATCAAATCTCATCTATCAAAACAAAATCCCAACTGAAACTCAATAAGAAAAATAGAGCAAAACCAAAGTTTTAATGGCTAGAAACTCACATCAATGTCAGTATCACACCCTCTTCAATGGTGGAACACAACCCAAAACCCTCAAGGCTTGGTTCCTCAATTGGAGCTTCAAAATTCAAAGAAAGAAAGACAGAAAATGATGAACAGATGAAGAAGGAGTTGATGCTCTGTTTTGGTTCAATTCTACAGTCTTTTTAGTTCCTATATATCCTTAGGTGAAAAGACTAAAATGCCCCCAAGCCTATTTAAAACCCTTAACAGCCACCAAGGGAAAAATTGTCCTTTCCCACCTATCTCGTTAATCATAATTAACACCCTCCAATTCATGTTACTTCCATTATTCTCAAATGCTAATAAATCAAATCCATTACCCTTTAATTCATGGTAATGTTCTAATCCTCAAATCACCCCGAGACTCACCCCGTGCCCCGAAATTAACCCCATTATGACCATACTGATAACTTGCATTCAAAGATCGTCTCATGCCGAATGGCTCAAAAAAAATCCACATATAATGTGGTATTATTCATAATTCACCAACATGCATGAAAATACACAATTACGCCCTCAACGGGCCAAATTGCCAAAATGCCCTTATAATGAAAAATAGACCCATATGCATGCATTTATCATCATATTATAATATCATTCACATAAACAGTCCTCGAAATTTATCTGAACTGCCCCGAATATAAATTCCGCACAACTGATTCCAGTTTCCCAGGTCGTTCCCCCAACCTCGCTGTCTCTGTAACATTACCTTGACTCAAGGTACAATTTTGTTCCTCAAAACCTTATGCTTTCTGTTAAAATCTGAACTGGCTATTCCTTACAAGATAACTTAGCCTTAATCTCCAGATTCTCATAACCCAAAACGTGAGTCTCTTCTAACCCATGTCCTCAACATGGAAATATAAAATACACTATATACAGCTGATAGTGCCAAAGATAAGGCCAATCCAAAGGCAATCTAATCGATCCTATCCAGGATTCAAACGGTCATAATAATCTAGGGCTCAACTTGCCCTTAACTCCTCACCCCTTTCCATGGTGATACTTTAAGGAAGATACAATCTTCTACTTGGAACTCCATGTTCCTACTTTTCAATTCAATATAACTTTTCCATTTACTCTGAGAAGTGAGCATCCAAGTTCTAACCTTTTCAATAACCTCAATGGTCCCTTGAACCACCTCGGGATCCAAATATAACATCTCACCCATCTCATAAGGTGCCCTTCCAATATCTGGATAACTCTCTCTCTCTGATTTACCATCAGTTTGAGGATAATCAATTGTGCTAAATTCCATCTATATACTCATGGCCTTTTGCAACCTTCCTCGAGACTTGGAAGTAATAATAGAGTCTTCATCTGATAAGATAGACCCATAATTCCATGAAGGCGTACTATCTCTCTCACATAGAGATCTTAATACTGATTAGCTGTGTTACTTGTCCTTACTGATGGAAGTGGGTTGACTTAATATACTGGTCCATAATGACCCAAGCCAACTCATGCTAACCCACCAACCTGGGCAGCCTTATCGCGAAACCTATCGCGATGTTTTCTTATTTCCACTATGGAATACTCAAAGGCTACAATGGCCTTACTGATTTCTGATGCTCTGATTTGACCTGCTAACAGGTTAAGAATTTTTCCATATGTTCTGTTACGTCCCTCTCCATCCCAAGCCATCAATATAAGGCTTTCAAACTCTAGTACCTTTTCCTGATGCCTGGATGAAAAGAATAAGAGAGTAGTATGAGATTCACCCAGAATCTCCCATTTAATCCCAGTGTCCATTAGATTCCAAATCTGATCGCTATACCTCAATAAACTCATACCTGACACTGCATAATCCTTAACCAATCCAGCTAAGACTTTTCACTCAATCTTCCTATATGTGGTTCACTTAATTGTTTTCCTTTAATCCTCTCTACAAGAGTAAACTCAAGTATAAAGCTGGCCATCTGGCCCACCAAAAACTTTACTCTAGTTCTGGTTAGATCCTTTAACCAACATGATGCATAGGCAATCACTTTTCCCTGTCACTGATGTGTCATAACAACCTATAAACTGATTCTGATTTGTAAGAGACTCAGAAATCTTTCCCAAAACACATGAAATATCCTGCCTGTCCAAGGAAACTCCTGCCCCTAAGGCGTTCCTTGACCTTGGAAAAATCTCCGCAGAGAAAATACCACAATACCATTGATCAAGACGATCACAAATCCAATTCAGATAATCCTTGAATACTCTGTTCATCTAATCCATCCAAACATAACTTAGCATTAACCATTTCCTCAAAACATAACTCAACACTCCTAGTGCCCTTGTCTGATATAAAACCAGTCTTCTTGTAATGCCCCGACTATTTCTAAGACCCCGGACCATTAAAACTACTAAGACATAGCTACTAATTTGATACAAACATAAGAACTAACATAACTTTATTTAAAACTCAAAATATTGTATCAAATACAAAATAATGTATGAATATAAAATATGGTATGGGATCCCGTTGTTATAAAACATAAAACTTTAATTATTTAAATACTAATTGCAGAATTACATCAAAACATAATTTAAAAGACTTAAAAATAACGTCATCCTCGATCGACATGCAGTCCATTCAATCCATTCATCCTTAACATACAAGCCAAGCTGCCATGAATCTTTCTGCCTTCCATATTCATTTTCCTGCATCAAGCTAAGAATAAAGGAGTGAGCCTAATGCCCAACAAGGAAAATCTACTAACACATAAATCATAAATCATAAACATAAGACTATATCATAAACATATATTATAAAACATATGACTATAAAAACTTATATCATATAGGACTATAATATTAATGGCTATTAACTCATTAACATGGCATGTGATAAACCATCTAGGTCATCTATCTACTAATCGAGGTAGGTTAGATCACATGGTAGTATATGATAACCCATCTAGGTCCTCTGTCTACTAATCGTGGTAGGGTAAATCATAACTCTAAACCATGAAAATGATAAAAATTCTTGGGGCTGGCTATCTAAGCAAGTCATATGTCCAAGCGACTATAAAACATATTCTTGGGGCTTATTATCTAAACAAGTCATATGCCCAAGGACTAATAAACATATTTATACATATACATATTATAGCATAAAATATATCATAACATAAACATATAAGCACATATAATCTATCTTATTTTCCTTACCACAAACCGGGATATTTGGGAACAAGAACGGGATTGGAACACTCCTAAAAACCAACAGTAAAACCATGAGTATTTCTAAAGAAAAGGAATGAAAAATAAATCTAAACCATCCAAGTAGAAAATTACCGAAAAGAACCTTAAGTTTCAAGAAACTTAAGTACTTAACCAAGAATCATAAACAAGAGTTAGGATCTGAAAGAAAATATAAGAAAACTAAAGAACTATGAAAAACTGAACTTAAGGATAAGAATACCTTGAATGATCTTATGACTTGATCTAAACCTCGATATCGAAATCTCACTATATCTCACTTCCAAGTGTTTAGAAAAGCTTAGAATGATAAAGCTTTTAACCCAAAAACCCAAGTGTTTCTCTCTATAATAACCTTATCAATTTGGAGGCTTTGAAGAATGCTTGAAGAATGAAGAAAATGGCTGAGTACTAGGTCCTATTTATAGAGTTCAAGGAGTGAAACTAACCCCTTTTAATTTGAATAAATAAATTAATATAAAATGAAAAAGATTTGAATTTTCGTTCAACAGATGCCCAGAACTCGATCAAAATCGTTCAAAGACAAGTTTAAGTGGTTAAGGCTACTTTTAAATTGAATCCACAAAGTTTCAAAAATGTGAGTTGGAGCCGATATATCGCCTCCCCCATATTTCCAAGCCTCGTTCGTTCGTTCGTTCATGCGAAGTCGACGTGTTTTTCGTATCTTCCATAGGCGATATATCGGCCCTATAGCTGCGATATATCGGCATACGTTGATATATCAAACACGTATTTGCACTTTTTCAGCATATTTTGAATTGATAAAACAACTTTGACTAAGTCTAAACGAGATCCTAACAGTTTCTGGAAGGTTCTAGAGCTTCTACATCTTTCTTTTATTTAAACTATTCATCAAAATACTTAAATCCTTAATAAACATAATTATGAAAAGTGTCATGCTCTTGTTAATTCTATCTAAACCTTAGGTTATAATTAGTCATATTTCTAGAACCAGCAATATTAATCAAACCTTATGTTATAATTAATATTTCTAAACTATAGGTTAAACTTATAAAATCCATAACTGTTCCTATGAGTTTCCAACTAAGTCCCGGCTTGAACCAAAATCCACGAAATCTAACATACTACAAACTACTACTAACTACTACTACTACTACTACTACTACTACTACTACTACTACTACTACTACTACTACTACTACTACTACTACTACTACTACTACTACTACTACTACTATCTAGTTAAGTAAAATTCTAGGACACTACACTTCTGCATATCCTTCTCCCTGATCTTCAACCGGTACTAACTAGGTCAAAGATCTACCTTGGAGATACCATCTTACTTAATAACTAAGCCTTAAGTTCTTACAACTTTGCTGAAGTCGTTCAATACCCTGCCCTAGACCTGATTTCATCCCTGACACCAATCCAATCACCATTATCTCTTTATGTAAATGTAATCTTGACAAATCCCTTGGAGACACATCCAAAAACTTACAGACTAATCCAGTTTGTCTTGGTCCCACTGGCACAACCTAAGTGGTATCCACCACACTAGCTAAGAGTTCTATGCATCCTCCTGCAATATATTTCTAGCTCTAAATATAGATGTCATAAGCATACAAAATCCATGCACAATGCCAACTACCACAAGGGTTTCCCACTCTCAAATCCAAGAGTTACTATCCTTTCCTTCAATTTAGCATTGCCCCACACTTGGTTAACTAATCCAAATTCAAGATCATCTTGAAATCAATCATAACCAACCTTATCATATCAACTGATGAGTCCTTTCCTTCACCATAATCTAATTCATCTCTTAAAATCACCAATACAGTATCACATTCTCATCACAACATAACCATGCAATCTGCATATCATCTCTATGCCTCCCTATATGCAACAAGCAAAGAAACAACATGGTACCAAAACCAGTCAGCACAATACAAAAATCAGAACTAGAAAGCTGACCTGCCACCCCTGATGAACTAGTCTCAGTCATAGTCTCAGTCTCTGGCTGCATCAGAGCGAACACTCAAGTTGGAGTCGAGTTGTCCACCCCCTTTTGTTCATCCTTCCTTTTCCTTGGGCAATCTTTCTTGAAATTCCCAACCATGTCACATAAGATGCATGCCTTTTCTCGGCATTCTCCCAGATGATGCCTCTTACACCAAGTGCACTCTGGGTAAGTCCTCTAGCTCTTTTTCTTACTCGCTCCAATAAATGAAGGTATCACTGTCTGAGCTCCATGCTCTCCAGCACTCTCCTTCTCAATCTAATTTCCTGTGCTCTCAACAACAAGAGCCTTCCCTACCACCTGAGCGTAGGTAGAGATTTCATGCACTGGGGCAACTCTAATGCCCTGAGCTATTCTAGGATTCAATCCCTGAATAAATCTTTCCTTCCGAGCTACATCCATGGGTACCATATCAAAAGCAAACTTAGCCAACCCATCAAATTTGTTAACATATTCGGTTACTATTGCATTTCCCTGAACGAGGTTCAGAAACTCATACATCTTAGAAGTCTTGGCTGCATCACAGTAATATCTTTCATTGAACAGCTGCCTAAATTCCTTCCAATCCATCACAGTTGTATCTTGTGTCTGGGATACTACTTCCCACCATGTTCAGGCATCATCTCGCAATACCTATGTAGCACAGATCACCTTATCGTGACCCACAAGCCCCATACTATCAAAAATGGAATTGATCATGCCCATCCATTGCTCCGCTCTGAATGGATCTAGGCCTCCCTCAAATATTGGGGTAATACTCCTGGAATCTTCCACAGAGAAACTCCCATCTGTTCTCAACCCTAGGCTGAGCCAAAATTAGTGCCACTCCTGGAAAAACAAAGGAAGAGGTGTTTCCCAACAGGTTCCGCTGTTGCTTCAAACACCTAATCTCTTCCTCTTGCCTTTCCAATCTTAATTGCACATCTATAAACATTTGCTGGAAATTCTGAGAGGCAGATGAAGAACTCAAGCCCTAGCTGTAATTCCCAGCCTCTGTATAATCATCACCAGGTCTCATTATTTGCCTTGGATATATACCTCTGATTAAATCTGCAGTCAATAACTTGACCCATTAAACATGATGAGCATATCAAAATCCTTCCCCACAGGAACAATCTTACCACACTACATCACAAACCATTGCAGTGCTAAACACATGCCCATAGAATTCATACATTAATCATAATCCCTGCTCTTCCAACATACGTACCATGCCTCTAACTCTAGCATGCAGTTATCACATATATATATATATATATTCATGGAGCATGTAATCATATAGTCAAGAGCCAGGCTCTATCACAATCTCATGCTCCCTAATACAATGTGCAGGTAAAGCATTTACATTCTATTTAAGCAGTTAAGCACATAACTACAGAAATAGTTACCATTCCCTGAGTGAAGCTATCTTTGATGACGAGTGTACATGCCCAACTTGTCTTCAGGAACCCTTAACCTTGGCTCGCTCTGAAACCAAGTTGTAACCCCGTAAACTACAGGGATTGTTACAGTGTGCATTTTAAACAGTGTTAAACTCTCTAATCGAGTCATTTTGCCATAATCGTGACTAAGTATGATTAGCGGTTTAGGGTTAAAATTGTTGGTTAAGATACAACGTTTCACTAAAACATTTACTGTATACATTGGGATCCCAAAAATATAATTTATAGGTTAATTACAACAAAAGATTTACAACCAGCCGACGTAAGCGGCAAAATAGGGTTTAACCCTAGTTCCTCTTTCAACCCTCGGTCGTGGCGGTCGAGCAACCGCATATGTACACATCGTCACCTAAGCTCTCCAACTCAAGGATGGTCCAGCTTTCTTTTGCCTTTACTTACACCACATAGCACCCGTGAGCCGAAGCTCAGCAAGAAAACTCAATATGCTCATGAACAGTAATAACATGTTACAAAATCATATTAGGCATGCCTAGCAATAATAACCCTATTCATGCATGCAAATAAGTCCAAATAATGATGGTTGTGGGCCCTACCCTCCTATATGGATGACTATCAAGTCAATCCTAAACAGATGAGTGATTAACACTTGAGATTCTGATTACCATCCTGGGGCATGTAGCCCTAATCAGCTGAGTGATTTAACACTTTGAGGTTCTGATAACCATGCTGAGGCTTATAGCCCTAATCAGATGAGTGATTAACACTTGAGGTTCTAATAACCATGCTGGGGCTTATAGCCCTAATCAAATGAGTGACTGATCAGTAAGTCACTAACGTAAACAAGATGAGTGACTGATGAGTAAGTCACTAACGTAAATCAGATGAGTGATTGATGAGTGAGTCACTAATGTGGGCTTAGCACCCATAGCCATGTGACGATGTAGTCACCTGGGCCTTCTGGCCCTGACTCTAAGTGACTAGCCATTAGGCTAGACAAGCACTTTTAGTTTTCATCGAACTTGAGGTCAGTCTGGCATTAATGCTCATGATGAGTCATTCAATGCTTATGTTTATTAGATCTAATTATTTCGACTTGTGTTAAATGCATCAGTGCCATTCTTGACTCTTAAGCCAATACCATACGGCCCGTGCCGATTTCTGACTCATGGGTCAATGCCATGCACAAGTAAGCAATGCAACCAGGCATATATCATATGTCAAATATCCAAATGTAGGGCTTTCAGCATGCGTACTTAACAATTACTAGCATAATTATGATCATGCACAAACACAGAGACTCAAGCTCTGATCAATCTCATATTCAACATTCATGGCATGTCCTAATCACATGTTTCTCATGCATCACATATTGGGTGCAGTTTTCTTACCTCTGGTTCGAGCGATAAATAATAATTGAACAACCCTTGAGAACGATCGATCATTTAATCCCTTAGTGGTCACCTATTCATAACCAAATATGGAATCCATCAATGAAAAGTAGCAATAAAAGATTCTTAACCTAAACCTCACTCCTAGAACCCCAAATCGTACCCAAACGGTGAGTAGATTCGATCCCGAGCCTTGGGAATTGAAACCCCGAGCCAAAAACCGTCAAAAGTGCCCAAAAGATACATCAGGAAAAACAAGGTAGTGCTACAGTGCTGCCCCCCTAGTGCCCCAGTGCTACAGCCAGAGCTGTCTGGCCCTGGACAGCGCTAAAGCGCTAGGACAAGGCTGAAACAACCCTGGTTCTTCCTCCTTCGATTTTTCCATTTCCAAGCTTAAAAACATGATCCTAAACTCCATCCAAACCCCCAAATGAACCCAAATATCTACCCCACATGTCCTAGGCATTATAACCCAAGCAACCTTTGCCAAAAACTCCCATCAAATCTCATCTATCAAAACAAAATCCCAACCGAAACTCAATAAGAAAAATATAGCAAAACAAAAGTTTTAATGGCTAAAAACTCACATCAGTGTCAGTATCACACCCTCTTCAATGGTGGAACACAACCCAAAACCCTCTAGGCTTGGTTCCTCAATTGGAGCTTCAAAATTCAAAGAAAGAAAGACAGAAAATGATGAACAGGTGAAGAAGGAGTTGATGCTCTGTTTTGGTTCAGTTCTACAGTCTTTTTAGTTCCTATATATCCTTAGATGAAAAGACTAAAATGCCCCCAAGCCTATTTAAAACCCTTAACAGCCACCAAGGGAAAAATCGTCCTTTCCCACCTATCTCGTTAATCATAATTAACACCCTCCATATTTTTAAAAGTCGTATTGCCATACTTAACATTTATTTACAAACATATTTTATAACGAGTAGAGTGAGCCTAGTTTAGGAAAATTACACAACATTTCCAAAAATAAAATGGCTTCCCAAAAGTTCGATCCACATGTACATTTGCAAGGTAGACTCCAGCACTCACTGCTCTGCCTTGCCCTTGCTCTTACCTACAACATGAAACAACTAGGTAAGTGAAAACACTTAGTAAGTTCAACCTTAAAACAAAGCATGCAGAGAATTAGAGTTTCGGATCCATCCGAACCCTACCCAATCAATTTCAAGAACGCAAAAGCGTCCTGGCAAACTTATGGTCATGCCTGATAACCAATGATAAATTATTTCCTATAAACAGATAAAACCCTGCACGCAGAAAATCCCAAAACAAGTAGATATATTATATCACAACTATTTCTTATTAACAAATATATCCCTACACTCAGAAAATCCCAAAGAAAGCAGATATATTATTTCACAACTATATCTTATCAACAAATATACCCCTGCACTCAGATAATCCCAGAGCAAGCAGATATATCATATCACAATATAATTCGAGACCAACGCTCGACAACTTCCAACAATTCGGGCATAACAAGCCCTCCAACATAAATGCTAATCTGTAAGAGAGAATCGAGTCTCAACACTAAGATTTAGCCAATAAATATCCCCATCAAGGGTAACTATCGTTTTACCTAGGGTATCGCTACTTATCCAAGAGTAAATCCCTCACAAGGGTAACCATCAAGTTACCTAGGGCATCACTACTTATCCAAGAGTGTAATCGAATTTACACGGTTTTACAGAGACTTCTATGTTAATCAGTGGTGCTGGTGAGCAGTTGCCCCTAGGGTGTTCAACCTCACTCAAACTTGGCAACCCCTAGTATCTCTAGGCACTCTCACTGAATGGACAATATTCACGGCTGCTATCCGGGAATAACTTATCAGAGCAATTGCTCGGGTTCTAACCGTTCACTGATTAAGTAAGCATGAGGGCCCCTAGGTCCTATTCATTTTGGCACCCCTAGGTTTAACCAGCAATCCTCACCTCTTGGCCACTCGCCGCGGTAATGAACCGGACATAATAAAATCAAGCAATGTGACGGGGATCAGCCGTCTAGGATATGGCGGATATCTATCATTCATATTTTCTAAATCAGCACCCACTAAACTAACGTCTCTAAGCAACTTTCTATGACAGTGTATATATGTGCATGTGTCCCTATGGTAACATACAATACAATAGTCGTTTCATGTTACAGCCACACAATATAAGTTGACTTACTTGGAGTCCTTAGCACTCAGCAAGATTTCACCCTCCAATGTTTAGTCCAAGTACGCTAGCCAATACTATAGTTATCCATACAGTATACTCGGATTAATTATGGCACTCATAATTCATTATTATTATTTTGGGCAGTTTGGTCATTTTAATAAAAATCATTTGTAAGGATTAATGATCCTTACTTGGTTTTAAACCCATTAAGGAAATTCATACAAAAATATTTGAGACTAAACCCTAAGTCTCGGGGAGACCTATCCTAGGGTCTCGATACCTAGGCTCGGGTATCACAATAGTATTTTCCCACAATCCGCTAAAAATCTTATTCTTTAAATGCATCGCTATTAACCCGTACTTTCAACAAGTCGATTAAAATATATAGAAGATTATAGCCGGTATTATATCAAGAAAATACTAATTAAATTCCTTAATTATTTTTCAAGAAAATAAACTCTTAATTTTCCTTTTATTTTTCTTAAGGTTTTAATTTGTAAAAATCGTTTTAAGAAAATAGCCTAATTTTTCTTAATTAGGAAAACCGTTAAAAATTTCTCATTTTGACTAGTTAATTTTTCAAAATCAATTAATCAAGCTTACTTACTAAAAATAATTCACTTAATCATTTTCTCAAAATATAGGGTTTTAAACCCTCTTTTAATTTATTAACTATTAATAAATTAAATATTTTATTTTTTAAAAGAATAAAAATTCTTTAATAAAAATAATTCACACTAAACTCAAAGTGGTAATTTTAGTGAAAATATGTTTTCAAGACTTACCAAGTTTATATCTTGTAATAAGCAAAATTTTACTTTTTACCTTAAGTTCCAAAATCTCATTTTTTACACTAAGTGTGAAAAGCTTATTTTTCACATTTTTAACTACATACTTTGTTAGTTCATAACTTTAAATTTACTTACCCAATTGTTACTAAATTTTCCCAATTATATTTTTGGTATGCCATTTAGGTCTTTGTAAAATCTTAGGTCAAAATGAGCATTTTTTATTGGTGAAATTATTTTCCAACATGAGGTAAAAATGACTTTATTTTCAAGTCCTTATTTTTTTCCAAACTTTGACACTTAATAACTTTCAAACCGTTTAGTATTTTCTTACCAAATTTTACAGTGGAATACTAGGTTATGCTAATAATATGTCCACAAAATTTTAGAAAAAACTGGGTTCATTTACCCTATACAGTAGCTGTCCAAACTTGGTTCCAAAATTAAGAATACGAAAAAATAGTTTTTTACCTAAACTTTGAAATAGCATAACTCACTCATTTTTAAACATTTTGAGTGTTTCAAAAGCTCAATTTTATGTACTCAATCTCAAAAACATCACAGTATAATTAAATTTTACAAAATCAATATACAATAGATGCTTGACCCCTTGGAAGTCACAACTCAAAACATGTATTTTGTTTTAAGGTTTCTAACAAAACCCTTGGGGGTTTTGGTTCCTATTTTCAAAAATCAACACACAAGCATCATAAAAATTATAAAACAACTATCATAACCTTATTACATCACCAATAAGAAACTTTAAGCATTAAATATACAAAATAATGCTTAAAAATAAAAACCCTACAACAAAATCATAAAAAGTAATTGTTTTTACCTCTTTGTTATTCTTGCTTAAGGTTTGGATATTCCTATTAGCTTTGGCTCCTTCAAAACCTTTCAAAAACCCTAACCAACTCCCCCCCAACAACATAGATAATTAGCTATTTGAAAATCTATGGTTAAAACTTTACCTTAGGGAAAAAAATCCTTCCTAGACCAAGGCTTAGCTTCCAAGCCTCCTTAGTGTTCTTGAGGTTGAAGATTGAGAGAAAACTTGAGAGAGTTTTTAAAAAAAAAAGATGAGAGTGAATGAGAGAGAGTGGGGGTCGGTTTTGGGGAGGGTTAGAAGAGTTTCTACAACTCTTTAATTAACCTAAAAACACTCAAGTGTTTTACCCACTTGCCTTTATCCCTAACATTTAAATAAATGGGATTTAAAAGTTAATTAATTTGGTCCACACCATTTCAAAACTTCACATGGTCGGCCACCCATTGCATTTCATTTATGTTTTATATATATATATTATATAGGTGAATCAATATTTCCTAAGAAGAAAAGTCTAAATTGACTTTCTATACATTTTTCACTCTTATTAAGTTTTAATCACAAAACTTAACATTAAATAATTAAATTAAATGTCTCCCATATTTAATTTAATTAATCACACTATAAAATTTAACCTAAGGTCCATTCATGGAATAAAATTCCCCATTTCAGTAAAATTAAGCATTTAACACAAAATTCCCTAAAATCTCCATTTTCCCTTAAGTTTATTATTTTTGAACAAACTTTAATTTTTATGAATGTATTTTATGCCCAAAATATATTTGTCATAGTTTTTCATTTTATTTTCCGAGATTTTTACCCGATCAGGGCTTTTGTGTGGATCTAAGACCGAAAGTCTTATCTTGACTTTTAATCACAAAATTCATGATTTGGCTAGCAATAACTCATGGAAATAAATTCCAAACAAATATAATATTATTTAAAATAATATTCTTAACTCGGGAAAAAAAATCCCGACCCGAGTCGTTTAAAGGTGCCCGAAAACGCAGAACGTTACACCCTCTGCGTATGAGCTCCTCAATTTCTACTTTCAAATGGGTACACTCTATTGTGGTATGGCCAATGTCCTTGTGGTATTGACAGTATTTGCTAGGGTCCTTTTTGGATCGATCTTTTTTCATCAGTGGGGGCCTCTTGAAGGGAACTTGGCCTTCATTTGTGAGGTAGATATGTTCTCTAGTGTTTGTCAGGTTTGTATAGAAGGTGTAAGACGTTTGCCTAGGGTCGCCTACGCGTTTGGGCCTTCTCTGGTGGTCATCTCTCGGTCCCTCATACACCCTCTTCTTTTTTGTGCCATTTGAACCTTCATGGGCTGAGGGCTTGACGTGGGATTCACTTTTCCCTGCCTTTAGGTTCTCATGGCCATCCTTGACACGAATGTACTTTTGTGCTCTTTCATAGAAGTCGTTTAAGTTGGTGACCTCCCTTTTGAGCATTTATCCCAAAGCTTACTGCCTGGGCGCACTCTAGTCGTGATGGCCATCTTGAGTTCTCCCCTGGTCAGACTTCCCACTTTAGCTGCATCCATGTTGAACCTATGGATATAGCTCTTCAAGCTTTCTCCTTCACCTTGCTTTATGTTAGCGAGGCTAGTGCCCGACATGGTGTAATCGCATATGGCATGATGTTGTTGGAGAAACTCGTCGGAATATTGTTGCCATGACCTAATGGTCCCCGGCTTTAGCCTCTTGAACCACTTGTATGCAGGCCCTTTCAGCGTGACAGCGAAACAGTGACACCTTGCTCTGCTATTGATCCCTCTCATCTTCATTAAATCGTTGAAGGAGTCCAATTGGTACTTGGGATCCGAGGTGCCCTCATAGGGGGTCAAATGAGGTTCTTTAAAGTTAGTCGGGAGTCGTTCAAACTGGATTTCTCGCGTGAAGGGTGACTCGTAGTTGAACTCTTCATCGCTAATGTGCCCCCCAGACGCCGAGACGATCTTACTCTGAAGGCTCCTCATCTCAGTGTCTAGTTCCTGTCACCTCCTATTCAAGAAGTCCCTCAGCTTGGTAGGGTTGGCCTTTCTCTTCTCTCTGTGCTTCGGAGGGGCCATAGGAGGTGTCTTCCTTACTTCTGACCTCCTCCCATTGAGCTTTTCTCTTAAGCCAGGGGATGCCTCCTTAGAGTTGACTTCAACGTCGTTCTTACGACCAGCGTCGTCCCTCCGTCTTTGCTCCTAGGGGTATTTCGCCGGTCTAGGTCCCTCATGGTAATTTGTTGGGGAGTGTTGCTGGTGGAAAGTCGAGTTCTCCCATCGTCTACAGGGACAGTGGTTTCCCCTCTTTCACGCTCTTTCTCCTTATGCTTTGGAATGGGTATTCTCGAATTTCCTTGCAAAAGGTCGTTTAAAACCTCCTGCATGTTTTCTAGTGTGGTTTCTGGCCTTCGATTATTTTTGTGTAACTCACGAATCTCATCCTCATAGAAGCAAGTCCTTGAGCTGGAACTCACTGAGTGCACTCGAGGACTCTTGCTTGGCCTATGCGTCGAGGGCCCTGGGTCTCGGTGGCCAGAGCGTGGTGCCACCGGCGGCCGAGGATGTGGTTGCACTGGTGGCTCTGAATAATCTCTGCCAGGCTGGACAACCGGGGATGATGTTTCCGTCTCCTTTCTTTAGGCAGGATGTTCCTCTGGTATATCTCCATGCTTAGGCGGCAGAGGGTCTTTTCTGGAGGCCTTGGCATCTTGTAGTTGACATAGGCATTTCGAATGCCTTGGCATTTTTCCTTGCTGGAAGTAATGAAAGAACGTTGGCTTGATACTTGTTCTTCCCACAGACAGCGCCAAATTGTTGATAGCAAGAACTCATCAACGATATATGGATGGAAAAATCATAGCTTGTTACGAAAACTACGTAGATATGACTTAGGAAAATCTTAAGAAAGAGAGATGCAAAACAACAATGGAGGAAAAAATCATATATTGCTTTACTATCTATGTTTACAATGATTTTTTCCAACCCCCTAACTTGAGGGGTCAAGGTCTATTTATAACTGGGCTCTGATGGCCCCTGATACATAGTGGTCCCTGGGGACAAAATTGTACATGGGTACACCATCAAGATAGTGGCACAGGTCTTGGTGGAGCAGAGGGTTATGGTGTCGATGTTGGTACACGGTCAGAGGCAGACAGGTCATGCCCCCACGTCTCGTACGAATTCGTACCTCCACAACTTGTCGGATACGGATGTCAGATTCATGCCTTCGTCGTCCTCAGAGTCGTACACCCTGTACCCTTACACGTGCCCCGTACCTGATGGTTCTTCTTACACCTCTAAGATACATATTTTCTCCAAGCCTCCTTATATTTCACTATGTGTGGGAAATATTTTATTAAAAGACTCAATGAAGAGGTGCCCCGCTGGTGGCCAATGCTCTAGGGGGGTAAGTAGGACCTCTTCGGCAAGGCACGGGTTGTATATGAGGAGGCAATACACCTTTCGCGTATCTTCGGGTTGACGAGGTGTGCGGTTTCACAGCGACCCTTGAGCACATGGCAAGGTGCCTTACATAATGAGGCTCATGTCCCTATGGCGAGGTGAGCCTCGCTATGTGAGGCCCTAGTGCCTCAGCGGATCGGTTGGGCGGTCGAGGCAGGCGGCATTTGGCCTTGCGCTTGAGTGGCATCATGAAATCTGGGCGACACGGGTGAGACACGCTAAACGAGCGAGGTGAACCTCGCTATGCGAGGCCCTAGTGCCTCAGCAGATCAGCTGGGCAGGCGGCATCTGGCCTTGCACGTGGGTGTTCGAGGTAGGCCTCGCTATGCGAGGCCCTTGTGCCTCGGCAAATGGACAAGTCACTCCTTATTCCCGAGGAACCTTGACGTCTTGGGAGATTGTTCTTTGGGTGTTGCATGAGAGACCTTCTTATATTGAGGTCTATCCTTGAGACTTGGTGTAGGGTGCTCAAAGGGACAATTTCCTGTATTCACAGTCCATTAAACATTTTAAATAAATTTTTGAATTGTCCCTAAACTATTAGGTGAACCTAGATTATAATTAATGCATTTTATTTTATTAATAAATCACATTTATTAATTTTAGTTTATGGGTCTAACATAAAACAGATGCCCATTAGATGTAACTTACCAAGTTTAACTATTAAACTTAAGGGAATTTACTCATTTGGTATCCTATGTTTTTACAAAGTATCATTTTGGTACTCTCTGTTTTCAATAATGCTCATATGGTACCCTGTATTTTAAAATTATATATATTTGATACCCTAGACTCAGATTTGATAGATAAAATTTTGTCAATATGATCAAACTGTCTTCAGTTATATGTAGTTAAGTAATTAAATTTAAATTTGGAACTTACATAATTGACAGCAGTTTGATTAAATTGGGGAAATTTTATTAATTAAATTTGAGTTTAGGGTACCAAATATGTACGATTTTAAAATACAGGGTACCATATGAGCATTATTGAAAACAGAGGGTACCAAAATGATACTTTGCAAAAACACAGGGTACCAAATGGTTACCTCCCCTAAACTTAATTAATTATGTGTTTCCTTTTAATCACATTAAACATGAACAAATAATCAATTATGTCAATCCTATTTAAAACATGTTTCTAATCAAATATGATGCATGCTTTAAATATAAACTGCATGAGATTCATGTATAACGTGTTATAATGCATGAACAAGTTATAATCACATCAATAAACATAGAATAAAAACACAGTTGGAATTTAACCGGGTCTCTAAAGATAATTACAACCCATTAAAAATAAATATAATCAATTATAAAAATGGGTCTTCATCTTCTTTTCCATGATGTTTGAGCTTCCATAACTCCTCCAAGATCCAATGAGTCAAACTCATTATTTAAAAATTATTAAAATCAAATTTTAATAGGTATTCCAAAAATACTACAATATTTAAATTTTATTTCAGAAATACCACTGGACTTTAATTTTTCATAAAAATAATGCTGGGCCAAATAATTATACAAATATAATATTTGGACTTAATTAGTATTTCATAAATACTATTTATTTTTAAAATATCATTTGGATTATTTTTCTCTAAAAATAACACTTGGGCCAAGTGATATTTCAAAAATACCACTTTAGGCCCAAGCCCAAAAACAATATGCATGACAACATTCAATATCGGGGAGCAGCCATGGCTGCCATTGAGTTTCGGTGGTGCCGAAGGAGGAGAGAAAATTGAAAATATCTCAATCTCTCACTCGTTTCAGCGAAGCTACGGCAAGTGCTACACCAAGACAATCTTGGTGTCTTATTGTCGACCAAGAAAACAACTTTGTAGCTTGGTGTTGGCTGGTCCCAGACGAGCCAAAGTCGTTCACAAAACGCCACATTACCGAAACTATCTCAGTTGGACGTCACACATCCTGTCGACATCGCCGAAAGAAGACAGCTCAAACAAACGGTGGCCATGGCTGTGGTTACCGTCAAATGGTGGTCACGAAGGCCCATAAACCCATTTACGAAGCTATAGAAGTTTTCATCGTGGTGGCTGCATCGTCTAACGGTGGCAGAGCCGAGATTCTCTCGGTCTCGAACAAGTTAACACCGTGAAGCGACACCGAGGAGGAGAGGACGAGAATCAATGCCACTGACTAGAGACCTACCGTTGTGCTGTCGTCGATGGTGGTGGCGCAGCCGCTGCCGTCGCCTGAGATGGTGCTTGCGTTGTGGTTGTTGCCGCTTGTGGAGAAGATGACCGAGACGTTCTCGGTTTGTTTCGTAGCTTAAGTTGCATATATTACGTAGCTGATTTTTTTATGTACATATATTATATATAATCGTATTTACATATATATATATTAAAAAATATATATTTATATCATAAATTTATGGTTTTAATGATTTTTTATTTGTTTTTTTGGTTAATATTTTTATATAAATTATAAATAGTACTTAAACTTAAATAAATAAATAATTAAATAAATTAAAATAAAATATTTTTTTAGATATTTTAGAATAATAATTATTTAAAAATAATAAAACTATATATTTAATAACTTAAATAAAATTTAATTAAACTTAAATTTAATATTATATTAAACATATAATATATAATCTTTTATTGCCATTGTCAAATTCAAAAATTGGAACAAACATAAACTTAAATAAAAATAAATAATTTAATTAATTAAAATATAATATTTTTAAGATATTTTATGATAATTTAAACAATTAAATCAATTTTATTTAAAAAATAATAAAGGTATACATATTGTTGACCCTCGTTTTAGCCAACTGACACGGAGTCAAAATATGAATGATATAGGCGAATATGTATAGATAATAACGTAATGACAAAAGCAAAGAAAACACAGTAATTTATAGTGGTTCGGCCCCAGAATCTGGTAATGACCTACGTCCACTTAGAATGATATTGATATGGGAACAAAAGTGCGATCAGAGAGCTTAGGCTCAATGAGTTTCAACACTCCTCATAAACAATCCTCGTTTTCACAGATAATTTCTATGTTCCTATGGTTTTTTAGCTGCCAAAAGGTCCCTTCCCATGAGCCATCTCTTGCTTTTTATAGGCCCATGGGGAGTTGCCCAATATTGTTACAGATATTATCCCTTGAATCATGGGATATTCAGAAGATTGCATGAAATAAATTCGGGATACATAAGATCTTTCCATAAATGTTGCTTTGCCAGCGGAACCACCGACCAGTCTGGTCGTGGTAAAAACAGGTATGTCCTGCTTCTGGTGTGTCTCATGGTCGATACTCTAGCAGACGCTCCAGGTGTCAGGCACGTGTCAAGAGATTATTCGCCACGTCACAAATGCTAATTTATTGGATAACATTTGCCCCCCAAAGTTTATTTACTACGAACAGTAAATAAACTTTGAGCGTACGACCCTTCGGTAACCCCTCCTGACGTGTCAGAGCCTTTCGTGCGTTCTTGAAAAAAGCAAACCACTCCTGTCTAATCAAGGCTTTTCAGTTTCCCAGAAACAATTTTGACGGCCATTACGCTTCCCCATACTTCGAAAATGGAAAATTAATGATCACGCCTTTTGAGTACCAGAGACAAACTTATATAAGGTTACTTGAGCCATTTTTTTCCTTTTTACGCACGTCATCTCTTTGTCGAAAAACCCTAAAAACCAGAGCTTTACTCTCTCCGGCGAACCTTCCTTCGTGCTGTAGGATCAGACGGTGGGCTTGTTGACTTCCGAAACTCTCATTTCCATCTTCACGGCCACTTTCCTTGGTAAGTTACTCTGCAACTCCATGCTTCTAACCTTTCGTGGTGCATGCTTTTAAATGGTCTACTGTTTGAATCTCTTGGTTTCTGGTTTTTTGAACGCCTGTAGATAAGATGTTTTTTGTCGTCAACGTATGCTTTTGAGTAGGTTTAACACCCAGGATTAGCACCTTTTAGGACGTAGGATCGAAGTAGTATTTCGATTTTTTAATCCGGTTGGAAATAATTTCTTCCCGTCGCGAGGGGAGTCGAAAAAGCTTTTCAGGAAAACTTTTCACTCTCACCCTTTTGGCCCGCTTTTTAAACTGTTTGCGCAGAGAGACTTAGTCAGAATACTGTTATATAAAGGCTTAGCTTTAATACTTCGACTAGCGCTACTTTAAAAATCTCCTAGATCCCTCTGACCTCGCCTCCCCATTCTTCTGTTTGCAGATTTTAATGCCAGATTTGTGGGGAGGTGAGAGACCCATCGACGACGACCTCCTTGCCCAACTGCTCGAGGGAGAAGAACAAATATCCGATCACATTCACCAGATACCCTTCTCTCGAGTCTCTTCTAGACCGCACCCTTCTATGGCCCGCTCAAAATCTTCTGGCAAGAAAAGGCCCGAATCTGAAAGTAACCCATCTCCTTCTGCTCAGCCTGACTCGCAGGCGGGGGCTCCCTCGACCAGTGGTCGAGAAAATCTTACTCCTAACCCCAATATCCAAACTAGGGCTCGTCCTCGTCATCGCAATCCGCCTGATGTCGAGTGGTACACTCCTCCAGCCAGTTCGATGACCCCTCGGATGGTCGCGAACTGCTTCAGAAAATACCCCCTAACGGGGGTGACCATTACACGTCCTACTGCGGAGCAGAGGGCTAACCGTCCAGGAGGGGCAAACAGCGCCTGGTCCCGGTATCACATTGAAGCGGGGGCTTATCTCCCTCTTCATCCTTTCTTTGTGGGGGTGGCCAATTATTTCGGCGTCGCTCCCTTTCAAATAACCCCTAATGGATATAGGATGTTGGCTGCGCTCTATGTCCTGTACAAACTTAACAAGTGGCCAGAACCTTCACCTCATGAGGTTAATTACCTCTTTGATCTTAAGTCCAATCCTCAACACAACGGGACGGGCTTTTTTCACTTCTGCCATCAGGAAACTGGCCGGACGTTTTTGAGTGGCACCACCCACATATCAAACGTGGGACATTACAACAAGGAGTACTTCTTTACTCCGGATATATCCAGCAACAACTTGGCCTTCGCGAGAGGAGGTACAATTTTGTCTTTGTCCTGGTCGATACTTTATCATAAAGTATTTCTCTTCGTCATTTCTCAAACTCGACTCGTTTTTCAGGCCCCTGGTTGCGCCCGACCCCAACACCAGACATGGTGTCGAGGTCTGACACTCTGGCCAGGATGTCTACCGCTACCAAATGTGTCAAGACCTTGACACAAGAAAAGAATTTGAGGTCGTCTGGCCTTCTGGCTCCTCGCCATGACAATAGAGGGTCCGAAACGGACGAACCCACTGCTGGGGGGGTCCCCGAGCAGCAATTTCCTGTGCCCTCTCCAAGGAGGAGGCCAACAGGAGTTACGATCAGGGAACCCACGGGCAGCCCTTCTGCAGAAAGGCCTTCTGCTCCCCAAGGCAAGGGGAAAGAAAAGGCCAAAGAACCAGTTGTTGACTTGGAAGAGTCTTCTGATGACAATGGTAACGTTATTTCGCTTTTAAATGGTCTGCCAATCCCCTGTCACATGTTCGACGGGGATGGCAACTTTACATATGCTCCAAATCTAGGGCCAAACTTCTTCATGCCAGAAAATGAGTATATGATTAATAGAGTCAATAGTATAGCGACCAGTAGTTGTAGCTCGGGTATTCACTTTATTATCTTCTTTCTGTTGTATTACTCTTTTCCACCTTTTTCTTCCCTTATTAACCTTTTGTGTTTATTTTCATGCAGATATGTCGACTCCCAATATCTTTGACATGTACCAGGCCGAAGAGGAAGAAGAAGTCCCTCAACTTCAACGGAGGTCAAAGAAACGAACTGGTGAAACCAGTCGAGGCCCTTCAGCCAAGAAGAGTCGACCAGAAGACCTTCCTCAGGGCATTCCAACTGGGCAAAGTCCTGCGCCAACTGGGCGAACTCCTACCCCTCCTCCAGCTCCTTCTGAACAGCAAAACACTCCTGCTCGGTCCAATCCTCCACCTGCGCCTGCTAGGGAGCATCTTTCTCGCGAAGAGGCTCATGAGGCCAGGCTCGTGAGCCATACCATTCGATCCGCTAAGGATCGAATTGAACGGATTGGCAGAGGTGAGCGTGTTGGGGCTGCCATGATCCAAGCTGTAGAGCTACCAGTCGATCAGATCCTGAACAGGACTCTGAACGAGATCTCCAGCGTAAGTATTTCTTTGTTTCTCGAGTCTTTGTTTTTTCAGTTCTCGCAATGAGTCTTGACTTCTTTTTCTTTCGTTTACAGGCCTTACTTTCTGCCATTACTGCTCGTACCCGAGCCCAGGCCTACTTTGAGCAGATTGAGGTTAAATTTCTCGAGAAACATCAGGTGAAGGCGGCTGAGGAGCTTTCGGCTGCTGAAGCCAAACATGCTAAGGAGTTGGGGACGGTGGTCCAAGAGCGGGATGCAGCGGTGACCAAACTGTCTGCGGCTGAAGCTGCTAAAGATGCAGCGGTTAAGCTGAGGGAAGAGTATCGGTCGTACAACAAAACTCATCTCCGCGAGATCAAGCATCTGGAGGGGGTAGTCAAGTCTAAGGACGAGACTATTGCCGCTCTCGAGGGCAAGTTGCAGCAGTCGGAGCTCGACAACTCCAAGAATCTGGAAAAGTATAAGAGGGCGACACTCCGATGTTTCTATAACTTTTGGAAACATAATCGGGGTGCTGACTTTAGCTACCTTTCAGAGGAGGTTAGAGTTGCAGAGTTGGCTCGGTGCGCTGCTCAACTGGCTGAAGAGGAGGCGAGAGCTGCGACTCCTGCAACCCCAAGCGTTGTTGGTTTGGACGAAGAAACCATCGAGGAAGAGACTGACCAGGTTGTTGCCCAGGATCCTCCTGCCCCCCATGCCTCTTAATTTATTTAGCTGTTCTTCTTTCTTTTTAAACACGCGACCCACGGGTCGCCATGTAAAGACAATAATTTCTTTTTAAACTTTGCTGCACGGGCAGTAAATCTTTTTGTTTGAACAATTACATCCAAGCAGCAATGCTTGCGGTGTAAAAGCTTAACTCTTGGTGTTATAATATTTTTACTTATTATAACATTTGTCCGTATGACCGAACTTAGCATAGTACTTTGGCATCATATATTTTGAAAAAATACTCTAAGTACTTGAAGCATGCTTTCACTCATTTTGTTCATGTGTTTACATACCTTGAGAGTACGCTTTGCTATCGATGTGCCTTATATGCCCCCCAAGTGATCGAGGAGCTCTTAGGTCCTTGGTCACTTGCCTTGACCATGGCCTGTTCGAACAGTACTGTTCGCGCGGAAAAATGATACTTGTAATACAGCAAAACAACACACGTAATGAACAAATACTTGTAAATGTAAATTCACAAAGTTTGGCAAGAACGACTGGCTGAGCACAGTCCCTTATAATTTCGTATTAAAAATGGACTAATCATGTCTTTACGAATGATTCTGAAACAGAATCTTACATATACGAGCAGTTAGCCATACACTGTAGCTAACCCTCTTTGCAAAACTTGTAAAAATTAATGGGAAAATTTGAACAAGCCAGTCCTTTAAGAAGGGCTGTTTATTGATAATACTTGCGCAGGTGTTCTCCATTCCAGTAACGTGGAATGAGATCTCCGTTTAAGCGTGCAAGTTTGTAGGTGCCTGGGTGAAGGACTTCTTCAATCTGGTAAGGTCCTTCCCAGTTAGGTCCGAGCACGCCGGCAGTGGGGTCGCGGGTATTCAAGAAGACTCGTCGTAACACCAAGTCTCCGACGTTGAATCTTCTTTCTTTAACTTTGGAGTTAAAGTACCGGGCGACTTTTTGTTGATAAGCAGCAACTCGGAGTTGAGACTTTTCTCGTATCTCATCAATTGAGTCTAAGGACTCCAGTATTAGCTGGCTGTTTTTCTCTTGATCATACGTTAAACGCCGATGTGAGGGGGGATCTATCTCGACGGGTATCATGGCCTCATACCCATAGGCTAAGGAAAATGGGGTACGCCCTGTGGCTGTTCGATGTGATGTTCTATATGACCAGAGGACTTCCGGTAGTTGTTCTGGCCATGCTCCTTTCGCTTCTTCAAGTCTTTTCTTCAGGGTGTCCTTGAGGGTTTTGTTTACAGCTTCGACTTGCCCATTCGCTTGGGGGTGTGCGACTGAAGAAAAGCTCTTGATTACCCCATGCCTTTCGCAGAAATCGGTGAACAGGTCGCTGTCAAATTGGGTTCCGTTATCTGAAACTATCTTTCTGGGCAATCCATACCGGCACACAATGTTCTTGATGACAAAGTCGAGAACTTTCTTGGTCGTTATGGTTGCGAGTGGTTCAGCTTTGACCCATTTTGTAAAGTAATCGACTGCCACAACTGCGTACTTCACTCCTCCTTTTCCTGTCGGTAGTGATCCAATTAAATCTATTCCCCATATTGCGAAAGGCCACGGGCTTTGCATCTGCTTTAGCTCGTTTGGAGCTGCTCGTGGGATTTTGGAGAACCTCTGACATTTATCACACCTTCGTACGTACTCCATTGAATCCTCATTCATCGTTGGCCAAAAATAGCCTTGTCGAAGAATTTTTTTCGCCAAACTCTGCCCCCCAGCGTGATCTCCGCAGAAGCCTTCATGCACCTCTTTCATGAGTTCCTTAGCTTTTTCTGATGTAATGCACCTGAGCAGTGGCATTGAATATCCTCTTTGGTACATAACACCGTCGAGCAGTATGTACCTAGCAGCTTGTCTTTGCAGAGTTCTGGCTTTGTTTCTATCTACTGGCAATGTCCCATTTGTCAGATACTCCAGGTAAGGTGCCATCCATGTATCTTCTACTCGAATTTCCATGCTGGCTTCCGCTGCATCAATGCTTGGTTCACTTAATCTCTCTACTGGGACTATGTTCAAGGTGTCAGCGTCTTTGGCACTTGCAAGTTTGGCCAAGGCGTCTGCATTCGAATTTTGGTCTCGCGGAATTTGCTGGAGGGTGTATTTTGTAAACTGTGCTAGCAAATCTTTTGCTTTATTAAGGTAGGCCATCATTTTTAACCCTCGTGCTTGATATTCTCCCAGGACTTGGTTTACGACCAGCTGAGAGTCGCTGAAAATATCGAGCGCTTTTATGTTCATCTCCCTGGCCATTTTTAGTCCAGCGAGGAGTGCTTCGTATTCCGCCTCATTGTTTGACGCTGCGAAATCAAACCTGATTGCGCAGTGAAATCGATGCCCATCGGGCGTTATCAATATCACTCCTGCTCCAGCGTGAGATTCATTAGATGATCCATCTGTGAATAGTTTCCACGAAGGAGTCTTGTCTTGAGGCATGGGCGCCTCAGGTTTCTCGCACAACTCGTTGCTGGGGAGTTCGGTGAACTCCGCAATAAAATCGGCTAAGGCTTGCCCTTTTATTGCTGCTCGCGGTGAATAAGTCACGTCGAACTGTCCTAATTCGACCGCCCATTTTAACAGTCGTCCAGCCGCCTCAGGTTTTTGGAGGACCTGCCGAAGGGGCTGGTCAGTCAAAACCGTGATAGGATGGGCTTGGAAGTACGGTCGCAACTTTCGGGAAGCTAGAATTAGGCAATACGCTAATCTTTCGATCGGTGGGTATTTTAATTCTGCACCGATCAGCCTTTTGCTGACGTAGTAAACAGCTTTCTGCACGCCTTCTTCTTCCCGTATCAGTACCGCACTAGCAGCAACTTCGGTAATTGCCAGATAAATGTACAAAGTCTCTCCTTCCATTGGTTTTGATAGGACAGGAGGTTGCGACATGTGAGCCTTTACTGTCTGGAACGCTTGCTCGCAGTCTTCCGTCCATTCAAACTTTTTATTTCCCCTAAGTAGATTGAAGAATGGAACGCACTTGTCAGTTGATTTTGAGATGAATCTACTAAGGGCAGCTATCCTTCCAGTCAGGCTTTGGACATCCTTGATCTTTTCTGGCGACTTCATATCGATCAGGGCTTTTATCTTGTCGGGGTTGGCCTCGATTCCCCTTGAATTCACTATAAATCCCAAAAACTTTCCTGACCCGACTCCGAAGGAACATTTGAGGGGATTCAACTTCATATGGTACTTATTTAACACATCAAAGCACCTTTGCAAATCCTTCACATGTCCTTCAGCCTTCTTGGACTTTACCAGCATGTCATCCACGTATACTTCCATGCTTACCCCGATCAGCTCCTTGAACATGTGGTTGACCAATCGCTGGTAAGTTGCACCTGCGTTCTTCAGTCCAAAGGGCATTACTTTGTAACAATATAAGCCCGTATCGGTCCGAAAGCTGGTATGATCCTCATCAGGGGGATGCATGCTGATCTGATTGTAGCCTGAATACACATCCATGAACGAAAGGGTCTCATGCCCAGCAGTTGCATCGACTAGCTGGTCGATCCTCGGGAGTGGGAAGCAGTCTTTTGGGCATGCCTTATTGAGGTCTGTAAAATCCACACAGGTCCGCCATTTGCCGTTAGGCTTGGGGACCAACACCGGATTGGAGACCCATGATGGATAAAACGCCACCCTGATGAACCCATTTTCTTTAAGTCTTTCGACTTCTTCTTTCAAGGCTCTTGACCTGTCTTTATCGAGCAGCCTTCTTTTTTGTTGCACCGGTGGAAAGACTTTGTCTATGTTCAGGACATGGCTGATCACCGCAGGATCTATTCCGACCATGTCTTTATGTGACCAGGCGAAAACCCCCTGGTTCCCTTGCAAGAATTCCACCAGCGCTTGTTTCGCAGTAGGTTCTAAATTCTTCCCAATCTTTACGATTCGAGTCGGGTCTCTTTCATCGAGATGGACCTCCTCCAGGTCCTCGACGGGCCCAACATTTTCTTCAAAATCCCCAAAGCGAGGATCCAAATCTATATCCTCACTTTGGGCAACACCCTATTTGGTGACTTTTCCACCTGATTGGGTTTTGCTGTCTTCCGTCATCTGCAATCGTTCTGGGGTAGCGCTCCTTGATGTTCCACTTTTTGCCTTTGTGACCGAGGCGTTATAGCACTCCCTGGCTTCCCTTTGATTTCCCAAAACGCATCCTACCCCTGCGTCCGTTGGGAATTTCATGGCTAGGTGCCACATGGAGATGACGGCCCTCAGTTCAACCAGTATGGGTCTTCCAATAACGGCGTTATACGCTGAAGGACAATCGACCACTACAAAAGTGGCGAGTAATGTCCTTGAAGCGGGCGTTGTACCCGTTGTCACTGGGAGTTTGATCATTCCGGCTGGAACGAGTCCTTCTCCAGAGAAGCCGTATATGGTTTGATTGCAGGGCTCCAAGTCCTTCACGGACAGCTTCATGCGTTCCAGCGTTGATTTATAGAGGATGTTTACTGAACTTCCTGTATCGACCAGTATTCTTTTTACCATCATATTGGCCATTTGGATATCTACGACCAGCGGATCGGAATGTGGGAACCGGACGTGTTGGGCATCGCCTTCAGAAAAGGTTATCCCGCACTCCTCTGAGCGGGCCTTTTTCGGTGCTCGGTCCTCCACAGTCATCATCTCGATGTCCTGGTCGTGGCGCAGAGTTCGAGCATATCGTTCTCTAGCCTTTCCGCTATTTCCAGCGAGGTGTGGGCCTCCACAGATGGTTAAAAGTGTTCCGGCTACGGGGGCAGGCTGTAATGGTGGTGAGCGTTGGCGTGTGGACGTCTGCTCGTTGCCACCTGGAGCTTCTCGTTGGGAAGTTCCCGAGGCCCGTACGTACCTCCTCAAGTGTCCTTGTCTAATGAGGAACTCGATTTCATCTTTTAGCTGGTTGCATTCATTAGTGTCATGTCCATAGTCGTTATGATAACGACAGAATTTGGTAGTGTCTCTTTTCGAAATGTCTTTTCGAATGGGCCCAGGCTTCTTGTAGGGCACGCTAGAGCTTGTGGCCTGGTATACCTCTCCTCGAGACTCGACGAGGGCAGTGTAGTTAGTGAACCTAGGTTCATAACGATTACTTTTAGCTCGCTTATTGTCGGAGGTGGAAGGCTCATTGTGTTGCCGTTTCCCACCATTCTTGCCATTACTGTTGCCGTTTCCATTGCCCTTGCCGTTGCCATTTGGTTTAGTGCCATTGGCGGTTTTGGCGGGTTCGGCAGCCTTCTTGCCCTTGTTCGAGGATTTTCCATCATCGGCAATGGCTTCTTCGAGTTTGATATATCGATCAGCTCGGTCTAAGAATTCCTGGGTGGTTCTGACCCCATCCTTATGAAGACTTTTCCACAGGGGCGAGCGGCGTCTCACTCCCGTAGTTATAGCCATCATCTTTCCTTCATCCCCGACTGTCTTTGCTCCGGCTGCCGCTCGCATAAAGCGCTGGATGTAATCTTTTAGCGATTCTCCATCTTGCTGGCGGATCTCAACCAGTTGATTTGCTTCGGTCGGGTGGACACGACCTGCATAGAACTGTCCGTAGAACTCCCTTACGAACATTTCCCAGGAAACTATGCTTGCAGGTGGGAACTTAAAGAACCATTCCTGCGCAGCTTCAGAAAGTGTTGCAGGAAAGATCCTGCACCGAGCGTCTTCGGATACCTTCTGAATGTCCATCTGGATTTCAAACTTATTCACATGCGAGACGGGATCTCCATATCCATCAAAGTTCGGGAGCGTGGGCATCTTGAACTTGCCGGGAGTCTCTGCGTTGGCTATTCTTTGGATAAATGGAGTGCCCTTTCTTCTATCGTGGTCAATATAAGAGGTTCTTCCTCCGACCAATTGTTGCACAGCCTGATTTAGTGCGTCTATCTGGGCTTGCAAGGCAGTAGGAATAGCTACGTTCTCCACTGCTGGGGGGATGTTCTCACCATGCTTCTCTCGACGATCATTGAGTATGTCTCTTAGATCTTCCTCTCTTCTCCGTTGCTCGCTACCTCCGAGCCGGTTGAAGACATTATTTTGCCGGGGTTGCCCCCCAGCATCTTGTCTATTTGGCTGATCATCTTGAGGTATTTGGCTCCTGCTCCTCCCTTTATTTCCGTTCCTCCCATCAGCATTGTTCTTGCCTGAGTCAGCCTCGTTGTAGCCGTGGCCATCTTTGAACTTTGACTGGCTATGGTAAGACTGGTCGTTCCCTCTATTCCCGTCTCTGGCAGAAACACCTCGAGCGTTAGGGGGTGGCCTGCGCTGGTCGCGATGTCCCTGTGCATTATCATGCTGCTGGGGTCCACGGACCGCAGAGCCTAACTCCGAGTCTCTCCTGTTACCAGGAGGGTAGTGACCCCTGTTCGCTTGGTGTGGCCCATCATTCTCGCGGTGTCTAGGACTACGAGGCTGTCGCTCGGCCCTATTCTGCCTTTGCTGCGGGGGATTACCTCGAGCAGCGTGGGATGGTGGATCTGCCTCGGGGTCCAGTGGGACGTCGTCATGGGGCATCTGGGGCTGTTCAGGCCTTTGCGGACTTGAAGGATGGACTGGCGGGCTAGGATTGGGACCTCCCTGGGGTGGCCCAGTTTCAGGTTGATTAGGCTGCGAGGCAGGCGCGGCCTGATTTCTGGCCAACAGCAAGGCCGCTTCAAGGGCTGCCATGGCCTCAGTCTGGCGGCGATCCACCTCCGCCTGTCTCTCGCTCAACTCCGCCCTCTGACGATCAAGTTCCTGCTGTTGCCTCGCCATAGCTTCTGCGGCAGTCTCTTGATTGGCTCTCAGACTTGCCAGCTCTTCCTGCAACGTGCCCAAGGTGCTCCTCAAAGTCGCATCGTCCATTTCCTCCTCTTCAAAATCTAGTTGCGGTTCATCTTCCGCCATGCTTGCTGGGGGAGGAGGAGGTGGCGGGTTCGATGGTGCAGCGGCAGTCTGAGCAGCTTTCTTCCCTGCTTTCGCCATTAGTTTTATCAACAATGATGAGTCGCCCTCTCAATGAAAGCACCAGAATGTTGACCTTCGTTTTAGCCAACTGACACGGAGTCAAAATATGAATGATATAGGCGAATATGTATAGATAATAACGTAATGACAAAAGCAAAGAAAACACAGTAATTTATAGTGGTTCGGCCCCAGAATCTGGTAATGACCTACGTCCACTTAGAATGATATTGATATGGGAACAAAAGTGCGATCAGAGAGCTTAGGCTCAATGAGTTTCAACACTCCTCATAAACAATCCTCGTTTTCACAGATAATTTCTATGTTCCTATGGTTTTTTAGCTGCCAAAAGGTCCCTTCCCATGAGCCATCTCTTGCTTTTTATAGGCCCATGGGGAGTTGCCCAATATTGTTACAGATATTATCCCTTGAATCATGGGATATTCAGAAGATTGCATGAAATAAATTCGGGATACATAAGATCTTTCCATAAATGTTGCTTTGCCAGCGGAACCACCGACCAGTCTGGTCGTGGTAAAAACAGGTATGTCCTGCTTCTGGTGTGTCTCATGGTCGATACTCTAGCAGACGCTCCAGGTGTCAGGCACGTGTCAAGAGATTATTCGCCACGTCACAAATGCTAATTTATTGGATAACACAAATCATTTATTTTATCAGTTTATTTTTTATCAAGTGATTAAAGCTATTTTTCTTCATCAAATTGACTAATAGACATTGTGAGATACATTAGAAACTAAAAATAGTTGATGCATGTATATATTACTCTATACACTATGACATTTTCTAATCTTATTTTATTTCTATTACTAATTTCCTTTTAAATATTATTGTATTTTATATATATATATATGTCATGTAGTCATGTAAATATATATCTATGTCAATGTTGTATTTAAATGTCATATATGTAGAAATTATTGATATAAATATTTATATATACTATAAAACTATAATTCTTTCTATTATATATATACTAGATATAAATAACGTGTAATATACACGTTTTATTTATAGAATTTATTAATTATTTTTATTAAATTTATATTAATGTCATATAAATTTCAAATAAATATTTTATTTGAATTAAATAATTTATTTTTGTTTAAATTTATATTTGTTGTAGTTTTTGAATTTGGGAGTGACAACAAGAGATTATATATTCTATGTTTAATGTAATATTAAATATTATATGTGGATTTTAAATTTAAGTTTCTTGCTAATTCACAGTAAATTATATTATATGTTTAATATGATATTATTATAATAAGTGAGTTAAGTTTAATTAAATTTTATTTAAGTTATAAAAATATGATTTTATTATTTTTAAATAGTTATTTTTGTAAAATATCTCAAAAATATTATATTTTAATTTATTTAATTATTTATTATTTAAAAATAATTATCATTGTAAAATATCTCAAAAATATCATTTTTTTAATTATTTATTTTATTTTATTTAAGTTTAAGTATTTACAAAATACCGTTAAATATAAAAATATTCTGTTAAATATAAGAATATTCCTTTAAAGTTAACATTAAAAAAATAAAAAACCGTTAAAACCAAGAATATCCGTTATCTACACATTTATTATATAGAAGATATATGTATTTAAAAAAAAATGAACAAGTCTTTTATTAAAATTATGGGTAGGTAACCATTTGGTACCTATTATTTTTGCAAAGTATCATTTTGGTACTCTGTGTTTATAATAATATTCATTTGGTACCCAATATTTTGAAATCGTACATATTTGGTACCCTGTATTTTAAAATCATACATATTTGGTACCCTAAACTCAAATTTAATTAATAAAATTTTATCAATTTAATCAATTATATAAGATCCAAATTTAAATTTAATTACTTAACTACATATAACTAATGACAGTTTGATAATATTGACAAAATTTTATCTATCAAATCTAAATCTAGGGTATCAAATATGTATAATTTTAAAATATAGTGTATCATATGAGCATTATTGAAGACAGAAGGTACCAAAATGATACTTTGCAAAAATATAGGGTACCAAATGAGTAAATTCCCTAAAATTATAGACAATATTTACATCTTTAAAATTAAACAAACGTAAATATATATATATATTATATCTTATATAATATAATATTAGTTTTAAAAAAAAGTAGTTTACTGTTGGGTAAACAAAAAAAAAATTAAAACATATCTCATATATATTTTATTTAGTTAAGTAAACATAAAAATTTTACAACTTACTCAATCCATTCATGAACATATATATCAACATATATAAAAAACATGCAATGAATCCTATGGCGCGATTAATATATATAAATATATAGATCGCTCTAATACAAATTATTGGAAACAGAAACAGATTTTCCGAGTACACAGGGAATGCGATTTATAACCCTAATAGATTACAAAATTCTATATATAAAACAATTATATATAGGGAAAATATCATTTTAGCCCCTATGTTTATCTCGAATACGCAATTGGCCCTTGTGTTTTGTTAAATGATAATTTGAATCATGTGTTTTACAAATTGGATCACAATAGTACTCTAGACCCGATTTTGGTTAAAATATTTTCAATAATTCGATCAATTCTCAAGTCGTTAGCAATGCGATGAGTTCAGAGAAAGTGGTCGAGGAGCTTAGAATGAAATAGTATATTTGAAATTGTTTTGACCGAAATTGGATATAATGTACTATTTTGATCCATTTTGTAACACACACAGGGTCTGAATTGTCATTTAACAACTCGCAGGGGCCGATCGCGTATTTGGGAAAAACACAAGGGTCAAATTAGTATTTTCCCTTTTATATATACGATCCTATGATTTATATATATTAATCTAATAAAAGAAGATTTACCTTTTGAAGCCTAACAAACCTCCTTGCTATCTTCTTGTATAATAAACGATCATCATATCCAATCACGCAAGACTCAGACCAAAGTCTTCCAGACCGTAATCTCAACACAATAAGACATGTGTGGGCACGTAGAGATTCAATAGGACAATTTAGGACTCCATTGACATTTTCAACACATGAGATCAATGAAGTATGAGTAAAGAGAAAGGTTAAAACAATTTTTTTCTCTCTTTATTTTTGTCCTTGAGAAAACTCTCTCTTTTAGTCAGAATGAATATTAGGATCTTTATCTTCTCTTAAGAGAAATATAATAATATATATTTATATTAGTCATCTAGGTTTTATTAATAAAAATAATTTTTTTATTAATTCAATTAAAATAGATCTTATCTATTACTATATTCATTAATTGAATTTAAATTGATTCACAACAAATCTAACCGTCCAAATAAGATATTTGATTTATTTCAAATCAGTTATCTAAATTTAAATTTCCAAAATATAAATATTAAATTAATTTATCAAATTAATTAAAAACTAATTATTTAATTTAATTAATTCACAATTACAAAAATTATAATTATTTAAATAATAAATATATTTTCCATAATAATCTCATAATTACGTATTTGGCCCAAAACTTATTTTCTTGACAAATATACCTATACTAGTTCTATTGATGCTCTTACCCTATATAGTGTTTATAGAGCCGATTCGGGGACCTATGGACCTATAATTCCAAGCTCCAATAAATTTAGATTATTAATTAAAGGTATTTAATGTAATAATTTTATTTATTAATCCAAATATTATTCTATTAAAATATATGGGATTGCACTCTTGTAATTATAGACTTATATTTACTGAGTACTTTATTTAATGTCCATTGATTTAATAACTTCATGCAATTCAATCCTCCAATAATTGGTTCATAATTAGAGCTAGGTGAAATTTGTAACGCCCTGGATAACCAAGACCGTTACACTGTGTGTTTAAAACAGTGTTTAACTTGCTAAGCAAGTCATTTGGACATAAACGTGTAATTGAAGACTAAGTCAATGTCAAGTATTAAAAGATTTGGTCAACAAAATGATTATTTTTCATTAAAATATTAAGTTTATACACGGGATCCCAAAATCAGTTTACAGACAAATAAAAGGCAAATAGAATACAATTTGGTCGTCCTAAGTGACAAAACAAGGTTTGACCCTAGTTCCTTCCAAGCTATCTGTTGACCCTCGATTTGGTCAATGACACGGAGTCAAGTAAAATGACAGAAATGAGATGAATTCAAGCCAAAAAGATAAATGACACAAATATTTATAGTGGTTCGGCCCTAGGTGATGGTAATGACCTATGTAACATCCTAAGTTGCTAATAAGGTTTAGGACCTTGATTAGCGTGCCTAGAGGGCAATAAGTGAATTAATATGCTAATATATGAATTTAAATGAATATGTGATTAGAATGCATGTTTAGGTGGTATAAATATGCATGTGGGCCCCGTTTGCATGATAGGGGTAAATTGGTAATTTTAGCCCGTTGAGGGGCATAAATGTCATAATTGTATTATGTGATTTGTACCACGTGAGTGTGGTGATAATAATGTGATGCACGTGCCAAGACGATCCTAGAGAGCTAGATAACTCAAAAGTCACAACGGGATTTCACACCCGGCTCGGGAGGAGCCTAGGGGTACTTTGGGGAATTCGTGAGTTGAGTTGAGAATTTGTGGTTATTGGTGATTAGGTAACCTGAGTAACCATTAGTAACTGCTGAGAGTAACAAGTTTAGATGGAAAATGGCAGAATTGTAATATAAGTGAAAGGATAAGAGTGCCCTTGAGGTTTAGTTAGGAGAGGATAACCATGGGAGGATAGGATAGTAATTTGATAGGGATATAGATTACTTCAGCTGAAGGAAAAAGGGGATACGTATTACACTTAGTCATATGGTTTGTTTATGCTGAAATTGGAAGAAATCTAGAGGAAAAGAGAAGAAAAGGAAGAAAGGAAGGGAGTTGGGAATTATGAGATTTAGGAGAGGAGTTAAGGTGATTTGAAGTAATTGAAGCCAAACAAGAATCAAGATTTGTTCTGAGGTAAGAATTGCTCCTGTTTTACTGAGTTTTAAGCTTGATTTTAGAAAGTAAGAATGGGAATTTAAGGATAGTTATGGCTGGTTTTGTGAGAATTCAGCTTGATAGTCAAGAGGAGTTGGTCTAAAGCTGGGATTGGAGGAAGCTCAAGTTGAATTCTTGATTGAGGTAAGAGTACTAAACATGTTTGAATTCTTATAACTGTTATGGTTTAAGAGTCTAGGGGTCTGGTTTACACTTCTTTCAAGTTTTGGTTTAAGTGTTTGAAATCTGAAACTCAAGTGTGAATTTTAGGTGTGATTGTGTGTTTGAGCTTGTTGGTGGTGTTTATAGGTTGTTAGATGGTTTGTTTGGGGTTTTGGATTGATTTTGAGGTTTGGGTATGCATTTGGGTTGAATTGGGAGTGTTTTGGCTCGGGGAAAATGCAGAGGAAACCCATATTTCTGGGTTCGCGAAGGAGTGCCGCAGCCCTCTAGGGCAGCGCCACGGCGCTATGCTATTTTTCAGAACATGGAATTTTGCAATTTTAAGCTTTTGCTCCGGGGGTTCGGGGGATGTTTTCGATGAATTGTTTTAGGAATTTGGGGATTCTGAGAGTGTGGGATTGGTCCCGGGAAGTGGTTTTGGATTGGTTAGTATTAAAGGATGTTTTATATGTGTTGTGACTAGGTATCCTGAGAGGCTCGGGTTAGAGGACTGTGCTCGCGGCCTTGGTGCATCGGAAAGCTCGGGATACAGGTAAGAAAACCACTGTTCCCATAGACCTTGTATGCAGGGATGAGCCCAATATGTCTGAATTGCAGGGCGTAGCCCTTTGATTGAATTTGTTAGTATTCAGTATATGTTTGTTATGCTATGTGTTGACCCTCGTTTTAGCCAACTGACACGGAGTCAAAATATGAATGATATAGGCGAATATGTATAGATAATAACGTAATGACAAAAGTAAAGAAAACACAGTAATTTATAGTGGTTCGGCCCCAGAATCTGGTAATGACCTACATCCACTTAGAATGATATTGATATGGGAACAAAAGTGTGATCAGAGAGCTTGGGCTCAATGAGTTTCAACACTCCTCATAAACAATACTAGTTTTCACAGATAATTTCTATATTTCTATGGTTTTTTAGCTGCCAAAAGTCCCTTCCCATGAGCCATCTCTTGCTTTTTATAGGCCCATGGAGGGTTGCCCAATATTGTTACAGATATTATCCCCTGAATCATGGGATATTCAGAAGATTGCATGAAATAAATTCGGGATACATAAGATCTTTCCATAAATGTTGCTTTGCCAGCGGAACCACCGACCAGTCTGGTCGTGGTAAAAACAGGTCTGTCCTGCTTCTGGTGTGTCTCCTGGTCGATACTCTAGCAGACGCTCCAGGTGTCAGGCACGTGTCAAGAGATTATTCGCCACGTCACAAATGCTAATTTATTGGATAACACTATGAATGCGATTAGATGAATGTTCGGCGAGAGCCGGGAATGGCGCAGGCCGAGGTCGGTAGGGGCCTGGAGCGGCAAAGGGCCGTGAACGGCGTTGGGCACGTTGAGTGCTAGGCCGAGTACGGCAAGGGGCCGGGAGCAGCGTTGAGCACGTGGAGTGCGAGTTGCCAGGGTGAGACCCTATAGGATACCTGGGATATCCTCACAGTGTGGACCGCGAACCCAGGGCCTGGTAAAGCGCCTGGGACGGTGTGGCCGTATGTGTGTAGCCTATTGGTGGCCTGATTATATGCTAAGTGTTTGTTATGTATATGTTAACTGCTTGTGAGGGTTTTCTTGCTGGGCTTCAGCTCACGAGTGCTCTGTGGTGTAGGTAAGGGCAAGGGGAAAGTCAACCAACCATGAGTACGGAGAGCGTGAAGCGGCGTGTACATGTTTGGCCTACCTGGCTGCCACGACCAGTGGTTTTGGGAGATGGTTGTACCAAAACTTAGATTTATTCGTCTAGTCGACTTAAATTTGTAGATTATATGTTGTAAATATTTATAAACAGTTTCTTGGGATCCCAAGTGTCAACTACTCAATGATTTTTAGTAAATGGAATTATTTTCAAAGTTTGTTTCGCTGTTTATGATTTAATTACACTTTTGACTTAAAAACCTCAATTAGCGAGTTGAATGCACGTTTAAAAACTCACTTAGTAACGGCTCTAAGGAAGTAGGGCGTTACAACCTACATCCACTTAGTGTTCTTATTAAGGTAATGAAAACCTAAGATCAGTAAACTAGGGTTTACTGAGTTTCACAAGATCAATGATAGTTACAAAATTGCGTAAAAACAATAATTCTCTTTCCCTAGAGATCCCAAAAAAGATCCTTCTTATGAACCCTTCGAGTCTTATTTATAGACTCAAGGATCTCTTCATGGGGCGATGGACCTTAATTACATTTAATACAAGCGTATCTCAATCATAATGGACATTACAATTATTACATAAATGCAAGATCAAATATCTTTAGAAAATATCTGATATACTACGAACAGCCTGGTCGACTACGAAATATGCATTCTGCCGAGTGAATTCTCCTCTGGTCGATGGTCGACCAGAAACACAACTGCTTAAATGGTCACACGCATCCCACGTGCGTACTGGTCTTGCCATGTCATCAGATGAATCTTTTTTGGGTAAACATTTGCCCCCCAAGTTTATTTTAATGCGACCAGCATTTAATAAACTTACTCGACCAGTGACTCGTCAGACCTGTCACATCTGTCAGGGCCTTTTCAAAAAAGTAAGCAATCATGACTTTTACAGTTTCCCAAAAATATTTTGACAGCTGTTGCGATTTTTCCATGCATCTTAATCTTACCTCCATCATTACCTCTTTAACTGCACCACGATCAGTATAAATATATTACATTTCCCCTTTTCACTTTTTACCGAATCCTTCTCTCTCCTCAAGAACTCAGAAGAAAACTCTCAAGAAAAACCCAGAAAAGTGCGGTGATCCAAGACGCGTTCGCTCAATTCCAATCAACAACCTTCGTGTCTCCTTTGCAAGCCGTAATTCAAGTAAGCTTTGAACCCACCTTTTTTTTTTATGCTATATGGAATAAATTTCATGGATTTTCTGATTTGGGCCTCCAATGTTCTTGAGAAAAAAGAACCTTTAGGTAATCAGGTTCGTACAAATATACGTAGAACATGATAGAATAGGAATTTTAGGTAATAAAAAACACTAAGTGAGGTTTATAAATTAATGTGGGAAATAGGAGTACTGATCTAGGGCCCAAAATCGAAGTAAAAATTTGATTTTACTGTTTTCAGAAAATTGGGTTTTTCCCGCCTGTTTTCGGAGTCGAAAAATTTTCTTGAAAATTTTTTTCACTTCCACTTTTTTATCTGTTTTTCCAAACTGCTCGCATGTTTTTAGTGTTCATGTTAGGATGTTGTTGGTCATATAAAAGCTTAACTTCTATACACGAGCAAAGTTATCCTTACATTTCTTCTTCTTCTTCTATCTATTGGTCGTAGATTCTCATTTCCCATTTACTCTTCTCAGATATTCATGCACGATCCTTGGGGAGGTGAGAGGCCAATAGACGATGATCTCCTCGCGTTGTTGTTCAAGGATCAAGAACAACCGTCATTTCCTTTCTCTGACTTTGCATCTTCACAACAAAATCCCATGACCAGCTCTTGAGATTGTCAGCCACACATGGGTCGTGTTAAATACACAGCTCGTAGGAAAAAGAAAACTATCCATTCTCCTTATAACCAACCAACAACCGACACTGAGGGTCCTTCAAATGATCCTCAACCTGTAAATTTTGCACCACTAGAAATTCAACCCAAAGCCCAGCCTTGCGACGGCCTTCGACCAGAAGTTGGTTGGTATGCCGCGCCTCCTAGTGTCATATCGGCTAGGATGGTGATAAAATATCTCAAGAAGTACGGTCTTCTTGGGATTACCTTAGTCAAGCCTACACCTGACCAAAGGGCAAACGTGCCTAGAGGCGCCTTCAGTGCCTGGTCGAGGTTTCACATTGAGGCAGAGGCATCCTTGCCTCTGCACGAATTTTTTCAAGGGGTGGCCAATTACTTCGAGGTCGCCCCCTTCCAAATAACCCCCAACGGATATAGAGTACTATCAGCACTCTATATCCTTTACAACCATAAAAAGTGGCATGTGCCTACACCGCACGAGATCAATTATCTTTTTGATCTCAAATCCAACCCAAAAAAAAAACAACATGGGGTTTTTCCACTTTTGTCACCAGGAATCTACTTGCATATTCCTGAGTGACGTCACCTACAAATCCAACATAGGAAAGTACTTCCAGGAGCACTTCCTTACGATGCACTTGGTCACCGACAACCTGGCCTTCACACGAGGAGGTAACTTTCTCAATTGCTGGTCATTTATTTTCTGTCAATTTTTCCTTCATCGTCTTTAGAACACTTGTGTTGTGTCTAGGTCCATGGTGTTCGATTAGCTTATACATGATCTTTGTTTATTTTCATGTATATCTAATATTAAACAAATTAATACGAGATAGCCTAAAACATGTTTCTAAAATTGAATTCAAAGAGAAACAAAGAATAGAATACTTACAGTATACGCAGCGGAATGAAAGAGTCCTTCCTTCAGTTTCTCTAACTCTTGTATCCTCTCTGTCGCAGAGTATTATCAAGAAACTAAACCGATCTTCTATTTTCTTCACAGCCTTCCAATGTATCCTTAGAATAACCGAGACTAGTGTGGGAAATTCGCAACACATGAGATAGATACAGAGAAGAAGAAGAGAAAATAACAAAGAGGCTTAGAAAAAGACTTGTGTTTAGAGAGAATCTAAAACTATCAGAAAACCAGTGATTAAACTTATCTGTCGTCTCAGAAATTTTAACTTGTGACTTCTCTCTAAGCACTCCTTTTATAGACTCAATTAGGCCATTTAATTTAATTAAAAAATCAATAAAATAATAGCCAATTTGAAGCCCTAGGTCATGGGTGTTTAACGCCCAAACGTGACTTCCACTTAGTGGTGGTTGTAGTATAGATCGGGCGGTCGATTCCACAAGGAGGCAAATGAATAAAGTTAATCAATAAATAAATGTTAGAGATAAATAATATGAAGAAAATAGAACAAGTGATATTTTTGTTGTTTTTGAAATTTAAAGATTAGAAATAAAGATAGAATAAAATGTGATGTAACAATAGGTAACAAGTAGGAAGGATCAAGAATCACCAATATGCATACTTATTTATTTGGATCTTTGATTCACAAAAATTACACAAATAGATAGTTCACATCCCAACTATTCATTTGGAAGATTTAACATTAAAGCACAAATATATTTTACAAAAATGTATTCAAGTGATTATTATTCTTTACCATGGAATGATGAGATAAATCTTATGAGAAATCTAAAAATGACATTATACCATTGGCAATAATGCAATAAAAGATTGGACATAAAATCTAACACAAATATTACTTTTACTATTTATAAAATACATAGAAAGAGCATGACTAATTCTATATAGATTTTAGCAAAAGTACATATATATGAGTGAGATGGAGAAAATGATAAAGATATTATCTATATTATTTTCACTAATTTGATAATACATAGAAAGTGCATGACAAAATCTATATACTATTAGTAAACATAAATATAGATAATAAGATGAAGAAGTAGAGATGAAAGAAAATAAATCACTAAAATATATAAACTTTAAGCACATGGTGAATCAAAAATACCAAACAAAGTCATAGTGCATATAGGACCATCCTAACCTTCCTAAGAAGGTTAGCCTAATAGGCTAGATATTCTCATGAAATTCTAGAGAGAAAATATGAGAAATGAGACTAAAATTTGGTAGAGTTTTGCTACCTAAAAATTACATACATAATGTGAAATGAGAGTCCCTATTTATAGAGGGAGAAAAGGACTAAAAATAAATTAAACAACAATTTGGGGTTTACAAAATAAATCTGAAATATTAATAATAAAATATGATTTTGAAAAATCAAATTTTATTATAAATATTAACCTAGTTATTTTGGGGTATGGTCAAAATGCCCTTTTTCAAAAACACCCAAAAAGATGAGCTTTAAAGCTCAAAATGGTAATTTTGCAAGGCCCTATACCCACAAAATATGGGTTGAAGGTGGTTGTGGCAGAAGTGGGTTTTGACCCACTCCCAGCCAATGAGAGTGCGACACGTATGCGGCTGGATGGGTCAAAGTTGGGAGACTGCTTTGGGCTGTTGGAGGGAATTGATGCATTGGGGAGAATTGATGCCTTGGGCTTGTTGGGCTTCTGGGCGTGACTTCTGCAAGTTTGATAAAAGAAAGGGAAGCTTCAGCATATTAAGGAGGCTGGCTTGCTGGGTGGAGCTTGTGAAGGAGGCGAGTTGGGCCTTCATATGCATTTGGGCCACTGGAGATGGGCATTCGGCTGAAGCATTGGCTGATGGAGAGAGGGTCTTCGTTGGGCTCAGGCTGGAATGAGGCTGAAGGGAAGAGCTATGCTGAAGAAACTTGGTGTGAAGGGTCACGTGGGTCAAGGCTAAAAGGAGCTGATGGGTGTCTCTGGACACGTGGCGCGCTGGGGCGGTGACACCTGGCGAAGAGGTGGAGAAAGAGGCCAGCGGACTTGGGCTTTCATTTGGGCCTATTTTCTTCTATGTTCAAGTTGCAAAAATGCCAACTTTTCCTCATTTCTTCAATTTTACTTACTTCTTTCTTCTTTGTTTCCAAGTTCCAAAAATATCAATTAAATCCTACAAAATAAAACAAACTAAATTAAAATTAAATATTTTCATTTATAAATTTAATCATATTAATTTGATGAAAGTATTAATTAAAACTTAATTTATTTTGACTATTAAAATCAATAAATATGTATTTTTGGGCACTAATCAATGGGCTATAGGCCTATGAAATTTCTCATTTGATTATAAGCTCATTGGACTTAAAAACAAGGCCTATATTATTTTCTATTGATTTATTTAATTAAATAATAATTTAAATCCTTTATCAAATTAATTATTTATAATTTGAACTTTGATTTAAACTTATTTATTAATTTAGATACCAATTTATCTTAATTAATAAATTTGCCATAATTTCTCTTTTCTTCTCAAAATTACATAACTCTGTGAAACTATCCAAAATTGACCCAGTCAACTTTGATAATTCTAATTGATAATTAAATCAATTAATTGAGACTATCTAGATGATTTTATCCAAGGTACAATGGGGACCATGGGCCTATGAAATCAAGCTCCAATAAGTTATCATAAATCTAACAAATAAATTTACTAACTTATTAATTCCTTGTGACTCCACTATAGACTCGGAATTGCACTCTTGAATTCATAGAACTCTCTATAACAAATATAAATATGCTATTAATTATCCATTGTTACAACAATAATTGTCACTCAATCCTCTATAGACGGTCTACAATGAGATAGGACTAAAATATCGTTTTACCCGTCATTGTATTTATCTTTAAAACACTTAGTTCCTTGTAAATGATATTTCAATAAACTAATTTAATTACTGAAATGAGATCTCTATCATTTAACACCTTGAATCAAACTAAAAGGAAACCATCTTTTCACTTCTTCATCATAAGCTATAGATGTTCGTATCTATGGTTAACACTACCACTCAATTATACTACTGAGTTCCCAAGATGTAAGTATGGGCTAGTCTGTAGGGTAAGCTGGTAATGAACAAGTCAAAGAACTCAAATAATACAATCAGTTAGAATACTAACCACTCAGAATTGAGATTGAATTGACCTATGGTCAACTATATGATATGACTAGAATAGATAATAACGGTATGTTTACTTATCTTATCAACTGTCAATATTGGTCCAGTCCGATGTAACAAATACATCCGATCTTATCTACTTTGCTAATGTTCTGGAAAGAACATAACATTGTAATGTGTAAGTAGATCATATCATAGATTGGCAAGTCAGTGTGAATCATGTGCACTGATTAATCTTAGGACTAGCTTATTTGGAACATATAATCATATTTATATTCCACTATGATTACGTCACTATAAATAAGATTAGCTATATGCTCGGAATTTAATAGAAGTTTATATTAAACAAATAATCATGAAAATAAAACATGTGAGCAAAGTGATTAACCAAGTCAAAAAATGATTTCTATTATTTTATTGATAATAAAATTAGATTACAAATAATTTGGGTTTTAATTAGGGCATAAAACCCCAACAAACTACCACTTGCACTAATTGAAACTAATGCCTTAATTCTACTAATCCCATTTCCTTGATATGCTTATCAAATATAGCTTCTAGTAGTGTCTTTGTAAACAGATCCGGAAGATTGTCTTCAGTTGCAATCTTCATAACCTTCACATCTCCCCTGGCCACATATTCTCGAATAATGTGATACTTCCTTTCTATATGCCTACTCCTCTTGTGACTTCGAGGTTCTTTCGAGTTGGCTATCGCTCCTGTATTGTCACAAAACAATACAAGCGGTTTATCCATTTATAGAATAACATCAAGATCCGAATAGAACTTCTTTAGCCAAACTATTTCCTTAGCTGCTTCTGACGCGGCTATGTACTCAGCCTCCATGGTGGAATCTGAGATTGCAGACTACTTTACGCTTCTCCAAATCACAGCTCCACCCCCAAGAGTAAACACCATTCCAAAAGTAGACTTCCTGTCATCGACATAAGTCTGAAAATCTGAATTGGTGTAGCCTACAGGGTTCAGAACACCACCCTTGTAGACTAACATATAATCCCTAGTCCATCTCAAATATTGCAGGATATGCTTAATTGCTATCCAATGTTTCGGTCCTGGGTTTGGCTGATACCTGCTCACTACTCCCACTGCATAACAGATATCTGGTCTAGTACACAACATGGCATACATCAGACTTCCAACTGCAGATGCGTAAGAAACTTTTCTCATTGCATCTTCCTCTTCAGGAGTCTGGGGAGACTGCTTCTTTGAAAGATGAATTCCATGGCGGGACGGTAGACGCCCTTTCTTGGAATTTGTCATTGAGAAACGTTCAAGCACTTTATCTATGTAAGCTGCTTGAGATAGTGTTAAGAGTCTGTTCTTTCTATCCCTGAGGATCTGGATACCTAGAACATAACTCACTTCACCCAAATCCTTCATCTGGAATTGAGTGCTCAGCCAATTCTTCACATCTGATAATTTCTTAACATTGTTTCCAATGAGTAAGATATCATCTACATAAAGAACAAGGAATACCACTATTTGATTTTCCTTCAGTCGGTAAACACAGGGATCATCAATATTTTGTTCAAAGCCATAGGTTTTGATTATTTCATCAAACTTAAGATTCTAGGAACGAGAAGCTTGCTTAAGTCCATAGATGGACCTATTCAACTTGTAAACTTTTCCTTCTTGTCCAGCTACTTTAAATCCTTCTGGATGATCCATATATATGACTTCATCAAGCTTTCCATTAAGAAAAGCTGTCTTGACGTCCATTTTCCAGATCTCATAGTCGAGAGCGGCTGCTATGGATAGGAGGATGCGAATGGATTTGAGCATGGCTACCGGACTAAAAGTTTCCTCATAGTCCACGCCTTCTCTTTGGGTATAACCCTTTGCCACTAATCGAGCTTTATAAGTCTTGATATTTCCATCAACACCTCGTTTCTTCTTGTAGATCCACTTGCACCCAATGGCCCTAAAGTCACTAGGTGCTTCCACAAGATCCCAGATGGAATTTGAGTACATGGACTCCATTTCCTGTTTCATGGCTTTGAGCCATAGTTCCTTTTCAGGGCTAGCCATTGCCTGTTTGAAAGACAACAAATCATCATCACTAGTGTCACCAACAACCATATTGGTTTCACCATCCAAACCATAGCGAACTGGGTTCCTAGAAGCCCTCCCACTACGACGAGGATCTGTGACTGTTTGCTCAGGAACAATGGTACTTTCTTCATTTAAATTGACTTGCGTCGGTTGGATATGAAGAGTGGGAATTTCATCATTAACTCGCATTGATGACGATGGAACATTGGTTGGAGTCAATTCTTTAACCATCACCTCTAAAACTACTTTTGTTGACGCGGTTCTTCGGCAACAGATAATTAAGAGAAAAAGAGAAAGAGATTAGTACTAAAAGTAGAACCGTCACAGATAGGAAATCTTTGGGGAAAGAACTAGGTGACTCGAGATACGTTTTTAAGTGGTTCGAAGGTTAAAATCCTTCTACTCCACTAGTCAATATTATTGATCTTTTCTGGGTAATTGGTTTACAAAGTATATAGTTCTTCAAAGACTATTTTTTCCAACCCCTATCAACTCCCAGGGTCTCCATATTTATAGGAGAAGGCACCTGGAAGTTGGTAGGGAGGTCATCCCGTGACCTTACCATTTGTCATATCAAGTCTGTGATATTCATGATTAACTCCTAAACCTGACACACAAGTGTGGTCTAATCAGTATGGAAGGAGATAATGGGCCGCACGGCCCAACTCGTCCGTGGGTGTCTGAATACGCACGTTCCTGCTGCGTGTCCGAGAAGTCAGGGGGATATCGGACACGTGATGGCAGGAATATGCACGTTTATCTTGCGTGTTGACTTCCCATAGGGTCAGAGCTTCCTGAGAAGCTCGTAGCTCGAGCAATTCATAACCCGAGCTTATCCGTCCGTGGACGCCGGATATTGTTCCCAGCTCCTGGTGCAACAAGAGGGAGCTGGAAACAGGACCCCCTCGAGCTAGAAAGGGCCCGTCCTGAAAATAGAGCCTCTGGCCTGTGGGAGCCTCGGGCTAAATCATGTTTAGTCCGAGGCTCGTCCTGCTAAACAGCCCGTGGGAAAACCAGGGCGTACATCTGCCCCCCAAGCTCCTGCTCGTGGTCCATGACGTCAGATATGGGAGACCACAGTAGGGGCTTTTAGAATTCTCCCACAACCCTTCGCATTCCATGCTTTTCGCATGCGTCTGATACGTGGAACGCCGTGGGTGGCGACGGTACACTCTACGAGAACCGCATTAAATGGCCTAGCCTACTGTCCAGCCGTCGTTTCACATTTCGAGTGGAGGGTCTCCCAAGGGCCTTTTACACGTGATCCTTCCCTTGTATAAAAGGGGGGTGGTCATCCCACGCATGGGCCACCTTACCATTCAAAACCTCTCAAATTTCCTTCTTTTCTCTTTGACCTTCCGAAGAACAAAACCCTCATTTCCATTGCTCTCATCTTCTCCGTTCACGAAGCTTAAGCGCGCGAGTTCCTTCAAAGCCTTGGAGACCACTGTGCCAACGAAGCTCCTACCAGCGCAGCAACCTCGCTCACCATCCAACCATATACTGTAAGTCTTCGGTCCCTGTTTATTTTTGAAAGCATGCCACTGTAGCCTAGGTGAATTTTTTTTTTACTGTAGCCACATGCAGAGGTTTTCTGGGTCGCGCGGATATGGAGGGTGGCAGCCCTTCTTAGATTAGGGCACACTTGCCATGGAACATCGTCTTAGAACACGGGTTCCATGGTTCTTTCTTAGGAACAATTTCTGGGTAGGATCCTTAGGAATTTTGGGTGCAAAAACCGGGTAGCTTAGGGAATACGCCTTGAAAGCGGTTTTGCCACGTCTTGCCTGTTGAAACTTTCCCCCCAAGGAAATTTTTTACTCTGAGTCCTCTGACGCACGAATCCCGAGTAATCTGGGATCTGTTGAGGGCATAGGCGCGTGTTCCTTGGAACGCGTGGCACCACTCTCCACGGGCTGGGCTTCCCCCAGCTCGTGTACTTAATACTTGCTTCACTCTCCTGCTTGGGTCGCCTTTTCTAAAGTGTTTTCTTTTGTTCGATAGGCGACCAGATGGCTCCAAAGAGAAATCTGCCACAGAAGAATGTGGGAAGTTCGTCCTCCCAGCAGGATAAAGGAAAGGCGGTGGTGACCAGCTCGCCAATTCCTCACTTTGGACCAGCGGTGGAGAAGCAAGCCGAGGTGGCCCCTGACGCGTTTTTCGAGGCGGAGAGAATCGTCTCGAAGATAACCAGCCAGGCAAAGATCACCAAAATCTTCCTCAACCACAACATTCCTCTGGGGAGGACCTCCGTGATCGCCCGACCTGCTGCGGATGGGGAGCGGAGCTGCACGCCGCTCGACGAGTCGTTCGCGGCCTGGAGCGGGGAACACTTCAAGGCAGGGGCCTTCCTCCCCCTGGATCAGTATTTTGCTGATTTTCTGAATTATGTGGGGTTGGCCCCATTTCAGCTCCCCCCCAACTCATACCGTCTGCTGGCGGGATTGAGATATTTGTTCCAAAAGCATGAGTGGGAGGTCCCCACTCCTGCTGATATTCTATATTTCTTCTGCCTCAAAGTCAGCCCGGACCAGCGGGGGCGAGGCGACGGGTTCTATTACTTAACCCGCTTTCCTAACACAGCAGCAGTGATCGAGCTGCCGAGCCATCCAAACGAATTCAAAGACCAGTTTTTTATGTCCACTGGGTTCCGAAACTGCGATCATCACTATTTCAACCGCCCTCGTAAGTAATCCTCAATTTAGCTCGCCTTTTGACGGTTATCTTGTTTTTGCTCGTCCCTTATTCCAATTCTGATTTCAACCAACCTTGCAGCCATCTACTCGAGGACCGAAAAGTCTGTGACCCTCGGGGGTCAATACGATACACTGGCGAACCTTCCCCCCAGTGAGAAAGACTACCGCGCGCTCGTAACGGACGAGACGATGGTGTTCTGCAAGCTGATTTTCCCAAATCAGACTTTGAATTTGAAAAGGCCCTGGGGGCCTCCCCCAGCCCGCGACAACAGACCGATCGTCGCGGAGGAGGTCGTAGACGAAGAAGGCGAGGAGGAAGGTGAGGAAGTTCCTTTGGTGAGGAACAGAAAGAGGACCTTGGAGGTCGCCCAGGGGATGAGCGAGGAGAGGGCCCAATCCGGAGCAGCCACGGGTCCTTCCGACCAAGGTAACTCTTATTTATTTAAGAACGTAGATAGGGCCACCGCAGACCCCCGGCTGGTTAGGTTCAACCCTAGGCAGCTCGTCCATCGTCACTCAAGGAATCCGGATCTGGACACGCTCTTGCTCCACTGCGTTGACCAGCTCGTGCTGGACACCCAAGAGAGTCGGCCTAAGGGTACCGTAGTAGTAGATAATACCCTAGCCTTTAGGTCGGTCATTTTTGAGGAGTACGGGACCAACTTACGCACATGGCCTGCGCTCCAGAGGGGCATCTATGCTCCGGGGATTAGGCAGTACGTAGAAGAGTCCAGCCCCGAGTCAGATCCGGATTTAGAACCTTCGCCAGTTCGCGAGATAATCATCCTAGGCTCTTCCAGCTCGGGGGGTAGGGCTCCCTTAGTATTTGCTTTCTTATTGCCTTTGGACCTTTTGTCTTTGTTTTTGCATGATTGCTACATTGTAATAACCATGTTTTTTGTTCTTGGCAGAAGAGATGTCTCAGCCCGGGAATAGTCTGCGGGGTGTTGTGTTCGGTGGGAATCCCCCAGCAGGGCCGAGGCTAAAGAGGTTTCGCGAGTCCAAGAGCTCGGCTGGGGCCTCCACCAAATCCCCGGCTAAGGAGAAGGAGAAAACCCCGCCGTCCCAGGTCGCGGGGGCGAACCTCCCTGTCGCCAGGACAGGACTCATGCATCCGCCACCCAAACGATCTCCACTGGCCGCCCAGGATGGGGTAATAGAGGTCGGGAATCTGGCCGCGGCAGCCCCGAACGTGCGTATCCCGGTCGACCCCCGGGCTCTGGAGAAGATGCCCGAAGCATTCCGGGGTACGGTGTATGAGTCGGCCAGCTACGCCGTCAGCCACTATTACAATATCAGGGAGAAGGAGCTCCGGGCCATCGAAACAACGAGCCCGGTCCGAGTTATAGAATCTGCTATGGACATGACTTTAACGGTAAAGTGCCCCCTTCTTCTAAGGCTTTGACACTCACACGCCGCCTTTTTCCTTCCAGTTTGCTAATTTATCATTCTTTTCTTGCAGGGCATGGCTGCCGCCTATAGAGGCATCGTTAGGACCAAGGCCCAGCTCGAGGGTTTGGAAGCAGATCGCCAGACCGCCCTCCAGGAGTCTCAGGAGGCGAGAGACGCTCTGGCGGCCTCTAAATCCGAGCTAGAGAAGGTCCGCTCGGAGAACCAAGAGCTTAAACGCTCCCTGGCCGCATCCGAGCTAGAGAAGCTTTGCTCCGAGAACCTAGAGCTTAAAAACTCCCTGGCCGCATTGCGGGCAGACCTTGAGGTGTCGAAGGCCGAAGTCCAGGCCTCCCAGGCCGCCCTGAAAGACGAGCGGGTCGTGTCGGAGCAGTCCTTACAGGACCTATTCTATCACTGCTGGTCCCACAATCCGGACGCGGACTTCTCCTTCATGCCGCCTGACCTCTGGGCATTCCTGTTGCCGCGGCTTCAAGCCCGCCTGAATAAGGAGGCTCCTCCTTCGGAGACTGGAGAGGCTTCTGCCGCGGCGGAACAGGGCGAGACCGCGATCTCCAAAGGGCCAGCTGATGGGGCTTAGGATGCTCCTCGTTTACGTACTTTGAACACTTTTTTATTGTAATTCTCCTTTTGTGTGGGGCGTTTCCGCCTCGAGACATTTTGCTCAGCCAGTTTTATATACATATTTGTATGCATTTGGTCACAATTTATCTTTTATTTTTATGACTTAGTTCAAGTTAACATTATTCGTGTCCCGGGCTCTCTAAAGAAGATCCGCGTTCAACAAATTTTAGTTAACTTCTAAGTTTTATGACCCGGTTAAGACCAGGGACTTATTTTGAAAAAACTCAGATCGCGTTAACTTCTATCCGTATCCCGGGCTCTTTAAAGAAGAACCACGGTCAAAAAATTTTAGCTAACTTCTAAGTTTTATGACCTGGTTAAGACCAGGAACTTATTTTGAAAAAAACTCAGATCGCGTCAACTTTTATCCGTATCCCGGGCTCTTTAAAGAAGAACCACGGTCAACAAATTTTAGCTAACTTCTAAGTTTTATGACCTGGTTAAGACCAGGAACTTATTTTGAAAAAACTTAGATCGCGTTAACTTTTATCCGTATCCCGGGCTCTTTAAAGAAGAACCACGGTCAACAAATTTTAGCTAACTTCTAAGTTTTATGACCTGGTTAAGACCAGGAACTTATTTTGAAAAAACTCAGATCGCGTCAACTTTTATCCGTATCCCGGGCTCTTTAAAGAAGAACCACGGTCAACAAATTTTAGCTAACTTCTAAGTTTTATGACATGGTTAAGACCAGGAACTTATTTTGAAAAAACTCAGATCGCGTCAACTTTTATCCGTATCCCGGGCTCTTTTAAAGAAGAACCACAATCAACAAATTTTTGTTAACTTCTAAGTTTTATGACCCGGTTAAGACCAGGATAGGACTTAGTTTGTGATGACTCTTATCCGTAGATAAAAATTAACACCCAAGTCGTTAAGGATACCTAGATATATCCAGGTACCATATGCCCCCCAAGTAACTGGGAAAGGGCTTTTCGTTGTTACTTTAAAATTACACTTGCAAATAACGAGAAACATTTGATTTTTATTTATACATGGAAGGTGACCTTCTAGGTCTTACAAACGTTTATTGATAATATTTCTTTAGGTGGATTGCATTCCAAGTCCGCGGGACCGCCCCTCCACCAAGTCGAGCTAATTTATAAGTTCCTCCTTTGATGACTTCGATGACCTGGTATGGTCCTTCCTAGCTTGGTCCCAAAACCCCATCTTTGGGATCTTTCCCGGCCAGGAAAACTCTTCTCAAGACCAAATCACCGACGCTAAAGGCACGTCTTTTGACCTTAGTGTTGAAGTAGCGAGTGATTTTTTGTTGATAATGGGCGAGCTGGAGTTGTGAATCCTCTCGCCTTTCATCCATCAAGTCTAAGGAGTGGCACAGGAGCTCGTGGTTCTTGTCTTGTTCGTAGGACCGGACCCTGTGCGACAGGACCTTCACCTCCACGGGGAGGACCGCTTCACTTCCAAAGGTTAGGGAGAAAGGAGTGTGACCCGTGGGAGTCCGATGTGAGGTCCTATAGGCCCACAGAACTTGGGGGAGCTGTTCTGGCCAGATCCCCTTTGCCTCATCTAGCCTCTTCTTGAGGCTTGCCTTCAGAGTCTTATTGACAGCTTCGACCTGGCCGTTCGCCTGGGGATAGGCCACGGATGAGAAGCTTTTCACAATTCCGTGCTTTTCGCAAAATTCGGTGAACAGGTCGCTGTCAAATTGAGTGCCATTGTCGGAGACGATCTTTTTGGGTAGGCCGAATCGACAAACGATGCTTTTAACCACGAAGTCTAGCACCTTTTTCGATGTTATTGTCGCCAACGGCTCTGCTTCGGCCCACTTTGTGAAGTAGTCAATGGCTACCACGGCGTAACGGACCCCGCCCTTTCCGGTGGGCAGGGCGCCTATTAGATCTATCCCCCAAATGGCGAAGGGCCAGGGAGACGAAATCATTTTTAGCTCGGTCGGAGGAGCTCGTGCAACCGCGGCGAACCGCTGACACTTGTCGCACTTTTTTACATATGAGATCGAGTCTTTGGACAGAGTCGGCCAGTAATAACCCTGCCGAAGGATCTTCAAGGCCAGGCTTTGCCCCCCAGTGTGATCTCCGCAGAATCCGTCATGAACTTCTTGCAGGATGGCCTTCGCTTCACTTGGAAGAACGCACCGGAGGAGAGGTAATGAATGCCCACGTCGGTACAACACCCCCTCGACTAGTGTATATCTCGGAGCTTGATAAAGGACTCGCCGTACGTCGGTGCGCCCTTCGGGTAACTTGCCCTCGGCGAGGTATTCAACAATGGGAGTCATCCAGGTCGGCCTGATGTCAATCATCCCAATATCTGCTCGATCTCCGTCTATGCTGGGTTTCTCCAAGAACTCGACTGGCACCAACCCCAGGGTTTCTGTCTCTCCCGAGGTGGCGAGCTTGGCGAGAGCATCTGCATTGGCGTTCTGCTCCCGAGGTATCTGTTCGATCGACCCTTGCCCAAACGCGGACAATTCAGATTTTACCTTAGCCAAATAGGAGGCCATCTTGGGACCCCGCGCCTGATACTCGCCTAGAACCTGATTCACCACGAGCTGGGAGTCGCTGAAGCATTGGACAGAGCTTTCCTTTAGCTCGCTAGCTATCCTAAGTCCAGCTAACAAGGCCTCGTACTCTGCCTCGTTGTTGGACGCCTTGAACCCGAACCTCAGCGCCGAATGGAATCTATGCCCCTCTGGGGATATCAGAATTCCGGCCCCGGCGCCGTTCTCGTTAGATGAGCCATCAACGAAGATCCTCCATGATGAACCTGAGGAGGTGAGCTGATGTGAGTCTTTCGATGGGACCTCATGGAATCCCGCGCATTCTGCCACGAAGTCGGCCAAGGCTTGACTTTTTATGGTAGTTCGGGGAGTATAGAAAATCTTGAACTGACTGAGTTCGACCGCCCACTTTAGCAAGCGTCCCGAGGCTTTAGGCTTTTGCAAAACCTGCCTTAGAGGCTGATCGGTCATGACGTGTACAGAGTGGGATTGGAAGTATGGCCTGAGTTTTCGTGAGGCCGTGATTAGGCAGAACGCCCGTTTTTCCATCAACGGGTACCTTGACACAGCTCCGAGGAGTCTCTTGCTGATGTAATAAACCGGTTTCTGAGCTTGGTCCTCTTCTCACACCAGAACGGCACTAGCTGCGTCCTCAGTTACGGCCATGTAGAGGAAAAGAGGTTCTCCTACCCTGGGCTTTGATAGCACAGGTGGCTCAGCTAGGTGCGTTTTTAGGTCGAGGAATGCGCCTTCGCATTCTACTGTCCATTCGAACTTCTTGTTTCCGCGGAGCAGGTTGTAGAAAGGCAGGCACTTGTCGGTCGATTTGGAAATGAACCGGTTCAGTGCTGCCACCCTTCCTGTGAGGCCTTGGACATCTTTCCGCGATCTGGGGGATGGAAGCTCGAGCAGTGACCTGATCTTGTCGGGATTTGCCTCGATCCCTCGGGTATTGACTATGAAACCCAAGAACTTCCCCGATGCAACACCGAAAGTGCATTTTTGAGGATTGAGCCTCATGCCATATTCTCGCAGTATGTTAAAACATTCTTCCAGGTCGGCAACGTGGTTGGTGGCAGTCTTTGACTTGACAAGCATATCATCGACGTACACTTCCATGTTTTTCCCGATCTGATCCGCGAACATTCTATTTACCAGCCTTTGGTAGGTAGCCCCGGCATTCTTAAGACCGAACGGCATGACCTTATAGCAATAGACATTAGTCGGGGTCATAAAGCTGGTATGATCCTGGTCTGCTGGATTCATCGCGATCTGATTGTAGCCCGAGTATGCGTCCATGAAGGACATGAGCTCGTGCCCCGCCGTGGCATCCACCAGTTGATCGATCCTTGGCAACGGAAAGCAATCCTTGGGGCATGCTTTGTTCAGGTCGGAAAAGTCGATACAGGTCCGCCACTTCCCATTGGGCTTCGGAACTAACACGGGATTGGCAACCCAAATGGGAAATCTGGCTTCGCGGATAAAGCCACATTTTTTGAGCCGGGCCACTTCTTCTTCAAGGGCTTCGGCTCGGGTTGTCCCTAAACGCCTCTGCTTTTGAGACTTTGCAGGGACGCTTTTGTCTAGGTGGAGCGTGTGCATGATTACGCTCGGACTGATCCCTATCATGTCCTCGTGCGACCATGCGAATACGTCCAGGTTCTTTTTCAGAAACGCAATCAGTTCCGCCTTTCTTCTGTCGCAGAGGTTCTTTCCGAGCTTAACCGTCCGTGCCGGGTTTTGTTCATCGATGCCTACCTCCTCGAGATCTTCAATAGCTTGGAGCTCGGACCTGTCCTCGCCTACTCGGGGGTCAATGTCCTCGCCTAAGGCGAGCTTTTCGTCTTTGGAGACCTTGGGTTTTTCAGTCTCAGGGGCCGCCTTGGGTCCCTGCGATTCCTCTTCATCCTGAATGGCCATCGTCACCTGCCCGGGTTTAGATTTTCCCTTCATGGAAATGCTGTAGCACTCCCTGGCAGCGAGCTGATCGCCCTTGATAGTGCAGACCCCTGTCGAAGTAGGGAACTTCATGGCGAGGTGCCGGACGGACGTGATAGCTTCGAAAGCAACGAGCGTTGGTCGTCCCAAAATTTCATTGTAGGCAGCGGAGCAGTCAATGACTATGAATTCGAACAGTTTGGACATTGTTCGGGACTCGTCGCCTAGGGTGATCACCAGCTCAATCGTTCCTATCGCTGCTGACCCTTCTCCTGAAAAACCATATAGCATCATCGAGGTTGCCTTCAGCTTGGAGACGGTCAGACCCATTTTTTCTAAGGTGGAACAGAATAGGAGATTCACCGAGCTCCCATTGTCCACTAACACCCTCCTTACTCTCCGGTTGGCGAGCTGGACTGCTATGACCAAGGGATCCTTATGAGGGAATTGGACATGGCCCGCGTCTTCCTCCGTGAAGGTGACTGGTTGTTTCTCTAATCTTTGTTGTTTTGATTGACGCTGTTCCGGGACGAACTCCCCTCCATTGTGGGCCTTCAACTCATTTATGTACCTCTTCTGGGCGCCTCTGCTCGTGCCAGCCATGTGTGGCCCTCCAGAGATGGTGGAAATCTCTCCCTCGACCACGGGGGGAGGGACGTCCTGATCTACTCGAGGTCCAGGTTGATTGGCTGGGATCTCCAGAGCGGGTCGACCCGTCGGGACCCTGTTCCGTGAGTATTGCGCCAACGGACCTGCTCGGATGAGAGTCTCGATTTCATCTTTGAGGTGCCTGCAGTCGTCGGTATTGTGCCCGACGTCGTTATGAAAACGGCAGAATTTGGAAGCGTCTCTCTTTCCCTTAGGGTGCTTTATTGGCTCTGTTCTTTTCCAGGGGACTCGCGTAGCGTTGGCCAGGAAAATATTCTCTCTGGTTTGGGTGAGCTCGGTATACGTTGTAAACACGGGCTTGAATTTATCCACGGACTTATTCTTCTTTTGACCGTGCTGGATGTTTTCACCATTCCCTTTTCTTTTGCCGCCACCGGGCTGGTTACTCTGCATGACGTCGGGAGTCGCTACTACGATCTCTGTTCCCATCCCAACGGGCTTCTCGAGGACCTGGCTGGTCCCCGCTGCTGAAGCTTCAGCTTCTTCCAAGTTTATCCACTCTTGGGCTCTGTTAAGGAATTCACTAACTGAGCCGACCCCCCTCCTTTGAATATCCTTCCACAGATCTCCGCCTACTAGGATCCCGGTCCTCATAGCCATGAGTTTGGAGCTGTCGTCGGCGTCTCTGGCTCGAGCAGCGACATTTACAAATCTGCTCAAGTAGGCTTTTAGCGTTTCTCCAGGTTGCTGTCTCACGTTAGCTAGGGAGTCGGCCTGGACCCTGGCGGCCTGAGAGGCGCGGAATGCCCTCTTGAAGTCAGCCGAAAAGGTCTTCCAGGAGCTGATTGACTGCCTTTTACTTTGTTTGAACCACTGCCTGGCAGGTCCAGTTAGGGTGGAAGGAAAGATCAAGCAACGAAGCTCTGGCCCGATGTTATGAGCCATCATTAGGGTGTTGAACATCCCTAAGTGGTCAGATGGGTCTCCATCCCCATTGAACTTTGACAAGTGAGGCATACGAAAGCCAGAAGGGTATGCCGTTGCTGCTATGTTGGGGGCGAAGAGTTCCATCTCATCCCCTGAATCATATTCGTCTTTTTCTTTCTCCGACAGGAGCTTCTTCATCAGCTCCTCCATTTGAGTTAAGCGCTCTAGGGTTTTGTCCTGAGATCCTGGGTTATTCCGGGGCTGTTCAACAGCTCCGGACCCGTTGTACATATTAGGCGGGTTATTGCCCCTCCTATCTGGAGATAGGTCATTTGTGGTATTCCTGCCATTACGTACTTCGGATCGGACCCCAACTGAGCGGGCCTGGCTACCATCCCTAACTGGACCCTCTCTGTGAGAGTTGAGGCGATCTCGAAGGTCGCCTCCATGGGAATTATGGTGACTTTGTGCTGAACTTAGCCGCTGTCGCAGGTCTCCTCCCGAAAGATCACTCCGTGCACTACCGGTCCAGTGACTCCTGCTGGACAGGCTCGATGTGCGTCTTTGGCGGCTCCGACCTGCTCCTTCCCCCGGCACACTGCTGCGCCGGGAAGGCCCGGCCAATGGCGGGTCTCTCCTACTATTTCCGTAGGTCGGGATGTCTCGAACGGTCTGAGGAGACGGATATCTGATGGGAGAAGGAGGATGCCTGACTGGAGAGGCGATCCTAGTGCCGTCCGGACGGACTAAATTTGGTGGGGGCCTCTCGGCCCTGCCAGCTTGATGGTTTCGCGCTGGGCGATCTGGACGAGGAACTGGACGTTCTTCGGGGACGGGCTGACGTCTCCGGATCCCCTCGGCCCTCCTTTGGGAATTTCCCCTATCTCTTCTGGGCGTCCTCGAGGAAGGCTGAGAGCTAGGGGTTGATGTCCTAACCGAACGGCTGTACTGCTGCTGTTCGGTCTGAGGCATTTCCCTGAAGTTCGCCTCTTGATGGCGTGATGAAGGGGTGGAGTTGGCTGCAGGGAGTCTATCCGAACGGCTACGCCTGGATCGATTACTCCGGCGAGACTTAGGAGCCTCGCGTTGCCTCTCTCCAACGTTACCGTTGGTTGTGAGAGGGGGTAGTCGACTCAGAATATCCTGGATTTGCTGACCAGCTGCTGCTAGCTAGCTCCTCAGCTGAGCATTCTCCATCTCCACCGCAGTATAATAACATGGATTCGGATTAGGCGGTCGGGGCGCCGAACTACCAGTGTCGTCTTGGCCGGCCGGCTGCTTTCCTGGCCTTTGCTGGACTTCAGGAACTTGCTCCTCGGGGAGGGCAACACGGCGGGCCTCCTGCCCATCATGCTGTTCTGTCTCGTTGCCATGTTTGGATCGAGTGGTCACCATAGTTGTATGTTTGTGGTAGTACTAATTGGACTTGATCTCAACGAAAGCACCAAACTGTTGACGCGGTTCTTCGGCAACAGATAATTAAGAGAAAAAGAGAAAGAGATTAGTACTAAAAGTAGAACCGTCACAGATAGGAAATCTTTGGGGAAAGAACTAGGTGACTCGAGATACGTTTTTAAGTGGTTCGAAGGTTAAAATCCTTCTACTCCACTAGTCAATATTATTGATCTTTTCTGGGTAATTGGTTTACAAAGTATATAGTTCTTCAAAGACTATTTTTTCCAACCCCTATCAACTCCCAAGGTCTCCATATTTATAGGAGAAGGCACCTGGAAGTTGGTAGGGAGGTCATCCCGTGACCTTACCATTTGTCATATCAAGTCTGTGATATTCATGATTAACTCCTAAACCTGACACACAAGTGTGGTCTAATCAGTATGGAAGGAGATAATGGGCCGCACAGCCCAACTCGTCCGTGGGTGTCTGAATACGCACGTTCCTGCTGCGTGTCCGAGAAGTCAGGGGGATATCGGACACGTGATGGCAGGAATATGCACGTTTATCTTGCGTGTTGACTTCCCATAGGGTCAGAGCTTCCTGAGAAGCTCGTAGCTCGAGCAATTCATAACCCGAGCTTATCCGTCCGTGGACGCCGGATATTGTTCCCAGCTCCTGGTGCAACAAGAGGGAGCTGGAAACAGGACCCCCTTGAGCTAGAAAGGGCCCGTCCTGAAAATAGAGCCTCTGGCCTGTGGGAGCCTCGGGCTAAATCATGTTTAGTCCGAGGCTCATCCTGCTAAACAGCCCGTGGGAAAACCAGGGCGTACAACTTTGCTGCGAGGTTTAAAATTCTGGACATAGTCATTTTTCAGAAAAGTAGCATTTTTCTGAATGACTATAGAAAAGTCCATCCCGAGTACCTTTAGGATAGCCAACAAACATGCAAACTTCAGTTCCCAGTTCTAGCTTTCCCTCCTTTTTCCTAAGGACGTGAGCGAGACACCCCCAGATTCTATAATGGCGTAAACTAGGTTCACGATCATTCCAGCGTTCTAAAGGTGTTTTGGGGATTGATTTTGACGGCACGACATTGAGAATGTCGTTCGCGATTTCAATAGCATGTCCCTAGAACGAAGTTGGTAGAGTTGAGTAACTAAGCATGCATCTAACCATTTCCAAAAAAGTTCTGTTCCAGCGTTCCGCTACACCATTTTGTTGCGGAGTACCTGGGGCAGTAAGTTGTGATAAAATCCCAAGTTTAGTTAAATGGTCTTGGAACTGCATATTCAAATATTCTCCACCCCTATCAGATCGAAAGATCTTTAATATTTTACCTAATTGGTTCTGAGCCATTGCTAGGAATTCCTGAAACTTTGAAAATGTTTCTGATTTCCTATGCATTAGGTAAAGACATGAGTATCTAGAGTAATCATCAATGAAAGTGACGACATACTCAAAAACACCCCTGGCTTGTACATTCAAATGTCCACAAACATCTGAATGCACAAGACCAAGTGGTTCTTTGGCCCTATCACCCTTTGCAGAGAATGGACGCTTAGTCAGTTTGCCTTCTAGACAAGATTCACAAACAGGTAATTCACCTAAGGTGAGTTCCCTCAAAGGTCCATCCTTTGTAAGTCTTTGAATCCTATCATAGCCAATGTGACCTAGTCTCAAGTGCCATAAATACGTCATATTATTGTTATTGGTCTTTTGATGTTTATTGGTCCTAGGTTTAGCTACTTTGAATAAATCATTATTAAGAGCGAGGGGTTCATTAGGTCGCAGAATATAAAGCCCGTTTTCCAAACATGCAATACACAATTGTGATCCATTGAAAGAAATAGATATATTAAAACTTGTGAAAGTCATAACAAATCGTTCTAATTGCAACATGGAAACTGAAATTAAATTTCTACTAAAATCCAGAATAAAAAATACATCATTTAAAATTAAAAATTTATTTCTGAACTTCAGACAAGCTCTTCCTCTAGCTTGGACCGCAACGAACGCTCCGTTCCCAACTCTAAGCTTTAAGACGCCTTCATTCACTTCCTCCCATGATTCAAGAAGCTGTAAAGAGTTACAAACATGGTTGGTAGATCTAGAATCAATAATTCAAACAGATTTATCATTCTCTAAAACACATGTTTCTAAGATAAATGAACTATAATCATTACCTTTGTTTTTCGCTGCTAGAAACTTGGGGCAATCTCGTTTCCAATGCCCTTTCTCTTTGCAGTGAAAACACTTATCTTTACCTTTCTTGTTTTTCATGTTCTTCCCCTTAGGCGTCTGTGCGTTTGGTAGTGCACTTGGCTTTGCAGCCTTTGCAGGCTTGGGGTTGTTGTTTTATCCACCTTTCCTCTTGTTTCTAGCTTTCGAAGACGAAGCTGGGTTAGCTTCAGCCTTAGCTAGATCAACAACAACATTAGTAGTCTTATTTTCTCCTCCTTTACTAAGTCCACCCATGATAGGCTCAAAAGTCTGAAGCTCATTCATGAGCTACGTCAGACCATAGTTGAGTTGATCACGAACATGCAGACACGGTGCCATCCGAGAATTCATGGTGCCATCACGTATGTGTGGAGACGGTGTTATCCAAGAATTTATGGTGCTATCAAGAACGTGCGGAGATGATGCTCGTTTTGGGGATTCCTCAATCATGACGAACTCGAAGTTGTCACCAATCAACTCTATGTTGATATTCTGCTTCCAATTAAGGAAGTTTTCTCCATCGAAGGTTGAGAAAGGATGAGAGTAGACACTACTTAACTTAAAACTACAAATTATCAATAAAATAGAAATCAATCACATTTTCTCAATAAAACTTCTATTCACACAAATTTCAAGAAATAGCACAACATATACAAAAAATATGTAAGATATGAGAAAAAAATACCAAAAACAATCATATTTCTATTTCTTTAGGTTTTTAACTAATCTATGATATCCTTGTCCCGGTTGGCGAGAGTAAAAAATACCACTAGTTAAATAGAGTTGTAAACTCATTTAATAATGGACACCACTATTAACAACCTACTATTTGATCAAAATAAGAAAACAAAATCTCTTATTTTATGAGCTAGACCCACGGTTTCAATAATCATAGACTAGTCCTAGTAGTCACCGTAGGGGTGAGTCTAGTAGAATTTGACCTATAATTATCTATCTTTTGAAATCTAACCTTGTCAAAATAACTAATGAACACCTTCCGTAGGGGGACGAATCAAAGCGCCTCGAGGCCCCATTAAGCTATTGACTATGTTAAACCAACGGTGGAGATCGAATACAACTCTTAAAATAAGCTCATTATAAAATTAAAAATCGTATTTTTATTATTTATTTTTAGAAAATTAATGACTATGGTTCTTCAAAAAAAAAAAATTAAACAGATTAAATTTTTTTAAAACCAAAGTCCTATAATTTCTTATTAATTCTAAAGTGTCACATTGAAACAAATTCAATTAATTTAGAATTAATTTGTTGCTAATCAATATTTAGGTTTAACTAATATAATGAACCTATACAATTAAGTCCAACTCAGATAAATGAGCCTTAACAATTGGGCTTGTATGGAGGAGGGTTGGGTCCAGTATGTCATTCCCACTACAATGGCCCCCTATCTTCCATACAATGTCTAAAAGACATGAATTTAAACCTTTGTTTTATTAATTGTTATTAATTGATTAGGTCCACTATAGTCATGCAAAGCAAATAGGCATTCACAAGTGGAATCACCCATAAGAGAGGAATTTAAACTTTACATTTTCTAATGGGCCCAAATAAAACATATCATTTTATGAATATTTTATTGAGAATTTATAGCAAATGGCCCAAATTAATTGCATTTGAAGTCCAATATCCCTATTTTTAAAATGGTAGAAAAATGGCCTTTTTAGATGATTAATTTACTAAATTAACCCTAGTGTATCATTTATATCATCATTCTCAGCAAGAACACGTGAAAGATGAGAGTTATACAACCAAAAAAAAATTCTCAGCAAAAAAAAAAAAAGAGACAACGAGAAGGAGAGGGAGAAGGAGATTTGCAGCATTTATTCCTCCATTTTTTCCGGTAAAGAAGAATTTTGGTTAACTTTCACTTGTTTTATATTGCCATCTCCATCTTTCCAGCATTTTCCATTTTCTTCTCCATCTTTCCAGCATTTTCCATTTTCTTTTCAGTGTTTTAAAACAAAAATTTAAGTATATTTGCTTTCTTTAGGCCATCATCCAATTTTTCGGATCATTCTTCCATTTTTCCACAAATCTAGAGGTATTTCTCTTCCTTTTCATTATTTTTTGTTTTTCTTTCTGATTAGTATACTCATTTTCCTGTGTAAATGGGTTAGAGACTATTTGCAATATTATACTGAATTGCTTAATGACATTCATGCGATATTATATTGAATTGCTTATTCTCATTCATGCGATATTATACAAATTGAAATGAACAATTATTTTTCTTCCATATATTCTTTGTACGGTTCAGGAACATTTCTGTTTTAGGTGGCCATCAATCTAGCATTGATTGATTTTGTCTCTGGTATTGTTTCTGCGAAACCATTGTGGCCTAGAACTAAATGCATTTTCAGAATTGTATATTTTTAATTTATCTCTACATATGTTGTATGTAGACAATAAGTGATAGCATACAACCCATTATGGATAGAAATTTTGATGAGGTTCAACAAATTTGGTTTTAACTTTGTATTATTGTTATAGCCAAAGACTTAGATGTGTTTGCAATGAACCCTCCAAGGAGAGTTTAAAAGAAGTTCTTATAGCTCTTCAAGCATTTAGTTTGCATCTCAAAGCTAAATGAATAAGGCTTTAATTTATGTGCAATTTTAATATTTTGTCATTTGGAGTTACTATTTAGGATTCTTATAATTTTCTCTTGGAATCTGTATTGAGATATACTAATGAATGATTTCTGATTATTTTTTTTGTTCCCTCTGCATCTATGTCAGCATATGTATTTTATATCCTAGCATCTAATACAAATGGACTGATTTCTTGTGCCACCATTAGCTTTTTTGTTATTATTATTAATTTTAAAAAATTTCTGTGTTAAATATTAATGGGGTCTTCATTACAAATTGGCAATTTAAGTCACTTGGCTTGAAGTCTTTTGCACTCCCAGCTGTCCATTTTTTACTGATTTGCTTCTAAATACAAGACTATTAATTTTGCCTCACAATTGTTTATGATTATATTTTAATGATTTCTTTGGAAGGGTATATTTGTTTTTGAGAATCTTTGCTTTGCTTATATGGTTTCTTTCTGAGTTCATAAAGTGCAAAAATATATGGTGGTGTTCTAAATGCTAGAGTGGTCAAATAGTTTTTTGAAGCAAATATAATGAGACATGCCAATTTGAGTTTCTTTTCCACAACTCAACTCTTCCATCAATGAAAGTCTCTTTTAAGTTGGTTTTGTCATCATATATTTGATCAAAATTCTGAATTAAATAGGCTATTTAACCATTGGAAGGTGCCCATGAAGTTTAGTTGCAATATAAATTATTAAATGTGCTTGTTGAAATGTATTAAATGGGTTTGTTGAAATGTATTTGATTGGTATATCTGTTTTGTGTGGTGTCATATACCACACTTGGTTTGCCAATATTATTCCAAATTTTTTCTCCTTTTTATGTTGTATATGGTTTCATAATTTTGGTATATTTATTTTAATATCTTATGTTATTTTACTTTCTAGCATGTGTAATAATGTTGTGGTATACTAAGTTGTGTTTTCTAATCTTCCTTCTTTCTTATAATTTTTTTTTTCAGTTATGGGAAAGGTTCCTATTACAATATTGTATGATGGACATTGGAATGATAACAAAAAATTCGTGAGTTATAGGTTGACAGCTATGTTGCTTAACGACAATGCCACATTTTTAGATGCTTTACAACTATTGTATAAAGAGTTGCCTCTAAAGTTGGATTGTCATCGCCACTACATTAGGATTTTTGTTGATATGAACCTTGGAGAGAATGGAAATAATATTTTAGAGGTTATGGGTGATAGTGGTATGAGTTGGTACCTACATATGGCAAAATCTGATAAAGAAATGAAATACCCACTCATTGTAAGTTTTGAGGAGCGTCCAATGGTTGAACTAATTCAAAAGTCCATTGAGAATAGTCGTTTGTTGTTGGAGTCTGTTACTGATCACTCCTCTATAATGGATTCAGATTTGTCTTCAAAGTTTGGCACAAACTTTGAAGTAGGTTCATCGTCAAATTCTCATGGTGGGAGCAGTGGTAGTTCAACTGTTCTAAGTACCAACACGAACAATTCTCCAACTTCAGAAAACGTAGACTCTATATTTGTAGATCCCATTGGATTGGAAGATCTAAAAGTCAAATACTTCTTTGAAAGTAAAGAAAAGTTGAAGACTGCATTAGGGTTGATCTCAATTAAGAAATTTTTTGAATTTGTGACTATTAAGTCTAACCAAACTAGATTGGTTGTCAGATGTGTAGTTCCAAATTGTGAATGGTACATGAGGGCTTCAAAGTATGGAAATGGAGATTTTTGGATGGTAAGGAAGTATGTCAAGGATCATACTTGTCCAATTGATGTTGTGTTAAATGATCATCGTCAAGCTACTAGCAAATTAGTGAGTGATTGTGTAACTAACTTGCTAAGAGATGATGCAACAACATGTCCTAAAAAGGTAGTAGCTCATATGTTGAGAGATTATGGGGTCCATATTAGTTACTTCAAAGCTCGTATGGCAAAGGAAAAAGCATTGGAGGCATTACAAGGATCTGCTGATGAGTCATATGCTCTATTGCCATCATATCTCCATGCTCTAAAGTCTTCTAATCCTGGTATGTGATTGTTTGGTTTGTAATTTTTTGTTTTGTTTTGTTTTTGTGTATGTCTTTATTGTGTAGTTTTTTTTATTGATATATCTATATATTTTTCTTTAATAAAATATGTTTATGATGTACTCAGCACATATTTCAATAAATAACACATATTTCTATGTAGTTTTTTTGTTATTTATTGTTTATCATGTTTAGTATATCAGTTTTTGCCATCAGTATATATATTTTTTCACCTATAGTATATGTGTTTCCTGTACTGAGTGGGAAAAACAAGCCATCTTTTTATATAAATTGTGTTTATGATTTGTACAATCATTTCCATTTGTAGGCTCAGTGGTTGATTATCAAACTAATGATGAAGGCAGATTCTTGTATATGTTCATGGCATTTGGAGCTTCCCTTGAAGGATGGAAGTATTGTAGGCCAGTCATATCAGTTGACGGAACATTTTTAACAGCTAAATTTGCAGGAACATTGTTCATGGCATGTGCCATGGATGCCAATAATCATATATTCCCAATAGGTTTTGGCATCGGAGATTCTGAGAATGATTCTTCTTGGATTTGGTTTTTCCAAAGATTAAGAGGTGCATTAGGATCTCGAGATAATCTGGTTATTGTTTCAGACAGACACAGAAGTATTGAGAATGCAATATCTACTGTGTATCCAGATGCAGAACATGTCTTATGCACCTATCATTTGTTGAACAACCTAAAATCTGCATTGAAGTTCAAGGGCCATGATGTGCTATTTGAGAATTGTTCAAGAGCTTATTTGAAGATTGACTTTGAGTTTTATATGCGCCAAATGGAGTCAATCAAACCAAGAATTCGTGAATATCTTCTTCAAGTTGGATACGAGAAATGGGCTAGATCATATTCTACTAGAAGAAGATACACCATTATGACCTCAAATATATCTGAAAGCTTAAATTCTGTTTGGAAAGAAGCTAGAGACTTTCCTGGTATATGTTTGATTAAGATTTTTTTTTTCTGGTTTTCATTTTTTGTTTGTTATCTATTGTTTGGTATATTCATTTTCTATTATGGTATATTGTATTTTGTAACTGGTATATTGAGAAATATACAAGATGCAGCAAAAAGTATTGCTTATTTTATTTGTTAAACTAGAAAAAAAAAATTATAAAGTTTATGGTATATGATTTCCAGTAGCATGTATATGTATGTAATATATATATATATTGTTTTTACATATTGATCTAATGTTGTTTCTTAACTATCAGTTGTAGCTTTATTGGAAAATTTAAGGCAAAAGGTTCAAAATTGGTTTGATACACGTCGTTTGGAAGCAGCAAGCACATTTACAAGGTTGTCAAAATGGGCAGAAGACCAGCTTGTTGAGCAAAATCGTCTAGGTAGAACTATGAATGTAAGTCAACTTTAGCTATATCTTCTATTTACCTATGTGTATATTTTTTTTTACCAATGACAGTATATATATAGTACCCTTGGTGCACATGTTTCAATATTGATTAATGTTTTTCATACTCAGGTATACTCTGTTGGTCATCAAATTTACCAAGTTGTTGATGGTAACTTAGAATTTGTTGTTGAAATTCTAAAGCGCAGTTGCACTTGTCGCAAGTGGGACTTAGATGAAATCCCTTGCTCGCATGCATGTGCTGCCATAAGAAAAGCAAACTTGTGCCATTATACTTATGTCTCTGACTTTTACATGAAGGATGTTTTTGTGAGCACATATAATGGAATAATCCATCCAGTGGGAAGTCAAAAGTTTTGGGATATTCCTGATATTGTCAAAGATCATGTTGTGCTGCCACCCATTGTAAGGAGAAGAGCTGGCAGACCAAAAAAGAAGAGGATTCCTTCAGCTGGTGAAAAAAGGAGGCAAATCAAGTGTGGTAGGTGCAATGAAAATGGACACAATCGTAAAAGATGTAGAAATGCTATTCATGTGAAGATGAAATCTATGAAGAGGCTGTAATCTTGTGTTCATCCTCATTAAACATTCACTTTAGTTTTACCACTTTTAGTTTACTATTTGTTGGATTTGGAACATCAGGATGTTTTCCACTAATAATTTGGCTACATTCAATTGGTTATAGGTCATGTTAGAAATATGAGTGTGTTCAATTAATTGATGACATTTATTTTTGAAAGTGTTATATCTCAATTAGATTTGATGTTTCAAATACATTATGGTATCTTCTGTAATCAAATTTTAAATGGTATATAAGTTTAAAAGTATGTTTGTTATTTGAATTATGGTATATGACAGTGGCTATTGCTTATGGTTTATTAAAAAAAAATAGGGTACATGTATTATTATTTATTGAAGTATATCACAACACCTGTTGCTTTTGATTACATATAAAAAAATTTATGGTATATAAGTTTATCATAACGGTATATATGTTATTTGTGTTACAGTATATCAGATATAGAAATATCTTAAGAGATTTTGTTTTTTTTGTACATAATTTCATTAGCATGGTTTATCTTCTATTTGTATTACGGTATATGTATTTTGTATGTATAACTTGCAATCGAAAAAAATCCGGTATGGCACATAAGTTTACAAGATCGGTATATCTATTGTTTGCTTTACAGTATACCACTGTTATTGTTTTCTTACAATACCTCTATATATATATGTATGTTGTGGTGTAGGAGTTCATTAAAATAGTATATCTATAGTGAACACCAGTATATTAATTTAGGCTAATTTTAATTAGCTATGTTATATAGAGAGAAAAAAAATGGTATATTTATTTGTGGTATATAAGTTTAAAAGTGTAGTATTTCTGATATTTTTATAATGGTATATCACTGCCTCTATTACTTATTAATTGTTTGTTTTATTGTATATTAGAATTAAAATTACTTTATGTTAAAATAAAAGTTCAGAAAGGAAACTTGTTTCTGGCAACTTCCAATAATAATAACACTATTATTTATTTCTTAAAGTATATGACTTTGTATATATATATATTGTGGTATATGAGTTTAATATTATAGTATATTTGTTTTGAAAACTGGTATATTAGTTGAGGTTAATTTAATTTAGCTATAAAAATAAAAATATGGTATATATATTTGGGGTATATAAGTTTAAAAGTATGGTATATATGTTTTTTGTATAACGGTATATCATTGTTTCTATTGCTTCTCGTAAATTAAAAAAATTAGCTTATGTCAAATATAAGTTAAATAATTTCATTGATATATAGTTTTTAAATGATTATAAGAATGTTTTTTTCTATGGTATATTAGAACCCATGAATGGTAATTTCTTTATGTTATGGAGAAACATTTTTTTTTAACTATGGTTTTATTTGCATGGTATATATGTTATTTGACTTGTAGTATACCATATTCAAGTATCCATATTAATTAATTTTGTTAAAAATAAAAAAATACATTTATATCTATTATTTATACCATGTTTTATTTATTATTTGTTTTATGTTATACCATATGATAAAAAATAAAAAGTAAAAGCTTTTGGCATACATGTTTAATAGTATAGCATATCTATAATTTATATGACAGTATATCATAATTATCAATAGCTTGTCTTTGCATATATTATAGTATATAAGTTTACAACTTTGGTATATCTTTGGTTTGTCTAATGGTATATAAGTTTACAACTTTAGTATATCTGTGGTTTGTCTATATTTGTTGTGTTATACGAGTTTATTAAAAATAGTATATCTATAGTGAACACCAGTATATTAGTATAATTGAATAACATCTTTTAACTAAGATATCTTTTAATTACATATGAATATCCAACTTTTTGTACAGAAATATTAAAAAAAAAGTTGTTCGTATGTGGTAAGTTCACAAAACCATTTCTGTATCGCTATCAGTATTTCTCCTCTGTTTTTCCTTTCCCCAAGCATAAAGCTCCACAGCTAACTTTTCACGAAAGAATCGCATTTTTTGGTTTGTGATATCTTTTAAACTATTGTTCGACATCAAAGCTTCAGCTCTCTTGATGACAAACATTCCACATCAAATCTGCATTAGACAAAAGACACAAAAAAAGTCATATTTTTTTCTTAAAAAACAAGATATAACAGATGACAAAGCATATATACAACAAACAAAAGTGATATACCAGAGATTTTGTACTAGAGACAAACATCCCCATTATTTTAACAAAGCTTAAATGTAAAGATATATACTAAAAAGTTTGGCATACATCCAATAAGATTCATTTTTATTCAAAGTTTGCAAAAAAATATTTAAACTTACCCATTTTGTTGAACTTCCAAGTCTTCCACAAATTCCATATCAAAATCTCCTTCTTCAATATTTTTCCTTTCCTTGTAAAAATTTATAGATTGTAGAAGCATGGGTATCATCATTGAGTATGCAGTTACAGCTGTCATGACATTCTTCTTGTGCCCTTTCCCAGCCATGCTATCATATATTTTAATCTTTTTGCTCTTCAAGACGATTTCAACAAGCACCCAATGGTACATATCGCGTATGTAAACAGGGCTGTAGATAAAGTCCACATTAATCCATGGTGTAGGAATTCTCATTTTCTTCCCATTTGCACAATTCAGTAGGTAAGCATAAGGTTTTTTTTCCCAAGAGAACTGTTCGCTTGGATTGTTGATATATGTCTCCCAAGCTTTGTTGATGTAGCGATCACATATGGCATCCATTGTTGTGCACCTTGTGTTATTATGTCTTAATTTTTTACGCAAATAATAGAACACAACATCCATATGCTGAAAGAACAATAAGTTATTATTATTAAATGCATCTATTAACATAGAAGCATGGAAGAAAACATGACAAATATACCATTCTTCAAAAAACATATACAAGAAAATAAAAAGGAGCAAGACAAATATATCATTCATCAAAAGACATAAATAAAAAAGAGCACAAGTAAAATATACTATCTTTCAAAATGCTTATACCAGAAAATAAAAAGATCACAAAACAAATATACTATCCTTCAAAATTCATATACTAGAAAATACATATACCATTATTCAAAATACATATACCATTATTCAAAATACATATACCATTATTCAAAATGCATATACCAGAAAATAAAAATAACACAAGAAACATATACCATCCTTCAAAATTCATATACTAGAAAATAAAAAAAGAGAATAAGATAAATATATCATTATTGAAAATACATATACCAAAAAATAAAAAAGAGCAAGACAAATAAATCATTATTCAAGGTACATATACCAGAAAACAAAAAAGAGCACAAGTAAAATATACTATCTTTCAAAATGCATATACCAGCAAATAAAATAAATAAACTAATGCAGCAGCAATAACAAATACTCCAGTCCAAAGGATAAGTTTTGCAAATAAAAATATACATTATATGAGGCAAAACACAGAAGAAAAGAAACTTACATAATCACTGATACATTTTATCGGCGACCATATATCATAGAACCACATTTTGTGCTTCACAACATCTTCCACAAAGTTAAATGGTGGATCAATCGCTTCCTTTTCTACATATGTCCTATAAAAGAACAGATAAAATGATCATTATATGTAATTAAATTTTTAATATTTCTTAAATTAAAATAGTGAATAATTTTACCCTTTTCGTTCATCGAAACCTTCTTTCAGCCACTTTGTAAAATCCTTACATAATGTTAGTGATGGTGGTTTGTCGATCTCATCTGTAAATGGGTGATTTATTATGTTTTCTTCATCTTCTAAAGTTGAGGCTTGCTGAAATGGTGAGGCTTGTTTCAGTGGTGGAACTGCTTGAAGTGGGTAGACAAGCAATGGAACTTGCTGAAATGGTGAGATTTCTTCAAGTTGTTGGACTGCTTGAAGTGGGGAGACAAGCAATGGAGCTTCCAAAGGTGATATCCCTAAATCAAAAGAAGGTTGAGAGTGTTTTGGTGTTGTGGGAGTGTCTGGCTTTGCTCTCTTTATACGTGTACTCTCTCCTTCAGCTGACCCAAACTTCGTAGTGTATGGTGACTTCTGAGCAATTCCAGGTTTTATTGTCCTTTTTCCAAGCTCCTTGGGTTCTTCAAAAACCTATAGTAATAAAAGAAAATCAGTATACATATTTTCATATTAGCTAGTATATCATTTGATATACCATTCTTATATTTACATCATAAAAATATCATGTATATATATATATATTGATAGCTTAAGACATTAGAATATTTTAATAATCATCATATTTCATATATTATAAATATGAAATGAAGTTTATAGATTTACATAATGTTATAAAAAGTGTAGTGCAGCTACTGAAGTTAAACAACAAATGATCTGAAGTTTTTCTGATATTAAACAACAATATCTATTGACATAAAGTTAAACAACAGATATTATTAAAGTATTCAATAATTAGTCTTCCTCCTCCTCTTCTTCTTCATGGGACCTGCCTTTTTTTCTTCTACTTTCTTTTTTCTTGTGTACACTCCTTGCTTCTTTTCTTTTTTTTTTCTGCAAAATTAACAAAAAGAAAAAAAAACTTATTTTTGCACTAATATAATAGAGAGATATGTATTAATATTGCAAAGGCAAAATTAAATATATCATTAAAATATTTCAACAACCAAATAATTATATAATATATACTGATATATACCAGAATTTGAAATTTTGTTTCTATATTTCCTTGCTCTTGTTGATGTTCTTGTTCTACAATTGCAGCTGATTGTTCCTAAATAACAATTGATAAGTTTAAATATTATTAAAAAAAATAATGCATGTATATAAATATATATACCACAGGCTATAATAGATATACAAGAGGAAAAACAGATATATCAAAACAAATATAAATATAAATTTATGCATATATATATATATAACCAAAAACAAATGAGAAACGATAGACAAATTACCAAATAATTGTATAACATATACCTCAATTTCAACTTGTTGTTCAATATTTTCTTGTTCTTTTCCTTCAACAGTTGTTGCTTGTTCCTAGAAACAATGGTAAAATTTAGTATTGTAGAAGAAAGTATATAAATATATATATCATAGGCTATAATTGCTATAAGAGCAAAAAAGATAATTAAACTAATTGAAAATAAATATGCCCCATTAAAAAGGTATATATCACATATACCTTAACTGAAATTTTCCTTTCAAACACTTTTGTTTGTTATAAAAGTATAACATCAAATTATATATATATCAAAGGCAAACTATGAAACAACTACCTCAATTTCAACTTCAATTTGTACTTCAGCAGGTTCTTGTTGCAGTGGTGATGGGCTGGTCATTATTGGTGATTCATCCTACAAAATGATTTTCATTTTTAGTATTTTAGAAGAAAATTTACATTAGTATATAAACACATATACCTTAACCCAAACTAGATATACCTAAGGTAAAAACACATATACTAAAAACACAATTATAAATATCTGTCAAAGATAAAAAAAAACTGTAAATATTCTATATTTCATGTTATATATATATATATACTTCATATACCTCCATTGGTTCTTCTTGATCATATGTTTGTGCCTCTGTTGTTCTCCTTGCTGATGACACATTTGTATTGCCTTTGTTTTTTTCCAAGTTGTCTTCAAAAAATTTCTTGTGGATGGCATAAATGATCCTCTTCATGTCATTTATTTCAGATTCCAAGTGATCATTTTGTGTCAAAATCTTCTCATTTTGTTTGAGAAGATTCTCATTTTGTCTAAGAAGCTTCTCATTTTGCTTGAGAAGCTCACTGATGTCGAAATTGTACTCAGCTTTAGAAGATTGTCCAGCTTCTTCTTGAATTTCCTCATTGAATTCAGCATCTCTGAATTCAACCATGTAGCTTTTCCTCATCTCTTCATCAGTTGGTATCATTTGAAATAAAGAAACCTGTCAATGACATTATATTTCAATTAGTCACACAGCATAGTAAACCGAACTATATAACAAAGTTGAAGTTTTATATACCTAAATAGAAATAGCATAATCCACTAAATATACACATATTTATTTGAAACATCATAAGAGTTTTAAGTTTGGATTACTTACATTGGGAGCCTGAAACACCTTGGTGGAAATGTTCTCAAAAGTCGGTTGCTCAGTAGAAGACCAATTTGTTATTCTAGGGATTTGGTCTCCTATTTTGTTTGCGTAGATATGGGTAGTTCCTATGATCTCAAATGCAAAAATTTGTAAGGCAATTGCACATCCATCAACAGGATAATTCCCCCCATCACTCGTCCTATGTGGTGCCTTTTTGAGACCTTTAAAGGTGAGATCAAATGATACTCTCCCCCAATGATAATCATCAAAAACAAAATAATTATCCACCATATCTATGTGTTTTTTTTCAATAACTTTTGTTGGTTGGCTGCCAAGAAGAAAATTTTCTACTAAATGTAACCTAGCAAGCTTCAACAACAAATCCTCATCACATCCATCATATTTTATAAAAGTGTCTTCTAATTGTTTTTTTGTGACCGATTTATTTTCAGGAAATAAGTTTGTCCAAATAGAACCCCGCTTAAATGTCAAGCTTTCTATAGAAGGATCTATTTTTGTTTTCAATCCCATGATAATACTAAACTCTTTCAAACCAAAACTATATACATGGTCATTCACCATGTATTTTAATTCATCATCTCCACTCTCTAGAGTTCTAAGCACCATATGGTGTACTAGTGCATTCATGGGTGTAATCTTTAAGTCTAATAAATGTCCTAGAGAGCCTTTCTTAAAAATACTCATCAACCTAGGACCTAATTTTGTTTTTATTGATTCTATAACTCCCAACTTTCCTAGAATCTGAAGCTTCTTTTTGTTCCATTGATTTACCGATGTAATATATTCCATTTTCTTGTACTCCTGTATAGAACACATATGTCATACCATAAGTTAATAAAAAAAAACAAAACCAGTAAAATGCAAACAATGGCATGTAAATCAAACCAAAGAGAAAAACAAGAAGAGTAGAAAATAGGTATACTTAAGAGCAGCTATGCGTCTGGTGACAAAATAGATTCAAGTTTCAGCAACAAGGAGGTGAAACTAAGAAAAACCAAACAACCAACAAAACTAAAAAATATTGTGTAGAAAGACTGTTCAGTTGACAAAGCAAATAAACAAAATCTCAAGTGACAAAGAAGGAAAGTTAAGAATAATACCATGAACTAATTAATCAAAACAAAAACTACATAACCCGGTGATATTTGTTTTTTAATTTTAGCCATTTAACACCACTTACACAGAAAAGAACCACTGAAAAACATGCTAGGGAACCAAAGTCTAATCTATAAACAAAGATATCAATGATTACCCAATTGCATAGTTGCTCCTTTCAATATTCAATATATTCAGTCAGTCCACTTTTGTTGAATTCTCCAGTACTAGAGCTAGATACACCATCAATATCAACATCCCTGGACCTTCTGAAAGAGGCATCTATAGCCTTTGTGTTAAGATATTCTGTTGTTTTGTTTCATTCAATTGAGGTTTAATTTCAGGTGAGAAACTAGAAGGAAAAGAGGACTGCAATAAGGTAAGTTTATGATGCAAAATTTTATCTTAATTTGTTTATTGACCATGATTGTTACTGCCTTGATACACTATTATCTTATATGTGCTCTCTGTTTTAACCAGAGCAAAATCTGTATACTTGGAATATCAATATATTTATTATATATGAAAAACAAAAAAAACAAAAAAAGACTAGAATTGCATGTAACATAAGCAAGGTCAAATATTTTACCTTAACCCAAACCAAAGTATTGTGTAGGAAAGTGGAAGAACAAAATGAAATTGTATTGATCTGAAATTGTTGATTGCAAATGAGGGAACAAAATCAAGAAAGGTAAGAGCCTAACAACTAACAAATTAACTAACCTAAGCTAATTAGAAGAAAAGAAAATAACAGTAAAAGAAGCTAACTGTGTATAAGAATAACTATTTATTTTGCCAAGGCAAGTTATTGGTAGTGGGAGAAGAAAGAGAACACCCCAGGTGGATTTGTTTATTCTTTTGTTGAACAGTTAGAATTATATTCAGTTTTACTATTTCTTATGAGCAAGACCCATATTAGTATGAAGATCTCAACCAAGGTTTTGGTAAATAATGCTTCCCTCTCTGCATGACCATTTTCTAATTTGTTTTCTCAAACTCAATTCATATTACAAAATCAGTATCTTAGGAATATATCTCTTTCTTGAGCTTTCATATTTTTAGTCATTTTAGAACAAAGAATAGAAGCATTGTGACCAAAAAACAAAAACGACATTAGCTGCTCTTATTCTTTTAAGTCTTATTTTATTCTCTCTAACAGTTTTAATTGTCTATTATATTTTCTAGTTTCAACGTTCACTAAATAAACAACAAGATTGGAAGTTACAATGCTCTCTAATCTCTCTGAGTTTAGTACATAAACATCAACTACAATAAACCCTCGACACTCAAACAATGTACTAAAACCTCTCCAAGAAACACTCACTCTGCTTCTCTCGCAATCCTGCTCTATTGACTTCTTTCTTGATCTGATACCCAATCAAATGACTAGCACCACCAAATATATAGAGATCACATTTGAAAAACAGTTAAGCCCAATATACCATGAACTAATTAAGCATTCCTAGAACTAAGCAATCAGATCAAATATATATAAAAAAAATTCAAATATCTCAACTAATAACTCCTAAAAATGCAAGAACCTAGATGGAAATCTGAAGTAAATGATCAAATAAGAGCCAAAGAGACAGAAAAATAGAACTTACAAAGGGCTTAGAGGATTCAACAGCAGTCAATTTGAGGTATTAGTTTCGGTCTTCCACAATGGCAGTGAGTGACTTAGCTTCGGTCTTCGACAATGGCAGTGTGATTGGATTGGCTTAGCTTCGGTCTTCAACGATGATGGTTGTCGGAGATGTTCGTGGTGATGTTAGGATTGAGAGCTGAAAGTTGAAAGATGTGAATAATGAAAAGGGAAAGGTGGTGAATGTTAAAAATTAGGGATTTTGAATAGAAAGGTTATTTTTGTAATTTTAATACTCTAATTAATTATATTTGGCCATTTTGTTAAAATTTTCAAAACGAAGACATTTGCCTAATTAGTATCTAAGTTTGGGGCTATCATTCTCCAAGCCCCTATTTTATTTGGCAAAATACCATTTATTTAACAAACATATGGGCCACTATATGCATGTAAGCCCAATTGCAAAAATACCACATATAGTGCAAACAGACATGCTATAATTGGATGGGCCTAATCATGTTACTATATGAGCAATTCTATGAATTTATGCAAAAATACCACAATTAATTATCTAGAATTTATCAAAAAATTCAAATTAATTAAATTTTTACAAAAAATAAGTCAATTTAAATGAAATTCATCAATAATTAACAATAGTTAATTTAAATTTCATTTATCAACAATCAACATGGTTTAGGTTAATTTGAAAAAGAAATTAATTTAATTTAAATAGGATTTATCAACAATTAGCCAAAGTTAATTTAAATTCCATTTATAAAAAATATATATTATTAATTGGCTGGAAAAAAAATGATATTTTTCAAAATTTAACCAATTTTAAATTTGAAAATCAATATCTTAACTATTTTCCAAAATATCTTGTGTTGTTATAACTATTAGCTAATATTTTAACCATTTAAAAATATATAAATAGTTCTAACAACCCTAAAATTTCTCAAAAAAGTTAATCAAATTCAAATATTCATAAAAATATCTAACTAACAATATTCAAATTTTAAATAATTTAAATATTAAAAACTATAGAATAAAAATATATTTATATTTTCAAATAAAGTTTTAATAAAAAAAATCAAGAATTTGAATGAAAATATCTCAAATATCTGATATCATAATTCTAATATTTTAATATATTAAAAGATTTAAAATTAAGTTGTTAGTCTATTTTTAAATTTGAATTTGAACCTTTGTAGAAAATATCTAATTATTTAAATCTAAACTAACAAAAATTTCTTATTTAAAAAAAAAACAATTTTAAATGATAAAACAAAAAAATATATTTTTAGTTTTGATTATAAATAATAAATTTCAACAATTTTATTTTTTTTTTAAATTTTGGATGAACAGTACCTGCGGTACTGTTCACCGGTTACTGTTCATCGCATGGCATGCGCGCACGCGCATGGCAGCCAGACAAAAATTTTCGAATTTTTTTTTGTGTGCAATTTTTCAAACCAAAAACAACTTTCTAATTAATTTTTAACATGTTTTACACAAAATAAAGCATATATAAAATTAATATCATAGAAAATACAACAAAATAACCTAAAAATTGCTAAAAATCACATAAAATCAATATGCTTCATAAAAACATGAAAACCATCCAATTAGTCAAACATATCAAATAATCCAATTTTAAACATGTTCATGCATGAGAATAAAGATTACCAAAGACTCTGAGACCAGTTGTTGGATTAGCTTATACATGATCTTTGTTTATTTTCATGTATATCTAATATTAAACAAATTAATACGAGATAGCCTAAAACATGTTTCTAAAATTGAATTCAAAGAGAAACAAAGAATAGAATACTTACAGTATACGTAGCAGAATGAAAGAGTCATTCCTTCAGTTTCTCTAACTCTTGTATCCTCTCTGTCGCAGAGTATTATCAAGAAACTGAACCGATCTTCTATTTTCTTCACAGCCTTCCAATGTATCCTTAGAATCACCTAGACTAGTGTGGGAAATTCTCAACACATGAGATAGATATAGAGAAGAAGAAGAGAAAATAATCAAAGAGGCTTAGAAAATGACTTGTGTTTAGAGAGAATCTAAAACTATCAGAAAACCAGTGATTAAACTTATCTGTCATCTCATAAATCTTAACTTGTGACTTCTCTCTAAGCACTCCTTTTATAGACTCAATTAGGCCATTTAATTTAATTAAAAAATCAATAAAATAATAGCCAATTTGAAGCCCTAGGTCAAAATTATCATGGGCTATAGGCCTGTGAAATTTCTCATTTGATTATAAGCTCATTGGACTTAAAAACAAGACCTGTATTATTTTCTATTGATTTAATTATTTAAATCATTTATCAAATTAATTATTTATAATTTGAAATTTGATTTAAACTTATTTATTAATTTAGATACCAATTTATCTTAATTAATAAATCTGCCATAATTTCTCTTTTCTTCTCAAAATTACATAACTCTGTGAAACTATCCAAAATTGACCTAGTCAACTTTGATAATTCTAATTGACAATTAAATCAATTAATTGAGACTATCTAGATGATTTTATCCAAGGTACAATGGGGACCATGGGCCTATGAAATCAAGCTCCAATAAGTTATCATAAATCTAACAAATAAATTTACTAACTTATTAATTTCTTGTGACTCCACTATAGACTCGGAATTGCACTCTTGAATTGATAGAACGCTCTATAAAAAAATATAGATACGCTATTAATTATCCATTGTTACAACCATAATTGTCACTCAATCCTCTATAGACAGTCTACAATGAGATAGGACTAAAATGCCGTTTTACCCCTCATTGTATTTTATCCTTAAAATACTTAGTTCCTTGTAAATGATATTTTAGTAAACTAATTTAATTACTGAAATGAGATCTCTATCATTTAACACCATGAACCAAACTAAAAGGAAACCATCATTTCACTTCTTCATCAGAAGCTATAGATGTTCATATCTATGGTTAACACTCCCACTCAATTATACTACTGAGTTCCCAAGATGTAAGTATGGGCTAGTCCGTAGGGTAAGCTGGTAACGAACAAGTCAAAGAACTCAAATAATACAATCAGTTAGAATACTAACCGCTCAGAATTGAGATTGAATTTACATATGGTCAACTATATGATATGAATAGAATAGATAATAACAGTATGTTTACTTATCTGATCAACTGTCAATATCGGTCCAGTCCGATGTAGCAAATACATCCGATCTTATCTACTTTGCTAATGTTCTGGAAAGAACATAACACTGTAATGTGTAAGTAGATCATATTGTAGATTGGCAAGTCAGTGTAAATCTTGTGCACTGACTAATCTTAGGACTAACTTATTTGGAACATATAATCATATTTATATTCCATTGTGATTACGTCACTATAAATAAGATTAGCTATATGCTCGGGATTTAATAGAAGTTTATATTAAACAAATAATCATAAAAATAAAACATGTGAGCAAAGTGATTAACCAAGTCAAAAAATTATTTCTATTTTTTTATTGATAATAAAATGAGATTACAAAGAATTTGGGTTTTAATTAGGGCATAAAACCCCAACACATGGTACCGACCAGACCCTACACTAGAGATGGAGATGAGGGCTGCAGCCCTGGCCAGCATGACAAACATTGAAAAGAGCGTCAAGGAGCTAGTCACTGAGAGCAATCTAAGGTTGGTCGGCCTTTTGGCACCTCACCAGGAAGTGAGGGAGTCCATCGCGGGGAGTGCCACTGGAGAGGAAATCCCCGAGCAACAGCAAGATGTGTCACAATCCCAGAGGTGACAACCAATGGGAGTGACCATCCGGGAACCACCCAGCAACCCTCAGGCTGCTGCTTTCCTTGCCCAACACGGGAGGGGTAAGCAAAAACTATCGGAGTACATCGGCCTTGTACTTGAATCTTCTAACGAGAACTCTATAGACCTCTCACTCTTAGATAGCTTGCCCATCCCCTACCATTTATTTGACAGGGATGGAAACTTTAAATTTATGACCAGTAATTTTAATTCAGACTTCTTCAATGCAGAGAGTGAGTGTAGCAGTAGTTCTATATATATAATATATTGACCAGTAATAATAGCTCAGGTCTATTACTTAGAATTTCCCTTTCCATTATTATATTATTTTTCCAAACTACTTTGTCTGATCGTTTGTTTTTGTTTTTCAGTTATGCCTTCTGAAGACGCTTTTGATATATACACAAACGCCGAAGCTCCTGCGAGCAAAAAGAAAGCGAGTAGGCGGCACCCTGGGGAGAGCAGCAATGATCCCTCCAAGAAAAGGGCTCGATTAGAAGGCCCTCTAGCGCCCACTTCGTCCAGGGTCACGACACGTCCTCCTCCTCTTAACAGCCCTCCCTCAGAGCAGGTGGGGAGATCTATGGCCAAGGACTTGCTGGGTAGCGCCTACAACGCTACCCATGAGAAGCTGTAAAGGCTATCCAAGCACCGTCGTAGTCAAGAAGCCTTTTCACACCACCCTCCGCTAAAGAACAGCCAGGTTATAAGCCGTGGGCTGTCTGAAGTCCTTAGTGTAAGTGTATCTCTTCTTTTTCTTTAGTCGAACAACATTTCCTCTAATTGCCCCTGACTAGTTCACTTTTCTTTTTCTGTTCGCAGGGTATCCTGACCATAGGCCATAGCTGGCGCCGTGCTGAGGAGACCGAGGCCAAACATGCCGAGGAGATTAAGGCGGCCGAGGCTAGAATTGCTAGCTTGAACGAGGAGTTAAGGAGGTGTCAAGAGTCGGTGGCCAAAGTTACTACCGTCAAGGAGAAGTTTAAGGAGGCTTTGAAGATTAACTTCAAAGAAGCAATCAAACTTCAAGATGACCTGGTGATCAGTCGGAAGGAAACCGCTGAGCTGGAGGGGCGAGTTAAACTACTCGAGGAAACCAACTCTCGCAATCTGGAGAAGTTCAAAAGAGCGACCTTCAACTGCTTCTACTTGTTCTAGAAACACAATCCAGAGGAGAACTTCGACTATCTTCCTGAGCAGATAAAGCAAGCTGAACTGGCGAAGTGTGCCGCTCGCCTAGAAGAGGAGAAGAATGCTTAGGAATCTCCTAAAATCTCCTTGGCGACTGGCATTGAAGGTGTTGAAGAGGATGCGGGGGCCACAGTCGATCAACAATCCCAGCCATATCCTCCTGCTGCTCAGTGATTTATTTATTATTATTTTTAATATATTTGTAACTGGAACATACGAACTACAGTTCGTAATGTTGAGATAATTTTGCTGCTCAAGGCAACTTTCATTTTATTTATTAATTACATCTGAGCAGTAATTGCTCGCGGTGTAAAAACATTTCGTTATGATATTATAATTTTTGGTATTATTATAACATCTATTTGTATGACCGAACTTAGCATAGCACTTTGTTTTGATTTTACAAAATTTAAACTAATTTTTTTTTAAAAATACTCTAAGTACCGTAGTATGCTTTCCCTTATTTTGCTCGTGTGTTTACATATGTCTGTTGATATGCTTTGCTTGCTTAGTATCTTATATGCCCCCCAAGTGATTGAGGAGCTTAGGGTTCTCGGTCACTTGCCATGACCAAGTCCTATTTGAAAATTACTACTCGCATACTCATAATGAAAATGGTAATATAGCAAAACAACACACGTAATGAGAAAATACTTGTAATAAATACAATAAATGGCAAGAATAACTGGTTGCGCACAGTTCCTTTTATTTCTCGTAATAAATGGACAAAATCGTGTATGTACAAGTGAACAAAAATTGATCTTACACTTGTAAGCGACCAGTCATATAATTGACTAGCCCTTGTTCATAAACTTGTAAAAAGTGAAATCAATACAAGCTAGTTCTTTAAAAAGAACTGTTTATTGATAATACTTGCACAGGTATTCTCCATTCCAATAGCGAGGAATGAGATCTCCGTTTAAGCAAGCAAGTTTATATGTGCCTGGTTGAAGAATTCTTCAAACTGATACGGACCTTCCCAGTTTGGTCCAAGCACTCCGGCAGCTTGGTCGTGAGTGTTGAGAAAAACTCTTCTAAGTACCAAATCTCCCACGTTAAACTTTCTTTCACGCACTTTAGAGTTAAAATATTGAGCAACCTTTTGCTGGTAAGCTGCTACTTGAAGTTGAGCTTGCTCGCGCCTTTCATTGACCAAATCCAAGGACTCCATCAATAATTGATCATTAGTTCTTTGATCGTATGTCAGCCTTCTATGTGATAGCAGGTTGAGCTCAACAAGAAACATGGATTCATACCCATAGGCCAAGGAAAATGGAGTATGGCCTGTTGCAATTCGATGGGATGTTCTGTACGACCAAAGTACTTCTGGTAATTGCTTTGGCCATGCTCCTTTTTACTTCTTCAAGCCTTTTCTTGAGTGTGTCCTTCAAAGTCTTGTTGACAACCTCAACTTGTCCATTCGCCTGTGGATGAGCTACCAATGAAAAAAAGTTAATAATCCCATACCTTTCGTAGAAATTAGTGAAAAAATTACTGTCAAATTGTGTGCCATTATCTGAGAAAATTTTCCTTGGCAACCCATACAGACGCATGATGTGTTTGATGACAAAGTCCAATACTTTCTTGGTCATTATCGTTGCTAATGGCTCAGCTTCGGCCCACTTTGTAAAGTAGTCAACAGCAACTATTGCATACTATACGTTCCCTTTTCCTGTAGGTAAAGACTCGATCAAATCAATCCCCCAAACTACGAATGGCCACGAGCTTTGCATCTGTTTGAGCTCATTTGGGGCTGCTAGCGGTATCTTGGAGAATCTTTGAAACTTGTCACATTTTTGAATGAAATCCATTGAGTCCTCATTCATGGTAGGCCAGAAATACCCTTGCCTTAAGATCTTTTTCGACAAACTCTGCCCCCCCAGCATGATCTCCACAGAAGCCTTCGTGGACCACTTGCATCAGTTCCTTAGCTTTCTCCTTAAAAACACATCTTAACAGAGGCATTGAGTATCCTCTTCTATACAAAATTCCATCGACCAAAATAAATCGAGTCGACTATCTCTGAAGCATCCTCGCCTTGTTTCTCTCCGCTGGTAGCAATCCCTGCTCGAGATATTTGATGATGGGCGTCATCCGCATGTCTGTCGCTTGAATCACCAGTGAAGACTCTTCTGCTTGAATGCTCGGTGCCGACAAGTGTTCAACTAGCACAATGTTCAAGGTGTTAGCATCTTTCGCGCTTGCTAACTTGGCCAAGGCATCAACATTCGAATTTTGGTCGCGAGGCACTTGTTGGAGAGTATACTTTCCAAACTGTGCCAATAAGTCCTTTGCTTTGTTCAAATAAGCAACCATCTTAAGACCCCTAACCTGATATTCCCCCATAATCTGATTAACTACTAGCTGGGAATCGCTATATATTTCCAGTGACTTTATATCCATGTCCTTAGCTAGTCTTAATCTTGCGAGCAGAGCTTCGTACTCGACTTCATTGTTGGACGCTATAAAGTTGAATCTGATTGCACAATGGAATTGATGTCCTTTGGGTGTGATTAAGATCAAACCTACTCCTGCATTGTGCTCGTTGGAAGAGCAATCTACGAACAACTTCCAGGGATGAGTTTGATTTTGACTTTCAGTATCTTCCATCGACTTGCTAATTGGGATCCGGTGAATTGTGCGACAAAATTCGCTAGAGCCTGCCCCTTCACAACTGCTCATGGAGAATAAGAAATGTCGAACTGCCCTAGTTCAACTGCCCATTTTAATAACCGACTAGCAACTTCTGGTTTCTGTAAGACTTGCCCTAATGGTTGGTCAGTGAGTACCACGATGGGGTGAGCTTGAAAGTAAGATCGCAACATTTTGAGGCCAGAATCAAGCAATAGGCTAACTTTTCAATGGGTGGATATCGCAATTCTGCTCCCACTAACCTCTTTCTCACATAATATACTACTTTCTGAATATTTTCTTCTTCTCTGATTAAAACAGCTCTAGCAGCATATTCTGTGACTGCGAAATAAATGAACAAGGTTTCTTTTTCAATTGGCTTAGACAAGATTGGTGGTTGTGACATGTGGGACTTGAGCACTTGAAAAGCCTACTCGCAGTCTTCGGTCCATTCAAACTTCTTGTTGCCCCTGAGTAGATTAAAAAATGGAACACACCTATCTGTTGATTTGGATATGAATCTACTCAAGGCGGCAATCCTCCCAGTTAGGCTTTGAACTTCTTTAATCTTGGCAGGAGACTGCATCTCGATCAGTGCTTGAATCTTTTTGGGATTAGCTTTGATTCCTCGTGAGTTTACTATGAATCGCAAAAATCTCCCTAATCCAACACCAAAGGAACACTTGAGGGGGTTTAGCTTCATCTGATATTTTTTCAAGATGTTGAAGCATTTTCGACGATCCTCGATGTGTTCTTTAGCTTTCTTTGACTTAACCAGCATGTCATCGACATATACTTCCATGCTAACACCGATCAGTTCTTTGAACATATGGTTAACCAGTCGCTGGTAAGTCGCACCAGCGTTTTTCAAACCGAAGGGCATTACTTTGTAACAGTAAAGTCCTGTATCTGTTCGAAAGCTAGTGTGATCCTCATCAGGTGGATGCATACTAATTTGATTGTACCCAGAGTATGTGTAACGCCCCAACTCCAGGGACCGTTACGGTGTGCCTTGTAAACAGTGCTAACCTCGCTAATCGAGTCATTTGGCCAAAATCGTGAACTAAGTATGATTAGCGATTTAGGGATTAAAATTTTGGGATTAAGATGTAACATTTCACTAGAACGTTTAATATATACATTGGGATCCCGAAAATAAAGTTTCAGAGTTTATTACAGAAAATATTTACAACAGGCCGTTCTAAGCGGCAAAACAGGGTTCAACCCTAGTTCCACTTTAAACCTCGGCTGTGGGCCGATCAGCTGCATATGTACACGTCATCACCTAAGCTCTCCAACTCAAGGACGATCCAGCTTCCTCTTGCCTTTACCTACACCACGTAGCACCCGTGAGCCGAAGCCCAACAAGAAAACACAGTATAACATGATATAATATCAACAATAACCAAAGTAACCCTTCAGAACCAACGGTCCATACAGATAGGTGACAATAGCCAAAAGTCACAATATTGAGCATCGCTCCCTCTAGCCATGTGACGATAGGGTCACCAGGGCTTAATCGATAAGTGATTCTTTCTTAAGTTTGATTAGGACAGGTGCAAGGTGATTAGTCACCAACATAACCTTCCTCACGACTCTAGAGTCGAAACTATGGACAACGTCCCTTAGCCATGTGACAACCAGTCACCGGGGTCATATACCTTGGCTATAGTCATCTGGTCGTAGACCAGGCAAGCGCTTATAGTTCTCATTGACCTTCCGGTCGGTCCAGCATTAATACCCCATATGAGTCATTCAATGCCGACCTTGATTGGATCCAATCTTTATTTGGCCCGGCGTTCACAACGCACTGCCACTTCTGACCCTTGGGTCGGTGAAACACGACCAGTGCTCAGCCCGTGGTGAACTTAACTAATAAGTCACAGCTTCACAGACGGATCTGACACCATTGTCGATTCTGACTAATAAGTCAGCGCCATACACAGGTAAGCCATGCCACCAAACATATATCACATGTCTATTATCCATAAACAAGGTATTCAGCATGCTTACTTAACAGGTATTAGTACAATTAGGACCATGCATAAGCACAGAGGCTCAAGCTCTGAACAATATCATACTCAGTATATAAAGCATGTCCCAATCACATGTTTCTCATGCATCATATGCAATATATCCAGCAATCCAACATGCACCAATAACAGCCATGCATGTCACATTTAATAGTCAACCAACATGCATCAAGAATAGCCATGCATGTCATACATAATAATCAACTGACATGCATCAATAATCACCATGCATGTCATACTCAATAACCAACCAACATGCATCAATAATAGCCATGCATGTCATACATAATAATCAACTGACATGCATCAATAATAACCATGCATGTCATACTCAATAATCAACCAACATGCATCAATAATAGCCATGCATGTCATACTCAATAATCAACCAACATGCATCATTAATAGCCATGCATGTCACATATACATAGGGTGCAGTTTTCTTACCTCAGATTCGAGCTAGAACGAATATAAGAACGACCCTTGAGAACGATCAACCTTTAAGCCCCTTAGCGGTCACCTAGTCATAATCAAATATAAAACCTTATCAAAATAAGTAATTAAATACTTCCAAACCCAACCCAAGCCTCCGGAACATCGAATCCCACTCAACTAAGTAGTATGATCGATTCTAGGCCCTTAGAGTTAAGTTCCCATCACAAAAACCACCATTTAGTATTTTTTTTCCCTTAAGGGCCGCGGCCCTACGTGGACCATGCCGCGGCGCCCCCCCCTAACAGAGCCTCCACCACCTTCTTCAAGCTAGGGTCGCGGCCCAACTTCGCACCAGCCATTTTTCTTCGTTTTTCCACTTCTAAAACCTTCCAAGAACCCATCTAACACATCTCCAAATCATCAAATCAATGTTACCAAACTTCTCAATGGTCCAAAACCACCAAAACCTGAAGCTCAAACCAACCAAAAACTCAACAATTCACAAAGTCCAATCCTAAGCTTAAAAACATAAGAGACTCACAACTTAACTCAAAAAAACAGAGCACACCTTAAATTCATAACTGGAACTCACCTTAAACACGGTTTTGAATCCCCTTTAATGGCTATGACAAGTTCCCTAGCTTCCATCTTTGATTTCCTAGCTCAAAACCCCAAAGTGGCTCTCAAAATTTGGAAGAGAGATGGAGGAGAGTTTTGTACGGGAGAGAGAGGAGGAGAGGATGAGGATGGCTCTGTTTTAACTCTGTTTTCCACAGCCTACTAAACCTCATGTATATCCAAGCCAAATGACCTAAATGCCCCTAGGTCATTTAAAGGCTTCTAAGCACTCCCAAGGGTAAAATCGTCCTTTTCAACCTATACCGTTAATCATAATTAACGCTCTCCAATTCCCGCTATTCTCAATATTCTCAAATTCCATTAAATCATATCCCGTTACCCTAAAATCCCCGGTAACGCTCTAATCATTAAATTCACCCCGAGACTCACCCCGAGCCCCGAACTTAAACCCGTTATGACTAGATCGAACACCTACATCCCATGATCGTCTCATGTCGATTAGCTCGAACCAATCCACCTTATAATGTGGCTATATTAATTAATCACATTCATGCACCCAACACATACAATTACGCCCACAGTGTCCAAATTACCAAAATGCCCTTGCATTATAAATATGAGCCCATATGCATGCATTCACCATCATATAATAATATAATTCACATAAACATGCATATAATCATTAAATACTATAATAAATCAATTATGGCCCTCCCGGCCTCCTAATCAAGGTCCTAAACCTTATTAGGAAATTTGGGGCATTACAGTATGCATCCATGGATGATAAAATTTCATGCCCTGATGTAGCATCGACTAGCTGGTCGATCATTGGAAGTGGGAAACAATCCTTCGAGCAAGCTTTATTAAGGTCTGTGAAATCCATGCATGTCCTCCACTTGCCATTCGACTTGGGAACCAGTACGGGATTAGAGACCCAAGATGGATAAAATGCTACCCTGATGAATCTGTTTTCCTTCAGCTTCTCGACTTCATCTTTTAGGGCATTCGATCTATCTTTGTCGAGGAGCCTTTTTGTTTGTTTGTTGTATAGGTGGAAAGTTTTTGTCTATATTTAAGATGTGGCTGATCACCGCCGGTTCTATCCCAACCATATCTTTATGTGACCAAGAAAACACCTCTTGATTCTCCTTCAAAAATTCCACCAATTTTTTTTTCGTTATTGTCTCTAAGTTTTTACCGACTTTCACAACCCTGGTTAGATCTGCTTCTTCTAGTTGGATCTCCTCGAGGTCCTCCATGGGTCCAGCATTTCCATCAAAATCCCCAAAGCGAGGATCTAAGTCTCTATCCTCACTTTGGGCAACACCCTATTTGGTGACCTATTCACCTGATTAGGCTTGTACTTCATTCGCCAACAACAACTTTTTCTCAGCTTTTTCCCCCGATCCGCCTCTTTTTTCCTTGGTGATCGAGGAATTATAACATTCCCACACTTCTCGTTGGTTTCCTAACCTGCATCCCACTCCTACGTTGGTTGGAAACTTCATGGCCAAGTGACAGACCGAGGTCACTGCTTGCAGATCGACTAGAATAGGTCTTCCAATCACATCATTATATGCAGAAGGACAATCAACTACTATAAAAGTAGCGAGTAATGTCCTGTTTGCAGGTGCAGCCCCTGCTATGACTGGGAGATTGATCGACCTAGTTGGTGCGAGCCCTTCATCGGAAAAACCATAAATGGTCTAGTTGCATGGTTCCAAATCTTGCACTGATAACTTCATTCTCTCTAGTGAAGATTTATACAAAATGTTGACTAAGCTTCCTATATCTACTAACACTCGCTTGACCATCATATTTGCGATCTAGACATCCATGACCAAAGGATTGGAATGGGGAAATCGAACATGTTGTGCATCAAGCTCGAAGAAGGTTATTGATTCTTCCTCTGTTCGAGCTTTTTTGGGGGTTCGCTCCTCTACGTTCAACATCTCAATATCCAGGTCGTGACGTAAGGTTCGGGCATATCTTTCCCTCGCCTTCCCACTGTCAGCTGCTATGTGTGGTCCTTCGCAGATGGTCAGTAATGTACCAGCAACTGGAGCTGGTTGTAAAGGGGGCGAGCGTTGGCGTACAGGTGCCTGCTCGTTGCCTCCTTGAGCCTCTTGCTGAGAACCTCTAGTTGCTCGCACATATCTCCTCAAGTGTCCTTGTCTGATAAGGAACTCAATCTCATCCTTGTGTCATGGCCATAGTCGTTATGAAATCGAAAAAACTTGGTAGTATCTCTCTTGGATATATCTTTCCTAATTGGGGTTGGTTGCCTAAAGGGAACAGTAGTGTGAGCGGCCTGGTATACCTCCGCTCAGCTATCGACTAGGGCTGTATAATTGGTGAACCTCAACTCGTATCTATTTTGCTTCGGGCGCTTGTTATCAGATGTCGTCGGCTCGTGGTTCGCCCTTTTACCCCCATTTTTCCCATTATTTTTTCCATTGCCATTGGTTTTCCCAGATCCATTGGCGCCTTCGGTGGGAGATTCTTTCAGGCCCTGGTTGTCTGTGGGAGACTTCCCTTCATTGGCAATGGTCTCCTCGAGCTTGATATACCTGTCTGCTCGGTCTAGAAACTCCTGAGTCCTCTTGACTCCATTCTTTCACAAACTATTCCAAAGGGATGTGTGGTGTCGTACCCTAGTAGTAAGAGCCATCATCTTTCATTCATCCCCAACCGTTTTGGCCCCAGCAGCTGCGCGCATGAATCGTTGAACATATGCCTTCAGGGTCTCTCCTTCCTTCTGGCGAATTTTGACCAGCTAATTGGCCTCGGTTGGATGTACCCGACCAGCATAGAACTATCCATAAAAATCCTTTACAAACATTTCCCAAGAGACTATACTGCCCGGGGGGATTATAAAAACCACTCCTGAGCAGTTTCGAATAGGGTTGCCAGAAAAATTCTGCACCGAGTGTCGTCTAACACCTTTTGGATGTCCATCTGTATCTTGAATTTGTTAACATGAGATACAGGATCTTCTAATCGAGTGAAGTTAGGCAAGACTGGCATTTTAAATTTGCTTGGAGTTTCTACCATAGCGATTCTTTGCACAAATGGAGTGCCCTTTCTCTGATCAAACTCTATATGGGATGTCTGGTTCCCAACCAGTTGCTGGACGACCTGATTTAAAGCATCAAGCTGGGCCTGTACAACATCTGGTACTATTGGAGCGATTGGTGTTGGGGGGAAGTATTCGTCGTGTCTTTCCCTTCTATCATTGAGAACATCCCTAAAATATTCCTCCCTACGCCTTTGCTCGCTCGCGCCCAATCGATCAAAGATGTTGGGTTGTTTAGGTTGCCCTTAGCAAGCTTATTGGTCAGTTCTCCCTTGGTTGAGGGTTCTGCTCTTCACCCCTCTCTTCTTGCCGTCGTCCAGCATTCCTCCTGCCAGAATCCACCTCACTATAATCATGGCCATCTCTAAATTGTCACCGATGATGGCACGACCTAATGTTCGCACTATTTCTCTCTCTCCCTCCTAGAATGTCCTGTTAGGTAGGTGGAGGCATGCGTTGGTCAGTAGGTCTCCGGATGTCATGGGAGACACCTGACTGCAGAGCCTGATTCCACCTGCCTTCTATTCGCAGAAGGATGCTCTCCTCTGCTCGGAGGGTTTTGTTCCTCAACCGTTTGACGTCTAGGGATTCTAGGACGCTGCCTAGCCCTATTCTGCCTTTGCTGTTGGGAATTATCTTGACCACCATGAGAGGGTGGTTGCTGCTCAGGATCTTGGAATGGCATCTCCTGTTGAGCAGCAGGGGGTTGCTCTGGCCTCTGAGGGTTTGTCGAATGTGGCAGATTGTGGTAATGCTGGGGATGATCTGATTGTTGATTTTGCTGTGGGTGCGTACTAGGTGGTTGTTCCGGTTGGGAGGCAGGCACTGGCTGTCCTCGGGCCAACTGAATGGCTACCTCCAAGGCAGTGGTGGCATCCCTCTGCAGGCGGTCCATGTCAGCCTACCGCTCATTTAGCTCTTGGTACTGCCTATCAATCTCCCTCTGCTGTAACACCATTGTTTCAGCCACATTCTCTTGATTAGCCCTCAAATTGGCTAATTCTTCTTGTAGCACAATCAGAGTCATTCTCAAAGTTTCAACATCCATCTCCTCCTCTTCCAATTCCATTTGTGGCTCATCCTCAGCCACATTTTGTGGAGGAGGTTGGGTTGGCGCATTACCAGAGGTCTGCCTAGATTTCCTAGTTGTTTTCACCATTTAATATTCTTGGAGGTCTTGAGTTCAAGCTCTCAATGAAAGCACCAAAATGTTGACCCTTGATTTGGTCAATGACATGAAGTCAAGTAAAATGACAAAAATGAGATGAATTCAAGCCAAAAAGATAAATGACACAAAGATTTATAGTGGTTCGACCCCAGGTGATGGTAATGACCTACTTCCACTTAGTGTTTTTATTAACATAACAAAAACCTGTGATCAGTAAACTAGGATTTACTGAGTTTCACAAGCTCAATGATAGTTACAAAGAATTGCGTAAAAACAATAATTCTCTCTCCCTAGAGATCCCAAAAAAGATCCTTCTCATCAACCCTTTGAGTCTTATTTATAGACTCAAGGATCTCCTCATGGGCCGATGGGCCTTGATTATATTTAATACAAGTGTATCTCAATCATAATGGAAATTAAAATTATTACATAAATGCAAGATCAAATATCTTTAGAACATATATGATATACTACGACTAGCTCGGTCGACTACGAAATATGCCTTCTGCCAAGTGAATTCTCCTCTGGTCGATAGTCGACCAGAAACACAACTGCTTAAATGGTCACACGCATCCCACGTGCATACTGGTCTTGCCACATCATCAGATGAATCTTTTTTGGGTAAACACTATCACGACCATGGCGATCAAGTAGGCCGCATATGTACACCCCGCCCTTGAAGCTCTCCAACTCAGCCTTACCTACACCACGTAGCACCTGTGAGCCAAGGCTCAGCAAGAAAACTTAAACCAGCATGCACAACTAGGAAACAGTATAAAAACAGTAAATGTAAATCATCAAACTCAATTCACGATGGGATATAAATAATCAACCAGCAGTAATATTCAATTCAGTCAAGTATGTAAATCAAGCTCATCAGCCAATAAAAATGCTTAAGTGTGAACCACACTTCTGTTTATATGGTAAGTATCCAGGCCCAATGCCCTTAGGCTGAGTTCCCTGGTCTCTTAGTCGACCTCGACACCCTTAGGCCAGGCTGCGTTCTGCACGCTTGCCCTCGGCCCCCAACACCCTTAGGTCGCCCTGTAAATACATATATAATCACAAGTACACATTGCACAACATATAGTCAATGACAGTGTATACAAGCATGCCCATCCAAATATTCCCAGTTACAAATATGTTCAGATTCATAATATATTCACATAAGGGGGTTTAAGCCCCAATCACAACTCGGGTGCAATTTTCTTACCTCAGGTCCCGAGTAGCTAGCATATGGCAGCCCCGAGCACGATCCCCAGTCTCGAGCCCTTGCGGTATAACCTAGTCACAATGCGGTAATGGATAACCATTACTGTAACAACCCAAAATCACTAATAAGGCTTAAGGGCCTTGATTAGTGTGCCGGGAGAGCACAAATGGTTTATATGTGAATTAAATAGTTTAATGCATGATTTTGTGTTAAGCATGCTTCTATGATTATATGAATATATGAAATGCATGTGGGCCCCATTTGGTTGCTAGGGGCATATTTTCAATTTTAGCCCACTGAGGGCATAAATGTTATATTTGTATATACTGTGATTGATACCATGTGTGAGTGGTGATATAACTGTGATGCACGACCCGAGACGGTCCTAGGGAGTCGTTTAGCTAGAAAGTCACAACGGGGTCAAATACCTGGCTCGGGAGGAGCTTAGGGGTATTTTGGGGATATTATAAAGTGTTCGAGAATTATTGAGTAGTGGTTAGTAATTTAGTAATGGTTTAGACATGTCGGGATTAGATGTGGATTTATAGGAATACTTGAGGATTTAGCGGGATTTAGGTGAAATGACGGAATTACCCTTGAGGTTGTATAAGGATTTTATTAAGGGAAATGGAAAATTGGTAATCTGGCTTTATGAGAGGATAACCTTGGCTGAGAGGAAGTCATGTGCGTTTCTTTTTCTACACTTAGGCTTAATTTAGTTATGTTGGAAGTTTAGAGAACCAAGAAGCTAGAAGGAGAGGAGGAGCTTGTCATCCTTGAGATCAAGGGAGAATTCAGGGCTTAGATTGGGTCAAGCATAAGCCAAGAATAATTCAGAGAGATTGAGAGGTTCAACTTGGGAATCAAAAGAATTAAGCTTGGAAGTGGATTTGGAGGTGGCTTAAGGTCGAATCCCTGGTTGAAGTATTTGGCGAGGCTCGGGTTAGAGGACCACGCTTGGGATTTCTGTGCTCAAGAAGCTCGGAACATAGGTAAGAAAACTGCACCCGGTTGTGAATTTATAATGGGACTAAGGGTTCCCTATTTTAAATGCTTTATGAAAGATGGTGTTATGCCATGTAAATAATAAACGAACGACCTAAGAGTGCCGAAGTTTACATTGGCGCACAGGGCGCGGCTCAGCCACTAGTAGCTGAGGACAGCTTATTATTCACTGAGCTCGATTTAAGCAGACCAGAGTTAGTGGGATAAACAGAGGCTGTGGCCTAAGGGCGTTGACCCTGATTATCGTGTGATTTGATTATTATTATTATTAATTGAGGAATTTGTTATGTTGAATAGCAGAGTGTTGGTTTGTTGATTCTCTGGTTATGTTTATGGACTATGTGATTAATGTGGTATGCTTAAGTATATGAACATGATTTAAGGGTTATTCAATTGTTATCATTGTTTGTGCTATGACGTTATGTTTTCTTGCTGGGCCTTGGCTCACGGGTGCTACGTGGTACAGGTAAAGGCAAGGGCAAGCTTGATCAGCTTTGAATTGGAGAGCTCTGAGGGCAGAAAGTACATGATCAGCTACTCAGCCACCACAGTTGAGGAAGAGACAGGAACGGGAGGACCATAAATGTCTATTTTCCCCTTAGAGTTGCTAGCGGTTGTTTGTACTCTAGAAATTTTGTAAACTGACTTTCAAACACTGTTCCTTTTGGGATCCCTTGTATAAAATGTTTAATTATATGAAATGTATATTTTATGACAAAAACCTTTTAACCCTAGTTCATTAGTGATTTCAGTGACATGTTTTTAACTAAATGACTTGATTAGAAAGTCTCGGACCTTTATAAATACACAGTGTAACGGTCTTGGCTACCTAGGGCGTTACAACTTGGTATCAGAGCGTCCTAGGTTTAAGGGTTCCTGAAGACCGGCTGGACATGTACATTCACTGCTAGAGACAAGCTTGGTTCAGGGTTTGGTAATGTGTTTATGTGCTTATATGCTTGTGTGCTTGGAAAGAATTATGAATGTTTCTATCTGTTGGATTAATAGGAAGCATGAGATACTGATAGGGCCTGGCCTTTGACTGTTGTGTGATAATGTTGGGGCATGCTTATTAGTAATGCTAATGCATGTGGATAAATGCTTATACCTTGGTTGCTTGTGATTGGTTATGTTCCGTTGGTGGATTTTGGAGAAGCTTTTACCCTGCCATCATGGTCTAATTGTCGAGTCATTGATTGCAGATTAACTTGGATAGCTATGCATACAAGGAAATCTACGCGACTAGCTGGCACTAGGTCTGGGACCGGAGGTGATGACCAAGGCCAAATTCCTCCGCCAGTCCCTGAGAACTGGCAGCAGATTATGGCAGAGATGCAAGCGCGATTATAGAGTCAAGGTGAACAGATTCTTCTTCTACGACAGGGCTCCAATAGGGAGTGCTACACCTATTGTGCCACATGTAGTGGCACAAGTTATACAGCCAGTAGAAGTTGGGAACAGGTGGGAGCCATTGTATGAGCGGTTCCGAAAGCAGCATCCCCCAACTTTTGAGGGAGGACCTGATCCACTGAAGGGCGAACAGTGGATGACTATGATTACTACTATTCTGGATTTCATGAGGATAGAAGGTTATGACAGAGTGGCCTGTGACACATATATGTTGAGAGAGGATGCCTGCATCTGGTGGGAAGTGGCATCACAGACCAGGGACGTCACTGCTTTGAGTTGGGTTGGATTCAAGGATCTGTTCAACCAGAAATACTATAATGTTGCCATCAGGGCGGCAAAGGTTAATGAGTTTGTGGATTGGTGCAGGGCAGCATGAAAGTTACTGAGTATGCCCTAAAATTCGATAGACTTGCGAAATTTTCACCAGATCTTGTGCCTATAGACGCGGCTAGACAAGACAGATTTATTAGAGGGCTTAATGCTATGATAGCCCAGGATGTGAGGATTACAACAGTACATGGAGGAACAACTTATGCTCAGGCTATTGAGAAGGCTCTTACCGCTGAGGAAGCTAAGAACAAGATCTGGAAGGAAAGTGCGGCGAGGCACAAGGGTCGCAGAGTGATGCCTCCTTATTTTGGGTCTGGTAGGGGCGGAGGCCCCAGTGATGTGAAGAGGAAGACCCCTGACACTTCGACCGCTGCTGGTCCTGATAGGAGGGGTTGGAGTGGTCAGGGTGGTCATCAGGGCGGCAGCGAGGCATGGAGGAGTTATCCGGAGTGCCTGAGGTGCAGAAGACGCCATCAGGGTGAATGTCGGGCCAAGGCCTGCTATGTGTGCGGAACAGTGGGGCACCTCAAGAAGGACTGTCCAGCAGGGAAGAAAAGGGAAGTAGGAAAGGTGGACAGCTTGACTCCAGCTCGAGTGTTCACTTTGACACAGGCAGAGGCCGAGACTAGTCCCTCGGTGGTGACAGGTCAGCTTTCTAGCGCTGGCTCTCCTTTTACTGTATTGATTGACTATGGTGCTACACATTCATTTGTTTCTAGTAAAGTGATTGATAGATTATGTAGACCTAGTGAGTATCAGACTGTGGGGTTCTGGACTATATTGCCTACTGGGGAACTGGTAGTTTCTAGGAGGTGGATTAGAGCACTGCCAGTGATGGTTGACAGTAGAGAGCTATCAGTAGACTTGATTGAGCTAGACATGGAGGACTTTGACATGATTTTAGGGATAGATTGGCTGGTTAGGTATGGGGCTACTATTGACTGCAGGAAGAAGATGGTGACTTTTGAGTCTGAGGGCGATGATCCTTTCGTTTTCGTGGGTGCGGTATGTGGACCCCGCGCACCTATGATATCGGCATTGAGAGCCAGAGACTTGTTACAGGGAGGATGTATAGGTTTTCTAGCTAGTGTGGTGGATACTACCAGGGTTTTGCCAGTAGGGCCGGGAGAGACCAGGGTGGTTTGTTAGTTTTTGGATGTGTTTCCTGAGGAGTTACCAGGATTGCCGCTGTGTAGGGAGATTCAATTTGTTATTGGGTTAGCACTGGGGATAGAACCAGTATCAAGGGCACCATATAGGATGGCACCAGCAGAGTTGAAGGAACTGAAGATACAGCTACAGGAAATTCTGGATTTGGGATTCATCAGGCCTAGCTACTCTCCATGGGGCACTCCAGTTTTGTTTGTTAAGAAGAAGGACGGGTCTTTGAGGATGTGTATAGATTACAGAGAATTGAACAAGTTGACCATCAAGAATAAGTACCCTCTACCAAGAATCGATGACTTGTTTGATCAGCTGCAGGGAAAGACGGTGTTCTCAAAGATTGATCTTTGATTTGGTTATCACCAGTTGAGGATCAAGGACGAGGACATACCGAAGACGGCCTTCCGAACACAGTATGGGCACTGTGAGTTTTTGGTCATGTCTTTTGGTTTGACCAATGCTTCGGAAGCCTTCATGGATCTAATGAACAGAGTGTTCAAGGACTTCTTGGATTAGTTCGTCATCGTCTTCATCGATGACATTTTAGTATACTCCAGTTCAGAGGCAGAGCACGAGCAACATCTTCGTCAGGTTTTGCAGAGATTAAGGGAGCATCGGTTATATGCCATGTTTAAGAAGTGTGAGTTTTGGTTGCCAGAGGTGACTTCTCTTGGGCATATAGTTGGCGTAGAGGGGATTAAGGTGGATCCGTCCAAGGTGGAGGCAGTGAGAGATTGGCCGAGGCCAAAGAATTCCTTGGAGGTTCGGAGTTTCCTTGGGTTAGTAGGTTACTACAAGCGGTTTGTAGAGAAGTTCATTTGGTCAGAAAAGTGTGAAAATAGTTTCCAAGAATTGAAGCGACGACTTATTACTGCACCTGTACTAAGTCTTCCTTCAGAGGAAGGAAAGTTTGTAGTATATTGTGATGCATCAAGGATGGGTTTGGGTTGTGTGTTGATGCAGAATGAGAAAGTTATAGCTTATGCATCACGACAGCTGAAGGAGTATGAGCAGCGGTATCCTACCCATGATCTAGAACTGGCAGTAGTGGTATTCGCATTGAAGGTGTGGAGACATTACCTGTATGGGGAGAAGTGCGAGATATACACTGACCATAAGAGCTTGAAGTATTTCTTCACCCAAAAGGATCTGAACATGAGGCAGAGGTGTTGGTTGGAGTTGGTTAAGGATTATGATTGTGATATTCTTTACCACCCAGGGAAAGCCAATGTTGTGGCAGATGCATTGAGCTAGAGGGACTCGAGGCAGTTATTTAGTTCTGTTCAGATCTCCAGAGAGTTAGCAGATGAGATAACCAGGGCAAGGATATAGCTGGTGGTGGGCCAATTGGGTGTTGTTACCTTGCAGTCGACCCTACTAAAGCGAATCAAGGAGGGTTAATTGGTGGATGTGCAGTTACAGGAAGTTCGACAGAATTTCTTAGCTGGGGTAGCTAAGGATTATTTTGTTTCTGAGGCTGGTATGCTTCGATATCAGGGATAGATTTGTGTTCCAGCAGATGAAGGGATCAGACGAGAGATACTAGATGAGCCTCACACTATGCCGTACTCGCTTCATCCAGGTACCATGAAGATGTATCAGGGTCTATAGACATTATATTGGTGGCCCGGAATGAAGAAGGATGTGGTGGAGTATGTGGCGAAGTATGTGGCCAGATGTTTGACATGTTAACAGGTGAAGGCTGAGCATCAGCGACCAACGGGATTGCTTCAGCCTTTGGGTATTCCTAAGTGAAAGTGGGAGGACATTACCATGGATTTTGTGGGAGGTCTACCCAGGACGGTGGGACTTTATGACTCAGTGTGGATGATAGTAGACAGATACACCAAGTCCGCTCATTTTCTGGCAGTGAAGTCGACTTACACGGTGGATCAGTATGCAGAGTTGTACGTGAGGGAGATAGTTTGTCTCCATGGAGTTCCTAAGTCTATTGTATCTGATTGAGACCCTATCTTTACCTCCAAGTTATGGGGAGCTCTACAAAAATCCATGGGGACTCAGTTGAAGTTTAGCACAGCCTTTCATCCTCAGACTGATGGATAGTCTGAGAGGACGATTCAGGTGTTGGAGGATATGCTTAGGGTGTGTGTGATTGAATTCGAGGGATCTTGGAGTAAGTATCTCCCATTGATTGAGTTTTCATATAACAATAGTTATCAGTCCACGATTGGAGTGGCTCCTTATGAGATGTTGTATGGGAGGAAGTGTAGGTCACCCATTCATTGGAATGAGATGGGTGAGAGTAAATATTTGGGGCTAGACATGGTTCAGAAGAAAAATGAAGCTATTGAGAAGATCCGAGCTAGAATGCTTGCTTCGCAGAGTAGACAGAAAAGCCACACTGACCCTAAGCGTAGAGATGTGGAGTTCCAGGTTGGGGACCACGTGTTTCTACGAGTTTCACCATTGCAAAGGGTGAGGAGAATTGGAGTAAAGGGCAAGCTGAGCCCTTGGTTTGTTGGACCTTTCGAGATTTTATAAAGGATTGGACAGGTGGCTTACAGGTTGGCTTTGCGACCGTCGTTATCGGGAGTTCATGATGTGTTCCATGTTTCTATGTTGCGGAAGTATGTCTCAGATACGACACATGTGCTTAAGTATGAAGACTTGGAATTGCAGACAGATTTGTCCTATGAGGAATGACTGGTTTAGATTTTAGATCGGAAGGACAAGATTTTACGGAATAAGACAATTCTGCTAGTTAAAGTATTGTGGAGGAATAGCAGGGTCGAGGAAGCGACCTGAGAGCTTGAGACAGTGATGCGGGATAAGTATCCCGAGCTATTTAGGTAAATTTTGAGGACGAAATTCTCATTAGGGGGGATAGTTGTAACAACCCAAAATAATTAATAAGGCTTAAGGGCCTTGATTAGTGTGTCAGGAGGTCAAAAATGGTTTATATGTGAATTAAACAGTTTAATGCATGATTATGTGTTAAGCATGCTTCTATGATTATATGAATATATGAAATGCATGTGGGCCCCATTTGGTTGCTAGGGGCATATTTTCAATTTTAGCCCACTGAGGGCATAAATGTTATATTTGTATATACTGTGATTGATACCATGTGTGAGTGGTGATATAATTGTGATGCACGACCCGAGACGGTCCTAGGGAGTCGTTTAGCTAGAAAGTCACAACAGGGTCAAATACCTGGCTCGGGAGGAGCTTAGGGGTATTTTGGGAATATTATAAAGTATTCGAGAATTATTGAGTAGCGGTTAGTAATTTAGTAATGGTTTAGACATGTCGGGATTAGATGTGGATTTATAGGAATACTTGAGGATTTAGCGGGATTTAGGTGAAATGACGGAATTACCCTTGAGGTTGTATAAGGATTTTATTAAGGGAAAGGGCAAATTGGTAATCTGGCTTTATGAGAGGATAACCTTGGCTGAGAGGAAGTCATGTGCGTTTCTTTTTCTACACTTAGGCTTAATTTAGTTATGTTGGAAGTTTAGAGAACCAAGAAGCTAGAAGGAGAGGAGGAGCTTGTCATCCTTGAGATCAAGGGAGAATTCAGGGCTGAGATTGGGTCAAGCATAAGCCAAGAATAATTCAGAGAGATTGAGAGGTTCAACTTGGGAATCAAAAGAATTAAGCTTGGAAGTGGATTTGGAGGTGGCTCAAGGTCGAATCCCTGGTTGAAGTATTTGGCGAGGCTCGGGTTCGAGGACCACGCTTGGGATTTCTGTGCTCAAGAAGCTCGGAACATAGGTAAGAAAACTGCACCCGGTTGTGAATTTATAATGGGACTAAGGGTTCCTTATTTTAAATGCTTTATGAAAGATGGTGTTATGCCATGTAAATAATAAACGAACGACCTAAGAGTGCCGAAGTTTACATTGGCGCACAGGGCGCGGCTCAGCCACTAGTAGCTGAGGACAGCTTATTATTCACTGAGCTCGATTTAAGCAGACCAGAGTTAGTGGGATAAACAGAGGCTGTGGCCTAAGGGCGTTGACCCTGATTATCGTGTGATTTGATTATTATTATTATTAATTGAGGAATTTGTTATGTTGAATAGCAGAGTGTTGGTTTGTTGATTCTCTGGTTATGTTTATGGACTATGTGATTAATGTGGTATGCTTAAGTATATGAACATGATTTAAGGGTTATTCAATTGTTATCATTGTTTGTGCTATGACGTTATGTTTTCTTGCTGGGCCTTGGCTCACGGGTGCTACGTGGTGCAGGTAAAGGCAAGGGCAAGCTTGATCAGCTTTGAATTGGAGAGCCCTGAGGGCAAAAAGTACATGATCAGCTGCTCAGCTGCCACGGTTGAGGAAGAGATAGGAATGGGAGGACCATAAATGTCTGTTTTGTCGTTAGAGTGGCTAGCGGTTGTTTGTACTCTGGAAATTTTGTAAACTGACTTTCAAAAATTGTTCCTTTTGGGATCCCTTGTATAAAACGTTTACTTATATGAAATGTATATTTTATGACCAAAACATTTTAACCCTAGTTCATTAGTGATGTCAGTGACACGTTTGTAACTAAATGACTTGATTAGCAAGTCCCGGACCTTTATAAATACACAGTGTAACGGTCTTGGCTACCCAGGGCGTTACAATTAATATCCTAAACCAATTCAAAAATTTGTAATAATATACGAGACTCTGGGACCTCGATTTCTACTAAATCGGGTAGTAGAAATTGTCTCGACTACTTAGGTTTAGAACCCCGAGCCTTAAGACCAATTCTGGTTAGGGCTGCCTAAGCGGGCCATGACCTGGCCCCGAGGGTTGCGACACACCTTCAAGATAGAGGTGCCAGCCCCCAATCCTTACACGTATGCGGACCACGACCTGGCCCCTAGAGACAGAAAGCCCGCTAAGGCTCCTGGGGCCACGCAGGCCGAAGCGCCCAAGAACAGGGTTGCGGCAGCCCCCGCGAACCCAGAAAACCCAGTTTCCTTCTGTGTTTCCCCCAATTCAAAGCCACAAAATTCAACTCTAGAGCCAAAATTGAGTCTACAACCCTCTATAATTCCTTATAATTAGCACAAACAATTTGGAATCCATATCAAATCCTCAATCCAACTCAGATCCAAAGCTAGAGCTAAACTCAGCCAAAACACTGTCAAAACCAAGAAATTCACAAAGAAAAACAAGGTTATAGAATTCACCTCAGATATGATTTGGTCCTTGAGCTAATCCTTAAATACTTCTAGCTTGATCCCTTAGTTGCTACTTGTCCATTCCTAGCCTCAATTCTACAGATTTTCCCAGCTCAAGCCCAAGATTTCTTCAAGCATTCCTCTAGCTTCAATGCACACCAAAAGGAGAGAGGGAGAGATAGAGAGAGAGAGAGATAGAGGGAGAGGGAGAGGGAAAGAGAATCATGAGAATAAGAGAGAGAGAGAGAGAGAGCTGGGGAGTGTTATGTTATCTTCCAGTCAAAACCTGATACTTTCCATCTATATCTCTAAGTTAAAATGTCCAAAATACCCCTTAAACTAACCCAACCTCCTAATTTCCCTTAAGGGTAAAACGGTCATTAACCCCAAATCTTGCTAATTCCTCAAGTCATCCTACCAATACAAGATTATAATCTATAACCCCATTTCATTATCTATAATCTTAATCCTTTCGTACCAATACAAGATTATAACTACATTAATGAATTATGAGTTTTCTGATATTTATCTAAATATTATTCAATAATAATAAACATTAATTATTGTTGACGGTGAGAACTCGTCAACTAAGTTAAGTTAGAAAAATCGCAAAGTAGAGATTATCAAAAGAAAAACTTTAGAAATCTAAGTAGAAACTTCAAGAACAATTGCAGAAGAAAAATGGTGAAATCAGTTTGTATTGATTATGGTGCACTGCTACAGTAATTTTTCCAACAATCCCTTTCCATGTGGAATTGGGGTTCATTACATAGTGGGCTCTAATGGTCCTAGATACACTGTGGTCCAGGGAACCAGGTGGTACATAAGTACACTGTCAGGAGAGTGGTTTCAGAGGTAGTGGTGTTGCAATCAGTACATGGACAGGTGCCAGGAGGATGTCTCCACTACTTGACCGTACGAATGTTAGAGGAGTGGCTCCAGGCATAGTGGCGATGGTGGTCTTGATGCATGGTTAAAGACATGTAGGGAGTGCCTCCACCATCGGTACTAACTTGTACCATCTCGGCCTGTCTAGTACGGATGTTCAGAGTTACACCCCTAAGCCCCTCACCCTCACATAACTGGTTTCTGTACGCGTGCCTTGCGAGACGGTGCGAGGGACCTAGGCAAGACTGAGACGTGACCTCGCGGATCATAAGGGCGCCTTGTGAGATGGGGCCCTGTACCTGGACATTGTGGAGGTATGGCCTCGCGGGGCCTGATGGCGAGGTGCTGGGCGAGGCACCTGGTGCAAGACGTGGTGGCGAGGCGTGGGCGTTGCGAGGTGCTGGGTGAGGCGCCTGGTGTGAACTGTGGTGGCGTGGCGTGGGTGTCGCGAGGTGCTGGGCGAGGCGCCTGGTGCGAGCCGTGGTGGCGAGGCGTGGGCGTCGCGAGGTGCTGGGCGAGGCGCCTAGTGCGAGCCGTGGTGGCGAGGCGTGGGCATCGCGAAGTGCTGGGTGAGGCGCCTGGTGCGCACCGTGGTGGCGAGGCGCCTGGTGCGCACCGTGGTGGCGAGGCGCCTGGTGCGCACCGTGGTGGCGAGGCGCCTGGTGCGCACTGTGGTGGCGAGGCATGGGCATAGCGACCCCCTAGCGAGGCTGATGCGTGGGCGAGGCGTTGGCCTCGCGTGGGCTGTTGGATGCGCACGGGCGTCGCGAGGTGGGGCCTCGCGTCCGTGGCTAGGGTGCGCAGCCAAGTCGGCACACGGACGTGGGTCATGGACGGCCACGTGTAGTGAGACCCTTGTGGCCTTAGTAGGCACTCATGCAAGTTGGACACCCTTGCACGGCGTTGCTCTTGGGCCTCTCGGGGCATCCTCTTTTAGGCTTCCTATGAGACATGGGTTGCGAGGACAAATACTGGGTCGCTCTAATTGCCTGAGACTGATGAGGGTTAACCTCCATATTTTCCCTTGGCGGAATTTGAGCATCCACACTTGCCCCCCAGTCTAGGAGAGGGCCTTTAGGTACTCTTGTAGACTATTCTCCTTGATTCTTATAAATAGGCCTTCATGCAAGGCTTATTATTTTCACCTTACATCCTTGGCTTAGTGGTTTTGAGAATCCTTCCTCTTTCAAGAGGTAAGGGGTTCAATCCCCCACATCCTCATTTTTGCCATAGTTTCCTTCATTTTATTTTTTCATTTCATTTCATTTATTTTTACATATGAGCTAATTTTTGGTATGTCTATTTGAAGGCTAACACATCCTTTTTGTTTATTTCTGCAGACGCGTACTTTCGACCATTTAGCTCCTTTTCGGCCGTGACGGTTCTTTTGGTCCTCGACCTCCTTTTGACCACGACAACGCTCTATTTTACCTGCTTGAGGTATATTTTCTTTTTCCCTCATATTCATTGGGTCCAAATTAGCATTATTCGGGATGGGGTACCTTGTCTTGAGCTTTCCGTGAGTTTGTCCAGTTGCATGCCCCTTTTTTTTTTATACCCTGTAGTGGATCATTTAGGGCGTTTGCATCTAGAGGTTTTAAGCCCATTCCTTTGTGTTTCGTAGCCATCCCCTCATTTATACGTGAACCCCTTTTTGCTTTCGGGACGAGGTCTCATGGCCAGTGACGGTCCGTTCGACAAACCTCCGGGAACTGAGTTTGTTGACCTGTCCTCAGACTCAGAGTCCCCTGAGGAAAACCCTTACCAAGACTATGACTCCTTAAGGTAGGCCCGTATCCGTCACCTTGAGCACATGGCTGAACTTAGGCGTAACATTTGGGTGGTGGAGAGTGAAATTGACTCGGCGTTAAGAGGAGACGGAACACCTTTCCCGCCTGACCTTAGTGACCATGTAGCGGGCCTTAGGGTGACCCTTTTAGAGTTGCAGAGGGAGTTGGAGTTTACGGAGGGGCACCTTCTGCCTGAGCCCCCCAGCCCATCCTTTCCTGAAGAGTGTCATGGGGCCGCTTCTGCTTCCCCTCAGCCCTTAATTTCGATCTTCCCTAGCCTAGTGCTTCCGCAGCCAGTCCCCCGGTGGAAGACTCTTGCTAGGAAGAGAAAATGGAGGGTCAAGTGTCCTGGCTCTTCCTCACCTTTTTCTTTTGGTTTTACAGATATGACGAGGGCACGAAGACAGGTATCTACCAATGAACCGGACGAGGTTCCTTTGCTGGCATCCGAACTGGTGTCACATGTGTCAGAAAGAAAACTGAAAGAAATTGTGAAGCACTACCGCGTTCCTCTGGAGTACGCCTTATACGCTCCTTTGGAGACATGCCGGGCTGACCGCCCTAGGGCTAGCTTCGTGGCCCTTAGTGAGCACATTCTGAAGGTGGGTGGTACCATCCCCTTGCACCCATTTTTCGTAGCAGTCCTTAACTACTTTGACCTGACCCCACTTCAGCTGGCACCGAATGGCTGGCTGACTTTGAGCTGCCTTTTCATTGCGTTCACGGTGCTTGCCAAACGTGCCCCTACGGCACTAGAGGTGCACAACCTGTATAACCTCATGCCCTCTCCAAAGTCCAAGGGCTTCTACTATTTGCAAAAGGCCAATAACGAGGTCCCTTTGATAGAGGGCTCAGTGTCCAATCTGGGGTCCTGGAAGCGGGACTTTTTCTTCGTAAAGGGCCCTCTTTCTGTCCGTGAGGACTTCCGTGCCACCCCCAGTAAGTACCCTGAGCCTCCTTTTCTTTTTATTGGAACTAACTGTTTTGTAGTTATGTTTTTTTTGACAATGGCGTGGGTCATGCAGAGCAATTTGTCATTCCCTTGGTCGTTGGGTCGGAGGCGAACGCCGTGACGAGCCTCATTAATGCTGACCCCTCCCTGAAAAAGGCGGCGTTCTTATTCACCGTGGAGAATCTGAACCTCCACAAACTGTCCCCGGTTTCGGACCCCAAGTTGCTGTGGACCATCCCTGGGTCCAAGAAGATGAAGGCGGTGTTGGCCGAGCCTTGCCCAGACGAAGGTGAGGCTGAGGATGAGCCGGAGGAAGCCCCCCTTGAACGCGAGAGACCTCACCAGCTACCCCCGTCTCCTGGGGGATGCCCTCCCTATGCCTCTTATGACCAGGACATAGCCTCCCAATATCAAGACCAGCATGCCGTACCGGGGTGTTTTGTTTGCCCCAACCCTGAGGGTTATGACGCTTTCACTCAGGCTCCTCTTGACCCTGGTCCATCGGGGGCTTATTTTTCCAATTTTCCAGCACCCCCCTCTGATTTACCTGGGCCTCACTTTTCCACTTTTTCTGCGCCCCCTCCCATTTCAGCGAGCGGGTCATCTGTCCTTACCCATCTAGGTGCCCCTGACCTGGATGGGGCGCCCTAGGTGAATCGTATGTCGACCACCTACGGGCGGCGGTTCACCCAAATCGCCTCGAACCTCCCTGAGCCTGACTGGAACAGTCTTGGGAGCTTTGCTCTGTCAGACCTTGGGGAAACTTCAAGGCGCACCACTGCTTGGGTGAGTTCATGAATCTTGTGTCGGCTCTATTATATATAGATGTACATACATCTTTTTTTGTTACTCATTATTTCTGTTGTTAACTTTCTTGTGCAGGCCCATATTGTGGCTTAGCGGTTTGCCGACTCGGCTAACATTCTCTCCGCGTCAAGTGCTGAGAGGGACCGTCTCATGGCCCGGGTCGGGGAGCTCGAGAAAAAGCTTGAGAACACCCAGACTGAACTAAAAAGGGTTCGATCCAAACTTTCTGTCTCGACAAAAAGAAAGCTGAAGGCGGTTGCCAAAGCCACGATGCTGCAGGACAAGGTCAACAGCCTAGAGAGCGAACTCTAGGGGACCAAGGCTATCGCGGCTGCGTCGCAGGAGAGAGTCACTCATTTAGAGGCCGAACTCGAGGCTGCCAGGGCCGAACTCCAGGCTGTTAGGGCCGATGTAGCCACATCGCGGGAGAGAATTGCTTCCTTAGAGGCGGCTCAGATAACTATCGAGTACAGGTCCATAGATCGCGCCCTTTACGGTTTATGGAGGCAGGATCTTGCACGCCGTTGCTCGAGCGACCATATGGAGCACCCGTGGCAGGAGGCCCTGAGGTCGTCATATCCTCATTTCTGTCAACTATCCCGCTGTGGGCGTATGCTCACCTTGAGCCTTTGTAATATTATTGTTATTATTTTTATTTTGTGAATCTTTTCATGTTATCAAGACTCCTTTTTCAATATATATATATACATGTGTGGTTATTTATCTCTTACTCTTCTGCGTTTGAGGTCTTTTTGAGCCTGTATGATGGGGTTTGGTAGGTTCCCCTCTTTTATTTACCAGGCTAGAGGTCCTTTGGAGCCCATGTGAAAGGGTTCACTGGGACCTTTTTTGGTGCCCCTTGATTACTTCTATAAGGACATTTTGACCCCTTGGGTTCTAGCTATCCTTTTATATATTATTGCGCGCGCTTATTATTTTTTGCGAGAAGCGTCATTCTCGTCGTTATTCATAGTACTATTTTTGCAAGGGTCCCTTTTAGGACCCTTTTTGGCTAGACGGCTTGGTGGCTGCTCTAGGCTTATTGGTGGGTGCTCTCTCTAAGGTTTTTCCTCTTGTGGGAGCATCTGCCTTTATTTGGAAGTATGTTGTTGTTGTTGTTGTTTTTTTTTGTAAGACCCTTTGGCCTCCTTGATGTTCACAAGGGTAGCTAATCCTTGTGAACCCAAGGGATTCCTTGTAAGGTCCTCTCCTTCTTTTATATACATAAGGACTTCGCTTAAGGCCTTGATACAAGGGGTCCTTTTTAGGATCATGGTCCCTTTTAGGGTCCTCCTGATAGAGGGTCCTCCTGATAGAGGGTCCTTTTTAGGATCATGGTCCCTTTTAGGGTCCTCCTGATAGAGGGTCCTTTTTAGGGTCCTCCTGGTGCATAGGGTCCTTTTTAGGATCCTCCTGATAGAGGGTCCTTTTTAGGATCCTGGTGCAAGGGGTCCTTTTTTGGATCCTCCTGTTTGCTGTATGCTTTATCTTCACGGGCCACTATTGCCCCCCCAAGTGTCTGGTGAAGTTTACTTCGGCAGGCACTTTGATTGATGCCCACATAAGGTAGAAAAAATAGCGTGCGAAGATGTGACCAGTTTCATTTATAGAATTCAGGTTACAATGATACATATAAGACTTACATAAAAAAGGAACTTACACCTACTTGGGAGGTTATCTAAGTAACCTCTTTGATTTTTGTCTACCAAGCTAAGATAACATGCAACATGCTGAAAACCGATACTTCTAGCATTGGGTGTGGGCGCCTCACTGGTAGTACTTCCTAAGGTGCTCTGCATTCCATGCTCGAGGTATGACGGTGTCGTCCATGCGCGCTAGCTTATAAGTGTTTGAGGGTATGCACTGAGCGACTTGGTAGGGCCCCTCCCAGTTCGCCCCTAGCACCCCTGCCCCTGGGTCTCGCGTGTTGGGGAGTACCTTCCTCAGCACCAGGTCGCCAACTCTGAAAGTCCTCTTTCGCACCCTCAAGTTGTAATACCTTGCTGCGCGCTGCTGGTATACTGCTATTCTTATTTGTGCCTTCTCCCTTTTTTCTTCTAGCATGTCCAAGCTCTAAGCGAGAGCTATGTGATTGGCCTCGTCCCCATATGTTTGTATCCTGAGGGACTTAACCTGCATCTCAACAGGGAGTACGGCCTCGCATCCGTATGCCAAGGAGAATGGGGACTCCCCAGTGGTCGTGCGCGGGGTGGTTCTGTAGGCCCATAGCACATTTGGTAGCTCATCCACCCAGGCGCCCTTCATCTTTTCTAGCTTTGTCTTCAAGTTCTTTTTAAGAACCCTGTTAATGGCCTCCACCTGTCCATTGGCCTGTGGGTGTACAATTGCAGAGAAGCTTCTCCTTATCCCTATTCCCCTACAATATTCCTCGAAAGCTCCCCCCTCAAACTGGGTGTCGTTGTCAGAAACAATTTTGTAGGGTACTCCGTATCTACAAACAATGAATTTGTTGACAAAAGAGGTGATATGCTTGGCCGTTATCTTCACGAGAGGTTCCGCTTCAACCCACTTAGTGAAGTAGTCCACAGCTACCACCGCGTACTTCGCTCCACCCCTGCCTGGGGGAAGAGCGCCAATCAAGTCTATCCCCCAGATAGCGAAGGGCCAGGGGCTGGTCATGCTAGTTAGCTCACTTGGGGGCTTCCGAGTGTAGTTGGTGTGCCTCTGGCATTTGTCGCATTTCTTGGCAAAGTCATTTGCATCTCTCTCCATGGAGGGCCAGTAGTACCCTTGTCTCATGGCCTTCCTAGCTTTGGAGGGTCCACTCTCATGGTTGCCACACTCACCCTCATGTATCTCATGCAGTACTTTCAACGCCTCCTCCTCTTCCACACATCGCAAGAGTGGCATCGAGAACCCTCTCTTGTATAGAACCCCGTCTACTAAGGTGTACCTAGTGGCCTTATACACCAACCTCTGAGACTCTTTCTTGTCCGCGGGCAAGGTTCCTTCCTCCAGGTATCTCTTAATCGGTTCAGTCCACGACTCCTTTTGGGCGCTGACCATGTGCACGTCCGTGCTGACGATGCTGGGCCTAGGTAAGTATTCCACGGGTATCGACTCCAGGATATCCCCATCCTTGGTGGAAGCCAGTTTTGCGAGGGCATCAGCATGGGTGTTCCTCTCTCTTGGGATTTTCTCTATGCTGTATTCTGCCAATCGTCCCAGATAGCCCTTCACCCTTTCCAAGTACCCGACCATCTTTGGGCCTCTTGCCTGATACTCACCTTTCACCTGGTACACCACCAGTTGTGATTCACTAAAAATACGTAGGCGTGTCACCTTTAGCTCTTGGGCTAACCGCAAGCCTGCCAAGAGTGCTTCGTACTCTACCTCGTTGTTGGAGGCCTTAAACCCAAACCGGATCGCACAGTACATCTTGTGTCCTTCGGGCCTCGTCATCATGATACCAGGTCCAGATCCTCCTTCATTGGACGCCCCGTCCACATGCAGGCTCCATTCCTCTAGACCCCTTTGCTCCTTTTCCATGACTGTCCGCCCCCCTTCTTCACTCCTTCCTTCACTCGACTGATTGGTGAACTCCACTATGAAGTCTGCCAGCACTTGCCCATTGATGGAAACCCTCGGGGTATAAACGATATCGAATTGGCTCAACTCAATCGACCATTTCATCAGCCTTCCTGAGGTCTCAGGTTTATGCAAGACCTGCCTCAAAGGACTATCCGTGAGAACTTTGATTGCATGGACATGGAAGTAGGGTCTCAATTTCCTCGAGGCCACAACTAAAGCATAGGCCAACTTTTCAATCTCTGGGTACCGGTTCTCCGCATCCACCAACTGCTTGCTGATATACTACACGGGTTGCTGCTATTTCTTCTCCCCTCTAACCAAGGCCGCACTTATGGCATGATCAGACACTGCCAAGTATAAGTATAGCTTCTCACCTTTTTATTAAATACTTGTTATTTAATAAAATATTTATTTGAAAATATAAATATCTATTTATTCTATAGTTTTTTAATATTTAAATTATTTGAAATTTGAAATTTGTTAGTTAGATATTTTCATGGATATTTGAATTTGTTTAACTGTTTTAAGATATTTCAGGGTTGTTATAACTATTAATATTTTTTTAAATGGTTAAAATATTAGATTATTGTTGTAACAACACAAGATATTTTTGAAAAACAATTAAGATATTGATTTTAAAATTTAAAATTAGTTAAATTTTGAAAAATATAATTTTTTTCAACCAATTAATAAAATATTTTTTTAATAAATGGGATTTGAATTAACTTTTGTTAATTGTTGATAAATCCTATTTAAATTAAATCAATATTTTTCAAATTAACCTAAACCAAGTTGATTGTTGATAAATAAATTTAAATTAACTATTGTTAATTGTTGATAAATTTCATTTAAATTGACTTGTTTTTTGTAAAAATTTAATTAATTTGAATTTTTTGACAAATTCTAGATAATTAATTGTGATATATTTGCAAATGAAATAAATTGAAGTATTTTTGAATAAATTCACAGAATTGCTCATATAGTAACATGATTAGGTACATCCAATTATAACATGTTTGTTTGCACTATATGTGGTATTTTGCAATTGGGCTTAGATGCATATAGTAGCCCATATGTTTGCTAGATATATGGTTTTTGCCAAAAAAAATATTCATAAAATGATAGGTTTTATTTGGGCCCATTAGAAAATGTAAAGTTTAAATTTCTTTCTTCTGGGTGATTCCACTTGTGAATGTCCATTTGTTTTGCATGACTATAGTGGGCCTAAACAATTAATAAAATGAAGGTTTAAATTCTCGTCTTTTGGGCCTTGTATGGAAGTATGGGGGCTTTTGTAGTGAGAACAACATATTGGACCCAACCTTCCTCCATACAAGCCCAACTATTAAGGCTCATTTACCTGAGTTGGACTAATTGTATAGGTTCATTATATTAGTTAAACCTAAATATTGATTAGCAACAAATTAATTCTAAATTATTTGAATTTGTTTCAATATGACACTTTAGAATTAATAGGAAATTATAGGATTTTGGTTTTAAAAATTTAAGCTTAATTTTTTGGAGAACCATAATCATTAATTTTCTAAAAATAAATAATAAAAATATTTTTTTATAATGAGCTTATTTTAAGAATATCTTCGATCTCCACCGTTGGTTTAACAAAGTCAATAGCTTAATGGGGCCTCGAGACGCTTTGATTCGTCCCCCTATGTAAGGTGTTCATTGGTTATTTTGACAAGATTAAATTTTGAAAGATAGATAATTACAGGTCAAATTCTACTAGACTTACCGCTACGGTGACTACTAGGACTAAATCTATGATTATCGAAACCGTGGGTCTAGCTCATAAAATAAGAGATTTTGTTTTCTTATTTTGATAGAATGGTAGGTTGTTAATAATGGTGTCCATTATTAAATAAGTTTACAACTTTATTTAACTAGTGGTATTTTTTACTCTCGCCAATCGGGACAAGGATAGCATAGATTAGTTAAAAACCTAAAGAAATAGAGATATGATTATTTTGGTATTTTTTTCTCATATCTTACATATTTTTGGTATATGTTGTGCTATTTCTTGACGTTTTGTGTAAATAGAAGTTTTATGGAGAGAATGTGATCGATTTCTATTTTATTGATAATTGGTAGTTTTAAGTTTGATTGTGTCTACTTCCATCTTTTCTCAACTTTCGATGGAGAAACTCACTAAAGAAAACCTCCTTAAATGGAAGCAAAACATCAATATTGTGTTGATTGGTGACAACTCCAAGTTCGTCATGACTGAGGAATCCCCGGAAGTTCCAGCAGAAGGAGCAACCAAGTCTGTGAGGAATAAATATGAGCGTTGGCAAGCGGCTAACAACAAGGCGCGGTACTACATGTTGACTATAGCATCCCAAATTTACTAATAAGGCTTAGGGCCTTGATTAGCGTGCCTGGAGGGAAATAATTGATTTAATTATGTTAATATGTGAAGTTGATGAGTATGTGAGTAGAAATGCATGTTTAGGTGAATTAAATATGCATGTGGGCCCTATTTGGATATTAGGGGCATATTTGTAATCTTAGCCTGTTGAGGGCATAAATGCTTTATTTGTGTATATTTGTGTAATGGGTAAAAGCTTAATAATTATTTGGAATGTCGAGATTAAATGGGGATTTATAGGAACACTCGAGGAATTAGCGGGACACGAAAAATGACAGAATTGCCCTTGGTGGCACTTGAGGGTTAAGGATAGGCTTAGGGGTACTTTAGACTTTTGGCAAATGGATATATACTTAGTGGCTGGAGAAATCACTGGAACTAAGAAAATAACAAGTCAGAAGCTCTCAAGTCTCTCTCTCCTTTGGTTCTCTCCTTCAGCTCTTTATGGTGCTTGGTGTTTGAGGAATTCTTGAAGAATTCTAGGCCATAGATTCAAGGATTCAAGGCTTGAAATTGGGAGGCTAGAAGATTGGAACTTAGGAAATTAGTTCAGAGGTTTAATTAAGACTAGAGGTAAGACTTTTACTTGATCGTTAACATTGATTTCTGTTGGTTTTATTAAGAACTCAAGCTTGCATGAGGTTTGGTATGGTTAGTTGTGTTTGATTTGAATTTTGGTGTCAGTTAGGATTAGGAAGTTGTTCTTAGGTGGATGTGATGCCTAGGTTGTGTAGACAAGGAATCCAGGTTCAATTCTGAGTTTAAGTGATGTTTAGAGTATGAAAATGGAGTTTATGCTCGAGGAAAACGAAGGAAATATGGTGATTTTCTGGGTTTGGAGGCTTGAGCCGCGACCCTGTTCTTCAAGCGCTGCGGCCCATATGTGTTGAAGAGGCTCGAAGCCTCTGTCTGCCAAGGCGCACTGCGGCCCAAGAATTGGAGCGTCGTGGCCCGTGTCCCTCAACAGAGAGGCATTTTGCCTCTGACTTGAGCGCGTCGCAGCCCAAATTCTAAATATTTGTTGTTTGAAGGATTTTGGCTCGAGAACCCAAAAGTTAAGGCTTGGGAAGGATTTTACCACCCGGATTGGTAGAATCCAAGGTCCCCGAGGCTAGAATTATATCCCGAAGTTATTTATTGGATTAGAGCTTGATGGATGGCTATTGTGAATGCGTTGTGACTAGGTTTTCAGTGAGGCTCAGGTTAGAGGACAATGCTCGGGATTGCAGTGCTCAAGAAGCTTGGGACATAGGTAAGAAAATTGTTGTACCCATAGAGCAAGGCGTAGCCCTATTGTTTATATAGCAGGGCATGGCCCTATGTGATAGAATTGCAGGGCGTAGCCCTATTGTTTATGTTTAGTATATGTTTAAATATTTGTTGATATTATGCTATGTATTGCATATTTGTGAATGAACGACGAAGGCCGGGAACGGTGAAGGCTGAGAACGGCAGGAAGCCGAGTACGACAAGGGGTCAGGAACGGCGTCGAGAACGTGGAGTGCAAAGCTGAGTACGGCAAGGGGTCGGGACGGCGTTGAGCACGCGGAGTACTAGCCATTAGGGCGAGACCTCCTAGGATGCTGGAGTCATTCTCACGGTGAAGACCGCCAACCCAGGGCCTGGTAAAGCGCTTGGGACGGCATGGCCGCTATGTGTTTAGCTTGTTGTCTATTTTATTATATGCAGATTGAAAGATATGCATTGGGCTTCGGCTCACGGGTGCTCTATGGTGCGGGTAAGGGCATAGGAAAGGTCGACCAACCATGAGTACGAAGATTGTGGAGTGATGGATACATGCTCAGTCTGCTTGGTCGCCATGGCTAGGGTTATTTTGGAAAAAATGAAATATACTGTAATAATTGTTTTGATGCCTAAGTCGACCACGTGTACATTTTGATAAGTAATATATTTTCTAAACAGAATTTTAGGATCCCAACTGTAAAACTTTATGAGATTTCAATGAATAACCAAATGTTTTATATTTAATGACTTAGAACGGTTTTTATCTCAGTTTTGTCACACTTTTAATCTAAAACCTTAATTAGCGAGTTTATTGCACGTTTTAAACTCACTTAGTAGCGAATCTAAGGAAGTAGAGTGTTACAACTTGGTATCAGAGCGAGCCAAGGTTTATGGTTCCTTGAGATCGACCGAACATGTACGCTCGCTGCCAGTGACAAGCTCGACTCAGGGTTGGTTGGTAATTATTGAATTATATGGTTGATTGTTTGTTAAAATGCCTTGTTTGGCTGAATATTTTAAATAGAGCATGATGAATGTGTTGACATATGCATGATGTTAGGGCATGGCCCCTAGATTGTTGTATGTTATCTGTGTTATGTGGACTGCTGTTTATGGTTGGTTGACGTGAATTGGGAGGTGGTTTTGGATGTTGTTATCATGCCTGATGAGCGACGTCATTGATTGCAGGCATATTGTTGTGATGCCTCGACTATCAATCAGACTCTGCGGTAATAGGGCCGATGATGACAACCAGGGTCAGGACCTTCCACCTGCCCCACCGAATTGGCAATAGTTATTTGCCAAGATGGAAGCTAGACTTCACCGAAAAGAAGAAAAGCTTAGACAGTTGAGGCAGCAGGCCCCTCCTTAGGGTATTGGGTTGTAGGTTCCACAGGCTGTGGCACCAGTGCCAGCCCAGCCTGTTGTGAAAAATAGATGGGAACCTTTGTACGAAAGGTTCAGGAAGGAGCATCCTCCCACCTTCGAGGGTGGACCAGACCCACTGCGGGCAAAGCAGTGGATAAACATGATTTCTTCCATTCTGGATTTTATGAGAGTGGAAGGAAATAAGAGAGTAGCTTGTGCCAGCTACATGTTAAGAGAAGACGACCGCATCTGGTGGAATGTTGTGTCACAGAGAAGGAATGTTGCAGTTATGACCTGGGAAGAGTTCAGAAACATTTTCAATGAGAAGTATTACAGTGTCACAATCTGAGTTGCGAAGGTTGATGAGTTTACCAACCTGACTCAGAATCGAATGATGGTTACTGAGTATGCTCTGAAGTTTGACCGGCTAGCAAAGTTTGCTCCAGATTTGGTGCCAACTGACATGTCACGAAGAGATTGGTTTGTGTAGGGATTGAATGCCATGATCGCCCGTGACATTAAGATAACTTTGGATCTGGGGACTACCACTTATGCACAGTTAGTGGACAAGGCCCTTACAACTGAGGTGGCCGAGGATCAAATATGGAGAGAGGGCGCTGCTAGGCGTGATGCTCGAAGGATGGTGCCCCCTTTCACTGGATATAGTCGGGGTAGTGGCCCCAGACTCTTTTGCTCCTTCTAGCTCGGATAAGAGGGCACGAGGTACTTTCAGTGGCTGGCAGGACAGGGAAGATAATTGGAGGAGTTTCCTAGTGTGTCCTCGGTGCAGACAACGACATCAAGGAGAGGGCAAGATCAGGGCCTGCTTTACTTGTGGGAGTATCAGTCACTTGAAGAAGGACTACCCACAAGCCAGGAAAGAGAAGCCGAAGCAGAGCGACAGTCTCGCTCCTGCTAGAGTATTTACCTTGACCCAGACTAAGGCTAAGGCTAGCTCCTCGGTCGTGACAGGTCAGATTTCTAGTGTTGGTTCTTCTTTTACTGCATTGATTGATTCAGGGGCTACTCATTCATTTGTTTCTGCTAGAGTGATAGATCAGCTGTGTAGACCTAGTGATTTGTATGCTAGGGGATTTCAAACTTTGTTGCCGACTGGGGAACTGGTAGTCTCTAGGAGATGGGTTAGAGCATTGCCAGTAGAGATAGACAGTAGAGAGTTGTCTGCTGATTTGATTGAGTAAGCGATGGATGACTTCGATATGATCCCAGGGATGGATTGGTTATCGAAGTATGGGGCGATGATTGACAGCAAGCACATGATGGTGAACTTTGAACTGGAAGGGGAGGTACCATTTGTATTCGTGGGGACAGTGAGTGGACCGCGAGTACCTATGATCTCGGCATTGAAGGCTAGAGGCCTGATGCAGGATGGTTGCATAGGATTCTTAGCAAACATTGTGGATACTTCTAGAGTTGTATCGGTTGGGCTGAGTAAGACCAGACTGGTATGTGAGTTTCCAGATTTGTTCCCCGCAGACTTTCCAAGGTTGCCACCACACCGGGAGATTGAGTTCATCATAGAATTGGCACCAAGGGCGGCGCCAGTATCTAGGACACCTTATAGAATGGCTCCGACAGAGTTGAAGGAATTGAAGATTCAGTTGCAAGAGATATTGGATTTGGGATTCATCATACCGATTTTTTCGCCATGGGGTGCTCCAATGTTGTTCGTCAAGAAGAAGGATGGATCCTTAAGGATGTGTATCGACTATAGAGAGCTGAACAAGCTGGCCATTAAGAACAAGTACCCACTACCTAGGATCGACGATTTGTTTGACTGGCTTTAGGGGAAGACAATGTTTTCTAAGATTTACCTTCGGTCAGGCTACCACCAATTAAGGGTTAAAGAGGAGGACATACCAAAGACCGCTTTCTGCACAAGGTATGGACACTATGAATTCCTGGTTATGTCCTTTGGATTAACCAACGCCCCAGCAGCCTATATGGATTTAATGAATAGGGTCTTCGAGGATTATTTGGACAAGTTTGTGATTGTATTCATTGATGACATACTGGTGTACTCCCAGTCAGAGACAGAGCACGAGCAGCATCTGTGCTTAATACTATAGCGGTCGAGGGAGCATGGGTTATATGCTAAGTTCAGCAAGTGTGAGTTTTGGCCACCGCAAGTAACATTTCTAGGTCATATTGTCAGTAAGGAGGGGATTCTGGTTGACCCAAGCAAGATTGAGGCAGTGAGAGATTGGCCTAGGCCGAGCAGTGTACCTGAAGTTAGAAGCTTTTTGGGATTGGCAGGGTACTATCGACGGTTCATTGAGGGGTTCTCCAAAATAGCCACACCATTGACCGAGTTGACATGAAAGAAGACTAAGTATGTGTGGACAAACAGGTGTGAGAACAATTTCAAGGAATTGAAGCGGCGACTGATCACGGCTCCAGTATTGAGTCTGTCGTCAGACAATGAGAAGTTTGTGGTTTATTACGATGCTTCCAGAAAGGGTTTGGGGTGTGTATCGATGCAAACTAGAAAGGTGATAGCTTACGCATCGAGACAGCTGAAGGAGTATGAGCAGAGATATCCCATACATGATCTAGAATTGGCAGTGGTTGTGTTTGCACTTAAGGTTTGGAGACATTATTTATATGGCGAAAAGTGCAAAATATACATCGACCATAAGAGTTTGAAGTACTTCTATACTCAGAAGGATTTGAATATGCACCAGAGACGTTGGCTGGAATTGGTAAAGGATTACGATTGTGATATTCTATACCATCCTGGGAAGGCCAATGTAGTGGCCGAGGCGCTGAGTTGGAAGGGCCCAGGACAGTTGTTCAGTTCAAGGCAGATACCAGATAAGTTAGTTGAAGAGATGACTAGAGCGGGTATAGAGTTGGTGGTTGGTCAGTGAGCCAACATCACTCTTCAGTCTACACTACTTGAGAGGATCAAGGAGGCACAGGGGGAGGATCCCCAGTTAAGAGGACACAAAGAGAGTGTCTTAGCTGGAGCAGCTAAGGACTTCTCTATTTCAGAGATGGGACTACTGAAGTACAAGGGTCAGATTTGTGTTCCGGTGGATTCTGGTATCCGGCGAGAGATACTGGATGAGTCTCATACCACTCCCTATTATTTACATCTGGGTACGATGAAGATGTACCAAGATTTGAGGGCTCTGTATTAATGGACGGGGATGAGGAGGGATGTGGTAGATTATGTGGCCAAGTGTTTGAATTGTCAGCAGGTAAAGGTTGAACATCAGAGGCCAGCAGGGTTGTTGCAGCCTCTAGGGATTCCAGAGTTGAAATGGGAGGATATCACCATGGACTTCGTGATTGGATTGCCAAAGACCGTGGGACAACATGATTCCGTTTGGGTGATTGTGGATAGGTATACCAAATCCGCCCACTTTTTGCCTGCGAGGATGACTTATACTGTGGAGCAGTATGCTAAATTGTATGACTTAATGGGGCTCCGAGGTCGATAGTATCTGACAGGGACCCCACCTTCACCTCCAAGTTTTGAGAGAGCCTGCAGAAGGCTATGGGCACACAACTGCGGTTTAGTACCACTTATCATCCTCAGACGGACGGACAGTCTGAGAGGACAATTCAAATATTGGAAGATATGCTATGAGCCTGTGTGCTGGATTTTGGAGGATCTTGGAGTAAGTATCTTCCTTTGATTGAGTTTTTGTATAATAACATTTATTAGGCGACTATTGGAGTGGCTCCGTATGAGATGTTATATGGGAGGAAGTGTAGATCACCTATTCATTGGGAGGAGACGGGTGAGAGAAGGTTTCTTGGTCCTGAGGTTGTTCAGAGGACCAATGAGGCGATTGAAAAGATAAGAGCTCGAATGCTCGCCTCCCATAGTCGCCAGAAGAGTTACTCAAACTTGAGATGCAGGAGCGTAGAGTTTCAAGTCGGTGACCGTGTATTTCTCAGAGTTTCTCCCTTGAGAGGAGTGAAACGATTTGGTGTGCGGGGCAAGCTGAGCCCTAGGTTTTTTGGCCCCTCTAAGATTCTGGAACGGGTTGGAGAGGTAGCTTACAGATTGGTGATGCCTCCAACTCTATCAGGGGTTCACAATGTGTTTCATGTATTTATGCTTCGGAAATATGTATAAGATTTTACGCATGTCTGAGTTATGAGAACTTGGAGTTGGACTAGGATTTATCATATGAGGAGAAGTCGGTTCAAATTCTTGACCAAAAGAATAAAGTCTTGTAGAGCAAGACCGTCGCCTTAGTGAAAGTGCTGTGGAGGAACAGCAAAGTGGAAGAGGCGACTTGGGAACTTGAGATAGATATGCGTGATCGGTATCTCGAGTTATTCAGGTAATTTCGAGGACGAAATTTCTGTAAGGATGGGATAGTTGTAGTGTTCCGAATTTTCTAATAAGGCTTAGGGCCTTGATTAGCATGCCTGGAGGGAAATAATTGATTTAATTATGTTAATATGTGAATTTGATTAGTATGTGAGTATAAATGCATGTTTACGTGAATTAAATATGCATGTGGGCCCCATTTGGCTATTAGGGGCATATTTGTAATTTTAGCCCGTTGAGGGCATAAATGCAATATGTGTATATATTGCGATTGATACTACGAGTGAGTGGTGATATATTTGTGATACACGATCCGAGACAGTCCTAGGGAGCAGATTAGCTAGAAAGTCACAATGAGGTCAAATACCCGGCTCGGGAGGATCCTAGGGGTTTTTTGGGAATATAATATGTGTTCAGACTTCATTGAGTAATGGGTAAAAGCTTAGTAATTATTTGGAATGTCGAGATTAAATGGGGATTTATAGGAACACCCGAGGAATTAGAGGGACACGGCAAATGATGGAATTGCCCTTTGTGGCACTTAAGGGTTAAGGATAGGTTTAGGGGTACTTTAGACTTTTTGCAAATGGATATATACTTAGTGGCTGGAGAAAACACTGGAACTAAGAAAAGAACAAGTCAGAAGCTCTCAAGTCTCTCTCTCCTTCGAATCTCTCCTCAGCTCTTTATGGTGCTTGGTGTTTGAGGAATTCTTGAAGAATTCTAGGCCATAGATTCAAGGATTCAAGGCTGGAACTTGGGAGGCTAGAAGCTTGGAACTCATGGAATTAGTTCAGAGGTTTAATTAAAAACAGAGGTAAGACTCTTACTTGATCATTAAGATTGAATTCTGTTGGTTTTATTAAGAACTCAAGCTTGCATGAGGTTTGGTATGGTTAGTTGTGTTTGATTTGAATTTTGGTGTTTGTTAGGATTAAGGAGTTGTTCTTAGGTGGATGTGATGCCTAGGTTGTGTAGACAAGGAATTCAGGTTCAATTATGAGTTTAAGTGATGTTTAGAGTATGAAAATGGAGTTTAGGCTTGAGGAAAACACTAAAAAAATGGTGATTTTCTGGGTTTGGAGGCTTGAGCCACGGCCTTGTTCTTCAGGCGTCGCGGGCCGTGTGTGTTGAAGAGGCTGGAAGCCTCTGTCTACCCAGGCGCACCGTGACCCAAGGATTGGAGTGCTACGGCCCGTGTCCCTCAACAGAGAGGCATTTTGCCTCTGACTTAAGCGCGTCGTGGCCCTTAAGGGGTTGGGCGACAACCCAAATTCTAAATATTGATTGTTTGAAGGTTTTTAGCTCGGGAACCCAAAAGTTAAGGCTTGGGAAGGATTTTACCCCCCGGATTGGTAGAATCCAAGGTCCCGGAGGCTAGAATTATATCCCGAAGTTATTTATTAGATTATAGCTTGATGGATAGCTATTGTGAATGCATTGTGACTAGGTTTTCAGCAAGGCTTGGGATTGCGGTGCTCAAGAAGCTTGAGACACAGGTAAGAAAACTGTTGTACCCGTAGAGTAGGGCGTAGCCCTATTGTTTGTATTGCAGTGCATGGACCTATGTGATTTAATTGCAGGGCGTAGCCCTATTATTTATGTTTAGTATATGTTTAAATATTTGTTGATATTATGCTATGTATTGCATATTTTTGAATGAACAGCGAAGGTCGGGAACGACGAAGGTCGAGAACGGCAGGAAGTTGAGTACGACAAGGGTCCTAGAACGGCGTCGAGCACGTGGAGTTCAAAGCTGAACACGGCAAGGGCCGGGAGCGGCGCTAGCACGCGGAGTGCAAAGCCGAGTACGGAAAGGGGTCGGGACGGCGTTAAGCATGCGGAGTGCGAACCGTTAGGGCGAGACTGTCCTAGGATGCTGGAGTCATCCACACGGTGAAGACTGCAAACCCAAGGCCTGGTAAAGCACCTGGGACGACATGGCTGCTATGTGTTTAGCCTGTTGGATTTTTTGTTATATGCTGATTGATAGATATGCATATGTAAAAAAATTTGTGTTGACTTTTCTTGTTGGGCTTCCACTCACGGGTGCTCTATGGTGCAGGTAAGGACAAAGGAAAGGTCGACCAACCATTAGTACGGAGTGCGTGGAGCGATGGGTACATGTTTGGCCTGCCTGGCCACTACGGCTAGGGTTATTTTGGGAAAAATGAAATATACTGTAATAGTGGTTTTGTCGCCTAAGTCGACCACATGTACATTTTGATCTGTAATATATTTTCTAAACAGAATTTTCAGATCCCGACTTTAAACTTTCTAAGATTTCAATGAATAACCAAATGTTTTATATTTAATGACTTGGAACAGATTTTATCTCAGTTTAGTCACACTTTTAATCTAAAACCTCAATTAGCGAGTTAATGGCACGTTTTAAACTCACTTAGTAACGAATCTAAGGAAGTAGGCTGTTACATTGACTAATATGGTCAACACTCTCAAGAAAAAATTGAGTTTACTTTACTTCACTCTCAAGACAAATGGAGAAATGTACCCAAATGGTAAACAGACAAGCAGTAGACCAAATAATATATAGTCAGCCAATGGAGAAATGTGAGGCAATATCCTTTAGAGAATCAATATTACATTGTTATGGTAATAGTGAAACCAAATATATCCCTCACAAGGCCATTAGTAAAGAACAACAATGTTTATTAGATAATCTTCATCACGCCTATCTATTTAATAATCCTAGATATTTCCAGGCAGTATTAAAATGCCTAATAGAATACTTCCAAAGTAAGAAATATTTTTATTATTATTTAGTATTTCAAGGGAAAAAACTAGGATTATATAAGTCATGGCAATCAGTAGCCGAAACAGTAGATAAATTTAATAATGCCCTTTTGAAAGACTAGGTAAATTATGAAGAAGCTACTAAAGCTGCTATTATGTATTGGGGTCTCAATTATTATGATGAGACAAAAGATAAGAGGAAAGAAAAAGTTACTGAATTAAATTGCCCCAATTGTATTTATTATAATACAAAAATAATAGAAATAGACTTAGTAAACAAAAAAATTTAAAAGAAGAAAATGAAGCCTGCTGGGACCAAATTATCAGTCTTAAGCTTGAAGTGGATGCCTTTCAATATCAGCATCAGCAGTAGAGCACTCCACCTACCGCCAATCAAGTAACCATATCCACTAAAGACATACAACTTCTTATCAATAAAGTTGTCGACGAGAAAATGGAGGAGTGGAATAGTCAATATGATGGGACATATGATGCAGAAGACTCCATCAACCGACTTGGACTTAAGGACCCTACTATGGGAAGCACTACGATTTAAAGTCTGAGATAAAGATAAGATGCTATTTTCACAAAGGCCAAAGGTAGCCGCCCATGTGCTACGCATCTTATCCTTTTAAAAAAAAAACAAAATACCATAAGTGTTTAACCTTATCATCTTATCCTCACTTTAATAAAATAATAGAGGATAACTTTTTATTTCTGTATAAATATGCTAAGGAGTCTGGCTTGTAGACTCACTTTTTTTCTTTTTAAATCTTATTCTCTAAACTCAGAGAAATCTCTAAGTCTTGAAAACCATCAAACTTAGCTTTCTCTTCTATTGTTTAATATTTTCTAAGTTTATTAATAAAATGACTTACCATTACTAAAACACCTTGCGATAGTAGAAGGGGATAGTGAATCTTTTTCAAAAATTCCAAGCTTTCTCAAAGATCTTCGATCAGGTATTTAAATTATTATCAGGTATTTAAATTATTTCAAAAGGATAAAAGCATTGGTTATTGCATATAATAGGATCTAGGCATTGCTTCATTAAACTTGTTTATGCCATTGATAGGATTGTTAAAAATTTGTGTTGAAGTTCACCCTAGATATGAATATGCATAGATACGTCACATTTTATATGAGAAAATAATAAATTTACATGATAAGAAGATTTTTTAGAAGAATTGCAGTTTTAGTAAAAATATTCCATCCACATTCTACTATCATATGAAAATAAATTTTATTCTCAAAACCCAAGTCTTTTTCATATCTATAAAAACAACTATTTTTATAATCAATTATAAACTATATATAAGAAGTTCTTATAAACTAAAAACACCAGGAATATATGAACGTACCTAGAGACATAGAAAAATATACCAATAAACTTTGTCAACTCAGTATAGATAGTAATAATATAGATCTATTAATTAATGAACTAAAAGAAAGTCTAGATAATCAGTTTAATAGTTTATCACATCACATAGTAAACACTTTTAATGAACATTATATCGAGTTATTAAACGAAAAATATAATATTAGCTATAAGTTTATATCTGGTCAAATAACTTTATTAGAAAGTATTAAAAGTGACATTTTCAAAAATAGAAATCAGACAGTCATAAATATTACTGATTATTAGTTATTTTCAAGCCTACAATAGTTGACCTTTGATATATATAACGTATTCATCTACAATATTTATTATAACATTATATTATAACATTTATTATTTAGCTTACAATATTTATTATAACACTATTAGCCTACAATAGCTGACATTTATTTAGCCTACAATAGTTGACCTTTATTTAGCCTACAATAGTTGAATTCTGGTACCATAGAATGTATTTATTATTCCACAAATTTACAATGCCTTAAGAAAAATTTTGGTTAGAGCTGCCTAGGCGGGCTGCAACCTAGCCCTGTGGGTCGCGATGCGCCTCTAAGACAGAGGTGCCAGTTCCCAATCCTTACAAGCATGCGGGCCGCGACCTGGCCCTAAGGGTCGCAGTGCACCCAAGAGACAAAAAGCACACCCAGGCTCCTGGGTCCACGCGGGCCACGACGCCCAAGAACAGGGTCGCAACGCGCCCCCACGAACCCAGTTTCTTTCTGTGTTTTCCCCTAATTCAAAGCCACATAATTCAACCTAAACATGTTCTAGAGCCAAAATTGAGTCTACAACCCTCTATAATTCCTTATAATTAGCACAAACAATCTTGAATCCATATCAAATCCTCAATCCAACTCAGCTCCAAAGCTAGAGCTAAACTCAGCCAAAACACTATCCAAACCATGAAATTCACAAAGAAAAACCAGGATATAGAATTTACCCCAGATATGATTTGATCCTTGAGCTAATCCTTAAATACTTATAGCTTGATCCCTCAGCTACTACTTGTCCATTCCTAGCCTCAATTCTTCACATTTTCCCAGCTCAAGCCCAAGCCTTCTTCAAGGATTCCACTAGCTTCAATGCACACCAAAAGGATAGAGAGAGAGAGAGAGAATCGTGAGAATAAGAGAGAAAGAGAGAGAGATGTGGAGTGTTCTGTTATCTTCCAGTAAAAACCCTTTAACTTTCCATCTATATCTCTAAGTTAAAATGTCCAAAATACCCCTTAAACTAACCCAACCTCCTAATTGTCCTTAAGGGTAAAACGATCATTAACCCCAATTCCGGCTAATTCCTCGAGTCATCCTACAAACTCCCAATTAATCTCGTCATGCCCAACTAACTACCAAACACTTACCCATTACTCGATAAATCCCATATGTACATTAAACTTCCCAAAATACCCCTAGGTTCGCCCCGAGCTGGGTATTGAACCCCATTGTGACTATTCCGCTAACCTGCTCACTAAGACCGCCTTGAGCCGTATACTGTAAATATATCCACATAATAATGTGGTCTCAATCATTTCAACACATATAATAACATTTATGCCCGCAACGAGCCAATATTACAAATATGCCCTTATTATAAAAAAAAAATGGGCCCAAATGCATATTTAATACAGATAAACATGCATTTAAATCCCTATTATCATAAAAATTATGTATGTCACGTAGTCACACATTTATCCAATTAATTTAACATGTAAATCCCATTATGCCCTCCAGGCACTGTAATCTAGGCACTTAGTCTTAGCAGTAAATTCAGGCGTTACAAAATTACTGTTTTACCCCTCTAATTTCCTCTTTATCCTTAAGTGACATTAATTCACTAGCGAATAGTTAATTTATAAACCTTTTATAAATTAGAGGCCTCAAACTGTTCAGTTCTAGAATTAACACTTAAGGGAACCATTATTCAATCTTCTTATGAAGAAGGTTTGGATTCCATATCTGTAAATCATGTCCTCAGCCAACTATGTTAATGAGCCCCCAAAACAAAAGTTTTTAGCCTGATCATTTTGACATATCCTAACCAGTGAATCAAAGGACCCAAATAACATAAACATGAGTTCATGATAACTTTAGGATTTAGATCGATTTGCATATGATTATAACTCTTTATAGTAAATGAATTTTAATAAGGAGTTAAATACATATCTGGTCCAGTCCTATACAATCTTAATGTATAAAGCACCTCCACTAAGATGTCCTACTACACCAGTGATCTGGATCTAGATCACATGTATTCATAATACTAGTGGACCGTACTAGCAGTGTTTAATTAAAGATTCCAAAACTTTAATATAAAACACAGACTATTTAATTCATTATCTATAATCTTAATCATTTCGTACCAATACAAGATTATAACTACATTAATGAATTAGGAGTTTTATGATATTTATCTAAATATTATTCAATAATAATAAACATTAATTATTCATAAATTTATACCTCTAAAGTCTGAATTCCCTTAGCTTAATGGTGACCTCAGCTGCTCCTAAACCCACTTGACAACAACATTCATTCAAGAATTCCTTTTGATCTAGCTTCAAAAATCTTTGGAAGCTACTTGGTTTTTCAAGAGGACTTCAAGACAAAATGGGTAATGCTAGAACGTACAAGAAAGTGCTTCAGCACTTAGCCTCAACTTTATCAAATACTTATTATGATTGGTTAAATACAAATGATAAAGTGTTAAAATACAAAGAAGGTATAAACAATTAGTAGAATTCACGCAGTGAAGATGTGAATTTGAGTTTCAAATTGTAGGCACTTATAAAATGAAAATTTGGGTCCAAAGTGATACATAAAAGTATTTAAGGGTTCCCAAAAAGTTTGATGGCATTTGGAGCATCTTTTGAACCTTTGGAAGTGTCCAAAGTCAGAGGGGGTGGCGATATGTTACCACCCAAGAGGCGACACATCGCCTGAAAGCTAGGGTTTCTAGAAACCCTAGCAGGCAACCCATCGCCTGCTGTATTACGTGGATTTACGTAAATGCTCTAAATTACGTGTTTTGCAAGTCTAATCCTATTGGTTAGACCTAATGACGGTGCCTACTCTATTTATGGGTCAAAAACTGTGATTTGGGAGACTTGATCACTCTCTCCAACCTCTCTCTACCCTCTCTCTCTCTCTCTCTCTCTAGCTCCAAGAATCTCTAGTTTTCTCCGAGAACTCTCCAAGAAAGTTCTTGACTTAGCGAGTTGAAGGCTTGTTCAATCTCAATCCTCATTTCCTCAAGAGAAGGCCTCAAGAATAAATGGTGGCTGGGAAATAGAGTATTAGGACAGTGTTCTACAATGTGTATAAGCCTTGGTTTGTGTTTGATTTGCTCAAAGGATTGTTCAAAGTGGTGAATTTGCCTAGGGTTTGAAGCTTCATCAAAAATTGAAGAACACCATTATTCTACTTGGGTTTGCATGTTCTTTCTTAATCATTTTTAAGTCTCTGTCAATCCAAATTTTGTTTAGATTCTATTTTTTGTGGTGGTGTTATCTCACTCTCCCCCAAAAATACTATGGTCAAAATACCAATTCACCCTTCCCTTTTGAACCCTTCCTCAAAGCCTCACAAGGGAAAAATAGTCATTTTTAGCCTACTCTCCTGATAACCTCTAATTACACCACATCTTCCCAATTAAATCCATTAAACCAAATACTCACCAAACCAATTCCCATAACCCAATTGTTGTACATATTTTCACCTCTCGACATGTGGCAACTCACAATAACCGGCTCGGACGTTCGTAGACATCTTCGGGGTATGTTACCCCCCGAGGTCTCTCTTAGAGGAGAGGATTCTTCTAGGTGAAGCTACATGTCTGTGCCAGTTGGTATGCCGTGAGTGCCTTAAAAGTAAATTACCCTCCGAGGTTTGCCCTCGGAGTTGGAGGTTCTCCAGGTGAAGAAACGACAGTAATGGCTCTCTTTCCTCAGTTATCTCCCAGGTTCAAGGTTCTGGTTCTCGGACCTAAGATAGGCGCTAGGTGTCAGCCAATGCGGTTTTGCAGCGCCAGAGGATCATCTAACAACCTTTTTGGTGATTCGTTCACAGTGTTTTCGAGTGTACGACTCAAAAATTCGCACTCCCACCACGCCGTCTGACATGGAGATACGTACAGCATGCCCTGACAGTACTTGGGGCATGTTCCCTATAAAGTAGGTACCTTTCTGTAGTGGGCCTCACGGACCTCGCCTAGGCCGTGGTCTCTATTCAATGCAACTCAATGCATTGAATTGGTATTAATCCCCCAATAATGGGATGAATGTGTATTAATTACAAATGATTAGTATTAATGACCCCAACCTCTGTAAATAGGGTTGTGGGTCTCATTATAAAGGGTTTGGTTCTTTAGAGAGAAAAACACCTTGTACTCAGAACAATCTAAACGCTACCTGAGAATACACCATTGGAGCTTGCATAAAATAGCTTCTAATCCTCTTAATACCAGAGACTCGTAGACTAGGGCTCTTTTATAGCCTGAACCACGTAAAAACATTTTGTGTTCTTGTTAATTATTTCTTTAATCTTTCATTTTAAGGTTGATAGCGAAAAAGGTAGTCAACATTTTGGTGCTTTCATTGAGAGATTGAGGAAAGCATTCAGAACACCTACAACCATGGTAACTACTCGAAGAAATGTTGCAAATGACGTACTTCCTCCTACCAGAGTTGAAGGAGGGGAACCTAGTCGACAGCCACCTCAGGACATGCCTAAGATGGTGGAGGACTACGAAGAAGACGATGAATATGGGGACGAAGATGACAGTGTCGACTAGGGGTATTATGAGGAAGAATACCCTCAGCCCATGGATGCGGAGGAGACACTAGAGGTGGTGGTGCTCTGTGAGTAGGTGGTCACCCAGCAATAAAAGATTGATGCTCAATAGGATTAGGGTAACATCACCGCCCTACAAGAGATGCTACTTGCCATGAAGGCCACTCTTTCAGCCCAAGGGCTGCGAGTGGACCCCAATGGCAATGTACCAGCTCATCACCCAACTGGCGTGCCACCTACACACCCTGTTGGAGTGCCACCTGTCAATACAGCCGGAGTGCCTCCTAAGCACCCAACTATAGAGCTGCGAGATCTGTCGGCTGGGGTGCCCACCAAGAACCCAGCACGAGTTGGAACCCCGGTACCACCACATGATCGCGGTAAAGGAAAATTTGACGATAATTCTGCTCCAAAGCAGAAGTGGGCTCTTCAAGACCCCGAGGGCCATCAGGTTCCCCAGCAGGTTGGTAAAGGTAATGGCCCAGGGGGCCAAGGACACTGCCAGGCTGTCAGTGCCTGTGGAACTCGGGGTGTTCTGCCTCGACACCCATACGGATCGCGCAAGGCCTCGAGGTGGTGCCCCCTCGAGACCTCTCCAACCCCATAGGAACAATGTTCCAAGGGTCCACCCAAGGAATGTCTCGTAGAACTAAGAACATGGCATCAATATCTAAATAAATGATGAGAATATTGAGTCTGACGAAGAAACTGAGGTGGCTCATCCCGAGGATAACACTGCTTCCCGGGGTCAAGCTGAACTGCGAGACAACCTTAATGCCCGAAGATGTAATAAGGCCAATGGGTGTGAACCCGCCAAGAAAGTTCTATCAGACCTACGGGACAACCTCATTCCCCGAAGAAGAGATATCCCAATGTAGAGCGTCAAACAAGACTGAGATCTGCTCCGTGCGGAGTTAGATATCCTAAAGAAGATCATGCTAAGAATGGCCAGACAACAAGGCCACGACTCAGACTCAGAAGACGAAGAAGTGGAGCATGTGCTCCCCACATTGTAGAAGTCTTGCCGTAGGGTTTCAAGAAGTCATCCATCCCACCCTATGATGGCGGCTGGGACCCCACCGACCACCTTTCTAAGTTCAACAGGTTGATGTCGGTGCACTGCGTCTCCGACGATGCTAAGTGTCACGTGATCCCATTCACTCTAACTGGACCAGTAGATGAATGGTTCAAGAAACGTCGACTAGGATCCATTCACTTGCGGCATCAGTTGTCATCTACCTTTTGAAGGAAATTCATAGGAGCTCAAAAGGTGAGCTTCGAGGTCAATGCCTTGGCCAACATTAAACAAGGGCCCTTCAAGACCCTCAAGGCATACATCAAACACTTCAAGGAGGAGGCAGCGAGAACTAAGAGGGTTGATGATGGCCAACAGTTGATGACCTTGCAGGCTAGCATCCACGCCTCTTTAGGATGACCTCCAGTAGAGAGGATGCCGATGGCTCGATGACTTAAGTCATCAGGCGCAAAAGTATATCAGCTAGGAGGATGCCTAGATTGGAGCATTCGAAGGACCCATTACCTTCCCCACTCCGATCGCATCTGGCCTCGTGGCTTTGGGAATCCACTATTCCCCTTTTGCTCCCGTCTAAACAGGCTTGGGATGAGTCCAACCCAACCTGAGCGTCTCGCCTGTAGATTTTAGTGTCGTGAAAGCTCTTGGTTTCAAGGTGGCCCCGACAGGATTTGGAGCAGCGCCCACTGGATATAGTGCTTTTCAACTTGTATTCAGTGCTGAAGTTGTCACTCCGTCCCAGTCTGCTACACCCAGTCGAACCCCCAGTAGCAGTAGACACGGGGGCAAAGGCAAGAGCTGGAAGCCCAAGGGAAATGGAAGCGCACTAGCCGAGCTAGCTCTGGTGAGAAGTATGTCTCGTAGTACTCTGAGTACACTTACTTAGTGGACTCCCAAGAAAACATATTCGTGGCTACGGAAAAACATGTTCACTATCGGAAGCCACAACCCATCCGAAGGGACAGGGAAAGGCAAGACCCAAGCAAGTTTTGTCATTTTCACAACGACATAGGGCACCACACCAATGAGTGCGTCCAGCTCAAGGATGAGATCAAAACCTTCATCAAGTTGGGACATCTCCACAAATATGCTAAGGCCGGAGTGTACCAGGCCCAACTCCCCACGACTGGAGTATTTGTGCCACCAGTGGGTAGGGGTGAGCATCTAAACCGACAAACCGCGGTAACCGACCGCACCGCACCATACTACACCGCAAACCGCGGTGTCAAAAGTGTAATGGTTCGGTATGGTTTGTATTTGAGCTAAACCGTGCGGTGCGCGGTTTGGCAGTGTGAAATTTTGGTTTGCACCGCACCGCACCGCATACTTACAAATATATTAAAAAAAAAATAAACTTTACATATATACCATTTTTTATAGTTACCCAATATGGGAGACTTGTATATTTTTTTTGTGTTTCACTGAACTTAATTGATAACTTGTGATGTTGTTTAGAACTTATTAAAGATTTGTTATGAACTAAGAATTTAGTATTTTTTTAAAATTTTAAATTTTGTTATGACATATTTTTTTAACACAAACCGTGGAAAACCGCCCAAACCACACCGCAAAAAAGGGTTTGGTTTGGTCGGTTTGGTGCAACCAAATCACACCACATGGTGTGTTCTAGTTACTAAACCGCACTTGTGGCGTGGTGTATTAAAAAGTGTTCAAACCGCCCAAACCACACCGTGCTCACCCCTACCAGTGGGCCCACAGGTCCCAACAGTCGCTCCTGTAGCCTCGCTGCATCCAGTGGTTCGAGGACCTCCTCCAGTGAAGGAGCGAGTAGGAACCATCTCAGGAGGGCCCCACGTGAGGGAACCTTGCGAGGCTCGTAGAACAGGCATGCGCGAGCTCTGAATCATGATGACGAGGTGATGGCTTTGGCTCAGTTGCCTGCCCAAATGCCTCGAATGACTGACCAAGTCATAACATTCTCCAAAGATGATGCTCGGAGAGTACACTTCCGCACCATGACCCGTTGGTTATTGAAAGACAAATCTCCAACAAAATGGTGGCACAAATTCTGGTGGATAATGGGAGTTCGGTGAATATCCTATTTAGATCAGCCTTCGAGAAAATAGGGATGACCACCGAGGAAGACGTACGGGGTGTGCATTTTCCACACAATGACCCCTTGGTATTAAGTGTACAACTAGCTAACATGAAGGTGCATCAGGTTCTAGTAGACAATGGGAGCTCTGTAGACACCCTATATCGCCTAGCCTTAGAGAAGATGGGACTGGGCATCAGGAACCTAAAGCCCTGTAACACCTCACTGTATGGGTTTACAGGAGACTCGATATAGCCCCTGGGCACAATCGAGTTAGCCTTCACCATAGGAGAGCCGCCCAGACAGACCACTGTAATGACAAACTTTGTCGTAGTAAGTTGTTCCTCAGCCTTCAATGCGATATTAGGGAGACCCTCCCTGAGAGAATTGAAGGCGATAACCTCAGTATACCACTTGTCCATAAAATTCCCAACTCCTAGGGGGGTAGCGAGCGTGAAATAGGAACAAAAAGAAGTAAGGGAATGTTATAACACGTCCCTCCATTCAGTCATGAGACTGCCAGAACCTATGGCGATGGTAGTGCATGGGAGCACAAACCCACATGAGTTAAACCCCAGAGTTACTGAGGAGATCAGAATCGATGGTTGTGCATACGCGCTTGAGAGGGAGCATCGGGTAAAGCTCCATTTTTAGTGCGATAAATCAAAAGGGTTACCATAGTTAACCCCCACCATAGTTAACCCCCAACATAGTTGTGAGTCATCCCCTTAGAAACAACTATGAATTAGAGGGGTAACCTAGATGCCCTGGTATGTAGTAAGAACAATGTTTCTGGAACGCCCTGGATAGCCAAGACCGCTACACTATGTATTTATAAAGGTGTAGGACTTGCTAATCAAGTCATTTAGTTAAAAACGTGTCACTGAAACCATTAATATGCTAGGGTTAAAAGATTTTGGTCTCAGAAGATACATTTCATATAACTAAACACTTTTACACATGGGATCCCAAAAAGAATAGCGTTTAAAAGTCAGTTTACAAAATTTCCAGAGTACAAACAACCACTAGCCACTCTAAGGCAAAACAGACGTTTATGGTTCTCCTGTTCCTATCTCCCCCTCAACCGTGGCGGCTGAGCAGCTGATCATGCACATTCTACTCTTAGAGTTCTCCGAATCAGGACTGATCAAGCTTGCCCTTGCCTTTACATGGCATAATACCACCCTCTATAAAGCATACAAAACAGGGAACCCTTAGTCCCATTATAAATCCACAATCGGGTGCAGTTTTCTTACCTTTAGTTTCCAAGTGTACTGGTTACATGAGATGCCTCTTGAGCACGATACGTTTCCTGAGCCCCTAGCTTATACCTAGTCACAAACAAGATAAGGGATACCATTAATAATCATAGAAGGGCTTCTAGATAAGGTTCTAGTCTCCGGAACATCGAATTCCACCAAACACGGTAGTAGAATCGATCCCGAGCACCCTAGGTTAAATTCCCATGCTTTAAATCCCAAAAAACCCAACTTCCCTTAAGGGTCGAGGCTCAATCCTCCTATGCCACGGCATGGCCCCAAACAGAGGCTCATCCTCACCCAGAACTAGACACGGGCCACGGTCCTACAAGCCCCATGTCGTGGCTTGCCCTCCTTCCTCAGTATTCATCAGCCTTAGAGGGCCACGGCTCACCAAGAACTATGTCGCGGCCCGACCCCTTCGAACCCAGTTAAACCTCCTTTTTTAACTCCCAAACCTCACTCAAAACCATTCAAAACCATCCCAATAATATACCACAATTATCACAAACATCCCTGCATGATTTCAGAAGCACAAGCGAGCAGAAACCTAACCTAAAAACTCATCAAAACACCTTTTCAATTTTTGAAACTCACACACTCAAGAACACTAAAACCAGTCATAAAACTCAGAATTCAAAACACTATAACATGAATTGGAGCTTACCTTGATTGATGAGCCAACTCTCTTAAAGATTCCTGAGCTAACTCCCAAGTTCCAAGCTTCAATTCAATCCTTCAATATCAAAACCCATAAACACCTCAAAATTCAGCCATAAACACATAATTTAACCACCATGCATAAAGCTTGTGACTTACCTTAATTCTTGATTGAATCCTCAGCTAATTCTTGAGCTAATCTCTTAGATTATAGCTCCAATTCTCTGAATTTCAGCTTAATTCCCTTAGTTCCGTCTAGTTTCCTTGAGAGAAAGGGAGAGAGAGAGAAGGGTCGATTTAGCCTTTTTGTTCTACCATTTTCTAAAGTTTCCTTAGTCTATCCTTAAGCAATTAAGTTAATCCCGAGGCTCGGGGTGCCGGAAACGTCCCCGAGGGAAAAATGGTCAAATTCCCCAGTACTCCACCTAGGCTTCCTAACCTCAAATATATCTCCAATTATTTATTTCCATAACTCGATAACCTAAATAACCATCCAATACCTGAAATACCCCTTGACTTTCCCCAAGTCAAGTTTTAAGCCCCATTGTGACTTTCCCGCGAACTAGCTCCCTAGGATCGCCTCAAGTCGCATGCTGCAGATTTACCCACATAATAATGTGGTCCTCACAATTATAGCACATAATCACATTTACATTCATATAACCATACAAGCATGCTTATCATAAAACCATGCATTAAACTTAATAAATTCACGCATAAACCAATTATGCCCTCCCGGCACACTAATCAAGTCCCTTAAACCATATTACTGATTTTGGGTTGTTATAACTATCCCCTCCTACTGAGAATTTCGTCCTCAAAATTTACCTGAATAGATCGGGATACTGATCTTGCATCACTGTCTCTAGCTCCCAGGTCGCTTCCTCGACCTTGCTATTTCTCCACAATACTTTAACTAACAGAATCGTCTTATTCTGTAGAACCTTGTCCTTCCGATCTAAAATCTGAACCATTCGCTCCTCATAAGACAGGTCTGTCTGCAACTCTAAGTCCTCATACTTCAGTACATGCGTCGAATCTGAGACATACTTTCACAACATAGAGACATGGACTACATCATGAACTCCTGACAACGATAGTGGCAAGGCCAACCTGTAAGCCACCTGTCCAATCCTTTCTAGAATCTCGAAAGATCCAACAAACTGAGGGCTCAGCTTGCACCTTACTCCAAACCTCCTCACCCCTCTCAGTGGTGAGACTCGCAGAAACACATGGTCCCCAACCTGGAACTCCATGTTTCTACGCTTGGGGTCAGCGTAGCTTTTCTGTCTACTCTGCAAAGCAAGCATTCTGACTCGGATCTTCTCAATAGCTTCATCTGTCTTTTGAACCATGTTTGGCCCCAAATATTTTCTCTCACCCATCTCGTCCCAATGGATGGGCAACCTACACTTCCTTCCATATAACATCTCATAAGGAGCCACTCCAATCGTGGACTGGTAACTGTTGTTCTACGAAAATTCAATCAACGGGAGATACTTACTCCAAGATCCCTCGAAATCAATCACACATGCCCTAAGCATATCCTCCAACACCTGAATCATCCTCTCAGACTGTCCATCAGTCTGAGGATTAAAGGTTGTGCTAAACTTCAACTGAGTCCCCATGGCTCTCTACAGAGCTCCCCAAAAATTGGAGGTAAAGATAGGGTCCCGATCAGATACAATAGACTTAGGAACCCCATGGAGACGAACTATCTCCCTCACATACAACTCTGCATATTGTTCCACTGTGTAGGTCGACTTTACTGGCAGAAAATGAGCTGACTTAGTGTATCTGTCCACTATCACCCACACCGAGTCATAATGTCCCACTGTCTGGGGTAGACCTCCCACAAAATCCATGGTAATGTCCTCCCACTTCCACTCCGGAATACCCAAAGGCTGAAGCAATCTCGCTGGTCGCTGATGCTCAGCCTTCACTTGCTGGCATGTCAAACATCTGGCCACATACTCCACCACATCCTTCTTCATCCCAGGCCACCAATATAATGTCCGTAGATCCTGATACATCTTCGTGGTACCCGGATGAAGCGAGTATGGCGTAGTGTGAGTCTCATCCAGTATCTCTCGTCTGATCCCTTCATCTTCCTGAACACAAATCCGTCCTTGATATCGAAGAATACCAGTCTTAGAAACAGAATAATCTTTGGCGATCCCTCCTAAGGCATGCTGTCTAACCTCCTGTAACTGCGTGTCTACCAATTGACCCTCCTTGATCCGCTGTAGCAGGGTTGACTGCAAAGTAACATTGGCCAACTGGCCCACCACCAACTCTATCCTTGCCCTGGTCATCTCATCAACTAACTCTCTGGAGATCTAAACAGAACTAAATAAGTGCCCCGAGCCCCTCCGACTCAATGCATCTGCTACAACATTGGCTTTCCCTGGGTGGTAAAGAATGTCACAATCATAATCCTTAACCAATTCCAACCAATGCCTCTGCCTCATGTTCAAATCCTTCTGGGTGAAGAAATACTTCAAACTCTTATGGTCATTGTATATCTTGCACCTCTCCCCATACAGGTAATGTTGCCACACCTTCAGTGTGAATACCACTGCCGCTAGTTCCAGATCTTGGGTAGGATACCGCTGTTCATACTCCTTTAGCTGTCGCGATGCATAAGCTATAACTTTCTCATTCTGCATCAGCACACAGCCTAAACCCATCCTCGATGCATCACAATATACCACAAACTTTCCTTCTTCTGAAGGAAGACTCAGTACAGGTGCAGTAACAAGTCGTTGTTTCAACTCCTAGAAACTGTCCTCACACTTCTCTGACCAAACGAACTTCTGATTCTTCCATGTCAACTTTTTCATCAGTGATGCAATCTTTTAGAGAATCCTTCTACAAACTGCCTATAATAGCCTGCCAACCCGAGGAAACTCTGCACCTCCGAGGCATTCCTTGGCCTCGGCCAATCCCTTACTGCCTCCACCTTGGATGGATCCACCTTAATCCCCTTTGCGCCAACTATATGCCCAAGAAAAGTCACCTCTGGCAACCAGAACTCACACTTCTTAAACTTGGCATACAACCGATGCTCCCTTAACCTCTGTAAGACCTGTCGAAGATGTCGTTCGTGCTCTGCCTCTGAACTGGAGTACACTACGATGTCGTCGATGAAGACAATGACGAACTGATCCAAGAAGTCCTTGAACACCCTGTTCATTAGATCCAGAAAGTTGTCGGGGCATTGGTCAAACCAAAAGACATGACCAAGAACTCATAGTGCCCGTATCATGTTCGGAAGGCCGTCTTTGGTATGTCATTGTCCTTGATCCTCAGCTGGTGATAACTAGATCGAAGATCAATCTTTGAGAACACCGTCTTTCCCTGCAACTGATCGAACAAGTCATCAATCCTTGGTAGAGGATACTTATTCTTAATAGTCAACTTGTTCAATTCCATGTAGTCTATACACATCTTCAAAGTCACGTCCTTCTTCTTACCAAAAAAAACTGGAGTGCCCCATGGAGAGTAGCTAGGCCTGATGAAACCCAAATCCAGAAGTTCATGTAACTGTATCTTCAGTTCCTTCAACTCTACTGGTGTTATCCTATATGGTTCCCTTGATATTGGTTCTGTCCCCAGTGCTAACTCAATAACAAATTGAATCTCCCTGCGCGGTGGCAATCCTGGTAACTCCTCAGGAAACACATCAAAAAATTCACAAACCACCCTGGTCTCTCCCGGCCCTGCTGGAAAAACCCTGGTAGTATCCACCACACTAGCCAGAAAACCTATACATCCACCCTGTAACAAATCTCTGGCTCTCAGCGCTGATATCATGGGTACGCGGGGTCCACATATTGCACCTAGAAGACAAAAGGATCCTCGCCCTTAGGCTCAAAAGTCACAATCTTCTTCCTGCAGTCAATAGTAGCCCCATACCTGACCAGCTAATCCATCCCTAAGATCATGTCAAAATCCTCCATGTCTAACTCAATCAGATCTACCGAAAGCTCCCTACTATCAACCATCACTGGTAGTTCCCTGATCCACCTCCTAGAAACTACCAGTTCCCCAGTAGGCAATAAAGTCCCAAACCCCACAGTCCGATACTCACTAGGTCTACACAATCTATCAATCACTTTACTAAAAAGAAATGTATGTGTAGCACCAGAGTCAATCAATACACTAAAAGGAGAGCTAGCGCTAGAAAGCTGACTTGTCACTACCGAGGGACTAGCCTCGGCCTCTGCCTGTGTCAAAGTGAATACTCGAGCTGGAGTCAAGCTATCCACCTTTCCTGCTTCCCCTTTCTTCACTGTTGGCCAGTCCTTCTTGAGGTGCCCCACCGTTCCACACACATAGCAAGCCTTGGCCCGACATTCACCCTGATGGAATTTTCTACACCTCAGGCACTCCGGATAGGTCCGCCATGCCTCGCCGCCACCCCGACCCCTCCTGTCAGGACCAGCCGCGGTCGAAGTGTAAGGAGTCTTCCTTTTCACATAACTGGGGCCACCACCTCTACTTGACCCAGAATAAGGAAGTACCACTCTGCGACCCTCGCGCCTCGCTGCACTTTCCTTCCAAATCTTGTTCTCCACTTCCTTAGCAGTAAGAGCCTTCTCAACGGCCTGAGCATAAGTTGTTCCCCCAGGTATCGTTGTGATCCTAACATCCCAGGCTATCATAGCATTAAGCCCCCTAATGAATCTGTCTTGCCTAGCAGCATCATTCGGCACAAGGTCTGGTGCAAATTTCACAAGTCTATCAAATTTTAGGGCATACTCAGTAACTGTCATCTTGCCCTGCACCAGGCTCGTAAACTCATTAACTTTTGCTGCCTTGATGGCCACGTTGTAGTATTTCTGGCTGAACAAATCTTTAAATCCTTCCCAACTCAAAGCAATGACGTCCCTGGTCTGTGATGCCACTTCCCACCAGATGTGTGCATCCTCTCTCAACATATATGCGGCACAAGCCACCCTGTCATATCCCTCTATCCTCATAAAGTCCAGAATATTAGTAATCATAGTCAACCACTGCTCAGCCTTCAGTGGGTCAGGTCCTCCCTCAAAAATTGGGGGATGCTGCTTTCGAAATCGCTCATACAATGGCTCACACCTGTTCCCAACCTCTCCTGGCTGTAAAACTGGTACCGCTACAGGTGGCACAATAGGGGCAGCACTCCCTGATGGAGTTTGCTGTCGCAGAATACAGATCTGCTCATCCTGGCTCTATAGCTATGCTTGCATATCTGCCATAAGTTGCTGCCAGTTCTCAGGGACTGGAGGAGGAATCTGGCCCTGATCATCACCTCCGGTGCCAGACCTAGTGTCGGCTAGTCGCGTATATTTTCTTGGACGCATAGCCATCCAAGTCAATCTGCAATCAACAACTCGGCAATCAGACCATGATGACAAGGTAAAAGCTTCTCCAAAATCCACCAATTGAACATAATCAATCACAAACAATCAAGACATAGGCATTTGTTATCAGGTAAATTAGCATTTGTGACGTGGCGAATATTTTCTTGGTACGTGGCTGACACCTGGAAGCATCTGCTAGAGTATCGACCAGGAGACACACCAGAAGCAGGATAAGCCTATCTTTGCCACGACCAGTCTGGTCGGTGGTTCCGCTAGAAGAGCAACATTTATGGGAAGATCTTTGTGAATCCTGAATTTATCTTATGCAATCTTCTGAATATCCCACCATTCAAGGGCTCATATCTGCAACAATATTCTGTAACCCTCCTTGAGCCTATAAATAGCAAGATATTGCTCAAGGGAAGGGGACTTTTTGGGGGCTGAAAATCATAGAGAGATAGAATTTCTCCTAGAAAACTTGTATTGCTTTTGGTGAAGTGCTGAAACTCATTGAACCCAAGTTCTCTGATCACACTTCTGATTTCATATCAATATAATTCTAAGTGGACGTAGGTCATTACCAGATCCTGGGGCTGAACCACTATAAATTGCTGTGTTTTCTTTACTTTCGTCATTATATTACTTTCTTTATATTCGTCCATATCATTCATATTTTGACTCCGTGTCAGTTGGCCAAATCGTGGGTCAACAGCATTTATCCACATGCACCAACATTGCTAATAAGCATGCCCTAACATCACCACACAACAGTTAAGATATAGACATCCATCCATACACAATATGCAGTTAATCATTCAAATATTCATTCACATACACTGCAATGCTAATAAGCATGCCTCAATATTATCACACAACAGTCAGGGGCCAGGCCCTATCAGTAACTCATGCTTCCTATTAATCCAACAGATAACAACATTCACAATTATTTTCAAGCATTCAAGCATATAAGCACATATACACATACCAAACCCCGAATCAAGCTTGTCTCTAGCAGCAAATGTACATGTCCATCCGGTCGTCAGGAACCCTTAAACCTAGGACGCTCTAATACCAAGTTGTAACGCCCTGGATAGCCAAGACCGCTACACTATGTATTTATAAAGGTGTAGAACTTGCTAATCAAGTCATTTAGTTAAAAATGTGTCACTGAAACCATTAATATGCTAAGGTTAAAATATTTTGGTCTCAAAAGATACATTTCATATAGCTAAACACTTTTACACATGGGATCCCAAAAAGAATAGCGTTTAAAAGTCAGTTTACAAAATTTCCAGAGTACAAACAACCACTAGCCACTCTAAGGCAAAACAGACGTTTATGGTTCTCTTGTTCCTGTCTCCCCCTCAACCGTGGCGGCTGAGCAGCTGATCATGCACATTCTGCTCTTAGAGCTCTCCGAATCAGGGTTGATCAAGCTTGCCCTTGCCTTTGCCTGCACCACGAAGCACCCATGAGCCAAGGCCCAGCAAGAAAACATAACATTATATAACAGACAATGATAACAATTGAATAACACTTTAAGCATGATCATACACTTAACATACCACATTCATCACATAGTACGTAGATACAACCAAAGATTCAACCAATCAACACTCAGCTATTCATCATGGCAAATCCACCAATCAGTAATAACAATCAAATTACATGATAATCAGGGTCGACACCTTAGGTCGCACCCTCTGTTTACCCCCGCTGACTCCGGCCCGCTTAAACCAAGCTTAGTGCATAATAAGCTGTCCTCAGCTACCAGTGGCCGAGCCGCGCCCTGTGCGCTAATGTAAACTCCGACACTCTTAGGTCATTTGTTTATTATTTACATGGCATAATACCACCCTCTATAAAGCATACAAAACAGGGAACCCTTAGTCCCATTATAAATCCACAACCGGGTGCAGTTTTCTTACCTTTAGTTTCCAAGTGTACTGGTTACGTGAGATGCCTCTTGAGCACGATCCGTTTCCCGAGCCCCTAGCTTATACCTAGTCATAAACAAGATAAGGGATACCATTATTAATCGTAGAAGGGCTTCTAGATAAGGTTCTAGTCTCCGGAACATCGAATTCCACCAAACACGGTAGTAGAATCGATCCCGAGCACCCTAGGTTAAATTCCCATGCTTAAAATCCCAAAAACCCAAATTCCCTTAAGGGCCACAGCTCAATCCTCCTATGCCGCGACATGGCCCCAAACAGAGGCTCATCCTCACCCAGAACCAGACACGGGCCGCGGCCCTACAAGCCCCATGCCGCGGCCCGCCCTCCTTCCTCAGCATTCATCAGCCTCAGAGGGCCGCAACTCACCAAGAGCTATGCCACAGCCTAACCCCTTTGAACCCAGAAAAACCTCCATTTTTAACTCCCAAACCTCACTCAAAACCATTCATTACCATCGCAATAATATACCACAATTATCACAAACATCCCTGCATGATTTCAAAGCACAAGCCAGCAGAAACCTAACCTAAAAACTCATCAGAACACCTTTTTCAATTTTTGAAACTCACACTCAAGAACACTAAAACCAATCATAAAACTCAGAATTCAAACACTATAACATGAATTGGAGCTTACCTTGATTGATGAGCCAACTCTCTTAAAGATTCCTGAGCTAACTCCCAAGTTCCAAGCTTTAATTCAATCCTTCAATATCAAAACCCATAAACACCTCAAAATTCAGCCATAAACACATAATTTAACGACCATGCATAAAGCTTGTGACTTACCTTAATTCTTGATTGAATCCTCAGCTAATTCTTGAGCTAATCTCTTATATTATAGCTCAAATTCTCTGAATTCCAGCTTAATTCCCTTGGTTCCGTCTAGTTTCCTTGAGAGAGAAAGGGAGAGAGAGAGAGAAGGGTCGGTTTAGCCTTTTTATTCTACCATTTTCTAAAGTTTCCTTAGTCTATCCTTAAGCAATTAAGTTAATCCCGAGGCTCGGGGTGCTAGAAACGTCCTCGAGGGAAAATGGTAAAATTCCACAGTACTCCTACCTAAGCTTCCTAACCTCAAATATATCTCCAATTATTTATTTCCATAACTCGATAACCTAAATAACCATCCAATACCTGAAATACCCCTTGACTTGCCCCAAGTCAAGTTTTAAGCCTCGTTGTGACTTTCCCGCTAACTAGCTCCCTAGGATCGCCTCAAGTCGCATGCTGCAGATTTACCCACATAATAATGTGGTCCTCACAATTATAGCACATAATCACATTTACATTCATATAACCATACAAGCATGCTTATCATACATGCATTAAACTTAATAAATTCATGCATAAACCAATTATGCCCTCCGGCACACTAATCAAGGCCCTTAAGCCATATTACTGATTTTGGGTTGTTACAGTTTCCATAGATACCTATGTACTCTACTCATTTTTAATGAATATGTTTCTTATTTGCATGTCACACTCCTCATTTACGTGAGCACGTATCTAACTCTCGTGTACCTATCACCAATTGGAATTATCAAAGTGCATGAGCAAAATGATCAAAGTGCCCGACGAGATAAATCTCGCCAACCACTTGGGGGCAGAGTATACAGCCAAAAAGGGTCCCAAAAGAGACTCTTATAAAAAAAAAATCTTTCAAGGAATCTCTTGAGTTCACGAGGATTAGCTACCCTTATGAACATCAAGAGAGTCAAAAGGTCCTACAGGATGAACCTCCTAATAAAGGCTGGTACCTCCACAGGAGGAAATGCCTCAAGAAGAGCATCCACCAATAAGCTTAGAGCGGCCACCAAGCCGTCTATCCAAAAAGGGTCCTAAAAGAGACCCTTGTAAAAATAGTACTATGCATAATGACGAGAAGGACGATTCTCGCAAAAAATAACAAGCACGCACAAAAATATATAAAAAGATAGCTAGAACCCAAAGGGTCAACATATCCTTACAAATACAATCAAGGTGCACCAAAGAGACCATTACTACCGGTCCAAATAAAGTATCAATGAGTTATTAGAAAAAAGAGAGACCTATAGAACCCCTTTGGCTCCTGCATACAAGAGTGGGCTCAAAAAGACCTTAAGCATAAAGAAACAAAAACAAATGATCATATATATATATATAAGAAGAAAGTCATGATAATGTTGCAGGATAAAGTTAGCACCAACCACAATAGGACTTAAAAAAGTTCCTGAAGGAAAAAGCAAAAAACCAAGAGAAACCTCTCTGGTATAATAAGGTTCAAATACGCATACAACCAAATCAAAGTGAAAAATAAAAACTGTAGAAACGAAATCTCAAGGCCTCCCACCGCGAGTATTCCACTCAGCTACCTTGGCAATGGCATGGTCACCAAAGGAGGAGAAGTCAAAACCAAGATTCTTCCTCCACATTCCATAAAGGGTGTGCTCTACGGACTTATACTCAACCTCTACCAAATTAGCCTCCAGGAGAGTGACCCTCTCCCACAACACCTCAGCCTTAGCTTCCGCTCTCTTCTTCTTTTTGGATGATGAAGAGGCCTTCGCCAGGGCTTTCTCCAGCTTGAGGTTGACATCGGCAAGCTGTAACTCAAGCTCCTGAACTCTGACTGCTAGACGATCCCTTTCAGCATTGGATGAAGATAGGTCCTGTGCCGAGTCTTTAAAGCGCTGAGCCACCAGAGAAGCCTGCGAGGAAGCAAAAAAGTGAGCAAACAAGGAACACAAAACACAAAAAAGACCAATGTAAGACGCATGAACTCACCCAAGTTGTGGAGTGCACAAGGGTCTCCCCAAGCTCCGCCATCATAAAATTCTCGAGACCTCTCCACTTGGTCTCAGGGATACCCACGGTAACTCGGGCATACCTTCGCACATAAGTGGCTGATGTGCGACCCACCCAGGACGTCCCCTCCAAATTAGGAGCGCTTGGGTGGGCGAGGACAGATGACCCACTCACTGAGCGAGGAGGAGGCGCAGGAACATCAGATGAAGGGTACCTCAAATAGACATGACTAGCGAGGGCACAAGGAAGATTATCAAAATCATCAAAGGAAGGCAGAATGAAGCGCCCTTGCATGGTATGTGGACCGCGAGAATGAGAAGTCGTGTCGCGGTCCATAGGAGTAGAAGAGGGGCGTCCCCTAGAGGCTGGAGATAGCCGAGATGGACGTTTAGATTCGGTGAAGCCTCCTTAGGCGCCCATTCAACATCACCCTCGTCCGAGTTAGGTTCTGCCAGAGTTTCCTTCTTCTTTTGCTCAGAAATGTGCCATAGCAGGTTGTGCTTCAAAACCCTGGATAGACCATAGTGATTGAGGTTGGCCACAGTAAAGATATGGGTAGCCATTTTTGTTGTAGGTTTTGCGTCAAGGAAGACATCTACCAGCACTGCCTCCAACTCAGGATTGTCGGGGATACTGAAACTCTCTGAACAATCAACTCAATTATCAATATGAGTATAAGTTACACAATAGAAAACTTAATATAAAAGGAAAGACTTGAAGTACTTACTTGGAGATGAGCGAAAATGTTCGCAGACAGAAAAGGGACCTTTCACAAAGAAAAAGTCCTGCTTCCATGAACCCAGGTTAGAAACGGAACCCTCTATCAAGGAGACCTGAGAGTTGGCTTTTTGTAAAAAGTAAAAGCCCTTAGAATTTGGAGTGGGCATGAGATTGTACATGAAATGCACCTCCTGGGTCATGGGAGCGCGACTGTTAAGCTTCATGAACGTCATATACGGGCAGCTTAAGGTCAACCAGTTGTTGGGTGCCAGCTAAAGAGAAGCAAGGTCAAAGTGATTCAGGACCATGTCGAAGAACGGATGTAAGGGAATGGTCCCACCCACCTTCAAAATATGTTCGCTCATAACGACATAGCCCTGGGGGGGATTACCGGCCCGACATTTATTGGAGGGTACATACAGCTTGTACTCCTTAATAATGTGGTATTTCTTGGACAACTCTAGCAGCCTGTTTTCTAACACGTGAGAAATGATGGTGGATGCCAATAAAGGACCAGAGTCCGGCTTCTCGGGAGTGACCTGTCGTCTCATTCTCTTTGACATGTCTGCAAAACCAAAGGAAAAAGGTGAGGTTAAAATAGAGCACTTTACCCTCCATTTTCTTCTTCTTGCGTGAGTTTTCCACTGAGACATTGGGTGTGGAAGCATCAAACATAGGTGGATTAAGGACAAGGGTTGAGGGGAACCAGGGGTGACCTCAGGGCTACTATAGGGAGAACACTGGGCTGAGGTTTTAGGAGGGAGGATTCCCTCCATGAACTCTAGCTCCATTTGTAGGTCAAGAAGGTTCACTCTAAGGATTGCAATGTGATCATTAAGATCAAAGGAGAAAGGGACTCCATCACCCCTCAAAGTCGAATATATCTCACTCTCCACCACCCAGATTTTATGCCTAAGCTCGAGCATGCATTCAAGGTGACATATATAGGCCCTCCTCAAGGTGTCGTAATTTTGGTAAGGATTGTTTTCGGGGGACCTTGAGCTGGTAAAGTCGCGCACCATCGCAGCTGCAAAAATACCAGGGGTCAAAAGTACGCGCCTACGAAAAGAAAGGAGGTAGATATTTTAGTCTCCAAGCACATTTACAGATATTTATATAAAAAGGAAGAAAGAAAAAAAAAAGGAAAGACAAAGTGCCATTGTGAGGGATAGAACCATTCACCTCTTGGAAGCTTTGAAGACAAAAGCTCCACCAAGCTAAGAAAAGAAAGTGTAGTAATTTTCTTTGAGAAGAAGACCTATTTATAAGAGGATCTGACTCATCTTAGCTGTTGAATCCAATATTGGATCCATGGTCAAGGATGAAGCCAAATACCTGCATTGGGATCCACGAAGCCAAATGATAGACTCACATTTGTCCTCAAGGAATCATGATGATCACCACCCCAAAGTGTGTTACTTCACACCACCAAAGCAAAGAAACACATTAACACCACAAGTGACTTGAATGCACCATACCGAAAAGTCTACCGAAGCGCCTAAAGGCCCTCCCATAGACTGGGGGGCAAGTGTGGATATCAGAATTTTAGTTGCATAAGGCTCTGCCTTGTGACCCTCAAAATAAAGGCTCGGAATGGAAATAACCAAGATCGACCTTGCACCCTGCTCCAAAGGCCTCACAAGGCACGCGCCTCTCTTATAGAGCCTTGCCTCATGCCCAAGCTTAGGTAGGGTTACCCCTCAAAGCTAACTATGCATCTCGCAGTAAGGGTCCCAAGGGGGCAGATGTCTTGCTAATAATGGCCCACTTTGCACCAAGGCCTCGCGAGGCACAGCCTCACACACGTACCACAGCTTCATCTCGCGCGCAAGGGCCTCGCGCTACAACCTCGTCTCGCACGTAAGGACCTCGCGCCAAAACCTCGTCTCACACGCAAGGGTCTCGCACCATGGCCCCGTCTCGTGTGCAAGGGCCTCGTGCCATGACCCCGTCTCGCGCACAAGGGTCTCACGCCATGGCCCTGTCTCACGCACAAGGGCCTCATGCCACAGCCCCGTCTCACATGCAAGGGCCTCGCGCCACGACCCCGTCTCGCGCAATAAGGTCTCGTACCACGTCCCCTTCTTGCATGCAAGGGTCTCACCCGCACGTAGTTGTCTCACGTCAAGGGTCTCGTGAGGCTCTTTCCTTCCATGCCCCTTGGGGCCATATCTTCCATGACAACCCATAAGTTTTACAACACTTAGCAAAATGTAAGGAAGTTTGGAGAAAAGGTGTATCTTTGAAATAGGAAAAAGAACCATTAGGTACAAGGTACATATATGAGTGCGGGGTGTACAACCCTAAAGAAGATAGAGGCATGACCCTGACATCCGTATCCGACAAGTAGTGGTGGTAAGAACCCGTACATAGAGTGGAGGCATTACCCGAGCACCCCCAACCATGTACCAAAGCCAACACCATAACGTCCTGCACCACGACCCTTACAATGTACCTGTGTACGTTCTTGGCCCCCAGACCACCATGTATCTAGGGTCATTAGAGCCCAACTATAAATAGAATTCCACCCCTCAGATTAAAGGGTTGGTAAAAATTCTTTGTATACTCAAACAATTAAGGAATATACAGGTTTCTTACTCCATTGCGTTCCTACATCCTTCTCCTTCAAGCTTTTTCTATCTTCTTTATACATAGTTTTTGCAATACACTTTGAGTTTTCCAATCCTATATCATTGACGAGTTCTCACCATCAACAGGTTGTAATTTTTCCCCTTGAGTACAGGTTACTCAGGGATTTTACCCTTTTTTGGAAATCTGGAACTCATTACCACTCCTCGAGCTCTAAGTCCTCGGAACATGGGTCAAGTTCGCCCTTTTAAGCTGTTGGGTTTTATGGCGCTAAATTATTTGGCAACTTAAGGCTTGCCCTCGAGTACGGGTGACTCGAGATTCTATTTGCCTATTGGAATTTGGGATCTTGTTATTGCTCCTCAGGTGCATAGTCCTCGGCAGATAACCCAAGTTCTTCGCCCGTAGGCTACTTAGATATTTTTAGTCTGTTCTCACAAGCTTTGACACTAGGCTTACTCCACTCATGACAAGCTTAGTTTCCTAGGTCGTGCTCCACTCCCTGCGTATAGATTACTCGAGATTTTTACCCTTCACCCTTTGGAAATCAGAAACCCGTTACTAGTCCTCAAAGTCTAGGTCCTCGAGATGTAGGCCAAGTTCTCTGCCCTTAGGTTATTGGGTTTTATGATGCTTGAGTCTATACAACTTGAGGATTGCATTCAGGTACAAGTCACTTGGGATTCTATTTGCCTATTGGAAGTCAGGAACTTGTTATTGCTCCTCGGGCACATAATCCTCGAGAGATAACCCAAGTTCTTCGCTCGTAGGTTACTTACTCCACTCTCACAAGCTTTGACACTAGGCTTACTCCGCTCATGACATGCTTAGTATCCTAGGTCGTGCTTCGCGAATGGTTATCCTGCGAGGTGACCCAGCTATGCCCCCAAGTGAGCAGAGACTAGTATGTGCTCACTTTTCTAGGCCAGCGAGTGGGTACTCATGAAAAAATAATTAAAATTAAAATTAAAATTAAAAAAATACAAGAAAATTCTCTGAATTTCATCTATCATGTTTTGTACACACGATTTCCACCAATTGTTCTCAGAGGCTACAAAATGATTACAAAATTTAGAGAATACATTGCTCATATTACTGGTAATAACGGAAGAGATGCTCAGCATTCCAGGTGTGGGGCATTAGCTCCCTATTCAGTCGAGCCAGTTTGTATGTCCCAGGACACATGATGCTCTCAACTTGTCATGTGCCTTCCCAATTAGGGCCCAAAACCTAGGTCTCGGGTTGCTAGATAAACTCTCACAATACCAAGTCTCCGACCCCAAACTTCTTTTCCTTCACTTTGGAGTTAAAATATCTGGCCACCTTCTCCTTGTAGGACGCTACACGTAGCTGTGAAGCTTCTCGGGGCTCCTCCACAATGTCGAGAGATTCTCAGAGTAAAGCATTATTTTTTGTCGGATCGTAAGTATCTCTTTGGTGCATGGAGATTGCTGCCTCGACTAGGAGCATGGATTCATAACCGTAGACCATGGAGAATGGCCAATAGAGGTCCTAGCAGTGGTGTGGTAGCTCCACAATGCTTTAGGCAACTCCTTGAGCCAAGCGCCTTTTGCCTGTTCTAGCCTTTTCTTCAAAGTGGTGTTAAGCCTCTTGTTGACCGCTTCCACTTGCCTGTTTGCCTGCAGATGAGCTACAGAGAAGAAACTCTTCATGATTTCATGCCATTGACAAAAAGTGTAGCGACCCAAATTTGCTAATAAGGCTTGGAGCCTTGATTAGTGTGCCTGGAGGGCAATAATTGTTATACTGTACTAATCTATGAGAATTTAATGAATATGTGATTAGAGTGCATGTTTAGGCGATTAAATATGCATGTGGGCCCCGTTTGGTTATTAGGGGAATATTTGTAATTTTAGCCCGTTGAGGGCATAAATGTGATATATGTGATATAATGGTGATATATTTGTGATGCACGTTCCGAGACGCTCCTAGGGAGCTGTTTAGCTAGAAAGTCACAACGGGGTCAAATACCCAGCTCGGGAGGAGCCTAGGGGTATTTCGGGAATATTATAACTTCGGTTTGGGAATTTTTGGGTAATGGTTAGTGACACTTTGGTAACTTGGGTAACCATAGGTAACTCTTGGGGATAGTTGTTTTAGGTGGAAAGTGGTATTCTTGCAAGGGATTAAGGAAAAGTCTAGAATGCCCTTGAGGGTTGGCTAGGGACTAAGTTGGAAAGGAGGGAAATTGGGTCATTTGGCATTAGGAGAGGATAATATTGGCTGAGGAAATTCAGATACATTATTTTACTTAGGCTATTCAGGAACTTTCTGCTGGAAGTATAGAGAGAACCAAGAAGCAAAAGGAAAGGGGAGGAAGGGCTAGTTTCTTGAGATCAAGGAAGGAGTTCAGAGCTGAGTTTGGGGAAGCTAGAGTCAAGCTTAGGCCAAGATTGGTCCAGAGGTAAGGCATCATCTCTGAATCTTAGTTTCTTGCAAGTTTGATTTTGGAGATTAGGTTGAATACTGAAAGCTAGGTTTTGGCTTAGTAATTGTGGAATTCAGCTGCAGAATCAAAGGGAGTCAAGCTTGGAAGTGGATTTGGTGGTGGCTCAAGGTCGAATTCCATCTTGAGGTATGAATTCCATGCATATTTGAAAGTTATTTTGGGTTTAGTTTAAGAATTCTGAAGGTTGGTTTAAACTTTGCAAGGGTTGGTTTAAGCTTTGAGAATTTTGAACCATTAAGCGATTATTTGGTCTGATTGTGTATCTAGGCTTGTTGTTGATGTTTCTGAGATGTTAGATGGTTTATATGGGGTTTTGAATTGAATTTGGGACTTAGGTATGCATTGGTATTGGTTTGAGAGTGTTTTGGCTTGGGGAAAACGTTGGGGAAAAAACCCAGATTTCTGGGTTTGCGAAGGGGCGTTGTGGCCCTGTTCTTCTGTGCCGCGGCGCTAGGTCGCATCAGTGGACGAGGCCCCTTCTGGGCGCCACAGCGCTAGGCCATTTCTGGGCAGGGGGAAATTTCAATTTTTAGGCTTTCGCCCAGGGGGTTCGGGGGACGCTTCCGCCACCTTGTGCGGGGATCTGGGAGGTCCCGAGAGCTCGGGATTGATTCCAAGAGATGTTTTTGAATTGGTTAGTAATGGGAGTGCTATTTATGTGTTATGACTAGGTTCTCGGTGAGGCTCGGAATAGAGGACTGTGCTCGAGGGTTCAGTGCTCAAGAAGCTCGGGACACAGGTAAGAAAACTGTTGTACCCATAGAGCAGGGCGAGGCCCCATAGCTGTGTTGCAGGGCATGGCCCTATATGATTATGTGTTGGGTGTAGCCCATTGATTCTGTTAGTATATGTTAAGTTATGTTTTAGATATGTTGTGAATGCATATATGTGAGTGATCGGCAAGGGCCGGGAACTGCGAAGGCCGGGAACGGCGAAGGCCCGGAACGGCGAAGGCCGAGAGCGGCAAGGGGCCGGGAGCAGCGTTAAGCACGTGGAGTGCACTTTGCCAGGGTAAGACCCTAAAGGATACCTGGGATCTCCTTACGGTGAAGATCGCAACCCAGGGCCTGGTAAAGCGCCTGGGACGGCTAGGCCGTATGTGTTTAACTTGTTGGTGAATTTTTTATATGCTGAGTGGTTTATATGCATATGTTGTATATCTATGTGGAGTTTTCTTGCTGGGCTTCGGTTCACGGGTGCTCTGTGGTACAGGTAAGGGCAAAGAGAAAGTCAACCGACCATGAGTATGGAGAGCGTGAGGCGGCGCGTACTTGTCTGATCTGCCTGGCTGCCACGGCCAGAGGTATTTTTGGAAGTTATTTGTAAAGAACCCTATTTTGTCCTATAGTTGACTTTAAGTATATTATGAGTTGTAAATATTTATAAACAGTATTTTGGGATCCCAAATGTTAATCGTTTTATGATTTTCAGTAAATGGAATTATTTTCAAAGTTTAAGACTGTGTTTGTGGTTTGATTACACGTTTGCCTTAAAACCTCGATTAGCGAGTTAAAAGCACGTTTAAAACTTACTTAGTAATGGCTCTAAGGAAGTAGGGCGTTACAACTTGGTATCAGAGCGAGCCAAGGTTTATTGGTTCTGGAGATTGACCGAACATGTACGTTCACTGTCAGTGGCAAGCTCGACTCAGTGTTGGTTGGTATGGTTGATTAATGTGCTTGAATAGGTACTTGAATGCCATGTTTTCATGCTTGTTTCATATAGAGCATGTTGAATGAGTTAACATAAGCATGATGCCAGGGCATGGCCCATTGTGTGTTATATGCTATCTGAATGTTATCTGGATTGATGTTCTTGGTTGGCTGTTGTGATTGGGAGGTGGTATTGGATTTTGTTATCATGCCTGATGAGCGGCGTCATTGGTTGCAGGCATATAGTTGTGATGCCTCGGCTCGGGGGATGTTGGTGTAGCTTTGGCACTTGTAGCATTTCTTGACATAGTCCATTGCTTCGCCATTCATTGTAGGCTAGAAGTAACCCTATCTCAACATTTTCTTGGAAAGGGTCTGCCCCCCAGCGTGTTCTCCGTAGAAGCCCTCATGCACTTCTCGAAGGATGAGGCTGGCTTCCTGCTTGGACACGCATCAGAGTAGTTGTAATGAATATCCTCACCTATATAACTTATTCTCCATGATTACGTACCGAGGTGCTTGGTAAAGGAGCTTCTGAGCAACTTTCTTATTCACCAATAACTCTCTGGAGACAAGATACTTCACTATTGATTCCATCCAACCATTATGGGGCTGGACCACTTCTATCTCCTCGGGAGCTGAGATGCTCGGACATGCCAAGTAGTCTATCGGGACCACATTGATCAACTCAAAATCCTTAGTGGTAGCAAGCTTTTCCAGGGGATCAACATTGGAATTCTATTCCCTTGGCACTTGTCATATGGTAACTTTTTAAACTTGTGTAGCATTTTCTGGGTCTTGGCCAAATAAGCGGCCATCTTTCTGAAAATTTTGAGGCCTTCAGCTTTGAGTTCTAGGGCTGTTCGAAGTCCAGGAATGAGTGCTTCATTCTCAGCTTCATTGTTTGAGGAGTCAAACCCAAATCTCGAAGCATTATGAACCCTGTAATCTTTAGAGGATACCAAGATAAGGCTTGCTCCGACTCCATTCTCACTGGAAGACTAGTCTACAAACAACTTCCATGTGGGCCCGACCACTTGGGCATCCCCAAGTCGCTCATGTGTTCCTGTGCACTTGGTAATATAATCTGCTAGTGCTTGTCTCTTTTTGACAGTCCTCAGGTGGTAAGCAATGTCAAATGACTCAGCTCGACCCCCCACTTGAGGAGTCTTCCAGAGGACTCTAGCTTCTGGAGGACTTGCCTTAAGGGCTGGTTGGTGAGGACCCTAATTGGATGCACCTGGAAGTAAGGTCCTAGCTTTCGAGAAACTATCATCATGCAAAATGTCAGCTTTTCCATGAGTGGATACCTGGACTCCGCTCCGAGGAGTCATTTTCTCACGTAGTAAATGGGATGTTGAACATAACCTTCCTCACGGACCAAGGTATAGCACTTATGGCATTCTCAGAGACAGCCATGTAGAGGAGGAAGGGTTATCCGTCTACATGCTTTGACATAATTAGAAGGTTAGCCATGTGGGTGTTCATTTAATGGAATGCATGTTTGCACTCCTCTGTCTATTCAAATCTCTAACATCCTCGGAGGGTGTTAAAGAATGGAATGCACTTGTCAGTTGCCTTCAAGACAAAGCGGCTCAGAGCTACGATCCGACCAGTGAGGCTCTACACATCCTTGTGCTTCCACGGGGATGGCATCTCTATAAGGGCCTTTATCTTCTCAAGAATCTCCCCTATCCCTCGAGTGTTGACAATGAATCCCAAGAACCTCCCGGAGGCCACTCCAAAAGTGCACTTCTGTGGATTTAACTTCATACCGAACTTGTGGAGGACTGACACCGCCTTCGCCAAATCTTTCACACGGTTGTGGGTTTTTCTCGACTTTACCAACAGGTCGTCTACATAAACCTCCTTGTTCCAACCAAGCTAGTTTTTGAACATCCGGTTTACTAATCTCTAATACGTGGCACCGACATTCTTGAGACCGAAAGGAATCACCTTGTAGAAGCAAACACCTTTGTTTGTTCAGAAGCTGGTGTGTTCCTAGTCTGCAACATGCATGCAGAATTTATTGTATCCGGAGTATGCATCCATGAAGGACAAGAGATCATACCTAGAGGTAGCGTCGACCATCTGATCAATCTTTGACAAAGGAAAGTAGTCCTTTGGGTAGGCTTTATTGAGGTCAGCGAAGTCGATGCATGTCCTCCAGGTGTCGTTAGGCTTAGGCACCAGGACTAGATTTGACAACCACTTCGAGTAATGAGTATCTTGGATGAAACCATTTGTGAGAAGTTGTCGACCTCACCTTCAAGGCCTCTGCCCTTGTCGGGTCAATGGTCTTCCTCTTCTGTTGCACTGGGGCAACATTTGGATCAATATTCAAGGTGTGGCATATGATATTCGGGTTAATGAATGTCATGTCAGAGTGGGATCAGGCAAAGATGTCCTAGTTTTCCTTGAGAAAGCTCACCAGAGCTTCTTTGACCTCCACCTTGAGGTTCTTCCTGACCTTAGTTCTTAGGATTGGAGCCATCAAGGATGACCTCCTCACCTTCTTCCATAGGCTCAACAGCTCTTTCTTCTCCAACCCTGGGGTCTAATTGATTGGACTCCCTTTCTTCGCGAACAGCCTGGACCTCCATCTCCTCGGGAGGAGGCTGCTTAGGGTCTACCGCCTCAACAACCATAACTAGATGCCTAAGCGACACATTGTAGCATTGACGAGCCTCTTTTTGGTCACCGCGAACAGTGCTTGTTCCTGCCTCGGTGGGAAACTTCATGCACAAGTGGCGTATATAGGTGACTGTGCCAAACTCCACCAAGGCTGGGTGTGAGGTTCTACAACATGACACACCTCCAGGGGGCCATTTTGTATGCATGAGCATGCCTTGGTGCTTGATCATTAGTCAATTCTTGAACCAAGTAACTTCAGGGGTAAGGGATGGCACTTTTGTACTTATGTATATGTCTCCCAGGAGAAAATCATATATGTTCTTGGGAAGGTTTTATTTCCTCAGAATGCTCCTTAGGGGGAGGTGACCTAGTTACTTAGGGAAGCTGTAACGACCTAAATTTTCTAATAAGGCTTGGAGCCTTGATTAGCGTGCCTGGAGGGCAATAATTGTTATATTGCATTAATTTATGTGAATTTAATGAATATGTGATTGTATGCATGTTTAGGTGAAATAAATATGCATGTGGACTCTGTTTGTATGATAGGGGTAAATTGGTAATTTTATCCCGCTTTGGGCATCTATGTGATAATTTTATTATGTGATTTGTACCACGTGAGGGTGGTGTTATTATTGTGATGCACGTGCCGAGACGGTCCTAGAGAGCTAGTTAACTCAAATGTCACAACAGGATTTTTATACCCGGCTCGGAGGGAGCCTAGGGGTATTTTGGGGATTTTGTAATTGGGTTCTTGTGAGTTATTGGTAATTGGCGATATAGTAATTTGTGTTACTGTTAGTAACCGTTGAGAGTAACAAGTTTGGTTGAAATAAGTGGTAGAATTGCAAGAAAGTAGGAATGACAAAAAAGGCCCTTGAGGTTTAGCTAGAAAGGGAAATTTAAGGAAGGGTAAGATGGTCATTTGGATGGGAATTAGATATGTTGCAGCTGGGAAAAAGGGGTACACGGTTTGGGCTTGGTCATATGATGGCTTTGATAAAAATTGAAGGGAAGGAAAACTAGAAGAAAGAGAAAGCTAGGGCAAGAAGAAGAAGAGTAGAAGGGGCTGAAGTGGGAGTTTAGGAGGAGATCAAAGAAGCTTAAGGTTGTATTCTCCACTTGAGGTAAGGATTTTATGCAAATTTATGATTTGTTTCTGTTTTGGTTTAAGAAATTGATGCATGGTTTAAGTTTTGAGCTATGGGTTTAAATTTTCTGAAGTTGAAATCAAAGGTGTGGATTTTTGGGTGTGATTGTGTTTTTTGATCTTGATGATAGTGTCTATAGGTTGTTAGATGGTTCATTTGAGGTTTCAATTTGGTTTTGGGGTTGAGATATGTGTTTGGGCTGTTTTAGAGGTGTTTTGGATGAGGGAATTGAAGGAGAAAAACCCAGAAATTTTGAGTTCGCGATGGAGCGCCGCGGCCTTGTTCTTGGGCACCGCAGCGCGAGGATGTTTCCAGTCAGGGTAGGCTCTCTGACTTGAGGGTAGGCTCTCTGACTTGCTGGGCACCGCGGCCCTATTGGGCAGGGCGTCGCGGCCCTCTTGGGTAGCGCCGCGGCGCTAGGCCATTTTCAGGACTTGAAAATTTGCATTTTTGAGCTTTTGCTCCGGGGGTTCGGGGGATGGTTCCAATGTATTGTTTTGAGGAATTAGAGGTCCCGAGAGTGCGGGATTGGTCCCGGGAAGTGGTTTTGGGTGGTTAGTATTTAAAAGTGTTTTATGTGTGTTGTGACTAGGATTTCGGAGAGGCGTGCTAGAGGACCGTGCTTGTGGCCTTGGTGCATCGGAAAGCTCGGGATACAAGTAAGAAAACTGTAGCACTCGAGATTTGGGCATGGGCCCATAGTGTTATTACAGGGCATGGCCCTAGATTGTATTATGTGCTAATGTATAACCTTAAATGAATCATTATATGTTTGAATGATTATTTCGAAATGTATTATATATGTGATTATAGTGCAATGAACGGCTAAGGCCGAGAGCGGCAAGGCCGAGAACGGCAATGGAGCTGAGAATGGCGAAAGGCCGAGAACGGCAGCGAGGCCGGAAGTAACACTTAGCATATGGGATGCTTACAGTCAGGGTAGGACCCAATGGATACATGAGATATCCTTACGGTGAGAACCGAGACCCCAGGCTTTGGTAAGGCTTCTGGGGCGGCATGGCCGTGTCTACTTAGTCTGATGGATGACCTGTTAATCTGTGGACTGTCTGATATGTTAACTGTATAATTTGCATATGTTATGAACTGCATGAGTTTTCTTGCTGGGCTTCGGCTCACGGGTGCTCTGTGTTGCAGGTAAGGGCAAAGATTGAGTCAACCAGCCATGAGTATGGAGAGCGTGAAGCGACGCGTACATGCTTGGCCTGCCCGACTGCTTTGGTTGGGGGTTTATTCGAGAAATGGATGTAATAATCTGTGATTTTACTAATTAATCAACTGTAAACTTATTTTAAGTTGCAAATAGTTTTCAAATCTTATTTTGGGATCCCAAACGTTAAATAATGGAAGTTTTCAATGAAACAACGCATTTTTAAAGATTACAGCCTTAACTTTTGCTTAGTCACACTTTTGTTTTAAAAACCTCGGTTAGCGAGTTCATTGCACAAAGTTTCTTTTAAAACTCACTTAGTAACGGCTCTAAGGTAGTAGGGCGTTATAGAAGCAGCATGGCCACCAACAGATAAGGGATTAAGTTGTGTACTCCTTTTCCCTATCAAGGTCATATATGAATAAAACAATGTTTATCCATGTCTCGTTGTGTGTGCTTTCTTTTTGGTCTATGTGTTGCTTGTTTGTTACCTTTGTTGGGCCATCGCGTGCCACTTGCCTATGTTGTATGCTCTAGTTGTTGTGTGGGATGTTTTCTTTGGTTGGCTTGCTTTGTGCTTGCTCATGCTTCATCACTGCCCTTACATGCGCGAGACTTGTATCATGGCTAATTGTTGGTTTTGTTTGCTGCAGGTGTGAGTTTTAGGCTGACTTGCTAGCTGAGTGTGCTAACAAGTGTTGCATGTTCCGTCAATTCGAGGAGTCAAGTTGGCGGCTCATGATAGTTGGTATCAGAGCCAGGTTAGAGAAATCTTGATGACCCTGCATGATAGTGAGCAACACTCAAATGATCGAAGCATTGGATAGGCACGTTGGAGAGCTAGATGGCTTGGACGAGAGGGTCAGGGATCTTAGCTTTATCAGGCTAGAATCAGAGTCAGACAACACACAAAACTACATGGCTATGTTGGAGCAGAATACAACCAATTTACTTGCTTGCATAACTGCAATTGAGTGAAGGGAGAACCTTTCAAGTACATTAAATAGTCCTCAGAGGGAAGAACATATTGAGGCAGTGGAACGAGCGGTGAAAGACCTACAACATACACTAAATGACCTCATAGAGAATTGCATGGGATCAGTCAAGGCATTGAAGGATGAGTTGTTGGAGATCAATACTAAGTTTAACCTTACCATGAGGGCAGGCGGGAATCAGCCTGCAGCTGGACCCATTGGCATGGAATACGGAAGAATAAAAGTGCCTGAGTCGAGGCCTTATGGCACGGCTAGAGACGCAAAGTGTTGGGGTTTTATGCCCTAATTAAAACCAAATTTATTTGTAATCTCATTTATTATCAATAAAAGAATAGAAAGCAACTTTGACCTAGTCAATCACTTTGCTCACATGTTTTATTTTCATGATTATTTCTTTAATATAAACTTCTATTAAATCCTGAGCATATAGCTAATCGTATTTATAGTGACGTAATCACAGTGGAATATAAATATGATTATATGTACAAACATAAGTTACTCCTTAGATTAGTCAGTGCATAGGATTTACACTGACTTGCCAATCTATGATACGATCTACTTACACATTGTAGTGTTATGTTTTTTCCAGAACATTAGCAAAGTAGATAAGATTGGATGTATTTGTTACATCAAAATGGACCGATATTGACAGTTGATAGGATAAGTAAACATATCGTTATTATCTATTGTTATCCAGATTTCCGGATAGCGTTTAGATTGATGACTTCGGGGAAGCAGAATTATCGATGTCTTTCACGGTAGGTGACCAGAGCTCGCGGATGGACAGAAAGGCTTCGCCTCCCCTGTTTGATATCCGGATTACTCTTCCAAGCAAGCACAACACGGAAACTCGTTGACTCTCCCGGACTCCCGAAGGATACCCCTCGGGGAGGCCCCTTCCAGGAGAGGCCCTTCGAGTGGTCTCCGCGGAAACAGTTCCGTGCCTCGCACAGAACAAAACCGAACTGTCGAGTCCGGGAGAGGGCATATTTGGAATGATATCCGTCTGACACAGGATCCCGCCTGACACGCCCGTCAGGACAAAGCCGCACACATCCCAGCACGCCTAAAGGTACCTTTTCGCCTACTGTTCCGCTGACAACTTGGAAAAGACGGCTGACTTTGTGTGTTCCCCATACTTTCACGTAAATATAGCCACATAGAGTCTTGTAGCCATGCGACTACAGTAATTGTATCCCCTATTTATGGCTGGTGTAATTAAGACCCATGTACGTGGAGAAAAACCCTAATCCGAAACCCTAGCTATAAAGGCCCCTTCATTTTACAAGAAGGGGGGGGGACCGAGAGATCACATAGCAAAAACTCTACCAAAATCTCTCTAGCTTCATCTTCTTCAAGAGAACCCGAGAGAAACATTGTGAGTGTGTGAAGTTCTTATGCACCAGCCATCTTACTGTAACCTTTTCCAAGTATAATAACATCGACTCGTGGACTAGGGCTTGTTAACGCCTGAACCACGTAAAAACACTGTTTGTTTAGTTACATTTCAGTATTTCTACAGTTCTTATCTTTTTATTATTCTGTTAGTTATTCGTTTCCGAAAAACTCGGTAAACATTTTGGTGCTTTCATTGAGAGCTGTAGGAAGTTGTTAGTCAGCTCTTTTTCTGTGTACGTTTTTTGTATTCACTTCGTACTAAAGAGATGGTGACTACGCGAAAATCCGCTGTTGACAAAAATGCTACGGTCAACCCCGATACCGTGATGGAAGATGTGGTGCAAAGCGAACCCTTAGACTATCGAGGTGAAGACCCGACATCCCGCCAGGATCAGGTCAGTACCGAAGATACAACATACTTAGAAGACGAAGAAGAGTATGTCCAAGACGGTTATTACAAGGACGGCTGCTACTATGAGAAGGACCCAGAACTGGTCCAAGTAGCCGAAGAACTGGTGGCCACTAAGGCCAAGCTTGCTGAGCAGGAGCGCGTCTCCGAAAGAATGCAACGCATGATGGAACGCCTCCAAAGTAAGTTCAGAGATCTAGGCGACTCGGACGAGGATACCTCTGTTCGAGGTGGTGCTAATGACCCCATGCCGGATCCAGCCGCTGCTGGACCATCCAAAGCCGCCCCTAACAAGGGCAAAGAAAAAGTTGGAGAGCCTGTGCGCGCTGACCCCTGTCCTAAAGGCGTGAATCACCAGGCCGACTGCCCCCCCCCCCCCCGCGCGCAGAAGGTCTCTGGCGCTCCTAAGCCCAGACGCCCTTCAGCCCCAAGGGGGCACTCTGTGCCTAAAGGGCCCGGTGCTAAGGCACCCAGGCCTAGGGGAAGGAACAACCGCCCCAGTGATTCCGTCAATCAGGACGGTCGGGCTGCGAACTCGCACTCCGAAGATAGCTGGTCCACGGTGGACCTAAGAAGAAGGTTGGAGGCCAAGTATGAGAAGGCCAAAGGGGAAAAAGCCCGACCTCGCGGAGATGACCTCCGAAATCATATTAATGACAAGCTCCGGGGACGTGACCTCCCGGAAAGTGATACGAAGAGGCTCGAGGAACAGATTGCTGCCTTGACCAAGCTGGTCCTGAAGCAAAGTGGGGCCCTGTCAGATTCTGAGGAGGAAGACCCGGAACCATGTATTAGGAGGATCGCGGAAACGTCCCTCCCGGATAACTTCAAAATGCCTCACATAGAATTATATGATGGGAGGACAGACCCGCGTACCCACCTAGCTAAATACAATAAAATGATGCAAGTGGCGCGCGTCAGTGAGGACGCCAAATGCATGTGCTTCTCACTCACCCTTACCAAGTCCGCGGAGGACTGGTGGAAAAGATTAGCTCCCGGATCAATCCACAGTTGGAAGGAGCTACAGTCCGCGTTTAGGAGGCAGTTTATTGCTGCCCGCGACCACGACATGGAGGTTAGTTCCTTAACCAACATCAAGCAGCAACCCACTGAGAACCTCAAAGCTTTCATTCAGAGAATGATGGAAGCTGCTGCAAAAACCAAGGTCAGCGATGACATGAAGCTGATCGCCCTTCAATCGGGCCTTACTGTCGGCTCCCTGCTATGGGGGGAAATGCAAAGGCGACGGGCAGAAACCCTGTCCGAATTCATGTCAAAAGCTCAGGGAATCATCAACCTTGAGGATGCCTACCAGCAAGCCTTTGGAGTTCCCCCGGCTCCAACCCCTTCCGTGACTGCGCCGAGCTTTGCTTCGCAAGCTCCCGCACCAGCCCTCACGCTTCCAGGAGCCCGATTCACTCCGAGTGTGTATGGGCCTTCCGCGTCTGCTCAGACGCCGGGTCAAACCCATTTCTCTGGGTATGGAGCAGTACAAACCGGATGTAGTATCGCTCCTAGCATGCCGCAGCCGCAAGCGGAAGCCCCGGAACGAAGTTTGAGCCAATCGCGGAGCAAACGAAGCGGAAGAAACTCCAACCGGGGAGACCATTCTAAGAAACCCCGAAAGGATTATGAGCCCAAGTTCACGGAATATACCAGTTTGATAGACTCGCGAGAGAATGTCTATCGGGCGACCTGTAATATGGTCAACTTCAGGAAGCCCCCGAAAGTGTCTCACGGAGGAAGGCGTCCGCGAGACTCCAATAAGAGGTGTGAGTTCCACGGAGATGTGGGGCACACCACGAATGAGTGCCTTCAGCTGAAGGATGAGATCGAGTCCCTGGCAAGAGCGGGACACCTCGGTCAGTGGGTGAGAATACCCATAATCTATCCCGTACAGGGGATAGTTCACGGAGCTGCATATTCACCGGGACAGAGGGGGGGCCGCTAGCGCTCCTGGAGCCGGTCACCCCCAAGCTCCCGGGTCTCAGTTCCCAGCACTTCCTCCTCCACCTGCTCCGGCGCCCATTGCCTTGTTGGCTCCAGGGCCAGGCAACCCATATCCGCCCGGCCTTGCTCCGCCACCCGTTGACGGACACGTCGCCACCATTTCTGGAGGACCACACCTTGCCGGAAGCACCCGCAACTCCCAGAAGAGGTACTTGAGGGAGTTAGAGCACGCCGAGGAGATGTGCGCCTTGGTCCAATCTCCTGCTCAACGTCCCCGAATGATGGATCTTCCCATCACCTTCACGGAGGACGATGCTCGACATGTGCACTTCCCCCACAACGATCCCCTCGTGGTGGAAGCCCAGATTGCCAATAAGAAGGTCTCACGGATCTTGATCGATAACGGAAGCTCCGTGAACATCCTCTTCAAAGCGGCCTTCCACGCGATCGGATTGACCGAGACGGACCTGGCCCCATGCCCCATCCAGCTTCAAGGTTTCAATGGGGACGCACTCATGCCATTAGGCAAAATTCAACTTCCGGTCACCCTCAGAGGAGAAAGCGACGCTTGTGCCTTCAAGCATAGCACATTCGTGGTGGTCGACTGCCCCACGGCGTATAATGCCATCTTAGGCCGACCGGTCCTGATCGATTGTGGGGCCATAACCTCGATACGTCACTTATGCTTGAAGTTTCCCTGCGACGATGGGCGTATTGGCACCCTCCGTGGAGACCAGAGAAGTGCACGGAGCTGTTATAACGTCTCCGTCCGAGCCGTCTACACGGTCCGAGAGACGTTTGCTGCCATTCCTTTGGCGGAAGTATTGCCAGAAACTAGGGATGCTCAGGAGGCATACTTTGACGAACTCGACCCAAGAGTGGGAATCGAGAAAGCAATAGAGCCGATGGAGGAAGTCGAAGAGGTGATCCTCAATCCGGGAGAACCCACCAAGGTCATTCAGGTGGGGAAAAACCTGCCGTCGGCCGTTCGAGATAAGATCGTAGCCACTGTGAAGGATAATCAGGATATCCTGGCATGGTGCCACGCTGATATGACGGGGATTAATCCCAATGTTGCGTGCCACGCACTCAACATAGACCCAGCTGCAACTCCAATTCGCCAAAAGAGGAGGCCGCTGGACCCAGTGAGAGCCGAAGCTGTCAAAGCTGAAGTGGACAAATTGATGTCCATAGGCTTTCTCCAGGAGTCGCACTATCCCGTGTGGTTGGCCAACCCAGTTCTGGTCCCGAAACCCGATGGGTCCTGGAGAATGTGCATTGACTTCACGGACCTAAACAGGGCCTGCCCGAAAGATTGTTTCCCTCTCCCGCGAATCGATCAGATGGTGGACGCTACTTCCGGGTACGAACTCTTATCCTTCATGGATGCGTACTCCGGATACAACCAGATCAAGATGCATGTCGCGGACCAGGAACACACCAGCTTCCTCACGGATAAGGGTGTCTACTGTTACGTGGTCATGCCTTTCGGTTTGAAGAATGCTGGGGCGACTTACCAGCGTCTGGTAAACAGAATGTTCAAGGACCAACTGGGGAGGAACATGGAGGTGTACGTGGACGACATGTTGGTAAATTCCAGGACCTCCGGGGACCACAGTAACGACCTTGAGGAAGCTTTCGCCGTGATCCGAAAGTACGGGATGAAACTAAATCCAAAGAAATGTACTTTCGGGGTCTCGTCTGGGAAGTTCCTCGGTTTTATTGTCAGCTCCCGCGGAGTGGAAGCCAACCCTGAGAAAATAAAGGCGTTCATAGATATGCCTTCCCCCCAGAAGCATAAGGATGTCCAGAGCGTTACCGAAAGGATAGCTGCTCTCAGCCGCTTCGTATCCAAGGCCACCGACAAGTGTATCCCCTTCTTCAATGTTCTGCGAGGGAACAAGAAGTTCGAGTGGACCCCCGAATGCGAAGCGGCCTTCCAACACCTCAAAGAACACTTAACCCGAGCCCCCATTCTGTCCAAGACGGTCGAAGGAGAGGCATTGTTCTTATACCTAGCTGTGACTGAGCACGCAGTAAGTGCCGCTCTCGTCCGGGAAGATGGCCGTATCCAGCTCCCTGTGTATTACGTAAGCAAGAGGTTATTGGACGCCGAGTCCAGATATTCGATGATCGAGAAACTCTCCCTCTGCTTGCTGATCGCTTCACGGAAGCTGAGGCCATATTTCCAGGCGCACACCATCAAAGTACTCACCAACCACCCTCTCCGACAAGTCCTGCAGAAGCCCGAGTCTTCTGGCAGATTGCTTAAGTGGGCCATGGAACTAAGCCAGTTCGACGTCCACTACCAACCGCGTGTTTCCATAAAAGGTCAAGCTCTCGCGGACTTTATTGTGGAGTGCTCGGGAATGAATGACCTCCCAGAAGATCCTGTCCCGGAACTTCCCACCTGGAAGGTCTACGTAGACGGAGCCTCAAATGAAAAAGGAGCTGGAGCGGGGGTCATCCTAATATCTCCCCAAGGGCATCAGCTCCAGAGCGCCATCCGTTTCGCAATCCCAGCATCCAACAACGAGGCAGAACACGAAGCCATGTTAGCTGGGTTACGACTGGCCAGAGAAGTCGGAGCCCAAAAAATCGAAGTGTACAGCGACTCCCTACTTGTGGTAAACCAAATATCCGGGGAATACCAGACGAAAGGCGAAAGGATGGCTGCCTACGTGTCTCTCTCCCGCGACCTACTGCAGCATTTCAAAGGCTACCAGATCAGCATTGCAACGGACCCGGAGATTGAACAGTATGGCTTAGTCCCCATCGGGCACTTAGAAGCCCCCAGTACTGAGACGCGAAGGATAAACGCCATCATCGACCATTCCCACTCCTGGATAGGACCCATCCTCAGATTTCTCACCACCGGAGAACTCCCCACCGATAAAGCTGATGCAAGGAAGCTCCAGTATCAAGCTCCCCGATACGTGGTTATGGATGGAAAGCTTTACCGCAGGGGGTTGTCCATACCCTTCCTTAGGTGTGTTGCCGGAACCGAAGTCAGCACCATCATCCATGAGATTCACGGAGGCTTCTGTGGCGATCATACCTCCGGGCTGAGCCTCTCCAAAAAAATCCTTCGACAAGGATACTTCTGGCCCACCATGAAGAAGGATTGTGTGGATTATGTCAGGAAGTGTGAGCAGTGCCAGAGGTACGCCAAGGTTCCGCGAGCGCCGCCTACGGAAATTACCCTAATGACCAGCCCCTGGCCGTTCGCCGTTTGGGGCATTGACCTAGTAGGTTCCCTCCCCACTGGAAAGGGTGGAGTGAAGTACGCCATAGTCGCGGTAGACTAGTTCACCAAATGGGCTGAAGCTGAACCTATGAACACGGTCACATCTAAAAAAGCACTGGATTTTGTCATCAGGAATATAGTGTGTCGTTTTGGGCTTCCACGGAAAATTGTGTCCGACAACGGAAAGCAGTTTGACAGTGAACACTTCACGAACTTCTGTGCTTCGCATGGAATTATCAAAAGCTTTTCCGCAGTCCCAGACCCCAGGCTAATGGACAAGTGGAAGCTGTAAACAAAATATTAAAGACCACATTGAAGAAAAAACTCCAAGCCTGCAAGGCTCACTGGCCGGAAGAACTTCCGCGAGTACTTTGGGCCTATCGCACAACAGAGAGAACTTCGACGGGGCACACGCCTTATTCCATGACCTTCGGTTGCGAGGCCGTCATCCCAGTAGAAGCTATGATCCCCTCTCACAGGCAAGACACCTACGATCCTACCCGGAACCATGCCCTCCTCCAGGAGTCCTTAGACATGATCGAAGAGCTTCGGGAGCAGTCGCAGGTCCAACTAAAAATGTACCAAGGCAAGATAGCCCGACACTTTAACACGAGAGTCCAGAGCCGTGCATTCGAAGTTGGGGACCTTGTCCTACGGAGAGTATTTCCTGCTACGCAGGATCCGGGAGTAGGAGTCCTCGGACCCAACTGGGAAGGCCCCTACGAAGTCCAAGAAAAAGTGGGCCATGGGACGTATCACTTAAAGAGACTCGACGGATCTAAAGTCCCGCGCGCCTGGAACGCGGAGCACCTCCACCGTTACTACCAGTAGGCCCCGGACCATCCAGTCGGAAGTCCTTGGTGAAAATAACAAAAGTGAAAAATGTGGAAATAATCCTCCCTGTTGTAAAACTAACGCCTAGCAGGCTATTTTAATGAAACACGGAGGGATTCACTCCGCTTTTACTGCACTTTTTATCCCTATGTTCAAAGCTGCGTTTTAACAAGTGACCACGCGGTCCGGAGACGTCCGGACCCCACGCTCACTTGGGGGGTATACATGGCTAAGGCTTAGCCATACGCCCCTTGAACAAAACGTACACAGAACACCACTTATGTGCTAGCATTGTGTTTGAAATTTTTAAATTGCTTGAAATGTTTAAATTGTTAAGCTTAGGTTTATTTGTTGCCATGAACATGCTTGCATTACGTGTCATATGTGCATTATGTGCTTAAGTGAAAATTGCCACAGAAATGCCTGCCATTATGTATCACGAGAATTATCTCTTGTGTAGCCCAGCGATGGACGGGACTAGGGGTTGAGGCACGTTCATAGAGCTACGCCAAAACACCCCCAACTCCTTGACAAGTCCTTTGCAGAATTCTCCGCGAGCTCTGTAGAGCTTTGCTTCGCAAACTCCAGCTCCGGGTCCCGCAAGGCGAAAGATGGCAAGATCCACGAGCGCTGAAGAGCTTTGCTTCGCAAGCTCCAGCTCCGGGTCCCGCAAGACGAAAGATGGCAAGATCCGCGAGCGCTGTAAAGCTTTGCTTCGCATGCTCCAGCTCCGGATCCCGGAAGGCAAAAGATGGCAAGATCCGCGAGCGCTCTAAAGCTTTGCTTCGCGCGGATCTAGCTTCGCAGGGCTCCATGCCAGGTCCCTGAAGCCAGCCACCATGAAGTTCGCAACAACAGTTAGTTTTGCTTCGCAAAGATCTAACCTTAAGTCTAGCGACGCTCACCAAAGGAACTCCCGTTCCAAACAATGGAACGACTCACCTTAGCAATCCCAGCGAACAGTATAACTACAAGTCCCGGGATTGGCTATTTGCCTCAGGAAAGATAAAGTACGGTGAAAGGAGCCTGGCCGTTGGAACCAGAAAACCTTCGTAACCTAGAAACTACGTGGGGAAAGACATCATCCGTTAAAGCTTCAAGTGGGAAGTGCATAAGTTTTGGCCGTTGAAACCAAAACCCCATACGCCCCTACAACAGTTTCTACCGTATAAATGTCTACCCTAAGCGCAAAGATAAATAAAGAACTCGGCAGAAAAGAAAGGAGAATGCTATGATTATGGCAAAAATGTCTGCAATGAAAAACTCAAAATGAAAAACAATTAAAGATAAAACCCCTTCAAGCATTGGGGGTAACTACAGCGTCCACGACCGCAGCTTCGGGGGCATCTGTTTCAGCTGAGGCTGGCGGAGTCGGCTCATTGGAAGGAGGGATTTGGTCATGAGAAGGTTCAGAGGTCCCCGCCTCTCCGGGATCTCCCGCCTCAGGAACTTCAGCACGTTCGTCAATGTTATAAGTTTGGACGTACGCCTCTGGGCCCTGATCCCACACGAGTAGCTTCTCCCTCATGGCTTCGGCATCATCTCCCAGATAGCCTAACACCTCCGGGTTCACTTTCCAGAGTTGATGCATGAGGACCACATGCGATATATTAATAGTCCTGTTCAGTATCACCTCAGCATCCTCGTTCTCCTTCAACCGCTCCGCCTCGGAGGTTGCAAGCTGTGCTTCCGCGGCAGTTAGTTGGGCCCTCAATTTTTCCATTTCGGCCTTGGAGGCATCCCGCTCCCCCTTAAGAGAATCAATCGCCTTGCGCTGCTCCCTATTTTGGTTCAGCACGGATTGCTTCTCGGTTACATGCCCCCTGGCAGTGAATTGCAAAGCCCCGATCTCTTTATCCTTCTCGGCGAGCCCCAACTGAAGCATAGACACGAGATCCCTGCTCCTCTTATGGAGTTGCTCCTCGTCGTGCAGCTTACTCTGAAGAGTGGAATATTCCTCTTTCCGCTTAAGGAGGAGATCGTTCTTTGATTGCAAGCGGGCTTCCAGGGTATCTTTCTCCACCTTGGCTTGGGACAGCTCTTCCCGGAGCTTGGAGTTTTCGGTCTTAATCCCATCCGACCGCTGTCTAAACTCATTCTCTGCCTTGGCCCGGTACTCTTGATATTTGGCAAGATATTTCTTCTCCGCCTCTTCTTCAGCCGTGCGCCGGGCCTGATCAATCTTCTCCGAAGCCCCCAAGGCCTGTTGGGCCAGTTTCTGTTTCTCCGCTTCCAAGGCCTGGCGAGCCAGTTGGCTCTCCTCCAGCTGAACCAGAGCTGCACCAACCTCCCGGAACGAGCGTTCCGCGATCATAGAGGCCTGCAAGGAAAGACAGCAGAATGAGCTAAAGCAGGACCAAAAGACAGGTGGTCCCAAAAAAAAAAAATATATAAACAACTGACGGCTTACCCCGGACAGTTGCTGCTTCACAGCGTGTGTCAGCAACAGCGGATCCTTGCTGCTGCTGATGGCCCATTTCTCAGAATTGAGCTCGCATAAGCTCAGGGCCATGTCCTCCATCATCTCAGCTCCGAACGGCGCCAATGCACGTCCGAGCCTAGGCACCAGCCTCTTCTCCAAGGCTGGACCATCCAGAACCGCTCCGGCCGGGTGAGGAGATCTCACCCCCTCGGCCAGCTCAGCCCTCTTCACAGCAGACAAGTTATCTGCCCTTCCCTGAGTAACGGCCTTCTCCGCCTCTAGCCGCCTCTTCAAAAAACTATCGGCCCGTCTTACACCCTCCAGGAGGGCAGCGGGAAAACTGGTTGGCTTCCGCGGAAAGTGGAACTTCAGGCCAGGCAGGGGAAGATTGGTTGTCTGAGAAGACGGAGACCCCGGAAGGGTGGACCCCCTTTGGGCTGGAGGAGGAGGCAGCCGGGGTATTAAGGCCCCGGTCTGTTGCTTTTGCTGCTGCGGTAGCAGAAGTAATTGCCCTTGTTGCTGCTGCTGGTTTGGATGTTGCTGTTGCTGCTGCTGCGGCGTTGGTGATTGTCTCTCTTGTTCCTGTTGCTGCTGTTGTTGTAGTTGTGATTGCTGTCGTTGCTGTTGTTGTTGCCTTCGACCGGGAGAAGAGTGTCTAAGGCGTTTGTTCTTAGCACCCTCAGCATCTTCTTCGGGACGCTTGCTCACCCCAGTTGTCCTCACGGGGAACACAAGCCCTTCCCCGTCGCTACTGCTACTCGAGACCATCATAGTCTCGGAAGGCCCTTCAGCAGGGGACTTCTCTACCCTCGGAGACGCTTGCGCCTCGCCACTTGTCTTCTTGGGGGAGGCAGCCTTACCTCCCCTACCATCCTTGGTCTTCCGTCCTTTCCCCGTGGGCGGGTCTTGGCTGGTGGCAGCCTTCTTAATAAGCAAAGTAACCCTCCCCAACATCTTGGCTTCGGGATACTCTGCAAGAAACGTACAAAGCAAGGTTAACGAACCAACAAGAAATGAGAAAGAAGATAAGCGGAAGACAAGACAATCAGCAACATAAAAGTACAAGCAAGCCCGCCAGCAGGGAACAAGAAACAAGAAAAAGAAAAGTTTGAAAGGGACGACCATGCACGAGAAACGTGGATGGCCTTCCCCGAGCAAAACAAAACATCGCTTCCTGCTCCAGGAAGCTCCCGTACTCCTTGAAGTCCGGGAAGAACATGCTGAGAGAAGAAGGGTCAACCATGATGACACCTTCTGGCAGACTACCCTCACTCAGACACCAGAGGAGCTCATCTACCCTATCACAGTACCTGTCGAAAGGTATCCTACGCGGATCTAGCCTAAGGAAACGGGGACCAAACCCCATCTGAGAGGTCTGGGAAACCTCAGACAGGCTGGGGGTGTGGATCAATCGAAAACTAGTCTTACCTCTCCCGGAGGAACTAGCCCCCGGAGCCCCTTCGTTAGGGTAAGCCGCGGCGTGGCGAGCCTCGATCTCCTCTCCCTCCGGCTGGGGGTCGGGGAACCTCTCCGCCCAACTAGGAGATAGAGTATTTTCGTCCCGAGCGGCTTGGGTGATCACCTTAGACAGCTCCAGGGCAATCTGCTCCCGGATGTCAGCCGACACCTGAGTCTGCCCCCTACCACTTACTGGCTCGATATTTTGGAAGGAGGCGAGTAACCCATACTCCCTCAACGATTCGGAGGTCACAAGTCCTTCCACTCTCAACTCTTCCTCAGAAAGCCCTTCGTAGAACTTGGACCTCCTTATCATCTCCGCGCAGCGAGGTGTCCGCGGAACGACTTCTGCAAAAATCAAATACAAGCGTTAGAGATCCTCCCAAAAGGCAAATCAAACGCAAAGAAACAAAGTTGAAAAGGAAAAGAAGGAACACTTACCAGGGATTTTGAAGTCCAAAGATAGGGCTGGCACCCTCTTCAGCGGGAAGCCAGTCGTCAGGAACCAGTATTCCCGGAGGTCTGGAACCCTCGCGGTATGACAAGTGGGGCACATCACATCCGGGTGCCTTTCTAGCCTGTAAAACCCCACCTTGTCTGAGTGACCCCTCATAGGCTGAGACTTCAACCCATAAAAGTACAGCACCTCCTCCGGGGTAGGAGCTTCCAGTCTCCGGGACTTGCAAAAGATGAACCACCCCGCTAAGAGCTTGTAGCTGGGAGGAATTAACTGGAAGGGGGCAATCCCCGCCTTCACACAGAAATTGGCGAAGTAACTCCTTAGGGGCAAGTGCGCTCCGCACACTATGTGTGCCCAGCTCCAGGCACCAAAGCCCTCGTGGCTCTGGCTAGCTGACTCGCCCAGCACCGACAGACGGTGCCACATCAGACCTGGGATGTTCTTCAGGCCTGCCTCAGAGGAATACAGCTCCAGCATGCCATAATTCCTGAAAAGGTTCGGTTTTTGGTCCATCTCCCAGATGGAACTATTGGAGGTTGGTGGGCTAGCCGCGACCGCTTTCGCCTTTCCTTTCCCCTTTCCACCAGCGACAGGAGAGCCCTTCTCTTGGGCAGATTCAGCCTCCCCCGCAGCAAGGAGTTGTTCCTTCGAGATGTTCGTCACTGGACAAAAGAAAAGAAAGAAGAAAACACTCTAAGCAGTCAGCACCCTTGTCATACCCTAGTGGTATCAAAGGCGTCGGGGAGACCCTCCCCGAAAACTGCTTGGAGAGGCTCCCACCGAGCTTGCCGAGGGATTGGCACCATGCCACCCGAAGGACAGCAAGGAACTAGACTCAGACCCCGAGCCTAAGCCCACCAAAAGAAGTGTTTTTCCAGAGAAAGACACCCTAAAGGCGTTCATGCTTATGCCCTAAAACAGCAAAACAAGGGACGACTTTCCAAACGCAAATCGCCAAAACACGCAGAAAAGGCTACTTATCGACTCACAATCAATCACATGCCTACCAAAGCCCTATTCACACATGCACATAAGCAATAATGGCAGAAACCTCTACTCTAACAACTACCAACAACCTAAGGTTTGGGAGGAAAGAGCAAAGTAGAAATACTTACTGATATTCGGGTAGGTGGAGGTTGAAGGAGTAATTGGATCACTGCACAGCACGATCGCGAGAAGTAAAAGCTGCAAAGACGAACGGCGATTCAAACCAGGAACTTCGGGGAATAAACCCACTGCCAAATCAAAAAGAAAAGTTTCCAGATACTTACCAAAAGAAATGGCAAGTTCGGAGGAACGTAAGCTGGGAAGCCTGAGAGTTCGAAGGTTTGGAAATCCGAAAATCCTAAAGATGGAGAATCTGAAAGCGTAAAGAGGAAGAAAGGTCCTTTCCCTCGTTTTTATAGCAGGGAAGAGGCCGTTTCGAATTCCTCAAATGGACGGTCCCGTTCTTCCCATTCCGTGTGCATCAGATCCAACGGCTGGAGAGGAAGCGACGATCCTATTTATGACTCCTCGGATGGGAATAAAGTATTTATTTCCCATCATTACACCACCTCGGGCCCTGAGTACCATTAAAAACCGTCAAATCATTGGTCAGATGACTGACGCACGCATCCTCAACCAGTCGCCTCACGCACACGTCTTGGTCGCAGAACCATTCCCAGAATGACACGTGATCCTTGCCGCACTTGAGTACTTGGTCTCAAACAGAAGAAATTCCTTTTCTCTTTCATACTAATACTCAGGCGGGAAAAAGGAACCTTTTCGGGAACACAGAAGGTGCCCCCTCGCCTAGTCTAAGAAACTGATTGTACAAGCTCCCGGATCTCTCAAAGCCCCGCGACCTTGGGGGGTAAATGTTATCCAGATTTCCGGATAGCGTTTAGATTGATGACTTCGGGGAAGCAGAATTATCGATGTCTTTCACGGTAGGTGACCAGAGCTCGCGGATGGACAGAAAGGCTTCGCCTCCCCTGTTTGATATCCGGATTACTCTTCCAAGCAAGCACAACACGGAAACTCGTTGACTCTCCCGGACTCCCGAAGGATACCCCTCGAGGAGGCCCCTTCCAGGAGAGGCCCTTCGAGTGGTCTCCGCGGAAACAGTTCCGTGCCTCGCACAGAACAAAACCGAACTGTCGAGTCCGGGAGAGGGCATATTTGGAATGATATCCGTCTGACACAGGATCCCGCCTGACACGCCCGTCAGGACAAAGCCGCACACATCCCAGCACGCCTAAAGGTACCTTTTCGCCTACTGTTCCGCTGACAACTTGGAAAAGACGGCTGACTTTGTGTGTTCCCCATACTTTCACGTAAATATATCCACATAGAGTCTTGTAGCCATGCGACTACAGTAATTGTATCCCCTATTTATGGCTGGTGTAATTAAGACCCATGTACGTGGAGAAAAACCCTAATCTGAAACCCTAGCTATAAAGGCCCCTTCATTTTACAAGAAGGGGGGGACCGAGAGATCACATAGCAAAAACTCTACCAAAATCTCTCTAGCTTCATCTTCTTCAAGAGAACCCGAGAGAAACATTGTGAGTGTGTGAAGTTCTTATGCACCAGCCATCTTACTGTAACCTTTTCCAAGTATAATAACATCGACTCGTGGACTAGGGCTTGTTAACGCCTGAACCACGTAAAAACACTGTTTGTTTAGTTACATTTCAGTATTTCTACAGTTCTTATCTTTTTATTATTCTGTTAGTTATTCGTTTCCGAAAAACTCGGTAAACATCTATTCTAGTCATATCATATAGTTGACCATAGGTCAATTCAATCTCAATTCTGAGTGATTAGTATTCTAACTGATTGTATTATTTGAGTTCTTTGACTTGTTCGTTACCATCTTACCTTATGGACTAGCCCACACTTACATCTTGGGAATTCGGTAGTATAATTGAGTGGGAGTGTTCATCATAGATATGAACATCTATAGCTTCTGATGAAGAAGTAAAATGATGGTTTCCTTTTAGTTTGGTTCAAGGTGCTAAACGATAGTGATCTCATTTCACTAATTAATATTAGTTTTGTGACAGTCAGAATCTCGTGATCCGTAGGAGGAAAGACAGGGTAAAGCTGTGCAATCCCACATCGCTTGGGGAAGGTCAAGTGTGATGATTCTAAGACTATGTAGGTATGGGACTGCACAGTTGAAGAAGGCTTAAATGAATTGATGGTTACTACCTATGCCAACAAGATACATCTTCTTTTCAGTAGCTCATCACTTGAGAACTCCAAAGTTAAGCATGATTAACCTGAAGTAGTCTCATGATGGGTGACCTCTTGGGAAGTTTTCCCAAGAAGCGTGCGAGTGAGGACAAAGCACGCTGAAAATACTCATGTTTGTTTGTAGAGCCAGTAGTCATTCCAAGAAGCAGCCATATTGACGTGGGGCGTCACAAGTTTACTGAAATATGATTTACAGGGAACTAAGTGTTTTAAGGATAAAATACAATGAGGGGTAAAATGGTATTTTTAGTCTCATCTCATTGTAGAACGTCTATAGAGGATTGAGTGACAAATATGGTTGTAACAATGGATAATTAATAGTGTATCTATATTGGATATAGAGTGTTCTATGAATTCAAGAGTGCAATTCTGAGTCTTTTGTGGAGTCACAATGAATTAATAAGTTAGTAAATTTATTTGTTAAATTTATGATAACTTATTAGAGCTTGATTTCATAGGCCCATGGTCCTCACTTTACTTTGGATAAAATAATCTTGATAGTCTCAATTAATTGATTTAATTATCAATTAGAATTATCAAGTTGACCTGGTCAATTTTGGATAGTTTCGCATAGTTATACAATTTAGAGAAGAAAAGAAATTTTAGGGCAGATTTATTAATTCAAACAAATTGGTGTCTAAATTAATAAATAGTTTAAATCAAGGTTCATATTATAAATAATTAATTTTATAAAGGATTTAAATAATTATTTAATTAATTAAATCAATAGAAAACAATACAGACCTTGATTTTAAGTCCAATAGGCTTATAATTAAATGGGAAATTTCATGCGCCTAAAACTCATGATAATTTCAACCTAATGGCTGATATTACCTATTATTTTATTGACTTTTTAATTAAATAAATGACCTAATTGAGCCTATGAAATGAATTTTAAGTGAAAGTTGAGAAAAGAGATCAACAAATGATCATAAGATCTATTTTTTATGCTTTAGGGTTTTAGACTCTCTCTACAGCAAAAGTCTTTTTCCAAGCCTCTAAATTCTCTTCTTTTCTTCTTCTCTTTGTATCTATCTCATGTGTTGAGAATTTCTCACTCTATTCTAGGTGATTCTAAGGATACTTTGGAAGGTTGTGAAGATAATAGAAGATCAATTCAGCTATTGGTGATACTCTGCGACAGAAAGGATACAAGGATTAGAGAAATTGAAGGAAGGACTAATACATTCTCTTGCATATAATGTAGTGTTCTTATCATTATCTCTGTTTAAATTCAATTGTAGAAATATGTTCTCTCCCCCGCCCTGACGGCCACTGAAAGCACCCCGTGCCCTCCTATCAGAACCAGGAGGAATAAAAGAATTTTGGGCCTTTCTCTTTTGCTCACTGGAGCCACTACCCCGACTAGAACCAGTGAAAGGAGGCACCATCCTCTGAGCATCATGCCTTGCGGTGCCCTCTTGCCATATCCGATACTCGGCCCCCTTAGCGGTAAGGGCCTTCTCCACTACCTATGCATAGGTGGTAGTCCTCGGATCTAACGTTATCTTGACATCATGGGATATCATGACGTTCAATCCCCGCACAAACCAATCCCTCCATGCCATATCAGTAAGCACCAAGTTTGGTGAGAACTTTGCCAACTAGTCAAACTTCAATGCATATTCTATAACTGCCATCAGATTCTGAGTCAGATTAACAAACTCATCCACCTTTGCAGCTCGGACTGCAACACTGTAGTATTTTTCATTGAAGATGTCCCTAATTTCTTCCTAGGTCATAGCTGTCACATCCCTCCCCTTGGACACAACTTCCCACCAGACGCGAGCGTCTTCTCTTAACATATAACACGCACAGACCACCCTCTCATTCCCTTCCACCCTTATGAAATCCAGGATGGAATCCACTACTCTTCCCACAGTGGGTCTGGACCGCCCTCAAAGGTGGGAGGATGTTGCTTCTTGAACCTCTCGTATGAATGCTCCCACATGTTCTCCATCACAGGCTGGGCTGGCACTGGTGCCACAACCTGTGCAATATGTATCCCAATACCCCAAGGAGGGGCCTGCTGCCTCAATTCTAGAAGCTCGTGTTCTATTCGTTGAAGTCTTGCTTCCATTTCGGCAAACAATTGTTGCCAGTTCTGTGGGGCAGGTGGGGGGCTTGTCCCTGGTTGTCATCTTCAACCACATTGTCGCGGAGTTTAATCGATCACTGAGGCATAACTTCAATATGCCTACAATCAATGATGTCGCACATCAGGCACAATAACAACATCCAAAAACCACCTCCCGACCCCATCAATCAGTCACAAATAACTGTTCAACACATCCCACACATTGCATAAGCATATAGTAATCAAGGGGTCGTGCCCTGACATCATACATGTATAAACACATTCATCATGCTCTATCTATAATATTCAGGCAAATATGGCAATTTTAAACAAGCAATTAAACACATAGTTCATTTAATACCAACCAACCCTGAGTCGAGCTTATCTCTGGCAGCAAGCGTACATGTTCAATCGATCTCTAAGAACCATAAACCTTGGCACGCTCTGATACCAAGTTGTAACGCCCTACTACCGTAGAGTCGTTACCATGTGATTTATAAATGTTCCATTAGCTCGCTAATCGAGGTTTTAGGTTGAAAAGTGTGATTAAATCAAAATAAAAACTCATTTGACAAACATTAATTATAAAGATTTGCACCTTCATTTAAATTCGTAAAAGTTATACATTTAGGATCCCAAAATATTGTTTAAAAGTGTATTACAACTCAAAAATGTGAATACAGTCAACCAAAGCGACAAAACCAACCATTACAACATATTCCTCAAAATAACCCCGGTCGTGGCAGCCAGGTAGGTCGAAAATGTACACGCCACTCCATGCTCTCCAACTCATGGTTGATTGATCTTTCCCTTGCCCTTACCTGCACCATAGAGCACCTGTGAGCCGAGGCCCAGCAAGAAAACTCAACGAATACATATCATAATACAATCCAATGATATACAACATAAACAGACAACTTAAACACATAGTGGCCTATGCTGACCCAGGTTCTTTACTAGGCACTGGGTTCACGGTCTTCACCGAGAGGGTGGATACAGAACCCTTAGAGGGTCTTGCCCTAGCGATCTGCATTCAGCATGCCTTCACCGTTCTCCGCCTTTGTCGTTCCCGACCTTTCCCATTCTCGGCCTTTGTCGTTCTCGGCCTTCGCCATTCATTCATAATCATGCACAACATAGCATAGAATTTACAAGTATTCACAAATATATTAAACACAAATAAAAGGGCCACGCCCTGAAAAATAGGGCCATTCTATGCTCTACGGGCACAAAAAGTTTTCTTACCTGTGTCCCAAGCTGATAGATTAACGCGATCCCGAGCACGATCCCCTAAACCCGAGTCTTGATGTAAAACCTAGTCACAACTCCATAATAAATAGATATCCATCAATCCCTAACCAATTAAGAACTTCAGATAAAAATACTAGCCTTTGGGACCTTGAATTCTACTAAACTGGGTAGTAGAATCCTACTCGAGCCTTAACATTTGGGTTCCTGAGCTTAAAACCTTCAATTGGTCAACATTGTCTATTTGAGCTGCGGCCCAGCCCTTAAAGGCCATGTAGCACCACAAGTCAGAGAGCCTTGGGCTATCATCAAAGGGACACGGGTTGTGGCGCGCCTCAGCCTGCACCACGACGCCTGGGCAAAAATCTGAGGCTCCCAAGCCTCTGAGCTCATGCAGGTCGCAGCGCCTGAGGAACATAGTGGCAGCTCGAGCCCCAAAACCCAAAAATCCCATGCATTTCCACTTCATTTTCCTCAGCCTAACTAACCAATTCTCAGCCAAATCAATCCCTACACTCAAAATTCAACCTACAATTCATACCATAGCAGCATAACTGTAACGCCCTAATCTCTAGGGACCGTTATGGTGTGCATTTTAAACAGTGCTAAACTCGCTAATCGAGCCATTTGGCCTTAATCGTGTAACTAAGTATGATTAGAGGTTTAGGATTAAAATTTTGGTTAAGATACAACGTTTCATTAAAACATTTACTGTATACATTGGGATCCCAAAAATATAATTTAAAGGTTAATTAAAATAAAATGTTTACAACCAGCCGACCTAGGCGACAAAATAGGGTTTACCCCTAGTTCCTCTTTCAACCCTCGGCCGTGGCGGTCAAGCAGCCGCATATGTACACATCGTCACCTAAGTTCTCCAACTCAAGGATGGTCCAACTTTCTAATGCCTTTACCTGCACCACATAGCACCCGTGAGTCGAAGCCCAGCAAGAAAACTCAATATGCTCATGAACAGTAATAACATGTTACTAAATCATAATGTGCATGCCTAATAATAATAGCCCTATTCATGCATGCAAATAAATCCAAACAATGATGATTCTGGATCCTACCCTCCTGCAAGGATGACTATCAAGTCAATCCTAATCAGATGAGTGATTTAACACTTTGAAGTTCTGGTAACCATGCTGGAGTGTATAGCCCTAATCAGACGAGTGATTTAACACTTTGAGGTTCTGATAACCATGCTGGAGCATATAGCCCTAATCAGATGAATGATTTAACACTTTGAGGTTCTGATAACCATGTCGGGGCGTATAGCTTTAATCAGATGAGTGACTGATGAGTAAGTCACTAACTTAAACTAGATAAGTAAGCAATGCAACCAGGCATATATCATATGTCAAATATCCAAATGTAGGGCATTCAGCATGCTTACTTAACAGTCGCTAGCATAATTATGATCATGCACAAATGCAGAGACTCAAGCTCTGATCAAACTCATATTCAATATTCATGCCAGGCCCTAATCACATGTTCCTCATGCATCACATGCATCACAGACTGGGTGCAGTTTTCTTACCTCTAGTTCGAGCGAGAAATAACAAATGAACAACCCTTGAGAACGATCGATCCTTTAATCCCTTAGCGGTCACCTAGTCATAACCAAATATGGAACTCCAATTAATGAAATCAACATTAAAAGGTTCTTGACCTAAACCTCACTCCCGGAACCCCGAATCGTACCCAAACGGTGAGTAGATTCAATCCCGAGCCTTAGGAATTGAAACCCCAAGCCAAAAACCCTCAAAAGTCCCCAAAATATGCATAAGGAAACACAGGGTAGCGCTATAGCGCTGCCCCTCTAGCGCCCCAACGCTACAACCAGGATTGATTTTCCCTAGCTAACGTTGTAGCGCCCTCCCTTGGGCGATATAGCGCTAGGACCAGGCTGATCAGCCCTGGTTTTTCCCTCCTTCGAGTCCTCCATTTCCAACTTGAAAAACCATCTTCCAAACTTTATCCAAAACCCCAAATGAACCTAAATATCTACTCTAAATGTCCTAGGCATCATAACCCAAACAAACTTTGTGAAAACCCCCATTGAATTCTCAACTTTCAAACCAAAACCCAACTGAAACTCAATAAGAAAATAGAGCAAGAAACCAGAGATTCTATGGTTAAAAACTTACCTCAAGCTCAGAATTACACCCTTTTCAATGGTAGGACATAACCCAAATCCCTCAAGGCTTGGTTCCCTAGCTTGGTTCCTCAAAACCAACTTCAAAATTCAAGAAGAAAAAAAGAAGAAAAGATGAACAGTTGAAGGAGGAGATGATGCTCTGTTTTGGTTCAGCCTTCCACAGCCTTCTAATGGCTAAATATAACCTTAGGGTGAAAAGACAATATTGCCCCTAAGCCTAATTAAAACCCTTAACAACCACCAAGGGCAAAATCATACTTTCCCGCCTATCTCGTTAATCATAATTAACACCCTCCAATTCCCGTTATTCCCAATATTCTCAAATGCTAATAAATCATATCCCATTACCCTTTAATTCCCAGTAATGTTCTAATCACCAAAATACCCCGAGACTCAATCCGAGCCCCGAAATTAACCCCGTTATGACCAGACCGATAACTTGCATTCAAAGATCGTCTCATGTCGAATGGTTCCAACAAATCCACATATAATGTGGTATTATTCATAATTCACCAACATGCATAAAAATACACAACTACGTCCTCATCGGGCCAAATTACCAAAATGTCCTTATAATTAAAAATAGACCCATATGCATGATTTATCATCATATTATAATATAATTCACATAAACATGCATATAATCATTTAATGGCATAATAAATCAATTATTGCCCTCCCGACCTCCTAATCAAGGTCCTAAACCTTATTAGGGATTTTGGGGCATTACAATTATCCCCTCCTTACAGAAATTTCATCCTCAAAATTTATCTGAACTGCCCGGAATAAGAATTCTGCACAACTGATTCCAGTTTCCCAGGTCGTTCCCTCGACCTCACTATCTCTGTAACATTATGTTGACTCAAAGTATAACTTTGTTCCTTAGAACCTTATTCTTTCTGTCTCACATATGGACTGGCTACTCCTCAAAGGATAACTTAGCCTAAATCCCCAGATTCTCATAACTCAACTCATGAGTTTCTTTTAACCCATGTCCTTAACATGGAAATCTAAAATACATTGTATACAGCTGAAAATGCCAAAGATAAGGCCAATCCAAAGGCAACCTGATTGATCCTGTCCAGGATTCAAATGGTCATATCAATCTAGAGCTCAACTTTCCCTTAATTCCTCACCCCTATCCATGGTGATACTTTAAGGAAGATACAATTTTCTACTTGGAACTCCACATTCCTGCATTTCAAATCAATATAACTTTTTCCATTTACTCTGAGAAGTGAGCATCCAAGCTCTAACCTCTAATAATCTCAATGATCCCTTGAACTACCTCAGGATCCAAAATCAACATCTCACCCATCTTATTCCAATGAACGGGTGATAATCATTCTCTATCATACTTCATCTCATAGAGTGCCCTTCCACTACTGGATAACTCTCTCTCTCTCTCTCTCTCTCTCTCTCTGATTTACCATCAGTCTAAGGATAATGAACTGCACTAAATTCCATCTATATACTCATTTCCTTCCTTAACCCTCCCAAGACCTGGAAGTAATAATAGAGTCTTCATCTGATAAGATAGACCTTGAATTTCATGAAGGCGTACTACCTCTTTCACAGAAAATCTGAATACTGATCACTATATTATTCGTCCTTACTGATAGAAGTGAACTCAATTTAAATACTGGTCCACAATGACCCAAACCAATTCACGATGACCCACTATCTTGGGCAGCTCCATCGCGAAGCCTGTCGCGATGTTTCCTTATTTCCATTATAAAATTCTCAAAGGCTACAATGGCCTTACTGATTTCTTATGCTTAGATTTGACCTGCTAACAGGTTAAAAACTTTGCCATATATACCATTATGTCCCTCTCCATCCCATGCCATCAATATAAGGCTTTCAAACTCTGTACATTTTCCATTATGCCTGGATAAAGAGAATAAGAGAATAGTATGAGATTCATCCAGAATCTCCCATTTAATCTCAATGTCCATTGGATTCCAAATTCGATCCTAATACCACAATAAATTCATACCTGACACTGCATAATCCTTAGCTAAGACTATCCCTTCAATTCTCCCATCTGTGGTTCACTTAACTATCTTTCCTTTAATCCTTTCTGCAAGAGTAAACTCAAGTATACAGCTGGCCACCTGGCCCACCAGAAACTCTACTCTAGTTCTGGTCAGATCCTTTAACCAACATGATGCATATGCAAAAAAAATTCCATGTCACTGAGGTGTCATAACAACCTGCAAACGGATTCTGATCTGTAAGAAGACTCAGAACTCTTTACCAAAGCACATATAATGTCCTGCCCATCCAAGGAAACTCCTGCCCCTAAGGCGTTCCTTATCCTTGGAAAATCTCCGCAGAGAATATACCACAATACCATTGATCAAGATGATCACAAATCCAATTCATATAATCCTTGAATTCCTGCTCATCTAATCCATCCAAACATAACTTAGTGTTAACCATTTCCTCAAAACATAACTTAGCACTCCTAGTGCCCTTATCTAATACAACATCAGTCTTCTGCATATTCTTCCCCCTAATCTCTAGCAGGTACTAACCAGATCAAAGATCCACCTTGGAGAATACCACCTTATCCAATAACTGAGCCTTAAGTTCTTACAACTTTGCTGAAGTCGCTCAATACAATACCCTAGACCTGATTCCATCTCTGGCACCAATCCAATCACCATTTATCTCTTTATGTAAACGTAATCCTAACAAATCCCCTGGAAATCCATCCAGAAACTCACAGACTACTCCAGTCTGTCCTAATCTCACTAGCACAACCTAAGTGGTATCCACCACACCAGCTAGGAGTTATATGCATCCTCCTACAATAGATCTCTAGCTCCCAAATACAGATGTCATAAACATACAAAATCCATGCACAGTGTCAACTGCCACAAGGGTCTCCCACTTTCAAAGCAAGAGTTACTATCATTTCCTTGCAATCCAGCATTGCCTCACACTTGGTTAACCAATCCAAATCCAGGATTATCTCGAAATCAATCATAACCAACATTATCATATCAACTGATGAGTCTTCTCTTCACCATAATCTACCTAATCTCTTAAAACTTACCCATAGAGTATCACATTCTCTTTATAACATAACCATGCAGTCTGCATATCACCCCTATGCCTCTCTATATGCAACAAGCAAAGAAACAACATGCCACCAAAACTAGTCAGCACAATACAAAAATCAGAACTAGAAAGTTGACCTGCCACCCCTGAGGAACCAACCTCAGTCTCAATCTCCGACTCTGACTGCCTCGGAATGAACACTCGAGCTGGAGTTGAGTTGTCCATCCCCTTTTGCCCATCTTTCCTTTGCTTTGGGAAATCCTTCTTGAAATGCCCAACCATTTCACATAAGAAACATGCCTTTGCTCGGCATTCTCCTAGATGACGCCTCTTACACCGAGCACATTCTGGGTATGTCCTCCAGCTCTTTTTCTTACTCGCTCCCATAAATGGATGTATCACTGTCTGAGCTCTGTGCTCTCCAGCACTCTCTTGCTCAATCTGATTTCATGCACTCTCAACAACAAGAGCCTTCCCTACCACCTGAGCATAGGTAGAGATTTCATGCATTGGGGCAACTCTATTGCCCTGAGCTACTCTGGGATTCAATCCCCTAAATAAACCTTTCCTTACTAGCTTCATCTGTGGGTACCATATCATAAGCAAACTTGGACAACCCATCAAATTTGTTAATATACTCGGTTACTGTTGCATTTCCCTAAACCAGGTTCATAAACTCATTCATCTTAGCAGTCTTGGCTGCATCACAATAATACCTTTCACTGAACAGCTACCTAAATTCTTTCCAGTCCATCATAGCTGTGTCTTGCGTCTGGGATATTACTTCCCACCATGTTCGTGCATCATCCCGCAATACATATGTCGCACAAATCACCCTATTGTGACCTACCAGCCCTATACTGTCAAGAATGGAACTGATCATGCCCATCCATTGCTCAGCTCTAAATGGATCTAGGCCTCCCTCAAAGACTGGAAGGGAATACTCCCATAATCTTCCACAGAGAAATTCCCATCTGCTCTCAACCCTAGGCTGAGCCAAAACCGGTGCCTCTCCTTGCATAGCAAAGGAAGAGGTGTTTCTTGACAGGTTCTGTTGTTGCTTCAAACACCTAATCTCTTCCTCTTGCCTCTGCAATCTTAATTACAAATCTGTAATCATTTGCTGGAAATTTTGAGGGGCAGATGAAGAACTCAACCCCTGGTTGAAACTCCCAGCCTCTGTATAACCACCATTAGGTCTCATTATCTGCCTTGGATACATACCTGCTGGTCGAATCTGCAGTCAATAACTTGACTCATTAAACATGATGAGCATATCAAGAGCTTTCCCCACAGGAACAATCTTACCACACTACAATCACAAACCACTGCAGTGCTAAAAACATGCCCATAGCATCATGCATCACTCATAATCCCTGCTCTTCCAACATTCACACCAAGCTTCCAACTCCAGCATGCAAATATCACATTTATATAAATATATATATTCATGGAGCAGGTAATCATATAGTCAAAAGCCAGGCTCTATCAGAATCTCATGCTCCCTAATACAATGTGCAGGTAAAGCATTTACATTCTATTTAAGCAGTTAAGCACATAACTATAGAAATAGTAACCATCCCCTGGGTGAAGCTCTCTTTAGTGACGAGTGTACATGCCCAGCTTGTCTTCAGGAACCCTTAACCTTGGCTCACTCTAATACCAAGTTGTAACACCCTATTCTCTAGGGGCTGTTACGGTGTGCATTTTAAACAGTTCTAAACTCGTTAATCGAGTCATTTGGCCCTAATCGTGTAACTGAGTATGATTAGTAGTTTAGGATTAAAAAATTTTGTTAAGATACAACGTTTCACTAAAACATTTACTGTATACATTGGGATCCCAAAAATATAATTTAAAGGTTAATTACAAGAAAATATTTACAACCAGCTGACCTAAGCGGCAAAATAGGGTTTAACCCTAGTTCCTCTTTCAACCCTCGGCCGTGGCGATCGAGCAGCCGCATATGTACACATCGTCACCTAAGCTCTCCAACTCAAGGATGGTCCAACTTTCTAATGCCTTTACTTACACCATATAGCACCTGTGAGCCGAAGCCCAGCAAGAAAACTCAATATGCTCATGAATAGTAATAACATGTTACTAAATCATAATGTGCATGCCTAACAATAATAGCCCTATTCATGCATGCAAATAAATCCAAACAATGATGGTTGTGGATCCTGCCCTCCTACAAGGATGACTATCAAGTAAATCCTAATAAGATGAACAATTTAACACTTTGAGATTCTGGTAACCATGTTGGAGCGTATAGCCCTACTCAGATGCTTGATTTAACACTTTGAGGTTCTGATAACCATGCTGGACCGTATAGCCCTAATTAGATGAGTGATTTAACACTTTGAGGTTCTGATAACCATGATGGGGCGTATAGCCCTAATTAGATGAGTGACTGATGAGTAAGTCACTAACTTAAACCAGATGAGTGACTGATGAGTGAGTCACTACGGGGGCTCAACACCCATAGCCATGTGACGATACAGTCACCTGGGCCTTCTAGCCCTGGCTTTAAGCGACTATCCATAAGCTAGACAAGCGCTTTTAGTTTTCATCGAACTTGAGGTCGGTCCGGCACTAATGCTCATGATGATTCATTCAATGCTGATGTTGATTAGATCTAATCTTTTCGGCTTGCGTTAAACACGCTAAAACCATTCTTGACTATTAAGACAATACCATACGACCAGTGCTCAGTACTACTGCCGAATTTGACTAATGAGTCACAGCTTCACAGTTAATACTGACACCATTGCCGATTCTGACTAATGAGTCAGTATCGTGCACAAGTAAGCAATGCAACCAGGCATATATCATATGTCAAATATCCAAATGTAGGGCATTCATCATGCTTACTTAACAGTCGCTAGCATAATTATGATCATGCACAAATGTAGAGACTCAAGCTCTGATCAAACTCATATTCAATATTCATGTCATGCCCTAATCACATGTTCCTCATGCATCACAGACTGGGTGCAGCTTTCTTACCTCTAGTTCATGCGAGAAATAACAAATGAACAATCCTTGAGAACGATCAATCCTTTAATCCCTTAGCGGTCACCTAGTCATAACCAAATATGGAACTCCAATTAATGAAATCAACAATAAAAGGTTCTTGACCTAAACCTCACTCCCGGAACCCCGAATCATACCCAAACGGTGAGTAGATTCCATCCCGAGCCTTAAGAATTGAAACCTTAAGCCAAAAACCCTCAAAAGTGCCCAAAATATGCATCAGGAAAAACAGGGTAGCACTACAGCACTGCCCCTCTAGCACCCCCAGTGCTACAACCAAGATTGATTTGCCCTGGCTGGCGATGTAGTGCCCTCCCTTGGGCGATGTAGCGCTAGGACCAGGCTGATCAGCCCTTGATTTTCCCTCCGAGTCCTCCATTTCCAACCTAAAAAACCATCTTCCAAACTTCATCCAAACCCCCCAAATGAACCCAAATATCTACTCTACATGTCCTAGGCATCATAACCCAAACAAAAATTTGCGAAAAACCCCATTGAATTCTCAACTTTCAAACCAAAAACCCAACTGAAACTCAATAAGTAAACAGAGCAAGAAACTAGAGATTCTATGGTTAAAAACTTACCTCAAGCTCATAATTACACCCTCTTCAATGGTAGGACATAACCCAAAACCCCCAAGGCTTGGTTCCCTAGCTTGGTTCATCAAAAACAGCTTCAAAATTCAAGAAGAAAAGATGAACGGTTGAAGGCGGAGATAATGCTCTATTTTGGTTCAGCCTTCCACAGCCTTCTAATGGCAAAATATAACCTTAGGGTGAAAAGACCATATTTCCCCTAAGCCTAATTAAAACCCTAAACAGCCACCAAGGACAAAATCATCATTTCCTGCCTATCTCGTTAATCATAATTAACACCCTCCAATTCCCGTTATTCCCAATATTCTCAAATGTTAATAAATCATATCCCATGACTCTTTAATTCTCAGTAATGTTCTAATCACCAAATTACCCCGAGACTCATCTCGAGCCCCGAAATTAACCTCGTTATGACCAGACCGATAACTTGCATTCAAAGATCGTCTCATGTCGAATGGCTCGAACAAATCCACATATAATGTGGTATTATTCATAATTCACCAACATGCATGAAAATACACAATTACGCCCTCAACGGGCCAAATTACCAAAATGCCTTATAATTAAAAATAGACCCATATGCATGCATTTATCATCATATTATAATATAATTCACATAAACATGCATATAATCATATAATGGCATAATAAATCAATTATGGCCCTCCTAGCATCCTAATCAAGGTCCTAAACCTTATTAGGGATTTTGGGGCATCACAATAACCACCCCAATACATAGCCTATAACCCATCAAAATCCAAAAATCAGACTAAGCTTAAACTTTAAAAATGACTTCTAACTACTGCCAATAACTTAACACAATTTAGTATAGATTTGATGATTTTGGCATGAGCTAATTCCCAAGCACCTCAAGCCTCCAATTCTTCAATTCCTTAGGAAAACTCCTCAAGAATTCATCAATACCTCCAAGCACACCAAAGAGAGAGAGAGAGAGCAGAGAGAAAGAGAGAGAAGTCTGAGAGAGAGTATGGGTTCTTTCTAATTCTGGTGGGTTCTAGTGTCTAAGGCCATCCAAGTTTATTCCCAGCTTTCAAAATATCTAAAATGTCCTTAAGTCTATCCTTAATCCTTTAATGCCATCAAGGGCAATCCCATCATTTGCCACTTCTCGCTAATTCCTCAAGTGTTCCTATAATTCCCCATTTAACCCCTGACATACTTAAACAATCACTAATTCACTACCCGTTATCCGGTAATCCCAAACACATACTTTGTCCCCAAAATACCCGTAGGCTCCCCTCGAGCTGGGTACTCAACCCTGTTGTGACTATTTCGCTATTCTGCTCCCTAGGACCGTCTCGAATCACACCTCACAAATATATCACCACAATCTTGTGGTACCAAGCACAACACACATATAATTCACATTTATGCCATCAATAGACCAAAATTACAATTATGCCCCTATTAACCAAAATGGGCCCACATGAATGTTTAATTCACCTAAACATGCATTTCTAATCACATAATCATTTAATCCACATAATAACACAATTAAATCAGTTATTGCCCTCCTGGCACGCTAATCAAGGCACTAAGCCTTATTAACAAATTTGGGACGTTACAGTGGGCCTAATCAATTAATAAAATGAATGTTTAAATTCCTGTCTTTTGGACCTTGTATGGAAGTACGGGGGCCTTAGTAGTGGGAACGACATACTGGACCCAGCCCTCCTCCATACAAGCCCAATTGTTAAGGCTCATTTGCCTAAGTTTGACTTAATTGTATAGGTTCATTATAATAGTTATTCCTAAATATTGATTAGCAACAAGTTAATTCTAATTTAATTGAATTTGTTTCAATGTGACACTTTAGAATTAATAGAAAATTATAGGACTTTGGTTTTAAAAATTTAATTTTACATTTTTTTGGATAACCATAGTCATTAATCTTCGAAAAATAATAAAAAATATTATTTTAATAATGAGCTTATTTTAAGAATTAATATTTGATCTCCACCGTTAGTTTAACAATGTCAATGACTTAATGGGGCCTCAAGACGCTTTGATTCGTCCCCCTACGGAAGGTGCTCATTAGTTATTTTGACAAGGTTAGATTTCGAAAAATAGATAATTATAGGTCAAATTTGTTGGGGTTTTATGCCCTAATTAAAACCCAAATTCTTTGTAATCTCATTTCATTATCAATAAAAGAATAGAAATCATTTTTTGACTTGGTCAATCACTTTGCTCACATGTTTTATTTTCATGATTATTTGTTTAATATAAACTTCTATTAAATCTCGAGCATATAGCTAATCTTATTTATAGTGAGATAATCACAGTGGAATATAAATATGATTATATGTTCAAAATAAGTTAGTCCTAAGATTAGTCAGTGCACAAGATTTATATTGACTTGCCAATCTACGATATGATCTACTTACACATTACAGTGTTATATTCTTTCCAGAACATTAGCAAAGTAGATAAGATCGGATGTATTTGTTACATCGGACTGGACCGATATTGGCAGTTGATAAGATAAGTAAACATACAGTTATTATCTATTGTAGTCATATCATATAGTTGACCATAGGTCAATTCAATCTCAATTCTAAGTGGTTAGTATTCTAACTGATTGTAATATTTGAGTTCTTTGACTTGTTCGTTACCAACTTACCCTACGAACTAGCCCATACTTACATCTTGGGAACTCGGTAGTATAATTGAGTGGGAGTGTTAATCATAGATATGAATATCTATAGCTTCTGATGAAGAAGTGAAACGATGGTTTCCTTTTAGTTTGGTTCAAGGTGTTAAATGATAGAGATCTCATTTCAGTAATTAAATTAGTTTACTGAAATATCTTACAAGGAACTAACTGTTTTAAGGATAAAATACAATGAGGGGTAAAACAGTATTTTAGTCCTATCTCATTGTAGACCGTCTGTAGAGGATTGAGTGATAATTATTGTTGTAACGATGGATAATTAATAGTGTATCTATATTTGTTATAGAGCGTTCTATGAATTTAAGAGTGCAATTCCGAGTCTATAGTGGAGTAACGAGGAATTAATAAGTTAGTAAATTTATTTGTTAGATTTATGATAACTTATTGGAGCTTGATTTCTTAGGTCCATGGTCACTATTGTACCTTGGATAAAATCATCTAGATAATCTCAATTAATTGATTTAATTATCAATTAGAATTATCAAAGTTGACCAGGTCAATTTTGGATAGTTTCACAGAGTTATGTAATTTTGAGAAGAAAAGAGAAATTAGGACAAATTTATTAATTAAGATAAATTAGTATCTAAATTAATAAATAAGTTTAAATCAAGTTTAAAATTATAAATAATTAATTTGATAAAGGATTTAAATGATTATTTAATTAATTAAATCAATAGAAAATAATACAGGCCTTGATTTTAAGTCCAATGAGCTTATAATAAAATGGGAAATTTCACGGGCCTAAAGCCCATGATAATTTTGACCTAGGGCTTTAAAATGGCTATTATTTTATTGATTTTTTAATTAAATTAAATGGCCTAATTGAGTCTATAAAAGGAGTGCTTAGAGAGAAGTCATAAGTTAACATTTCTAGGACGACAAATAAGTTTAATCACTGGTTTTCTGATAGTTTTAGATTCTCTCTAAACACAAGTCATTTTCTAAGCCTCTTATTATTCTTTTCTCTTCTTCTCCCTGTTTCTATCTCATGTGTTGAGAATTGTCCACTCTAGTCTAGGTGATTCTAAGGATACATTGGAAGATTGTGAAGAAATTAGAAGAACGGTCTCAGTTTCTTGATAATACTCTGCGACAAAAAGGATACAAGAGTTAGAGAAACTGAAGGAAGGACTCTTTCATTCCATTGCGTATACTGTAAGTATTCTTATCTTTGTTTCTCTTTCAATCCAATTTTAAAAACATGTTCTAGGTTATCTCATATTAATATGTTTAATATTAGATCTACATGAAAATAAATAAAGATCATGTATAAGTTTTTCCAACAACTGGCCTCAGAGCCTTTGGTAATCTTTATTTTCATGCATGAACATGTTTAAAATTGGATTATTTGATATGTTTGAATAATTGGATGGTTTTCACGTTTTTATGAAGCATAATGGTTTTATGTAAATTTTAGCAAATTTTTAGGTTATTTTGTTGTGTTTTCTATGATATTAATTTTTATATATATTTTATTTTGTGTAAAACATGTTAAAAATTAATTAGAAACGGTTTTGGTTTGAAAAATTGGTCCAAATTTTTTTCTGGGAAAATTGGTCTGGCTGCCACACATGCACGCACATCATGTGCACCAGTGCGCACAACCTCAGCGCACGTCTCGCGCGCCCTGCGCACATCACGCGCGCGCCCAGCGTGCATCGCATGCACCCTCAGTGCGCGTCCCTCGGCAGCCTCCTGTGCTGCACGCGTACACCACCACCAGCCCAACCAGGTGAACAGTACCCATTATGGGTACTGTTCATCATATATATATTTTTAATTATTTATAATCAAAGCCAAAAATATCATATTTGTTTTTGTATTTAAATTTTTTTTTTAAATAAGATATTTTTGTTAGTTGGGATTTAAATAATTAGATATTTTCTACAAAGATTCAAATTCAAATTTAAAAATAGACTAACAACTTAATTTTAAATCTTTTAATATATAAAAATATTAGAATTATGATATCAGCTATTTAAGATATTTTTATTTAAATTCTTGATTTTTTTTATTAAATCATTATTTGAAAATATAAATATCCTTTTATTCTATAATTTTTTTAATAATTAAATTATTTGAAATTTGAATATTGTTATTTATATATTTTTATAAATATTTGAATTTGATTAACTGTTTTGAGATTTTTTAGGATTGTTATAACTATTTATATTATATTTTATTTTTTAATGGTTAAAATATTAGCTAATAGTTATAACAACACAAGATATTTTGGAAAATAGTTAAGATATTGATTTTAAATTTTAAAATTGGTTAAATTTGAAAAATATCATTTTTTTTCAACCAATTAATAAAATATTTTTTTTTAATAAATGGGATTAAAATTAACTTTGGTTAATTGTTGATAAAGCCTATTTAAATTAAATTAATATATTTTTTCAAATTAACCTAAAACCAAGTTGATTGTTGATAAATGAAATTTAAATTAACTATTGTTAATTGTTAATAAATTTCATTCAAATTGACTTATTTTTTGTAAAAATTTAATTAATTTGAATATTTTGAAAAATTCTAGATAATTAATTGTGGTATTTTTGCAAATGAAAATAATTGTTGTATTTTTGTATAAATTCATAGAATTGCTCATATAGTAACATGATTAGGCCCATCCAATTATAACATGTCTGTTTGCACTATATGTGGCATTTTTCAATTGGGCTTAGATGCATATAGTGGCCCATATGTTTGTTAGATATGTGGTATTTTTCCAAATAAAATATTCATAAAATGATAGGTTTTATTTGGGCCCATTAGAAAATGTAAAGTTTAAATTCCTCTCTTGTGGGCGATTCCACTTGTGAAGGCCCATTTGCTTTGCATAACTATAGTGGGCCTAATCGGTTAATAACAATTAATAAAAAAAAGGTTTAAATTCCTGTCGTTTGGACCTTGTATGGAAGATAGGGGACCTTTGTAGTGGGAACAACATACTGGACCCAACCCTCCTCCATACAAGCCCAATTGTTAAGGCTTATTTACCTGAGTTGGACTTAATTGTATAGATTCATTATATTAGTTAAACCTAAATATTGATTAGCAACAAATTAATCTAAATTAATTGAATTTCAATGTGGCACTTTAGAATTAATAGGAATTTTGTTTTAAAAATTTAATCTGTTTAATTTTTTTTTGGAAAACCATAGTCATTAATTTTCTAAAAATAAATAATAAAAAATAATATATTTTAATTTAATAATGAGCTTATTTTAATAATTTTATTCGATCTCCACCATTGGTTTAACATAGTCAATAGCTTAATGGGCCTCGAGGTGCTTTGATTCGTCCCCTACAAAAGGTGTTCATTAGTTATTTTGACAAGGTTAGATCTCGAAAGATAGATAATTATAGGTCAAATTCTACTAGACTCACCCTACAGTGACTACTAGGACTAAGTCTATGATTATCGAAACTGTGGGTCTAGCTCATAAAATAAGAGATTTTGTTTTCTTATTTTGATCGAATAGTAGGTTGTTAATAGTGGTGTCCATCATTAAATGAGAACTAGTGGTATTTTTTACTCTCGCCAACTAGGACAAGGATATCATAGATTAGTTAAAAACCTAAAGAAATAGAGATATAATTGTGTTTGGTATTTTTTCTCATATCTTACATATTTTGGTATATGTTCTGCTATTTCTTGAAATTTGTGTGAATAGAAGTTTTATTGAGAAAATGTGATTGATTTTTATTTTATTGATAATTTGTAGTTTTAAGTTAAGTAGTGTCTGTGTCTACTCCCATCCTTTCTTAACTTTCGATGGAGAAACTCACTGGAGAAAACTTCCTTAATTGGAAGCAGAAAATCAACATTGAATTGATTGGTGACAACTTTGAATTCTTCATGATTGGGGAATCCCTAGAACAAGCACCATGTCTGCACGTTAGTGATGGCACCGTCAATGCTCATGATGGCACCGTAAATGCTTGGAAAGCACTGTCTCCGCACATACGTGAAGACACCGTAAATGCTCGAATGGCATCGTGTCTGCACGTTCGTGATCAACTCAACTATGGTTTGACGCAGCTCATGAACGAGCTTCAGACTTTTGAGTCTATCATGGGTGGACATAGTAAAGGAGGAGAAAATAAGACTATTGTTGTTGCTGCTGATCTAGCTAAGGCTGAAGCTATCCTAGCTTCATCTTCGAAAGCTGGAAATAAGAAGAAGAATGGACAAAACAACAACCCCAAGCCTGCAAAGGCTTCAAAGACGAGTGCACAACCATATGCACAGATTCCTAAGGGGAAGAACAAGAAAAGAAAGAAAGGTAAAGGTAAGTGTTTTCACTGCAAAGAGAAGGGGCATTGGAAACAGGATTTCCCCAAGTTTCTAGCAGCGAAAAAAAAGGTAATGATTATAGTTCATTTATCTTAGAAACATGTGTTTTAGAGAATGATAAATCTATTTGGATTATTGATTTTAGATCTACCAACCATGTTTGTAACTCTTTACAGCTTCTTGAATCGTGGGAGGAAGTGGACGAAGGCGGCTTAAAGCTTAGAGTTAGGAACAAAGCGTTCGTTAAGGTCCAAGCTAGAGGAAGAGCTCCTCTGAAGTTCAGAAATAAATTTTAATTTTAAATGATGTATTTTTTTATTCCGGATTTTAGTAGAAATTTAATTTCAGTTTCCATGTTGCAATTAGAACGATTTGTTATGACTTTCACAAATTTTAATATATATATTTCTTTCAATGGATCACAATTGTGTATTGCATGTTTGGAAAACGGGCTTTATATTCTGCGACCTAACGAACCCCTCGCTCTTAATAATGATTTATTCAAAGTAGTTAAACCTAGGACCAATAAACGTCAAAAGACCGATAACGATAATATGACATATTTATGGCACTTGAGACTAGATCACATTGGCTATGATAGGATTCAAAGACTTACAAAGGATGGACCTTTGAGGGAACTCACCTTAGGTGAATTACCTGTCTGTGAATCTTGTCTAGAAGGCAAACTGACCAAGCGTCCATTCTCTGCAAAGGGTGATAGGGCCAAAAAACCACTTGGTCTTGTGCATTCAGATGTTTGTGGACCTTTGAATGTACATGCCAGGGGTGTTTTTTAGTATTTCGTCACTTTCATTGACGATTACTCTAGATACTCATGTCTTTACCTAATGCATAGGAAATCATAAACATTTTCAAAGTTTCAGGAATTCCTAGCAATGGCTCAGAACCAATTAGGTAAAACATTAAAGATCTTGCGATCTGATAGGGGTGGAGAATATTTGGATAGCCAGTTCCAAGATCATTTAACTGAACTTGGGATTTTATCACAACTTACTTCCCCAGGTACTCCGCAACAAAATGGTGTAGCGGAACGCCGGAACAGAACTTTATTGGAAATGGTTAGATGCATGCTTAGTTTCTCAACTCTACCAACTTCATTCTGGGGACATGCAATTGAAACCGTGAACGACATTATCAATGTCGTGCCATCTAAATCAATCCCCAAAACACCTTTAGAATGCTGGAATGGTCATGAACCTAGTTTTCACCATTATAGAATCTGGGGGTGTCTCGCTCACGTCCTGAGGAAAAAGGAGGGAAAGCTAGAACCGCGAACTGAAGTTTGCATGTTTGTTGGCTATACTAAATGTACTCGAGGTGGACTTTTCTATAGTCATTCAGAGAAGAAAGTGTTTACTTCTACAAATGCTACTTTTCTGGAAAATGACTATGTCCAAAACTTTAAACCTCGCAGCAAAGTAGTTTTAGAGGAGATGGTTACAGAATTGACTCCAACCAATGTTCCATCATCATCAACGCGAGTTGATGATGAAATTCCCACTCTTCATGCCCAACCAATGCAAGTCGATTTAAATGAAGAAAGTACCACTGTTCCTGAGCAAATAGTCACGGAGCCTCGTCGTAGTGGGATGGTTTCTAGGAACCCAGTCGCTATGGTTTGGATGGTGAAACCAATATGGTTGTTGGTGACACTAGTGATGATGATATGTTTTCTTTCAAATAGGCAATGGCTAGCCCTGAAAAGGAACTATGGCTCGAAGCCATGAAATAGGAAATGGAGTCCATGTACTCAAATTCCGTCTGGGTTCTTGTGGAAGCACCTAATGACTTTAGGGCCATTGGGTGCAAGTGGATCTACAAGAAGAAACGAGGTGTTGATGGAAATATCAAGACTTATAAAGCTCGATTAGTGGCAAAGGGTTATACCCAAAGAGAAGGCGTGGACTATGAGGAAACTTTTAGTCTGGTAGCCATGCTCAAATCCATTCGCATCCTCCTATCCATAGTAGTCGCTCTCGACTATGAGATCTGGCAAATGGACGTCAAGATAGCTTTTCTTAATGGAAAGCTTGACGAAGTCATTTATATAGATCAGCTAGAAGGATTTAAAGTAGCTAGACAAGAAGGAAAAGTTTGCAAGTTGAATAGGTCCATCTATGGACTTAAGCAAGCTTCTCGTTCCTAGAATCTTAGGTTTGATGAAATAATCAAAACCTATGGCTTTGAAAAAAATATGAGCTCTGTGTTTACCAACTAAAGGCAAATCAAATAGTGGTATTCCTAGTTCTTTATGTAGATGATATCTTACTCATTGGAAACAATGTTAAGAAATTATCAAATGTGAAGAATTGGCTGAGCACTCAATTCCAGATGAAGGATTTGGGTGAAGCAAGTTATGTTTTAGGTATTTAGATCATTAGGGATAGAAAGAATAGACTCTTAGCTCTATCTCAAGCAGCTTACATAGATAAAGTGCTTGAACGTTTCTCAATGACAAATTCCAAGAAAGGGCGTCTACCCTCTTGCCATGGAATTCATCTTTCAAAGAAGCAGTCTCCCCAGACTCCTGAAGAGGAAGATGCAATGAGAAAAGTTCCTTACGCATCTGCAGTTGGAAGTTTGATGTATGACATGTTGTGTACTAGACCAGATATATGCTGTGCAGTGGGAGTAGTGAGCAGGTATTAGTCAAACCCAAGACCAGAACATTGGATAGTAGTTAAGCATATCCTGAAGTATTTAAGGCAGACTAGGGATTATATGTTAGTCTACAAGGGTGGTGTTCTGAACCCTGTAGGCTACACCGATTCAAATTTTCAAACTGATGTCAATGACAAGAAGCCTACTTCTGGAATGTTGTTTACTCTTGGGGGTGGAGCTGTGATATGGAGAAGCGTAAAGCTATGTGCAATCTCAGATTCCACCATGGAGGCTGAGTACATAGTTGCGTCAGAAGCAGCTAAGGAAATAGTCTGGCTAAAGAAGTTTTATTCAGATCTTGGTATTATTCTAGATATGGATAAACCACTTGTGTTGTTTTGTGACAACATAGGAGCGATAACCAATTCAAAAGAACCACGAAGTCACAAGAGGAGTAAGCATATAGATAGGAAGTATCACATAATTTGGGAATATGTGGCCAGAGGAGATGTGAAGGTCATGAATATTGCATCTGAAGACAATCTTGCAGATCCGTTTACAAAGACACTACCAAAAGCTACATTTGATAAGAATATCAATGAAATGGGATTAGTAGAATTAAGGCATTAGTTTCAATTAGTGCAAGTGGGAGTTTGTTGGGGTTTTATGCCCTAATTAAAACCCAATTTCTTTGTAATCTCATTTATTATCAATAAAAGAATAGAAATTAATTTTTGACTTGGTCAATCACTTTGCTCACATATTTTATTTTCATGATTATTTGTTTAATATAAACTTCTATTAAATCCTAAGCATATAGTTAATCTTATTTATAGTGACATAATCACAGTGGAATATAAATATGATTATATGCTCAAACATAAGTTAGTCCTAAGATTAGTCAGTGCACAGGATTTACACTGACTTGCCAATCTACGATATGATCTACTTACACATTGCAGTGTTATGTTCTTTCCAAAATTAGCAAAGTAGATAAGATCGAATGCATTTGTTACATTAGACTAGACCGATATTGACAGTAGATAGAATAAGTAAACACACTGTTATTATCTATTCTAGTAATATCATATAGTTGACCATAGGTCAATTCAATCTCAATTCTGAGTGGTTAGTATTCTAACTTATTGTATTATTTGAGTTTTTTGACTTGTTCATTATCAGCTTACCCTACGGACTAGCCCATACTTACATCTTGGGAACTCGGTAGTATAATTGAGTGGGAGTGTTAATCATAGATATGAACATCTATAGCTTCTGATGAAGAAGTAAAAGGATGCTTTCCTTTTAGTTTGGTTCAAAATGCTAAATGATAGAGATTTCATTTCAGTAATTGATATTAGTTTACTAAAATATCATTTGCAAGGAACTAAGTTTTTTAAGGATAAAATACAATGAGAGATAAAACGGTATTTTAGTCCCATCTCATTGTAGACTGTCTATAAAGGATTGAGTGACAATTATGGTTGTAACAATGGATAATTAATAACCTATCTATATTGGGTATAGAGCGTTCTATAAATTCAAGAGTGCAATTATGAGTCTTTAGTGGAGTGACGAGGAATTAATAAGTTAGTAAATTTATTTGTTAAATTTATGATAACTTTTTGGAACTTGATTTCATAGGCCCATGGTCTCCATTGTACCTTGGATAAAATCATCTAGATAGTCTCAATCAATTGATTTAATTTTCAATTAGAATTATCAAAGTTGACCAGGTCAATTTTGGATAGTTTCACAGAGTTATACAATTTAGAGAAGAAAAGAGATTTTAGGGTAGATTTATTAATTAAGATAAATTGGTGTATGAATTAATAAATAAGTTTAAATCAAGGTTCAAATTATAAATAATTAATTTGATAAGTGATTTAAATAATTATTTAATAAATTAAATCAATAGAAAATAATACAGACCTTGATTTTAAGTCTAATGGGTTATAATTAAATGAGAAATTTCACGGGCCTAAAGCCCATGATAATTTCGACCTAATGGCTGATATTACCTATTATGTTATTGATTTTTTAATTAAATAAATGACCTAATTAAGCCTATAAAAGTAATGCTAAGTGAGAGTTGAGAAAAAGAGATCGACATATGATCAGAAGATCTATTTTTTATGCTTTTGGGGTTTAGACTCTCTCTACAACAAAAGTCTTTTTCTATGCCTCTAAATTCTCTTCTCTTCTTCTTCTCTTTGTATCTATCTCATGTGTTGAGAATTTCTCACTCTAGTCTAGGTGATTCTAGGGAAACTTTGGAAGGCTGTGAAGATAATTGAAGATCGGTTCAGTTTCTTGGTGATACTCTGCAATTGAAAGGATACAAGGGTTAGAGAAATTTAAGGAATGACTAATACATTCTGATGCATATAATGTAAGTGTTCTTATCATTATCTTTGTTTAAATTCAATTGTAGAAACATGTTCTAGTTTTTCTTATATTAATTTGTTAATATATGATTTACATGAAAATAAACAAGATCATGTATAAGTTTTCCCAACACAAAGGACTTAGAGAACTTCCTCTTTGACAGGGAGCATTACTTCAAAGCCGTGAGAGTTGAATCAGAAGATGGCAAGGTCGCCATGGCAACAATGTACTTGTCCACAGATGCTAAAGTGTGGTGGAGGACAAAGTATGATGACATTCAGAACGATAGAAGCACCATAGCAGCATGGGAAGATCTAAAGAGAGAATTGAAGACGCAATTTCTCCCTGAAAATGTTGCCTACATAGATTGTCGCCAATTGAGAGAGCTGAAGCATACTGGACCAATCTGAGAATACATGAAGAAATGCTCTGGGCTGATGCTTGATAACAATGACATGTCTGAAGTGGACCAGCTCTTTGCCTTTTTGGAAGATTTGAAGTTGTAACATCCCAAATTTGCTAATAAGGCTTAGTGCCTTGATTAGCGTGTCGGGAGGGAAATAATTGATTTAATTGTATTATTACGTGATTAATTACGATATATGTGCATTAATACTTAATTACATGAGTTATAATATAATGTAAATATATATATGCATGCTTAGGAGAATTAAATATGCATGTGGGCCCGTTCTTATTAATAAGGGCATATTTGTAATTTTGACCCATTGAGGGAATAAATATGATTGTGTGTGTGCTCTGCTTGAGACCACATTATTGTGGAGATATATTTGAGATGTGTGGTCTGAGGCGGTCCTAGGGAGCGGAATAGTCACAATGGGGTCTGATACCCGGCTCAAGGTGAGCCTAGGGGTATTTTGGGAACTTAGCGCGTGTTTGGGGTTACCGGGTAACAGGTAGCTATTTAGCGATTATTTGGGTATGCCAGGATTAATTGGGGATTTATAGGAATACTCGAGGAATTAGCGGGAATGTGGCAAATGACGGATTTACCCTTGGTGTTTTTAAAGGGCTAAGAGTTAAGTTAGGGGCATATTGGTCATTTTCAAAGGATAGACTTGGACTTGTACCTCAGGACTAGAACTAATCAGAAGAAACACACTCTCAAACCTTATCTCTCTCTCTCTCTCTCTCTCTCTCTCTCTCTCTCTCTCTCTCTCTCTCTCTCACATTCTTGTGCATCACCCTCTCTCACTCTAACTTTGGGAAGTTTTGGCACTTTGGAGAATTAGCTCAAGGAATTAGAGATTTGAAGCTTGGGGACTGGGAATTGAAGTTGGGATTAAGTGGGAACAACTCAAGGGAAACGAATTCTCAGGTTGAGGTAAGGGATATACTTTGATTCTTGGTAGTTTCTGCTGTAATTTTGGGGATTTTCTTGAGATATAAACCTTAGGTCTGATTTTGGATTTTGGTAAGGCTTTGGGGTAGTTAAGCTGATCATGTTGTATTGATATGGATTTTGGACACAATTATTGGTTTAAGTTTTGATTTGGGTGGATTTCAGTGCTTTTGGCTCAATGAAAACACAGGAAATTCTGGGTTCTGGAGCTCGAGCAGCAGCCCTCATGAACCCAGAAGGTTTAGGAAGTTTCTGAAACTGTCCAGGCATCGCGGCGCAAGTTGAGGCACGCCGCAGCCCGTGTCCCCAAGGAGAGAGCCTTGGGGCTCTCTGACTTATAGCGCGACGTGAATCTAGGGGGCTGGTTCGTAGCTCAAACTAGGGGAAATGGCCAAAACAGGTTTTAAGCTCAGGAACCCAAACGTAAGGGCTTGGGAAGGATTCTACTACCAGGTTTAGTAGAATTCGAGATCCCGGAGTCTAGAATATTATTTCGAAGTTCTTAATTGTTGTAGGGTTTGATAGATATTTATTATTACTGAGTTGTGACTAGGTTTTACTGCTAAAGCTCAGGTTTAGGGGATCGTGCTCGGGATCGCACTATACGGTCAGCTCTAAACACAGGTAAGAAAATTGTTTGTGCCCGTAGAGTAGGGCATGGCCCGATTATCTATGTTTTGTGTTATGCATGAATGCTTATAATTTTTATTCCATGTTTGTGTGAATATGACTGGTCGGCGAAGGCCGGGATCGGCGAAAGCCAGGAACGACAATAAGCATGCTAAATCAAGGTCGAATGGCAATAAGTATTTTGAATGCTGGCCACCATGGCATGGCCGTCTAGGGTGTGGTACTCACCCATTCGGTGAAGACCTTGAACCAGGTGCCTGATAATGCATCGTGGTCGGAATAGGCCGCTATGTGAATAGTCTGATGTATCTGCTTAAAGTTATTCATTTACTAGAATGAATTGTTATATATGCTATGTGTGTGGAGTTTTCTTGTCGGGCCTTCGCTCACGGGTGCTCTATGGTGTAGGTAAGGGCAAGGGAAAGGTCAACTAAGCATGAGTTGGAGGGCATGGAGTGGCGCGTACATGTTTGGTCTACTTGGCTGCCATGGCTGGGGTAGTTTTGAGGAACACTGTGTAAACATCTGATTTTGTTGCGTAGATCGACTGTGTTGGGGGAGAGTGAGATAACACCACCACAAGAAACAGAATCTACACAGAATTTGGATTGACAAAGACTAAAAAAAGATTGAGAAAGAACATGAAAACCCAAGTAGAACAATGGTGTCCTTCAACTTTGATGAAGCTCCTAAACCCTAGGCAAGATCACCACTTTGAGAAAATCCTTGACCCAACCCTTGAGAAATCCAAACACAAAACAAGGCTTATACATGTTGCAAAACGTTGTCCTAATACTCTATTTCCCAGCCACCATTGATGCTTGAGGCCTTCTCTAGAGGAAATGAGGATTGAGATTGAACAAGCCTTCAACTCTCAAAGTCAAGCACTTTCTTGGAGAGTTCTTGGAGAAAACTTAGAGATTCTTGGAGCTAGAGAGAGAGGGGTAGAGAGAGATTAGAGAGAGTGATCAAATTCCCCAAAACACTAATTTTTACCCTTATATACATTAGGCACTGTCATTATGTCTAACCAATAGAATTATACTTGAAAAACACGTCATTTAGAGCATTTACGATATTTCACGTAATACAGTAGACAATGCAGAAACCCTAGCTTTCAGACGATGTCTTGCCTTTTGGGTGGCGACGTATCGCCACCCTTTCTGACTTTGGACACTTCAAAATGTTCCAAAATTTCTCTAAATGCCACCAAACGTTTTGGGAACCCTTAGATACTCTCATGTATCACTTTGGACCCAAATTTGCACTTTATAAGTGCCTACAATTAAAACTCAAATTCACATCTTCAATATGTGAATTCTACTAAGTGTTTATACCTTGCTTGTATTTTAACACTTATCATTTGTATTTAACCAATCATAACAATCCCCTACTTGGTTAAATCCAAGTCGCATTCTCTAGCTTAAACAGTTTTGGTGCATAAAATAAAGTGTCTTTCGGTTTGAACTTTACCTTAGTGAAAATAACACAAAGTCTTATCGAAATCATTAGTTGCTTAAAGCTTTAACCAAGTATTCCATATGATAACACTGGTGATACCTCACACACCTCCACCACATCTTTTGTTTTTCTACTTTCTCGCTTAGTACTATCATGGTCATGTGCTCATCTCTTCATGGACTTTCCGAGGAGAAATTCTAACTCCCATGAGAGGTGGCACCACCTCTAAGTCCACATAGGTGAAGTTATTACAGCATATTTGCTACCTTTATAGATTCTTGTTACACTTAACTAAACTTCATTACAAGTCCTAGACTTAACCCTAACTCAGTAGCAACCAACACTAACCATCTCGGATGGAACTCATCATAAATTTAGTGTTAAAAACTATTCACTTATCAATGACTTGTTCTTACCCATTACACTCTTTCCCTTGATTTGTACAAGTTGAGAGATGGGTTTCCATCATTAGTGAATATATTGTTCTAGGAGTTTCAATTCCATCCCTTTTGAAGTAGAACTTACTAACCTTCTCCCAAGAGGTTTTGTAAATGGATTCCTAAGCCACTTGGCCTCTTTGCCAGTTGCAACTAAAGCTATAAACTTCGCTTCCATGGTTGAGTGTGATATACACGTTTGCCTCTGTTGGAAATATGCACTGAAAGCATATGTAGTAGACATTGTTTTATGAAATAATTAAATGAATTGAATTTTGTATGCATATATTTTATGGACTATATTATTCTGTGATAATATTATGTAAATATCAGGAAAATTCCTAAGTTCATACATGTGATCTCAAACACGTATTGGTACAGGAGGATTGTGTTTGAGATAAATGAACTTGAATAGTTCACAGTAAAATAAAGTTATGGAATCTTTAGATTAATTACTGCAAGTACGGTCCACTAGTATTATGAATACATGTGATCTAGATCCGGATCACTACTGTGGTAAGACACTTTAGTGGAGGTGCTTTATATATTAGAGAATATATAGAACTGGACCAGATATGTTTATTAATACTTAGTTAAATACTGTTTCAAAGTATTAATTAAATATATCAACTGATGATCATATACAAATAGATCTTAATCCTGAAGTTACTATGATCATATTTAATTAATTGGTAGAATTAATTAAATATCTTTATTTGAGTGAGAGATAATTATCTGATAAGTTCAAATTGGATTTGAATTTAAAATATTAATATTTATTCAAATAATTAATTATATTTGATAATTAATTAAAAAGATAATTAATTTAAATTTGAATTCAAATTTGAATTAGTTATCAGGTTGTTAGATCTTATCTAATAAAGCAGTTGAATAAAAAATTAAATAAAAATTGAAAAACCAACATCCCTAAAATTAGGGATGCTACACGTGCACACATTGTGTGTGGCGTGTATGGCAAATTTCAGGGATAGGATTTTCAATTTTATTTAATTAATTAATTAATTAAAAAAGTAAATTATAAAATGGTTACAGATTTATTTTTAAAGTTTGAATATTTTCTTTTAAGTATGACTAATCAGAAAAATATTTAGATAAGTGTGACAACTCAGTCTATTCGCTCTGTGAAAAATAGAACGATATTTTTCTCTCCCTGAAAAATAAAGAACCAATTCTCAGGCCTATTCTCTTGATCTCATGTGTTGAGTACATCAAGTAGAATCACAAATAAACTATCCTTCATTCTCTAAGTGCCCACACACTTCTTGAGGTGTAGGGAACGCATTGGAAGATCTTGGTGTGAGTGCGTGGGAGCGACTTGGATAGGAAGATCGTTCTAAATACGAAAAGATAGCAAGGACACTTGATAGGCTTCAAGAGGTATGATTTCTATTATTATCTTGCTTATGATTAATGTATGTATATTAATGGATCCGCATATTTAAAGGTAGTTTAAATATGTTACAAAAAATTTGTTGTACACTGGGCCAACCCCACCACCATTCCGCTGCGTATTAGGAAACTCGTTCCTTACAGCCTCTTGAAACCCCATGAGATTGCACCTCCTCCAAAACTAAACACTCAACCGGTGTTGGAGAGATGATCTCCAACTCCCGATATCCAATTAGCATCGGAATATCCTTCAAGTATATTTGGAAAAAATTTATAGTGAAGACTATATTCTCTGTACCCTTAAGATAACAAAGAATTCTCTCAATAGCTTTCCAATGTTTGATACTTAGATTGCTAGTAAACCTACTAAGTTTACTAATCGCATATGCAATATCCGTTCTTATGCAATGAGCAGTGTACATTAGACTTTCTATTGCACTTGCATATTCCAATTGAGTCATTGCTCTTCATTCATTCTTTTCAAACTTCATGTTTGAATCAAATGGTGTATGTGCCTCTTTGATTTTGAGATGACTAAATTTGTCGAGCACTTTCTTAACATAGTGGGTTTGACTCAACACAAAACCCCCACTATTCCTTCTAACTTTCATACCTAGAATGGTATCCACCTCACCAAGGTCTTTCATTTTAAAGTTAGAAGATAGAAACCTCTTCGTTTCCATTACTCCTTTCATGTCATTACTCAAAATCAACATATCATCTGCATATAGACATATAAGTATGACAAAGTCACCATAAGTCTTAGAGTATAAGCACTTGTCCGCATTGTTGTGTCTAAATCCATTAGAAACAATGACTTTATCAAACTTCTCATGCCATTGTTTTGGAGCTTGTTTCAAACCATATAATGATTTGACAAGTCTACACACTTTATGTTCATTTCCTTGAAGAACAAAACATGTTGGTTGTTCCATATAGACCTCCTCCTTGAGATCCCCATTTAGGAATGTTGTATTGACAACCATTTGGTGAACATAAAGGTTGTATATAGATGATAAGGCAAACAACAACCTTATAGAACTATTTCTTGCTACCAGTGCATATGTGTGAAATAATATATTCCATCTCTTTGTTTGAATCTTTTGGTTACTAACCTAGCCTTGAAGGTTTGTATGGTGCCATCGGTATGGTATTTCTTTCTAAATACACATTTGCACCTAATTGGTTTGGACCCCTTTGGAAGGTCACCCAATTCCTAAGTGTGGTTTGACATAATTGAATCCATTTCATCATTAATTTCCTCTTTCCAAAAAGTGGAGTCCCTTGAGGACATTACTTCCTTGAAGGTTTTGGGATCATCTTCTATTTGAAGTACCATTGGATGTTTCCAAGTAACTTCCTCATTGTTACCTTCATCAAGGTATAGTGTCTCTATTGGAGAACACTTCTCACTTGATCCCAAATCTTTGAGCCTTTGGCTCCTTCTAAGCAATTGAGGTTTGTTATCCAGATTTCCGGATAGCGTTTAGACTGATGACCTCAGGGAAGCAGAATTATCGATGTCTTTCACGGAGGGTGACCAGAGCTCGCGGATGGACAGAAAGGCTTCGCCTCTCCTGTTTAGTATCCGGATTACTCTTCCAAGTAGGCACAACACAGAAACTCGTCGACTCTCCCGGACTCCCGAAGGATACCCCTCGGGGAGGCCCCTTCCAGGAGAGGCTCTTCGAGTGGTCTCCGCAGAAACAGTTCCGTGCCTCGCACAGAACAAAACCGAACGGTCGAGTCCGGGAGAAGGCATATTTGGAATGATATCCGTCTGACACAGGATCCCGCCTGACACGCCCGTCAGGTCAAAGCCGCACACATCCCAGCACGCCTAAGGGTACCTTTTCGCCTACTGTTCCGCTGACAACTTGGAAAAGACGGCTGACTTTGTGTGTTCCCCATACTTTCACGTAAATATACCCACATAGAGTCTGGTAGCCATGCTACTACAGTAATTGTATCCCCTATTTATGGCTGGTGTAATTAAGACTCATGTACGTAGAGAAAAACCCTAATCCGAAACCCTAGCTATAAAGACCCCTTCATTTTACAAGGAGGGGGACGACCAACAAATCACATAGCAAAAACTCTACCAAAATCTCTCTAGCTTCATCTTCTTCAAGAGAACCCGAGAGAAACATTGTGAGTGTGTGAAGTTCTTGTGCACCAGCCATCTTACTGTAACCTTTTCCAAGTATAATAACATCGACTCGTGGACTAGGGCTTGTTAACGCCTGAACCACGTAAAAACACTGTTTGTTTAGTTACATTTCAGCATTTCTACAGTTCTTATCTTTTTATTATTCTGTTAATTATTCGTTTCCGAAAAACTCGGTAAACATTTTGGTGCTTTCATTGAGAGCTGTAGGAAGTTGTTAGTCAGCTCTTTTTCTGTGTACGTTTTTTGTATTCACTTCGTACTAAAGAGATGGTGACTACGCGAAAATCCGCTGTTGACAAAAATGCTACGGTCAACCCCGATACCGTGATGGAAGATGTGGTGCAAAGCGAACCCTTAGACTACCAAGGTGAAGACCCGACATCCCGCCATGATCAGGTCAGTACCGAAGATACAACATACTTAGAAGACGAAGAAGAGTATGTCCAAGACGGTTATTACAAGGACGGCTGCTACTATGAGAAGGACCCAGAACTGGTCCAAGTAGCCGAAGAACTGGTGGCCACTAAGGCCAAGCTTGCTGAGCAGGAGCGCGTCTCCGAAAGAATGCAACGCATGATGGAACGCCTCCAAAGTAAGTTCGGAGATCTAGGCGACTCGGACGAGGATGCCTCTATTCGAGTTGGTGCTGATGCCCCCATGCCGGATCCAGCCGCTGCTGGACCATCCAAAGCCGCCCCTAACAAGGGCAAAGAAAAAGTTGGAGAGCCTGTGCGCGCTGACGCCCCTGCACCTCCTAAAGGCGTGAATCACCAGGCCGACTGCCCCCCCCGCGCGCAGAAGGTCTCTGGCGCTCCTAAGCCCAGACGTCCTTCAGCCCCAAGGGGGCACTCTGTGCCTAAAGGGCCCGGTGCTAAGGCACCCAGGCCTAGGGGAAGGAACAACCGCCCCAGTGATTCCGTCAATCAGGACGGTCGGGCTGCGAACTCGCACTCCGAAGATAGCTGGTCCACGGTGGACCTAAGAAGAAGGTTGGAGGCCAAGTATGAAAAGGCCAAAGGGGAAAAGGCCCGGCCTCGCGGAGATGACCTCCAAAATCATATTAATGACAAGCTCCGGGGACGTGACCTCCCGGAAAGTGATACGAAGAGGCTCGAGGAACAGATTGCTGCCTTGACCAAGCTGGTCCGGAAGCAAAGTGGGGCCCTGTCAGATTCTGAGGAGGAAGACCCGGAACCATGTATTAGGAGGATCGCGGAAACGTCCCTCCCGGATAACTTCAAAATGCCTCACATAGAATTATATGATGGGAGGACAGACCCGCGTACCCACCTAGCTAAATACAATAAAATGATGCAAGTGGCGCGTGTCAGTGAGGACGCCAAATGCATGTGCTTCTCGCTCACCCTTACCAAGTCCACGGAGGACTGGTGGAAAATATTAGCTCCCGGATCAATCCACAGTTGGAAGGAGCTACAGTCCGCGTTTAGGAGGCAGTTTATTGCTGCCCGCGACCACGACATGGAGGTTGGTTCCTTAACCAACATCAAGCAGCAACCCACTGAGAACCTCAAAGCTTTCATTCAGAGAATGATGGAAGCTGCTGCAAAAACCAAGGTCAGCGATGACATGAAGCTGATCGCCCTTCAATCGGGCCTTACTGTCGGCTCCCTGCTATGGGGGGAAATGCAAAGGAGACGGGCAGAAACACTGTCCGAATTCATGTCAAAAGCTCAGGGAATCATCAACCTTGAGGATGCCTACCAGCAGGCCTTTGGAGTTCCCCCGGCTCCAACCCCTTCCGTGACTGCGCCGAGCTTTGCTTCGCAAGCTCCCGCACCAGCCCTCACGCTTCCAAGAGCCCGATTCACTCCAAGTGTGTATGGGCCTTCCGCGTCTGCTCAGACGCCGAGTCAAACCCATTTCTCTGGGTACGGAGCAGTACAAACCGGATGTAGTATCGCTCCTGGCATGCCGCAGCCGCAAGCGGAAGCCCCAGAACGAAATTTGAGCCAATCGCGGAGCAAACGAAGCGGAAGAAACTCCAACCGGGGAGACCATTCAAAGAAACCCCGAAAGGACTATGAGCCCAAGTTCACGGAATATACCAGTTTTATAGACTCGCGAGAGAATGTCTATCGGGCGACCTGTAATATGGTCAACTACAGGAAGCCCCCGAAAGTGTCTCACGGAGGAAGGCGTCCGCGAGACTCCAATAAAAGGTGTGAGTTCCACGGAGACGTGGGGCACACCACAAACGAGTGCCTTCAGCTGAAGGATGAGATCGAGTCCCTGGCCAGAGCGGGACACCTCGGTCAGTGGGTGAGGATACCCATTATCTATCCCGGACAGGGGATAGTTCACGGAGCTGCGTATTCCCCGGGACAGAGGGGGGCCGCTAGCGCTCCTGGAGCCGGTCACCCCCAAACTCCCGGGTCTCAGTTCCCCGCACTTCCTGCTCCACCCGCTCCGGCGCCCATTGCCTTATTGGCTCCAGGACCAGGTAACCCATATCCGCCCGGCCTTGCACCGCCACCCGTTGACGGACACGTCGCCACCATTTCCGGAGGACCACACCTGGCCGGAAGCACCCGCAACTCCCAGAAGAGGTACTTGAGGGAGTTAGAGCACGCCGAGGAGATGTGCGCCTTGGTCCAATCACCTGCTCAACGTCCCCGAATGATGGATCTTCCCATCACCTTCACGGAGGACGATGCTCGACATGTGCACTTCCCCCACAACGATCCCCTCGTGGTGGAAGCCCAGATTGCCAATAAGAAGGTCGCACGGATCTTGATCGATAACGGAAGCTCCGTGAACATCCTCTTCAAAGCGGCCTTCCACGCGATCGGATTGACCGAGACAGACCTGGCCCCATGCCCCATCCAGCTTCAAGGTTTCAATGGGGACGCACTCATGCCATTAGGCAAAATTCAACTTCCAGTCACCCTCAGAGGAGAAAGCGACGCTTGTGCCTTCAAGCATAGCACATTCGTGGTGGTCGACTGCCCCACGGCGTATAATGCCATCTTAGGCCGACCGGTCCTGATCGATTGTGGGGCCATAACCTCGATATGCCACTTATGCTTGAAGTTTCCATGCGACGATGGGCGTATTGGCACCCTCCGAGGAGACCAAAGAAGTGCACGGAGCTGTTATAACGTCTCCGTCCGAGCCGTCTACACGGTCCGAGAGACGTTTGCTGCCATTCCTTTGGCGGAAGTATTGCCAGAAACTGAGGGTGCTCAGGAGGCATACTTTGACGAACTCGACCCAAGAGTGGGAATCGAGAAAGCAATAGAGCCGATGGAGGAAGTCGAAGAGGTGATCCTCAACCCGAGAGAACCCACCAAGGTCATTCAGGTGGGGAAAAACCTGCCATCGGCACTTCGAGATAAGATCGTGGCCACTGTGAAGGATAATCAGGATATCCTGGCATGGTGCCACGCTGATATGACGGGGATTAATGCCAATGTTGCGTGCCACGCACTCAACATAGACCCATCTGCAGCTCCAATTCGCCAAAAGAGGAGGCCGCTGGACCCAGTGAGAGCCGAAGCCGTCAAAGCTGAAGTGGACAAATTGATGTCCATAGGCTTTCTCCAGGAGTCGCACTATCCCGTGTGGTTGGCCAACCCAGTTCTGGTCCCGAAACCCGATGGGTCCTGGAGAATGTGCATTGACTTCACGGACCTAAACAAGGCCTGCCCGAAAGATTGTTTCCCTCTCCCGCGAATCGATCAGATGGTAGACGCTACTTCCGGGTACGAACTCTTATCCTTCATGGATGCGTACTCCGGATACAACCAGATCAAGATGCATGTCGCGGACCAGGAACACACCAGCTTCCTCACGGATAAGGGTGTCTACTGTTACGTGGTCATGCCTTTCGGTTTGAAGAATGCTGGGGCGACGTACCAGCGTCTGGTAAACAGAATGTTCAAGGACCAACTGGGGAGGAACATGGAGGTGTACGTGGATGACATGTTGGTAAAGTCCAAGACCTCCGGGGACCACAGTAACGACCTTGAGGAAGCTTTCGCCGTGATCCGAAAGTACGGGATGAAACTAAATCCAAAGAAATGTACTTTCGGGGTCTCGTCTGGGAAGTTCCTCGGTTTTATTGTCAGCTCCCGCGGAGTGGAAGCCAACCCTGAGAAAATAAAGGCGTTCATAGATATGCCTTCCCCCCGGAAGCATAAGGATGTCCAGAGCGTTACCGGAAGGATAGCTGCACTCAGCCGCTTCGTATCCAAGGCCACTGACAAGTGTATCCCCTTCTTCAATGTGTTGCGAGGGAACAAGAAGTTCGAGTGGACCCCCGAATGCGAAGCAGCCTTCCAACACCTCAAAGAACATTTAACCCGAGCTCCCATTCTGTCCAAACCTGTCGAAGGAGAGGCGTTGTTCTTATACTTAGCTGTGACTGAGCACGCAGTAAGTGCCGCTCTCGTCCGGGAAGATGGCCGTATCCAGCTCCCTGTGTATTACGTAAGCAAGAGGTTATTGGACGCCGAGTCCAGATATTCGATGATCGAGAAACTCTCCCTCTGCTTGTTGATCGCTTCACGGAAGCTGAGGCCATATTTCCAGGCGCACACCATCAAAGTACTCACCAACCACCCTCTCCGACAAGTCCTGCAGAAGCCCGAGTCTTCTGGCAGATTGCTTAAGTGGGCCATGGAACTGAGCCAGTTCGACGTCCACTACCAACCGCGTGTTTCCATAAAAGGTCAAGCTCTCGCGGACTTTATTGTGGAATGCTCGGGAATGAATGACCTCCCGGAAGATCCTGTCCCGAAACTTCCCACCTGGAAGGTCTATGTAGACGGAGCCTCAAATGAAAAAGGAGCTGGAGCGGGGGTCATCCTAATATTTCCCCAAGGGCATCAGCTCCAGAGCGCCATCCGTTTCGCGTTCCCAGCATCCAACAACGAGGCAGAACACGAAGCCATGTTAGCTGGGTTACGACTGGCCAGAGAAGTCGGAGCCCAAAAAATCGAAGTATACAGCGACTCCCTACTTGTGGTAAACCAAATATCCGGGGAATACCAGACGAAAGGCAAAAGGATGGCTGCCTACGTGTCTCTCTCCCGCGACCTACTGCACCATTTCAAAGGCTACCAAATCCGCCAGGTCCCCCGGGACCAGAACTCACTCGCGGACACGCTGGCCAAGCTTGCAACGGACCCGGAGATTGAACAGTATGGCTTAGTCCCCATCGGGCACTTAGAAGCCCCCAGTACTGAGACGCGAAGGATAAACGCCATCATCGACCATTCCCACTCCTGGATAGGACCCATCCTCAGATTTCTCACCACCGGAGAGCTCCCCACTGATAAAGCTGACGCAAGGAAGCTCCAATATCAAGCTCCCCGATACGTGGTTATGGATGGAAAGCTTTACCGCAGGGGGTTGTCCATACCCTTCCTTAGGTGTGTTGCCGGAACCGAAGTCAGCACCATCATCCATGAGATTCACGGAGGCTTCTGTGGCGATCATACCTCCGGGCTGAGCCTCTCCAAAAAGATCCTTCGACAAGGATACTTCTGGCCCACCATGAAGAAGGATTGTGTGGATTATGTCAGGACATGTGAGCAGTGCCAGAGGTACGCCAAGGTTCCGCGAGCGCCGCCTACAGAAATTACCCTAATGACCAGCCCCTGGCCGTTCGCCGTTTGGGGCATTGACCTAGTAGGTTCCCTCCCAACTGGAAAGGGTGGAGTGAAGTACGCCATAGTCGCGGTAGACTACTTCACCAAATGGGCTGAAGCTGAACCTATGAACACGGTCACATCTAAAAAAGCACTGGATTTTGTCATCAGGAATATAGTGTGTCGTTTTGGGCTTCCACGGAAAATTGTGTCCGACAACGGAAAGCAGTTTGACAGTGAACACTTCACGAACTTCTGTGCTTCGCATGGAATTATCAAAAGCTTTTCCGCAGTCGCCAGACCCCAGGCTAATGGACAAGTGGAAGCTGTAAACAAAATATTAAAGACCACGTTGAAGAAAAAACTCCAAGCCTGCAAGGCTCACTGGCCGGAAGAACTTCCGCGAGTACTTTGGGCCTATCGCACAACAGAGAGAACTTCGACGGGGCACACGCCTTATTCCATGACCTTCGGTTGCGAGGCCGTCATCCCAATAGAAGCTATGATCCCCTCTCACAGGCAAGACACCTACGATCCTACCCGGAACCATGCCCTCCTCCAGGAGTCCTTGGACATGATCGAAGAGCTCCGGGAGCAGTCGCAGGTCCAACTAAAAATGTACCAAGGCAAGATAGCCCGACACTTTAACATGAGAGTCCAGATCCGTGCATTCGAAGTTGGGGACCTTGTCCTACGGAGAGTATTTCCTGCTACGCAGGATCCGGGAGTAGGAGTCCTCGGACCCAACTGGGAAGGCCCCTACGAAGTCCAAGAAAAAGTGGGCCATGGGACGTATCACTTAAAGAGACTCGACGGATCTAAAGTCCCGCGCGCCTGGAACGCGGAGCACCTCCGCCGTTACTACCAGTAGGCCCCGGACCATCCAGTCGGAAGTCCTTGGTGAAAATGGCAAAAGTAAAAAATGTGGAAATAATCCTCCCTGTTGTAAAACTAACGCCTAGCAGGCTAATTTAATGAAACACAGAGAGATTCACTCCGCTTTTACTGCTCTTTTTATCCCTGTGTTCAAGGCTGCGTTTTAACAAGTGACCACGCGGTCCGGAGACGTCCGGACCCCACGCTCACTTGGGGGATATACATGGCTAAGGCATAGCCATACGCCCCTTGAACAAAACGTACACAGAACACCACTTATGTGCTAGCATTGTGTTTGAAGTTTTTAAATTGTTTTGTTTTAATTGTTACGCTTAGGTTTATTTGTTGCCATGAACATGCTTGCATTACGTGTCATATGTGCATTATGTGCTTATGTGAAAATTGCCATGGAAATGCCTGCCATTATGTATCATGAGAATTATCTCCTGTGTAGCCCAGCAATGGACGGGACTGGGGGTTGAGGCACGTTCATAGAGCTACGCCAAAACACCCCCAACTCCCTGACAAGTCCTTTGCAGAATTCTCCGCGAGCGCTATAGAGCTTTGCTTCGCAAGCTCCAGCTCCGGATCCTGCAAGGCGAAAGATGGCAAGATCCGCGAGCGCTGTAGAGCTTTGCTTCGCAAGCTCCAGCTCCGGGTCCCGCAAGGCGAAAGATGGCAAAATCCGCGAGCGCTGTAGATCTTTGCTTCGCAAGCTCCAGCTCCGGGTCCCGCAAGGCGAAAGATGGCAAGATCCGCGAGCGCTGTAGAGCTTTGCTTCGCAAGCTTCAGCTCCGGGTCCCGCAAGGCGAAAGATGGCAAGATCCGCGAGCGCTATAGAGCTTTGCTTCGCAAGCTCCAGCTCCGGATCCCGCAAGGCGAAAGATGGCAAGATCCGCGAGCGCTCTAAAGCTTTGCTTCGCGCGGATCTAGCCTCGCAGGGCCCCATGCCAGGTCCCAGAAGTCAGCCACCATGAGGTTCGCAACAACAGTTAGTTTTGCTTCGCAAAGATCTAACCTTAAGTCTAGCGACGCTCACCAAAAGAACTCCCGTTCCAAACAATGGAACGACTCGCCTTAGCAATCCCAGCGAACAGTATAACTACAAGTCCCGGGATTGGCTATTTGCCTCAGGAAAGCTAAAGTACGGTAAAAGGAGCCTGGCCGTTGGAACCAGGAAACCTTCGTAACCTAGAAACTACGTGGGAAAAGACATCATCCGTTAAAGCTTCAAGTGGGAAGTGCATAGGTTTTGGCCATTGGAACCAAAACCCCATACGCCCCTACAACAGTTTCTACCATATAAATGTCTACCCTAAGCGCAAAGATAAATAAAGAACTCGGCAGAAAAGAAAGGAGAATGCTATGATTATGGCAAAAATGTCCGCAATGAAAAACTCAAAATGAAAAACAATTAAAGATAAAACCCCTTCAAGCATTGGGGGTAACTACAGCGTCCACGACCGCAGCTTCGGGGGCATCTGTTTCAGCTGAGGCTGGCGGAGTCGGCTCATTGGAAGGAGGAATTTGGTCATGAGAAGGTTCAGAGGTCCCCGCCTCTCCGGGATCTCCCGCCTCAGGAGCTTCAGCACGTTCGTCAATGTTGTAAGTTTGGACGTACGCCTCTGGGCCCTGATCCCACACGAGTAGCTTCTCCCTCATGGCTTCGGCATCATCTCCCAGATAGCCTAACACCTCCGGGTTCACTTTCCAGAGTTGATGCATGAGGACCACATGCGATATATTAATAGTCCTGTTCAGTATCACCTCAGCATCCTCCTTCTCCTTCAACCGCTCCGCCTCGGAGGTTGCCAGCTGTGCTTCCGCGACAGTTAGTTGGGCCCTCAATTTTTCCATTTCGGCCTTGGAGGCATCCCGCTCCCCCTTAAGAGAATCAATCGCCTTGCGCTGCTCCCTATTTTGGTTCAGCACGGATTGCTTCTCGGTCACATGCCCCCTGGCAGTGAATTGCAAAGCCCCGATCTCTTTATCCTTCTCGGCGAGCCCTAACTGAAGCATAGACACGAGATCCCTGCTCCTCTTATGGAGTTGCTCCTCCTCGTGCAGCTTACTCTGAAGAGTGGAATATTCCTCTTGCCGCTTAAGGAGGAGATCGTTCTTTGATTGCAAGCGGGCTTCCAGGGTATCTTTCTCCACCTTGGCTTGGGACAGCTCTTCCCGAAGCTTGGAGTTTTCGGTCTTCATCCCATCCGACCGCTGTCTAAACTCATTCTCTGCCTTGGCCCGGTACTCTTGATATTTGGCAAGATATTTCTTCTCCGCCTCTTCTTCAGCCGTGCGCCGGGCCTGATCAATCTTCTCCGAAGCCCCCAAGGCCTGTTGGGTCAGTTTCTGTTTCTCCGCCTCCAAGGCCTGGCGAGCCAGTTGGCTCTCCTCCAGCTGAACCAGAGCTGCACCAACCTCCCGGAACGAGCGTTCCGCGATCATAGAGGCCTGCAAGGAAAGACAACAGGATGAGCTAAAGCAGGACCAAAAGACAGGTGATCCCAAAAAATAACAACTGACGGCTTACCCCGGACAGTTGCTGCTTTACAGCGTGTGTCAGCAACAGCGGATCCTTGCTGCTGCTGATGGCCCATTTCTCAGAATTGAGCTCTCATAAGCTCAGGGCCATGTCCTCCATCATCTCAGCTCCGAACGGCGCCAATGCACGTCCGAGCCTAGGCACCAGCCTCTTCTCCAAGGCTGGACCATCCAGAACCGCTCCGGCCGGGTGAAGAGATCTCACCCCCTCGGCCAGCTCAGCTCTCTTCACGGCAGACAAGTTATCTGCCCTTCCCTGAGTAACAGCCTTCTCCGCCTCTAACCGCCTCTTCAAAAAGCTATCGGCCCGTCTTACACCCTCCAGGAGGGCAGCGGGGAAACTGGTTGGCTTCCGTGGGAAGTGGAACTTCAGGCCAGGCCAGGCAGGGGAAGGTTAGTTGTCTGAGAGGTAGGAGACCCCGGAAGGGTGGACCCCCTTTGAGCTGGGGGAGGAGGCAGGCGGGGTATTAAGGCCCCGGTCTGTTGCTTTTGCTGCTGCGGCAGCAGAAGTAATTGCCCTTGTTGCTGCTGCTGGTTTGGATGTTGTGGTTGCTGCAGCTGTGACGATGGTGATTGTGTCTGTTGTTCTTGTTGCTGCTGTTGTTGTAGTTGTGCTTGCTGTCGTTGCTGTTGTTGTTGCCTTCGACCAGGAGAAGAGTGTCTAAGGCGTTTCTTCTTAGCACCCTCAGCATCTTCTCCCGGACGCTTGCTCACCTCAGTTGTCTTCACGGGGAACACAAGCCCTTCCCCGTCGCTGCTGCTACTCGAGACCATCATGGTCTCGGAAGGCCCGTCAGCAGGAGACTTCTCTACCCTCGGAGACACTTGCGCCTCGCCACTCGTCTTCTTGGGGGAGGCAGTTTTACCTCCCCTACCAACCTTGGTCTTCCGTCCTTTCCCCGTGGACGGGTCTTGGCTAGTGGCAGCCTTCTTAATTAGCAAAGTCACTCTCCCCAACATCTTGGCTTCCGGATACTCTGCAAGAAACGTACAAAGCAAGGTTAACGAACCAACGGGCAATGAGAAAGAAAATAAGTAAGAAGCGGCAATCAACAAAAAAGCACAAGCAAGCGCGCCAGCAGGGAACAAGAAACGAGAAAAAGAAAAGTTTGAAAGGGACGAACATGCACGAGAAACGTGGATGGCCTTCCCCGAGCAAAACAAAACATCGCTTCCTGCTCCAGGAAACTCCCGTACTCCTTGAAGTCTGGGAATGACATGCTGAGAGAAGAAGGGTCAACCATGATGACACCTTCTGGCAGACTACCGTCACTCAGACACCAGAGGAGCTCATCTACCATATCGCAATACCTGTCGAAAGGTATCCTACGCGGATCTAGCCTAAGGAAACGGGGATCAAACCCCATCTGAGAGGTCCGGGAAACCTCAGACAGGCTGGGAGTGTGAATCAACCGAAAACTAGTCTTACCTCTCCCGGAGGTACTAGCCCCCGGAGCCCCTATGTCAGGGTAAGCCACGGCGTGGCGAGCCTCGATCTCCTCTTCCTCCGGCTGGGGGTCGGGGAACCTCTCCGCCCAACTAGGAGATATAGTATTTTCGTCTCGGGCTGCTTGGGTGATTACCTTAGACAGCTCCAGGGCAATCTGCTCACGGATGTCAGCCGACACCTGAGTCTGCCCCCTGCCACTTACTGGCTCGATATTTTGGAAGGAGGCGAGTAACCCATACTCCCTCAACGATTCGGAGGTCCCAAGTCCCTCCACTTTCAACTCTTCCTCAGAAAGCCCTTCGTAGAACTTGGACCTCCTTATCATCTCCGCGCAGCGTGGTGTCCGCGGAACGACTTCTGCAAAAATCAAATACAAGCGTTAGAGATCCTCCCAAAAGGCAAATCAAACGCAAAGAAACAAAGTTGAAAAGGAAAAGAAGGAGCACTTACCAGGGATTTTGAAGTCCAAAGATAGGGCTGGCACCCTCTTCAGCGGGAAGCCAGTCGTCAGGAACCAGTATTCCCGGAGGTCTGGAACCCTCGCGGTATGACAAGTGGGGCACATCACGTCCGGGTGCCTTTCTAGCCTGTAAAACCCCACCTTGTCTGAATGACCCCTCATAGGCTGAGACTTCAACCCGTAAAAGTACAGCACCTCCTCCGGGGTAGGAGCTTCCAGTCTCCGGGACTTGCAAAAGATGAACCACCCTGCTAAGAGCTTGTAGCTGGGAGGAATTAACTGGAAGGGGGCAATCCCCGCCTTCACACAGAAATTGGCGAAGTAACTCCTTAGGGGCAAGTGCGCCCCACACACTATGTGTGCCCAACTCCAGGCACCAAAGCCCTCGTGACTCTGGCTAGCTGACTCGCCCAGCACCGACAGACGGTGCCACATCAAACCTGGGATGTTCTTCAGGCCTGCCTCAGAGGAATACAGCTCCAGCATGCCATAATTCCTGAAAAGGTTCGGCTTTTGGTCCATCTCCCAGATGGAACTATTGGAGATTGGTGGGCTAGCCGCGACCACTTTCGCCTTTCCTTTCCCCTTTCCACCAGCGACGGGAGAGCCCTTCTCTTGGGCAGAATCAGCCTCCCCCACAGCAAGGAGTTGTTCCTTTGAGATGTTCGTCACTGGACAAAAGAAAAGAAAGAAGAAAACACTCTAAGCAGTCAGCACCCTTGTCATACCCTAGTGGTATCAAAGGCGTCGGGGAGACCCTCCCCGAAAACTGCTTGGAGAGGCTCCCACCGAGCTTACCGAGGGGTCGGCACCATGCCACCCGAAGGGCAGCAAGGAACCAGACTCAGACCCCGAGCCTAAGCCCACCAAAAGAAGTGTTTTTCCAAAGAAAGACACCCTAAAGGCGTTCATGCTTATGCCCTAAAACAGCAAAATAAGGGACGACTTTCCAAACGCAAATCACCAAAGCATGCAGAAAAGGCTACTTATCGACTCACAATCGATCACATGCCTACCAAAGCCCTATTCACGCATGCACATAAGCAATAATGGCAGAAACCTCTACTCTAACAACTACCAACAACCTAAGGTCTGAAAGGAAAGAGCAAAGTAGAAATACTTACTGATATTCAGGTAGTTGGAAGTTGAAGAAATAACTGGATCAATGCACAGCACGATCGCGAGAAGTAAAAGCTGCAAAGACGAACGACGATTCAAACCAGGAACTTCAGGGAATAAACCCACTGCCAAATCAAAAAGAAGAGTTTCCAGATACTTACCAAAAGAAATGGCAAGTTCAGGGGAACGTAAGTTGGGAAGCCTGAGAGTTCGAAGGTTTGGAAATCTGAAAATCCTAAAGATGGAGAATCTGAAAGCATAAAGAGGAAGAAAGGTCCTTTCCCTCATTTTTATAGCAGGGAAGAAGCCGTTTCGAATTCCTCAAGTGGACGGTCCCGATCTTCCCATTCCGTGTGCGTCAGATCCAACGGCTGGAGAGGAAGCGACGATCCTATTTATGACTCCTCGGATGGGAATAAAGTATTTATTTCCCATCATTACACCACCTCGGGCCCTGAGTACCATTAAAAACCGTCAAATCATTAGTCAGATGACTGACGCACGCATCCTCAACCAGTCGCCTCACGCACACGTCTTGGTCGCAGAACCATTCCCAGAATGACACGTGATCCTTGCCGCACTTGAGTACTTGATCTCAAACAGAAGAAATTCTTTTTCTCTTTCATACTAATACTCAGGCGGGAAAAAAGAACCCTTCCGGGAACACAGAAGGTGCCCCCTCGCCTAGTCTAAGAAACCGATTGTACAAGCTCCCGGATCTCTCAAAGCTCCGCGACCTTGGGGGGTAAATGTTATCCAGATTTCCGGATAGCGTTTAGACTGATGACCTCGGGGAAGCAGAATTATCGATGTCTTTCACGGAGGGTGACCAGAGCTCGCGGATGGACAGAAAGGCTTCGCCTCTCCTGTTTAGTATCCGGATTACTCTTCCAAGCAGGCACAACACGGAAACTCGTCGACTCTCCCGGACTCCCGAAGGATACCCCTCGGGGAGGCCCCTTCCAGGAGAGGCTCTTCGAGTGGTCTCCGCGGAAACAGTTCCGTGCCTCGCACAGAACAAAACCGAACGGTCGAGTCCGGGAGAAGGCATATTTGGAATGATATCCGTCTGACACAGGATCCCGCCTGACACGCCCGTCAGGTCAAAGCCGCACACATCCCAGCACGCCTAAGGGTACCTTTTCGCCTACTGTTCCGCTGACAACTTGGAAAAGACGGCTGACTTTGTGTGTTCCCCATACTTTCACGTAAATATACCCACATAGAGTCTGGTAGCCATGCTACTACAGTAATTGTATCCCCTATTTATGGCTGGTGTAATTAAGACTCATGTACGTAGAGAAAAACCCTAATCCGAAACCCTAGCTATAAAGACCCCTTCATTTTACAAGGAGGGGGACGACCAACAAATCACATAGCAAAAACTCTACCAAAATCTCTCTAGCTTCATCTTCTTCAAGAGAACCCGAGAGAAACATTGTGAGTGTGTGAAGTTCTTGTGCACCAGCCATCTTACTGTAACCTTTTCCAAGTATAATAACATCGACTCGTGGGCTAGGGCTTGTTAACGCCTGAACCACGTAAAAACACTGTTTGTTTAGTTACATTTCAGCATTTCTACAGTTCTTATCTTTTTATTATTCTGTTAATTATTCGTTTCCGAAAAACTCGGTAAACAAGGTTGCTCACCAACTATTCTAGGAGTCTCCTCTTGAAGCTCTCTAGTTTGAGTTAGTTCTAACTTGTTATCGTGCATTACATGTTCTCAAAGAAATCAACCTCTCTAGGTTCAATTATTACATTAGACTCCAAGTTTAATAATATATAAGCTTTGTTATTTTGGGCATAACCCATAAATGCACATCTTATAGCTCTTGGACCCAACTTGGTCCTATTAGGATCGGTGCTCTTGCAATAATCAAGACACCCCCACACTTTAAGATAACCAATGTTTGGTTTCTTTCCTTTCCATAGCTCATATGGGGATATATTATTTTTCTTCATGGGAATACAATTCAAAATATGACAAGCGGATAGCAAGGTCTCACCCCACAAACTAAAATTCAATTTAGAGTGTAATAGCATAGCATTAATCATCTTAATAAATGCTCTATTTTTTCTTTCCGCTATACCATTTTGTTGTGGAGTATAAAGGGTTGTACATTCATGAACTATTCCATGTTCTTCACAAAACAAGTTAAATTCATTTGAAAAATATTCACCGCCCCTATCACTTCATAAGTATTTTAATTTTCCTTTCAAGTTGATTTTCAACTTCCGCTTTATACACTTTAAACACATCAAATGTTTCATCTTTGTTTTTAAGAAAATATACATATCTGAACCTAGAGCAATCATCATTGAAAGTAATAAAATATCTACTTCTTCCTCTAGTCAACATTCCATTAAGATCACATAAATCACTATGTATCAAACCTAACAACTTAGAGCTTCTTTCAACACTAGGAAAATGTTTCTTTACCATTTTAGATTTAACAAATAATTCACATTGTTCATGCTCAACATTATCATAATCAATTAATCCACATGTGATAGCCATTTTAATTGTGCTAAATCTTATATGTGCAAGTCTAACATGCCACAAAGTAATAGAATTTGAGTCAAGCATATAACAAGAAGAAGAAGAAACTTGATTGTTCATATTGTTTGAACATTTCATCACAAGCATATCCCTTTCCCACAAAAACATTGTCTTTAGATAAAATAAGCTTGCCAGAATCTATCACAACCTTGATTCCTGGTTTTCCAAGTAAATTCCCACTCACAAGGTTTCTACTCATTTCCGGTACATACAAAACATTAGTGAGTAGAACCTTCTTGTCGGATGTGAAGAACAAATCAATGGTTCCCTTTCCTTCAACCTTGGACCTTTTCTCATTGCCTATTTGGATTTCATGCCCTTCCTTTGAAGATTCAAGGGTCTTGAATAGAGTTCTATCATAGGTAACATGAATGGTGGCACAAGTATCATACCACCACCCACTCACCTTTCCATGTATGGCATTAACCTCAATTAGTGTTGCCACTAGTTCCTCTTGGGCTGGGTTGACTCTTGCCTCATTGTTTTGGCTCCTCTAGAACCTACAATCTCTAGCAAAGTGGCCATTCTTGCCACACACAAATCAAGGTCCCTTGGAAATTTTGAATTGTCCCTCATTCTTCTTGGGGCCCAAGGGTTTTTGACCCTTGCCCTTGTTCTTGCCATTTCCTTTACCCTTGTTAGGTGGATTTTCCACAACATATCGAAGGCACCGTTTGGTGCACCCATGCTACTTTAGAAGAAGCACGATGGAAGCTTAAGATTGTGTATTGATTACCAAGCTCTCAACAAGGTGACAGTGTGCAATACGTACCCCATCCCCTTGATTGGACACTTGTTCAAACAGCTAAGTGAAACTCTTTACAAAACTGGATTTGAGATTGGGCTACTATCAAGTGTAGATAGCCTAAAGGGATGAGCCGAAGACAATGTGTGTGACTCGATATGGAGCATTCGATTTCTGAGTCATGTTTTTTGGATTGACAAACGCACCAGCCACATTATGTACGTTGATGAACCATGTTTTTCACGAGTACCTAGATAAGTTTGTGGTAGTCTACTTTGATGACATTGTGGTTTATAGCACCACGATAGAAGAACACCAACGACACTTAGCTCAACTATTTCTGAAGTTGAGAGAGAACCAACTCTATGTGAAGTGAGATAAGTGCTCCTTCGCACAAGTGAGAATCATGTTCCTGGGCAACATTGTCGAGCGTGGTCGGATCCACATGGATCTAGAGAAGGGCACCCCGTAGCTTATGAAAGCCGCAAACTTACAGAGGTAGAGAGGCGGTACACTGCATAAGAGAAAGAGCTTCTCGCAGTAATTCATTGTCTATGAGTGTGGAGGCACTAATTGTCGAAGTTTGTGGTGAAAATGGACAACGTCGTAGTGAGTCATTTCCTCACCCAGCCAAAGCTTACCCCTAAGCAAGCAAGATGGCAGGAGTTCGTAGCAGAATTCGACTTTCATTTTGAACACAAGACGGGCCATCTAAACCAGGTAGCTAATGCCCTGAGATGCAAAGCTGAGTTAGCGGCTCTAAAATTGCTAGCAAACATGTCGGTTAGCGCGGTGACTACTCCCATCCGAGAGTGCATTAAGGAGAACCTTGAGAAAGACCCGGTGGTGAAGACCATCATGAATCTTGCAAAAAAAGGAAAAACTCACAAGTTTTGGATGGAAGACGGTCATTTGCAAGCCAAGTGTAACGTCCCAAAATTACCTGATAAGGCTCAGGGCCTTGATTAGGGGGCCGAGGTGGCAATATATGAAATTACGTGTGTACGCCCTGGTTTTCCCACGGGCTGATTAGCAAGCCGAGCTGCTGACTAATCGTAGTTATCTCATGAACTCCCCTAAGACCGGAGCTTCTGTCGTTAGCTCGAAGAAGCCCAAAGGGCTCGTCTCCATTGTCCAAGACTGGAGCAAGCCCCCTGAAGGCCGAAGGTCGAGTCCAGTATGTAGCTCGCGGTACGAGCTAGATATGGAGCTATGACCCCTTGAGAAGTAAACACACGCAAGGTAAACGTGCATATATCAGGCATCACGTGTCTGATATCCCCCTGACTTCTCGGACACGCAGCAGAAACATGCGTGATTCAGACACCCACGATTGGGTTGGGCCGCGCGGCCCATTACTTCCTTACCTATTGATTTGACCACACTTATGTGTCAGGTTTAGGAATTAATCATGAATGTCACAGAATTGATACGACAAGTAAGAAGGTCACGGGATGACCTCCCTACCAACTTCCAGGTGCCTTCACCTATAAATATGGAGACCCTGGGAGTTGATAGGGGTTGGAAAAATAATCTCTTGTAAGAAATACTTTGTAACCGAATATTCAGTTTAGATCAATAATATTGACTAATGGAGTAGAAGGATTTTAACCTTCGAACCACTTAAAAATCGTGTCTTGAGTCACCCCTTTCGTCCTCTAAGATCACATATCTATTTCGGTTCACATTTAGCACTAATCCTTTTCTCTCCTTCTCTTAATTACTTGTTGGCGAAGAACCGTGTCAACAGTTTGGTGCTTTCATTGAGAGCCATTTCGATTCGTGCTGCTGCAAACATCCAACTATGGTGACTACTTGGTCCAGGCATGGTAACGAGACAGAACAACATGATGGGCAGGAGGCTCATCATACCACCATCCCTGATGAACAAGTTCCTGAAGTCCAGCAGCGGCCAGGAAAACAGCCGGCGGGCCAAGACGATACTGGTAGTTCGGCGCCTCGGCCGCCTAATCCAAACCCGTGTTATTATACTGCGGTGGAGATGGAGAACGCTCAACTGAGGAGCCAGTTAGCAACGGCCAGCCATCAAATCAAGGATATCCTGGCCCGACTACCCCCTCTCACAACCGACGTTAACGTTGGAGAGAGGCAAGGTAAGGCTCCTAAGTCTCGCCGGGGTAACCGGTCCAGGCATAGCCGGTCGGATAGACTTCCAGCAGCCAACTCCACCCCTTCATCACACCATCGAGATGCAAACTTTGGGGAAATGCCTAGGACCAGACAACACCAATACAGCCGTTCGATTAGGACATCAACTCCTAGCTCTCAGCCATCCTCGAGGACGCCCAGAGGAAACTGAGGAAATTCCCGAAGAAGATCCGGGGAGGGCTCGCAACGTCAGCCCATCCCCGACGACCGTCCGGCGCCTCGTCCAGATCGCCCAGCGCGGGACCAGCAGGTTGGCAGGACCGAAAGGCCCCTACCAAACTTGATCCATCCAGACGAAACTAGGATTGCCTCCCCCGTCAGGCATCCTCCATCTCCGATCAGATATTCGTCTCCACCTCGGCCCGTCCAGGACATCCTAGCCTATGGGAGTAGGAGAAACCTGCCATCAACTGGACCTTCCCGGCGTAGCAGGGCACCAGGGGAAAGCTCATGCCGTACTTCCAATCCCACTCAGTACACGTCATGACCGATCAGCCTCTAAGGCAGGTTTTGCAAAAACCTGAAGCATCGGGACGTTTGTTAAAATGGGCGGTCGAACTCAGGCAGTTCGAGATTTTCTACACTCCACGAACTGCTATAAAAATTCAGGCCCTCGCCGATTTCATGGCAGAATGCACGGGATTCCAGGAGAATCCAGTAGAGGGCTCATCTCAGATCACCTCGCCCCAATCGTTGTGGAAGATCTTTGTAGATGGTTCATCCAACGAGAACGGCTCTGGGGCCTGAATCATTCTGATATCCCCCAAGGGACATAGATTCCACTCGGCGCTAAGGTTTAGGTTCAAGGCCTCCAACAACGAGGCGGAGTACGAAGCTTTGCTGGCCGGCCTGAGGTTAGCCAGGGGGTTAAAGGCAAGCTCCGTCCAGTGCTTCAGTGACTCCCAGCTCGTGGTAAACCAGGTCCTGGGCGAATATCAGGCGCGGGGACCCAAGATGGCTGCCTACCTGGCAAAGGTAAGAACCGAGCTGTCTGGATTTGAACGAGGATCGATCGAACAGATACCTCGAGAACAGAACGCCAATGCAGATGCTCTTTCTAAGCTCGCCACCTCGGGAGAGACGAAGACCTTGGGGTTGGTGCCAATAGAATTCTTGGAAAAACCAAGTATAGAAGGAGATCGGACGGAGGTCGAAATGATTGACGCTAGGCCGACCTGGATGACCCCCATTCTTGAGTATCTCGTCGAGGGCAAGCTGCCTGAAGGACGTAACGACGCACGGCGAATCTTGTATCAAGCTCTGAGATATACGTTGGTCGATGGGGTGTTGTACCGACGTGGGTATTCCCTACCTCTCCTCCGGTGCGTTCTTCCAAGTGAGGCAAAGGCCATCCTGCAGGAAGTTCACGAAGGATTCTGCGGAGACCACACTGAGGGGCAGAGCCTGGCCTCAAAGGTTCTCAAGCAAGGGTATTACTGGCCGACTCTGTCCAAAGACTCGATCTCATACATGAAGAAGTGCGACAAGTGCCAGCGATTCACTGCAGTTACCAGAGCTCCTCCAGTCAAGCTGAAAATGATCTCGGCCCCTTGGCCGTTTGCCGTTTGGGGAATAGACTTAGTAGGCGCCTTGCCCACTGGAAAGGGCGGGGTCCGTTACGCCGTGGTATCCATCGACTACTTTACCAAGTGGGCTGAGGCAGAGCCGTTGGCAACAATCACGTCTAAAAAGGTGCTTGACTTCGTGGTTAAAAGCATCATCTGTCACTTCGGCCTGCCCAAGAAGATCATCTCCGATAACGGCACGCAGTTCGACAGCGACCTGTTCACCGAGTTCTGTGAAAGACATGGGATTGTGAAAAGTTTCTCCTCCGTGGCCTATCCTCAGGCTAATGGCCAGGTCGAAGCTGTCAACAAGACCTTAAAGGCGAGCCTCAAGAAAAGATTAGATGAAGCAAAGGGGGTCTGGCCAGAACAGCTCCTCCAGGTCCTATGGGCATACCGGACCTCGCATCGGACTCCTACGGGTCATACTCCCTTTTCTTTAACTTTTGGGAGTGAGGTAGTCCTCCCTGTGGAGATAAAGGTTCTTTCGCATAGAGTCCAATCTTACGACCAAGATCGAAACCACGAGCTCCTGTGCCATTCCCTCGATCTGGTTGAGGAAATTCGGGAGGAGTCGCAACTCCAGCTCGCCCATTATCAGCAGAAAATCGCCCGCTACTTCAACACCAAGGTTAAAAAACGCACCTTTAGCATAGGCGACTTGGTCCTGAGAAGAGTGTTCCTCGCCGTAAAAGATCCCAAAGACGGAGTTTTGGGACCGAACTGGGAAGGACCATACCAGGTCATCGAAGTCATCAAGGAGGGAACTTATAAGCTAGCTCGACTTGATGGAGGGGCGGTCCCGCGAACTTGGAACGCCGTCCACTTAAAGAGATATTACCAATGATCTACTTGTAAGGCCTGGAAGGCCACTTCTTATGTATTAATGAAAATCAGCTTTTCACGCATATTTGCAAGTGTATTCTTAAAGTAACCACGAAAGACCCTTTCCCAGTTACTTGGGGGGCATATGGTACCTGGATATAACCAGGTCTCCTTAACGACTTAGATGTTGATTCTTATCGGTTGACCATTGTTTTCTTAAAAACGCGAGATATTGATAAGGGTTAACGCTAACTAAGTCCTATCCTGGTTTTAACCGGGTCATAAAACTTAGAAGTTGATTTAAATCTGTTGATCGTTGTTATTCTTAAAGAGCTCGAGATATGGATAAAAGTTAACACGAACTAAGTTTTCAAATTAAGTTCCTGGTTTTAACCGGGTCATAAAACTTAGAAGTTGATTTAAATCTGTTGATTGTTGTTCTTCTTAAAGAGCTCGAGATATGGATAAAAGTTAACACGAACTAAGTTTTCAAATTAAGTTCCTGGTTTTAACCGGGTCATAAAACTTAGAAGTTGATTTAAATCTGTTGATCGTTGTTCTTCTTAAAGAGCTCGAGATATGGATAAAAGTTAACACGAACTAAGTTTTCAAATTAAGTTCCTGGTTTTAACCGGGTCATAAAACTTAGAAGTTGATTTAAATCTGTTGATCGTTGTTCTTCTTAAAGAGCTCGAGATATGGATAAAAGTTAACACGAACTAAGTTTTCAAATTAAGTTCCTGGTTTTAACCGGGTCATAAAACTTAGAAGTTGATTTAAATCTGTTAATCGTTGTTCTCCTTCAAGAGCTCGAAATATGGGTTAAAGTTAACACGAACTAGGTTTTTCAATAAATTATAACCAAAATGCTTAAAAGCATAAAAGAGCGTAAATTAAAAACGTCAAGGCAAATTGTCTCGAGGTGAAAACACCTCATGCAAAGGTTACAAAAAAAAAATATACTTGAAAATGTTCAAAGGAAACAGGGAAAGAACGCCCTAAGCTCCGTCAGATGGCCCCTTGGAGGTCGCTGTCTCACCCTGCTCCGCCGCGCCAGAGGCTTCCCCAGTCTCCGAAGGCGGTGCCTCTTTCTCAAGGTGAGCTTGGAACTTCACCAGCAAGCGCGCCCAAAGGCTCGGTGACATGAAGGAGAAGTCAGCCTCCGGATTGTAAGCCCAACAGTGATAGAACAGATCATGCATGGACTGCGCCGAAGTGGTCCGTTCGGCCTCTAGGGCGACCTGGGCGACCTGGGCGGCCTGGATCTTAGTCTTCGCAGCCTCAAGGTCCGTCCGCGAGGTAGCAAGGGAGGCTTCCAGCTCCTGGACCTTCGAGAGGGCTTTCTCCAACTCAGCCTTCGCGGTCGCCAAGGCATCTTCAGTCGCCTTAGCCTCCTGAAGGGAAGCCTGATGCTCAGCTCTCATATCCTCGAGCTAAGTCTTGGCCCTGATGATGCTCCAGTGGAGAGCGACGACGCCCTGCGAGAAATAAACGATAAAATTGCCTTAGAGGAAAAACAGGGCAACTTACCGTTAGGGTCGTGCTCATTGAAGACTCCATCACCCCAACCGGGCTCATTGTCTCAATGGCCCGAAGTTCCTTCTCGGTGAACTTATAGATATGGTTGACGGCGTAGTTCGCCGACTCGTACACTGTTCCCCAGAAGGCCTCTGGGATCTTCTCCAGGTCTTGAGGATTGACTGGGATGCGCACATCGGAGGCCACCACGGCCGGAGTCCTGAGCTCCGTTTCTACGTCCTGAGTAGCAGCTGGAGCTCGCGGGGGTGGTGGAGGCATTTGGCCTACTCCTGCAGTAGGAAAAATTGCTCCCGTGTCCTGGGCTGCCAGGGTTTTCTCCTTCTCCTTTGCCGGAGACTTGGTGGAGGCCCCAGCGGCGCTCTTAGACCCCCGGAGCCTTTTCAGTCTAGGCCCGGCCGAGGGGTTCCCCCGAAGACTACGCCTCGCAAGCTATCCTCGGGCTGAGACATCTCTTCTGTCAAAGCAAAAACATGGTTAGTACAAGTTAGCAACCATACAGACAAGGACAAAGGGTTAAATATAAAAAGTGTGCGAATACTAAGGGAGCCCTACCCCCCGAGCTGGAAGAACCTAAGACGATTATTTCCTGAACTGGCGCAAGTTCTGGGTCCGGTTCTGACTCAGGGCTAGATTCTTCTACATACTGCCTAAGCCCCGGAGCATAGATACCCATCTGGAGTGATGGCCATGTGCGTAGGTTGGTCCCATACTCCTCAAATAGGATCGACCTAAAGGTTAGGGTGTTATCTACTACTACGGTACCCCTAGGCCGGCTCTCTTGGTGATCCAGCACGAGCCGGTCGACACAATGGAGCAGGAGTGTGTTCAGGTCCGGATCGCTTCGGTGACGATGGACGAGCTACCTAGGATTGAACCTAGCCAGCCGGGGGTCTGCAGTGGCCCTATCTAGACTCCTAAACAAGTAAGGGTTACCTTGGCCAGAAGGGCCCGCGGCTGCTCCGGATTGGATCCTCTCCTCGCCCATCCTCTGGGCGACCTCCAAGGTCCTCTTCCTGTTCCTCACAAGCGGAATTTCGGCCACCTCGTCCTCCTCGTCTTCATCTCCCGCGACCTCCTCCACGATGATAGGTCTGGTGTCCCGAGCTGGGGGCGGCCCCCGGGGCCTCTTTAGGTTCAGGGTCTGATTTGGAAAAATCAGCTTGCAGAACACCATCGTCTCGTCCGTCACGAGCACGCGATAATCCTTCTCACTGGGGGGCAAGCCCGCCAGTGTTTCGTATTGGGCCCCGAGGGTCACAGATCTCTCTGTCCTCGTGAAGATGGCTACAAGATTAGTTTGAGTCAAAATGGGGTACAGGAGGAGCTAAAATAACACTTAAAATGCGAGCTAAGGACGGGAAAAACTTACGAGGACGATTGAAATAGTGGTGCTCGCAGTTCCGGAAACCAGTTGACATGAAGAACTGGTCCTTAAAGTCATTGGGGTGGCTGGGCAGCTCGATGATCGCCGCCGTATTGGGAAACCAGGTTAAATAGTAGAACCCGTCACCTCGCCTCCGCTGGTCCGGGCTGGCTTTGAGGCAGAAGAAATATAAAATGTCTGCAGGAGTGGGGACCTCCCACTCGTGCTTCTGGAACAAATACCTCAACCCTGCCAGCAGACAGTAGGAATTGGGGGGGAGCTGAAATGGGGCCAACCCCACATAGTTAAGGAAATCAGCAAAGTACTGATCCAGTGGAAGGAAGGCCCCTGCCTTAAAATGTTCACCACTCCAGGCCGCGAACGACTCGTCGAGCGGCGCACAGCTCCGCTCACCTTCTGAAGCAGGTCGGGCCACTACGGACGCTTTCCCCAGGGTGATGTTGTGGGAAAGGAAGATTTTGTTAATCTTCACCTGGTCGGTTATCTTCGAGACGATCCTTTCCGCCTCAAAGAAGGCGTCAGGGGCCACCTCGACCTCCTTCTCCACTGCCGGCCCGAAGCGGGGGATCGGGGAGCTAGGCATCGCTGCCTTCCCTTTGTCCTGCTGGGAGGCCGAGCTGCTAACGTTCTTCTGTGGGAGATTTCTCTTTGGAGCCATCTGGTCGCCTAACGAACAAAAGAAAACATTTCAGAAAAGGCGACCCAAGCATGAGGAAAAAGCAATTATTATTTACACGAGCTGAGGTAAGCCCAGCCCGTGGAGAGTGGGACCACGTGGTTCGATGAACACGCGCCTGTGCTCCCAACCGATCCCCGATTACTCGAGATTCATGTGTCAGGAGGGTCAGGATAGAATTTTCCTTGGGGGGAAAGGTTCAGTAGGCAGAAAATTGCAAAACCGCTTGTGAGGCGTGTTCCCTAAGCTACCCGATTTTGCACCCATAAATTTTCCCCAGAAAAAGCATCCTGAAACCCATACTCTAAGGCGATTTCCTACAACAAATATACCCTAACCTAAAAAGGCTGTCACCCTCCATATCCACAAAACCCAGCAAACCCTTGCATGCGGCTACAGTAAAAAAATTTACCTAAGCTACAGTAACATATTTTCAAAACACGCAGGGTCAGGAAACTTACAGTGTGTGGCTGGGAGGTAGACGAAGGCGTTGCGTTGGTAAGAGCTTCGTCGGTGTAATAGCTTCCAAAGCTTCGGAGAAATCCGTGCGTCTAAGCTTCTTGAACGCTGAAAGTGGTAGTAGCAGGGTCGAGGGTTTCGTTCTTCTGGAGATATAGAGAGAAGAATAAGAGGAGCTTGAGGCTTGAAATATTTTGAATGAAAGGGTGGCCCGTGCGTAGGGTGGCCACCCCTTTTTATATGCGTAAAGTATCACGTGTAGAGGACCGTTGGATGGCCCTGATGGGGGATCCGAGGCCCTCCACTCGATATACGAAACGACGACTGGGCATGGGCTAGGCCATTAAATGCGGTTCTCATAAGACGTACCGTCACCACCCACGATGTTCCACGTAGCAGACGCCTGCATAAAAGGTGGAATGCGAAGAGTTCATGGGGAAGTCCAAAAGCCCCTACTGTGGTCTTATATACAACGTGGTATACCACGAGCAGGAGCTTGGGGGGCAGATGTACGCCCTGGTTTTCCCACGGGCTGATTAGCAAGCCGAGTTGCTGACTAATCGTAGTTATCTCATGAACTCCCCTAAGACCGGAGCTTCTGTCGTTAGCCCGAGGAAGCCCAAAGGGCTCGTCTCCATTGTCCAAGACTGAAGCAGGCCTCCTGAAGGCCTAAGGTCGAGTCCAGTATGCTGCTCGCGGTACGAATTGGATATGGAGCTATGACCCCTTGAGAAGTAAACACACGCAAGGTAAACGTGCATATATCAGGCATCACGTGTCTGATATCCCCCTGACTTCTCGGACACGCAGCAGAAACGTGCGTGATTCAGACACCCACGATTGGGTTGGGCCGCGCGGCCCATTACTTCCTTACCTATTGATTTGACCACACTTATGTGTCAGGTTTAGGAATTAATCATGAATGTCACAGAATTGATACGACAAGTAAGAAGGTCACGGGATGACCTCCCTACCAACTTCCAGGTGCCTTCACCTATAAATATGGAGACCCTGGGAGTTGATAGGGGTTGGAAAAATAATCTCTTGTAAGAAATACTTTGTAACCGAATACTCAGTATAGATCAATAATATTGACTAGTGGAGTAGAAGGATTTTAACCTTCGAACCACTTAAAAACCGTGTCTTGAGTCACCCCTTTCGTCCTCTAAGATCACATATCTATTTCGATTCACATTTAGCACTAATCCTTTTCTCTCCTTCTCTTAATTACCTGTTGGCGAAGAACCGCGTCAACAACGTGTTTAATTTCTATATTAATTGTTATTATATAAATTACGTGATAATATGACTAGATGTGCATATTTAGGGGTATTAAATATGCATGTGGGTCCGCTTCTTATTAGAAGGGTGACTTTGGTAATTTGTCCCGTTGCGGGCATAATTGTGTATTTATATGCATATATGTGATATATGTGAGAGACCACATTATTATGTGGGTTATTTTGGGTTACTCGGCACGAGGCGATCCTAGGGAGCAAGTTAGCGGGAAAGTCACTACGGGATCCGATACCCGACTCAGGGTGAGTCAAGGGGTATTTTGGGTAATAGACATTTATTTGGGTTATTGGGTTATGAAAATAAATAATTTGAGATATATTTGAAGTTGGAGAGTTTAGGAGGGAATATTGGAGAAATTTACCATTTTGCCCTCGGGGACGTTTTTTGTACCCCGAGCCTTGGGATTAACTTAAGTCACTTAAGTTAGATAAAACAAAATAAAAGAAATACTTAGAAGATTTGCCTAAATTGACTCTTTCTCTCTCCTTTTTCTCTCAAGGCTTCCAAGCTAAAACCATAGAAGAATCAAGGGATTTTTTACTAGAAATCACAAAATTGGAGCTCTAGACTTGGAGATTAGCTTAGTGATAGCTTGTGGATTCAATCAAGAACTGAGGTAAGCTTTGAATTTCAATTTTGGGTCATTAAATTCTGTGTTTTCTGGCTGGTTTTTAGTGTTCTTTAACACTTTAAGGTTATGAATTGAATTGGAGTTTTGATGAGGTTTTGAGCTAGTTTTCTGTTGTGTTTTATTGTTGGGAACATATTAGGGTGATTGGGATAATTGAAATATGTTTTGGGGTTAAATTTAGTATGGTTAGGATTGAATTTGGCTGCTAGAAATGGAGGATTTTCTGGGTTCGTGGGGCCAAGTCGCGACTTTGTTCTTGATAAGTCGCGACTCAGCCTGAGCCATGCACCAGGGGAGGCCTCTGCCTAGGGAGCACGCCATGACTTGAGAGGCCAAGTCGCGGCCCATGTCTCTGGATAGAGAGGAGGGAGAGGCTGGTCAGGGGGCGCACCGCGACCCACACGGGGGCAAGTCGCGGCCCGCCTGGGCAGATTTTCCTTAGGGAGTTTGTTTTAGAATGAAACTTTTTCCCTTAGAGCACGAGATTGTTTCCACTACCCGGTTTGGTGGAACCCGAGGCCCCGAAGGCTAGGACTTGGTCCGGAAGCCTTTGATCACTCGATTTTAATAGGATCTTATTTTATGGTTGTGACTTAGGGTATCACTAAGGGCTCAGAATCGAGATCGTGCTCGAGGGTCGCTTTTATTTATGCTTGCTTGGACCTAAGATAAGAAAAATGCACCCAGAACGTGTTGTGTGTGATTAGGGCTCAGCCCGTTCATTATGTGTTATTATGATTAGGGCTTGGCCCGTCTATTGTATTTGAATATGGTTAGGGCTTAGGCCCCTGGATTGGTTATATTGGGCTATTGTTTTAAGTGCTTGCTGATGAATGTTTAAGTGCTTATATTCGTTACATGAATTCTATGGTTAGGGCATGTGGCCCCATTATGTGAATATGCTTAGTATTATGGAAATGATTATCCAACGGAATTAAACGATTAGCATGAATATGTGCTTAATTGTCGGGATGTGCCTATCCACATCTATTTCTTATAAGTAAAGTATGAAATCCTAGATCAGGGCTTGACTTATGAGTCAAGGACGGCAATAGCGCGTTGTGCGCTGGTCTAGAGGCATTGGCCTAAACCAGCAATGTACTATTACGCTGATCGAATCTAAGGTCGAAGGTGAACCATGGGGGTTGGGCTAGCTCTATGGCTAGTGAGACAGAGCTAAGGGTGAGGCCCCAGGTGACTCTATGGTCACGTAGCTAGGGCTTAGGCCCAAGAGTTGGCTTAAAAGCCAACTTAATAGGGCAACGACCCCAGGTTGATCCAATGATCATGTGATTGAACTTTAATGATATTGGCTATGAACTCATGTTAATGATTATTGTTGAATGGTTATTTTAAAGTTATATTCTCTGTTGTTGCATGTTCTGTTTTCTTGCTGAGCCTCGACTCACAGGTGCTTTGTGGTGCAGGTAAGGGAAAGGGAAAGCTTGACCAGCCATGAGTTGGAGAGCTTCAGTGGCAGTGTGTACATATGCGGCTGGTCGACCATCACGGCCAGGGTTATCTCAGAGGAACTAGGGTTATAGCCCTATTTTGCTGCTTAGGCCGGCTGATGTAACCTTTGTCATGTATTTAATAAACAGTTGTGTTGTAATATTTTAAGTACATAGTGTAACGGTCCTTGATTAGGAGGGTGTTACAACTTGGTATCAGAGCTGCCAAGGTTTAAGGGTTCCTAAAGACTGACGAGGCATGTACACTCGTCACTAAAGACAAGCTCGACTCAGGGTTCGGTAATGGTTATATGTTTATATGTTTAAATGCTTAAACATGATGTGAATTCCTTATCTGTATGCCTATTTAGGACTCTCTGATAGGGCCTGGCCCTTGACTATTGCATGAATGTTAAGAACATGCTTATTAGTTATGTTGGATTTGTGGAAAATACTTGGATATGCCTATATGTATTGTGATTTGCTAATGGATATTATGAGGTGTTTATTAGCACTATGAATGAATGAGTATATTTATTGTATGATGGCATGCTTATTAGCATTGCATATTTGTGTTTTCTGATGATCTTGGACCATCAGGCGGCAAGTGGTATAGTTATGACTTACCTAATGGTCGATTTTATCTCTGTAGGGTGGATAGAGTGTCAGAATGAATCCTCGAAGGTCAGAGAGACTTGCTAGCCAAGAGTTACAGGCCAGTGAAGGGAATAACCAGGGCCAGGCCCCACCGCCAGCTCCAGAAAACTGGCAGCAAGTGCTTGCTGACATGCAAGCTAGGTTAGAGAGGCAGGAAGAAGAGATACGCCTCTTAAGACAGCAACAGGTTCTAGCAGGGAACCAACAGGGCGCAGTACCAACAGTGGTACAACCTGAGGTATCAGCAGTTGTATAGCACCCTCCACTCTTTGAGGGTAGTTCTGATCAACTGAAGGTTAAGTAGTGGATGACCATGATAACCACTATCTTGGACTTTATGAGGATAGGTGGTAGTGAGAGAGTGGCCTGCACCACTTATATGTTTCGAGAGGATGCCTGAATATGGTGGGAGGTGGTATCCCAGACTAGAGCAGTTACCACAATGGAGTGGGAAGAATTCAGAACCTTATTCAACGAGAAATACTACAACGACGCAGTTAAGGTTGCGAAAGCTGAGGAGTTCAGTAGGTTACTTCAGGGTAACATGTCAGTGACCAACTACGCCTTGAAGTTTGACAGATTGGCAAAGTTTGCTGGGGATCTAGTGCCCACTGATGGGACCAGAAGAGAGAGGTTTCTACAGGGGCTACAGCCTATGATATCTCGAGACGTTCGTATTACTACTTTGCCAAGAGTGACTACCTATGCACAGGCTGTAGAGAAGGCGCTTACAGCTGAGAGTGCTGAGAATAAGATATGGTGTGATAATGCAGCCAGAAGAGATTCTATGAGGTCGGGACCTCCATTTCCAGGTTTTGGTAGGGGCGAAGGCCCTAGTGATCAGAAGAGGAAGACCCCAGACACAATTTCAGTTCTAGGGCCAGATAGGAGGCCACGGGGTGTGCAGATGGGCCGCCAGGGTGGCGGTGAGACATGGAGGGCATTCCTAAAGTGTCCTAGGTGCAGAAGGTGCCATGTTGGGAAGTGTCGGGCGAAGGCCTGTTTTGTTTGTGGTAGTACGGGGCACCTGAAGAAAGACTGCTCGAAAGCCAGAAAGGAAGAGCCGAAGAAGGTGGATAGCCTGACGCCAGCTCGGGGGTTCCCTTTAACCCAGACAGAGGCTGAGGCTAGTCCCTCGGTAGTTACAGATCAACTTTCTAGTGCTAGAACCTTTTATACTATTCTTATTGACTCGAGTGCTACACACTCCTTTATTGCTAGTAGGATTATAGATGGGTTATGTAGACCTTGTGATTTCTTTTCTGTGGGGTTTGGTATGGTATTGCCTACTGGAGAGTTAGTGGTATCCAGGAGATGGATTAGGTCACTACCAATTACAGTGGATGGCAGGGAGTTTTCAGTTGACTTGGTGGAGTTAGAGATGACTTATTTCGATATAATTCTTGGTATGGATTGGCTAGAGAAGTATGGAGCATCAATAGATTGTAAGAAGAAGATGGTAACTTTTTAGCCAGAGGGTGAGGATCCCTTTTGTTGACGCGGTTCTTCGGCAACAGGTAATTAAGAGAAGAAGAGAAAGAGATTAGTACTTAAAAGTAGAACCGCCGCAGATATGAAATCTTTGTGAAAAGAACTAGGTGACCTTAAACACGTTTTTAAGTGGTTCGAAGGTTAAAAATCCTTCTACTCCACTAGTCAATATTATTGATCTTTTCTGGGTAATTGGTTTACCAAATATATAGTTCTTACAAGACTATTTTTTCCAACCCCTATCAATTCCCAGGGTCTCCATATTTATAGGAGAAGGCACCTGGAAATTGGTAGGGAGGTCATCCCGTGACCTTACCATTTGTCATATCAAGTCTGTGATATTCATGATTACTTCCTAAACCTGACACACAAGTGTGGTCTAATCAGTATGGAAGGAGATAATGGGCCGCACGGCCCAACCCGTCCGTGGGTGTCTAAATACGCACGTTCCTGCGGCGTGTCCGAGAAGTCAGGGGGATATCGGACACGTGATGGCAGGATTATGCACGTTTATCTTGCGTGTTGACTTCCCATAGGGTCAGAGCTTCCTGAGAAGCTCGCTACCGGAGCAATCCATAACCCGAGCTGATCCGTCAGTGGTCGCCGGATGTTGTTCCCAGCTCCTGGAACAACAAGAGGGAGCAGGAAACTCCATACCCTCGAGCTAGAAAGGGCCCGTCCTGAAGATAAAGCCTCTGGCCTGTGGGAGCCTCGGGCTAAATCATGTTTAGTCCGAGGATCGTCCTGCTAAACAGCCCGTGGGAAATCCAGGGCGTACATCTGCCCCCCAAGCTCCTGCTCGTGGTCCATGACGTCAGACATGGGAGACCACAGTAGGAGCTTTTAGACTTCTCCCACAACCCTTCGCATTCCCTGCTTTTCGCATGCGTCTGATACGTGGAACGCCGTGGGTGGCGACGGTACACTCTACGAGAACCGCATTAAATGGCCTAGCCTACTGTCCAGCCGTCGTTTCACATTTCGAGTGGAGGGTCTCCCAGGAGCCTTTTACACGTGATCCCCCCTTGTATAAAAAGGGGGTGGTCATCCCACGCACGGACCACCTTACCATTCAGAACCTCTCAAATTTCCTTCTTTTCTCTCTGACCTTCCGAAGAACAAAACCCTCATTTCCATTGCTCTCATCTTCTCCGTTCACGAAGCTTAAGCGCGCGAGTTCCTTCAAGGCCTTGGAGACTACTGTGCCAACGAAGCTCCTACCAGCGCAGCAACCTCGCTCACCATCCAACCCTATACTGTAAGTCTTCTGTCCCTGTTTATTTTTGAAAGCATGCCACTGTAGCCTAGGTAAAAAATTTTACTGTAGCCACATGCAGAGGTTTTCTGGGTCGCGCGGATATGGAGGGTGATGGCCCTTCTTTGATTAGGGCACACTTGCCATGGGACATCGCCTTAGAACATGGGTTCCATGATTCTCTCTTAGGAACAATTTCTGGGTAGGATCCGTAGGAACTTTGGGTGCAAAAACCGGGTAGCTTAGGGAATACGCCTTAAAAGCGGTTTTGCCATGCCTTGCCTGTTGAAACTTTCCCCCCAAGGCAAATTTTTTTTTTTTTTACTCTGAGCCATCTGACACACGAATTCCGAGTAATCTGGGATCTGTTGAGGGCATAGGCGCGTGTTCCTTGGAACGCGTGGCACCACTCTCCACGAGCTGGGCTTACCCCAGCTCGTGTACTTAATACTTGCCTCACTCTCCTGCTTGGGTCGCCTTTTCTAAAGTGTTTTCTTTTGTTCGATAGGCGACCAGATGGCTCCAAAGAGAAATCTGCCACAGAAGAATGTGGGAAGTTCGGCCTCCCAGAAGGATAAAGGGAAGGCGGTGGTGACCAGCTCGCCAATTCCTCACTTTGGACCAGCGGTGGAGAAGCAGGCCGAGGTGGCTCCTGACGCGTTTTTAGAGGCGGAGAGAATCGTCTCGAAGATAACCAGCCAGGCAAAGATCACCAAAATCTTCCTTAACCACAACATTCCTCTGGGGAAGACCTCCGTGATCACCCGACCTGCTGCGGATGGGGAGAGGAGCTGCACGCCGCTCGACGAGTCGTTCGCGGCCTGGAGCGGGGAACACTTCAAGGCAGGGGCCTTCCTCCCCCTGGATCAGTATTTTGCTGATTTTCTGAACTATGTGGGGTTGGCCCCATTTCAGCTCCCCCCCAATTCCTACCGTCTGCTGGCGGGACTGAGGTATTTGTTCCAAAAGCATGAGTGGGAGGTCCCCACTCCTGCTGATATCTTATATTTCTTCTGCCTCAAAGCCAGCCCGGACCAGCGGGGGCGAGGCGACGGGTTCTATTACTTAACCAGCTTCCCTAACACAGCAGCAGTGATCGAGCTGCCGAGCCATCCAAACGACTTCAAAGACCAGTTTTTTATGTCTACTGGGTTCCGAAACTGCGATCATCATTATTTCAACCGCCCTCGTAAGTAATCCTCCATTTAGCTCGCCTTTTAACGGTTATCTTATTTTAGCTCGGCCCTTATTCCAATTCTGATTTCAACCAACCTTGCAGCCATCTACTCGAGGACCGAAAAGTCCGTGACCCTCGGGGGTCAATACGACACACTGGCGAACCTGCCTCCCAGTGAGAAAGACTACCGCGTGCTCGTGACAGACGAGGCGATGGTATTCTGCAAGCTGATTTTCCCAAATCAGACTTTGAATTTGAAAAGGACCCGGGGTCCTCCCCCAGCCCGCGACAACAGGCCGACCGTCGCGGAGGAGGTCGCAGATGACGAAGGCGAGGAAGAAGGTGAGGAAGTTCCTCTGGTGAGGAACAGGAAGAGGAGCTTGGAGGTCACCCAGGGGATGATCGAGGAGAGGGCCCAATCCGGAGCAGCCGCGGGTCCTTCCGGTCAAGGTAACTTTTACTTATTTAAGAACGTAGATAGGGCCACTGCAGACCCCCGGCTGGTTAGGTTCAACCCTAGGCAGCTCGTCCATCGTCACCCAAGGAATCCGAACCTGGACACGCTTCTGCTCCACTGCGTTGACCAGCTCGTGCTGGACAACCAAGAGAGTCGGCCCAAGGGTACCATAGTAGTAGATAATACCCTAGCCTTTAGGTCGGCCATTTTTTAGGAGTACGGGACCAATTTACGCACGTGGCCTGCGCTCCAGAGGGGCGTCTACGCTCCGGGGATTAGGCAGTACGTAGAAGAGTCCAGCCTCGATTCAGAACCGGACCTAGAACCTTCGCCAGTTCGTGAGATAATCGTCCTAGGCTCTTCCAGCTCGGGGGGTAGGGCTCCCTTAGTATTTTCTTTCTTATTGCCTTTATTTCTGTATGATTGCTGATAACCGTGTTTTTTGCTCTTTGGCAGAAGAGATGTCTCAGCCCGGGAATAGTCTGCGGGGCGTTGTGTTTGGTGGGAATCCCCCAGCGGGGCCGAGGTTAAAGAGGCTTCGCGAGTCCAAGAGCTCGACCGGGGTCTCCACCAAATCCCCAGCTACGGAGAAGGAGAGAGACCCGTCATCCCAGGCCGCGGGGGCGAACCTCCCTGTCGCCAGGACAGGACTCATGCATCCGCCACCCCAACGATCTCCACTGGCCGCCCAGGACGGGGTAATAGAGGTCGGGAATCTGGCCGCGGCAGCCCCGGACGTGCGTATCCCGGTCGACCCCCGGGCTCTGGAGAAGATGCCCGAAGCATTCCGGGGTACGGTGTACGAGTCGGCCAGCTACGCCGTCAGCCACTATTACAATATCAGGGAGAAGGAGCTCCGGGCCATCGAAACAACGAGCCCGGTCCGAGTTATAGAGTCCGCTATGGACATGACTTTAACGGTAAAGTTCCCCCTTCTTCTAAGGCTTTGACACTCACACGCCGCCTTTCTCCTTCCAGTTTGCTAATTTATCACTCTTTTCTTGCATGGCATGGCTGCCGCCTATAGAGGCATCGTTAGGACCAAGGCCCAGCTCGAGGGTTTGGAAGCAGATCGCCAGACTGCCCTCCAGGAGTCTCAGGAGGCGAGAGACGCCTTGGCGGCCTCAAAAGCCGAGTTAGAGAAGGTCCGCTCGGAGAACCAAGAGCTTAAACGCTCCCTGGCCGCATCCGAGCTAGAGAAGCTTCGCTCCGAGAACCTAGAGCTTAAAAACTCCCTGGCCGCATCGCGGGCAGACCTTGAGGTGGCGAAGGCCGAAGTCCAGACCTCCCAGGCCACCCTGAAAGACGATCGGGTCGTGTCGGAGCAGTCCTTACAGGACCTATTCTATCACTGCTGGTCCCACAATCCGGACGCGGACTTCTCCTTCATGCCGCCGGACCTCTGGGCATTCCTATTGCCGCAGCTTCAAGCCCGCCTGAATAAGGAGGCTCCTCCATCGGAGACTGGAGAGGCCTCTGCCGCGGCGGAGCAGGGTGAGACTGCGACCTCCAAAGGGCCAGCTGATGGGGCTTAGGATGCTTCTTGTTTTCGTATTTTGAACACCTTTTTTTTTTTTTTGTAATTCTCTTTTTTATGTGAGGCGTTTCCGCCTCGAGACAATTTGCTCAACCAGTTTTACATATATATTTTTATGCATTTGGTCATAATTTATCTCTTTATTTTTATGAACGTAGTTCGAGTTAACTTTATCCGTATCCCGGGCTCTTTAAATAAGATCCGCGTTCAACAAATTTTAGCTAACTTCTAAGTTTTCCGACCTGGTTACGACAAGGAACTTATTTTGAAAAAACTTAGTTCGCGTCAACTTTTATCCGTATCCCGGGCTCTTTAAAGAAGAACCTCGGTCAACAAATTTTAGCTAACTTCTAAGTTTCATGACCTGGTTAAGACCAGGAGCTTATTTTGAAAAAACTTAGTTCGCGTCAACTTTTATCCGTATCCCGGGCTCTTTAAAGAAGAACCTCGGTCAACAAATTTTAGCTAACTTCTAAGTTTTATGACCTGGTTAAGACCAGGAGCTTATTTTGAAAAAACTTAGTTCGCGTCAACTTTTATCCGTATCCCGGGCTCTTTAAAGAAGAATCTCGGTCAACAAATTTTAGCTAACTTCTAAGTTTTATGACCTGGTTAAGACCAGGAGCTTATTTTGAAAAAACTCAGATCGCGTCAACTTTTATCCGTATCCCGGCTCTTTAAAGAAGAACCTCGGTCAACAAATTTTAGCTAACTTCTAAGTTTTATGACCTGGTTAAGACCAGGAACTTATTTTGAAAGAACTCAGATCGCGTCAACTTTTATCCGTATCCCGAGCTCTTTAAAGAAGAACCACGGTCAACAAATTTTTGTTAACTTCCAAGTTTTATGACATGGTTAAGACCAGGATAGGACTTAGTTTGTGATAACTCTTATCCATAGATAAAAATTAACACCTAAGTCGTTAAGGAGACCTGGATATATCCGGGTACCATATGCCCCCCAAGTAACTGGGAAAGGGTCTTTCGTTGTTACTTTAAAATTACCCTTGCAAATAACGAGAAACATTTGATTTTTATTTATACATGGAAGGTGACCTTCTAGGTCTTACAAATGTTTATTGATAATATTTCTTTAGGTGGATTGCATTCCAAGTCCGCGGGACCGCCCCTCCACCAAGTCGAGCTAATTTATACGTCCCTTCTTTGATGACTTCGATGACCTGGTATGGTCCTTCCCAGCTTGGTCCCAAAACCCCATCTTTGGGATCTTTCCCGGCCAGGAAAACTCTCCTCAAGACCAAATCGCTGACGCTAAAGGCACGTCTTTTGACCTTAGTGTTGAAGTAGCGAGTGATTTTCTGTTGATAATGGGCGAGCTGGAGTTGTGAATCCTCTCGCCTCTCATCCATCAAGTCTAAGGAGTGGCATAGGAGCTCGTGGTTCTTGTCTTGTTCGTAGGACCGGACCCTGTGCGACAGGACCTTTACCTCCACGGGGAGGACCGCTTCACTTCCAAAGGTTAGGGAGAAAGGAGTGTGACCCGTGGGAGTCCGATGTGAGGTCCTATAGGCCCACAGAACTTGGGGGAGCTGTTCTGGCCAGATCCCCTTTGCCTCACCTAACCTCTTCTTGAGGCTTGCCTTCAGAGTTTTATTGACAGCTTCGACCTGGCCGTTCGCCTGGGGATAGGCCACGGATGAGAAACTTTTCACAATTCCGTTCTTTTCGCAAAATTCGGTGAACAGGTCGCTGTCAAATTGAGTGCCATTGTCGGAAACGATCTTTTTGGGTAGGCCGAATCGACAAACGATGCTTTTAACCACGAAGTCTAGCACCTTTTTCGATGTTATTGTCGCCAACGGCTCTGCTTCGGCCCACTTTGTGAAGTAGTCAATGGCTACCACGGCGTAACGGACCCCGCCCTTTCCGGTGGGCAGGGCGCCTATTAGATCTATGCCCCAAATGGCGAAGGGCCAGGGAGACGATATCATTTTTAGCTCGGCCGGGGGTGCTCGTGCAACCGCGGCGAACCGCTGACATTTGTCGCACTTTTTTACGTATGAGATCGAGTCTTTGGACAGAGTCGGCCAGTAAAAACCCTGCCGAAGGATCTTCAAGGCCAGGCTTTGCCCCCCAGTGTGATCTCCGCAGAATCCGTCATGAACTTCCTGCAGGATGGCCTTCGCCTCACTTGGAAGAACACACCGGAGGAGAGGTAATGAATGCCCACGTCGGTACAACACCCCCTCGACTAGCGTATATCTCGGAGCTTGATAAAGGACTCGCCGTACGTCGTTGCGCCCTTCGGGTAACTTGCCCTCGACGAGGTACTCAACAATGGGAGTCATCCAGGTCAGCCTGATGTCAATCATCTCAATATTCGCTCGATCTCCGTCTATGCTTGGTTTGTCCAAGAACTCAATTGGCACCAACCCCAGGGTTTCTGCCTCCCCCGAGGTGGCGAGCTTGGCGAGAGCATCTGCATTGGCGTTCTGCTCCCGAGGTATCTGCTCGATCGACCCTTGCCCAAACATAGACAATTCGGATTTTACCTTAGCCAAATAAGAGGCCATCTTGGGACCCCGCGCCTGATACTCGCCTAAGACCTGATTCACCACGAGCTGGGAGTCGCTGAAGCATTGGACAGAGCTTGCCTTTAGCTCGCTAGCTATCCTAAGTCCGGCTAACAAGGCCTCGTACTCTGCCTCGTTGTTGGACGCCTTGAACCCGAACCTCAGCGCCGAATGGAATCTATGTCCTTCTGGGGATATCAGAATGATTCCGGCCCCGGAGCCGTTCTCGTTAGATGAGCCATCAACGAAGATCCTCCACGATGAGCCTGAGGATGTGAGCTGCTGTGAATCTTCCGATGGGATCTCACGGAATCCCGCGCATTCTGCCACGAAGTCGGCCAAGGCTTGACTTTTTATGGTAGTTCGGGGAGTATAGAAAATCTCGAACTGACTGAGTTCGACCGCCCACTTTAGCAAGCATCCCGAGGCTTCAGGCTTTAGCAAAACCTGCCTTAGAGGCTGATCGGTCATGACGTGTACAGAGTGGGACTGGAAGTATGGCCTGAGTTTTCGCGAGGCCGTGATTAGGCAGAACACCAGCTTTTCCATCAACAGGTACCTTGACTCAGCTCCGAGGAGTCTCTTGCTGATGTAATAAACCGGTTTCTGAGCCTGGTCCTCTTCTCGCACCAGAACGACACTAGCTGCGTCCTCAGTCACGGCCATGTAGAGGAAAAGAGGTTCTCCTACCCTGGGCTTTGATAGCACAGGTGGCTCAGCTAGGTGCGTTTTGAGGTCGAGGAATGCGCCCTCGCACTCTACTGTCCATTCGAACTTCTTGTTTCCGCGGAGCAGGTTGTAGAAAGGCAGGCACTTGTCGGTCGATTTGGAAATGAACCGGTTCAGTGCCGCCACCCTTCCTGTGAGGCCTTGGACATCTTTCCGCGACCTGGGGGATGGAAGCTCGAGCAGTGACCTGATCTTGTCGGGATTTGCCTCGATTCCTCGGGTATTGACTATGAAACCCAAGAACTTCCCCGATGCGACACCGAAAGTGCATTTCTGAGGATTGAGCCTCATGCCATATTCTCGCAGTATGTTAAAACATTCTTCCAGGTCGGCAACGTGGTTGGTGGCAGTCTTTGACTTGACAAGCATATCATCGACGTACACTTCCATGTTCTTCCCGATCTGATCCACGAACATTCTATTTACCAGCCTTTGGTAGGTTGCCCCGGCATTCTTAAGACCGAACGGCATGACCTTATAACAATAGACATTAGTCGGGGTCATAAAGCTGGTATGATCCTGGTCTGCTGGATTCATCGCGATCTGATTGTAGCCCGAGTACGCGTCCATGAAGGACATGAGCTCGTGCCCCGCCGTGGCATCCACCAGTTGATCGATCCTCGGCAACGGAAAGCAATCCTTGGGGCAGGCTTTATTCAGGTCGGAAAAATCAATACAGGTCCGCCACTTGCCATTGGGCTTTGGAACTAACACGGGATTGGCAACCCAAATGGGAAATCTGGCTTCGTGGATAAAGCCACATTTTTTGAGCCGGGCTACTTCTTCTTCAAGGGCCTCGGCTCGGGTTGTCCCTAAACGCCTCTGCTTTTGAGACTTTGCAGGGACGCTTTTGTCTAGGTGGAGCGTGTGCATGATTACGCTCGGACTGATCCCTATCATGTCCTCGTGCGACCATGCGAATACGTCTAGGTTCTTTTTCAGAAACGCGGTCAGATCCGCCTTTCTTCTATCGCAGAGGTTCTTTCCAAGCTTCACCGTCCGTGAAGGATTTTGTTCATCGATGCCTACCTCCTCGAGATCTTCAATAGCTTGGAGCTCGGACCTGTCCTCGCCTACTCGGGGGTCAATATCCTCGCTTAAGGCGAGCTTTTCGTCTTCGGAAACCCGAGGTTCTTTAATCTCAGGGGCCGCCTTGGGTCCCTGCGATTCCTCTTCATCCTGAATGGCCATCGCCACCTGCCCGGGTTTAGATTTTCCCTTCATGGAAATGCTGTAGCATTCCCTGGCAGCGAGCTGATCGCCCTTGATAGTGCAGACCCCTGTCGAAGTAGGGAACTTCATGGCGAGGTGCCGGACGGATGTGATAGCTTCGAAAGCAACGAGCGTTGGTCGGCCCAAAATTGCATTGTAGGCAGCGGAGCAGTCAATGACTACGAATTCGAGCAGTTTGGACACTGTTCGGGATTCGTCGCCTAGGGTGATCACCAGCTCGATCGTTCCTATCGCTGCTGACCCTCCGCCTGAAAAACCATATAGCATCATCGAGGTTGCCTTTAGCTCGGAGACGGTCAGACCCATTTTTTCTAAGGTTGAATGGAATAGGAGATTCACCGAGCTCCCATTGTCCACTAACACCCTCCTTACTCTCCGGTTGGCGAGCTGGACTGCTACGACCAAGGGATCGTTATGAGGGAATTGGACATGGCCCGCGTCCTCCTCCGTGAAAGTGACTGGTTGTTTCTCTAATCTTTGTTGTTTTGATTGACGCTGTTCCGGGACGAACTCCCCTCCATTGTGGGCCTTCAACTCATTTATGTACCTCTTCTGGGCGCCTCTGCTCGTGCCAGCCATGTGTGGCCCTCCAGAGATGGTGGAAATCTCTCCCTCGACCACGGGGGGAGGGACGTCCTGATCTACTCGAGGTCCAGGTTGACTGGCTGGGATCTCCGGAGCGGGTCGACCTGTGGGGACCCTGTTCCGCGAGTATTGCGCCAACGGACCTGCTCGGATGAGAGTCTCGATTTCATCTTTGAGGTGCCTGCAGTCGTCGGTATTGTGCCCGATGTCGTTATGAAAATGGCAGAATTTGGAAGCGTCTCTCTTTCCCTTAGGGTGCTTTATTGGCTCCGGTCTTCTCCAGGGGACTCGCGTAGCGTTGGCCAGGAAAATATTCTCTCTGGTTTGGGTGAGCTCGGTATACGCTGTGAACACGGGCTTGAATTTATCCACGGACTTATTCTTTTTTTGACCGTGCTGGAAGTTTTCACCATTTCCTTTTCTTTTGCCGCCACCGGGCTGGTTGCTCTGCGTGACGTCGGGAGTCGCTACTACGATCTCTGTTCCCGCCCCAGCGGGCTTCTCGAGGACCTGGCTGGTCCCCGCGGCTGAAGCTTCAGCTTCCTCCAAGTTTATCCATTCTTGGGCTCTGTTAAGGAATTCACTAACTGAGCTGACCCCCCTCCTTTGAATATCCTTCCACAGATCTCCGCCTACTAGGATCCCGGTCCTCATAGCCATGAGTTTGGAGCTGTCGTCGGCGTCTCTGGCTCGAGCAGCGACATTTGCAAATCTGCTCAAGTAGGCTTTTAGCGTTTCTCCAGGTTGCTGTCTCACGTTAGCTAGGGAGTCGGCCTGGACCCTGGCGGCCTGAGAGGCGCGGAATGCCCTCTTGAAGTCAGCCGAAAAGGTCTTCCAGGAGCTGATTGACTGCCTTTTACTTTGTTTGAACCACTGCCTGGCAGGTCCAGTTAGGGTGGAAGGGAAGATCAAGCAACGAAGCTCTGGCCCGATGTTATGAGCCATCATTAGGGTGTTGAACATCCCTAAGTGGTCAGATGGGTCTCCATCCCCGTTGAACTTTGACAAGTGGGGCATACGAAAGCCAGAAGGGTATGCCGTTGCTGCTATGTTGGGGGCAAAGAGCTCCATCTCATCCCCTGAATCATATTCGTCTTTTTCTTTCTCTGACAGGAGCTTCTTCATCAGCTCCTCCATTTGAGTTAAGCGCTCTAGGGTTTTGTCCTGAGATCCTGGGTTATTCCGGGGCTGTTCAACAGCTCCAGACCCGTTGTACATATTAGGCGGGTTATTGCCCCTCCTATCTGGAGATAGGTCATTTGGGGCATTCCCGCCATTACGTACTTCGGATCGGACCCCAACTGAACGGGCCTGGCTACCATCCCTAACTGGACCCTCTCTGTGAGAGTTGAGGCGATCTCGAAGGTCGCCTCCATGGGAATTATGGTGACTTTGTGCTGAACTTAGTCGCTGTCGCAGGTCCCCTCCCGAAAGATCACTCCGTGCGCTACCGGTCCAGTGACTCCTGCTGGACAGGCTCGATGTGCGTCTTTGGCGGCTCCGACCTGCTCCTCCTCCCGGCGCCCTGCTGCTGCGGGAAGGCCCGGCCGATGGCGGGTCTCTCCTACTATTTCCGTAGGTCGGGATGTCTCGGATGGTCTGAGGAGACGGATATCTGATGGGAGAAGGAGGATGCCTGACCGGAGAGGCGATCCTAGTGCTGTCTGGACGGACTAAATTTGGTGGGGGCCTCTCGGCCCTGCCAGCTTGATGGTTTCGCGCTGGGCGATCTGGACGAGGAACTGGACGCTCTTCGGGGACGGGCTGACGTCTCCGGATCTCCTCGGCCCTCCTTTGGGAATTTCCCCTATCTCTTCTGGGTGTCCTCGAGGAAGGCTGAGAGCTAGGGGTTGATGTCCTAACCGAACGGCTGTACTGCTGCGGTTCGGTCTGAGGCATTTCCCTGAAGTTCGCCTCTTGATGGCGTGATGAAGGGGTGGAGTTGGCTGCAGGGAGTCTACCCGAACGGCTATCCCTGGATCGATTACTCCGGCGAGACTTAGGAGCCTCGCCTTGCCTCTCTCCAACGTTACCGTTGGTTGTGAGAGGGGGTAGTCGACTCAGAATATCCTGGATTTGCTGACCAGCTGCTGCTAGCTGGCTCCTCAGTTGAGCATTCTCCATCTCCACCGCAGTATAATAACCTGGATTCGGATTAGGCGGCCGGGGCGTCGAACTACCAGTGTCGTCTTGGCCGGCCGGCTGCTTTCCTGGCCTTTGCTGGACTTCAGGAACTTGCTCCTCGGGGAGGGCAACATGGCGGGCCTCCTGCCCATCATGCTGTTCTGTCTCGTTGCCATGTTTGGATCGAGTGGTCACCATAGTTGTATGTTTGTGGTAGTACTAATTGGACTTGCTCTCAATGAAAGCACCAAACTGTTGACGCGGTTCTTCGGCAACAGGTAATTAAGAGAAGAAGAGAAAGAGATTAGTACTTAAAAGTAGAACCGCCGCAGATATGAAATCTTTGTGAAAAGAACTAGGTGACCTTAAACACGTTTTTAAGTGGTTCGAAGGTTAAAAATCCTTCTACTCCACTAGTCAATATTATTGATCTTTTCTGGGTAATTGGTTTACCAAATATATAGTTCTTACAAGACTATTTTTTCCAACCCCTATCAATTCCCAGGGTCTCCATATTTATAGGAGAAGGCACCTGGAAATTGGTAGGGAGGTCATCCCGTGACCTTACCATTTGTCATATCAAGTCTGTGATATTCATGATTACTTCCTAAACCTGACACACAAGTGTGGTCTAATCAGTATGGAAGGAGATAATGGGCCGCACGGCCCAACCCGTCCGTGGGTGTCTAAATACGCACGTTCCTGCGGCGTGTCCGAGAAGTCAGGGGGATATCGGACACGTGATGGCAGGATTATGCACGTTTATCTTGCGTGTTGACTTCCCATAGGGTCAGAGCTTCCTGAGAAGCTCGCTACCGGAGCAATCCATAACCCGAGCTGATCCGTCAGTGGTCGCCGGATGTTGTTCCCAGCTCCTGGAACAACAAGAGGGAGCAGGAAACTCCATACCCTCGAGCTAGAAAGGGCCCGTCCTGAAGATAAAGCCTCTGGCCTGTGGGAGCCTCGGGCTAAATCATGTTTAGTCCGAGGATCGTCCTGCTAAACAGCCCGTGGGAAATCCAGGGCGTACACCTTTGTTTTTGTTGGCACTGTGCATGGACCCCGTATACCTATGATATCAGTACTTAGAGCTAGAGACCTGTTGCAGGGAGGATGCATTGGGTTCTTAGCTAGTGTGGTGGATACCACTCAGGTCGTGCCAGTGGGACCAGAACAGACTTGGTTAGTCTGTGAGTTTTTGGATGTGTTTCCAGAGGACTTACCAAGGTTACCTCCACATAGGGAGATTGAGTTTGTGATTGAGTTGGCACCAGGGGCAGAGCCAATGTCTAGGGCACCTTACAGGATGGCTCCAGCGGAGCTGAAGGAACTGAAGGTTCAACTACAGAAGTTACTAGACTTGGGTTTTCTCAGGCCCAGTTTCTCACCATGGGGTGCACCATTTCTCTTTGTAAAGAAGAAGGATGGTTCTCTGAGGATGTTCATCGATTACAGGGAACTGAATAAGTTGAATATCAAGAGTAGATATCGTCTGCCAAGGGTTGATGATTTGTTTGACCAGTTACAGGGTAGAACAGTATTTTCTGAGATAGATCTTCGGTCTGGTTATCACCAACTGAGAATAAAGGAGGAAGATATACCAAAGATAGCTTTTCGCACTAGGTACGGGCATTATGAGTTTTTGGTTATGTAATTTGGATTGATTAATGCCCTGGCAGCATTTATGGATTTGATGAACAGAGTGTTCAAGGACTACCTGGATCAGTTTGTGATTGTCTTCATCGATGATATATTGATATGCTCTCAGACGAAGACAGAGCACGAGCATCATCTCAGGTTGGTTTTGTAGAGGTTGAGAGAGCACAGGTTGTATGCGAAGTTTAAGAAGTGAGAGTTTTGGTTGCCACAGGTGACTTTCTTGGGTCGCATAGTCAGTAAAGATGGTATTAAGGTGGATCCAGCGAAGGTTGAAGCAGTCAGAGATTGGCCAAGACCAAAGAATGCTTCAGAGATCAGGAGTTTCTTGGGTTTGGCAGGTTATTACAGGGGTTTTGTGGAAGGGTTCTCCAGGGTTGCATCATCATTGACAGAGCTAACACACAAGAATCAAAAATTTGTTTGGTCGGACAAGTGTGAAGACAGTTTTCAGAAGCTCAATGAGAGTTTGATCATCACACCAGTTTTAAGCCTTCCTACAGATCAGGGTAAGTTTGTGGTTTACTGTGACGCTTCGAGGTAGGGTCTGGGTTGTGTACTTATGCAGACAGGAAAGGTGATTGCCTATGCATCACGTTAGTTGAAGGATTATGAGCAGAGATACCCCATGCATTATTTAGAGTTGGCTAAGGTTGTTTTTGCACTAAAGGTGTGGCAGCATTACTTGTATGGTTAGAATTGTGAGATATACACTGACCACAAGAGTATGAAGTACTTTTTCACTCAGAAGGATCTGAACATGAGGCAGAGACGTTGGTTGGAGATGGTAAAGGATTATGATTGTGAGATCCTCTATCACCCTGGAAAGGCCAACATGGTAGCAGATGCCTTGAGCCGGAAGGGACTGGGACAGTTATATAATGTCAGACAGATATCGAGGAAGTTGGCTAATGAGATGACTCGAGCGGGGATAGAGTTAGTGGTGGGTCGGTTGGCCAATATCACTTTACAGTCTACTCTCTTGGAGAGAATCAAGCAGAGACAGTTAGATGATCCACAATTGGGGCAAGTTAGAGAGGACGTTCTAGCTGGAGTAGCTAAGGACTATTCGGTGTTGAGTATGGGTTTACTGAGGTATAAGGGTCTGATTTGTGTTCTGATGGACACTGAGATTAGATGAGAGATTCTGGATGAATCTCACACCACCCCGTATTCTCTTCATCCAGGCACCATGAAGATGTACCAAGACCTGAGAGTTTTATATTGGTGGCCTGGGATGAAGAGGGATGTGACAGAGTATGTAGTTAGGTGCCTGACCTGTCAGTAGGTCAAGGCTAAGCATCAGAGGCCGGCAGGACTGTTACAGCCTCTGGATGTCCTAGAGTGGAAGTGGGAAGATACCATAATGGATTTCGTGGTAGGTTTACCCAGGATAGTGGGCCAGCACGATTCTATTTGGGTCATTGTTGATCGATACATGAAATCAGCTCATTTTCTACCAGTGTGGACGAATTACACAATTGATTAGTATACAGATCTCTATGTGAGAGAGATAGCTCGCCTTCATGGGACGCCAAGGTCTATCGTGTCTGATAAGGACCCTATCTTTACGTCCAAGATTTGGGGGAGTTTGCAGAGGGCAATGGGTACACAGCTGAAGTTCAGCATAGCTTATCATCCTCAGACCGATGGTCAGTCTGAGAGGACTATCTAGATATTGGAGGATATACTGAGAGCGTGTGTGCTGGACTTTGAAGGGTCCTGGAGTAAATATTTGCCTCTAATAGAATTTTCTTATAATAACAGTTATCAGTCTACCATCGGAGTGGCACCTTATGAGATGCTAAATAGTAGGAAGTGCATATCACCCATTCACTGGGATGAAAGGAAATATTTAGGTTTGGATGCAGTCCAGAGGACCACTGAGGTGATTGAGAAGATTAGAGCTTGGATGCTCACTTCTCAGAGTAGGAAGAAGAGTTATTCTGATCTGAGGTGGAGGAACGTGGAGTTTCAGGTGGGAGACTATGTCTTCCTTAGGGTTTCACCTCTGAGTAAGGTGAAGAGGTTCGGGAAGAAAGGCAAGCTGATCCCTAGATTTATGGGACCGTTCGAGATCCTAGAGAGGATCGGACAGGTGGCCTATAGGTTGGCTTTACCCCTTGCACTATCCAGTGTGCATAATGTATTCCATATTTCCATGTTGAGGAAGTATGTGTTAGATGGAACTCATGTACTGAGTTATGAGGATTTGGAATTGGAGGCAGACTTGTCATATGAAGAACAACCAGTTCAGATTCTTGACAGGAAGGATAAGGTCCTGAGGAACAAGACCATACCTTTGGTTAAGGTATTATGGAGGAACACCAAGGTCGAGGAAGCGACCTGGGAGCTGGAGGCAGAGATGCGAGCTCAGTTTCCCGAGTTATTCAGGTAAAATTTTGAGGATGAAATTTCTGTGAGGGGATAGTTGTAACGTCCCAAAATTACCTAATAAGGCTTAGGGCCTTGATTAGGGGATCGAGATGGCGATATATGAAATTACTTGTTTAATTGCTATATTAATTGTTATTATATGAATTACGTGATAATATGACTATATGTGCATATTTAGGGGTATTAAATATGCATGTGGGTCCGCTTCTTATTATAAGGGCGACTTTGGTAATTTGGTCCATTGCGGGCATTATTGTGTATTTATGTGAATATATGTGATATATGTGAGAGACCACATTATTATGTGGGTTATTTTGGGTTACTCGGCACGAGGCGATCCTAGGGAGCAAGTTAGCGGGAAAATCACAACGGGACCCAATACCCGACTCGGGGTGAGTCAAGGGGTATTTTGGGTAATAGACATTTATTTGGGTTATTGGGTTATGAAAATAAATAATTGGAGATATATTTGAAGTTAGAGAGTTTAGGAGGGAATATTGGAGAAATTTACCATTTTTCCCTCAGGGACATTTTTGGTACTCTGAGCCTTGGGATTAACTTAAGTCACTTAAGATAGATAAAACAAAATAAAAGAAATACTTAGAAACTTTGCCTAGATCGACTCTTTCTCTCTCCTTTTTCTCTCAAGGCTTCCAAGCTAAAACCATAGAAGAATTAAGGGATTTTTTACTAGAAATCACAAAATTGGAGCTCTAGACTTGGAGATTAGCATAGTGATAGCTTGTGGATTCAATCAAGAACTGAGGTAAGCTTTGAATTTAAATTTTGGGTCATTAAATTCTGTGTTTGCTTGGCTGGTTTTTAGTGTTCTTAAACACTTTAAGGTTATGAATTGAATTGGAGTTTTGATGAGGTTTTGAGCTAGTTTTCTGTTGTGTTTTATTGCTGGGAACATATTAGGGTGATTGGGATAATTGAAATATGTTTTGGGGTGAAATTTGGTATGGTTAGGACTGAATTTGGCTGCTGGAAATGGAGGATTTTCTGGGTTCGTGGGGCCAAGTCGCGACTTTGTTCTTGATAAGTCGTGACTCAGCCTGAGCCATGCACCAAGGGAGGCCTCTGCCTGGGGGGGCACCGCGACTTGAGCGGCCAAGTCGCGGCCCGTGCCTCTGGACAGAGAGGAGGGAGAGGCTGGTCAGGGGTCGCGCATGCGACCCACAGGGGGGCAAGTCGCGGCCTGCCTGGGCAGATTTGCCTTGGGGAGTTTGTTTTAGAATGAAACTTTTTCCCTTAGGGCTCGAGATTGTTTCCACTGCCCGATTTGGTGGAACCCAAGGCCCCGGAGGCTAAGACTTGGTCCGGAAGCCTTTGATCACTCGATTTTAATAGGATCCTATTTTATGGTTGTGACTTAGGGTATCGCTAAGGGCTCAGAATCGGGATTGTGCTCGAGGGTCGCTTTTATTTACGCTTGCTTGGACCTAAGGTAAGAAAACTGCACCCAGAACGTGTTGTGTGTGATTAAGGCTCGGCCCGTTCATTATGTGTTATTATGATTAGGGCTCGGCTCGTCTATTGTATTTGAATATGGTTAGGGATTGGGCCCCTGGATTGGTTATATCAGGCTATTGTTTTAAGTGTTTGCTGATGAATGTTTAAGTGCTTATATTCATTACATGAATTCTATGGTTAGGGCATGTGGCCCCATTATGTGAATATGCTTAGTATTATGGAAATGATTTATCCAACGGAATTAAACGATTAGCATGAATATGTGCTTAATTGTCGGGATGTGCCTATCCACTTCTATTTCTTATAAGTAAAGTATGAAATCATGGATCAGGGCTTGACTTATGAGTCAAGGACGGCAATAGCGCGTTGTGTGCTGGTCGAGAGGCATTGGCCTAAACCAGCAATGTACTATTACGCTGATCGACTCTAAGGTCGAAGGTAAACCATGGGGGTTGGGCTAGCTCTATGGCTAGTGAGACAGAGCTAAGGGCGAGGCCCCAGGTGACTCTATGGTCACGTAGCTAGGGAGTTGGCTTAAAATCCAACTGAATAGGGCAACGGCCCCAGGTTGATCCAATGATCATGTGATTAAACTTTAATGATATTGGCTATGTACTAATTTTAATAATTATTGTTGAATGGTTATTTTAAAGTTTTATTATCTGTTGTTGCACGTTCTGTTTTCTGGCTGAGCCTCGGCTCACAGGTGCTTTGTGGTGCAGGTAAGGGAAAGGGAAAGCTTGACTAGCCATGAGTTGGAGAGCTTTGGTGGCGGCGTGTACATATGCAGCTGCTCGACCATCACGGCCGTGGTTATCTTAGAGGAACTAGGGTTATAGCCCTATTTTGCCGCTTAGGTCGGCTGATGTAATCTTTGTTATGTATTTACCCCTTTTAAACAGTTGTGTTGTAATATTTTGGGATCTCACGTCGTATAACACTTTTGAAATAAAAGTCAATGGTTCTTTGATCAAAATTTTTAACCCTAACCCTTGTCTCTAACCTTAACCATGTGATTTAAGCCAAATGATCTCATTAGCAGGTCTAATACAATTTTAAGTACACAGTGTAACGATCCTTGATTAGGAGGGTATTACACCAAGGATGGCCATTTATATGTTCCAAAGATGGGAGAATTGCACATGACACTACTCATTGAGTGTCACGACACCTTGTAAGCGGGTCATCCAGGGTGGTAGAGAACGCATGCCCTGTTGAAGCAAGGGTACTACTGGCCACAAATGTGCAATGATATAGTGGAATATACCAAGACCTGTCTCACCTACCAACAAGACAAAGTGGAGAGACACAAGACGCCAGGGTTGCTAGAACCTTTGTTAGTCCCGAGCCGACCATGGGAGAGTGTGTCACTTGAATTCATTACCAGTCTACCAAAGATAGGAGACTTGAGTGCAATCTCAGTGATCGTGAACAGATTTTCAAAGTATGCAACATTCATACCGGTGTCGAAGTATTGCTCGATAGAAGAGACATCAAGACTTTTCTTTAAGTACGTTGTTAAGTATTGGGGAGTACCCCAAAATATAGTCAGTGGCCAAGATGGAAGATTCACAGGGACCTTTTGGTCTGAGTTATTCAATCTTTTGGGGTCACAACCAAACATTTCCTTAAGCTACCATCCTCAAACAGATGGACAGACTGAAAGATTCAATGGGATGCTGGAAGAGGACTTGCGGCATTTTCTCAACATCAACCAAAATAATTGGTCGCAACTATTGGATGTAGCTCAATTTTGCTTCAACTCTCAAAGAGTTCTTCGTCATAAAAGAGCACTTTTGAAGTTATTAACGGCCATCAACAACTGTTACCCCCACACAGTGGATGAGTACCAAGGAAGAAATCCAAGAGCCTTTAATCTCACGAAAGACTGGAAGAAAACCACTGAGATTGCCCAAGCCTATCTGGAGAATGCTTTAAAGAGAATGAAGAAGTGCGCAGATCAGAAAAGAAAACCATTGGAATTCAAAGTAGGGGACTTATTGATGATCAAGCTAAGGCCGAACAAATGAAATTCTGAGGAAATAAGGACATCAGACTCGTCCGAAAATATGAGGGTCTTGTTCCAATCATCTCAAAAGTGGGTCTAACCTCCTACAAATTTAGCTTTTCAGAATGGATGAATATGCACCCGGTCTTGCACGTCAGCAACCTCAAACTGTATAATGAAGATCAAGCTCACAACCAGTCTATTAGAGAAGGAGTCAGCGTCAAGCCACAAAGTAGCAGACAAACTGAAAAAATCCTAGTATAGAGGACCATGGCCATGGACAGAAAGAAGAAAAAAGAGTTTCTGGTGAAGTGGAAAGGGCTCGGAGATGAAGAAATTTGATAAGAAAGGGTGGAGGACTTGCACAAGCTAACGCAGAAGATTGAAGATTAGCAAGGAGTTGGTTCATCAAGGATGCTGAATATTTAAGTGGGGGAGGGTGTGATGTGCTGCGACATGACACACCTCCAAGGGAATTTTGTATGTATGAGAATGCCTTGGTACTTGATCATTAGTCAAGTCTTGCACCAAGTAACGTCAAGGGTAAGGGGTGGCACTTTTGTAATTATGTATATGTCTCCCAGGAGAATATCATATATGTTCTTAGGAAGACTCTATTTCCTTAGAATGCTCCTTAAGGGGAGGTGACCTGGTGACTTAGGGAAACACCATGGCCACCAGCAGATAAGGGCTTAAGTTGTGTACTCCCTTGCCCTATCAAGGCCATATATGAATAAAACAATGTTTATCCATGTCTTGTTGTGTATGCTTTCTTTGTGGTCTATGTGTTGCTTGTTTGTTACCTTTCTTGGGCCATCGCGTGCCACTTGCCTATGTTGCATGCTCTAGCTGTTGTGTGGGATGTTTTCCTTGTATGGCTTGCTTTATGCTTGCTCATGCTTCATCACTGCCCTTACATTCGCCAGACTTGTATCGTGGCTAACCATTGGGTTTGTTTGTCGCAGGTGTGAGTTTTAGGCTAACTTGCTGGCTGAGTGTGCTAACAAGTGCTGCACGTTCCATCAATTGAAGGAGTCAAGTTGGCGGCCCATGACACTGGGCGTCCCAGGATGGCGTTGTACATAGAGGAGCAGTCTATGGCGACAAACATACAGAACTTGACGGCTTGATGAGGCGCTTCTCCAAGTGTCACTGGCAGCTTTATTTGTCCTATTGGAATGAGACCTTCCCCCTAGAACCCGTAAAGAGTAGAGGTGCATGGGGATAGATCACTGGTAGTCAGCTCAATCTTCTTGAAGGTTGACTTGAATAGGATGTTCACTTAACTCTCATTGTCCACCAGAATACGAGCCACAATTTTGTTGGAAATTTGGCTCCCGATCACCAAAGGATCGTGGTGGGGAAAATGCACTCTCCAAGCATCATCCTCGCAGAAGGTGCAGACCTAACTTCTCATTCGAGGCATTTGTGCTGGTAGCCGAGCTAGCGCCAGCACTTAATCGTCAAGATTTAGGGCCCGCACATAGCGATTCTACGAGCCCCTCAATGTGCCCCCCAGGTGGGGTCCTCCGAAGATAATCCCTACTCTTCCATTCACTGGGGGAGGTCCATGGGCTATCTATTGTGGTGGTGCCACAGGCACTTGGCTTAGGGCCTGAGGTGCCACCTGTGGAGGAGGCATGACTATGGCTAGAGCCTGAGCAAGGTGTGCTCTGGCTCTGGCATACTAGTGGAGATGTCCCAGCTTAATGAGATTCGCAAACTCATCTTTAAGCTACCTTCACTCATTTGTGTGGTTCCCTACATCATTATGAAATTGACAAAACTTAGAAGAATCTCCTATCTCTCGATCCCTCCGGATAGGTTGAGGCTTTCGGTAGTGGATTTGCTGCTCTGTGGCAAGGAAAATGTTCTCCCGAGTATCTACAAGTCCATGTACTCGGAGTATTGGGGAGTATATTTCTCGTCGGGAGCTGCTTCAGTTCTCTTGGGCTTCTTGCCCTTGCCCTTTCTGTAACATTCTCCTAATCCAGGACCATTACACTGTGTACTTTAAATAGTGTCAGACTTGCTAATCAAGTTCCTTGGTTATAAATGTGTAACTAAGGTTAATGACAAGGATTAGGGTTAAAGTTTTTGGTCAAAAGGAAACGTTGACTTTTCATTTAAAAGATTAGTATATACATGGGATCCCAAAATAACATAGACAGATGTTTAAAAGGTTATATACAAGTCAAAATACAAACCAAGCTGACCTAGGCAGAAAAATAAGGGATACAACCCTAGTTCCTCCAAGATAACCCCGATTGTGGTGGTCGAGCAGCTGTATGTACATGCCGCCACCGAAGCTCTCCAACTCATGGCTAGTCCAGCTTCCATTTCCCCTTACCTGCACCACATAGCACCTGTGAGCCAAGGCTCAGCAAGAAAACTATAAACAAGTGCATGAACAGTAAATATAGATTCCAGATGCATATCTAGCATGCCCAGCAGTAATAATCTACTCATGCATGCATACAATTAAAAGTAAATTATTATAGGATCATTATGAGGCCCGCTGCCCTGAATAACCCGGGGCCCTATGCCCTAGCTAAGTGACCATAGAGCCACCCGGGGCCCTTTGCCCTAGATCTGAGTAACTAGCCAAGCACGTTGTTCTTCCAAACGGCCATAGGGTCGGCAACGTAATAGTACGTCCTTGATTAGGCCTAAGCCTCTCGACCAGCGCACGGCGCACTATTGTCGCCCTTAACTAATAAGTCAATGCCTTAACCAGATATTCAAACAACCAGATAAATAGATAACCAGATACAGATAAGCATACTTCAAATAATACAAGTATGCATACATACTAATCATATATCTCAGCCAATTAAATACAAACACAGTAATAACCATGTTCCTTAACGGGGCCGAGCCCTAATCACACAGATAATTCAACAAGCGTATATCATTTAACAATTATCTGGATACAGAGCATTCAAGCATACTTAATCAACAATCACAAGCATAATCTTAATCTTAATCATGTTCATTCTCAGGGGCCTGAGCCCTATTCATAATTATATTTAACAACCGGGCCAAACCCTCATCAAACATATCACTATTGGGTGCAGTTTTCTTACCTCAGGTCCGAGTGCGTTGTATAATAAAAATAACCCTCGAGCACGATCCTAGTTCCGAGCCCCTAGCGGTAACCTAGTCATAACCATAATATAGAATCCCGTCAATAACGAGCGAATAAAGGCTTCCGGACCGAGTCCCAGCCTCTCGGGCGTCGAATTCTACTAAATCGGGTAGTAGAATCAATCCTAAGCCCCTAAGTTTAAGTTCCCGCACTCAAGACCTTCCTGAGGCTCAAAAGCCCTTCAAGCGTTGCGACCCAAGGCAAAAGAGATGCGGCCCGCCCCTACAAGCGTCACGACTCAAATAGAGGTTCAGCACCTCTTTCTCCCTTCGTTCATGAGAGTCGTGATGCCCCAAGAACAGGGCCATGACTCGACATGAAAATCCAGTCTTTACCCATTTTCTTCAAGCCAAAACTCACCAAAAACCCAATCAAACATAGCCAAATCCCAAAAACAAGCTTAAATCTCCTCGCAAATTCAAATTCAGATTGAGTTTTCAAAATTCTAAAACTCAACTAAAACCAAAGAAACATATAGAATTAAGGCTAGAAATTGATAACTCTGCTACCCAAAACAATGCTAAGCCTTTCCCCAAGCAATCCCGAGCCTAAGCTAGCTTCGATTCCCAAGTTTTTAGCCTTTTCCTCCTCAAAATTCAAGAAAACTCCTCAAGGGACATGAAAGAGAGAGTAACGAGAGTGAGAGAAAGCTGATGAGAGTTCTAAGTGTTGTTTTTTCTGTTTTGTGTAGTTTACTTAGGGTTCAAGTAACCTTAAGCAAATCCCAAAGCTCAGGGTACCAAAAACGTCCCAGAGAGTAAAATGGTCAAAATTCCCGACATTCCTTCCTAATCTTACTAACTCTGAATATATCCTCAAATATTTATTCCCATTACCCGATATTCCAGTAATGTGCTAAATACCCAAAATATCCATTGACTCACCCCGAATCAAGTATTTGGTCTCGTTGTAACTCTCCTGCTAACTTGCTCCCTAGGATCGCCTCGCGCCGAGTAACCCAAATATATCCACATAATAATGTGGTCTCACACATATATCACATATATTCCAAATATACCTATAACGAGCCAAATTACAAAAATTTCCCTTCTAATGAGAAACAGGCCCACATGCATATTTAATACACCTAAACATGTATATCTAGTCATATTATAATATAACTCACGTAATCATATAATGATACACATATATATATCACATAAACACATATTTCATAATTAAATCACATATTCAAATAATTATCTATAATTTTCCATCTTGGACCCCTAATCAAGGCCCTAGTCCTTATTATGTAATTTGGGGTGTTACAACTACCCCATCCTTACAGGAATTTCATCCTCAAAATTTTACCTGAACAGCTCGAGACATTGATCCCGCATATCTGACTCTAGCTCCCAGGTCACTTCCTCAACCTTGTTGTTCCTCCATAATACCTTAACCAAAGGTATAGTCTTGTTCCTCAGGACCTTGTCCTTCTTGTCTAAAATTTGAACAGGTTGCTCCTCATAGGATAAATCTGTCTCCAGTTCCAGATCCTCATAACTCAACACATGTGTCTCATCTGATACATACTTCCTTAACATGGAAATATGAAATACATTGTGCACACTAGACAGTGTTGGTGGTAAGGCTAACCTATAGGCCACCTGACTGATCCTCTCTAGGATCTCAAATGGTCCAATAAACCTAGGGCTCAACTTGCCCTTCTTCCCAAATATTTTCACCCTTCTCAGTGGTGAAATCCTAAGGAAGACATAGTCTCCCACTTGGAACTCCACATTCCTCTATTTTGCATCTGAATAAATTTTTTGTCTACTCTGAGACGCGAGCATCCGAGCTCTAATCTTTTCAATAGCCTCAGTGGTCCTCTAAACTACCTCAGGACCCAAATATTTCCTCTCACCCATCTCATCTCAGTGAATGGGCGATCTACACTTCCTACCATACAACATCACATAAGGTGCCACCCCAATAGTCGACTGGTAGTTGTTATTATAGGAAAACTCTATCAAAGGAAAATATTTACTCCAGAACCCTTCAAAGTCCAATACACATGCTCTCAGCATGTCCTCCAATATCTGGATAGTCTTCTCAGACTGACCATCAATCTGAGGATGATAAGTTGTACTGAACTTCTGCTGTGTACCCATCGCCTTCTATAAACTTCCCCAAAACATGGAAGTGAATATAGGGTCCCTATCTGACACGATAGACCTCGGAGTCCCATGAAGGTGTACTATCTCTCTCACATAGAGATTTGCATACTGGTAAACTGTGTAGTTCATCCTCACTGATAAAAAGTGAGCTGACTTCGTATACTAGTCCACAATGACCCAGGTTGAATCGTGCTGGCCCACTGTCCTGGGCAACCCCACCACGAAATCCATCGTGATGTCCTACCACTTCCACTCTGGGATATCCAAAGGCTGTAGTAGACCCACTAGTCTTTGATGCTCTGCCTTGACCTGCTAATAGGTCAGACACTTTGCCACGTACTCAGTCACGTCCATCTTCATCCTAGGCCACCAATATAAATATTTCAAATCCTGGTACATCTTCGTGGTGCCTAGATGTACAGAATAAGGGGGTAGTATGAGATTCATCCAGAATCTCCTGTCTGGTCTCAGTGTCCATCGGAACACAAATCTGATCCTTGTACCTCAATAAACACATGTCTGACACTATATAATCCTTAGCCACTCCAGCTAGGAAGACCCCTCTAATCTTTACCAACCGTGGGGGACTCAACTATTTCTCTTTGATTCTCTCTAAAAGAGTAGACTGTAGGGTGATGTTGGCTAACTGGCCCACCACTAACTCAATACCTGCTCTAGTCATATCCTCTGCCAGCCCCTTAGATATCTGTCTCGCACTGTACAGCTGTCCCGGACCCTTCTGGCTTAAGGCATCTGCCACCACGTTGACTTTCCCTGGGTGATAAAGGATCTCATAATCATAATCCTTCACCAACTCTAACCAACGCCTATGTCTCATGTTCAAGTCCTTCTGGGTGAAGAAGTATTTCAAACTCTTGTGATCAGTGTATATCTCACACTTCTCTCCATACAAGTAGTGCTGCCACACCTTCAGTGCAAAACCCATTGCTGCAAGTTATAGATCATGTGTGGGGTACCTTTGTTCATATTCCTTTAGCTAATGTAATGCATCATGTCTGCATAAGGACACAACCTAAACCCTATCTCAACGTGTCACAATAAACCACAAACTTGTCCTGATATGTAGGAAAACTCAGAACTGGAGCGGTGATCAGATTCTTCTTCAGTCTCTGGAAGTTGTCCTCACATCTGTCTGACCATATAAACCTCTGATTCTTGCGTGTCAACTCTGTCAGTGGTGAAACAATCTTGGAAAACCCCTCCACGAAGCATCTATAATAACCTTCCAATCCCAAGAAATTTCTGATCTCTGAAGCATTCTTCGGCCTTGGCCAAACTCTAACTGCCTCAATCTTTGCTGGATCCACCATAATTCCATCTTTACTAACTATGTGACCTAAGAAAGTCACATGTGGTAACCAGAACTCACACTTCTTGAATTCCACATACAGCTTGTGTTCCCTCAACCTCTGTAGAACTAATCTAAGATGTTGTTCATGCTCTATCTCTGACTAAGAGTATACCAGTATATCGTCGATAAAAACGATCAGGAATCAATCTAGGTAATGTTTGAACACTTTGTTCATCAGATCCATAAATGTTGTTGGGGCATTAGTCAATCCAAATGAAATTACCAGAAACTCATAATGCCCATACCTGGTTCGAAAAGCTGTCTTCGGTATATCTTCCTCCCTGATCCTCGGCTGGTGATAACCAGATCGAAGATCTATCTTGGAGAATACTGTCTTACCCTGTAACTGATCATACAGATAATCAACCCTTGGCGGAGGATACTTGTTCTTGATAGTTAACTTGTTCGGTTCACTATAATCAATACACATCCTTCGAGAACCATCTTTCTTCTTCACGAAGAGAACTCGTGCGCCCCATGGCAAGAAACTAGGTCTGATAAAACCCAAGTCTAGTAATTCCTGTAACTGAACCTTTAGTTCCTTTAGCTCTGCTGGAGCCATTCTGTACGACGCCCTAGACATTGGTTCCATCCCAGGTACCAACTCAATCACAAACTCTATTTCCCTATGTATAGGTTGTTGGGAAAACTTATACATGATCTTAACTATTTTCAAGTAAATCGTATATTAAACATATGAATATAAGAAAACCTAGAACATGTTTCTAAAATTGAATTCATATAGAGATAATGATAAGAACACTTACATTAATGTGCAGCAGAATAATTGAGTCATTCCTTTAGTTTCTCTAACCCTTGTATCCTTTCTGTCGCAGGGTATCACCAAGAAACTAAACCGTTCTTCAATTTTCCTCACAGCCTTCCAAGGTATCCTTAGAATCACCTAGACTAGAGTGAGCAATTCTCAACACATGAGATAGATACAATAAGAATAAGAGAAGAGAATATTGAGGCATAGAAAATGACTTATGCTATAGAGAGATTCTAAAATCCTAAAGCATCAAAACTAGATCTTTTGATCATCTCTTTTTTCAACTCTCACTTGACATACCTTTTATAAGCTCAATTAGGTTACTTATTTAATTAAAAAATCAATAAAATAATAGCCAAATATCATCCCTAGGTCGAAATTCTCATGGGTCATAGGCCTGTGAAATTTCCTTTTTAATTATAAGTCTGTTGGACATAAAATCAAGGCCCGTATTATTTTCTATTGATTAATTAATTAAATAATTATTTAAATCCTTTATCAAATTAATAATTTATAATTTGAAACTTGATTTAAACTTACTTATTAATTTAGACACCAATTTGTCTTAAGTAATAATTCTGCCCTAAAATCTCTTTTCTTCTCTAAATTACATAACTCTGTGAAACTATCCAAAATTGACCTGGTCATCTTTGATAATTCTAATTGATAATTAAATCAATTAATTGAGACTATCTAGATGATTTTATCCAAGGTACCATGGGCCTATGAAATCAAGCTCCAATAAGTTATCATAAATCTAACAAATAAATTTACTAACTTATTAATTCCTCATGACTCCACTAAAGACGCGGAATATCACTCTTGAATTCATAGAATGCTCTATAAGCAATTGTTGACCACGATTTTGGCCAACGACTAGTAGACATCAAAACTACAGTAAGCCTTGAATAGAAAATAATGACACCAATAATTTTATAGTGGTTCAGCCCCAATTTGTTGGTAATAGCCTAATCCACTTGGAGTTGTGATATATGTGGCCTACACTTAAGATCAAATGGACTTGAGCCAACTGAATTTCTCAAGTGTAAGTAGAAAAATACAAAGTTTCTCTCTCTAAAGAATACAAACTTTCTCTCTCTAAGCTCTCTTAAAAATGCCCCAAGAATGCCCCAAGTAACAGTCCCAAGTTCTCAAAACTAGAGAGCTCTTTTTTCTTTCAAAAGACCAGCCCCCCATAATGATGCCATGAGCCATTTATTTATAGGCTCATGGATTGTACATCAAAAATATCCCTTTGACGGGGTCCTTGGTTCTTCCAACCAACTTTAATTAACTAACATATAAATAAATTCAAATTACAAAAATATAGTTATTATTCCGAGATATCTGAGAGATTCCCGCGGTAGTTAAGAATGATTCGGGTTGAAGCTGTTACTGAGGTTTTACTGAAGAGTCACTAGACGGTAACTTCTGAGACTCTGATCCGTGGACCGACCAAATCCATCCCCGAAGTGACTGATCGGCCAAGACAACTCACCGGTCGGCACAGGCAAGCACCTCTCGTCGGCATAGGCAAATCACACATCTGGTCGGTATAGGCAAAGCACTCCTCTAGCACACATCTGGTCGACATAGGCAAAACTCTCCTCTAGCACACATCTGGTCGACATATGCAAAACTCTCCTCTAGCACACATCTGGTCGGCATAGGGGAAGCACCTCCAGTCTAGCATGACACATCTCTGGTCTAGCATGACACATTTATGGTCTAGCATGACACATCTCTGGTCTAGCATGACACATCTCTAGTCTAGCATGACACATTTCTTGTCTAGCATGACACATTTCTGGTCTAGCATGACACATCTCTGGTCTAGCATGACACATTTCTTGTCTATCATGACACATTTCTGGTCTAGCATGACACATCTCTGGTCTAGCATGACACATCTCTGGTCTAGCATGACACATTTCTAGTTGGGCATGGCACATCTCTGGTCTAGCATGACACATCTCTGGTCAGCTAAATTTACTTCCTGACCAATAATATCACAACTCTGCAGGTCAACTCCCAACCTTTTCACTTCTTTAGTCAACATATTTATTGACTATTAATGTGTCATTTACTGACCATGTATTGTCACTTGTCCCATCCTATTTCCACGTCACCGAACGAAATTTTGGGATAACAGCAATATAGATATGTTATTAATTATTCATTGTTACAACCATATTTGTCACTCAATCCTCTATAGACGGTGTACAATGAGATGAGAATAAAATATCGTTTTACCTCTCATTGTATTTTATCCTTAAAACACTTAGTTCCTTGTAAATGTGTAGCGTCCCAAATCTGCTAATAAGGCTTAGGGCCTTTATTAGCGTGCCTAGAGGGAAATAAGTGATTTATTATTATAATATGTGAATTTTGATGAGTATGTGATTAGAGATGCATGTTTAGGTGAATTAAATATGCATGTGGGCCCCGTCTGGTTATTAGGGACATGTTTGCAATTTTAGCTCGTTGAGGGCATAAATGTAACTATTGTGATATATTTGTGATAAATCTGTGTTGCACGATCCGAGACAATCCTAGAGAGCGGATAGCTAGAAAGTCACAACGAGGTTGAATACCCGACTCGGGGCGAGTCGAGGGGTATTTCGGGCATTGGACATTTTATGGGGTTATCGGGTTATGGAAATAAATATTTTGAGATATCTTTGAAGTTAGAATGTTTAGGAGGGAATATTGGGGAAATTTACCATTTTGCCCTCGGAGATGTTTTTGGTACCCCGAGCCTTTGAGATAACCTTAGAAACTTAGTTAAATAAAACAAAGCCAAGGAAGCCTTCAGAAATTTAGGAACCAACCATTTTTCTCTCTTCTCTCTCTTGGAGTTTTCTCTCTTTGGAAGCTTGGAGACTTTGGTCTATAGGAGGATTTTGGCTTGGAATTGAAGCTGGCTGTGATAGAGGATTAGCTCAGGGCCAATTTATAAATTAAGGTAAGGACTCTAGTGTTTAATTTACTAAATTATGTTGAATTTCTGCTGATATTTTAGAGTTATGCATGTGGGCTAAGTGAGGAATCATTCTTGAGTTTTAGATGAGGTTTGGGGTTAATTCTTGTTAGCTTTTGTTGCTGAGATTGTAGTAGAGCCTCTGTGATAATTGGTTTGGATTGTTGGGTTGATTCTGGGGAAAATTGGCTTGGTTTTGGAGGTAAAAATGGAGGATTTTTTTGGGTTCGAAGGGTCGGGTCGTGGCATTGTTCATGTTGAGTCGCGGCCCTCTAGAGAATTTTGGTGACCAGGAAGAAGGGCGGGCCACGACACACCCTAGCTTGGGTCGAGGTGCGCCTGCCCTGTTTTGGGGTTGGGAGTTTCTGGTTGAGGCGGGCCGCGGCATGGGTTCATGGGGCCGCGGAACTTAGTGTGTTTTTGGACTCCAAGGAGGTTTTAGGCTCAGGAATCCAAAAGTTAAGGCTCGAGATGGATTTTATCACCTGGATTGATAGAATTCAAGGTCCCGGAGACTAGAATTATGATCCAAAGTTATTTAATGGATTAGAACTTGATGGATGGATATTGTTGATGCATTGTGACTAGGGTTTCAGCGAAGTTCGGACTAGGGGACTGTGCTCGGGACATTGATGCTTGGAAAGCTCGGGACACAGGTAAGAAAACTGTTGTACTCGTAGAGTAGGGTGAGGCCCTATAGTTTGTGTTGCAGGGCATAGCCCCATCGATTATGTTTATATGTGTTTAAATATTTGTTTAATTATGTTATATGTGCATATATGTGAATGAACTGCAAGAGCCAGGAACGGCGAGGCCTGGGACGGCGAAGGTCGAGAACGGCAAGGCCGAATACAGCTAGGGGGCCGAGAGCAGCGTTTAGCACGCGGAGTGCGAGTTACCGGGGCGAGACCCTATAGGATACCTGGGATATCCTCACGGTGTAGACCGCGAATCCAGGGCCTGGTAAAGCACCTGGGACAGCATGGTCGTATGTGTTTAGCCTGTTGGCGGCTTGATTATATGTTGAATGATTGATATGCATATGTTATTTGCTTGTGTGAGTTTTCTTGCTGGGCTTCGGCTCACGGGTGCTCTATGGTGCAAGTAAGGGCAAGGGGAAAGTCAACCAACCATGAGTACAGAGAGCGTGAAGCGACGCGTACATGTTTGGCCTGCCTGGCTGCCACGGCCAAGGGTATTTTTGGGAGATGTTTGTATTAAACCTAAATTTTGTCGTTTAGCCGACTTTAGTTATATTTTTGAGTTGTAAATATTTCTAAACAGTATTTTGGGATCCCAAATGTTAAATGCTTTATAATATTCAATGAATGGATATATTTTCAAATTATGTGACTTTGTTATGGTTTAGCTACACTTTTGTCTTAAAACCTCGATTAGCGAGTTAACTGCACGTTTTAAACTCACTTAGTAGTGGCTCTAAGGAAGTAGGGCGTTACAAAATGATATTTCAGTAAACTAATATTAATTACTAAAATGAGATCTCTATCATTTAGCACCTTGAACCAAACTAAAAGGAAATCATCATTTCACTTCTTCATCAGAAGCTATAGATGTTCATATCTATGATTAACACTCCCACTCAATTATACTACCGAGTTCCCAAGATGTAAGTATGGGCTAGTCCGTAGGGTAAGCTGGTAACAAACAAGTTAAAGAACTCAAATAATACAATTAGTTAGAATACTAACCACTCAAAATTGAGATTGAATTGACATATGGTCAACTATATGATATGACTAGAATAGATAATAATGATAAGTTAACTTATCTCATCTACTGTCAATATCGCTCCAGTCCTATGTAACAAATACATCTAATCTTATCCACTATCGTAGTGTTCTAGAAAGAACATAACACTACAATGTGTAAGTAGATTATATCGTAGATTGGCAAGTCAGTGTAAATCTTGTGCACTGACTAATCTTAGGACTAACTTATTTCTTAACATATAATCATATTAGTATTCCACTGTGATTACATCACTATACATATGATTAGTTATATGCTCGGGATTTAATAGAAGCTTATACTAAACAAATAATCATGAAAATAAAACATGTGAGCAAAGTGATTGACTAAGTCAAAAAATGATTTTTATTCTTCTACTGGGTTGCACATGGGTTGGGTTGGCCGAGTTGAGGACATTTGAATGAGCCAACCCAATTACATCAAGTTAGAGAATCATAACCCATTCAAAATATTTTTATTGTATAACGCAACCCTACTATTTACATTGTGGGTTGGGTTGGGTTGGGTTGGTTGGGTTATACATAATTTTTAAATATTAAAAGTTTAAAATTCCTATGAAGTTTAATTTTCAAAATAAATAATTCTTATCAGAATTTTGAAAAAAGCTGATCAAATTCAAACATAAAAACAAGAATATGAAGTCTTGGTGGTTAAAATCTAAGTTTAACCACCCAAAACATTACAATCATCCAAACATAAGTTCTAAAGTTATTACAATCATCCATAACATAAGTCCAAAAAAGTTCAACCAAAATAAAAAAAAAATTGAATCTATCAATCAACAATGACAGTCTTGGTCTTCTCCTTTGATGTTGCCTTGGCCTTGGGTTTGTTTTCTTCTACAATTAAAAAACATAAGTTAAATAATTTATTGAAAAATAAATAAGCATAAAACAAAGAACACTATTATCAAATCAATCTATTTAGTTTATTTACCTTCTTCAAGAAACACATAAGATTGTATTTCATCCAAATACTCCATTGATTGAATCCATTCATGACTCCCCTTCAACCAACTTTGAGTGCATACTGGTGCCTCCACCATTTTTGGACTCAAAGAACTCCTAAATGAGTCCAAAATACGTCCACTAGCACTAAACGTAGATTCAAAAGCCACAATAGACACAGGGATAGCAAGAACATCTTTAGCAATCATAAATAAAATCTTATACCTATTAAAATTATCCTTCCACCAAAGTAAGATATCAAATGAGGAAGGCATTGGATTGATTGGTTCTTTGGCCAAGTATCTGTCAACATCATTCATTTTCTCAGTCACAAACATTTGTTTTTGTTGCAAATAATTTTCCAATAATCTCCTCATATGAGTTTCTTTTCCATCACTCTTTGGTGGTGAGTCACTTTTGCTAACCTGAAAAAGAAATACAAACAACAACTCAACAAACAATAACATATTAAAATCAATGAAAATAAAAAAAAAATCAGCAACTAACCTAATCACCATCGCTCTCACCCTCAATATTATAACAATTGTACAATCCTTGAAGGATTTGTTCCACCTTGACAACAATCTTAGCAACGGTTTCAGCATCATAAACAGTCTCAAAACAATTCTTCAAATACTTCAACTTATACCTTGGTTCAAGCACAACAGCCAAAAACAACAAAGGATTGATGTTCTCTGAATTGCCCCAATATTTGTCATATGTCTTTTTCATACTAGCAGCCAAATCACTCAATTGAGTGTGAATCTCACAAATCTCATGGTAGAAGTTGTTGGAAGTTACATGCAAGGTGCCACTAAATTTTAGAGTAACTTCATAAAAAGTGGAAAGAAATTTAACAAAAATCATAACACTCTCCCAATCACTAGAACTAGGTGGTCCAATCCTTTTCTTCCCATTTTCACTTTACATGAAGAAACTTAAAAAATTATCATCTTCCTCCTCATACCTTGCAAAATCTTTTCCAAATTTAAGATCCACATTTAACATCATAAAAGTGGAATTCCACCTTGTAGGGACATCTAAAACCAGCCACCCCTTGTAATCAATTCTTTCCCTTTCCACACAAGCTTTAAATTTCTGCAATCTTGCAAGAGATGACCGAATATATCTCACATAATTACGAATGGCAGCAATTGAATCATGCATGCCTTTCAACCCCTCATTCACAATTAGATTTATTATGTGAGCATCACACCTCAAATGCATAAACTCACCATCAAGAACAGACCCATTCCATGCATTAACCCTCCTCTTTACATAACCAACAACTACATCATTAGCTGATGCATTATCAACAGTCACAGCAAAGATCTTGTAACGCCCTGGATAGCCAAGACCGATACACTGTGTACTTATAAAGGTGCAGGACTTGCTAATCAAGTAATTACTTTAGAAAACGTGTCACTAAACATGTATGACCTATGGTTAAAAAGGTTTTGGTCTCAAAAGCTTCATTTTATATAATTAAACAATTTTATACATGGGATCCCAAAAAGAAATAGAGTTTAAAAGTTAGTTTACAGAATTCCCAAAATACAGACAACCATTAGCCATATTAAGGCAAAATAGCTATTTCTGGTTCTCGCGACCCTGCCTAAACCCCAACCGTGGCGGCTGAGCAGCTGGTCATGTACATTCAACCCGCAGATCTCTCCAAGTCAGGGCTGATCGAGCTTGCCCTTGCCTTTACCTGCACCATGTAGCACCCGTGAGCCAAGGCCTAGTAAGAAAACATAACGTGCAACACAAACAACAATAACAGAAAGTCAATTCTTTAAGCATGATCAACCATTAAATAATCCACATTAACCATTCAGCATATACTCAGAATTAAGGATGCAACTAATCACCAATAACATTCAAGTCTCATAATAATCAGGTCACATAATAGTCAGGGCCGACAACTTAGGTCACACCCTCTGTTTACCCCACTGACTCCGACCTGCTTAAACCGAGCTCAGTGCATAATAAGTTGTCCTCGGCTACCAGTGGCCAAGTCGCGCCCTGTGCGCTAGAGTAACCCTTTGGCTCTCTTAGGCCGTCGATTCACTGTTTACATGGCTTAATACCATCCTTTCAAGTATACATATTAGGGAGCCCTTAGTCCCATTACAAATACACAACCAGGTGTAGTTTTATTACCTTTAATTTCTACGTTCATTGATTACGAGCAACGCTCCTCAAGCACGATCCGTTTCTGAGCCCTAGCTTTAACACCTAGTCACAACCAAGGTATTGGATTCCATTAATATTCAAGTAAGGGTTTCCAGATACAATACTAGCTTCCGGGACATCGAATTCCACCAAGCACGGTGGGGAAATCGATCCCGAGCACCCTAGGCTAGAGTCCCGCGCCTAAAATCCCCAAATGTTCAAGAATGCCCCTAAGGGCTGCGGCCCTTGAAGCCTAGCCTCGACCCGCCCCTAAAACAGAACCAAGCCCCCTCCCAGAGAGCAGGCACGCACCGCGGCCCTGCCCTTGGGCGCCGTGGCGCTTCCCTTTGGCCAAGCCTCCTTGGCTCCTTTGCATGCTGGGCCACAATGCTCTAGAACAGAGCCACGGCCCTTCCCTTCGTGCATAGAAAATTCACCATTTCTAGCATCCTAACCCCATCCAAAACCATTCCGAAGCATCCTAACTCAAGATCCATTAATCACAAAACTTTTATCATGACTCTAACAACATAATCCAACAGAAATTCAGCCCAAAAACCTACTAAAACCCCCATTTTGATTCTCTGAAACCCAGCTACTCTAAACACCAAAACCAGTCATGGAAACACTATAATTTAGCCATTAAACCTTAAATTCGAGCTTACCTCAGCTGCAGAACCACTCCTCCAAGAGATTTCTGGGCTAACTTCCAAAGTTTTAGCTTCAATCTAATCTTCAAATCCAAAAACCCAAAACCTCTTAGAACACACTCAAAAACACAGAGTTTCAACCACAGAAAATGGGATTCAATGCTTACCTCAACCTTGATTAAGTTCCTTTGACAACCCTTGAGCTAATCCTCTAAATCCCAGCTCTAGTCTTCAGAATTCCAGCCTCAATTCAATTCTCTATTGTTGTTTGCTGATTTTCCCTTTTAGAGAGAAAGAGAGAAGGAAGGAGAGGGTCGATCTATTTTATGTTCCACTATTTTCTAAAATTTTCTTAAGTCTATTCTTAAGCAATAAATCTAATCCCAAAGCTCAGGGTACCGGAAACGTCCCCGAGGGCAAAATGGTAAATTTCCCTAATATTCCCGCCTAAGCTTTCTATCCTCAAGTATATCTCCATATATTTATTTCCATAACCCAATAGTCTAAATAACTACCCGATACCTAAAATACCCCTGACTTATCCAAAGTCAAATACTAAGCCCCGTTGTGACTTTTCCCGCTATCTACCTCCCTAGGATCGCCTCAAGTCGCTCACTGCAAATCTACCCACATAATAATGTGGTTCTCACAGATATAGTATTTAACCACATTTATATTCAAATAATCGTACAAGCATGCATTGAATCAATAAATTCACTCATAAGTCAATTATGCCCTCCCGACACACTAATTAGGACCCTTAAGCCATATTAGTGATTTTGGGTCGTTACAATTATCCCCTCCTACTGAGAATTTCGTCCTCGAAATTTACCTGAATAACTCTGGATATTGATCCCGGATCGCTGTCTCCAACTCCCAGGTCGCTTCCTTGTTATTTCTCCACAACACCTTAACTAACGGAATTGTCTTATTCCGTAAAACTTTGTCCTTCCGGTCCAAAATCTGAACTGGTCGCTCTTCATAGGAAAAATCTGTTTGTAACTCCAAATCCTCATACTTCAGCACATGTGTTGTATCTGAAACATACTTCCGCAACATGGAGACATGAAATACATCATGAAATTCTAACAGTGACGGTGGCAAGGCCAACCTATAAGCCACCTGTCCATTCCTCTCCAGGATCTCGAAAGGTCCAACAAACCGAGGGCTCAGCTTGCCCTTTACCCCAAATCTCCTCACCCCTCTCAATGGTGAGACTCGTAGAAACACGGGGTCCCCAATGTGGAACTCCACATTCCTATGCTTAGGATCAGCGTAGCTTTTCTGTCTACTCTGGGAAGCAAGCATTCTGGCTCGAATCTTCTCAATAGCCTCATTAGTATTCTGAACCATATCTGGTCCTAAGTACCTCCTCTCACCCATCTCATCCCAATGTATGGGTGACCTACATTTTCTCCCATATAACATCTCATAAGGAGCCACTCCAATCGTGGATTGATATCTGTTGTTATACGATAACTCAATCAATGGTAGATACTTACTCCAAGATCCCTCGAAATCAATCACACACGCCCTAAGCATGTCCTCTAACACCTGAATCATCCTGTCAGACTGTCCACCAGTCTGAGGATGAAAAGATGTGCTAAACTTCAGCTAGGTCCCCATAGCTCTCTGCAGAGCTCCCCAAAACTTAGAGGTAAAGATAGGATCTCGATCTGACACAATAGACTTTGGCACCCCATGGAGACGAACTATCTCCCTCACATACAAGTCTGCATATTGTTCCACTGTGTAGGTCGACTTCACTGGAAAAAAATGTGCTGACTTGGTGTATCTGTCTACTATCACCCACACCAAATCACAAAGTCCCACTGTCCTGGGTAATCCTCCCACAAAATCCAATGTGATGTCCTCCCACTTCCATTCTGGGATACCCAAAGGCTGAAGCAATCCCGCTGGTCCCTAATGCTCAACATTTACCTGCTGACATGTCAAACATCTAGACACATACTCCACCACATCCTTCTTCATCCCGGGCCACCAATATAATGCACGTAGATCCCGATACATCTTCGTGGTACCCGAATGAAGCGAGTATGGCATAGTGTGAGACTCATCCAGTATCTCTTGTCTGATCTTCTCATCTGCTGGAACACAAATCCGCCCCTGATATCGAAGCATACCAGTCTCAAAGACGGAATAATCCTTAGCTGTCCCCGCTAAAACATGCTGCCTGACATCCTGCAACTACGTATCCACCAATTGTCCCTCCTTGATCCTCTCTAATAGGGTCGACTTCAAGGTAATATTAGCTAACTGACCCACCACTAGTTCTATCCTTGCTCTGGTCATTTCATCTGCTAACTCCCTCGAGATCTGGGCGGATCTATACAACTGCCCTGGCCCTCTCCGACTCAATGCATCTACCACCACATTGGCTTTCCCTGGGTGGTAAAGGATATCACAGTCATAATCCTTAACCAGCTCCAACCAACGACTCTGTCTCATGTTCAGATCCTTCTGAGTGAAGAAATATTTCAAACTCTTGTGGTCAGTGTATATCTCGCACTTCTCCCCATACAGTTAATGCCGCCAAACCTTTAGTGCAAATACCACTGCCGCCAGTTCCAAATCATGAGTAGGATACCGCTGCTCATACTCCTTCAGCTGCCGCGAAGTATAGGCTATAACTTTCTCATTCTGCATTAGCACGCAGCCTAATCCCATCCTCGATGCATCACAATATACCACAAACTTTCCTTCCTCCGAAGGAAGACTCAGCACAGGTGCAGAAATAAGTCGTCGCTTCAACTCTTGGAAACTGTTCTCACACTTCTCTGACCAAACAAACTTCTGATTCTTCCTCGTCAACTCTGTCATTGGTGAAGAAATCTTTGAAAACCCTTCTACGAACCGCCTGTAATAACCTGCCAACCCAAGGACACTCCGCACCTCCGAGGCGTTCCTTGGCCTCGGCCAATCTCTCACTGCTTCCACCTTGGATGGATCCACCTTAATCCCTTCTGCACCAACTATATGCCCAAGGAAAGTCACCTCTGGTAACCAAAACTCACACTTCTTAAACTTGGCATATAACTGTTGCTCCCTTAACCTCTGTAAAACTTGTCGAAGATGCTGCTCATGCTCTGCCTCTGAACTGGAGTATACCAAGATGTCATCGATGAAGACAATGACGAACTGATCCAAGAAGTCCTTGAACACCCTGTTCATCAAATCCATAAAAGCTGCAAGGGCATTGGTCAAACCGAAAGACATGACCAAGAACTCATAGTGCCCATACCACGTCCGGAAGGCCGTCTTCAGTATATCCTCATCTTTGATCCTTAGCTATTGATAACTAGATCGTAGATCAATCTTTGAGAACACCGTCTTTCCCTGCAACTAATCGAACAAGTCATCAATCCTTGGTAAAGGGTACTTATTCTTGATAGTCAACTTGTTCAATTCTCGGTAGTCTATACACATCCTCAACGTCCCGTCCTTCTTCTTAACAAACAACACTGGAGCGCCCCATGGTGAATAACTAGGTTTGATGAACCCCAAATCCAGAAGTTCCTGCAACTGTATCTTTAGTTCCTTCAATTCAGCTGGTGCCATTCTGTATGGTGTCCTTGATACTGGTTCTGTCCCCGGTGCTAACTCAATCTCAAACTGGATCTCCCTGCGTGGCGGCAACCCTGGTAAATCCTCAGGAAATACATCCAAAAACTCACACACCAATCTGGTCTCTCCCGGCCCTGTCGGCATAACCCTAGTAGTATCCACTACACTGGCCAGAAAACCTATGCATCCTCCCTATAACAAGTCTCTGGCTCTCAACGCTGAAATCATGGGTACGCGGGGTCCACATACCGCACCCACAAAAACAAAAGGATGCTCGCCCTCAAGCTCAAAAGTCACCATGTTCTTCCTGTAGTCAATAGTAGCCCCATATTCGACCAACCAGTCCATCCCCATAATCATGTAAAAATCCTCCATGTCTAACTCAATCAAATCCACCGAAAGTTCCCTGCTATCAACCATCACTGGCAGTGCCCTAATCCATCTCCTAGAAATTACCAGTTCCCCTGTAGGCAGTAAAGTCCCAAACCCTGCAGTCTGATATTCACTAGGTCTACACAATCTATCAATCACTCTACTAGAAACAAAGGAATGTGTAGCACCAGAATCAATCAATACAGTAAAAGGAAAGCCAGCGCTAGAAAGCTGACCTGTCACTACCAAGGTACTAGCCTCGGCCTCTGCCTGAGTCAAGGTGAATACTCGAGCTGGAGTCAAGCTATCCACCTTCCTTGCTTCACCTTTCTTCACTGTTGGGTAGTCTTTCCTGAGATGCCCACTGTTCCGCACACAAAGCAATCCTTGGCCTGACACTCGCCTAGATGGCGTCTTCTACACCTCGGGCACTCTGGATAGGTCTGCCATGCCTCGCTGCCACCCTGACGGCCACCCTGACCACCCCGACCCCTCCTATCAGGACCAGCAACGGTCGAAGTGTTAGGAGCCTTTCTCTTGAAGTCACTGGGGCCTCCGCCCCTACCTGTCCCTGAATAAGGAGGCACCACTCTGCGGCCCTCACGCCTCACCGCACTTTCCTTCCAAATTCTTGTTCTCCACTTCCTCAGTGGTAAGAGCCTTCTCAACAGCCTGGGCATAAGTTGTTCCTCCAGGTACCATTATAATCCTGACATCCCGGGCTATCATAGCATTAAGCCCCCTGATAAATCTATCTTGCCTAGCAGCATCAATAGGCACAAGATCTGGTGCAAACTTCACAAGCCTGTCAAATTTTAGGGCATACTCAGTAACAGTCATATTGCCCTGCATCAAACCCACGAACTTATTAACTTTTGCTGCCCTCACAGCAACATTGTAATATTTCTGACTGAACAAGTCTCTGAAACCTTCCCAACTCAAAGCGGTAATATCCCTGGTCTGCGATTCCACTTCCCACTAGATGCGGGCATCCTCTCTCAACATATAATTGGCATAGGCCACTCTATCATGCCCCTCTACTCTCATGAAATCCATAATAGTCGTAATCATAGTCACCCACTACTCAACCTTCAGTGGGTCTAGCCCACCTTCAATGATTAGAGGTTGCTGCTTTCTGAACCGCTCATATAACGGCTCCCACCTGTTCCCAACCTCCCCAGATTGTACAACCGATACCACTGCAGGTGGTACAACAGGGGCAGCACTCCCTGATGGAGCCTGCTGTCACAGAAAACGGATCTGTTCATCCTGGCTCTGTAATCGAGCCTGCATATCTGTCATGAGTTGCTGCCAGTTCTCAGGGACTGGTGGAGGAATCTGGCCCTAGTCATCACCCCCGGTCCCGGACCTAGTGCCGGCTAGTCGCATAGATTTTCTTGGACGCATAGCTATCCAAGTCAATTTGCAATCAACGACTCGGCAGTCAGACCATGATGACAGGGTAAAAACTTCTCCAAAATCCACAAATGGAACATAACCAATCACAAACAATCAACAAATAGGCATTTATCCACATACACCAGCATGCCCCAATCTCATCACACAATAGTTATGAAACAAACATTCATCCATACAGAATATACAATTAATCATCCAGATATTCATTTACATGCACGGCGATGCTAATAAACATGCCTCTATATTCTCACACAACAATCAAGGGCCAGGCCCTATCAGTATCTCATGCTCCCTATTAATCCGACAAATAACAACAATCACAGTTCATTCCAGACATATAAACATACAAACACATATACACATTACCAAACCCTGAACCGAGCTTGTCTCTAGTAGCGAATGTACATGTCCATCCAGTCTTCAAGAACCCTTAAACCTAGGACGCTCTGATACCAAGTTGTAACGCCCTGGATAGCCAAGACCGATACACTGTGTACTTATAAAGGTGCAAGACTTGCTAATCAAGTCATTACTTTAGAAAACGTGTCACTAAACATGTATGACCTATGGTTAAAAAGGTTTTGGTCTCAAAAGCTTCATTTTATATAATTAAACAGTTTTATACATGGGATCCCAAAAAGAAATAGAGTTTAAAAGTTAGTTTATAGAATTCCCAAAATATAGACAACCATTAGCCATATTAAGGCAAAATAGACATTTCTGGTTCTCGCGTCCCTGCCTAAACCCCAACCGTGGCGGCTGAGCAGCTGGCCATGTACATTCAACCCGCAGAGCTCTCCAAGTCAGGGCTGATCGAGCTTGCCCTTGCCTTTACATGCACCACGTAGCACCTGTGAGCCAAGGCCCAGCAAGAAAACATAACGTGCAACACAAACAACAATAACAGAAAGTCAATTCTTTAAGCATGATCAACCATTAAATAATCCACATTAACCATTCAGCATATACTCAGAATCAAGGATGCAACTAATCACCAATAACATTCAAGTCTCATAATAATCAGGTCAAATAATAGTCAAGGCCGACAACTTAGGCCGCACCCTCTGTTTACCCCACTGACTCTGGCCCACTTAAACCGAGCTCAGTGCATAATAAGCTGTCCTCGGCTACCAGTGGCCAAGCCGCGCCCTGTGCGCTAGAGTAACCCTTTGGCTCTCTTAGGTCGTTGATTCACTATTTATATGGCTTAATACCATCCTTTCAAGTATACATATTAGGGAGCCCTTAGTCCCATTACAAATACACAACCGGGTGCAGTTTTCTTACCTTTAATTTCTACGTTCACTGATTACGAGCGACGCTCCTCAAGCATGATCCATTCCTGAGCCCTAGCCTTAACACCTAGTCACAACCAAGGTATTGGATTCCATTAATAATCAAGTAAGGGTTTCTAGATACAATACTAGCTTCTGGGACATCGAATTCCGCCAAGCACGGTGGGGAAATCGATCCCGAGCACCCTAGGCTAGACTCCCGCACCTAAAATCCCCAAATGTTCAAGAATGCCCCTAAGGGCTGCGGCCCTTGAAGCCTAGCCTCGGCCCACCCCTAAAACAGAACCAAGCCCCCTCCCAGAGAGCAGACACGCACCGCGGCCCTGCCCTTGGGCGTCGCGGCGCTTCCCTTTGGCCAAGCCTCCTTGGCTCCTTTGCATGCTGGGCCGCAACACTCTAGAACAGAGTCGCGGCCCTTCCCTTCGTGCCCAGAAAATTCACCATTTCTAGCATCCTAACCCCATCCAAAACCATTCCAAAGCATCCTAACTCAAGATCCATTAATCACAAAACTTTTATCATGACTCTAACAACATAATCCAACAGAAATTCATCCCAAAAACCTACTAAAACCCCATTTTGATTCTCTGAAACCCAGCAACTCTAAACACCAAAACCAGACATGGAAACACTATAATTCAGCCATTAAACCTTAAATTCGAGCTTACCTCAGCTGCAGAACCACTCCTCCAAGAGATTTCTGGGCTAACTTCCAAATTTTTAGCTTCAATCTAATCTTCAAATCCAAAAGCCCAAAGCCTCTTAGAACACACTCAAAAACACAGAGTTTCAACCACAGAAAATGGGATTCAATGCTTACCTCAACCTTGATTAAGTTCCTTTGACAACCCTTGAGCTAATCCTCTAAATCCCAGCTCTAGTCTTCAGAATTCCAGCCTCAATTCAATACTCTATTGTTGTTTGCTGATTTTCCCTTTTAGAGAGAAAGAGAGAAGGAAGGAGAGGGTCGGTCTATTTTATGTTCCACTGTTTTCTAAAATTTTCTTAAGTCTATTCTTAAGCAATAAAGCTAATCCCAAAGCTCGGGGTACCGGAAACGTCCCCGAGGGCAAAATGGTAAATTTCCCCAATATTCCCGCCTAAGCTTTCTATCCTCAAATATATCTCCATATATTTATTTCCATAACCCAATAGTCTAAATAACTACCCGATACCTAAAATACCCCTTACTTATCCAAAGTCAAATACTAAGCCCCGTTGTGACTTTTCCCGCTATCTAGCTCCCTAGGATCGCCTCAAGTCGCTCACTGCAATTCTACCCACATAATAATGTGGTTCTCACAAATATAGTATTTAACCACATTTATATTCAAATAATCGTACAAGCATGCATTGAATCAATAAATTCACTCATAAGTCAATTATGCCCTCTCAGCACACTAATCAGGACCCTTAAGCCATATTAGTGATTTTGGGTCGTTACAGATCTTTTCTACTCCCCAACCAAGCAAACAAGCTACTATCACCTTACCAATAGTTTCACCCTTGTGATTAGAAATTTAACAAAAATTTATAATTCTTTTTTGCAAATGCCAATCACTATCAACATAGTGTGCAGTGACACACATATAAGCCATTTGGGTGGAAGATGTCCAACAATCAGTTGTTAAACATAATCTTTGCCCAACCTTGGCTAACTCCTTCTTCAACTTAACCCTCTCATCACAAAACAACTGGTATATATCCCTAGTAGCAGTCATTCTACTAGGGACAAGAAACTTGTGTTGCAACTCCTGAACAAACTCCCTAAAACCTTTACCTTCTACAACATTAAAGGCTTGCTCTTCCTTCACCACAAATCGAGCTAAGGCTTTTCGACATCTCTCCTTATTAAATGTCACAGCCAACAAATTTCCCTCTCCATCATTAGCACTTGGAAATGAAAGCAATTTTTGTTTTTTATCAGCTACCCTATATGGATACTTCTTGCATTGGTTGTTTAAATGGACCCATAAACTACTTGTCCCAACTCTCCTACTATCACAAGCATAATCTTTTCCACAATAATTACAAGTGCATCTAGGGTCTTTAGGATTCCCATCCTTCACTTTTGTAAAGTGATCCCAAACAGTAGAGTTCCTAGTTGGCTTTTTCCTAGATTTGGTTGGTTCATCATTGCCTTCTTTTTTGGGTGACTTAAGCTCAATATGAGTTGTGTTTGTGGTGGTGTTTGGGGTAATGTTTGTGGTGGTGTTTGGGGTAGTATTTGTGGTATCAAGCACTTCATCTAATTGGGTGGAAGTTGGGGTAAGAAACTTATCCATCATTCCTATACATGTAAAAAAAATGCAAGCAATTATCAATTATAATTTACCACATACAACATATAAAAACAACTCACTAAGCAATATCATAATGAAACCAATCTTAATTAAAAAGAAAATAACAACTAAGCAAAACCTTTATGATACCAGTCAACAACCTTGTTGTGCGTGGCTTTGTTATACCTGAAAAGACAAAAAACTTTCTGATAGACCAGATCAACTATTTATTGCAAGTCTAGAGCATACTTGTATAGATCTGCCTTTTACATCTGGTTTCCAAACCATACACTTAAGGTTCTGGATTTAAAATAGCATACTACTAGTCTAATACCCATTCTAATAAATAAAAAAACTGAGCAAGCATAATTAAAGAAATTCTAATCAAACAAAAACAACATATATATGTATGTATATTATGCTCAAGATCATAATCACAACTCAACACACACATATATATATAGACTCAAGAATTTTTAGCCTAAAAATGGTTGTTATAAACTTACAAAGGTAAGAATCTTGATCCAGTGGAGATGAACCCGTAATCTGACAACAATCGCTGAACAAGATCAGGGAATCCTAATGCACACAAATAGCAACAAGATAAACACCCATGACTAACAATATTAACTAACGGTATGGAACCATGAATACTTCATAAAACAAAAATCTAATGAATAAAACATACCAGCAATATATAACTCATGCTAAATATAAATGTTTTTTTCTTAAAAAAAAGGGCATTGGTGATTTACATTGTGAGTGTGAGTACTAAAATTAACACTCGTGTCATAACATAGCAAAATTATGAAGATTCTAACTCACCAATAAAGCAACATACTATAATAGATACAGAAAAAAGGAACAATACCTAATAAATGTGATGAATCTTACAAACTCAGTAGCGTACACATCAACTGCTAGTTCCAAGCCGGCAACCTTTCCCCTCTTTCTGCCAAATTTAAAACAGAGATGCATTAGGTAAACCCACCAGAAAAACAATGAACATAAAAAGATATCACTGCCTCACAAAAGCAAAGTGTAATAAAAATCAATTAGTATTGAAAGTTTCAGAAAAATGTAGGTTCTCACTGCCTCATATGGACAAATTTGGACTATGGTGAATTGTGGAACTTTATTAGGCTCCATTCAAGCTTAAAAAAACTTTATAAGCATAAAAATACAGAGATGATCTATCTATATATATATAGGCAGATAAATGGCCAAAAGAAAAAGAAAACTTCCTCTTTTTATTAGCAAATTTGGGATTCACCCTTCACCCATTTAGCAAGTAGCTACACAGAGAATAGAAACTCCTTACCAGAAAATTGCTACACAAAGAATTAAATAAATCCTAACAAGTTGCAAATCACATCACAAGTTATCATTTACCATAGAAAAGAAGAGTTGATGATATTCAACAACAATGAACAAAAAGGCAAAAGAAAGAAAACCCACCTTGCAGAAATTATTATTTTCAAAAGCATAAGACGAAGCAGAAAAAGTTACTGTTAATTTTGAGCCATCCGCTTTTATTGTATATAGTGATATATATAGAGAGAGAGAGCATCAAAGGTGGCGGCAAATTTCTTCAAATATATGTATATATGTATATGTATATATAGAGCATGAAAGGAAAACGAATTGCTTCACATATATGTATATATAATATAACTTAACACTCACCCAGAGAACTTGAGAGACGGCAGACATAGAGGGGAGGAGTGTAGCATGATTTTGTCTGGACTAGAATGAAAGAGATGAACTTTGAAGATTGAACAGAGAGAGAGGGAGAGTAGCCGTTCTGTTCAGTGAGTGTGCCTCCTCAGTGGTGAAATGAAATGAATTAATTTAGGGTTAGGGTTAGGGATACACGGTTAGGTTGGGCTGGGTTGGCCCAAAGAAGTTGAAGCCCGTGGCCCGAGCTGTACATGCTCGGCCTGTTACTATGTATACCGATTGGGCTTCGCCCTGGTAAGAATCGGCCCAATTCGGTGTGGGTTGGGTTGGGTTGTCGGCCCACTACCATTTATGTGCAGCTCTATCTTCAACTGATAATAAAATGAGATTACAAAAGAATTGGGTTTTAATTAGGGCATAAAATCCCAACAAACTCCCACTTGCACTAATTGAAACTAATGCCTTAATTCTACTAATCCCATTTCCTTGATATGCTTATCAAATGTAACTTCTGTTAGTGTCTTTGTAAACGGATCTGCAAGATTGTCTTCAGATGCAATCTTCATAACCTTCACATCTCCCCTGGCCACATATTCTCGAATTATGTGATACTTCCTTTCTATATGCTTACTCCTCTTGTGACTTCTAGGTTCTTTCGAGTTGGCTATCGCTCCTGTGTTCTCACAAAACAACACAAGCGGTTTATCCATTTCTGGAATAACACCAAGATCTGAATAGAACTTCTTTAGCCATACTATTTCCTTAGTTTCTTCTAACACAACCATGTACTCATCCTCCATGGTGGAATCTGAGGTTGCAGACTCCTTTACGCTTCTCCATACACAGCTCCACCCCCAAGAGTAAACACCATTCTAGAATTAGACTTCCTGTCATCGACATCAGTCTAAAAATCTGAATCGGTGTAGCCTACAGGGTTCAGAACACCACCCTTGTAGACTAAGATATAATCCCTAGTCCACCTTAAATACTTCAGGAAATGCTTAACTGATATCCAATGTTCCGGTCCTGGGTTTGACTGATACCTACTCACTACTCCCACTGCATAGCAGATATTTGGTCTAGTACACAACATATCTGTAACGCCCTGGATAGCCAAGACCGTTACACTGTGTGTTTATAAAAGTCCCAGACTTGCTAATCAAGTCATTTAATTAAAAACGTGTAACGACCCAAATTCGCTAATAAGGCTTAAGGGCCTTGATTAGTGTGTCGGGAGGGCATAAATGGGATTAGAGTGAATAGTATTTATTTGAATGAGATATTATGTGATTGATAGTGCTTAAATGATATTATATGATAATTGATGATATTATGTGATAATATGAAATAAATATGTTGTGTATGTGAGAACCGCATTATTATGTGGATAACTTTGTAGTCGGCGACTCGAGGCGATCCTAGGGCTAGATAGCGGGAAAAGTCACAACGGGGCATTATAATTGACTTTGGACAAGTCAGGGATATTTTAGGTATCGGGTAGTGATTTAGACTGTCGGGTGATGGAAATAAATAATTGGAGATATATTTGAGGTTAGGATGTCTAAGCGGGATTATTGGGGGATTTTACCGTTTTGCCCTCGGGGACGTTTCCAGCACCCCGAGCTTTGGGATTAGTCTAATAACCTAAGGATATACTTGGAAAGACTTAGAAAATACTAGACATAGAAATTTAACCGACCCTTTCTCAGCTCTTTCTCTCTCTTCTCTCTCCTAAGGAAGAACAACACTGAAATTTGAGGAGGAATTACTAGAATCAAGCTGAATCTTTGAGGAATTAAAGGGCTGAATTAGAGGTTGAGCTCAAGAACTAATCAAGGACTGAGTTAGAGCCAAGGTAAGCGTTGATTTTCGTTCTGTGGTTAGGAACTTTAAGAAGAAAAAAACTGAGTTTTTGATAGTTGTGATTTTGATATTTAAGGTGGAGTTTGGGGCTTGAAACTCTGAAGATAAGCCAGGGGAGTCCTTGGAGAAACGATTCTACAACTGAGGTAAGGTTCAATTCAAAGTTTGATGGTTGAATTTTAGAGTTTCCATGGCTGGGTTTTGTGTTTTTAAGTTCGGAAGTTTCAGTAATTGAAATGGGTCTTTGATGGGTTTCTAGCCTAGGATTCAATTGGGTTGAGTTGTTGGGATCTTGTGGGAAGTCTTTGGATAATTGAGTTGTGGATTTGGGGTGGTTTTAAGTGAGTTTGCATGAGGCTTGGGAGTTAAAAATGGTGGTTTTTCTGGGTTCGAAGGGGTCGGGCCGTGGCATAGTTCTTGGTGAGCCGTGGCCCTTGGAAGTTGAGTTGTGCTGAGGAAGGAGGGCGGGCCGCGGCATGGCCTAAGGAATGTCGCGGCCCTTACCTGTTTTTGTGCCTATGGAGGGCTCTGTCTGGGGCCATGCCGCGGCATGGATGGCCTATGCTGGGGCCCTTAAGGGATTTTGGGATTTTGAGATTTTAGGCTTGAGAATTTAACCTAGGGTGCTCGGGATTGAATCTTTTACCATATTTGGTGAAGTTCAATGTTCCGAGGACTAGAACTTGGTTTAGAAACTCATTTAAGATTGTTAATGGTATCCTTCATCATGGTTGTGACTAGGTGCTAAGCTAGGGCTCGGGGATCGGATCGCGCTCAAGGAGTATCGCCCGTAACTAATTCATCTAGAAGCTAAAGGTAAGAAAACTACACCCGGTTGAATATTTGAATGGGACTAACGGCTCCCTGATATATATGATTGAAAGAATGGTATTATGCCATGTAAATTGTAAACCAGCGGCCTAAGTGTGCCATGGTTAACTTGTGCAATTGGCACGGCTCGGACACTGGTATCCAAGGACAGCTTATTATGCACTAAGCTTGGTTTAAGCGGGCCGGAGTCAGTGGGTTAAACAGAGGGCACAACCTAAGGTGTCGGCCCTAGTACTTGTGATGGTTAATTGTTATATATGGCTATGATTGTGATTAGTGAGATTGTTAAATATTCTAAGTATAGATGAGGTTATTTTTACCTTGAAGTATGCTTATATGCTATGGATTGAGTACTTGAACATGCCCATTAGAACATTTGTTTGATAATATTGTATATGTTGTGTATGTTGTTTTCTTGCTGGGCCTTGGCTCACGGGCGCTGCGTGGTGCAGGTAAAGGCAAGGGCAAGATCAATCAACCTTGATTGGAGAGCTCTGCAAGGCGAATGTACATGCCAGGCCGCTCAATCACCATAGTTGAGGAGATTACAGGGACGAGAGGACCAGAACCTTGTATTTTGCCTTAGTGTGGCTTATGTTTACTCTTAACTGTTGAATTTTGTAAACCAACTTTTAAACATTGTACTTTTGGGAATCCCTACCGTGAAGTTGTTTATAGTCTATAAAATGTGTCTTTTGAGGCCAAAATGTCTTTTAACCCTAGAATACTTTAACTAATGACACGTTTTGATTAAACGACTTGATTAGCAAGTCTCACACCTTTATAAACACACAGTGTAGCGGTCTTGGCTATCCAGGGCGTTACAAAACGTGTTACTGAAACTATAATGGAACTAGGGTTAAAAGATTTTGGTCTCAAAAGCTGCATTTCTTATAAATAAATATTTTCTGTTTACACGAGATCCCAAAAATATAACGATTAAAGTCATTTACAAAGATCCAAGATTTAAATACAGTAATTAGCCACTCTAAGGCAAAACAGACTGATAGGCATTCCTTGTCCTGATCTACTCCTCGGCCATGGCGGCCGAACAGCTGACTATGTACATTCAGCCCCGCAGCTCTCTATCTCAGGATTGGTCCAACCTGCCTTTGCCTTTACATGCACCACGTAGCACCCGTGAGCCAAGGCCCAGCAAGAAAACACAATAACAAAGCATAAACAATCAACAGACAATCCAATATCTCACATCACATAAACATGTTCTCAACAGTTTAAGCATTCATGATAACCAAGTATTCAGCATACTAAACATATCATCTCATATCAATAACCAATTCACAAATGATAACTAGGTTTAGCGCCCTTAGGCCACACCTTCTGTTTATCCCACTGACTCCAATCCGCTTAAACCGAGCTCAGTGAATATTAAGCTGCCCTCAGCTACCAGTGGGTAAGCCGCGCCCTGTGTGAAAATATTGTATACGGCACCCTTAGGCTGTTTATCACATGTCCCATGGAATAATACCATCATTGACATTATACAGATATCGGGAGCACTTAGTCCAGTCTCAAACATAAAATCGGGTGCGATTTTCTTACCTTTAAATTTACTAGCTTCGTTCACTTTGATCCTTGAGCACGATCCCTCTTGAACCCTAGCACACACCTAGTCACAACCACAGGTCAGAATCATCACCAAACCTCAAGTCCAAAACCTAACCTCGGGACCAATCCTGAGCCCTCGGGAAGTTCTAATTCCACCAAACGGGGTGGTGGAATCGAACCCCGAACCCCCGGGCAAAAACCCTTGAAAATAACTCAAAAACCCCTTTCTGGAAACAGGGTAGCGCTACAGCGCTCTAAGGAGGGCGCTACAGCGCTACAAGCAAAGCCCAAAAACGTCCCAAGGCACTTGGCCTAGCGCTACAGCGCCCAAAGGCTAGCACTATAGCGCTAGTCATAGAAAAACTTATGCTGTTTTTCCCTCCTTCGACTTTCCCCGAGCCAAATCTTACCAAAACTTCTCCAAACTTCCACCAAACCTAGAATCAAGCTTACTAACATGTATAACTCATCCCAAGCATCCCAACCACATAAAACTTTAACACATGCACTCCCAATCTCAAAATTCACCATGGTTGAACCTTAAACTCAGAAACTTCAGCAAAGCAATCAAAACCTCAGAATTTAGAGCTTAGAATTTCATACCTTCAATGGGGATTCGACCTTGAGTCAGCCTCTACACCTCCTTGGCTTACTCCTCCTCAAACCCTTGGCTTGAATTCCCTAGAATTCCCATCAAATTCAACTTAGACACCTTAGTTCAATACCAAAACCAGAAACTGAAGAAACTTCAAAGTCTTACCTCAACTGAATGGTTTGTTCTTGCTAAACCCTTGTCGATTCTTCAAGCTAGACCAAGGACCCTAGCCTCAAGCTTTACTCTGGCTTCCCCTGAGTTTCTGCTCCAAAAGACCCCAAGAAATGGTGGAGAAGAGTCTAAACCGACCTTGTTTTTCTTTCCCTTCTTTCTCTTTCTTTTCTTTCCTTTTCTTTCCTTCAAACTTCTATTTCATTCTACAAACTCCACTAAGCATAAAGCCTCAGTTATGCATATCCTTTATAAGTCAAATGACCACAATACCCTCCCTTAAATCCTAAGTCTTTTAATCCACCTAGGGCATTTTGGTCATTTCACCCTATTCCCGCTAATTCCTCGAGTGTCTCTAATATTTACCGCTTACTTCCCGATACCTAATTAATCACCAATTATATTCCTCGATATCAAAATTAACCCCAATATATATTTTCTAAATTCCCATTTATACCCCCTGGCTCGCCCCAAGCTGAGTATAAATCCCCGCCGTGACTTTTTCGCTAAACTACTCACTAGGATCGTCTCGAATCACAGATCACAAATATATCCACATAATACTGTGGTCTCAACAATTATCACATATATATACAGTTATGCACTCAACGGGCCAAAATTACAATTATGCAATTTCTAACCTAATCAGGGCCCACATGCATACTAATACACATAGTCATGCATCTCAGATATTCAAATAGTCATATAGCATACTTTTAATCATTAAATCACATATATTCCAATTATGCCCTCCCGACACACTAATCAAGGCCTTTAAGCCTTATTAGTAAATTTGGGTCGTTACAATATCAGACATCAGACTTCCAACTACAGATGCGTAAGGAACTTTTCTCATTACATCTTCCTCTTCAGGAGTCTAGGGAGACTACTTATTTGAAAGATGAATTCTATGGCGAGACGGTAGATGTCCTTTCTTGGAATTTGTCATTGAGAAACGTTCAAGCACTTTATCTATGTAAGCTGCTTAAGATAGAGCTAAGAGTTTGTTCTTTCTATCCCTAATGATCTGGATACCTAGAACATAACTAGCTTCACCCAAATCCTTCATCTGGAATTGAGTGCTCAGCCAATTCTTCACATCTAACAATTTCTTAACTTTGTTTCCAATGAGTAAGATATCATCTACGTAAAGAACCAGGAATACCACTATTTGATTTTCCTTCAGTTGGTAAACACAAGGCTCATCAATATTTTGTTCAAAGCCATAGATTTTGATTATTTCATCAAACCTAAGATTCCAGGAATGAGAAGCTTGCTTAAGTCCATAAATGGATGTATTCAACTTGCAAATTTCTCCTTCATGTCCAGCTACTTTAAATCCTTATGGCTAATCCATATAAATGACTTCGTCAAGCTTCCCATTAAGAAAAGATGTCTTGACGCCCATTTGCCAAATCACATAGTCGAGAGCGCTGCTATGGATATAAGGATGCGAATGGACTTGAGCATGGCTACTGGACTAAAAGTTTCCTCATAGTCCACGTCTTCTCTTTGGGTATAACCCTTTGCCACTAATCGAGCTTTATAAGTTTCGATATTTCCATCAACACCTCATTTTTTCTTATAGATCCACTTGCACCCAATGGCCCGAAAGTCACTTGGTGCTTCCACAAGATCCTAAACAGAATTTGAGTACATGGACTCCATTTCCTATTTCATGGCTTCGAGCCATAGTTCCTTTTCAGGGTTAGCCATTTCCTGTTTGAAAGACAACGGATCATCGTCACTAGTGTCACCAACAACCATATTGGTTTCATGATCCAAACCATAGCGAACTGGGTTCCTAGAAACCCTCCCACTACGACGAGGTTCCGTGACAGTTTGCTCAGGAACAGTGGTACTTTCTTCATTTAAATCGACTTGCGTTGGTTGGACATGAAGAGTGCGAATTTCATCATCAATTTGCGTTGATGACGATGGAACATTGGTTGTAGCCAATTCTTCAACCATGTCCTTGTTAGGAGTGTGTCCTAAAAGCATGTAAAGACATTTGTTTTTTCAATGAATAAATAAATACAATAGTTTATTATTATTGTTATATTTAGATTGTTAAATTATTGTTTGAATAATTTTGAAAATATCATAAAAATTCCATATTCATTATTGAGGATGTGATCTTGTATTAGTACGAGAGAATTAAGATCACATGAATGAATAAAAATAGTCAACAACAACAAATTAAAGTTATGGAATTCTTTAATTGGAGTTGTAAGTACGGTTTACTGAGTATCATAATGATACAAATAATCTAGATTCAGATTATTGATGTGGAAAGACATCTCGGTAAAGGTGCTTTATATAATATGATTATATATGACATGGACCGATGTGAATTAAAGTCTTTATCCAAAAACCATTTAACAATAAAGACTTGTAATTCATATCATAACTGATGATCATTTATAGATCAACCTAAATCCTGAGTGTTCATGAACTCCTGTTCATGTTTATTAAATCTTTTGATTCATTCATTAAGGTCTCTTCAAAGAATGAGGCTAATGACTTTTGTTTTGGAGATTTAATATCATGGATGGCTGGGAACATGTATCAACAATACGGAATCTAATCTTTCCTAACGGATCGTATATTAGTTCCCTTAAGGGTTAATTCTGGAACTGAATGATTTTGAGCTCAAATCTATAATTAGATTATAGATTATTTATTCACTAGTGAATTAATGGTACTTAAGGAATAAGAAGTAAATTAGAAAGGTTAAATGGTAATTCTTCCATTCTAATTTATGAACTAATTAATTAGAGGGTTGAACTATTGTAAGATGGTTATATCAATGGACGACTTAAGAAAAAGATTTCTGTAAAAGTATATCTATAACATAAAGAGTACAATTCTAAATTTATAGTGGAGTAATATCATAATTAATAAATTAACTATTATAATTAAAGAGTTTAATTATTTAGTTTCAATTTATTGGAGCTTAATGTTATAGGTCCATGGTCCCCGAAATGACTCAAACAATCACTGTCAAAGGCAAATACAAAAAATGGGCAAAAATGACTTATGTGATAAGTAAAATATTTTTCTATGTATCAAACATAATTATTGTCTAATTATGTGTAATTAATTAATTAAGAATTAATTAATTATTTGGTTTAACAAAAATATAATTAATTTTGAATTAATTTATTTTTGGGATTTTTGGTATTTAAATAATAATAAAAATTGGGAAAAATCACATGCCATCACAGGCATGTGGTACACGTGTGACACAGTGCACAGGCACTGTGCTACACGCATAAGAGAGTTTACTGTGCTACACGCATAAGAGAGTTTACTCAGTCTCTTGATTCCACAATTTTAGTTATTTAAATATTAAATAAATAATGAGATATTTTAATATGATTAAAATATTATTATTTAAACAAAAATCTGATAACTGATCAGTTATTTTGAATTTGTTTAAAATAACAAATATTTTAATATATTGGATATTATTAAATATTGGATATCAGTTTTTCACAGAACGTAACTTTTCAGGGATAGAAAAATATCTAGGAATCTCTCTCAGAGAAAGAGAACAGTGACAAAAACTAAAGTCATTGTTCTTCACAAAACCTAGGTCCAAACTTTATCAGATCTCATGTGTTGAGAACATCTGATAAATAGTTATTGCCTATTATTTGTATAGCGAGCCCACACTCGTTCTTTGTGTGCCTGAGAACATTTTGGAAGATCTTGGTGTGAGATCTCAAGGAATTTAGCCATACGAAAATATAGCAGCAAGGAAGGACCTGAGGTAATTTTTCTGTTCATGTCCTTGATTCAATATATATATGCATGTGAAGAAGTAGATCTAGAAATCTTATGGGATTAATCTAACAATTTGATTGTTGTTCCACTGCGCATAATCTCTGATTTGATCAATAAAAACCAACAGTCCTCTAAAATCCCAAGTTCAGTTAAATGATCTTGGAACTGCATATCCAAATATTCTCCACCCCTATCAGATCGCAAGATCTTTAACGTTTTACCTAATTGGTTCTGTGTAACGCCCTTATTTGCCCATCTTTAATAAACACTAATTTTAATAATAACTTAAAAGACCACATAATTTTTCTGAAAAATACTGTGGGTCTTTATTGGAAATAAATGCAGAGTTTTGGATCCAATGTTCAAACCAAAAAGATTTTAATGCAGTCATAAAAGTAAAAACATCCCACTGATAGTTTAACATAATAAAAGACTCTAAGGCACTATAGCGTTCTGGATCGTTTCCTCGCTCACTGGCTTCCCGCAGCATACACACATACTTCTTGAAAACTGACTCAGCTCAGCATGCGTGCCTAATAAGTCTACCTAATGTTTACCTGCAAGAGGAAAAGTAAGGGGGTGAGCTAAAAGCCCAGTAAGGAAGCACAAACAATAAAAAAAATAGCACAACATACAAGCATAAGCAACGTATCTCATAAATTCATAGACCACTTGTCTTATAGCAATCATTTATCAACACAATTCATATGAAAGCATAACCAAAAAAATAAGTCATACTAATAACTTAAGATCACATGATACATAATCACATTCATACATAAGATCATGGCACCCCTATTGTCCATGTCACACGTGACTCTTCTCCTTGGTCACTTACATGGCACCCCTATTGTCCATGTTTTACCTGGCACCCCTATTGTCCAGACTTTAGGCACGTCTGCCTTGATAATGCTGCAGCACTAGGTTAAGCAAACACAAACAAATCCATACATATCTTATCCTATAGTCTATTCAGAAATAAAACAGGAATCTAGCTAACTTCCTTACCTAAAGTCCAAGCACAGTAAATATCCAAGTGTAGGAGCACTTCACATAGGGCCCAGAATTGTACCTAAATAATTTTTTTTTAAAATTTTCATTCCATCCATCATTATCTTTTCACGCAAAAATGTATTGTCATGCATCATTCATGTATTTCAACACCACACATATTTTATATCAATCATATTGGCCAAAAAGAACCCCTAAACTCCTGCACCAGTACAAAACAACTAATAACTCATAGCACACAATTTGATAAACCTATAATGCCAGTCTAACCCGTGTCCTCCATTTAAAAACATACATATATCCCCACTACACAAAATCAACATTTACAAAATAATACCCTATTTTTTTTTATTCGCTAGCTGTGAGTACAATAACAAAAACTTCACATATAATACACCAATCTAATATGCTTCCTAGATATGCAAGGATGATCATCTTATATATAAAAGAATAAATAGTATTTTTTTTTTAATTTCTACATGCTTGCATGCACATCAATTAATTCAAAAGCAAAAGAGTAAAACTTACGAAGTTTACATATGAAGATTTATGCATATATGATCAGTGCAAATGTAAATTATATATGTTCAAAATACTGCCACTGAATAGAACACATCAGAATATATATACATATAAGGTTAATTCAATAATAAAATATTGTAATCACACGCATGTATTTATATAATTATACGTAAAACTATATAAACAGATTTGGTAATAGCATGAAGCAAGCCTATATAAAACCTTTTACATATAATCACATACATGAATTAGATAAGATTTGTACCGAAATAAATGTTAAAAAAAAACAAAGCATGCCTATATACTCAAAACAACCCTAGACTACATGCTTGATAGATAATCTAACAATAAAATATATATATTTATATATATAATAAATAAACATATATGCCAAAAATCATGGTGTGGCCGAGACTACCTTAATAGATTCACAAATATACATCTCAACAACAAAATATATCAAGATGCATCTTAGCACGTGTCTAAGAGAAGATGGGTACCAAAACAGAAATCAAACATGCTTACCTCTTGAATATTTGTTGGCCGATCTTAGCACTAGAAAGAAATTTCCTTGGAACACTTGCTATAACCTCAACAACCACAGCAAGTCTAAAATCTTGGTTCTTCTTTCTCTTCCCTCTAGCTTACATGTACACTCACACACACATAATATCACACTCTGCTATATGGGTGGCAGCTCAAAGTGGTGAAATGGAAGAATAAGGCTCAATACATATTATATATGGGGACCTAGCCGAATACCTAAAACATAAACAATGTAATTCTCTTTTCTTCTTAATTGCTCTCCTAAAATTTTAATAATGAGATAGTGGACCAAGCATAACAAAATCTCTCTAAAATTAGAAATACACTCCTCCCTCCTAGTCTGAACACGTATACACACATAAAGGATAATTCATCCAAATTTACTCTTAGCCATTAAACAATTGATACCAATCCAATAATTACTCACTTCACATATATAATAAATTACTCAAAGACCATAACAATGTATATATATACGTTTGATATATGTACCCGGACTAATGGATTGGGCATGTAACGTTACATAGCCAAATAAGGGATTATCAATAACAAATAACACGTGGCTTGTTTATCATAACAAATAAGGGTGTTACATAGCCTTTTATCAATTCATTAGCCTTTTGTGGATTATCAATAATTACTCCACTTCATATATATATATATATAACGTGTGCATGAAATAAATTAATAAAAGAAGACCATAACAACTATAGAAATCAAAGACCACAAATTACTCATAACTAATTAATAAAATATCAATTCAATTAAGAACAATAAATAATAATAAAAAAAAACAACAACTATTCTAAGACACTACATTCTGAGCCATAGCTAAGAATTCCTGAAACTTTGAAAACGTTTCTAATTTCTTATGCATTAGGTAAAGACATGAGTACCTAGAGTAATCGTCAATGAAAGTGACGAAATACTCAAAACCACCCCTGGCTTGTACATTCAAATGTCCATAAACATCTGAATGAACAAGTCTAAGTGGTTCCTTGGCCCTATCACCCTTTGCAGAGAATGGACGCTTGGTCAGTTTGCCTTCTAAACAAGATTCACAGATAGGTAATTCACCTAAGGTGAGTTCCCTTAAAGGCCCGTCCTTTGTAAGTTTGTGAATTCTATCATAGCTAATGTGACCTAGTCTCAAGTGCCATAAATATGTCATGTTATCGTCACTACAAGAAAAAACAGTATTCATAACACTTAAAAAGTGCTATCTGGGACTATTGATAGCACTTCTGAAAATGCTAACGTAGCCCATGTTATTAAAAGTCCAGTCTTTTCTATAACATTTTTTGAATGTTATGTTCGGTGTTATCTTAAACTATTCAATAACACATTTTTAGGTGCTATAATATTCAAATAATAACATTTAGATAGAGTTTTTAATTATAAATTTGAAGTTTAATCTTGTATTTTTTTCATAGCACTTTTCAACTGTTACATTTGATTATTTTGATAACATTTTTAGTTTGTTATATTATATAAACCATAACGATTTTTTACGCTTATAATATGCTTTTAAATCATAGCATATAGTAATAAAATTTTAAATTTTATTTTGATAAGTATACTTATATGGTTTTTTTTTTAATTAAAAGATTTTCATTATTGTATTTTGATAAAAATATTCAAAATTAATCATAAAATGTAATTCTCAATAGATTGATAAACCATAAGTATTACATTAAACAATAACTAATTCAAACCATGAATGTGTCTACTTCATGAGATCTTAGTTCTAACTTAAGTTTGAAAGCATAACATAATAAAGTTTTATAATCTTGAACAATTTTTACTTCAAAAATGAAAAATAGAAACATTACAAGATACACAAAAGTAAACCATGCGTGAAACTTGCTCCATCCTTCAATTCATCATCATTTGTGCACTTGTCTTTGTTGCGAGTCCATTTGTTTAGCTACAACAAAATTTAAATAAGTAATGCTTCAACTTAAAGTTATAGTAAACTAAAAGAGTACATAAAAAACGTTAATTACCTAATTATAACTTTATCAGCTGGCCATGCAATTATACTACCTACAGCATCTTCTATAGTAGACATAATTGTTGAAGGCCTCCACAGAAATGCATCATTCTTTCTCACAAGATCTATCCCCACTTTCATAGCATTAGGCCCAAGAGGAACATGATGAACCTCATCCTTTGGGTCACTTGAGATAAAATAACCTTCTGCAACAATTTCTCCAGATCCAATCCAATCTAATATTTTGCATTTTGAGCCAAATGTGTGGTTCTTGACACTCTAATAATATATCAATATAACAAATTCAGCAGCAGTAAATTATTTTATATTGAATATTATATGTTTTAGATTTTATCATTTTCATATAATTAGTATCATAATTACCTGAGTGGAATGAACATAAGAATTTGATTGAACATTGACATTTGATTGCTCCTCGCTCTGAGAAGATGTATTCTATTTACAAGTAAGATAGAAAGACATGAATTCAACATCAAAATTAAAAAAAATACAAAAGTAAAGACTAACCAAAAAATTAAACATGAATCTTAGTTATTATTGCAATTCAGCCACATGAAAATATAGTTTCAGCATCAAAATACTTACTTGATTTTTCATTAAAGAAACAATGAGTTGCTCCATGTGTTGCATTTTGTCGTTCAAATTTTTGCATTGACCTTCTATCTTTATCAAATGGTCATCTCTTTCTGACACAATTTGCAACTTTGACCGAGTAACTCCTCTTCCGAAAGCTCTCAAGTATGAATTTTTTTCAGGACCAAGGACTTTTGTGAGGATATCTTCATTAACACTTGTAGTTGAAGACGTAGCAGGATCTTTCTTATATTCTTCAACCAAATCCTTCAAAAATAAATAGTATCAATAAATGTATTCAAACAAATGAGTAAGTTAAAACTAAAGTCACATGATTTTGAAAGGGCAAGGTGTATACAAAAGCTTCAGCCACTTCTGAATTTACTGGTTCGCCATTTTTCTTCTTATGTGCTTTGGTCCAAACATCAACTCTAGAAGGTGGTGTATTGGTTTCACTATGGTTCATCTATCAAAATAAGAAAATAAATTAAAAAAATATCTAAACCAAATTCTATAATAAAACAACTGTAAATATGTTTGGCTTTACCAACTCATCAATCAATCTTGCATAACCTTTGCGACTACAAGTGTGGGGTAGTTGCTTTATCCGTATTTTTTTGAACTTCTCGCTTGTAGCCTAAGAATATAAAGTTAATAGAGACATTAAACTATAAATTTTAATCATAAATATATTTGGTTATAAGATGTTAAGAATAAAATACCTTAAACTCAGCACTATTTTTTTCCTTAACAAAACTTTTCCACTCATTCATAGATTTAATATTATCAGGCTTTAGTTTCAATCTTGCTTCTTCATTTGGTGCATTTGTTATTTTAGTAACTAGCCTTGATTTCGAAGCTCTCCAAAGATCTGCCATACTTTTGAATATATAGGTCTTTTGCCAATCTTTGTCAACCTTATATCTTGCCTAGTAAAATTAATAATAGGTTAGTATTAATGTAAATGAATTTCAACAAATTTCATGTTCAATGCATAAAACCTGAGTATATATACCTGAATAGATTTCCATAAGACCTCTTTCATTCCTAGAGGAATCTTCCTCCAATCTTTTATTGTTACTGGTACAATTTCTCTAACAAGTGCACCCAAAAATGAAGACAAAGATATTGATGTTGCACCTATTGGTTGTCCCTTTGAGTTAAACTTAACTTCCAAACGACCATCACTGTCTATTGCAATAGACTTCATTTTACTAGGGCCTCTAGTTCTCTTTTGGGTAATAGGTGCAACAACTTCTTCAGGTAGTTCTTGTTCGTCAGGCAAATTTTCAACAATTGTTTCATTTGGGTTTTCTGGGATTTGTAGGCGTTGTGATTTTGTTGTGGCTGTTGGTGAGATGGCATGGTCATTTGAAGGACTAATTTCTACTTCAACCACTCTTTTAATAGATCCCCTAGTGGCTGTCTTTGAAGCTAAGAATGGAGAAATTAGGTCATTAGTAGGTGGTCTCACTATTTTTTCAAGGGAGTCTATTGGTTGTTCAACCTCAAATAGATTTTTAAGAGATCTCCTTGTCACAGGGGAGATGGGTACTTCTTCTTCATCAGAAGAGTCATTTCTTACAATCATTCTACGTGTATTTTTCTTTGGAGACACATCCTTAGTATATCTCTCTTCAACAACCTTATCCATTTCCAAATTTAGTCTAAAGCTCTTCCTCTTTTCATTGAGGAGTTTAACTAATTTTCCTGTAGGTATGTGTTTTGGCCTCTTTCCTTTTGTAGATGGAGGTGACATATCTTGTACTTGGCAAACTCTTTGACTAGTTTCTGATCAACCGTTTCTATAATTAGTAAGATTTTTGATGAGTTGCAAAAATCATATATAACAACATATTATCAATTATCACAAAAAAAACATATAATAAAAGTCAGAAAGAAAGAAATAAATAGTCATTCTTGGCATCAAAGACATGTTTTCAAGAGTTCTTCGCTAAAAATACACAAATAAGAAACAACAAATTAATGAGCTAAAGTATAAACTGAAATTTCCATTGATTACAACTTTGAATGTCAAGTGCAACATCTTCTACAATTTTCAAAAAACACAACAATAATCAAACTAATATACCCTCACAATCATCTCTAACATATTGTTCATCTTCCACTACATTATACAACCTAGATTCAGTAACTTCAGACATTACAGGCATGAATTCTTGCTCATCATAATTTTCCATGTCATAAAAACCTCTAGGGGGTGCCCTAATCACCACATACCAATTGGAAGAATCATGTTCTCTTGAGTAGAAGACTTGTTTAGCTTGTGAGGCTAAAATAAAAGGGTCTCTACCAACAAACCATTGACTTTGGTGTAGATTAACTAAAGTAAGACTATCCTCCACCCTAACACCGTTAGGGACATTTGCCCAATCACATTTGAAAATTGGAATCTGAACTATATAGTAATCTAACAAGATTATCTCCCTTATAACCCCATAGTATGAAACTAAATTAGGAACTTGAGATACATCTTTGGCACTAGATCTACACATAGTTGTAGCTTCAATTGAGACACCACTATTCTGTGTGGACTTCTCAATGTCATGTACATGGAATCTTTGACCATTGATAATATATCCAGTGTAAGAAGCAGCATGTTTTCTGGGTCCATATGCTAGCCATTTCAACAAATCAGTTTCATCACATGTTGAGGAATGCATAGGAACCTATACAAATAATAGTATGACATTGTTAATTTTCTTAATGATATTTAAAACAACTGATATGAACCAGTTAGTTTGCATTAATTTACCTTTTCCTTCATCCATGTTGAAAAAGTTTGTATATGTTTCTTCCAAAGTAATCCACTATTTCTCTCATATATTTTGTTTGTTTTTTTCAACTCCTCTAAGTGAATCCTAATTTATAGGACCAATGAGTTAGTATTACTACATTTTTAATAAAAAAAACAATAATTTCTAATATCAGACACTTACTCTAGAAAAGGCTCCACAACAGATGTATTTAACAGAATGTATCGATGTGCAATTTCTAACAACTCATCTGTCAATATAATTTCTTTCCTCCTAGAAATTGGACGACCTTCAAGTATCACATCATTTGACCACTCTTCATTTCGACCTTCTTTTGTGTTTAGTTCAATTGAATGGTCAGTGAATTCATTACAAAAGCTCACACACTCATCTGTAAGATAACACTCTGCAATACAACCTTCAGGCCTTGCTCGATTTCTGACATAATCTTTCAATATCTTCATGCGTCTATTAATCACACAATTGCTCATCATTAATAGAATGTTCACATAAACTAATAAGAATAAACAAAACAATTAAGTCTTAGTGATTCACCTCTCAAATGGATACATCCATCGAAATTGGACTGGTCCACATAGTCGTGCTTCTCGTCCGATATGAACCACTAAGTGAATCATGACATCAAAAAATGATGGTGGAAAGAATCTCTCTAGTAAGCATAAAGTTTCAATAACATCATTTTCTAATGTCATTATGCTTTCTCTATCAAGAACACGTTGACATATTCGATTAAAGAACGTGCATAATCTTATTATAGCATCTCTTGGACCCAATGGCATCAATCCTTTTATAGCCACCGGTAGTAATTGTTGCATCAAAATGTGGAAATCGTGTGACTTAAGGCCCATGAGCTTGCATTGTTCCATTGAAACACAATTTCGAATATTTGAACTATATCCATCAGGTACTTTCAATGAGAACAACCTTTTACAAAATAATTCTTTCTCAAGCTTTGATAGTGTGTGTAAAGCTGCAGGAAGATAGGTTCTAGTCCCCTTCTCTTGTGGGTGTAATGCACTCCTAATACCCATATGTTGCAAATCCAAGCGAGCTTTTAGTCCATCTTTACTTTTTCCAGCAACATCTAGCAATGTATTACAGATGCTTTCACAAACATTTTTCTCTATGTGCATCACATCCAAATTGTGACGAACATACAATTCCTAAAAAAATTGCAAAAGAAATAACTAATGAAATTCCTCCAAAAACAATAATTTACACAAAAAAATTTTAGAGTAGTAAGAATGTGCTAACCTTCCAATAAGGTAACTGAAAAAATATGGATCGTTTTTTCCACATTTCTTTTGAATCATTTTGTTTCCTTTTCTTTGAAGTGGATTTTCCCCAAACATTCACAAAATCTTTAAGGTGTTCAGCAATTGTAGTCCCATTCATGATTCTTGGGGGATTTCCATGCTCAACTTTTCCATCAAACCAACTTCTTTTACTCCGAAATGGATGGTCTTCTTTAAGAAATTTCCGATGACCTCGATATGAAAACTTCCCACTATGTTTTAGCCACTCTGAATGAGTACCATAACCACATAGGGGACAACTAAAACATCCCTTATTCTTACAACCAGCAAGGTTCCCATATGCTGGAAAATCTTGGATTGTCCACATCAAAATAGCCCGCAACTTGAAATTTGTGTTGTCCAATGCATCATGAGCATCAACACCCTCATTCCATAATAATTTCAAGTCCTCTACGAGGGGTTCTAAGTATATATCAATATCATTCCCAGGCTGTTTAGGTCCTGGAATTAACATTGATAATAAAATATTCTCCTGTTTCATGCACAACCATGGGGGTAAGTTGTACATGACCAACAAAACAGGCCAAACACTATACTTAGAACTTAAATTACTAAATGGGTTAAATCCATCTGTGGAAAGGCCAAGTCTAATATTTCTCTCTTCATTTGAAAATGATGGCCATTTATCATTGACTAGCTCCCATGCTGCTGAATCCACTGGGTGACGCATTTTTCCATCGCAACTTTTATTGTTGTGATGCCATCTTAATTCCTTTGAAATTCTTTTAGACATGAACATCCGTTTCAACCTAGGGATTATAGGAAAGTACCTCAAAACTTTTGCTGGGACACCATGTCGAACCTTTTTAGTCAGCTTATCTGACATCCAACGTGAAGTTCCACATGTTGTACATTCTTGCAAGTTTTCTTTATCTTTTCTAAACAAACAGCAATCATTAACACACGCATGAATCTTTTCATATCCTAAATCAAATAATCGAAGAAATTTTCGAACCTCATACATAGACTTGGGGATCATATTATCTAAAGGAAACATATCATTCAAAAGTCTTAACAATTCATCAAAACTTTTGTCAGACCATCCATTGGTAGTTTTAACCTTATACAATGCAACAATTGACGATAACTTAGTATATTTAGTGCATTGTGGATATAATGGAGTGTCTGCATCTTCTATTTTTTCCATAAAAGTGTCATCATGACCTTCTAGATGACTTTCAAAATCACAACCATCAATATTTGTAGCCCTAAACAAGTTGTAAGAATCAAATGTTTCCATTGTCTCTACATCATCATCTCTTGATAATTCTTCCCCATGATGAAACCAGATTTTGTATGTTGGATCAATCCCATAAATGACTAAGTGTTCATACAAAATGTTAATACATTGGTGACTTAAGTTTCGACAAACTTTGCATGGACACAATAACTTTTCTGGATAACCAGCTAGCTTTTCTAACATTTCTACAAAATTCTTAGCGCCTTCTCTATACTCATCCGAGGCTCTACAATTCAAAGACAAGTTCATATTTATAATATATTAGTAACAAATACAGTAAGTTACTAATTTGACTAAGCTAGCACTAATTAAATCCCTAATTCTTATTACCTATTGAAGCGTAGCCAATTTTTATCCAACATGATCACCAATTTAGTTGTCCTGTTCTAACCAACAAAAAGCAAAATTTTGATAAGTCTATGTAATGGTAAATACAAAATTGTATCAACCAAAATATACTATATGATTTTATTTTTAAAATTACTTGATTTTGAGTTCAGAAATGAATTTAAGCTGTTTATTTAGTCTTATTGCTAAACTTGAGATAATTCTGGCATTTCCAATCCTCATCTCAAAGAAATATTATATATATTTATATATATATAAAGAGTATTGTCAATTCAAGAATTTGATATCTATTTCAATATGGTAGTTTGAGGGAGCTTCTGATGAGGGAAATAAAGGAGTTAGTATATGGGATACATTTACAAAACAACCAGGTGAGAAGTTCAAAAGCCCTGAAAGTGTCAACTGTAATTGTAGTCATGCATATTCTTATCATTGATTGAACCTAATAAAAAAGCACTCATTGCAATTCTTATCTGTTGCTTACTTTTGTTATAATAATAACAATAATACACTGTTCTTTTCTTCTTTAAATATAACGCCATTCAGATTTTAGATCATATATGCTAATCCTATATAGAAAACCACTGAGCTATCCAGCCATGCATGCACTTTTAGCTGAAAAAGTTGTTTGATTGGTAGCCGAAAAAGTGGAAGAAAAAAGTTAAAGGGGTGTTGTTTGTTTTTTGGTTCATCGATCTATGGATAGGAAAGAAAAATGAAGGAACTTTTCTAATTTATTATTCATATAAACCCATTATTTAGTTCTGAATTTTATAATAAATCTATCTCTTAAGTCAACATACAATAAATAATAAATTTAAAAAATCATAAAGTTAATTACTTAATATGTATGTGTTTTTTATGGTCATTTAAGTTTGTTTTGTTATTATTTAATTTTACATTTTACAACTTTTCTGTCAGGATCTTTTTGGCTGCTTTCCTTATTAGTCTTTCAATTTTCTGGTTCAAGCAGTCACCAATTTTTAGTTCTCCCAACTTGGTATGGTTGGCCATATTTATTAACCAACCATCAATCATTATCAATTCAAAATATTCAATCAACACACAAGTTTTCTTCCTTATCTCGCCGCAGCACACAAATTTCTCAGAACCTACTTCACTAATACACACAAGTTCTCAACCTTCCGTTATCACCGCAGCACACAATAATAATAATCTCAGAACCTACTTCACTATGGATGAATATCTAAGATATTCAAACTCCTCTAACATTTGCAAAGTATTTTAACAAAAATAAAAGAAAACATACCTCTTGCAAACTGCTGCAAATAAAGTTCCCTCCAATTCTGAATTTCTGAAAGAGTTAAAGAAATTTAGAAACTTGTGTAGAGAACCCAATAAATCAAAAAGTCATGTCACAATTATGTTCAACCATGTAAGTCATAACTTTGCATGCTAACATATATGCACAGACTGTGAATGTGAGGAGCTTATATAAATTAAAAATATTCCATAAGCAAAATATATAAACTTAAATCATATGATTAGCTGAGTTTGATTTATTATATAATAATACTAAAATTTTAGTTGGGATTTTGCATCCTGGTAATCATTGAAAACATTGTCAAATCTGCTTCACTGAGAAGAGATTAAACGCATTCCTATACCAGTAGATGTAGCTCAATAAGCACAACACTAGATTAAACACATAAAGACCCAGACAAGCCATTAAAGCTGGTTTATAACACAAATACTTTGTGTTATTAAGCCTCTCCTTCGGACCCTCATGATGACTCTTCTTGAATTTCTTGCTAACCCATGTAAGAAGCAACAAGAATATAACTTAATTGCCCAACACTCATCTTTAGATAGTTATGGCTCTACTAGATTAATATTTTAATTTATGGGAACCATCGTTTTGTTGGAAGAAATAAGAAGCTACACATATTGATTAGTAGATACAAGTAGCTTTTAAAATGACATCCATCAATTTACCTGGTGTAAAGTAAGTTTTCAAGATAGGGTGCTGATTTATTTTGTTCTGAGCTTTAGATGATTGAAATCAGCATTTCTACGAAGACATAATTACAAGATGTATCTAGTTTTAGAAACTTAGGAATGGTATCCATTAATATAAATGGTGAGAAATGTTTAAAAAAGTTTCCAGGATGGTGATGATTTATTCTATTCTCATAGTGAGAAATGATTTTACTCTGTTTGCAGACCTTTGCCTCCTCTTCCTGATTTAGAAATTTCTGAAAACTCTGTTGTGATGGCTGCTGATGTACTACGGGTGTGGGCTAATCAAGCATTATTGATTGCACGAGACATTGCTATTGGTAGAAATTTGAAGTTGTTCTTCCAGGTTAGGTGTTACCATCCTAATTGAATTTTTACTCCAGCAAATGTGGTTAAAGTAGGTTTCATTGAACACAAAACTTTGCTGTTTTATTTGTTTAACTTTCTTTTTCAATATTACTATGGATGGGTGGTATAGTATGGAGCTTTAGATGAATGAACTTTTTTGGGTGAAATTATACTTGAGTACACCAATTGGGATTTGATGTTCAGAAGCTATGTGTATGTATATATCAAAATTGGGGGCCTAAAATTATGATTAGTTTAAGACCTGGAGTTATGCAATTTCAAGCTTCTTATGTGTGATTTAGCTTGTTGAGCAAGGATTTAGTTTAAGCATAATGTTGGGAATTTTATGTTATTTAACAGCAAATAATTTGTACTGCAAGAATGCTGATAACTAATTTTAGAATATTCCAAGTTAATAGTTTCTTATGATATATTTTGTTGGAAACTGTTAGTACAATGTTTATTTTTACATAGAATTGTATATTCTCAATGTTCTGATAAGAGGAATACATGTCTAAAAGCTCATTTTGTTATTGGTAAATTAAAAGCTTAAATTAATTTTGCTATAATGAGTCTACATCAATGTTTCGTCAAGGCATAATCAATTTAGCAAAGATAATTTGATTAATTCTTTCTACTGCTTTCTGATACTGAATAACTGAGGACCTCATTTCCATTGACTAGAAAGAGTGAAGAAACAATGGATTGGGCAAGGTCATGGAAAGCAACACTTTTCTTGTTGCTAGAAGATGTTCCATCTCATCTCCGCGAAACAAAATGAAATGTAATGAACTAGAAAACCCACGAAGGAAAACAGGTTTTAGGAGAAAATGAGCACTTAAATACATTTGTAATTTCTTATTAGTTTTAATATTTTACGTGGATTTTTATTTTTATATTAAAATAATTGAGCAATTATAATTTATTAGTTTAAAAAATCCAACCAAAAAAAAAAATACAAATTACCAAATAATAATATTTTTTCATTTGCTAGTAGAAAATAATTTATTAGCTACCAATTTTGAAATATTTTGCCACCAAATTTTATTAGTAAAACAACATTTAATTTATTTTATTAATAAAATTATGTAATTTGATCAAAGATGATGATAATGATCATCAGGAGATATCAAGATTGGCCATTTCAACTTTTCAAGCTAGAGAGGAAGAGATTGAGAGAAGGAAGATGGAGGTCAAGGAAAAGGTTGAGCTTCAGTTAGGCCGAGCTGAAGAAGAAACTAAACGCTTAGCTAGGATTTGGGAAGTAAGTTCACTAATCTCTATACATGTCATATAATGAAAATACAATATAATCATATCAAAATGGATCCCAAGTCTTTCACAGATTCTAGCTTTGTTATTTGCTGACTTGTTTGTTTCTCAGCTTTTGTATTTCCTTCAAGAAAAGTCAATTTAGTTCCTCACAGTAATGAAGTCAATTGTGCTTTTGTGGCAACTTTGGTCAAGTCTAGAGATGTTAGAAATATATATATGAGAAAATTTGAACATAATGTTTTTTAAATGGTGGAAATTGGAATGTTAATTATGCAGCAACTAGAAGAAATGCAAGATCCATTGAGGAAGGAAGTTGCAAATGTGAGGAAGAGAATCGACATGGCGAATCGAGAGCTAAAGCCTCTTGGACAGAGCTGCCAGAAAAAGGTGAAACAATATTTGCAAATTAAACTCACCAATCTTAGATTATATGATAATAATCCTTATTTTGAATCAATTCCAGAGATATATGTATATATTTTATAATGTAAATGAATGCTATTTTGTTTGAATTTGCAGGAGAAAGAATATAAAGAAGCATTAGACCTGTTCAATGAGAAAAGCAAAGAAAAGGCTCAGCTTGTTAGCGCATTAAAGAAGGTATATATATATTGTCTATTTTTTAAACTCCATTACTAAAGTTTCCAAAAGAGTCCTTTCTTTGTATGTAAAATTAACCAAAAATATGTTAATGACTACCAATTTTTGAGTAGCTAAAATACTTTTTTATTGTAGTGGCACCAGGTGGAGTTACTAGAGCAGAATCTCAAAACAAGAGAAGCTGCTGCTAACTCAGCTGAGATGAAAACAGCCATGTCCTTGGAGTCAGAGAAAGCAAGCTTTCTCCAAACGATAAGAGAGAAGGATAAGATCCTAGAGCAGCTCCATAAAGAAGTTGAATGGCTGGAGCAAGTTTTGCTCTCAAGAATTGTAGCAGAAAGAACAGATTGCTGAACTTGAGGATGACATCCATAATGTAAAGCAGAAACTGGAACTGCAGCAAAACTCCATGTGTGTTTTGAAGAGGCAAGCAGTTGAAGTTGAAGCAGAATTGGAGGCAAAAGAGTTGGAAATGAAGAATATGGGGTTTCAATTCTAGACAAAGCTGAAAGAGTCAGATGCTTTGATTGATGAGCTCAAGAGTGAGAGAAGAAACTTACTTGAAGATGTCACTAAGTTATCATCAGAAAGAGAAAACTTGTTGGGATTGGTTGAGGGGTTGAGTGACAAGATTAGTGAGATCTCCAGTTCAGACAAACAACTAATGGATCTGTTACAGACAACAATGCCCTCTACTGAGGATGAACACTCTAGCTATCTGAGTGAGAATGTGAATAGTCCCATTGCAGTGAAGAAACTTGAAGCAAATTCTGACATAAGATCCCCATTTAGAGAAATCAACAACTAGAAATATCTATCTTGCTCATGGATAAAGTTGAGTAATTTCAGTTTAAACCAAATATACTTACAGATTCAATACTACTCGATGAATAACTAGGGGCTTGAAATTGTAAACACTTGAACTTTCAGGCATTTCAAAATGGTTCAACTCTATTGTCATAAACTTCCATGCACTAGTCTATGTATCTCATAGATTTCTCTCATGTAATTTGTTCATCTCCACAAGGTTATCATTTATTCTTCCCTTAAAGCATCAAAGCTGATATCATCGGCAAAAAAATATTCAAGAGCTTGCTGAACTAAGAACTAAACAGAGTTCTAAAGAAATTTAAGAATTTAAAAAAAATTATATACTTGTAGCTCTGGAGGAACTAACCAGCAAATGAGAGAAGTCAAGTTCCTTGTGTGTCACTGAAAACTCAATATCGAAAGGTGCAATCTGGGGATGGGCAAAAAAAAAATTTGAAGAATGAGATAAGGTGATTAGTGGAACATCCACCACAAAAACAGGGTAAACATGGATCACCTGGAATAATGAGTTTTACTCTCACCTTAGAAATGGAAAGCTTCGTCAGGCAGAGACTTCGGTGAGGGCGGAGAGACTTCGGCGAGGGCGGAGGCAGAGATGAGTTGAGGGCGGTGAGTCTTCGTGAGGGCGGAGAGGGCTTCGTGAGTGAGAGAAAGTTCAAATTGCTTGCTTGACTGATGTTGGTGGCTTTCTCCTGTTGTTCCAGTCACTGTGGCTCTTGCTTGAGCCGAGAAAGCCCTGCGCTGCACTCCAGTGTTGAATTTCTTGAGAGAGAGGCTGAGAGAGGGCTTCGAAGGCTGAGAGAGAGGCTGAGAGAGGGCTTCGAAGGCTGAGAAGGCTGAGAGAGAGGCTGAGAAAGGGCTTCGAAGGCTGAGAGAGAGGGAATTTTGGCATAAATTCATTTTGCCGCCTGGATTTTAGTCATATGGCGCCAAAAAAATTTAATCCCCACTATTCATCAGCCGTGTTAATTTTAATCCCCCATTAATAATAGCATTTTTAAAAATATGCTATACTTTAATGTAATATATACTCAATATTGTTGTAGTGCGTTATCGGACTTATGACGTTTATTGGTCCTAGGTTTAGCTACTTTGAATAAATCATTGTTAAGAGTGAGGGGTTCATTAGGTCGCAAAATATAAAGCCCATTTTCCAAACATGCAATACACAATTGTGATCCATTTAAAGAAATAGATATATTAAAACTGGTGAAAGTCACAACAAATCGTTCTGATTGCAACATGGAAACTGAAATTAAATTTCTTCTAAAATCCGTAATAAAAAATACATCATTCAAAATCAAAAATTTATTTCCGAACTTCAGGCGAGCTTTTCCTCTAGCTTGGACCGCAATGAACGCTCCATTCCCAACTCTAAGATTTAAGCTACCTTCGTCCACTTCCTCCCATGATTCAAGAAGTTGTAAAGATTTTCAAACATGGTTAGTAGATCTAGAATCAATAATCCAAATAGATTTATCATTCTCTAAAACACATGTTTCCAAGATAAATAAACTATAATCATTACCTTTGTTTTTCGCTGCTAGAAACTTAGGACAATCTTGTTTCCAATGCCCCTTCTCTTTGCAGTGAAAGCATTTACCTTGACCTTTATTCTTTTTCTTTTTCTTTTTCTTCCCCTTAGGCGTCTGTGCATTTGGTTGTGCACTCGTCTTTGCAGCCTTTGCAGGCTTGGGGTTGTCTTTTTGTCCATTTTTCCTCTTGTTTCCAGCTTTCGAAGATGAAGCTAGGTTAGCTTCAGCCTTAGTTGGATCAGCAGCAGTAGTAGTTGCCTTCTTTTCTCCTCCCTTACTTGGTCCACCCATTTTAGACCCAAAAGTCTGAAGCTCGTTCATGAGCTGCGTCAGACCATAGTTGAGTTTATTCAGCACATAGTTGGTGGTGAACGGCAAGAAAGATGGAGAGAGACTGTTGAGGATTAAGCCGACTTGAGTTTCCTCATCTATTATTGCTCCATGCAGTTTAGCTTCCTGAAAGTAATTTGTCATTTAGATCAGATGATCGCGAACATGTTAAGACAGTGCCATTCGAGCATTGTCATATTTCTTGGTGGACTCAAAACGAGTCTGCGCTGACTTGGCACCAAACATGTTTTGGAGCTGATCCATGATTTCGTAGGCTGTCTCGACATTCTTTATCTCTGTCTTGAAAGCATCGACCATACTAGTCAACATGTAGTACTGCGCCTTGTTGTTAGCCGCCTGCCAACGCTCATACTTATCCCTCATAGACTTGGTAGCTCCTTCAGCTGGAACTTCTAGGGATTCCTTAGTCATGAAGAACTTAGAGTTGTCACCAATCAACACAATGTTGATATTTTTCTTCCATTTAAGGAATTTTTCTCCAGTGAGTTTCTCCATAGAAAGTTGAGAAAGGATGGAAGTAGACACAACCATAATGATACTACAAATTATCAATAAAATAGAAATCAATCACATTTGCTCAATAAAACTTCTATTCACACAAATTTCAAGAAATAGCACAACATATACCAAAAATATGTAAGATATGAAAAAAAATATATCAAAAACAATCATATCTCTATTTCTTTAGGTTTTTAACTAATCTATGATGTCCTTGTCCCGATTGGCGAGAGTAAAAAATACCACTAGTTAAATAAAGTTGTAAACTTATTTAATAATGGACACCATAATTAACAACCTACTATTCGATCAAAATAGGAAAACAAAATTTCTTATTTTATGAGCTAGACCCACGGTTTCGATAATCATAGATTTAGTCCTAGTAGTCACCGTAGGGGTGAGTCTAGTAGAATTCGACCTATAATTATCTATCTTTCGAAATCTAACCTTGTCAAAATAACTAATGAACATCTTCCGTAGGAGGACGAATCAAAGCGTCTCGATACCCCATTAAGCTATAGACCTTGTTAAACCAACGGTGGAGATCGAATACAATTTTTAAAACAAGCTCATTATATTATTAATTTGAGTATTTTATTATTATTTTTCGAAAATTAATGACTACGGTTCTCCAAAAAATTATAAGAGTAAAATTTTAAAACCAAAGTCCTATAATTTCCTATTAATTCTAAAGTGTCACATTGAAACAAATTCAATTGATTTAGAATAATTTGTTGCTAATCAATATTTAGGTTTAACTAATATAATGAACATTTACAATTAAGTCCAACTTAGGCAAATGGACCTTAACAATTGGGCTTGCATGGAGGAGGACTGGGTCCAGTATGTTGTTCCCACTACTAAGGCCCCCTAGCTTCCACACAAGGTCCAAAAGATAGAAATTTAAACATTCGTTTTATTAATTGATTAGGTCAACTATAGTCATGCAAAACAAACGGGTCTTCACAAGTGGAATCACTCACAAGAGAGGAATTTAAACTTTACATTTTCTAATGGGCCCAAATAAAACCTATCATTTTATGAATATTTTATTTGGCAAAAAAAATATATTAAGCAAACATATGTGTCACTATATGCATCTAAGCCCAATTGCAAAAATATACATATAGTGCAAACACACATGTTATAATTAGATTGGCCTAATCATGTTACTATATGAGCAAGTCTGTGAATTTATGTAAAAATACCACAATTTATTTTATTTGCAGAAATACCACAATTAATTTTCTAGAATTTATCCAAAATTCGAATTAATTAAATTTTTACAAAAATAAGTCAATTTAAATGAAATTTATCAACAATTAACAAAAGTTAATTTAAATTTCATTTATCAACAATCAACTTGGTTTATGTTAATTTAAAAAATATTAATTTAATTTAAATAGGATTTATCAACAATTAACAAAAGTTAATTTAAATCTCATTTATAAAAAAAAAATTATTAAATGTTTGAAAAAAGTGATATTTTTCAAAATTTAACCAATTTTAAATTTTAAAGTCAACATCTTAACTGTTTTTCAACAAATATATTGTGTTGTTACAACTATAAACAAATATTTTAACAATTTATAAAAAAAAATATTAATAGTTATAATAACCCTAAAATATCTTAAAACAGTTAAACAAATTCAAATATTCATAAAAATATCTAGCTAACAAATTTCAAATTTCAAATAATTTAAATATTAAAAACTATAGAATAAACAAATATTAATATTTTAAAATAAAAGATACAATAAAAATAACAAGTATTTAAAAGAAAATATCTTTAATATTTGATATCTTAATTCTAATATTTTAATATATTAAAATATTTTAAATTAAGTAGTTAGCCTATTTTTAAATTTGAATTTGAATCTTTGTAGAAAATATCTAATTTTTAAATATCAAACAACAAAAATATCTTATTTCAAAAAATATTTTTAAATGATAAAATAATTATGATATTTTGGGTTTGACATATAAAAATCAATTTCACAGTTTTTAATTCTTTAATTTTAATAACAAAAAATTAAAAATATATATGATGAATAGTACCTGTCACCAAGATGCTTCAGGGGTGCAGGGGCTGGGCGTGTGCGTGTGCGCGTGCGCAGGGTGCAGGGGCTGCGCGCTGGTGACGGACGAGTGGCACCTGCGAGGTGCAAAGGCTGCGCGTTGGTGACAACCAAGTGACACACGCAGGGTGCAGGGGCTGCGCGCACAGAGTGCAGCCAGGCAAAAAAATTTTAAAAAAAAAATTGTGCATTTTTTTTTCAAACAAAAATCATTTTCTAATTAATTTTTATCATGTTTTATACAAAATAAAGCATTCATAAAAATTAATGGCATAGAAAACACAATAAAATAACATAAAATTGCTAATAATCACATAAAATTCAATATATTTCATGAAATTCATCCAATTACTCAACACATCAAATAATTCAATTTTTAATATGTTCATGCATGAAAATAATTATTACCAAAGGCTCCGAGGCCATTTATTTGGAAAACTTATACATGATCTTAATTATTTGCATGTAAATCGTATATTAAACATATTAATATAAGAAAACCTATAACATGTTTCTAAAATTGAATTCATACAGAAATAATGATAAGAATACTTACATTATTGTGCAATGAAATAATTGAGTCATTCTTTCAGTATCTCTAACCCTTGTATCCTTTATGTCGCATGGAATCACAAAGAAACTGAACTGTTCTTCAATTTTCTTCATAGCCTTCCAAAGTATCCTTAGAATCACCTAGACTAGAGTGGGTAAATTCTCAACACATGAGATAGATACAATAAGAAGAAGAGAAGAGAATATTGAGGCATAGAAAATGACTTATGCTGTAGAGATTCTAAAAACCTAAAACATCAAAGATTCTAGATCTTTTGATCATCTCTTTTTTCAACTCTCACTTAACATTCCTTTTATAGGCTCAATTAGGTTACTTATTTGATTAAAAAATCAATAAAATAATAGTCAATTATTAGCCCTAGGTCAAAATTCCCATGGGCCATAGGCCTGTGAAATTTCCATTTTAATTATAAGCTCGTTGGACTTGAAATCAATGCCCATATTATTTTCTATTGATTGATTAATTAAATATTATTTAAATCATTTATCAAATTAATTATTTATAATTTGAAACTTGATTTAAACTTATTTATTAATTTAGACACCAATTTGTTTTAATTAATAAATCTGTCCTAAAATCTCTTTTCTTCTATAAATTACACAACTTTGTGAAACTATCCAAAATTGATATGGTCAACTTTGATAATTCTAATTGATAATTAAATCAATTAATTGAGACTATCTAGATGATTTTATCCAAGGTACCATGGGGACCATGGGCCTATGAACACAAGCTCCAATAAGTTATCATAAATCTAACAAATAAATCTACTAACTCATTAATTCCTCATGACTCAACTAAAGACTCGGAATTTCACTCTTGAATTCATAGAACGCTCTATAGGCAATATAGATACGTTATTAAATATCCATTGTTACAACCATAATTGTCACTCAATCATCTATAGACAGTCTACAATGAGATGAGACTAAAATACTGTTTTACCCCTCATTGTATTTTATCCTTAAAACACTTAGTTCTTTGTAAATGATATTTCAGTAAACTAGTATTAATTAATGAAATGAGATCTCTATCATTAAGCACCTTGAACCAAACTAAAAGGAAATCATTGTTTCACTTCTTCACCAGAAGCTATAGATGTTCATATCTATGATTAACACTCCCACTCAATTATACTACTGAGTTCCCAAGATGTAAGTATGGGCTAGTCCGTAGGGTAAGCTGGTAACGAACAAGTTAAAGAACTCAAATAATACAATCAGTTAGAATACTAATCACTCAGCATTGAGATTGAATTGACCTATGATCAACTATATAGTATGACTAGAATAGATAATAATGGTAAGTTAACTTATCTCATCTACTGTTAGTATCGGTCCAGTTCAATGTAACAAATACATCTGATCTTATCCACTATGGTAATGTTCTGGAAAGAACATAACACACAATGTGTAAGTAGATCATATCATAGATTGGCAAGTCAGTGTAAATCTTGTGCACTGACTAATCTTACAACTAACTTATTTTTAAACATATAATCATATCAATATTCCACTATGATTACGTCACTATACATATGATTAGCTATATGCTCGGGATTTATAGAAGTTTATACTAAACAAATAATCATGAAAATAAAACACGCGAGCAAAGTGATTGACCAAGTCAAAAAATTATTTCTATTATTTTATTGATAATAAAATGAGATTACCAAGGAATTAGGTTTTAATTAAGGCATAAAACCCCAACAGAGGTAACCCTGACAGATCCTCTGGAAACACATCCAGAAACTCACATACTAGTCTGGTCTATCCTGGTCCCATTGGCATGACCTGAGTGGTATCCACCACACTAGCTAATAATCCTATGCATCCCCCTTGCAATAGGTCTCTAGCTCTAAGTACATATATCTTAGGTATACATGGTCCATGCACAATGCTAGCACATACAAAGGGACCCTCACCCTCAGGCTCAAAGGTTACCATCTTCTTCTTACAATCTATCGTTGCCCCATACTTGGCTAACCAATCCATACCCAAGATCATATCAAAGTCACTCATGACTAGCTCAATCAAATCAACTAACAACTCTCTACCATCCATTCTCACTGGTAATGATCTGACCCATCTCCTGGAAACCACTAACTCCCAGTAGGCAGCAAAGTACCAAACCCCACAGGATAAAAGTCACAAGGTCTACACAGTCCATCAATAATCTTACTAGCAACAAAAGAATGCGTAGCACCCAAATCAATCAAAACAGTATAAAGGATTCCAGCACTAGAAAGCTGACCTGAAACCACCGAGGGACTAACATTGGCCTCTGCCTGAGTCAAGGTGAACACACGAGCTAGCGTGAGGTTGTCCACCTTTTTGGGCTCTTCCTTTCTGGCTTTCGAGCATTCCTTCTTCAGGTGTCCCACAATCCCGCAGACAAAGCAGGCCTTCACTCGACATTCCCCAATATGGCACTTCCTGCACCAAGTACACTCGAGCAGTCCTTGCTTTATATTAGCCAAAGCATTGACCTCGAAGTTCACCTTTCGAAAAGCTATGAATTTTCTTTGGAAGGAAGTGGAGAGTTGATGCCTGGAGTAGATGGATCTTGGTCGATGCTTCTTGAACCACTTGTCGGCTGGTCCCGTCAAGGTCAACGCGAAGATGTTTCTCCTGTGGCCCCTTGGCTAGGATTTCTTTGAGGTTGGCGAGGTGCTGGCAGAACACCACCTCCAGGCCTAACACATTCTGTCACAGGGTGCTTGGGCGGAAAGCCCTGGGCTCCACGGACGCTAGAGGCTTGGAGGTGTCCTTGGGCACCATGCCCTTGATTATCATTGGTCCTTCTCGGTGTGTGAATGGGCTAAGAAGCTCGGCGAGCTCTTTTTCTCCTTTTTAGAGGGTTCTTCATCAACCTTCCCTTTGCCACGTTCCTGTGGCGCAGGTGAGGCTCCAGCTCCAACTGGGTGCACGAGTGACACTCTAGCTGGTAGAGCAGGTGGCACGCCAGCTGGCTTCCTAGTGGTACTTCGCCACGAGGGTCCACTTGCAGTCCTTGAGTCACCAAAGTGGCCCTCATGGCATTAAACATCTCATGCAGAGCAGTGATATTCCCTTCCTGGGCATCTATATTTTGATGCTAGGAGGCGATTTGGCCCTTGAGGGCCACCACTTCTGGTGTGGCTCCTCTGTGTAAAAGGATTGAGAGTAGTCACTCTCGTAGTACTCACCATCTTCACCATTGTACGCGATGTTCTTGTCGTAATCTTCCTAGGCCACCTCAAGGTTTGTTGGTGGAGGTGGTTGGTTGGGCTCTCCTCCCTCAGCGACAGTGGGAGGAGTAATGGTGTTTGACGTGTTTCTTCTGGTGGTCACCATTGTTGAATCTTCAAAGTTTTCTTTAAGGTCTCAATAAAAGCACTAAAATGTTGATTGTCTTTTTCACTATAAACTAATTAAACAAAAGCTTAAAGAAATGCAGTAAAGGACATAGGGATTTACGTGATTCAGGTTATTAATTAACCCTAGTCCACGAGATGATTGTATTAGTATTTGAGGATTTAAGCTTCTATGGAGTTTCAAGCAGCGTTTTAGCAATGCTCTGAATACAAAAAGTTGGGGGATCCTTTACAATGAGTGCCCTAGCCCTATTTATAGTGGCTGAGGAAAAATAATTCCCTTAATGAGGATTTATTACAAACATTCCCAATTAATTGGGGTCTAATTGCTAGTTAATACACATTCTCGTAATAAAGGTGGTGGTGGGCCTGTGTACACGAGGCCCATTCCGAGGTTGCGACCCACAAACTTTTGGGGAGACACGCCCCTGACATTGTCAAAGGGTAGTTGCAGTTTTCTCACGTCAAGCGGCACATTGGGACATGCTGCTTGTCGACTATATAGACTCGACACCACTACTTGAGGGAGCAGTAACATTGTCAGATGGCTGCTGGTGGTCTAGGGTCGCTGTGCATGACACTTGGCACTTCACCCCAGACCCCGAGGAAAACTTCTCAAGCCTGGAAGACTAGATGAACAAGAGAACAGGAGGACCACAATAATGGTCCTCGAGACGTAGCCTTACTTTGAGGCATTCACCTCCAAAAAGCGGATCACAACATATTGGGAATGACCTACCTTCCGAGGAGCTCTAGGTGAGCTCTTAAGGACTTCATTTTCTCCCGTGGAGCTTAATTACTTCTCTAATGAGTGGCACGTGTCCGTTGGTGAAAACACGGACAACACTTATAATTTATCATAATTAGTATTTTTGCCTCCTGAACTTATGACACCACCAGATTGTGCCCCCTAAAATATACGACCTGTTAAAAATTCCCCCTGAACTTTTCCATTTATAGAAACATAGTCCTTCTATTAGCTTCCATTCCATTTTTTTGTTTAAACTCTGATGTGGCATTGCCACGTCAATCCCGTGGGTAAAAAATTAGCATTTTTGCCCACTGAAATTTGATTACTATAAAATTATGCCCCCTTAAATTAAAAAAATAATTTAAAATAAAAAATCCAATTTTTAATTAATTCTTATAAAAATAATCCAAATATTAATTGAAATCTTAAAAAATTAAATAAAATTTATTTAAACTCTAATAAAATCTCTAAAATTATCTCTAGATTTAAAAAAACCAAATATCCAACAAATATGAATGAAATAAAAAATCAAATATCAAATTAAAATTCACTCTAGATATTAAAAAAAATTAAATATGAATGAAATAAATAAATTAAATATAAATAAAATCTTAATACCCATATTAGAAACCTATTTATTTTTGTTATAAATTAAAAAGAAATGATTCCTCCATGCTCGGTTTTGAGTTGCACAACTCCAATCGTTTCATTTTCTTATAATTTTTTATTTTTTTTAAAGAAAGAAGATACGTATAATGTGATTTGAATTTGAATATATATTTAGTTTTTTTTTTGACAAAGAATGTATATTTAGTTTGGTATTTAGGTTTTAGTTTCATTTAACTTTGGATTTTTATAATTAAATTATTATAAATTCGAACCAATACTAAGATTTTTTTTTCAAAGATTCAATGTTTTTCTTTTTAATGTTATTGTTTTATTTTAATTTTTAATTTTTTTTAAAAAATTTATTAGGTTTGAATTAATTTTTAAATAATTAATACGGAAAGTAGATTTTTTTTAAATTTTTTAATAAAAAAAGGTCACGATTTGGTAATGGTCAAAGTTCAGGGGGAAAAATGCTAATTTATCATAATTAACAATGTCACATCAGCGTTTAAATAACAAAATAGAAAAGAACATAATAGAAGGACTAGGTTTCTGTAAATAATATATTTCAGGAGGAGTTTTTAACAGGCTGTATATTTTAAGAGACATAATCTGGTAGTGTCATAAGTTCCCAGGGGCGCAAACATGCTAATTATTCTATAATTTATATTGTATTTAAATGATGTTGTATTATATTGAACAAATTAGTCTTTTTTATTTATAATATTATGAAATATTTGAACAAATTTAGCTAAAGAAAGGCTAAAAAATATTGGATGGATCTAATCCAATCAATATATATAAAAGGGGGACACATCCAATGAATTAAACTGATCTAATAATTGGTTATAATCAAATCAGAAGACACAAATTAATTGAAGTGAAATTATAGTAAATGACCAAAATAACGACATCAATAAGTTAATGTCCTCATTTTTAAAATTATAGAGAAATGACAATTTTACATTGTTGATTACCTAAATTATCATTTTCTATAATTTTATTTATTTATTTTGGAGTATGTGACTTTAATATAGTCGTATATGCATATTAATTTTGTTTAATTAGTTTTTATTTTAAAGTTATATTGATTTTATAAGTTTTTATGAGGTGTTAGTATATACTTTTCCAACTAGTGGATATTTTTTTTAAGGTATGATATATATATTTATGATATTTAGTTTCCTTTTTATTATATATAATAGTAGTATATAATTTTATATTATGGTATAAACATTTGAATGAATGTATATAATTTTGTTAGCATAATATATATTTTTTAGTAATAATTTTGTAAATTTTAGTATTATATTATTTTTTAACTTAATATATAGTTTGCATATTATTAAACAATTAAAACAAATCAAAATAACATTAAAATAAAAACTAATTAAATAAAATTAATATATATATACTATAATATTAAAATATTTAAAATAAAATAGAAAGCGATAAATCACATGTTTTAATATGTAATATTAATATAAAATTAAAAAATAAAAGTATGATTGGTATCTTATTGGATCCAATTTTATGTTTTCAAATACTTAAAATTAGTGGGATCCATTATAATTAGTGATTGGTAGTTTGTTTTTGAAAATCAAATTCAAATCTGTATCCAAAATTTGTTAAGGAAAATTGGTCAGTTTTGTGAAATTATTTTCCAAAATCCCACATATCCAATTTCTGTTATATTTTTAAATTTAATACCAATCACATATTCAGATTTTTATAACTCAAAAACAGTTTACTGATATTGATCCAATCACATTTTCAGAACTAAATTCAAAATTTTATTTCAGAATCATACTTTTCAAAATTACAATTTTCTAATCACGATCCAATCATACCCTACTAATTTCCCTACTAATTTCCCTACTAATTTCTTCCACGCACGCCACCATTTTGCACAAGACCCTTAATTGAATTAGATGCTTAATTGAATTAGATGGGTTGTAAAAAGCAAGAGATAATTTTATCTCTCTCTTATTAACCAAACCTCTCCCTGTCTCGATCTGCTTCTTCTCACGCTCTCACCCACACCGCTGGCCATGCTTCCCCTCCATCAATCTCTCTCTTGTTAACCAATAACCACCCTCACACACGGCCCTCACCCACCGGCACCGCTTCTATCACTCTCTCATCCTCTCACGGTTCGGTAATCTCGGCAGTGAGCGGTTCACACAGTACGGTAAGCTCTTATTTTTCTGATGCTTGGGGCAAACAGAAAACTCATTGACACTACCTCATCTGATGCTCGCGCCTCTCGGCTTGAATTCCATTCGGAACAGAGACAAATAAAAGAGTTTTAATTATTTGTATTTAATTTACATATAAAAATTCTCCTTTTTTTGTAAATACTACTTTCAAATTAGATAGATCTTAGATATATTTATATATATGCCTCAAGAAATTGAAGCTCATTCATGCTGTTATTTTTTAATGCAATAAACACTTTTAGTCAACTAATTAAACAAAAATAAATCTACCGGGCTTATAACATGATAAGATATTTCTATACAAGAAGTCAAACATATATAATATATATTTGTACAAGTGAGTTTTCGTATATTTATGTCAATTTGTATTTTCATTCACTAAAATTAACTAGTTATATGGTTAATTAACTAGAGTTATAAATAGTTATACTGCAATATTGGAGTTTAATAAATGATCATGCACACCGAATAAGTTATATATATAATATAAATATATATGTTTTAGATTATTAAATACTCATGAATTGTGATGTTAGATTCATTTTGGATATTGGATAACGCTGAAGGTCGAACTCAGGGTGACCATTCTCAAGGACCCTTAGAGACGTTGAGGCTGTTATGCTATTATACTTAGTTTTGTAATGTGTCTTTTCTTATTAAAACAGTACTAATTTTGATTTTTTTAATACATTTTTCAGGTTTATCATCATTTTGGAGTGTATCGATCCGCTGTTCAAATTGGATTTTGTTGGACATCACTAGTATTATATAGTGGTTAGTTTTTTTCCTAATTTTTTTACTTGTTGAAGAATAATGTTATGTTATGCATGCTCTGGGATTGGTTTGCTGGATAGTGGATGATAGGATGCTATTGCTATGTTTAATTGTTTATATTGCTATGAGATTTGTGTGTTACCTAGTAGATATCATAGGTCTAAAATCAATTTTTATTATTTAGGTAGAATTATGGATACTCCTTCTATTAATGTAGAAGTACAAGATGAGGTTGTTGTTGAAGATAATGATATGCCCGATGTCGAAGTAGAAGGAGAAAAAGCGAATGAGAAAAATAAAAAGCATAAGAGAAAGTCAGATATTTGGCAGTTTTTCACTAGAATTGTGGGTGGTGATCCTGAGGATCCTAGTTAGGCTCATAATATCCATCATATACATACATATAATACATTAAATTACAAGTATTTAACAGATCTTACAAATTAAGTCGAATCTGAATCCAATACACCAAGGATTTCAATGTTTTTCCTTTCAGTGACCTTAGAGATTGGCATTTTTGGTTGTTATTTAAGTTGATCCCATATCATTTTCTGTACATGAAGAAGATAACTCATCATATTTTGTAAATTTTCCTCCCTCTAATACTTTTTTATCTTTTAAAGGGAAAAAAAAACTAGGAAGCACGTAGTTAAACGAGTAACAGGTCATTCAAGTCCTTGAAACGTCAAAATTCCTACAGAATTAAACGAGTCTTAAATTAAAGGGAGACACATCTCCAAAAACCACTCTAGGGTTTCATCATCAATAGAAACTGTAAGTATCCAATTATTGATATCTAGAAGCATAAAATTAGTCCAAATTTGAGTGTGAAAACCAATCCAATTAATTGGATATCCAGGTTGGGCTAGGCCGATGCACAGGGACCAGCTAGTAGTCATTGTATGAAATATATCTTTTTTATACCATTTTTCCCTGTATCATATATGTTGGATCCTCAGCAGGTAAATCAGACGGCTGTGAAACAGTGGACTCAGTTCCCTCAGTTGCAACCAAGGGGTTGGATAATTACCCTTATGTTTTGCGAACAATAATAAGGCAACAAGCAAATAGGGTTTCTTTTTGGGTAGAGAAGAAACCATAGTTTGGCTAGATTTTCAACTGTTTTAGGCGAAAGTGAAGTGCTATGGCAACATCTGGGTTGTTTGTTTGGCTCAATAAGAAAATTGTTGATCCTCTCATCCAAATACTTCGCAGGTACTTGCTTCCAAAATAATTAATGGTAATTTGTTGGAAGTTGTTTATACTTAATCGTTGCCGTACTAGTTTATCATGTATATCACCTAGTTGGTCAGTTATATTGGTTTGGGAAACTATGCATATGATGTTTTTGAACGACAAGATTTTTATATTTTTTGAAAAAAAAAGAAAAAGAAAACTATGTATTAATATGTGAAAAAAAACAAAGGAAAAACATCTTAGCACAAGGCTAACCCATACTAATACAAACAACTTCTCCGTAAACCAAGGTTTATAAACCAACGTTTCAACCCAAAATTTAACCTTCTCCCATATACTTTATGCTGAATTTTCTCTATCGTCAAATATTGACTCCTGTCCCCAATCTTGATATCCTCCTACCTCCCTACAGTTTACACAATAGCAGCTGAGAACAAAAACGAGGTGTACACCTTTGAATGCCAAATATTTTAAGCAACTTAGACCATAGCTCTTGATTCAGGGTGCACTCCATAAATGAATGAGTGAGTCTCCCCATTTGACCTAAGCAAACACTCCATCGTGGACAACAATCAATATGGGCATATACTGTAGTTTTTGTTTATAATACTTCTAATTTTATTTTATTGATGAATAGTATGGCCTATATATAGGTTAAATACAAAGAGCTAGACAAAATATAAGAAAAAATACAACCTAAACTTAGCTGTCAATTACAACCTAAAATTAGAGGTACAAAATGCATTTACAATGATATTTATACACTCTCCCTCAAGCTGAGTTGTATATGTTATACAAACCTAGCTTTGAATTAATTCTTCAAAACTTGTTCTTGGTAAGGCCTTTGTTAGGATGTCGGCAATCTGTTTCTTTGTAGGAATGTAGTTAAGCTCAGTGATCTTTGAATTCACCTTCTCAGAAATGAAGTGCCTGTCTATTTCAACATGTTTAGTTCTATCGTGGTGAACCGGATATTTAGCAATACTAATTGCAGGTTGACTATCACTGTACATTTTAAAGGACTCGGGAGAGTCAAACCTTAATTCATTCATGAGCCTTTTGATCCACATCCCTTCACAAATGCCTAAGGCCAAAGCATGATATTCTGACTCTGCACTACTCTTTGAGACCACAGACTGCTTTTTACTATGGCAAGTAACTAAATTACCCCATACATAGGTGCAATAACCACTGGTTGATCGTCTGTCGGTCAGCTCTCTAGCCCAACTAGAGTCTGTGTAAACTTCCAAGTCTCTATTGTTGTGTTTTTTGAAGTGCAAACCAAGACCTAGTGTCATTTTCAGATACCTTAGAATACGATACACTGCTTCCAAGTGCTCCTCACAAGGATTGTGCATATGATGACTAACAACGCTGATAGGGAAGGCGATATCAGGTCTGGTATGAGAGAGATAAATTAGTTTTCCTACTATTCTTTGATAGCTCCCTCTCTCTACTGGAGTTGAATCCTCTCTTCAATTAACTTTCAAGTTTGGATCCATGGGAGTGTCAACCAGCTTGCTCCAAATCATTTTAGTTTCCTTTAGAAGATCTAGGATATACTTTCGTTGAGATATAACAATTCATTCTTTCGATCGGGCTACTTCCATACCAAGAAAGTATTTGAGGGTTCCTAGATCTTTGATTTCAAATTTGGAGGCAAGAAGTCTTTTGAGTTCGAAATTTCTCCCAAGTCATCTCCAGTTAAGATTATGTCATCTACATAGACAATGAAATTGCTAGCTTCCCTGTTGAAGAGAATTTGAAAAATAGAGTATGATCAGTCTGCCTTTGAGTATATCCATGTTTGACAACTAACTTTGCAAATTTGTCAAACTATGCCCGAGGTGACTGTTTCAAGCCATAAAGAGATTTGAGAAGTTTGCACACTACTCGACCACTGAAGTGTTTCTTCATCTCTGGTGGAATTTTCATATGGACTTCTTCTTCGAGATCTCCATTCAAAATAACATTTTTCACATCCAACTGATATAAAGGTCAGTCACAATTTACAGCAAGTGATAATAAAACTCTTAATGTATAAAGATTGGCGATGGGAGCAAAGGTCTCCTGATAGTCAACACCATATGATTGAGTGAATCCCTTGGCAACTAATCGAGCCTTGAATCTGTTGATACTCCCACATGAATTATATTTGACGGTGAAAATCCACCTGCAACCAACTGTTCGCTTTCCTTGAGGTAACTCAGTGAGAACCCAAGTACCATTTTTCTCAAGAGCATTCATTTCTTCATCGACTGCAGTCTTCCATTTAGGATCTTTCAAGGCTTCATAAATGTCTGTGGGAATCTAAATAAGATCAAGAGAAGAGACAAAAGCTCGGTACATAGGTGTTAGTTTCCCACAAGCAACATACTTTTTAATGGGGTGATTGGTACAAGTTCTAACACCCTTTCGATGAGCAATTGGTAGGTCGAGATCATAAATAGGAGAAACTAACTCATGAGTCACAGAATCCTTACCTTCATGATTTTCGAGGTTGAGAGGGCTTTTAATAGTGTTTGAGCTGTTCTTGTCTTGTATGTTGACCTATATATTTCCAACTTTTCTTCTGCTATAGACATAAAGTTCTTTGTTATCTATATCAAATTATGCTTGAGTTTGAGGTGGTGGTAAGTTTGAAGGAGTGTTTGGATTTTCTGGGAGGAAGGTGAGGTCGGATTGACTATAGAGAAGGACGTGTTGGGTGTGTTTTTTGGATTGATATTTGGTTGGATAGGAAAAGAAGGCAAGGGAGGACCAGTTGGTTGATCTGGTTGGATAGGAAAAGAAGATAATGAAGGACCGGTTGATTGATCTGGCTGGATAGGCAAAGACTGAGCACTTTGATGTTTGTGTGTCACAACATTGGGTTGAGGAAATGCAACTTGATGATCCTGAAGAGTTTCCAAAGCTGATATTCCTGTGAATGCTCCCCCTAAATACCAGATTTGGGAAAGAAAGATTGATGTTCAAAAAAGGTGACATCCAGTGTTATAGATCCTTTTTGTAATTGGGGAGTAACATTTGTACCCTTTTTGAGTGTTGGAATACCAGATGAAGAGATACTTGTGAGACTTTGGATCAAGTTTTGTTCTTTTGTGATCATAAACATGGACAAAAGCTGTACATCCGAAGACTTTAAATGGAAGATTGGAAGAGAAGGTTGAGATATGAGGGAATATTGCAAGTAACAGATCTCTGGGAGCTTTGAATTGCAGTACATGGCTAGGCATACGATTGGTGAGATAGGTGGCTGTGAGTAAGGCTTCCCCAAAACTGTTTAGGAACATGATTTGAAAACATAATAGATCTAGAAACTTCAAGAAGATGTTTATTTTTCCGTTTAGCCACTCTATTTTGTTGCGGAGTATCAACACATGAACTGATGTGAACAATACCTTGATCTAACAAGTATGGACCAAGAATGGAGTTAAAAATATTCCTTTCCATTATTAGTTTTCAGGATTTGGATCTTTCACTGAAATTGATTTTGAATCATGGAATGGAAAATTTTAAAAATGGAAGCAGTTTCAGATTTTTCTTTCAAAAGGAATGTCCATGTTGTCCTAGTATGATCATCATTAAAGAATACAAAACATCTAGATCCATTAATATTTGTTACTTGTGAGGGTCCCTAAATATCACTATGTATCATCGAAAAAGGTTGTGAAGGTTTGTAAGGAAGACTGGGATAAGAGTTTCGAGTGTGTTTAGCAAGTTGACATACTTAACAATGAAAGAATTTTGATCTTTTGTGGACAAATAAATGGGGAAATAGTTTTTCAAGATAACCAAAATTTTGATGTCCTAGTCGAAAATGCCACAACACGACGAGATTTTCATTCGAAATAGACAAAATTGAAAACAGAATTTAAATTGGAATGGTTACCACAACTTGATTTGTGAACTTGTTTACTTTTAGGAAAATCCTTGAGAATATAGAGCCTATCATGCATTTCAGCACTGCCAATCACTTTCTCCGAGCCCTCAACCTGAAATTCACAAAGATTTGGATAAAGTTTAGTTACACAATGCATATCTAGAGTAAGTTTGCTTATTGAAATAAGATTGCAATTTAGTTTAGAGACAAATAGAACAGATGAAAGTAGAAGGTCATCTGATAATGTTACAAAGTCAGTCCCTATCACTTTTGAGAGAGAACCATTAGCAATTCTGACTGTGTGGGAGTCAGCACATGGTTTGAAGGTGCTGAAGACTTGTAAATCACTTGTCATGTGGTTGGAAGCCCCTAAATCAACAATCCAAGCATCTTTGTTGGAGGTTGCAGTAAATGTGTGAGACGTAGAACCTTGATGACACATTATACTGACATTTGCCTCGGTTAAAGATGGGTTTGGCTGCTGCATATGCTGCCCAAGAGGTGTTGGAGTTGCATCAATTTTTTCCTTTGAGAAGTGGCTGACTTCCAAGTCTCGAAAATGGATGACTTTGTGAGAGGAATTGGTGACATGAGCAACTGATTGAGAAGCGGGCTTGGCTGATTGGAGAAGTTGAGGAGCAATCATTGATTTGAGAAGCTGATATTTTTTAGGTTGACTTTTAGATGAAGAGGAGTTGGCTGGAACATCCATTGATAAGAACTTTACAGTGAAATTAAAAAGTATTGGATTGGAATAAGGTTACGAGGGGTTGGAACAAAAAATATTATTCAGTAAAGATAGAGAGGCTAGGGCTAAAAAAAATTCTTGGATTGAAGTTTTGTGATGAAATCGTGAAAGCACCAGGGAAATGCAGCAAGGAGTGCCGAGGAGGATGTTGCCGGAAAAAGCTCGCCATTAAGGTGCTGCACGCGCCTACACGCGCGTGGGAGAGGGGACGGAGATGGAGGCGACGCGTGAGGCTCATGCGCGGCTTTGCTGGGTGTCAAACTTCAGGGTTGTGCCGTCCGGAGGTGTAGGAAGCTTCCTGTGTAGGAGGTGAGAGTAGAAGATTGCCCTAAAATAATTTTCTAAGGTTGAGCTCAAGAGTGCAAAACCCTAATTTTTTTACTGAAAAAGGGCAGAAAAAATTGGAAAGATTTTCCAATTTTTTGATTACTAATGCTCTGATTCCATGTAGTTTTTGTGAGTAATACTTCTAATCTTATTTTATTAATGAATAGTATGACGTATATGTAGGCTGAATACAAAGAACTAGACAAAATATAGGAAAAAATACAACCTAAACTTAGCTGTCAATTACAACTTAAAATTAGCTGTACAAAATGTATTTACAATGATATTTCTTCATATACATTGTAAATTCTCTTGAATGCTTAACTTCTCCAATGCCAATAACCAATCAAACACCCACGAAACTTTAAAAACATAGCCCATAACTGTTATTGTATGAGGCTTAAGCCTCATGCGCCTAAGCCTCAAATAAAGGCGGCTTTTCACTGCCTTGCCTCGAGGCACACGTTGAGGTGTACACCTAAACGATTTTAAAAACCATGGTCCTAGCAATTGATTTTATCGTGCTGATTTAATTTCAGCCTAGAAATAGCACCAACTTGTATGACCTCCAAAAATATCCAAAATGAATTGATGTTGTTCACAAAGAAAGAACATGTCATTTGCAAACTGAAGATGGTGTACTAAGAAGAGAAGAGCTATTGGCTTTAGCTACCATCCTCTCCAAAACATCAACTACTACCACTTTTCTTTTTGCTTTTGAATTCTTCTACTTGCTCATTAACCACCAAAATTGTGTCCAAGATCTATCTCCCTTCTACAAAAGCCCCTTGAGTTTTTGAGATTGTATCTGCATGTACCCCTCTTAATATGAGAGAGAGTACTTTAGAAATGATGTTATACAAACTAGCAATTAAACAAATTTGCTTGTAATCCTTCACTTTGCATCTGTTAAGATTTTTGGGGATGAGACAAGTGTAAGTCTCATTTATGTTACAATGGGTATCACCATACTTTGTAAACCCCCTAAAAACCTCCATCAAATCCTCCTTTATCACTTACCAATTTGATTGATACACTGCTTTTGTAAAGTTATTGGAATTGTGAGCTTTATCACCATCATAATCAAACAAAGCCTATATAATATTTTTTCTTTCAAAAGCTTCTTTCAACTTTTGTGATGATAGGAATTATGAGCACCGCCATTCTTGTTCCATTTTGTAGGTTAGTATGAGGGCAAGGAGAGCTTCTCATAACCCCAATGGTTATGGGAATAAGAAACCCCTTTACCGTGATGGAATGGGATGAAATAGTGGTTTTGATTTTGACAGTTCCAATAGTCGATATTGGAGCTTCAGAACAGAACATAAAGTTTTCATGTTAACTCTCTCTACTGATGGAGAGGCTGTTCGTTTATGTGAAAGAACTAGGTTCTCAAGATACGAGAATTTGCTGACATTAGATGGAGCAAGGTGGCTGATTGTAGAGATCCGAAGGCTTTTGTCTTTGGAGGTTGAGAATAGGATGGGCTTCAAGCATTCTTTAAGAAATAACAATCTGAACGTGTTGATTGAATGCTTCAGGAATATCAGAGGTGTTTTCCTCAAAGTCTCTATGCTAAATAATAACATTGTCAGAAGCGTTATTATACCAGATGAGGGATGGAAGTCAAGTTGGAAGGAGATGAATAATTGCCTCATTGGGATTGTTGGAAGATAGGAAAAGGAACCACAGAGAACCTTATAGATCCAGGGTCTCTAAGAAGTCTTGGGCGTCTGTGGTGTCAGAGAAGGGTGAGGGCGAATGCACTAATATCCAAACAAATACTACCAGTCATGGATTTTCGTGCAAGAAGGGCCATGCCGTGATGTAGATTCAATCTGGAAATCCTTCTTCCTGGGATTCTATTCAGGGAGGCATTCATAAGCTTTTAGGGGAACAAGTTGAACTATCTTTTATGTCTGATGATAGAGCTATCCTTTGGTGTCCTGTATCCATGCAGCAAAATTTGATTTCTAGAGGGGATCTGACTATTTCGAACGACACAAAGGTCTCTGCTTTCCCTTGGAGTTGGAGTTCACAATCGAATGAGAGGAAAATCAAGTGCTGTCACAATTGGATTGGGGTGGATGGGATACCGTTGAACATATGGAATATTCATGTGTTTAAGGTGATAGGAGATTTGTGCGGCGGGTTTATGGCTGTGGACAAATGGTCCTTAGAGATGAAAGATGTGTTTGTCGCCAGATTAAGGTTGGTTGGACATCCTAGAGGCTTCATTCCTGCCTCTATCATTCTGCCCTATGATGGTAATATTATTTCTTTAAGATTATTCAAGTTAAGAGAGTCGAATGAACAATATAGTAGTAGAGGTGGAAGTGTGGGTCAGGAAGAGTCCGCATGGGCCGAAAGGTGATTCAGGGGTGGTGGGGCCGACAATCGGTGTAGAGGAAATGGGGCTGTCAGGCAGGGGGCGACGACTGGTTTTGCAGTGGCCAAGTTGTCGATGGAGGGCGGCAAGGGAAAGATTCAGTCGAATTCTTGGCAAAATCTGAGGCCGGATTCTCTGGATATCTCTCACGGATCTAAAGGGATAGAATTACGTGATTTCTGTTCCCCATTAAAGGGTATCTTTAATTGGCTACTTTTAGACTTATCGGTTGGAGAGAGGAATAAGGATGGCACGTGGTTAGGTTTTGAAGATTTTAAAAACTCCACGTGCCCCAAGTTGAAATACTAGATTGGTCTTTTTAAGAATAGATTGGGCTGGGCCTTGAAATTGGAGAATAGGGTTTGTTCATTTAAAGTGGTCTTTCACTCCTTTAGGGCTCTCTTCAATCCAAACTTAGGAATGGAGATGGGTCTTCGGGGGATTGAAAATGACCGAGTTTCTAAAGGACTATTTCAAAATTCTCTTTGGACTGGTTGCCCCAAAGACCGTGAGGCCTTTTGCAAAGGTAAAGTTTATTTATGGAATGGTACGAAGGGTAATCCTCCTAGAAAACGCTGCGTTTCACTCCAAAATTCGGGAGAGGAGTCGTCGAACCCAGAGGAAACGACTACAAGTCTGAAAGTGTATTACTGAAAGCCAAAAGCTCCATTTGCAGAAAGTACGTTTTTTTCGGAGGAACATGGAGAGGGCTTGATGTTTACAGGGCAAGAAATTGAAGAGGATGATCTTATCTTTCCTTTGGTAGAAGGCCAATTTGAACCTTGTAGCTCTGAAGAAGAGGATACGGACATGGATTCCGAATTCGATAGGGAGGAAGTGGAAGACATTGTGGTGCATGCTGGAAGGTTGTGGAATGAAGAAAATGAGGTGGAAGGGACTGAGGCTTGCGACGAGCTCGGAACAGGGAAAGAGGATGTTGGTAAAGAGGAAAATATTAATGAAGAGGTAGATAGGTCAAATGACTCTTCCAGGCTACTTGAGGTCATGGACTCTTTGGGAATTACACTACTAGCTAAACAAGTAGGCAGCACTTCTTTTCTGTCTAAGAAGAGTCACCATGAACTAAGGAAACTAAAGTTTAATGTCAATTATGAGAAAAGGAAAAAGAAAGTGGAGGATTGTCGTAAATGCTCATGAAGATTTTATCCTAGAATGTGAGGGGTAGTGGTAATAAAGAGAAGCAGGAGGCGATTAAAGAAACCATTTCCAAGGTTAATCTTGATTTGATTGTTCTTCAAGAGGTGAAAAATGTTAAAGTAGATAGGAGTTTTGTGGGGAGTATTTGGCAGTCCAGATTTATAGCCTCCTGGATTTTTCAGCAGGTTTCAGGAAGATCAGGAGGGACCTTAATGGCTTGGGATACTCGGAGTGTCACTGTTACGGATTCACTGGTGGGGCATTTTTCAGTTTCTGTCCACATTGAGGCCGAAGGCAAGGATCCTTGGTGGTTTTCTGGCATTTATGGTCCTGTGGCATATGGAAAACGAGATGGTTTTGGGGATGAGTTAGCTGGTTTGAGTGTCATTTGCGACAATCATTGGTGTGTGAGGGGAGATTTTAACGTGGTTAGGAGAGGAGATGAGAAACTTGATAGTGTGTCTAATACTAGAAGCATGAATAAATTTGATGCGTTGATCAGAGAACTGAGTCTGATAGATCCCAAACTCCATAATGGTCGATTTACGTGGTGGAATTTCAGACAAAGGCCTATTTGTTGCAGGCTTGGTAGATTTCTATTTTCGCCCTTATGGACAGATTTTTATCCCTTTGTTCGCCAGGAGGTGGTGGTTCATATTGTATCAGATCATAGTCCCATTGTGTTAGATTCTAACCCTCCCTTGTGGGGCCCCAATCCGTTCAGATTTGACAATTCTTGGCTTGAGAATTAGGATTTCCCTGTCCTGTGTCAGAAGTGGTGGAATTCATCTAAGTTGATGAGTTGGCTGAGGCATGGTTTCATGAACAAGTTGTCCTCGGTTAGAGATAAAGTCAAGGGTTAGAGTCGGGAGGTTTTTGGGTCAAGAACATTGCTTAAATAGTCCTTGGAAAGACTGATGTTTGAGTTGGATAGAATAGAGGAAGGAGGCCAGTGGAACGATCAACTTCTTTTGGAACGAAGGAAGATTAAGAAAGAGTGGCAGTAGATAGTCTTTGAAGGGGAAAGAGGAGTTTGGTTTAAGTTGAAATGTCTATGGGCTAAAGAAGGGGATTCTAATTCCAGGCTTTTTCATAGTATTCTTAGTGCTCGAAAAGCAAAGAACTTTATATCAAGAATTGAGCAAGAGGACGGAACTATCCTTGAAAAAGATGATGGTATTGAAGAGGCTATTGTGGGTTTTTACTCTTCATTGTATTCTTCGGTTTATAGGAAGTGGATAGGGGTGGATGGCATCTCTTGGGAGCCTATTCCTTCTTTTTTGGCTTCTCTCATTGAGAGGCCTTTCATTGAGGAGGAAATTAGGCATTCAATGTTTGATTGTGATGGGTCTAAGGCTCTAGGTTCGGATGGGTTTTTCATGGCATTTTATCAAGAGAATTGGGACACAGTCAAGAGTGATCTTTTGGCGGTCTTTGATTGTTTCTTTAAAGATGGAGTTATTCACAGGAAGACCATTGAGACCTATATCTGTCTTATTCCTAAGAAGTTGGATAGTTGTCGGAATTGGGACTTTAGGCCTATCAGTTTAGTCACTAGTTTGTACAAAATCATCTCGAAGGTGTTGGCCGGTAGACTTCGAGGAGTTCTTTCCGACACGATAGCTGAGACTCGAGGAGCATTTGTGGAGGGCAGACAGATTTTGGACACAGTATTGGTGGCAAATGAGGTAGCGGAGGAGTATCGGAGTTAAGATAAAACAAAGTGGGTGTTCAAAATTGATTTTGCTAAAGATTACGATTGTGTGGATTGGGACTTCTTGGACTTTGTCCTGGGTAAGAAAGGTTTTGGTGAAGTTTGGAGGAGATGGATGTTGGGGTGTTTGTCTTCTACATCCTTCTTTGTGTTTTTTAATGGGAGACCAAGGGGGAAATTTAAGGGATCTAGAGGTCTTCGCCAAGGGGACTCCCTTTCACCTTTCTTGTTCACCTTGGTTGTGGACGTCTTGGGCAGGATGGTGGATAAGGCTAAGAGCGTTTCGGAGTTAAGGTAAAACAAAGTGGGTGTTCAAAATTGATTTTGCTAAAGATTACGATTGTGTGGATTGGGACTTCTTGGACTTTGTCCTGGGTAAGAAAGGTTTTGGTGAAGTTTGGAGGAGATGGATGTTGGGGTGTTTGTCTTCTACATCCTTCTTTGTGTTTTTTAATGGGTGACCAAGTGGGAAATTTAAGGGATCTAGAGGTCTTCGCCAAGGGGACTCCCTTTCACCTTTCTTGTTCACCTTGGTTGTGGACATCTTGGGCAGGATGGTGGATAAGGCTAAGAGCGTTTCAGCTTGTAGAGGCTTCAAAGTGGGAAATGATAAAGTGGAGGTCAGTCATCTTCAGTTCGCTGATGATACAATCTTCTTTGTTGAAGATAAGGAGTCTTTGTCAGTTCTTCTTGATAGTCTGAAAGCTTTTAGTGTTGTCTTTGGATTATCTATTAATGTGCAGAAATGTCAGTTGTTAGGGATTAACCTGGATGAGGAGTGTGGAGCTTCGAGCTAACGAGATTGGGTGTGAGGCGGACGTGTGGCCTATGAAGTATTTGGGGTTACCTTTGGGTACTTCCCCTCGTTCCAAAGGTTTTTGGGAGCCCGTGGTTTCGAGATGTGCCAAACGCTTGGATAGGTGGAAGTGTGCTTTCCTATCTAGGGGTGGTAGGTTGACCCTTATTCAATCGATTTTATCTTCTATTTCGTTGTACTATCTGTCGCTTTTTCGTATTCCCAAGGGCGTAGTGAAGGTTATGGAGAAGTTGATGCGAGATTTTCTTTGGGAAGGTGCAGATCACTCTGGTTTCAACCACCTTGTTTCTTGGAGGGAAGTTTGTAAATCAAGGGGTCATGGGGGCCTTGGCAATGGTAAGTTGGATTTGAGGAACAAGGCGTTTGTCGTGAAATGGTTGTAGCAGTTTCTTTTGGAAAGCAAGGCTTTGTGGCACATGGTGGTGAAGAGTAGGTATGGGGGGAATGGAGGTCTTTGGGATACTGGTAGAGGGAAGAGGTTGTCTGTCCGTAGTCCCTGGAAAGATATCTCATCTCTGTATGAGGATTATAGTCGGTTGGTCAGGTTCAAGGTTTGGAAGGGGGATCAGATTCAGTTTTGGGAGGATGGTTGAATAAACGATATTCCTTTAAAGCATCATTTTCCTAACTTATTTTTGCTTTACAAGGCCGATAACTGTTTGATTAAGGATTTTGTGGTTTCTGGGGGTTAGGGAGGCCTGGGGTGGGATTTGCGTTTCAGAAGGAATCTGTTTGATATGGAGGTCTCTAGTCTCACTTAGCTGTTTCAATTGTTGGAGAATGTTGCTCTGCTGACAATTTTAGAGGACAGAAGGGCGTGGATTCTTGACACTAGCGAAATATTCTCTTGCAAGTCAGCCTTTTGGAGGTTAAGTTATGCTCATATGGGTCCGAAAGAAAAGTGGGCAATGACTTTGTGGAAGAGTGTTTCTCTCTCACAAGTTAAAGTGTTTAGTTGGTTGGTCTTCAAGAATAGATTGAATGTCCATGACAACCGCAGAGGAGGAGACCCTATCATTGTTTATCCCCTAGTTGGTGCATTTGTTGTAAGAACGCAGGGGAATCAACTAAACATTTATTCCTGGAGTGTCATTTTGCTAGGCAGGTATGGGGTAAGGTGTTGGCGTAGTTTGGTGTCCTTTGGTGCATGCCCCCTTCTTGTTCTCAATTGTTTCTGGGTCGTTTAGAGGGAGGCAAGAGGGTGTCTCGGTTGTGGCAGAGCACCTTGCTTGTGACTTTTTGGGCCTTATGGCTTGAAAGGAATAGTAGAATTTTCAAAGGTGTCTTTAGCTCAGTTGAGTCTATTTGGGAGAAGATCAAGTTTTGGGTTGCAACTTGGGTGTATAGATCCAAGTGTTTTGAGGGGGTTTCATTTTTGGATCTTAGTAGAGATTGGGGTAATTTTTTGCTTAGTGTTGGGGGGAGGGGTTCTGTTGTGGGTGGTTTGGTGGCTTGCTTGTTCTGTTACCAAGGTATTCCTCCGCCAAAAGTGAGGGCTCAATAAATTTTAGAGGTCAATCTTTGACAAAGGCCTTTGTCTCTTTTTCAAAAAAAAAAAAAATTCTCTCAAAGGGTCTTTCTATAAGTAAAGCCACATAATTAAACATCCTTTTCCATTCTATTCCTTTTATATTCTAATGAATGAACTTTGTGTTGACTTATGCAAGTTAGAATAAAAGGTAATGGTGCCAGACACAATGTTTTCCTCCCTGTCTAGAATTGTTTGAGCCATTCTCTTTCAATCCTTGAAATAATATTTTAGTTTCACGAGTTCTTAAAAGACTATGAAACAGTCTTCCCTTTTTTTTTAGCCCATGTACACGTTGACTTCAACCACGCCCCTCTTTCTTCTTCAAACATAATTTGTTGCCAATCCCTTTAGTTTTGACCCTTTCTTCTTAAAATTGCTGATTCCAATTACCATTCTCCATTCTATCAAGAAAAGCCAATGTTCTTTCTAAGTAATGTTTCAATAACTCCTACACCTAAAAACCCTCTGGTTCCACTTAACTTTGTCTTTGACTTGCTGCAATTTACTCATAACTTGAATCTTGACCAACCCACAACTACCACACTTTCCACCATTTTTCAAAGTCAGCGTCAAAAGAACTTTGCTTTAGCCATAACTTGTCTGAATCGAAAAGAGCTAGGACTCCAAGATGGAAAATTAAAATCCAATACAATTGGATGATTAGATACAATTCGAATGTGAACCTCGTGTCTCACATATGAGAATAACTTGTTTCATTTATTGGTGGATAGATGGGATGCTACCTAAATTAGACCATGTGCAACAACCATTGTTGAGTTTCGGGTCTTTCCATCTCAACTTCCTTATTAGTTCATCAAAAATCCTCATTTTTCTATTATTAAGAGTTGTTGAGTATCTCTTGCACCTTTCTAACCAATTTAAAAATCCCCCTTCCCCTCTCCTCTTTCTCTCAAGCACGACTTTCCACCATAAATGGAACTCAACCTAGCCACCTCATCCCAAAAATATGACCTTCCACTACTTTTACTCGGTTCATACACTCTTGAAAACCACCATGGATCTTTCCTTTCAGCCTCAATACGAATGACAAAGCTAACTCTTCTATTAGAAAGTCAAGAATTGTAATTCTCGTGTCCCACACCATGAGAGTTCTTCTTGATCTTCCAACAGTTGGATGCAATCTCTATACTATTTACAAATCTTTTATCTATACTCCTTTTTCAAGAAGAACAATCAAGTCTGATTAATCTTGCATATTGTTGCTTTGATTGCCCCTTCTTTTTTCCACGGGCCCACTACCACTCACATTCTATGTCAAAATCTTCATTATTGTCTTCTTACTTCCCCTTTCTTACTCCGACCCTTACGATAATTTACATTAATGGTCAAGTTTTTCAATGTCGTGTTCTTTTTCCTTGATCTGGAGACAAATTAATAGCTTTTTCCTCCACTAGCCTATTTTGAATCACCTTAATACCCAAGGCGCTAATAGACTTAGATAAATTGTGCCAATCAACTCACTTTTCAAACTTCTTAGCTGGCTAACCTGAGCTTTATTTTTCCACAATGATGGCCGCAAAGTCAAGGCCTCTTTCTTCATCAAAGTTTTTGTTTCTTCCACCATGATGTGATTTTGCTCATCACTTTTTGACCATAGATCTATGATATTGGCTAGATTTTCATCTGCATGCTCACCTTTTGAATCTTTAGAGTCAACGTCATCTTCTTCAAAGCTGCAACATTTGGAATTTACATCCGAGTAGGCAAGTTCTTGGTTTTGTTCCCATCATTTTGATTCTTCTTGACACTTCTTCACTGCCCCATTTGCCATGGTGGTGATGACAAAATTATTCATATTCTTGTTTCTTGTATAGACTCTTAAGGATAAAATCTTTGCCATTTTCCTATTACGAGAATCATAGTCCAATCATCTTTCAAAAGCTTTGTTGACCAAAATGTTTTTGTTGATAGTTCAAGCCATAAGTCCGACTTTAGCCGATTCATGTATAACCACCGTAAGGATTGCATAAACATCTTCTTAGCCAAGCCTAACTCTTCTCATCATTCATATCCAAGAAGAGGAGGTTTGGCATCAATAAGATCGATCATGGACTTTCACCACATCTAGATGAAAGTTATAGCAGATACTGAAAATCAAGAGATTGGAAACTGTGGGAAAATCAAACTATATTTAGGAACATTCCTAACTTAGAATGATTCTTGTAAGGCTGTCAAATATTCAAAGATTTGACAGCTATTCTTATTCTAGGAAACTTATTAATTTGCTAATTTATTTTTTGTATATTTGTGATTTGGTTCACACCTATCATATACTTGTATAAATATATGTTCACTGAATAGAAATAATAACAGATAAAATTTTCCCAATATTTGTGACTTGGTATCAAAGTTAAACCTACCCCTTCTCTCTCTGCCTTCTTCATTTCCTTCAACCACCATGTCAGATGTTACCCAAGAATCCACTCCAGCCATTCCTAATATTGTTGAATCCTCTAAAATTACCCCTGAATCTCACCCAGTTCAGATCACTACCATTCGACTTAATGGTGAATTTTTTTTGAGATGGTCTTAGTCAATCCGGATGTACATGCGAGGACGTGGGAAGATGGACTACCTAACGGGAGAGAAGAAGACTCCCAAGGAGGACGATCCGACGTACGCTGCCTGAGACGCAGAGAACTCTATGGTGATGACTCGGCTTGTTAACTCTATGGAAGAAGACACCAGCTCCAACTACATGTGTTACCCAACTGCTAAGGAACTCTGGGACAATGTAAATTAGATGTATTCTGACTTGGAGAATCAATCTCAGATTTTTGAGTTGAATCTCAAACTTAGTGACATAAAGCAAGGTGAGGATACTATTACTAAATATTTCACTTCTCTTAAAAGAATATGGCAGGATCTTGATCTCTTTGATACTTATGAATGGAAATCTACTGAGGATGAACGACATCATAAGAAAACTGTTGAGAATAATCGGATCTACAAGTTCTTGGTTGGCCTTAATGTCGAGTTTGATGAGGTAAGGGGGAGAATTATTGGTAGATCATCGCTGCCTCCTATTAGTGAGGTGTTTGCTGAGGTGAGAAGGGAAGAAAGTCGAAGGAACGTTATGTTGGGAAAGAAGGCTGCTGGAACTATTGTTGAGGGATCAGCCTTGGCTTCCAATATGGGAGCAGGAAGCTCTAAACCTGCCTGGAACAAATCTGATGAGAAACTACGGGTGTGGTGCGACTTTTGTAACAAACCTCGCCATACTCGTGAGACTTGCTGGCAGATTCATGGAAAACCAGCAAACTGGAAGAGCAAATCTGGGCGGGGACGTGGAGTACCTACAACAAATGAAGCTGAAACTAGCCCCTTTACCAAAGAGCAAATGGAGCATCTTCAAACATTACTGAAATCCACTCTGCAACCCTCTGGTATTTCTATTGCTTCTGTGGCACATACAGGTAATGAAAAACATGCTCTCCATTCTTTTCTTTCAACATCAACTCCGTGGATAATTGATTCCGGAGCCTCTGACCATATGAACAATTCCTCACATATATTTAAACCCTATAAACCTTGTTCAGGTACCAGTAAAGTTAGGATAGCTAATGGTAGTTTATCACCAATTGCAGGGAAATGTTTAATTAAAATATCTGAGGGAATAGATCTTAAATCTGTTCTCCATATTCCCCAACTTCATAGTAATCTCCTGTCTGTTAGTAAATTATCCAGAGATTCTAATTGTTGTATTATTTTCTATGAATCTCATTGTATTTTTCAAGACCGGAGCTCGGGGAAGACGATTGGCAGTGCTAGGATGAGTAATGGTCTCTACTATTTTGAGGATATTCTATCTAATAATAAAATTGCTCAAGGACATAGTAGTATCAGTTCTTTTACTGTTTATGATCAAATAATGATTTGGCACTATAGATTGGGCCATCCTAGTTTCTCTTATTTAAAACATTTGTTTCCTGGTTTATTCAAGAAATTAAATCCATTATCCTTTCATTGTGATAGTTGTTTACTGACTAAGAGTCAACGTAAATCTTATATCCAAAAATCTTATTGGCCTTCTAAACCATTTTACCTTTTTTATAGTGATGTTTGGGGACCTTCTAAGGTTACCACAATTTCTGGTAAAAAATGGTTTGTTACGTTTATAGACAACCATACTCGTCTTTGTTGGGTTTACCTAATGAAAGAAAAATCTGAAGTGGAAAAATTTTTTACCGATTTTTATTCTATGAGTGAAACCCAATTTCAAACTAAAATCAGCATTTTAAGATCTGATAATGGTACAGAATATTTTAATAAAATTTTGGGCAGTTTTTTAAGTGGAAAAGGCATATTACATCAATCTTCATGTCCTGACACCCCTGAACAAAATGGCTTAGCTGAACGCAAAAATAAACATTTGTTAGAAGTTGCTAGGGCTATGATATTTTACATGAATATGCCTAAATATTTGTGGGGAGATGCTGTACTTACTGCCTCTTATTTGATTAACAGGATGCCTACTCGTGTTTTACAGTACACAACTCCTTTATTTTGTTTCAAGAAAGGATTTCCTAGTTCTCGGGTTTATTATGAATTACCCTTAAAAATTTTTGGTTGTACTGCTTATGTACACATTCCTAAAAGGTCTAGGTCTAAATTTGAACCAAGAGCTGAAAAATGTGTTTTTCTTGGGTATCCCCCTAATAAAAAAAGATATAAGTGTTTCAATCCTCTTACAAAAGATTTTTATATTTCAATGGATGTTTCTTTCCTAGAAACTATTCCATATTTTCAGAAAAATTTAATTCAGGGGGAGAATTTAGAAGAATCAAATTTTTGGGAACTTGTTCCTTTACCGAATATTATATTGGATGCTTCTCCTTCTCTTAAAGATGTTCAAACTATTGAAACTGAATCTGAAATTGCTCTGTCAGATAAAGAAATACTACGATTGATTAAAAATCGTCAAAATCTTGAGCCTGTGGTTTATACTAGAAAGCATGTCATTGAAAGAAATAAAGACCAGCAACTCATCTCAGAACCTGATCAATCTGAAGCCCTGAGTGATGGTCATCTGAATACTCTAGGTAACAATTCTCATTCTATTCATCCTTTGCCTCCAAGTGTTACTAATCCTGAATTCGAGCCTTCTGTAGAAATAGTACCAAGAAACATTAACTCAGATCTGCACCTTCCTATTGCCATTAGAAAAGGGACCTGAGCCTATACTAAATACCCTATTGCCAAATATATTTCATATAACCAACTGTCTGAAACTCATAGAGCATTTACCACAAATATTTCAGACCTTGTTGTGCCTAGAAACATACAGGAAGCACTAGAGGAATCAGCTTGGAAATTAGCAGTGTTTGAAGAAATGAATGCCTTAAAAAAGAATGATACTTGGGAGATGGTTGAGCTACCTGAGAAGAAAAAAGTTGTAGGCTGCAAGTGGGTTTTTACAGTAAAAACCAAAGCTGATGGGAGTATTGAGAGATATAAAGCTAGGCTTGTTGCAAAAGGCTTCACTCAAACCTATGGGATAGATTATCAAGAAACGTTTACTCCTGTAGCAAAAATAAACTCTATCCAAGTACTTCTTTCCCTTGCAGTGAACTCTAATTGGCTGTTACATCAATTAGATGTAAAAAATACATTTCTTAATGGAGATCTGGAAGAAGAGGTATTTATGAGTCCTCCTCCTGGCTTTGAGAAGAGTTTTGAAGGGGGAAAAGTGTGCAAACTGAAGAAGTCCTTGTACGGACTTAAACAGTCTCCAAGAGCATGGTTCGAGCGTTTTGGAAAGTTGATAAAACACAATGGAAACACTCAAAGTCAAGCTGATCATATTATGTTTTATAAACATTCAAAGGAAGGTAAAGTTGCTATCTTAATTGTTTACGTAGATGATATTGTGCTAACAGGGAGTGATCATTGTGAACTAGAAGCTCTAAAGAAGAAGTTGGCTGAAGAATTTGAAATCAAGGACTTGGGTGCATTAAAATACTTTCTTGGAATGGAGTTTGCTAGGTCCAAAGAAGGTATCTTCGTAAATCAGCGTAAATATGTCCTTGATCTTCTGAATGAGACTGGTTTGTTGGGGTGTAAGCCCGCTGAAACACCGGTTGAACCACACGAAAAATTGCAACCCGCTCAAGAGGAGAATGTAAAGGACAGAGAGTGCTATCAAAAGCTGGTTGGAAGACTGATTTATCTATCTCACACGCGTCCAGATATAGCATTCGCAGTGAGTAATGATAAGTCAGTTCATGCACTCACTTGGACCGAAACACTTCAAAGCTGTTTATAGAATTTTGAGATACTTAAAGGGAACACCTGGGAAAGGACTCATGTTCAAACCACGGGGTCATCTACAAATTGAGACTTATACAGATGTGGATTGGGCTGGTAGTGTAGTGGATAGAAGGTCTACCTCAGGCTATTGTTCCTTTGTTGGAGGTAACTTAGTTACATGGAAGAGTAAAAAGCAGAGTGTGGTTGCTAGAAGTAGTGCTGAAACAGAATTTTGAGCTATTGCTCAAGGTATTTGTGAGATCTTGTCGATAAGAAGGCTACTTGAAGAATTGAAGGTATCACAGTCTTCTCCTATGAAGTTGTATTGTGATAATAAGGCGGCTATCTCAATTTCACACAATCCAGTTTTGCATGATCGTACAGAACATGTGAAAGCGGACAAGCATTTTATTAAGGAGAAAATAGAGGATGGTTCAGTGTGTATGACTTATATTCCTACTGAACAACAAGTAGCTGATGTATTCACAAAAGGATTGTTTAAAAAACAGTTTGATTTTTTGAATAGCAAGCTGACTATGGAGGATATTTTTAAACCAGCTTGAGGGGGAGTGTGGGAAAATCAAACTATTTTTAGGAACATTCCTTACTTAGAATGATTCTTGTAAGGCTATCAAATATTCAAAGATTTGATAGCTATTCTTATTCTAGGAAACTTATTAATTTGCTAATTTATTTTCTGTATATTTGTGATTTGGTTCACACCTATCATATACTTGTATAAATATATGTTCACTGAATAGAAATAATAACAGATAAAATTTTCCCAATATTTGTGACTTTCACCATAATGTTCACCTATCAAAATGTTTTTGTTGATAGTTCAAGCCATAAGTCCGACTTTAGCCGATTCATGTATAACCACCGTAAGGATTGCATAAACATCTTCTTAGCCAAGCCTAACTCTTCTCATCATTCATATTCAAGAAGAAGAGGTTTGGCATCAATAAGATCGATCATGGACTTTCACCACATCTAGATGAAAGTTATAGCAGATACTGAAAATCAAGAGATTGGAAACTTATCTTAGAGAATTAGCAAGAACAACTCCAGCTCTTTTTGATCCTCTTGGTCTATCAAATCTGTGGTTGCCAATCGAATAATTCTCAATCCTGATGACTTGATGCCCGTAGGCAAATATCTCTTCCTTCTCACTGAAGGTTCCTTCTACTGATCTTTTATTATCTAAATCCGATGAGAAGAAGAATAAGAAATAGAATGCATAGCGGAGTTTCTTTGAAATATTGAAAGCAAAGGAAATGGAACAAATTGGCTGATATTCGAGAGACCGCCCCTCTCAACACCAAACACAATCAGAAACTCCTTACCCTTTCCACACACAAATCACTACCTACTTCCTCTATTAACAAAAATATGGAAAGTTACCGTTGTTTCCTTTGCCTCACATAAGTGACGAGGATGGGAGGCCTAACTTGACCATATGCAAAACAAGGTAGTAGTAATGGTTAAAATGTTCAATTATGTGGAGGAATAAGATGTTATTAATAATGTTTCGAGTTAGCTAAATTTTTTTGTTCCTACTTTAGGGGTGCAGAACCCAAGCTGTTGGCCTTCTCTGCGGCGGTGGGCATTACTTTGGGTCTATTCCCAATATGCGGTTTGTTCTTTTTCCTTCATTTTGCTCTTCTTGCTTATATTTGATTCGCATAATGTCATAGAATTATGTTCAAACCAAGATAAAAGAGCTTTAAGGATATGTTGAGAATAATTATTTCACCACAAAGTTTATTTTTTTTTTATTTTAAAAATTTCTAGTTAGGATTTTGATTTTTTTTTTTCATCGAGTTCTTTTAAGGCTAACCTCCAATCTTGTAATGTTTTGATAACAGGTGTCACTGTGTTTCTATGTGGACTGGCTATTGCATTGCTTGGGTCGCAATGCCATGCTGCGACTGTGATGCTAGCTAATTTTGTTGCCACTCCAATAGAATTAAGGTACTTATTCTTATGTCATCATAATATTGTATCACTTTTGATCATTTGCATTACATTGTGATTTAGGGTATGTTTGGAAATTACTGTGCAATACTACTTTAGTAATTACACAACTTTTTAAAAAATTACATAGTACTTTGAAATACATAGTTAGTTTGGATGTCAAATAGTAATTATATTTGAATTTTCATTGTCATGGTGGACGAATACAATTAGTAATTTCATAGTAAAATTATATAATGTGATTATTAATATTTAAAACTAATAGTATTTAGTGAAATATATTTAAAATAAATTTATATATTTTGGTATTTGTCATTCCTACCAATTAAAAATTTAAGTATATAATATTTTATCATTCAAAATATGTAAATATACTAGTAGTATGAGCACATACAAGGTATGTGCTCTTATAGTATTTTCATCCATAATTAATAAAATTAAATTTGAATTAGAATTAATTTATGTTTTAATAATTCATCCTTAATCCATTAAATCAAACAAAATTATCTACAAATTATTTTTAAAATTTATCCATAGTGCTAGTCATTGATTCTTTTTTCCTTGGCAATTTTTGTAATCTAAAAGTAGTAACACAACTAATTTTGTATTATTAAAATTGAAATCAAAGTAAAAAAAATAACAAATTAAGACTAAATTAAAATTGAACATAAAATTATACGGATTATTTTGCATATGACAAGACCATTAATATTTATTTTTGTAGGAAATATTGTTTTATTATTATTATTATACAATATCCCTTTTAGAATGGGAAACCAAGCTTTATAAAATATTTACTTCTTATATTTAGCTAATTATAGGTTGACTTATTTCTTCTTATAATTTCTGTAACTATGTTAGGATATTTTGTATTCATTACCAAATATCCTCATTCTCTGAACAGTGCCTATTTAAAGGCATAGCTCTCATGCAATAAAATATTGAAGTCTAATTTCCACATGGTATCAGAGAAATCCCTTTTAGCCTAAAAATTTCAAAATTTTTTTTTCTCAACCTTCTTTTCCCCATGGCTTCTCTACCTGATACTACCCTTTCAAAACAAACCGCCCCCACTACTTCCATCACCTCTGATGATACTTCAGTCGATTCTTCTATCATCAAAGCTCTCTTTGATGCCTTTCCCACATCATTTGATCATCAAAACTCCCTCCAAATCACTATCCATAAAACTGAATGGCCAGAATTTTCTGCAATGGTCCTAATCTGAAGATATATCTCTGTGCTTGGGGTATCTCACTGGTGCTATCGCTACGCCTGTTGCTACCGATCCTTCCATGCCAAATGTGACTCTGAAAACTCCCTCATCATGGCTTGGCTCATCAACTCCATGGAGGTTGATAATGGTAAGACCTATTTATTCCTTCTTACTACTCGTGAGGTGTGGGAAACTGTTCAGGAGGCCTTCTCGGATTTGAAAAGTTCGGCTCAAGTCTTTGAAGTCAAATCAAGGCTTCGGGACCAGCGACAAAATTCCCTTACGGTAACTCAACATTATGGTATTCTTTATAATCTTTGGCAATACCTTTTTTATGTTCCTAAATGGAAATGTTTTGCTGATACTTCTTTTTATGAAAAAAATGCTTGATTGAGAGACTTTTTGATTTTCTCCATAGCCTGAACCGAGACCTTGATAAGTTGCGTGATCGTCTCTTGGGAAAAAATCCTCTTCCCACCATCCGAGAGGCTTTTGCTGAGGTTCGAAGGGAGGAGAGCAGGAAAAGAGTCATGATGGGACTCCCAATCACTGCTGAAAATGACCAATCTGCTCTTGCTGCCTGACGCTCTAATGATGGTGATGGCACTCATGGGAATCGTTGTGCACGCCCCCGGTGCTGCCACCGCAATAAGGTTGGTCATACCAAGGAGAAGTGTGGGTAATTCATGGTAAATTTGCTGATTGGAAGCCTCGTTCCTCAACTCATTCCAATTCCGACAGCTAAGCCTTGACTGCTGCACCACCCAAGCCTTTTCTATTTACTCCAGCTCAAATTACTCAACTCCATCAGCTTTTGAACATTGCTTCTGCATCTGATCCTTCATCTGCTGCCTTCAATGTTCAAAATTCTGCTTGGATTGTGGACTCAGAGGCCTTGGATCACATCCAATCAGTTCACCACTTACACACCTTGCCCAGGTACTCAAAAAATTAAAATTGCTGATGGTTCCCGCTCTTCTGTGGCTGGTCAAGGGTCTATTCAGTTATAACCTTCTATTGTCCTTCGTGATGTTCTTCATGTTCCCAATTTATCTTGTAATCTTCTTTCTATCAGTAAACTTACCCATGATCAGTAGTGTTTCGCCTCTTTCTCACCACTTTACTGTACTTTTCAGGATATGTCCTTGAGGAAGACGATTGGGAATGTGAAGACATGTAGTGGGCTGTATTACTTTGATCCATTTCCTCCTGCTCAAGTGAATAAAGTTTCTGGTTGTATTTCTTCTAGTGACAATGATATTATGCGGTGGCATTTTAGGCTAGGCCACCCTAGTTTTCATATTTAAAATATTTATTTCCTAAGTTGTTTTGAAATAAAAACTTTAGTTTATTTAAATGTGAAATTTGTCAATTTGCTAAGCATACATGTGCTGTTTTTCGCCCTATACCCTACAAATCAACGCAACCTTTTACTCTTATTTATAGTGATATATGGGGACCTTCTAGAATAACAAATACTACAAATACAAGTTGATTTATCACTTTTATTGATGATCACACACGTGTTAGTTGGGTTTCTCCTTAAAAATATATCTGATGCTACCATGACATTTAAAAAATTTCACTCCATGATTAAAACCCAAATCAATGCAAATCTTCAAGTCTTACACAGATAATGGAACTAAATGTTTTAACTCAATCTTGGGTGATTACCTTCTCTCTCATGGCATAGTTCACAAAAGCTCATGTGCAGGCACACCCCAACAAAATAGGATTGCTGAGCGCAAAAATAGGCATTTATTGGAAATTGCTAAGGCCCTCATGTTTACAAATTCTGTCCCCAAACAATTATGGGGTGAGGCTATCCTTACCGCTGTCTTTCTCATCAATAGAATGTCATCTCGAGTGTTAAGATATCACACTCCACTCTCTATGCTTCTTAAAACATATCCACATACACCACTTGTTTTTAATCTTCCCTTAAAAACGTTTGGATGTATCTCTTATGTTCATGTCCTTGGTCCAAATTATTCTAAGTTTGATCCCCGAGCTCTCAGGTGCGTTTTTTTGGGCTACTCTTTTACCAAAAAATGGTACAAGTGCTACCATCCCTCTAGCCTCTACTCGTCGTATGTACGTCTCCTTAGACGTTACATTCAATGAAGAGCAGCCATTTTATCCCAACTTTTCACTTCAGGGGGGACGGTGAGTGGCGTTTCTAGTTGGGATGCGTGTCTACCTAAGGCTACTCTTGAAATTGCTATTCTTGAAATTTCAGAATTTACAAGCTCTTCTGAGCAACAATCTTAGCTGCCCAAAACTAAGGAACTCTTAGTTTCCTCTCGTCGACAAAAAAAATCATCAAGTAATACAGCTGATTACTACTCCAACGTCTCATGAGTTTGACTCACAGACTACTCCTGATGTAAGTAATCATTCTCCTAACCCTATTGTACCTACTGATGTTCCTAATATTGACTCTTCCAGTATGGTGGAACCCGAATCTGAGTTACCAATTGCCAAAAGAAAGGGAGTTCGGTCTCAAGAATTTGGATGACCAATTCTTGATGTAGTGGATGACTCAAGAATTTGGTCTCCTGGGATTAATGGTATTTTCTCTTGTAAAAGTGCCTTTCAAAGTTTAGTCTCATACGAGTATAATTCACAAGGAAATTGGGCTAAGTTGGTGTGGAAAGGTTGCGCTCCATCTAGAATCAAAGTTTTTGGTTGGCTGTTAGCTTTGGAAAAAGTAAACGTTCAGGAGATAATGCAAAAGAGAAGACCTTTCCAGGTGTTGTCTCCGGGTTGGTGTGTCTGCTGCAAGAATGCTGATGAATCTTTGTCACACCTATTTCTTCAGTGTCCTTTTAGCCAAGGTCTATGGAATAGATTACTGAGAGAATTTGGATTAAGCTGGTGCATGCCAAAGAAATGTGCTGATCTCCTGTCTTGCAAGATAGATGGGGGGAAGAAGTCTGCTAGATTATGGACAGCTACTGTATTGGCTATCCTTTGGGCAATATGGTTAGAAAGGAATGGCAGAATTTTTGACAATATAGAAAAGAAGAGTGTAGAGGTGTGGGATAAAGTTAAATTTTGGGTTGCAACATGGGTCTATAGGACAAAATACTTTAAAAACCTTTCATTTCAAGATCTCAATAGAGACTGGGGCTGTATTTTATCCTACGATAGTGACCATGATTAGAATCGTATCTTATGTATAACTTGTACTTATGTTCTAGGTATTGGTTTTTCTATGTAATGATCCATGTTTTCCTCCGCCTTAAGTGAGGGTTTCTAATGAAATTGGGGGTCAATCATTGATTGACCTTGTCTCTTTTTCACAAAAAAAGAAAGGGAGTTCGAAGTTGCACTCAACATCCAATGTCGAGATATGTCTGCTATAGTAGACTAACTCCACACTATAAAGTTTTTCTAGCAAAAGTCGAGCAAGTGGTGGTTCCCAAGAATATTACCGAGGCTCTCTTACAGAAGGAATGGAAGAAAGCAGTGTATGAAGAAATTGAGGCACTGGAAGCCAACACTACATGGACAATAATCAATAGGCCTAAAACTAATCATGTGATGGGCTATAAGTGGGTGTTTACAGTTAAACACAGGGCTGATGGAACAATAGGCTAGTATAAAGCGCGTTTTTGGCCAACGACGTGAGAACGTCAAAAATGACAAACCTTCAAGAGAAATAAAACGACACAGACGGTTTTTGAACAGAAAGTAAATAACACGCAATTTTTATAGTGGTTCAGCCCCAATATGTTGGTAATAGCCTAATCCACTTAGAGTTGTGATTATAGATCTGTACTCAAGATCAGATGAACTGAGCCAACTGAGTTTCTTCAGTACTGATTACAAGAATACAAGAATTCGTTATGATACCAGCACTTTCTCTCTCTAGAAAACTCAGACCCAAAATTTCCCAAAAGTCCCTCCCAAGAAGAGGAAGCCCTTTTCTGATCCCATAAGCCATATATTTATAGGCTTAGGATCATACATCTGATATCCCCTGAATCGGGATATTTTATTATATTTATTACATTTAAATTACAAAAAACATTCAAAATGTAACAAAACCCCCAATTTGTGAGAAGAATGAGAGATTCCCGCGCGTGCCAAGACCGGTTCTTGTTGAAGCCGTTTCTGGGAATCTTGACTTAGTCCTCCTCTATCTGGTCGACCCATATCTCCTACTGACCACTCATGCAAGTGCTGGTCGGACACATGCATGCTGGACATATGCAAGTGCTGGTAGGACATACACTTGCTGGTCGGACATGTGCATGGTGATAGGACGTGCATGCTGGTAAGACATGCACTCCTCTCGCCTAACATGGCACTCTCCTCTAGCATGCCATATCTCTCCTCTAACATGGCACTCTCCTCTCTTCGGACCAAGATCCGACCACTCCACCTTGGGCTCTCCTCGGACCAAGATCCGACCACACCATTGGGCTCTCCTCGGACCAAGATCCGACCACCACCCTTGGAGTACTCCTCGAACCAAAGTCTGACTGGGCACACCCTAGCCCAAGTACTCTCCTCGGGTGCACTTGGCTTGGACATGCCACCTCTCAAGCAGTCCAAACTCTTCCCTGATGCACTGGGCTGCTGCTAAGCCAGATCACCCAACTACTCCATGCCACTAGCCATTTCTATTGCCACATCATCATTTTCAAATTTTGAGGATAACATAAAGCAAGACTAGTTGCAAAAGGGTTCACTCGTATATATGATGTAGACTACAATGAGACGTTTGCTCTTGTCGCCAAATTAAATACAAAATGGGTTCTCCTATTAATTGCTGCCAATCTTGATTGGCCCTTATAGTAACTAGACATAAAAAATGCTTACCTTAATGAACATTTGGAAGAAGAAGTGTTCATGATAATTCCTCCAGGGTTCGAAGGAAGATATGGAACAATGTCTGTCATCTGAAAAAATCCCTCTATGGCCTAAAGCAATCCCCAAGGGCGTGGTTTGAAAGATTTAATTAGGTGATAAGAAAGCATGGATATAAACAGGCTCAGTCAGATCACACCTCACTCACAAGAGGGTAAGGTTACTATCCTCATCGTCTATGTTGATGACATGATAATATCAGGTGATGATTGTAGCGAACAAGAAAGACTGAAAGGTGTGCTAGCCCTAGAGTTTGAAGTAAAAGATCTCGGATCGATGAAGTACTTTCTTGGAATGAAGGTTGCAAGAACGAAACAAGGTATTTCAGTATCTCAGAGAAAATATATTCTGGATCTTCTCAAAGAATTTGTAATGTGGTTGTAAACCAGTGGCGACACCGGTTGAACCAAAAGGCAAGTACAAACAGGTGACAAAGAGATGTATACACGGTTAGTAGGCAAACTGATCTATCTATCTCACAAGACCTAACATTGCATTTGCTGTGAGCTTAGTCAGTCAATATATGCACAATCCTTTAGAAGAACACTTGGAAGATGTGTACAGAATCCTGCGCTATTTGAAGAAAACAGCAAAGACTGGATTATTGTTCAAGAAGAATGAAGAAGGTGTTGAGGCCTTCACAAATGCGGATTGGGCAAGGATCAATTGAGGATAGAAGGTCAACTACTGGATATTGTACTAAAGTTTCGGGGGAACTTAGTGACTTGGAAAAGTAAGAAGCAACCGATAGTAGCTCGAAGTAGTGCCGAAGAAGAACTTAGAGCTCTCGCTCAGGGAGTATGTAAACTGATCTGGATCAAGCGCATACTTGAAGAGTAAAAACTCCAAAGAACTAAGCCTCTGAAGTTGTATAGTGACAGGAAATCAGCAACCAGCATAGCACATAATCCAGTTCATCACGACAAACCAAGCATGTAGAAGTGGATAGACACTTCATTAAAGAAAAAATTGATGGAAGGGAATTATGTGTTGTTTACATTCCCAGTAAGCAACAACAGTCAGATATACTGACTAACGGTTTATCTAAAGAAAATTTTAATGAGTTAGTTTGCAAGCTGGGCATGTGGAATCTCTATGCACTAGCTTGAGGGAGGGTGTAGGAAATAATGTTTTATTATTATTATACGATATCCTTTTAGAATGGGAAACCAAGCTATATAAAATATTTAGTTTCTATATTTAGCTAATTATAGGCTGACTTATTTCTTCCCAGAATTTCTATAATTAAGTTAGAATATTTTGTATTCATTACCAAATATCCTCGTTCTCTGTGTCTTTAAATTTAAAGGCATAACTCTCATTCAATAAAATATTGAAGTTTAATTTCCACATTTTTTATTAATTATGTATAAATTATTAATGATAATTAAATGTTGTAACTTGGGAACATGATATCATGCACAAAATATATAAATAAACTCTTACATAATAGTTTGTATCATGGTGAACTTTTTTTTTTTTTGTCATTTTTATATCCTCTCATATATTGTCTCATTCAACAATTTTAAAGAAATTTAATTAAACTAACTTGTAAGACTAATTTAATAATTATACAATACCTTAATATATTAGTGTACATATGTGGTTTTTCTCATACATGATGACACAATTATTATCACAAATATATTATTAAATAAGTGATTTACCAATTAAAACAAAAAATGGATATATATATATGGAAATAAAGTAAAACAAAAAAGATATCAATGGAAATATTTAGAACTAAATTGGTAACGACTCCAAATATAAAAAAGGATATCAATGGAAATATGTACATTGATTAGACGATTTTTTTTTCAATTTAAAATAGGCTCTCAGTATATTAGTATGATATATTCAACAATTAAGGAAAAGTAATAAACATATAGATTGATTGGTGCTAATTATTTGTTTTGTTATTTGCTTGAAATTATGTATTTAGTGAAAAAAGAATCTAATGTAAACAAAAAATTCATAAACTTGATTTACTTTGGATTATAATATGTTTTCACTTTTCAAGCATTGGCTGCGTAAAAGCATGTTTTGCATCTCATGAATATTTTTGGTTAAGAAAATCATTGTAGTTTTTCTATCTCATCACTGGGTCATCACATTTTAAAATATTAGCTAAGATGTTTTTTTTTGAAAGTATGATTTTAAATAGGATTAATTATTGTTTTTCTTTTCCTTTTTGATTTGTTATGTTTTTTCGTTTTAAGCCTGGTGGTACCCTTCTTACGCTTTGGTGAAGTTATCTCTGGTGGCTCTCATTTTCCTTTGACATCTGATGCTTTGAAGAAAGTCTTAACTGGAAAAGCATCACATGACGTCTTGCTAAGTATTGCTCATGCGGTAGGTGGCCAATTAGGCATATTGTAAATGTCTCACACATACTTGAGCACTAGCTCACCTTTATACATAAAAGATATGGAAATTTGTTCAAGATGGTACTGGTATTTGTCTTAAGGTTGAGAGAAGGATGATGACCTTGCTGTTGAGTTAATAGAATACTAGGGTTAAAAAGCTTGTTCATGGAAAAGATGATAGAAAGATTATATAATTTTTTTTAACTGGCTCTGAAGGAGCTACTTTAGCTTTTCATTCAAAAGTAAATTGTCACATCCGAAGTAGTAAATAGGTTACTCTTTGTTTGGAACTATCAAAAAATTATTATTAAGAATTTGTTCTTCACTGAAACACAGGAGTCCCTGAAAAAGGATTCTTCATACTCAGACCAATCTACAAGATCAAAATTATATTAATGTAATGAGACAGTTGAAGTGCGTCTATTGTATAGTATTGGCAGATAGTTCAAATTTCTGATACTGTTACAAGTTCATCTAAGTGAGATAACTAAATAATTTTGATGGGTGATGAAATTTATTAATTCCTCAGTAACTAGCTGAGAAAAATTGACAGCTTAATCTTCATATTTTATCTTCTTTTCTGATCTCTTCCCCTTTTTTCTCCTATATTATTATATTATTACTCTTTGCAGTTGCTTGGATGGCTTATTGCGGCACCTTTTATCATGGGGATGTTGTACCTAATATTTTTACCATGTTTCAAGATTTTGGTTCACAAGTTCAGCGTCGTTCCTTTAAGTCCGAAGAAGCCTCTCCTTTCTCAGTCTGAAGTGGTGCTCAAGGTAAGGGATGTCTGAGCAATTTTTCTCTAAAAGTAAATACATGATCCAGTTATCCCTTGAAAGGGAAACTCTGTTTATTTGTTTCTTACACGTATATAGACCAGCTTTGTGCTCAATACTAGTTTCATATTTATATCTTATTCATGTTCATTTGTGATCCAACAATGTTGGCTTTTAGAAAAGTTACGGAATTATCAAGCAATAACCATGATAGGAAATGGATACTTGCTTTTGTGATACTAGCTGAACTTTTATATGATTCAACGTTGATTTGCATGATTATTTTATGAATCAAAGAAAGAATATCTTTAAAATTTTCGAAGCTAGATATAATACTTGTCAGTCAATCGCAATTATATTATCATTTATTATAATATAAAAATCATCATATTCGAATTTCGCATCATATTCTCTCGTTTTTCTTTGTTTTATACTATATTGTGAAAGACAGTTCTTGTTTTTTGTCAAAATTATAGTGAGCTCTTTTGGATAAAAGAAGCTACATTAAATAATTTTAGAAAAAAAATTAAAATTTAATGAAATGTTCATTATGTACAACAACATTCATTTAATATAAAAGATTCATTTTGCTACAATGTTCCTAATTAATTTAATTAGCTGTAAATGTTCAAGTTAAATTTTATTCCAATGTCAATATAATTTTGGGTGCTTCTATATATATTCCATTGTTTCTCTTTACACCCTTTTTAAATTAAATCTCTTATATATTTGTAAAAATAATTTTCACACAGCTTGTTAAAAAAACATGAAGTACATAATTGCCCATTTGTATTTATTTCTTTTTAATTTTTATTTGTTCACATTTATAATACTCGAAGGAACTAAAACATATTTGATACTGTTTATACCCATTTTAGGAAATATGATGTGGTAGAAATACTGATGACATGGACCGTCAGAAGGGTTGTTCGCCGAATTGTTGTTCGTAGGAAAACATAAGTGGATTTGGTTGTGTATTTGGCTTCTGTTTGGATGTTTGGTCCTGTTCCTCTATGTTGTTGATAACCTTGTTATAATTTCATTTCCCAGTTTAGCTAAGAATATTCATAGGCTTAGTTATATGTAATATCATATTTTCAGGGAATTAACTATGGATAGCCATGCCTCATGTAATCCTAATCCTCACTATAAATGAGAGAAGTATGTATCTTTATATTTTTCAGACATACTATTCACTCTAAAACCTCTCATTTGTAATTTAGTTTAAGAAATTCAAAAAAAGGGGTCCAAAACCCTAATTTCTCATTGTAATGAATTAAAAGGGTAAGGGGTAAAAGGAATTACTGAACGGGGGGGAGGGGGGGGGGGGGGGGGGGGCAGCCAAGGGGTAAAAAGGTAATTTTATGTTTCATTTTTACCACCTATAAATAAGAAAATAAGTCAAAAGTCTTCATAAGTTACATTTCAAGACTTAAGCTTCAAGTTTTCTCTCAATTTTCTCTCCATTCTCTCACATTGGCCGACTGCCTAAGGCTTTGATTCTCTGATATTTTCTTTAAAAAACTCTCATTCAATCCTTCCTTTCTCATCTTCTATCTTTGGTATACCTAGTCCTAAGTCACTTGGTTCTAGTTTGAAGTTAAGAAGTCTACACAAAATTAGTTCTATAAAACTAAACTTCTCTTGCCGAAGTTTGTGTTTGGTTAGTTTGTGCACTTAGATGAGTTTATATGATTGTGTAATCTGACTTTTGGGCTTGTGGGGAGTGTAAATATGTAGACTAAAGGCTGAGCAAAGGAGTTAAAAAGCTAGAGGTCACTCAAAGTTCAAACCAAGGTCATCAAGAGGTATATGGTCACCTCCCATATGTTTTTGCTTGAGTTTGTTAAATCTGTCATGTTTAAGTTGTTTGATGTAATTAAAGTAATTATTAGAACTGTAATAATGTGTGTTTGTTGGTTGAACATACAAGCATGGGTGTTTGGATACATGTTAGTGATGGAATCCAACATTCCATAGGCAAAATTGTGATTTTTGTGAGAAAATGGTTAAAACTTGACTTCCAAAGGGTAAAGAGAAATTTATATGAATCTGATTCTGGATTTTCTTGGTTCCATGTTGTAGTTTAAGATGTGTAGATAGATGTTCATAGTGTGTAGAAATGTCTAAAAGGCTTTGAAAAGACCATGTTATGATTTTTTGCAAAATTTGTGTGCAATCTGAAAAATGATTTTTCAAAAATTGGGTAAACAACCAATTTTGGACAATAATTTCCATGAGAAAATTATTCAACTTTTGGCTGATTTTTGAAATGAACATCATTTTGGTATTGGTAAATCAATTGGTAAAGTTTCAAAGAAAAATGTTAAAAAAGGTTGAGAGATATGAATTTTCAAAGTTAAACAAAAATTTCTCGAAGCTCAAAATAGCCAAGTTTGAGAACATGTTTCACTAAGTAAAAATGATTTAAATGACCTAAGTTTTGGTATGAATAATGTTTATATATATCCTAGTACAGGCCTAAGAAATTTCAGACCCAAATAATTAACCAAATGGATTTTATGAATTCTCAAAGTTCACTAAAAAGATTGGTCTTTTTCAAGAAAGTTTTGAAATGAGGTTTTTAGAAATAGTTTTCACCAAGTAAAAATTGAGTTTTTTTATGAAAATTTTTAAGGAAATTCTTGGAATAGATCTGCAAAGTTTGAGAATTTTTTGAGGTATAGTTTTCAAAATATAATTTTCTAAACTGGGCTACTTATAACTTAAAATTTTCAAAGTTCACACTTGGGAAAAGTATGAGAATTTTTCCAAGTATTTGGCTAAGAAAATGTGTCTTAATCTAAGTAATTATAAAATTGAGTTTAACACACTAAATAATTATTGAGGTTAATGTAAATATTATGAAGTTCATATTTTATTAATTTAGTTTAAGAAATTAAAAAAAAAAGATCCAAAACCCTAATTTCTCAAAGTAATGAATTAAATAATATTTTTAAAATATAATAAATTTTTATCTTAATTTCTCTTTAATAATCTAAACCTAATTAGTGATTCTTATAATTGTTTCTTAATTAACCAATTCAACATAATTTATCAAAGCTTATGATTTAAAGTGATTTTACTAGACAATGTGGGATTTTTGGTAAAAACAAAGAAATTGTAAAATTGGTGAAGCTTGAAAGCTTCCAAAACTATATTTTCTTGTCCAGGTTCGATAGTGAGAACGGATCGGGAAATTTTGTAAAAAACCGACTTTCAAATAGCTAGACCCATTGATGGAAGTTTTCTGAAAACTTTAAACGTCGTTATGGCCTAAAACGTGTGAGGACGAAAATACCCTTGGTAGGTATTTTGTTGTGACCTTAATGCCCAAGGTAGAATGCTATTCTACTATGATACCATAATTAATCTGAATACAATGTATGTTAGATACAATGTTGGCTAACAAGGCGGGATTCTCCGATGGAAGATTGTTTGTGCGCAACTAAGGAGAACTTGTAAGTTATTATGATTTATATGTTTGCGACATGAGTTAACTGGTGTATTGCTTGCTAGAAGTAGGAATTATACGCTAGTTAGAGAGAGAGAGAGAGAGAGAGAGAGATGGCTCATTTAGAGGCAATGATTAGGTGGCGCTTACGCTCCATTTATGATTCATAAATGTGGACGGTTTCCATGTTGTCATGTAGTGCAGACATTTTCCACCTACTTAATGATTGTGCAGATGGTTTCTACCTTTTGCCTACCTCATGAGTCTGTGGACAATTTCCACTGGTTATATAATAATGGGCAGATGGTTTCTGCTCGGCTCATGAGTGCGTGGACTGTTTCCACCCTTGATAGGTAGTGCAGATGTTTTCTGCCTACTCGGTCATTGTGCAGGTGGCTCCTGCCCTCGACATTATTGGTTCAGTTAGCTAACGTGAAAATTGTCCATGTAGTAAGTGAGTCATATAACCTAGGAGTTTCGATGAGTCAATGTGGAACCACCAAACTCCGTTCTTTGTTTGAAATTAGTATAAATGCCCTAGGTAACCGATGGTTATCCTCGAGAGGGATTCTTGAGTTAGATATCAGTGTAGAGACTTGAGTCTCCACTACAAATTGAGTTGAGATACTAGAGGATACCTTGGCAACTCTCGAATTGGCTTTTGGGGTCAGTTCTATTATTGGTTGTTACTTTCTACTTCTGCTTTGGTTTAGATTTTTTTTTCTAAGATATTGTGTTCGGGTTCTTCTAAAGGCAAGGCAATGCCGCTAGGACGCTTAGGCGTTCTTGAAATTATTTGGTTAGGGCCCGGATTTATCCATAACCCTAAGTGTGGTTGATAGGATAGATTTTTAATACTTTTTAGTCTTAGTTTTTTCAGTTTTATTATTTTTATTTTATATTTTTAGTTCTTTTTATGTGTGGTTGTTGTATTTTTCAGGTTGTCATTTGTTAAATGGATATTTGAGAAATATTTCAAAATTTATTTGAAATATTATCTTCAATCAAGAGAAAAAACCATAGAAGATATTTATTTGAATTGATTGGAGAAGATAAAAGAGAATTCAAACTTAAATTGTTGGAAAAATCTGAGATATTTTGAATGTGAGATAGTTTCGGTATTTTGACTATATCTCTTGACTCACTTATCCGATTTTACGTGCTTTTGGTGGCGTTAGAAAGCTTATTCAAAGACCTATGAAAGCTTTTTTCACAAGAAAAGTCAAATTCAGATGTTTACATGATGATATATTCGACCTACAAGATTACACAAGCTAGAGTTACGGGATTTGAAATTCAAATAAAGATATTTTGGAGCATTATCAAGTAACAAATGGAAACATCTAGAAAACTATTTTCACAACCTTATCACTATAAAAAGAATGCTTTAGTCTATTTTAGATCTCTCTCTTTCTTCTTGACCTCTCCCTATTTCCTCTCTTTCTTATCTTACTTATTTTTCTATTCTTTTCCATGAACTGATTTTCTTTTCTAGGGTTTTAATGTAGTCTTTTGATACTCAATTATTATTCAATGCCAGTTTTATGATTTCTTCTTCATACTTGTGATCTATTCAATTTGTGTTTAATGCTTATGAATGTTTGGTCACCATTTGCATGATTTATATGATTTTAATTCAAAATCTGAAAAGTGAGAGTTAAATATGCTATAGTTGTTTAGACACAAATTTCGGTATTGGATGAGACTACCGTATGGTTTGTGTAGTTCTTAGGTTTCTATGTTTAATGTCTGTTGTATGTTGAAACTTATCACAGAGATGTAGAAAGTTTGCATATAGGTTGAGATTTATATATCCTAATAAGAATATAGATTGCTTTAGTAAACCTGCTATCACAAGGAGAGAAAGAATAATAAAAATTGTATTGATGATATAATAGAGTGGATAAATGATGAAATTAAATGCCCTAGGTTTTTCATCCATTGAGTTATTTGTTTCTTTTAATTTTCAATTGTTAATTTAGTTATTTTGTTCCTTTTCTTTTTATTCTTGAAATCCAATTTTTAGTAACCAAATAGAACTAATAAATTAATTCATTGGTAATTAATATTCAATCCTTGTGGGAACGATACTTTATTTATCACTTTATTACTTGTTTACGATTGCGTGCACTTGCGTACATAATTTTCGCAACAATTTTTTGGCGCTGTTGCCAGGGATCGTATTTATTAATATCAATATAGTTGATTTTTATTCTAACTTGGTTTTTTTTATTTTTATTATTTAACTTATGTTTTTTTTACTTTGTTTGATTTACGAGGTAAAAAAATGTTCCATCAAGATTACATCTTGGGTTTTTTCCAACAATACAATGAACCATTTTACTCTGCTTGGGGGAGATTTAATGAATTGGTGGAGAGATGTTATCACAATTTCTCAGGGGGGTGTCTTACACTTTTATTTTACAATGGATTAAATGATGTAACAAAATGATGGGTAAACTATGGAGCAGAGGTAACTGGTGAACCTTTATTAAGAAGCTGTCATGATGATATAATGGAGTTGTTGAATGATATGGTAGATTTTGATTACCATTGGCATTGTGATCCTTCACTGCAAGGTTGGAGTCACCAATATCCTCCATCATTCCAAGATCCTAATATTATACCCCAACCATTCGAGCATGAAGAGCATAAACCAGAAATTGAAGAAGTAATGGCTCAATTGAAGAACACTTTAAATCTAATGGTGCAGAATATAGAGTGGTTTAAGGACAATAACTCAAACAATCAAGGTTATGAGATATATTCGAATACTGTAGAAGCACCAATGGTTGAGCAAGAGATTGAGTGTAAAATTGATGAAGTAACTAAGTTGGATACTTGCTTGGTAGATAATGATTGTGGTACGGTGAGTGAAGTAAATTTCATCCATGATCATGAAGTGTTGAAGAACAAATCACAAGCATGTTTATGGATAGCCGTGTGGAGAGTGAAAAACAATTAGAAGGGTTATATGAGGAATTCACAAATGAAGAGGAGAAAAATATGACTTTGGATGATGAGGAAGCACCTGCAATCATTGATTTGAGTTCATCAATGCTTCAATCATATACACCGCCAATGGATCCATATTTTAAATTGAAGACTCCTTCACTATTCTATATCCTTTATGGGTTACCAAAGTTTTCTCCCCAAGTTCATCACTCAAAGTCTTGTGTTGTTGGAGTGACGTGCAGAGTAGATTCATATCTTGGCAAGCTTGAGGGCATTCAGAATGATAACCTTCAAGTTGTCTTGTATGACACTTATTATAGGCGTCGACCACTGATTGATGTGTTTCGACATATAAAACACTAAGGAGGATATAGATGAGAGCCAGTACAATGGAGTAATGCATTGGATTATAGGGAAGTTTTCTTTTTCTTTTATTTTATTTATACATTGGGGACAATGTTTAGATTAAGTTTGGGGGAAGGGATTTGATTTTTATTGCTTTGCTCGTTATAGATATCTTAGTTTTTTTTTTTAGAGTTTTGTTAGTTTTATATTTATTTTATGTTTTGATTAGTTTTTGTTTAGGGTGTTAGTGTGAATCAAGTTGACAATAATTAGCCAATGATAATATGTTGAATGATATGTTGTATAAATTGAATAGGGGGGTGAAACTATAAAAATCTATGTGCTTTGTTGAATAGTTCTTTCAATTTTTATGTTGTCTAAATAATTGAGAGTTTAATCATGATTTTTAATAAATTTTATGTGATTGAATATTATTTATGCTTGCTAAGTTTTTAAAATAATAATAAAATACGAAAATGTTGTTATTCTAGAACTTATTTGCATGTTTTTTGAGACGAAATCCTAGATGATACATGCTTAGGAAGATGATTTAGGCAATTCTTTGGAACGTTTGAGCCTTTCAAGCTAACACTGATGTATTAAATCCTTAGTTACCCATTTTTGAGCTTAATGTATATCTTTTTGTTATTTGACACTTATTTTGAGCCTATTTGAAACTTTGTTATTTTTCTTCCCTTTGATTTCTACTATGAGCATATGAAAAGTGATTGGGGAATGGTTTGTAATTGAGTTTTATACGCCCTGAATTTCCACACGTACTTTGTGGAGCTAGAAAAGGGACTTAACCAACCTGCCACATGTCCACTGTTCATCCAGAGCTGTTTGGTACGGTCCCCTAAACAAATAGCTCAAGCTGATGGATGGTTTAGCTGCTCAACACTTGGAGCCATTGTGTCGACATAGTATAGCAGGCACGAGCTAGCACCACATTAAGCTTGTGGTACATCAGAAGCTTGATGTACCACTAGATCTTTATAAAGTCAGCCACGCAATATAAACGTGCGTGATTAGACATCCCACACCTAATTTGGACCATGCGGCCCATTACCCATCTTTACCTATTGATTAGACCACACTTCATTGTAAGGTTTAGGAATTAATCATCGGTGTCACATAAATGACATGATGGATGAAGAGATCACGAGATGACCCCAATACCTACTCAGAGATCAATCTCCTATAAATACAAAAACCCTGGATAGTGCAAAGGGTTGGATTCTTCTTGTAATGCAAATACTCTGTAAGAATTAGTAAGGATAGATCAATAATATTGGCTGGTGGACTAGGGGGATTTTAACCTCTGAACCACCTAAAAAAGGAGTGACCATCATTCTTTGCAATTAGTTTCCACATTTTCAATTATTATCATTTTCATATTACTGTTTATCATTCAGTACTAATCCATCCTATTTATTCATATAATTTACTATTGGCGAAAAATCGCGTCAACAGTTTGGTGCTTTCATTGAGAGGTTTTTAGATTAGTGCTATCACGAAAACTTGATCATGGTGGTTACTCATTCGAGGCATGGCAATGAGGCGGATCAACATGGTGGGCAGGAGGCTCACCATGTCGCCATATCCAACGAACCAGACCCAGAGGTCCAGCAATGATCGGGGAAGCAGCCGATGGGCCATGAAGACACTGGGAGTTCAGCGCCCCTACCTCCAAATTCGAACCCAGGTTACCTGACGGCGATAGAAATGGAGAACATGCAGTTGAGGAGTCATCTAGCCAAAGTGAATAAGCAAATTGAGGAAGTCTTGGCCCGACTACCCCCTCTTGCAACCGACGTTAACGTCGGAAAGAGGCAAAGCGGGACTCACAAGTCCCGCATGGATAGTCGGCCCAGACCCAGTCGGTCGGTTAGAACCTCAACCCCGAGTTCTGCGCCCATGTCGTGCCATAAATAGGAAACTATGTTTGACAAGTTTCCCAGGGCCCATCAACAAGTCAGCCGGTTAGTCAGAACTTCAACTCCAAGTTCAGCTCCATCGTCGAATGCACCCAGGAGAGCTCGTGGCAATTCGCGAAGGAGGTCCGAGGAAAGCTCGCGCAGGCAACCTGCTCCGGCCAGCCCTCCTGTACCGCGGTCAGATCGTCGGGCATAGGAAGTTGGAGGTGGTGGGTGATATCGCCCAATAATTCCTAAGCGGTTGCAGTAGTAATCGGGCTATGTCGTATCCACAGAGAGGCAAACACAACTAAAGATTAGATTAGTAAATAAAAGATAAAAATAAAGTAGAATTGAAAAGATGGATTTTGTGAAATTAAAATGATAGATTAGAGAAAATGATCAGATAAAGAGCATGGCAAGGTAGAGATGTAGTGCTGTAAAACCTATTCTAATATTGATATTAATTCAAAACACAGTTGCAATTCTACACCATTAATTGCAACTGGAAGATGTATATGTTAACAACACAAATTAAATAATCTAGATTAAATTGAATCTAACTCCAAATTTCATAGCATATCATATTATATATCCAAGAGCGACAAAATACCACTGGCAGAATGCAGTAAAAGACATACAATATAACAAATATACTAAAATAAATTAACAATCTAAGTTACATAAGAAAAGCATGACTGAACTTATATAAAAGATGCTAAATAATTTTAGAAAAGAAATTAGAAGATGAAAAACAAAATAATTAATGAGATATGGAAATGAAGCATAAGAATAATCAATATCAATATTGAGAATGAAAATTACAACAACTACACTCTAACCTCACCAATATTTCTAAAATAATTCACTCATTTTTGTCACCTAAAACAAGCAAAATTAAACTAGAAATAAGAAAAGTAACAAAATAACAAAGTGTATTTTTACCACTCTACAATCTGATGATTTTCTTAAGTTAATTCTGGTTCTCTATTTATAGAGAAAATCTAGTCCCAAATGTTGTAAAATCGTACAAGACACAGTGGAGAGAGTGGCTCATAAAGCTGAAATATGGGACACATGGCGGGCTCTTATTCGCGGCAAATAGGGAGTGGCAGACGTGTGCAGTAGAAGGTGGGAGTGTTGAGGACTTGGGCATCAAGACTTTGAAGACTTCAATGTTTGACTAATTGATATGAGCCTAGTCTGATATTGCTTGAGATCACGATTGGGTCTTGTTCCTGATTCTTGGGCCGAAAAATAAATGGTCCAAGCACTTGATTGGAGGATGAACATATCTCTTTCTTTTCTCTATAAATGTACTATATATAGCTTATTTGGAAAAGAAGACCCAGGTGAGTCTCCAACTTCTCTTTAATGAAGTATATATATATATACTTAGCCTTGGACTAGATGTTGTGCTAAAAAAATATTTCATCAGGCTTTGGGCTTGGACTGGTTTGGGCCTAATTGTCTTCAAAAATGCAATTTTTTTTCTTCTTTTTTTTTTTGTGTCAAAATACATTTTATTTCCTGGAAATTAAACAAAAAGTAAATCAAAATTAATATTTTCAAATATAAAATATATGACAATAAATCCTTGAAAATATTAACTAAAACTTAATTAATTTTACACTTTAAGACTAATAAAATGATATTTTTGAGCACTAATAAGTGGGATAGAGCGACCGCGAGCTAGTTTGATCTGACCATATGGGACTAGCATCGCTTCACCAGTTAGGCATCCCCCTTCGTCGATAAGATATTCATCTCCTCCTCGTCCTGCTCGAGATATTACTGCGTACGGGAACAGCAGGAGGAATCCTCCTCCCGCCATTCCTGCTCATCGCCCGCTAGCGCGCGGAAATGTCCCGGATCCTCTTCCCCAGCAGCAGGCTCTGAGTTTTCCAAATGGGAGCAATTGGACCAAAAGCCATCGAAGTGGCAGATCTGGTGGAGACCTGCGAAATCATCTAAGTTCGGCGTAAAGCCCTCATGCCGCCTCGAGGATCGACCTTCGAGATCGCCTCAACTCGCAAAGGGGAGCGTCGTCCAGAAACGAAAGTCATGCTCGTCGAGAGGATGGTCCTTCCGAAATATGCGACAATGGGAATGTCCCACTAAACTAAGCTCATGCTTGGAGGGACAATAACCCGCCTAACATGAACAACGGGACAGGGATTGTTGAACAACCCCAGAACAACCCAGGTATAAAAGACCAAACCCTCGAAAGGCTAGCTCAAATGGAGGTACTAATGAAGAGGCTCCTGTCAGAGAAGGGAAAGGACGAATACGAATCGGGGGACGAGCTTGAGCTTTTTGCCCCGAACATCGCAGCAACGGCATACCCGCCGGGTTTCAGGAGGCCCCATCTCTCAAAATTCGATGGAGACGGAGACCCGTCGGATCACTTGGGGATGTTCAACACCCTGATGATGGCCCATAATATCGGACCTGAGCTGAGGTGCCTGATATTCCCTTCGAATCTGATCGGGCCAACTAGGCAATGGTTCAAGCAGTGCAAGAAGCAGTCGATCAGCTCGTGGAAGAATTTCTCTACTGACTTCAAGAGGACATTCCGAGCCTCCCAAGCGGTCCGCGTCAAAGCGGATACCCTGGCGGACGTGAAGCAATAGCTCGGGGAGTCTTTAAAAGCTTACCTGAGTAGGTTTGCCAACGTTGCGGCCCGAGCTAGGGACGCAGACGAAAGTTCCAGACTCATGGCTATAAGAACTGGAATCCTTGTTGGGGGCGGGCTGTGGAAAGAAATCCAAAGGAAAGGTGTCAACACTGTGGATGAATTATTGAACAAGGCCCAGGAATGGATAAATTTGGAAGAAGCGAGAGCATCGGTTGCGGGAACCAGCCAAGTCCCTGATCAGCCCGTTGGAGCGGAAACGGACGTCGTGAAAACGACTCAGACCATTATCCAGAATAACCAAGGGGGTGGAGGCAAAAGAAAGGGAAACGGCGAGGGTGGCCAACACGGTCCAAAGAAGAGCAAGCCCGTGGAAAATTCAAACCGGTCTATGCGGTTTATACCGATCTCACAAAATCTAGGGAACACATTTTCCTAGCGAATTCTGCCCACCTTCCCTGGAAAAGGCCAGAGCCCTTAAAACATCAGAAGGCTAAGAGAGAACCTTCAAAATTTTGTCGATTCCACAACGACATCGGTCACAACACCGATGATTGCAGGCATCTAAAGGATGAGATTGAGACACTCATCCGGGCCGGACCCTTGGCTCAGTATGCCTGAAATAGGGTCTCTTCGAATCAGCCAGCCAGGCAAAACGTTCAATCAGCTCCGAAAGCCCCAGCGAATCCGGCCAGAGCCCACGTGGGGCAGGACCTCCCTCCTCCAATAGTAGGAGGAGAGATAACCACCATTTCTGGGGGCCCCCATCTGGCAGGCTCGAGCAGAGGTGCTCAGAAAAGATACATCAATGAATTAAAGTCTCGTAACAGAATCAAATTTATCCCAGAGCAGCCCATACCCAAGCAACAACGATTAGAGAGACACCCAATCAGTTTCACCGAAGAGTATGCCAGTCATGTCCAGTTCCCACATAACGATCCTCTAGTTATAATCTCCCAGCTCGCCAATAGGAGAGTCAGGAGGGTGTTAGTTGATAATGGGAGTTCTGTGAACTTGTTGTTTCGGTCCACGTTAGAAAAAATGGGGCTGTCAGTTACCGAACTGAAGGCCACTTCCATCATGCTGTATGGGTTCTCTGGCGAAGGGTCGGCAACGATAGGCACGATTGAATTAGTAATAACCTTGGGAGAGGGACCCCGAACTGTCTCCAAACTCCTCGAGTTCGTGGTTATCGACTGTCCCACCGCGTACAACGCAATTCTGGGTCGCCCTACGTTGATGGCGTTTGAAGCCATAACTTTTATCCGCCACCTCGCGGTCTAATTCCCCTCCTCTACGGGGGTATGTACGGTCTGAGGTGATCAGCTCGCTGCCAGGGAATGCTATAGCATTTCCATGAAGGGAAAATCACAACCCGGGTAGTAGACGATGACCATTCAAGGCGGAAGTTAGGAACCTCAGGAAAAGGGAACTAGCTCTGGGATAAAGGAATCTCAGCTGGTCGACGACGTAGGTACCACCCTGAGTAACAATATCGACCCTAGAATTGGCAAAGATATGTCCGAGCTCCAGGCTATCGAAGAGCTCGAAGAGGTAAATATCGATCCTAAAGATCCTTCGAGGATCGTTAGGCTCGAAAAAACCTTAGTAATGAGAGAAAGGCGAAGCTACTGAAATTCCTGCAAGTAAATCTAGATGTTTTCGCTTGGTCTCATGAAGACATGGTGGGGATCAGCTCGAGCATCATCATGCATACCCTTAGCTTAGACAAAAGCAAGCCTGCGAAGTCGCAAAAACAAAGGCGTCTGGGCACGACCCGAGCTGCGGTCCTGGACGAGGAAGTTGCTTGGCTTTTAAAGTGCGGTTTTATCCGCGAGGCAAAATACCCGATCTGGGTCGCCAATCCTGTTCTGGTCCCGAAGCCCAACGAAAAATGGCAGACCTGTATCGACTTTTCTGACTTGAATAAAGCGTATCCCAAGGATTGCTTCCCCCTGCCAAGGATCGACTAGTTGGTGGACGCCACGGCAGGACACGAGCTCATGTCCTTCATGGGTGCATACTCTGGTTACAACCAAATCGCTATGAATCCTGCGGACCAGGAGCATACCAGCTTCATGACCCCAACCAATGTTTATTGTTACAAAGTCATACCCTTCGGGCTGAAAAACGCCGGAGCTACATATCAGAGACTAGTCAACAGATTGTTCGTTAATCAGATCGGGAAAAACATGGAAGTGTATGTTGACGACATGTTGGTCAAGTCAAAAACTGCTGATGACCATGTTCCCGATCTGAGATAATGTTTTGAAATCCTAAGGAAATATGGTATGAGGCTGAATCCCAAAAAATGTACCTTCGGGGTTGCGTCAGGAAAATTTCTGGGTTTCATAGTCAACACCAGAGGAATAGAGGCGAACCTCGATAAAATCAGATCGCTACTTGAAATGCCATCACCCCGGTTGCAAAAAGACGTCCAAAGTCTGACAGGAAGGGTGGTAGCCCTTAATCGGTTCATTTCCAAATCAACCGACAAATGTTTTCCATTCTACAACCTACTCCAGGGAAATAAAAAATTCGAGTGGACCGAAGAGTGCGAGCGTGCCTTCCTCGACCTAACAGCACATTTAGCCGAGCCGCCCGTGTTGTCTAAACCAATAGCAGGAGAGCCTTTTTTTCTTTACCTAGTTGTCACAGAAGATGCGGCTAGAGCCGTGCTGGTCCGGGAGGAGGACCGGTCTCAGAAGCCAATCCATTACATTAGCAAAAGGCTCCTCGGAGCCGAATCTCGATATCCGTTGATGGAGAAAATGGCGTTCTGCCTTATCACGGCCTCCAGAAAGCTTAGGCCGTATTTCCAGTCCCATTCAATCCACGTCATAACCGATCAACCTTTAAGGCAGGTACTGCAGAAACCTGAGGCATCGGGACATCTTTTGAAGTGGGCTATTGAGCTCAGCCAATTCGAGATACTATACGTGCCACAAACTGCGATCAAAAGCCAAGCTCTGGCAGATTTCGTGGCAGAGTGCACTGGATTCCAAGAGGAACCGGTGGAAGAACCGGTGCAGACCTGGTGGAAAGTCTTTGTGGACGGTTCATCTAATGAGAACAGGTCCGGAGTTGGAATCATTTTGATTTCCCCAAAGGGACATCGTTTCCACTCCGCGTTACGATTCGGATTCGAAGCGTCCAACAACGAGGTCGAGTACGAAGCTTTATTGGTTGGGCTGAGGGTGGCCAGGGAGCTAAAGGCTAGGGCCATCCAGTGTTATAGCGATTCCCAGCTCGTGGTAAACCAGGTATCAGGGGAATACCAAGCGCGGGGAACCAAGATGGCGGCTTAACTGGCCAAGGTAAAGAAGGAGCTGTCCGCTTTTGAGTACAGCCTAGTCGAACAGATCCCTTGGGAGCAGAACGCCAATGCTGATGCCCTAGCAAAGCTGGCCACCTCCAAGGAAGCCGAAACCTTGAGCCTGGTACCAGTGGAGATCCTAGAGAGACCAAGTGTGGCAGAGAATACAGGAGAGATCGAAATGATCGATGCCAGGCCCACCTGGATGACTCCCATAGTCGAATATCTTACCACAGGGAAGTTACCCGAAGAGTGAAAGGACGCAAGAAAGATACTCTACCAAGCTCCGAGGTATACGGTCATAGACAGAATGTTGTATCGGCGTGGCCTCTATCTGCATCTTTTGCGATGTGTTCTGCCAGAGGAGGCTAGAACCATTTTGCAGGAGGTGCATGAAGGCTTTTTTGGAGATCACACTGGGGGGCAAAGCCTGGCCTTGAAGATATTGAGGCAAGGATATTATTGGCCCACTTTATCAAAGGACTCGATCTCTTACGTACAAAGATGTGACAAGTGCTAGCGGTTCGCCACGATCGCCCGAGCTCCTCCAGTCGAGCTGAAGATGATCTCATCCCCATGGCCGTTTGTGGTCTGGGGGATTGACTTAGTTGGTGCCCTACCCACGGGAATATGAGGAGTTCGCTATGCGGTAGTAGCTATTGACTACTTCACGAAGTGGGCAGAAGCGGAGCCCCTGGCAACAATAACATCAAAGAGAGTCCTCGATTTTGTGGTTAAGAATATTGTCAACCGGTTCGGACTGCCGAAGAAGATTGTGTCGGATAACGGAACCCAGTTTGATAGCGACCTCTTCACCGAATTTTGCGGGAGACACGACATAATTAAAAGTTTTTCCTCCGTGACCTACCCCCAGGCTAATGGGCAGGTCGAGGCTGTGAACAAGACACTCAAGGTGAGTCTTAAGAAGAAACTGGACGAAGCCAAGGGAGTTTGGCCCAAGCAGCTCCCGCAGGTTCTATGGGCCTACCGGACCTCGACGGGGCACACCCCTTTTTCCTTGACCTTCGGGAGCGAGGCCGTCCTTCCTGTCGAAACAAAGATAGCCTCGCATAGGGTCCAGGCCTTCAGCCAATAGCAGAATGACAAATTGATCAGCGCATCCCTCGACCTGATTGACGAAAAGCGAGAAGATTTACAGTTGCACCTCTCACATTATCAGCAAAAGATCACTCGTTATTTTAACTCCAAGGTCCAAAGGCGTGCTTTTGGGTTAGGAGACCTGGTGCTTCGAAGAGTGTTTTTAGCAGGCAAGGACCCCAAATATGGTTCTTTAGGCTCGAGCTGGGAAGGGCCCTATCAAATCATCGAAATCGTATAAGAAGGTACCTTCAAATTAGCCCGGCTTAATGGAGAAAGGGTGCCACAAACCTGGAATGCTGTGCATTTGAGAAAATATTATCAGTGATCAAATCACTCCTTAATGTAAGGCTTGCGTATAAAAGCCAATTAGCTATATGAATAAAAAAAATATAACGGTTTTTTATTTCATTTATGTCTGTACGATCTTGTTTGTGTAATTAGTTCAAGTAACTAGGAAGTAGACTTGCATGAGGGGCAGATCACCCAGCCAACCAGGTCCTAAAACTTAGAAGTTGGTTAAATTGATTAACCAGTGGTTTTTCTAAAAAGCATGAGGTATCGATAAAACTAACGCAAACTAAGTTTTTAAAATTAAATATCCTGGGCACAACCAGGTCCTAAAACTTAGAAGTTGGTTAAATTGATTAACCCGTGTTTTTTCTAAAAAGCACGAGGTATCGATAAAACTAACGCGAACTAAGTTTTTAAATTTAAATATCCCAGCCAACCAGGTCCTAAAACTTAGAATTCAGTTACATTGATTAACCAGTGATTTTTCTAAAAAGCACGAGGTATCGATAAAACTAACGCGAACTAAGTTTTTAAAATTAAATATCCTGGGCACAACCAGGTCTTAAAACTTAGAAGTTGGTTAAATTGATTAACCAGTATTTTTTCTAAAAAGCACTAGGTATCGATAAAACTAACGCGAAATAAGTTTTTAAAATTAAATATCCTGGACACTACCAGGTCCTTAAACTTAGAAGTTGGTTAAATTGATTAATAAGTGTTTTTTCTAAAAAGCACGAGGTATCGATAAAACTAACGCGAACTAACTTCTCATTATCTGTTGGCAGGCTCAGCACTGGTGCAGTGATCAACCGCCGCTTCAACTCTTTAAAGCTGTTCTCACATCGATCTGTCCACACATACTTGGTCTTCTTCCTTGTCAGTTCTGTCAACGGAGTAGCAATTCTGGAGAACCCCTCTACAAACCGCCGGTAGTAACCTGCTAGTCCAAGGAAACTTCTAACTTCAGGAACACTGCTGGGTCTAGGCCAATCTCTCACTGCTTCCGTCTTGCTTGGGTCGACCAGTAACCCATCCTTACTAATAATATGGCCTAGAAATGAAACTTGCGATAACTAGAACTCGCACTTGCTAAACTTAGCATATAGCTTATGCTCTCTTAACCGCTGCAACACCAGGCGCAGATGATGCTCATGCTCTGTCTCTGACTGGGAGTATACTAGGATATCATCAATAAACACAATCACGAACTTATCCAGGTAATCCTTGAAAATTCTGTTCATCAAATCCATAAATGCCGCCGGGGCATTGGTTAACCCAAAGGACATAACCAAAAATTCATAATGCCCATACCGCGTCCGAAATGCAGTCTTTGGTATGTCCTCTTCCCTGATCCTCAACTGATAGTAGCCTGATCGGAGATCAATCTTCGAAAACACTGTACCCCCTTGAAGCTGATCAAATAAATCGTCGATCCTAGGCAATGGGTACTTGTTCTTGATGGTCAACTTATTCAACTCCCTGTAATCGATGCACATCCTGAGCGATCCATCCTTTTTCTTAACAAATAAAACTGGAGCACCCCATGGCGAGAAACTCGGTCTGACAAACCCCAAATCCAGTAGTTCCTGCAGCTGAATCTTCAATTCCTTTAATTCTGCCGGAGCCATTCTGTAAGGTGCCTTGGATACTGGCTCTGCTCCCGGAGCCAACTCTATGACGAACTCAATCTCCCGCTGTGGCGGAAACCCCGGCAGATCCGCTGGAAACAAGTCTGGAAACTCGCAGACAACTCTGGTTTCATTCGGTCCCACTGCCGCCACCTTGGAGGAATCTACTATACTCGCTAGGAATCCTATGCAACCCTCCGGCATCAGGTCTCTAGCCTTTAGTGCCGAGATCATAGGCACCTGCGGTCCATCCACCGTTCCCACGAACACAAAGGGTGCCTCGCCCTCCGGTTCAAAGGTCACCATTCGTCGCCTACAATCAATGGTTGCTCCATACCGCGTCAACCAATCCATCCTTAGTATTATATCAAAATCATCCATCTCTAGTTCAATCAAGTCAACAAACAATTCTCTACCGTCTACCACTACTGGTAAGGCTCTAACCCACCTCCTAGAGACTACCAGCTCTCCTGTAGGCAATATAGTCTGAAAACCCCTAGCATACAAAATACTAGGTCTACACAGCTGATCAATCACCCTAGCAGAAACAAATGAGTGCGTAGCACCAGAATCAATCAATGCAGTAAACAAGGATCCAGCGCTAAAAATCTGACCTGTGACCACTGAAGGACTGGCCTCAGCCTCAGTCTGAGTCAAGGTGAAAACCCTAGCAGGTGCGAGGCTGTCTCCCTGCCTAGGCTCCTCCTTCTTAGCCTGCGGGCAATCTTTCTTCAAGTGACTGGTGCTCCCACAAACAAAGCATGCCCTGGTCCGGCACTCGCCCTGATGGTGTCGCCTGCATCGAGGACACATCGGAAGGCTTCTCCAGCTGTCATTTCCGCCCTGGCGGCCACCCACAGAACCGCGAACCCTCCGGTCAGAACCATAAGGAGCAAATGAGTCTGGTACTCTCCTCTTCTGCTCACTGGGGCCGTTGCCCCGACTAGGCCCAGAAGAAGAAGGCACTACTCTCCTGGTATCACGCCTAGCAGCGCCATCCTTCCAGATCTGATCCTCAGCCCTCTCAGCAGTGGGGCCTTGTCTACCACTTGTGCATAGGTAGACTCTGGAGTCATTGTGATACTCACGTCACGGGCGATCATTACATTTAATCCCCGTATAAATCTGTCCCTTCTGGCCGCATCAGTCGGCACTAGCTCTGGCGCAAACTTCGCCAATCTGTCGAATACCAGGGCGTACTCGGTGACGAATAACCTGCACTGAGTCAGGTTGTTGAACTCATCTGCCTTCGCAGCTCGGACGGCTACGCTGTAGTATTTCTCGTTAAAAATGCCCTTGAATTCTTCCCAAGTCATAGTTGTAGTATCTCTCCGCTGCCCAACTACCTCCCACCATATTCGTGCATCCTTTCTAAGCATATAACTGGCACAATCAACCCTATCCCTTCCTTCAACCCTCATGAAGTCCAGGATCACAGACATCGTACCCATCCACTGCTCAGCTTGCAGTGGGTCTGCTCCGCCCTCAAAGGTAGGGGGTTGCTATTTTCTAAATCTTTCATACAGAGGTTCCAACCTGTTCCTAGTCACAGGTTGAACCGGAGCTGGTACCACGCTAGGCGGTGGTGGTATCACAGTGGCTGGTGGAGGAGCTGGTTGCCTCAACTGACTAAGCTCTTCCTCTGTTTTCTTCAACCTAGCCTCCATCTCCGCTAAAATCTGTTGCCAGTTCTGAGGAGCAGGTGGAGGGTCCTGCCCCTGGTTATCATCCTCGGCCTGAATGCCGCGGAGTCTCGACGATTGGCGAGGCATTACAACTAAATGCCTGCAATCAGTGACACCGCTCATTAGGCATGATAACTAGGTCCAATTTCCACCTCTCAATCTCAACAACAACCAAGATCAATCGACCAAAATGACATACATATATCATGCAGCATACAACGGGCCTTGCCCTGGCATCATGCATATGTTATTTCAATCATCATGCTCATAACAATCTAGGCAGGCACACAAAGCATTAAACACATATTCATGAATATATCAATCGACCATACCAAACCACCCTGAGTCGAGCTTTTCAATGGCAGCGTGCGTACATGTTCGGTCGATCTCCAGAACCAATAAACCTTGGCTCGCTCTGATACCAAGTTGTAACGCCCTACTACCTTAGAGCCGTTACTAAGTGAGTTTAAAATAGAAATCGTGCTTTTGACTGACTCTAAGTGGTTTCTAAAACCAAAAGTGTGGATAAATCAGAATTTAAGACTGTACTCTTTAAAATGTTTAACTTCATTGAAAACGTAAGTATAAAACATCTGGGATCCCAAAATAAGGTTTACAAAATATTTACAACTCAAAAATAGATTTACATCAGGTTAACTATCAAAAGAATGGATCAATATAGCCATTTACAAAATGCCCCCAACCAAAGCAGTCGGGCAGGCCGAACATGTATGCGCCGCCCCCACGCTCTCCATACTCATGGCCGGTTGACAGACTCCTTGCTTTTACCTGCCACACGGTGCACCCGTGAGCCGAAGCCCAGCAAGAAAACCCAAATAGCACATAACATATGCAATAATAATATCACTGCCATAATTCACTGATAAATAGGAAAATCATCGATTTAAACAAGCACGGCCATGCCGCCCCAGAGGCCTTACCAAAGCTTGGGGTCTCGGTCCTTACCGTAGGATAACTCATGTATCCCTTGGGTCCCACCCTTGCTATAGCATCCCATGTGCTGAGCGTTGCTTCCGGCCCCACTGCCGTACCCGGCCCTTGCCGCTCTCGGCCTTGCCGTTCATTCAATTACAATCACACATATCATACATTATGAAATAACCATTCAAACATACAATAGTTTATCTAAGATTACACATTTGCACACAATACAAGCTAGGGCCGTGCCCTACAATCACACAGTGGGCCCATGCCCTAATCTCGGGTGTTACAGTTTTCTTACCTTTAGATTCAGTAGCCTTGATCACCTGACTCCTTGAGCACGATCTTACCCGAGCCCTAGCGCTTACCTAAGAAAAATTCACAAGTCAAAGTCATCACCAACCTCAAGTCGCAAACCTAGCCTCGGGACTAATCCCGAGCCCCCGGGATGTCCTAGATCCCCAAAACAAAGTGGCGGAATCGAGCCCCAAACCCTAGGTCAAAATCCCTTCACAAAAGCCCAAAAATCCCCTCTGTGAACAGTGCAGCGCTACAGCGCTCAAAAGAGGGCGCTGTAGCGCTACAAGCAGAACCACCCTCACCAGACAGGGGCTAGCGCTACAGCGCCCCCTGCCTAGCGCTGTAGCGCTAGTTGCAGCAGACCAAAACCAAAAATCGCATCTTGCGATTTTCTTCCCCCATTTCGACCCCAAACTTGCCCAACTCTTTCTCAAGCCCAAAAACAAACTCATACACACCACACACTCATCCCAAGCACCCCATGAACTCAATCCCAAGCTCAAGCAACCCACAATTCAAAATCTAACCCAATGAACCCAAAAACCAGAAAATCACTCAAACAACAAGGATAGGGTCTTAGAAATCATACCGTGGGTGGAATTTCGACCTTGAACTGAACCCTAGACCTCCTTGGTTTGCACCTTCACAACCTTGACCTGTTTTCCCCAAAAACCCCATCCATTTAGCTCAAAAACACAGCTCAAAACCAGCAAAATCCTAAAACCGAAAACCTCAAGAACTTACCTCAAATCTCTGATGTGATCTTGCTAATCCCTTGCCAATCCTCAAGCCTAGCTTAGGATCCTTGATGCTCAGCTAACCCTAGCTTCCCACTGAGCTTAACCTCAAGAAAAATCAAGTGAAGTGGTTGGGAGAGCCACAAACCGAATCTTCAAAGCCAAACCCTTCAGTTTTCCCCCTCTTCCTTCTCTTCCTTCTTTCTTTCTTTTCAGCCTATGCTTTTCTCTACAAAATCCACTAAGTATAAAGACCTTCTTTATTTTATCTCTTACAAGCCTAATGACCAAAATTCCCTCCCTTACTAATTCTAAACCTTTATGTCCATAAAGGGGCATTTTAGTCATATTACCCAAATTCCCACTAATTCCTCAAGTGTTCCTAAAATTCCCGCTCACTACCCAATACCGGATTAATCATCAAATATATTCCCAGATTCTCAATTAAACTCCCCAGGCTTAACCCAAGCCTGGTACAGGTTCCCGCTTTGACTTTCCGCTAACCCGCTCATTCTAGGATCGTCTCGAGTCATAGATCACAGGTATCAACATAGTCAGGCCCAACATGGCCAAATTACAAATATGCTCAATCAGGTCTACATGCATACTAATTCACATAGTCATGCATCACAATTAATCACATAATCATATAACGTGCATTAAATCATAATCATGCATAAAACTCATTAAAGACACACACAGAATTCCTTTATGCCCTCCAGGCACACTATCCCAGGCCCTAAGCCTTAATACCGAATTTGGGGTCGTTACAACTATCCCCTCCTCATGAAAATTTCGTCCTCGAAATTTACCTGAACAACTCGGGATACCGCTCCCGCATATCCGATTCCAGTTCCCATGTCGCCTCTTCGACCTTGCTATTCCTCCACAATATCTTAACCAAGGCGATGGTCTTGCTCCTCAAGACCTTGTCCTTCCTATCAAGTATCTGAACAGGCTTTTCTTCGTACGATAAATCCCGATCCAATTCCAAGTTCTCATAGCTCAACACATGAGTAGTGTCCGAAACATACTTCCGGAGCATGGATACATGAAACACGTCATGAACCCCTGATAGAGCTGGAGGCATTGCTAACCTGTAAGCCACCTCCCCGACTCGTTCCAGAACCTCAAAGGGGCCAACAAACCTGGGACTCAGCTTGCCCCGAACGCCGAATCATTTTACTCCTCTCAGGGGCGAAACCCTGAGGAATACATGGTCACCAACCTGAAATTCCACGCTCCTGCGTTTCTGATCTGAATAACTCTTCTGGCGACTCTGGGAGGCGAGCATACGAGCTCTAATCTTCTCAAGTGCCTCATTGGTCCTCTGAACCATCTCAGGACCTAAATACCTTCTCTCACCTGCCTCATCCCAGTGAATCGGCGATCTGCACTTTCTCCCATACAACATCTCATACGGAGCCACTCCGATAGTCGCCTGATAACTATTGTTGTATGAGAACTCAATCAGAGGGAGATACCTACTCCAAGATCCCTCAAAATCCAACACACAAGCTCGTAACATATCCTCCAGTATCTGAATTGTCCTCTCAGACTGCCCATCCGTCTGAGGATGATAAGCGGTACTAAACCGGATTTGTGTTCCAGCTGATGTGGGGATCAGACGAGAGATACAAGATGAGTCTCATACGACACCGTACTCACTTCATCCGGGTACCACGAAGATGTATCAGGATCTGCGAACTTTGTATTGGTGGCCCGGGATGAAGAAGGATGTGGTAGAGTACATTGCCAGATACTTAACCTGTCAGTAGGTGAAAGCTGAGCATCAGCGACCAGCAGGGTTGCTTCAACCTTTGGGTATTCTTGAGTGGAAATGGGATAACATTACCATGGATTTTGTGGGAGGTTTACCCAGGACAGTGGGACTTCATGACTCGGTGTGGGTGATAGTGGATAGATACACCAAGTCAGCCCATTTCCTTCCAGTGAGGTCGACATATATTGTGGATCAGTATGCTGAGTTGTATGTGAGGGAGATCGTACGTCTCCATGGGGTTCCTAAGTCTATAGTATCAGACCGGGATCCTATCTTCACTTCCAAGTTTTGGGGTGGTTTGCAGAAAGCTTTGGGGACTCAGTTGAAGTTCAGTACAACCTTTCATCCTCAGACTGATGGACAGTTTGAGAGGACGATCCAGGTATTGGAGGATATGCTCAAAGCATGTGTGATTGATTTTGAGGGTTCATGGAGTAAGTACCTTCCGTTGATTGAATTTTTGTATAACAATAGTTATCAATCAACGATTGGAGTGGCTCCCTATGAGATGTTGTATGGGAGGAAGTGTAGGTCACCCATTCACTGGGATGAGATGGGTGAGAGGAGATATTTGGGGCCAGATATGGTTTAGAAGATAAGTGAGGCCATAGAGAAGATCCGGGCTAGGATGCTCGCATCTCAGAGTAGACAGAAAAGCTACGCTGATCCTAAGCGTAGGGATGTGGAGTTCCAGGTTGGGGACCATGTCTTTCTCCGAGTTTCACCATTGCGAGGGGTGAGGAGGTTTGGAAAGAAGGGCAAGTTAAGCCCTAGATTCACTGGACCATTCGAGATCCTGGAAATGGTTTGTCAGGTGGCTTACAGGTTAGCTTTGCCGCCATCGTTGTCTGGAGTTCATGATGTATTCCATGTCTCCATGCTTCAAAAGTATGTCTCAGATGTGACTCATGTGTTGAGGTATGAAGATTTGGAGTTACAGACAGATTTGGCTTATGAGGAGCAACCAGTTTAGATTCTGGATCGGAAAGATAAAGTATTGCGGAATAAGACGATTCCTCTAGTTAAAGTGCTGTGGAGGAATAGTAAGGTCGAGGAGGCGACCTGGGAGCTTGAGACGGCGATGCGGGATCAGTATCATGAGTTGTTCAGGTAAATTTCGAGGACGAAATTTTCATTAGGAGGGGATAGTTGTCACGACCCAAATTTGCTAATAAGGCTTAAGGGCCTTGATTAGTGTGCCTGGAGGGCATAATGGGAATTATGTGTGACTTTAATGATTAAGATGCATGGTTATGATTTAAAGCATGTTATATGACTATTTGAGATGCATGACTATGTGTATTAGTATGCATGTAGGCCCTAATTAGGTTAGAAGGGCATAATCGTAATTTTTGCCATTATGGGCATAATTGTATTGATATATGTGATAATTGTTGAGACCACATTATTATGTGGATAAATCTGTGATCTGTGACTCGAGACGATCCTAGTGAGCAAAGTAACGAAAAAGTCATGGCGGGGATTTGTACCCGGCTCGGGGTGAGCTCAGGGGTATAAATGGGAATTTAGCGAATATACTGGAGTCTATCTTGACATTGAGGAATGTTTACCGAGTTTTTCGGAAACGAATACAAACAGAATAATAAAAAGATAAGAACTGTAGAAATGCTGAAATGTAACTAAACAAACAGTGTTTTTACGTGGTTCAGGCGTTAACAAGCGCTAGTCCACGAGTCGATGTTATTATACTTGGAAAAGGTTACAGTAAGATGGCTGGTGCACAAGAACTTCACACACTCACAGTGTTTCTCTCGGGTTCTCTTGAAGAAGAAGAAGCTAGAGAGATTTTAGTAGAGTTTTTGCTATGTGATTTGTTGGTCCTCCCTCTTCTTGTAAAATGAAGGGGTCTTTATAGCTAGGGTTTCGGATTAGGGTTTTTCTCTACCTCCATGAGTCTTAATTACACCAGCCATAAATGGGGAATACAATTACTGTAGTAGCATGGCTACAAGACTCTATGTGGGTATATTTACGTGAAAGTATGGGGAACACACAAAGTCAGTCGTCTTTTCCAAGTTGTCAGCGGAACAGTAGGCGAAAAGGTACCCTTAGGCGTGCTGGGATGTGTGCGGCTTTGACCTGACGGGCGTGTCAGGCGGGATCCTGTGTCAGGTGGATATCATTCCAAATATGCCTCCTCCAGGACTCGACCGCTTGGTTTTGTTCTGTGCGAGGCACGGAACTGTTTCCGCGGAGACCACTCGAAGAGCTTCTCCTGGAAGGGGCTTCCCCGAAGGACACCTCTTCGGGAGTCCGGGAGAGCTGACGAGTTTCCGTGTTGTGGTTGCTTGGAAGAGTAATCCGGACACTAAACAGGAGAGGCGAAGCCTTTCTGCCCATCCGCGAGCTCTGGCTACCTACCGTGAAAGACATCGATAATTCTGCTTCCCCGAGGACATCAATCTAAACGCTATCCGGAAATCTGGATAACATTTACCCCCCAAGGTCACGGAGCATTGAGAGATCCGGGAGCTTGTACAGTCCTCCGGGTATTTCGGTCTCTTAGATTAGGCGAGGGGCCACCTTCTGTGTTCCCGGAGGGGTTCCTTTTTCCCGCCTGAGTGTTAGTATGAAAAAGAAAGGGAATTTCTTCTGTTTGAACTCAAGTACTCAAGTGCGGTAAGGACCACGTGTCATGCGGGGAATGGTTCTGCGACCAAGACGTGTGCGTGAGGTGACTGGTAGAGTATGCGTGCGTCAGTCATCTCAGTAATGATTTGACGGTTTTTAATGGTACTCCGGGCCCGAGGTGGTGTAATGATGGGAAATAAATACTTTATTCCCATCCGAGGAGTCATAAATAGGATCGTCGCTTCATCTCCAGCCGTTGGATCTGATGCACACGGAATGGGAAGATCGGGACCGTCTTTTTGAGGAATTCGAAACGACTTCTTCCCTGCTATAAAAACGAGGGAAAGGACCTTTCTTCCTCTTTACGCTTTCAAATTCTCTATTTTTCGGATTTTCAGATTTCCAAACCTTCGAACTCTCGGGCTTCCCAGCTTCCGTTCCTCTGAACTTGCCACTTGAAGCTCTAACGGCTGATATCTGTTCCCACGTAGTTTCTAGGTTACGAAGGTTTCCTGGTTCCAACGGCCAGGTTCCTTTCACCGTATTTTAACTTTCCTAAGGCAGATAGCCAATCCCGGGACTTGTAGTTATACTGTTCGCTGGGATTGCTAAGGTGAGCCGTTCCATGGTTTGGAACGGGAGTTCTTTTGGTGAGCGTCGCTAGACTTAAGGTTAGATCTTTACGAAGCAAAACTAACCGTTGTTGCGAACCTCATGGTGGATGACTTCAGGGACCTGGCATTGAGCCCTGCGAGGCAAGGCTCGTTGCCGTCGGGGAAATCGCCACGCCCACCAGGTGTGATCTCGGAGCAGGGGCTTTGCGAAGCAAGGCCTGCTGTGAGTGGTGGATCGACCATGTCTACTCCTGGAGCTGAAACTTGCAATGGTCGAGGAGCTCGCCATGCATTATTTTGTGAGATCCGGAGCTGGAGCCTGCGAAGCAAGGCTTACAACGGTCGCAGATCTTGCCATCTTTCGCCTTGCGGGACCCGGAGCTGGAGCTTGCAAAGCAAAGCTCTACAGCGATCGCGGATCTTGCCATCTTTTGCCTTGCGGGACCCGGAGCTGGAGCTTGCGAAGCAAAGCTCTACAGCGATCGCGGATCTTGCCACCTTTCGCCTAGCGGGACCCGGAGCTGGAGCTTGCGAAGCAAAGCTCTACAGCGATCACGGGTCTTGCCTAGCGGGACCCGGAGCTGGAGCTTGCGAAGCAAAGCTCTACAGCGGTCACGGGTCTTGCCTAGCGGGACTCGGAGCTGGAGCTTGCGAAGCAAAGCTCTACAGCGATCGCGGATCTTGCCACCTTTCGCCTAGCGGGACCCGGAGCTGGAGCTTGCGAAGCAAAGCTCTACAGCGATCACGGGTCTTGCCTAGCGGGACCCGGAGCTGGAGCTTGCGAAGCAAAGCTCTACAGCGGTCACGGGTCTTGCCTAGCGGGACCCGGAGCTGGAGCTTGCGAAGCAAAGCTCTACAGCGATCACGGGTCTTGCCTAGCGGGACCCGGAGCTGGAGCTTGCGAAGCAAAGCTCTACAGCGGTCACGGGTCTTGCCATCTTTCGCCTAGCGGGACCCGGAGCTGGAGCTTGCGAAGCAAAGCTCTACAGCGATCACGGGTCTTGCCTAGCGGGACCCGGAGCTGGAGCTTGCGAAGCAAAGCTCTACAGCGGTCACGGAGTATTCTGCAAAGGACTTGTCAGGGAGTTGGGGGTGTTTTGGCGTAGCTCTATGAACGTGCCTCAACCCCCAGTCCTGTCCATCGCTGGGCTACACAGGAGATAATTTTCATGATACATAATGGCAGGCATTTCCATGGCAATTTTCACATAAGCACATAATGCACATATGACACGTAATGCAAGCATGTTCATGGCAACAAATAAACCTAAGCTTAACAATTTAAACATTTCAAACAATTTAAAATTTTCAAACACAATGCTAGCACATAAGTGGTGTCCTGTGTACGTTTTGTTCAAGGGGCGTGCGGCTATGCCTTAGCCATGTATACCCCCCAAGTGAGCGTGGGGTCCGGACGTCTCCGGACCGCGTGGTCACTTGTTAAAACGCAGCTTTGAACACAGGGATAAAAAGTGCAGTAAAAGCGGAGTGAATCTCTCCGTGTTTCATTAAATCAGCCTGCTAGGCGTGAGTTTTACAACAGGGAGGATTATTTCCACACTTTTCACTTTTGCTAATTTCACCAAGGACTTCCGACTGGATGGTCCGGAGCCTACTGGTAGTAACGGCGGAGGTGCTCCGCGTTCCAGGCGCGCAGGACTTTAGATCCGTCGAGTCTCTTTAAGTGATACGTCCCATGGCCCACTTTTTCTTGGACTTCGTAGGGGCCTTCCCAGTTGGGTCCGAGGACTCCTACTCCCGGATCCTGCGTAGCAGGAAATACTCTCCGTAGGACAAGATCCCCAACTTCGAATGTACGGCTCTGGACTCTCGTGTTAAAGTGTCGGGCTATCTTGCCTTGGTACATTTTTAGTTGGACCTGCGACTGCTCCCGGAGCTCTTCGATCATGTCCAAGGACTCCTGGAGAAGGGCATGGTTCCGGGTAGGGTCGTAGGTATCTTGCCTGTGAGAGGGGATCATAGTTTCTACTGGGATGACGGCCTCGCAACCGAAGGTCATGGAATAAGGCGTGTGCCCCGTCGAAGTTCTCTCTGTTGTGCGATAGGCCCAAAGTATTCGCGGAAGTTCTTCCGGCCAGTGAGCCTTGCAGGCTTGGAGTTTTTTCTTCAACGTGGTCTTTAATATTTTGTTTACAGCTTCCACTTGCCCATTAGCCTGGGGTCTGGCGACTGCGGAAAAGCTTTTGATAATTCCATGCGAAGCACAGAAGTTCGTGAAGTGTTCACTGTCAAATTGCTTTCCGTTGTCGGGTGCTTCCGGCAAGGTGCGGTCCTCCGGAAATGGTGGCTACGTGTCCGTCAACGGGTGGCGGAGCAAGGCCGGGCGGATATGGGTTGCCCGGTCCTGGAGCCAACAAGGCAATGGGCGCCGGAGCGGGTGGAGCAGGAAATGCTGGGTACTGAGACCTGGGAGCTTGGGGGTGACCGGCTCCAGGAGCGCTAGCGGTCCCCCTCTGTCCCGGGGAATATGCAGCTCCGTGAACTACCCCCTGTCCAGGATAGATAATGGGTATCCTCACCCACTGACCGAGGTGTCCCGCTCTTGCCAGGGACTCGATCTCATCCTTCAGCTGAAGGCACTCGTTCGTGGTGTGCCCCACGTCTCCGTGGAACTCACACCTTCTATTGGAGTCTCGCGGACGTCTTCCTCCGTGAGACACTTTCGGGGGCTTCCTGTAGTTGACCATATTACAGGTCGCCCGATAGACATTCTCTCGCGAGTCTATCAAACTGGTATATTCCGTGAACTTGGGCTCATAATCCTTCCGGGGCTTCTTTGAATGGTCTCCCCGGTTGGAGTTTCTTCCGCTTCGTTTGCTCCGTGATTGGCTCAAATTTCGTTCTGGGGCTTCCGCTTGCGGCTGCGGCATGCCAGGAGCGATACTACATCCGGTTTGTACAGCTCCGTACCCAGAGAAATGGGTTTGACTCGGCGTCTGAGCAGACGCGGAAGGCCCGTACACACTTGGAGTGAATTGGGCTCCTGGAAGCGTGAGGGCTGGTGCGGGAGCTTGCGAAGCAAAGCTCGGCGCAGTCACGGAAGGCGTTGGAGCTGGGGGAACTCCAAAGGCCTGCTGGTAGGCATCCTCAAGGTTGATGATTCCCTGAGCCTTTGACATGAATTCAGACAGCGTTTCTGCCCGTCTCCTCTGCATTTCCCCCCATAGCAAGGAGCCGACAGTAAGGCCCGATTGGAGGGCGATCAGCTTCATGTCATCGCTGACCTTGGTCTTTGCAGCAGCTTCCATCATTCTCTGAATGAAAGCTTTGAGGTTCTCAGTGGGTTGCTGCTTGATGTTGGTTAAGGAACCAACCTCCATGTCGTGGTCGCGGGCAGCAATAAACTGCCTCCTGAATGCAGACTGTAGCTCCTTCCAACTGTTGATTGATCCGGGAGCTAATCTTTTCCACCAGTCCTCCGCGGACCTGGTAAGGGTGAGTGAGAAGCACATGCATTTGGCGTCCTCACTGACATGCGCCACTTGCATCATTTTGTTGTATTTAGCCAGGTGGGTACGCGGGTCTGTCCTCCCATCATATAATTCTATGTGGGGCATTTTGAAGTTATCCGGGAGGGACGTTTCCGCGATCCTCCGAATACATGGTTCCGGGTCTTCCTCCTCAGAGTCTGACAGGGCCCCACTTTGCTTCCGGACCAGCTTGGTCAAGGCAGCAATCTGTTCCTCGAGCCTCTTCGTATCACTCTCTGGGAGGTCACGTCCCCGGAGCTTGTCATTAATATGATTTCGGAGGTCATCTCCGCGAGGCCGGGCCTTTTCTCCTTTGGCCTTTTCATACTTGGCCTCCAACCTTCTTCTTAGGTCCACCGTGGACCAGCTATCTTCGGAGTGCGAGTTCGCAGCCCGACCGTCCTGGTTGACGGAATCACTGGGGCGGTTGTTCCTTCCCCTAGGCCTGGGTGCCTTAGCACCGGGCCCTTTAGGCACGGAGTGCCCCCTTGGGGCTGAAGGACGTCTGGGCTTAGGAGCGCCAGAGACCTTCTGCGCGCGGGGGGGGGGGGCAGTCGGCCTTGTGATTCACGCCTTTAGGAGGTGCAGGGGCGTCAGCGCGCACAGGCTCTCCAACTTTTTCTTTTCCCTTGTTAGGGGCGGCTTTGGATGGTCCAGCAGCGGCTGGATCCGGCATAGCGGCATCGACACCACCTAAAACAGAGGCGTCCTCGCCCGAGTCGCCTAGGTCTCCGAACTTGCTTTGGAGGCGCTCCATCATGCGCTGCATTTTTCCGGAGAGGCGCTCCTGCTCAGCAAGCTTGGCTTTGGTGACCTCCAGTTCTTCGGCTACTTGGACCAGTTCTGGGTCCTTCTCATAGTAGCAGCCGTCCTTGTAATAACCGTCTTGGACATACTCTTCTTCGTCTTCTAAGTATGTTGTATCTTCGGTACTGACCCGATCCTGGCTGGATGTCGGGTCTTCACCTTGGTAGTCGAAGGGTTCGCTTTGCACCACATCTTCCATCACGGTATCGGGGTTGACCGTAGCATTTTTGTCAACAACGGATTTTCTCGTAGTCACCATCTCTTTAGCACGAAGTGAATACAAAAAACGTACACAGAAAAAGAGCTGACTAACAACTTCCTACAACTCTCAATGAAAGCACCAAAATGTTTACCGAGTTTTTCGGAAACGAATACAAACAGAATAATAAAAAGATAAGAACTGTAGAAATGCTGAAATGTAACTAAACAAACAGTGTTTTTACGTGGTTCAGGCGTTAACAAGCCCTAGTCCACGAGTCGATGTTATTATACTTGGAAAAGGTTACAGTAAGATGGCTGGTGCACAAGAACTTCACACACTCACAGTGTTTCTCTCGGGTTCTCTTGAAGAAGAAGAAGCTAGAGAGATTTTAGTAGAGTTTTTGCTATGTGATTTGTTGGTCCTCCCTCTTCTTGTAAAATGAAGGGGTCTTTATAGCTAGGGTTTCAGATTAGGGTTTTTCTCTACCTCCATGAGTCTTAATTACACCAGCCATAAATGGGGAATACAATTACTGTAGTAGCATGGCTACAAGACTCTATGTGGGTATATTTACGTGAAAGTATGGGGAACACACAAAGTCAGCCGTCTTTTCCAAGTTGTCAGCGGAACAGTAGGCGAAAAGGTACCCTTAGGCGTGCTGGGATGTGTGCGGCTTTGACCTGACGGGCATGTCAGGCGGGATCCTGTGTCAGGTGGATATCATTCCAAATATGCCTCCTCCAGGACTCGACCGCTTGGTTTTGTTCTGTGCGAGGCACGGAACTGTTTCCGCGGAGACCACTCGAAGAGCTTCTCTTGGAAGGGGCTTCCCCGAAGGACACCTCTTCGGGAGTCCGGGAGAGCTGACGAGTTTCCGTGTTGTGGTTGCTTGGAAGAGTAATCCGGACACTAAACAGGAGAGGCGAAGCCTTTCTGCCCATCCGCGAGCTCTGGCTACCTACCGTGAAAGACATCGATAATTCTGCTTCCCCGAGGACATCAATCTAAACGCTATCCGGAAATCTGGATAACAAGGAATATTATTGGTGATTAATTAGGTATCGGGAGTTAAGCGGGAAATATTAGAGACACTCGAGGAGTTAGCGGGAATTGGGTAAAATGACTAGAATGCCCTTAAGTGGATTAAAGGGTTAGGAATAAAGGGGAGGGCATTAGGGTTATTTGGCTTTGTAAATATGGGAATTACTGAGACTTTATGTTAGTGGAAATTGTAGAGAAGTGTAGAAGTCTGGAAAAGAAGGAAAAGAAAGGGAGAAAAATAGAGAGATTTTTCTAAGGTTGGTTTAAGCTTCCTTCATCAGTTTCTTGAGGGTTTCTGGAGCAAAGCTCAGAGGAGAGCTGGGATAGACTAAGAATCAAGGATTCCAAGCTAAGTTTGAGGAACTGGCAGAGGTTTAGCAAGGATTCATCAACACTTGAGGTAAATTCTGTAAGTTTCTTCAGTTCTGGTTTTGGTTCCTAGCTAAGTTATCTAAGCTGTGTTGATGGGAATTCTAGGGAAGTTGGAGCCAAGGGTTGAGGAGAAGCAAGTCAAGGAAGTCTAAAGGCACTTTGAGGTCGAAATTCCACCAAAGGTATAAACTCTTAACTCTAACTTTGTTGTTCAGCTGGTTTCTGCTGAGTTTTAGTGTTTAGGAGTGGCTATGGTGAATTTTGAGTTTGAGGATGCATGTGCTTGAGTTCTAGGTATTTGGGGTGCTTGGGATGAGTGGAGTATGGTCATAAGGTTGATTTTGAGGTTGGGAAAGATTTGGAAGAGTTTTGGTTGAGGTTGGTTCGAGGAAATCGCAGGAAGGGAAAACTGGTGTTTGCCAGTCTGTGACTAGCGCTACAGTGCTAGCCTTTGGGTGCTGTAGCGCTAGGCCAATCTTGCTGAGGGGATTTTCCTTCTGTTTGTAGCGCTCTAGCGCCCTCCCATGAGCACTGTAGCGTTACCCTGCCTTCTGAAGAGGAATTTAGGGTTATTTGCAAGGGTTTTTGTCCAAGGGTTTGGGGTTTGATTCCACCACCTTATTTGGTGGAACTAGGACTTCCCGGGGGCTCGAGATTAGCCCCGAGGCTAGGTTTTGGACTTGAGGATTGATGATGACTTTGGCCTATGATTGTGTTTAGGTGAGCACTAGGGCTCGAGGGGGATTGTGCTCAAGGAGTCAAGGGATCAAAGCTAGTGAATTGAAAGGTAAGAAAACTGCACCCGGTTATATGTTTGTGATGGGACTAAGTGCTCCCAATATTTGTATCGTGCCAATGATGGTATTATGCCATGGGACATGTGAAAGCGCCTAAGAGTGCCGTACATAATATTTGCGCACAGGGCGCGGCTTGGCCACTGGTAGCCGAGGTCAGCTTAATATTCACTGAGCTCGGTTTAAGCGGGCTGGAGTCAGTGGGATAACGGAGGGAGCAGCCTGAGAGCGCTAGCCCTAGTTATCACTTGTGATCTGATATATGATATGAGTTGATATGTTTAGTATGTTGACTACTTGATTATACTGAATGATTATATGGTTGAGATTGTGTGATGTAGTATGAGATGTTGACTTGTCTGTTGATTGCTTATGCTTTGTTGTTGTGTTTTCTTGCTGGGCCTTGGCTCACGGGTGCTACGTGGTGCAGGTAAAGGCAAGGGCAAGTTGGACCAATCCTGAGGTGGAGAGCTGTGGGGTTGAATGTACATAGACGGCTGTTCGATCACCATGGTCAAGGAGTGGATCAGGACAAGGATTGCCTAACTGTTTGTTTTGCCTTAGTATGGCTTGTTATTGTATCTAAACCCTATGACTTTTGTAAACGATCTTTAAACTTATATTTTCAGGATCCCGTGTAAACAAGAAATGCTCCTTAATGAAAATGTGGCTTTTGAGACCAAAACATTTTTAACCCTAGTTCCTTTACAATTTCGATGACACGCTTTCAATTAAATGACTTGATTAGCAAGTCTGGCACTTTATAAACACACAGTGTAACGGTCTTGGCTATCCAGGGCGTTACAGGCAGGGTTAAGCATATCTTTTGCAAAAGAATAGGGAGTTTTGTTGCAAATATCCTATTTATTAATACTAATTAACAATAATTTTTATCGCACCAATTTTATTTTTGATGTTTCATTGAAAAATATATTATAATATCATATAATGGATTAAGAAAAAAAATGAAGGCTCATAGAATTGGATTGAAAATAGTTCATGATCAAGAATGGCATTGGTTCGAACCGACATAACAATTCATGAATTAATTAAAAAGGTCTATAGAGTTACAAAAATCTACCACAACCTCATTGGCATGGTATAGACTTGCAAGATATTTGAAATAGTCCAAACTGAAGCGATTGCAATAAAAAATTGTGGAAACGTTGTACCATTTTCTTGTATCCCTTCATTTGTTTCGTAGGAGCCACACAACACATAGCTGGAAGTAGGGGTGGACATCCGATCCATGTGCTAATCCAATTCAATCCAATTAAATATTGGATTTTGAAAATCAACATCAAATCCAATTCAATTAAGCATCAAAATCCAATCCAATTAAGCATCAAAATCCAATCCAATTAGTAATTGGATTGGTTCAGTTTTTTAATTAGATTTTGAGTTGGGACCTTATTTTTTTTAAAAATTAGTTGGAAAATGATTTTTTATATTAACTTTAAAATATACAAAAAAAAACCACTCAAAAACTAAACAACACCATTCATTTAGGTTCAAACTACATAAATTTATCAACCTTACAAGTTTAATCCAACTAAAAGCTTGAAGTAGTATTGAAAATGAGAGAGAATGAGGATAATAGATGGGTATTTTTAGTGTTTTCTCATCTAATTAGGTGTGAAAGTCTATAGGGGAAGACTAATAGTTAGCCTATAATAATCTATTAAAAGAAATATAAATATTTTTTTAATATATTTATAAAAATATAAATAATTAAATATTTTTTAATATATATTATATGTAATTGAATTGGATCAATTTTTAATTGGATTTTGACAGTGTCATCAGCCATTGGATCCAATCCAATCCTATTGTAATTGGATATCTAATTTTTTGTAATTAGATTGGATTGGTTTGCTGTAATTGGATTGGTTTGCTGTAATTGGATTGGTTTGGATGTTGCCCACCCCTACTGGAAGTCAGAGAGCCCATATTACCTGCCTAATGTTAACTCTATGAAATATATGTATTTGCATATTATTTGATTAAGATTTTGATTAGTTTAGTTTATTTTATGTTTATTTTCTTTAAGTTTTATTGTTAATAGTTAATTTTTTTTTATGATGGAAAATTTCAGAAAAAGTATGAAGTTTGGAGTTGAGCAAACATTTTTCATTCAAGTTTTGTATTGATACGGTTCGTTTTGCACAAAGCTTGAACTTCAACCCTAATTTCGACTATGATTCAAGCGATTTTTAGGAAATACTTTTGAAATAGAAGTTGTAGATATCTTTCTCAGCTTTCTAAATCATTTTGAATCATCTCATTTGGAGTTCAGATGAGAAAGGTATGCTTGTTTTACTGAAAAATGACGAATTAGAAAAAATGTTTTAGACAGCAAGCTCTACGTGGGCACGTGGATTCTCTACATGGACACAGGGAGTCGCGGCTAGGGCTTAATTTAAGGAATTTTTTAAGCATGTTAAATTCATACTTTTTAATGGGGTTATCATATGAGATTAGATATGAATGTGGAGAGCAAGTTCTTGGAGAGAAAATATAAGAGAGGAGAGGATTTTGAAGATTGAAGATGGATCTACACACTAGTTTTATATTTTCTTCTTCTTCTATATTTTATCTTGTTCTTTGGAATTTTAAATCATGAATTGTTATTCTTGTTTGGTATTTTGTTTTAAGATGATGAACTAATTCACTTTTCTAGGGCTTTAATGGTGCCCTATGTTTATAATAAGTTTTCTTTTTAATTCTTTATTTTGATGTTTGTATTAATTGTTTATATTGGTTTATAGTTAATGTTTTTCAAAGAATAATTAACTTTCAAAATTTATTTACTAATTTAGGTAGAACTTGGAAGAGAAAATTTAAATTAGATATAATCAATATAACCTAGGATTGACATTTATTGTTAATTAGTGTTTAGGATAGGAACATACCTAATCATCCTAGTTAGTCAAATTAGGGCTAGACTTAATGCTATTGATAGATTTAAATTGTAACGCTCTGGGTAACCAAGACCGTTACACTGTATGTTTAAAATAGTGCAAGACCTGCTAACCAAGTCATTTTAAAAAAAAAATGTGAATCTAACGTCATCAACGGATTAGAAATAAAAGGTTTTGGTCATAAACAGATTATTCTCATTAAAAATGACAATTTAATACATGGAATCTCAAAACAGGGTTTAGATGACATATTTACAAAAATTCCAGAAGTTATAAATAACTCAGGCCACTCTAATGGCAAAATACACGTTTTAGGTTTCCATCCCTGTACAAACCCTCGACCGTGGCAGCCGAGCAGCTAACAATGTACACCTCGCCCCCAGAGCTCTCCAACTTATGGTTGGTCCAACATACCCTTGCCTTTACCTGCATCATGTAGCACCCGTGAGCCAAGGCCCAACAAGAAAACTATAATATCATAGAATGATCAATATCAATAACCAAATATTCCACAAAGCATAACCAAGTGTTCAACGATTCATGACATTCACTATTCAGTGATAATAATTGAAAAATCAACAAATTCTCATCCAGATAATTTACATATCATATTCATCACGTTAACAACAATAATCACATTCATAACCAACAATTTTTCACAACCATTACACAATATTCAAGGTCGGCGCCCTTAGGCCGCACCCTCTGTTTAACCCACTGTCTTCAGCTCACTTAGGCCGCCCCCAGTGTTATACCCACTGACTCTGGCCATCTTAACCGAGCTCAGTGATTAATAAGCTATCCTCAGTTACCAGTGGCTAAGCCGCGCCCTGTACACAAATATTGATTCCGGCACTCTTAGGTCGTTTATCATATGTCCCCATGGCATATTACCATCTCATGACATCATATACAAATATAGGGCGCTCTTAGTCCCATCATATTCACATGGTTCATCACAATCACATAACAATGCATACAAATATAGGGAACACTTAGTCCCAACCTAACCGCATAATCAGGTGCAGTTTTCTTACCTCTTGTTCGAGAGAGAAATACGTTACGAACGACCCTTGAGAACAATCGATCCTTTGATCCCTTAGCGGTCACCTAGTCATAACCAAATATGGAATCCAATTAATGAAAATATCAATAAAAGGGTCTTAATCTAAACCTCACTCCCGGGACCCCGAATTGTACCCAAACGGTGAGTAGATTCGATCCCGAGCCTTAAGGATTGAAACCCCGAGCCAAAAACCCTCAAAAATACCCAAAATATGCATATGAGAAAACTATAGCGCTACCCTCCTAGCGCCCCAGCGCTACAACCAGGGGCATTTTGCCCTGGCTAGCGCTGTAGTGCTACCCTTTGGGCGCTATAGCACCAAGACTAGGTAGACATGGCCCTGGTTCTTCCTCCTTCGAATCATCTATTTCCAACCTGATTCAAAAGCTTCCAAACACAATTTAAACCCCCAATTGAACCCAAATACCATATATCCTAGTCCTAGGCATCATAACCTAACCAAGCTTTGCCAAAAACCCCATTGAATGCTCAACTTTCAAACCCAAAATCTCAACTGAACCCAATAATAAAACAGAGCTGAAAACCAGAGTTCTAATGGTTAGAATCTTACCTCAAGCTCGGTATGAACTCCTCTTCAATGATGGAATAACACCCTAGATCCTCAACACTTGATTCCCCAGCTTAATTCCTCAAAAGAAGCTTCAAAATTGAAGAAGAAAAGGAGAAGAAATGATGAACGGTTGATGAAGGAAGAGGTGCTCTATTTTTCTACAGCCTTCTACAGTTTTCTAGTTTAAGTATGGATATATATATCCTTTAGGGTAAAAAGACCTAAATGCCCTCAAGTCTAATTAAAATCCTTAATAACCACCAAGGGAAAAATCGTCCTTTCACACCTATCTCGTTAACCATAATTAGCACCCTCCAATTCCCGTTATTCTCAATATTTTCGAATACCAATAATTCATATCCCATTACCCCTTAACTCCCGGCAACGCTCTAATCACCAAATTACCTCGGGACTCACCCCGAGCCCCGAACTTAATCCCGTTATGACCAAACCGCTAGCTTATACTCAAAGATCGTCTCATGCCGAACAGCTTGAAAAAATCCACATTATAATGTGGCCTCAACAATAGCTTACCAATATGCATACAAATATACAATTACGCCCTCAACGGGCCAAATTACCAAAATGTCCTCATAACAAAATATATACCCATGTGCATGCATTTATCATCATATAATAATATGATCCACATAAACATGTATATAATCATATAATGGCACAATAAATCAACTATGGCCCTCCCGACCTCCTAATCAAGGTCCTAAACCTTATTAGGCAATTTGGGTCGTTACATAAATTCTTTATAGAAATATTGGAATTAATGTATTGGTTAGATTCACTTGTAATTTGGGAAAACCTTGTGAATATTTAGTAACCCTAGACTAGCAATTAGAATATTAAATAAAGATGATTTTGGAAGAACATAGGGGGAAGTTAAAGACCTAGAATTCTTAATTCTTGAATTTTTTTATTTCTAATTGTGTTATTTTTCTTTAAATTTTATTTTAATTTTCTAGTTTCTTTGATTATTATTTGACTTGGATTGAAAGAAAAATAATGTTAGGTAATTAACAACTTAAAGATTAGTCTTTATGGAATCTATTTTCTAGTTTCCATTTCTTTATTTTTTCCCCTTTCGTTTATGTTTTTTTCTCTATTTTTTCTTTCTTTCCTTCTTTTTTTATTAAAATTTTTTTCTACCTTTTCCCCCATTTTGCCTTCATTTTTCTTTATTTTCCCTTTTTATATTCATCAGTTACTTTTCTTTATCATTTTTTCATCTTTTTTTCTCCTTCCATTTATTATTTTTTATCCTTTTATCTTTTTTCTACTTATTATTTTCTCTTCCCATTTTCTTTTTCTTTTTTTTACTCATTCTTTTACACATATATTTGAATATTAAATAATTATTTTCTTATTTATTATCATTTATAATTTATTTTTAATTATTATACTATAATTTTTTCTACTATATATAAAAAAATTCAAATCAATTTTTTCAGATTTTCTTTTTACATTTTTTTTCTAGATCTTGGCTTTTGTTTATGTTAGGTTAAATAACAAGTTACGTGATAAATTACATTTCACAATTTTTATCTTTTTTTTTAAAAATCTGAATGTTCTCATCACAATAACCTGTTACCATCTTAAGAGTAACTAGTTTTCTATATTATAAGTAATTGGTTCCCATCATGATAAATTATTTCACTTTTTTCCTTTTTTTTTGTTATTTTTTTCTCCTTTTTTTTCACTTATTCTAGTCTCCTTCCATTTTCTCTTTTCTTTTCTTTTTCCAATACATTTTTTTACATATATATTATAATTTTAATATTACATAATTATATTATTATTTTTTGTTATTGTATTTTTAAAAAAAATTTCTACTATATATAAAAAAATCAAATAAATATTTCAACTTTTTGTTTTTACGTTTGTTGACTGTCTTTTTCGCTATCAACCTTAAGAAGAGAGATTAAAGAAATAAGCTATAAGAACATAAGGATTTTTACGTGGTTCAGGTTATAAAATAACCCTAGTCCACGAGTCTTTGTTATTAAGAGGATTGGAAGTTTATGATGGCAAGCTCGAATGGTGTATTCTCAGGCAGCGTTTAGATTGCTTTGAGTATAAGGTGTTTTCTCTCTAAAAAACTGAACATTTACAATGAGACTCCCAACCCTATTTATAGAGGTTGGGGTCATTAATACTAATCATAAGAAATTAATACACATTCTTCCCATTATTGGGGAATTAATAACAATTTAATGCTTTGGGCTGCATTGAATAGAGACCACGACCCAAGCGAGATTTGCGGGACCCACTGTAGAAAAACACCTACTTTATAGGGAACATGCCCCAGGTACTGTCAGGGTGTGCTGTAATTACCTCCATGTCAGACGACGTAGTGGGAGTGCGAATTGTCGAGTCGTACACTCAACAACACTGCTGACAGATCGCCCATAGAGGTTATTAGACGATCTTCTGGCTCTGAAAACCCGTATTTGCTGACATGTTGCAATTTACTTTAGGTTCGAGAGTCAGAACCTTGGACCTGTGAGACAATTGGGAGACGAGAGTCCTCGCCTTAATTGTCCGAGCTGGAGATCCTCCATCTCCAAGGACAAACCTTGGAGAGTAATCTACCCAGGCACCCATGGCCCACTACCAGAGGCAAGGTCTCACCTAGGAGGACCCTCGCTCTGACTAGAGGCCTCGAGCAGTAACATTCCCCGATGATGTTCATGAACATCCGAGCCAGCCACTGGGGGTTGCCACGTGTCGGAGGTGAAAATACGAACAACATTTGTCCCCCAAGTCTCTACTCATCCTCGGGCAGTGGAGACTTAACTTAAGGGTGATTTGAAAAAATGGAGGGAAAAAACGTTTGGGCTTTCCTCTGACATCACTCTGAAAAGCAAACCCACGTGTCAATGCCACATTGTTGGGCCCATCAGTCTGTGCATTTAATTAGGGGTCAACTCCGAGATCCCAAACGACCACTCTGCACCTGAGGCGTCTATTTCCAATGAAAAGAATGATTACGATCCACACCTTTTGAACCCTGGTCGTTGGATCACCCTCATGATCTCACCAGGTCAATCCATCTGACGGTCATGGGGAAGTTGCTTCCCACATAAGTTTTACTGGGTATAAAAGCCCAGGAAAACGACCTTCAGTCTCACACGGTAACCATACAAAAATCAGGAAAAACCTCTCCCAGAACCTTCTCCTCTCTCTCGCCTTCCACTCATCTTCAATCCTTTTTTCCAGAAGCTCGGGACGACTGGCGTGAATCGTCATATTTCTAGGCAGACGGCAAGCGATATTTCAAGGATAGGACTCGCTTCAGCACCTACCTCTGTTTCATCTCGGGTAAGTACCTTCGACCCACCTTTATGTTTTTGTGTGTGCTTAAGGTTTTTTCGTTATATGTTTAGGAATAACAATGGTATGGGATTTTAGAGTCTATTTCTAGTTTTTTTACTAGTCATTTTAGGCACATTTTGATGTTGGGGATGTTCAAAATGGCCCTCAAACGTTTTTACGTCAACTTTGCGTTTCTGAGCCTGTGACCGGAATGTAATGCCCTGGATAACCAAGACTGTTACATTGTGTATTTGAAATAGTGCAAGACTTGCTAATCAAGTCATTTGAATAAAAATTTGTTCCTAAAGTCAACCATCAGGTTAGGGTTAAAATATTTTGAACATAAATAGTTAATTTTCATTAAAACGAATGTTTAATACATGGGATCCCAAAAATAGGGTATAAGTGATAATTTACAACCCTCAAAAGTTTTATACAACCAAAAGCCACTATAATGGCAAAATACAAATTTTAAGGCTCTGTCCCTATACTTTCCCTCGACCATGGCGGACGAGCAGCTAATAATGTACACCTCGCCCGCCAGAGCTCTCCAACTTATGGCTGGTCCAACTTTCCTTTACCATTACTTGCACCATGTAGCACCCGTGAGCCAAGGCTTAGCAAGAAAACCAAAGAAAACAACAGATACATGTAGAAATAATGGTATTCGATCAAGCTTAGCTCAGTCAATTCAACCACAAAACAGAGTACGAACATTCAACTAATCAATGATAAACACATAATTTCAAGTTCACAAATATTCAAGGTTGGCACACTTAGGCCAAACCCCCTGTTGATCTCGCTGACCCCGGCTCGCTTAGGCCAAGCTGTGTTCAGTACGCTTACTGTCTGCCTCGACTCTCTTAGGTCATTCATTCTCGTATATCACATTAATCTTACAAATACACAATACAAGAAATCAACAATTGGGTACCTCAGTCCCATTCACAACCACATAGGGGTGCAATTTTCTTACCTCAAATCCCGAGCAAAGAAAACAAAACGGTCTCGAGCACGATCCTCAGTCCTGAGCCTTGGCGATAATCCTAGTCAGAGTGTCAATGGGTAACCATCAATTTCTAATCCAAATAAATACTTAGAAAACAATAGCTAGCCTCCGAGACCTCGATATCTACTAAACCGGGTAGTAGAAATTGTCCCGTGCGCTTAGGTTCGAACCCCCGGGCCTTCCTAATCCTAAAAACCAACCTAGGCCAAAATTCCTTAGGCGGGCAATGACCTTTCCCTAAGGGTCGTGGCGCGCCTCCAAGACAGAGACACAACCCGCACGCCTTAGGGGGAGGTGGGCCGCGACTTGCCCCCTAGGGTCGCGACGCGCCCACAAAACAGAGAGCCCTCCCAGGGCATGCGGGTTGCGGCGCCCATGAGCTGGGTCGCGGCGTGCCCACGAACCCAGAATTTTCTGGGTTTTCTCCTCATCCTTCTCAGCAAAAAACCACAAAAATTCAACCAAACCCATAATTCTTATTCCCACAGCCTAAACATCATATCCAAATCTTATAAGAAATTCTTACCCTCCCTAACACCCAAAATCAGTTACCAAATTCACATTCATGCAAATTCAACCCCTTAACATACACTCAGCAGAATTAGAGAATTTGACTAGAACTCTTACCTCAAATTGTAGCCTAGTTTCCCTAGTAGTATCTTTGTATGAACTCAGCTTAATCCTTAGGTTCCCACAACTGAATTTCCCTGGTTCCAACCTTCAATTCATCAAAATTTCCTCAAGATTAAGAGAGAGAGAGGGAAATAACCGTGAGTGAGAGGGTGTGAGAATGAGTTGAGAGTCTTCCACAATTTTCTGGTTATTCCTTAGGATTTTGCTGAGTATATCCCTTGCTTAAACAAATGACTAATTTTCCCCTTTAAGCTTATTAGTCCTCTAAGGTTAATAATGGGTAAAATGGTCATTTCGCTCCCAGTTCACGTCTAATTAGTTACCAAATACTTATTCATTACCAAATAAATCCCAAAATGTTCTCTATATTCCCAAAATACCCCCAGGCTCTCCCCGAGTCGGGTATTAAACCCCATTGTGACTATTTCGCTAATCCGCTCACTAGGACCATCTTGAGCTATATATTGCAAATATATCCACATAATAATGTGGTCTCAACCATATATCACATAAAATCACATTTATGCCCTCAACGGGCCAAAATTACAAATATACCCTTATAAGCTATAAAGGGCCCACATGCATATCTAATACTCATAATCATGCATATAGTATATTCACATAACCATATTAATCATACTTTCCACTGTTGGGGTTTTATGCCCTAATTAAAACCCAAATTCTTTGTAATCTCATTTCATTATCAATAAAAGAATAGAAGTCATTTTTTGACTTGGTTAATCACTTTGCTCACATGTTTTATTTTCATGATTATTTGTTTAATATAAACTTCTATTAAATCCCGAGCATATAGCTAATCTTATTTATAGTGACGTAATCACAGTGAAATATAAATATGATTATATGTTCAAAATAAGTTAGTCCTAAGATTAGTCAATTATTAAAAGCATTTCTTCAGTTGCTCACCCGCAGGCAAACGGGCAAGTCAAAGTTGTCAATAAAACACTGAAGGATACTCTGAAGAAAAGGCTTGAGGAAGCAAAAGGGGTATGGCCAGAGCAGTTGCCAGAGGTCCTCTGGTCATACAGAACATCCCATCGAACAGCAACGGGACATACTCCATTTTCCTTAGCTTATGGATATGAGGCTATGTTGCCTGTTGAATTAGACCCGCTGTAACGCCCTACTACCTTAGAGCCATTACCAAGTGAGTTTAAAATGTGCATTTAACTTGCTAATCAAGAATCAGGTCAAAAGTGTAACTAAACTGTACAAAAAATCTCATAATTTGAAAATATACTCATCCATTGAAAATCAAAGTGTTTTACATTCGGGATCCCAAAATACTGTTTATAAATATTTACAACTCAAAGCATGTTTAAAGTCAACTACACAACAAAATAGGGTTCAGTACAAAACATCTCCCAAAAATACCCCTGGCCATGGCAGCCAGGCAGATCAGACATGTACGCGATGCCTCACACTCTCCATACTCATGGTTGGTCAGCTCTCCCATTGCCCTTACCTGCACCACATAGCACCCGTGAGCCGAAGCCCAACAAGAAAACTCCACACAAATAGATAACATATGCATATCAATCACTCAACATATAACAAATCCGCCAACAGGCTAAACACATACGACCATGCCGTTCCAGGCGCTTTACCAGGCCCTGGGTTCACGGTCTACACCGTAAGGATATCCCAGGTATCCTTTAGGGTCTTACCCTGGAAACTTGCACTCTGCGTGCTAAACGCTGCTCCTGGCCCCCTTGTCGTTCTCGGCCTTCGCCGTTCTCGGCCTTCACCGTTCCCGACTCTTGCCAATCATTCACAGATATGAATACATAGCATAACTAAACAAACACTTAAACATATATTAACATAATCAATGGGCTATGCCCTGCACATAATCATATAGGGCCATGCCCTACAACACAACTATGGGGCCTCACCCTGCTCTATGGGTACAACGGTTTTCTTACCTGTGTCTCAAGTTTCTTGAGCACTGAAATCTCGATCACGGTCCTCTAACCCGAGCCTCGCTGAAAACATAGTCACAACACATACATAGCACTCTCATTACTAATCAATTCATAATCCTCTCCCGGAACTAATCCCGTGCTCTTGGGACCTCCCGTTTCCCCACACAAGGTAGCGAAAGCGTCCCCCGAGCCCCCTAAGCCAAAACCCTAAAAACACAATTTTCCCCTGCCCAGAAATTGGCCTAGCGCCGCGGCACACCCCTTTAAGGGCCACAGTGCCCAGAGTGATGTCCTCCTCCTGATTCAACCTAGTGCCGCAGCGCGGAAGAACAGGGCCGCGACACTCATACGCGAACCCAGAAAACTAGGTTTTTCCCCAACATTTTCCCGAGCTAAAACTCTTCCAAAACAACCCCAAGGTACTCCCAAGTCCCAAATCAACTTAAAACCCCTAATGAGCAGTATGGTAACCCAAAAACAACAACAACAAGCTCAAATATCCAATCAAATCCATAAATCACCTAGTGGTTTAAAACTTTATCAAACTTAAACCACAAACCAGAAAACTTAAACCATTTCAGAACATAAATCTCATAAATGCATGGAATTCTTACCTTAGACAAGAATTCGACCTTGAGCTTCCTCCAATTCCAACTCCAAGCTAAACCCCTTTGATTCCCAAGCTGAATTCTCACTATAACAAGCCACAAATCCAGCTCTAAACTTTCATTATCAAACTCTCAAAAACATGCTTAGAAACTGAAAGAAAAATAAGGATGAATTCCTTACCTCTGTGTTAAACACACCCTTGAGCTAATTTCCTTAGCCACAATAAGAAAAATCCTTCAATTCCTTAGTATAAAATCCTCAAGTCTCTTCAAGCTCTCAACCACCAAGGAGAGGAAAGAGGGAACCGAATATGAGAGAGAGAGTTGAGAAATTCTGTTTCCTTTTTTCCTTCCTCTGCTTTTGCCAAAATGTTCTAGTATCTCCCAGCCCCTTAACTAAGTATAACCAGCTGCCAAAATGACCCAATTGCCCCTTAAGTTAACCTAAGTCCTCATATGCCACCAAGGGCGATTTAGTCTTTTAACTTATCTCGCTAAATCCTCGAGTATACCTAAAAATCCCCGTTTAATCCTGACACGCCTAAACCATTACTGAATTACTAACTGCTACTCAATAATTCCCGAACACTTTATAATATTCCCAAAATACCCTACGCTCCTCTCGAGCTGAGTATTTAACCCCGTTGTGACTTTCTAGCTAAACAACTATCTAGGACCGTCTCGGACTGTGCACCACAACTTTATCACCACTCACACATGGTATCAATCATATACAAATAAATATAACATTTATGCCCTCAACGGGATAAAATTACAAATTTGCCCCTAACAACCAAATGGGGCCCACATGCATATTTAATTCACCTAAACATGCATTTCTAATCTCATATTCATTAAATTCACATATTAATACAATATATATCAATTATTTCCCTCCATGCACGCTAATCAAGGCCCCAAGCCTTATTAGCAAATTTGGGACGTTACACCCGCCATCACATCGACGGATAGCATACGATCAAGACACTAATAGCCAATTATTGATGGAATCTTTGGATTTGGTCGATGAAAGGCACGAGCAAGACCAACTCTGAGTAGCAACTTACCAGCAAAAGGTCACCCGGTATTTCAACTCTAAAGTACGTGAAAGAAAAGTTAATGTGGGAGATCTGGTACTAAGAAGAGTCTTCCTTAACACCCGCGATCAAGCTGTTGGAGTACTCGGACCTAACTGGGAAGGACCGTACCAAATCGAAGAAGTCCTCCATCCAGACACTTACAAACTTGCTCGCTTCAATGGAGATCTTATTCCTTACTATTGGAATGAAGAACACATGCGTAAGTACTATCAATAAACAATTCTTCTTAAAGAATTGGCTTGCATTAATTTTACTTTTTACAAGTTTATGAACAAGGGTTAGTCATTCTTGTGACTGATCGCTTATAAGTGTAAGATCATATTCTTGATCACTCATACAGACACGATTGTCCATCTATTACGAGAAAAAAAGGGACTATGCTTAGCTAGTCAATCTTGCCAACTATTGTATTTCTTACAAGTATTTGCTCATTACCTGTGTTTTTTTGCTATATTATCATTCTAAAATTTATATTACGAGCAGTAATGCTCGAGAAGGTCTTGGTCAAGGAAAGTGACCGAGGACCTAAAGCTCCTCAATCACTTGGGGGGCATATAAGGTATCTAGTAAGTAAAACATATCAATAGGCATGTAAACACACGAGCAAAATAAGTGAAAGAATACTACGGTACTTAGAATATTTTTTCAAAATTTTGTTATATTGTTAAATCAAACCAAAGTGCTATGCTAAGTTTGTTCATGTGAACAGATGTAATAAAATGCAAATATTATAATATCAAAAGAAAAATCCTTTACACTGCGAGCAGTCACTGCTCGAATGTAATTGTCTATTAAAAGGAAAGCTACCCGTGCAGCAATAAAAATTGTCTTGACATCACAAAATGTAGTTCATGTGTCTTAAACTATAGATTAAAAGGAAAGAAAAACAAGGAAAAATTATAAAGCGACAGGAGGGTCCTGAGGAGTTTGCTGGTCGACAGAGGCCCCAATTTCCTCTTCCGCGTCGTCAATGCCGGTAGCCAAGGAAATTTCAGGGGAGGCTGGGATTTTCGCTCTCTCCTCTTCCTCCAAGAAAGCAAGGCAACATTTTATTTTAGTTTGCCTTATGCGTTCGGAGAGATAGCTGAAATCTGCCTCGCAGTTGTGTTTCTAGAACGCGTAGAAGCAGTTAGAGGTGGCTCCCTTGTACCTCTCCAAGTTGTTGGCATTGGTCTCCTCGAGCTTTTTGATGCACCACTCCAGCCCTTCAGTTTCCTTTCTGCTAACGTTCAGATCATCCTCATGCTTTTTGGCTTCCTAGAAGTTAAGTTTAGCAGCCTCCCTGAACTTCTCTTTTTCTTCAAGGGCTTTGGTCAGGGCAGCCTGAAATGTCTTCAGTTCTTCAGCCAGCTTGAAGTTTTGATCGAGTAGTTCTGTGTTTTCCCCCTCGAGCACCTTGACCTCCTCAGCATGCCTGGCATCAGACTCTTTGAATTGAGTAATCAAAGCCCCCGTACGGTGCCTGCTGGCAGTCATAGTCAGCATTCCATGCGATCAGACAAAAAGATAAGGTGATGGCAGAAAATGACAAGATAAATAAATAAAGCTCAGCAATAGATAGCAGCTTACACTGGCTATTTCATTCAGTGCTCAGTTAATTATCTGGTCAGCCTCCATGGAGTCAATGCTGACGATGGCTTCTCGGCTGCGTTTATGCCTTGAGAGTTTGGTCATTCTCTCTTTGACCGAGCTAACCACGACATTTGTTAGGACATCTCCAGTTTGGTCAAGAGGTGTCTGCTGGACAGGTGCTGGTGGAGGAAGGTTCTGGTTGGCTGGTGCTAGGGGAGACGAAGGGGGTGTTGTTTCCTTCAAAGGAACTGTTGTTGGAGGGTCCCCAGTTTGAGCTTTTTTGGTTGGGGGATTCTTGCTACTTTCCCCTCAGTGTAACCTGCTCTCCTTCTTCTTGCTCGAAGGAGTGGAAAGTACGCTGTAGAGTTCGAACATGTCTTTAGATGACATATCTACAAGTAAGAAAACATACGAATAGTTAAACCATATGAATGGATGTACTTACTATATCAAGGAAATAAGAGTAGGGAAACCATAAGTAAAATACCGTAGCTATAACTACTGGTCGCTACATTATTTACTGTACTACCGCTACACTCACTCACTGCCTGGAAGAAATCTGAATTTAAATTGGGTGTGTATTTAAAGTTGTCGTCCCCGTCAAATAAATGACAGGGAATGGACAAACTGTCTAAGAGTGAGAAGACAATACCATTCTCATCTCAAGATCCGAGAATAGGTGCAGGGTGTTCGGAAACCTTCTTTTTACCCTTTCCCGAAGGAGCAGGGGCAGTCGCTGCTCGCGGGGTGTTGGAGGGTTCCCTAATAGTTACTCATGTTGGTCTTCTTGGAGGTTGTGACACGTCTTGGTGCTGGTCGGGAACTTCTCCACCAGTTGCACTCCCCGTAGTTGATTCCCTCACGTCCTGGTGAGGGGACAAAAGGCCAACCAGCCTTAAATTGTTTTCTGTAACCAGCTCTTTGATGCTTTTTTCTATATCCTTCATGCTGGCCAGGGAAGCTGCTCGTATCTCCATTTCTAGAGTAGGAGCTAGTTAGCGCCACGGACTTGAAGGGCACTAGAATTCTAAGGAATATACAGAAAAACTAAAAGAAAGTAAGTGATCAAAGAAGCAAGAAATTACCTCCTTGGGTGAAGGCCAGATTATTGGCAACCAGGTTAGTTGTTAAAAAGTACTCCTAGAAGTACTTTCCTACGTTGGACTTGTAGGTAGTCTCACTCAAGAAGGTGCGAGTCGATTCCTGGTGATAGAAATGGAAGAACCACGTGTTGTTGTGATTGGGGTTGGACTTGAGATCAAATAGGTAATTGATCTCATGCGGTGTAGGCACATGCCACTTCTTGTGACTGTATAGGATATAGAGAGCAGAAATCACTCTATATCCATTTTGGGTGATTTGGAAGGGGGCGGCCTCAAAATAGTTGGCCACCCCCTGGAAAAATGGATGAAGAGGCAAGGTTGCCCCTGCCTCAATATGGAATCTCGACCAGGCGCTGTAGGCACCCCCGGGCAAGTTTTCCCACTGGTCGATGGAAGGTTTAGTTAGGGTTATCCCAGAAAGTCTGTACTTTTTGAGATAGTTCCCTACCATCCTAACAGTGATGTTGCTAGGAGGTACCACTTACCATTCGACCTCTGGTCGAAGGACGTCCCGGAGTTGGGCCTTTGTTTGGATTTCTGGCTGGGATGTGTTTTCGGCTGGAGGTATGGTCAAGGGAATTTCAACCTGAGGAGCAGGTTATTTGGCAGGAGTATTTGTTTGCCTTTTCTTTTGGGCAATGGATTTTACTCGACCCATGTTTTGCGGTCTGGTCGAGGGATTATCTGAAGGATTGCAAGAGAAAGGAATTACTAGGATTAGCAACGACAGCTGTTCTTTGTCTTCGAGCAGTTGGGCTAGCAAGTCGTCATCAATTGGCCTCTCACCTCCCCATGAATCGTGCATGAAGATCTGCGAACAGAGAAGGGGAGATGAGAATCTACGGCCAAAAGACCAAGAAGTGTGAAAGTTGGAATAACGCTGCTCGCGTATAAAAGTTAAGCTTTTATACGACCAACAACATTCTAACAAAAACACTAAATTATATGCGAATAGTGTGGAAAACGGATTAAAAAGCAGAAGTGAAAAGTTTTTCACGAAAAACTTTCCGACTTTGAAGGGGCAGGAAAAACCGAGTTTTTTCTACAAGCTTAAAAATCGAACTTTTACTTTGATTTTACGCCCTAAATTAATAATCCTGACTACCAAATTGATTCCTAACCCTGCAAAGTATTATTTTCCTATCATATTAGGCTCAGATCTACGTGCCCTTTTTACCTCGAAATAATGTTTTCAAAAAATAGTCAAGAACATTCAAGAACAACAGATATGAAATAGATATTGTATGGAATCTCGATGACTGAAAGGTTTGAGAAACTTACTTGGATGAATGTTGAAGCAAATTTTTGAAACACTAAGTTGAGTGCCTAAGCAGAAGCTCTGTAAATCCTGAAGGTTGTCTGAATTTCTGGGTTTTCCGTGTCTTGTTCTTCGGTGTTCTTGAGGAGAGAGTAAAAGGTAAAAAATAATTTTAAAGGGGTACTTATATTAAGCAAGGAGCAGTTACCTAGGCAAACATAAGGGGTAACTTCCCATGGCATGGGTAAGTGTAATAACCGTCAGACCACTTTTGGGAAATTGCAATGAAGTGATTGGTTGCCTTTTTCAAGAAGGCATGGACGACTCTGACAGATTTGGTCGAGCATACGAAAGGACGGTCGCCTAAGTTTACTTTATGCTTGTCACAGTAAAATAAACTTGGGGGGCAAATGTTTACCCAAAAAATGGCTCCTGATGACATGGCATGACTGGCTGACACGTGGCTGGCACATGGCGGTTTTACCTAAAACGAATCCTGTTCGACGATCGACAAGAGAATCATTAATTCGTCAAGTCTTGCATTTAGGTTCGACCAATCTGGTCGCATGCTTTCATTTACTTTCTTTTGGATGCACAATCTTGTAATAATTGCATTAATTATATTTTTCTTTATTACCTTAATACGTGAATCCAATTGTAATTAAGGTCCATTGGCCCATGTAACCTTCTTGAGCCTATAAATATGGATGAAAGGGCTCAAGGAAAAGATTTTTTTTGGAACTTTTGATCTTTGTATTCAGAGAGAAGAGCATAGTGTGATTATCCACCGAGATTGTAATCCTCCCAAGGCTTGTGAAACTCGTGAACCGTAGTTCATTGATCACAATATTGGGATTCAATATCAATAAGAACACTAAATGGACGTAGGTCATTACCATCTAGTTGGGGCCATTCCACTATAAATCATTTGTGTAATTTGCTTTCCATTTGATTCTCTTCTTGTTTTCCTTTTGTTCTTTGTCATTTATTTGACTCTGTGTCGTTGGCCAAATCGAGGGTCAACAATGAGTATCTTTTCTATAAGAAATTTAGGAAAAAATATTTAATTTTATAACTAGAATGCACCATATATATTATATAAATCAAAACATAATAAATAACAAAATTCAAATTATTATGAACACTAAATTTCAAACTAATAAACAACGTCAAATAATTTACAAATAACTTAAAATATATATAATTTACAAGACACACACACACACAAATATGTTCATAAATATTAATACTTTGAAAAAAAATATTTTTTATATATTAATTTTAGATTTTGTTTAGTTTGTCTTAATTTTAGACTTAAAAATTACTAACTAAATATACATAAAATCTTATTTAATTGGTATAAAATTACATATATAAACTAAGAAAATGTCTGTTGCACGTTATTATTACCTAGTATGTATAAACACTTGTATTTAATTGGTCTTGCTGCTTTCGCTCCCCATCATTGTGAAGAGGTTCGACACTCCTTCATCTATGGGTGTTCCTCGTGGGTTGTGTCGGGTTGAGAGTTGTAAATCAATTTGAGGATCATTATCATGTTTTGTGCTACAATGTACACATCATTTGTCACATGTAATGAAATTAAAAAAAAATCACTTTTCCACAAAAATATCCTAGTTACCATTATGCCAAATAGATGCATACATGACAACATTTGATGTTTTCAAATTAGTTAATTTTTTTATTTATTATTTAAAAATTTAATCAAAGCTTTAAAAAATAAATCAAACTAAATTAAATGTATTAAAATTAAAAAAGTACTAATATTAAAATTTAAATAATTTTTAAAATAGAATTTAAACAAAATCTAAAATTAAAAATGCTAATTCTACTTAACACATTTAATATTAAAAAGGGAAATTTGAGTATTTATGCATAATGTAGGTTCTTATGTCCAAAAAATACCATCCTTTACCAACATTCCAAAATAATGCTACTATTTGCTTGGTTTCTAAAAATACCATTTTCATTTTTTTAACCTCCATCTCTCTTTTCTCTCTCTTCTCTCACTCATTCTCTCGGGTCACCATTTGATTCTTTGGAGAGTCATGACAGCCACCACAAAACCATCATCACTTCTTTGAAAAAACGTCCCCAACTTTGGCATCCTCCTCCATTTTTTTCTTCTCTCTTTCGTCTTCTCTCTTAAAGTATCCATGGAGACTAAAATAAAATGATGCATGATATTTTTTGATGATATAAAACTTAAACTCACTAAAATTTCAATTAAGACACTAATTTATGCATTTCGAATAGATCTGTGCATGCTTTTTTGGTTCTTTTTTGCAATTTTTTCACAATTTTTTAGATCTGAAACTTAAAAATTTATAGAAAACTCGATATACCTTGATACACCTCGATGCCCAGCTCGATGGGCCCTTAAAAATCATGATTTTCATGAAAAAACCATCTGCCTCGACAAACCTCGATGCCACCTCGACATGCCTCGACACACCTCGATGCAATTCATAGAAAGTACATAACTTTTCACTCGGGTGTCTGTTTGAGGTGATTTTTTTAAAATTTGAGTATTTTTTTTGTGATCTATACGTCTGAGATGTGTACATACACATTTGAGAAGTTTAAAGTTTAAAAACATACCAAACTTTGAAAATATAGGGGTATTGTTTTGAACTTTGAGATGTTTTCAAACTCTCACCTTCCCAAATGTATGTGTACACATCTTAGAAGTGTAAATCTCAGAAAAATACCCAAATTAAAAAATAAATCACTTAAAACGGACACCTGAGGGAAAAGTTATGCTCCTTTTATGAATTGCATCGAGGTGTGTCGAGGCATGTCAAGGTAGATGGTTTTTTCTCATGAAAATCATGATTTTTATGATATACCTAGATACACCTTGATGTGCCTCGATGCCCAGCATGATGGGCCGTTAAAAATCATGATTTTCATGAAAAAACTATCTGCCTCGATGCCACCTCGACATGCTTCGACACACCTCGATGCAACTCTATGCAATTCATAGAAAGTGCATAACTTTACACTCCGGTGTCCGTTTTTGGTGATTTTTTTAATTTGGGTATTGTTTTTAGATCTACACATCTAAGATGCGTACACACACATTAGGAAAGTTTAAAGCTTGAAAACACCCCAAATTTCAAAACAATACCCCTATATTTTAAATGTTGGGTATGTTTTCAAGCTTTAAACTTCGACGTGTAGATAAAAAAAATACCCAAATTAAAAAAAATCACCTCGAACAGACACCAGAGAGAAAAGTTATGCACTTTCTATGAATTGCATCAAGGTATGTTGAGGCATGTCGAGGTGGCATCGAGGCATATGGTTTTTTTTTTCATTAAAATCATGATTTTTGAGGGCCCATCAAGCTGGGTATTGAGGCACATCGAGCTATATCGAGTTTTCTGTAAATTTTTACGTTTCAGATCTAAAAAATTATGAAAAAATTGCAAAAACAAAAAAATCATGCACAGATCTATTCGAAATGCATAAATTAGTTTCTTAATTGAAATTTTAGTGGGTTTAAGTTTTATATCGTCAAAAACTATTATGGAGCATTTTATTTTAGTCTCCATGGATACTTTAAGAGAGAAGAAGAAATAGAGAAGAAAAAAAAGGAGGAGGATGCCAATGTTGGGGACGTTTTTTCAAAGAAATTTGGTGGTGATGATGGTTTTGTGGTGGCTGCCATGACTCTCCAAAGAATCAAAGGGTGATCCGAGAGAGAGAGAGAGAGAGAGAGAAGAGAGATGGAGGCTAAAATAATGAAAAATGTATTTTTGGAAACCAAGCAAATAGAAGCATTATTTTGGAATGTTGGTAAATGATGGTATTTTTTTGGATATAGGAACCTACACTATGCATAACTACCCAAATCTCCCATTAAAAATCACATCCAACATCAAATTTAAAAAAGAGAACGGGTCAAATAGATGAAGAGACAAAAATCCAAAGAAAGTATCCTAATTATGGATTGTATGGACACAACAAGACTACATACCAGAATCGAATGTGTTTTATTTATTGTTTTTCAATACTGAATTTGGTTTATTATGTAATATAGAAACTGTAGAGAATATTATATTGTTGGGGTTTTATACCCTAATTAAAATCCAATTTCTTTGTTATCTCATTTTATTATTAATAAAAGAGTAGAAATCAATTTTTGACTTGGTCAATCACTTTGCTCACATGTTTTATTTTCATGATTATTTGTTTAATATAAACGTCTATTAAATCCCGAGCATATAGCTAATCATATTTATAGTGACATAATCACAGTGGGATATAAATATGATTATATGTTCAAAAATAAGTTAGTCCTAAGATTAGTCAGTGCACAAGATTTACACCGACTTGCCATCTACGATATGATCTACTTACACATTGTAGTGTTATGTTCTTTCCAGAACATTAGCAAAGTAGATAAGATCATATGTATTTTTTACATCGAATTGTACCGATATTAACAATAGATAAGATAAGTAAACATACCGTTATTATATATTCTAGTAATATTATATAGTTGACCATAGGTCAATTCAATCTCAATTATGAGTGGTTAGTATTCCAATTGATTGTATTATTTGAGTTCTTTGACTTGTTCGGTATTAGCTTACCCTACGGACTAGCCCATACTTACATCTTGGGAACTCGGTAGTATAATTGAGTGGGAGTGTTAATCATAGATATGAACATCTATAGCTTCTGATGAAGAAGTAAAACGACAGTTTCCTTTTAGTTTGGTTCAAGGTGCTAAATGATAGAGATCTTATATAGCCTCCCAAATTTACTAGTAAGGCTTAAGACCTTGATTAGCGTGCTGGGAGGGCAATAATTGATTTAATTATGCTAATATGTGAATTAAATGATTATGTGATTATAAATTCATGTTTAGATGAATTAAATATGCATGTGGGCCCCATTTGGTTAATAGGGGCTTATTTGTAATTTTGGCTCGTTGAGGGCATAAGTGTGATATATGTGTGTATTGTGATTGATACCACAAGTGTGTGGTGATATATTCGTAATGTGTGATCCGAGACGGTCCTAGGAAGCAGATTAGCTAAATAGTCATAACGAGGTCGAATACCCAGCTCGGGAGGAGCCTAAGGGTATTTTGGGAGCATTGTTGGTGTTCAGGATTTATCGGGTAGTGGGTAATAATTTAGTGATTGTTTAAGTATGCTGGGGATTAATAGGAACACTCGAGGATTTATCGGGATGTGGTAATTGATAGGATTTCCCTTGGTGGCACTAAAGGATTAAGATTTCTAGTGATGGTTCTTCTTTTACTGCATTGATTGACTCAGGAGCTACTCATTCTTTTGTATCTGCTAGAGTGATAGATCAGCTTTGTAGACCTAGTAATTTGTATGCTAGGGGATTTCAGACTTTGTTGCCAACTAGAGAACTGGTAGTCTCTAGGAGATGGGTTAGAGCATTGCAGTAGAGATAGATAGTAGGGAGTTTTCTATGGATCTGATTGAGTTAGCGATGGATGACTTTGATATGATCCTAGGGATGGATTGGTTATCGAAGTACAGGGCGACGATTGACTGCAAGCGCATGATGGTGACCTTCGAACCGGAAGGGGAGGTACCCTTTTTATTCGTGCGGACAGTGAGTGGACCACGAGTACCTATGATTTCAGCACTGAAGGCTAGATACCTAATGCAAGAGGGATGCATAGGTGTAACGACCCAAAATTACTAATAAGACTTAAGGGCCTTGATTAGTATGCCGGGAGGGCATAATTGGTGAATGTGTGATTTATATGATTTAATGCATGATTGTGTGATAAGCATGCTTATATGATTATATGGATATGTGAAATGCATGATTTTGAGTATTAGTATGCATGTAGGCCATGTTTAGCTTATAGGGGCATATTTGTAATTTTGGCCCATTGAAGGCATAAATGTGATTATTTGCGATAAATTGTTGAGACCACATTATTATGTGGATATATTTTCAGCATATGGCTCGAGACGGTCCTAGTGAGCGGTTTGGCGAAATAGTCACGGTGGGGATTTATACTCGGCTTGGGGGAGCCTGGGGGTATTTACAGGAATTTAGGAGATATATTGGAGATTATTAGACATTGGGTAAATAATTGGCGATTAATTGGATGGTGGGATTTAAGTGGTAAATATTAGGAACACTTGAGGAATTAGAGGGAATTGGGAACAAATGACCATTATACCCCTAGATTAAGTTATATGTTAGTTTTATTGTGGGAGGGTAAAAAGATCATTTCCTAAAATAAGGATATACTCAGTTTATCCTAGAATTAAGGTAGAATGTTGTGGAAATTATTGAATAAGGAAACTAACAGAAATACTCTCTCTCCCCCACTCTCATGATTTCCCCTTCTCTCTTTCTCTCTCATTTGGGCACCTTGCTAAGGGAAAAATGGGCTGTGAACTTGGGTGTTTGACTGTGTATTTGGGAGTTTAATTGAAAAGAAGGCTTAAGGAGTTGAAGCTGATCAGCCAGGAAACTCAACTGGGAGTTGAGCTATAAATTTGAGGTAAAAGCTTTGACCATAATCTCTGAATTTGCTGGGTTAGCTTAGGTTTTCTGGGTTCTTGTATATGAAATTGTTGGTGATTTTGATAAGGTTTCTGGATTGGATCATGTGCTAATTTTGAGTATATATGAGATGAATAGCTGATGTTTGAGAGTGTAGTTATAGTGTGATGGTTGAAGTTTTTGGTGTTTAAAATAAGTGAGTTTGGGTCTAATTCATAGTTGAAATTGGTGTTAAATTATAGAGTAAGGGGAAAAATTCTGGGCAAGTTAAAGTGATCTTGGCTGAGAGAAGGAGGATAAAACCCATGTTTTCCCTGGTTTTGCATGGCGCACCGCGACCCAGCTTGGGGGCGCCGCGGCGCGTGTGACCCTTCTAACCGTGGGAGCTCTCTGACTTGGGGGTGCGCCGCGAATTACTGGGCCAAGTCGCAACTCACCTTCCCTTTGGCTTGGGAGGTTGCTCTTTGACTTGGGGCAAGTTGCGACTTGCTGAGCCAAGTCACGACCCGCCTGGGAGTTTTGAGCTCAGAGTTGTTCTAAGTATTGTTAGGGCTCAGGGTTCAAACCTAGGGGCTTGGGACAATTTTTACTACCGGTTTAGTAGAAATTGGGATCCCGGATGCTAGTTTTGCTACCTAAGTATTTTATTTATGATTGAAAGTTGATACATACCTATGACTCTTGTGACTAGGTTTGTCGCCAAGGCTCGAGGCTATGGATCGTGCTCGGAACCAGTTTACTTTCTCCGTTCGGAATCAAAGGTAAGAAAACTGCACCCGGTTGTGTGATTACGTTGGGACTAAGAGTTCCCTAAACTTGTATGCAATGTTGTATGATGGTATTATGCCATGTGAGCATGAGATAAATGGCCTAAGAGTGTCGGAATTATATTGGCGCACAGGACGCGGCTCGGCCACTGATAGCTAAGGTTAATTATATAATCACTAAGCTCGGCCTAAGTGAGCTGGAGTCAGTGGGATAAACAGAGGTTGCGGCCTAAGGGCGTCGATTGTGGAAATTGCATGATATGTTTATTGTTGTTAATTTGATGATTTTGGCATGTTGATTACCTGGATAATAGATTATTGATTCGTTGATTGATGTCACTGTTTATGTGAATGCTATGGTCTATTGAATATTTGGCTAATGTTTTGTGAGTTGTTTGATTACTATTATTGATTATGCTCTGTTATATGGTTTTCTTGCTGGGCCTTGGATCACGGGTGCTACATGGTGCAGGTAAAGGCAAGGGTAAGCTGGACCTACCCTGATTTGGAGAGCTCTGGGGGTAGAATGTACATAGTCGGCTGCTCGACTGCCACAACCGAGGGATGATACAGGGACATGAGACCCTAAAATGCCTATTTTGCCATTAGAGTGGCATGTGGTTGTTTATAATCTCTGAAAATTTTGTAAACTGTTACTTAACCCTATTTTTGGGATCCCGTGTATCAAACACTTATTTAATTGGAAATTTATCTTTTATGACCAAAATATGTTAACCCTAGTTCAATAATTGTTTAGCGTCCCATTTTCTTTTACTAAATGACTTGATTAACAAGTCTTGCACCTTTACAAGCACACAGTGTAACGATCTTGGTTATCCAGGGCGTTACAATAGGATTCCTATCAAACATTGTGGATACTTTCAAAGATGTTTTGGTTGGACCGGATGAGACCAGACTGGTATGTGAGTTTCCTGATTTGTTCCCTGCGGATTTGCCAGGGTTGCTGCCACATCGAGATATCGAGTTCGTTATTGAATTTGTGCCAGGATCGAAGCCAGTATCTAGGACACCTTATAGAATGGCTCCGACAGAGTTGACGAAACTGAAGATTCAGTTGCAAGAGTTACTAGATTTGGGATTCATCAGACTGAGTTTTTCATCGTGGGGTGCTCCAGTGTTGTTCGTCAAGAAGAATGATGGATCTTTAAGGATGTGCATTGATTACAGAGAGTTGAATAAGTTGGCCATTAATAACAAGTACCCACTGCCTAGGATTGACGATTTGTTTGATCAGCTACAGGGGAAGATAGTGTTATCTAAGATTGACCTTCGGTCAGGCTACCACCAGTTAAGGATTAAAGAGGAGGACATAACAAAGACCGCTTTGTGCAGGAGGTATGGACACTTTGAATTCTTGGTCATGTCCTTTGGATTAACAAACCCCGCAACAACCTTTATGGACTTGATGACTAGAGTCTTCAAGGATTATCTGGACAAATTTGTGATCGTATTCATTGACGACATACTGGTGTACTCTCAGTCAGAGACAGAGCACGAGCACCATCTACGCTTAGTATTACAACGTTTGAGAGAGCATAGGTTATATGCTAAGTTTAGAAAGTGTGAGTTTTGGCTACCTAAAGTAACATTTCTGGGTCAAATTGCCAGTAAGGAGGGGATTCTATTGGACCCAAGTAAGATTGAGGCAATAAGAGATTGGCCCAGGCTGAGCAGTGTACCAAAAGTTAGGAGCTTTTTGGGATTGGTAGGGTACTATCAATGATTCGTTGAGGGATTCTCCAAAATAACTACACCATTGACTGAACTGACATGTTAGAAGACCAAGTATGTTTGGACATACAGGTGTGAGAATAGTTTCAAGGAGTTGAAGCAACAACTGATCACCGCTCCAATATTGAGTTAGCCATTAGACATTGAGAAGTTTGTAGTCTACTGCGATGCTTCTAGATAGGGTTTGGGGTGTGTATTGTTGCAAGCTTGAAAGATGATAGCTTATGCGTCGAGACAATTGAAGGAGTATGAGCAGAGGTATACCACACATGATCTGGAATTGGTAGCGATGGTATTTGCACTGAAGGTTTGGAGACATTATAAGCATGGCGAGAAGTGCAAAATATACACCGACCATAAGAGTTTAAAGTACTTCTTTACTCAAAAGGATCTGAATATGTGTCGGAGTTGTTGGCTGGAATTGGTAACGGATTATGATTGTGCTATTTTATATCACCCTGGCAAGGCCAATGTGGTGGCCGACGCGCTGAGTCGGAAGGGCCCAGGACAGTTGTTCAGTTCGAGGCAGATATCGGACAAGTTTGCTAAAGAGATGACTAGAGCAAGTATAGAATTGGTGGTTGGTCAGTTCACTAACATCACTCTTTAGTCTATGCTCCTTGAGAGGATCAAGGAGGCACAGTGGAAGGATCCACAGTTGAAAGAACACAAAGAGGGTGTCTTAGCTAGAGCGGTTAAAGACCTTTCTATTTCAGAAATGGGTTTATTGAGGTACAAAGGTCGGATTTGTGTTCCGATGGATTCCGGTATCCGGCGGGAGATCTTAGATGAGTCTCATACCACTCCATATTCTTGACATCCGGGTATGACGAAGATGTACCAAGATTTTAGAACTCTATATTGGTGGCCGGGAATGAAGAGGGATGTGGTGGATTATGTGGCCAAGTGTTTGACTTGTCAGTAGGTAAAGGTTGAACATCAGAGGCCAGCAAGGTTCCTGCAGCCTCTAGGGATTTTGGAGTGGAAATGGGAGGATATCACCATGGAATTCGTGGTTGGATTACCGAAGACTATGGGACAGCATGATTCAATGTGGGTGATTGTGGACAGGTATACCAAGTCAGCACACTTCTTTCCTATTAAGACAATTTATACTATGGAGCAGTATGCTGAACTATATGTGAAGGAAATTGTACGACTACATGGGGCTTTGAGGTTGATAGTATCCGACAGGGACCCCACTTTCACTTCCAAGTTTCGGGAGAGCCTGCAGAAGGCTATGGGCACACAGTTGCAGTTTAGTACCACTTATCATCCTCAGACGGATGAACAGTCTGAGATGATGATTCAGATACTAGAGTATATGTTGCGAGCTTGCGTGTTGGATTTTAGGGGATCTTGGAGTAAGTATCTCCATTTGATTGAGTTTTCGTACAATTACAGTTATCAAGCGACTATCGGAGTGGCTCCATATGAGATGTTATATGGGAGGAAGTGCAGATCACCCATCCATTGGGATGAGACGGGTGAGATGCGGTATCTAGGTCTTGAGGTTTTTCAGAGGACCAATGAGGTGATTGAGAAGATTATAGCTCGAATGCTCGCCTCCCAGAGTTGGCAGAAGAGTTACTTAGACTTGAGACATAGGAGTGTAGAATTTCAGGTCGAGGACCATGTGTTTCTCAGAGTTTGTCCCTTGAGAGGGGTGAAACGGTTTGAGTTAAGGGGCAAGTTGAGCCCTAGGTTTGTTGGCCTCTTTGAGATTCTGGAACGGGTTGGAGAGGTAGCTTACAGATTGGCAATGCCTCTAGCTCTATCAGGGTTCACAATGTGTTTCATATATCCATGCTCTGGAAGTATGTATTAGATTCTACGCACGTGCTGAGTTATGAGAACTTGGAGCTGAGTCAGGATTTATCATATTAAGGAAACTGGTTTAGATTCTTGACCGAAAGGATAAAGTCTTGCGGAGCAAGACCATCACCTTAGTGAAAGTGTTGTGGAGGAACATCAAAGTGGAAGAGGCGACTTGAGAACTTAAGACATATATGCGGGATTGGTATCCCGAGTTATTTAGGTAAATTTTGAGGATGAAATTTCTATAAGGAGGGGATAGTTGCAGCATCCCAAATTTGCTAGTAAGGCTTAGGGCCTTGATTAGCGTGCCAGGAGGGCAATACTTGATTTAATTATGCTAATATGTGAATTTAATGATTATGTGATTAGAAATGCATGTTTAGGTGAATTAAATATGCATGTGGGCCCTATTTGGCTATAAGGGGCATATTTATAATTTGAACCTATTGAGGGTATGATTTTGAGCTTTGTGCGGTGTTTCCAGCATGAGGAGATCCTTTCTTGTGGTATTAGTGGAAAGTCGAGTGTGGTAGTTGATATTTAATTGAGGTTGGTAACCGTTAGTAACCATAGTGTTAGTGGTGTTACTGAAATAAGAAGGGAAAAGTGGTATTTTTGTTAGAATGGTGAAATGACCTAGCTACCCTTGAGGTTTAGTGTATGGCTTAGTTTGAGGAGGTGTAGAATAGTCTTTTGGTGTTAAAATTAGACAAACCCACAGGTGAATGTTAGCTTTCACGTTCTAGGCTTCTCAAGAGTCCCTTGGTCATTTGGTTCAAGTTTTCAAGAAGAAAGAGGAGAGCACAAGACTAGGCAGCTTGTTTTTTTGAAGGAAATTGGAAGTAAATTCAAATTGAGGAAGAGATTAGCAGCCATCCACACCTAGGAATTTTGAATTTGGGAAGAAGGTAAGAATTTCATTTCAGGTTATAGGTCATTTTCACTTGTTCTTGAGAGTTTGGGTTTGATTGTTGAAAACAAGATTTTTGGCTTGCTATTTGTGAAGTTCAAGCTTGGGAAACTGAGGATTTAATCTTGGAGTGGGAATGGAGGCAGCCGAGGGTTGAAATTCTGCTCTAAAGGTAAGGATTCCTTTAAGATTTTTTTGAAAAGTTTCTGGTTTGGGTTAAGCTTTGTGCAGTTTTAGATCATTGAGTGATTTGGAGTATGGATGTGAGTTTGGGTTTGTTTTTTATGCATATGTGTTGTTTATGTAGTTTATTGGGAGTTTTGGGTCCAATTGGGACTTGGGTAATCTCAGGGAATGTTTTGGGTAAGCTTGGATTATGAGAAATGGTGGAAAAACCAATGTTCGTTTCTAGGTTCTATAGGGAGCGCTACAACACTGCTCTTTGGATGCTATACCGCTAGGGGTCCTTCTGGGTTCTGTAAGTAGCGCTATAGCGCTACTCCTTGGGCACTAGGCAAAATTCAGGAAGGTAAATTTTCAGTTTTTGAGAATTTGGTCTAGGGGCTCGGGGGTCGATTCCACCACCATGTTTGGTGGAATTGGAGTTCCTGAGAGCATGCACTACACCAAACACCCATTACCATAACACATCATTATAATACTATTTAAAAAGAGTTATGGTATATTATCAAAGTTTCAGGCGGCAAGTTTTAGGCACCCCTTTCCCGTGTACCCATTTCCCATATACCCATTTCCAATCTCATTTTCTTTAATCTTTCTCCTCCTAGTATACTCTCCCGTGTCTCATTTTCCCTGGTATACCCATTTCCCTTTGACCCATTTCCCGTAGACCTATCTCTCTCGGTCTCTCACTCCCCTTCACGGAAGACAAATCCTGAGAAGGGCTACACCACATTTGAAGGCGATATAGGAGGCACATCTCCTCTCTCTCGGATCTCTTTCTCCCACCAGACCTCTCTCCTTCCCTCTTTCTCTCTCACCTGTCTTTATGGAGCCCGACCTTCCCCTACACGCCCTGGCTAGGGATCTTCAGAGGCCGTCGACGGGCCCAAGCTCTCACACGACACCAGAGGTGAACAACGACATCGAAGACCAGCTAGCTCCATCAGACTTCAGTTCGATCATTCTTCGTCGCCCAGGGTTTCTTGACTGCCTTTCTCTTTCTCTCACTCAGGGTTTCTCCAATTTGTGTCCCTCTCTCAATTACAGTAAGCTTTTTTTTTAATATCCATTTTTGTATTTATGGGGTATTTTTATGCTCCGATCACTCTATTGTGCTCATAATTTATTGTGTTTTTTTTCCAGTCTCACTTCATTACAAATATGGTTGGAAAAAGTTGATTTAGGGCTTGAAAGCTGTGCAAGATGCAGTTTCTAAGCAGAAAAAACTGACAAGTGCATTTTATAATGAATGTATGAAGCTGCGGCAAACTAGTGAACCTGAGGCTCCACAGGAGGTTGCAGGAGCTAGTAACATAGATCTACTCCATCCGTAAGTTTGTTTTGATCTGTTTTTCTCATATTTCTATTCTTGTTTAGAACAGATTAGTGGGATAAAGTGTTTTTCTCAATTTGATATAATTTCTGTTTCTAATTTTGCAGTTCCACCATGCCAGTGACATCAACTGTTCAAACACCACTATTGTTTAGAGGCACCCTTAAAGAATATCAGCTGAAAGGTCTTCAGTGGCCGGTCAATTGTTATGAGTAGGTTGATAAATGCAACACATATTTAAATTATACATATAATTTCTCCTTTCTGTTTTTTTATTTTTCTTCTTTTTCCGATTGCTTATTTGGGAAGTTTTGTCATTTGTAGGGTTTGAATGGCATTCTTGCTGATGAGATGGGCCTCGGAAAAACCATTCAGGCTATGGCATTTTTGGCTCATCTAGCGGAAGTAATTACTTAGCTTGGTTTCTGGCTTTTCTTTGGTGTAACTTGGGATACTAACTTTAATTTTTAAATTTCTATTTTTAATCCAGGATAAAAATATATGGGGACCTTTTCTTGTTGTTGCTCCTGCATCTGTATTGAACAACTAGGCAGATGAAATTACCCGTTTTTGCCCTGACTTGAAAACTCTTCCATATTGGGGTGGGCTTCAGGACCATACAGTTCTGAGGAAAAAAATCAATCTGAAGACACTATACCGCAGGTAAGCATCTTTAGTTCTGTTGTATTTTCTAAGATCATTGGTGATTTGGTAAAAGAAGCATTTTGGCTTTTATTTTTCTTCTTGTGTCCTATTTGCATTTTAATTTCTAGTCAAGGGCTGAGATATTTTTCAATGTAATTACTTTTTCCTTCTCTTCTAGGGATGTTGGGTTTCACATTCTTATCACTATCTATCAGCTACTTGTTTCTAATGAGAAGTACTTTCGGGGGGTGAAATGGCAGTATATGGTGTTGGATGAAGCCCAAGCAATTAAAAGTTCAAACAGGTTTGATTCAAATCATTCATGTCAGTGTACTTTGTAGTTTGTGCTAACATTTAATCGTCATAATTGCAGCCAAGCAAGATAGATGCGCAGCCTTTAGAAAAAAGGAAATTTTTTATTTCAATGGTGCCGATTGTTTTCTCCTTATCTGATAGTCTTAAGCTTGATTTTGTTGTAAATTGATGTGCTTGGTTAAAGATTAACAATAGACATTTTATTGATTTGGAAGAAGGTTTAATTAAAGAAGTTATTCCTGTGAACTGTACGTTAGTTGTCATGTTGCTGAGGTGCTTGTTTCTTATCTTTATTTGGTTTAAAAGCTATATAGTATATCTATCTTCCTGAATCCCTTTACTTTCTGGATGGTTGTTTTCTATTTTTAATTCTCTGTACTCATACTTTTTTGTTGTCTTGCTTGTGATTGGACAGTATAAGATGGAAGACACTGCTTAGTTTTAATTGCCGAAATAGGCTTCTGCTTACTGGCACTCCAATCCAAAATAATATGGCAGAGTTGTGGGCGTTACTACATTTCATTATGCCAACCTTATTTGATAGTCATGAACAGTTTAATGAGTGGTTTTCTAAAGGGTATGCCTAATTTTTTAAGTTTTCTGACATAACTGACAAATAGTTAATATTCCTATGCGCTATGTATTCTTATTAACTATATTTTATCACGTGCAGAATTGAGAGCCATACAGAACATGGTGGTACTTTGAATGAGCACCAGCTTAACCGATTGGTAAGCATCTTTTATGCAACATTATTTTTATTTGAAACAAAACAATACTACTGGTGTCTTTTTCATCAGGTCTTGTAAGTGCCATTGTGGTTTTGGACTGTCAAACAGTCAAAGACACTCTAACTGGTGTCTTTTTTTTTTTAATTTTTTTAATGAATTTTCTAAACTAAACTAAATTTTATGAATTATTCACACTGATTAAGAACTTTAATTCTCATTTAGAAAAAAAAATTCTCTATTAAGATTAATTTCTGGGCTAAAAAAACATTCTATAGTTTGTTATTTTAAGGATAATGAAATTTGAAATATCAAATACTTTAAAAGCTAACTGAAATTTTCTGTCAATATGATTTGTGGGTCTTAAAGAAATTCTCCTTTTCCGATCGCCATGGGAAAAAAAAGTTTGACATTGTCCATTGTAAATGTGTAGTTCAATTCGAGTAAAGTTAATCTTTGCATTGTTAATTAGATTCCTCTTATCCATATGCATAAAAGTAATAAATAGAAGCTAATGGTTCTATATTTTATTTGTTCATAGACTAACAAAAAAGTAATATGTAATATCAATTGAAGATAAGAAACTAATATTGTGTTGGGGTTCATATTTCTTATTGTCTTCTTAACGTTTTCTATTATTTAATATATTGTTTGTTGGATTCTAAGGGAGCTTTGAGAACCTAGGACCCAATACATACATGCATGTATTATTATTTCTCTCTCAATTTCTAGTTCTATAGATAATTATTTACTCTTCTCACTTCTCCTTCACAGGTTTAGATTGGACTGAGTTGCTTGTATTATTTTGCTAATTAAGAAAAGTGAGAAGATTCATTTGGTTTCATTTACATATTTTTCTCAGTTTTTTATTTCTTATGCACTCAAGATGTTTGAAAAAATGCCTAATAGAATGACAAAAAAAAGTGGATTTATAATTAATAGTATTATAATATATATATACACTTATAAGCTTTATTTAGGCATGAGTTTAATCTCTTTGTTTTTCTGAGTTCTATAGATATATTATATATATAACTCTTCTTTGTTTTGACTACTATTATATAAATTAATCTGTTCATTTACTTTTTTTGGCAGAGGAAGATTAAATTATCATATATAAAGCTCAGGTGTAGTTTTAGAAGTGGAAGAGAGTAGCTTTGGGCCTTATCATCAGGTACTACACTCATAGTCTCTTGATTGTCTACTGAACATCTTTGAATTTTTAAATCTATATGTATCTGTGTGTGTAGAGTTTCCACTATTTTTCCATTCTGTTTACCGAGTTTTTCGGAAACGAATACAAACAGAATAATAAAAAGATAAGAACTGTAGAAATGCAGAAGTATAAATAAACAAACAGTGTTTTTACGTGGTTCAGGCGTTAACAAGCCCTAGTCCACGAGTCGATGTTATTATCCTTGTAGAGAATTACAGTAAGATGGCTGGTGTATAAGAACTTCACACGCTCACAGTATTTCTCTCGGGTTCTCTTGAAGAAGATGAAGCTAGAGAGATTTTGGTAGAGTTCTTGCTATGTAATTTTTTGGCCGTCCCCTCTATCGTAAAATGAGGGGGTATTTATAGCTAGGGTTTTGGATTAGGGTTTTTCTCTACTCACATGAGTCTTAATTACACCAGCCACAAATAGGGGATACAATTACTGTAGTAGCATGGCTACAAAACTCTATGCGGGTATATTTACGTGAAAGTATGGGGAATACACAAAGTCAGCCGTCTTTTCCAAGTTGTCAGCGGAACAGTAGGCGAAAAGGTACCCTTAGGCGTGCTGGGATGTGTGCGGCCTTGACCTGTCGGGCGTGTCAGGCGGGATCCTGTGTCAGATGGATATCATCCCAACTATGCCTCCTCCACGACTCGACCGCCTGGCCTTGTTCCGTGCGAGGCACGGAACTGTTTCCGCGAAGACTACTTGAAGCGCTTCTCCTGGAAGGAGCTTCCCCGAAGGATATCCCTTCGGGAGCTCCGGGAGAGTTGACGAGCTTCCATGTCGCGTTTGCTTGAAAGAGTAAGCTGGACACTAAACGGGAGAGGCGAAGCCTTTCTGTCCATCCGCGAGCTTTGATCACTTTCCATGAAAGACTTTGATAATTCTGCTTCCCCGAGGATATCCATCTAAACGCTATCCGGAAATCTGGATAACATTTACCCCCCAAGGTCACGGAGCTTTGAGAGATCCGGGAGCTTGTACAGTCCTCCGGGTATTTCGGTTTCTTGGATTAGGCGAGGGGCCACCTTCTGTGTTCCCGGAAGGGTTCCTTTTTCCCGCCTGAGTGTTAGTATGAAAAAGAAAGGGAATTTCTCTTGTTTGAACTCAAGTACTCAAGTGCGGCAAGGGCCACGCGTCATGCCGGGAGTGGTTCTGCGATCAAGACGTGTGCGTGAGGCGACTGGTTGAGTATGCGTGCGTCAGTCATCTGAGTAATGATTTGACGGTTTTTAATGGTACTCCGGGCCCGAGGTGGTATAATGATGGGAAATAAATACTTTATTCCCATCCGAGGAGTCATAAATAGGGTCGTCGCTTCATCTCCAGCCGTTGGATCTGATGCACACGGAATGGGAAGATCGGGACCGTCCATTTGAGGAATTCGAAACGACTTCTTCCCTGCTATAAAAACGAGGGAATGGACCTTTCTTCCTCTTTACGCTTTCAAATTCTCTATCTTTCGGATTTTCAGATTTCCAAACCTTCGAACCCTCAGGCTTCCAAGCTTTCATTCCTTCGAACTTGCCACTTCTTTTGGCAAGGGATCTGGAAACTTTTCTTTTGGTTTGGCAGTGGGTTTATTCGCCGAAGTTCAGGGTTTGAATCGCCATTCGTCTTTGCAGCTTTTACTCCTCGCGATCGTGCTGTGCGGTGATCCGGTTACTCCTTCAACCTCCAACTACCCGAATATCAGTAAGTATTTCTACTTTGCTCTTTCCTCCCAAACCTTAGGTTGTTGGTAGTTGTTAGAGTTGGGGTTTCTGCCATTATCGCTTATGTGCATGCGTGAATAGGGCTTTGGTAGGCATGTGATTGATGTGAGTCGATAGGTAGCCTTTTTTGCATGCTTTGACGATTTGCGTTTGGAAAGTCGTTCCTTGTTTTGCTGTTTTAGGGCATAAGCATGAACGCCTTTAGGGTGTATTTCTCTGAAAAAACACTTCTTTTGGTGGGCTTAGGATCGGAGTCTGAGTCTGGTTCCTTGCTGTCCTTCGGGTGGCATGGTGCCAACCCCTCGGTAAGCTCGGTGGGAGCCTCTCCAAGCAGTTTTCGGGGAGGGTCTCCCCGACGCCTTTGATACCACTAGGGTATGACAAGGGTGCTGCTGCTTAGAGTGTTTTCTTCTTTGTTTCTTTTGTTCAGTGACAAACATCTCAGAGGAACAACTCCTTACTGTCGTGGAGGCCGATTCTACCCAGGAGAGGGGTTCCCCTGTTGCTGGCGCAAAGGGGAAAGGAAAGGCAAAAGTGGTCGCGGTTAGCCCACCGACTACCAATAGTTCAATCTGGGAGATGGACCAGAAGCCGAACCTGCTCAGGAACTACGACATGCTGGAGCTGTACTCCTCAGAGGCAGGCCTGAAGAACATCCCAGGCCTGATGTGGCACCGCCTGTCGGTGCTGGGCGAGTCGGCTAGTCAGAGCCACGAGGGGTTTGGTGCCTGGAGCTGGGCACACATAGTGTGTGGGGCGCACTTGCCCCTAAGAAGTTACTTTGCTAATTTCTGTGTGAAGGCGGGGATTGCCCCCTTCCAGAGATTCCCCCCAGCTATAAGCTCCTAGCGGGGTGGTTCATCTTTTGCAAGTCCCGGAACTTGGCGGCTCCTACCCCGGAGGAGGTGCTGTACTTCTACGGGTTGAAGTCTCAGCCCATGAGAGGTCACCCAGACAAGGTGGGATTTTACAGGCTGGAGAGGCACCCGGACGTGATGTGTCCCACCTGTCATACTGCGAGGGTTCCAGACCTCCGGGAGTACTGGTTCCTGACGACTGGCTTCCCACTGAAGAGGGTGCCAGCCCTATCTTTGGACTTCAAAGTCCCTGGTAAGTGCTCCTTCTTCTCCTTTTCAACTTTGTCCTTTTTCGTTTGATTTGCTTTCCGGGAGGATCTCTAATACTCATGTTTGACTTTTGCAGAAGCCATCCCGCGAACGCCTCGCTGTGCGGAGATGATAAGGAGGTCGCAATTCTACGAGGGGTTCTCTAAGGAAGAGCTGAAGGTGGAAGGACTTGTGACCACCGAATCTCTGAGAGAGTATGGACTACTCGCCTCCTTCCAAAGTATTGGGCCAGTGAGTGGCAGGGGACAAAGTCAGGTGTCCGCTGACGTCCGGGAGCAAATTGCCCTGGAACTGTCCAAGGTGATCTGCCAGGCAGTCCAGGACGAGAGTAACTTGTCCCCCAGTTGGGCAGAGAGGTTCCCCGACCCCCAGTCGGAGGAAGAAGAAATTGAGGCTCGCTACGCCGCGGCTTACCCCAATGAAGGGACTCCGGGAGCTGGCACCTCCGGGATAGGTAAGGCTAGCTTTCGATTGATTCACACCCCCAGCCTATCTGAGGTTTCCCGGACCTCTCAGATGGGGTTCGATCCCCGCTTCCTTAGGCTAGATCCGCGTAGGGTACCCTTCGACAGATATTGCGATAGGGTAGATGAGCTCCTCGAGTGTTTGAGTGACGGTAGTCTGCCAGAAGGTGTCATCATGGTTGACCCTTCTTCCCTCAGCATGTCATTCCCGGACTTCAAGGAGTACGGGAGCTTCCTGGAGGAGGAAGCGGTGTCTTGTTTCGCTCGGGGAAGGCCATCCACGTTTCTCGTGCATGGTCGTCCCTCTCAAACGCCTCTCTTTTTTGTTCCTTGTTCCCTGCTGGCGGACTTGCATGTGCTTTTATGTTGTTGATTGTCTTGTCTTCTGCTTATCTTCTTTCACACTGTTTTGCTGGTTCATTAACCTTGCTTCGTACGTTTCTTGCAGGACATCCCGAAGCGAAAATGTTGGGGAGAGTTACTTCGCTTATTAAGCAGACTGCCACCAGCCAAGACCCATCCAAGGGGAAAGGACGAAAGGCTAAGGCTGGTAGGGGAGGTAAAGCTGCTACTCCCAAGAAGACAAGTGGCGAGCCGCAAGTGTCTCCGGGGGTAGAGAAGTCTCCTGCCGAAGGGCCTTCCGAGACCATGGTGGTCTCGAGTAGCAGTAGCGATGGGGAAGGCCTTGTTTTCCCCGCGAAGACGATTGGGGTGAGCAAGCGTCCTGGAGGGGAGGCTGAGGGCGACAAGAGGAAACGCCTCAGACATGGTTCCCCCGGAGGTGACGGAGACCTTCGGGCCTCGCGCAGCCCTCGCCAGACTACCCTCTCCCAGAAGCAACCACAACCCCAGCAGCAAAAGCAACAACAACAACATCAACAACAACAACAAAGAAAATCAACACCGTCACAGCAGCAGTTGAAGCAACAACAACATCAGCAGCAACATCACACCGAGGCGGTAGTGACCTCCCTACCGTCCTTAATACCCCGTCTTCCTCCTCCTCCAGCCCAAAGGGAGTCCAACCTTTCGGGGTCTCCTTCTTCTCAGCAAACAAACCTTCCTCTGCCTGGCCTGAAGTTCCACTTCCCTCGGAAGCCAACCAGTTTCCCCGCTGCCCTCCTGGAGGGTGTAAGACGGGTCGATAGTTTTTTGAAGAGGCGGTTAGAGGCGGAGAAGGCTGTTACTCAGGGAAGGGCAGATAACTTGTCTGCCGTGAAGAGAGCTGAGCTGGCCGAGGGGGTGAGATCCCTTCACCCGGCCGGAGCGGTTTTGGATGGCCCAGCCTTGGAGAAGAGGCTGGTGCCTAGGCTCGGACGTGCATTGGCGCCGTTCGGAGCTGAGATGATGGAGGACATGGCCCTGAGCTTGTGCAAGCTCAATTCTGAGAAATGGGCCATCAGTAGCAGTAAGGATCCGCTGTTGCTGACACACGCTGTGAAGCAGCAACTGTCCGGGGTAGGCCGTCAGTTGCGTTTTGGGATCACTTGTCTTAGCACATTTGGTTCTGCTTAACTCATTCTGTTGTCTTTCCTTGCAGGCCTCTATGATCGCGGAACGCTCGTTCCGGGAGGTTGGTGCCGTTCTGGTTCAGCTGGAGGAGAGCCAGCTGGCTCGCCAGGCCTTGGAGGCGGAGAAGCAGAAACTGACCCAACAGGCCTTGGAGGCTTCGGAGAAGATTGATCAGGTCCGGCGCACGGCTGAGGAAGAGGCGGACAAGAAATATCTTGCCAAATACCAAGAGTACCGGGCCAAGGCAGAGAATGAGTTCAGACAGCGGTCGGATGAGATGAAGGCCGAAAACTCCAAGCTCTGGGAAGAGCTGTCCCAAGCCAGGGTGGAGAAGGATACTTTGGAAGCCCGCTTGCAAGCGAAAAATGATCTCGTCCTTAAGCAGCAAGGGGAATATTCCACTCTTCAGAATAAGCTGCACGAGGAGGAGCAACTTCACAAGAGGAGCAGGGATCTCGTGTCTATGCTGGAGTTGGGGATCGCCGAGAAGGATAAAGAGATCGGAGCCTTGCAATTCACTGCCAGGGGGCATGTGACCGAGAAGCAATCTGTGCTGAACCAAAACAAGGAGCAGCGCAAGGAGATTGATTCTCTTAAGGGAGAGCGGGATGCCTCCAAGGCCGAAATGGAAAAATTGAGGGCTCAACTAACTGTCGCGGAGGCACAGCTGGCAACCTCCGAGGCGGAGCGCTTGAAGGAGAAAGAGGATGCCGAGGTGGTACTGAACAGGACGATTAATATATCGCATGTGGTCCTCATGCATCAACTCTGGAAAGTGAACCCGGAGGTATTAGGCTATCTGGGAGAGGAAGCCGACGCCAAGAGGGAGAAGCTACTGGTGTGGGATCAAGGCCCAGAGGTATACGTCCGAACTTACAACATTGACGAGCGTGCTGGACCCCCTGAGGCAGAAGTCCCTGAAGAGGCGGGGACCTCTGAACTTGCCACCGTTGACGTTCCATCTTCCAGTGAGCTGACTCCGCTAGCCCCAGTTGAAACTGCTGTCCCCGACACCCCGGTTGAGGATGCCACTGTCACCCCCAGTGCCTGAAGGGCTCTTATTTTCATTTGTGTTTTTCTTTGGGGCAAAGTTCCTTGTACTTTTTTCTCATTGCAGACATATTTGCCATAATTATAGCATTCTCCTTTCTTTTCTGCCGAGTTCTTTATTTATCTTTGCGCTTAGGGTAGACTTTTATACGGTAGAAACTGTTGTAGGGGCGCACGAGGTTTTGGTTCCGACGGTCAGAACCTATGCACTTCCCACTTGAAGCTCTAACGGCTGATGTCTTTTCCCACGTAGTTTCTAGGTTACGAATGTTTCCTGGTTCCAACGGCCAGGCTCCTTTCACCGTATTTTAGCTTTCCTAAGGCAAATAGCCAATCCCGGGACTTGTAGTTATACTGTTCGCTGGGATTGCTAAGGTGAGCTGTTCCATGGCTCGGGATGGGAGTTCTTTTTGTGAGCGTCGCTAGACTTAAGGTTAGATCTTTGCGAAGCAAAACTAACTGTCGTTGCGAACCTCATGGTGGCTGGCTTCAGGGACCTGGCACGGAGCCCTGCGAAGCAAGGCTCGTTGCTGTCGGGGAAATTGCCACACCTACCAGGTGCGATCCCGGAGCAGGGGCTTTGCGAAGCAAGGCCTGCTGTGAGTCGGGGATCGACCATGTCTGCTCCTGGAGCAGAAACTTGCAGTGGTCGAGGAGCTCGCCATGCATTATTTTGTGAGATCCGGAGCTGAAGCCTGCGAAGCACGGCTTACAACGGTCGCGGATCTCGCCATCTTTCGCCTTACGGGACCCGGAGCTGGAGCTTGCGAAGCAAAGCTCTACAGCGATCGCGGAATATGTCTGCAAAGGACTTGTCAGGGAGTTGGGGGTGTTTCGGCGTAGCCCTCTGAATGTGCCCCACCCCCAGTCCTGTTCATCGCTGTGCTACACAGGAGATAATTTTCATGATGCATAATGGCAGGCATTTCAATGGCAATTTTCACATAAACACATAATTCACGTAATGCAAACATGTTCATGGCAACAAATTAACCTAAGCTTAACAATTTAAAAATTTCAAACACAATGCTAGCACATAAGTGGTGTTCTGTGTATGTTTTGTTCAAGGGGCGTATGGCTATGCCTTAGCCATGTATACCCCCCCAAGTGAGCGTGGGGTCCGGACGTCTCCGGACCGCGTGGTCACTTGTTAAAACGCAGCTTTGAACACAGGGATAAAAAGTGCAGTAAAAGTGGAGTGAATCTCTCTGTGTTTCATTAAATTAGCCTGCTAGGCATGTGTTTTACAACAGGGAGGATTATTTCCACATTTTTCACTTTTGCTAATTTCACCAAGGACTTCCGACTAGATCGTCCGGGGCTTACTGGTAGTAACGGCGGAGGTGCTCCGCGTTCCAGGCGCGTGGGACCTTAGATCCGTCGAGTCTCTTTAAGTGATACGTCCCATGGCCCACTTTTTCTTGGACTTCGTAGGGGCCTTCCCAGTTGGGTCCGAGGACTCCCACTCCCGGATCCTGCGTAGCAGGAAATACTCTCCGTAGGACAAGATCCCCAACTTCGAATGTACGGCTCTTGACTCTCGTGTTAAAGTGTCGGGCTATCTTGCCTTGGTACATTTTTAGTTGGACCTGCGACTGCTCCCGGAGCTCTTCGATCATGTCCAGGGACTCCTGGAGAAGGGCGTGGTTCCGGGTAGGGTCGTAGGTATCCTGCCTGTGAGAGGGGATCATAGTTTCTACTGGGATGACGGCCTCGCAACCGAAGGTCATGGAATAAGGCGTGTGTCCCGTTGAAGTTCTCTCTGTTGTGCGATAGGCCCAAAGTACTCGCGGAAGTTCTTCCGGCCAGTGAGCCTTGCAAGCTTGGAGTTTTTTCTTCAACGTGGTCTTTAATATTTTGTTTACAGCCTCCACTTGCCCATTAGCCTGGGGTCTGGCGACTGCGGAAAAGCTTTTGATAATTCCATGCGAAGCACAGAAGTTCGTGAAGTGTTCACTATCAAATTGCTTCCCGTTGTCGGACACAATTTTTCGTGGAAGCCCAAAATGACACACTATATTCCTGATGACAAAGTCCAGTGCTTTTTTAGATGTGACCGTGTTCATAGGTTCAGCCTCAGCCCATTTGGTGAAGTAGTCTACCGCGACTATGGCATACTTCACTCCACCCTTTCCAGTTGGGAGGGAACCTACTAGGTCAATGCCCCAAACGGCGAACGGCCAGGGGCTGGTCATTAAGGTAATTTCTGTAGGCGGCGCTCGCGGAACCTTGGCGTACCTCTGGCACTGCTCACACCTTCTGACATAATCCACACAATCCTTCTTCATGGTGGGCCAGAAGTATCCTTGTCGAAGGATCTTTTTGGAGAGGCTCGGCCCGGAGGTATGGTCGCCACAGAAGCCTCCGTGGACCTCATGGATGATGGCGCTGACTTCGGTTTCGGCAACACACCTAAGGAAGGGTATGGACAACCCCCTGCGGTAAAGCTTTCCATCCATAACCACGTATCGGGGAGCTTGATACTGGAGCTTTCTTGCGTCAGCTTTATCAGTGGGGAGCTCTCCGGTGGTGAGAAATCTGAGGATGGGCCCTATCCAGGAATGGGAATGGTCAATGATGGCATTTACCCTCTGTGTCTCGGTAGTGGGTGCTTTTAAGTGCCCGATGGGCACCAGGCCATACTGTTCAATCTCCGGGTCTGTTGCAAGCTTGGCCAGCGTGTCCGCGAGTGAGTTCTGGTCCCGGGGGACCTGGCGGATTCGGTAGCCTTTGAAATGCTGCAGTAGGCCGCGGGAGAGAGACACGTAGGCAGCCATTTTTTCGCCTTTCGTCTGGTATTCCCCGGATATTTGGTTTACCACAAGTAGGGAGTCGCTGTATACTTCGATTTTTTGGGCTCCGACTTCTCTGGCCAGTCGTAATCCAGCTAACATGGCTTCGTGTTCTGCCTCGTTGTTGGATGCTGGGAACGCGAAACGGATGGCGCTCTGGAGCTGATGCCCTTGGGGAGATATTAAGATGACCCCTGCTCCAGCTCCTTTTTCATTTGAGGCTCCGTCTACATAGACCTTCCATGCGGGAAGTTCCGGGACAGGATCTTCCGGGAGGTCGTTCATTCCCGAGCATTCCACAATAAAGTCCGCGAGAGCTTGAACCTTTATGGAAACACGTGGTTGGTAGTGGACGTCGAACTGGCTCAGTTCCATGGCCCACTTAAGCAATCTGCCAGAAGACTCGGGCTTCTGCAAGACTTGTCGGAGAGGGTGGTTGGTGATTACTTTGATGGTGTGCGCCTGGAAATATGGCCTTAGCTTCCGCGAAGCAATTAGCAAGCAGAGGGAGAGTTTTTCGATCATTGAATACCTGGACTCGGCGTCCAGTAACCTCTTGCTTACGTAATACACAGGGAGCTGGATACGGCCATCTTCCCGGACGAGAGCGGCACTCACTGCGTGCTCTGTCACAGCTAAGTATAAGAACAACGCCTCTCCTTCGACAGGTTTGGACAGAATGGGAGCTCGGGTTAAATGTTCCTTGAGGTGTTGGAAGGCTGCTTCGCATTCGGGGGTCCACTCGAACTTCTTGTTTCCTCGCAACACATTGAAGAAGGGGATACACTTGTCAGTGGCCTTGGATACGAAGCGGCTGAGAGCAGCTATCCTTCCGGTAACGCTCTGGACATCCTTATGCTTCCGGGGGGAAGGCATATCTATGAACGCCTTAATTTTCTCAGGGTTGGCTTCCACTCCGCGGGAGCTGACAATGAAACCGAGGAACTTCCCAGACGAGACCCCGAAAGTACATTTTTTTGGATTCAGTTTCATTCCGTACTTTCGGATCACGGCGAAAGTTTCCTCAAGGTCGTCACTGTGGTCCCCGGAGGTCTTGGACTTTACCAACATGTCGTCCACGTACACCTCCATGTTCCTCCCCAGTTGGTCCTTGAACATCCTGTTTACTAGACGCTGGTACGTCGCCCCAGCATTCTTCAAACCGAAAGGCATGACCACGTAACAGTAGACACCCTTGTCCGTGAGGAAGCTAGTGTGTTCCTAGTCCGCGACATGCATCTTGATCTGGTTGTATCCGGAGTACGCATCCATGAAGGATAAGAGTTCATACCCGGAAGTAGCGTCTACCATCTGATCGATTCGCGGAAGAGGGAAACAATCTTTCGGGCAGGCTTTGTTTAGGTCCGTGAAGTCAATGCACATTCTCCAGGACCCATCGGGTTTCGGGACCAGAACTGGGTTGGCCAACCACATGGGATAGTGTGACTCCTGGAGAAAGCCTATGGACATCAACTTGTCCACTTCAGCTTTGACGGCTTCGGCTCTCACTGGGTCTAACAACCTCCTCTTTTGGCGAACTGGAGTTGCAGAGGGGTCTATGTTGAGTGCGTGGCACGCAACATTAGGATTAATCCCTGTCATATCAGCGTGGCACCATGCCAGGATATCCTGATTATTCTTTACAGTGGCCACAATCTTTTCTCGAATGGCCGACGGCAGGTTTTTCCCCACCTGAATGACTTTGGTGGGATCTCCCAGATTGAGGATCACCTCTTCGACTTCCTCCATCGGCTCTATTGCTTTCTCGATTCCCACTCTTGGGTCGAGTTCGTCAAAGTATGCCTCTTGAGCACCCCCAGTTTTTGGTAATTCTTCCGCCAAAGGGATGGCAGCAACCGTCTCCTGGACCGTGTAGACGGATCGGACGGAGACATTATAACAGCTTCGTGCACTTCGTTGGTCTCCTCGGAGGGTGCCGATACGTCCATCGTCGCATGGAAACTTTAAGCATAAGTGGCGTATCGAGGTTATGGCCCCACAATCTATTAGGACCGGTCGGCCTAGGATGGCATTATACGCCGTGGGGCAGTCGACCACCACGAATGTGCTGTGCTTGAAGGCACAAGCGTCGCTTTCTCCTCTGAGGGTGACTGGAAGTTGAATTTTGCCTAATGGCATGAGTGCATCCCCATTGAACCCTTGAAGCTGGATGGGGCATGGGGTCAGGTCTGTCTTGGTTAATCCGATCGCGTGGAAGGCCGCTTTGAAGAGGATGTTTACGGAGCTTCCGTTGTCGACCAAGATCCGTGAGACCTTCTTATTGGCAATCTGGGCTTCCACCACGAGGGGATCGTTGTGGGGGAAGTGCACATGTCGAGCATCGTCCTCCATGAAGGTGATGGGAAGATCCATCATTCGGGGACGTTGAGCAGGTGATTGAACCAAGGCGCACATCTCCCCGGTGTGTTCTAACTCCCTCAAGTATCTCTTCTGGGAGTTGCGGGTGCTTCCGGCAAGGTGCGGTCCTCCGGAAATGGTGGCTACGTGTCCGTCAACGGGTGGCGGAGCAAGGCCGGGCGGAAATGGGTTGCCAGGTCCTGGAGCCAACAAGGCAATGGGTGCCGGAGCGGCTGGAGCAGGAAGCGCTGGGAACTGAGACCCGGGAGGTTGGGGGTGACCGGCTCCAGGAGCGCTAGCGGTCCCCCTCTGTCCCGGGGAATATGCAGCTCCGTGAACTACTCCCTGTCCGGGATAGATAATGGGTATCCTCACCCACAGACCGAGGTGTCCCGCTCTTGCCAGGGATTCGATCTCATCCTTCAGCTGAAGGCACTCGTTCGTGGTGTGCCCCACGTCTCCGTGGAACTCACACCTCTTATTGGAGTCTCGCGGACGCCTCCCTCCGTGAGACACTTTCGGGGGCTTCCTGTAGTTGACCATATTACAGGTCGCCCGATAGACATTCTCTCGCGAGTCTATCAGACTGGTATACTCCGTGAACTTGGGCTCATAGTCCTTCCGGGGTTTCTTTGAATTGTCTCCCCGGTTGGAGTTTCTTCCGCTTCGTTTGCTCCGCGATTGGCTCAAATTTCGTTCTGGGGCTTCCGCTTGCGGCTGCGGCATGCCAGGAGCGATACTACATCCGGTTTGTACAGCTCCGTACCCAGAGAAATGGGTTTGGCTTGGCGTCTGAGCAGACGCGGAAGGCCCATACACACTTGGAGTGAATTGGGCTCCTGGAAGCGTGAGGGCTGGTGCGGGAGCTTGCGAAGCAAAGCTCGGCGCAGTCACGGAAGGCGTTGGAGCTGGGGGAACTCCAAAGGCCTGCTGGTAGGCATCCTCAAGGTTGATGATTCCCTGAGCTTTTGACATGAATTCGGACAGCGTTTCTGCCCGTCTCCTTTGCATTTCCCCCCATAGCAGGGAGCCGACAGTAAGGCCCGATTGAAGGGCGATCAGCTTCATGTCATCGCTGACCTTGGTCTTTGCAGCAGCTTCCATCATTCTCTGAATGAAATCTTTGAGGTTCTCATTGGGTTGCTGCTTGATGTTGGTTAAGGAACCAACCTCCATGTCGTGGTCGCGGGCAGCAATGAACTGCCTCCTGAATGCGGACTGTAGCTTCCTCCTCAGAGTCTGACAGGGCCCCACTTTGCTTCCGGACCAGCTTGGTCAAGGCAGCAATCTGTTCCTTGAGCCTCTTCGTATCACTCTCCAGGAGGTCACGTCCCCGGAGCTTGTCATTAATATGATTTCGGAGGTCATCTCCGCGAGGCCGGGCCTTTTCTCCTTTGGCATTTTCATACTTGGCCTCCAACCTTCTTCTTAGGTCCACCGTGGACCAGCTGTCTTCGGAGTGCGAGTTCGCAGCCCGACCGTCCTGGTTGACGGAATCACTGGGGCGGTTGTTCCTTCCCCTAGGCCTGGGTGCCTTAGCACCGGGCCCTTTAGGCACGGAGTGCCCCCTTGGGGCTGAAGGACGTCTGGGCTTAGGAGCGCCAGAGACCTTCTGCGCGCGGGGGGGGGGGGGGGGGCAATCGGCCTGGTGATTCACGCCTTTAGGAGGTGCAGGGGCGTCAGCGCGTACAGGCTCTCCAACTTTTTCTTTGCCCTTGTTAGGGGCGGCTTTGGATGGTCCAGCAGCGGCTGGATCCGGCATGGCGGCATCAGCACCACCTAAAACAGAGGCGTCCTCGTCCGAGTCGCCTAGGTCTCCGAACTTGCTTTGAAGGCGCTCCATCATGCGCTGCATTTTTTCGGAGAGGCGCTCCTGCTCAGCAAGCTTGGCTTTGGTGACCTCTAGTTCTTCGGCTACTTCGACCAGTTCTGGGTCCTTCTCATAGTAGCAGCCGTCCTTTTAATAACCGTCTTGGACATACTCTTCTTCGTCTTCTAAGTATGTCGTATCTTCGGTACTGACCCGATCCTGGCGGGATGTCGGGTCTTCACCTTGGTAGTCCAAGGGTTCGTTTTGCACCGCATCTTCCATCACAGTATCGGGGTTGACCCTAGCATTTTTGTCAACCGCGGATTTTCTCGAAGTCACCATCTCTTTAGCACGAAGTGAATACAAAAAACGTACACAGAAAAAGAGCTGACTAACAACTTCCTACAGCTCTCAATGAAAGCACCAAAATGTTTACCGAGTTTTTCGGAAACGAATACAAACAGAATAATAAAAAGATAAGAACTGTAGAAATGCAGAAGTATAAATAAAAAAACAGTGTTTTTACGTGGTTCAGGCGTTAACAAGCCCTAGTCCACGAGTCGATGTTATTATCCTTGTAGAGAATTACAGTAAGATGGCTGGTGTATAAGAACTTCACACGCTCACAGTATTTCTCTCGGGTTCTCTTGAAGAAGATGAAGCTAGAGAGATTTTGGTAGAGTTCTTGCTATGTAATTTTTTGGCCGTCCCCTCTATCGTAAAATGAGGGGGTATTTATAGCTAGGGTTTTGGATTAGGGTTTTTCTCTACTCACATGAGTCTTAATTACACCAGCCACAAATAGGGGATACAATTACTGTAGTAGCATGGCTACAAAACTCTATGCGGGTATATTTACGTGAAAGTATGGGGAATACACAAAGTCAGCCGTCTTTTCCAAGTTGTCAGCGGAACAGTAGGCGAAAAGGTACCCTTAGGCGTGCTGGGATGTGTGCGGCCTTGACCTGTCAGGCGTGTCAGGCGGGATCCTGTGTCAGATGGATATCATCCCAACTATGCCTCCTCCACGACTCGACCGCCTGGCCTTGTTCCGTGCGAGGCACGGAACTGTTTCCGCGAAGACCACTTGAAGCGCTTCTCCTGGAAGGAGCTTCCCCGAAGGATATCCCTTCGGGAGCTCCGGGAGAGTTGACGAGCTTCCATGTCGCGTTTGCTTGAAAGAGTAAGCTGGACACTAAACGGGAGAGGCGAAGCCTTTCTGTCCATCCGCGAGCTTTGATCACTTTCCATGAAAGACTTTGATAATTCTGCTTCCCTGAGGATATCCATCTAAACGCTATCCGGAAATCTGGATAACACATTCTATCATAATTGGTAAAGTAGATTGCTTTTTCTGTTTTGGTGGGTTTCCTTTGATCTGGGTTTGTTTTTGTTTCATAATTCATTTATGCACGTTGGATTGAATGGGAGTATATAATCTGATATCTAATCTAGGAATTGGGATTTTTTTTTGCGTGGTTGACGTGACATGACTTTCTTGGGTTGATTATGCATACCAAATTAGTAGGTAATGAAGCTGAAAAGTTAATTGCTTTTTTTAGTGAAGAAGGGTCCAGGAAGTCTCTTTTTCCATCTCTATTTTGTTTTTGCATTTCACTCTCATTCTCTCTATTTTAGTCTCTTTCCCATATTCCTTTTCCTTATTTATAATATAATTTTCGAATAGCTGTATATATTTTTGATTTCTTGTTCTGGATTTAGAGAAAGTTGGAAGTTTTACCATAGTTTTTCTTTTATTTGTAAATCTGTTGTTCTTATATTTTCTTAGTCGTTCCAAGTTTTTGGTTTTGTTGCTTATTTTTAATCAGTAATATATATTTTGATTTGGTGTTTGAAATATATTTGATGATCTTATATATGTAATCAGTATATTTGGTGTTTTGGTGTTTATTCAGTATTGAATATCCTGGTATTGCTTGAATTTCTACCAAGTTCAGAATTTCTGACCCCCCAATTGAATTCAACTTCTTATTTTTGACTACAAAGTCATAAAAAATGATGGGACTATATCATTTTAGTATATATGTGTACTTCTTTAAATTGTATTAGTCACTGGTTCAATTTATCAGCAAAATAATAATCAGATTTAACTTGTTCATTAAATTTGACCATGGATTACTTTATATATCATTGCTATAAGACTTACTTTATATATCATTGCTATAAGACCAGACCAGTGACTATATTCTTAGAAAATTCATCATATATATATTAATAATTATCTATAAATTCCCTATGTTTTGTATTTTTTTAATCAGAAATAAAAATAAATGAATAATTAATAATGATTCTTAGAGATAGTGTTTTATGTGTTTCTCTTAGAGACAATGTTTTATGTGTTTGGTTTTAATGGTATTAGCAGAGTAGAATTTTGATTCTCTTTACTCACTCTTCCATATTTAATACCGTATCATTGTTACTGAAGAATGCTTCATTGTTTATATGATGTATTTGATTGACTTCTGTTAAAAAGTTTTCTTTTAGTGGTCGGTCTGGTAGTTACCATGTGAATTATTTGTGACAGCATATATATCCTTCTTTGTGGTTATAGATTGGAAACAGAGGAATTGTAGCTGTTGGAGAGAATTGCAATCCCTGACAGATCTTAGCCTCCGATTTTGTGATAGGTGAATTCTTCTTTTCATTGTTTATAGAATTACAAATATTTGAGTATGAATTACACTTTGATTTCTGTCTTCACTCGCATATTAATTATTAGGGTCGGGGACGAGGCACTTGTTTCCATTGGTAAGTGTAACTCCCTACAGTATCTAAACGTTAGTGGCTATCATGAAACTGGTGATGCTGGAATAATGGCCATTGCAAGAGGTTGTCCTCAACTTACCTACCTAGACGTGAGTGTTCTCCAGGTGTGTTCTCCTACTTAATAACCACCAATTACCACCACTTGATTATAAGTGTGTGGCCTCTGTCTAGGAAAATACCATTTTAAATTAAAAAAAAATCCAACACAGTTGTTTGAAAAGTGCACTAATCTATCAAGTCCATGTGCCTAAGATGATGCCATTTGCAAGTTTCTTCTCTTTTTCCACTTGCTGCCCCTGTTTTGCATTATGAGTGAAATCTGAAGAAAAAAAATAAAGGGGTCTATACAAGGAAAAGATGGCAGAGATATCTGAAGAAAAAAAAAGGGGGTTTTATTTAAGCAAAAGATGGCAAAGCTATCCTTATGAATTTATATATGTATATATATTGTCTTTAGATCTTTGCTTACTTGTTGAATTATTGCCTTCGCATGGCTAGTGTTTAAGTTTATATTAAGTCATTAAAGTATACTCAAAGTTTTGTTGCATCTATTTATTGATTTATACTTGTGTCATTGATGCATCATTCTTGATTATATTTCATACATTATAAAGCTGAACCACGTAATTTTAGAACAAAGTCTTCTCTTTTTCAATGCTCATACCTTATTATGACTTTCTTGCTTTTGATATATGGTAAATTTAATTTTTTATTATGCAGATTTGTGTACTTATAGTTATAGAAGCAATGGTGAGACCTACTTTAACTTTCACTCTCCAATTTTATTTCGTGGTTATATTATTTTTTGTTGAACTAGGTCTTCACTTATTTTTATCTTCATTCATTTCCATAGAGAAATTCTGAGCAATGTCTATTACTTGTTAAAAAATTCCAATAATGTTGAGGTATATGACTAGTGTTGAGGTTAGATAAGCCAAGGGTTCTTAGGATTTAAGGTGATTATTTTGTATAGGCATTTGATGCTAAGTTGAGACTCAAAATAATGTTATAAATTTACATTTCTAGAACAACTTTTACACATTGCAATCTTTCGACTTGAAAAGTGGATTGCATCTAATTTTGAGAAAGGGGAACAGGAAGGAGAAAATGTATATGAGGATTATTTAGTGGATTTCCATATGTGATGTTGCCTTTTTTTTTTCCTCTCCTAATTCATGATGAACTAGGTCATATCTTAGGCATTCTTATTGTTGGAATTTTTTGGTCACTAATAATATTTCTCCAATCTGGTGCTCTTTTAGACTGCTTAGGAGAGATCCAAGGGGTGCACTTGGCTATGCAAGTTTGAAATAAATAATCCAAACTTGTAATGTAGATTATTGCTGCTAGTCTAGAATGTGCATGTGTTCGAGTTCCTTGGTAAAAAAGTCAAAATATGGTCCAACTATTTCACTGCAGTCATGGGAACAACAACTAACCACAGTATTTATCAATTCATAATACATGAACTTTAGTCTTTGGCACAAAGAGCAATCGAGATATATCATCATGAAGGATTTTAGTACTGATGTTTCTCACTTGTTTTTAATATTTAGCTTCAATGGACAGAGAGATGTTGCTCTTTCCTTTCATGTTTCCCCTGCCTGTTTAAAACCATGGAGTTGGAAAATTACATAGGATCCATTTTTTGTTAGGACCATGTACACTACAACAACACTTCATTGAAGCACTACTATTTCTTTTATCTTGCAGCTTTTGGGGATACTTCTTCCCTAACTGTCTCTGTCCATTTTTGGGGAAAGTATAATTAGGATGTCTTCTTTCAGGGCATTGATCATGAAAGAGTGGAAAGAATGGAAGCTCGACTAAAAGAAGATATCCTAAGAGAAGCTGAACGTTATGGAGGTGCCATAATGGTTATTCATGAAACAAATGATGGGCAAATATTTGACCAGGTAAAATTCTGAAATGGATATTTTTTGCTTGCTGTTATATGAACGTTTCTCTTCTTATTATGGCTTGCTTATTCACGAGGTAGCCAATATACTTAGCAGTTATTTTATGTTTTATTTTCTTTATTTCTTTCTTTTTATTTGCATGCACTTGCAGTTGCCTGTCTGTCAATGCCTTTGTTGTTGTGGCTAATTTTGATCCTCCACGTAACTAATGTATTGTGCAAAATTTTCCTTCATCTCATATTAATGTTTAGTGGCATCCATTTTTCTGGGTTCTTTTGATTGTTTAGTTCATATTTTCTCCTTAATGAATGATGAATTAAAAAAAGAAAAGCTTTTCTTGCTGGACAGATTTGGGCTTGCAATTCTATTCTTTCCCATGATATTGGTGGATATTCCTGACTCAGGAATGCCAAATGACACCATCGTGAGAATAATGTTCTGCTTTGTTCTTGCTCCAGTTGATATAAAATTGCTTCTTAATATCTGGGCTTGTTATGTTATCCTTGACATTTTTATGTATTATGTGCCTTTAAGTAGTTCTCATAGTTTTTTTAATATCTTGTAGTTAGAAAATTATGCGAAAACTGAAGAAGCTAAAGTTGAGGAGCTTATAAAGGCAATTGCTGATTCTGGTGCCAAAGTAATTGTTAATGGAGCAGCAGTTGGGGAGATGGCACTTCATTTCTGTGAGCGCTACAAGTATATCACCTTCTATTGTGTTTTTTTATTGATTAACTTACTAATTTTCAAAACATTAAGTTGAAATTAAAATAACTCCTAAACTTTCAGGGAAAAAGCAGAGAAAAAGTGGGGTACACGATGTACTACCATATAAACCAACTGCTAAAGAACCAGAATATGCCACTTAAAATAGGCATATTTTAATTTCAACTTAATGGATTCTTGTTCATCTAATGCAGAGCTTCTGAAGCAAGTAAGCTTTTACATAATCATTATCTTTTTCTTTTCTAATCATTTGCTTGTTCCATTTTTAACACACGCGTACTGATTTTATTTCTAACTTTTACTTGCATGATACTAATTTCTTCACTGTGAACTTTTGAATCTTGATTCATCAAATTGCCAATGATTTGAACAAAGTTCATCTTGATACATACCGTAGTCTCATTAAGAGGCATGCTTGCTATTAATCATCTTGTGTCTATAAATACTAAGAAATAATCATGGATTTTATTTCTAACACTGAAAAAATTCTCTACTGATTCTCTCTTATTTTATTGTTCATCTGAAAATTCCCTAGCTCTTTCTTGATAGCTATCTTATTTTATTGAACTAAAATAGATAAGTATAGACTATAAGTTTTTTGTTGTGGTGGCAAGAACTTTTGTTCTTAATAATAAAAGGACTTTTTTTTTTACAATGTGCAGGTATATTGAGATGATTTCTTTGGAGCAATTCTTGACAACATTTGTAGTTGAGGCCTTTAGAATGGAAGAATGTATTTCACTAATTTTTTTATACATTTCTTGTTTTGTATTTAGTGATAAAGGAATCTGAATTGGGCATAAATTATGTTGTAATATGATTTCTTAAGCCTAGACTAGTAGACTAAATATTGTAATTACATTTGAGTAATTAATAAAAATCTATTTATGTTACTTTATTTGGCTTCAACTTTCATATTTGTTTTCCTAGTTTTGTGTAAGTAAAAAAAGATTATGTTTCTCTAAGCTAATATAACACATGTGTTATACTAAAAAATGTGTTATATAATCGACTATAAATAACATAATTAAACACTTATCTATATATTAAAATAACACAGAAATTGTGTTATCGTTGACAGTATAATAACACATCTGTATAACATTGATAAAGTGTTATGTAAAGTACCCTGACCTACGATAACATAGTTGGTCTTAACACATCAGAAAGTGTTATCGTATGTTTTGATAACACATTTTCGGTGTTATTAAAAGCATTTTTTCTTGTAGTGATGGGATTGGTCCTGAGATTGGTTTATGGAATCGAATTGTAATGAGGATGCTATATATGGTTTGTGACTAGGTGACCACTTGGGCTTTGGTGACAGGATCGTACTCGGGGTCGTCTCTTGTAATCTGGTGCTTGTATAAAAGGTAAGAAAACTGTTGTACCCGTAGAGCAGGGCGTGGCTCTATTGTTTGTATTGCGGGGGCGTGGCCCTAATTTTTATGTTTAATATGTGGTTAAATATCTCTGAATATTATTCTATGTGATCCATGTTTGTGAGTGAACGGCGAAGGCCGGGAATGGCGAAGGCCGAGAACGGCTAGAAGCCAGGAACGACAAGGGGTCAGGATCGGCGTTAAACATGTTGAGTGTAGGCCGTTAGGGCGAGACCCTCCTAGGGTGCTGAAGCCACCCTCTTGGTGAAGACTGTGAATCCAGGGCCTGATAAAGTGCCTGGGACGGCATTGGCTGCTATGTGTTTAGCTTGTTGGTTGTGTTGTTGTATATTGTGGATTGTTATGTATATGTCAAATGTTTTGTGTTGAGTTTTCTTGCTGGGCTTCGACTCACGGGTGCTCTATGGTGCAGGTAAGTGCAAAAGAAGGGTCGACCAACCATGAGTACAAAGAGTGTGGAGTGACAAGTACTTATTCAGCCTACCTGCTTGCCATGGCCAGGGATATTTTGGGAAAATGTATTGTAATGGTTATTTTTTCACCTAGGTTGACCTTAATTATATTTTTGAGTTGTAAAGTATTTTCTAAACAATATTTTGGGATCCCGTCTGTATAACTTTTCTAGGATTTCAGTGAATGACCAAATTTTTATACTTTATGTCTTTAAACGGGTTTTATTTCAGTTTGGTCACACTTTCAACCTAAAACCTCGATTAGCGAGATAATGGCATATTTTTAACTCACATAGTAATGACTCTAAGGAAGTATGGCGTTACAGTTTTCAACAAGGCTCGGGTTAGGGGATCGTGCTCAGGATCACGGTACCCAGTCAGCTCGGGACACAGGTAAGAAAACTGCTGTACCCATAGAGCAGGGCATGACCCTATTGTTTGTGTTTCAGGGCATGGCCCAATTGCTTGTATTTAATATATGTATGAATATCTATGAATTCTATGCTGTGTTATGCATGCTTATGGATCAACGACGAAGGCCGGGAACGCCGAAGGCCGGGAACGTCGAAGGCCGAGAACACAAGAAACTGAGTATGACAAGGGGTCGGAATCGGCGTTGAGCATGTTGAGTGTAGGTCGTTAGGGCGAGAACCTCCGAGAGTGTTGTATCCACCCGCTCAGTGAAGATCGCGAACCCAGGGCATGGTAAAGCACTTGGGTCGGCGTAGGTTGCTATGTGTTTAGTCTGTTGACTGTTTTGCTATATATTGTTGGATTTATATGTAATATGTTATATGTTGAGTTTTCTTGCAGGACTTCGGCTCACGGGTGCTCTATGGTGCAGGTAAGGGCAAAAGAAAGGTCGACAAACCATGAATATGGAGAGCGTGGAGCGAAGGGTACATGTTAGGCGTACTTGGCTGCCACAACCATGGTTATTTTGGGGAATGTACTGTAATGAACTGCTTTGTCGCTTAGGTCGATTGTAATTATATTTTTGAGTTGTAAAATAATTTCTAAACAGTATTTTGGGATCCTAACTGTATAATTTTTTATGATTTCAATGAATGTCCAAATCTTTATAATTAATGTCATTAAACGAGTTTTATTTCAATTTAGTCACACTTTTAACCTAAAACCTCGATTAGTGAGCTAATGGTACATTTTTAACTCATATAGTAATGACTCTAAGGAAGTAGGGCGTTACAACTTGGTATCAAAGCGTGCCAAGGTTTATGGTTCCTGGAGATCGACCGAACATGTACGCTCACTGCCAATGACAAGCTTGACTCAGGGTTGGTTGGTAATTAATGAATTATATGCTTATCTTATTGTTTAAGTTTTCCTGTATGCCTGAATATATAGATAGAGCATGATGAATGTGTTGATATATGCATGACGCTAGGGAATGGCCCCCTTGACTGTTATATGTTATACGTGCATTCTTTATTGTGGCTGACTGATGAGATTGGGAGGTGGTTTGGATGTTGTTATCATGCCTGAAGTGCAGCATCATTGATTGCAGGCATATTGCAATAATGCCTCAGCGATCAATCAGACTCTGCAACAATAGGGCCGAGGATGACAGCCAGGGTCAGGACCCTCCACCTGCCCCACCAAATTGGCAACAGTTATTTGGCTAAATGGAAGCTAGACTTCATTGAACAGAAGAATAGCTTTGACAGTTGAGGCAACAGGCCCCTCCTCGGGGTATTGGGTTACATGTTCCACAGGTTGTGGCACCAGCGCCAGCCCAGCCTGCGATGGAAAATAGGTGGGAACCCTTGTATGAGAGGTTTAGGTAGCAGCATCCTCCCACCTTCGAGGGTGGCCTAGACCCACTGCGGGCAGAGTAGTGGATGAATATGATTTCTTCCATCCTGGATTTCATGAGGATGGAAGGGAATGAGAGAGTAGCCTACGCCTGCTACATGTTGAGAGAGGACACCCGCATCTGGTGGGATGTTGTGTCCCAGAGAAGGAATATGGTAGTTATGACTTGGGAATAATTCAGAAACATCTTCAATGTGAAATATTATAGTGTTGCATTCCGAGTTGCAAAGGTGGACAAGTTCGTTAATTTGACTCAGAACCGGATGACAGTTACCCCATATGCCTTGAAGTTTGACCGGTTAGTGAAGTTTGCGCCAGACTTGGTGCCTACTGATATGGCACAGAGGGATCAGTTTATGCGAGGATTGAATGTTATGATTGCTCGTGACATTAAGATAACTTTGGATATGGGGACTAACACCTATACACAGGTAGTTGAGAAGGCCCCTATAGCTGAGGGGGCCGAGGATTAGATATGGAGAGAGGGCGCTGCTAGGCGCGATGCTTAGAGGACGATACCTCCTTTTACTGGATCTAGCCGGGGTAATGGCCCCAGTGAGCAGAGGAGAAAGGCCCCATACTTTTTTGTTCCTCCTGGCTCAGATAGGAGGGTGCTTTCTATGGCTGTCAAGGCAGGGGAGACAACTAAAGGAGTTTTCCAGTGTGCCCTCGGTGTAGATGACGACATCAGGGAGAGCGCTGGATCAGGGCCTGCTTTACTTGTGGGAGCATTTGTCATTTGAGAAAGGAATACCCATAAGCCAGGAAGGAAGATCCAAAACAGAGCGACAACCTCACTCCTGCCATATTATTTACCTCTACCCAGAATGAGGTTGAGGCTGATGCTAGCCCTTCAGTCGTTATAGGTCAAATTTCTAGTGTTGGTTCTTCTTTTACTGCATTGATTGACTCAGGGGCTACTCATTCATTTGTATATCCTAGAGTGATAGATCAGTTGTGTAGACCTAGTGATTCGTATGCTAGGGGATTCAGGACTTTGTTGCCAACTGAGGAACTGATAGTCTCTAGGGGATGGGTTAGTGCATTGCCAGTAGAGATAGATAGTAGATAGTTGTCTATGGATTTGATTGAGTTAGCAATGGAGGACTTTGATATGATCCTAGAGATGGATTGGTTATCAAAGTACGGGGCGACGATTAACTGCAAGCCCAGGATGGTGACCTTTGAACCGAAAGAGGAGGTACCCTTTGTATTTGTGGGGACAGTGAGTGGATCGCGAGTACCTATGATTTCGGCACTGAAGGCTAGAGACCTAATGCAAGAGGGTTGCATAGGATTCCTAGGAAACATTTTGGATACTTCTAGAGTTCTTTCAGTTAGACCGAATGAGAGCAGATTAGTATGTGAATTTCCTGATGTTTTCCCAGCAGACTTGCTAGGGTTGCCTCCACACCGAGAGGTCGAGTTCGCCATAGAATTGGCGCCAGGGGCGGAGCTAGTATCTAGGACACCTTATAGAATGGCTCCGACAGAGTTGAAGGAACTGAAGATTCAATTGCAGAAGTTACTGGATTTGGGATTCATCAGAACGAGTTTTTCTCCGTGGGATGCTCCAGTGTTGTTCGTGAAGAAGAAGGATGCATCCTTAAGGATGTGTATTGATTACAGAGAGTTGAATAAGTTGACCATTAAGAATAAGTATCCACTACCTAAGATCGATGACTTGTTTGATCAGCTACAGGGGAAGACAGTGTTCTCCAAGATTGACCTTTGGTCATGCTATCACCAGTTAAGGATTAAAGAGGAGGACATACCAAAGACCGCATTACGCACGAGGTATGGGCACTATGAATTCCTAGTCATGTCCTTTGGATTAACCAATGCCCCATCAACCTTTATGGACTTGATGAATAGGGTCTTCAAGGATCATCTGGACAAGTTTGTGATTGTATTCATTGATGACATACTGGTGTACTCTCAGTCAGAGGTAGGGCACGAGCAGCATCTTCGCCTGGTACTATAGCGATTGAGAGAGCACAAGTTATATGATAAGTTTAGCAAGTGTGAGTTCTGGCTATCCCAAGTAACATTTCTAGGCCATATTTTCTGTAAGGAGGGGATTCTGGTGGACCCAAGTGAGATTGCGGCAGTGAGAGATTGGCTCAGGCCGAGCAGTGTACCAGAGGTTAGGAGTTTCTTGGGATTAGAATGATGCTATCGGCGATTCATTCAGGGATTCTCCAGAATAGCTACACCATTGACCGAACTGACATGTAAGAAGACTAAGCATGTGTGGACAAATAGGTGTGAGAACAGTTTCAAGGAGTTGAAGCGGCGACTGATCACCGCTCCAGTATTGAGTCTGCCGTCAGACAATGAAAAGTTTGTAGTCTACTGGGATGCTTCCAGACAGGGTTTGGGGTGTGTATTGATCCAAGCTGGAAAGGTAATAGCCTACGCATCGAGACAGTTGAAGAAGTATGAGCAAAGGTATCCCACACATGATCGGGAATTGGCAACGGTGGTATTTCCACTAAAGGTTTGGATGCATTATTTGTATGGCGAGAAGTGCGAAATATACACCGACCATAAGAGTTTGAAGTACTTCTTTACTCAGAAGGATTTGAATATGCGCTAGAGGCGTTGGCTGGAATTTGTAAGGGATTATGACTGTGATATTCTATACCATCCTAGTAAGGCCAATATAGTGGCCGACGCATTGAGTCAAAAGAGCCAATGACAATTATTTAGTGTGAGGCAGATATCAGATAGGTTAGCTGAAGAAATGATTAGAGCGGGTATTGAGTTGGTAGTTGGTCAGCTAGCCAACATCACTCTTCAGTCCACGCTCCTTGAGACGATCAAGGAAGCACAGGGGGAGGATCCCAAGTTGAGGGAACACACAGAGGGCATCTTAGTCGGAGCGACTAAGGACTTTTCTATTTTAGAGATGGGTTTATTGAGGTACAAAGGTCGGATTTGCGTTTCGATGGATTTCGGTATCCGGTGAGAGATTTTAGATGAGTCTCATACAACTCCCTATTACTTACATCTGGGTACGACGAAGATGTACCAAGATTTGAGAACCTTGTATTGGTGGCCGGGAATGAAGAGGGATGTGGTGGATTATGTGGCCACTTGTCAGCGGGTAAAGGATGAATATCAGAGGCCAGCCGGGTTGTTGCAGCCTTTAGGTATTCCATAGTGGAAATGGGAGGATATCACCATGGACTTTGTGGTTGGATTATCAAAGACTGTGGGACAGCATGATTCAATGTGGGTGATTGTGGATAGGTACACCAAATCAACCAATTTTTTTCCTGTTAGGAGAACTTATACAATGGAGCAATATGTTGAACTGTATGTGAAGGAAATTGTATGACTACATGGGGCTCTGAGGTCGATAGTATTTGACAGGGACCCCATCTTCACCTCCAAGTTTTAGGAGAGCCTGCAGAAAGCTATGGGTACACAATTGCGGTTTAGTACCACCTATCATCCCAGACTGATGGACAGTCTGAGAGGAGATTAAGATATTGGAGGATATATTGCAAACATGCATATTGGATTTTGTGGGATCTTGGAGTAAGTATCTCCCTTTGATTGAGTTTTCGTACAATAATAGTTATCAGGAAACTATCGGAGTGGCTCCGTATGAGATGCTTTATGGGAGGAAATGTAGATCACCCATCCATTGGGATGAGACAGGTTGTAACGACCCGAAATTTGCTAATCAGGCTTAGGGCCTTGATTAGTGTGCCTGGAGGGGCAATAAATGATTTGTTATGCTTTATGTGTTAATGGGTGAATTAATGTGAATATATGATAGTGATGCATGATTAGCGAGTTAAATGTGCATGTGGGCCCCGTCTGGATATTGGGGGCATGAGTGTGATATATGTTGTATGTATGTGAAATGTCTGTGCAGCACGATCCGAGACAGTCCTGGGGAGCGGTTAGCCAGAGAGTCACAACGGGGTTGAGGTTCCGACTCAGGGCGAGTCGAGGGGTAATTTGGGTACTAGGAGTGTTATGGGATTATTGGGGCATGAAAATAAATATTTGGAGATATATTTGAGGATAGAATGTCTAGGCGGGAATATTGGGGAATTTTACCATTTTGCCCTCGGGGACGTTTTGGTACCCCGAGCCTTGAGGTAACCCTTTAGACTTAAGTCAAATAAAACAAAAAGAGGAATTAATTAGAACCTTGTGGGAACCGACTAACACTTCCTCTCTTAGCTGAGATAGCTCATCTTCCTCACTCTTTCACTCTCTAAGATAAAAACAAGGAAAAACTAAGGGCCTCAACTTGAAGGTCTAGGGGAATTCAACTGTGATATTATAGGAGTTTGAAGCTTAAGGCTAGAGGATCAACTACAGGGATTGAATTCAGCAAGGTAAGCTTTAATTATTGGGATTATGTTGAGAATTTCTACTGGTTTGCTAGAGTATGCATGCTAGTTAAGTTTGACTTGTTCTTGGGGTTCTAGTTGGATTTTTGTAGTAGACTTTGATGGATTCTGATGTTGTTACTGAGTTGTTGCTGGGCTGAAGTATGTGTTCAATATCCGGGTTAGATAGGAGGGTTTTGGTGAGGGTTGGCTTGAAGAAAAGGGAGGAAATTGATGAAGAATTCTGGGTTCAGCGAGGAGCGCCGCGGCCCTAGGAGGGGTGCGCCGCGGCCCGTGTGTGCGCGCAGCCATGGGAGGCTGAGAAGGTTCATGCGCGCCGCGGCCTGCGTGGGGTCAGTGTGTTGCTAGCCTCTGTTTTGAGGCTAGCCGCGGCTCTTGAGGGTGGGGCCGCGGCCCTTAGTGCCAGTATGTATTTTTAAGGGTGTTTAGGCTTGGGAATTCAATGGTTAAGGCTCGGGATGGATTTTATCACTCAGATTGATAGAATTCAAGGTTCCGGAGGTTAGGGTTGCGGCTTGAAGTTATTCATTGGATTAGAATTTTATGACTGAATATTGGTGATGTGTTGTGACTAGGGTTTTTGACGAGGCTCCAGTTTGAGGACTGTGCTCGGAACATCGGTGCTCAGAAATCTCGGAACTCAGGTAAGAGAACCCTTGTTCCCATAGAGCTTGTGTGCAGGGCTGAGCCCAATGTGTTTGAATGAACTGATATGCAGGGCTGAGCCCAGTGTGATTGAATGGATTAGTATGCAGGGCCGAGCCCAATATGTTAGGACTGCGGGGCGTAGCCCTTTATCTGTTTATGCTAGAATTTTGTACTTGCTGTTATATCATGTATGATAACATGTGAGTGATCGGCAAGAGCCAGGAACGGTGTAGACCGAGGACGGCGATGGGCCGGGAACGGCATCAGGCACGCTGGGTGCAAGGCCGAGAACGGCAAGGGGCCGGAAGCAGCGCTGAGCACGTGGAGTGCGAGTTGCCAGGGCGAGTCCCCAGAAGGATACCTGTGATATCCTCACGGCATGGTTCGCAAACCCAGGGCTTGGCAAATGCTTGGGACGGCTAGGCCGTACGTGTTTAGCCATTGGCGGCATCTTTATATGTTTGATATATGTGTTGCATATGTTATGTGCTTGTGGGTTCTCTTGCTGGGCTTCGGCTCACAGATGCTCTGTGGTGCAGGTAAAGGGTACAGAAGTGATCAACCAACCATGAGTACAGCAGGCGTGAGGCGGCGTGTACATGTTTGGCCAGCCTGGTCGCCACGGCCAGGGGATTTTGGGAGATGCTTGTAAATAAACTCTGATTTTTTCGTCTAGTCGACTTGGTTTAATTAATATGTTGTAATCATTTCTAAATTGTATCTTGGGATCCCAAGTGTAAACCTTTTATGATTTTCTATGGAAATTAATATTTCTAAGGTTTTTCCTCTGTTAATAGCTTAACTACACTGTTTGATCTAAAACCTCGATTAGCGAGATGAAAGCACGTTTTTAAACTCACTTAGTAACGGCTCTAAGGAGGTAGGGCGTTACATAGGTGAGAGGAGGTATTTAGGTCCTGAGGTTGTTCAGAGGATCAATGAGGCGATTGATAAGATTAGAGATTGAATGCTCGCCTCTCAGAGTCGGCAAAAGAATTACTCAGACTTGAGACGCAAGAGCAAAGAGTTTCAGGTCGGTGATCACGTATTTCTCATAGTTTGTCCCTTGAGAGGGGTTAAACAATTTTGAGTAAGGGGCAAGTTGAGCCCTAGGTTTGTTGTCCCCTTTAAGATTCACGCATGGGTTGAAGAGGTAGCCTACAGATTGGCGATACCTCCAGCTCTATCAGAGGCTCACAATGTGTTTCATGTATCCATGCTCCAGAAGTATGTATCTGATTCTACGCACATGTTGAGTTATGAGAACCTGGAGCTGGATCAAGATTTATCTTATGAAGAGATATCAGTTGCGATTCTAGACCGAAAAGATAAAGTCTTGCGGAACAAGACCATCACCTTAGTGAAAGTGTTGTGGAGGAACAACAGAGTGGAAGAGGCGATTTGGGAGCTTGAGACAGATATGTGGGATCGGTATTCCGAGTTAATCAGGTAAATTTCGAGGAAAATTTTTTTGTAAGGAAGGGATAGTTGTAGCGTCCCAAATTTACTAATAAGGCTTAAGGCCTTGATTAGCGTGCGGGAAGGGCAATAATTGATTGAATTTTCTTAATATGTGAATTAAATGATTATGTGATTAGAATTTCATGTTTAGGTTAATTAAATATGTGTGTGGGCCCCATTTGGTTAATAGGGGCATATTTGTAATTTTGGCCCGTTGAGGGCATAAATATGATATATGTGTGTATTGTGATTGATACCACGAGTGTGTGGTTATATATTCGTAATGTGTGATCCGAGATAGTCCTAGGGAGCGGGTTACCTAAATAGTCACAACGAGGTCGAATACCCGGCTCGAGAGGAGCCTAAGGGTCTTTTGGGAACATTGTTGGTGTTCGAGATTTACCGGGTAGCAGGTAGTAATTTAGCAATTGTTTAAGTATGTTGGTGATTAATAGGGATTTGTAGGAACACTCGAGGATTTAGCGGGATGTGGCAATTGACGGGATTGCCATTGGTGGCACTAAAGGATTAAGATAGACTTAAGGGGTATTATGGGTATTTTGGGGACTTAAGTGACTAAGGATAGGCTTAAGCTGATCAAAGGAATACATTCTAGACAGGAAGGAAAGACAAAAGAAATAGAAACTCCCAATCTCTCTCTCTATCTCACGACTTTCTCTCCCTCTCTTGGTACTTGGAGTGGTTTGAGAATTTTGAAGGAAGTTGCCCAAAAAACTGAGGATTCAAGGCTGGGATTTGTTAGGGAAAACAAGCTTGAAGGCTTAGGGAATTAGCTCAGGCCGAAACTATCACAGAGGTAAGAATACTTTACTGAATTATCTAAGTATTTTTCTGTAACTTTTGGTATGATGGCCTATGTTCAAGTTTGGTTGAATTTATGTGTTGAGCTTAGGTTGTGATGAGGTTTTGTTGAGTTTTTGGATGCTTGTATCAGTTCTGTTGTTTGGATATGAATCCAAGGTTGGATTCAAGGATTAAGGCTCAGAATTGGTGAGTTTCAGCGAGGTTAGCTCGTAAAATGCATGGGGAATTCTAGGTTTTGGGGCTCGAGCCGCGACCCTGTTCATCAGGCGCCGAGGTCCGCTTGAACATTTAGGTTTGGGGGTCTCAGAATCTTGCGCAGGCGTCACGATGCAAGGTATAGCATGCCATGGCTCGTGTCCTTCAGCAGGGAGGGCTTTGTTCTCTAACTTGAGCGCGTTGCGGCCATTATGGGTTGGGCCGCGACTCAAATGTGAAATAATGGCTATTTTAGGGTTTTAAGCTCAGGAACCCAAATGTTAAGGCTCAGGAAGGATTTTTCTACCCGGTTTAGTAGAATCCATGGTCCCAGAGGCTAGGTTATTATTTCGAAGTTCTTATTTGGTTTAGGGCTTGATGGATGGTTATTGTGAATGCGTTTTGACTAGGTGTAACACCTTGGTTACTACAAGACCGTTACTGTGGACTTTAAACAGTGCTTAACTCGCTAAACGAGTCATTTAGTTATAAATGTACATCTAGGTGTTATTAATAGGCTAAGGTGAAAAACTCGATCAAAAGGAAAAGATATATTTTATTTAAAACATTAAGCTGTACATGGGCCCATAAAAACGTTTACAAGTTATTTACAATCCAAAATGGTCATAACAGTGTAAAAATTACAACTCACCGACCTAAGCGGCAAAATATAGGGTTAACCCCTAGTTCCCCTAAGAAACACCTTGGTTGTGGTGATCAAGTGGCCGCATATGTACACATCGCCACCTAAGCTCTCCACTCAAGGTTGGGTGAGCTTTTCTTTCCCTTTGATTGCACCACATAGCACCCATGAGCCAAGGCTCAGCAAGAAAACTCATTACTGCATGTATATAATATCAAATGATGATTATGATAATCATACAGAGCTTATAGCCCTAAACAGATGAGTGAATATCACTTCAAGTTTCTAGTAACCATGCTGGGGCTTGTAGCCCTAATCAGATGATATCGAGATTCTGATAATCATGCTAGGGCGTGTAGCCCTAATCAAATGAGTGAATGATGAGCAAGTCACTAACTTAAACCTGATGAGTAAGTCACTAACTTAAACCAGATGAGTGAGTCACTAAGTTGGGCTCTGCACCCTATCCATGTGACGATGCAGTCACCTGAGCCTTCTGGCCCTGGCTCTAAGTAACTAGCCATTAGACTAGACAAGCGCTTTTGTTTTTCATCAAACTTAAGGTCGGTCAAGCATTTCATGCTCATGAAGATAATCCTTATGTCGATTAGATCTAATATTTTCGGCTTGCATTAAACACGCTAATACCGTTCTTGACTCATAAGTCAATACCATACGACTAGTGCTCAGCACTACTGCCGTACTTGACTAATGAGTCACATCTTCACAGTTAATACTGACACCATTGCCGATTCTGACTAGTGAGTCAGTGCCATTCACAAGTAAGAAAGATTTGATAAGCATTTGATATGCAATCAATGTCCACATATAGAGCACTCAACATGTTTTATTAATAACCATGCATGTCACATACTGGGTCCAGTTTTCTTACCTCTGGTTCGAGCGTGGAATAATAGAAGAACGACCCTTGAGAACGATCAATCCTTTGATCCATTAGCGGTCACCTAGTCATAACCAAATATACACTCCCATCAATAAAATGAGTATAAAAGGTACCCGGACCAAGACCTAGCCAACGGGACGTCGAATCCTACTAAACCAGGTAGTAGGAACGATCCCGAGGCCTAAGGTTTGAGATCCCATGACAAAAACACATTTCTGGCCAAAAATTCTCTTAAGAGCTGCAACCCTACTCCACCATGTCGTGGACCACCTTCCAAACAAAGGCACAAGCCTCAAGCTCCTGCACCCTATGTCGCGACATGCCTCCCAAGCGTCGTGGCCCTACCTGCCCATCAGCCAAAAACCCCTATTTTCTCCCATCAAAACCTCATTTTTTCCCTCTTTTAATCCTTCAAAAAACTTACTCAAACATCTCCAAATCCAAAACAAGCATCACCACAACACTATTAACATTCCAGCAATAAAACCCAAGCTTTGAACCACTAAAAACCACACCAATTACTCAATTCTATAAACAAAGGTTCTAGCTCAAAACTAACTTTAAAACAGAGTAAAAACCTGAAATATCATGGCTGAATCTTACCTCAAGCTTAAGATTAAAACCCTCTTCAATGGCTGAACACAAACTTAAACCCTCAAGGCTTGATTTCCTAGCTTGAATCCTCAATTGGAGCTTCAAAAATTCAAAGGGAAAGAGAAGGAGAAGATGATTGTGGGAGTGGAAGGAGAGTCTCTGTTTTGGCTTCAGCTTATGACCTTCTACAGCTTTCTATGGTTGAATATATCCCTTGGTCAAATGACCAAAATGCCCATAGGTCATATTTATTTCCTTAACAACCCTCAAGGGCAAAATCGTCATTTCCCGTCTATCTCCTTAATTATAATTAACGTCCTCCAATTCCTATTATTCCCAATATTCTCAAATACTAATAAATCATATCTCATTACCCTTTAATTCCTAGTAATGCACTAATCATCAAATTACCCCGAGACTCACCCCGAGCCCGAAAAATAACCCCGTTATGACCAACCGCTAACTTGTATTCAAAGACCGTCTCATGCCGAATAGCTCAAAAAAATCCACATTATAATGTGGCCTCATTCATAATTCACCAACATGCATGAAAATATACAATTATGCCCTCAACGGGCCAAATTACCAAAATGCCCCTATAATGAAATGTGGACCCACATGCATGCATTTATCATCATATAATAATATAATTCACAAAACATGCACATAATCATGTAATGGCATAATAAATAAATTATGGCCCTCTTGGCCTACTAATCCGACCATTAAACCTCATTAGGGATTTTGGGGCATTACACTAGGTTTTCAATAAAGCTTGGGTTAAGGGATCGTGCTTGGGATCGTGGTACTCTGTCAGCTCGGGACACAGGTAAGAAAAAACTTGTACCCGTAGAGTAGGGCATGGCCCTATTGTTTTTGTTTCAAGGCATGGCCCAATTGCTTGTATTTAATATATGTGTCAATATCTATGAATGCTATGTTGTGTTATGCATGTTTATGAATGAACAAAGAAGGCTAGGAACGACAAAGGCTGAGAATGGGGAAGGCTGAGAATGGTAAGAAGCCGAGTACGGCAAGGGACCGGGATCGGCATTGAGCATGCTGAGTGCAGGTCGTTAGGGTGAGACCCTCCGAGGGTGCTGCATCCACCCGCTCAGTGAAGACCGCAAGCCCAGGGCCTGGTAAAGCACTTAGGTCAGCATAGGCCGTGACGTGTTTAGTCTGTTGATTGTTTTGTTGTATATTGTTGGATTTATATGTAATATGTTATATGTTGAGTTTTCTTGTTGGGCTTCGGCTCACGGGTGCTATATGGTGCAGGAAAGGGCAAAGGAAAGGTCGACCAACCATGATGACGGAGAGCGTGGATCGACAGGTACATGTTCGCCATACCTGGCTGCCAAGACTAGGGTTATTTTGGGGAATGTACTGTAATGAACTGCTTTGTCGCTTAGGTCGATCATAATTATATTTTTTAGTTGTAAAATAATTTCTAAACAATATTTTGGGATCCTAACTGTATAAATTTTTATGTTTTCAATGAATCTCCAAATCTTTATAATTAATGTCATTAAACAATTTTTATATCAATTTAGTCACACTTTTAACCTAAAACCTCGATTAGCGAGATAATGGCATATTTTTAACTCACATGGTAACGATTCTAAGGAAGTAGGACATTACATCTCATTTGAGTAATTAATATTAGTTTACTGAAATATCATTTACTAGGAACTAAGTGTTTTAAGGATAAAATTCAATGAGGGGTAAAACTGTATTTTAGTTCCATCTCATTGTAGACCATCTATAGAGGATCGAGTGATAAGTATGGTTGTAACAATGGATAACTAATAACATATATATATATTGCTTATAGAGCGTTCTATGAATTCAAGAGTGTGATTTCGAGTCTTTAGTGGAGTCAGGAGGAATTAATAAGTTAGTAAATTTATTTGTTAAATTTATGATAGTTTATTGGAGCTTGATTTCATAGGCACATCGTCCTCACAGTACCGTGGATAAAATCATTTAGATAGTCTCAATTAATTGATTTAATAATCAATTAGAATTATTAAAGTTGACCAGGTCAATTTTGGATAATTTCACATAGTTATACAATTTAGAGAAGAAAATAGATTTTAGGGCTGATTTATTAATTATTAATTAAGACAAATTGATGTCTAAATTAATAAATAAGTTTAAATCAAGGTTAAAATTATAAATAATTAATTTGATGAAGGATTTAAATAAGTATTTAATTAATTAATCAATAGAAAATAATACATGTCTTGATTTTAAGTCTAACGGGCTTATAATTAAATGAGAACTTCCATGGGCCTAAAGCCCATGAGAATTTCGACATAATGACCAATATTATCTATTATTTTATTGATTTTTCAATTAAAATAAATGACCTAATCGAGCCTATAAAAGGAATGCTAAGTGAGAGTTGAAATTAGATTTTTGAAAAGACTATCTAACAGATGATCAGAAGATCTATTCTTGACGCTTTAGGGTTTTAGATTCTCTCTAGCAAAAGTCCTTTTCTAAGCCTCAATATTATCTTCTCTTCTTCTCTTTGTATCTATCTCATGTGTTGAGAATTGCCCACTCTAGTCTTGGTGATTCTAAGGATACTTTGGAAGGTTGTGAAGAAAATTGAAGATTGGTTCAGTTTTTTTGTGATACTCTGCGACAGAAAGGATTCAAGGGTTAAAGAAACTGAAGGAAAGACTTATTCATTCCACTGCGTATAATGTAAGTGTTCTTATCATCATCTCTATTTAAATTCAATTATAGAGACATGTTCTAGGTTTTCTTATGTTAATTTGTTTAATATATGATTTAGATGAAAATAAACAAGAACCTGCATAAGTTTCCCAACATTTACAACTCCAAAGATAATTACAACATAAGATGACCTAAGCGACAAAACTAAGATTTGACTCTAGTCCCTCTTGAATTCTCGGCCTTGGCGATCGAACAGCTGCAAACGTACACGCTATTAGGAAACTTATACATGATCTTTATTTATTTTCATGTAGATATAATATTAAACAAATTAATATGAGATAACCTAGAACATATTTCTAAAATTTTATTCAAAGAGAAATAATGATAAGAATACTTACATTATACGCAGCGGAATGAATGAGTCATTCCTTCAATTTCTCTAACCCTTGTATCCTTTCTGTCGCAGAGTATTACCAAGAAACTGAACCGATCTTCAATTTTCTTCACAGCCTTCCAAAGTATCCTTAGAATCACCTAGACTGAGGTGGGAAATTATCAACACGTGAGATAGATACAAAGAGAAGAAGATAAAAGAACAATAAGGCTTAGAAAATGTCTTATGTTTAGAGAGAATCTAAAACCTATAAGAAAACCAATGTCTGTCATCATATTTCAACTATTACTTAACATTCCTTTTATATTAGGTCATTTATTTAATTAAAAAAAATCAATAAAATAATAGCCTATTAATAGCCCTAGGTCGAAATTATCATGGGCTTTAGGCCCGTCAAATTTCTCATTTGATTATAAGCCCGTTGGACTTAAAATCAATGCCTGTATTATTTTGTATTGATTTAATTAATTAAATAATTATTTAAATCCTTTATCAAATTAATTATTTATAATTTGAACCTTGATTTAAACTTATTTATTAATTTATATACCAATTAATCTTAATTAATAAATCTGTCATAATATCTCTTTTCTTCTCTAAAATACATAACTCTATGAAACTATCCAAAATTGACCTCGTCAACTTTGATAATTCTAATTGATAATTAAATCAATTAATTGAGACTATCTAGATGATTTTATCCAAGGTACAGTGGGGACCATGGGCCTATGAAATCAAGCTCCAGTAAGTTATCATAAATCTAACTGTTATCCAATAAATTAGCATTTGTGACGTGGCGAATAATCTCTTGACACGTGGCTGATACCTGAAGCGCCTGCTAGAGTATCGACCAGGAGACACACCAGATGCAAGATAAGCCTGTCTTACTCACGACCAGTCTGGTCGATGGTTCCGCTGGCAAAGCAACATTTATGGGAAGATCTTTGTGAATCCCGAATTTATCTCATGTAATCTTCTGAATATCCCACTAATCAGGGATAATATCTGTAACAATCTTTTGTAACCCACCTTGGGCCTATAAATAACAAGAGATGGCTCAAGGAAAGGGACTTTTAGAGGCTGAATCATTAGAGATTGGAGAGTTTCTCCAGGAAAAACTTGTATTGTTTTGTGAGAAGTGCTGAAACTCATTGAACCCAAGTTCTCTGATCACGCTTCTGATTTCATATCAATATAATTCTAAGTGGACGTAGGTCATTACCAGATCCTGGGGCCGAACCACTATAAATTACTGTGTTTTCTTTACTTTCGTCATTACATTATTCTCTTTACATTCGTCCATATCATTCATATTTTGACTCCGTGTCAGTTGGCTAAATCGTGGGTCAACATTCTGGTGCTTTCATTGAGAGGACGATTCATTGTTGTTGAGAAAACTAATGGCGAAAGCAGGAAAGAAAGCTGGTTAGACTGCCGCCGCTGCACCATCGAACCCACCGCCTTCTCCTCCCCCTGCAAGCATGGCGGAAGATGAGCCGCAGTTAGATTTTGAAGAGGAGGAAATGGACGATGCGACTTTGAGGAGCACCCTGGGCACGTTGCAGGAAGAGTTGGCTAGTCTGAGAGCCAATCAAGAGACTTCCGCAGAAGCCATGGCAAGGCAGCAGCAGGAACTTGATCGTCAGTGGGCGGAGTTGGGCGAGAGACAAGCAGAGTTGGATCGCCGCCAGACCGAGGCCATGGCAGCCCTTGAAGCGGCCTTGCTGTTGGCCAGAAATCAGGCCGCGCCTGCCTCGCAGCCTAACCAACCTGAAAATGGTCCACCCCAGAGAGGTCCCAATCCTACCCCACCAATCCATCCTTCAAGTCCGCAAAGGCCCGAACAGCCCCAGATGCCCCATGAAGACGTCCCACTGGACCCCGAGGCAAATCCACCATCCCAAGCTGCTCGAGGTAATCCCCCACAGCAAAGGCAGAATAGGGCCGAGCAACAGCCTCGTAGTCCTAGACGCCGTGAGAATGATGGGCCACACCAAGCGAACAGAGGTCACTACCCTCCTGGTAACAGGAGGGACTCGGAGTTAGGCTCTACGGTCCGTGGACCCCCACGGCATGATAATGCACGAGGACATCGCGACCAGCGCAGGCCACCCTCTAACGCTCGGGGCGTTTCTGCCAGAGACGGGAATAGAGGGAATAGTCAATCTTACCACAGCCAATCAAGGTTCAAAGATGGCCACGGATACAACGAGGCTGACTCAGGCAAGGGCAATGCTGATGGGAGAAACGGAAATAGAGGTAAAAGCAAGAGCCAAATACCTCAGGGTGACCAACCAAATAGACAAGATGCTGGGGGGCAACCCAGGCAAAATAATGTCTTCAACCGGCTCGGAGGTAGCGAGCAACGGAGAAGGGAGGAAGACCTAAGAGACATACTCAATGATCGTCGAGAGAAGCACGGTGAGAACATCCCCCCAGCAGCAGAGACCGTAGCTATTCCTGCTGCATTGCAAGCCCAGATAGACGCACTGAATCAGGCTGTGCAACAGCTGGTCGGGGGAAGGACCTCTTACATCGACCATGATAGAAGAAAAGGCACTCCTTTTGTCCAAAGGATAGCCAATGCAAAGACTCCCAGCAAGTTCAAGATGCCTACGCTCCCGAACTTTGATGGATACGGGGATCCCGTCTCGCATGTGAATAAGTTTGAAATCCAGATGGACATTCAGAAAGTGTCCGAAGACGCTCGGTGCAGGATCTTTCCTGCAACACTTTCTGAAGCCGCGTAGGAATGGTTCTTTAAGTTCCCACCTACAAGCATAGTTTCCTGGGAAATGTTCGTAAGGGAGTTCTACGGACAGTTCTACTCGGGTCGTGTCCACCCGACCGAAGCAAACCAACTGGTCGAGATCCGCCAGCAGGATGGAGAATCACTGAAGGATTACATCCAGCGCTTTATGCGAGCGGCAGCTAGAGCAAAGACAGTATGAGACGAAGGAAAAATGATGGCTATAACCGCAGGAGTGAGGCGTCGTTCGCCCCTATGGAAGAGTCTTCGTAAGGACGAGGTTAGAACCACCCAGGAGTTCTTAGACCGAGCTGATCGGTATATCAAGCTCGAAGAAGCCATTGCCGATGATGGAAAACCCTCAAACAAGGGTAAGAAGGCTGCCGAACCCGCCAAAGCCGCCAATGGCACCAAACCAGATGGCAACGAGAACGGCAACGGTAATGGCAAGAACGGTGGGAAACAGCCGCACAATGAGCCTTCCACCTCCGACAATAAACGATCCAAGGGTAATCGTTATGAACCTAGGTTCACTAACTACACTGCCCTCATCGAGTCTCGAGGAGAGGTTTACCAGGCCACAAGCTCTAGTGTGCCCTACAAGAAACCTGGGCCCATTCGAAAAGACATCTCGAAAAGAGACACTACCAAATTCTGTCGTTACCATAACGACTACGGACATGACACTAATGAATGCAACCAGTTAAAAGACGAAATCGAGTTCCTCATTAGACAAGGACACTTGAGAAGGTATGTACGGGCCTCGGGAACTTCCCAACGAGAAGCTCCAGGTGGCAACGAGCAGATGTCCACACGCCAACGCTCGCCACCATTACAGCCTACCCCCGTAGCCGGAACACTCTTAACCATCTGTGGAGGCCCGCACCTCGCAGGAAATAGCGGAAAGGCTAGAGAACGATACGCTCGGACTCTACGCCACGAACAGGACGTCGAGATGATGAATGTGGAGGACCGAGCACCAAAGAAGGCTCGTGCAGAGGAGTGTGGAATAACCTTCTCTGAAGGCGATGCCCAACACGTCCGGTTCCCACATTCCGATCCGCTGGTCATGGACATCCAAATGGCCAATATGATGGTAAAACGAGTGCTGGTCGATACAGGAAGTTCAGTCAACATCCTATATAAGTCAACACTGGAACGCATGAAGTTGTCCGTAAAAGACCTGGAACCCTGCAATCAAACCATATACGGTTTCTCTGGAGAAGGACTCGCCCCAGCCGGAATGATCAAACTCCCAGTGACAACGGGTACAGCGCCTGCCTCAAGGACATTACTCACCACTTTTGTAGTGGTCGATTGTCCGTCGGCGTATAACGCCGTTATTGGAAGGCCCGTACTGGTCGATCTGAGGGCTATCATCTCCATGTGGCATCTAGCCATGAAGTTCCCGACCAACGCAGGGGTAGGATGCGTCATAGGAAACCAAAGGGAAGCCAGGGAGTGCTATAACGCCTCGATCACAAAGGCAAGAAGTGGAGCATCGAGGAGCACTACCCCCGACCGATTGCAGATGACAGAAGATGGACAAGCCCAATCAGGTGGTAACGTCACCAAATAGGGCGTTGCCCAAAGTGAGGATATAGATTTAGATCCTCGATTTAGATCCTCGCTTTGGGGATTTTGAAGAAAATGTTGGCCCCGTCGAGGACCTGGAGGAGGTCCAGCTCGATGAAAAAGACCCGACCAGAGTCGTGAGGGTTGGGAAGAATTTAGAACCTACCGCAAAGCAGGCACTGGTGGAATTCTTGCAAGAGAACCAGGAAGTTTTCGCCTGGTCGCATAAAGACATGGTCGGGATAGATCCTGCAGTGATCAGCCATGTCCTGAACATAAACAAAGCCTTTCCACAAGTGTAACAAAAAAGAAGGCTACTCGATAAAGACATATCAAAAGCCTTAAAAGAAGAAGTCGAAAGACTTAAAGAAAATGGGTTCATCAGGGTAGCGTTTTATCCATCGTGGGTCTCCAATCCGGTGCTGGTCCCCAAGCCTAACGGCAAGTGGCGGACCTGTGTGGATTTTACAGACCTCAATAAAGCCTGCCCAAAAGACTGCTTCCCACTCCCGAGGATCGACCAGCTAGTCGATGCAACTGCAGGACATGAGATCCTCTCGTTCATGGATGCGTATTCAGGCTACAACCAGATCAGCATGCATCCCCCTGATGAGGATCATACCAACTTTCAGACCGATACAGACTTATATTGTTACAAAGTAATGCCCTTCGGACTGAAAAACGCAGGTGCAACTTACCAACGACTGGTCAACCACATGTTCAAGGAACTGATCGGAGTAAGCATGGAGGTGTATGTGGATGACATGCTGGTAAAGTCCAAGAAGGCTGAAGGGCATGTGAGGGATTTGCGAAGATGCTTTGATGTGTTAAACAAGTACCAAATGAAGTTGAATCCCCTCAAATGTTCCTTTGGAGTCGGATCAGGAAAGTTTCTGGGGTTTATAGTAAATTCAAGGGGAATCGAGGCCAACCCCGACAAGATAAAAGCCCTGATCGATATGAAGTCGCCAGAAAAGATCAAGGATGTTCAAAGCCTGACCGGAAGGATCGCTGTCCTAAGTAGATTCATCTCAAAATCAACTGACAAGTGCGTTCCATTCTTCAATCTACTCAGGGGAAATAAGAAGTTTGAATGGACGAAAGACTGCGAGCAAGCATTCCAGACCTTAAAGGCTCATATGTCGCAACCTCCCATCCTATCAAAACCAATCGAAGGAGAGACTTTGTATATTTACCTGGCGATTACCGAAGTTGCTGCTAGTGCGGTACTAATACGGGAGGAAGAAGGCGTACAGAAAGTTGTTTACTACGTCAGCAAAAGGCTTATCGGTGCAGAATTGAAATATCCACCGATCGAAAGATTAGCATATTGCCTAATTCTAGCCTCCAGAAAGTTGCGTCTGTACTTCCAAGCCCATCCTATCACAGTTCTGACCGACCAGCCCCTTCGGCAAGTCCTCCAAAAACCTGAGGCGGCTGGACGACTGTTAAAATGGGCAGTCGAATTAGGACAGTTCGATGTAACTTATTCACCGCGAGCAGCAATAAAAGGGCAAGCCTTGGCCGATTTTATTGCGGAGTTCACCGAACTCCCCAACAACGAGCTGTGCAAATAGCTTGAAGCGCCCATGCCTCAAGACAAGACTCCTTCGTGGAAGCTATTCACGGATGGATCATCCAATGAATCCCATGCTGGAGCAGGAGTGATATTGATAACGCCCGAAGGGCATCGATTTCACTGCTCAATCAGGTTTGACTTCGCAGCGTCAAACAATGAAGCAGAATACGAAGCGCTCCTCGCTGGACTGAGAATGGCCAGGGATATAAATATAAAAGCGCTCGATATTTACAGCGACTCTCAGCTGGTTGTGAATCAAGTCCTGGGAGAATATCAAGCGCGAGGATTAAAGATGATGGCCTACCTTAACAAAACGAAAGATTTGCTAGCACAGTTTACAAAGTACACCCTCCAGCAGATTCCGCGAGACCAAAATTCGAATGCAGACGCCTTGGCCAAACTCGCAAGTGCTAAAGATGCTGACACCTTGAACATAGTCCCAGTGGAGAGATTAAGTAAACCAAGCATTGATGCGGCCGAAGCCAGCATGGAAATTCGTATAGAAGATACATGGATGGCGCCTTACCTGGAGTATCTGACAAATGGGACATTGCCAGCAGATAGAAACAAGGCCAGAACTCTGCAAAGGCGGGCTGCTAGGTACATATTGCTCGACGGTGTTATGTACCGAAGAGGATATTCAATGCCACTGCTCAGGTGCATTACATTAGAAAAAGCTAAGGAACTCATGAAAGAGGTGCATGAAGGCTTCTGCGGAGATCACGCTGGGGGGGCAGAGCTTGGCAAAAAAAGTTCTCAGACAGGGCTATTTCTGGCCAACAATGAACGAGGATTCAATGGAGTACGTACGAAGGTGTGATAAATGTCAAAGATTCTCCAAAATCCCACAAGCAGCTCCAAACGAGTTAAAGTAGATGCAGAGCCCATGGCCTTTCGCAATATGGGGAATAGACTTGATTGGGTCACTGCCAACAGGAAAAGGAGGAGTAAAGTACGCAGTTGTGGCAGTCGATTACTTCACAAAATGGGTCGAAGCTGAACCACTCGCAACTATCACGACCAAGAAAGTTCTCGACTTTGTCATCAAGAACATTGTATGCCGGTATGGTTTGCCCAGAAAGATAGTATCAGACAACGGGACCCAATTTGAGAGCGACCTGTTCACCGATTTCTGCGAGAGGCACGGAGTAATTAAGAGTTTTTCTTCAGTCGCGCACCCCCAAGCGAATGGGCAAGTCGAAGCTGTAAACAAAACCTCAAGGACACCCTGAAAAAACGACTTGAAGAGGCTAAAGGGGCATGGCCAGAACAGCTGCCTGAAGTCCTCTGGTCGTATAGGACATCTCATCGAACAGCAACAAGGCATACCCCATTTTCTCTAGCCTACGGGTATGAGGCAATGTTACCTGTCGAGTTAGATCCCCCTTCACATAGGCGTTTGACTTATGACCAGGACGCGAATAGCCAGTTGATGATGGAGTCCCTAGACTCGATCGATGAGATAAGAGAAAAATCTCAACTCCGAGTTGCTGCTTACCAGCAAAAAGTCGCCCAGTACTTTAACTCCAAAGTTAAAGAAAGAAAATTCAACGTCGGAGATTTGGTGCTACGACGAGTTTTCTTAAATACCCGCGACCCCACTGCTGGCGTGCTCGGACCTAACTGGGAAGGGCCTTACCAGATTGAAGAAGTCCTTCACCCAGGCACCTACAAACTTGCACGCTTAAACGGAGATCTCGTTCCGCGCTATTGGAATGGAGAACACCTGCGCAAGTATTATCAATGAACAACCCTTCTTAAAGGACTGGCTTGTTTAAATTTCTCTTTTAATTTTTACAAGTTTTGCAAAGAGGGTTAGCCACGATGTATGGCTAACTGCTCGTATATGTAAAATTCTGTTTCAGAATCACTCGTAAAGACATGTTTAGTCCATTTTTAATACGAGATTATAAGGGACTGTGCTCAGCCAGTCATTCTTGCCAACCTTTGTGAATTTATATTTACAAATATTTGTTCATTACGTATGTTATTTTGCTGTATTACAAGTATCAGTTTTACTACGAACAGGTTATGGTCCAGGCAAGTGACCAAGGACCTAAAGCTCCTCGATCACTTGGGGGGCATATAAGGCACATCGATAGCAAAGCATACTCTCAAGGTATGTAAACACATGAACAAAATGAGTGAAAGCATGCTACAGTACTTAGAGTATTTTTCAAAATTTATGTTTTGTTAAATCATGCCAAAGTACTATGCTAAGTTCGGTCATACGGACAAATGTTATAATAAGTAAAAATATTATAGCACCAAGAGTTAAGCTTTTACACCGCAAGCATTGCTGCTTGGATGTAACTGTTCAAATAAAAAAGATTTACTGCCCGTTCAGCAAAGTTTAAAAAGAAACTATTGTCTTTACATCACGACCTGTGGGTCGCATGTTCAAAAAGGAAGAAAAATAGTTAATAAAAGTTAAGAGGCATGGGGGGCAGGAGGGTCTTGGGCAGCATCCTGGTCAGTCACTTCCTCGATGGTTTCTTCTTCCAAACCAACGACGCTTGGGGTTGCAGGAGTCACAGCTCTTGCCTCCTCTTCAGCCAGTTGGGCAGCACATCGAGCCAACTCCGCAGTTTGGACTTCCTCTGAAAGGTAGCTAAAGTCAGCACCCTAATTGTGTTTCCAGAAGTTATAGAAACATCGGAGTGTAGTCCTTTTGTACTTTTCCAGATTCTTGGAGTTGTCAAGCTCCAACTGCTGTACCTTGCCCTCGAGAGTGGCAATAGTCTCGTCCTTAGTCTTGACTACCCCCTCCAGATGCTTGATTTCGCGGAGATGAGTTTTGTTGTACGACCGATACTCTTCCCTCAGCTTAACTGCTGCATCTTTTGCAACTTCAGCCGCGGACAGTTTGGTCACCGCTGCATCCCTCTCTCGGACCACCGTCTCCAACTCCTTAGCATGCTTAGCCTCAGCAGCCGAAAGGTCCTCGGCCGCCTTCACCTGATGTTTCTCGAGAACTTTAGCCTCGACCTGCTCAAAATAAGCCAGGGCTCGGGTACGAGCAGTAGTGGCAGAAAGTAAGGCCTGTGAACGAAAGAAAAAGAAGTTAGGACTTATCACGAGGTCAAAAAACCAAAGACTCGAAGAATAAAGAAACACTTACGCTGGAGATCTCGTTCAGAGCCCTGTTCAGGATCTGGTCGACCGGTAGCTCTTCAGCTTGGATCATGGCGGTCCCAACACGCTCACCTTTGCCTATGCGTTCAAGTCGGTCCTTAGCGGATCGGATGGCACGGCTCACGAGCCTGGCCCCATGGGCCTCTTCGCGAGAAAGCTGCTCCCTAGCAGGCGCAGCTGGAGGATTGGACCGAACAGGAGTGTTTTGCTGTTCAGAAGGAGCTGGAGGAGGGGTAGGAGTTCGCCTAGTTGGCGCAGGACTTTGCCCAGTTGGTGTACCCTGAGGAAGGTCTTCTGGTCGACTCTTCTTGGCTGAAGGGCCTTGACTGGTTTCACCAGTTCGCTTCTTTGACCTCCGTTGAAGTTGAGGGACTTCCTCTTCCTCTTCGGCCTGGTACATGTCAAAAATGTTGGGAGTCGACATATCTGCATGAAAATAAACACAAGAGGATAGTAAGGGAAGAGAAAGGTGAAAGTAAGTAATACAACAGAAAGAAGATAATAAAGTGAATACCTGAGCTACAACTACTGGTCGCTACACTATTGACTCTATTAATCATATACTCATTTTCTGGCACGAAGAAGTTTGGCCCTAGATTTGGAGCATATGTAAAGTTACCATCCCCGTCAAACATATGACAAGGAATTGGCAAACCATTTAAAAGCGAAATAACGTTACCATTGTCATCAGAAGACTCTCCCAAGTCAACAATAGGCTCTGTGGCCTTTTCTTTCCCCTTGCCTTGGGGAGCAGAAGGCCTTTCTGCAGAAGGGCTACCCATGGGTTCCCTGATCGTAACTCCTGTTGGCCTCCTCCTAGGAGAAGGCACAGGAGGTTGCTGCTCGGGAACCCCCTCGGCAGTGGATTCGTCCGTCACGGACCCTTTATTTTCATGGCGAGGAGCCAGAAGGCCAGACGACCTCAAGTTCTTTTCTAGTGTCAGGGTCTTGACACATTTGGCTGCAACAGACATCCTGGCCAGAGTGTTAGACCTCAACACCATGTCTGGTGTTGGGGTCGGACGTAACCAAGGGCCTGAAAAGCAGATCAAGTTTGAGAGACAATGAAGGAAATACTCTATGATAAAGTATCGACTAAGACAAAGACAAATTTATACCTCCTCTCGCGAAGGCCAAGTTGTTACTAGTTATGTCCGGAGTAAAAAAGTACTCCTTGTTGTAGTGCCCCACATTTGATATATGGGTGGTGCCACTCAAAAACGTCCGGCCGGTTTCCTGGTGACAGAAGTGAAAAAAGCCCGTCCCGTTGTGCTGAGGATTGGACTTGAGGTCAAAGAGGTAGTTAACCTCATGAGGTGAAGGTTCTGGCCATTTGTTAAGTTTGTACAGGACATAGAGTGCAGCCAACATCCTATATCTATTGGGAGTTATTTGAAAGGGAGCGACGCCGAAATAATTGGCCACCCCCACAAAGAAAGGATGAAGAGGGAGATAAGCCCCCGCTTCAATGTGGTACTGGGACCAGGCGCTGTTCGCTCCTCCTGGACGGTTAGCCCTCTGGTCCGCAGTAGGACGTGTAATGGTTACCCCCGTAAGGGGGAATTTTCTGAAGCAGTTGGCGACCATCCGAGGGGTCATCGAACTGGCTGGGGGAGTGTACCACTCGACATCAGGCAGATTCCGATGACGAGGACGAGCCCTAGTTTGGATATTAGGGTTAGGAACAAGATTCTCTCGACCACTGGTCGAGGGAGCCCCCGCCTGCGAGCCAGGCTGGGCAGGAGAAGTAGGGTTACTTTCAGATTCGGGCCTTTTCTTGCCAGAAGACTTTGAACGGGCCATTGGAGGAGAAGGATGTGGTCTGGAAGAGGCTCGTGAGAAAGGTATCTGGTGGATGCGGTCGGCTGGTTATTCTTCTCCCTCGAGCAGTTGGGCGAGGAGGTCGTCGTCGATGGGTCTCTCACCTCCCCACAAATCTGGCATTAAAATCTGCAAACAGAAGAATGGGGAGGCGAGGTCAGAGGAGTCTAGAAGGCTTTTAGAATAACGCTGGTCGAGTATAAAAGCTAAGCCTTTATACAACAGCATTCTAACAAGAAACTAAGTCTTTCTGTGCAAACAGTTTAAAAAGCGGATCAGAGGGTGAAAGTGAAAAGTTTTCCTGAAAAGCTTTTTCGACTCCCCTTAGGGTGGGAAAAATTATTTTCAACTGGCTTAAAAATCGAAATGTTACTTCGGTTTTACGTCCAAAAAAGCGCTGATCCTGGGTTTTAAACCAACTCATAAGCCTACTCTGCCTACAAAAATATTCTATCTACAGGCGCTTAAAAAAACTGAAGCCAAGAGACTCAAACAGTACACCATTAAAAAGCATGCACCACGAGAAATTAGAAGCATGAGGTTTCAAGTAACTTACCAGAGAAAATGGTCGTGAAGGTGGAAGAAAGGACTTCGGAATTCAAGGAGCCCGCCGTCTAAGTCTTGAAAGCACAAGAGAACGTTCGCCGGAGAAGGTAAAGCTCTAGTTTTTAGGGTTTTTGGCAGAATGATGGCGTGCGTGAAAAGGAAAGAAATGGCTCTGGTGATCTTATATAAGTTTGTCTTTGATATTCAAAAGGCGTGATCATTAATTTTCCTTTTTCGAAGTATGGGGAAACGTGATGGCCGTCAAAAGTGTTTCTGGGGAACTGAAAAGCCATGATTAGACAGGAGTGGGTTGCTTTTTCCAAGAGCACACGAAGGGTTCTGACACGTCAGGAGGGGTTACCGAAGAGTCGTTCGTTCAAAGTTTATTTACTGTTCGTAGTAAATAAACTTTGGGGGGCAAATGTTATCCAATAAATTAGCATTTGTGACGTGGCGAATAATCTCTTGACACGTGGCTGATACCTGAAGCGTCTGCTAGAGTATCGACCAGGAGACACACCAGATGCAAGATAAGCCTGTCTTACTCACGACCAGTCTGGTCGATGGTTCCGCTGGCAAAGCAACATTTATGGGAAGATCTTTGTGAATCCCGAATTTATCTCATGTAATCTTCTGAATATCCCACTAATCAGGGATAATATCTGTAACAATCTTTTGTAACCCACCTTGGGCCTATAAATAACAAGAGATGGCTCAAGGAAAGGGACTTTTAGAGGCTGAATCATTAGAGATTGGAGAGTTTCTCCAGGAAAAACTTGTATTGTTTTGTGAGAAGTGCTGAAACTCATTGAACCCAAGTTCTCTGATCACGCTTCTGATTTCATATCAATATAATTCTAAGTGGACGTAGGTCATTACCAGATCCTGGGGCCGAACCACTATAAATTACTGTGTTTTCTTTACTTTCGTCATTACATTATTCTCTTTACATTCGTCCATATCATTCATATTTTGACTCCGTGTCAGTTGGCTAAATCGTGGGTCAACACTAACAAATAAATTTACTAACTTATTAATTCCTCGCGACTCCACTAAAGACTCGGAATTGCACTCTTGAATTCATAGAACGCTCTATAAGCAATATAGATGCGTTATTAGTTATCCATTGTTACAACCATAACTATCACTCAATCCTCTATAAACTGTCTACAATGATATGGGACTAAAATATCGTTTTACCCCTCGTTGTATTTTATCGTTAAAACACTTAGTGCCTTGTAAATAATATTTCAGTAAACTAATATTAATTACTGAAATGAAATCTCTATCATTTAGCACCTTGAACCAAACTAAAAGGAAACCATCATTTTACTTCTTCATCAGAAGCTATAGATGTGCATATATATGATTAACACTCCCACTCAATTATACTACTAAGTTCCCAAGATGTAAGTATGAGCTAGTACGTAGGATAAGCTAGTAACGAACAAGTCAAAGAACCCAAATAATACAATCAGTTAGAATACTAACCACTCAGAATTGAGATTGAATTGACCTATGGTCAACTATATGATATGACTAGAATAGATAATAACGGTATGTTTAATTATCCTATCAACTGTCAATATCAGCCCAGTCCGATGTAACAAATACATCCGATGTTATCTACTTTGCTAATGTTATGGAAAAAAAAACATAACACTACAATGTGTAAGTAGATCATATCGTAGATTGGCAAGTCAGTGTAAATCCTGTGCACTGACTAATCTTAGGACTAACTTATTTTGAACATATAATCATATTTATATTTCATTGGGATTACATCACTATAAATACGATTAGCTATATGCTCGGGATTCATTAGAAGTTTATATTAAACAAATAATCATGAAAATAAAACATGTGAGCAAAGTGATTGACCAAGTCAAAAAATAATTTCTATTCTTTTATTGATAATAAATGAGATTACAAAGAAATTAGGTTTTAATTAGGGCATAAAACCCTAACAAACTCCCACTTGAACTTATTAAAACTAATGCCTTAATTCTACTAATCCTGTTTCTTTGATATGCTTATCAAATGTAGCTTCTGGTAGTGTCTTTGTAAACGGGTATGCAAGATTGTCTTCAGATGCAATCTTCATAACCTTCACATCTCCCCTGGCCACATATTCTCGAATAATGTGATACTTCCTTTCTATATGCTTACTCCTCTAATGACTACGAGGTTCTTTTGAGTTAGATATCGCTCTTGTATTGTCACAAAACAACACAAGCAGTTTATCCATTTCTGAAATAACACCAAGATCCGAATAGAACTTCTTTAGCCAGATTATTTCCTTAACTGATTCTGACGCGACTATGTACTCAGCCTCCATGGTGGAATGTGAGATTGTAGACTGCTTTACGCTTCTCCATATCACAGCTCCACCCCCAAGAGTAAACACCATTCCAGAAGTAGACTTCCTGTCATCGACATAAGTCTAAAAATCTGAATTGGTGCAGCCTACAGGGTTCAGAACACCACCCTTGTAGACTAACATATAATCCCTAGTCCGCTTTAAATACTTCAGGATATGCTTAACTGATATCCAATGTTCCGGTCCCGGGTTTGACTAATACCTGCTCACTACTCCCACTGCATAACATAAATCTGGTCTAGTACACAACATGTCATACATCAGACTTCCAACCGTAGATGCGTAAGGAACTTTTCTCATTGCATCTTCCTCTTCAGGAGTCTGGGGAGACTGCTTCTTTGAAAGATGAATTTCGTGGTGGGACGGTAAATGTCCTTTATTGGAATTTGTCATTGAGAAACGTTCAAGTACTTTATCTATGTAAGCTGCTTAAGATATAGCTAAGAGTTTGTTCTTTCTATCACTGATGATCTGGATACCTAGAACATAACTTGTTTCACACAAATCCTTCATCTGGAATTGAGTGCTCAGCCAATTCTACACATCTGACAATTTCTTAACATTGTTTCCAATGAGTAAGATATCATCTACATAAAGAACCAGGAATACCACTATTTGATTTGCCTTCAGTTGGTAAACAAAAGACTCATCAATATTTTGTTCAAAGCCATAGGTTTTGATTATTTCATCAAACCTAAGATTCCAGGAAGGAGAAGCTTGCTTAAGTCCATAGATGGGCCTATTCAACTTGCAAACTTTCCTTCTTGTCCAGCTACTTTAAATCCTTCTGGCTGATCCATATAAATGACTTCGTCAAGCTTTCCATTAGGAAAAGCTGTCTTGACATCCATTTGCCAGATCTCATAATCGAGAGCGGCTGCTATGGATAGGAGGATGCGAATGGACTTGAGCATTGCTATTGGACTAAAAGTTTCCTCATAGTCCACGCCTTCTCTTTGGGTTTTGCCACTAATCGAGCTTTATAAGTCTTGATATTTCCATCAACACCTTGTTTCTTCTTGTAGATCCACTTGCACCCAATGGCCCTAAAGTCACTAGGTGCTTCCATAAGATCCCAAACAGAATTTGAGTACATGGACTCCATTTCCTGTTTCATGGCTTCGAGCCTGTTACACCCAGATTTTGAGAATGGAGATTTTTTATCTCGAAACTCAGGCTCGTAATGTGTATGTTTGAGATAAGAAAATTCGTCATGTAATCAACATTAATGAGAAAGTCAAGGACAGTCTCGCTAAGCAGTATTGCAACAACATCGGAATTGATGAGCTCGAAAACTACGTGGTCTTGGAGGAGTTCCGAGGTTATAAGTTAGGCTCAAAGCCACAATGACAATAGTTCAACACTTGTATAAATCTCCTACCATAAGACAAGACAGTTCGAGCTCGAGCATTGTGAGCTCGGAGATGATGATCTCGACAACATTACTTATTGAGAACATAGGCAAACCGAGGTGTCGAGCTCGCATTGAGTGAACGGTCTTGAAGGCGTGTGAGTCTAGTGTCCAAGCTCATTAGTTGTGTGTGAACATGTTTATTGTTGTAAAATCCCTATGTTTAAGGGATCAAATGTAATCTATTATTAAATCCCAAATATCATGGGATATATATGCGTGCGTAGTAACTGTATGCATTTAATTACATTTATTCAATTGATTTGTATAATAACTCCCCAAAATCTATGGGAAGATATTCGGTGAACCACTCTATAAATAGAGTGGAACAATTCATTTGTAAGGACTGAAAAATTTGTATTGGGAAGACTCTTTAAAATTGCTTCCAAAAAGCTTTCAGAGAATTCAGCCAAGTGAATAACACAAACTCGTGGACTAGGCAGATTTTAACTGCTGAGCCACGTAAAAAATCGTGTCCATATTGTTTGTTTCCTCTGGTATTTTTGTTTAATTGCTCTTCATTTCTAAGTTGACGAAAAACGGCGTCAACAGTTTGGTGCTTTCACTGAGAGCCATTAAACAAGACGTGAGCTTGTTTAATAAAAAAGCCTTATGAATCATCAATGGCCACTGCAAGTAACCCCAGTACTGGTGAGCGACCATTGCCCTAGATACCTGAGGAGTAGACTCCTCATGCTGAGGATTACCCCCGACGGCCTGGAAAGCAGCCCATAGTGGATCCAGATCCTGAAGAAAGGAGTGATTCGTCCAACTCTCGGGGGCCGCCTGCCCCCAGGCCTGACGAGGATATGTATTACAATCCTGAAAGATATGTTCCAATTGTGGAACTTGAAAATTTCCAACTGCACAAACAGTTGGCAGAGGCAAAAAAACACAACGAAGAATTAGCCAGACAAGCTGCTAATGCCCCGGTACCTTCTCGGAGGCCTAGGGGACGCTCCCGTGGGAGCACGGCTGCCAAGAGGGTGGAGCAAGTGCCACCACTGGCGTCTCAGCCAAGGCCTCGAAGGAGTAACCGAGCTAAGGCTACTGCCAACCTGACTGCAGAAGTACCACCAGGTACGGGTAATAACCGAGCCCCCTCAGTGGTTCGGAACTTGAATCCTGATGCTGCGTGAAACAACCCGGAGCCTGACTGGGCAAACTCTAGACCATCCAGGCCCGAAAATGGGAGACAGCCACCGTCACCCATAAGGCACCTACCATCACCAATAAGGCCCCCCTCGCCAGTCCAGGAGGTACCACTAACTGCACATCGGAGGCCTTTTCGTAGCGGCAGTCGAGATGGAAACTGACAGGCTAGGCCTGGACAAGGGAACGAAAGAGAGGGGACCCGAGATCGCAGGTCTCCTCAGCCTTCGGGAAGCCAAATGTCAAGATCAAAAACTACTGGGACAAGGAGGCCAGCAGGAGTTCCACCTCATAATCATCAAGCCACGCATCCAGAAAGGGCTACAAGTTACGTAAGTGAAAGCTTGGACTACACTCGGTTCGTGAGCATTTATAACACTGAGCCAAGGCATACAAGGAATCGAGGGAATCACCCTAATCTGTGGGATCATCTAAACCATAATCGGGGTCGAGATAATCCCTCAAACCCTAATCTGCACGACCATCTGAATGGCCATAAATAGTCAGCATATAACCCTGTACCGAGATAGGGAGCTGAAGTTTTTATTAACGATAACCAGCCCCCTCAGGTCTAGGCTCGACCTCCAGTGGATTTAGTCCAAGAAAGGATTGACCAATTAGAAAGAGCATTCAGGCTCCTGCAGAATGAGTGTAACAGGGACAAGGCTGAAGAGTTCGATGAAGAGCTCGAGCCTCAGGACGTGGGCGGGACACCCCCAGATTCTATAATGGCGTAAACTAGGTTCACGTTCATTCCAGCGTTCTAAAGGTATTTTGGGGATTGATTTAGACGGCACGACATTGAGAATGTTTTTCGTGATTTCAATTGCATGTCCCCAGAACGAAGTTGGTAGAGTTGAGTAACTAAGCATGCATTTAACTATTTCCAATAAAGTTCTATTCCGGCGTTCCGCAACACCATTTTGTTGCGGAGTACCTGGGGCAGTAAGTTGTGATAAAATCCCAAGTTCAGTTAAATGATCTTGGAACTGCATATCCAAATATTCTCCACCCCTATCAGATCACAAGATCTTTAACGCGTCTTAACTAATTGATTCTGAGCCATCGCTAGGAATTCCTAAAACTTTGAAAATGTTTTCGATTTCCTATGCATTAGGTGAAGACATGAGTATCTAGAGTAATCGTCAATGAAAGTGACGAAATACTCAAAATCTCCCCTGACTTATACATTCAAAGGTCCACAAACATCTGAATGCACAAGTCCAAGTGGTTCTTTGGCCCTATCACCCTTTGCAGAGAATGGAAGCTTGGTCAGTTTGCCTTCTAGAAAAGATTCACAAATAGGTAATTCACCTAAGGTGAGTTCCTCAAAGGCCCATCCTTTGTAAGTCTTTGAATCCTATCATAGCCAATGTGACCTAGTCTTAAGTGCCATAAATACGTCATATTATCGTTATCGGTCTTTTGACATTTATTGGTCCTAGATTTAGCTACTTTGAATAAATCATTGTTAATAGCAAGGGGTTCGTTAGGTCACAGAATATAAAGCCCATTTTCCAAACATGCAATACACAATTGTGATCCATTGAAAGAAATAGATATATTAGAACTTATGAAAGTCATAACAAATTGTTCTAATTGATACATGGAAACTGAAATTAAATTTCTACTAAAATCCGGAATAAAAATTACATCATTTAAAAGTAAAAATTTATTTTTGAACTTCAGACAAGATCTTCCTCTAGCTTGGACCGCAACGAACGCTCTGTTCCCAACTCTAAGCTTTAAGCCCCCTTCGTCCACTTCTTCCCACGATTCTTGAATTGTAAAGAGTTACAAACATGGTTGGTAGATCTAGAATCAATAATCCAAACGGATTTATCATTCTCTAAAACACATATTTCTAAGATAAATGAACTATAATCATTACCTTTGTTTTTCGCGGCTAGAAACTTGGGGCAATCCTGTTTCCAATGCCCATTCTCTTTGTAGTGAAAACACTTACCTTTACCTTTCTTGTTTTTCTTGTTCTTCCCCTTAGGCGTCTGTGCATTTAGTTGTGCACTCGTCTTTGCAGCCTTTGTTGGCTTGGGGTTGTTGTTTTGTCCACCTTTCCTCTTGTTTCCAGCTTTCGAAGACGAAGCTTGGTTAGCTTCAGCCTTAGCTGGATCAGCAATTGTAGTAGTAGTAGTAGTTGTTGTCTTCTTTTCTCCTCCCTTACTCGGTCCACCCATGATAGACTCAAAAGTCTGAACCTTGTTCATGAGCTGCGTCAGACCATAGTTGAGTTTATTCAACAAATAGTTGGTGGTGAACGACAAGAAATCTGGAGAGAGACTGCTGAGGATTAAGCCAACTTGAGTTTCCTCATCTATTGTTACTCCATGCAGTTCAGCTTCCTGAATGTAGTTTGTGATTTTGATCAGATGATCGCAGACATGTTGAGAAGGTGCCATCCGTGCATTAGCATATTTCTTGGTGGCCTCAAAACAAGTCTGCGCTGAATTGGCACCAAACATGTCTTGGATATGATCCATGATTTTGTAGGCCGTCTCGACATTCTCCATCTTTGTCTTGAGAGTGTCGACCATACAAGTCAACATGTTGTACCGCGCCTTGTTGTTAGTCGCCTGCCAACGCTCATACTTATCCCTCACAGACTTGGTAGCTCCTTCAGCTGGAAATTCTGGGGATTCCTCTGTCATGACGAACTTGGAGTTGTCACCAATCAACACAATGTTGATGTTTTGCATCCATTTAAGGAAGTTTTCTCTAGTGAGTTTCTCCATCAAAAGTTGAGAAAGGATGGGAATCGACATAGCCATAATTATACTGCAAATTACCAATTAAATAGAAATCAATCACTTTTGCTCAATAAAACTCCTATTCACACAAATTTCAAAAAACAGTACAACATATACAAAAAATATGTAAGATATGAGAAAAAAAAATACCAAAATAATCATACCTCTATTTCTTTAGGTTTTTAACTAATCTATGATATCCTTGTCTCGGTTGGTGAGAGTAAAAAATACCACTAGTTAAATAATGTTGTAAACTTATTTAATAATTGACACCATTATTAACAACCTACTATTTGGTCAAAATAAGGAAACACAATCTCTTATTTTATGAGCTAGACCTAGATAATCACAGGTTTAGGCCTAGTAGTCACCGTAGGGGTGAATCTAGTAGAATTTGACCCATAATTATCTATCTTTCGAAATCTAACCTTGTCAAAATAACTAATGAACACCTTTCGTAGGGGGACGAATCAAAGCGTCTCGAGACCCCATTAAGCTATTGACTTTGTTAAACCAACGATGGAGATCGAATACAATTCTTTAAATAAGCTCATTATAAAATTAAAAATAGTATTTTTATTATTTATTTTTAGAAATTAATGACTATGGTTTACCAAAAAATTGAAAAAATTATAATTTTTAAAACCAAAGTCCTATAATTTCCTATTAATTCTAAAGTGTCACATTGAAACAAATTCAATTAATTTAGAATTAATCTGTTGGTAATCAATGTTTAGGTTTAACTAATATAATGAACCTATACAATTAAGTCCAACTCAGGTAAATGAGCCTTAACAATTGGGCTTGTATGGAGGAGGGTTGGGTCCAGTATGTTGTTCCCACTACAAAGGCCCTCATACTTCCATACAAGGTCCAAAAGACAGGAATTTAAACCTTCATTTTATTAATTGTTATTAATTGATTAGGCTCACTATAGTAATGCAAAGCAAATGAGCCTTCACAAGTGGAATCACTCATAAGAGAGGAATTTAAATTTTACATTTTCTAATGGGCCCAAATAAAACCTATCATTTTATGAATATTTTATTTGGCAAAATCCATATATCTAACAAACATATGGGCCATTATATGCATCTAAGCCCAATTGTAAAAATACCACATATAGTGCATATAAACATGTTATAATTGGATGTGCCTAATCATGTTACTATATGAACAAGTCTATGAATTTATGCAAAAATACCACAACTTATTTCATTTGCAAAAATATCACAATTAATTATCTATAATTTATCAAAAATTCGAATTAATTAAATTTTTACAAAAATAGGTCAATTTAAATGAAATTTATCAACGATTAACAATAGTTAATTTAAATTTCATTTATCAACAATCAACTTGGTTTAGGTTAATTTGAAAAAAAAAATCGATTTAATTTAAATAGGAATTATCAACAATTAACCAAAGTTAATTTAAATCCCATTTATTAAAAAAAATTATTAATTGGTTGAAAAAAATGATATTTTTCAAAATTTAACCAATTTTAAACTTTAAAATCAATATCTTAACTGTTTTTCAAAAAATATCTTGTGTTGTTACAACTAAAAGCTAATATTTTAACCAAAAAAATAAAATATTAAAAGTTATAACAACCCTAAAATATCTCAAAATAGTTAAACAAATTTCAAATTTCAAATAATTTAAATATTAAAAACTATAGAATAAACAGATCTTTATTTATAAAATAAAGATTTAATAAAAATAACAAGTATTTAAAAGAAAATATCTTAAATATTTGATATCTTAATTCTAATATTTTAATATATTAGAATATTTAAAATGAAGTTGTTAATCTATTTTTAAATTTGAATTTGAATCTTTGTAAAAATATCTAATTATTTAAATCTCAACCAACAAAATATCTTATTTTAAAAAACATTTTTAAATGATAAAACAAATCTGATATTTTTGGCTTTGATTATAAATAATTAATTTTCAAATTTTTTTTAATTTGGGATGAACAATACCCGTTTCGGGCACTATTCACTGTTGCTTGGCTGTAAGTGTGCGCGCGTGCGGATGGTGAGGCTGGTGAGGGGTGCGCGCGCAGGTGGGGGTGTTGTGCGTGCAGGGGGCGCGCAGGTGCGCACACGTAATGGCAGCCATGCCAAGAATTTTCTGGAAAAAAATTTGTGCAATTTTTCAAACCAAAACTATTTTCTAATTAATTTTTAACATGTTTTACACAAAATAAAGCATATATAAAAATTAATGGCATAGAAAACACAACAAAATAACCTAAAATTTGCTAATGATCACATAAAATCAATATGCTTCATAAAAACATGAAAATCCATCCAATTATTCAAACACATCAAATAATTCAATTTTTAACATGTTCATGTATGAAAATAAAGATTACCAAAGGCTATAATACCATTTGTTAGGAAATTATATAGGATCTTCATTTATTTTCATGTAGATCTACTATTAAACAAATTAATATGAGATAACCTAGAACATATTTCTAAAATTGAATTCAAAGAGAAATAATGATAAGAACACTTACATTATACGTAGCGGAGTGAATGAGTCATTCCTTCAGTTTCTCTAACCCTTGAATCCTTTCTGTCGCAGAGTATTACCAAGAAACTGCACCGATCTTCAATTTTCTTCACAGCCTTCCTAAGTAACCTTAGAATCACCTAGACTAGGGTGGACAATTCTCAACACATGAGATAGATACAAAGAGAAGAAGAGAAAAGAACAATAAGGCTTAGAAAATGACTTATGTTTAGAGAGAATCTAAAACCTATCAGAAAACCAGTGTCTGTCATCTTATTTCAACTCTCACTTAACATTCTTTTTATAAACTCATTTAGGTCATTTATTTAATTAAAAAATCAATGAAATAATAGCCAATTAATAGCCCTAGGCCGAAATTATCATGGGCTTTAGGCTCGTGAAATTTCTCATTTGATTATAAGCATGTTGGACTTAAAATCAAGGCATGTATTATTTTCTATTAATTTAATTAATTAAATAATTATTAAAATCATTTATCAAATTAATTATTTATAATTTGAACCTTGATTTAAACTTATTTATTAATTTGGATACCAATTTATCTTAATTAATAAATCTGCCCTAATTTCTCTTTTCTTCTCTAAATTACATAACTTTGTGAAACAATCCAAAATTGACCTGGTCAACTTTGATAATTCTAATTAATAATTAAATAAATTAATTGAGACTATCTAGATAATTTTATCAAATGTACAGTGGGGACCATGTGTCTATGAAATCAAGCTCCAATAAGTTTTAATAAATCTAACAAATAAATTTACTAACTTATTCATTCCTCGTGACTCCACTAAAGACTCGGAATTGCACTCTTGAATTCATAGAACGTTCTATAACAAATATAGATACGCTATTAATTATTCATTTTTACAACCATAATTGTTACTCAATCCTCTATAGATGGTATATCATGAGATGGGACTAAAATACCGTTTTACGCCTCACTGTATTTTATCCTTAAAACACTTAGTTCCTTGTAAATGATATTTCTGTAAACTAATATTAATTACTGAAATGAGATCTCTATCATTTAGAACCTTGAACCAAACTAAAAGGAAACCATCATTTCACTTATTCATCAGAAGCTATAGAAGTTCATATCTATGATTAACACCCCCACTCAATTATACTACCGAGTTCCTAAGATGTAAGTATGGGCTAGTCCGTAGGGTAAGCTGGTAACGAAGAAGTCAAATAACTCAAATAATACAATCAGTTAGAATACTAACCACTCATAATTGAGATTGAATTGACCTATGGTCAACTATATGATATGACTAGAATAGATAATAACAGTATGTTTACTTATCCCATCAACTGTCAATATCGGCCCAGTCTAATGTAATAAATACATCCGATCTTATCTACTTTGCTAATGTTCTGGAAAGAACATAACACTACAATGTGTAAGTAGATCATATCATAGATTGGCAAGTCAGTATAAATCCTGTGCACTGACTAATCTTAGGACTAACTTATTTTGAACATATAATCATATTTATATTCCACTGTCATTACGTCACTATAAATATGATTAGCTATATGTTTGGGATTTAATAGAAGTTTATATTAAAAAAATAATCATGAAAATAAAACATGTGAGCAAAGTGATTGACCAAGTCAAAAATTGATTTCTATTATTTTATTGATAATGAATGAGATTACAAAGAAATTGGGTTTTAATTAGGGCATAAAACCCTAACACACGCCACCCCTAAAGCTCTCCAACTTATGGCTGGTCCAGCTTCACCTTTCCCTTACCTGCACCACATAGCACCTGTGAGCCAAGGCTCAACAAGAAAACTTAAATCAATAGATTCAAATAAGCAATAGAATATAAATAACAAGCTTAGCAGTAACAACCCAGCCCAAACAAACACATAGTTCAATTTAAATAACAATTGAGTTAGACATGTGAAGACCGCACTTCTAATTATTTAGGTGGTGTTCGGGCCAGACAAGTGCATATTGCACTCCCGGGTTGCCCTAGCCAAAATGGCATGCGTTCCGCACGCTTATCACCGACCCCGACTCTCTTAGGCGGAGCTTTCAGATCAGGTATAATCAAACATACGGTTTACCTAATCACATAATTAGATACAGTGTATACAAGCATGCCTAATCAAGTAATTACAGGCATAAGTATAGTCATATTCATTAACTGGGGCCTGAGCCCTAATCACAACCAGAGTGTAGTTTTCTTACCTCAAGTTCCAAGAGGATGGTGTATGGCAATTCCGAGTGCGATCCTTACTCTTGAGCCCTAACAATATAACCTAGTCACAGCACAATAGTGTACAACCATCAAGCACTAGAGTTTTAAGAGCTTCAGGGTTAATTCCAGCCTATGGGATCTCGAATTCTACTAAATCAGGTAGTAGAATCTATCCCAACCCTTTAGGTTTGAGTTTCCGTGCTTAAAACTTCATTTGGCCAAAATCTCCAATTAGAGTCATGGCGCCCCCACAAGCGTTGTGACCCTCTACAAGTCAGAAAGCGAATTCCTTTACTTCCCTAGACACGCGCTGCGGCGCTAAGGCGGTTCAGAGAACCACCCCTAGCCGCTGAGTTCATGCGGGCCGCGGCGCTCCAAGAACAACGCTGCGACGCGACCACGCGAGCTTGCGAACCCAAATTTTTTAACATTTTTCACGAGCCCAATTCCTCAAAATTCATCCTAAATTATAACTAAACCCAGAATTGAGTTATAAACTCAAAGAAATTCATTCAGAACAACAATATAACACCACAATATACCTAAACTCCCCATAAAAACCAATAATTCCCACCTTGAGCTTTAATGCTCAAGAACACCCAAAATGGAAAATAAAAGCTTAGAGTTTACAGGACCAAAAATGTTAACTCAGTTGGGATTCGTCCTCCCAGATGCACCTTAAATCAATACCTAGCACCAAGCTTTAAGTCTCCAAGCCTTCCTCCTCAAAAATTCAAGAATCCCCTAGTACCCAAGAGAGAGAAAGATGAACGAGAGAGAGTGAATGGGAGTTGCTTAGTACTAAGGCTTCCTTTGGTCTTTCTGAAAACTTCTAGTCCTAACTAAGTCCAACCAAGGATAGGGGAAAGACCCTAATGCCCCTAACCCAAATCCTTGCTCCTTAATGTCCCCAAGGGCAATACCGTCCTTTGCCACATTTCCCACTAATCCTCATATAACACTATAAATTCCCAATTAACCCCGACATATCCAAGCAATCATCAAATGAATTCCCATTCCCCGGTAAACCCCAACAATGCACTAAATTACTGAAATATCCCTAGGCTCACCCCGAGCCGGGTATTTGACCCCGTTGTGACTTTTCTGCTAACTTGCTCACTAGGATCGCCTCGTGCCGAATATCACAAATATATCCACATAATATTGTGGTCACAACCAGATAACACATATAATTATAATTATACCCTCAACGGGTCAAAATTACAAAAATACCCATATTAACGAAAACGAGCCCACATGCATATTTAATACACATAAACATGCATAAGTATTCATATCACAATATAATTCATATATGCCACATAATCACAGATATATTCAATTAAATTCACATATTAATCCATTTATGTCCACTAGGCACACTAATCAAGGCACTAAGCCTTATTAACGAATTTGTGGCATTACACATGTATTATTCCATATGTGATGCCAAATTTTCATTTACAAAAGGCCCCCACCTCATGTCTCTCAAAATATAAACTTGGGATGGAAAGAACCAAACCTGACCTTGTGCCTTGCACCGAAGGTCTCACGAGGCACACGCCTCGCATATGGAGCCTCACCTTGTGCCGAGGGTCTTGCGAGGTCACCCCTTGCACCTAGCATTGCATCTCACGCCGAGGGTCCCACGGTGGTGCACACCTTGCCCATGATGGCGCGCTTCATCCCAAAGGTCTCGCAAGGCCATCACACGCACCCAATCTTGCACCCTACAGGTCTCGTGAGGCACAACCTTGCCTGCGGAGCCTCGCCCCCCACCAAGCATCTCGCGAGGCCAGCTTATGTGCCCCATCTTGAACCTTGCAGATCCCATGAGGCACAACCTCACCTACAGAGCCTCGCCTCATGCCAAGAGTCTCGCGAGGCCACCCCGTGTGCCCCATCTTGCACTCTGCATGTCTCGAGAGGCACATCCTCCCCTATAGAGCCTCGCCCTGCACCAAATGTCTCACGAGGCAACCCCATGTGCCCCATCTCACACCTTGTAGATCCTGCAAGGCACAACCTCACTTAAGGAGCCTCACCTCGCACCAAGCGTCTCACGAGGCCACCCTGTGTGCCCCTTCTCGCACCTTGCAGGTATCGCGAGGCACAACCTTGCCTGCAGTGCCTTGCCTTGTGCCAAGCGTCTCGTGAGGCCACCCTGTGTGCCCCGTCTCGTACCTTGCGTCAAAGGTCTCGCGAGGCACAACCTCGCATACTGAGCCTCGCCTCACACCAAGAGTCTCGCGAGGTCATCCTATGTACCTGGTGTCGCATCTCGTGCCGACTATGTTGCGAGGCACATGCCTTGCCTACGATGTCGTACCTTGCACCGAGGATATCGCGCCTAAGGTCCGAGCGGCCCCTCAGGTCTCATTTTCATAGGGACATCTTGCGAGGTCCTTGCCTCCCAGGCATCTTGGAACTGTGTCATCCATGATAACATATAAGGATTTCAATACTCGAAACTCGTAGGAATAAGGTACCTTGTGAGGGTGAAAACCTACGTATGACTCGAGGAGCTCGTATAAGTACGGAATGCGCCTACAAACCAAGAGGAGTTGTAGTATGGACACAATGTCCACGCCAGAAAAGTAGTGAACATTGTCGACCTTAGGTACAAAATACGTGTAGGGGTATGGCCCTGAAGACCTTAGGAGTCTGATCCTAATCTCCACGCCAGAAAATTAGTGGCGGTACAAGTAGGGTACCCGACGAGGTCTTTCCCAACCAACCTCTGACATCCGTACTAGACAAATGGTGGAGGTACGACTTGGTACGTAAGCTGAAGTGCTATTGCAGACCCCTGACATGTACTAGAGCTGACCACCACTCTCCCAGCACCACTACCACCTGTAGTCTGCATGTGCAGGGCCTTGTCTCCTTGGGACCACCATGTACAATGAGCCAGTAGTGCTCTTCTATAAATATGACCTCCCTTCACCTGTGAAGGGGCGCAAAATTTTTAGCATTGTAACGAGACATTTTTTAGCAATACACATATTTTCTGCATTCTCTCCATTTCCATTCTAATGTTCAAGTTTTAAGTTCTTTGAGATATCAGAAAGTTTGTTTTAAGATAAGTCAATATAAGTTCATTTCTCTTACAACTCACAAAATCCTTAATCCAGCTTAGTTGATGAGTTCTTACCGTCAATAGTTTGGCACCGTCTGTGGGAAGGATAAGTGTCAAACCACTGTTCTTCCATTGATTCCAGGAGGGAAAGATGCCAAGACATTCTAAGCATTTGAAAGAACCACAAGAAGTTAAACTCCACTTGGATGGAGATCAGCTGAGAGCCTCCATGAGGAACCCTCCACCTCCTGAAAAGGTGGGTACACTGAAGGAGCCCATGGCTCTTGAAGATGAAAAGAAGGCTTCATCCCCAGCTGTCTAGTCTGATGGAGACCGCCTGGGACCAGCAGCCGCCCCTATGGGTGGCGCAGGAGTGTTCCCTCCCCCAAGGTCACCACCGGTGCCGAGCTCTGGCCAACGGGATCCGGGTCCTTCAATGTGTAGGCCCAACAAGAGTCCCCGAGTACATTCCATAAGCTCAAGCTCTAGGACTCGATTCTACAAGGACGAGATATGTGAGTTACACAAAAAGAACCAAAGGCTAGAAACCACCTTAGAAAACATGCAAGAGATGTTAAATGGCCTGCTACAGGGAAAATCAAGCATGCCTCTTTCTAAAAAAAAGGAGAGAGGGCATGAGAGGGGAGAGAACATAGTCCCTGTGGATGATGGGAGGACTCGACTCTCCACTAGCCAAACCCCTCGGTGAAAGCAGCAAGAGGGTCTTGGGCAGGCGAAGCAACCAAAGAGACTGGAGCAGAGGAATGACACTAACCATCAGAACGAAGTTGAGGTCACTTCAAGGGAAACACCCCTAGACTTAAGGGAGGAGCTCAACAGGAGAGGTCAGGCATGGGGACCATGCCTCCTATGGCTCCCCCAGAAGACAAAGGGAAAGGAAAGGCCAACCCATCCGATTTGAAGGACTCCTTGAACAAAAGGAGACAAGAGTTAGACATCGAGATGAGAAGCCTACGGAGCAAGATAGTCATCGCGTCTGGGGGGCACGCTGTCGACGACGAGTTTGATTGTGAATCACCCTTTACTAGAGAAATCCAAGCCGTGCAGCTCCCAGCCAACTTCAAAGAGCCCCACATGACCCCCTAGGAGTGCAATACGGATCCAAAGTACCATCTTGATGCGTTCAATGACCTAATGAAGTCAAGGGGAATTAAAAGTATAGCAAAATGCCACTGCTTCACTGTCATGTTAAAGGGAGTTGCATACAAATGGTTCAAGAGACTTAGGCCAGGGTCCATCAGGTCTTCACAACAATTTTCTGACGAGTTTCTCCAGCAACATCACGCAGTGCGTGATTACACCATGCTAGGCACCAACCTCGCTAACATAAAACAAGGGGAGGATGAGAGCCTAAAACGCTATATCCATAGGTTCAATATGGAGGCAGCTAAGGTAGGAAGCTTGGCCCGAGGGAAGTTTAAAATGGCCATTAAAGCTGGAGTACGCCCAGGCAATAAGCTGTGGGATAACATGCTAAAGAGGGAGGTCACTGACTTAGATGACTTCTACATACAGACACAAAAATACATCCGTGTTGAGGATGGTCATGAAGTCTTAAGGCTGGAAAGAGCGACCCATCCCTAAAACCCTCAACCCATGAAGGCCTAAATAGCACAAAGAAAAAGAGGGCCTATGAAGGGCCAAGAGACGATCATCCGAGGAAACCCAAACATGTGGGTGAATACAGGCAGGCCCCGTACACCTTCTACACTGACCTAACACATACTGGGGAACATATCTTTGTCATGAATGAGAATCAAGTCCCCTTAAGGAGACCCCCACTAATGAAGAGAGATCGATTGAAGAGAGATCCTAGTAAGTATTCTCAGTATTATAAGGACATTTTCCACACCACGGCGGAATGGACTCATTTAAAGGTGGAAATCAAAGAACTCATATGCAGGGGGAACTTGGGTAGATACGTTCGAAGAGAAAATCAAAGACCATAAGATAGACCAGCCTTGCCACAGGCACGAGATGTAGGCTCAGAAGTGCAAGGAGAGGTGAGGACCATCTTCAGACAACCAGAATTCTGAGGAGAATTAAGGAAGGGGCGAGATAGATATGATAGGGAGGCTAGGCGAAGTCCACCCCCATGCATCCTGAGCTTGGAACAACGACCCCCAAAAAGCTTTAAGGGAGAAAACAATTCAATAACCTTAACTGAGGAGGACGCACGGGGTGTGCATTTTCCACACAACGATCCTTTGGTATTGACAGTCTAGCTGGCTAACATGGGGGTACATTGGGTCCTTATAGATAATGGGAGCTCCGTAGACATCCTATATCGCCCCACCTTAGAGAAGATGAGACTAGGCATCAGGAACCTAAAGCCCATCAATACCTCCCTGTATAGGTTTACTGGGGACTCAATACAACCCTTAGGGACAATCGAGTTGGCCCTCACCATGGGAGAGCAACCCAGACAAACCACTATAATGACCAACTTTGTCGTAGTAGACTGTGCCTCAGCCTTCATCCTTTCACACTTGGCCATAAAATTCCCAACTTCGGGGGGATAGCAAGTGTGAAAGGAGAACAGAAGGAAGCGAGGGAATGCTATAACACATCCCTCCACATAGCCACAAAATTTCCAGTACCCATGGAAATGGTAGTGAATGGAAGTGCAAACCCGCACAAGTTAGACCCCCGAGTCGCAGAGGAACCCAGGGCCGATCCGATAGAAGAATTGGAAGAAGTCACAATTATGAATGAGCAGCTGAGGAAACTAAAGGTAGGAAAAAGAGAAGTTGATAGAATTTATGAAGGACAACCTTGATGTATTCGCCTGGAGTCACGAGGACATGGTGGGGATAGATCCATTGGTCATGTGCCATCACTTGAACATCGACTCCAAAGCAAGGCCCATGAGGAAGGCTAGACCCAGAAAATATGCAGCCCTGAAGGAAGAAGTTGACAAGTTGAAGGCAAATAGATTCATCTGAGAAGCATTCTACCCTGTATGGGTATCCAACCCTGTCCTAGTCCCAAAGCCTAATGGGAAGTGGAGGACTTTTGTGGACTTTACTAACCTTAATAAAGCCTGCCCCAAGGATAGCCTCCCGCTTCCTATGATTGATCAGTTAGTAGACGCAACAGCTGGGCATGAGCTACTTAGCTTCATGGACGCCTATTCCTGGTACAACCAAATACCCATGAACCTAGCTAATGAGGAGCATACTTCTTTTATAACAAACAAGGGGTTGTATTGCTAGAAGGTAATGCCTTTTGGGTTAAAGAATGCAGGCGCTACTTATCAAAGGTTGGTAAACGGAATAATCGCAAATCAAATAGGAAGAAATATGGAAGTATATATGGATGATATGTTGGTGAAGACTAAGAGGGTAGAAGAGCTCACAATTGACCTAGGTGAAATGTTTGACACCCTCCGAAAATTTAGGATGAAGTTGACCCGCTTAAGTGCACCTTCGGAGTTTTGTCAGGAAAATTCCTCAGTTTTATGGTAAACTCCCAGGGCATTGAGGCCAATTATGATAAAATAAGAGCATTATTGGAGATGAGCCCACCGAGAAACAAAAAGAAGGTGCAGTGTTTGACTGGGAGGGTACTAGCACTCAACAGGTTCATGTCAAGATCCACCAACAAGTGTCTCCCCTTCTTCAACATCCTAAAAGGGAGCAAAAAGTTTGCTTGGGATGAAGATTGTTAGGAGGCCTTTGCTAAGCTAAAGGAGCACCTCAGAAAACTGCCCCTTCTGGCTAAGCCGAAAAGGGGGGAAAGGTTGTACCTATACTTAGCAGTGTCGGAACACACCGTTAGTGCCGCCTTATTCAAAGAGGAAAAAAGCACCAACAACCTATATACTATGTCAGCAAGCAGTTGGTAGATGCAGAAACCCAGTATCCAGAAATAGAGAAGTTAGAATACGCTTTGGTAGTGGCCTCGTGAAAGCTAAGGCCCTATTTTCACGCTCATTCTATTGAAGTACTCACCAACACCCTTTTATGACAAGTCTTGCACAAACTATAAACTTCAGGGAGGTTGCTAAAATGGTCGATTGGATTAAGTCAGTTCGATATCACCTATACCCCAAGAGTCTCAATCAATGGGCAGGTACTTACAGACTTTGTAGTTGAGTTCGCCTACCTACCCCCAAATAAGGATAAATAAAAGAAAATGAAATGACTTATAAGGGAGAAGAAAAACAACCGGAAGAATCGAGCCTCCATGTGGATGGAGCGTCCAACGAAGGAGGGGTAGGAGCTGGCATAGTAATGATGGAACCTAGGGGCACAAAATGTATTGCGCAATAAGATTTGGATTTGAGGCTTCAAACAACGAAGTAGAGTATGAAGCACTCCTGGCTAGCCTGCGACTAGCTAAGGAGATGAAGGTAACACATTTGCATGTTTTTAGCGACTCATAATTGGTGGTATTTCAGGTGAAAGGAGAATATCAGGCAAGAGGTCTAAAGATGGCTGCATACCTCAAAAAGGTGAAGGGGTATTTGGACCGGTTGGAACGATATACCATAGAAAAAATCCTAAGAGAGCAAACATGAATGTCGATGCTCTCGCAAAGCTTGCCTACACCCACGATGGAGATACGCTTGAGTCCATCCCCGTGGAATACATGTCTAAACCAAGTATTGCGGAGGGAGAAGTTCACATGGTCAGCATCCTCGAGAATTTGTGGACCAACCCCATTGTGAGGTACCTAAGTGATGGAACGTTGCCTTTGGACAAAAAGGATGCCCACAAATTGGTTGACAGAGTCGCGCCGATATACCCTAGTGGATGGAGTCTTGTATAAAAGGGGCTTCTCTACCCCACTCCTCCGATGTATTGACAATGAGGAAGCTTTGATGATTCTACGAGAGATACACGAAGGGGAATGTGGAAATCATGCTGGGGGGGCAATCCATGGCAAAGAAGGCCATGAGACAAGGGTATTACTACCCTACGAAAAGGATGCGAGTGACTTCCCAAGAAGATGTGAAAAGTGCCAACAACATGCAAACTACCCCAAACAGTCACCAAATGAGTTGTTGAGCATGTCCAGTCCATGGCCCTTTGCTGTGTGGGGGATTAACTTGATTGGTGCATTACTCACTAATAGATGTGGTGCAAAGTATGCAGTTGTAGCATTGGATTACTTTACCAAGTGGGTTGAAGTGGAGCATCCGGTCAATATAACAACCAAAAAAACCACCGCCTTTGTCACAAGTTTATCATTTGTAGATATGGGGTGCCTTAAAAGATAATATCTGACAACGACACCCAATTTAAAGGATGGTTGTTCGAAGAATATTGCAGAGAAAGGGAGATTAAGAGGAGTTTTCTGCTGTAGTACACCCACAAGCCAATGGACAAGTGGAAGCCAGCAACAAGATCCTCAAGAAGAACTTGAAAACAAAATTGGAAAAGCTGAAGGGAGCTTGGGTTGAAGAACTGCCTAATGTGATCTGGGCCTACAGGACCACCCCCCGTTCTACTACTAGAGAAACACCTTTCGCTTTAACCTATGGGTGAGAAGCTGTTCTTCCAATAGAGATGAATGTTAATTCCTTTTGATTACATGCATACGATGATCAAGCTAACCACACAACGATGGCTGAAAATTTGGACCTGTTGGAGGCAAGAAGAGAAAAGGCAGAGCTGAGGTTGGCAACGTAGCAACAGCGGGCCACAAGTTACTATAACTCTAGGGTGCGAGAGAGGGCATTCAGGGTAGGAGACCTCATGTTGAGGAAAGTCCTGCCAAACACCCGCGACCTGGGAGCGGGTGTGTTGGGAGAAAACTGGGAGGGACATTACCAGGTCGCACAGGTGGTGCCCTCTAACACCTACAAGTTGGCTCGTTTGGATGATACCGTGGTACCCCGAGCGTGGAACATAGAACACCTAAAAAAACACTATCAGTAAGACCTCCGTATCCAAGGCAAGAATGTCTTTACTTTGTTTGTTTATGCTATGTCAAGTTAAGTAGTTAAAAACCAAAGAGGTTGTCTCAAAAGCCTCAGTAGATGCAATACTGCCATGGACACCTTTGTAATCTACCTATCTTTAAAAAGAATATTTCCTTTTCTGGTTGTTACATTCTTTTTCCATGAAATCACCCATATAACAAATATGCACACATTGTGGGAATAGAACGACCAAAGTGCTTAATGAGATAAATCCCACCAATCACTTGGGGGGCAGGGTGTATAGCGGAAAAAAATGATAAAGAACCTTGCAAGGCATCCCATGAATTCATAAGGATTAGCTACCCTTATGGATATCAAGGGAGTCGTAAGGAAGGTATACATCAGAAAAGAAAGCCTTATAGGGCTTCTCTTGAGTTCATGAGGATTAGTTACCCTTATGAATATCAAGAGAGCCAAGAGGTTCTATAGGGGTAACTTTGCAACAAAGACCTCCACGAAGAATAAAATCTCAATGAAGATACCCAGTAACAAACCAAGAACATTCCCTGAATTCATGAGGAGTAACTGCCTTTGTGGATGATAAGGGAACCAAGCGGATAGACAGAGACAACCTCCTAGAAAAGGCTAATACCTCCATGAGGGGTAGGGCCTCAAGGAGAACGTCCATCAATAAGTCTAGAACGACAGTCAAGTCGTCCAGCCAAAAAGGGTCCTAAAGGAGACCCTTGCAAAAATAGTACAATGCATAACGACGAGAAGGACGCTTCTTGAAAAAATAACAAGTGCGCGTAAAAAGGAAACATAAAAGGATACTAAATAACCCAAGAGGTTAACACATCCTTACAAATACAGTCAAGGTGCACCGAAGAGACTATCACTACCGGTCCAGGTAAGACATCAACAAGCTATCAAAAAGGAAAGACCTAACGAACCCCTTTTGCTCCTACATACAGGAGCGAGCTCAAAAGGACCTCAAACATAAATAAATGATAACAAAAGATCACACACACATATATATAAGAAAAAAGAGAGACCTAATGAACCCTTTCGCTCCTGCATATAGGAGTGAACTCAAAAAGACCGCAAACATAAAGAAATAATAACAAAAGATCACATATATATATAAGAAAAAAGAGAGGCATGATAATGTTCCAGAATAAAACCAGCACCAACCATAATAGGACTTATAAAAGTTCCTAAAGGAAAAAGCAAAAGATCGGGAGAAACCTCTCAGGCATAATAAGGTTTGGATAATAATACAGCCAAATCAAGGTAGAAAAATAAAAGCTACAGAAAGAAAATTTCAAGGCCTCCCGCCACGAGCATTTCACTCGGCTGCCTTGGCAACGACATGGTCACCAAAGGAGGAGAAGTTGAAACCAGGATTCTGCCTCCATAATCCATACAAGGTGCGCTCCACAGACTTATATGCAACCTCTTCCAAGTCAGCCTCCAGAAGAGTGATCCTCTTTTGCAACACTTCAGCCTGGGCTGTCGCTCTCTTCTTCCATTTGGTCGAAGATGAGGCCTTCGCCATGGTTATCTCCAGCTTGAGATTGGCATCAGTAAGTTGTTCCTCAAGCTCCTGAATACTGGCTGCAAGATGATCCCTTTCTGCATTGGATGAGGATAGGTCCTTTGCTGAGTTTATCAAACGTTAAGCCACTAGATAAGTCTGCAAAGGAAAGAAATATGAGCAAATAAGGAACCCAAACACAAAGAGTACCAATGTAAAACACATGAACTCACCCAAGTAGTGGAGTGCATGAGGGTTTCTCCAAGTTTTGCCATGTTAAAACTCTCGAGACCTCTCCACTCGGTCTGATGAACAAAGTGTTCAAAGATTACCTGGATTAGTTCATGATCGTCTTTATCAATGATATTCTGGTATATTCTCTATCAAAAGTAAAACATGAGCAACATCTCAGGTTGGTACTACAGAGGTTGAGAGAACACAAACTGTTTGCGAAATTTAAAAAATGTGAATTATGGTTACCACAGGTGACTTTCTTAGGTCACATAGTCGATAAAGATGGAATTCTGGTATATTCAACGAAGATTGAGGTGGTCAAAGATTGGCTAAGGCCGAAGAAAGCTTCAGAGATCAGGAGTTTCTTGGGATTGGCAGGTTATTACAGACGCTTTGTGGAGGGGTTTTCTAAGATTGCGTCACCACTGAAAGAGTTGACACCCAAGAATCAGAGGTTTAGATGGTCAGACAGGTGTGAGGATAGCTTCCAGAGACTGAAGAAGAGTCTGATCACTGCTCCAGTTCTGAGTCTTCCTATAAATCAGGACAAGTTTGTGGTTTATTGTAACGCCTCGATGGTGGGCCTAGGTTGTGTCCTTATGCAGACATGGAAGGTGATTGCCTATGCATCATGTCAGCTGAAGGAGTATGAGCAGAGGTACCCCACACATGATTTAGAACTTGCAGCAGTAGTTTTTTCATTGAAGGTGTGGCGGCACTACTTGTATGGTGAGAAGTGTGAGATGTACACTAATCACAAGAGTTTGAAATACTTCTTCACCCAAAAGGACTTGAACATGAGGTAGAGACGTTGGTTAGAGCTGGTGAAGGATTATGATTGTGAGATCCTCTATCACCCAGGGAAAGCCAACGTGGTGGCAGATGCCTTAAGCCGAAAGGGTCTGGGATAATTGTACAATGTTAGACAAAGAGTTGGCAGAGGATATGACTAGAGCAGGCATTGAGCTAGTGGTGGGCCAGTTAGCCAACATCATCCTGCAGTCTACTCTTTTAGAGAGGATCAATGAGAAATAGTTGAGTGACACACAGTTGGGGAGGATTAGAAGAGACATCCTAGCTAGAGTGGCTTGGAATTATATAGTGTCAGACATGGGTTTATTGAGGTACACATATCAGATTTGTATTCTGATGGACACTGGGATCAAACGAGAGATTCTGGATGAATCTCATACTACCCCTTATTCTCTACATCTAGGCACCATGAAGATGTACCAGGATTTGAAAGTCTTATATTGGTGGCTTGGGATGAAGATGGACGTGACCGAGTATGTAGCAAGGTGCCTGACCTATAAGTAGGTCAAGGTAGAGCTAGAGGTCGGCAGGGCTATTATAACCGCTAGATATCCCAGAATGGAAGTGGGAGTACATCACAATGGATTTCATGGTGTGGTTGCCCTGGATAGTGGGCTAGCATGCTTCAGTCTGGGTCATTATGGACTGGTATACGAAGTCAGCTCACTTCTTACCAGTGAGGATGAACTACATAGTTGACCAGTATGCAGATCTCTATGGGAGAGAGATAGTACGCCTTCATGGGACACTGAGGTCTATCATGTCAAATAGGGACCCTATCTTTACTTCCAAGTTTTGGGGAAGATTACAGAAGGCAATGGGTACACACCTGAACTTTAGTACAACTTATCATTCTCAGACCGATGGTCAATCTGAGAAGACTATCCAGACACTGGAGGACATGCTGATAGCATGTGTATTGGACTTTGAAGGGTCCTAGAGTAAATATTTGCCTCTGATAGAGTTTTCCTATAATAACAGCTACCAGTCAACTATTGGAGTGGCACCTTATGAGATGATGTATGGTAGGAAGTGTAGATTGCCCATCCACTGGGATGAAATGGGTGAGAGGAAATATTTTGGCCCTTAGGTAGTTCAGAGGACCACTGAGGCTATTGAGAAGATTAGAACTCGGATGCTCACTTCTTAGAGTAGACAAAAGAGCTACGTTGATCCCAAGCATAGAGAAGTAGAGTTTCAGGCTGGGGACTATGTCTTCCTCCGCGTTTCACCATTGAGAGGGGTGAAGTGATTTTGGAAGAAGAGCAAGTTGAGCCCTAGGTTTGTTGGACCATTTGAGATCCTGGAGAGGATTGGTTAGGTGGCCTATAGGTTGGCCTCACCCTCGGCATTGTCTAGTGTGCACAACGTATTTCATATTTCCATGTTAAGGAAGTATGTATCTAATGAGACTCATGTGCTGAGTTATGAGGATCTGGAACTGGAGACAGATTTATCCTATGAGGAGCAGTCAATTCAGATTTTAGACAGGAAGGACAATGTCCTGAGGAACAAGACTATACCTTTGGTTAAGGTATTATGGAGGACCAACAAGGTCGAGGAAGCGACATGGGAGTCGGAGTCAGATATGCAGAATCAGTATTCTGAGCTATTCAGGTAAAAATATTCGATGACAAAATTCCTGTAAGAAGGGGATAGTTGTAACATCCCAAATTACATAATAAGGCTTAGGGCCTTGATTAGGGGGCCAGGATGGAAAATTATGGAAATTATGTGATTTACTCATGAAATATGTGTTTATGTGATATATATGTGTATCAATATATGATTACATAAGTTATATTATAATATGACTAGATATGCATGTTTAGGTGTATTAAATATGCATGTGGGCCTGTTTCTTATTAGAAGGGAAATTTTCGTAATTTGGCCCGTTACGGGTATATTTGGAATATATGTGTATATATGTGATATATGTGTGAGACCACATTATTATGTGTATATATTTGGGTTACTCGGCACGAGGCGATCCTAGGGGGAAAGTTAGCGGGAAAGTCACAACAGGACCAATACCCGACTCGGGGTGAGTCACGAGATATTTTGGATATTTAGTACATTACCGGGACATCAGATAATGGGATTAAATATTTGAGGATATATTTGGAATTAGCGAGATTAGGAGGGAATTTTTGGGATTTTGACCATTTTACCCTCAAGGACTTTTTTGGTACCCGAGCCTTGGGATTTACTTAAACTTACTTGAACTCTATGTAACCTCACAAACACATAAACACTTAGAACATTTAAACTCTCTCTTAATCTTGTCATACTCTCTCTCTCTCTCTCTCTTCTAATTCCTTGGGAATTCTTCGCGATCTAAGGGGAATCGAAGCAAGTTTAGGCTCGAGATTGCTTGAGGAGAAGCTTAGCATCGATTGGGGCAACAGAGGTAACAATTTCTATACCTAAATCTCTGTGAATTCCTTGGTTTTAGGTTTAGAGGTTTAGAAACTCAATTTAAATTTGGAGAATTGATGAAGTTTTGGCCAAGTTTAAGCTTGGGTTTTGTGTGTATTGAGGTGCTGAATTGATTGGGAACCTTATTTTTGGGATTTAGCTATGTTTGGATAGGTTTTTGGTGAGATTTGGCTTGAAGAAAATGGGGAAAATTCTAGGTTTTCATGTCGAGCCGCGACCTTGTTCTTGGGGTGCCGCAACTCTCATGAACGAAGAGGAGGAGCAGGTGCTGAACCTCCATTTTGAGCTGCAACGCCTGCAGGGAGCGCTGCGGCACATGTGGTCCAGAGGAGAGCCTTGTGCTCTCTGACATGAGGCGGGCCACGAATCTTGGGCCATGGGCCACGGGCCACGGCTGTAATGACCCAAATTTCCTAATAAGGCTTAGGACCTTAATTAGGAGGCTGGGAGGGCCATAATTAATTTATTATGCAATTATATTATTATATGCATGTTTAGGTGTATTAAATATGCATGTGAACCCATTTCTGATTAATTGGGTGATTTTCATATTTTAAACCATTTTGGGTATATTTGGCATATATGTGGCATGTGTGTGGTTCTTCATTATTATTTGGTTATGCTAGGGTTACTCAGCATGAGACGATCCTAAGAAGTAAGCTAGTGGGAAAATCACAACAAGATTTATACTTGACTCAGAGTGAGTCAATGGGTATTTAGCACATTACCGGGATATTGGGTAATGGGAATAAATATTTGATGATAAATTGGGCGTTAGTGAGATCAGGGGGAAATTCTGGGAGTTTTGACTATTTTACCCCAGGGGGCATTTTCGGGACCCTGAACATTAGGATTTTCTTGAGGTTACTTAAGCTTGAAGTAACCTGTTATAATTATAAAATAACATTCAGAAAGTTCTTTCTTCCTCCCGTTCCCTTTCGACACCCAATCACATTTTCGAAGGAAACTTGAGTTCTAGGACTCAGATTCAAGCAAGGATCGAGGCATAGAGATTTTAGGGAAGATTAGAAGCTTATTAGCTGGAGGATTTAGCGAGAAATGACATAATTGGAGGTAAGTCAAGTTTTAAGTTCTTAATTTTTAAAGTTTTTAAGCTTGGATTCGATTTTGTGTTTTGATGAGTTTTTGGATGCATTGAAACTTAGGTTTTATTGGTTTTGGGAGATTAGGATGTTTGGGAACTTTAATTTTGAGATTTAGATAGGTTGGGGTCGGATTTGGAGCTTTGAAGCTCGAAGAACACGAAGCTGAAACCCAGAATTTTTGGTTTGGGCACTGTAGCACTATGGTGGTAGCGCTACAGCGCTAGGTGCTCTATTTTGGGGGTTTTGAGTCTACATGTAGAGTTGTAGCACCCAAAGGTAGCGTTGTAGCGCTACACAGTCTTCAAAATGAGGTTTTTTGGTACTTTTTGGGGTTTTGACCTGAAGGCTCGGGGGATGATTCCACCACCTTGTTTGGTGGAATTGGAGGTCCCGAGAGCGCGGGATTGGTCCTGGGATTGGGTTTGGGAACTTGAACTCATTGAAACACTGTTTATGGTTGTGACTAGGTTATCGCTAGGGGCTTGGAATCAGGATCATACTTGGGGCTCATTTATTGGTAACCCGTGCTTGGACCAAAGGTAAGAAAACTACACCCAGTATGTGATGCATGAGATACATGCGATTAGGGCATGACATGAATATTGAATATGAGATTGATCAGAGCTTGAGTCTCTGTAAATGTGCATGATCATAATTATGCTAGGGGTTGTTAAGTAAGCATGATGAATACCCTACATTTGGATATTTGACATATGATATATGCCTGGTTGCATTGCTTACTTGTGTATGGCACTGACCCATGAGTCAGAAATCGGCACGAGTCGTATGGTATTGGCTTAAGAGTCAATAATGGCATTGATGTGTTCAACATAAGCCAAAATGATTAGATCTAATCAATATAAGCATTGAATGAATCATCATGAGCATTAATGCTTGACCGACCTCAAGTTCGATGAAAACTAAAAGCGCTTGTCTAGTCTAAAGGCTAGTTACTTAGAGTCAGGGCCGAAAAGGCTCAGGTGAATGCAACGTCACATGGCTATGGGTGCTGAGCCCAAGTTCGTGACTCACTCATTAGTCACTTATCTGATTAGGGTGCGAAGCCCAAAGTGTGACTCACTCATCTGATTAGGGCTACAAGCCCCAGCATGATTACCAGAATCTCAAAGTGTTAATCACTCATCTGATTTGGGCTACAAGCCCCAGTATGATTATCAAAATCATAAAGTGTTATTCACTCATCTGATTAGGGTGCATAGCTCAAGTGCATGACTTAATTGTCACTTATCTGAGTCACTTATTCTTAGATGGACACATTATCCATCTATTCTCATTATGACTTGATAGTCATCAATACAAAGGGCAGGGCCCACAACCATTATTTGGACTTATTTGCATGCATGAATAGGGATATTATTGCTAGGCATGCCTATTATGATTTAGTAACATGTTATTACTGTTCATGAGCATATTGAGTTTTCTTACTGAGCTTCAGCTCACGGGCAGGTGAAGGCAAAAGAAAGCTGGACCATCCTTGAGTTGGAGAACTTAGGTGATGATGTGTACATATGCGATTGCTCGATCGCCACGGCCGAGGGTTTAAAGAGGAACTAGGGTTAAACCCTATTTTGCTGCTTAGGTTGGCTGGTTGTAAATCTTTTATTGTAATTAACCTTTAAATTATATTTTTGGGATCCCAATGTATACAGTAAACTTTTTAGTGAAACGTTGTATTTTAACCAAAAATTTTAATCCTAAACCGTTAATCATACCTAGTTACACGATTATGGCCAAATGACTCGATTAGCGAGTTTAGCACTATTTAAAATGCACGCTGTAACAGTCCCTGGTAGTAGGGCGTTACAACTTGGTATCAGAGCAAGCAAAGGTTAAGGGTTCTTGAAGACAAGCTGAGCATGTAAACTAGTCACTAAAGATAGCTTCACTCAGGGCATGGTAAGTATTTATGTGGTTATGTGCTTAACTGCTTAAATAGGATGTAAATGCTTTACTTGCACATTGTATTAGGGAGCATGAGATTCTGATAGAGCCTAGCTCTTGACTAGTAATATGATTATATGATTACATGCTCCGTGAATATACATATGAATATGATTATTTGCATGCTGGAGTTGGAGGCATGGTGTGAATGTTGGAAGAGCAGGGGTTGTGAATTGATGAAAAAATGTTATGGGCATGTTTTTAGCAATGCAGTGGTTTGTGAATGTAGTGTGGTATGATTTTTCCCGTGGGGAAGGCTTTTGCATATGCTCATCATGTTTCATGGATCAAGTTGTTGATTGCAGATTCAATCAGCAGGTATGTATCCAAGGCAGATAATGAGACATGGTGATGATTATACAAAGGTTGGGAATTACCGCCAGGGTTTGAGTTCTTCATCTGCCCCTCAAAATTTCCAGCAAATGTTTACAAATGTGCAATCAAGATTGCAGAGGCAGGAGGAGGAGATTTGGTGTTTGAAACAGCAGCAGAATCTGTCAAGGAACACCTCTTCCATTGTTATGCCAGGAGTGGCACCAGTTTTGGCTCAGCCTAGGGTTAAGAACAGATGGGAATTTTTTTGTGGAAGATTCCAGGAGTATTACCCTCCAGTCTTTGAGGGAGGCCTAGATTCATTCAGAGCTGAGCAATGGATGGGCATGATCAGTTCCATCCTCAATAGTAAGGAGGTGGTAGGTCACGATAGGGTGATCTGTGCTACATATGTATTGCGGGACGATGCCCGGACATGGTGGGAAGTGGTATCCCAGACACGAGATACAACTGTGATGGACTGGAAATAATTTAGGCAACTGTTCAATGAAAGGTATTACTGTGATGCAGTCAAGACTGCTAAAATGAATGAGTTTCTGAACCTCGTTCAGGGAAATGCAACAGTAACCGAGTATGTTAACAGATTCAATGGGTTGGCCAAGATTGATTTTGATATGGTACCCACAGATGTAGCTCGGAAGGAAAGGTTTATCCAGGGATTGAATCCCAGTATAGCTCAGGGCATCAGAGTCACCCCAGTGCATGAAATCTCTACTTACGCTCAGGTGGTGGGGAAGGCTCTTGCTGTTGAGAGCACGAGAAATCAGATTGAGATGGAAAGTGCCAAAAAGCACAGGGCTCAAGCAGTGATACCTCCATTTATTGGATCAAGCAAGGACAAGGATTGGAAAGTTTACCCAGAATGCACTCGGTGTAAGAGGCGTCATTTGGGAGAATGCCGAGCAAAGGCATGTTTCTTATGTGGAATGGTTGGGCATTTCAAGAAGGATTGCCCAAGGCGAAGGAAGGATGAGCCAAAAGGGGTGGACAGCTCGACTCTAGCTCGAGTGTTCGTTCCGATGCAGTCAGAGTCGGAGACTGAGTGTAACGCCCTACTACCTTAGAGTCGTTACTAAGTGAGTTTAAAACGTGCATTTATCTCGCTAATCGAGGTTTAAAGATAAATGTGAAACCAAAACATAAACAGAGACATAAACTTTGAAAATAATTCCATTTACTGGAAAACCGTAAAATGTTTAAGATTAGGGATCCCAAAGTGCAGCTTAGAAATATTTACAACTCAAAATATAATCACAGTCGACTAAATGACAAAATCCAGTTTATACATTCATCTCCCAAAAAAGCCCCTGACCTGACCAAACATGTACATGCCGCCTCATGCTCGCCATACTCATGATTGGTTGACTTTTCCCTTACCCTTACCTGCACCACAGAGCACCCGTGAGCTGAAGCCCAGCAAGAAAACTCACAAACAGACAACATATGCATATCAAACACTTATTAGTTAGACAGGCCATCAACCGGCTAAACACATACGGCCACACTGTCCCAGGCGCCTTACCATGCCCTGGATTTGCGGTCTATACCGTGGGGATATCCCAGGTATCCTTTAGGGTCTATCCTAGCAACTCGCACTCCCCGTGCTAAACGCTGCTTCCAGCCCTGGCCCCTTGCCGTACACGGCCTTGCACTCCACGTGCCTATTGCTATTCCCAGCCCATTGCCGTTCTCGGCCTTTGCCGTTATCAGTCTTCACCGTTCATGGCCCATGCCGTACAATCAATACATTCACATATGATAAAGCTAATCAACAAGCTAAGCATACATAAACTCAAACAAAGGGTCAAACCCCACAACACAGTCATATAGGGCCGAGCCCTGCAACTCATGCTCTACGGGAAACAGTAGTTTTCTTACCTGTGTCCCGAGCTTCTTATGCACCAAAGTCACGAGCACGGTCCTCTAACCCGAGCCTCTCCGAAAACCTAGTCACAACACATTTAAAAACATTCTTTAATACTAACTAATCCAAAACCATTTCCCGGGATCAATCCCGTACTCTCGGGACCTCCAATTCCCAAAACAAAGTAGCGGAAACATCCCCCGAGCCCCCTGGGCAAACGCCCTAAAATGGAAAATTTCCCCTGCCCAAAAATAGCCTAGCGCCGCGACACTACCCATTGAGGGCCGCGGCGCTCAGAAGGGCTCCTGATGCCTGACGCTGCCTTGCGTCGTGGCACCAAAGAACAGGGTCGCGGCGACCCTACGCGAACCCAGAATTCTAGGTTTTCCTCTGCATTTTCCCCGAGCCAAAACACTCCCAATTCAACCCCAATGCATACCTAAAACCCAAAATCAATCCAAAACCTCAAATAAACCATCTGGCAACCTATAAACACCAACAACAAGTACAAACACATAATCACACCCATAATTCACACTTTGGTTTCAATTTTCAAAAGTTTAAACCAGTAAACCATAAACTTAAACCAAGGCTTATAAAATTTAAACCATGCTTCAAAATTCCTAAACCACACCAGAAACAAACCTCAAAATTGCATAGAATTCTTACCTCAAGTGGAGAATTCGACCTTAAGCTTCCTTCAATTCCAGCTTCAAGCTAAATCCTCTTGTTTCTCAAACTGAATTCCCACACAAACCAGCCACAAACCAACTTTCAATTTTCTTGCTCACACTCTAAAAATCAAGCTTAGAAACTTAAACAAAACAGAGATAGATTCTTACCTCTGAACAAATCTTTGCCTACACTTGGTTTTAGTTGCCTCAAACCAACTTAATTCTCCTCCTAAGTTTCACAATTCCAACTCCCTTCCTTTTTCCTCCTTTCCTTCTAGGTTCTCCTCCAACTTCCAGCAAGAACAAGAGCATCCAAGTGTAAAACGTGAATGACTTCTCTTCTCAGCTGAAGTTATCTAAATCCTTGCCAAAAGACCCATTTACCCTTTCATCTAAATCTCTTCCTAGCTAAACCTCAAGGGCATCTTAGACATTTCCCATCCCTTACAAATATACCATTTTCTCACCTAAATATCTATCCTTAATGGTTACCAATGGTTACCCAAGTTGCCAAAATGTCACTAACCATTACTTACAAATTCCCAAACTCTAGTTGTAATACTCCCAAAATACCCCTAGGCTCCTCCCGAGCCGGGTATTTGACCCCGTTGTGACTTTCTAGCTAAATAGCTCCCTAGGACCATCTTGGAACGTGCATCACAGTTATATCACCATTATATCATAAATTTCCCATATATTACATTTATGCCCTCAACGGCTAAAATTACCAATTTACCCCTAACAATCACACGGGGCCCACATGCATATTTATTCCACCTAAACATGCATTCTAATCACATAATCATTTAAATTCACATTATTAACACAGTATAACAATCATTTCCCTCCATGCACACTAATCTAGGCTCTAAGCCTTATTAGCAAATTTGGGTCGCTACAACTATCCCCTCCTTGCAGAGATTTCGTCCTCGAAATTACCTGAACAACTCGGGATACTACTCCTAAATGTCTGATTCAAGTTCCCATGTTGCCTCCTCAACTTTGTTGTTCCTCCACAGCACTTTCACCAAGGCGATGGTCTTGTTCCGTAAAACCTTATCCTTCCGGTCAAGAATCTGAACTAGCTTCTCCTCATAGGACAAATCCTGGTCCAGCTCCAAACTCTCATAACTCAGTACGTGAGTTGAATCTGATACATAATTTCAGAGCATGGACACATGAAAAACATTATGAACCCCTGATAAGGCTGGAGGCATCGCCAACTTGTAAGCTACCTCCCTAACCCGCTCCAAAATCTCAAAGGGTCCAACAAACCTAGGGCTCAGCTTGCCCCGAACACCGAACCGTTTCACTCCTCTCAGAGGTGAAACCCTAAGGAACACATGATCACCAACTTGAAATTCTACACTCCTGTGTTTCAGATCTGAATAACTCTTCTGGCAACTCTGGGAGGCGAGCATTCGCGCTCTGATCTTCTCAATCGCCTCATTGGTCCTCTGAACCATCTCAGGACCCAAGTAACTTCTCTCACCCGTCTCGTCCCAATGAATAGGTGATCTGCACTTCCTCCCGTATAGCATCTCATACGGAGCCACTCCAATAGTCGCTTGATAGCTGTTATTATACGAGAACTCAATCAGAGGAAGATACTTACTCCAAGATCCCCTAAAGTCTAGTACACAGGCTCGCAACATGTCCTCCAATATCTAAATCGTCCTCTCAGACTGTCCATCTGTCTGAGGATGATAAGCGGTACTAAACCGTAACTGCGTGCCCATAGCCTTCTGTAGACTCTTCCAAAACTTGGAGGAGAAGGTGGGGTCTCTGTCACACACTATCGACCTCGGAGCTCCATGAAGTCGAACAATTTCCTTAACATATAATTCAGCATACTGCTCCACAATATAAGTCGTCCTGACAGGCAAAAAATGGGCGGACTTGGTGTACCTATCCACAATCACCCACACCGAGTCAGGTTGTCTTATGGTTCTCGGCAAACCAACCACAAAGTCCATGGTGATGTCCTCCCACTTCCACTCCGGAATCCCTAGAGGCTGCAGCAATCCCGCTGGCCTCTGATGCTCAGCCTTAACTTGCTGACATGTTAAGCACCTGGCCACATTATCCACCACATCCCTTTTCATACCCGACCACCAGTATAAAGCTCTCAAATCTTGGTACATCTTCGTCGTACCTGGATGTAAAGAGTAGGGAGTGGTATGTGATTCATCTAGAATCTCCCGTCAAATAACAGAATCCATCGGAACACAAATCCGACCCTTGTACTTTAGTAACCCCGTCTCCGAAATGGAAAAGTCCTTAGCCACTCCGACTAAGACGTTCTCTCTGTGACCTCTCAACTGGAAATCTTCCCCCTGTGCCTCATTGATCCTCTCAAGGAGTGAAGACTGAAGAGTGATGTTGGCTAACTAGCCAACCATCAACTCTATTCCCGCTCTAGTCATCTCCTCAGCCAACTTATCAGATATCTGCCTTGAACTAAATAACTGTTCTGGGGCCTCTTCGACTCAATGCATCAGCCACCACATTAGCCTTCCCAGGATGGTATATGATATCACAATCATAATCCTTAACCAATTCTAGCCACCGCCTCTGACGCATGTTCAGGTCCTTCTGAGTAAAGAAATACTTCAGGCTCTTATGGTTGGTGTATATCTCGCACTTCTCACCATAAAGATAATGTCTCCAAATCTTAAGTGCGAACACCACCGCTTCCAACTCCAGATCATGCATGGGATATCTTTGCTCATACTCCTTTAACTGTCTCGATGCATAGGCTATCACCTTACCAGCCTGCATCAGCATGCACCCCAAACCCTGTCTGGATGCATCACAATAAGCCAAAAACTTCTCATTATCTGTTGGCAGACTCAACACTGGTGCAGTGATCAGTCGACGCTTCAACTCATTGAAACTGTTCTCACATCTGTCCGCTCAGATATACTTTGTCTTTTTCTTTGTCAGTTCTGTCAAAGGCGTAGCTATTCTGGAGAATCCCTCAACAAACCGCCGATAGTATCCTGCCAATCCAAGAAAACTTCTAACTTCAGGAACATTGCTCGGTCTAGGCCAATCCCTAACTGCCTCAATCTTACTTGGATCAACCAGAATCCCCTCCTTACTAACGATGTGACCTAGAAACGTGACTTGCGGTAGCCAAAATTCACACTTGCTGAACTTAGCATATAACTTATGCTCCCTTAACCGCTGCAAAACCAACCACAGAAGTTGCTCGTGCTCTGTCTCTGACTGGGAGTACACCAAAATATCGTCGATGAATACAATCACGAACTTATCCAGATAATCCTTGAAAATCCTATTCATCATATCCATAAAATTTTCTGGAGCATTGGTTAATCCAAAGGACATAGCCAGAAATTCATAATGTCCATACCTCGTTTGGAAAGCGATCTTTGGTATGTCCTCCTCTTTAATCCTTAATTGATGATAACCCGACCGGAGATCAATCTTAGAAAATATCGTACTCCCCTATAACTGATCAAATAAATCATCGATCCTAGGAAGTGGATACTTATTCTTAATAGTCAGCTTGTTCAGCTCCCTATAGTCAATGCACATCCTAAGCGATCCATCCTTCTTCTTAACAAACAACACCGGAGCACCCCATGGCGAAAAACTCAGTCTGATGAACCCCAAATCAAGTAATTCTTGCAACTGAATCTTCAACTCCTTTAATTCTGCTGGAGCCATTCTGTAAGGCGTCCTAGATACTGGCTCCACCCCTGGCGCTAACTCAATAACAAAGTCAATCCACCGCTGCGGCGGCAAGCCTGGCAGATCTGCTGGAAATAAGTTTGGAAATTCACACACCAATCTAGTCTCACCTGGCCCAACCGACTCAACCTTAGAGGTGTCCACAACATTTTCTAGGAACCCTATGCAACCTTCCTGCATCAGGTCTCTAGCTTTCAATGATGAAATAACAGGTATTCGTAGTCCATCAGACATCCCCACGAACACAAAGGGTACCTCCCCTTCTGGTTCAAAAGTCACCATCTTGCGCTTGCAGTCAATCGATGCCCCATATTTCGCTAACCAATCCATTCCTAAGATCATATCAAAGTCATCCATCTCAAGCTCAATCAAATCAATAGACAATTCCCTACCATCTACCTCTACTGGTAATTCCCTAATCCATCTCCTGGAGACTACCAGTTCCCCGGTTGGCAATAAAGTCTGAAAACCCCTAGCATACACAATACTAGGTCTACACAGCAGATTTATCACCCTAGCAGACACAAATGAATGGGTAGCTCCTGAATCAAACAACGCAGTATAGAAAGACCCAGCACTAGAAATCTGACCTGTCACAACTGAGGGGCTAGCCTCCGCCTCAGTCCGAGTCAAAGTAAACACTCTGGCGGGAGCGAGACTATCCCTTGCTTTGCCTCCTCCTTCCTGACTTGTGGGTAGTCCTTCTTCAAATGGTTGGCACTCCCACAGAAAAAACAGGCCCTGATCCCGCACTCACCCTGATGTCGTCGTCTACACCGAGGACACACTGGGAAACTCCTCCAGTTGTCACCCCTGCCCTAGCGGCCACTAAAAGCACCCCGTGCCCTCCTATCAGAATTGGGAGGAACGAAGAAATCTGGGGCCTTCCTCTTCTGCTCACTGGGGCCACTACCCCGACTAGATCCAACAAAAGGAGGCACTGTCCTCCTAGCATCGCGCCTAACAGCGCTCTCTCTCCATATCTGATCTTCGGCCCTCTCAGCTGTAAGGGCCTTGTCTACTACCTGTGCATAGGTAGTAGTCATTGGATCCAATGTAATGTTCACATCGTGGGTGATCATAACATTCAACCCTCGCACAAATCTGTCTCTCCTTGCCACATCAGTCGACACTAAATTTGGCGCAAACTTCGCCAATCTATCAAATCTCACAGCATACTCAGTCACAGTCAACTGGTCCTGAGTCAGGTTGATGAACTCGTCAACCTTTGCAGCTCGGGCTGCTACGCTGTAATACTTCTCAATGAAGATATTCTTGAATTCTTCCCAGGTCATGACTGCCACATTCCTTCTCTGAACCACAACATCCCACCAGATGCAGGCATCCTCTCTGAACATATAATTGGCATAGGCAACCCTCTCGTTCCCCTCAACCCTCATGAAATCCAGGATAGAGGAAACCATATTCATCCACTGCTCTGCCCGCAGTGGGTCTGGTCCACCCTCAAAGGTGGGAGGATGCTACTTTCTTAATCTTTCATACAGAGGTTCCCACATGTTCTCAACCACAGGCTAAACCGACACTGGCGCTACACCCTGCTGAATTGGTACCCAGTGACCTGTGGAGGGGCCTGTTGCCTTAACTAAAGTAGTTCTTCCTCTGTTCTCTGCAATCTCGCTTCCATTTCAGCAAACATTTCTTGCCAATTCTGTGGGGCAGGTGGAGGGTCCTAACCCCGATTGTCACCCTCGGCCCGACTGTCGCGGAGTCTAGATGATTGCCGAGGCATCACAACTATATGCCTGCAATCAATGACGCCACTCATCAGGCATGACAACAAAGTCCAATACCACCTCCCAATCACAACAGCCAACCATAAACAGCAATCCAGATAACATACAACACACAATGGGCCATGCCCTAACATCATGCATATGTCAACTAATTCATCATGCTCTATATGAAATAAGTAGGAAAACAAGGCATTCAAACACATATTCAAACATATTAATCAACCATACCAACCAACCCTGAGTCGAGCTTGAAACTGACAGCGAGCGTACATGTTTGGTCAATCTCCAAAACCAATAAACCTTGGCTCGCTCTGATACTAAGTTGTAACGCCCTACTACCTTAGAGCCATTACTAAGTGAGTTTAAAACATGCATTTAACTCGCTAATCGAGGTTTAAAGATAAATGTGAAACCAAAACATAAACAGAGACATAAACTTTGAAAATAATTCCATTTACTAGAAAACGTAAAATGGTTAAAATTAGGGATCCCAAAGTGCAACTTATAAATATTTACAACTCAAAATATAATCACAGTCGACTAAACGACAAAATCCAGTTTATACATTCATCTCCCAAAAAAGCCCCTGATCGTGGCAGTCAGGCTCCAAACATGTACACGCCACCTCATGCTCGCCATACTCATGATTGGTTGACTTTTCCCTTGCCCTTACCTGCACCACAGAGCACCCGTGAGCTGAAGCCCAGCAAGAAAACTCACAAACAGACAACATATGCATATCAAACACTTATCAGTTAAACAGGCCATCAACTGGCTAAACACATACGGCCACGCCGTCCCATGCGCCTTACCATGCAATGGATTCACGGTCTATACCATGAGGATATCCCAGGTATCCGTTAGGATCTATCCTAGCAACTCGCACTCCGCGTGCTAAACGCTGCTTCCGGCCCTGGCCCCTTGCCGCACACGGCCTTGCACTCCACGTGCCTATTGCCATTCCCGGCCCATTGCTGTTCTCGGCCTTTCCCGTTATTGGTCTTCGCCGTTCACGACTCATGCCGTACAATCAATACATTCACATATGATAAATCTAATCAACAAGCTAAGCATACATAAACTCAAACAAAGGGTCAAACCCCACAACACAGTCATATAGGGTCAAGCCCTGCAACTCATGCTCTACGGGAAACAGTAGTTTTCTTACCTGTGTCCCGAGCTTCTTATGCACCAAAGTCACGAGCACGGTCCTCTAACCCGAGCCTCTCCGAAGACCTAGTCACAACACATTTAAAAACATTCTTTAATACTAACTAATCCAAAACCATTTCCCGGGACCAATCCCGTACTCTCGGGACCTCCAATTCCCAAAACAAAGTAGCGGAAACATCCCCCTAGCCCCTGGGCAAACGCCCTAAAATGGAAAATTTCCCCTGCCCAAAAATAGCCTAGCTCCACGGCACTACCCATTGAGGGCCGCGGCACCCAGAAGGGCTCCTGATGCCTGACGCTGCATTGCGCCGCGGTGCCCCTACACGAACCCAGAATTCTAGGTTTTCCCCTGCATTTTCCCTGAGCCAAAACACTCCCAATTCAACCCCAATGCATACCTAAACCCCAAAATCAATCCAAAACCTCAAATAAACCATCAAGCAACCTATAAACACCAACAACAAGCACAAACACATAATCACACCCATAATTCACACTTTGGTTTCAAATTTCAGAAGTTTAAACCAGTAAACCAGAAACTTAAACCAAGGCTTATAAAATTTAAACCATGCTTCAAAATTCCTAAACCACACCAGAAACAAACCTCAAAATTGCATAGAATTCTTACCTCAAGTGGAGAATTCGACCTTAAGCTTCCTTCAATTCCAGCTTCAAGCTAAATCCTCTTGTTTCTCAAACTGAATTCCCACACAAACCAACTTTCAATTTTCATGCTCACACTCTAAAAATCAAGCTGAGAAACTTAAACAAAACAAAGATAGATTCTTACCTCTGAACAAATATTGGCCTACACTTGGTTTTAGTTGCCTCAAACCAACTTAATTCTCCTCCTAAGTTTCACAATTCCAGCTCCCCTCCTTTTTCCTCCTTTCCTTCTTGGTTCTCCTCCAACTTCCAGCAAGAACAAGAGCATCCAAGTGTAAAACGTGAATGACTTATCTTCTCAGCTGAAGTTATCTAAATCCTTGCTAAAAGACCCATTTACCCTTTCATCTAAATCTCTTCCTAGCTAAACCTCAAGGGCATCTTAGACATTTCCCATCCCTTACAAATATACCATTTTCTCACCTAAATATATATCCTTAATGGTTACCAATGGTTACCCAAGTTGCCAAAATGTCACTAACCATTACTTACAAATTCCCAAACTCTTGTCGTAATACTCCCAAAATACCCCTAGGCTCCTCCCGAGCCGGGTATTTGACCCCGTTGTGACTTTCTAGCTAAACAGCTCCCTAGGACTGTCTCGGAACGTGCATCACAGTTATATCACCATTATATCATAAATTTCCCATATATTACATTTATGCCCTCAGCGGCTAAAATTACCAATTTACCCCTAACAATCACACGGGGCCCACATGCATATTTATTCCACCTAAACATGCATTCTAATCACATAATCATTTAAATTCACATAATTAACACAATATAACAATTATTGCCCTCCAGGCACACTAATCTAGGCTCCAAGCTTTATTAGCAAATTTGGGTCGCTACACTGAGACTGAGACTAGTTCCTCAGTGGTGGTTGGTCAACTTTCTAGTTCTGATTCTTGTATTGTGCTGCCTAGATTTGGCGCCATGTTGTTTCTTCGTTGCATATAGAGAGGCATGGAATTGTTATGCAGATTGCATGGCTATGTTGTGATGAGAATGTGATACTTTACTGGTAATTTTAAGAGATGAGGTAGATTATGGTGGAAAAGACTGATCAGTTGTTTTGATAAAGTTGGTTATGAATGACTTCAGTATGATCCTGGATATGGATTGGTTAACCAAGTGTGGGGCAATGATAGATTGCAAGGAAAGAATAGTAACTCTTGCGTTTGAGAGTGGGAAACCCTTGTGGTAGTTGGCACTGTGCATGGATTTTGTATGCTATTGACATATGTATTCAGAGCTAGAGATCTATTGCAGGGGGATGCATAGAACTCTTAGCTAGTGTGGTGGATACCACTTAGGTTGTACCAGTAGAATCAGGACATATTGGATTAGTCTGTGAGTTTCTGGATGGATTTCCAGGGGATTTGTCAAGATTACATTTACATAAAGAGATAGAATGGTGATTAGATTGGTGCCTGAGATGGAATCAGGTCTAGGGCACTGTATTGAACGGCTTCAGCAAAGTTGTAAGAACTAAAGGACTCAGTTATTAAGTAAGATGGTATTCTCCAAGGTGGATCTTTGATCTGGCTAGTACCAGTTGAAGGTCAGGGAGAAGGATATGCAGAAGACTGCTTTTTATATCAGATAAGGGCATTGGGGGTGCTGAGTTATGTTTTGAGGATTTGTTTAATGCCAACTTATTTTGATGAATTAGATGGACTAAGTAGTCGAGGATTATCTGAATTGGATTTGTGATCGTCTTGATCGACGGTGTTGTGGTTTATTCTCTGCAGAGATTTGCCAAGGTCAAGGAACGCCTCAGAGGGCAGGATATTACATGTACTTTGTGGAAGAGTTCTGAGTCTTCTTATACATCAGAACCAATTGTAGATTGTTATGACACCTCAATGATAGGAAAAAGATGATTGCCCAAGCATCATGTTATTTGAAGGGTGTGACAAGAACTAGAGCAGAGTTACTGGTGGGCCAGGTGGCCAGCTTTACATTTGAGATTACTATTTTAGAGAGGATTAAAGGAAACCAGCTAAGTTAACCCATAGATGGGAAAATTTGAGGGAAAGTCTTAGTTGGATTAGCTAAGGATTATACAGTGTCAGGTATGAATTTATTGAGATATAGAGATCGGATTTGGAATCCGATGGACACTGGGATTAATTGAGAGATTCTGGATGAATCTCATACTACTCTCTTATTCTCTTCATCTAGGCATCATGAAAGATGTATTAGGATATGAAAGATTTATAGTGGTGGCTAGGATGGAGAGGGACATAATTGAATAATGATAAAGTTCTTAACCTGTTAACAGGTGAAGACAGAGTATCAGATTCCAGTAAGGCTATTGTAGCCTTTGAGTATTTCATAGTGGAAATAAGGAAACATTGTGATAGGTTTCGCGGTGGGGCTACCCAGGACAGTGGGTCAGCATAAGTTGGTTTGGGTCATTATGGACTAGTATTCAAAGTGAGTTCACTTCTATCAGTAAGGATAAGTAACACAGCTGATCAGTATTCAAATCTCTATGTGGGAGAGATGGTACACCTTCATGGAATTTGAAGTCTATCTTATTAGATAAGGTCCCTGTTTTTTCTTCCAAGTCTTGGGGAAAGTTGCAGAAGGCAATGAGTATATAGATGGAGTTTAGAATAGTTCATTATCCTCAGACTGATTGTAAATCAGAGAGAGAGTTATCCAATTATTGGAAAGGCACCTTATGAGAAGTTTGATGGAGGGGCATGTATATCGCCCATTCATGTGGATTAGATGGATGAGATGTCATAACTGGATCCTGAGGTAGTTCAGGGGACCATTGAGGTTAATGAAAATGTTAGAGTTAGGATGCTCACTTTTCAGAGTAAATGGAAAAAGTTATATTAATTTGAAATGCAAGAACATGGAGTTCCAAGTGGAAGACTGTATCTTCCTTAGAGTATCACCATGGAAAGAGGTGAGGAAATAAGAGCAAGTTGAGCTCAAGATTAGAAAGGACCATTTGAATCCTGGATAGGATCGATTAGGTTGCCTATGGATTGGCCTTATCTTTGGCACCGACAGCTGTATACAGTGTATTTCATATTTACATGTTGAGGAAACATGTGTTAGATGAGACTCATGTGTTGAGTTATGAGGATCTGGAATTAAAGGCTAAGTTATCTTGTAAGGAATAGCCAGTTCATATTTTGACAGAAAAAAAAAAAACAAGGTTCTGAGGAACAAAGTTGTACTTTGATTAAGGTATTATACAATAACAGTGAGGTCGAGGGAGCGACCTTGGAACTGGGATCAGTTATGCGGAATTGATATTCCTGGCTGTTCAGATAAATTTTGAGGACGAAATTTCTGTAAGGAGGGGATAGTTTTAATGACCCAAATTTCCTAATAAGGCTTAGGACCTTGATTAGGAATTCAGGAGGGCCATAATTGATTTATTATGCAATTAAATGGTTATATGCACGTGTTAGGTGTATTAAATATGCATGTGAATCTATTTCTGATTAATTGGGTGAATTTCATATTTTGACAATTTCGGGTATATTTGGCATGTGTGTGGTGCTTCATTATTATTTGGTTATGCTAGGGTTATTGAGCACGAGACGATCCTAGGAGGTAAGCTAGTGGGAAAGTCACAACAGGATTTATACATGCTCAGAGTGAGTCAAGGGGTATTTAGCACATTACCGGGATATTGGGTAATGGGAATAAATATTTGATGATAAATTGGGAGTTAGTGAGATCAGGGGGAAATTCTGGGAGTTTTGACTATTTTACCCCAGGGGGCATTTTCGGGACCCCGAGCATTAGGATTTTCTTGAGGTTACTTAAGCTTGAAGTAACCAGTTAGAATTATAAAAGAACGTTCAAAACGTTCTCTCTTCCTCCCGTTCCCTTTTCGACACCCGATCACATTTTCGAAGGAAACTTGAGTTCTAGGACTCAAATTCAAGCGAGGATCGAGGCATAGCAATTCTAGGGAAGATTAGAAGCTTATTAGTTGGAGGATTTAGTGAGAAACAACATAATCAGAGGTAATTCACGTTTTAAGTTCTTAATTTTTAAAGTTTTTAAGCTTGGATTGGATTTTGTGTTTTGATGAGTATTTGGATGCATTGAAGCTTGGGTTTTATTGGTTTTTGGAGATTAGGATGTTTGAGAATTTTAATTTTGAGATTTGGATAGGTTGGGGTCAGATTTGGAGCTTTGAAGCTTGAAGAACACGAAGCTAAAACCCAAAATTTCTGGTTTGGGCGCTGTAGTGCTAGGGTGGTAGCGCTACAGCGCTAGGTGCTCTGTTTTGGGGGTTTTGAGTCTGCCTATAGTGTTGTAGTTCCCAAAGGTAGCGTTGTAGCTGTAGCATCCCAATTTTGCTAATAAGGCTTAGGCCCTTGATTAGTGTGCCTGGAGGGCAATAAGTGATTTATTATATTAAAGTGTGAATTTGATGAGTATGAGATTATAAATGCATGTTAAGGTGAATTAAATATGCGTGTGGGGCCCATTTTGTTATTAGGGGTGTTATCCAATAAATTAGCATTTGTGACGTGGCAGATAATCTCTTGACACGTGGCTAATGCTTGGAAAGCGTCTGCTAGAGTATCGACCAGGAGACACAGCAGAAGCAGGACAAGCCTGTCTTTCCCACGACCAGTCTGGTCGGTGGTTCCGCTGGCAAGGCAACATTTATGGGAAGATCTTTGTGAATCCCGAATTTATCTCATGCAATCTTCTGGATATCCCGTTATTCAGGGGATAATATCTGTAACAATATTTTGTAACCCTCCATGAGCCTATAAATAGCAAGATATAGCTCAAGGGAATGGACCCTTTTTTTAGCTTCTGAATCATAGAGATATAGAATTTCTCCTAGTAAATTTGTATTGTTTGTCAGAAGTGTTGAAACTCATTGAACCCAAGTTCTCTGATCACACTTTTGGTTCCATATCAATATCATTCTAAGTGGACGTAGGTCATTACCAGATCCTGGGGCCGAACCTCTATAAATTACTGTGTTTTCTTTACTTTTGTCATTATGTTATTCTCTTTACACTCGTCAATATCATTCATACTTTGACTCCGTGTCAGTTGGCTAAATCGTGGGTCAACATTCTGGTGCTTTCATTGAGAGGACGATTCATTGCTGTTAAGAAAACTGATGGCGAAAGCAGGAAGGAAAGCTGGCCAGACTGCCGCCGCTGCACCGTCAAATCCACCACCTCCTCCTCCACCTGCAAGCATGGCGGAAGATGAGCCGCAACTAGACTTTGAGGAAGAGGAAATGGACGATGCGACTCTGAGGAGCACCCTGGGCACGTTGCAGGAAGAGTTGGCTAGTCTGAGGGCCAATCAAGAGACTGCCGCAGAAGCCATGGCAAGACAGCAGCAGGAGCTTGATCGTCAGCGGGCGGAGTTGAGCGAGAGACAAGCAGAGGTGGATCACCGCCAGACCGTGGCCATGGCAGCCCTTGAAGCAGCCTTGCTGTTGGCAAGAAATCAGGCCGCACCTGCCTCGCAGCCTAACCAACCTGAAAATGGGCCACCTCAGAAGGGTCCCAATCCTAGCCCACCAATCCATCCTTCAAGTCCGCAAAGGCCCGAACAGCCTCAGATGCCCCATGACGAAGTCCCACTAGACCCCGAGGAAAATCCACCATCCCAGGCTGCTCGGGGTAATCCCCCGCAGCAAAGGCAGAATAGGGTCGAGCGTCAGCCTCGTAGCCCTAGGCGCCATGAGAATGATGGGCCAAACCAAGCGAACAGAGGTCACTACCCTCCTGGTAACAGGAGGGGCTCGGAACTAGGCTCTGCGGTCCGTGGACCCCCACGACATAACAATGCACGGGGACACCGCAACCAGCGCAGGCCACCCTCTAACGCTCGGGGCGTTTGTGCCAGAGACGGTCACAAAGGGAACAGTCAGTCTCACCATAGCCAGTCAAGGTTCAGAGATGGTCATGGGTACAATGAGGCTGACTCAGGCAAGGGCAATGCTGATGGGAGAAACAGAAATAGAGGTAAAAGCAGGAGCCAAGTACCTCAAGGTGACCAACCAAATAGACAAGATGCTGGGGGGCAACCCAAGCAAAATAATGTCTTCAACCGGCTCGGAGGTAGCGAGCAACGGAGAAGAGAGGAGGGCCTGAGAGATGTACTCAACGATCGTCGAGAAAGGCACGGTGAGAACATCCCCCCAGCCACAGAGGCCACCACAATTCCTGCCGCAGTGCAAGCCCAGATAGACGCACTCAATCAGGCTATGCAGCAGCTGGTCGGAGGAAGGACTTCTTACATCGACCACGACAGGAGGAAATGTACTCCTTTCGTCCAGAGGATAGCTAACGCCGAAACTCCCAGCAAGTTCAAAATGCCTACGCTCCCGAACTTTGATGGATATGGGGACCCAGTCTCGCATGTGAATAAATTTGAGATTCAGATGGACATTCAGAAAGTGTCCAAAGATGCTCGGTGCAAGATCTTCCCTGCAACACTTTCTGAAGCAGCACAGGAGTGGTTCTTTAAGTTCCCACCTGCAAGCATAGTTTCCTGGGAAATGTTCGTAAGGGAGTTCTACGAACAGTTCTACGCGAGTCGTGTGCACCCAACCGAAGCAAACCAGCTGGTCGAAATCCGTCAGCAGGATGGAGAGTCAGTGAAGGATTACGTCCAGCGCTTTATGCGGGTGGCGGCTGGAGCAAAAACAGTAGGAGACGAAGGCAAGATGATGGCCATTACCGCAGGGGTAAAGCGTTGCTCTCCCCTCTGGAAGAGTCTCCGAAAGGAAGCAGTTAAAACGACCCAAGAGTTCTTGGATCGAGCCGATCATTACATTAAACTCGAGGAAGCCATTGCTAATGATGGGAAACCCTCGAACAAGGGTAAAAAGGCCGCCGAGCCTGCCAAAGCCGCCAATGGTTCCAAACCTAACGGCAACGACAAAGGCCATAAAAACAGCAACGGTAATGGCAAAAATGGTGGGAAACGGCCGTATAGCGAGCCTTCCACCTCCGACAATAAACGAGCCAAGGGTAATCGTTATGAACCTAGGTTCACTAACTACACTGCCCTCATCGAGTCTCGGGGAGAGGTTTACCAGGCCACAAGCTCTAGTGTACCTTACAAGAAACCTGGGCCCATTCGAAAAGACATTTCGAAAAGAGACACTACCAAGTTTGTCGTTACCATAACGACTACGGACATGACACTAATGAATGCAACCAGTTAAAAGACGAAATCGAGTTCCTTATTAGACAAGGACACTTGAGGAGGTACGTACGGGCCTCGGGAACTTCCCAATGAGAAGCTCCAGGTGGCAACGAGCAGGCGTCCACACGCCAACGCTCGCCACCATTACAGCCTGCCCCCGTAGCCGGAACGCTCTTAACCATATGTGGAGGCCCGCACCTCGCGGGAAATAGCGGAAAGGCTAGAGAACGATATGCTCGGACTCTACGTCACGACCAGGACATCGAGATGATGACTGTGGAGGGCCGTGCGCCAAAAAAGGCTCGCTCAGAGGAGTATGGGATAACCTTCTCCGATGGAGATGCCCAACACGTCCGGTTCCCACATTCCGATCCGCTGGTCGTGGACATCCAGATGGCTAATATGATGGTAAAAAGAGTACTGGTCGATACAGGAAGTTTAGTGAACATCCTGTATAAGTCAACACTGGAACGCATGAAGTTGTCCGTAAAAGACCTGGAGCCCTGCAATCAAACCATATATGGCTTCTCTAGAGAAGGACTCGCCCCAGCCGGAATGATCAAACTCCCAGTAACCACGGGTACAGCGCCTGCCACAAGGACATTACTCACCACTTTTGTAGTGGTCGATTGTCCTTCAGCATATAGCGCCGTTATTGGAAGGCCCATACTGGTTGATCTAAGGGCCATCATCTCCATGTGGCACCTAGCCATGAAGTTCCCAACGGACGCAGGGGTAGGATGCGTCTTAGGAAACCAAAGGGAAGCCAGGGAGTGCTATAACGCCTCAATCACAAAGGCAAAAAGTGGAACATCGAAGAGCGCTACCCCAGACCGATTGCAGATGACAGAAGACAGACAAGCCCAATCAGGTGATAACGTCACCAAATAGGGTGTTGCCCAAAGTGAGGATATAGATTTGGATCCTCGCTTTGGGGATTTTGAAGAAAATGTTGGACCCGTCGAAGACTTGGAGGAGGTCCAACTCGATGAAAAAGACCCGACCAGAGTCGTGAGGGTTGGGAAGAATTTAGAGCCTACCGCAAAGCAGGCACTGGTGGAATTCTTACAAGAAAACCAGGAAGTGTTCGCCTGGTCGCATAAAGACATGGTTGGGATAGATCCATCAGTGATCAGCCATGTCCTGAACATAAACAAAGCCTTTCCACCTGTGCAACAAAAAAGAAGGTTGCTCGATAAAGACAGATCAAAAGCCTTGAAAGAAGAAGTCGAAAGACGTAAAGAGAATGGGTTCATCAGGGTGGCATTTTATCCATCATGGGTCTCCAATCCGGTGCTGGTCCCCAAGCCTAACGGCAAATGGCAGACCTGCGTGGATTTTACAGATCTCAATAAAGCCTGCCCAAAAGACTGTTTCCCACTCCCAAGGATCGACCAGTTGGTCGATGCTACTGCAGGACATGAGATCCTCTCGTTCATGGACGCGTATTCAGGTTACAACCAGATCAGCATGCATCCCCCTGACGAGGATCATACCAGCTTTCGGACCGATACGGGCTTATATTGTTACAAAGTAATGCCCTTCGGGCTGAAAAACGCATGTGCGACTTACCAACGACTGGTCAACCACAAGTTCAAGGAGCTGATCGGGGTAAGCATGGAGGTATATGTGGATGACATGCTTGTAAAGTCCAAGAAGGCAGAAGGACATGTGAGGGATTTGCAAGGATGCTTTGATGTGTTGAACAAGTATCAGATGAAATTGAACCCCCTCAAATGTTCCTTTGGAGTCGGATCAGGGAAGTTTTTGGGGTTCATAATAAATTCAAGAGGAATCGAGGCCAACCCTGACAAGATAAAAGCCCTGATCGACATGAAGTCGCCGGAGAGAATCAAGGATGTACAAAGCCTGACCAGAAGGATCGCTGCCCTGAGTTGATTCATCTCAAAATCAACTGACAAATGCGTTCCATTCTTCAATCTACTCAGGGGGAATAAGAAGTTTGAATGGACGGAAGACTGCGAGCAAACATTCCAGCCCTTAAAGGCTCATATGTCGCAACCTCCCATCCTATCAAAACCAATCGAAGGAGAGACTTTGTATATTTATCTGGCGATTACCGAAGTTGCTGCTAGTGCGGTACTAATACGGGAGGAAGAAGGCATACAGAAAGCTGTTTACTATGTCAGCAAAAGGCTTATCGGAGCAGAATTGAAATATCCACCAATTGAAAGGTTAGCATATTGCTTAATTCTAGCCTCCAGAAAGTTGTGTCCGTACTTCCAAGCCCACCCTATCACAGTTCTGACCGACCAGCCCCTTTGGCAAGTCCTCCAAAAACCTGAGGCGGCTTGACGGCTGTTAAAATGGGCAGTCGAATTAGGACAGTTCGATGTAACTTATTCACCGCGAGCAGCATTAAAAGGGCAAGTCTTGGCCGATTTTATTGCGGAGTTCACCGAACTCCCCAACAGTGAGCTGTGCAAACAGCCTGAAGCGCCCATGCCTCAAGACGAGACTCCTTCGTGGAAACTATTCACGGATGGTTCATCCAATGAATCCCACGCTGGAGCGGGAGTGATATTGATAACGCCCGAAGGGCATCGATTTCACTGCGCAATCAGGTTTGACTTCGCAGCATCAAACAATGAAGCAGAATACGAAGCGCTCCTCGCTGGACTGGGAATGGCCAAGGATATGAGTATAAAAGTGCTCGATATTTACAGCGACTCTCAGCTGGTAGTGAATCAAGTCCTGGGAGAATATCAAGCGCGAGGATTAAAGATGATGGCCTACCTTAATAAAACGAAAGATGTGCTAGCCCAGTTCACAAAGTACATCCTCCAGCAAATTCCGCGAGACCAAAATTCGAATGCAGACGCCTTAGCTAAACTCGCAAGTGCAAAGGATGCTGACACCTTGAACATAGTCCCGGTAGAAAGATTGAGTAAGCCAAGCATTGAAGTGGCCGAAGCCAACATGGAGATTCGTGCAGAAGATACATGGATGACGCCTTACCTGGAGTATCTGACAAATGGAACATTGCCAGCAGATAGAAACAAGGCCAGAACTCTGCAAAGGCGGGCTGCTAGGTACATACTGCTCGACGGTGTTATGTACCGAAGAGGATATTCAATGCCATTACTCAGGTGCATTACATCAGAAAAAGCTAAGGAACTCATGAAAGAGGTGCATGAAGGCTTCTGCGGAGATCATGCTGGGGGGCAGAGTTTGGCGAAAAAAGTTCTAAGACAAGGCTACTTCTGGCCAACAATGAATGAGGATTCAATGGAGTATGTACGAAGATGCGATAAATGTCAAAGGTTCTCCAAGATCCCACGAGCAGCTCCAAACGAGCTAAAGCAGATGCAGAGCCCGTGGCCTTTCGCAATATGGGGAATAGACTTGATTGGATCACTGCCAACAGGAAAAGGAGGAGTAAAGTACGCAGTTGTGGCAGTCGATTACTTCACAAAATGGGCCGAAGCTGAACCACTCGCAACCATCACAACCAAAAAAGTTCTTGACTTCGTCATCAAGAACATTGTATGCCGGTATGGATTGCCCAGGAAGATAGTTTCAGACAACGGGACCCAATTTGACAGCGACCTGTTCATTTCTACGAGAGGCATGGAGTTATTAAGAGCTTTTCTTCAGTCGCACACCCCCAAGCGAATGGGCAAGTCGAAGCTGTAAACAAAACTCTCAAGGACACCCTGAAGAAAAGACTTGAAGAAGCTAAAGGAGTGTGGCCAGAACAGCTGCCTGAAGTCCTCTGGTCGTATAGAACATCTCATCGAACAGCGACAGGGCATACCCCATTTTCTCTAGCCTACGGATATGAGGCAATGTTACCTGTCGAGTTAGATCCCCCCTCACATCGGCGTTTGACTTACGACCAGGACGTGAATAGCCAGTTGATGATGGAGTCCCTAGACTCGATCGATGAGATAAGAGAAAAATCTCAACTTCGAGTTGCTGCTTACCAGCAAAAAGTCGCCCGGTACTTTAACTCCAAAGTTAAAGAAAGAAAATTCGACGTCGGAGATTTGGTGCTACGACGAGTTTTCTTAAATACCCGCGACCCCACTGCTGGAGTGCTCGGACCTAACTGGGAAGGGCCTTACCAGATTGAAGAAGTCCTTCACCCAGGCACCTACAAACTTGCACGCTTAAACGGAGATCTCGTTCCGCGCTATTGGAATGGAGAACACCTGCGCAAGTATTATCAATGAACAGCCCTTCTTAAAGGACTGGCTTGTTTAAATTTCTCTTTTTAATTTTTACAAGTTTTGCAAAGAGGGTTAGCCACGATGTATGGCTAACTGCTCGTATATGTAAGATTCTATTTCAGAATCACTCGTAAAGACATGTTTAGTCCATTTTTAATACGAGATTATAAGGGACTGTGCTCAGCCAGTCATTCTTGCCAACCTTTGTGAATGTATATTTACAAGTATTTGTTCATTACATGTGTTGTTTTGCTGTATTACAAGTATCTGTTTTACTACGAACAGGAACGTTCGAAAAGGTTATGGTCAAGGCAAGTGACCAAGGACCTAAAGCTCCTCGATCACTTGGGGGGCATATAAGGCACATCGATAGCAAAGCATACTTCTCAAGGTATGTAAACACATGAACAAAATAAGTGAAAGCATGCTACAGTACTTAGAGTATTTTTCAAAATTTATGTTTTGTTAAATCATGCCAAAGTACTATGCTAAGTCCGGTCATACGGATAAATGTTATAATAAAATATTATAGCACCAAGAGTTAAGCTTTTACACCGCAAGCATCGCTGCTTGGATGTAACTGTTCAAATAAAAAAGATTTACTGCCCGTGCAGTAAAGTTTAAAAAGAAATTACTGTCTTTACACCACGACCCTTGGGTCGTATATCCAAAAAAGAAGAAAAAACAAATAAGAATTCAAGAGGCATTCGAGGCTGGAGGGTCCTGAGCAGCATCCTGATTAGTCACGTCCTCAACAGCATCTTCTTCTTCCAAACCAGCAACGCTCAGAGTGGCAGGGGTCGCGGCTCTTGCTTCCTCCTCGGCCAGTTGGGCAGCACTTCGGGCCAGCTCCGCAGTTCTGACTTCCTCCGAAAGGTAGCTAAAGTCAGCACCCTGATTGTGTTTCCAGAAATTGTAGAAACATCGAAGTGTTGTCCTCTTATACTTTTCCAGATTCTTGGAGTTGTCAAGCTCCAACTGCTTCACTTTGCCCTCGAGGGAGAGAATAGCCTTATCCTTGGTCTTGACTACCTCCCCCAGATGCTTGATTTCGCGGAGCTGGGTTTTGCTGATCTCCCGGTACTCTTGCCTCAACTTGATCGCTGCTTCCTTTGCAGCTTCAGCCTCGGACAGCTTAGTCACTACTGCATCCCTCTCCCGGATCACCGCCTCTAACTCCTTAGCATGCTTAGCCTCAGCAACCGAGAGCTCCTCGGCCGCTTTCACCTGGAACCTCTCGATGGCTTTTGCCTCGACCTGCTCGAGGTAAGCCTGGGCTCGGGAACGGGCAGTAATGGCAGAAAGTAAGGCCTGTGCACAAAGAAAAAGGAGTCAGAACTTATCACGAAGACTAAAAAACTAAAGACTCAAAGAATAAAGAAGCACTTACGCTGGAGATTTCGTTCAAAGCCCTGTTCATGATCTGGTTGACTGGCAGCTCTTCAGCTTGAACCATTGCGGCCCTAACACGCTCACCTTTACCAATGCGATCGAGGCGGTCCCGGGCGGATCGGATGGCACGACTCATAAGTCTGGCCCCATGAGCCTCTTCACGAGAAAGATGCTCCCTGGCAGGCGCAGTTGGAGGATTCGGCCGAACAGGAGTAGTTTGCTGTTCAGAAGGAGCTGGAGGAGGAGTAGGAGTTCGCCCAGTTGGCGCAGGACTTTGCCCAGTTGGCGTGCCCTGAGGAGGGTCTTCTGGTCGACTTTTCTTGGCTGGAGGGCCCCGACTGGATTCACCAGTTCTCTTTTTTGGCTTCCGTGTAAGTTGGGGGGGTTTCTTCTTCTTCCTCGGCCTGATACATGTCGAAGATGTTGGGAGTCGACATATCTGCATGAAAGTAAACACAAGAGGTTAGTAAGGGAAGAGAAAGGTGAAAGTAAGTAATACAACAGAAAGAAGATAATAAAGTAAATACCCGAGCTACAACTACTGGTCGCTACACTATTGACTCTATTAATCATATACTCATTTTCTGGCATGAAGAAGTATGGCCCTAGATTTGGAGCATATGTAAAGTTACCATCCCCATCAAACATATGACAGGGAATTGGCAAACCATTTAAAAGCGAAATAACGTTACCATTGTCATCAGAAGACTCTCCCAAGTCAACAACAGGCTCTGTGGCCTTTTCTTTCCCCTTGCCTTGGGGAGCAGAAGGCCTTTCGGCAGAAGGGCTACCCATGGGTTCCCTGATCGTAACTCCTGTTGGCCTCCTCCTAGGAAGAGGCACAGGAGGTTGCTGCTCGGGAACCCCCTCGGCAGTGGCATCGCCCACCACGGGCCCTCTGTTTTCATGGCGAGGAGCCAGGAGGCCAGACGACCTCAAGTTTTTTTCGAGTGTCAGGGTCTTGACACATTTTGCTGCATCAGACATCCTGGCCAGAGTGTTAGACCTCGACACCATGCTTGGTGTTGGGGTCGGACGTAACCAAGGGCCTGAAAAACAGACCAAGTTTGAGAGAAAATAAAAGGAAATACTCTATGTTAAAGTGTCGACCAAGACAAAGACAAGTTTATACCTCCTCTCACAAAGGCCAAGTTGTCACTGGTTATGTCCGGAGTAAAGAAGTACTCCTTGTTGTAATGCCCCACGTTTGATATATGGGTTGTACCACTCAAGAACGTCCGGCCGGTTTCCTAGTGGCAGAAGTGGAAAAAGCCCATTCCGTTGTGCTGAGGGTTGGACTTGAGGTCAAAAAGATAGTTGACCTCGTGGGGTGAGGGTTCTGGCCATTTGTTAAGTTTGTACAGAACATAGAGTGCGGCCATCATCCTATATCCGTTGGGAGTTATTTGAAAGGGAGCGACGCTGAAATAATTGGCCACCCCCACAAAGAAAGGATGAAGAGGGAGATAAGCTCCCGCCTCAATGTGATACCGGGACCAGGCGCTGTTCGCCCCTCCTGGACGGTTAGCCCTCTGGTCCGCAGTGGGACGTGTAATGGTTACCCCCGTGAGGGGGAATTTCCTGAAGCAGTTAGCAACCATTCGGATGGTCACTGAACTGGCTGGGGGAGTATACCACTCGACATCAGGCGGATTGCGATGACGAGGGCGAGCCCTAGTTTGGATATTAGGGTCAGGAACAAGATTTTCTCGACCACTGGTCGAGGGAGCCCTAGCCTGCGAATCAGGCTGGGCAGGGGGAGTAGTGTTACTTTCAGACTCGGGCCTTTTCTTGCCAGAAGATTTGGAGCGGGCCATTGGAGGAGAAGGATGTGGTCTGGAAGAGGATCGCGAGAAAGGTATCTGATGGATACGATCAACTGGTTGTTCTTCTCCCTCGAGAAGCTGGGCGAGGAGGTCGTCGTCGATGGGTCTCTCACCTCCCCACAAATCTGGCATTAAAATCTGCAAACAGAAGAATGGGGAGGTGAGATGATAGAACTTTAGAAGGTTTTTTTTAGAATAACGCTGGTCGAGTATAAAAGTTAAGCCTTTATACAACAGCATTCTAACAAGAAACTAAATCTTTCTATGCGAACAGTTCGAAAAATGGATTAAAGGGTGAAAGTGAAAAGTTTTCCTGAAAAGCTTTTTTCAACTCCCCTTAGGGCGGGAAAAATTATTTTTTCAACTAGCTTAAAAATCGAAATGTTACTTCGGTTTTACGTCCTAAAAGCATGATCCTGGGTTTTAAACTAACTCGTACACCTACTCTGCCTACAAAACATTCTACCTACAAGCACCTAAAACCAGAAGCTGAGAGACTTAAACAGTACGCCATGAAAAGCATGCACCACGAGAAATTAGAAGAATGGGGTTTCAGGAACTTACCAAGAATAGTGGTCGTGAAGGTGGAAGAGAGGTCTTCGGAGATTAAGGAGCCCACCGTCTGAGTCGTGAAAGGCGCAAGAGAACGTTCGCCGGAGAAGTTAAAGCTCTGGTTTTTAGGGTTTTTGGCAGAATAATGACGTGTGTGAAAAATAAAAGAGATGGTTCTGATGGTCTTATATAAGTTTGTCTCTGATACTAAAAAGGTGTAATCATTATTTTTCCTTTTTCGAAGTATGGGGGAACGTGATGGCCGTCGAAATCGTTTCTGGGGAACTGAAAAGTCATGATTGGACAGAAGTGGGTTGCTTTTTTCAAGAACACACGAAGGGTTCTGACACGTCAGGAGGGGTTACCGAAGAGTCGCTCGTTCAAAGTTTATTTACTGTTCGTAGTAAATAAACTTTGGGGGGCAAATGTTATCCAATAAATTAGCATTTGTGACGTGGCAGATAATCTCTTGACACGTGGCTAATGCTTGGAAAGCGTCTGCTAGAGTATCGATCAGGAGACACAGCAGAAGCAGGACAAGCCTGTCTTTCCCATGACCAGTCTGGTCGGTGGTTCCGCTGGCAAGGCAACATTTATGGGAAGATCTTTGTGAATCCCGAATTTATCTCATGCAATCTTCTGGATATCCCATTATTCAGGGGATAATATCTGTAACAATATTTTGTAACCCTCCATGAGCCTATAAATAGCAAGATATAGCTCAAGGGAATGGACTTTTTTTTTAGCTTCTGAATCATAGAGATATAGAATTTCTCCTAGTAAATTTGTATTATTTGTCAGAAGTGTTGAAACTCATTGAACCCAAGTTCTCTGATCACACTTTTGGTTCCATATCAATATCATTCTAAGTGGACGTAGGTCATTACCAGATCCTGGGGCCGAACCACTATAAATTACTGTGTTTTCTTTACTTTTGTCATTACGTTATTCTCTTTACACTCGTCAATATCATTCATACTTTGACTCCGTGTCAGTTGGCTAAATCGTGGGTCAACAAGGGGCATGTTTGTAATTTTAGCCTGTTGAGGGTATAAATGTAATATTTGTGATGCACGATTTGAGACAGTCCTAGGGAGCGGTTTAGCTAGGAAGTCACAATGGGACCTGATACTCGACTTGGGGCGAGTCAAGGGGTATTTCGAGCATTAGTCATTTTACTGGGTTATCGGGTTATGAAAATAAATATTTGGAGATATATTTGAAGTTAGAACATTTAGGAGGGAATATCAGGTAAATTTACCATTTTTCCCTCGAGGACGTTTTTGGTACCCCCAAGCCTTGGAGGTAACTTAAGTGACTTAGGCTAAGTAAGACAAAGTAGAGAAACACTTAGAAATTTCCCAAACCGACCATATCTCCCTATCACTCGGTTTCTCTCTCTTTGGGAGCTTGAAGGCTAAAGAAAGTTCTAGGGGAATTAAGCTAGGAATTCAGAAATCTAAGGCTTGGATTATGGGAGGAGTAAGCTTGGGAATTTGAAGAGCAAGTGTGGCCTAAACTCATCCTTGAGGTAAGAAGCTTAGTATTAGATTATTTGAGTTTATGCGAAGTTTTGTTGGAATTGTAAGTTTATGCATGTAAGCTGAATGGTGGATTACTCTTGGTTATTTGGGTGAGTTTTGGGATTAGTTTTTGTTAGGTTTTGCTGCTGGGACCATCCTAGAACTACTGTGATGATTTAATTGAGTTGTGGATTAAATTGGCTGGGTTTTGGTTGTTAAAATGTGGGATTTTCTTGGTTCAAAGGGGTCAGGCCGCGGCTCTGTTCTTGGTGAGTCGTGGCTCTCTAGAACAGATGGGAGGCCAAAATGAAGGGCGGGCCGCGGTGCCCCTTTGGTTGGGCCGCAGCGCACGTCTACAGAAAGGGGAGGCTGAGCCTCTGGTTGAGGCGGGTCGCGGCACAAAGCCTTGGGGCTGCGACTCTTAGGGGGGTTTTGGACCCCGAGGAGGTTTTTGGCTCGGGAATCCAAAAGTTAAGGCTCAAGATGGATTTATTACCCGAATTGATAGAATTCAAGGTCCCGTGGACTAGAATTTCATTCCAAAGTTATTTAATGGATTCAAACTTGATGGATGGATGTTGTAGATATGTTGTGACTAGGTTTTCAGCGAGGCTCGGACTAGGGGACTGTGCTCAGGATATCGGTGCTCAGGAAGTTTGGGACACAGGTAAGAAAACTGTTGTACCCGTAAAGCAAGGCATGGCCCTATAGTTTGTACTGCAGGGCACGACCCTATATGATTGTGTTGCAGGGTGTATCCCTATTGTTTATGTATTTGTTGAATATATGCTATGTGTTGTATATCTGTGAATGAACGGCGAAGGCCGAGGACGGCAGGAAACCGAGTACGGCAAGGGGCCGGGAACGATGTTAAACACTTGGAGTGCAAGGCTGAGTACGGCAAGGGCCGGGAGCGGCGTTAAGCACGCGGAGTGCAAGTCTCTAGGGTGAGACCCTTCTCGGATGCCTGAGTCATCCTCACAGTGTAGACCACGAACCCAGGGCCTGGTAAAGCACCTAGGATGGCATGGCCGCTATGTGTTTAGCTTTTTGGCTGCCTTGTTATATGCTGACTGATAGCTATGCATATGTTAATTATTTGTGTTGAGTTTTCCTGCTGGGCTTCAGCTCACGGGTGCTCTATGGTGCAGGTAAGGGCAAGCGAAAGGTCGACCAACCATGAGTATGGAGAGCATGAAGCGACATGTACATGTTTGGCCTGCCTGGCTGCCACTGCCAAGTGTATTTTTGGGAGATGTTATGTACTAGTCTAAGTTTTGTCATTTAGTCGACTTTAATCATATTTTTGAATTGTAAATATTTATAAACAATATTTTGGGAACCTAAATATATAACGCTTTATAATTCCAATGAATGACTATATTTTCAAATTATATGACTTTCATTACAGTTTAGCCACACTTTTAACCTAAAACCTCGATTAGCGAGTTAATTGCATGTTTTAAACTCACTTAGTAGCGGCTCTAAGGAAGTAGGGCGTTACAGTAGCACTACACAGTCTTCATAACGAGGTTTATAGGTACTTTTTGGGGTTTTGACTCAAGGGCTCGGGGGATGATTCCACCACCTTGTTTGGTGGAATTGGAGGTCCCGAGAGCGCGGGATTGGTCTCGGGATTGGTCCCGGGATTGGGTTTTGGAAATTGAACTCATTGAAACACCATTTATGGTTGTGACTAGGTTATCGCTAGGGGCTTGGAATCAGAATCGTCCTTGGGGCTCGTTTATTGGTAACCTGTGCTTGGACCAAAGGTAAGAAAACTGCACCCAGTATGTGATGCATGTGATGCATGAGATACATGTGATTAGGGCATGACATGAATATTGAATATGAGATTGATCAAAGTTTGAGTCTTTGTAAATGTGCGTGATCATAATTATGCTAGTGATTGTTAAGTAAGCATGTTGAATGCCCTACATTTGGATATTTGACATATGATATATGCCTGGTTGCATTGCTTACTTGTGTATGGCACTGACCCATGAGTCAGAAATCGGCACGAGTCGTATGGTATTGGCTTAAGAGTCAAGAACGACATTGATGTGTTCAACACAAGCCAAAATGATTAGATCTAATCAACATAAGCATTGAATGAATCATCATGAGCATTAATTCTTGACCGACCTCAAGTTCGATGAAAACTAAAAGTGCTTGTCTAGTCTAAAGGCTAGTTACTTAGAGCCAGAGCCAAAAAGGCTCAGGTGACTGCAATGTCACATGGCTATGGGTGCTGAGCCCAAGTTTGTGACTCACTCATTAGTCACTTATCTGATTAGGGTGCAGAGCCCAAAGTGTGACTCACTCATCTGATTAGGGCTACAAGCCCCATCATAATTACCAAAATTTCAAAGTGTTAATCACTCATCTGATTTGGGCTACAAGCCCCAGTATGATTATCAAAATCATAAAGTGTTATTCACTCATCTGATTAGGGTGCAGAGCCCAAGTGTGTGACTTAATTGTCACTTATAAGAGTCACTTATTCTTAGATGGACACATTAGCCATCTATTCTCATTATGACTTGATAGTCATCAATACAAAGGGCAGGGCCCATAAATCATCTATACCAAGGTCAGGGCCCACAACCATTATTTGGACTTATTTGCATGCATGAATAGGGCTATTATTGCTAGGCATGCCTATTATGATTTAGTAACACGTCATTACTGTTCATGAACATATTGAGTTTTCTTGCTGAGCTTCGGCTTGCGGGCAGGTAAAGGCAAAAGAAAGCTGGACCATCCTTGAGTTGGAGAGCTTAGGTGATGATGTGTACATATGCGGCTGCTCAACCGCCACAGCCGTGGGTTTAAAGAGGAACTAGGGTTAAACCCTATTTTACCGCTTAGGTCGGCTGGTTGTAAATATTTTATTGTAATTAATCTTTAAATTATATTTTTGGGATCCCAATGTATACAATAAACGTTTTAGTGAAACGTTGTATTTTATCCAAAAATTTTAACCCTAAACCATTAATCATACCTAGTTACACGATTATGACCAAATGACTCGATTAGCGAGTTTAGCATTGTTTAAAATGCACACCGTAACGGTCTCTGGGTAGTAGGGCGCTACAACGGCGCTTGAGGGGCTTTTGAGCCCCAGGAAGGTTTTGAGTGCGGGAACTCAAACCTAAGGGCTCACGGTCGATACTACTACCTGGTGTAGTAGAATTCAACGTCCCGGGGGCTAGGACTCGGTCCGGAAGCCTTTATTCGCTCATTATTATGGGATTCTATATTATTTTTGTGACTAGGTTATCACTATGGGCTCAGAACTGGGATCATGCTCGAGGGTCATTCTTAATATACTTTACACTCGGACCTAAGGTAAGAAAATTGCACCCGGTCTATGTTTAGGGCTTGGCCCGATTATCGTACATGGTTAATATTATGTAATAATTGTTGGTATGTATATTTGATTGGAAAACTCAGCTTATAGGCTGAAGATTTATCTGTGTTATCTGATGAAGATCTTGGCTTAATAGTCAAGGGTATAGCAAGTTTTAGAGACTCGATTTATCAGTCGAAGGTTAAAAGACTCGACTTATCAGTCGAAGGTTAAAAGACTCAAATTATTAGTCGAAGGTTAAAGACTTGACTTATCAGTCGATTGTTGAAATACTCGACTCATTAGTTGAAAGTTTAGGGACTCGGGTTATGAGTCGAGAGTTTTAAGGCTCGGCTTAGAAGTCAAGGGCGGCAATAATGTGTTGAATGTTGGCCGATAGGGTTAAGCCAACCCGGAAGCGAGATATACACTTGAAAGCCTCTAGGGTTGTTTAGAATGTTAAGCATCAGACCTGCTTGGTCAACTCTAAGGCTGGTGTATGCCCTAAACATCCGCGCACTATTGGCGAGCTGGAAAAGGGCCAAATTCGATCTGCCACGTGTAAATCGTCCACCCAGAGCTGTTGTTACAGGCTTCCATCTATCCAGCCCGAGCTGATTAGAGAGTTAACTGTTACTCAGAGGCAGCGGGTCAGCAGTATGGATGTCACGAGCTGGCGCTACGTTGAGCTCGTGATGCGGCAGAGATCTGACACCCAAATCCTTGTAAAGTCAATCACGCAATATAAACGTGCATATATCAGACATCACGTGTTTATTCCATTCCTGAATTCTCGGACGCGCAGTATAAACGTGCGTGTTCAGGCATCCCACGCCTGATTTGGACCATTCGGCCCATTATCCCTCCTTACCTATTGATTAGACCACACTTCACTGTAAGGTTTTAGGAATTAATCATCAGTGTCACAGAGATGACGTGAAGGGTAAAGAGATCACGGGATGACCCCATTGCCGACCCAGGTATCCTCTTCCTATAAATACCAAGATCCTGGGCAGTGCAAGGGGTTGGCATATTTTTGTAAAGAAATACTCTGTAAGAAATAGCCAAGAGATATCAATAATATCGACTGGTGGACTAGAGCGATTTTAACCTTCGAACCACCCAAAAAGAAAGGAGTGATCACCTTCCCATGATATTAATTTCTCAAGTCTATAATTTAGCTATTTTCATATTACGGTTCACCAATTAGCACTAATCCATCCTACTTATTCGTATAATTACCTGTTGGCGAAGAACCACGTCAACAGTTTGGTGCTTTCATTGAGAGGATTTAGATTGGTGCTATCGCAAAAACCTGATCATGGTGGTTACTCATTCGAGACATGGTAACGAGGCGGATCAACATGATGGGCAGGAAGCCCACCATGCCGCCATATCCGATGAACAAAACCTTGAGATCCAGTAGCGATCAGGAAAGCAGCAGATGGGCCAAGACGACACCGAGAGTTCGGCGCCCCGACCGCCAAATCTGAACCCGGGTTTCCTGACGGCGATAGAGATGGAGAACATACAGTTGAGGAGTCAGCTATCCAGAGCAAGTAAGCAAATCGAAGAAGTCTTGGCCCGGCTACCCCCTCTTACAACCGACATTAACGTCGGAAAGAGGCAAAGTGGGACTCACAAGTCCCACAAGGATAATCGGCCCAGACCCAGTCGATCAGTCAGAACCTCAACTCCGAGTTCTGCACTCGCGTCACACCACAACCAGGAAACTATGTTTGAGGAGTTTCCCAGGGCCAATCAGCAATTCAGCTGGTCAGTCCGAACCTCAACTCCTAGCTCAATTCCACCATCGAATGCTCCCAGAAGGGCTCGTGGCAGCTCATGGAGGAGATCCGGCGAAGGCTTGCTAAGAAAGCCTGCTCCGACCAGCCCTCCCGTGCAGCGGTCCGACTGCCGAGCGCAGGATGCTGAAGATGGTAGAGTAGAACGGCCACGAGCTAATTTGACCCGCCTCAACGAGACTAGGATCGCGTCACCAGTTAGGCATCCCCCGTTGCAGATAAGATACCCATCTCCTCCCTGTCCAATTCGAGACATTCCGACACATGGGAGCAGCAGAAGAAATCCTCCTCCCGCCGGACCTTCCCATCGCAACCGAGCACGCGGGGAGGTCCCGGATCCTCACCCTCAGCAGCGGGCTCCAATATTTTCCAACGGGAGCTACTGGACCGGGAGCCACCGAAGTGGTAGATCTGGTGGAGACCTGCGTAATCACTTGAGTTCGGCACAGAGCCCTCGGGCCACCTCGAGGGCCGACCTTCGAGATCGCCTCAACTCGCAGAGGGGGGATCCAGCTAGAAATGGAAGTCATGCTCACCGAGGGGATGGTCTTTCTGAAGTACGTGACAGTGGGAATGTCCCACCTAATCAAGCTCAAGCTTGGAGGGACAATAACCCGCCTAACACGTATAATGGAACTGGAGCTGTTGAATAGCCCCAGAACAACCAAGGGATTACGGACCAAACCCTAGAGCGTTTAGCTTAGATGGAGGAGCTGATGAAGAAGCTCTTGTCAAAAAAGGAGAAAGACGAGTATGACTCGAAGGAAGAGCTCGAGCTTTTCGCCCCCAACATAGCAACCACAACGTACCCGTCAGGTTTTCGGATGCCCCGCCTGTCTAAGTTCGATGGAGATGGAGACCCGTCGAATCATTTGGGTATGTTCAACACCCTAATGATGGCCCATAATATCAGCCCCGAGCTGAGGTGTTTGATATTCCCTTCCACCTTGACTGGGCCAGCTAGGCAATGGTTCAAGCAGTGTAAAAAGTATTCCATCAGCTCGTGGAAGAATTTTTCTGCTGACTTCAAGAGGGCATTTCGAGCTTCTCAAGCTGCCCGCGTCAAAGTTGACACACTGGCGAACATGAAGCAATAGCCCGGGGAACCTTTGAAAGCTTACCTGAGCAGGTTCACAAACGTCGTGGCCCGAGCCAGGGAAGCAAATGATAGTTCCAAGCTTATGGCCTTGAGGACTAGAATCCTCATTGGAGGTGGGCTATGGAAAGAGATACAGAGAAGAGGTGTCAGCACCGTGGATGAATTCCTGAACAAGGCCCAGGAATGGATAAACCTGGAAGAGGCACGAGCGTCGGTCGCGGGAACCAGCCAAACCCTTGATCAGCCCATTGGAGTGGAAACGGGTGTCGTAAAAATGACTCAAACCGTTGCACAGAATAACCAAGAGGGTGGAGGTAAGAGAAAAGGGAGCAGTGAGGGCGGCCAGCATGGTCCGAAGAAGAACAAGCCCGTGGAAAAATTTAAGCCAGTCTACACGACTTATACCGAGCTCACAAACACTAAGGAACACATTTTCCTAGCAAACTCTGCCCGCCTCCCCTGGAAAAAGCCGGAGCCTTTGAAACACCAGAAGGCTAAGAGGGACCCTTCCAAGTTCTGTCGATTCCACAACGACATTGGCCACATCACTAACAATTGTAGGCATTTGAAGGATGAGATCGAGACACTCATCAGAGCCGGACCTTTGGCTCAATATGCGTGGAACCGAGTTCCTACTAGTCAGCCAGCCCCGGAAGCTCCGGTAAATCAGCCCGGGCCCCGGATAAGTCAGGATACCCCTCCTCCTATAATAGGAGGAGAGATATCCACAATCTCCTGAGGCCCCCATTTAGATATGCCAATGAATTGAAGGCTCATAACGGAGTGGAATTCGTCCCGGAGCAGCATCTACCCAAACAGCAACGATTGGAGAGGCAACCAATCATTTTTACCGAGGAGGATGCTAGTCACGCCCAGTTCCTCCATAACGATCTTCTAGTCATAGCTGCCCAACTCGCCAACTGGAGAGTTATGAGGATACTAGTCGATAATGGGAGTTCGGTGAACCTGTTATCCCGATCTACGCTGGAGAAAATGGGATTGTCTGTCACCGAGCTGAAGGCCACCTCCATGATGTTGTATGGATTTTCCGGAGAAGGGTCGGCAGCGATAAGAACAATTGAGCTAGTAATAACCTTGGGAGAGGGGCCCCAAACTGTCTCTAAGCTCCTCGAATTCATGGTTATCGATTTTCCCACCGCCTACAACGCTATTCTGGGCCGACCTACGTTGATGGCATTTGAGGCCATAACCTCTATCCTCCATCTCGCAGTCAAATTCCCCTCCTCTACGGGGATATGTACGGTCCGAGGTGATCAGCTCGCTGCCAGGGAATGATATAGCATTTCCATGAAGGGAAAATCACGACCCGGACAGCAAACAATGACCATTCAAAGCGGGAATGAGGAATCTCAGGAAGTAGGACCTATTCCTGAGATAGAAAAACCTCAAGAAGCCCATGGGGAGGGTATCACCTTGAATGATGATATCGACCCCAGGATAGGCGAAGATAGATCTGAGCTCCAGGCCATCGAAGAACTCGAAGAGGTGAACATCGATCTGAAAGACCCCTCGAAGGTGGTAAAGCTCAGGAAAAATCTGTGTAATGAGAGGAAGGCGGAGCTGCTGAGATTCCTACAAGGGAATCTAGATGTGTTCGCCTGGTCTCATGAAGGCATGATAGGGATCAACCCAAGCATCATCATGCACATTGTAACGCCCCAAACTCCAGGGACCGTTACGGTGTGCCTTGTAAACAGTGCTAAACTCGCTAACCGAGTCGTTTGGCCAAAATCGTGAACTAAGTATGATTAGCGGTTTAGGGATTAAAAACTTTGGTTAAGATGTAACGTTTCACTAGAACGTTTAATATATACAATGGGATCCCGAAAATATAATTTCAGAGTCTATTACAGAAAATATTTACAATAGGCCGTTCTAAGCGGCAAAACAGGGTTCAACCCTAGTTCCACTTTAAACCTCGGCCGTGGCGGACGAGCAGCTGCATATGTACACATCATCACCTAAGCTCTCCAACTCAAGGATGGTCCAGCTTCCTCTTGCCTTTACCTGCACCACATAGCACCCGTGAGCCAAAGCCCAGCAAGAAAACACAATAGAGCATGATATAATATCAACAACGATCATAATAACCATTCGGGACTATCAGTCCAAGCAGATAGGTGACAATAGCCAAAAGTCACAATAATGAGCATCGCTCCCTCTAGCCATGTGACGATAGGGTTACCAAGGCTTAACTGATAACTGATTCTCTCTTAAGTTTGATTAGGACTGGTGCAAGGTGATTAGTCACCAACATAACCTTCCTCACGACTCTAGAGTCGAAACTATGGACAATGTCCCTTAGCCATGTGACAAACGGTCACCGGGGTCATATACCTTGGCTATAGTCATCTGGTCGTAGACCAGGCAAGCGCTTATAAGTTCTTCGACCCTAGGGTCGGTCTAGCATTAATGCCATAGAGCCATTCAATGCGTGATTCTCGACTTTAGAGTTGGTCCCTGACTAGTCAGTGTCTTTCACTAGTAAGACATGCCACCAATCACACATCACATGTTCTATATCCACAAACGAGGCATTTAGCATGCTTACTAAACAGGTATTAGTGCTATTAGGGCCATGCACAAACACAGAGACTCAAGCTCTGAATGATATCATACCCAGTATATAGAGCATGTCCCAATCACATGTTTCTCATGCGTCATATGCAATATATCCAGCAATCCAACGTGCACCAATAACAGCCATGCATGTCACGTTTAATAGTGAACCAACATGCATCAAGTATAGCCATGCATGTCATACATAACAATCAACCGACATGCATCAATAATAACCACGCATGTCATACTTAACAATCAACCGACATGCATCAATAATAACCACGCATGTCATACTCAATAATCAACCGACATGCATCAATAATAACCACGCATGTCATACTCAATAATCAACCCACATGCGTCATAATAGCCATGCATGTTATACATAATAATCAACCGGCGTACACCAATAATAGCCATGCATGTCTCATATACAGAGGGTGTAGTTTTCTTACCTCAATGTCGAGCTAGAATGATTAAAAGAACGACCCTTGAGAACGATCAACTTTTAGTCCTTTAGCGATCACCTAGTCATAACCAAATATAAGGTATCATCAATAAAAATGATAACTGAGGGTTCCCAAACCAAATCCCAGCCCCCGAGACATCAAATACTACCCAGCCGGGTACTAGGTCCAACCCCGAGGCCTAAGGTTTGAATCCCCAAGCTAAAAACCACATTTTGGCAAAATTGGCCTTAAGGGCCGCGTCCCTCCCCTGCTGCGCTGCGGCGCACCCTCAAACAGAGAGGGCTCTCCCTCTGCCAGACGCCAAGGGCCGCGGCGCACCACAGCTGTGCCGCGGCGCCCAGCCCAGACTAGCAACACGCCCTTAAACGAACCAGTTTTTCCCCTGTGCTCCTTCCTCTCAAACCAGCCCCTCAAACCATCTCTAATCCTCCTCCAAACATACAATTAAACCCCCAAATAACACCCATAGCTCACCCTCATCAAATCCCAATCAAACCAACACAAAAACTCCCTTTGATTCTCACTTTTCACATCAAGAATCATGAGCTGAAAACTAAAACGAAAACAGAGCAACACCTGAAACTAAAGTCTAGAACTCACCTTGAAACCGGTTTTGGACCTCCCTCACAAGCTGAATCAAGCCACAAACCCCGCCTTAAGTTTTCCTAGCTTGAAACCTCTCCTAGAGCTCAAGAACACCAAAGGAGAAATGAAGAAGATAATGTACGGGAAGGAGTAAGCAAGTCTCTGTTTTGTTCTGTTTTAATCTACCACTTTCTACAGCCAGCAGCCTTTTAAATCATATATATCCACCCCTAAAATGACCAAATTACCCTTGTGTCATCTTAAGCCTCTAAAACCATTCTAGGGGTAAAATTGGTACTTTTTGCTTAACCCGTTAATCATAATTAACGCTTCCCAATTCCCGCTATTCTCAATATTTCCAAATACCAATAAATCATATCCCATTACCCTTTAATTTCCGGTAATGCTCTAATCATTAAATTCACCTCGAGACTCACCCCGAGCCCCGAACTTAAACCCGTTATGACTAGACCGAACACTTACATCTCATGATCATCTCATGTCGATAGCTCGAACCAATCCACCTTATAATGTGGCTATATTAATTAATCACAATCATGCACCCAAAATATACAATTACGCCCACAGTGGCCAGATTACCAAAATACCCTCACAATAATAAATCCTCCCATATGTATGCATTCACCATCTTATAATAATATAATTCACGTAAATATGCATATAATCATTAAATACTATAATAAATCAATTATGCCCCCCCCCCCGGTCTCCTAATCAAGGTCCTAAACGTTATTAGGAAATTTGGGGCATTACACACACCCTCAACTTGGACAAGAATGTGCCTGCAAAGTCCCAGAAACAAAGGCGCATAGGCACGACCCAAGCTGAGGCCCTAGAAGAGGAAGTAGCTCGACTTTTAAAGTGCGGCTTTATTTGCGAGGCAAAATACCCAATCTGGGTCGCTAATCTTGTTTTGGTCTCGAAGCCCAACGTGAAGTAGCGGACCTGCATCGACTTTTCCAATCTGAATAAAGCCTGCCCCAAAGATTGCTTCCCCTTACCAAGGATTGATCAATTGGTAGATGCCACTGCAGGGCACGAGCTCATGTCTTTTATGGATGCATACTCGGGCTATAACCAGATCGCCATGAACCCTGCAGACCAGGAACACACTAGCTTCATGACCCCAACTAACATTTATTGTTACAAGGTCATGCCCTTTGAGCTGAAAAATGCAGGAGCTACATACCAGAGATTGGTCAACAGGATTTTTATTAATCAGATTGGGAGAAACATGGAAGTGTATGTTGATGACATGTTGGTCAAGTCGAAAACTACCGATAACCATGTCCCCAATCTGAAGGAATGTTTTAAAATTTTAAGACAGTACGGGATGAGGCTGAATCCCCAAAAGTGTACCTTTGGGGTTGCGTCAGGAAAATTTTTGGGTTTCATAGTCAACACCAGAGGAATAGAGGCGAACCCCGATAAAATCAGGTCGCTACTTGAGATGCCATCACCCCGGTTGCGAAAAGACGTCCAAAGTCTAACAGGAAGGGTCGCAGCCCTTAATCGGTTCATTTCCAAACCAACTGATAAGTGTTTTCCATTCTATAACCTGCTCCAGGGAAATAAAAAATTTGAGTGGACCGATGAGTGTGAGCATGCCATCCTTGACCTAAAAGCACATTTAGCTGAGCCGCCCGTGTTATCTAAGCCCACGGTAGGAGAGCCTCTTTTTCTTTACCTAGTTGTAACAGAAGATGCAGCCAGCACCGTGCTGGTTCGTGAGGAGGACCGATCTCAGAAGCCGGTCTACTACATTAGCAAGAGGCTTCTCGGAGCCAAGTCTAGATATCTGATGATGGAAAAGATGGCGTTCTGCCTTATCACGGCCTCCAGAAAGCTCAGGTCGTATTTCTAGTCCCATTCAATCCACGACATAACTAATCAACCTTTAAGGCAGGTTTTGCAGAAACCTGAGGCATCGGGGCGTCTTTTGAAGTGGGCTATTGAGCACAGCCAATTCGAGATACTGTACGTGTCGCGAACTGCGATCAAAAGCCAAGCTCTGGCTGATTTTGTAGCAGAGTGCACGGGATTCCAAGAGGAACTAGTGGAAGAACCGGTACGAGCCTCGTGGAAAGTCTTTGTGGATGGCTCGTCTAACGAGAATGGATCCGGAGCTGGAATCATTTTGATATCCCCGGAGGGACATCGTTTCCACTCTGCATTGCAATTCGGATTTGAGGCATCCAACAATGAGGCCAAATACGAAGCTTTATTGGTTGGGCTAAGGGTGGCCCAGGAGTTAAAGGCCAGCTCCATCCAGTGCTATAGTGATTCCCAGCTCGTGGTAAACCAGGTGTCAGGAGAATACCAAGCGCGGGGAACCAAGATGGCGGCCTACCTGGCCAAGGTAAAGAAGGAGCTGTCCATATTTGAGCACAGCCTAGTTGAACAGATACCTCGGGAGCAAAATGCCAATGTTGACGCCTTAGCAAAGCTCGCCACCTCCGGGGAGGCCGAAACCTTGGGCCTGGTACCAGTGGAATTCTTGGAAAGGCCAAGCATAGAGGAAGTCGGGAGGTAGGTCAAAATGATCGACACTAGGCCGACCTGGACGACTCACCTCACAACAGGAAAGTTACCTGAAGAGCGAAACGGCGCAAGGAGGGTACTTTACCAAGCTCTGAGGTATGCAATGGTAGATGGGACGTTGTACCAGCGTGGTCTTTCTTTACCTCTTCTGTGATGTGTTCTGCTAGGCGAAGAGAAAACTATTCTGCGGGAGATGCATGAGGGATTTTGTGGAGATCACGCTGGGGGGCAAAACCTAGCCTTGAAGATATTAAGGCAAGGATATTATTGGCCCACTCTGTTGAAGGATTCGATTTCTTATGTCCAAAAGTGCGACAAGTGCCAGCGGTTCGCCACGGTCTTCTGAGCCCCTCCAGTCGAGCTGAAGATGATCTCGTCCCTGTGGCCGTTCACGGTCTGGGGAATTTATTTAGTTGGTGCCCTGCCCACGGGAAAAGGAGGAGTTCGCTATGTGGTGGTGGCTATTGACTACTTCACAAAATGGGCAGAAGCGGAGCCCCTGGCGACGATTACATCAAAGAGGGTCCTCGACTTTGTGGTTAAGAATATTGTCTGCCGATTCGAGCTGCCAAAGAAGATCATGTCAGATAACAGAGCCCAGTTTGATAGCGACCTCTTCACCGAATTCTGCGAGAGGCACGGCATAATTAAAATCTTTTCCTCCGTGGCCTACTCCCAGGCTAATGGACAGGTCGAGGCTGTGTACAAGACACTAAAAGCGAGCCTTAAGAAGAGGTTGGATGAAGCCAAGGGAGTTTGGCCTGAACAGCTCCCCCAGGTGTTGTGGGCGTACCGGACCTCACACCGAACTTCGATGGGTCACACTCCTTTCTCCCTGACTTTTTGGAGTGAGGTTGTCCTTCTTGTCGAAACAAAGATAGCCTCACATAGAGTCCGGGCGTTTGACCAAGACCAGAACGAAAAATTGCTCAACGCGTCCCTCGACCTAATTGATGAAAAACGAGAAGCTTCACAGCTGCAGCTCGCGCATTATCAACAAAAGATCAATCATTATTTCAACTCAAAGGTCAAGAGACGCATCTTTAACTTAGGCGACCTGGTGCTCCGAAGAGTCTTCTTAGCCGGTAAGGATCCCAAGGACGGAGTGTTGGGACCAAACTGGGAAGGACCCTATCAGATAATAGAGGTTGTGAAGGAAGGGACCTTTAAACTAGCTCGGCCTAATGGAGAAGCAGTCCCACGGACATGGAACGCTACACACCTAAAGAAATATTATCAATAGTCATACTTTTGTAAGGCTTAATTATGAAAGCCGCCTTATTTTATTAAAAAATGAGAAGTACATCCCTCGTATATCGTTGTATGTTTTCGTGTGTGTGTAGTGTTAGAAGAGCGTGTTCCAAGTAACCAAGAAAGTTCCCTTTCTGGTTACTTAGGGGGCATATATATCCTAGATACAACCAGGTCCCGAAACTTAGAAGTTGGTTTAAATTGACTAACCAGTGTTTTTTTAAAAAAGCGCGAGGTGTCGATAAAACTAACGCGAACTAAGTTTTTAAAATCAATGTCCTGGATACAACCAGGTCTGAAAACTTAGAAGTTAATTCAAATTGGTTAATCGATGTTTTTCTTAAAAAGCACGAGGTATCAATAAAAAATTAACGCGAACTAAGTTTTTAAAATCAATGTCCTGGATACAACCAGGTCCTAAAACTTAGAAGTTAATTCAAATTGGTTCATCGATGTTTTTTCTTAAAAAGCACAAGGTATCAATAAAAAATTAACGCGAACTGAGCTTTTAAAATCAATGTCCTGGGTACAACCAGTCCCTAAAACTTAGAAGTTGATTCAAATTGGTTAATGGATGTTTTTCTTAAAAAGCACGAGGTATCAATAACAATTAACACGGACTAAGTTTTTAAAGTTAACCGTCCTGGCTACAACTAGGTCCTAAAAACTTAGAAGTTAGTTAAAATTGATTGGCAGTGCTTTGTGGTTTCGAAGAAAAAGTCAATAAACTAACACAAACTAAGTTTTTACCAAACATGCTAAAAAAATAAATAATAACAATAATAATAAAAATAGATTGAAATGAAACCAATTTTCTTGAGGAGGAAAAACCTTGTGGTAAAAGATTACAAGTAAATAAAGAATATAGAAGTCCTAGGCCCCCCCAGGCCGCTCTGATGAAGTCACCCCTTCGCTCTCCTGCTCGCCAGCAGCGGAAGTCTCCCCAGTCTCAGAAGGCAGCTCCTGTTGAAGGCGGGCCTTGAACTTCTCCAGGAATGGCTCCCACAACTCAGGCGCCAGGAAGGAGAAGTTGCCATCCTGGTTGAAGGCCCAACAGTGATAAAGCATGGCCTCCATGGAGGAGCTGGAAGATGCCCTCTCTGTCACGGTGGCAGCCTCAGCCTCCAACTGCTTAGCCTTGGCCTCCTCGAGCTCGGCCTTCCTAGCGGCCAAGGTGACCTGTACAACCTCAGCCTCCAATTTCTTAGCCCTGGCCGCCTCCAGTTCGGCCTTTGCAGCGGCCAAGGCGACCTGTGCGGCCTTTTCGCTTTCTTTGGCAGCCATCAGGGCAACCTTGGCATTTTTCTCTTGTTGTTGTGCAGACGCGAGAACGGCCTGAGCAGTCTGGAACTCGCCCCTGATCTCATCAATCCTGGCCCTGGACCGAGCTATGCTACGGTGTAGAGCCAAAGCCGCCTGAAAAGACATAGATAGTAAGGCATGTGCTGGAAAGAAAGCAAAGAAGCATGTGCTGGGAAGAAAACAAAGAAATTTAGCTAAATAAACTTACCGTGAGGGTCATCCCCAGCGAAGACTCCAAAACATTCTCGGGGCTCCTCGTCTCGATCTCCCAGAATTCCCTCGGGGTGGCATTGTAGTAATGATCCACCATAAAGCTCGCAATCTCATAAACCGTCCCTTGGAAGGCCTCGGGGATTTTCTCTAGGGCCTGGGTGTTAACCGGGATACGCACGGTGCGAGTGGGAGCTGGCAGGGTTCCAGCTGGTGCCTCCTGTTCCCGAGTAGGGACTGAAGGTCGTAGAGGAGGTGGGGGCATGTTCTCTGCGGCTGCAGGGACCTGGCCCCTCCCCTTAGCAGGCGATTTGGAGGTGGTCCCGGGGGGAGGAGTCTTCTTGGTCAGCCAGGGTTTCTTGACCAGTGGCCTGGACGATCCGGAGGGAGGATTCCCCCCCTAGAAGATGGACCGCAGGACGTTGTCTCCGGGCTGGGCCATCTCTTCGCCTGAAATAGAAAAGAAGGGAGCGTTAGTATACATTTAAGGTTACTTCATTACAAGAAAATTCTAAAGGTGTATTGAAAAGGTCCTACCCTCCGAGCTAGAGGAGGAATTTATTGCCACAACCTCCAGCCTCGGAGCTTCTATGGGGGAGTCTAAGTTTATAACTTCGCGAATGAGAGGGGGCTCTGGGTCCGGATCCGCCTCAGGACTGGACTCCTCTACATACTGCCTAAGCCCTGGAGCGACTACACCCTCCAAAAGGGAGGGCCACGACCTAAGGTTGGTCCCGTACTCCTCAAAAAAGGTTGACCTAAAAGCCAGGGTGTTGTCTACTACTACATTACCCCTAGGGCGGCCCATATCATGGTGCAACACTAGTTGATCTACACACTGGAGTAGGGTTATGTTAAGGTCTGGGTCATCTCGATGACGATGTATGAGCTGGCTTGGGTTAAACCTAGCAAGCCTTAGATCTGCGGCAACCCTATCTAAGTCCCTAAACAGGTACGGGTTACCTTGGCTGGAGGGGCCGGCTGCTGCCCCGAACTGAATCCAATCTGCGTCGAGGCCCTAAGCAACCTCGAGGGCCCACTTTCATCGCACGAGCGACACCTCATCTTCCTCGTCCTGCTCGTCACTGTCCATAGTATCCCCCTCGGGGATAGGCACCAGCTCGCGAGCTACTGGGATAGCCCACAACCTCCTCAAGGCCAGAGTCTGGCCCGAAGAAATTAACTTACACGCCAGCATCATCTCATCAGATACGAGCTGGTGGTAGTCTTTTTCACTTGGTGGGAGCCCCGCCAAGGTATCATATTGACCCCCAATAGTCACCGATTTGGCCGTCCTCGCAAAAATGGCTGCACGATGATGTTCAAGTCAATACGCGTGAAAAGAAATAAAGCAATGTGGTGATTTTGCGAGCTGAGAATAGAGAGAACTTACGAGGACGGTTGAAGTAGTGGTTTCGCAGTTGCGAAACCCCGTTGACATGAAGAACTAGTCCTTGAAGTCATTGAGGTGACTGGGCAGCTCAATGACTGCAGGAGAGTTGGGAAAATGGGTCAAATAGTAGAACCCGTCGCCTCGCCCCCGTTGATTCGAGCTGGCTTTGAGGCAGAAGAAGAAGAAGAGGTTGTCCGCTGGTGTAGGGACCTCCCACTCGTGCCTCAGGAAGAGGTACCTCAGCCTCGCTAGCAGACGGTCCAGGGGTAGGAAGGCCTCGGCCTTGAGGTGTTCGTCGCTCCAAGCCGCAAACTCTCGTCGAGAGGCGTGCAGCTCCTCTTGCCCTCGAGGGGAGGTTGGGCAACAAGAGCGCCTATCCCAATTTCGATGTTATGGGACAGCAGGATCTTGTTGACCCTCCCTTGGGTCGTAATCTTCGAGATTATCCTCTCTGCCTCAAAGAAAGCATCAGGTCCCACCTCGACCTCTTTCTCCATTGTGGGACCAAAGTGGGGGATGGGAGAATCCACAGCAATCCCTTTCCCCTTGCTGGCCTGCTGGGATGACAAGCCATCCGTGCTCTTCTTGGGTATGTTCTTCCTGGGCCCCATCTGGTCGCCTAACGAACAAGAATGAAGAAAAGTTTAAATAGGCGACCTAAAAATAGAAAAGGGAATATAGCGCGAGAAATGATTTTCAAACACGGGCTGAGGTAATCTCAGCCCGCGGTGTGTGAAGCCACGCGTTGCCATGGTCACGCGCCCACGTTTCCAACGGATCACCGATTGCTCGGGATCTGTGTGTCATGAGGGTCAGGATAATGCTTGCCTTGGAGGGAAAGTTGTAAAAAGCAAAACCGCCTAGGAAGCATGACCCCTAAGCTACCCAATTTTGCACCCTAGAAACCTCTCAACTTCCCCTTTCCAAACAGGCATGCCCTAAAGCTACCTAGAAAATCTACCCATAATAATTACCCATAAATTATCTTGTCCTAAACATCACATTCCTAGACATGTTCTTGTATAGTCGATATTCCTAGGATCAAAACCTATGCACCAGAAACAAGCCAAAAACAACCTACAGTGTGCAGCTAAGAAAGAAGTTTACCTAACAAAGAAATGGAAAGATCAAAACATGCAATAGGCAGAGGACTTACAGTGTTTTTTCCGTGTGAATCGGAGTCCTGGTGGAGCCTTTAAAGCTGGACTGACGAAGAAACTCTTGTGGCAGGAGCGTAGGGATCTCTGGGATGATAACCGGAAGCAGAAAAACTTATGAGACTAAAAAGGAGAGAAAATGAGGAAAAAAATTCAAATAAAGGGTGGATAATACGAAAGATGGCCAACCTTATATATACGTAAGAGACAAAGGAACGAGGGCCGTTCGATCAAATTAATGCGAGATACGAGGGTCATAACTCGAGACGTGAAACGACGGTCGAAGGCAGGCTAGGCCATTTAATGCAATTCTCGGAAGCCGAACAGTCGCCAACCACGGCGCTCCACGTGTCTGATACCCACGCAGTGGGCAGGACATGAAGAGTCGAAAGGGAAACTTAAAAGCCCCTGCTGTGAAGGTCATAGATGACGTCATGGGTCACGAGCAGGGGCTTGGGGGGCAAATGTACGCCCTAAACATCCGCGCACTATTGGCGAACAGGAAAAGGGCCTAATTCGATCCGCCACGTGTAAATCGTCCACCCGGAGCTGTTGTTATGGGCTTCCATCTGTCCAGCCCGAGCTGATTAGAGAGTTAACTTCTACTCAAATCAACGGGTCAGCAGTATGGATGTCACGAGCAGGCGCTACGTTGAGCTCGTGATGCGGCAGAGATCTGACACCTGAATCCTTGTAACGTTAATCACGCAATATAAACGTGCATATATCAGACATCACATGTCTATTCCATTCCTAAATTCTCGGACGCGCAGTATAAATGTGTGTGTTCAGGCATCCCACGCCTAATTTGGGCCATGCGGCCCATTATCCCTCCTTACCTATTGATTAGACCACACTTCACTGTAAGGTTTTAGGAATTAATCATCAGTGCCATAGAGATGACGTGAAGGGTAAAGAGATCACGGGATGACCCCATTGCCAACCCAGGTATCCTCTTCCTATAAATACCGAGATCCTGGGCAGTGCAAGGGGTTGGCATATTTTTGTAAAGAAATACTTTGTAAGAAATAGCCAAGAGATATCAATAATATCGACTGGTGGACTAGAGCGATTTTAACCTTCGAACCACCCAAAAAGAAAGGAGTGATCACCTTCCCATGATATTAATTTCTCAAGTCTATAATTTAGCTATTTTCATATTATGGTTCACCAATTAGCACTAATCCATCCTACTTATTCGTATAATTACCTGTTGGCGAAGAACCGCGTCAAGAGCTGATTATATGAAAGATGGGCACTAAGCCCTAGTGTGACTATACAGGCACTTATTTGAGTTAATTGCATGCATGAGTAGGGTTATTACTGCTAGGCATGCTAATTATGAATCTGCAATATGATAATGTACTGCTTATAAGCATGAATATGTTTTCTTGCTGAGCCTTGGCTCATGGGTGCTAAATGGTGTAGGTAAAGGAAAGGAAAAGATGGACCAGCTATGAGTTAGAGAGCTTCAGGGGAGGAGTGTACATATGCAGTCTACTCGTCCGCCACGGTCGAGGCTATCGGTTGGAACTAGGGTTGGACCCTGATTTTTCTGCATAGGTCGGCTTTTGTATAAATTTTTGGGTTTGTAACCGTTTTAAACTATGTTGGGATCCCATGTATAGAAGTCAAGCTCTTTTAATGAAATGGTTGACTTTTGACAAAAAAATTTAGTACCTAAACCTGTGGTTAGTTTTAATTACATGATTTAACCCAAATGACTCGTTTAGCGAGTTAAGCACTATTTAAATTACACAGTGTAACGATCCTGGATTAGGAGGATGTTACACGACACATCACCACCCCTTCTGATTTGTGACCCTTCTAATGAGCCTGAAATTGCTCCAAAAGCTACCAAACCTTTTGGGGATCCTTAGATACCTCTATGTATCATTTTGGACCCAAAAACACAGTTTTAAAGTGCCTGCAATTGAAACTCAAATTTCACATCTACATTATGTGAAATTCATAAGTGTTTTATACCTAGCTTGGACAACAACACTTATCTTATGTATTTAACCAATCATAAAAAATGGTAGTCAAAATCATATCTCCAACAACTATTCAACATAATAGCTCATGAAATTCAATTTGGAAATGTGTTACTCTTATTTTACACATTAATAAGTGATCTTTTGGAGGTTACAAATGGTTACTGATTTTGTAAGATGTGTAACACCCAAATGTATGTTGCAAATTTGGACTCACACATTTGTCCCACTTATTTGTAACTCTCAAATTATGTTACAAAATGTGACAAACTCATTTTGTCACATTTATTTAACTAACATGATATTATTATAATTATTATAACATTCACACACTAGATTAAATAATACTTCTTTTGTAACACTTATTTAATCAATCAAACATTATACTAAGAATATAATATTCCCCCACTTGCTTAAATAATTACTCTCTCTATATAAATCATTGAATTAGTGCATAAAGTAAAATATCTTTCGACTTGAATTTCATCTTAGTGTAATTATCACAAAGTTTGTTGAAATTTTGGTTGTTGATGCATTGAACCATTATTCCTTGATATAAACCTGTGATAATACATACACATTTGTTATGCTCGCTTGAGAACCACTTGTCTCGCTTTGCATTGTTAATGGCCATGTGCATATTCCATTCATGGACTTTCTTGAGAATGAACTCCCAATTCTCATGAGAGGCGGCACCAACCCCTAAGCCCATATAGGTGGAACTTTTATAGTATCTTTTTACCCTTAAGATACTTGTCATCTCAAGACTAAGTTCCATTAAAAATATTTCGGTTTTAACCCTCCAATTAGTAATACTTAGTACTTATATCTCATATGGGACAATTTTTAAGTACTATACACATTCACTTAGTTGACTTGTTACTACCCATTGAACCTAATACTAGTTTGAGTAAATAGTATTAAGAAAGGTTACCATCAACCATGAATCTCTTTAGGAAGTTTAGGTCCATCCCTCGAGATGTAGAAATGATTCCATTTTGAATCATTTTCTTTTATTATGCATGCATCTCTTATTACTTTCTTTAAATTTTGTGCTAGCTATAGTTTGAATAAATAGTTACACTTTTATTAAAATAGTGAGTTTGATCATAGTCAAACACCTCCACTATTTTCACACTTTAATAATCAAGATAAACATATTTTCTTGAATATTGAATTTGGAAACCTCTTTGTTTCTATAACTCCATTTGTTGTCTAAATTGATTTCTTCTTGAATCAAATATATCACAAACTAACCTTAAACATCAAGTGTGTCTAGATTACCCATATTACACATAAAGCTAAAATAATTTAGAATATGGAATTTCAAATCACATAACTTGTATGTATACATTTTAATAAGATGACCAAATTGATAAATCATTTCTCAAAATAAATTGACTAATTCTAGAGCATCACCCCCACATTTCTCATATAATTATAAAAAAAATATCACTTTAAAATAGAAATCTATTCATTTCTATTAAGTCTTTTACATTATCCTCCAACATAATACTAGACTTATAATTCCCAGAATCCATCACAAGTCCTTAAACCACGTGATAATTTCATAATAGGTCAAAATAAACAAAACATCAATGTTAGTTTATTTTGACTCATTTACTTGCAAAAGCAAGACATACCCCTTTAAAAGTACCCATTATGTATATTTTGTTAACAAGTTCATCTTGAAACTTTGTTAACATCTCACAAAAATTTCTCATATCAAAATATTTAAATAATAAATATTATAACAAAATAAAGAATTATCATAAAATAAAACTTTATTTTTATTGATCGTTCTCAAGAGTACAACCTTTATTATAGGTCATTACACAAAATAACAATTTTCCAACAAGACACACAAACATGTTAATCATGCTATGATCTCTTCATCCTTTTCAATATCATTTACCTCATTCGCCTACAATTGAAACTCAAATTTCACATCTACACTATGTGAAATTCACTAAGTGTTTTATACCTAGCTTGTATAACAACACGTATCCTATATATTTAACCAATCATAACAAATGGTAGTCAAAATCATATCTCCAACAACTATTCAACATAATAGCTCATGAAATTCAATTTGGAAATGTGTTGCTCTTATTTTACACATTAATAGGTGATCTTTTGGAGGTTACAAATGGTTATTGATTTTGTAAGATGTGTAACACCCAAAAGTATGTTGCAAATTTGGACTCACATTTGTCCCACTTGTTTGTAACTCTCAAATTATGTTGCAAAATGTGACAAACTCATTTCGTCACATTTATTTAACTAACATGATATTATTATAAAAATTATAACACTCCCACACTAGATTAAATAATACTTATTTTGTAACACTTATTTAATCAATCAAACATTATATTAAGAATATAATACAAACAAAAATGTATGTTCTAAAAGAAATTTAGACTTCATTAAATGTTATATTATAAACTTGATTTGAAAATATGCAATGAAATTTTGTTAGATAGATTGTCAAAATAACCGGACAGAGTCATTTGTATACTTGACAATTATGTCTAAAAAAGTTTAACAACGGTCATCTAAGCTCCAAACAAGTTGTTAAAATCATGATACATGATGTTGAAATCACCAAAGGGGATGTCAAACAACTCTTTAATTAGTTTTTTTAGGATGTAAATTAATTAGTTTAAAAAATAATGAATAATCACCATTGGGTCCATATGGTCTTGATTGGGTTGGAATTCCAATTCATTTTTATGATTTCAAAAATAATAAAACTGTGGAAATTACATAATTTATGCATTTTTTTTCAAAGGTTTACAAAAATATGAGAGTTTTTAAAAATTCTTATTTTATGGCTTTTTCCCTTTAAAATCTTATGTTTATCGATTTTCTTTTCTAATATTTTTTTATAAATTTATGTTTATGCCATACTTTTGTTCTTAATTAAGTTTTTTAAAATTGGAAGGCTAGTTTTATTTTTTTAAAATTATATAAGAATAAATTTCTTTAGATTCACTTTTTTTTAATGTATGTATTGATATTTTTGTATTTGTATTATACAATTGTTTTATTTTATATTTTAATTTTTTAATTTTATTTTTAGACTTACTATGTTTACAATTTAGTTTCTTTTTCTATAGTGTACATATTAATTTTTTTTTTCATTTTTTTAGACTTATTTTTCTTTCTTCCTCTTTGTTTTACTGTGTGTATTTTTTTTTATAAATTTTTTAGAATAATTTATTTTCACTTTTTGTACTATACTTTTTTTTTTCCAGTTGTGGGGTTAAGTATCTTTTTCTTTTCTCCTTTCATTTTCTTATTCCTCCATATTTTTTTTAATCAGTGAGAGTAGAAATAATTGAGTTGGAGAGGTTGTTCGATGCATGAATGGGTTAGTTGGAGCTTCTAGTAGTGTAGATATAGTTTTAGCTCCTGTTAATGATGTGAAGATAAAGTTGCATGACTTTAAGAGATTGTTACTCAAAGGTCTTGCTTGGATCCCCAACCAATGGCGTTGAAATTTTTTGCAAGAGAGAAATGGTTAAATATAATCAACATTAATCTCATGAAGCATGAATGTGCACCTTTAAAACACACACACACATTGATCAAAAGATTATACATAGATATCTTTATAATAAATTGATTTTTGCATTATGTAATGAACTCTTTTGAATGTTGAGCTATATTTTGTGTTTTATTAGCATATGTACAATATTCTTTAGGTTGATAAATCTTTTAATGAGTTCTTAGTGCACATCATGTGTAATACCCTGGATAGCCAAGACCATTACACTGTATTTTAAATAGTGCTAGACTCGCTAATCAAGTCATTTGGACATAAACGTGTAACTAGAAGTAATTAACGAATTACGATTAAAATTTTTGGTCAAAGGAATATTTACTTTCATTAAAAAGTTTAAGTTCGTACATGGGATCCCAAAATAAACATTTAAAAAGTTATTTACAACTCAAAAGATGAATACAAAACATGCCGGCATAAGCGGCAAAATTAGGGTTTGACCCTAGTTTCTCTTTGAATCCCCGACCGTAGCAGGCTGCATATGTACACGCTGCCACCGAAGCTCTCCAACTCATGGCTAGTCCAGCTCCTCATTTTCCTTACCTGCACCACATAGCACCCGTGAGCCAAGGCTCAGCAAGAAACCTCTATGCTCATAAGCAGTTAATGATAGATTTCAGAATCTTATCTGGCATGCCTAGCAGTAATAACTCTACTCATGCATGTATTTAATCTAGCTAAGTGACTATAAAGTCACACTGGGGCCTGTAGCCCTATTTACTGATACTAGCCATAAGGCTAGTCAAGTGTACCCGATGCTTTATTTTCCAAGCGACCATAAGGTCATTCAAGTGTATGTCACGCTCTTGGATAGGCCTAACCATGTTGGCTTGCACTCAGTGCGCTATACCGCCCTTGACTTATAAGTCAAGCCTTTCAATCAGATAATACAAACAAACATAAATCATTTATCACAGATATGCTCAATACAATCAGACATGTTTAATAAAACATCTCAATCATAGTTATAACCATGTTCAATGACTAGGATCAAGCCCTAACCACAGACCGGGTGCAATTTTCTTACCTTGGGTCCTTAACAAGACACGTATCACGACCCTGAGCACGACCCCCTTTCCTCCTGAGCCAATCACTGAACCCTAGTCACAACCATAATAACGAATAACCATAAATAACGAGCGAATAAAGGCTTACGGGCCAAGTCCTAGCCTTCGGGACCTCGAATTCTACTAAACCGGGTAGTAGAATCCTTCCCGAGCCCTTAGGTTTGAGTCCCCGCAACTCAAAACCTTATTTGGCAATTTTCCCCAATTAGAGTCGCAACCCGCCCTTGAAGGGTCGCGACGCGCCACTAGACAGAGAACCCCAAATCACAAAGGCACAAGACACACGTCGTGGTGACAAGGCAGTTCAGAAGAACCCCAATGTCACTGAGTTTTGCGGGCTGCGATGCTACAAGAACAGCGTCGCGACGCAACCCCGTGAACCCAAAATTCCAGCATTTTCCATCGATTTTCTCTGAACCAAAACCCCTAAAATCATCCCCCAAACTTTAACCAAACAATGAATTGAGTTCTAAACTCATAACAACACATCATAAGCAGCATATTAACATAAAAACAAAGCCAAAACCTTACCAAAACTCAAAATCCTAACCTTGAGTTCAAAACTCAAGAACATTAAAACCAAACCAGAAATTCACCAAAACAGAGTAAAACTCTTACCTCGACTGAGTAATTCGACCCTAAGTTACTCCTCGCCCAATTGTTGCTCCTCCAAGCTTCAAAGTCAGGTAATTCTCATCAAAACCAAATAACTCCAATCCAACCTGAGAGAGAAAGAGGGAAACGAGCGACAGATAGGGGGCTGTTTTGTGGTTACTGTTATCTAATTTTTCTGAAGGCTTCTAATTGACTAAGCCATTCCATGGGTGAAATGACCAAAATGCCCCTTGCTTATACATTTGCTCTTTAAATTACCTCAAGGGAAAAATGGTCATTTGCCACCATTTCCCACTAATCCTTAATTAACACCACATTTCCCAATTAATTCCAATATCCCCAAGTAATCACCAAATAATTCCCATTACCACATAAATCTCGATAATGTACTAAATTGTTAAATTACCCACAGACTCACCCCGAGATGGGTACTTAACCCCGTTGTGACTTATCCACTAATTTGCTCACTAGTATCGTCTCGTACCAAATAAATCAAATATATCCACATAATAAATTGGTCTAAATCACAAAGCACATATATTTACCAATATACCATCAACGAGTCAAAATTATGAAAATACCATTCTAATAAGAAATAGGCCTACATGCATACTTAATACACCTAAACATGCTATAATATTCATATCATAATATAACTCACATAATTCATATAATCATAAAATGCACATAATATCTGTTTATATCCCCCCCCCCCGACACACTAATCAAGGTACTAAGCCTGATTAGCAAATTTTGGATGTTATATCATGCGTGAGTTTGTGGGATGTTATCTAGCTATGTAGCTAGGATATATAAGGTTGAATTTAAGTATGTTGTAACTGGATACTGTAATATAGGTAACTAGTTACCGCTAAAATGGTAACTGATTACTTATAATATAGGTAACCAGTTACCCCTAAAATGGTAACTGATTACTTATAATATAGGTAATGGTTACCTTGAAGATACTAATAAGTTATCTTGATGGTAATCGGTACCTTATAATCTAGGTAACGAGTTACCCCTATGATAGTATCAAGTTATCCTGATGATAACTGGTTACTTATAATATAAGTATTTGATTGCCCCTAAGATAGTAACAGGTTACCCCAAACCAGATACTTAACTAACATAAAAAAAAAAACAATGATCTGAAGAAGAAAAAAAAGGACACAATGTTGTTGTCCGTATTTTCACCTCGTACACGTGGCAACCCCCAGTGGCTGGCTCGGACGTTCATGAACATCATCGGGGCATGTTATAGCCCGAGGCCTCTAGTCGGAGCGAGAGTTCTCCTAGGTGAGACCTTGCCTCTGACAGTGGGCCGTGGGTGCCTGGGTAGATTACTCTTCGAGGTTTGTCCTCGAAGATGGAGGATCTCCAGCTCAGACAATTAAGGCGAGGGCTCTCGTCTCCCAATCGTCTCACAGGTCCGAGGATCTGACTCTCGGACCTAAGGTAAAGTGCAATGTGTCAGCAAATGCGGGTTTTCAGAGCCAAAAGATCGTCTGACAACCTTTATGGGTGATCCGCCAACAGTGTTGTCGAGTGTACGACTCAACAATTCGCACTCCCACTACGCCTTCTGACATGGAGGTAATTACAGCATGCCCTGATAGCACCTAGGGTATGTTCCCTATAAAGTAGGTATTTTTCTACAGTGGGCCCCACAAATCTCTCTTGGGTCGTGGTCTCTATTCAATGCAGCCCAAAGCATTGAATTGGTATTAATCCCCCCATAATGGGAAGAATGTGTATTAATTTCTGATAATTAGTATTAATGACCCCAGCTTCTATAACTAGGGTTGGGAGTCTCATTGTAAAGGTTTGGTTTTTTAGAGAGAAAACACCCCGTACTCAGAGCAATCTAAACGTTGCCTGAGAATACACCATTGGAGCTTGCCATCATAAGCTTCCAATCCTCTTAATACCAGAGACTCATGGACTAGGCTTCTTTTATAACCTGAACCACATAAAAATCCCTGTGTTCTTATTGCTTATTTCTTTAATCTCTCTTCTTAAGGTTGATAGCGAAAAAGACAGTCAACATTTTGGTGCTTTCATTGAGAGTTTGAAGAAAGCATTTGAAACACTTACATCCATGGTAACTACATGAAGAAACATTACATATGACGTGCTCCCTCCTACCAGAGTTGAAGGAGGAGAACCCAGTCAGCAACCACCTCTGGACGTGCCTGAGATGATGAAGGACTATGACGAATACGCCGAGTATGACGGCGAGATAATGGTGTCGACCAGGGGTATTATAAGGAAGAATACCCTCAGTGTAACGCCCTAAACTCCAGGGACCGTTACAGTGTACATTTTAAACAGTGCTAAACTCGCTAATCGAGTCATTTGGCCATAATCGTGTAACTAAGTAAGATTAGCGGTTTAGGGTTAAACAATTTGGTTAAGATATAACGTTTCATTAAAACGTTTACCATATACATTGGGATCCCAAAAATATAATTTAAAGGTTAATTACAACAAAAGATTTACAACCAGCTAACCTAAGCGGCAAAATAGGGTTTAACCCTAGTTCCTCTTTAAACCCTCGGTCGTGGTGGTCGAGCAGCCGCATATGTACACATCGTCGCCTAAGCTCTCCAACTCAAGGATGGTCCAGCTTTCTTTTGCCTTTACCTGCACCACATAGCACCCGTGAGCTGAAGCCCAGCAAGAAAACTCAATATGCTCATGAACAGTAATAACATGTCATCAAATCATAATGTGCATGCCTAGCAATAATAGCCTTAATCACGCATGCAAGCAGGTACAAATAAATGTTTGTGGAGTGCTGTGCTCTGAGTAGATGACTAGTAAGTCTCTCACTCTGAGGTAGATGACTAGTAAGTCAATCTCGGACAGATGACTAGTAAGTCAATCTCGGTCAGATGACTATTAAGTTAATCTCGGTCAGATGACTAGTAAATCAATCCCGGTTAGATGACTAGTAAGTCAATCTCTGCCAGATGACTAGTAAGTCAATCTCAGTCAAATGACTAGTAAGTCAATCTTAGTCAGATGACTAGTAAATCAATCTCGGTCAGATGACTAGTAAGTCAATCCCTGTCAGATGACTAGTAAGTCAATCTCTGTCAGATAACTAGTAAGTCAATCTCGGTCAGATGACTAGTAAGTCAATCTCAATCAGATGACTAGTAAGTCAATCTCTGAGGTCCTATACCCTCCTAGCCATGTGACGTGTAGGTCACCTTAGTCTTTCCGACTCTGGCTCTAAGTAACTAGCCTTTAGACTAGACAAGCGCTTTTAGTTTTCATTGAACTAGAGGTCGGTCCGGCATTAATGCTCATAATGAGTCATCCAATGCAGATGTCAATTAGATCTAATCTTTTATCGGCTCTGCATTCATGACGTTATGCCGCTCCTGACTCTTAGGTCAATAACACACGACCAGTGCTCAGTACTACTATTGAACTTGACTAGTAAGTCACAGCTTCACAGTCAGTTCTGACACCATTGCCGATTCTGACTAGTAAGTCAGTGCCACACACAAGTAAGCAATGCTACCAGGCATATATCATATGTCAAATATCCAAATGTAGGGCATTCAGCATGCTTACTTACCAATCGCTAGCATAATTAAGATCATGCACAAACACAGAGACTCAAGCTCTGATCAATCGCATATTCAACATCCATGGCATGCCCTAACCACATGTTTCTCGTGCATCACATGCATCACATACTGGGTGCAGTTTTCTTACCTCTGGTTCGAGTGAGAAATAAAAAATGAACGACCCTTGAGAACGATCGATCCTTTAATCCCTTAGAGGTCACCTAGTCATAACCAAATATGGGATTCCATCAGTAAAATAAATCACTAAAAGGTTCCCGGACCAAGAACTAGCCTCCGGGACATCAAATCCCACTAAACCGGGTAGTAGGAACAATCCCGAGGCCTAAGGTTTGAGTCCCCAAGCCAAAAACTCAATTTTGGCAAAAAAATGTTCTTAAGGGCCGCAGCCCTACATTCACCATGCCGCGGCTCGCCTCCCAAACAGAGGCGCCAGCCTCAAGCTCTTGCACCCTATGTCGCGGCATTGCCTCCCAAGCGTCGCGGCATTGCCTCCCCATCAGCCAAAAACCCATGTTTTCTCCCATCAAAACCTCATTTTTTTTCCCTCTTTTAATCCTTCCAAAACTTACCCAAACATCTCCAAATCCAAACCAAGCATCACCACAACACAATCAACATTCCAACAACAAAACCCAAGCTTTGAACCACCAAAAACCACACCAATTACTCAATTCTATAATCAAAAGTTCTAACTCAAAACTAACTTCAAAACAGAGTAAAAACCAGAAATTTCATGGCTGAATCTTTCCTCAAGCTCAAGATTAAACTTCTTCAATGGTTGAACACAATCCTAAACCCTCAAGGCTTGATTCCCTAGCTTGAATCCTTAAATGGAACTTAAAAAATTCAAAGGGAAGGAGAAGGAGAAGATGAACGGGAGAAGAAACCAGCTGCTCTGTTTTTGCTTAAGCTTCTTACAGCTTCCTATGGCTGATATATATCTTAAGGTCAAAAGACCAAAATGCCCTTAGGTCATATTTATTTTCTTAACAGCCCCCAAAGGCAAAATCGTCCTTTCCCGCCTATCTCGTTAATTATAATTAACGCCCTCCAATTCTCGATACTTCCAATATTCTCAAATGTTAATAAATCATATCCCATTACCCTTTAAATCCCGGCAATGTTCTAATCCTCAAATCACCCCAGACTCACCCTTAGCCCCGAGATTAACCCTGTTATGACCAGACTGAAAACTTGCATTCCATGATCGTCTCATGCCGAATGGCTCGAAAAAAATCCACATATAATGTGGTATTATTCATAATTCATCCACATGCATGAAAATAAATAATTATGCCCTCAACGGGCCAAATTACCAAAATGCCCTTATAATCAAAAATGGACCCATATGCATGCATTTATCATCATATCATAATATAATTCACATAAACATGCATATAATCATTTAATAATATAATAAATCAATTATGGCCCTCTCGGCCTCCTAATCAAGGTCCTAAACCTTATTAGGAAATTTGGGACATTACACTCAGCCCATGGATGTAGAAGAGACACCAGAGGTGGTGGTGCTCCGTGAGCAGGTGGCCACCCAGCAACAAAAGATCAATGCTCAAGAAGGTAATATCGCCGCCCTACAGGAGATGGTACGTTCCATGAAGGCCACTCTTGCAGCCCAGGGGTTACGAGTGGACCCTAATGGCAATGTACCTGTTGGGCACCCAACTAGCGTGCCACCTACGCACCCCATTGGAGTGCCACCTGTCAGTGCCTCTGGAGTACCTCCTGAGCACTCGGTTGCGGAGGCTTGAGATCCACCAACTGGGGTGCCCGCCGGGCCCCCAGTAGGAGTTGGAACCCCAATGCCACCGCATGACCGTGGTAAGGGAAAGGCTGACGATAATCCTGCTCCAATGTAGAAAAGGGTTCGTTAAGAACCCGGAGGCCACCAGGTTCCTCAGCAGGCTGGCAGGGGTAATGACCTAGGGGCCCGAGGGCACTGCCAAGCAGTCAGAACTCGTGGAGCTTAGGGTGTTCCGCCCCGACGCGCCTATACAGACCGCGTGAGGCCTGAAGCCGGTGTCCCCTTGGGACCTAACCAGCCCCATAGGAATAACGGTCCAGGGATCCGCCCAAGGAATGCCCCCACAAAACTAAGAACACGACATCAATATCTCGGTTAATGAAAACCTTGAGTCCGATGGAGAGACCGAAGTGGCTTGTCTCGAGGATAATGATGCATTTCGAGGACAGGCCGACCTACAAGACAACCTCAATGCCCGGAGATGAAATAAGACAAGAGGACGCGAGCCCATTGGGAGGGGCCTGTCAGATCTCTGGGATAATCTCAACGCTCGAAGAAGAGATAATCCGACTCAGAGCGTCAACCGAGATCGTGACTCGCTCCGAACGTAGTTAGAAAGTCTGAAGCAAATAATGCTCACGATGGCCAGGCGACAAGGTCATGAATCTGACTCGGAGGACGAAGAGGTGGAGCCATATGCCCCTCACCTTGTTGAGGCCCCGCTACCACTAGGTTTCAAAATTCCATCTATACCGCCCTGTGACGGTAGCTGGGATCCCACAGACCACATGTCTAAGTTCAACAGGTTAATGTTGGTGCATCGTGTCTCCGACAATGCCAAGTGTCATGTGTTCTTGATCACCTTGACAGGACCAACACATGAATGGTTTAAAAAGCTCTGACCATGGTTCATTAAATCATGGCACCAGTTATCATCCACCTTCCGAAGACAATTCATAGGAGTTCGAAAGGTAAGCTTTGAAGTCATTGCCTTAGCCAACATAAAGCAAAGGGCCCTTTGAGACCCCCAAGGTCTACATCAAACACTTCAAAGAGGAAGCAGTGAGAACCAAAAGGTCGATGATGGCCAGCATTTGATGGCGTTACAAGCTGGCATCTGCACAGGGTCCCCACTTTGGGATGATCTACAACGAAGGGGATGCCGACGTCTCGACAACTCCATTCGTCCAGCACAAGAATACATAAGCTGAGAGGATGCCTATATCACTGCATTCAGAGCATCCGCCGTTTTCCCTACTTCGACCGCGCCTAGCCCTGTGGCTTTGGGGATCCAATATTCCCCCATTGTTCCCATCCAACAGAGCTCGGGGGGAGTCCAACCTAGCCAGAGGCCCCACCCTCCAGTTATAGCGTCATGTCCGCTCCTGGATTTGGTATGGCTCCAGCAGGGTTTGAGGCAATGCCCACTGGATATAGTGCTTTTGAGCCTGCATTCAGCGCTGGAGTTGTTGCCCCCTCCCAGCCTACTGAATCCAGTCGAGCTCCCAACGACGGTAGGCGCAGAGGGAAACGGTAAAGCTCGGAAGCCCAGGGGACGTAGAACCACACAACCTGAGCTGGGAGTCACATCCGATGAGAATTATGTCTCACAGTATTCTGAGTACACCAACTTGGCAGACTCTTTGAGAGAATATCTTCGTGGTCACGGCACAACACGTTAACTACAGGAAGTCGCAACCCATCCGAAGAGACAGGGATAGATGGGACCCTGGCAAATTTTGTCGTTTCCACAAACACATAGGGCACCGAACCAATGAGTAGTGCCAACTCAAGGACGATATTGAGAATCTCATCAAGTTTGGACACCTCCATCAATATGCTAAGGATGGAGCGCATCAAGCATAGCCTCTCATGGCAGGATCGGTGGTCCCACCTGTTGCACCACAAGTCCCAGCAGTAGCTCCTATAGCTCCCCAACATCCAGTGGCCCAAGGACCTCCTCTGGTGAACGAGCGGGTAGGAACCATCTCAGGAGGGCCTCACTTGGGGGGCACTTCACGAAGCTCACAGAACAGGTATGCGCGAACCACCCCCTCAGACAAGTCCTTCATAAGCCTAAGTCATCAAGAAGGCTCTTGAAGTGGTCGATGGAACTGAGTCAGTTTCACATCACCTACCATTTGAGGACTTCCATAAAAGGTCAAGCACTTGCCGATTTCATCACTGAGTGCACAGGGAATCATGAGAAGATTCAGGGTACTCCAGTGGTCGGACCAGCCTAGAAACTGTTCGTGGATGGATCTTCGAACGTAAATGGCACTGGGGCGAGGATTATTTTGTTTTTCCCCGAGGGGCATATGGTGCATAGCGCTCTTCGCTTTGGGTTTAGCGCTTCTAACAATGAAGCAGAATATGAAGCCTTAATCGCTGGGCTCCGAGTGGCACTGGAGCTCAAGGCCGAGGGACTCAAGATCTTTAGCGATTCTCAACTCATGGTGAACCAAGTTCTCGGAGAGTACCAGGCCCGGGGAACAAGGATGGCAGCGTACCTGGCAAAGGTTCAAGAAATGCTCCACAACTTCTGAAGATTCACTATTCGGCAAGTACCGCGAGAGCAAAATTTCACTGCAAACGCCCTGGCTAAGCTGGCCACGACCAAAGATGTTGAGTTAATAAATGTGGTCCCCATTGATTACTTAGAGTCACCGAGTATCTCAACTCCAGACGAGGTAGAATCTATACAACCCCAAGATGGGTGGATGGAGCCAATAATTAAATACCTCATCTCTGGGGAGTTGCCCCAAGATATGAAGGCAACTCGAAAGTTGTTGTATCAAGTATCGAGGTACATAATCATGGATAATAGGCTTTATAAGCGAGGTAATTTTATGCCCTTGCTTCGGTGTTCGTCCAAGAAAGAGGCCAGTTTAATACTCCGAGAGGTACAAAAAGGTTTCTACGAAGACCACGCTGGGGGCAGAGCCTCTCCAAGAAGATCTTAAGGCAAGGGTATTTTTGGCCCACCATGAATGGAGACACGATGGATTACTTCAAGAAATGTAACAAGTGTCAGCGCTTTGCCAATATCTCCCAAGTGCCTCGAAATGAGCTTATGTAGATGACCAGCCCATGGCCTTTTGCTGTCTGGGGCATCGACCTTATTGGGTCCCTACCTATAGGGAAGGGAGGAGTGAAATATGCCATAGTGGCCATCGAATACTTCACGAAGTGAGTTAAGGTCGATCCACTCGCTACAATCACCTCCAAAAAGGCATTGGATTTCATCATTAAAAACATCGTTTGTCGGTATAGGCTTCTGAGGAAGATAGTCTCCAACAACGGATTGCAGTTCGAGAGTGAAGTATTCACGGACTTCTGTCAATGGCATGGTGTGATCAAGAGCTTCTCTTCTGTGGCCCATCCGCGGGCCAATGGCCAAGTGGAAGCAGTTAACAAGACACTCAAGTCCACTTTGAAGAAAATGGTGGAATAGGCAAAAGGAGCTTGGCTCGAGGAGTTGCCCAGGGCATTTTGGAGCTACCACACCACTGCCAGGACCTCCACCAGCCATTCTCCCTTCTCGATGGCCTATGGATATGAGGCTATGCTCCCAGTTGAGGTAGCAATCTCCACACACTGATGGGATATGTATGACCCAACCACAAACCATGCTTTACTTCGAGAGTCCCTGGACCTCGTGGAGGAGCTACGCGAAGCTTCTTAGCTTCGAGTAGCGTCCTACCAGCAGAAGGTAGCCAAATATTTCAACTCCAAAGTGAAAGATAGAAAGTTTGGGGTCAGAGATCTGGTGTTGCAAAGAGTCTTCTTAGCCACCCGAGACCCTAGTGCGGGAGTGCTGGGACCCAACTGGGAGGGCCCATACCAAGTCGAGAGCATTGTATGTCTGGGAACATACAAGTTAGCCTGACTAAGTGGGGAGCTGATTCCTCACGCCTGGAATGTCGAGCATCTTTGTAGGTATTACCAGTAATATGAGCAGCAAACATTGCCTATTTCTGTAATACCCCCTGTGGCCTTCAGGCACACGTAATGGAAACCGTGTATGAAAAACACGATAAGAAATTTATTGTTTGCTTATATTCTTTAGTTTCCCTTACATTATATTAACGTTGTGTAAGAGCACCTGCTCGCCTGGACAAGTGATCGCAAACTAGTCTCCGATCACTTGGGGGCATGGATTTCGGGCAGCATCATGCCTCATAGGGAATGACCTAGGAAACTAAACTTTTCAAGAGGAGTAGCCTAGCGTCAGCCTAGAAGGCAGCTTGTTCCAGGAAAAACTGAGCTTAGCACCTAAGAGCTAGATGACCTAAGTAGTGCAAGAATAGACTTTTTCCACCTGCCGTTGACACCGAGCCCAAGGAGCTTTGACTAAGTCTCTTGATCTCGATATGCGAACGGGAGGCCGAGTACCCCATACTCGGCCTCGGGAAATTCGTGACATGGGGAGCTTGGCTAGTCGACGAGTGAAGCACCTCTAATGTCACTATATCTCATAGCTAGAAAACCCAGTATAACGCAGACTTAAGAAAGTAATACCCAAATCCTAATCTGCGAGATACGGACGGATGCCCAGGCTACCCATGCTTGGGCACCTCGTTAACATCACCTCCCGAGGAGGTGCGAGATGGTCTGAAAGTGACGAGATATGCAATTGGAAAGTGGTGTTGAAACCCCCAGCCAATCTCCTAAGTAGTACATACTCGGGGTGCAGGAAATTTCATGTGCTAGGACCCCTGAAATCCTTAATCTTTGGATTTCAGGGGCATAGGACACCGAGTAAGGACCAATGGTAAACTTTGTGTCAAAGTTACTTCTAGGACTATGAGCCTACAAGGGCCAAATGCATAAAACGGCTTGAGTTCTTGTTCTCGTGACATTTGTGTTACATTGATTTTATAGAACCAAGTAAAACAGCTTGAGTTCTTGTTCTCGTGACATTCGTGTTACGTTGAATTTATAGAACCATATGTTTTAAGATGGGTTGAGTTCTTGTTCTCGTGATAGTTGTGTTACGTTGAGTTTATAGAACCAAGTGTTTAAAACGATTTGAGTTCTTGTTCTCGTGACATTCGTGTTAAGTTAAATTTATAGAACCAAGTGTATAAAACGGTTTGAGTTCTTGTTCTCGTGACATACGTGTTACGTTGAATTTATTGAATTGAGTGTATAAAATAGTTTGAGTTCTTGTTCTCGTGACATTCGTGTTACATTGAATTTATAGAACCAAGTGTATAAAATGGTTTGAGTTCTTATTCTCGTGGCATTCATGTTACGTTGAATTTATAGAACCAAGTGTTTAAAACAGTTTGAGTTCTTGTTCTCGTGACATCCGTGTTACGTTAAATTTATAGAACCAAGTGTATAAAACGATTTGAGTGCTTATTCTCGTGGCAATTTAAGTTACGGTGAATTCATAGAACCATACTAAATAAAAAGCAAGGCAAGCTACATAAATCTTAAACGGTAAAATAATTACAACTATGCTCGGGGGCTCGAGCGATTGTTTGTTTGTACCCCAATAAGTTTATGGAACGCAAATCTAAGTGTAAAAATTGTAATAAGTCCTCAGGGACCTCTACCACTAGTTCAATGATCGGATCTCCACTCGGGGCACCCTCTGCCTGGGCCATTTTAGCAGCTGGAGTCACCTCAATTGGTTGAGGGGCCTCAGTAGGTGGAGTCACCTCGGTCGTTGGAGCCACTTGGGTTGCCTCGATAGATGGAGACACTTCTGTAGCATGGGTCGCTCAGAGGCACTCGTTGAAGAGGAGACTATACTTCTTGGGCTCCCCAGTGAAATCCAAGTTCATGTTTTGGTTATGATACCAGGCCACGTAAAAGGCGTCCTCAATGATGGTCTCAGTTTCTCTTTCAAGCTTCTCCACCTGACTCCGAGTGGACCTATTCAACTCCATGGCTTGGAGGGCCTTTCTCTCTGCTAGCTCAACTCGGTCGATGACCTCCTTAACCTATTCTTGAAGTTGGGAGTTCTCCAGGACCACTCGGACGACCTCAACTGTGGCCTTCTTAGCCTCCTCCTAGGCTCGCTGCATGCTCTCAATAGTCACCTTCGCCTCCTCTTTGGCCCATTACATGTCCTCAGCAGCCTTCTAGAAAGCTTCATCAAGCTCCCAAGAGCATTTTCGCTCGGCCTCGAGGGTAGCCTTGGCATGGGAAAGTTCTTCCCGAGGGCCTTTCATTTTCTCCTTAAGGGAGGCAATTTTTTCTAGGACTTCTGGAGTGCATACGATTTCTCCTTCAAAATTTCTCCCAGGCATTGGCAAGCCAAGGCAGACTGCAAAATGAAAAAGTAAAAAGAGGGAAAGTGTTAGCCTAATAAAACCTTGTTGAGTTGAATTCAAGTGTGGGAATGAGTAACTTACCCGAACAGAGGCGTACCAACACGAGGCCACGAGACAAACCTCGTTACTATCACCTAGTTGGGAGAAGCTTCGGACGGTCAACTCGCACATAGTGAAGCTGACCCCCTGAAGGAGCTTGGTGGCAAGAGGAGCGACAATCTCCCCTAGCTTGGTGGAGAACAAGGTCTCCCGCTCAGCCCGAGCAAGGCCTTGTTCCCCTCCTCCATCCTTGCTTCAAAGTGTTGAAGCATCTTCTCGTATTGCTCCAGCAAGGCCCCCTCATATCTCTCGGGGTACATCAGGAGACAGATTTAAGGTGGCACCACCTCTTGCTCCGAGTCTTGGACCAACCCTTTGTACGATTCTGGGGTTTTCTCCTGCCTTGTCTCTTGAACGGCCTCGTCTGACCCGGGCGAGGAAGGGATCTCCACAACCGGGGGCAAGTCATCTGCAGGGACCTTCGCAGGGGGAGTGGAGACTCTCTGCCTCTTGGCCAAAGGAGAGGGTTCAGCTTGCTCCCGAGGATGCGACAACCCCTCTCCCACCGAGGAGCTTGGGGGCGCTCCTAACCTTAGCGCAGACTGGGCAATGTCTGCCAATCCCACGTGAGTTGCAGGAACAAATTAAACAGTTAGCGTACATTCTACACAACAAGGTAATGCAATAACATAAGCTACTCGAAGGCCCATCGTGAGTTGAGCCTCGGTGCAAACAGTGAGGGTGTATTATCCTACTCCTGACCTCACCACTAATATTGGTACCATATTGGAAAAACTAGATGGAGTTGAAAAACATCACTCAGTCTAGAGGTATGAAGCCCCAAGAAGTTGATTGCCTCCTCGGGTGGTGGAGATACACGTCTCTTAAATCTATATAATCCTGGAATTCTTCCCTAGTCCGGCGCCGATGTGAAATTTGACCACAATGGAGGAGGGCCGGAGATGCCCAAACGTGCTCAGGACTCATCCTATCACCTACTCAGGAAGCATAAGACAGGGTGAGTGGTTATTTAACTGAGTCATGGTGGGAAGATTCCATCCCTGCTTGAAGCTCTTCCTCAAGCTCCCGATCCTCTTGTGCCTCTCAGGCCTCCTCCGCAGTGCGCGCGTTTGCCAGCCTCTCCTTCGCCAGCCATTTCTGTAATGCCCTCTTAGCCAACCCGTCTATGTAGCTGATGTGACAGGATGCCAACTCTCGAGTATTTTTGGACTGGCAATAGTTAGTCAACTCCAGGTTGCTGATTTGTTTCTCCACGCTGAGAAGCCCTGACCTAATGAGGTTTGCTTCTGTTACCAGGACGCTAAGGTCCAAATCTTGGTTGGGGAGAGCCTTTATCGCCTGGAGATGATCCTCAAAGAACTGGACATAGTGGGTTCGGTGGAAAGGACCTATTTAAAAGGAATTAACTGAGTATCGAATACATAAGTCCTAATAAGGTAAAGGATAATGCGTTCGGGATGATACTCACCAACTCGGGTGAAGTCAAGAATCAGGGTCGAGTTGCTATGGGTCAGGAAGTCATCCGTGAAGAAGAAGGCATCCTTGTAGTCCTGAGAATGATTCTTGTTATGGTGAGGAGCCTTATAGTTGAGCAACGAGGCCGCGTACTTCGCCAGGGCATAATACTCGTCTCGCTTGGAGCCCTTCTTCAAAGGAGTGGTGCGGAAGCTATAAAAGTAAAGGATCTCTACTGGTGAAGGCTCGAGCCACTTTTGCTTCTAGTATAGAATGTACATCCCCGCAAGCACTCTATAGCAGTTGGGGGAAAGCTGGAAAGGGGCTATCCCCACGAACTTCAGGAAGTTCACGAAGTATTGTTTTAGGGGTAGGGTAGCCCCTGCCATCAGATGTGCCTGGCTCTAGGTGCCCAGGTCATTGACGCTACGATGCGCCCTCTCGGACTCCTGACAGAGACGGATGATGCACTTGTCTTCGACCGAATAATATCTCATGATTGCCTCGATGGCATCGGGGTGTCGAAGTAGAGTGTGGTAGTCTTCTGCTTCAAATGCATCACCCTCATACTTTTGGGTAGGGAGTGGAAGCAGGGCCCTGTTAACTTAGGCCCCTATCTTCGGGTATTTCAGGCCTCACCGCCACTTAGGTGTCAGGACAAACAACTAGCTCCCCAGCTGGCTCTTGGGTTCCCATCCTTGTATTTCCTTCAGAGGCATCTTGTGCTCGGGCCATATTGGAGATCTCTAGTCGAAGAGATAAAACATGTGTCCATGTAATTGTTGGAGTTCCTCGGACATCTACGACAAAAAACAAAGCAGTTAGTATTCTAACTGAAAGAAAGATGGCCAAAACACGAATGACTCTAGGGATACTGCTCGGGAAGAAGAGAATGGTTTTCAAAATGCGGGGTATCCCCGACGCCTAAGGGCAACCCAGAGGGGATGAACCTATCAGAATTTGGGAATTCCCTAGATTCCGTGTAACAACCCAAAATTGCTAATAGGGCTTAGTGCCTTGATTAGTGTGTCGAGAAGGCATAATTGGATATATGTATGTTTAATTAGTTAAATGCGTGACTATGTGGCTGCTAGGAAAACTTATACTGGATCTTTATTTATTTTCATGTATATCTAATATTAAACAAATTAATACGAGATAGCCTAAAACATGTTTCTAAAATTGAATTCAAAGAGAAACAATGAATAGAATACTTACAGTATACGCAGCGGAATTAAAGAGTCCTTCCTTTAGTTTCTCTAACTCTTGTATCCTCTCTGTCGCAGAGTATTATCAAGAAACTGAACCGATCTTTTATTTTCTTCACAGTCTTCCAATGTATCCTTAGAATCACCTAGACTAGTGTGGGCAATTCTCAACACATGAGATAGATACAGAGAAGAAGAAGAGAAAATAATCAAAGAGGCTTAGAAAAGGACTTGTGTTTTGAGAGAATCTAAAACTATCAGAAAACCAGAGATTAAACTTATCTATCGTCTCAGAAATCTGAACTTGTGACTTCTCTCTAAGCACTCCTTTTATAGACTCAGTTAAGCCATTTAATTTAATTTAAAAATCAATAAAATAATAGCCATTTTAAAGCCCTAGGTCGAAATTATCATGGGCTGTAGGCCCGTGAAATTTCTCATTTGATTATAAGCCCATTGGACTTAAAATCAATGCTTGTATTATTTTCTATTGATTTAATTAATTAAATAATTATTTAAATCCTTTATCAAATTAATTATTTATAATTTTAACCTTGATTTAAACTTATTTATTAATTTAGATGCCAATTTATCTTAATTAATAAATCTGTCCTAATTTCTCTTTTCTTCTCAAAATTGCATAACTCTGTGAAACTATCCAAAATTGACCTGGTCAACTTTGATAATTCTAATTGATAGTTAAATCAAGTAATTGAGACTATCTAGACGATTTTATCCAAGGTACAATGGGGACCATGGGCCTATGGAATCAAGCTCCAATAAGTTATCATAAATCTAACAAATAAATTTACTAACTTATTAATTCCTCGTGACTCCACTATAGACTCGGAATTGCACTCTTGAATTCATAGAACACTCTATAACAAATATAGATAAGCTATTAATTATCCATCGTTACAACCATAATTGTCACTCAATCCTCTATAGACGGTCTACAATGAGATAGGACTGACATACTGTTTTACCCCTCATTGTATTTTATCCTTAAAACACTTAGTTCCTTGTAAATGATATTTCAGTAATAAAATTCAGTAAACTAATTTAATTACTGAAATGAGATCTCTATCATTTAACACCTTGAACCAAACTAAAAAGGAAACCATCATTTCACTTCTTCATCAGAAGCTATAGATGTTCATATCTATGATTAACACTCCCACTCAATTATACTATCGAGTTCCCAAGATGTAAGTATGGGCTAGTCCGTAGGGTAAGTTGGTAACAAACAAGTCAAAGAACTCAAATAATACAATCAGTTAGAATACTAACCACTCAGAATTGAGATTGAATTGACCTATGGTCAACTATATGATATGACTAGAATAGATAATAACGGTATGTTTACTTATCTTATCAACTGTCAATATCGGTCATGTCTGATGTAACAAATACGTCCGATCTTATCTGCTTTGCTAATGTTCTGGAAAGATCATAACACTGTAATGTGTAAGTAGATCATATCATAGATTGGCAAGTCAGTGTAAATCTGGTGCACTGACTAATCTTAGGACTAACTTATTTTGAACATATAATCATATTTATATTCCACTGTGATTACGTCACTATAAATAATATTAGCTATATGCTCGGGATTTAATAGAAGTTTATATTAAACAAATAATCATGAAAATAAAACATGTGAGCAAAGTTATTAACCAAGTCAAAAAATGATTTCGATTCTTTTATTGATAATAAAATGAGATTACAAAGAATTTGGGTTTTAATTAGGGCATAAAACCCCAACAAACTCCCACTTGCACTAATTGAAACTAATGCCTTAATTCTACTAATCCCATTTCCTTGATATGCTTATCAAATGTAGCTTCTGGTAGTGTCTTTGTAAACAGATCAGCAAGATTGTCTTCAGTTACAATCTTCATAACCTTCACAACTCCCCTGGCCACATATTCTCGAATAATGTGATACTTCCTTTCTATATGCTTACTTCTCTTGTGACTTCGAGGTTCTTTCGAGTTGGCTATCGCTCATGTATTGTCACAAAGCAACACAAGCGGTTTATCCATTTCTGGAATAACACCAAGATCCGAATAGAACTTCTTTGGCCAGACTATTTCCTTAGCTGCTTCTGACGCGGCTATGTACTGAGCCTCCATGGTGGAATCTGAGATTGCAGACTGCTTTACGCTTCTCCAAATCATAGGTCCACCCCCAAGAGTAAACACCATTCCAGAAGTAGACTTCCTGTCATCGACATCAGTCTGAAAATCTGAATCAGTGTATCCTACAGGATTCAGAACACCACCCTTGTAGACTAACATATAATCCCTAGTCCGCCTTAAATATTTCAGGATATGCTTAACTGCTATCCAATGTTCCGGTCCTGGGTTTGACTGATACCTGCTCACTACTCCCACTGCATAACAGATATCTGGTCTAGTACACAACATGGCATACATCAGACTTCCAACTGCAGATGCGTAAGGAACTTTTCTCATTGCATCTTCCTCTTCAGGAGTCTGGGGAGACTGCTTCTTTGAACGATGAATTCCATGGCGGGACGGTAGACGCCCTTTCTTGGAATTTGTCATTGAGAAACGTTCAAGCACTTTATTTATGTAAGCTGCTTGAGATAGAGCTAAAAGTTTGTTCTTTCTATCCCTGATGATCTGGATACCTAGAACATAACTCGCTTCACCCAAATCCTTCATCTGGAATTGAGTGCTCAACCAATTCTTCACATCTGATAATTTCTTAACATTGTTTCCAATGAGTAAGATATCACCTACATAAAGAACCAGGAATACCACCATTTGATTTGCCTTCAATTGGTAAACACAAGGTGTTATCCAGATTTTCGGATAGCGTTTAGATGGATAGCCTCGGGGAAGCAGAATTATCAAAGTCTTTCACGAAGGGTGACCAGGGCTCGCGGATGGACAGAAAGGCTTCGCCTCTCCCGTTTAGTGTCTAGCACACTCTTTCAAGCAACCGCGACCCGGAAGCTCGTTAATTCTCCCGGACTCCCGAAGGGATATCCTTCGGGGAAGGTCCTTCCAGGAGAAGCTCTTCAAGTTACCTTCGCGGATACAGTTTCGTGCCTCGCACGGAAGAAGACCAGGCGGTCGAGTCACGGAGGAGGCATAGTTGGAATGATACTCACCTAACACAGGATCCCGTCTGACAGGTCGAGGCCGCACACATCCCAGCACGCCTAAAAGTGCCTTTTCGCCTACTGTTCTGCTGACAGCCTGGAAAAGACGGCTGCCTTTTGACATTCCCCATATTTTCATGTAATTATACCTGCGTAGAGCCTGGTAGCCATGCTACTACGGTAATTGTATTCCCTATTTACGACTGGTGTAATTAAGACTCATGGGGGCAGAGTAAAACCTTAATCCAAAACCCTAGCTATAAAGACCTCCTCATTTTACGAGAGGAGGCCAACAGATTAAATAGCAAGAACTCTGCCAAAATCTCTCTAGCTTGATCTTCTTCAAGAGAACCCGAGAGAAACATTGTGAGTTGTGAGGTTCTTGTACACCAGCCATTGAACTGTAATTCTCTACAAGTATAATAACATCGACTCGTGGACTAAGGCTCGTTAACGCCTGAACCACGTAAAAAACCTATTTGTCTATTTATATTTCTGCACTTCTACAGTTCTTATCTTTTTATTATTTTGTTTGTATTCGTTTCCGAAAAACTCAGTAAACATTTTGGTGCTTTCATTGAGAGCTGTAGGGAGTTGTTAGTCAACTCTTTTTCTGTGTACGTTTTTTTTTTTTTTTTTTTTGTATTCACTCCGTACTGAAAAGATGGTGACTATGAGAAAATCCGCGGTTGACAAGAATGCTAGGGTCAACCCCGATACTATGATGGAAGATGCGGTACAAAACGAACCCTCGACAGCCCAGACCGAAGGAGAAAGTACCCACGACTCGGACTACCAAGGTGAAGACCCGACATCCCGCCAGGATCGGGTCAGTACTGAAGATACGACATACTTAGAAAACGAAGAAGAGTATGTCCGAGACGGTTACTACAAAGACGGCTACTACTACGAGAAGGATCCAGAACTGGTCCAAGTAGCCGAAGAACTGGTGGCCTCTAAGGCCAAGCTTGCTGAGCAGGAGCGCGTCTCCGAAAAAATGCAGCACATGATGGAGTGCCTCCAAAGCAAGTTCGGAGATCTAGGCGACTCGGACGAGGACGCCTCTGTTTTAGGTGGTGCTGATGCCACCATGCCGGATCCCGCCGCTACTGGACCATCCAAAGCCGCCCCTAACAAGGGCAAAGAAAAAGTTGGGGAGCCTGTGCGTACTAACGCCCCTGCACCTCCTAAAGGCGTGAATCACCAGGCCGACTGCCCCCCCCCCCCCGCGCGCAGAAGGTCTCTGGCGCTCCTAAGCCCAGACGTCCTTCAGCCCCAAGGGGGCACTCTGTGCCTAAAGGGCCCGGTGCTAAGGCACCCAGGCCTAGGGGAAGGAACAACCGCCCCAGTGATTCCGTCAACCAGGACGGTCGGGCTGCAGACACGCACTCCGAAGATAGCTGGTCCACGGTGGACCTAAGAAGAAGGTTGGAGGCCAAGTATGAAAAGGCCAAAGGAGAAAAGGCCCGGCCTCGCGGAGATGACCTGCGAAATCATCTCAACGACAAGCTCCGGGGACGTGACCTCCCGGAGAGCGATACAAAGAGGCTCGAGGAACAGATCGCTGCCTTGACCAAGCTGGTCCGGATGCAAAGTGGGGCCCTGTCAGACTCTGAGGAGGAAGACCCGGAACCATGTATTCGGAGGATCGCGGAAACGCCCCTTCCGGAGAACTTCAAAATGCCTCATATAGAATTATATGAGGGGAGGACAGACCCGCGCACCCATCTAGCTAAATACAACAAGATGATGCAAGTGGCACGCGTCAGTGAGGATGCCAAATGCATGTGCTTCTCACTCACCCTTACCAAATCCACGGAGGACTGGTGGAAGAGATTAGCTCCCGGATCCATCCACAGTTGGAAGGAGCTACAGTCTGCATTCAGGAGGCAGTTCATTGCTGCCCGGGACCACGACATGGAGGTTGGTTCCTTAACCAACATCAAGCAGCTACCCAATGAGAGCCTCAAAGCTTTCATTCAAAGAATGATGGAAGCTGCTGCTAAGACCAAGGTCAGCGATGACATGAAGCTGATCGCCCTTCAATCGGGACTTACCGTCGGCTCCCTGCTATGGGGAGAAATGCAAAGGAGACGAGCAGAAACTCTGTCCGAATTCATGTCAAAAGCTCAGGGAATCATCAACCTTGAGGATGCCTACCAACAAGCCTTTGGAGTTCCCCCAGCTCCGACGCCCTCCGTGACTGCACCGAGCTTTGCTTCGCAAGCTCCCGCACCAGCCCTCACGCTTCCAGGAGCCCAGTTCACTCCAAGCGTGTATGGGCCTTCCGCGTCTGCTCAGACGCCGAGTCAAACCCATTTCTCTGGGTACGGAGATGTACAAACCGGATGTAGTATCGCTCCCGGCCCATCGCAACCGCAAGCGGAAGGCCCAGAACAAAACCTGAGCCAATCGCGGAAGAAACTCCAACCGGGGGGACCATTCAAAGAAACCCCGGAAGAACTATGAGCCCAAGTTCACGGAGTACACCAGTTTGATAGACTCACGAGAGAATGTCTATCGGGCGACCTGTAATATGGTCAACTACAGGAAGCCCCCGAAAGTGTCTCACGGAGGAAGGCGTCCGCGAGACTCCAATAAGAGGTGTGAGTTCCACGGAGACGTGGGGCACACCACGAACGAATGCCTTCAGCTGAAGGATGAGATCGAGTCCCTGGCAAGAGCGGGACACCTCGGTCAATGGGTGAGGATACCCATAATCTATCCCGGACAGGGAGTAGTTCACGGAGCTGCGTACTCTCCGGGACAGAGGGGGATCGCTAGCGCTCCTGGAGCCGGTCACCCCCAAGCTCCTGGATCTCAGTTCCCAGCGCTTCCTGCTCCGACCTCTCCGGCACCCATTGCCATGTTGACTCCAGGACCCGGAAAACCATATCCGCCAGGCCTTGCTCCGCCACCCGTTGACGGACATGTAGCCACCATTTCCGGAGGACCGCACCTTGCCGGAAGCACCCGCAACTCCCAGAAAAGGTACTTGAGGGAGTTAGAACACACCGGGGAGATGTGCGCCTTGGTTCAGTCACCTGCTCAGCGTCCTCGAATGATGGATCTTCCCATCACCTTCACGGAAGATGACGCCCGACATGTACACTTCCCCCACAACGATCCCCTCATCGTGGAAGCCCAGATCGCCAATAAGAAGGTGTCACGGATCCTAGTCGATAATGGAAGCTCCGTAAACATCCTCTTCAAAGTTGCCTTCCACGCGATTGGATTAACCGAGACAGATCTAACCCCATGCCCCATCCAGCTTCAGGGGTTCAATGGGGATGCACTCATGCCCTTAGGCAAAATTCAACTTCCAGTCACCCTCAGAGGAGACAGCGACGCTTGTGCCTTCAAGCACTGCACATTCGTGGTGGTCGACTGCCCCACGGCGTATAATGCCATCCTAGGCCGACCGGTCCTAATCGATGTTGGGGCCATAACCTCGATACGCCACTTATGCTTGAAGTTTCCATGCGACAACGGGCATATCGACACCCTCCGGGGAGACCAACGAAGTGCACGAAGCTGTTATAACGTCTCCGTCCGATCCGTCTACACGGTCCAGGAGGCGATTGTTGCCGCACCTTTGGCAGAGGATTTACCAGAAACTGGGGGTGCCCAAGGGGCATACGTTGACAAACTCGACCCTAGAGTGGGGGTCGAGAGGGCGATAGAGCCGATGGAGGAAGTCGAAGAGGTGATCCTCAACTCGGGAGATCCCACCAAAGTCATTCAAGTGGGGAAAAACCTTCCATCGGCCATTCGAGAAAAGGTCGTGGCCACTGTGAAGAATAATCAGGATATTCTGGCATGGTGCCACGCTGATATGACGGGGATTAATCCTAATGTTGCGTGCCACGCACTCAACATAGACCCATCTGCAACTCCAGTTCGCCAAAAGAGGAGGCCGTTAGACCCAGTGAGGGCCGAAGCAGTCAAAGCTGAAGTGGACAAGCTGATGTCCATAGGCTTTCTCCAGGAGTCACTCTATCCCGTGTGGTTGGCCAACCCGGTTCTGGTCCCGAAACCCAATGGGTCCTGGAGAATGTGTATTGACTTCACGGACCTGAACAAGGCCTGCCCAAAAGACTGTTTCCCTCTTCCGCGAATCGATCAGATGGTAGACGCTACTTCCGGGTATGAACTCTTATCCTTCATGGATGCATACTCCGGATACAACCAGATCAAGATGCATGTCGCGGACCAGGAACACACCAGCTTCCTCACGGACAAGGGTGTCTACTGTTACGTGGTCATGCCTTTCGGTTTGAAGAATGCTGGGGTGACATACCAGCGTCTAGTAAACAAGATGTTCAAGGACCAGCTGGGGAGGAACATGGAGGTGTATGTAGACGACATGTTGGTGAAATCCAAGACCTCCGGGGACCACAGTGACGACCTTGAGGAAGCTTTCGCCGTGATCCGAAAGCACGGAATGAAACTGAATCCGAAGAAATGTACCTTCGGGGTCTCGTCTAGGAAGTTCCTCGGTTTCATTGTCAGCTCCCGCGGAGTGGAGGCCAACCCTGAGAAAATTAAGGCGTTCATAGATATGCCTTCTCCCCGAAAGCATAAGGATGTCCAAAGCGTTACCGGAAGGATGGCTACTCTCAGCCGCTTCGTATCTAAGGCCACTGACAAATGTGTCCCCTTCTTCAATGTGTTGCGAGGAAACAAGAGGTTCGAGTGGACCCCCGAATGCGAAGCAGCCTTCCAACACCTTAAGGAACATCTAACTCGAGCTCCCATTCTGTCCAAACCTGTCGAAGGAGAGGCGTTGTTCTTGTACTTAGCTGTGACAAAGCATGCTGTAAGTGCCGCTCTCGTCCGGGAAGACGGCCGTCTCCACCTCCCTGTGTATTACGTGAGCAAGAGGTTACTGGACGCCGAGTCCAGATATTCAATGATCGAGAAACTCTCCCTCTGCTTGCTAATCGCTTCGCGGAAGCTAAGGCCCTATTTCCAGGCGCACACCATCAGAGTACTCACCAACCACCCTCTCCGGCAAGTCTTGCAGAAGCCCGAGTCTTCTGGCAGATTACTTAAATGGGCCATGGAACTGAGCCAGTTTGACATCCACTACCAGCCACGTGTTTCCATAAAAGGCCAAGCTCTCGCGGACTTTATTGTGGAATGCTCAGGAATGAATGACCTCCCGGAAGATCCTGTCCCGGAACTTCCCACATGGAAGGTCTATGTAGACGGAGCCTCAAATGAAAAAGGAGCTGGAGCAGGGGTTATCCTAATTTCTCCCCAAGGACATCAGCTCCAGAGCGCCATCCGTTTCACGTTCCCAGCATCCAACAACGAGGCAGAACACGAAGCCATGCTAGCTGGATTACAACTGGCCAGAGAAGTCGGAGCCCAAAAAATCGAAGTATACAGCGACTCCCTACTTGTGGTAAACCAAATATCCGGAGAATACCAGATGAAAGGCGAAAAAATGGCTGCCTACGTGTCTCTCTCCCGCGGCCTCCTGCAGCATTTCAAAGGCTACCAAATCCGCCAGGTCCCCCGGGACCAGAATTCACTCGCGGACACACTGGCCAAGCTTGCAACAGACCCGGAGATTGAACAATATGGCCTAGTGCCCATCGGGCACTTAGAAGCACCTAGTACTGAGACACAGAGAGTAAATGCCATCATCGACCATTACCATTCCTGGATAGGACCCATCCTCAGATTTCTCACCACCGGAGAGCTCCCCACTAATAAAGCTGACGCAAGAAAGCTCCAATATCAAGCTCCCCGATACGTGGTTATGGATGGAAAGCTTTACCGCAGGGGGTTGTCCATACCCTTCCTTAGGTGTGTTGCCGGAACCGAAATCAGCACCATCATCCATGAGATTCACGGAGGCTTCTGTGGCGACCATACCTCCGGGCTGAGCCTCTCCAAAAAGATCCTTCGTCAAGGATACTTCTGGCCCACCATGAAGAAGGATTGTGTGGATTATGTCAGAAAATGTGAGCAGTGCCAGAGGTACGCCAAGGTTCCGCGAGCGCCGCCTACAGAAATTACCCTAATGACCAGCCCCTGGCCGTTCGCCGTTTGGGGCATTAACCTAGTAGGTTCCCTTCCAACTGGAAGGGGTGGAGTGAAGTATGCCATAGTCGCGGTAGACTACTTCACCAAATGGGCTGAAGCTGAACCTATGAACACGGTCACGTCTAAGAAAGCACTGGACTTTGTCATCAAGAATATAGTGTGTCGTTTCGGGCTTCCACGTAAAATTGTGTCCGACAACGGGAAGCAATTTGATAGTGAGCATTTCACGGACTTCTGTGCTTCGCATGGAATCATCAAAAGCTTTTCCGCAGTCGCCAGACCTCAAGCTAATGGGCAAGTGGAAGCGGTGAACAAAATCTTAAAGACCATGTTGAAGAAAAAACTCCAAGCATGCAAGGCTCACTGGCCGGAAGAGCTTCCACGAGTACTTTGGGCCTATCGCACAACAGAGAGAACTTCGACGGGGCACACACCTTATTCCATGACCTTCGGTTGCGAGGCCGTCATCCCAGTAGAAACTATGATCCCCTCTCACAGGCAGGACACCTACAACCCTACCCGGAACCACGCCCTTCTCCAGGAGTCCCTGGACATGATCGAAGAGCTCCGGGAGCAGTCACAGGTCCAACTCAAAATGTACCAAGGCAAGATAGCCCGACACTTCAACACAAGAGTCAAGAGCCGTACATTCGAAGTTGGGGACCTTGTCCTACGGAGAGTATTTCCTGCTACGCAGGATCCGGGAGTGGGAGTCCTCGGACCCAACTGGGAAGGCCCCTATGAAGTCCAAGAAAAAGTGGGCCATGGGACGTATCACTTAAAGAGACTAGACAGATCTAAAGTCCCGCGCGCTTGGAACGCGGAGCACCTCTGCCGTTACTATCAGTAGGCCCCGGACTATCTAGTCGAAAGCCCTTGGTGAACGTAGCAAAAATGTAAAATATGGAGATAATCCTCCCAGCTGTAAAACACATGCCTAACAGGCTAATTTAATAAAACACGGAGAGTTTCACTCCGCTTTTACTGCATTTTTTATCCCTTTGTTCCAAGCTGCGTTTTAACAAGTGACCACGCGGTCCGGAGACGTCCGGACCCCACGCTCACTTGGGGGGGTATACATGGCTAAGGCATAGCCATACGCCCCTTGAACAAAACATAAAGAGAACACCACTTATGTGCTAGCATTGTGTTTGAAATTTTTAAATTGATTAAGCTTAGGTTGATTTGTTTCCATGAACATATTTGCATTACGTGTCATGTGTGCATTATGTGGTTATGTGAAAATTGCCATGAAAATATCTGCCATTATGCATCATGAAAATTATCTCCTGTGTAGCCCAGCGATGAACAGGACTGGAGGTTGGGGCACATTCGGAGAGCTACGCCGAAACACCCCCAACTTCCTGACAAGTCCTTCGCAGAATACTCCGCGACCGCTGAAAGCTTTGCTTCGCAAGCTTTAGCTCCGGGTCTCATAAAGTAATGCATGGCAAGATCCGCGACCGCTGAGAGCTTTGCTTCGCAAGCTCCAGCTCCGGGTCCCGCAAGGCGAAAGATGGCAAGATCCGCGACCGCTGTAAGCTTTGCTTCGCAGGCTTCAGCTCCGGGTCTCACAAAATAATGCATGGCGAGCTCCTCGACCAGTGCAAACTTCGCTTCGCAAGCTTCAGCTCTAGGAGCAAATATAATCGATCCCCCAATTACAGCAGGCCTTGCTTCGCAAAGCCCCTGCTCCAGGATCGCACATGGTAGGCGTGACGATTTCCTCGACCGCAACGAACTTTGCCTCGCAAGGTTTCATGCCAAGTCCCTGAAGTCGGCCACCGTGAGGTCCGCAACGACAGTTAGTTTTACTTCGCAAAGATCTAGCCCTAAGTCTAGCGACGCTCACCAAAAGAACTCTCGTTCCGGCACCATCCCGCGGAATCGTATTAAGTGTTGGCCTCGCAAGCTTTGTAAAGATCGCGATGGGAAGATGGAACGGGTCACCTTAGCCATCCCAGCGAACGGTATAACTACACGTCCCGAGATTGGCTATTTACCTTAGGAAAGCTGAGTACGATGAAAGAGGGAGTCTGGCCGTTGGAACCAAGAACCCTCCGTAACCTAGAAACTACGAGGGAAAAGACATAAGCCGTTGGAGCTTCAAGTTAGAAATGCATAGGTTCTGGCCGTTGGAACCTAAACCTCATGCGCCCCTACAGCAGTTTCTATCGTATAAAAGTCTCTACCCTAAGCACAAAATTAAACAAGGAACTCAGCAGAAAAGGAAAGAAGAAGTCTATAATTATTACAATGAAGGCCCTGCGGACCGGACATCTGTGATGTTCCCGCAATTAAAAAAGAGTACAGGAAGCTTCGCCCCAAAGGAAAATAAAGAAAAAAAATTTACACAAAGGATAAGACCCCTTCAAGCACTGGGGGTGGCAGCGGCTTCCACGACCGGGGTCTCGGAGACAGCGGTTTCAACTGGGGCTGGCGGAGTCGGCTCATTGGAAGGTGGAACTTCATCACTGGCAGGTTCAGAGGTCCCCGCCTCTTCGGGATCTTCTGCCTCGGGGGCTCCAGCAGGTTCGTCGATGTTATAAGTCTGGACGAACACCTCTGGGCTTTGATCCCACGCCTGTATCTTTTCCCTCATGGCGGCGGCGTCCTCTCCCAGGTAGCCTACTACCTCCGGGTTTATTTTCCAAAGTTGGTGCATGAGGACCACGTGGGATAAATTAATCGTTCTATTCAGCACCACCTCGGCATCTTCCTTCTCCTTCAAGCGCTCCGCCTCAGAGGTCGCCAGCTTTGCCTCCGCGACAGCCAATTGAGCCCTCAGTTTTTCCAGCTCGGCCTTGGATGCATCCCGCTCTCCCTTAAGGGAATCAATCTCCTTGCGCTGTACCTTATTTTGGTCCAGCAAGGATCGCTTCTCGGTCACATGCCCCCTGACAGCGAATTGCAAGGCTCCAATCTGTTTATCCTTCTCAGCGAGCCCCAACTCCTGCATAGACGCGAGATCCTTGCTCCTCTTGTGATCTTGCTCCTCCTCGTGCAGCCTCTTCTGAAGAGTGGCATATTCCTCGTTCTGCTTAAGGAGGAGATTATTTTTCGATTGCAAGCGGGCATCCAGGGTATCCTTCTCCTCCCTGGCCTGGGATAGCTCTTCCTGGAGCTTGGAGTTCTTGGCCTTCAAGTCATCCGACCGCTGCTTGAACTCATTCTCCGCGCTGGCCCGGTACTCTTGATATTTGGCAAGATATTTCTTGTCCGCCTCTTCTTCAGCCTTGCGCCGGGCCTGGTTAATCTTCTCCACAGCCTCCCCCTTTATGCTCTCGACCTGTTGGGTCAGTTTTTGCTTCTCCGCCTCCAAGGCCTGGCGAGCCACCTGGCTCTCCTCCAGCTGAACCAGAACTGCACCCACCTCCCGGAACGAGCGTTCCGCGATGAGAGAGGCCTGCGAGGAAAGACAACAGAATGAGTTAAGTAGAACCAAATGTACTAAGACAATTGATCTCAGAACACAACAACTGGCAGCTTACCCCAGAAAGTTGCTGCTTTACGGCATGTGTCAGCAACAGCGGGTCCTTACTGCTACTGATGGCCCATTTCTCAGAATTGAGCTCGCACAAGCTCAGGGCCATGTCCTCCATCATCTCTGCTCCGAACGGCGCCAATGCACGTCCGAGCCTAGGCACCAGCCTCTTCTCCAAGGCTGGGCCATCCAAAACCGCTCCAGCCGGGTGAAGGGATCTCACCCCTTCTGCCAGCTCAGCTCTCTTCACGGCAGACAGGTTGTCTGCCCTTCCCTGAGTAACAGCCTTCTCGGCCTCCAACCGCCTCTTCAAAAAATTATCAGCCCATCTTACACCCTCCAGGAGGGCAGCGGGGAAACGGGTTGGTTTCTGAGGGAAGTGGAACTTCAGGCCAAGCTGAGGAAGGCTTGTTTGTTGAGAAAGTGGAAGAGAAGGAGAAGAAGGAGACCCCGAAAGGGTGGACTCCCTTTGGACTGGAGGAGGAAGTAGACGGGGTATTAGGGACGGTAGCGAAGACACTACCGCCCCGGTTTGTTGTTGCTGCTGATGTTGCTGTTGTTTTTGCTGCTGCTGTGGCGGTGTTGGTTGTCTTTGTTGTTGTTGTTGTTGCTTTTGCTGTTGGGGTTGTGGTTGCTGCTGGGTGGGGGTAGTCTGGCAGAGACTGCGCGCAGCCCGGAGGTCTCCATCACCTCCGGGAGAAGAATGTCTAAGGCGTTTCTTCTTGTCGCCCTCAGCCTCTCCTCCGGGGCGCTTGCTCACCCCGGCCATCTTCGCGGGGAACACAAGACCTTCCCCCTCGCTGCTACTACTCGAGACCACCATGTTCTCGGAAGGCCCCTTGACAGGAGGCTTCTCCACCACGGGCACGATTGCCCTCTCCACCACCAGAGACCCTTGTGCCTCGCCACTTGTCTTCTTGGGTGTGGCAGCTTTACCTCCCCTACCAGCTCCGGCCTTTCGTCCTTTCCCCTTGGGCGGGTCTTGGCTGGTGGCGGCCTTCTTGATAAGTGAGGTAGCTCTCCCCAACATCTTTGCCTCGGGATGTTCTGCAAGAAATGTACAAAGCAAGGTTAACCAACCAGCAAGCGATGTGAAAAAAGATAAGCAGAAAACAAAACAAGCCACGACATAAAAGCACAAACAAGTCCACCAGCAGGGAACAAGAAACAAAAAAGAGAAAAGTTTGAAAAGGACGACCATGCACGAGAAACGTGGATGGCCTTCCCCGAGCAAAACAAGACACCGCTTCCTGCTCCAGGAAGCTCCCGTACTCCTTGAAGTCCGGGAATGACATGCTGAGGGAAGAAGGGTCAACCATGGTGACACCTTCTGGCAGACTACCATCACTCAAACACCCGAGGAGCTCATCTACCCTATCGCAATATCTGTCAAAGGGTATCCTACACGGATCTAGCCTAAGGAAACGGGGATCGAACCCCATCTGAGAAGTCCGGGAAACCTCAGACAGGCTGGGGGTGTGGATCAATCGAAAGCTAGTCTTACCTTTCCCGGAGGTACCAGCTCCCGGAGTCCCTTCATTGGGGTAAGCTGCGGCGTGGCGAGCCTCGATTTCTTCTTCCTCCGATTGGGGGTCGGGGAACCTCTCAGCCCAACTAAGGGATAAATTATTCTCGTCCTGGGCCGCCTGGCAGATCACCTTGGACAGCTTCAGGGCAATCTGCTCCCGGACGTCAGCTGACACCTGACTTTGCCCCCTGCCACTCACTGGCTCAATATTTTGGAAAGAGGTGAGTAGCCCATACTCCCTCAAAGATTCGGTGGTCACAAGTCCTTCCACCTTCAGCTCTTCCTCCGAGAGCCCCTCGTAGAAGTTTGACCTCCTTATCATCTCCGCACATCGAGGTGTCCGCGGGACGACTTCTGCAAAATCCAAACACGAGTGTTAGAGATCCTCCCGGAAGGCAAACCAAACGTGAAGAAACAAAGTTAGAAAAGAAAGGAAGGAGCACTTACCAGGGACTTTGAAGTCCAAAGACAGAGCTGGCACCCTCTTCAATGGGAAGCCAGTCGTCAGGAACCAGTACTCCCGGAGATCTGGAACCCTCGCGGTATGACATGTGGGACACATCACGTCCGGATACCTCTCCAGCCTATAAAACCCCACCTTGTCTGCATGACCTCTCATGGGCTGAGACTTCAGCCCATAGAAGTATAGCACCTCCTCCGGGGTAGGGGCCTCCAGGTCCCGGGACTTGCAAAAGATATACCACCCCGCTAGAAGCTTGTAGCTGGGGGGAATCAACTGGAAGGGGGCAATCCCCGCCTTCACGCAGAAGTTGGCAAAATAACTTCTTAGGGGCAAGTGTGCCCCACACACTATGTGTGCCCAGCTCCAGGCACCAAAACCTTCGTGACTCTGGCTGGCAGACTCACCCAGCACCGACAGGTGGTGCCACATCAGGCCTGGGATGTTCTTCAGGCCTGCCTCTGAGGAATACAGCTCCAGCATGCCGTAGTTCCTGAACAGGTTCGGCTTCTAGTCCATCTCCCAGATGGAACTGTTGATAGTCGGTGGGCTAGCCGCGGCCACCTTAGCTTTTGCTTTCCCCTTTGCGCCGGCAACAGGGGAACCTTGCTCCTGGGCAGATTCAGCCTCTACCGCAGCGATGATTTGTTCCTTTGAGGTGTTTGTCACTGAGCAAAAGAAACAAAGAAGAAAACACTCCAAGCAGTCAGCACCCTTGTCATACCCTAACGGTATTAAAGGCATCGGGGAGACCCTCCCCGAAAACTGCTTGGAGAGGCTCCCACCGAGCTTGCCGAGGGGTTGGCACCATGCCACCCGGAGGACAGCAAGGAACCAGATTCAAACTTCGAGCCTAAGCCCGCTGAGAGAAGTGTTTTCCCAGGGGAAGACACCCTAAAGGCGTTCACGCTTATGCCCTAAAATAACAAACCAGAACAACACAAGCAGACGAGAAACAACTTTCCAAAAGCAAATCGTCAAAGCATGCAAAGAAATGACTTATTGACTCACATCAGTCACATGCCTATCATAGCCCTATTCACGCATGCATAAAGATGACACCGGCAGAAAACTCAACCCTAACAACTACCAACAATCTGAGGTTTAGAAGGAAAAAGCAAAGTAAAAATACTTACTGGTATTCGGGTAGTTGAAGATTGAGGAAGTAACCGGGTCACTGCACCGCACGAGCACGTGAAGTAAAGACTGCAAAGACAACCAATGATTCAAACCTAGAACTTCGGCGAACAAACCTACTGCCAAATCGAAAGAAAAGTTTCTGGATTCCTTACCAAAAGAAGTGGCGAATTCGAAGGAAAGGAAGCTTGAGAGTTCGAAAATTTGGGAATCTGAGAATCTGAAAGCTCGAAAATTTGAAAGCGTAAAGAGGAAGAAGGGTCCGTTCCCTCGTTTTTATAGCAGGAACGAAGTCATTTCGAATTCCACAAATGGACGGTCCCGATCTTCCCATACCGCATGCATCAGATCCGACGGCTGGGGATGAAGTGCCGGTCCCATTTATGACTCCTCGGATGGGAATAAAGTATTTATTTCCCATCATTGTTCCATCTCGGGCCCGGTGTACCATTAAATACCGTCAAATCACTACTCAGACGCCTGACGCACGCATATTCAGCCAGTCGCCTCACGCACACGTCTTGGTCACAGAGCCATTCCCTGCATGACGCGTGGCCCTTGCCACACTTGAGTACTTGAGTTCAAGCAGAAGAAATTTCCTTTTTTTTCGTACTAACACTCAGACGAGAAAAAGGAACCCTTCCAGGAACACAGGAGGTGACCCCTCGCCTAATCTAGACACCAGAATACCCGGAGGACTGTACAAGCTCCCGGACCTCTCAAGCTCCGTGACCTTGGGGGGTAAATGTTATCCAGATTTCCGGATAGCGTTTAGATGGATAGCCTCGGGGAAGCAGAATTATCAAAGTCTTTCACGAAGGGTGACCAGGGCTCGCGGATGGACAGAAAGGCTTCGCCTCTCCCGTTTAGTGTCTAGCACACTCTTTCAAGCAACCGCGACCCGGAAGCTCGTTAATTCTCCCGGACTCCCGAAGGGATATCCTTCGGGGAAGGTCCTTCCAGGAGAAGCTCTTCAAGTTACCTTCGCGGATACAGTTCCGTGCCTCGCACGGAAGAAGACCAGGCGGTCGAGTCACGGAGGAGGCATAGTTGGAATGATACTCACCTGACACAGGATCCCGTCTGACACGCCTGACAGGTCGAGGCCGCACACATCCCAGCACGCCTAAAAGTGCCTTTTCGCCTACTGTTCCGCTGACAGCCTGGAAAAGACGGCTGCCTTTTGACATTCCCCATATTTTCATGTAATTATACATGCGTAGAGCCTGGTAGCCATGCTACTACGGTAATTGTATTCCCTATTTACGACTGGTGTAATTACGACTCATGGGGGCAGAGTAAAACCTTAATCCAAAACCCTAGCTATAAAGACCTCCTCATTTTACGAGAGGAGGCCAACAGATTAAATAGCAAGAACTCTGCCAAAATCTCTCTAGCTTGATCTTCTTCAAGAGAACCCGAGAGAAACATTGTGAGTTGTGAGGTTCTTGTACACCAGCCATTGAACTGTAATTCTCTACAAGTATAATAACATCGACTCGTGGACTAGGGCTCGTTAACGCCTGAACCACGTAAAAAACCTATTTGTCTATTTATATTTCTGCACTTCTACAGTTCTTATCTTTTTATTATTTTGTTTGTATTCGTTTCCGAAAAACTCGATAAACACAAGGCTCATCAATATTTTATTCAAAGCCATAGGTCTTGATTATTTCATCAAACCTAAGTCCATAGATGGACCTATTCAACTTGCAAACTTTTCCTTCTGTTCCAACTACTTTAAATCCTTCTGGCTGATCCATATAAATGACTTCGTCAAGCTTTCCATTAAGAAAAGCTGTCTTGACGTCCATTTTCCAGATCTCATAGTCGAGAGCGGCTACTATGGATAGGAGGATGCAAATGGATTTGAGCATGGCTACCGGACTAAAAGTTTCCTCATAGTCCACGCCTTCTCTTTGGGTATAACCCTTTGCCACTAATCGAACTTTATAAGTCTCGATATTTCCATAAAAACCTCGCTTCTTCTTGTAGATCCACTTGCACCCAATGGCCTTAAATTCACTAGGTGCTTCCACAAGATCCCAGACGGAATTTGAGTACATGAACTCCATTTCCTGTTTCATGGATTCGAGCCATAGTTCCTTTTCAGGGCTAGCCATTGCCTGTTTGAAAGACAATGGATCATCATCACTAGTGTCACCAACAACCATATTGGTTTCACCATCCAAACCATAGCAAACTGGGTTCCTAGAAACCCTCCCACTACGACGAGGCTCTGTGACTGTTTGCTCAGGAACAGTGGTACTTTCTTCATTTAAATTGACTTGCGTCAGTTGAACATGAAGAGTGGGAATTTCATCATCAACTTGCATTGATGATGATGAAACATTGGTTGGAGTCAATTCTTTAACCATCTCCTCTAAAACTACTTTGCTGCGAGGTTTAAAGTTCTGGACATAGTCATTTTCCAGAAAAGTAGCATTCGTAGAAGTAAACACTTTCTTTTTAGAATGACTATAGAAAAGTCCACCCTGAGTACCTTTAGGATAGCCAACAAACATGCAAACTTCAGTTTGCGGTTCTAGCTTTCCATCATTTTTCCTCAGGACGTGAGCGGGACACCCCCAGATTCTATAATGGCATAAACTAGGTTCACGAACATTCCAGCGTTCTAAACGTGTTTTGGGGATTGATTTAGACAGCACGACATTGAGAATGTCATTCGCGGTTTCAATTGCATGTCCCCAGAACGAAGTTGGTAGAGTTGAGTAACTAAGCATGCATTTAACCATTTCCAATAAAGTTCTGTTCCGGCGTTCCGCTACACCATTTTCTTGCGGAGTACCTAGGGCAGTAAGTTGTGATAAAATCCCAAGTTCAGGTAAATGATCTTGGAACTGCATATCCACATATTCTCCACCCCTATCAGATTGCAAGATCTTTAACGTTTTACCTAATTGGTTCTGAGCCATTGCTAGGAATTCCTGAAACTTTGAAAATGTTTCTGATTTCCTATGCATTAGGTAAAGACATGAGTATCTAGAGTAATCGTCAATGAAAGTGACAAAATACTCAAAACGACCCCTGGCTTGTACATTCAAAGGTCCACAAACATCTGAATGCACAAGACCAAGTGGTTCTTTGGCCCTATCACCCTTTGTAGAGAATGGACGCTTGGTCAGTTTGCCTTCTAGACAAGATTCACAGACAGGTAATTCACCTAAGGTGAGTTCCCTCAAAGGTCCGTCCTTTGTAAGTCTTTGAATTCTATCATAGCCAATGTGACCTAGTCTCAAGTGCCATAAATACGTCATATTATTGTTATCGGTCTTTTGACCTTTATTGGTCCTAGGTTTAGCTACTTTGAATAAATCATTATTAAGAGCGAGGGGTTCGTTAGGTCACAGAATATAAAGCCTGTTTTCCAAACATGCAATACACAATTGTGATCCATTGAAAGAAATAGATATATTAGAACTTGTGAAAGTTGTTGACGCAGTTCTTCGGCAACAGATAATTATATGAATAAGGAGAGGGATTAGTGATAAATGATGAACCGTAATAGATGAATGATCTCAAAGGAAGATTATAACTCGAATACTTTTTTAGGTGGTTCAAAGGTTAAAATCCTTCAAGTCCACCAACCAATATTATTTATATATCTCTGATATTCCTTATAGGGTTTTTCTTTACAAATTAGAAGCCAACCCTTTGCAACACTCAGGGTCTCCATATTTATAGGGAGAGGACACCTGGGTGTTGGCAAAAGGGGGTCATCCCGTGACCTTCTTACCCATCATGTCACTTCTGTGACATTCATGATTAATTCCTAAAACCTGACAATGAAGTGTGGTCTAATCAATAGGTAAGGGGGATAATGGGCCGCATGGCCCAAACCAGTCGTGGGGTGCCTGAACACGCACGTTTAAGTTGCGTGTCCGAGATTTCAGGAATGAAGTAGACACGTGATGTCTGATATGCGCACATTTACATTGCGTGGTTGACTTTATAAAGGGTCGGACGTGTCAACTCCAGCTCGTACCCCGAGCTTGATGTAGTCTCAGCTCGTGGGGTCCACGCTGCTGACCCAATCCCTGAGTATTCTTACTAAACCATTGGCTACCTCGAGCTAAAGAGGTAGAGATTTGTAACAGCAGCTCCGGGTAGGAGCTTCCACGTGGCTGATAGGATTATGCCTATTCCCATCTCGCTAATAACCCGTGGATATTTAGGGCGTACATTTGCCCCCCAAGCCCCTGCTCGTGGCATATGACATCATATGTGGCCACAATGGGGGCTTTTAGGTTTCCTTGTGGACTCTTCATATCCCGCCCATTACGCTGGTGTCAGATACATGGAGCATCGTGGTTGGTGACGGTCCGTCTTTCGAGAATCGCATTAAATGGCCTAGCCTATCTTCGGCCGTCGTTTCGTCTTTCGAGTTGTGATCCTCGTATCCTACATTAAGACAATCGAATGGCCCTCATTCTTTTGCCTTTTACGTATATATAAGGGTGGCCACCTTCTGCATGAGCCACCTTTTGTTTGAAAAAATTTCTCATCTTCTTCCTTCTCTCTTCTCAGTCTCAAAACCCTTTCTTTCTTCCGGTCACTGTTCCAGACGCTCCTGAGTTTCAGACACAAGGGTTCTTTCGTGACTCCGGTTCTGAGGATTCCACCAGGATCCCAACTCTGACGCTTTTTTCAGTCTTTACGCAGCAAAAAACTTCTATAAGTCCTCTGTTTGTTATATGCTTTAAATGTTTCCATTTTTCTTCGCTTAGGTGAACTTCCTTCTTAGCCGCATGCAGTAGGTTATTTTTCTTTGCTGGTATTTTGTGCATAGGTTTTTATCCTAGGGGTATCGACCATAGGACAGAGAATTCTTAGGAACATGACTCATAGGACAAAGTTCTGGGGTGATTTTCTGGGTAAAAAATTTTATGCCTGTTTGGAACAGCAAGTTTATAGGGTGCAAAAACCGGGTAGCTTATGAGACACGCTTCACAGGCGGCTTTGCCTTTCGAAACTTTCCTTCCAAGGCAAACTTTATCTTGACCCTCCTGACACACAGATCTCGAGCAATCGGGGACCCGTTGGGAGCATAGACGCGCGTTCATAAAACCGGGTGGTCTCACTCGCCGCGAGCTGAGATTACCTCAGCCCATGTAAAGGAAACCATTCTTCGCGCTGGATTCTTTCTTGTGCTTAGGTTGCCTTTCCTAAACTTTCTTCTTTGTTCATTAGGCGACCAGATGGGACCCAAGAAGAGCGCATCCAAGAAAAGTGCTGGCAACTCGTCCTCCCAGCACGCCGGTAAAGGGAAAGAGGTGGCAACAGACTCCCCAATTTCCCACTTTGGTCCCACCGTGGAGAAGGAGGTCGAGGTGGGACCTGACGCCTTCTTTGAGGCTGAGAGGATCACCTCGAAGGTCACAACCCAAGGGAAAGTCAATAAAATCATGCTCTCCCACAACATCGAGATAGGGAAGGGCGCCCTAGTCGCCCGTTCCCCCTGGAGGGCGAGCGGAGCTGCGCACCGCTCGATGAGGAGTTCGAGGCCTGGAGCGACAAACACCTCAAGGCTGGGGCTTTTCTCCCCTTGGACCAGTACTTCATGGACTTCTTAAATTTCATGAAGCTGGCCCCCTTTCAGCTTCCCCTAACTCCTACCGTCTGTTAGCAGGGTTGAAGTACTTGTTCCTGAAGCAGGAATGGGAGGTTCCCACGTCGGTGGACATCCTCTACTTCTTCTACCTCAAAGCCAGCCCGGACCAATGGGGGTGAGGTGATGAGTTCTACTACCTGACCTGTTTTCCCAATTCGGCTACGGTCATCGAGCTGCCCAGCCACCCCAATGACTTCAAGGATCAATTCTTCATGTCAACGGGGTTTCGCAACTACGAATATCATTACTTCAACCGTCCTCGTAAGTTCCTTTTAACTTTAGCTCACTAGCTTGTCGCTAATTAGTCTCTTTCCATTCGTTGCTGACTTGAAAACTATAGTGCAGCTATTTTCGCGAGGACGGCTAAGTTAGTGACCCTTGGCGGGGCTCCCCCCAAGTGAAAAAGGCTACCACCAGCTCGTGTCTGATGAGACGATGCTGGCGTGTAAGTTAATTTCCCCAGGCCAGACTCTGGCTTTGAGGAGGCCGCAGACCATCCCTACTACGCGTGAGATGGCGCCCATCCCCGAGGAGGAGGCCGCGGATGAGGACGAGGATGAGGATGATGAGGTCTCCCTTGTGCGCCGGAAGTGGGCTCTTGAGGTCGCCCAGGAGGTCAATGCGGAGCAGATCCAGTCTGGGGCAACAGCCAGCCCCTCCGACCAAGGTAACCCTTACTTATTTAGGGACTTAGACAGGGTTGCCGCAGACCTACGGCTTGCTAGGTTTAACCCCAGCCAACTCGTTCATCGCCACCAAAACAACCCAGATCGCAACATCACTCTACTCCAGTGTGTTGAACAGCTCGTGTTGCGTTATGACATGGGCCGCCCTAGGGGTACTATAGTAGTAGATAATACCCTGGCCTTTAGGTCAGCCTTTTTTGAGGAGTACAGGACCAATCTTAGGTCGTAGCCCTCCCTTCTGGAAGGTGTAGTAGCTCCGGGTCTTAGGCAGTATGTAGAGGAGTCCAGCCTTGAGGCGGATCTGGACCCAGAGCCTCCTCTCACTCGTGAAGTCATTATCTTAGACTCCCCCGTAGAAGCTCCGGGGTCGGAGGTCTTGACAATAGATTCCTCCTCTAGCTCGGAGGGTAGGACCTTTTTCAATACAAACTTTAGCTTTTTTGTTATCAAAGTATTTTTACATGCATACTAATGATTCGCTCTTTGTTTCGGACGAGGAGATGTCGCAGCCGGGGACAACGTTCTGTGGTCTATGTTCCATGGGGGAAATCCCTCCTCTGGGTCGTCTGGACCCCTGGTGAAGAGGCTCCAGGTGACCAAGAAAACTCCTCCCCCCGGGACCAGCTCCAAGTCTCCTGCCAAGGGGAAAAACCATGGTCCTGCTGCCATGGGGAAGGTGCCTCCACCCCCTCCTGTAGTGGAGAAGATGGCTCCACCTCCCCCGCGACTTCCTGTCCCTAATCAAGAACTGGAGGTACTAACCAGGACCTTGCCAGTTCCGACTCCCGGCGTGCGCGTCCCAGTCAACCCTCAGGCCTTGGAGAAAATCCCGGAGGTCTTTAGGGGGACGGTTTACGAAACCGTGACCTACATGGTGGACCACTGCTACAACACCACCTCAAGGGACTTGCGGGAGATCGAGACGAGGAGCCCCGAGCATGTGATGGAGTCTTCACTGAGGATGACCCTCATGGTAAGCTTGCTTTACTACCGGTTCTTTATGTTGTTTCTTTTTCTCTAAGGCACTTGCCTTATTATCGTTTTGTCTTGCAGGCGGCTTTGGCTCTCCACCAGAGCACATCTCGGTCCAGGGCAAGGATTGAAGAGATCCGGGGCAAGCACCAAGTTGCCCAGGCCGCCCTCGCTTCCGCTCAACAACAGGAGCAGGATGCCAAGCCCGCCCTGGCGGCTGCCCGAGAGAGCGAGAGGGTTGCGCAGACTGCCTTGGTTGCTGCACAGGCCGAGCTGGAGGCCGAGGCTGCCAAGGTCGCCCAGGACACCGCGAAGGTCAAACTCGAGGAGGCCAAGGCTGCCCTTGTAGCGGAGAGGGCAGCTTCCAGCTCCTCCATGGAGGCCATGTTGTACCATTGCTGGACCTTCAACCAGGATGGTGACTTTTCCTTCCTGGGGCCGGATGTGTGGGAGTCCTTCTTGGAGAAGTTTAAAGCTCGCCTTCAACAAGAGGCGCCTTCCGAGACCGGGGAAACCTCTACTGCCACCGAGCAGGATGGCGAGGGGGTGACTTCATCAGAGCGGCCTGGCGGGGCTTAGGATTTTTCTCCTTTCCTAATATTTACTTTTTCTTTTTTTGTAATTTTTCATTACAAGGTTTTTATCCTCGAAACAATTGGTACCTCCAGATTTATTTCAATCTATTTAAATATTTTTGTCTCGACCTTACTGTTACTCCTCTTCAATGCATTTGGTGAGAACTTAGTTTCTGTTGGTGTTGTGATTGAGATCCTATGCTTTTTAGGAAAAAAGAAACATGTTAATCAATTTGAACCAACTTCTAAGACTTAGGACCTGGTTGTATCCAGGATATTAATTTGAAAACTTAGTTCGGGTTAATTCTTTATCGATATCTCGTGTTTTTAAGAAAAACATCAATCAATCATTTTGAACTAACTTCTAAGTTTTAGGACCTGGTTGTATCCAGGATATTAATTTGAAAACTCAGTTCGCGTCAATCCTTTATCGATATCTCATGCTTTTTAAGAAAAACATCGATCAATCAATTTGAACTAACTTCTAAGTTTTAGGACCTGGTTATATCCAGGATATTAATTTGAAAACTTAGTTTGCGTCAATTTGTTATCGATATCTCGTGCTTTTTAAGAAAAACATCGATCAATCAATTTGAACTAACTTCTAAGTTTTAGGACCTGGTTATATTCAGGATATTAATTTGAAAACTTAGTTCGCGTCAATTCTTTATAGATATCTTATGCTTTTTAAGAAAAACATCGATCAATCAATTTGAACTAACTTCTAAGTTTTAGGACCTGGTTATATCCAGGATATTAATTTGAAAACTTAGTTCGCGTCAATTCTTTATCGATATCTCATGTTTTTCAAGAAAAACATCGATCAATCAATTTGAACTAACTTCTAAGTTTTAGGACCTGGTTATATCCAGGATATATGCCCCCCAAGTAAATAGGAAAGGGTCTTTCATGGTTACTTGAGTTTACACCCACAAACATATACAATAATGTAAAAGATAACTGTTATTACTTAATAAACAAAAGATGGCCTTTCCAATTGAGCCTTGCAAAGATATTATTGATAATATTTCTTCAAGTGTATAGCGTTCCAAGTCCGCAGGAATGCTTCTCCATTAAGCTGAGCTAGCTTGTAGGTTCCTCCTTTCATGACCTCGGTTATTTGATAGGGCCCTTCCCAATTGGGTCCCAACACTCCATCCTTGGGATCCTTACTGGCTAGGAAGACTCTCCTGAGCACCAGGTCGCCAATGCTAAAGCGCATTTCTTGACCTTTGAGTTGAAATAACGAGTGACCTTAGATTGATAATGCGCGAGCTATAGCTGTGAATCCTCTTGTTTTTCGTCAATTAGGTTGAGGGACGCGCAGAGCAATTCGTTATTCCGGTCTTGGTCAAATGCCTGGACTCTACGCGAGGCTACCTTTACTTCGACAGGAAGGACTGCCTCACTTCCGAAAGCTAGGGAGAAAGGAGTATGACCCGTCGAAGTTCGATGTGAGGTCCGGTATGCCCACAGTACCTGGGGGAGCTGTTCGGGCCAGACTCCCTTGGCTTCATCCAGTATTTTCTTAAGGCTTTCCTTTAGCTTCTTATTGACAGCCTCGACATGCCCATTGTCCTGGGGATAGGCCACGGAGGAGAAGCTTTTAACAATGTCGTGCTTCTCACAGAATTCGGTGAAGAGGTCGTTATCGAACTGTGTTCCATTATCCGACACGATCTTCTTTGGCAGCCTGAATCGCCAGATAATACTCTTGACCACGAAGTCGAGGACTCTCTTTGAAGTGATCATCGCCAGGGGCTCTGCTTCTGCCCACTTGGTGAAGTAGTCGATAGCCACCACCACGTAGCGAACTCCTCCCTTTCCAGTAGTGAGGGCACCGACCAGGTCAATACCCCAGACCGCGAATGGCCATGGGGACGCGATCATCTTCAGCTCAACCGGGGGAGCCCGGGCAACTATGGTGAATCGCTGGCACTTGTCACATTTCTTGACGTAGGAGATCGAGTCCTTTGACAAAGTGGGCCAATAATACCCTTGCCTTAGTATCTTCAAGGCCAGGCTTTGCCCACCAGTGTGATCTCCGCAGAAACCCTCGTGCACCTCCTGCAAAATGGTCTTCGCCTTGCTTGGCAGAACACACCGTAGGAGAGGTAAAGAGTGTCCACGCCGGTATAATATCCCATCTATCACTGTATACCTTGGAGCCTGGTAAAGTACCCGCCTTGCGTCATTTCGCTCCTCGGGTAACTTTCCTACTGTGAGATACTCGAGGATGGGGGTCGCCCAGGTCGGTCTGGCGTCGATCATCTCGACCTTCGCCCCGACCCCCTCTATGCTTGGTTTTTCCAAGAACTCTACCGGCACCAGCTCCAAAGTCTCCGTCTCCCCAGAGGTAGCGAGCTTTTCCAGGGCGTCCGCGTTGGCATTCTGCTCTCGAGGTATCTGCTCGATGGAGCCGCGCTCGAATGCAGATAGTTCTTTCTTTACCTTGGCCAGGTAAGCAGCCATCTTGGTTCCTCGTGCTTGGATTCCCCTAACACTTGGTTTACCATGAGCTGGGAATCGCTGTAACACTGGACGGAGCTGGCCTTCAGCTCCTGGGCCACCCTTAGCCCAGCCAATAAAGCTTCGTATTCAGCCTCATTGTTGGACGCTTTGAATCCGAATTGTAACGCCGAGTGGAATCGATGTCCTTCTGGGGATATCAATATGATTCCAGCCCCGGAGCCGTTCTCGTTAGACGAGCCATCTACGAAGACCTTCCATGAGGCCTGAGCTAAGGAGGCCTGGGCTGACTCTTCTACAGGATCTTCTTGGAATCCTGTGCACTTTGCCACAAAATCATCCAGGGCCTGGCTTTTTATTGCAGTTCGCGGTATGTACAATATCTCAAATTGGCTGAGTTCGATAGAACACTTCAACAGACGTCCCGATGCTTCAGGTTTCTGCAAAACCTGCCTTAAAGGCTGATCGGTTATGATGTGTATTGAGTGGGACTCGAAATACGGCCTGAGCTTTCGGGAGGTCGTAATGAGGCAGAAAGCCATTTTTTCCATCAACGGATACCGGGATTCAGCTCCGAGAAGCCTCTTGCTGATGTAATAGACTGGCTTTTGAGATCGGTCTTCTTCTCGGACTAATACAGCGCTAACTGCATCTTCCGTGACAGCTAGGTAAAGGAAAAAGGGCTCTCCTGCCATCGGCTTGGAAAATACAGGCGGCTCGGCTAAATGTGCTTTCAGGTCGAGGAAGGCACGTTCGCATTCCTCGGTCCACTCAAATTTTTTATTTCCCCGGAGTAGATTGTAGAATGGCAGACACTTGTCGGTAGATTTAGAAATAAACCGATTAAGGGCCGCCACCCTTCCTGTCAGACTTTGAACGTCCTTTCGCGACCGGGGTGAGGGCATCTCGAGTAGCGATCTGATCTTATCGGGGTTTGCTTCTATTCCCCTGGTATTGACAATGAAATCCAGGAATTTTCCTAACGCGACCCCAAAAGTACATTTTTTGGGGTTTTGCCTCATGCCGTATTCTCTCAATATCCTAAAGCATTCCTCCAAATCGGAAACATGGTTATCGGGATTTTTCGACTTGACCAGCATGTCGTCAACATACCCTTCCATGTTCTTCCCGATCTGGTTGGTAAACACCCTATTTACCAACCTCTGGTACGTAGCTCCAGCGTTCTTCAGCCCGAAGGGCATGACCTTGTAACAATAAACGTTAGTTGGGGTGATGAAGCTAGTGTGTTCCTGGTTTGCTGGATTCATGGCGATCTGATTATAGCCCGAGTATGCATCCATAAAAGACATGAGCTCGTGCCCCGCTGTGACGTCTACCAATTGGTCGATCCTTGGCAAGGGGAAGCAATCTTTGGGGCAGGCTTTGTTCAGATTGGAGAAGTCGATGCAGGTCCGCCATTTTCTGTTAGGCTTCGGGAGCAACACAGGATTGGCGACCCAGACCGGGAACTTTGCTTCGTGGATAAAGCTATACTTTAAGAGCCGGGCTACTTCCTCTTCTAGGGCCTCAGCTCGGGTCGTTCCTAGGCGCCTTTGTTTCTGGGATTTTGCAGGCACGCTTTTATCCAAGTGGAAGGTGTGCATGATGATGCTCGGACTGATCCCTACCATGTCTCCATGAGACCAGGCGAACACATCTAGATTCTCCTGTAAAAACTTAATCAGCTCCGCCTTTCTTTCTCTACATAGATTTTTCCCAAGCTTTACCTCCTCGAGCTCTTCGATGGCCTAGAGCTCGGATCTATCTTCGCCTACTCTGGGGTCGATATCATTATTTAAGATGATATTCTCCCCTTCGGCACTCTGAGGTTTTTCAATCTCAAGACTAGGCACAAGTTCCTGAGGTTCCTTATTCCCGCCCTGGATGGTCATTGTCAGCTGCCCGGGTTTTGATTTTCCCTTCATAGAAATGCTATAGCATTCCCTGGCAGCGAGCAGATCACCTCGGACTGTGCATATCCCTGAGGAAGAGGGGAATTTAGCGCGAGGTGGCGGATGGAGGTTATTGCTTCGAACGCTATCAAAGTTGGTCGGCCCAAAATAGCATTGTACACGGCGGGACAATCGATGATCACAAACTCGAGGATTTTTTAGACTGTCCGGGGTCCCTCTCCCAAGGTGATCACCAGCTCGATTGTTCCTATTGCCGCCGACCCTTCTCCAGAGAATTTGTATAGCATCATCGAAGTGGATTTCAACTCGGTGACAGATAAACCCATCTTTTCCAGCGTAGACCAGAACAGTAGGTTCACCGAGCTCCCACTATCGACCAATATTCTCCTAACTCTCCGGTTAGCGAGCTGAGCGGCTATGACCAGAGGGTCGTTATGAGGGAACTGGACGTGACTGGCATCTTCCTCAGTGAATATGATCGGTTGCCTCTCCAATCGTTGCTGCTTGGGTAGATGCTTCTCAGGGACGAACTCCACTCCATTATGAGCCTTAAGTTTGTTGACATATCTCTTCTGGGCACCTCTGCTCATGCCAGCCAGATGGGGGCCTCCTGAGATCGTGGAGATCTCTCCTCCTATCATAGGAGGAGGGATGTCCTGATCTATCTGAGACCCAAGCTGACTTATTGGAACTTCCGGAGCTGGTTGGACGGCGAGAACCCTATTCCGTGCATATTGAGCTAAAGGTCCAGCTCTGATGAGAGTCTCGATCTCATCCTTTAGGTGCCTACAATCATCAATGTTGTGGCCAATGTCGTTGTGGAACCGACAAAACTTGGAGGGGTCTCGCTTACCCTTCTGGTGCTTCAACGGTTCCGGCTTCTTCCAGGGGAGGCGAGCAGATTTTGCTAGGAAAATGTTTTCTCGAGTGTGTGTGAGCTCGGTATAAGTCGCGTAGACTAGCTTAAACTTTTCCACGGACTTGTTCTTCTTTGGGTCGTGCTGGCCGCCCTTGCTGCTCCCTTTTCTCTTGCCTCCACCAAACTGGTTATTCTGTGTAACGGTTTGTGTCGTTGTCACGACATCCGTTCCCACTCCAATGGACTGTTCAGGGGCCTGGCTGGTTCCCGCGGTCGATGCTCACGCCTCCTCTAGGTTTATCCATCCCTGGGCCCTATTTAGGAATTTGTTCACAGTGCTGATACCTTTCGTCTGTATTTCTTCCCAGAGTCCGCCTCCGACGAGGATCCCAGTCCTCAAGGCCATGAGCTTGGAGCTATCATCTGCGTCTCTGGCTCGAGCAGCGATGTTCACAAATCTGCACAGGTAAGCTTTCAAAGGTTCGTCGGGCTGTTGTCTTACATTTGCCAGGGTGTCAGCTTTTATGCGGGCAGCCTGAGAAGCTCGGAATGCCCTCTTGAAGTCGGCAGAAAAGGCTTTCCACGAGCTGATGGATTGCTTTTTACTCTACTTGAACCATTGCCTGGCCGGCCCAGTTAAGGTGGAAGGAAATATTAAACATCTCAGCTCGGGACCGATGTTGTGGGCCATCATCAGGGTGTTGAACATACCCAGATGATCTGACGGGTCCCCATCCCCATTGAACATGGACAAGTGAGGCATACGGAAACCAGGTGGATACGCCGTAGCTGCTATGCTGGGGGTGAAGAGCTCGAGTTTGTCCCCTGAGTCATACTCATCTTTTTCCTTTTCCGACAAGAGCTTCCTCATTAGCTCCTCCATCTGAACCAGTCACTCCAGGGTTTGGTCCTTGCTTCCTTGGTTATTCTGGGGGTGTTCAACAGCTCCAGTTCCATTGTACATGTTAGGCGAGTTATAGTCCCTCCTATCTTGAGATAGGTTATGTGGGACATTCCCGCTGTCACGTACTTCAGATAGGCCTTCCCCTTGGCGAGCAGACTGCCATTCCCAACTGGGTCTCCTCTCTGAGAGTTTAGACGATCTCGGAGGTCGCCCCTCGGGGTGGGTCGAGGGCTTTGAGCCGAGCTCAAACGATGGCGCAGGTCTCCTCCAGACATGTCACTTCGACGACTCCCGGTCCAGTAACTTCCATTTGAAAAGCTCAGAGCCCGCCGCTGAGGGTGAGGATCCAGGACTTCCCTGGGTGCCCGGCTTCGATGGGAAGGTCCGACGGAAGGGGGATTTCTCCTGCTGCTCCCATGAGTCAGAATGTCTCGGACTGGACGGGGAGGAGATGGGTATCTTATTGGTGAAGGAGGATGCCTGACTAGGGACACGATCCTAGTCCCGTCAGGGCGGATTAAGCTAGGTCGCAGTCGCTCCGCTCTACCATCCTCCGCGTCCTGTGCTCGGCGGTCTAAGCGAGGCGTAGGACGGCTGGCCAGGGCGGGCTGTCGTCGCGAGCCCTCCCCGGATCTCCTTCGCGAGCTTCCTTGAGCCCTCCTGGGTGCACTCGATGGCAGAAGTGAGCTAGGAGTTGAGGTCTGGATCGATCGACTGAATTGCTGATCGGCCCTAGGAAGTTCCTCAAATGCGGTTTCTTGGTGATGCGACATGGGAGTAGAATTTGATGTTGGGGGTCTGACCGACCGACTGGGCCTGGATTGGTTACCCCGGCGGGACTTATGAGTCTCACCATGCCTCTTTTCGATGTTAGCATCGGTTGTAAGAGGGGGTAGTCAGGCCAAAACCTCTTGAATCTACTGGTTTGCTTTCGCCAGCTGACTCCTCAGCTGTGCATTTTCCATTTCTACCGTCGTGTAGAAATCTGGGTTCGCATTGGGCGAACGGGGAGCCGAACTTCCAGTGTCGTCTTGGCCCATTGGTTGCTTACCCAGTCGCTGCTGAACCTCAGGGTTCTGCTCATCGGATATGGCGGCATGGTGGGCCTCCTGCCCATCACGTTGATCCGCCTCGTTACCATGCCTTGAGCGAGTAACTACCATGGTTGGGTTTTTGCGACAGCACCAATCTAAAAGCTCTCAACAAAAGCACCAAACTGTTGACGCGGTTCTTCGGCAACAGATAATTATATGAATAAGGAGAGGGATTAGTGCTAAATGATGAACCGTAATAGATGAATGATCTCAAAGGAAGATTATAACTCGAATACTTTTTTAGGTGGTTCAAAGGTTAAAATCCTTCTAGTCCACCAACCAATATTATTGATATATCTCTGATATTCCTTACAGGGTATTTATTTACAAATTAGAAGCCAACCCTTTGCAACACTCAGGGTCTCCATATTTATAGGGAGAGGACACCTGGGTGTTGGCAAAAGGGGGTCATCCCGTGACCTTCTTACCCATCATGTCACTTCTGTGACATTCATGATTAATTCCTAAAACCTGACAATGAAGTGTGGTCTAATCAATGGGTAAGGGGGATAATGGGCCGCATGGCCCAAACCAGTCGTGGGGTGCCTGAACACGCAGGTTTAAGCTGCGTGTCCAAGATTTCAGGAATGAAGTAGACATGTGATGTCTGATATGCTTACGTTTACATTGCGTGGTTGACTTTATAAAGGGTCGGACGTGTCAGCTCCAGCTCGTACCCCGAGCTTAATGTAGTCTCAGCTCGTGGGGTCCACGCTGCTGACCCGATCCCTGAGTATTCTTACTAAACCATTGGCTACCTCGAGCTAAAGTGGTAGATATTTGTAATAGCAGCTCCGGGTAGGAGCTTCCACGTGGCTGATAGGATTATGCCCATTCCCATCTCGCTAATAACCCGTGGATATTTAGGGCGTACAAAAGTCATAACAAATTGTTCTAATTGCAACATGGAAACTGAAATTAAATTTCTACTAAAATCCAGAATAAAAAATACATCATTTAAAATTAAAAATTTATTTCTGAACTTCAAACGAGCTCTTCCTCTAGCTTTGACCGCAACGAACGCTCCGTTCCCAACTCTAAGCTTTAAGCTGCCTTCATTCACTTCCTCCCACGATTCAAGAAGTTGTAAAGAATTACAAACATGGTTAGTAGATCCAGAATCAATAATCCCAACGGATTATCATTCTCTAAAACACATGTTTCCAAGATAAATGAACTATAATCATTACCTTTGTTTTTCGCTGCTAGAAACTCAGGGCAATCTCGCTTCCAATTCCCCTTCTCTTTGCAGTGAAAGCACTTATCTTTACCTTTTTTGTTTTTTATGTTCTTCCCCTTAGGCTTCTGTACACTTGGTTGTGCACTCGTCTTTGCAGCCTTTGCAGGCTTGGGGTTGTTTATTTGTCCACCTTTCCTCTTGTTTCCAACTTTCGAAGACAAAGCTGGATGAGCTTTAACCTTAGCTAGATCAGCAACAACATCAGTAGTCTTATTTTCACTTCCTTTACTAGGTCCACCCATGATAGGTTCAATAATCTTAAGCTCGTTCATGAGCTGCGTCAGACCATAGTTGAGTTGAGCACGAACGTGCAGACACGGTGTCATCCGAGAATTTACGGTGCCATCACAAACGTGCAGAGACGGTGCTATCCAAGCATTTACGGTACCATCACAAGCATTGACGGTGCCATCACTAACGTGCGGACACGATGCTCGTTCTGGGGATTCCTCAATCATGACAAATTTAGAGTTGTCACCAATAAACTCTATGTTGATATTCTGCTTCCAATTAAGGAAGTTTTCTCCAGTGAGTTTCTCCATCGAAAGTTGAGAAAGGATGGGAGTAGACACAGACACTACTTAGCTTAAAACTACAAATTATCAATAAAATAGAAATCAATCGTATTTGCTCAATAAAACTTCTATTCACACAAATTTCAAGAAATAGCACAAAATATACCAAAAATATGTAAGATATGATAAAAAAATACCAAAAACAATCATATCTCTATTTCTTTAAGTCTTTAACTAATCTATGATATCCTTGTCCCGGTTGGCGAGAGTCAAAAATACTACTAATTAAATAGAGTTGTAAACTCATTTAATAATGGACACCACTATTAACAACCTCCTATTCGATCAAAATCTCTTATTTTATGAGCTAGACCCACGGTTTCAATAATCATAGATTTAGTCCTAGTAGTCACCGTAGGGGTGAGTCTAGTAGAATTTGACCTATAATTATCTATCTTTCGAGATCTAACCTTGTCAAAATAACTAATGAACACCTTCCGTAGGGGGACGAATCAAAGCGCCTCGAGACCCCATTAAGCTATTGACTATGTTAAACCAACGGTGGAGATCGAATAAAATTCTTAAAATAAGCTCATTATAAAAATAAAAATAAATAGTATTTTTATTATTTAATTTTAGAAAATTAATGACTATGGCTTTCCCAAAAAAAATTAAACAAATTAAAATTTTTAAAACCAAAGTCCTATAATTTCCTATTAATTCTAAAGTGTCATATTGAAACAAATTCAATAAATTTAGAATTAATTTGTTGCTAATCAATATTTAGGTTTAACTAATATAATGAACATATACAATTAAGTCCAACTTAGGTAAATGAGCCTTAACAATTGAGCTTGTATGGAGGAGGGTTGGGTCTAGTATGTCGTTCCCATTACAAATGCCCCATATCTTCCATACAAGGTCCAAAAGACAAGAATTTAAACCTTCGTTTTATTAATTGTTATTAATTGATTAGACTCACTATAGTCATGCAAAGCAAATGGGCCTTCACAAGTGGAATCATCCACAAGAGAGGAATTTAAACTTTACATTTTATAATGGGCCCAAATAAAACCTATCATTTTATGAATATTTTATTTGGCAAAATCCATATATCTAACAAACAGATGGATCACTATATGCATCTAAGCTCAATTGCAAAAATACCACATATAATGCAAACAGACGTGTTATAAGTGGATGGTCCTAATCATGTTAATATATGAGCAATTCTATGAATTTATGCAAAAATACCATAATTTATTTCATTTGCAAAAATACCACAATTAATTATCTAGAATTTATCAAAAAATTTAAATTAATTAATTTTTTACAAAAAATAAGTCTATTTAAATTAAATTTATCAACAATTAACAATAGTTAATTTAAATTTCATTTATCAACAATCAACTTGGTTTAGGTTAATTTGAAGAAAAAAAATATTAATTTAATTTAAATAGGATTTATCAACAATTAACCAAAGTTAATTTAAATCTTATTTATAAAAAAAATATTTTATTAATTGGCTGAAAAAATATGATATTTTTCAAAATTTAATCAATTTAAATTTTAAAATCAATATCTTAACTATTTTCTAAAATATCTTGTGTTGTTATAACTATTAGCTAATATTTTAACCATTAAAAAATAAAATAAAATATAAATAGTTATAACAATCCTAAAATATCTCAAAATAATTAAACAAATTCAAATATCCATAAAAATATCTAACTAAAAATATTCAAATTTCAAATAATTTAAATATTAAAAACTATAGAATAAAAATATATTTATATTTTCAAATAAAGTTTTAATAAAAATATCAAGAATTTAAAAAAAAATATCATAAATGCCTGGTACATTAATTCTAATATTTTAATATATTAAAAGATTTAAAATTAAGTTGTTAGTCTATTTTTAAATTTGAATTTGAATCTTTGTAGAAAATATCTAATTATCTTATTTTTAAAAAACAATTTTAAATACAAAACAAATCTGATATTTTTGGCTTTGATTATAAATAATAAATTTCCACAATTTTAATTTTTTTTATTTTAAAAAAAAAATTTTAATTGATGAACAGTACCCGCGGCTGCTGAAGGGGGCATGCGCGCGCGGGGCACGGGGTGCACACACGAGGCACGTGCTAGGAGCAGGTGGGTGGCGCGCGCGAGCATGGCAGCCAATGCAAAAAAAATTAAAAAAAACTTTCTTTTGTACAATTTTTCAAACCAAAACAATTTTCTAATTAATTTTTAACATGTTTTACACAAAATAAAGCATATATAAAATTAATAGCATAGAAAACATCACAAAATAACCTAAAAAATTGCTAAAATTCACATGAAATCAATATGCTTCATAAAAACATGAAAATCATCCAATTATTCAAACATATCAAGTAATCCAATTTTAAACATGTTCATGCATGAAAATAAAGATTACCAAAGGCTCTGAGGCCAGTTGTTAGGAAAACTTATACATGATCTTTATTTATTTTCATGTATATCTAATATTAAATAAATTAATACGAGATAGCCTAAAACATGTTTCTAAAATTGAATTCAAAGAGAAACAATGAAAATAATACTTACAGTATACGCAGCGGAATTAAAGAGTCCTTCCTTCAGTTTCTCTAACTCTTGTATCCTCTCTGTCACAGAGTATTATCAAGAAACTGAACCAACCTTCTATTTTCTTCACAGTCTTCCAATGTATCCTTAGAATCACCTAGACTAGTGTGGGCAATTCTCAACACATGAGATAGATACAGAGAAGAAGAAGAGAAAATAATCAAAGAGGCTTAGAAAAGGACTTGTGTTTTGAGAGAATCTAAAACTATCAGAAAACCAGTGATTAAACTTTTATGTGTCTCAGAAATCTGAACTTATGACTTCTCTCTAAGCACTCCTTTTATAAACTCAATTAGGCCATTTAATTTAATTAAAAAATCAATAAAATAATAGCCATTTTAAAGCCCTAGGTCGAAATTATCATGGGCTTTAGGCCCGTGAAATTTCTCATTTGATTATAAGTCTATTGGACTTAAAATCAAGGCCTGTATTATTTTGTATTGATTTAATTAATTAAATAATTATTTAAATCCTTTATCAAATCAATTATTTATAATTTGAACATTGATTTAAACTTATTTATTAATTTATATACCAATTTATCTTAATTAATAAAAATGTCCTAATTTCTCTTTTCTTCTCAAAATTACATAACTCTATGAAACTATCCAAAATTGACCTGGTCAACTTTGATAATTCTAATTGATAGTTAAATCAATTAATTGAGACTATCTAGATGATTTTATCCAAGGTACAATGGGGACCATGGGCCTATGAAATCAAGCTCCAATAAGTTATCATAAATCTAACAAATAAATTTACTAACTTATTAATTCCTCGTGACTCCACTATAAACTCAGAATTGCACTCTTGAATTCATAGAACGCTCTATAACAAATATAGATACGCTATTAATTATCCATCGTTACAACCATAATTGTCACTCAATCCGCTATAGACGATCTACAATGAGATAGGACTAACATACTGTTTTACCCCTCATTGTATTTTATCCTTAAAACACTTAGTTCCTTGTAAATGATATTTCACTAAACTAATTTAATTACTAAAATGAGATCTCTATCATTTAACACCTTGAACCAAACTAAAAGGAAACCATCGTTTCACTTCTTCATCAGAAGCTATAGAGGTTCATATCTATGATTAACACTCCTACTCAATTATACTACCGAGATCCCAAGATGTAAGTATGGGCTAGTCCGTAGGGTAAGCTGGTAATGAACAAGTCAAAGAACTCAAATAATACAATAAGTTAGAATACTAACCACTCAGAATTGAGATTGAATTGACCTATGGTCAACTATATGATATGACTAGAATAGATAATAACGGCATGTTTACTTATCTTATCAACTGTCAATATCGGCCCTGTCTGATATAACAAATACATCCGATCTTATCTACTTTGCTAATGTTCTGGAAAGAACATAACACTGTAATGTGTAAGTAGATCATATCGTAGATTGGAAAGTCAGTGTAAATCCAGTGCATTCCATGCCGCTCGCAAAAATTCGTGAAAAGATCACTATCAAACTATGTGTCGTTGTCTGAGACAATTTTTCTTGGTAACCCATAGCGGCATACTATGTTCTTGACTACAAAGTCCAATACTTTCTTGGTCGTTATGGTCACAAGCGGCTCAGCTTCGGCCCACTTTGTGAAGTAATCAATAGCCACCACGGCGTATTTGACGCCACCTTTTCCTGTGGGCAAAGACCCGATTAGGTCTATTCCCCATAATGCGAATGGCCACAGACTTTGCATCTGCTTTAGCTCATTAGGGGCTACTCGCGGAATCTTGGAGAATCTCTGACACTTGTCGCATTTTCAAACAAATTACATCAAATCTTCATTCATTGTTGGCCAAAAGTACCCTTGCCTTAGGATCTTCTTTGATAAACTCTACCCCCAACGTGATCTCCGCAGATACCTTCATGGACCTCGCATCAATTCTACCGCCTTTTCCTTCGAGACATACCTTAGGAGTGGCATTGAGTACCCTCTTTGGTATAAAATTTCGTCGACCAGGATAAACCAAGCAGCTTGCCTCTGGAGGGTCCTTGCTTTGTTTCTATCCGTAGGCAACATTCCATGTGTTAGGTACTCAGTGAAAGGCGCCATCCATGTATCTATTGCCTGAATTACCAGAGAAGTTTCTTCTGCTCTGATGCTTGGTGTGGACAGCCGTTCAACGGGCACTATGTTCAGCGTGTCGGCATCCTTCGCACTCGCTAGTTTGGCCAAGGCATCAGCGTTTGAATTCTGGTCGCGAAGTACTTGCTGGAGAGTGTACCTTTCGAATTGCGCTAACAGATCCTTTGCTTTATTCAAGTAAACAACCATCTTCAAACCTCAAGCCTGATATTCTCCAGTAATTTGATTAACCACCAACTGGGAGTCACTATATATTTCAAGCGACTTTATGTTCATGTTTCTGGCTAATCGTAACCCAGCGAGCAGTGTTTAATACTCTACTTCGTTGTTGGACGTTGTGAAGTCGAATCTGATTGCGTAGTGGAATCGATGTCCTTCAGGCGTTACCAAAATCACCCTGGCTCCAGCGTGGTGCTCGTTAGAAGAACCGTCTATAAAGAACTTCCAAGAGGGAGTTTGGCTATGAGGTTAAGGCTCTTCTGTCTGTTCACTGTCTAGATGTTGTGAAGTCAACCAAAGCTTGTCCTTTTACCGCTGCTCGTGGTAAGTAAGAGATTTCAAACTGCCAAAGTTCAACCGCCCACTTCAATAATCGGCCTGCGGCTTCTGGCTTCTACAGAACTTGTCGTAGAGGATGGTCAGTTAAAACTGTGATTGGGTGAGCTTGGAAATACAGCCGCAATTTTTTGGAGGCTAAAATCAAATAGTAGGCTAATTTCTCAATGGGCGGATACCGCAGCTATGCTCCTATTAGCCTTTTTGCTTACATAGTACACAGCTTTTAGCACACTTTCCTCCTCTCTTACTAGAACAACACTAGCAGCATATTCTGTGATCGCCAAGTAGATGAACAGGGTTTCTTTTTTGACCGGCTTAGGTAGAATCAGTGGCTGCGACATATGAGACTTTAAAGCTTGAAAAGCCTGCTCGCACTCCTCCGTCCACTCAATTTCTTATTGCCTCTAAGTATATTAAAAAACGGGATGCACTTGTCCGTCGATTTGGAGATAAATCTACTTAGAGCAGCGATTCTCCCAGTTAAACTTTGAACATCTTTTATCTTTGTTGGCGATTTCATATCAACCAGGGCCTTGATCTTTTTGGGATTAGCTTTGACTCCTCGTGAGTTTACTATAAATCCCAAAAATTTCCCTGATCCAACTCCGAAGGAACATTTGAGGGGATTCAGCTTCATTTGATACTAGTTCAAGACATTGAAGCACTCTTGCAAGTCCCCTATGTGTTCTTCTGCCTTCTTCGAATTAACCAGCATGTCATCAACATATACTTCCATGTTTGTACAGATTAGCTCCTTTAACATGTGATTGACTAGTCACTGGTAAGTCGCACCAGCGTTTTCAAACCCAAGGGCATTACTTTGTAACAGTACATCCCTGTATCGGTCTGAAAGCTAATGTGATCCTCATTAGGTGGGTGCATACTGATTTGATTGTACCCAGAGTATGCATCCATAAATGATAGGATATCGTGCCCTGAAGTGGCATCGACCAGCTGGTCGATCCTCGGGAGTGGGAAACAATCTTTCGAGCAAGCTTTATTAAGGTCTGTGAAATCCACGCATGTTCTCCATTTTCCATTCGACTTGGGTTGTGACAGTCATAATCCCGTGATCCGTAAGGGGAAAGACCGGGTAAGCTGTGCAATCCCACACCGCCTGGGGAAGGTCAAGTGTGATGATTCTAAGACTGTGTAGGTATGGGACTACACAGTTGAAGAGGGCTTAAATGGATTGATGGGTACTACCTATATCAACAAGATGCATCTTCTTTTCGGTAGCCCATCACTTAAGAACTCCAAAGTTAAGCGTGCTTGACCTAGGGTAATCTAGGGATGGGTGACCTCCTGGGAAGTTTTCCTAGGAAGCATGTGAGTGAGGACAAAGCACGCTGAAAAGACTCGTGTTGGTTTGTAGGGCCAGTCGTCATTCCAGAAAGCAGCCATAGTGACGTGGGGCGTCACAAATGGTATCAGAGCCTTGACCCAGCCGGAAGTGTGGCCGACGGGGACGTCGGGCCCGTAAAGGGGGTGATTGTGATAGTCATAATCCCATGATCCGTAAGGGGAAAGACCGGGTAAGCTGTGCAATCCCACACCGCCTGGGGAAGGTCAAGTGTGATGATTCTAAAATTGTGTAGGTATGGGACTACACAGCTGAAGAGGGCTTAAATGGATTGATGGGTACTACCTATATCAACAAGATGCATCTTCTTTTCGGTAGCCCATCACTTGAGAACTCCAAAGTTAAGCGTGCTTGACCTGGGGTAATCTAGGGATGGGTGACCCCTTGGGAAGTTTTCCTAGGAAGCATGTGAGTGAGGACAAAGCACGCTGAAAAGACTCGTGTTGGTTTGAAGGGCCAGTCGTCATTCCAGAAAGCAGCCATAGTGACGTGGGGCGTCACATGGGTGCTAGTATGGGATTAGAGACCCAAGATGGATAAAACTCTACCCTGATGAATCCGTTCTCCTTTAGCTTCTCGACTTCTTCCTTTAAAGCTTTCGATCTATCTTTGTCGAGCAGCCTTTTTTCCTGTTGTACTGGTGGAAAACTTTTGTCTATGTTCAGGACATGGCTGATAACTGCTGGGTTTATTCCAACCATGTCTTTATGCGACCAAGCAAAGACTTCCTGGTTCTTCTTCAAAAATTCCACCAGCTTTTATTTTATTGTTGTCTCTAAGTTTTTACCGACTTTCACAACCCTGGTCGAATCTGCTTCATCGAGTTGGACATCTTCGAGGTCCTCGATGGGTCCTACTTCTTCATCAAAATCCCCAAAGCGAGGATCCAAATCCCTATCCTCGCTTTGGGCAACACCCTATTTGGTGACACAATCACCTGATTGGGCTTGTACTTCATTGGCCACTTGCAACTCTTTTCCGGCGGCTTCCCTCGATCCACCTTTCTTTGCCTTAGATATCGAGGAGTTATAGCACTCCCTCACTTCTCGTTGGTTTCCCAATATGCATCCTATCACTACGTCAGTTGGGAATTTAATGGCAAGGTGCCAAACCAAGGTCACAGCTTGCAAGTTGACCAGAATAGGTCTTCTAATTACAGCATTGTACGCAGAAGGACAATCAACAACTATAAAAGTAGTGAGCAATATCATGTTCGTAGGCGCAGCTCCTGCTATAACTGGGAGCCTAATCGACCCTGTTGGCGCGACGTATATGGTTTGGTTGCACGGCTCCAGGTCTTTGACGGACAACTTCATTCTCTCCAGTGAAGATTTATACAAAATATTGTCTGAGCTCCCTGTGTCAACCAACACCCTCTTAACCATCATGTTGGCAATCTGGACGCCTACGACCAGTGGGTCTGAATGTGGGAATCGGACATATCGTCCTCAGAGAAAGTTATTAACTCTTCCTTTGTTTGAGCTTTTTTAGGCGCTCAATCCTCCACACTCATCATCTCGATGTCCTAGTCATGGCGTAAGGTCCGAGCATATCACTCCCTTGCCTTCCCACTATCTCCTACAAGGTGTGGGCCACCACATATGGTGAGTAACGTACCTGCCACATGAGCTGGCTGTAAAGGTTGCGAGCGTTGGCGTATAGGCGCCTACTTGTTGCCTCCTTGAGCCTCTCGCTGAGAACCTCATGTGGCTCGCACGTATCTCCTTAGGTGTCCTTGTCTGATAAGGAACTCAATCTCATCCTTCAACTGGTTACACTCATTAGTGTCTTGACTGTAATCGTTGTGAAAACGAAAAAATTTTGTTGTATCTCTCTTGGAGATATCCTTCCTTATAGGTGCTAGTCGCTTATAAGGGACATTGGAGTTGGTCGCCTGGTAGAGCTCTGCTCTGCTCTCGACAAGGGCCGTATAGTTGGTGAATCTTGGCTTATACCTATAGCCTTTGGGACATTTATTTTTCGACGTTGATGGCTCATTGTTCACCCTTTTTCCACCATTTTTACCATTCCCGTTCTCGTTGCCTTTGCCGTTGCCTTTGGGTTTATCCGACCCGTTGGCGGCTTTGGCGGGATCTTCCTTTGGTCCCTTGTCTTTCGCAGGCGATTTCCCCTCGTTGGCAATAGCATCCTCGAGCTTGATATATCGATCTGCTCGATCAAGAAATTCCTGGGTACTCTTCACCCCATTCTTTCTTAGGCTATTCCAGAGGGGAGAATGGTGCCTTACCCTAGCAGTAAGGTCCATCATTTTTCCCTCGTCGCCCACTGTTTTAGCTCTAGTAGCTGCTCGCATGAAACGCTGGATGTATTCCTTTAAGGATTCTCCCTCCTTCTGGTGTATCTCGACCAGCTGGTTGGCCTCAGTGGGGTGTACACGACCAGCGTAGAATTGTCCGTAGAATTCCTTCACGAACATTTCCCATGATACTATACTAGCATGAGGGAATTTAAAGAACCACTGAGCAGTGTCAGATAGGGTGGCCGAAAAGATCCTGCAGCGAGCATCGTCTGATACCTTCGGATGTCCATCTGTATCTCAAACTTGTTTACATGAAATACTAGGTCCCCATACCCATCGAAGTTCGGCAGTACTGGCATCTTGAACTTGCTGGGGGTTTCTGCTACAACAATCCTCTATACAAACGAAGTACCTCTCCTCCAATCATACTCGATGTGGGATGTCCAACTTCCCACCAGCTGCTGGACAGCCTGATTCAGTGCATCAATTTGGGCCTGTACAGCGTGTGGGATCGATGGGGCGACTGGTGCCGGAGGAGCGTACTCATCGTGCCTCTCGCACCTGTCATTGAGCACGTCCCTTAGGTCATCACCTCTGCACCTTTTCTCGCTAGCGTCCAACCGATCAAAGACGTTATGTTGTCTAGGCTGCCCCCAACGTTTTGGCTCGTAGGCCTATTTTCTCTTGGTGGGGGGTTCCTATCTCCACCTCTTCCTCCATGCCCTCGACCAACATTTCTCCTATCGGAGTCGGCTTCATTAGAATCATGGTCGTCTCTAAACTGCGACCGACTATAGCACGACTGGCTGGTCATGTTGTTTCCTCCTCTAGCTGGCATCTCCCGAGCGTCAGGGAGAGGTCTGCGTTGGTCGGTGGGTCCCCGTGCATTATTATGTCGTGGGGGTCCCCTGACCGCAGAGCCTGAATCGGCGTGCCTTCTGTTAGCAGAAGGACATTGCCCCCTACTCGGTGGATTTGGCTCATCGGCCACTGGGCGTCTAGGGCTTCGAGGAGGCTGCCTGGCCCTATTCTGCCTCTGGCGCTGGTGATTGCCTTGACCAGCTTGAGAAGGTGGTTGTTGCTCAGGATCCTAAATTGGGATATCCTGTTGAGCAGCAGGCGGTTGCTCCGGCCTTTGAGGGCTTACTGGCTAAAGCGGAGGACTCGGATTTGGGGCCCGTTGCCGTGGTGCATTTGGTGGCTGATCTAGTTGAGAAGCTAGCGCAGCTTGTCCCTAAGCCAATTGAATGGCTACTTCTAAGGCGGCTGTGGCATTACTCTGTCGGAAGTCCATGTCTGCCTACCGCTCATTCAGTTCCTAACGCTGACACTCAATTTCCCTCTGCTGTAGCACCAAGGTCTCTGCCGCATTCTCTTGATTGGCCCTCAAATTGGCCAACTCGTCCTACAACACACAGTGTTGTCCTCAGCATTTCAGAATCCATTTCTTCCTCCTCAAAATCCAAGTGTGGCTCATTTTCAGCCACATTTGGAGGAGGATGCTGAGTGGATGCAGCGCCAGATTCTGCCCAGTTCTCTTGGATGTCTTAGCCATTTGATCTTCTTGAAGTCTAGAATTAATCTCTCAATGAAAGCACCAAAATGACCCTCGATTTGGCTAACGACACGGAGTCAGATAAACGACAAAGAAAAAAAGGAAAACAAGAAGAGAATCAAATGGAAAGCAAATGACACAAAAAATTTATAGTGGTTCGGCCCGAACTAGATGATAATGACCTACGTCCACTTAGTGTTCTTATTGATATTGAATATTAATATTATGATCAATGAACCAGGGTTAACGAGTTTCACAAGCCTTGGGAGGATTACAACTTCGGTGGATAATCACACTATGCTCTTCTCTCTGAATACAAAGATCAAAAGTTCCAAAAAAAAAATCCTTTCCTTGAGCCCTTTCATCCTTATTTATAGGCTCAAGAAGGTTACATGGGCCAATGGGCCTTAATTACAATTGGATTCACGTATTAAGGTAATAAAGGAAAATATAATTAATGCAATTATTACAAGATTGTGCATCCAAAAGAAAGTAAATGAAATCATGCGACTAGATTGGTTGAACCTAAACGCGAGACTTGACGAATTAATGAGTCTCTGGTAGATCATCGAACAGGATTAGTTTTAGGTAAAACTGCCACGTGCCAGCCACGTATCAGCCAGTCCTGCCACATCATCAGGAGCCATTTTTTGGGTAAACACTCATGAATTTCAATATAATAAAATATTAAAAAGGGTAAATACCATTTTAGACCCTATGTTTTGCAAAAATTACAAACTGGATCCTGTGTTTTGTTAAATAACAATTTGGATCATGCGTTTTGCAAAATGGAACAAAAGAGTACCCTGGACTAGATTTTAGTCAAACTATTTTTTAAATATGACAAAAATGCACTCATATTTTATTAATTAATGAATTAAATAAATAATAATAAATATATTATTTAAAAAATAATTAAATTATTTTTAAATAAAAAATAATTAAAAAACTATTGAAAATAAGAAATGAACATAAATAGTTTTATAAAAAATTAACAAAAATAATAAGATTTAATTAATAAATCAAAATATAATTTAGAAATCTTAATCCTGATTTATCATCCTTAATATTCACTAAACATAATTTAATATAAACAAATAAAACTAAATAAATCAAAACTTAATCAACCTAAACCCTAGTCCCAATCTATCAGCCTCCATCTTCTTCTTCAATCATCATCATCATCATCTATTGGTATTAAATAATTAAATCAAATGTACGCAACGGAATATATGGACTCATTTTAATAAATATTAATATTAGCCAAGATCATACACATATATAAACATTAAATCACATACAAAACAAATAAGGGATTACCTCTTGTAGTCTATCAAGTGTCCTTGAATCTTTTTGTATAAAATCAACGATTTTCCTATCCAGTAATCTGAAAGCTCACACCTTGATCTTCCAGACCAATCCTCAAATACACAAGGACGTGTGTGGGCACGTATGATTCAAAATGTTGATTTATGTGACTCTCTAGATGTACTCAACACATGAGATATAGAGAGGTTTGACTATGAGAAGAGGTTTAGAATAGTTTTCAGGTTTAGAGAAAACTATCGCTTTTGAGATAGAGTCTGTATTTTTAAAAGCACTTTTTGAAAGTCACGCACTATCCGACTTATATAAAAATATTTAATCTAATTAAATAATATATATTTTATTAAAAATAAAATTCAAATTAAAACTAATTTGATATTTATATTTAATTATTTATTTATTTAAATCATATTTAAAAAGAATAATTATATAACTGATTAAACAAATTTATTTGAAATTCAAAATTCAAATCCTAAGAAAAAAATTCCCTGAGTTAGGCGCCACACACTGTGGTATACAGTGTGTGTCGCCCAACCCTATTAGTGTAACATCCCAAATTACCTAATAATGCTTAGGGCCTTGATTAGGGGGTCAGGAGGGCAAATTATGAAATTATATGTTTATGTGAGATATATTTGTGTGTGCTTATGTGATTATATGAGTTGTATGATAATATGACTAGATATGCATGTGTTAGGTGTATTAAATATGCATGTGGGCTCGTTTATTATTAGAATGGCAATTTTCGTAATTTGGCCTGGTATGGGCATAATTGTATACATGTGCATATATGTGATATATGTGAGGGACCACATTATTATGTGGGTTTATTTGGGTTACTCGGCACGAGACGATCCTAGGGAGCAAGTTAGCGGGAAAGTCACAACAGGACCCAATACCCGACTCGGGGCGAGTCAAGGGGTATTTTGGGTAACAAGTACATTACCGGGTAACGAGAATGAATATTTGAGGATATATTTAGAGTTAGCGAGATTAGGAGGGAATATCGGAGATTTTGACCATTTTGCCCTCAGGGACGTTTTTGGAACCCCAACCCTCAAGATTAGCTTAAGTTTCTTAAACCTTAAGAAAACAAAATAAAACACTCAAACACTTTTATCAGCTCACATACTCTCCCAATCGACTATTTCTCTCTCTCTCTCCCCCCCTCATTCTCTCTCAATTCTAAGGGGATTGCTTGAGGAAACTAAGGAGATTTTTGGCTGAAAGCTTGGGAATTGAAGGCCAGAACTTGGGATTGGATTTGTTGCAGCCAGGAGAATTTAATTTCCAATTGAGGTAAGCTTTAGACTCTTTTTTTCCATTGAAATTTGTTGTAGTGTGGCTGTTCTTGAGCTTTGAGGGCTCAAGGTTTTAAATTTGAGTTTTGGGTGGAGTTTTGAGTGTGTTGAGCTAGGGTTTTGCTAGTATTTATGTTGAATCTATTTTTGGGATTGAATTGTGTTTCTAGGATTGATTTGGAGTGGTTTTGATTGAGTTTGGCTAAAGAAAAAATAGAGAATTTTGGGTTCGTAGGGTCGGGTCGCGACCTTGTTCTTGGGGCGTCGCGACCCGTACGAACCCAGGGCCAGGCGGGGCTTCTATTTTAGAGGTGTGCCGTGGCCCTATGGGGCAAGTTGCGGCCCGCGTCTTGTCCCCAGGCAGGGAGGGGCTCTCGATTATAAGGGGCACACTGCGGCCCTTAAGGGCAGGTCACGGCCTGCCTGGGTAGTTTTTGTTAGGAAAATATGTATTGCCTCAATGGAAATAGGTAAGAATATTACAACTCTAGGCAATATATTACAAATAAATATAGATTGATTAAATAAGGTTACAACTCTATAACCGAAAGTACAAATAAACAAAAAGAAGAAGAAGAAGAAGAGAATAGTGAAAAATACAACTCTAAGCAAAAGATTACAAGTAAAGTAAAAGTGTTTGGAATAAAAGAAAAGAAGATTACAACTCTAAACAAAATTACAAGTACATAATACAAGAGGAATGAGAAGAAAAACAATAGAAGAAATAGTAAGAACAAAACAAAGAATACTCTCACTTACACAACCTAAGTGAAGAGTGTTAGGGATCACCAACTTGAACAAGGTTTAAAACCTTTGTCCAAAAGTTTATTTCCCCCTAACTCAAGCACTAAGGGATCTCTCTCAGATTAAAGGAAATGCTTTCTGGAATTATCAAGCCTCAAGGTGTTTCTAGCCAAGTGCTCTAATGGATAGAAAATGTTGTGTCTTTCAAGTGAGTTATAGTCTCCTATTTATAGAGTTTAGAGACACCCTTTGAATTTCAAATTCCACCCACCCCCATGGTTGTTACCAATGTTTAATTGGATTAATATGGAATTAAAATTGATATTTCGGAGTTATTTGGGTTTTTGGAACCGTTCAACACATTTAGAAAAAACTGAAGAAAAAAAATGGCCTGAAATGCACCTATGGCCGCGGCCAGGGACATCAGTGGCTGCGGCCACCATCATTTAGTGGCCACAGCCATAGCCCAGTTTTAGCACTTGAAAATGTGCTGTTTTTCCAAACGGATCCAAACCCTCCCAAATGATTTTGTAACCCCCAAAACACATTATTGGGGTTAAAACCATATCTCTAACAGCCATTTCACATGTGGCTTTTATGAAATTCATCTCAATATTGTGGAACACCAAATTTACACAATAAAGGGTAATATTTGGAAGTTACAAATTTGTAACACCAAATATTTTACATATTTGGATATATCTCATATATCTAAATATTGTAACTCTCTATTATATGTTACAATATCTGACACTCTTTGTCACATTTATTTAATCTAAAACATTATATTATAATATAATATAATATTAAATTATATTATATTATAAAATAATATAACAGTTTTGGCTACTGTAGGGTTTTAATGACGGGAACCTAAGGGCTTGGGATTGATTCTACTACCCGATTTAGTAGAATTCAAGGTCATGAAGGCTAGGACTCGGTCTGAAAGCCTTTATTTACTCGTTATTGATGGGAACCTATATTATGGTTGTGACTAGGTTATCGATAGGGGCTAAAAAGTGGGATCATGCTCAAGGGTTGTTCTTATTATTACGCTATACTCAGACCTGAGGTAAGAAAACTATACCCAATACGTGGTATATGTGTTTAGGGCTTGGCCTAATTGTTGGTTATAATTATGAACGTGATTGAGTTATGTTTGCGCTTGTTGATTAAACATACTTGAATATTTTATTTCTGGCTAAGTGTTATGTGATTGTTCGCATGGTTTGCGTAGCTAGGGCTTGGCCCCATTAATGAACATGGTTATCACTATGTTTGCATTTAATTGATGTATTATATGATTAATATGTATCCATACTTGTGTTTGTCTGAAGTATGCTTATTTGTATCTATATATGTATCCGAATACCTGGCTTAGGGCTTAACTTATTAGTCAAGGGTGGCAATAGTACGTTGGTTGAAAGGCTTAGGCCCAACCAGGAACGTACTATTACGTTGGGCGACCCTATGGTCATTGGAAAATAAAGTGTTTGGCTAGCTCTATGGCTAGTTACTCAAAGCTAAGGGCGAGGGCCCCTGGTGACTCTATGGTCACATAGTTAGGGCATAGGGCCCGGGATTGACTCTATGGTCAACTATTCAGGGTAGCGGGCCCCATAATGATCCAATGATCATTTATTTGTAATTTTTTGCATGCATGAGTAGGTTATTACTATTGGACATGCTATATATGTGTATTTGGATTCTAAGTTACTGTTCATGCACATGTTTAAGTTTTCTTGCTGAGCCTTGGCTCACGGGTGCTATGTGGTGTAGGTAAGGGAAAAGGAAAGCTAGACCAGCCATGAGTTGGAGAGCTTCGGTGGTGGCATGTACATATGTGGCTGCTCATCCACCACGGTCGAGGAGATTTCAGAGGAACTAGGGCTGTACCCCTTATTTTTCCGCTTAGGTCGGCCGATTGTAACTTTTGATGTATATACACCTGTTGACGCGGTTCTTCGCCAACAGGTAATTAAGAGAAGAAGAGAAAGGGATTAGTGCTAAATGTAGAACCGTAACAGATATATGATCTTAGAGAATGAAAGAGGTGACTCAAGACACGTTTTTTAAGTGGTTCAAAGGTTAAAATCCTTCTACTCCACTAGTCAGTATTATTGCTCTATACTGGATATTTGATTACAGGGCCTTTCTTTACAATAGAGAATCCAACCAACCCTTTATCAACTCCCAGGGTCTCCATATTTATAGGAGAAGGCACCTGGACGTTGGTAAGAAGGTCATCCCGTGACCCTCTTGCCTGTCACATCAATTCTGTGACATTCATGATTAATTCCTAAACCTGACACATAAGTGTGGTCAAATCGATAGGTAAGAAGATAATGGGCCGCACAGCCCAACCCAGTCGTGGGTGTCTGAATACGCACGTTCCTGCTGCGTGTCCGAGAAGTCAGGGGCATATCAGACACGTGATGCCTGATATATGCACGTTTACCTTGCGTGTGTTGACTTCATAAAGGGTCATAGCCTCCATATCCAGCTCGTACCACGAGCTGCATACTTGACTCGACCTTCGGCCTTCAGAGTCCCTGCTCCAGTCTTGGGCAATGAAGGCGAGCCCTTGGGGCTTCCTCGAGCTAATGACAGAAGCTCCGGTCTTGGGGGCGTCCATGAGATAATCAAGATTAGTCCGCAGCTCGGCTTGTTAATCAGCCCGTGGGAAAATCAGGGCGTGCATCTGCCCCCCAAGCTCCTGCTCGTGGTCTACTACGTCGTATATAAGACCACAGTAGGGGCTTTTAGGCTTCCCCATGAACTCTTCATATTCCACTTCCTATGCAGGCGCCTGATACGTGGAACATCGTGGTTGGTGACGGTACGTCTTACAAGAACCGCATTTAATGGCCTAGCCTATGCCCAGTCGTCATTTCGTATTTCGAGTGGAGGGCCTCGGATCCCTCATCAGGGCCATACAACGGCCCTCTACACGTGATCCTTCACGTATATAAAAAGGGGTGGCCACCCTACGCATGGGCCACCCTTTCATTCTAAATTTTCCAAACTTCTCTCCTTCTTCTCTCTTCATTTCAGAAGAACAAACCCTCTCCTCTGTGACTGCTACCTTCAGCGTTCAAGAAGCTCAGACGCACGGATTTCTTCAAAGCTTTGGAAGCCAACACACCGACGCAGCTTTCATCAAGGCGACACCTTCACCCACCTTCCAGCCAAACACTGTAAGTTCCCTGACCCTGTGCTTTTTGAAAATATATGTCACTGTAGCTTAGGAAATGTTTTTACTGTAGTCGCATGCAAGGTTTTACTGGGTTTTGTGGATACGGAGGGTGAAAGCCCTTTTAGGTTAGGGTTTCTTTGCTGTAGGAAATCACTTAAGAGTATGGTTTCCAGGATGCTTTTTCTGGGGAAAATTTCAGGGTAGGAATTTTGGAACTTTTGGGTGCAAAACCGGGTAGCTTAGGGAACACGCCTCACAGGCGGTTTTGCAATTTTTGCCTACTGAAACTTTCCCCCCAAGGCAAATTCTATCCTAACCCTCCTGACACACGAATTCCGAGTAATCGGGGATCTGTTGGGAGCACAGGCGCGTGTTCATCGAACCGCGTGGTCCCACTCTCCACGGGCTGGGCTTACCTCAGCTCGTGTAAATAACATTTGACTTTTCCTCACGCTTGGGTCGCCTTTTCTGAAATGTTTTCTTTTGTTCGTTAGGCGACCAGATGGCACCGAAAAGGAACGCCCCCAAGAAGACCGTCAGCAGCTCGGCCTCACAGCAGGACAAAGGAAAGGCGGTGATGCCGGACTCCCCAATCCCCAACTTTGGGCCGGTGGTGGAGCAGGAGGTCGAGGTCGCCCCCGACGCCTACTTTGAGGCGGAGAGGATCGTCTCAAAGGTCACCGACCAGACGAAGATCAACAAAATCTTTCTCTCCCACAACATCGCCCTGGGGAGAGCATCCGTGGTGGCCCGACCTGCCGCAAAGGGTGAGCGGAGCTGTGCGCCGCTCGACGAGTCGTTCGCGGCCTGGAGCGGCGAACATTTTAAGGCGGGGGCCTTCCTCCCACTGGATCAGTATTTTGCTGATTTCCTTAATTATGTGAGATTGGCACCGTTTCAGCTCCCACCCAACTCTTACCGCTTGCTGGCAGGGTTGAAGTATTTGTTTCAAAAGCACGAGTGGGAGGTCCCCACTCCTGCGGACATTTTATATTTTTTCTGCCTCAAAGCCAGCCCGGACCAGCGGGGGCGAGGCGATGGGTTTTACTACTTAACCCGATTCCCCAATACGACTGCAGTCATCGAGCTGCCCAGCCACCCCAACGACTTCAAGGATCAATTCTTCATGTCGACGGGGTTCAAGAATTGCGAGCTCCACTACTTCAATCGTCCTCGTACGTATCTTTTCTCCTTAGCTCGTAAGTTAAGTGTCGTTTTAGCTCCCCCCGTACCCCTTTCTAACTTAGGCTATTTCTGTAGCCATCTTCGCGAGGACAGAGAAATCTGTGACCCTCGGGGCCCAATACGAGATGCTGGCGGGCTTGCCCCCCAACGAGAAGGATTACCGCGTGCTCGTAACAGACGAGACGATGATAGCCTGCAGGCTGATTTTCCCGAATCAGACTTTAAACCTCAGGAGGCCCCGGGGGCTTCCCCCAGCTCGCGACACCAGACCCATCGTCGTGGAGGAGGTCGCGGGAGACTAAGATGAGGAGGACGAGGGCGATGAAGTTCCGCTCGTGAGGAATAGGAAGCGGACCTTGGAGGTCGTCCCGGTGACGGGCGAGGAGAGGATCCAATCCGGAGCAGCCGTGGGTCCTTCTGGCCAAGGTAACCCTTACTTGTTTAGGAGTCTAGATAGGGCCACAGCAGACCCTCGGCTGGCTAGGTTCAATCCTAGGCAGATCATCCATCGTCACCGAAGGGATCCGGACCTGAACACGACCCTGATCCATTGCGTCGACTGGCTTGTGCTGGATTACCAAGATAGCCGACCTAGGGGTACCGTAGTAGTAGATAACACCCTAGCCTTTAGGTCGATCCTATTCGAGGAGTATGGGACCAACCTTCGAACATGGCCATCACTCCGGAGGGGTGACGTAGCTCCGGGGCTTAGGCAGTATGTAGACGAATCTAGCCCCGAGTCAGACTCGGGCCCAGAACTTGCGCCAGCTCGGGAAGTAATCGACTTAGATTCTTCCCCGAGCTTGGGGGGTAGGATTCCCTTAGTATTCATATACTTTTTACCTCTTAGTTTTTGTATCTATATGGTTGCTAACTCTTACTAACCATGCTTTTGGTTTGACAGACGAGATGTCTCAGCCCGAGGAGAGCCTGCGAGGTGCGGTCTTCGGGGGGAACCCCTCAGCTGGGCCAAGAATGAAAAGGCTCCAGACGTCCAAGAACGTCGCCGGGACTCCCACCAAGTCTCCTGCAAAGGAGAAGGATCAAGCCCTAGCTTCACAGGTTGCAGGAGCGGTTCCTCCTGCTGCAGGGGGAAGCAATATGCCTCCACCGGCTCCGAGAGCTCCACTCGCCGCCCGGGACGCAGTAACGGAGGTCGGGACTTCGGCCATCGTATCCTCCGATGTACGCATACCAGTCAATCCCCAGGACCTGGAGAAGATCCCCGAGGCCTTTCGGGGAACGGTGTATGAGTTGGCGAACTACGCCGTCAGCCATATATACAAGTTCACCGAGAAGGAGCTGCGGGCCATCGAGACAATGAGCCCGATGGGCGTGCTGGAGTCTTCACTAGGCATGGCCATGACGGTAAGCCAACCTTAACTCTTGTGGTTTTTTTTTTACTTTGTTATTCTTTGCCCTACTTTTTCCTAAGGCAATTGTCCTTCCGTCTTTGCAGAGCGTTGTCGCCCTTCACCGGAGCATCGTCAGGACCAAAACTCAGCTCGGGGACATGAGGGACGAGCATCAGACTACCCTGCAAGCGACCAAGGATGCCTTGGCGGCCTCTCAGGTCGAGTTGGAGAAATCTCGTTCGAAGATTCAAGAGCTCAAGTCCTCCCTTGCCACCTCGAAGACGGACCTAGACGCTGCGAAGACTGAGGTCCAGGCTGCACAGGATGCCCTAGAGGCTAAGCGGACAACTTTGGAAAAGTCCATGGAAGATCTGTTCTACCACTGCTGGGCCTACAATCCGGATGCGGACTTCTCCTTCATGTCAGCGAGCCTCTGGGAGCACTTGCTGGTGAAGTTCCAAGCTCACCTTGAGAAAGAGGCGCCCTCGGAGACCGGGGATGGTTCTGGCACAGCTGAGCGAGGCGAGACGGCGACCTCCAAGGGCCCAACTGGCGAAGCTTAAGGCGTTTCTTTTCTTGTGCCCCCCAATATTTTTTAAATAATTTTTATGTAACCTTTGCATGAGGTGCTTTCACCTCGAGACAATTTTCTTTAACGCTTTTAATTGATCTTCTCTTTTTTGCCTTTACGTATTTCGGTTACAATCTTTTGAAAAACTTAGTTTATGATGATCTTTATCCATATCTCGACCTCTTTAAGAAGAAGAATGATCAATAGATTTAAATCAACTTCCAAGTTTATGACCCAGTTAGGACCAGGAACTTAATTTGAAAACCTATTTCGCGTTAACTTTTATCCATATCTCGAGCTCTTTAAGAAGAACAACGATCAATAGATTTAAATCAACTTCTAAGTTTTATGACCCGGTTAAAACCAGGAACTTAATTTGAAAACTTAGTTCGCGTTAACTTTTATCCATATCTCGAGCTCTTTAAGAAGAACAACGATCAATAGATTTAAATCAACTTCTAAGTTTTATGACCTGGTTAAAACCAGGAACTTAATTTGAAAACTTAGTTCGCGTTAACTTTTATCCATATCTCGAGCTCTTTAAGAAGAACAACGATCAATAGATTTAAATCAACTTCTAAGTTTTATGACCCGGTTAAAACCAGGAACTTAATTTGAAAACTTAGTTCGCGTTAACTTTTATCCATATCTCGAGCTCTTTAAGAAGAACAACGATCAATAGATTTAAATCAACTTCTAAGTTTTATGATCCGGTTAAAACCAGGATAGGACTTAGTTATCGTTAACCCTTACCAATATCTCGCGTTTTTAAGAAAACAACGGTCAATCGATATGAATCAACTTCTAAGTCTTTAAGGAGACCTGGTTATATCCAAGTACCATATGCCCCCCAAGTAACTGGGAAAGGGTCTTTCGTGGTTACTTTATATTACACTTGCAAATATGCATAAAAAGTTGATTTTCATTATAAAAAGTGGCCTTCCAAGCCTTACAAGTGAATCATTGATAATATTTCTTTAAGTGGATGGCCTTACAAGTCCGCCTTTGGTGGTGAGGATCTGAGCTTTCCCCTGGCGCCCTGCTACGCCGGGAAGGTCCAGCTGATTGCGGCTTTCTCCTACTACTCCCATAGGCTGGGATGTCTCGGACGGGCCGAGGAGGAGATGGATATCTGATTGGAGAAGGAGGATGCCTGATTGGGGAGGCGATCCTAGTTCCGTCTGGACGGATCAAGTTTGGTGGGGGCCTTTCGGCCCTGCCAACCTGCTGGTCCCGCGCCGGGCGATCTGGACAAGGCGCAGGACGGTCGTCGGGGACGGGCTGACGCCGCGAGCCCTCCCCGGATCTCCTTCGGGAATTTCCTCGAGCTCCTCTGGGCGTTCTCGAGGATGGTTGGGAGCTAGGAGTCGACGTCCTGACCGAACGACTGTATTGTTGTTATCCGGCCCTAGGCATTTCCTCGAAGTTTGCCTCTCGACGGTGTGATGAAGGGGTGGAGTTGGCTGCTGGAAGTCTATCCGAACGGCTATGCCTGGACCGGTTACCCCAGCGAGACTTAGGAGCCTCGCCTTGCCTCTCTCTAGCGTTAACGCCGGTTGTGAGAGGGGGTAGTCGGGCCAGCATATCCTGGATTTGCTGACTAGCTGTTGCTAACTGACTCCTCAGCTGAGCGTTCTCCATCTCCACCACAATATAATAACATGGGTTCGGATTAGGTGGCCAGGGCGCCGAACTACCAGTATCATCTTGGCCCACCGAATGTTTTCCTGGCCGCTGCTGGACTTCAAGAACTTGTTCACCAGGGATAGCAGTATGATGAGCCTCCTGCCCATCATGTTGTTCTGTCTCGTTACCATGCCTGGACCGCGTAGTCACCATAGTTGGATGTTTGCGACAGCACTAATCGAACTTGCTCTCAATGAAAGCACCAAACTGTTGACGCGGTTCTTCGCCAACAGGTAATTAAGAGAAAAAGAGAAAGGGATTAGTGCTAAATGTAGAACCGTAACAAATATATGATCTTAGAGAATGAAAGAGGTGACTCAAGACACGTTTTTTAAGTGGTTCAAAGGTTAAAATCCTTCTACTCTACTAGTCAATATTATTGCTCTATACTGGATATTTGATTACAGGGCCTTTCTTTACAATAGAGAATCCAACCAACCCTTTATCAACTCCCAGGGTCTCCATATTTATAGGAGAAGGCACCTGGACGTTGGTAAGAAGGTCATCCCGTGACCCTCTTGCCTGTCACATCAATTCTGTGACATTCATGATTAATTCCTAAACCTGACACATAAGTGTGGTCAAATCGATAGGTAAGGAGATAATGGGCCGCACGACCCAACCCAGTCGTGGGTGTCTGAATACGCACGTTCCTGCTGTGTGTCCGAGAAGTCAGGGGCATATCAGACACGTGATGCCTGATATATCCACGTTTACCTTGCGTGTGTTGACTTCATAAAGGGTCATAGCCTCCATATCCAGCTCGTACCACGAGCTGCATACTTGACTCGACCTTCGGCCTTCAGAGTCCCTGCACCAGTCTTGGGCAATGAAGGCGAGCCCTTGGGGCTTCCTCGAGCTAATGACAGAAGCTCCGGTCTTGGGGGCATCGATGAGATAATCAAGATTAGTCTGCAGCTCGGCTTGCTAATCAGCCTGTGGGAAAATCAGGGCGTACAACACCATTTTAAACATTTGTTTGTAATATTATGGGATCCCATATATGTATTAAACTCTTTAGTGAAAAGTCAATGGTTCCTTTAACCAAAATTTTTAACTCTAACCCTTGACATTAACCTTAGTTACATGTTTATAACAAAATGACTTAATTAGAAAGTCACTATTTAAAGTACACAGTGTAACGGTCCTGAATTAGGAGGACGTTACAACTTGGTATCAAAGTTACCAAGGTTTAAGGGTTCCTGAAGACTGGTCGAGCATGTACACTCGCCACTAAAGACAAGCTCGACTCAAGGTTCGGTAATTATTTATGTGGTTACGTGTTTAAATGCTTAAATAGGATATAAATGCCTTATCTTCATGCATTATTAGGGAGCATGAGATATTCTGATAGGGCATGGTCCTTGACTGTTGCATGAATGATAAAGAACATGCTTATTAGCACTGTTATTGCCTGTGAGTGTAAAGGAACTGCTTATTAGCATTATTATATGGACATGTAGGTCAGGATACACTTATTAGCATTATTATTTGCTTATAGGCTAGGAAATGCTTATTAGCACTATTAACACTGGCAAGGATTGAAGAAAATGTTTACTAGCATTGTTATACATGTATAAATGTTTGAACATGCTTATTTGCATCGTTAATTGCTTACGAATGCCAGAAATGCTTATTAGCATTGTTATGTGCTGATGAATATCAGAAAGTCCTTATTAGCACCATGATTGTGTATATTATGTGTTGGCATGCTTATTAGCATTGCATATGTTTATTTGTACGGTCTTGGACCGTTAGGCAGCAAGTGGTATAGTTATTACTTACCTAACGGTCGATTTGATCACTATAGAGTGAAATAGTGATCAGTATGATTCCTCGAAGGTCAGTGAGGTTGGCTGACCAAGAGTTATTGTTATATTATTTTATAATATAATGTAATATTATATTATATTATAATATAATGTTTTAGATTAAATAAATGTGACAAAGAGTGTCACATATTGTAACATATAATAGAGAGTTACAATATTTAAATATATGAGATATATCCAAATAATGTAACATATTTGGTGTTACAAATTTGTAACTTCCAAATATTACCCTTTATTGTGTAAATTTGTTGTTACACAATATTGAGATGAATTTCATAAAGTCATATGTGAAATGGTTGTTAGAGATATGATTTTAACCCCAAGAATGTGTTTTGGGAGTTACAAAATCATTTAGGAGGGTTTGGAACCGTTTGGAAAAACAGCACATTTTTAAGTGCTGAAATTGGTCGGTGGCCACGGCCACTGAATGTTGGTGGCCGTGGCCTGTGGGACAGAGACCAATGGCCACGGCCACTAATGTCTCTAGCCGTGGCCACAGGCCAAAAACTGACCAATTTTTAAGTTTTTTCAATCTATGTTGAGCGGCTCAAAAAACCCAAATAACTCCTAAATCTTATTTTTAATTCCATATTAATCCAATTAAACATTGGTAAAAACCATGGGGGTTGGTGGAATTTGAAATTCAAAGGGTGTCTCTAAACTCTGTAAATAGGAGCCTATAGCTCACTTGTAAGACACAACATTTTCTATCCATTAGAGCACTTGGCTAGAAACACCTTGAGGCTTGATAATTCCAAAAAGCATTTCCAATATCTGTGAGAGATCCCTTAGTGCTTGAGTTAGGGGGAAATAAGCTTTTGGACAAAGGTTTCAAACCTTGTTCAAGTTGGTGATCCCCAACACTCTTCACTTTGGTTGTGTGAGTGAGAGTTCTTAGTTCATTGTTCTTATTCTTGTTCTTTTATTCTATTGCTTTTCATTTCTTCTATTATTCTAAATTTACTCTTTTATATGTATCTTTTGTTTTAGAGTTGTAATCTCATCTATATCTTTCATTCTACTACTTCTAGTTTTTTGTATCTTTTTGTCTTAGAGTTGTATCTTCTATCTCTTTCTCTATATTTACATGTAATTTTTGTCATAGAGTTGTAACACTTTTTAATCAATAATATTTATTTGTAATATTTAGTTTAGAGTTGTAATTATCTTACCATTTCCATTGAGGCAATCTATTTTTTCCTAACAGTTACAAGCCAAGGAAGAGAATGACCAGGGCCAGGCCCCACCGCCAGCTCCAAAAAACTGGCAACAGGTTCTTGCTGATATACAAGCCAAGTTATAGAGGCAGGAGGATGAGATATGCCTATTGAGACAGCATCAGGTTCCAACAAGGAACTAATAGCCCACAGTATCGGCAGTGTCACAGTCAGAGGTACCGTAAGTAGTACAACCCCAGGTAGGGGGAGATAGATGGGAACCCCTGTATGAGAGGTTCAGGAAATAGCACCCTCCAGTTTTTGAGGGCAGCTCAGACCCACTGAAGGTCGAACAGTGGATGTCTATGATAACCACCATCCTAGATTTCATGAGGGTAAGTGGTAATGAGAGAGTGGCCTGCGCCACTTACATGTTTCGAGAGGATGCCCGAATATGGTGGGAGGTCGTATCCCAGACTAGAGCAGTAAACATTATGGAATGGGAAAAGTTCAAAACTTTGTTTAACGAGAAATACTACAACAACGCAGTTAAAGTTGCGAAGGCTGAAGAGTTTAGCTAGTTACTTTAGGGTCACATGACAGTGACTGATTACGCCCTAAAGTTCGACAGATTGGAAAAGTTTGTTGGGGATCTAGTGCCCACTGGTGGGACCAAAAGAGAGAGGTTTCTCCAAGGACTACAGCCTATGATAGCCCGGGATGTTCGTATTACTATTGTGCCAAGATTGACTACCTATGCATAGGCGGTGGAGAAGGTGCTCATAGCTGAGAGTGCATAGAACAAGATACGGCGTGAGAATGTGGGTAGAAGGGATTCTAGGAGGTCGAGACCTCCATTTGCAAGCTTTGGTATGGGCAGAGGCCCTAGTGACCAAAAGAGAAATAATCCAATATAGTTTTAGCTCCAGGGCCAGATAGGAGGCCACATAGCATACAGATGGGCTGCCAGGGTGGCGATGAGACCTGCAAAGCATTCTCAAAGTGTACTCAGTGCAGGAGGCGCCATATTGGGGAATGTCGGGCAAAGGCCTACTTTGTCTGTGGTAGTGTGGGGCACTTGGAGAAGGACTGCCTGAGAGCCAAAAAGGAAGAGCCCAAGAAAGTGGACAGCCTGACGCTAGCTCAGGTGTTCCCCTTGACCCAAGCAGAGGCCGAGGCTAGTCCCTCGTTGGTTATAGGTCAGCTTTTGTAACGACCCAAAATCACTAATATGGCTTAAGGGCCCTGATTAATGTGTCGGGAGGGCATATTTGGACCATGTGTGAATTAATTGATTAAATACATAATTATATGTTAAGTATGCTTATTTGATTATATGAATGTTAAATTGTGATTAAATGTTATAATTGTGAGAACCACATTATTATGTGGGTAAATCTGCAGCATGAGACCTGAGGCGATCCTAGGGAGCAAGATAGCGGGAAAAGTCACAACGGGACTTAGTATTTGACTTTGGATAAGTCAGGGGTATTTTAGGTATAGGGTAGTTATTTAGACTATCGGGTTATGGAAATAAATATATGGAGATATATTTGAGGTTAGGAAATCTAGGCAGAAATATTGGGGAATTTTACCGTTTTGCCCTCGAGGACGTTTCCGGTACCCCGAGCCCCGGGATGGATTAAACCGACTAGAATTAGACTAAGCTAATGGAAATAGAGGAATAAAACATAAACTTACTTATACTCTCTTCCTACTCTTCTCTTCCCTTTTCTCTCCCAAGAAATTACAGAAACCCAAGGGAAAATCAGCTGGAAGTTAGGGATTTGGGCTGGAAATTTGTAGGTAAACCTGGTGCTCAGCTAAGTGAACTCAACCAAGTTTAAGGTAAGGACTGAACTATGTTTATGAGCATTTAAATTTTGAGTTTTGACTGGGTTTTAAGGGAGTTTATGGTTTTGATGTTTAAGGTTGAATTAAGCTGAGAAACTTGGATTGTAGCTCAGGAATTCGCCAAGAAGGTGGTTCAGCAAAAGAGGTAAGCTTCAATTCGTTATTCAGAGGTTAAGTTTGAGTGTTGCATGACTGGTTTTGGTATTTTGGGTTACTGGGTTTCAGAGGATCAAAATGGAGTTTTAGTGGGTTTCTAAGCTGAATTTCTGTTGGGATATTTTGTTAGAGTCATGATAAAAGTTCTGTGATTGATGGATTTTGAGTTAGGATGCTTTGGAATGGTTTTGGATGGGGTTAGGATGTTAGAAATGGAGGTTTTTCTGGGCACAAAGGGGAGGGTCGCGGCTCTGTTCTAGAGCGCTGCGGTCTTACGAAGCAAGGGAGCCAAGGAGGCACAACCAAAGGGAAGCTCCGCGATGCCCAAGGGCAGGGCCGCGGCGCGTGTCTGCTTCCAGGGATGGCCTTGGCTCTGTTTTGGGGCAGGGTCGCGGCTAGGTTTCAAGGGTCGCAGCCCTTAGGTGCACACTTGAACATTTGGGGTTTTAAAGCGCGAGAATCTAGTCTAGGGTGTTCGGGATTGACTTCGCCACCGTGCTTGGTGGAATTCAATTCACCGAAAGCTAGTTTCGTACCCGAAAACCTTTATTTGAATATTAATGGAATCCAATATCTTGGTTGTGACTAGGTGTTAAGGCTAGGGATCGGGAACGGATCGTGCTCGAGGAGCGTCGCTCGTAATTAGTGAACACAGAGACTAAAAGTAAGAAAACTGCACCTAGTTGCATATCTGTAATGGGACTAAGGGTTCCCTAATGTGTATGCTTGAAAGGATGGTATTATGCCATGTAAACTAAACAGTGAACCAACGACCTAAGAGTTCCAAGGGTTACACTAGCGCACAAGGCGCGGCTTGGCCACTGGTAGCCGAGGACAGCTTAATATGCACTGAGCTCAGTTTAAGCGGGCCGGAGTCAGTGGGGTAAACAGAGGGTGCAGCCTAAGTTGTCGACCCTGAATATTATGTGACCTGGTTATTATGAGACTTGAATGTTATATGTGAATAGTTGCATCCTTGATTTTGAGTATATGCTGAATGGTTAATGTGGATTATTTGATGGATGATTGTGCTTAAAGAATTGACTATTTGTTATTATTGTTTGTGTTGCACATTATGTTTTCTTGCTGGGCCATGGCTCTCGGGTGCTATGTGGTGCAGGTAAAGGCAAGGGCAAGTTTGATTAGCCCTGACTTGGAGAGCTCTGTGGGCCGAATGTACATGACCAGTTGCTCAGCCGCCACGGTTGGGGTTTAGGCAGGGATGCGAGAACCAGAAATGTCTATTTTGCCTTAGTACGACTGATAGTTGTCTGTATATTGGAGATTTTATAAATCAACTTTTAAACCCTATTTCTTTCTGGGATCTGATGTATAAAACTGTTTAATTATATAAAATGAAACTTTTGAGACCAAACCCTTTCTTAACCCTAGCTCATGCATGTTTAGTGACACGTTTTCAAATTAATGACTTGATTAGCAAGTCTTGCACTTTATAAGTACACAGTGTAGCTGTCTTGACTATCCAAGGCGTTACAACTTGCTATCAGAGCATCCTAGGTTTAAGGGTTCCTGAAGACCGGCTGGACATGTACATTCGCTACTAGAGACAAGCTCAATTCAGGGTTTGGTAATGTGTATATGTGTTTATATGCTTATATGCTTGAAATGAGTTATGAATGTTGTTATTTATTGGATTAATAGGAAGCATGAGATACTGATAGGGCCTGGCCCTTGACTGCTGTGTGAGAATATTGAGGCATATTTATTAGCATCGCCGTGCATGTAAATGAATATTTGGATGATTAATTGTATATTGTGCATGGATGAATGTTTGTTACATAGCTATTGTGTGATGAGATTAGAGGCATGCTTATTAGCAGCCGGTGCATGTGGATGGATGCCTATATGTTGATTGTTTGTGATTGGGTCTGTTCCATTGGTGGATTTTGGAGAAGTTTTACCCTGTCATCATGGTCTGACTGCCGAGTCATTGATTGTAGATTGACTTGGATAGCTATGCGTCCAAGAAAATCTACGCGACTAGCCGGCACTAGGTCTGGGACCGGGGGTGATGACCAGGGCCAGATTCCTCCGCCAGTCCTTGAGAACTGGCAGCAGCTTATGGCAGATATGTAGGCTCGATTACAGAGCCAGGATGAACAGATTCGCCTATTGCGACAGCAGGCTCCATCAGGGAGCGCTGCCCCTATTGTACCACCTGCAGTGGTACTAGTTGTACAACCTGGGGAGGTTGGGAACAGGTGGGAGCCATTGTACGAGTGGTTCAGGAAGCGGCTAGGTTCACAGACTCGAGCCGCGACCCGTATGAACAATAAGGCTTGGGAGCCTTTGTTTTTGCCTAGGAGCCGCGACGCATGCTGAGGCATGCCACAGCCCATGTCCCCAAAATAAGAGAGCTGAGCTCTCTGACTTGCAGTGGGCCACGACTCAAATTAGGGAAAATGACCAAATTGGGGTTTTAAGCTCGGGAACCCAAATGTTAAGGCTCGGGAAGGTTAATACTACTCGGTTTAGTAGAATTCGAGATCCCAAATGCTTATATTTTAATCTGAAGTTCTTAATTGGTTATGAATTGATAGATGTCTATTTATTATGGCGTTGTGACTAGGTTTTATCGCTCAGGCTCGGGATTAGGAATCGTGCTCGAGATCGCTTTGGGTTGTCAGCTCGGGACACAAGGTAAGAGAATTTTTTGTGCCCATAGAGCTATGTGGTATATAGTGTTGTGTGTATTGTCTATAGGTATTATGTCATACATGTGATTGTGACTGATCGTCAAGAGCTGGAAGCAGCAAGAGCCAGGAGCGGCAAAGGGCCAAGATCGGCGTTAAGCATGCTGAATGCAGGCCGCTAGGGCAAGACCCTCTAAGAGTGTTGTATGCACCCGCTCGGTTAAGATTGTGGACTTGGTGCCTGATAGCGCACCTTGATCGGCGAAGGCCGCTATTGTATTACTGTGCTGCTGTGCTACTATACTGTTATACTATTGTGTATTCCAATAGGAAAAAGTCGATCAACCATGTGTTAGAGGGCATGGAGTGGTGCGTACATGTTCGGCCTACCTGGCTGCCATGGTCAAGGTTATTATGAGGAATATGTTGTAAAAGTTAGTTTTGTCGCCTAGGTCGACAGTATTCACCATTTTGAGTAGTAAATGTGTTTCTAAACAATATTTTGGGATCCCAATGTCATACTTTTATAATTTAAATGAATGTTCAACCCTTTTATACCAAAATATTATTTAAATGAGTCTTCATTTTAATTAACCACACTTTTTGATCAAATACCTCGATTAACGAGCTAATGGCACATTTTTTTTAAAACCACATGGTAACGACTCTAGGGTAGTAGGGTGTTACAGAGCCAGTGTCTAGGGCACCTTATAGGATGGCTCCAACTGAGCTGAAAGAATTAAAGTTTCAATTACATGAATTACTATACTTGGGTTTTATCAGACCCAGTTTCTTGCCATGGGCGCACCAGTTCTCTTCGTGAAGAAGAAAGATGGTTCTCCGAGGATGTGTATTGATTATAGAGAACTGAACAAATTGACTATCAAGAACAGTTATCATCTGCCAGGATTGATGATCTGTTTCATCAATTACGGGGTAGGACGGTATTCTCCATGATAGATTTTCGATCTGGTTATCACCAGCTGAGGATCAGGGAGGAGGATATACCCAAGACAACTTTTCGCACCAGGTATGGGCATTATGAGTTTTTGGTGATGTCATTTGGACTGACTAATGCCCCCAACAACATTTATGGATCTGATGAACATGGTGTTCAAAGATTACCTGGATCGGTTTGTAATCGTCTTTATCGATGATATACTGGTATACTCTCAGTCAGAGACAGAACATAAGCAGCACCTCAGATTGGTACTACAGAGGTTGAGAGAACACAAGCTGTATGCAAAATTCATGAAGTGTGAGTTCTGGTTGCCACAGGTGACTTTCTTAGGTCATATAGTCAGTAAGGACGGAATTAAGGTGGACCCAGCGAAGATTGAGGTGGTCAAAGATAGGCCAAGGGCAAGGAATAATGCTTCAGAGATCAGAAGTTTCTTGGGGTTTGCAGGTTATTACAGACGCTTTGTGGAGGGGTTTTCCTTTTCCAAGATTGTGTCACCACTGATAAAGTTGACACACAAGAATCAGAGGTTCATATGGTCAAACAAGTGTGAAGACAGCTTCCAGAAACTGAAGAAGAGTTTGATCACCGCTCCGGTTCTGAGTCTTCCTACAGATCAGAACAAGTTTGTAGTATATTGTGACGCCTCGAGGTAGGCCCTAGGTTGTGTCCTTATTCAGACAAGGAAGGTGATTGCCTATGCATCATGTTAGCTAAAGGAGTATGAGTAGAGGTACCCCACACATGATCTGGAACTTGCAGCAGTGGTGTTTGCACTGAAGGTGTGGCAGCACTACTTATATAGTGAGAAGTGTGAGATATACACTGACCACAAGAGCTTTAAGTACTTCTTCACCCAGAAGGATCTGAACATGAGGCAGAGAGGTTGGTTAGAGCTAGTGAAGGATTATGATTGTGAAATCCTCTATCACCCAGGAAAGGCCAACGTGGTAGCAGATGCCTTAAGCCGAAAGGGTTCGGGATAGTTGTATAATGCCAGGCAAATATCCAGGGAGTTGGCTGACGATATGATTAGAGCAGGAATTGAGCTAGTGGTAGGCCAGTTAGCCAGCATCACCCTGCAATCTACTATTTTGTAGAGGATTAAGGAGAAGTAGTTAGGTAACCCACACTTGGGGAAGATCAGAGGGGACATCCTAGTTGGAGTAGATAAAGACTGCACAGTGTCAGGCATGGGCTTATTGAGATACAAAGATCGGGTCTGGGTTCCGCTTACACTGGGATCAGACGGGAGATTATGAATGAATCTCATACTACCCTTTATTCTCTAAATTTGGGAACCACGAAGATGTACCAAGATTTGAAAGTTTTATATTGGTGGCCTGGGATGAAGAGGGACGTGACTGAGAACGTGGCAAGGTGCCTGACTTATTAGCATGTCAAGGCAGAGAATCAGAGACCAGCATGGCTATTGCAGCCTCTGGATATCCCATAGTGGAAGTAGGAGGACATCACGATGGATTTCATAGTAGGATTGCCCAAGACAGTGGGCCAACACAATTCATTTTGGGTCATCGTGGATCAGTATACGAAATCAGCTCACTTTCTACCAGTGAGGACGAATTACATGGTTGAACAGTATGCAGATCTCTATGTGAGAGAGATAGTTCGCCTTCATGGGACTCCAAGGTCTATCGTGTCTGATAGGGGCCCTATCATTACTTCCAAGTTTTGGGGAAGTTTATAGAGGGTGATGGGTACACAGTTGAAGTTCAGTACAACTTATCATCCTCAGACTGATGGTCAGAATGAGAGGACTATCTAGATATTGGAGGACATGCTGAGAACATGTGTATTGGACTTTGAAGGGTCCTGGAGTAAATATTTGCCTCTGATAGAGTTTTCCTATAATAACAACTACCAGTCGACTATTGAAGTGACACCTTATGAGATGTTGTATGGTAGGAAGTACAAATCGCCCATTCACTGGGATAAGATGGGTGAAAGGAAATATTTGGGTCCTGAGGCAGTTCAAAGGACCACTGAGGCTATTGAAGATTAGAGCTCGGATGCTCGCATCTCAGAGTAGACATAAAATTTATTCAGACCCAAAGCGGAGGAACGTGGAGTTCCAAGTAGGAGACTATATCTTTTTCACCACTGACAGGGGTGAAGAGATTTGGGAAGAAGGGCAAGCTAAGCCCTAGGTTTGTTGGACCATTTGAGATCCTGGAGAGGATTGGTCAGGTGGCCTATAGGTTGGCCTTACCCCCTACACTGTCTAGTGTGCACAATGTATTTCATATTTCCACGCTGAGGAAGTATGTATTAGATGGGAGTCATGTATTGAGTTATGAGAATCTGGAACTGGAAACAGATTTTTCCTATGAGGAGCAGCCAGTTCATATTTTAGACAAGAAGGACAAGGTCATGAGGAAGAAGACTATACCTTTAGTTAAGGTATTACGGAGGACAACAAGGTCGAGTAAGCGACCTGGAGGCAGATATGCAAACTCAGTATCCCGAGATGTTCAGGTAAAATTTCGATGACAAAATTTTCTATAAGGAGGGGATAGTTACCAAGTTGTAACGTCCTCCTAATCCAGGATCGTTACACTTTGTACTTTAAATAGTGTTAGACTTGCTAATCAAATCATTTGGTCATAAATGTATAACTAAGGTTAATATCAAGGGTTATGGTTAAAAAATTTGGTCAAAGGAATCGTTGACTTTTCATTAAAGAGTTTAATACATATATGGGATCCCAAAATATTACAAACAAATGTTTAAAAGGGTGTGTATACATCAAAAGTTACAACCGGCCGACCTAAGTGGCAAAATAATGGATACAACCCTAGTTCCTCTGAAATCTCCTCGGTCGTGGTGGACGAGTAACCGCATATGTACACGCTGCCACCGAAGCTCTCTAACTCATGGCTGAACTAACTTTCCTTTTCCCTTACCTGCACCACATAGCACCCATGAGCCAAGGCTAAGCAAGAAAACTTAAACATGTGCATGAGCAGTAACTATAGAATCCAAATACATATATATAACATGCTCAACAGTAATAACTTACTCATGCATGCAAACAATTACAAATAAATGACCATTGGATCATTTTGGGGCCCGCTGCCCTGAATAGTTGACCGTAGAGTAAATCCCGGGCCCTATGCCCTAGCTATGTGACCATAGAGTCACCTGGGGCCCTCGCCCTTAGCTCTAAGTAACTAGCCATAGAGCTAGCCAAACACTTTGTTTTCCAACGACCACAGGGTCGGCCAACGTAATAGTACGTTCCTGGTTGGGCCTAAGCCTTTCGACCAACGCACAGCGCACGATTGCCACCCTTGACTAATAAGTCAAGCCCTGAGTCAGGTATTCAAATACAGATATAGATACAAATAAGCATACTTCAGACAAAACAAGTATGCATACATATTAATCATATAATACCTGTAACACCCCAATCTGCTAATAAGGTTTAGGACCTTGATTAGCGTGCCTGGAGGGCAATAAATGAGTTAACATGTTAATATATGAATTTGAATGAATATGTGATTAGAATGCATGTTTAGGTGGTATAAATATGCATGTGAACCCCGTTTGTATGTTAGGGGTAAATTGGTAATCTTAGCCCGCTGAGGGCATAAATGTGTTAATGGTATTATGTGATTTGTACCACATGAGTGTGGTGTTATTAATGTGATGCACGTGCCGAGATGGTCCTAGAGAGCTAGATAACTCAAAAGTCACAACGGGATTTCATACCCGGCTCGGGAGGAGCATAGGGGTACTTTGGGGAATTTCGTGAGTTGAGTTGAGAATTTGTGGTTAATGGTTATTGGTGATTGAGTAACTTGGGTAACCATTAGTAACCTGCTGAGAGTAACAAGTTGTAATGGAAAGTGGTAGAATAGTAATAGAAATGAAATGACAAAAAAGGGCCTTGAGGCTTAGTTAGGAAAGGATTACTATGAGGGGTAAGATGGTTATTTGGCTAAGGGTAGATAAGTTTCAGCTGAAGGGATAATGATTCACGTATAACACTTAGCTATAATTGGGTTTATGCTGAAATTGGAGAAAGGGCTAGAAAGGAAGGGAAGCAAGAAGGCAGGTGAATTCTTGAAACCTAGGAGGGAATTAAGGGAGTTTGAGGCAACCAAATTCGAATTTAAGCAAGGATTGATCAAAGGTAAGAATTTGTGCTCTGTCTTTGTTGAAATTAAGCTTGAATTTACAGAGATTAAGTGTGGGAACCTAAAAGAGATATGGCTGGTTTTACTTGGAAATTCAGTAGGATAATCAAAAGAAAAGGGGGCTTGAAGCTGGAATTGAGAAGAGTTCAAGCTGAGTTTTGATTGAGGTATGAATCCTTAGCATGTTTAAATTTCGTACCTAGTGTGGTTTAAGATTTTAGAAGTGTGGTTTGCAATTTTTAAGCTTTGGATTATGTTTTAGAAGCCATGGTTTGAACTTCTGAAATTTGAAACTCAAGAGTGGATTTTGAGTGTGATTGTGTAATTGAGTTTGTTTTTGATGTTTATAGGTTGTTAGAGGGTTCATTTTGGGTTTTAAATTGATTTTGGGGCTTAGATACTTGTTTGGGTTGAATTGGAGTCGTTTTGGCTCGGGAAAAACGCAGGGGAAAACCTAGATTTCTGGGTTCGCAAAGGAGCGACGCGGCCCTGTTCTTGGGCGTTGCGACGCGAGGCTGTTTCTGGGAAGGGGGAGTGCTCTCTGACTTGTTGGGCGCCGCGGCCCTCAAGGGCAGCGCCGCGGCGCTAGGCTATTTTCAGAACAAGGAATTTTGCAATTTTGGGCTTTTGCTCCGGGGGTTCGGGGGATGTTCCTGATGCATTATTTTAGGAATTTGGGGATTCCGAGAGTGTGGGATTGGTCCTGGGAAGTGGTTTTGGATTGGTTAGCATTAAAGGATGTTTTATATGTGTTGTGACTAGGTCTTCGGAGAGGCTCGGGATAGAGGATCGTGCTCGCGGCTTTGGTGCATTGTGAAGCTCGGGGTACAGGTAAGAAAACTGTAGCACCCGTAGAGCAGGGCTTGGGCCCATAGTATTGCTGCAAGGCGCGACCCTAGATTGTATCATTGCTAGGATGTAGCTTAAAATGAATGATTATATATTTGATTGCTATTTGAGAATGCTAAATGTGGTAATGGCAGAGAGAACGGCAAAGGGGCCGGGAACGGTGAAGGGCCGAGAACGGCAGTGGGGCCGAGAATACCACTTAGCACATGGAGTGCTTGTGGTTAGGGTGAGACCCTAGTGGATACATGGGATATCCTTACGGTGTAGACCAAGATCCCAGGCTTTGGTAACGCTTCTGGGACGGCATGGCCGTATATGTGTTTAAATCTTATGGACTATCTGACTAGATATGCGTTATCTGCTATAGTGATTGTATGATATGCATATATTGTTTGCTGTATGAGTTTTCTTGCTGGGCTTCGGCTCACGGGTGCTCTGTGTTACAGGTAAGGGCAAAGAGAAAGTCAACCAGCCATTAGTACGGAGAGCGTGGAGGCGGCGCGTACATGTTTGGCCTACCCGACCGCTTTGGTTGGGGGCATTTTTGAGAAATGGCTGTACTAAACTCTGTTTTTGGTAATTTGTCAATTGTAAATCTATTTTGAGTTGTAAATAGTTTACAAACCTCGTTTTGGGATCCCAAATGTTAAACTATTGGAACTTTTAGTGAAATGGAGTACTTTTAAAGATTACAGCCTTGTCTTTTTGCTTAATCACACTTTTGTTCTAAAAACCTCGCTGAGCGAGTTAATTGCACATTTTAAACTCACTTAGTAACGGCTCTAAGGTAGTAGGGCATTACAATACCATCAATTAAGTGCAAATATAGTGATAACCATGTCCCTTAACGGGGCAAAGCCCTAGCTACGCAAACCATGCAACACAATCAAATAACACTTAGCTAGAAACAAAATATTCAAGTATGTTTAATCAACAAGCACAAACATAACTCAATCGTGTTCATTCTTAGGGGCCTAAGCCCTATTCGTAATTATAACCAACAATCTGGCCAAGCCCTAAACACATATAGCACATATTGGGTACAATTTTCTTATCTCAGGTCTGAGTATAGTGTAATAATAAGAACGACCCTTGAGCACGATCTTGATTCCGAGCCCTTAGCAATAACCTAGTCACAACCATAATATAAGATCTCACCAATAACGAGTAAATAAAGGCTTCTGGACTGAGTCCTAGCCTCCATGACCTTGAATTCTACTAAATCGGGTAGTAGAATCGATCCTGAGCCCTTAAGTTTGAATTCTCATCATTAAAACCCTATAGTAGCCAAAACTACCCAGGCAGGCCGTGACTTGCCCTTAAGGGCCGCAATGCGCCCCTTAGAACCGAGAGCCCCTCCCTGCCTAGGGACAAGACGTTGGCCATAACTTGCCCCATAAGGCCGCGACACGCCTCTAAAACAGAAGCCCTGCCTGGCCCTGGGTTCGTACGGGTCGCGGCGCCCCAAGAACAAGGTCGCGACTCGACCCTACGAACCCAAAATTCTCTATTTTTTTCTTTAGCCAAACTCAACCAAAACCACCCCAAATCAATCCTAGAACCACAATTCAATCCCCAGAACAGATTCAACATAATACCAGTAACAAAACCCCAGCTTAACACAGCCAAAACTCAAATTTAAAATCTTGAGCCCCCAAAGCTCAAGAATAGCCAAACTACAATAGATCTCAATGGAAAAACAAAGTCTAAAGCTTACCTCAATTGGAAATTAAATTCCCATATCTGCAACAAATCCAATCCCAAGTTCAGGCCTTCAATTCCCAAGCTTTCAGCCACAAATCTCCTTAGTTTCCTCAAGCAATCCCCTTAGAACTGAGAGAATGAGGGAGAGAGAGTCGGTTGGGAGAGTATGTGAGCTGATAAAAGTGGTTGAGTGTTTTGTTTTGTTTTCTTAAGGTTCAAGTAACTTAAGCTAATCCCGAGGCTCGGGGTACCAAAAAACTACCTAATGGCAAAATGGTCAAAGTCCCCGATATTCCCTCCTAATCTCGCTAACTCCAAATATATCCTCAAATATTTATTCCTATTACCTGATAACCCGGTAATGTACTAGTTACACAAAATACCCATTGACTCGCCCCGAGTCGGGTATTAGGTCCCGTTGTAACTTTCCTGCTAACTTGCTCCCTAGGATCATCTCGTGCCGAGTAACCCAAATAAACTCACATAATAATGTGGTCCCTCACATATATTACATATATGCACATGTATACAATTATGCCCATAACGGGCCAAATTACGAAAATTGCCATTCTAATAAGAAACGAGCCCACATGCATATTTAATACACCTAACACATGCATATCTAGTCATATTATCATACAACTCATATAATCACATAATCATACACAAATATATCTCACATAAACATATAATTCCATAATTTGCTCTCTTGGCCCCCTAATCAAGGTCCTAAACCTTATTAGGTAATTTGAGACGTTACAATTAGAGTTTCCCTAACTTTCTCATTGTTTGTTTAATCAACTTTTAAAATAATATATTTATCCCAACATAAATATCAGTTAATTCAAAATTAACTTTATCTTGAAATATCAATTTTAAATTTAATAAATTAATATCATATTCTAAATAAGATATTTATTATTCTCCCTCTTTATATTAATCCAAACAAGATTAATATTAATTTTAACCTATAGTTTTTCAAAATAAAAACTATATAGTTAAATAATTCATAATAAATCAATTACCCATAATTATCATGTAATTATTTCCTTGCCCTGAAAAATTAATTCCTTTGCAATTTAGTCATTCTCTCTACAAATCTTTCTTTTGACATCCTTACCCTTAACTGTGTAGGACAAATATGATATGGGGACCATGGACCTATACTACGAAGCTCCAATAAACCAGATTATTAATCAAACTCTTTAATCTAATAATTTTATTAATTAATTCCATGATTACTCCACTATGAATATGAAATTGCACTCTAAATATTTATAGAATTATATTTACAGAGTTTTCTCTTGTAATCCATTGATATAATCAATATATGTAGTTCTGTCCTCCATTATTGGTTCTGTTGACTGTGTTTTTGGCCAACGACGCGTAGACGTCAAAACGACAAAAACCTTCAAGAGAAATAAACGACACAGACAATTTTTATAGTGGTTCAGCCCCAATGTGTTGGTAATAGCCTAATCCACTTAGAGTTATGATTATAGATCTACACTCAAGATCAGATGAACCTGAGTCAACTGAGTTTCTTCAGTGCAGATTACAAGAATACAAGAGTTCTCTCGATACAATTACTCTCTCTCTAGACAATTAGAATTCAGAACCCTTTTTATGATGCCATGAGCCTTGTATTTATAGGCTCAGGATCGTACAAATGATGTCCCCCATAATCGGGATATTTTATTATTATCACTATATTTAATTAACAATAATATTCAAAATACAACAGAACACTATTTTTAGGGGATAATCTGAGAGATTCCCGCACAGGTAAGACCGATTCTTGTTGAAGCTGTTTCTGGGATATTTTGCGTAGCCCTGCTCTGTCTAGTCGATCCACATCACATTCAGGCTGGTCGGCCAAACCTTCACTGGGCGGACACGCACCTGACTGGGCAGACATGCACCTGACTGGGCAGATATGCACCTGACTGGTCGGTCAAGTTCATGCCTGGGCAGACAAACATGTGACCGATCGGACATGGTCGTGACTAGTCGGCCAAGGTCATGCCTGGGCAGACAAACATGTGACTGGTCGGCCAAGGTCATGACTGGTCGGTCATGACACTTGACTGGCCAGTCAAAATTCTTCACTGGTCTACTAGGTCACTCCTAAGCCAGATTACCCAACTATTCCTTGCCACTTGTCATTTCTATTGTCATGTCATCGTTTTCAAATTTTGGGGATAACAGGTTCGTTGATTAGAGCTGGTCAAAATTACCGTTTTACCCTTCTAATTACCTCTTGATCCTTAAGTACCATTAATAAACTTGCGAATAATTAATCTATAATCTAATTATAGATTTGAGCTCAATAACTATTCAGTTCCAGAATTAACCCTCAAGGGAACCAATATTCGATCTGTTAGGAAAGCATGGATTTCAATATTATAATTCATGTTCCCAGCCATCCATGATATTGAATATCCAAAACAAAAGTCATTAGCATCATTATTCTAAGAGACCTTAACAAGTGAATCAAAAGATCCAATAAACACAAACAAGAGTTCATGAATACTCATGATTTAGAATGATCTACAAATGATCATCTATTATGATAATAATTAAATCTTTAAGTCAAACGATAAGTTTATAAAGATAATTAATTATCATCGGTCCTGTCATGTATAATCTCTATTATAAACAACACCTTTACTAAGATGTTTATCCACATCAGTAATCCGAATCTAGATTACTCACATCTCGTATGCTTAGGAAACCGTACTAGTAACCATTCATTATAGATTCCATACTTTAATATGTTACTGACTATTTTATTCATTATATATGATATTAATTCTCTCGTACTAATACAATATCATATTCTCATGAATAGGGATTTTTTTTTATATTATTATATAATTAATTCAAACAATAATTATAACATTCAAATATAATAAAATTGTATTTTTATTTAAAACCAATAAAATGTCTTTATATGCTTTTAGGGTATTAATCATATCATCATCATCATCATCATCATCATCTTCTCTTTCTTCTTCTTCTTCTTCTTTTTGCTAAAACTAGAAATCAAATGAAAATCCCTCTCCATCTCACTCTCGCCTCTCGCTCTCCATGACAAAGGAAAAAGAAAAACATAGTAAAATCCTCATTTTCAAAACACCATGGTCGTTGGAGTTTGTCGTGGAGCCAAACCCAGATCCGTTTGAGCCATGGAAGTAGTCAAGTGAAGCCACTAAAGCTTTAGCCAAAGCTCTACAATTTTACAGCCATGGAAGTCATCAAATTTCAGATCCCCCATGAAACCCAGATCAGTCCACATGCCCCCAAGCTCCCAATCATGCTAGATCCCCCCATCGCACAATATCACACTAGTTTAATGACCCCAAGCAAATTGCACCAGTTTGGGCTTCACTAGTCCAAACCCTAGCCTTCGAATTCATTGACCAACCCAACCCCCTTATGACCGAGCTTGGATCCCATCTGCGCCGTCCCAACCTTGATGCCATCATTGATCCCCCCTGCCATTACCAAGCATCCAGCTCCTACCCTCCATGTCATGGCGCGACTTTGAGATGCTCACTGCTCGAAATCTCTCCCTATTGTGCTCCATCTTAGCAGCACCTCCATCCCACTAAGCCCTACAAAAAAGAAACATGAGGAGGCAATAAGAAGAAGAAGAAGAAAAATAAGATGGCAGGAAGTCGAAGAAGAAGAAAATAGAGAAGGATAAAAAAGAGAAGAAAGATGGAGCTCCGCTGCCATTCATATGCCATGAATTCTCTAGGACAGACTAGGTTTACAAAGAAGAAAGGAAAGAGAAGAGAAAGAGAGAAAGAATCAAATAATTTTGTATTTTTTTTATTATTAAATATAATTTTAAAAAAATTAAATTTTTTCTTTTTATTTAATTGATATTGTAAATTTTTTTAATATATATTTTAATTATTAATTATTGTTATCCAAAAAACAAGCATGGATGACATGGAAAACATTTAGTACACGTGGCAAACATCTGGCAGAATTCGTGCTCGACTATCGACCAGGAAGACATCTAGTGTCACGACGTTCGATCTCTTCATACGACCAACTTGGTCGTATGAATGCTATGCGCGGAAAAGATCTTATGCAGTTATGATAGTATCCGAAATTCTCTCCCATGATTTCTTGAGTATCCGATTATTTAGGAAATGATATCTGTAACAAATTAATGTAAATCCTCCTTGAGCCTATAAATAGAGAAGGAGGGCTCAAGGGACAGGGATCTCCTTCTTCTTTCTTGCTTTCTGATCACTAGAGATTAGAGTTATCTTATTTGATATATTGTATTGTTCTTCAGAGGTTGGTGAAACTCATTGAACCCTAGTTCTTTGATCACTCCTTTGAATCCTATATCAATAACAATCCAAGTGGACGTAGGTTATTACCAGATTATGGGGCCGAACCACTATAAACCCTTGTGTTCTTTATTATTTCGCCATCACATTCTTTCCAACGTGTTGGTCCACATCAAGAAAATTTGACTCCGTGTCAGTTGGCCAAAATCATGGTCAACATTCTGGTGCTTTCATTGAGAGGTTGATACATTATCGTTGAAAGATCAATGGCGAAAACTACCAGGAAAACTGAACAGGCGGCCGGCGCTGCACCATCTCACCCGCTTCCTCCTCCTCCCAACGTGGCTGAGGATGAGCCACATTTGGAATTTGATGATGAAGAAATGGACGACGAGACGCTGAAGAATACCCTAGGGGTATTGCAGGAGGAACTGGCCAATCTGAGGGCCGGCCATGAAAGTGCTGCCGAAATCATGGCGCGGCAGCAACAAGAAATTGAACGGCAGCGCTTGGAGCTGAGTGAAAGGCAGGCGGAGATGGACCGTCGCTAGAGGGAGGCCATGGCAGCCCTCGAGGCAACCTTGCAACTGGCTAGGAATCAAGCTGCACCTGCCACGCAGCCTGATCAACCCGCGAATGGGCCATCCCACAGGGGTCCCAATCCTAGCCCGCCTATCCAGCCCTCGAGCCCACAAAGGCCCGAGCAGCCACCGGCGCCTCAGGATGATGTAACGCTAGGGGACCCTGAAGCACAGCCTCCATCCCAAACTGGTCACGGCAATCCCCCGCAGCAGAGGCAGAATAGGGCCAGGCAGCAACCTCACAGTCCTAGACGCCATAGGGGAGACGAGCCAAATCTTCCGAGCAAAGGACAGCATCCTCCTGGTAACAGGAGGAACTCAGAGTTAGGCTCTGCGGTCCGAGGCCCCCCACGGCATGATAATGTACGGGGACCTAACGACCAACGCAGACCACCCTCTAATGCTCGGGAGGTTCCAGCCCGGGAAGGCAATCGAGGGAACAGTTGATCCCACCAAAGCCAATCAAGATTCAGAGACGGCCATGATTATAACGAGGCCGACTCAGGCAGAGGAAATGTCGGTCGAAGGAATGAAGAAAAAGGTGGAGGCAGAAGCCAGCCACCTCAGGATGACCAACCCGACAGACGGGACGCTGGGGGGCAGCCCAGACAAAATAACATCTTCAACCGGCTCGGAGCTAGCGAGCAGCGGAGGAGAGACGAGGACTTAAGAGACGTACTCAACGGTCACCGGGAGCGACAAGACAAGAATGTCCCCCTAGCACCAGAGGCCACGGCGATTCCTAGCACCGTGCAGGCCCAGATAGATGCCCTCAACCAGGCAGTGCAGCAGCTAGTCGGGGGAAGGACATCTTATATCGACCACGATAGGAGAAAAGGCACTCCCTTCGTCCAGAGGATAGCTATGGCAGAAACTCCTAACAAGTTTAACATGCCTACGCTTCCGAACTTTGATGGGTATGGTGACCCGGTATCTCACGTCAACAAGTTTGAGATACAAATGGACATTCAGAAAGTGTCCGAGGACGCTCGGTGCAGGATCTTCCCTGCAACACTTTCTGATGCCGCACAGGAGTGGTTTTTCAAATTCCCTCCTACAAGTATAGTTTCCTGGGAAATGTTCGTAAAGGAGTTTTACGGACAGTTCTACGCGGGTCGTGTGCACTCGACTGAGGCAAACCAGCTGGTTGAAATACGCCAGCAAGATGGAGAACCACTGAAGGACTATGTCCAGCGCTTTATGCGAGCAGCTGCTGGAGCAAAAACAGTGGGAGACGAAGGCAAGATGATGGCCATAACCGCAGGGGTTAAGCGCCGCACGCCTCTCTGGGAAAGCCTCCGAAAACATGGGGTTAGAACTACCCAGGAATTTTTAGATCAGGTTGATTGCTACATCAAGCTCGAAGACGCCATCGCCAACAAAGGAAAGCCCCCTGGCAAGGACAAGGGGACTGCCGAGCCCGCCAAAGCCGCCAATGGGTCCAAGCCCAACGGGAATGGGAACGGGAATGGCAATGGCAAGAATGGGGGGAAACGACCACACAATGAGCCTTCCACCTCTGACAATAAACGAGCCAAGGGTAACCGTTATGAACCTTGGTTCACTAACTATACTGACCTAGTTGAGTCTCGGGAAGAGGTTTATCAGGCCACGAGTTCCAGTGTGCCTTATAAGAAACCTGCTCCCATTCGAAAGGATATTTCGAGAAGAGACACTACCAAGTTCTGTCGTTATCATAACGACTACGGACATGATACCAACGAATGCAACCAGCTAAAGGATGAGATCGAGTTCCTTATTAGACAAGGACACTTGAGAAGATATATACGGGCCTTGGGAAATTCCCAACGAGAAGCTCCAGGTGGCAACGAGCAAGCGCCCCCACGCCAACGCTTGCCACGTTTGCAGCCTGACCCCGTAACTAGCACATTGTTAACCATCTGTGGAGGCCCGCACCTCGCGGGAAACAGCGGAAAGGCCAGATAACGATATGCTCGGACTCTGCGCCATGACCAGGACATCGAGATGATGACTATGGATGACCGCGCGCCGAAAAAGGCTCGGTCAGAAGAAGGCGAAATAACCTTCTCTGATAGCGATGCCCAACATGTCTGGTTCCCACATTCCGATTCGCTGGTCGTGGATATCCAAATGGCCAACATGATGGTGAAGATAGTGCTGGTTGATACAGGAAATTCGGTGAATATCCTGTATAAGTCTTCGCTGGAACGCATGAAGTTGTCCGTTAAGGACCTGGAGCCCTGCAACCAAACAATATATGGCTTCTCTGGTAAGGGACTCGCCCCCGCAGGGTCAATCAGAGTACCAGTGACAGTAGGTACAACGCCTGCTACCAGGACATTACTCGCTACTTTTGTAGTAGTCGATTGTCCTTCGGCGTACAAAGCCGTCATTGGGAGGCCTATACTGGTTGATCTACGGGTCGTCACCTCTATGTGGCACTTAGCCATGAAATTCCCGACAAACGCAAGGGTAGGACGCGTGTTGGGAAACCAGAGGGAGGCTAGGGAGTGCTACAACGCCTCAGTCACGAAGGCAAAGAAGGGAACGTCAAAAAGCACTCCCCCAGAAAGGTTGCAGATGGAAATTGATACACAAGCCCAATCCGGTGATGAAGTCACCAAATAGGGTGTTGCCCAAAGTGAGGATAGAGATTTAGATCCTTGCTTTGGGGATTTTGAAGAAAACGTTGGACCCGTCGAGGACCTGGAAGAGGTCCAACTTGACGAAAAAGATCCGACCAAAATCGTGAAGGTCGGGAAAAACTTAGAACCAACCACGAAGCATGCACTGGTGGAGTTTTTGCGGAAAAACCAGGAAGTCTTTTCCTGGTCACACAAAGACATGGCTAGGATAGATCCTGCAGTTATCAGCCATGTCCTGAACGTAGACAAGAATTTTCCACCCGTGCAACAGAAAAGAAGGCTGCTCGATAAGGATCGCTCGAGAGCCTTAAAAGAAGAAGTTGAAAGATTAAAGGAGAATGGGTTCATCAGGGTGGCGTTTTATCCATCGTGGGTCTCTAATCCAGTACTGGTTCCCAAGCCTAACGGCAAATGGCGGACCTGTGTGGATTTTACAGACCTCAATAAAGCCTGCCCGAAGGATTGCTTCCCACTCCCGAGGATCGACCAGTTAGTCGATGCTACTGCAGGGCATGAGATCCTCTCTTTCATGGATGCATACTCAGGCTACAATCAGATCAGCATGCATCCCCTGACGAGGATCACACCAGCTTTCGGACTGATACGGGATTATACTGTTATAAAGTAATGCCCTTCGAACTGAAAAACGCAGGTGCGACTGGTTAACCACATGTTTAAAGAATTGATCGGAATAAACATAGAGGTGTACGTGGACGACATGCTGGTAAAGTCAAAAAAGGCAGAAGGACATGTGAAGGATTTACAAGAGTGATTCGATGTATTGAACAAGTACCAGATGAAACTAAATCCTCTCAAATGTTCCTTCGGAATTGGATCAGGGAAATTTTTGGGGTTCATTATTAACTCAAGAGGAATCAAGGCCAACCCTGACAAGATAAAAGCCCTGATCGACATGAAATCGCCAGAGAAGATCAAGGATGTACAAAGTTTAACCGGGAGAATTGCAGCCCTAAGTAGATTTATTTCCAAGTCAACGGATAAATGCATCCCTTTCTTCAATCTACTTAGGGGCAACAAGAAGTTTGAATGGACAGGAGATTGCGAGTAAGCTTTTCAGGCCTTGAAAGCCCATATGGCACAGCCTCCTATTTTATCAAAGCCTATCGAAGGAGAAACTTTGTTCATTTACCTGGCGATCACTGAAGTTGCTGCTAGTGCGGTACTAGTACGAGAGGAAGAAGGCATACAAAAAGCGGTTTACTATGTAAGCAAGAGGCTAATCGGAGCAGAGCTGAGGTATCCTCCCATCGAGAGGCTGGCATATTATTTAATCTTAGCCTCAAGGAAGCTACGTCCTTACTTCCAAGCCCATCCCATTACAGTCTTAACTGACCAGCCCCTTCGGCAAGTACTCCAAAAACCAGAGGCGGCTGGGCGTTTATTGAAATGGGCTGTCGAACTTGGGTAGTTCGATATTACATATTCACCGTGAGCAGCAGTAAAGGGACAAGTCTTGGCTGATCTTATTGTAGAGTTCACCGAACTCCCGGACAGCGAGCAGTGCGAAAAGCCTAGTGCGCCTGAGCCTTAAGATGAAGCTCCTTCGTGGAAGTTATTCACAGATGGGTCGTCAAACGAATCTCATGCAGGAGCAGGAGTGATCTTGATAATGCCAGAAGGGCATCGATTTCATTGCGCCATTAGATTCGACTTCACCACGTCAAATAATGAAGCCGAATATGAAGCACTCCTCGCTGGATTAAGAATGGCAAAAGACATGAGTATAAAGGTGCTGGATATTTACAGTGATTCACAGCTGGTAGTGAATCAAGTTCCTAGGGGAATATCAAGCACGAGGTCTGAAAATGGTGGCCTACTTGAACAAAACTAAAGACCTGTTAGCCCAGTTCACGAAGTATACCCTCCAGCAAATCCCCCGGGATCAGAATTCGAACGCAAATGCCTTAGCCAAACTCGCGAGCGCAAAAGATGCTGACACTTTGAATATTGTGCCAGTGGAAAGATTAAGCGAGCCAAGCATACGAACAAATGAAACCAATATGGAAATCCGAATGGAAGATACATGGATGGCACCTTACTTGGAGTATCTGACAAATGGTGTACTGCCAGCAGATAGAAACAAAGCCAGAACTCTTCAAAGGCAGGCTGCTAGGTATATACTGGTCGATGGTGTTCAATACCGAAGGGGATATTCCATGCCATTGCTCAGATGTATTACACCAGAGAAAGCTAAAGAGCTAATGAAGGAAGTACATGAAGGCTTCTGCGGGGATCACGCTGGGGGGCAAAGTTTGGCGAAAAAGATTCTAAGGCAGGGCTATTTCTGGCCGACTATGAACGAAGATTCAATGGAGTTTGTACAAAAGTGCGATAAGTGTCAGAGATTTTCCAAAATCCCACGCGCAGCTCCAAACAAATTAAAACAAATGCAGAGTCCTTGGCCTTTTGTAGTATGGGGTATAGACTTGATTGGGTCCCTACCAACGGGAAAAGGCGGAGTGAAGTACGCAGTTGTAGCAGTCAACTACTTCACCAAATGGGCCGAAGCTGAACCACTCGCTACCATAACGACCAAGAAAGTTCTTGACTTTGTCATCAAGAACATTGTTTGCCGATATGGCTTGCCTCGAAAGATTGTCTCAGACAACAACACCCAATTTGACAGTGACTTATTCACCGACTTCTGCGAAAGGCACGGGATTATCAAAAGCTTTTCTTCAGTCGCACATCCATAAGAAAACGGGCAGGTCGAAGCAGTGAATAAAACGCTTAAGGACACCCTGAAGAAAAGGCTTGAAGACGCTAAAGGAGCATGGCCAGAACAGCTGCCTGAAGTCCTCTGGTCGTATAGAACTTTTCATCGAACAGCGACAGGTCATACCCCGTTTTCCTTAGCATACGGATATGAAGCCATGTTACCTGTCGAATTAGATCCCCCCTCACATCGACGCATTACATACGACCAGAGCCAGAATAGCCAACTGATGATGGAGTCCCTAGACTCAATTGAAGAAATACGAGAAAGAGCCCAACTCCGAGTTGCTGCGTACCAGCAAAAGGTCGCCCGGTATTTTAACTCAAAGGTGAAAGAAAGGAAATTCAACGTCGGTGACCTAGTGCTACGATGAGTTTTCTTAAATACCCGTGACCCCACTGCTGGAGTACTCGGACCAAACTGGGAAGGACCTTACCAGATTAAAGAAGTCCTTCATCCGGGCACCTACGAACTTGCACACTTAAATGGAGATCTCGTTCCACGCTATTGGAATGGAGAACACCTGCGCAAGTATTATCAGTGAAAAGTCCTTCTTAAAGGACTGGCTTGTATTGATTTTTACTTTTTACAAGTTTCGAAAAAGGGTCAGCCACGTTGTATGGCTAATCGCTTATAAGTGTAAGATCTTTTTAAGATCACTCGTAAAGACATGATTAGTCCATTTTTAATACGAGATTATAAGGGACTGTGCACAGCCAGTCATTCTTGCCAACCTTTGTAAATTTATTTTTACAAGTATTTGTTCATTATGTGTGTTGTTTTGCTGTATTATAAGTGTCATGTTTACTATCGAGCAGTAATGTTCGCACAGGTCGTGGTCAAGGCAAGTGACCAAGGACCTAAAGCTCCTCGATCACTTGGGGGGCACATAAGGTACATCGATAGCAAAGCATACCAAAGGGTATGTAAACACATGAACAAAATGAGTGAAAGCATGCTACGGTACTTAGAGTATTTTTCAAATTTTATGTTTTGTTAAATCAAACCAAAGTACTATGCTAAGTTCGGTCATGCGAATAGATATTATAATAAAGAAACATTATAATATCAATAAAGCAATCTTTTACACCGCGAGCAGTATTGCTCGGATGTAATTGTTCGATTAAAAGTAAAAAGCCTTTGCACCGCGAGCAGTATTGCTCGGATGCAATTGTTCAGTTATAAGTAAAAAATCTGCCCTTGCAGCAATAAAAATAAATTGTCTTTACAAACAGACCCGTGGGCCATAAAAGCAAAATAAAAGAAAAATTTTTACTGGGCAGGAGGGTCTTGAGGATTAGGGGGAGTGCCCTGGTCGGCAGGAGGACCAGCTTCAGCATTAGCAGCAGGAGCCTTAGCCTTAGCCTTCTCCTCTGCCTCCAACCGGGTGGCGCACTGCGCCATCAAAGTTCTCTTCAACCGCTCGGAAAGATAGTTGAAGTTGGCCTCCCGGTTGTGCTTCCAGAAGTCATAAAAGTAGAGGAGGGTGGCCTCCTTATACTTCTTCAAGTTCATGACCCCTTCCTCCTCAACCTCCTGCACTCGCCCCTCGAGCTCCCGCACCTGCTCTTCAAGCTTCTTCGCCTCACCCCTGCTGGCGGTCAGATCGAGTTTGAGCTGCTTACACTCTTGGGTAATAAGTACAGAACTTTCCCTCCATTTATGCCGCTCCTCGTTGGCTTTCTTCAAGGCCCCTTGGCTGTCCTGAAGCTCCTTGGTGAGAGTGGCTTGGTCCTCGCACAATTGTTCATTCAGCTTGGACAGCTCCTTGTTCTCCTCAAGCAGCTTGTTGTTCTCATCCTCAAGTGCTTGCTTAGCCTGAGCAAGCCGGAAGTCGAAGTTCTGTCCCCAGGAAACCAACGCTCCAGCACAGCGTCAGCTAGCAGTTAAAGACAGCAGCCCCTGAAGACAAAAAATGAGAAAGTAAGGAAAAGAAGTCAGACATAAATGATGAAGTAGCAGAAGATGACTTACGCGGACTATCTCATTCAACCCTCTGTTGATGATTTGGTCGACCTCCATTGAGGCAGTTTCATTGATGGCGGCCTGACTGTGTTTGTGCTTCGAGAGCTTGTATATCCTCTCCCTGGCCGACCCGACCACGAGGCTGGACAGGGAGCCTTCGGACAGGTTATCCAAAGTCTCCTTGTCAGCGGCCCTAGAGGAGGGCTGTGGATTCACAGGCGTGGGCATCGACTGTTCGGTGGGGGGCGGAGGTGTCATGTTCTCCTTGGAAGGGACGGCGGTTGGAGTATCTTATGTTCGAGACTTCTTCGAGGGGGTCTTGCTGCTTTCCCCTCGAGCCCTCTTGCTATCCTTCTTCGGGACAAAAGAGGCAGCGGCAGCCTCGTAATGAGCGAAGACGTCTCCAGAGTCCATACCTGCAGTGAGATTAAATGGTCATAAGGGGAACAGAGATAAAAGTAAAAGGATTACAAGTAAAGTACCCGAGCTACAACTACTAGTCGTAGCAATATTTACTAAACTACCTAGTTCGTGGAAGAAATCTGAGTTTAAAGAGGGAGCATTCCTAAAGTTGCCGTCCCCATCAAATAGATGAGAGGGAATTGGCAAATTATTTAAAAGCGAGATTATTGTACCGTTTACATCCGACGAATCGTCAGAAAGTTCGGTAGGCTCGAAGCCTTTTGTTTTCCCTTGCCCTTGGGGACTGAAGGTTCCTCCGCTCGGGGGGGGGGGGGGGACGGCAGGTTCCCTGATCGTAACCCCAGTTGGCCGAGGTGCCTGAGGTTGCTGCTTGGGTTCCTGTTCGGGTTCCACGTCGGCTTGAACATCGCCCACCGAGGGTTCGTTCGTCGCAGATTGAGAGCCCCAAAGGCCGACCAGTCTAAGGTTGTCCTCGTTGACTAAGTTTTTTACACTCTTATCAGCATTTGGCATGCTGGCTAAGAGTGTTGCCCTTGAATCCATCCCTGGAGTAGGGGTTGGACGTAGCCATGGGCCTGGAACATGATAGATGTCAAGATATTATGACAGAAAGACACTAAGTAAAGACGCTACTCGCGTAAGAATTTTTACCTCCAGGGGTGAAAGCCAGGTTGTCCACAGCAAGGTCAGGAGTGAGGAAGTATTCGTGGTGATACTTCCCCACATTAGAGATATCGGTGGTGTCAGACAAAAAAGTGTGTCCGGATTCCTGATGGCATAAGTGAAAAAACCCCATACCATCTTGGTTGGGGTTGGACATAAGGTCAAAAAGAAAATTGACCTCGTGGGGGGAAGGTACTGGCCATTTTTTGAGCTTATAAAGGATATAGAGTGCGGCCAACATTCTATATCCGTTCGGGGTGATTTGAAAGGGGGCTACTCCGAAGTAATTAGCCACCCCCTGAAAAAATGAGTGAAAAGGCAGGGTGGCACCTGCCTCAATATGGAACCTCGACTAGGCGCTGTAAGCCCCACCTCGCAGGTTGGCTCGCTGGTCGATAGATGGTTTGACTAAGGTCACACCCGTTAAATTGTATCTGTTTAGATAATTGACAATCATCCGCAGTGTCACTGTGCTTTGAGGGATGATATGCCATGCAACGGCTGGCTGGTCGACATGGCGAGGTCGGGCACGCCTTTGGACATCGGTCTCTGGAGTGAATTCGCCTTGACCACTGGTCGAGGGGGCATCAGCAGAAGGCTGGCCTGAGGAGTTAGGGTTATTCCTTTTTCGAGCTTTTGTTTTGGTTCGGGCCATTCTTTGATTGGGGACTGGAGGACGGTTTGAGCTAGGGCGAGAAAAGGGGATCTCTGGTATCAAAGTAGATAGGTTCTCTTCGCCTTCAAGGAGTTGGGCCAAGAGGTCATCTTCAATAGGTCTTTCTCCCCCCAAGGGTCTTGCATAAGAACTGCAAACAGACAATAGAGGAGATAAGACACAATTTGCGAAGTAGTGTGGAAGATTGGGATAACGTTGCTTGCGTCTAAAAAACCTGCAGCATCCTACTCCTACGCTAAGTTCAGCATTAACGGTTTGAAAAATGGATCAGGAAGGAAGAAAAACTATTTTCTGAAACAGAACTGTTTTGACTCCTAAAGGGCGGGAAAAAACTCGGTTTTTTCACCTAGCTTAAAGATTGAATTTTTACGTCGATCTTACGCCCTAAGACTATGATCCTAACTATCAATCTAGGTCACGACCTATACAAGGCGTAAAGACGCCCTCTTACCAAGCAATGGAAGGTTTATACAAAAAGATCCTCATAAAACCCTACTCAAGAACGCAGAAATCACAGAGCATAGAAACGACATGCATGGCATAATAGAAAATTTAGAAAGACAGAGTGATTACCTGGGCGAAGATGGAGGTTCGGGAGAGAATGAAAACGTTCGAGTCGGGAAGATCCTCGGCTAGGCGACTGTCTGGTTTCGAAGCACTGAAGGCAAGGTTCTTGAAGTTCTTGACAAAGACGGTAAGAAAAACTTTTTTGAGAAGAAAAAGGAGGTATTTATGGAGACCGAGGTATGGCTAAAAAGTAGTAATCATTATTTTTTAATTCTTGAAATGTGGGGAAGTGTATAAGCCGTCAATTTGTTTCTTGAAAACTGAAAGGGCTTGATTAGACATAATCATGTCACGATTTTAAAAAACGCACGGGGATTCTGACAGACATCGTGGGGATATGATCGGTTGCTTCCTTAAAGTTTCTTTATTGCTGGTCGCACTAAACAAACTTGGGGGGCAAATGTTATCCAAAAAAAAGCATGGATGACATGGCAAACATTTAGTACACGTGGCTAACATTTGGCAGAATTCGTGCTCGATTATCGACCAAGAAGACATCTAGTGTCACGACGTTCGATCTCTTCATACGACCAGCCTGGTCGTACGAATGCTATGCGCGGAAAAGATCTTATGCAGTTATGATAGTATCCAAAATTCTCTCCCATGATTTCCTGAGTATCCGATTATTTAGGAAATGATATCTGTAACAAATTAATGTAAATCCTCCTTGAGCCTATAAATAGAGAAGGAGGGCTCAAGGGACAGGGATCTTCTTTTTCTTTCTTGCTTTCTGATCACTAGAGATTAGAGTTATCCTATTTGATATATTGTATTGTTCTTCAGAGGTTGGTGAAACTCATTGAACCCTAGTTCTTTGATCACTCCTTTGAATCCTATATCAATAACAATCCAAGTGGACGTAGGTTATTACCAGATTATGGGGCCGAACCACTATAAACCCTTATGTTCTTTATTATTTCGCCATCACATTCTTTCCAACGTGTTGGTCCACATCAAACAAATTTGACTCCGTGTCAGTTGGCCAAAATCAAGGTCAACAATTATTTTAATTTGAGGGTATTTTGGTCATATTAAAAATATGTTTGACCAAATCAGGCTTATGGTACTATTTTGTTCTATTTTACAAAATATATGGTCCAAATTGTAATTTAATAAAACAGATGTCTGATCGGTAACTTTTGCACAACACAAGGTCCAAACTTTATTTGATCAAACTTTAATTATTTAATTAGTTTTTTTTTAAAGCCAACAAAAATTTAAATATAAATATATATTATTTAATTAATAGTGTTGACGCGGTTCTTCGCCAACAGGTAATTAAGAAGATAAGAGAAAATGATTTGTGCTTATGTTGAACCGAAATAGATGAATGATCTTGGAAATGGAATGGTGACACAAAATACGTTTTTTAGGTGGTTCAAAGGTTAAAATCCTTCTACTCCACCAGTCAATATTATTGCTATATGTTGGGTATTCTTTTACAGGGTATTTTTTACATAATAGAATCCAACCCTTTGTAACTCTCAGGGTCTCCATATTTATAGGAGAAGGCACCTGGGAGTTGGTAAGAAGGTCATCCCGTGCCTTCTTACCTATCATGTCAACTCTGTGACATTCATGATTAATTCCTAAACCTGACACATAAGTGTGGTCAAATCAATAGGTAAGGGGATAATGGGCCACACGGCCCAACCTAGTCGTGGGTGTCTGAATACGCACGTTCATGTTGCGTGTCCAAGAAGTCAGGGATATATCAGACACGTGATGTCTGATATATGCACGTTTACCTTGCGTGGTTGACTTTATAAAGGGTCACAGCCTCCAACTCTAGCTTGTACCACGAGCTGGATGCTTCCCTCAACCTGTGGTCTTCAGAGTCCAAACTCAGTCTATTCTTGGCGAACCCTTATGTTATCTCGAGCTGAGGAAGTAGGGCCTTTCTATGGCAGCTCCGGTCTTGGGATGTCCACGTGGTAGACATGATTAGGTCGGCTCTCATAATTAGGCCGTGTCTCGGCTTGCTAACAGCCCGTGGGAAAACTAGGGCGTACATCTGCCCCCAAGCCCCTGCTCATGGTACACGACGTCACATAGGGCCACAGTAGGGGCTTTTAGGCTTCCCCATGAACTCTTCATATTCCACATTCTACGCAGGCGCCGAATACGTGGAACATCGTGGTTGGTGACGGTACGTCTTCCGAGAACCGCATTTAATGGCCTAGCCTATACTCAGCCTTCGTTTCGTCTTTCCAGTGGAGGGCCTTAGATCCCACATCAGGGCAATCCAACGGTCCTCCTCACGTGGCCCTTCACGTATATAAAAGGGGTGGCCACCTTACGCATGGGCCACCCGTTCATTTGAAATTTTCCAGAGTTTTCTCTTCTTCTTGCTCTAAAAAATCCCCCCTTTTTTCCTTCCGGTTACCATCTTCGGCGTCCTAGAAAATTCAGGTGCAAGGGTTCCTTTGAAGCTTTGGAATCAACTACTCCGACGAAGTCCCTACCTAGGCGATCCCTTCATCCTCTTCTCCACCAACACATACTGTAAGTCTCCTGACTGTGCACGTTTTGAAATTATTTTTCACTGTAGCTTAGGTAGATATTTACTGTAGCCACATGCAGGGTTTTGTTGGTTTTTTGTGGGAACGAAGGGTAAAAGCCTTTTAGGTTAGGGTATCATTTGTGGTAGGAAATCCTTTAAGAACACGGTTTATAGAGTGCATTTTCTGGGGAAAATTTATGGGTAGGATTTTTGGGATGCTAGTTCAAAATATCCAGGATTTTGGGTGCAAAACCGGGTAGCTTAGGGGACACGCTTCACAGGCGGTTTTGCCTCTCTTGCCTATTGGAACTTTCCCTCCAAGGAAAAATTCTATCCTGACCCTCCTGACACACGAATTCCGAGTAATCGGGGATTTGTTGGGATCATAGGCGCATGTTCATAGAACCGCGTGGTCTCACTCTCCACGGGCTGGGCTTACCTCAGCTTGTGTCAAGGAAACACAGATTTTTCTCCATTTTTAGGTCGCCTTCTTCTAAAATTTCTTCTTTTTGTTCGCTAGACGACCAGATGGGACCCAAGAAGAATGCTCCCAAGAAGCCTGTAGGCAGCTCGTCCTCCCGACAAGAGAAAGGAAAGGAGGTGATGGCTGAATCCCCGATCCCCAACTTTGGGCCAGCAGTGGAACAGGAGCTCGAGGTGGCTCCCGACGCGTTCTTTGAGGCGAAGAGGATCGTTTCAAAGATTACTGACTAGGCGAGGGTAAACAAAATATTCCTCTCCCACAACATCAAGCTGGGGAGAGGATCCGTGATTGCCCGACCTCCCGTAGAAGGCGAACGGAGCTGCGCGCCGCTTGATGAGGCGTTCTCGGCCTAGAGCGACGAACATTTCAAGGCGGGGGCCTTCCTCCCGTTGGACCAGTACTTCGCTGATTTCCTCAATTACGTGAGGTTGGCCCCATTCCAGCTCCCCCCCAACTCTTATCGTTTGTTGGCGGGGTTAAGATACTTGTTCTTGAAACAGGAGTGGGAGGTCCCCACTCCTGCAGACATTCTTTATTTCTTTTGCCTCAAGGCCAGCCCAGAGCAGCGGGGGCGAGGTGACGGGTTTTATTACTTAACCCGGTTCCCCAACACGGTCGTGGTCATCGAGCTGCCCAGCCACCCCAATGACTTTAAAGATCAATTTTTTATGTCGACGGGGTTCCGAAACTACGAGCTGCACTACTTCAACCATCCTCGTAAGTGCCTTTCAATCTTAGCTCGTAAGTTAAGTACCACTTAGCTCCTCCTGTATCCCTTTCTGACTTAGATTAATTCTGCAGCTATCTTCGGGAGGACAGAGAAGTTTGTGGTCCTCGGGAACCAGTACGAGACACTGGCGGGCTTGCCCCCCAGTGAAAAGGACTATCGTCATCTCGTGATAGACGAGACGATGCTGGCCTGTAAGCTAATCTCCCCAGGCCAGACTCTGAACTTGAGGAGGCTCCGGGCGCTTCCCCCAGCTCGCGATACCAGACCTATCATCGTGGAGGAGGTCGCGGGGGATGAAGATGAGGAGGACGAGGAGGACGAGGTGCCTCTCATGAGGACGAAGAAGCGGGCGTTGGAGGTCGCCCAAAGAACGGACGAGGAGAGGATCTGGTCCGAAGCAGCCGCGAGTCCTTCTGGCCAAGGTAACCCATACATGTTTAGGAGCTTAGATAGGGCCACTGTCGACCCCCGGCTAGCTAGGTACAATCCCAAACAGATCGTCAAACGCCACCGAAGTGACCCAGACTTAGATGAAACCCTGTTCCACTGCATCGACCAGCTCGTGCTGGATTACGAAAGTAGCCGCCCTAGGGGGACCATAGTTGTAGATAACACCCTAGCTTTTAGGTCGGTCCTATTCGAGGAGTATGGGACTAACCTTCGGTCATGGCCATCACTCCGGGAGGGTACCGTAGCTCCAGGACTTAGGCAATATGTAGAAGAGTCTAGTCCTGAGCCGGCCTCGGATCCAGAACGCGCGCCAGCTCGAGAAGTGATTGTCTTAGATTCCCCCAAAGAAGCTCCAGGGCCGATGGTCGTAACCGTAGACTCTTCCTCTAGCTCGGGGGGTAGGATTCCCTTTAGTACATATATATACTTGAATTTCGCATTTTCTCTTTTTTTTTCCTTTGTTTTTGCATGACTGCTAACTTATGTACTAACCATATCTTTGTTTTGACAGAAAAGATGTCTCAGCCCGGAGGAAAGAGTCTGCGAGCTGCATTCACCGGGGGGAACTCCCCAGCTGGGGCCTCTAGGCCCAAAATGAAGAAGCCCCGGACGCTGAAGAAAACCGCCGGGACCCCAACCAAGTCTCCTGCAAAGGAGAAAGAGCAGCCCCCAGCCGCCCAGATCGTGGGAACTGTTCCTCCTGCTGCAGGGGGGAGCAGCATGCCCCCACCCCCTCCGGGAGCTCCGGCCTTCGTCCAGGACACAGGGGCAGAGCCCGGGACTTTGGCAATTGCACCTTCTGAGGTGCGCATCCCGGTTGACCCCCAGGACCTGGAGAAGATTCCAGAGGCCTTCCGGGGGACGGTGTATGAGATGGCGAACTACGCCGTCAGCCACATCTACAAATTCAACAAGAAGGAGCTCAGGGCCATCGAAACAAGGAGCCCGGTGGGCGTGCTGGAATCTTCATTGGGCATGGCCCTAACGGTAAGCTTACCTTACCCTTTTATGGCTTTTAATTATCATGCCTTGCCCTGTTTTTCCTTTCTCCCTTCTCTTTTTTTTTTCTAAGGCAGTTGCCTCTCCATTTTCGCAGAGCGTCGTTGCCCTTCATCGGAGCATAGCCAGGACCAAGGCCCAGCTCCAGGATATGAGGAGCGAGCACCGGGCGGCTATGGCCACTCACCAGACTTCCCTGCAAATGACTAAGGATGCCCTGGCGGGCGCGCAGGCCGAGCTGGAAGAAGCCCGCCCCAAGCTACAAGAGCTCGAGGCTACCAAAGCTGCCCTCGCCGCTGCGCGGGCTGACCTAGACACTGCGAAGGCTGAAGCCAAGGCTGCCCTGGAGGCCGAGCAGGCAGCTTTAGGCACCGCCATGGAGGACATGTTCTACCATTGCTGGGCCTATAACCAGGACGACGACTTCTCCTTCTTGGCGGCGGACGTCTAGGAGCCCTTGCTGGAGGGGTTCAAAGCTCGCCTCGAGAAAGAAGCTCCTTCCGAGGCCGGGGCAGTCTGGCGAAGCTTAGGGGTCTTCCTTTAATATTCTCAATTTTTTTTTTGTGTAACTTTTGCATGAGGTGTTTCCACCTCGAGACAATCTAATTATCAATTTTATTCTTAATTGACTTATTTCCTTTTGTCTATGCACTTTAGTTACTATTTTGAAAAACTTAGTTCACGTTACTTCTTATCAATATCTCGTGCTCTTTAGGAAGAACAACGATCAATCGATTTAAATTAACTTCTAAGTTTTATGACCTGGTTATATCCAGGAACTTAATTTGAAAACTTAGTTCGTGTTAACTTTTATCAATATCTCGTGCTCTTTAGGAAGAACAACGATCAATCGATTTAAATTAACTTCTAAGTCTTTAAGGCGACCTGGTTATATCCAAGTACCATATGCCCCCCAAGTTGGGAAAGGGTCTTTCGTGGTTACTTTGGATTACACTTGTAAACATGTACAATCGTAAACGAAAAGTCAATTCTCATTGCGTAATACATATAAAATGGCCTTTTAGGCCTTACAAGGGAATTATTGATAATATCTCTTCAAATGGATGGCGTTCCAAGTCCGTGGAACTGCCCCTCCACCAAGCCGAGCTAATTTATAAGTTCCCTCTTTAATGACCTCGATGACTTGATATGGTCCTTCCCAGTTCAGTCCCAATACTCCATCTTTGGAATCCTTCCCGGCTAAGAAAACTCTTCTGAGGACCAGGTCGCCAATGCTGAAGGCGCGCTTTTTGACTTTTGAGTTGAAATAACGAGTGACTTTTTGCTGATAATGTGCGAGCTGGAGCTGCGAATCTTCTTGTCTTTCATCAATCAAGTCTAGGGAAGTGCAAAGTAGCTCGTGGTTGCGATCCTGGTCATATGCCTGGACCCTATGCGAAACTACCTTAATCTCCACGGGGAGGACCGCCTCACTCCCAAAAGTCAGAGAGAAAGGAGTATGACCCGTAGGAGTCCGGTGCGAGGTCCGGTATGCCCAGAGAACCTGGGGGAGCTGTTCTGGCCAGACCCCCTTGGCTTCGTCTAGTCTCTTCTTGAGGCTCGCCTTTAACGTCTTGTTGACAGCCTCGACCTGGCCATTCGCCTAAGGATAGGCCACGGAGGGGAAACTTTTCACAATTTCGTACCTTTCGCAAAATTCGGTAAAGAGGTCGCTGTCGAACTGAGTCCCATTGTCGGAAATGATTTTCTTGGGCAGTCCGAATCGGCAGATAATGCTCTTAACCACGAAGTCAAGGACTTTTTTGGAAGTTATCGTTGCCAAAGGTTCTGCCTCAGCCCACTTCGTAAAGTAGTCGATGGCCACCATGGCGTAGCGGACCCCACCTTTTCCAGTAGGGAGGGCTCCAACTAAGTCGATTCCCCAAACTGCAAACGGCCATGGGGAAGAGATCATCTTCAGCTCGACTGGGGGAGCTCGGGCAACTGAGGCGAACCGCTGGCACTTGTCGCATTTTTTGACATAAGAGATCGAATCCTTGGACAGAGTGGGCCAGTAATATCCTTGCCTCAGGACCTTCAGGGCCAAGCTTTGCCCCCCAGTGTGATCTTTGCAAAAACCCTCATGCACTTCCTGCAGGATGGCCTTTGCCTCGCCTGGAAGAACACGTTGCAGGAGAGGTAGGGAGTGTCCACGTCGGTACAGCACCCCGTCTACTATCGTATACCTGAGAGCTTGATACAATACTCGCCGCGCATCATTACGCCCTTCAGGTAGCTTCCCCTCGGTGAGATACTCAAGGATGGGGGTCATCCAGGTCGGCCTAGCGTCGATCATCTCGACCTCTGTCCGGACTTCTTCTATACTTGGTTTCTCCAAGAATTCTATTGGCACTAACCCCAAGGTCTCCGTTTCCCCGGAGGTGGCGAGCTTTGCAAGAGCGTTGGCATTAGCGTTCTGCTTTCGAGGTATCTACTCGATTGAGCCTTACCCAAATGCGGACAGCTCAAATTTTACCTTTGCCAGGTAGGCAGCCATCTTGGGTCCTCGTGCCTGATATTCGCCCAGAACCTGGTTTACCACGAGCTGGGAGTCACTGAAACACTGAACGGAGCTCGCCTTCAACTCCTGGGCTATCCTCAGCCCGGCCAGCAAAGCTTCGTATTCGGCCTCGTTGTTGGAGGCCTTGAATCCGAATCTCAGCACCGAGTGGAATCTATGTCCCTCAGGGGATATCAAAATGATTCCAGCTCCGGAGCCGTTCTCGTTGGACGAACCATCCACGAAGATCCTCCACGATGCCTGGGCCGCGGTGACCTAAGGTGAGTCTTCTACAGGATCCTCCTGGAATCCTGTGCACTCTGCTACAAAATCGGCCAGGGCCTGGCTTTTTATGGCAGTTCGTGGGGTGTACAAAATCTCGAACTGACTGAGTTCGATGGCCCACTTCAACAGACGTCCCGATGCTTCAGGTTTTTGCAAAACCTGCCTTAAAGGTTGATCGGTCATGACGTGTATTGAGTGGGACTGGAAGTACGACCTGAGCTTTCGAGAGGCCGTGATGAGGCAGAACGCCAATTTCTCCATCAACGGGTACTGGGATTCAGCTCCGAGAAGTCTCTTGCTGATGTAGTAGACTGGTCTCTAAATCCGGTCTTCTTCTCGGACCAATACCACACTAACTGCATCCTCTGTGACAGCTAGGTAGAGAAAAAGAGGCTCTCCTGCTTTTGGTTTGGATAATACGGGTGGCTCGGCCAGATGTGCCTTCAGGTCGAGGAAAGCGCTTTTGCACTCTTCTGTCCATTCGAACTTCTTATTTCCTCAGAGTAGGTTGTAGAATGGCAAGCACTTATCGGTGGATTTTGAAATAAACCGATTGAGGGCTGCCACCCTTCCTGTCAGGCCTTGGACATCTTTGCGCGACTTGGGTGAGGGAAGCTCGAGCAATGATCTGATCTTGTCGGGGTTTGCCTCGATTCCTCGGGTATTGACGATGAAACCCAGGAATTTTCCCGACGCGACTCCAAAAGTGCATTTCTGTGGATTAAGCCTCATGCCATACTCCCGTAGTATCTTGAAGCATTCTTCCAGGTCGGAAACATGGTTATCGGCAGTCTTTGACTTGACTAGCATGTCATCAACATACACTTCCATGTTCTTCCCGATCTGGTTTGCGAACATTCTATTTACTAACCTTTGGTACGTAGCACCGGCATTCTTCAGCCCGAACGGCATGACCTTGTAATAATAAACGTTAGTTGGGGTCATGAAGCTGGTGTGCTCCTGGTCCGCCAGATTCATGGCTATCTGATTGTAGCCTGAGTACGCATCCATAAAGGACATGAGCTCGTGCCCCACCGTGGCATCCACCAATTGGTCAATCCTTGGCAATGGAAAACAATCCTTCGGGCAGGCTTTATTCAGGTCGGAGAAGTCGATGCATGTCCGCCACTTCCCGTTGGGCTTTGGGACCAACACGGGGTTGGCGACCCAAATCGGAAACTTGGCCTCACGGATAAAGCCGCATTTCTTGAGCCGAGCTACTTCTTCCTCTAAGGCTTCATCCCGGGTTGTTCCTAGGCGTCTTTGCTTCTGGGACTTTGCAGGAACGCTTTTATCCAGATGAAGGGTGTGCATGATGACACTCGGGCTAATTCCCACCATGTCCTCGTGTGACCACGCAAACACATCCAGGTTGTCCTGCAGAAATTTAGTCAGCTCCGCCTTCCTCTTGCTACAGAGGTTTTTCCCGAGCTTGACCATCCGTGAAGGATTCTGCGGATCGATGTTTATTTCCTTGAGCTCCTCAATAGCCTAGAGCTCGGACCTGTCCTCGCCTATTCGGGGGTCAATATCTTCACTTAAGACGATATTTTCCCCTTCGGCGCTCTAAGGTTTTTCAATCTCAGGATCAGCCAAGGGTTCCTGAGATTCCTCTCCACAACCTTGGATGGCCATTGCTAGCTGCCCGGGTTTCGATTTTCCCTTCATGGAAATGTTGTAGCATTCCCTGGCAGCGAGCTGATCGCCATGGATAGTGCATATTCTCGTGGAAGTAGGGAATTTCATCGCGAGGTGGCGAATGGAAGTGACGGCCTCAAAGACTATGAGCGTGGGTCGTCCCAGAATTGCGTTATATACGGCGGAGCAGTCGATGACCACGAATTCGAGGAGTTTGGAGACTGTCTGAGGTCCTTCTCCTAGGGTGATCACCAACTCGATTGTCCCTATAGCCGCTGATCCTTCTCCCGAAAAACCATACAGCATCATGGAGGTCGCCTTCAGCTCGGCGACAATCAAACCCATCTTCTCTAGCGTGGACCGGAATAGAAGGTTGACCGAGCTCCCATTATCGATCAGCACCCTCCTAACCCTCCGGTTAGCGAGTTGAACTGCTATGACCAGAGGGTCGTTATGAGGGAACTGGACATGGTCCGCATCTTCTTCTGTAAAAATGATCGGTTACTTCTCCAATCGCTGTTGCTTTGGCAGGCGCTGCTCCGGGACGAACTCTACTCCATTATGTGTCTTGAGTTCGTTTACGTACCTCTTCTGAGCACCCCTGCTCGTGCCAGCCATATGCAGACCTCCGGATATTGTGGATATCTCTCCTCCTATCACGGGAGGAGGGACATCTTGATCTACCCGAGACCCGGGCTGACTAACTGGGACTTCCGGAGCAGGTCGACTTGCTGGAACCCTATTCCGCGCGTACTGAGCCAAGGGGCCGGCTCGGATGAGAGTCTCGATCTCATCTTTCAAATGCCTGCAATCATCGGTATTGTGGCCAACATCATTGTGAAAACGGCAAAATTTGGAGGTGTCTCTCTTCCCCTTCTGGTGCTTCAACGGCTCCGGCCTCTTCCAGGGGAGGCGAGTAGAATTTTCCAGGAAGATATTCTCCCTAGAGTGGGTGAGCTCTGTATAAGTCGCGTAGACGGGCTTAAACTTCTCTACGGGCTTATTCTTCTTTGGGCCGTGCTGGCCGTTCTCGCCGTTCCCCTTTCTTTTGCTTCCACCGAGCTGGTTATTTTGTGTGACGTTTTGGGTTGTTGCCACGACCTCCGTCCCCCCTCCAGCGGGCTGCTCAGGGACCTGGCTAGTTCCTGCAGCTGAGGCTTCGACCTCCTCCAAGTTGATCCACTCCTGGGCCCTATTAAGGAATCCATTCACCGAGCTAACTCCCTTCCTTTGTATATCCTTCTAGAGTTCCCCTTCGACGAGGATTCCAGTTCTCAGGGCCATGAGCTTGGAGCTGTCATCCGCGTCTCTGGCCCGAGCAGCGACGTTTGCGAACCTGCTCAGGTAGGCCTTCAGAGTTTCGTCGAGCTGCTGTCTCACGTTAGCCAGAGAGTCGGCCTTGACGCGGGCAGCCTGGGAGGCTCGGAATGCCCTTTTGAAGTCAGCTGAGAAAGCCTTCCAGGAGCTGATTGATTGTCTTTTGCTTTGCTTGAACCACTGTCTGGCTGGTCCAGTCAGCGTGGAAGGAAATATCAGACACCTCAGCTTGGGGCCAATGTTGTGGGCCATCATCAGGGTGTTGAACATCCCCAGATGATCCGACGGATCTCCGTCTCCATTGAACTTAGACAGGTGCAGCATACGGAAACCAGGTGGGTAAGCCATTGCTGCTATGCTGGGGGCGAAGAGCTCCATCTCGTCCCCTGAATCATATTCATCTTTTTCTTTCTCCGACAAGAGCTTCCTCATCAGCTCCTCCATCTGAGCCAGGCGCTCGAGGGTTTTGTCCTGATTTCCTTGGTTATTTCGGGGCTGTTCAACAGCTCCGGATCCATTGTACATATTTGGTGGGTTATTGCCCCTCCTATCTTGAGATAGGTTATTTGGGGCATTCCCTCCGTTACGTACTTCGGACAGGGCTCCCCCTGAGCGGGCATGGCTGTCACCTCGTACTGGCTCTCCTCTATGAGAGTTTAGGCGATCTCGTAGGTCAGCTCCCTGGGTGGCTTGAGGACTTTGTGCCGAGCTTAAACGCTGGCGCAGGTCTCCGCCAGAAAGGTCGCTCCGGCGGCTGCCGGTCCAGTAGCTCCCGTTAGAAAAGCTCGGAGTTTGCCTTTGGTAGTGAGGATCCGTGCTTTCTCTTGGTGCCCTACTACGTCGGGAAGGCCCCGCGGACGGCGGGTTTCTCCTGCTACTTCCGTAGGCTGGAATATCTCGGATGGGCCGAGGAGGAGATGTGTATCTTATTGGAGAGGGAGGATGCCTGACCGGGGATGCGATCCTGGTTCCATCAGGGCGGATCAAGTTAGGTGGGGGCCTTTCAGCCCTGCCAACTTGAGGGTCTCGCGCCTGGCGATCTGGACGTGGCGCAGGACGGCTGGTGGGGACGGGCTGATGCTGTGAGACCTCCTCGAATCTCCTTCTGGAATTTCCTCGAGCTCTCCTGGGCGCGCTCGAGGCTGGTTGGGAGCTGGGAGTTGACGTTCGGACCGAACGGCTGTACTGCTGTCGTTCGGCTCTAGGTATTTCTTCGACATTTGCCCCTCGACGGTGCGATGAGGGAATAGAGCTGGCTGTCGGAGGTCTGTCCGAATGGCTATCTCTGGACCGATTACCCCGACGGGACTTATGAGCCTCGCCTTGCCTCTTTCCGACGTTATCGTCGGTTGTAAGAGGGGGTAGTCGGGCCAACACATCCTTGATCTGCTGATTAGCTGTTGCTAGCTGACTCCTCAGCTGAGCATTCTCCATCTCCACCGCAGTGTAATAACCTGGGTTAGGATTAGGTGGCCGGGGCGCCGAACTTCCAGTGTCATCTTGGCCCACCGGCTGCTTGCCCGGCCGCTGTTGGACCTCAGGAATTTGTTCGCCGGGGATGGCGGTATGATGAGCCTCCTGCCCATCACGTTGTTCCGTCTCGTTACTGTGTCTGGATCGAGTGGTCACCATAGTTGGATGTTTGCGACAGCACCAATCTAACTTGCTCTCAATGAAAGCACCAAACTGTTGACGCGGTTCTTCGCCAACAGGTAATTAAGAAGATAAGAGAAAAGGATTAGTGCTTATGTTGAACTGAAATAGATGAATGATCTTGGAAATGGAATGGTGACACAAAATACGTTTTTTAGGTGGTTCAAAGGTTAAAATCCTTCTACTCCACCAGTCAATATTATTGCTATATGTTGGGTATTCTTTTACAGGGTATTTTTTACATAATAGAATCCAACCCTTTGTAACTCTCAGGGTCTCCATATTTATAGGAGAAGGCACCTGGGAGTTGGTAAGAAGGTCATCCCGTGACCTTCTTACCTATCATGTCAACTCTGTGACATTCATGATTAATTCCTAAACCTGACACATAAGTGTGGTCAAATCAATAGGTAAGGGGATAATGGGCCGCACGGCCCAACCCAGTCGTGGGTGTCTGAATATGCACGTTCATGCTGTGTGTCCGAGAAGTCAGTGATATATCAGACACGTGATGTCTGATATATGCACGTTTCCCTTGCGTGGTTGACTTTATAAAGGGTCACAGCCTCCAACTCTAGCTCGTACCACGAGCTGGATGCTTCCCTTGACCTGTGGTCTTCAGAGTCCAAACTCAGTCTATTCTTGGCGAACCCTTACGTTATCTCGAGCTGAGGAAGTAGGGCCTTTCTATGGCAGCTTCGGTCTTGGGGATGTCCACGTGGTAGACATGATTAGGCCGACTCTCATAATTAGGCCGTGTCTCGGCTTGCTAACAGCCCGTGGGAAAACTAGAGCATACAAATAGCTAGAGCAATTAAAATAAGTATCTTATTATTAAAATAAGAAATATATATTTATGTATTATTTCACTATTACATTTTTATGTATAAAAAAATGATGCATTCTAGTTTTAAATTTAAATATTTTTTTTTCTATTTTTTCTTTAGAAAAAATATCTATGAATTTCAATACAATAAATATTAAAAAAATTCGAAATTAAAACTATGAAATTAAAAAGTTTATTTGATCAAATTTTAATTATTTAATTAAGAATAATTTAAAGAAAAGTTATGTATAAATATATATTACTTAATTAATTATTAGGACAATTAAAATAAGTAATTTCTCATAAAAAAATTAAATAGCAAAATAAGAAAATATATATTTAATTAATAGAGTAATTTAAATACTTTAATATGAAAATTTAAAATATGTGATGATAAATTATTATGGGTCATTTACTATTTTTTTCCAATTTATATAACTTATTTAGATGACTTTATTATTTTTTAAATTTATTTACCTTATATAGATGATTTTAAAACTAATTGTGTAAGAAAATAATAAAACAATAAAAAAAGTGTTAAATTTAACGAAACACAATAATTTCTGTTAGATTCACATTTATAATATGAGAAAATACTAGTTTGGTCCCTGTGTTTTGCTCGAATACTTGATCAACTCTTATGTTTTGTTAAATTATATTTTCGGACTCCTTATTTTACAAAATGGAACAAAATGATACCCCGGACCAGATTTTAGTCAAAATATTTTTCAATACGACTAAAATACTCCCAAATTTTTGAATTAATTAATAAAAAAATAATATAAAATTTAATTTTTTTTATAAAAAATCCATATTTTAATAAATTAAAACTTAAAAATAATTATCATAAACAAAAATGAAAAGTTAAACATAAATACTAAACTTAAAACCTAAATTTAATAATTAACTTATAACATTAACTAAATTAATCAAAATCTAATAAAAATACAAAAATTAAAATCAAACCAAATAATTAAAACACAACTGTTTGGGTCTGTTTGACATTATTTTCTATTTTTTAATTTCAAAACTATGTTTTCAGAAATGAGAATAGGAATTTTTTGTTGTAGTTTTAAAAAAACAACAAGTATTTGGTTAATATTTTCTAAAAATAATTTTTTAGTTTTATTTTAAAAAAAAAAATTATAAATAAAAATTAATAAATATATTTATAAAGAGAAAAATCTTTTGAAAGTTTGAAATAAATAAAAAGATAAAATAATGTGAAAAAAAATGATGAAAAATAAGGAGAGAGAAAGTAAGGAGATAAATTGATGAGAGAGAAAATAAGAAAACCAAAAGTGATAAGCAAGAAAGTGACGTTAGAGAAAGTGACGAGAGATAAATTAATGAGAGAGAAAGTGACGAGAAATAATAATATTAAAAATATTATGCGAGAAAAAAAATTGACAAAAAAAATTAAGAATAACTAAAAACAACATTTTGTTGTTTTCAAAATTGTCTGTTTATTTAAAAAAAAACAAATTTTAGGTTTTACAACATTTTTTTTAGATAATGAGCCAACCCCCTTCTTCTGTTTTCATTCTTTCAGACTCAGATTATAAAGCCAAAAATTCTTGAATACGTAAATCCTATTAACCCGAATGAATACATGGTGAGCATTAATACTTTACAGATTTGGCAACATATCAAACAAAGAGCCGACTAGCTGGGTGGAAGGAGATTGGCGCGGAGGCTGGGTGGAAGGAGAAATGGCGCGGAGGCTGGGTGGAATTTTGTGCATTAATTTTGCTTGAGATTTCTTATAATTGGTAGAAGAAACTTCAACTAAATTAAAAGATCTAAGAATGTGTATAATAAATTACTACTAGGGTGTAATTTGTTATAAATGAATTTTAGTCCGAGAGTGAGCTTTACAATAAAAAAGAAAAGAACTAAGCATTTAGTTGTTTTTTTTAGAAAGATTAACAACGTAGTTAAGTACAAATTTTCTTAAAAAATAAAAATAAACAAACAGCATATAGTGGAAATGAGTCTTATACTCCAGAAGAAGACAAGTTTAAAAATTTGAAAAGACAAACAGTTAACAGTAAACAATAATAATTAATAATTTAAATAAAAAAAATCAAAGTAAAAGAGAGTGTTTGGCGAAAACATTCAAAACGCGATAGAGAGAGAAAGTGGGAGATTGAGTTTTTTAGGAGATAGAAAGTAAGAAAGAGGGGTTCTTCTCCAACATTTCTCCTCTTCACATTATTACAAAACCTTTCTTCTCTTTTCAATCTCTCTCAAATCTTGCTACCCACACAGATCTCATTCATTTTCCCTCAAATCTATAGGGTTTCGATCCGATCCATCTTTCTAACAATCCGATTCGATTTTTTTAGATCTTTGATCTCGAATACTTTCACCCATGGAGGCGATCGAGGAATTGGCGCAGCTCTCCGATTCGATGCGCCAAGCCGCGGCTCTGCTCGCCGACGAAGACGTGGATGAGAATTCCACCTCCAGCGGTTCCTCGCGACGAGATTCCACTTTCCTCAATGTTGTCGCTCTTGGCAATGTTGTAAGTGAATCCGTCCCTTTTGATTTTATTTTGTTCATTTAATTTGTGTTCGATATGGATTTGATTCGTTTTATTCTTTTGGATTGTGAGTTGGGTAACTAGGTTTTGTCACTACGGAAGCTTTAAGTTGATTCTTATAGGAGTGATGGAGATCTTTGAATCTGGGTCTTTTCTGGATCTCGAGTGATGTACTGATTTCATCATTTTTAAGACTGATAGATGATTTGAACTTTGAGGTGGATTTTTTAATTGCAGCCTTCTTGGTTAGGAAAAATGACTGGAGCACAGAGGACATTTAGTGGTTATCTCGACTAATGCGAGGATAGTTCTTAAAGATGATGATTTTATATTTTCATCGCTAGTATTTGTGTCGATCTAGGATGCTTATATGTGTAAGTGGGTGTGTCTGAGCCTGTTTCTCCGATTTCATCTTTTTCATTTTATTGTACTATGACCAAGTACTGCGGTATCGTAAGATAAGCAGATGCTGCTACGTGGTTAAAATGTAAACTGTAGCTGTGGTTTTTGTTACGAATTAGGTTGAACCATTATACATGGGGCGACCATTTTTTTTATATCCCTCAGCGTTTTAGTGTTCCCCTGAAAAGGTTGAGATTTCCATAAAGTGATTTGAGTTAAGGACTAAGCAACAGTAAGAGCTATTTGAAGATAGTTTAAACTGGAAGGTTGAAAGTAGATCTTTTTTTTTTTTTTTCTCTATGTGGTTGATTAAATTGTTCCTTCTGTGATTTTTGGTGCTCAATGTTTTTAGGGTGCCGGTAAATCCGCAGTTTTGAACAGTTTGATTGGACATCCTGTTTTGGTAAGTTTGATTCATAAATATTTTCTTGGAATATATATTTTTGGGCTTGTACTTTTTCCGTAGAACCTCATAAAACTTCTAGCTTGATATGAATTTCGCTCCTTGTGCTGTTCAGCCAACTGGTGAAAATGGTGCTACTCGAGCTCCAATAAGCATTGATTTACAGAGGGATGGTGCTTTGAGCAGCAAATCAATTATATTGCAGATTGACAACAAATCTCAGCAAGTTTCTGCGAGTCAGTAATTGCTTTTTTTTTTCTTTTTTCCCAGCAGACTTATACGTTCATGAGATCTATTTTCAACATTTCAGACCAGTTTTGACAACTCTAGCTGTAACTGGAGTTTCTCTATTTTTAAGAATGTCCTGGCCTCGATATAGTTACTAGGTGATAAATCTGTTAACGCCTATACATACCACTTGTGATACAGCCAGTATATGATGGATATCATCCTTGATGTCATGAATACTTTTAGGTTGTTTTGTGTTTAAATAGGTTCATCTGTAAAGTGAAGTGCATTCTTATTGTCTTGTTCCTGGTCTTTTCCTCTTTTGTGATGTGCTGTGTTATTATAATGATAAGCAGGTGCTTTACGTCATTCTCTTCAAGATAGGTTGAGTAAGGGTTCTTCAGGCAAGAGCCGTGATGAAATATATCTAAAGCTACGGACAAGTACAGGTTGGTTCTTGACTGATATTTTATTGTGACATGTCCAATATTTGATTTCTAGTTGTCAGTTATTTTTGTTGATAATGTTTCTTATAGGAGAAATTCTTTTAACTTAATTTTAATACTTGTTTGTTATGGACTTGGGATACTTGTAAGTGAATATGTTAAGATATTATCGTGGGAATTACTAATAGTTGGATTAGTTTGATGTTTTTGAAGAGAAATATGCTTGGAATACATGTCAATGTCAGCGACTATTGACCAACAAAAATTAGGAAAACTTGATTATGGTTATAAAGGGGATGAAGTTCAGCAGTAATATATATATATATAATGATGTTGATTTTTTTAGTTTTATATTGTTGATTATACTTTATAATGTACATTTACTTGTCTTGTGCTCGGTATGTACTGGGTGATTTATAGACCATGTTTTGAATTTTTGGTTTTAGCTCTATGCTTGATATTAAGTTTCAGATCCTAACTGTTTTCATTTTGTGAAATTTTCAGCACCTCCCCTTAAATTGATTGATTTACCCGGGTTGGACCAGCGGATCATGGATGAATCTTTGGTAAGGGTCTTTCTAGCAGTATCAGAGAAGGAATGTAGTTGAGGGTTATTTAATAACTTTGTTTCTGGGTTATATTTAATGTGTTTTATGGTAGCAATTTTATTTTTTTTAGTATTTAGAAAATATACCTTTAATATTAGCTTTATTTATACAGCTTGTCATGGATTTTGTTAAATAAAAAAAATATTCAGTAAAGTTCTAAATGGTCCTTACATAGGTTAGTGAATATGGTGAGCACAATGATGCGATATTGCTAGTTATAATTCCTGCTGCTCAAGCTCCGGAAGTTGCTTCGTCTCGGGCGCTCAGACTTGCTAAGGAGTATGATGGAGATGGTAAAATTGCTATTATACTCTCTTTCTCTCTTTTCCTTTACATAAATAGTGTAACTTTCCTTGTTCTTTTTTGGCCTTCCATGAGGGTTCTGAAATGTCATTAAAATGCATTATCATTTCCTCTTTTTTGCATATGAAGTATTCACACATTTTCATCTCAGAGTCATCTCTTTCCTTCGACACTTGAATATTTTTTTTCCATCTTTATTTTGTGTTTTAACAGATTTAGGGGCTAATAGGGATTGCTAATGGTGATTACAGGTACAAGAATTGTTGGTGTGATTAGTAAAATAGATCAAGCTGCTTCAGACCAGAAAGCTCTTGCTGCAGTTCAGGCTCTTCTGCTAAATCAGGGCCCATCAAAGGCATCTGATATGCCATGGGTCGCATTAATTGGCCAGTCGGTTTCAATAGCTTCTTCACAATCTGGTTCAGTTGGCTCTGAGAATTCTTTAGAAACAGCATGGAGGGCTGAGAGTGAAAGTCTTAAGTCTATCCTGACTGGAGCACCTCCTAGTAAACTGGGCCGAATAGCATTGGTTGATGCTCTAGCCCAGCAAATTCGTAATCGTATGAAAGTTCGGGTTCCGAACCTCCTAACCGGGTAATTTTTTGGGACCTTCTTTCTAATTATATTATTTTTTTTATACACATTATAATAGTGTTACTATTTTTAGTTTGAGTTCAGTGATATTTGAATTTGGTGTTCATTAAATCTTTTTTGTCTTTATTTGTACTGTGGTAGATAGGCTCACATTGTTGTCCTTTTTTTTGTTTTTTTTTCCTTCCATTTTTCAGGTTACAAGGCAAATCTCAAATAGTTCAAGATGAGTTAGTTAGGCTTGGTGAGCAATTGGTGCAAAGTGCAGAGGGCACCAGAGCAATAGCTTTGGAGCTTTGCCGTGAATTTGAGGATAAGTTTCTTCAACATATTACAAGTGGTGAGGTGAGTATTGTTAAAAGTTATTTTTTTTCCCTATATATTCTAATTAGTGGTCTGTGTTCTGTTTCTTTCAACATTATTGTTTGTTTGTTTTTTTGATGACATGCAAACTGAAAATTGAAGAACTAATATTGCTGCCGGTTTTGTTTTTTAATGTATATATATTACAAATTTTTGTTGCAGGGTTCTGGCTGGAAAATTGTTGCCAGTTTTGAAGGAAATTTTCCTAATAGAATTAAACAGCTTCCATTAGACCGACATTTTGATATCAACAATGTGAAGAGAGTATGTATTGCTTGCCAGACTGCTAAATCACACTTTTGTTGTTTATTCATTTCTTGTAATTCGATCTTTTATTTGGTGTTGCTGTTGTTATATTAATTTTTTTAATCAGATTGTTTTGGAAGCTGATGGTTATCAGCCATATCTCATATCACCTGAAAAGGGTTTAAGATCTTTAATAAAAGGTGTCTTAGAGCTTGCGAAAGAACCATCACGTCTTTGTGTTGATGAGGTAACTGTAGCAATTCAGTATCTTTTTAGCTTTTTCTTTATTTTTTTTTTAAATTTAAATTTTGTTTCCTTTTTCTTTTGTCAATTTTATTTAATTCCTTACGACTCATGAAGTTGGATCCTGCTGATAATTGAAAAGGTACACCGTGTCCTGGTAGATATTGTTTCTGCAGCCGCAAATGCTACACCTGGTCTTGGTAGATATCCTCCTTTCAAGAGAGAGGTATTTGCCTTATTTTGTCTAGTTTCAGCTCAATAATAATTTTCTTTCACAATTTTAATTGCATTGTTGTCGCACTGATTTTTGAAAACATCTCTTTATGACTGACTAGGTTGTGGCCATTGCAAGTTCTGCTTTAGATGTGTTCAAGAGTGAAGCAAAGAAAATGGTGGTTGCACTAGTTGATATGGAGAGAGCTTTTGTGCCTCCCCAACATTTCATTCGTTTAGTGCAAAGGAGGTATTCTAGACATTATTATTTGGCCAGTAGCATGATCAACTTTCTGTGATATAGTGGCCTATAGTGGTGCAGTTCTTTTATCATGAACTCAATATATATAGCATGAAATGAGCTGTTTGTTTGTCTTGTATGCCTACTCGTGTTCTTGACTTTGTTATGTAGCTTTTAATAATTTCACATTCTTGTTTAAATTTTAAGCCATGTAAGATTTGTTGTGTCAGACTTTTTATGGAAAATCTACTTGTGGACCTAATAAATACACTTCATCTTTTGTCTGTGATCAGTCTCTTCTGGACGTTTATGTGCATTCTATCTGATTATTCATTTCTTTATTGACTTTAGAATGGAGAGGCAACGCCGAGAAGAGGAGCTAAAAACTCGATCCTCGAAAAAGGGCCAAGACGCAGAACAAGCATTACTAAACAGGGTAGGTTGTCTATCTTTAACTGGTGTAAAGAGTATTGTGGATGTGGATGTGGATGTGGATGTTGAATGAACACATGGTGCCTTGGTTTGGTGTGTTCTAGGCAACTAGTCCACAAACAGGTGGTCAGCAAGCTGGTGGGAGCTTGAAAACATTGAAGGACAAATCTGACAAGTCTGAGAAAGAAGCACCAGAGGCTTCTGGTTTGAAGACTGCTGGGCCTGAAGGAGAAATTACAGCAGGTTTGTGAGCTAGAGAAAAAAAAAAACTGTAATAGTTGCTTATGACATGATATACAAATTTATGTTGTAATTCTGGTTTAGAATTGGCATGGACGTGTGACCTGTCTTTTTTCAATTTTTTTTTCCATCAACTTACTAAGATATGGTGAGGGCTGCTAAATTATTTGATGTATAAATTATTTATTTCGTTTCTGCAGGTTTTCTCCTAAAGAAAAGTGCAAAAACTAATGGCTGGAGCAAGCGATGGTTTGTTTTGAATGAAAAGACTGGGAAGGTCTGTTAATTTTAAATTGAAAAATAGATTGTATAATATATATATCTGGGTTCTTATTGGGAACTAGTCATGACGTCTCCAATACTCGGGGTTGCGATTTACATTGATGCGCATCTTGAGCTATGTGCCACTTAAAATACTATGAATTTGAATGTTATATTGAGATATTTTCATTTGGGTGATTGGGTGTTTTGTCTTATATATCCCAAGTGTAGTGCGTAGTTCTATTGTCCGCTTAGTTTTAAGTATAGTGCGTAGTTCCACACTATTTAATGCATGTTTGAGTGTCCCGAGGTCTTGGAAAGGAATCATATTATTGTACCTATTTCATGTATGCTCTACTTTCAGCTGAGTGATCAGAGATTTTGAAATGTCGTGTTGTTTGTGGATTCACTTTGACTTCTGTTTTCTTTTGCAGCTTGGTTACACTAAAAAGCAAGAAGAAAGACATTTCCGTGGTGTAATCACTTTGGAGGTATGCTAGTTATTGGCTCAGTACTTCAGATATCAACAGTGCTTGAACTGTAGGGCTAACTAATAAATCTCTGAAAATGAAAGTTACTTTTGACCCACAAAATTTCACATTATTTAACTGGTGATGCCTGAATATAATTATTTAGCCTTGTATAATCTGAACTATTTATCATCATATTAACTTATTCTTAACAACTTACATGAGTTCAGTGTTGCATACATAAAACGTGCCTGCCCAGTTATGGTGGATGGAAGTCTGATTTGATCATTTAATTTGGGTGATGTATGTCATTAACTTCCATATTCACGGTTTGAGGCTAATTGGTATTTCTCAAGTACACTTAGATAAACAGTAGCAGATAACAAGTAGAGAATGATGTGTATTTCCTCAATAATTACTAGGGAATTACAATGGAGAAAAGGGTATCTAGGTATTCGAGAGGCATAAATAGCTCAATGACAATCACACTATAATGACCACCATACAACCAATTGCCTCCTCTCTATCCAGACTAAGTCAATGGACCCTTCTAGCATGGAAACTTCCATCCATCTGACCATACAATTATTTACCCCAAAATACGAAGAGAGTGCTAATCATCTGATAAATGTGTCTCAGTGTGCTTGGAATAGGTGAAATGTATTTGGGGCCTAATACCTATTTTTGTTCTCAGGAGTGTAATGTCGATGAAGCTTCAGAAGAGGAAGAACAACCTCCTTCAAAGAGTTCAAAGGATAAGAAGGCTAATGGACCAGATTCTGGAAAAGGCAGTCTTGTCTTTAAAATTACTAGCAAGGTTCCATATAAAACTGTACTGAAAGGTATCATATTCTCTCTGAACAAGGGCAGTAATCCTAGAAGTTGGTTTGTAGACATAGTTTATGTTTGCTTTCCAGTTATTGGTTTACTTTTATCTTGCAGCACACAGTGCTGTCATCTTGAAGGCCGAAAGTATGACTGACAAGGTTGAATGGATAAATAAAATCAGAAACGTTATCCAACCATCTAGAGGGAGGGGCTTGTCCAATGAAGGAGGTCATTCCATGCGGCAAAGTCTTTCTGATGGTTCCTTGGTGTGTTAGAGCGACTTTTGATACTGTTCAATTGTGGCACAGTTGTCGAAAATTATGTCAAAATATTTGTATTTTATTCGAACTTTTTTGTTGTAATATTTAGGAGGCTGATAATCATTCTTTAGTTTCTACACAATTTTCAATTTAGTGAATACAAGGTAACTTAGTCTTATTCTCTTTTTTGAAGGATACAATGACACGAAGACCTGCTGATCCAGAAGAAGAACTTCGGTGGATGTCACAAGAAGTACGTGGTTATGTTGAAGCAGTTTTGAACAGTTTGGCTGCTAATGTACCTAAGGTTAGATTCTGATGTTGAAATTGAGCTTTTATCAATTCTTGGTTCTTACTAACATGAACTTTTCAAAAGTCTGAATTATTCCTCCCTAAAAAAAAGAACGGCTGACATGAATTTTTCTTTGATTGGTTGAGCAGGCAGTTGTTCTTTGTCAAGTTGAGAAGGCGAAAGAAGATATGCTGAATCAGTTATATAGTTCTGTCAGGTTGGAATTAATTTTCTTTAGCAATTGAGTTTTAATGTTCTGAACTTTTGTTGTATTTTTACCTCCATTTGCTTATAAAGATCCTGATCCTGCATTGATTACATGATGTAACATTCACTCTATATTATTATTTTTTGGTTTGGTAGTGCTCAAAGCACAGCAAAAATTGAAGAACTACTTCAAGAGGACCAAAATGTAAAACGTCGAAGAGAACGCTACCAGAAACAATCTTCTCTTCTTTCCAAGCTAACTCGTCAACTTAGCATTCATGATAACCGGGCATCTGCTGCTTCCAGCTGGTCCAACGGTGGTAGTGTTGGAGCTGGTATGTAGCTAGAAGTACTTTTTATTTTTACGTATCTTATAAGTTAGATACTTAATGTTGCCCTCCCAAATTCATACTGGAGATGAGGTGCTTTCCTTCTAAACCTGCCTTTTGACGATGTGTCCTATACAGAGAGTAGCCCAAGAACTAGTGGCCCATCTGGTGATGACTGGAGATCCGCATTTGACGCTGCTGCCAATGGCCCGGTTGACTCCAACTCCTATGTTGATTACTCTAGATCTTCATCCAACGGTCACAGTCGACATTACAGTGATCCAGCACAAAATGGTGATGTTAATTCTGGATCAAACTCTGCCAGCCGTCGTACTCCTAATCGATTGCCACCTCCCCCACCACAATCTGGTTCTTCAGGACACAAATATTTTTAGATGGGTGGCTGGTATTCATTGACATTCATGTTTTCACTTCATTCATGGTGGGTGAGATTCCTCAGCACCAACTCGTGATTTTTCTATTAGAATCTTTTAGATGAGAAGAAAAGGGTGTGTACATAAAAAGATGAAATTCCTCGATATCGGGTTCCCTATGGTGTCTGTTTAACGAGGATGGATTCAAGGCATACTTGAAAGTCATAAAATTCCTCTATTCAATTTTCCATGTTTATCTAGAATTTTTTTCCTCTATTTCCTCCGCTCATTTTTGGATTCTATAGATGTATTCTCATGTATGGATGTTATTTTATGGACGTTCGTTCAGGGTTTGATGGCTCTGTAACAGTTGGTTATCCTGTTTGAGAGGTTGGATATATTATATATATTCACAATGTGATATATTTCTCTTCTTTCCAATTACTCCAACCATAGTGCATTTGGCTTCTATAGGCATCGTATGATTGTGAGTATACTGATTTTGGTTTTGTTTAGATATTATATGGGTTATGTACACATCGTTTATGGTGGTCGTTCATGGATTGATTTGCCCACTTATTGTACACATTTATATATATATATATATTTTATATGGCCACGGAATGCTTATGCTCACTATATAAATATTGTTACTGAATTTTGTAGCAGCAATTTTGTAGCAGCTTTTGAATTATATTATTTAGGCTATAGGCCCCAATAAAATAAAATAAGAATTTTATTAATCACTATTACACGTTGGATGTATTTTTTATTTGTAAAAAATGGTGTGAAAGATGGGTTAATTTTGTAATTGCAGTGAATTCTCGATGTTTTATTGTTTAGAGTAACGTCTTTTTTGTAATTTCATAAATCTTGACAAACCATGCACGTAATAGTGCAGCCTATTTTAACAAAGAACATTTTATTTTGCCATCAATTTCACAAGAGAACATTTTATTTCCAAAAAATTTCAAATGGGATTGTAGCAGAATCAAAAGTCAGACAAGATAGGTTAGTTGAAAGTGAAACTTTGACCACAAGATCAGATGCAACACCATGAGTGCATGAATCATCTTTAGTCAAACATTACACATAGTGACGTGTCACTATTTTTTAAAACAGTGTGTTCTAGTTTTAATAAATGTGATTGGCTAGGCCAAATTGCCACATCATTATGTGTAATGTTTGGGTGTATATTTTGGGTGCACATATCATTACTCTTTCCATAATAACAGTTGGTTCCTACGATATATTAGATTAGCCACAAATAAAATTTCATGATCGAAATAATTTTGGTCTGATGTTGACGGTAAAACATCAAAATACTCAACTAAAAATATTGTTGAATTGGTTACAAGATACGCTAAGTAATAGGAACAATAACATAACCATCATGTGTAACTCATGTGTGGTGGACACATTGTTGTTTATGAACATCAGAACAACAACAATAATTTTTTTCATTAATCATTTAAACAATTTATATGACCAAGAAAACAATCCAGAAACATTATCATACAATACTATTAATCATGCAACAAATATGTATATAAATATATAATATATTTATATAGAGTATATAAACACAAAAATCAAGAACATATACTTTTACCTCTTGAAGACTATCAAGTGTCCTTGAGTCTTTTTGTATTTTTATCGATCTTCTTATACAAAGCTTTGAGCACTCAAACCACGATCTTCTGGAGTGTTATCCACATCTCAAGATGTGTGTGGGCACATAGAGAACATGTGTTTGTATTTTAGGAATCACAAGTATTTCTCAATGCATGAGAACTTGAATTATGATATGAGAATGACTAAAATAAAGAAGAAGAAAGAGTTTTTGTCTAATAAAAACTTCTGAGAACTATTCTAAATTATGAATTGTGTTGAGTCTAATGTATTTTTCTTGTGTATTTGTCTTCTTTTTCTCTTCTTCTTCTATATATATATAGAGATTCATATACTTTATTATTCATAATAATAATAATAATAATAATAATATTATAATAATGATGATAAGATTTGATTTTAGGTAAATATCTAACTTACGATTTGAAAAAACTATTTTCAAATTATTAAATAATCAAATAAATAAAATAAAAACTATACTGATACAATATCAGTACAAGTGGTACACGCATGACACAATCCAATACAAGTGGTACACGCATGGCACAATCATAGGACTGTGTCAGGCGTGTACTGCTATTCCCTTTTCAGGGATTTTATATATTTTTTTAATTTAATTATTTAATTAAAATCAATCTCCCACAAAATAAGGTGTTAATCTTTTTAAGGAAAAGATGACAACCATATTCAAAATTTAAATTCTAAATTCAAATTGATGATCATCATTATCATCATCTTTTAAAATTCAATAAATTAAAAACTATTTTTGACTTACCAATTTTATTTTCTCCCACTCAAATAAAATAATTAATTTAAAAAATTAATTAATTAATTTATATATATGAAATTCGAAAATTTATATATTTAAATTAATAAATATATTTTCGAAATTAATAATTAATTCTAAATTAATTATTCAAGCTCAATTATCATATAATTGCATACTTGACCCAAAGAATAAAATTCTTCTAAAATTCCCAAATTACAGTTATACCCTTGCATCAACTCTTACCTTGATATAGTGTTGATAGAGCCACCATGGGGACCTATGGACCTATAATATCAAGCTCCAATAAATATTACATTATTAATCAAAGCTCTTTGATTAAATAATCATATTTATTAATCTCATGATTACTCCACTAAAAATATGAGAGTGAATTATTGATAATTATAAACATATATTTACTGAGTACTTTATTAAGAATAAAATGTCTATTGATATAATCATTACATACATCGTTAATCCTCTATTAATGGTTCATAATTAAAAGGGAATAAAATTACAGTTTTACCATTTTAGCTATATCTTGTTCCTAGAGTACCATTGACTTTACTAGTGAAGGTTGTGTCACAACAAGTTTGCGATGTGAGCACTCATAACCTTTTTAGTTCAAAAAGTCAACCCAATAGGGAACCCTTATTCAATCTATAAGAATGTATAGATTCCATATATGTTAAACTACGTTTCCAGCCATATACATCATTGAGTCCCCAAAACAATTGTTCTTAGTCTGATCATTCTGACAAACCTTAACACATGAATCAAAGACTCAGATGACATATATAGGAGTTCATAGTAACCTCAGGATTAAGATCATCGTGTAAATTATCATAGTTTGATGTGTTTGATTAATACTATGAAACAATGTTTAAACAAGTATTAACAAAGCACATCTAGTCCAGTTCTACATACTCTCAGCATGCAAAGTACCTCCACTAAAGTGTCCTACTACACTAGTAACCCGGATCTACGTCCCATGTATTCATGATACTAGTGGATCGTACTAGCAGTAATTAATCTAAAGATTCCATAACTTTATTTTACTGCGAACTATTTAAGTTTATTATTTTAATCTTGATCCTCCCATACCAATATGAGATTAAGACCACATAGATAAACTTTGGAATTTTCTGATATTCACTTAATATTACTATATAATATCAGACATAGTCTATATATATAATAATTCAATTCAATTCAATTATTTATTTCATTTCAAGCATTTGTTAACTATAATCGCTTTAAGGACACTATTCCCAACACTTTTATGGTCATGATTTTTTTAATTATCTACATATATGTAGCAACATTGCATTAAAAAACAAAAATACTTTAGATAAGAAAGTTAATATTGGTTTAAATGCGTTTACTCTTGGTATAGACCCTTGAAAGAATAAACAATCATTTTAACTTCTTATTAATTACATGAACAATAAATGTGCAAGAACAATCTAAATATTTTGAGTAAGAACTAAGAACTCTCTCCAACATATAGTCACCATAATTTTGCTATAACTTTCGAGAAAAAAATATTTACTCTCAATATCAAATAAACAAAACATTCTCAATATTTAGAAGTAACACTGTTGTCCGTGTTTTCACCCAAGGACACGTGGCAGTCCGAGTAGGACATGTGGCAAGGATGTGTACTTCTTCAGATGAGGCCATACCCCGAGGATCAGTCCTCAGGGGGTTGATCCCTCAGATAGAGATTACTCCCCTTGCATAAAGGACATAGACATCTCTCCGGGGCTGTGCCCTGAGAGCTACGGACGTCTCTCCAAGTCTATGCCCCGAGAGTTGCTTGGCAGTCCACGGTTTTCTTACCATAAGTTATCTTCCGGGCCGAGGACCTTGTCCTCGAGATTTGAAAGATAAGCCAAGTGTCAACCAATGCGGGTTTGCAACATCAGAGGAGTACCTGGAAACCTTTTAGGCGATTTGTCCAGAGAGATTTCAATTGTATGACTCGACAATTTGCACTCCCACTACGCCGTTTGACACGGAGATACGTACAGCATGCCTTGACAGTACCTGGAGCATGTTCCCCATAAAGTTGGTACCTTTCCACAGTGGTCCCCACATATCTCACTTGGGCCGTGGTCTCTATTCAATACAACCCAATGCATTGAATTGGTATTAATTCCCAAATAATGGGAAGAATGTATATTAATTACGAATGATTAGTATTAATGACCCAAGCCTCTATAAATAGAGATGAGAGTCTCATTGTAAATGGTTCGATTTTTTAGAGAGAAAACACCTTTTACTCAGAGCAATATAAACGCTGCCTGAGAATACACCATTGGAACTTGCCATAACAAGCTTCCAATCCTCTTAATACCAGAGACTCGTGGACTAGAGTTCTTTTATAACCTGAACCACGTAAAAATCCTTTGTGTTCGTGTTACTTGTTTCTTTAATCTTTCGTTTTAAGGTTGATAGCAAAAAAGACAGTCAACATTTTGGTGCTTTCATTGAGAGTTTTAGAAAGCATTTGGAAAAATCACAACCATGGTAGCTACTCGAAGAAACGTTACAGATGATGTACTCCCTCCTACCGGAGTCAAAGGAGGGGAACCCAGTTGACAGCCACCTCAGGACGAGCCTGAGATGGTAGAGGACTACGACGAAGACGCAGAGTATGCAGGTGAAGATGACGGCGTCGACCAGGGGTACTATGAGGAAGAATACCCTCAGCCCATGGATGTGGAGGAGACACTAGAGGTAGTGATGCTCCGTGAGCAGGTGGCCACCCAACAACAAAAGATCGATGCGCAAGAGGGTAACATTGATGCCCTACAGGAGATGGTGCTTTCCATGAAGGCCACTCTTGCAGCCCAGGGGCTGCGGGTGGAGCCCAATGGAAATGTACCACCTGGGCACCCAACTATAGTGCCACCTGTGCACCCAGTTGGAGTGCCACCTGTTAATGCCTCCCGAGCACCCGGCTACAGAGGCGCGAGATCCGCCAGCTGGGGTGCCCGTTGGGCACCCAGCAGGAGTTGGAACCTCGATGCCACCATAGGATCGTGGTAAAGAAAAGGCTGACGATAATCCTTCTCCAAAGCAGAAGAGAGCTCGTTAAGATCCCAAGGGCCACCAGGTTCCTCACCAGGTTGGTAAAGGTAATGGCCCAGGGGCCCGAGGACACTGCCAGGCTGTCAGCGCCCGTGGAGCTCAGAGCGTTCCGCCCCAACACGCCCATATGAACTGCGCGATGCATGGAGCTGGTGTCCCCTTGGGACCTAACCAGCCTCGTAGGAATAACGGTCCAGGGATCCACCCAAGGAATGCCCCGTAGAACTGAGAACGTGGAATTAGTATCTCGATAAACAAAAATATCGAGTCCGATGGAGAAACCGAAGTGGCTTGTCCTGAGGATAACAATGTGTTTTGAGGTCAGGATGACCTACGAGACAACCTCAATGCCCGAAGATGAAATAAGGTAGGAGGAGACGAGCCTGCCCGGAGAGGTCTATTATACCTCCGGGATATTTTCAACACCCGGAGAAGAGATAACCTGACTCAGAGCATCAACCGAGATTGTGACCCGCTCCGCGCGGAGTTATAAAGTCTGAAGCAGATCATGTTCAAAATAGCCAGGTGACAAGGCCGCGAATCTGACTCGGAAGACGAAGAAGTGGAGCCATGTGCTCCTCACATTGTTGGGGCCCCTCTACCACAGGGCTTCAAGATTCTGACCATACGACCTTATGATGGTGGCTTAGAACCCACAAAGCACCTGTCTAAATTCAATAGGTTAATGTCGGTGCATTGCGTCTCCGATGACACTAAGTGTCATGTGTTCCCGATCACCTTGACGGGACCAGCAGATGAGAGGTTCAAAAAGCTCCAACCAGGATCCATTCAATCATGGCATCCGTTATCGTCTACCTTCCGAAGATAATTCATAGGAGTTCAAAAGGTAAGCTTCTAGGTCAATGCATTGGCCAACATAAAACAAGGGCCCTTCGAGACTCTCAAGGAATACATAAAATGCTTCAAGGAGGAAGCAGTGAGGACCAACAGAGGTTATGATAGCCAGCAACTGATGGCATTACAAGTTGGCATCCATGTGGGGTCCCTGCTTTGGGATGACCTCCAGCAGAGGGGATGCCGATGACTCGACGACTTCATTCGTCGAGCACAAGAATATATCAGCTAGGAGGATGCCCAGATTTGGGCGTTCGGGGTGCCCGCTGCTTACCCTACTTTGGCCACACTTGGCCCTGTGGCTTCGTGAATCCAATATTCCACTTTCACTCCCATCCAACTAGGCTTTGGAGGAGTCCAACCCAGCCAAAGTGCTTCACCCTATGGTTATAGCACCGTGCCCACTCCTGGATTCAGTATGGCTCCAATAGGGTACTGAGCAACACCCACTGGATACAGTGCTTTTCAACCTGCATTTAGTGCTGGAGTTGCTGCTCCATCCCAGCCTACTAAATCTAGTTGAGTTCCCAGTAGTAGTAGATGCAGGGGAAAGGGAAAGGGAAAGGGCAAGGGCCAGAGACCTAAGGGAAGTGGAACTGTACAGGCTGAGTAGGGAGCCACCTCTGGCGAGAAGTATGTCTCGCAATATTCCAAGTACACTGACTTAGTAGACTCCCGAGAAAACATCTTCATGGCCATGACGCAACACGTTCACTACAAGAAGCCGCAACCCATCCGGAGAGATAGGGAAAGGCGGGACCTTGGAAAATTCTGTCGTTTTCACAACGACATAGGGCACCACACCAATGATGCTGCCAACTCAAGGATGAGATCGATAATCTCATCAGGCTGGGACACCTCCACCAATATGCCAAAGGTGGAGCGCGTCAGGCACAACCCCCCGCGGCAGGCACAACCCCCCGCGGCACAACCCCCCGCGGCAGGACCGCTCGTATCACCTATTGCTCCATAGGTTCCAGCAGTTGCTCCTGTGGTCCCACAACATCTAGTGGCCCAAGGACCTCCTCTGGTGAATGAATGAGTGGGAACCATCTCGGGAGGACCCCACTTGTGTGGTAACTCCCGAAGATTGCAGAATAGGTATGCGCGAGCTTTGAATCACGATGATGAGGTGATGACTTTGGCTCAGTTGCCTGCCCAAATGCCCTGAATGACTGACCAAGTCATAACATTATCCGAAGATGATGCTTGGAGAGTGCATTTCCCACACCACGACCCGTTGGTGATTGAGAGCCAAATCTCAAACAAAATGGTGGCGTAGATTCTGGTAGACAACGGGAGCTCGGTGAACATCCTGTTTAAGTCAACCTTCGAGAAGATAGGGCTGACCACGACAGATTTGTCCCTGTGCACCTCGACTCTCTACAAATTCTCAGAAGAGGCTTTCATCCCAATGGGACAGATAAATTTCCCTGTAACGCTTGGAGAGGTGCCTTGCCAGGCCTTCAAATACGGCTACAACGCCATCTTGGGACGACCTGCACCGGTGGAGGTTGGAGCCGTCACTTCCATCCGCCATCTGTGCATGAAGTTCTCCACGGATGCAGGAATCAGCACGGTCCGCGGAGACCAGAAAGAGGCAAGACATTGTTACAATGTCTCCCTCAAAACTCCCGTGATGATGGTGGAGGAAGAAGGCCCCGAGAAGCCCGAGGCATCGGAGGTATAAGCTATCTAGGAGACTGGGTTAGACGAGTTGGACCCGAGGGTTCAAGAGGAGAGATCCATTGAACCGATAGAGGAGGAGGAGGTAGTTCTTAATACCTCCACCCCGGCAGAAAAATAAAAGTTGGGGGAAGCTTGAAAATGGAAGTCCGAAAGGCGTTGGTGAGCTTCCTCCGAGAAAACCAAGACGTGTTTGCATGGTCGCATTCTAACATGGCTGGTATTGATCCAAACATCACATGCCACGCCTTGAATATCGATCCTAACTTTGCTCCCATCCAGCAGAAGCAATGGACGTTTGATCAAACTCGGAAAGAGGCTCTCAAGGCCAAAGTGGACAAGCTCCTCTATAATGGATTTATCCGAGAATGCCAATACCCCAGGTGGCTGTCCAATCCTGTTATTGTGCCTAAGCCAAATGACACTTGGAGGACATGTATTGATTTCTCAGACCTTAACAAGGCTTGTCCGAATGACTGCTTTTCGCTCCCCAAGATAGACCAGATGGTCGACACCACCTCTGGCGACGAGTTGTTGTCGTTCATGGACGCATACTCGGGATATAACTAGATATCCATGTACGTCGCAGACCAGGAGCATACTAGCTTTCAGACCAATAAGGGTGTCTACTATTACCTTATGATGCCTTTCACACTGAAAAATGTCGGTGCCACCTACCAGAGGCTGGTTAACAAGGTGTTCAAGAACCAATTGGGGAAAAACATGGAGGTTTATGTGGATGACATGTTGGTCAAGTCTAGGACCGCCCCTGACCATGTGGGCGACTTGAATGAGGTTTTCATAGTGCTCCGCTGGTTTGAAATGAAATTAAACCCCCAAAAGTGCATATTTGGGGTTGCCTCTGGTAAGTTCCTAGGCTTCATTGTCAGTGCTCGAGGAATTAAAGCGAACCCCGAGAAGATTAAGGCCCTAATCGATATGCCATCTCCACAAAAGCATAAAGACATTTAAGAGCCTGACAGGGAGGATCGCAACTTTGATCCATTTTTTCTACAAGGAAACGGACAAATGCATCCCTTTCTTTAATGTCCTCTGAGGAAGTCAGAAATTTGAGTGGTCAAAAGAGTGCAAACAGGCATTCCAACAACTCAAGGCGCACATGGATAATCCTCTGATTTTGTCCAAGCAAGTAGAAGGAGAGCCTTTCCTGCTTTATATGGTTGTCTCAGAGGATGCCATCAGTGTTGCACTAGTGCGGGAAGAAAGCTACGTTCAATAACCCGTCTATTATGTTAGTAAAAGACTCCTCGGGGCAGAGTCTAGATACTCGCTGATGGAGAAGTTAACATTTTTCTTAATGGTTGCCTCTCAAAAGCTAAGACCATACTTCCAGGCGCATCCCATTAAAGTTCTTACAAACCATCCCCTCAAGAAAGTCCTTCAAAAACCAGAGTCACCGGGAAGACTCTTGAAGTGATCGGTGGAGTTAAGTCAGTTCGACATCACCTACCATCCGAGGACTACCACAAAAGGTCAGGCATTCACTGATTTCATCACCGAGTGCACAGGGAATCAAGAGAAGACTGAGGGTACCCCAATGGTCGAACCTGCCTGGAAGCTGTTCGTTGATGGGTCTTCGAACGAAAAATGGTGTCGGGGCTAGACTTATTTTGGTTTCTCCTGAGGGGCATAGAGTGCACAGTGCGCTCCTCTTTGGGTTTAGCACCTCTAACAATGAAGCGGAGTACGAAGCCTTAATCGCTGGGCTTTGCATGGCACAAGAGCTCAAGGCCAAAGGCCTCAAGATTTTTAGCGATTCCCAACTCGTTGTGAACCAGGTCCTCGGAGAGTATCTGTTGAAAATCAGAACCAAATCAACATAGATTTGGAATTATATAAATTATTTGTAATTATCAGCAAAGATATTTGTTTCCTAGTTTAGATAATTTTGTTCCTCATTCTTAGGGATTACAATAGTCTAGAATATTTTGTAGAATATTGACAGATGTCATATACCCTGTATTTTCCTATTTAAAGGCTCTAATTCTATCAAAATAATATTCAGATTTTTTCCTCTGAGTTTTTATGGTATCAGAGACAGGTTCTTTCCAAGCCATTTTAGCCTCTGTTTAGGTCTCAGTTAGCCACTATAAAAACATGTCTGAAATTTCTGAAAACACTGCTGCCATCCCTGCTGTTCTAATGGCCTCTTCTTAAACCGCAACCACTAAAATAGCCCACTCTGAATCCCTACTCTGTCCAGATCACTACCATACGACTGAATGGGAAAAATTTCTTGCTGTGGTCACAATCAGTGAGGATGTATGTGTGTGGAAGAGGCAAGATTGGTTATCTAACTGAAGACATTAAGGTGCCTGAAAAAACTGACCCCAACTATGATGTTTGGGATGCTGAAAACTCCATGATTATGGCCTGGTTAGTCAATTCTATGAATGAAGATATTAGTGCTAACTATATGTGTTTTTCCACAGCAAAAGAATTATGGGATAAGGTGACCCAAATGTATTCAAATTTGGGAAATCAGTCCCAAATATTTGAACTGCAACTGAGACTTGGAAAGACTCAACAAGGAGAAGATGATGTGACAAAATACTTTAATTCTCTAATGAGAATATGGCAGCATCTCGATTTGTTTGATGACTATGAATGGGAGAGCACAAAGGATCTCGCTCACCATAAAAAAATATGGAGGATGATCGGATCTTCAAATTTCTTGATGGACTTAGAGTCGAATTCGATGAGGTTCATGGATGTATCATTAGTAGACAGCCCTTACCCCAAATAGGCAAAGTGTTCTCTGAAGTTAGGTGTGAAGAAAGTCGTCGGAATGTCATGCTGGGAAAAAAATCAGGTGAACCACTTGAAAATTCTGCCCTTATTTCTGATGCTAATAATTCTCGTTTCTCTGAAAAACAACCATCTTTTAATGGTCGAGCATGTGTTTGGTGTGATTATTGCAACAAACCAAGACATACTCGTGAGACATGCTGGAAGTTACATGGAAAACCGGATGATTGGAAGAGCACTAGAGGTGGCGGAGAGAAGAACCACCGTCCTACTCCAGCTGCACACGAAGCCTCCAATCTGAACCAAATTCTCAGCAAAGAACAGCTTGAACAACTTCTGAAATTGCTAAATTCTGATCCACAATATAGTACTCCTCAAGTTGCTTTGGCACAAACAGGTAGAAATTTGAATGCTCTTTCTAGCTCTCTATTGTTTTCACCTTGGATCATCGATTCTGGTGCCTCCGACCATATGACAAATAATTCTACATTTTTAACTCCTATTTTCCTTGTTCGGGACATAACAAAGTTCGCGTTGGAGATGGTAGTTTTTCACTAGTTGCTGGAAAGGATCTGTAAACATATCCAATAATATTGAATTAAAATCTGTTCTTCATGTCCCTAAATTGTCTTGCAACCTTCTTTCTGTTAGCCAGCTATCAAAAGACTCTAATTGTCGTGTTGTTTTCTCTGATTCTTACTGTGAGTTTCAGAACTTGATTTCGGGGAAGACGATTGGCAATGCTAAAATGATCAATGGCCTCTATGATTTTGATGATTTTCATGAGTGCGAACAAGTTCAAGGTCTAAGTTGTAGTACTAGTTCTACTTATGAAACAATAATGCTTTGGCATCAACGGTTAGGGCACCCTAGTTTTCTCTATTTGAAAAATCTATTTCCTAGTTTGTTTAAAGGTGTGGATTTAAAGTCTCTTTATTGTGAACATTGCTATTTATCTATGTTGACCTATGAAATTGGCCAACATTCGTATATACAGTATACGACACCTTTTGAACGAAATAAATATAATAAAAGACAGAGTACGAATATCTTAAACAAACACCATAAATTTTATAGTGGTTCAGCCCTAATCTGATGAAAAGTAATAACCTAATCCACCTAGATTTTAGTATTGAATCACTTGACAATTACACTGAGGAACAAAAGCATTGACTCATTTCTAATTTGCCCAGAATTTCTCCCCAAATATTCTTCAGATCTCAAAAAGTTCAGAAAAAGCGATCCCTTGAAATGAAGCCCTGGGTCTTCATTTATAGTACCCAAGGACTATTACATGACCAGTAATAATGAGATTGTGGTTTGGTACATGATTATCAGGTAGTGGAGATACATGTCCACCTCCCCATGATTATGAGATCGTGGGTCTTCTCGTTGTTTCTCTAGATAGTGGTGGATAATGCACGATAGAAACCTTTGGGAAGATGTTAAGTCTCTGTTGGTATATGAGACTTAGGTTCTAGGTCCGACGACCCAAGCTTAGGTGCTAGGCCCGTGACCTTCTGGGTGCTGGACCTGTTGATCCTCCGGGTGCTAGGCTTGTGACCTTCTGGGTGATAGGCCTGTTGATCTCAGTTTGAACGAGAGTGAGTATTTCTCAGTGAAGTGTACTTAGGGTTAAGGTAGACCACCCTATGAAGAATAGGGTGGGCCGACCACCCAGGTAGTTCTTGAGCATGTCAGGCCAACCACCCTAGGGGTTGGGGTCAGGCCGACCACCCCTAGGGGTCCTTGGGCATACTGGGGCCGACCACCCCTGGGGCAGGGGTCAGGCCGACCACTCCTAGGCTCTTGGACACATTGGGGCCGACCACCCCTGGGGTAGAGGTCAGGCCGACCACCCCTAGGACTCTTGGGCTTGCTTAGGTCGACCACCCCTAGGGGTAGGGGTCAGGCCGACCACCCCTAGGGGGTTTAGGCTTGGTCGACTTCCCTATAGGTCCTGGACCTATCTTTTTTGCTCGCCAGTCTTTTCTCAATACTTTGTCGTTTTACCCTGATTTGTGATGTCACGTGTCGCATTCTCATTCGCCATGTCATCCTTCTATTTTTGAGGGATAACAATCTAAAAGTCATCGTAATTCTTATAAACCTATTGGATATCGCATGTCTCGTCCTTTTTATCTAATTCACAGTGATGTTTGGGGAGCTTCAAAGGTTACAAATTTTTCTGGAAAAAAATGGTTTGCCACTTTCATTGATGATCATACTCGATTATGTTGGGTTTATCTTATGAATGCTAAATCTGAAGTTGAATATTTGTTTAAATAATTTCATAAAATGATTGAAAACCAATTTCAAAGTAAAATAAGCATTCTTCGAACTGATAATGGCATTGAGTATTTTAATCAATACTTAGGACCTTTCTTACGGTCTAAAGGCATTATTCACCAATCCACATGTTGTGTCACCCCTCAACAAAACGATATTGCTGAACGTAAAAATTTTCATTTACTTGAAGTAAGTCAAGCTCTAATGTTTTCTATGAACGTACCTAAGTATTTGTGGAGTGAAGCTGTTTTAACTTCATGTTATTTAATAAATAGAATGCCTAACCGAGTTTTGAACTATCAAACCCCCTTGAGTTGTTTTCAAAAGAATTTTCCAGCAAGTCGCTTAACCTCTAAACCTGATTTAAAAATATTTGGTTGCATGGTTTTTGTTCATATTCCTTCAAAATTTTGCTTCAAGTTAGATCCTAGAGAAGAAAAATTCATTTTTTTGGGGTATGCTTCAAATAAAAAAGGATATAAATGCTGGAATCCAGTAACAAAAAAAAATTCATGTCAGCATGGATGTAATATTTCTTGAAAAGCAACCTTATCTTGAAAAAACTCATCTTTAGGGAGAGGGAAGTTATGAAGATAAATTTTGGGATTTAAATACCACTACTCCTATTCCTAGGATTTACTCATTATCTGATTACCAAAACAACAACCAGATTCTAAATGATGTTTCCAATGTTCCAACCCATGAAAATGTTGATGATTTGAGTCATTCGCATGTTGAGACACAAGCATAAGTACAACCAAATAATCTTGAACTTCGTGTTTACACTAGACGATGATTTCATCAAACTAATGAAGATCAACTGATTATTCCACCCCAATCGTCTCCTCCAAAAACTAGTCTCTTGGATACCTCAGGTGATTCTTCTCCTAAAAATTCCAATAATCCTATTTTTTCTGATCTAAATCAACCTATTGCACTTAGAAAAGGAACTTAGTCATGTACCCAACATCCTATTGCAAAATATCTATCCTACCATAGATTATCAGAAACTCATAGAGGATTTACTTCTAATATTTCTCATGTGTTTGTACCAAGAAACATTCAGGAAGCATTAGATGATCCGGATTGGAAGATAGCAGTTTTAGAAGAAGTGAAAGCTCTCCATAAAAATATGACATGGGAAGTGGTCGATCTACCACAAGGGAAGAAAACAGTCGGGTGTAAATGGGTCTTTATAGTCAAATACAAATCAAATGGAAACATAGAGAGATACAAAGCGAGGCTAGTGGCAAAAGGCTTTACTCAAACCTATGGCATAGATTACCAGGAGACATTTTCTCCTGTTGCTAAGTTAAACTTAGTTCGCATCTTACTTTCTCTAGCAGTTCATCATAACTGGCCCTTATTTCAGCTGGACATTAAAAATGCATTTCTAAATGGTGAACTAGAAGAGGAGGTGTTCATGGAGTTACCTCCAGGATTTGAAGGAAAATTTTAAAATGGAAAGGTATGTAAACTAAAAAAAATCTTTGTATGGCCTTAAGTAGTCACCAAAGGCTTGGTTTGAATGTTTTGGGAAGGCTGTAAAAAGACATGGCTAAAACCAGAGTCAAGATGATGACAACATGTTCTACAAACACTCGAGAAGTGGAAAAATAGCGGTGCTTATCGTCTATGTTGATGATATAGTTTTGACAGGGGATGACTACACAAAACTTGCAGAGATTGAAAAATTGTTGTCAAAAGATTTTGAAGTCAAAGATCTTGGAAACCTAAAATATTTTCTTGGTATGGAGTTTGCAAGGTCTAAAGAAGGGCTTGTTGTCTCACAACGCAAGTATGTTATGGATTTGTTAAAAGAAATAGGTCTACTTGGATGTAAACCTGCTGAAACACCTATGGAATACAATATAAAGCTTCAGCCTAAAAGTTCAGATGCACATGTGGATAAAGAGCAGTATCAACGATTAGTGGGAAAACTCATATACTTGTCTCAAACCCAACGATATTGCCTTTACAGTAAGTGTCGTAAGTCAATTCATGCATTCTCCTGGAGTAGAAAATTTTGATGCAGTAAAAAAGGTACTTAAAAGGCACTTCAGGAAAAGGGTTGTTGTTTAGAAAGAACGATACTCTTGGAGTAGAAGTTTACACAGATACTGATTGAGCAGGAAGCGTCATTGACAAAAGATCAACCTCGGGCTACTGCACCATTGTGGGAGGAAACTTAGTTACTTTGCGTAGTAAGAAACAATGCATGGTGGCACGAAGTAGCACTGAAGCTAAATTTAGAGCAGTTGCACTTGGCATTTGTGAGATATTATGGATTAAAAAACTTCTTGAAGAACTAAAGAGGGGAATTCAATCACCAATGAAGGTTTACTGTGATAACAAATCAGCTATCTTAATAGTTCACAATTCTGTTCTTCATGATTGAACCAAACATGTGGAAATTGACAAACATTTTATAAAAGAGAAATCGGAGAACAGACTCATTTGTATGCCTTATGTCCCCACTACAGATCAGATTGCAGACATTCTCACTAAAGGGTTACCAACCAAGTAGTTCGAATATTTAATTGGCAAGCTGTCCATGAAAAATATTTTCTGTCCAGCGTGTGGGGGAGTGTCGAAAATCAGAACCAAATCAGCAAAGATTTGGAATTATATAAATTATTTGTAATATATTGTCTTAATTATTTTTAATTATCAGCAAATATATTTGTTTCCTAGTTTAGATAATTTTGTTCCTCATTCTTAGGGATTAGAATAGTCTAGAATATTTTGTATAATATTGACAGATGTCATATACCCTGTATTTGCCTATTTAAAGGCTCTAATTCTATCAAAATAATAATAAGATTTTTTCCTCTGAGTTTTTAGTATCAGGCCATGGGAACAAAGATGGCAGCGTACCTAACAAAGGCTCAAGAAATGTTGCATAACTTCCGAAGATTCACTATTCAGCAGGTACCGCGAGAGCAGAATTCCAATGCTGACGCCCTGGCTAAGCTGGCAACAACCAAAGATGCTGAGTTGATCAATGTGGTCCCCATTGATTACTTGGAGTCTTCGAGTATCTCAGCTCCAGACGAGGTGGAGTCTATACAACCCCAAGAAGGGTGTATGGAGCTAATAGTCAAATATCTCGTCTCCGGGGAGTTGCCCCAAGATAAGAAGGCAGCTTGGAAGTTTCTTTATCAAGTACCGAGGTACATAATCATGGATAATAGGCTTTATCGGTGAGGTTACTCTATGCCTTTGCTTTGGTGTGTGTTCAATCAAGAAGCCAGTCTGATACTCCGAGAAGTACACGAGAGTTTTTGCGGAGATCACGCTGGGGGGCATAGCCTTTCCAAAAAAATCTTAAGGCAAGGATCCTTTTGGTTCACCATGAATGGAGACGCAATGGATTATGTCAAGAAATGCGACAAGTGCCAGTGCTTCGCCAACATCCCTCGAGCGCCTCCAAATGAGCTTACACAGATGACCAGCCAATGGTCTTTTGCTATATGGGGCACCGACCTTATTGGGTCCCTACCTACATGGAAGGGAGGAGTGAAATATGCCATAGTGGCCGTCAACTACTTCATGAAGTGGGTCGAGGCTGAGCAACTTGCTACGATCACCTCTAAAAAGGCCTTAGACTTTGTCATCAAGAACATAGTTTGTCGGTATGGGCTCCCGAGGAAGATAGTCTCTAACAACGGATCGCAGTTCGATAGTGAAGTATTCACGGACTTCTGTCAATGGCATGGAGTGATCAAAAGCTTCTCCTCTGTGGCCCATCCGTAGGCATATGACCAAGTGGAAGCAGTTAACAAGACACTCAAGTCCACTTTGAAGAAAAGGCTGGAGCAAGCAAAAGGAGCTTGGCCCGAGGAGCTGCCTAGGGCATTGTGGAGCTACCGCACCACTGCCAGGACCTCCACTGGCCATTCGCCCTTATCGATGGCCTACAAATATGAGGCTATGCTCCCAGTTGAGGTAGCAATCTCCACACACCGATGGGATATGTATGACTCGACTACAAACCATGCTTTACTTCGAGAATCCCTGGACCTCGTGGAGGAACTGCACGAAGCTTCTCAGCTTTGAGTAGCGTCCTACCAACAGAAGGTAGCTAGGTACTTTAACTCCAACGTGAAGGATATAAAGTTTGGGGTCAGAGATCTGGTGTTGCGAAGATTCTTCTTAGCCATCTGAGACCCCGGTGCAGGAGTACTGAGACCTAACTGGGAAAGTCCATACCAAGTCGAGAGCATTGTGTGTTCGGGAACATACAAGTTAGCCCGACTAAGTGGGGAGCTGATTCCTCATACCTAGAATGCCGAGCATCTTCGCCGATATTACCAGTGATATGAGCAAACATTATTTATTTATGTAGTACCCCTTGTAGTCTTCAGGCATATTTAATGGAAACCGTGTATGTAAAACACAGTAAGAAATTTATTGTCTGCTTATATTTTTTGGTTTCCTTTATTCTATTAATGCTATGTAAAAGCACCCGCTCACCTGGACAAGTGATCCAGACTAGTCTCCGATCACTTGGGGGGCATGGGGTTAAGGCAACATCACACCTCACAGGGAAAGACCTAGGAAACTAAGATCATCAAGAGGAGTAAGCCTAGCACCTAGGAGCTAGATAATCTTAGTAGCGCGAGAATATACTTTTGTTACCTCCCATGGACACCAAGCCCGAGGAGCTCTGACCAAGTCTCTTGATCTCGAGATGTGAACGGAAGACCGAGTACCCCGTACTTGGTCCCCGAGAAATCCGTGACATGGGGAGCTTGGCTATGTAACGACCCCAAATTTGCTATTAAGGCTTAAGGGCCTTGATTAGTGTGCCGGGAGGGCATAATTGAGTTAAATGTGATTTGAGTGAGTTTATTGACTTAAATGCATAATTATATGATTAATAATGCTTGTATGATTATATTGATGTTAATGTGATATATATATGGTATTTGTGAGAACCACATTATTATGTGGATAGGTTCGCAGAGCACGACACAAGGCGATCCTAGGGCTAGATAGCGGGTAAAGTCACAATGGGGCTTAGCAGTTGACTTTGGATAAGTCAGGGGTATTTTAAGTATCGGGTAGTTATTTATACTATCGGGTTATGAAAATAAATTTATGGAGATATATTTGAGGTTAGGAAGTCTAGGCGGGAATATTGGAGAATTTTACCGTTTTGCCCTTGGGGACGGTTCCAGCACCCCAGGCCTCGGGATTGACTTAACGGGATAAGGGTAAACTGAATTAAAGGAAAACAGTAGAACAAAAATAAGACCGACTCTTTTTCTCAGCCCTTTTCTCTCTCTTCTCTCTCAAGGAAAACACAAGAAAACACTGAAAATTTTAGAGGAATTCAGCTGGAATTCAGTGGATTGAAGGAGTGATTTATAGGCTTAGCTCAAGAATCATCCAGGAAATCTAATCAGTACTAAGGTAAGCATTGAATTCCTTTCTTTTGGTTAGAAATTCTGTGTTATGGCTGAGTAGTGAGATAGTTGTAATTTTGATGTTAAGGATAGAATTAAGGTGGAAAAGCTTGGGAATTGACTTGGATTTTCCATAGAAAAGTGGTTCAGCAGAAGAGGTAAGCTCTAATTCATGATTTAGAGGTTTCAGTCTGAGTTTGTGTGGTGGGTTTTAGTGTTTGAAGTTCTTGAGTTTCAGAAATTGAAGATGGGATTTCCATGAGTTTTAAGTTAGGCTTTCAGTTGAATTATGCTGTTAGAGTCATTCTAAAAGTGTTGGGATTAATTGGTTTTAAATTAGGAAGCTTTGGGATGATTTTGGGTAAGGTTTAGAGGTTGAAAATGGTGGAATTTCTGGGCACGAAGGGAAGGGCCGTGACTCTGTTCTAGAGCGCTGCGGCCCTAGGATGCAAAGGAGCCAGGGAGGCTCGGCTAGGGATAAGTGTTGCGGCGCCCAAAGCAAGGGCCACGGTGCGTGTCTTCTTTCAGGGGTGGCCTTGGTTCTGTTTTTAGGGCAGGGCCATGGCTAAGCTTCAAGGGCCGCAGCCCTTAGGTGTGTATCTGAACATTTAGGGTTTTAAAGCACGGGAGTCTAGCCTAGAGTGCTCGGGATCGATTTCACCACCGTGCTTGGTGGAATTCGATGTCCCGGAAGTTAGTTTTGTCCCCGAAAACCTATATTTGAATATTAATGGAACCTAATGTCTTGGTTATGATTAGGTGTTAAAGCTAGGGCTCGGGAATGGATCGTGCTCGAGGGACGTCGCTTGTAATTAATAAACGAAGAAGAAGTTAAAGGTAAGAAAATTGCACCTGGTAGTATATTTGTAACGGGACTAAGGGCTCCCTAGTATGTATGCTTGAAAGAATGGTATTATGCCATGTAAATAGTAAACCAACGGCCTAAGCGTGCCAAGGTTAAACTAGCGCACAGGGCACGGCTCGGCCACTGGTACCCGAGGACAGCTTATTATGCACTGGGCTCGGTTTAAGCGGGTCGGAGTCAGTGGGTTAAACAGAGGGTGCGGCCTAAGTTGTCAGCCCTGATTATTGTGTATTTGATTATTAATGATGTTTACTTGTATCTTGGAATCTGAATACATGCTATAGGATTAACATGAGTATTGAGTGTTTTAACATGTTTTAAAGGGTTAATTGTTTGTTGATACTGTATGTGATGTGTATTATGTTTTCTTGCTGGGCCTTGGCTCATGGGTGCTACGTGGTGCAGGTAAAGGCAAGGGAAAACTTGATCAGCCCTGATTTGGAGAGCTCTGCGAGCGGAATGTACATGACTAGTTGCTCAGCCGCCATGGTTGAGGTTTAGGCAGGGACGCGAGACTCAAAAATTTTCATTTTGCCTTAGTATGGCTGGCAATTTTCTATATTTTGGGGAGTCTGTAATCCAAATTTTAAACTCTGTTTCTTTTGGGATCCCGAGTATGTAACTGTTTAATTATATAAAGTGAAACTTTTGAGACCAAAACCTTTTAACCCTAGCTCATACATGATTAGTGACACGTTTTTAAATTAATGACTTGATTAGCAAGTCCTGCACATTTATAATTACACAGTGTAGCGGTCTTGGCTATCCAGGGCGTTACAGGCTAGTTGACGAGCGAAGCACCCCTAGCATCGTTATATCCCATAGCTTGAAAACCTGGAGAAAGCCTAGTGTAATGCGAACTTAGAGATTCAGGTTACCTCCCGAGGACAGCGCGCGCCCGAGGAGTAATAATCAAATCCTAATCTGTGAGATGTGGATGGATGCCCGAGCCATTTGTGCTTAGGCACCTCGTTAACATCACCTCCCGAGTACGTTGAGCCCAAGGAGGTGTGAGACGATATGGAAATGATGAGATGTGCACTTGGAAAGCAGTGTTGAAACCCCTGGCTAACCTCCCAAGTAGTGCATACTCGGGGGGCAGGCGGTTTCAAGTGCAAGGACCCCTGAAAGCCTGAATTTTTTGATTGTGGGGACACAGGATGCCGAGTTAGGACCAATAATAAAATTTGCGTTAAAGTTACTTCTAGGACTATGAGCCTACAAGAGACACTAAATGCTGGAATCACTTTTAAAACTGTTTGAGTTCTTGTTCTCGTGGCAATCATGTTACGTTGAATTTATAGAACCAGGTTTCTAAAGTGGTTTGAGTTCTTGTTCTCGTGGCAGTCATGTTACGTTAAATTTATAGTTACAGGTGTTTAAAGTGGTTTGAGTTCTTGTTCTCGTGGCAGTCATGCTACGTTGAATTTATAGAACTAGGTGCTTAAAGTGATTTGAGTTCTTGTTCTCGTGGAAGTCATGTTACGTTGAATTTATAGAACCAAGTGTTCAAAACGATTTGAGTTCTTGTTCTCGTGGCAGTCATGTTACGTTGAATTTACAGAACCAAGTGTTTAAAACAATTTGAGTTCTTGTCCTTGTGGCAGTCGTGCTACATTGAATTTATATAACTAAGTGTTTAAAGTGGTTTGAATGCTTATTCTCATGGAAATTAGGTTACGATGAATTCATAGAACCAAACCAAATGAAAAAGTAAGGCAAGCTGCATAGTTCTTAAACAGTAAAATAATTACATTTGTGCTCGGGGGCTCAAGCGGGGGTTGTTTATACCCAGAAAAGCTATGGCATGCAGGCCTATTTAGTTTAAAAAAGGAAAAAGTTATAGATAAGGCAAAGTTACTGGGTGGCCCTCGCCACGTGGCACCTCTACCACCAACTCGATCACTGGGTATCATCGAGAGTCTGACTCGCTGCCAAGGCCTCTCTCTCTTGAGACGCGTGGGAAATGTCTGCCTCAAGACGTGCCTCGAACTTAAGTCCTCATGTTGGGATCCTCTGTGAATGAGAGGTCCATGTCTCTGTTGCTTTGCCACGCAACGAAGAGCATGTCCTCAGCCATCATGTCGAGATCTTAGGCCAGTTCTCATTTGGCTTTCTCTAGCTCACCGACATGGGCTTCAAACTCCACCTGGCTCAACCGAAGCTCCTCATGGACTTGGGACAGTTCCTCCTCCATGGTCCGCGTGCGGCTTGCGGCATCTTCCAGTAACTTGGAGGATGTTTCCTCCAAGGCAGACAACCTCGACCTCTTCATGACCAGTTGGTCCTCCACCTCTCGAACATGGGCCCTGGTGTCCTCCACCTCTTTTTGGAGCCACGAATGTTACTCTAGGGGGACTGCGGTCTCCTGGAGTTGAGCAAGCTCCACCTGGACCCGAGCCAGCTCCTCCCGAGTCTTCTTCAGCTAGAGAGACCGCATCAGTACTAAGTCTCCGAGTCTTTGATTTAGGGCCGTAGTCTATAAAATCAGAACACCAAATCAACCAAAAAGATAGAAAATATTCAATAAACTTGAACATAAATCAAGATTTACCCTCGTGGAGGCGTGGCGGCTGGTTGCCACCAGTGCCACTTCATGTCACTGCCGCAACGACGAAGCTGCCAGCAGACATCTCGCATAAAGATGCCACTAGTCCCTGCATAAGCTCCGTGCCGAGTGGAAGGCCTTGTCCCCTATTCTCCCCACAAGGAGAGGTTCCAGCTCTTCATAACGAAGAGGAACGACGAGTTCCTTCAGCTAGTCCTCGCACAAGTATTCGGTCAATAGTCGGTCACTCTCGTTTCCTTCCCCGATACGAGTGTTGTAGTACTTAGTGACCTCCCTGTGCATCTTCGAGTCATCATCTTCATAATGCTCCAGGAAGATGACCAACCGGGGGACCTTGGATTGAGGGGGGTTGGAAGGGGTCTCTTTGCCTTTCCCGGGGAATCTCTCATCTCGGGGAGAGGAGGTCTTGAGGTTAATGACCTCACCAGCAACTGTTGCGCTCGGGGTAGGGGCCGTTGGAGCAGCGGCAGAGGGTGTTGGGGCAGTCGACGAGGGCGTGGGCACCGCTGTTAGAGCCATTGATACGTCGATCTCAGAAGGCCCCGACACCCTTTGACATTTTGAATGCACAAAGTCAGAAATGCCCATACTGTCTGCACAAAGGCAACACCCTGGTTAGTCCCAATAAATGAAAGGAAAACCACAATAGAATAAAACATGTGCGGAAAAGAAAGATAAAACTCCCCAGGAGCCCCACCACGATCAGGCTCCTCGGAATGGAGGACGGTATTAGCAAATTTGCGTACGAGATGACCCATCTCCTGCATTAAGTTGGTTTCATACTGACAAAAACAGGAGGTGTGCATGGCCGTCGACTCATCAAGAGGCACGAAGCCTTGAGGGTGCCTCTTCCTCCTCAGGTTGTGGAGGAACACGTCGATGAGATCCTAGTAATCTTGGTACTCATCCGCGGACCAGCGACACTACGAGACTTGGCCACATTCAATAAGGGAAGGAAAAAATAATAAATGGTTGGGACTAGTACCCTCCCCTACACGCCTAGGGTAGTAAAGTGTAATCGGAGATTTACCTTGTTGCATGGAAGACGATCTGATTCCTGCCTCGAGCTCCACCTCGAGTTCCTAGTCTTCCTTCGCCTTCACAGCTGCCTTAATGGCGAGGACGCTCTCCTTATTCTCCTCACAAAGACATTGTAAATACTGGTATTGTGCCTTGGCCACCATGTACTCCGTGTATAGCCTTGCCTCTTTCTGAGATTGTTTCGAATCCCAGAATTCGGTTAACACTACCAGATTTATACTTTGCCTCGCTTGCAACAGCCTATATCATCTGAGGTGGATGTCTATGACAAGGAATCTGAGCTCTAGCTCCTCAGGGAGAATGGATCCCATCGTCCGAAGTCTTACGTCAAAAGAGTCAATGAACGGGGTATGATGAAACATACTTGATTAAGATGACGCGGACAAGGATGAGTCGTGAACTAAACATCATCGTACTAATTTTCACAAGGACAGAAGTACTAACCAACTGTCGCAAAGTCTAGAAGTAGTGTGTGTTTGGTCCTTGTCAGGAAGCCATCTGTCCAAAAGAACTGGTCCTTGTAGGCTCGGGCATGATTCGTGTTGCTGCACTGGACCTTGTAGCCTCTCCGTGGAACCGTGTGCTTCATCAGGGTGTAATATCCCCCTTTTCACCCTTCTTCGCACATTGGCGGAAACTGTAGATGTACAGTATTTTGGCTGGGGTCGAAGTAGGCCAATTCTACCCCTTGTACAATACGTACAACCCTGCTAGCACCCGATATCCATTCAGGGATAATTGGAAAGGAGCTATGCCGGAAAGCTTGAGAAAGCTAACATATAACTGGTGCAACGAAAGGGCTGCACCTGCTTGAAGATGAGAGGCACTCCCGGGTTCGAGCCCATGAATGCTCTCATGCGCTCTCTCATCCTCCCAAGTTAGGTGCACCAGTATTTCGCTATCTTCCACGCCGTAGTTCTTGAGAATCCGCTGCAGGGCACCTTTATGCCGCAGTTTGCTCGTGAGGTCTACCGCTTCGAACCCTATTGCAGGTGTAATGCCTTACTACCTTAGAGCCATTACTTTGTGAGTTATAAATGTGTCATTAGCTCGCTACTTCTAGATGATTATGGCATGCTTATTATCCGGATAATTGATTATTGGTTTACAGATTGATGTCATTGATTATGTGAGTGATGTGACCTGCTGAGTATCTGATTGATGATTTGTGAATTATCTAACTGTTGATTATCATTTATGTTCTGTATTATGGTTTTCTTGCTGGGCCTTGGCTCACGGGTGCTACGTGGTGCAGGTAAAGGCAAGAGCAAAGTGGTGGAGAGCACTGGGGCAGAATGTACATAGTCAGTTGATCGGCCGCCACGGCCGAGGATCAGTACAGGGACAGGAGAACCTAAAGTGCCTATTTTTCCATTAGAGTGACTTTTGGTTGTACATAAACTTTGAAATTTTGTAAACTGTCATTTAAAACCTATTTTGGGATCCCATGTATTAAGTGTTTATTTCAATGAGAAATTTTTTGTTTATGACCAAAATGTTTTAACCCTAACCTAATTACGACTTTAGGATCACGTTTTCAACTATATGACTTGATTAGCAAGTCTTGCACCTTTATAATCACACAGTGTAACGACCTTGGTTGTCCAGGGTGTTACATGATTTGTTTGTAATTGGATGCTTATTGTCTACACTTTGAGGAGGTGAATACATAAAAAGCATATGTAAGCACTAAATGTAATTGTTGTACAATTTTGAAGTATATGGACACCAATGTAGAATAAAATAGAATGTTTTTTCTTACCGGAGTGAGAAAAGAACAAGATTTTACCTCGTCCAAGACAGCTAAAAAAGAGAGAGGCAAGTTTTCCATTAAAAAAATGGCAAGCCCTTTTCTTTTTGGGGTTGCTTTCGTTTATAATTTTTATAAAGCAGCAAGACCTGCCAAGAATGCTTAGAAAAAAATAAGTTGTAATTCCTACAGTAATCTAAACTTATAGTCAATCAAGACTGTCAAAACATTGAAGAGAAGCAATGTATACATTCATCATCCCTCTGGTCAGATAAACCCCCCAATTCTGATATTGAGCCGCCTATGCCAAATAGAGTGAAGAATCATGTGAAAAACGTCGAACCGCTTGGGCTGTCCATTGACCATAAAATGTTTTCGGACTTGTTTCACTCTCCTATGCATTCTCAAGTACTGTGCTTGAGATATTCCCATCAGTATAGTTTTGATATTGGGTATGTCCTTCACCTCCACTTGCACAAAAAATGACCTCCAATTCAAAACATCACTGAAAGGTGGAACGTAATCATCTGAGATGAGCACCAGAACACACTCTGCATAGATGGCTTCCACAACTCGGGGGCTTGCAACTTTGTATCTACCTGGGCACAAACAATACATGCTCTTCTTCAACATTGACTAATAGAACACCCCATTGGGAAACTTTTCATACACTTGCACATCCTGGTCTTTCTCTTTCCATTGCTGAAGAAGAAGGTACCTTATGTAGTCATGCATGCGTCCTGCAAAGAAGGCCAGAATGGGTCGTCTAGTCGGCGAGGGACTGCCCACATGTCCTTCTATATCTCCTGTCTGACGATGTATTTATGGGAAAGACACATCTTTAGATGGGTTGAATCCTTCACAAGTGTTGACGTTTCACAACACTCTAATGGACTTATTGAACAAATGTGGAACAAAAGACGATGCTCGAGGTCCCTGCCAATGCCAATGCCATGCCACCAATTTAACTCATCAATAAAATTAGGCTTTAAAGTACATAATAATAATTAAATATCAAAATGAGACTAGTCCCAACTCCAGTTACGTACGTACCCAATCATGGCAAGAAAATACAAAATGGTCTGACCCCAGGGTTCGATTCCAGAAAGAATGTCTGTCGGAGATGACATGGATGTAGTCAGAGACAACACATCCAATGGGCTCCATCTTATGAGAATTTGGATCGTAAAGGTACTGAACCACCATTACCTCACTAAATGGCAGGAAAAACATAAGAGCTTTATTGGGGTCTTTGGTTCGGTACATGTTTTCCTTTTCCATTTCATGGATGAACCTTCCGTCGGTTGAATATATGCTCTTACATAGTCCATTGTGGAATATTGGAGCCTCTCCTTCTTCGTATATATATATATCTTGAAATGTTTTTCCATTTCTAAGTAACTTTTGCACCACACCACACCACGCATTATATATATACCTCGTTGTATAATCCTCTGCTTTCTATATATGCATGTTTCAATGTATACATATAAAACCATTACGTGTGTACGTACCTATGAAAGGCGTTTGCGTTCCAATATATGGGGCCTGGTCGGGGTACTAAGTCTGGATCTTCCTGGATGGACGTTAGATTCTAAACTTGAGTGGCTACCGCTCTAATGGAAGATCGCACCCTGGCTAGCTTTGCTTCTTTTTTCAACCTGCTGCTACCACATCTTTTCTTCACTACCGTCTTTTGTTTTTCTACCTAATGAAGTTTGTAATTGTACGCCCTGATTTTCCCACGGGCTGATTAGCAAGACGAGCTGCGGACTAATCTTGATTATCTCATGGACGCCCCCAAGACCGGAGCTTCTGTCATTAGCTCGAGGAAGCCCCAAGGACTCGCCTTCATTGCCCAAGACTGGAGCAGGGACTCTGAAGGCCGAAGGTCGAGTCAAGTATGCAGCTCGTGGTACGAGCTGGATATGGAGGCTATGACCCTTTATGAAGTCAACACACACAAGGTAAACGTGCATATATCAGGCATCACGTGTCTGATATGCCCCTGACTTCTCGGACACGCAGCAGGAGCGTGCGTATTCAGACACCCACGACTGGGTTGGGCCGTGCGGCCCATTATCTCCTTACCTATCGATTTGACCACACTTATGTGTCGGGTTTAGGAATTAATCATGAATGTCATAGAATTGATGTGATAGGCAAGAGGGTCACGGGATGACCTTCTTACCAACGTCCAGGTGCCTTCTCCTATAAATATGGAGACCCTGGGAGTTGATAAAGGGTTGGTTGGATTCTCTATTGTAAAGAAAGGCCCTGTAATCAAATATCCAGTATAGAGCAATAATACTGACTAGTGGAGTAGAAGGATTTTAACCTTTGAACCACTTAAAAAACGTGTCTTGAGTCACCTCTTTCATTCTCTAAGATCATATATTTGTTACGGTTCTACATTTAGCACTAATCCCTTTCTCTTTTTCTCTTAATTACCTGTTGGCGAAGAACCGCGTCAACAGTTTGGTGCTTTCATTGAGAGCAAGTTCGATTAGTGCTGTCGCAAACATCCAACTATGGTGACTACGCGGTCCAGGCATGGTAACGAGACAGAACAACATGATGGGCTGGAGGCTCATCATACTACCATCCCTGGTGAACAAGTACCTGAAGTCCAGCAGCGGCCAGGAAAACAGCCGGCGGGCCAAGATGATACTGGTAGTTCGGCGCCCCGGCCACCTAATCCGAACCCATGTTATTATACTGCGGTGGAGATGGAGAACGCTCAGCTGAGGATTCAGTTAGCAACAGCTAGTCAGCAAATCCAGGATATGCTGGCCCGACTACCCCCTCTCACAACCGGCGTTAACGCCGGAGAGAGGCAAGGCGAGGCTCCTAAGTCTCGCCGGGGTAACCGGTCTAGGCATAGCCGTTCGGATAGACTTCCAGCAGCCAACTCCACCCCTTCATCACACCGTCGAGAGGCAAACTTCGAGGAAATGCCTAGGGCCGGACAACAGCAATACAACCGTTCGGTCAGGACGTCGACTCCTAGCTCCCAACCATCCTCAAGAACGCCCAGAGGAACTCGAGGAAATTCCCGAAGGAGATCCGGGGAGGGCTCGCGGTGTCAGCCCGTCCCCGACGACCGTCCTGCGCCTCGTCCAGATCGCCCAGCGCGGGACCAGCAGGTTGGAAGGGCCGAAAGGCCCCCACCAAACTTGATCCATCCAGATGGAACTAGGATCGCCTCCCCAGTCAGGCATCCTCCTTCTCCAATCAGATATCCATCTCCTCCTCGGCCCGTCCGAGACATCCCAGCCTATGGGAGTAGTAGGAGAAACCCGCAATCAGCTGGACCTTCCCGGCGTAGCAGGGCGCCAGGGGAAAACTCAGATCCTCACCACCAAAGGCGGACTCCAAGCCTATCAAGCAGGAGCCACTGGACCGGCAGTCACCGGAGTGATCTCTTTGGGGGAGATCTGCGTCAGCGTTTAAGTTCGGCACAAAGTCACCAGACCACCTAGGGAGGCGACCTGCGAGATCGTCTCAACTCTCATAGAGGGGGCCGAGCAGGAGGAGATGGCCAAGCTCGCTCAGGGGGGGCTCTGTCCGAAGTACGTAACGGAGGGAATGTCCCAAATAACCTATCTCAAGATAGGAGGGGCGATAACCCACCAAATATGTACAATGGATCCGGAGCTGTTGAACAACTCCGGAATAACCAAGGACATCAAGAACAAACCCTCGAGCGCCTGACTCAGATGGAGGAGTTGATGAGGAAGCTCCTGTCAGAAAAAGAAAAAGACGAATATGATTCAGGGGGCGAGATGGAACTCTTCGCACCCAGTATAGCAACGACAGCATACCCATCTGGTTTCCTTATGCCTCACTTGTCAAAATTCAATGGGGACGGAGACCCATCGGACCATCTAGGGATGTTCAACACCCTGATGATTGCCCACAACATTGGCCCCGAGCTGCGATGCTTAATCTTCCCTTCCACGCTGACTGGAATACCTTCTCAGCTGACTTCAAAAGGGCATTCCGAGCCTCCCAGGCCGCCTGTGTCCAAGCCAACTCCCTGGCAAACGTGAGACAGCAGCCCGGTGAGACTCTGAAGGCCTATCTGAGTAGATTCGCGAACGTTGCTGCTCGGGCTAGAGACGCGGATGATAGCTCCAAGCTCATGGCCATGAGAACCGGAATCCTTGTCGGAGGAGACCTCTGGAAGGATATACAGAGGAAGGGAGTCAGCTCGGTTAATGAATTCCTTAACAGGGCCCAAGAATGGATAAACTTGGAGGAAGCCGAGGCCTCAGCTACGGGAACCAGCCAGGTTCCCGATCAGTCCGCTGGAGTAGGGACGGAGGTCGTGGCAACAACCCAAAGCGTCACACAGAACAACCAGCCCGGTGGAGGCAAAAGAAAGGGAAATGGCGAAAACAGTCAGCACGGCCAAAAGAAGAATAAGTCCGTAGACAAGTTTAAGCCCGTTTTCACGACGTATACCGAGCTCACCCAGTCCAGGGAGAATATCTTCCTAGCCAACTCTACTCGAGTCCCCTGAAAGAGGCCGGAGCCATTGAAGCACCACAAGGGAAAGAGAGATACTTCCAAGTTTTGCCGTTTTCATAACGATGTGGGCCACAATACCGACGATTGTAGGCATTTAAAAGATGAGATCAAGACTCTCATCTGAGCCGACCCCTTGGCTCAATACTCACGGAACAGGGTTACGGCGAGTCGACCTGCTCCAGAAGCCCCAGCCAGTCAGCCCAGGTCTCGGGTATATCAGGATGTCCCTCCTCCCGTGGTCGGAGGAGAGATATCCACCATCTCTGGAGGTCCGCACATGGCTGGCACGAGCAGAGGCACCCAAAAGAGATACGTGAACGAACTGAAGGCTCATAATGGAGTGGAGTTCGTCCCGGAACAGCGTTAGTCAAAGCAGCAGCGATTGGAGAGGCAACCAATCATTTTTACGAAGGAAGATGCAGGCCATGTCCAGTTCCCTCACAATGATCCCTTGGTTGTGGCAGTCCAGCTCGCCAACCGGAGAGTGAGGAGGGTACTGATAGACAACAGAAGTTCGGTGAACCTGCTATTCCGATCCACCTTAGAGAAGATGGGCTTGACCGTCGCCGAGCTTAAGGCAACCTCCATGATGTTGTATGGTTTTTCGGGAGAAGGATCAGCAGTGATTGGGACGATCGGGTTAGTAATCACCCTAGGTGAAGGGTCTCAGACAGTCTCTAAACTCCTCGAGTTCGTGGTCATTGACTGCTCCGCTGCCTACAACGCCATTTTGAGTCGACCTATGCTCATAGCTTTCGAGGCCGTCACTTCCATTCGCCACCTCGCAATGAAGTTCCCTACTTCGACAGGAATCTGCACTATCCGTGGCGATCAGCTCGCTGCCAGGGAATGCTACAACATTTCCATGAAGGGAAAATCTAAACCCGGGCAGCTGGCAATGGCCATTCAAGGAAGAGAGGAATCTCAGGAACCCTTAGCGGATCCTGAGATTGAAAAACCTCAAAGCGACGAGGGGGAAAATGTCGTCTTAAGTGAGGACATTGACCCCCGAATAGACGAGGACAGATCCGAGCTCCAGGCTATTGAGGAGCTCGAGGAGGTGAACATTGATCCGCAGAATCCGTCACGGATGGTCAAGCTCGGGAAAAACCTCTGCGGCAAGAGGAAGGAGGAGCTGACTACGTTTCTGCGGGATAACTTAGACGTATTCGCATGGTCGCACGAGGATATGGTGGGAATTAGCCCGAGTGTCATCATGCACACACTTTATCTGGATAAAAACATTCCTGCCATGTCTCAGAAACAAAGACGATTAGGAACAACCCGGGCTGAAGCCCTAGAAGAAGAAGTAGCCCGGCTCAAAAAATATGGCTTTATCCGTGAAGCCAAGTTTCCAGTCTGGGTTGTAAACCCCGTGCTAGTTCCAAAGCCTAACGGGAAATGGCGGACCTGCATCGATTTCTCCGACCTAAATAAAGCCTGCCCCAAGGATTGTTTTCCATTGCCAAGGATTGACCAGTTGGTGGATGCCACGGCGGGGCACGAGCTCATGTCCTTTATGGACGCGTACTCAGGCTACAATCAGATTGTGATGAATCCGGCAGACCAGGAACACACCAGCTTCATGACCCCAACTAATGTCTACTGCTACAAGGTCATGCTGTTCGGTCTGAAGAATGCTGGAGCTACCTACCAAAGGCTAGTAAATAGAATGTTCTCGGACCAGATCGGAAAGAACATGGAAGTGTACGTTGATGACATGCAAGTCAAGTCAAAGACTGCCGATAACCATGTTTCCGACCTGGAAGAATGTTTTAAGATACTACGGGAATATGGCATGAGGCTCAATCCACAGAAATGCACTTTTGGAGTCGCGTCAGGGAAATTCCTGGGGTTCATAGTCAATACACGAGGAATCGAAGCAAACCCCGACAAGATCAGGTCATTGCTCGAGCTTCCTTCGCCCAGGTCGCGGAAAGATGTCCAAGGCCTGACAGGAAGAGTGGCAGCCCTCAGCCGGTTTATTTCCAAGTCCACCGATAAGTGTCTGCCCTTCTACAACCTGCTCCAAGGAAACAAGAAATTTGAATGGACAGTAGAATGCGAAAGCGCATTCCTCGACCTGAAGGCACATCGGGCTGAGCCGCCCGTGCTATCCAAACCCAAGGCAGGAGAGCCTCTTTTTCTCTACCTGGCTGTCACTGAGGATGCAGCTAGTGCCGTGCTGGTACGAGAAGTGGATCAAGTTCAGAAGCCAGTCTACTACATCAGTAAGAGACTTCTCGGGGTGGAATCCCGATACCCACTGATGGAAAAATTGGCGTTCTGCCTTATCACGGCCTCGAGAAAGCTCAGGCCATACTTCCAGTCCCACTCAATACACGTCATGACCGATCAGCCCCTAAGGCAGGTTTTGCAAAAACCTGAAGCAACGGGATGTTTGTTAAAATGGGTAGTCGAACTCAGTCAGTTCGAGATTTTCTACACTCCGCGAACTGCTATAAAAAGTCAGGCCCTGGAAGATTTTGTGGCAGAGTGTGCGGGGTTCTAGGAGGATCCAGCAGAGGACTCACCCCGAGCCACCTCGCCCCAATCGTTGTGGAGGATCTTTGTGGACGGTTCATCCAACGAAAGCGGCTCCGGGGCTGGAATCATTTTGATATCCCCCGAGGGACATAGATTCCACTCGGCTTTGAGATTCGGATTTGAAGCCTCCAATAACGAGGCCAAATACGAAGCTTTGCTGGCAGGACTGAGGATAGCCCAGGAGTTGAAGGCGAGCTCTGCCCAGTGCTTCAGTGACTCCCAGCTCGTGGTAAACCAGGTTCTGGGCGAATATCAAGCACGAGGACCCAAGATGGCCGCCTATCTGGCAAAGGTGAAATCTGAGCTGTCCGCATTTGAGCGAGGATCGATCGAACAGATACCTCGGGAACAGAACGCTAATGTAGATGCTCTTGCCAAGCTCGCCATCTCCGGAGAGACGGAGACCTTGGGGTTGGTACCAATAGAATTCCTGGAAAAACCAAGTATAGAAGGAGCCAAGATGGAGGTCGAGATGATCGACGCCAGGCCGACCTGGATAACCCCCATCCTTGAATATCTCGTCGAGGGCAAGCTGCCTGAAGGACATAACGATGCACAGCGAGTCCTGTATCAAGCTCCTAGATATACTATAGTCGATGGTGTGTTGTACCGACGTGGGCATTCCCTACCTCTCTTCCGGTGCGTTCTTCGAAGTGAAGCAAAGGCCATCCTGCAGGAAGTGCACGAAGGATTTTGCGGAGACCACACTGGGGGGCAGAGCTTGGCCTTAAAGGTTCTCAGGCAAGGGTATTACCGGCCAACTCTGTCCAAAGACTCGATCTCATACGTGAAGAAGTGCGACAAGTGCCAGCGATTCGCTGCAGTTGCCCGAGCTCCTCCGGTCGAGCTGAAGATGATCTCGTCCCCATGGCCATTTTCCATTTGGGGGATAGACTTGGTTGGCGCCCTCCTCACTGGAAAAGGCGGGGTCCGTTACGCCGTGGTAGCCATCGACTACTTCACTAAGTGGGTTGAGGCAGAACCTTTGGCAACGATAACGTCCAAAAAAGTGCTTGACTTCGTGGTTAAGAGCATCATCTGTCGATTTGGCCTACCCAAGAAGATCGTTTCCGACAACGACACTCAGTTCGACACGACCTGTTCACCGAGTTTTGTGAAAGACATGGAATTATAAATTTTTTTTCCTCCGTGGCCTATCCTCAGGCTAATGGCCAGGTCGAAGCTGTCAACAAGACCCTAAAGGCGAGCCTCAAGAAGAGATTAGATGAAGAGAAGGGGGTCTGGCCAGAACAGCTCCCCCAGGTCCTATGGGCTTACTGGACTTCGCATCGGACTCCTACGGGTCATACTCCCTTTTCCCTAACCTTTGGGAGCGAGGCAGTCCTCCCTGTGGAAATTAAGGTTTTTTCGCATAGAGTCCAGTCTTACGACCAAGATCGAAACCACAAGCTCCTGCGCCATTCCCTCGATCTGGTTGATGAAGAGCGAGAGGATTCGCAACTCCAGCTCACCCATTACCAGCAGAAAATCACTCGCTACTTCAACACCAAGGTCAAAAAACGCGCCTTTAGCGTGGGCGACTTGGTCCTAAGGAGAGTTTTCCTCGCCGGTAAAGATCCTAAAGATGGAGTTTTGGGACCAAACTGGGAAGGACCATACCAGGTCACCGAAGTCATCAAGGAGGGAACTTATAAGCTAGCTCGACTTGATGGAGGGACGGTCCCGCAAACTTGGAACGCCATCCACTCAAAGAAATATTATCAATGATTCACTTGTAAGTCTTGGAAGGCCACTTTTTATAATGAAAATCAACTTTTTATGCATATTTGCAAGTGTAATATAAAGTAACCACGAAAGACCCTTTCCCAGTTACTTGGGGGGCATATGGTACCTGGATATAACCAGGTCTCCTTAAAGACTTAGAAGTTGATTCATATCGATTGACCGTTGTTTTCTTAAAAACACGAGATATTGGTAAGGGTTAATGATAACTAAGTCCTATCCTGGTTTTAACCGGGTCATAAAACTTAGAAGTTGATTTAAATCTATTGATCGTTGTTCTTCTTATAGAGCTCGAGATATGGATAAAAGTTAACGCGAACTAAGTTTTCAAATTAAGTTCTTGGTTTTAACCAGGTCATAAAACTTAGAAGTTGATTTAAATCTATTGATCGTTGTTCTTCTTAAAGAGCTCGAGATATGGATAAAAGTTAACGCGAACTAAGTTTTCAAATTAAGTTCTTGGTTTTAACCGGGTCATAAAACTTAGAAGTTGATTCAAATCTATTGATCGTTGTTCTTCTTAAAGAGCTCGAGATATGGATAAAAGTTAACGCGAACTAAGTTTTCAAATTAAGTTCCTGGTTTTAACCGGGTCATAAAACTTAGAAGTTGATTTAAATCTATTGATCGTTGTTCTTCTTAAAGAGCTCGAGATATGGATAAAAGTTAACGCGAACTAGGTTTTCAAATTAAGTTCCTGGTCCTAACCGGGTCATAAAACTTGGAAGTTGATTTAAATCTATTGATCATTCTTCTTCTTAAAGAGGTCGAGATATGGATAAAGATCATCATAAACTAAGTTTTTCAAAAGATTGTAACCGAAATACGCAAAGGAAAAAAAGATAAGATCAATTAAAAGCGTTAAAGAAAATTGTCTCGAGGTGAAAGCACCTCATGCAAAGGTTACATAAAGATTATTTAAAAAATATTGGGGGGGCACAAGAAAAGAAACGCCCTAAGCTCCGCCAGTTGGGCCCTTGGAGGTCGCTGTCTCGCCTCGCTCAGCTGTGCCAGAACCATCCCCGGTCTCCGAGGGCGCCTCTTTCTCAAGGCAAGCTTGGAACTTCACCAGCAAGCGCTCCCAGAGGCTCGCTGACATGAAGGAGAAGTCCGCATCCGGATTGTAGGCCCAGCAGTGGTAGAACAGATCTTCCATGGACTTTTCCAAAGTTGTCCGCTCGGCCTCTAGGGCATCCTGTGCAGCCTGGACCTCAGTCTTCGCAGCGTCTAGGTCCGTCTTCGAGGTGGCAAGGGAGGACTCGAGCTCTTGAATCTTCGAATGGGATTTCTCCAACTCGACCTGAGAGGCCGTCAAGGCATCCTTGGCCGCTTGCAGGGTAGTCTGATGCTCGTCCCTCATGTCCCCGAGCAGAGTTTTGGTCCTGACGATGCTCCGGTGAAGGGCGACAACGCTCTGCAAAGACGGAAGGACAATTGCCTTAGGAAAAAGCAGGGCAAAGAATAACAAAGTAAAAAAAAAAAAAAACCACAAGAGTTAAGGTTGGCTTACCGTCATGGCCATGCCTAGTGAAGACTCTAGCACGCCCACCGGGCTCATTGTCTCGATGGCCCGGAGCTCCTTCTCGGTGAACTTGTATATATGGCTGACGGCGTAGTTCGCTGGCTCATACACTGTTCCCCGAAAGGCCTCGGGGATCTTCTCTAGGTCCTGGGGATTGACTGGTATACGCACATCGGAGGATACGATGGCCGAAGTCCCGACCTCTGTTACTACATCCCGGGCGGCGAGTGGAGCTCGCGGAGCCGGTGGAGGCATATTGCTTCCCCCTGCAGCAGGAGGAACCGCTCTCGCAACGTGTGAAGCTAGGGCTTGATCCTTCTCCTTTGCAGGAGACTTGGTGGGAGTCCCGGCGACGTTCTTGGACGTCCGGAGCCTTTTCATTCTTGGCCCAGCTGAGGGGTTCCCCCCGAAGACTGCACCTCGCAGGCTCTCCTCGGGCTGAGACATCTCGTCTGTCAAAACAAAAGCATGGTTAGTAAGAGTTAGCAACCATACAAATACAAAAACTAAGAGGTAAAAAGTATATGAATACTAAGGGAATCCTGCCCCCGAGCTCGGGGAAGAATCTAAGTCGATTACTTCCCAAGCTGGCGCAAGTTCTGGGCCCGAGTTTGACTCGGGGCTAGATTTGTCTACATACTGCCTAAGCCCCGGAGCTACGTCACCCCTCCGGAGTGATGGCCATGTTTGAAGGTTGGTCCCATACTCCTCGAATAGGATCAAGCTAAAGGATAGGGTGTTATCTACTACTACGGTACCCCTAGGTCGGCTATCTTGGTAATCCAGCACAAGCCGGTCGACGCAATGGAGCAGGGTCGTGTTCAGGTCCGGATCCCTTCGGTGACGATGGACGATCTGCCTAGGATTGAACCTAGCCAGTCAGGGGTCTGTTGTGGCCCTATCTAGACTCCTAAACAAGTAAGGGTTACCTTGGCCAGAAGGACTCGCGGCTGCTCCGGATTGGATCCTCTCCTCGCCCGTCACCGGGACGACCTCCAAGGTCCGCTTCCTATTCCTCATGAGCGGAACTTCGTCGCCCTCGTCCTCCTCATCTTCGTCTCCCGCGACCTCCTCCACGATGATGGGTCTGGTGTCGCGAGCTGGGGGAAGCCCCCGGGGCCTCCTGAGGTTTAAAGTCTGATTCGGGAAAATTAGCTTGCAGGCTATCATCATCTCATCTGTTACAAGCACGCGGTAATCCTTCTCACTGGGGGGCAAGCCCGCCAGCGTCTCGTATTGGGCCCCGAGGGTCACAGATTTCTCTGTCCTCGCGAAGATGGCTGCAGAAATAGCCTAAGTTAGAAAGGGGTACGGGGGGAGCTAAAACGACACTTAACTTACGAGCTAAGGAGAAAAGATACTTACGAGGACGATTGAAGTAGTGGAGCTCGCAATTCCTGAACCCCGTCGACATGAAGAATTGATCCTTGAAGTCGTTGGGGTGGCTGGGCAGCTCGATGACCGCAGCCGTATTGGGGAATCGGGTTAAGTAGTAAAACCCGTCGCCTCGCCCCCGCTGGTCCGGGCTGGCTTTGAGGCAGAAAAAATATAAAATGTCCGCAAGAGTGGGGACCTCCCACTCGTGCTTCTGAAACAAATACTTCAACCCTGCCAGCAAGCGGTAAGAGTTGGGCGGGAGCTGAAACGGTGCCAACCTCACATAATTAAGGAAATCAGAAAAATACTGATCCAGTGGGAGGAAGGCCCCCGCCTTAAAATGTTCGCCGCTCCAGGCCACGAACGACTCGTCGAGCGGCGCACAGCTCCGCTCGTCCTCTACGGCAGGTCGGGCCACCACGGATGCTCTCCCCAGGGCGATGTTGTGGGAGAGAAAGATTTTGTTGATCTTCGTCTGGTCGGTGACCTTTGAGACGATCCTCTCCGCCTCAAAGAAGGCGTCAGGGGCGACCTCGACCTCGACCTCCTGCTCCACCGCCTGCCCAAAGTTGGGGATTGGGGAGTCCGGCATCACCGCCTTTCCTTTGTCCTGCTGTGAGGCCGAGCTGCTGACGGTCTTCTTGGGGGCGTTCCTTTTCGGTGCCATCTGGTCGCCTAACGAACAAAAGAAAACATTTCAGAAAAGGTGACCCAAGCGTGAGGAAAAGTCAAATGTAATTTACACGAGCTGAGGTAAGCCCAGCCCGTGGAGGGTGGGACCACGCGGTTCGATGAACACGCGCCTGTGCTCCCAACAGATCCCCGATTACTTGGAATTCGTGTGTCAGGAGGGTCAGGATAGAATTTTCCTTGGGGGGAAAGTTTCAGTATGCAAAAATTGCAAAACTGCCTGTGAGGCATGTTCCCTAAGCTACCCGGTTTTGCACCCAAAAGTTCCAAAACTCCTACCCTGAAATTTTCCCCAGAAAAAGCATCCTGGAAACCATACTCTTAAGTGATTTCCTACAGCAAAGAAACCCTAACCTAAAAGGGCTTTCACCCTTCGTATCAACAAAACCCAGTAAAACCTTGCATGTGACTATAGTAAAATTTTTACCTAAGCTACAGTGACATATATTTTCAAAACGCACAGGGTCAGGGAACTTACAGTGTTTGGCTGGAAGGTGGGTGAAGGTGTCGCCTTGATGAAAGCTGCGTCGGTGTGTTGGCTTCCAATGCTTTGAAGAAATCCGTGCGTCTGAGCTTCTTGAACGCTGAAGGTAGCAGTCACAAAGGAGAGGGTTTGTTCTTCTGAAATGAAGAGAGAAGAAGGATAGAAGTTTGGAAAATTTCGAATGAAAGGGTGGCCCATGCGTAGGGTGGCCACCCCTTTTTATATACGTGAAGGATCACGTGTAGAGGGCCGTTGGATGGCCCTAATGAGGGATCCGAGGCCCTCCACTCGAAATACGAAACGTCGGCTGGGCATAGGCTAGGCCATTAAATGCGGTTCTCGTAAGACGTACCGTCACCAACCACGATGTTCCACGTATCAGGCGCCTGCATAGGAAGTGGAATATGAAGAGTTCATGGGGAAGCCTAAAATCCCCTACTGTGGTCTTATATACGACGTCGTAGACCACAAGCAGGAGCTTGGGGGGCAGATGTACGCCCTGATTTTCCCACGGGCTGATTAGCAAGCCGAGCTGCAGACTAATCTTGATTATCTCATGGACGCCCCCAAGACTGGAGCTTCTGTCATTAGCTCGAGGAAGCCCCAAGGGCTCGCCTTCATTGCACAAGATTGGAGCAGGGACTCTGAAGGCCGAAGGTTGAGTCAAGTATGCAGCTCGTGGTACGAGCTGGATATAGAGGCTATGACCCTTTATGAAGTCAACACACGCAAGGTAAACGTGCATATATAAGGCATCACGTGTCTGATATGCCCCTGACTTCTCGGACACGCAGCAGGAACGTGCGTATTCAGACACCCACGACTGGGTTGGGCCGTGCGGCCCATTATCTCCTTACCTATCGATTTGACCACACTTATGTGTCAGGTTTAGGAATTAATCATGAGTGTCACAAAATTGATGTGACAGGGAAGAGGGTCACGGGATGACCTTCTTACCAACGTCCAGGTGCCTTCTCCTATAAATATGGAGACCCTGGGAGTTGATAAAGGGTTGGTTGGATTCTCTATTGTAAAGAAAGGCCCTGTAATCAAATATCCAGTATAGAGCAATAATACTGACTAGTGGAGTAGAAGGATTTTAACCTTTGAACCACTTAAAAAACGTGTCTTGAGTCACCTCTTTCATTCTCTAAGATCATATATCTGTTACGGTTCTACATTTAGCACTAATCCCTTTCTCTTCTTCTCTTAATTACCTGTTGGCGAAGAACCGTGTCAACAGTAATAATAACCCAGCCTCGAAATCACCACAAAACACACAAGCTAGACTAAGAATCAAGAACTATAATAACAAGCTAAATTGATAAAGCATAAAAATAAATGAACAAAGAGATTTATGTGGTTTAATCCAAGAGAGAAATAGTCTCTTAATCTACATCCACGTGCAGCCTCTTCTATTGGATTTCAACTTTCTTCCTTTACAATACAACTCTCTTCCTCACTTTACAGAGTCTCTCAACTTTTTACAAAAGAAAAATATGTAGAAAACTGGATAAAATAAAGCTATACAACTTCAGCTATTTATAACACTAACAACCAAGAGTCAGAGGCTAACTGACATAATGATTTTCCTATAACAGAAAAGGTGGTTAAATAAACTGTTGACTGGACCAATATAACTAACAAATCTCCACCTTGGTTCAGTAACATAATCTAGTATGAGTGGCTACACTTATGGCCCCAAAGGGCTTAGTCACTTGCTAGTTGAATTAAGTCCATGCAGTGGAAAAACTTACTGCTTGGAAGCACCTTTGTTATCATGTTTGAAGGATTATGATCAGTTGAAATCTTCTCAATTATCACTGATCCTTGAGCAATAACTTCTCTAACAAAATGAAGTTTAACATCAATATGCTTTGTTGTTGAAAGTTGGTTAAAATTCCAAAAGGCTTCAAAGCTGGACACTACAGAGCCACATCAGTCAAGTGACAGTTAAAACCGTTTAAGCTCTTAGCTCCCTTCAATCCAAACATGTATATAAAGGATTCCTAACCATTCTAGAGAGACACAATAAAAAACACTCAATCTCTCTCTTTCTCTCACTCTCTCTGTAAGTTCTTGGAGCATTCTTTCAGCTCAAGAACAGATTGTAAACGTTGGTGTTTTACACCATACAAGTGTATCTAAAGACTTTGTAATCAGATTGAAAGAGCAATAAAGATCCAAGCCTTTAATGGCTGATTTCTCTGAATATGTTCATGGTCTACTCCTTGGGGAAATCATCCATTAAAGGCTTGGATATTTATTGCTCTTTCAATCTGATTACAAAGTCTTTAGATACACTTGCATGGTGTAAAACACCAACGTTTACAATCTGTTCTTGAGCTGAAAGAATGCTCCAAGAACTTACAGAGAGAGAGAGAGAGAGAAAGAGAGAGATTGAGTGTTTTTGATTGTGTCTCTCTAGAATGGTTAGGGATCCTTTATATACATGTTTGGATTGAAGGGAGCTAAGAGCTTAAATGGTTTTAACTATTGTTGACAGTTAGAAAATAATAAGGTATTAATGTTTGATCTTTGAGATTCCTAGGAATAGGAATCGGTTCCTATTTCTGTGTTTAATGTAATTATGTGTGTATTCCCTATATATATCTCTAGTCCTAGGTTGTACAAAAATATATTCAGAGAATAGAAATATAGCAAGAAAGGATTTTTCCTCATAATTTAATCATGGTATCAGAGCCATAAGGCTCGATTCTGTCCACCCTAAGTTTTTCCTCCATTTTTTCCAGCGGTCATCCCTCCTTCTAGTCGCAAACCAGTCCGGCGACACTCCAGACCTCCGGCGAAGTCATTTGGCACCTGCTCCAGACCTGCAATACCTCCAGTCGCTCCACTCCGGCGCTCAACCTCCAGTCGCTCCTCTCTGGCGTCATCTCCAGCGTCTCGGTCAGTCCAATCCAGCGGCAGTCCAGTCCGGCGGCGCTACAGTCGGACTCCCGTAGCCCTCAAAAGCTCTCGGCTCCACTCTCGGCACAGAAGCTCTCGGCCCCGTAGCCCTCCAGTCGCTTCTCTCTGTGATGTCGAATAGTGAGGAAGTTACCTCTCAAAATATTGGGCCTCACTCAACCCAGCCCAATGAAGGTAACCCTAACCCCAACTCAGGCCATACTCAACCCAGTCAGCCCAGTGGGTCTATGGGCTCTCTTTATAACCTTGATAGTGGTTCACTTAATATTACAGCCCATAAACTTGATGGAAAAAATTATTTACAATGGGCCCAATCTGTCAAACTTTTTATTTGTGGTCGTGGTAAACTAGGATACATTACTGGTGATCTCCCTGCACCTCTTTTCAATGATCCTACATACAAGGTATGGCAAGCTGAAAATTCTATTGTACTTGCATGGTTAATTAATTCAATGGACTCAAAAATCAGCCGCAGATATCTATTCTTTAAGACTGCTAAGGAGGTGTGGGATGCTGCCCGAAAAATGTATTCTGACCTTGGTAACGCCTCTCAGATTTTCGAAATCCGTACCAAGCTTAAATAAATCAAGCAAGGTAATCAAACTGTTACCCAATATTTTTCTGACTTACAAGATTTGTGGTAGGAGCTCGATTTGTATCTGGATACCACACCACTATGTGCTAACTGCACTACAATCCAGCGGCAGCAGTTAGAGAAAGAACGAGTTTTTGAATTTCTTACGGGGTTAAACAATAATCTTGATGAAGTTAGAGGTTGTCTGGTGGGTCGTGCCCCATTTCCTGACACTGAAGAAGCACGTCGTCGTGTCATGCTCACTACTCCTGACCTGCAGCCCATTGAAAGCTCAGCTCTCGTATCAAAATCTGGCCCTCCACCACTTGGCAGATCCACTCCTGACCCTCGACCTAATCATAAGGGTGATCAGCCTTGGTGTGATCACTGCCAACGTCACGGTCATACTCGATCTACTTGTTGGGTTATCCATGGTAAACCACCCAATTGGACCCCTCGCCGTCAAAATGAAAGAAAGGCCTATCAAACTCAAACTGAGAGCACCAATGATCAGAATAGTGCTGGTACCCCTTCATTCAATAAGGAACAACTTGCCCACCTATACACTCTTTTGAGTCAATCATCCATAAACCCCAGTTCCGGTCCTGAGACTCATAGTGCCTCTGTTGCACACTCTGGTAATTTTTCTTCCACCTCCAACACACCATGGATCATCGATTCGGGCGCCACTGATCACATGACAGGTTTACCACATTTGTTTGATACTTATTCTCCATGTTCCACTAAATCTAGTGTCACAATTGCAAACGGCACCCATTCTCCTATTGTTGGAATAGGCACTATTAAATTATCTGCTGACCTCATTCTTAAATCAGTACTTTATGTTCCTTCTTTGAAATGCAATTTAATCTCTATCCAAAAATTAACCAGTCACAATCATTGCTTCGCTAAATTCATGTCAAATTCTTGTCAATTTCAGGATGTATCATCGGGGAGGATGATTGGCAGTGCTAGGGTTCGTAACGGACTTTATTTCTTTGAAAGGCAACATCCAGTTAACGAGCTCTCTTCTCTACTACGTTTGGGTTCAAGTTCTATTTCTAATTCTTGTTCCAGTTCATCGTTTGTTTCAAACTCTGTTTCAAAAACAATTATGTTATGGCATTGTCGACTTGGGCATCCAAGTTTTTTATATTTAAAACACTTATTCCCATCATTTTTTGTAAATAAGAATATTACTGATTTTCATTGTGATATTTGTCAATTTGCCAAGCACACACGAATTTTGTTCCCTCACAAAAAATATACACCTTCCAACCCATTCTCTCTGATTCATAGTGACATATGGGGACCTTCCAAGGTCAATACTTCTCATGGTAAGCGATGGTTTATCTCTTTTATTGATGATCACACACGTCTCACTTGGGTCTATCTTCTTAAAAGTAAGTCTGAAACATGCCAAATTTTTCAGAACTTTCATCAAATGATCCAAACACAGTACCAAACATCTATAAGAATACTCCGTACCGACAATGGTACTGAATATTTCAATACCACTCTTGATTCCTATCTTCTCAAAAATGAGATTGTCCATCATAGCTCGTGTGTTGATACTCCATAATAGAATGGAGTTGCTGAACGCAAAAATTGCCATCTCTTAGAAGTAGCTCGTGCTCTTATGTTCACTATGCATGTACCTAAACATCTTTGGGGCGACGCCATCCTTACTGCTGCTTATCTCATTAATCGCCTCCCTAGTCGACCCCTTCAGTTCAAAACACCATATTCTGTTCTTCAATCTCTACATCCTCACATCTCTACAAATACTCTGCCTGTTAAAGTATTTGGTTGCACTGCTTTTGTGCATGTTCACTCCCACCATCGGAGTAAATTTGATCCTAGAGCCATTAAGACTGTGTTTTTGGGTTACTCTCCTACCCAAAAAGGTTATCGGTGTTATTGTCCCATCGCCAAAAAAACATTCATCTCATGTGACGACACATTTTTCGAGGATACTCCTTACTTCACTCCCACATCGCTTCAGGGGGAGTCCAACCATCACCAGCAAGAAGCTCAGTGGTCGTGGGGGTTAGAATTACCCTTAACAACTTTTCCATTTACCTCTTCCACTCCACTTTCTTCTGAACCAGATATCTAGACTCTCCCTCCTGAACAAGAAAATCCACCAACCTCTCCTGAACAAGAACCAGAAGGACATCCTCAAGACCAAAACGTACAGAAAGAGCTTCGGGTGTATTCCAGGAGAAATAAACAAGTTATGAATCCTCAGCACAGTCAAACGCCCAATCCGGTGATGGAACTGCTTCCCTCAAAAGATCCAGGTATTCTCCCATCTAACAAACAGTCAGATCTAGATATTCCTATTGCATTAAGGAAAGGAACCAGATCATGTACCCAACACCCCATTTCAAAGTTCATTTCTTACTCGAAATTGTCATCTCCATTTAAAGCTTTCACCTCGAATCTATCAAATGTTGTGATTCCCAGGAATATCGAAGAAGCTCTTGATTCTCCTCAGTGGAAAGCAGCAGTGCTTGAAGAAATAAGAGCACTTAAACATAATGGAACATGGAAATTAGTAGAGTTACCACCAGACAAGAAGGTAATAGGGTGCCAATGGGTGTTCACCGTCAAATTCAATGCAAATGGATCTATTAAGAGGTACAAAGCTCGGTTAGTTGCCAAGGGGTTTACGCAAACCTATGGAATTGACTACACGAAAACATTCGCTCCAGTTGCCAAACTCAACACTATCAGAGTTCTACTCTCACTAGCGGTTAACATGGATTGGGAATTACATCAACTTGATGTAAAGAATGCGTTCTTGAATGGGGAACTTGAAGAAGAAGTGTATATGAGTCAGCCTCCGGGATTTGAAGAATCTCTCAAGACAACTACAGTTTGCAAACTGAAGAAATCTCTCTACGGCTTGAAACAATCTCCCCGAGCATTGTTCAATCGTCTCCTGAAAGTTGTCAAAGGGCTTGGATACATACAAGGCGAGACTGATCACACTCTCTTTGTCAAACACTTAGGAAGTGGAAAAATTGCGGTACAAATCGTATATGTTGATGACATAATTATCACTGGTAATCACATTGAGGAGATAAACTCAATCAAAGAAATGTTGGCAAAGGAGTTTGAAGTCAAAGATCTTGGTGCTCTCAAATATTTTCTGGGTATGGAATTTGCTAGAAGTAAAAAAGGTATTTCCGTGTCCCAGAGAAAATACACTCTAGATCTTCTAAAGGAGATAGGAATGCTTGGAAGCAGACTCAGCAAAACTCCAATTGAGCTCGGAGACAAAAGGAAAATGTTTGAAGGAAGTCCAGTTGACAAGGGGAAGTACCAACAGCTGGTAGGAAAACTCATCTACCTCTCACATACTAGACCCGACATTGCTTTTGCAGTGAGTCTAGTCAGTCAATACATGCATGATCCATGACAGGGACATCTCAATGCAGTGTATCAAATTATGAGATATCTCAAGAAAACTCCAGGAAAGGGTCTTTTTTTCAGGAAGACAACTGAGAGGAAGGTTGAAGTGTTCACAGATGCAGACTGGGCTGGTTCAATTGATGATAGAAAGTCTACATCTGGATATTGCACAATGGTATGGGGGAGTGTAACCACATGGTGAAGTAAAAAGCAAACTGTGGTTGCAAGAAGCAGAACAGAAGTAGAGTATAGAGCCATGGCTCATGGAGTGTGTGAAGCTATATGGATCAAACGTCTACTAGAAGAATTGAAGATTAAATATGAAGCCCCTATTCAGCTCTACTATGACAACCAATCTACTATCAGCATTGCACATAACCCTATACATCATGAAAGAACCAAACACGTGGAAGTTGACCGTCACTTCATCAAAGAAAAAATTGACAGAGGAGTTATAAGCATTAGATATGTGCATACTAATCAACAACTTGCTGATATTCTCACAAAGGGACTATCTGAACAAACATTTGATTTTCTTGTAAACAAGCTTGGACTCATCAATATCTATAGTCTAGCTTGAGGGGGAGTGTTGACAGTTAGAAAATAATAGGGTATTAATGTTTGATCTTTGAGATTCTTAGGAATAGGAATCGGTTCCTATTTCTGTGTTTAGTGTAATTATGTGTGTATTCCCTATATATATCTCTAGTCCTAGGTTGTACAAAAATATATTCAGAGAATAGAAATATAGCAAGAAAGGATTTTTCCTCACAATTTCATCAACTGTCACTTGACTGATGTGGCTCTGTAGTGTCCAGCTTTGAAGCCTTTTGGAATTTTAACCAACTTTCAACAAATCTACCTTTGGTTATAAGTCCATAGGCTTGAATAGATCCATGACTGATTTCCACTTAGGCCCTAAGGGCAAATTCAACAATCATCAATGTTGAGCAAATTTAGACAATGTCTAAATTTACTCACAGTCACCACTTTGGTGAACATATCAGCAGGGTTGTCTTTGGTGTTGATTTTCTTCATTTGAACTTCTTTTCCGACAATATCTCTGATAAAATGAAGCTTGATGTCAATATTCTTAGATCTTTCATGAAACATAGGGTTTTTAACCAAATGTAAGGCACTTTGGTTGTCAAAATATACTGTAATGCTGTCTGAATTTAACCCCAGTTCTTTAGTCAGACCTTTTAGCCACATTGCCTCCTTAATGGCTTCTGTAGCAGCCATGTACTCAGCTTCTGTTGAGGACAAAGCTACCACTTTTTGAAGTGTGGCTTTCCAGCTAATGCAGCCACCTAAAACAGTGAATACATATCCAGTAGTCGATCATCTAGTGTCCAAACACCCTGCATAGTTTGAATCAACATACCCTGCAACTTCTTCTACCTGAACTTTCTCTGAGCTGTATATCAAGCCAGTTTCAAGTGTACCTTTGACATATCTGAGCACCCATTTTAAGGCTTCCCAATGCTGTCCACCTGGATCAGATATATACCTGCTCACAATGCTCATTGCATGAGCTAAATCAGGTCTAGTGCAAACCATTGCATACATTAGACTTCCCACACAGCTGGCATAGGGTACATTGTCCATGCTTGTCCTTTATTCTTCTGTGATGGGAGAGTCTTTCTTGGATAGTTTGAAATGAGGTGCTAAAGGAGTTGAGACTGGTTTGGCATCTTTCATTTTGAACTTGTCTAGGACCTTGCTGAGATAACTTTTCTGAGACAGTGTTATCCTTCCTAGTCTCTCTCTTTTAATTTCTATTCCCAGTATCTTCGTGGCTTGACCAAGATCTTTCATTTCAAATTCCCTTTTCAACTGATCCTTCAGACCTTCAATGTCTGATCTACTCTTACCAACCAGTAAGATGTCATCAACATAAAGAAGCAAATACAGGTTCCCATTTGAGTACACACATGGGTCATAGCTGCTCTTGGTGTATCCAATCCTAGACATGAACTCATCAATCCTCATATTCCACTGTCTAGGAGCTTGCTTCAATCCATACAAAGATTTCTTTAGGAGACATACCTCATTTGGATCCTTGATCTCAAAGCCTTCAGGTTGTCTCATATATATTTCTTCTTCTAGTACCCCATGTAGGAAAGCAGTCCTAACATCCATTTGTTCAATTTCCAGGTCTTCATGAGCAGCTTTTGCCATTATAGCTCTAATTGAGGCTTGTTTGACAACTGGTGAGAAGATGTCATTGTAATCTATACCCTCTTTCTGTGTGAATCCTTTTGCAACCAATCTAGCCTTGTATCTAGTTGGTTCAATACTTGGAATCCCTTCTTTGTGTCTGAAAATCCATTTGCATCCTATTATTCTTTGTCCAGGAGGAAGTTTTACCATAATCCATGTTCTGTTCTTTCTTAGTGAATCCATTTCATCATCAATGGCTCTAAGCCATTTCTTTCCATCTTTGCTGTTTACAGCTTCTTGGTAAGTTGCAGGCTCAGAATTGTCAATATCTGTGGCTGCAGCTAAGGCAAATGCAGTGTAGTCAGCTAGGTCAGCATAGCCAAATCTCTCAGGTGGGTGAATCTCCCTTCTCTCTCTGTCTCTGGCCAATTGGTAGTTTCTGAGTCCACCTTGAGATGCCTCTTCTCTATGTCTGGATCTGTGGTCTGATGTGCTAGCTTCTGTTTCATCTGGTGAGTTCTTCTCCACCTCAAGTTGCATACTCTCTAGATTGTTTTTCTGTGTAATGCCTATAGTTGAGTTGACTTTCATAGGCATTTCTTCTTCATTGAAGATCACATCTCTGCTGATTATGCATCTTTTGTATCCGGGTTCTAAACACCATAGTTTGTATCCCTTTACACCATTAGGGTAACCAAGGAAGATACATTTGAGAGCCCTTGGTTGCAATTTGTCTTGTCTGATGTGTGCATAGGCACTGCACCCAAAAACTTTCAGGTGATCACAGTTAGGTGGTGTTCCAGTCCACCTTTCTTGAGGTGTCAGGAATCCAATGGCTGCAGATGGACACCTGTTAATTAAATAATAGGCTGTAGTAACAACTTCACCCCAAAATGATTTCTCAAGACCAGATCCATTCATCACACATCATGTAATACTACACAACATTATGCTACACAACATTTGTCCTTTCGTGGTAGACTTGGTTCTTGGACAAGTGAATTATACTTTGATTGTCATAGTGAACTGTAATTACCTATTCTTGAAGTTTTAGCTCCCGAGCAATTCCTTCTAACCACATAGCTTCCTTTACTGCCTCTGTTAAAGCAATGTACTCTGCCTCTGTTGTAGATAGACCAACCACCTTTTGCGAACTTGCTTTCCAACTAATCACAGTACCAAAAATTGTAAAAACATCGCCTGTGAGAGACTTACTGGTGTCTAAACACCTTGCATAATCAGAGTTCACAAAACCTTCTATAGCAACTGTCCTTTTTCTCTCTATGGCTCCACCATAGACAAGAACTCTACCAAGAGAACCCCTTATATATCTTAGGATCCATTTTAGTGCCTGCCAATGAGCTTTTCCCAGATTAGCCATGAATATGCTAATCAAGCTTACTGCATATGCTATGTCCGGTTGGGTACAGACCATAACATACATTAGAGAACCTACAACATCTGCATAAGGAATGCATCCATATACATGTTCTCTTCATGTGTCTTAGGTATATGATGCAAACTTATTTTGAACTGTTGAGACAAAGGTGTCACAACTGGTTTCGAGTTAGACATACCAAATCTGTTCATAATTTTCTTGAGATAAGCTTCTTGAGACAGATGCAACAATCTTCTTTTCCTGTCTCTAACGATTTCTATCCCCAATATTTTTCTTGCAGCACCTAAGTCTTTCATTTCAAATTCTCTACTAAGCTCACCCTTCACTTTAGTTAGTTCATTCTTACTATTGCTAGCTAACAAGATATCATCAACATACAACAACACTATAACAAAAATATTGTCAGGAAAAAAATTTGTAATAGACACAATTATCAAATTTGCTCGCGTGAAACTTTATTCGGATCATAAACTCATCAAACCTTCTATTCCACTGTCTAGGGGACTGCTTTAATCCATAGAGAGACTTATTAAGTTTACACACATGATCTTCCTTCCCTTTAACTTTAAAACCCTCAGGCTGTGCCATTAAAATAGTTTCATCTAACTCTCCATACAAGAATGCAGTCTTAACGTCCATTTGTTCCAACTCAAGATCAAACTCGGATACCATAGACAAAAGAATTTTGATTGATCTGTGTTTAACAAGTGGAGATAACACATCATTGAAATCAATGCCTTCCTTATGAGTGAAACCCCGAGTCACAAGCCGTGGTTTAAATCTGGCAGGTTCTACACCATGGATACCTTCCTTTCTTTTAAAAATCCATTTGTAACTTACCACTCTTGAACTAGGTTTCTTGATCAAGTCCCATGTATGGTTGTCATGCAAATATTTAATTTCTTCATTCATGGCTTGTAACCATTCTTTCCTCTCCTTGCTAACAATAGCAACTTTAAAACTTCTTGGTTCTTCTTCTAGGACTTCACTTGCAGCTACTAATGAAAAAGAAATCAAATCCGCATATCCATACCTTTATGGAGGCTTAATCTGTCTCTTAGTTCTATCTCAGACCAGCATGTAGCTGTCATCTCCTTGTTCCTCATTAGCTTTTTCTTCTTCCAATAGCCAACTACCAGTTTGACCTTCTTTAGAATTCTCAATTTTCTCCACCTCAAGACTAACTTTCTCTGACTTAGCATCATTCTCTTTATCAGACTTTGTAGCATTTTCTTCTGCCTTAGTCTTGTAAGCCATTTCTGCCTCATTGAAAATAACATCTCGACTTATGATGCATTTTCTATAGCCATGTTCTAAACACCTTAGCCTATAAGCCTTTACACCTTCTGGATATCCTAGATGCATGCATTTTTAGAGCTCTTGGTTCCAATTTGTCTTGCCTAATGTGAGCATAAACAATGCAGCCAAAAACTTTTAGCCTTTCCAAATTTGGAGGGTGACCGGTCCAAATTTTCTCAGAAGTCTTCATATCAAGAGCTGTAGAAGGACACCTATTAATCAAGAACAATGTTGTAGAAACTGCCTCTGACCAAAAAATCTTACGTAATCCAACACTTAGTAGCTTACATCTCACCCTTTCCAAAATAGTTCTATTGAACCTCTTAGCTAGACCATTTTACTGAGGGGTACGTGCAACTGTTTTATGCCTAGCTATACCACATTTGATGCAGAAATCATTAAACTAATATGAACAAAACTCAAGGCCATTGTCTGTTCGAAATCTTTTCACTTTCCTTTCGGTCTGGTTTTCAATAAGAGTTTGCAATTTTTGAAGTTTTCAAATGACTCATCTTTGGTTTTCTGAATAAACACCCACAACTTTCTTGAAAAATCATCTACAATGGACATGAAATATCTTGCTCCAGAGTGAGAAGGAGTTCTTGAAGGTCCCCAGAGATCAGCATGTACATAGTCTAATGTTCCCTTAGTTCTCTTCTGGCCAACATTGAATTTAACTCTACAGGACTTACCAAATATACAGTTCTCACAAAAACTGAGTTTTTCCAATTTATCTCCACACATTAACTCTTGTTTTTCCAATTCAATAAGACCCTTTTCACTAACATGGCCACGTCTCTTGTGCCATAACTCGGTCTTTGATACGAACCTTCTAGAAACAGTAGCTGCAGACCCGATTACTATGTCACCTTCTAGAGAATACAAACCATTTTTTCTTATCCCTCTCATTACCACCATGGAACCTTTTATTACTTTCAACATACCATTTTCACCTTTAAACACATATCCTTTCTTATCAAGTTCTCCAAGAGAAATTAAATTTATCTTAAGATCGGGTACATGTCTAAAATTTTCAAGAAGTCTTTCAACACCATCATGAAATCTGAATCTCACTAATCCAATACCTGTAATCTTTCTGGGTTGATTATTTCCAAGAAGAACTGACCCATTTTCTTGTTCATGAAACTCCACAAACCATGATCTGTTTGGAGTCATATGGAAAGAACAACCCAAATCCATTATCCATGCACCATCTGGTTTCTTGTTCGAAACCATCAAAGCTTCTGATGACTCATAACCATCCTGTATAATTGCAGCATTCCCTGAATCATTGTTCCTCTCATTATTCAAGCTTCCTTTCTATCTATCTGGAAAAAATCGCCTCATGTGACCCTCTTTTCTACAATAGTAACATCTAATATTCGAAACGTGTCCTCCGCCATTTCCTCCAACATTTTTGTTTAGTGACTTTGATCTCTTTTTATCATGCTTGTTGTCCTTTCTAGACATTCTTCCCCTTACTGTCAAACCTTCACCAATTATTGAAGACTTTGGTTCCTTCCTCTCATTTAGTTCTTTAGAGTTTAAAGCAGCCTGCACTTCATCAAGAGACAAAGATTCTCTTCCAAACAACAAAGTTTCTTTGAAATGGGCGTGAGTTTTTGGTAAAGAACATAATAGTAACAAAACTTGATCTTCATCATCAATAGTAACATCAATGTTTTCAAGATCAAGGACTAACTTGTTAAAAACATCTAATTTTTCTTCTATTGTCTTATCTTCTTTCATCTTAAAAGAATACAAAGCTTGTTTGAGATAGAAGCGATTTACAAGAGATTTTTTCATGTACAAGCTTTCAAGCTTTGTCCAAACTCCAGTTGCCGTTTTCTCCTTTGAAACTTGCCTGAGCACTTTTTCACCAAGACTCAGAATAATGGCACTGTGAGCCTTGTCAAGAATCATTTTCTTGTCCTTTTCCTCCATCTTCTTGTCAAGATTGAATTCATCCTTAAGTGCTTCATCAAGTCCCTGTTGAACTAGGAGTGTCCTCATCTTCAATCGCCATAGCCCAAAGTCATTTTTTCCTGTGAATTTCTCCACTTCGTATTTGGCAGATGCCATGATTCAATGAAGCTCCATGCTCATCGCACTAATTTGTTATAACTCAGTCTCAAAATCACCACAAAAACACAAGATAGACTAAGAATCAAGAACTACAATAACAGAACAATAACAAGCTAAATTGATAAAGCATAAAAATAAATGGACAAAGAGATTTACGTGGTTCAATCCAAGAGATAAAGAGTCTCTTGATCTACATCCACGGGCAACCACTTCTATTAGATGTCAACTTTCTTCCTTTACAGTACAACTCTCTTCCTCAATTTATAGAGTCTCTCAACTTTTTAAAAAAGAAAAATATGTAGAAAACTGGATAAAATAAAGCTATACAACTTCAGCTATTTATAGCACTAACAACCAAGAGTCAGAGGCTAACTAACATAACGGTTTTCCTAGAACAGAAAAGGTTGTTAAATAAACTGTTGACTGGACCAATATAACTAGCAATAATAATGGTCGTTATAGTTACAGAAACTAGAAAGAAGCAAAGTACCAAAGAGAGTACGTGCGCAAATAATGACTGCATGTATGTACATTTCTTACCGATGGAGGCAGATGAAGAGCTGTTTCATTAGGCTTGGACGAAAATGGATTAGATTGATCTACTGGTAACCGTAATGGTACCGGTACTGGTGGTACATGCAGTTCGAGATGAGGACTAGTTTTGGTATATAAAATTGTTGGAATTTTTTGTTAAAAGTTAAAAATAAAAAAGTATATATGTGTGTGATATGGGAAAAGTCCCACATGGATTTGGAACACTCCTCCAAGAGTGTATATAAGATGCAAGTGCTATGCATTGGGGTATGCCCCAAGGGGTACCCAATTTTGTGCGAATGGGTGAGGACTCACACACTTGACCACCACACGCGCGCGCACTGCCGTCGCTATCCGTTCGACCGAGCCGAGCTAAGCTGGCGGGCGGGTGGTGTGGTGTCGTACTTTATTTTTTTGTTGAAAAAAATTATTTAATAAAATAAATATTATTTATTTATTAATTAATTTTAAAACGATTTATTAAGAAGCAGTAAACGTGATCCGTTTTAACTCCATATGACCACGTGACAATTCCTCCCACGATTGAATAAACATTTTCTTACCGTTTTATTGAGATCGACTTCTCTAGATAAGTTAGATCAGAATAACGGGAGAATACATATTTTTTCAGAAAAACATTATCTTCAAATAAAATCTAATTTTCTCTGAGCTTTTGAGGGTGTACGAGAGCGAAGGCTTTCGGTGCAGAGAGGTATCGTATACAGTGGCTGTTTTATCCTGGGGACGGCGTGGTTGATAGACTGCCGTGCACACTTGGGGCAGAGTTGCAAAACGTCTTAAAGAGAGAGACATAGTCCGCGACTCAGCCATAAACTTTATCGGTAATTCTTTTCAATTTTTATTTCAATTCAGAATTAACAATTTTAAGACGTTCTGTTATGCTATGGCTACTACCGATGCTTTTTCTGGCTTTGCCTCTACTAATATTAACAAGTCATGTTGTTTTGAGGGTTTGCACTTTAAGCATTGGAAACAAAAGGTGCTCTTTTATCTGACCATGAAGAAGGTTGCATTTGTCCTCACTGCTCTGAAGCCGGTTGTCTCTGAACCTTTGACCGACGAGGACAAAGAGACTGAACGCGAGAAGCAACAGAAGGAATTGGACTCCTGGGTTGAAAACGACTTCCTCTGTAAGAATTTTATTCTTAATGGTTTATCTGATGATCTCTATGATTATTATAATTCAGACAAGTCAGCAAAGTAAATTTGGGAGGCGCTGCAAAAGAAATATGATACAAAAGAGGCGGGGACTAAAAAATACGCTGTCAGTCGCTACCTGAAGTATCAAATGGTGGACGATAAATCTGTGGAAGCCCAATCTCATGAAATTCAGAAAATCGCGCATGAGATTATCTCAGAAGGTATGACTCTTGATGAACAGTTTCAAGTTGCTATTTTAATTGAAAAATTACCTCCTTCCTGGAAGGATTTTTAAAATGTAGTCAGGTATAAGACTAAGGAATTTTCCTTTGAGAGTTTGATCACCCACCTTCGTATCGAGGAGGAAGCAAGGAAACAAGACCAGAAAGAAGAGGTGCTTGTTGTCTCTAACAGAAACCCCAAGAAGTCCACACCTGCGGTTCTGAAGCCTAATGGCAAAAAATTTAAGAATCAAAACCGCAACTCTAATTCAAATTCCAACCGCAACAACCAGAATACTCCTCGAAACAACAATCAGAGTCGGAACCATAACAAGAACCAACCTGGAAAGCAGCAACCTCCACCTAAACAGAATGACTCTGGGCAATTCCTTTGTTACAATGTAACAAGCTAGGTCATATGACATGCAAGTGTAGGAACAAGCCAAGCACTGCTCCACAGACTAACTTGACTGAAGAAGCTTTTAGAACTATGATTTATGAGAAAAACCTTATTGGTGGATCAGATGGGTGGTGGGTAGACACTGGCGCTTCATGCCATGTCTGCTAGATCATGTTATGTTTAAAACATACACTGCTGCTGATGATAAGAAAGTGTTGTTGGGAGATTTCCACACCACTATTGTTGTTGGGATTGGGAATGTGGAGCTTAAGTTTACCTCAGGAAAGACTTTATTACTGAAAGATGTAATGCATACTCCTGAGATGAGAAAGAATCTGGTTTCTGGTTTTCTGCTTAATAAGGCTGGGTTTACTCAATCTATTGGGGCTGATTTGTACACCATCACTAAGAATGGTATTTTTTTTGGGAAGGGTTATGCTACTGATGGCATGTTTAAGTTAAATGTTGAACTCAATAAAGTTTCTCCTTCTGCTTATATGTTGTGTGATTTTAATGTTTGACATGCTAGATTTTTTCATGTTAATAAGCGCATTATTAAGAACATGAGTAACATTGGTTTAATTCCTAAAGTGTTAGATAATGATTTTGAAAAATGTGATTTTTGTAGTCAAGAAAAAATAACTAAGACACCACATAAATCAGTTACTAGAGAATCTGAGCCCTTAGATTTAATTCATTCAGATATTTTTGAACTTGATGGAACGTTAACTAGGAAGGGTAAACGTTATTTCATCACTTTTATTGATGATTATTCTGACTTTACTTATGTGTACTTAATGAAAAATAAAAGTGATGCGCTTGACATGTTCAAATTATTTGTGACTAAAATTGAGAATCAATTCAATAAGAAAATTAAAAGGTTTCGTAGTGATAGAGGAGCTGAATATGATTCAAGCATGTTTATTGAGTTTTATAATTCACATGGCATTGTACACGAAACCACTGCACCATACTCACCTGAAATGAACGGTAAAGCTGAAAGAAAGAATCGAACTTTTACTGAATCTGTTGTGGCTATTTTATTAAATTATGGTGCTGCATCTCATTGGTGGGGTGAAATTCTTTTGACTGTTTGTTATGTGTTGAATATAGTTCCTAAGTCTAAGAGCAAAGTTTCACCATATGAGATCTTGAAAAATAAGCAACCTAACTTGTCTCATTTTAGAACGTGGGGTTGTTTGGCTTATGTTCGTATTCCTGATCCTAAGAGAATTAAGCTAGCAAGTAGAGCCTATGAATGTGTATTTATTAGATATGCAATTAATAGTAAAGCATATAGGTTCTATGATTTAAATGCGCATGTTATTGTGGAATCAAATCATGCTGATTTTTATGAACATAGATTCCCTTTTAAATTGAGAAATAGTGGGGGCGCATCTACTAGCAACATTCCTACGATTAAGAGTAATGAGCATATTGAGGATAGAGATTCAAAACCTAGGAGAAGTAAGAGAGCTAGAGTGGCTAAAGATTATGGTTCTGATTTCCGTGTCTATACATTAGAGGAGGATCCTGCTAACCTCCAAGAAGCTGTCTTCTTTAGATGCTGACCTCTGGCAAGAAGCCATAAATGATGAAATGGATTCTCTTGAGTCTAACAATACGTGGCACTTAGTTGATTTACCTCCTGGTTGTAAGCCTATAGGTTGTAAGTGGATTTTGAAAAAGAAATTGAAACCCGATGGTACTGTTGATAAGTACAAGGCTCGCTTGGTAGTCAAGGGTTTTAGGCAGAGAGAAAATATAGCTTTCTTTGACACTTTTTCACCTGTTACAAGAATAACATCCATTAGAGTTTTGATTTCCCTAGCTTCCATTCACAATCTAGTTGTACACCAAATGGATGTTAAGACTGTCTTTTTGAATGGTGAGTTAGAAGAGGAGATCTATATGGATCAACCTGAAGGGTTTGTGATCCATGGCCAGGAACATAAGGTTTGTAAACTGGATAAGTCTCTATATGGTCTTAAGCAGCCACCTAAGCAATGGCATGAGAAATTTGATAATTTAGTTATCTCACTTGGGTTTAAAGTGAATGAAAGTGACAAATGCATTTATTTAAAATCTGAAAATGACATTTGCACTAATGTATGTTTATATGTGGATGACTTGCTCATTTTTTGTTCAAATATTCATGTTGTGAATGCTGTGAAATCTCTATTATGTGCTAACTTTGATATGAAATACCTTGGAGAAGCGAATGTAATCCTTGGTATTAAGATTACTAGGTCTGAAAAAGGAATTTCTTTGGATCAATCTCACTACATTGAGAAGATTCTAAAGAAATACAATTACTTTGACTGTAAACCTGCTTGCACACCATATGATACAAGTGTTAAGTTATTTAAGAACACTGGTGACGGTGTGAGACAGTCTGACTATGCGAGCATCATTGGCAGTCTTCGATATGCCACTGATTGTATGAGACCCGACATTGCTTATGTTGCGGGATTATTGTGCAGGTTTACTAGTAGACCTAGTATAGAGCATTGACATGCTATTGAAAGGGTCATGAGATACCTTAAGAGAACCATGAACCTTGAATTACATTATCAGAAGTTTCCAGCTATTCTTGAAGGATATAGTGATGCAGACTGGAACACTTTGTCAGATGACTCCAAAGCAACAAGTGGCTATATCTTTAGTATAGTTGGTGGAACTGTTTCTTGGAAATCTAAGAATTAGACTATTTTGGCACAATCCACCATGGAGTCTGAAATGATAGCACTAGCTACAGCTAGTGAAGAAGCAGGTTGGCTGAGAAGCCTGCTAGCTGAGATCCCTTTATGGGAAAAACCGACACCAGCTGTGTTGATCCATTGCAATAGTACCGCGACTATTACAAAATTCAGAACCGTTTTTACAATGGTTAGAGATGACAGATGCGTCGTACGCATAGTACTATTAGAGATTTTCTCTCAACATGAGCTATTAGAGTGGACCATGTACATACTGATGATAACTTAGCAGATCCTTTGACGAAAGGACTATTGCCCTTAGAATGATGAATCACTCATGATGGTAACCCAACCTAAAGACTTGAGATCCCAAGAACTAGGTTCAATGGGTAATAACAAGTTGCGAAGTGATATGAGTTGGATCATGCTATTTCCATTAAAGCATATAGAAGCATGAATTCCTGAAGCGATGAGAGGATGAGTTAAAAGGAAATCTTAATGAGATCTATACTCAATGTGGAGTGGAGTACCGAGCTACAGGAGTGCTCTTGATAGACTCACCTATGTGAATGTGGAAGTGGGGCCACTTCCTATAGAATTTTGGGCAAATTTTCTAGAGCATTCACTATACTGGGATAGACGTGCATGGCCATTAACGCACGAGCTTTTTGACTACACCCTTGAAAGGTTGGTGCGTGGTACGATGTTAGAAATAGAGTTCAAGACTACGTGTCACTCTAGTATAATCTAAATCGTATTCACTACGCAAATGTTCAAATCGAAAGATACATTTATTTGTGCACAATCTTATAGATTATGATATTGCTCGAGAAAATATTTTTTAAAAATTCAAGTGGGGGATTGTTGGAACTTTTTGTTAAAAGTTAAAATTGAATTCTTAAAAAATGAAAAAGTATATTTGTGTGTGATATGGAAAAATTCCCACATGGATTTGGAACACTCCTCCAAGAGTGTATATAAGATGCAAGTTCCATGCATTGGGGTAATTGTATACACTCTTGGAGGACTCACACACTTGGCCACCACACACGCGTTGCTGCCCGACCGAGCTGAGGTGGCGGGTGGTATGGTGTCGTACTTTATTTTTTATTGAAAAAAAGTTATTTAATAAAATAAATATTTTTGTGATCCGTTTTAACTGCATATGACCACACGACAATTCCTCTCACGATTGAATAAACGTTTTCTTACCGTTTTATTGAGATCGACTTCTCTACATAAGTCAGATCGAAATAACGAGAGAATACATATTTTTTCAAAAAAACATTATCTTCTAATAAAATCGAATTTTCTCAGAGCTTTTGAGGGTGTACGAGAGCGAAGCCTTTCGGTGTAGAGAGGTATTGTATACAGTGGCTATTTTATCCTGGGGACGTCATGGTTGGTAGACTGCCGTGCTCACTTGGGGCAGAGCCGCGAAACGTCTTAAAGAGAGCGACATAGTCCGCGACTCAGCAAGAAACTTTATCAGTAATTCGTTCCAATTTTTATTTCAATTCAGAATTAACAAAAACTAGTTGTGAAGAGTAGTAGTAGGTACTCAGGACACTACCAAATTTCTGTGACGATGAGATAGAGGCTTGGACCCCCGGAGTACAAATAAATATGGAGATGGCAAACGAAATAAAAGCTAGAACAGAAAGAATAAAAAAAGTTGATGATGAGAAAGAAGGCAACTTTGACTTCTTGGAAAAATTAGGCCACATGATCGGCTTAATTACAATACTATCAAACTCTTCGTTCTCTTTCACTACTCTCCTCAAATCAGTGTTATCAGAAAAGATAGACGCTAGCTAGTAAATAGTACTATAGTACTTGTTAATAATGTAGTCCAGTGTTTGTGGAATGAAATGATTCATTTCTTCCAATGCTAGTTATTCCTTGCTTGTTTAATGCTCATAGGCGGCCATTCTCCTTGTTTTGGGAATTGGTAGCATAATATATGAAATGCGGGTCAAAGAAAAGTATTTCATGACACCTTTCACTTGATCCAATATTTAGCTTAGCTACAACATGACCTCTCTTTTTTCAAAGTTCCCCCAACTTTCTAATGTTTCGTTAATGGGTAAATAGGAATATTTACCTGTGAACTATGGCGTCTATAGAATTTTTCTCCTAAATTTATTTTTGGAAAAAATCCTCCTAAATTATAACAACTATTGTAAATATATCCCTTATATTGTGTACGCCCTGAATATCAGCACATACTTTGTTGAGGAAGCTCGGGCAAAGTGAACTAACAAAAACCCATAACCAATGCACCACGTGTTCACCATTCATCCGGGGAAATTTGGTACGATCCCCTAAACAAATAGCTCGAGCTGATGAATCATTTAGCAGCTTATCACCTGGAACCATTGTATAAACATGGCACCAAAAGACACGAGCTAAGCTTTAAATTAAGCTCGTGGTACATCAAGGGTCTGACATACCCTAGGATCTTTGTAAAGTTGACCACGCAATATAAACGTGCCTATAATAGACATCACGTGTCTATTTAATTCCCGAATTCCTGGATATGCAATTTAAACGTGTGTGATCAGACATCATGCGCCTGATTAAGGCCATGCGGCCCATTACCTTTTTTTTATTTAATTGATTAGACCACACCTCAGTGTAAAATTTAGATGTTAATCATCAATGTCGCAGAAATGATGTGAAGGTTCAAGAGATCACGGGATGACCCCAATACCTACCCAGAGATCATTCTCCTATAAATACCAGGATCCTGGGTAGTGCAAGGGGTTGGATTCTTTCTGTAATGCAAATACTCTGTAAAAATAGCAAGAGAGAGAAACAGTAATAATATTCACTCATGGACTAGGGGGATTTTAACCCCCGAACCACGTAAAAAGGAGTGATCATTTTTCTCTTCGTAGTTGGCTTCCAACATCCTTGAGTATTATCATTTTCTTATTACGGTTTATCATTAAGCACTAATCCATCCTAGTTATTCATATAATTCACTATTGGCGAAAAACCGCGTCAACAGTTTGGTGCTTTCATTGAGAGGATTTAGATTAGTGCAATCACAAAAAATTTATCATGGTGGTCACTCGTTCGAGACATGGTAATGAGGCGGATCAACATGGTGGGTAGGAGGCTCACCATACTGCCGTATCCAATGAACAAGACCCGGAGATCCAGCAACGATCGGGGAAATAGCCGATGGGCCATGACGACACCGGGAGTTCAGCGCCCCTATCGCCAAATCCGAACCCAGGTTACCTAACGACGGTGGAAATGGAAAACATCTAGTTGAGAAGCCATCTAGCCAAAGAAAATAAGCAAATCAAGGAAGTCTTGGCCCGGATACCCCCTCTTGCGACCGACGTTAACATCGGAAAGAGGCAAAGCAGAACTCACAAGACCCATGCCCAGTCGATTGGTTAGAACCTCAACCTCGAGTTCTGCGCCCATGTCTCACCATCACCAGGAAACTATGTTTGATGATTTTCCCAGGGTCCATCAACGAGTTAGCCTGTCAGTCAGAACTTCAACCCCAAGTTTGGCTCCACCATCGAATGCACCCAGGAGAGCCCGTGATGGTTCAAGGAGGAGATCTGGGGGGAGCTCGCATGGCCAACCTACTCCGGCTAGCCCACCCCCCCTCCCTTCCCCGCACAGCGATCGGATCGCCAGACGCAGAGGGCTGGAGTAGAGAGACCGCAGGCTATTTTGGTCCGACCTGATGGAACTAGAATTGCATCACCGATCAGACATCCTCCTTCGCCGATAAGATATCCATCTCCTCCTCATCCTGCTCGAGACATTCCTGCATACAGAAACAGCAGGAGGAATCTTCCTCCCGCCGTTCCTGCTCATCACCCGCGAGCACACGGAAATGTCCCAGATCCTCACCCTCGACAGCAAGCTCTGAGCTTTTCCAATGGGAGCTATTGGACCGAAAGCCACCAAAGTGGAGAATCTGGTGGAGACCTGAGAAATCATCTAAGTTTGGCACAAAACCCTCGAGCCGCTCCGCGGACCGACCTTCAAGATCACCTCAACTCGCAGAGGGGATAGCCGACTAGAAACGAAAGTCATGCTCAACAAGAGGATGGTCCTTCCAAAATATGTGACAACGGGAATGTCCCACCAAACCAAGCTCAAGATTGGAGGGACAATAACCCGCCTAACGCGTACAATGGGACGGGAGCTGTTGAACAGCCCCAGAACAACCCAGGGATCAAAGACCAAACCCTCGAAAGGTTAGCTTAGATGGAGGAACTAATGAAACATTCTATCAGCACGTGGAAGAGTTTCTCTGTCGATTTCAAGAGGGCATTCCGAGCCTCTCAAGCAGTTCGCGTCAAGACGGATTCCCTGGCAAACGTGAAGCAACAGCCCGGAGAACCCTTAAAGGCTTATCTGAGCAGGTTTTCCAACGTTGCAGCCCGAGCTAGAGACGCGAACGAAAGTTCCAGACTCATGGCTATGAGAACTGGAATCCTTGTTGGGGGCGATCTGTGGAAAGAAATCCAGAGGAAAGGTGTCAGCACTGTGGATGAATTCCTAAACAAGGCCCAGAGATGGATAAACTTGGAAGAAGAGCGAGCATCAGTCGCGGGAGCCGACCAAGTCTCTGACTAGCCCGCTAGAGCAGAAACGGACGTCATAACAACGACTCAAACCATTCCCCAGAATAACCAGGGGGAGGAAGCAAGAGAAAGGGAAGTGCTGAGGGCGACTAGCACGGTCCAAAGAAGAACAAGCCCGTGGAGAAGTTCAAACTGGTCTACGCGGCTTATACCTACCTCACAGACACTAGAGAGCGCATTTTCCTAGCGAATTCTGCCCGCCTTCCCTGGAAAAAACCAGAGCCCATGAAAAATCAGAAGGCAAAGAGAGACCCTTCCAAATTCTGTTGATTCCACAACGACATCAGTCACAACATCGATGATTGTAGGCATCTGAAGGATGAGATCAAGACACTCATCTGGGTCGGACCCCTGGCTCAGTATGCCCGGAATCGGGTCACTCCTAATCCATCCGCCAGGCAAAACATTCAATTAGCTCCGGAAGTCCCAGCAAATCCGACCGGAGCCCAGGTGGGTCAGGACATCCCTCCTCCAATAATAGGAGGAGAGATAACCACCATTTTTGGAGGCCCTCATCTGGAAGGCTCGAGCAGAGGTGCCCAGAAAAGATACATCAATGAATTGAGGTCTCGCAATAGAGTCAAGTTTGTCCCAGAGCAGCACATACCTAAACAGCAGCGATTGGAGAGACAACCAATTAGTTTTACCGAAGAAGATGCTAGTCATGTCCAGTTCCCGCATAACAATCCTCTAGTCATAACCGCCCAGCTCACCAATCAGAGAGTTAGGAGGATACTAGTTGATAATGGGAGTTCAGTGAACTTGTTGTTTCAGTCCACGCTAGAAAAAATGAGGCTGTCGGTAACCGAGCTGAAGGCCACCTCCATCATGTTGTATGGGTTTTCTGGCGAAGGGTCAGCAACGATAGGAACAATCGAGTTGGTAATAACCTTGGGAGAGGGACCCCAAACTGTCTCCAAGCTCCTGTAGTTTGTGGTCATCGATTGTCCCATTGCGTACAATGCAATTTTGGGTCGGCCTACGTTGATGGCATTTGAAGCCATAACTTCTATACGCCACCTCGCAGTCAACCCCAGGAAGTGAGAACTGGCCTTGTGATAAAGGAATCTCAGCCAGTCGACGGCGTAGGTACCACCCTGAGTGACGATATCGACCCTAGAATTGGCGAAGATAGGTTCGAGCTCCAGGCTATCGAAGAGCTCGAAGAGGTAAACATCGATCCTAAAGACCCTTCGAGGGTGGTTAGGCTCGGGAAAAACCTTGGTGATGAGAGAAAGGCGGAGCTGCTGAAATTCCTGCAAGGAAATCTCGATGTTTTCGCCTGGTCTCATGAAGACATGGTAGGGATCAGCCCGATCATCATCATGCATACCCTCAACTTGGACAAAAGCATGCCTGTGAAGTCGCAGAAACAGAGGCATCTGGGCACGACTTGAGCTGCGGCCCTGGAAGAGGAAGTCGCTTGACTTTTAAAATGCGGCTTTATCCTCGAGGCAAAATACCCGATCTAGGTCGCCAATTCTGTTCTGGTCCCAAAACCTATCGTAAAATGGTAGACCTGCATCGACTTCTCTGACATGAATAAAGCATGTCCCAAGGATTGCTTCCCCTTACCAAGAATTGACCAGTTGGTGCACACCACAGCAGGGCATGAGCTCATGTCCTTCCTGAATTGACCAAGCGTGGTAGAGGATACAAGGGAGATCGAGATGATCGATGCCAGGCCAACCTAGATGACTCCCATAGTCGAGTACCTTACAACAGGGAAGTTACCCGACGAGCGAAATAACGCAAGGAAGATACTCTATCAAGCTCCAAGGTATACAGTCATAGACGGAACGTTGTACCGGCGTGGCCTCTCTCTGCCTCTTCTGCGATATGTTCTGCCAGAGGAGGCTAAAAATATTTTGCAGGAGGTGCATGAAGGCTTTTGTGGAGATCACGTTGGGGGGAAAAACCTTGAAGATATTGAGGCAAGGATATTATTGGCCCACTCTATCAAATGACTCAATTTCCTATGTCCAAAAATGTGACAAGTGCCAACGGTTTGCCACGATCGCCCGAGCTCCACCAGTTGAGCTGAAGATGATCTCATCCCCATGGCCATTCGCAGTCTGGGGAATTGACTTAATTGAAGCCCTGCCCACGGGAAAAGGAGGAGTTCGCTATGCAGTAGTGGCCATTGACTATTTCATGAAGCGGGCAGAAGCAGAGCCCCTGGCAACGATAACGTCAAAGAGAGTCCTCGATTTTGTGGTTAGGAATATCGTCTGCCGGTTCGAACTGCCAAGGAAGATCATGTCAGACAATGGAACCCAGTTCAATAGCGACCTCTTCACCGAATTTTTTGGAAGACACGACATAATTAAGAGTTTTTCTCAGTGGCCTACTATACGCCCTGATTTTCCCACGGGCTGTTAGTGAGCTGGGATACGACCTAATCATGACTACCACGTGGACATCCCCAAGACCGGAGCTGCATCGTAAGGTCCTACCTCCTTAGCTCGAGGTAACCTAAGGGTTCGCCAAGATTACTTAAGGACTGAGTCTGGACTCTGAAGGTTGCAGGTCGAGGGAAGCATCCAGCTTGTGGTACGAGCTAGAGTTGGAGGCTGTGACCTTTTATAAAGTCAACCAGGCAAGGTAAACGTGCATATATCAGACATCACGTGTCTGATATATCCCTGACTTCTCGGACACGCAGCATGAACGTGCGTATTCAGACACCCACGACTGGGTTGGGCTGTGCGGCCCATTATCCCCTTACTTATTGATTTGACCACACTTATGTGTCAGGTTTAGGAATTAATCATGAATGTCACAGAGTTGACATGATAGGTAAGAAGGTCATGGGATGACCTTCTTACCAACTCCCAGGTGCCTTCTCCTATAAATATGGAGACCCTGGGAGTTACAAGGGGTTGGATGCTATTATGTAAAAAATACCCTGTAAAAGAATACCAAGCATATAGCAATAATATTGACTGGTGGAGTAGAAGGATTTTAACCTTTGAACCACCTAAAAAACGTATTTTGTGTCACCATTCCATTTCCAAGATCATTCATCTATTTCGGTTCAACATAAGCACTAATCCCTTCCTCTTTCTTTTCTTAATTACCTGTTGGCGAAGAACTGCGTCAACAGTTTGGTGCTTTCATTGAGAGCAAGTTAGGTTGGTGCTGTCGCAAACATCCAACTATGGTGACCACTCGATCTAGGCACGGTAACGAGACGGAGCAGCATGATGGGCAGGAGGCACATCATATCGCCATCCCCAGCGAACAAATTCCTGAAGTCCAGCAACGGTCGGGCAAGCAGCCGATGGGCCAAGATGACACTGGAAGTTCGGCGCCCCGGCCACCTAATCCAAACCTAGGTTATTACACTGCGGTGGAGATGGAGAATGCTTAGCTGAGGAGCCAGCTAGCAACAGCTAATCAACAGATCAAGGAGGTGTTGGCCCGACTACCCCCTCTTACAACCGACGCTAACGTCGGAAAGAGGTAAGGCGAGACTCATAAGTCCCGCCGGGGTAATCGGTCCAGGCACAGCCACTCGGACAGACTTTCGACAGCCAACTCTACTCCCTCATCGCACCACCAAGAGGCAAACTTCGGAGAAATACCTAGAGCCGAACAATAGCAGTACAGCCGTTCGGTCCGAACTTCAACTCCCAGCTCCTAACCAGCCTCGAGCGCGCCCGGGAGAGCTCGAGGAAATTCCAAAAGGAGATCCGGGGAGGGCTCACAGCATCAGCCTGTCCCCATCAGCCGTCCTGCGCCTCGTCCAGATCGCCAGGCGCGGGACCCGCAGGTTGGCACGGCCGAAAGGCCCCCACCTAACTTGATCCGCCCTAATGGAACTAGGATCGCATCCCCGGTCAGGCATCCTCCCTCTCCAATAAGATACCCATCTCCTCCTCGGCCCATCCGAGATATCCCAGCCTATGGAAGCAGTAGGAGAAACCCACCGTCTGCGAGACCTTCCCGACGTAGCAGGGTGCCGAGAGGGAGCCCGGACCCTCACCCCCAAAGGCGGACTCCGAGCTTTTCTAATGAGAGCTACTATACCGGCAGCCGTCGGAGCGACCTTTCTGGCGAGGACCTGCTTCAGCGTTTAAGCTCGGCACAAAGTCCTCAAGCCACCCAGGGAGGTGACCTGCGAGATCGCCTTAACTCTCATAGAGGTGAGCCAGCAGGAGGTGGTAGCCATGCTCATTCAGGGGGAGCCCCGTCCGAAGTACGTAACGGAGGGAATGCCCCAAATAACCTATCTCAAGATAGGAGGGGCAATAACCCACCAAATATTGCAAACGTCGCTGCTCGGGCCAGAGACGCGGATGACAGCTCCAAGCTCATGGCCCTCAGAACTGGAATCCTCGTTGGAGGGGAACTCTGGAAAGATATACAAAGGAAGGGAGTTAGCTCGGTGAACGAATTCCTTAACAGGCCCCAGGAATGGATCAACTTGGAGGAGGCCAAAGCCTCAGCTGCAGGGACCAACCAGGCCCCTGAGCAGCCCGCTGGAGTGGGGACGGAGGTCGTGGCAGTGACCCAGAACGTCACACAGAACAACCAGCTCGGTGGAGGCAAAAGAAAAGGGAATAGCGAGGGCAGCCAGCACGGCCCAAAGAAGAATAAGTCCGTAGACAAGTTTAAGCTCGTCTACGCGACTTATACAGAGCTCACCCAGTCTAGGGAGAATATCTTCCTAGCCAACTCTACTCGCCTCCCCTGGAAGAGGCTAGAGCCGTTGAAGCACCAGAAGGGGAAGAGAGACACTTCCAAGTTTTGCCGTTTTCACAACGATGTTGGCCACAATACCGATGATTGTAGGCATTTGAAAGATGATATCGAGACTCTCATCCGAGCTGGCCCTTTGGCCCAGTACGCGCAGAACAGGGTTCCAGCAAGTCGACCTGCTCCGGAAGTCCCAGTCAGTCAGCCCGGGTCTAGGGTAGATCAGGACGTCCCTCCTCCCGTGATAGGAGGAGAGATATCCACAATATCTGGATTTCCGCATATGGCTGGCACGAGCAGGGGCGCCCAGAAGAGGTACGTAAACGAACTCAAGGTGCATAATGGAGTAGAGTTCGTCCCGGAGCAGCGTCTGCCAAAGCAGCAGCGATTGGAGAGACAACCGATCATTTTTACGGAAGAAGATGCGGGCCATGTCCAGTTCCCTCACAACGACCCTCTGGTCGTAGCAGTCCAGCTTGCTAACCGGAGGGTTAGGAGGGTGCTGATCGACAAAGGGAGCTCGGTAAACCTTCTATTCCGGTCCACATTGGAGAAGATGGGTTTGACTGTCGCCGAGCTGAAGACGACCTCCATGATGCTGTATGGTTTTTCGGGAGAAGGATCAGCGGCTATAGGGATGATCGAGCTAGTGATCACCCTAGGAGAAGGACCTCGGACAGTCTCCAAACTCCTCGAGTTCGTGGTCATCGACTGCTCCGCTGCATACAACGCAATTTTGGGAAGACCCACGCTCATAGCCTTTGAGGTAGTCACTTCCATTCGCCACCTCGCGATGAAATTCCCTACTTCCACGGGAATATGCACTGTCCATGGCGATCAACTCGCTGCCAGGGAATGCTAAAGTATTTCCATGAAGGGAAAATCGAAACCCGGGCAGCTAGCAATGGCCATCCAAGGTGGTGAAGAGGAATCTCAGGAGCCCTTAGCTGATCCTGAGATTGAAAAACCTCAGAGCGCCGAAGGGGAAAATATCATCTTAAGTGAGGATATTGACCCCCGAATAGGCGAGGACAGGTCCGAGCTCCAGCCTATTGAGGAGCTCGAGGAAATAAACATCGATCCGCTGAACCCTTCATGGATGGTCAAGCTCGGGAAAAACCTCTGTAGCGAGAGGAAGGCGGAGCTGACTAAATTTCTGCAGGATAACCTGGATGTGTTTGCGTGGTCCCACGAGGATATGGTGGGAATTAGCCCGAGTGTCATCATGCACACCCTTCATCTGGATAAAAGCGTTCCGGAAAAGTCCCAGAAGCAGAGGTGCCTCGGAACAACTCAGGCTGAAGCCTTAGAGGAAGAAGTAGCCCGGCTCAAGAAATGCGGCTTTATCTATGAAGCCAAGTTTCCGATTTGGGTCGCCAACCCCGTGCTGGTCCCGAAGCCCAACGGGAAGTGGCGAACCTGCATCGACTTCTCCGACCTGAATAAAGCCTGCCCCAAAGATTGTTTTCCATTGCCGAGGATTGACCAATTGGTGGATGCCACGGCGGGGCACGAGCTCATGTCCTTTATGGACGCGTACTCAGGATACAATCAGATCGCTATGAATCTGGCGGACCAGGAGCACACCAGCTTCATGACCCTGACTAACGTTTATTGTTACAAGGTCATGCCATTCAGGCTGAAGAACGCCGGTGCTACATACCAAAGGTTAGTAAATAGAATGTTCGCAAACCAGATCGGGAAGAACATGGAAGTGTATGTTGATGACATGCTGGTCAAGTCAAAGACTGCCCATAACCATGAATCCGACCTGGAAGAATGCTTCAAGATACTACGAGAGTATGGCATGAGGCTTAATCCGCAAAAATGCACTTTTGGAGTCGCATCGGGAAAATTCCTGGGTTTCATCGTCAATACCCGAGGAATCGAGGCAAACCCCGACAAGATCAGATCATTGCTCTAACTTCCCTCACCCAGGTCGCGCAAGGATGTCCAAGGCCTGACAGGAAGGGTGGCAGCCCTCAATCGGTTTATTTCAAAGTCCACCGATAATTGCTTGCCATTCTACAACCTGCTCCGAGGAAATAAGAAGTTCAAATGGACAGAAGAGTACGAAAGCGCTTTCCTCGACCTGAAGGTACATTTGGCCGAGCCACCCGTATTATCCAAACCAAAAGCAGGAGAACCTCTTTTTCTCTACCTAGCTGTCACAGAAGATGCAGCTAGTGCCGTATTAGTCCGGGAAGAAGACCAGGTTCAGAAACCAGTCTACTACATCAGCAAGAGACTTCTCGGAGCTGAATCCCGGTACCCATTAATGGAGAAATTGGCGTTCTGCCTTATCACGGCCTCGCGAAAGCTCAGGCCGTACTTCCAGTCCCACTCAATACACGTCATGACCGATCAACCTTTAAGGCAGGTTTTGCAAAAACCTGAAGCATTGGGACGTCTGTTAAAGTGGGCTATCGAACTCAGTCAGTTCAAGATTTTGTACACCCCACGAACTGCTATAAAAAGTCAGGCCCTGGTCGATTTCGTAGCAGAGTGCACAGGATTCCGGGAGGATCCTGCAGAAGACTCAACCCAGGTCACCTCGGTCCAGGCGTCGTGGAGGATCTTCATGGATGGTTCTTCCAACGAGAACGGCTCCGGAGCTGGAATCATTTTGATATCCCCGGAGGGACATACATTCCACTCGGCGCTGAGATTCGGATTCAAAGCCTCCAACAACGAGGCCGGGTACGAAGCTTTGCTGGCCGGGCTAAGGATAGCCCAGGAGATGAAGGCGAGCTCCGTCCAGTGCTTCAGTGACTCCCAGCTCGTGGTAAACCAAGTTCTGGGCAAATATCAAGCACGAGGACCCAAGATGGTTGCCTACCTAGCAAAGGTAAAAATGGAACTATCCGCGTTTGGGCGAGGCTCGATCGAGCAGATACCTCGGGAGTAGAACGCTAACGCAGACGCCCTTGCCAAGCTCGCCACCTCCAAGGAGACGGAGACCTTGGGGTTAGTGCTGATAGAATTCTTGGAGAAACCAAGTATAGAAGAAGCCAGGACGGAGGTCGAGATGATCGACGCCAGGCTGACCTGGATGACCCCCATCCTTGAGTACCTCGTCGAGGGAAAGCTACCTGAAGGGCGCAATGATGCGCATCGAGTGCTGTATCAGGCTCCCAGGTATACGATGGTAGACGTGGTGTTCTACCGATGTGGCCACTCCCTACCTCTCCTACGATGTGCTCTCCCAGACGAAGCAAAGGCCATCCTGCAGGAGGTGCATGAGGGTTTTTGCGGAGATCACACTGGGGGGCAAAGCTTGGCTTTAAAGGTCCTGAGGTAAGGATATTACTGGCCCACTCTGTCCAAGGACTTGATCTCATATGTCAAGAAATGTGACAAGTGTCAGCGGTTCGCCACAGTTGCCCGAGCTCCCCCAGTCGAGCTGAAGATGATCTCCTCCCCATGGCCGTTTGCAGTTTGAGGGATCGACTTGGTTGGCGCCCTCCTTACTGGAAAGGGTGGGGTTTGCTACGCTGTAGTGGCCATCGACTACTTTACGAAGTGGGCTGAGGCAGAACCTTCGGAACCAATAACTTCCAAAAAAGTCCTCGACTTCGTGGTTAAGAGCATTATCTGCCGATTCGGGCTGCCCAAGAAAATCGTTTCCGACAATGGGACTCAGTTCGACAGCGACTTATTCACCGAGTTTTGCGAAAGGTACAGAATTGTGAAAATTTTCTCCTCCGTGGCCTATCCTCAGGCGAATGGTCAAGTCGAGGTTGTCAACAAGACGTTAAAGGCGAGCCTCAAGAAGAGACTAGACGAAGCCAAGGGGGTCTGGCCAGAACAGCTCCCCCAGGTTCTCTGGGCTTACCGGACCTCGCATCAGACTCCGACGGGTCATACTCCTTTTTCCTTGACCTTTGGGAGTGAGGTAGTCCTCCCTGTGGAGATTAAGGTACTTTCGCATAGGTGTAGTTATATGACCAGGACCGCAACCACGAGCTAGTTTACACTTCCCTTGACTTGGTTGATGAAAGACGAGAAGATTCGCAACTCTAGCTCGCACATTATCAGCAAAAAATCACTCGTTATTTCAACTCAAAAGTCAAAAAGTGCGCCTTCAGCATTGGCGACCTGGTCCTCAGAAGAGTTTTCTTAGTCGGTAAGGATCCCAAAGACGGAGTATTGGGACCAAACTGGGAAGGGCCATATCAAGTCATCGAGGTCATTAAAGAGGGAACTTACAAATTAGCTCGACTAGATGGAGGGGCAGTCCCACGAACTTGGAACGCCATCCATTTGAAGAGATATTATCAATGATTCCCTTGTAAGGCCTAAAAGGTCATTTTTTATGTATTAAGCAATGAGAATCAACTTTCCGTTTATGAGTGTACATGTTTACAAGTGTAATATAAAGTAACCAAGAAGGACCCTTTCCCAGTTACTTGGGGGGCATATGGTACCTGGATATAACCAGGTCGCCTTAAAAGGCTTAGAAGTTTATTCAAATCGATTGATCGTTGTTCTTCTTAAAGAGAACGAGATATTGATAAAAATTAACGCGAACTAAGCCGTATCCTGGATATAACCAGGTCATAAAACTTAGAAGTTAACTTAAATCGATTAATTGTTGCTTTTCTTAAAGAGCACGAGATATTGATAAAAGTTAACACGAACTAAGTTTTCAAATTAAGTTCCCGGATATAACCAGGTCATAAAACTTAGAAATTAACTTAAATCGATTAATTGTTGCTTTTCTTAAAGAGCACGAGATATTGATAAAAGTTAACATGAACTAAGTTTTCAAATTAAGTTCCTGGATATAACCAGGTTATAAAACTTAGAAGTTAACTTAAATCGATTGATTGTTGCTTTTCTTAAAGAGCACGAGATATTGATAAAAGTTAACACGAACTAAGTTTTCAAATTAAGTTCCTAGATATAACCAGGTCATAAAACTTAGAAATTAACTTAAATCGATTAATTGTTGCTTTTCTTAAAGAGCACGAGATATTGATAAAAGTTAACACGAACTAAGTTTTCAAATTAAGTTCCTGGATATAACCAGGTCATAAAACTTAGAAGTTAATTTAAATCGATTGATTGTTGCTTTTCTTAAAGAGCACGAGATATCGACAAAAATTAACACGAACTAAGTTTTTTCGAAATAGTAACTAAAGTGCGTAAAGACAAGGAAATAAGTCAATTAAAAATAAAATTGATAATTGGATTGTCTCGAGGTGGAAACACCTCATGCAAGAGTTACAACAAAAAATAAGAATAATAAAAGAGTGGGAGCAAAATGGAAAGGCCCTAAGCTCCGCCAGGCTGCCCCGTGGTGGTCGTCGTCTCGCCCTCCTGCTCAGCTGCGCCGGAGACTTCCCCAGCCTCGGAAGGGGCTTCTTTCTCGAGGTGAGCTTTAAACCCTTCTAGCAAGGGCTCCCAGACGTCAGCTGCCAAGAAGGAGAAGTCGTCGTCCGGGTTATAGGCCCAGCAATGGTAGAACATGTCCTCCATGACGGTGCCTGAAGCTGCCTGCTCGGCCTCCAGGGCGGCCTTGGCCTCAGCCTTCGCAGTGTCTAGGTCTGCCCGCGCAGCGGCGAGGGAGGCTTTGGTAGTCTCGAGCTCTTGTAGCTTGGGGCGAGCTTCTTCCAGCTCGGCCTGCGCAGCCGCCAGGGCATCCTTAGTCGTCTGCAAGGAAGTCTGGTGAGTGGCCACAGCCGCCTAATGCTCGCTCCTCATATCCTCGAGCTGGGCCTTAGTCCTGGCTATGCTCCGATGAAGGGCAACGACGCTCTGCGAAAATGGAGAGGCAAATGCCTTAGAAAAAAAAAAGAGAAGGGAGAAAGGAAAAACAGGGCAAGGCATGATAATCAAAAACCATAGAAGGGTAAGGTCAGCTTACCGTTAGGGCCATGCCCAATGAAGATTCCAGCACGCCCACTGGGCTCCTTGTTTCGATGGCCCTTAGCTCCTTCTCGTTGAATTTGTAGATGTGGCTGACGGCATAGTTCGCTGTCTCATACACCGTCCCCTGGAAGGCCTCTGGAATCTTCTCCAGGTCCTTGGGGTCGACCGGGATGCGCACCTCGAAAGGTGCAATTGCCGAAGCCCCGGGCTCCACCCCTGTGTCCCGGACGAAGGCCGGAGCTTGCGGAGGGGGTGGGGGCATGCTGCCCCCCCCTGCAGCAGGGGGAACAGTTTTCACGACCTGGGCGGCTGGGGGCTGCTCTTTCTCCTTTGCAGGAGACTTGGTGGGGGTCCCGGCGGCTTTCTTCGACGTCCAGAGTTTTTTCATTTTGGGCCCGGAAGCCCCGGCAGAGGAGTTCCCTCCGATGAACGCAGCTCGCAGACCCTTTCCTCCGGGCTGAGACATCTCTTCTGTCAAAACAAAGATATGGTTAGTACACAAGTTAGCAGTCATACAAAAACAAAGGGAAACAATGCGAAATTCAAGTATATATATGTACTAAAGGGAATCCTACCCCCCGAGCTAGAAGAAGGATCTATGATTACGACCATCGGCCCCGGAGCTTCCACGGGGGAATCTAAGGCAATTACTTCTCGAGCTGGCGCAGGTTCCGGATCCGAGGCTAGCTCAGGGCTAGACTCTTCTACATATTGCCTAAGACCCGAAGCTGCGGTGCCCTCCCGGAGTGATGGCCATGATCGAAGGTTAGTCCCATACTCCTCGAATAGGACCGACCTAAAGGCTAGGGTGTTGTCAACAACTATGGTACCCCTAGGATGGCTACTTTCGTAATCCAGCACGAGCTGGTCGACGCAGTGGAGCAGGGTTTCATCTAAGTCTGGGTCACTTCGATGGCGTTGGGCGATCTGTTTGGGATTGTACCTAGCTAGACGGGGGTCGGCAGTGGCCTTATCTAAGTTCCTAAACATGTAAGGGTTACCTTGACCGAAAGGACCCGCGACTGCTCCGGATCGGATCCTCTCCTCATCCATTCTCTGGGCGACCTCCAACGCCCGCTTCCTCGTCCTCACGAGAGGCACCTCATCCTCTTTGTCCTCCTCATATTCATCCCCCGCGACCTCCTCCACAATGATAGGCCTGGTATCACGAGCTGGGGGAAGCGCCCGGAGCCTCCTCAGGTTCAGAGTCTGGCCTGGGAAGATCAGCTTACAGGTCACCATCGTCTCGTCTGTCACGAGCTGACGATAGTCCTTTTCATTGGGGGGCAAGCCCGCCAGTGTCTCGTACTGGCTGCCGAGGATCACAGACTTTTCTGTCCTCGCGAAGATAGCTGCAGAATTAGCCTAAGTCAGAAAAGGATATAGGGGAAGCTAACCAGAACTTAACTTATGAGCTGAGGTTGAAAGGAACTTACGAGGGCAATTGAAGTAGTGCAGCTCGCAGTTTCGGAACCCCGTCGACATAAAGAATTGATCTTTGAAGTCGTTGGGGTGGCTGGGCAGCTCGATGACCGCAGCCGTGTTGGGAAACCGGGTTAAGAAATAAAACCCGTCACCTCACCCCCACTGCTCCAGGCTGGCCTTGAGGCAGAAGAAATACAGGATATCTGCAGGAGTGGGGACCTCCCACTCCTGTTTCAAGAACAAGTTTCTTAACCCCGCCAACAAACGATAAGAGTTGGGGGGGGGGGGGGAGCTGGAATGGGGCCAACCTCACGTAATGGAGGAAATCGGCGAAGTGCTGATCCAACGGGAGGAAGGCCCCCGCCTTGAAATGTTCGTCGCTCCAGGCCGAGAACGCCTCATCAAGCGGCGTGCAGCTCCGCTCGCCTTCTGCGGGAGGTCTGGCAATCACGGATCCTCTCCCCAGCTCGATGTTATGGGAGAGGAATATTCTGTTTACCCTCGCCTGGTCAGTAATCTTTGAGACAATCCTCTCCGCCTCAAAGAACGCATCGGGAGCCACCTCGAGCTCCTGTTCCACTGCTGGCCCGAAGTTGGGGATCGGGGATTCGGCCATCACCTCCTTTCCTTTGTCTTGTCGGGTGGACGAGCTGCCTACAGGCTTCTTGGGAGCATTCTTCTTGGGTCTCATCTGGTCGCCTAGCGAACAAAAAGAAGAAATTTTAGAAAAAGGCGACCTAAAATGGAGGAGAATCTGAAAATGTGTTTTCTTGACACGAGCTGAGGTAAGCCCAGCCCGTGGAGAGTGAGACCACGCAGTTCTATGAACACGCGCCTATGCTCCCAACAAATCCCCGTTTACTCGGAATTCGTGTGTCAGGAGGGTCAGGATAGAGTTTTTCCTTGGAGGGAAAGTTCCAGTAGGCAAGAGAGGCAAAACCGCCTGTGAAGCGTGTCCCCTAAGCTACCCGGTTTTGCACCCAAAATACTGGATATTTTGAACAAGCCTACCAAAAATCCTACCCAGAAAATTTCCCCAGAAAGCGCACCCTATAAACCATGCTTCTAAAAGGTTTCCTACCACAAGCAATGCCCTAACCTAAAAGGCTTTTACCCTTCATGCCCATAAAAACCAACAAAACCCTGCATGTGGCTACAGTAAATATTTACCTAAGCTACAGTGAAAAATAATTTCAAAACGTGCACAGTCAGGAGACTTACAGTGTGTGTTTGTTGAGAAGGGGATGAAGGGATCGCCTAGGTAGGGGCTTCTTCGGAGTAGTTGATTCCAAAGCTTCAAAGGAACCCTTGCACCTGGATTTCTGGGACGCCGAAGATGGTAACCGGAAGGAAAAAAGGGGGGATTTTTTAGAGCAAGAAGAAGAGAAAATTCTGGAAAATTTCAAATGAACGGGTGTTCCATGCGTAAGGCGGCCACCCCTTTTATATACGTGAAGGGCCACGTGGGGAGGACCGTTGGATTTCCCTGATGTGGGATCCAAGGCCCTCCACTCGAAAGACGAAACGATGGCTGGGCATAGGCTAGGCCATTAAATGCGGTTCTCGGAAGACGTACTGTCACCAACCACGATGTTCCATGTATTCGACGCCTGCGTAGAATGTGGAATATGAAGAGTTCATGGGGAAGCCTAAAAGCCCCTACTGTGGCCCTACACGACGTCATGTACCACGAGCAGAGGCTTGGGGGCAGATGTACGCCCTGATTTTCCCACGGGCTGTTAGCGAGCTAGGATACGACCTAATCATGACTACCACGTGGACATTCCCAAGACCAGAGCTGCATCGTAAGGTCCTACCTCCTTAGCTCGAGGTAACCAAGGGTTCGCCAAGATTACTTAAGGACTGAGTCTGGACTCTGAAGGCCGCAGGTCGAGGGAAGCATCCAGCTCGTGGTACGAGCTAGAGTTGGAGGCTGTGACCTTTTATAAAGTCAACCACGCAAGGTAAACGTGCATATATCAGACATCACGTGTCTGATATATCCCTGACTTCTCGGACACACAGCATGAACGTGCGTATTCAGACACCCACGACTGGGTTGGGCCGTGCGGCCCATTTTCCCCTTACCTATTGATTTGACCACACTTATGTGTCAGGTTTAGGAATTAATCATGAATGTCACAGAGTTGACATGATAGGTAAGAAGGTCACGGGATGACCTTCTTACCAACTCCCAGGTGCCTTCTCCTATAAATATGGAGACCCTGGGAGTTACAAGGGGTTGGATGCTATTATGTAAAAAATACCCTGTAAAAGAATACCAAGCATATAGCAATAATATTGACTGGTGGAGTAGAAGGATTTTAACCTTTGAACCACCTAAAAAACATATTTTGTGTCACCATTCCATTTCCAAGATCATTCATCTATTTCGGTTCAACATAAGCACTAATCCCTTCCTCTTTCTTTTCTTGATTACCTGTTGGCAAAGAACCGCGTCAACACCTACCCCCAGGCTAATGGGCAGGTCGAAGCTATGAACAAGACGCTCAAGGCAAGCCTTAAGAAGAGGCTGGGCAAGGCCAAGGGAGTTTGGCCCGAGCAGCTCCCGCAGGTGCTATGGGTGTACTGGACCTCACCCCGAACATCGACGGGGCACACCCATTTTTCCCGGACTTTCGGAAGTGAGGTCGTCCTTCCTGTCGAAACAAAGATAGCCACGCACAGGATCCAGACCTTCAGCCAGGAGCAGGATGACAAATTGCTCAGCGCGTCCCTCGACCTGATTGATGAAAAGTGAGAAGATTCACAACTACGGCTCGCGCATTATCAACAGAAAATCACTCGTTACTTTAATTCAAAGGTTAAGAAACGTGTCTTTGGATTAGGAGACCTGGTACTCTGAAGGGTGTTTCTAGCAGCCAAGGACCCCAAAGATGGTGTCTTAGGCCCGAGCTGGGAAGGGCCCTATCAGATCATCGAAATTGTACAAGAAGGTACTTTCAAATTGGGCCGGCTTAATGGAGAAATGGTACCACGAACCTACAATGCTATACATTTGAGAAAGTATTATCAGTAATCAAACCTCTTGTCTATGTAAGGCTTGCATTTAAAAGCCAATTAATTATAAAAAAAAATGAGGATGTGTATGGTTTCATTTGTGTCTGTGTACGGTTTCGTTTGTATGTTAGTTCAAAGTAACCCAGCAAGTCCACTTCCTGATTACTTGAGGGCAGATCATCCGACGACCAGGTTCCAAAACTTAGAAGTTGGTTAAATTGATTATCCAGTGTTTTTTCTAAAAAAAACACACGGTGTCGATAAAACTAACGCGAACTAAGTTTTTAAAATTAAATATTCTGGACACGACCAGGTTCCCAAACTTAGAAGTTGGTTAAATTGATTATCCAGTGTTTTTTCTAAAAAAACACACAGTGTCGATAAAACTAACACGAACTAAGATTTTAAAATTAAATATCCTAGACACGACCAGGTTCCAAAACTTAGAAGTTGGTTAAATTGATTAACCAGTGTTGTTTCTAAAAAACACACGGTGTCGATAAAACTAACGCGAACTAAGTTTTTAAAATTAAATATCCTGGACACAACCAGGTTTCAAAACTTAGAAGTTGGTTAAATTGATTAACCAGGGTTTTTTCTAAAAAAACACGAGGTGTCGATAAAAGCTAACACGAACTAAGTTTTTCCCTAGCACATCATAAAGGACGAGAGATTGGAAAACAAGTAAAACTTGGATAACTGAAGTTAATGTACAAATTGTCTCGAGGAGGATAACCTCGTGCTTAGCATTTACAAATAAAAGCAAATAAAAATAAAAGTACAAAAATTATAAGCCCCCCCAGGCCGCTCTGAGGACGTCACCTCCTCAGTCTCCTGCTCGCCCGCATCGGAGGTCTCCCCAGTCTCAGTCGGTGCCTACAACTCCTGTTGTAGCTGAACCTTGAACTTCTCAAGGTAGTACCCCCACACATCGAAGGCCATAAAGGAGAAGTTGATGTCCTGATTGAAGGCCCAACAGTGGTAAAGCATGCTCTCCATGGAGGAGGTCGATGCCTTTTTCTCCTCCAGAAGGGCCGCCTCGACCTCCAGCTGTTTTGCCTTGGTCCCCTCGAGCTCTGCCTGAAGGGCTACTGAGAATGCCTTTGCCGCCTGCTCGCCTTCCTAAGTAGTGGTTAAGGAAGCCTTTGCTGCCTGTTCACTCGCCTGGGCTGCTACCAAGGCAGCTTTGGCACTCTGCTCGCTCTGTTGAGAAGCAGCGAGAGCATCTTGGGTCGCAGTCAGCTCGGCCTGGAGTTTGTCATTCATAGCCCTTGCCCGAGATATGCTACGATGTTGAGCCAGGGCCGCATACAAAGAAGCAAAGAAATAGTTAGGCGCATACCAAGGGGAATAATAAAAAAAATCAAGTCAGGAAAAGTGCTTACTGTGAGGTTCATTCCCAGGGATGACTCCATGACGTTCTCCAGGCTCCTCTCCTTGATTGCCCTCAGTTCGTTGGGCTTGGCCTTGTAAATATGTTTCACGACGTAGTTTGCCGTCCCATAGACCGTCCCCCGAAAATTTTCTAGAATTTGCTCCAGGTCCTGGGGGTTAACAGGAATGCGGACGGAGGCGGAAGGGATCGTTGGAGGTGAGGGACTAGTTGGTGGTACCTGGTCCCGAGCAGAAGCTGGGGGAAGGCGAAGATGGGGTGCGGCCGGACCCCTCTTCTCCGCAGGGGCGACAAGCGCAGCCCCCGAGTTCGTGCCTATCCCTTTGGCCGGGGATTTGGAAGCAGCCACGGCCGGAGGAGTTTTCTTCGACGTGGGTCGAAGTTTCTTGACCAGGGGGCCACCGTTGGATCTCCCCTCCTGGAACATCAACCGGATGTCGGGTTCCCCTCGTTGTTCCATCTCCTCAACTGAAAAAGAAAGGAAAATTTGTTAGATATACGTGCATACTCATCAGTTTGCAAGGAAAGTACATACAAAGTATCAAAAAATCCTACCCTCCGAGCTAAAGGAGGAGTCTATTTCCACGACCTTCGGCCTTAGAGCTGCTACGGGAGAAGGAGAGTCTAAGTCAAACACTTCTTGGATTAAGGGAGGTTCTGGGTCAGACTCTACCTCGGGGCTGGACTCCTCTACATATTGCCTAAGTCCTGGGGCTACAACACCATGGAGAAAGGATGGCCATGACCTAAGGTTGGTTCCATACTCTTCAAAGAAGGCCGACCTAAAGGACAAGGTATTGCCCATCACTACAGTCCCCCTAGGATGGCCCATATCATACCGGAGAACCAAGTGGTCAACACACTGGAGCAAGGTGATATTGCGGTCTAGGTCGTCAGGGTTACGGTGTACGAGATGGTTGGGGTTGAGCCTAACTAGCCTAAGGTCGGCCACAACTGTAACGCTCTACTACCTTAGAGCCGTTACTAAGTGAGTTTTAAAAGAAACTTTGTGCAATGAACTCGCTAACCGAGGTTTTTAAAACAAAAGTGTGACTAAGCAAAAGTTAAGGCCGTAATCTTTTAAAAATACGTTGTTTCATTGAAAACTTCCAGTATTTAACGTTTGGGATCCCAAAATAAGATTTGAAAACTATTTGCAACTTAAAATAAGTTTATAGTTGATTAATTAGTAAAATCACAGATTATTACAGCCATTTCTCGAATAAACCCCCAACCAAAGCAGTCGGGCAGGCCAAACATGTACGCGTCGCTTCACGCTCTCCGTACTCATGGCTGGTTGACTCAATCTTTGCCCTTACCTGCAACACAGAGCACCCGTGAGCTGAATCCCAGCAAGAAAACTCATACAGTTCATAACATATGCCAATTATACAGTTAACATATCAGACAGTCCACAGATAAACAGGTCATCCATCAGACTAAGCAAACACGGCCATGCCGCCCCAGAAGCCTTACCAAAGCCTGGGGTCTCGGTTCTCACCGTAAGGATATCTCATGTATCCATTGGGTCCTACCCTGACTGTAAGCATCCCATATGCTAAGTGTTACTTCCAGCCTCGCTGCCGTTCTCGGCCTTTCGCCGTTCTCGGCTCCATTTCCGTTCTCGGCCTTAGCCGTTCATTGCACTGTAATCACACATATAATACATTTCGAACTAATCATTCAAACATATAATAATTCATTTAAGGTTATGCATTAGTACATAATACAATCTAGGGCCATGCCCTGTAATAACACTATGGGCCCATGCCCTATTCTCAGGTGCTACAGTTTTCTTACTTGTATCCCGAGCTTTCCGATGCACCAAGGCCACAAGCACGGTCCTCTAGCACGAGCCTCACCGAAATCCTAGTCACAACACACAAAAAACACCTTTTAATACTAACCAACCCAAAACCACTTCCCGGGACCAATCCCGCACTCTCGAGACCTCTAATTCCTTAAAACAATACATTGGAACCATCCCCCGAACCCCCGGAGCAAAAGCTCAAAAATGCAAATTTTCAAGTCCTGAAAATGGCCTAGCGCCGCGGCGCTACCCAAGAGGGTCGCGGCGCCCTGCCCAATAGGGCCGCGGCGCCCAACAAGTCAGAGAGCCTACCCTGACTGGAAACATCCTCGCGCCACGGCGCCCAAGAACAGGGCCGCGGCGCTCCATCGCGAACTCAGAATTTCTGGGTTTTTCTCCTTCAATTCCCTCATCCAAAACACCTCTAAACCAGCCCAAACACATATCTCAACCCCAAAACCAAATTGAAACCTCAAATGAACCATCTAACAACCTATAGACACTATCATCAAGATCAAAAACACAATCACACCCAAAAATCCACACCTTTGATTTCAACTTCATAAAATTTAAACCCATAGCTCAAACTTAAATCATGCTTCAATTTCTTGAACCAAAACAGAAACAAGCCTTAAATTTACATAGAATCCTTACCTTGAATGAAGAATCCAACCCTAAGCTTCCTTGATTCATCTCCTAAGTCTCCAAATTTCAGCTCCTTCAACTCCTCTTCTTCTTCTTCTTGCCCTAGCTTTTCCTCTAGCTTTTCTTCTCTCTATTCTTTAACAAAACCAAAATATAACCAGCCCAAACCGAGTACCCCATATAACCCAGCTGCAATTTGTCTAAACCCCTTGCCAAATGACCATTTTACCCTTCCTTAAATTCCCCTTTCTAGCTAAACCTCAAGGGCCTTTTTGTCATTCCCACTTTCTTACAATTTTACCACTTCTTTCAACCAAACTTGTTACTCTCAACGGTTACCAACAGTAACACAAATTACCATATCGCCAATTACCATTAACTCACAAGAACCCAATTACAAAATCCCCAAAATACCCCTAGGCTCCCTCCGAGCCGGGTATAAAAATCTCGTTGTGACATTTGAGTTAACTAGCTCTCTAGGACCGTCTCGACACGTGCATCACAATAATGACACCACCCTCACGTGGTCCAAATCACATAATACAATTATCACATAGATGCCCACAGTGGGCTAAAATCACCAATTTACTCCTATCATACAAACGGGGTCCACATGCATATTTATTTCACCTAAACATGCATACTAATCACATATTCATTAAATTCACATAAATTAATGCAATATAACAATTATTGCCCTCCAGGCACACTAATCAAGGCTCCAAGCCTTATTAGCAAATTTAGGTCGTTACAACAACCCTATCTAAATCCCTAAAAGGATATGGGTTACCTTGGCTGGAGGGGCCGGCTGCTGCCCCCGACGCGACTCGCTCAGCATTGGGATCCCCGACGGCCTCAGGAGCTCGCCTCTTTCGCACGAGGGGTACCTCGTCCTCCTCCGACTCCTCACCGTCGGCCTCAGCATTCCTTTCGGGAATGGGAGGGAGCTCACGGATTATGGGAGCAGCGGCCTGCGTCCTTCTCAAGGCCAGGGTCTGACCTTCAACAATCAACTTGCACGCCAACATTGTGTCATCAGACACGAGCTGGCGGTAGTCCTTCTCGTTGGACAGAAGCCCCGCCAAAGTCTCGTACTGACCCCCAAGGGTCACTGATCTGGCCGTCCTCGCAAAAATGGCTACGCGAACACATTCCAATCAATATACGCACAAGGAAGACTGAGTATGAAAGGAATTTTATGCGAGCTGAGAAAAGAAAACTTACGGGGGTGGTTGAAGTATCGGTGTTCACAGTTGCGAAACCTATTCGACATGAAGAATTGATCTTTGAAGTCGTTGGGGTGGCTGGGCAGCTCGATGACTGCAGGCAAGTTCGGAAATCGGGTCAAATAATATAACCCGTCCCCTCGTCCCCTCTGGTCCGGGCTGGCTTTGAGGCAGAAGAAATAGAGGATGTTTTTCGGAGTGGGGACCTCCCACTCATGCTTCAGGAACAGTTATTTCAACCCTGCCAGCAACCGGTATGAGTTGGGGGGGAGATGGAATGGCGCCAACCTCACATAATTGAGGAAGTCCGCAAAATATTGGTCGAGGGGGAGAAAGGCCCCGACCTTCAAATGTTCATCACTCCAGGCCGCGAAGTCGTCCTGGAGTGGTGAATAGCTCCGCTCCCCCTCATAGGGAGGTCGAGCGATTAAGGTCCCTTTCCCAGCCTCAATGTTGTGGGACATGAGGATTTTGTTGACCCTTCCTTGGGTCGTTATCTTGGAGATGATCCTCTCGGCCTCGAAGAAGGCGTTAGGAGCAACCGTGACCTCCGCCTCCACCACGCGACCAAACTCAGGAAGGGGGAAGTCAGGGAGGAGCTCCTTCCCCTTGCGAAGCTGCTGGGACGACAAGCCAGCCGCGGTCTTCTTAGACGCTCCTTTCTTTGGTTCCATCAGATCGCCTATCGAATAAAAATGACGGAGTTTTTAGTGGGCGACGTAGAACTTTTGAATAGGAGAAAAAAAAAAAACAAAGGCGAGGTGCCCTAACACACGAGCTGACGCAATATGAGCCCACGTGATGCCACGCGTTGCCTGTGCCATGCACCTAAGTTTTCCAACAGACCCCTGATATTTAGGGATCCGTGTGTCAGGCGAGTCATGCCACTACTTGCCTTGGTAAGAGGGTTTTAAAGAAAAACTACCCAAGAAACGTGACCCTTAAGCTACCCGGTTTTCTACCCTAAAAACCTCTCGCCTTCCATACCTCGAGTGGGTATTTCCTAAGTTTACCCAGAAATACCCAGAAATCTCTCAATCCTAGACATGTTTTAGGATTTACTCAATACGCCTAAAATTGAAACCTATGCACCAAAGTTATTCAGGAACAACCTACTGTTTATGACTATGAAGTGTAAATTTGCATGGCAAAGAAAAATGAAATTAAAACACACGAAAAACAGGAAACTTACAATATATTTTTCAAGCGAAGGTTGCAAGCAGCGTAGAGGTAGAAGTCCTGGAGAAATCCTCAAGACTGGGCTTCCGAAGGGTTTTTGTGACAAGAATATAGGGATTTCTGGGATTTTAAGCAGAAGAAGAATAAGAGTTTTTTAGACTCGGAAGGGAAGAAATGAAGAAAAATTTCAAATAAAAGGTGATGAGTACTGAAAATGGCCAGCCCTATTTATACGTAAAAGACATTAGGAAACGAGGACCGTCTGATCAAACAAATACAAGATACGAGGGTCATGATTCGAAAGATGAGACGGTGGAAAAAAGGTGGCTAGGCCATTTAATGCAATCCTCGAAGCCCGAGCAGGCGCCAATCACGACGTTCCATGTGTCCAGTACTCAAATGGTGGACAGGGGATGGATAATCGAAAAGGGAGTTTAAAAGCCCCCACCGTGAAAGTCAAAAGTGATGTCATAGATCACGAGCAGGGACTTGGGGGGCAAATGTACGCCCTGAATATCAACATGTACTTTGTTGAGGAAGCTCGGGCAAAGCGAACTAACAAAAAGCCATAACCAATGCGCCACGTGTTCACCATTCATCCGGGGAAATTTGGTACGATCTCCTAAACAAATAGCTCGAGTTGATGAATCATTTAGCAACTTATCACCTGGAACCATTGTATAAACATGGCACCAAAAGACACGAGCTAAGCTTTAAATTAAGCTCGTGGTACATCAGGGGTCTGACATTGTAACGCCCTGGATAGCCAAGACCGCTACACTGTGTATTTATAAAGGTGTGAGACTTGCTAATCAAGTCGTTTAATCAAAATGTGTCATTAGTTAAAGTGTTTCAGGGCTAAAAGACATTTTGGCCTCAAAAGGTACATTTTATAAGTTATAAACAATTTACAGAAGGGATCCCCAGAAGTACAAAGTTTAAAAGCCAGTTTACAAAATTCAACAGTTAAAGGTAAACATTAGCCATATTAAGGAAAAATACAAGGTTCTGGTCCTCTCGTCCCTGTAAATTCCTCAACCGTGGCGGCTGAGCGGCCTGACATGTACATTCACCCTGCAGAGCTCTCCAGTCAGGGTTGATCAATCTTGCCCTTGCCTTTACCTGCACCACGCAGCACCCGTGAGCCGAGGCTCAGCAAGAAAACAACATACACATCATATACAATATTATCAAACAAATATTCTAACAAGCATGTTCAGATGTTCAATCCATAGCACATAAGCATACTTCAAGGTACAAATAACCTCATCTATACTTAGATTATTCAACAAACTCATTAATCACATTCATAACCAAATATAATAATCAATTAACTCAAATACTAGGGCCGACATCTTAGGTCGCACCCTCTGTTTAAACAACTGACTCCAGCCCGCTTAAACCGAGCTCAGTGCATAATAAGCTGTCCTCGGATACCAGTGTCCGAGCCGTGCCAATTGCAGAAGTTAACCTTGGCACGCTTAGGCCGTTGGTTTACAATTTACATGGCATAATACCATTCTTTCAATCATATATATCAGGGAGCCCTTAGTCCCATTCAAATATTCAAGCGGGTGTAGTTTTCTTACCTTTGGCTTCTAGATGTACAAGTTACGGGCGATACTCCTTGAGCGCGATCCGATCCCCGAGTCCTAGCTTAGCACCTAGTCACAACCATGATAAAGGATACCATTAACAATCTTAAATGAGTTTCTAAACCAAGTTCTAGTCCCCGGAACATTGAACTTCACCAAATATGGTAAAAGATTCAATCCCGAGCACCCTAGGTTAAATTCCCAAGCCTAAAATCTCAAAATCCCAAAATCCCTTAAGGGCCTCGGCATAGGCCATCCATGCCGTGGCATGGCCCCAAACAGAGCCCTCCTAAGGCACAAAAACAGGTAAGGGCCGCAGCATTGCTTGGACCATGCCGCGGCCCGCCCTCCTTCCTCAGCATGCATCAACTTCGAAGGGTCGCGGCTCACCAAGAACTATGCCGCGGCCCGACCCTTCGAACCCAAAAAACCCACCATTTTCAACTTCTAAACCTCACTTTTGGCCATCCCAAAGCTCCCAACTCAAAACCAATTAACAACAACATCATTAGAATGATTTAAACAACACAATTCCACCAAAAATCCAGCCCAACACTCACCAAAATCCCAATTCCAATTTCTGAGATTTCAAACCTAAAAACTCAAAACCAGCCATGGAAATACTAAAATTCAACCATCAAACTTTGAATTGAAACTTACCTCAGCTGTAGAATCGTTCCTCCAAGAATCCCCTGACCTATCTTCAAAGTTTCAAGCCTCAAACTCCACCTTGAATATCAAAATCACAACTATTAAAAACTCAACCATTTTTCTTAAAGTTCCTAACCACAGAACAAAAATCAATGCTTACCTTGGCTCTAATTCAACCCTTGATTAGTTCCTTGAGCTAATCCTCTAGCTCAGCCCTTCAATTCCACCAAGTTTCAGTTAATTCTCCTTGAAAACCAGGGTTTTTCCTTTACTAAGAGAGAGAGAAGGAGAGAAAGGTCGGTTTAAACTTGTGTTTACTGTTTTCTAACATATTCCTTAAGTCTATCCTTAAGTTATCAGACTAATCCCAAAGTTCGGGGTACTGGAAACGTCCCCGATGGCAAAATAGTAAAATTCCCCAGTATTCCCGCTTAAACATCCTAACCTCAAATATATCTCAAATTATTTATTTTCATAACCTGATAGTCTAAATCAATACCTGATACCTAAAATACCCCTGACTTGTCCAAAGTCAATCATAATGCCTCATTGTGACTTTTCCCGCTATCTAGCCCTAGAATCGCCCCAAGTCGCCGGCTGCAGATTTATCCACATAATAATGTGGTTCTCACATATATCACATACATATATTTCACATCATCATATAATATCATCAATTATCATATGCTCACTATTAATCATGTAATTACGCATTTAAATCAACAAAGTTCATTCTAATCCCAATTATGCCCTCCTGGCACACTAATCAAGGCCCTTAAGCCTTATTAGTGATTTTGGGTCGTTATAGACATACCCCAGGATCTTTGTAAAGTTGACCACGCAATATAAACGTGCCTATAATAGACATCACTTGTCTGTTTAATTCCCGAATTCTCGGATACGCAATTTAAACGTGCATGATCAGACATCACACGCCTGATTAAGGCCATGCGGCCCATTACCTTTTTTATCTGATTGATTAGACCACACCTCAGTGTAAAATTTAGATGTTAATCATCAATGTCGCAGAAATGATGTGAAGGATCAAGAGATCACGGGATGACCCCAATACCTACCCAGAGATCATTCTCCTATAAATACCAGGATCCTGGGTAGTGCAAGGGGTTGGATTCTTTCTGTAATGCAAATACTCTGTAAAAATAGCAAGAGAGAGAAACAATAATAATATTGACTCGTGGGCTAGGGTGATTTTAACCTCCGAACCACGTAAAAAGGAGTGATCAATTTTCTCTTCGTATTTGGCTTCCAACATCCTTGAGTATTATCATTTCTTATTACGGTTTATCATTAAGCACTAATCCATCCTAGTTATTCATATAATTCACTGTTGGCGAAAAACAGCGTCAACATATTGCATTTCGTTTATTTTTTTAAACAATTTTCTCATGAAACACTGACGTTGCTCTTATGTGGCAGAATTCGTCAGTCCTAACAAACAAATACATATATACATAGTGATATAATGACAAATTTTGAAAATGTGTAATTGCATTTTTAGAACTAATTTTTGTATATTTAGCGTCAATAAACTCGATTTTGACTAACTTCAGTTAGTTAAATAGACCCTTGTCCTGTAAGTATACATGTGAAATGTAGCTACATAGCAAATTGCTTAAAAAATGAACAGAATGTAACAAAAAATGGCATGTTTGTAATGATTTCCATAATTCAGGGATATTTTTGCCACAAAAATTAATTTAGGGGACAAAACTCTACAAGACTATAGTTTAGGGAAAAAAATTTCTATTTGTCCTTCATTAATTATTTTACTTACACTACTTTATCTATATATATATATATGTATGATAAATCCCACTCCTTAATTAATTGGCTATTATTAATTTTGAGAGGAAAAAAAAAGTCACAAGTCACAAAACGGCAATTTATTCCTTAGGAAGACGGTAATATATAATATATACATAAAAAAATAAATTTGCCAAATCGAGCAGAAGCTCTAAGGTAGTAGAAAAATGTAGAAACAAAGAGGAATTAATTTATAAAGAGGTAATTAACATTGCAATATATAGCGAATTCATTTTCGAGTTCACATGAAATGAGTACACATTATATTACATAGTTTCATATAAGGCAGTTTGGCATTATTGTTATTAATGCTTTTGGGGGTATAATTAATTACATTTCCTCGTGAGTCATACACTACGAACAGCTGTTTTTCTTAAATGCTACGAAGGTAGAGTGTTCAATTGAAGATACCAAGAAAACAATGTCAAATCAAGTTAAGTACATCCATCCAAACTGGGACCATGATTGAAGTTTCACGTATGGAACCTATCAATACCTCATTTTTCAATATTTTTAGTAATAAGCCGTTATTCTCAATTATTATAGAATTTGTTGTGCCAAATATATGTATATACTATAAGTAATGATACGTACAAACAAACACTTCTACACTTATTTGATAAAATAATTGTCAATAAATTTGAAAAATTAGGTAACTTTCTTACTTCATCAGACGTTAATTAAAGTGAAGTCAACACTGTATTAGAGTATTTCTACTGCTCTCTTTTCCAGTTTCTACGTCAAGATTTCCATCAATCTATACACGAAAGCATGCGTGAAGAACAAAACTAAAATTAATGCAAAAAAATATACAAGGGATATAAGCAAAAAAATATATTTGTAATTTGAGGCCATAATGATAGGAGGATTTTAAATATTAATCAAAGAAATTAGAATGTCATATATCACATCTCTTTTAAATCATACGTAAAAGTTGATTGTCAAAACTGAGAGTTGATTCAACAAATATAAAATAGGAAGATTTACACTCACACATATTATATTATAATTAATTATTAATTTATTATGCATATTTTAATATACTCACATTATAATATTAATTAACCTAAATAGCATATATTCCAAATTTATTTATCATTTATTGTACCTCTTATTTTTTAATTTAATTTGGTGTATGTTACTTGCTATTTTGATACATCATTTTATTTTCTTGTTTTCTTGGCCTTTTTATTACTGAATCACTTTATTTCTTAAAAAATACACATTGTTTCAATATTTGCTTTACTTTTCACGTGTCTATGGGTATATATTTTGTGGTCTATTTTTTTTTTAGTTTATATGTCTATATTATGAAATTTATTGTGATTTTTGTTTATATGCACAGAATAATTTATAGTTGCCTTTTACATTATTAACTAGTTTTTGTTTTGAATTTTGTAGTTATTTTAAACACTTGTATTTACCAACATAGTAACTTAATACTTAATAGTATCTAAATCACTGAATTGAATGTCTACCTAAATAAATTAGTAGGTGTGATGTCTACCTGAATAAATTAGTAGGTAAATGTTACTTTGGATACTTGTATTTATCAAAATAATAGCTAAATATTCAATAGTATCTAAATCTGCGACTGTTTTTAGATGTTTATTTGCATCAAATTATTATGTAAATGTTACATATATTTTTGTTTTTGAAAGACCCAGTTTGTCATAACCATAATTTGTTAAATATTTTCCTTTTTTTGGATACTTTTATATGTATGATGGTAACTAAATGTAACACGTTGCTCTTGAAAGTTCCCCGTATCAATACTTGGCAATTGTTACTTACGGGTAGTTAATTGATACTCTCATCTCATATGTCAATCCCAATTAATTGAAATCCATTCTATGTCAAATGTAATTATGCTAAATGTATTTGTTTACTAATTTGAATACTTTTTCCAAACTTTATATATAAATACATACTTATGGGTATATTACATAAAAAAAATATATCCATTGTTAACATACTTGCAAACATATATAGTATAAAAATGATCATTTTAACAAATAGAAAAATACTAATTCGTGTCCATCAATAATTTTTTTTTATAAATACTTTTTTTCTTTTCTTATTTTTAATGCCCTTTGGTATCCTACATACAATAAATGCATAACCTTGATGATATAAATAATTAAAAAAACACTTTTTAATATCCAATGAAAATAACATTATCAACATCAAAGTTTTAAAAATAAAATACCACTAAATTATTATGTTATACATAGAAAATCATCATTTATTTAATTATATACTGAATGGTATCTTTTTATATAATTATATACTTTTGGGTAATATCAAATAAAATAAAAGTTACATTTAGTTTTCTTACATATAAACTAAATATGTAAGTAGTATAAAAATTAAGACCCAATAAATTGTATGTCATATCCTATAATAAATATGAATGTCCTAAAAGAAATTAACCATAATAAACATCAAAGTATGAAAGAGAACATCTATAAAATGAAAGTTTTATAGAATATATAAATAAAATAAAATTTTATAGAACATCTATAAAATAAAATATATAAATCACAAGTGTGCTATAATATTCATAGAATGAAAGTTTTTATTAAAATCAGATGCATCCAATATAGAAATTGGGTAAAAGTCTAAATTTTGCATTAGATTTGGATGAAACATAAGAAGAAAAATAACATAAACAATAAATAACTACCAATCGGTACCCAAAATACTTGATTTTCTCAATAATCCATGCCACCTTAATATTGTTATCATCTTCAATTTGGTTGTAGCTTCACATTCATTGTTCAAATAATAATAACGATTTTTTAGTAGTCAAATCTTATATAAAATAAATTAGTAATAAATCAACAAATTGATTAATTAAGCTATTTTAGGAAAGTTGTTAAGTTTATGAGTAAATTAAGGAAGTGTAATATTTTATTAAATAAAATGAAATCAGTTATATACAATAATAATTAATATATTTTGGTTATATTATTTTATCTCTAACAAAATTGTTATTATTTATTCTTATATCTAAATTAATATATGTTAATGTGTTTACATACAAAGTGTGGTAACATTGTACCGAATGGTTTTGAAGTGAAAGCTCATGATTCTATATTGATGTTTATTCTTACAATCTTTCTTTTTGTTAATTAGCAACTAATTATAAGTATAGATATTCAGTTGAGTTAGTACATCCATCCAACAGCGATCAATTAGTTAATTTAGTTAGTTGACAAAACTCATCTAGAAGACTTAATTGGTCAAACAAAATCAGAATATCATCACATAAAATTCAAACTAGAAGACTATATATATACTTAGAAGGACAACAAAACTGGGAACTTTTGATCATTATAAAAATGAAGAGAGGGACTTTTTTCTTTTTCTTTTCCTCACTTAGAACTTAGGCAAAAAGAATGGGAGCCACAGGGGCTACACTTTAACGATATGAGCATAAATTACAATGAGAGAATGAACAAGGTAAGGATGCAACTCAATAGTAAGAAAAGCCAGGAAGAACTCATCCAACAAAATTTCCTGGAATTGTTTATTCTGTCAGCACTCAATGCCTTATAAACACTAGCCGCCGTATCTATGAAAAGCCTCACAACTGCCAATAACGAAAAAATTAAACATAAAAGAAATATCAAGACATTCTTATTGTCTATCGACATCTGCTTCTCCCGCACCTTATCTACCTCGTATCTGCAATTGGATGCCACTTATTAGCAGTCATACTTGTAAACATCCATACAAACAGTCAAATGGCAGACTCGAGCAAATAAAAAACCAGAAATTGATTGACTGACTAGGCCTTAACAATTGACATATGTGGCAAGTTTCTCACCTGAGAATGGCATTGTCCCTGATTAACTTATCCATCTGTAAGGAGACAATGGACTTCCAAGAATTAAGATCATCAATTTCTGTAGCCTGTAAGGACAACAAAATAATTACACAATGAACTTGATATTTATACATGAAATAGTATTCAACCACCTTATCATTTTTTGTTCGTTTGTTTGTTGATAATGATTGAAATGATAATTAGACTTCAATAATAGAGATGGCATATGGTTATCAATTGGCTAAGTGTGTGCCGCCACATATCTTTTGTTATTATGCAAATGGTATTACTATTGAATGGTGAAAATTCTGAAGAAAAAAGGGTGAAACATACCAAAGTCCTGTGATTCTCAAGGAGATTCATTATGCCTGTTCTGATCTTCTCTATAAGTATGTCTTTCTCTCCCATATCTTTGTCGATTTCTTTAAAAAAATTGCCATATTTTAAAGTCAATTCCTCCAAGTATCTTTCCAAAACAGATAAATTTACATCCAAGGAATGGACTTTCTGCATAAGAATTTTGAGAACTGTGTCCCCAGGCATCCTTCCAACTTGTTGATGACGCACTTCTTCAATAGGATCAGGCACATCACTCTTCGAAAATTCTAGGTTCACAATCGGGCTTCCAGTTGCAGTTTGAGATCCTGTTTCTTTGGCATTTTTTTTATTAATATCATAATCCTCAAGGGGCTCTGGCTGGGATGAAACAGGTTTCTGGTCACCTTTTGCTCCCTCCGACATGGACTTAGTACCTTGAGCAGATATCAAGTCTTCAAGCATTCTTTCAACAGCATCCACCCCATAAACTTCAATAGTACTCAGTGTACAATAGAACTCAGACCCATAGTGGCTTAGAAGATTCACCTTTAGATATCTCACCCATTTGGGTTCCTGAAGAACAAATCTCTGTGCTAGCTTAACATTAGCAGCAGTGAAGTTTCCTAGTTTGACCCATTCATCTGATGGATAAACCAAACTGCCACACAGTTCAAAGTCCTTCAAATTTGATGAGTAATGTTCAAAATTAGCTAACTCTATTGTGTCAACTAAAGTCTCTTCTGAAAGCTCTATATCAACATATTTGTCTTCTGCAGAACATGGATTGCGAAGATACTTATCTTTGTCTTTGCCTAAGATATTTGAGGCACCTTTGGCTTCCTTGTTGAAAGCCAAGACCTTAGCTCCTTTCGATGCTGATGCATAGTTGTATTCCTTCCCTCCAGGCTCCACCCTATGCTTTATACCTCCACTCTGACCAATTCCAGGTTTACTTTTGGAACTATACGTTTTACTCTTAAATTCATCCAGACCAAGTGGCACAACATGAGACAGACGATCTGTCTTTGGGATATTATTTTCAGATTTCGTGCTTGCACTGGAATTATCCACCTCAGGTTGCTGTCCAGCAACTGACTCATTACTTACACTTCCTTGAGTCACTACATCATCTTTACATCCTTCAGGATCATTTGATCCATTTACTCCATTACTTGATGCAGCATCATTTATGCATGGAGCCTCAGAAGAATGGATAGAGTTAGAGTTCTCCACTGGTGGATGTACATCAGCAGGACTGGAATTTTCTCCACATTGCAGTTTTTTAGCTTCTTCCCACGTTGATATGCCAATCGAGGATATCACAGTTTTATCTGAAACTGAGAAATAGATAGAGGCGCCCAATAAAATGCATTCATGCACATATATCTTTAACAACTATCAAAAGCAGCTAGTGGAATATTTGACAAGCATGTATCAAGGAAATCTTTGGCCAAATTCTTAGTTTTCATATAACAATAAAGAACAAATAAATTGTCCATGCATCTACACTGAATTTAGACATATTCCATGAAATCGCCCAAAGCAATTTTCCCATAACATGACTATAAGTGTTTTATAATTCATTTAAAACACATCTTACTGAAAGAAATGGCTCCAAGAAGCGTATTGTCCAAAACTTTGCAAACTCAAAAAACATTGTGAGAACAGCTCTGTAAGAATAAAGTATCTACGGGCCAAATTGCATTTCATACAACTGAGAGATCATACATGAAACGCCTATTTGCAAATGAAGCCTACAAGGTGCAAGAAAAGAATCCAGTCTAAAGCTTACCTTCGTGACCGTCGCCGTGACTTATCCATAAGCTCAATAGGAATGGAAGGCCCCATAAAACAAAAACCAAAGACAGAGAGACTTTATACAAACGACTGCTCCCGGTGATGGTGTCCTCTAAAGCCCTTCTTCTTCCCAGAAGAGCTTTACGAGACTTCTGCATTGTGCATCAATCCAGTCCACTGCTTATCACTGAATAAGTAAAGAAAGAGCCACCCTACAAAAAAAAAAAAAAGTCAATAAATTCAGCAATTTAATTCCATTTCCACTATTATCAACAGACAATAAATCTAACAAAATGAAACACGTCTCCTCATATTGTTTAAATTGAATCCTCCAAGTCAATCAAACGAGAGATTACTGTTATCAGCAATGTTGATCAAATCAAATAGCTAAAATCTAAAACAGGCAGATTGAGCTCTGTACTTGCACAATTTGAAAATCCATATAAATTAATGAAGCTGAATACTGAAGATTTTTTCCCCCTCAGACTGTGTTGATAGTCATCACAATAAACTGAAAAGAGAATGCTTAAGAAAAAAAGCTAACTTTACCTTAGAAGGCAAGCAAAATGGGCCTTTTTTCTTCCTATAAAGGAACTCACTATTCCACCAAAGATGGCGGTGAAGCTATCCAAAAAGAAAACCTTCAAATAAATCATAAAGCAGAACAAACCAATTGACATTCAAGCCATCAATCTACAAAACCCAATCGATATTCTTTCATTGCAATAAACATAGCATACATGACAATCTTTTATTCGAAGAGAAAAAAACACAGCTTGAATAGAATTAAAAAGAAAAACACAAAATTGGGAAAGCATCAGATCCAGTAGAGAAATAATTGGTTGTAGAGAACAAAGAGAGAGAGAGAAAGGAATCAGGTGGAGAGAGACCCACCTGTGCATATGTGGAGCAGCAGAACATGTGATTCTTGGGATGATCAAATAAAGGGTTTAAGAGAATTTTAGAGATGAGAGAGAATGAATCGTAGATTGAGGCCAATTTGCGCGTTTAGCTTGTGGGTAGGCCACCATTGACGTTGTTGTCTTCTTCTTCTACTCTTCTCTTCTTTTCTTTTTCTTTTTATTTAATTATTTTTTTATTTTCTCATAATAACGGCTTTCCCTCTGTCTGCCCAATCTTTACTCTTCTCTCTTTGTCTCCAAGTTATGAATTTGAATGAATGCATATAAACAACACGCATTTTTTAACTCTTTATCTCTCTCTCTCTCTCTCTCTCTCTATTAGTGAATGAATTCAAGAATTCAAATAACATTGTGCCACGTCAGATGGTGACAGCTACTTGAAGTTGTCGTCGTCTTCTTCTTCTTATTATTATTTTAAACAGACTTATTTGGGATATGTCTGCAGAAGCGACTTTCCAGTGGAATCCAGGGAGACAGTCATTCATATTACGTGGATATTTCTTATTGGCTAACCAATCACTCTATTACGTGTAATTAGTACTTTCTTATTAACTGCTGACCGACTCCCCTAACCCAAGGCCACGTTTGCCTCCCTGATTAATACTTGGGACTGCTGCATGTTTGATTCTATCGTCTTTTATTAGTTATCTACCAAGAGACTATATTAGTTCTCTAACATAGTATAAATATAAATTTTAATTAAATTTAAAAATAATAATTTTCTAATTTAAAAAATAATAGTATATATCATAATTTTTTTAATATTATTTTATTTCTAAAATTATTATTTTTATAAGAAATTATTTAATTTATTTTTAAAAAATATTTATTTTATTAAACATTAATATATATTTTTTAATTATAAGTATTAAAATATTATTTAATTTTTTATTATTAAAAATTATTTATACTTCACTTTTAGTCATATATTGCACCAAACATCTAATTTTGACTAATAATTCAGTTGAATCCAATCTAACCATGCGTACCATACAAGCTCATAAGTAGTTGTAACGTCCTAAATTTGCTAACAAGATTTAGTGACTTGATTAGTGTGCCGAGAATGCATAATTAGATTTTTATGTGTTAATATGATTTATGTGTGATTATATGTGCAATTATGTAAATTATATGTGTTATATTATAATATGATTGTTTATGCATGTTTAAGTATGTTAAATATGCTTGTGGGCCAATTTCTGTTAGAAACGACTTTTTTGTAATTTTTGACCCGTTGATGATATATCTGTAATTACATGCTATGTGATTGGGACCACATTATTATGTGGATATAATTGTGATACTCGGCACGAGGCGATTCTAGTAAGCAATTTAGTGGAAATGTCACAACGGAGATTTATACCCGGCTCGGGGCGAGCTTATGGATATTTTGGTATTTTTGGAAATTACCGAGATTTAGCGGGTAATAGAAATTAATTTGGTGAATATTTTTTTTGATCGACTTATTTGGGAATATGTGGGGTAATTTGAGATTAATGGGCGATTATGTTAAAATGACAATGTTGCCCTTGGAGATGTCTTGAAGAGAAATAATAGGGCAAGAGTATATTGGTCTTTTTGACCATATGGCTAGTGGGATTTGGGTAAGGGTCAAGTGCTGATGCTATTCACGTTCTAGAGCCTCCTTAGTTTTCATTTTTGAACACTATGGACGAACACTCAAGGGTACTCAAAAGCTAGGCCAAGTTTGGATTTCTTGAGGAGATTGAAGGAGCATTGAAGCTTTTGGGGGGATTAGGAGTTGTTGAGGATCTCCACGGAGCTTGGAAAATTCGGAAGTCAGTGAGTAATCCCTCTGTTCTTAAGCTTTTGAGTTACTTTGAATGTTCTTGAGTTTTAAAATTTTGATTTTGGGTTTTGGGTTATATGATGCGTTTTGGGGTAGAAGGAGTGTTGGGTATAGTTTATCTGAGTTATGGGGTGTGTTTTGTGCTCGAAATTCTGCTGGAAACACCTTTTTATTTATCAAAATTGGGGTCTGGTTTTGCAAGAAATTGTGGGTTTGGAAATTTGGGGAAGAACATTATGTTTTGGGAAGTTTTTGAGTTTCTGGCGACCTAGTGCGGTAGCACGACTGTGCTAGTGTTCCAAAAAAGGTGGAATTTGAATTGGATTTTCGGGTTTCGAGATAAGGGGCGTGACCGCACCATGGGTTGATGTGACCGCGCCAGTGCCCTGGAAAGCCCAATTTTTCTGTGGGCGTGACCGCGCCAGATGCCCCAAAAAGCTATTTTTCTGAATTTTTGGAATGAGGTTCGGAGGCTAGGTAATCCATTTTGGGGGCCCACTTGGGGGCTCGGTGAACATTTTTAGTACCTTGTTACCTTATAAGGGTTAGAGCCTTGATTATGGGGTCAGGATGACAAATTATGGATAATTATTTGAATATATGTGATTTAATTATTAAATATGTGTTTATGTGATATATATGTGTATCGTTATATGATTACGTGAGTTATATTATAATATGACTAGATATGCATATTTATGTGTATTAAATATGCATGTGGGCCTGTTTCTTATTAGAATGTCAATTTTCGTAATTTGGCCCGTTACAAGTATATTTGAAATATATGTGCATATTTTTGGGAAACTTATACATGATCTTTATTTATTTTCATGTAGATCTAATATTAAACAAGTTAATATGAGACAACCTAGAACATGTTTCTAAAATTGAATTAAAAGAGAAATAATGATGAGAATACTTACATTATACGTGATTAGTGGTGAAAAATGCATATTTATTGATTTTAATTGTCAAAATAAATTAAGTTTAATTAATATTTTCATGGAATTAATATAATTTATTTTATAAATGAAAATATTTGATTATGATTTAATTTATTGTTATTTTGTAGGAATTAACAAATATATCACAAATATATCACCACACTTATGTGGTATCAATCACAACACACAAATATATTGCATCTATGCCCTCATCGGGCAAAAATTAAAAATATGCCCATAATTACCAGATTGGGCCCACATGCATATTTCATTCACCTAAACATGCATTTCTAATCACACAGTCATTTAATTCCTACATTAGCATAATTATATCAATTATTGCCCTCCCGACACGCTAATCAAGGCCCTAAGCCTTATTAGAAAATTTGGGACGCTACAAATATCCCCTCTTTACAGAAATTTCATCATCGAAATTTACCTAAATAATTCGGGATACCGATCCCGCATATCCGTCTCAAGCTCCCAAGTCGCCTCTTCCACTTTGCTATTCATCCACAACACTTTCACCAAGGTGATGGTCTTGTTCTGCAAGACTTTATCTTTTCAGTCTAGAATATGAACCGGCTTCTTTGCATACAATAAGCCTTGATCCAGCTCCAAGTTCTCGTAACTCAACACGTGTGTAGAATCTGATCCATACTTCCGAAGCATGGATACATGAAACACATTGTGAACCCCTGATAGAGTTGGAGGCATCGCCAATCTGTAGGCTACCTCTCCAACCCGTTCCAGAATCTCAAAGGGGCCAACAATCCTAGGGCTCAACTTTCCCCTTACTCCAAACGGTTTCACCCATCTCAAGGGAGAAACTCTGAGAAACGCATGATCACCGACTTGAAACTCTATGCTCTTGCATCTCAAGTCTAAGTAACTCTTCTGCCGACTCTTGGAGGCAAGCATTTGAGCTCTAATCTTCTCAATCGCCTCATTGGTCCTTTGAACAACCCCAAGACCTAAATACCTCCTCTGACCCGTCTCATCCCAATGAATGGGTGATCTACATTTACTCCCATAAAGCATCTCATATGGAGCCACTCCGATAGTTGCCCGATAACTGTTATTGTATGGAAACTCAATCAAAGGGAGATACTTACTCCAAGATCCCTCAAAATCTAGTATGCAGGATCGCAACATATCATCCAGTATCTAAATCGTTCTCTTGCAACTATGTATCCATAGCCTTCTGAGGCTCTCCCAAAACTTGGAGGTGAAGGTGGGGTCCCTGTCGGATACTATCGACCTTGGAGCCCCATGTAGTTGTACAATTTCCTTCGCATACAGTTCAACATACTTCTCCATTGTATAAGTTGTCCTAACATGAAAGAAGATGGCTGATTTGGTGTACCTATCCACAATCACCCACACCGAATCATGCTATCCCACAGTCTTCGGTAATTCAACCATGAAGTCCATGGTGATATCCTCCCATTTCCACTTTGGAATTCCTAAAGGCTGCAGCAACCCTGCTGGCCTCTGATGTTCAGCATTTACCCACTGACAAGTCAAACACTTGGCCACATAATCCACCACATCCCTCTTCATTCCCGGCCACCAATACAACGTTCTCAAATCTTGGTACATCTTCATCATACCCGGATGTAAGGAATAGAGAGTGGTATGAGACTCATCTAAAATCTCTCACCGAATACCGAAATCCATCATAAATCAAATCCAACCTTTGTACCTCAATAAACCCATCTCCGAAATAGAAAAGTCCTTAGCAGCTCCGGCTAAGACACCTTCTATGTGATCTCTCAACTAGGGATCCTCCTCCTACGCCTCCTTGATCCTCTCAAGGAGCGTGGACTGAAGAGTGATGTTGGCAACCTGACTAACTACCAACGCAATACCTGCTTTAGTCATCTCGTCAGCTAACCTATCTGATATCTGCCTCGCACTATATAACTGTTCTGGGCCCTTCCGACTCAATGCGTCAGCCACTACATTGGCCTTCCCAGGAGGGTATAGAATGTCACTGTAATGGCCCAAATTTCCTAATGAGGTTTAGGACCTTGATTAGGAGGCCGGGAGGGCCATAATTGATTTATTATAGTATTTAATGATTATATGCATGTTTACATGAATTATATTATTATATGAGGGTGGATGCATGCATATGGGAGTATTTACTATTATAAGGGTATTTTGGTAATTTGGCCACTGTGGGCGTAATTGTATATTTTGGGTGCGTGATTGTGATTAACTAATATAGCCACATTATAAGGTGGATTGGTTCGAGCTATTCGACATGAGACGATCATGAGATGTAAGTGTTCGGTCTAGTCATAACGGGTTTAAATTCGGGGCTCGGGGTGAGTCTCGGGGTGAATTTAATGATTAGAGCATTACCGGGAATTAAAGGGTAATGGGATATGATTTATTGGCATTTGGGAATATTAAGAATAGCGGGAATCGGAGAGCGTTAATTATAATTAACGAGATAGGCGGGAAAGGACGGTTTCACCCTCGGAAGCCTTTAGAGGGATTTATTTGGCCTAAGGGCATTATGGTCTTTTGACCTTAAGGATTTATATCAGCTTTTTGGTTTTAGAAGGCTGTGGAAAATAGAACAAAACAGAGCCCCATCCTCATCCCCTCTCCTTCTTCTCCCGTACATGTTTTCCCCTTCACTTTTCTTTGAATTTTGAGAGCCCAAATTGAGGAGTTAAGCTAGAAGATCAAAGGTGGGAGCTTAGGAACTTGATTCAGCCATTAAAGGGGATTCAAAATCAAGTTTGAGGTAAGTTCCAGCCATTAGTTTCATGGTATACTCTGTTTTGGGTTTGAACTTTCAGCTTGTGATTTCATGGTAAATAGTTGGAATTAATGGAAGTTTAGTTGATGTTTTACTTGGGTTTTGATGTGGGTGAGTTGTTGATAATGTTTAGTGGTTAAATTGGGTGTTAGGTTGAGGTTTGGGACTGGTTTGAAGGTTTGGTTTCGAGGAGAAACGCAGGGGAAGCAAGCTGGTGGCTTGCTGGTTTGCGTAATGTGCCGCGGCCTGTCTATGGTGTGCCGCGACCTGAGTGTGTTTCTAGGAGGAAATATGCTTCTGTCTGAGGGTGAGCCGCGGCCCATGGAGGCAGATTTGGCCAGAATTGTGTTTTTAGCTTAGGGATGCTTACCATAGGCCTCGGGGTTGGTCCTACTACTTGGTTAAGTGGGGATTGATGTCCCGGAGGCTAGATATTGGTTTGGGAACTTGTGTTGATCATTTTTATTGATGGTATCCTATATTTGGTTATGACTAGGTGACCGTTAAAGGACCAAAGGACTGATCGTTCTCAAAGGTCGTTTCTTTTATTAATTCTCGCTCGAACCCAAGGTAAGAAAACTGCACCCCATGTGTGACATGCATGGTTATGTTTGATGCATGTTGGATGTTTAAATGTAAATATTGATAGCATAATGAATGCTTGGCAATCTTGCCCATTTGCATATGATTATCATTGAGGCATGCTGGGTGATTAAATGTGATGCATGTGATGCACGAGAAACATGTGATTAGGGCATGCCATGAATGATGAATATGAGATTGGTTAGAGCTTGAGTCTCTGGGTTTGTGCATGATCATGATTATGCTAGCAACTATTAGTAAGCATGCTGAATGCCCTATTCCTGGATAACTGGCATATGATACATATTGATAGCATTGCTTACTTGTGCATGGTACTGACTAATTAGTCAGACTTGGCAAAGGTGCTAGTATCAACTGTGAAGTTGTGACTCATTAGTCAGGTTCGGTAGTGGTACTGGGCACTGGTCACGTTGCACTGACTCGTCAGTCAGAATTGGCAAAGGTGTTAGTATCAGTTGTGAAGCCGTGACTTATTAGTCAGGTTCGGCAATGATACTGGACACTGGTCACATAGCGCTGACTCATTAGTCAGAACGACCATAGTGTGGATCATGCAAGCCAACAGAGATTAGATCTAATCGACCATCAGCATTGAATGACTCAAAGAGCATTAATGCCAGACCGACCTCGAGGGTCGATGAATGAAATAAGTGCTTGGAGGCTAGTGGCTTACCTAGCAGCCACTCTCCCTCTTGAATCATGTGATGTTCACTCATTGGTTTGAAAGTTTTATGCTCAGTGTGATTATAATGATGATCATTTGATAATGTTTATGTATAGTGTTATATTTTCTTGCTGGGCTTCGGCTCACGGGTGCTATGTGGTGCAGGTAAAGGAAAGAGGAAGCTAGACCATCCTTGAGTTGAAGAGCTTAGGTGATGATGTGTACATATGCAGCTGCTCGACCGCCACGACCGAGGTTTAAAGTGGAACTAGGGTTGAACCCTGTTTTGCCGCTTAGAACGACCTGTTGTAAATATTTTCTGTAATAGACTCTGAAATTATATTTTCGGGATCCCCATGTATATATATTAAATGTTCTAGTGAAACGTTACATCTTAACCAAAGTTTTTAATCCTTAAACCGCTAATCATACTTAGTTCACGATTTTGGCCAAATGACTCGATTAGCGAGTTTAGCACTGTTTACAAGGCACACCGTAACGGTCCCTAGAGTTTGGGGCGTTATAGTCACAGTCATAATCCTTTACCTATTCCGCCTCTGACACATATTTAGATCCTTCTGAGTGAAGAAGTACCTCAAACTCTTATGGTCGGTGTATATTTCACACTTCTCGTCATACAAATAATGCCTCCAAACCTTTAGTGCAAATGTAACGACCCAAATCCGCTATTAAGGCTTAAGGGCCTTGATTAGCGTGCCAGGAGGGCATGATGGGATTTATGTGTGATTTTAATGATTTAAATGCATGGTTATGATTTAAAGCATGTTATATGACCATTTGTTTATCTGAGATGCATGACTATGTATGTTAGTATGCATGTAGGCCCGGATCGTGTTAGAAGGGCATAATTGTAATTTTGGCCATGTTGGGCATAACTGCATTGATATGTGATGATTGTTGAGACCACATTGTGATGTGGATGTATCTGTGAATTGTGACTCGAGGCGATCCCAGTGAGCAGGCTAGCGGAAATTCATGACGGGAATTTATACCCGGCTCGGGGCGAGCCTGGAGGTATGAACAGGAATTCAGAGAAATAGATTGAGATTTATTTTGATGATGGGGGATAATTATTTGGTGATTTATCAGGTATTGGGAAGCAACGGGAAAATATTAGAGACACTTGAGGATTAGCGGGAATTGGGTAAATGACTAAAATGGCCCTACTTGGGAAAAAGGGTTTAGAATTAATAGGGAGGGCATTTTGGTCAATTGGCTTTTGAAGATAGAATAAATAAGGCTTTATACACTTAGTGGATTTTGTAGAATAGAGTAAAGGGGCTGAAAAAGAAAGGAAAAAGGAAAGAAAGAAAAGAGAGAAAACTGATGGGTTTTCTAAGGGATCGGTTTGGGGGTTCTAGCACCTCTTCTCTTCATTTTTCTTGGGGTCCAGCTCAGTGGGGAGCTAGGATAGGCTGTGCATCAAGAATCTTAAGGTCACACTTGAAGACTTGGCAAGGATTAGCAAGAACATCTGAAACTTGAGGTAAGTTCTTGAGGATTTCTGTTTTAGGGTTTTGGCTGGTTTGAGCTGTGTTTTGAACTGAGTTGTTGGGAACTTTAGGGGATTTCTGGGCAAGCTTTGAGGATGAACAAGCTAAGGAGGCCTAGGGTTGAATCAAGGTCGAAATTGCATCAATGGTAAGAATTCTAAGCCTTTAACTTTGTTGTTGATTGAATTTCTGGTTTTTGAGTTCTTCATGTTAGATTTTGAGATTTGGGTTGAATGTGATTGGGTTTTGAGTTCTTGGGATGCTTGGGATGAGTGTGGAGTGTGTATAAGCTTGATTTTGGGTTTGGAAAAGGTTTGGACAAGTTTGGAGTTGAATGGGAGGAGAAAATCGCAAGATGCGATTTTTGGTTCTGTTGGGCTGCAACTAGCGCTACAGCGCTAGTCAGTGGGCGCTGTAGCGCTAGCCCCTGTTCTGGGGGGAGTGTTCTGCTTGTAGCACTACAGCGCCCTCTTTAGAGCGCTGTAGCGCTGCACTGTTCACAGAGGTGAATTTTTGGGTTTTTATGAGGGATTTTGACCTAGGGTTCGGGGCTCGATTCCGCCGCTTTGTTTTGGGGATTTAGGACTTCCCGGGGGCTCGGGATTGGTCCCGAGGCTAGGTATTCGGACTTGGGGTTCGGTGTTGACTTTGACCTATGTTTGTGCCTAGGTGTGCGCTAAGGCTCGGGTGGGATCGTGCTCAAGGAGTCAGGTGATCTAAGCTATTGATTGGAAAGGTAAGAAAACTATAACACCCGTAGGATAGGGCGTAGGCCCATAGTATGATTGCGGGGGCGCGACCCTATATTGCATCACATGTTAGGGTGCAGACTTAAATGAATTAATATTTGATTGCATGTTGTTGTGTTATATGATATGTGTGATTATGATGAAATGAGCGGCAAGGGCCGAGTACGGCGTAGGCCGGGGCGGCCGTGGGCCGAGTACGGCGTAGGCCGGGGCGGCCGTGGGCCGAGTACGGCATAGGCCGGGGCGGCCGTGGGCCGAGTACGGCGTAGGCCGGGGCGGCCGTGGGCCGAAAGTAACACCTAGCACATGGGATGCTATATTCAGGGTGGGACCCAAGGGATACATGAGTTATCCTCGCGGTGAGAACCGACACCCCAGGGCTTTGGTAAGGGTCCTGGGGCGGCATGGCCGTGTTTGCTTGGTCTAATGATTGACTTGTTTATTTGTGGATTATCTGTTATGATGAACTGTATACATTGCATATGTTATGTTCTGCATGAGTTTTCTTGCTGGGCTTCGGCTCACGGGTGCTCTGTGTTGCAGGTAAGGGCAATGGCTAAATCAACCAACCATGAGTACGGAGAGCATGAAGCGACGCGTACATGTTTGGCCTGCCCGACTGCTTTGGTTGGGGGTTTATTTGAAAATGGCTGTAATAATCTATGATTTTGTAACTTATCAACTGTAAACTCATTTCAAGATATAAATAGTTTTCAAACCTTATTTTGGGATCCCAAATGTTTAATACTAGCAGTTTTAAATGAAACGACGCATTTTCTAAGATTACAGCCTTAAATTTTAATTAGTCACACTTTTGTCTCAAAACCTCGGTTAGCGAGTTCATTGCACACTGTTTTGCCTTAAAAACTCACTTAGTAACGGCTCTAAGGTAGTAGGGCGTTACGACTTGGTATCAGAGCGAGCCAAGGTTTATTGGTTCTGGAGATCGACCGAACATGTACGCTCGCTGTCAGTGACAAGCTCGACTCAGGGTTGGTTGGTATGATTAATTGACATGTCTGAATATATGTTTGAATGCCCTGTTTGCCTGCTTATCTGTATGGAGCATGAGAAATGAGTTGACATATGCAGGAGATGCTGTTGGGCTGAGCCCTTGATTATTGCATGTTGAGATTGATGCATGTTGAATAATACTATTATGCATATGGATGAATATTGGCATAATGGTTTGCATATTGAGTGTATGTGGTTAATTTTCTGAATTAAATTCATAAGTTTATCCGTTTATTTGCTTGTATGAAGCATGTTGAGACCTGGATATGCTTAGTGATGTTAAATCTGGTAGCTAAATGTATATCATTGTGGATTTGAACTAGTATATGCTTGTGTGTGCATTATACCTGTGGATATTTGGACCTAGTGGTGGTTTGGTTCAGAGTAGGAACCACAGAGTTCAGGAGTTGGTCGGTTTTGACTGATGAACTCGAGTTGTCGGTTCCTAGAAGGGTTTGGGACCTGATATTGTGTTGATTAGGGGGTTTCTAGATGTAAGTTGGAGTTGAGACCTCCAGTTATCCTTGAGAGTAGCAGCAAAGGGGTCACTAGTGTGTGAGTTAGCTGTGGAGTTTGTTAGTTGAGATGGGATGGAAGAACAGCGGATTCTCTGGGGAGATGGTTGAATTAGACGTTTTAACAGTAAGGTTACCGGTGATGGTTTATTGTGAAGTATGGATAGATAAGGGTACTATATGAAAGGCGTTTAGGATGTTATCCTCTAAAGTTGAGGAAGGTACGAGTTGACAAGGAATTTATCAATAGATGAGCAGAGTTAATTCCACCATTGGTTAAGAGGACGAGAGATCCTGATTAGGGGGTTATGTTAAATGTTGAGGCAGAGGGATGCCTGGAATTGGTACTCGGGGTGAGGTACTGGCTCAATGGGTTGGAAAGAACCTAGATGATGATTGTTAGAAGGGATTATAAGACTTGACTTGGACTGTGGAGACTGGTGGACTTATAAGACTGGTGAGGTACTGGCTCAATGGGTTGGAAAGAACCTTGTGCGGAATGCGATATTTGGTATGTCCTCCTCTTTAATCCTTAACTGGTGGTAGCCTGACCGAAGATCAATCTTGGAGAACATTGTCTTCCCCTGTAGCTGGTTAAACAAGTCGTCGATCCTAGGTAGTGGGTACTTCTTCTTAATGGTCAACTTGTTCAACCCTATATAATAAATACACATCCTTAAGGATCCACCCTTCTTCTTGATGAACAACACTAGAGCACCCCATGGCAAAAAACTTGGTCTGATGAATCCCAAATCCATTAACTTCTGCAACTGAATCTTCAAATCCTTCAACTCTGTTGGAGTCATTCTATAAGGTGTCCTAGACATTGGCTTCGCCAATGGCGCCAACTCTATGACGAACTCGATCTCTCGGTGTGGTGGCAACCTTGACAAGTCTGCTGGGAGCACATCAAGAAATTCACATACTAATTTGGTCCCATCCGATCCAACTGAAACAACTCTAGAAGTATCCACAATGTTCGCTAGGAATCCTATGCATCCCTCTTGCATCAGGTCTCTAGCTTTCAGTGCCGAAATCATAGGTAATCGTGGTCCACTCACTGTCACCACAAATATAAAAGGTACCTCCCCTTCCGGTTCAAAGGTCACCATCCTGCGCTTTCAGTCAATCGTCGTCTCGTACTTTGATAACAAATCCATCCCTAGGATCATGTCAAAGTCATCAATCGCTAACTCGATCAGGTCCACATATAACTCTCTACTATCTATCTCTATTGGTAATGCTCTAACCCATCTCCTAGAGACTACTAGTTCCCCAATCGGCAACAAAGTCCTGAATCCCCTATCATACAAATCACTAGGTCTACACAACTGATCTATCACCCTAGCAGATACAAATGAATGAGTAGCCCCTGAATCAATCAATGCAGTAAATGAAGAAACAACACTATAAATCTAACCTGTCACGACTGAGGGGCTAGCCTCAACCTTAGTATGGGTCAAGGTAAATAATCTGGCAGGAGTGAGGCTGTCACTCTGTTTCAGCTCTTCCTTTCTGGCTTGTGGGTAGTCCTTCCTCAAATGGCTAATGCTCCCGCAAGTAAAGCAGGCCCTGATCCTGCACTCTCCCTGATGTCGTTGTCTATACCAAGGGCACACTGGAAAACTCCTCCAGTTGTCTCCTCTCCCCTGACGGCTGCTGAAAGCACCTCGTGCCCTCCTATCCGAGCTTGGAGGAACAAAAGAGTCTAGGGCCTTTCTCTTCTACTCACTAGGGTCACTACCCCGAATAGATTCCGTAAAAGGAGGCACTGTCCTCCAAGCATCACGCCTAGCGGCACCCTCTCTCCAAATCTGATGCTCAGCTCGCTTAACTGTAAGGGCCTTCTCCATTACCTGTGCATAGATGGTAGTTTTTGAATCCAAATTATCTTGACGTCACGGGCGATCATAATGTTCAATCCTCGTACAAATCGATACCTCCATGCCATATCAGTAGGCACCAAGTCCGATGCGAACTTCGCTAACCGGTCAAACTTCAAGGCATACTCGGTAACCGTCATCCGGTTCTGAGTCAGATTAACGAACTCATCCACCTTTGTAGCTCGAACTGCAACACTGTAATACTTCTCATTGAAAATGTTTTTGAATTATTCACAGGTCATAACTGCCACATTCCTCCTCTAGGACACGACTTCCCACCAGAAGCGGGTGTCCTCTCTCTACATGTAGCTAGTGTAGGCTACCCTCTCATTCCCTTCCACTCTCATGAAATCCATGATGGGAGAAATCATATTCATTCACTGCTCTGCCCGCAGTGGGTCTGGGCCACCCTTAAAGGTGGGAGGATGTTGCTTCCTGAACCTTTCATACAAAGGTTCCCACTTATTTTCCATAGCAGGTTGGGCTAGCACTGGTGCCACAGCCTGTGGAACCTGTAACCCAATGCCTCGAGGAGGGGCCAGTTGCCTCAATTGTCGAAGCTCTTGCTCTGTTCAATGGAGTCTAGCTTCCATTTTGGCAAATAATTGTTGCCAATTTGGTGGGGTAGGTGGAGGGTCCTGCCTCTGGTTATCATCCTCGGTCCTATTGCCGCGGAGTTTGATTGAACGCTGAGGAATTACTGCAATATGCTTGCAATCAATGACGCCGCACATCAGGCATGACAACAACATCAAAAATCACCTCCCAATCTCATCAACCAGCCATAATCAACAAATTCACATATCACACATAGCATATAACAGTCAAGGGGGTCATGCCCTAGCATCATGCATAAATATCAACTCATTCATCATGCTCTATCTATACATTCAGGCAAATAGGTCAACTTAAACAAGTATTTAAGCATATAATTCATTAAATACCAACCAACCCTGAGTCGAGCTTGTCACTGGCAGCGAGCATACATGTTTAGTCGATCTCCAGGAACCATAAACCTTGGCACGCTCTGATACCAAGTTGTAACGCCCTACTACCTTAGAGCTGTTACTAATTGAGTTATAAATGTGCTACTAGCTCGCTAATCGAGGTTTTAGGTTGAAAGTGTGACTAAATTGAAATAAAACTTATTAAACGACATTAATGAAAAAGATTTGGACATTCATTGAAATCATAACAAAGTTATACAATTGGGATCCCCAAATACTGTTTAGAAAATGTATTACAACTCAAAATATACATACGGTCGACCTAAGTGACAAAACAAACCATTATAGTACATTTCCCAAAATAACCTTGGCCGTGGCAGCCAGGTAGGCCGAACATGTACCCGTCGCTCCATGCTCTCCATACTCATGGTTGGTCGACCTTTCCTTTGCCCTTACCTGCACCATTGAGCACCTGTGAGCCAAAGCCCATCAAGAAAAATCAACATATAACATATCACATATCAATCCAACAATATACAGCAAAATAGTAAACAGACTAAACACGTAGCAACCTATGTGAACCAGGTGCTTTACCAGGCCCTGGGTTCGCGGTCTTCATCGAGCGAGTGGATACAATACCCTCGGAGGGTCTCGCCCTAACAGCCTACACTCAGTGTGCTCAACGCTGACCCTGGCCCCTTGTCGTACCTGGCTTCTTGCTGTTCTCGGCCTTCGTCGTTCATTCATAAACATGTATAACACACATATATATTCACACATATGTTAAACATAAATAATAGGGCCGCACCCTGAAATAGAAACAATAGGGCCATGCCCTGCTCTACAGGTACAACAGTTTTCTTACCTATGTCCCGAGCCGATTGACTACTGCGATCCCGAGCACGATCCCCTAACCTGAGCTTTGTTGAAAGCCTAGTCAGAATGAATTCACAATAACCATCAATCAAGCCTTAAACCAATTAATAGCTTCAAAATATTATTCTAGCCTCCGAAACCTTGAATTCTACTAAACCGGGTAGTAGAACCCTTCCCGAGCCTTAACATTTGGGCTCCCAAGCATAAAACCCTTAAACAACCATTATTTCACATTTGAGCTGCGGCCTAGCCCTTAAGGGCTTCGACATGCTCAAGTCAAAGGGAAAAGCCCTCTTTGATGAAGGACACAGGCCGCGACACGCTATACCTTGCGTTGCGGTGCCTGGGCAAGTTTTCAAGGCCCCCGACCTAAATGTTCAAACAGGCTGCGACGCCTGATGAACAGGGCCGCGACTCGAGAACCGAAACCCCGAATACCCCATGCATTTTACGAGCTAACCTCCTTGAAACTCACCAATCTCGAGCCTTAATCTTAGATTTCTGCCCTAGGATTCATATCCAAACAACATAACTAATATAAGCATCCAAGAACTCAACAAAAACCTCATCACAACGTAAGCTCAACACATAAATTCAACCAAACTTGAACCTAGGCCATCATACAAAGAATTACAACAAAATACTTAGAAAATTCAATACAAAATTCTTACCTCTGTGATAGTTTCGGCCTGAGCTAATTCCCAAACACCTCAAGCCTCCAATCCTACAATTCCTTAGTCTAAAATCCTAAAAAATTCTTCAAACCTTCAAGCACTAAAGAGAGGGAGAGAGTGCCAAGTGAGAGAGAGAGAGCTGAGAATTTCATTCCTTTTGTCTTTCCTTAGTTCTAGTATTTTCTCAAAGCTACTCAGCTGCCTAAGTCTATCCTAGTTGCCTGATGACCAAAATGCTCTTAAGTCTATCATCAACCCTTCAATGGAACCAAGGGCAATCCCGTCATCTTCCACACCCCGCTAAGTCCTCAAGTGTTCCTATAAACCCCCATTTAATCCCGACACTCTTAAAAAAATGTTAAATCACCACCACTTACCTGGTAATTCCCGAACACATACTATATTCCCAAAATACCCCTCGGCTCCTCCCGAACCGGGTATTCGACCTCATTGTGACTATTTAGCTATTTTGCTCCCTAGGACCGTCTCAGATCACACATCACAAATATATCACCACACTCACGTGGTATCAATCACAACACAAAAATATATTGCATTTATGCCCTCCACGGGCCAAAATTACAAATATGCCACTAATTACCAAATTGGGCCCACATGCATATTTAATTCACCTAAACATGAATTTCTAATCACATAATCATTTAATTCACACATTAGCATAATTAAATCAATTATTTCCTTCCCGGCACGCTAATCAAGGCCCTAAGCCTTGTTAGCAAATTTGGGACGCTACAAGGTTTTTTTTTCCATTCCACAGTTTTAGTGGCGTTTTGCTTATGGTCTTTGATGGGACTGCATTCAAAATGTAAGTCAGCGTTTGAAGTGCATATCCTCAGAATGAGAGAGGAAGTGGAGAGTAGCTTAACATAGACCTGACCATGTCTAACAAGGTCCTGTTTCTTCTTTCAAAAATCCCATTTTGCTGTGGCGTTCTTGGTGCTGTGAGTTGGGATAAAATACCATGCTCCAGCAAGAAATCTTTGAATTCTAAATCCAAATATTCTCCACCTCGATCAGATCAAAGTGTCTTAAGAGTCTTAGCTAACTGCTTCTCAGCCTCAGCTTTGAATTCTTGAAACTTACCAAAGGTTTCAGATTTCCTAAGCATTAAGTAAGTATGATCATTTCTTGAGTAATCATCAATAAAAGTGATGAATAATCATACCCACCTCTTGCTTGTACATTGATTGGACCACAAACATTACTGTGTACAAGCTCCAAAGGTTCTTTGGATCTATTGCCTTTCATTGAGAAAGGACGTTTGGTCATTTTTCCTTCTAGATTCACAAACCGGATGAGTTTCAACTCTTAGTTCTCTCAAAGGTCCATATTTTGTTAACCGGTTTATCCTATCTAGACTTATATGGCCAAGTCTAAGATGCCAAAGATATGTGTCATCCTCGTTTGAAACTTTTTGTCTTTTGTTACCTTGCGGTTTTGCTACTTTAAATAATTCTGAGTTATTAAGCGTTCGATCATTTCAATGAAAGCTTTAAAGTCCAAAATATTCAATTGCACGTTTAAAGAAAAATTAAGAATAATAAAATTATAAATAAAATATTCTAAAGTCATTACATGAAATAAAATAAAAAATAACTAAGAAGAAAAATAAACTAAACATTGTTCAAACAACAAGAAAGTTTTCTTTTAAATAAAACTAAAGAATTTTAAAGAAATTGACTTTCTTCAACGCTTTATTGAACTAGACGCTTTTCCTCTCTTTCACTTCATGAACTTCATCAACAACCTTCCTTGAACCGTTAGATTCATCCATCTACATAGAAGAATAAACATCGTTAGTGGACCCTGAGTTAAAAACTTAGAATGACAAATTTCTTTCCCCTTAGTTATAAGAACAAATAAATCATATTTACCATTCTTATTCTTCATAAATTCAGCGATTATTTCACGCTTGCCCGATAAGATTTCATTCTCATAAAACCACTTGCCATACTCAAATTGATCATTCACTGAAGCATATATTGGTGGTTCATCGATTGGTGATGTTTTAACAACCTCCATCAAATTCTCTCTTAACAATAATATATCAATATCATGTCTCCAAAATACTATATTTTTATCATTAAGTTCAACTACTACATTGCAGTCATTTTCAGACATTTTAACTGAAAATAAATAAAATACAATAATATTATCATTTGAAAAATATCAATGTTTTGGAAAGTAAACATGATGCATGAATGCAACAATTCAAACACATAAATTAACATTTAGTTTTCCACGATAAAACTACCCAACAAATAAAGTGTCGCCTTATGGTCGGTCAAGTTAAATTCAGATAGCTTATAAGACAATCTTATTTTTATAATTTAATTCGTAAAATAACTCTTTATTTTCTCTTTTAAATATAAAGTACCACTGTTTTGGTCAAGATGCAATTATCACCGCAAAAGCTTAATTACATCTTTGTAAGTGTAACCAATTAGTTTAGAATTCATGACTTAACTTAGAGAGTGCCGCCTTAGAGTCGATCAAGCCTAAAATACATCACTCCTTCCTATCTTCGTTAGAATCCAACCTTGGTATTAATATGTCTAGAAACATTCCTTAGGGGGATGGAAACAAAGCCGCCTTGAGGCCCTATTCATAACTCACGGTGTTGTGCTAATAATGGAGACCATAGGTCACATTGAGATGTTCACCTTCTCCCACTTACTATTTTGGATTAAATGTGTTTATTAAACTAATCAATTAATTCCAAATTAATTAATAGTTTATTAATAACCCTATAAATGTAATTAATTACAAAAATAATAATTATAAAAGAGCATGTTTCAATAATTAATGTGATCTAAATAATTACCCATTACATTCATCTAACTTTACTAAAACGCTTTTTAAATAAAGTTGATTATCTTAAAGGCCTACAAAATCTATTGCCTCTATCATGGTGTGAGTTACCAAGTTTTAACTAATTTAATACTTAGTAGGTTACATGCAATTGGTTTCTCTAAAACAATTCATATAAACAAATAGGACAATCCTAAATAATCATGTTTCTAAAAGATGCATCATTTATAAGAAACTGTGTGGGGTTTCATGAATGGCATGTAATTGACTAATGCATGATCATGTTATCAATCAAACATCAATGAAAATTTATTTAAATAAATAAATAATAAATGATGAACCGAGTACTTTGGATATTTCTAAAATTTACAACCCTTTGAAAAATTAGAAATAAAATTACAATCTAAGCCTATGTAGCTTTCAAGACTCTCCAAGAATGCTTCTCCTCTCACTTAGGCTTTCTTGCTAATCTTTAGGAACTTTGTTATGCCCATCTTATTAATTAGAAGCAAACTTTCTAATTAATTTATTTAATTAAAACTAACTTTTATTAAATAACTATTTTTGTCATCTTTTTAATTTAGTTGAATTTAAATAATTAAAGAATCAAATTCAAATAATTATTTAAACTTAAGATATTAAAATATTTAATCAACTAAAAGATATTTTATTTTCTAATAAAATAAAATAATATAATTAAACTTTTAAATTCAAATAATTTAAAATTAATTAAATAAAAGATATTGCACAAAAATAGGATCTAGGGTTTGGGCACCAAGATTGGTGCCCTAGGAACCCTAAGGTCAGTGACACAAGGTGCCATGGGCACAAGTAGTTATCGGCCAGGCTTGGTTGCAGCAGGGGCTCGGTGCACAGACATGGCGCCAAGGGCGCAAGGGTGTGGGGCTTCTCGGTAGGGTGTCAGGTGCGCATGGCGCTGCATGTGGGAGGCACCAGGGGCGCACGCGAGGGAGCAGGGGCTCAGGCTAGGTGACGTGCGTGTTAGCAGGGAGCTCAGGGCCTGGGCGCACGTGTGGGTGAGGCAGCCAAAGGGCTGGTGCGTGCGGCTAGGGCTTGGGCCCTAGGCTCGGGTCCTTCCAATTTTCTTTGTGTATATATTTTCAATTTAAATTTGGGTGAGGCAGCCACAGGGTTGGTGTATGCGGCTAGGGCTCGGGCCCTAGGCTTGGGTCCTTCCAATTTTCTTTGTGTATATATTTCCAATTTAAATTTCAAGAAATAAAATTAAAAAAAATCCTATGCCCTTTATGGCTTACACACGATCTAGAAAATTAAAATTCCTAACCCAATAACACCATATAATTAAAGATCCATCATTCAACCATACATTCAAGAAACATATCCATCCATTCAATATACATATCAACATACATATAACAAATGCAAGCAACCCACACAATATTTAATATATATATGTATAGACTACTCTTGTACTAATTGTTGGTATTAAATGATCAAATCAAATGTGCGCAGCGGAATATATGGACCAATTTTAATAAATATTAATACCAGTCATGATCATATACATATATAAATATTAAATCATATACAAAACAGATCAGAGACTACATCTTGTACCTTATCAAGTATCCTTGAATATTTTTGTATAAAATCAACGATCTTCCTATCCAATAATCTGAAAGCTCACACCTTGATCTTTCAGACCAATCCTAAAAAAAAAATACAAGGATGTGTGTGGGCACGTAGGATTCAAAATATTTATTTATGTGACTCTCTAGAAGTACTCAACACATGAGATCTAGAAATGTTTGACTAAGAGAAGAGGTTTATAATAATTTTCAGGTTTTGAGAAAACTATCGCTTTTGAGAGAGAGAGAGTATATTTTTAATTTCATAAAAATAATGAAAGCTTCTTCTAAAAGTCACGTACTATCAGACTTATATAAAAATATTTAATCTAATTAAATAATATTTATTTTATTAAAAATAAAATTCAAATTAAAATTGATCTGATATTTATATTTAATTATTTATTTAAATCATATTTAAAAAGAATAATTAAATAACTAATTAAACAAATTTATTTGAAATTCACAATTCAAATCCCAGGGATAAAAATCCCTGAGTTAGGCGCCACACACTGTGCTGTACAGTGTGTGTCGCCCAACCCTATTAGGGTTTGCCTAATTTTCTCATTTGTTTGTTTAATCAACTTTTAAGACAAAATATATATCCCAACATAAATATTAGTTAGTTCAAAATTAACTTTATCTTAAAATATTAATTTAAAAATAAATAAATAAATATCATATTCTAAATAAGATATTTATTATTCTCTCTTTATATTAATCAAAACAAGATTAATATTAATTTTAACCTATAGTTTTTTCAAAATAAAACTATATAGTTAAATAATTAATTAATTCACAATTAATCAATTACCCATAATTATCACATAATTATTTCCTTGCCTTGAAAAATTAACTCCTTTGTAATTTAGTCATTCTCTCTACAAATCTTTCTTTTGACATCCTTACCATTGACAGTGTAGGATAGAGGTGATCTGGGGACCATGGACCTATAATACAAAGCTCCAATAAACCATATTATTAATCAAACTCTTTAATCTAATAATCTTATTTATTAATTCCATGATTACTCCACTATAAATATGGAATTGTACTCTAAGTATTTATAGAATTATATTTACAAAGTTTTCTCTTGTAGTCCATTGGTATAATTAAGATATGTAGTTCTGTCCTCCATTATTGGTTCGTTAATTAGAGCTGGTCAAAACTACCATTTTACCATTCTAATTACCTCTCATTCCTTAAGTACCATTAATTCACTAGCGAATAATTAATTTATAATCTAATTATAGATTTGAGCTCAATAACTATTCATTTCTAGAATTAACCCTTAAGGCAACCAATATTCGATCCGTTAGGAAAGCATGGATTCCAATATTGTAATTCATGTTCCCAGGCATCCAATGATGCTCCAAAACAAAAGTCATTAGCCTTATTATTTTAAGAGACCTTAAGGAGTGAATCAAAAGATCCAATAAACACAAACAGGAGTTCATGAATACTCAGGATTTAGACTGATCTACAATTGATCATCTATAATGATAAGAATTAAATCTTTATGTCAAACAGTAAGTTTATAAAGATAATTAATTTGGGACGTTACAACTATCCCATCCTTATAGAAATTCTGTCCTTGAAATTTGTTAGAATAGCTCGGGATATCGATCGTACATATCAGTCTCAAGTTCCCAAGTTGCCTCATCCACTTTGCTATTCTTCCACAACACTTTCACTAAGGCAATGGTCTTGGTCCGCAATACTTTATCTTTTCGGTCTAGAATTTGAACCGACTTCTCCTCATAAGACAAATCTTGATCCAACTCATGGATACATGAAATACGTTGTGAACCTCTGATAAGGCTGGAGGCATTTCCAATCTGTAAGCTACCTCTCCAACCCATTCCAGAATCTAAAAGGGGCCAACAAATTTAGGACTTAACTAGCCTCTCACTCCAAATCATTTCACCCCTCTCAAGGGAGAAACTCTGAGAAACACATGATCACTGACTTGAAACTCTACACTCATGCGTCTCAAGTCTGAGTAAATCTTCTGTCGACTTTGGGAGGCGAGCATTCGAGCTCTAATCTTCTCAATCGCCTCATTGGTCCTCTGAACAGCCTCAGGACCTAAGTTCTTCCTTTCGCCCGTCTCATCCCAATGGATGGGCAATCTACACTTCCTCCCATACAACATTTCGTACGGAGCCACTCCGATTGTCGCCTGATAGTTTTTATTATAAGAAAAATAAATCAAAGGGAGATACTTACTCCAAGATCCCCCAAAGTCCAGCACACAGGCCCACAACATATCCTCCAATATCTGAATCGTCCTCTCAGACTGTCCATCCGTCTGAGGATGATAGGCGGTACTAAACCGCAGCTGCGTGCCTATAGCCTTCTGCAGGCTCTCCCAAAAATTAGAGGTGAAGGTGGGGTCCCTGTCATATACTTTCGACCTCGGAGCCCCATAAAGTCGCACAATTTCATTCACAAACAACTCAACATACTGCTCCACCGTATGATTTGTCTTAATATGCAAAAAGTGAGCTGATTTGGTGTAACTATCCACAATCACCCACATAGAGCATACTGTCCTACTATTTTTGGTAATCAAACCACGAAATCCCTGCTGACCTTTAATGTTCAGCCTTCACCTGCTGACATGTCAAACACGTGGCTACATAATCTACTACGTCTATTTTCATCCCCAGCCACCAATACATAGTTCTCAAGTCTTGGTACATCTTCGTCGTACTCGGATGTAAGGAGTAGGGATTAGTATAAGACTCATCTAAAATCTCTCGCCCGATACCAGAATCCATCGGAACGCCGATCCGACCCTTGTACCTTAGTAAGCTCATCTCCGAAACAGAATAGTCCCTAGCCACTCTGTCCAAGACCTCCTCCCTGTGCTTCCTCTTTTTGCGCTTTCTTGATCCTCTCAAGGAGTGTTGGCTGAAGAGTGATATTAGCTAGATAACCAACTACCAATTCAATTCCTGCTTTGGTCATATCTTCAGCTAACCTCTCTGATATATGCCTTGAACTGAATAACTGCCCTGGGCCCTTTCGACTTAATGCGCTGGCCACCACATTGGCCTTCCCTAGATGGTATAGAATGTCACAATCGTAGTCCTTGACCAATTCCAGCCAATGCATTTGGTGCATATTCAAGTCCTTCTGAGTGAAAAGTACTTTAAACTTTTATGGTCGGTGCATATTTTGCACTTCTTCCCATACAGATAATGCCTCCAAACTTTTAGTGAAAATACCACCGCTGCCAATTCCAAATCGTGAGTGAGATACTTCTGCTCATACTCCTTCAACTGTCTTGACGCGTAGGCTATCACCTTTCCAGCTTGTATCAATACCAAACCCTACCTCGAAGCATCGCAGTAGACTACAAACTTCACATTGTCTGATGGTAGACTCAATACCGAGGCGGTAATCAGTCGTTGATTTAATTCCTTGAAACTGTTCTCACATCTATCTGTCCAGACATACTTTGTCTTCTTACGCGTCAGCTCAGTCAACGGTGTAGCTATTTTAGAGAATCCCTCAAAAAACCGCAGATAGTACCCTGCTAATCCCAAGAAACTCATAACCTCTGGTACACTGCTCGGCCTGGGCCAATCTCTCACTGCCTCAATCTTGCTTGGGTCCACCGGAATCCGCTCCTTACTCATAATATGGCCTAGAAATGTTACTTGGGGCAACCAAAACTCACATTTGCTAAACTTAGCATATAGCCTATGCTCTCTCAACCACTGGAGTACCAAACGAAGATGCCGCTCGTGCTCTGTCTCTGACCAGGAGTACACCAGTATATCATTGATGAATACGATCACAAACTTATCTAAATAATACCCTATTCATCAAGTCCATGAAGGCTGCTGGGGCATTGGTTAATCCAAAGGACTTGACCATGAATTCATAATGTACATACCTTATGTAGAATGTGGTCTTTGGTATGTCCTCCTCTTTAATCCTTAACTGATGGTAGCCAGACCGAAGGTCAATCTTAGAGAATACCGTCTTCCCCTGTAGCTAGTCAAACAAGTCATCGATCTTGAGCAGTGGATACTTATTCTTAATGGTCAACTTCTTCAGCTCTCTGTAGTCAATGCACATCCGTAAGGTCCCGTCCTTCTTCTTGACAAACAACATTGGAGCGCCCCTGGCAAAAAACTAGGTCTAATAAATTCTAGATCCAGTAACTCATGCAACTGAATGTTTAGTTCCTTCAACTCTGCTGGATCCATTCTATATGGTGTCCTAGATACTGACTCTGCCCTTGGAACCAACTCTATGATGAATTTGATCTCTCAGTGTGGTGGCAACCCTGGCAGGTTTGCTGGGAATACATCAGGAAACTAACATGCTAGTTTGGTCTCATCCGATTCAATTGAAACAACCCTAGAGGTATCCACTATGTTTGCTAGGGTTCCTATGCAACCTTCTTGCATTAGGTCTCTAGCCTTCAGTGCAGAGATCATAGGTACTCGTGGCCTACTCACTGTCCCCACAAATACAAAGGGCACCTCCCCTTCCGGTTCAAATGTCACCATTCTTCGCTTGCAGTCTATCGTCTCCCCATACTTTGATAACGAGTCCATCCCCAAGATCATATCAAATTCATCCATTGCTAGCTCAATCAGATCCACATACAACTCCCTACTGTCTATCTCTACTGACATTGCCCTAACCCATCTCCTAGAGACTACCAGTTCCCTTGTTCGCAACAAAGTTCTAAATGCCCTAGCATACATATCACAAGGTCTACACAAATGATCTATCACTCTAGCAGAAACAAACGAATGAATAACTCTTGAATCAATCAAAGTAGTAAATGAAGAACTAGCACTAGAATTCTGACTTGTCACAACCGAGGGACTAGCCTCAACCTTAGTCTAGGTCAAGGAAAATACTCTGGCTAAAGTGAGGCTATCACTTCCTCGCTTCTTCTTTCCTGGCTTGCGGGCAGTCCTTCCTCAAGTGACTGACACTCCCATAAGTGAAGCATGCTCTGACTCTGCACTCCCCTAGATGTCACCGCCTGCACCGTGGACACTCTAGGAAGCTTCTCCAGTTCTCTCCCCCGCCCTGACGGCCACTGAAAGCACCCTGTGCCCTCCAATCTGAACCAGGAGAAACAAAGGAATCTGGGGCCATTCTCTTCTGCTCACTAGGGCCATTACCCCGGCTAGAACTAGTAAAAGGAGGCACCATCCTCCGTGCATCTTGCCTTGCAGCGCCCTCTCTCTAGATCTGATCTTCACCCTCTCAGCTGTGAGGGCCTTCTCCACTACCTGTGTATAGGTGGTAGTCCTCGAATCTAATGTTATCTTGACATCATGGGCTATCATGATGTTAAATCCCCGCACAAATTGACCCCTTCGTTCCATATCAGTAGGCACCAAGTCCGGTGCGAACTTCGCCAACCGGTCAAACTTCAGTGCATATTCTGCAACCGTCATTCGGTTCTGCGTCAGGTTAATAAACTCGTCCACCTTTGTAGCCCGGACTGCAACACTGTAGTATTTATCATGAAGACATCTCTAAATTCTTCCCAGATCATAAATTTTACATCCCTCCTATGGGACACAACTTCCCACCAGATGCGGGCATCTTCTCTCAACATATAGCTGACACAGGTCACCCTCTCGTTCCCTTCCACCCTTATGAAATCTGGGATGGAGGAAGTCATATTCATCCACAGCTCTGCCCGTAGTGGGTCTGAGCCACCCTCAAAGGTGGGAGGGTGCTTCTTCTTGAACCTCTCATATAAAGGCTCCCACCTATTCTCCATCATAGGCTGGGCTGGCACTGTTACCACAGCCTGTGGAATCTGTAACCCAATACCCCGAGGAGGGCTTGTTGCCTCAACTATCAGAGCTCGTCTTCCATTTACTGAAGCCTAATTGATCGCAGAGGCATAGCATCAAAATTCCTGTAATCAATGACGCCGCACATCAGGCACGATAACAACATCCAAAACCACCTCCCAATCCCATTAGCTAGTCACAAACAACTGATCAACACATCACACACATTGCATAAGCATATAACAATCAAGGGGCTATGCCCTGGCATCATACATATATAAAAATATTCATCATGCTCTGTCTACAATATTCAGGCAAACAGGGCAACTCAAGCAAGCAGTTAAACACATAGTTCATTTAATACCGACCAACCCTGAATCGAGCTTGTCTCTGATAGCGAGCGTACATGTTCGGTCGCTCTCTAGGAACCATAAACCTTGGCACGCTCTGATACCAAGTTGTAACACCCTACTACCTTAGAGCCATTACCATGTGATTTATAAATGTTCCATTAGCTCACTAATCGTGGTTTTAGGTTGAAAAGTGTGATTAAAATTAAAATAAAGACTCATTTAACAACATTAATTATAAAAGATTTGGACATACATTAAAAGCATAAAAGTTATACATTGGGATCCCAAAATACTGTTTAAAAAATGTTTTACAATTGAAAAGTGTAGATACATTCGACCTAAGCGAAAAAACCAACTGTTGACCCTGATTTTGGTCAACTGACACGGAGTCAAAATACGCTTGACGTGGATGAATGCGTTGAAAAGAACGTGATGATGAAAATAATAAGAACACGATATTTTATAGTGGTTCGGCCCCAAGATCTGGTAATAACCTACGTCCACTTAGATTGTTATTGATGTGAGAATCAAAGGAGTGATCAAAGAACTAGGGTTCAATGAGTTTCACTAACCTCTGAAGAACAATACAATATCTCAAATAGAATTACTCTAGTCTCAAATAATTCGAAAGCCAAAAGTCCCTTCCTTGAGCTATCTTTCTCTATTTATAGGCTCAAGGGGGATTACATGAATCTGTTACAGATATTCTCTCCTAAATAATCAGATACTCAGGAGATTGTGGGAGTCAATTTCGGGATTTACAAAGATCTTTATAGAAACGTCATGAAGCATGCGGAACCTGCGACCAAGCTGGTCGCAGGTAAACTTCGGCTGCTTACATGCTTATAATTTGTCTTCTGGTCGATACCCTAGCAGAGTTCCTCCAAGTGTCAGCCACGTGTCCGGGAATCACTTGCCACGTCATCTACGCCAGTTTTTTGGATAACATTTGCCCCCCAAGTTTATTTATTACGAGCAATAAATAAACTTTTGAGGAAATGACCCTTTGGTGACCCCGCCATACGTGTTAGAACCCTTCGTGTGTTCTTGAAAAAAGCAACCTACTCTTGTCCAATCATGACTTTTCGCTTCCCCAGTAATGATTCGACGGCTATCTCATTTCCCCATACTTCGAAAAGGGGAAGCTGATGATTAATCCCTTTTAATGCCACACACAAAACTTATATATAACATCTCTGAAGTTCTCTTTTTCTTTTTACGCACGCCATTACTCTTTCAAGAAACCCTAAAACCAGAGCTTCCATTTTCTTCCAGAGACCATCCTTCTGCGTTCTCAAGACTCAACCCGAGAGTTCCCTGATCTCCGAAAACTCTCACCAATCTCCACGACTTTCTTTCTGGTAAGTCTTGGAATCTTTTTGTTTCATATTTTTGTAATGCATGTTTTTTGTATGTTGATTGTTGGGTTCATCTATTTTTGGGTTGAGATGCTTGTCAGTTAGAATGTCTTGTGGGTGAAAAAAGTTACGAGTTAGTTTGATAGTTGAGATCATACTTTTTAGGACGTAAAACCGAAGTAAGAGTTCCATTTTTAGGCCAGCCGAAAAAACAAGTTTTTCCCGCCCTCAGGGGAGTTGAAAAAGCTTTTACGAAAAACTTTTTGCTTTCACCCTTTGATCCGTTTCTCAAACTGCTCGTGTGGAAAATTTTAGCTTTTGTTTAGAATGCTGCTGTATAAAACTTAACTTTTATACTCGACCAGCGTTATTCTAAAAAGTCTTAAAAATTCTCTATTCTCACCTCCCGATTCTTCTGTTTGCAGACTTTAATGCCAGATTTGTGGGGAGGTGAACGGCCCATCGACGACGATCTTCTTGCCCAGCTGCTCGAAGGCGAAGAACAATCGTCCGACCGAGTTTCCGAAATCCCATTTTCACGATCTTCTTCTAGACCTCGTCCATCACCTCCTCAAATGGCCCATTCTAAATCTTTAGGCAAGAAAAGACCTGACTCCGAAGATAGCCCAAACTCTCCTGCCCAGCCTGATTCACAGGTTAGGGTTCCTTCGACTAGTGGTCGAGAAAATCCCGCTCCTGACCTTAATATCCAAATCAGAGCCCGCCCTCGTCATCAAAATCTTCCTAATGTCGAGTGGTATCTCTCCCCGACCAGCCACGTGACTCCTCGGATGCTTGCCAACTACCTCAGGAAGTATCCTCTCACAGGGGTCAATCTCAAAATTCCTGCTGCAGACCAAAGGGCTAACCTTCCCAGGGGTGTATATAGTGCTTGGTCTAGGTATCATATAGAGGCGGGGGCTACCCTCCCTCTATATCCTTTTTATCAGGGGGTGGCCAACTATTTTGGTGTCGCCCCCTTCCAAATTACTCCGAATGGATATAGAATGCTGGCCACACTCTATATCCTGTAAAAACTTAAAAAATGGCCAGAACCTACCCCCCATGAGGTCAATTATCTCTTTGACCTCAAGTCCAACCCTCAACAGTATGGGACTGGCTTCTTCCATCTTTGTCACCAGGAGACAAATCGAACGTTCTTGAGTGACACTACACACATATCCAACGTGGGGCAATACAGCAAGGAGTACTTCCTCACTCCGGACATGACCAGCAACAACCTGGCCTTCGCTCGAGGAGGTAAGTGCTGTTTTTACTGGTCGATACTTTTCATCAACGAATTTCCCTTCATTTTTCTTAAAGTACACTTTGTCTTTCAGGCCCATGGTTACGTCCAACCCCAACACCAGACATGGTGTTGAGGTCCACCGCATTGGCCAGGATGACAGACGCAGAAAAAAGCGTCAAGTCCCTGGTTACTGATGAAAATCTGAGGCTATCTGGCCTCCTGGCTCCTCGCCATGAAACAAGAGGACCCGTGGTAGCAGATGCCATTGCCGAGGGGGATCCCGAGCAGCAACCCCCTGCGTCCCCTCCACGAAGGAGGCCGACGGGGGTTACAATCAGGGAACCCACGGGCAATCCTTCCGCACCCCAAGGCAAGGGGAAACAAAAGGCAACAGAACCTGTTGTGAACTTGGGGGAATCCTCCGATGAAAACGGTACAGTCATTTCGCTTTTAAATAGCTTGCCAATTCCCTGTCACTTGTTTGACGGGGAGGGAAACTTTACGTATACTCCAAATCTAGGGCCAGACTTCTTCATGCCAGATAGTGAGTGTGTGACTAATAGAGTCAATAGTATAGCGACCAGTAGTTGTAGCTCGGGTATTAAACTTTGTGACCTCTTTCCTATTTTATCAAGAGTTTTTATCTGCCTTTATCTTATCATTTGCATATGTTTACTTGTATGTAGATATGGCCGCTCCCAATGTCTTCGACTTATATCAGACTGAGTAGGAGGTTGAAGTCCCTCTGGTTCGGCGAAAGACGTCCAGGAGGCATAACGACGAATCGAGCCAAGGACCTCCTGCCAAGAAGGGTCAAACAGAAGATCCTTCCAAGGATGTGCCAACTGGGCAAACTTCTGCCCAGCCTTCGGTTCCTGTTGAGAAGGAAACCCCGCCTGCTACGACGAACCCTCCACCTGCAGCTGCCAAAGAACAAACCCAGCGGGACGAAGCTCTTGGGGCCAAACTCTCGAACCGCGCCTTGCGAGCAGCCAAGGACCGCCTTGCACACATCGTGAGGTACGACCGCTGCAAGGATGCAATGGCTGAGGCAGAGAATATGGGGGTCGACCAAATTCTGAACAGGGCCCTAAACGAAATGGCCAGCGGAAGCATTTCTTATCTCTTTGGCCTTCGTCTTTTATTCTTGGCAACAGACTCTAACTTTATCTTTTGTCCACAGGCTTTGCTGACTGCAACTGCTGCTCGTACCCATGCCCAAGCTACCATCGACCAGGCTCGGGCAAAGGCCATCGAGAGGTACCAGGCGAAAGCTGCTGAGGAGCTTCAGGCTGCAGAAGCCAGGCATGCTAGGGAGTTGGAGGCGGTCACCCAGCAGAAGGATGCTGCGGTGGCAAAGCTGGCGGAGGTCGAAGCTTTGAAGGCAGCTTTTAGGAAGCAGAGAGATGAGTACCAGGAGGCCAGCCGAGTCCAATATCGCGAATGCAAGAGACTCAAAGAGGAGCTTCTTGCCAAGGACAAGGCCATGGATGCTCTTGAGAGCCAAACAGAGCAGCTGAAGCTTACCAACGCCAAAGATCTGGAAAGGTACAAGAATGCGACGCTTCAGTGTTTCTATGACTTCTGGAAACACAACCCGGGCGCCAACTTTGACTACCTTTCAGAAGATGTCAGGAATGCTGAGCTGGCCCGCTGCACTGCTCGATTGGCTGAAGAAGAGGAAAGAGCAAGGATCCCTGCCTCCCCAAGCATCGCTGGCGCAGAGGAAGGAGGAGTCATTGAGGATGCGACCAATCAAAATGTTGATAAAGACCCTCCTGCTCCTGATGCTTCTTGAACTTTTTTTATTTTTTCTTTGTTTAATTACACGACCTACGGGTCGTGATGCAAAGACTATATATTTATATATATTTTTTTGAATTTGCTGCATGGGCAGCAAACTTTCCTTTTATTTGAACAGCTACATCCAAGCAGTGATGCTTGCGGTGTAAAAGACTGCATTATAATGTTATAATATTTTCATTTACTATAAGATCTGTCCGTATGACCGAACTTAGCATAGTACTTTGGTTTGATTTAACAAAATATAAATTTTGAAAAATACTCTAAGTACCTTAGCATGCTTTCACTTATTTTGTTCATGTGTTTACATACCTTTTGATATGCTTTGCTATCGATGTGCCTTATATGCCCCCCAAGTGATCGAGGAGCTTTAGGTCCTGGGTCACTTGCCTTGACCACGACCTGTTCGAACATTTCAGCTCGGTAGGAAACGTAATACTTGTAATACAGCAAAACAACACACGTAATGAACAAATACTTGTAAAAATAAATTTACAAAAGTTGGCAAGAATGACTGGCTGCGCACAGTCCCTTATAATCTCGTATTAAAAATGGACTAAACATGTCTTTACGAGTGATCCTAAAAAAGGATCTTACATATATAAGTGATTAGCCATACAACGTGGCTAACCCTTTTTTGCAAAACTTATAAAAATTAAAATTTAATACAAGCCAGTCCTTTAAAAAGGACTGTTCACTGATAATACTTGTGCAGGTGTTCTCCATTCCAATAACGTGGAACAAGATCTCTGTTTAGGTGTGCAAGTTTGTAGGTGCCGGGGTGAAGGACTTCTTCAATCTGGTAAGGTCCTTCCCAATTAGGTCCGAGTACTCCAGCAGTGGGGTCGCAGGTATTCAAGAAAACTCGTCGTAACACCAAGTCACTGACGTTGAATTTTCTTTCTTTTACTTTTGAGTTAAAGTACCAGGCGACCTTTTGCTGGTACGCAGTAACTCGGAGTTGGGCTTTGTAACGCCCTACTTCCTTAGAGCCGTTACCAAGTGAGTTTTAAGACAAAACAGTGTGCAATGAACTCGCTAACCGAGGTTTTGAAACAAAAGTGTGACTAATTAAAAGTTAGGGCTGTAATCTTAGAAAAATGCGTTGTTTCAATAAAACTTCTAGTATTTAACATTTGGGATCCCAAAATAAGGTTTGAAAACTATTTACATCTTAAAATAAGTTTACAATTGATCAGTTATAAAAATCATAGATTATTACAGCCATTTTCAAATAAACCCCCAACCAAAGCAGTCGGGCAGGCCAAACATGTACGCGTCGCTTCACGCTCTCCGTACTCATGGTTGGTTGACTCAGTCATTGCCCTTACCTGCAACACAGAGCACCCGTGAGCCGAAGCCCAGCAAGAAAACTCATGCAGAACCTAACATATGCAATTTATACAGTTTATCATAACCGATAATCCACAGATAAACAAGTCAACCATTAGACTAAGAAAACACGGCCATGCCACCCCAGAAGCCTTACTGAAGCCTGGGGTCTCGGTCCTCACCGTAAGGATATCATATGTATCCACCGGGCCCTGCCCTGACTATAAGCATCCCATGTGCTAAGTGTTACTTTCGACCCCACGGCCGTACCCGGCCTACGCCGCACTCGGCCCTTGCCGTTCATTTCATTATAATCATATATAGCATAAATCAAGCAACATTCAAACAAATGCCAATTTATTTAAATCTGCACCCTAACATGTAATGCAATATAGGGCCACGCCCGACAATCATCTCATCATGCAACATGAAATATAGGGCCATGCCCCGCAATCACACTATGGGCCCATGCCCTATCCTACGGGTGTTATAGTTTTCTTACCTTTCCTTTCTGTAGCTTAGATCACCTGACTCCTTGAGCACGATCCCACTCGAGCCTTAGCGCACACCTAGGCACAAACATAGGTCAAAGTCAACACCGAACCCCAAGTCCGAATACCTAGCCTCGGGACCAATCCTGAGCCCCCGGGATGTCCTAAATCCCCAAAACAACGTGGTGGAATCGAGCCCCGAACCCTAGGTCAAAATCCCTCATCAAAAACCCAAAAATTCACCTCTGTGAACAGTACAGCGCTACAGCGCTCTAAAGAGGGCACTGTAGCGCTACAAGCAGAACTCACCTCCCCAGAACAGGGGCTAGCGCTACAGCGCCCACTGACTAGCGCTGTAGCGCTAGTTGCAGCCCAGAAAAACCCAAAATCGCATTTCTGCGATTTCTTTCAACCAATCTCAAACCAAACTTCCCCAAATCTTTACCAAACTCAAAATCAAGCTTATGAACACTCTCCATTCATCCCAAGCATCCCAAACCCTCAAATCCCAAGAACATTTATCCCAAATCTCAAAATCTACCATGATCAACCCTAAACTCAAAAATTCAGTCAACAACAAGTTAAAGGCTTAGAATTCTTACCATTAATGCAAATTTCGACCTTGATTCAACCCTAGGCCTCCTTAGCTTGTTCATCATCAAAGCTTGCTCAGAAATTCCCTAAAATTCCCATCAACTCAGCTCAAAACACAGCTCAAACCATCAAAAACCCTTAAAACTGAAATCTCTAAAACTTACTTCAAAAGTTGATGTGTTCTTGCCAAATATTCAAGTCTAACCCAAGATCCTTGGTGCACAGCCTACCATTGCTCTCCACTAAGCTTTGCTCCAAGAAAAATGGAGCGGAATGGTGCAAAAATGCACAAACCGACCCTTGTGAAAACCCCTCTGTTTTCTCTCTTTTCTTTCTTTCCTTATTCTTTCTTTTCTTTTCTTTCAGCATTCTCACTCTCTATAAAGCCTTATAAAAACCTATCTTTAAAAGCCAAATGACCAAAATGCCCTTCCTATTAACTCTAAATCCTTTTGTCCAAATAGGGCCATTTTAGTCATTTTACCCAATTCCCGCTAATCCTCAAGTGTCTCTAATATTTTCCCGCTACCTTCCAACACCTGATAAACCACCAAATAAGTACCCCCATCATCAAAATAAATCTCAATCTATTCACTGAATTCCTGTTCATACCCCCAGGCTCGCCCCGAGCCGGGTATAAATTCCCGTCATGACTTTCCGCTAGCCTGCTCACTGGGATCGCCTCGAGTCACAAATCACAGATACACCCACATACCACTGTGGTCTCAACAATCATCGCATATCAATACAGTTATGCCCAACATGGCCAAAATTACAGTTATGCCCTACTAACACGATCCGGGCCTACATGCATACTAATATACATAGTCATGCATCTCAGATAAACAAATAGTCATATAACATGCTTTAAATCATAACCATGCATTTAACTCATCAAATCACACATAAATCCAATCATGCCCTCCTAGCACACTAATCAAGGCCTTTAAGCCCTTTTAGTGATTTTGGGTCGTTACAGCCTGCGTTGGTCGTTGGGTCCCCGTGCATTATCATGCTGTGGGGGACCTCGGACCGTAGAGCCTAACTCTGAGTTCCTCCTGTTACCAGGAGGATGCTGTCCTCTGTTCAGAAGGTTCAGCTCGTCGCCCCTATGGCGTCTAGGACTACGAGGCTGCTGCCCGGTCCTATTCTGCCTCTGCTGCGGGGGATTGCCACGACCAGCTTGGGAAGGAGGCTGTGCCTCAGGGTCTCATAGAGGGACATCGTCCTGAGGCGCTGGTTGCTGCTCGAGCCTTTGTGGGCTCGAGGGTTGGATAGGCGGACTAGGATTGGGACCCCTCTGGGGTGGCCCATTCGTAGGTTGATAAGGCTGTGAGGCAGGTGCAGCCTGATTCCTAGCCAATTGCAGGGCTGCCTCGAGGGATGCCATGGCTTCGCTCTAGAGATGGTCCATCTTCGTCTGTCTCTCACTTAACTCCGCGCACTGCCGTTCAATCTCTTGCTGCTGCCGCGCCATGATTTCGGCAGCACTTTCCTGACTGGCCCTCAGATTGGCCAGCTCTTCATGCAATGCCCCCAGAGTACTCTTCAGCGTCGCGTCATCCATTTCTTCCTCCTCAAAGTCCAAATGTGGCTCATCCTCAGCCACGCTTGCAGGAGGAGGAGGAGGCGGGTTTGATGGTGCAGCGGCGGCCGCCTGTCCAGTTTTCCTTGCAGTTTTCGCCATTGGTTTTCTCAACGGTGATATATCAAGCTCTCAATGAAAGCACCAGAATGTTGACCCTGATTTTGGTCAACTGACACGGAGTCAAAATACGCTTGACGTGGATGAATGCGTTGAAAAGAACGTGATGACGAAAATAATAGGAACACGATATTTTATAGTGGTTCGGCCCCAGGATCTGGTAATAACCTACATCCACTTAGATTGTTATTGATGTGAGAATCAAAGGAGTGATCAAAGAACTAGGGTTCAATGAGTTTCACTAACCTCTGAAGAACAATACAATATCTCAAATAGAATTACTCTAGTCTCAAATAATTCGAAAGCCAAAAGTCCCTTCCTTGAGCTATCTTTCTCTATTTATAGGCTCAAGGGGGATTACATGAATCTGTTACAGATATTCTCTCCTAAATAATCAGATACTCAGGAGATTGTGGGAGTCAATTTCAGGATTTACAAAGATCTTTATAGAAACGTCATGAAGCATGCGGAACCTGCGACCAAGCTGGTCGCAGGTAAACTTCGGCTGCTTACATGCTTATAATTTGTCTTCTGGTCGATACCCTAGCAGAGTTCCTCCAAGTGTCAGCCACATGTCCGGGAATCACTTCCCACATCATCTACGCCAGTTTTTTGGATAACACCAACTATTACAACATATCCTGCAAAACAACCCCGACCGTGGCAGCTAGGTAGGCCGAACATGTACACACCGCTCCTCGCTCTTCAACTCATGGTTGGTCAACTTTTCCCTTGCTATTACCTGCACCATAGAGCACCCGTGAGCCGAGGCCCAGCAAGAAAAATCAACACATAGCATATCACAATCCAATCCAAGAATATACAACTTAAATAGATGATTGATTAAACATATAGCAGCCTATGTCAACCCAGGTGCTTTACCAGACACTAGGTTCAAGGTCTTCACCGAGCGAGTGGATAGAACACCCTTAGAGGGTCTCGGCCTAGCGGCATGCATTCAACATGCTTAATGCTGATCCCGACCTTTGTCGTCCCCAGCCTTCGCTGTTCCTGGCCTTTTCCATTCTCGGCCTTCGCCTTCTCAGCCTTTGCCGTTTTCGAGCTTTGCTATTCATTCATAATCATGCACCACATAGCATAGCATTTACAAGTATTCACATATATATTAAACAAAAATAATAGGGACATGCCCTGAAACACAAATAATGGGGCCATGTCCTACTCTATGGGCACAAACAGTTTTCTTACATGTGTCTCGAGCTGATAGATTAACGCGATCCCGAGCACAATCCCCGAGACTTGACATAAATCATAGTCACAATTCATCAATAATAACAATCCATCAAGCCCTAAACCAAATAAGAACTTTGGTATATTATTCTAGCCTTCGAGACCTCGAATTCTACTAAACCGGGTAGTAGGATCCTTCCTGAGCCCTAAGATTTGGGAAACTGAGCTTAAAACCCAACATAGGCCATCTCTCCTAATTTGAGTCGCGACCTGCCCCCTAGGGCCGTGACCCACTGCAATTAAGAGAACACGACTCTTTCATCTGGGGAACACGGGTCACGGTGCGCACTGCCTGCACAAAATCAGAGGCTTCCCAGGCCTCTTCGCACACATGGGCTGTGGTGCCTGAAGAACAGGGCCACGGTGCGAGCCCCAAAACCTAGAAATCCATGCTTTTTTCACTATGTTTTTCTCAACCAGACTTACAAATTCATACCCTAAACAATATCTAAACCTAAAATTAAGTCTAGAATTCTCATCCACACAGTCTAAGTATCACAACAACCCCAAGAATTATTCCATAAGCTCATCAAAACTCAAAACCAATCTAGAGTTCAACCATCATGCAAGCTTTTGGATCATAACATAATTCAATAGAAAAGATCAAGTTTGAAACCCCCACCTCACTGAGAATTCAACTGAGTTAATCCCTAAGCACTTCAAACCTCCAGTTCTTAAATTCCTTAGCCAACTCCTCATAATTCACAAAGCTTCCAAGCTTAGAGAGGGAGAGAGAGAGTACCACGTAGAGAGAAAGAGGGAGAGATGATGTTGTTCTATTTTGTCTTCTAAGTTTATGGTGGGTTCTAGTGTTCCTAGCCAAAACCAAGTTTATCCACAGCTTTCAAAATATCTAAAATGCCCTTAAGTCTATCCTTAATACTTTAATGCCACCAAGGGCAATCCATTCTTTATCACATCTCGCTAATTCCTCGAGTGTTCCTATAATTCCTCCTTCAACCCTGACATACTTAAACAATCACTAAATCACTCCCCGTTATCAGGATATATAGAACACATACTATGTTCCCAAGCTACCCCTAGGCTCCCCCCGAGCTGGGTACTCGACCTCGTTATGACTATTTCACTATTCCGCTCCCTAGGACTGTCTCAGATCACACATCACAAATATATCACCACAATCTTGTGGTATCAAGCACAACATACATATAAGTTACATTTATGCCCTCAACGAGCCAAAATTACAACTATGCCCTTGCTAACCAAAATGGGCCTACATGCATATTTAATTCACCTAAACATGCATTTATAATCACATAATCATTTAATCCATGTATTAACATAATTAAATCAAATATTGCCCTCCCATAAAACTAATCAAGGCACTAAGCCTTATTAGCAAATTTGGAACGTTACAATAGTATTGGTCATACAATAGCAGCCAGAGATTGAGAATCATTGGGAACTATTGTATGAACGGTTTAGGAAAAAGCACCCTCCAATTTCGAGGGAAGCGCAAATCCACTCAAGGGAGAGTAGTGGATGAGTTTGATTGCAGCCATCCTAGATTTTATGAGAGTGGTGGGTAACGAGAGAGTGGTCTGAGCCATGTACATGTTTCAGGAGGATGCCTGAATTAGGTGGGAGGTGGTGTCCCAGACTAGGGACATGACCACAATGAAATGGGAGGAGTTTAGAGATTTTTTTAAAGAAAAATATTATAAAGATATAGTGAGAGTTGCGACGGTATATGAATTTAATAGTTTGGTTCAGGGAAATATGTGAGTAACAGAATATGCCTTGAAGTTTGATAGACTAGCCAAGTTTGCTTTGGACTTGGTGCCTACTGATGTGACCAGGAAGAAGAGATTCCTCAGAGGTCTGAACTCTATGATATCCCGAGATGTCAGAATTACTACAATGCTTGGAGTGACGACATACAATCAGGTGGTAGAGAGTGCCCTTATTGCAGAGGGGGCTGAAAACAAGATCTGGCGCGAGAACACGGCCATAAGGGATACCAGGAGGATGGGACCTCCATTTACAAGTTTTGGTAGGGCGGAGGCCCTAGTGACAAGAAAAGAAATACCCCTGATACCTTTTCAGCTTTAGGCCTCGATAGGAGGCCACGAGGCGTACAAATTGGCCACTAGAGCGACAACAAGGTTTAGAGGACTTATCTAGAGTATGCTAGATGTAGAAGACGTCATCTAGGAGAGTGTCAGGAGAATGCATGCTTTTTATGTTGAATAGTGGGGCATCTCAAGAAAGACTGCCCAAGGGTGTAGAAAGAAGATCCAAAAAATGCAGACAACTTGACTCCAGCTCGAGTGTTCATACTGACACAGGAAGATGCTGAGGCTAGTCCCTCAGTAGTGACATGTCACCTTTCTAGTGCTGACACTTCTTACACTGTATTGATTGATTCTTGTGCTACTCACTCATTTGTTTCTAGTAGAGTAATTGATAGATTGTGTAGGCCTTGTGACTATTATATTGCAGGGTTTGGGACCTTATTGCCGACTGGGGAGCTGGTAGTCTCTAGGAGATGGGTTAAATTATTGCCAGTGGTGGTTAACAGTAGTGAACTATCACTGGATTTGATTGAGTTGGTTATGAATGATTTTGACATGATTCTAGGAATGGATTGGTTAGCCAAGTACAGGGCGCCTATAGATTGCAAGAAAAAGATGGCGACTTTTAAGCTTGAGGGCGAAGACCCCTTTGTTTTTGTTGGACTGTGCATGGACCCCGTATTCCTATGATATCAGCATTGAGGGCTAGAGACCTGTTTCAAGGAGGTTGCATAGGATTCCTAGCTAGTGTGACACCACTAAGGTCATGCCAGTGGGACCAGAGGAGACCAGACTGATTTGTGAGTTCATAGATGTGTTCCCTGAGGACTTGCCAGGATTGCCACCGCATCGGGAGATTGAGTTCATTATTGAGTTGGCACCAGGTATAGAACCAGTGGCTAGGGCACCATACAGGATGGCTCCAGTAGAACTGAAGGAGTTGAAGGTACAATTACAAGAACTACTGGACCTAAGATTTATCAGACCTAGCTACTCACCGTGGGGTACACCAGTTCTGTTTGTGAAGAAGAAGGATGGGACCTTGAGAATGTGTATAGATTACAGGGAACTGAAAAAGTTGACTATCAAGAACAAGTACCCACTACCGAGGATTGACGACCTATTTGACCAGTTTCACGGTAAGACAATGTTCTCGAAGATTGATCTTCGATCTGGTTATCACTAGATGAGGATCAAAGATGAGGATATTCCAAAGACGACTTTTCGCACGAGGTATGGGAATTATGAGTTTTTAGTCATGTCGTTTGGGTTGACTAATGCCCCAGCAACGTTTATGGATCTGATGAACATAGTGTTCAAGGATTATTTGGATCAGTTTATGATTGTCTTCATCGATGATATCCTGGTCTATTCTCAGTCCACGACAGAACATGAGCATCATCTCTGGTTGGTACTACAGAGGTTGAGAGAGCACATATTATATGCTAAGTTCAAGAAATGTGAGTTTTGGTTACCTCAGGTGACCTTTCTCAGTCACATTGTTAGTAAGGACAGGATTAAGGTGGAACTATCCAAGATTGAGGCGGTTAGAGACTGGTGAAGATTAAGAAGTGCTTCAGGGGTCAGAAGTTTCCTCAGATTGGCAAGTTATTATCGACATTTTGTGGAAGGGTTCTCAAGGATTGCAACCCCATTGACGGAGTTGACGCGTAAGAACCTGAAGTTTGTTTGGTCAGATAGGTGTGACAACAACTTCCAGGAGTTGAAGCGGCAATTGATCACTACTCTAGTTCTGAGTCTTCCTTCAATCCAAGAGAATTTTTTGGTCTACTACGATGCATCAAAGCAGGGGTTAGGCTATATCCTTATGCAGTATAGAAAGGTGATTGCCTATGCATCACGACAACTAAAGGATTACGAACAATGACACCCTACACACGAATTGGAGTTGGCAGCGGTGATCTTTGCCTTGAAGGTATGTCGACACTACCTTTATGGGGAAAAGTGTGAGATATACACTAACCATAAGAGCTTAAAGTATTTATGTACCCAGAGAGATCTTGACATGAGGCAGAGGTGTTGGCTAGAGTTGGTGAAAGATTATGACTGTGAGATTCTTTACCACCCAGGGAAAGCCAACGTGGTGGCAGATGCCTTGAGTCAGAGAGGTCCGTGACAGTTATTCAGTTTGAAGCAGATATCCAAGGAGTTGGCAGAGGAGATGACTAGAGCAGGGATAGAGTTGGTGGTGGGCCAGTTAGCCAACATCACCTTGCAGTCTACTCTCTTGGAGAGGATTAGGGGAGGATAGATGAATGATCCTCAATTGATGAGGCATAGAAAGGATGTCCTAGCTGGAGTGGCTAGCGACTACACTATTTTAGAAATGAGTTTACAGAGATACATGGAGCGGATTTGTGTTCGGGTGAACTCTGCTATTAGACGAGAGATTCTGGAAGAATCTCATATTACACCTTATTCTCTGCATCTAGGCACCACGAAGATGTACCAGGATTTGAAAACTTTATATTGGTGGCCTGGGATGAAGAAAGATGTGACTAATATGTGGCCAAGTGTCTGACTTGTCAGCAAGTCAAGGCTGAACACCAAAGACCACCAGAGCTATTATAGCCTATGGGTATCCCTGAATGGAAATGGGAGTATGTCACTATGGGCTTTGTGGTTGGATTTCCTAGGATAGTGGGTCAACATGATTCACTATGGGTGATTGTGGATTGGTATACCAAATCATCCAATTTCCTGATAGTAAGGACGAACTTTATAATGGATTAGTATGTTGATCTTTATGTGAAAGAGGTAGTACGCCTTCATGGGGCTCCTAGGTCTTTCGTGTCAGATTGAGACCCCATATTTACTTCCAAGTTTTGGGAAAGTTTGCAGAAAGCTATGGGCACACATTTGAAATTTAGTACAACTTACCATCCTCAGACAGATGGTCAGCTTGAGAGGACGATTCAGACACTGGAAGACATGCTTCAGGCATGTGTTTTGGACTTTGAAGGGTCCTGGAGTAAATATTTGCCTCTGATAGAGTTTTTCTACAACAACAACTATCAGGCAACCACTGGAGTGACTCCATATGAGATGTTGTATGGTAGGAAGTGTAGGTCACCCATTCACTGAGATGAGATTGGTGAAATGAAATACTTTGGTCCTGAAGCAGTTCAGAGGACCAATGAGGCCATTGAGAAGATTAGAGCTCGGATGCTCGCATCACAAAGTAGACAGAACAATTATTTAGATTCGAAGTGTAGGAACGTGGAGTTCAAGATGGGAGACTATGTCTTCCTTAGAGTTTCACCGCTGAAAGGGGTGAAAAGGTTTGGGAGGAAGGGCAAGCTGAGCCCCAGATTTGTAGGACCTTCTGACATCCTAGAAAGGAATGGTCAAGTGGTGTAACACCCTCCTAATCAAGGACCGTTACACTATGTACTTTAAATTTTATTAGACTTGCTAATCAAGTCATTTGGTTATAAGCGTGTAACTAAGGTTAACGTCAAAGGTTAGGGTTAAACTTTTTGGTCAAAGGATATGTTGACTTTTATTTAAAAAGTTTATACATACATGGGATCCCAAAACATTACAACAAAACTTTTAGAAAACATATATATACATCAAAATTACAGCTAGCCAACCTAAGCGTCAAAATCAGGGCTACAACCCTAGTTCCTCTGTGATATGATCAACCGTGGTGGATGAGCAGCCGCATATGTACACGCCACCACCGAAGCTCTCCAACTCATGGCTGGTCAAGCTTTCCTTTTCCCTTACCTGCACCATAAAGCACCTGTGAACCAAGGCTCAACAAGAAAACTTAAACATGTGCTAAATAGGAGTAATAATCTATTCCTATCAACATACAATCATAAATAAATGGTCCTTAGACCATTTTGGGGACGCTGCCCTAAACAGTTGACCTTAGAGTCAATCCCAGGGCCCTATCCCCTAGCTATGTGACCATAGAGTCACCTGGGGCCCTCGCCCTTAGCTCTAGGTAACTAGCCATAGAGCTAGCCAAACACTTTTGTTTTCCATCAACCATTGGGTCGACCTACGTAATAGTACATTGCTAGTTCAAGCCTAAGCCTTTCTACCTGCGCGCTATTGCCATCCTTGACTAATAAGTCAAGCCCTGATCCAGGTATTTGAATATCAATACAGAACTAGATATGGATAGGCATACCTCAACCAAACAAACACGCTTACATATTAATCACATAATATCATCAAGTAACTGTAATCATAGTAATAATCATGCTAATTTAACAGGGCCAAGCCCTAGACGCTCAAACCATGCGAACGGTCATGAAACACTTAAGCAGGTATAAAATATTCAAGTTGTTGACTGGTTTTTTGGTCAACTAACGTGGAGTTAAAATAATTAATTAGAGAGCTTTAATTCAGACAATCAATGAACCATAAATAAGCCAAGAACCTAATAACTATGAGCAATGAATGATAAAAGACACCAGAAATTATAGAGGTTCGGTCCCAAGAAACGGCAATGACCTACTTCCTCTTTAATTTGTATTGATCTTTAAGGTTTACACAAGGTGACCAATGAAAATAGGTACGATTCTAAGTGTAAAAACAATACAGAATGGCAGAAATCACTGCTAAGTGTTCCTAACAGGCTGGTCGGTAGGCTAAAAATCTCCTCCCTTCCACAGTGGTGGAAGACTTGTATTTATACTGTCCCCAATGCCCAGAAAGTTGCACTTGCACCGCAACTGCTGCAAAATATCCCTTCCTTTTCGTAGGTAGTTGCAGTCCTCTTCTTCAATAGATTGGCTGAGTTTTTAGGTGAACTGTTAGGCGTGAGGAGGATGTAACTGACTTCATCTGACCAGGTATACCGAGTTTCTTGGAGAGCATACCGAGCAACCTATTTTCTGGTAAGCATACCACGTAGCTACTTTCTCAGTGAGCATACCGCGCAGTAATTGTTATTCATTTGGCAAGTGTGCTCTCTCCAACTTGTTTGACTGTTGGATGCCTATGCCACGTGTCAAGAATATGATGACATGTGCCCACAATATGATGCCACGTATTCAACCTTCATGCCATGTCACCTGTGTATATTTTTGGGATAACATTTGCCCCCTAAGTTTGCAATGGTCCTGAGCAGTATGTAAACTTTCCTTCTGGATACCACCCCGTCCAGCCTGGTCCGGGGTATGTTATCTTTGCTATGTGGCATCTTCATTTGATTGAGTTGAAGATCTTTGCACTTCTTCAAGTTTCCAAGAAATGACTTTTCACTCTTTCCCGCCTCTTTTTGATACATAAAGTGTCATAATTGGTTATCTTAATAATTGTACCGTTGGTTTGTGTAGTTACTAAAGAATGGCTGACGTGTTGGGAAGTTGAGGCAAAGTGACTGAAAGGATGTGCTTGGTGGTGTGCTGACATGTCTGGGGAGATGTGCTTGCAGCAGTTGAAGGGATGTCTCATCAATGCTCACAGGAGGAGGTAGAGCATTGTACCTGGACTATAAATAGCTTCCTTCTCTTCTGGCTTCATATTTTACAGTCTCTTCTCCTTTCAAACTTCCCAAATGCTTAGAACTTTCCTCTTTGTGAACTTCGAGTTTTTACACTGACCAATGCCCAGCCCGTGATCACTGAAGCTTTTCGGCTCGTGTTACCCCCGCAGACCTACTACCAGTAAGTTCTTTTTTTTCCTCCTTGGTATATCTGTGATTTATGTGAAAATACTTCTGTTTTTCTCTGTGGTCGTGGGTTTTGTTTTTGCCAAACCCTTGGATTTCTTGCATGAATGTTATTTGAATCAGTAAATAAAAAACTACTTTGAGTAGCTCTTGTAACGGTTAATCTGTTTTATTTTCTGATTTTACAAAAAACCACTTTTTTATGTTCGATGTTCTTGAAAAACACCATGAACAGCTCTCTGATAATTTTTTTAGAAAACCCTTCATTTTCTCAGTTTCCTTTACTTTTGATCTTGTCTTCTTACTGGGCGGTATATTGTGCCGTGTTTACTCCTAAGCTGGTCGGTATACCCTATGACAATTATATCGACCGGTGCTGTTCGGTGCTCTCACCTCATTATCCCCTTTTTCTTGTGTGCGCAGACTACTCGAGGGAGGTGATCACTGAACTCCATCACTGTGTCTTCCATTACAATGGCTCGTACCAAAAAGACAACTCAAGGCTCAAAAGAAGAAGATCCTCGCGTGGCACGACATGCTACTGGAGGGGATCCTAAGGAGGCATCACACCCCGAGGAGGAGCTCAGTGGCTCGGGATAGGAAGAAGATTTTGAAACTGAGTATGCTACGGAGATTTATATTGAGGCACCCCTAAACCTATTAGCTGAGAAGGAGGGGGGTCCTCTCTATGTGGCTCCTGCTAGTACTATTTCCATTAAACAAATACAGAACGTGAATGAGCATTTTAAGCTGCAGGGTGTATCCTTCATCAAGCCTCCTGCCTGCCAGAATGCCAATGACCCTGGGGCCCAATTTTGTACCTGGAGCCGATTCCATATGACTGATGGAGCCACTCTCAGCCATACTTTTGGAGTGTGGCTGATTATTTTGGGATTTGCCCAACCCAGATCAGTCCTAAGGGAATTAGGTTTCTTTCTGCCCTTTATGTATTGCACAAATCCTTAAATTGGCCAGTACCTTCTACCCACGAAATTAATTACCTCTTTGACTCAAATCTAGTCCCCGAGAAGGCCGCTTAGGGTATTTCTATTTCAGCCATAGGGATTCCAATATTTACCTGGCCAATAGGGACAACATCTCCAATGTTGGGGAGTATGCCAGCCAGTACTTTCTCACTGAAAATATTGCTGCCACCCACCTATCTTTTCAACGCGATGGTCCTTTTAGTTGTCCCGCCCCTACTTGGGAGATGGCTAAATGGGCTCGTAGGTTGGTTGCCATGAATCCCAACCTTAAAAATATGGTGGCTCTGACCACCATAGAGAAATTAACCAATGCTGGGCTTTACCCAAATCTAGAGGCACAATCCAAGGGTACTACCCCTACTAGACAGTCGCCTAGGAAGCTCTCACCCAGTACTAAGTCGCCCAGTTCTCCGCAATCTAAAAAACAAACCAGGCTATCTGTACCTCCGTCCAGACCTTGTGTGGCCAACCAAACAAGAAGCTTGGCAGGGGTTGTCATTCGAGAGCCTGCTGAGCATAGTGCTCCAAAAGCTGCCACTGCCCCCAGTCTGGAAAGGGGAAGTAGATTGAAGTAGAGCATTTAAACTCAAGCTCCTCAGACACTGATGAGGATGTACTGCCTGGAGCTGTCGACTGCTCGGGGGGGAACGAAGAGGGTGATTTCACTCTCTTTATATAAATTTCTTTGCTTTCTTTCGTAATTATAATTTTTTTTCTTATTCCAATGCTTCTCGGCGCCTTACTAACCTTTTATTTTGATTTGCAGATATGTCGTCTGATACGAACCACACCAACATTGTGATGAAACCCGACACCAAATATGGAACAGCCACCAAGAACATACGAGATTGGAATGGAACCGCGACCCAATGCTTAGCCAAGCACGAACCTTGGTATGAGGAAGACGCCACAAACGGGGATGGACTCCGTTTGATAAGTCAGGATGAACGCCACAAGGAATCTCCTTGATAAGTTCAAAAGTTTCTTCAAGAACTCAAGAAGAAATAAGCTCACAATTTCATTCAACATAATCTGCCTTTTCACATTGTTTTGGCAGTCCTTATAAGGACGAAAATTACATGAAAACAAGACCCTTGGTCTTCCTAATGAAAGCACCATAAACAAGACCTTTCGGCTCACACAACTCTTCAGCTCACAAAACAAGACCTTTCGGCTCACACAACTCTTCAGCTCACACAAGTCAAGTGTTTGACTTTTACAAAATAAAGAAAGACCAAAACAACAATAACGTAAATAAATTAAAATGAAAAATACAATAAGACTCATGAAGCTCCTAAACTCAGTCAACTTTGATGAGTAAGACAAGTCTTTGTTCTCCTTCAATGTTGACCACGGTCTCCTCTTGTTTTAGGACTTTGTGGACTAGGCTGTTAAGTTCTTCCTTGAATCTCTTGGCTCGTGCCCTCGTCACTGGACCAACTGGAACTTGACTTGATACTTTGGTCTTGGTGTCCTCATCATTCCCCCCCTCTTTAGAAGGATTTGACCTCAAATCGTCACCTGCATCAAAAGGACTCAAATCAGAAACATTAAAAGTAGCACTAACATTATACTCACCTGGTAAATCGAGTCTGTAGGCATTGTCATTGATCCTTTCAAGTACTTGAAATGGACCATCTCCTCGAGGTAGCAATTTTGAACGCCTTTGTGTTGGGAATCGCTCTTTCCTCATGTGTAACCATACCCAATCACCGGGCTCAAAAACCTGCTTATGACGACCCTTGTTAGCTTGCTTAATGTATTTTTCAGTCCTTCTCTCTATGTTGAGTCGCGCCCTCTCATGGATTTTCTTCACAAATTCTGCCTTCTTCTCGCCATCTAAATTCAAATGCTCAGAAACAGGTAAAGGTGATAAATCCAAAGGAGTTAGAGGATTAAAACCATAAACAATTTCAAATGGTGAAAATTTAGTAGCAGAATGCATTGAACGATTATAAGCAAACTCAACATGTGGCAAACAATCTTCCCAAGTCTTAATATTTTTACTTATGATAGCCCTCAACAAGGTGGATAGGGTCCTATTAACTACTTCTGTTTGACCATCGGTTTAAGGGTGACAAGTAGTAGAAAATAATAGTTTTGTCCCAAGTTTTCCCCACAATGTTTTCCAGAAATAGCTTAAGAACTTAGCATCCCTATCTGATACAATTGTTCTAGGCATACCATGCAATCTCACAATCTCCCTAAAGAACAAATCTGCAACGTTAGAGGCATCATCAGTTTTATGACAAGGAATAAAATGAGCCATCTTAGAAAATCTGTCTACAACCACAAAGATTGAATCCCTCCCACGCTTACTTCTAGGTAAACCCAACACAAAATCCATTGAAATGTCAACCCATGGTGAACTAGGGATAGGTAGGGGTGTGTAAAGGCCATTTGGATGAACTCTTGATTTAGCTTGCCTACAAGGGACACACCTACCACAAATTCGCTCAACATCTCGTTTCATGTGGGGCCAAAAGAAGTGCTCTTGCAACATAGCTAGGGTCTTAGCAACTCCAAAATGTCCCATCAACCCTCCCCCGTGGGACTCTCTAACTAGCAAATCTCTCACAGAACAATTAGGTACACACAACCTATGCTCCCTAAACAAGAAACCCTCATGCCTATAAAATTTTCCGTCAGCAGACTTTTCACAAACAGCATAAGTTTCCCCAAAATCATGGTCAGCAGAATACAACTCCTTTATGTGTTCAAACCCAAGAAATTTAGCATCAAGAGTAGAGATTAGGGCATACCTGTGAGAAAGGGCATCAACAACCACATTCTCCTTACCTTGTTTATAGCGAATGACATAAGGAAATGTCTCAATGAACTCAACCCATCATGCATGTCTCTTGTTGAGCTTGTGTTGGCCTTTCAAATGTTTCAAGGATTCATGATCTGTGCGAATCACAAACTCCTTTGGCCACAAATAGTGCTGCCATGTTTCTAAAGCACGCACTAGTGCATACAATTCTTTGTCATAGGTGGGGTAATTGAGGGCAGCCCCACTTAGCTTTTCGCTAAAGTATGCAAGCGGTCTCCCATCCTGCATAAGAACAGCGCCAATACCTATTCCAGAAGCATCACATTCAACTTCAAAAGTGTTAGAAAAGTTAGGCAAAGCAAGTAAAGGAGCATGAGTAAGCTTGTATTTCAGTAGCTGAAATGCCTCCTCTTGAGCTTCACCCCATTTAAATATCACATTCTTTTTGATAACTTCTGTAAGTGGTGCGGCGATGGTGCTAAAATTTTTCACAAACCTCCTGTAGAAGCTAGCAAGTCCATGAAAACTTCTAACATTACCTATAGTTGTAGGGGTCGGCCACTCTTGGATGGCTTTGATCTTTTCTTCATCCACCTGAATACCTGTAGCACTTACAACAAAGCCTAGGAAAACAAGCTTATCGGTGCAGAAAGTACACTTACTGAGGTTAGCATATAAACTCTGTTTCCTAAGAACATCCAAAATAGAATGCAAATGCAAAACATGGTCATGCAAATTCTTACTATAAATAAGAATATCATCAAAATACACAACCACAAATTTTCCAATGAAAGCACGCAATACATGATTCATTAAGCGCATGAAAGTGCTAGGTGCATTAGTTAGTCCAAAAGGCATGACTAACCACTCATACAATCCATGTTTAGTTTTAAAAGCAGTTTTCCACTCATCCCCTTCTTTCATACGTATCTGATGATACCCACTTTTAAGATCAATTTTGGAAAACACACAAGAACCATGCAATTCATCTAACATGTCATCTAAACGAGGAATGGGATGTCGATATTTTACCGTTATATTGTTGATGGCTCGACAGTCAACACACATCCTCCATGTTCCATCCTTCTTGGGAACTAGAATCACTGGAACAGCACAAGGGCTCATGCTTTCTCTCACATGCCCTTTCTCCATCAATTCTTCAATTTGCCTTTGCAATTCCTTTGTTTCATCAGGATTACTTCTGTAGGCTGGTCGGTTTGGGATGGAAGCACCTGGAACAAAATCAATTTGATGTTCTATTCCTCGAACAGGTGGCAAACCATGTGGTACTTTCTCAGGAAACACATCCTCAAATTCCTGCAAAATAGACACAACAACACTTGGCAGCGAAGAATCAAGTTGGTTAGTATTTAAAAGAGCCTCCTTATACATGAGTAAAATCATGGGCTGTTTTGTACACAATGCTCTCTTAACCTCACTTTTTTTTGCATAAAAATTATTTTGTTTTCTCTCACTTGATTCCACACTTTTCTCTCTTTGTCTCTCTTTTTCCTCACTCTCATTCATCTTTTCACTCTCTTTTTGCTCACTCATTTTATTTTTGTCACTCAATTTTTGCAACCTCACTTGATCTTCATACACTTGCTTTGGTGTCAAAGGCGCTAGAGTGATTGTTCGTTGACGGAATGTGAATGAATACTTGTTGGTTAAGCCATCATGCTGCACCCGCCGATCAAATTGCCAAGGCCTTCCTAGAAGGAGGTGTCCAGCTTGCATGGGAACCACATCACACAACACCTCATCTTCATACTTGCCAATTCCAAATGAGACTAGCACCTGTTTTGTAACCCTCACTTCACCACTATCATTCAGCCATTGCAATTTGTATGGACAAGGATGCCTAAGCGTTGTAAGCCCCAGCTTGGCAACCATGGAAGCACTGGCAACATTAGTACAACTACCTCCATCAATAATGACACTACATACCTTGTCTCCCACATGAAAACGAGTGTGAAAGATGTTCTCTCGCTGCACCTCTTCTTCCTCTTCTTTTGCTTGCAAATTCAGGACTCGCCTTGTGACTAGTGCAAGCATCTCACCAGATTCTGGTCCATACTCATTGTCAGAAGCATCTTCCAATGGTGGCATGTCAGCAAGATCATCTTCATCTTCAGAATCTATCTCTCCACTTTCTCGAATCACCATGACTCTCTTGTTTGGACACTGGCTAGCTATGTGTCCTCGCTCCTGACATTTGAAACACCTTATCTCACTAGAATGAGACTTAGTAGGAGTTGTTTTACCTTGAGGTGGCGTGGCTGTGGTGGCTGCTTTTGGTGTAGATGATGAAGTGGGTTGGTCTTCTTTCTTTGGATAGTTCGACCTCCAAGGTGTTGTACTTGGATTGTGTGGGCTCGGTCTTGACCTCGAACTTGAACTACCCTTCTTGAGCTGCCTCTCAACTTTGATTGCCATATGAACCAAATCCTCCAATTCCACATAATGGTGTAGCTCGATTGGGTCAGCAATCTTTCGGTTCAACCCATTCAAAAACCTTTCCATGGTTGCCTCCCGATCCTCTTCAACATTGGCTCTAATCATAGCCATCTCCATCTCCTTGTAATACTCATCAACACTTCTGTAGCCCTGACGAAGACCCTGCAACTTAAGGTAGAGATCTCGATAATAATGAGGTGGTACAAACCATCGCCTCATCACTCTCTTCATGGCCTCCCATGTGTCAATAGGGCGATCTCCACTCCACCTCCTGTTGATGCACAACTGATCCCACCAAACAATAGCATAATCAGTAAACTCAATGGCAGCAAGTTTTACCTTCTTCATGTCGGAGTAGTTGTGACAATCAAAAACTAGCTCCATCTTCTTCTCCCACTCTAGGTATGCTTCAGGATATCTCTTCCCCTGAAATGCTGGGATTCTCATTTTGATATTCCCCATATAATTATCTACCTGGTTCCTATCTTCTCTATTCCCACCATACCTCCTATGGTTACCCGTCGACATCCTATCAAACTCATCATCAGAAACTACTCCTTCTAAATCCCCTTCATTCTCATCCTCCCTTTGGTGTACCCTACCCCTCCTTGGTCTCCGTTGTGTTCCCTCTTCTACCCTATCCAACCTCTCATGTATTTGCTCACACTCCGCCCTCAACATCCTCCTCATCTCCCCCATTAAAGCTTCAATTTGTAGATTTGGAACTGTAGGTGGAGTGTCATTGCCTGCATTTCTTTCTGTATTTTGTGACATGATTGAAAATCTGCAAAAAATAAGGTTAGAAAAAGACCTCACCACACTCCCTCACGTGTTTCACTCAAAGAAAATGGTCACTTAAGTACACTCGTGTTTGCACTCAATGATGGCTTTTACCCTCAAATAAGCTCACACCTCTGCCTTTTTCCACTCTATTTTCTTCTTTAAGCTCTTTGAAAACTAATGAAACGATGATATGGAGGTTCAAGCAGCCAATTCTACCAAACAAATCAAACGAAAACCGATGAAAAAGTGGCAAAAAATGGTGATTTTTGGAACACTTGTGTGGGGTTTTGGCAAAAGGGCCTCTAGACTATAGGGAACAAGAATAGAACAAAAATTTTTAAGAAGGGTTTCCAGACTCTTTTTTTTTTTTTAGTCTCGGATCCTCTTGGTTTTTCTTCTTCTTTCTTTTCTGTCTTCAAGAACAAAGAGCTAACCCGAAAAAAAAAAATGAATACCAAAGAGCCAACCCGAAAAACAAGCAATTTGTGTTACTAAAACAGATTCAAGAACAAACCCATCTATGATTCAACAACACTCCCAATAACATGAAAACCCATCTGTGAAAACCGCTACCAATAACAATATTCCCCAAAACAATCTGTGGTACACGCCCAATAACAGAGAACCAATATTTCCCAAGACCAATAATAGAGAACCAATCAATCCGTGGCACCAAAACAATCTCAGATTCTCTCAACTAGTAAATAAAATAACACAATCAATCCGTGGCACTAGAGTAATTTCAGATTTCATCAAGAAACAATTGAAACAAGGGAAAACGAATGAATTGAAATCAACAATACTAATTTGTGGCTCTAGAGTACTTTCGGATTTCACAACACAAAAACAATTGAAACAAGGGAAAACAAATGAATTTGACAACAAATAGATTCGAACTTGAATTGAAATAAAAAGAAAACAGATTCGGACTTAGCAATATCAACTAGTTTCAGATTTCAAGGGATTTCACAAAGAAATAATGGAAACTTTGGAAATAAGGGAATGATTGAACAAGGAAACAATTGAAATAGGGAAATTAACTATAGTAGTTTCGGATTTCACAAGAAAAAAAATAAACAAGGACAAAGAACTCAAACACGACTAGATGATGAATATTAATTTTTTTTTTTTGATTTCAGAAACCCTAAAATTGAAAAACGAATTGAATAAAAAACACAAATGAAAAAGGATAGGCCAAACCGGATGATCCTAAGCTCTGATACCAACTGATACGAACCACACCAACATTGTGATGAAACCCGACACCAAATATGGAACAGCCACCAAGAACATACGAGATTGGAATGGAACCGCGACCCAATGCTTAGCCAAGCACGAACCTTGGTATGAGGAAGACGCCACAAACGGGGATGGACTCCGTTTGATAAGTCAGGATGAACGCCACAAGGAATCTCCTTGATAAGTTCAAAAGTTTCTTCAAGAACTCAAGAAGAAATAAGCTCACAATTTCATTCAACATAATCTGCCTTTTCACATTGTTTTGGCAGTCCTTATAAGGACGAAAATTACATGAAAACAAGACCCTTGGTCTTCCTAATGAAAGCACCATAAACAAGACCTTTCGGCTCACACAACTCTTCAGCTCACAAAACAAGACCTTTCGGCTCACACAACTCTTCAGCTCACACAAGTCAAGTGTTTGACTTTTACAAAATAAAGAAAGACCAAAACAACAATAACGTAAATAAATTAAAATGACAAATACAATAAGACTCATGAAGCTCCTAAACTCAGTCAACTTTGATGAGTAAGACAAGTCTTTGTTCTCCTTCAATGTTGACCACGGTTGTTCTCCTTCAGTGTTTGATTTGCAGATATGTCGTCTGTGTTCTTTAAGAAATTTTCTTAGAAGCATGTCACCGATCCGAGTAGTGAGGTTCCTCCAGCCAAACGCTAGAAGACAGAATCTCCTGCTGAACCTGCCGAGCAGGTTGCTAGGACCCCCGAACAGACTCCTTCTTGGAAAAGGTCGCAGTCGCAGGCTTCGATTCGCAAATCTACCAAAGGCAAGGGACCTTAGACTAAGGAGGTTATTCACTCGTCCCCTGCGCAAAGGTCTGGCCCTCCGAGCAGAGTCCTAGAGGGTGCTGCTGAGGACCCTACCGAGGAGTTTCATGGACCTTTAAAAAAGGCCTTAGCCATTCATCAAGGCCACGCAAAAAGGGTGTCCTCTACCCAATCTGACTTCATGACTAATCTATGTACCAAATCCTTGGAGTATATCACCAGTACTGGCCTCCAGGATGTTGTTAGGGTAAGTATTTGGCATTCTTGAAGCTAATTATTTTTCCTTGTCTGCCACTTGTTCTCAGTTTCCTTATTTCATGCTGCAGGGTATGCTGGTCCTTAGCTATGCTCATTATCATGCCAAAGGGGTGAGTAAGCAGGTGATTGGCTTGGTGAAGGAGTCTGAAGACAAAACTTCCCAAATTAACGAGGTGTCCGAACAAATTCAGAATCTTCAATGGACCTCCGAGAAAATTACTAAGGAAAACGAGAATCTTAAAAATGTGGCCGAGCAGAGGGACCTTGATGTTAATCGGTTGGAGAGGAGGATTGAAGAGCTGAAGGAAAAGGTCGCAGCTGTTGAGAATGCCGCCCAAGAAAAGGAGGACAGACTGGCAAGGGCTCTTGAGCAAGAAAAATCTGATTGGGCTTCCGATGCTAAGGCTTTGGAGGATTTTGACCTGAGCATTTTCTTTGATTTTTGGGTTCGTAACAAAACAATGGAATTTAGTTATTTAGGAGAGGCTTACGATGAGCTCATGCAGTACTGCACTGAGCAGGAGAAGAACGAGGTTCCGACCGTTCCTACCGAGCAGCTGCCCGTCTTCGACCCAGAGACTGTCGAGCCGCCCACCGAGCCAGTCGTCATAGCTTCTGAAGAGGATATCTTGCCATTTGACCCAAGTTCTTCAACTGAGGCTCCAACTCCTGTGGACCATTCCAAAAATCTCCTAGCTGAAACTCCTGTTGTTGAGCCCGAGCAACACATCCCCGACTCTTGAAAAATCTTTCTGTCTTTTTTTTTTTTTATATAGTCTATGTCTGAAAAAAGTGACTCAGCCGAGCAGTCTTTATTCTTGTGCACTTATTTTCCTTTTGTTGAAACATCAGTTGAGCCGAGCAACTTCTAATCTTGAGCGCCTTTTGACACATGTCTATATGATATTTTTATTTAGGTATGTATCTGCTCGTACTTTATTTTCTGTTACTGCTCGGTGTATATTATTTTTTTTGGAGCTATGGGGCTCTATTTGGAGCTGTGCGGCTCTGTCTGTTGATTAGAGCTGATCAATTTTTTCGAACGAGTTGCACACAATATTGTTCAACCCTATCTACAGAAATTGTTTTATGGTTCTTTTTGTTGCATGGTATACCGAGCAACACGCAAACACTTTAACATTAATAAAAATTAACGCTTCTAAGCCCTTTTAATTAGGCATTTTTTTCTCTTCTTGTCCATGTATGACTATGGTGCCCCCAAGTGACCGAGTTCATAACTCTTGGGTTATCCTCTTGATCACTTGCTGATTGACTAGAGATGTTCGTAATAACTTGTTTGGGCCCACTTGGGTTTTCCAAAACCTGCAAAGGTTTCATACACTGCCGACAATCTGTGATGTAATTCACTAGTTAGCAAGATAATCATTGTAAAAATAAAGGCTTGTAAAAATGGACAAAACGTGTCTTATTGACTAAAGATTAACCATATAAGTTGTGTCGCTACAAAGTAGCTTACATTCATAAACATTAATTATTACAATAAATGGGCAAATCGTTCCTGTGCATAATTTATAAAACTAACTTTGGATGGTCGGTGGTAAGGGCAATCGTACCTGTACCGACCAGCCAATGATCACTTAAAAGCTATCTTATTGGTAGTACTTCCTTAGGTGTTCCCCATTCCAATAACGGGGGACAGGTACTAGTTGGAGATCTTGGTTATACCGCGCTAGCTTGTATGTGCCGGGTGGTACTATCTCCGTAACCTGGTAAGGGCCTTCCTTGCTGGGGCCTAGTACTCTTACTGAAGCATCTCGAGAATCTGGGGATATTCTTCGTAAGACTATGTCTCCTACATCAAATTTTCGTTCCTTAACTCTAGAATTAAAGTATCAGGCAACTTTTTGCCGATGGGCGGCCATGCCTATGTTAGAATTTTCGCGTCATTCTTCAATTAGGTCCACGGATTCAGCTAATAGCTGGTGATTACCATATTGGTCGTATGCCGTGCGCCTGTGAGAAGGTGGAGTCACCTTTATGGGAAGCATCGCTTCATACCTGTATGTAAGTGCAAAGGGGGTATCTTTAGTAGTTGTTCGCTCAGTAGTCCGATAGGACCATAGTGCTTCAGGTAGTTTCTCAGGCCAATTTCTCTTAGCCACTTCTAAATACTTCTTCAGAGTGTCTTTGAGAGTCTTGTTAATTGCTTCTACCTATCCATTTGCTTGTGGGTGTGAGACTGCTGAGAAGCTTTTTGTGATGCCGTGTCTAGTGCAAAAATTAGTAAATAACTGGCTGTCAAATTGCGTGCCATTGTCAGACACTATTTTGTGGGGTAGACCAAACCTAAAAATTATATTCTTTACCACAAAGTCTGATACTTTCTTGGAAGTGATTGTTGCCAATGGCTCGGCCTCCGTACATTTGGTAAAGTAATCCACTGCTACTACCGCGTACTGTACTCCCCCCTTTCCTTTTAGCAACCGACCAATAAGGTCGATCCCCCAAATGGCAAAGGGCCATGGACTTTGCATATGTGTTAATTCATTTGGGAATGCTCGGGGGATTTTCCCAAATATCTTACACTTGTCACATTTTTGAACATGTGATATGGATTCCTCATTCATATTTGGCCAGAAGTAACCTTGCCTTAGAATTTTCTTAGATAGACTCTGCCCCCAGCATGATTCCCACAGAAACCCTCATGTACCTCTTTAAGAAGCTGTCCTGATTCTGTTTGGTTGATGCACCTGAGCAACGACATGGAAAATCGTCTTGTGTACATGACCCCGTCCAGGATGAGGGACCGACCAACTTTCCTTATCAATTTTCTAGACTCGTTACGACTGTTGGGCAGGATTCTGTGCTCCAGATAAGCTGTAATCGGGGTCATCCAGGATGGAGTGTTGTCTATTAGAATGACTTATTCTGTCAGGTTGATACTGGGTCGGTCCAGATACTCAATGGGGGCCAAATTGGCTTTGTCCACCATGGCATTGCTGGCCAGCCTAGCCAGCGCATCTGCCATGTGTTGGTTTTAATCGATCAAATCAGAGATTATGCGCAGCGGAACAATAATCAAATTATCAAATTCATCCCATAAGATTTCTATATCTACTTCTTCACACTCATATATATATTGAATCAAGGACAAGAATAGAAAAATTACCTCAGGTCCTTCCTTGCTGCTATCTTTTCGTATGGCTGAATCCTTGAGATCTCATACCAAGATCTTCCAAAATGTTCTCAGGCACACAAAGAACGAGTGTGGGCTCGCTATACAAATAATAGGCAATAACTATTTATCAGATGTTCTCAACACATGAGATCTGATAAAGTTTGGACCTAGGTTTTGTGAAGAACAATAACCTTTGTTTTTGTCACTGTTCTCTTTTCTCTGAGAGAATCATAGATATTTTTCTATCCCCTGAAAAATTACATTCTCTGAAAACTGATATCCAATATTTAATAATATCCAATATATTAAAATATTTGTTATTTTAAACAACTTCAAAATAACTGATCAGTTATCAGATTTTTGTTTAAATAATAATATTTTAATCATATTAAAATATCTCATTATTTATTTAATATTTAAATAACTAAAATTGTGGAATCAAGAGACTAAGTCCATCTCTTATGCGTGTAGCACAGTGCCTGTGCATTGTGCCACACGTGTACCACATGCCTGTGCAGGCATGTGATTTTTCCCAATTTTTATTATTATTTAAATACCAAAAATCCCAAAAATAAATTAATTCAAAATTAATTATATTTTTGATAAATCAAATAATTAATTAATTCTTAATTAATTAATTACACATAATTAAACAATAATTATGTTTGATACATAGAAAAATATTTTACTTATCACATAAGTCATTTTTGCCCATTTTTTGTATTTACCTTTGACAATGATTGTTTGAGCCATTTCGGGGACCATGGACCTATAACATTAAGCTCTAATAAATTGAAACTAAATAATTAAACTCTTTAATTATAATAGTTAATTTATTAATTATGATATTACTCCACTATAAATTCAGAATTGCACTCTTTATGTTATAGATATACTTTTACAGAAATCTTTTTCTTAAGTCGTCCATTGATATAACCATCTTACAAGAGTTCAACCCTCTAATTAATTAGTTCATAAATTAGAATGGGAGAATTACCATTTAACCTTTCTAATTTACTTCTTATTCCTTAAGTACCATTAATTCACTAGTGAATAATTAATCTATAATCTAATTATAGATTTGAGCTCAAAATCATTCAGTTCCAGAATTAACCCTTAAGGGAACTAATATACGATCCGTTAGGAAAGATTAGATTCTGTATTGTTGATACATGTTCCCAGCCATCCATGATATTAAATCTCCAAAACAAAAGTCATTAGCCTCATTCTTTGAAGAGACCTTAACGAATGAATCAAAAGATTTAATAAACATGAACAGGAGTTCATGAACACTCACGATTTTGGTTGATCTATAAATGATCATCTGTTATGATATGAATTACAAGTCTTTATTATTAAATGGTTTTTGGATAAAGACTCTAATTCATATTGGTCCATTTCATATATAATCATATTACATAAAGCACCTTTACCGAGATGTCTTACCACATCAATAATCCGAATCTAGATTATTTGTATCATTATGATACTCAGTAAACCGTACTTACAACTCCAATTAAAGAATTCCATAACTTTAATTTGTTGTTATTGACTATTTTTATTCATTCATGTGATCTTAATTCTCTCATACTAATACAAGATCACATCCTCAATAATGAATATGGAATTTTTCTGATATTTACAAAATTATTCAAACAATAATTTAACAATCTAAATATGACAATAATAATAAACCATTGTATTTATTTATTCATAGAAAAAACAAATGTCTTTACATGCTTTTAGGACACACTCCTAACACCGTGGCATTTTGTTCTCTAGGTATCTGCTGATTGGTGTATCTCTTAATCTGAGCAAGAAAATCTTTGATTTTACTGAGATAAGCCATCATTTTCTCTCCCCGAGCAACATATTATCCGAGGTCGTGGTTGACAACTAGCTGCGAGTCGCTATATATGTCTCAAATCTTAGGCCCGCAATTGGTGCTTCGTATTCTGCTTCGTTATTAGATGTCTTAAATCCAAAATGAAGTGCACAATGGATGTGTTGCCCTTTGGCGGTGATTAAACGAAGACCGACTCCAAACAACTGGTCAGTAGATGAGCCATCTACGTGTAGTTTCCAGGCTTGTTGTTCTTTTTCAGAATCAATAGTGCTGGATTCTGGGTGTCAAGCATTCGTGTTGCGTGGTAGCTCAGACTCGGATGACTGATCGGCTATGAATCCGTCTGGGTCTGGTACTCCGGTACACTCAGCTACAAAATCTGCAAGAGCCTGGCCTTTAATTTCTGTTCGGGGCTAGTAGGTAATCTCGTAATGCCCGAGCTCTATAGACCATTTGAGCAACCGACTAGACGTGTACGACTTTTCCAAGACTTGGTGTAGTGGTTGGTGGGTAAGAACCTTCATGGGATGCACTTGGAAGTATGGGAGAAGTTTTCTAGACGACAGGAGCAGGCCTTCAGTTAATTTTTCAATTAGAGGATACCTACTCTCGACTTTGACCAGCCTCTTACTGACAGAGTAGATTGGATGCTGGATCTTGTTTTCTTCTTTGACCAAGACCGCACTTATAGCGTGTCGAGTTAATGCTAGGTATATGCATAGTTCTTCACCCTCCAGAGGTTTTGAAAGGATCGGAGGTTGTGCCAGCTGCAGCTTTAGAGCTTGGAATGCTTGCTCACACTCTTCAGTCCATTCGAATTTCTTTGTGCCTCTGGGGATATTAGAAAATGGAATACACTTATTAGTTGATTTAGACACAAATCTACTGAGTGCTGCTATGCGTCCTATTAGGCTCTGCACGTCTTTGATCCTGGCTGGTGAGGGCATGTCCGGCAGTGCTTTTATCTTTTCAGGGTTTGCTTCTATTCCCCTGGAGTTCACCATGAACCTCAAAAATTTTCCCGACCCCACTCCAAAGGGGCATTTTAGGGGGTTTAATTTCATTCTATACTACCTTAGGATATTGAAACACTCCTCCAAGTCCTCAATGTGCCCCTCAGCCTATTTGGATTTTACCAACATATCGTCCACGTAAACTTCCATGTTATTCCCTATTTGGTCCTTGAACATACGGTTTACCAGCAGCTGATATGTTGCTTCAGCATTTTTTAGGCCGAAGGACATTACTCTGTAGTAGTACAACCCCACATCCGTGCGGAAAATTGTATGCTCCTGGTCGGGTGGATGCATGCTAATTTGGTTGTACCCCGAGTAGGCATCCATGAAGGTTAAAATTTCGTGGTCGACTGTAGCGTCCACCAGTTAGTCAATTCTTGGAAGTGGGAAGTAGTCCTTGGGGCATGCTTTATTCAAATCTGTAAATTCTATGCATACCCTCCACTTGTTGTTAGGCTTTGGTACCAATACGGGACTGGAAACCCATATAAGATAAAAGGATTCCCTGATAAAGTTGTTATTTCAGAGCTTTTCCACTTCCTCCTTTAATGCTTTTGCCCTCGTCTAATTTAGTAACCTTATTTTTTCTTGTACGGGCTTGAAGTATTCTGTGTCAATGTTGAGGGCATGGCTTATAATGGTTGGGCAGATCCCCACCATGTCATCATATGACCAGGCGAATACATCCTAGTTGTCCCATAGGAACTTGATCAAGGTAGATCTTATGTTCCCGAATAGCCCTTTCCCTACCTTGACAACCCCAATCGGGTAATTTGGGTCAAGTGGGACCTCTTCTAATTATTCGGTTGGACTCACCCCTATATCAGTATCCCCAAAACAAGGGTCTATGTCATCTCCCCCGCTTTGGACTGCATCCTATTTCTGGTGACTGGGCCTTGCAGGCTAAGTGGTACAGATTGCCTTGCCTGCCTTTTTGACTGATGAATTATAACATTCTCTGGCCACCAGTTGGTTCCCCTTAAGACATCCTACACCTGCTCGGGTTTGGAATTTGAGTAATAAGTGGAAAACCGAGGTGACTGCTCGGAGGTCATACAGGGCCGGTCGACCTATCATGGTGTTGTACGGAGAGGGAATGCCAATTACCACGAACAAAGCCATTACTGTGTTGCTTTTAGGTGCCATCCCTACTGTTAAGGGCAACCTTACTCTTCCTGTGGGGGCCATACCATTCCCAATAAACCCATACAGGAGCTGCTCGCATGGTGCCAAGTCTCTAATGCTTAAATTCATCCCCTTTAGGGTATTCTTGAATAGAATGTTGGTAGATGAGCCGTGATCAATCATCGTCCGAGCCTTGATCATGTTGGCGATTTTCACCTCTACCACCAAAGGTTCATTATGCGGATGATGTATATGACTTGTGTCTTCCTCATTGAATGTGATGGGTTCACATTCGTATCGAGGTTGTTTGGGAGTACAGTCCTGGACAGCCAATACATCTTCCTCTCGCTCGTGTCTAAGGGATCAGGCATATCTTTCTCGAGCCTTGCCACTGTTACCGGCCAAATGTGGTCCTCCACAAATCATATCTAGCCGGCCAGCAACTGGTGGTGGTAGGAGTGGTTAATTGCTTTGATACTATTGGGGAGGTTGTTGCTGAGGAGGTTGTTGAGGCCGTGGGTCGGTGTTCGGTCGTACATACCTCTTTAGATGAGCATTATTCTGTCGAATGAGGAGTTCTATTTCCTCTTTTAGGTAATTGCGCTCATTGGTTTCATGACTGTTGTCTTTGTGAAACCGACAAAATTTATTCATGTCTCGTCTACTAGCGTCTTTCCTTAATGGTGGTGGTCTCCTGTAAGGTACTACTACCTGGGTGGCATTGAAAACATCTGCTCGGGACTCCATTAGGATAGTGTAAGTAGTAAATTTGGGCACGTATTCACGCAGTTTTGGCTGCTCGGTGGTCTTAGGCTTCTTATTATCATTCTGGTTACTATTACCCCTAGCTCCGTCACCGCGTTTGCTGTTGTTGCCCCCATTTTTACTTCCTTCTGTGGGTTGGTGGTGTTCCCAACACTTGTTTTCTCCTGCTCGGCAGTTTCCTGGGTAGGATTATCCACCTTCCGTTCAACTTCCTCTAGCTTGATAAATTCTTCTGCCCTATCAAGGAATTCTTGAGTGGTGCGTGCTGACTTCCTCTTCAAGCTACTCCAGAATAGACTTCATACCTTGACTCCCGAATTGATGGCTATCAACTTACCATCATCACTAAGGGACTTCACTCTGGTGGCCTCATGCATGAAACACTGAATGTAGTCTTATAAAGGCTCGTTGTCCCTTTGTTTTATGTCCACCTAATCATTTGACCCGGCTGGAAGGGACATTGTCGAGGAGAAATGAGAAAATAATATGTGGACAAAACCGTCCCATGACGTGATTGATACTGGCTGTAGCTTAAAAAACCGTTGCTGGGCGGTTTCAGACAGGGTGGCCGGGAAGATCCTCCACATAGCATCATCCTGAACCCTCTGGAGGTCAGTTTGTAGCTCAAAGTTGTGTAAGTGGGATACTGGGTCTTCCTGCCTAGTATACATTTTCCAAGTTGGCATCTTGAATTTAACGGGTATGGGCAGTTGATTAATGTGTTTCGAAAATGGGGAACCTCTCTTCCTTTCTATTTCGATATATGATAATTTGAGAGCTGTCAAGTCCCTCACTAATTGTGTTAACAGGTCCAATTGAGCCTGGATGTTAGGGTTTGCAGTTGCCCGGGGCTATGATGCATTGCAGACCTCATCCATTCTCGGGTCCCGAACAGGCTCAGGCGGAGCTACATTGTTTGAGTCCCGATTTTCCCTGCTACAATTAAGAGCATCTCGAAGGTCTTCACCTCCCATGGGACCCATTCGATTGAAAATAGAGTTTGGCCGAGGCCTGCCCCTAGCATTTTGACTGTCTGCTCTTCTTAGTACTGGAGGTACTCCCTGGAACCCTCCACCTTGGGGTCGTTGGTTGTTAGGGATTTCCTGCTCATGTGGGACAAACGGTCCTTCGGTATGGTTACACCCTAACCTTGGTTATTATGCTGGTGAACTTGGCTGGCTGCCTTATCTTGATCATACCTATCAGCATAATGGGGTCTGAATGCACTACTAACTTCTGGTTCCTACCTTCTGGATCTTGGTCGGTACTCTTGCTGTTGTCTGTACCAACCGGGTTGTTGCTAGTAGTTCTAGGGTTGACTGCTCCTATTGTGTGCTGGCATTCGGTGGTGGCCATCCCAACCCGTAACATCTAGATTTCTTTCTCGGCCACTTCCTTGAGATCTTGGCCGAAAATTCCCCATTCGGTCCTGCCCCATGTAGTGCCCAGGAAGGACCTGTTCATCAATAGGCAGGGGATGCCTATTATTGTTGGATTGGACCCCCCGACCAGATCGATGAATCCTAGTCGGACCATGATTTCCTTGATGGGACCGAGTTTCTGGTCCGTGCGTGAAACCTTCACCTGAACCAAAGACATGAGGATGTTGCTGGTTATGGGCAGTAGTTCCAGCTGCAGTCCCCACACCTTGGGTTTACTGGTGTTGCATGTAATTGCGAATAGATTCAGCAGCCTCCCTTGTCCAGTGTTCCATATCCTCTTGTTGGGCTTGTATCTCCCATGCATGCTAGTCCATCCACTCTTGAAAATCCTTGCGTTGCTCCTTGAACGCTTCATTAATTGCCTGCTGGGCGGTGGCCCGCCCCTGGTTCGTAGTAGAAAGCTGATCCTGCATTTTTCCCATTGCCACTTTCTCATTCGATTTAGGATCAAACTCTTCAATATCTACATGGGGGTCATGCCGTCCAAAAACCATAGCCCTTGGTCCTTGCAGGTCGGTACCCCTTGCAGCACCTCCACCTGAAGTTCCTACATGGGTGATTCCAGTAGAAGCGGCAGCTCCATACCCCAACACCAGATGTGTAATGACCCAAAATTACTAATAAGGCTTAAGGGCCTTGATTAGTGTGCCGGGAGGGCATAATTGGAAGTCACGTGAACTAATGAAGTGTGATATGCATGATTATATGAAATGCATGTTTATGAGTATTGGATAAGCATGCGGTCCCTAGTTGGTTGTAAGGGCATAATTATAATTTTGGCCAGTTAGGGCATAAATGTGATTTTGTGATAAACTTTTAAGACCACATTATTATGTGGATATATGTGTTTGCAGCTTTCAGCACGAGGCGATCCTAGGGGGCAAGTAGCGGGAAAGTCACAATGTGAACCGGTACTTGATTTGGGGCAAGTCAAGGGGTATTTTGAGTATTAGATTATTATTTGGGCTATTGGGTTAAGGAAATAAATAATTGGAGATATATTTGAGGTTAGGAAGTCTAGGCGGGAATATTGGGGAATTTTACCATTTTGCCCTCGGGGACGTTTTCGGTACCCCGAGCCTTGGGATTGACTTAAGTACCTAAGGATAGACTAAGTAAACTTTAGGAAGCAATGGAACAAAAGGCTAAACCAACTCTTCTCTCCCTCTCTTCTTCTCTCTCAAGGAACTCAGTGAAATCAAAGGATTTGTGGCAAGGAATTTAGTGGATTGGGGTTGGAGTCTCGAAGGATTAGTTCTGTGTTTAGCTAAGGAATTCAATCAAGAACTGAGGTAAGATATAAGCTTTGTGCATGGTGATAAATTCTGTGTTTTGGCTGGGTTTTGAGGTGTTTATGGATTTTGATATTGAAGGGTTGGATTGAAGCTGAAACTTGGAAGTTAGCTCAGGAATCCTTTAGAGAATTGATTCAACAGAGAAGGTAAACTCCAATTCTCGTTTTATTGTTTGAATTCTTAGCATTTATGACTGGTTTTCTTATGTTCTTGGGCTGTTGAGTTTCAGAAATTAAAATGGGATTTTAATGAGTTTTTAGACTAGATTTCTGTTGGGTTTTGTTGCTGGAAACATGTTAGAATGTTGGGATAGTTGAGTTATGTTATTGGGATGGTCTAGGGTGGATTTGGGTGAGGTTTGAATATTAAAAATGGTAGTTTTTCTAGGTTTGCGGGGCTGGGCCGCGGCTCTCTTCAAGAGTGCTGCGGCCCTTCGGAGCAAGGAAGAGCCAGGAAGGCTCTGAGATGAGGGTGCGTCGCGGCCGCAACACGTGTCTGTGGTCAGAGAGGCCTAGCGTCTATTTTAGGGGGTGGGCCGCGGCGCAGATCTCAGGGGCCACGACCCTTAAGGGCATTTGTGGCCATTTGGAGTTTTAAGCGTGCGAACCTAAACTTTGGTGCTCGGGATTGATCCCACTACCGTATTTGGTGGAATTCGATGTCTCGAAGGTGTGAATTCTATCTGGAATACCTTATGCAATTATTGATGGAATCCTTTATCATGGTTGTGACTAGGTGTACACTTAGGTTTGGAGCAGGATCGTGCTGGGGGTCGTCTTTCCTAATTAAAGCACTTGGAACTAAAGGTAAGAAAACTGCACCCGGTTGTGGATATATAATGGGACTAAGGGTTACCTATCTTGTATGCTTTGAAAGAATGGTATTGTGCCATGTATAGTTTAAATGGATGGTATCACGCCATGTAAATAGTAAACGAGTGGCCTAAGAGCGCCGGAGTCACATGTGCATAGGGCGCAACTCGACCACTAGTAGTTGAGGACAACTTATTATGCATTGAGCTCGGTTTAAGCGGGCCGGAGTCAGTGGGATAAACAGAGGGTGCGGCCTAAGTTGTCGGCCCTAATTATCATGTGATTTGATTGTAATTATTATGATAATTATGATATGCTGGTTAGTTGAGTGGCAGATTGTTAGCTTGTTGGTTATTATCGTTGAGTGGATGAATGTTGTGTTCTGTTGAGTACCTGGTTATGTCTTGTGAAATAATTGATTATTATTAGTGATTGTGTCTTAAATGTTATGTTTTCTTGCTGGGCCTTGGCTCACGGGTGCTACGTGGTGTAGGTAAGGGCAAGGGTAAGGCAAGTTGACCATGGGTTGGAGAGCTCTGGGGGCGAGGTGTACATTGTCAGCTGCTCGGCTGTCATAGTCGAGGATTTGTACAGGAATGAGAACCTAAAACATGTATTTTTCCATTAGAGTGGCTTGGTTACTTACAAGCTTTGGAAACCCTGTAATTGCGTTATTTAAACCTTAATTTTGGGATCCCATGTACCAAACATGTATTTTAAGGAAAATTATTCGTTTATAACAAAAATCTTTTAAACCTAACCTGTTTGTAACATTATAGTCACATTTTTAATCAAATGACTTGATTAGCAAGTCTCACACTATTTCAAACACACAGCGTAACGGTCTTGGTTATCTAGGGTGTTACAACTTGGTATCCGAGCATCCTAGGTTTAAGGGTTCCTGGAGATAGGCTGGACATGTACACTCGCCGCTAAAGACAAGCTTGATTCAGGGTTCTGTAACTAAATATATGAGAGTATATGCTTAAGTTTTTGATTGAAATATGAATGTATTATGCTAAATGGCTATAGGGAGCATGAGAGTTGATAGGGCCTGGCCCTTGACTATTGTGTGATGAGATTGAGGTGTGTTGATTAGCATGGCCATTGCATGTGAATGAATATTTGAATAATGGTTTGCATACCGATTGTATGTGGGTGACTGCCCAAGTTGAATTTATATGTTATGCTTGTTTATTGGCTTGTAGGAAGCATGAAAGAGTGCGAATAAACATGGTAGTAATAAATTGAGTAGCTAAATGTGTAGAATTGTGAATTAATGTTTATTATGCTTTATGTGTGCATGAATATTGTGGTTGTTTGGACCTGGATATGGTTTGGTTCGGGGTGTGAACCTCAGGGCTAAAGAGTTTAGTCAACAGTGGCGGATGGAATTCAAATTGTTTGCGCCAGAATGGGTGAGTGGGCTTTGCATTGTGTTACAAAGGGGGCTGCAGATGATAGTTGGGGTTGGAAGCCTCCATCTGCCCATGAAAGTTGCAGCGGATGTTTGCTAGTATGTGAGTAAGTTGTGGGGTCCTATAGTAGAGACTAGAGGGGTGAATGGCAGACTCTTCAGGGAAAGAACTGCTTTGCATAGTTTGACAAAAGGATTACCAGGGTTGGTCTAATATAAGGATACATGCAGATAAAGAGTATTAAATGGAAGGCCAAAAATGGCGTTGACCTCTGGTTTGAGGGGGAAAATTTGGGTTCTTTCAAGAATTGGTTAGTGGATGGGCAAAGCTTCCTTGGAAATATGAAGATGAGAGGTCATAAATAGGGAGTTGCACTAAGTACTGGTGGCAGAAGGATGCCAGGAAATGGTATTCGGACCGAGTTATTGGCATAATGAGTTGGAAAGAACTCAGATGGTGATTTAATAAAAGAGGTTATAAAAGCATAGTCTGAGCTGCGAAGACTAATAGGCTTATAAGCTTGATTTGGAATGATAAGGTAACAATAATGTATATCAATGAGTTTTGTGAGTTGGGTAACTCATTTTGGAAAGGTTGATATGGGTGGAGGTCGTTGGAAATGACGGCTCGGTTAAGGGTCAAACTCTGGTATGGGTCAGAGTATCAGGGTTGCTCCAATGTATGAGATCTTCGTCTATGTTTAGGCGGCGATGAGGGCCATGATAGTTGTGATTTGGGGAAAAGAGGTTAGAGCATAAATGTCGTAGGGCAAGAAATGCAAAAGGTAGTACACCCATTGGTGGAATTCAGTAAGGATCAACTTTCGACAACCAAGGTAGAAGAACCCCGGATAGTGCTACGACACTTAATTTTGGTAGGAAGGGAAATTAATTGTAAAGATAGTAGTCAGGGTGGTGACGGAACCAGTGGGGTTGTTGGGTATACACCTAAAGCAGAGCACGTCACCTGGAGGGATATCAGGTGAGGGCACGATTTCTAAATGAATGAATTGATATGTAGGGATGGATTTTCCATGGTTAGGGAAAGCAGAAGATTAGGATGTTTTGCTATAGAAGAAGTCCGAGACTAGTTCCTCAAAGATGATTAGTTGATGGAATAGTTTATGTATTTTGTTATATAGCGAGCTGGGGGAGTTTGATGTTGAGAATGTGCCTCAAGGGTACTGCGCGGGCTAAAGGTATTAGTGTTTGTTGAGAAGGTATTAGACACTTCCAGAAGAGAAATTGGGACATAAGTAACAGGGAGGTTTGTGGTGAGAGCAATATAGCTTGTCATATGGAAGCCTCGATGAGTTAGAATGAGAGTTAATTTGTTAAGAGACAACCATGGATTGTAGGGGATAACATCTGGAGTACTTTAGTTGGACTGAATGGGAACTAAGATGTTCAGTAGGAAATTCAGATGGGTATACAAGGAAAGATTGGGTGTGCTTCAAGGATAGACTATAGGTAGGTTTGATATCCGGAACAATGTGGCAGACGGAACTGGTTGATAGAAAGAATTACTAAAGCAGTTGAAGAAATCTGGTCTTGAATTAGACAGAGCATCATATTGTGGGAATTGTCGGTATCGTATGTTAAGGATGAAAAGTTTTACATACTCAGTTATTAAACAGGACAATGTTTCCGAGAATTGATCTACGATCTGGTTATTACCAGCTGGAGATCAAGGAAAGAGACATTTAAGGAATTACCATTTGTACTGAGTAGAGTGTGAGGAATTGGTAACGAAGGTTCTTAACTGGTTCAAGCTTCAGCCACACAGGTAAGTTCTTCAAGCAAGGAGTATAAGAGCGGTACGGAAAAGTCTCCTTCAGGTTTACGGGCGGTATGTCAGATTACTCTCCAGTCAAAGTGAGAAGCGAGCGGCTATTACATTGAAGGCGTTAGCACTAAGGAAGCAGGGTCACAGGTAAGGTTCTATGAAGTGTCAGTTTGGTCTCGCTAGGGGTATTCAGAATAGTGCTACAGGAAGAAGAGGGGTCAGGTATGAAGAGATTTGGTTTGAAGTCACAAAGAAACTACTGAAGAATGTCTGAAGGATAGGAAACACAACAGAACTGGTAAGCACGTCATCTACCACATAAGTCACTTCGCAGGTAGCTACATCAGAAATTAGAGGAACAGTATAACTTGAAGATTAGACCGAATGGATAGTGTCAGATAAAAAATTCGGAAGACAGGGTAAGAATTGATTAGCACTTGGTGAAGGAGGAATATGCGTGTTATGATTGAGTGTAGAGGGATAGCATAAAGGACCTAACCTAAGATAAGGATATGATACTGTGAGGGTGCATCACAGGTTGGGCACGCCTAGACTCAGGCTGATGTGAGGATGGATCACATCTCACGGTAGGTAAAATGGAAACATGGTTGATATACCGGAAGTGGTAGGTAGGCAAGGTAGGTATAGAGTAAGATAAGGAGCGTTTGGTCATTTGTAAGAAAGATAATGTTGAGACCAATATTTAGTGAAATATAATGGATAGATGGTTGTTGCAGGAAATCCTTAGCTATGCGAGAGGAAGATTTGATTGTAGGAGGATCTTTTATTTGGAAAAAAAATGTTTGTCAGCTAAAAAGAACGTCGTGGGTTATAATAGACTTGACAAGGTAATGATTGAGATTGTTATAGCCTTAGTGTGTGGTAATGAGTAGGTATGTGTTCCTTTGGACAACAAAATCAAAAGTGATGGTTAGGAGGAAGCAGGGAAGAACTCTGTCAAGGTATTATGAGTTAGGGTACCAGGATCGAATGAATAACCTGATAGAAGTTTGGCATGGAGACGGGAATTCTAAATGGACATCGTTCACTCCCTAGGGTATATTGTACCGGAGGGTTTGAGCGGGGATAGAATTCAGTGTACTTAAATATTGAGAGGTAAGGTGATATGGTGGTGGATCATAGGAATGGACCACATTGATCTATAAATAAGGTGATTGAACAGGGGAAAAAGTTGTAACTCTGCTGAATGGGTTGGTGTAACTTGGTTTTTATGATCTAGTAATGGGACAGGGCATTGGTAATGCTAAGTTGAGATCCATTAGTTTTCCAAGTTTTGGAAAGGGGTCAGAGAACAAAGAGAACAGAGTGGGAATATGAAATTACTGATTGGTTGCAGATAGGATAGCAAGCTGAGGGCTTAACAGTTATGTTAAGGAATTAAACGTTAAGTGTGTGAGCACTCGAGACACTAAGGACAGTGTAATCTTTGAAGAGATAGTCACAGTGATGAATGCTAGAGTACAACAAGGGTGACACAGCTTAGGGCTTAGTAAGACGAAAAGCAAGGAGTAGTACGCAAAGTAAGGAAGTGAAAGATAATGGATACTGTGGTTTGGTATTGGTTCCGGAGGAACTAAAGAGGTTGTTGGAACTCTTGAGGCAGGAGTGTCTGCCTATCTTAAAGGACATAAGAACTTGAAATTTTTTAACTTTGAAATACAAAGTTCCAAGATGAGAGATTTGTATCTCTCCAAATAAGTGCAGACAAGGAAAAGTATGTTATTCAAGAAAAGAAAGGGGATTTCTAACTCCCGATTTGGCAGGAATTCTAAAGTTGTAACAAGGATTAGGCCGAGGGCCTATAAGCCGATCTCACCCTAGTAAGGGTGATGACTCATAAGTATTTTTGGCATTGGGAATAAGTTAATAAAGCGATCATTGTGAGCTAAACAAACTCTGGAGTTTCAGCGGGGTTGTGATACAAGTAGAGGTTAATGGAAGTATAGTTATTAGGCAAGATCTTGTGGAACAAGATTAATGCTCACGTTTGAGTGTTATCAAGATTAAGAATAAGGCGTTGGGCCTTTGGAATTACAGTCAGAGGTATGAGGTTTTTTGTTTAATGTGTTCAAGTAAATTTCGAGGACGAAATTATTGTAAGGAGGGGATAGTTGTAACGACCCAAAATTACTAATAAGGCTTAAGGGCCTTGATTAGTGTGCCGGATGGCATAATTAGAAGTTACATGAACTAATGGAGTGTGATATGCATGATTATATGAAATGCATGTTTATGAGTATTGGATAAGCATGCATGCCCTATTTGGTTGTGAGGGCATAACTGTAATTTTGGCCCGTTAGGGCATAAATGTGATTTTGTGATAAACTGTTAAGACCACATTATTATGTGGATATATGTGTTTGTAGCTTTCGGCACGAGGCGATCCTAGGGGGCAAGTAGCGGGAAAGTCACAATGGGACCCGGTACTTGATTTGGGGCAAGTCATGGGGTATTTTGAGTATTAGATTATTATTTGGGCTATTGGGTTAAGGAAATAAATAATTGGAGATATATTTGAGGTTAGGAAGTCTAGGCGGGAATATTGGGGAATTTTACCATTTTGCCCTCGGGGACGTTTTCGGTACCCCGAGCCTTGGGATTGACTTAAGTACCTAAGGATAGACTAAGTAAACTTTAGAAAGCAATGGAACAAAAGGCTAAACCAACTCTTCTCTCCCTCTCTTCTTCTCTCTCAAGGAACTCAGTGAAATCAAAGGATTTGTGGCAAGGAATTTAGTGGATTGGGGTTGGAGTCTCGAAGGATTAGTTCTGTGTTTAGCTAAGGAGTTCAATCAAGAACTGAGGTAAGATATAAGCTTTGTGCATGGTGATAAATTCTGTGTTTTGGCTGGGTTTTGAGGTGTTTATGGATTTTGATATTGAAGGGTTGGATTGAAGCTGAAACTTGGAAGTTAGCTCAGGAATCCTTCAGAGAATTGATTCAACAGAGAAGGTAAACTCCAATTTTCGTTTTAGTGTTTGAATTCTTAGCATTTATGACTGGTTTTCTTATGTTCTTGGGCTGTTGAGTTTCAGAAATTAAAATGGGATTTTAATGAGTTTTTAGACTAGATTTCTGTTGGGTTTTGTTGCTGGAAACATGTTAGAATGTTGGGATAGTTGAGTTATGTTATTGGGATGGTCTAGGGTGGATTAGGGTGAGGTTTGAATATTAAAAATGGTAGTTTTTCTGGGTTCGCGGGGTTGGGCCGCGACTCTGTTCAAGAGTACCATGGCCCTTCGGAGAAAGGAAGAGCCAGGAAGGCTCTGAGATGAGGGAGCGCCGCAACGCTATAAGGGCAGGGTTGCGGCGTGTGTTTGTGGTCAGAGAGGCCTAGCCTCTGTTTTAGGGGGCGGGCTGCGGCGCAGGTCTCAAGGGCCGCGACCCTTAAGGGCATTTGTGGCCATTTGGAGTTTTAAGCATGGGAACCTAACCTTTGGTGCTCGGGATTGATCCCACTACCGTGTTTGGTGGAATTCGATGTCCCGAAGGCTAGAATTCTATTTGGAATCCCTTATGCAATTATTGATGGAATCCTTTATCATGGTTGTGACTAGGTGTACACTTGGGCTCGGAGCAAGATCGTGCTAGGGGTCATCTTTCCTAATTAAAGCACTTGGAACTAAAGGTAAGAAAACTGCACCCAGTTGTGGATATATAATGGGACTAAGGGTTCCCTATCTTGTATGCTTTCAAAGAATGGTATTATTCCATGTATAATGTAAATGGATGGTATCACACCATGTAAATAGTAAACGAGCGGCCTAAGAGTGCCGGAGTTTACACACGCGCATAGGGCGCGCTCGACCACTGGTAGCTGAGGACAACTTATTATGCACTGAGCTCGGTTTAAGCGGGCCGGAGTCAGTGGGATAAATAGAGGGTGCGACCTAAGTTGTCGGCCCTAACTATCATGTGATTTGATTGTAATTATTATGATAATTATGATATGCTGGTGAGTTGAGTGGCAGATTGTTAGCTTGTTGGTTATTATCGTTGAGTGGATGAATGTTGTGTTCTGTTGAGTACCTGGTTATGTCTTGTGAAATAATTGATTATTATTAGTGATTGTGTCTTAAATGTTATGTTTTCTTGCTGGGCCTTGGCTCACGAGTGCTACGTGGTGCAGGTAAGGGCAAGGGTAAGGCAAGTTGATCATGGGTTGGAGAGCTCTGGGGGCGAGGTGTACATTGTCAGCTGCTCGGCCGTCACGGTCGAGGATTTGTACAGGAACGAGAACCTAAGACGTGTATTTTATCATTAGAGTGGCTTGGTCACTTACAAGCTTCGGAAACCCTGTAATTGCGTTATTTAAACCTTAATTTTGGGATCCCATGTACAAAACATGTATTTTAAGGAAAATTATTCGTTTATAACCGAAATCTTTTAACCCTAACCTGTTTGTAACATTAGATTCACATTTTTAATCAAATGACTTGATTAGCAAGTCTCGCACTATTTAAAACACACAGTGTAACTGTCTTGGTTATCTAGGGCGTTACAAGATGGGTGCCTGGGTGGTAAGTTTCTTTGTTGCCCATTCAAATTGCTCATTGAAGGTACTTAATCACCCAACTTTTCTAAGACTTAGATCATTAAACCTACTAGACATAACTACTACTTTGAAGAGAACATACATCAGAAAAATTCATATCCTTATTGAAAACTTTAAAATAATATTTATAATACATAAATGAGCTGATTGTTTTAAAATAAAACATTACTTTAAATGAAATTGTTTACAAAGATAAATGCGGAAAATACATAAAAATGTAATTTTAAGAGACTAAAGAAAATAACGTCGTCCTCGAATCGACACGCAGCCCATCCACTCCATTCACCTCAACACACATGCCAAGCTTCCAAGAATCCTTCCGTCTTTGCATTTATTTTCCTTACATCAAACTAAAAGTAAAGGAGTGAGCCTAATGCCCAGCAAGGAAAACTACTAACAACATAAAACATATACATAAATTATATCATAACCACATATACTATAAACATATGCCATATAATACTACAATGACCATTATACTGCTTGGGTCTTGTTAACTAGGGAAGTCATAAGCCCAATAGATTTGTGGGGCTTGCTAGCCAAGCAAGTCATATGCCCATAAATTATTGGGGCTTGCTTGCTAGACAAGTCATATGCCCAAGGTCTATAAACATACTATACATAATGTTAACATAAAACATAAGATAACATAACATATCATACAAACATACAAGATCTATCCTATTTTCCTTACCAAAACCAGGATATTTCAGAGCAAATGCGGGACTTCGAACACTCCTAAAACCAACAATAAAAATGGTGAGTATTTCTAAAGAGTAAAGAATAATTGTGGAAACTAAACCTTCAAGATGAAACTTACCAAGGTAGATCTTTAAGTTTCAAGAACCTAATCAAAAACCAATATCAAAAGTCAGGATCTGAATAAAAGGAAGTAAAGAAAAACTAAAGTAGTTTAAAGAACTGGACTTAGAGAATAGAAATACCTTAGTTAACCCCATGGATTGGTCTAGCTTCAACACCGAAATACACTAATCCTCACTTCCCAAGTATTTTATAAAGCTTAAGAATGACAAAGCTTTTTCCCAACCCAAGTGTTTATCACTCTATGGTAGAACTAGTACCTTGGAGTCTCTGATCACAGCTTGAAGAATGAGAGGAAGGGCTGGGTACTAGGTCCTATTTATAGAGGTAAGGAGTGAAGCTAACCCCATTTTTATTTGAATAAAATAATGATTTTAAAATGAAAAAGAATTGAATTTTCGTCAATCAGAGGTTGAAGACTCGGTCAAAACGTTCAAAGGTAGGTCTAAGTAGTTAAGGCATGTTTTTAAAATTAAAAACAAAAAAATAAAAAAAATGTTGCTAAGGGCGATATATTGCCCCTATGTGGCGATATATCGGCTCTGCCCTAGTCCCGAGTCTTCGTTCGTCCGTTCGTGCAATATCAACGTGTTTTCCGTATCCTTCGTCAGGCGATATATCGGCTCCAAGCTGCGATATATCGACTTATGTAAATATTTTAAACATGTAATTGCACTTTTTCAGCATAATTAAGGTTGGATAACTGCTTTGACTGAGTCAAAATACGACGCTAAAAGTTTCTGGTAAGTGCTAAGGCTGCTATTTCTTTATTTTATCATTAAAATACTAAATTCCTTAATAATCATGCTTATGACAAGTGTCATATTCTTATTGGCTCTATCTAAGTTATAATAAATAATACATCTAGGACTAGCAATATTAATCAAACTTTATGTTATACTTAATATTCTTAAACTATAGGTTAAACGTATAAAATCCATAATTGTTGCTATGAGTTTCCAACTAAGTCCCGGTTTGAACCAAAATCCACGAAATCTAAAATACTAAAACTACTACTAACTAACTAACTAACTAAACATTCTTGGACTCTACAATTCTCCCCTACTACAAAGAATTTCGTCCCCGAAATTTACTTACCAAAAAATTCCGGATACCGAGCTTGCATGTCCTCCTCCAACTCCCACGTTGCCTCCCGTTCAGAACTATTTCTCCATAGGATTTTGACTATCAGAATACTCTTAGACTGTAATTCCTTCATCCCTCTATTTAGGATGCTAACCGGCTGTTCCTCGTAACTCAAGCCTTTCTGGAGTGCTATCATATTATACTTGAGGACGTGAGATGGGTCTGACACATATCTACGTAGCATCGAGATGTGGAACACATTGTGACTATCTGCTAATCTATATGCAACTGCTCCCACTTTGTCCAATATCTCAAAATGACCTATAAGCCTGGGACTAAGCTTGCCTATCTTCCCGAACTGCTTCACACCTTTCATAGGAGATATCCTTAAGAAGACTTGATCTCCGACTTTGAATTCCACATCACGGCGCTTGGCATCCGCATAACTTTTTTGACGACTTTGAGCAGCGAGTATACATTTTCTAATCAGTGCTACTGCTTCTTGAGCTTCTCTAACAGCTTTGAGTCCAAGTAGTTTCCTTTCTCCTACTTCGTCCCAATGTAACGGCGATCGACACCTCCTTCCATAAAGTAGCTCATAAGGTGCCATCCCGATCGTTGACTGGTAGCTATTATTATAGGAAAATTCTATCAGCGGCAAGTACTTACTCCATGATCCTCCGAAATCAAGTACACAAGCGCGCAACATATCTTCTAAAATATGTATGGTACGCTCAGACTGACCATCAGTCTGTGGATGAAATGCTGTACTAAGACTTAACTTGGTACCCATGGCTTACTGCAAACTTCCCCAAAATCTCGATGTAAACACCGATCCTCTATCAGACACTATTGCCTTAGGGATTCCATGCAGTCTTACTATTTCTTGAACATAAATGTCTGCGTATTGTTCTGCTGTATAGGAAGTCTTGACAGGCAGAAAATGAGCTAACTTGGTTAATCTATCTATTACTACCCAAGCCAAGTCGTGCTGCTTATTTGTTCGTGGAAGTCCTGTCACAAAATCCATGGCTATATCGTCCCATTTTCATTTTGGAATGCTAAGCGATTGTAATATGCCTACAGGCCGCTGATGTTCTGCTTTTACTTGCTGGCATACCAAACATTTAGACACGTACTCTGCTATATCCTTTTTCATTCCTGGCCACCAATACATTGCCTTAAGATCGTGAGTCATCTTGGTCGACCCTGGGAGAGCTAAGTATGGGGTATTGTGTGCTTCTTCTAAAATCTTCATCTTAATCCCTTGATTATTTGGCACGCATACCCAATCCTTATATCTTAATAATCCCTGACTTGATATTGAGAAATCTGTGGCCTTCCCTTCTCTAACAGCATCCATATGTGCTCTAACGTGTCATCATGCCCTGACACGTGTCATCATGCTCTAACGTGTCATCATGGAATCGCTAAGAAATATGTGCTCTAACTTGTCATCATACCCGATCCTTATATCTTAATAACCCCTGACTTGATATTGAGAAATCTGTGGCCTTCCCTTCTCTAACTGCATCCATATGTGCTCTAACGTGTCATCATGCCCTTGCCCAATCAGTATTTCTTCTAACAGACTTGACTGGATGGACAAGTTAACCAGTTTACCAATGACTACTTCTATTTCAGCATTGATCAGATCCTGTTGTAGTGGCTTTTCTATTCCAGCTAATGATGCTAGACTTCCATAATTCTTTCTTCTTAGCTCATCAGCAACTACGTTTGCTTTCCTTGGGTGGTATAGAATTTCACAGTCACAATCCTTCACTAGTTCTAACCACCTGCGCTGCCTCATGTTAAGCTCCTTCTGAGTGAAGAAATACTTTAAGCTTTTGTGGTCCGTATAAATCTCACACTGTTCTCCATAAAGATGGTGACGCCATATTTTCAACGCAAAGACCACTGCTGCCAACTCCATATCGTGTGTTGGATAGCATTGCTCGTATTCCTTTAGTTTCCTTGAGGCGTAGGATATCACCTTGTCATTCTGGATCAGCACACAACCCAACCCTTGCTTTGGCGCGTCACAATAAACTACAAACTTGTCATTGGGTGTCGATACACAAAGTACTGGTGCTGAGCATAGCTTATCCTTTAGCAACTAGAAACTCTCTTCACACTTATCATTCCAGTTGAACCTCTGCTGCTTCCGAGTCAGGTTGGTGAGCGGAGTGGCTATCTTAGAAAAGCCTTCTACGAACCTCCGATAATAGCCTGCTAGTCCTAGAAACTTCTTACTTCAGACGCGTTCTTTGGTCTTGGCCAATCCTTCACAACCTCCATTTTATATGGGTCTACAACAATTCCGTCCTTGGATACTATGTGGCCGAGAAATGCTACTTGTGAAAGCCAAAATTCGTACTTCTTGAACTTAGCGTAAAGTTGATGCTCCTTTAGTCGTAACAAGATCAATCTTAAATTTTCCTCATGCTCAACTTTATCCTTTGAGTACACCAAGATATCATCAATGAATACCACGACGAATTTATCTAAGTAGTCCTTAAAGATCCTATTCATTAGGTCCATAAATGCGGCTGGAGCGTTGGTAAGACTGAAAGACATGATTAGAAACTTGTAATGCCCATAACGAGCTCTAAAAGCTTTCTTAGGAATGTCTTCTTCCTGTACCTTGAGTTGATGATACCCAGACCGTAGATCAATATTTGAGACCACGGTCGCTCCTTGGAATTGATCAAACAAGTCGTCAGTCCGGGGTAGCAGAAACTTGCTCTTAATCGTCACCTTATTCAGCTTGTGGTAATCTATGCACATCCGCAGACTTCCGTCTTTCTTTTTCACAAATAGAACCGGTGCTCCCCATGGCAAATGGCTCGGTCTAATGAATCCTAAGTCTAAGAGTTCTTGTAGCTGTGTCTTTAACTCCTTGAGTTCAGTAGGTGCCATCCGATATGGTGCCTTGGAGACAGGCTCGGTGCCCGGTACTAATTCGATTGTGAAGTCAATTTCCCGAGTCGGCGGCAACCCTGGTAAGTTGTCAGGAAATACTTCTGGAAATTCCTTTACAATATGAACGTCTCTGACCTTTAGTGGTGTTTCCTTGACCACATCCGTGACGCTAGCTAAGAATGCTTGACATCCTTTTTCTATCATCTTCTGAGCTTTAAGTGATGAAATAAGCGGTGTGCGTAGACCTGAAACCTTTCCCATAAAGCATAGTCTCTGACAGTCAGGAGTTTCGAACATCACTTGCTTACGTTTGTAGTCGATGGTTGCGCCATGCCTTGCTAGCCAATCCATTCCAAGTATCACGTCGAAGTCTTTAATCTCGAGTTCTATCAGCTCTCCTTCTAGTTCTATGTCCTCTTTCTTGATCGGTATGCCTCGCACTATCAGTGATGATAGGACTACTTCGCCCGAAGGCAACTCGGTTACAAACCTAGTTCTAAATTTTTCACAAGGTTTGTCTAATTTCTCTATCATTCCTAATGAGATATACAAATGAGTGGCTCCCGAATCAAATAATACATAACATATATTATGGAGGATAGAAACCTGACCTGTAACTACTTTATTGCTAGCGTCAGCTTCTCCTTGGGTTAAGGCAAATACCCTGGCACAGACCATCTTGTCTTCCTTTTTCCCCTCTGGCTTGAGCTGGGGACAGTCTCTCTTCCGGTGTCCTTCCTGACCACAGCTGTAGCATCCCTTGGTGTTTGCGTGACACTCACCAGGATGTTTCTTTTGGCATTTACCACATTGCGGGTATTCTACATAACCCGGCCTATTACCTCCATTGTTTGTCCGTGCCCTTTTATCGTTATCAGATTGCTTATTGTCAGGATGCCGTCTCTTCTAAACATTACTATTGTTGCTGGACTGATTGTTGTTGTTGTTGTTCCGACCATTCTGAGGCTGGCTCTGATGTTTAGGCTCACGCTTACTGGCCTCTTCTTTACTAACATTCGCCTGAAGCCTTTCTACTTCTATTGTCGTTTCTATAACATCAGCATAAGTAGTATTTCCTGGGTTGGCTAGTTTAACCCCTAATTCAATCTTTGGTCGAAGTCCTCTAACGAACTTGGTCACCCTCAGAAAGTCAGTTGGAATCAACTCTTGTGCAAACTTGGCTAATCTATCAAATTGCTGAGCATATTCTGCTACCGTCAAGTTGCCCTACTTCAGACTAGAGAACTCCTCGACTCTTGAAGCGATGACTACCGAATTGTAGTACTTTTTGTGGAACATCTCCACAAATCTAGTCCATGTCATGGTGGCGACATCGTGAGTCTCCTGAACTAAATCCCACCATATTCTAGCATCTTTCTTGAGCAGAGACGAAACGCAGGATATGCGGTCCGCGTTACCGAGGTTCATGTGTATTAGGATCGGCTCCACATTTCTGAGCCATTCTTCCGCCTCGAAGGGGTCTATTGTCCTTTCAAAGTTTGGAGCGTGTTGCTTATGAAACCGCTCATAAATTGGCTCCATGTGCTGAGCTAGGTATGGCGCATAGTTCGCCATTGGCCATCCCCCATATGGACCAACTTGTTGGGGTGTTGGGGCCATTTGTTGAGTCTGTGGTTGCGGCTGAGGCTGAGTCTGTTGTCGTTGTTGCTGCAGTAATTCCTCAACTTGTTGTCGTAGCCTGGAAATTTCTGCAGTGTTGTCAACCGGCGGCAGCGGTGCATTTCAGTTGGCATTAGCACGCACTCCCCTTCTGCGAACTGGAGGGTCTTCATTGCTCTCAGGAGCGGTGTTGGGGACATTGACATTGTTGCGAGTAGATCTTCTGAGCGACATCTTCAATAAAGTTCTAACAGTCGAGAAAAACATGTTAGAACTTACCTTAATAGGCTCTAAAACAAAATCTTAATCTAAGTAAACATAACTCAGACCTATTAATTATGATTTCTTATGAAAATAATTATATAAGCCTTGTTTATAATTAGGTCGTGTTTCTAAACTTAGAAAAATAAGCCATCTTTATTATTTTCTAAGTGTGATTCTAATTATCCTATATGACTTAATTCTCAGGCTCGAAACTCATCGTTGTTCCAAAGTTAACCATACCGAGGGAGGGCTGGGATCAGTAAAATCGTTCACACTACTATGGCCCCCTAACTCTCAATATAAAACCCTGGTTCATTGATTTGTATCCACCCTCACTGAACTTATTCATTATTTATTAAATTTATTATTTATTATTATTGCAAAATAAAATCAAACTCATACATGTCATCAAAATAACAATGATATTAATTTGGAAAAACAGTTTTCACTAAGTACAATCATAAAGGAAAAATAATTAATAAAATACATAAAAAAACTAATCTATTCTAAAAATCGGGATCTTCTACATCAGATCCTTCATCTAGCATGTCATCATCTAACTCTTCATAATCATCATTTTCGTGAGCTTCAAAAATTCCTTGGGGAAGATTCGTAAAAATTCTATTCATTTGTTCTTGTGTGAATTGTAATTCCATCTTAGAGAGGTAAACCTAATTATGAGAAAATAATATCTCATCGCCACTGGTATTTCATTTTCAACATCTACTGTCTCCCGTATTTCTTCCAAAGCAGCAATTACAAAAGGAAAATCTTTAAAAAGCCTAATTACTAAAATATATTGTTTTGTAGCTCTCATCATTATTTGCTTAGTCATTTGGAGATGAACTATTTGATTATGAAATAAAAGAAATCTTCGAGTGATTCTTTCCAATATTCCTACTGTATTTCTTGGTTCTCTAATCCTTTTTAAGGCCTTAATGACTCAGATATCATTATTGTTGGGTTTTATTCCCTTATAAAACCATGTTGGACATGTAGCATGATTTCATATTATCAATAAAAGTAGTAGAAATCATTTAGTTTGACAACCGTGTTGCTTGCTTATTTTATTACATGATTATTGAAATAATACAAACATTTATCAAATCCCGAACATATGGATAGTTACAATTATAGTGACTAGGTCACAGTGGATTATAGTTGTAATTATATGTTCAAAAGAACGAGTCGTAAGATTAGATCAGTGCATTGGATTTTCACTGATTAGGCAATCTACAATGTGATCTACTTACACATTCAGGGTGTGATGTCTTATCCAAGGCATCGACGAAGTAGATAAGATCGGATGTATTTAGTTACATCGGACTAGGACCGATATTGATTATTGATTGATAAATAAGTATCGTTGTTATCAAATCTAATCAATGTCACAACATTGACCATATGTTAAGTCGATCTTAATTCTGAGTGATAATATTCTGCTAATTATATTATTTAAATCTTTTGACTTGTTCGTTACCAGCTTACCCTACGGTCTAGCCCATACTTACATCTTGGAGATTTATTAGTGTAATTGAGTAGGAGTATTATTCATAGATACAAAATCTATAACTTCTGTATGAGAAGTGAAAAGATGATTTCCTTAATTTCTTTGTTCAAAAGGTTAAATGATTGAGATCTCATTTCTGTGATTAAGTTCACGGAAATATCATTTATAAGGAACTTAGTGGGAGTTAAGGATAAAATACTGATGAGGGGTAAAACGGTAATTTGCACCCAGCTCGTTAGTAAGTCATCGATAGAGGATTGACTAACTGTAATGGTTATAACAATGGATAACGTATTTATGGTTTGGAAAATACATTCTATGAATTCAAGAGTTCAATTCTAAGTCTATACTAGTGGAGTCACGAGGAATTAATAAGGTAGTGAAATTATTCGTAAATAAATTCACGGTAACTTGTTGGAGCTTGATTTCATGGATCCATGGTCCCCGCATCACCTTTGAGTAAATCATTTAGAATGTCTCAATTAATTGATTTAATTATCAATTAGGATTTTTAAAGTTGACTAGGTCAATTTTGGAAAATTTATATAGATATGAGATTTAGAGAATAAAAGAGAATCTTTGGGTAAATTTATTAATATTGATAAATTGGTATCAATATAAATAAATAATATTAAATCAAGTTTCAAATTATAATTAGTTAATTTGAATAAGGATTTAATTCATTAATTAAAAAATAAAAAAAGTAAAAAGGTTTTGAATTTAGGCCTAGTTGGGATTTAAATTCAAAACAAAGAGATTGGGCCCAAGTCCATTTATGGCAGCCCAAGGCTTTTATTTTTGTTTATTATTTTTAATTAATTTAAATTTAAATAAATCCCATTAAGTTGCCTATATAAGGAATATGATATCTAGGGTTTTCATAAGCAAGTGAGTTTCAGTTGATTGGTAAGTGAAAACCTAGACAGTCTAACCTTTCTTGGCCACTCTATTTTCTTCTTCTCTTCAAGATCTCTATCTCATGTGTTGAGAACCAGCCCACACTAGTTCTAGGTTGATCAAAGGCTTGGGGAGGAAGACTGTGTTGCTGATCTTGTTCAATCTCTTGATAATACTCTGCTACAGAAAGGAATAAAGGGTTAGAGAGATTGAAGGATGGAGTTGTTCCAGTTCTGCTGCGTAATGTAAGTTTTCACTTTACTCTGTATTTGTATCAATTTCATAGGAGCATGTTCTAGGAATTTGCATGTTTGTTTGATAATATGTAAATTTCATGAAAATAAATAAAGATCCTGCAATGAGTTTTTCCAACAATTATATGATAAAGATCCATCAATTGTTAGCTGAAAACATAAGACTAAAACGTTAGCTAAAACACAGAAACATAATAACTAAAACATAAATACTTACATTGGCGGTTGGATTTGGAGCTTGAATGTGTGTATCAAGGAGAATTTCATGTAAATGGACCGTTGCTCTGATACCAACTGTAATGAACAAACTATTTCTAAGACTTAGATAATTAAACCTACTAGACATAACTACTACTTTGAAGAGAACATACATCAGAAAAATTCATAAATTTATTGAAAACTTTAAAATAATATTTGTAATACATAAATGAGCTCATTGTTTTAAAATAAAACATAACTTTAAATGAAATTGTTTACAAAGCTAAATGCAGAAAATACATAAAAACATAATTTTAAGAGACTAAAGGAAATAATGTCGTCCACGAATCAACACGCAGCCCATCCACTCCATTCATCTCAACACACATGCGAAACTTTCAAGAATCCTTCTGCCTTTGCATCTATTTTCCTTACATCAAACTAAAAGTAAAGGAGTGAGCCTAATGCCGAGCAAGGAAAACTACTAACAATGTAAAACATATACATAAATTATATCATAACCACATATACTATAAACATATGTCATATAATACTACAATGGCCATTATACTACTTGGGGCTTGTTAACTAGGCAAGTCATAAGCCCAATAGATTTGTGGGGCTTGCTAGCCAAGCAAGTCATATGCCCATAAATTATTGGGGCTTGCTAGCTAGACAAGTCATATGCCCAAGGTCTATAAACATACTATACATAATGTTAACATACAACATAAGATAACATAACATATCATACAAACATACAAGATCTATCCTATTTTCCTTACCAAAACCGGGATATTTGAGAGCAAATGCGGGACTTGGAACTCTCTTAAAACCAACAATAAAAATGGTGAGTATTTCTAAAGAGTAAAGAATAATTGTGGAAACTAAACCTTCAAGACGAAACTTACCAAGGAAGATCTTTAAGTTTCAAGAACCTAATCAAAAACCAATATCAAAAGTTAGGATCTGAATAAAAGGAAGTAAAGAAAAACTAAAGTAGTTTAAAGAACTGGACTTAGAGAATAGAAATACCTTAGTTAACCCCATGGATTGGTCTAGATTCAACACCGAAATACACTAATCCTCACTTCCCAAGTATTTTATAAAGATTAAGAATGACAAAGCTTTTTCCCAACCCAAGTGTTTATCACTCTATGGTAAGTTTCTGATCACAGCTTGAAGAATGAGAGGAAGGGCTGGGTACTAGGTCCTATTTATAGAGGTAAGGAGTGAAACTAACCCCATTTTTATTTGAATAAAATAATGATTTTAAAATGAAAAAGAATTGAATTTTCGTCAATCAGAGGTTGAAGACTCGGTCAAAACGTTCAAAGGTAGGTCTAAGTAGTTAAGGCATGTTTTTAAAATTAAAAACAAAAAAATAAAAAAAATGTTGCTAAGGGCGATATATTGCCCCTATGTGGCGATATATCGGCTCTGCCCTAGTCCCGAGTCTTCGTTCGTCCGTTCGTGCAATATCAACGTGTTTTCCATATCCTTCGTCAGGCGATATATCGGCTCCAAGCTGCGATATATCGACTTATGTAAATATTTTAAACATGTAATTGCACTTTTTCAGCATAATTAAGGTTGGATAACTGCTTTGACTGAGTCAAAATACGACCCTAAAAGTTTCTGGTAGGTGCTAAGGCTGCTATTTCTTTATTTTATCATTAAAATACTAAATTCCTTAATAATCATGCTTATGACAAGTGTCATATTCTTATTGGCTCTATCTAAGTTATAATAAATAATACATCTAGGACCAGCAATATTAATCAAACTTTATGTTATACTTAATATTCTTAAACTATAGGTTAAACGTATAAAATCCATAATTGTTGCTATGAGTTTCCAACTAAGTCCCGGTTTGAACCAAAATCCACGAAATCTAAAATACTACAACTACTACCAACTAACTAACTAAGTAAACATTCTGGGACTCTACACCTTTGAGTTGAGACCACCATCCTTGCAATAACAAAAATCTAATGTGATTGTCTTGAGTTCAGCTCTCAATGAAAGCACCAAAATGTTGACTGGTTTTTTGGTCAACTAATGCAGAGTTAAAATAATTAATTAGAGAGCTTTCATTCAGACAATCAATGAACCTTAAATAAGCTAAGAACCTAATAACTATGAGCAATGAATGATAAAAGACACCGAAAATTATACAGGATCGGCCCCAAGAAATGACAATGACCTACTTCCTCTTTAATTTGTATTGATCTTTAAGGTTTACACAAGGTGACCAGTGAAAACAGGTACGATTTTAAGTGTAAAAACATTACAAAATGCCAGAAATCACTACTAAGTGTTCCTAATAGGCTGGTGGGTATATCTAGTGCTGGTCGGTCGGCTAAAAACCTCTTCCCTTCCACAGTGGTAGAAGACTTGTATTTATACTGTCCCTAATGCCCAGGAACTTGCGCCTGCACCGCAATTGCTGCAAAATATCCCTTCCTTTTCGCGGGTAGTTGCAGTCCTATTCTTTAGGAGTTTGACATAGTTTTCAGGTGAACTGTTAGGTGTGAGGAGGATGTAGCTGACTTCATCCGACCAAGTATACCGGGTTTTCTGGAGAGCATACCGAGCAGCCTCTTTTCTGGTAAGCATACCGCATAACTGCTTTCCTAGTGAGCATACCGCGCAGTAATTTTTATTCATTCGGCAAGTGTGCTCTCTCCATCTTGTTTGACTATTTGATGCCTATGCCATGTGTCAAGAATTTGATGACATGTGCCCACAAAAGAAGAGAAGGAACTCGACTTCCCGGGGGGACTGTTCTAGTCTTAGGTAAATCGATTCAGAGGCCTGCAATACGCCCAAAAATTGTGTTTTAGGGTGAATCACCTGTGAGGTATGAAAAACAGACGTATGGGCTGCCGGTAGATCACACCGAGCGCTCTTGGTCAATCCTTCGAATGAACAAGCAGACCAAGGAAAGTAAAGTGCTTGCTTATAGTCACACCTGTACCTGTCTTTAGCCCCTGCTCAAGCGTCCCCGCCCTTTTACCGCTCCGTGGGTGTTTGACTACTCAGAAGAGTTAGACTTGGCTTATACGGGCGGACATGTTGTATGGAGATGATATGATGCCACGTGTCCAACCTTCATGCTGTGTCCGCTGTGTATATTTTTGGGATAACACAAGTATGTTTAATCAATAATGGAATGATAACTTAATCATAATCATCCTCAGGGGACCAATCCCTATCCATAATTATTATTAACATTTGGGCCAAGCCCTAATCACATATAACACGTATTGGGTGTAGTTTTCTTAGCTTAGGTCCGAGTATAGCGTAAAATAAGAACGACCCTCGAGCATGATCCTGGTTCTGAGGCCATAGCGATATCTTAGTCATAACCATAATATAGGATTCCATCAATAACGAGCAAATAAAGGGTTCCAAAAAGAGTCCTAGCCTCTGAGAACTCAAATTCTACTAAACTGGGTAGTAGAATCGATCTCGAGCCCTAAGGAAAAGATTCCCTTCACTAAAAACTCACCATGGCCAAAATAGACCAGGTGGGCCACGACCTGCCCTTGAGGGTCGCCATGCACCCCTCAAGTCCGAGGCTCTCCTCCCCTGGTTATTGAACACGGGCCGCGACCTTCCCTTGAGGGTCGCGGCGCGCCTCCCAGATAGAATCCCCCAAGGGCCCTGGGTTTGGTTGGGTCGCGACCCTTCAAGAACAGGGCCGCGACTTGGCTTTGCGAACCCAGATTTCCTCCATTTTTAATCAGCTAAATCCAACCAAAACTATGCCAATTTCACCTTAAAATAATAATTCAATCCACATAACAGTTCTAATATCTTCCCAGCAACAAAATCCAACTAAAACTTAGATGCAAAACTCATAAAAACTTCCAATTTAACTCTTGAGCTATAAGGCTCAAGAACACCTCAAGAACCTCTATGAATTCTAACAAAATTCAGTTGAACACAGATAATAACACATTACCTCAGCTATGAATGTTGATACCCTAGCCACAAACTATCCGAATTCTAATCCCGAGCCTTCAATTCCTTAGTTTCTAGCCAAAATCCTCTTAGTTCTTCAAGAACTTACTAAGGAAGTTGAGAGAGAGAGAGAGAGAGAGAGAGAGAGAGTCGGTTCTAAGAAGAAGTGTTTTGAATGTTTGTTTTCCTTAAGGCTTAAGTGACTTAAGCTAATCCCGAGGCTCAGGGTACCAAAAACGTCCCCAAGGGAAAAATGGTCAAAATCCCTAGTATTCCCTCCTAATCTCACTAACTCCAAATAAATCCTCAATTATTCATTCCCATTACCCGATTACCCGATTTAATGCCAATACCTAAAATACTCCTTGACTTGCCCTAAGTCGGGTATTTGGTCCTGTTGTGACTTCCCCGCTAACTTGCTCCCTGGGATCGTCTCGTGCCGAGTAACCTAAATAAACCCACATAATAATGAGGTCTCTCACATATATCACATATACAATTATGCCCATAACGAGCCAAATTACGAAAGTTTCCCTTCTAATACGAAATGGGCCCACAGGCACAACTGGTTCTATTATCATATAACTCACATAATCACAATAAAATATATATCATGCAAACATATAATTCCATATATTTCCATCATAGCCCCCTAATCAAGGCCCTAAGCCTTATTAGGTAATTTTGGGACGTTACTAGTGGCCTACAAGTGGGCCTTACCTCCGACATTATTAGGAGTCCACAATGTGTTTCATATATCGATGCTCCGAAAGTATGTGTCAGATGAGACTCATGTGCTGAATTATGAACATCTGGAGCTTCACACAAACTTGTCTTATGAGGAACAACCAGTCCATATATTAGACAAGAAGGATAAGGTCCTGAGGAATAAGACCATACCTTTGGTTAAGGTATTGTGGAGGAACAACAAGGTCAAGGAAGTGACCTGGGAGTTAGATTCAGATATGCGAGATCAATATCTTGAGCTGTTCAGGTAAATTTTGAGGACGAAATTTTTATTAGGAGGGGATAGTTGTAACGTTCCAAATTTGCTAATAAGGCTTAGTGCCTTGCTTAGTGTGCTGAGATGACATAATTAGATTTTTATGTTGTAATATGATTTATGTGCAATTATGTGAATTGTATGAGTTATATTATAATATGACTGTTTATGCATGTTTAAGTGTGTTAAATATGCTTGTGGGCCCATTTATGTTAGAAAGAGCATTTTTGTAAATTTTAACCCACCGAAGGTATATCTGTAATTAAATGCTATGTGATTGGGACCACATTATTATAAGGATATAATTGTTGTTGACTGGTTTTTTGGTCAACTAACGCAGAGTTAAAATAATTAATTAGAGAGCTTTCATTCAGACAATCAATGGACCACAAATAAGCCAAGAACCTAATAACTATGAGCAATAAATTATAAAAGACACCAAAAATTATAGAGGTTCGGCCCCAAGAAATGGTAATGACCTACTTCCTCTTTATTTTGTATTGATCTTTAAGGTTTACACAAGATGACCTGTGAAAACAGGTACGATTTTCAGTGTAAAAACAATACAAAATGGCGAAAATTGTTGCTAAGTGTTCCCAACAGGCTAGTTGGTATATTTTTGGTGCTGGTCGGTAGGCTAAAAATCTGAACCCCCTCCACAGTGCTGGAAGACTTGCATTTATACTGTCCCCAACACCCAGGTAGTTGCGCCTACACTGCAACTGCTGCAACATATCCCTTCCTTTTCGCGGGTAGTTGTAGTCTTATTCTTCAAAAGTTTGACCGAGTTTTCAGGTGAACTGTTGGGCGTGAGGAGGATGTAACTGACTTCATCCAACTAGGTATACTGGGTTTCCTAGAGAACATACCGAGCAGCCTCTTTTCTAGTAAGTATACTGCACAACTGCTTTCCTGGTGAACATACCATGCAGTAATTTTTATTCATTTGGTAAGTGTGCTCTCCCGAGCTTGTTGGACTATTGGATGCCTATGCCACATGTTAAGAATAAGATGACATGTTCCCACAATATGATGCCATGTGTCCATCCTTCATGCCATGTTAGCTGTGTATATTTTTGGGATAACATTTGCCCCCCAAGTTTGCAATGGTGCTGAGAAGTATGTAAGCTTTCCTTCTTGATACCACCCTGTCCAGCCTGGTTGGGGGCATGTTCTCTTTGCTACGTGGCATCTTTATTTAATAGAATTGAAGACCTTTGCACTTCTCCAAGTTTTCAAGAAATGACTTTTCACTTTTTCCTGCCTCTTATTGATACCATAAAATGTCATAATGGCATATCTTAATAACTGTACCGTTGGTTTGTGATGTTATCGAAGAGTGGCTGATGTGTTGGGCGGTTAAGGTGAAGTGACTAGAAGGGCATGTTGACGTGTCTGGGGAGACGTGCTTGCAGCAGTTGAACGGATGCCTCATCAATGCTCACAGGAGGAGGTAGAACGCTGATACCTGGGTTATAAGTAGCCCCCTTTCCTTCTGACCTTATTTTTTACAATATTTTCTCCATTCTAGCTTCCTAAACACTAAGGGTGTATCCATATTCAAGCCTACTAATTTTCAGAATGCCAATTACCCCGGGGCCCATATCTGTGCCCAGAGCCGATTCCATATGCTCACTGGAGCCTCTCTCCCTCTTCAGCCATACTTTCGGAGTGTGGCTGATTATTTTGGGATTTGCCTAACCCAAACAGCCCCAAAGGCATAAGGTTTCTTTCTGCCCTTTATGTACTGTATAAATCCTTAAATTGACGAATACCTTCTGCCCACAAAATTAATTACCTCTTTGACCTCAAATCCACTCCTCGGCAAGGCCGCTCGGGGTATTTCTATTTCAGCCATAGGGATTCCAATATTTACCTGGCCAATAGGGATAGCATCTCCAAAGTTGGGGAGTATGCCAGCCACTACTTTCTAACCGAAAATATTGCTGCCACCCACCTATCCTTTCAACGCAATGGTCATTTTAGTTGTTTGACTTCTACTCGAGAGATGGCTGAACGGGCTCGTAGGTTGGATGCAATGGACCCTGACCTTAAAGATATGGTGGCTCTAACCACCGTAGAGCAGTTGACCATTGTTGGGCTTTACCCCAATCTAGAGATGAAAGTCAAGGGTGCTACCCCTACTAGACAGTCGTTTAGGAAGCACCCACCCAACACCAAGTCGCCCAGCTCTCAGCCATCTAAAAAACAAACCAGGCCATCTGTACCTTCATCCAAACCTTACGTGGCCCACCAAATGAGAAGCTTGACAGGGGTAGTAATCCGAGAGCCTGTTGATCATAGTACTCCAAAAGCTTCCCCTGCCCCCCAATCTGGAAATGGGAGTCAAATTTAAGTGGATCATTTAAACTCTAGCTCCTCGGACAAAGATGAAGATGCACTGCTTGAGGCAGCCAGCTACTCGGGGGAAGACAAAGAGGGTGATTTCTCTCTCATTATATAACTTTCTTTCCGTTCTTTTATATTTATAATTTTTTGCTTGTTCCAATGCTACTCAGTGTCTTACTAACTCTTTATTTTGGTTTGCAGATATGTCGTTCATGATCTTTAAGAAATTTTCTCAGAAGCATGCCACCGATTCGAGTAGTGAGGCTCCCCCAGCCAAATGCCAGAAGACAGACTCTCCTGATGAACCTACCGAGCAGGTTGCTAAGACCCCCGAACAGACTCCTTCTCAGAAGAGGTCACAGTTGCAGACTCCGATTCGCAAATCTGCTAAAGGCAAGTGACCTCAGACTGAGGAGGGTATTCACTCGTCCCCTATGCAAAGGTCTGGCCCCTGAAACAGTGTCCCAGAGGGTGTTGCTGGGGACCCTGCCAATGAGTTTCATGGACCTTTAAAGAAGGCCCTAGCCATTCATCAAGGCCATACAAAAAGGGTGTCCTCTACCCAATCTGACTTCATGACTAATTTAAGTACCAAATCCTTGGAGTATATCACCAGTTCTGGTCTCCATGATGTCATTAGTGTAAGTATTTGATATTCTTGGAGCCAATAGATTTTCCTTTGTCTATCAATTGTTCTCAGTTTTCTTATTTCCTACTACAGGGTATGTTGGTCCTTAGCTATGCTCATTATCGTACCAAAGGTGTGGGCAAGCAGGTGATAGGGTTGGTGAAGGAGTCTGAAAACAAAACTTCCCAAATTAACGAGTTGTCCGAACAAATTCATAATCTTCAACGGACCTCCGAGCAAATTATTAAGGAGAAGGAGAATCTTAAAAATGTGGCTGAGCATAGGGACTCTGATGTTAATCGGTTGGAGAGGAGGATCGAAGAGCTAAAGGAAAAGGTCGCAGCTGTTGAGAATGCCGCCCAGGAAAAGGAGGAAAAACTGGCAAAGGACCTTGAGCAAGAAAAATATGATCGGGCTACTGCTAAAGCTTTGGAGGATTTTGGCCTTAGCACATTCTTCGATTTTTGGATTCGTAACAAAATAGTAGACTTCAGTTATTTGGGAGAGGCTTATGATGAGCTCATGCAGTACTGTACTGTGCGGGAGAAGAACGAGGCCCTGGCCGTACCCACCGAGCATCTGGCAGTCTTCGAGCCCGGGACTGTCGAACCGCCCACCAAGCCAGTCATCATAGTTTCTGCAGAGGATGTCCTGCCATCCAATCCAAGTTCTTCAATTGAGGCTCCAACTCCTGCAGACCTATCCAACACTCTTCCAGCTGAAACTCCTGCTATTGAGCCTGAGCCACATTCATGAATCTTGAATATTCTTCCTGTTTTCCTTTTTCTTTTTATAGATTATGCCTGAACATAAGTGACTGAACCGAGTAGTATTTATTCTCGCGTACTTATTTTCCTTTTGTTGAAACATCAGTTGAGCCGAGCAACTTTTAATCTCGAGCACCTTTTGACACATGTCTATATGATATTCTTATTTGGGTATGTATCTGCTCGTACTTTTTTTTGGAGCTATGCGGCTCTGTTTTGAGCTGTGCGGCTCTGTCTGTTGATTGAAGCTAATCAATTTTTTCGAACGAGTTGTAAACAATACTGTTCAACCCTATCTACAATTTTTTTTGTATGGATCTGTTTTTCTGCTCGGTATACCGAGCAACGCGCAAGCACTTCAGCATTAATAAAAATTAACGCTTCTAAGTCCTTTTAATTATGCGCTTTTTTTTCTCTTCTTGTCCATGTATGACTATGGTGCCCCCCAAGTGACCGAGTGGGATTCATAACTCTTGGGTTATTCTCTTGGTCACTGGCTAATTGACCAGAGCTGTTCGTAATAACCTGTTCGGGCCCACTTGGGTTTGCCAAAACCTGCAAAGGTTTTGTACATTACTGATAATCCGTGATGTAATTCACTAGTTAGCAATATATCGTTGTAAAAATAAAGGCTTGTAAAAATGGACAAAACAAGTCTTATTGATTAAAAATTAACCATACAAGTTGCGTCACTACAATCGTAGCTTGCATTCATAAATATTAATTATTACAATAAATGAGCAAATCGTGCATGTGCATAATTAATATAGCTAAATTGAGCTGGTCGGTGGTATGGGCAGTTCGTGCCTGTACCGGCTAATCAACGATCACTGAAAGGTTATTTTTTTTTTGTAGTACTTCCTTAGGTGTTCCCCATTCCAGTAATGGGGAATTTATACTAATTGGAGATCTTGGTTATACCTTGCTAGCTTGTATGTCCGCGTGGTACGATCTCCGTAACCTGGTAAGGGCCTTCCCAGCTGGGGCCTAGTACTCCTACTGAAACATCTCGAGTTTCTGGGAATATTCTTTGTAAGACTAGGTCTCCTACGTCAAATTTTTGTTCCTTAACTCTGGAATTGTTGTATCGGGCCACCTTTTACTGGTGTGCGGCCAGTCGTATGTTTGACTTTTCGCGTCTTTCTTTAATTAGGTCCAAGGATTCGACTAACAGCTAGTGATTACCATCCTGGTCGTATGCCGTGCGCCAGTGAGATAGTGGAGTCTCCTCTATGGGCAGCATCGCTTCATACCCATATGTAAGTGCAAAAGGGGTATCTCTAGTAGCAGTTCGCTCGGTAGTCATATAGGACCACAACACTTCAGGTAGTCTTTCAGGCTAGTTTTGCTTAGCCTTTTCTAGACGCTTCTTTAGCGTGTCTTTGAGAGTCTTGTTAACTGCTTCTACCTGTCCATTTTCTTGTGAGTGTGAGACTACTGATAAGCTTTTTGTGATGCCGTGTCTAGTGCAGAAATCAGTAAATAACTGGCTGTCAAATTGCGTGCCATTGTCAGACACTATTGTGGGGTAGTCCAAACCTACAAATTATATTCTTTACCACAAAGTCCGATACTTTCTTGGAAGTGATTGTTTCCAATGGCTCAGCCTCCATCCATTTGGTAAAGTAATCCACTGCTACTACCGCGTATTGTACTCCCCCTTTCCTTTTGCCAACCGACTAATAAGGTCTATCCCCCAAATGGCAAAGGGCCATGGACTTTGCATCTGTGTTAGTTCATTTGGGGCTGCTCGAGGGATCTTTGCAAATCTCTGATACTTGTCACATTTTCAAACATGCGATATGGAATCCTCATTCATAGTTGGCCAGAAGTAGCCTTGTCTTAGAATTTTCTTAGATAGACTCTGCCCCCCAGCATGATTCCCACAGAAACCTTCATGTACCTCTTCAAGAAACATCCTGATTCTGTATGGTTGACGCACCTGAGTAATGGCATGGAAAATCCTCTTCTGTACATAACCCCGTCCAAGATGAGGTATCGAGCAACTTTCCTTATCAATTTTCTAGACTCGTTACGATAGTTGGGCAGGATTCCGTGCTCTAGATAAGCTTCAATCGGGGTCATCCAGGACTGAGTGTTGTCTACTAGAAGGACTGGTTCTGGTGGGTTGATGCTGGGTTGGTCCAGATAATGAATGGAGACTAAATTGGCTTTGTCCACCACGGCACTGCTGGCCAGCCTAGCCAGTGCATCTGCTGTGGCATTTTATTCTCTAGGTATCTGCTGGATGGTGTATCTTCTAATCTGAGCAAGCAAATCTTTGATTTTACTGAGATAGGCCATCATTTTCTCTTCCCGAGCAACGTATTCTTTGAGGGCATGGTTGACAACTAGCTACGAGTCACTATATATTTCATAGGATTCAACTTTCACTTCTTTAGCTAATCTTAGGCCCGAAATTAGTGCTTCGTATTCTGCTTCGTTATTAGATGCCTCAAATCTAAAACGAAGTTCACAATGGATGCATTTCCCTTCGGGGGTGATTAGAGTGAGACTGGCTCCAGAAAACTGGTCGGTAGACGAGCCATCTGCGTGTAGTTTCTAGGCTTGTTGTTCTTTTTCAGAATCAATAGTGATGGGTTCTGGGTGTCCGACATTCTGTGCAGCATTCGTGCTGCGCGGTAGTTAAGACTCGGATGACTGCTCGGTTATGACTCCATCTGGTTCTGGTACTCCAGTACACTCAGCTACAAAGTCTGCAAGAGCCTAGCCTTTAATTACTGTTCGGGGATGGTAGGTAATCTCGTACTGCCCGAGCTCTATAGACCTTTTGAGCAATCGACCAGAGGTGTCTGGCTTTCGCAAGACTTGGCGCAGTGGTTGGTCAGTAAAAACCTTGATTGGATGAGCTTTGAAATATGGGCGAAGTTTTCTTGAAGACAAAAGCAAGCAGTAAGTTAATTTTTCAAGTAGTGGGTACCAACTCTCAGCTTCAACCAGCCTTTTACTAACATAGTAGACATGATGTTGTATATTGTCTTCTTCCCTGACCAGGACTGCACTAACATCGTGTTGAGTTACTGCCAGGTATATGCATGGTTCTTCACCCTCCAGAGGTTTTGAAAGGATCGGGGGTTGTGCCAGCTGCTGCTTTAGAGCTTGGAATGCTTACTCGCACTCTTCAGTCCATTCAAATTTCTTTGTGTCTCTGAGGATATTAAAAAACGGAATACACTTATCAGTTGATTTAGACACAAATCTGCTGAGTGCTGCTATGTGTCCTATTAGGCTCTGCACGTCTTTGATCCTGGCTGGTGAGGGCATGTTCGGCAGTGCTTTTATCTTTTCAAGGTTTGCTTCTATTCCCCTGGAGTACACCATGACCCCAAAAATTTTCCCGACCCCACTCCAAAGGGGCATTTTAGGGGGTTTAATTTCATTCTATACTACCTTAGGATATTGAAACTCTCCTCCAAGTCCTCAATGTGCCCCTCAGCCTGTTTGGATTTTACCAACATATCGTCCACATAAACTTCCATGTTATTCCTTATTTGGTCCTTGAACATACGGTTTACCAACCGCTGATATGTTGCTCCAGCATTTTTTAGGCCGAACGACATTACTCTATAGTAGTACAACCCCACATTCGTGTAGAAAATTGTATGCTCCTGGTCGGGTGGATGCATGCCTATTTGGTTGTACCCCAAGTTGGCATCCATGAAGGTTAAAATTTCGTGGCCAGCTGTAGCGTCTACTAGTTAGTTAATTCTTGTAAGTGGGAAGTAGTCCTTGGGGCATGCTTTATTCAAATCTGTAAAATCTATGCATGCCCTCCACTTGTTGTTAGGCTTTGGTACCAATACGGGATTGGAAACCCATACAAGATAAAAGGCTTCCCTGATAAAGTTTTTATTGCAGAGCTTTTCCACTTCCTCCTTTAATGCTTTTGCCCTCGTTTGATCTAGTAACCTCCTTTTTTGTTGTAGGGGCTTGAAGTGTTCCATGTCAATGTTGAGAGCATTGCTTATAATGGTTGGGCAGATCCCCACCATATCATCATGTGACCGAGAAAATACATCCTGGTTGTCCCATTGGCACTGGATTAAAGCAGATCTTATGTTCTTGGACAACCCTTTTCCTACCTTGACAACCCTAGTCGGGTAATTCGGGTCAAGTAGGCACTCTTCCAACTCTTCGACTAGATCCACCCTTATGTCAGTATCTTGAAAATGAAGGTCTATGTCATCTCCCCCATTTTGGGCTGCATCCTATTTCTTGTGACTGGGTCCTGCAGGCTGGGCGACATCGACTGCCTTGTTTGCCTTCTTGGCTGATGAATTATAACATTCTCTGGCCACCAGTTGGTTCCCCTTAAGACATCCTACACCTGCTCGGGTTGGGAATTTGAGTAATAAGTGGAAAACTGAGGGGAATTCCCGGAGGTCATACTGGGATGACTTGCCTATCATGGCATTGTACGGAGAGGGAATGTCAATTACCACGAACAAAGCCATTATCGTGTTGCTCTTAGGTTATGTCCCTACTATTAAGGGCAATCTTATGCTTCCTGCGGGGGCCATACCGTTCCCAGTAAACCGATACAACAGCTGCTCGTATGGTTCCAAGTCTCTAATGCTTAAGTTCATCCTTTTTAGGATATTCTTGAATAGAATGTTGGCAGATGAATCGTGATCAATCATCGTTCAAGCCATGATCATGTTGACAATTTACACTACTACTACCAAGGGATCATTGTGCAGATGATGTACATGACTTGTGTGTTCCTCGCTGAACGTGATAGGCTCATACTTGTAGCAAGGTTTTTTGGGAGTACGCTCTTGGACAGCCAACACATCTTCCTCCTACTCGTGCCTAAGGGAACGAGCGTACCTTTCTCGGGCCTTGCCGCTATTACCAGCCAAATGTGGCCCTCGACAGATCATATCTAGCTAGCCAGCAACTGATGGTTGTAGGAGTGGTTGATTGCTTTGATACTGTTGTGGAGGCTGTTTTTGAGGAGGTTGTTGATGTTGTGGGTCAATTGCCGGTTGTACATACCTCTTCAGATGAGCATTGTTTTTTCTAATGAGGAATTCTATTTCCTCCTTCAAGTGGTTACATTCATTAGTTTCGTGACCATAATCATTGTGAAACTGATAGAACTTGGTCATATCCCATCTATTAACATCCTTCCTCATCGGTGGAGATCTTCTGAACGGTACGATGGCCTGTGTATCATTGAAAACTTCTGCTCAGGACTTCAAGAGGATGGTGTAAGTAGTAAACTTGGGTGCGTATTCTCAAGGTTTCGGCTGCTCGGTGGTTTAGGTTTCTTATTATCATTCTGGTTACTGTTACCCACAACTTCGTTACCGTGTTTGCCGTTCTTGCCCCCATTATCCACCTTCCATTCAGCTTCCTCTAACTTGATAAATTCTTCTACCCTATCAAGGAATTCTTGAGTGGTGCGTGATGACTTCCTCTTCAAGCTACTCTAGAATAAAATTTTTACCTTGACTCCCGAATTGATGGCTATCAACTTACCATCATCACTAAGGGACTTTACCTTGGTGGCCTCCCGCATAAAACGTTGAATGTACTCCTTCAAAGGTTCATTATCTTTATGTTTTATGTCCACCAGGTCATTTGGCTCAGCTGGAAGGGGCATTGCCGAGGAGAACTGAGAATAGAATAGGCGGACAAAAACATCCCATGACGTGATTGACCCTGGTGGTAACTTAAAAAACCACTGCTGGGAAAATTCTGACAGGGTGGCTAGGAAGATCCTGACCTGGCATCATCCTTAACTCCCTGTAAATCAGTTTGTAGTTCAAAGAGATGGACATGAGATACTGGGTCCTCTAGCCTAGTATACATTTTCCATGTTGGAATTTTGAATTTGACAGGTATGGGCAACTGATTTATATGGTCAGAAAATGAGGAATCTCTTTGCCTGTCCCTTTCAATATCTGTTAACTTAGGGGCTGTCAAATCCCTTACTAGTCAGGTTAACAGATCCAGCTGGGCTTGGATGTTAGGGTCTGTAGTTGCCTGGGGCTGTACTGCATTGCAGACCTCATCCATTCTCAGGTCCTGAACAAGCTGAGGCGGAGCTATGTTGTTCGAATGCTGATTTTCCCTACTGCGGTTAAGAGCATCCCGAAGGTCATCACCTCCCATAGGACCCTTTCGATTGAAAATAGAGTTTGGCCAAGGCCTGCCCCCATCGTTTTGATTGTCTGCTCTCCCTGCTACTAGAGGTACTCCCTGGAATCCTTCACCTCGGGGTGGTTGGTTCTTAGGGATTTCCTGCCCTTATGGGACAAACGGGCCTTCGGGTTGGTTACCCCCTGTCCTCGGTTGTTCTGCTGGCGAACTTGGCTTGCTGCCTCATCATGGTCATTCCCATCAGCATTGTGGGGCCTGTATGTGCTACTAAACTCCAGCTCATCTCTTCAGGACCTTGGTTGGTATTCTTGCTGTTGTCTGTACTGATCAGGTTGTTGTTGGTAGTTCTGGGGTTGACCACTCCTATTCTGTGCTGGCATTCAGTGTTGGCCATCCCTATCCGTAGCATCTGGATTTCATTCTCGGCCACTTCCTTGAGATATCGGCCAAAAATTCCCTGCTCAGTCCAGCCCCATGTAGTGCCCAGGAGGGACCTGTTCATCAGCTGGCAGGGGATGCCTATTATTGTTAGCTTGAGCCCCCCAACCAGATCGATGAGACCTAGTCAGACCATGATTTCCTTGCTGGGGCCGAGTTTCTGGTCTGTGCATGACTCCATCACCGAACCCAAAGACAGGAGGGTGTCTCTGGTTATGGGCAGTAGTTCCAGCTGTAGTCCCCACACCTTGGGTTTGCTGCTGTTGCATGTAATTGTGAATAGACTCAACAACCTCTCTTGTTCGGCGTTCCATATCCTCTTGTAAGGCCTGTTTCTCCCATGCATGTCGATCCATTCATTCTTGAAAATCTCTCCTTTATTTTTCAATGGCTTCATTAAGGGCCTCCTACGTAGTGGCCTGCCCATGGTTCATAGAGGCCAGTTGATCTTGCATCTGCCCAAAGACTTCCCTTATCTGATCAATCCCAGGGTTGAGTCCTTCAATATCTACGTGGGGCTCATATCGTCTAGGAACTCCAGCTCTGGGTCCCTGTTGGTTCGCACCCTGCGCAGCAATTCCACCTGACGCTCCTACCTGAGTGATTCCAGCGGATGTAGTAGCCCCTTGTCCTGTTGTAGTGGGCCCAGCGGCTTGCTCCTAACACCAGATGGATTCCTAGGCGAAAAATCACTACGCTGCCCATTGAAATTGCTTATTGATGGGACTTGGTGAGAGACTTCAGCCTCGAGCTCTGGAGGCTCTTGGCTTGATCTTCTGGTTGAGACTACCATCCTTGCAGCATGTGATTGTCTTGGGCTCTCAATGAAAGCACCAAAATGTTGACTGGTTTTTTGGTCAACTAACGCGGAGTTAAAATAATTAATTAGAGAGCTTTCATTCAGACAATCAATGAACCACAAATAAGCCAAGAACCTAATAACTATGAGCAAAAAATGATAAAAGACACCATAAATTATAGAGGTTCAGCCCCAAGAAACGGTAATGATCTACTTCATCTTTATTTTGTAATGATCTTTAAGGTTTACACAAAATGACTAGTGAAAACAGGTACGATTCTCAGTGTAAAAACAATACAGAATGGCAGAAATTGTTGCTAAGTGTTCCCAACAGGCTAGTCGGTATATTTTTGGTGTTGGTCGGTAGCAAAAAAAATCTAAACCCCCTCCACAGTGCTGGAAGACTTACATTTATAATGTCTCCAACACCTAGGCAGTTGCGCCTACACCGCAACTGCTGCAAAATATCCCTTCCTTTTCGCGGGTAGTTGTAGTCGTATTCTTCAGGAGTTTGACCGAGTTTTCAGGTGAACTGTTGGGTGTGAGGAGGATGTAACTGACTTCATTCGACCAGGTATACTGGGTTTCCTGGAGAGCATGCCGAACAGCCTCTTTTCTGGTAAGTATATTGCACATCTGCTTTCCTAGTGAACATACTGCGAAGTAATTGTTATTCATTTTGTAAGTGTGCTCTCACCAGCTTGTTGGGCTGTTGGATGCCTATGCCACGTGTTAATAATAAGATGACTTGTTCCCACAATATGATGCCATATTATCATCCTTCATGCCATGTCAGCTGTGTATATTTTTGGGATAACAATTTTGATACTCAGCACGAGGCGATTCTAGTGAACAATTCAGTAGAAAGTCACAGCGGGGATTATACCCGGCTCGGGGCGAGCTTAGTTGTATTTTGGTAATTTGGTAAATTACCAGGATTTAGCGGGTAATGGAAATTAATTTGGTGAATATTTGGTTTGATGGATTTATTTGGGAATATGTGGGGTAATTTGAGATTAATGGGAGGTTATGTTAAAATGACAATTTTGCCCTTGGAGATGTCTTGAAGAGAAATAATAGGGCAAGGGTACATTGTTCTTTTTACCATGTGGCTAGTGTGATTTTTCTAAGGGTCAAGTGTTGATGCTATTCACTTTGTAGAGCCTCCTTAGTTTTCATTTTTGAACACTTTGGAAGAAAACTCAAGGGTACTCGCCAAGTTTGGATTTCTTGAGGAGATTGAAGGAGAATTGAAGCTTTATGGAGGATTAGGAGTTGTTGAGGATCTCCAATCAGCTTGGAAATTCGGAAGTTAGTGAGTAATCTCTTTCTTCTTAAGCTTTTGAGTTACTTTGAATTGGGTTTTTGGGTTTCGAGATAAGGGGCGCGATTGCACCAGTGCCCTGGAAACCCCAATTTTTCTGTGGGTGCGATTGCGCCAGCTACCACGAAAAGTTGTTTTCTTTTGAATTTTTGGAATGAGGTTCGGAGGCTTGGGAATCCATTTTTGGTGCCCGCTTGGGGGCTTGGGGAACGTTTTTAGTACCCTGTTACATGGGACAAGGGTTCCAAGAGTTAGGTATTTGATTGGAACTTTGGAATATGGGGTTGGTTCTTGATGAATATATAATTATGTTGTGACTAGGGTTTCTGCAAGACTCAGGATAAGGATCGCGCTCGGGGTCGCTTCACCGTTCACGCATGACCTGAGGTAAGAAAATTGCACCCTGATTGTGATTAGGGCTTGGGCCCCTATTAACGAGCATGCTTATAATTATGCATGCGAATACCTGATTAAGAATACATGAATGTTATGTATCTGATTATGTGGTAAGTGAATTATATGTTTGATTGCTCCTGATTGGAATGCTCGACTTATGAGCCATGGTCGGCATCATGCGTGATGAACGCAGATCGCTATGGCTAGGCCACCCCTGTCGGATTCGGATGCCACTTGAATAAATAGAAGTGTGATATGCACTTGTGGGACTCTATGGTCACATACCTGGATAATGTGTCTGCTCGAGTACAGTTATTACCGCTAAGAAAGCTGTTTATGTTTTGTTCACTATCTGAATGTACTTGATTAACTTTTCTAGTGGAGCCTTGGCTCACGGGTTCTATGTGGTGTAGGTAAGGGTAAGGAGAAGTTGGGCCAGCCATGAGTTGGAGAGTTTTAGGGGTGGCGTGTACATATGCATCCTGCTCGATTGCCACAGCCGGAATATCATAGAGGAACTAGGGTTGAACCCTATTTTTCCGCTTAGGCCAGCTTGTTTTGTAATCTTTAGAGTTGTAAATAACTTTTAAACTTCTATTTTGGGATCCCATGTACAGACTAAAACTTTTAATGAAAGTGTTTACTCCTTTGACCAAAATCTTTAATACTTGAACCTTTAGTTACTTTAGTCACACGTTTAAGTCCAAATGACTCATTTAACAAGTCCAACATTATTTTAAACACACGCTGTGACGGTCCTGGATTGGTAGGGCGTTACAATAGTTCATTCTTACTTGCACTGAAATATGATTTAATATTAGACTGTTGCTATTTGGCACCTTAAGACACCTAAGAGTGCATGAGGTGACTCCTTACAATTTGTTAGTGTTATCCATATTTTCCACCTTAGACATGTGGCATGGCCAAATGGGTTCCATGGGCTCTAAGGAGAGGCCCAGGCCCAACCAGGGCTCAGTGAATAATGAGCAACCAAATCCTGTCGGCCCAGACCATGTCGAGCCCAATAACTGGCAAGTAGCACGAGCATAGTAAAGGGGCCAAAATTGAGATAAGGGCCCAAACCACCTTCTTGGGCACACCTAATCTATATCCTCCGGGATGTAAATTATGGTGGTAGACGATCCATTTCGGGAAACAGATCCCATCTAGTGGGATCCAGGTGAGGTCTTCGGGTCCATTGCCATGCTCGAACCCGCCATCAAGATCTCTACCCTGGTAAATGAACCCGGGACTTGGTAAACGAACATGGACATTAGTAAATGAACCCATACCACATATCTTGGTAGAACAAGCCCAATTTTTCCGACAGCTGAAGTGTCCCCAAGAAATCCGACAGTTGGTCTCCCTAACTAACCTACAGAATGGGGTACGCACGAAACGTACAATGTTCCTAGGAAATTGTACTGCCACTACTCTGATAGATCCTATCCCAAGGATCCCCTTGGTAGCCCACACGGTTCAGTTTGTGCCAACATACAAAGGGTAGCTGCAAGGCTCTACCATGCCTAAGCCATCCCGATGGGCCTAGAATAACAAACTTTAATCACGTTACATTCTTATATTATGGATCCATTAGTGAGCACTTATAATTATATCCTTATTGGGCCCGGATTAGTCCAGGCCAAGTCACATGACAACCTATAAATAGGGTCACTCGTGCACTGTAGTGAAGGGCCCAATTTTCACTTGTATGCAAAAACCCTGCTGAACTTGCAGAAAGCTTCCATTATTAAACTCTCTAAAGCCTAATACTAGTGACTCATGGACTAAGGCTCATTAACGCCCCAACCACGTAAAAACTATGATGTTATTAATTTCTTAGCCATTCTTCCTAGCTTTCATTTCTCAATATATTTATAGTTTCTGAAAAACTCGGTAAACATATTGTTGTTTTCATTGAGAGCTTGAAGAAATCTTGAATCAATCTTTGTCATCTACGAAGATGGTGAACACTAGACATATCGTGTTTGATCCCACTCACCAGCAACAACAAGACAATGGAGAACCATTGCAAAACCACCAACTTCCTCAAGACCAACCATAGGATGTGCCTTATCATGGACCTCTGCTTGACGACTCCCATAATTTTGGAGAAGGGGATGAATATGATGAAGACTATTACGATGAATATACAGAGGGGTATGAAGACCACGAGGCAGAGAATCCTGTTGATCATGGCGAGAATGATGTGGAACCTGAAAAGGAAGATCCAGAAGTGGTCTGCTTGAGGCAACATGTCCTTGACCACGAAGCAAGGATTGTGTAACAGAAAGAGACCACCCACCAAATGCAAGAGTCCCTCCTGGCTCTTCAAGCTATTATTTCTGCTCAAGGATTTATAGCCAATCCCTCATCCGTTCCTCCCCCAGGAACACAGGCGTCTGTCCCACCTACAGGGATTGGTGTACCCAACAACGCTACAACCCCTATTCCTCCTCCGGGACGATCACCTTATCCCGCAGCCGGTCCATCTAATCCAACTCAAGAAAAAGGGAAAGCCAAAGTGGCCGATGTTAGGAATAGTTCCCTTAAAGCAATTGTAGTTGACAAATGTGTTAAATGAAATAAATAATTGAATTGAATTGAATTATAATATATATAGACTATGTTCGATATTATATTGATAATATTAATTAAATATCATAAAATTCTAAAGTTTATCTATGTAGTATTAATCTCATATTGGTATGATATGATGAAGATTAAGATAATAAACTTAAAACAGTTTGCAGTAAAATAAAGTTATGAAATCTATAGATAAATTACTACTAGTATGGTCCACTAGTATTATGAATACATGCGACCTAGATCCGTGTTACTAGTGTAGTAGGACACTTTAGTTGAGGTACTTTGCATGATGAGAGTATGTAGAATTGGACCAGATGTGATTTGTTAATACTTGTTTAAACACCGTTAATATATTAATTGAACACATCAAACGATGATCATATACACGATGATCTTAATCCTAAGGTTGCTATGAACTCCTATATATGTCATCTGATCCTTTGATTCATGTGTTAAGATTTGTCAGAATGATCAGGCTAAGAACAATTATTTTGGGGACTCAGTGATGTATATGGCTGGGGACGTAGTTTAACAGATATGGAATCTATACGTTCTTATAGATTGAATAATGGTTCCCTATCGGGTTGGATTTTGAATTTAAAAAGGTTATGAGCGCTCACGTTGCAAACTTGTTGTGACACAACCTTCACTAGAAAAGTCAATGGTACTCTAGGAACAAGATATAGCTAATAGGGTAAAACGATAATTTTATCAACTTTTAATTATGTACCATTAATAGAGGATTAATGTTGTATGTAATGATTATATCAATGGACACTTTATTCTTTCATAAAATACTCAGTAAGTAAATATGTGTAATTATCAAGAGTTAAATCTCATATTTATAGTGGAGTAATCATGAGAGTAATATATATGATTATTTAATTAAAGAGCTTTGATTAATAATGTAATATTTATTGGAGCTTGATATCATATGTCCATAGGTCCCCAGGGTGGCTCTATCAACACCATATCAAGGTAAGAGTTGATACAATGGTATAACTGTAATTTGGGAATTTGAGAATAATTTTATTCTTCGGGTCAAGTATGCAATTATATGATAATTGAGGTTGAATAATTAATTATTAATTTTTGAAAATATATTTATTAATTTAAATATATAAAATTTTCAATTTCATATATATAAATAAATTAATTAATTATTTTATTGAGCGAGAGAAAATAAAATTGGTAAGTCAAAAATAGTTTTTGATTTATTTAATTAATAAAGATAATGAAAATGATGATCATAAATTTGAATTTTGAATTTTGAATTTTGAATTTAAAATTTAAATTTTGAAATACGGTTGTCATTTTTTCTTTAAAAAGATTAACACCTTATTTTGAGGGAGATTGATTTTAATTAAACAAAAGAAAAATGCAAAATCCGTGAAAGGGGAATATTGGGTCACGCATGACATAGTCGAGAGACTGTGCCATGCGTGTACCACATATACTGATATTGTATCAGTGTAGTTTTTATTTTATTTATTTAATTATTTAATAATTTGAAAATACTTTTTTTTTTAAAATTTGGTAAGTTAGATATTTGCCTAAATCAAATCATATCATCATTATGATATTTTATTATATTACTATTATTATTAGCAATAATAATGTAATAAAAATATCTCTATATCTATGATATAGAATAAAGAGAATATAACATACACAACAATACAGATATAATTCAGAATAGTTCTCAGAGTTTTTTGTCAGACAAAACTCTTTCTTTTTCTTCTTTATTCTAGGCATTCACAGACCATAATCCAAGTTTTCATGTGTTGAGAAATACTTGTGATTCCTAAAATTGCAAACCCATGTTCTCTATGTGCCCACACATATCTTGAGGTGTAGAGAACACTCCAGAAAATTGTGGTTTGAGTGCTTAAAGCTCTAAACAGGAAGATCGATAAATATATGAAAAGACTCAAGGACGCTTGATGGGCTTTAAGTGGTAGAAGTTCATGTCCTTGTATGTTTATATGTCATATATAAATATATTGTATATTTAATTATTTTTTGCATGGTTAATAATATTGTATGTTAATATTTCTGGATTGTTTTCTTGTTCATATAAATTGTTTATATGAGTGATAATTTTTTTTTATTGTTGTTGTTCCTTAAAACAATCGGCCCACCACGCCAATTTCGCTGCGTGCTCTGATTATTTTTCCAATAATTGGTACTGGAGCAGGTCATTAATCAATACATATTATTAATTTCTGTTTGGGGTTATATGCATTATTATATTATATGTGATATATGTTTGAATGGATGGATGTTTATTTATATGATGATAAATTCACAAGGGTTGTTTATAATGGTGCTTTTGGTTTTAGGAATTGTTCTTAAAATTTCTATATGAAAAATGTAAGCCATTTTGGGGCATAGGAATTTTGTAATTTTTTGTTTAAAAATTTTGGGTAAAATTTTGTTGAAGCTCAAGCCCTGAGCCCCGAGCCCGAGCTGTAAGCTGTGCTAGCCAGCCCGTTCGTGCCTGCCAGGCACTGTGCCTGTATGTTGCCCAGTTCGTGCCCCTGCGCCCAGCTGTGCCCCTGTGCACCAGCCACACGCCCAGTCATGCTGCCCAGCCAGCATGCCCATGCACTTGTAGCTGCGCATCCCTGCCGCATCGAGCCAGGCCAGCATGTGCCCCACCCGCTCCTCCAGCCGTCAGACCACCCTCCCAGCCGATGCACCTTTCGTACAACCTATGGTTTGTATCAAACAAACCCTAGTATGTTGTTACCATAATTATTTTTAACTATTTATTTAATTAAACATTAGAAATTAAATTAAAATTGTTTTAATTTGGAAATTTCTTTAATTGAAATAATGTTGATTATTTTTCTTAATTAAAAATGTTTTAATCGTTATCTTCCATAGTTAAAGTTGTTTTAATTAAAATATCCAAAATTAAAATTATCTTGAATTTTAATTTATTAAAATTAAATTGTTTAATTTTATTATTGAATTATATTACCCAAATTGAAATTGGGCCTTAGAGACTTTTGGGTGTTAAAACTCAAAGTTTAATTATTTTAAAAGTTTGTTTAAAATAATTTAAAAGTTGTATAATTTAAAATGGATATGGAAAAAGGGTGACATTGGCTCAACAAGACTACATCTCAAGGTTGAAGATCAAAGTGTTCTTTATCATGCCTTAGTTAGTCTAGGTTACATTTTCAAGTATAATTTTGCAAGTGTTGTAATTTTTTCTAGAAATACCCAAAAATTACCATACCCGCTTTTATGTACTTATTATAAATGTTTGAATGTGATTAAAATATTTAATATTTTGTCATGCATTATAACATGACATTAATATACCCACACAGTATGCAACTAGCATGCATTACATTTGTGTAGAAACATGATATTATGAACGTCCTATAATTTTTTTATATGTCTATATTTGATAATTCATATAATAATAAATTTAGTCTTAATTAGTTAAGATGGTAAATCAAAATTAAAGTTGTTTAATTTGTTGTTTTAATAAAAAAATGTTTTATTAAAATAAAAATGTTATTCTCTTAATTAAAGCAAATTAGAATTAAAATTAATGGCACAATTTTGTTTTGTTTTGCTTAATTGGATTAGTAATTATTAGAATATCATTTGGTAAAAATAATTAAATTTATTTTTACAACTAAATTAAAAAAAATATTGATTTTGTGAAAAACACACTTTTCCAAAATAGCGAGTGGGAGATGGAGTTATGACAATAAGTCCCATGGTCTCCATTATTGGTTGAACACCGAAAGGCATAGGAAGGGCCTCGTGTCACCTCCGTTTGCGGCCTCCCTAAGGAAAGGCTTCTGAATATGTTTACTTTATCTCAAGGTTGACTTCTCTTATGAGAATATATATAGTGATGTATTTCAAGTTTGACTAACCCTAAGGCACACTCTTGAGTTAAGTCATTGATTGAAAATAATGGGTTACACTCCAAAGGTGTATCTAGGCTTTCGAGCACGACTAGTGCATCTTGACCAAACTAGCAATAGTTCATAAGTCAAAAGAGAAAAATGTGTTTTTAAGTTTTCACTTATGATATTGAGATTTGTGTCAAAATTAATTTGGAGTTAGTCTGACCTACCCTAAGGCGATCCATTAACTTTTCAAATTAATTTATCGTGGATTAGTGTATATATATATTTTTTGTGTTTTTATATGTTGCATTCATGCATCATATTTACTTTTCCAAATAAAATTTTATATTTATTATATGTTTTAATTCATTATATTTAATTTGTTCATTTCAAGAAACAATGATTAATTCTCTTAATTCTGATCATGTACTTTAAAATTTCAGAAATCAAACCTACCTCATTGACAAACTCTTGGAAAAGATTTCATTTAATCTTAACCACATGAGAAGATGGTACGATGGGATTCATATTGTCTTCAGAACACAAAACCTGTATGGAGCGATCTATGATCTACCACTAGAGGTTCCAAACTTTTCATCCAACTTTGATGAACACGAAAAATATGGTGAATGAATGAGATCGAATCACCTGACACGTCAATGCATGTTATCAACCATGCATGGTGACATTAAATAAAAATATATGGTTATTGAAACTGCATACGAGATGCGGGCCATGATAAATGATGATACTATAACACATGCTCAATTTTTGAAATACGGTGTAAATTTGATTTACTCAAAAAAATCTTCTTTAATATTTTTGAATGCTTGATTCAAAATTATGCCACTAATAATATTTTTCATATGTTCTTGTTTTTCAGGGATGCAGAAATCTTTTGAGAAAAAGAGTAGTTGCATTGAAACCAAAGCAAAGAGGAAATGATGAAGACAATTGAATAAGGAAAAGATTAGTTTAGAAATTTATTTTGTTTAGTTTAAAATAATTTAAATGTTTGTCATTTTGAAATAGTTGATTTTCATTATGAAAGAAATTAATAAGTTCTTTTTTCTTTAAAGTAGTTCTAGAATTCTTTCTAGAAACTATGTTTTGGATTCCTTTATTTGATGAATGGACAAGTTTAATATTTCTTTTGAATAATAAAGTCAGTTGTTATTTTTGAAATATACTTGTTGCACCTATTTCATCAATGAGCATAAATGGTAATTATGAATTATTTATTATTGTGCAAATCATAGATTTAATAAGATATCTTATTCCAACCACAATTAAGTGAAACACATAACATGTAATTAATTAGACACATAAAACAAATAAAAGATAGTCTTTTATTGCAAACATTCAATGGTTCTCTCCCTGTTTATATAGTTGATTAATTAAAGTTAACCAAAAGACCTTTCTCTAATAAATGCTAAAAAATCACATAATCGTTCAGCTAATACATAGAGATGTATGTTGAACCTTTTAATGTTCTTAGCTAATAGAGATAATAAATAGTTAGTCAATATTGATTGACATTTATTTTAGATATGTTTAACTTTGATCAAATGCAAAGAATTTTTTTAGAGTTTTTCATGCAACATTCAAAGTAAAGTCACTTAGAGACTTGTTTGATTTGATCAAAAGGAAGTCTAAACTCGAATTTGGAATTCAAGTAATTTGCAAGTGAACTTGGAATTCAAACCCAACTCACATACAACTAGAATGCTAAGCAAAATTAGTATTTTGGAAATGAAATATAATCATATTAGATACGATTAAATAGATAATGAGCAATCATTATCGTCTTTATTATTTCTATAATTTTCACACTTGTTATACTTTGTACATGTTTGATTGTACAACATCAAAGACTTAGAAGTTGGGATTCACAAGTGGTTATGTGAATAAATTGAAAATTTTCCATGAAGTCATTTAGTGAAACAGTTTAACAATCATAAAAGATTACAAAAGAGTTTGTATTTATTTAATGCTACTTTAATGAAGCATGATTATTATAATCACTGTATTTTCTAGTTAAGTTAAACTAGAAATAATGACTGCAAGTCAAGCACGCAAGTTACTGATAATTAAACAATGATATAACCAAAGAATATCACAAATTCTGTAAAGCATTGTTGTAGTGGGAGTGTTAGTAACTACTCCATTAAAAATGTAAAGATAGTTAAATTTTGTGTAATATAATCTAACTATACTTCATTCACATACTAGTATATGAAATGAAAAAGTTTTTACAGAAAACAATGGTTGAAACACCATGAATCTATAAATGGAATTTGGAATTCTATGTCATCTGGATTCTTGAACATCTAACTAAAGTTCATTGAACTTCAGTTGGAAAGAGGATATTCAAGATGAAGAGGAGAACAGAGGAAAGTACAGACTTTTTAAATTATTTTAATAGCCTAAGGCTATGAACAAAAAGAGAAATTTATTACTTGAATAAATATCTTCTATTGTGACCAAACTTGAATCTGTTTACGTACTCTTATCTACTGCTTTATGCATGAATCATGAGATTAATTTAAATAGATGTCTAAGTAGTCTTTACTGAATGGCTGACATGACAAAATCATTTGAAGATCTCGACCAGAAAGATTATGTTGTGATTCTTATTCTTAATATTGAAAAGGTTCTAATCATTTTGAATGATGTAAAGATGTCGTCAATAGGAAAGAAATTGTTAGCTGAATGTTTCTAAATATTAAATTTAGAAAAGTAAAGAATGTTCTTTACATTCAAATCTATAGAGATTGAAAGGACAATCTTTAGGAATTGTCTCAAGTGACTTATATAGATGAGAAGCTTAAATGCTTTAGTTTACAAAATCCAAGAAAGGATTTTTGCCTTCCCGGTTAGGAGGATGTCTTATCCAAATAATAAATGTCCATTTATTCTTTTACAAGAAAAAGAGGATGTAACGCCCTGGATAGCCAAGACCGTTACACTGTGTGTTTATAAAGGTGCAAGACTTGCTAATCAAGTCATTTCCAAAAGTTGCATTTCATATAATTAAACATTTTAGTACATGAGATCCTAAAAGAAATAGCGTTTAAAAGATAGTTTACAAAATTTCAGGTTATAGGTACAACTACCAGTCACTCTTAGGGCAAAACAGACATTTAGGCTTTCCCGTCCTGTACCACTCCTCGGCCGTGGCGGCTGATCAGCCGACTATGTACATTCAGCCTCAAAGCTCTCCCACTCAGGACTGGTCCACTCTACCCTTGCCTTTACCTCCACCACGTAGCACCCGTGAGCCAAGGCTCAGCAAGAAAACACAATAACAGAGCATAATCATCAATCAAACAGTCAGATAATTCATACAGTATAATCATATACTCAACAATCCAAAATATCCATATAATCAGGCATTCAACATACCAAGCTTATCAATTAACATTAATAACCAATTCACATGTAATAATCGGGGTTGACGCCCTTAGGCCGCACCCCTATTTATCCCACTGACTCCGGCCCGCTTAAACCGAGCTCAATGAATATCAAACTGTCCTCAGCTACTTTTGGCCGAGCTGCGCCCTGTGTGCTAATATTGATTCTGGCACTCTTAGGCCGTTTATCACATGTCTCGTGGCATAATACCATCTATGAAATCATACAGATATAGGGAAACTCTTTGTCCCAACATAATCACATATTCGGGAGCAGTTTTTCTTACCTTTGGATTCCGGTAGCTTTGATCAATGATGACAATCCTCAAGCATGATCCCTTCCGAGACCTAGTGTACACCTAGTCACGGTCACAAGTTAGAGACATTACCAAACTTCAATCCCAAAACCTAACCTCGAGACCAATCCCGAGCCCTCGGGAAGCCCTAATTCCACCAAACGGGGTGGTGGAATCAAACCCCGAGCCCCCGGGCAAAAACCCTAAGAAATAATCCAAAAACCCCCTTCTGGAAACAGGGTAGCGCTACAGCGCCATAAAGAGGGCTATAGTGCTACAAGCAGAGCCAAAAAGCTCTGAAGCAACAGGGCCTAGCGCTGTAGCGCCCAATGACTAGCGCTACAGCGCTAATCACAGCACAACCCAACCCAGACTTTCTTCCTTCGATTTTCCCCGAGCCAAACCTCTCCAAAACTCATCCAAACCTCAACCATACCCGAAAAAAAGCCTTTCAACATCTATAACACATCCCATAAGACCCAACCATATGAAAATCAACCACATGCACCCCAAGATAAAGAATTCACCATGATTGAGCTTTAAACTCAACATTCAGCAGAACAACAGAAATTCAGGAGTTTGAAGCTAGAATTTCATACCTTCAATGGAGAATTTCAACCTAGGTTATCTTCCACACCTCGTCAACTTTCAACTCTCAAATCCTCAGGCTTAACTCCCTAGAATTCCCATCAAAACCCAGTTTAGAAAACCATTTCAACATCAAAACCAGAAACTAAAGAAAACCTTCAAACTTACCTTAAATGGAATGAATTACTCTTGCTAACTCCTCAAGAAAAATCAAGGGGCCAAGTGTGAAGTCTTAGCCTAAAGTTCCTCAGAATTTCAGCCTCAAAATCCAATAGAAAGGGTGAGAGAAACCTAAACCGTGAGAGAGAAAGCAAGACTTATGTTTTTCCTTCTTTCCATTTCTTTTCCTTTTATCTCTTTCCTTCCTTCAGACTTCAAAAGTTTTCTACAAATTCCACTAAAGCAATAAAGTAAAAGTAATACTTATCCCTGATTTTAAACCAAAGACCAATTTGCCCTCCCATAATTCCTAAGCCTTTAAATCAATCTAGGGGCATTTCGGTCATTTGCTCCCAATTCCCGCTAATTCCTCGAATGTCTCTAATATTTACCTGTAATGCCCCGAATTTCCTAATAAGGGTTAGGACCTTGATTAGGAGGCTGGGAGGGCCATAATTGATTTATTATAATATTAAATGATCATATGCGTGTTAATGTGAATTATATTATTATATGATGATAAATGCATGCATATGGGGGTATTTATAATGATAAGGGCATTTTGGTAATTTGGCATGTTGAGGGCATATTTGTAAATTGGGTGCATATTGTAATTTGTGAATGGGATTTTATTATTATGGAGATATATTCGAGCTCTTCGGCATGAGATGATCATAGATTATCAGTTAGCGGTTTTGTCATAACGGAGTTAAGTTTGGGGTAATAGAAATGTTTATTTGATGATAAATTGGGAGTATTTGAGATCAGGATGGAATTCTAGAAGTTTTGACTATAATGTCCCCGGGGGTGTTTTCATGACCTCGAGCCTTAGGTTTTATTTGAGGTTACTTAAGCTTGAAGTAGCTTGTTAGATAACAACGTACATTAGAAAGTCTCTCTCTCCCTTCCCGATAGCCTATTTTACCGTTCGAAGCTTTCTTAAAGGAATTTTGAGTTCTAGGAGTCGGAATGTAACGCCCTGGATAGCCAAGACCGTTACACTGTGTGTTTATAAAGTGCCAGACTTGCTAACCAAGTCATTTAAATAAAATCGTGTTATTGAAACTATTAAGGAACTAGGGTTAAAAGCGTTTTGGTTTCAAAAGTCACATTTTCATTAAAAGAAAACATTGTTTATTTACACAGGATCCCAAAAATATTAGTTTAAAGGCCGTTTACAAAAGTTACAAGGTTCAAATACATTAACCAGCCATACTAAGGCAAAACGAGCAGTTAGGTAGATCCATGTCCTGACTCACTCCTCGACCATGGTGATCGAACAACTGGCTATGTACATTTCACCTCGGAGCTCTCCACCTCAGGCTTGGTCCAGCTTGCCCTTGCCTTTACCTGCACCACGTAGCACCCGTGAGCCAAGGCCCAGCAAGAAAACACAACAACAACAGAGCATGAACAATTAACAAACAAGTCAACATCTCACATTGCATCACATATATTCAGATATATCATCAGTCAGTATAATCAAGTATTCCTCATACTAGGCATTTCAGTTCATAATATTCACAATTCACAAATGATAACCAGGGCTAGGGCCCTCAGGCCGCTCTCTCCGTTATCCCGTTGTTCTTGGCTCCCAGTGGCCAATTCGCGCCCTGTGCGCTAAAATCATGTACGGCACTCTTAGACCACTTTTACATGTCCCATGGCGTAATACCAACGTTGACACAATATATCTTTCGGGAGCACTTAGTCCCATCACAATCATACAACCGGGTGCAGTTTTCTTACCTTTCAATTCACTAGTTCCCGATGCCTCGAAGCCGCGAGCACGGTCCTCTACCACGAGCCTCTCCAAAGACCTAATCACAACACAAATGAAACTTCCTTTGTCACTAATCAATCCAAAACTATTTCCCGGAATCAATCCCACACTCTCGGAACCCCCAAATCCCTAAAACAATGCACCGAAGGCATCCCCCGAACCCTCGGAGCAAAGGCTCAAAATCGCAAATTCCCATGTCCTGAAATTGGCCTAGCGTCGCGGCGCTGCCCTATAGGGTCGCGGTGCCCAGCAAGTCAGAGAGCACACTCTGCCCAGAAACAGCCTTGCGCCGCGGCGCCCAAGAATAGGGCCGCGGCACTCCTTCGCGAACCCAGATTTCTGGGTTTTTCCTTACGTTTTTCCCGAACCCAAACCATTCCAAACCATCCCAAATTCATATCTAAGCCCCAAAACCAACTCAAAACCCCTAATAGACCACACAACAACCTAGAAACGTCATCCCCTAGCTCAATTACCCAATCATTCCCAAAATTCACTCTTGAGTTCCATGCCTTAGTAACTCAAACCAGAAAGTTGAAAGCTTAAACCTAAACCCAAACCACACTTCAAATTCCCTAATTCATAACAGAAATAAGCTTTACAATCACACAGAACCCTTACCTTGAATGGAGAGTCCAACCTCTAGCTTCAAACCACCTTCTCCTTTTGATTATTCCAACTCTGAATTTATGCAAAACCAGCCACCAACTTATTTCAATTCATGCTTATCTTCTAAAAACCACACTTGAAACTTAAACAAATCATAACTAAGTCCTTACCTCTGAATATTCTTGGCCTAGGCTTGATTGATAACTTCAAACCCCCTTGATTCTCCTTCCAAGAGCCAAATTCAGCTTCCTTCCTCTATCTCTCTTTTGCTCTATTTCTAGGTCTCCAAAATTCAGCATAAACCAATTTCCCAAAGTATTATACGTAATGTATTTTCCTTCAGCTAAAATTCACCTATTCTCTGCCAAAAGACCACTCTATCCCTCCATAAATATCCCTTTCTAACTAAACCTCAAGGGCACACTTGTCTTTTTCTTACTTTACAGTTCTACCACTTTTCCAACAAAACCTATTACTCTCTATGGTTACTAACAGTTACGCAGGTTACCAAATCACCAGTTACCATTATCTAGCTTTCTAGTACCGTCTCGGCACGTGCATCACATTGATATCACCACACCCACGTGGTACAAATCACATAGCATAATTATCACTGTTTACCGAGTTTTTCGGAAACGAATAACTAACAGAATAATAAAAAGATAAGAACCGTAGAAATACTGAAATGTAACTAAACAAACAGTGTTTTTACGTGGTTCAGGCGTTAACAAGCCCTAGTCCACGAGTCGATGTTATTATACTTGGAAAAGATTACAGTAAGATGGCTGGTGCATAAGAACTTCACCCACTCACAATGTTTCTCTCGGGTTCTCTTAAAGAAGATCAAGCTAGAGAGATTTTTGTAGAGTCTTTTTCTATCTGATCTCTCCCTCCCCCTTCTTGTAAAAGGAAGGAGTCTTTATAGCTAGGGTTTCGGATTAGGGTTTTTCTCTACGTCCATGAGTCTTAATTACACCAGCCATAAATAGGGGATACAATTACTATAGTCGCATGGCTACCAGACTCTATGTGGGTATATTTACGTGAAAGTATGGGGAACACACAAAGTCAGCCGTCTTTTCCAAGTTGTCAGCGGAACAGTAGGCGAAAAGGTACCCTTAGGCGTGCTGGGATGTGTGCGGCTTTGACCTGACGGGCGTGTCAGGCGGGATCCTGTGTCAGACGGATATCATTCCAAATATGCCTTCTCCCGGACTCGACCGTTCGGTTTTGTTCTGTGCGGGGCACGGAACTGTTTCCGCGGAGACCACTCGAAGAGCCTCTCCTGGAAGGGGCCTCCCCGAGGGGTATCCTTCGGGAGTCCGGGAGAGTTGACGAGTTTCCGTGTTGTGCTTGTTTGGAAGAGTAATCCGGATACTAGACAGGAGAGGCGAAGCCTTTCTTTCCATCCGCGAGCTCTGGTCACCCTCCGTGAAAGACATCGATAATTCTGCTTCCCCGAGGTCATCAATCTAAACGCTATCCGGAAATCTGGATAACAATCACATAACATAATACACATAGTCATATAACATGCTTAAAATCATAATCATGCATCTTAATCATTAAAACCACACATAATTCCCATTATGCCCTCCAGACACACTAATCAAGGCCCTTAAGCCTTATTAGTGAATTTGGGTCGTTACACGGAATCAAGCGAGGGTCGGAGCATAGCGATCCTAGGAAAGATTAGAAGCTTCTTAACTGAAGGATTTGACGGAAAACAACCCAATCAAAGGTAATCTAAGTTTGAAGTTTTGAGTTTCGAAAGTTTTTAAGCTTAGAATTGGACTTTGTGAATTGTTGAGTTTTTGATTGGTTTGAACCTTGGGTTTTGAGGGTTTTGGAACTTTGGGAAGCTTGGGAACTTTGATTTGATGATTGGGGAATGTTTAGGTATGATTTTGGAGTGTTAAAATCGAGTTTGGAAATGGCCAGAGTTGGGGGTTGCGGCCCTGTTCTTGGGGTGCCGCGGCCCTGCTTTGAAGAAGCAGGTGGAGGAAGTGAACCTGCTGAGCGCCACGGCCCTTGATGAAGGGCGCCGCGGCCCTTGGCTCAAAAAATTATGGGGTTCGCGGCCCAAGGTGCCAGGGCCGCAACCCTTGCCCTGTTTTGACCCCGTTTGCTCGTTTTGACCCCGGGAACTTAGCTATAGGCCTCGGGAGTGTTTCCACTACTTGTATTAGTTTGGATTGTTGTCCCAGAGGCTAGATTTTGGTTTGGTAACCTATGTTGATCATTTTATTGATGGTGTCCAATATTTGGTTATGATTAGGTGATCGCTAAGGGCTTAAAGGTTGATCATTCTCAAGGGTCGTTCTTATATTGGTTCTAGCTCGAATCTGAGGTAAGAAAACTGCACCCTGTGTATATGTGACATGCATGGCTATTATTGGTGCATGTTGGATTGTTGAATATAATGAATATGATGCACAAGAAACATGTGAATAGGACATGCTTTGCACATTGAGTATGATGTTGTTCAGAGCTTGAGCCTCTGTGTTCGTGCATAGTCCTAATTGTACTAGTACTTGTTAGGTAAGCATGCTGAATACCTTGTTATGGATATTGGATATGTGATACATGTTTGGTGGCATGGCTTACTTGTGTGTGGCACTGACTTATTAGTCAGAATCAGAAATAGTGTTAGATCCATCTGTGAAGCTGTGATTTACTAGTCAAGTTCACAATGGGTTGAACACTGGTCGTGTTTTATTGACCTAAGAGTCAGAAATGGCATAGCGTTATGTATGCCGAGCCAAATGAAGATTAGATCTAATCGATATCAGTAAGAATGACTCATATGGGGTATTAACGCTGGACCGACCCTAAGGTCGATGAACTTATAAGTGCTTGGCTAGTCTGAGACTAGTTATTTAGAGCCAGGGCATATGGCCCGGTGACTGTTTGTCACATGGCTAGGGAACGCTGTTCCAATGTTATGACTCTAAGGTCATGAGGAAGGTTATGTTGGTGACTATTCACCATACACCTATCCTGTTCAAACTTATGAAAGGTTTACTTATCAATTAAGCCCGAGTGACCCTATCGTCACATGGCTAGAGGAGGCTGTACCCACTTTTGTGACTGTTGCGACTGTCAACTATTTATTGGGGCTAAGAGTCCTGGATGATTATTATGATCATTGGTTGATGTGTTATACTCAACATTATGTGGATCTGTTGCCTGTTGGAGTAGGGTGTGTGCCTTATGATCTGATGACATGTTATAACTGTTCATGAGCATATTAAGTTTTCTTGCTGAGCTTTGGCTCACGGATGCTATGTGGTGCAGGTAAAGGCAAAAGAAAGCTGGACCATCCTTGAGTTGGAGAGCTTAGGTGATGAGGTGTACATATGCAGCTGCTCGTCCACCACGGCCGAGGTTGAGAAGGAACTAGGGTTAAACCCTGGTTTGCCGCTTAGAACGGCCTGTTGTAAATATTTTCTTGTAATAGACTCTGAAATTATAATTTTGGGATCCCAACATATATATTAAATGTTCTAGTGAAACGTTACATCTTAACCACAATTTTTAATCCCTAAACCACTAATCATACTTAGTTACACGATTTTGGCCAAATGACTCGATTAGCGAGTTTAGCACTGTTTACAAGGCACACCGTAATGGTCCCTGGAGTTGGGGCGTTACATTACTGCTTACTTCCCGACATCTAACTAATCACCAATTATATTTCTCAATATCAAATAGACTCCAATATATTTCCTAAATTCCCAGAAATACCCCCAGGCTCGCCCCCAGCCGGGTATAAATTCCCACCGTGACTTTTTCGCTAGACCTCTCACTAGGATCGCCTCGAGTCACAAACTGCAAATATATCCACATAATAACGTGGTCTAAAAAATTAACACAAATATTTACATTTATGCCTTCAATGGGCCAAAATTATGAATATGCCCTTATAACCTAATCAAGGCCTACATGCATACTAGTACACATAGTCATGCATCACATATATCCAAATAATCATATAAACATGCTTTTAATCATTTAAATCACATATAATCCAGTTATGCCCTCCCGACACACTAATCAAGGACTTTAAGCCTTATTAGTAAATTTGGGTCATTACAGAGGACATGAGACAAGTATTCCTAAAACTCTGTGATAGACTGTTTATTGTATCGAATGTTATGTTTTGACATTTGTTAAACGGTGGTAATAGTAAAAAATTGTCAATTCATTGTGGATTGAGTCATTGAATAATTATAAGGACTTAATTTTGAGTATCTTGAATATAATAGAGATTATGTGTATGTGCATTTAGGCAGAGACCTAAAATCCCAAAGGATGAACTGATTTTATATCTTCAAAGATTGATCAGCTTCCATAACTGTGGAATGAACATATTAATCTAGAAATATCTTAGACACTTCAGATTTGTATGTTTCACCACAAAAGCCGAAATGTGTGAGCTACAAGCAGTAAAATAGGCTATTTGATTTAGTTGAGTTCTGAGTCATTCTGGAAAGGGATTCAGACTAGAATAAACAACTAGTATCTCATTACGAAAGCAATGAAGATGCAAGAATTCTAGAAGAACTAGAAATTCTGAGAGGATAAAGCACATGAAATGAAGTATCATTTAATTCAAGATAATTTTACATAATTGATGTAATAATCTTGAAGATAACTTCAAAACAGTTTCTTACAAAACTATTACAAAGACTTTGTTAGAAAAATTTGGTTAGGAGAATATGATTGACATATTAAAAGAGATGCCTCAATTTTCTTCAGGGCCAGTGGGAGATTGTTGGGAATAGTGCCCTTAAAGAAATTGACTTGACAAATATTTTAAATGAAATAAATAATTGAATTGAATTATTATATATATAGACTATGTCTGATATTATATTGATAATATCAAGTTGTTGACGCGGTTCTTCGCCAACAGGTAATTAAGAGGAGAGAAAGGGATTAGTGCTGAAAGTAGAACCGTCACAGATAGGAAATCTTAGAGGATGAACTAGGTGACTCAAGACACGTTTTCAAGTGGTTCAAAGGTTAAAATCCTTCTACTCCACTAGTCAATATTATTGATATATGCTGGGTATTTGGTTACAAAGTGTATATCTCTTCAGAGACTATTTTTTCCAACCCTTATCAACTCCCAGGGTCTCCATATTTATAGGAGAAGGCACCTGGAAGTTGGTAAGGAGGTCATCCCGTGACCTTCTTATTTGTCATATCAACTCTGTGACATTCATGATTAATTCCTAAACTTGACACATAAGTATGGTCAAATCGATAGATAAGGAGATAATGGGCCGCACGGCCCAACCCAGCCGTGGGTGTCTGAATACGCACGTTCCTGCTGCGTGTCCGAGAAGTCAGGGAGATATCAGACACGTGATGTCAGATATAGGCACGTTTATCTTGCGTGTGTTGACTTTACAAAGGGTCAGAGATCCATGAGAAGCTCGTACCACGAGCTGCTTCCTTGACCCGACCTTCGGCCTTCAGACTCCTTCCCCCAGTCTTGGGTAGCCTTGGCGAGTCCTTGCGGATACCTCGAGCTAAGGGGGTACGACCCCGAAAACAGGATCTCCGACCTGGGGAAATTTATAGACTAACCATGATTAGTCCGAGGCTCGACCTGCTAATCAGCCCGTGGGAAAACCAGGGCGTACACAAGTAAATATCTGAAAATTCCAAAGTTTATCCATGTGATCTTAATATCATATTGGTATGAGAGGTTCGAGATTATGATAATAAAATTAAAACAGTTCGTAGTAAAATAAAGTTATGGAATCTTTAGATTAATTACTGCTAGTACAGTCCACTAGTATTATGAATACATGTGACCTAGATCCGGGTTACTAGTGTTGTAGGACACTTTAGTGGAGGTACTTTGCATGCTGAGAGTATGTAGAACTGGACCAGATGTTATTTTTTAATACTTGTTTAAACACTGTTTCAAAGTATTAATTGAACATATCAAACGATGATCATATACACGATGATCGTAATCCTATGGTAGCTATGAACTCCTATATATGTCATCTGATCCTTTGATTCATGCATTAAGGTTTGTCAGAATGATCAGGCTAAGAACAATTGTTTTGGGGACTCAATGATGTATATGGCTAGGGACGAAGTTTAACAGATATGGAATCTATACCTTCTTATAGATTGAATAATGGTTCCCTATCGGGTTGACTTTTGGATTTGAAAAGGTTATGAGCGCTTACGTCGCAAACTTGTTGTGACACAACCTTCACTAGTAAAGTCAATGGTACTCTAGGAACAAGATATAGAAAAAAGGGTAAAACGATAATTTTATTCCCTTTTAATTATGAATCATTAATAGAGGATTAATGCTCTGTGCAATTATCAAGAGTTCAATCTCATATTTATAGTGGAGTAATCATGAGAATAATAAATATGATTATTTAATCAAAGAGCTTTGATTAATAATTTAATATTTATTGGAGCTTGATATTATAGGTCCATAGGTCCCTAGGGTGGCTCTATCAACACCATATCAGTGTAAGAGTTGATACAAGAGTATAACTGTAATTTGGGAATTCGAGAAAAATTTTATTCTTCGGGTCAAGTATTCTATTATATGATAATTGAGGTTGAATAATTAATTTAGAAATAATTATTAATTTTCAAAAATATATTTATTAATTCAAATTTATAAGTTTTTGAATTTCATATATATAAATAAATAAATTAATTAATTTTTGAAATTAATTATTTTATTTGAGTGGGAGAAAATAAAAATGGTAAGTCAAAAATAGTTTTTGATTTATTTAATTTTAAAAGATAATGATAATGATGATCATCAATTTGAATTTTGAATTTAAAATTTAAAATTTGAAATATGGTAGTCATCTTTTCCTTAAAAAGATTAACACCTTATTTTGTGGGCGATTGATTTTAATTAAATAAAAGAAAAATGCAAAATCCTTGAAAAGAGAATAGTGGGCCACACATGACACAGTCCAGTGACTGTGCCATGTGTGTACCACATATACTAATATTGTATCAATGTAGTTTTTATTTTATTACTTAAAAATTTGAAAATATTTTTTTTCAAATTTAGCAAGTTAAATATTTACCTAAATCAAATCCTCTAATCATTATGATATTTTATTATATTACTATTATTATTAGGAATAATAAGGTAATAGAAATATCTCTCTGTATATGATATAGAATAAAGAGAAAATAACACACAAAAATACAGATACAATTCATAATAGTTCTCAGAGTTTTTGTCAGACTAAACTCTTTCATTTTCTTCTTTATTCTAGCCATTCTCTTACCATAATCCAAGTTCTCATGTATTGAGAAATACTTGTGATTCCTAAAATTCAAACCCATGTTCTCTATGTGCCCACACACTTTTTGAGGTGTAGAGAACACTCTGGAAGATCGTGGTTTGAGTGCTCAAAGCTTTGGACAGGAAGATTGATAAATATACGAAAAGACTTAAGGACACTTGATAGTCTTCAAGAGGTAAAAATGCATGTCCTTGTATGTTTATATGTTATATATAAATATATTGTATATTTATATATTTTTTGCATGATTAAGAATATGGTATGTTAATATTTTTGGATTGTTTTCTTATTCATATAAACTGTTTATATGAGTGATTAATTTTTTTTATTGTTGTTGTTCCTTAAAATAATGGGCCCACCATGTCAATTTCGATGCATGCTCTGAATGTTTTTCCAATAGCCGATCCCATCAAAAAAGAGAATTCCCACAAGAGAACTCCTTCTGCTCCAAAAACCAACGCAGACCAAGGGCATTTCCCTAGGATAGAACAGAAGAATCCTGTCCTATGATGGAATCATCCGGACAATCCGCAAGGGAAACACTCGCATGGTACTAAGCCCTAGATCATTTTCAGACAGGACGATCAAGGAAGACATTTTATCCCCGCGCTTCTGTGAACAAGGATCTCGGAGGGCGTAAACGCAGAGAGGAGCCAAGAGCAGTCAGTTTAGGAGATGACACTTCCCTCGTGGATTTGCGAGACAACCTCAATGCTTGGAAGTAACAGGCCTAAGAGGAAAAGATTTGCCCCTGAGGTGGCGACTTGAGGAATAACCTCCATGACATGAGGAACGAAAGAGTTCCCCTTGATGATTGAATGACCAGGCAGCTCATGGAACAGTTGGTTGCTTTAAAAGAGGTCACGAACCGCTTGGTCCAGAAACAAGAAGGCGGAGGTTCTGATTTTGAAGACGAAGAAAAGGAACCATGCGCCAAGAACATCGTGGACGTCGTGTTACCCAAAGGGTTCAAGATGGCGGACATACCCACCTATACTGAAAGCATTGACCCTAGACACCATCTATCCCTCTACAATCGACTGATGACTGTAGCTCATGTTTGTGGCAACGACTAGTGCCTATGCTTCTCAATCACTTTGGCCGAACCCGCTCAAGAGTGGTGGAAAAGGCTCAGGACAGAGTCGGTCCAGTCTTGGTCCAGATTGCAATCAGTGGCCGCCAAGAAATTGGACATGGAGGTTAGTGCGCTGGCCAACATTAAGCAACATCCCACTGGAACCCTTAGGGCCTACATCCAACGCTACATGGAAGAAGCTTCAAAGACTAAGGTGGATGATGGACTGTGCCTAGTAGCCCTCCAGTCTGGAATTAGAGCTGGTTCCCCTCTCTAGGATGACATGCAACGCAGCAAGGCAACCACTCTTGAAGAATTTATAAGGAGGGCACAAGGCTTCATCAACCTGGAAGAGGCTCGAATACAAGCCTTTGGATGATAGCCAGCACCCCGACCAACAACACAAACCCTTCCTGGGTATGGAGCACAGTACCCAACAAATCTCTATCTGGCACCTCCAGTGGTCTCTGGACCCGCTAGAACCCTCGTGACTGCGTTCATGGCCCCGACTGTCTATGGGACCACTTCATCGGGATATGCTCTAACTCCTTTAGCCCCTTTCTTTAGATACGGATCAAAACCAACTGAATACAGTGCTGCTCCGAGAGGTGCCCAACCATCCTAGACTGAAGCGGCTGAGGTGAGCATAAACCATTCCCGGGGAAAAATATCTGTAAAAAATCAGAGACGGTCCGAGCCCACAAAGAAGGGAAAGGGGGGTACGAGCTGCAATACATAGAGGATACAAACTTGGTTGATGCTGGGGAGAACATCTACCTTGCAACATGCAACGTAGTCCAGTACCGAAAACAAAGCCCCATGTTTAAAGGGGGAAAGAACCTGAGGGACGCAAGCAAAAGGTGTGCCTCTCACAAGGACGTAGGCCACACAACTGAAGAATGTCTCTAGCTGAAAAATGAGAACGAGAATTTGATCAAGTTGGGACACCTCCACCAATGGGTCAAGATGCCAACTGGAGTTTCGGGGCTGCCGATAGCTCCTGAAAAACCTTTGGCCTAGGGAGCGCAAGTATCATACCGAACTCCTCATAGAGGGTACGCTCCATGATCGGGAGCACAAACCCCTCAGGGGGCCCCAACAATAAAATCACCTGAAAGTCCTATGGCTCCCGGGCTCGAGATGCAATATCCCTTCAGAACCGCGCCTCCTTGAGTAGATGGCCATGTAGCCATTATATCAGGAGGCTCGTACCTGGAGGACCATCCTGGAATGACTAGAAGAGGTACCTTAGTGAAATCGATTATGACCATGAGGTGTGTGTGTTGGTCCAGAATCTGGGCCAGCGCCCAAAGCTAATGAATTTAACCATAACGTTCACGGAGGAAGATGCCCGGAATGTCCATTTCCCACATCACGACCCCTTGGTCATTGACGCCCAAATCGCCAACAAAAGAGTATTCCGAGTGTTGGTTGAGAATGGGAGTTCTATCAATGTCCTATTTAAGCCGACCTTCACGACGATTGGCCTAACAGAGGCGGACCTAGCCTCATGTCCAACTTAGATCTATGGATTCAACGGGGATTCATTGCGTTCAATGGGCAAGATTCAACTCCTTGTCACATTGGGGAGGTGGTTCAAAGATCATTCAAATACTGCACCTTCATAGTGGTGGATTGCCCCACTGTGTAAAATGTGATTTTTGGGTGGCCCACTTTAGTCTACTTCGACACCATCACCTCCGTCTGCCATCTATGCATGAAGTTCACGTGTGAGAATGACAGAGTAGAGACAATACAGGGAGATCAGAAGAGTGCCCGAAAGTGTTATCACGTCTCTCCCTGAAAAATTTTCATGGTCCACAAAGAACCTCTCGAAGAGGAAAATGCTGATCTAATCCCACCACCATAGCTAGAACGGAGGGTGGTTTGGGAAGACGATGAATTGGATCCTTGGATAGAGGCGGATAGGCATTAGAACCCATGGAGGAGTTTGAGGAGGTGTGCATCAGTGACACCAACCCAACCAAAGTAATCTGGGTAGGAAGAAATTTGAATCTGGAGGTAAGAACTGCCATTATTGCATGGGTAAAAGAAAACCAGGATGTTCTAGCCTGGTCCCACTCAGATATGATAGGGAATGACTGCAACGTGATCTGTCATGCCCTGAACATCAATGAGAATGCAACTCCCGTCCGGCTGAAGTGAAGGCCACTGGGCGCGGAGAGGGCATAGGCCCTTAAGCTAGAATTCGAGAAGTTTTCCTCGATTAACTTCATACGAGAGGCCTTGTATCCTATTTGGCTAGCAAATCCAGTGTTGGTGCCAAAGCCAAATGGAACGTGGAGGGCTTGCATCGACTTTACGGACATCAACAAGGCCTGCCCAAAGGATTGCTTCCCTCTACACCGAATATACCAGATGGTGGATGCTACGTGTTGGTACGAGTTGCTAAGCTTCATGGATGCTTACTTCGGCTACAACCAGATCTCGATGCAAGCAGTATACTGCTACATTGTCATGCCCTTTGGGCTGAAGAATGCTGGGGCCACCTATCGAAGACTGGTCAACAGAATGTTCCGGAACCTACTCGGGATGAACATGGAGGTCTACATAGATGAAATGTTGGTCAAGTCCAAGACATCGTCCCAACATGTGAACAACCTTTCGGAAGCATTCTCCATTATTTGAAAGTAAGGGATGAAGCTGGATCCCAATAATTGTACTTTTGGCATGGAATCTATGAAGTTTCTGGGATTTATAGTAAGCTCAAGAGAGATAGAAGCTGTAAAGCCCTGGGTATCCAAGATTGTTACATTGTGTATTTTAAATAGTGCAAGACTTGCTAATCAAGTCATTAGGACATAAACATGTTTCTAAAGTCAACTGACGGGTTAGGGTTAAAAGAGTTCGACCGTAAAATAGTTGACTTTCATTAAAATAAGAGTTTGGTACACGGGATCCAAAAAGTAATGTTTACAAGGCAGATACAACCCTCAAAAGTAAATTACAACTGAAGGCAACCTAAATGGAAAAATATATTTTGGCTCTAGTCCCTGTAAATACCTCGGTCGTGGCAGTCGACACGCGCCCCCAAAGCTCTCCAACTCATGGCTGGTCCAGCTTTTCCTTTCCTTTACCTGCACCATGTAGCACCTGTGAGCCAAGACCCATCAAGAAAAATAAACTCAAAAAGCATAGATAACTACATGCATAGCAAACTTAGATCAACCAGTTCAATCAACAGCAGAATACAAGCAATAAGCTAGGCAACAATATATAGTTTAATCCAAACATATAATTCAATCTCAATAAAATTAGTTAGGTGTCGGGGCCCTTAGGCCAATCCCTCTTGTTATTTAGCTGATCCAGGCTCGCTTAGGCCGAGCTGCGTTCCGCATGCTTAACATCAGCCCCAGCTCCCTTAGGCCAGACTTTCACATCAAATATAACAGAAAAACAGATTGCGAAACATGCAATCGAAAGCAGCACGAGCAAACATGCCTATCCAGATATCTCCAATCACACATACATTTATAATTTCACATATGTTCATTTATAGGGGATCTCAACCCCATTCACAACTCAGGTGCAGTTTTCTTACCTCGAGTCCCGAGCGAAGGATGTAGACCAGTCTTGAGCACGATCCTCAATCGCGAGCCTTAGTCGCAACCCTAGGATAAGCGAAAATGGATAGCTATTAAAATCTAATCCAATCAGATACTTGACGAATAATATACCAGCCTTTGGGACCCCATGTCTACTAAACCGGGTAGTAGAACCCTTCTTGAACACTCAAGTTTAAGTTCTCGAGCCCAACTACTCAATTTGGCTAAGGTTGCCAAGGCGGGCTGTGACCTGGCCCTAAAGGTCATGGTGCGCCTCCAAGTTAGAAGCGATAGCCCCTAACTTCCCAGGGACACGCACCATGACTTGCCCTTTGGGGTCCTGGCATGCCTATGAAATAATAAGCCCCCCAAGGTTTTTGTGGTCATGCAGGCTGCGGAGCCCAAGTACTGGGTTGCGGCACGCCATCGTGAACCTAGAAATCCTAGGGCTTTTCCTGTGATTTATCCCAACCTAATTCATTAAAGTCTAACCTAACATGCGTCAAAACCATAAATTGAGCATCTATACCTTAATAGTATACTCAGAGCAACACAACCACCTAAAATTCTAACCAAAATCCTCCTAGGAACTCAGAATTCAGCAAAACCCCTTTGAAACTTAAGAGCTTAAGAACACATATACTAACAACAGAATTCCATCAAATAATCACATCCTAAACCTTACCTTGATGACGACTCTAACTCTAAGCTGCACCTCTACCAGTCCTAGGTTTAATTCTCCAACCCCTAAGCTTCAATTCCTAAGCCTTCTTTTCTAAAACTCACAATCCTCAAGGCACAAGAGAGGAGAGAGAGAGAGAATGTTAGAGTGAGAGGGAGTGATGAGATTTCAGATATATTCTCGCTTATTCTTGAAGCTTAATCTAACTATATCTTTTAACCTAAAGTCCCAAATGCCCCTAAAGATATCTCAGTTCCTCTATTGCCCTTAAGGGCAAAACAATCATTTTCCTCATTTCTCGCTAATTCCTCGAGTCATCCTACCTATTTCCAAATTAATCTCAACATTCCCAACTAATTACCAAATACTTACCCGTTAATTGATAAATCCCAAATATACGTTAAATTCCCAAAATACCTCTAGGCTCACCCCGAGCCGGGTATTAGACCCCGTTGTGACTATTCTGCTAATCTGCTCACCAAGATCGCCTCGAGTCGAACGCTGCAAATATATCCACATAATAATGTGGTTCCAATCATTTAACACATATAATCACATTTATGCCCTCAATGGGGCAAAATTACAAATATGCCCTTATTAACAAGAACGGGCCCACATGCATATTTATTGCTCATAAACATGCATTTATATTCATATTATCATATAAATCCTGCACGCCACGTAGTCATGCATTTAATCAATTAATCACACACATATATCCAATTATGCCCTCTCAGCACGCTAATCAAGGCACTAAACCTTATTAGCATTTTTGGGACGTTATAACTATCCCATCCTGCTAATAATTTCATCCTCGAAATTTACCTAAATAACTTGGGATGTTGATCCCGTATAATCGACTCTAGCTCCCAGGTCACCTCCTCGACCTTGTTATTCCTCCATAGGACATTGACTAGAGGAATCATCTTGTTCCTTAGAACCTTGTCTTTTCTGTCTAGGATCATAATTGGTCGCTCCTCGTACGACAAGTCTACCTCTAGTTTCAGATCCTCATATCCCAATACGTGGGTCGCATCTGACACATACTTCCGGAGCATTGAGATGTGGAACACATCATGAACTCCTGATAATGATGGGGGTAGAGCCAATCTGTAGGCTACCTGCCCGATCCTCTCCATGATCTTAAAAGTTCCTGCAAAATCTAGGGCTCAACTTACCCGTTTTCCCAAATCTCCTTACCCCTCACAATGGCAAAACTCGTAGAAATACGTGGTCCTCTACCTCAAACTCCACCACCCTACACTTAGGATCAGCGTAGCTTTTTTTGTCTACTATGCGAAGAGAGCATTCGAGCTTGGATATTCTCAATAGCTTTATTAGTCTTCTGAACCATCTCTGGTCCCAAATACTTCCTTTTCCCCATCTCATCCCAATGAATGAGCGACCTAAATTTTCTTCCATATAGCACCTCGTATGGAGCTACTCCAATCGTTGACTGATAACTATTGTTGTACGAGAACTCAATCAACAGAAGGTACTTACTCCAAGATCCCTCAAAGTATAGCATGTCCTCCAATATCTGAATTGTCCTCTCAGACTGCCCGACTGTTTGAGGAGGAAAGGTTGTACTAAACTTTAATTGAGTCCCCATAGCTTTCTGCAAACCACCCCAAAACTTGGTTGTGAATATGGGATCTCGGTCCGATACTATATACTTTGGAACCCCATGGAGACGTACAATCTCCCTCATATATAGCTCTGCATACTAATCCACAATATAGGTTGTCCTCACTGGAAGAAAGTGAGCAAACTTAGTGTACCTGTCTACTATCACCCACACCGAGTCATGTTGCCCCACTGTCCTAGGCAAACCCCCTACAAAGTCCATGGTAATATCTTTCCACTTCCACTCGGGAATACCTAAAGGCTGTAACAACCCCACTGGTCACTGGTGTTTAGCCTTTACCTGCTGACAGGTTAAGTACTTTACTACGTACTCAACCACGTCCTTCTTCATCCCAGGCCACCAATACAAAGTTTGTAGATCCTGATACATATTCGTGGTTCTTGGATGAAGTGAGTATGGTGTAGTATGAGATTCGTTGAGAATATCTCGTCTAATATCCATATCCATCGGAACACAGATCTGATCCTTATACCTCAGCAAACCCGTCTATGAAATGGAATAATCCTTAGCTACTCCAGCTGGTCAACCAGCCCACTACCAATTCTATCCTCGCTCTGGTCATTTCCTTTACCAATTCATTTGATATCTCCTTCGAGCTAAACAACTATCCTGGGCCTCTCCGGCTTAAAGCATCTACCACTACATTGGCTTTTCCTGGGTGATAAAGGATGTTAAAGTCATAGTTCTTCACCAACTCCAGCCAATGCCTTTGTCTCATATTTAGGTCCTTCTGGGTGAAGAAATACTTGAAACTCTTATGATTGGTGTATATCTTGCACTTCTCGCCACACAAATAATGTCGCCATACCTTCAGTGGGAATACCACCTCTGCTAGTTCCAAATCATGGGTATGGTACCGCTGCTCATATTTCTTCAGTTGCCGTGATGCATAGGCAATAACCTTTCCACTCTGCATCTACACACATCCTAATCCTAGTATCGATGCGTCGTAGTATACTACAAACTTATCCCCATATGAAGGAAGACTCAGCACTGGAGCAGTAATCAATCGTCGCTTCAATCCCTGGAAGCTACCCTCACATTTTTCTGACCATGTGAACCTCAAATTCTTTAGTGTTAACTCAGTTAATGGTGTTGAAATCTTCGAAAACCCTTCCACAAACATCTGTAATATCCTGCTAACCTAAGGAAACTCCTAACCTCCGAGGCGTTCCTTGACCTCAGCCAATCCCTAACTACTTCTACCTTGCCGGATCTACCTTAATCCCATCTCCATTGATAATATATCCATTAAATGTCACCTTCGGTAGCCAGAACTCACACTTCTTAAATTTAGCATAAACTGATGCTCCCTCAACCTCTGCAATATCAGTCAGAGATGCTGCTCATGTTCTGCCTCTGAACGAGAGTAAACTAGGATGTTGTCAATGAATACAATCACAAACTGATCTAAGAAATACTTGACCACCCTATTCATCAGATCCATAAATGTTGTTGGGGCATTGGTCAACCTAAACATTGTGACCAAGAACTCATAATGCCCATACCTCGTGCGGAAGGCTGTCTTCAGAATATCCTCATCCTTGATCCTCAACTGGTGATAACCAGATCAAAGATCAATCTTTGAGAATATCGTCTTTCCTTGCAATTGATCGAACAAGTCGTCGATCCTCGGTAGTGGTTCCTTGTTCTTGATGGTCAATTTGTTCAACTCCCTGTAGTCTACACACATCCTTAGGGTCCCATCCTTCTTCACAAACAAAACCGGAGCGCCCTATGGCGAAAAGCTAGGTCTAATAAATCCCAAATCTAGTAGCTCTTGTAACTGTATCTTAAACTCTTTTAGCTCTACCGAAGCCATTCTGTATGGTGCCCTTGTAGGATCTTGGAATTTAAATCTAGATGCATGCTTCCTATTATTTATCCAAACACATAATAGAAACATAGAATAACATGACATACATATAAACGTCAGATTCGTAAATTAACATAAACACAAAGATGTAGAAACTTACGAATACGCAGCGGAACTGGAACAACTCCTTCCTTCAATCTCTTAAACCCTTGATTCCTTTCTGTAGCAGAGTATTATAAAGAGATTGAACTAGATCAGCAACACATTCTTCCTCACTAAGCGCTTGATCAACCTAGAACTAGTGTGTTCTAGTTCTAAACACATGAGAAAGAGATCTAGAAGATAAGAAGAGATAGTTGCTAAGAAAGGATTAGAGTGTTTAGGTTTTGACTTACCCAATGAATCAACTAATGCTGACTTCCTTATGAAAACCCTAGATATCATATTCCTTATATAGACAACTTAATGAGCTTTATTTAAATTTAAATTTAAATTAAAAATAATAAACAAAAACATAAAAGCCTTAGGCTGCCATAAATGGACTTTGGCCCAATCTCTTTGTTTTGAATGTAAATCCCAATTGGGCCTAAATTCAAAACCTTTTATCTATTTATTTTTTAATTAAATCCTTATTAAAATTAACTAATTATAATTTGAAACTTGATTTAATATTATTTATTTATATTGGTACCAATTTATCAATATTAATAAATTTACCCAAAGATTCTCTTTTATTCTCTAAATCTCATATCTCTGTAAATTTTCAAAAATTGACCTAGTCAACTTTAAAAATCCTAAATGATAATTAAATAAATTAATTGAGACATTCTAAATGATTTACTCAAAGGTGATGCAGGGACCATGAATCCATGAAATCAAGCTCCAATAAGTTACCGTGAATTTATTTACGAATAATTTCACTACCTTATTAATTTCTCATGACTCCACTATAGACTAAGAATTGAACTCTTGAATTCATAGAATGTATTTTCCAAACCATAAATATGTTATCCATTGTTATAAACATTAAAGTCAGTCAATCCTCTATCGATGACTTACTAACGAGATGGGTGCAAATTAATGTTTTACCCCTCATCAGTATTTTATCCTTAACTCCCACTAAGTTCCTTATAAATGATATTTTCGTGAACTTAATCACAGAAATGAGATCTCCATCATTTAACTTTTTGAACAAAGCAATTAAGGAAATCATCTTTTCATTTCTCATACAGAAGTTATAGATTTCATATCTATAAATAATACTCCCACTCAATTACACTACTAAATCTCCAAGATGTAAGTATGGGCTAGACCGTAGGGTGAGCCAGTAACGAACAAGTCAAAAGATGTCAATAATATAATTAGTAGAATATTATCACTCAGAATTTAGATCGACTTAACCTATGATCAACGTTGTGACATTGATTAGATTCGATAACAGCGATACTTATTTATCAATCAATAATCAATATCGGTCCAAGTCCAATGTAACCAAATACATCTGATCTTATCTGCTTGGTCAATGCCTTGGACAAGACATCACACCACGAATGTGTAAGTAGATCATATCGTAGATTGCCTAATCAATGAAAATCCTATGCACTGTTCTAGTCTTAGGACTTGTTCTTTTGAACATATAATTACAACTATAATCCACTGTGACCTAGTTACTTTAATTGTAACTATCCATATGTCTAGGATTTTATAAATGTTTGTATTATTTCAATAATCATGCAATAAAACAAGCAAGCAATACAGTTGTCAAACTAAATGATTTATATTACTTTTATTGACAATATGAAGTCGTGTTACATGTCCGACATGGTTTTAAAAGGAAATAAAAATCAATAGCCCCTGACATTGGTTTGGTACCCAGTGCTAACTCAATGACGAACTGGATCTCCCTGTGCGGCGACTATAACGTCCCAAAATTACCTAATAAGGCTTAGGGCCTTGAATAGAGGGTCGGGATGGCAATATATGGAATTATGTGTTTGATTGTTATATGAATTGCAATTATGTGGATTATGTGATAATATGATTAAATGCGCATATTTAGGGGTATTAAATATGCATGTGGGCCCGCTTCTTATTAGAAGGGTGACTTTGGTAATTTGGGTCGTTACGGGCATAATTGTGTATTTATGTGCATATATGTGAGAGACCACATTATTATATGGGTTATTTTGGGTTACTCGGCACGAGGCGATCCTAGGGAGCAAGTTAGCGGGGAAGTCACAATGGGGCCTGATACCCAACTCGGGGTGAGTTAAGGGGTATTTTGGGTAATAGACATTTATTTGGGTTATTGGGTTATGAAAATAAATAATTGGAGATATATTTGAAGTAATAAAGTTTAGGAGGGAATATTTGGGAAATTTACCATTTTTCCCTTGGGGACGTTTTTGGTACCCCGAGTCTTGGGATTAGATTAAGTTAGTTAAGTTAGATAAATTAAAAAGAAATGCTAGAAGCTGCTACCTAGACTGACCCCTTCTCTCTCTCTTTTCTCTCGAGCTTTCCAAGCTAAGTCCTTGAAGAACCAAGGGATTTTTGGGCTAGGATTACTTGAATTGAAGCTAAAATCTTGAGGATTAATTCAGTAGCAGTTTGTGGAATCCATCTGTAGTAGAGGTAAGCTTTAAACTATGAATTCTAGAAATTAAATTCTGTGTTTCTTGGCTGGTTTTTAAGTGTTTATGAGCTTGTGAGTTTCAAAGATTGAAGGTGTAGTTTTGCAGAGATGACTTATTTCGACATAATTCTTAGTATGGATTGGCTAAAGAAGTATGGGGCATCGATAGACTGTAAGAAGAAGATGGTAACTTTTGAGCCAGAGGGTGAGGACCCCTTTGTTTTTGTTGGCACTGTGCATGGACCCCGTATACCTATGATATCAGTACTTAGAGCTAGAAACCTGTTGCAGGGAGGATGCATAGGGTTTTTAGCTAGTGTGGTGGACTCCACTCAGGTGACGTCAGTAGGACTAGAATAGACTCGGCTAGTCTGTTAGTTTCTGGATGTGTTTCCAGAGAACTTGCCAGAGTTACCTCCACATAGGGAGATTGAGTTGGCGCCGGGGATAGAACCAGTGTCTAGGGCACCATACAGGATGGCTCCAGCTAAGCTGAAGGAATTGAAGGTTCAACTACAAGAGTTACTAGACTTGGGTTTTATCAGGCCTAGTTTCTCGCCATGGGGCGCACCGGTTCTCTTTGTGAAGAAAAAGGACGGTTCTCTGAGGATGTGCATCGACTACAGGGAACTGAATAAGTTGACTATCAAGAATAGATATCTTCTGCCAAGGATTGATGATTTGTTTGACAAGTTTCAAGGTAGAACAATATTCTCTAAGATAGATCTCCGATCTGATTATCACCAGCTGAGGATCAAGGAGGAAGATAATCGAAGACAACTTTCTGCACCATGGGCATTATGAGTTTTATGTTATGTCATTTGGATTGACTAATGCCTCAACAACATTTATGGATCTGATGAACAAAGTGTTCAAGGACTAACTAGATTAGTTTGTGATTGTCTTTATCGAAGATATAATGATATACTCTTGGACGGAGACAGAACACGAGCATCATCGTAGGTTTGTATTATAGAGGTTGAGAGAGCACAAGCTATATGCGAAGTTCAAGAAGTGTGAGTTTTGGTTGCCACATGTGACTTTCTTAGGTCACATAATCAGTAAAGATGGTATTAAAGTGGATCCAGTGAAGGTTGAAGTAGTCAAAGATTGGCCAAGACCGAAGAACGCTTCAGAGATAAGAAGTTTCTTGGGTTTGGCAGGTTATTACAGGCGCTTTGTGGACGAGTTCTCCAAGGTTGCATCATCATTGACAGAGTTGACACGCAAGAATCAGAAATTTGTTTGGTCGGACAAGTGTGAAGGCAGTTTTTTAGAAGCTCAAGGAGAGTTTGATCACCACACAAGTTTTGAGCCTTCCTACAGATCAGGGTAAATTTTTGGTTTATTGTGACGCTTCGAGACATGGTTTGGGTTCTGTACTTATGCAGATAGGAAAGGTGATTGCCTATGCATCACGTCAATTGAAGGAATATGAGCAGAGATACCCCACACATGATTTAGAGCTGGCAGCAGTTGTTTTTGCAATAAAGGTGTGGCGACATTACTTGTATGGTGAGAAGTGTGAGATATACACTGATCACAAGAGTCTGAAGTACATTATCACTCAGAAGGATCTGAACGTGAGGCAGAGACGTTGGTTGGAACTGGTAAAGGATTATGATTGTGATATCCTCTATCACCCTGGGAAGGCCAACGTGGTAGCAGATGCCTTGAGTCGGAAGGGGCTGGGAAAGTTATATAGTGCTAGACAGATATCGAGGAAGTTGGGTGATGAGCTGACTTAAGCAGGGATAGAGTTAGTGGTGGGCCGGTTCACCAATATCACTTTACAGTCGACCCTCTTGGAGAGAATCAAGCAGAGACAGTTGGATGATCCACAGTTGGGGCAGGTTAGAAAGGACGTCTTAGCTGGAGTAGCTATGGAGTATTCGGTGTCGAGTGTGGGTTTACTGAGGTATAAGGGTCAGATTTGTGTTCTGATGGACACCTAGATTAGACAAGAGATTCTGGATGAATCTCACACTACTTCGTATTCTCTTCATCCAGGCACAACAAAAATGTACTAGGATGTGAGAGTTTTATACTGGTGGCCGGGATGAAGAGGGATGTGACAGAGTATGTAGCGAGGTGCCTGACCTGTCAGCAGGTCAAGGCTGAGCATCAGAGGCCGGCAGGATTGTTACAGGCTCTGGATATTCCAGAGTGGAAGTGGGAAGATATCACGATGGATTTTGTGGTAGGATTGCCCAGAACAGAGGGCCAGCACGATTCTATTTGGGTCATTGTGGATCAGTACATGAAGTTAGCTCATTTTCTACCAGTGAGCACGAATTACATAGTTGTGCAGTATGCAAATCTCTATGTGAGAGAGATAGTTCACCTTCATGGGATGCCGAGGTCTATCGTGTCTGATAGGGACCCTATCTTTACTTCCAAGTTTTGGGGGAGTTTGTAGAGGGCGATGGGTACACAGCTGAAGTTCAGCACAACTTATCATCCTCAGACCGATGGTCAGTCTGAGAGGACTATCCAGATATTGGAGGACATGCTGAGAGTGTGTGTGTTGGAATTTGAAGGGTCCTAGAGTAAATATTTGCCTCTGATAGAATTTTCTTATAACAACAGTTATCAATCTACCATCAGAGTGGCACCTTATGAGATGCTATATGGTAGGAAGTGTAGATCGCCCATTCACTGGGATGAAATGGGTGAGAGGAAATATCTAGGTCCGAATGCAGTCCAGAGGACCACTGATGCAATCGAGAAGATTAGAGCTCGGATGCTCGCTTCACAAAGTACGCAGAAGAGTTATTCTGATTTGAGGCGAAGGAACATGGAGTTTCAGGTGGGAGACTATGCTTCGTTAGGGTTTCACCTCTAAGAGGGGTGAAAAGGTTCGGGAAGAAGGGCAAGCTAAGCCCTAGGTTTGTGGGACCGTTCGAGATCCTGGAGAGGATCGGGCAGGTGGCCTATAGGTTGTCTTTACCCCCTGCATTGTCTAGCATGCATAATGTATTCCATATTTCCATGATGAGAAAGTATGTGTCATATGGAACTCATGTGCTGAGTTATGAGGATTTGGAATTGGAGGCAGACTTGTCTTATGAGGAGCAACCAGTTCAGATTCTAGATAGGAAGGACAAGGTCTTGAGGAACAAGACTATAACTTTGGTTAAGATATTATGGAGGAACAGTAGGGTTGAGGAAGCGTCCTGGGAGCTAGAGGCAGATATGCGAGCTCAGTTTCCCAAGCTGTTCAGGTAAAATTTCAAGGACATAATTTCTGTAAGGAGGGAATAGTTGTAACGTCCCAAAATTACCTAATAAGGCTTAGGGCCTTAACTAGGGGGCTGGGATGGAAATATATGGAATTATGTGGATTATGTGATAATATGATTAAATGCGCATATTTAGGGGTATTATATATGCATGTGGGCCTACTTCTTATTAGAAGGGCGACTTTGGTAATTTGGCCCGTTACGCACTTAATTGTGTATTTATGTGCATATATGTGATATATGTGAGAGACCACATTATTATGTGGGTTATTTTGGGTTACTCGGCACGAGGCGATCCTAGGGAGCAAGTTAGCGGGGAAGTCACAACGGGACCTGATACCCAACTCGGGGCGAGTCAAGGGGTATTTTGGGTAATAGACATTTATTTGGGTTATTGGGTTATGAAAACAAATAATTGGAGATATATTTGAAGTAATAATGTTTAGGAGGGAATATTGGGGAAATTTACCATTTTGCCCTCGGGGACGTTTTTGGTACCTCGAGTCTTGGGATTAGCTTAAGTTTGTTAAGTTAGATAAAACAAAAAGAAATTCTAGAAGCTTCTACCTAGACCGACCCCTTCTCTCTCTCTTTTCTCTCAAGCTTTCCAAGCTAAGTCCTTGAAGAACCAAGGGATTTTTGGGCTAGGATTACATGAATTGAAGCTGAAATCTTGAGGATTAATTCAATAGCAGTTTGTGGAATCCATCTTCAGTAGAGGTAAGCTTTAAACTATGAATTCTAGTAATTAAATTATGTGTTTCATGGCTAGTTTTTAAGTGTTTAGGAGCTTGTGAGTTTCAAAGATTGAAGGTGTAGTTTTGATGAGTTTTAGGTAAAGTTTTTGGTGGGTTTTGTTGCTGGGATCATATTATTACTGTTGTGATGGTTAAATTATGTTATTGAAATGATTTTGGGTTAGATTGGATGGGTTTTGGCTGCTGGAAATGGAGGATTTTCTTGGTTCGTGGGGCCAAGTCGCGACTTTGTTCTTGGTAAGTCGCGATTCAGTCAAAGCCATGCACCATGGGAGGCCTCTGCCTGGGGGGCACACCACAACTTGAGAGGCCAAGTTGCGGCCTGTACCTCTGGACCGAGAGGAGATATAGGTTGGTCTGGGGAGCGCGCTGTGACCTATAGGGGGGCAAGTCGCAGCTTGCCTGGGCAGTTTCGCCTTGGGAGGTTGTTTTCAAAATAGAACTTTTCCTTAGGGCTCGGGATTGTTTCCACTACCCGGTTTGGCGGAACCCGAGGCCCCAGTGGCTAGGACTTGGTCCAGAAGCCTTTGATCACTCGATATTACTAGAATCCTATTTTATGGTTGTGGCTTAGGGTTTCACTAAGGGCTCGGAACTGGGATTGTGCTCGAGGGTCGTTCTCATTTACGCTTACTCGGACCTAAGGTAAGAAAACTGCACCCAGAACGTGTTGTGTGTGATTAGGGCTTGACCCATCTATCGTATTTGAATATGGTTAGGGCTTGGGCCCCTGAATTGATTATGTTAGGCTATTATTCTAAAGGCTTGTTGATAAATGCTAAAGTTCTTATATTCGTTACTTGAATTCTATGATTAGAGCATGCGACCCCTTATGTGATTATGTTTGGTATCATGGGTATGGTTATTCAATGAAATTGTATGATTAGCATGAATATGTACTTAATTGTTGGAATGTTCCTATCCACATCTGTTTCTTATAAGTAAAGTATGTAATCCTTGATTAGGGCTCGACTTATAAGTCAAGGACGGCAATAGCGCGCTGTGCGCTGGCCGAGAGGCATTGGCCTAAACTTGCAACGTACTATTACGTTGATCGACTCTAAGGTCAAAGTTGAACCACAGGGGTTTGGCTAGCTCTATGGCTAGTGGGACAGAGCTAAGGGCGAGGACCCAGGTGACTCTTTGGTCACGTAGCTAGGTCATAGGCCCGAGAGTTGGCTCAAAAGCCTACTGAATAGGGCGACGGCCCCAGGTTGATCCAATGATCATGTGATTGAATTTATAAGATATTGGTTATGAGTGGATATTACTGATTTTATTGAATGGATATTTTAAATTTATATTCTCTATTGTTGCACGTTCTGTTTTCTTGCTGAGCTTCGGCTCACAGGTGCTTTGTGGTGCAGGTAAGGGAAAGGGAAAGCTTGACCAGCCATGAGTTGGAGAGCTTCGGTGGTGGCGTGTACATATGTGGCTGCTCGACCATCACTGTAACGACCCCAAATTCGCTAATAAGGCTTAAGGGCCTTGATTAGTGTGCCAGGAGGGCATAATTGGGTTTAATGTGAATTGAATGATTTTATTATTTTAATGCATAATTCTATGATTAATAATGTTTGTATGATAATTTATGACAATACGATATACATATGTGATATATGTGAGAACCACATTATTATGTGGGTAGGTCTGCAGAGCACGACTCGAGGCGATCCTAGAGCTAGTTAGCGGGGAAAAGTCACAACGGGGCTTAGCAGTTGCCTTTGGATAAGTCAGGGGTATTTTAGGTATCGGGTAGCTATTTAGACTATCGGGTTATGAAAATAAATATATGGAGATATATTTGAGGTTAGGAAGTCTAGGCGGGAATATTGGGGGATTTGACGGTTCTGGCACCCTGAGCCTTGGGATTAACTTAACGGATAAGACAAGTTTGAGGAAACCTGTAGAAAGACTAAACCGACCTAAACATTCTTTCTCAGTTCTTCTTTCCTCTCACTCAAGGAAACACAAGGGAAACTAAGTGAAAACTCAAAGGAGAAGCAGAGAAATTCTGGGATTTATGAGCTGGGAATCACTGGGAAATTGAGTTGGATTTCTCAGGTTTAGTTCAAGAATTACTCAAGGGAATCAAATCGAAGCTAAGGTAAGGATTAAACCATGTGTTCTCTGAAGTTCAACCTTGAGTTTTCAGCTGGGTATTGGGGTTATTGCTTAATTGATGTTTAGGGTGGAGTTTGAGCTGGAAAATCATTGGGAATCAGCTGGGTCTTGATTAGAGGAAGGATTCCACTAACCAAGTAAGCTTTAATTTACAAATTAGAGGTTTGAATTTGAGTTTTTGGCTGGTTAGCTTTGGGTGTTTATGTTCTTAAGTTTCAAGAATTAAGTGTGTGATTTCTATTAGTTTTAGGTTGAATTTTCTGTTGAATTGTGTGGCTTAACTTGCTCTGAAAGTGTTGGGGTTGTTGGGTGATGAAATGGGAAGCTTTGGGATGATTTTGGATGAGGTTTAGATGTTGGAAATGGTGGGTTTTCAGGGCTTGAAGGGAAGGGCCGCAGCTCTGTTCTAGAGCACTGCGGCCCTAGGTTGAAGATGAGCCAAGGAGGCTCAGCCAGGGGTGAGTGCCGCGGCGCCCATTGCAAGGGCCACGATGCGTGTCTTTGCCTAGGGTGGTCCTTGGTTCTTTTTTGAGGCTAGGGCCGCGGCTAAGCTTCAAGGGTCGTAGCCCTTAGTTGTGCACTTGAATGCTAGGGGTTTTTAAGGATGGGAATGTGGTCTAGAATGCTCGGGATCGTTTTCACCACCGTGCTTGGTCGGATTCGGATATCCGAAAGTTAGTTTTATACCCGGAAACCTATATTTGGATATTAATGAAACCTAATACTTTGGTTGTGACTAGGTGATAAACACTTAGGCTCGGGAACAGATTGTGCTTGAGGAACGTTGGTCGTAATCCGAAACTGCAAAGATAAAAGGTAAGAAAACTGCACCTGGTTGAATATTTGTGACGGGACTAAGGGTTCTCTATTATGTATGCTTGAAAAGATGGTATTATGCCATGCAAGCTATTTAGTGAACCGACGACCTAAGGGTGCCAAGGGTTACACTAGCGCACAGGGCGCGGCTTGGCCACTGGTAGCCGAGGACAGCTTATTATGCACTGAGCTCGGTTTAAGCGGACCGGAGTCAGTGGGATAAACAGAGGGTGCGGCCTAAGTTGTCGACCCTGATTATTATGTGACATGAATGTTATAAGTGTTTGATTGCATCCATGATTCTGATTATATGCCGAATGATTAATGTGGATTATTTGATGAGAGTTTGTGCATAGTAAATTTACTATCTGTTATAACTGTTTGAGTTGCACATGTTTTCTTGCTGGGCCTTGGCTCACGGGTGCTACATGGTACAGGTAAAGGCAAGGTCAAGCTTGATCAGCCTTGATTGGAGAACTCTGCGAGTGGAATGCACATGGCCAGCTGCTCAGCCGCCGTGGTTGAGGTTTAGGCAGGGACGCGAGACCCAAAGATGGTCTATTTTGCCTTATTATGGCTAATAGTGTTTTATGTATCTTCAGAAGTCTATAAACCAACTTTTAACGCTGTTTCTTTTGGGATCCCGTGTATATAACTGTTTAACTATATAAAATGAAATTTTTGAGACCAAAACCTTTTTAACCCTAGCTCATACATGTTTAGTGACGCATTTTTAAATTAATGACTTGATTAGCAAGTCTTGCACCTTTATAAGTACACAGTGTAGCGGTCTTGGCTATCCAGGGCGTTACAATCACGACTGGGGTATCTCAAAGGAACTAGGCTTATAGCCCTATTTTGCCGCTTAGGCCGGTTGATATAACTTTTTGTTATGTATTTACCCTTTTAAACAGCCGTGTTGTATTATTTTGGGATCCCATATTGTATAACACTTTTGAAACAAAAGTCAATGGTTCTTTGACCAAAATTTTTAACCCTAACCCTTGTCACTAACCTTAGTTACATGATTTAAGCCAAATGACCTAATTAGCAGGTCTGACAAAATTTTAAGTGCATAGTGTAACGATCCCTGATTAGGAGGGCGCTACAACTACTGTCCCGGTAAGTCCTCACGGAACACATCCAAGAACTCACATACAACTCTAGTCTCCCATGGCCCCACTGGCATGACCATAGTGGTATCCACCACACTAGCTAGAAAACCTATACAACCTCCTTGTCATAGGTCTCTAGCCCTCAACGCTGATATCATGGGAATGCGAGGTCCATGCACAATACCCACAAAAATGAAGGGGATCCTCACCCTCAGGCTCAAAAGTCACCATCTTTTTCCTAAATTCTATAATTGACTCATATCTGACTAACCAATCCATCCCCAAGATCATGTCGAAATCATCCATACCATACTCAATAAAGTCTACTGATAGTGCCTTGCTGTGCACCATCACTGGCAGTGCTCTAATCCATCTCCTAGAAACTACCAGTTCCCTTATAGGCAGTATAGTCCCGAACCCCGTAGTATAATACTCATGAGGCCTACATAATCTATCAATCACTTTACTAGAAATAAATGAATGTGTAGCACCAAAGTTAATCAATACACTATATGAAGAGCTAGCGCTAGAAAGATAATCTATCACTACCGAGGGACTAGCCTCAGCCTCTGCCTGTGTCAAGGTGAACAATCAAGCTGGAGTCAAGCTGTCTATCTTCCATGGTTCATCTTTCTTCAAAGTCAGGAAATATTTCTTGAGGTGCCCAACCACCCCGCACGAGTAACATGCTTTCACCCGAAATTTGCCCAGATGGCGCTTTCTGCATCTAGTACATTCTGGGTAGCTTCTCCGTGTCTCACCACCACCCTGGCGGCCAACCTGAACACCTTGACCCCTCCTATCAGGATCAGCAGTGGTTGAGGAGTCAGGGGTCTTCCTTTTCTGATCACTGGGGGCTCCGCCCCTACCAGACCCTGTAAGTGGAGGAACTGCCCTCTGAACATCCTGTCTTGCTGCGCTCTCCCTCCATATCTTGTTCTCTGCCTGCTCAGCAGTGAGGGACTTCTTAACCTCCTAGGCATAAGTTGTCTCCCCAGGTACTGATGTGATCTGCATATCTCGGGCAATCATAGCATTAAGCCCTCGAACAATCCTGTCTTGCCTAGCTACATTTGTAGGCACTATATTAGCTGCAAATCTTGCTAGTCTGTCAAACTTCAAGGCATACTTAGTAACTGTCATGCTGCCCTATACCAACCCAATGAACTCATTCACCTTTGCCCTGACGACAATACTGTAGTATTTCTGGTTGAACTAATCTCTGAACTCATCAACTTAGGGTAGAAACATCTCGAGTCTGGGATGCCACTTCCTACCAAATCTGGACCTCATCTCTAATCATATAGGTGGCATATGCCACCCAATCATTACCTTACACCCTCATGAAGTCAAAGATGGAGGTGATCAAACTCATCCACTATTTAGCCTTTAATGGATTTGGTCCTCCCTCAAAGATTAAAGGATGCTGCTTCCTAAATCTCTCATAAAGTGGCTCCCACCTATTCCCAATCTTAGCCAGCTGTACAACTGCTGCCACAACAGGTGGCAAGTTAGGTGCAGCACTCCCTGGCAGAGCCTGCTTCCTCAGAAGGCAAATCTTTTCCTCTTGACTTTGAAGTCTAGCTTGCATGCCAACAAGCAATTGCTGCCATATCTCAGGGACTGGCGAAGGGTTTTGGCCCTGCCCATCATCTCTAGCCTCGACCCCAATGCCGGCTAGTCAAATCGATCGTCTTGGAGGCATAACTCTCCAAGTTTATCTACAATCGATGACTTGGCTGATTAGACAATGATATCTGGTTTATAATCACCCCACGATCTAATGCCAAAAATCAACCAAAAAAACACAATTATAATGCAAGCAAGTATTTAAACAATCATTCACATACAGTAGCAATGCTAATAAGCATTCCTTATCATATTCACATAGCAGTCAAGGGCTATGCCCTATTAGTATATCTCATGCTCCCTAATAAACAAGCAGATAATGCATTTATATTTCATTTAAACACTGAAACATGTAATCACATATATGGTTACCAAACCCTGAGTCGAGCTTGTCTTTAGCGGCGAGTGTACATGCCCAACCAGTCTTCAAGAACCCTTAAACCTAGACCGTTCTGATACCAAGTTGTAATGCCCTGGGTAACCAAGACCATTACACTGTGTATTTTAAATAGTGCAAGACTTGATAATCAATTCATTTGGACATAAATGTGTCTCTAAAGTCAGCTGAAAAGTTAGGGTTAAAAGAGTTTGACCATAAAATAGTTGACTTTTATTAAAATAAGAGTTTGGAACACGGGATCCCAAAAGTAATGTTTACAAGACAGCTACAACCCTCAAAAGTAAATTACAGCTGAAGACAGTCTAAATGGAAAAATACAATTTTGGCTATCGTCCATGTAAATCCCTCGGTCTTGATAGTCGAGCAGTTGCCGATGTACACACCGCCCCCAAAGCTCTCCAACTCATGGCGGGTCCAGCTTTCCCTTGCCTTTACCTGCACCATGTACCACCTGTGAGCCAAGGCCCATCAAGAAAACTAAACTCAAAAAGCATAGATAACAACAATATATGCATAACAAACTTAGATCAACCATTTCAATCAACAGCAGAATACAAGCAATAAGCTAGGCAACAATAAATAGTTTAATCCAAAGATATAATTCAATCTCAAAACAATTAGTTAGGTGTCAGCGCCTTTAGGCCAAGACCTCTTGTTATTTAGCTGATCCTAGCTTGCTTAGGCAGAGATGTGTTTTGCACGCTTAACATCAGCCCCAGATCCTTTATGCCAGAGTTTCACATCAAATATAACAGATAAACAGATTGAGAAAGAAGCACGAGTAAACATGCCTATCCAGATATCTCCAATCACACATACATTTCTAATTTCACATATGTTCATTTACAGGGGATCTTAGTCCCATTCACAACTCGGGTGCAGTTTTCTTACCTCGAGTCCCGAGCGAAGGATGTAGAGTGGTCTCAAGCACGATCCTCAATCCCGAGCCTTAGCAACAATCTTGGTCACAAGCGGCAATGGATAGCTATTAAAATCTAATCCAATCAGATACTTGACGAATAATGTACCAACCTTTGGGACCTCAGATTCTACGAAACTAGGTAGTAGAACCCTTCCCGAACACTCAAGGTTAAGTTCCTGAGCCCGAAAACTCAATTTGGCTAAGGTTGCCTAGGCGGGCCGTAACTTGGCCCTATGGGTCACGGCGCGCCTCCAAGCCAAAAGCGCCAGCCCCTAACTTCCCAGGGACACGCGCCACAACTTGCCCTTTAGGACCGTGGCATGCCTACGAAACAGCAAGCCCCCAAGGGCTTTTGGGGTCACGCGGGCCGCGACGCCCAAGAAAAAGGTCCCGACGCGCCCCCGTGAACCCAGAAATCCTGGGGATTTTCCTACGATTTCTCCCATCCTAATTCATCAAAGTCTAACCTAACATGCATCAGGACCAGAAATTGAGCCTCTATACCTCAATAGTCTACTCAGAGCAACACAATCACCCAAAATTCTAACCAAAATCCTCCTAGGAACTCAGAATTCAACAAAACCCCTTTGAAACTTAAAATCTTAAGAACACATATATTAACAACAAAATTCCACCATATATTCACAGCTTAAACCTTACCTTGATGATGATTCTGACTCTAAGTTGCACCTTTAACAGTCCTAGGTTTAATTCTCCAGTCCCCAAGCTTCAATTCCTAAGCCTTCTCTTCCAAAACTCCACAATCCTCAAGGCACAAGAGAGGGAGAGAGAGAGAACGTGAGAGTGAGAGGGAGTGCTGAGATTTCTGATATATCCTTGCTTATTCCTGAAGCTTAAATGCCTCTAACTATATCCTTTACCTAAAGATTAAATATAACTCAGTCCCTTTATTGCCCTTAATGGCAAAATTGTCATTTGCCTTATTTCCGGCTAATTACTCGAGTTGTCTTACAAATTCCCAATTAATCCTGACATCCCATCTAATTACCAAATACTTACCAGTTAATCGATAAATCCCAAATACAATTTAAATTCCTGAAATACCCCTAGGCTCACCTCGAGCCGGGTATTAAACCCCGTTAAGACTATTCCGCTAATCCCCTCACTAGGATTGCCTCGAGCCGAACGCTGAAAATATATCCACATAATAATGTGGTTCCAATCATTTAACACATATAATCACATTTATGCCCTTAACAGCCAAAATTACAAATATGCCCTTATTAAGAAGAACGGGCCCACATGCATATTTAATACTCATAAACATGCATTTGTATTCATATTATCATATAAATCATGCATGCCACGTAGTCACACATTTAATCAATTAATCAAACACATATATGCAATTTTTCCCTCCCAACACGCTAATCAAGGCACTAAACCTTATTAGTATTTTTGGGACATTACAGAAGCCAAACTAATAAGATCAAAGCATTGATCGACATGCCACCGCCATGGAGACACAAAGATGTTTAGAGTCTGACGGGAAAAATAGCATCTTTGAGCCGATTTGTGTCGAAGTCTACAGAAAAGTGCATCTAGTTTTTCAACGTATTCCTCAGAAACCAGAGGTTTGAGTGGACGACCGAGTGTGAAGAGGCTTTTCAAAATTGAAGGAGCATTTGGCTCTTGTCGAAACTGGTGGATGGGGAACCACTATACCTATATTTGGTAGTATCAGAACACTCCATCAGCGCCGCATTAGTGCGAGAAGAGGGAAATGTCCAACTCCTGGTCTATTACTTTAGCAAAAGGTTGCCGGGTGCGAAGTCCAGATATCCATTGATCGTGAAATTGACATTTTGCTTTCTGACAACTTCTAGGAAGCTAAGACCATACTTTCAGGCCCACGCCATCAAGGTACTAATGAACCATCCCCTATGACAAGTGTCACAAAAACACGAATCATCGGGAAGACTTTTGAAGTGGCCGATGGAGCTAAGCCAGTTCGATATCACCTATGTCCCCAGAATCTCTATCAAGGAACAGGCCCTGGCCGACATCATTCTTGAATGCACTAGTATAACTGAGGAAAAAGAACCTATTGACCTTGTAGTGCCCTTTTGGAAGATCTTTGTGGACAGAGCCTCCAATGAGAATGGGGTCGGGATCATTCTAATATCCCCTCAAGGTCACCGATTGCAAAGTGCCCTACACTTCCAGTTCAAAGCGTCAAACAATGAGGCCATGCTGGCATGATTGTGCTTGGCCTAGGAAGTGGGGGCAGAAAACATTAAAGTCCACAGGGACTCCCAGCTGGTGGTGAAACAGATTTCTGGAGAATACCAAATGAAGGGGGTGAAGATTGCCGCCTACGTGGCACGAACCCGGGAGTTACTCCAATCTTTCAAAAGATACTTCATCCACTAGATTCCCAGGGAACAGAACATGTTTGCAGACATGTTGGAAAAATTGGCCACGGATGTTGAAGCAAAACTCTCCGGGGTAGTCCCAATCGACCATCTGCTCGCGTCCATTATTCAAGCTCTCGCAATCATCAACGCCATCGATTGCACTACATCCTGAATGGGCCCTTTCATCTAGTATCTAACCACTAGGAATTATCCATGGACAGGGCCATCGCCAAGAAACTTCAATACTAGACTCCCAAATACGTCATGATGGATGGAAAACTCTATCCCAGGAGGTTATCCATGCCCTATCTTCGATATGTATCCGAGACCGAAATGAGCTGAATTATGCACGAAGTGCATGAAGGCTTTTGTGGAGATCACACGGCTAGACTCAAGTTGTCCAAGATGGTCCTAACGCAAGGATATTTCTGGCCAACAATGAAGAGGGACTGTGTAGATTATGTCCGCAAGTGAGACAACGACAAAGGTACCCAAAGATCCTGCGAGCCCATCCCACAGAGATAACCCTGATGACCAGTCCCTAGACTTTTGTAGTATGGGGAATTGATTTGGTAGGATCCCTCCCAATCGGGAAGGGCAGAGTAAAATATGCCATTGTAGCCGTCGAATATTACACCAAGTGGGTTGAAGATGAACCAATGATCACCATCACCTCCAAAAAGGCCTTGGTCTTCGTCATCAAAAATATTGTGTGCCGATACGGCATCCCTCACAAAATCGTGTCTGACAACAGGAAGCAATTTGATAGTGTCCACTTCACAGACTTCTGTGAAAGACATGGAATCATGGAAAGCTTCTCTGCAGTCACAAGGCCTCAAGCAAAGTGGCAAACAGAGGTCGTGAACAAGATTTTGAAGGGGACATTAAAGAAAAAACTACAAGCTTGCAAGGGGAAGTGGGTGGAAGAGTTTTCCCACGTCCTATGGGCCTATCGGACAACAGAAAGAACATCAACCGGACATACTCCCTATTCAATGGTGTACGGATGCGAAGCAATCATCCCAGTAGAAACTACGGTCCCGTCTCACAAACGAGACACGTACGATCCTGTCCAGAATCACACCTTACTCAAAGAATCCCTGGATCTCATCAAAGAGATCTGGGAAGAATCACAAGTGTAGCTGAAGATGTATCAGGGAAAGATCGCAAAGCACTTGAACTCAAAAGTTAAGAGCTGAAGGTTCAGAACTGGCGATCTAGTCTTGAGAAGAGTCCTCCTTGCATCTCAAGATCCGGGAGTGGGGGTTCTAGGAACAAACTAGGAAGGACCCTATGAGATCCAAAATGAAATATGTTCGAGAACATATTGCCTAAAGTGGCTAAATGGAACAGAGGTCCTAAGGGCCTGGAACACAAAACACCTCCGTCGGTACTATTTGTAGTAGGGAGGATTTAACTCTGCTCTTTCTAACATTTTTACTTTCAAGTAATGTACGCCCCAGGACCATTTCTTATTTAATGAAAATGGTGTGAACAAAACACTATAAGAAATGAAAAAGTTCATGTTCATCTTTAATTTTTACATGAACAAGTGACCTAAGACTACACTCTTTGGTCACTTGGGGGGTAAGACCATCTGTACAAGTCCAGGATAAAAAGTAAAAAAGGATGCAAAGATCAGAGCTTAGTCCTGATCCAGATTTGTATAGATTGGGGTTCAAAAACCTAACTCCCAAAAAAGGATGCAAGGCTCAATGCCCAATCCTAATCCAGATCTGTATGGTTTGGGGGGTTCAAAACCCAACTCCCAAAAGATTGGTCCAGACCTAATGTGGTCCAGATAGCCTAATCCCTATTCATGGTTTCCCTATAACGGTCCAGGACCATTGTAACTTGAATCTTAAGGTTTAAATTGATTAAATTTAGACTTGTAAACGGTCCAGGCCGTTGGAACATGAGCCTCGGGTTTGAGATAAGTTAATCAACTAATTTCTACCTAAGTCATATCTTTATTGGTCCAGACTGTTGGAACCTGAACCTCAGGTTCAGAATAAGTTAATTAACTAAGTCATATATGAGAAATCCATAATGGTCCAGGCCGTGGGAACCTAAACCATAGAGTTAGGATAAACTGGTTAAGTTATATTTGGTAAGTCCAAAACGGTCAAGGCCATCGAGACCTGAACTTTGGTTTTAGGACAAAGTAACTACCTTCAACAATTTTCCCCTAATGGTCCTAACCATTGGAACCAGGAATCCACATTTAATCCTTATTCATGCATAGTGGTAAAACACTTAGTGAATTTTTGACGAAAAATAAATGAATATAAAGCGGGAATCATTGTGCAAAGACAAAAACCAATATAATAACAGTATAGTAAGATAAGAAATTGTCTTAAGCGCATCCACACCCATAAAAAAATATTTCTACAAAATCAAAGAAAAGGATAGAAGAAGCCCCAAATAAAAGTACAAAGGCTTAGGCTTGGGCTTCGTTCTAATTCGAGACGTGTTGACAGTGAAATCTCGTCAACGAAATTAGATCGGAAAAATCAAAGGTAAGTCAGGTGATGTTTATATAAGAACTGAGAATAAACTTTAAGGAAAAGTAAACACAGATAAATGATGGAGCAAGTCCTGGTATGTTTCTCAATAGCCTCTGCTTACAATGAATTTTCCAACCCCCCTTCAGGTGGTGTTAGAGTTCATTTTATAGTAGGCTTTAATGGCCTTAGGTACATGGTGGTCCAGGAGACCAAGTGGTACATAAGTACTATGTCAGGGGAGTGGCTTCAGAGGTTGTGGTCGTACATCCAGTACAGGAGCAGATGTCAGGAGGATGTCTCCACTACTTGTCTGTACCCATGTCTGATGAGTGGTGGCAGGCATAGTGGTGCAGGTGATAGTGGTGTCGACTCTGACCTTTGGCCGTAGACGTACGGGCCATAACTCTTATCCCAGCAGTCCCACTGGTACTGGTGTCCGTACTCAGTACTAGGTCGTACAAGTATGTCCCATTCGACTCGTACTGGAGCCTCTAAGCATAGGGGTCTCAAGGTGTAAGGAATGGGACCTTTGATGCATGGCTCTACTCACGTGGCCACTAGGTGATGTAACTCTCATTCCTTCGCGAGGCCCCCATGGAAGGCTTATTGATGGCGCGGCTCTGTTGGCAGTTCAAGAGGCCGAGTTTGCTGCGGATGTGACCCCCATGAGGCCATGGGCGAGGCCACCACGGGGCCAAGATGGCGAGGCCATTCCGTGGGCGTGGGCGAGGCCACCACGGGGCCTAGATGGCGAGGCCAGTTGGTGCGCGCGGGCGTGGCCGAGCGAGGTCGTCAGGTGCACGCGGGCGTGGCCGAGCAAGGCCGCTAGGTGCGCGCGGGCGTGGCCGGGCGAGGCCACCTGGTGCGCGCGGGGTGTGGCCGAGCGAGGCCGTTGGGTGCGCGCGGGCGTGGCCGAGCGAGGCCGCCAGGTGCGCGCGGGCGTGGCCACCTGGTGCGCGCGGGGCGTGGCCGAGCGAGGCCAATAGTGTTTGTGCCTGACTGGCCGAGCGAGGCCATGGCTTCTATGTCGTGTAAATGGGGGCTTCATGGCGTTGATCTCATATTTTCCCTTGGTGAGAGTTTGAGCCTTCTCATGAGACAATCTCCTGTATTCAAAAAGGGCCTACAGGCTCGAGTCCAATTGCATGATTAAGTGGCCTTTATCCCTTTGTTCTAATCAGGGACTAGAGATTTCTTATTTGGTGGATTTTTGGCATCCACACTTGCCCCCCCGTCTATACGGAGGCCTTTAGGCATTCTTGTAGACTCTTCCGTTCCTTTTTATTATTCTCTTATTCTTCTTCTTTTTTTTTTTTTTTTTATATATTTATCATGTTCAAGGTCCTTTGGAACCCACGCGAAAGGGGGTTCGGTAGGTCTCTCTGTGGTGCGCCTTAGTTGCACCTATAAGGATATATTGACCCCTTGGGTTCTAGTTATCCTTTTATATATCTTCGCGCGCGCTTATTATATCTTGCGAGAAGCGTCCTTCTCGTCATTAGGCATAGTACTATTTTTGCAAGTGTCTTCTTTGAGACCCTTTTTGCAAGCGTCTTCTTTGAGACCCTTTTCGGAAGCATCTACTTTGAGACCCTTTTGGATAGTGTCTACTTTTGAGACCCTTTTTGCAAGCGTCTACTTTGGAGACCCTTTTTGGTGGTGTCTACTTTGGAGACCCTTTTTGGAGGTGTCTACTTTGGAGACCCTTTTTGGAGGGGTCTACTTTGGAGACCCCTTTTGGTGGCATCTACTTTGGAGACCCTTTTTGGAGGCGTCTACTTTGGAGACCCTTTTTGGAGGCGTCTACTTTTGAGGTGATTTCCCCTCGGGTGGGGACTTTCATGGCTAGAGGGTCTTCGTTCGATCTCAAACATGGTCCGCGACCCCTCTAGCACGAGGCCCCCTTCTATATGAAATCTCCAGACGTATTGGTAGTATGGCCACTGGAGGAAGGTTCGCTTTCTTCGACATGGAAGTTCTTATGGCCCTCTTCCACACGTATGTACTTATGTGCTCTCTCGAAGAGGTCATCCAAATTCGAAACTTCTCTTTTGAGCATGCTCCCCCATAACTTGCTTCCTGGACGAACTCCGGCTGTAATAGCCATCTTGAGCTCCGCTTTGGTTAAATCTCCCACCTTTGTTGCCTCCATACTGAACCTATGGACGTAGTCCTTCAGACTTTCATTCTCGCCTTGGTTGGTAGTTGGCATGACGTAATCACAGGCTGCATGGTGCTGCTGAAGAAATCCATCAGAGAATTGTTGCCATGACTTGATTGTTTCTGGCCCTAACCTCTTGAACCAATTGTACGCCACTCCTTTAAGCGTAACGACAAAGCAATGACACTTTGCCCTGTTGTTGACCCCTCTTAACCACATCAAGTTATTGAAGGAGTCTATGTGATATTTTGGGTCTGTCGTACCCTCGTACGGAGTCATGCGAGGCTCTCTGAAGCCAGTGGGCACTTGCTCAGCCTGAATCTCCCTTGCGAAGGGTGAGTCACAGTTGAATTCTTCATCATCCATGTGCCCCCCAAGCGCAGTGGTGATCTTGCCCCGAGGGCTTCGCATTTTGGTGTCTAGTCCCCTCCTCTTTTTGCATAAGGAGTCTTGCGGGTTCTTGGGCTGATCCCTTGCCTTGGTCGTGTTCCTTGGGGGAACCGCGGGGGGTGCATGTCTTACTTCTGACCTCTTCCCATGGAGCTCTTTTCTTAGGCCAGGGGGTGCCTCTTTTGAGGGGACTTCGGCCTCGTTCTTACGACCGTCATCTTCTCTCTGCCTATGCTTCTGGGGACATTTTGTCGGCCTAGGTCCCCCATGGTACTTTGCATGGGGGGTTTTACTGGTGGAAAGTTGGGTTCCCCCATCGTCTATGGGGACAGTGTTTTCCCCTTTTTCATACTCCTTCCCTTTACGCTTTGGGAGGGGTATGCTTGACTTCCCTTGCAGTAGGTCGTTTAAAACCTCCTGCATGTTCTCTATCATGGTTTCCAGCCTTCTAGTCTTTTTATGCAACTCGTGAATCTCATCCTTGTAGAAGCGCATCCTTGAGCTGGAGCTTACCAAGTGTACCCCGGGACCCTTGCCTGGCCAGTGCGTCGAGGGACCGAGGTCCTGGTGGCCTGAGCGTGGGGTCAACGGGGGCCGGTTAAGTGGATACACTAGTGGCTCTGAATGACCTCCGTTGGGCTGGATAGCTGGGGGCGATGCTTCCCTCTCCTCCCCTGGGGGAAGAGGTTCTTCTGGCCCACCTTCATGCTCGGGCGGAGGGGGGTCTTTCTTGGAGGCCCTCCGCTCTACTTCGTCTCGGTGAACCTCAACCTCTTGTATTTGCCGTAGGCATTTTGAACGTCTTAGCATCGTTCTTTGTTGGAAGTGATGGAAGAACACTGGCTTGATGCTTGTCCTTCCCACAGACGGCGCCAAACTGTTGACGGTGAAATCTCGTCAATGAAATTAGATCGGAAAACTCAAAGGTAAGTCAGGTGATGTTTATATAAGAACTGAGAATAAACTTTAAGGAAAAGTAAACACAGATAAATGATGGAGGAAGTCTTGGTATATTTCTCAATAGCCTTTGCTTATAATGAATTTTCCAACCCCCTTCAGGTGGTGTTAGAGTTCATTTTATAGTAGGCTCTAATGGCCTTAGGAACATGGTGGTCCAGGAGACCAAGTGGTACATAAATACTATGTCAGGGGAGTGGCTTCAGAGGTTGTGGTCGTACATCCAGTACAGGATCAGAGGTCAGGAGGATGTCTCCACTACTTGTCTGTACCCATGTCTGATGAGTGGTGGCAGGCATAGTGGCGCAGGTGATAGTGGTGTCGACTCTGACCTTTAACCGTAGACGTACGGGCCATAACTCTTATCCCAGGAGTCCCACTGGTACTGGTGTCCGTACTCAGTACTAGGTCGTACAAGTATGTCCCATTCAACTCGTACTGAAGCCTCTAAGCATAGGGGTCTCAAGGTGTAAGGAATGGGACCTTCAGTGCATGGCTCTACTCACGTGGCCACTAGGTGACGTAACTCTCATTCCTTCGCGAGGCCCCCTTGGAAGGCTTATTGATGGCGCGGCTCTGTTGGCAGTTCAAGAGGCCGAGTGTGCTGCGGATGTGACCCCCATGAGGCCATGGGCAAGGCCACCATGGGGCCTAGATGGTGAGGCCACCACGGGGCCTAGATGGCGAGGCCACTCCATGGGCGTGGGCGAGGCCACCACGGGGCCTAGATGGCAAGGCCACTCCGTGGGTATGGGTGAGGCCACCACGGGGCCTAGATGGCGAGGCCACTCCGTGGGCATAGACGAGGCCACGACGGGGCCTAGATGGCGAGGCCACAACGTGTGCATGGGCAAGGCCACCACGTGGGCATGGGCGAGGCCACCACGTGGGCATGGGCGAGGCCACCACGGGGCCTAGATGGCGAGGCCACTCCGTGGGCATGGACGTGGCCACCACGGGGCCTAGATGGCAAGGCCACTCCGTGGGCATGGACGAGGCCACCACGGGGCCTAGATGGCGAGGCCATTCCGTGGGCATGGGTGAGGCCACTACGGGGCCTAGATGGAGAGGCCATTCCATGGGCATGGGTGAGGCCACCACGGGGCCTAGATGGCGAGGCCAGTTGGTGCTCGGGCGTGGCCGAGCGAGGCCGTCAGGGGTGCGCGGGCGTGACTGAGCGAGGCCACCAGGTGTGCGCGGGCGTGGCCGAGCGAGGTTGTCAAGGGTGCGCGGGCGTGGCCGAGCGAGGCCGTCAGGTGCGCGCGGGCGTGGCTGAGCGAGGCCGTCAGGTGCGCGCGGGCGTGGCCGAGCGAGGCCGCCAGGTTCGCGCCGGCGTGGCCAGGCGAGGCCACCTGGTGCACGCAGGGCGTGGCCGAGCGAGGCCGTTAGGTGCGCGCAGGCATGGCCGAGCGAGGCCGCCAGGTGCGCGCGGGCGTGGCCGAGCGAGGCCGCCAGGTGCGCGCAGGGCATGGCCGAGCGAGGCCAATAGTGTCCGTGCCTGACTGGCCGAGCGAGGCCATGGCTTCTATGTCATGTAAATGGGGACTTCATGGCATTGATCTCATATTTTCCCTTGGTGAGATTTTGAGCCTTCTCATGAGACAATCTCCTGTATTCAAAAAGGGCCTACAGGCTCGAGTCCAATTTCATGATTAAGTGGCCTTTTTCCCTCTGTTCTAATCAGGGACTAGAGATTTCTTATTTGGTGGATTTTTGGCATCCATAAGACGTCTGGAGCATTTTCATCTTGCTGATCCCCAATAAGGAGCTTTGCGTCCTCTTTTTCCTTAGCCTCAAACTCGGTCCTCTTTGCAGCCGAATCTAGATAGAGGAGGAGACTCATATTCTTGTCTTGAAGTTAGACCATTTAAATGGCCTCGTCAAAAGTGGCCACCAACAATTTGTTAGCCTACTCCTTCTCCTTGCGAGCCTCCTCGCTCTGCTTCATCTCTAGTTGGACCATGGCCTCCAAAGCCTAGACATGTGCCCCGAAAGATGCCATTTTTTTCCGCTCTTGGCAAAGTTGGTCCTCGGTCGGCTCCAAGATTGCCTTGTTCAAAGCCTCCGAGCCGCGAGCACGGGATTGCTCCACCTCTAGGTTATCCACCAACTTCTTGTGTTCGACATCTTTCCTAGATAGAGCTTCCTCATGCTGAGCTTGAACCTAGGCAGCCTCCTTGGCGAGGGCCTCCTTGGAAACTTCTTGCTAGTTGATGGTCCCCTCTAGCTCTATTTGGACAGCCTCTAGCTTCATTGGAATCTCGTCCACCAGCTCCTCGTTCCTGTGAGCTAGCAAGGCATCCTGGAACAAAGCAGAGTTAGAGAACACAAAAAGACAACGGTAATAAAGAAATGAGATAGGTAAGTGGCTTACCCTAGTGGCCTGATGACAGATGGCCTGGGAGACAAAGAGCGCGTCTTTGCTAGCCAAGGTGGTGTAACATTTGAGCTGAAGGGTAAACATGGTAGTCCCCACCTAGGCTAGCAAGTCGGTAGTAAGCAGGGCCGTGTCCTGCCCTAACTCAGGTCGAAACCAAATCTCAGCTGCCAACTGATCCACAATCTTCTGGGGGGCGTTGAAGGCCTCTAGATATTCAAAAACTCCACCTTTTGACGAATGATCAAGGTGTGGGCTACCTCATCCCATTTATTGTGCCCCTTGTCCCAGACTTGGGACATCATCTTCATCCTCCCCTCCAGGATGATTAAGTCCTCTTACCCAGGAAGGGTCAGGTTGATGGGAAGCTCGGAAGCCTTTGGGAGCTCTGGCATAACAATGAGGCTTTCACCAGAAGAATGTTCCTCAGTCACGGTGATGTCCTTGGCCTTCTTGGCTCACTTTGCGGACTCCACGGTGATAGATTCTGTCTTCCTTTTGTTCATCCCACCTCCTTTTGAAGGCTCCTGCTTCAAGTTAATAATCTAGAGAGGACCAGAGTGGGACATATGTTGCTCAACAAGCATCATTGGGACCGGGACTATAGTTTGAACTCCCTCAGAAGCCCCCAGGTCTGGTTTTGAGTCCCCGAGTATTATATCAATGATCTTCTTCTTGGCCGGGCCCCTGGCAGGTTTCTTTGCTGAGGCCTTGGCCGCAGTAGCCCTAGCCTTAATCATTTCCATCATCTTGCCCACGGGATTAGAAATGTTCGGTTCAACTGAGATAGGAATCAAAAATGGATTAATAACATAACGAAGTGGGAATGACAGACAAATACAAAGGAAACATGCAAGTCTAAGTCCTCTGGGATAGACCCTTAACCATGGAATGGGCCTAACTTAACTCTCTTAATGCAAAAGCATGAATTTGATCCTCCATGTCATCCGGGTCCAAAAAGCTACCATACTGAAGGAATCAGAACAATTGCATGAGGGTCATCGCGTCCATGGCAATGGGGCAAGGAAGCCCAACATTGCTAACAGTCCCGGTCAAATAATCCCGGTACCATTGCTATTCCTAACAAAGCCCTTAGTATGAGGGGCGTAAGTTAAAATCAGAGGCGTTTTACCTTGCCCCGAGTTGTTGGCCCCGGGAGCACCAGTGTTGGGCTGCCTCCCCTTGAGAAGGGCATCTAGCTTTTTAGATTTGCCCCGCTCCACACGCGTGCCTGTTCCATTTTAAGTTTCTTCGCGCCTGCCTTGACCGCGTCTTCCATCGCCTCAATATAAATGAGGGCCAACTCCTCTCTCAGAGCAGGGTCCCTCTAACATTACAGTCCCTGGAGGCTAGGGGCATCTATCGATTGATGGCCGACAATCAACATGACCAATCAAAGGTTCTCCGTAGTCACGAACCCCACCCCCTCCCCCCGCCACGTCCAACTCCTCGACATTGAGGGTGGCATAAAACTTTTTATGATCCAAGATTTACTTAGTGTGTCGGGTTTGAGCGTACTGACCTATTCACAGGAACATGAGTATCCAATAAATAAAACAAAGGACAAGATGAAGGATGAAAAAGGATAACTTACCCACATGTTGAAATTATAGAACTAGAGTGGGATTCTTCTCTAGAAGGAACCCGTATGTCATGAACTAGTAGTGTTTGACATCCGGGGGATGTTTCCAGGAGCTGTATGGAGCCGGACTGACTTTACGGTTCTTCAACTGATAAAATCCATCCCGCGTATTGTCTTTGGAGTTCAGTTTTGGCTCCAAATGATAATAGTAAAACACCTCCACAATAGTGAGTACTGCGATATCCTGCAAGGCATAAAATATACGCCATCCTGCAAGCAACTTGTATGCCTGGGGAAGAAGGTAAAGCGCGATCCCCACAAACTTGAGGAACCGAGCGAAGTAGCCGTGGAGCAGGAGAATGGCTCTCGCATTGATATTGCCTGCACTCTAGGCTTCGAAAGTGCCCACTCCAGTGTAAGCCTTGTCTTCTTCTTGGGCCAGCCTGTTGTAGAAGAGCCCTAGCGTCGAATCTATCCCGAAGGCTTTTTCCAACGCGTTCAACATGCAGTAGTCCTAGAACTCATTTGCTCCTGCGTCCATTTCCCATGTGTTTCCAGTGGGAAGCTTATGCCCCTCCAGTACGACGAGGCCCACATTCACTACATCTTTTGCATAGAGGGTAACACCACGACCCACGATCGAAGAACTGGAGACCACAAGAAAAGAAAGAACCAAGCAGTTAGCACCAAAACTGAAGAAAATTGGTTTAAGGTACGATGATTCTCCTAAAATTTCTTGGAGAGGTCCCCTCCGGACCCAGATGCAGGAACAATTAAGGTCCCAGGAACATTAGTCGAGAACTAAAGGCAAGGGTATTTACAAATAGACTAATTCACCCAAAATGGTTTGAGGCGTCTAGGTTCAATGATTCAAAGAAATCTAGCCCGCTCCATCAATCAAGTTATCTATAGAATGGAGTATCAACTAGAAAGTTCACTACTATTCATCTCTACCACTACCTAGAACCACCATACACGATGCTCGGGACCCTAACGACTACATGGTCACGGAAACAACATGGTTACAAAAATGACAAAATGAAATAAAGAAATGACCAAAAAATTTACTGAGTAAACATGGATTTGGAATTCGTTGAGGTACAGGCAATAACGCCGCCAGAGATTCACCCTTGAACCTTAGGAGGCGATACAGCAGTTCATTGACACTCTCAGACGAATAGGATGGGAAACGTTTGTCTTCTTGATGAATGAAGGACTTCGTCAGAAACAGATGGGCACAAAAATGCACTAACCATCAGAAAAATTCGTCGGCAACTTCGGACATTCAGGATTTTAGCTTTCTGCTCTCTAGTTTGAAAATTTGGGTTTAGTAAAAGTGTGGAAGGGAGCCTACTGAGGTATTTATAGAAAAAAAAGCTCATGTTCAATCCAACGGTCCATAGTGAGAATCCCAAGACAATCCTCATCCAATGGTCCTGGATGGCGCAAAGGCATTAACTAGCCATATTAAGTGCTAAATCGTGGATTCGTCAATCCATGATCTGCACCTCCCTCATCCAACAGTCCACATTGAAAATCCCAAGACAATCCCCATCTGACGACTTCGGATAATGCTGAAGCATTAAACAGTCCACTCGGGTGCTCAAAGCACTTGTTTGTATAGACGGGACACTTTGGGAAATGCGCTGACATCCATCAGTCACCTAGGTCATCAAAATATTTTCCCCATATTTTTTTGGTGCGAGTGGCATAGACATACCAACTACCAGGAGACACGTGTCCAAGACAGTGGGAATTTGAAAGGATGATGATTGACTAGTTGGCCCCTAAGTAAACGAACCTGGATTTAGGTGAATGAATACGGGTCTTGGTAAATTAACTGCGACTTAGGTAAGCGAACCAGGATACAGGTGATTAATGTGGGATGAGGAAGGCAAGTCTGCACCGCGTGAACCCAGATGAAGACTTGGGGGGTAAATGTTATCCATATTTTCTACCTTGGACACGTGGCATGGCCAAACAGGTTCCATGGGCTCTTAGAAGAGGCACGGGCCCAGTGAACAATGAGCAACCAAACCCTGTCGACCCAGACCATGCCGAGCCCAATAACTGGCGAGTAGCACAAGCATAGTAAAGGGGGTGGAATTGAGATGCAGGCCCGAACCACCTTCCCAGGCACACCTAATCTCTATCCTCCGGGATGTAAATTATGGTGGTGGACGATCCATTCTGGGAGACGGATCCCATTGAGTGGGATCCAGGTGAGGTCTCCAGGTCCACTGCCAATGCTCGTATCCGCCATAAAAGATGTCCACTCTGGTAATTAAATTCGGGTCTTGGTAAACGAACCTAGACATCTGTAAATGAACACGGAGCACGTATCCGGGTAGAACAAGCCCAGTTTTTCCTAGAACTGACGTGTCCCCGAGAAATCCACCAGTTGGACTCCCTGACTAACCTATAGAATGGGGTACGCACAGAACATACAATGTTCCTAGGAAACGGTACTGCCACTACTCTGACAGATCCTGTCCTCATGATCCCCTTGGTAGCCCACGCAAATCAGTTCGTGCCAACGTACAAAGGGCAGTTGTAAGGCTCTACCATGCCTAAACTGGCCCAATGGGCCTAGACTAACAACCTTTAATCACGTTACATTCTTGTATTATGGCTCCGTTAGCCAGCACTTATAATTATATCCTTATTGGGCCTAAATTAATTTGACCCAAGTCACATGACTGCCTATAAATAGGATCATTCGTGCACTGTAGCGAGGGGCCCGATTTTCTCTTGTATGCAAAAATGCTGATTAACTTGCAGAAAACCTCCATTGTTAAACTCTCTAAAGCCTAATACTAGTGACTCGTGGACTAAGGCTCATTAACTCCCCAACCATGTAAGAATTGTGATCTTATTCATTTCTTAGCCTTTCTTCCTACCTCTTATTTATCAATATATTTATAGTTTTTGAAAAAATCGGTAAACAGTTAGCAATACTCAATATTAATTATTAAGTTCAATTATGTTGATCTCGATATTAAATTGCCTTAATAGTGATATGTCACTTTCTTATGGTGTTGGGCACTACTGGTACCCTTTAATGTTATCAAACACTGATTTGGTTTCCACCCCAAAAATAATATTATCATTTTAAATCATAAAAATTGTGGGACCATAATGATACTTGATTAGTAAACTATTTCCAAAAATAAAATCTAAATATGAACTTTAATTTTAGCTTACACAAAGAAGACGACAAATGATTTTTTTTTCAATTCTTGAATACTTTATATAAAACTACATTTTTTTTATTCTTCTCATCTCTCTCCTCAACAATTGACATTAGAAATAATGACCTTGCATTGCCACACCCATCACGACAATGCTGTCGACACACATACCCAATGACATAACTAGGGATTAGTGGTGGCTATAGTACCCTTAATAGTTTTTTCTCTACATTTTATTATGATGTATTTTTTTTAAAATTGATACAAATTCATATTGGCCTCCCTAAAATGAAATAAAAAAGTTTTAGACATCTATATATATTGTGTATATATATATAAATATATATTAGTATAATCTTTATTTTTTTGTATATATAAAATAGCCTCTTGTATGTGTTATCTTGGCTCCATCATACCCGCACCCACACTTCGACCAACACCTCTCTCTCGATCACTTTTAAGAGACAAGCTGATGGGTTGACTCTACTTCTTTCAATGGTACAAGTTACCAGGTGAGAAAAGCTTTATCATTGTGTGTTTTTGAAGGGTAATCAATCTCCCTCTCTTTATATGTGTTTATTTATCTATATGTAAACTAATAAATATAATTGCGCTTCACCCAGTCTTTTATAATGATTAAGAAAAATATATTTTTTCAATTTCTTTTTGGAGATTCTGTGGTAGGGAGTCATTTTCACCTTACCCATGCAGCATGTCTCTTATATGGATACGTGGGGGCGTCTTGACACCCATCTTTTTATGATGGTGTTTATTGTATAACGAACCTCCTATATGTTTTTAAATAATTAAAGTGTCGAAATTTTTTTTCAAACAACTTGTTGTACTCGTGTTTTTATTTATTAATTATTATTATTATTATTACTATCAATATTATTTTTATACGCTTTGCGTGATTTTTTTTTATAAAAAATCTAAATTATGAATAAATAAATTTTATGTTTTGTGTAAGGGTTTTTTTCAGCTAATTACCTATTTGGGCCATTTACTTTTAAAAATTAACTTTTAGACATCGTGCTTTGTCAAAATGTTAAAAATAGGAATAGATCAATCGATTACTTGAATATTGTATTTTGGCCGATAGATGTGTGTCATATGTCGTACCCAATTTAATCATTTATTATTTCTTAATTATACCAACTACTTCAGTATAGCGGTAAATAAAGGTCGAACCCATGAGAACTATGATTCACTTTGTCATCCAAAATAAAAATAAGAATTAAAAAGGGGATTTTGTTTTAAGAACTAATAACATAAAATAGAATAAGAACAATGAATAATGAATAATACTATTTAAAGAAATAGTTAAGAATTATTCTCCACCTTCGACAATAAATCTACCAAAAATGATGAATAATATTCTTTATTCCCAATTAAACTATTAACCCAGCAGATAACACTTAAGCAGTCAATTATCTCAGTTTCCCTATTATAATTAATTAAAGCTAAGCGCTCTTAAATATTCCTTTTCACCAAGCAATAATTTCATTAAGCATGCGATCTATTTAACCCATGAAAAGCATTACATTCAATAGAAACAAGTTAATATATGCAACAAATTTATTAAGCATGCAATTCATTTAACCTAGGTTCTATTCTTGATCACAATTAAAATACCCATCACAATACTTAATTGCAATTTATCACTCTAGCTAGAATCCTAAACTATTAGGTGAATAACATTTCTATGGAGAGAATAGAACAATGCAAAACCCTAATTAGTGGTCATCTAAATAATATTTTACAAGATTCATAGCATTAAAATAGAAAAATAGAAGCAATTTAATATAAGGGAATAGAATGAATAAAATTCATCAATGCATTCAAGATCTTATGTCTAGGGTTTTGAAATAACCCTTAACTAAAAGAAAACTACTCCATTTCAAATTCATGATCATAAACATAAACATTCAATGAAAATAAAGAAGTTTGAGAGAAAAAAGAAACACTAGATTGAAGAATGTAGATGATGATATCTTTTCTTCTCCTCTGCCGCACTAGACTCTAAAATTTGCAAGCCAAAGTTATTTTTAAAAGTTAAACCTAACCCCTTTTTATAGCCCTTTGAAAGATACATTTAAAATTTTAAAAATAAGGAAAAATCAGTGGCTTGCTGCGGCCAGAGATATTGGCGGCCGCTAGAAGCTATTCTGCCCAGTTATCACAATCCGGCCGCAGCCAATGACTCTTGTCGGCCACAATCCCTGGGCTCTTCCTACGAGGTCACAACCAACCTTAGTGTTGCCCGCGGCCAGTGCTCTTTTTCAGTGCACGTGAAATTTCTTCAAAATCTTCCACTTTAGCCTCAAACCTCAGGTTTAGGGACTTCTAAAACACTTCGATCTCGTCTTAAACTTCATTTTCTATAGTCATATCGTCTCCTATTAATATCTAGCCACAAAATACACAAAATTCATCAATAAACTCTCATTAAATATTTTATGGCCTAAAAACCAAAGACTCATAAAATGAAGCTAGAAACACCTAAAAACACTAAAATTAACATTATATAAGTGAGAAAGGACAACAAATATACAACCCAAAATTTCCTTATCAAATTGCCCCACACTTAGACTTTGCTAGTCCCTTAGCAAAACAACTAATAAAAACTATAAACATAAACAAATAAAACATAAACAATGGTTTTGTTGAAAATGTTAGTTGTCTCAAAAATTGATCAATCAAATAAGTCATAGGAAAAATCTGAATTCCACATTCCTCATAATTTCAACTCATTGCCTAGTCACCACTTAAAATCGATCTTTTTATGATTATGCACAATCAAACTTACTAAATCACATTCACCCGAATCAGTTTATACATGCCAAAAATGTTTCAAAGTCTCTTGTATAGAAAATATTTTTCATGAAAAGCATCTACTCCGTAGACATTAACCAATTATTCTCCACTAATATAAACACAAATAATAAAGAATCAAAAGGTCTTTAAAAGATTGTAATATAAGACTAAGGTTAAAGATAGATGAGAAAATGAATATTTAAGTTTAAATCACACCATAGCCTATATTTATTTTATTTTCTAGATCTTCCCACAAACTTCCCATATATTTCAAAAATTACATAACCTTTCCCTTTTCTTCTTTCCACATTGATCTTACTATTTCCACCACTTTTGAAAAACTTTTTTGTTTCTCAATACTTTATTTTTCAATGCAGATTTTTTTTTTCTTTTTTTTTTTTCACTTCAACTTCATTGGGAAAAATAGTAGATCATAAACATTACAATTCAACAAACCAATTCAAACTTCCCTTTCCTACAATACAAAACCCAACCAACAAAATCAAACATTCATATAAAACTACGGTGTAATGGGTCACAAGAAGAGATAAAATTTTCAATGTGCAAAGGTTTAGAAATTGGCTTCATAAAAAAATAATCATTATGGCTCAAAAATGAGAAACTAGGGAATTATATATCATAGGTAAGCCTTAAAGGGTCAAACAATCCAAAAAACATGCCTTAATCATCTTCCTAATCATGTGTACATATGATTTAACCTCAAACAATTAATCAATAGTTTCAAGAGTGGTCGAGACTACATATAGATAATAGCATGCATAAATCTGTCCAAACACTAGTGAAAAAGTAAATCTAATTGATCACATTATATTTGAAAATCAAAGATCAAGCTTAAGTGACAACCAACACAAAAGTTAAGCACACAATTAATGCTGGATTCATCAATTTCCTAGAAGCATTCTTATCTCAATCATAAGTCTTTTCATTGACAAATGACTTTCAACACAACCATGCTCACGACAACCTAACCATGCTCATGACAACCTAAAAACAAACTAAAAATGAAAAAGAAATGACATGAAAACAACTAAACAATACAAACAAAATAAAAAACAAGGCAATTTTCCCTTCCCCCACACTTAAACAGTACATTGTCCTCAATGAAAATAAAACAAAGATAAAGATAAGAAAAACTCCCTCCATCGAAGACACCATTTGCTCGCCAGGCATATCTAAATGATCATCCTCTGCTTCCTCCTCAATAGACTTGTAATAAGGCTTCAATCTCTGACAATTAACCTTGAACATTTTTCCCATTGATGGACTTGTAATTTCTACTGGTCCATGAGGATAATGGTGTACCACTATGAAAGGTCCAACCCATCGGGATTTTAATTTACCCGGAAAGAGTTTAAGACGATAATTATATAATAATACTTTATGTCTCGCCTCAAATGCCTTCCGAATAATTCTATTTCGATCATGAAAGGCTTTGGTATTTTCTTTGTAATTCTTTGAGCTCTCGTAAGCATCATTTCAAATTTCCTCAAGCTCTTGTAATTGAAGCATTCTTTGTTGGCCCACAGTATCCAGCTCCATATTACACCTTTTCATAGCCCACCAAGCCTTATGCTCTAGTTCAACTAGTAAATGGAAAGGATTTCAATACATCAACGATACAGTGACATATAAAGTGGTGTGTTATATGTCATGCGATATGCCAATAGAGCATCATCAAGCCTTACATTCCAATCCTTTCTAGTTGGATTCACTGTCTTTTCAAGGATGGATTTGACTTCTCTATTCGATACCTCGGCTTGGCCATTCACTTGTGGATGGTAGGCAGTGGTTACTTTATGAGTCACTTGATAGTGCTGAAATAAAGCTTCAATAGTTTTATTGCAGAAATGAGTACCTTGGTCATTCATTATTGCCCTTGGAGTGCCAAATCTCACAAAGACACATAATCCACAACTTATATAATATACTCAAAACCAAATGACCATGGAAATGGTTCCAAAAAATCAATGCCCCATACATCAATAATCTCGATAATAAGTATGAGAGTTTTGGGCATTTGATCTCTCGCAGTCATGTTACCAACACGTTGAAAACAATCACATGCCTTACAATATGCATATGAATCTTTAAAGATTGTAGGCCAATAAAAACCAATGTCAAGTACTTTTTGGGTTATTCTTTTTGGTCCAAAATGACCTCCACAAGCATGAGAATGTGAGAAAGCAAGGATGGATTGAAATCAGATTTTGGAACACACATTCGAATGAATTGATTAGCACAATGTTTCCATAAATAAGGCTCATCCCAAATGTAAAACTTGGCATCATGATAATCTTTTTCCTTTGAGCTTATGTGCAGTCTCCTGATAACTCCTTAGTGGCCAAATAATTCACAATCTCGACAAACCATGAAATAGATTCTTGTAATGCTAAGAGTTGTTTGTCTAGAAACTTTTCATTTAATGGAAACCTTGCGAAAAGTCTCTAGTATTTCCTTTTCAGCTTCATCTTTCCTTGTCTTTCTCAAACGACTAGGAAATGGAGAAGTAGTGACATAGGTGAGAATAGTTGGTTTAGGATTGGGTGTTGTGGTTAGTGTTTCATCCTTGTCCTGTTGGACGGGTTGATTAGGAGGCAATGGTGCATCGTTTCAAGTTGATGGAATAGTCGGTGGATCATAAATCTTGCCACCTCTTAATGTGATTGCATTAGCGTTCTCCCTTGGATTCCTAATAGGCCGTGAAGGTAACTTCCCTTGATTTTGTGGCTTACTTTGGCTCAATGAAGTAGAAATTTGACCTATAGTACTCTCCAAATTCTTGGGGGATGCTTGAGTACTCTAAAGAATAACTTGGGTTTGTATATTTGAAGCCATCATGTTTTTTTAACATATCTTACATTGATGGTTCCTGATCTTGTGGTATTCCTGTAGGAGGTTGTTGAGGACGGGGAGCATTGGCTTGTTGAGGCCTTTGTTGGTAATTAAAGCTTGGTGGTCTAGTAGGTGCAGTTTGTTGTTGATTCCCATATCGAAGATTAGGATGATCCTTCCACCATTCATTATAAGTAATAGAGTAAGGGTCATACCTTTGCCTAGGCTGCCCTGGGGATCCCCCTATTGCATTCACCTGCTCATTGACATCCTCTTGAAGTGTAGGAAAAACATTAGTAGGATGCCCCACCAACTGACATATTCCACAGGGTCTCACTTGGTGACCTAAGGCCATTTGTTAAACCATATTAGTCAACTGAGCAAGCTGTTGTTCTACTTTAGAGTTTGTCTCATTTACTCCTTTAACTAGGACCTCATGATGAACACCAAACTGTTGGGAATTAGCAGCCATATTAGAAATCAAACTCCTAACTGCATCCAAAGTCTTATCCAGCAGAGCTCCCCCCATTTTGTTGCATCAATCATACTCATATTCAGGTAAAAGCACTTCATAAAAATACTTGATTAGGAGTTGTTCACTTATTTGGTGGTGGGCGAAGCTAGCAGATAACCTCTTAAACCTTTCCCAATACTCATACAATGACTCCCTAGTCTGTTGGCGAATTCCACAAATTTTCTTCCTTATGCTTCCAACTTTAGATGCTTGGAAGTAACGCTCCAAGAAAAAAGTCTTCATTTCATTCCATGTATTCACTAATCCAGGAGGAAAGTAATAGAGTCATTCATTAACACCATCCTTCAGAGAAAATGGGAATGCCCTTAACTTTATCTGCTATTCAGTCACTAATGTTGGCATCATACTAGAGCAGAAAATATGAAATAATGCTTCAGAAGCTTATTCAGGCCCTCTCCTGGTAGCCTATGGAAATATGGTAATAAATGTATGAGGCCTAATTTGATTTCAAAGTTGACATCCAATGCCGTATACTGAATACATAATGGTTGATGGTTTATATCTGGCACCGCCAACTCTTTCAACGTCCTTTCTGAGCCATTTGAGATTTCACTTATGATCCCTAGTCAGAATCATCGTTAGATGATAATGGTATTTGTACGGGATTGACATTCCTTGAAGGTTTAAAGAGTGGATTATCGGTGATATTCGTTGAAGAGCGGGACGACGATGTCTCAACATATTGCTTTATGACTTGTAGTCTTTCTTGAGTATCGTCGCCAAACATATAAACCTGAAATTGACAAGAGTTTAAACTAGTTAGTAAATAGTTAATTAAATTGAATAATAAAGAGACGCACAATAGTCCCCGGCAACGACGCTAAAAATTTGATGCGTATCTATGATGTACCAAATTTAATTATTTATTATTTCTTAATTATACAAAATACTTTAGTATAGTGGCAAATAAAGGCCAAACCCACGAGGACTGTGATCCAGTTTATCATTCAAAATAAAAACAAGAATTAAAAAAGGGATTTTGTTTTGAGAACTAATAACATAAAATAGAATAAATATCAAAGAACAATGGATAATACTATTTTAAGAAGCAGTTAAGAATTATTCTCCACCTTCGACAATCAATCTACCAAAAATGATGAATAATATTCCTTATTCCCAATTAAATTATTAGCCCCGTAGATAACACTTAACTGTTGGAAAAACAATCAGAGTACACAGAAAATAGATGTGGTGGGCCCATTGTATACAACAATAAAAAATTTCCATCTCTCATATAAACATCCAGACAGAAACATTAACATACAATATTATTAATCAAACAACATATATATAAATATACAATATATTTATATATATATCATATAAACATATACATAAATATTCAAGAACATGAGTATTTATCTCTTGAAGCCTATCAAGCATCCTTGAGTCTTTTCGTATATATATCGATCTTCCTATCCAACTCTTTGAGTACTCAAACCACGATCTTCTAGAGTGTTCTTTACACCTCAAGGTGTGTGTGGGCACATAGAGAACATGAGTTTGTAATTTAAGAATCACAAGTATTTCTCAACACATGAGAACTTGGATTATGGTCTGAGAAATGTTAGAATAAAGAAAAAGAAGATAATATTTTGTTTGACAAAAATTCTGAAAACTATTATGAATTCTTACAGACTTGTGTATTGCATCTTGTATTGTGTATCTCTTTTTCTTCTTCTTATTCAACATATATATAAAGATAATTGTAATACCTTATCATTCCTAATAATAATAGTAATATAATAATATCATAAGGATGATACGAATTAATTCAGGCAAATATCTAACTCCAAATTTGAAAAAATATATTTTCAAATTATTAATTAAATAAATAAATAAAATAAAAACTATACTGTGCCATGCGTGAAGAGCAGTGTAATCTCTTTCAGGGATATTTCATTTTTCTTTTATTTATTTATTTAACTAAAATCAATCTTCCACAAAATAAGGTATTTATCTTTTTAAGGAAAATATGACAACTATATTTAAAAATTTACATTTTAAATTCAAAATTCGAAATTCAAATTGACTATGATTATTATTATCATCTTTTAAAATTCAATAAATCAAAAAGCTATTTTGACTTATCAATTTTATTTTCTCCCACTCAAATAAAATAATTTATTTATATATATATATAAATTTTGAAAATTATATATTTAAATTAATAAGCACATTTTTTAAAATCGAATAAGTAATTCCAAATTAATTATGTAACCTCAATTATCATATTATTGTATATTTGATCAAAAGAATAAAATTCTTCTCAAATTTCCAAATTACAGTTTTACCCTTGTATCACTCTTACCTTGATATGGTGTTGATAGAGCCACCCTGGAGACCTATGGACCTATAATATTAAGCTCCAATAAATATTAGATTATTAATCAAAGTTCTTTGATCAAATAATCATATTTATTAATCTCATCATTACTCCACTATAAAAATGAGATTGAAATCTTGATAATTATAGACACATATTTACAGAGTACTTTATTAAAGAATAAAATATCCATTGATATAATCATTACATACAACGATAATACTCTATTAATGGTTCATAATTAAAAGGGAATAAACTTACCATTTTACCCTTTTAGCTATATCATGTTCCTAGAGTACCATTGATTTTACTAGTGAAGGTTATGCACAACAAGTTTGCGACGTGAGCGCTCATAACCTTTTCAGTTCCAAAAGTGAACCCAATAGGGAAGCATTATTCAATCTATAAGAAAGAATAGATTCCATATCTGTTAAAATGTGTCCCCATCCATATATATCATTGAGTCCCCAAAACAATTGTTCTTAGCCTGATAATTCTAACAAACCTTAACGAATGAATCAAAGGATCAGATGACATATATAGGAGTTCATAGCAACCTTAGGATTAAGATCATCGGGTATATGATCATCGTTTGATGTGTTCGATTAATACTATGAAACAGTGTTTAAATAAATATTAACAAATCACATCTGATCCAGTTCTATATATCACTATATATAAAGTACCTTCACAAACGGGTCCTACTACACTAGTGACCCGGATCTAGGTCACTTGTATTCATAATACTAGCGAACCGTATAAGCAGTAATTAATCTAAAATTTCCATAACTTTATTTTACTACAAACTGTTTTAAGTTTATTATCTTAATGTCGATCCTCTCATACCAATATGATATTAAGACCACATAGATAAGCTTTGGAATTTTCTGATATTTACTGAATATTATCAACATAATATTGGACATAGTCTATTTATATATAATAATTAAATTATTTATTTCATTTAAAACATTTGTCAAATACAATTGCTTTAAGGGCACTATTCCCAACAATCTCCCACATGCCCTAAAGAAAATTGAGGCATCTTTTTCAATATGTCAATCACATTCTCCTGACCGAATTTGTCTAACAAAGTCTTTATAACAGTTTTGTAAGATCATTACACCAATTATGTAAAATTGTCTTGAATTAAATGATATATCATTTCGTGTGCTTTACCCTCTCATGATTTCTAGTTCTTCTAGAATAGTTGCATCTCCATTGCTTAGATACTAGTTGTTTATTCTAGTCTGAAAACCTTTTCACAATGACAAAGAGCTTAACTAAATCAAATAGCCTATTTAACTGCTCGTAGCTATTATATTTCGACTTTTGTGGTGAAACATACAAATCCAAAATGTCTAATACATTTCCATATTAATGTGTCTCCTCCACAGTTATGGAAGCTGATTCTGATATCAATATTTTAAGATTTAAAATCAGTTCATCCTTTGAGATTTTAGGTCACTGCCTAAATGCACATACATATAATCTCTATTATATTAAAGATACTCAAAATTAAGTCCTTATAATTATTCAATGACTCAATCCATCATTGGATTGATAATTGCTGACTATTCCCATCGTTTAACAATTGTCAATTCGAAACATAACATTCGATACATTAAAAAGTCTATCACTGAGTTGTACGAATATTGTCTCATGTCCTCCTTTTCTAGTAAAAGAACAAATGGACATTATTGTGAGGAACAATTCCTAGTGCGCAGCGGAAATTTCAGTAATGGTATACAACAACAAAATTTCATATAAATAATGTTTATATGAGGATCCTTTAATATGAAATATGTCAATCAATATATATTATGAATATTAAAAATAATACGAAATGATTTACTTTTTGTAGCCTATCAAGAATCCTTGAATATTTTCGTACGTATTTCGATCTTCCTATCTTTGCTTGAGTACTCACACCTAGATCTTCCAAGACGTTCTCTACACCTCAAGATGTGGGTGGGCACAAAGAGAACAATGATCAATTTTGTGAATCAAAAGTATTCTCAACACATGAGACTTTTGATTATAGGCTAGAGAGAGTAGATTTTTCTTTTTGTGAAAAGATGATTGTTTTTCTTCTTTGTATAAAACTTGTCAAAAACTTGTTATTTCTATTTTCTATCAGATAGAATATATAGAAATTATTACCATAATAATAATAATAATAAAGAAAAATCAATCACCTTTTATAATAATAATGATAATAGACAAAAATATAACATTTCATTTTAAAACCCCTTTTAAAATGTTTAACTAATTAATTAAAAAATAAAAATGAAAAACCAATATCTCATAACATCATATGTGCCACACACATAGAGGAGTCCAAGCCCTATGCGTGTGGCATATCCCTGAAAAATGAGATTTTGATTTTTTTATGTGTTTTTACTTTTAATTAATTAATAATTAAATATTCAAATAACGTATCATCTTTTTAAGGGAAAAGATAACAACTTAAATTTGAATTTTCATCATCATCTTATTATTAATTAAATGAATATAATAATCAAAACCAATTTTGACTATCTATATTTATTTATTCACACTTAAATAAAATAATTGATTAAACTCAATTTCTTTTATCTCAACACAATTTCGAAATTGCACAAATGTAATAATAAATTGTGCAACTTCAATTATCACATAATTTCATATTTATCCTGAAGAACAAATATTCTCTCAAATAGCTCATACACAGTTTAACCCTTGTATCAACTCTTACCTTAATTAGTGTTGATAAAGCCGCCTCAGGGACCTATGGACCAATAATTCCAAGCTCTAATAAATAAAAGATTATTAACCAAAAAGCTTTGATTTGATAATCATATTTATTAATCTCATGATTATTCCACTATAAATATGAGACTGAACTCTTGAGAATTAAAGACATATATTTACTGAGTACTTTATTGTAACCACAAAGTGTCCATTGATATAATTATTACATACAAATTAATCCTCTATTGATGATTAAATGGGAATAAATTATCGTTTTACCCTTTTAATTATATCTTGATTCCTAGGTACCATTGACTTTACTAGTGAAGGTTAATTCATAATCTGGTTATGAATTTGACGTCAATAATCTTTTTAGTTCCAAAATCCAACCCAAAAAGGAATAATCATTCAATCTATAAGAATGTATAGATTACATATCTGTTAAATTATGTCCCCAACCATATACATCATTGAGTCCCCAAAACAATTGTTCTTAGCCTGATCATTCTGACAAACGGCAACGCATGAATCAAAGGATCAAGTGACATATATAGGAGTCCATAGTAACTTCAGGATTAAGATCATCGTGTATATGGTCATCGTTTGATTTGTTTGATTAATACTATGAAACGATGTTTAAAGAAGTATTAACAAATCACATCTAGTCCAGTTCTACATACTCTCAGCATGCAAAGTACCTCTACTAAAGTGTCATACTACACTAGTAACCCGGATCTAGGTCACATGTATTCATAATACTAGTGGATCATACTAGCAGTAATTAATCTAATGATTCCATAACTTTATTTTATTGCTAACCATTTAAGTTCATTATCTCAATCTCGAACCTCTCATACCAATATGATTGAGACCATAGAGATGAACTTGAGAATCTTCTGATATTTACTTAATATTATTAGCAATAATATAGTACATTAGATACATTTATACAATAATTCAATTCATTTATTTATTTTATTAAAACCATTGTCTACTACAATTACTTTTAGGGCACAATCCCCAGCAATCTCCCACTGGCCCTAAAGAAAATGAGACATTTCTCTTAACCCCATGCTTCTTACATGACCCTGTAAAGATTTAATAGATAAAGTATTTGTGAACAGGTCTGCATGATTATCTTCGGAGGCAATCTTCAAGACAACAACATCTCCTCTGTTGACTATCTCTCGGATCAAGTGATATTTTCTCTCGATGGGCTTTCCCCTCTTGTGACTTCTGGGTTCCCTTGAATCAGCTGCTGCCCCACTGTTATCACAGTACATAACAAGTGGTTGATCCATGTCTGGAACAACTTCCAGATCAATATAGAACGTCTTGAGCCACACAACCTCTTTATCTACTTCACAAGCTGCTATGTGATGGACCCAAAATGGGTATGTTTTAAATATTTATATCGCAAGCGCACAATTCGTTCATATAGAATAGTGATCGTGTAAGCAAGGATGTCGAACCCAAAGGAGTTGTCTAAAATAAAAAAAGAAAACTATTTTAAACCAAAAATAATAAATTCTAACTTAGCTCCAAAGATTGATGAGATTTAATGTCATGAACAGAAAATAAAAGATTTAAAATAAAGCTATTTAAGAGAATAAAAATAAACCAATTATGATTTAAAAATAAGTTGTAAAAGAAAGATTATTAAGATACTAGAATCCACAAAATGTAAGTTTAATAATACTTGTTAGTATATTGATTCCCAAGTTTTAGTGATAGTTAAAATAAGTCAAACTATCATTTTCCAAATAGATTTATAATTTTCAGCACAAATTATTTCTAAAAAGATAGGATTTTTCTTCACTTTTCAAAAAAAGTATAATTTCAAAGTATTTAATGTGAATCAACCTAATGAAACAACAAAAAATCAAATAACATTATTTATAAGGCAAAACATAATATTTTTGTTCTAAGCATTGGATGTGTACAATTTAATGACACATCTTACACAAAGAATATTATGTTTTGCAAAATGAAGAACAAAGTGCAATATTATCTAACAATCCAAAGTATGAGAAATTAAAGATGAAAGACATATATGAAGAAGAAAAATCCATAAACTTTATTGCATTACAAGGGAAATCAACATACAACATAAGTATTATCTAGTTACAAGTTGCTTCATCATTATCTTAATAATCTTATGAAAAAGATTAGAAGCACATAACTAGAATAGAAATTACAAAATAAATAAAATACATACTTGAAAATGCTTCTTGAAAAACACTAAAATGGAGGAGAGAATGGTAGAAAAAAAGATGGTAACAAAAAATTAAGCACCCAAAATGGTCTTGAAATTACATATTTATAGCCAAAATGAGATTATTAAAATAATCAATTAAAATTAATTAAATTGATTAGATTAATTAAATTAATAATAATATGGCATATAGGGGTAAATCTTAGGGTGTAATGATGATTTTGTGGTGCAAAGTGTAAGAAAGTTGGGTAAAAAAATGGCATTTTAGGGACAAGGGGACAAAATGGGCTCAAGAAGTGTGAGAAAGGTGTAGGTGGCTTGGTGGGTTGTGGCAGGCGGTTGGGCCATGGGTTTAGGCGGTCGGGAAGGGTAGGCCTGGGCCGAGTGGAAGCAGGCAGGCGGGCCTGGGCTAAGCGTGCGGGCCGAAGGGAGCAACTGGTGGATGGCCTTTGTGCAGCTGAGGGGCCCTTTGGTGTAGTTGAGCAGAGAGGGAAATGGGTTGGGTTTCAGGCCTTTGACAAATGCCAAATTTTCTTTCTTTCTTTCTTGAAAATACCACATTTTTCTTGCTTCAAGCACCTTAAATACAATAATTTTCCTGCAAAATAAATTGAATCATAATAAAATAATTTAAATTATAAAATGAGTCATAATAATTCTTTGAAAATATTAATTAAAACTTAATTTACTTAAACATTTAAGCTCAAAAGTGCATCTTTTTACTCCTAACTTAACAATACTAACTTCAAATAATTAAACTATAAAAAATTTATAATAAAATATCTATGAAAACATATAAAAATCTAAAAAAAATTACAATAAGACTAATAAATTCAAAATTACTTAAAAACTTAATAAGTTACTTAAAAACTCAAAGACTAAGAAACAATTAGCATATAAAATGTGGTAAAATAACTCTATTTTGTAGAGATATCACTATGTATTCGACTTCCATGGTGGAGTCTGCAATACTGGATTGTTAAATACTTCTCCAAAACTACAACACCTCGTCCAAGTGTGAAAACTGATCCAGATGTCGACTTTCAACTATCTTTGTCTGATTGAAAATCAAAATCAGTGTATCCAGTGGGGTTCTGGTCTCCACCTGAATACACAAGCATGTAATTACTAGTATGCCTAAGATACTTGAGAATATTCTTTACTGCTATCCAATGACTCAATCCAATATTGGATTGATAACAACTGACTATCCCTATTGCATAACATATGTCAGGTCTAGTGCATAACATTACATACATTAGACTGCCTACTATAGAGGCATAGGGATATGGTCTCATGTCCTCCTCTTCTTGAGGTGTTTGGGGACATTGTTCTTTAGAAAATTTAACTCCTGACTGGGTAGGCATAGTGCCCTTCTTTAGTTTTGCATGACAAAGCGTTCTAGCACATTATCAATATAAGTTTCTTGAGACAATGCCAAATTTTTGTTCTTTCGATCTCTACAGATCTGAATGCCCAAAACATATTTGGCTTCTCCCAAATCTTTCATTTGAAATTGCTCAGCTAACCATTTCTTTACTTTTGTTAATGTTTCTATGTCATCCCAATGAGTAGAATATCATCAACGTAAAGAACGAGGAATACCATAATCTTATCTTTGATTTGTTTATAAACACAAGGTTCATCAAGGTTTTGTTCAAAACCAAACATTTTTATTATTTCATCAAATCTAAGATTCCAAGATCTCGAAGCTTATTTAAGTCCATAAATAGACTTAAGAAGCTTGCAAACTTTTTGCTCTTGACCTTTAACTTCGAACCCTTTTGGTTGAGACATGTAAATAGTTTCTTCAAGATAGCCATTCAGAAAACTTGTTTTAACATCCATTTTCCAAATATCATAATCCATGCATGCAGCTATGGGTAAGAGTATGCGGATAGATTTGAGCATGGCCACAGGTGAAAAAGTTTCTTCATAATCAACTCCTTCTTTCTGTGTGTAGCCCTTTGCTTCTAGCCTTTCTTTGAAAGTCTTTACTTTCCCATCTGCTCCTCTTTTCTTTTTGAATATCCATTTGCAACCAATAGGTTTAACATTTTCAGGTGGATCTTCAAGAGTCCAGATAGAATTGGAATACATCGGTTCCATTTGAAGGTCCATGGCGTTTAGCCATTTTTCTTTGTCTTAATCTTCCATTGCATCTCTATATGTCAATGGATCATCTTTGTTTGTGTCAGACACAAGCATTTGAACTTCAAGTTCATAGCGTAATGGTTTTTTTTACCAACCCTCGCACTATGATGAATCTCTCTATTGTTCTGACTAGAACTAGCGATATCCTCTGGCTGTTTTTCTCTTGCCATTGCTGGTGATTGGTCCTGCTTATTTGAGACCATTTCCTCAAGTACAACTTTACTTTGAGGTTTGTGGTTAATTATATAGTCATGCTCCAGAAAAGTAGCATTCGTAGATACAAACGTTTTGTTATCTTTAGGACTATAAAATATACCACCTTTTGTTTCTTTGGAATATCCTACAAACATGCACATTTCAGTGCGTGATTCCAACTTCCGAGTTTTTCCTTTAAGCACGTGTGGAGGACAACCCCATATATGGAAATGGCGTAAAAAAGGTTCAGTACCATTCCATAATTCCAATGGTGTTTTCTTAAAAGATTTAGATGGAACAACATTGAGTATGTATAGAGCACATTTTATTGCATAACCCCAGAATGTCAAAGGCAATGATGAGCAACTCATCACCGAACTAACCATATCTATTATGGATATGTTCCGTCTTTCTGAAACACCATTTTTTTGTGGTGTTCCAGGTGCAGTGAGTTGGGATTGAATTCCATGCTCATGCAAATGGTCCTCAAATTCATAATTTAAGTACTCTCCACCTCAATCTGAGCGAAGTACTTTTAGTGATTTACCTAATTGTTTTTCAGCTTCTGTTCGGAATTCCCTAAACTTATCATATGTTTCAGATTTCCTTTGCATTAAGTACAGGTAGCCATATCTTGAATAATCATCAATGAAAGTGACAAAATATTCATAACCTCCTTTTGCTTGGACATTTAGTGGACCACAAACGTTCGCATGTACAAGTTGAAGTGGTTCTATGGCTCTTGATCCTTTAGCAGAGAAAGGTCTCTTGATCATTTTGTCTTCTATGCAGGATTCACAGACGGGGAGAGAACCGATAGATAGTTCTCTTAAAGGGCCATCCTTAGTTAGTTTGTTAATTCTGTCTAGACCAATATGTCCTAATCTCAAATGCCACAGATATGTTTCACTATCAGAATCTGTCTTTTGTCTTTTAATAGATCTAGGATTTGCAATTTTAAATAATTCATAATTATAAACATGCTCAACGTTGAGCTCTAACTTGTAAAATCCTCCTTTAGACTTTGTAGAACAAATGTTAAAACCATATTTCGAAATAACAATCAAATTATTTTTAAAAGAAACATTAAAACCTTCCTCATGCAATTTTTATAAGGAAACTAAATTTCTTGTAAATCCAGGAATAAAAAAAACATTGTCCAACACAATAAATTTATTATTATCAAAATCTAGGCGAGCATTTCCAACATCACCTACCGAGATCTCTTGACCACTTCCAACTCTCATGGTCACCTCTCTATGAGCCAACTTCCTTGAAGTACTAAGAATCTACGAAGAAAAAAAAACATGGTTAGTGGCTCTGGAATCAATTATCCAAGATGATAAATCACTTTCCACTAAGCAAGATTCTAAAACAAGTAAATCAAATTTACCCTTCTTTTTGTCTTTCAGTTTAGCCATGTACTTAGGAAAATTCATTTTCCAATGACCATCAACTCCACAATGAAAACATGCTCCTTTCAGTGCTTTCTTTTTGGAGTTCTTTGCAAAATTATTCTTCTTGGAAGACTTGTTGGTCTTCTCTGGTTGTTTGTCCTTTTTATTGTCCCTTCCTTGGCCACCCTTCCTCTTCTTTGAATTACCATTTGAAGTGGAAGGCTTGGTTTCAGCAATATTTGCCTCCTCAACCTTAGTGGAACTTTTGTTTAGAGATTCAAAAGTTTGCAACTCATTCAGCAGTTGGGTCATATTGTCCTCCAACTTGTTCATAACATAGTTGGTAGTGAAATCCGCAAAAGCCGGTCTGAAAGATTCAAGTATCACACTTACTTGAGTTTTCTCATCAATGGTTGCACCATGGATTTCTGCATTGTGCAATATGTTGATCATGTCTAGGATATATTCTTTGACTGAAACATTTTTCTTCATTTTTATATTCATGAAGCTTCTAGTAGTATCATGTCTGCACTTATCAGTTTGCTGGTCAAACATGCCTTGTAGAGATTCTCAAATCTCATAGGCTGTTTCTGAGCACATCGCTCATACTAGCAAGCATATAACATTTGGCCTTATTGTTAGATAAGATCCAATTGTCATACTTCTCTCTAGCAGTTTTGGCAGCAATAAAGGACAAACATGTGGTTTTCACATATAAAAAAAATGTCATGTTTGATTTCCATTTAATGTAGTTATCACCAGTCAATTTCTCATTAGCAAGTAAAGCAGTTATAGGGTTTGGATTGGACATATTGCTGAAAATTAAATAAATAAAATATAATAAATTAATGCATATACTAAATATTCGTTTATATTTGGAATAGTAAATATGATGCATGAACACAACACATAAAAATTTATTACTAGTCCACGATAGATTAATTTGAAAATTAATGGATCGCCTTAGGGTAGGTCAGACTAATCACAAATTAACCTTGAGACAAGATCTCAACTCCATAAGTGAAAACTTAAAAACTCTTTTTTCTCTTTTGACTTATGAATTACCATTAGCTTGGTCAAGATGCACTAGTCGCGCTCGAAAGCTTAGATACATCTTCGGAGTATGACCCATTATTTTTCTATCAATGACTTCACTCAAGAGTGTGCCTTACGGTCAGTCAAACTTGAAATAAATCACTGATCTTATTCTCATAAGAGAAGTCAACTTTGAGATAAAATAAACATATTCGGAAGCCTTTCCTTAGGGAGGCCGCAAACGGAGGCAACACGAAACCATTCCTATGCCTCTCACTATTCAACCAATAATGGAGACCATGGGACTTATTGTCATAATTCCCTCTCCCACTCACTATTTAAAAGTTGTGTTTTTCTCAAAATCAATATTTTTTAATTAGGATGTAAAACTAATTAAATTAATTTTACCAAATGATATTCTAATTAAATACTAATCCAATTATGCAAAATAAATAATCGTGTCCTAGATTTTATTTTGCCCTTTTAAATAGAATATCGTCTTATTTAATAAAACAATTGAATAAGAAAATAAACAAATTTAATTTTTTTTATTATCTTAACTAATTAAGACTAAATTAATTATATGAGTTATCAAATAAAAACATATAATCAATCCTAAGCATGTTTCTAAAAATATGCATGCTTAATATGTACTATGTGGGTAATATGTATGGCATGTTATTATGCATGATAAAGTAATAAACTATTTAATCATGTTCAAACAAATAAATAAAAGCGGGTTGGGTGTTTTGGGTATTTCTAGAAATTTACAACACTTGCAAAACAAAAAAATAATTAAATTAACTAAGGCCTAATAAAGAACAACTCCTTTGATCTTGGACCATCTCTTTTAGTCTTTGGGCCATTACAATTTGAATTAACCAATATGAATTAAATAAAATTTTAATTATTGTAAACAAATTTAAAATAATCAAACTTTGGGTTTTAATACCCAACAAGTTATTGAGGCCCTATTGGAATTTAGACTCACCACAATTAACTCAAAATTTATAATTAAAACACTTTTTAATTATATTGGGCTTAAACATGCCCAAATGGATAATTACACATCCTTTAGGGTTTGCATGACACAAACCATAATGGGTGTGTCAATGGTTGGGTTTTGGCTGGTAGGGATACAGATGTAGGTGCGCAGGGGCGTTGGTTGCTGGGCGCGCAGGGACGTAAGTGCGGCTGCTGAGTAGGGGCGTTGGGCATGCGTAGGGGCGCAGGGCGGGTTCGCATGTGCACAAGTACGGTGTGCATGGGTGCAAGCTGGGTGTAACGCCCAACTTCCTTAGAGCTGTTACTAAGTGAGTTTAAAACGTGTCATTAGCTTGCTAATCGAGGTTTTAGGTTAAAAGTGTAGCTAAACTATGATGAAAAAGTTGTTTAAAGGCATTTTATATAAAATGTGGTCATTCATTGAAAACATAAAGAGTTAAACATTTGGGATCCCAAAAATATTGTTTAGAAAATACTTTACAACTCAAAATACATTTAGGGTCGACTAGACGACAAATTCAAGTCTATACATTGCATTTTCCCAAAGATCCATGGCAGCCAGGTAGGCCGAACATGTACCCGTCGCTCCACGCTCTCCATACTCATGGTTGGTCGACCTTACCCTTGCCCTTACATGCACCATAGAGCACCCGTGAGCCGAAGCCCAACAAGAAAACTCAACACAAAACAAATAACATAATCATTTCTAACAACAGCATATAACAAAGCAGCCAACAGGCTAAGCACATAGCGGCCATGCCATCCCAGGCGTTTTACCAGGTCCTGGGTTCGCGGTCTTCACCAAGAGGATGACTCTAGCATCCTAAGAGGGTCTCACCCTAACAGCTTGCACTCTGCGTGCTCAACGCCATTCCCGGCCCTCGCCGTTTCTGGCCTTCGCCATTCATTCACAAATATTTCACCACTCACACGTGGTATGAATCACAATATACATAAATATTGCATTTATGCCCTCAACGGGCTAAAATTACAAATATTCCCCTAATAGCCAAATGGGGCCCACATGGATATTTAATTCACCTAAACATGCATTTCTAATAACATAGTCATCAAATTCACATAATAACATATTTAACTCAATTATTTCCCTCCAGACACGCTAATCAAGGCCCTAAACCTTATTAGCAAATTTGAGACGCTACACTGGGTGTGCATGGGTGCAGGCTGAGTGCGCATGGGCAGGGGCAGTGTCTCGGGCCTCGAGGTATGTGCTTGGGGTTTAGGCCATTACATAATTTTTTCAGAATTTAAAGAAATAAATTACAAAATTCCTATGCCCTGAAATGGCTTACAATTTTTGTATATCTAGAAAAAATAAGAACATTTCCTAACCCAAAAACACCATGAAAACCAACCCTTAAGAACATCAAATATTCATACACAAACATCCATCCATTCATATATTACACATATTATAAAAATGCATATGATACCCACACAATAATTAACATACGCAGGGATTAAAGATGGCTCTGGTACCAATTGTTAGGAACGGTTCCTAGTGCGCATCGAAAATTGTGGTAATGGTATACAACCAAAAACTTTCATATAACAATCTTTATATGAGGATCCTTTTTTATGCAATATGTTAATCAATATATATTATGAATATTAAAAGTAATACGAAATGATTTACCTCTTGTAGCCTATCAAGAATCCTTGAATTTGTTCGTATGTATTTCAATCTTCCTATCCTTGCTTGAGTACTCACACCTAGATCTTCAAGGCGTTGTCTACGCCACAAGATGTGGGTGGACACAAAGAGAATAAGGATAAATTTTGTGAATCAAAAGTATTCTCAACACATGATACTTTTGATTATAGGCTAGAGAGAATATGTTTTTCTTTTTGTGAAAAGATGATAGTATTCTTCTCTGTATAAAACTTATCAAAAACTTGTTGTTTCTATTTTCCGTCAAATAGAATGTATCGACATTATTACCATAATAATATTAATGAAGAAAAATCAATAACCTTTTGTAATAACAATGATAATAGACAAAAATCTAACATTCCATTTTAAAACCCCTTTTCAAATGCTAAATTAATTAATTAAAAAGTAAAAAATGAAAAACAAATATCTGACAACATCAGATGTGTCACACGGATAGAGGAGTCCAAGCCCTATGCATGTGGCATATCCCTGAAAAATGAGATTTTGATTTTTCATGTGTTTTTACTTTTAATTATTTAATAATTAGATATTCAAATAAGGTATCATCTTCTTAAGGAAAAAGATAACATCTTAAATTTCAAAATTTGAATTTTCATCATCATCTTATTATTAATTAAATGAATATAATAATCAAAACCAATTTTGACTATCCATATTTATTTATTCACACTTAAATAAAATAATTGATTAAAATTAATTTATTTTATTTCTACACAATTTAAAAATTGCAGAAATGCAATAATAAATTGTGCAACTTCAATTATCACATAATTGCACATTTATCCCAAAGAATAAATATTCTCTCAAATAGCCCATTCACAGTTTAACCCTTGTATCAACTCTTACCATGATTAGTGTTGATAGAGCCACCCCGAGGACATATGGGCCATTAATTCCAAGCTCCAATAAATAAAATATTATTAAACAAAACTCTTTGATTCAATAATCATATTTATTAATCTCATGATTATTCCACTATAAATATGAGACTGAACTCTTGAGAATTAAAGACATATATTTATTGTGTACTTTATTATAACCACAAATTGTCCATTGATATAATCATTACATACAAATTAATCCTCTAGTGATGATTCATAATTAAATGGGAATAAATTACTGTTTTACCCTTTTAATTATATCTTGATTTCTAGTGTACCATTGACTTTACTAGTGAATGTTAATTCATAATCTGATTATGAATTTGACGTCAACAACCTTTTCAGTTCCAAAAGCCAACCCAAAAGGGAATCATCATTCAATCTATAAGAAGGTATAGATTCCATATCTGTTAAACTATGTCCCCAGCCATATACATCATTGAGTCCCCAAAACAATTGTTCTTAGCCTGATCATTCTAACAAACCGTAACACATAAATCATAGTATCAAGTGACATATATAGGAGTTCATAGTAACTTAAGGATTAAGATCAGTTTGTATATGATCATCAGTTGGTGTGTTTTACAATACTACAAAACAGTATTTAAACAAGCATTATTGAATCACATCTGGTCTAATTCTACATACTCTCAGCATGCAAAGTATCTCAACTAAAGTGTCGTACTACACTAGTAACTCGAATCTAGGTCACTTGTATTCATAATACTAGTGGACCGTACTAGCAGTAATTAATCTAAAGATTCCATAACTTTATTTTACTGCGAACCATTTAAGTTCATTATCTCAATCTCGTTCATCACATACCAATATGAGATTGAGACCATATAAATGAACTTGGAATTTTTTTGATATTTACTTGATATTATTAGCAATAATATAGCACATAAGCTACATATATTCAATAATTCAATTAACTTATTTATTTTATTAAAACCATTGTCTACTACAATTGCTTTTAGGGCACAATTCCCAACAATTATTATTTAGATAATACATCTGTTGACGCGGTTCTTCGCCAACAGGTAATTAAAAAAAGAAGAGAACGGGATTAGTGCCTAGGTTGAACCGAAATAGATAAATGATCTTAGAAAAGAAATGGTGACTCAGGATACGTTTTTTGAGTGGTTCAAAGGTTAAAATCCTTCTACTCCACTAGTCAGTATTATTGTTATATACTGGATATTTGATTACAGGGTATTTCTTACAATTGAGAATCCAACCCCCATTAAATCCCAAGGTCTCCATATTTATAGGAGAAGGCACCTGGGAGTTGGTAAGAAGGTCATCCCGTGACCTTCTTACCTATCATGTCAACTCTATGACATTCATGATTAATTCCTAAACCTGACACATAAGTGGGGTCAAATCAATAGGTAAGGAGATAATGGGCCGCACGGCCCAACCCAGTCGTGGGTGTCTGAATACGCACATTCCTGCTGCGTGTCCGAGAAGTCAGGGGTATATCAAACACGTGATGTCTGATATATGCACGTTTACCTTGCGTGGTTGACTTTATAAGGGGTCACAGCCTCCAACTCCAGCTCGTATAACGAGCTGGATCTTCACTCGACCTGCGGCCTTCAGGGTCCAGACTTAATCCTTAGGCAATCTTGGCGAACCCTTAGGTTACCCCGAGCTAAGGAGGTAGAACCTTATGATGGCAGCTCCGGTCCTGGGGATGTCTGCCTGGTAATCATGATTAGGCCGTACCTCAGCTCGCTAATCAGCCTGTGGGAAAATCAGGGCGTACATCTGCCCTCCAAGCCCCTGCTCGTGGTACACGACATCGTGTAAGACCACAGTAGGGGATTTTAGGCTTCCCCATGAACTCTTCACATTCCACACTTTACGCAGGCGCCTAATACATGGAGCACTGTGGTTGGCGACGGTACGTCTTCCAAGAACCGCATTTAATGGCCTAGCCTATACCCAGCCGTCGTTTCGTATATCGAGTGGAGGGCCTTGGATCCCACATCAGGGCCATCCAACGACCCTCTTTATGTGACCCTTCACGTATATAAAAGGGGTGGCCACCCTACGCCTGGGCCACCCTTTCATTTGAAATTTCTCAGAAATTCTCTTCTTCTTCTCTCTTCGTCTCAGAAGAAAAACCCTCTTCTTTCCGTCTGCCACCCTCAGCGTTCAAGAAGCTCAGGCGTAAGGACTCCCTCGAAGCTTTGGAAACAAATACTCTAACGAAGCTCCGACCTAGGCGACTCCTACACCCACTTTCCAGCCAAACATTATGTAAGTCTCCTGACTGTGCATGCCTTGAAAATATTTTTAACTGTAGCTTAGGTAATTATTTACTGTAGCCGCATGCAAGGGTTTACTGGTTTTTTGTGGGTATGAGGGGTGAAAGCCTTTTAGGTTAGGGTATTTTTGCAGTAGGATATCATTTAGGAGTATGGTTTACAAGATGCCTTTTCTGGGGAAAAATTCTGGGCAAGATTTTTGGTATTTTGGGTGCAAAACCGGGTAGCTTAGGGGACACGCTTCACAGACGGTTTTGCCTTTCATGCCTATTGGAATTTTCCCTCCAAGGCAACATTTTAACCTGACCCTCCTGACACACAAATTCCGAGTAATCGGGGATCTGTTGGGAGCACAGGCGCGTGTTCATAGAACTGCGTGGTCTCACTCTCCACGGGCTGGGCTTACCTCAGCTCGTGCAAAGAACACTCTTTTTGACTCTTTCTTATGCTTGGGTCGCCTTTTCTGAAATATTTTCTTTTGTTCGCAAGGCGACCAGATGGCACCGAAGAAGAATGCCCCAAAGAGGACCGCGGGCAGCTCGGCCTCCCAGAAAGACAAAGGAAAAACGGTGATGCACGAATCCCTAATCCCCAACTTTGGGCCTGCGGTGGAACAGGAGCTCGAGGTGGCTCCTGACGCGTTCTTTGAGGCGGAGAGGATCATCTCAAAGATTACCGACCAGACGAAGGTCAACAAAATATTCCTCTCCCACAACATCGGGCTGGGGAGAGCATCAGTGATTGCCCGACCTCCCGTAGAGGGCGAGCGGAGCTGCGCACCGCTTGACGAGGCCTTCGCGGCCTGGAGCGACGCGCACTTCAAGGCGGGGACCTTCCTTCCACTGGATCAGTATTTTGCTGACTTCCTCAATTATGTGAAGTTGGCCCCCTTCCAGCTCCCCCCCAACTCTTATCGGCTGTTGGCAGGGTTGAGATATTTATTCTTGAAACACGAGTGGGAGGTCCCCACCCCTGTGGATATTTTGTACTTTTTCTGCCTCAAGGCCAGCCCGGAGCAGCGGGGGAGAGGCGACGGGTTTTACTACTTAACCCGATCCCCCAACATGGCTGCGGTCATCGAGCTGCCCAGCCACCCCAACGACTTCAAAGATTAATTATTTATGTCGACGGGGTTCAGAAACTGCGAGCTCCATTACTTCAATCGTCCTCGTAAGTGCTTTTCAACCTTAGCTCGTAAGTTAAGTATCGTTTAGCTCCTCCTGTATCCCTTTCTGACTTAGATTTATTCTGCAGCTATCTTCGCGAGGACAGAGAAATCTGTGACCCTCGGGGCCCAGTATGAGAGACTGGCGGGCTTGCCCCCCAGTGAAAAGTATTACCGCGTGCTCGTAACAGACGAGACGATGGTGGCGTGCAAGCTGATCTTCCCAAATCAGACTCTGAACCTAAGGAGGTCCCGGGGGCTTCCACCAGCCCGCGATACCAGACCCATCATCGTGGAGGAGGTCGTGGGAAATGAAGATGAGGAGGACGAGGTTCCCCTCGTGAGGAATAGGAAGCGGGCGTTGGAGGTCGCCCAGAGAACGGGCGAGGAGAGGATCCAGTCCGGAGCAGCCACGGGTCCTTCTGGCCAAGGTAACCCTTACATGTTTAGGAATTTAGATAGGGCCATTGCCGACCCCCGGCTAGCTAGGTTCAATCCCAGACAGATCGTCCAACGCCACCGAAGAGATCCGGACCTGGACACAACCCTGCTTCACTGTGTCGACCAGCTCGTGCTGGACTACCAAGATAGCGGACCTAGGGGTACCGTAGTCATAGATAACACCCTAGCCTTTAGGTCGATCTTATTTGAGGAGTATGGGACCAATCTTCGGTCTTGGCCATCGCTCCGGAGAGGTGTCGTAGCTCTGGGACTTAGGCAATATGTAGAGGAATCTAGCCCGGAACCAGAGTCGGATCCAGAACTTGCACCAGCTCGGGAGATAATCGGCCTAGATTCTCCCGCAGGAGCTCCGGAGCCCATGGTCGTAACCATAGGTTCTTCTAGCTCGAGGGGTAGGATCCCTTTTAGTATACATATACTTGAATTTCTCCTTTCTCCCCCTTTATTTTTGTTTCTGCATGACTGCTAACTTTGGTGTTAACCAATTCTTTGTTTTGACAGAAGAGATGTCTCAGCCCGAAGAGAGTCTGTGAGGTGCGTTCCCCGGGGGGAACCCCTCAGCTGGGGTCACTGGGCCAAGAATGAAGAGGCTCCGGACGTCCAAGCACGCCGCGGGGACCCCCACCAAGTCTCCTGCAAAGGAGAAAGAGCAACCCCCGGCTGCCCAGGTCGTGGGAACGGTTCCTCCTGCTGCAGGGGGAAGCAACATGCCCCCGCCCCATCCGCGAGCTCTGGCCACTGCCCGGGACGCAGGAACGAAGCTCGAGGCTTTGGCAATTGTACCCTCCGAGGTACGCATCCCAGTCAACCCCCAGGACCTGGAGAAGATTCCAGAGGCCTTCAAGGGAAACAGTGTATGAGTCAGAGAACTACGCCGTCAGCCACATATACAAGTTCAACGAGAAGGAGCTCCGGGCCATCGAAACCAGGAGCCCGGTGGGTGTGCTGGAGTCTTCACTGGGCATGGTTCTGACGGTGAGCTGACCTTGCCCTTTTGTGGTTTTTTATTATTACACTTTGCCCTGTGTTTCTTTTCTCCCTTCTTTTTTTTTTCTAAGGCAATTGCCTCTCTGTTTTCGTAGAGCGTCGTTGCCCTTCATCGGAGCATCGCCAGGACCAATACTCAGCTCGAGGAGATGAGGAACGAGCATCAGACGGCTGTGGCCACCCACCAGGCTTCTCTGCAGGCGGCGAAGGATGCCTTGGCAGCATCGCAGGCCGAGCTGGAAGAGACTCGCCCGAAGCTTCAAGAGCTCAAGACCGCCCTCGCCACTGCACGGGAAGACCTAGATGCCACGAATGCGGAGGCCAAGGCCGAGCTGGCGACCGAGCGGGCAACTTCAGAGGCCGCCATGGAAGACATGTTCTATCATTGCTGGGCCTATAACCAGGACGCCGACTTCTCCTTTCTGGCAGTGAACATCTGGGAGCGCTTGCTGGTGAAGTTCCAAGCTCGCCTCGATAAAGAAGCGCCCTCCAAGGCTGGGGAAGGCTCCGGCGCAGACGAACAGGGCGAGACGGTGACCTCCAAGGGGCCACCTGGCGGAGCTTAGGGCCTTCCTCTCTCGAGCCCTTTCCTTCAATATTTTTTAATTTTTTGTGTAACCTTTGCATGAGGTGCTTCCACCTCGAGACAATTTAACTCAATTTTATTGTTAATTGATTTACTCCCCTTTGCCTCTACGCACTTTAGTTACTATTTTTGGAAAACTTAGTTCGCGTTAATCTTTATCTATATCTCGAGCTCTTTAAGAAGAATAAAGATCAATAGATTTAAATCAACTTCTAAGTTTTATGACCTGGTTATATCCAGGAACTTAATTTGAAAAATTAGTTCATGTTGATTTCTATCAATATCTCAAGCTCTTTAGGAAGAACAACGATCAATAGACTTAAATTAACTTCTAAGTTTTGTGACCTGGTTAAATCCAGGAACTTAATTTGAAAACTTAGTTCGTGTCAATTTTTATCAATATCTCGAGCTCTTTAGGAAGAACAACGATCAATAGATATGAATCAACTTCTAAGTTTTATGACCTGGTTATATCCAGGAACTTAATTTGAAAACTTAGTTCGTGTCAATTTTTATCAATATCTCGAGCTCTTTAAGAAGAACAACGATCAATAGATTTAAATCAACTTCTAAGTTTTATGACCTGGTTACATCCAGGATAGGACTTAGTTCGTGTTAATCCTTACCAATATCTCGCGTTTTTTAAGAAAAACAACGATCAATCGGTATGAATCAAATTCTAAGTCATTAAGCCGACCTGGTTATATCCAGGTACCATATGCCCCCCAAGTAACTGGGAAGGGGTCTTTCGCGGTTACTTTAGATTACACTTGAAAACATGTACAAATATAAACAAAAAGTTAATTCTCATTGCTTAATACATAAAAAATGGCCTTTTAGGCCTTACAAGTGAATCATTGATAATATCTCTTCAAATGGATGGCGTTCCAGGTCTGTAGGACTACCCTTCCATCAAGCCAGGCTAATTTATAAGTTCCCTCCTTAATGACCTCGATGACTTGATATGGTCCTTCCTAGTTCAGTCCCAAGACTCCATCTTTGGGATCCTTACTGGCCAAGAAAAATCTCCTGAGGACCAGGTCGCCAACGCTAAAGGCCCGATTTTTTACTTTTGAGTTGAAATAGCGAGTGATCTTCTACTAATAATGTGCGAGCTGGAGCTGCGAATCTTCTCGTCTTTCATCAATCAAGTCTAAAGAAGTGTGAAGTAGCTCGTGGTTGCGATCCTAGTCGTATGACTGGACCCTATGCGAAAGTACCTTTATTTCCACGGGGAGGACTGCTTCACTCCCAAAGGTAAGGGAGAAAGGAGTATGACCCGTAGGAGTTCGATGCGAGGTCCGGTATGCCCAAAGAACCTGGGGGAGTTGTTCTGGCCAGACCCCCTTCGCTTCATCTAGTCTATTCTTTAGGCTCGCCTTGAGAGTCTTGTTGACAGCCTCGACCTGGCCGTTCGCCTGAGGATAGGCCACGGAGGAGAAACTTTTCACAATTCCGTACCTTTCGCAAAATTTGGTAAACAGGTCGCTGTCGAACTGAGTCCCATTGTCGGAGACAATCTTCTTAGGCAGCCCGAACCAGCAGATAATGTTCTTAACCACGAAGTCAAGAATTTTTTTGGAAGTTATCGTTGCCAGAGGTTCCGCTTCAGCCCACTTCGTAAAGTAGTCGATGGCCACCACGGCGTAACGGACCCTGCCTTTTCCAGTAGGGAGGGCGCCAACCAAGTCGATCCCCCAAACTGCAAATGGCCATGGGGAAGAGATCATCTTCAACTTGACTGGGGGAGCTTGGGCAACGGTGGCTAATCGTTGGCACTTGTCGCACTTCCTCACGTATGAGATTGAGTCTTTGGATAGAGTTGGCCAGTAATAACCTTACCTCAGGACCTTTAAGGCCAAACTTTGCCCCCCAGTGTGATCTCCGTAGAAACCCTCATGCACTTCCTGTAGGATGGCCTTTGCTTCGCCTGGAAGAACACATCATAGGAGAGGTAGGGAGTGCCCACGTTGGTATAACACCCCATCTACTATAGTGTACCTGGGAGCTTGATACAGAATTCTCCGCGCATCATTACGCCCTTCAGGTAGCTTTCCCTCGACGAGATACTCAAGGATGGGAGTCATCCAGGTCGGCCTGGCGTCGATCATCTCAACCTCCGCCCTGGCTTCCTCTATACTTGGTTTTCCAAGAATTCTACCGGCACTAACCCCAAGGTCTCCGTCTCCCCAGAGGTGGCAAGCTTGGCAAGAGCGTCTGCGTTAGCATTCTGCTCCCGAGGTATCTGCTCGATCGAGCCCCGCCCGAACGCAGACAGCTCAACCTTTACCCTTGCTAGATAGGCAGCCATCTTTGGTCCCCGTGCTTGATACTCACCCAGAACCTGGTTTACCATGAGCTGGGAGTCACTGAAGCATTGGACGGAGCTCGCTTTCAGCTCCTGAGCTATCCTTAGCCCAGCCAGCAAAACTTCGTACTCGGCCTCGTTGTTGGAGGCCTTTAACCCGAGCCTCAGCGCCGAGTGGAATCTATGTCCTTCAGGGGATATCAAAATGATTCCAGCTCTGGAGCCGTTCTCGTTGGATGAACCATCCACGAATATCCTCCACGATGCCTGGTCCGAGGCGACCTGGGGTGAGTCTTTTGCAGGATCCTCCTGGAATCCTGTGCACTCGGCTACAAAATTGGCCAGGGCCTGACTCTTTATAGTAGTTCGCGGAGTGTACAGAATCTTGAACTGGCTGAGCTCAATTGCCCACTTTAACAAACGTCCTGATGCTTCAGGTTTTTGCAAAACTTGCCTTAAAGGCTGATCGGTCATGACGTGTATCGAGTGGGACTGGAAGTACGACCTGAGCTTTCGCGAGGTCGTGATAAGGCAGAACGCCAATTTCTCCATCAATGGGTACCGGGATTCAGCTCCGAGAAGTCTCTTGCTGATGTAGTAGACTGGTTTCTGAATCCGGTCTTCTTCCCGGACCAATACGGCACTCGCTGCATCTTTCGTGACAGCCAGGTATAGAAAAAGAGGCTCTCCTGCTTTTGGTTTGGACAGTACGGGTGGCTCGGCCAGGTGTGTCTTCAGATCGAGGAAAGTGCTTTTGCACTCTTCTGTCCACTCGAACTTCTTATTCCCTCTGAGCAGGTTGTAGAATGGCAAACACTTATCGGTGGACTTGGAAATAAACCGATTGAGGGCTGCCACTCTCCCTGTCAAGCCTTGGACATCTTTTCACAACCTGGGTGAGGGAAGCTCGAACAACGATCTGATCTTGTCGGGGATTGCCTAGATTCCTCGGGTATTGACGATGAAACCCAGGAATTTTCCCGATGCGACTCCAAAAGTGCACTTCTGTGGATTTAGCCTCATGCCATACTCCCGTAGTATCTTAAAGCATTCCTCCAGGTCAGAAACATGGTTATCGGTAGTCTTTGACTTGACTAGCATGTCATCGACGTACACTTCCATGTTTTTTCCGATCTGGCCTGTGAACATTCTATTCACCAACCTTTGATACGTAGCTCCGGTGTTCTTCAGCCCGAAGGGCATGACCTTGTAACAATAAACGTTAGTCGGGGTCATGAAATTGGTGTGCTCCTGATCCGGTGGATTCATGGCGATCTGATTGTAGCCCGAGTACGCATCCATAAAGGACATGAGCTCGTGCCCCGCCGTGGCGTCCACCAATTGGTCAATCCTTGGCAGTGGAAAACAATCCTTGGGGCAGGCTTTATTCAGGTCGGAGAAGTCGATGCAGGTCCGCCATTTCCCGTTGGGCTTTGGGACCAGCAAGGGGTTGGCGACCCATATTGGAAATTTGACTTCACGGATAAAGCCACATTTTTTTAGCCGGGCTACCTCTTCCTCCAAGGCTTCAGCCTGAGTTGTTCCTAGGCATCTCTACTTCTAGGACTTCGCAGGAACGCTTTTATCCAAATGAAGTGTGTGCATGATGACACTCGGGCTGATTCCCACCATGTCCTCGTGAGACCACACAAACACATCTAGGCTATCTCGCAGAAATCTGATCAGCTTCGCCTTCCTCTCGCTGCAGAGGTTTTTTCCGAGCTTGACCATCCGTGATGGGTTCTGCGGATCAATGTTTACTTCCTCGAGCTCCTCAATAGCTTGGAGCTCGGATCTGTCCTCGCCTATTCGGGGGTCAATATTCTCACTTAAGACGATATTTTCCCCTTCGGCGCTTTGAGGTTTTTCAATCTCAGGACCAACCAAGGGGTCCCAAGATTCCTCTTCACCACTTTGGATGGCCATTGCCAGCTGCCCGTGTTTAGATTTTCCCTTCATGGAAATGCTGTAACATTCCCTGGCAGCAAGTTGATCGCCACAGATAGTGCATATTCCCGTGGAAGCAAGGAACTTCATCGCGAGGTGGCGAATGGACGTGACGGCCTCAAAAGCTATGAGCGTAGGTCGTCCCAAAATTGTGTTGTATGCAGCGGAGCAGTCGATGACCACGAACTCGAGGAGTTTTAAGACTATTCGAGGTCCTTCTCCCAGGGTGATCACCAGCTCGATCGTCCCTATGGCCACCGATCCTTCTCCCGAAAAACCATACAGCATCATGGAGGTCGCCTTCAGCTCGGCGACAGTCAAACCCATCTTTTCTAAAGTGGACCGGAATAGGAGGTTCACTGAGCTCCCATTGTCGATCAGCACCCTCCTAACCCTCTGATTAGCGAGCTGAACTGCTACGACCAGAGGGTCATTGTGTGGGAACTGGACATGGCTCGCATCATCTTCTGTAAAAATGATTGGTTGCCTCTCCAATCGTTGTTGCTTTGGCAGGCGCTGCTCCGGGATGAACTCTTCTCCATTGTGCGCCTTAAGTTCGTTCATGTACCTCTTCTGGGCACCCCTGCTCGTGCCAGCCATATGCGGCCCTCCAGAGATGGTGGATATCTCCCCTCCTACCACGGGAGGGGGGACGTCCTGATCTACCCGAGACCCGAGCTGACTGGCCAGGACTTCCGGAGCAGGTCGACATACTGGAACCCTGTTCCGCGCGTATTGAGCCAAAGGGACGGCTTGGATGAGAGTCTCAATCTCATCTTTTAAATGCCTACAATCGTCGGTGTTGTGGCCAACATCGTTGTGAAAGCGGAAAAACTTGGAGGTGTCTCTCTTCCCCTTTTGGTGCTTCAACGGCTCGGGCCTCTTCCAGGGGAGGCGAGTAGAATTAGCTAGGAAAATACTCTCCTTAGGCTGGGTGAGCTCTGTATAAGTAGCGTAGACGGGCTTAAACTTGTCTACGGACTTATTCTTCTTTTGGCCGTGCTGGCTGCCTTCACCATTCCCCTTTCTTTTGCCTCCACCGAGCTGGTTGTTCTCTTTGACATCTTGGGTCGCTGCCACGACCTCCGTCCCTACTCCAGCGGGCTGACCAGGGATCTGGCTGGTTCCTGCGGCTTCGGCTTCGGCTTCCTCCAAGTTGATCCATTCCTGGGCCCTGTTGAGGAATTCGTTAACCGAGCTGACTCCCTTTCTTTGTTTGTCTTTCCAGAGATCCCCTCCGACGAGGATTCCAGTTCTCATGGCCATGAGCTTGGAGCTATCATCCGCGTCTCTGGCCCGAGCAGCGAAGTTCAAAAATCTGCTCAAGTAGGCCTTCAGAGTTTCGCCGGGCTGCTGCCTCACGTTAGCCAGAGAGTCGGCCTGAACGCGGGCAGCCTGGGAGGCTCGAAATGCTCTTTTGAAATCAGCCGAGAAAGTTTTCCAGGAGCTGATTGACTGTCTTTTACCTTGCTTGAACCACTGCCTGGTAGGTCCAGTTAGCGTGGAAGGGAAGATTAAACATCTCAGCTCGGGGCCAATGTTGTGGGCCATCATCAGGGTGTGAAACATCCCTAGGTGATCCGACGGGTCTCCGTCCCCATTGAATTTGGACAGGTGCGGCATACGAAAATCAAGTGGGTAAGCCGTTGCTGCTATGTTGGGGGCGAAGAGCTCCATCTCATCCCCTTAATCATATTCATCTTTTTCTTTTTCTGATAGGAGCTTCCTCATTAGCTCCTCCATCTGGGCCAGGCGCTCGAGGGTTTGGTCCTGATGTCCTTGGTTATTCCGAGGCTGTTCAACAGCTCCGGATCCATTGTACATATTTGGTGGGTTATTGCCCCTCCTATCTTGAGATGGGTTATTTGGGGCATTCCTGTCGTTTCGTACTTCGGACAAGGCTCCTCCTAAGCGAGCATGGCTGTCTCCTCCTGCTGGCTCCCCTCTATGAGAGTTATGGCGGTCTCGAAGGTCGCCCCCTGGGTGGCTTGTGGACTTTTTGCCGAGCTCAGGCGCTGGCGCAGGTCCCCGCCAGAAAGATCACTCCGGCGACTGCCGGTCCAGTAGCTCCTGCTGGAGAGGCTCGGAGCTCGCCTTTGGTGCTGAGGATCTGCAGTTTCCCTTGGTGCCCTGCTACGTCGGGACGGTCCGGCTGATGGCGGGTTCCTCCTGCTACTTCCATAGGCTGGAATATCTCGGACGGGCCGAGGAGGAGATGGATATCTGATTGGAGACGGAGGATGCCTGACTGGAGAGGCGATCCTGGTTCCGTCAGGTCGGATCAAGTTCGGTGGGGGCCTTTCGGCCCTGCCAACCTATGGGTCCCGCGCCTGGCGATCTGGATGAGGCGCAGGACGGCTATTGGGGACGGGCTGATGATGTGAGCCCTCCCCGGACCTCCTTCTGGAATTTCCCCGAGCTCTCCTGGGCGTGCTCGAGGCTGGTTGGGAGCTAGGAGTTGAAGTCCTGACCGAACGACTGTACTGTTGTTGTTCAGCTCTAGGCATTCCTCTGAAGTCTACCTCTCGTCGCTGCGATGAGGGAGTGGAGTTGGCTGTCGAAAGTCTGTCCGAGAGGCTATGCCTGGACCGATTACCCCAACGAGACTTAGGAGCCTCGTCTTGCCTCTCTCCGACGTTAGCGTCGGTTGTGAGAGGGGGTAATCGGGCCAGCACATCCTTGATCTGCTGGCTAGCTATTGCTAGCTGGCTCCTCAGCTGAGCATTCTCCATCTCCACTGCAGTGTAATAACATGGGTTCGGATTAGGTGGCCGGGGCGCCGAACTTCCAGTATCATCTTGGCCCGCCGGCTTCTTGCCGGGCTGCAGTTGGACTTCAGGAATTTGTTCACCAGGGATGGCAGTATGATGAGCCTCCTGCCCATCATGCTGTTCCGTCTCGTTGTCGTGTCTGGACCGGGTAGTCACCATAGTTAAATTGCGATAGCACTAATCGAACTTGCTCTCAATGAAAGCACCTAACTGTTGACGCGGTTCTTCGCCAACAGGTAATTAAGAAAAGAAGAGAACGGGATTAGTGCCTAGGTTGAACCGAAATAGATAAATGATCTTAGAAAAGAAATGGTGACTCAGGATACGTTTTTTGAGTGGTTCAAAGGTTAAAATCCTTCTACTCCACTAGTCAATATTATTGCTATATACTGGATATTTGATTACAGGGTATTTCTTACAATTGAGAATCCAACCCCCATTAACTCCCAAGGTCTCCATATTTATAGGAGAAGGCACCTGGGAGTTGGTAAGAAGGTCATCCCGTGACCTTCTTACCTATCATGTCAACTCTATGACATTCATGATTAATTCCTAAATCTGACACATAAGTGGGGTCAAATCAATAGGTAAGGAGATAATGGGCCGCACGGCCCAACCCAGTCGTGGGTGTCTGAATACGCACATTCCTGCTGCGTGTCCGAGAAGTCAGGGGTATATCAAACACGTGATGTCTGATATATGCACGTTTACCTTGCGTGGTTGACTTTATAAGGGGTCACAGCCTCCAACTCCAGCTCGTATAACGAGCTGGATCTTCACTCGACCTGCGGTCTTCAGGGTCCAGACTCAATCCTTAGGCAATCTTGGCGAACCCTTAGGTTACCCCGAGCTAAGGAGGTAGGACCTTATGATGGCAGCTCCGGTCCTGGGGATGTCTGCCTGGTAATCATGATTAGGCCGTACCTCAGCTCGCTAATCAGCCCGTGGGAAAATTAGGGCGTACAACATCCTCCTGCCGGGAAAGCAAGAAGCCTTTCTTTGATTTTTATAAACTATAGCATTTATGCTTCTTATCTATATAAATTGCTGTAGACAGTGCCTAAGGATTGTTCCTTCAATCTCTATAGATTTGAATGTATAGAACATTCTTGGCTTTTCTAAATTTAATATTTAGAAATGTTCAGCTAACCATTTCTTTTCTATTGACAATTTCTCTACACCATTCCCAATGTTTAGAACGTTGTCAATATTAAGAATAAGAATCTCAACAGAGTTTTTATAGTCGAGATCTTCAAATAATTTTGTCATGTCAGCCATTCAGTAAAGACTACTTAGACATTCATATAAAGTAATCTCATAATCCATGCATAAAGTAGTGGATAAGAGTATGTAAACAAATTTAAGTTTGGTTACAGTAGAAGATATTTATTTGAGTAATAAATTATTCTTTCTGTTCATAGCCTTAGGCTATTAACCTAACTTTGAAAAGTTTGTACTTTCCTCTTTTCTCCTCTTCATCTTGAATATCCTGTTTCAAACTGAAGTTCAATGAACTTTAGTTGGATGTTCAAGAATCCAAATGTCATAGACTTCCAAATTCAATTTCTACATTCATGAAGTATAGTTAGATTGTGTTGCACACAATTTAGCTATCCTTACATTTGAAATGGAGTAGTTACCAACTAACGCTCCCACTACAACAATGCTTTACAAAATTTGTGATATTCTTTGGTTTTATCATTGTTAATTATTAGTAACTTGCTTACTTGACTTGCAATCATTATTTCTAGTACAACTTAACTAGAAAATGTAGTGATTATAATAATCATGCTTCATTAAAGTAGCATTGAAGAGATACAAACTCTTTTATAATCTTTTATGATTATTAAACGTTTTCACTAAATGAATCCATGGAAAATTTTCAATTTATTCACATAATTACTTGTGAATCCCAACTTCTAAGTCTTTGATGTTGTACAATCAAACATGTACAAAGTATAACAAGTGTGAAAATTATACAAATAATAAAGATGATAATGATTTCTCATTATCTATTTAATCTTATCTAATATGATTATATTTCATTTCCATAATACTAATTTTGCTTAGCATTCTAGTTGTATGTGAGTTGAGTTTGACTTCCAAGTTCATATGCAAATTACTTGAATTCCAAATTCGAGTTTAGACTTCCTTTTGAACAGATCAAATAAGTCTCTAAGTGACATTACTTTGAATGTTGCATGAAAATTTCTAGAAATTTTCATTGCATTCAATCAAAGTTAAACATATCTAAAATAAATGTCAATCAATATTGACTTACTATTTATTATATATTTTAGCTTTGAACATTAAAATGTTCAACATACATATCTATGTATTAACTAAATAATTATGTGATTTTTGAGCCTTTATAAGAGAAACGTCTTTTGGTTAACTTTAATTAGTAGACTATATAAACATGGAGAGAACCAATGAATGGTTCCAATAAAAGACTGTCTTTTATTTGTTTTATGTGTCTAATTAATTACAAGTCAATCTCAAAAATTCATTCACATATATGTTTCACTTAATTGTGGTTGGAATAAGATGTCTTATTTATTAAATCTATGATTTTCACAATAATGAATAATTCATAATTATCATTTATACTCATTGATAAAATAGGTGGAACAAGTATATTTAAAAAATAACAAATGAATTTATTATTCAAAAGAAATATTAAACTAATTTAAAGAAAAAGGACTTAATACAAAGTTGAAAATGAAAAAACTAATTTCCATGTCAGTTATCTCTTGGTCTACCAATCTACAATCATTTTCTTGGTTCTCTTTCGCATTCTTTTCTTTTCTTTAATAATGTGTTCCTGAAACCAAGACAAAAATATGGTTTGTGGCATAAAAATTTGAATAAACTATTTAAATATATTAAAAGGTGATGAGCAAATCATATTTACCCTTTCTTCTTGAAAACTTCTCAAGTGATGAAAAGTTAATGGATCGCCTTAGGGTAGGTCAGACAAACTCTAAATTAATTTAGAGACAAATCTCAATTCATAAGTGAAAACTTAAAAATGCATTTTTCTCTTTTGACTTATGAACTACCCCACTTTGGTCAAGATGCACTAGTCGTGCTCAAAAGTCTAGATACACATTTGGAGTGTAACCCATTATTTTCAATCACTGACTTAACTCAAGAGTGTGCCTTACGGTTAGTCAAACTTGAAATACATCACTAAATATATTCTCTTAAGAGAAGTCACGTTGAGATAAAATAAACATATTCGGAAGCCTTTCCTTAGGGAGGTCGCAAATGGAGGCGACACGAGGCCCTTCCTATGCCTCTCGATGTTCAACCAATAATGGAGACCATGGGACTTATTGTCATAACTCCCTGTCCCACTCACTATTTTGGAAAAGTGTGTTTTTCACAAAATAAATATTTTTTTATTTAGTTGTAAAAATAAATTTAAATATTTTTACCAAATGAAATTCTAATAATTTTTAATCCAACTAAGCAAAACAAAACAAAATTGTGCCCTTAATTCTAATTCTATTTTTTCTTTAATTAAGAGAACATCATTTTTATTTTAATAAAAAAATTTCATTAAAACAAAAAATTAAACAACTTTAATTTTGATTTACCATCTTAACTAATTAAGACTAAATTTATTATTATATGATTTATCATATATAAACATATAACAAAAAATTATTGGACGTTCCTAATAGCATGTTTCTACGCGAATGTAATACATGCTAATTGCATACTGTGTGGGTATATGAATGACATATTATAATGCATGAAAAAAATATTAAACACATTAATCACATTCAAACATTTATAATAAGTAAATAAAAGCGCGTATGGTAATTTTTGGGTAATTCTAGAAAAATTATAACACTTGCAAAAAATACATGAAAATGTAACTGTTATCCAAAAAACTGGCACGGATGACGGGGCAGGCGATTTCTGAAGACGTGGCTGACACCTGGCAGAGTTCTGTTAGAGTATCAACCAGTAAGACATTACAGGCGCGGCGGTTGAGTTTTTCTTACGACCAGCATGGTCGCACATTCCAAATATTTCAATATGATCTTGGGTGAATCAAAGTCAATCCCGAGATTATCTCCTATGATTCTTGATTATCCGATTAATTAGGATAGAATATCTGTAACAAATTCATGTAATCCTCCTTGAGCCTATAAATAGAAAAAGATAGCTCAAGGAAGGGACTTTTGGCTATTAGATTAACAATTGTACTGTTTATCTCTCTCAAGTTTGTGAAACTCGAAGAACCCTAGTTCTTTGATCACCCCTTTGAGATCTCATATCAATAATAGATTAAGTGGACGTAGGTCATTACCAGTTTTTGGGGCCGAACCACTATAATTTATTGTGTCCTTTACTGTTTTTGTCATTATATTCATTCCAACACATCCATCCACATCAAGCATTTTGACTCCGTGTTAGTTGACTAAAATCAGGGTCAACATTCTAGTGTTTTCATTGAGAGCTTGATACGATATTGTTGAAGCATAAATGGCGAAAACAACAAAGAAGTCTGGGCAGGTGGCTGGCGCTGCACCATCTCAACTGCCTCCTCCTCTAAACATGGCTGAAAATGAGCCACATTTGGAATTTGATGAGGAAGAACTGGATTCCGAGACGCTGAGGAATACCCTAGGGGTATTACAGGATGAACTGGCCAATCTGAGGGCCAAGCAAGAAAGTGCTCCTGAGGTTATGGAGCGGCAGCAACAAGAGATTGAGCGACAGCGCCAAGAATGGACCGTCGTCAGAGGGAGGCCATGGCAGCCCTCGAAGCAGCCCTACAGTTGGCTAGGAATCAGGTTGCACCTGCCTCACAGCCTGATCAACCTTCAAATGGGCCACCCCAAAGGGGTCCCAATCCTAGCCCTCCGATCCAGCCCTCGAGCCCTCAAAGGCCCGATCAGCCACCAATGCCTCAGGAGGATGTCCCACCAAGGGATCCTAAAGCGCAGCCTCCATCCCAGGCTGGTCGAGACATTCCCCCGCAGCCAAGGCAGAATAGGGCTGGGCAGCAGCCACGCAGTCCTAGACGCCATAGGGGCGAAGAGCCAAACCCCCCGAGCAGAGGACAGCGTCCTTCTGGCAACAGAAGGAACTCAGAGATAAGCTCTGTGGTCCGGGGCCCCCCACGGCATGATAATGCACGGGGACCTACCGACCAACGCATGCCACCCTCTAATGCTCGGGAAGTTCCAGCCTGAGGAGGCAACCGAGGGGACAGTCAATCCCACCATAGCCAGTCGAGGTTCCGAGATGGCCATGGTTACAATGAGGCTGACTCAGGCAGAGGAAATGCCGGTCGAAGAAATGAAAAGAGAGGTGGGGGCAGAAGCCCACCGCCTAAGGAGGACCAACCCGAGAGATGTAACACTGGGGGGCAGCCCAGGCAAAATAACATCTTTAACCGGCTCGGAGCAAGCGAGCAACGGCGAAGAGACGAGGATTTAAGAGATGTACTCAACGATCGCCGAGAACGGCATCACGAGTACATTCCCCCAGCACCAGAGGCCCCGGCGATTCCCGACGCCGTACAAGCCCAAATAGATGCCCTGAACCAGGCAGTACAACAGCTGGTCGGGGGAAGAACGTCTCATATCGAGTACGATAGGAGAAGGGGCACTCCTTTCGTTCCGAGGATAGTTGTGGCAGAAACTCCCAGCATTTTAAGATGCCCACGCTTCCAAACTTTGATGGGTATGGTGACCCAGTATCTCACGTCAACAAATTTGAGATACAAATGGACATTCAGAAAGTGTCCGAAGACGCTTGGTGCAGGATCTTTCCTGCAACACTTTCTGATGCTGCACAGGAGTGGTTTTTCAAATTCCCTCCTGCAAGTATTGTTTCTGATGGTCGTGTGCACCCAACTGAGGTGAATCAGCTGGTGGAGATATGCCAGCAAGAAGGAGAGCCACTGAAGGATTATGTCCAGCGCTTCATGTGAGCAGCGGCTGGAGCTAAGACAGTGGGAGATGAGGGCAAGATGATGGCCCTAACTGCAGGAGTTAGGCGTTGTATGCCTTTGTGGAGTAGCCTTAGAAAGCATGGAGTTAAGAATACTCAAGAATTTTTGGATAGAGCTAATCGGTACATAAAGCTCGAAGATGCCATCGCCAACGAAGGAAAACCCCCAGGCAAGGATAAGGGGAATGCCGATCCCGCCAAAGCCGCCAATGGGTCAAAACCCAACGGCAAAGGCAATGGGAACGGCAATGGCAATGGCAAGAATGGGGGGAAACAGCCGCATAATGAGCCTTCCACCTCTAAAAATAAATGCACCAAGGGCAATCGTTATGAACCGCGGTTCACTAAATACACTGCCCTTATCGAGTCTCGGGGAGAGGTGTATCAGGCCATGAGTTCTAGTGTGCCTTATAAAAAACCCGCTCCCATTCGAAAAGATATTTCGAAGAGAGATACTACCAAGTTCTGTCGTTATCATAACAACTACGAACATGATACAAATGAGTGCAACCAACTGAAGGATGAAATCGAGTTCCTTATCAGACAAGGACACTAGAGGAGATACATACGGGCCTCGAGAACTTCCCAACGAGAGGCTCTAGGTGGCAACGAGCAGGCGCCTACATGCCAACGCTCGCCACCTTTGCAGCCTGATCCCGTAGCTGGCACTTTACTCACCATCTTTGGAGGCCCGCACCTCGTGGTAAGTAGTGGAAAGGCGAGGGAACGATATGCTCGGACCCTACGTCATGACCAGGACATCGAGATGATGACTGTGGAGGATAGGGCATCAAAGAATGCTTGATCAGAGGATGGTGAAATAACCTTCTCTGATAGCGACGCCCAGCATGTCCGGTCCCACATTCCAATCCGCTGGTCGTGGATGTTCAAATCGCCAACATGATGGTGAAGAGAGTACTAGTTGATACAGGAAGTTCAGTAAACATCCTGTACAAGTCTTCGCTGGAACGCATGAAGTTTTCTGTCAAGGACTTAGAGCCCTGCAACCAAACGATTTACAGCTTCTCTGGTGAGGGACTCGCCCCAACGGGGTCAATCAGACTTCCGGTAACAGCAGGAATAGCGCCTGGTACCAGGACATTACTCGCTACTTTCATAGTAGTCAATTGTCCTTCAGCGTACAATGTTGTAATCAGAAGGCCCATACTGGTTGACCTTCGGGTCGTCACCTCAGTATGGCAGCTGGCCAACAGACGCAGGGGTAGGACGCGTGTTGGGGAATCAGAGAGAAGCAAGGGAGTGCTACAATGCCTCGATCACGAAGGCAAAGAAAGGAACGGTGAAGAGCACTCCCCCAGAAAGGTTGCAGATGGCCATTGATACACAAGCCCAATCCGGTGATGGAGTCACCAAATAGGGTGTTGCCTAAAGTGAGGATAGAGATTTAGATCCTCGCTTTGGGGATTTGGAGGAAGATGTTGGACCCTTCGAGGACCTTGAAGAGGTCCAACTTGACGAAAAAAACTCAACCAGAGTTGTAAAGGTCAGGAAAAATTTAGAAGCAACAACGAAGCATGCACTGGTGGAATTTTTGAGAAAGAAGTAGGAAGTTTTTGCCTGGTCACACAAAGACATGGCTAGGATAGATCCTGCAGTTATCAGTCATGTCCTGAACATTGACAAGAGTTTTCCACCTGTGCAACAGAAAAGAAGGCTGCTCGATAAGGATAGATCGAAAGCCTTAAAAGAGGAAGTTGAAAGACTGAAGGAGAATGGGTTCATCAGGGTGGCTTTTTATCCATCGTGGGTCTCTAATCCAGTACTGTTTCCCAAGCCTAACGGCAAATGGAGAACCTATGTGGATTTCACAGACCTTAATAAAGCTTGCCCAAAAGATTGCTTCCCACTTCCGAGGATCGACCAGCTGGTCGATGCAACTACAGGACATGAGATCCTCTCTTTCATGGATGCATACTCAGGATACAATCAGATCAGTATGCATCCCCCTGATGAGGATCACACTAGCTTTCAGACCGATACAGGGTTATACTGTTCTAAAGTAATGCCCTTCGGACTGAAAAACGCTGGTGCGACTTACCAGCGATTGGTTAACCACATGTTTAAGGAGTTGATCGGAGTAAACATTGAGGTGTACGTGGACGACATGCTGGTAAAGTCAAAAAGGGCAAAAGGACATGTAAAGGATTTACAAGAGTATTTTAATGTTCTAAACAAATATCAGATGAAGTTAAATCCTCTTAAATGTTCCTTTGGAGTAGGATTAGGGAAATTTTTGGGGTTCATTGTTAATTCAAGAGGAATCGAGGCCAACCCCAAAAAGATCAAAGCCCTAATCGACATGAAATCGTCGGTAAAAATCAAGGATGTGCAAAGTTTAACTGGAAGGATTGCCGCACTAAGTAGATTCATTTCCAAGTCGACAGATAAATGTGCGCTTTCTTTAATCTACTTAGAGGCAACAAGAAGTTCGAATGGACTGGAGACTGCGAACAGGCTTTCCAAGCCTTAAAAGCCCACATGGCATAGCCTCCTGTTTTATCAAAACCCATAGATGGAGAAACTTTGTTCATTTACCTGGCGATCACTGAATTTGTTGCTAGTTCGGTACTAGTACGAGAAGAAGAAGGCGTACAAAAGGCGGTTTACTATGTAAGCAAGAGGTTAATCGGGGCCGAATTGAGGTATCCTCCCATCGAAAGATTATCCTATTGCTTAATTTTGGCCTCAAGGAAGTTACGTCCTTACTTCCAAGCCCATCCCATCACAGTCTTAACTGACCAGCCCCTTCGGCAAGTTCTACAAAAGCCAGAGGCGGCTGGGCGCTTATTGAAATTGGCAGTCGAACTCGGGCAGTTCTATATCACATATTCACCGCGAGCAGCAGTAAAAGGACAAGTCTTGGTTGATCTTATCACTGAATTCACTGAGCTCCCAAATGACGAACAGTGCGAAAAACCTAGTATGCCTGAGCCCCAAATTGAAGCTCCTTCGTGGAATTTATTCACGAACGGATCGTCCAACGAATCTCACGCTGGAGCAGGAGTGATATTGATAACGCCAGAAGGGCATCAATTTCACTACGCTATTAGGTTCGATTTCACTGCATCAAACAATGAGGCCGAATATGAAGCACTACTCGCTGGACTAAGGTTTGGCAAAGACATGAGTATAAGAGTGCTTGATATTTACAGTGATTCACAGCTGGTGGTGAATCAAATCTTAGGGGAGTATCAAGCACGGGGCCTGAAGATGATGGCCTATCTAAATAAAACCAAAGATCTGTTGGCGCAATTCGAGAAGTATACCCTCCAGCAAATACCTCGGGATCAAAATTCAAACGCAGATGCCTTAGCCAAACTCGCAAGTGCAAAAGATGCTGACACTTTAAATATAGTGCCAGTGGAGAGATTATGCGAGCCGAGCATACGAGTGGATGACACTAATATGGAAATTCGGATAGAAGATACATGGATGGCACTGTACTTGGAGTATCTCACGAATGGTGTACTACCAGCAGATAGAAACAAAGCCAGGACTCTTCAGAGACAAGCTGCTAGGTATATACTGGTCGATGGTGTTCTTTATCAAAGAGGATACTCCATGCCACTGCTCAGATGTATTACACCGGAAAAGGCTAAAGAGCTGATGAGGGAAGTACATGAAGGTTTCTGTGGGGATCATGCTGGGGGGCAGAGCTTGTCGAAAAAGATTCTGAGGCAGGGTTATTTCTGGCCGACTATGAACGAAGACTCAATGGAGTTTGTGCGAAAATGCGATAAGTGCCAGAGATTTTCCAAGATCCCACACGCAGCTCCCAACGAGTTAAAGCAGATGCAAATTCCATGGCCCTTCGCAGTGTGGGGTATCGATTTAATTGGATCCTTGCCAACGGAAAAGGGTGGAGTAAAATACGCAGTTGTACCAGTCGACTACTTCACCAAATGGGCCGAAGCTGAGCCGCTTGCTACCATAACGACAAAAAAAGTTCTTGACTTTGTCATCAAGAACATTGTTTGCCGATATGGTTTGCCTCGAAAAATTGTCTCAGACAACGACACCCAGTTTGACAGTGACTTATTCACAGACTTCTGCGAAAGGCATGGAATCGTCAAAAGCTTTTCTTCAGTTGCGCATCCACAAGCAAATGGCTAATCGCTTATAAGTGTAAGATCCTTTTAAGATCACTTGTAAAGACATGTTTAGTCCATTTTAATACGAGAATTATAAGGGACTGTGCGTAGCCAGTCATTCTTGCCAACCTTTGTAAAAAAAATTTACAAGTATTTGTTCATTACATGTGTTGTTTTGCAGTATTATAAGTGTTGCATTTCCTACCGAGCAGTAATGTTCGTACAGGTCGTGGTCAAGGCAAGTGACCATGGACCTAAAGCTCCTCAGTCACTTGGGGGGCATATAAGGTACATCGATAGCAAAGCATACCAAGAGGTATGTAAACACATGAACAAAATAAGTGAAAGCATGCTAGGGTACTTAGAGTATTTTTCAAAATTTATATTTTGTTAAATCAAGCCAAAGTACTATGCTAAGTTCGGTCATGCGAACAGATGTTATAATAAGTAGATATATTATAACATCAAAAGGAATTCTTTTACACCGCAAGCAGTACTGCTTGGATGTAATTGTTCAAAGTAAAAGGAAAATGTGCGGCCCATGCAGTAAAATTAAAAAGAAAAAAATTTAGTCTTTACATCACGACCCGTAGGTCGTGTGATTAAAGAAAAATAAAACAACAAAAAATCCTAAGGAGCCTCAGGAGCAGGAGGGTTCTCTGGAGCACTCTGGTCGACCACATCCTCTCCAGCTTCTCCTCCCTCCACTTCGGCGGCTGGCTGAATGCTTGGGGAGGCAGGGACCCTAGCTCTTTCTTCGGCAGCTAACCGAGCAGTGCAGCGGGCTAGCTCGGCTTTCCTAGCATCTTCTGGGAGGTAACTGAAGTTGGCACCTTGGTTGTGTTTCCAAAAATCGTAGAAACACTGAAGTGTCGCGTTCTTATACCTCTCCAGGTCTTTGGCATTAGTGAGCTTGAGTTGTTCCACCTGGCTTTTGAGAACAGCAATGGTCGCGTCCTTAGCAAGATCCTCCTCCCTAAGTTTCTTGACTTCACGCCAGTGGATTCGGCTGGACTCCAGGTATTCATCCCTCTACTTCCTCAAAGTTTCCTGAGAAGCTTGCTTCTCTGCCAGCTCTGCCACTGCAGCATCCTTCTGCTGGGTAACCACCTCCAACTCCCCAGCATGCCTGGCCTCCGCGGCCTTAAGCTGCTCAACAACCTTTGCCCGGGACTGCTCGATGCTAACGATAGCACGAGTATGAGCAGTGGTCATTGTTAGCATGGCCTGCAGTGAAAGGATAAAAGTTAGGCTATATTACAAGAAGGAAAGATAAAAACCAAGAGAAAGAGTACTTACACTAGCCACTTTGTTAAGAGCTCTATTAAGGATCTGATCGACCCCCATGTTCTCAGCCTCAGCCATTGCTTCCTTGCAACGGTCACGCTTCAGGATGTGAGCAAGGTGATCTTTAGCTGATCGCAGGGAACGGCTCGAGAGTCTGGTCCCAGGAAGTTTGGCTTGTTGGGCCTGTTCTTTTTGAGCCGCAGGTGGAGGGTTGGTGGCGGCAGGTGGGGTCTCCTTCTCAGCAGAGGCATGTGTTTGAGCAGAAGGTTGGCCAGAGGGTCCATCCTTGGGAGGATCAGCTGCTCGACCTTTCTTGGCCGAGGGTGCTTGGCTAGATTCGCCATCGTGCCTCCTGGCCGATTTCTTCCGTCGGACCAGGGGGACCTCTTCTTCCTCTTGAGTCTGATATAAGTCGAAAACATTGGGGGAAGCCATCTATGCAGAAAAAGATAAGCATGCAGACAGTAAGACAAAAATAGACAAAAAATCATGGCATATCATAAAAGAGGTAAAGGAAATCACAAAGTTCAATACCCGAGCTACAACTACTTGTCGCTACACTACTGACTCTATTAGTCATACACTCACTCTCTGGCACGAAGAAGTCTAGCCCTAGATTTGGAGTGTACGTAAAATTGTCGTCCCCGTCAAACAAGTGATAGGGAATTGGCTAGCTATTTAAAAGCAAAATAACAGTACCCTTTTCTTCTGAAGACTCATCCAAGTCTATGACAGACTCTGTTGCCTTTTGTTTCCCCTTCCCTTGGGGCGCAGAAGGCCTCTCTGCTGAAGGGACACCAGTGGGTTCCCTGATCGTAACCCCCATTGGCCTCCTTCGGGGAGGGGACGCTGGGGGTTGCTGCTCGGGATGCCCCTCGGCAGTGGCGTCTGCCACCACGGGTTCCCTCGTTTCCTGACGAGGAGCCAGGAGGCCAGACAGCCTCAGGTTTGTTAGGAGTGTGTCTTAAAAGCATGTAAAGACATTTGTTTTTTCTGTGAATAAATAAATACAATGGTTTATTATTATTGTCAGTTTTAGATTGTTAAATTATTGTTTGAATAATTTTGTAAATATCAGAAAAATTCCATATTCATTATTGAGGATGTGATCTTGTATTAGTACGAGAGAATTAAGATCACATGAATGAATAAAAATAGTCAACAACGACAAATTAAAGTTATGGAATTCTTTAATTGGAGTTGTAAGTACGGTTTACCGAGTATCATAATGATACAAATAATCTAGATTCGGATTATTGATGTGGAAAGACATCTCGGTAAAGGTGCTTTATATAATATGATTATATATGACATGGACCGATGTGAATTAAAGTCTTTATCCAAAAACCATTTAACAATAAAGACTTGTAATTCATATCATAACAGATGATCATTTATAGATCAACCTAAATCCTAAGTGTTCATGAACTCCTGTTCATATTTATTAAATCTTTTGATTCACTCGTTAAGGTCTCTTCAAAGAATGAGGCTAATGACTTTTGTTTTGGAGATTTAATATCATGGATGGCTGGGAGCATGTATCAACAATACGGAATCTAATCTTTCTTAACGGATCGTATATTAGTTCCCTTAAGGGTTAATTCTGGAACTGAATGATTTTGAGCTCAAATCTATAATTAGATTATAGATTAATTATTCACTAGTGAATTAATGGTACTTAAGGAATAAGAAGTAAATTAGAAAGGTTAAATGGTAATTCTTCCATTCTAATTTATGAACTAATTAATTAGAGGGTTGAACTATTGCAAGATGGTTATATCTATGGACGACTTAAGAAAAAGATTTCTGTAAAAGTATATCTATAACATAAAGAGTGCAATTCTGAATTTACAATGGAGTAATATCAGAATTAATAAATTAACTATTATAATTAAAGAGTTTAATTATTTAGTTTCAATTTATTGGAGCTTAATGTTATAGGTCCATGGTCCTCGAAATGGCTCAAACAATCACTGTCAAAGGCAAATACAAAAATGGGCAAAAAGGACTTATGTGATAAGTAAAATATTTTTCTATGTATCAAACATAATTATTGATTAATTATGTGTAATTAATTAATTAAGAATTAATTAATTATTTGATTTATCAGAAATATAATTAATTTTGAATTAATTTATTTTTGGGATTTTTTGGTATTTAAATAATAATAAAAATTGGGAAAAATCATATGCCTGCACATGCATGTGGTACACGTGTGGCACAGTGCACAGGCACTGTGCTACACGCATAAGAGATGGACTGAGTCTCTTGATTCCACAATTTTAGTTATTTAAATATTAAATAAATAATGAGATATTTTAATATGATTAAAATATTATTATTTAAACAAAAATCTGATAACTGATCAGTTATTTTGAATTTGTTTAAAATAACAAATATTTTAATATATTGGATATTATTAAATATTGGATATCAGTTTTCATAGAACGTAAGTTTTCAGGAATAGAAAATTATCTAGGATTCTCTCAGAGAAAGAGAACAGTGACAAAAACAAAGGTCATTGTTCTTCACAAAACCTAGGTCCAAACCTTATCAGATCTCATGTGTTGAGAATATCTGATAAATAGTTATTGCCTATTATTTGTATAGCGAGCCCACACTCGTTCTTTGTGTGACTGAGAACATTTTGGAAGATCTTGGTGTGAGATCTCAAGGATTCAGCCATACGAAAAGATAGCAGCAAGGAAGGACCTGAGGTAATGTTTCTATTCTTGTCCTTGATTCAATATATATATGAGTGTGAAGAAGTAGATCTAGAAATCTTATGAGATTAATCTAACAATTTGATTGTTGTTCCGCTGTGCATAATCTCTGATTTGATCAATAAAAACCAACAAGGTTTTCATCAGTGACCAGGGAGTTAACGCTTTTTTCAGCGTCAGCCATTCTGGCCAATGTGTTGGACCTCAACACCATGTCTGGTGTTGGGTTCAGGCGTAACCATGGTCCTGAAAGGCACAAGATACTTTAGAGAAGTGCAAAATAATTTGTTAAGAAAAATAGCGACCAGTGGAAAAGGACATTTACCTCCTCGAGCGAAGGCCAAGTTGTTCGTAGTCATGTCTGGCATGAGGAAATACTCCTGATTATATTTCCCCACGTTGGAGATATGCGTAGTGTCACTCAGGAATGTGCGGTTTGTTTCCTGGTGACAAAGGTGAAAAAAGCTCGTCCCGTACTGTTGAGGGTTGGACTTAAGGTCAAAAAGGAAGTTGACCTCGTGAGGGGTGGGCTCTGGCAATTTTTTGAGTATATAAAGGATATAGAGTGCAGCCAGCATTCTATATCCGTTTGGGGTAATTTGAAAGGGGGCAACACCAAAGTAGTTTGCCACCCCTTGATAGAACAGATGTAGAGGAAGGGTAGCCCCCGCCTCTATGTGGTACCTTGACCAAGCGCTGTAGACGCCCCCAGGCAGGTTAGCTCTCTGGTCAGCAGCCGAGATCTTGAGATTGACCTCGGTAAGAGGATACTTCCTAAGGTAATTGGCAAGCATCCGGGGAGTCACCTAGCTAGTGGGAGAAAGATACCACTCAACATCAGGAAGGTTTGAATGCCGAGGGCGAGCCCTGACCTGAATGCGAGGGTCAGGGGCAATGTTTTCTCAACCACTGGTCGAGGGAACCCTAGCCTATGAATCAGGCTGGGCAGGTGAATTTGGATTGTTTTCAGGGTTTGGTTTCTTCTTGCCTGGAGATTTAGAGCGGGCCATTTGAGGTGGTGATGGTTGAGGTCTAGAAGAAGAAACTCTGGAAAATGGAATCTCGTGAACGCGATGGGCCGGCTGTTCTTCGCCTTCAAGCAGTTGTGCAAGAAGATCTTCGTCGATTGGCCGCTCACCTCCCCACAAATCTGGCATTAAAATCTGCGAACAGAAGAATGGGGAGGTGAGGATGAAGAATCTAGAAAGTTTTTTAGAATAACGCTGGTCGTGTATAAAAGTCAAACTTTTATACAACAACATTCTAACAAAAAACTAATTTTTTCACACGAACAGTTTGAAAAGCAGATCAAAAAGTGAAAGTAAAATTTTTTTTGAAAAAGCTTTTTCAACTCCTTTAAGGGCGGGAAAAACTCAGTTTTTCAGCTAGCATAAAAATTGAATTTTCACTTCGGTTTTACATCCTAAATTCATGATCTCGGCTATCAAACTAACTCGTAACTTCTAAATGGCAAAGAAATATCATCTTATCTACTATCACCCAATAAATCCCCTACCTTCATGCATCTCAACCCAGAAATATAGACAACACAAGGACTTAACAGTTAACCCACAGAGGCATGCACAGCAAAGATAAAAAAGCATAAAGGTTCTGAAACTTACCAGAAGCAAAGGTCGTGGAGATTTGGAAGAGCTTCAAGCGAAGACGAACGGACAGCTGGTTCTTGAAACGCTGAAAGATGGTCTTCGGAGAGATTGAAGGTTCTGATTTTAGGGTTTCCTGAAGGAGAAATAACTTGCGTAAAAAGGAAAAGAAGACTATGAGAAGGCTATATATATTTTTTGTCCGTGGCATGAAAGGAGTAATCATAAGTTTCCTCTTTTCGAAGCATGGGGAAGGGTGATAGCCGTCAATAGGTTACTTGGGGACTGAAAAGTCGTGATTGGACAGGGGTAGGTTACTTTTCCTAAGGATGCACAAACTCCTCTGACAGATCTGGTGGGGTAAACGAAGGGTCGTGTCCTTAAAGTTTATTTATTGTTGGTCGTAATAAATAAACTTGGGGGGCAAATGTTATCCAAAAAACAGGCACGGATGACGTGGCAAGCGATTTCTGAAGACGTGGCTGACACCTGGCAGAGTTCTGTTAGAGTATCGACCAGTAAGACATTACAGGCGCGATGATTGAATTTTTCTTATCACCAGCATGGTCACACATTTCGCATATTTCAATATGATCTTGGGTGAATCAAAGTCAATCTCGAGATTATCTCCTATGATTCTTGATTATCCGATTAATTAGGAGAGAATATCTGTAACAAATTCATGTAATCCTCCTTGAGCCTATAAATAGAAAAAGATAGCTCAAGGAAGGGACTTTTGGCTATTAGATTAACGATTGTACTGTTTATCTCTCTCAGGTTTGTGAAACTCGAAGAACCCTAGTTCTTTGATCACCCCTTTGCGATCTCATATCAATAATAGCTTAAGTGGACGTAGGTCATTACCAGTTTTTGGGGCCGAACCACTATAATTTCTTGTGTCCTTTACTATTTTTGTCATTATATTCATTCCAACACATCCATCCACATCAAGCATTTTGACTCCATGTCAGTTGACTAAAATAAGGGTCAACAGTAACCTAGACTATTTAATGCGTGATGAAGAGCACCTTGATCTTGAACCTTATGATGCAGTCTTGTTGAGCCAATGCCACCATTTTCCATATCCATTTTGAATTATACAATTTTTTTAATTATTTTAAAACAAACTTTTAAAAATAATTAAACTTTGGGTTTTAACACTCAAAAAGTTTCTAAGGCCCAATTTGAATTTAAGTAATTTAGTTCAACAATAATATTAAACAATTTAGTTTTAATAAATTAAAATTCAAGATAATTTCATTTTTTAAATATTTTAATTAAAACAATTTTAATTATGGAAGATAACAATTAAAATATTTTTAATTAAGGAAAATAATCAATATTACTTTGATAAGCCTCCAATCAAGTTAGTTTACACTAGGAGACCATGTGACACATAAGCCGAGGACTACTCTATATCTTAGCTATACTTTAGTTTCAATGTATTTGTTTTATTTCAATTGGTTTATTTTATTTTTATCCAGTTGTATTTTATAATGTAAAGGGGTTAAGTTGTATTAATTATTTTCTAGATCCTAGCTGGCAGTTTCTTTAGTCTGACCAGTTCTTATAAGTAGGGGTTGAGATTCATTTGTAAGGGGGGAGGAAATTAGAAGAGAATAGGCTCTAGGGAGAGAGGAGCCCTCTCGAAAGGCTGTGGTGGGAGATGCTAGTTGGTTTGTAAAAAAAACTTCACATCAATAAAGAGGTTTTCTGTGAGGGATTTCATATAATTGTGTACAAGAATAGATAGTCTACTTCTCAACTAAGAAGATTCTATCAAATTGGTGCGGTGATTGCAGACATGGGCCCTAAGAAAACTAGGGAAAGGAGTGACTCTACTGAAGAGTTCGGGCAAGAAATTGAGCCTTGAAGAAAGAAGTTTCAGACATCAAGAATTCCATGGAGAGCATGGCCAGTCGAATTCAACAGCAGTTACAAGAAACCCTTCAATAATCTCAATGTGAGTTTCTAGAATCTCTGAAGCAACAGTTCAAAACATTTTTGGAAATTCAAGAAAGGTCAAAGAATCACCAAGAGTCAAAGGAAGATGACAATGATGCTATTAGCAGCCAGGAGAAGGGTCAGCACAGAGAATCAGCAACACAAGGTGACCCCCAACAGAAAGAACCATCTTCAAGAATCGGGCGCTGGTCTACTGGTGCATCTCCCCCAGATGTGTTTAGGGGTAGTCAGAATTCAGGAGGCAGCTTCTTCGACCGTGGACAACAGGAAAGTCGATGTCACCATGAGAATCAACTCAAAAGGTTGAATATGCCATCCTTTAATGGTGAGAATCCAGATGGATGGATAATGCAGGCAAAAAGATTTTTTGTTTGCCATGAGTATGAGAAGAGAAGGTTGAGGCAGCCTTCATTTCATTTTTTGTTGATGCTTTATTATGGTATCAATACGAAAGCAACAAAAGGGACATTCACAACTGGGAGGAATTGAAAAGGCTGCTGCTTCGACATTTCCGAGATCAACAAGAAGGGTCCCTGTACGACCTATTTTTGACTGTCAAACAGGAAGGTTCAGTTTCAGAATATAAGAAGAATTTTATAAGGCTCCTGGCACCCTTGGGAACGATTGAACCAACTATACAATTGAGAACTTTCTTAAATGGATTAACCCCATCTCTACGAGCTGAGTTGTGAATCTTGCGGCCAAGGAATGTTGATGAGGCCATGGAAATTGTTCAGGATATCGAGGACAAGAACAAGGTGGCAAGGCAGCGATACAACTAGACCAACAAATCAGCTTTTAATGACACTTCCCTAAAGCCCGTTAAACCTTCACCCAGCACAGCAACCACTGTTGTTCATCGGCTGTCAGAGATAGAAATCCAACTAAAAAGGAAAAAAGGGTTGTGTTTCAGATGTGATGACCTATGTGTTAGGAAACTTATACAAGATATTTATTTATTTTCATGTAGATCTAATATTAAACAAGTTAATATGAGACAACCTACAACATGTGTTCTAAAATTGAATTCAAAGAGAAATAATGATAAGAATACTTACATTATACACAGCGGAATGAATGAGTCTTTCCTTCAGTTTCTCTAACCCTTGTATCCTTTCTATCGCACAGTATTACCAAGAAACTAAACCAATCTTCAATTTTCTTCACAGCCTTCCAAAGTATCCTTAGAATCACCTAGAATAGAGTGGGAAATTCTCAACACATGAGATTGATACAAAGTGAACAAGAGAAAAGAACAATAAGGCTTAGAAAATTAATTATGTTTAGAGAGAATCTAAAACATATCAGAAACATATGATTCAACTTATGATTTCTAACTTGTGTTTTCAACTCTCTCTTAACGTTCCTTTTATAGACTCAATTAGGTCATTTATTTAATTAAAAAATCAATAAAATAATTGCCAATAATCAGTCCTAGGTCGAAATTATCATGGGCTTTAGGCCCGTGAAATTTCCCATTTGACTATAAGTCCATTACACTTAAAATCAAAGCTTGTATTATTTTCTATTGATTTAATTAATTAAATAATTATTTAAATCCTTTATCAAATTAATTATTTATAATTTGAACCTTGATTTATTAATTTAGATGCCAATTTATTTTAATTAATAAATCTACACTAATTTCTCTTTTCATCTCTAAATTGTATAACTGTGTGAAACTATCCAAAATTGACCTGGTCAACTTTGATAATTCTAATTGATAATTGAATCAATTAATTGAGACTATCTAGATGATTTTATCCAAGGTACAGTGGAGACCATGGGCCTATGAAATCAACCTCCAATAAGTTATAATAAATCTAACAAATAAATTTACTAACTTATTAATTCCTCGTGACTCCACTAAAGACTCGGAATTTCACTCTTGAATTCATAGAATGCTCTATAAGCAATATAGATACGTTATTAATTATCCATTGCTACAACCATAATTATCACTCAATCCTCTATAGACGGTCTACAATGAGATGGGACTAAAATATTGTTTTACCCATCGTTGTATTTTATCCTTAAAACACTTAGTTCTTTGCAAATGATATTTCAGTAAACTAATATTAATTAATGAAATGAGATCTCTATCATTTAACACATTGAACCAAAATAAAAGGAAACCATCGTTTCACTTCTTCATCAGAAGCCACAGATGTTCATATCTATGATTAACACTCCCACTCAATTATACTACCGAGTTCCCAAGATGTAAGTATGGGCTAGTCCGTAGGGGTAAGTTAGTAACGAACACGTCAAAGAACTCAAATAATACAATCAGTTAGAATACTAATCACTCAGAATTGAGATTGAATTGACCTATGGTCAACTATATGATATGACTAGAATAGGTAATAATGGTATGTTTACTTATCATATCTACTGTCAATATCGGTCCTGCCCGATGTAACAAATACATCTGATCTTATCTATTTTGCTAATGTTCTGGAAATAACATAACAATACAATGTGTAAGTAGATCATACCGTAGATTGGCAAGTCAGTGTAAATCCTGTGCACTGACTAATCTTATGACTAACTTATTTTGAACATATAATCATATTTATATTCCATTATGCTTACGTTACCATAAATATGATTAGCTATATGCTCGAGATTTAATAGAAGTTTATACTAAACAAATAATCATGAAAATAAAACATGTGAGCAAAGTAATTGACCATGTCAAAAAATGATTTCTATTCTTTTATTGATAATAAATGAGATTACAAAGAAATGAGATTTTAATTAGGGCATAAACCCCCAACAAACTCCCACTTGCACAAATTTAAAATAATGCCTTAATTCTACTAATCCCATTTCCTTGATATGCTTATCAAATGTAGCTTCTGGTAGTGTCTTCGTAAACAGATCTGCAAGATTGTCTTCAGATGCAATCTTCATAACCTTCACATCTCCCTTGGCCACATTTTCTTGAATTATATGATACTTCCTTTTTATATGCTTACTCCTCTTGTGACTACGAGGTTCTTTCGAGTTGGCTATCGCTCATGTATTGTCACAAAACAACATAAGCGGCTTATCCATTTCTGAAATAACACCAAGATCTTAATAGAACTTCTTTAGCCAGACTATTTCCTTAGCTGCTTCTGACACGACTATGTACTCAGCCTCCGTGGTGGAATCTGAGATTGCAGACTGCATTACGCTTCTCCATATCACATCTCCACCCCCAAGAGTAAACACCATTCCTGAAGTAGACTTCCTGTCATCGACATCAGTCTAAAAATCTTAATCGGTGTAGCCTACAGGGTTCAGAACACCACCCTTGTAGACTAACATATAATCCCTAGTCTGCCTTAAATACTTCAGAATATGCTTAACTGCTATCCAATGTTTCGATCCTGGGTTTGACTGTGTAACGTCCTGCATTTCGGGTACCTTTAAACAACTCGGGTCGGGATTTTTTACCCTGAGGTAAGAATATTATTTTAAATAATATTATATTTGTTTGGAATTTATTTTCATGAGTTATTGCTAGAAAATTTATGAATTTTGTGATTTAAAAGTCAAGATAAGACTTTTGGTCTTGGACAGACACGAAAACCCTGATCGGGTAAAAATCTTAGAAAATAAAATGAAAAACTTTGGCAAATATATTTTGGGCAAAAAATACATTCATAAAAATAAAAAGTTTGGTAAAAAGTAATAAACCTAAGAGAAAATGGAATTTTTATGGCATTTTGTGTTAAATGCATAATTTTACCGAAATGAGAAATTTTATTCCATGAATGGACCTTAGGTTAAATTTTATTGTGTGATTAATTAAATTAAATGTGAGAGACATTTAATTTAATTATTATGTGTTAAGTTTTGTTTTTAATACTTAATAAGAGTGAAAAATGCTATAGAAAGTCAATTTGGATTTTTCTTCTTAGGAAATATTGATTCGCCTTTATAAAAAAAAAATTAAAATTAAAATTAAATAAAAAAATAATATAAATGCATATATAGGAAGAGGTGGCCGATGTTGGGGTTTTATGCCCTAATTAAAACCAAAATTCTTTGTAATCTCATTTATTATTAATAAAATAATAGAAATCATTTTTTGACTTGGTCAATCACTTTGCTCACATGTTTTATTTTCATGATTATTTGTTTAATATAAACTTCTATTAAATCCCGAGCATATAGCTAATCTTATTTATAGTGACGTAATCACAGTGAAATATAAATATGATTATATGTTCAAAATAAGTTAGTCCTAAGATTAGTCAGTGCACAGGATTTACACTGACTTGCCAATCTACGATATGATCTACTTACACATTACAGTGTTATGTTCTTTCCAGAACATTAGCAAAGTAGATATGACTAGAATAGATAATATGTTCTTTCCAGAACGTTATTATTTATTCTGGTCATATCATATAGTTGACCATAGGTCAATTCAATCTCAATTTTGAGTGGTTAGTATTCTAAATAATTGTATTATTGGAGTTCTTTGACTTGTTCGTTACCAGCTTACCCTACGGATTAGCCCATACTTACATCTTGGGAACTCAGTAGTATAATTGAGTGGGAGTGTTAATCATAGATATGAACATCTATAGCTTCTGATGAAGAAGTGAAACGATGGTTTTCTTTTAGTTTGGTTCAAGGTGTTAAATGATAGAGATCTCATTTCAGTAATTAAATTAGTTTACTGAAATATCATTTACAAGGAACTAAGTGTTTTAAGGATAAAATACAATGAGGGTTAAAACGGTATTTTAGTCCTTTCTCATTGTAGAACGTCTATAGAGAATTGAGTGACAATTGTGGTTGTAACGATGGATAATTAATATCATATCTATATTTGTTATAGAGCGTTCTATGAATTCAAGAGTGCAATTCCAAGTCTATAGTGGAGTCACGAGGAATTAATTAAGTTAGTAAATGTATTTGTTAGATTTATGATAACTTATTGGAGCTTGATTTCATAGGCCCATGGTCCCCATTGTACCTTGGATAAAATCATCTAGATAGTCTCAATTAATTGATTTAATCATCAATTAGAATTATCAAAGTTGACCAGGTCAATTTTGGATAGTTTCACAGTGTTATGTATTTTTTAGAAGAAAAGAGAAATTATGACAGATTTACTAATTAAGATAAATTGGTATCTAAATTAATAAATAACTTTAAATCAAGGTTCAAATTATAAATAATAATTTGATAAAGGATTTAAATAATTATTTAATTAATTAAATAAATAGAAAATAATACAGGCCTTGATTTTAAGTCCAATGGGCTTATAATCAAATGAGAAATTTCACGGGCCTAAAGCTCATGATAATTTCGACCTAGGGCTTCAAATTGGCTATTATTTTATTGATTTTTTAATTAAATTAAATGGCCTAATTATGTATATAAAAGGAGTGCTTACAGAGAAATCAAAACAGAAGTTTAATCACTGGTTTTTTTGATAGTTTTAGATTCTCTCTAAACATAAGTCATTTTCTAAGCCTCTTTGTTATTTTCTCTTCTTCTCTCTATATCTACCTCATGTGTTGAGAATTGCCTACACTAGTCTAGGTGATTCTAAAGATACATTGGAAGATTGTGAAGAAAATAGAAGATCGGTTCAGTTTCTTGATAATACTCTGCGACAGAGAGGATAAAAGAGTTAGAGAAACTGAAGGAATGACTCTTTCATTCCGCTGCGTATACTGTAAGTATTCTATTCTTTGTTTCTCTTTGAATTCAATTTTAGAAACATGTTTTAGGCTATCTCGTATTAATTTGTTTAATATTAGATATACATGAAAATAAATAAAGATCTTGTATAAGTTTCCCAACAACTGGCCTCAGAGCCTTTGATAATCTTTATTTTCATGTATGAATATGTGTTAAAATTGGATTATTTGATATGCTTAAATAATTAGATGGTTTTTATGTTTTTATGAAGCATATTGATTTTATGTGAATTTAGCAATTTTTTAGGTTATTTTGTTGTGTTTTCTATGATATTAATTTTATATATGCTTTATTTTGTGTAAAACATGTTAAAAACTAATTAGAAAATTGTTTTGGTTTGAAAAATTGCACAAAAAAAAAATTTCAAAAATTTTTGCCTGGCAGCCATGCGCGTGTGTGTCCAGCCCAATTTAAATTTTTTTTTTTTTGAAAATTAAAGAAAATTAAATTTGTGGAAATAAATTATTTATAATCAAAACCAAAAAAAATATTTTTTGTTTTGTATTTAATTTTTTTAAAAAAATAAGATATTTTTGTTAGTTGGGATTTCAATAATTAGATATTTTCTACAAAGATTAAAATTCAAATTTAAAAATGGACTAATAACTTAATTTTAAATCTTTTAATATATTAAAATATTAGAATTATGATATCATATATTTAAGATATTTTCATTTAAATTCTTGATTTTTTTATTAAATCTTTATTTGAAAGTATAAATATCTTTTTATTATATAGTTTTTAATATTTAAATTATTTGAAATTTGAATATTGTTAGTTAGATATTTTTATGGATATTTGAATTTGATTAATTGTTTTGAGATATTTTAGGATTGTTATAACTATTTATATTTTATTTTATTTTTAATGGTTAAAATATTAGCTAATAGTTATAACAACACAAGATATTTTTGGAAAATAGTTAAGATATTGATTTTAAAATTTAAAATTGGTTAAATTTTGAAAAATATCATTTTTTTCAACCAATTAATAAAATATTTTTTTAATAAATGAGATTTAAATTAACTTTGGTTAATTGTTGATAAATCCTATTTAAATTAAATTAATATTTTTTTTCTTCGAATTAACCTAAAATCAAGTTGATTGTTGATAAGTGAAATTTAAATTAACTATTGTTAATTGTTGATAAATTTCATTTAAATTGACTTATTTTTTGTAAAAATTTGATTAATTTTAATTTTTTTGATAAATTCTAGATAATTAATTGTGGTATTTTTGCAAATGAAATAAATTGTGGTATTTTTGCATAAATTCATAGAATTGCTCATATAGTAACATGATTAGGCCCATCCAATTATAACATGTCTGTTTACACTATATGTGGTATTTTGGCAATTGGGCTTAGATGCATACAATGACCCATATGTATGTTAGATATATGGTATTTTGCCAAATAAAATATTTATAAAATGATAGGTTTTATTTGGGCCCATTAGAAAATGTAAAGTTTAAATTTCTCTCTTGTGGGTGATTCCACTTGTGAAGGCCCATTTGCTTTGCATGACTATAGTGGGCCTAATCAATTAATAACAATTAATAAAACGAAGGTTTAAATTCCTGTCTTTTGGACCTTGTATGGAAGATAGGGGGCCTTTGTAGTGGGAACGATATACTGGACCCAGCCCTCCTCCATACAAGCCCAATTGTTAACGCCCATTTACCTGAGTTGGACTTAATTGTATAGGTTCATTATATTAGTTAAAGCTAAATATTGATTAGAAACAAATTAATTCTAAATTAATTGAATTTGTTTCAATGTGACACTTCATAATTAACAGGAAATTACAGGACTTTGGTTTTAAAAATTTTAATCTGTTTAATTTTTTTTTGGGAAAACCACAGTCATTAATTTTCTAAAAATAAATAATAAAAATACTAATTTTAATTTTATAATGAGCTTATTTTAAGAATTTTATTCGATCTCCACCGTTGTTTTAACATAGTCAATAGCTTAATGGGGTCTCGAGGCGCTTTGATTCGTCCCCCTACGGAAGGTGTTCATTAGTTATTTTGACAAGGTTATATTTCGAAAGATAGATAATTATAGGTCAAATTCTACTAGACTCACCCCTACGGTGACTACTAGGACTAAATCTATGATTATTGAAACTGTGGGTCTAGCTCATAAAATAAGAGATTTTGTTTTCTTATTTTTATAGAATAGAAGATTGTTAATAGTGGTGTCCATTATTAAATGAGTTTACAACTCTATTTAACTAGTGGTATTTTTTACTCTCTCCTACCGGGACAAGGATATCATAGATTAGTTAAAAACCTAAAGAAATAGAGATATGATTGTTTTTAGTATTTTTTTCTCATATCTTACATATTTTGGTATATGTTGTGCTATTTCTTGAATTTTGAGTGAATAGAAGTTTTATTGATCAAATATGATTGATTTCTATTTTATTGATAATTTTTAGTTTTAAGCTAAGTAGTGTCTGTGTCTACTCCCATCCTTTCTCAACTTTCGATGGAGAAACTCACCAGAGAAAACTTCCTTAATTGGAAGCAGAATATTAACATCGAGTTGATTGGTGACAACTCTGAATTCGTCATGATTGAGGAATCCCCAGAACGAGCATTGTGTCCGCACGTTTGTGATGGCACCGTAAATGCTCGTGATGGCACCGTAAATGCTTGGATATCACTGTCTCCGCACATATGTGATGACACTGTGAATGCTCGGATGGAACCATGTCTGCACATTCATAATCAACTCAACTATGGTCTGACGTATCCCATGAACGAGCTTCATATTTTTGAGCCCGTCATGGGTGGACCTAGTAAAGGAGGAGAAAATAAGACTATTGTTGTTGCTGCTGATCCAGCTAAGGCTAAAGCTAACCAAGCTTCGTCTTCAAAAGCTGGAAACAAGAGGAAAGGTGGACAAATCAACAACCCCAAGCCTGCAAAGGATGCAAGGACAAGTGCACAACCCAGTGCACAGATGCCTAAGGGGAAGAACAAGCAAAGCAAGAAAGGTAAAGGTAAGTGTTTTCATTGCAAAGAGAAGGGGCATTGGAAACAAGATTGCCCCAAGTTTCTAGCTGCGAAAAACAAAGGTAATGATTATAGTTCATTTATCTTAGAAACATGTGTTTTAGAGAATGATAAATCCGTTTGGATTATTGATTTTGGATCTACCAACCATGTTTGTAACTCTTTACAGCTTCTTGAATCGTGGGAGGAAGTGAACGAAGGCGGCTTAAAGCTTATAGTTGGGAACAGAGCGTTCGTTAAGGTCCAAGCTAGAGGTATTGATGAGCCCTGTGTTTACCAACTGAAGGCAAATCAAATAGTGGTATTCCTGGTTCTTTATGTAGATGATATCTTACTCATTGGAAACAATGTTAAGAAATTATCAGAAGTGAAGAATTGGCTGAGCACTCAATTCCAGATGAAGGAATTGGGTGAAGCAAGTTATGTTCTAGGTATCCAAATCATCAGAGACAGAAAGAATAGTCTCTTAGCATTATCTCAAGCAAATTACATAGATAAAGTGCTTGAACGTTTCTCAATGACAAATTCCAAGAAAGGGCGTCTACCGTCCCACCATGGAATTCATCTTTCAAAGAAGCAGTCTCCCCAGACTCCTAAAGTGGAAGATGCAATGAGAAAAGTTCCTTACGCATCTGCAGTTGGAAGTCTGATGTATGCCATGTTGTGTACTAGACCAAACATCTGCTACACAGTGGGAGTAGTGAGCAGGTATCGGTCAAACCTAGGACTGGAACATTGGATAGCAGTTAAGCATATCCTGAAGTATTTAAGACGGACTAGGGATTATATGTTAGTCTACAAGGGTGGTGTTCTGAACCCTGTAGGCTACACCGATTCAGATTTTCAGACTGATGTCGATGACAGGAAGTCTACTTCTGGAATGGTGTTTACTCTTGGGGCTGGAGCTGTGATTTGGAGAAGTGTAAAAGCAGTCTACAATCTCAGATTCCATCATGGAGGCTGAGTACATAGCTGCGTTAGAAGTAGCTAAGGAAATAGTCTAGCTAAAGAATTCTATTCGGATCTTGGTGTTATTCGAGAAATGGATAAACCGCTTGTGTTGTTTAGTGACAATACAGGAGTGATAGCCAACTCGAAAGAACCTCAAAGTCACAAGAGGAGTAAGCATATAGAAAAGAAGTATCACATTATTCGAGCATATGTGGCTAGGGGAGATGTGAAGGAGGTTATGAAGATTGCAACTTAAGACAATCTTGCGGATCCGTTTACAAAGACACTACCAGAAGCTACATTTGATAAGCATATCAAGGATATGGGATTAGTAGCATAAAGGCATTAGTTTCAATTAGTGCAAGTGGGAGTTTGTTGAGGTTTTATGCCCTAATTAAAATCCAAATTCTTTGTAATCTCATTTATTATCAACAAAAGAATAGAAGTCATTTTTTGAGTTGGTCAATCACTTTGCTCACATGTTTTATTTTCATGATTATTTGTTTAATATAAACTTCTATTAAATCCCAAGCATATAGCTAATCTTATTTATAGTGGCATAATCATAGTGGAATATAAATATGATTATATGTTCAAAATAAGTTAGTCCTAAGATTTGTCAGTGTACAGGATTTACACTGACTTGCCAATCTACGATATGATCTACTTACACATTACAGTGTTATGTTCTTTCCAGAACATTAGCAAAGTAGATAAGATTAGATGTACTTGTAACATCGGACAGGACCGATATTGACAGTTGATAATAAGTTAACATACAGTTATTATCTATTCTAGTCATATCATATAGTAGACCATAGGTCAATTCAATCTCAATTTTGAGTGGTTAGTATTCTAACTGATTGTATTATTGGAGTTCTTTGACTTGTTTGTTACTAGCTTACCCTACGGACTAGCCCATACTTACATCTTGGGAACTCGGTAGTATAATTGAGTGGGAGTGTTAATCATAGATGTAATGCCCCAAATTCTCCGATGTGTTTAACGGCATGAATAGTAGGCCGGGAGGGCCATACTTGCTTAGTTATGTTATTAATTGATAAATGCATGTATATGTTGATTATATTATGATATGATGTGAAATGCATGCACGTGAGTCCATAATTCTCATTACAGGTAGAAGGTTTGGGAAGAAAGGCAAGCTGAGTCCTAGATTTGTAGGTCCATTTGAGATCCTGGAGAGGGTTGGTCAGGTGGCTTACAGATTGGCTTTGCCTCCGGCGTTGTCTGCCGTGCATAATGTATTCCATGTATCAGCTCTTCGGAGGTATGTATCTGATGTGGGCCATATTCTAAGTTATGAAGATCTGGAGCTTGAGCCAGATCTCTCCTTTGAGGAGCAGCCAGTTCAAATACTTGATAGAAAGGACAAGGTCCTCAGGAATAAGACAATACCTTTGGTTAAGGTATTGTGGAGGAACAGCAAGGTCGAGGAGACGACCTGGGAGCTGGAGTCAGATATGCAGAGTCAGTATCTCGAGCTGTTTAGGTAAATTTCGGGGACTAAATTTCGGGTTTAGTCTCAAATATTTTTGTATGAATTTCCTTAATGGGTTTAAAACCAGATAAGGATCATTAATCCTTACAAATGATTTTTATTAAAATGACCAAATTGCCCAAAATAATAATAATGAATTATGAGTGTCATAATTAATCTGAGTATACTGTATGAATAACTATAGTATTAGCTAGCGTAACTAGATTGAACATTGGAGGGTGAAAACCTGTTGAGTGCTAAGGACTCCAAATAAGTCAACTTATATTGTGTGGCTGCAAAATGAAACGACTATTGTATTGTATGTTAGTATACACATGCACATATATACACTATCGTAGAAAGTTGCTTAGAGACGTTAGTCTAGTGAGTGTTGATTTAGAAAATATGAACGGTAGATATCCGTCAAATCCTAGACGGCTGATCCCCATCACACTGCTTGATTTTATTATGTTCGGTTCAATACTGCAACGAGTGGCCACGAGGTGAGGATTGCTGGTTAAACCTAGGGGCGCCAAAATGAATGGGACCTAGGGGCCCTCATGCTTACTTAATCAGTGAACAGTTAGAACCCGAGCAAGAGCTTTGATAGGTTATTCCCGAATAGCATCTGTGAATATTGGTCATTCAGTGAGAGCGCCTAGAGATTCTAGGGGTTGCCAAGTTTGAGTGAGGCTGTAAAACCATGTAAATTTGATTACACTCTTGGATATGTAGTGATTCCCTAGGTAACTTGATGGTTACCCTTGTGAGGGATTTACTCTTGGATAAGTAGCGATGCCCTAGATAAAATGATGGTTACCCTTCGGTTCTCTCTTACAGATTAGCATTTATGCTGGAGGGCGTGTTATGCCAAAATTGTTGGAAATTGTCAAGCGTTGGTCTCGAATTTTATTGTGATATATTATATCTGGTTGCTCTGGGATTTTCTGAGTGCAGGGATATATTTGTTGATAAGATATAGTCGTGATAAAATATATCTTCTTGTTCTGAGATTTTTTGAGTGCGGGAATTTATCTGTTTATATGAAATAATTTGTCATTGGTTATCAAGCATGACCATAATTTTTCTAGGACGCTTTTTCATTCTTGAAATTGATTGTGTAGGGTCTGGATGGATCCAAAACCCTAATTCTCTACATGCTTTTGTTTCAAGGTTGAACTTACTAATCGTTTTCGCTTACCTAGTTGTTTCTAGTTGTCGGTAAGAACAAGGGCAAGGCAGAGCAGTGAGCGCTGAAGTTTACCTTGCAAATGTACATGTGGACCGACCTTTGGGGAAGCCGTTTTATTTTGGAAATGTTGTGTAATTTTCCTAAACTAGGTTCACTCTACTCTTTATAAAATATTTTTGTAATTAAATGTTAAGTATGGCCATACGACATTTTTAAAAGTTTTTTTTTATACGGGTTTTGAGACTTTTTTTAAAAGAAAACATTTATATTTCTGCATTATCGAGTCTTGGAAATCCAGGTCGCTACAGACTATACCTGTTCACTACTCCCACTACATAGTAGATATCTGGTCTAGTACAAATCATAGGATACATCAAACTTCCAACTGCAGATGTGTAAGGAACTTTTCTCATTGCATCTTCCTCTTTAAGAGTCTGGGGAGACTACATCTTTGAAAGATGAATTCCATGGCGAGACGGTAAATGTCCTTTCTTGGAATTTGTCAATGAGATTCGTTCAAGCACTTTATCTATGTAAGTGCTTGAGATAGAGCTAGGAGTCTGTTCTTTCTATCCCTAATGATCTGGATACCTAGAACATAACTTGCTTCACCCGAATCCTTCATCTGGAACTGAGTGCTCAACCAATTCTTCACATCTGAAAATTTCTTAACATTGTTTCCAATGAGTAAGATATCATCTACATAAAGAACCAGGAATACCACTATTTGATTTGCCTTAAGTTGGTAAACACAAGGCTCATCAATATTTTTGTCAAATCCATAGGTTTTGATTATTTCATCAAGTCTAAGATTCTAGGAACGAAACGAGAAGCTTGCTTAAGTCCATAGATGGACCTTTTCAACTTGCAAACTTTTCTTTCTTGTCCAGCTACTTTAAATCCTCCTGGCTGATCTTTATAAATGACTTCGTCAATCTTTCCATTAAGAAAAGTTGTCTTGACGTCCATTTGCCAGATCTCGTAGTCGAGAGTGGCTGTTATGGATAGAAGGATGCGAATGGACTTGAGATGGCTACAAGACTAAAAGTTTCCTCATAGTCAACGCCTTCTCTTTGGGTATAACCCTTCGCCACTAATTGAGCTTTATAAGTGTCGATATTTCCATCAACACCTCGTTTCTTCTTGTAGATCCACTTGCACCCAATGGCCCTAAAGTCCCTAGGTGCTTCAAAAAGATCCCAGATAGAATTTGAGTACATGGACTCCATTTCCTGTTTCATGGCTTCGAGCCATTGTTCCTTTTCAGGGCTATCCATTGCCTGTTTGAAAGATGACAGATCATCATCACTAGTGTCACTAACAACCATATTGGTTTCACCATCCATACCATAGCGAACTGGGTTCCTAGAAACCCTCTCACTACTACGAGGCTCCGTGACTGTTTGCTCAGGAACAATGGTACTTTCTTCATTTAAATAGACTTGCGTCAGTTGGACATGAAGAGTGGGAATTTCATCATCAACTCGCGTTGATGACGATGGAACATTGGTTGGAGTCAATTCTGTAACCATTTCCTCTAAAACTACTTTGCTGTGTGGTTTGAAGTTTTGGACATAGTCATTTTCTAGAAAAGTAGCATTCGTAGAAGTAAACACTTTCTTTTCTGAATGACTATAGAAAAGTCCACCCCGAGTACCTTTAGGATAGCCAACAAACATGCAAACTTCAGTTCGCGATTCTAGCTTTCCTTCCTTTTTCCTCAGGACGTGGGCGGGACACCCCCGGATTCTATAATGGCGTAAACTAGGTTCACGTACATTCCAACGTTCTAAAGGTGTTTTGGGGATTGATTTAGACAGGATGGCATTGAGAATTTCGTTCGCGGTTTCAATTGCATGTCCCCAGAATGAAGTTCATAGAGTTGAGTAACTAAGCATGCATCTAACCATTTCCAATAAAGTTCTGTTTCAGTGTTCCGCTACACCATTTTGTTGCGGAGTACCTGGGGTAGTAAGTTGTGATAAAATCCCAAGTTCAGTTAAATGATCATGGAACTGCATATCCAAATATTCTCCACCCCTATCAGATCGCAAGATCTCTAACATTTTACCTAATTGGTTCTGAGCCATCGCTAGGAATTCCTGAAACTTTGAAAATTTTTCTGATTTCCTATGCATTAGGTAAAGACATGAGTATCTAGAGTGATCATCAATGAAAGTGACGAAATACTCAAAATCACCCCTGGCTTGTACATTCAAAGGTCCACAAACATCTGATTGCACAAGTCCAAGTGGTTCTTTGGCCCTATCACCCTTTGCAGAGAATGGACACTTGGTCAATTTGCCTTCTTGACAAGATTCACAGACAGGTAATTCACCTAAGGTGAGTTCCCTCAAAGGCTCATCCTTTGTAAGTATTTGAATCCTATCATAGCCAATGTGACCTAGACTCAAGTTCCATAAATACGTCATATTATTGTTATTGGTCTTTTGACGTTTATTGAGCAAGGGGTTCGTTAGGTCGCAGAATATAAAGCCCGTTTTCCAAACATGCAATACACAATTGTGATCCATTGAATGAAATATATATATTTATATATTAGAACTGATGAAAGTCATAAGAAATTGTTCTAATTGCAACATGGAAACTGAAATTAAATTTCTAATAAATTCTGGAATAAAAAATACATCATTTAAGATTAAAAATTTATTTTCGAACTTTTGACGAGCTCTTCCCCTAGCTTGGACCGCAACGAACGCTCCATTCCCAACTCTAAGCTTTAAGCCGCCTTAATCCACTTCCTCCCACGATTCAAGAAGCTGTAAAGAGTTAGAAACATGGTTGGTAGATCCAGAATCCATAATTCAAACAGATTTATCATTCTCTAAAACACATGTTTCTAAGATAAATGAACTATAATCATTACCTTTGTTTTTCGTTGCTAGAAACTTGAAGAAAACTTGTTTCCAATACCCATTCTCTTTGCAGTGAAAGCACTTATCTTTATCTTTCTTATTTTTCTTGTTTATCCCCTTAGGCGTCTGTGCATTTGGTTGTGCACTCATCTTTGCAGCCTTTGCATGCTTGGGGTTGTTTTTTTGTCCACCTTTCCTCTTGTTTCCAGGTTTCGAAGACGAAGCTTGGTTAGCTTCAGCCTTAGCTGGATTAACAGCAGTAGTAGTCTTATTTTCTCCTCCCATACTAGGTCCACCCATGATAGACTTGAAAGGCTGATGATCGTTCATGAGCTATGTCAGACTATAGTTGAGTTGATCAAGAACATGCGGACACGGTGCCATCAGAGCATTTACGGTGCCATCATGAACGTGCGGAGATAGTGCTATCCAAGCATTTATGGCGCCATCAAGAACGTGCGGAGACGGTGCTCGTTTTGTGGATTCCTCAGTCATGAAGAATTTGGAGTTGTCACCAATCAACTCTATGTTGATATTCTGCTTCCATTTTAGGAAGTTTTCTCTAGTGAGTTTCTCCATCTAAAGTTGAGAAATGATGGGAGTAGACACAGCCATATTTAAAACTGCCAATTATCAATAAAATAAAAATCAATCACTTTTTCTGAATAAAACTTCTATTCACTCAAAATTCAAGAAATAGCACAACATATATAAAAAATATGTAAGATATGAGAAAAAAGTACCAAAATAATTATATCTCTATTTCTTTAGGTTTTTAACTAATCTATGATATCCTTGTCCCGGTTGGTGAGAGTAAAAAATACAACTAGTCAAATAAAGTTGTAAACTTATTTAATAATGGACACCATTATTAACAACCTACTATTCGATCAAAATAAGAAAATAAAATCTCTTATTTTATGAGCTAGATCCACGATTTCGATAATCAATAGATTTAGTCCTAGTAGTCACCGTAGGGGTGAGTTTAATAGAATTTGACCTATAATTATCTATCTTTCGAAATCTAACCTTGTCAAAATAACTAATGAACACCTTCTGTAGGGGGAAAAATCAAAGCGTCTCGAGACCCCATTAAGCTATTGACGTTGTTAAACAAACGGTGGAGATCGAATATAATTCTTAAAATAAGCTCATTATAAGATTAAAAATAATATTTTTATTATTTATTTTTAGAAAATTAATGACTATGGTTCTCCAAAAATTTGAAAAATATTAAATTTTGAAAACCAAAGTCCTATAATTTCTTATTAATTCTAAAGTGTCACATTGAAACAAATTCAATATATTTAGAATTAATTTGTTGCTAATCAATATTTAGGTTTGACTAATATAATGAACATATACAATTAAGTCTAACTCAGGTAAATGGACCTTAAATACTTTGGTTGTATGGAGAAGAGTTGGGTTCAGTATGTCGTTCCCACTACAAAGGCCCCCATACTTCCATACAAGGTCCAAAAGACAAGAATTTAAACATTCGTTTTATTAATTGTTATTAATTGATTAGGCCCACTATAGTCATGCAAAGCAAATGGGCCTTCACAAGTGTAATTACCCACAAGAGAGGAATTTAAACTTTACATTTTCTAATGGGCCCAAATAAAACCTATCATTTTATGAATATTTTATTTGGCAAAATCCATATATCTATCTAGCAAACATATGGGCCACTATACGCATCTAAGCCCAATTGCGAAAATACCAGACATAGTGCAAACAGACATGTTATAATCTGATGGGCCTAATCATGTTACTATATGAGCAAGTCTATGAATTTATGTAAAAATACCACAATTAGTTTTCTAGAATTTATCAAAAAATTCGAATTACTTAAATTTTTACAAAAACTAAGCCAATTTAAATGAAATTTATCAATAATTAACAATAGTTAATTTAAATTTCATTTATTAACAATCAACTTGGTTTAGGTTAATTTGAAAAAAAAATATTAATGTAATTTAAATAGGATTTATCAACAATTAACCAAAGTTAATTTAAATCCCATTTATTAAAAAAAATATATTTTATTAATTGGTTGAAAAGAATATCTTACCTATTTTTCAAAAAATATCTTGTTTTGTTACAACAATAAGCAAATATTTTAACCATTAAAAAAATATATATTAATAGTTATAACAACCCTAAAATATCTCAAAACAGTTAAACAAATTCAAATATTCATGAAAATATCTAACTAACAAATTTCAAATTTTAAATAATTTAAATATTAAAAACTATAGAATAAACATATATTTATATTTTCAAAGAAAGATTTAATAAAAATAACAATCATTTAAAATAAAATATCTTTAATATCTCATATCTTAATTCTAATATTTTAATGTATTACAAGATTTAAAATTAAGTTCTTAGTCTATTTTTAAATTTGAATTTGAATTTTTGTAGAAAATATCTAATTATTTAAATCTCAACCAACAAAAATATCTTATTTAAAAAAAAAATTAAAAGAAAAAAAAATCTGATATTTTTGGCTTTGATTATAAATAATCAATTTTCACATTTTTATTTCTTTAATTTAAAAAAAATTAAAAAAAGTTATGGATGAACAGTCACCGTGTGCAGGGGTGCAGGCGTGGATTGGCTGGGCTGCAAGGGATGCACGCGTATTGGCAGGCACGGTGCACGGGTGTGCGGGCGGGCGAGCTAGTGTGCGCACACATGTGCAATTTTTCAAACAAAAATGTTTTCTAATTAATTTTTACCATGTTTTATACAAAATAAATCATATATAAAAATTAATGGCATAGAAAACATAACAAAATAACCTAAAAATTACTAATAATCACATAGAATTCAATATGCTTCATAAAATCATGAAATCCATCCAATTACTCAACACATCAAATAATTCAATTTTTAACAAGTGCATGCATTAAAATAAAGATTACCAAAGGCTCTGATACAAGTTATTAGGAAACTTATACAGGATCTTTATTTATTTTCATGTAGATCTAACATTAAACAAATTAATATGAGACAACCTAGAACATGTTTTCAAAATTGAATTCAAAGAGAAATAATGATAAGAATACTTACATTATACGCAACTGAATGAATGAGTCATTCCTTCAGTTTCTCTAATTCTTGTATACTTTATGTCGCAGAGTATTACCAAGAAACTGAACCGATTTTCAATTTTCTTCATAGCCTTCCAAAGTATCCTTAGAATCACATAGACTAAAGTGCGTAATTCTCAACGCATGAGATAGATACAAAGAGAAGAAGAGAAAAGAACAATAAGGCTTAGAAAATGACTTATGTTTAGAGAGAATCTAAAACATATCAGAAACTTATGTTTCAACTTATGACTTCTAACTTGTGTTTTTACTCTCTCTTAACATTCCTTTTATAGACTCAATTAGGTCATTTATTTAATTAAAAAATTAATAAAATAATAGTCAATAATCAGCCCTAGGTCAAAATTATCATGGGCTTTAGGCCCGTGAAATTTCCCATTTGATTATATGTCCATTTGACTTAAAATCAAGGCCTGTATTATTTTCTATTGATTTAATTAATTAAATAATTATTTAAATCGTTTATCAAATTAATTATTTATAATTTGAACCTTGATTTAAAATTATTAATTAATTTAGATACTAATTTATTTTAATTAATAAATCTGCCATAATTTCTCTTTTCTTCTCTAAATTGTATAACTGTGTGAAACTATCCAAAATACACCTGGTCAACTTTGATAATTCTAATTGATAATTGAATCAATTAATTGACACTATCTGGAGGATTTTATCCAAGATACAGTGGGGACCATGGGCCTATGAAATCAAGCTCCAATAAGTTTTCATAAATCTAACAAATAAATTTACTAACTTATTAATTCCTCGTGACTCCACTAAAGACTCGGAATTGCATTCTTGAATTCATAGAACGCTCTATATGCAATATAGATACATTATTAATTATCCATTGTTACAACTATAATTAACACTCAATCCTCTACAGACGGTCTATAATGAGCTGGGACTAAAATACTGTTTTGCCCCTCATTGTATTTTATCCTTAAAACACTTTGTTCCTTGTAAATGATATTTCAGTGAACTAATATTAATTAATGAAATGAGATCTCTAACATTTAAAACCTTGAACAAAACTAAAAGGAAACCATCGTTTCACTTCTTCATTAGAAGCTATAGATGTTCATATCTATGATTAACACTCCCACTCAATTATACTACCCAACTCCCAAGATGTAAGTATGGGCTAGTCCGTACGGTAAGCTGGTAACGAACAAGTCAAAAAACTCAAATAATACAATCAGTTAGAATACTAATCACTCAGAATTGAGATTGAATTGACCTATGGTCAACTATATGATATGACTAAAATAGATAATAACGATATGTTTACTTATCCTATCTACTGTCAATATCGGTCATGTCCGATGTAACAAATACATCCGATCTTATCTACTTTGCTAATGTTATTGAATGAACATAACACTACAACGTGTAAGTAGATCATATCGTTGATTGGCAAGTTAGTATAAATCCTGTGCACTGACTAATCTTATGACTAACTTATTTTGAACATATAATCATATTTATATTCCATTATGCTTACGTTACCATAAATATGATTAGCTATATGCTATGGATTTAATAGAAGTTTATATTAAACAAATAATCATGAAAATAAAACATGTGAGCAAAGTGATAGACCAAGTAAAAAAATGATTTCTTTTCTTTTATTGATAATAAATGAGATTACATAGAAATTGAGTTTTAATTAGGGCATAAAAACCCAACAAAGTGGTCCCTAGGTCATCACTGCAAGAAATGGGAGTTGCAAGTACTGATTGTACCTTAAGAAATAGAGGACAATAATTCTGACTAGGAATCTGATGAAGACAGGAAGGAAGATCGAGTGTTAGACTCCATAGAAGTGTAAAAAAACGTGGTTATTTCCTTCCAGCCCTTGGCTGGACTATCCATCAATACTACCATGAAAATAAAGGGGACCCTGAGCTCCAAAGAAGTATTAATCCTCCTTGATTCAGGAGCCACTCATAATTTTATTTCTAAGACCTTGGTCTCTCAATTACAGCTTCGAATTTCTAAAACAAAAGCTTATGGAGTTACATTGGGAAATGGCTATTTCATGAAGTGTGAAGGCATATGTAAGAACCTGCAAATTTACTTCCAAGGTGTGAAGGTAACAGATGATTTTTTGCCTCTACCTCTAGGAAGTGTGGACATCATTCTGGGCCTACAGTGGCTGGCAATGCTGGGCATTACTCAGGTTGATTGGAGACTACAGACAATGGAGTTCTAGCTGGGAAAATGCACGGTAGTTATTAAAGGAGACCCATCGCTGGATAGATCTTTGGTGTCCCAAAACACCATGGATAAGATCCTTCAAATGGTTAAACAAGGCATCATTCTAGAATTCAACGACGTCCGTCAAGAAAACAATAGAATGGGACCCCAGGTACCAGAATTTTTGACTAAAATCCTTGCTGAATTTTCTGATGTGTTTGATATGCCTGTAGGACTACCCCCAAATCGTTCCCATGAGCACGAAATTAATCTACAACCAGGAACAACACCCATAAGCGTGAGACCATATCGCTATGCTTACTCTCAAAAATCAGAGATTGAGAAACTGATTTTAGAGATGCTTACTGTGGGAATAATCCAACCAAGTACCAGTCCATTTTCCAGCCCAATCTTGCTTGTAAAAAAAAAAAAAGATGGTTCATGGAGATTATGTGTCGATTATCGCGCTCTTAATAAAGTTACCATTCTAGATAAGTTTCCAATACCTGTTATTGATGAGTTATTAGATGAACTTACTGGTGGTTTAATTTTTTCTAAACTTGATCTTAAATCACGATATCACCAAATTCGAGTTCAACAAGAGGATGTTCATGAAACAACATTTCGAACACATGATGGCCACTACGAATTCCTCGTGATATCGTTCGGGTTGACCAATACACCCGCCACATTCTAATCTTTAATGAATGACGTATTTCGGCCTTTTCTACGTCAATTTGTGCTCGTCTTCTTCGATGACATACTGGTTTATAGCAAGACTTTGGAGCTCCACTAGCATCATTTGACTCAAGTTTTTGAACTCCTTCGCAAGCATAGACTATATGAAAACCAAAAAAAATGTACGTTTGGGCAGAGGCAAGTGGAATATCTCGGGCACATCATATCTCTGCAAGGCGTAGCAGCTGATCCCCAAAAAATTTCAGCTATGCTAGAATGGCCGATTCCTATAACACTTAAGGGTCTATGTGGATTCTTGGGTTTCACAGGATATTATCGAAAGTTTGTGGCTAATTATGTAACGCCCTGGATAGCCAAGACCGTTACACTGTGTGTTTATATAGTTCCAGACTTGCTAACCAAATCATTAAAATAAAATCGTGTTACTGAAGCTGTAGAGGAACTAGGGTTAAAAGCATTTTGGTTTCAAAAGTTACATTTTCATTACTAAACATTGTATATTTACACGGGATCCCAAAAATGACAGTTTAAAAGTCGTTTACAAAAGTTACAAAGTTTAAATACATTGACCAGCCATACTAAGGCAAAAACGAGCAGTTAGGTAATCCCTGTCCTGACACACTCCTCGACCGTGGTGATCGAACAGCTGGCTATGTACATTTCGCCTCGGGGCTCTCCACCTCAGGCTTGGTCCGGCTTGCTCTTGCCTTTACCTGCACCACGAAGCACCCGTTAGCCAAGGCCCAGCAAGAAAACACAGCAACAACAGAGCATGAACATCTAGCAGACAAGTCAATTACACATATAGCATCTCATAAACTCAAGTATATCATCAGTCAAGTATTTCACATACTAAGCATCTCAGCTCATAATACATAATGCACAGACGATAACCAGGGCTAGCGCTCACAGGCTGCTCCCTCTGTTATCCTATTGTTTCTGGCTCCCAGTGGCCATTTCGCGCCCCGTGTGCTAAAATCATGTACGGTACTCTTAGACCGCTTTTACGTGTCCCTTGGCATAATACCAACATTGACACAATGTAACTTTCTCGGGAGCACTTAGTCCCATTACAACTATACATTCGGGTGCAGTTTTCTTACCTTTAGTCTGAGCGGTTATCGAATTACGAGCAAAGCCCCTCAAGCACGATTCGCTCCCGAGCCCAAGCTTTTATCACCTCTGTTGTAGAACCTCTTCACCAAACTGTAGCCAAGCCAAGTCTCCAAAATCCCCTCTTTAATTCTGCCTGAATCCCTGTTCTAAAGCTTGATAAATCTCTGAGCTAGACCTTCAATTCCTCACCCCAAATCACAGGAATCCCAGCTTGTTTCCCCTTTGATTCACTGTATTTTTCTTTTGGTGTTTTCCTTGAACGTGAGCAAGAGAGAGAGAAAGAGCCTAAGTGCTAAGTTAAGGTCGGTTTGTATTTTTTTTTCCTTCTAAAGGCTTCCTTAAGACTGACTCACGTGTTAAGCTAGTCCCGAGGCTCGGGGTGCCGGAACCGTCCCCGAGGCCAAAATGGTAAAATCCCCCATTATTCCCGCCTAGACATCCTAACCTCAAATATATCTCCATATATTTATTTTCATGTCCCGGTAACCCAATTCACTAGCCGCTGTCTAATAACATTCCTGACTTCTCCAAAGTCATAACTTAAACCCCATTATGACTTTCCCGCTATCTGACCCTAGAATCGTCTTGAGTCGTGCTCAACGAACCTGTCCACATAATAATGTGGTTCTCCCATTTATCACATATCGTATACCACATATTATAATCATATAAACAATATTAAACACATAATTATTCATTAAATCACAATTATTCCAATAATGCCCTCCTGGCACACTAATCAAGGCCCTTAAGCCTTATTAGTGAATTTGGGTCGTTACAACTATCCCCTCCTAATGAGTATTTTGTCCTCGAAATTTACCTGAACAACTCCGGATACTGATCTCGCATAGCTGTCTCAAGTTCCCAGGTCGCCTCTTCGACCTTACTGTTTCTCCACAGCACTTTAACCAAAGGAATTGTCTTATTTCGCAATACCTTATCTTTTCGATCTAAGATCTGAACTGGTCGCTCATCATAAGCCAAATCTGCCTGTAACTCCAGATCTTCATGCCTCAATACATGAGTCACATCTGAGACATACTTCCGAAGCATGGAAACATGGAATACGTCATGAACTCCAGACAATGATGGTGGCAAAGCTAACCTGTAAGCCACCTGACCAATCCTTTCCAGGATCTCAAATGGTCCAATGAATCTAGGGCTTAGCTTGCCCTTCTTACCAAACCTCCTCACCCCTCGCAGAGGTGAAACTCGAAGAAAGACGTGGTCACCAACCTGAAACTCCACGTCCCTACGCTTAGGATCAGCGTAGCTTTTCTGCCTATTCTGAGATGCGAGCATCCTAGCCCGGATCTTTTCTATGGCCTCACCTGTCCTCTGAACCATATCTGGCCCCAAGTACCTCCTCTCACCCATCTCATCCCAATGGATAGGCGATCTACACTTCCTCCCATACAACATCTCATAGGGAGCCACTCCAATCGTTGACTGATAACTATTGTTGTACGAGAATTCAATCAACGGAAGGTACTTACTCCATGAACCCTCAAAGTCAATCACACAAGCTCTGAGCATATCCTCCAGCACCTGGATCGTCCTCTCAGACTGTCCATCAGTCTGAGGATGAAAGGCTGTACTGAACTTCAACTGAGTTCCCAAAGCTTTCTGCAAACCACCCCAAAACTTGGAAGTGAAGATAGGATCCCGGTCTGACACAATAGACTTAGGAACCCCATGGAGACGTACGATCTCTTTCACGTACAACTCAGCGTACTGATCCACAGTATAAGTTGACCTCACTGGAAGGAAATGGGCTGACTTGGTGTATCTATCCACTATCACCCATACTGAGTCATGAAACCCTACTGCCCTGGGTAGACCTCCTATGAAATCCATAGTAATATCCTCCCATTTCCACTCAGGAATACCCAAAGGCTGAAGCAACCCTGCTGGTCGCTGATGCTCAGCTTTCACCTGTTGACAGGTTAAGCATCTGGCAATGTACTCTACCACATCCCTCTTCATCCCGGGCCACCAATACAAAGTCCGTAGATCCTGGTACATTTTTGTGGTACCCGGATGAAGCGAGTACGGCGTTGTATGAGACTCATCTAGTATCTCCCGTCTGATCCCCTCATCAGCTGGAACACAAATCCTCCCCTGATACCGAAGTAAACCAACCTCTGAAACAGAATAGTCCTTAGCTATTCCTGCTAAGACATCCTCCCTAACCCTTTGTAACTGAGCGTCTGTCAACTGCCCCTCTCTGATCTGCTCTAGCAGGGTTGACTGTAGAGTAATATTAGCCAATCGGCCCACAACCAATTCTATCCCTGCTCTAATCATCTCATCAGCCAACTCTCTCGAGATCTGAACAGCACTATATAACTGACCTGGACCTCTGCGGCTCAATGCATCAGCCACCACATTGGCTTTCCCTGGATGGTAAAGAATATCACAATCATAATCTTTCACCAGCTCCAACCAATCCCTCTGTCTCATATTCAGGTCCTTCTGTGTAAAGAAATATTTCAGGCTCTTATGGTCAGTGTACACCTCGCACTTCTCCCCATAAAGATAATGCCGCCAGATCTTCAAGGAAAAAACCACTGCTGCCAGCTCTAGGTCATGAGTAGGATACCGCTGCTCATACTCCTTCAGCTGTCGTGATGCATAAGCTATCACCTTCTCATTCTGCATCAGCACACAGCCTAAACCCAACCTCGACGCATCACAGTATACTACAAACTTCCCTTCCCCCGAAGGCAAACTCAACACTGGTGCTGTAATAAGTCGTCGCTTCAACTCCTGGAAACTGCCCTCACACTTGTCTGACCAAATGAACTTTAGATTCTTTCTTGTTAATTCTGTCATCGGTGATGCTATCTTTGAGAAGCCCTCCACAAACCGCCTATAGTAGCCTGCTAAACCAAAAAAACTCCGAACTTCTGAGGCGTTCCTTGGCCTCGGCCAATCTCTAGCTGCCTCTATCTTAGACGGATCCACCTTAATCCCGTCTGCACCTACAATGTGTCCAAGGAACGTCACTTCAGGTAACCAGAACTCGCACTTCTTAAACTTAGCATACAACTGATGCTCCCTTAACCTCTGAAGAACCTGCCGAAGATGGAACTCGTGCTCTATCTCTGAACTAGAATACACCAAGATTTCATCGATGAAGACTATAACAAACTGATCCAGAAAATCTTTGAATACTCTATTCATTAAGTCCATAAAGGCTGCTGGGGCATTGGTCAAACCAAAAGACATGACCAAGAACTCATAGTGCCCATATCGTGTCCGGAAAGCTGTCTTAGGTATGTCCTCATCCTTGATCCTCAGCTGGTGATAACCAGATCGAAGATCAATCTTTGAGAACACCATCTTACCCTGCAACTGATCGAACAAGTCATCAATCCTCGGTAGGGGATACTTATTCTTAATAGTTAACTTGTTCAATTCCCGATAGTCGATACACATTCTCAGAGTCCCATCCTTCTTCTTTACAAACAAAACTGGAGCACCCCATGGCGAATAGCTAGGTCTAATGAACCCTATATCCAGAAGTTCCTGCAGTTGTATCTTTAACTCCTTCAGTTCTGCCGGTGCCATCCTATATGGTGCCCTTGACACTGGCTCTGTCCCCAGTGCCAACTAATGGCTATCGTATGCAGTAGCTACGTGGCGGTCTTACATACTGGGAAGCAAATTTGTGGTACGAACTAACTGACACAGTTTACGGTACTTATTTAGGCAGAAAGTAAGTGGTTCAGAATATCATAAATGGGTGTCAAAATTGATGGGAATGAATTTTGAAATTGAGTACAATCCAGGATTGCAAAATAAAGTGGCTGATGCTTTGTCAAGGCAAGTGGAGACAACAACTTTAGACTCTTTAGTAACTCTAGAATGGCAATTATGGCCTGAATTGGCCCAACAAATAGCCGCTGATCTAGTTTTGTGGCAAATACAAGAGGATTTAAAAAGCAACAACAAGATCCACCACCATTTCCAGCTTTACAACGACATTCTCTACTATAAGAACCGCCTTGTCATACCTAAGAAATCCTCCTTAATTCCACAAATACTGGGAGAATTTCACACTACACCCCTCAGTGGCCATTCCGGAGAGTTAAAGACATATAAGAGAATGGTTGCTGAGATATTTTTGGAAGGATTACGAAAAGATGTCCACAAGTTTGTCCATAAATGCTTAGAATGTCAACAGAATAAACTCCTCACAACTTCCCTAGCAGGACTCGTTCAACCTTTATCCCTTCCAGCGCAAATTTGGGATGAAGTTACAATGGATTTCATCGAAGGCCTACCAAAGTCAGAAGAGTGGGATACTATATTTGTTGTAGTGGACCGTCTGTCCAAATATGCCCATTTTATCAAGCTGAAGCACCCCTTTACTGCCCCTACAGTCGCAGAAGTATTTACACATGAAGTGGTTCGGTTGCACAGTCTTCCTCAATCCTTTGTGTCTAATAGAGACCGAATTTTCCTCATCTTATTTTGGAGTCACCTCTTTAAGCTACAAGGTACAAGTTTAAAGAAAAGTACAGCCTATCATCCACAAACCGATGGCCAATCGAAGGTTTCCTCAGCTTATACTTGAGATGCTTTTCTTACCAACAACCAAAACAATAGTCAAAATGGCTTGCTTGGGATGAGTACTCCTACAATACCTCCTACCATACTTCACTCAAATGTACCCCATTTTGAGCTCTTTATGGGAGAGATCCCCCACCGCTCATACCTTATAGAAGGGGTACAACCATAGTTTCTACTGTCAACGAACTACTTCAAGGCCGAGATGACATTTTAGATGACCTCAAAATGCATCTCCTCCGACCCAGCATAGAATGAAAATGCAAGCTGATTTGAAGAGGAGGCCAGACGAGTTTGGTGTGGGAGACCATGTTTACCTCAAACTCTGTCCATACTGCGAGATGTCCCTGCCAAAGGCTCCAATGAGAAGTTGCTCGCCCATTACTATGGCCCTTTTCCTATCATACAAAGAATTGGTTCAATCACATACAAGCTAAAATTACCAGACCAGGCCCGCATTCATCCGGTCTTTCACATTTCCCAGCTCCGTCGTGCAATTGGGACCACATCAGCCATGCCCACTATACCACCACAGTTGATGGCTTAGTTGGAGCTTCAAGTGGAACCCGAGGCTGTCTTAGACGTTCGTTTTTCCGCTGCCGCTGCATCTGTCCCTTCGGAGGTCCTCATCAAATTGAGGAACCTACACGACTTTAAAGCAACTTGGGAGCCCTTCCTCACTATTCAAGACCAATTCCCAAATTTTCACCTTGAGGACAATGTGAAGGTTTTTTTTTTTGGCGGGGGGGGGGGGGGTACTAATAAGCCTCCAGTCAAGTTAGTTTACACTAGGAGGCCACGTGACACATAAGCCCAGGACTGCTCGATATCTTAGCTATACTTTTGTTTCAATGTATTAGTATTATTTCAATTAGTTTATTTTATTTTTATCCAACTGTATTTTATAATGTAAAGGGGTTGAGCTGCATCAATTCTTTTCTAGATCCTAGCTGGCAGTTTCTTTAGCCTGACCAGTTCCTGTAAGTAGGGGTTGAGATTCATTTGTAAGGGGGGGAGGAAATTAGAAGAGAATAGGCTCTAGGGAGAGAGCAGCCCTCTCGAAAGGTTGTGGTGGGAGATACTAGTTTGTTTGTAATTTTTTTTTTCACATTAATAAAGAGGTTTTCTGTGAGGGATTTCATATAATTGTGTTCAAGAATAGATAGTCTACTTCTCAACTAAGAAGATTCTATATTTTTCAATAAAGAAATTTCCAAATTAAAACAATTTTAATTCAATTTGTGATATTTAATTAAATCAATAATTAAAACAATTATGGTAACAACACATTAGGGTTTGTAATACAAACCCTAGCTGTGTACCAAGTGGGGCAGCGGCTGGGAAGTCCGGCAGTGGCTCGGGTGGGGCTGGCAGAGGCGCGCACTGGGCAGGCTGGGCGCAGCAGGGGCATGCACTGGGTAGGCTGGGCTCAGAAGGGGCACGCGTTGGTCAGGCTGGGTGGTGCTGGGGCACGGGCTTGGGCAGTGAGGCGCACACAGGTGAGACTAGGGTCTAGGCTTGGGCCATTTCTTGAATTTCAGCCAGAATTTTTTAAAGAAAATATTACAAAATTCCCATGCCCCAAAATTGGCTTACATATTTCATCTAGAAATTTGAAGAACAATTCCTAAACCTAAAAGTACCATTATTAAACAACCCTTAAGAATCTATCATCATGAAAATAAACATCCATTAATTCGAACATATATCACATATAATATAAAAATGCACATAATCACACACAGCAAGTAATGATATTCATAGATTAATGACCTGCCCTCGTACCAATTGTTGGAAAAACGATCAGAGTACGCATGGAAATAGGCGTGATGGGCCCATTGTATACAACAATAAAAAATTTTTATCTCTCATATAAACAATTTATATGATAAAGAAAACATCCAGACAGAAACATTAACATACAATATTATTAACCATGCAACATATATATAAATATACAATATATTTATATATATCATATAAACATATACATAAATATTCAAGACCATGAGTATTTACCTCTTGAAGCCTATCAAGTGTCCTTGAGTCTTTTTGTATATATATCGATCTTCCTATCCAACACTTTCAGTACTTAAACCATGATCTTCCAGAGTGTTCTCTACACCTCAAGATGTGTGTGGGCATATAGAGAACATGGGTTTGTAATTTAGGAATCACAAGTATTTCTCAACACATGAGAACTTGGATTATTGTAACGCCCTGGGTCACCAAGACTATTACACTGTGTATTTTAATTAATGCAATACTTGCTAATCAAGTCATTTGGACATAAACGAGTTTCTAAAGTCAACTGACGGGTTAGGGTTAAAAGAGTTTGACCATAAAATAGTTGACTTTCATTAAAATAACAATTTGGTACACGGGATCCCGAAAGTAATATTTACAAGGCGGTTACAACCCTCAAAAGTTAATTACAACTGATGCCATCCTAAATGGAAAAATACAATTTTGGCTCTAGTCCCTGTAAATCCCTCGGCCATGGTAGTCGAGTAGTTACCAATGTACACACCCTCCCAAAGCTCTCAAACTCATGGTTGGTCCAGCTTTCCCCTGCCTTTACCTGCACCATGTAACACTAGTGAGACAAGGCCCAACAAGAAAACTAAAATCAACAAGCATAGATAGCAACAGTGTATGCATAGCAAACTTAGATCAAACAATTCGATCAACAGCAGAATAAAAGCAATAAGCTAGACAATAGTAAACAATTTAATCCAAACATATAATTCAATCTCCATACAATAAGTTCGGTGTTGGCGCCCTTAGGCCGAGCCCTCTAGTTATTTAGTTGATCCTGGATCACTTAGGCCGATTTACGTCCCGAACGCTTAACATCAACCCTGGCTCCCTTAGGCCATACTTTCACATCAAACGTAACAGAAAAACAGGTTGCAAAACACGCAATCAAAAGCAGCATGAACAATCATGCCTCTCCAGATATCTCAAATCACAAATACATTTATAATCTCACCTATGTTCATTTACATGGGATCTCAGCCCCAATCATAACTATGGTGCAGTTTTCTTACATCGAGTCCCGAGCGAAGGATGTAGAGTGGTCCCAAGCACGATCTTCAATCCTGAGCCTTAGTTGTAACCCTAGTTACAGGAAACAATGGATAAACATTAAAATATAATCCAATTAAATGCTTTATGAATAATATACTAGCCTCGGGGATCTCAAATTCTACTAAATCGGGTAGTAGGATCCTTCCCGAGCACTAAGGTTTGGGTTCTCGAGCTTAAAACCCTCAAACAACCAATATTTCACATTTAACTAGCAACCCAGCACCTTAAGGGCCACGACGCGCTCAAGTTAGAGGGCAAAGCCCTCTCTGCTGAAGGACATGTGCCGCGAGCGCGCTAAACCCTATGTCACGGTGCTTGGGCAAAAATATGAGGCTCCCAAGCCTTGAAATTCAAGCGCGCCGCGACACCTGATGAACAAGGCCACGACGCGAGCCCCTGAAACCTAGATGAACTTAGAATTAACCTTAGAATCCTCATTCACATAGCCTAAACATCACAACATTTTAGAAATAATTACATACCCTCACCAAAACTCAAAACCAAACTTAAAATCTACTTCCATGCAAGCTTAAAGTTCTAATAGAATTTAGCAGATTTAATAACTTAAAATCATTACCTCTGTAATATCTCAACTCCCTGAGCTGATTCCCAAACACATCAAGCCTTCCACCCTTAATTTCCTTAGCCTCTAGTCCTCAAATCCCAACAAGTTCCAAGCACCCAAAGAGAGGGAGAGAGAGAACGTGAGAGTGAGTGTGAGAGAGAGTTGAGATATGTTCTAATGTGTTCTGGTTATTTCCTAAAGCATTCCTTACTATATTCCTTACTGTAAAGACCAAAATGCCCCTAAATAATAACTAAATCCTTTATTACCCATAAGGGTAAAACGATCATTTGCCCCGATTCTCACTAATTCCTCGAGTTGTCCTGCAAATTCCCAATTAATCACGATATGCCCAACTAATTACCAAATACTTACCCACTAATCAATAAATCCCAAAATATATGTTAAATTCCCAAAATACCCCTAGGCTCACCCCAAGCCGGGTATTAGACCCCATTCTTACTATTCCACTAATCTACTCACTAGGATTTCCTTGAGCCAAATACTTCAAATATATCTACATATTAATGTGGTATCAATCATCTAACACATATAATCACTTTTATTTTCTCACGGGCCAAAAGTACAAATATGCCCTTATTAACAAGAATGAGCCCGCATGCATATTTAATACTCATAAACATTCATTTATAATCATATTGTCATATAAATCATGTATGCCACATAGTCACGCATTTAATCAATTATTCGCACACACATATCCAATTACGCCCTCCTGACACGCTAATCTAGGCACCAAACCTTATTAGCATTTTTGGGACGTTACAATCATGGTCTGAGAAAGGTTAAAATAAACAAGAAGAAGATAATCTTTTGTCTGACGAAAATTCTGAAATCTATTATGAATTCTTACTGACTTGTGTATTGCATCTTTTTCTTCTTCTTATTCTGTAACATATATACAGAGATAATTGTATTACCTTATTATTCCTAATAATAATAATAATAATAATAATAATAATATCATAATGATGATAGGAATTGATTTAGGAAAATATCTGTAGGTGTGATTTCCTACAATTGATTAGACGGGCACCAGCAACCTGTCAAGAACAAAGAGAGAGACGAGAGTTCAATTGGGAGCACTGATGGGGTGTTAGCCAAAGGGACTCCAACGCTCAAGTTAGTCAGGTTGTAACGAAAGCTAATTGAAAGTAATAAAACTATTATGTAACTAATGAAATAGTGATGGATGGACGAGTAGTGGAATGGTCAGAGTAACGGTGGCGATGACAGCGGGACTGAATGGCTAGGTCAAGTCCAATCAGATCAAACTGACTAATTCGACTTGCTTGACTGGATCGCTGAGAAAGAGAGTAGCCTTCGTTTCAATAAGATAGTAAAAGAGAGTCCATTCATTTTCAGATGCCTCCCAGATGCCCGCTCAGGGTCCTCTTTATAGTCGTTTCCTTTATCGTTCCATTTCTACCTCCCTGGTCCATCTGACCCATTCTTACTCGATCCTCTCAATTTTTATGGGAGTGATTGCCTATACTCTGACCATTTCAAAGTCTTCTGGCTGACTGAATGTATCCAGACTTGGGCCTGGGTATCAGCTAGCCCGTTTGGATGGTTGAGCCCATTTACATTGGTTTGGGGCCTTACTGGCTTATTGGGCCTGATGAGCTAGTCTGGCTGACTAGCTGGACTTTAATTATAAAAAAATTTTGTCCACTACAATTTGTTCCTCACTCTCTAGTTATAATTCCTTCTAGCTGGCCAAGCAGGGTGAGTGTCCGAGTAGCCAGGTGGCCGATTGGCCAAGTGGCAAGGTGGTCGAGTTGATGGTTGGGCCAAGTGGCTATTGGCTGAGTGGTTGAGTGGCCAGGTGGCCAAGTGGCCTGGTGGTCGACTAACCAGGTGGCTGAGTGATCAGGTGGCTGAGTGTCCAAGTGGCCGAGTGGCTGGTTAGGTCGAGTGGCCGAGTGGTAGGTTGGGCCGAGTGGTTGGATGGGTCAAGTGGCCTAGTGGCTGAGTGGGCCGAGTGGTCTATTGGCTGAGTGGTCAGGTGGCCTTTTGGGCGAGTGTCCTAGGTGAGCTAGTCGAGTGCTCTTTCGAGGTGGCCGAATGCTCCTTTGAGGTGGTCGAGTGGCTCGCCTAGATGGCCGAGAGGCCTGGTTGAGTGCATCTCCTAGTTGGCTAGGTGCACTGTTTGGGGCCCAAGTGGCCTATTTCTCATGGACTTCACTTGTCTTTAACTCTCTTGAGGTGTTTCCTGGGGAAATTTGAGTACCCTTAGGTAGGGCTTCCTGATGGTTGACACATGATACCCATCTGGTAGAGTTATATGCCTATATAAGAGGAGTTTGATTTTTCACCCTTACTTTCGTGGCATTATATGGTCAATCGAGGAGTTTTTGTTTGATCTTTTTGTTGTGGTGATAAATTTACTTTTTTTTGTTCTAGTTACTTTAGGATAGTATTCCTTACATATGCACGTCTGATTTATGTATGTCTGATCCATATAGTTCTCTCTTCTGACTGAGTGGTCTGTCTGATTGACTAGTAGAGAGTTAATTTATTCAATAGGTATATCTTGCTTTAAGGGTCCTTTTGGACTGACTAACCAACTGCTGGTCATGTTGTAATTTAATTAGTATAATAGTTTGTCTGTCTGATTAATACGAAATATTTGCCTTGTATATCCTTGATGCTAGGTTCATCTGTCTGACTGATTGTTGATAACTTGTTTTTTCTTAATTGTGCCTTAATGAATTGTCTATTTGAATGATTGATGAGTCGTTTGATGGTTCTTACTTGTGTGTCTAGTTGAATGTTTTGAAAGCTGAGGTAGCTTCGTTGGAGAAATGGATGTTAGTGATTGGGCTGGAAACTGAGATCCAGTGTCGTGGCATAATGGCCAGTGAGTTTCACGATGGTAAGACTGATAGCTGGGATGTTCCTAAGTACATCGCAGACTTTAAGGAATTGGAGAAAATGAGGGATGAAGAGACGGCCCTGGCCGAAGAGTTAGCCACTTCTTCTAGTGTCATGACTACTCATGACCTAGTTGCAGATGACTGACTCCTCCATTGTTCAAGTTCTCTATTGAGGGATGACTGAGTTTATCCTGTCTCATGCATTTTTCTTATGTATTGTTGTAAACACGAGGCTTTTCTATTTTTTTTATATCCTGTCAGGTTGTATCTTATGTTAGCATTCTATAAGTTGTTGTATCGAATGCCAGTTGGTTGTATGACTTATGAAGTATTAGTATCTTATTCCCCCAATCTAAGTATGAAGTCACTTAGTCGATTTATACTTAGATTGTTATTGATCTGTTCATAGTATATAAATGAAAAAAATTGTTGTGATAGGGGGTTGCGCTCTGTAGAGCTACCTACATACCCTTTGCAGGGATCAATACCAAATGTAGTTCTAACTACCTACATGATAGTGTCAATTTGTTTCTTGGTTGAAAGTCTCGTGAGACTTTGAATAAAGTAGATGACAGAAGACAAAGTAGAGTTAAGGTTTATACTATTTTAGGTGGACAGTGTTCCAGCTGTTACCGATGTCTTGTCCATCTTGGGCTTGTAGCTTGTACGCTCCATGTCCGACTACCTTAGTTACTAGGTAGGGACCTTCCTAGGCCGGGGCGAGCTTACCTCTTCTTGCTTCCTTAGTATTTTTGAATACTCTCCATAATATCCAATCTCCCACTCTGAATGATTGAGTGCGGATGTTTTTGTTGTAATGTCTAGCTATACTTTGCTGGTAGGCTGAAACTCTTAAGAGTGCTTTTTCTCTTTTCTCGTCGATGGTGTCTAGTTCATGGCACATGTTCTCCGAATTTTCTGTGTTGGTTGTTAATTCGTATCTAGTTGTTGGAACTTCACTTTCAGTTGGGATGACTGCTTCTATTTCGTAGGCTAGTGAAAATGGTGTCTCTCTTGTTGTTGTTCGATAGGACCATAGGACTCCCGACAGCTTATCTGCCCATTTACCCTTTTCTTTCTCAAGGTGCTTCTTGATAGTTTTTATGATAGTGTTGTTGGATGACTCTGCTTGTCTGTTTTCTTGGGGGTACCTTGGTGGTGAGAAGCTAAGCTTCATATTCAAAAGTTTGTGGAAGTCTGTAACGCCCTGGGTAACCAAGACTGTTACACTGTGTGTTTATAAAGGTGCAAGACTCGTTAATCAAGTTGTTTAGTTAAAAATGTGACACTAGAACCATAATTGAGTTAGGGTTAAAAGACTTTGGTCATAAATAGATAAATTTCATTTAAATAAACGGTTAATACATGGGATCCCAAGAACAGGGTTTAAAGAAAAATTTACAAAAATTCAAAAGTTATGTACAATCACAAGCCACTCTAATGGTAAAATAGGCATTTTAGGTTCTCCTGTCCCTGTACCATCCCTCGGTCGTGGCGGCCGAGTAGCTGTCTATGTACATTCCGCCCCTAGAGCTCTCCAACTCAGGGTTGATCCACCTTACTCTTGCTTTTCCCTGCACCACGTAGCACCCATGAGCCAAGGCCCAGTAAGAAAACCATAATACAAAGCATAAACAATAACGATAATCAAATAATCCACAAGACATTAACCAGATATTCAGCTAGCCATGGCATTCACATAATCAGTGATAAACATCAACAAATTAACAATCCATTATCTAGGTATTCAACATGCCATACTCATCAGGTTAACAACAATAAACATTTCTTTCAATACTCAGGGTCGACGCCCTTAGGCCGCACCCTCTGTTTAACCCATTGTCTCCAGCTCCCTTAGGCCGAGCCCAGGGATTATTTAACTAACCTTAGCTACCAATGGCCGAGCCGCGTCCTGTGCGCAAATATCAATTCTGGCACTCTTAGGCCATTTATTTCATGCTCACATGGCATATTGTAATCATATAGCATTTATATTCTGTTGACGCAGTTCTTCGCCAACAGGTAATTAAGAAAATAAGAGGAAGGGATTAGTGCTTATGTTGAACCGAAATAGATGAATGATCTTTTTAGAAATGGGCTGGTGACACAATTACGTTTATAGGTGGTTCAAAGGTTAAAATCCTTCTACTCCACCAGTCAATATTATTGCTATATGCTTGGTATTCTTTTACAGGGTATTTCGTACACAATAGAATCCAACCCTTTTGCAACTCCCAGGGTCTCCATATTTATAGGAGAGGGCACCTGGGAGTTGGTAAGAAGGTCATCTCCTGACCTTCTTACCTATCATGTCAACTCTATGACATTCATGATTAATTCCTAAACCCTGACACATGAAGTGTGGTCTAATCAATAGGTAAGGGGATAATGGGCCGCACGGCCCAACCCAGTCGTGGGTGTCTGAATACGCACATTCATGCTGCGTGTCCGAGAAGTCAGGGATATATCAGACACGTGATGTCTAATATATGCATGTTTACCTTGCATGGTTGACTTTATGAAAGGTCACAGCCTCCAACTCTAGCTCGTACCACGAGCTGGATGCTTCCCTCGACCTGTGGCCTTCAAAGTCCAAACTCAGTCTAATCTTGGCGAACCCTTAGGTTACCTCGAGCTAAGGAGGTAGGATCTTTCGAGTGGCAGCTCCGGTCTTGGGGATGTCCACGTGGTAGACATGATTAGGCTGTATCTCAGCTTGCTAACGGCCCGTGGGAAAACCAGGGCGTACATTTTCCCCCCAAGCCCTTGATTGTGGTACACGACGTCGCATAGGGCCACAGTAGGGGCTTTCAGGCTTCCCCATGAACTCTTCATATTCCACATTTTACGCAGGCGCCGAATACGTGGAACATCATGGTTGGTGACGGTATGTCTTCCGAGAACCGCATTTAATGGCCTAGCCTATACTCAACCATCGTTTCATCTTTCGAGTGGAGAGCCTTGGATCCCACATCAGGGCAATCCAACGACCCTCCTTACGTGGCCCTTCACGTATATAAAAGGGGTGGCCACCTTACGCATGGGCCACCCGTTCATTTGAAATTTTTCAGAAATTTTCTTCTCCTTATCTCTTCATTTTCAAAAGAAAAAACCCTCTACTTTCCGGCTGCCATTCCCAGCACTCAAGAAGTTCAGGTGTAAGGGCCCTTTCGAAGCTTTGGAATCAACTACTCCGACGAAGCCCCAACCCAGGCGATCCCTTCATCCTCTTCTCAACCAGAACATTTTGTAAGTCTCCTGACTGTGCATGCTTTGAAATTATTTTTCACTGTAGCTTAAGTAAATATTTACTGTAGCCACATGCAAGGTTTTGTTGGTTTTTTGTGGGCATGAAGGGTAAAAGCCTTTTAGGTTAGGGTATCGTTTGCAGTAGAAAACCACTTAGGAGCATTGTTTATAGGGTGCGTTTTCTGGGGAAATTTTCTGGGTAAGATTTTAGGTATGCTGGTTTAAAGTATCCAGTATTTTGGGTGCAAAACCGGGTAGCTTAGGGGACACGATTCACAGGCGGTTTTTCCTTTCTCGCCTACTGAAACTTTCCTTCCAAGGAAAATTCTATCCTGACCCTCCTGACACACGAATTCTGAGTAATCGGGGATTTGTTGGGTGCACAGGCGCGTGTTCATAGAACCGCGTGGTCTCACTCTCCACGGGTTGGGCTTACCTCAGCTCGTGTCAAGGAAACACATTCAGATTTTTCTCCATTTTTAGGTCGCCTTCTTATAAAATTTCTTCTTTTTGTTCACTAGGCGACCAGATGGGACCCAAGAAGAACGCTCCCAAGAAGTCCGTAGGTAGCTCGTCCTCCCAACAAAACAAGGGAAAAGAGGTGATGGCTGAATCCCCGATTCCCAACTTCGGGCCAGCAGTGGAACCGGAGCTCGAGGTGGCCCCAGACGCATTCTTTGAGGCGGAGAGGATCGTCTCGAAGATTACTGATCAGGCGAGGGTAAACAAAATATTCCTCTCCCATAACATCGAGCTGGGGAGAGGAATCGTGATTTCCTGACCTCCCTTAGAAGGCGAGCGGAGCTGCGCGACGCTTGATGAGGTGTTCTCGGCCTGGAGCGATGAACATTTCAAGGCGGGGGCCTTCCTCCCGTTGGACCAGTACTTTGCCGATTTCCTCAACTACGTGAGGTTGGCCCCCTTCCAGATCCCCCCCAACTCTTACCGTTTGTTGGCGGGGTTAAGATACTTGTTCTTGAAACAGGAGTGGGAGGTCCCCACTCTTGCAGACATTCTGTATTTCTTTTGCCTCAAGGCCAACCCGGAGCAGCGGGGGCGAGGTGACGGGTTCTATTACTTAACCCGGTTCTCCAACACAGCTGCGGTCATTGAGCTGCCCAGCCACCCCAACGACTTCAAAGATCAATTCTTTATGTCGACGGGGTTCCGAAACTGCGAGCTGCACTACTTCAACCGTCCTCGTAAGTGCCTTTCAACCTTAGCTCGTAAGTTAAGTATCGGTTAGCTCCCCCTATATCCATTTCTGACTTAGAATAATTCTGCAGCTATCTTCGTGAGGACAGAGAAGTCTGTGATCCTCGGGAGCCAGTACGAGACACTGGCGGGCTTGCCCCCCAGTGGAAAGAACTATCGTCAGCTCGTCACGGACGAGACGATGCTGGCCTGTAAGCTGATCTCCCCAGGCCAGACTCTGAACCTGAGGAGGCCCCGGGTGCTTCCCCCAGCTCGTGATATGAGGCCTATCATCATGGAGGAGGTCGCGGGGGATGAGGATGAGGAGGACGAGGAGGAAGAGGTGCCCCTCGTGAGGACGAGGAAGCGGGCGTTGGAGGTCGCCCAAAGAACGGACGAGGAGAGGATCCGGCCCGGAGCAGCTGCAGGTCCCTCCGGTCAAGGTAACCCATATATGTTTAGGAACATAGATAGGGCCACTGTAGACCCCTGGCTAGCTAGGTTCAATTCCAGACAGATCGTCCAACGCCATCGAAGTGACCCAGACTTAGATGAAACCTTGCTCCACTACATCGACCAGCTCGTGTTGGATTACGAAAGTAGCCGCCCTAGGGGTACCGTAGTTGTAGACAACGCCCTAGCTTTTAGGTCAGTCCTATTCGAGGAGTATGGGACTAACCTTCGGTCATGGTCATCTCTCCGGGAGGGTGACGTAGCTCCGGATCTTAGGCAATAAGTAGAAGAGTCTAGTCCTGAGACAGCCTCAGATCCAGAACCTGCGCTAGCTCGAGAAATAATTGCCTTAGATTCCCCCGTGGAAGCTCCGGGGCCGATGGTCGTAACCATAGATTCTTCTTCTAGCTCGGGGGGTAGGATTCCCTTTAGTATATATATATATACTCGAATTTCACTTTTTTCCCCTTTGTTTTTGTTTTTGCATGACTGTTAAATTGTGTATTAACCATATATTTGTTTTGCCAGAGTAGATGTCTCAGCCCGGGGGAAAAAAATCTGCGGGCTGTGTTCACCAGGGGGAACTCCTCAGCTGGGGCCTCTGCGCCCAAAATGAAGAAGCTCCGGATGGCGAAGAAAGCTGCCGGGACCCCAACCAAGTCTCCTGCAAAGGAGAAAGAGCAGCCCCCAACCGCCCAGGCCGAGGAAACTGCACCTCCTGCTGCAGGGGGGAGCATGCCCCTCCATTAAGCCGAGCTAATTTGTAAGTTCCTTCTTTAATGACCTTGATGATTTGATATGGCCCTTCCCAGTTCGGTCTCAATACTCCAACTTTGGGATCCTTTCCGGCTAAGAAAACCCTCCTGAGGACCAGGTCGCCAACGCTAAAGGCGTGTTTTTTGACCTTAGAGTTGAAATAACGAGTGATTTTTTGCTGGTAATGTGCGAGCTGGAGTTGCGAATCTTCTCGTCATTCATCAACCAAGTCAAGGGAAGTGCAAAGTAGCTCGTGGTTACGGTCCTGGTCATATGCCTGGACCCTATGCGAAAGTACCTTAATCTCCACAGGGAGGACTGCCTCACTCCCAAAGGTCAGGGAGAAAGGACTATGACCCGTAGGAGTCCGATGGGAGGTCCGGTATGCCCATAGAACCTGGGGGAGCTGTTCTGGCCAGACCCCCTTCGCTTCGTCTAGTCTCTTCTTGAGGCTTGCCTTTAACGTCTTGCTAACAGCCTCGACCTGGCCATTTTCCTGAGGATAGGCCATAGAGGAGAAACTCTTCACAATTTCGTACCTTTCGCAAAATTCGGTGAAGAGGACGCTGTCGAACTGAGTCCCATTGTCAGAAACGATTTTCTTGGGCAGCCCAAGGACTTTTTTGGAAGTTATCGTTGCCAAAGGCTCTGCCTCAGCCCACTTCGTAAAGTAGTCGATGGCCACCACGGCGTAACGGACCCCGCCTTTTCCAGTAGGGAGGGCGCCAACCAAGTCGATCCCCCAAATTGCAAACGGCCATGGGGACAAGATCATCTTCAGCTCGACCGGGGGAGCTCAAGCAACGGTGGCGAATCGCTGGCACTTGTCGCATTTCTTGACATACGAGATCGAATCCTTGGACAGAGTGGGCCAGTAATATCCTTGCCTCAGGACCTTTAGGGCCAAGCTTTGCCCCCCAGTGTGATCTCCGCAAAAACCCTCATGCACTTCCTGCAGGATGGCCTTTGCTTCGCCTGGAAGAACACATCGTAGGAGAGGTAGGGAGTGCCCACGTTGGTATAGCACCCCGTCCACCATCGTATACCTTGGGGCCTGGTACAGTACTTGCCGCGCATTATTATGCCCTTCAGGTAGCTTCCCCTCGGTGAGATATTCAAGGATGGGGGTCATCCAGGTCGGCCTAGCGTCGATCATCTCGACCTTCGCCCAGGCTTCTTCTATACTTGGTTTTTCCAAGAACTCTACCGGAACTAACCCCAGAGCCTCCGTCTCCCCAGAGGTGGTGAGCTTGGCAAGAGCGTCTACATTAGCGTCTGTTCTCGAGGTATCTGCTCCATTGAGCCTCGCCCAAATGCGGACAGTTCAACTTTTACCTTTGCTAGGTAGGCAGCCATCTTGGGTCCTCGTGCCTAATATTCACCCAGAACCTGGTTTACCATGAGCTGGGAGTCACTGAAGCACTGGACGGAGCTCGCCTTCAACTCCTGGGCTATTCTTAGCCCGGCCAGCAAAGCTTCGTACTCGGCCTCGTTGTTGGAGGCCTTGAATCCGAATCTCAGCGCTGAGTGGAATCTATGTCCCTCAAGGGATATTAAAATGATTCCAGCCCCGGAACCGTTCTCATTGGATGAACCATCCACGAAGATCCTCCACGACGCCTGGGCTGAGGTGACCTGGGGCGAGTCTTCTGCAGGATCCTCTCGGAATCCTGTGCACTCTGCTACAAAATTGGCCAGGGCCTGACTTTTTATAGCAGTTCGGGGGGTGTACAAAATCTCGAACTGACTGAGTTCGATAGCCCACTTTAACAGGCGTCTCGATGCTTCAGGTTTTTGCAAAACCTGCCTTAAAGGCTGATCGGTTATGACGTGTATTGAGTGGGACTGGAAGTACGGCCTGAGCTTTCGAGAGGCCATGATAAGGAAGAACGCCAATTTCTCAATCAACGGGTATGGGGATTCAGCTCCGAGAAGTCTCTTGCTGATGTAATAGACAGGTCTCTGAACCCGGTCTTCTTCTCGGACCAATACGGCACTAGCTGCCTCCTCTGTGACAGCTAGGTAGAGAAAAAGAGGCTCTCTTGCTTTTGGTTTGGATAATACAGGTGGCTCGGCCAAATGTGCCTTCAGGTCAAGGAAAGCGCTTTCGCACTCTTCTGTCCATTCGAACTTCTTATTTCCTCGGAGCAGGTTGTAGAATGGCAAGCAGTTATCGGTGGATTTTGAAATAAACTGATTGAGGGCTGCCACCCTTCCTGTCAGGCCTTGGACATCTTTGCGCGACCTGGGTGAGGGAAGCTCGAGTAATGATCTAATTTTGTCGGGGTTTGCCTCGATTCCTCGGGTATTGATGATGAAACCCAGGAATTTTCCCAATGCGACTCCAAAAGTGCACTTCTGTGGATTAAGCCTCATGCCATACTCCCGTAGTATCTTGAAGCATTCTTCCAGGTCAGAAACATGGTTATCGGCAGTCTTTGACTTGACTAGCATGTCATCAACGTACACTTCCATGTTCTTCCCGATCTGGTTTGCGAACATTCTATTTACTAACCTTTGGTACGTAGCACCGGAGTTCTTCAGCCCGAATGGCATGACCTTGTAACAATAAATGTTAGTCGGGGTCATGAAGCTGGTGTGCTCCTGGTCCGCCGGATTCATGGCGATCTGATTGTAGCCTGAGTACGCGTCTAGAAAGGAAATGAGCTCGTGCCCCGCTGTGGCATCCACCAGTTGGTCAATCCTTGACAATGGAAAACAATCCTTGGGGCAGGCTTTATTCAGGTCGGAGAAGTCGATGCAGGTCCGCCACTTCCCGTTGGGCTGCGGGACCAGCACGGGGTTGGCGACCCAAATCGGAAACTTGGCTTCACAGATAAAGCCGCATTTCTTGAGCCGGGCTACTTCTTCCTCTAAGGCTTCAGCCCGGGTTGTTTCGAGGCGCCTCTGCTTCTGGGACTTCGCAGGAATGCTTTTATCCAGATGAAGGGTGTGCATGATGACACTTGGGCTGATTCCCACCATGTCCTTGTGCGACCACGCAAACACATCCAGGTTGTCCTGCAGAAATTTAGTCAGCTCCGCCTTCCTCTTGCTACAGAGGTTTTTCCTGAGCTTGACCATCAATGAAGGGTTCTGCGGGTCGATGTTTACTTCCTCGAGCTCCTCAATTGCCTGAAGCTCGGACCTGTCCTCGCCTATTCGGGGGTCAATATCCTCACTTAAGACAATATTTTCCCCCTCGGCGCTCTGAGGTTTTTCAATCTCAGGATCAGCTAAAGGTTCCTGAGATTCCTCTCCTCCACGCTGGATGGCCATTGCTAGCTGCCTGGGTTTTGATTTTCCCTTCATGGAAATGCTGTAGCATTCCCTGGTAGCGAGTTGATCGCCACGGACAGTGCATATTCCCGTGGAAGTAGGGAATTTCATCGCGAGGTGGCGAATGGAAGTGACGGCCTCAAAGGCTATGAGCGTGGGTTGTCCCAAAATTGCGTTGTACGCAGCGGAGCAGTCGATGACCACGAACTCGAGGAGTTTGGAGACTGTCCGAGGTCCTTCTCCTAGGGTGATCACCAGCTCGATAGTCCCTATAGCTGCTGATCCTTCTCCCAAAAAACCATACAGCATAATGGAGGTCGCCTTCAGCTCAGTGACAGTCAGACCCATCTTCTCCAATGTGGACCGGAATAGAAGGTTTACCGAGCTCCCATTGTCGATCAGCACCCTCCTAAACCTCCGATTAGCGAGCTGAATTGCTACGACCAGAGGGTCGTTATGAGGGAACTGGACATGGCCCGCATCTTCTTCTGTAAAAATGATCGGTTGCCTCTCCAATCGCTGCTGCTTTGGCAGACGCTATTCCGAGACGAACTCTACTCCATTATGCGCCTTGAGTTCATTTACATACCTCTTCTGGGCACCCCTGTTCGCGCCAGCTAAATGCGGACCTCCAGATATTGTGGATATCTTTCCTCCTATCATGGGAGGAGGGACGTCCTGATCTACCCGAGACCTGGGCTGACTGACCGGGACTTTCGGAGCAGGTCGACTTGCTGGAACCCTGTTCAGCGCGTACTTGGCCAAGGGGCTGGCTCTGATGAGAGTTTCGATCTCATCTTTCAAATGCCTTCAATCATCGGTATTGTGGCCAACATCGTTGTGAAAACGACAAAACTTGGAGGTGTCTCTCTTCCCCTTTTGGTGTTTTAATGGCTCCGGCCTCTTCCAGGGGAGGCGAGTAGAGTTCGCCAGGAAGATATACTCCCTAGAGTGGGTGAGCTCTGTATAAGTCGCGTAGACCGGCTTGAACTTTTCTACGGATTTATTCTTCTTTGGGCCGTGCTGGCTGCCCTCGCCGTTCCCCTTTCTTTTGCCTCCACCGAGCTGGTTGTTCTGTGTGACATTTTGGGTCGCTGTCACGACCTCCGTCCCCACTCCAGCGGGCAGCTTAGGGGTCTGGCTGGTCCCTGCAGCTGAGGCTTCGGCCTCCTCCAAGTTGATCCATTCCTGAGCCCTATTTAGGAACTCGTTCACCGAGCTAACTCCCTTCATTTGTATATCTTTCCAGAGTCCCCCTCCGACGAGGATCCCAATTCTCAAGGCCATGAGCTTGGAGCTCTCATTCGTGTCTCTAGCCCGAGCAGCGACGCTCGCGAACCTGCCCAGGTAGGCCTTCAGAGGTTCGTCGGGCTGCTGCCTCACGTTAGCCAGAGAATCAGCCTTGACACGGGCAGCCTGGGAGGCTCGGAATGCCCTTTTGAAGTCAGCAGAGAAAGTCTTCCAGAAGCTGATTGATTGTCTTTTGCTTTGTTTGAACCACTGCCTGGCTGGTCCAGTCAGTGTGGAGGGAAATATCAGACACCTCAGCTCGGGGCCAATGTTGTGGGCCATCATCAGGGTGTTGAACATCCCCAGATGATCCGACGGATCTCCGTCTCCATTGAATTTGGACAGGTGCGGCATACGGAAACCGGGTGGGTAAGCCGTTGCTGCTATGCTGGGGGCGAAGAGCTCCATCTCGTCCCCCGAATCATATTCGTCTTTCTCTTTCTCCGATAGGAGGTTCCTCATCAGCTCCTCCATCTGAGCCAGGCGCTCGAGGGTTTTGTCCTGATTTCCTTGGTTATTCTGGGGTTGCTCAACAGCTCTGGATCCATTGTACATATTTGGTGGGTAATTGCCCCTCCTATCTTGAGATAGGTTATTTGGGGCATTCCCGCCGTTATGTACTTCGGACAGGTCTCCCCCTGAGCGAGCATGGCTGCCACCTCCTACTGGCTCTCCTCTATGAGAGTTAAGGCGATCTCACAGGTCGCCCCCCTGGGTGGTTTGAGGACTTTGTGCCTAGCTTAAACGCTGACGCAGGTCTCCGCCAGAAAGTTCGCTCCGGCGACTGCCGGTGCAGTAGCTCCCGTTAGAAATGCTCGGAGTCCGCCTTTGGGGGTGAGGATCCGGGCTTTCTCTCGACACCCTGCTATGTCGGGAAGGTCCCGCGGATGGCGGGTTTCTCCCAATGCTTCCATAAGCTGGAATATCTCGGATGGGCCGAGGTGGAGACGGATATCTTATTGGTGAGGGAGGATGCCTGACTGGAGATGCGATCCTTGTACCATCAGGGCAGATCAAGTTAGGTGGGGGCCTCACGGCCCTGCCAACCTACGGGTCCCGCGCCTGGCGATCTGGACGAGGTGCAGGACGGATGGTGGGGACGGGCTGATGCTGTGAGCCCTCCCCGGATCTCCTTCTGGAATTTCCTCGAGCTCTCCTGGGCGCGCTCGAGGCTGGTTGGGAGCTGGGAGTGGAAGTTCAGACGGAACGGCTGTACTGTTGTTGGGCTATAGGAATTTCTCTGAAGTTTGCCTCTCGACGGTGCGATGAGGGAATAGAGTTGGCTGTCGGAGGTCTGTCCGAGCGGCTAGGCCTGGACCGATTACCCCAGCAGGACTTATCAGTCTCGCCTTGCCTCTTTCCGACGTTAGCGTCGGTTGTAAGAGGGAGTAGTTGGGCCAACACATCCTTGATCTGCTGATTAGCCTTTTCTAGTTGGCTCCTCAGCTGAGCATTCTCTATCTCCACCACAGTCTACTAATCTGGGTTTGGATTAGGTGGCCGGGGCGCCGAACTTCCAGTGTCTTCTTGGCCCGTCGGCTGTTTGCCTGGCCGCTGTTGGACCTCAGGAATTTGTTCACCGAGGATGGCGATATGATGAGCCGCCTGCCCATCATGCTGTTCCGTCTCGTTACCGTGTCTGGATCGAGTGGTCACCATAGTGGATGTTTGCGACAGCACCAATCTAACTTGCTCTCAATGAAAGCACCAAACTGTTGACGCGGTTCTTCGCCAACAGGTAATTAAGAAAATAAGAGGAAGGGATTAGTGCTTATGTTGAACCGAAATAGATGAATGATCTTTTTAGAAATGGGCTGGTGACATTCATGATTAATTCCTAAACCCTGACACATGAAGTGTGGTCTAATCAATAAGTAAGGGGATAATGGGCCGCACGACCCAACCCAGTCGTGGGTGTTTGAATACGCACGTTCATGCTGCGTGTCCGAGAAGTCAGGGATATATCAGACACGTGATATCTGATATATGCACGTTTACCTTGCGTGGTTGACTTTATAAAAGGTCACAGCCTCCAACTCTAGCTTGTACCACGAGCTGGATGCTTCCCTTGACCTGTGGCCTTCAAAGTCCAAACTCAGTCTAATCTTGGCGAACCCTTAGGTTACCTCGAGTTGAGGAGGTAGGATCGTTCGAGTGGCAGCTCCAGTCTTGGGGATGTCCACGTGGTAGACATGATTAGGCCGTATCTCATGATTAGGCCGTATCTCAGCTTGCTAACAGCTCCTGGGAAAACCAGGGCGTACATATTCAAATATAGGGAACCTTAGTCCCAACATAGCCACACAAATGGGTGCAGTTTTCTTACCTTTAATTCCAAGCGGAGAAGGTGAACTGGTTCTGAGCACGGTCCTTAGCCTCGAGCCTTGGCGATAAACCTAATCACAAGGGCCATTGATTTCCATCAACTTCCAATCAGAAATAAGATACCTAGGAGACAGAAACTAACCTCTGGTACCTCAATTTCTACTAAACCAGGTAGTAGAAATTGTCCCGAGCACCTAGGTTCAAACCCCCGAGCCCTAACGATTCTTAAAACACTTCCAAGACCAAACTTCCCAGGCGAGTTGCGTCTTGGCTCAACAAGTCACGACTTGCCCCAAGTTAGAGAGCAAGCTCCCAAGACAAAGGGAGGCGGGTCACAACTTGGCCAAGCAAGTCGCGGCACCCCCCAAGCTAGGTCGCGGCGCGCCCTGTGAACCCAGAGAAAACCTGGGTTTTCTCCCCTTCTCCTAGCCAAGAACACTCAAACTTACCCAGAATTTTTCCTCAAAAACTTCCCCAATTCAATTACCAAATAACTTACGAACTCAAGAATAAACTACCTAATTTTAATCCCAAATCCTCAGAAATTACACTTCAATTACCCTCTCAATTTAACCAGAATCCAGCACACAAAACACAATCAAAATCCCAGAATTAAACCTACTCAAAGCTTCAAAATACTCAGCTCCATTCTACCTAATTAACCAAATTCATCTATCCTTTATATTCAGAAAATATAACACAACTTCAAAGCTGAAAACTAAATTCTTACCTCAATTATGACCGACCTTCTTCTCTATTTCTTCCAGCCCCAAATCAGCTTGAATCTCCTTAGCTTTCTGTCTAAAACGCCAAGCTTCAAGCCTCTTTCAACAGCCCAAAAATTAAACACCAAGGGAGAGAGAGAGAAGAGAAATCGTGAGGGTGAGAGAGAGAGAGTGAGCTGAGAGTTTATTTTCCTTCTTTCTTTTCCTTAGATTATTCTATAATCTTCTCTATTTTGCCATGAGTATGTCCTTAGTCTTAGCAAAAGAGCATTTTGCCCTCCCCAAATAAAACTAATCATTTACTTAATCTAAGGGTATAATAGTCATTTGTTCCCAATTTCCACTAATTCCTTGAGTGTTCCTAATATTTACCACTTAAATCGCGTCATCCAATTAATCACAAATTATGTACCCAATGTCTAATAACCCCGGATATAATTTCTAAATTCGTGAAAATACCCCCAAGCTCCCCTGAGCAGGGTATAAATCCCCACCGTGACTTTTTCGCCAATCCTCCCACTAGGACCGTCTCGAGCCATATGTTGCAAATATATCCACATAATAATGTGGTCTCAAAAATTTATCACATATAATCACATTTATGCCCTCAATGGGCCAAAATTACAAATATGCCCCTAAAAGCTAAACAGGGCCCACATGCATATTAATACTCATAAACATGCATTTCACATATCCATATAATCTTATAATCATGCATTTAATCATATAAATCACACATAAACCAATTATGCCTTCCCTGCACGCTAATCAAGCCCCTTAAGCCTTATTAGTGATTTTGGGTCGTTACAACTATCCCCTCCTACTGATAATTTCGTCCTAGAAATTTACCTGAATAGGATACTGATCCCGCATTGCTGTCTCAAGCTCCCAGGTTGCTTCCTCGGCTATGTTATTCCTTCATAACACTTTCACTAGAAGAATTGTCTTGTTCCGTAGAACCTTATCTTTCCTGTCCAAGACCTGAACCGGTCGCTCCTCATAAGAAAAATTTGTTTGCAATTCCAAATCTTCATACTTCAACACATGCGTTGTATCTGAGATGTACTTCCGAAGCATAGAAACATGGAATACGTCATGAACTCCCAACAACGACGGTGGCAAGGCTAACTTGTAAGCCACTTGTTCGATCCTTTCTAGTATCTCAAAAGGTCCAATGAATCTAGGGCTCAGCTTGCCCTTCTTCCCAAATCTTCTCACCCCTCGCAGTGGTGAAACTCGCAGAAACACGTGGTCCCCAACCTGAAACTCCACGTCCCTATGCTTAGGATCAGCATAGCTTTCTGTCTGCTCTGTGAAGCAAGCATTCGAGCTCGGATCTTCTAGATAGCCTCATTAGTCTTCTGAACAATGTTTGGTCCAAAATATTTCCTCTCACCCATCTCATCCCAATGAATGGGCGATCTACATCTCCTCCCATTCAACATCTCATATGGAGCTACTCCAATCATTGATTGATAACTGTTGTTGTATGAGATCTCAATCAATGGGAGATACTTACTCCAAGATCCCTCAAATTCTATCACGCATGCCCTAAGCATATCCTCCAACACCTTAATCATCCTCTCACATTGTCCATCAGTCTGAGGATGAAAGGTCGTACTGAAATTCAACTGAGTCCCCATAGCCTTCTGCAATCCACTCCAAAACTTGGAGGTAAAGATAGGATTCTGATGTGACACTATAGACTTGGGAACCCCATGGAGATGTACGATCTCTCTCACATACAACTCTGCATATTGATCCACAGTATAAGTCGTCTTCACAGGTAGAAAATGAGCTGACTTGGTGTCATTATCTACTATCACCCACACCGAATCTTGAAGCCCCACTGTCCGGGGTAAACCTCCCACAAATTCCATCGTAATATCCTCCCATTTCCACTCGGGAATACCGAAAGGCTGAAGCAACCCCGTTGGTCAACGATGCTCACCTTTCACCTACTGACAGGTCAAACACCTGGCCACGTACTCCACCACATCCTTCTTCATCCCAAGCAACCAATACAACGTCTGTAGATCCTGATACATCTTCATGGTGCCAGGATGAAGTGAGTACAGTGTAGTATGCGATTCATCTAATAACTCTCGTTTAATCCCCACATTAGTCGGAACACAAATCTGACCCTGATACCGTAGCAAACCAACCTCAGAAATAGAATAATCCTTAGCTACTCCCGTTAAGACATTCTCTCTAACCTTTTGTACCTGTGCATCTAGAATCTGTTCTAGTAGGGTCGACTGCAAAGTAATGTTGGCCAACTGGCCCACCACCAATTCTATCCTCGCTTTGGACATCTCATCAGCCAACTCCCTTAATATCTGAGTAGAACTAAATAACTGCCCCGAGCCCCTCCGGCTCAATGCATCTGCCACTACATTGGATTTCCGTGGGCGGTAAAGAATATCACAGTCATAGTCCTTTCCCAGCTTTAGCCAATGCCTCTGCCTCATGTCCAGGTCCTTCTGAGTGAAGAAGTACTTAAAACTCTTATGATCAGTTTATATATCGCACTTCTCTCCATACAGATAATGTCGCCACACTTTCAGTGCGAATACCATCGCTGCCAATTCTAAATTATGGGAAGGGTATCGCTGCTCATACTCCTTCAGCTGCCGTGATGCTGTAATGCCCCGACTAATTCTAGACTTCGGACCATTAAAAACTACTAAACATAACTACTAATTTGAATACATATATAAGATATAACATAAAATTATTTAAAACCCAAAATATCGTGCCTAATACAAAGTAAAGTATGAAATATAAAATACGGTATGGGTACCCATTGTTTAGTACATAAAAATATAACTAAAACATATCTTTAAATTAATGGTTTAAATACTAACTGCAGAAATACATAAAAACATAAATCAAAAGGCTTAAAAACAACGCCATCCTCAACACACATGCCAAGCTGCCACGAATCTATCCCGCCTTCCATGTTCATTTTCCTACATCAAGCTAAAAAAAATAAAGGAATGAGCCTAATGCCCAGCAAGGAAAATCTACTAACAACATATATCATAAATCATAAACATAAGACTATATCATATACATATACTATAAAACATATGACTATAAAAATGTATACCATATAGGACTACAATATTAATGGCCATTAACTCATTACCGTGGCATGTTATAAAATCATCTAGGTCCTCAGTCTACTGATTAGGGTAGGTTAGATCACAAGGTAGTATATGATAACCCATCTAGGTCCTCAGTCTACTAATCGAGGTAGGGTAAATCATAACACTAAACCACGATAATGATAAAAATCTTGGGGTTCGCTATCTAAGCAAATATAAGCCCCAAGCGACTAAAAACATATTTATACATATTATAGCATAAAACATAAGACATATCATAACATAAACATATAAACGCATATATTCTAACCTATTTTCCAAACCAAAACCCAGGATATTTGGGAACAAGAACAGGATTGGAACACTCCTAAAAAACAACATCACAGACCATGAGTTTCTATAGAAAGGGAGATGAAAAGAAAACTATACCATCCGAGTAGAAACTTACCGAAAACCTCAAGTTTCAAAAAACTTAAACACCTCATCAAGAATTATAAACAAAAGTTAGGATCTGAAAGAAAACAAAAGAAGACTAAAGAACCACGAAAAACTGAACTTAAGGATAGGAATACCTTGAATGATCATATGACTTGATCTATACCTCAATATCGAAATAACTCTATATCTTACTTCCTAAGTGTTTAGAAAAGCTTAGATTGGAAAAGCTTTTATCCCAAAACCCAGTGTTTCTCTCTATAGTAACCTTAGCAGCTTGGAGGCTCTGAACAATGCTTGAAAAATGAAGGACATGGCTGAGTACTAGGTCCTATTTATAGAGTTCAAGGAGTGAAACTAACCCCTTTTAATTTGAATAAATAAATGAATATAAAATGAAAAAGATTTATATTTTTGTTCAACTGATGCCTAGAATTCTGTCAAAATAGTTCAAGGGCAGGTCCAAGTGGTTAAGGCTGTTTTCAAATTTAAAAACCTGAAGCTTCCAAAAATTCATGCCAGGGGCGATATTTCGCCTACCCTGGGTGATATATCGCCTAGACCTATATCCCAAGCCCTGTCCGTTCGTTCGTGCGAAGTCGACGTGTTTTCTGTATCTCCCGTAGGCGATATATCGGCCCCTATAGCTGGGATATATCGGCATACGTTGATATATCAAACACGTATTTGCACTTTTTTAGCATATTTTGAATTGATTAAACAACTTTGACTGAGTCAAAACATGATCCTAACAGCTACGGGAAAGTTCTAGAGCATCTAGATCTTTCTTTTAATTAATCTATTCATCAATAATACTTAAATCCTTAATAAACATGATTATGACAAGTGTCATATTCTTAATAATTCTATCTAAACTTTAGGTTATAATAAATAATAGTTCTAAGACCAGTAATATTAATCAAACCTTATGTTATAATTAATATTTCTAAACTATATGTTAAACTTATAAAATCCATAACTGTTGCTATGAGTTTCCAACTAAGTCCTGACTTAAACCAAAATCCACGAAAACAAACATACTACAAACTACTACTAACTACTACTGCTATCTAGTTAAGTAAAATTCTGGGACACTACAATTCTCCCCTACTTAAAAAGAATTTTGTCCCCGAAATTTACTTACCAAACAATTCCAAATACCGTGCTAAGATGTCTTCCTCCAACTCCCACGTTGCCTCCTGTTCAGAAATATTACTCCATAGGACCTTGACTATCAGAATACTCTTAGACAGTAATTCCTTCATCTCTCTATCTAGGATGCTAACCAGTCGTTCCTCGTAACTCAAGTCTTTCTGGAGTGCTATCGTATCATACTTGAGGACGTGAGATGGGTCTTACACATATCTACGCAACATCAAGATGTGAAACACATTGTGGCTATCTTCTAGAGCTGGCGGTAGGGCTAATCTATATGCAACTATTCCAACCTTGTCCAATATCTCAAAAGGACCTATAAACCGGGGACTAAGCTTGCCTTTCTTCCCAAACTGCTTCACACCTTTAATAGGAGATATATTTAAGAAGACTTGATCTATGACTTTGAATTCCACATCACGTCGCTTGGCATCCGCATAACTTTTCTATCGACTCTGAGCAACGAGCATACACTTTCTAATCAGCGCCACTGCATCTTGAGCCACTCTAACAACTTCGGGTCCAAGAAGTTGTCTTTCTCCTACCTCATCCCAATGTAACGGCGATTGACACCTCCTTCCATAAAGTAACTCATAGGGTGCCATCCCGATCATTGAAGGGTAGCTATTGTTGTAGGAGAATTCTATCAGTGGAAAATACTTACTCCATGATCCTCCGAAGTCAAGTACACAAGCGCACAACATATCTTCTAAAATCTGTATGGTACACTCGGACTGACCATCGGTCTTAGGATGAAATGCCATAATAAGACTTAACTTTGTACCAATGGCTTGCTGCAAGCTTCCCCAAAATCTCGATGTAAACACCGATCCTCAATTAGATAGTATGGTCTTAGGGATTCCATGCAGTCATACTATTTCCTGAACATAAATGTCTGCATACTGGTTCGCTGTGTACGTAGTCTTGACAGGCATGAAGTGACCAAACTTGGTTAGTCTCTCTACCACTACCCAAGTCGAGTCGTGCTGCTTATTTTTTCGTGGTAGTCCTGTCACGAAGTCCATGGCTATGTCTTCCCACTTCCATTCTGGGACACTAAGCGGTTGCAATAAGCCTGCAGGTCACTGATGTTCTGCTTTCACTTGCTGGCATACTAAGCATTTAGACACATATTCTTCTATGTCTTTCTTCATTTCTGGCCACCAATACAATGCCTTAAGGTCATGAGTCATCTTGGTCGACCCTGGGGGAATTGAGTATGGGGTATTGTGTGCCTCTTCTACAAATCTTCATCTTAATTTCATAGTCATTTGGCATGCATACCCGGCCTTTATATCTCAAGAACCCCTGTCTTGATAAAGAGAAATCTATGGCCTTGCCTTCTTTGATTGCAGCTATGTAAGATACTAACGTGTCATCATGCCCTTGCCCGATCCGTATATCTTCTAACAGACTTGACTGAATGGACAAGTTAGCTAGTTTACCAATGACTACTTCTATTCCAACATTGATTAGCTCTTGTTAAAGTGGCTTTTCTATTCCGGATAATGCTGCTAGATTTTCGTAACTCTTCCTACTTAGCGCATTAGCAACTATGTTTGATTTTCATGGGTGGTATCGGATTTCGTAGTCATAATCCTTTACTAGTTCTAACCACCTGCGCTACCTCATGTTGAGCTCCTTCTGTGTGAAGAAATACTTTAAGCTCTTGTGGTCTGTATAAATCTCACATCGTTCTCTATAAAGATAGTGGCGCCAGATTTTCAATGCGAAGACCACCGCTGCCAACTCCATATCATGCGTTGGATAATGTTGCTCATATTCCTTCAGCTGCCTTGAGGCGTAGGCTATCACTTTGTTATTCTGCATCAGCATACAACCTAAACCTTGCTTCGACCCGTCACAGTATACTAGAAACTTGTCATTGGGTGTCGATACCCAAAGTATTGGTCCTGAGCATAACTTATCCTTATGTAATTGGAAACTCTCTTCACATCTATTCATCCAGTTGAACCTTTGTTGTTTCCGAATCAGGTTGGTAAGTGAAGTGGCTATCTTAGAAAAAGCCTTCTACAAACCTCCAATAATAGCCTGCTAGCCCGAGAAAACTTCTTGCCTTTGACGCATTCTTAGGTCTTGGCCAATCCTTCACAGCCTCTACCTTAGCTAGGTCTACTGCAACTCCATCTTTGGATACTATATGGCCGAGGAAAGCAACTTGCGAAAGTCAAAATTCGCACTTCTTGAACTTGGCGTAAAGTTGATGCTCCTTTAATCGTAGCATGGTCATTCTTAAATGTTCCTCGTGCTCGAATTTGTTCTTGGAGTACACCAAAATATTGTCAATGAACACAATGATGAATTTGTCCAAGTAATCTGTAACGACCCAAATCCGCTAATAAGGCTTAAGGGCCTTGATTAGCGTGCCAGGAGGGCATGATGGGATTTATGTGTGATTTTATGAGTTAAATGCATGGTTATGATTTAAAGCATGTTATATGACTATTTGTTTATCTGAGATGCATGACTATGTATATTAGTATGCATGTAGGCCCGGATCGTGTTAGTAGGGCATAACTGTAATTTTGGCCATGCTGGGCATAACTGTATTGATATGTGATGATTGTTGAGACCACAGTGGTATGTGGGTGTATCTGTGATTTGTGACTCGAGGCGATCCCAGTGAGCAGGCTAGCGGAAAGTCATGACGGGAATTTATACCCGGCTCGGGGCGAGCCTGGGGGTATGAACAGGAATTCAGAGAATAGATTGAGATTTATTTTGATGATGGGGGATACTTATTTGGTGGTTTATCAGGTGTTGGAAGGTAGCGGGAAAATATTAGAGACACTTGAGGATTAGCGGGAATTGGGTAAAATGACTAAAATGGCCCTATTTGGACAAAAGGATTTAGAGTTAATAGGAAGGCCATTTTGGTCATTTGGATTTTAAAGATAGGTTTTTATAAGGCTTTATATAGTGAGTGGGATTGTTAGAGAGTGAGAATGCTGAAAGAAAAGAAAAGAAAGAATAAGGAAAGAAAGAAAAGAGAGAAAACAGAGGGGTTTTCACAAGGGTCGGTTTGTGCATTTTTGCACCATTTCGCTCCATTTTTCTTGGAGCAAAGCTTAGTGGAGAGCAATGGTAGGCTGTGCATCAAGGATCTTGGGTTAGACTTGAAGATTTTGCAAGAACACATCAACTTTTGAGGTAAGTTTTAGAGATTTCAGTTTTAAGGGTTTTTGATGGTTTGAGCTGTGTTTTAAGCTGAGTTGATGGGAATTTTAGGGAATTTCTGAGCAAGCTTTGATGATGAACAAGCTAAGGAGGTCTAGGGTTGAATCAAGGTTGAAATTTGCATCAATGGTAAGAATTCTAGGCCTTTAACTTTGTTGTTGACTGAATTTTTGAGTTTAGGGTCGATCATGGTAGATTTTGAGATTTGGGATAAATGTTCTTGGGATTTGAGGATTTGGGATGCTTGGGATGAATGGAGAGTGTTCATAAGCTTGATTTTGAGTTTAGTAAAGATTTGGGGGAGTTTGGTTTGAGATTGGTTGAAAGAAATCGTAGAAATGCGATTTTGGGTTTTTTGGGCTGCAACTAGCGCTAGTCAGTGGGCGCTGTAGCGCTAGCCCCTGTTCTGGGGAGGTGAGTTCTGCTTGTAGTGCTACAGCGCCCTCTTTAGAGCGCTGTAGCGCTGCACTGTTCACAGAGGTGAATTTTTGGGTTTTGATGAGGGATTTTGACCTAGGGTTCGGGGCTCGATTCCGCCACTTTATTTTGGGGATTTAGGACTTCCCGAGGGCTCGGGATTGGTCCCGAGGCTAGGTATTCGGACTTGGGGTTCGGTTTTGACTTTGTCCTATGTTTGTGCCTAGGTGTGCGCTAAGGCTCGAGAGGGATCGTGCTCAAGGAGTCAGGTGATCTAAGCTATTGAAGGGAAAGGTAAGAAAACTATAACACCCGTAGGATAGGGCATGGGCCCATAGTGTGATTGCGGGGCACGGCCCTATATTACATGTTGCGTGATGAGATGATTGCCGGGCATGGCCCTATATTGCATTACATGTTAGGGTGCAGATTTAAATAAATTGGCATTTGTTTGAATGTTGCTTGATTTATGCTATATATGATTATAATGAAATGAACGGCTATGGCCGAGGGCGGCAAGGCCGAGAACGGCAGCGGAGCCGGAAGTAACACTTAGCACATGGGATGCTTATAGTCAGGGCAGGGCCCGGTGGATACATGTCATATCCTTACGGTGAGGACCGAGACCCCAGGTTTCGGTAAGGCTTCTGGGGCGGCATGGCCGTGTTTGCTTAGTCTAATGGTTGACTTGTTTATCTGTGGACTATCTGATATGATTGACTGTATATTTGCATATGTTATGTTCTGCATGAGTTTTCTTGCTGGGCTTCGGCTCACGGGTGCTCCGTGTTGCAGGTAAGGGCAAAGACTGGGTCAACCAACCATGAGTACGGAGAGCGTGAAGCGACGCGTACATGTTTGGCCTGCCCGACTGCTTTGGTTGGGGGTTTATTCGAAAATGGCTGTAATAATCTATGATTTTTGTAACCGATCAATTGTAAACTTATTTTAAGAAGTAAATAGTTTTCAAACCTTATTTTGGGATCCCAAATGTTTAATACTATAAGTTTTATTGAAACAACGCGTTTTTCTAAGATTACAGCCTTAACTTTTAATTAGTCACACTTTTGTTTCAAAACCTCGGTTAGCGAGTTCATTGCACACTGTTTTGTCTTAAAAACTCACTTAGTAACGGCTCTAAGGAAGTAGGGCATTACATAATCCTTGAAGACTTGATTTATTAAATCCATAAATGCGGCTGGAGCGTTGGTAAGACCAAAAGACATAGCTTAAAACTCGTAATGTCATATCGAGTTCTAAAAGCTATCTTGGGGATATCCTCTTCCCGTACCTTGAGCTGGTGATAACCGGACCGTAGATCAATCTTTGAAAACACGGTCGCTCCTTGGAGTTGATCAAACAAGTCATCGATCTGGGGTAGCGAGTACTTATTCTTAATTGTCACCTTATTCAGCTCGCAGTAATCTACACACATTTGCATACTTTCGTCCTTCTTCTTCACAAATAGAACCGGTGCTCCCCATGGAAAATGGCTTGGTCTAATGAAACCTAAGTCTAAGAGTTCTTGTAGCTGTATCTTCAACTCCTTGAGTTTGGTAGGTGCCATCTGGTATGGTGCCTTTGAGATAGGCTCAATTCCCGGTACTAGTTCGATTGTGAAGTCGATTTCCTGAATAGGCGGCAACCCTTGTAAGTCGTCACGAAATACTTCTGGGAATTCCTTTATAATGCGGACGTCTCCAACCTTTAGTGGTGTTTCCTTTGCCGCATCCATGACACTTGTTAAGAATGTGTGACACCCTTTCTCTATCATCCTCTGAGCTTTGAGAGATGAAATAAGCGGTGTTCGTAGTCTTGAAACCTAACCCATAAAACATAGTCCTTGACCGTCAGGAGTCTTGAACGTCACTTGCTCACGTCTACAGTTGATGGTTGTGCCATGCCTTGCTAGCCAATCCATGCCTAGTATTACGTCAAAGTCTTTGATCTCTAGTTCTATCAGGTCTCCTTCTAGTTCTATGTCCTCAATTTTGATCGGTACGCCTCGTACTATCCACGATGATAGGACTACTTCGCCCGAAGGAAATTCTATCACAAACCTAGTTCTAAATCTTTCACAAGGTTTGTCTAATTTCTCTATCATTCCTAACAAGATATACGAGTGTGTTGCTCCCAAATCAAATAATACTGAACATATATTATCGAGGATAGGAATCTGACCTATGACCACTTTGTTACTAGCTTCGGCTTCTCCCTGGGTCAAGGCAAAGACTCTTGCTGGAACCATCTTGTTTTCCCTTTTCTCTTCTTGCTTAAGTTGTGGACATTCCTTCTTCCTATGACCTTCCTGACCACAATTGTAACACCCTTTAGTGTTTGCACGACACTCACCAAGATATTTCTTTTGGCATTTGGAGCACTGCAGGTATTCTACATAACACGACCTATTGCCTCCATTGTTAGTCTGTGCTCTTTTGTCATTGTCAAATTTCTTATTGTCAAGATGCCTTCTCTTCTGACCATTATTGTTGCTATGCTGATGGTTGTTGTTGTGGTTCTGACCATTCTGAGGTTGATTCTGCTGCTTAGGTTCAGGCTTATTGGCCTCCTCCTTCTAACATTCCCCCGAAGCCTTTCCACCTCTATAGCTGTTTCTAGAGCATCGACATAAGAAGTGGTTCCCGGATTTGCTAGCTTGACTCCTAGCTCGATCTTTGGTCTGAGTCCTATAACAAACTTGGTGACCCTCAAACAGTCGGTTAGGACCAACTCTGGTGCAAACTTGGCTAGTCGATCGAACTGTCGAGCATACTCCGCTACCGTCAAGTTGCCCTGCTTCAGACTGGTGAACTCTTCTACCCTTGTAGCGATGACTGCTGAGTTGTAGTACTTCTTGTGAAAGAGCTCCAAAAATCTAAGTCCATGTCATGGTGGCGACGTCATGAGTCTATTGTACTAAATCCCACCAGATTCTAGCATCTTTCTTTAGAAAAGACGAAATGCAGGATATGCGGTCCGTGTTGCTGAGATTCATGTGTGCTAGGATCGGCTCTAGATTCCTGAGCCATTCTTTCGACTCGAAGGGGTCAGTTGTCCCTTCAAAGTTTGGAGCATGTTGCCTACGAAAGCGCTCATAGAATGGCTCTATGAACTGAGCTGGGTAAGGCGAATAGTTCACCATTGGCCATCCCCCATAAGGACCTACTTGTTGGGGTGCTTGAGCCATTTGCTGGGTCTGCGGTTGCAGCTGAGCCTGTCGTCGTTGTTGCTGCAGCGATTCTTCCACTTATTGCCATAGCCAGACAATTTTAGCAGTGTTGTAAACCGGAGGCATCGGTGCACTTCTGTTAGCAGCAGCATTGGTAGCACACGTTCCCCTTCTTCGGACTGGAAGGGCTTCATTAGTCTCGTTGGCGGCGCTGGAGGCATTGCTGGCTGTGCGTCCAAACCTTCTGAGCGACATCTTCAGCAAAGTTCTAACAGTCGAGAAAACGCGTGTTAGAACTTACCCTAATAGGCTCTAAGGCAAAACATAGTCTAAGCAAACATATCTCGGACCTATTAGTTATGATTTCTTATGAAAAATTATGTAAGCCTTCTTTATAATTAGGGTGTGTTTCTATACTTTAAAAATCAGCCATCTTTATTACTTCTAAGTCTGTTTCTAATCATCCTATATGACTTAATTCTCAGGCTCGAAACTCGTCGCTGTTCCAAAGTTAACCATATTGAGGGAGGGCTGGGATTAGTAAAATCGTTCCCACTACTATGGCCCCCTAAACTCTCAATATAGAACTCAGTCCATTGATTTGTATCCACCCTCAGCAAACCCAGTCATTATTTATTTATTTAAATTTATTATGATTGTAAAAAAAATCAAACTCATACATTTCATTAAAAAATAACAATAATATTCATTTGGAAAAAGATTTTCACTAAGTACAATCATAAATGTAAATAATAAACTAAACTAAACTAACATAACTAGGGTAAATCTAAAAATTAGGATCTTCTACGTCTGACCCTTCATATAACATGTCATCATCTATTTCTTCATAATCATCATTATCTTGAGCCTCAAAATTACCTCGAGGAAGATTCATAATGATTCTATGCTTTTGTTCATTAGTGAATTGAAATTCCAACTTAGAGGTGAACCTAAGTATGAGAAAATAATATCTCATGGCTACCAGTAAATCATCATCATCATCTATGGTCTCCCATATTTCTTCTAATGATGAAATTACAGAAGGAAAATCTTTGAAAAGCCTAATTACTAGGACATATTGCTCTGTAGCTCTCATCATAATTTGCTTAGTAGTCTGAAGATGAACTATCTCCTTATGGAATAAGATTAATCTCTGAGTGATTCTTTCTAACACTCCTATAGTATTCCTAGGCTCTCTAATCCTTTTCAATGCCTTAATGGCTCAGATATCCTGATAGGTCAAGGCTCCATCCATTCTTAATTGAAAACATAATGGCTAAAACATTAGCTAATAACATAAACATAAGCATAATAAACATAAACACTTACATTGTTGATTAGATTCGGAGCTTGTGCGTGTGTATCAAGGAGAACTTCATGAATATGAACTGTTCTCTGATACCAACTGTAAGGCCCCAACTAATTATAGACTTTGGACCATTAAAAACTACTAAACATAACTACTAAATATTGTGCCAAATACAAACTAAAGTATGAAATATAAAATACGGTATGGGTACCCATTGTTTAGTACATAAAAACATAAATAAAACATATCTTTAAATTAATTGTTTAAATACTAAGTACGGAATTACATAAATACATAAATCAAATAACATAAAAACAACGTCATCCTCGATCTTTCATCAGTCCATTCATCCTCAACACACATGCAAAGCTACCACGAATCTTTCCCACCTTCCATGTTCATTTTCCTGCATCAAGCTAAAAAAATAAAGGAATGAGCCTAATGGCCAACAAGGAAAATCTACTAACAACATATATCATAAATCATAAACATAAGACTATATCATATACATATACTATAAAACAAATGACTATAAAAATGTATATCATATAGGACTACAATATTAATGGTCATTAACTCTTTACTGTGGCATGTGATAAAACCATCTAGGTCCATAGTCTACTAATCAAGGTAGGTTAGATCACAAGGTAGTATATGATAACCCATCTAGGTCCTCAGTCTACTAATCAAGGTAGGGTAAATCATAACTCTAAACCACGATAATGATAAAAATATTGGGGTTTGCTATCTAAGTAACTATAAGCCCCAAGCGACTAAAAACATATTTATACATATTATAACATAAAACATAAGACATATCATAACATAAACATATAAACACATATATTCTAACCTCTTACTAAAAACCAGGATATTTTGGAACAAGAACGGGATTGAAACATTCTTAAAAACCAACAGCACAAACCATGAGTTTCTAAAGAAAATGAGATGAAAAGAAAACTAAACCATCCGAGTAGAAACTTACCGAAAACCTCAAGTTTCAAGAAACTTAAACACCTAATCAAGAATTATAAACAAAAGTTAGGATCTGAAAGAAAATAAAAGAAAACTAAAGAACCACGAAAAACTGAACTTAAGGATAGGAATACCTTGAATGATCATATGAATTGGTCTATACCTCGATACCGAAATAACTCTATATCTTACTTCCCAAGTGTTTAGAAAAGCTTATATTGGAAAAGCTTTTATCTGAAAACCCAGTGTTTCTCTCTATAGTAACCTTAGCTGCTTGGAGGCTCTGAACAATGCTTGAAGAATGAAGGAAATGGCTGCGTACTAGGTCCTATTTATAGAGTTCAAGGAGTGAAACTAACCCCTTTTAATTTGAATAAATAAATGAATATAAAATGAAAAAGATTTATATTTTTGTTCAACAGATGCCCAGAACTCGCTCAAAATCGTTCAAGGGCAGGTCCAAGTGGTTAAGGCTGTTTTCAAATTTAAAAACCTCAAGCTTCCAAAAATTCATGCCAGGGGCGATATATCGCCTACCTTGGGCGATATATCGCCTAGACCTATATCCCAAGCCCTGTTCGTTCGTTCGTGCGAAGTCGACGTGTTTTCCGTATCTCTCGTAGGCGATATATCGGCCCCTATAGCTGGGATATATCGGCATACGTTGATATATCAAACATGTATTTGTACTTTTTCAGCATATTTTGAATTGATTAAACAGCATTGACTGAGTCAAAACGTGATCCTTACAGCTGCTGGAAGGTTCTAGAGCTTTCTTTTAATTAATCTATTCATAAATAATACTTAAATCCTTAATAAACATAATTATGACAAGTGTCACATCTATCTAAACCTTTGGTTATAATAAATAATATTTCTAAGACCAGCAATATTAATCAAACCTTATGTTTTAATTAATATTTCTAAACTATAGGTTAAAATTATAAAATCCATAACTGTTGCTATGAGTTTCCAACTAAGTCCCGGCTTGAACCAAAATCCATGGAAACTAACATACTACAAAGTACTACTAACTACTATTGCTATCTAGCTAAGTAAAATTCTGGGACACTACAGATGCATAAGCTATAACCTTCCCGATAACACACAGCCCAAACCCAACCTCGACGCATCACAATATACTACAAATTTTCCTTCCTCCGAAGGAAGACTCAGCACAGGTGTAGTAATAAGTCGTCGCTTCAAATTCTTCCGTGTCAATTCTGTCATCGGCACAGCAATCTTTGAAAACCCTTCCACAAACCGCCTATAGTAACCTACTAGCCCGAGGAAGCTTCTAACCTCTGAGGCGTTCCTTTGCCTTGGCCAATCTCTAACTGCCTCCACTTTGGATGGATCCACCTTGATTCCATCTTCACCAACAATATGTCCAAGGAATATCACTTCTGGTAGCCAAAACTCACACTTCTTAAATTTAGCATACAACCGGTGCTCTCTTAATCTCTACAAGACCTATCAAAGATGTTGCCCGTGCTCTGCCTTTGAAATAGAATACACTAAGATGTCGTCGATGAAGACAATCACAAACTAGTTGAAGAAGTCCTTGAACACCCCGCTCATTAGGTCCATGAAGGCTGCAGGAGCATTGGTCAAATTGAATGACATGACCAGAAACTCATAGTGCCCGTACCTTGTTCGGAAGGTCATCTTCGGTATATCCTCATCCTTGATCCTCAGCTGGTGATAACCAGATCGAAGATCAATCTTTAAGAATACCGTCTTTTCCTGCAACTGATCAAACAAGTCGGCAATCCTTGGTAGAGGGTACTTATTCTTGATGGTCAACTTGTTCAATTCTCTGTAGTCTATACACATCCTCAAAGTCCCATCCTTCTTCTTCACAAACAAAACTGGAGCACCCCATGGCGAGTAGCTAGGCCTGATAAACCCCAAATCAAGAAGTTCCCGTAGCTATATCTTCAATTCTATCAGTTCTATCGGTGCCATTCTATATGGTGCCCTCGGCACTGGCTCTGTCCTCGGTGCCAACTAAATGATGAACTGAATCTCCCTGTGTGGCAGCAACCCTGGTAGATCCTCAGGGAATACATGCAAGAATTCACGAACCAATCTAGTCTCTCCCAACCCTGTTGGAAACACTCTGGTACTATCCACCACACTAGCCAGGAAACCTATACATCCTCCCTGTAATAGGTCCCTGGCTCTCAGCGCTGATATCATGGGTATGCGGGGTCCATATACCGCACCCACAAAAACAAAAGGGATCCTCTCCCTCAGGCTCAAAAGTTACCATCTTCTTCCTGCAATCCATTACAAGAATCATGTCAAAATCCTCCATACTTAACTCAATCAAGTCTACTGATAGCTCCATACCATCAACCATCACTGGCAGTGCTCTAATTCACCTCCTAGAAACTAATAGCTCCCATGTAGGCAATATAGTTCCGAACCTCGGTCTACACAACCTATCAATCACCTTACTATAAACAAATGAATGTGTAGCACCGAAGTCAATCAATACAATAAAAGGAGCGCCAGAAAGCTGACCTGTCACCACTGAGGGACTAGTCTCGGCCTCTGCCTGTGTCAAGGTAAACACTCAGGCTGGAGTCAAGCTGTCCACCTTCCCTGCGTCCCCTTTCTTTACTGTTGGGCAGTCCTTCTTAAGGTGTCCCACTACCCCGCGCACATAACAGGCCTTAGCCTGACATTCGCCCAGATGGCGTCTTTTGCACCTCATCACTCTAGGTAACTCTTCTATGTGTCACCACCTCCCTAGCGACCACCGTGAACACCCCGACCCCTCCTATCAGGACCAATAGTGGTCGAGTGTCAAGGTTCTTCCTCTTCAGATCACTGGGGCCTCTGCCTCTACTGGATCCTGAATATGGTTGAACCGCCCTACGAACCTCCTGTCTCGCAGCGTTCTCCCTCCAAATCTTGTTCTCCGCTTCCTCAGCGTATGCTCCCTCTCAACAGCTTGGGCATAAGTCGTCACCCCAGGTACTGTTGTAATTCTCACATCTCGGGCTATCATAGCATTAAGTCCCCTGATGAATATGTCATGCCTATCTGCATCAGTAGGCACAAGGTCTGGAGCAAACTTAGCAAGTCTATCAAACTTCAGGGCATACTCTGTAACTATCATGTTGCCATATATCAATCCCACAAATGCATTCACCTTCACTGCCCTGACGGCAACGTTGTAATACTTCTGGCTGATCAAGTCCTTGAATCCATCCCAACCCATAGTAGTAACATCTCTAGTCTTCGATGCCACTTCCCACCAAATGCGACCATCCTCTCTCAGCATATATGTGGCACAGGCCACCCTGTCATGACCCTCTACCCTCATTAAGTACAGGATAGCAGTAATCATACTCATCCACTGTTCGGCCTTTAGTAGATTTGGTCCCCCCTCAAAATTTGGAGGATGATGTCTCCTGAACCATTCATACAACGACTCCCACCTATTCCCAACTTCCAATGGCTGGACAACTGGTGCCACTGCAAGTGGCACAATAGATGCAGCACTCCCTGACGGAGCCTGCTGTCTTAGAAAAAGAATCTGCTCTTCCTCACTTTGAAGCCGAGCTTGCATGTTTTCCATAATCTGTTGCTAGTTCTCAGGGATTGGCAGAGGGTTCTGGCCCTGGTCATCATCTTTAGCCTTGAATCCACTGCCGGCTAGTCGTTCACATTGCCTTGGACACATAGTTATCCAAGGTAATCTGCAATCAATGACTAGGCAGTCAGACTATGATGAGACGGTAACAATCTTTCCATAATCCATCATTGGAACACAACCAATCACAAGCAATCAAAATATAACAATTTATCCAAATATTCATCCACATGCAACAGCAATGCTAATAAGCATGCCTCAATATCATCAGACAGCAGTCAAGGGCCAGGCCCTATCAATATCTCATGCTCCCTATTAATTAAACAGATAACAACATTCATGTTTCTTTCACACATTTAAGCATATAAACACGAATATACAATTACCAAACCCTGAGTCGAGCTTGTCTTTAGCAGTGAATGTACATGTCCAGCCAGTTTTTAAGAACCCTTAAACCTTGACACTCTGATACCAAGTTGTAATGCCCTGGGTAACCAAGACCATTACACTGTGTGTTTATAAAGGTGCAAGACTCGCTAATCAAGTCGTTTAGTTAAAAATGTGACACTAGAACCATAATCGAGTTAGGGTTAAAAGACTTTGGTCACAAATAGATAAATTTCATTTAATAAACGCTTAATACATGGGATCCCAAAAATAGGGTTTAAAGAACAGTTTACACAACCACAAGCCACTCTAATGGCAAAATAGGCATTTTATGTTCTCCTGTCCCTGTACCATCCCTCGGCCGTGGCTGCCGAGCAGCTGACTATGTACATTCCTCCCTCAGAGCTCTCCAACTCAAGGTTGATCCACCTTACTCTTGCTTTTACCTACACCACGTAGCACCCGTGAGCTAAGGCCCAGCAAGAAAACCATAACACAGAGCATAAACAATAACGATAATCAAATAATCCACAAGACATAAACTAGATATTCAGCATGCCATAGCACTCACATAATCAGTGATAACCATCGACAAATCAACAATCTATTATCCAGGTATTCAACATGCCATAATAATTAGATTAACAACAGTAAACATATCATTCAATACTCAAGGTCGATGCCCGTAGGTCGCACCCTCTGTTTAACCCACTGTCTCCGGCTCGCTTAGGCCGAGCCCAGTGATTATTTAACTAACCTCAGCTACCAATGTTCGAGTCGTGTCCAGTGCACAAATGTCAATTTCGGCACTCTTAGGCCGTTTATTTCATGCTCACATGGCATATCGTAATCATATAGCATTTATATTCAAATATAGGGAACCTTATTCCCAACATAGTCACACAAACAGGTGTAGTTTTCTTACCTTTAATTCTGAGCAGAGAAGGTGAACTGGTTCCAAGCATGGTCCTTAGCCTCGAGCCTTAGCGATAAACCTAGTCACAAGGGCCATTGATTTCCATCAACTTCCATTCAGAAATAAGATACCTAGGAGACAGAAACTAACCTCTGGGACCTCAATTTGTACTAAATCGGGTAGTAGAAATTGTCCCGAGCACCTAGGTTCGAACCCCCGAGCCCTAACAATTCTTGAAACAGTTCCAAGACCAAATTTCCCTGGTGGGTCACGACTTGGCTCAGCAAGTCGCGACTTGCCCCAAGTTAGAGAGCAAGTTCACAAGCCAAAGGGGAGGCGTATCGCGACTTTGACAAGCAAGTCGCGGCGCGCCCCCAAGTCAGTGAGCATCCAGGTCTGAAGGGCCACATGTGTTGCGGCGCCCCCCCAAGTTGGGTCACAGCGCGCCCTGCGAACCTAGAGAAAACATGGGTTTTCTCCCCTTCTCCCAGCCAAGAACACTTAAACTTACCTGGAATTTTCCTCAAAAACTTCCCCAATTCAATTACTAAATAACTTACGAACTCAAGAATAAACTACCTATTTTTAATCCCAAAACCTCATAAATTACACTTCAATTACCCTCTCAATTTAACCAAAATCTAGCAAACAAAACACAATCAAAATCCCAGAATTAAACCTACTCAAAGCTTCAAAATACTCAGCTCCATTCTACCTAATTAACCAGGTTCATCTATCATTTATATTCATAAAATCTATCACAACTTTAAAGCTGAAAACAAAATTCCTACCTCAATTATGACTGACCTTCTTCTCTATTTCTTCCAGCCCCAAATCATCTTGAATCTACTTAGCTTTATGTCTAAAACTCCAAGCTTCAATCCTTTTTCAACAACCCAAAGATTAAACACTAAGGGAGAGAGAGAGAAGAGAAATCGTGAGGGTGAGAGAGAGAGTGAGTTGAGAGTTTATTTTCCTTGGATTATTCTATAATCTTCTCTGTTTTATCCTAATAAAACTGAGTATATCCTTAGTCTTAGGAAAAGACCATTTTCCCTCCCCAAATAAAACTAATCCTATACTTAATCTAAGGGTATAATAGTCATTTGTTCCCAATTTCCACTAATTCCTCGAGTGTTCCTAATATTTACCTCCTAAATCTTGTCATCCAATTAATCACCAATTATTTACCCAGTGTCTAATAACCCCCGATATAATTTCTAAATTCCCGAAAATACCCCCAGGCTCTCTTGAGCCAGGGTTAAATCCCCGCCATGACTTTTTCGCCAATTCGCCCACTAGGACCGTCTCGAGCCACATGTTGCAAATATGTCCACATAATAATGTGGTCTCAACAATTTACCACATATAATCACATTTATGCCCTCAACGGGCCAAAATTACAAATATGCCCCTAAAAGCTAAACAGAGCCCACATGCATATTAATACTCATAACACATGCATTTCACATATCCATATAATCATATACTTATGCGTTTAATCATGTAAATTATACATAAACCAATTGTGCCCTCCCGACACGCTAATCAAGCCCCTTAAGCCTTATTAGTGATTTTGGGTCGTTACAAGTCTTGGAAGTTAGAGCTAATGAATTGAGACTCGTTGTCTTTTACAATCTCCTTGGGTACAACGAATTGGCATATAACGTTTTTTGAGATGAAGTTTGTTACCTCTCTGTCTCTGACTTGATGGTAGGATTCTGCCTCGATCCATTTACTGAAATAGTCTGCTACTGCGAGCATATAGACCTTTTGTTCCGGTGCAGTTGGTAACTTTCCAACTATGTCTATTCCCCATTTCATGAAGGGCCATGGGGAAGTGATTACCACCAAGCATTCTGAAGGCTGATGAGTCACTTGAGCAAACCTCTGGCACTTATCACAAAGTCTTTCACAGTCAGAGGAGTGAACTCTCATGGTCGGCCAGTAGTTGCCTTGGGTTAGGGCTCGGTGCGCCAAGCTCCACCCTCTGGAATGGTTTCTGCCCTCTCCTTCATGTAATTTTTCCAATATATATTTTTCCTCTGCAGGGTTAACACATCTTAGATAAGGACTAGAGAATGATTGTGTATAGAGTTTACCTTGTATGATGGTGAAGCGGGCTGACTGAGCTTTGATTCGTTGTACCTCATTCTTGTCTTCAGGAAATGTGTTTCTTTCCAAGTATTCTAGTATTGGAGTCATCCATTGTTGATCAGTCGAGATGTCACTAACCAGCTCTCCTTCGCCCTTCCAAATGGCTGGCCACTGGAGACAAACTATTGGAATTTCCTTATGGTTGGTTGTCTGGATGGATGACCCGATGTTGGCTAAAGCATCTGCATGCCTGTTCTCTCCTCTTGGTACTTAGCTAATGGTGAACTCAACAAAGCTCGATTGAAGCTCCTTGGCTTTATTGAGGTATGCTGTCATTATATAGTCTCGAGCCTGGTAACTTCCTTTCATCTGGTTGACTACCAGCTGTGAATCGCTAAACACATTGATTCGTCTGACTCCAATTGCTTTGGCCAATTCGAGTCTGGCAATCGTCGCTTCATATTCTGCTTCATTGTGTGTAGCTTTAAACCCACTTCTGACTGATTGCTCGATTGATTCTCCATGAGGGGAGGTCAAAACAAGTCTGATTTCGCTTTCTCTTACATTACTTGAGCAGTCTGTGGGGAGTTTCCAAATGTCGGCTGATTGTCCCTCAGTTAGGCAGCAGAGTTATTTTTCTACCTGCATGTGATTGTTAGGTGTAAAATCGGCCATGAAATCAGCTAGTACTTGAGACTTCAACGAGGTTCGTGGTCTATATAATATGTCGTACTCGCTGAGTTCGATGATCCATTAGGATAGTCTGCCTGATAGCTCTGGTTTGTGTAAAATGGTCTTGAGAGGGAATGTTGTTAGTACTATTATCGGGTGACACTGAAAGTATGGGCGTAGCTTTCTTGCTGCATGGACGAGCGCTAGTGCCAGCTTCTCCAGCTAGTTGTATCGAGTTTTTGCATCAAGTAAGGATTTACTTACATAATTTATTGGGAGCATTTTACCTTCATCCTCTCTTATTAGAACTACGCTTATTGCTGTTTTGGATACTTCCAAATAGATGAACAATAGCTCGTGATATTTTGGTTTGGATAATAAAGGCGGACTAGTTAAGTACTACTTCAACTCGATTAGTGCTTCTTCGCATTCTGTCATCCATTAGAAGATCTTGGATTTCCTTAATGTGTCAAAGAAGAGGTGACATCATTCTGACGAGTTTGAGATGAATCGGCTGAGTGCTGCAATGCGTCCAGTTAACTTCTATACATCTTCTATACATGTTGGGGAAGGAATCCTTTGGATTGACTCTATCTGTGCTGGGTTAGCCTCGATTCCCCTTTGAGTTACTAGGTATCCAAGGAACTTTCCTGCAGTCACACCAAAAGAACATTTAGTAGGATTTAGTTTCATGTTATATTTCCTAATAATGTCAAATGATTATTTTAAATGACTGATATGCTCATCTGCAATGAGGGATTTGACGAGCATGTCGTCAATGTAGACTTCCATCTTCTTCCCCAGCAAGTTGACAAACATCTTGTTGACTAATCTCTAGTAAGTCGCTTCTGCGTTCTTTAGCCCAAACAGCATGACCTTGTAGCAGAATATGCCCAAGTTGGTCATGAAGGCTGTCTTTTCCTGGTCTTCTGGATGCATCAGGATCTGGTTGTATCCTGAGTATGCATCCATGAAGCTTATGAGTTCATGACCGTCTATGGCGTCTACTAGCATGTCTATGTGTGGTAATGGGAATGAGTCCTTAGGACACGCCTTGTTGAGTCTGTGAAGTCGATGCAGACTCGCCATTTACCATTCTTCTTCTTCACAATGACTACATTGGTCAACCAATCGGGATAATGCACCTCTCTCACGAACCCATTATTAATGAGCTTTTGAACTTCTTCGTTAATGGCTTTGTTCCTTTTAGGGGAAAATTTTCTTCTTTTTTGTTTCCTTGGTGGGTAGTCTATGTCAACATGCAATTTATGGACAATAATTTTGGGGTCAATTCCAGTCATGTCCGCATGGGACCAAGCAAAACAATCATAATGGGTAGATAGAAAATCAATGAGTTTAGTTCTGATGTCAGGGTCCAATCGTGATTCGCTTTGGAATTTGTGGTCTGGGAAGTCCGGATGTATCTGAACTTCGTCCAACTCCTCCATGTCTGGTTGGTCCACCTGGGAGTCAGTCTATCTATCTTGCTGTAATTGCTATAACTGAGCGGGTTTGGCCTTCATGGTAGACTGGTAACATGCTCTTGAGTCTTTCTGCTAGCCTTTTATTTCTTTTACTCCCCATTTAGTTGGGAACCTTAAAACTTTGTGGTATGTTGAAGGGACTGCCTCCATTTCATGTATCCATGGTCGACCTAGTATCACGTTGTAAGCAGACGGAGAGTCTAATACCAAGAATCTTGTGCACAGATTGACTCATTCGGCATAGACAGGTAGCTCGATCTCTCCTGGTGTGTTCTTTTTCTCTCCACTGAAACCGATGAGGATTGTAGTCTTCTTTATGATTGTTGATTCATCTATCCCCATTTCCCTGAGAGCACTTAAACACAAATTGTTAGTTGTACTGCCATTTTCAATAAGTATACGTTTAGTAAGAGAGTTAGCAATGTGAAGTGCAATAACAAGAGCATCGTGATGCGGGTTGAGGAGTCTGGTTGACTCTATTGTTGAGAAAATGATGGTTTGTGCTTGTAGGTTGATGGTATTCTTCTCTGTCACGCTGGACTCTCCTTTGATCCAGTTGGTCTGCCTGGCATATCTTTTGGCTGCTGAATGGGTGACTCTGCTTACCTCAGATCCACCAGTTATTACTTTCACTGTCTGTTCATGAGTAGGTGGTTTCGATAGGGTTACTTCTCTTCAGATGACTGACCTATCTGCCTCATGTTGGCATGTTTGTTTGCCTTTGTCTGTGAGCAGGTCAGTTAGGTGACCAAGTTTTAATAGGTTGGATACTTTGAATCTTAAGGCAATGCACTCATCCGTTCGGTGATCGTGGTCATTGTGGAACTCACACCATTTTGTTTTGTCTTGCTGGTCAGATGGAGTCCTCATCATTTCTGCCCATTTCACTTTTCTCCGAGTCCTTTCAGTACACCAACGACTTTAGCTGGTGAGATTGAAAGATTATATTCTGGTATCTTTGGTCTATCTCAGAGACGTGTCTTGGATGATTGGCTGTACTCCCTCCTTCTTTTCTCTGATCTACTAGAATATGGGTATGGCTCGGATCGTCTGTCACTCTTTCGTCTGTCTACCCTTGAGTCTCTTCCCTTGGAGAAGAGTGATAATAGTTAGCTTCATCCTCCTCCCATTTGATCTGTGCCCAGGCCTTGGTGAGAACGTCTTCCATCGTCTTCCAAGGATACTTGGTAAGTTCTTTGTATAGGTCTAAGTCGTAGCGGGGTCCTTTGCAGAAGGTTGAGATGGTTGTGTCCTGCTTACAATGGGTTGTTAGGAATGAGTTTCCTAATACGCAGCGGAATGGTGGTGTGGTTCGCCCAGTGTACAACAAAATTTTTGTAGCATATTTAAACTACCTTTAAATATGTGGATCCATTAATATACATACATTAATCATAAACAAGATAAGGATAGAATTCATACCTCTTGAAGCCTATAAAGTATCCTTGCTATCTTTTTGTATTTAGAACGATCTTCTTATCCAAGCCGCTCCCACGTACTCACACCAAGATCTTCCAAAGCGTTCTCTACACCTCAAGAAATGTGTGGGCACTTAGAGAATGAAGGATAGTTTATTTGTGATTCTACTTGACGTACTCAACTCATGAGATCAAGAGAATATGCCTGAGAATTGGTTATTTATTTTCAGGGAGAGAAAACTATCGTTCTATTTTTCACAGAGCGAATGTTCAGAGTTGTCTCACATACACTTATCTGAATACTTTTCTGATTAGTCATACTTAAAAGAAAATATTCAAATTTTAAAAAATAAATCTGTAACCATTTTAGAATTTACTTTTTAATTAATTAATTATTCTATTAATGAAAAAATCCAAAAACCAATTTTCGAATTATCCATTAATTAATTAATTAATTAAATAAAAATGAAAATCCCATCCCTGAAAATGCAGGCCCTACACGCCACACACAGTCCATGGACTGTGTGTGAACGTGTAGCTTCCTAATTTCTAGGGATATTGCTTTTTCAAATTTTATTTAATTATTTATTCAAATTACTTTGTCAGATAAGATCTAACAACCTGATAACTAATTCAAATTTGAATTCAAATTAATTATCTCTTTAATTAATTATCAAATATAATTAATTATTTGAATAAATATTAATCTTTCAAATTCAAATCCAATTTGAACTTATGAGATTATTTTCTCCCACTCAAATAAAGATATTTAATTAATTCTACCAATTAATTAAATCCAAAATTTTCGAAAATAAATATTTAATTTATTATAATTTCAAAAAATTATAATTAATTAATTATTTAATTTAATTTCGAACTTAATTTAATTATTTAATATAATTTCGAAAATTATACAATAATTAAATATTAATTAATTTTATTAACTACAACTAATTTTTAATTAATTAATTAATCACTATTATCATATAATTGCATATTTGGCCTGAAGAACAAATTTCTTCTTAAATATGTCTTTAAACTATTTTCCCTTCATATCAACTCTTACCTTGAACAGTATTGATAGAGCCGCTATGGGGACCTATGGACCTATAATTCCAAGCTCCAATAAATATGAGATTATTAATTAAACTTCTTTAATTAAATAATCTTAAATTATTAATCTCATGATTATTCCACTATAAATATGAGACTGCACTCTTGTAGTTATAGACATTTCATTTACTGAGTACTTTATAATCATAAAGCGTCCATTGATATAATCATTGCATACAACTTGACCCTCTAATAATGGTTCATAATTAATCGGGAATAAAATTACCGTTTTACCCTTTTAATTATCTCTTGTTTCCTTAAGTACCATTGACTCTACTAGTGAAGGTTAATTCATAACTAAATTATGAATTTGAGCTCAATAACCTTTCAGTCCTAAAAGTCAGCCCTTAAGAGAACCATCATTCAATCTCTTGCGAGAAGGCATAGATTCCATATCTGTATACTATGTCCCTAGCCATCTATATTAATGAGTTCCCAAAACAAAAGTTTCTAGCCTGATCATTCTGACAGACCCTAACAAGTGAATCAAAGAACTCATATAACATAAACAAGAGTTCATAGTAACTTCGGGATTAAGATCTATTTGTATGTGATCATCAGTTGATATATTTGATTAATACTTCGAAATGGTATTTAACTAAGTATTAATAAACATATCTGGTCCAGTTCTATATATTCTCTAATATATAAAGCACCTCCACTAAAGTGTCCTACCACACTAGTGATCCGGATCTAGATCACATGTATTCATAATACTAGTGGACCATACTTGCAGTAATTAATCTAAAGATTCCATAACTTTATTTTACTGCGAACTATTCAAGTTCATTTATCTCAAACACAATCCTTTCGTACCAATATGTGTTTGAGATCACATATATGAACTTAGGAATTTTCCTGATATTTACATAATATTATCATAGAATAATATAGTCCATAAAATATATGCATAACTGTTATCCCAAAAATTTGAAAAGAATGACGTGGCAATAAAATTAGCACATGGCATGAGTTAGTGGGGTGATCTGGCTTAGTAGTGGCCCAATACACCAGTTAAGAAATTGGACAGATAGTCAAGTCAAATGCACCCGACCGAAGAGAATATGTGGTCTAAGGGTTGCTTGGCTCAAACCCCAGTTTGAAGACTCTAGTAATTGATTTGAAGCCAAGTCCAAGAAGATTGAAGGAGAGATTTGGATTTTGGTTCAAGGGATAAAGGCAACAGGTCCGATCGGACCTAGGCTTGGGGAACCTCTTGATATTTTGGCTCGAACGTGTCCAAAGAGAATGACTAAGGCTTAAGTTTTAGTCAAGGGGAAGGCCACATAATGGCCGATCGGATGTGCCATGGAAGAGGTATGCTTGGGCTTTGGACTAGGTAAGAAGGAGGAGGAAGGTAGGCTCGGACCACCTTGGTCCGAGGAGAAGATTACAAGGTCCGATCGGACCTTGTTTGAAAAGGAGAGGCTCGGACCATTTTGGTCCGAGGAGAAGGGCACCATGTCCGATCGGACATGCCCATGGGAGAGGAGCCTTTGGACCATTTTGGTCCGAGGAGATGGCATGAAGAGATGGCTCGGACCACCTTGGTCCGAGGAGGAGAGTACAAGGTCTGATCGGACCTTGACTGAAGGAAATGGGCTCGGGCTTGACCGAGGTAAGATGCCAAAGAGGGTGGTTTGAACCACCTTAAGCCAAGAAGAAAACCATTGTGTCCGATCAGACACAATGAAGGAGTATACCTCAGACTTGCCCGAGGTAAGGAGCAAAGGAAGTGGCCTCGGACCACCTTGGTCCGAGGAGAGCCAAACTTACATGACCTCTGGTCCGAGGAGAGCCATGCACATACCACCTTTGACCCACGAAAGCTTGAAGGAGTAATCAACATGCATGTGAGACTACGTCAAACTTCCCGAAACGACTTCAGTGAGAATTGGTCTAAGCATCCGGGAATCTCTCACTCCTCACTCGAATTTAGGGATCAGTTGTATTTTAAACATTTATTGTAATATAAATATAAGGTGAATAATAAAATATCCCTATGAAAAGGGGATACCAGTTGAGAATCCCAGGTCTATAAATAGAGAGTTGGGAGGATCATAAAAGGACTTTTGGCAAAATTAAGAGTTAACCTGTGTTCTAGAGAGAGAAAGTGTTTTCCTAAGAGAACCCCTTTTTGTATTCTGGAATATTTTGCACTGAAGAAACTCAGTTGACACTGTTCATCTGATCTTGAGTGTGAATACAGTAATAAGATCTCTAAGTGGATTAGGCTATTACCGATTATCGGGGCTGAACCACTATAAAATCTCGTGTTATTTACTTTCATTGATAAAAACTGTCTGTTGTCGTTTATAATTCTCTTGAAGGCTTGTTGTAGTTGACGTTCTTATGTCGTTGGCTAAAATCACAGTCAACATTTTGGTGCTTTCATTGAGAGCCTGAAGAGAAGACAGACAGTCCCTGAAGCAATATGGCGCCTAAGAACACCACCGCGGCCTCCAAGAGGGCAAGCACCTCCAGGGAACATGCCAGATCGGAAGGCCCCAGCGTTCAAGATCGTGAGAATGAGCTCAGGGTCGTGCTTGAGGATGTAGCTCCTGAAGTTGAGGAGCTCCAGGAGACCATGAGCGCGTTCCAGGAGGAGTTGGCCCAATTCAATGCTAGGCAGGAGGCCTTTGCTAAGGAAATGGCCAAGCAGAGATGAGAGATGGACGCTAGGAGCGAGGAGATCCGTCGACAGCAAGAGGAGGCCGACAGGTGACATCGCAAAGCTGCACTTGCTCTGGAGGCAGCTACGCAATTGACCCGAGCCAATGCTCAAGCTGTGCCTGGGGTGACACCCACCCCAGAGGCAAGGACCACAGAGGCTGGTCATAAGAAAACTGATAGGCCAGGCAGGAATGGTGGTAACCCACCTGGTCATGAGGAAGAAGGAGTCCGATCGTGCACTGCCTCAACCCAGAGGGGGAACTCCAAGACCCCCTCAAGTAGCCCCAGATCAGAGACTTCCAGGTCAGGGAGTCATAAGTCAGGCAGCAAGAAAACACCTTCTGAGCAGGGGCACAACAAAGCTCCTTGTGGCATGGAGACTTCCCATTTCAAAGATGGACATGGGCGTGATGAAGCTGACAGTCACCACACCAACCAATCGAAGGAGAAGAATAATAACCAACGAGGAGGAGAGGATCAACCGGCTCAAACGGGGAAGCCACCACGGCATCCCAACCAGCGTAACGGCAAAGAGCACGCTCCACCTAGTAGACCTTCCGAGAAGACTCGGAGTACGGTGTTCGACCGGTTGGGAAAGAACACTGCTCAGAAGGACCTAAGGGACGTCATTGATGACAGAAGGAGGACCGTTCCGGTCGAAGGGCAAGAGCCAATCTGTCCTACCAGTCGAGTAGAAATACTCGATGTTGATACGCCGGATAGGAGTGCCCGACCAAACGGTCCCGAGAGTGCGTCCCCAGCAGTGGCCCCGGGCATCCAAGCCCAGCTTGATGCTTTAACGGCGGCAGTCCAAAGTTTGTCAAAACAACCAGTTATTGATCCGGTAGACCACAGAAGTGGTAGCCCTTTTTGTTCTAGAATAAGAGCAGCCCAACCACCAAGGAAATACAAAGCGCCGGTATTGCCAGTTTATACAGAAAAGGCAGACCCGGTGAGACACGTTGGGAAGTTCGAAGACCAGATGGAGCTGCTTGGGGTGAGTGATGACTACCGCTGCAGAGTCTTCCCCACCACCTTGTCAGACACTGCCCAGGAGTGGTACTGGAAGTTCAAACCCGACTCCATCACCTCTTGGGAGAGCTTTAGGAAGGAGTTCTGCAGGCAGTTTAGTACTGCCCAAACCCCTCCTGTTTATGTCAACCATTTGGTGGACATTAGGCAGGGTAAAGATGAGTCTCTCAAGAACTACATTCAAAGGTTTATGAGAGAAGCCAATCGGGCTACCGCGGTTGGAGATGAAGGGAAAATGGTTGCAATCTCCTCCGGTATTATTTATCGAAGTCCTTTGTGGGATAGCATCCACCGCCATCCAATTTCAACTTTACAGCAGTTTTTAGACCGGGCAGATAAGTACATGAAGTTGGATGATGCCATTGAGAAAGGAGAGAATGGGTTGAACAACCCAAGTGGATCAGATGAAACTTCGAAGGATAGCGGAAACGATCAAGGCAGTAGTAAGAAACGTGGGAATAACGGGTCTGACCGCCGCAATGAGAAAAAAGCTAAGTCGGGATCGAATGACAAGCCTACGAAGTATGAACCTCGATTCACCAACTACACTACTCTTTCGGCGACCCGAGCAGAGATCTATCTAGCCAGCCATCAGGAGGTCCCTTACCGGAGACCCCCACCAATCAAGAAGGAAATGAGTAAGAGGGATAAAAACAAGTTCTGTCGTTTCCATGGAGACTATGGTCACGACACGAATGAGTGTAATCACCTTAAGGATGAGATAGAGTTTCTCCTCCGGTCGGGGAAGTTAAAAAAGTATAAGGTAGAGAAGACCCAGGGAGAGGGGAGCAGCAATAATCCTGGGTTCAAGCGGCAACGGTCCCCACCTTTACAACCTGAACCTGTGGACTTCACACTAGATACAATATGTGGAGGACCGCATCTTGCTGGGGATAGCAACAAGGCGAGGGAGAGGTATGCTCGCACCCTTCGTCATGAGTTGGGGGCGGCATCCACCTCCGAGGTTATGACGGTGGAGGAGAGACCATCAAAGAACCCAAGGTATGAAAGTGAGTCCCTCACTTTCACCGTGGAGGATGCTAAACACGTGAGGTATCCTCACAATGACCCTCTTGTTGTGACAGTTCAAATAGCTAATATGAAGGTGAAAAGATGTCTGGTTGATACGGGAAGCTCCGTAAACATTATTTATAAGTCCTCTTTTGAAAAAATGAAGCTATCCATCAATGACTTGAAGCCATGCTCTCACGTCATTTATGGGTTTACTGGAGAGGGACTGTCACCAGCTGGGACAATAAAGTTACCAGTCACCACGGGGGAAGCCCCCAAGCATGAAACCGTGATGACTGAGTTTTTGATCGTTGACTGCCCGTCCGCCTACAATGTGGTTATTGGTCGGCCACTACTCACCAATTTGCATGCAGTGGTTTCAATTTGGCACCTATCTATGAAGTTCCCGACCAGCGCTGGCATAGGCTGCGTCCAAGGAGACCAGAGGGAAGCTAGAGAGTGCTATAACGCCTCGATAGCTAAGGCGAAGAAGGGTGCCAAGGAGAACAACATGATTGTATGTGTTGAAAGAGAGGAGGTGGATGAGATGGATGTAGACCATAGTCTTGTAGTAGTGAACGATGAAGAGATGTTGGAGGAGTGTGGCCAGGAGAGCACTCCTAGTTTAAAAGAGCAGAAGACCCCATCAGGTGATGAAGTCACCAAATAGGGCGTTGCCCAAAGTGAGGGAAGAGATATTGATCCTCGCTTTGGGGATTATGAGAGTGATGTGGGACCGTCCGAGGAGTTAGAGGAGGTCCCTATAGATGAGAATGACCCGACAAGAGGGGTCAAGATTGGGAAGAAGTTGAAAGCTGAGGTGAGAGTACAGCTGATAGAATTCTTGCGAAGGAATCAAGATGTCTTCACCTGGTCTCACAAGGATATGGTGGGTATCTCACCAACTGTGATCAGCCATGTGCTCAACGTGGACAAAAGATATCCGGCGGTACGGCAGAAGAGGAGGCTGCTTGACAAGGATCGAGCAAAGGCTCTTAAGGAGGAGGTAGAGCGATTGAAGGAGAACGAGTTTATTAGAGAGGCATACTACCCAGCTTGGGTTTCCAACCCAGTCTTGGTGCCCAAACCCAATGGATAGTGGACGAATTGTGTAGATTTTACTGATCTAAACAAAGCGTGCCCGAAGGATTGCTTTCCTTTACCAAGAATAGACCAGTTGGTAGATGCAACCTCTGGTCACGAGACTTTGTCCTTCATGGACGCGTATTCGGGGTACAATCAGATCAACATGCATCCTCCTGATGAAGAGCATACCAGCTTCCGAACGGACATAGGGCTGTATTGCTATAGGGTGATGCCCTTTGGATTAAAGAATGCAGGAGCTACCTACCAGCGCTTGGTGAATGGTATGTTTCGTGACTTAATCGGCAAGAGCATGGAGGTATACGTAGACGATATGCTGGTGAAGTCAAAGGAAGCTGAGGGGCACATGGGAGACTTAGAGGAGTGCTTTGTAATATTGAGGAGGTATAACATGAAGTTAAACCCCCTCAAGTGTTCATTTGGAGTGGGTTCTGGAAAATTCCTTGGGTTTATTGTTAACTCCCGAGGAATAGAGGCAAACTCAGAGAAGATCAAGGCTCTCATAGAGATGAAGTCTCCGACAAGAATAAAAGATGTGCAAAGTTTGACTGGGCAGATTGCAGCTCTAAGCAGGTTCGTTTCGAAATCAATGGACAAGTGCGTCCCGTTTTTTAACCTGCTTAAAGGAGGCAAGAAGTTTGAGTGGACCGCAGAGTGTGAACAAGCTTTCCAGGCGATAAAGGAGCATTTGGCTCAACCTCCTGTTCTTTCTAAGCCAGTTGATGGAGAGGACCTATTTATGTATCTAGCAGTCACGGAACACGCTTTTAGTGCTGCCTTAGTACGTGAGGAGGATAAGGTGCAGCACCCGGTGTATTACGTTAGCAAGCGTTTGATAGGAGCGGAGTCCCGATACCCCATGATCGAGAAGTTGGCTTACTACTTGGTACTTGCGTCACGAAAATTGCGGCCGTACTTTCAGGCACACCCCATCAAGGTCCTTACTGACCAACCTCTTCGCCAAGTTTTACAGAAGCCGGAGTCGTCTGGTCGGCTACTTAAATGGGCGGTCGAGCTAGGCCAGTTTGAAATCAAGCACCAACCAAGCACTGCTATTAAAGGCCAAGCTTTGGTAGATTTCATCGCTGACTGTACCGGAATTGTTGAGGTCCCCGACTAGCGGGAGATTGTTACTGGGCTAAAAGAAGAAATTCCTGCTTGGCAACTTTTCGTTGATGGATCGTCGAATGAGCACCATTCAGGAGCTGGGATTATACTAGTCACACCAGAGAAGCACCGAATTCATTGTGCACTAAGATTCGGATTTAATGCTTCAAACAACGAAGCGGAGTATGAGGCCCTCTTAGCAGGCTTGCGACTGGCTAGAGATGTACGTGCCTGGTCAGTGGAGATAAATAGAGATTCCCAATTGGTGGTTTATCAAGTACTGGGGGAGTACCAAGCAAGGGGCCTACGCATGGTGGCATACTTAAACAATACCAAGGATTTGCTAGCCCAGTTTGAGGGGTATACCATCAAGTTAGTACCAAGGGAGCAGAATTCCAATGCCGATGCTCTAGCAAAGCTTGCTAGTGCAAAGGATGCCGAAACTCTAAATATAGTACCAGTAGAATACTTGGCAGCGCCGAGCATTGATAGACAAGAGGCCATGCCGATTACGATAGCCGACACCTGGATGACTCCCATCATTGCTTACCTTGAGCAAGGGACCCTTCCAGATGGTCGTAATGAGGCAAGGAAGGTTATGAGGCAAGCTGCTAGATACACCATGTTGGATGGAGTGTTGTATAGGAGAGGATACTCCTTGCCTCTACTCAGGTGCATAACGCCCGACCAGTCAAAAAGCTTATTAGCTGAGGTGCATGAGGGGTTTTGTGGAGATCATGCTAGGGGGCAGAGCCTATCTAAAAAGATCTTGAGGCAAGGATTTTTCTGGCCTACTATGAACGAGGACTCTATGGAATATGTGAAAAAGTGTGACAAATGCCAAAGATTTTCTAAAGTGCCCAGAGCGCCCCCAAATCTTTTGAAGCAAATACAAAGTCTGTGGCCTTTTGCAGTGTGGGGCATTGATCTAATTGGGAATTTTCCAAAGGGAAAAGGAGGAGTACAGTTTGCGGTGGTCGCGGTAGATTATTTTACTAAGTGGACTGAGGCCGAGCCATTAGCCACGATCACATCGAAGAAAGTATTAGACTTTGTGGTTAAAAACATAATATGTCGCTATGGTCTACCTAAGAAGATAGTGTCTGACAATGGCACCCAATTTGACAGCGACATATTTACCGATTTTTGCGCTCGGCATGGCATCACCAAAAGTTTCTCCTCGGTAGCCCATCCTCAAGCCAATGGGCAGGTTGAAGCGGTGAACAAGACATTGAAGGACACTCTTAAAAAGCGCCTGGAGCAAGCTAAGGGTGCTTGGGCAGAAGAGTTACCAGAGGTCCCTTGGTCATATAGGACTACTGCTCGGACGGCAACTGGTCATACCCCATTCTCTTTAGCATATGGGTATGAGGCCATGTTACCTGTGGAGATAGACCCACCGTCTCATAGAAGGACAATGTACAACCAAGAAGAGAACCATCAGTTGTTAGCAGAATCACTGGACTTCCTTGAGGAGAGAAGAGAGGAAGCAAGCCTCAGAGTAGCGGCTCATCAGCAAAAAGTAGCACGCTACTTCAATTCTAGAGTGCGAGATCAAAAGTTCCAGGTCAGAGATTTGGTCCTAAGAAAGGTGTTTGTTAGAGACCCAGCAGCTGGTGTGCTGGGACCAAACTGGGAAGGACCGTATCAAATTGAACAAGTCTTACCACCTGGCACCTACAAGCTCGCTCGGTTGAATGGAGAGCTAATCAGGAACTACTGGAATGGCGAGCACTTGAGAAAATATTATCAATAAATACTGCTTGTAGAGTAGTAGCTTTGTATCAAGTACTTAACTTGTTATTTAAAGTTTTTTGTTTGTGAACTGGTTATTTGCTACCCAGTCGCATTATTTTGAACAATGTTATTTTATTTGGAACTCGTTGATTAGACACATTTTGTCACTTATTATTACGAGTAATAAAAGAGACCACGCGCAGCGTGGTCGAATCTTGCTACAAATTTTGCATATGTGTTGATTATTTTTGCTTGGCAGTGTTCAACTGTCATAATAATTTAAACAAAACAGGTCTTCTAAAAGCTAAGTATAAATGTATACCGGACAGTGTTCAACTGGTCGATATCATGATATGAAGGACCAACGTTTAAATAATGTTTTCGTAGTGATCAACTACTGAGATATTTAGCATATTTTATGTGTTTCACGAGTAGTAACTACTCGAACAAATTCGGTCAAGTAGCAAGTGATCAAGGATTTATCAACCCTCAATCACTTGGTGGGCACATAGGGTATACTGATATGTATTTCAACACAGGCAATAAGAACACGAGCAAATATATTTGTTTGGGCTGACTTGTAAGCTTCGAAGTCTAAAAAAAAAAAAAAAAAGCCATTAAGCTAACTTGTTTTACAAAGCTTAAGTAACTTATAATTTTTCAAATTTTAAGTTAGAAACGGATATTCGTGTAATAAAAAATTTATGCTCATAAAAAGTTAGAGCAATAAGAGCATGAGGAAGTATATTTAGTATGGACTTATGGAATGGTAAAAATTTCTAAGTTAAAAAAAAAAAAAACTAAATACTCATGTGAAATTAAAGGCATCTAAGAACTTTGCTATGTACAATAAAAACTTAAAAGTTTAAAGTTGTCGACAGAAAAAGAGTAAAGTGCTAAGTGTCAAAGTAGCTCACTAGTTCGAGCAACAAAATACAAAGTAAAGTAAACTATGATGAACTGCGAGAGGGAGTCACTGGCGGGCTCCTCTAATGGGTTGATCGACCCCCTCCTCGGCATCAGTTGCCCCTCTCGCTCGGAATGATAAAGCAGAAGAGGCGGGAGTGAGTGCAGGAGGATTGGCAGCTTCTTCAGCGGCCCTTGCTTCACATCTGGCAAGCTCCTCTGCCTGGGCCTCCTTGGAGAAACAATCAAGATTGAGAGGTTTGTTCAACTTCCAGACCTTAAAAAAGCAGTCGAAACTGGCCTCCTCAAAGCGAATCAAGTCAAGCTCCTTTTCTTGTTTCAGCTCTTCGTTCTCGCTGATTAACCTCTCATTGTCTCGAGCTAACTCTTTGTTCTCGAGGGACTACTTCTCCAATTGAGTTGTCAAGGAAGCGTTGTTTTGAGCCTGCTTCTGGTTCTCGTCAGAAAGCTTCTTGAGAGACTCGTCCCGTTCAGCTACGGTCCTCTCTGCTTGCTCCAGCTTGGATTTGGCCTCCACCAGTTGATCGTTCAGCACCTTGATCAACTCCTTGTAGTCTACGGCTCAGAGCTGAGCGTGACCAATGGTGACAAGTGACTACATGGAAGACAAAAGGTTATTACATGCAGAAATACTAATAATAAATTGTCCTAAGAGAAAATACTTACCTTCATCAGTTGAGCAAGTCCTCTCTTCAAGACGACTTCAACACTAAGCCGAGGGTAGGATTCTAAGCTTTGGAGTGTTGAAGCATCGTGGCCGATCTCCTCGAGAAGTCCCTTGCCTAGGTCACTAATAGCACTAAAGAGCTCGCTCGAACTACCCTGGTGAGTAGGAGTTAGGCTCGCAGAAGGAGGAAGGGAAGAGGGAGTCAATGGCGGAAGTGTAGTCGGTCCCTCAGTTTGCCTCCCTTGACTGGGCGGTGCTACCTTCTGAATCTTCTGTGGGGGCATAGAGCCACTTCCATCACCAGTTTTCCTCTTTGAAGCAACGCACTCTCTGAACATGTCTAAATCTGCAAAGGATGAAAACACAAGGTTGTTAGAGATATAAACATAATGAAATGTGTACAAGTGTATACTACAATTTTGTTACTCTCGAATCACCAAGCAATAAAAAATTTTCCTATGTTCACTAGACATATCTTACCTGCGTTGAGGATCTGATCAAGGAACTCATCCTCGTCGTCCGAGGATGAGCTAAGTTCCCCCTCAACCTGGATAGCCTTTCCTTTCCCAGGCTGAGCAGGAATAGTAGATCTGCATTGAGGTTCGGGTTCTCTAATGACTAAGTCGCCAGGTCTACGAGAAAGCGGAGAAGGTCCAGGAGAAAGCTGATCAGTCATTAGCTCCGTTCCCGCGTTGGACTGATCGGTAGTGTCGTTCTCCCCGGTGGTACTTTCCACCGCCAAATCTTGGTTACATGGCACCAGGCCCACCATCTGAAGGAGGTCCAAGGTGACCAATTTTTTCACATCCTTCTCTCTAAGACTCATGTTAGCCAACTTCTGGGCCCGCTTGAACATCCCTTTAGTGGGCAAAGGTCGCTCGAATGGACCTGAGCGTGTAAAGGCCAAATTGTTGGCCTCAATGTCCAATGTAAGGAAGTATTCTTTATGATACTTCCCGGGGTTCGATTTATGAGAAATACCGTTGAGATATGTAATCCCCCTGTGCCTATGATAGAAGTGGAAGAAGCCTGAGTTATTGTGGGAAGGGTTGGTCCTAAGATCAAACAGGTAATGCACCTCATGAGGGGTGGGCTCATCCCAACCATTCGGGAAGTAAAGGATGTACAACGCCGAGAGTGCTTGGATCCCATTCCGTGCGATCTGGAATGGGGAGACGTTGAAGTAATCTGCTACAGACCGGAAATAGATGTGTAGCGGGAGTGTTGCTCCAGCGTGCACATGATTCCTGGACCAGGCACAGTATCTTCCGCCGGGCCTATTGGCTCTTTGGTGCGAGCCCGGACATATCACGTTTGCCCCGCTCAAGCCTAAAGCTTCAATGTGTTTTTGAAACAGCGCGGGATTAAGTTTTGAAGCATCAGCAATGAACCAGGAGGGTTCTTCTTCTCCCTCATTACGTGGCTTCTGGACAGCCAAATCCTGGAACGCCGTAGCAAATTCCTGAGAAGGTTTTCTGGAAGCCGTGGTAGTGCGAGTATGATTGCGCTTTACCACCTTCTGCACCGCTCTGCGGGCAACCTGCGGATCATGTTCCTGAGGGAGCCTGTTAGATTGCTTCACCCTCATCGTCGACTCAGAAGTTTGTCGAAGGAACTGTTCCTCGTGGAGAAGATACAAGGCTGAGCGAGGGAGGATCTGCTTGAAACGGCGAAGACGGTCCTCTGGAGTGCAACCAGTAGACGAGTCTGGTGAGGAATCGCTATTTAAGGGAGTCTCGATTGTTTGCGGGGCGGATGTTTCGGAGTCCGTATGATTGTCACCTCCCCTATAGTCAGAGCGATTCATCTACAAAAATGAATAAAAAATGGGGAGGTGAGTAACCATACAGAAAAAATTCATCAAAAATAAGAGTTATTTTTATACTTGGAAAATTTTGTCTAAGTTATAAAAATATAACACATATGGAAAAAATAATTTTAATGCTCAAGAGTACCTAAAAAGTACTTGGGGTGTTGAACTTATTAAAGTTTATAGAAAGGGGCACTTTTGAGGTTTTCCTATAAGGTTAAATTCCTTATGCGTGTAAGTTAACATGCTAAGAGCTTGGTTATGCATTTGGAAGGAAAGAAGGCCAAGGCCTAAGAAATTAGGTGTGGTCCAATCGGACCACATTTTGGGCTCAAGGGAATGGTCCTATCTAAATGCCTCCGATCGGATGCCTAGACCCACTAAGTGAGCATGACCAAAGAGGCGTATGAGCCACAAGAAATTGGAGACGGTTCGATCGGACCGTGTGATTACTCTAGGAGATGGCCTAGCCTATTGCATTCGAGCGAATGCCAAGACGTGTTGGATACTCATGACCCAGTAGGCGTTCAACAGCCATGAGAGTCCAAGGAGACGTCCAGCACTGCATCCATGCGAGCCCAGAGCAAAATAATATTGGTCCGATCGGACACAATCTGGCCAAGGAAACGTCCTGCCTTGCCACCGCGCGAGCCCAACGTGAAGTCCCCAGGACGTCCGATCGGACGTAGCACGCCCGAGGAGAAGATACGCACCCACGATCCGAGTGTCCAGCGCCTGGTATGCCTTGTGCCTCCAAAACTCCTAGCCAGCAGCAACACTTTATGTCCGATCGGGCATGGGTGTCTAGGGGGGTTCAAAATTTGCTGTCAAGAGGGTTAGGCACTTAAATGCAAAGGAAGGAAAGTGTGGTCCGATCGGACCACACACTTGTCTAAAAAATTTCAATGTCCGATCGGACATGATCACTCGCCTCGTTCAAAAGAGATGCACGCCTCAAGCTTCAGCCACAGCTCACCGTCTCCGATCGGACGTGAGCTCCCAAGGAGAATAAAGTGTGGTCCGATCGGACCACACGTATGCCCAGAATTTTTGGGCAAAATCATATAGACAAAGTCCCTAATTGCACACTTTGCCTACCCCAAATCCAAATCAAATGGGCAAAGCCCTAAAATCCCTAGTTTAAACACATTCCTTCATTCACACATGCAAAAAACAAGATTAAAGGATAGAAATGAAAGGTTTTTCTTCATGTTCTTAGAAACCCATTACACTATCAAAACCCTCAAAACCCATATTCATATTCATGTCAAAATAGCCAATTTGTCTTGAAATTCCTATGAAATTAGGGGTAAATTCGAGTTGCCCATGCCACAAACATCATCAAGACAACAAGCAAACACATTATACAAAACATTCACAAGAATTTCAAGAACAAGCAATGCTAGGGGGTTCGGCCATGGCAGATTTTTCTTAGAAAATTTCTAAATAAAAAAAATATAACAATATAAGAGGCATGGAAAAGAAGACTTACCCAAGGTTGGAGGACTTTGGGTTTGCTTGAAGGTTGCTTGAAGATGAAGAGCTCCCCTTGAAGCTTGTGGAATTGGCAAGAAGAAGAAATCCTTGGGGATTTCGGCCAAAAGAGAAGATGAGAGGTTTTTTAGAGTGATTTTTGTATGGGTGAAGAAAAGAGTGTAGTGTGGGGATATTTAAAGGGAAAAAAGTGGGTTTTTATTTACTTTTGGACCTTTGGCATTCTGGGACTATTTTTTCTCTCCACGATCATGGGTGGATTTTTGCAGTGATCGTGGGTCTGCTACATGGAGATGAACAGTTATTATTTTTTATAATGACGTCAGCTGGAGAAAAAGTTTATTATGTGAATGAATCATATAATAAACTTGGGGGACAAATGTTATCCCAAAAATTTGAAAAGAATGACGTGGCAATAAAATTAGCACATGGCATGAGTTAGTGGGGTGATCTGGCTTAGCAGTGGCCCAATACACCAGTTAAGAAATTGGACGGATAGTCAAGTCAAATGCACCCGACCGAAGAGAATATGTGGTCTAAGGGTTGCTTGGCTCAAACCCCAGTTTGAAGACTCTAGTAATTGATTTGAAGCCAAGTCCAAGAAGATTGAAGGAGAGATTTGGATTTTGGTTCAAGGGATAAAGGCAACAGGTCCGATCGAACCTAGGCTTGGGGAACCTCTTGATATTTTGGCTCGAACGTGTCCAAAGAGAATGACTAAGGCTTAAGTTTTAGTCAAGGGGAAGGCCACATAATGGCCGATCGGATGTGCCATGGAAGAGGTATGCTTGGGCTTTGGACTAGGTAAGAAGGAGGAGGAAGGTAGGCTCGGACCACCTTGGTCCGAGGAGAAGATTACAAGGTCCGATCGGACCTTGTTTGAAAAGGAGAGGCTCGGACCATTTTGGTCCAAGGAGAAGGGCACCATGTCCGATCGGACATGCCCATGGGAGAGGAGCCTTTGGACCATTTTGGTCCGAGGAGACGGCATGAAGAGATGGCTCGGACCACCTTGGTCCGAGGAGGAGAGTACAAGGTCCGATCGGACCTTGACTGAAGGAAATGGGCTCGGGCTTGACCGAGGTAAGATGCCAAAGAGGGTGGTTTGAACCACCTTAAGCCAAGAAGAAAACCATTGTGTCCGATCAGACACAATGAAGGAGTATACCTCAGACTTGCCCGAGGTAAGGAGCAAAGGAAGTGGCCTCGGACCACCTTGGTCCGAGGAGAGCCAAACTTACATGACCTTTGGTCCGAGGAGAGCCATGCACATACCACCTTTGACCCACGAAAGCTTGAAGGAGTAATCAACATGCATGTGAGACTACGTCAAACTTCCCGAAACGACTTCAGTGAGAATTGGTCTAAGCATCCGGGAATCTCTCACTCCTCACTCGAATTTAGGGATTAGTTGTATTTTAAACATTTATTGTAATATAAATATAAGGTGAATAATAAAATATCCCTATGAAAAGGGGATACCAGTTGAGAATCCCAGGTCTATAAATAGAGAGTTGGGAGGATCGTAAAAGGACTTTTGGCAAAATTAAGAGTTAACCTGTGTTCTAGAGAGAGAAAGTGTTTTCCTAAGAGAACCCCTTTTTGTATTCTGGAATATTTTGCACTGAAGAAACTCAGTTGACAATGTTCATCTGATCTTGAGTGTGAATACAGTAATAAGATCTCTAAGTGGATTAGGCTATTACCAATTATCGGGGCTGAACCACTTTAAAATCTCGTGTTATTTACTTTCATTGATAAAAACTGTCTGTTGTCGTTTATAATTCTCTTGAAGGCTTGTCGTAGTTGACGTTCTTACGTCGTTGGCTAAAATCACAGTCAACAATAACAAATTCAATTCATTTATTTATTTCATAAAAACAATGTCTACTACAAATGCTTTCAGGGCACATTTCCAACATGGGTTATAGACTCCTTCTCGTTGTTGAAGCGGCCTACGTAATCTCGTAAAGGCTAACCCCGTCGTTGAACTATGATGTAGAGGTCTTCTGCAAACTTAGCAAACTGCTCAACAAAAGTGTCAGTCAATTGTGCAAAGTAGTTCAAATAGAATTATTAGGTAAATTAGTATGCCACTGGAGGGCCGGTCCATTCAGACTAGAACCAAACCCCTTACACATGCATGCTTCCCTCATGTCACGTGGGATGGCAACAATGAACATTCTCTGCTTGTATTGAGCGATATGATCACCGAGATCAGACGTTCCATTAAACATCAACATGTGGGGGAAGCTGAACTTTTTCGGCATTTCGACCATGGCTATATCATCGAGGAAAGGTGAGTTAGCGAAGTAGCTTGCTGCACTCTTTTAAATAGGGGTTGGCATTCCAGGAATCCGCTGGATGAGTGCTTCCATCTCGACCAATTTACGAGCCAGCTCAGGATCTTGGATTGGAAGTGAGCTAATGTTGGTGTGGCGGGCTGGCTCGCTCATGGCTGGGTGATTCAATCTGATTGTCTGCTTCTTAGGTATATTCTGACCAGCTCCAATGATGGTCCGGCTGGCTCCAACGATAGGCTGACTGACACCAGGAACCTGCTGTTGTCCGGGTCCAGTGGATGGCTGATTGGCTCCTGGAATCTACTATTGTCCAGCTGCCGAGGCTGGCTGGCTGACCCCTGGAATCTACTGTGGCCCAGGTGCAGATGAATGTCCATGTTCATTCATGGCTACCTGTTCACCTGCACTGACAATAGAATTCAACATGTTAGACATGGTGGGTGGAGTTTGATAATTCCTTACTGAGGGTGATGGAACTGTCTGACTCGGTCCATCATTGTTAGAGATAAGGGTGATGTCACCCAAAGGTTGCATAGGGCTAATTGGGCCTCGGAAGCGAGATGGCTGAACTTTGGTGGCTTGAGAAGACATGGCCTCCATTCGCACGAGTAGGTCAACATTCTTAGCTTCGAGCCTCCTCATTTTCTCGCGTTCTTCATTTATCTGGGCGGTAAGAGCAGTGAGTTGGGCAGACAGATCGGGGTGTCTCAGTCACGTCTGACATGACTCTCAAGTGAACTCCTTGATCACTTTGTCGATCGTCTGATTTCTAGGGTCCCATGGTGGGGGCCAAATTGTAGATGTGATTTCCTACAATTAATTAGACGGGCACCAGCAACCTGTCAAGAACAAAGAGAGAGATGGGAGTTCAATTGGGAGCACCGGTGGGGTGTCAGCCAAAGGGACTCCAACACTCAAGTTAGTCAGGTTGTAATATAAGATAATTGAATGTAATAAAACTATTATGTAACTAATGAAATAGTGATGGATGGATGAGTAGTGGAATGGTCAGAGTAACGGTGGCGGCGAGACTGAACGGCTGGGTTAAGTCCGGTCAAATCAGACTGACTGATTCGACTTGCTTGACTGGATCGTTGAGAAAGAGAGTAGCCTCTGTTTCAATATGAAAGTAAAAGAGAGTCTAGTCATTATCAAATGCCTCCCAGATGGCCTCTCAGGGTCTTCTTTATACTCATTTCCTTTATCGTTCCATTTCTGCCTCCTTGCTCCGTCTGACCCATTCTTACTTGTTCCTCCCGATTTTTATGGGAGTGATTGTGTATACTCTGACCATTTCAAAGTCTTCTGGCTCACTGAATGTATCTGGACTCAGTTCTGGGTACCAGCTGGCTCGTTTGGATGGGTGAGCCCATTTACATTGGTTTGGGGCCTTACTGGTTTATTGGGTCAGACGAGCTAGTCTGGCTGACTAGTTGGACTTTAATTGTAGACAAATTTTGTCCACTACAATATCTAACTTACCGAATTTGAAAAAATATTTTTTCAAATTATTAATTAATTAAATTTATAAAATAAAAACTATACATATACAATATCTGTACACTGTTACACGCATGGCACAATAATAGCAATGTAATCCATTTTCAGGGATATTTCATTTTTCTTTTATTTATTTATTTAACTAAAATCAATCTTCCACAAAATAAGGTATTTATCTTTCTAAGGAAAAGATGACAACCATATTTCAAAATTTAAATTTTAAATTCAAAATTCAAATTGATGATCATCATTATCATCATCTTTTAAAATTCATTAAATCAAAAAACTATTTTTGACTTACCAATTTTATTTTCTCACACTCAAATTAAATAATTTATTTATTTATTTATATTTATGAATTTCGACAATTATATATTCAAATTAATAAATATTTTTTCAAAAATTTAATAATTAATTATTTAACCTCAATTATCATATAATTGTATATTTGACCCAAAGAATAAAATTCTTCTCAAATTTCCAAATTACAGTTTTACCCTTATATCAACTCTTACTTTGATATGGTGTTGATAGAGCTACCCTAGGGACCTATAATATCAAGCTCTAATATATACTAGATTATTAATCAAAGCTCTTTGATTTAATAATCATATTTATTAATCTCATGATTACTCCACTATAAATATGAGATTGAACTCTTGATAATTATAGACATATATTTGCAGAGTACTTTATTAAAGAATAAAGTGTCCATTGATATAATCATTACATACAATGATAATCCTCTATTAATGGTTCATAATTAAAAGGGAATAAAATTACCGTTTTACCCTTTTAGCTATATCTTATTCCTAGAGTACCGTTGACTTTACTAGTGAAGGTTGTGTCGCGACATGTTTGTGACGTGAGTGCTCATAACCTTTTCAGTTATGAAAGTCAACCCAATAAGGAACCATTATTCAATCTATAAGAAGGTATAGATTCCATATCTATTAAACTATGTCCCCAGCCATAAATATCATTGAGTCCCCAAAATAATTGTTCTGAGCCTGATCATTTTGAAAAACCTTAATGCATGAATCAAAGGATCAAATGACATATATAGGAGTTCATAGCAACCTCAACATTAAGATCATCGTGTATATGATCATCGTTCGATGTGTTTGATTAATACTATGAAACTGTGTTTAAACAAGTATTAACAAATCACATCTGGTCCAGTTCTATATATAACTATATATAAAGTACTTTTCCTAAAGTGTCCCACTACACTAGTGACCCGGATCTAGGTCACTTATATTCATAATACTAGTGAACCGTACTAGCAGTAATTAATCTAAAGATTCAATAACATTATTTTACTACGAACTGATTTAAGTTTATTATCTTAATCTCGATTCTCTCATAGCAATATGAGATTAAGACCATATAGATAAACTTTGGAATTTTCTTATATTTATTTAATACTATCAACATAATATCAGACATAGTCTATATATATAATAATTCAATTCAATTATTTATTTCATTTAAAAGATTTGTCAACTACTATTGTTTTACGGGTACTATTCCCAACATTAAGCAGTCGTGTAACACCCTACTACCCTAGAGCCATTACCATGTTGTTTGAAAATGTGTATTTGACTCGCTAATTGAGGTATTAGACCCAAAAGTGTGATTAAACTAAAGTAAAGACTCATTTAATAAAATTTCCACATAAAAGGTTTAACACATTCATTAAGTTCATAGAAAACTTACACTGGGATCCCAAAATGTTGTTTAAGACATATTTACAACTCAAAAGCCATTGTACGGTCGGCCTAGGCGACAAAATCAGACATTTACACTACGTTCCTCAAAAGTACCCCAGCCGTGGCGGCTGGGTAGGCCAAACATGTATGCACCGCTCCATGCCCTCCAACTCATGCTTTGTCGGCCTTTCCCTTGCCCTTATTAGCACCATAGAGCATCCGTAAGCCAAGGGCTAGCTAGAAAACTTCAGTAGCATAGCATATAACAATTCATTTCAATAAGTGCATAACTAAACAAACACAACAGACAATCCACATGCATCCATTACAATTCAGAATAGCAGCCTAAGCTGGTCAAGGTGTGTTACCAGGCACCAAGTTCACAGTCCTAACTGAGCTGGTCATGCCATGGCGGTCTGCATTCAGCATGCTTATTGCCAATTCCAGCCCTTGCCAATCCCATTTTCGTAACTCAGCACATGTGCAAGATCTGACATGTACTTTTGGAGCATAGATACATGAAACAAGTTGTGAACCGCTGATAAAGCTGAAGGCATAGCTAATCTTTAAGCCACCTCTCCAACTCGTTCTAAAATCTCAAATGGGCCAACAATCCTAGGACTCAATTTGCCTTTCACTCCTCTTAAAGGAGAAACTCTAAGGAACACATAGTCACCTACTTAAAACTCTACACCTATACCTTTCAAGTCTATGTAACTCTTCTGTCTACTCTGGGAGGCGAGCATTCGAGCTCTAATCTTCTCAATTGCCTCATTAGTCCTCTGAACTGCCTTGTGACCTAAATACTTTCTCTTAGTTCTGCTCCTGGTGCCAATTCTATGACAAATTCAATCTCTCGGTGTGGTAACAACCCTACCAGGTCTTCTGGAAACACATCAAGAAACTCACACACCAACCTGGTCTCACTGAGTCCAACTGAAACAACCTTAGAGGAATCTACTATGATTACTAGGAATCCTATGCAACCTTCTTGAAACAGGTCTCTAGCTCTCAATCCAGAGATCATAGGTACTCGTGGTGCACTCACTGTCCCCACAAACACGAAGGGTTCCTCTCCTTCCAGCTCAAAAGTTACCAACCTTCGCTTGCAGTCTATCGTCACCCTATACTTTTCCAACTATTCCATTCCAAAAATCATATCAAAATCATCCATCACTAGTTCAATCAAATCCACAAACAACTCCCTACTGTCTATCTCCACCGGTAACGCCTAACCCACCTCCTAGAGACTACCAGTTCCCCTGTTGGCAACAAAGTTCTAAATCCACTAACATACAGATCACAAGGTCTACAATGATGGAAAATCACTCTAGCAGATACAAATGAATGAGTAGCTCCTTAATCAATCAATGTAGCAAACAAAGAACCAGCACTAGAAATCTGACCTGTCACGGCCAAGGGACTAGCCTTAGCTTCGGTATGGGTCAAGGTATCCACTCTGGCTGGAGAAAGGCTATTGCCCCTCTTTGGTTCCTCTTTCTTGACTTGTGGACAATCTTTCCTCAAATGATTAACACTCCCACAAATGAAACATGCTATGACTCTGCACTCTCCCAGATGGCGTTGCCTGCACCGTGCACACTCTGGGAAGCTTCTCTAGTTCTCTCCTCCACCCTAACGGCCACGAAAGGCACCCCGTGCCCTCCTCTCTGGACCAGGAGGAACAAAAGAATCTGGGGCCCTTCTCTTCTGCTCACTGGGCCACTACCTCGGCCAGAACCAGTGAAGGGAGGCACCATCATTCGAGCATCACGCCCTGCGGCACCTTCCTTCCATATCTGATCTTCAACACCCTTAGCAGTAAGGGCTTTTTCCAGTACCTAAGCATAAGTGGTAGTCCTTGGATCCAGTGTTATCTTGACATCCCGGGCTATCATAACATTCAACCACTGTACAAAGTGATCTCTCCTTGCCATATCAGTTGGCACCAAATCTAGCGTGAATTTAACTAACCGATCAAATTTGAAAGCATACTCTGTTACGGTTATTCTGTTCTGCATCAAATTAGTGAATTCATTCGCCTTTGCGGATTGACCTGCAAATTGTAGTACTTCTCATTAAAAACGTCCCTGAACTCATCCCAAGTCATAGTGGCCACATCTCTCCTCTAAGACACAACTTCCCACCAAATGTGGGCGACATCTCTTAAAATATAATTGGCACAAGCCACCCTCTCATTTCTTTCCACCCTCATAAAATCCAGAATAGAAGTAATCATGTTCATCCATTACTCTGCCCGCAATGGGCCTGGACCTCCCTTAAAGGTGGGAGGGTGCTTCTTTCTGAACCTCTCACACAAAGGCTCTTATCTATTCTCCATTACAGGCTGGACTAACCCTGGCGCCACAGCCTGTGGAGCCTGTAATCCAACATCCCGAGGAGGAGCCTGTTGTCTCAGCTCTCGGAGTTCATCTTCATTCCTATGGAGTCTGGCTTGCATCTTTGCAAACATCTGTTGCCAAATCTGTGGGGCAGGTGGATGGTCCTAACCCTGGTTGTTATCTTAGCCATATTACTGCGAAATCGATTTGATCGTCGAGGCATAACTTCAATATGCCTACAATCAATGACGTCGTACATTAGGCATGATAACAACATCCAAAGAACCACCCCTCAGTTCAACCGATCAAACATAAATAGCAAACCAACACAATATACACATACATAGCATAATCATATAACAATCAAATGGGCCATGCCCAAGCATCATATACACATCATGCTTTATATATCAATCAAGAAAATAGGGCAATTGAGATAAGCAATTAGACAAATATTTCACTTAATACCAACCAACAATGAGTCGAGCTTGTCTTTGGCAATGAGCGTACACATTCGGTCAATCTCTAGGAGCCATAAAACTAGGCATGCTCTAATACCAATTTGTAACGCCCTACTACCCTAGAGTTGTTACCATGTGGTTTTAAAATGTGCATTTTACTCGCTAATCGAGGTGTTAGACCCAAAAGTGTGATTAAACTAAAGTAAAGACTCATTTATTAAAATTTCCACATAAAAGGTTTAAACATTCATTAAGTTCATAGAAAAGTTACATCAGGATCCCAAAATGTTGTTTGAGACATATTTACAACTCAAAAGTCATTGTACGATTGACCTAGGTGACAAAATCAGACATTTACACTACATTCCTCAAAAGTACCACAGCCATGGCAGCCAGGTAGGCCAAACATGTATGCACCGCTCCATGCCCTCCAACTCTTTCTTGGTCGGTCTTTCCCTTGCCCTTACCTACACCATAGAGAATATATGAGTCAAGGCCCAGCAAGAAAACTTCACTAGCATAGCATATAACAATTCATTTCAATAAGTGCATAATTGAATAAACACAACAGACAATCCACAAAGATCCATTACAATTCACAACAGTGGCCTAAGCCAGTCAAGGTGCGTTACCAGGCACCAAGTTCACGGTCCTAACCGAGCAGGTGAGTACAACACCCTTAGATGACCATGCCATGGCGACCTGCATTCAGCATGCTTATTGTCGATTTCTACCATTACAGATCCTGACCCTTGCCATTCAGTCACAACACATATATGACATAATAGTTACAAACATTTACACATAACACTAAGCACAATACAAGCACAGATAATCGGGCCCTGCCTGCTCTACGTGCACAGACAGTTTTCTTACATGAACTCTACAAGCTCTAGATAAGCGGCCTAGATATGATCCTCATCAAACGTCCGGATTAGCCTTAAGTCATAAAAATATGGAATCTCTATCAATCTCAGGAAAATAAAGACTTTCGAACCTAGTTCTAGCCTCTGTGACCTCGAATTCTACTAAACTAAGTAGTAGAATCGAAGCCCCTAAGTTTGAGTTCCCGATCCTAAATACCCTAATTTCCAACATTCTCTATTTGATATGCGGCGCTCCTCAAAGGCGTCACGACCCTCTACAAGTCAAAGAGCATTCCTAGGCATTTCCCTGGACATGCTCCGCGGTGTGCCCTGCCCAGCACCGCGGTGCTAAGGCGATTCAACAAAGCCCCCTTAGGCCTTTGAGTTCATGCAGTCCGCGGCACGACTCCACAAACCCAGATTTTCCAGTATTTTCCTGCATTTCCCCCAAACCAAAATCATCAAAACTCAATGAAAACATGAATCAAAACTAAAATTGAGTCTAGAACTCATAACAACAAAGCCTAGGCATCACAATAACCCCAGAAATTATTCCATACTCTCACCAAAACTCAAAATAAGAACTAAATTTTAAACCTAAAAAAACACTTAAACCACAGTAAAAATCCAGCAAACCCAGAGCAAAAACCTTACCTCAACTGAGAATTACGATCCCTCTAAGTTGTTCCAACTTAATCCTAGCTTCAATCCCCAATCTCCAAACTTCTTCCTTTCCAAAAATCAAAGCTCACCAAGGTATCAAGAGGAGAAGAGAGAAACGAGAGAGAGAGAGAGAGAAAGAGTGTTGAGCTGAGTTTGTGATTCAATGTGCCCTTTGTGTTTCTGGTGGGTTCCTAAGTTATCCCTTGGCACCAAAATGATCCAAGTGCCCCTAGGTCAATTCTTGCTCTTTAATGCCCCCAAGGGAAAAATGGTCATTTAGCCACGTTTCCTGCTGATTCCTCAAGTAGTTCTATAAATCCTTAATTAATCCCGACATACCCAAGTAATCACCAAATAACTGCCCATTACCCAATCAACTCCGAATACGCACTACGTTCCAAAAACACCCCTAGGCTCACCCCGAGTTGGGTAATTGACCCTGTTTTGACTATTTCGCTAATCCGCTCACTAGAACTGCCTCGAGCATAATATCGTAAATATACTCACATAATAATGTGGTCTCAGTCATAACACACACGTAATTGCATTTATGCACTTAACAGGCCCAAATTATAAATATACCCTTATTAACAAGAGTGGGCCTACATGCATATTTAATATACATAAACACGCATACATATTCATATTACCATATAAATCATGTATACCACATAATCATACATATGTTTAATTAATTTCACATATAAATTCAATTATGCCCTCCTGTCACACTAATCAAGGCACTGAGCCTTATTAACAAATTTGGGACGTTACAAGTCAATTATCCCAGTTTCCCTATTATAATTAATTAGAGCTAAGCACTCTTAATTAATCTTGTTTACCAAGAAATAAACTCGTTAAGCATGCGATCTATTTAACCCAGGAAAAGCATTACATTCAATGGAAACAAGTTAATCTAAGCAACAAATTCATTAAGCATGCAATTCATTTAACCTAGGTTTTATTCTTCATCACAATTAAAATACATGTCACAGTACTTAATTACAATTTATCACTCTACTCAGAATCCTAAACTATTAGGTGAATAGTAATCCTAAGAATACAATAGAACAATGCAAAACCCTAATTAGTGGCAATCTAAATAAGATCTTTCAAGATTAATAGCAATCAAATAGAAAAAAAGAAGTAATTTAATATAAGGGAATAGAAGGAATAAAATTTATCAATGCATTCAAGATCTCATGTCTAGAGTTTTTTAATAACCCTTAACTAAAAAAAAACTAATCCATATTCAAATTCATGATCATAAACATAAACATTCAATTAAAATAAAGAAGTTTTGGAGAAGATAGAAAAACTAGATTGAAGAATATAGATGATGATGTCTTTTCTTCTCCTCTGCCGCTCTAGACTCTAAAATTCGCAATGCAAAGTTATTTTTAAACCCTAACCCATTTTATAGCCCTTTGAAAGATACATTTAAAATCCAAAAATTAAGGAAAAATCAGTGTCTTGATGCGACCAGTGATATTGGCAGCCGTGGCCACTGGAAGCTATTCTACCCAGTTATCGCGACCAATGACTCTTGGCGGCCGCAGCCGCTGGGTTCTAATGTGTGTTGTTAACCGTATCAAATTTAACAATTATTCATATTTATATTTCACCACTACTTCAGTATAGCGATAAAGTACGAGTCGAACCCACAAGGACTATCATTCAATTTATTATTCCAAAGAGTTGAAAAGAGATTTGATTATCGAAAATAACATCACAAAATGAAACTTGCAAGATTAAATTTAACAAATATAAAAGATAGCTAAGAACTAATTCACTACCACTAAACATCCATACCATTGATTAACAAAGTCCAATGATTCATTGTGTACGTCCTAAAATTCAGTACGAGTCTTTTAGCCAGCTCGGATACAGCTAGCTAGCCAAGAACTGTAATAGATGATCCACAAGTCCATATTTCCTCTATAAAGGCAGCACGACTCCACAGGTCTATAGCACGAGCTGGTGAATACAAAGCAATAGGCACGAACTGAAAACGTTTATAAAGCATAGCATCCGAGACACGAGCTGGCGCTGCACTCAGCTCGGGGTACGCTAGAGATCTGTCGCATCCTTGGATCTTTATAAACCTGGATACGTTATATAGACGTGCATGGTCAGACATTACATGTCTGCAAATCCCTGAAATCCTGGACACGTAATATAATCATGCATGATCAGACATCGCATGTCCGAATTATCCCTGAGGACCCATGATCAGTTTTACCTAATGATTAGACCATACCTTAGGATAAATTGTAATAATTATAATTAGTGTGAGATAGGTCACACTAGGGATTTGATTCACGTGATGACCCCAATACCTATCCTATCCATGGATTTTCTCTATAAATACTAAGACCTTGGATAGGGAAAGGTAGAGTTGTTTCTGTAATACAAAAACTCTGTCAAAATTTAGAGAGAAAAGCAATAATAATATAGACTTGTGGACTAGGTGGATTTTAACCTCCAAACCATGTAAAAAGATTAGTGTTCTTAATATTTCTTTTCTAGTGTTCTTGAGCAACATTTTCTTATTGTGGTTTATCATTAAGCGCTAATCCATCCCAGCTATTTTCATAATTCACTGTTGGCGAAAAACCGCGTCAACACATTCCATCATTATAATTAAGAATCGTAGATACGACAAAAGAAGTAATTACCCCATTCTCTCATATGAAAATTAATCAAAGGTAAGCGTTATTGACTAACTCTTTCTACTAAATAACATAAGGAAAAGCACCTAAGATTCAACCTAGTAAAATCATTAAAATTGATAGAGAAAGATTGTTCTAGATAACAAGCTAACAAGGGTAACTTATTCAACCTAGGTCATATGTTTCATCACAATTAAAAATGACTTTGACACGATTAATTGTAAAGTTATCACAAACATTTAGAACCCTAGACTATCAGGTGAATAGTAATTCTAAAATGGCAAGCAATTAAAAATCTATCCTATTCAGTGGCCATCCAAACAAGATACAAGTAGTAATCAAACTAATATTAATTATTGATAATCATGTCTACGAAATTGAAATAGCCCTTAACCTAAAAAGATAACTACTTCATAATCAAATTCATATTCTTCAACATAAATATTCAATGAAAATAGAGAAGTATTGAGAAGAAAGAAAGAATATAGATGACGATGTATTCTCTCCTCCTCTCCCGCTCTAGACACCAGAAATCGCAATCCAAAGTTGTATTAAAAGTTAACCTTAATCCCTTTTATAGGCCCTTGCAAAATACATTAAAAAATTTATATATTAAATAGAATTTCAATCGTCGTCCACGACCAGTATTTCTTGGTGGTCGCAGCCACTGGAGTCAATTTGATGCATTTATCGCGCTCTCACTGTGACCAGTGGTTTATAATGGCCTCGGTCCCTGTATTCTATCCCCCAGGTTGCGACCTGGAATAAGGCTAGCCATGACCAATGACCATTTTCAGCACACATGCATTTTCCTTCATTTTTTCGTGTTTCTTTAGCTACAGTCACTGAAGGTATTTTAACCATAACTTCCTCGATATAGCTCAGAATTGAATGATTTAAAAATCTATGGAAAGCTATGAAAAACATCTAAAACATGTATTTCTAGAACAATTTCCAAAAGAGTACAAGAAAATTGTCAAAATCAAGTGTAAATTTTCAAACTTGTAATTCCGAGCTTAACCATTGCTTGTAAAACATCTCAAATTCATTATTTTTCACCAAAATGTCTTGTAAGAACACAAGATAAACTTATTAAACATATATAAGTAAATAATCAAGTGAATAATCATAGTAGAATAATGAATTAAAAATAAACGAATTCGATACTTATCAGGCTCTGCTCGAGTGGCCGCAGTCGGCCTTAGTGTTAGCCGCGACCAGTGCTCTTTTTCACGCGCATGGATTTTCTTCAAAATATTCAACTTTAGTCTCGAAACTCAGGTTTAGGGACTTCTAAAACACTTCAAACTCGTCCTAAACTTTATTTTTTTGAGTCAAATTGTAGCGTCCCAAAATTTCTAATAAGGCTTAGTGCCTAGATTAGTGTGTCGAGAGAGCATAACTGGATCTTTATGTTCATTTATGATCTCTTGTGATCACATACGTGATTATGTGAATTATATGAGTTATATTATGATATGACTGCTTATGCATGTTTATGTGTATTAAATATGCTTGTGGGCCCATTTTTGTTAGAAATAACATTTTCGTAATTTTCACTCGCTGATAGTATATCATTATTTGTATATGTTATGTGATTGAGACCACTTTATTATGTGGATATATTTGTGTTATTCGGCATGAGGCGGTCCTAGTGAGCAATTTAGTGGAAAAGTCACAACGAGGTTAAATACTTGTCTTGGGATGAGCTTAGGGGTATTTTGGTAATTTGGTAAATTGTCGGGGTTTATTGGTTAATGGAATTTAATTTGGTGAGTGTTTGGGTTTAATGGATTTAATTTGGAATTCATGATGAGATTTGAGGATTAGTGGGAATTTCGGGTAAAAGACCAAAATACCCTTGGATTGGACAAAGGGCATTTAGATGGGCTAATGGAAAAATGGTCTTTCGACCACTAGAATAAGATAAAGGAGCCAAGTCCTAAAGTCTATGGGGCATTCACATTACACCTCTCTCTCTCACTTGGTTACCTTCATGGTGGGGTTTTGAAGCATAAGGTATTTAGCTAGGCTTGCACTTGGATTTGGAGACTTGGAAGGGAGAGTCAAGAGCTGGAGAAGTGAAGATTACAACTGGTTTAGCCATCTTTTTCCCTGGATTTTCGAATTCGGCAATTGAGGTAAGAATTTCTCCAACACTTCTTGAGTTCTTGGTGATCTTGAATGGAAGTTTGGTGAATTGGTGTAATTTTTGAATTTATAAGCTCTAAATCGTTTAATTGAGTGTAATGATGTTAGGAGTCATTTTTTAATTATTTTGGAGGTTTAATTTGCAGATGGAATTTCAAATTTGGTGTTGACTCTCATATTGGGAAAGAGATGGGTTTAGAACCCTAAAATCTCCAATTGAGTTCATGGATGAAATTGTGTTGTTTTTATGGTGTTTTAGGTCGTATATGAAGTGGTATATCTATTTTGACTGTTTGTTTTGAGGTTTGAACAAGTGTGGGATCGAATGGGTTATTTTTGGTTTGGAAAAAGTCGTAGAAAACCCAGTATGGGTCATGTTGCGGCGCCGTGGAGCGGATGAACAGTGCCGCGACGCTGAACCTGTTTGGGGGATTGGCCCGGGAGCTCGGGGACAATTCCACCACCCCGTTTGGTTGAATTGGAGGCCCTGAAGGCTTGTAATTGGTCCCAGATTTAGTATTTGGATTTAGTTCTTAACGAGAGTACCGTTTATGATTGTGACTAGGTTTACCGCTAGGTTCTGGGAATGATCGTGCTTAGGGCCATTCTAGTTCTTCTACATAGGACCTGAGGTAAGAAAATTGGTATATGCACATAGAGCTAATCGGTTTGTATGCTCATTAGCATTGAATTATCTATGAATATGTGGTATAATCTATATTCGACAATCGTAATGAATGTGGGGTCAGTAGGCCATTGTGCTGAACATGAGGTCAGACGACCATCACATTGAGCGTGGGGCTAGTCGGCAAGCTTGTGGAATGTAGGTTGTAAAAGAAAAGTTCAGTTTAAGATTGCGTACCCCACTTGCTTTCCACAAACCGTGAGCCGAATGCCTGTGTATGCATCTCGCTCGGTTGGGTCGTTTGACAAGGCTATTTTTCCTGGGCCGTGTAATTGATTAAATGATTAAAATGAATATTTTTGTAAATTGCGGAACATGTTTACATGTTATATGCTTGGAATGAATGTATTTGATAACTTTGAAACATGGGTTTATTACTTTTGAATATTTGGATTACTGTTATAATTTTTGGGGTTTTCTTGTTGTGCCTCCGTTCACAGGTTCTCCGCTCATGAGTTTTCTTGTTGTACCAGCCATAAGTTGGTGAGCTTCAGGGGTGTTGTGTACATATGCAGCCTGCTCGGTCACCATAATCGGGATTTCTTTTGTGGATCTAGAGCTACTGATCATTTTTCCGCTCAGCATGACTATTTTGTATATTGTTTGTCTTGTATCTAGTGATGCACACGGGGCGGGGAATTGGCGAGGAGGGCTCCCCCCGTCCCTTTCCCCATTTATAATTTTAATCTCCATTTCCGCCCCATCCCCGCTTAGTCCCCATTGGGGATGGGGTAGGGAATCCCCTATTGGGGCGGGGAATCCCCACAGGAAACCCATTTATTTAAAAAATCAATTTTATATTAAAATTTTAAAATAAAAATAGTAAATTATATGTAAATTACAATATTTCACAATATTTATGATTTAAAATACTAAACATGATCCCAAATAAAATGTAAAATATTAAAAAAGTTACTAATATACTACAATAACACATAAAGAAAGATATAAAATATTAGAAAAATATATAATAATTTAAACGGGGCCCCGTCGGGGCGGGGAGTGCAATCCCCGCCCCACCCCATTTAACATTCGGGGATTGAAAATTATCCATGTCCCCGCCCCGTTCCCCATTTAGATGAGGATTCCCCACCCCATGGGGAAAATGTGCATCCCTACTTGTATCAGTTTATAAACTCTCTTCTGGAATCCCATGTATATACATTCTTCATTCTTTTTTCATTCTTGATTCCAAGATTCATTCTCCATTCATTCATTTTAGCCATTCTTTGGATATTAAATGTTAGGACAAATATCAAAATTTCCCCTGAATTATAGTCTTTGTAGAGTTTTCCCCCTTGAACTATTTTGTGTGGCAAAAATGCCCTCTGCATAATGGAAATCATTGCAAACATGCCCCTTTTGTTATATTTTGTTCATTTTTTAAGCAGTTTGCTATGTAGTCACATGTCACATGCATAATTATAGTATGATGATTTATTTAACTAAATGAAGTTAGTCAAAATCAAGTATATTGATGCTAAACATTCAAAAATTAGTTCTAAAAAAGTAGATACATATTTTCAAAACTTGTCATTATATCACTATGTATGTATGTATGTATGTATGTATGTATGTATTTACATGCCCGGACTGTCGAATCCTGCCGCATTAGCGCAACATCAATGCTACATGAGTAATTTGTTTAAAAAAATGAATGAAATGCAATATAAGGGGCACATTAACAATAGTTGCTATAGTTCATGGGAGATTTTTGCCACGAAAAAAGTTCAGGGGGAAAAATTCTGTAGAGGCCATAGTTAAGGGGGGAAATTTCCTATTTACACTAAATATTAATTTCAATTTTTTTTTTTAGAAAAAAACAAAGAATATCATTTTTGAATTAATGGCCATTATTTTTCCAAATAATGTTACTTGCCTAATTAATCTCAATTTCTAGTTTGATTTTTTTATTATAATTATTGTTCATCATCTTTATAAACTGTTTTTTATCCAACTAATTTAGTGCCAATTTTTTTATTTTTTTATGTACTACAAATTTGGAAATTTATTGATACCATACCAAAAAAATATATAAATTTGTTAATATTTTATTTTTATTTATTTTTATCATCATCATAAATACTTTTTATGTACATTCAATGGAAAGCTTCTTATTTGTAATGTACGAATTGCTTTTCTTTTCATCATATTTTTGTTTTTTTTTAAAAAGTGTAATTAAATATTAACTTAAAAGAATTGGTTTTTTATATATAAATTTAACTACTAAAAAAACGTGGCATTCTTAAATAATATTTATCATATATAATAATAAATATTTTTAGTTTATAGTTTATTATTGTCACAATATTTTTACTTAAAACATATTGCAAATATTGTTTGGAAAAATAATTATTTCGAAGTTAGTGTTTTTATTAATTAAAAATAATGTTTTGAATTTTAAATTGAAATTTTTTTTGAAAAATTACTAAAAAAGGTTAAATTCTATTATTGATTGATTTTGAAATTTTATAAAAATCTCAACTTATATATTATTAATAATTTCAAAATTTTAGGAAAATTTCAATACAATTATTATTTTCATTTTGAATTTGGAATTGAATACAAAAGTGAATGATGGAATATTTAAAATTTAAATGGATTTTGAATTTACAAATGAGTGATTGAATATTTAAAATTTAAATGGTTTATAATACACTAATTTCCTAATTAGTGCTCTTCCTACATGATAAATGTATCTTCTAATTTGCAAATGAATATTAATATGAAATAATTAAGCATCATATATATTGGGTATTATAATTCATTAATATAATACCAAATATATTTTTATTTAAAAATATCGAAATTAGGGTTTGTTTACCCGAAAAATATTTGCTTGATGGCGTGGCACAATAGAGACGTACGTGGATAGCACGTGACTGTTTAGTGATGACAGTCTGGTCGACCAACAACCAAAATAGCAAGCTGCTCAATGAATTCAAGAAAGATGTTGAACAGTACGACAGAAGATATGCTGACATATGCGACCAGGTTTGATCATAGTAACGTAGCCAGAGTTCAAATACAGTTATAAATAAGATATTTCTAAGATATTTGACCATCTTTATGGTAACTATTATGAATTCTGTTATTATTCAAATATGCTTATAACAAAGTTTAAACACGGCCCATCGGCCCAGAGTTCAAATACAGTTATAGCAAATTCAAAATGCCAGTTCTACACAACTTCACGGGAGGAGAAGATCTAGTATCTCATGTGAACAAGTTTAAGATGCAAATGGACATCCAGAAGGTGTACGAAGATGCTCAGTGCAGGATTTTTCCTGCCACTTTGTCTGAATCTGCTCAGGAATGGTATTTCAAATTCCCTCTGCCCAGTATAGTTTCCTGGGAGATGTTCGTGAAGGAGTTTTATAGGCAGTTTTATGCTAGTCGAATACATCCAACAGAGGCTAATCAGCTGGTCGACATTCGACAGAAGGAATGAGAAACTCTCAAGGAGTATATCCAACAGTTTATGTGAGCGGCTGCTCGGGTCAAAACTGTTGGAGACGAGGGATAAATGATGGAAATCACAGCTGGAGTGTGACGCCATTCTCCTCTCTGGTGTAGTCTACGAAAGAATGGAGTTAAGAGCACTCAAGAATTTCTGGATCGAGCAGACAAATATATCAAACTCAAGGAGGCCATTGCCAATGAAGGAAAGTCCCCAATGGACGGCCCGGGTAAGAAAGAAGACCTGACCAAAGCCGCCAATGGGTCTGGTAAACCTCACGACAACGACAAAGGTAACGGTAAGAATGGAGGAAAAGGGTGAACACTGAACCATCGACATCTGATAGAAAGCGCCCCAAACAAAACAGATATGAACCAAGGTTCACCAAGTACACTGTCCTGGTCGATAGCCGAGCTAAAGTGTATCAGGCCAGTCATGCCACTGTTCCTTTTAGGAGACCAACCCTGATCAAGAAAGACATATCCAAAAGGGATACGACCAAGTTTTGTCGTTTTCACAATGACTATAGCCATGATACAAACAACTATAAACAGCTCAAGGATGAGATCGAGTTCCTTATTTGACAAGGACATCTTAGGAGATATGTGCGAACATGGGGAAGTTCTCAACAGGAGGCTCACGGAGGCAACGAGCAGGCACCTGTACGCCAACGCTCGCCTCCTCTACAGCCAGCTCTTGTCGCTGGTACATTGTTGACCATTTGCGGAGGACCACATATATCAGGTGACAATGGTAAGGTGAGGGAGAGATATGCCATAACCCGACGTCACGATCAGAACATCGAAATGCTAAACGTCGAGGAGCGAACTCCCAAAAAAGCTCGAACAGAGGAAGAATTACTAACTTTCTCCGAGTTGGATGCATAGCATGTCCAATTTCCCCACTCAGATACTCTGGTCGTGGATGTTCAGATTGCCAACATGATGGTAAAGCGAGTGTTGGTGGATACAAAAATCTCAGTCAACATTTTGTACAAGTCTTCACTAGAAAGAATGAAATTGTCAGTGAAAGATTTAGAGCCATGCAACCAAACCATCTATGGTTTTTCTAGCGAAGGGCTAGCACCAACAGGGTTGATCAGACTACCAATCACAGTAGGAACTGCACCTGCGAACAAGACATTGCTCACTACTTTTACAGTAGTTGATTGTCCGTCCGCATATAATGTTGTGATCAGAAGGTCCATACTCGTCGATCTGCGAGCCATAACTTCGATCTAGTATCTGGCCATGAATTTTCCAACCAATGCAAGAGTTGGGTGCGTGTTGGGAAACCAACAAGAAGCCAGAGAATGCTACAATTCCTCAATCACAAAGGCAAGAAGAGGCAGATCAGGAAGCAGAGCCGAAAAAAGGTTGCTAGTGGTAAATGAGATGCAAGCCCAATCAGGTGAACAAGTCACCAAATAGGGCGTTGCCCAAAGTGAGGATAGGAATTTGGATCCTCGTTTTGGGGATCTTGAAGAAAACATTGGGCCTGTGGGGGACCTCGATGAGGTCCAACCAGAAGAGAAAGTTCCGACTAGGATTGTGAAAGTTGGTAAAAACTTACAGACAACTATAAAAAAACAAATTGGTGGAGTTTCTGAGGAGGCACCAAGAGGTCTTTCCCTGGTCGCATAAAGATATGGTTGGGATAGACCATAACTTGAACATTCGTAGATGAAGGTGACGAAATACTCATAATCAAGCCTTGCTCCTAGATGCTTTGCAACATTTGGTGCCTTGTCAATGGACTTCTTGTTATTTTTGTATGAATTTCTTCCTCCCTTGCTCTTCGAAGAAGAAGCTTAAAGCAGCTTCTCCTTGAGCTTGTTTAGTAGTATTAGCATTCTTTCCTTTGCTTGAACCATTATCAACAATCCTCTTTGAAGGATTTGGTGATCGTTGCATAGGAAAAATAGGAATATCTTTGATTATCACAAACTCGATGTTGTCCATAATCAACACTACGTTAATGTTGGACAAACATTTCGTGAGGTTCTCACCACGGAGTAACCTTTTAGAGATTAGAGAGAGTATGAGGTGGGAAGCCCTAGAGCTATGATTATCAACTAAGTAGAAATCAACACATTGCTTGACAAAAATTTATTCATTAAATTTTTAGAAAAAACATAACATACAAAAATGTTTTCAGATAAGCAAAATACTAAAACACTTATCTTTTATTTCTTAGGTACTTTAACTTGCAATGAACTCATGTGTCCTCGTAGGCGAGAGTCACAAATATTCACTTAGTTAAATAGAGAAACATCTCAATTAATAAATCGTCGTCGACTTTTATTAACTACCTATTCCATTTTATCAAAGTAACGACAACTCATGTGTCCCGCTAGGCGAGAGTCACAAATATTTCGCACTTTATGAGCTTGACCCACGATTTTGATTATTATAGACTTAATTCCTATAGTCACCGTCGGGATGAGTCTATAGAAGGTTCATCTATAACCATCTATCCTAAGAAATTTAACCATGTTAAAATGCCCAGTGAACACCTTCCGTAGGGAGATGAAATCAAAGTGCCATGAGGCCCCACTGAACTCTAACCTTGTTAAATCAACGGTCGAAATCGAATTTAAAATTTTAAAACTCATTATTCGATATTTTAGTATTTTATTCTTTTTTAAAAATATCAACTTAGGTTTGCCAAATTATTAAAATAATTTATAAATCAACTTAGGTTTTCCAAATTATCAAAATAATTAATAAACCAACTTAGGTTTGCCAAATTATAAAAATAATCAATAAACCAACTTACGTTATAATTTTTCCATTAATTCTAAAATTACCATTGAAAAATAATCCAAAAATTAGAATTAATTTGTTTCTAATCAATTATTAGGTCCAACTAAAAATAATAACCTAATACAATTAAGTCCAACTTAGGTAAATGTGCCTTAACAATTCGACCTTGCATGGAGGAGAGTTGGGTTCAGTATGTCGGACCCATTACTAAGGCTCTCTGACTTCCACAAAAAGCCCAAAAAGACACAAATTTGAACCTTCGTTTTATTAATTGTTATTCAATTGATTAAGCACAATCCAGTAATGCAAAGCAAATGGACCTTCACAAGTGAAACCACCCACAAGAGAGGAATTTAAACTTTACATGTTCAATTGGGCCCAAATAAAACCTAACATTAGATGAAAGTTTTATTTGAGTTTTTCCACATTTTTCAAAACAAAAAATGGTCATCATTATACTTATATTTAAAGCCCAAATGCAAAAAATAACTTAATAATGATGCTAAAAATGTTAATTTTCTTATTAATTGGATGGGTCTAACATGAAAACTTATATGACATGTTACACAACTTTATGCATTATTACATTTATTACCAAAATAAATAAACCAATTGCTAAAATAAATAAATAAATCAACATCTAAAAGAATTCATTGAGTTATCAAAATTATTTTATTTATTAATTAGTTACCATAAAGTTTTTCCCAATTGAAAACTTACCATATAATTAATCAAACACAAAATTAATTTAATTTTCATTAAAGAAAATATCTTAAAAAAATTTTAAATTGGATACCTAGATATTTCTTTATCACAACAAAACAAAAAATATATCTCAACTAACTTTTATATTATATATATAAACATATATACAGTTTTAATATATATGGTTTTTTTTAAACATATATAATATTTATATATATATAAAAACATATATACTGTTATTTTTTAAAAACAATATATATGTTTTTTAAACTTCGGTATAAAAAAAAAATTAAAGTTATCAATTTTTTCTACGTAAACCCTCGGTTTATATGTATATTTAAATATATATCATTCACAATTAAAAATAGTAGCCGCCAACTACCCAAAAAAATTGTGCAATTTTTCAATGAGCATTTTATCAAGCACCAATTAAGATCTCAAAATACATGAAAAATATGACAACTTAAATTAGCAATATGACACATAAACATTCATATCAAATTTCATGTATCATCCAATTAAACTTTTTAAATTAAACATGTCAACAAGCACATATAATCATGCATTTTTAACATCTAAATAAAGACAATCTCGCTCTGAGGCCAATTGTAGGTTATTGGTATTTAAATCTAGATGCATGCTTCCTATTATTTTTCAAAACACATAATAGAAACATAGAATAACATGACATATATATGAACATTAGATTCGTAAATTAACATAAACACAAAGATGGAGAAACTTACGAATACGCAGCGGAACTAGAACAACTACTTCCTTCAATCTCTCTAACCCTTGATTCCCTTCTATAGTAGAGTATTATCAAGAGATTGAACTAGATTAGCAACACAGCCTTCCTCACCAAGCCTTTGATCAACCTAGAATTAGTTTGGGGTGGTTCTCAACACATGAGATAGAGATCTAGAAGAGAAGAGATAGCTGCTAAGAAAATATTAGAGTGTCTAGATTTTCACTTACCCAATGAATCAACTCAGACTCACTTATGAAAATCCTAGATATCGTATTTCTTATATAGGCAACTTAATGGGCTTTATTTAAATTTAAATTAATTAAAATAATAATAATAATAATAAAGTCTTGGGCTCCCACAAATAGCCTTGGGCCTAATCTCTTTATTTTGAATTTAAATCCCAATTGGGCCTAAATTCAAAACTTTTTATTTATTTTTTTAATTAATTAAATCCTTATTCAAATTAACTAATTATAATTTGAAACTTGATTTAATTTCATTTATTTATATTGACACCAAATTATCTATATTAATAAATTTACCCAAAGATTCTCTTTTATTCTCTAAATCTCATATCTCTGTAAATTTTCCAAAATTGGCCTAGTCAACTTTTAAACAATCCTAATTGATAATTAAATCAATTAATTGAGACATTCTAGATGATTTACTCAAAGGTTATGCGGGGACCATGGATCCATGAAATCATGCTCCAATAAGTTACTATGAAAATATTTATGAATAATTTCACTACCTATAGGAAGTATTAAACTAAGAATTCAAAATAGAGGATACGACAATATAGACTGAGAGAACCTCATAATATGTACAGGATTTCAAGGAATAGAATGGGATGTAAAATTAAAAGAAAATATAAGTGTTCCCACCAATGGAAGTATATATCAAAATAATAATAGACTTAGTATTTCATTTTCAGATTATGGAGAACAAAGTAACAAAGAAGAATTAGAAGATGATGAAAAAGATAATATGGATAAAAATCTAGATAAATTAAAAAATCAAATATTAATCTTTAGAGAAAATTTTAAAAATGAAAATATTACAGAAGAAAATAATACTGAAGTATCTGATATTTCATATCAAAAAGATTTTATGAAGAATAGTTCAGGAGAAAGTAGTATGACTAATGTTAATTGTAATCTATTTTTAAGACCACATACTAGAACAATTGAACCACTAAATGGAGGAAATTTCCTTAGACAACCAGTATATCCTTATAGTTACCAAGGAGAACCTAGGTATAAGAGTAGAGGCCAGAGAGAACCAGGAGATTTAAGTATAAATTTGACGCCCAACTATGGAATTCAGTAATAATGAGTTTTAAGACAGAAATAATAAGAGAATATATAAAAAATTAGCATAATCACACTGGAGAATAAATGTATGCTTATTTAGAAAATTATTTAGGAGAAACAATAAAAACACATTGGGAGAGGTATAAAGCTCAATACCCTAATGAAATAAAAGAATTAATTGATTTAGGAAATAATCCTTATAATTTTGTTAATAAAATACATCTTTTAATAACTGGAGAAGATCCTAATAGTGGATTATTAAGTGTTCAACAAAATGCTATGAAAAAACTAGAACAAATATATATTAGGGATTGCAAATATATTAAAGTTTATATTCATGATTTTGTAAAATTAGGAAGTATTTCAGGAAACACTATTAATAGTGAATTAGGAGATAAAATGCTAATAAAATTACCTAGAGCTTTAGGAACAGAAATAGTAAACTCATGGAATAATAATATGGCACACACTAGAAATACGACCATGGATAGTTTAAGTATTAGAGGAAATTTTATCCTAAAATATTTAGTAGATAAATGTACTTTTATCCAAATACAAAAACAATTAAACGGAGACAATTTGTGTTTTGGTAGTAATATATTTACTCCACAACAATATGGAATAAAAGATAGAGTGTATAAACCAAGACATAATAAAAAATATAAAGGGAATAAAATTACTATCAATTAAGACGAACTAACGCTAAAAGATCTTTTCTTTAGAAAGGTAGAGATGTAAGAAGATATAATGATAAACGAGATTATCAAAATAAAATAACATGTTTTTCTTGTGGAGAGATATGACACGTCTCTACTAGCTGCAGAAAGAAAAAAAAATTTAGTAGAGAAGCAATGTTTGTAGAACAATTTAATATGAATTTTCTTAATGTTGAAGACGATGTGTCTGATACAGAAAATATTTATAGTATAGAAGAAATAGACCTAGACCAAATTATAGAAGAACAAAATAATAGTTCAAATGAAGAAGAATATCCTGTTAATATAAATCCAGAATATGAAATATTAAATGAATTTATGGATATTGAAGAATGCATACATAACTGGAAATAAATAAGGGAAGCTTAGGAAGAGCCTGTGGTAATTGTAAATTCTACCCCAACTATAGTAAAAGAGCAAAATGTAGTAACTATTTTGAAGAAATGTGCATTAAATGTATTAATAATTTATATCAAAATAATATAAGAGAAGTCAGTCAAGTTAATAAAATTAATAGAAATTTAATAATAGAATAAAGAAGTAGAACACTTGAAAAAAGAGTAGCACTATTAGAAGAAGAAATAATAAATTATCAACATTGTTGATGCGGTTTTTCGCAAACAGTGTACATTTAGCTGGAATAAACTAGTGCTTAAGGGTAAACCATAAGAATAATAATCACTCTTAAAGATATTTAAAGATGATATAGTAAAATACTTGTTCATTTTTACGTGGTTTGGAGGTTAAAATCCCTCTAGTCCATGAGTCGATATTATTACTGTATGTCTCTCTATATTTTGACAGAGTTTTTGCCTTACACAGAGAAAACCCGACCCCTCTTCTATCCAAGGTCTTGGTATTTATAGGATAATGATCCCTGGGTAGGTGTTGGGGTCATCCCGTGATCACTTGATCCCTGACATCATCTCTATGACACTGATGATTAACATTTACATTTTATATTGAAGTGTGGTCTAATCATTAGGTAAAATGGATCATGGATCGCATGGTCCAAATCAGGTGTGTGATGTCTGATCATGCATGTTTATATTGCGTATCTGGGAATTCGGGAGTAAACAGACATGTGATGTCAGTTTACGCACATTTATATTGCATGGTCAACTTTATAAAGATCCTAGGGTACGTCAGACCTCTAGCATACCACGAGCTAGCGTAACGTCAGCTCGTGCCTTTTGATGCTATACTCCACAAATGGTTCCAGGCAGTATGTTGCTTTGAACTCATCAGCTCGAGCTATTTGTCTAGGGAATCGTGCTAAATTCCCTCGGATGGAAAGTGAACACGTGGAACATCGATTATAGCCTTTTGCCAGCCAGCTGTACTCGAGCTACCTAAGAAGGTATGTGCTAATTTTCAGGGCGTACATTTGCCCCCCAAGTCCCTGCTCGTGTTCTATGACGTCACTTCTGACTTTCACGGTAGGGACTTTTAAACTTCCATTGCGATTATCCAGGTCCTGCCCATCATTTGAGTACTGGACACGTGGAACGCGGTGATTGGCATCTGTTCGGGTTTCGAGGATTGTATTAAATGGCCTAGCCACCTTTTTTCCGTCGTTTCATCTTTCGAATCATGACCCTCGTATCTCGCATTAGCTTGATCGGACGGTCCTCATTTCCTTATGCCTTTTACGTATAAATAAGGCTGACAATTTTCAGTACTCATCACCTTTCATTCGAAATCTTTCTTCATTTTCTCTCTTTCGAGTTTCAAAAACTCTTCTTCTTCTTCTGATTAAAATCCCTGAAATCCCCATAATCTCGCCACAAAAAAAAAACCCTTGAAAGCCTAGTCATCAAGGATTTCTCAAGGACTCCTTCTACGCTGCTTGCAACTTTCGTTTGGAGAACATACTGTAAGTTTCTTGTTTTTTGTATGTTTCAATTTTCTTCCTTTTTCTTTGTCATGTGAATCTGCATTTCATAGTCACCAACAGTAGGTTGTTCCTGAATAACTTTGGTGCATAGGTTTCGATTTTAGGCATATTGAGTAGATCCTAAAACATGTCTAGGATTGTGATGTTCATAACTAGGTAATTTTTGGGTAAATTTAGGAAATACCCATTCGGGATATGGAAGACGAGAGGTTTTTAAGGTACAAAATAGGGTAGCTTAGGGGTCACGTTTCTTAGGCGGTTTTTCTTAAAAACCCTTTCCCCAAGGCAAGTAATGGCCTGACTCTGCTGACACACGGATCCCTGAATATCAAGGGCCTGTTCGAAAACCTAGGCGCGTAGCATAGGCAACGGATGGCATCACACGGGCTGATATTGGATCAGCTCGTGTGTTAGGACCCCTAGCCTTTGTTATTTCTCCTGTTCAAAAAATTATATGTCACCCACTAAAAACTTCGTCATTCTTATTTGATAGGCGAGCTGATGGCACCCAAGAAAGGTGCATCCCAGAAAAACGTAGCTGGCTCATTGTCCCAGCAATCTCACAAGGGAAAGGAGGTCGTCCCTGATTCCCCCCTGCCTGAGTTTGGCCCTGTGGTGGAGAAGGAGGTCGCGATCGCTCCTAATGCCTTTTTCGAGGCTGAAAGAATTTTCTCCAAGATAATGACACAAGAAAAGGTCAACAAGATCCTGCTTTCCCATAACATCAAGGCTGGGACGGGGGCTCTCATCGCCCGACCTCCCTACGAGGGGGAGCGGAGCTGTGCACCACTCAAGGATGATTTCGCGGCCTGGAGTGACGAACACTTAAAGGTCAGGGCCTTTCTCCCCCTCGACCAGTACTTCGCGGACTTCCTCAATTATGTGAGGCTGGCACCATTTCAACTTCCCCCGAACTCCTATCGTCTACTAGCCAGGCTGAGGTATCTCTTCTAGAAGCAGATGTGGGAGGTCCCCACCCCTGCGGATATCCTTTATTTCTTTTGCTTCAAGGCCAGCCCAGATCAACGGGGATGAGGCGACGGGTTTTATTATCTGACTCGCTTCCCGAATTCACCCACAGTCATCGAACTGCCCAGCCATCCCAACGGCGCCCAGAATGGCCCTCGTCCTCTGCTGCAGCCTAGCGCCGCGGCGCAGAAGAACAGGGTCGTGGCGCCCCTTCGCGAACCTAGAATTCTGGGTTTCTCCAAATGTTTTCCCCGAGCCAAAACACTCCCAAATCATTACCAAGACTTACCTAAGTCCCAAATTTAATTCAAAACCCCATATAGACCCCCTAACAACTCACAAACATCAACAATAAGCTCAATCACACAATCAAACCTACAATTCTCCTTTTGGTTTAAAACTTCATAAACTTAAACCAAGCCTTTCAAAACTTAAACCAAAACTTATAAAACTTAAACCATCCCTCATAATTCTTAAACCACACCAGCAATCGACCAAACAGAGATGCATGAAACCCTTACCTCAAGTGGAGATTCGACCTTGAGCTGCTTTCCCAATCAAATTCCAAATTTAATTCCACAAAATTCAAGCTGAACCTAACCACAATTCATCCAAAGAATTCACCAAACCAAACACACAATTCAATTCTCAAACCATGATATTCTTAGCTGAATTCTACAACATAATTTCACAGAATTCCCTTACCTCAATATGTAAAGCAATCCTCTAAGTTTTATGGCCTCAATTCCCTTCTTGATCCCACAAAAATTCAGAGATTCCTCTCCTTCCCTTCTGTTTTTCCCTAGTTTCCTCTAGAGCTCCCAAAGCCAAGCTCTTGCATAACATAAGGATGGGTACGTTCCAGCCTTTCCCCTCAGCCAAGGTTATCTATAACCAAGCCAAAAGACCCATTTGCCCTTCCATCTAACTCTCTTTCTAACTAAACCTCAAGGGCAGCCTAGACCTTTCCTATCCTTTTACATAAATACCACTTTCTCACTTAAAGTAACTATCCTCAATGGTCACCTATGGTTACCCAAGTTACTAAAATACCATTAACCATTAACCAAAAAGTCCCCAACTAAATTATAATAATCCCGAAATACCCCGAGGCTCCTCACGAGTCGGGTATTAAATCCCATTGTGACTTTAAGCGGAATAGCTCTCTAGGACCATCTCGGAACATGCATCACAGATATATTACCATTATATCACATATATTACATTTATGCCCTCAACGGGCTAAAATTACCAATTTTCCCCTAACAATCAAACGGAGCCCACATGCATATTTAATTGCCTAAACATGCACTCTAATCACATATTTATTAAATTCACATAAATTAACACAGTATAACAATTATTGCCCTCTAGGCACACTAATCAAGGCTCCGAGCCTTATTAGCAAATTTGGGTCGCTATAGATTTGGTACTTAGAAGTGTTTTTCTTAACACTCGCGATCAGGCTGCTGGAGTACTCGGACCGAACTGGGAAGGTCCATATCAAATTGAAGCAATTCTTCAACCAGGCACATACAAATTTGCTCGCTTAAATAGGAATCTCGTTCCTCGCTATTGGAATGGAGAACACATGTGCAAGTATTATCAATGAACAATTCTTTTTAAAGAGTTGTCTTGTATTAATTTTACTTTTTACAAGTTTGTGAACAAGGGCCGACCAGTTAGATGGCTGGTCGCTTATAAGTGTAAGATCAATTTTCGATCACTCGTACAGACACGAATCTTGTCCATTTTATTAGGAGAAACAAAAGTAACTGTGCACAGCCAGTTATTCTTGCCCATTATTGTATTTATTACAAGTATTTGCTCATTATGTGTGTTGTTTTGCTATATTAGCATTGATTGTTTACAAGTACGCAAGCAGTAATGTTCGAACTATTGGATTAGCTTATACAGGATCTTTATTTATTTTCATGTATATCTAATATTAAACAAATTAATACAAGATAGCCTAAAACATGTTTCTAAAATTGAATTCAAAGAGAAACAAATAATATAATACTTACAGTATACGCAGCGGAATTAAGAGTCATTCCTTCAGTTTCTCTAACTCTTGTATCCTTTCTGTCGCAGAGTATTATCAAGAAACTGAACTGATCTTCTATTTTCTTCACAATCTTCCAATGTATCCTTAGAACCACCTAGACTAGTGTGGCCAATTCTCAACACATGAGATAGATATAGAGAGAATAAGAGAAAATAACAAAGAGGTTTAGAAAAGGACTTGTGTTTAGAGAGAATCTAAAACTATCAGAAAATCTGACTTGTGACTTATTAAACTTGTTTTTTGACTTCTCTCTAAGCACTCTTTTTATAGACTCAATTAGGCCATTTAATTTAATTAAAAAATCAATAAAATAATAGCCATTTTGAAGCCCTAGGTAGAAATTATCATGGGATATAAGCCCATGAAATTTCCCATTTGATTATAAACCCATTGGACTTAAAATCAAGGCATGTATTATTTTCTATTGATTTAATTAATTAAATAATTATTTAAATCCTTTATCAAATTAATTATTTATAATTTGAACCTTGATTTAAATTTATTTATTAATTTAGATACCAATTTATCTTAATTAATAAATCTGCCATGATTTCTCTTTTCTTCTCAAAATTACACAACTCTGTGAAACTATCCAAAATTGACCTGGTCAACTTTGATAATTCTAATTGATGATTAAATTAATTAATTGAGACTATCTAGATGATTTTATCCAAGGTACAATGGGGACCATGGGCCTATGAAATCAAGCTCCAATAAGTTATCATAAATCTAACAAATAAATTTACTAACTTATTAATTCCTCGTGACTCCACTATAGACTTGGAATTGCACTCTTGAATTCATAGAACGCTCTATAACAAATATAGATACGCTATTAATTATCCATTGTTACAACCATAATTGTCACTCAATCCTCTATAGATGGTCTACAGTGAGATAGGACTAAAATACTGTTTTACCCCTCATTGTATTTTATCCTTAAAACACTTAGTTCCTTGTAAATGATATTTCAGTAAACTAATTTAATTACTGAAATGAGATCTCTATCATTTAACACCTTGAACCAAAATAAAAGGAAACCATCATTTCACTTCTTCATCAGAAGCTATAGATGTTCATATCTATGATTAACACTCCCACTCAATTATACTACTGAGTTCCCAAGATGTAAGTATGGGCTAGTCCGTAGGGTAAGCTGGTAACAAACAAGTCAAAGAACTCAAATAATACAATCAGTTAGAATACTAACCACTCAGAATTGAGATTGAATTGACCTGTGGTCAACTATATGATATGACTAGAATAGATAATAACGGTATGTTTACTTATCTTATCAACTGTCAATATCGGTCCTGTCCGATGTAACAAATACATCCGATCTTATCTACTTTGCTAATGTTTTGGAAAGAACATAAAACTGTAATGTGTAAGTAGATCATATCGTAGATTGGAAAGTCAGTGTAAATTCGGTGCACTGACTAATCTTAGGACTAACTTATTTTGAACATATAATCATATTTATATTCCACTGTGATTACGTCACTATAAATAAGATTAGCTATATGCTCGGGATTTAATAGAAGTTTATATTAAACAAATAATCATGAAAATAAAACATGTGAGCAAAGTGATTGACCAAGTCAAAAAATGATTTCTATTCTTTTATTGATAATCAAATGAGATTACAAAGAATTTGAGTTTTAATTAGGGCATAAAACCACAACACGAACATGTATTGGTCATGGAAAATGACCGAGAACCTTAGACTCCTCGATCACTTGGGGGGCATATAAGATACTAAGCGAGCAAAGCATATCAACATAAACATATGTAAACACACGAGAAAAATAAGGGAAAGCATACTACAACACTTAGAGTATTTTTAAAAAAATTAGTTAATTTTGTGAAATATTAATAAAGTGTTATGCTAAGTTTGGTCATACGAGCAGATGTTATAATAGCAATGAGAATGTATTATAATATCAAAATGAAACGTCCTTACACCGCGAGCAATTTCTGCTCAAATGTAATTAAATATAATAAAAGGAAAGTAAAGCTACCTTAGGCAGCAAATTGTCTCAACACCACGAACAGTTTGTTCAGGTGTTTTATTTACATAAACAAAATTTTTACTGTGCAGCTATAGAGGGGCTCCTGCTAAGGCTATTGGTCGACTGAAGGTCTGGCTTGTTCGTCATCACCATCAATGCTTGTCACCAAGGAAATTTCAAGAGAATCTGAGGCATTTTGAGCATTTTTCTCCTCCTCTAGGCGAGCAGCACACTTGGTGAGTTCGGCTTGTCTTACCTGCTTGGGAAGGTGGTCAAAATTTTCCTTTGGATTATTCTTCCAAAACATGTAGAAGCAGTTGAAGGTGGCTCCTCGGAACCTCTCCAAGTTTTGGGAGTTTTTCTTCTCGAGCAGCATGACTCACTTTTCTAGACCAGTGCCCTCCTTCATGCTTGCCTCCAGATCCTCTTGAAGCTTGGCTGCTTCCTTGTAATTAGTCTCAAAGTCTTCCTTAAACTTCTCCTTGGAAGTAATAGCCTTGGCCAGATCTTCTTGGCTTTTCTTCAGCTCCTTGGTTAAAACAAAAATTTTGTCTTTAGCTGCTTTAACCTTGGCCTCCCATACCTTGGTCTCCTCGACAGCTGCCTTAACCTTGGCTTCCCATACCTTGATCTCCTCGGCATGCTTTACATCGATTTCCTCAGCGCGGCGCCAGCCGTTGTTTATGGTCAAGATACCCTACGAACAGTAGAAGAATGAAGCTTTTAGGGCTCATCAAAGGAAATGTTATTCGAATAAAACACAATATAGAAGAAAATTACACTGAGGAATTCATTGAACCCACAAGCAAGGACCTGGCTGGGTTTCAATAAAGGAAGACAGGTGAAGGCCTCTTGGCTGCGAAGGTGCTTAGACAATTTCTGTAGCTTGTCGTTTGTTGAGCTATAGGCATTGCTTAGCAATTTTTCAGCCAAAGATTTCCCTGTATGGTCGATGGAGGGATCAGTGTGAGGAGGAGGAGGAGGAGGAGGAGGAGGCGTAGTTGATCAAGAAGGAAATGGAGCTAAAGGGACCTCTAGTCGAGCCCTTTTTCTTGAAGGTTTCCCACTGCCTTCTCCAGGGTTTCTTCTGCTCGACTTCTTCTTGCTCGCTAGAGTGTCTACAGAAGGGTAGATATCGAAAGCGTCGTCGAATGGCATGACTACAAAAAAAAAAAAAACAAGCAGATATGTCACGAAATAGTTTGGCACAATAACGAAACAAACTAAAAAGAAATTCTAAGTAGTATACCGGAACTATTATTACTAGTCTCTACATTATCTAAAGAACTATTACTACACTCACTACCTGCCTCGAAGAAGTTCGAGCTAAAACTACTAGTCATAAATTTAAATTTTCCATCCCTATCAAATAAATGATAAGGGATGGCTAGATTATTTAAGAGTGAGTAATCTATACCGTTCTTGTTGGAAGATTCGAGTATAGGACCACTATATTCTGGTAGTTTTTGTTTTCCCCTCCCATGTTAGGGATGGGTATTAGTTGCTCGAGTGTTGGGGGTAGGTTCTCGAATGGTCACCCCCGTTGGATGGTGCCTCTGGGGTTGTGACACATCCTGCTGCTGCTTAGGATTTTCTTGTCCTTCAGTGCCCTCTTTTGGTAGATTCCCTCACTTCCTGGTGAGGTTCTAAAAGGGCGAGCAGCCTTAAGTTGCTCTCCGTGACCAGCTCCTTGACACTTTTTTCTATATTCGTCATGCTGGCTAGGGCTATGGCTCTTATCTCCATTTCTGGAGTGGGGTCTGGTCGGTGCCATGGACCTAGATACAACACAAAACAACTAAGGACAAAGAAATATGAAAAATAACTAGATAAAAGTCAATCAGAGATTAAAAGTTTACCTCCTCGTGTGAAGGCCATGTTGTCTGTAACTTAGTCGATGACGAGGAAGTACTCTTGGAAGTACCTTCCTACATTGGACTTGTAGGTAATGTCACTCAGGAATGAGCGAGCAGATTCCTGGTGGTAGAAATGAAAGAACCCCATGTTGTTCTGATTTAGGTTGGATTTGAGGAGTAGGATAATGCCATTTTTTTGTGATTATATAAGATATAGAGTGTTGAAAGTACTCTATATCCATTGGGTGTTATTTGGAAAGGGGTGACCTCGAAATAATTGGCCAACCCCCGGAAAAATTTGTGCAAGGGCAAGATTGCCCCCGCTTCTATATGATACCTCGACCAGACGGTGTAGGTGCCTTCGGGCACATTTGCCCTCTAGTCGGGTGTAGGTTTGTACAGAGAAATCCCAGGAAGCCTGTACTTCTTTGCTCAAGGGCCATCACAGGGGCGAGCTTTGGGCCGGATATCTGGTGGTGAAAAGTTTAAAAGTTGAGGATCGCTTGACGGATCCTCAACATTGGTTGTAGGCTGGTTGGAAGGAGAGTTTGTGGGTTTCTTTTTCTACAAGCAATGCATTTGACACGACCCATGTTTGATTGGTTCTATGACAGATTGTAAGGAGGACTGATCATAGGGTTTGGGTGTGAGGCTGAAGGCTCAAGAAAAGGCAGAGAAGGTTGTTCTTGATCCTCGAACAGCAAAGTGAAAATTCGTCATCTATTGGTCTCTCACCTCCCCAGGGATCATGCATGAATATCTGAGAAGAGCAAAGGGGAAGTGAGAATCTACGACCAACAGATGGAAGAAAGAGAAAAGCAAGGATAATGTTGCTCGTGTATAAAAGTTAAGCTTTTATACGACCAGCAACATCCTGATTAAAACACAATGAACATGTGAGCAGGTTGAAAAAAAAGATCAGAAAGTGAATGTAAAATGTTTTTTTCGAAAATACTTTTCAACTCCAAAACAGGCAGGAAAAGCCCAGTTTTTTCGAAATACTCAAAATCAAATTTTCACTTCAATTTTGGACCCGAAATCGGTGTACATATACCCCATATTCCTTCTAAGCATTGTTTTGTATGATATATTATCAAAAATATCTATTCTAGCATAGTTGTTTTATGTATTTTTTTTCCTAAACCTGATTACCCAAAAAATTTCTCAAGAACAGTAGAAACTCAGTTACAAAAACTCGTGCATCTGAACAAAAATACATGATAATAGCTACAAAGATAAGAGGATGGGTTCGAAAACTTACTAGGACTATGGATTGTAGGAGAAATCATTAAAGTTTTGCTTGGAGTTGCTCGAAGATGTCTGGAATCGCATTGGAGTCTCTGGGTTTTCTTGAAGGTTTTTCTGAATATTCTTGGAGTGAGAGAAGGTTCAGGTAAAAAATGAAAAAAGGTGAAGAGGCTTATATTTTTACTGCTCGGGGCTGTAATGGAAGGTAATAATGGGAATAGGGTTTCAATGCATGGGGAATCGTAATAACTGTCAAAATGTTTCTGGGAAACTGTAAAAGGCATGATTACTTACCTTTTCAAAAAAGTAAGTACTGACAGATGTCACAGGTTAGATGGATTGTTGGTCGAGTAAGTTTATTAAATTTTGATTGCATTAAAATAAACTTGGGGGGAAAATATTTACTTGAAAAATATTTTCTTGTTGGCGTGGCACAATAGGGACGTAAGTGGATAGCCTGTGACCATTTAGTGATGACAGTCTGGTCGACCAACGACAAGGATAGCAAGCTGCTCGATGGATTCAAGAAAGATAGTGAATAGTATGACAGAAGATATGCTGACATATGCATATACAATTATAAGTCAGATATTTCTAAGATATTTGACCCTCTTTATGTGTAACTATTATGAATTATGTTATTATTCAAATATGCTTATAACAAAGTTTAAACAAAGTCCATCGGCCCATATGTACATCCTTGAACCTATAAATAGGACTCATGGGATTCATTTAAGGAGGGGCAATAATATGTATTCAAAGAAAACTAGTGTTCTTATACATGACTTTTGTATTCCACTTTGGAGCTTGTAAAACTTAGTGAACCCTAGTTTGCTGATCGCAGGTTTCAGAGTTTACATTAATATAAGTTTACATTAATATAAACACTAAGTAGACGTGAGTTATTACCAATCTCTAGGGCTGAACCACTATAAATTCTTCGTGTTGTTTAATTCTTGCATTCAACTAATTAAGTCTTATCATTTTTAGTGACTCCGTGTCATTGGCTAAATCATCAGTAAACAGGGTTTCTATTAATTAAATAATAAATTTCTAAATTTTAAATATAATAAAATTATGAAAAAAAATGAAAATTTTATTATAGTTTCATTTTATTCATTTTGAAATTTTATAAGAATTTCAAGTTATATATTATAAATAAATTTGAAATTATTATAAAATTTAAATAAATTTATTCTTTACATTATGAATTTGGAATTTGAATACAAAAATGAGTGATTGATTATTTAGAGTTTAAATGGTTTATGATACATTGATTTTGTAATTAGTGCTTGTAATAAATGATAAATGTGTTAGGATTTATACCCTAAAAGTATGAAATCATTTTATTGATTTAAATAAAAGTACAATTTTATTATATTTCCTAATGGTTGATTCTGGAACTGAATAGTTATTGAGCTCAAATATATAATTTGATTATAGATTAATTATTCTCTAGTGAATTAATGGTACTTAAGGAACAGGAGGTCACTAGAAGGGTAAAACGACAATTTTGACCAGCTCTAATTAATGAACCAATAATTGGAGGACATAAATACATTTATTGATTATATCAATGGAATACAAAGAAAACTCTGTAAATATAATTCTATAAATACTTAGTACATCACTCATACTAGCAAGCATGTAACACTTAGACTTGTTGTTGGATAAAATCCAAGCATCATACTTCTCCCTAGTAGTTTTGGGAGCAATTGCAGCAAGGACCTTAGGACATTCCTCAGTAAAGACAAACTTGTGGTTCTCACAGATCAAAACAATGTTCATATTTGATTTCCATTTCATAAAATTATCATTGGTAAGTTTCTCGTTTGCAAGTAAAGCAATAATAGGGTTTGAAATAAATAGAAAGCAAAATTTAATTTAGCATATATTATGAATATTAACAATTTTTGGAATAGTAAATATGATGTATGACTGCAATAAATTTAAAGAACACATAAAATTTAATTATTACTAATTCCGTGATAAATTAATTTAAAAATCAATGGACTAGCCTTAGGGTAGGTCAGACTAATCTTAAATTTATTTTGAGACACTTTTCAAATTCATAAGTTGTTGACCCCTGATTTGGTCAATGACATTGAGTCAAATTTATGATATAGAATAAGAACTGAACTTAAGAATAAGAAACGACACAAAGAATTATAGTGGTTCGACCCTGCTGATCAGTAATGACCTACATCCACTAGTACTCTTATTTATGTAAATTCTCAAAACCTGCGATCAGATGAGCCTGAGTCAACTAAGTTTCACAAGCTGAGAGAGAGGATACAACATGTGGATAATATCTTCAGATCCTTAGAATTCTTTGAAAGTAAAGAATTATACCGTAAATACCAAATGAGTTCTTGAGTCCTCTATTTATAAACTCAAGAATGTACATAGATGGGCCACGCGTCTTGCATAACTTGTGCAACAAGTAAATATAAATTAATAGGTAAATAATACACTTTGTAATAGATATCTCACAAATATCTGCTTATTAAACTAAATTTGAACTTTAACTACATTTAACCGAGCAGCCCTAGTCGCATGTCTTTTGTTAACTTCTTTTGTTGTTGCTCCTTATATGTTCGGAATTCATTTGATAACATGTTTTCCTCTCCTGTCTAGTCATGAGTCTACTAGTCCTCTATAAATATCTCATCAAGTGTCTTGCATGTGCCTTATGTTTGCTCCATGTCATCATGCTAAATTTTTGGGAAACATATGCCCCAAGTTTATTATGATGCGAACAACATTAAATAAACTTACTCGATCAGAATTCACCAACCAATTGTAATGCCCCAAATTTCCTAATAAGGATTGGGACCTTGATTAGGAGGCCGGGAGGGCCATAATTGATTTATTATAGTATTTCATGATTATATGCGTATTTACGTGAATTATATTATTATATGACGGTGAGTGCATGCATATGGGAGAATTTATTATTGTGAGGGTATTTTGGTAATTTGGCCACTATGGGCGTAATTGTATATCTTGGGTGCATGATTGTGATTAATTAATATAGCCACATTATAAGGTGGATTGGTTCGAGCTATCGACATGAGACGATCATGAGATGTAAGTGTTCGGTCTAGTCATAACGGGTTTAAGTCCGGGGCTCGGGGTGAGTCTCGGGGTGAATTTAATGGTTAGAGCATTACCGGGAATTAAAGGGTAATGAGATACGGCTTATTGGTGTTTGAGAATATTGGGAATAGCGGGAATTGGAGGATGTTAATTGTGATTAATGAAATAGGTGTGAAAGGACGGTTTTGCCCTTGGTGGCTGCTAAGGTTTCATTTTAGACCTAAGGGTATTTAGGTCTTTTTACCCTAAGAGATATATATCAGCCATTAAGGCTGTAAAAGAGTAACAAAAACAGAGTCTCTCTTCCTTCTCTCCCGATAGATTTTCCTCCTCTTTTCTCTTTGGATTTTCGAGCTCAGTTTGAGGAATCGAGCCAAGGAACCAAGCTTAGCCAAGCTAGGGTTACGCTCCACCATTGAAGAGGGTGTGTTGCCAAGATTAAGGTGAGTTTCTAGCCACTAGAACTCTTGGTTTTGCTCTGTTTTCTATGTTAAGTTTCAGCTGGTTTTGAGTTGGAAACTTTGGAATTGGTTGGAGTTTTGGCTAGGTTTCTTGGGGTTGTGGTCCCTAGGACATGTGGGGATGGTTTTTGGGTTCATTTGGCACCAAAAATGGGATTTGGAAGCATTAGAATCGAGTTTGAATTGAGAAAGTCGAAGAAGGAAGTTTCAGGGGTGGTGCTGTCTGGGGGTAGCGCTACAGCGCCCATCAGAGGGCGCTATAGCGCTACACAGGGCTCAGCTAGGCGGTTTGTAATTCTGTCCTGAGCGCTGGGGCGCTAGAAGGGCAGCGCTGTAGCGCTACCCTGTTCCCTCAAAACCCTGTTTTGGGTGTTTTTAAGAGCTTTTGGCTTGGGGTTTCAATCCTTAAGGCCCGGGATCGAATCTACTCACCGTGTGGGCATGTTTCAAGGTCCCGAGAGTGGGGTTTGGGTTAAGACCCTATCTTTGGTAATTGTCATTAATTGGAGATCGTTTTGGTTATGGCTAGGTGACCGTCAAAGGATTGAGGATCGATCGTTCTCAAGGGTTGTTTCTTTAATCATTCTAGCTCGACTTTGAGGTAAGAAAACTGCACCCTGTGTATATGTGACATGCATGGCTACTGTGATGCATGTTGGTTGATTATTGAGTATGACATGCATGGTTGTTATTTACCCATGTCGGTTGAGTATTATGTGTGGCACGCATGGCTATTCTTGGTGCATGCTGGTTGACTATTAAACGTAACATACATGGCTGTTATTGGTGCATGTTGGATTGCTGGATATATTGCATATGATGCCTGAGAAACATATGGTTAGGACATGCTTTGTATACTGGGTATGATACTGTTCAGAGCTTGAGCCTCTGTGGTTGTATATGGTCCTAATTGTACTGGCACCTGTTTAGTAAGCATGCTAAATACCTTGTCTATGGATATTGGACATGTGATATATGTTTGGTGGCATGGCTTACCTGTGTATGGCGCTGATTTATTAGTCAGAATCGACAATGGTGGCAGATCCGTCTGTGAAGCTGTGACTTATTAGTTAGGTTCACCACGGGCTGAGCACTGGTCGTGTTTTACCGACCCAAGGGTCAAAAGTGGCAGTGCGTTGTGAACGCCGGGCCGATTAAAGATTAGATCTAATCGAGGTCGGCATTGAATGACTCATATGGGGTATTAATGCTGGACCGACCGGAAGGTCAATGAGAACTATAAGCGCTTGCCTGGTCTATGACCAGATGTTTATGGCCAAGGTATATGACCCCGGTGACTGTTTGTCACATGGCAAAGGGACGCTGTCCATAGCACGACTCTAGGGTCGGGAGGAAGGTTATGTTGGTGACCATTCACCATGCACCTGTCCTAATCAAACTTATGAAAGGATCACTTGTCAGTTGAGCCCTGGTTACCCTATCATCACATGGATAGAAGGAGCGATGCTCATTATTGTGACTTTTGGCTATTGTCACCTATTTGCTTGGACTGATAGTCCTGAATGGTTATTATGATCGTCGTTGAGACTATGTTACGCTTTATTGTGTTTTCTTGCTGGGCTTTGGCTCACGGGTGCTACGTGGTGCAGGTAAAGGCAGGAGGAAGCTGGACCATCCTTGAGTTGGAGGGCTTAGGTGATGATGTGTACATATGCAGCTGCTCGTCCGCCACGGCCGAGGTTTAAAGTGGAACTAGGGTTGAACCATGTTTTGCCGCTTAGAACAGCCTGTTGTAAATATTTTCTGTAATAAGCTCTGAAACTTTATTTTCGGGATCCCAATGTATATGTTAAACGTTTTAGTGAAACGTTACCTCTTAACCGAAAGGTTTAATCCCTAAACCGCTAATCATACTTAGTTCACAATTTTGGCCAAATGACTTGGTTAGCGAGTTTAGCACTGTTTACAAGGCACACCGTAACGGTCCCTGGAGTTTGGGGCGTTACACCAATCACGTCCAACTGTACCTTTACTTCCTTGAAAAGGTAAATACTCATGTTTTCACAGTTTCCAAGGAAACATTTGACGGCTTTACGTTTCGCAATGTTCAAAAACATCTTTTCATATGTGACCTTTCAATTACCCTGAGCAATATAAATATGCTTATTCCCTTTCCATAATTTTTATCCTAAACTTTCTTTCTTCATGTAACGACCAAAAAATGCTAATAGGGTTTAGTGCCTTGATTAGCGTGGTGGGAGGAGATAATTGGATATGTATGAGATTACGTGATTCAAATGCATGACTATGTGGCATGCATGATATATATGATGATGTGAATATGTTTAGATGCATGTTTATGAGTATTGGATATGCATGTGGGCCCTTTATTGATTATAATGGCATATCTGTAATTTTGGCTCGTTAAGGGCATAAACGTGATTATATATGTTAAATTGTTGAGACCACATTATTATGTGGATATATTTGCAGTATACGGCTCGAGATGATCCTAGTGAGTGGATTAGCAAAATAGTCACAGCAGGGAATAATACTCGGCTCGGGGTGAGCTTAGGGGTATTTTGGGAAGTTCAGTGTATATTTGGGATTTATTGAGTAACGAGTAAGTATTTGGTTATTAATGGGGCATGTCGGGATTAATTGGAAATTGGTAGGATGACTTGAGGAATTAGCAGAAATCGAGAAAATTATCGTTTTACCCCTTAGAAGTAATTAAAGGGCTGGGTTAGAGTCAAGGGCCATCTGGTCTTTTGGTAAGGGGATAAGCTGATTAACTCAGTGGAAAACTTAGGAAGAGACCAGAATTACCACAAGAAGATTCTCAGCTCTCTCTCTCTCTCCTCTCACTCACGATCTCTCTCTCTCTTTCCCCCTCTCTTACGCCTTAAATCTAAGGAAACTCAAGGAGTTAAACTGAAAGATTTAAGCTGGGAACCAGGGGGAATTAATGCTAGGAACAACTAAGTGATCACTAATGATTGAGGCTTGAAACTTAGGTAAGGATCCTATTTCTATTTTTCTGGGAATTTAGATGATTTGGATGAATTTGACTGGGTTTTGAGTAATGAGTTGTAGCTAAATTGAGATGATAGTTTCAGTAGAATTTTTGGGTGTTTTATGCTTAAGATATATGATTAAGAGTCCTAGACTCATATCTGAACCTGTTTTTGGCTAGGATGCATGTTAAGGTTCGATTTTTGGGGCTAAAGGTTGGGTAAACAAGCTAGAAACCCAGGGATTTCTGGGTACGAGGGGGCGCGCCGCGGTCCGCATGCCCAGAAGGACCTCGGAGGGCTTGCTGTTTTGAGGGCGCTCCGCGACCCTAGGGGGAAAATCGTAGCCCGCCTCCCCCCAGATTCAGAGGCTGCGTGTAACGCCCTAAACTTCAAGGACCGTTACGGTGCACATATTAAAAAGTGCTAAACTCGCTAACCGAGTCTTTTGGCCATAATCGTGTAACTAAGTATGATTAGCGGTTTAGGGATTAAAAATTTCGGTTAAGATATAACGTTTCACTAGAATGTTTACTGTATACATTGGGATCCCAAAAATATAATTTAAAGGTTTATTACAACAAAATAATTACAACCAGTCAATCTAAGCGACAAAATAGGGTTTAACCCTAGTTCCTCTTTCAAACCTCAGCCGTGGCGGTCAAGCAGCTGCATATGTACACATCGTCACCTAAGTTCTCAAGCTCAAGGATGGTCCAGCTTTCTTTTGCCTTTACCTGCACCACATAGCACCCGTAATCCGAAGCCCAGCAAGAAAACTCAATATGCTCATGAACAGTCATATCATGACATCAAATCATATATGGAATGCTTAGCAAACATAGCTCTATTCAAGCATGCAAATAAATTCAGATAATGCTGGGGAATCTAGGATAAGAAATCCTGCCCTCCTGATTGGATGACTATCAAGTCAATCCTAATCAGATGAGTGATTTAACACTAGAGGTTCTGGTAAACCATAATGAGTGATTGACAAGCAAGTCACCACGGGGCACAACACCCACAACCATGCCAATGATGATCATTATGATCACACAGAGCTTATAGCCCTGAACAGGTGAGTGAATATCACTTTGAGGTTCTGTTAAACCACAACGAGTGACTGACAAGAAAGACACTACAGGGCTCGGCACCCACAGCCGTGTGACAAAACCGTCACCTAGGCTTTCCGGCATTGGCTGTAATCAGATGAGTGACTGCTGGGTAAGTCACTCGGGCTCAACACCCATAGCCATGTGAATAAACAGTCACTGGGGCTCTCTGGCCCTGGCTCTAAGTGACTAGCCTTTGGCTAGACAAGCGCTTTTAGTTTTCATCGAACTTGAGGTCGGTCTGGCATTAATGCTCATTTGAGTCATTCAATGCAGATATCGATTATATCTAATCTTTATTGGCTTGCATTAAACACGCTAAGGCCATCCTTGACTTATTAGTCAATACCAAGTGACCAGTACTCAGTACTACTGCGAACTTTGACAAGTAGGTCACGGCTTCATAGTTAATACTGACACCATTGCCAAATCTGACTAGTTAGTCAGTGCCACGCACAAGTAAGCAATGCTACCAGGCATATATCATATGTCAAATATCCAAAAGTAGGGCATTCAGCATGCTTACTTAATAGTTGCTAGCATAATTATGATCATGCACAAACACAGAGACTCAAGCTCTGATCAATCTCATATTCAACATTCATGTCATGCCCTAATCACATTTTTCTCGTGCATCACATCTAAACATCCAACATGCATCAAGAATAACCATGCATGTCACATATGGGGTGCAGTTTTCTTACCTCGGGTTCGAGCAAGAATTAGTAAAAGAACGACCCTTGAGAATGATCAATCCTTTGATCCTTTAGCAGTCACCTAGTCATAACAAAATATTTAATCCCATCAATAAAATAAATCATAAAAAAAGGCTTATAATCTAAAACCTCACTCTCGGGACCAATCCCGTGCTCTCGGGACTCTCAAACCACCCAACCAGGGTAAAGGAACCCATCCCCGAGCCTTAAAAGTCATCTTAAGCCCTAAAATAGGCTTGCTGGAAAATGGACTAGCGCTGGGGCGCTGTCCCAAGTCAGAGAGACCCAGCTCTCTGCCCTGCCTAGTGCTGGGGCGCCATCAGCAGACCATAAATTTTTCTAATCTTCTCCCTTGTGATTTCCCTTGAAAACCAAACCTCCAAACCAATCCCAAACATCATCAAAACATCAAATTCAACCCCAAAACTTCATCTATATCACACCCTCATCAAAACACAAGCAACCTTCCTAAAAAACTTCAATTAATTCCCAACTAACCACTTCAAACTCTCTTGACTGAAAACAATAAGAAAAATAGAGTATGGCCAAAGTTCATGGATAAATTCTTACCTCAAGATGGATTTGAGTCCTCTTCAATGGATGAACTAAGTTTCTAAGCTCCCACCCTTGATTTCCTAGCTTGATTCTTCAAATTGGGATCAAAAACTCCGAAGGAGGAAGGAGAAAGGATGAGAATCAGTTGAAGGAAAACCAACAGCTCTGTTTTGGTAAGCTTCTACAGTCCATGAGTTGATATATATCTTATGGGTGAAAAGACCATTTTTCCCCTAGGTCAAATAAAGGCTTCTGAAGACTACAAAGGGTAAAATCGTCATTTCCCGCCTATTTCGTTAGTCATAATTAACACCATTCAATTCCCACTATTCTCAATATTCTCAAATGATAATAATTCATATCCCGTTACCCTTTAATTCCTGGCAACGTTCTAATCACCAATTTACCCCGAGACTCACCCCGAGCCCCAAAACTAACCCCGTTATGAGTAGACCGATAACTTGCATTCCATGATCGTCTCATGTCGAATGGCTCGAACAAATCCACATATCATGTGGTCTTATTTTTAATTCACCCATATACATGAAAATACACAATTACGCCTTTAATGGGCCAAGTTACTAAAATTCCCTTATAATTAAAAATGGACCCATATGCATGCATTTATCATCATATAATAATATAATTCACATAAACATGCATATAATCATTTAATAACATAATAAATCTATTATGGCCCTCCCGGCCTCCTAATCAAGGTCCTAAACCTTATTAGGAAATTTGGGGCATTACACTGCGCCTCTAACTTGAGGCACGCCGCGACCCCCAAGGCCAGGTCGCAACCTGCCTAGACAGTTTTGGCCTAGGTTAGTTTTAGGCTTGGGGAGGCTCGGAGATTTAAGCCTAAATGCTCAGGATGAATTCTACTACTCGATTTTGTAGAATTCGAGGTCTCAGAGGCTAGAACTTGTTTCCAAAACATTTAGTTGGATTAGAGTTTGATCGTTATCAATTGTTCATTATGACTAGGATTACCATTAAGGCTCAGGACTAAGGATCATGCTCAGGACCGCTCTTTATCTATCGCTCGGGATTTGAGGTAAGAAAACTACACCCGTGTGGTTGTGTTTGGGACTGAGATTTCTTGTAATTGAACGTATGTATTATGTAATTGTATGGTTGTTATGTGCAATATGAAAGTACAGGCTAAGGGTGTCGGGGCTGATGATGCAGGTAAAGGCAAAGGAAAGCTGGACCAACCATGAGTTAAAGAGATATGGGGGCGAAGTGTACATTGTCAGCTGCTCGACTGCCACGGTCGAGGGAATTTATAGGAATTAGAGCTTTAAGCTGTATTTTGCTGTTAGACTGGCTTTTGTTGTATCAGTCTTTGAGAGTTGTATTTTCCATGTAAACCCTGTTTTTGGGATCCCATGTATCAAACATTTGTTTTAATGAAAATTAATCATTTATGATCAAAATCTTTTAACCCTAACCTATCATTTGACTTTAGAATCACATTTATCTTCAAACAACATGATTAGCAAGTCCTGCACTATTTTAAACACACAGTGTAACGGTCTTGGTTATCCAGGGAGTTACAACTTGGTATCAGAGCTGTCTAGGTTTAAGGGTTCCTGAAGACTGGCTGGGCATGTACACTCGCTGCTAAAGATAAGCTCGACTTAGGGTTTGGTAACCAACTATGTCACTATATGCTTAAATTTTTTAATTAAATATAAATGCTTTATCTGCATGATTAATAGGGAGCATGAGATATACTAATAAAACCTGGCCCTTGACTGCTTTGAGAATATGTTAAGGCGTGCTTATTAGCATTGCTATTGTATGTGAATAATTGTTTAAATGTAAGTTTGTATCGTGATTGTGCATTGTGGCCTGGATATTGGTGTTGGACCATGGGATAAATATGAACTTGTTATCATTGCTTGACCAGCCGAGTCATTGATTGCAGATAAACTTGGATAGTTATGCATCCAAGGTGATCAATACGACTAGCCGACACCGGGGTCGAGTCTAGAGATGATGAGCAGTGCCAGAACCCTCTGCCAATCCCTGAGAACTGGCAGCAGTTGCTTATTGATATGCAAGCCAAACTTCAGAGTCAGGAAGAGCAGATTCGCCTTCTGAGGAAACAGACTCCATTAGAGAGTGCTGCACCTAACTTGCCACCTGCTGTGGCACCAGTTGTACAACCACCTGAGATTGGAAACAGGTGGGAGCCACTTTATGAATGATTCAGGAGACAGCATCCTCCAATCATTGAGGGAGGACCAGATTCACTGAAGGCTGAACAGTGGATAAGTATGATCACCTCCATCCTAGACTTTATGAGGGTGCAAGGTAGTGACAGGGTGGCCTGTGCCACCTACATGATTATAGAGGGTGCCCGTATTTGGTGGGAGGTGGCATCACAGACTCGAGATGTTTCCACTATGAGTTGGGATGGGTTCAGAGATCTGTTCAACCAGAAATATTATAATGTTGTCGTCAGGGTGGCGAAGGTGAATGAGTTCATTGGGTTGGTTCTTGGCAGCATGATAATTACTGAGGATGTCCTGAAGTTTGATAGGCTGGCGAAGTTTGCACCAGATTTAGTGCCTGTAGTTGCAGCTAGGCAGGACAGGTTCGTTTGAGGGCTTAATGCTATGATAGCTCGAGATGTGAGGATCACATCAGTACCTAGGGAGACAACTTATGCCCAGGTGGTTGAGAAGGCCCTCATTGCTGAGGAGGCAGAGAACAAGATTTGGAGGGAGAACGCTGTGAGACGGGATGTTTGTAGTGTAGTGCCTCCATATACAGGGTTTGGTAGGGGTGGAGGCCCCAGTGATCAGAAGAGGAAGACACCTGACACCTCGGCCACTGCTGGTCCTGATAAGAGGGGCCAGGGTGGCCGCTAGGGAGGCGGTGAGACATGGAGGAGTTATCCAAAGTGCACTAGATGCAGGAAGCGCCATCTAGGCGAATGTCAGACCAAGGCTTGCTACTTGTGCGAGGTGGTTGGAAACCACAAGAAAGATTGCCCGACACTGAAAAAGAAGGAACCGGTGAAGGTGGATAGCTTGACTCTAGCTCGAATGTTCACCTTGACGCAGGCAGAGGTCGAGGCTAGTCCACAGTAGTGATAGGCCAGCTTTCTAGTACTGGCTCTTCATATACTGTATTGATTGACTCTAGCGCTACACATTCTTTTGTTTCTATAAAGGTGATTGATAGATTGTGTAGGCCTAGCGAGTATTATACTGCGGGGTTTGGGACTATATTGCCTACAGGGGAGCTGGTAGTTTTTAGGAGATGGATTAGAGCACTGCCAGTGATGGTGGATAGTAGGGAACTATCAGTAGATTTGATTGAGTTGAGTATGGATGATTTTGATATGATTTTTGGGATGGATTGGCTAGTTAGATACGAGGCCACTATAGATTGCAGGAAGAAGATGGTGACTTTTGAGCCTGAGGGTGAGGACCCATTTGTCTTTCTGGGTGCTGTGAATGGACCCTGCGTTCCTATGATATCGGCGTTGAGGGCTAGGGACCTACTACAAGGAGAATGTATAGGTTTTCTAGCTAGTGTGGTGGATACCACTAGAGTTATGTTATGGGGCTAGGAGAGACTAGATTTTTATGTGAGTTTCTTGATGTGTTTCCTGAGGATTTACTGGGACTGCCCCCGCATAGAAAGATTCAATTTGTTATTGAGTTAGCGCCAGGTATGGAGCCAGTATTGAGGGCTCCATGTAGGATGGCTCTGGCAGAGTTAAAGGAATTGAAGATATAGTTGCAGGAGCTTCTAGACTTTGGATTTATCAGACCTAGCTTCTCGCCATGGGGTGCTCCAGTTTTATTTGTGGAGAAGAAGGATGGGACTTTGAGAATGTGTATAGACTATAAGGAGTTGAACAAGTTGACCATCAAGAACAAGTACCCCTTATCCAGAATAGAAGACCTATTTGATCAGCTGCAAGGTAAGACAGTATTCTCGAAGATTGATCTTCGAACTGGTTATCATCAGTTGAGGATCAAGGACGAGGATATTCCGAAGACGGCCTTCCGTACGAGGTATGGGCATTATGAGTTCTTGGTCATGTCATTTGGTTTGACCAATGCCCCAGCAATGTTTATGGATTTGATGAACAGGGTGTTCAAGGATTTCTTGGATCAGTTTTTGATTGTCTTCATCGACGACATCTTAGTTTACTCTAGTTCAGAGGTAGAGAATGAGCACCATTTCAGACAAGTATTACACAGATTGAAAGAGCATCGGTTATATGCTAAGTTTAAGAATTGTGGGTTCTGGCTGCCAGAAGTGACATTCCTTAGACACATAGTTAATGGAGATGGCATTAAGGTAGATCCAACCAAGGTAGAGACCGTTAAGGATTGTCCGAGGCCAAGGAATGCCTCGAAGGTTAGGAGCTTCCTTGGACTAGCAGGATATTATAGGCGGTTCGTAGAATGGTTTTCAAAGATTGTCGCACCATTGACTGAATTGACACATAAGAATCCGAAGTTCATCTGGTCCAACAAGTGTGAGGGTAGCTTCCAAGAAATGAAGTGACGACTGATTACTGCTCCTGTGTTGAGTCTCCCTTCGGAGGGAGGGAAATTTGTGGTGTACTGTGACACATCGAGACTGGGATTGGGTGCGTTTTGATGCAGAATGAGCATGTTATTTCCTATGCATTGCAACAGTTGAAGGATTATGAATAGCAGTATCCTACCCATGATTTAGAACTGGCAGCAGTGGTATTCTCACTGAAAGTTTGGCGAAATTACTTGTATGGGGAGAAGTGCGAGATATACACCGATCATAAGAGTTTGAAGTATTTCTTCACCCAGAAGGACTTGAACATGAGACAAAGACGTTGGCTGGAGTTGGTGAAAGACTACGATTGTGATATCCTTTACCACCCAGGAAAAGCCAATGTAGTGGCAGATGCGTTGAGCCAAAGGGGCCCGGGACAGTTGTTTAGTTCTAAGCAGATATCGAAAGAGTTAGCAGAAGAGATGGATAGAGCAAGGATAGAGCTGGTTGTGGGTTGGTTGGCCAATATTATTTTACATTCTACCCTCCTAAAGAGGATAAGAGAGGGTCAGTTGGATGGTGCGCAGTTGTAGGAGGTTATAGGGAATGTCCTAGCTGGAGTGACTGAGGATTATTCAATTTCAGAGACAGGTTTACTATGGTATGGGAATTAGACGAGAGATACTAAGGATCAGTGTTTTGATGAATATGGGAATTAGACAAGAGATACTTAATGAATCCCATACTACACTATACTCACTCCATCTAGGCACCATGAAGATGAACCAGGATCTACGAACATTATATTGGTGGCATGGGATGAAGAAGGACATGGTTGAATACGTAGCCAAGTGTCTAACCTGTCAGTAGGTAAAGATTGAACATCAGCGACCAGCGGGGTTGCTACAGCCTTTGGGTATTCCCGAGTGGAAGTGGGAAGATATTACTATGGATTTTGTGGGAGTTTTACCCAGGATAGTGGGGCTACACGACTCGGTGTGTGTGATAGTAGAAAGATATACCAAGTCAGCTCACTTTCTGCCAGTGAGGACGACCTATACTGTGGATCATACATATAGTTGTATGTGAGGGATATTGTACGTCTCAATGGGGTTCCTAAATCTGTAGTATCGGACCAGGTCCCCTATTTACCTCCAAGTTTTGGGGTAGGTTGCAGAGGCTATGGGAACTCAGCTGAAGTTCAGTACATCCTTTCATCCTTAGACAGACGGACAGTCTGAAAAGACAATTCAGATACTGGAGCACATGCTTAGAGCATGTGTGTTAGACTTCAAGGGGTCTTGGAGTAAGTACCTCCCGTTGATTGAGTTTTCGTACAACAATAGTTATCAATCAACGATTGGAGTAGCTCCATACGAGATGTTGTATGGAAGGAGATGTAGGTCACCCATTCATTGGGATGAGGTGGGGGGGGGAGGAGATATTTGGGACCGAATATGGTTTAGAAGACTAATGAAGCTATTGAGAAGATCTGAGCTCGAATGCTCACTTCGCAGAGTAGACAGAAAAGCTATGCTGATCCTAAGCATAGGGACGTGGAGTTTTAGGTTGGGGACCACGTATTTCTACAAGTTTCACCAATACGAGGTGTGAGGTGATTTGGGAAAAATGGCAAACTGAGCCCTAGGTTTGTAAGACCTTTTGAGATCCTGGAGAGGATCGGCCAGGTAGCCTATAGATTGGCTTTGCCACCGTCATTATCAGGAGTTCATGACGTACTCCACATCTCCCTGCTTCAGAAGTATGTCTCAGATAGACTCATGTTTTGGGATATGAAGGCCTAGAACTACAGACCGATTTATCGTACAAGGAGCGACCAGTTCAAATCTTAGACACAAAAGATAAGGTTCTAAGGAACAAGATGATTCCTTTAGTCAAAGTATTATGGAGGAATAGCAAGGTCGAAGAAGCGATCTGGGAGCTAGAGTATGCTTGCGGGATCAGTACCTCGACTTATTCAGGTAAATTTCGAGGACGAAATTCACAGTAGGATGAGATAGTTGTAACGACCCAAAAATGCTAATAGCGTGCCGGGAGGGCATAATATGATATGTATGTGATTCAAATGTGTGACTATGTGGCATGCATGATATATATGATGATGTGAATATGTTTATATGCATGTGGGCCCTTTATTGAATATAAGGGCATATCTGTAATTTTGGCCTATTAAGGGCATAAACGTGATTATATGTGTTAAATGGTTAAGACCACATTATTATGTGGATATATTTGCAGTATACAGATCGAGATGATCCTAGTGAGCGAATTAGCGAAATAGTCACAGCAGGGAATAATACCCAGCTCGGGGTGAGCTTAGGGGTATTTTGGGAAGTTCAGTGTATATTTGGGATTTAATGAGTAACGAGTAAGTATTTGGTGATTAATGGGGAATGTCGGGATTAATTGGAAATTGGTAGGATGACTTAAGGAATTAGCAGGAATCAGGAAAATTACCGTTTTACCCCTTAGAAGTAATTAGAGGGTTGGGTTAGAGTCAAGGGCAAATTGGTCTTTTGGTTACGGGATAAAATGATTAACTCAGTGGAAAACCTAGGAAGAGACCAGAATTACCACAGGAAGACTCTCAGCTCTCTCTCTCTCTCTCTATCCCTCTCACTCACGATTTCTCTCTCTCTTTCCCCCTCTCTTATGCCTTAAAGTTAAGGAAACTCAAGGAGTTAAACTGAATGATTTGAGCTGGGAACCAGGGGGAATGAAAGATAGGAACAACCAAAAGATCACTGAAGATTGAGGCTTCAAACTTAGGTAAGGATCCTATTTCTATTTTTCTGAGAATTCAGATGATTAGGATGAATTTGACTGGGTTTTGAGTGATGATTTGTAGCTAAATTGAGATGATAGTTTCAGTAGAATTTTTGGGTGTTTTATGCTTAAGATATATGATTAAGAGTCCTAGGCTCGTATCTGAACATGGTTTTGGCTAGGATGCATGTTAAGGATGGATTTTTGGGGTTGAAGGTTGGGTAAACATGATGGAAACCCAGGGATTCCTGGGTACGAAGGGGTGCGTTGCGACCCAGTTCATGGGCGCCATGACCCGCGTGCCCAGAACGCCTTGGGAGGGCTTGCTGTTTTGAGGGCGCGCTGCAACCCTAGGGGGCAAGTCACAACCCGCCTACCCCCAAGATGCAGAGGCTGCACCTCTAACTTAAGGCGCACCATGACCCCCAAGGCCAGGTCGCGGCCTGCCTAGATAGTTTTGGCCTAGGTTAGTTTTTAGGCTCAGGGAGGGTCAGGGATTTAACCCTAAGCGCTCGGGACAAATTCTACTACCCGATGTACTAGAATTTGAGGTCCCAGAGGCTAGTACTTGTGACGCCCCACGTCACTATGGCTACTTTCTGGAATGATGACTGGCCCTACAAACCAACACGAGTCTTTTCAGCGTGCTTTGTCCTCACTCACATGCTTCTTAGGAAAACTTCCCAGGAGGTCACCCATCCCTAAATTACCCCAGGTCAAGCACGCTTAACTTTGGAGTTCTCAAGTGATGGGCTACCAAAAAGAAGATGCATCTTGTTGATATAGGTAGTACCCATCAATCCATTTAAGCCCTCTTTAATTGTATAGTCCCATACCTACACAGTCTTAGAATCATCACACTTGACCTTCCCCAGGCAGTGTGGGATTGCACAGCTTACCTGGTCTTTCCCCTTACGGATCACGGGATTCTGACTGTCACAATCACCCCCCTTACGGGCCCGACGTCCCCGTCGACCACACTTTCGGCTGGGTCAAGGCTCTGATACCATTTGTAACGCCCTACTACCTTAGAGCCGTTACTAAGTGAGTTTATAATGTGCAATTAACTCGCTAAGCGAGGTTTTTAGAACAAAAGTGTGATTAAACAAAAAGTCAAGGCTGTAATCTTTAAAAGTACTCCATTCCATTAAAAGTTCCAAGAGTTTAGCATTTGGGATCCCAAAATAAGGTTTGTAAAATATTTACAATTCAAAATAGGTTTACAAATGACTAATTATCAAAAACATAGTTTAATACAGCCATTTCTCAAAATGCCACAACCAAAGCAGTCGACAGGCCAAACATGTATGCGTTACCCCCACACTCTCCGTACTCATGGCTGGTTGAATTTCTCCTTTCCCTTACCTGCAACATAGAGCACCCGTGAGCCGAAGCCCAGCAAGAAAACTCATACAGCACATAACATATGCATAACGTAACCATTATGTCAGATAATCCACAGATAAACAGATAGTCTATAAGATTTAAACACATATATGGCCATGCCGTCCCAAAAGTGTTACCAAAGCCTGGGTTCTTGGTCCACACCGTAAGGATATCCCATGTACCCATTGGGGTCTCACCCTAACCATAAGCACTCCATGTGCTAAGTGATATTCCCGACCCCACTGCCGTTCTCGGCTCCTTTGCCGTTCATGCTACTATATCCACACTTATAGCATATTTAAACAACATTCAAGCATATAATAATTCAATCAAAGCTACACCCTATCAATAATGTAATCTAGGGCCGTGCCCTGCAACAACACTATGGGCCCACGCCCTGCTGTACGGGTTCTACAATTTTCTTACCTTTATCCCGAGCTTCACAATGCACCAAAGCCTCGAGCACGGTCCTCTATCCCGAGCCTCTTCGAAGACCTAGTCACAACACATATAAAACATCCTTTAATACTAACCAATCCAAAACCACTTCCCGGGACCAATCCCATACTCTCGGAATCCCCAAATTCCTAAAACAATGCATCAGAAACATCCCCCGAGCCCCCGGAGCAAAAGCCCAAAAAATGCAAAATTCCTTGTTCTGAAAATAGCCTAGCGCCGCGGCGCTGCCCTTGAGGGCCACGGCGCCCAGCAAGTCAGAGAGTACCCCTAGCCCTGAAGCAGCCTCGAACCGCGGCGCCCCTTCACGAACCCAGAATTTTGGGTTTTCCCTTGCATTTTCCCCGAGCCAAAACACACCCAATTCAACCTAAACACATACCTAAACCCCAAAACCAATTTAAAACCATAAATAAACCATCTAACAACCTATAAACACCATCCACAAGTATAAACACATAATCACCTCCACAAATCACACTTTGATTCCAAATCTCAGTAGTTCAAACCAGCGAGTTAGAAACTTAGACCAAAGCCTACAAAAACCTAAACCATGCTTCAAATTCCTTAAACCACAACAGAAATAAACCTCATAATTGCACAGAATCCTTACCTCAAGTGGAGAATTCAACCTTAAGCTCCCTTGATTCCAGCTTCAAGCCACTTCCCCCTTGATTATCCAAACTGAATTTTCCAAGCCAAACCAACCATATTTCCTTTAAATTCCCACACTTATTCTCTGAAAATCAAACTTAAATTTAAACAAGAACAGAGCATAGCTCTTACCTCTGAGTAGTCCTAGCTTAAATTTGACCTTGGTTGTCTCTAATCCCTCTTGAATTTCCTCCTACGTCTCAAGTTTCAGCCCTCTTTCTTGCTTCCCTTTCTTTCTAGCCTTTTCTTCAATTTCAGCATAAACCAAAATAATAAAGTGTTGAACGTGAACCATCTTTCCTTCAGCTGAAACTTATCTACCCTTAGCCAAATGACCCTTCTACCCTTCCGTAAAAATTCTTTCCTAACTAACCCTCAAGGGCACTTTTGTCATTTCATCTCTATTACTATTCTACCATTTTCCCACCACAACCTGTTACTCTCAGCAGTTACTAATGGTTACTAAGTTTACTCAATCACCAATAACCATTAACCACTAATTCTCAACTCAACTTACGAAATTCCCAAAGTACCCCTAGGCTCCTCCTGAGCCGGGTATAAAATCCCGTTGTGACTTTTAAGTTAACTAGCTCCCTAGGACCGTCTCAGCACGTGCATCACATTAATATCACCACACTCACATGGTACAAATCACATAATACAATTATCACATTTATGCCCTCAGCAGGCTAAAATTACCAATTTACCCCTAACATACAAACGGGGCCCACATGCAAATTTATACAACCTAAACATGCATTCTAATCACATATTCATTCAAATTCATATATTATCATGTTAATTCACTTATTTCCCTCCAGGCACGCTAATCAAGGTCCTAAACCTTATTAGCAACTTGGGGTGTTACAGTACTTGTTTCCAAAATATTTAATTTGATTAGAGTTTGATATTTATCCATTGTTGATTGTGAGTAGGATTACCGTTAAGGCTTAGGACTAAGGATCGTGCTCGGGACCGCTCTTTATCTATCACTCTGGATTAGAGGTAAGAAAACTGCACCCGTGTGGTTGTGCTTGGGACTAAGATTCCCTGTAATTGAACGTATGTATTCTGTAATTGTATGGTTGTTATATGCAATATGAATGTTTGACCTAAGGGCGTCAGGGCTGATGATGAGCATACTGTACGCAGCTCAGCCTAAGCGAGTCGGGGTCAGCTACATAACCAGAGGGCTCAGCCTAAGGGCGCAAATGCCTAATTGCTTGTTTTACTGATCAAGATATATGTTTGAAAGTATATGTTTTTTTTTTGTCTAGCTTTATATTTGTATTTTGTTGATTAATTGAACTGATTGGATTGAAGTTGATTATATGCTCTTGTTGCAATTTATGCTTATTGATTATGGTTTTCTTGCTGGGCCTTGGCTCACTGGTGCTACATGGTGAAGGTAAAGGCAAAGGAAAGATGGAAAAACCATGAGTTAGAGAGCTTTGGGGGCAGAGTGTACATTGTCAGCTGCTCGACCTCCACGGCCGAGGGAATTTTACAGGAATTAGAGCTCTAAACTGTATTTTGCCGTTAGACTGGCTTTTTTCGTATTAGTCTTTGAGAGTTGTATTTGTCATGTAAACCCTATTTTTGGGATCCCATTTATCAAACATTTGTTTTGACGAAAATTAACCGCTTATGATCAAAATATTTTAACCCTAACCTGTCAATTGGCTTTAGAATCACATTTATGTTCAAACGACTTGATTAGCAAGTCTTGCACTATTTTAAACACACTGTGTAACGGTCTTGGTTATCCAGGGCGTTACACTTCAATAACTTCAAAGTTTCAAGCATTCTCCCAAGCAAGCCGAGACGAATCTTTAGGGATTTCCAAGTTGTTTCAACACTGTTTCTTGAGTAATCTTCACTTCAAGTAAGTTTTCGTGAAACTCCCTTCTATTTTTTGCTAATTTTCTGGCATTTCAACTAGGAATAATCTCTTTTTGTTTGTAACTGTCACTGAAGTTCTTCGTATGTTCAACTGGGTAATGGTTATAGGTAAAAAAGGCGTATGGTTCTGGGTTTAAATGAGTGTTTAGGAAATATTTAGGATTGTAAAGATTTCTAGGATGACTTTATCAGGATTTAACTACTGATTTTGGGTACGAAATCGAAGTAAAAATTTGACTTTTAGGCCTAAAAAAATCTGGGTTTTTCCCACATGTGATGAACTCGAAAAGTTTTCTTGAAATCTGGATTTAACTACTGTTACATTCACCTCCTCATATCTTAAAATATGTTTGTTGTTGAATACTTGCAATTTGGCTAAATGCTAAATTAATTTCCACGAGCAGTAGTTATTTTCTTAATTCTCCCCCTATTGGTCGTAGATTCTCACTTCCCTTTCTTCTTCATAGATATTCATGCACGATCCCTGGGGAGGTGAGAGGCCAATAGATGAAGACCTTCTAAACTTGCTATTCGAAGACTCCGAACAACCTACTTTGCCTATTCCACAAAATTCAACACAGCCAATATCATCAACTAGCCATCCCAATTCAAACCCCTCAATGGCACGAGTAAAGCACGTTGCTCAAGGAAGGAAAAAGATCTCTGATCCTCTCATTGGCCAACATACAACCAATGTTGAGGATCCTTCGACTACCAACCAACCTGCAGCAACTGAGCAACCTCCTGAGATTCTCCTTTCCCACGCTTTTGTAAGAGAGGCCGTAAAAACGGACATACCCTGGTACATCGCCCCTCCTAGCGTTATTCGAGTAGGATGGTGGCTGAATATCCCAAGAAATATGGCCTCCCTGGGATTACCTTATTCAAGCCAACACTTGACCAGAGGGCAAACGTGCCTGGAGGCGCTTATAGTGTCTGGTTGAGGTATCCCATCGAGGTAGGGGCAACCTTTCCTCTGTACGATTTTTTCTGAGGAGTGGCGAACTATTTTGACATTTCTCCATTCCAAATTACACCGAACAGGTATAGAGTGTTTTTGACACTCTATATTCTTTACCTCCACAAGAAATGGCATGTACCTTCTCCCCATGAAATCAACTACTTGTTCGACCTTAAATCCAACCCTAACCAAAATAACACGGGGTTTTTCCATTTCTGCCCTCAGGAGTCTTTGGGCACATTCCTGACCGATATAACCTACAAGTCCATTGTGGGCAAATACTACCAAGAGTATTTCCTCACAACCGATCTCGTAGCGGACAACTTGTCCTTTACTTAGGGAGGTAATTTTTCTTCCCAAATTTGCTCTAAATCATGGTCATTTATTTCTTCTTTGTCTTAGTTTAATTTGTTGAATATAGGCCCATGGTTCTGACCAAAGCCTACCCAAGGCATGGTAAAGAAGGTTGTTTCCCTGTCCAGCATGACCTCTATAGAAAAGAGTGTCAAGGAACTGGTCACCAAAAACAATATAAGGCTGGTCGACCTTTTTTGAGCCTTACCAAGATGTGAAGGAAACAACTGCTGGGAGTGCCACAGGAGAAGGTGCTGACGATGCCTCCCAACCACATGATTTTTCACAACCCCCCAAGCGTCCTCCGACAGGGGTCATCATTATGGAACCAATCTCCAATCCTAGACCAGAATCTATTTCTCCTTCCCACAGAAAGGGAAAATAAAAACTACTCGATCACCCTGGTCGTGTATATGACTCATTCGAGGATGAAAATGATATGGATTTTTCAACTCTTATAGATACGTTGCCCATTCTTATTAGTATGTTCGACAGGAATGACAACTTTATTTTTCCAACAAGTAGCTTTAGTCCAGATTTCTTCGAGGAGGATAATGTTTGTAGCAGTAATAACTTAGATAAAGTAACGACCAATATCTTTAGTTTGGGTATAATACTTAGAATTTTTCCTTGTCGATCTTTATAAATTATTGTAGACACTGTAACTAATTTGTCCGCCCCTTCTTTCAGCCATGCAGGCGAACAACACTTTCGACATCTACGCCTCGGGAGGCAAAACCACCTACTCAAACAAATTGAGTAGGAGAGAACAATCAACTACTGTAAAAGTAGTGAGTAATGTCCTGCTCCCAGGGGAAGTTCCTGCTATGACCGGGAGTCCAGGGGAAGTTCCTGCTGTGACCGGGAGTCCCTATTAGAGTGAGCCCTTCATCAGAAATGGTTCCAAATCTTGTACTAATAGTTTAATTCTATCTAATGACGATTTGTAAAGTATATTTACTAAGCTTCTTGTGTCCACCAACACTCTCTTCACTATCATGTTAGCGATCTAGACATTTACGACCAGGGGATCTGTGTGGGGGAACATAACATGTTATGCGTCAAGCTCAGAGAAAGTTATACAATCATCCTCTGTTCAAGATTTTTTGGGAGTCTACTCCTCGACGGTTAGCATTTCAATATCTTTCTTGTGACGTAGGGTCCTGACATATATCTCTCTTGCCTTACTACTATCACTAGCTAAGTGTGGTCCACCACAGATAGTGAGCAGAGTGCCCGCGACTGGGGCCGGCTGTAGAGGAGGTGAGTGTTGACGTGTACGTGCCTGCTCATTGCCTCCATTAGCTCCTTGTTGGGGATCATACCCTGCTTGTATATATCTCCTCGGATGTCCTTTTCATATCAAAAACTCAATCTTATCATTCATTTGGTTGCATTCATTTGTATTTTGGCCATAATAATTATCGAAGTGACAAAACTTTGTTGTATCTCTTTTTGAAATGTCCTTCATGGTGGGAGTTGGTCGCGTAAATGGAACGGTGGTGTGGCTGACTTGGTACACTTCTGCTCAACTGTTGGCCAGAGCCGTATAATTGGTGAATCTTGGTTCATATCTATTTTTTTTTGGCCGTTTATTGTTGGATGTAGATGGTTCAGTGCTTGCCTGTTTTCCACCATTTTGGTTTTTTTCTTACCACCGTTGTTAGACTTACTAGGGCCGCCAACAGCTTTGGCCGACTCTTCTTTTTTTTCCTGATTAGCGTTTGGGCTTTTCCTTCATTAGTGATAGCTTCCTCCAACTTAATGTATTTATCTGCTCGGTCTAAAAACTCTTGGGTGCTCTTAACTCTATTTTTCCGCAAACTACTCCATAACGAGGATCGGCACTGTACTCCAGCTGTAATGGCCATCATCTTTCCTTCATCTCCAACCATTTTGGCACGAACAACCGCTTTTATGAACCTTTGAATATAGTCTTTGAGAGGTTCTTCTTCCTTTTTGCCTTATATCTACCAGTTGATTTGCTTCGGTCGGATGTATGCGACCAACATAAAATTTTCCATAAAATTCCTTGACGAACACTTCCCATGAAGTGATGCTGGCTGATGTAAATTTACAATACCACTCCTGAGTAGCATAAGATAGAGTGGCCGGAAAAATCCTACACCGAGCATCTTCGAACACCTTCTAAATATCCATTTGTATCTTAAACTTATTCACATGAGATACTGGGTTTTCTCTTCCATAATAGCTAGGTAGCACATGCATTTTGAATTTGCTAGGGATTTCGGCCACGTCAATTCTATTAATGAAAGGAGTGCCTTTCCTTCGATCATAGTCTATATGGGCAGTTTTATTGCCGACTAGTTGTTGAACAGCTTGGTTCAAAGCATCTATTTGGGCCTGGACAGCAGTTGGTACTGCGGGGGAAGGAGTAACTGCAACATGGATATGCTCACCATATTTTTCTCTTTGGTTGATTAGCACATCCCTCAGATCTTCACTTCGTCTTTGCTCTGATGCTCCCAGTCGATCAAAGACATTAGACTGCCTTGGCTGCCCCCCTACGTTTTGACTTGCTAGTCGATGATTCATTGGTGGAGGAGGTGGAGGGTCCAACTTCAGCATTTTGACTTGCGTTTTGACTTGCTCATTATGTCGACCAACGTTTCTTCTTGGAATTCTATTATATCTGGAATCCCCTTCATTGTAATAATGCCTATCTCTAAACTTTGATCTGTGAGTGCTGGACCTACTGTATGCACTATCACCTTCTCTTCGTCCACCACTGTCTCGATAAGCTAGAGGATACCTATGAGGTCTACATTGGTTGCTAGGTCCTGAGACATTATTTTCTCATGGGGGATCCCTGACCGTAGAACCTAAGTCTGGCTGCCTCCTATTTCCTAAGGGAACAGTCCTTGGTCCTCTCTCAGGTAAGACCTGCTATTCAGTTACAGGACATGGGCTTCAGTGACGCTGCTTGTCCCTATCCTATCGAGGTGGCTGCTCGTTAACTCGACCAGACCCAGGAGGCTATTGTGGCTCGGTATGTCTTCCTGAATTTTGGGGTTGCTTGTCAGGTTGAGCAACTTGGTGTCGTTATGGCTAACTTCTTGGCAGTTGTGGTTGAGGTTTTTGTGCAAATCGAACTCCTTGTGCTAACTGTATAGCTGCCTCCAATGCCACAGTTGCATCCCTCTGACACCGATCCATCTTGGCTTGCCTATCATTGAGCTCTTGCTTTTGTCTATCAATTTCCATCTATTGCATGATCATAGTGTTAACAACATTCTCCTGGTTAGCCTTCATCATGGCCAACTCATCCTGTAACATCCTCATGGCTGCTCCCAGGGTTTCAACATCCAATTGTTGGCTTTCTTCCTCCAGTTCCACTCGAGGCACTTCTTCAGCAATCCCCAGCAGAGGGGGTGGGTTCTAAGGATTCTCAAATATCTGACCTGCCTGCTGACCCTGCGTTTTCTTAGTAGATTTAGCCATTTTATTTTCTTCTTGAGTTCAACTCTCAACGAAATCACCAAAATGTTGACCCCTGATTTTGATCAACGACACATAGTCAAATTTATGATATAGAATAAGAACTAAACTTAAGAATAAAAAATGACACAAAGAATTATAGTGGTTTGACCCTGCTGGTCAGTAATGACCTACGTCCACTTAGTACTCTTATTTATGTCAACTGAGTTTCACAAGCTGAGAGAGAGAGGATACAAAATGTGGATTATAGCTTTAGATCCTTAGAATTCTCTGAAAGTAAAGAATTATAGCATAAAAAATAAATCAATTCTTGAGTCCTCTATTTATAGACTCAATAATGTACATAGATGGGCCATGGGCCTTGCGTAACTTGTGCAACAAGTAAATATAAAATAATAGGTAAATAATACACTTTATAAAATTTATCTCACAAATATCTCCATATTAAACTAACTTTGAACTTTAACTACATTTAACTGAGTAGCTCTGGTCGCATGTCTTTTGTCAACTTCTTTTCCTGATGCTTCGTATAAGTTCTGAATTCATCTGATAACATGTTTTCTTCTCCTGTTTGGTCATGAGTCTACCAGTCCTCTATAAATGTCTCGTCACGTGTCCTGCATGTGCCTTATGTTTGCGCCACATTATCATGCTAAAAATTTGGGAAACATAGGTGAAAACTTAAAATCAACTATTTTCTCTTTTGACTTATGAACAACTGCTAGTTTGGTCAAGATTAACTAGTCCGCTCGAAAGCCCAGTTAAGCTTTGTGAGTGTAACCCATTATTTTAGATTAATGACTTAACTCAAGAGTGAGCCTTAGGGTCAGTCAAACTTGAAATACATCATCAATCATATTCTATATAGAAGTTAACCTTGAATAATAACACAGTCAGAAACCTTCCTTAGGGGTACGCAAACAAAGGCACCTCGAGGCCCATTCCATGAAACATCATGTTAACTAATAATGGATACCATATGAGTTATTTTTATTCCCCTTTCTCCCACTCACTATTTTAGAATATGTATTTTCTAAAAACATCCTATGCTTTTTAATTAATTAAATTAATCAAATTAATTTACCAAATGATATTCTAACAATTACTAATCTCATTAAGTATTTAAATCATTAAACAAGATTTAATCATCTTACTAAATAGGCCCTTAAACTACCTAGTCAATAAATGCTCTAATTATTAAGAAAATCATTTGCCTGTCTAATAAAATTAATTATCAAATAAGTCTTGAAATTAATACTTAAAATTAATTTACTGCTTTGTTCTAGATCAATCTAGATTAATTATATGATTCATTTACTGCATATAATCAAAGAGCACACTAATAATTCAAACATGTTTCTACTCGATATGAGATGTATGCTTGAATTAGATATATTGTGTGGGTAGTATGAATGGCATGTTATAATGCATGACAATGTTATTAAATACTTTTAATACATTCATACATTTAAAAAAATAAATAAGTAAATAAATGCGAGCGAGGTGTTTTGGGTAATTCTAGAAAAACTATAAAAAATTACAACACTTGCAATAATTTACAAAAGAAATAAAAATAAAACCAAGGCATCATGTAAAATCTCCATCACCATCTTTATGGGCCTTCTATTATTTTTATGCCTTCTATCTCATTTTTGAATTATAAATGTCTTCAATAATTGTAAACATTCTTTTAAAATATTGAACTTGGCTAATAAAAGCCTAATGGGTCATTTAGGTCCAATTTGAACTTGGGCCACTTAATTCAAAATTTAATTAGAATTTTAAAATTCTAATTAACAATTTAGGCCAAGCTCAAAAATTCAAAGAAACCAATAATCACTCTAGGGCTTGGGTAAGGAGCCAAGTGAGTTAGGTTTGCAATTTTAGGGCTCGACTTGGTGGGGTGGCTCAAAGAGCCACCAAACCACCAAGCCACAAAGTCTTTGGAATCAAAGGCAATAGAGTGCGACTGGGCATGCTAGGCAGCAGGGCACGCTAGGTGCAATGGGAACCAGGAGGCTCGGTTAGGTGCGACATAGGCGTCGAGATGCAGGGGCGCATGCGCCAGGGGATGCGAAAGGAGCGCCAGAGGCATTGGGCAGTCGTGGGGTTGGGTACCTAGTGTGCAGGCAACAACGGGCATGCGTCACACCAAGGGCGCATCAAGCGTGGGCTGGAGCTGGGGCAATAGGTGCGCATGGGCGCGTAGGTAGGGTCTGCGAGGCTTGTGCGCAAGGAGCCTGGGCTTGGGCTAGGGCATGTCGAGAGGGTCTCAGTACCCTTTGGGGCTCGGGATTACACTTTTTGCAATTAATCATACTATTGCAGAAAATTAAATTACAAAAATATTCTATGCCCAATATAGCTTACAATTTTATAGATCTAGAAAAAATAAGAACAATTCCTAAACCCAAAACACCATATAATTAACGAATCTTAAGAACATACATTCACCAAAATAAACATCCATCCATTCATCACATATTACGATAATATAAGAATGCATATTATACCCACATAGTAATTAATGCACACAGAGATTAACGACCGCTCTGAGTACCAATTGCCTGTAACTGGTTTACCATGTGCAGAGCAGAAAGCACGGGGTGTTGGGCCTAGAGATTTCAAAAAAATTTATTCAAACAAACTTTGAATAATCGGATCCATTAACATGCAATACATTAATAATTGAGAAATAAAAGATGAGGATTTACTAGTTGAATAACTATCAAGAATCATTGCTATCTTTTTGATCTCCAACGAACATCCAATCCAAAGCAGTTCTTCAAAATACTCAGACCAAGATTTTCCAAGATGTATCTCTACACCTCAAGACGCATGTGGGCACGTAGAGTAATGGTAGGGAAAAATTTTGGATTCACAAGATATTCTTAACACATGAGATCTTAGAATATTAGGTATGAGACAATTTCAGGGATAGAGAAAATAATATGATCTATTTTCTTTCTATGAAAAGTCTTATGAAACTATTTCCATCTGATAGATTTATAAAAGAATTAATTAAATTTTTAAAATTCAAAAATTAAAATTATAAATCAATGATTAAATTATTAAATAAATAAAAGAAATATCAAAGATTCATTCTTGGACCTTGTTACATGATAAATACAGTGCATGCACTGTAGTTGGCGTGTAACACATCCCTTATTTCAGGGATGTGTTCCAACTATTTTCTTTTAATAATTATTTATTCAAAAATATCTATAACCTCATAACTTATTTATCAGATTAATTAATGAATAAATATCATTTCAAATTCAAATCCAATTTGAATTATCCGAAATATTTTTTCACATTATTTAAATAAATAAAGCTAATTTCAAAATTAATTATCTTAATTATTTAAATGCTATTTTTGAAAATACCAAAACAATTTTTTTAAAATATAATTAATTAATTTATTAATTTCAAAAATTAATTTGTCTCAATTACATATTTGGCTATAAAGAACAAATTTCTTCCAAATATGTCATTTTCCTGATTTTTAGCGATTTCAACTCTTTCCTTGAATAGTGTTGATAGAGCCATCTCAGGGAACTATGGACCTATAATTTCAAGCTCCAATAAATTTAAATTATTAATTAAAAATCTTTAATATAATAACCTTATTTATTAATCTCAATATTATTCCACTAAAAATATGAGATTGCATTCTTGTAATTATAGACATTTATTTATTGAGTACTTTTAAATATATAAAATGTGTCAATCGATTTAATCACTACATACAATTTAATCCTCTATTAATGGTTCATAATTAAAGTAGGAATTAATCATCGTTTAACCTCTTTAATTATATCTTGTTTCCTTAAGTACCATTAACTTTACTAGTGAAGGTTAATTCATAAACTGATTTATGAATTTGAGCTCAATAACCTTTCGGTTCCAAAAGCCAACCCTTAAGAGAACCATTATTCAACTCATCTCGGGAAGGTATAGATTTCATATCTGTGTATTATGTCCCGAACCATTTACATCAATGAGTTCCCAAAACAAAAGTTTTCAGCCTGATTAATTCAGACAAAGCTAAACGAGTGAATTAAAGAACTCATATGACATAAACGGGAGTTCATAATAACTTCAGGATTAAGATCAATTTGTATATGATCATCTTATCGATATGTTTAATTAATACTTATAAAGTAAACGATATTGATAAGTATTAATAACATATCGTGTCTTGTTCATGTATAACCATTTTATACAAATTACCTCCACTAAGATGACCTACTACATCAGTAATCTGGATCTAGATTACATGTATTCATAATACTAGTGAACTGTACTTACAATATTTAATCCAAAGATTCTACATAACTTTGTTTTACTGCAAACTGTTTAAATTCGTTCCCTACAATCTTAATCTTCTCGTACCAATACTAGATTGTAGTCACAATAACGAATTTGAGAATTTTCTGATATTCATATAATATTAATAATAATAAACAAACAATATATGCAAAAATTCATTTCAATTATTTATGTCCTAAAACATTGTTCAGAGCACATGCTCTAAAGGGTACTAATCCAAAACCTCTATCACTTTCCCTAAAGAAAATGAGGCATCTCCCTTAAACCCATATTGCTAACATGATCTTTAAAAGACTTGGTAGACAAAGTCTTAGTAAAAGGATTTGCAATGTTATGTTTCGAAGTTATCTTCATAATTGCTACATCTCCTCTGTGAACAATATCCCTGATCAAGTGATATTTCATTTCAATATGCTTTCCCCTCTTGTGACTTCTTGGTTCCTTTGATTTAGCTACTGCCCCACTATTTTCACAGTATAGGACAATTTCCAGATATGAATAGAACTTCTTTAGCCACACTACCTCCTTAGTTGCTTCACAAGCTGCTATGTACTCGACTTCCATGGTAGAATCTGCGATACCAGTTTGTTTAATACTACGCTAGACCATAACTTCTCCACCAAGTGTGAACACTGATCTAGAAGTCGATTTTTGACTATCTCTGTCCGATTGAAAATCAGAATCATTGTATCTACTAGGGTTCATGTCACCACCTAAATATACAAGCATATATTTTCTAGTTTTCCGAAGATACTTGAGAATATTCTTTACTGCAATCCAATGACTAAATCCAGGATTGGATTGATAATGACTGACTATCCATACTGCATAACAAATGTCAGGTCTTGTACACAACATGGCATACATTAGACTTCCTGGTACAGAGGTGTAGGGATATTGTCTCATATCCTCTTCCTCTTGAGGTATTTTAGGACACTACTCTTTAGAAAATATAATTCCATGACAGGTTGGCATATCACCCTTCTTGGAATTTTGCATACCGAATCTCTCCAATATCTTATTTATATAAGTAGCTTGAGACAGAGCCAAAACTTTGTTTTGACGATCCTGAATGATCTTTATGCCTAGAACATAGTTTGCATCTCCCAAATATTTCATTTGTAATTGCTAGGCTAACCATTTCTTTACTTTTTTCAATGTTCCCATGTCATTACCAAATAGTACGATGTCATCAACGTAAAGAATCAGGAATACCACGATGCCATCTTTGATTTGTTTGTCGACACAAGGCTCATCAATGTTTTGTTCAAAACTATACGTTTTGATTGTGTCATCAAATCTTAGATTCTAAGATCTTGAAGTTTGTTTGAGTCCATAAATGGACCTAAGAAGCTTGCAAACTTTTTTCTCTTGACCTTTTACTATGAACCCTTTTGGTTGAGACATGTAAATGGTTTCGTTAAGATAGTCATTCAGAAAAGTTATCTTAACATCCATTTGCCATATCTCATAATCCATGCAAGCAGCTATGGACAAGAGTATGCAAATGGATTTAAGCATGGCTACAGGAGAAAAAGTTTCTTCATAATCCACCCCTTCTTTCTGAGTGTAACCCTTGGCTACAAGCCTAGCTTTGAAAGGTTCCACTTTCCCATCTGCTCCTCTTTTTCTCTTGAATATCCATTTGCAACCAATAGGTTTAACATTTTCAGAAAGATCTTCAAGAGTCCAGAGGTAATCTCTAATCTATTTGTGTTTGATTTAATATATCTATATATGTATGATCCTGACTCGTATTAATATTTTTTAAAAAGATCAATTTCGCTGCACATTCTGATTTTCATATTTAATACCAACATTGAGTACATCTAGAAAGTCTAAATCAACATTTGAATCCTATGTGCGCACATACGTCCTTGTATGTTTGAGGATTGACTTAGAAAGCTGAGGTGTGAGCTTTCAGAAAGGATAGGAAGATCGTTGATTTATATGAAAAGATTCAAGGACACTTGTAGGCTACGAGAGATAATATTTCTTCTTTTTATGTGTTATTTAATATATCTATATATGTATGATCCTGACTGGTATTAATAATTTTTAAAAGATCTTATTCCGCTGTGTATTCTTATTTTTCTCAATTAATACCAACAAAATGTATCTTCAAATTTTTAGATAAGTTTTAATATGGAACAATTAATGGTGATATAAGTTGGCAATTTAAAATTCATTAAATGTTAATTGAACACATAAATTGGGTGGTTGTGAATTCAAAATTTCAATATATAATAACACACTAAGTTATATTTTAAAAAATAAATGAAAAATAGGGTTCCTATCTGAAAATAAAATTTTAAATTGAAAAAAATTATCAAGAAAAAAAAATCGAAATTCTACTCTACCTTTATTCTTTTCATTTTGAATTTTTATAAGAATTCCAAGTTATATATTATAAATAAATTGGAAATTATTGAAAAATTTAAATAAATTTATTGTTTTTCAATTTGAATACATAAATGATATTCCTCAATAGAAAATAAAATTGGAACGAAATTACCGATCAATTTTTCTGGCTGAGTCGTGGACAAGGTTGCTCTCTTTAAGACGTTTCGCGGCTCTGCCCTAAGTGTGCATGGCAGTCAATCAACCACGCCATCCCCAGGATAAAATAGCCTCTGTACGATTCCTCCCTGCACCGAGAAGATCGTTCTTGTACACCCTTATAAAAATGCTTTGAGAAAATTTGTAGTACCAAGAAAGAAAAAAACTTCTATTTTTCAAAGATGTTTGATCTAACTTATACACAGAAGAAAACCCCCAAAATGTCTAAAAACGTTTTTCCATTAAATCAGAGGAGGAAATTAACATAACGGCAAAAAAACGTTTATTTTCATTTAATCAGAATAAAACCGTTTTTGAAAAATAAACGTTTTAAGATTAATTTAATTAATAAAATAATAAACGTTCATTTACCTTTGTTGAAAAAATTAAAAAATTAAAGTTATGACACCACACCACACCACCCACCCGCCAGCCAGCTCAGCTCGGTCGGACGGACGGCGGCGCGCGCGCGCGTGTGGTGGTCAAGTGTGTGAGTCCTCACCCATTCGCACAAAACTGGGTACCCCTTGGGGCACACCCCAAGACATATCATTTGCAACTTATATACACTCCTTGAAGAGTGTTTCAATTCCATGTGGGACTTTTCCCATATCACACACAACTATATTTTTTCAATTTTTAACAATTCACAAAAGAAAGTACAAACAATCCCCCACTTGAATTTTTAAAAATATTTTCTCGAGCAATTTCAGAATCTATAAGATTGTGCATAAACAAATGTATCTTTCGATTTGAACATTTGCGTAGTGAATATGATTTAGATTATACTAGAGTGACACGTAGTCTTGAACTCTATTTCTAACATCGTACCATGCACCAACCTTTTAAGGGTGTAATCAAAAAAGCCCGTGCGTTAATGGACATGCACGTCTATCCCAGTATAGTGAATGCTCTAGAAATTTTGCCCAAATTCCATAGGACCACGTCAGGAAGTAGTCGACCACCACTATCGCATACTTTACTCCTCCTTTTCCTGTGGGCAGTGACCCGATAAGGTCAATGCCCCAGACCGCAAAGGGCCAGCGACTTGTCATCTTAGTGAGCTTGTTCGGAGGAGGTCGAGGTATGTTCACAAAGCATTGGTACTTGTCACACTTCTTAACATAGTCCATCGCATCTCCATTCATTGTGGGCCAAAAGTATCCCTGTCTCAAGATCTTTTTGGCGAGGCTTTGCTCCCCAGCGCGGTCCCCGCAAAATCCTTCATGCACTTCTTGGAGTATCATACTCGCTTCTTGCTTGAACACACACTACAACAAGGGCAACGAATATCCCCGCCTGTACAACTTTCCATCCATGATAAGATACCGAGGCGCCTTGTAAAGTAGCTTCCGAGCTACTTTCCTGTCCTGCGGCAACTCCCTTGAGGCGAGATATTTCACTATGGGCTACATTCAACCATCATGGGGCTGGATTGCTTCCACCTCTTCGGAAGCTGAGATGTTTAGAGAAGATAAGTCATTGATAGGGACTACATTGATCAATTCAGCTTCCTTGGTGATTGGAAGCTTGGCCAGAGCGTTAGTGTTCGCATTCTCTTCCCATGGTACTTATTAAATTATGAATTTTCTTAAACCTTGCAGTATTTCTTGGGCCATTGCTAGGTAATTGACCATTTTCGTTCCTCAGGCTTGGTACTCCATGAATACCTGATTAACTACCAGCTGCGAGTCACTAAAAATATCGAGGCCCTCGGCCTTGAGTTCGAGCGCAACTTGAAGTCCTGCAATAAGCGCCTCATACTCTGATTCATTGTTGGAGGCATCGAACCCAAATCTTAGGGCATTGTGGACCCTGTGTCCTTCATGGGATACCAAAATGGGGCCTGCTCCGACACCATTTTCATTCAACGATCTATCTATATACAACTTCCATGTGGGCCCATCCACCAGGGTGCTCTCAGGTCCTTCGTGTTTTCCCATGCATTCATTGATGAAATCTGCTAGTTCTTGCCCCTTTATGGCAGTCCTCAGGAGATAAGTGATGTCAAACTGACTAAGTTCGACCACCCACTTCAAGAGTCTCCCAGATGACTCTGAATTTTGGAGGACTTTCCATTAAGGATGGTTTGTGAGGACCTTGATGGGATGTGCCTAGAAATAGGGCCTTAGCTTCTGAGAAGCTACCATCAAGCTAAAGGTTAGCTTCTCAATGAACGGGTATCTGGACTCTGCTCCGAGGAGTCTTTTGCTTACATAGTACACGGGGTGCTGGACACGACCTTCCTCGCTCACTAAAGCGACATTGATGGCATTCTCAGAGACAACCATGTAGATTAGGAAGAGTTATCTGGGTTTTGATAAGATCAGAGGGTTTTCCATATGAGCCTTCAACTGTTGCAACGCTTGCTCACATTCCTCTGTCCATTCAAACATCTGCCCTCCTTGGAGGATGTTGGAGAATGGGATGCACTTGTCAGTCGCCTTCGAAACAAAGCGACTCAGGGTAGTGATCCTCTCGGTGAGGCTCTAGGCATCCTTATGCCTTCGGGGAGATGGCAAATCGACCGGGGATTTAATCTTCTTGGGGTTTACCTCTATTCCCCGAGCACTGACGATAAATCCCAGGAACTTTTCCGGAGGAAATGCCAAAAGTGCACTTGTAACGTCCCAAATTTTCTATTAAGGCTGAGTGCCATGATTACTGTGCCTTGAGGACATAATCGGATTTATATGTGGAATTAATTGGATATATGTGTGATTATGCTATATAAATGGTTTATATGGTAATGTTAATAATTATGAATGTTTGTGTATTAAATATGCATGTGGGCCCGTTTTTGTAAATTGGGTCACACTTGTAATTTTTGACCCATTCAGGGTATATTTGTAAAATATACGCTTTATGAGTGAGACCAAAACATTATGGAGATATATTTGAGATGCGTGGTTCGAGGAGATCCTAGTGAGCGGATTAGCGGAATAGTCACAACAGGGTTAAATACCAGGCTTGAGGTGAGCCTAGGGGCATTTCGGTAACGTAGTGCATAGTCGCAATTTATTGGGCAATGGGTAGTTATTTGGGTATGTCGGGGTTAATCAGGAATTTATAAGGATATTTGAGGATTAGCGGGAAACGGGACACAAAGACAATTTTTCCCTTGAGGGCATTATAGAGTGAGCCTTGATCTAGGGGATTTTTTGTCTTTTGTGGCAAGGGATAGGCTTAGTCTTGGGATGCCTTATCTATCTAGGGGCCTTAGGAAGTCTAGAGGAAACCAAAAAAACAAAACAGAGCCTCTCCTTCTCTCTCTCTCTCTCTCTCTCTCTCTCTCTCTCTCTCTCTCTCTCTCTCTCCCTCTCTCTATTAGGTTCTCTCTTTGCCCCTTGATGTGCTTGGGGCTCTTGGGGATTTTTGAGGTGGATGTTGGGGAAATTGAAGGAGCTGAGGCTAGGATTGGTGGAGGTCTAGATTTAGGGCCGCAATTCTCGTTGAGGTAAGCTTCAATTCTATTTTGATTAGGTTTGATTTGGTTTTTAGGGTGCACCAGAGTTTTGGGTTCAGTGATTGGAATTTAAAGTTTTGTTGAGGCTTTAGCTTAGTTTTAATGGTTATATGAAGGTTATATTGTGTTGTTATAAGATAAAGATTTAATTATGAGTTTAGTTTAATTTGGGGATTGATTTTAGAAATTTTAGCTCAAGGAAAAAGCAGGAAAAGTGCAGGAACTTCTGAGTCACACTACGGCGCTGTTCTTGGAGCGCCGCGACCCGCATGAACCCAGTGGCCTAAGGAGGTTCACTGAACTGCCTTAGCATTTTGGTGCTAGGTGGGTTGCGTTGCAGCGCGTGTCTACGGAAACTTGGGGTTTGGCTCTCTGACTTGTGGAGGGTCGCGACACTTGTGAGGGGCGCCATGGCTCAGATAGGGATTATTGGCCAATTGAGGTTTTTAAGCTCGGGAGCTCAAACCTAAAGGCTCGTGAAGGATTCTGTAGTGACCCAAATTTTCTAATAAGGCTTGGAGCCTTGATTAGTGTGCCTGGAGGGCAATAATTGTTATACTGTATTAATTTATGTGAATTTAATGAATATGTGATTAGAGTGCATGTTTAGGCAATTAAATATGCATGTGGGCCTCGTTTGATTGTTAGGGGAAAATTGGCAATTTTAGCCCGTTTAGGGCATAAATGTAATATATGTGATATAATGGTAATATATTTGTGATGCACGTTCCGAGACGGTCCTAGAGAGCCAATCCGCTTAAAGTCACAATGGGATTTAATACCCGGCTCGTGAGGAGCCTCGGGGTATTTCGGGAACATTATAAATTTAGTTGGGGACTTTAATTAATGGTTAATATTATTTTAGTAGCTTGAGTAACCATAGGTAACCATTGAGGATAGATACGCTAAGTGAGAAAATGGTATATTTTCAAGCGGATAGGAAAGATCTAAGATGCCCTTGAGGATTAGTTAGAATATGGGTTAAATGAAAGGGTAAATGGGTCTTTTGGCTGGGATTTAGATAGCTATGGATGAGTGGGAAAGTTATTCACGTTTTCTATACTTGGGAAAATTCAGCTATTGTTGAAAGTGAAGGAAAAGCTAAGAGCAAGAAGGAAAGGAAGGAAGGGCAAACCTCTTGGGATCAAGAAGGGAGTTAAGGCTAGAGAACTTAGAGGATTGTTCAGCATATTGAGGTAAGGGAATTCTGTGTAATTATGTTGAAGAATTCAGCTAGGAATATCATGGTTTGAGAATTGAATTGTGTGTTTTGTTAGGTGAATTCTTGGGATGAATTGTGGTTAGGTTCAGCTTGAATTTTGTGGAATTAAGCTTGGAATTTTATTGGGAAAGCAGCTCAAGGTCGAATCTCCACTTGAGGTAAGGGTTTCATGCATCTCCGTTTGGTCGATTGCTGGTGTGGTTTAAGAATTATGAGGGATGGTTTAAGTTTTACAAGTTCTGGTTTAAGTTTTGAAAGGCTTGGTTTAAGTTTCTGAAGTTTTAAACCAAATTGGGAATTGTAGGTTTGATTGTGTGATTGAGCTTATTGTTGATGTTTTTGAGATGTTAGATGGTCTATGTGGGGTTTTGAATCGAATTTGGGACTTAGGTAAGTCTTGGTAATGATTTGGGAGTGTTTTGGCTTGGGGAAAACATTTGGGGAAACCCATATTTCTGGGTTTGCGAAGGGGCGCTGCGGCCCTGCTCTTCTGCGCGGCGGCGCTAGGCTGCATCAGTGGACGGGGGCCCTTCTGGGCGCCGCGGCGCTAGGCCATTTCTGGGCAGGGGAAAATTGTGGTTTTTAGGCTTTTGCCCAGGGGGCTCAGGGGACGCTTCTGCCACTTTGTGTGGGGTTCCGGGAGGTCCCGAGGGCTCGGGTTTGGTTCCGAGAGATGCTTTTGAATTGGTTAGTAATGGGGATGCTATTTGTGTGTTGTGAGTAGGTTCTCGGAGAGGCTCGGATTAGAGGACCGTGCTCAAGGGTTCAGTGCTCAAGAAGCTCGGGACACAGGTAAGAAAACTGTTGTACCCATAGAGCAAGGCGATGCCCCATAGTTGTGTTGCAGGGCACGGCCCTATATGATTATGTGTTGGGTGTAGCCTCTTTGAATATGTTAGTATATGTTTAAGTTATGTTTAAATTATGCTGTGTATGCATATATGTGAATGATTGGCTAGGGCCGGGGACGGCGAAGGCCGGGAACGGCAAAGGGCCGGGTAGACCGCAACTCAGGACGAGGAGTGCGAGTTGCCAGGGTAAGACCCTAAAGGATACCTGGGATATCCTTACGGTGTAGACCGCAACTCAGGACCTGGTGAAGCGCCTGAGACGGCATGGCCGTATGTGTTTAGCTTGTTAACAGATTGGTTATATGCTAAATGGTTCATATGTGTATGTTATCTGTTTATGTGGAGTTTTCTTGCTGGGCTTCGGCTCACGGGTGCTCTGTGGTGCATGTAAGAGCAAGGAGAAAGTCAACCGACCATGAGTATGGAGAGCGTGACGTGGCGTGTACATGTCTGGTCTGCCTGGCTGCCACGGCCAGGGGTACTTTTGGAAGTTGTTTGTAAAGAATCCTATTTTTTCGTTTAGTCGACTTTAAATATATTTTGAGTTGTAAATATTTATAAATAGTATTTTCGGATCCCAAATGTTAATTTTCTTATGAATTTCAATAAATGGAATTATTTTCAAAGTTTATGTCTCTGTTTATGATTTAATTACACGTTTACCTTAAAACCTCGATTAGCGAGCTAAACGCACGTTTTAAACTCACTTAGTAACGGCTCTAAGGAAGTAGGGCGTTACAGATTCCCTACCCGGTTTAGTGGAATTCGAGATCCCGAAGGCTAGAAATATACCATGAAACTCTTGAATAGTCTTACTAATTGATGGTTATCCATTATTGTGTTGTGACTAGGTTATACTGCTAAGGCTCGAGGAAAAGAGATTGTGATCGGGATTGCCATACGCTATCTGCTCGGGACTCAGGGTAAGAAATCTACACCCGGGTTGTAATTGGGGCTCAGATTCCTGTTAATAAATATCAGTATGTGTGACAATATGGCTATAACTGTATCTGAGAATATTCAGTAGGACATGCTTGTATATGTTGCAAATGATTGCATGTTGTGCAATATACATGTGATTATATCCATTCTAAAAGTTGACCTAAGGGCGCCAGGGCTAATAGCAAGCATGCAGAATGCAACCTGACCTAAGCGTGCCAAGGTCGGCTATAAGACCAGAGGAGTCGGCCTAAGGGCGTCGGGCCTGAACGTTAGAAAAATAAACAGAAGTGTTGATTGCACTTAACGAACCGTATTGATTGTTGAGATTGGATTATGTGTTTGATTGAGCAAATTATTACTGCTAAGCTTATTGCTTATATCCTATTGCTGATTGAATTTATCGATTTAAGTTTACTGTTTATATATTGTTGCTCATTTGTACATGTTGATTTAAGTTTTATTGCTGTGCCTTGGCTCAGGGGTGCTATGTGGTGCAGGCAAGGGAAAGGGAAAGCTGGACCACCCATGAGTTGGAGAGCTTCAGGGGCGGTGTGTACATATGCAGCCTACTCGACCGCGACGACCGGAATAGCCTGGGAGGAGCTAGGGTTGAACCTTGTTTTGCCTCTTAGGACAACTAATTTGTATTCCATTTGTCTTTTATTAGTATGTAACCAGTTTTTGGGATCCCGTGTATAAACTTAATATTTTAATTAAAAATAATTACTTTGTTGATCAAAATTTTTAATACCTAACCTTGATTTAGTCTTTAATTACACATTTAAGTCCAAATGACTCGCTTAGTGAGTTAAGCATGATTTTAAATACACAGTGTAACGGTCTTAGCTAACCAGGACGTTACAACTTCGTATCAAAGCGGTCTAGGTTTAAGGGTTCATGAAGACTAGCTAGGCATATACACTTGCCGCTAAATATAAGCCAGATTCATGGTTTGGTATCTAATAACATGACTATGTGTTTAATTGTTTAAATTGAACCTATGTTTCTTATCTACATGCTAGAATAGAGAGCATGATGTATATAAATGTATTTTATGGGAGTGAGGCTTGATAATTGATGCATGAACATTATAGACTTGTGTCTTGGTATGCATATTGTATGTGGCTATTGTGTTGTTTGGCCCTACTTGTGGTATAGTTCTGGATATGGATATCATGCATGATAGGTTAGATTCAAAAGTTATGTATCTAAGGCAGTGAATTGGACCAGGCATGGTTAATATTGAGGTTGCAGATGATAGTCAAGGCCAGAACCCTCCATCTACCTTGTGGAATTGGCAATAGATGTTTGCTGGCATGCAAGCAAGATTGAAAAAGTAGGAGAAAGATATTAGGGTGTTGAGTTAGCAGGTTCCGTCAGGGAACGCTGCTTTGTATTTTTTGACAACAGCGACACCAGTTTCAGTTCAGCCTGAGGGTGGAAACAGATGGGAATTATTGTATGAAAGATTCTAGAAGCATTATCCTCCATTTTTTAAAGGAGGCTTGGATCCGTTCAGAGCTGAACAATGGATGGTCATGATTAGCTCCATCATTGACTATATGGGAGTGGTAGGTAATGATAGAGTGGCTTGTGCCACATATATGTTGCGCGAGGATGCCAGAACATGATGGGAAGTGGTATCCCAGACTCAGAATGTTGTCATGATTGGTTGGGAGAAATTCAGACAATTGTTCAACGAGAGGTAATACTGTGACACAATTCAAATTGCGAAGATCAATGAGTTTATGAACTTGGTTCAAGGTGGTAAGATAGTGACAGAGTATGTCAATGAATTTGATAGGTTTTCCAAATTCGCTTTTGATTTGGTACCAACGGATGTAGCCTGAAAGGAACGATTCATTCGAGGAATGAACTCTGGGATAGCCCAGAGAGTTAGGATCGCCAGTACATGAGATTTCTACCTACACTCAGGCAGTAGGGATGGCCTTTTCTATAGAGGTCGCATGAAATGAGATATGGAGTGAGAGTGTCGTAGGGCAAGAAGCTCAGACAATGGTATCCCCATTTTCAGGATCGCGTAGGGGTGGAGGCCCTAGTAACCAGAAAAGAAAGACCCTTGATAGTTCTACTACTCCTGGTCTTGACAGGAGGGGTTATAGTATATTGGGTGGCTGTCAGGGCGGCAACTGTTAAGAACGAGTTTCCTAATACGCAGCGGAAAGGTGGTGTGGTTGGCCCAGTGTACAACAAAAATTTTGTAACATATTTAAACTACCTTTAAATATGCGGATCCATTAATATACATACATTAATCATAAGCAAGATAGTGATAGAAATCATACCTCTTGAAGCCTATCAAGTGTCCTTGCTATCTTCTCGTATTTAGAACGATCTTCCTATCCAAGCCGCTCCACGTACTCACACCAAGATCTTCCAAAGCGTTCTCTACACCTCAAGAAATGTGTGGGCACTTAGAGAATGAAGGATAGTTTATTTGTGATTCTACTTGATGTACTCAACACATGAGATCAAGAGAATAGGCCTGAGAATGGGTTCTTTATTTTCAGGGAGAGAAAACTATCGTTCTATTTTCACAGAGCGAAATTGTCAGAGTAGTCTCACACTCACTTCTGTTATCTAAATAATTTTTCTGATCAGTCATACTTAACAGAAAATATTCAAAATTTAAAAAATAAATCTGTAACCATTTTACAATTTACTTTTTAATTAATTAATTATTCCATTAATGAAACAAATCCAAAAACCAATTTTTGAATTATCCATTAATTAATTAATTAAACAAATAAAATTGAAAATCCCATCCCTGAAAATGCCAGCCCTTACACGCCACACACAGTCCTGGACTGTGGGTGAACGTGTAGCTTCCTAATTTCTAGGGATATTGATTTTTCAAATTTTATTTAATTATTTATTCAAATTTCTTTGTCAGATAAGTTCTAACAACCTGATAACTAATTCAAATTTGAATTCAAATTAATTATCTATTTAATTAATTATCAAATATAATTAATTATTTGAATAAATATTAATCTTTTAAATTCAAATCCAATTTGAACTTATCAGATTATCATCTCCCACTCAAATAAAGATATTTAATTAATTCTACTAATTAATTAAACCCAAATTTTCGAAATTAAATATTTAATTTATTATAATTTCAAAAATTATAATTAATTAATTATTTAATAAAATTTCGAAAATTAATTTAATTATTTAATATAATTTCGAAAATTAAATATTAATTAATTTTGTTAACTACAACTAATTTGTAATTAATTAATTAATCACTATTATCATATAATTGCATATTCGGCCTGAAGAACAAATTTCTTCCTAAATATGTCTTTAAACTATTTTCCCTTCATATCAACTCTTACCTTGAACAGTGTTGATAGAGCTGCTATGGGGACCTATGGACCTATAATTCCAAGCTCCAATAAATTTGAGATTATTAATTAAACTCTTTAATTAAATAATCTTAATTTATTAATCTCATGATTATTCCACTATAAATATGAGATTGCACTCTTGTAATTATAGACATTTCATTTACTGAGTACTTTATAATCATAAAGTGTCCATTGATTTAATCATTGCATACAACTTGACCCTCTAATAATGGTTCATAATTAATCGGGAATAAAATTACCGTTTTACCCTTTTAATTATCTCTTGTTTCCTTAAGTACCATTGACTCTACTAGTGAAGGTTAATTCATAACTAAATTATGAATTTGAGCTCAATAACCTTTCAGTCCCAAAAGTCAACCCTTAAGAGAACCATCATTCAATCTCTTGCGAGAAGGCATAGATTCCATATCTGTATACTATGTCCCCAGCCATCTATATTAATGAGTTCCCAAAACAAAAGTTTCTAGCCTGATCATTTTGACAGACCCTAACAAGTGAATCAAAGAACTCATATAACATTAACAAGAGTTCGTAGTAACTTCAGGATTAAGATCTATTTGTATATGATCATCAGTTGATATATTTGATTAATACTTCGAAACAGTATTTAACTAAGTATTAATAAACATATCTGGTCCAGTTCTATATATTCTCTAATATATAAAGCACCTCGACTAAAGTGTCCTACCACACTAGTGATCCAGATCTAGATCACATGTATTCATAATATTAGTGGATCGTACTTGCAGTAATTAATCTAAAGATTCCATAACTTTATTTTACTGCGAACTATTCAAGTTCATTTTTCTCAAACACAATCCTCTCGTACCAATACGTGTTTGAGATCACATATATGAACTTAGGAATTTTCCTGATATTTACATAATATTATCATAGAATAATATAGTCCATAAAATATATGCATAACAAATTCAATTTATTTATTTATTTCATAAAAACAATGTCTACTACATATGCTTTCAGGGCACATCTCCAACAGCAACGTGGTCTGGAGAAGTTATCCCGTGTGCCCCAGGTGCAGGAGACGCCATCTGGGAGAATGTTGAGTGAAGGCATGTTTTCTATGTGGAATAAATGAGCACATCAAGAAGGATTGCCTGAAATCGAGGACGAAAGAACCAAGGAGTACAGATAGCTCGACCCCAGCTTGAGTGTCCGTCTCGACGTAGTCAGAGCCTGAGGCTGGTTCCTCGGAGGCGGCAGGTCAGTTTTCTAGTTCCCAATCTTTTATATTGTGCTGAATGAGTCTAGTACTACCTATCTCTTAGAGGAGACATAGATATGTGGCACATGCTATATGATTGTTACGTTATGGGGCTTGGGATTTTAGTGTCTGCTAGGGAAAATTGGTAATTTCCAGAAGATGGGTTAAAGTACTATTGATAGAGAGTTGGCAGTAAAATTAATTGAGCTGGTTATATGAGGATTTTGATATGATCTTGAGTATGGATTAGTTTTCCAAATAAGGGACAACCATGGACTGTAAGAAAAGATGGTGACTTATGAGTTTAAAAATAAAGGACCCGGTTGCGTTTACTGGATGCCTAGCTATTGTCGCAGGTACCACTATGGTTATATCAGTTAGACCAGATGAAAATCGGATCAGCCAGTGAGGTTTCAGATGGATTTACAAGGATTCGAAAGGATCGCTGTCGTGTCAAGGAATTGAGTGTGCTACGAGATTAAGGCAGGGATAGAACCGATATCAAAGACTGTTGGGGTTTTATACCCTAATTATAACCCAATTTCTTTGTAATCTCATTTATTATCAATAAAAGAATAGAAATCATTTTTTCACTTGGTTAATCACTTTGCTCACATGTTTTATTTTCATGATTATTTGTTTAATATAAACTTCTATTAAATCTCGAGCATATAGCTAATCGTATTTATAGTGACGTAATCATAATGGAGTATAAATATGATTCTATGCTCAAATATAAGTTAGTCCTAAGATTAGTCAGTGCACATGATTTACACTGACTTGCCAATCTACGATATGATCTACTTACACATTGCAGTGTTATGTTCTTTCCAGAACATTAGCAAAGTAGATAAGATCAAATGTATTTTTTACATCGGAATAAACCGATATTGATAGTTGATGGGATAAGTAAACATACCATTGTTATCTATTCTAGTCATATCATATAGTTGACCATAGGTCAATTCAATCTCAATTCTGAGTGGTTAGTACTCTAACTGATTGTATTATTTGAGCTCTTTGACTAGTTCGTTACCAGCTTACCCTATAGACTAGCCCATACTTACATCTTGGGAACTCAGTAGTATAATTGAGTGGGAGTGTTAATCATAGATATGAACATCTATAGCTTCTGATGAAGAAGTGAAACGATGGATTCCTTTAAGTTTGGTTCAATGTACTAAATGATAGAGATCTCATTTCAATAATTAATATTAGTTTACTGAAATATCATTTACAATTAACTAAGTGTTTTAAGGATAAAATACAATGAGGGATAAAATAGTATTTTAGTCTCATCTCATTGTGGACCGTCTATACAAGATTGAGTAACAATTATGGTTGTAACAATGCATAATTAATAGCGTATTTATATTTGTTATAGAGCGTTCTATGAATTCAACAGTGCAATTCCGAGTCTTTAGTGGGGTCACGAGGAATTAATAAGTTAGTAAATTCATTTGTTAGATTTATGATAACTTATTTGTAATGCCCTAAACTCCAGGGACCATTACGGTGCACATTATAAATAGTGCTAAACTCGCTAATCGAGTCATTTGGCCATAAACATGTAACTAAGTATGATTAGCGGTTTAGGGATTTAAAATTTTGATTAAGATATGACGTTTCATTAGAACGTATACTGTATACATTGGGATCCCAAAAATATAATTTAAAGGTTTATTACAACAAAATATTTAAAACCAGCTGATCTAAGCGGCAAAACAGGGTTTAACCCTAATCCCTCTTTCAACCCTCGGCCGTGGCGGTCGAGCAGCCGCATATGTACACATCGCAACCTAAGCTCTCCAACTCAAGGATGGTCCAACTTTCTTTTTCCTTTACCTGCACCACATAGCACCCGTGAGCCGAAGCCTAGCAAGAAAATCAATTTGCTAGGTCATGAACAATCATATCATGACATCAAATCATAAAGTGCAGGCCTAGAAATAACAACCTTGATCACGCATGCAGATAAGTTTAGACAATGAACGAGTGACTGATCAACAAGTCACTAACAGGGGGTCTGTACCTTTAAATAAGTGACTAATCAACAAGTCACTAACACGGGGTCTGTACCTTTAAACGAGTGACTAATCATCAAGTCACTATCAGGGGGTCAGTACCTTTAAATACATAAGTGATCATTTCACTAGCTTAAACAAGATAGGTATCTGAAGAAATAGTCATCAACATAAACCTACCGAGTGACCACAGAGTCACTAACGTGGGATTCCGCTCCCTTAGCCATGTGACAAAACAGTCACCTAGGCCTTTGGCCCTGGCTCTGAGTAACTAACCTTTGGCTAGTCAAGCGCTTATAATTTTCATCGAACTTAGGGTCGGTCCAGCATTAATACCCCATATGAGTCATTCAAAGCCGATGTCGATTAGATCTAATCTTTTATCAGCTCTGCGTTCATAACGCTTATGCCATTTCTGACTCTTAGGTCAGTAAAACGCGACCAATGCTAATTCTGACTAGTTAGTCAGTGCCACACACAAGTAAGCAATGCTACAAGGCATATATCAAATGTCAAATATCCAAAAATAGGGCATTCAGCATGCTTACTTAACAATTGCTAGCATAATTATGATCATGCACAAACACAGAGACTCAAGCTCTGATCAATCTCATATTTAACATTCATGGCATGCCCTAACCACATGTTTCTCGTGCATCACATTTAAACATCAAACATGCATCAAGAATAACCATGCATGTCACATATAGGGTGCAGTGTTCTTACCTTTGGTCCAAGCACAGGTTACCAATAACTAAACCATAAGCACGATCCCGACTCCAAGCCTCTAGTGATAACATAGTCACAACCACAAGTGGTGATCCAATGAGTTCAAGTTCTAAAACCAATCCCGGAACCAAGATCTAGCCTCCGGGACATCGATTCCCACTAAACCGGGTAGTAGGAATGATCCCAAGGCCTAAGGTTTGAGTCCCCATGCTTAAAACATCACTTTGGCCAAAAATGGCACCAAGCGCCGCGACCCCCTGACAAACGCCACGACCCTCAAGCCAAACAGAACCCTCCACCTGCTTCTTCAAGCTTGGGTCGCGGTGCCATAAAATAGGGTCACGGCTCAACCTCACACCAGCCATTTTTCCTCGTTTTCTCCTTTTTAAAACCTTCCAAAAACCTATCCAAACATCTCCAAAATCAAAAATCAAAGTCCTCAAACATCCCCATGATCTAAAACCAACAAAACCCAAGTCTCAAACCAATCAAAAACTCATCGAAACACAAAGTCCAATTCAAGCTTAGAAACTTTAAAAAACTTAGAACTTAAAACTTGAATTACCTCTGATTGAGTTTTTGCCAACTAAATCCTCCAGGTAATATGCTTCTAATCTTCCCTAAGATCGCTATGCCTCGATCCTCTCTTGAACCCGAGTCCTAGAACTCAAGTTTCCTTCGAAAATGCAATAGGGAGATGAAAGTGGAACTTAGAGGAAGAGAGAACTTACTGAATGTTCTTTTTATTTCTTAAAAGGTTACTTCAAGCTTAAGTAGCCTCAAACAAATCCTAACGCTCGAGGTCTCGAAAACACCCCCGGGGACAAAATAGTCAAAACCTCTAGAATTTCCCCCTGATCTTACTAACTCCTAATTTATCATCAAATATTTATTCCCATTGCCTAATAACCTGGTAATGCTCTAAATACCCCTTGACTCACTACGAGTCAAGAAAAAATCCCGTTGTAACTTTCCCACTAGCTTACCTCCTAGGATCGTCTTGTGCTGAGTAACCCTGGCATAACTAAATAATAATAAAGCACCACACACATATCACATATATGACAAATATGCCCGAAATGGCCAAAATATGAAAATCACCCAATTTTTCAAAAATGGGTTCACATGCATATTTAATACACCTAAACATGCATATTATCATTTAATAACATAATAAATCAATTATGGCCCTCTCGACCTCCTAATCAAGGTCCTAAACCTTATTAGGAAATTTGGGGCATTACATTATTGGAGCTTGATTTCATAGGCTCATGGTTCCCACTGTACCTTGGATAAAATTATCTAGATAGTCTCAATTAATTTATTTAATTATCAATTAGAATTATCAAAGTTGACCAGGTCAATTTTGGATAGTTTCACAAAGTTATGTAATTTAGAGAAGAAAAGAGAAATTAGGGCATATTTAGTCATTAAGATAAATTGGTGTCTAAATTAATAAATAAGTTTAAATCAGGGTTCAAATTATAAATAATTAATTTGATAAAGGATTTGAATAATTTTTTAATTAATTAAATCAATAGAAAATAATACAGGCCTTGATTTTAAGTCCAACGGGCTTATAATTAAATGAGAAATTTCACGGGCCTAAAGCCCATAATAATTTCGACCTAAGGCTGATATTATCAATTATTTTATTGATTTTTAATTGAATTAAATGGCCTAGTTGAGTCTATAAAAGGAGTGCTTAGTGAGAGTTGAAAGCAAAAGTTGAATCACAAGTTTCTGATAGGTTTTAGATTCTCTCTATTGCATAAGTCATTTTCTAAGCCTCATTGGTATTTTCTCTTCTTCTCTTTGTATCTATCTCATGTGTTGATAATTTCCCACACTAGTCTAATTGATTCTAAGGATACTTTGAATGACTGTGAAGAAAATTGAAGATCGTTTCAGTTTCTTGGTAATACTCTGCAACAGAAAGAATACATGGGTTAGAGAAACTGAAGGAAGGACTCTTTCATTTCGCTGTGTATAATGTAAGTATTCTTATCATTATTTCTCTTTGAATTCAATTTTAGAAACATGTTCTAGGTTGTCTCATATTAATTTGTTTAATATTAGATCTACATGAAAATAAATAAAGATTCTGTATAAGTTTTCCCAATAGAGACCTCATGAAGAATGACACTAGCTAAGCAGAAATAATTAAAGGTTTTGTCAAAGAAGTTATTTGACTTGCGGGTTGATTAGAAGGAGCATCTCATCATGGGACATGTCAACACCATTTGTTAAGAAGAAGGCCAAGTTTGCGAGAATGTGTACCACATATGTATAGCCATATAAAGTAATTGCCAAGAATAAGTGTCCATTGCCAAGGAGGGATGATTTATTATTCTGGTTGTAGGGTAGGACAATGCTCTCAAGAATTGACCCTCGGTCTGGTTATTACCAGATGAGGATCAAGAAAGAGAAATTTCAAGAATTACTTCTCGCACTAGGTATGTTATGATGGGTTTTTAGTGAAGGCTCTTGAATTGACAAATGCTCCAGCGACCCACGTAAATTCAACAAGTAGAGAGTACAAGGATGATTTGGACAAGTTGTATCAAGATCGATCAAGAATGTTTTGGAGTACTTCCTGTTAGAAACAGATCACGAGTAACATTTTTGTTGATACTACCAAGGCTGAGTAAGCGGAGAATACAGGTAAGGTTCTAGAAGGGAAAGGTTTCGATTTCTCCAAATGATATTCAAGGTCACATTATGGGGAGTGATGGGACTGTGTATGATTTAATTAAGATAAAAACAATAAGGAATTAGATAAAGGTACGTTTTGGAGGTTAGAAGCACTGTGGAACCAGTAAGACAAATCGGCTTGTACTTAAAACATCTTCGAGGATTGCCATACCCTTGACTGAAGTAATGTAAGAACCTAAAGTTTGTCTGAATGGATAGTCACATATGGGAATTGCAGAAGTTGAATTAAAGGTTGATTAGCCAGCCATGGTATTAGAATATGCAGGTGATGGACTGATATAGGAGGACGGTACTGTGGACACTATCCTTGCTTCAAACATGGAGTTATAGTGCGGTGCGTCAAGGACTAGGGTGCGCCCGTATGTAGACTGAAAAGGTGATTATTTATACTTCATGGTGGATAAAAGAATAAGAACATATTGCTCTACATGGGACTTTGAGTTGACAGTAATGACGGATAACCACAGTTAGGGTGAGGAGACGACACCTATGGAAAAAAAAAAGTATGAACGTTAAAGCATTTTGGCACCCATAGGGGTGTTGACCATGAGACAAAGGCACTAGTGGGAACTAGTGAAGGACTCACATTGATATCCTTTATTACTCTGAGAAAACTAACGTGGAGGCTGACATCTTGAGTTAGAAAGGTTTGTGACAGTTGTATGATTGACAATGGATTACAGTAAAGTCAGATGAGGTAACGATCGGGATTGGGATAGAACCTGTGACTGATAATTGGCAGGTGTACCTCTATGAACAATGAAATACCATAAGAAGATCTTGTAGGAATGGTTAAGAATCCTACCATTTTAGCATGGATATGTCAAGATATGAGGATCAGATGTGTGATTTGATGGATGCGACATTAAGGTAGAGATTCTAGATGAGTCTTATTCTACCTCTTTATAATTTTTTTACCCAGAAAGTTTGAATGGGTGTTAAGACCTAAAAATATGTATACTAGGGAGGCGTGCTGCCTAATCTTTAGCAAGTGAGAGAAGATAATCCGAAGCTTGAAAGGCTATTATGACTCTAAGGTATCATGGAGTTAGTATGGATGGTTATAGTTATGGACCGTAAGGGTGGAACACCTCAGATTGCAGGTAAGATGAGTGGGTGCGAGAAGTTGTGACCCGACATATTAAGATAGCACACTTTTGTTTGTGTGAGCGAATTATCATAGGGATAAGTGTAACGTCCCAAATTCGCTAATAAGGCTTAGTGCCTCGATTAGTGTTCCGAGAGGGAATAAGTGGATTTATATGTGAAATTAATGGAATACATTGTTAGGAACGAGTTTCCTAATACGCAACGGAATGGTGGTGTACTTGGCCCAATGTACAACAAAAATTTTGTAACATATTTAAACTACCTTTAAATATGCGGATCCATTAATATACATACATTAATCATAAACAAGATAAGGATAGAATTCATACCTCTTGAAGCCTATCAAGTATCCTTGCTATCTTTTCGTATTTAGAACGATCTTCCTATCCAAGCCACTCCCACGTACTCACACCAAGATCTTCCAAAGCGTTCTCTACACCTCAAGAAATGTGTGGGCACTTAGAGAATGATGGATAATTTATTTGTGATTCTACTTGATGTACTCAACACATGAGATCAAGAGAATAAGCCTGAGAATTGGTTCTTTATTTTCAGGGAGAGAAAACTATCGTTCTATTTTTTACAGAGTGAATGTTCTGAGTTGTCTCACGTCACTTATCTGAATAATTTTCTGATTAGTCATACTTAAAAAGAAAATATTCAAATTTTAAAAAATAAATCTGTAACCATTTTACAATTTACTTTTTAATTAATTAATTATCCTATAAATGAAAAAAATCCAAAAACCAATTTTTGAATTATCCATTAATTAATTAAATAAATAAATAAAAATGAAAATCCCATCCCTAAAAATGCTGGCCCTACATGCCACACACAGTCCATGGACTGTGTGTGAACGTGTAGCTTCCAAATTTCTAGGGATATTGGTTTTTCAAATTATATTTAATTATTTATTCAAATTACTTTGTCAGATAAGATCTAACAACCTGATAACTAATTCAAATTTGAATTCAAATTAATTATCAAATATAATTAATTATTTGAATAAATATTAATCTTTCAAATTCAAATCCAATTTGAACTTATTAGATTATTTTCTCCCACTCAAATAAAGGTATTTAATTAATTCTACCAATTAATTAAATCCAAAATTTTCGAAAATAAATATTTAATTTATTATAATTTCGAAAAATTATAATTAATTAATTATTTAATTAAATTTCGAAATTAATTTAATTATTTAATATAATTTCAAAAATTATACAATAATTAAATATTAATTAATTTTATTAACTACAACTAATTTGTAATTAATTAATTAATTAATTAATCACTATTATCATATAATTGCATATTTGGCCTGAAGAACAAATTTCTTCTTAAATATGTCTTCAAACTATTTTCCCTTCATATCATCTCTTACCTTGAACAGTGTTGATAGAGCCGCTATGGGGAACTATGGACCTATAATTCCAAGCTCCAATAAATTTGAGATTATTAATTAAACTCTTTAATTCAATAATCTTAATTTATTAATCTCATGATTATTCCACTATAAATATGAGACTGCACTCTTGTAATTATAGACATTTCATTTACTGAGTACTTTATAATCATAAAGCATCTATTGATATAATCATTGCATACAACTTGACCCTCTAATAATGGTTCATAATTAATCGGGAATTAAATTACCGTCTTACCCTTTTAATTATCTCTTGTTTCCTTAAGTACCATTGACTCTACTAGTGAAGGTTAATTCATAACTAAATTATGAATTTGAGCTCAATAACCTTTCAGTCCCAAAAGTCAACCCTTAAGAGAACCATCATTCAATCTCTTACGAGAAGGCATAGATTCCATATATGTATACTATGTCCCCAGCCATCTATATTAATGAGTTCCCAAAACAAAATTTTCTAGCCTGATCATTTTGACAGACCCTAACAAGTGAATCAAAGAACTCATATAACATAAACAGGAGTTCATAGTAACTTCAGGATTAAGATCTATTTGTATATGATCATCAGTTGATATATTTGATTAATACTTCGAAACAGTATTTAACTAAGTATTAATAAACATATCTGGTCCAGTTCTATATATTCTCTAATATATAAAGCACCTCGACTAAAGTGTCCTACCACACTAGTGATCCAGATCTAGATCACATGTATTCATAATATTAGTGGATCGTACTTGCAGTAATTAATCTAAAGATTCCATAACTTTATTTTACTGCGAACTATTCAAGTTCATTTTTCTCAAACACAATCCTCTCGTACCAATACGTGTTTGAGATCACATATATGAACTTAGGAATTTTCCTGATATTTACATAATATTATCATAGAATAATATAGTCCATAAAATATATGCATAACAAATTCAATTCATTTATTTATTTCATAAAAACAATGTCTACTACATATGCTTTCAAGGCACATTTCCAACATACATATGTGATTATGTAACATACATGATTTATATGGTGAAATAAATATACATATGCATGTTTACGTGTATTAAATATGCATGTGGGTCTGTTCTCTTTAATAAGGGCATATTTGTAATTTTGACCCGTTGAGGGTATAAATGTAAATTATATATGCTTTGTGAGTGAGACCACACTGTAATGTGGATATATTTGAGATGTGTGACACGAGACGATCCTATTGAGCTACTTGGTAGAAAAGTCACATCGGGGGTTAATACCCGGCTCGAGGTGAGACTAGGGGTATTTTAGCAATTTGGTGTGTGTCACTGGGGATGTTAGAGTATGGGTTAAAGATAGGGGAAAATAGTAGTTTTGGGAAGACTAGCGGGATTAATTAGGGATTTTAGATGGAATTTGAGGTTTAGCGGGGAATGTGGCAAAAGACTAAATTGCCCTTGAGGGCGTTAAAGGGTAGGCTTAATAGGCAGAGGCATGATGGTCTTTTTCCTGGGGATAGCTCAGACTTAGCTTAGGCAAACTCTCATTCATGTTTCTTTCTGTTGCTCTCCTTTTTCTCCCTTGCAAGTGGTTCTCTCAAGCTTGTGAAGGGAATTTGTTGAGTTTCAAGCTTAGGGCTATCCTTGGTGGGAATTCGAAGCTAGGTCTTGAGGATTAAAGGTTATCATTCTAAAGGATCTAGCTGGGGGAGCTTGAATTCTAGGAGGTAATCTCAATTCTCAAGCTTTTAGTTTATGGTTTTTAGTATTTTTGTTGAAATCTTAGAGTTCTGAGTTTGGTTGTGTTTAGAGGGTTTGATGATTTCTTTGTGGTGGTTCTGTATTTCTAGTTAATTATGTGGTTGAATTGGATTAGAAATCGAGTTCGGGGTGGATTGGGAAGGATTTGCGATTTCTAGAATCGCAGAATTCTGGGTTCGCGGGGTTGTGTCGTGACCTGCATGAACTCAGAGGCCTAGGGGGTTTGCTGAACCACCTTAGCACTGCAGCGCTGGGTATATTGTGTCGCAGCACGTGTCCAGGAAATCGACTTTTAAGGCTCTCTGACTTAAGGAGGGTTGGGGTGCCTCTGATGAGCGATGTGGCTTAAATAGAGAGATTTATCCAGTTGGGGTTTTTAAGCTCGGGAACTCAAACCTAAGGGCTTGGGAAGGATTCTACTACCCTGTTTCGTAGAATTCAAGGTCCTAGAGACTAGGAATCAATTTTGAAACTTTTAATTGGTTTAGTCCTTGATGGATATCCATTATTATGATGTGACTAGGGGTATCGCCAGGCTCGGGAAAGAAAGGATCGTACTAGTTGTCATCCTACCCTATCGCAAAGGACCTGAGGTAAGAAAATCGTTTCTTGCACCCAGTGTAGGGCGTGTGCCCAAATTGTAGGGCATGGAAGGAAGTGTGCCATGATACTATTATAGTTGAATGTCTGTTATGAATGAATTTATGTTATTATAATTGTTGGTATTGAATTCCTGGTTGGGAGACCATTCATGGCATCACATGTGTAATGTGCGTTGTAGTAGTGGGGCCATAAAGCGGACTTGGGATCCGCCAAAGTGGCAGGGCCATTATGAAGATGGAATATCCATCCACTCAACATGAGTCTTATAATGTTTGGAAGTTATATTGTTTGAAATTATATATGAGTATGATGTGGTTATAGAGTATGCAATATATGATAATGTTATCTGCTTATATGTATGAAAGCTGGGTTTTCTTGCTGGGCCTCGGCTCACGGGTGCTTCATGGTTCATGTAAGGGCAAAGGAAAGCTGGACAAGCCATGAGTTGAAGAGATATGGGGCGGCGTGTACATACTCAACCTGCTCGACCGCCACGATCGAGATATTTTGGGGAACATGAGTTTAGTTGAAGTCCTGCCTCTTAGGTCGACTGAGTTTGTATTTATTTTTTAATGAACTTGTATATATTTGAAACCTTTGGGATCCCATGTAATTACTTAAGCTTTTAAATGAAAAGTCGAACTCTTTGGCCAAAAATTTTGATACTTAAACCATTGTTTAACCTTAATTGCACTTTTATGTCCAAATGACTTGCTTAACGAGTTAAGCACTATTTTTACCACACGGTGTAACGGGCCTGACTATCAGGGCATTACAATAAGTATATGTGAAAGGAGATCGTACGTCTCCATGGGAAACCAAAGTCGATAGTGTTGAATTGAGACCATTTATTTCCAAAGTTCTGAAAAGGGTCATAGAGGGCGATGAGTATAAGATTGGGATTTGGAATTATTTGTCACCTTTTAGTCAGATTGACAACCTGGAGGAAAAACCCAGACTCTAAGAATTTTACTTCGAATATATAGAACATTGAGGCAAATGCGGTCCATTGATTGGATTGTCACGGTGATGAATGTCGATCGACGACTAGGGTGACTCTGAATAAGATATTGTGAGATAGGGAGCGAGAACTACTCATTCTAGGAAATGAAACGAGGGACAAGAAGTATTCTGGTTCAGAATCGGTTCGAAGGACCAATGAAGATATTAAGGATTTTTAGGGCAGGAGTGTCTGCTTTATTGAAAGGACATATGAGTTTGCAAATTTAAATATGGGAACGTGGAGTTCCATGATTGGAGATTTCGTACTTCTCTGAGTATTGTGGACTAAAAAAATAAGATAGTTTGGGAAAGAAACAGGAGATCTGACTCTAGATTTGATAGACTTTTGAGATCCTAATAAGGATTAGGCCAGGGGCCTATAGATTAGCCTTACTCCGGCATGGGCAGAGGCTCATAAGGTGTTACTAGTGCCAATGTTAAGGAAATAGGTGTCGAGTACCACCCATGATTGGGTGAAGCGACCCTGGAATTTTAGTGGAACTTATTGTGTAAGGAAAAGCCAGTGGGAAATCTTGGATAGAAGAGATACAGTCTTACAGAATAAGACTGTCACTCTAGTGAGGGTGTTACAAAGAGATAGCAAGGTAAAGGACTTGACTTTGAAGTTATAGTCAGATTTGCGTAATTAGTATCCCAAGATGTTTGAGTAAATTTCGAGAACGAAATTTCTATAAGGAGGGGATAGTTGTAATGTCCCAAATTTGCTATTAAGGTTGTGTGCCTTGATTACTGTGTCAGGAGGGCATAATCGGATTTATATGTGGAATTAATTGGATATGTGTACGATTATGTGATATAAATGGTTTATATGGTAATGTGAATAATTATGCATGTTTATGTGTATTAAATATGCATGTGGGCATGTTTATATGGTAATGTGAAGACGCCCTGACTAGCACCGTAGTTGGCTCAACTAGAGAGAGGATATACAAACTCTCAAAGCACAAATGTAGCCGAGAGGCTATTGCCGGCACCAACTCCATGGAGGCCGACCAGATAATAAACCGAGGGCTGAACAAGATAGCCAGTGTAAGTTGCTTTTCTTTACCTGAGTTATTTTACTTTGTCATTTTTCTGCAATCATCTGATCTATTCACCTGATCGCAGGGATTGCTGACTATAACTACTGGTTGGTGCCGCACGGGGGCTTTGGTCACCCAAACTAAAGACTCCGACTCCAAGCACATTAAGGCGATAAAGGTGCTCAAGGGGAAGAACGCTGAACTACTCGAGAAAACACAGAACTACTCGGCAAGAACACCGAACTGATCGAGAAAAACTCCCAGCTGACCGAAGAGCTGCTGCAGTTCTGGACTGCCCTGGATAAAGCCAATGTAGACAAACAGAAGTTTAGGGAGTGTGCTAGACTTAACTGCCAAGAGGCCAAAAAACTTGAGGTTGATCTGATCGCGAGCAGAAAGGAGACTAAGGAGCTGGAGGGGCGCGTCCAGGAGCTCAAGGAGATGAATGCCAGCAACTTGGAAAAGTATAGGGAATCCACCCACCTTTGCTTCTATGAGTTTTGGAAGCATGACAGTGGGGCCAACTTCAACTATCTTTCCGAGCGCCTGAGGCGAACTCAAATAGCCTAGTGCACCGTTCGTCTGGAGGAAGAAGAAAGAGCCAAAATTCCTGCTTCCCCAAAAAATCTCCTTAGCAAAGGGGATTGATGGCGCGGAAAATTAAGCTGGAACTTCCGTCGACCAGGACACTCCTCAAGACCCTCCTGCCTCGTAGTCTTTTTATTTGTTTATCTTTTAGATACACGACCTACGGGTCGTGATGTAAAAACAATTTCTATTTTTATTACTGCATGGGCAGCTTTTTTCCTTTTAACAAACAATTACATCCGAGTAGTAATTGCTCACAGTGTAAAAGGATTCATTTTTCGTATTATATAATATTTTTATCTTATTATAACATCTGTTCTCATGAGCGAACTTAGCATAGTACTTTGGTTTGATTTAACAAAATAACAAAATTTTGAAAATACTCTAAGAACCCTAGCATGCTTTCACTTATTTTGTTCATGTGCTTACATACCTTTTGATATGCTTTGCTTACTAGATACCTTATATGCCCCCCAAGTTATTGAGGAACTTTAGGTCCTCGGTCACCTGCCTTGACTAAGACCTGTTCGACTATTTCTACTCGTGGGATAAGTTTTAAAATGAGAATACAGTAATACAACACACGTAATGAGCAAATACTTGTAATAAATACAATAGTTGGCAAGATTAACTAGCTGCGCTCAATCCATTTTATTTCTCGTAGTAAATGGACAAAACGTGTCTGTACGAGTGATCACCAATATGATCTTACACTAATAAGTGACCAATCACATAAAATGACCAACCCTTTTTCATAACTTGTATAAAGTAAAATTAATATACAAGCCAATTCTTTAAGAAGAATTGTTTATTGATAGTACTTGCGCAGGTGTTCTCCATTCCAATAGCGAGGAATGAGATCTCCATTTAAGCGAGCAAGTTTGTAAATGCTTGGATGGAGGACTTCTTCAATTTGGTACGGTCCTTCCCAGTTAGGCCCGAGTACTCCAGCGGCCTAGTCGCGGGTGTTGAGGAAAACCCTTCTAAGTACTAGATCTCCTACATTGAATTTCCTTTCACGTACTTTAGAATTAAAATACCAGGCGACCTTTTGCTAGTAAGCCGCTACTCGGAGTCGGGCTTGCTCGCGCTTTCCATCGACCAAATCTAGAGACTCCATCAATAGTTGGCTATTAGAGCCTTGATCGTACGTCATTCTCCGATGTGATGGCGGATCTAACTCGACAGGCAACATAGCCTCATATCCATAAGCCAAGGAAAATGGAGTATGGCTTGTTGCTGTGCAAAGGGACATTCTGTACGACCAGAGGACTTCAGGCAATTGCTCTGGCCATGCCCCCTTTGCTTCCTCAAGCCTTTTCTTCAGAGTATCCTTTAGCGTTTTATTGACTACCTCAACCTGTCTGTTTTCCTGAGGGCGAGCCATTGAAGAAAATCTCTTCATAATTCCATGCCGCTTGCAAAAATCCGTGAACAGATCACTATCAATGTAACGACCCAAAATCACTAATATGGCTCAAGGGCCTTGATTAGTGTGCCGGGAGGGCATAATTGGTTTATGTGTGAATTTATTGATTTAATGCATGATTATATGATAAGCATGCTTGTATGATTATATGAATGTAAATGTGGTTAAATGTTAAATCTATGAGAACCACATTATTATGTGGGTAGATCTGCAGCGAGCGATTTGAGGCGATCCTAGGGAGCCAGTCAGCGGGAAAGTCACAACGGGGCTTAATATTTGACTTAGGGTAAGTCAAGGGGTAATTCGAGTATTTGATAATTATCTGGGTTATCGGGTCATGGAAATAAATATATGGAGATATATTTGAGGTTAGGAGGCTTAGGCGGGAATATTGGGGAATTTTACCGTTTTGCCCTCAGGGACGTTTCTGGTAGCCCGAGCCTTGGGATTGACTTAATTAACTAAGGTTAGACTAAACAAAATAGAAACCAGTAGAATAAAGCATAAACCGACCCATTTTGATCCTCTTCTCCTTCTCTTCTCTTTCTTAAGGAAACTACTGAAATCTAAGGGAGTTGAGCTGGGAATTCAGTGACTTGGGCTTGAGTTTCGAGGGAATGGCTCAGTTTCAGCCAGGGAATTCAACCATAAACTAAGGTAAGCACTGAATTTCGTTTTTGACTAGTTGATTATAAGGTTTATGGGTTGAAATCTAAGGATTCATAGGTTCTTAATCTCAAGGTTGAATTAAGGTGGAAAGCTTGGGAGTTGGCTTGGATTTTTCTTAGAGAAGTGATTCTGCTGAGGAGGTAAGCTTGAATCCATAAATTAATGACTGAATTCTGGTGTTCCATTGCTAGTTTTTATGTTCTTAGGGTCCTGGGTTTCAGAAATCAAAATGGGATTTTAATGAGTTTTAAGCTAGGTTTTCTGTTGGATTATGTTCCTAGAATCATGTTAAAGGTCTTGAGATCAATAGGTGTTGGAATTAGGGTGCTTTGGGGTGGTTTTGAATAAGGTTAGGATGTTAGAAATGGTGGGTTTTCTGGGCACGAAGGGTTGGGCCGCGACTCTATTCTAGAGCGTTGCGGCCCTACGAAGCAAATGAGCCAGGGAGGCTCTGCTGAAGGGGAGCGCCGCAGCGCGTGTCTGCCTAAAGACAGGCTTAGCCTCTATTTTAGGGGCGGGCTGTGGCTAGGTTTCAGGGGCCGCAGCCCTTAGGTGTATTTTTGATCTTTTGGGGATTTTAAGCTCGGGAACCTAACCTAGGGTGTTCGGGATTGATTCCGCCACCGTGTTTGGTGAAATTCAATGTCCCTGAAGCTAGCATTATACCCGGAAACCTTTATTTGAATATTAATGGAATCTATTACCTTGGTTGTGACTAGGTGTTAAACTAGGGCTCGGGAAACGGATCGTGCTCATAGTCAGTGAATGTGGAAATTAAAGGTGAGAAAACTGCACCTAGTTGTGTATCTGTAATGGGACTAAGGGTTCCCTAATATGTATGCTTTGAAAGGATGGTAATATGCCATGTAAATAGTAAACCACGGCCTAAGAGTTCCCAAGGTTACACTAGCGCACAGGGCGCGGCTGGGCCACTGGTAGCCGAGGACAGCTTATTATGCACTGAGCTCGGTTTAAGCGGGCCGGAGTCAGTGGGGTAAACAGAGGGTGCAGCCTAAGTTGTCTGCCTTGATTATCATGTAACTTGATTGTTGTTAATGCTTAGTTGTATCTTCGATTCTGAATACGTGCTATGTGATTAAAATGAGTGTTAAGTGTTTGATCATGCTTGAAGGACTATTCTTCCGCTATTGTTGTCTGTGATGCATATTATGTTTTCTTGCTGGGCCTTGGCTCACGGGTGCTATGCAGTGCAGGTAAGGGTAAGGGAAAACTTGAGCAGCCCTAACTTGGAGAGCTTTGTGAGTTGAATGTACATGACCAGCTGCTCAGCCACCACGGTTGAGGGGAAAACAGGAACAGAGGATCCAGAAATGTCTGTTTTGCCTTAGAATGGTTAGTGGTTGTTTAAACTTTGGATGTTTTGTAAATTGACTTTCGAACGCTGTTCTTTTTTGGGATCCCATGTGTAAAATGTTTTGTTATATAAAATGTACACTTTAGAGACCAAAACCTTTTAACCCTAGTTCATTAGTGGTTTCAGTATCACGTTTTAACTAAATGACTTGATTAGCGAGTCCTGCATCTTTATAAACACACAGTGTAGCGGTCTTGGCTATCTAGAGCGTTACAATCAAACTGTGTGCCGTTGTCTGAGACAATTTTTCTTGGCAGTCCATAGCGACACATAATGTTCTTGACCAGAAAATCCTGCACTTTCTTGGTCGTTATGGTTGCAAGTGGCTCAGCTTCAGCCCATTTTGTGAAGTAATCAACGGATACTACGGCGTACTTGAAGCCGCCCTTTCCTATGGGTAAAGATCCGAATAGGTCTATACCCCAGACTGCGAATGTCCACGAGCTTTGCATCTGCTTTAGTTCATTAGGGGCTGCTCGTGGAATTTTGGAGAATCTTTGGCACTTGTCGCACCTTCACACAAATCCCATCGAGTCTTCATTCATTGTTGGCCAGAAGTATCCTTGCCTCAGGATCTTTTTTTTATAAACTCTGCCCCCCAGCATGGTCCCCACAAAAGCCTTTGTGGACATCTCTCATCAATTATTTGGCTTTCTCTTTTGAAATACACCCGAGGAGTGGCATTGAGTATCCCCTTCAGTACAAGATTCCATCGACCAAGATATACCTAGCAGCCTGCCGCTGAAGGGTCCTGGCTTTGTTTCTGTCCGTCGACAACACACCCTTCGTCAGGTACTCTATGTATGGTGCCATCCATGTATTTGCCGCCTGAATCACCAAAGAGGTTTCTTCTGTCTGGATGCTTGGTGTCGACAGCTGTTGAACTGGTACTATACTCAGGGTATCGGCATCCTTGGCGCTTGCTAATTTGGCCAAAGCATCAGCGTTCGAGTTTTGGTCGTGAGGTACTTGCTGGAGAGTATACTTCTCAAACTGGGCCAACAAATATTTTGCTTTATTCAAGTAGGCCACAATCTTTAGGCCTCGAGCCTGATATTCTCCAATGATCTGATTAACCACCAACTGAGAGTCACTGTAGATTTCGAGTGACTTTATGTGCATGTCTCTGGCTAACCGTAATCCTGCGAGTAGCGCTTCATACTCGGCTTCGTTGTGAAGCAGTGAAGTCGAATCTAATCGTGCAGTGAAATCGATGCCCTTCAGGCGTTATCAAAATCACTCCTGCTCCAGCGTGATGCTCATTAGAAGAACCATCTGTAAACAACTTCCATGAAGGGGTTTGGCTTTGAGGTTCAGGCTCTTCTGTTCCTTCTGGCTGTTCGCTATTTGGAAGACCAGTGAGCTCTGCAATGAAGTCAGCCAAAGCTTGTCCTTTTATTGCTGCTCGTGGTAAGTAAGAGATATCAAACTACCCAAGTTTAACCGCCCATTTCAACAATCGGTCTGCGGCTCCTAGTTTCTATAGAACTTGTCGTAGAGGTTGGTCGGTCAAAACTATGATCGGATGAGCTTGGAAGTATGGTCGCAGCTTTCTGGAGGCTAAGATCAAGCAATAGGCTAATGTTTCAATAGGAGGGTATCGTAGTTCCGCTCCTATTAGCCTTTTTCTTACATAATAGACGGCCTTCTACACGCCCTCTTCCTCTCTTACTAGAACAGGAGTAGTAGCATATTCCGTGATCGCCAAGTAGATGAACAAAGTTTCCTTATCGACTGGCTTTGATAGAATCGGTGGTTGCGACATGTGAGTCTTTAAAGCTTGAAAATCCTGCTCACACTCCTCCGTCCATTCGAACTTCTTGTTGCCTCTGAGCAGATTAAAAAATGGGACGCATTTGTCCGTAGATTTGGAGATAAATCTACTTAAAGTAGCAATTCTTCCGATTAAGCTTTGAACATCCTTGATTTTTTTCGACGATTTCATATCGACCAGGGCTTTGATCTTCTCGGGATTAGCCTCAATTCCGCACGAGTTTACTATAAATCCTAAGAATTTTCGTGATCCAATTCCAAAGGAACACTTGAAGGGATTCAACTTCATCTGATATTTATTCAAGACATTGAAGCACTCTTGCAAGTCCCCTATATGTCCTTCTGCCCTCTTTGACTTAACCAACATGTCATCGACATATACTTCCATGTTTGTACCGATCAGCTCCTTGAACATGTGATTGACTAGTCGTTGGTAAGTCGCACCATCATTTTTCAAACCGAAAGGCATCACTTTGTAATAGTAAAGCTCTGTATCGGTCCGAAAGCTAGTGTGATCCTCATCAGGAGGATGCATACTGATCTGATTGTACCCAAAGTATGCATCCATGAATGAGAGGATCTTGTGCCCTGCAGTGGCATCGACCAGCTGGTCGATCCTAGGGAGTGGGAAACAATCTTTAGGGAAAGCTTTATTAAGGTCTGTGAAATCCATGCATGTTCTCCACTTGTCATTCGGCTTAGGAAACAGTATGAGATTAGAGACCCATGATGGATAAAATGCTACCCTAATGAATTTGTTCTCCTTTAGCTTCTCGACCTCTTCCTTTAAAGCTTTTGATCTGTCTTTGTTGAGTAGCCTCCTTTTCCGTTGTACTGGTGGAAAACTCTTGTCTATGTTCAGGACATGGCTAATGACCACAGGGTCTATTCCGACCATGTCCTTATGTGACCAGGCAAAGACTTCCTCGTTTTTCCTTAAAAATTCCACCAATTCTTGTTTCGTTGTTGTCTCTAAGTTTTTACCGACTTTCACAACCCTGGTCGAATCTGCTTCATCGAGTTGGACCTCTTCAAGGTCCTCGATGGGTCCTATCTCTTCATCAAAATCCCCAAAGCGAGGATCTAAATCTCTGTCCTCACTTTGGGCAACACCCTATTTGGTGACACAATCACTTGATTGGGCTTGTACTTCACTAGCCGTGTGCACCTCTTTCCCGGTGGCTTCCCTCGATCCACCTTTCTTCGCCTTAGATATCGAGGCATTGTAGCACTCCCTCGCTTCCCGCTGGTTTCCTAACATGCATCCTACCCCTGTGTCAATTGGGAATTTCATGGCAAGGTGCCAAACTGAGGTGACGGCTTGCAGGTCGACCAAAATTGGCCTCCCAATTACAGCGTTATACGCTGAAGGACAATCAACTACTATGAAAGTAGTGAGTAATGTCCTATTTGCAGGTGCAGTTCCTGTTGTAACTGAGAGCCTAATCTACCCTATCGAGGCGAGCCCTTCGCCAGAAAAACCATATATGGTTTGGTTTCACGGCTCCAGGTCCTTGACGGACAACTTCATCCTTTCCAGTGAGGACTTATACAAGATGTTGACTGAGCTTCCTGTGTCAACCAACACCCTTTTAACCATCATGTTGGAAATTTGGACGTCAACGACCAGCAGATCAAAGTGTGGGAATCGGATGTGTTGAGCATCATCTTCAGAGAAGGTTATCAACTCCTCCTCTGTTCGAGCATTCTTTGGTGAGTGATCTTCTACACTCATCATCTCGATGTCCTGGTCGTGGCGTGAGGTCCAAGCGTATCGCTCTCTTGCTTTCCCGCTATCCCCTGCAAGGTGTGGACCACCACAGATGTTGAGTAACATACCTACCACAAGAGCTGGTTGTAAAGGTGGCGAGCGTTGGGGTGCAGGCGCCTGCTCATTTCCACCTTGGGCCTCTCGCTGAGACCCTCCTGCGTCTCGTATGTATCTCCTTAGGTGTCCCTGCCTGATCAGGAACTCGATCTCATCCTTCAACTGGTTACACTCATTGGTGTCATGTCCGTAGTCGTTGTGAAAACGACAGAATTTTGTCGTATCTCTCTTGGAGATATCCTTCCTTATAGGCGCTGGTCGCTTATAAGGGACATTGGCATTGGTCGCCTGGTAGATCTTTGCCCTACTTTCGACAAGGGTCGTATAGTTGGTGAATCTTGGCTCATATCTATTGCCTTTAGGGCATTTATTTTTAGATGTGATGGCTCATTGCCCGTCCTTTTTCCACCATTTCTGCCATTTCCATTCCCGTTGCCTTTGTCGTTGCCATTGGGTTTATCTGACCCATTGGCGGCCTTGGCGAGATCTTCCTTTGGTCCCTTATCTTTCGTGGGTGACTTCCCCTCGTTGGCGATCGCATCTTCGAGCTTGATGTATCGATCAGCTCGATCCAAAAATTCCTAGGTACTCCTTACCCCATTCTTTCTCAGGCTGTTCCATAGGGGAGAATGACGTCTAACCCCAACAGTTAGGGCCATCATTTTTCCCTCGTCGCCCACTGTTTTGGCTCCAGCCACTGCTCGCATAAAGTGCTGGACATAGTCCTTTAAGGTCTCTCCCTCCTTTTTCTGTATCTCGACCAGCTGGTTGGCCTCTGTGGGGTGTATGCAACCCACGTAGAATTTTTCGTAAAATTCCTTTACGAACATTTCCCACGATACTATACTAGCAGGAGGGAACTTAAAGAACCACTCTTGGGCAGTGTCAGACAGAGTGGCAGGGAAGATCCGCAGCGAGCATCGTCCGACACCTTCTGAATATCCATTTCTACCTTAAACTTGTTCACATGAGATACCGGGTTCCCGTACCCATCAAAGTTCAGCAGTACTAACATTTTTCACTTGCTGGGGGTTTCTGCCACAACAATCCTCTGCACAAACATAGTGTCTCTCCTCTAGTCGTACTCTATGTTGGATGTCTGGCTCCCGACCAGCTGTTGTACTGCCTGGTTCAGAGCATCAATTTGAGCCTGAACTGCGTCTGGGATCGCTGGGGCGACTGGGCCGGAGGAGCGTACTCATCATGCCTCTCGCGTCTGTCATTGAGTATGTCCCTCAAGTCATCATCCCTACACCTTTGTTCGCTAACGCCCAGGCGATCAAAGATGTTATGTTGTCGGGGTTGCCCCCCAGCGTTATGGCTCACATGCCTATTTTATCTTGGTAGGGGATTTCTATCTCAACCTCTTTCCTTATGCCTTTGACCAGCATTCCCCCTGCTGGAATCGACCTCATTGTAGTCATGGCCATCCCTAAACTGTGGCCGACTATGGTGCAACCGGCTGGTCATGCAGTTTCCTCCTCTGGCTGGTATCTCCCAAGCGTCAAAGCGAGGCCTGCGCTGGTCGGTGGGTCCCCGTGCATTATTATGTCATGGGGGGGCCCTGACCGCAAAGCCTGACTCGTTATGCCTTTTGTTGGTAGAAGGACGTTGCCCCTTGCTCGATGGAATTGGCTCATCATCCCCTGGGCGTCTAGGGATGTGGGGAGACTTCCCGGCCCTATTCTGCCTCTGGCGCTGGGGATTGTTGTGACCAGCTTGAGAGGGTGGTTATTTCTCAGGATCCTAAATCGGGACATCATCCTGCGCAACAGGTGGCTGATTCGGCCTTTGAGGGCTTGCCGGCTGAAGCGGAGGACTTGGATTAGGGGCCCCTTGTGGTGGTGCACTTGGTGGCTAATCCGGTTGAGAGGTCGGCGTAGCATGTCCTTTGGCCAACTAAATGGCTGCTTCAAGAGCGGTCGTGGCATCTCTCTGTCGACGATCCATTTCTGCCTGCCGCTCATTCAGCTCTTGGCACGGACGCTCAATCTCCCTTTATTGTAGCGCCAAGGTCTCTATTGCATTCTCCTTATTGACCCTCAGATTGGCAAACTCATCCTGCAACACGCCCAGTGTTGCCCTCAGCATCTCAGAATCCATTTACTCCTCTTCAAAATCCAAGTGTGGTTCATTTTCAGCCACATTTGGAGGAGGTTGAGATGATGCAGTGCCAGCAGCCTGTCCAGCTCTCTTGGATGTCTTCGCCACTTGATTCTCTTCAAGCTTCTTGAGTTCAACTCTCAATGAAATCACCAAAATGTTGACCCTCGATTTGGCCAACGACACGGAGTCAAAATAATGACAAAGAATAAAAAGGAAATTAAGAAGTGAATCAAATGGGAGGAAAGTGACACAAGCGATTTATAGTGGTTCGGCCCCAACTGTGTGGTAATAACCTACATCCACTTAGTTTTCTTATTGATGTTGAATCCCAATGCTGTGATCAAAGAACTAGGGTTCTTGAGTTTCACAAGCCTTCGGAGAATTTCAACTTTCTTTGGATAATCACACTATGCTCTCTCTTTGAGTATTCAAGCTCCAGGTTCAAAATTCCCTTCCTTGAGCCCTCTCATTCATATTTATAGGCTCAAGGGGGTTATATGGGCCTACAGGCCCTAATTATCCTTAATATCATCGTATCAAGGCAATAAAGAGAAAATATAATAAATGTAGTCATTACAAGATTGCGTATCTTAAAGGAAATAAATTGAAGCATGCGACCAGACTGGTCGCATCTAAACACGAGATTTGATGAAGCAATAGGCATATGGTCGATAGGCGAACAACATCCTTTCACTTTAACGTTGCCACGTGTTAACCACATATAATAAATTCTTGCCACGTCATCAAGAGCCATTTTTGGGTAAACAAACGTTATACAAATAAACAGAAGTGTCGATTGCACTTAACTAACTGTATTGATTGTTGAGATTGGATTATGTGTTTGATTGAGCAGATTATTATTGCTAAGCTTATTGCTTATATCTTGTTGCTAATTGAATTTATCGATTTAATTTTACTATTTATATATTGTTGCTCAGGGGTGCTATGTGGTGCAGGTAAGGGAAAGGGAAAGCTGGACCAGCCATGAGTTAGAGAGCTACAGGGGCAGTGTGTACATATGCAGCCTACTCGACCGCCATGGCCAGGATAGTCTGGGAGGAACTAGGGTTGAACCTTGTTTTGCCACTTAGGACGACTAATTTGTATTCTATTTGTCTTTTATTAGTATGTAACCACTTTTTGGGATCCCGTGTATAAACTTAATATTTTAATTAAAAATAATGACTTTGTTGATCAAAAATTTTAATACCTAACCTTGATTTAGTCTTTAATTATACATTTAAGTCCAAATGACTAGCTTAGCGAGTTAAGCACTATTTTAAATACACAGTGTAACAGTCTTGGCAAACTAGGGCATTATAGCACTTTCGGGGATTCGGCTTCATTCCAAACCTGCGAAGCACCGAAAAAACCTCCGTGAGGTTCTTCACATGGTCGGGAGCTATTCTAGACTTTGCCAGCATGTCTTCTACATACACCTCCATATTCCGTCCCAATTGTTCTTTGAGCATATGGTTCACGAGCCTTTGGTAGGTGGCCCTAACATTCTTCGGTATGAAGGGAATCACCTTAAAATAGTAAATTCCTTTATCTGTTCAGAAGCTAGTATGCTTTTGATCGGTGACATGCATGCTCGTTATACCCCGAGTATGGGTCCATGAAGGACAAGAGCTCGTACTCAGTGGTGGCATCGACCATCTGATCGATCTTCAACAGTGAGAAATAGTCCCTAGGGTAGGCTTTGTTAAGGTTGGAGTATTCTATGCAGGTCCTCCAGGTACCATTTGGTTTAGGCATGAGGACCGGAATGGATACCCACTTGGGGTAATGGGCATTCCAACTGAATTCATTTGTAAGTAGCTTTTCCACCTCCACCTTTAGGGCCTCTGCTCTAGTCTGATCAAACTTCCTTTGCTTCTGCTGAATCGAAGTGATGTTGGGATCGACATTCAAGGCATGGAAAATGATGTCCGGGTCAATGTCGGTCATGTCGGAAGTGAGACCAGGCAAAGACATCCTGATTTTTCTAGAGAAAGGCCAGGAGCAAGTCTCAGACCTTCGCCTCTAGATTGTTCCCATTTTTTGTCCTTCTGTTAGGGATGGAAGCATCTAGAGCCACCTCCTCGACTCCCTCCATGGGCTGACCGCCATCTCTTCCTGAACCCGTGGGTCCAACTCATTGGCTTCCTCAACCAGCACTGCCTGCACTTCCGCATCCTTAGGATGAGATTGTGCGAGCCATCACCTCGACTACCATTATTGGTTGCCTGAGGAACACATTGTAGCATTGCCTCGCCTATTTTTGGTCTCCTCAGACTGTACCGATTTCCAACTCCCTAGGAAATTTAATGCATAGATGCCGAATGGAGGTGACAGTGCCGAAATCCACTAAGGTTAGACGTCCCAAAATGGCGTTATACACGGAGATTCAAACAACCACCACGAAAGTGCAATATTTGAAGGCCCGGTGAGGCTCTTCCCCCAGTGTCACGAGCAACATGATTTGGCACATTGGTATGAGACCTTCCCTAAAGAACCTATATAGAGTTGAGGTGCATGGGGACAAGTTGCTTGTGGTCAGCCCGATCTTCTCATAAGCTGACTTGAATAGGAGGTTCACTGAACTCCCGTTGTCTACAAGGATCTGAGCCACCATCTTATTGGACACCTAGCTCTCGATCACTAAAGGATCGTGGTGTAGAAAGTGAAATCTCCGAGCACCATGCTCAGAGAATGTGATGACTTTGTCCATCATCCGCGACATCTGGGCTGGCAATTGATCTAATGCCAATAGCTCATCATCATGGTTTAAGGCTCGCACGTACCTATTTTTTTAGCCTCTAGAGGTGCCCCCCAAGTGGGGTCCTCTCGAGATAGTCTCTACTCGGTCGTTCACTAGAGGAGGCCTGTTTGCTATCGACTATGGAGGAGTTGTGGGCACCAGGCTCGGAGATTGGGGAGCCCCACCCCGAGCATATTGGTGGAGGTGTCCCAATTTGATGAGGTTCTCAATGTCATCTTTGAGCTGGCGACACTCATTGGTGTGATGCCCTACATCGTTATGAAAGCAACAAAACTTGCTGGGAACTCGCCTCTCCCTGTCCCTCCAGATGGGTCGCGACTTTCGATAATGGACATGCTTCTTCGCAGCCACAAAGATGTTCTCCCGAGAGTCCACTAAGCCAGTGTACTCGGAGTACTGCGAGACATACTTCTTGCCAGGGGCAGTTCCCTGTCCAGTCTGCGTTGTTCCATCGCCTTTGGGCTTTCTGCCCTTGCCCTTGCCTCCATGTCTACTGCTACTGGGGTTTGAGTGGGTGCGGTGGACTAGGATGGAGCAACAACTGCAGCACTGGATGCAGGTTGATAAGCATTGTACCTAGTGGGCACTGCTCCATATCCCATCAGAGCCGCACTGAATCCAACGGTTGGCATGGCACTAAATTCAGCTGGCAGGACACTTGGACTGGACTGGGCTCCCAGTATACTAGGTTGGACAGGAGTGTAGGGTGGATATTGGGTCCCCAAAGCCATGGGGCCAGACCCCGTTGGAGCAGGAAAGGCGAATGGCCCTCCGAATGCTCCAATTTGGGCGTCTTCCTTGCTGGTATATTCTTGTGCTCAGTGGATGAAGTTGTCGAGTCGTCAGCACCCTCTCCGCTAGAGGTTATACCACAATTGGCACCCTACACGAATTTCGACCTGTAAGGCCATTAGCTATTGGCTATCATCGACCCTCTTGGTCCTCGCAGCTTCCTCCTTGAAGCGTTTGATGTAAGCTTTGAGGGTTTCGAAGGGTCTTTGCTTTATGTTGGCCAAAGCATTGACCTCAAAGCTCACCTTCTGAGCTGCTATGAATTGTCTCTGGAATGAAGATGATAGTTGGTGCCACTAATGAATGGATCCCGACCTGTGTTTCTTGAACCATTCATTTGTTGGTCCTATCAAGGTTATCGAGAACACATGACACTTGGAGTCTTCGGAGACGCGAGGCACTGACATCAACCTATTGAACTTTGAGAGATGGTTGGTGGGATCAGTGCTGCCATCAAAAGATGTGATGGTAGGCATCTTGAAGCCCTGTGGCAAGGAGGCTTCCACAATGTTGGGAGCACACGGCTCCCCATCCTCATCCTCCTAGTCGGAGTCATGGCCCTTTCGTCGGGCCATTCTCAACATGATCCTCTACAAGCTCTCTAACTCCGCGAAGAGCGGGTCATGGTCTTAGTTAGCACTTTGGGTCGAGTTATTTCTCTTTCTAGGAGTTAAGGTTGTCCCTAAGGTCTGATTGACCTTTCTTCGTAGGTCCACGCCCGTGGGCCATGCTACACCGACGAGCATTCAGGTCATTCCGTAGGTCAGTCTGACCTCGGAAGGCACCACCGTCCTCAGGGTATGCTACTTTTGTTTCCCCATCAGACTCAATATTCTCATTGTTAACCGAGATGGTAATGTCGCGCCCTCGATTAACGAAGGTGTTTCATTTGCTGGTTCCTTGGCCATGGCTCCTATGGTGATGGTGAGGTGCTGGAGGAACACCACCTCAAGGCCTCGCGCGATCCACATTGGGGCACTTGGGTGGAACACCTTGGGCTCCAAGGTCGCTGTTGGCCTGGCGGTTTCCTTTATCCCCACTAGCCGGCCTCGGGGTCTAATTGTCTTCGGGGGTCCAACAAGCCTTCTTTGGCTTGGGAGCAGGGTTATTGTCGACCTTACCTTTTCCACTATCTTGTGGCACATGTGAGGTTCCAACTCCAGCTAGGTGCACAGGGGCACGCCAGCTAGCGGATCTCACGCCACCTCAGCTGGGTGCTCGGGTGACACACCGGCTAGGTTGACAGGTGGCATTCTAGCTGGGTTCATAGGCAGCACACCAACTGGCAGCCTAGATGGTACTTTGCCATGGAGGTCCAGTCGCAGCCCTTGGGCTGCCAGAGTAGCCCTCATGGCGTTAACCATCTCTTGCAGGGCGGCGATGTTACACTATTGGGTGTCGATCTTCTGTTGCTGAGTGGCCACCATGTACTGAAGCGCCACCACTTATCGTGTCCCCTCCACATCCATAGGATGAGGATATTCCTCCTCATAATACTCATCATCACCTTCGTCATCCATGTTGTCGTATTCCATCGTCTCAGGGAGGTCTTGCAGTGGTAAATGATTGGTTTCTTCTCTGTCAACTATGTCGTGAGAGTGCATTTCTTCGAGTGGTCACCATGACTATGTGTTGGGAAAACTTATACAGAATCTTGTTTATTTTCATGTAAATCTTATATTAAACAATCTAATATAAGACAACCTAGAACATGTTTCTATAATTGAATTTAAACAGAGATAATGATAAGAACACTTACATTATACGCAGTGGAATGTATTAGGCATTCCTTCAATTTCTCTAACCTTTGAATCCTTTCTGTCGCAGGGTATCACCAAGAAACTGAATTGATCTTCAAATTTCTTCACAGCCAGCCAAAGTATCCTTAGAATCACCTAACTAGAGTGGGCAATTCTCAACACATGAGATAGATACAAAGAGAATTTAGAGGCTTAGAAAAGGACTTTTTGTTGTAGAGAGAATCTAAAACCTAGAGCATCAAGAATAGAACTTCATAAATCTTCTTTTCATCTATTTTTTCAACTATAACTTACCATTTCTTTTATAGGCTCAATTAGGTCATTTATTTAATGAAAATAAATAAAATAATAGGTAATATCAGTCATTAGGTTAAAATTATCACGGGCTTTAGGCCCGTGAAATTTCTCATCTAATTATAAGATCGTTGGACTTAAAATCAAGGCCCATATCATTTTCTATTGATTACTTAATTACATTTTTATTTAAATCCTTTATCAAATTAATTATTTATAGTTTGAACCTTGATTTAAACTTATTTATTAATTTAGACACTAATTTATCTTAATTAATAAATCTACCCTAAAATCTCTTTTCTTCTCTAAATTGCATAATTCTGTGAAACTATCCAAAATTGACCTGGTCAACTTTGATAATTCTAATTGATATTAAATCAATTAATTGAGACTATCTAAATGATTTTATCCAAGGTATAGTGGGGACCATGGGCCTATGAAATCAAGCTCCAATAAGTTATCATAAATTTAACAAATAAATTTACTAACTTATTAATTTCTCATGACTCCACTAAAAACTCAAAATTGCACTATTGAATTAATAGAACGCTCTAGAACCAATATAGATACGTTATTAATTATCCATTGTTACAACTATAATTGTCACTCAATCCTCTATAGACGGTCTACAGTGAGATGGGACTAAAAATATCATTTTACCCCTCATTGTATTTTATCCTTAAAATACTTAGTTCCTTGTAAATGATATTTCAATAAACTAATATTAATTACTGAAATGAGATCTCTATCATTTAGCACCTTGAACCAAACTAAAAGGAAACCATTGTTTTACTTCTTCATCAAAAGCTATAGATGTTCATATCTATGATTAACAGTCCCACTAAATTATACTACCAAGTTCCCAAGATGTAAGTATGGGCTAGTCCGTAGGGTAAGCTGGTGACGAACAAGTCAAAGAACTTAAATAATACAACCAGTTAGAATACTAACCACTTAAAATTGAGATTGAATTGACCTATAGTCAACTATATGATACGACTAGAATAGATAATAACGGTATGTTTACTTATCCTATCTACTATCAATATCAGTCTAGTTTGATGTAAAAAATACATTTGATCTAATCTACTTTGCTAATGTTCTGGAAAGAACATAACGCTACAATGTGTAAGTAGATTATATCATGTGTTGACTGTGATTTTATCCAACGACGTAAGAACGTCAACTACGACAAGCCTTCAAGAGAATTATAAACGACAACAGACAGTTTTTATCAATGAAAGTAAATAACACGAGATTTTATAATGGTTCAGCCCCGATGATCGGTAATAGCCTAATCCACTTAGAGATTTTATTACTGTATTCACACTCAAGATTAGATGAATAGCGTCAACTGAGTTTCTTCAGTGCAAAATATTCCAGAATACAAAAAGGGGTTCTCTCAGGGAAAAACACTTTCTCTCTCTAGAACACAGGTTAACTCTTAATTTTTCCAAAAGTCCTTTTCCGATCCTCCCAACTCTCTATTTATAGACCTGGGATTCTCAACTGATATCCCCTTTTGATTGGGATATTTCATTATTCACCTTATATTTATATTGCAAAATAAATGTTTAAAATACAACTGATCCCTAAATTCGAGTGAGGAGTGAGAGATTCCCGGATGCTTAGACCAATTCTCACTGAAGTAGTTTTGGGCAGTTTGACGTAGTCTCTCATGCATGTTGATTACTCTTCAAGCTTCTCGTGGGTCAAAGATGGCATGTGCATGGCTCTCCTCGGACCAAAGATCATGTAAGTTTAGCTCTCCTCGGACCAAGGTGGTCCGAGGCCACTTCCTTTGCTCCTTACCTCGAGCAAGTCCGAGGTATACTCCTTCATTGTGTCCGATCGGACACAATGGTTCTCTCCTTGGCTTAAGGTGGTTTGAACCACCCTCTTTGGCATCTCAACTCGGTCAAGCCCGAGCCCATTACCTTCAATCAAGGTCCGATCGGACCTTGAACTCTCTTCCTCAGACCAAGGTGGTCCGAGGTACCTCTTCACGCCATCTCCTCGAACCAAAACGGTCCAAAGGCTCCTCTCCCATGGGCATGTCCGATCGGACATGTTGCCCTTCTCCTCGGACCAAAATGGTTTGAGCCTCTCTATTTCAACCAAGGTCTGATCGGACCTTGCAATCTTCTCCTCGGACCATGGAGGTCCGAGCTTACCTTCCTCTTCTTTCTAACCTTGTTCAAACCCGAGCCTACCTCTTCCATAGCATACCCGATCGGCCATTATGTGGCTTTCCCCTTGACAAAAACTTGAGCCTTGGTCATTCTCTTTGGACATGTTCGAGCCAAACTTAACAAGAGGTCCCCTAAGCTTAGGTCCGATCGGACCTATTGCTTTTATCCCTTGAACCAAAATCCAAACCTCCCCTTCAACTTCTTGGACTTGGCTTCAAATCAATTATTAGGGTCCTCAAACTGGGGTTTGAGCCAAGCATCCCTTAGACCAAATATTCTCTTCGGTCGGGTGTATTTGGCTTGACTATCTGTCCAATTTCTTAACTGATGTATTGGGCCATTGCTAAGCCAGATCACCCCACTAACTCATGCCATGTGCCAATTTTACTGCCACGTCATTCTTTTCAAATTTTTGGGATAACATTTGCCCCCAAGTTTATTATATGATTCATTCACATAATAAACTTTTTCTCCAGCTGACGTCATTATAAAAAATAATAACTGTTCATCTTCATGCAGCAGACCCGATCACTGCAAAAATCCACCCATGATCGTGGAGAGAAAAATAGTCCCAGAATGCCAAAGGTCCAAAAGTAAATAAAAAACCCACTTTTTTCCCCTTAAATATCCCCACTTTACACTCTCTTCTTTACACATACAAAAATTACTCTCAAAATCCTCTCATCTTCTCTTTTGGCCGAAATCCCCAAGAACCTCTTCTTCTTGCCGACTTCACAAGCTTCAAGGGGGAGCTCTTCATCTTCAAGCAACCTTCAAGCAAACCCAAAGTTCTCCAACCTTGGGTAAGTCTTCTTTTCCATGCCTCTTAGATTGTTATATTTTTTTTTCAGAAATTCTCTAAAAAAAATTGCCATGGCCGAACCCCATTGCTTTGAATGTTCTTGTGAATGTTTTGTACAATGTGTTTGCTTGTTGTCTTGATGAGGTTTGTGGCATGGGTAACCCGAATTTACCCCTAATTTCATAGGAATTTCAAGACAATTTGGCTATTTTGACATGAATATGAACATGGGTTTTGAGGGTTTTGATAGTGTAATGGGTTTCTAAGAACATGAAGGAAAACCTTTCATTTTTATGCTTTGATCTTGTTTTTTATATATGTGAATGATGGAATGTGTTTAAACTAGGGATTTTTAGGGCTTTGCCCATTTGATTTGGATTTGGGGTAGGCAAAGTATGCAATTAGGGACTATTTTTTATATGGTTTTTGCCCAGAAATTCTGGGCATACGTGTGGTCCGATCGGACCACACTTTGTCCTCCTCGTGAGCCCACGTTCGATCAGAGATGATGAGCTATGGCTGAAGCTTGAGGCGTGCATCTCTTCTGAACGAGGTGAGAGGATTACTTCCGATCGGGCATTTAAAATTTTTAGGCAAGTGTGTGGTCCGATCGGACCACACTTGCCTTCCTTTGCATTGAAGTGCCCAGTCCTCTCGACAGCAAACTTTGAACCCCCCTAGACACCCTTGCTCGATCGGACATGAATGGTTGCTGCTTGTTAGGAGTTTTGGAGGCACAAGGCATACCAGGCGGACACTCAGACTGTGGGTGCGTATCTTCTCCTCGGGCGTGCTACGTCCGATCGGACGTCCTGGGGACTTCACGTGGGGCTCGCGCGGTGGCGAGGCAGGACGTCTTCTGGCCAGATTGTGTCCGATCGGACCAATATTATTTTTCTCTAGGCTCGCATGGATGCATGGTTCCTTGACTCCATTAGCTCTGAACACCCCTTTGGTCATGAGTATCCAACTCATCTTGGCATTCGATCGAATGCAATATGCTAAGTCACCCCCTAGAGTAAGCATACGGTCTGATCGGACCGTCTTCAAATTCCCTTGGCTTGTACGCCTTTTTGGTCATGCTCACTTAGTGGGTCTAGGCATCCGATCGGAGGCATAAGACCATTCCCTTGAGCCTAAAATGTGGTCCGATCGGACCACACCTAATTTCTTAGGCCTTGGCCTTCTTTCCTTCCAAATGCATAACCAACCTCTTAGCAAGTTAACTTACCTCAAAAGTCCCCCTTTCTATAAACTTTAATAAGTTCAACACCCCAAGTACTTTTTTAGGCATTCTTGAGCATTAAAATTATTTTTTCCATGTGTTATATTTTTATAACTTAGACAAAATTTTCCAAGTATAAAAATAACTCTTATTTTTGATGAATTTTTTCTGTATGGTTACTCACCTCCCCATTTTTTATTCATTTTTGTAGATGAATCGCTCTGACTATAGGGGAGGTGACAATCATACGGACTCCGAAACATCCGCCCCACAAACAATCGAGACTCCCTTAAATAACGATTCCTCACCAAACTCGTCTACTGGTTGCACTCCAGAGGACCGTCTTTGCCGTTTCAAGCAGATCCTCCCTCGCTCAGCCTTGTATCTTCTCCACGAGGAACAGTTCCTTCGACAAGCTTCTCAGTCGACGATGAGGGTGAAGCAATCTAACAGGCTCCCTCAGGAACATGATCCGCAGGTTGCCCGCAGAGCGGTGCAGAAGGTGGTAAAGCGCAATCAAACCCGCACTACCACAACTTCAAGAAAACCTTCTCAGGAATTTGTTACGGCGATCCAGGATTTGGCTGTCGAAAAGCCACGTAATGAGGGGGAAGAAGAACCCTCCTGGTTCATCGCTGATGCTTCAAAACTTAACCCTGTGCTATTTCAAAAACACATTGAAGCTTTAGGCTTGAGCGGGGCAAACGTGATATGCCCGGGCTCGCATCAAAGAGCTAATAGGCCCGGTGGGAGATACTGCGCCTGGTCCAGGCATCATGTGCATGCTGGAGCAACACTCCCGCTACACATCTATTTCCGGTCTGTAGCAGATTACTTCAACGTCTCCCCATTCCAGATTGCACCGAATGGGATCCAGGCACTCTCGGCGTTGTACATCCTTTACTTCCTGAATGGTTGGGACTAGCCCACCCCTCACGAGGTGCATTACCTGTTTGATCTTAGGACCAATCCTTCCCACAACAACTCAGGCTGCTTCCATTTTTATCATAGGCAGAGGGGGATTACATATCTCAACGGTATTTCTCATAAATCGAACCCCGGGAAGTATCATAAAGAATACTTCCTTACACTGGACATTGAGGCCAACAATTTGGCCTTTACACGCTTGGGTCCATTCGAGCGACCTTTGCCTACTAAAGGGATATTCAAGCGGGCCCAGAAGTTGGCTAACATGAGTCTTAAAGAGAAGGATGTGAAAAGATTGGTCACCTTGGACCTCCTTCAGATTGTGGGCCTGGTGCCGTGCGACCAAGATTTGGCGGTGGAAAGTACCACCGGGGAGGACGACACTACCGATCAGTCCAACGCGGGGACGGAGCTAGTGACTGATCAGCTTTCTCCTGGACCTTCTCCGCTTTCTCATAGACCTGGCGACTTAGTCATTAGAGAACCCGATCCTCAGCGCAGATCTACTATTCTCGCTCAGCCTGGGAAAGGAAAAGCTATCCAGGTTGATGGGGAACTTAGCTCATCCTCGGACGACGAGGATGAGTTCCTTGATCAGATCCTCAACGCAGGTAACACATGTCTAGTGAAAATAGGAATATTTTTTATAACTCGGTAATTAGAGAGTAACAAAATTGTAGCATACACTTGTACACGTTTCATTATGTTTATATCTCTAACAACCTTATGTTTTCACCCTTTGCAGATTCAGACATGTTCAGAGAGTGCGTTGCTTCAAAGAGGAAAACTGGTGATGGAAGTGGCTCTATGCCTCCACAGAATATTCAGAAGGTAGCACCGCCCAGTCAAGGGAGGCAAACTGAGGGGGACCGACTACACTTCCACCATTGACTACCTCTTCCCTTCCTCCTTCTGCGAGCCTAACTCCTACTCACCAGGGTAGTTCGAGTGAGCTCTTTCGTGCTGTTAGCGACCTGGGCAAGGGACTTCTTGAGGATATTGGCCATGATGCATCAACGCTTCAAAGCCTAGACTCCTACCCTCGACTTAGTGTTGAATTCGTCTTGAAGAGAGGACTTGCTCAACTGATGAAGGTAAGTATTTTTCTCTTAGGACAATTTATTATTAGTATTTCTGCATGTAATAACCTTTTGTCTTCCATGTAGTCACTTGTTACCATTGGTCACGCTTAGCTCCGAGCCGTAGACTACAAGGAGTTGATCAAGGTGCTGAACGATCAACTGGTGGAGGCCAAATCCAAGCTAGAGCAAGCAGAGAGGACCGTAGCTGAACGAGACGAGTCTCTCAAGAAGCTTTCTGACGAGAACCAGAAGCAGGCTCAAAACAATGCTTCCTTGACAACTCAATTGGAGAAGTAGTCTCTCGAGAACAAAGAGTTAGCTTGAGACAATGAGAGGTTAATTAGCGAGAACGAAGAGCTGAAACAAGAGAAAGAGCTTGACTTGATTCGCTTTGAGGAGGCCAGTTTCGACTGCTTTTATAAGGTCTGGAAGCTGAACAAACCTCTTAATCTTGATTGTTTCTCCAAGGAGGCTCAGGCAGAGGAGCTTTCCAGATGTGAAGCAAGGGCCGCTGAAGAAGCTGCCAATCCTCCTGCACTCACCCCCGCCTCCTCTGCTTTATCATTCCGAGCGAGAGGGGCAGCTGATGCCGAGGAGGGAGTCGATCAACCCACTAGAGGAGCCTGCCAGTGACTCCCTCTCATAGTTCATCATAGTTTACTTTACTTTGTATTTTGTTGCTCGAACTAGTGAGCTATTTTGACACTTAGCACTTTACTCTTTCTTTGTCGACAACTTTAAACTTTTAAGTTTTTATTGTACATAGCAAAGTTCTTAGATGCCTTTAGTTTCACATGAGTATTTATTTTTTTAACTTAGAAATTTTTTACCATTCCATAAGTCCATACTACATATACTTCCTCATGCTCTTATTGCTCTAACTTTTTATGAGCATAAATTTTTTATTACACGAATATCCGTTTCTAACTTAAAATTTGAAAAATTCTAAGTTACTTAAGCTTTGTAAAACAAGTTAGCTTAATGGCTTTTTTTTTAGACTTCCAAACTTACAAGTCAGCCCAAAAACAAATATATTTGCTCGTGCTCTTATTGCCTGTGTTGAAATACAGACTAGTATACCCTATGTGCCCCCCAAGTGATTGAGGGTTGATAAATCCTTGATCACTTGCTACTTGATCGAATTTGTTCGAGTAGTTACTACTCGTGAAACACATAAAATATACGAACATATCTCAATAGTTGACCACTACAAAAATATTATTTAAACATTGGTCCTTCATATCATGATACCGACCAGTTGAACACTGTCCGGTATATATTTACACTTAGTTTTTAGAAGACCTGTTTTGTTTAAATTATTATGACAGTTGAACACTGCCAAGCAAAAATAATCAACACATATGCAAAATTTGTAGCAAGATGCAACCACGCTGTGCGTGGTCTCTTTTATTACTCGTAATAATAAATGACAAAACGTGTCTAACAACGAGTTCCAAACAAAATAACATTGTTCAAAATAGTGTGACTGGGTAGCAAATAACCAGTTCACAAACAAAAACTTAAATAACAAGTTAAGCACTTGATACAAAGTTACTACTCTGCAAGCAGTATTTATTGATAATATTTTCTCAAGTGCTCGCCATTCCAGTAGTTCCTGATCAGCTCCCCATTCAACCGAGCAAGCTTGTAGGTGCCGGGCGGTAAGACTTGCTCAATTTGATACGGTCCTTCCTAGTTTGGTCCTAGCACACCATCTGCTGGGTCTCTAACAAACACCTTCCTTAGGACCAAATCTCCGACCTGGAACTTTCGATCTCGTACTCTGGAATTGAAGTAGCGTGCCACTTTTTGGTGATGAGCTGCTACTCTGAGGCTTGCCTCCTCTCTTCTCTCTTCGAGGAAGTCCAATGATTCTGCCAACAACTGATGGTTCTCCTCTTGGTTGTAGACGGTCCTTCTATGAGAGGGTGGATCTATCTCCACAGGTAACATGGCTTCATACCCATATGCTAAAGAGAATGGGGTATGACCAGTTGCCGTCCCAGCGGTAGTCCTATATGACCAAAGGACCTCTGGTAACTCTTCTGCCCAAGCACCCTTAGCTTGCTCCAGGCGCTTCTTTAAAGTGTCCTTCAACGTTTTGTTCACTACTTCAACCTGCCCATTGGCTTGAGGATGGGCAACCGAGGAGAAACTTTTGGTGATGCCATGCCGAGTGCAAAAATCGGTAAATATGTCGCTGTCAAACTGGGTGTCATTGTCGGACACTATCTTCTTAGGTAGACCATAGCGACATATTATGTTTTTAACCACAAAGTCTAATACTTTCTTCGATGTGATCGTGGCTAATGGTTCGGCCTCAGTCCACTTAGTAAAATAATCTACCGCGACCATCGCAAACTACACTCCTCCTTTTCCTTTGGGTAACTTCCCGATCAGATCAATGCCCCACACTGCAAAAGGCCACGGACTTTGCATTTGCTTCAAAAGATTTGGGGGCGCTCTGGGCACTTTAGAAAATCTTTGGCATTTGTCACACCTTTTCACATATTCCATAGAGTCCTCGTTCATAGTAGGCCAGAAAAATCCTTGCCTCAAGATCTTTTTAGATAGACTCTGCCCCCCAGCATGATCTCCACAAAACCCCTCATGCACCTCAGCTAATAAGTTCTTTGACTGGTCGGGAGTTATGCACCTGAGTAGAGGTAAGGAGTATCCTCTCCTATATAACACTCCATCCACTATGGTGTATCTAGCAGCTTGCCTCATAACTTTCCTTGCTTCATTATGACCATCTGGGAGGGTCCCTTGCTCAAGGTAAGCAATGATGGGAGTCATCCAGGTGTCGGCTATCGTAATCAGCATGGCCTCTTGTCTATCAATGCTTGGCTCCGCCAAGTACTCTACCGGAACTATATTCAGAGTTTCGGCATCTTTCGCACTTGCAAGCTTTGCTAGAGCATCAGCATTGGAATTCTGCTCCCTTGGTACTAACTTGATGGTATACTCCTCGAATTGGGCTAGCAAATCTTTGGTTTTGTTTAAGTATGCCACCATGCTTAGGCCCCTTGCTTGGTACTCCCCCAATACTTGATAAACCACCAATTGGGAATCACTATTTATCTCCACTGACCGGGCACGTACGTCTCTGGCCAGTCGCAAGCCTGCTAAAAGGGCCTCATACTCCGCTTCGTTGTTTGAAGCATTAAATCCGAATCTCAATGCACAATGAATTCGGTGCTTCTCTGGTGTGACTAGTATAATCTCAGCTCCTGAATGGTGCTCATTCGACGATCCATCGACGAAAAGTTGCCAAGCAGGAATCTCTTCTTTTAGCCCAGTAACACTCTCCTGCTGATCGGGGACCTCAATGATTCTGGTACATTCAGCGATGAAATCTACCAAAGCTTGACCTTTAATAGCAGTCCTTGGTTGATACTTGATTTCAAACTGGCCTAGCTCGACCGCCCATTTAAGTAGCAGACCAGACGACTCCGGCTTCTGTAAAACTTGGCGAAGGGGTTGGTCAGTAAGGACCTTGATGAGGTGTGCCTGAAAGTACGGCCGCAATTTTCATGACGCAAGTACCAAGCAGTAAGCTAACTTCTCTATCATGGGGTATCGGGACTTCGCTCCTATCAAACGCTTGCTTACATAATATACCGGGTGCTGCACCTTATCCTCCTCACGTACTAAGGCAGCACTAACAGCGTGTTCCGTGACTGCTAGGTACATAAATAGGTCCTCCCCATCAACTAGCTTAGAAAGAACAGGAGGTTGAGCCAAATGCTCCTTTATCGCCTGGAAAACTTGCTCACACTCTGCGGTCCACTCAAACTTCTTGCCTCCTTTAAGCAGGTTAAAAAACGGGACACACTTGTCCGTTGATTTCGAAACGAACCTGCTTAGAGCTGCAATCCGCCCAGTCAAGCTTTGCACATCCTTTATTCTTGTCGGAGACTTCATCTCTATGAGAGCCTTGATCTTCTCTGGGTTTGCCTCTATTCCTCAGGAGTTAACAATAAACCCAAGGAATTTCCCAGAACCCACTCCAAATGAACACTTAAGGGGGTTTAACTTCATGTTATACCTCCTTAATATTGCAAAGCACTCCTCTAAGTCTCCCACGTGCCCCCCAGCTTCCTTTGACTTCACCAGCATATCATCTACGTATACTTCCATGCTCTTGCCGATTAAGTCACGAAACATACCATTCACCAAGCGCTGGTAGGTAGCTCCTGCATTCTTCAATCCGAAGGGCATCACTCTATAGCAATACAGCCCTATATCTATTCGGAAGCTGGTATGCTCTTCATCAGGAGGATGCATGCTGATCTGATTGTACCCCGAATATGCGTCCATGAAGGACAAAGTCTCGTGACCAGAGGTTGCATCTACCAACTGGTCTATTCTTGGTAAAGGAAAGCAATCCTTCGGGCACGCTTTGTTTAGATCAGTAAAATCTACACAAGTCCTCCACTTTCCATTGGGTTTGGGCACTAAGACTGGGTTCGAAACCCAAGCCGGGTAGTATGCCTCTCTAATAAATCCGTTCTCCTTCAATCGCTCTACCTCCTCCTTAAGAGCCTTTGCTCGATCCTTGTCAAGAAACCTCCTCTTCTGCTGTACCGCTGGATATCTTTCATCCATGTTGAGCACTTGGCTGATCACAGTTGGTGAGATACCCACCATATCCTTGTGAGACCAGGCAAAGATATCTTGATTTCTTCGCAAGAATTCTATCAGCTGTACTCTCACCTCAGCTTTCAACTTCTTCCCAATCTTGACCCCTCTTGTCGGGTCATTCTCATCTATAGGGACCTCCTCTAACTCCTCGGACGGTCCCACATCACTCTCATAATCCCCAAAGCGAGGATCAATATCTCTTCCCTCGCTTTGGGAAACGCCCTATTTGGTGACTTCATCACCTGATGGGGTCTTCTGCTCTTTTAAACTAGGAGTGCTCTCCTGGCCACACTCCTCCAACACTTCTTCATCGTTCACTACTACAAGATTATGGTCTACATCCATCTCATCCACCTCCTCTCTTTCAACACACACAATCATGTTGTTCTCCTTGGCACCTTTCTTCGCCTTAGCTATCGAGGCATTATAGCACTCTCTAGCTTCCCTTTGGTCTCCTTGGACGCAGCCTATGCCAGCGCTGGTCGGGAACTTCATAGATAGGTGCCAAATTGAAACTACTGCATGCAAGTTGGTGAGTAGTGGTCGACCAATAACCACATTGTAGGCAGACGGGCAGTCAACAATCAAAAATTCAGTCATCACGGTTTCATGCTTGGGGGCTTCCCCCGTGGTGACTGGTAACTTTATTGTCCCAGCTGGTGATAGTCCCTCTCCAGTAAACCCGTAAATGACGTGAGAGCATGGCTTCAAGTCATTGATGGATAGCTTCATTTTTTCAAAAGAAGACTTATAAATAATGTTTACGGAGCTTCCCGTATCAACCAGACATCTTTTCACCTTCATATTAGCTATTTGGACTGTCACAACAAGGGGGTCATTGTGAGGATACCTCATGTGTTTAGCATCTTATTCGGTGAAAGTGAGGGACTCACTTTCATACCTTGGGTTCTTGGATGGTCGATCCTCCACTGTCATGACCTCGGAAGTGGATGCCGCACCCAACTCATGACGAAGGGTGCGAGCATACCTCTCTCTTGCCTTGTTGCTATCCCCAGCAAGATGTGGTCCTCCACATATTGTATCTAGTGTGAAGTCCACAGGTTCAGGTTGCAAAGGTGGGGACCGTTGCCGCTTGAACCCAAGATTATTGCTGCTTCCCTCTCCCTGGGTCTTCTCTGCCTTATACTTTTTTAGTTTCCCCGACCGGAGGAGAAACTCTATCTCATCCTTAAGGTGATTACACTCATTTGTGTCATGACCATAGTCTCCATGGAAACGACAGAACTTGTTCTTATCCCTCTTACTCATTTCCTTCTTGATTGGTGGGGGTTTCCGGTAAGGGACCTCCTGATGGCTGGCTAGATAGATCTCCGCTCGGGTCGCCGAAAGAGTGGTGTAGTTGGTGAATCGAGGTTCATACTTCGTTGGCTTGTCATTCGATCCTGACTTAGCTTTTTTCTCATTGCGGTGGTCAAACCCGTTATTCCCATGTTTCTTACTACCGCCATGATCATTTCCGCTATCTTTCGGAGTTTCATCTGATCCACTTGGGTTGTTTAACCTGTTCTCTCCTTTCTCAATGGCATCATCCAACTTCATGTACTTATCTGCCCGGTCTAAGAACTGTTGTAAAGTTGAAATTGGATGGCGGTGGATGCTGTCCCACAAAGGACTTCGATAAATAATACCGGAGGAGATTGCAACCATTTTCCCTTCATCTCCAACCGCGGTAGCCCGATTGGCTTCTCTCATAAACCTTTGAATGTAGTTTTTGAGAGACTCATCTTTCCCCTGTCTAATGTCCACCAAGTGGTTGGCATAAACAGGAGGGGTTCGGGCAGTACTGAACTGCCTGCAGAACTCCTTCCTAAAGCTCTCCCAAGAGGTGATGGAGTCGGGTTTGAACTTCCAGTACCACTCCTGGGCAGTGTCTGACAAGGTGGTGGGGAAGACTCTGCAGCGGTAGTCATCACTCACCCCAAGCAGCTCCATCTGATCTTCGAACTTCCCAACATGTCTCACCGGGTCTACCTTTTCTGTATAAACTGGCAATACCGGTGCCTTGTATTTCCTTGGTGGTTGGGCTGCTCTTATTCTGGCACAAAAAGGGCTACCACTTCTGTGGTCTACCGGATCTATAACTGGTTGTTTTGACAAACTTTCTACTGCCGCCGTCAAAGCATCAAGCTGGGCTTGGATGCCCGGGGCTACTGCTGGGGACACACCCTCGGGACCGTTTGGTCGGGCACTCCAATCCGGCGTATCAACATCGAGTATTTCTACTCGACTGGTAGGATGGATTGGCTCCTGCCCTTCGACTGGAACGGTCCTCCTTCTGTCATCAATGACATCCCTTAGGTCCTTCTGAGCAGTGTTCTTTCCCAACCGGTCGAACACCGTACTCCGAGTCTTCTCAGAAGGTCTACTAGGTGGAGCGTGCTCTTTGCCATTACGCTGGTTGGGATGCCGTGGTGGCTTCCCCGTTTGAGCCGGTTGATCCTCTCCTCCTCGTCGATTATTATTCTTCTCCTTCGACTGGTTGGTGTGGTGACTGTCAGCTTCATCACGCCCATGTCCATCTTTGAAGTGGGAAGTCTCCTTGCCACGAGGAGCTTTGTTGTGTCCCTGCTCAGAAGGTGTTTTCTTACTGCCAGACTTATGACTCCCTGACCTGGAAGTCTCTGATCTGTGGCTCCTTGAGGGGGTCTTAGAATTCCCCCTTTGGGTAGAGGCAGTGCGCGATCGTACTCCCTCCTCCTCATGACCAGGTGGGTTACCACCACCCCTGCCTGGTCTATCAGTTTTCTTATGACCAGCTTCTGTGGTCCTTGCCTCTGGGGTGGGTGTCACCCCAGGCGCAGTTTGAGCATTGGCTCAAGTCAATTGCATAGCTGCCTCCAGAGCAAGTGCAGCTTCGCGATGTCGCCTGTCGGCCTCCTCCTGCTGTCGACGGATCTCCTCGCTCCTAGCGTCCATCTCTCGTCTCTGCTTGGCCATTTCCTCAGCAAAGGCCTCCTGCCTAGCATTGAACTGAGCTAGCTCCTCCTGGAATGCGCTCATAGTCTCCTGGATCTCCTCAACTTCTGGAACTACATCCTCGAGCACGACTCTAGGCTCATTCTCACGATCTTGAACGCTGGGGCCCTCTGATCTAGCATGCTCCCTAGAGGTGCTTGCCCTCTTGGAGGCCGCGGTGGAGTTCTTAGGCGCCATATTGCTTTAGGGACTGTCTGTCTTCTCTTCAGGCTCTCAATGAAAGCACCAAAAATGTTGACTGTGATTTTAGCCAACGACGTAAGAACGTCAACTACGACAAGCCTTCAAGAGAATTATAAACGACAACAGACAGTTTTTATCAATGAAAGTAAATAACACGAGATTTTATAGTGGTTCAGCCCCGATGATCGGTAATAGCCTAATCCACTTAGAGATTTTATTACTGTATTCACACTCAAGATCAGATGAACAGCGTCAACTGAGTTTCTTCAGTGCAAAATATTCCAGAATACAAAAAGGGGTTCTCTCAGGGAAAAACACTTTCTCTCTCTAGAACACAGGTTAACTCTTAATTTTGCCAAAAGTCCTTTTCCGATCCTCCCAACTCTCTATTTATAGACCTGAGATTCTCAACTGATATCCCCTTTTGATAGGGATATTTCATTATTCACCCTATATTTATATTGCAAAATAAATATTTAAAATACAACTGATCCCTAAATTCGAGTGAGGAGTGAGAGATTCCTGGATGCTTAGACCAATTCTCACTGAAGTAGTTTCGGGCAGTTTCACGTAGTCTCTCATGCATGTTGATTACTCTTGAAGCTTTTCGTGGCTCAAAGATGGCATGTGCATGGCTCTCCTCGGACCAAAGATCATGTAAGTTTAGCTCTCCTCGGACCAAGGTGGTCCGAGGCCACTTCCTTTGCTCCTTACCTCGAGCAAGTCCGAGGTATACTCCTTCATTGTGTCCGATCGGACACAATGGTTCTCTCCTTGGCTTAAGGTGGTTTGAACCACCCTCTTTGGCATCTCAACTCGGTCAAGCCCGAGCCCATTACCTTCAATCAAGGTCCGATCGGACCTTGAACTCTCTTCCTCGGACCAAGGTGGTCCGAGGTACCTCTTCACGCCATCTCCTCGAACCAAAACGGTCCAAAGGCTCCTCTCCCATGGGCATGTCCGATCGGACATGTTGCCCTTCTCCTCGGACCAAAATGGTCTGAGCCTCTCTATTTCAACCAAGGTCCGATCGGACCTTGCAATCTTCTCCTCGGACCATGGAGGTCCGAGCCTACCTTCCTCTTCTTTCTAACCTTGTTCAAACCTGAGCCTACCTCTTCCATAGCATACCCGATCGGCCATTATGTGGCTTTCCCCTTGACTAAAACTTGAGCCTTGGTCATTCTCTTTGGACACGTTCGAGCCAAACTTAACAAGAGGTCCCCTAAGCTTAGGATCGGTCGGACCTATTGCTTTTATCCCTTGAACCAAAATCCAAACCTCCCCTTTAACTTCTTGGACTTGGCTTCAAATCAATTATTAGGGTCCTCAAACTGGGGTCTGAGCCAAGCAACCCTTAGACCAAATATTCTCTTCGGTCGGGTGTATTTGGCTTGATTATCTGTCCAATTTCTTTACTGATGTATTGGGCCATTGCTAAGCCAGATCACCCCACTAACTCATGCCATGTGCCAATTTTACTGCCACGTCATTCTTTTCAAATTTTCGGGATAACATCATGGATTGGTGATTCATTGTAAATCATGTGCACTGACTAATCTTAGGACTAACTTATGTTTTAACATATAATCATATTTATATTCCATTGTGATTGCGTCACTATAATTATAATTAGATATATGCTCAAGATTTAATAGAAGTTTATATTAAATAAATAATCATGAAAATAAAGCATGTGAGCAAAGTGATTGACCAAGTAAAAAATGATTTATATTGTTTTATCGATAATAAAATGAGATTATAAAGAAATTGGGTTTCGATTAGGGCATAAAACCCCAACAATCTCCCACTTGCACTAATTGAAATTAATGCCTTAATTATACTAATCTCATTTCCTTGATATGCTTATCAAATGTAGCTTCTGGTAGTGTCTTTGTAAACGGATCTGCAAGATTGTCTTCAGATGCAATCTTCATAACCTTCACATCTCCCCTGGCCACATATTCTCGAATTATGTGATACTTCCTTTCTATATGCTTACTCCTCTTGTGACTTCGAGGTTCTCTCAAGTTGGCTATCGCTCCTGTGTTGTCACAAAACAAGACAAGCAATTTATCCATTTCTGGAATAACACCAAGATCTTAATAGAACTTATTTAGCCAGACTATTTTCTTAGTTGCTTCAAATGCAGCTATGTACTCAACCTCCATGGTGGAATCTAAGATCGCAAACTGCTTTACGCTTATTCATATCACAACTCCACCCCCAAGAGTAAAAACCATTCTAGAAGTAGACTTTCTGTCATCGATACCAATCTGAAAATATGAATTGGTGTAGCCTACAGGGTTCAGAACACCACCCTTGTAGACTAACATATAATCCTTAGCCTGTCTTAAATGCTTCAGAATATGATTAATTGCTATCCATTGTTCTGGTCCTGGGTTTGACTGATACCTGCTCATTACTACCACTGCATAGCAAATATCTTGTCTAGTATAGAACATAGCATACATCAAACTTCCAACCGCAGATGCATAAGGAATTTTTCTCATTACATCTTCCTCTTCAGGAGTCTGGGGAGACTTCTTCTTTGAAAGATCAATTCCATGTCGGGATGATAGACGTCCTTTCTTGGAATTTTTCATTGAGAAATGTTCAAGCATTTTATCAATGTAAGCTGCTTAAGATAGAGCTAAGAGTCTGTTCTTTCTATCCCTAATGATCCGGATACCTAGAACATAACTTTCTTCACCCAAATCCTTCATCTGGAATTGAGTGCTCAGCCAATTCTTCACATCTGACAATTTCTTAACATTGTTTCCAATGAGTAATATATCATCTACATAAAGAACCAGGAATACCACTATTTTATTTGCCTTCAGTTGGTAAACACAAGGTTCATCAATATTTTGTTCAAAGCCATAGGTTTTGATTATTTCATCAAATCTAAGGTTCCAGGAACGAGAAGCTTGCTTAAGTCCATAAATGGACATATTAAACTTGCAAACTTTTCCTTATTGTCCAACTACTTTAAATCCTTCTGTTTGATCCATATAAATATCTTCGTCAAGCTTGTCATTAAGAAAAGTTGTTTTGACGTCCATTTGCCAGATCTCATAGTCAAGAGCGGCTGCTACGGATAGGAGGATGCGAATGGACTTGAGCATGGCTACCGAACTAAAAGTTCCCTCATAGTCCACACCTTCTCTTTGGGTATAACCCTTTGCCACTAATCGAGATTTATAAGTTTCGATATTTCCATCAACACCTCATTTCTTCTTGTAGATCCACTTGCACCCAATGGCCCTAAGGTCACTAGGTGCTTCCACAAGATCCCAGACGGAATTTGAGTACATGGACTCCATTTCCTGTTTCACGGCTTTGAGCCATAGTTCCTTTTCAAGGCTAGCTATTGCCTACTTGAAAGACAGTGGATCATCATCACTAGTGTTACCAACAACCACATTGGTTTCACCATACAAACTATAGCGAACTGGGTTCCTAGAAACCCTCCCACTACAATGAGGCTCTGTGATTGTTTGCTCAGGAGCAGTGGTACTTTCTTCATTTAAATCGACTTGCGTCGGTTGGACATGAAGAGTGGGAATTTCATCATCAACTTGCATTGATGACGATGGAACATTGGTTGGAGTTAATTCTTCAACCATCTCCTCTAAAACTACTTTGTTGCGTGGTTTGAAGTTTTGGACATAGTCATTTTCCAAAAAAGTAGCATTCGTAGAAGTAAACACTTTCTTTACTGAGTGACTATAGAAAATTCCATCCTAAGTGCCTTTAGGATAGCCAACAAACATGCAATCTTCGGTCCACGATTCTAGCTTTACTTCCTTTTTCCTCAGGACGTTGGCGAGACACTTCTAGATTTTAAAATGTTGTAAACTAGGTTCACGACCATTCCAGCATTCTAAAGGTGTTTTGGAGATTGATTTGGATAGTACGACATTTATAATGCTGTTTGCATATTCAATTGCATGTCCCCAAAATGAAGTTGGCAGAGTTGAGTAACTAAGCATGCATCTAACCATTTCCAATAAAGTTTTGTTCCAGCATTCTGCTGCACCATTTTGTTGCGGAGTACCTGGGGTAGTAAGTTGTGATAAAATCCCAAGTTCAGTTAAATGATCTTGGAACTACATATCCAAATATTCTTCACCCCTATCAGATCACAAGATCTTTAACGTTTTACTTAATTGGTTCTGAGCCATAGCTTGGAATTCCTTAAACTTTGAAACTGTTTCTAGTTTCCTATACATTAGGTAAAGACATGAGTGTCTAGAGTAATCATCAATGAAAGTGACAAAATACTAAAAACAACCCCTGGCTTGTACATTCAAAGGTCAAAAAATATCTGAATGAACAAGTCCAAGTGGTTCTTTGGCCCTATCACCCTTTGCAGAGAATGGATGCTTGGTTAGTTTGCCTTCTAGACAAGATTCACAAATAGGTAATTCGCCTAAGGTGAGTTCCCTCAAAGGCCCGTCCTTTGTAAGTCTTTGAATTCTATCATAGCCAATGTAACCTAGTCTCAAATGCAATAAATACGTCATGTTATCGTTATCGGTCTTTTGACATTTATTGGTCCTAGGTTTAACTACATTGAATAAATCATTGTTAAGAGCAAGGGTGTAACGACCCAAAATTACTAATAAGGTTAAGGACCTGGATTAGTGTGTCGGGAGGGCATAACTGGATTATGTGTGATTTAAATGATTAAATGCATGATTATGTGATAAGCATGCTTATATGATTATTTGGATATATGAGATGCATGATTATGAGTATTAGTATGCATGTAGGCCCTGTTTAGATTATAAGGACATATTTGTAATTTTGGCCCGTTGAGGGCTTAAACATGATTATCTGTGATAAATTCTTGAGACCACATTATTATGTGGATATATTTGCAGCTTGTGACTCGGGTGATCCTTATGAGCGGTTTAGCGAGAAAGTCATGGTGGGGATTTATACCCGGCTCGGGGGAGCCTGGGAGTATTTCTGGGAATTTGGGAAATATATTGGGGACTATTTGACATTGAGGAAAATAATTGGTGATTAGTTACATGACGGGATGTAAGCGGTAATTATTAGGGACACGCGAGGAATTAGCGGGAATTGGGAGCAATGACCAAAATGTCCTTAGAGTGATTAATGGTTGGGTTATATTTGGGAGGGAAATATGGTCTTTTGGTGTTTTAAAAGGGATAGGTATTAATCTGCCTTTTTAGAGTTAGTGGAAGTTGTAGAATGAATTAGAAGTTGAAGGAAAGAAGCAAAAGGAAAGAAAGAAGAAAAAAGCAGAACATCTAACTCGCCCATTTCTTCCCCTCTCTGTTTGCTCTATTCCTCACCATTTCTTGTGAATTTTGGAGCTGGAATATCAGGGAAGGTCTAGGAAAAGTCTTGAGACTTTGACCCTTGAAGTGGCTAGAGGTTCAGCTGTAGATAATACTCAATTAAGGTAAAGTTTAAAGGTTGTTCTTGAGTTTCTGAGTTTTGTTGGAATTGATTTCTAAACTTGAACTTTTGATGGAAATTAAGGGAATTGAGGAGCTAAAGGCTGGAAGGGCACTAAGGGCAACCTAGGGTCGAATCCCCCATCAAAGGTAAGGAATTCTGAGCTTGATCATCTGAGTTGCTGGGTTATCTCTGGATTTTTCTGATGAGTTCTTGAGTTTTGAGTTCAATTCTTGTTTTCTTTGTTTGATGGTGCATGTGGCTAAGTTGTATGTTGTTGGACTATGTGGGATGAGATGTAGAGGATGGTAGGCTCAATTTGGAGTGTGGTTGAGGTTTGGAGGGGTTTTATCGAGGTTTGGCTCGGGGAAATTCGAAGGAGAAACTCAGAGTGCTGAAGGTGCTGTAAGTAGCGTTGTAGCGCTAGCTTTAGGGCGCTACAGCACTAGGCTTGGGTTTTCTGGGGGATTTTGCTACTATTTGTAGCGCTGTAGCACCCACCTTGTGGTGTTGTAGCACTACCCTGCCTTCAGAAATGGGTTTTTGGGTATTTTCTTAGGGTTTTTGCCTGGGGGCTCGGGGTTTGATTCCACCACCCCGTTTGGTGGAATTAGAGCTTCCCAAGGGCTCGGGATTGGTCCATAGGTTAGGTTACGGAATTGAAGTTTAGTGATGGTTCTAATTTATGGCTGTGACTAGGTGTACGCTAAGGCTCAGACTGGATCGTGCTTGAAGGTCAATTTCACAAATCAAAGCTATCGGAATCTAAGGTAAGAAACTGCACCCAGTTATGTGATTATGTTGGGACTAAGAGCTCCCTATATTTGTATGAAATTCAATGAGATGGTATTATGCCATGGGGACATATGATAAATGGCCTAAGAGTGCCAGAATCAATATATGTGCACAGGGCACGGCTCGGCCACTTGTAGCTGAGGTTAAATACATAATCACTGAGCTCAGCCTAAGCAAACCGGAGTCAGTGGGATAATTAGAGGGTGCGGCCTAAGGGCGCTGACCCTAGATTTTGGCGTGATATGTTTAATGTTGTTTAAATTGATGATTGTGATGAGTTTGTTATCTGAGTAACTGATTATTGGCTTGTAGTTTGTTATCACTGTTTATGTGAGTTGTATGACTTGTTGTTTATCTGATTGATGATTCGTAAATGATCTGCCTGTTGATTGTCGCTTGTGTTATGCATTATAGTTTTCTTGCTGGGCCTTGGCTCACGGGTGCTACGAGGTGCAGGTAAAGGCAAGGGCAAGGTTGACCAGTTATGAGTTGGAGAGCTTTGAAAGTGAATGTACATAGTCAACTGATTGGCCAGAGGAGTGATACAAGATAGGAGAAGCCTAAATGTTTGTTTTGCCTTAGAGTGGACAATACTTGTTTGCAACTTGGAATTTCTGTAAATTGTCTTTTAAACTCTATTACTTTTGGGATCCCATGTACGAAATGTTTATTTAAATAAAATGTATCTTTTAACCCTAGTTCAATTATGGCTTTAGTAACACGTTTCTAACTAAATGACTTGATTAGCAAGTCTTCCACCTTTATAAACACACAATGTAACTGTCTTGGCTATCCAGGGCATTACAGAGGGGTTCATTAGGTCGCAGAATATAAAGCATGTTTTCCAAACATGCAATAAACAATTGTGATCCATTGAAAGAAATAGATATATTAGAACTTGTAAAAGTCATAACAAATTCTTCTAATTGCAACATGGAAGCTGAAATTAAAGTTCTACTAAAATTCGGAATAAAAAGTACATCTTTTAAAATTAAATATTTATTTCTGAACTTCAGGCGAGCTCTTCGTCTAGCTTGGACTGCAACGAATGCTCCATTCCCAACTCTAAGCTTTAAGCCCCCTTTGTCCACTTCCTCCCACGATTCAAGAAGCTTTGTTTTTTTATGCTAGAAACTTGGGGCAATCCTGTTTCCATTGCCCCTTCTCATTGTAGTGAAAGAACTTACCTTTACGTTTCTTGTTTTTCTTTTTCTTCCCCTTAGGCGTCTGTGCACTTGTTTGTGCACTTGTCTTTGCAGCCTTTGTAGGTCTGGGGTTGGTGTTTTGTCCATCTTTCCTCTTATTTCTAGCTTTCAAAGATGAAGCTAGGTTAGCTTCAGCCTTAGCTGGATCAGCAGCAGCAGCAGTAGTCTTCTTTTCTCCTCCCTTACTAGGTCTACCCATGACAGACTCGAAAGTCTGAAGCTCGTTTATGAGCTGCGCCAGACCATAGTTGAGTTTATTTATCACATAGTTGGTGGTGAACGACAGGAAAGCTGGAAAGAGACTATTGAGGATTAAGCCGACTTGAGTCTCCTCATCTATTATGGCTCCATGCAGTTTAGCTTCACTAAAGTAGTTGGTCATCTTGATCAGGTGATCAACAACATACTGAGACGGTGACATCCAAGCATTGACATATTTCTTGGTGGCCACAAAACGAGTCTGCACAGACTTTGCACCAAACATGTCTTGGAGCTAATCCATGATTTCGTAGGCCGTCTTGACATTCTCCATCTTTGTCTTGAGAGTGTTGACCATACTAGTCAACATGTAGTACCGTGCCTTATTATTGGCCACCTGTCAACACTCATATTTGTCTCTTACAGACTTGGTGTAACACTCCAAATTCCCTAATATGGCTTAGTGCCAAGATTAGGGGGGCGGGAGACAATAATTGTTCTAATTATGTGTTAATATAGTATGATCATGTCATTATATGAATTATATTATAATATAACTATGCTTGCATGCTTAGGAATATTAAATATGTGTGTGGGCCCATTTCTTATAAGAAGGGCATTTTAGTAATTTGACCCACTGGGGTTATAATTGTGAATATGTGTGTTATGATTGAGACCACATTATTATGTGGATATATTTGGATTATTTGGCGTGAGGCGATCCTAGAGAGCAAGTTAGCGGTTTAGTCATAACGGGGTCAAATACCTGGCTTGGGGTAAGCCTAGGGGTATTTCGATAATTTAGTACATTACTGGGATTTATCAGGTAATGAGAAATTATTTAGTGACTATTTGAGAATATTGGAGATAACAGGAATTTATGAGGCATTAATTATGATTAACAGGGAAAAGTGGCAAATGACAGGTTTGTTGGAAAAGCTTATACAGGATCTTTATTTATTTTCATGTATATCTAATATTAAACAAATTAATACGAGATAGCCTAAAACATGTTTCTAAAATTGAATTCAAAGAGAAACAAATAATATAATACTTACAGTATACGCAGCAGAATTAAGAGTCCTTCCTTCAGTTTCTCTAACTCTTGTATCCTTTCTGTCGCAGAGTATTATTAAGAAACTGAACCGATCTTCTATTTTCTTCAAGATCTTCCAATGTATCCTTAGAACCACCTAGACTAGTGTGGGAAATTCTCAACACATGAGATAGATATAGAGAGAAGAAAAGAAAATAACAAAGAGGTTTAGAAAAGGACTTGTGTTTAGAGAGAATATAAAACTATCAGAAAATCTGACTTGTGACTTATCTGCGTCTCTAAAATCTTCTCTCTAAGCACTCCTTTTATAGACTCAATTAGGCCATTTAATTTAATTAAAAAATCAATAAAATAACAGTCATTTTGAAGCCCTAGGTCGAAATTATCATGGGCTATTGGCTCGTGAAATTTCCCATTTGATTATAAGCCCATTGGACTTAAAATCAAGGCATGTATTATTTTCTATTGATTTAATTAATTAAATAATTAATTAAATCCTTTATCAAATTAATTATTTATAATTTGAACCTTGATTTAAATTTATTTATTAATTTAGATACCAATTTATCTTAATTAATAAATCTGCCATAATTTCTCTTTTCTTCTCAAAATTACACAACTTTGTGAAACTATCCAAAATTGACCTGGTCAACTTTGATAATTCTAATTGATAATTAAATCAATTAATTGAGACTATCTAGATGATTTTATCCAAGGTACAATGGGGACCATGGGCCTATGAAATCAAGCTCCAATAAGTTATCATAAATCTAACAAATAAATTTACTAACTTATTAATTCCTCGTGACTCCACTATAGACTTGGAATTGCACTCTTGAATTCATAGAACGCTCTATAACAAATATAGATACGCTATTAAATATCCATTGTTACAACCATAATTGTCACTCAATCCTCTATAGACGGTCTACAATGAGATAGGACTAAAATACCGTTTTACCCCCCTCATTGTATTTTATCCTTAAAACACTTAGTTCCTTGTAAATGATATTTCAGTAAACTAATTTAATTACTGAAATGAGATCTCTATCATTTATCACCTTGAACCAAACTAAAAGGAAACCATCGTTTCACTTCTTCATCAGAAGCTATAGATGTTCATATCTATGATTAACACTCCCACTCAATTATACTACCGAGTTCCCAAGATGTAAGTATGGGCTAGTCCGTAGGGTAAGCTGGTAACGAACAAGTCAAAGAACTCAAATAATACAATCAGTTAGAATACTAACCACTCAGAATTGAGATTGAATTGACCTATGGTCAACTATATGATATGACTAGAATAGATAATAACGGTATGTTTACTTATCTTATCAACTGTCAATATCGGTCATATCCGATGTAACAAATACATCTGATCTTATCTACTTTGCTAATGTTCTGGAAAGAACATAACACTATAATGTGTAAGTAGATCATATCGTAGATTGGCAAGTCAGTGTAAATCCGGTGCACTGACTAATCTTAGGACTAACTTATTTTTGAACATATAATCATATTTATATTCCACTGTGATTACGTCACTATAAATAAGATTATCTATATGCTCGGGATTTAATAGAAGTTTATATTAAACAAATAATCATGAAAATAAAACATGTGAGCAAAGTGATTTACCAAGTCAAAAAATGATTTCTATTCTTTTATTGATAATAAAATGAGATTACAAAGAATTTGGGTTTTAATTAGGGCATAAAACCCCAACAAGGTTCACCCTTGTGAGCATTAGAGATTAGCTAATGGGCTAAGGAGTAATTTGGTCATTTCTAGCCTAAGGAGGGGATTCACTTAGAGAGTTCTGAAGCTAGTGGAATGTTTAGAACACTCTCAACATCTCATTTTCTCTCCTTCTTGTTACTCTCTCTCCCTCACATCCCTTAGATGAAGTCTTGAATTCTTGAAGAGAGTTAGCTTGGAAATTTGAGGCTTGAAGTTGGGGTTTTTGGTTAGGAGCACCTTAAAGCTTGAATTAAACAACTGAGGTAAGAATTTCACTCTGTTTTCTTGGTAAATCCATGCTATGGTTTAAGTTTCAGCAAAATTGTAAGCTATGGTTGGGTTTTAATTTGGGTTAGAGTTTGGGCTTGGTTTTTGAGGTGTTAGCACTGTTTATTATGTGTTATTTATGATTTTAACTCATTTGGGAGTTTTAGACAAGTTTGGGGTAGGATTTGAGGGCTTTGGCTCGGGGAAAACGGTGGAAAAACCCAGTGTTTTTGGGTTCGCGAAGGAGCACCATGGCCTTGTTCTTCCGTGCCGCTGCGCTGGGATGAACCAGGGCAAGGGGCCTTGGCTGTGCGCCACGGTGCTTGTGTGCCTGTGCTGTGGCACTAGGGCAATTTTAGGGCCCTTGAATTATTATTTTTTTAGGGCATGTGCCCAGGGGCTGGGGGGGACGTTTTAGCTACCACATTTGGGGAAAATGGAGGTCCTGAGGGCACGGGATTGGTCCCGGGGCTCTATCATGGAATCGAATAATAATGAGAGTGTTATTTGTGGGTTGTGAATAGGTTACCGCTAGGTCTCGGGAAAGGATCGTTCTCAGGAGTCATGCTTGCTAGTTATTTTCTTGTGCCTAAAGGAAAGAAAACTGCACTCAAAATATGATATAAATGATTAGGGCTCGACCCAAATGCTGAATATAATCTAGATTTGGGCGTTGGGTTTGTGAATGCGCATGATTATGATTATGCCTATGTATGTCTATTTAAATGTATTATAATACATTGTATCTGTATATATGTATGATAAATGGAATATGTGATTGTCTGCTATGACTAGGGAGCTGGGTTTATAAACCATGGAATTGTTGTGATATCTAGTTAGAGATCGACTTATTAGTCGAGGGCATATTTTATTTGAGGGGCTTGGCTTATAAGTCGAGGGCCTCCGAAGCTTGGCTTATAAGTCGAGGATTTTAAAGCTTCGACTTATAAGTCGGGGGCATTTGAGGCTTGACTTATAAGTCAAGGACCTGTAGGACTCGACTTATGAGCTGAGATTGGCATTACGCAGGTGGAGTGCAGGCCACTATGGTTGGGCCACCTTGGGGGTGCACCAAGCACCTGACTGGCTCAGATGCCAAAAAAATTGAAAGAGAGTGTGAGACGCACTTGTGCAACTCTATGGTTGCTTATTTGTATAATGTGTATGCTAGATTCAGTTATTACTGTTAGTCAAATACATTACGGGTGATAGCTTACGCAAATAAAGGTAAAGAAAAGATTGGCCAGCCATGAATCGGAGGGCGATAGTAGTGACATGTACATATGTAGTCCGCTCAACAGCCACGGCTGAGTTACTCGAGGAAGCTAGGGTTGAACCCAACTTTTGCCGCTTAGGTCAGCTTGTTATGTAACCTTGGTGATGTAGCCAACTTTTAAGCTTGTGTTTTTTTGGGATCCCGTGTAAGAACAAAGTTTTTTATCAATGGAAATGTTTATGACTTGACAAAAAATTTTAATACCTAAACCATTAGTGGCTTAATCACGTGTTTAGTCCAAATGACTTGTTTAGCAAGTCCAGCACTAATTTTAAACACACTTGGTAACGGACCCTAATTAGCAGGGCGTTACACTTGGTAGCTCCTTCAGCTGAAACTTCTGGGGATTCCTCAGTCATGACGAACTTGGAGTTGTCACCAATCAACACTATGTTGATGTTCTGCTTCCACCTAAGGAAGTTTTCTCCAGTGAGTTTCTCCATCGAAAGTTGAGAAAGGATGGGAGTAGACACAGCCATAATAATACTACATATTATCAATAAAATATAAATCAATCACATTTGCTCAATAAAACTTCTATTTACTATAATTTCAAGAAATAACATAACATATACCAAAAATATGTAAGATATGGAAAAAAATACAAAAATAATCTCTTTTTCTTTAGGTTTTTCACTAATCTATGATATTGTTTTCTTGGTTGGCGAGAGTAAAAAAATATCATTAGTTAAATAGAGTTGTAAACTCATTTAATAATGGACACCATTATTAACAACCTACTATTCGATCAAAATAAGAAAACAAAATCTCTTATTTTATGAGCTAGACCCACAATTTCGATAATCATAGATTTAGTCCTAGTAGTCACCGTAGGGGTGAGTCTAGTAGAATTTAACCTATAATTATCTATCTTTCGAAATCTAACATTGTAAAAATAACTAATGAACACCTTCCGTAGGGGGATGAATCAAAGCGTCTCGAGGCCTCATTAAGCTATTGACCTTGTTAAACTAACGGTGGAGATCAAATATAAATTTTTAAAATAAGCTCATTATTAAAATAGTATTTTTATTATTAATTTTTAAAAATTAATGACTATGGTTCTCCAAAAAATTATAAAAATAAATTTTTAAAACCAAAGTCCTATAATCTTATATTAATTCTAAAGTGTCACATTGAAACAAATTCAATCAAATTAGAACTAATTTGTTGCTAATCAATATTTAGGTTTAACTATTATAATGAACCTATACAATTAAGCTAAACTCAGACAAATGGGCCTAAACAATTGGGCTTGTATGGAGGAGGGCTGGGTCCAGTATATCGTTTCCACTACTGAGGCCCCCATACTTCCATACAAGGTCCAACAGACAAGAATTTAAACCATCATTTTATTAATTGGTTAGGCTCACTATAGTCATGCAATGCAAATGGGCCTTCAGAAGTGGAACCACCCACAAGAGAGGAATTTAAACTTTATAATTTCTAATGGCCCAAATAAACCTATCATTTTATGAATGTTTTATTTAGCAAAATCTATATATACAACAATTGAAAGGCGTGAGGTTTCTCTCTGGTTTCTCCATGGCGAGACGCAAGAAGATTAACCAAAAGCCTGCTATTAGTGATACTGTGATTGAAACACCATCGGTCCAAGGTACGTGTGAAGCGAAGCTGACTAATGTCGACGAAGAGCCGCCGGCTGAGATGGTTGAATTTCTTGAGATTGGAGGGCAGATTTCTTTGGATATGAGTGCGGGAAAGTCTGGGGTGAAGGAGACTGGTGTGAGATGGAGTGATCAAGGAGAGCCTGGAAATGATTTTCAAAATCTGGCCAAAGATAAATGGTCTAATTTTCGGGCAATGTTACCGAATCAAGGAGGAGCTCGACTTAAATTTGAGGAACCATTAATTCGTGATGGTCAACGGATTGCTCAGGTTGATTTGGAGGAGATTGAAGTTGAAGCATCATTCTGGAATTCAGCAGTGGTGTGTATGGTCCTTGGTGCCAATCCCCCGTTTGCAGTGTTTGAGGGCTTCATTAAGAGAATGTGAGGTAAACTAGGTATTGAGAGGATTGAGAGACTAAATGCTAGGTATACTCTTGTTAAATTCATAGATGAAGTTACTCGAGATGTGGAGTTGGAAGCTAGTGTTATCCATTTTGATAGAAAACCAGTTATAGTGAGCTCGTGGACAACTGATTTAGCTGATATGAGGTTAGTAAAATCTGTTCCTGTTTGGGTGAGGTTGCCTGGTCTGGGGCTACAATACTGGGGTACTAAATGTTTGAGTGCTTTGATGAGTACCATTGGTAAGCCAATACTAGTAGATAAAGTAACAAAAGATCGATCCATGGTGCAATTTGCTAGGGTGTTAATGGAGATTGAAATACCAGATGAGGTTCCTAAGTCCATTCAATTTTTGAATGAAAGAGGTCAATTAATGGAACAATTATTGGAATTTGAATGGTTGCCGACTCAGTGTAAGCAATGCAGAGTTTATGGTCATATCGAGGCTTTGTGTAACAGAAAACAGGGTGAGGTTTGGAGGCAGAAAGAAAGGAATACTGAAGGAGAAACTAAGCAAAAGTCCGCTGATCCGACAACTTTATTAGTTACTACTGGTTTAGCTGATGAGGTAGTCTCAAAAGACAACCAGAAAGAGGTTTCTAAGGAGAGAGATGACTCCCATTTGAGATTAGTTCCTCCTGATGCAGACATTGGTAAAGTCTCCAAAAACTCTCAGGAAGTTGTGGGTAAGGCGAGATGTGACACTAGTGAGGCTCAGGAGGCAGATTGAATCACTCCTAAAAGAATGGGTGGTGTAAAGCACTTAGCTCCTAATTCTCAGAATAAGTTGAAGAACTCATATAGTGTTTTGCAAGATAAGAGACTGGAGGTTACAAATTTGGGATTCACTACAACAAATACTTTAAATGGAGGAGTACAACATTCTTAGCTGGAATGTTCGAGGCCTAAATAAAAGGGAAAAACAGAGGTCCCTTCATGCATTTTGTAGTTTGAATAAAATTGGTATAGGTGCTTTTCTAGAGACCAAGTTACGTGGTAATAAATTGGAGGAAAAGATGGCTAGTCAATTTGTTGGCTGGAAGTTTTATAAAGGGACTGCTAATGAAGGTAGAATTTTACTGGTTTGGCAGCTCAATATTATGTCAGTGGAAGTTTTACAAGACAGTGATCAATTTATACATGCTTATGTTAAAGAGTTATGTTCGGGTAGAGAATTCTATTTAACGTTTGTGTATGGTAAAACCACTATTCAGGAGCGGATTCAGTTATGGCAGGATTTATCATGTCTTTCTTTTCCAGTTACACCTTGGCTTGTGGCTGGAGACTTTAATTCTATGTTTGAGTTTGATGATCGGCTAGGAGGGCGTGCAGTTTCTGCTGCAGAAATGGCTGATGCTCATAGATGGAAATCTATGGGGTTGGTGGATGAACTTCGATCTATTGGTTCTCATTACACTTGGACCAATAATCAAGCTGCTGGGGCTAGAATATTCTCTAAACTGGATCGTATTTTTAAGAATGAAGCTTGGATGGATTTGTTTCCTGATTCTATAGCATATATAAAGTGGGATATAATTTCTGACCACTGTTTTTGTATTATTAAAGCTATTTCAGCTTTGAACTCAGGTTTTAAACCTTTCCGTTTCTTCAATATGTGGACTGAACATGAAGGTTTCAAAGATTCTGTTATGCAAAGCTGGAACAAGTCGATAAAAGCTCATGGTTTAGAGGGAATTATGAGGAAATTGGTGAGGCTAAAACAAGTCCTTCGCCAGTTCAATAGAAGGGAGATTGGTGATGTTGAGCACAAGTTTAATCTTGCCAAAGAGGCTTACCATTCTGCCCAATGTCAACTCCAACAGGACCCTCATTCAGCTGATTTTCAAAGGGAGGAACGGTCTACTTGTGAGACTTTTGTTAAGCAAGCCAAATACTATGATAGTTATCTAAGGCAGAGGAGCAAAGTCAACTGGCTTCGGTTTGGGGATGATAACACAGCCTATTTTCATGCTTGTTTGAAACAAAGGAAGGCTTCTAATCGAATTACTTCGTTTATCAATGATGTTGGGCAGATAAATGAGAAGTTTGAGGATGTAGTGGCTCATTTCTTAAATCATTTTCGTAGTATCATGGGTAGTCACAGTAAGGCTTCTGTGCCAATTCAAAGAGAGTGTTTTATTCATGGAGGCATCTTGTCCTTAGATCAGCAGCTGAATTTGATAAAACCTTTCACCAAGAAGGATGTTACAGATGCTATGTTCAGTATTAACTCGATTAAGAGCTCGGGTCCCGATGGATATGGTTCTGGCTTTTTCAAAGTAATGTGGAAAGAGATAGGAGATGAAATATCAGATGCTATTTTGGGTATTTTTTTATCATGGATTGCTGCCCAATGAATTTAATAATGCAACTCTTTCGTTGATTCCGAAGATTGAGAATCCTACTAAGGCAGTTGAGTATAGACCCATAGCTTGTTGTAATACTCTATACAAATGTATTTCAAAAATGCTATGTGGTAGATTGAATAAGGTTCTTCCTCTATTAATTAACCAAAATCAAGGAGCATTTGTTAAAGATAGATTGTTGGCTCATAACATTCTTATCTTTCAGGATAACATTAAAGGTTACAAGAGGAAACATATCTCCCCTAGATGTGTGATGAAAGTTGACCTTAGCAAGGCCTATGATACGATAGATTGGTAATTTTTCGAGGATATTCTTTCAGCCTACTGTTTTCCTGGTCAGCTTATTAAATGGGTTATGGTTTGTTTAAAGGGCACATCTTACTCAATCTTGATGAATGGTAGAATACAAGGAAGCTTTATTGGTAGGAAGGGTCTTAGACAAGGGGACCCTATTTCTCCCTTACTATTTGTTCTTGTTATGGAGTACTTTACTCGGCTACTTATTCAAGCTTCACAAAGAAAGGAATTCAGATATCACCCTTATTGTAAGAAGCTGAATTTGTTTAGCCTTTGTTTTGCTAATGATTTGGTGCTATTTTTTAAGGGAGCTGCTAACTCTGTTCAGATTATCAAAGATTGTTTCAATTCATTTAGTCTTGCTTCTGGTTTAATAGCTAATTTAGCTAAGTCACAGGTGTATTTTGGGGATTTGGCAGAGGAGGAGTCTAAGAATATTCTGGAGAGACTTCAATTTACTAAAGGTTTTTTCCCTCTAAAGTATCTTGTAATTCCTCTCAGGCCTACTAAATGGAAGGCAGGTGACTGTGCTGCAATTATCAAAAAGATCCACTTGAAACTTCATCATTGGTCCAGTCGGCATCTGTCATTTGCTGGGAGAGCACAGCTTATTCACTCTGTATAATTAGGGATAAGATCGTTTTGGATGAGTATATTCCTCCTCCCAAAGAGTGTAATTAATGAGATTGATCAGTTATGTAGAAAATTTTTATGGGGGATTTATATGATGCATGGGAATGATTTAAGGAATTGCAAAGGAGATGCCCACATCATGGAATAGAGAAGTGACTGTTAGTTCATACTTTTTACAATGGTTTGGGGGGAAATACAAAAGCAATTATATATAAGCGTCAGGAGGAGCGTTTATGAGAAAAAGTGCTAGTGAAGCGTATGAGCTATTGGAAGAGATGGCTATGAATAATTATAATTGGCCTACTGAGCATGAGAACAAGAAATTAGCGGGAGTATTAGAAGTTGATCCAATTGCGCTATTGATCGCTCAAGTAGCATCTCTAACCAAAGAACTGCAGCAAACTAATCTCGTCACGCAAGCAATGCAAGTACAGAATGTCATGAGTTGTGAGATTTGTGGAGGACCTCATTCTTATGAACAATGCCCAAGCACAGCTAGTTTCTCAACAGATGTAAACAATATGCCTTTGGCACATGCACAGGTTATAGGTAATTTTTCACGACCTGCACCCAACACTTACTCAAACTCCTATACACCTGCTTGGAAAAATCATCCCAATCTGTCTTGGAAAAAAAATCAAGGGTTACAACCACAATATCCACAGTACCCACCTCAACAACCCCCTCATCAACCAACTTATGGATTATATGCTAGACCATATTATGATCCAAACCCACGCCCATCTCATCCACCACCTCCTCAAATGAACCCACCAACAATTCAGCCAGACCAATTAAATCAATTTATGACAGAGACAAGGTCTTCCATCAGAATTTTGGAGACACAAATAGGATAATTGGCTCAAATGTTCTCTAGTAGACAGCAATGAAATTTGTCGAGTAGACAGCAAGGAAATTTTCCTAGTTCCACAGAGGTAAATCCTAAAGAACAATGTCAAGCTGTCACTTTGAGGAGTGGGACTAAGTATGATGGACCTACAGTGGAAGAGAAAGGGAAGAATATAGAGAAACAACAAGTTACTAGTCCAATTTAGGAGGAGGTTACTAAAGACCTTCCAAAAACAGAAAAACCAAAATACTCTGAGCCTACACCAAAAATTCCATATCCTCAACGGTTTCGAAAGGCTAATCTTGACAAACAATTCTCCAAATTCCTTGAAGTATTTAAGAAAATTTATATTAGCATCCCATTTGTAGAGGCTCTAGAACAAATGCCTAGTTATGTGAAGTTTATGAAGGAGATATTGTCTAATAAGAGAAAAATGGAGGATTATGAAACCGTTGCATTAACTGAAGAGTGTAGTGAAATTATTCAAAAGAAGCTTCCTCAAAAGTTAAGAGATCCAAGCAGTTTTACTATACCTTACACTATTGGAAACTTTCATTGTGAGAGAGCTTTATGTGATTTAGGTGCAAGCATAAATTTAATGTTGTTGTCTGTGTTTAAAAGACTTGGTTTGGGGGAAGCTAGACCGACTACTGTTACTCTTCAATTAGTTGATCGATCTTTAACACATCCCAGAGGTATTATAGAGGACGTTCTAGTAAAGGTAGATAAATTCGCTTTCCCAGCGGACTTTATTGTATTAGATATAGAGGAAGATGAGGATGTGCCTATTATATTAGGAAGACCATTTTTAGCCACGGGGCAAGCGCTAATAAACATTCAGAAAGGAGAATTAAGGCTTAGAGTATAAGGAGATGAAGTCTTTTTTAATGTTTTCAAAGCTTTGAAATATCCTTCAGCTAGTGACAGTTGCTTTTTGTGTTGGTCTATTGGAGGAACCAAGTAAAGGGGTTGAGTCTATTAAAGATACATTGGAGTTGAGTCTGATAGAAAGTCCTGAAGAGTGTGCTGGTACAGAAGTCGGTGAGTGTTTTAACTGGTTGAATTCATCAGGGCAAATATATAAAAAGATATGAGGAATTAGGGCAAGTGCCTGAGAGACCTCTTCCATCCATTGAGAAACCACCAGCCCTTGAATTAAAAATGTTACTTGAACATCTTAAATATGCTTATTTGGGTAAGAACAATGCTCTTCCAACTATTATTTCATCTTCTTTATCTGAGATTGAAGAAGAGAAGCTTCTAAGGGTGTTAAGGGCTCACAAATTAGAAATTGGATGGACTTTGGAATATATAAAGGGTATTAGTCCTTCAACAATAATGCGCCATATATTAATGGAGGAGGATAGTAAGTGTAACGACCCAAATTCGTTAATAAGGCTTAAGGGCCTTGATTAGTGTGCCTGGAGGGCATAATGGGAATTATGTGTGACTTTAATGAGTAAAATGCATGATTATGATTTAAAGCATATTATATGACTATTTGAATATTTGAGATGCATGACTATGTGTATTAGTATGCATGTAGGCCCTGATTAGGTTAGAAGGGCATAATCGTGATTTTGGCCATTATGGGCATAACTGTGTTGATATATGTGATAATTGTTGAGGCCACATTATTATGTGGATATATCTGTGATCTGTGACTCGAGACGATCCTAGTGAGCAGAATAGCGAAAAAGTCATGGCGGGGACTTATACCCGGCTCGGGGTGAGCCTAGGGGTATAAATGGGAATTTAGTGAGTATATTGGGGTCTATTTTGACATCGAGGAATATTACTGGTGGATAATTAGGTATCGGGAATTAAGCAGTAAATATTAGAGACACTTGAGGAGTTAGCGGGAATTGGGGTGAAATGACTAAAATGCCCTTAAGTGGACTAAAGGACTTGATATTAAAGGGGAGGGTATTGTGGTCATTTGGCAGATAGAGATAAGTAAAACTGAGGCTTTATGTTAGTGGAAGTTGTAGAAAAATATAGAAGTCTGAAAGAAAGGAAAGAAGGAAAAGAAAGAAAAGAGAAAAGGAAGGGAAAACAGAGTTGTATTCTCTAGGGTCGGTTTGTGGTTCTCTCACCACTTTTCTTGGGTTTTCTTGGAGCAAAGCTCAGAGGAGAGCTGGGTTAGGCTGAGCATCAAGGATCCTAAGCTAGGTTTGAAGAATTGACAGGGGTTTAGCAAGAACACACCATCACCTGAGGAAGACCTTGTAGCTTCTTCAGTTTCTGGTTTTAGTTTTTAACCTATGGTGCATAAGCTGGATTTGATGGGAACTTTAGGGAATTTAGGCCAAAGGGTGAGGAAGAGCAAGCTAAGGAGGTGTATAGGTTGTCTTGAAATCGAAATCCCATTAAAGGTATGAATTCTAAGCTTCTAACTTTGATGTTTAACTGGTTTCTGCTGAGTTTTGATGTCTGGAAGTGGCTATAGTGAATTTTGAGATTAGGGATGCATGTGCTTGAGTTATGGGTATTTGGGGTGCTTGGGATGAGTGGAGTATGTTCAGAAGGTTGTTTTTTAGTTTGGTGAAGGTTTAGAGAAGTTTTGGTTGAGTTTGGCTCGAGGAAATCGCAGGAAGGGAAATCTGGAAGTTGCCTGTCTGTGACTAGCGCTACAGCGCTAGCCTTTGGGCGCTGTAGCGCTAGGCCAAGCTTCCTGGGGGATTTTGCTTCTGCTTGTAGCGCTGTAGCGCCCTCCTAAGAGCGTTGTAGTGCTGCACTGTTTTCAGAAAGGGATTTTAGGGTTATTTTCAAGGGTTTTTGACCAAGGGTTTGATTCAACCACCTTGTTTGGTGGAACTAGGACTTCCCGGGGGGCTCGGGATTGGTCCCGAGGCTAGGTTTTGGACTTGAGGTTTGATGATGACTTTGGCCTATGGTTGTGTTTAGGTGAGCGCTAAGGCTCGAGAGGGATCGTGCTCAAGGAGTCGAGCGATCAACGCTAGCGAATCGAAAGGTAAGAAAACTGCACCTAGTTATATATTTGTGATGGGACTAAGTGCTCCCAATATTTGTATTGTGTCAATGATGGTATTATGCCATGGGACATGTGATAACGGCCTAAGGGTGCCATACACAATATTTGCGCACAGGGCGCGACTTGGCCACTGGTATCCGAGGATAGCTTAATATTCACTGAGCTCGGTTTAAGCGGGCCAGAGTCAGAGGGATAACGGAGGGAGCGGCCTGAGGGTGCTAGCCCTAGTTATCATTTGTGAACTGTTATATGATATGAGTTGATATGTTTAGTATGTGGAATACTTGATTATACTGAATGCTTATATGGTTGAGAATATGTAATGCGATAGGAGATATTGAATTGTCTGTTGAATGCTTATGCTCTGTTGTTGTGTTTTCTTGCTGGGCCTTGGCTCACGGGTGCTACGTGGTGCAGGTAAAGGCAAAGGCAAGTTGGACCAATCCTGAGATGGAGGGCTGCGGGGTTGAATGTACATAGCCAGCTGTTCGATCGCCATGGTGGAGGAGTGGAGCAGGACAGGGATTGCCTAACTGTCTGTTTTGCCTTAATATGGCTTAATATTGTATTTAAACCTTATGACTTTTGTAAACGGTCTTTAAACTCAATATTTTTTGTGAGATCCCGTGTAAACAGGAAACAACTCTCTATGAAAATGTGACTTTTGAGACCAAAACATTTTAACCCTAGTTCCTTTATAGTTTCAATAGCACGTTTTTAATTAAATGACTTGATTAGCAAGTCTAGCACTTTATAAACACACAGTGTAACGGTCTTGGCTATCCAGGGCGTTACAGTAAGCCTATTATTGATGCTCAAAGGAGGATAAATCCTTCAATGAAAGAAGTGGTAAGGAAAGAAATTCCTAAATGGTTGGATGCTGGAGTAATTTACCCAATATCTGACAGTGATTGGGTTAGTCATGTCCATGTAGTTCCAAAGAAAGGTGGCATGACGGTGATTAAAAACAATAATAATGAACTTATTCCAACTCGTACGGTGACGGGGTGGAGAATTTTATTGATTATACCGTAAACTAAATTAAGCCACTAGGAAAGACCATTTTCCTTTACCTTTTGTTGATCAAATGTTAGATAGATTGGCTGGCCATCCTTATTACTGTTTATTGGATGGATATTCCAAATATCATCAAATTCCTATAACACCGGAGGATCAAGAAAAGACTACCTTCACATTCCCTTATGGAACATTTTCTTTTAGAAGGATTCCATTCAGGTTATGTAATGCTCCCGCCATCTTTCAAAGATGTATGATGTCAATTTTTTCGGACATGGTGGAAAAAGGTATTAAAATTTTTATGGATGACTTTTCAGTCTTTGGACCCTATTTTGATGGATGTTTACATAATTTGGAAAGGGTTTTGAAAAGATGTGAGGAGTCAAATTTAATTTTAAACTGGGAGAAATAGTCTTGGGCCACAAAATTTCACGACATGGAATTGAAGTAGATAGGGCCAAGATATCAACAATAGAAAATTTACCTCCTCTAGTGTCTGTTAAAGGGGTTCGAAGCTTCTTGGGCAATGCTGAATTTTATAGGAGGTTTATAAAGGATTTAAAAAAAAAATTCAAAGTGCTTATCTACATTATGAATGGTGTGGTATTCGATTTTGATTCTGAGTGTTTAAAATCATTTAATACATTGAAGAAAAAATTAGTCTCCGCTCCAATTGTTGTATCACCAAATTGGGAAATTCCTTTCGAATTAATGTTTGATGCTAGTGATTATGCAGTAGGAGCGGCTCTTGGACAGCGAGTTGACAAGGTATTTCGAACAATTTATTATGCTAGTCGACCCTTGAATGATGCTCAATTAAATTATGCAACTACTGAGAAGGAATTACTTGCAATAGTCTTTGAATTTGACAAGTTTAGGCCATATTTAATTGGTAATAAGGTGATAGTTCACACAGATCATTCAACTATTAAGTATCTTATGACTAAAAAGGATGCTAAATCTCGTCTGATTCGATGGATTTTACTATTGCAAGAGTTTGATATGGAAATTCGTGATAAGAAGGGGACATAAAATCTAGTTGTTGATCATCTATCTAGATTGGAAAAAGAAGAAGAAAATAGTGCAAAAGAAGAGTCAATAGATGAAAATTTTCTAGATGAACAATTATTTTCAATTGAATGTGAAGAGAGGATACCATGGTTTGCATATTATGTTAACTATTTGGTAGCTAAAGTTGTGCCTCCTGACATGTCAAGGCAGCAACTAAAAAAGTTATATTTGGAAGTGAAGCATTATTATTGGGATGAGCTCATTCTTTTTCGTCATTGTGCTGATCAAGTGATTAGAAGATGTGTCCCAGAAGAATAAATGACTTCCATACTTACTCATTGTCATACTTTTCATTGTGGTGGTCACTTTGGAGGAACAAGGACAGCAACCAAAGTTTTGCAATGTGGGTTTTGTTGGCCTACGTTATTTAAATATGCTAATGCCTTTGTTAAGAGTTGTGATCGTTGCCAAAGGACCTGTAATATATCCAGGAGAGATCAAATGCCAATGACTGGATTTCTGGAGGTTGAGCTGTTTGATGTGTGGGGCATAGATTTTATGGGACCTTTCCCATCATCTTATAATAATAAGTACATTTTGCTAGCAGTAGATTATGTTTCTAAATGGGTAGATGCTACAGCCACTCCTACTTGTGATGGTAAGGAGGTACTTAAATTTCTTCATAAGAATATTTTTACTCGGTTTGGTACTCGAAGAGCTATTATTAGTGATAGAGGCAATCAATTCTGTAACAAATCATTTACATCTTTATGTGCTTGTTATGGAGTTCATCACAGAAAGGCTATGTTTTATCATCCATTAGCTAATGGTCAAGCTGAGGTGTCAAACCAAGAAATTAAAAGTATTTTAGAGAAAACCGTAAACACATCAAGGAAAGATTGGTCGAAAAAACGTGATGATTCACTGTGGGCGTATCGCACAGCTTTTAAAACTCCGATTGGTATGTCGCCATATCGATTGGTGTTTGGGAAGGTCTATCGTTTACCAGTTGAACTTGATCATCGAGCTTATTGGGCGGTGAAAAAGTTAAATGTGGGCTCATTTATGGCTGGGCAGAATAAGCTTCTAGAGTTGAATGAGCTTGATGAATTTAGAAACGAAGCTTATGAAAATGCAAAGATTTATAAAGAAAAGTCTAAGGTTTTTCATGATAAACGAATAATCAGAAAGGATTTCCAACTGGGAGATAAAGTTCTATTATTTAATTCTAGATTGAAACTATTTCCATGAAAACTAAAGTCTAGATGGTTGGGACTGTTTGCAGTTGTGGTCTCATTACCTTATGGAGCAGTACAAATTCATAGTGAGAAAATAGGACATTTTAAAGTAAATGGTCAGAAGTTAAAGCATTATTTGGAAGGACCAGTGGAAAAGCGTCAATCAGTGATGATTTTGGAACCCTTCTAAATGGGGTGTTCAGCGTCCGGCTAAATGACGTTAATGACAGTGCTATAGGAGGCATTCCTATATTTAATTTTAGTTTTTGTTTTTAATTTTAATTAGTGGACAATTTTATTTTGGATTTGTAAAGTTTTGTTATTTTCCTTTTATCTATTTTTCAGTTTAAAGTTTGTAAAAATCGTGAAATTGTGAAAAATTGTATTTTTCAATTAGTCATTGGGCCAAGTCATGACTTGAACTAGCAAGTCACGACATTATCAAAGTTAGAGTGCTATTCCAAATATAAAGAAGGGGTGGGTCGTGACTTGGGCTTATGAGTCGCGACCTTAGGCTGAAACAGAGAGCAAGGAGTTCTGGTATATAGGGGGCGGGCCGCGACTTGATGATCTGAGTCGCGGGGCTTTGAAGCGAGTCTGCTGGAAAAATTTAGTGCGAGCTGCGACTTGAATAGGTTCGGTCGCGGTTTGCCTGTGTCAGACAGGAGGAAAAAAGGCTTAAAACTCGTTTTTTTTTCTCAAATCCTCTCTCATTTTTCTTCAAATTTTCTCATTCCAAATCAAATTCTTTAAGAAAAAGCTCTATAAATTTTCCCTCTTTTCTTCTATTTCAAATTCTCTTCATCTATTTTTCTAATTTCTACTTCATATTTCTTATTGATTTCTTCCATTTTTTTTCCTAACCCTAATTAGTGTTCTATTGGTGCTCATTGAGGAATTGAAAAAGGATTAAAGGGTGGCAGATTTTTTCTACTTTCAAGGCTTGTAAGTTTTTCTTTTTGAAGTTTTCCTTGAGTTGCATTTATATTAAGAGATTGCCTTGGATTTTTGGATTGTTTGTTGGTATATTGGGTGTTATTGGGTGAAAAATTTTGGGATTTTTTGGTAAGGAAATTTCAAAGTTTTTGGGGAAGTGTTGCAGAAATTTTTCTGTTCCATTTTTGAAAAAAATGTGAAGGTATGGGACCAAGGAAATAACCCACTAGGGTAGCATCTTCAAAGAATACTAGTCGCCCTTCCTCTTCCCGTTCCCAACCACCCCAAGCGTAGCCAAACCCGCCAGCACCTCAGGCAATTTTAGAATATTATCCTGCGCGTTTCACTAACAAGGATGCCCATGATCTTTATCAAAGGCTGTCCCAGCGGCCAGTTATTCAAGAGCGTGGGATGGACATTAAAGAAGAACTATACCCTAATGACACTAATCATATTATTAGGAATGGAACTTTACATCAAGGTTGGCAATTGTTTGTGGACGATAAGATGCCAAAAGCCAATTTCTCCTTGGTTTATGAGTTTTATGCCAATTTTCCTGGGGCTGTAAATAGAAAGGTGTTTGTTAGGGGCATTTCAGTTGAATGCACCATTGATAGTATTGATGCCTTATTTAATGTACCTAAGTTATCTCCAGAAGAGGATGAGTATTATTAATTGCCATATCATAGTGAGGTAAATTGGACTGAGGTGGCTGAGACCTTAGGAATTCCTGGTGCTTCCTTTGTTATACAGAATTGGGAGTCAAAATATTTAAGAAGATACCAAATGAACGTCGTAGCTAAAGCTTGGATTCTTTTTGTGAGTGCATGGCTTATGCCAAACACCCACTTGTCTGAAGCAGGGATTGATAGGTGTCTTTTGGTATATGTCATTATGACAGGGCTCTCCACTGATATCAGGCGAGTTATTCGCCAGAGAATGAGGTATTTATGTAGGTTAACCACTACTGTTGGGTTAGGGCATGGTTCCATGATTACTGATCTGTGTGAGGTTTGGGAGGTGCCAAAATATCCTAGTGATATTTTTAGGAAGGAGATGGGGGTTATTTCTCTGGCTACAGTGAATAAATTCAATGCCCCATCCTTAGAGCCACCAGTATCGATACCCAAAAATCTAAGAGTTGGTAGGGAAGGAGAAGTAGCCGAGGAGCCCATACCAGCCAATGATCAAACAGAGGGAGTACGGGCATCTGAGGAAGAGAGAAGAGAAGAATGCCCTCAATATTTGGCACTGGAGGCTCCACTGGATCCGCACTTGGCCAGACTAGATTACATCATTCGACGAAACCAGCATACGCATAATTATTTGGGCGAGCTTCATGATTTTCATAGAGCTCAAGTTAATAGATAGAACGAGCTGATTTACCGATGGCCAAACCAAGAGGCGGACCGCTAGTACTTCCCTTATCCACTGCCTTGGCATCCATTTCCAAACCCCCAACCATTCTGAAGTGATTCGCACCAAGTTTTCTTTTCTTTACTTATTTTTAAAAATTAGGGACAATGTTTAGGTTAAGTTTGGGGGAGGTAGCATAATTGATTTCAAATCATTTATTTAATGATCATGATTTGATAATCCAAAATGTTAGTAGACTAAGGTGTGTTGATGGAGTGTTTTGATCAAAATTCTAGATTAAATAAACTGTTGAGTATTTTTATGAGAAATTATATGATTAATATTCATTATTTTAAGGCATAATTGTTGTTGTTGGTATAACTCATATTGTTAGAATTTAGGATTTTTTTAAGTCCTTTGTTCGAGGCTTAAAAAAGAGTAAGTTTGGGGGAGTTTGATAACATCATTTTAGGGTCATTTTAGAAGGTGTTTATGTTGTAATCTTGAGTTTTTATGTGTGTTTTGTGCGAGATTATGCTTTTGTTTGTCTTTGTTCTAGGTTGGTACGATGAATCACGAGAAAATGCAAAAAGAAGCAAAAATGGTGGAAAAATGAGGCTCTTGGGAGTTTTTGGATTAAAAATGATACTAAGGATGCTTAAAGGACGATTTTTGATGAAGAGATGAGCTAAAAGATCTAATCTGAGAAAAAGTTGAATTAAAGTCATGACTTGAACTTATGAGTCTTGACTCAAGGTGAAGTCAGAGGTGCATATGCTTGCTGGAAGGAATTAATATCGCGACTTGGGCTTACAAGTCGCGACTCAAGAGGGAAACAGAGGCTCAGCTAAGGGGAAATTCAGACACGGGCCGCGACTTGAGATTCTTGAGTTGCGGCACCTGAAGACTTTACACGAGAAGGAAAGGCCCCAAAACAGACACGAGCCGTGACCCAGAGAACGCCAAGTCGCGGCCCGCACACAGAAAAACATAGATTCTTTTCATTTTTACTATAAATTCGTACTTAGGGTTTAATTAAGTCATTAGATCAGTTTTGAATTACATTTTTAGCAACTAATTTTGTTTTCTTAGGCTAGTAATTCTGCAGTTTTATATTTTTCTTTCTTCGTTAAGTTTATGAATCTTATGTTCTTTAATTATTATTTTATTGATTTATTCATGCCTAATATGAACTAAACAATTTTTATCTAGGGTTTAATGTAGTCACTTGGATTTCTATCTAATCGAATTATGATGTTCTATTGATTTTTCTTCTCTATTCTAATCTATATAATGTGTGTTTAATGCTAGTAAAACTTTATCACTATTTGCTTGATTTAATGATTTTGATTCAAAATTTGAAATATTAGAATTGAATATACTATCATTATATAGACATAGGTTGCATATTGGACAAAAGTACCTGTATGACTTGTGTAGTAATTAGTTTTCCATGCTTAATGTCTTCTATATGTTTAAGTTTATCACAGAGATGTAGAAAACCTGCATATAGGCTGAGATTCTATATCTTGAAAAAGAATAGGAATCGATTTATGTTAACCTGCTGTTAGAATATAAAGAAAGAAAACTAGAATTGGTTATTACAATTAGTAGAATGAAAAGTTGACGAAATTAACACCCTATGTCTTTTCATAGTGATTTAAATCTTTTATTTAGTTCTTTTTTGTTTAAAGTTATTTTCAAATTTAAAATTAAATTTAAAAATCATATTCTTAGTTGCCAAATAGAAATTTAAAAAACAATTAGTGGTACTTGGAAGATAGTCTTCGAGAGAACGATACTTTACTTATCATATATTACTTGAATTGATTGCGTGCACTTGCGTATATATATATATTCACAATCACATTCCTCAACCTCTGTTCGTACAAGGAAAGTTATTTCACCTCTGTTCGCATAAAGCAAACCATTACACGCTAACAGAAGGATCATATTCGTTCAACACACAACATCCATGCTAACAGAGTTAGCAAAGGAGTACAGAGTTGTCATTTATCAAAATATAACTGTATTTCTGTTGTAATGTATTATTTGCAGGCCAAGCTCAATAACTTAAGCCCATGATCTAATTGTAACCCTAAACTCCGCACTATAAATAAGAGGAGATAGGATAGAAATAAAGGAGAGGTGGTTTAGAATGTCGAATGACCATTCTTGTATAAACAATCCTTATGTAATGTAAAGAGAATGAGGACTATAGAACAACTGTCGACGCAGGTTCGTCAGAAACTATGGTTCTTCGAGCTTAAATATTAATAAAAGTGACTAAGTGGACGCAGATCATCTTTTTGGGGCCGAACTACTATAAAACATGGTGTTATTTATTTGATTATATCTCTATTCTTGAATCCATGCTCTTATGCTCTCAAGTTGACATAAAATGACATCAACAGTTTGGTGCTTTCGTTGAGAGATCAAATTCAAGATAAAGAGGTTCAATCTAACGAAGTGTGTGAATAAAGATTTTGATGAAATCATCTCCAAAAGACTCAACATGTCATCAAGGGCCAGATCAATCACCTGTTCATTTTTATCCAGGCCATCTGCAGAGCTATTGCAAGTTGTAAGAAAACACCATATTCGTCGAGACAAATCACAAATCTATGTGAACATTAATTTCACTTAATTGCATCCAAATTGGGGTATAAGGCTAGAATAAAAAAAATCCAGCGATTCTGAGTTACAAGATGGAGCAATCACGGCGGCTCAAGGAAAGATCCACCTATGACGGTAGCTTGTTCAAGTTGTTAACAGTGATAAAACCATTGCTTGGTACCCTATGTGCATTTATGCATTTATCGAATCGAAGGATAACACAATGAAGCTTGAAAACCTAGAAAAGATCTCCTATTCGTTCACTTGCATACAACACATGAGAACAGAAGGTGCAACCTGATCGCCTATGAGTATAAACCACAAATCCTCAAAAAATAGTTGTGCACTCGTGCATACACTCCATAGGTGAACAAGGAGTAGGATATCCCAGCTATCCAAAAAAGAAAAAATGTTCTCCCATAATGGTCCATACTAGGCGAACAAGAAGTTAGGAGGGCTCAGAAACCTTGGAAGGCTATTGTGTAGAATTTTACTTGCTTCTATGTCTTTATTAGGGGCAAGAGCAACAAAAAGAAGGAGTGGAATAACATGCCAAAACCATGTAAAGAACCTGTTCGTTTCTATGTTTCCACACGGAAAGAGAACCTGTTCGCCCATTGTAGCCTATACTAGGCGAACAGGAATGTAAATATATGTTTAAAATTCTTCCAAGTTGTTAAGGGAATTTTGTTCTCACGCCTAAGAGAGTACTATTTTTGCACCTGAGAGAGCTCTGTTCTCGTGCCTATTTGAATCCTGTTCTCGCGCCTAAAAAAGCCATGCTCTCACACCTAAGAGAGCTCTGTTCTCGCGCCTAAGAGAATCCTATTCTTGTGCCTCAGAGAATCCTATTCTCGCACGTAAGAGAGCCTTGTTCTCACGCTTAATAGAATCCTAGTCTCGTGCCTAAAAGAGCCTTGCTCTCACGCCTAAGAGAGCTCTGTTCTTGTGCCTAAGCGAATCCTGTTCTCGTGCCTAAGAGAATCCTATTATCGCACCTAAAAGAGCCTTGTTCTCAAGATTAAGAGAATCCTAGTCTCGTGCCTAAGAGAATCCTGTTCTAGTGCCTAAGAGAATCCTGTTCTAGCGCCTAAGAGAATCATGTTCTCGCACCTAAGAGAGCCTTGTTCTCATGCTTAAGAGAATCATGTTCTCATGCCTAAGAGAATAATGTTCTCACACCTATGTATAAGAATCATGTTCACCCTATATCACAGGCAATTCTAAGATGACGTATACGAGCTATCAAGGACATTAACTCGTAAGCTTCATAACACCCGAGATCAAATTCGAGCTTTCATGGCAAAGAGGGTCTATCAATTAATTTATAAGCCTTTAAAACTATTAGGATGAATAGAGCTTCAAAAACAAAGGGATCTCATTGAAATAATAGCTTGAAATCATTAGTGCAAATTCTGAGGTCGGAGACATTCGAGCTATAGACAGAATTTATCTTTAAAGTTGACCTATACATACCATTCGAGCCAACTCATATAAGTCGCCCGAGCTAATCACCTCTTTGCACAAGTTATTTCAGTGGTATCCGGTACTCACACTCGAGTTGGTCATCACTCCACAAAAGTCATTCGAGCCATAAATAGAGTTCGTCTCCAAACTAAGCCACTGTTTGCAACCAAGTTGGGGATGAAGTTCATCTCCGAGATAGTAATCACCCGAGCTGAAACTACAACATAAATTTCTATTATCAATCGTACTTGTTTTTGAGATTGATCAGACTAGAAATTTCATGGTTTCGAGATGACAGGAACGCCTATTCGAGATGACTTGGATTTCGAGGTCCTATCCGCTCATTAAAAGCTCATGCTACGCGAACAAAAATAAGGAGTGAACAAGGATAAGGAAATTGAGCTCGAAGTATAAGGCTCGAGAACATTTCAAGGTCACCACAAAATCCTGTTCGCACACACAAGGGATAGCTTGACTTAACCCTTCAATGAAGCCTATTCGAATCCTTCATAACCCTTTAATGAAACTTGTTTGCCCGTGCATTCTTACAAGGGGTGAACATGAATAAGGGAGCACATCTCGAAAGATTATGCTCGAACCATTTCGAGGTCACCTTTGGATGGTTAGACCGAAAGCTTACGCACATAACTCGGAAGATTATGCTCAAACCATTTCCAGGTTAAAAAAGAGTTGGAGACATCTAAAAGTTTTTCTTGTTCGTTTGATCCTTGAATGAAACATGTTTGCCCAAGCATCCACACACTGGGCGAATAGGATATATCGAAGGCATTCCGAGGAAAAGCATGTGATATTTGCTTGTGAGTTTTCGAGCTTATCGATACGCATTATCAAGATAACTTTCGAGTTGACTTGAACAAGTTATCTTTGAATAACTTGTACATGATTCTAACACGTGGAATGAACAGGACGAGCTTGACTATGTAACGAGTCTGGATTAACCAACACAAATAAATTGATATAAGGATAAAGTTGGAATTCTAGATTAACCAACAATATTCATAAATCGATATAGTTTTAATTTTTTGCAAAATAGTTTCAACCTCACAACCTTGAGATCATACTCGAGGATGAAAAAAAAGTTACTATCACTAAGCAAGAAATAACTAGATTAGCAAGACTACACGAACAAAGCACTAACTGTTCACACACAAGTAGGTTGGTGCACGTTTTCACCTATTTACAAACCTACATAAAGAAAGCAAGAAGAAAGAATTCCAGGGATCACCTTGGAGTTATGACCACACCAACCCAAAGATGAGCCTATTCGCCTAACTATGTATATTCCATTTGTGTCTGTTCATGATATACATAGAAAATGAATTGGAATAAAGAATATTCATGCTCCCTTAGGGTATGGAGACATATTATGTTCGACAGCCACAAACAGATTATGTTTGCTCGTGTGCCTTGAGAAGGAACCAATTGATAGTCCAGCTCTGTTTGTTTACCTTTGCAAACATGTACTAATAGACTAATGGAGTAAGGGCAATAAGGAACTTGTTCGCCTGAGATTACTTCCAGGATACGAACAGGGATAAAAAATGGCAAAGCATGTAAACTCGTTTTAGAAACTCTATTGGCGTCATCTCAATATCGTTTCATCTCCAAACCAACACTTTTCTCCAGCTCGGGGTTTACCAAGATAATTTCCTATTAAGGATACAAGAGAAGAGTCGACCCAAAGATGTTAGGAGAATGAATAGAGATGCTCCTCAGAGATCAACTCGCAAACATAACCCTGAAGACAGCCCTTAAGGGGGTATTCTGGTTGCCTACCTGGTGTAACCAAACTTGCTAGGGGTATGAACAAAGATCCCTTCTCAGAGGGATCACTGTTAAAGATTTCTTTATAAAGTGATCGTGATCAGGAAAGAAGATAACCTCAAATCCCGGTTATAATCATGAAAAAGGATAACTTCGAATTCTAATCGTTATCAGAAAAGAAGATAACCTCGAATCCCGATTATAATCATGAGAGAGGACAACTTCAAATTCTGATCGTTATCATAAAGGAAGATAACCTCAAATATTGATTATTGAGAGAGGATAACTTTGAATTTCACACTATAAAACCAGCTCGAACCCAAGGAGAAAATAATCCAAGACTTATAACTTGGTTACTTGGGGGGCATACAAGTGTTGGATATAACCATACCACGAGCTCGGAAAAAAATCTATACATCTTTTAAATAAAAAAGTTGTCTCAAACTTTTAGAAAAAAGTTAAAGTATGGAGGTAACCGAGCATAAAAGGAGAAATATTACAATTTTTTTGTGCAACAAAATTTTGAGTAATATTCTAACTTATCATGGTTCTATGAATAAAGAAGTATGAGTTTCAAGTAGTTATAAGCTCATCATACTTATATGTTTAAATAAGTATGCACAGTGATTGTGATAATAAACGAAACAAGTAGACGTACTTGAAAGTTTAAATAACGCAATCAAGCTTTTGAAAAATTCAAGTTAGTATAAAAGTGAAATTTGGAAATAAAAGCCAAGCTAGAACAATAACTCGGATTGTCAAAGATGATTCCAAATAAATCTTAATAAACTAACATGAAAAATCAAAGTTATAAAATCCTGGTCCTAACCAGGAATAAGGCCTGAATACTAACAGGTAGCTATTAAGCAAACATTTAAACCTGGCTGAACCAGGTTCAAAACAAGTGATACACAAACTCGGAAGCATTTTTCAGAAAAGTTGATAACCTTGAACTTTGATCAAGGATAACTTCAAATTCTGCTAGTTTGAAAGATAACCTCAGAACCTAATCATTGTTAGGAAAAAGGACAACTTTTAAACCATGATTGATCACCATTAAAAAACAACCTCCAATTTTGGTCGCCTACCAGTTTGACGAATAAACTTTAGTGACCTGTTCGCATAGCATATCTTGTTCGACTATGTTTACATACGTGAAATGAACAGAATGATTATGTTAGTCTATGTTGATGAAAAATGAATTATGGTATCAAGTGATCAAGGATTGAGACTCCTCAATCACTTGGGGGGCATATGGGATTAAGAACACACAAGATAAGATAAAACTTTTTACAAATTTTCCAAAAAAGTATTTTGTTTGTTCTACCCAAAAAGGCAAAAATGTGCATGCTCGTGTCCTGTTCACTCTACCTACAAAGGAGAAATTGTATCTACTCACCTAAGCCTAAAGGTGAGACAAACACAAGCCATAAATAGAAAGAAAGTAGATATAAAAACACACAAGTTGCTCATACCATTCACAAAAGGCAAACTAGCATGTTCACTGGTACATATAAAAATCCTCTGTTCGCATCATGCACAAAAGGCAAACTAGTTTGTTCGCTAGTACATGTAAAAATCCTCTGTTCGTATCATGCACTAAAGGCAACTAGTTTGTTCGCACTAAGAACAAAAGGAAAAATGGTTTGGCATACAAGTACAGACTACAAAAGAAAACAGAGTCAAGAGTATGCAAGTACAAAATACTCCAACATAAGGCGCACTAGAGACTAAGCTATCAGGACTCTGGCTCAAGGGTCAGGTCACCTGAGGCAGCTAAGGGGTCAGCAGAAGTGCTGGAAGCAAGATCTTCAGTCCTTGAAACATCATCATCCCCCGGCTATACTAAGGAGGTACGAACAGAAGAGTTTTCTTCATCAGTAAGTCTCTGTTCGCAAGCCTCTAGTAGGCACTTCTCTTCGCCATTCAGAAATGTTAAATCAATACTGTGGTTGTGTTTCCAGACTTGAAAAAACATGTTATTTAAGATCTCTCCTTCTTCTTCAAGGGTTTGAAGGCGATCAGCTTCTGCATCAGCTTTAAGTTGCTCAACCTCAACAGCATGAGACTTTTGAAGACGGTCAATCTCAGCCTTTAGTTGATTGATCTTGGTACAAGAAGAACTTCTGAGTTGCTCAAGCTCAGTCTTACAAATGTTCCTCTCACGACGAATAGTGTCTATCTCAGACATGAAGGCACGACATGTATCTTCCTTATCCTTCTTCAACTGCTCGATAGATTCAGATAGGTTGGTCAAGGTGAGCATTGTCTATGAAGGATAAAAATAGATTAATACATAAAATCAAGCAGAAAGATAACAAGTATGATAATAAGAGAAGAACCATACCTGAACAGGGTTTGGCAATAGAATGGCGAACGATCTCATTGGGGACACACACTCCGGAGAAAGACCATGCTTCCCATATCTTGTCACTCTGGATGACCTCTTCAAATCTAGGTATCACCATTTGAACATGAGAAGGTAATATAGGAGATAAGGGCCTGGTCGTGGGAACCACACTAGCAATCACTGTAGGGGTTGGCGATGAAACCTCAGCTAGAGGCCGACTCTGGCCTGAACAAACAGAAGAAGACTCTGGAATGGTCCCCTTATCCTTGTTTGCTAACTGCTTCCTCCTCTTGTTAGCTCTTGCACCTACAACCTCAGGGCACCGAACAAAGCTCGAGCATTCATGTCTCCTGCCAAAAGAGACATGGTCAAATAAGATGCAAATAATATACAACTTTCATAATGTGGTTAAGAAAAAATAGTATACCAGAAGGACTATTAGTAAAAGTTTCCTCTGGAAAGCATTCATTTAACCAATGAGGGAGGGATAGTTCCTCATTTCTAAGGGATAGACCAAGACCTCCCACATCACTAAAAGGTTCAGAAGGGAGAGGCACTTGCGATAATTCAAACTCTGAACAGTTGGGCAACCTAGAACAAAGACTATTGGGGGAAGAACAAGCAGATGAAACCTCAAAATGAACTGACTCGGGCTCTTCACAAACAACAATAACCTCCTCTGATCGCCTTTAATGTATAGACTCTCAAACCTCAGAAAATGGAATGTAGTCAAACTCCAAAGGTGGTGATAGATGATCTAATGACTGGTGTGATTTGAGTAGACTGACCAATCGTAAATTGTCATCATTGATAAGGAAGGATGCATTCCTATACTTTCCATCCAATCGACGTAACTAAGAAAGACGCTCTTACTTCTCAGAGGTTGGGATCGATTGCCTATAACGACCTAAAACATCAAAGTATGCGAATAGAGTGAGCATGCGGTGAAGGATGCGAACGAACAACCTTATCAAAGGAAAACGACTAGACACTTACCAATATCACGAAATGACCTATGTTCGGGCTTGATGGCATTGGTAAAAAAGTATTGACCAAAGTAGCGACCAAGGTTGGAAACACCACTCCTAAGAACTTCTCCACCAGAATAGCCACACAAGTGGTAGAATCCTTCATAACCTGGTACACGGTTGGACTTGATGTTGAACAAGTAGTTAACCTCCAAAGCATCATGGGGAGGCCAATCTAACACTCTATACAGAATATGCAGTATTACCAATAATCTGTAACTATTCGGCGTCAGTTAGAATGGAGCTATTCCAAAATAGTCACATATTTCCATAAAGTACGGATGAAGTGGAAGGAACGCACCTTCTTGGAAATGCATGAGACTCCAAGTACTATACCCATCTGGTGGGGAGCCTGCTTGCTCATCATTAACAGGGACTCTAAGTCCAAGTTCGCCAATAAGTCCATACTGATCTATTAAATGGGACAAGTCACTTGTAGAAAAGATGGATCTCAGTGTTACAAAACCATCCGTGCTAAAGATTTCTCCAAGCTCTTTTTCGATATAGTCGACCTTTTCCCTCTTCCTTAAGGCTCTAGATTTCTTGGGAGGCATGGACTTGGTCCTAGATCAGAAGAAAATAGGGATGAACAGACCCCTATAAACTTCAAAGAGCGAGGCCTAACCGGATTGTAAAAGAAATTGGAGTCCTAGAAGACCACGCAAACCAAGTACTTGAACAGGAAAGGAAAGAGTAAGATTTTGTTCGCACATACACATATGAGGCCTGTTCGCCCATAAAGTGTACAGCTAGGGCGAACAGAACAAAAAAGAAGGAAAGCAATGAAAATAGTAGTTGTGTAATCTTCATAGAAAAGTTTCAATGTTGGCCTATCAACAAGTCATGTTAAAATTGGCTTAAATGAAGCAAACGAGGTGCAATATGTGAGTAAATTGGTCTGTTTGTTTCCCACGGTAAATATGAGCCTCAAAAAACCACTTGTCCTATAATTAACGAGGATGAAGTTGGAGACATCATAAATTAACGAGGTCAAGGTGGGAGATGGCATACAAACCCATTGGGATTCCTGTTCGTTGGTTATGTATACAAAAGGCATCTGTTCGTTTTCATTCACAAAAGCCACCAGTACATGTTCGCTACAGCTACATTATCTTTAGAGACATGTTGTTCGTGAGTCATTTAAAGGTTTTGAGTATATATATCCTATCACCTACACTTATCTAATGAGAACAGAGAGTAATTGTTCACTTAGGAGTCTATTTGCATATATGATCGTGTTCTTCTACTCACGAATCTGTTCATTTTCTGTATATAAAGGAAAATCACTCTTACGTGCCTTTGGAGGAAATGAATAGAACAAAAACTATTTGCATGCATCAGAACCAAAAAGGACTCATAATAAGCAAGGCAAGAAGTAGAAGTGATATAACATGAGAAACCTACAAATGAAAATTTCTTACTTGTTCGTAATACTCTATATTAGGTGAACAAGAAATCCAGTTTGCACTTGGGGTCATTCATTGGAACACATAAATTTGAGGAAGTTTTATAAAGCTACTACATATGAACAGAATACCCAAAAAGTGATTAGAGTTCGTAAGGATAGCCTGTTTGTTTGTATGCCTTTACGACGCAAAAAATGATGCTGGTTGTTCGTATAGCTTGTATCAAGATAAAATTCCATTCGCATATGTAGAGAACAAAACAAGGTCACTTGGTATGTACCAGTTCATGAGTTATTGGTATACAAGTAATGTCCTTGAAAAGCGTACAGAGAACAACACACATTCATATCAATCACAAGAATCATGTTCGCTTGTATCAGAAACTAATGGACTACAATCATATGGGTGTAAATGAACTAAAACTAATTGTTCGTTTATGGGCCTATATCAATGGACATGGGTCTTACTTGTTCTAATAGGTGTAATGGTTAAGTCAAAGACAGGTTTATGTTCGTCTATGGGCTTTTTATTGAAAGTAATTCGTTCAAGGCTAATGGCAAAGAACCAAAGAAGGAATATAGACTCTTGTTCGTCTTTACCTCACAAGACTTCAATACGCAAGAAGCGACCAGAAGTGAAGGATCTGTTTGTTTGCTTTACATATAAAGAAAAAATCTCTATTCGTTTTAGAGAAAGTATAAAGAAATCTTCATTCGTGCATATACATTTATAAAGAACAACTCAAAATTGCTACTAGTCAGAAGGAGATTAGGGACTTACCGTCTATGACTACTAATGGAAACGAGGCGACAAGGTAAGCCTGAGACCTCCAAAGAACTCGAATGTGTGGCTCCTAAAAAGAAAAGTATTGGAGGCTTAGGCATAATATTTTTAAATTTTGAAGAGGATAAGAGCCCCGAAATTACAATCAGGTGCATGAAGTAGGAGTACATACCTGACAAAGCAAATAAGATAGATCACGCTGCTCCTCGACGACGCTTCTTCTTCTCCGGTGATGTCGGCAATGAGCAGTAAGTCGACCCTTCTCCTCTCACAGTGTCGATCTTCTCAGCACATAAGGGGTCGACAGGTGTTTGCTCTTGCTTTCCTAGAAATTCTCTAAGAGAACCGCAAGACCCAAACCAATGGGCTTAGGGTTTTCAAAGCAATGGGCCTAAGGGTCTTATAACCTAATGGGCCTATAATTCATTTGAGGAGTGCAACAAAATACAAGCCCAAGAAGTTGTTGTCAAATAAAATGTCTTTGGAACAATAAGAGAAGTGATCGTGAAAATGATATTTTATTTAAATGTCATATAAGTGTATAACCAAAAAAGAATAGGGAAATTATTCACATAACTAAGTCAGAATTGTGCAAAGCACGAAAACTGACTTGGGGGGCAAATGTTATACCAATTTTTTTGGGCATTTGTGACATTTATAAAAAATTGCAATTATAAAGGGATGATGAACAAGACACTTTGCCTTCTTGTTTTCGCAAAGAGAAAAGTAGTTCATGTTCTCACAAAGTACAAAGTACAAAGTACTTCCTGTCTCACGATGTGCAAAGTAGTTCCTGTTCTCACAAAGTGTAAAGTAGTTCCTGTTCTCACAAAGTACAAAGTACTTCCTATTCTCACGAAGCACAGAGTACTTCCTGTTCTCACAGAGTACAAAGTACTTCTTGTTCTCACAGAGTACAAAGCAGACTACCAAGCGCAAACAAAAGGGATTTGGTCGCGTAGCTGCATTCCTCAACCTCTATTCGTACAAGGCAAGTTATTTCACCTCTGTTTGCACAAGACAAATCATTACATGCTAACAGGAGGATCCTGTTCATTCAACACACAACATCCACACTAACAGAGTTAGCAAAGGAGTACAGAGTTGTCATTTATCAAAATATAAATGTATTTCTGTTGTGATGTATTATTTGCGGGCCAAGCCCAATAACTTAAGCCCATGATCTAATTGTAACCCTAAACTCCACACTATAAATAAGAGGAGATAAAGGAGAGGCAATTCAGAACGTCGAATGACCATTCTTGTGTAAATAGTCCTTATGTAATGTAAAACGAAGGAGGACTATAGAACAACCAGGGACGCAGGTTTGCCGGAAACTATGGTTCTTCAAGCTTAAATATAAATAAAAGTGACAAAGTTGATGTATGTCATCTTTTTGGGGCCGAACCACTATAAAATATTGTGTTATTTATTTGATTATATCTCTATTCTTGAATCCATGCTCTTATGTTCTCAAGTTGATGAAAAACGACGTCAACACATCTGAGCCCGATTGCAAAAATACCACATATATTGCAAACAGACATGTTATAATTGGATGGGCCTAATCATGTTACTTTATGAGCAAGTCTATGAATTTATTCAAAAATACCACAATTTATTTCATTTGCAAAAATACCACAATTAATTTTCTAGAATTTATCCAAAATTCAAATTAATTAAATTTTTTCAAAAATAAATAAGTCAATTTAAATGAAATTTATCAACAATTAACAAAAGTTAATTTAAATTTTATTTTTTAATAATTAACTTAGTTTGGTTTGCAAAACGTGATATTTATAAAAAATTTAACCAATTATAAATTTTTAAAACAAATATTCTTAGCTGTTTTTTTTAAATATCTTAAACTCTTAAAAAAATTCAAATATCCATAAAAATATCTAGTCAACAAATTTCCAAATTTTAAAATATTTAAATATAAAAATGCATAGAATGCTCAGATATTATTATTTTCAAATAAAAGATTTCAAAAAATATCAAGTATTTAAAAAATATCTTTAATATGTGATAACTTGATTGTAATATTTTAATATATTAAAATATTTAAAATTAATTAGTTAACCTATTTTTAAATTTGAATTTCAATCTTTGTTGAAAATTTCTATTTTTTAAAGATCAAAAAACAAAAATATTGTATTTCAAAAGAGATATTTTTTAAATAATAGAAAAAATATGATATTCTTGTATTAACCCATTCAAAATTCGAATTTTAAGAAAATATTTATCACAGGGCGCAACCAATGAAAGTTGGTGGCCGCGATCATGAGACTTTTTTGGGCAAAAATCGTGATCTGGCCGTGACTAGAGGTTAATGGTGGCCGCGGCCACTAGTCTCGGACTCCCAGGCAGCTGCCAATGAAAACTAGTGGGCGCGGCCACAACCTGAAAAAAAAAAATCAAAAAAATTTTGTGTAATTTTTCAACCCAAAAACGCTTTCTAAATAATTTTTACTATGTTTTACATCAAATAAAGCATTTATAAAAATTAATTGTATAGAAAACATAACAAAATAACCCAAATTTGCTAATAATCACATCAAAATCAATGTGCTTCATAAAAAACATGAAATCCATCAAATTACTCAACACATCAAATAATTCAATTTTTACTATGTTCATGCATGAAAATAAAGATTACCAAAGGCTCTGAGGCCAGTTGTTAGGAAAACTTATACAAGATCTTGTTTATTTTCATGTAAATCTTATATTAAACAAATTAATATAAGACAATCTAGAACATGTTTCTATAATTGAATTTAAATAGAGATGATGACAAGAACACTTACATTATACGCAGCTGAATGTATTAGTCCTTCCTTCAGTTTGTCTAACCCTCGAATCCTTTCTGTCCCATGGTATCACTAAGAAACTGAACCGATCTTCAAATTTCTTCATAGCCTTCCAAAGTATCCTTAGAATCACCTAGACTAGATGTGAGAAATTCTTAACACATGAGATAGATACAAAGAGAAGAAGAGAATAGAATTTAGAGGCTTAGAAAAAGACTTTTTGCTGTAGAGAGAATCTAAAACCTAGAGCATCAAGAACAGATCTTTTGATATTCTTTTTATATGTTTTTTTCAACTATCATTTAGCATTCCTTTTATAGGCTCAATTAGGTAATTTATTTAATTAAAAAATCAATAAAATAATAGGTAACATCAGCCATTAGGTCGAAATTATCATGAGCTTTAGGCCTGTGAAATTTCCCATTTAATTATAAGCCCGTTAGACTTAAAATCAAGGCCCGTATTATTTTCTATTGATTAATTAATTAAATAATTATTTAAATCTTTTATCAAATTAATTATTTATAATTTGAACATTGATTTAAATTTATTTATTAATTTAGACACCAAATTGTCTTAATTAAAAAATCTGCCCTAAAATCTATTTTCTTCTCTAAATTGCATAACTCTGTGAAACTATCCAAAATTGACCTGGTCAACTTTGATAATTCTAATTGATAATCAAATCAATTAATTGAGACTATCTAAATGATTTTATTCAAGGTACAGTGGGGACCATGGGCCTATGAAATCAAGCTCCAATAAGTTATCATAAATTTAACAAATAAATCTATTAACTTATTAATTCCTCGTGACTCCACTAATGACTTAGAATTGCACTCTTGAATTCATAGAACGCTCTATAACCAATATAGATACGTTATTAATTTTCTATTGTTACAACCATAATTGTCACTCAATCCTCTATAGACGGTCTACAATGAGATAGGACTAAAAATACCATTTTACCCCTCATTGTATTTTATCCTTGAAACACTTATGGAATGTTTGGTTGAAAGGAATACATTGGAATGGAAAGGGAAAGTTTTCCAATGTTTGGTTCACTTTTTCACAATGGAATCACTTTTTCCATTGCAATTGGTTTTCACCCATCCATAAGAATTGAGATTCCATTAAAAAAAAATGGATGGAATTGTCATTCAAATGTAAAAATTTGTTTTGTCTTTTTCGGTCCATCAATTTTTTTAAAAACAAATTCAATGCTTCATGTTTTGTTGTTACTTTGTTTTTAAAAAAAATAATATTGTTACTTTTTTTAAATATTTTATTGTACTTCTGTAACATTGTACTTCTGTAACGCCCTGGGTAACCAAGACCGTTACACCGTGTATTTTGAAATAGTGCAAGACTTGCTAATCAAGTCGTTTGAACATAAATGTGATTATAAAGTCAACTAACAGGTTAGGGTTATAAGATTTTGATCGTAAATGGTTAATTTTTATTAAAATTAATGTTTGGTACATGGGATCCCAAAAATAGAGTATAAGTGGTAAATACAACTCCCAAAAGTTGATACAACACAAGCTAGTCTCACCTGGCCCCACCGGCATAACTCTTGTTGTATACACCACACTAGCTAGAAAACTTATACAACCCCCTTGAAATAGGTCCCTAGCCCTCAATGCTGATATCATGGGTATGCAGGACCCATGCACAGCACCCACGAAAATAAAGGGATCCTCACCCTCAAGCTCAAAGGTCACCATCTTCTTCCTTCAATCTATAGTAGCCCCATATCTGACTAGCCAATCCATCCCCAAAATCATATCAAAATCATCCATACCCAACTCAATTAAATCTACTGATAGTTCCCTACTATCTACCATCACTGGCAGTGCTCTAATCCATCTCCTAGAAGCTACCAGTTCCCCTGTAGGCAATATAGTCCAAAATCCCGCAGTATAATACTCACTAGGTCTACACAATCTATCAATTACCTTATTAGAAACAAACAAATGTGTAGCACCAGAGCCAATCAATACAGTATATGAAGAGCTAGCACTAAAAATCTGACATGTCACTACCGAGGGACTAGCCTCAGCCTCTGTTTGCATCAGGGTGAACACTCGAACTAGAGTCAAGCTGTCCACCTTTCCCGGTTCCTCCTTTTTCAGTGTCGGACAATCTTTCTTGAGGTGTCCAACCACCCCACAGAAGTAACAAGCCTTGGCCCGGCATTCGCCCAGATGGTGCTTCCTGCACCTTGTGCACTCTAGATAACTCCTCCATGCCTCACCACCTCCCTGTAGGCCACCCTGGGCACCCCGGCCCCTCCTATCAGGACGAGCAGTGGTTAAGGTGTCAGGGGTCTTCCTCTTCTGATCAATGGGGCCTCCACCCCTACCAGACCCTGTAAATTGAGGTACTGCTCTGCGAACATCCTGTCTCACAGCATTCTCCCTCCAAATCTTATTTTTCGCCGCCTAAGAAATAAGGGCCTTCTCAACCGGCTGGGTATAAGTCGTCCCCCAGGTACTGATGTGATTCTCACATCTCGAGCTATCACAACATTAAGCTCTCAAACAAACATGTCCTATCTAGCCGCATCTGTAGGCACTAAATCTGGTGCGAACTTCACTAGCCTGTCAAACTTCAGGGCGTACTCAGTAACTGTCATGCTGCCCTGCACCAACCCAATAAACTCATTCACCTTCGCTTCCCTGATGACAACGTTATAATATTTCTGGCTGAACAGGTCTCTAAACCCATCCCAGTTCATAGCAGAAATGTCATGAGTCTGTGATGCCACCTCCCACCAAATACGGGCATCCTCTCTAAGCATATAGGTGGCACAGGCCACTCTGTCATTGCCTTCCACTCTCATAAAATCCAAAATAGAGGTGATCATGCTCATCCACTGTACAGCCTTTAGTGGATCTGGTCCTCCCTCAAAGATTGGAGGATGCTACCTCCTGAATCGTTCATAGAGTGGCTCCCACCTGCTCCCAACCTCAAGTGTTTGTATAGCTGTTGCTACAACAGGTGGCACATTAGGTGCAGCACTCCCTGACAGAGCCTGCTGCCTCAAAAGGCGAATCTGTTCTTCCTGACTCTAAAGTCTAGCTTGCATATCAGAAAATATCTGCTGCTAGTTCTGAAGGACTGGCAGAGGTTTCTGGCCTTACTCATCATCTCTAGCTTCGACCCCTGTGCTGGCTAGTCGTATTGATCGCCTTGGACGCATAACTATCCAAGTCTATCTACAATCAACAACTCGGCAGTCAGGCAATGATGATAGGTTAACATTCTTTCCATGGTCCAATATCGAAACTCGACCAACAATATGCAATCAAGATGCAAACAAGCATTTAAACATTTATTCACATACAGTAACAATGCTAATAAGCATGCCTCATCATATTCACATAGTAGTCAAGGGCAAGGCCCTATCAGTATCTCATGCTCCCTATTAATCATGAAATAAAGCATTTATATTTCATTTAAACATTTAAGCATGTAATCACATATATATAGTAACCAAAACCTGAGTCGAGCTTGTCTTTAGCGGCGAGTGTATATGCCCAGCCAGTCTTCAAGAACCCTTAAACCTAGACCGCTCTGATACCAAGTTGTAACGCCTTGGGTAACCAAGACTGTTACACTGTGTATTTTGAAACAGTGCAAGACTTGCTAATCAAGTCGTTTGAACATAAATGTGATTCTAAAGTCAACTAATAGGTTAAGGTTAAAAGATTTTGATCGTAAACTATTAATTTTTGTTAAAACAAATGTTTGGTACATGGGATCCCAAAAACAGGGTATAAGTGATAAATACAACTCCCAAAAGCTGATACAACATGTTTACCCAAAAATGGCTCCTAATGACGTGGCAGGAATTTCTTACATATGACTAGCACGTGGTTGTTTTGAGTGAAGGGATCCTGTTCGATCATCGACCAGATAATTATTGATTCGTCAAGTCTCGCGAGTGGGTGCGACCAGTCTGGTCGCATACTTTCGTTTATTTCCTTTGAGAGACGCAATCTTGTAATAATGACATTTATTATGTTTCTTTTTATTACCTTGATATGCTGATCTTAAGTGTAATTAAGGCCCATCAGCCCATGTAACCCTCTTGATCCTATAAATAAGAAGAAGAGGGCTCAAGGAATGGACTTTTTGAATTTTTGATCTTTGTATTTAGAGAGAAAAGCATAGTGTGATTATCCACCAGAATTGTAATCCTCCCAAGGCTTGTGAAACTCAAGAACCCTAGTTCTTTGATCACATTATTGGGATTCAATATCAATAAGAACACTAAGTGGACGTAGGTCATTACCATCTTATTGGGGCCGAACCACTATAAATCGCTTGTGTCATTTGTTTTCCATTTGATTCTCTTCTTGATTTCTTTTTGTTCTTTGTCATTTATTTGACTCCGTGTCATTGGCCAAATCAAGGGTCAACATTTTGGTGATTTCATTGAGAGATTAATCAAGAACTTCAAGAAGATCAAATGGCAAAGACATCCAAGAGAGCTGGACAAACTTCTAGCGCTGCATCCACTTAGCCTCCTCCTCCAAATGTGGCTGAAACTGAACCACATTTGGATTTTGAGGAGGAAGAAATGGACTCTGAAATGTTGAGGACAACACTAAGTGTGCTGCAGAACAAGTTGGCCAATTTGAGGGCCAATCAAGAGAATGCGGCGGAGACCTTGACGCAACAACAGAGGGAAATCGAGTGTCAGCGTCAAGAGCTAAATGAGCAGCAGGCAGATATGGACCGCCAACAGAGAGATGCCATAGTTGCTTTAGAAGAAGCCATTTAATTGGCTCGGGGACAAGCTGCACTAGCTTCTCAACCGGGTCAACCACCAAATGCACCATCGCAACGCGCCACAAATTCAAGTCCTCCGCTTCAGCCAGCAAGCCCTCAGAGGCCGGAGCAACCACCTGTTGCTCAACAGGATATCCCAATTCAGGATCTTGAGCAGCAGCCTCCTTCTCAAGCTGGTCGAGGCAACCCCTAGTGCTAGAGGCAGAATAGGGTCGGGAAACCTCCCTGAAGCCCTATCAGCTAGAGGAGGAAACAGCGTGACCAACCAATCGCGCTATAGTCGATTACAGTTTAGGGACAACCATGATTATAATGAGGCTCACTCCGGCAGGAGAAATGATGGTCGGGGGCATTAAGGAAGAGGTGGAGATAGGAACCCCCTACAAAGAGAGAATAGGCCAACGAGCCAAAATGCTGGGGGGCAACCTAGACAGCATAACGTCTTTGATAGTCTAGGCGCTAGCAATCAAAGGCGCAGAGATGATGACCTGAGCGACGTGCTCAACAATAGGTGCGAGAGGCATGATGAGTATGCTCCTCCGGCACCAGTGGCCTCAGTGATCCCCGACGTTGTACAAGCCCAAATTGATGCTCTGAATCAGGCGGTACAACAACGGGTGGGGAGCCAAACATCCCACATTGAGTACGATCAGAGGAGAGGCACTCTGTTTGTACAAAGGATTGCTGTGGCAGAAACTCCCAGCAAGTTCAAGATGCCGGTGTTGCCAAACTTCGATGTGTATGGGGACCCAATATCTCATGTAAACTAGTTTGAGATACAAATGGATATTCAGAAGGTGTCGGAAGATGCCCAATGCAGGATCTTCCCTGCCACCCTATCTGACACCACCCAAGAGTGGTTCTTTAAATTCCCTCCTGCTAGTATAGTATCATGGGAAATGTTCGTGAAGGAATTTTACGAACAATTCTACGCTGGTTATGTACACCCCACTGAGGCCAACCAGCTGGTCAAGATACGACAGAAGGAGGGAGAGCCCTTGAAGGAATACGTCCAGCGTTTTATGCGAGCGGCTTCTAGAGCTAAAACAGTGGGCGACGAGGGAAAACTGATGGCCCTAACTGCTGGGGTAAGGCGCCATTCTCACCTCTAGAACAACCTAAGAAAGAATAGGGTAAAGAGTACCCAGGAGTTTCTTGATCGAGCTGACCGATACATCAAGCTCGAGGACGTGATTGCCAATGAGGGGAAATCGCCTGCAAAGGACAAGGGACCAAAGGAAGATCCCTCCAAAGCCGCCAACGGGTCGGATAAACCCAATGGAAATGGCAAAGGCAACGGGAATGGGAATGGTAAAAATGGTGGAAAAAGGGCGAACAATGAGCCATCAACATTCGAAAATAAACGCCCCAAAGGCAATACATACGAGCCGAGATTCACCAACTATACGACCCTTGTCGAAAGCAAGGCAGAGGTCTACCAGGCGACCAACTCCACTATCCCTTATAAGCGACTATCACTTATAAGGAAGGATATCTCCAAGAGAGATACAACAAAATTATGTCGTTTTCACAACGACTACGGTCATGATACCAGTGAGTGTAACCAGTTGAAGGATGAGATTGAGTTCCTCATTAGACAGGGACACCTAAGGAGGTACGTGAGCCACAAGAGGATCTCAACGAGAGGCTCAAGGAGGCAACGAGTAGGTGCCTGCACACCAACGCTCGCCACCTTTACAGCCAGCTCCTATGGCAGGTATGTTACTCACCATCTGTGGCGGCCCACACCTTGCAGGAGATAATGGGAAGGCAAGGGAGCAGTACGCTCGGACCTTACGCCACGACCAGGACATCGAGATGATGAGTGTGGAAGATAGAGCACCTAAAAAAGCTCGAACAGAGGAGGAATTGATAACCTTCTTCGAAGACGACACTCAACACATACGATTCCCACATTCAGATCCGCTGGTCGTTGACATCCAGATTGCCAACATGATGGTTAAGAGGGTGTTGGTGGACACAGGGAGCTCAGTCAACATCTTGTATAAGTCTTCACTGGAGAGGATGAAGTTTTCCATCAAGGACCTGGAGCCGTGCAACCAAACCATATATGGTTTTTCTGGCGAAGGACTCACACCAACAGGGTCGATTAGGCTCCCAGTTACAGCAGGAACTGCACCCGCGAACAGGACATTACTCACTACTTTTATAGTAGTTGATTATCCTTCCGCGTACAATGTTGTAATTGGAAGGCCTATTCTGGTCAACCTGCGAGTTGTTACCTCGGTTTAGCACCTTGCTATGAAATTCCCAACTGACGTAGTGGTAGGATGCGTATTGGGAAACCAACGAGAAGCGAGGGAGTGCTACAACTCCTTGATATCTAAGGCAAAGAAAGGTGGATCAAGGGAAACCGCTGGAAAAGAGTTGCAGACGGCCAAAGAAGTACAAGCCCAATCAGGTGATTGTATCACCAAATAGGGTGTTTCCCAAAGTGAGGATAGGGACTTGGATCCTCGCTTTGGGGATTTTGATGAAGAAGTAGGACCCATCGAGGACCTTGAAGAGCTCCAACTCGATGAAGCAGACCCGACCAGGGTTGTGAAGGTCGATAAAAACTTAGAGACAACAACAAAACAAAAACTGGTGGAATTTTTGAAGAAGAACCAGGGAGTCTTTGTCTGGTCGCATAAAGACATGGTTGGAATAGACCCGACAGTTATCAGCCATGTCCTAAATATTGATAAAAGCTTTCCACCAATGCAACAAAAAAGACGGCTGCTCGACAAAGACGGATCAAAAGCTCTGAAGGAAGAAGTCGAGAAGCTAAAGGAGAACGGATTCATCAAGGTAGCGTTTTATCCATCGTGGGTCTCTAATCCCGTACTAGTACCCAAGCCGAATGGCAAGTGGAGAACATGTGTGGATTTCACAGACCTTAATAAAGCCTGCCCTAAAGATTGTTTCCCACTCCCTAGAATCGATCAGCTGGTCGATGCCACTACAGGACACGAGATCCTGTCATTCATGGATGCATACTATGGGTACATTCAGATCAATATGCATCCACCTGATGAGGATCACACTAGCTTTCGGACCGATACAGGACTTTACTGTTACAAAGCAATGCCCTTTTGTTTGAAAAACGCTGGTGCGACTTACCAGCGACTAATCAATCACATGGTCAAAGAGATGATTGGCACAAACATGGAAGTATATGTTGATGACATGTTGGTTAAGTCGAAAAAAGCAGAGGAACACATAGGGGACTTGCAAGAGTGCTTCGGCGTCTTGAACAAATATCAGATGAAGCTGAATCTCTTCAAGTGTTCCTTCAGAGTTGGATCAGGGAAATTCCTGGGATTTATAGTAAACTCATGAGGAATTGAAGCTAATCCCAAGAAGATCAAGGCCTTGGTCAATATGAAATCGCCAACAAAAATCCAAGATGTTCAAAGTTTAACCGGAAGGATTGCTCCTCTAAGTAGATTTATCTCCAAATCGACGGACAAGTGTGTCCCATTTTTTAATCTACTTAGAGGCAACAAGAAATTTGAATGGACAGAGGAGTGCGAACAGGATTTTTAAGCTTTAAAGACGCATATGTCGCAGTCGCCGATTCTATCTAAGCCGATCGAAAAGGAAACTTTGTTCATATATTTGGCGGTCACCGAATACGCTGTTAGTGCTGTCTTGGTAAGAGAGGAGGAAAATGTGCAAAAAGCCGTATATTATGTAAGCAAAAGGCTAATAGGAGCAGAGCTACGGTATTCGCCTATTGAAAAATTAGCCTACTGCTTGATTTTAGCCTCCAAAAAGTTGCGGCCATACTTCCAAGCTCACCCCATCACAGTTTTAACCGACCAGCCTCTACGGCAAGTTCTGCAGAAGCCAGAAGCCGTAGGCCGATTATTGAAATGGGCGGTAGAACTTGGGTAGTTTGAAATCTCTTACTTACCACGAGCAGCGATAAAAGGACAAGCTTTGGCCGACTTCATCGCAGAGCTCACTGGGCTTCCAAACAGTGAACAAATAGAAGAACCTGAGCCTTAAAGCCAAACTCCCTCCTGGAAGTTGTTTACGGACGGTTCTTCTAATGAACACCACGCTGGAGCTGAAGTGATTTTGATAATGCTTGACGGGCATCGATTTCACTGCGCGATTAGATTCGACTTCACAACGTCCAACAACGAAGTCGAGTATGAAGCGCTGCTCGCAGGTTTACGGTTAGCCAAGGACATGAACATAAAGTCGCTTGAAATCTATAGTGACTCCCAGTTAGTGGTTCATCAAATTATTGGAGAATACCAAGCCCGGGGGCTGAAGATGGTTTCCTACTTGAACAAAGCAAAATATTTGTTGGCATTATTTGGAAAGTATACTCTCCAGCAAGTACCTCGTGACCAAAACTTGAACGCTGATGCTTTGGCCAAGTTAGCGAGTGCCAAGGATGCTGACACCCTGAATATAGTACCTGTTGAACAGCTGGTCGCACCAAGCATCCAAGTAGAAGAAACCTCTCTGGTGATTCAGGCAGCAGATACATGGATGGCACCTTTCATTGAATACTTGACGCATGGTGTTTCCAACGGACAGAAACAAAGCCAGGACTCTTCAGCAGCAGGCTTCTAGGTTCATCCTGGTTGACGAAATTTTGTACCGAAGAGGATACTCTATGCCACTCCTCAGGTGTATTTCAAAAGAAAATGCCAAAGAATTAATGAGAGAGGTCCATGAAGGTTTCTGCGGAGATCATGCCGGGGGGCAGAGCTTATCAAAGAAAATCATAAGGTAAGGGTACTTCTGGCCAACAATGAATGAAGATTCAATGGAATTTGTTCGAAGGTGCAACAGGTGCCAGAGATTCTCTAAGATTCCCCGAGCAGCCCCTAATGAGCTAAAATAGATGCAAAGTTCATGGCCATTCGCAGTATGGGGTATAGACCTAATTGGATCTTTGCCCATAGGGAAGGGCGGTGTCAAGTACGCTGTAGTGGCTATCAATTACTTCACAAAGTGGGCCGAAGCTGAGCCACTTGCAACCATAACGACCAAGAAAGTGCTAGATTTTGTGGTCAAGAACATTGTGTGTCGCTATGGATTGCCAAGAAAAATTGTCTCAAACAACGGCACGCAGTTCGATAGTGATCTGTTCACGGATTTTTGCGAGCGGCATGGAATTATCAAAAGATTTTCTTCAATTGCTCAGCCTCAGGCAAACAGACAAGTCGAGGCAGTCAATAAAACGCTAAAGGATACTCTAAAGAAAAGGCTTGAAGAAGCAAAGGGGGCATGGCTGGAGCAATTGCCTGAAGTCCTCTGGTTGTACAGAAAATCCCATCAAACAGCAATAGGTTATACTCCATTTTCCTTAGCTTATGGATATGAGGCTATGTTGGTTGTTGAATTAGATCTGCCATCGCATCAGAGGATGACATATGATCAAGGCTCCAATAGCCAGTTATTAATGGAATCTTTGGATTTGGTCGATGAAAAGAGCGAGCAACCCCAACTCCGAGTAGCAGCTTACCAGCAAAAGGTCGCCCGGTATTTCAATTCTAAAGTACGTGAAAGGAAATTTAATGTGGGAGATCTAGTACTTAGAAGAGTTTTCCTCAACACCTGCGATCAAGCTGCTGGAGTACTCGAACCTAACTGGGAAGGACCGTACCAAATCGAAGAAGTCCTCCATCCAGGCACTTACAAACTTGCTCGCTTAAATGGAGATCTCATTCCTTGTTATTGGAATGGAGAACACCTGCGCAAGTACTATCAATAAACAATTCTTCTTAAAGAATTGGCTTGTATTAATTTTACTTTTTACAAGTTCATGAACAAGGGTTAGTCATTTTTTGTGATTGATCGCTTATAAGTGTAAAATCATTTTATTGACCACTCATACAGACACAAATTGTCCATCTATTATGAGAAATAAAAGGGACTGTGCGCAGCCAGTCAATCTTGCCAACTATTGTATTCATTACAAGTATTTGCTCATTACGTGTGTTGTTTTGCTATATTTTTATTATTTATACATGTCTTTATTACGAGCATAAATGTTCGAACAGGTGCTAGTCAAGGCAAGTGACCGAGGACCTAAAGCTCCTCAATCACTTAAGGGGCATATAAGGTATCTAGTAAGGAAAGTATATCAATAGGTATGTAAACACACAAGAAAAATAAGTGAAAGCATGTTATGGTACTTAGAGTATTTTTCAAAATTTTGTTATTTTGTTAAATCAAACCAAAGTACTATGCTAAGTTCGGTCATGCGAACAGATGTTATAATAAGAATGCAAATATTATAATATCAAAAATGAAATCCTTTACACCGTGAGCAGTTACCGCTCGGATGTAATTGTCTGTTAAAAGGAAAAAGCTGCCCACGTAGCAATGAAAATATAAATTGTCTTTACATCATGAACCATAAAAAGAAAAAATAGATAAAGTTACGAAGCAGCTGGAGGATCTTGCTGAGGCTCTAGTGGCTACTGGTCGACGGTAACTCCAACGTCTTCCTAGATACCCTCAATGCCTGTTACTAGAGAGATCTTGGGAGACCCTTGATTCTTCTCTTCTTCCAAGCGAGCAGCACACCTCGCCAGCTCCACCTCCCTTATATGATCTGGTAGATAGCAAAAGTTGGCATTGGGGTTGCATTTCCAGAACATATAGAAACACTCAAATGCCGCCCCCTCGTATTTTTCAAGGTTGCGAGCATTCGCCTCCTCCAGTTCAGCATTCTCCTTACGGCTTATCTCCAGCTCTGCTTGAAGCTTGTGGGCCTCCCGATAGTTCATTAGCGAGGCCTCTTTGTACTGCTCTTTGGAAGCAGAGATCTTGGCAATTGAAGCTTCTTTCTTCTTCAGCTCCTCCCCGAGGGAGGCGAGTTTGGCCTCAGCCATTTGCAATGCCTCAGTGTGTTTTGCCTCGACCTCCTTGAGTGCCTCGGTATGCTTTGCTTCAACTTCCTTGAGCTGCTCGAAGTGTTTAGGTTCGATTTTTTTGAGCTACTCGGCATGTTAGGCCTCGGCTGTGCCAAGATGGTCGCTAAGCCTTTTCTCAAACTGAGCAACCAGTGTCCTCGAGCTCTGTTATCTGGAGCTCATGATGAGAACTCCCTGCGATCAGAAAAAGATAAAGCTATTAGTAGGAATAAATTTACGAAGAAAATTAATAAAGTATGTTAAAACGGTGACTTACGCTAAGCACTTCATTCAGTGCACGATTGAAGATCTGATCGACCGCCATGGAGCCAGTCTCTTGGATGGCCTCTTGGCTACGACGGTGATTTGTTATCTTGGTCAGCCTATCTTTGGCTGAATTGAGCACCACGCTCATAAGATCTTCTCTTGAGGCTTCTTCTGGGTGACCAGCAGGCGTCTGGTCGGTGGAAGCTGGAGGAGTGAGGTCAGCAGGAGTTGCAGGAGGAGTTTGTTCGACTGGAGCTGGGGGATTTTGATTCACAGGAGTTGGCTGAGGAGCTGTTTCTTTGACACGAGTTGGCAGAGGAGTTGTCTCTTTGGTAGGAGTTGTCACAGGAGGATCCCTTGTTCGAGCCTTCTTTGCGGAGGGGTTGCTGCAGCCCTCCCCAGGCTGGCGCTTGCTGGACTTTTTCTTGCTCGCCAATTTGGCGTACAGGTCAAAAGCTCTGTCAGCAGGCATGTGTGCAAGGAAAAAATCATACGAACACTCAGGCAATATAATAAAAGGAGCTTGCCAAGTTAAGGAAACAAAGAAAAAAAAATTAAAAGTATAATACCGGAGCTATAATTACTGGTTGCTACACTATTTACTTTACTAGTGCTACACTCACTCTCTGGCCTGAAGAAGTCTGAATTTAAAGTAGGGGTGTATTTAAAGTTGTCGTCCCCGTCAAATAAGTGATAGGGAATAGGCAGACTATCTAAAAGCAAAAAATCAGTACCGTTCTCGTCGGATGATTCAAGAATAGGCTCGGGGTGTTCAGAAACCTTCTTCTTGCCCTTCCCTAAAGGGACCAGAGCAGCGGTAGGTCGCGGGGTGCCGAAAGGTTTGTTAATGGTCACTCCCGTTGCCCTCCTCGTCGGGGGTTGTGACACATCTTGGTGTTGTTCGGGGACTTCTCCGCTGGTGGCACTCCCCGCTATGGATTCCCTCACGTCCTGGTGAGGTGCCAAAAGGCCGACCAGCCTCAGATTGGCCTCTGTGACCAACTCTTTGACACTTTTTTCTACGTCGGTCATGCTGGCCAAAGATGCCGCTCGTATCTCCATCTCTAGAGTAGGAGCTGGTCGTAGCCATGGACCTGAACAACATAAAAATTCTAATAAATGCGTGGGAAAGCTAAAGGAATTTAAGCGACCAGAGAATAAAGAATTTACCTCCTTCAGTGAAGGCCAAGTTGTTGGCGACCAGATCTGTGGTTAAAAAGTACTCCTGGAAGTACTTTCCTACATTGGATTTGTAGGTGGTCTCACTCAGGAAAATGCGAGTCAATTCCTGATGGCAGAAATGAAAAATCCCATGTTGTTTTGGTTGGGGTTGGACTTGAGATCGAACAAGTAGTTGATCTCATGTGGCGTGGGAATAGGCCACTTTTTATGGCTATAAATGATATAGAGAGCAGAAAGCGTTCTATAGCCAATTATTTGAAAGGGAGTGACCCCGAAATAATTGGCCACTCCCTGGTAAAAAGGATGGAGAGACAAGATTGCTCCTGCCTCAATGTGGTATCTCGACCAGGCGCTGAAGGCGTCGTCAGGCAGGTTTGCTCGCTGGTCGACGATGGGTTTGAATAAAGTTACCCCAGGAAGTCCGTACTTCCTGAGGTAACTGGTTAGCATTCTAGCAGTAATGTTGCTAGGGGGTGCAACGTACCACTCGACGTCTGGTCCAAGGACGTCCCGGGGTTGGGCTTGTGTTTAGATTCCTGGCTCAGGGGTATTTTCAGCTCGACCGCTGGTCGAAAGAATTTTAGCCCGAGGATCAGGCTGATTTGCTTGAAGGTTGGTTGGTTTCTTTTTCTGGGCGGTGGATTTTACTCTACCCATGTTTGATGGACTGGTTGAAGGTTTGTTAGATGGGGTATGGGAAAAAGGAATCTCCGGAATGAGTAACGACGATTGTTCTTCGTCCTCGAGCAGCTGAGCGAGCAGGTCATCGTCGAAGGGGAGATGAGAATCTACGGAACAAAAGACCAAGAGGTGTAAAGAGTTGGAATAATGTTGCTCATGTATAAAGTTAAACTTTTATACAACCAACAGCATTCTAACAAAAACACTAGGTTTTATGCGAACAGTTTGGAAAACGGATCAAAAAGCAAGTAAAAAGTTTTTCAGGAGAAACTTTTTCGACTCTGAAGGAGCAGGAAAAACTGAGCTTTTCTGCAAGCTTAAAAATTCAATTTTACGCCCTAAATTTATTATCCTAACTACCAAACTGATCCTTAACCTTTGCGAAGTATTATTTCATGCTCAAATCTACGCCTTTTTACCCAAACAAGTTTTTCAAGAATAGTTAAAAACATTCAAGAACTCGGAAACTCAGAATCTAAAATGGAGATAAAATAGATATTACATGGCATCTCAACAACTGAAAAGTTCGAGAAACTTACTTGTATAGAGGATGGAGTAGAGTTCTATGATGGTAAGTCGATTTGGCTGGGCAGGAACTTCGTGAATCGTCAAAGACCGTCCGAGCTTCTGAAGATATTACGCCTTGTTCTTCGGTGTTCTTAAGGATAAAGGTAAAACGTAAAAAGTGAAAAATGATTTTGAGGGATTATTTATATTAGTCGAGGAGCAGTTACCAAGGCAATCATGAGGGTTAACTTTCCAAGGCATGGGTAAGTGCAATAGCCGTCAGACCACTTTTGGGAAACCGAAAAGACATGATTAATTGCATTTTTCGAGAAGGCATGGACGGCTCTGATAGATTTGATGGGGCATGCGAAAGGTCGGTCACCTAAGTTTACTTTATGTTGGTTGCAGTAAAATTAACTTGGGGGGCAAATGTTCACCCAAAAATGGCTCTTGATGACGTGGCAGGAATTTCTTACACGTAACTGGCACGTGGCATTTTTGAGTGAAGGGATCCTGTTCGATCATCAACCAGATAATTATTGATTCGTCAGGTCTCGCGATTGGGTGCGACCAGTCTGGTCGCATACTTTCGTTTATTTCTTTTGAGATACACAATCTTGTAATAATTACATTTATTATGTTTCTTTTTATTATCTTGATACGCTGATCTTAAGTGTAATTAAGGCCCATCGGCCCATGTAACCCTCTTGAGCCTATAAATAAGAAGAAGAGGGCTCAAGGAAGGGACTTTTTGAATTTTTGATCTTTGTATTCAGAGAGAAAAGCATAGTGTGATTATCTACCAGAATTGTAATCCTCCCAAGGCTTGTGAAACTCAAGAACTCTAGTTCTTTGATCACATTATTGGGATTCAATATCAATAAGAACACGAAGTGGACGTAGGTCATTACCATCTTATTGGGGCCAAACCACTATAAATTGCTTGTGTCATTTGTTTTCCATTTGATTCTCTTCTTGATTTATTTTTGTTCTTTTTCGTTTATTTAACTCCGTGTCGTTGGCCAAATCAAGGTTCAACACAACACAAGCTAGTCTAATGGAAAAATACAATTTAGAGCTCTATTTCTGTAACTTTCCCTCAGTCGTGGCAGTCGAGCAGCTGATGATGTACACTCCGCCCCCAGAGCTCTCCAAATCATGGTTGGTCCAGTTTCCTTTTGCCTTTACCTGCACCACGTAGCACCCGTAAGCCAAGGCCCAGCAAGAAACCCATAAACAACAAACACATATAGCAACAATAGCATTTAATCAACCTTAATCAAACCAATTCAATTTTCAACAGAGTACAAGCATTAAGCTAAACAATGGTAAATATATATTCTCAAGCATACATCTCAATCAGTAATACAAGTGTTCAAGTGTCGACACCCTTAGGCCAAGCCCTCTGTTTATTTAGCTGACCCCGGCTCACATTGGGCGAGCTGCGTCCAATACGCTTATCATCAGCCCCGACACCCTTAGGTCGTACTTTCATATTCCACATAACAGATATATAACTCACAGAATGCATATATTCAATTACAGTGAATCTCAATCCCAATGACAACCACATGGGTACAGTTTTCTTACCTCGAATCCCGAGCGATGAGTAAAGAGCGGTCTCGAGCACGAACCTCAGTCCTGAGCCTTAACGATAATCCTAGTCACAATAACAATGAGTAACTATCAATTTCTAATCAAAATAAATATTTAGGGAACAAATATTAGCCTCCAAGACCTCGAATTCTATTAAACCAAGTAGTAGAATTCATCCCGAGCGCTTAGGTTTGAGTCCCCGAGCCTCCCCAAGCCTAAAACCTTGGCTGCCCCTTATTTTCTATTTAGGGCCGCGACCTGCCCCTTAAACAGAGACCCAACCCTCCCTGCTGGAGGGCATGTGCTGCGACTTGCACCCCACTGGGTCGTAGCGCGCCTGGCGGACAGAGGCTCCCAACCTCCTTAAGCACGTGGATCGTGGCACCTGAAGAACTGGGCCACGACCCGAGCCCCCAAACCCAGAAAATCCACACTTGTTCAGCATTTTCCTCAAGCCTAAACCCCAAAATTCAACCGCAATTACCATTCAAAACCAAACAAGTCCAGAAATAAGACCAAGACTCCCAATTACAAATCCTAAGCATAAAACACTAAAAAATTCTACTGAACCTATCATCCCAAACCAACAATTAATCCATCACTTAAAAACCCAATCAAACTCACCCATCAATCAAAGTTCCCAGGAAAAAAAGATAGAACCTTACCTTAGGTTGAAGCCTCACCCTTCAGTCATCACCTATTTTTTCCTAGCTTAAATTCCACCTGGTTTCCAGCTCAAATTCTTCAATTTTGTTCCTTGAATTTTCTTAACTTTAAGGCAAAAGAGAGAGATGGAGAGAGAGAGAGAAACCGTAAGTGAGAGGGAGAGAGAGAGAGAGAGAGTTAACAGTCTGAGAGTATTATGGGTACTACCTAAAATTCCACTAAGCTTATCCTTAACTCTAAAAAGACCAAACTGCCCCTTGAATTACTTGGCCCTCTAATGATTTCTAAGGGTAAAACGATCATTTTCCCGATTCCCACTAATTCCTCAAGTGTTCCTACCATTTACCAATTAATCCTGTTGTGTCCAATTAATTACCAAATACTTATTCATTATTCAATAAATCCCATAATATTCTCTAAATTCCCAAATACCCCTAGGCTTCCCCGAGCTGGGTATTAAACCTCGTTGTGACTATTTCGTTAATCCGCTCACTAGGACCGTCTTGAGCCATATACTACAAATATATCCACATAATAATGTGGTCTCAACTATTTATCATACATAATCACATTTATGCCCTTAACGGGCCAAAATTACAAATATGCCCTTATAAACAGTAAATGACCCACATGCATATCTAATACTCATAGACACGCATATAATATATTCACATAATCATATAAATCATGCATGCCACATAGTCACGCATTTAACCAATTAAACACATATATATCCAATTATGTCATCCTCGCACGCTAACCAAGACACTAAACTCTATTAGCATTTTTGGGTCGTTACAACTTCTTTCTACAAAATATTTATATTTATGTATAATGTACATTATTTATTTGTTTAATTTATATATAAGGGTAAAAGAAACATTTAAAAATAATGATAATTTGATTAAAAAAATAATACATAATAGTTGAGTGAATATTTTGGTGAAAATAATATAAATTTCTTCTCATTCCATTCCATTACATTTCATAATATATAAAATATAATAATCCTTATTCAGTTACTAGTTCCAAAGTTTGTACCAAACAAAAGAATTAAAATTCCATTCCAATTAGCATTAGCATTACCATTCCATTTTTGTTTTGCAACCAAACGTCACCTTAGTTCCTTGTAAATGATATTTCAGTAAACTAACATTAATTAGTGAAATAAGATCTCTATCATTTACCACCTTGAACCAAACTAAAAGGAAACTATCATTTTACTTCTTCATTAGAAGCTATAGATGTTCATATCTATGATTAACACTCACACTCAATTATACTATTGAGTTCCCAAGATGTAAGTATGGGCTAGTCCGTAGGGTAAGCTGGTAATGAACAAGTCAAAGAACTCAAATAATACAATTAGTTAGAATACTAATCGCTCAGAATTGAGATTGAATTGACCTATGGTCAACTATATGATATGACTAGAATAGATAATAACGGTATGTTTACTTATCCAATCTACTGTCAATATCAGTCCAGTCCGATATAACAAATACATCTTATCTTATTTACTTTGCTAATGTTCTGGAAAGAACATAACACTACAATGTGTAAGTAGATCATATCGTAGATTGGAAATTCAGTGTAAAACTTGTGCACTGACTAATCTTAGGACTAACTTATGTTTGAACATATAATCATATTTATATTCCATTGTGATTACACCACTATAATTATGATTAGCTATATGATCGGGATTTAATAGAAGTTTATATTAAACAAATAGTCATGAAAATAAAACATGTGAGCGAAGTGATTGACCAAGACAAAAATGATTTCTATTCTTTTATTGATAATAAAATGAGATTACAAAGAAATTGGGTTTTAATTACGGCGTAAAACTCCAACACTATGCTCTTCAAGCTTCCTTCAAGCTCTCAACGAAAGAACCAACTTAATTTGAAAGAATAAAGGAAATACTGGGAATAAAGGAAATACTGGGAAAGAACACAATGATTTTACGTGGTTTAGACTATAGAAAAAAAACCTAGTCCACCAGTCTCTATTATTTAGTAAGATTGAAGCTTGTTTTATCAAGCTTCAATGATGATTCTTAGACAACGTATATATTGCACTGAGTTACATAGTTTCTCTCTCTACAAATTAGACCCTTTACAAGGAGATACCCCATCTCTATTTATAGAGGCTGAGATCATTAAAGTTAATCATCTATCATTAATACAAAATTCCTCCATCTTGGGGTGTTAATGCTGAATTAATACAAAAAGGACTGTACTAAATAAAGACTATGATCCAGGTGGATTGGACGGGTCGCATTGCAGAAATTCGCGTACCAACTTTATGGGGAACACATCTCTGACTGTCACGATGCGACACATGTTTTGCCCGTGTTAGGCGGCGTTGTGGGAAATGTCAATTGTCGAGTGTATGAACTCGACATCACTAATCGAGGTCCACCAAAAGTTGTCAGATGATCTTCTTATGGCCCGCACCTGTAGTGACTGACACCTGGCAGCTATCCCAGGTTTGAGGACTAGAATCCTGGACCTGGGAGATGAGCGAGTGAAGAGAACTCCTCGGGACGTGGCCTCACCTGGGGACATCCTCGCCTTGAGGACAGACCTCAGGGCATGGTCTCACCTGGAGACATCCATGACTTGTCCGACTTGGGCTTCTTGGAGTGGTTCACACTACAAGAACCTCATGACTTATCTTACTACCAATCACTCTCAATTGCCACATGCCGGATGGTGAAAGTGCGGACAAGAAATATATAAATTTATTTTATTATTGGAGATTTAAGCATTAAAGAACTTGATAATATGTGCAATTGGAACTTGTTTATTGTTATTAGATATTTAAATTTAAAAAGAATATTTTATTTCAATAATTACGTGATTTATTAGTCATAAGAGAACAATATGTATTTTAATACAAATTATTATATAATTTAATATTTTAAAAAATCTGTACTAAAATAACCGATCCAATCTGCATTATTGGAGATTGAATTAGATTGTATTTGAATTGTTATGCAGATTGGATTGAATTTGAAATATGTAATTCGCAATTAATGTGGATCGGAAAAATTATGAACAAAATGTATGCTACTTCTTTTTTCTGTGTTTAAATAGTGAATAGGAAGGATGAATATAGACAACTAGTTTCTTTTGTACAATTCAGTGTGTGAAATGTAAGTTGTAGTTGATATAATACTAGATACAATACTAGGTGTTCCAAAACGAAATTGCTGAAAATAAATGAGATGTTTTTATACTTAGTATTTTAGTTACTATTATTGTTATATATTTTTTTGTGAACTTTATACCTGTTGACTGTGTTTTTAGCCAACGACGTGAGAACGTCAAATACGACAAACCTTCAAGAGAATTTAAGTAACACAGACAGTTCAAACAAGAAAAGTAAATAACACACAAGATTTTTATAGTGGTTCAGCCCCGATCAATCGGTAATAGCCTAATCCACTTAGAGTTGTGATTATAGATCTGTACTCAAGATTAGATGGACTGAGCTAACTGAGTTTCTTCAGTATAGATTGCAAAAATACAAGAATCCTTTCAAATACTAGCACTTTCTCTCTCTAGAATACAAAGACCCAAATTTTCTCTCTCTAGAATACTCAGACCCAAAAGTCTAGAAAGAAGAAGAAGAAGAAGCCCCTCTCTAATCCCATAAGCCCTCTATTTATAGGCTTAGGGTCATACATACGGTATCCCCTAGAACCGGGATATTTTATTATACTTATTACATTTAAATTACAAAAAAACATTCAAAATGTAACAAACCCCCCATTTGTGGGAAGAATGAGAGATTCCCGCATATCTTGTTGAAGTTATTTCTGGGAATCTTGACTTAGTCCTCCTCTAGCTAGTTGATCCACCTCCTACTGACCACCCATGCAAGTGCTGGTCGGACATGTGCATGGTGGTAGGACATGTTTTTGTGGGTCGGACAAGTGCATGGTGGTAGGACATGCACTCCTCTCCTCTAACATGGCACTCTCCTCTAGCATGCCATATCTCTCCTCTAACATGGCACTCTTTTATTTGGACAACCAGACACTTGTTGGACATATGTATAAAGACCAAATTCTTGGGCTCTCCTCGGACCACATCCTTGGGGTCTCCTAGGACCACTCTCTTGGGGTCTCCTAGGACCACTCTCTTGGGGTCTCCTAGGACCACTCTCTTGGGTTCTCCTCGGACCAAAGTCCCTTGGGTCTCCTTGGACCACACCCTTGGGATCTCCTAGGATGCACTCTCCTTAGCTCTCCTAGGACCACCTCCTTGGGGTCTCCTTGGACCACACCTTTGGGATCTCCTAAGATGCATTCTCCTTAGCTCTCCTAGGACCACCCCCTTGGGGTCTCCTCGGACCACACCCTTGGGATCTCCTAGGATGCACTTGGCTTGGTTATGACATCTTTCAAGCAGTCCAAACTCCTCACCAGTCTACCGGGTCACTTTATCACAACTCTGAGGAGTCAATGTATTTATTGACTATTTAATATGTCTTTTACGGACCATGTACTGCCATTTGTCACCTCTATTGCCACGTCATCAATCTTCATTTTTCGGGATAACAATACCTAATATTTATTAGTTACTATTTCTGTTATCCTATTTTTTTTAAAACACTCGTAAGTGTAAGTGGTACTTTGAGAAATGTGTCTATAAAAATTGTAGGGACTAATTTTGCTTAATGAATCTTATAGCTCGGTAATCCCATTTATAAATTAAGAATTTATATTCCATGAGGCCAATAACCCTTTTCCAATTTAAAACCAAGGGAAATATATGGATAATCACATTATTCCTTAATTTGTTCTCCGTTTAGCATTTTTCATTTTGTCTGAACTCTGAACGGCAAAGAAACACCGCCCCTCTCCTTGCACGACCTTCCCTGCCGTTGTCTTGCCGACGTTACCGTGTCTCCATCTCAGTCTCAGGCGCCGGCGCAACCTCGAACCCGTGTCCATTCCCATCTTTGTTCCTTTTGCTTTCGTTCTTTCTATCCTTCCCTGCAATCTTCTTCTCTAGGTAGTGTTTGGTTCTTCTTCTTCTACTTCTTATGTGATTACTTGAACTTATTAGATTATTAGATTTGATTTGGTTTTTCTTATTATTTCTAATGTTTCTTAGTATATTGATCTGAACGAGGATGGGCTATGTATGGAGTTTTGGGTCTCGAATTCCAATTGCCCAGTCTATTCTTTTCACTTTCGAAAGAAGAACCTAACTTTTATTAATTTTCGTCCTTATTGACTGAGACTATTTCCTCAATACTTTTAATTCTTACTGGGTTTATTGATCTAGCATTGAAATTTTGAAAATGAACATTTCCAGGGATAAGCTAATAATTGTTTAGCATAAAAAATGGTACTGAAGGCCATTTGAAAAATTGTTTTTAGTATAGGAAACAGTACTAATGTTTGTAAAATAAATGTACAGAAGGGACAAGATGAAAAGGAGATCACATCAATGAAAATCAACCCTTAATAAATCTTAAATAAACAACTAAATCCAAGCAAGTTGAAAAATAATTATTATTCTTAACCATTGTTTCAAACTGATTCAAAGTGTCTTCCTGTCTGTTTTTCTTTCCTCCTATTAAGTAGCCTTTACATTGATACTTAATGTAATTAGGGCCTTTCACAGACGCAAAAACCCTGGTATTTCTGGGAGCATCAAAGGAGCTTATATATCTCTTCAACTAGATAAAAGGGTAACCATTTAAACTCTAGCCATTGCTTAGTTTATAGCATTTTGCAAATTATCTTGTTAAAAAAATGGCAGCCCTTGTCAATAATTTAATTATCTCTATGTTCTTCCAATTTTACAGTATGAAAATGCTTGCTAGATATAAGCAGTTATCAAATTCATCGTGTCAGCTTGGATAATAATTATATATGCTTAATTTTCTACTGTTAAAGGTATCTAGATTGAGTGATTATCTTCTTCGCCACTTTGCAGCAGTGGTTTAGTGGTTTATAATTATGTTAGGCATTGTTTATTTTTCATAACATTTGTATTTGGGTTGCTAAACTTGTATAATTAATTATGATTTATAATTATAATTATGTTGGACTAGCATAATTTTTTCTTTTTTCGTTGAATTAAACATTGTCATGTATGCATGCTGTTTATTGGAATGAAAGAATATCAAATGGTTTTTGCATATTTTAATGTCTTTCGTTTTCTTTTTCCTTCATCTAGAAAATTGGGAATTTTTTTTAATGTGTAGCTGTATCATATTAGATGCATTTGTGTTGTGTCTGTAAATGTTAGGAATTGTGGCTTATGTCGTTGCTCCCAGCTTGTTTGTTTAGTTAAACCCTCGTTTGAGTGACTTTTCTTACCATTGATAAAAATAAGAAGGAATTAAGAGGATACAAAGAATTGCTCATTTGAATACTCATGTCTCACTACTATATGTATATATGAAGAGGGGAATCGGATCGATCACATTATTACAATTTTCTTATTGAGACAAAATTACATTTGCTATGAATTTTGTGGTTAGATATATTTTCTGGTGTCTATTTACAATCATGAGCACGATCAAATTATCCAATCTTATGCTTGTTCACACACACACATATATATATATGAGTTTTTTTGTTTGGTATACAGTTAGAACGATGCCCGATTTGCAGATTTAATGGAAATAGACATGGAGATTGAAAACCCCAATAATGGTTTTGATTCCTCAGACTCGGCTGCTTTGCAATGGAGCCAATGGCAGCTCTTGGATTCCATTCTCCCAACTGGTGGGTTTGCTCATTCTCTTGGTCTTGAGGCGGCAATCCAAGCCCACTTAGTCTCAACTCCTCAACACCTCCAAACCTTTATAACTCACCTTTTGGACAACACTGGAAGCTTACTCCTTCCTTATGTGTATTCCGCAGCCATGTCGCCTGATGGGCAGACATGGCACAAACTAGACAAAATGTTGGATGCCACGCTAACCAATCAAGTGAGTCGAAAGGCATCCGCTGTGCAAGGCTCTGCACTTATGAGGGTGGCTGCTGCCGTGTATTCAGAGATTCAACCTTGTCTTAAAATCATGAGAGATGCATCTTTGTGCTCGACTTCTGGGAAAGTACTAGTTTGTTTCCACCATGCTCCCATCTTTGGCCTTGTCTGTGGGGTTCTTGGAATAGATGGTACAACTGCTCAGAGAGCTTACATGTATACGACGATGAGAGATGTGATATCTGCAGCAACAAGGCTCAACTTGGTAGGACCCTTGGCTGCTGCCGTGTTGCAGCATAGGATGGCCAAGGTTGCTGAAGCTTTGGTGCTTAAATGGATGAATCGAACAGTTGAAGAGTCATGCCAGATTGCTCCTCTTCTTGATACTGTTCAGGGTTGCCATCCCTACTTGTTTTCTAGACTCTTCTGTTCTTGAGTCATGAACAAGGCCCAAAATATATTACATTGCAATTTAAGTTACTAATTCTCTATGTAATTCTTTCTTCTCATGCAAGAGATGATTGAAAAATTCAGTTCCAATACAACAACGATTTGACCCATGTTTTCTCATAAAATTTATTTTAATTCGATTGGTATTTATTCATGGTTGATTATCAACAAATGGAGGGCCAATCCAACACAATGCTATCAGCCAGCCTATCACTTTATCTTAGTATGTTTATGCTCTGTTCTAGTTGTAGCTTCTAGGATAAAGTAGCTGAAAGTTGTCATATTGTTCCACATGTATCATAAACTGCAATGTCTTGTTTCTATTGACTTGTTCTCATATGATGGTCTTTGTTTTGGATTTTTTTTTGTGTGCTAATATATTTTGTCTAATAACATTTGAAATTTTAGGGTCTTATTGGTTTGCGATTAGAAAAATGTATTTTTAAAAAGTTAGACTTTGAAATGAAAATCTGAATTTAGTGACTAAAAACATGTTTCTGAAAATATGATTGGTTTAATGTCTGTAAACTGTTTTTGAGTTTTAAAAAACTGAGTTTGTGATTGGTATTAAATTTGAATATGTGATTGGTTCAACTGAATTTGAATATTATTTTAATTTTATATATTCTATATACATAGGTTGTATGATATTAAATTTTGATTTATCAATAGATTTAATTAAGTAAAATTTAATAGAAATTAAAATTTAATAATAGTACATTGATTAAATTCATAAATTTGCATCAGTATATATATGTGCTTTATTGCTTCAGTATATATAAATATATATATATATATATATGGGTGCACTTTTAATGGTTATTACCCATGAATGGTTACTTTAATATTAACCATTGGATTAAGATCAATGATTCATATTTATAGTTGTTAATTAATATTTCTAAAAATAAATTTTGATTTTTTCAAATTTTTGGAAGGGTTACATGATGAAAAATATGTATTTATTATGAAAATATATAATATTGTAAACTTTTTCATTTTTCAAATGTATGTCAATTTCTAAATATAACTAGTGTTTCTCATTGGTTGAAAACACCATTAATTATGGCAAAAAAATAAAAATAAATTCGAAATTAATATAGAAAAAAAATATTTACTTGTTGGTGACTTGCTAAACCAAGTCACTATGTTGTCACATCATCATAATTGTTAGTACCCATCTATGGGTAGTAACTTGTTGGTGACTTGCTAAACCAAGTCACTATGTTGTCACATCATCATAATTGTTAGTACCCATCTATGGGTAGTAACCATTGAGAAGTCTTCCATATATATATATGGAATATTTTTCAATGGTTACTACCCCATAGATGAGTACTAACAATTATGATGATATGGCAACATAGTGACTTGGTATGACAAGTATAAATATTTTTTTTCTACTTTAATTTCGAATTTGGTTATTTTTTTGTCATAATTAATGTTATTTCCAATTAATGAGACACTAGCTATATTTAGAAATTGACATGCATTTGAAAAATGAAAAGTTTACAATATTATATCTTTATAATAAATAGACATTTTTCGTCAGGTATCCCTTTCGAAAATTTGAAAAAAATCAAAATTTAATTTTAAAAATATTAATTAACAACCATACATATGGATCATTAATTTTAATCCAATGATTAATATTAAAGTAACTATCCATGTGTAGTAACCATTAAAATTGCACACACACACACATATATATATATTGACACACAATAGAAGCAAGTCACGATGTTTTCTCGTTTTCAATTATACAGGCAAAAGTTTAAAATCAGATTTTGATTTTGTTTTAGGAAATAACTAACCAATCATGAATTATTGTGGGTCCTACTTATTTTTAGTTTTTGGAATCATAAAATTGAATCCTAATAAGATACTAATCACACCCTTATATTCCTCTTGTTTCTTTTTGAAACTATGACCCTTTTTTCATTAATACTATTTGTTTTTTTTTGGTTAAAAATAGGAAAATAGAGTGATTACTCACCTGATTACCTCCTGGATTCTCTAGTCCTCAAGAGGATAATTAAGTTTACCCATTAACGGAGTGTTTGGAAAGCCACCTTATGATTGGAATGGAGTGTATTTCGTGGTAATTACTAAATTTGGCATATTTGGTTAACTAAGTAATTACACATTAACCATGTAATTGGAGGAAATTATAGTGCCCCAATTACATTTTCTAATTCTCATAGAAATTGATAAGAATTGGGTGTAACTACTAAATATTATTGATTTTAAATAATAATTATTACATAATATTATTTTACTATATAATTACTATCTGTCTTGCCAAATATGACTATTAATATCACTTGATATTCAAACACACATTGTATTTTAAAATAGGGTGTAATTATTATGTTGCGTAATTACTAACCCAATAATTACACAATGACATCTAAACATGTTCTAAAGGAAGCTCTATATGGTCGAAGTAACTATCTAAGGAAGAAAAAAGATTATGTTATTGTCCAAAACCACTACATGATGTGACATCATATATTTGTGATAAGGTACCACTTATTATGATATAATAAGTGATATTTTAAATTCAATTACACATGAAATGTAAAATTATGTTGTGTTAGATGTGATGAGCTAGCACCTTGACTCCATTGATATCAGGTTAGTCTTCCAACATCTCAAGTAAGAATAAGCACATTTTTCGCACGTGTTGCGTGCTTCATGCACACTTCCTTTCCTAACAACTCCTGTTAGTTCTAAAAAAAAAGAAAAGAATTCATTTTGAAAAAAAGTCAAAATTTGGATGGCCAAGGCCCACCTCAATAAATGAGTCTCTCTGTCCTTGTTTATAAGTGTGTCCACGTATCAAGACTCACTAGCCGAGATACTCATTCTTTCCATAGGTTCTCATCATGACAAGACAAATTCCAGCACTGATGCTCACCCAAGCATTTCGTCCGAATAGCTCCTCTCACGGCCTCAAGGACTTTCACTCATTCATGGTTCAATCCTCAAGACATCTTGACTCCACACATACTGGTTGTCCCTTAATACTATATGCCAAACTTGTAGCATACACCAGACTTTTGTCCCTCTCTAGTATAGTGCATTCATCCCATACGTGCATACTAACAAGAGCCACGAATAGCCACCAATGCCATATCGTGTTGAGCCTCAAAGCCATTGTCCACCACTTCTCTTGGAGGTCTAGGTCACGTCCTATGCCAATGGCAAACCTACAGGCTAAGGGGACTTAAAATAAATAAATAATTAAATAAAATTGAGAGGCCAAGTGAATACTTTTGAAAAAAATATTAGAATTAATTTAGAACAAAGTAGTTTATAATTTATTTTTTTCAAAATTTGGGGGCCAAAGCCCACCTCAATCTATCAGCCTGTTTGTCCTTGTTTATGAGTGCATCCACGTATTGAGACTCACTAGCCAAGATACTCATTTTGCCCATAGGTTCTCATCATGACAAGACGAACCCCAACAATGATGGTCTCTCAAGCATTTTCTCTAAATAGCTCCTCTCATGGCCTCAAGGACTCACTCATTCACGGTATAATTATCAAAGCATCACGACTCCACACATAGTGGTAGGCCCTCAAGACTATCAGCCAGACTTGTAGCATACATCAAATATATGTCCCTCTCTAGTATAGTGCAGTCATCCCATGCGTGCATACTAACAAGTCCCACAGATAGCCACCAATGCAATATCGTGTTGAGACTCAAAGCCATTGTGCACCACCTCTCTTGAGGTCTAAGTCACGTCTCATGCCATGGCATAAGGGGATTTTAATAAATAAAATTAAGGTGCCAAATCAATACTTTTGAGAATGAAAAAAAAATGACAAGAATTAATTTTGAAAAAAGTAGTTTGTAATTTTTTTTTTCAAAATTTGGGGGCCAAGGCCCACCTCAATCAATTAGTTTCTTTGTCCTTGTCTACGAATGCATCCACGTATCGAGACTCACTAGCCAAAATACTCATTCTGTCCACAGGTTCTCATCATGAAATGACAAATCCCAACACTAATACTCACCCAAGCATTTGGTCTGAATAGCTCTTCTCATGGCATCAAGGACATTCACTCATTCATGGTCTGATCCTCAAAGCACCATGACTCTACACACAGGCACATAGCGAGTAAAGGAAACCCCACTAAAATTATAAAATATTATTTATATAATATTAAATGAATATAAGTATTGAGAATAATATAAATCAATTTACTAAACATATAAAATAAGCCCCCACTCAAGAATTAGCCCCATAATTTAAGATGATCTGAAAATTCAAGAATCATTAACTTTCATAAGGGGAAAACTTCCACCGAGAAGGAACTTAGAACTTTTGATAATTGTTAATTATGTGTTTATATGTTTAAACCCTCACTGCAAATAATTGATGGCTCCGTCACTGTCACACAGTGGTAGACCCTCAAGACTATCCGCCAGACTTGTAGCATGCATTTTTCTGTCCCTCCCTAGTGTAGTCATCCCATGCGTGCATACTAACAAGTCCCACAATAGCCATCAATGCCATATTGTGTTGATACTCAAAGCCATTGTGCACCATCTCTCTTGGAGGTCTAGGTCACGTCCCAAGCCAATGGAATACCTGCAAGCTAAGGGAAACATACTTACGAAGTTCAAGTGGTTCACTTTGACGCACTATCAAGTTAGTCTGATAATGTCCATAAATCATCCTACTCGTGGAGACATACAAGTCTCTTCATGTTCCTTGAAAGCCCGTTGTACAAGTGCACCATGACCACTAGTAGCTCACTGGCTGGTGGAAAGCTTATACCAAACTACTCCTTCTAAAAAGCATTATGAGCTTTTACTGTTATGCCAATATGTATGATTTGGCTTTGAAGATATGAATTAATAAATACAAAATCTTTAAATCTCCAATGTATGATCCATCATTGCATCCATTGACTTTTAAGTATGAGGTATTTCATTTTCATTATTTTCTAGAACATCATTGAAGATAATTACAAAATGTTATTGTCATACAAACTAGGTAGCAACATGCACAACAACATACACACCAACCTAACTTGTAACGTGCCTACAAAACTTGCTCGTTACATTGCGTATCTGATCGGTTAGTAATTAGAAAATTGTATTTTTAAAAATAGTAATTATAAAATAAGAATTTGGATTTAATATATGAAAACATATTTATGAAATGCTTGTAAAAATGTATCTTTTCCATTTTCCCAGTACCTGGTTATAAAAACTCTCATTTGCAAAAGTACATGGCACATATCACTTGTATAAATTAGTCTTATGCTTCCAACTTTGCAAAAGTATTAGCTCTAGATAGTTTTAACAATGAAAGACTAGAAAGAACCAATAAAATAAGGGATAACTTGAGAAGTACCTAATTTTAAGATTTATTAATCAAAATTAGCCACTAAATATATTTAGTTTAATATTATCCATTTGTGTAATCACATTTCCATAATACCGCATGAAAAGTACAATTCAGTTGTCAGTGTTTGAGCAGAAAAAAAGCAGAAAAATGGTATAACAGGAATAATAACTAAAATATTGGGTATAAAAAGAAAAGTTTCGAAATATGGCTACAAATGAAAGAGAGTCACTTAAAATTAATACCCTACGTACTTTTTACTTTATAATTTTGGCCACATATATATCTTTTATCTACTTTTTGTTGTAATTGTTTGTACTTAATGATTAAATGCATACTTTATAGTGATATTACACCTCTTTCTTGACGAAGAGGTGGTCCCAAGTTTGATTTTTATCCAGAATGTATAAAAAATAAAAAATAGTAAATTAGTTAAATATAATAATTATGTTGTTTTACATAATGTGATATAAAATACTTAACAATTTTACTTAAGTTGAAGTGAAAATATGAGTTTATATTGTATAAATCTATATTTGACTTTTTGAGTCTAAAGTAATATAATGAGATATCGAAACACCCCAAAAGCTAGTTTGGGAACATTTGAAGTTGATTTGGCATGAAAACGGTGAGGTTGACTAGAAATGTGTTTTTAACAGGTATTATTTTATTTGTTAAGCATTATAACAACGCGCCTCTATAAAATGGGACTTTTAGACTTTAGTTTTGATCACACCTTTCAATTATCTTTCCAACTTCCCTTTCTAGCTCTCCAAGATCACTCATTCTCCCTGTGAAACTCATCAATAAGTACTTGACTTATATGAGTTTCAAGTCTTGTTATATCCCAATCTTCGTTGCACCATTGTAAAAACCCCAAGCATCTCCCTAGTATTTTGTAACGCCTTGCTAATTAAGGACCATTACCATGTGTGTTTAAAATTAGTGTTGGACTCGCTAAACGAGTCATTTGGACTAAAACATGTGATTAAGCCATTAAGGGTTCAGGTATTAGAAAATTTTGGTCAAGAAGTAAACATTTCCATTAAAAATAACTTTAGTCTTTACATGGGTTCCAAAATACAAGTTTAAAATTTTGTTACAACTCAGGGATTACAAAATAAGCTAGCCTAAGCGGCAAAACAAGGTCCAACCCTAGTTCCCCTGCGATATTTTGGTCGCGGCGGTCGAGCGGACTGCATATGTACATGTCATCTCTAATGCTCTCCAACTCATGGCTGGCCAAGCTTCTCCTTACCCTTACTAGCACCACAAAGCACCCGTGAGCCAAAAGACTCAGCAAGAAAACATATTAACAAATTTAGATAGTCCACAGAACATAACAACATGCTTAACAGTAATAAATGGAACCAAGCATACACACTGTACAAGTAAGTGACCATAGGGTCACACAAGTGCGTGTCGCACTCCCATTCATTCATATGGCATCCGAGATAGTCAAGTTCATAATGCACTCCCGAGGTGGCCTAGCCATAACAGCCTATGCTCAACGCGCATAATTCCGATCACGGCTTATAAATCGAGCCTTGGAAACCCTCAACTTATAAACCAAACCCCTTTGTAACCAAATATACCCTCCACTAGCAGGTCGAGCTTTAATCAGATGCAACAAACAGATTCTCGGCTTATAAATCGAGCTTCCTAGTCAGAACAAACATCCACATTATACATTCATCATACACATAGATACAATGCATTACAGTATACTCAAACAGATATACACATGCATAATTATAATCATGCTCATTAGCTGAGCCCGAGCCCTAATCACGTTTACATTTAACAAATGGGCCAAGCCCCAATCATATTAAATTAATAGCTGGTCCAAGCCCCAATCATATTACATCAATAATTGGGCCAAACCCCAATCATGCATCTCACACATCAAGTGCAATTTTATTACCTTTGGTCCGAGTGTAAGCAATTAGGCAGGCAAGTACGACTCCCGAGAACGATCCTCTTCTGAGCCCTAGCAGTAACCTAGTCACAACCCACAAATAACATTCTCATTACTATTCGATTCCATACTTGAACCCTGAGACCAATCCTGTGCTCTCTGGACCTCCAATTCCCCCACACAGGGTGGTGAAATCATCCCAAATGAGTTTAAAACCCTAAATAACATATCATAAGCAGTACCAATACCTCAAGAACCAAACTAAATCTCTAACCCAAATCAAAACCCATCCCTTGGTTTAAAATTCTTCAAAAAAACTTAAACCATGACAAGAATCACCAAAGAAACAGAGTATAATCTTACCTCACTGAAGAACCACGCCCCTTATCTTCCTCCTACATGAAATCCCAACTTAAACCTTCAATTTCCAAGCCTTTCCTTCTCCAAAAATAAAAACCTCACCAAGTGAAAGAGAAAGAAAGGGAGTAATGAGAGAGAGAGAGAGAGGGGGCTGTTCTATTTCTTTGTGTTACTGTGTTCTGAGAAGCTTCAAGTGACTAAGTCACTACCTAGATAGGAAAGGACCAGTATACCCCTTGCCCCCTAATGCCCTCTCCAATGCCCTCAAGGGCAAATGAGTCTTTTACCCCGCCTTTTCCCGCTAATCATAATTAGCGCCACATAAATTTTCGTTATCTCTAATTTCCTCAAATGATTACCAAAAAATTTCCCATTACCTGATAAATCCCGGTAATGTGCTAAATTATTAAAATACCCCTAGGCTCACCCCAAGCTGGGTATTTGACCCCGTTATGACTAAACCGCTAACTTGCTCCCTAGGATCGCCTCGTGCCGGATAACCCAAATATATCCACATAATAATGTGGTCTCAATCATAAAACACACATATATTCAAATATGCCATCAACGGGCAAAAATTACGAAAATGTCATTCTAATAAGAAATGGGTCCCCATGCATGCTTAATACACCTAAACATGCCAATATAGTGATATTATAATATTACTCACATAATTCATATAGTCATGCATAAAATCACAAATACGCACATAATATTAAATTATAGCCCTCCTGGCCCCCTAATCAAGGTACTAAGCTATATTAGGGTAATTGGGGCGTTACAATTATCCCCTCCTTACATAAATTTCATCCTCGAAATTTTACCTGAACAGCTTGGGATACTGATCCTGCATGGTTGACTCCAATTCCCATGTTTCCTCCTCGACCTTGTTGTTCCTCCATAATACCTTAACTAAAGATATGGTTTTATTCTTCTGGACCTTGTCTTTTCTGTCTAATATCTGGACTAGCTGCTCCTCATAAGATAAGTCTGTCTCCAGCTTCAGATCTTCATAACTCAGTACATGAGCTTCATTAGATACATACTTTCGCAACATCAAAATATGGAACACGTTATGCATGCCCAACAATGCTGGAGGTAAGGCCAATCTATAAGCCACCTGACCGATCCTCTCTAGGATCTCAAAAGGTCCTACAAACCTAGGGCTCAACTTGCCCTTCTTTTGAAACCTCCTCACCCCCTTTCGTGGTAAGACTCTAAGGAAGACATAGTCTCCCACTTGGAACTCCACGTTCATGCGCTTCAGATCTGAGTAGCTTTTTTGTCTACTCTGTGATGCGAGCATCTAAGCTCTAATTTTCTCGATAGCCTCAATGGTCCTCTGAACTGCTTTAGGACCCAAGTATCTCTGTTCACCCATCTCATCTCACTGAATGAGTGATTTTCATTTCCTACTATACAACATCTCATAAGGAGCCACTCCTATGGTCGCATGGTAGCTGTTGTTGTAGAAAAACTCTATTAGAGGCAAATACTTGCTCCAAGACCCTTCAAAGTCCTGTACACATGCTCTCATCATGTCGTCCAGTTTCTAGATAGTCCTATCAAACTGACCATTAGTTTGAGGATGATAGGCTATACTAAACTTCAGCTGCGTGCCCATCTCCTTCTGCAAAATTCCCCAAAACTTGGAAGTAAATGTGGGGTCCCGATCTGAAACGATCGACCTCGGAGCTCCATGAGGATGCAATATCTCTCTCACATAGAGATCTGCATACTGGTCAACTATATAAGTCATCCTCACTGGTAGAAAGTGAGCTGATTTGGTGTATCTGTCTACAATAACCCACACCAAATCGTGTTGACCCATCGTCCTAGGTAATCCCACCACAAAATTCATTGTGATGTCTTCCCACTTCCACATTGGAATATCCAAGAGTTGTAGTAGTCCCACTGGTCTCTGATGTTCAACCTTGATTTGCTGACACGTTAGACACTTGGCCACATACTCGGTTACGCCCCTCTTCATCCCTGGCCACCAATATAAAGTCTTCAGGTCCTGATACATCTTTGTGGTGCTGAGATTCAAAGAGTACAGGGTAGTATGAGATTCATCCAGAATCTCTCGTCTGATAACAGTTTCCATCGAAATGCAGATTTGACCTTTATACCTCAGTAAACCCATATCTGATACTGTACAGTCCCTAGCTATGCCAGCTAGGACGTCCTCTCTAATCTTCATCAGCTGTGGCTCTTTTAACTAACTCTCCTTTATCCTATCTAGAAGAGTATACTGCAGGGTAATGTTGGCTAACTGGCCCACTACTAACTCAATCCCTACTCTAGTCATATCCTCCGCCAACTCCTTGGATAATTGCCTCAAACTGTACAATTGTTCCAGACCTTTTCGACTTAAGGCATCTGCCACCACATTGGCTTTCCCTGGATGATAAAGGATGTCACAAGCATAGTCCTTCACCAGTTCTAACCAACACCACTACCTCGTATTCAAATCCTTCTGAGTGAAGAAGTACTTAAGGCTCTTGTGGTCAGTGTATATCTCACATTTCTCTCCATAAAGGTAATGCCTCCATACCTTTAATGCAAAGACAACTGGTGCTAACTCCAGATCATGAGTAGGATACTTGTACTCATAATCTTTCAACTGGCGTGATGCATAAGCAATCACCTTCCCTGCCTGCATAAGGACACAGCCTAACCCTTGCCTTGAGGCATCACAATAAATTATAAACTTTTCCTGATCTGTTGGAAGACTCAAGATTGGAGTGGTAGTCAAACGCTGCTTCAGCACCTGGAAGCTGTTCTCGCATCTATCTGACCACGCAAACTTCTGACTCTTGTGTGTCAACTCTGTCAAAGGGGTAGCTATCCTTGAGAACCTTTCCACAAATCTCTTGTATTAACATGCCAATCTAAGGAAGCTTCTAATATCTGAGGCATTCCTTGGCCTTGGTCAATCTCTGACAGCCTCAATCTTAGCTGAGTCTACCTTGATTCCATCTCTGCTAACAATATGACCTAAGAAGATCACCTGAGGTAATCAGAACTCACACTTCCTAAACTTCGCAAATAATATGTGATCTCTCACCCTCTGTAAGACCAACCTGAGGTGTTTCTCATGCTCTTCCTCTAATTGCGAATAAACTAAGATATCGTCGATAAAGACGATCACAAACCGATTTAGATAGTCTTTAAACACCTTGTTCATCAGATCCATGAAGGCTGCTAGGGCATTAGTCAAACCAAATAACATGATGAGAAACTCATAATGCCCATATCTGGTACGGAAGGATGTTTTTGGTATGTCTTCCTCCTTGATGTTCAACTAGTGATAACTAGATCAAAGATCTATCTTCGAGAACACCATTTTACCTTGCAACTGATCAAATAGGTCATCTATCCTTGGCAGAGGATACCTGTTCTTAATGGTCAACTTATTCAGTTCCCTGTATTCTATGCACATCCTCAGAGAACCAACCTTCTTCTTCACAAATAGGACTGGCGCGCCCCATGGCGAAAAACTGGGTCTGATAAAACCCAAGTTTTACAATTCCTGTAATTGTACCTTCAGTTCTCTCAACTCTGTAGGGGCCATTCTATAAGGTTCCCTAGACACTGGCTCTGTCCCTAGTGTCAGCTCGATGACAAATTCTATCTCTCTGTGTGGCGGCAACCTTGGTAATTCCTCTGGGAACACATATAGGAATTTACAGATGAACCTAGTCTCTTCTGGCCCCATTGGCACGACCTAGGTGGTATCCACCACGCTGGCCAGGAATCCTATGCAACCTCCTCGCAATAGGTCTCTAGCCCTTAATGTGGAAATCATAGGTACTCGGGGTCCATGCACAGTGCCAACAAATATGTAGGGGTCCTCACCCTTAGGCTTAAAGGTTACCATCTTCTTTTTACAATCAATGGTTTCCCCATATCTAGTTAACCAGTCCATCCCCAAAATCATATCAATGTCGGTCATAACCAACTCTACCAAGTCATAACCATCCACTGTCATTGGTAGTGATCTGACCCATTTCCTGGAAACTATTAACTCCCAGTGGGTAATAATGTCCCAAACCCCACAACATAGAAGTCACATGGCCTACATAGTCTATCAATAATCCTACTAGAAACATAAGAGTGTGTAGCACCAAAATTAGTACAGTATAAGAAATGCCAGCACTAGAAAGCTGACATGTGACCACTAAGGACCTAGCCTCAACCGGCGTCAGTGCAAACACTCGAGTTGGAGTTGAGCTATCTGCCTTTTCGACTCCTCTTTCTTCATTCTTGGGCAGTCCTTCTTGAGATGCCCACAATCCAACATAAAAAACAGGCCTTCTCCCGACACTCACCATATGACGTCTTCTACATCTGGCGCACTCTGGATATGTCCTCCAGTTCTCATTGCTGCCCTGGCAGCCAATCTGTACACCCTGTGGCCTCCTACCAGGGCCGGAAGCCAAAACAGTATTCGTGATCTTCCTTTTCTTGTCACTAGGGCCTCTGCCCCTACCTGATCCTGTAAAAGGAGGTCCCATCCTCCTGATATCTCTTCTGGCCACGTTCTAGCGCCAGGTGTTGTTCTCAGCTCCTTCTGCAGTAAGAGATCTCTATACTACCTGAGTGTATGTCGTCACTCCAGGTACTGTTGTAATTCTGACATCTCGGGCTATCATAGGCTGTAGCCCCTAAAGGAATCTTTCCTTCCTTGTCCCATCGATGGGCATCAAGTCTGCTGCAAACTTGGCTAATCTGTCAAACTTCAGAGCGTATTCTGTCACTGACAAACTCCCTTCCAGCAGTCTACTGTATTCCTCAGCCTTTGCAGCTTTAATTGCCTCATTATAATACTTCTCATTAAATAGAGTTCTAAACTCTTCCCAGTTTATTACGGCTACATCCCTAGTATGAGACACCACCTCCCACCAGATTCGGGCATCCTCCTGAAACATGTACATGGCACAAGCCACTCTCGCATTGCCCATCACCCTCATAAAGTCCTAGCTTGCATATCAGCAAGCACCTGCTGCCAGTTTTCAGGAGCAGGCGGAGGGTTCTGACCCTGGTCATTACTTCCAACCTGATTCTCAGCGCCGGCTGGCTCATTAAATTGTCGTGGAAGCATACTTCCAAGGCTATCTGCAATCAAAGACTTGGCTTATTAGGCAGTAATAACATTATCCCATGTCAACCCACGGTTCAAAACCAATCGAATAAGCATTCACATGCATTGACAATGCTAATAAGCATCCCACTGACTCACACATATACAATCATGCTAATATGCATGGCGATTCACATTCATGCTCAACCAAGATGCTAATAAGCTTGTTCTTAACATTCACAAGCATTAATAGTGCTAATAAGCACGTTCTTGGCATTCATATACATAACATAATGATATTAAGAATTTCTAAAACTCAAAGGCAAGAAGGATGCTAATAAGCATTTTCTGACATTTAAGAGAAATATGCTAATAAGCACATCTTTAACATGCATACAACAGTCAAGGGCCAGGCCTTATCAGAATAGCTCATGCTTTCTATTTAAACAAGTAGGTAAGGCATATACATTTCATTTAAGCAATTGCACACATAACTATATTAATAGTTACCGAACCCTGAGTTGAGCTTGTCTTTAGCAGCGAGGGTACATGCCTAGTCCATCATTAGGAACCCTTAAACCTTAGTAGCTCTGATACCAGGTTGTAAAGCCCTGCTAATTAGGGACCATTACAACGTGTGTTTTAAATTAGTGTTGGACTCGCTAAACGAGTCATTTGGACTAAAACATGTGATTAAGCCACTAAGGGTTAAGGTATCGAAAGATTTTGGTCAAGAAGTAAACATTTCCATTAAAAGATAACATTAGTTTTTACATGGGAACCCAAAATACAAGTTTAAAGTTTTTTACAACTAAGGGATTACAAAATAAGTCGAGCGACAAAACAGGGTCCAACCCTAGTTCCCCTGTGATATCTCGGCCGTGGCAGTTGATCGGACTGCATTTGTACACGTCACCTTTAATGCTCTACAACTCATGGCTGGCCAAGCTTCACCTTACCCTTACCTGCACCACAAAGGACCTGTGAGCCAAAAGACTCAGCAAGAAAACACATTAACAAATTCATATAGTCCACAGAACATAACATCATGCTTAACAGTAATAAATGGAACTAAGCATACACACAATACAAGCAAGTGACCATATGTTTACACAAGTGCGTGTTGCACTCCTATTCATTCATATGGCATCTGAGCCATTCAAGTGCATAATGCACTCCCGAGGTGGCCTAGCCATAACGGCCTATGCTCAACGCGCATAATGCCGATCACGACTTATAAGCCGAGCCTAACAAACCCTCGACTTATAAGTCGAGCCTTGGAAACCCTCGACTTATAAGTAGAGCCTTGGAAACCCTTGGCTTATAAGTCGAGCCCTTTTTAAACCAAATATACCCTTGACTAGCAGGTCGAGCTTTAATTAGATGCAACAGACAAATTCTCAGCTTATAAACCGAGCTTCCTAGTCAGGGTAAATATCCACATAATACATTCATCATACACATAGATACAATGCATTACAGTATACTAAAACATATATACACATGCATAATTATAATCATACTCATTAGCTGGGCCCAAGCCCTAATCACGTTTACATTTAACAAATAGGCCAAGCCCCAATCATATTATGTTAATAGTTGGGCCAAGCCCCAATCATATTACATTAATAGCTGGGCCAAGCCCCAATCATGCATCTCATGCATTGGGTGCAGTTTTCTTACCTTTAGTCTGAGTGTAAGCAATTAGGCAGGCAAGTACGACTCCCCAGAACGATCCTCTTCTGAGCCCTAGCGGTAATCTAGTCACAACCCACAAATAACATTCTCATTACTATTCGATTCCATACTTGAACCCCGAGATCAATACCGTGCTCTCAGAACGTCCAATTCCCCCACACAGGGTGGTGAAATCGTCCCCTGAGTCCCTGGGCCTATGCCCTAAAAATGCAAAATAAAGGCCCCTGAAAATGGCCTAGCACCATGACACATAGCCAAGGCCCCCTGCCTTGGAACATCCCAGCGTCGCGGCTCGGAAGAATAGCGTCGCAACGCCCCTACGCAAACCCAAAAAAACTGGGGTTTTCCACCATTTTTCCTTGAGCCAAAGTTCTCAAATCTTGCCCCAAACTAGCCTAAAAGTCCCAAATGAGTTTGAAACCCTAAATAACATATCATAAGTAGTACCAATACCTCAAGAACCAAACTAAATCTCTAACCCAAATCAAAACCCATCCCTTGGTTTAAAATTCTTCAAAAAAACTTAAACCATGGCAAGAATCACCAAAAAAAAAACAGAGTATAATCTTACCTCACTGAAGAACCACGTCCCTTATCTTCATCGTACTTGAATTCCCAGCTTAAACCTTCAATTTCCAAGCATTTCCTTCTCCAAAAATAAAAGCCTCACCAAGTGAGAGAGAGAGAGAGAGAGAGAGAGTGGGGCTTTTCTATTTCTTTGTATTCCTCTGTTCTGAGAAGCTTCAAGTGACTAAGTCACTACCTAGATAGGAAAGGACCAGTATACCCCTTGCCCCCTAATGCCCTCAAGGGAAAATGCGTCTTTTACCCCTCCTTTTCCCGTTAATCATAATTAACGCCTCATAAATTCTCGTTATCTCTGATTTCCTCAAATGATTACCAAATAATTCCCTATTACTAAAATACCCCTAAGCTCACCCCAAGCTATGTATTTGACCCTGTTATGACTAAACCGATAACTTGCTCCCTAGGATCGCCTTGTGCCGGATAATTCAAATATATCCACATAATAATGTGGTCTCAATCATAAAAAAAACACACACACACACACAGATATATATATTCAAATATGTCCTCAACGAGCCAAAATTACAAAAATGCCATTCTAATAAGTAACTAGCCCCCATGCATGCTTACTACACCTAAACATGCCAATATAGTCATATTTTAATATAACTCACATAATTCATATAATCATGCATAAAATAACAAATATGCACATAATATTCAATTATTGCCCTCCTGGCCCCCTAATCAAGGTACTAAGCCATATGAGGGTAATTGGGGTGTTACATATTTGGAATAAAGAATTTGGATAATAATTTACATCACATAGAAGCTTTGGTGTTTAAAGTTACAATTTACGCGTTCTAACTCTTTTATTTTCATTTTATGGTTTATACCTTAAATTTATGATTTTATATGACTAAAATTATTTATGTTCATTATATTGAGAATAGCAAGTGATTAAGTTCAAGTCAATAATTTTTATTTATTATTTAAAAATATTTTAAAATCCAATAAAAAATATTATTTAAAATTCATTTAAATATTAAAATTAGAAAATACGATTTAAAATTATGAATTTAGCCATTTTTTAAAAAATTGTTAAAATAACTTAAAACAAGAACATGATTAAAATTAAACTAAAATCTAAAAGTTAAACTTCCTTTTAAAAAAAACTTAAACTTAGCAAAAGAAAACCTAAAATTCAAAAAGTAAACTTAGAACACAAATGAGATTGGAGATGGTAGTTAGGGGGTTGGTGGTGGTGAGGGTTTAGTGGTTTTAAGGGGTTGTCGGCGGCAAGGCTGGGGCTAGGGTGGAGCTACGTGCGGTGTGGGGTTAGCAGAGTTGAGGTTGGTGAGCGAAGACCTCAACAAGTTCCACACTTGGCAGAACGACATTCCAGGACGAGTGTTGATCTTGGTAAGTGGTAGACATAGGTGAGCGAGGAGCTTGGCAATTGGTGGATCTGAGGCTGGACGATAGGTTCAAGAGTGACAGGGTAGAGTTCAGTTTATGGATGACAAAGCACGTTATAGGTTTATGGTCTGCAGTTCATTAAGTATATTGAGATGAAAATTTGGTTTGTGGTTCATTAAGTCTATTGAGATTAGGTATATTATGGCTTTTGAAGTTTGGCTTTGTTCACATCTCATATTAAGATTGGGTTTACTATGGGTTTGTTCTTGGTAAAGTTGGGCTGTGATTTTATTTGTATTGTGGATTTTGCTTTAGATGATGGAGATTAATTTTGGATTTTGAATTTAGTTTGAATGGAAATTTAGTTTATTTAATGATGTTTATTTAAAATTGAGATTTGAAATTTTGTTTGTGCTTTGTACTGAAAATCTGAATTTAATTTTATGTTGGTGAAAATGAAAAAAATATGAGTTTTGGTGTGATGTTAAAGAAGATGAACACTATATTTAAAATTAGTTTTACTTTTTTTATTGGATTTTAAATGATTATTAATTTATTTAAGATTTAAATTTATTTTTAAATAATAAATAAAACTTATTGACTTGGACCAATTACTTGCTGCCACGTATGTATTTATTTGACACTTAACAACTAAGTGAAAATGGCTACAACATAAAGTGGACATAAGATATTTATGGTGCGGAAATTAAAAGTTGGACATGAATTCTTGGCTTCAATTCTTAATATTTTCTTCTTCTATTTTTCATAAAATCAAATTGCTTGTGATTTTGCATGATTATGATTTTTATATTGTATAGGTAGCCATTGAATAGGGTTTGACATTAATCTATAGCTATCTTAGAATTTTTGTTCGCCTAATAGTCTCGGATTCTAAGTGTTTGTGGTAAATTTCATTTCGAGATTAGGTCAAAGTTTTTATTTTTAATTTTAATGATGAATATACCTTGCTTAAATGGATCACAATAGTAGCATTTTATAACACACTACTAATCATGACCGTTACACGGTGTATTTTAAATAGTACTTAACTCACTATACGAGTAATTTGGGCTGAAACTGTGTAATTAAAACTAACCCAAGAATTAGGTATTAAAAATTTTGATCAACAACAACAATTTCATTAAAAGGTTCATAAACTGACACATGAACAACATAAACATTAAAATCCGGCCTAGGTGGCAAAATCCGGGTTCAACCCTAGTTCCAGCAAGTAATCTCGGCCGTGGCAGTTGAGCAGCCCGCATATGTACACACCATCTCTGAAGTTCTCAACCTTAGAGCTGGTCCAACTATTTCGTGCCCTTGCTTGCACCATAGAGCACCTGTGAGCCGAAGGCCAACAAGAAAACCTCACAAGGCATAACAATATCCAAATATTCAAAAGCATTAAACACATGCTTCACAATTATACAATACATTTAAATTTGTAGACATGTTCTACCATTTATAAAGATGTTCATGTAATCAATTACATGACTCCAGAAGACAGTCTTGCCAAACGGCCCGGCCGATCTAAATGCGTACACAAGCATTCTGCTCATGGTTCATGCCAGAAAAGTGGGGACTGCACCCTCAAAACTAAACTTGCCTTCACGGCCTACATAAGCGACTATAGAGTCGCACCAGGGCACATATCCCTATTCCCATCTAAGCAGCCTTAGAGCTAGCCCAACGCATCTTGCGCTTTATTTTCCAGGACCTGCGCTCAGCACGCTATTGCCGTCCTTGACTTATAAGTCAACCATAATCATGCTCATTCACAGGGGCCCGAGCCCTAATCATAACCATGTTCAGCAACTGGGCCAAGCCCTAATCACATATAACACATATTAGGTGTAGTTTTCTTACCTCAGGTCTTGAGTGAATAGCGTATGACGACCCCGAGTACGGTCCTTTCCTCTCGAGCCTAACAGTTCACCCTAGTCACAACCATAACAATGAATAACTATTATGGATCAAGTCCTAGCTTCTAGGACCTTGCATTCTAATAACCCGGGTAGTAGAACCATGCTTGAGCCCTTAGGTTTGGGTTCCCAGCTCCCAAAACCTATTTTTTCTCATTTCCCCAATTTGAGCCGCAACGCCCCCAACTAAGGGCCTCGGCGCAACAAGTCAGAGAGCCTCAAGCCCAAAACCACAGGGCATGCGCTGCGACGCCAAGGTGGTTCGAGGCACCTGCTTGTCCCTCTGAGTTCATAAGGGTCGTGACGCCCCAAGAATAAGGTCGCGACGCAACCCTAGGGACTCAGAAAACCAGTGATTTTCAGAGTCGTCAATCTTCCAAAAACTATCCCAAAACATGGTTTTCACCTATTTTGACCATAAAAATGGTCCCAACAGCTCATAAATACAATAAACAACTCTAAAACTCAATTGAGCATAAAAAATTCAGTAAGCTTCAAAACTTTATAAAACAAAACCAAACCAAACTCATTGAATTGAATTACCTCCAATGAATCTGTTTCCCTAAGCTTAACAGCTTCCAAATCCCTTAGGAAGCTTACTACCAAGCTCTAGAATCACAAATTTAGAGAGAAAGAGAGAGAGATGCTCTGCTTCCTGAGTTAATAAACTCAATTGTTTATAACTTAAGGGTCCAAAAGACCAAAATGCCCATAGGGCCTAACTTCTATCTCAAAGCCCACTAACGACAAAACCGTCATTTTACCCTCCCATCTCATAATACACTTAAAATGGCCTATTAATTCCGCTAAACCCGGAATATCACTATTTTCCCCAAAATACGACTCATACTCCAATGAGTCCCAGTAACTCACCAAATTACCGAAATACCCCTTGGCTCACCCCGAGCCAGGTATAAGTCTCTGTTGTGACTAAACCGCTATCTTGCTCAAAAGGACCGACTCTTGCCGAATATCTGAAATATACCCACATAACCATGTGGGCTCAACATATAACACATATAATTACAGATATACCCACAGTAGGTTAAAATTACGAAAATGTCATTCTTAACAGAAACGAGCTTATAAGCACATTTAACACATGTAAACATGCATAATCAGTCATATTATAATATAACCCATGTAATTCACATAATAGTCCAATATTGTCCTTCTGGCCCCCTAATCAAGGCAGCAGCCTTATTAGGAATTTTGGGACGTTACACATTTGTTGCTTAGATCAACCATCTCTATATAATTTAATGCTTTAACTAAGTTTATGTTGGTATTAAATAAGAAAAATATCAAAATACACAGCAGAATGTGTAGGGAAGGGGCTTTAAAAAAATCATCAATACCAGCTAGGATCATACATATATAGATATTACCTCTCATAGCCTATCAAGTGTCCTTGAGTATTTTAGTAAAATCACCGATCTTCCTATCCTTATGAAAGCTCACACCTCAACCTTCTAAGCTGATCCTCTAACACACAAGGACGTGTGTGGGCACGTAGGATTTACAGGTTGATTTTAGACTCTCTAGATGTACTCACCACATGAGATTTAGAGAGTTTTGAGAAGAGAGATGTTGTGGAAACTTCCAGAATTTCATGTATATAAAATTATATCGTTTCTTTCTTTTGAGAGAGTTTGATAACCTAGAAACAATTGACTTAGAAAAAAATTGCTTATTTTTAGGTGTATAAAGATAATTAACTAATTTAATTAAAATAAGAACTGACCAGTCACAATATTTTTTAATTATTTAATTTAAATCATATTTAAAAAGGAATAATTAAATAAACAAATTAATTTGAAATTCAAAATTCAAATCCCACGGATGGGAATATTTACATGTGGCGCCACTCACTATATATCTACCCCTGATTTTCTCATTTGTTTATTTAATTAATTTTAAGACAAGATATTTATCCCAAAGTAAATATCAGTTAATTCAAAATTAACTTTATCTTAAAAACTATCAATTTTAAATAAATTATCTTATAATAAGATAATAATTAAATTCTCCCAAATATTACTCCAAACATGATTAATATTTATTTTAACATAAAGTTTTTCAAAATAAAAACTATATAGTTAATTAATTAATTCATTCATAATTAATCAATTGTCCATAATTATCACATAATTATTTCCTTGCCCTAAAAAACTCTCTATAAATCTTTCTTGTAACATCCTTACCCTTGACAGTGTAGGACAGAGGCGACTTGGGGATCATGGACCTATAACACGAAGTTCTAATAAACCGGATTATTAATTAAACTCTTTAATTTAATAATCTTATTTATTAATTTCATGATTACTCCACTAAAAATATGGAATTGCACTTTAAGTATTTATAGAATTATATTTACATAGTTTTCTCTTGTAGTCCATTGATATAATAAATAAATGTAGTTATGTTCTCCATTTATTGGTTCGTTAATTAGAGCTAGTCAAAATTATTGTTTTATCCTTCTAATTACCTCTTGTTCCTTAAATACCATTAATTTACTAGTGAATAATTAATCTATAATTAAATTATAGATTTGAGCTCAATAACTATCCAGTTCCAGAATCAACCCTTAGGTAACCAATATCCGATCCGTTCGGAAAACATGGATTCTATTATTGTAAAATCATGTTCCCAGCCATTCATGATATTAAATCTCCAAAACAAAAGTTACTAGTCTCATTATACCAAGAGACCTTAACGAATGAATCAAAAGATATAATAAACACAAACATGACTTCATGATAATTAAGGATTTAGACTGTTCTACAAATGATCATCCATTATGATAAGAATTAAATCTTTATGGAAAATGGTAAGTTTATAAAGATAGTTAATTCATATCAGTCCTGTCATATATAATCATTATTATATACAACACATTTACCAAGATGTCTATCTACAAGAGTAATCCGAATCTAGACTACTTGCATCCCGTATGCTTAGTAAACCGTATTAGTAGCTATTCATTAAAGATTCCATACTTTAATATGTTACTGACTATTTTATTTATTGTATATGATCTTAATTCTCTCGTACTAATACAAGATCATATCCTCATGAATGAATATGAAATTTTCTTAATATTTATATAAGTTAATCAAACAATAGTTATAACATTCAAATATAATAAAATTGTAATTTTATTTAAATCAATAAAATATCTTTTTACATGATTTTAGGACATAAACCCCAACAGTAACATGGGGAAGCTTTAAGAAATTTGCGATTGAAGATTCCACCATGGTGGCTGAGTGCATAGTTGCATCTGAGGCATTTAAGGAAGTAGTTTGGCTAAGAAAGTTCTATACCGATCTTGGTGTTATTCCAGAAAGGGATAAACCCCTCATTTTGCATTGTGACAATAATGGGGTAATAGCCAATTCAAAAGAACCTCGAAGCCACAAGAGGGGTAAGCATATAGAAAGGAAGTACTGGATCATCTGGAAATATGTGGCAAGGGGTTATGTAAAGGTAATGAAGATAGCATCAGAAGACAATCTGACGGATCCTTTTACAAAGACATTTGCAGAGAGCACATTTGTGAAGCGTATAAAGGGAATGAGTTTAAGAGACATGTCTCATTTGTTTTAAAATGCAAGTGGGAGTATGTTAATTTCTCAGTGTATAGGTGGCGACATGTCAATTGTTGTATCCATCAAAGCCTCACAATTCTAAAACACCCTTTACATAGTGTAACTATAGTCATTAAGTCTAACTAATAGGATTAGAGCTTTTAAACACATCATTTGGAGCTAAAAATGACATTGTACGAACTTGATAAGTGATGTGTCACATGTTAGGTGATATGTTTCCCCACAATAGGCAATAACAAGCAACATATTGCTTGTTGTATACGGTGTAATTACTGTGCGTGATATGTTGCATCTAAAGAGGAGATTTGTCGCCTGAGTAGCTAGTCAATCTTCCCAAAAGTGACCTTAAATACTTCAAAATGCTCCCAAACCTTTTGGGCATGTTTAGGTACCTCATTGTATCACTTTAGACCAAAAAAATATATAATTTTTAAATGTCTACAACTCAAACTCAAAATTCACACATCCTTTCTGTGAAATTGTTAAGGATTTTACACCTAAGACAACTTTAAGCCTAGTATATAACCAATCCTAACACTAAGAGCTCCTTTCCTACAATTACCTTCCTATATATGACCTCAAAATGTTAATATGAGAAAATCATTAACTAAACTATGTATATCGGAGCTGGGAAAATAAAGTGCAGATAAAGTTTAAGTGACTTGTATGTGTTAAAGATATGTAAATTGCCTTAATGGAAAAATGTAAGACTTTTACAACTCTAAGAAAAATAATACAAAAGACAAAGTGATTGATTAAATAAGATTACAACTCTATAACAAAAAATACAAGTAAATATAGAAATAGGTAGATAAAGAGAATAATAGAGAGTACAACTCTAGATAATAGATACAAATAAACTAAAAGATGAAGAACAAGAGATAAAAATGGAAGTGCAACTCTATAGTATAAATATACAACTAAATATGTAAATTGACAAAAAGAGATGAAGATAAAAGCAATAGAAAAAAAAGAAGAACAAGAACAAAATAAACACTCTCACTCACACAACCAAAGTGAAGAGTTTGGGGATTACCAACTTGAACAAGGTTTACAACCTTTGTCCCAAAGCTTATTTCCCCCTATCTTAAGCACCAAGGGAGCTCTCACAAGTGAAATAACTTTCAGGAATAAACAAGCCTCTATGGTGAATTTCTAGCCAAGTGCTCTAGTGGATAGAAATTTGTGTCTTACAAGTGAGCAATAGACTCCTATTTATAGAGTTTTGAGACACCCTTTGAATTTCGAACTCCACCAACCCCCATGGCTGTTACCAATGTTTAAATTGATGTTTATGGAAAAAAGTAGTTTTGGGAGTTACATGAGTTTTTGGAACCATTCAAAATGGAAATGGAAAAATAGCTTTGGTTGTTAGCCTCACTGGCCGCGGCTGTGAGCCTCTGTTCCATAGGCCGCGACCACAACCCATTTTCAGCACACACTTTTGTGCAATTTTTCCAAACAGTTCTATAATCTTCCCACATGACTTTGTAACCTCCAAACACATTATGATGGTTAAAATCATGTCTCCAACAACCATATCATTTATGGCTTTGACAAATTCAAATCAAAATGTGTAACATCAAATCTACACTTATTGGGTAATATTTGGGAGTTACAAATTTGTAACTATTTTGTAACCCCAAATATGTTACACATTTGGATATTCATATTATCAAAAAATGTAGCTCTAATATATATTATGTTACAATATGTGACACACTTTCTCACATTTATTTATTCTAAACATTTTATTATACATAATATAACAATCCCCCACTAGAATAAATAGTTCACTATTGTAACACTTATTTAATCAATCAACATTATATTTAAAATATAACATTTCCTCTACTTAATTAAATAATAACTCTCTCATATAGAAGCCATTGCGTTGGTGCATAAAGTAAAGTGTTCTTTAACTTGAAGTTTACTATAGTGTAATTATCATAGAGTTTGTTGAAAATTCAGTTGCACTAGTTATTGAACCAACCTTTCATTATAACAAACCGGTGACAACACACAAACCCTTACTATGTTCACTTGAGACCTCTTTGTCTCGCTTTACACCATTAATGGCCATGTGCACCTTCCATTCATGGACGTTCTTGAGAATACTCTCAATTCTCATGAGAGACGGCACCACCCCTAGGTCAATATAGGTAGAACTCTTACAATATTTTGTTACCATAAAATACTCGTCTTCTCAAGACTGAGTTCTATTAAAAAACCTCTTGGTTTTATCCCTCAAATAGGTAACTCAGAAGTACTGATATCTCAGATGAGACTATTTTGAGTACAACTAATATTCACTTGATTGACTTCTTATTACCTATTGAATCTAACACTAGTTAAGTAACTAATATTAAGATAGGTTACCATCAATCGTGAATCTCTTTAGGGAGTTTAAGTCCCATCCCTCGAGATGAGGTATCTACTAAATCGCTCGTTAGTGGTTTAGTAAAAGGATCCACCAAGTTTTCACTTGTTCTCACGTAGGATATTGAGATGACTACTCTTTGAATCAATTCTCTTACATATCCATGTCTTAGACTAATGTGTCTAGACTTCCCATTATACACTCAGCTGTATGCTCTAGCCAATGTTGCTTGACTATCACAATGTATTGATATAGATGATACATTCTCTTTGATTAGGGGTATCTCCATCAAAAGATCCCTTAACCATTCAGCCTCTTTGTTGATACTAGCTAAAGCTATGAACTCCAATTCCATAGTAGAATGAGATATAAAGATTGTTTATTGGAACCCCAAGAAATTGCAGCCCCACCAAGTGTAAATACCAACCAGTGGTGGAAAAGTTGCATCCATATACCCTTCTAAGACTAAAGGAAATTTAGAGTAGTGAAGGCTTAGTCATTTGGTTTTCTTAAGATAACCTAGGACTCTTCCAATAGCCTTCCAGTGATCCACACTTGGATTACTTGTAAACCTACTAAGTTTACTCACCACAAAAGCTATATACGGTCTAGTACACTGAGTGTAACGCCCTGGATAGCCAAGATCGTTACACTATGTATTTTAAATAGTTCTAGACTCTCTAAACGAGTCATTTGGCCATAAACGTGTAACTAAACGTGACTAATGGCTTAGGGTTAAATTTTTTGGATGAAAGGAATATCCATTGCATTAAAAGGTTAAGTTCGTACATGGGATCCCAAAATAAACATTTATAAAGTCACAGTTTTAAAAGGGAAATTACAACATAAGCCTGCCTAAGCGGCAAAATAGGGTTCAACCCTAGTTCCTCTAAGAACACCAGGCGTGATGCTCGAGCAGCCACATATGTACACACTTCCACCGAAGCTCTCCAACTCATGGCTGGTGCTGCTTTCCTTTCCCCTTACCCGCACCACATAGCACCCATGAGCCTAGGCTCAGGAAGAAAACTTAAACATGCTCATAAGCAGTTAATGACATATAACAAAATCATATTAAGCATGCCTAGCACTAATAACCCTACTCCTGCATGCATTCTATTTAGATAAGTGATTGCATCATCATATCGAAGCCCGTTGCCCAAAATAAATGACTAATAAGTCATGCCGGAGCGCAGTGCCCTAGGATATGGGACTATGGAGTCACCCCGGGGCCCATTGCCCTATCCTCTATATAAACAGCCTTGGAGCTGGCCCAACGTACCTGGCGCTTTAATTTTTCCAATGACCATTGGGTTGTTTAAGCGTGTGTCACACTCTTGATTAGGCCTAACCATATCGAACAATGCTTAGCACACTATTGCCACCCTTGACTTATAAGTCAATGCTTTCGACCAGCGCTCAACGCGCTACTGCCGCCCTTGACTTATAAGTCAATGCTTTTCAATCACATAATGCAACACATGCATACATCATTTAACAATTATCCACATACAGAGTATTCAAGCATACTTAATCAAGAAATCACAGACACAATCATAATCTTGTTCATTCATAAGGGCCTGAGTCCTAATCAAATATGCAACTTTCCAAATTTGCTAATAAGGCTTAGTGCCTTGATTAGCGTTCTGGGAGGGCAATAACTGATATAATTATGTTAATATGTGGATTAAATTATTATGTGACTAGAAATGCATGTTTAGGTGAATTAAATATGCATGTGGACCCATTTTGTTTAATAGGGTTATATTTGTATTTTGGCATGTTGAGGGCATAAATGTGAATTATATGTGTGTTGTGCTTGATACCACAAGATTGTGGAGATTTATTTGTGATGTGTGATTTGAGATGGTCCTAAGGTGCGGAATAGCGAAATAGTCACAACAAGGTCGAATACCCAGCTCGGGGGAGCGTAGGGGTATTTTTGGAACATAGTACATGTTCAGAATTTACCGGGTAATGGGTAATGATTTAGATATTGTTTAAGTATGACAAGGATTAAATGAGAAATTAATGGAACACTTGAGGAATTAGCAGAAATGTGGCAAAAGACGACTTTGCCCTTGGTAGTGTTAGAATGGTTATGGATAGGTTAGGGGCATTTTGGGTATTCTATAGCTAGGGATAGACTTATTTTGGCCAAAGACCCTAGAACATATCACAAAAACCCTCAACCTTATCACTCTCAACCTCAGCTCTCTCTCCCCCTCACGGTTCTCTCTCTCTCAAGGCTAAGGAGGAATTTTTGCTGAATTCAAAGGGAGAAGGCTTAGAATTCAAAAGGGATTGAAGCTAGAAGTAATTGGGTTTAGTTCAGACCAGAATCACGTAATTAAGGTGAGGATTTTTGCTGATTTTTACTGAGTTTTCTGTGGTGGTTTAGAGGTTTTATAGGATTGAACTTTAGGGTATGATTTCTGAATTTTGATGAGTTTGGTATGAATTGTAGATTGAATTCTGGGTCTAGGCTCTAATTTGTGTGGATTTTGGAGAGATTGGTTTGTAAAAATGCATGAGAATTTCTGGGTTTTGGGCTCGAGCCGCGACCCTGTTCTTCAGGTGCAGCGGCCCATGTGAACAAAAAGGATTTGGATCCTTTGATTTCGCCCAGGCGCCGCCACGCAGGCTGAGGAGCGATGTGGAGCCCAAGGCTCCCTGACTTGTAGCGAGCTACAACTTAAATTAGGGAAAATGAACGAAATGGGGTTTTAAGCTCGAGAACCCAAATCTTAAGGCTCAGGAAGGATTCTACTACTCAGTTTAGTAGAATTCGAGGTCCCGAAGGCTAGTATTTTAATCCGAAGTTCTTAGGTGGTTACGGCTTGATGGATGTCTATTTATCATTACATTGTGACTAGGTTTTATTGCTCAGGTTCAGGTTTAGGGATCGTGCTCGAGATAGCTTTGGGTTGTCAGCTCGGGGCACAAGATAAGAAAACTGTCTGTGCCCGTAGAGATATGTTATGTTTAGTGTTATGTGTATTGTTTATAGCTATTATGTCATACATGTGATTGTGACCGATCGGCAAAGGCCAAGAGCGGCAAAGGCCGAATAGTGGCAGAGGTCGGGAACGGCAAGGGCTAAGAGCGGAAAATGCCGGGATTGGCGTTAAGCAAGCTGAATGCAGGCCCCAGGGCGAGACCCTCTAAGGGTGTTGTACACACCTGCTCGATAAGACCGCAGATTTGGTGCCTGATAATGCACCCTAATTGGTGGAGGACGCTGTTGTGCTGTTGTACTATTTTCCTGTTATGTTGTTGTGCTATTGTGCTGTTATGCTGTTGTGATGTTGTGTAGTCCAATAGAAACTTGTAAATTGCTTGTTGTCTTTGATTAAGTATGTATTTTTTGAAATAAATTATTGTATGTTGTGCTGTGAAGTTCTATTGCTGGGCCTCGGCTCACGGGTGCTCTGTGGTGCAAGTAAGGGCAAGGAAAAGGTTGATCAACCATGAGTTGGAGGGCATGGAGTAGTGCGTACATGTTTGGCCTACCTGGCTGGGGTATTTCGAGGAGTGTGTTATAAATGTTTGATTTTTTTGCTTAGGTCGACTGTAAAGTAACTTTTGAATTATAAATATGTTTCTAAACAATATTTTGGGATCCCAATTTAACACTTTCATGATTTAAATGAATGTCCAACCCTTTTATTCCAAAATCTTATTTAAATGAGTCTTCCTTTTAACTAAACACACTTTTTGATCTAATACCTCGATTAGCGAGGTAATGGCACATTTTAAAAATCACATGGTAACGACTCTAGGGTAGTAGTGCGTTACAACTTGGTATCAGAGCGTCCCAAGGTTTATGGTTCCTGGAGATTGACCGAACATGTACGCTCGTTGTCAGGGACAAGCTCGAATCAAAGTCTGTTCGTATTAAGTGAAATATTTGTCTAGTTGCTTATCTGAGTTGCCTTATTTATTTGTTAATATAGGGAGCATGAGAATTATACAATTGTGTCTTGATATGCCTATTATATGTGGCTATTATGTTGTTTGGCTCTGCTCGGGGCATGGTTTCGAATGGGATCACCAAATCTGATGGATTGAGTCATTGACTGCAAATATATTTAGAAGTTATGCATCCGAGGCAGTTGAGTGGAGCAGGCATTGTTAATGCTGGGGTTGCGAATAGTAGTCTAGGCTATAATCCTCCATCTGCCCCTTGGGATTGGCAGCAGATGTTCGCTGACATGCAGACTAGACTACAAAAGCAAGAGGAAGTTATTAAGTGGTTGAGACAGCGGGTTCCATCAGGGAACGCCGCTCTATGTGTTTCAATGACAATGGCTTCAGTTTTGGTTCAACCTAAGGGTGGAAACAGGTGGGAATTGTTGTATGAAAGATTCCAGAGGCATTATCCTCTAGTTTCGTAGCGGGCTTAGATCTGTTCAGAGCTTAATAGTGGACATGGTTAGCTCCATTCTCGACTATGTAGGAGCGAAAGGCAATGATAGAGTGGCTTATGCAATGTACATGCTGCAAGAGGATGCCCGAACATGGTGGGAAGTGGTATCCCAGACCCGGAATGTTGTTATGATGGGTTGGGAGGAATTCAGACAATTTTTTAATGAGAGGTACTACTGTGACGCAGTTTGAATTACGATGACCAATTAGTTTATGAATTTAGTTCAAGGCAGTAAGACAGTGACAGAGTATGTCAATGAATTTGATGGGTTAACCAAGTTCGCTTTTGATTTGGTACCCACGTATGTAGCCCGGAAGGAACGATTCATTTTGTGGGCTGAACCATGGGGTGGCCCGTAGAGTTAGGATTGCTCCAGTCCATGAGATTTCTACCTACGCTCAGCCAGTAAGGAGGACCCTTGCTATAGAGGACACATGAGGTGAGATATGGAGTGAGGGTGTCGTGGGGCAGGAAACTCAAGCAATGGTACCCCCATTTGCGGGAGCAGGTAGGAGCAGAGGCCCCAGTAATTAGAAAAGAAAGACCCCTGATAATTCTACCACTTGTCGTCCTGACAGGTGGGGTCATAGTATTCAGGGTAGCTTCCAGGGTGGCAGTGAGGTTTGGAGAAGTTATCTAGTGTGCGTCAGGTGCAGGAGATGACATCTAGGAAAATGTCAAGAGAAGGCATGTTTTCTATGTGAAATAGTTGGGCACATCAAGATGCATTGCCCGGAATCGAAGACAGAAGAGTCAAGGAGTATAGATAGCTCGACCTCAACCCGAGAGTCTGCCTGGAGGCAGCCAGATCCCGAGGCTGGTCCCTTGGAAATGACATGTTGGCCTTCTAGTTCTTGTTACTTTATATTGTACTGACTGAGTTTGGTGCTACGTACCTCTTAGTAGAAATATAGATATGTGATACCTACCTTATGAATATTACGCTATGGGGCTTGAGATTTTGCGTTTGCTAGGAAAGTTGGTAATTTTCGTGGAATGAGATAGAGTGTTACGGGTAGAAAATTAGCAGTAAGAATTAGTTGGGAGTTTTATATGATGTTCTCAGCATGATCCCAAGTATGGATTAGTTTGCCAATAAGGGAAAACCGTAGACTGTAAGAGAGAATGGTGGCTTCTGGGTTTAAAATGAGAGGACTCAGCTGCGATCACAGGATGCCTAGCCATTGTGGTAGGTACCACTAGGGTTATCTCAGTTAGACCAAAGGGAAACTGGATTGGTAAATGGGATTTCATATGGGTTTACAGGATTTGTTAGGATTGCTATTGCGACTAGGAAATTGTGTGTGCTACGGGAATAAGGCAAGAATAGAAGCAGTATCAGAGACATCATGAATAATGACGCTAGTTGAGCAGCTAGAATTAAAGGTTCAGTCAAAGGAGTTACTTGATTTAACGGTGATCAGATAGAGCATCTTACAATAGGACATGTCAACACCATGGATTAAGAAGAATGCCAAGTTTGCTAGAGTACATACTGTATATGTTAGGAACGAGTTTCCTAATACGCAGCGGAATGGTGGTGTGGTTAGCCCAGTGTACAGCAAAAATTTTGTAACATATTTAAACTACCTTTAAATATGCGAATCCATTAATATACATACATTAATCATAAACAAGATAAGGATAGAATTCATACCTCTTGAAGCCTATCAAGTATCCTTGCTATCTTTTCGTATTTAGAACGATCTTCCTATCCAAGTCGCTCCCACGTACTCACACCAAGATCTTCCAAAGCGTTCTCTACACCTCAAGAAATGTGTGGGCACTTAGAGAATGAAGGATAGTTTATTTGTGATTCTACTTGATGTACTCAACTCATGAGATCAAGAGAATAGGCCTGAGAATTGGTTCTTTATTTTCTGGGAGAGAAAACTATCGTTCTATTTTTCACAGAGCGAATGTTCAGAGTTGTCTCACTCACTTATCTGAATGATTTTCTCATTAGTCATACTTAAAAGAAAATATTCAAATTTTAAAAAATAAATCTGTAACCATTTTACAATTTACTTTTTAATTAATTAATTATTCTATTAATAAAAAAATCTAAAAACCAATTTTTTGAATTATCCATTAATTAATTAATCAAATAAATAAAATTGAAAATCTCATCCCTGAAAATGATGGCCCTACACGCCACACACAGTCCATGGACTGTGTGTGAACGTGTAGCTTCTTAATTTCTAGGGATATTGGTTTTTTAAATTTTATTTAATTATTTATTCAAATTACTTTGTCAGATAAGATCTAACAACCTGATAACTAATTTAAATTAATTATCTTTTTAATTCATTATCAAATATAATTAATTATTTGAATAAATATTAATCTTTTAAATTCAAATCCAATTTGAACTTATCAGATTATATCCCCCACTCAAATAAAGATATTTAATTAATTCTACCAATTAATTAAATCCAAATTTTTCGAAAATAAATATTTAATTTATTATAATTTTGAAAATTATAATTAATTAATTATTTAATAAAATTTCGAAATTAATTTAATTATTTAATATAATTTAAAAAATTATACAATAATTAAATATTAATTAATTTTGTTAACTACAACTAATTTGTAATTAATTAATTAATCACTATTATCATATAATTGCATATTTGGCCTGAAGAACAAATTTATTCTTAATTATGTCTTTAAACTATTTTCCCTTCATATCAACTCTTACCTTGAACAGTGTTGATAGAGCCGCTATGGGGACCTATGGACCTATAATTCCAAGCTCCAATAAATTTGTGATTATTAATTAAACTCTTTAATTAAATAATCTTAATTTATTAATCTCATGATTATTCCACTATAAATATGAGACTGCACTCTTGTAATTATAGACATTTCATTTACTGAGTACTTTATAATCATAAAGCGTCCATTGATATAATCATTGCATACAACTTGACCCTCTAATAATGGTTCATAATTAATCGGGAACAAAATTATCGTTTTACCCTTTTAATTATCTCTTGTTTCCTTATGTACCATTGACTCTACTAGTGAAGGTTAATTGATAACTAAATTATGAATTTGAGCTCAATAACCTTTCAGTCCCAAAAGTCAACCCTTAAGAGAACCATTATTCAATCTCTTGCGAGAAGGCATAGATTCCATATATGTATACTATGTCCCCAGCCATCTATATTAATGAGTTCCCAAAACAAAAGTTTCTAGCCTGATCATTCTGACAGACCCTAACAAGTGAATCAAAGAACTCATATAACATAAACAGGAGTTCATAGTAACTTCAGGATTAAGATCTATTTGTATATGATCATCAGTTGATATATTTGATTAATACTTCGAAACGGTATTTAACTAAGTATTAATAAACATATCTGGTCCAGTTCTATATATTCTCTAATATATAAAGCACCTCCACTAAAGTGTCCTACCACACTAGTGATCCAGATCTAGATCACATGTATTCATAATACTAGTGGACCGTACTTGCAGTAATTAATCTAAAGATTCCATAACTTTATTTTACTGCGAACTATTCAAGTTCATTTATCTCAAACACAATCCTCTCGTACCAATACGTGTTTGAGATCACATATATGAACTTAGGAATTTTCCTGATATTTACATAATATTATCATAGAATAATATAGTCCATAAAATATATGCATAACAAATTCAATTTATTTATTTATTTCATAAAATAATGTCTACTACATATGCTTTCAGGTCACATTTCCAACAGTATATGGAAAGCCAAATAAGGTAATTGTTAAGAGGAGATATTCATTGCCAAGAATGAAGGATTTATTTGGACAAGTCATATCTAGCTCGATCAAGAATGTTTTGGACTGCTTCCAGTTAAGAATAGAATATGCGTAATACCTGTATTGATACTACTGTAGGTGTAGCTAAGGAAGCGGGGATTACAGGTAAGGCTCCCAAAAGGATAAATTTTGATTTCTCCTGATGATATTCAAGGTCACATTATTGGAAGTGACGGGATTGCATTTGATTCAGTTAAGATAGAGACCACAAGGAAATTGTTAAAGGAACGCCTTAGGGAGTTGGAAACACTGTGAGACTGGTGAGACACCTCGAATTTTACCTGAAGCATCTTTAGGGATTGTAATACCTTTGATTAAAGTAATATAGAAATCTAAAGTTTGTCTGAATGGATAGTTGTGTGCCGTATTCTCAGAGATTGAAATAACAGTTGATTCACACGACATGGTATTGGGATATGCACAGGATGGACTGGTACAGGAGGTCCACTACAAGAAAAAATAGTATTCATAACACTTAAAAACTGCTAACCGGGAGTATTGATAACGCTTCTGAAAATGCTAACATAGCCCCTGTTATTAAAAGTCTTGTCTTTTCTATAACAGTATTCGAATGTTATGTTCGATGTTATCATAAACTATTCAATAACACATTTTTAGTTGCTATAATATTCAAATAATAACATTTAGTTAGAGTATTTGATTATAAATTTGGAGTTTAATCTTATACTTTATGCATAACACTTTTCCACTGTTACATTTGATTATTTTGATAGCATTTTTAGTTTGTTATATTATATAAATCATAACAATTTGTTATGCTTATAATATATTTCTAAATCATAACATATTAAAAGTCTAGTAATAAAATTTTGTTACTTTTGTGTAGATAATATATTTTAAATTTTATTTTGATAAGTATACTTATAAGGTTTTTTTAATTAAAAGATTTTCATTATTGTATTTTGATAAAAAAAAATCAAAATTAATCATAAAATATAATTCTCAATAGATTGATAAACCACAAGTATTACATTAAACAATAACTAATTCAAACCATGAATATGTCTACTTCATGAGATCTTAGTTCTAACTTAAATTTGAAAGCATAGCATAATAAAGTTTTATAATCTTGAACATTTTTTACTTTAAAAATGAAAAACAGAAACATTACAAACATTACAAGATACACAAAAGTAAATCATGCATGAAACTTGCTCCATCCTTCAATTCATCATCCAACCAAGTACTTGCTGCTAAAGTCGTTTGTTGCCATCTGAAGCTCTCTAAATTGAAATCTCCTCAAGTTTCCAAGGCAAACCTCCTCATGATGTTGCTCTGAAATTTTTTAAAGCCTACAACTGTTAATATCTTCTTATTGTCAAACAATTTAACTCTGCAATGAAACATATATGAAAAGCAAAAAGCAATGAAACCCAACACTACTTAAGTAAGTAATGTTAGATTAAACAAAAATATGCACAGTATAAACCTTAACAAAGCAGCTTTGCAAGATATGAAACATATATCAAATAGTCATGTTCATTAGTGTAAAACTAAACCCAAATTCTCTTCTGAACTAGTCAGTAATGAGGTCAAAATTAGTAAAGAAGGTGAAAATCGCTTAAGGAGTTCAAATGGCTAAATCGCTTAAGGAGTTCAAATGGCTAAGAGCTTAAGGAGCTATTCTAATTCTTAACAGTCCTTACATTTTCATGGCCAATATGGCATAGGAGTTCAATATCTTCCCCAATTTAGTTGAAGCAACTGCTCATCATATATTATGTGAATGGTTTTCCTCACTAACTGTAATTAAGAAACATGTAACAACAAGGAAGAGTACCCTATTATTGTATCTCAATATGTTGAGGTAACTGAAGCAAAAAGACCAAATAATACAGATTAGAGAAATGGTATCAAACCAGAGAATAGGTAAAGTTAAACATATATACATAAATACACAAACATAAAATACACACATAAAATAAAAGCCAGATTCCTTGTCTTTTATTTCTGTTTTGATGGAGTTTTCCTTCTTTACTTGTATTTTTCTTAAGTAATAATACATGTAGATTTGTTTAAAAAAAAAAAATTATGTTGCACCAATTTGTAAACAATATATTCTGGAGATCATCTGAAACTCAATAAAAAAAAAGGTATATGACATAGTATTTTTTTAGCGACTAACCATTTCAATGTCAGAAAAATCTGGGCTGCCCAGTGTTAAGCTCCTGAAATTCTCCTCACACCAATGCTCCACATACATCACAGAAGTGAAGTAGGAGCCAAGAATCTATACACACAATATTCAACACCGTCCTTATCACATCTTGATCCTTAAGGAAATCAACGCTTAAGCGTGCCTGTCCTATAATTTCAGCCCATTTCTGCATTACAAAGTAATAACACAAGGAATTCAGTATATAGCATATGTGATCTATTTTGTATCTAACAAAAACATAAATGGAGATGAACAAGAGAAGTAAATAAAATTTAAATGACCTGATTAGGCAGCTCCATCAATCTCTGTAGAAACTCATCCCTCTTCTGAGGATCAGATTCTGCATGAATCATATGACCAACCTGAAACAAACCACCTGCTTTAAATGTGTATGACCATTTTATGTATAACAAAGTAAATAGGTCCAACTAAAAAGTCCTACCGATTCATAGAATGAATGAATCTGATGAGGCTCATGATCTGTAACAGTGGTTGGAAGGCCTGTTAAAAGTTCACTTATAAATGGTTCATTTTCTCCAACCTGCAAATAAAAAGAAGCAAAGTACTGAATAAATAGGAGTTAACAAAATAATCCACTCCAGTTTCCCTTAATTGTGAAAGCCAGTTAATATCACCCTTTACTTAGTTGCAAATATAACTGAACCCAGGGAAAAATATTGACAACTATGAACAGCCGGAATTCAAATAAAAAATGTGAGTTTCTCAAAGTAATTGTTACCTGAACAATTACAAATTTCCGTTTGCACTTCTGAAAAATCTTCAAGAATGTGTCACAGGCCATATCCTGAAACACATGAACACAAAGCTTTAGCAACACTTATGTAGAAAAACCATTCAATTTAAAAGAAAAAATTTCTCAGTAAATTTTAAGCCTTAAACCTAACCAAGAAAACCACAACAGAACAAATACCTGAACACCAGGATGTGTCTCATGCATGAACTCAAACAATTTGTTCACAACAGTTTTTAGGAACTTCCAGTGAGCTCTTAGAAACCTTGGGTACTGTCCAACAACATACCTGCAGAAAGAGAGGAGGATTATGTACAAGATTTCAAAAAAGTACTGGTTGTATAACATTTAAATAAATAAATAAATAAACTCTCATATTTTCCCAAATGAGAGGGGCATGTAAAAGTGATCTCTGGGTTCTACATCAAGATCCCTAACACCACATGACAGATGCATGGACATGTGCCCTCACAAACTCATAACGATATGTGGTGTAAATAACATTTACAAGGAAATAAAGTACAAGCTTACACTGAACATGTGACTATCTTAGATCAGAATAAACATTTTTTTGTAGTCAAAACAGAAATGCCAAGTAAACTATTATCACAAATAGAAAATGAGTAGAAATAACATTTATAGGGAAAGTTAAAAATGTACCTGTTCTTCCATCATCGAACCAGATATAGACCCTATTGCCCAACATAATGTGTTTAAGTTGTTCCAATTCCAATCCTCGCCACTTTATTGTTTGCTTAGCTTCTTTAGCATCTGCATCATACAAGAAGAATAGACAGCATACGATAGAATTTATAATGAAAATAATATATAACACAATCAAATGACACATTTTCTCTGCAAGTGTCTGACAAGATAGAAACAAGGTGTTCCATTATAATTATACATACAGAAAATAATTTCAATTGAATGGCCAATAAAAGAAATTCCCCACTCATATTTTTCCTCAAACTATTCACTATCAGCAGCCCCCAAGCTACAGCCACATGACTTGAAAGAAATTTCCACTCAAAATAGGTCGCATCATAACAGAAATATTATTAGACATAAATATAAATAAAAACTATAGCTAACACAAGCTTGTACTAACTTTGGTACAAATAGAAAACATGAAAAATATTTCAATACATTTACTACTTTATTTTCCATAAACCCATACCAGCTTTTTCGTGTCCTCGTGATCAAGATGTGACAAATATATCAAAGTCACCCTCATGATCTGCAACAATAATAGACCATAGCAATTTGGTTAAGGAAAGTTGCCATAATAAATAAGAGTTCAAGCAATTTTATACCTTCATTCCCTTTATTACATCCTCAAGAGTAATAACCTGTAACAGAGACAAAAAAAATAAGTCTGGATTAATAAAAAAAATGTTTTCCAACTGTTAATGAGAACACAAAACAGTAGCACCACCAACACAAAACATAGACCATCAAAAATCAATATCATATTCAAATTTCATGCTAAGATCAAAGTAGCCCCTCACTTCAAACAGAGATACAACTCACCAAACAAAGTAGAAAAAACCAATTTGTCAAAATGAGAAAGTTGCAGGTGGGGAAGGGAACACAAAACTAGAAAGAAATGTATTTAATTTTTTGATTTTATAGAACTTCTTGCAATAAAATAATCTCGTGGCCTTGAAATGTATAAAGAAACAAAAAATCAAACTAGACCCAAATTTTAATATGTTTTACATGATTTGGGATTTGCTTTTCTATGATGTAACTAGCTAGCAAGAAAAATTATAGTAGTTTACTACTACTACTACTACTACTAATTTCAAGCAAATTTAAAAAGTTTGTATTATCACAGAGAAAACTAATCCAAAATACAATTTAGATCCTTTACCAAATAGGTGGTGGATTTCTTGATGGCATCCTAGCTAAAATACCCACCAATCAAGTAATTTAAGAAATGGGATTTCTTGATGGCATCCAATCAAACAACCTAATAGCTTTATCAACTTCTCCATGTTTAGAAAACCCATAATTATAGAACTCTAAAATATAACATCTAACTTAGAACTTTCATTAAACAGTTTTCTTGCTTCACTCAGAAACACACAAAAACAAAAATCATTAGCACATACTACAAATATGCAATATGAATTCCAAAGTAAAAATCTTAGTCAAATGAAACTCATAAAATAGTTGGGAAACAACCAAACTAGTCTTAAAATCAACTACGGTGGCAACAAATCATTCTGATGCTATGCAAAGCTAACATCTTTGAGCTAGATGATAGTTAATAAGTAGAAAATTAATTTTCATCTACTTGATAGTTTCAATCAAATCTCATCAGTCTCTCAGTGTTTTTCTTACACAGAAACTGAGATAAAAATTATCTAGATGTGATTAAAAATAAGAAAAGGATTCCTTAAAAAAAAAAAAAACTTACCATGCCTTTCATTAAGATCACTAATAGTTTTCTTTTTGTCTAATTCTGATCAAGAGTCCAGTATTACAGTATATCTATAGACAATGAAGCTTAGGGAGGAGGTTTAAGCTCAGTATTACAGTATATCTATATTCGCTCAACTCTATAGACAGATGTAACTCATAAAAGTATATCTCAGAAACAGTATTACATGTATATACCTGAGCGAATATAGAGTTGACTTCAGAAATTTATTAAAAAAAAATCTTAATAAATGAAGACCTGATGCCGTGAGATACTGAGGTGTTGTGCCTACTGCTTGCTGCCATCTAGCTTTTGTGAAGCTTTGAGGTGTCCTTCCGAATTGATGCCATGACTAGTGAGGTGAGCTGCCTTGAAGACCTGGTGTCGTGAAGTTATGTGCCTTGCGTGAAAGATAAGATTTGTAGTACATGAAAGATGAGAATGCCTCTTGCTTTTTGTCTTTCATAAACCGAAAATCTTGGACTCTTGGAATATTTCTGTACACAACAAAAATAGCATAGAAATTTTTTAAAACAAAATTGTACTTAGAATAGTATTCAAAATATGAAAACTAACAACGACTTCGAGTACTTGATCTAATTAAGGAAACGTTTCCATTGGTAGTCTTGAAAACAAAATCAAAACTAGACAAGAACAGAACAGAACAGAACATTGAGAAGAAAAAATAATACATAAAAAGATCTAATAACCACCCTTAAGATCGTTGACAACATCATAAGGAATGGGGGTGACAGTTTCCAACTGAGCTCCTTCGACCATGAAACCTGGCTTGGGACCCTCTGGCTGCCTCTTGGTGCTGATGGCCTCATCCTTCAACTTGGCCTCGGCCTTGAGCTTATCGTTCCTTAACTTTCTATTTCTGAACTCCTCAGTGCATCTAGAGGGCTGGACATGCTCCACACGAACATGAATCCTCTTCTTAATGATGCGGTTCCCAACCTGCTTGTTAACCTCCACGCCAATAGCGTGCTTGGTGATGTTCCATACACGCCCAGTTCGGCCATGGTAGAACTTGTTGGGCATACCCTTGTGAATGGCCCCGTTAAACTTTCAAATCCATAAATCAACACCAAAAAAAAAAAATCAAAATTGACAGGCTCAGTTACCTTAGTTTACATATAAATCATACTTCATAAATCATAAATTAAAAAAATGGGTTAAAGTTACCTTACTTCACATAATGGACAGACTCGGTTGCCCATCGCCCATGGAGGAAAGGCCTTTGGTTCGCGCTAGGGAGAAGAAAGGGTCAAAGCACTTTGGGGAGCATCTGCTTCGCCCCTTATTGCGTCTTTTCATCATCGTCCGAAAGCCCTTTCTTGGGACCCTTCATCATTGATCCTTAACACCCACATCTGAAAGAGAATGAGAGAGAGAGGTCGGTGAATGATGGTTCCAAACCAGAGAGAGCGAAAGAGAGAGTCACTGTGAGTGGGATGAATGAGAGATTGAGAGAAGGCAAGAGATTGGAGTGTGTGTGGCTATTTTTAGAGGGAGAGAAAAAGAGACAGAGAGTGGAACACAGTTAGGGTTGATTTGTGAAGAAGAAGATACAAGAGAGAGAGAGAGAGATACTTTAGGGCTAATAGAATATTAGAGGGGGAGATGGAAAAGCTAGTGGCGGGCTGTAAAATTTTACTGTACCAAGAGCGCGCCTGATTTTTCTATTTAACCATAGCGTTTTTTGAAAATTGTGATTTTTAGGTGTTATATTAGGCTAAAATTCTTGTAGTGGTCAGTGTAGTGGACACTGTCCTTGCTTAGAACATGGAATATTAGTGTGGTGCATCAAGGATTAGGGTGTGCTCATATGTACACTAGAAGAGTGATCATTTGTACCTCACAATTGATGAAGGGATGAGGACTTAGATGTTCTACATGGGATGTCGAGTTAACAGTAATGCTAGTTAGCCACGGTTAGGGTGGAGTAATGACCGGGATTGGTCCTGAACCTGCGATTGATAACTAGCAGATATACCTTTATGAATAAATGGTGAAACATCGAAAGATGATCTTGTAGGAATGGTTAAGAATCCTACCACTTTAGCATAGATATGTTAAGATATGGGAATCAGATGAGCGATCTGATGGGTGCTGACATTGATGGGAAGATGCGGGACAAGCCTTAGGTTACCCCTTTACGATTATTGTATCTAAGGAGTTGAATACTGGGAGGCGCACGGCCTAATCTTTTGGTAAGTGAGAGATGATAATCAGAAGCCAGAGGGGCTATTATGACTCTAGGGTATCCTAAAGTTAGTATGAATCGATATGATTGTGGAACCTAAAGGTGGATCACCTCAGATTGCAAATGAGGTGAGTGGATGTGAAAATCTGTGATTTGACCTATTGGGTTGACACACTGTGGTTGGTGTGAGTGAGATATCAAAAGAGGGAGTGTGTACGTAAGGAGACCGTACGTCCCCGCTGGACACCAAAGTCGACATTGTTAGATTAAGACCCTTAGGTTCTCAAGTTCGAAAAAAAGGTCATAGACGGTGATGAGTATAAGGTCAGAATTTGGAATTAATGGTTACCTTTAGACAATTGATAACCTGAAGGAATAACTCAGACTTTGAGTGTTTTACTTCGAATATGTGAGTTTTGGGACCTTGAGGTAAATACAATCCCTAGAATGGATTGTCACAACGATGAATGCCGATCGATGACTAGCGTGGCTCTGAGTAAGATATTATGAGATAGGGAACGAGAAAGACTTATTCCATAAAATATGGAACTAGAAACAGGAAGTATCCTGGTTCAGAGTGCGTTTGAAGGACCAGTGAAATTATTAAGGATTGTTAGGGTAGAGTATCTACTTTATTGAAGGATATAAGTGTTTGCCAATTTGAGTATGGGAATGTAGGGTTCCAGGATTGGAGACTTGAGCTTCTCCAAATATTGTCGATTAAGAAGGGTAAAGGAGTTTGGGAAAGGAGGAAGGAATTTTGACCCTAGATTTGGATTGATCTGAAAGATCCTAATAAGGACTAGGCTAGGAGCCATAGTTTAGCCTTACCCCACCATGGGTAGAGGCTTAAGAGGTGTTACTGGTGCCAATGTTAAGGGAAGCAGTGTGAGTACTACCCTTGATCGGGCGAAGAGGCCCCTGGAATTTCAGGGGAATTTATTGTGCAAGGAAAAGCCATTGGAACTCTGGACACAAGAGATAAAGACATACATATCTAGACTATCCTTCTTGTGAATGTGTTACAAGTAGTGGCAAGGTAAAGGACCTGACTCTGGGGTTATAGTCAAGTTTGCAGAATTGGTATTCTTAGATGTTTGAATAAATTTCAAAGATGAAATTTTAATAAGGAGGGGAAAGTTGTAACGTCCCAAATTTGCTAATAAGGCTCAGTGCCTTGATAAGCGTGTCAGGAGGGTAATAACTGATTTAATTATTGTTGACGCGGTTCTTCGCCAACAGATAATTATACGAATAAATAGGATGGATTAGTGCTGATTAGTGAACCATAATATGAAGATAGTTTAATTCTATATTTGGGAAATTAATAACACGGGAAGGTGATCACTCCTTTATTTTTAGGTGGTTTGAAGGTTAAAATCCCTCTAGTCCACCAGTCGATATTATTGATATCTCTTCACTCTTTCTTACAGAGTGTTTCTTTACGAAAAAAACATGCCCCCTTTTGCAATGCCCAGGGTCTTGGTATTTATAGGGAGAGGATACCTGGGTTGGCAAAGGGGGTCATCCTGTGACCGCTTTACCCCTCACATCATCTCTATGACATTGATGATTAATTCCTAAAACTTGACAGTGAAGTGTGGTCCAATCAATAGGTAAGGAGGGATAATGGGCCGCATGGCCCAAACCAGTCGTGGGATGTCTGAATACACACGTTTATACTGCGTGCCCGAGAATTCAGGAATGGAATAGATACGTGATGTCTGGGAAGTGCACGTTTATATTGCGTGGTTGACTTTACAAATAGTCAGGGATGTCAGGCCTCTGATGCACTCCGAGCTAAAAGTGGTGCTAGCTCGTGCCTGTCACCAAGTCGATACAATGGCTCCGCGGACTAGCTAGATGATTTAACCAGCTCGGGCTAGTTAAATTAGGGGATGGCAATAAAAAGCTCTGGACGGACGTCTGACACGTGGCAGATCGAGTTGGGCCCTTATCCGGCCTGCCAGTGTAATGCCCTGGATAGCCAAGACCATTACACTGTGTATTTATAAAGGTGCAGGACTTGCTAATCAAGCATTAATTTGAAAACATGTCACTAAACATGCAAAAGCTAAGGTTAAAAAGGTTTTGGTCTCAAAAGACTCATTTCTTATATTTATACCGTAGTAAACATGGGATCCCATACAAAAACAAAGTTAAAGAAAGTTTACAGACTCCCAAAAGTACATGAGTAACCACTAGCCATACTATAGCAAAACATACAATCTCCAGGTTCCATGTCCTTGACTAGACCTCAACCGTGGCGGCCGAGCACCTGGCTATGTACATTTCGCTAGCTGAGCTCTCCAGTCAGAGCTGATCTAACTTGCCCTTGCCTTTACCGGCACCACGCAGCACCCGTGAGCCAAGGCCCAGCAAGAAAACATCATAGATAACTCAGACAATAATAACAGACAAATAGCTCAATAAGCATGTATACCCACTAGATAATCCACAACAGATATTCAACATATACAATCCAATACAAGATACATTCTATCACGTATAATATTCATATCACATAATATTCAGGGCCGACGACTTAGGCCGCATCCTCTGTTTAACCCACTGACTCTAGCCCGCTTAAACCAAGCTCAGTGCATAATAAGCTGTCCTCGGCTACCAGTGACTGAGCCGCGCCCTACGCGCTAGTGAGACCCTTGGCACCCTTAGGCCGTTGGTCCACTAAATGGCTTGCATGGCATAATACCATATTTTCAAGCATCCACTGTAGGGAGCCCTTAGTCCCGTCACATATATTCAACCAGGTGCAGTTTTCTTTCCTTTAGTCTGTACGGTTATCGAATTACGAGCAACGCCCCTCAAGCACGATCCGTCCCCGAGCCTAAGATTTTATCACCTAGCCACAACCAAAGTATAGGGTTTCATAAATACTCAAATATAGGTTTCCAGTTACAAAACTAACTCCTGGGACTCCTAATTCCACCAAGCACGGTGGTGAAACCAAACCCAAGCACACTAGACCACTTTCCCATGCTTAAAACCCTCAAGAATTCATGTGTGAAACCAAGGGCTGCAGCCCCCAAAGCCTAGCCACGACCCTTCCCCAAAATAGAACCTCCTCCTACACTGAACCACACATGCGCCGTGACCCTTGCCTTGGGCGCCGCGGCGCGCCCCCTTGGCCGAGCCCCCTTGGCTTCTTTGCATGCTAGGGCCGCAGCGCTCTAGAACAGAGCTGCGGCCCTCCTCTTCGAACCCAGATTTTTCACCATTTCAAAGCTCAAAACCTTACCTTAAACCATCCCAAAAATTCCCAACTCTTAACCAATTAATTCCCAACTTCTTTAGCATGATCTAAACAACATAATTCCCAAGAAAACACAGCCTAGCACACTCTAATCACCTCCTTTCAACTTCTGAAACCCAAGTGCTATAAACACTCAAACCAGCCACCTAAACTCAATTTAAACCTCTAAACCAGAAGTTAAAACTCACCTTTGCTGTAGAATCACTTCACCAAGCTGTGGCCAAGCTAAGCTCCCAAGTTTTCCCCTCTTAATTCTGCCTTAGAACATCAAAACCATACTTTGTTTCAATAATTAACAAAAATCTAGAATCCTAACCACAAAGAAGAAAATTAAAGGCTTACCTTATCCATGTTTTAGTGCTTGATCAATCCCTGAGCTAGACCTCCAAATTCTCACCACCAAACTCAGAAATCCCAGCTAGTTTCCCTTAGTTTCCTTTGTGTTTTCTTAAGCGTGAGAGAGAGAGAGCTGAAGCTAAGTTAAATTCGGTTTATGTTTTCTTCTAAAAGCTTCCTAAGGTCTATCTCACATATTAAATCACTCCCGAGGCTCGGGGTGCCGGAACTGTCCCCCAGGCCAAAATGGTAAAATCCCCCAATATTCCCGCCTAGACATTCTAACGTCAAATATATCTCCATATATTTATTTTCATGTCCTGATAACCAAAATCACTATTCGCTATCTAAAAGTACCCATGACTTGTCCAAAGTCATAACTTAATCCCCGTTGTGACTTCTCCCGCTATCTGGCCCTAGAATCGTCTTGAGTCATGCTCAACGAACCTGTCCACATAATAATGTGGTCCTCGCATATATCACATATCATATTACCACATAATATAATCAATTATCATATAAACATTATTAGACATATAATTACTCATCAAATCACAATTATTCCATTAATGCCCTCCTGGCACACTAATCAAGGCTCTTAAGCCTTATTAGCGAATTTGGGTCGTTACAGCCAGAGTGTGCGAATATCCAGGGTGTGCATTTGCCCCCCAAGCCCCTGCTCGTGACCTATGACATCACTTCTGATCTTCACAGTGGGGGCTTTTAAACTTCCCACTCGACTCTTCATGTCCTGTCCCCTACATTAGTATCGGACACGTGGAATGTCGTGTTTGGAGACTGTTCGGATTCCAAGATTTTCATTAAATGGCCTAGCCACCTTTCTACTGCCATTTCGCCTCCCGAGTTATGACCCTCGTATTGCGCATTAATATGATGCAGATGGTCTGTGCTTCCTCTCGTCTCTTACGTATATATAAGGAGGGAAACTTTCAACATTAATCACTTTTGCTTGAAAATTTTCTCTTTTTGAGTTTCAGAAGTTCTTCTTCCAGTCGAAACCTCAGAGATCCCAACGTTCTTGCCACAACAGTATCTCAGAAGTCTTGCTTTGAGGATTCAACCAGGATTCCCAACCCCACGCCTTTAGCAACTTTCTTTCAGAAAAATCTACTTTAAGTTTCCTGTCTATTTTCATGCTTCGATTTCCCTGTTTCTTTGGTAGGCAAAGTTATTTCTTAGTTATAAACAATAGGTTGTTTCTGGCGAGTTTTTGCTGTGTAGGTTCCAACTCTAGGAATATTGATCACACTTAGAAACATTTTTAGGAATGTCATCTTCACAACTATGGGATTTCTGGGTGAATTTCTGGGAGAATTTAGGAAATATCTACTTGGAATATGGGAAGTGAGGGGTTTTCAAGATGCAAAACCAAGTAGCTTAAGGGACACGCTTCCCAGGCGATTTTGCTTTCAAAACTTCCCTTCCAAGGCAAGCAATAATCTGCCTCTCCTGACACGAAGATCCCTAGAGATCAAGGATCCATTTGAAACGTGGGCTCGTGGTCACGGCAACGCGTAGCTTCACACACCATGGGCTGAGATTACCTTAGCCCATGTATGAAAATCATTTCTCCTCGTGCTCTTTTTTCTTTGTTTTTCTTGCTTTTTTAGATCGCCTATTAAGTTTTTCCTCATTCTTGTTCGCTAGGCGATCTGATGGGACCCAGGAGGAACGTGCCCAAAATAAGTGCGGCTGGACCGTCGTCCCAGTAGTCCAGAGGGATGGAGGTCACCGTGGAATCCCCCATACCCGAATTTGGCCCCGCGGTGGAGAAAGAGGTCGAGGTGGGACCTGATGCCTTCTTTGAGGCGGAGAGGATTGTCTCGAAGATTACGACACAAGGGAGGGTCAACAAGATCTTGCTGTCCCATAACATCGAAATTGGGATAGGCGCTCTTGTTGCCCGACCTCCCATCGAGGGCGAGAGGAGCTGCACGCCCCTCAACGAGGAGTTCGCAGCCTGGAGCGATGAACACCTCAAGGCCGGGGCCTTCCTACCTTTGGACCAGTACTTTACGGATTTTCTAAATTACGTGAAGCTGACTCCCTTCCAACTGCCCCCTAACTCCTACCGTCTATTAGCGGGGTGAGGTACCTCTTCCTGAAGCAGGAGTAGGAGGTCCCTAAACCGACAGACATTCTTTATTTTTTCTGCCTCAAAGCCAGCCCGAATCAACGGGGGTAAGGCGACGGGTTCTACTACTTGACCCGTTTTCCCAACTCTCCTGTAGTCATTGACCTGCCCAGCCACCCCAACGACTTAAAGGACCAGTTCTTCATGTCGACGGGGTTTCGCAACTGTGAACACCATTACTTCAACTGTCCTCGTAAGTTCTTTCTATCCTCAGCTTCGCAGAATCGCCACGTTGCTTTATTTCTTTTCATATGTATTGACTTGAATACCATCGTGCAACCATTTTTGCGAGGATGGCCAAATCAGCGACCCTCGGGGGTCAATATGAGACCTTGGCAGGGCTCCCACCAAGTGACAAAGACCATCACCAGCTCGTATCTGATGAGACGATGCTGGCATGCAAGTTAATTTCTCCGGGCCAGACCCTGGCCTTAAGGAGGTCGCGGGCTATCCCAGTAGCTCGTGAGTTGGCACTGTGGACGACGAAGAGTAGGATGAGGAAGACGAGGTTCCGCTCATGTGTCAGAAGCGGGCTCTTGAGATCGCCCAGGGGCTCGACGCGGATCGGATCCAATTCGGGACAGCAACTAGCCCCTCTGGCCAAGGTAACCCATACTTATTTAGGGACTTAGACAAGGCTGCCGCAGACCTACGACTTGCTAGGTTTAGCCCCAACCATCTCGTACATCGCCATCAAAATGACCCAGACCTTAACATAACTCTGCTCCAGTGCGTTGACCAACTAGTGTTGCGCTATGACATGGGCCGTCCTAGAGGCACTGTAGTAGTAGACAACACCCTGGCTTTTAGGTCGGGCTTTTTTGAGGAGTATGGGACCAACCTTAGGTCGTGGCCCTCCCTTCTGGAGGGTGTAGTCACTCCGGGGTTTAGGCAGTATGTAGAGGAGTCCAGTCCTAAGGCGGATCCGGACCCAGAGCCCCCTCTCATTCGCGAAGTTATAAACTTAGACTCCCCCGTAGAAGCTCCGTGGCCGGAGGTCGTGGCAATAGATTCCTCCTCTAGCTTGGAGGGTAGGACCTTCTCAATACACCCTTAGATTTTTTTGTGATCAAGTATTCTTACATGTAAACTAATGCTTCCTTGTTTCTGTTTCAGGAGAAGATCCTGTGGTCCATCTTCCAGGGGGGGAATCCTCCCTCCAGGTCGTCCGGGCCATTGGTAAAGAAACCCTGGCTGACCAAGAAAGCTCCCCCTCCAGGGACCACCTCCAAGTCTCCCGCTAAGGGGAGGGGCCAGGTCCCTGCCGCCGCAGAGAACATGCCCCCACCTCCCCCACGACCTCTGGTCCCTACTCGGGAACTGGAGGCACCAACTGGGACCCCGCCTGCTCCGACTCCCACCGTGCGCATCCCGGTTAACACTCAGGCCCTGGAGAAAATTCCTGAGGCCTTTTGAGGGACGGTTTACGAAACCGCGAGCTATACGGTGGTTCATTACTACAATGCCACCCTAAGGGATTTGCGGGAGATCGAGACCAGGAGCCCCGAGAACGTTATGGAGTCTTCACTGGGGATGACTGTCACGGTAAGTTTACTTAATCAATTTAGCTAATTCTCTTTGCTTTTTCTATAGCACATGCCTTATTATCTTTGACTTTGCAGGCGGCTTTGGCTCTACACCGCAGCATAGCTCGGTCCAGGGCCAGGTTTGACTAGATCAAGGGCGAGTTTCAGACTGCTCAGGCCGCTCTCGTGTTTGCACAGCAACAAGAGAGAGATGCCAAGGCTGCCCTGACAGCTGCTAAGGAAAGCGAAAAGGCCGCGCAGGCCACCTTGGCCGCTGCGAAGGTCGATCTAGAGGCAATACGGGCTAAGCAGCTGGAGGCCAAGGCTACACAGGTCACCTTGGCTGCTGTGAAGGTCGAGCTTGACGAGGCCAAGGCTGCCCTTGTGGCAGAGAGGGCATCTTCCAACTCCTCCAAGGAGGCCATGCTTTATCATTGCTGGGCCTTCAACCAGGATGGCGAATTTTCCTTCCTGGCGCCGGAGGTGTGGGAGCCCTTCCTCGAGAAGTTCAAGGCTCGTCTTCAACAGGAGGCGCCCTCTGAGACTGGGGAGACTTCCGCTACAGGCGAGTAGGATACCGAAGGGGTGACTTTGTCGGAGCGGCCTGGGGGGGCCTAGGAATTTTGATCTCTTTCTTTCCCATTTATTTATTATTTGTAATCTTTTACCACGAGGTTTTTTCTCCTCGAGACAATTGGTTTCCCCGAATTTCATTTTAATCTATTTTTACCCTTATTGTTATTCATTTTCAACGCATTTGGTAAAAACTTAGTTCATGTTAGTTCACTGACTTTTTCTTTAAAACCACAAAGCACCAAGTCAATTAACTAACTTCTAAGTTTCGGGACCTGGTTGTATCCAGGACGGTTAACTTTTGAAAACTTAGTTTGCGTTAATTCTTTATTGATATCTCGTGTTTTTTAAGAAAAAACATCAATTGATTTATTTGAATCAACTTCTAAGTTTTAGGACCTGGTTGTATCCAAGACATTAATTTTAGAAACTTAGTTCGCGTTAACTCTTTATTGATATCTCGTGATTTTTAAGAAAACCATCGATTAACCAATTTGAATCAACTTCTAAGTTTTTGGACCTGGTTGTATCCAGGACATTGATTTTAGAAACTTAGTTCGTGTTAACTCTTTATTGATATCTCGTGCTTTTTAAGAAAAACATCGATTAACCAATTTGAATCAACTTCTAAGTTTTAGGACCTGGTTGTATCCAGGACATTGATTTTAGAAACTTAGTTCGCGTTAACTCTTTATTGATATCTCGTGCTTTTTAAGAAATACATCAATTAACCAATTTGAATCAACTTCTAAGTTTTGGGACCTGGTTGTATCCAAGACATATGCCACCCCCCCCCCCCCCCAAGTAACCAGAAAATGACCTTTTGTGGTTACTTGGAACATGCTTTTCTAACATTATGCTCATGAAGATACACCATGACAAGAAGAAACTACTTCTTATTATTTAATAAAACAAGGTGGCTTTTCTATCTAAGCCTTACAAAAGTATTACTGATAATATTTCTTTAGATGCACCGCGTTCCAAGTCCGTGGGACTACTTCTCCATTAGGCCAAGCTAGTTTAAAGGTTCCTTCTCTCACAACCTCTATTATTTGATAGGGTCCTTCCCAATTTGGTCCCAACACTCCGTCCTTGGGATCCTTACCGGCTAAGAAGACTCTTCAGAGCTCCAGGTCGCCTACGCTGAAGCTGCATTTCTTAACCTTTGAGTTGAAATAGCTAGTGATCTTCTGTTGATAATGCGCGAGCTGCAGCTGCGACGCTTCTCATTTTTTGCCAATTAGGTCGAGGGACGTGCAGAGCAATTTGTCGTTCTGGTCTTGGTCAAATGTCCGGACTCTATGCGAGGCTATCTTTGTTTCGATAGGAAGGAAGGTCTCACTCTCGAAAGCTAGGGAGAAAGGAGTGTGACCCGTCGCAGTTCGGTGCGAGGTTCGATATGCCCACAGCACCTGGAGGAGCTGCTCGGGCCAAATTCCCTTGGCCTCATCCAGCCTCTTCTTAAGGCTTCCTTTTAGTGTCTTGTTCACAGCCTTGACCTGCCCATTAGCCTGGGGGTAGGCCACGGAGGAGAAGCTTTTAACTATGTCGTGCCTCTCGCAGAATTCAGTGAAGAGATCACTATCGAATTGTGTTCCGTTATCCGACACAATCTTCTTTGGTAGCCCGAATCGGCAGACAATACTCTTGACCACGAAGTCGAGGACCCTCTTTGAAGTAATCATCGCCAGGGCTTCTGCTTCTGCCCATTTTGTAAAGTAGTCTATGGCCACCACAGTATAGCGAACTCCTCCCTTTCCCATGGGAAGAGCACCAACTAAATCAATCCCCCAGACCGTGAACGGCCATGGGGACGAGATGAAGTCGAGGACCCTCTTTGAAGTAATCATCGCCAGGGCTTCTGCTTTTGGCCATTTTGTAAAGTAGTCTATGGCCACCACAGTATAGCGAACTCCTCCCTTTCCCATGGGAAGGGCACCAACTAAATCAATCCCCCAGACCGTGAACGGCCATGGGGACGAGATCATCTTTAGCTCGACAGGAGGGGCTCGGGCGACCGTGGCGAACCGTTGGCACCTGTCGCATTTTTTGACATAAGAGATTGAGTCCTTCGATAGAGTGGGCCAATAATACCCTTGCCTCAATACTTTCAAGTCCAGGGATTGCCCCCCAGCGTGATCTCCACAAAATCCCTCATGCACCTCCTGCAGAATGGTTCTCGCTTCACCTAGCAAAACACACCGCAAGAGAGGTAAAGAGAGGCCATGCCGGTACAATATCTCGTCTATCATTACGTACCTCTGAGCTTGGTAAAGTACCATTCTTGCGTCATTTCGCTCCTCAGGTAACTTCCCTGTTGTGAGGTACTCGATTATGGGATTCATCCAGGTCGGCCTGGTATCGATCATTCTGACCTCCGCCTCGGCTTCCTCTATGCTTGGTCTTTCCAAGAATTCTACCGGTACCAGGCCCAAAGTTTCGGCCTCCCTGGAGGTGGCGATTTCCAGGGAATCAGCATTGGCATTCTGCTCCCGAAGTATCTGCTCACTTAGGCTGTGCTCAAATGCGGACAGCTCCATTTTTACTTTGGCCAGGTAGGCAGCCATCTTGGTTCCTCGCGCTTGGTATTCCCCTGACACTTGGTTTACCATGAGCTGAGAATCCCTGTAGCATTGGACGGAGCTAGCCTTCAGCTCTTGGGCCACTCTTAGCCCGGCCAATAGAGCTTCGTATTCGACTTCGTTGTTGGATGCTTTGAATCCGAATCGCAATGCGGAGTGGAAATGATGTCCATATGGGGAAATCAAGATGATTCCAGCCCCGTACCCATTCTCGTTAGATGAGCCATCTACAAAGACCTTCCACGAGGCTCGAACTGGATCTTCCATTGGTTCTTCTCAGAAACCCGTGCACTCTGCCACAAAATCAGGCAGAGCTTGGCTTTTCACTGCAGTTTGCGGTACGTACAGTATCTCAAATTGGCTGAGCTCAATAGCCCATTTTAAAGATGCCCCGATGCCTCAGGTTTCTGTAAAACCTGCCTTAAAGGTTGATCGGTTATGACGCGGATTGAATGGGACTGGAAATACGGCCTCAGCTTTCAGGAGGCCGTAATAAGGCAGAAACCCATTTTTTCCATCAACGGATATCGGGATTCAGCTCTGAGTAGCCTCTTGCTAATATAATAGACTGGCTTCTGAGACCGGTTTTCTTCCCGGACCAGCACTGCGCTAGCCGCATCTTCCATGACTGCCAGGTAAAGGAAAAGAGGCTCTTCTGCTGTTGGCTTGGACAACACGGGCGGCTCGGCTAAATGTGCTTTCAGGTCGAGGAAGGTATGTTCGCATTCTTCGGTCCACTAGAATTTTTTATTTCCTCGGAACAGGTTGTAGAATGGCAAACACTTGTCGGTAGATTTGGAAATGAACCGATTAAGGGCTGCCACCCTTCTTGTCAGACTTTGGACGTCTTTTCGCGACCGGGGTGATGGCATCTCGAGTAGCGACCTGATCTTATCGGGGTTCGCCTATATTCCTCTGGTGTTGACTATGAAACCTAGAAACTTTCCTGACGCGACCCCGAAAGTGCACTTTTGGGGATTTAGCCTCATGCCGTACTCTTTTAAAATCTTAAAGCATTCCTCCAGATCGGAGACATGGTTATCGAAAGTTTTTGACTTGACTAACATGTCATCAACATACACTTCCATGTTTTCCTGATCTGATTAGTAAACATCCTATTGACCAATCTTTGGTATGTAGCTCCTCCATTTTTCAGCCCGAACGGCATGACCTTGTAGCAATAAACGTTAGTTGGGGTCATGAAGCTAGTGTGCTCCTGGTCTGCCAAGTTCATGGCGATCTGGTTATAGCCCGAGTATACATCCATAAAAGACATGCGCTCGTGCCCCACCGTGGCATCTATTAATTGATCAATCCTTGGCAAAGGGAAGCAATCTTTGGGGCAGGCTTTATTTAGATTGGAAAAGTCGATGCAGGTCCGCCACTTCCCATTGGGCTTTAGGACCAAAACAGGATTGGTGACCCAGATCGGGTACTTTGCCTCACGAATAAAGCCGCACTTCAAGAGCCGGGCTACTTCCTCCTCTAGAGCCTCATCTCGGGTCGTGCCTAGGTGCCTTTGTTTCTGGGACTTCGCCGGCACGTTCTTGTCCAAGTTGAGGGTGTGCATGATGACGCCCGGGCTGATCCCTATCTTATCCTCGTGGGACCAGGAGAACACATCTAGATTCTCTCGTAGAAATCTCATCAGCCCCACCTTCCTTCTACTACACAGGTTTTTTCCAAGCTTCGCCACCTTCGAGGGGTCTTGTGGATCGATGCTCACCTTCTTGAGTTCTTCGATGGCACAGAGCTCTGATCTATCTTCGCCTATCCCGGGGTCAATTTCATCATTCAAGATGATACCCTCCCCCTTGGAATTCTGAGGTCTTTCTATCTCAGGAATAGGTCCTACTTCTTGAGATTCCTCATCCCCGCCCTGAATGGTCATCGTCTACTGCCCGGGTCGTGACTTTCCCTTCATGGAAATGCTATAGCATTCCCTGGTAGCGAGCTGATCACCTCGGACCACGCATATCCCCGTGGAGGATGGGAATTTGACTGCGAGATGGCGGATGGAGGTTATGGCCTCAAATTCTATCAACGTAGGTCGGCCCAGAATAGCGTTGTAGGCGGCGGGATAATCGATGACCACAAATTCGAGGAGTTTAGAGACAGTCCGGGGCCCCTCTCCCAAGGTAATTACCAGCTCGATTGTTCCTATCGTTGCTGACCCTTCTCTAGAAAATCCATACAGCATCATGGAGGTGGCCTTCAACTCGGTGACAGATAACCCCATCTTCTCCACCGCAGACCTGAACAGCAGGTTCACCAAGCTCCCCTTATCGACCAATATCCTCCTAACTCTCCAGTTGGCGAGCTGGGCAGTTATGACCAGAGGATCGTTATGGGGGAACTGGACATGGCTAGCATTCTCCTTGGTAAAGATGACCGGTTGCCTCTCAAGTCGTTCCTGTTTGGGTAGATGCTGCTCCGGGACGAATTCCACTCTGTTATGAGCCTTCAATTCATTGACATATCTGTTCTGGGCACCTCTGCTCGTGACGACCAAATGGGGGCCACAAGAGATTGTGGATATCTCTCCCCCTATCACAGGAGGAGGGGTATCCTGATTTATCCAGAGCCCGAGCTAATTTATCAGAGTTTCTGGGGCCGGTTGACTGGTAGGAACTCTGTTCCGCGTGTATTGAGCCAAAGGCCCAGTTCTGATGAGTGTCTCAATCTCATCCTTTAAATGCCTACAATCGTCAGTGTTGTGGCCAATGTCATTGTCGAATTGACAGAACTTGGAAGGGTCCCTCTTGGGCTTCTGGTGCTTCAAAGGCTCCAGCTTCTCCCAGGGGAGGCAGGTAGAGTTGGCTAGGAAAATGTGTTCCCTAGTGTTTGTAAGCTCGATATAAGTCGCGTAGACTGGCTTAAATTTTTCCACAGGCTTGTTCTTCTTCGGACCATGCTGGCCGTCCTCGCTGCTCCCTTTTCACTTGCCTCCACCCACTTGGTTATTCTGTGTAACGATTTGAGTCGTTTTCACGACATCCATTCCCACTCCAACGGGCTGATCAGGGGCTTGGCTAGTTCCCGCGACCAACGCTCGTGCCCTTTCCAGGTTTATCCATCTCTAGACCTTGTTCAGGATTTCATCCACGGTGCTGACACTTTTTCTCTATATCTCTTTCCATAGCCCACCTCCAACGAGGATTCCAGTCCTCAAGGCCATAAGCTTGGAACTATCGTCTGCATCCCTGGCTCGAGTAGCGACGTTTGCGAACCTGCTCAGGTAAGCTTTCAAAGGTTCCTCGGGTTGTTGCTTCATGTTTTCTAGGGTGTCGGCTTTGACGCGGGCAGCTTGAGAAGCCTGAAACGCCCTCTTGAAGTCAGCAAAAAAGGTTTTCCACGAGCTTATGGACTGCTTTTTACACTGCTTGAACCATTGCCTGGCCGACCCAGTCAAGGTGGAAGGGAATATCAAACACCTTAGCTCGGGGCCGATGTTGTGGGCCATCATCAGGGTGTTGAACATACCCAAATGATCCGACGGGTCTCCATCTCCATCGAACTTAGACAAGTGGGGCATCTGGAAACCTGGTGGATACATTGTGGCTGCTATGCTGGGGGCGAAGACCTCGAGTTCGTCCCCTGAGTCATATTCGTCTTTTTCCTTGTCCGACAAGAGCTTCTTCATCAACTCCTCCATCTGAGCTAAACGTTCTAGGGTTTGGTCTTTACTCCCTTGGTTGTTCTGGGGCTGTTCAACAGCTCCAGTTCCATTATAAGCGTTAGGTGGGTTATTGTCCCTCCAAGCTTGGGCTTGGTTAGGTGGGACACTCCCACTGTCACGTACTTCTGAAATACCATCCCCTCGGTGAGCATGATTACCATTTCTAGTCGGATCTCCCCTCTGTGAGTTGAGGCGATCTCGAAGGTCGGCCCTCGGGGTGGCCCGAGGGCTTTGCACCGAACTCAAGCGATTGCGCAGGTCTTCACCGGATCTACCACTTCGGTGGCTCCCGGTCTAGTAACTCCCGTTTGAAAAGCTCGGAGCCTGCTGCTGAGGGCGAGGATTCAGGACTTCCCCGCGCGCTCGACTGCGATGGGAAGGACCAGTGGAAGGAGGATTTCTCCTGCTGCTCCCATGTGCCAGAATGTCCCGAATTGGACGGGGAGGAGATGGGTATCTTATTGGCGATGGGGGATGCCTAACTGGTGATGCGATCCTAGTCCCGTCCGGGTGGATCAAGTTAGGTCGCGGCCACTCCACTCTACCATCCCCCGCATCTTCCACTCGGTGGTCTGATCGTGGTGCAGGATGGCTGATCGGAGCAGGCTGTCTTCGCGAGCCCCCCCCCCCCCCCCCCACCCCCCGGATCTCCTCCGTGAGCTGCCTCAGGCCCTTCTAGGTGCGCTCGATGGTGGAATCGAGCTAGGAGTTGAGGTTCAAACTGACCGACTGACTTGCTGATTGGCCCTAGGAAACTCCTCAAACACCGTTTCCTGGTGGTGGTGTGACGTGGGGGTAGAACTCAGAGTGGAGGCTCTGATTGATCGGCTGGGCCTGGACCAGTTATCTCGACGGGACTTATGAACCCCACTTTGCCTCTTTCCGACGTTAGCGTCGGTTGCAAGAGGGGGTAGCCGGGATAAGACTTCTTCGATTTGCTTGTTTGCTCTTGACAGCTGACTTCTCAACTGTATGCTCTCCATCTTTATCGCCGTCAGGAAATCCGGGTTCGGATTTGGCGGCCGGGGTGCCGAACTCTCGGTGTCGCCCTGGCCCATAGGCTGCTTTCCTGGTCGCTGCTGGACCTCGGGGTTTTGTTCATCGGATCTGGCGACATGGTGGGCCTCCTGCCCATCATGTTGCTCCGCTTCATTACCATGTATCGAACGAGTAACCACCATGACCAGGTTTTTGCGACAGCACTAATCTAAATCCTCTCAACGAGAGCACCAAACTGTTGACGCGGTTCTTTGCCAACAGATAATTATACGAATAAATAGGATGGATTAGTGCTGATTAGTGAACCGTAATATGAAGATAGTTTAATTCTATATTTGGGAAATTAATAACACGGGAAGGTGATCACTCCTTTCTTTTTAGGTTGTTCGAAGGTTAAAATACCTCTAGTCCACCAGTCGATATTATTGATATCTCTTCACTCTTTCTTACAGAGTGTTTCTTTACAAAAAAAACATACCCCCCCCCCCCCCTTTGCAATGCCCAGGGTCTTGGTATTTATAGGGAGAGGATACCTAGGTTGGCAAAGGGGGTCATCCCGTGACCGCTTTACCCCTCACGTCATCTATGTGACATTGATGATTAATTCCTAAAACCTGACAGTGAAGTGTGGTCTAGTCAATAGGTAAGGAGGGATAATGGGCCGCATGGCCCAAACCAGTCGTGGGATGTCTGAATACGCACGTTTATACTGCGTGCCCGAGAATTCAGGAATGAAAGAGACACGTGATGTCTGGGAAGTGTACGTTTATATTGCGTGGTTGACTTTACAAATAGTCGGGGATGTCAAGCCTCTGATGCACTCTAAGCTAAAAGTGGTGCCAGCTCGTGGCTTTCACCAAGTCGATACAATGGCTCCGCGGACTAGCTAGATGATTTAACCAGCTCGAGCTGGTTAAATTAGGGGATGGAAATAAAAAGCTCCGGACGGACGTCTGACATGTGGCAGATCGAGTTGGGCCCTTATCTGACCCGCCAGAGTGTGCAGATATATTTATATTTGCAGCATTCGACACAAGGCGATCCTAGGGAGCAAGTAGCAGGAAAGTCACAACAGGATCCGATACTTGATTCGGGGTGAGTCAAGGGGTATTTTGGGTATTAGAAAATTATTTGGGTTATCGGGTTATGGAAATAAATAATTGGAGATATATTTGAGGTTAGGAAGCCTAGGTGGGAATACTAGGGAAATTTACCATTTTGCCCCCGAGGAGGTTTTTGGTACCCCGAGCCTAGGGATTAACTTAAGTAACTAAGGATAAATAAAGCAAAGTTAGAAAAATAGTAGAAACACCTAAATCGACCCTTCCCTCTTCTCTCAACTCTCTCTCTCAAGGAAATCAGTGAAATCAAGGGAGTTTTGGTTGGAAATTCAGAGATTGGAGTTGGAACTTTGGGGATTGGCTCAGTGTTAGCTAAGGGATTCAATCAGAAATTGAGGTAAGTCTTGAATCACTTTCTTGGTCATTGAATTATGTAGATTTGGGTTGAGTTCTACGTGTTCTGGGTTCTTTATTTTGAAGATTAAATTGGGGCTAAGGCTTGGGAATTAACTCAGCAACTAGTTGGTGGGCTTGCTCTTCAGTAAAGGTAAGCCTTTAATGATGGCTTAGCATCTGGATTTTGGGAATTACTGCCTGTTCTAAGGAGTTTTTGAGCGTATGGGTTTCAAGATTAAAGTGTTATATTGGTGAGTTTCTAAGTTAGGTTTTTGTTGGGTTATGTTGCTGAAAACATGTTAGAATGTTTGTGATAATTGAATTGTATCATTAGGTTGATTTTGGATGGATTTGAGTGAGTTTTGAGTGTTCAAAAAGGTGGATTTTCTGGGTTCGGAGGGATCGGGCCGCGGCTCAGTTCTTGGTGTGCTGCGACCCTTTGAAGCAGATAGAGCTGGGGAAGAAGGGCGGGCCGCAGCATGGGGATTGCTGGGCCGTGGCCTGCATCTGGTTTTTGGTGAGGCTGAGCCTCTGGTCAGGGGCAAGCCGCGGCATAGGAAGCTTGGGCTGGGACTCTTAAGGGTATTCTTGGTCTTTTGGAGGTTTAAAGTGCGCGAACTTGACCTATGGTGCTCGAGATTGATTCCACTACCCTGTTTGGTGGAATTGGATGTCCTGAAAGCTAGAACTTGATCTGGAATCCTTATTCATTTATTATTGATGGAATCCTTTATCATGGTTGTGACTAGGTGTATGCTACGGCTCGGGGCAGGATCTTGCTCGAGGGTCATCTTCGGTCAAAGCACTCGAAATGAGAGGTAAGAAAACTACACCCAATTGTGTAAATATGTTGGGAATAAGGGCTCCCTATACTTGTATGTATTGTTGTATGATGGTATTACGCCATGTGAACATGAAATATACGACCTAAGAGTGTCGGAATCAATATTGGCGCACAGGGCGCGACTCGGCCACTGGTAGCCGAGGACAACTTAATAATCACTGAGCTCAGTTTAAGTGGACCAGAGTTAGTGGGTTGAACATTGGGCTTTGCCTAAGTGACCTAAAGACGGTGGATTAAACAGAGGGTGCGGCCTAAGGGCGTCGACCTTAGTTGTTGCTTGACATGTGTATTGTTGTTAATTTGTTGTATATGATACGTTGAATATCTGGGAACTGGATCATTGGTTATTGACTGTTATCCATGATTAAGTGAATGTTATGGCTTGCTGGGTAATTGATTAATGTCTTGTAAATCATTTAGTTATGCTCTATGAACTATTTGGTTATCGATATTGATTGTGCTATGATGTTATAGTTTTCTTGTTGGGCCTTGGCTCACGAGTGCTACGTGATGCAGGTAAGGGCAAGGGTAAAATGAATTAACCATGGGTTGGAGAGCTTTGGGGGCGAGGTGTACATTGTTAGCTGCTCGGCTGCCACGGTCGAGGGATTGTGCAGGGACGGAAACCTAAAATGTGTATTTCGCCATTAGAGTGGCTTGAGTATTTATAACATTTGGAAATTCTGTAATTATGTCATTTAAACCCTGATTTGGGATCCCATGTACCAAACATTTATTTTAATGAAAATTATTCGTTTATAACCAAAATATTTTAAACCTAACTTGTTTATGTCTTTAGATTCATATTTTTATTTAAATGACTTGATTAGCAAGTCTCGCACTATTTTAAATACATAGTGTAATGGTCTTGGTTATCTAGGGCGTTACAATTCTACTACCCGGTTTAGTAGAATTCAAGGTCCTAAAGGCTAGTATTTTAATCTGAAGTTCTTAGCTGGTTAGGGATTGATGGATTTCTATTTATCATTACGTTGTAACTAGGTTTTATCGCTCAGGCTCGAGATTAGGGATCATGCTCGGGATCACTTTGGGTTGTCAGCTCGGGACACAAGGCAAGATAATTGTCAGTGCCCATAGAGCTATGTTGTGTTTATTGTTGTGTGTATTGTTTATAGCTATTATGTCATACATGTGACTGTGACCGATCGGTAAGGGCCATAGCTCTATGGCCCTTACCAAGTGGCAAAGGTCAGAGTGGCAAAGGTCAGGAGCGGAAAAGGCTGGGAGCGGCAGAGGTCAAGATCGACAAGGATTGGGGGCGGCAAAGGCTGGGATCAACGTTAAGCAACCTAAATGCAGGCCGCTAGGGTGAGACTCTCTAAGGGTTTTGTACACACCCGCTCAGTTAAGAGTCAGGAGTTGATGTCTGATAACGCACCTCGATCGACGGAGGACGATGTTGTGCTGCTGTACTGTTTTCCTGTTATGCTTATTGTTGTTGTGTATTCCAATAGAAACTTGTAAATTGTTTGTTGTCTTTTATTAAGTATGTATTTGTTGAAATAAATTATTATATGTTGTGCTGTGAAGTTCTCTTGCTTGGCCTTGGCTCACGAGTGCTCTGTGGTGCAGGTAAGGGCAAGGAAAAGGTCGATCAACCATGAGTTAGAGGGCATGGAGCGGTGTGTACATGTTTAGCATACCTGGTTGCCACAGCTGGGGTATTTTGAGGAGCGTGTTATAAATGTTTGAATTTGTCGCTTAGGTCAACTGTAAAGTAACTTTTGAGTTGTAAATATGTTTCTAAACAATATTTTGGGATCCCAATTTAACACTTTCATGATTTAAATGAATGTCCAACACTTTTATTCCACAATCTTACTTAAATGAGTCTTCGTTTTAACCAACCACACTTTTTGATCTAATACCTCGATTAGCGAGCTAATGACACATTTCAAAAATCACATGGTAATGGCTCTAGGGTAGTAGGCCCTAATCACAAATATCACATATTGGGTATAGTTTACTTACCTTTGGTCCAAGCATAGGATAGATAAAATGACCCTTAGGCACGATCCTGCCTGAGCCCTAGCGGTAACCTAGTCACAACCATAAATAATATCCTTATTAAGATTCAATCCCAAAAACAAACTCTAGGATCAATCCCGTGCTCTCGGGACTTCCAATCCCACCGAACGGGGTGGTGGAACCATCCCTCAAGCCCCCAAGTTCTTTTGAAGCTCTAAAATTGGGGCTTGTTTAAGTTGGCATAGGACAGGGGAGCCCAACATTGTCAGAGAGCCCCCAGAACATCCCCTGCATAACCCAGGGGCACCCAACAAAAGGGCAAGGGCGCCCTAACCCAAACAGTGAACCCCCAAGCCCTCCCCTGCTTAGCGCAGGGGAGCCCAAACCCAGGGCAGGGGCGCTATAACATGAACCCATAAATTTCTGGGTTTCCACACTACAACAATTTTTAGTATATATTACATTAAAAAATGACATATATTTAAAAGTGTTATTGATAAGCCATTAAAAAAAAACACGGATCCTGTGAAAAAGTATTTGGCGCCATATGAAATGTAACTAGGCGCCAAATGAAAATAAGACACACGAAAATCTTGTCTCAGCCTCCGAACCCCTAAGCCTCCATTGAATCCCTAAACCTAATTTCAGGTTTCGCCTCTCTGCCTCTCTTTCTTACACTCAGCTTCTACACAACCACGTTATACTCTTCCACTCACTCTCTTCTACACAACCACGTATCTACACTAATTTCTGGTTTCGTCTCGTCATTCCCTGCCTCACGCGAGTCTCCGGAGCACACAACGTCGGTGAGAGCTTCCTCTGTTTCTCTCTCACACTCAGTAACTCTCTCTTTCTCTATCTTTCTCTCTAAGCTACTCTCTCGCTCAATCTTTCTTTCTCTCTGTTTGCTGCATGTGTGTAACAAGGTGATGGGGGCCCGCGGCTTGATCGTATGACAGGGAGGCTCGACTCGTGGGTCTACGGCGTGGCTCGCTCGTGGGTGCGACGGTGCTTGCAGTGGTGGGTCGACGGCGTGGGTGCGATGGTGCTTAAGCTCATGATCTCCGAGTAATATATATGTGCTCTTTTGGTGGCTGACCTTGCCATTCATGGTGGACGCAGTCTTCATATGAGGGTATCAATCTTTTTAGAGTGTTTAATTTTCATATGTTGTTTACCACATTATATGTTTATTCTTGAATCTAGGTATATCTTCTTTTTGAATCTTGTTATTATCTGTGGATTTCTTGAGAATCTGAGTGTTGTATATTGAGGCAATCTTTGATTGGAACGGTGCTAAACCCTCTTGACTAGGTTTTCAATTTTGATTTTTACTAATATTATGTGCTTAATATGTGCACATTTGGATATATAGATATGGAGATTTCTTTATTAATAATAGGAAAAATCCATAATTCTGCTCTTGTTTCCAACTTTAGTTTCTGTTGGTGGTTATAGTTAATTAGTGTTGGAAGATTAGGATAAAATATGTTTGCACTTCAATCTGTTTGGTTATCCGAGACAAAGATATATACTTCAATTATATATGTTTTGCTTTATGTTTGGTTATACAAAATCATCTTCCCTTGTCTCTGGTAGATGGCAAATCAATGGCATCTTTATCACCTGCTGCTAGTTTCTGTTGGTGGTACTACATATTGTTTTTTTTTTTAAAATGAATATTGAAGGATATTGTTGTATGGATATTTTGTTATTGTGTGAATGAATAATACATGTACATGTAATAAATAGAGGAAAAACTGCTAACCATACACTTGTGCTACTCCCATTGGCTATACAAAAAAATCAATATAGAGACTAATTTGAAAACTAATCTGTACAATGATTTTATTTTGCAAATGATTAGTTTCATTTGAAAATCTTGAAGAGCATGTGTTTCAATCAAATTAAAAATTAAACACTAGAATCTACTTTTATAGAGACATCTTTTTTACAGGTTAACTAACTAATTAACACCTTTATTTTATTGCTATAGTTGAGAAGATGTTGAAATATGTGACTTGCTTCCATTCTTTTAATTAAGTCTGTTATAATCAGTTATGAGATTCTTGTTTTGGCAGCTGGGTAAATTGCTTCCATGTCCACTCCTTCAAGAATTTCACTCTCACTGCTTCTTGGTATGTCTTCTTTTGCAGCAGCTTGGATAGATGCAAAACTTGAGTGCATCACTGGTTCATTTCTTTTGTATATTAGTGCACATTTTTTACAGTATATTTTGGACTTTATTGCAGGCTCTCCCATCGATTGGCAAGGAAATAGTTGAAGTTCTGGATATACTGCCGAGGTGGTTTGATTTACAACACATGTTTGTTGAAGGTATAGTTTATTTATTTATTTTTCAAGATTTTATATATCTTTGATTTTTTGCTCTCTTTAGGTGCATTTCCTTAATATTTAGTTATGTTTTTGACATGAATAACAGGTGCTGGAATTAAGTATTTGTTAGAATATAATGATATATTAATTTTTTTTGGTATTTTTAATGTTAGATGATAAATTTTAAAGTTCGTCATTAAAAGACGTAAAAAACTTTTGATGAAGAGTGCCTAAGTAAAGTAATGCTCTCTTATGATTCCATATATGGTGAAATCAAAGTGTTAGATAGATCTTTCATATGTTAAATTAGTCATGGTTTATTTTATTATTTGGTTTTGAATAACAAATATGTATTTTATCCGTATGGATTGAGACTTGCATCTAATTTACTTTCTACATATCGTAAATAAATAGATGGGAAGATCATGATCTCAATTGGTTGGTCTCTTGATAACATAAATGGGAGAAATAAATATTTTAAGCATGCTAGACCAATTTTCTTATTACATATCTGATATTTTGTTAGGAAATATGGTCTTGATGACAATACTGTGGACTTTATTGGTCATGCATTAGCTCTTCAAAGGGATGATCGTTACCTAAATGAACCTGCACTGGATACCGTGAAAAGAATGAAGGTACAATTTTGTTGGTTTTATAGTTTACTTTTGCTCCCTTGGTTCAAGTTCCTGCTGTGAATACTTTGTTCTCTTCATGCAACTGAACTTGTACTTTATGTCATAGCTTTATGCTTAGTCTCTAGCACGTTTTCAAGGAGGATCGCCATATATATATCCTTTATATGGACTGGGAGAGCTTCCACAGATATCTATCTTTCTCTGTTTATACTCTCTCCACCTATATGCACCTATTTATAGTTGAATTAATCAGCTAGTCCCTCTATACATGTCTAATTATTTACTATGATAAATGCAGGCCTTTGCACGGCTTAGTGCAGTTTATGGAGGGACATATATGTTGAATAAACCTGAGTGTAAGGTATTTACTCTATTTTCTTTATTTCATTTGCATGATGCTAGGTGCTAATGTTAGTCTTGTATGATGCCAGGTTGAGTTCAATGAGGGAAAAGTCATTGGGGTCACATCTGAAGGTGAAACTACTAGATGCAAAAAGGTTGTGTGTGATCCATCATACTTGCAAAACAAGGTAATAGTCTCCCTAGCATTTTTGGTGATCATAGTTATACTATTAATATATCGCTATGGATTGCTATTGAAATATTAGGTTGATATTGTTGTTTGTTTTTTGTGGTGCCTGAGACAAGGGCCAAAGCCTAAAAGTTCCTTTTTTTTAGTACGTGATGTGGGTAAGTGGAGGCAAATGAAATTAATAAATGCCTTCAAATTTAACAGGTTAGAAAGGTTGGTAAGGTTGCAAGGGCAATTGCCATCATGAGCCATCCAATACCGAACACCAATGATTCTCACTCAGTACAGGTTATCTTGCCACAGAAGCAGTTGGGTCGCCAATCAGACATGTGAGTTTTCATATAATATTCCTCAGAAGAATTAGCTATCTTATTTGTCATTTCCTAAATGGGACTGATAACTTTGCTCTAATTTGACCTTTCTCAAATTAAAGGGATATTCTACTCGTCAATTTAAAGTCAGTCTTGAGTAATATCCCCTGCACCATGCCACCATCACACATGCAAGCCACATTTACTTATTTATTTTTTGTAATCTATTTTGATTTTATGCTGGCTCCCCATCTGTTTTTAGATACCTTTCTTAGTAAATTCATTAAAAATTGGGAAAAGCTGATAGGGGCATATCCTTTTAATAGTTTTTGAAAAAGACTTTGTTTAATGATGTGTTTGTTTTAGGAGGCTAATTTTTGTGAGTTTTTGTGTTTGGGCAGGTATCTTTTCTGTTGTTCTTACTCTCACAATGTTGCTCCAAAAGGAAAATTTATCGCATTTGTATCGACTGACGCAGAGACAGATAATCCAGAGCCTGAGCTGAAACCTGGAATTGATCTTCTTGGGCCTGACGACGAGATATTTTTTGATATTTATGACAGATATGAACTAGTCAATGAACCCACACTGGACTATTGCTTTATATCAACAGTGAGTTATACATACTGAATGACTTTTTTTTTTGGCTACAGATGTTCTCAGCAGTCACTCATATCAATGAACCTGACAGCTTATATGGGATCATTCTGTCCAACAAGGTAAGTAATACATGTATACTTAGCTTTGAATTGTAGTTAAAGGTAAGTAATACAACTGAACAAGCTTTGCTATAATAGTTTTGACCATCTAGATTGGTTTTTTTTTTTTTTTCCAGAGATTGTTGTTTTGAGATTTACTGATTTGTTAGTGATTTATCACACTCTTCCCAAAAAATTAACTTCTTTTACCTTAATTGTCCTTGTATGTTCCATGTGCCAAGGTTATGTGAAAATTTAAAACCTTATCACTTGTATTCTGATGGACATCTATGAAAGAGGAGTGAAAGTTTGTTGTGCTCAACATTCTTGCATCTGTCATTAACCTGTTGTTATAAATTCATGAAATAAGCATGTACTCATGGTTGTCCCTTTTTTTTTCTTTTTCTTAGGGGTGATATCATTATCAGCTGACCTCTCTAGTGTAGTATTTACCATCTGTCTTTTTGGTCATCAATTATTTTGCAGTATGAGGCTGCTTGGCATGCTGGAAACTAGAATTTTTCCTTGCTTTACATGGGAGATAATTCACAGAGTGAGCAAAACTAAAAGTGGCCATTTCAATGAAAATCTACACAGGTACAATGATGAGTTAAGGTTTCTTTTTTACTTCAGTATAATTCTACCATCAATGAAACCTTTTGCTTGTTATTGTCTTTTATATCTGGCTCTCAAAGTCAATCAGTTACATTTTGCTTGTTATTATCTTTTATGTTATATATTGCTGAAATTGTATGATTTTTAGTTGAAAGGATTACACATGACATTGTCATTGTTGTAATTGTTATTCCTCAAGAAACTAACAAGTGTGCTTACAGATATTTCGACTGGTTTCCCTGTGGTTCACTCTATCAGATAGACAAGATATCATAACTAACATTGCATGGCCGGCTGATAAAGTCATAATTAGGTAATTAACTTTTTTTTTATGTACTCTTTTAGTTTACTATTAATTTTAAGTTGAAGCATTAATTATTTAAATTTTGTTGTAGCTAAGAAAATGGACTCACAACAAAGGCAAGTGCACAAAGGATGATGAATTGAAGGATGGAGCAAGTTTCATGCATAGTTTACTTTTGTGTATCTTGTAATGTTTCTGTTTTTCATTTTTGAAGTAAAAATTGTTCAAGATTATAAAATTTTATTATGTTATGCTTTCAAACTTAAGTTAGAACTAAGATCTCATGAAGTAGACACATTCATGGTTTGAATTAGTTATTGTTTAATGTAATACTTATGGTTTATCAATCTATTGAGAATTACATTTTATGATTAATTTTGATTTTTTTTTATCAAAATAAAATAATGAAAATCTTTTAATTAAAAAAAACCTTATAAGTATCCTTATCATAATAAAATTTAAAATATATTATCCTGAATAAAGTAACAAAATTTTATTACTGGACTTTTAATATGTTATGATTTCGAAACATATTATAAGCATAACAAATCGTTATGATTTATATAATATAACAAATTAAAAATGTTATCAAAATAATCAAATGTAACAGTTAAAAGGTGTTATGCATAAAGAATAAGATTAAATTTTAAATTTATAACCAAATACTCTAACTAAATGTTATAATTTGAATATAATAGCAACTAAAAATGTGTTATTGAATAGTTTAAGATAACATCGAACATAACATTTGAAAACTGTTATAGAAAAGACGGGACTTTTAATAACAGGGGCTATGTTAGCATTTTCAGAAGCGTTATCAATACTCCCAGTTAGCAGTTTTTAAGTGTTATGAATACTGTTTTTTCTTGTAGTGCCACCTGTGTTTTCTCTGAGTTCAAACCATCAAAATCCACTCTAAATGCCAACCCCAACCAGAAGTGAGTCCCAAAACCAGTATAATTCAACTTAAACAACACAAGGACACCAAAAACTTACCCAAACTCCCCACTAACACTCAAAACCCAAATCTTGAGCTTCAAAGCTCAAGAACACCTCAAGAAGATAAGAAATTAACAGGAAACAAAGGGGAATTCTTACCTCAATCTGTTAAGTTGTGACCCTAAGCTGCCTCTTAATCCAAATCGTAGCTCCATTCTTCCAATTTCCAAGCTCTTTTTCCTCAAAATTCAAAAGTTTCCCCCAAGAGATATGAGAGAGAGAGAGAGAGAGAGAGAGAGAGAGAGAGAGAAAGAGAGAAAGAGAGCTGATAAGTGATTTTCTACCAATTTTTTAGAGTTTCCACTCAGATAAGTCACCCCAAAACCCAGAAAAGACCAAACTACCCTATGGTCAAACTTAAGTCCTTTAGTGCCCTCAAGGGCAAAATGGTCTTTTGCCAACATTTCTTACTTATCTTCAAATTACCTCATAATTTCATAATTAATTCCATTACACCTAAACACTCATCAAATAATTTCCCATTACCTGATAAATCCCGATAATGTACTAAATTACCAAGATTCCCCTAGGCTTACCCTGAGCCGGGTATTTTGCCTTGTTGTGACTAAACCACTACTTTGCTCGCTAGGATCGCCTCATGCCGAAAAACTCAAATATATCCACATAATAATGTGGTCTCAACCAATATGCACATATATATACAAATATGCCCTCAATGAGCCAAAATTACGAAAATTCCCCTCTAATAAGAAACAGGCCTACATGCGTGCTTAATACACCTAAACATGCAAACATAGTCATATTATAATATAACTCAAATAATTCATATAATTATGCATGTAATCACATAATACTTCAATCATTGCCCTCTTGACCCCCTAATCAAGGCACTTAGCCTTATTAGGGAAATTGAGATGTTACAATTATCCCCTCCTTATAGGAATTTCGTCCACTAAATATTACCTGAACAACTCGGGATACTGATCCTGCATGTTGGACTCCAAATCCCAGGTCTCCTCCTCAACCTTGCTGTTCCTCCGTAATACCTTAACAAAATGTATAGTTTTATTCCTTAGGACCTTCTCCTTCCTGTCTAATATCTGGACTGACTGTTCTTCATAAGAAAGATATGTCTGGAGCTTCAGATCTTTGTAACTTAATACATGAGTCACATCTGATACATACTTCAGAAGCGTCAAGATATGAAACACATTGTCTATAGCCAAAAATGTCACGGGTAAGGCCAATCTATAGGCCACCTAGCCAATCCTCTCCGCGATCTCAAACAGTCCTACAAATCTAGGGCTCAACTTTCCCTTATTCCAAAATCTCTTCACCCCTTTCCATAGTGAAACTCTAAGGAAGACATAGTCTCCCACTTGCAACTCCACGTTCCTGCGCTTCGGATCGGCATAAATTTTCTGTCTACTCTGAGAAGCGAGTATCTAAGCTCCGATCTTCTCAATATACTCACTGGTCCTTTGAACTACCTCTGGACCCAAGTATTTCCTTTTATTCGTCTCATCCTAGTGAATGGGCGATCTACATTTCCTACCATACATCATCTCATAAGGAGCTACTCCAATGGTTGATTGATAATTGTTATTGAATAAAAACTCTATCAAAGGAAAATACTTACTCGAGGACCCTTCACAATCCAACACACATTCTCGTAACATGTTCTCTAATATCTTAATCGTCCTCTCAGATTGTCCATCTGTCCGAGGATGATAGGCAGTACTAAACTTCAACTATGTACCCATGACCTTTTGCAAACTTCCCCAAAACTTGGAAATAAATGCGGGGCCCCGATCTGACACAATCGGCCTCGGAACCCCATGAAGACGCGCTATCTCTCTCACATAGAGATCTGCATACTGATGAACTGTATAGGTCATCCTCACTAATAAGAAGTGAGCTGATTTGGTGTATCGATCCATGATAACCGACACCGAATCACGTTGACCCATGGCCCGGGGTAACCCAACCACAAAATCCATTGTAATATCCTCCTATTTTCACTCTGGGATATCTAGAGGCTGTAATAACCCTACTGGTTTCTGAGGCTCAGCCTTGACCAGGTGACATGTCAGGCACTTGGCCACATATTCGGTCACATCCCTCTTCAGTCAAGGCAACCAATACAAGGTCCTCAGATCCTGATACATCTTCGTGGTGCCTGGATGCAAAGAGTAAGGGGTAGTATGAGATTCATCAAAATCTCTTGTCTGAAAACAATATCTATCGGAACACAGATCTGACCCTTGTATCTCAGGAAGTGACACTGAATAGTCCCTAGCCACTTCATCTAGGACGTCCCCTCTAATCCTCATCAGTTGTGGATCACTCAGCTGGCCTTCCTTTATCCTCTCCAAAAGAGTAGACTGTAGTGTTTTGATGGCTAACTGGCCCACCACCAACTCTATACCAGCTCTAGTCATATCCTCTGCCAATTGTTTGGATATTTGTCTCGCACTGTATAATTGCCCAGGCCCCTATTGGCTTAAGGCATCTGCCACGACGTTTCCCTTTCCTGGGTAATACAGGATTTCGTAGTCATAATCCTTCACCAACTCCAGCCAACGCCTCTATCTCATGTTCAAATCCTTCTATGTGAAGAAATATTTTAGTCTCTTGTGGTTAGTGTATATCTCACACTTCTCCCCATAAAGGTAAAGCCTCCATACCTTTGATGCAAAGATTGCCGCTACTAACCCTAGATCATGAGTGGGGTACCTCTGCTCATATTCCTTCAACTGACGTGATGCATAAGCAATCACCTTCCCTGCTTGCATAAGAACACAACCTAACCCTTGCCACGAGGCATCACAATAAACTACAAACTTCTCCTGTAATCAAACGCTGCTTCAGTTCCTGAAAGTTGTTCTCACACCTATCTGGCCATGCAAGCTTCAAGTTTTTGCGTGTCAGCTCCATCAATGGGGTAGCAATCCTTGAGAACCCTTCCAAAAAATGCTGTAATAACTTGCTAATCTAAGGAAACTCCTGATCTCTGAGGCATTCCTTGGCCTTGGCCAATCTTTGACTACCTCAATCTTAGCTGGGTCCACTTTGATTCCATTTCTATTGACAATGTGACCAAGAAAAGTCACTTGTGGTATCCAGAACTTACACTTCTTGAACTTCGCATACAATCTGTGTCTCTCAGCCTCTGTAGAACCAATATGAGATGCTGCTCATGTTCTGCCTCAGACTGAGAATAAACTAGAATATAATAAATGAAGACGATCACAAACTGATCTAGATAATCTTTGAAAACCCTGTTCATCATATCCATAAAAGTTGCTGGGGCATTAGTCAAACCAAATGACATGACTAGAAACTCATAATGCCCGTTTCTAGTGCGAAAAGTAGTCTTCAGTATATCTACTGGGAAAACTTATACAGGATCATAATTATTTTCATGTAAATCATATAATAAACACATTAATATAAGACAACCTAGAACATGTTTCTACAACTGAATTTAAACATAAATAATGACAAGAACACTTACATTATACATTGAATGAATGAGTCAATCCTTTAGTTTCTCTAACCCTTGAATCCTTTCTGTCGCAGGGTATCACCAAGATACTGAACCGATCTTCAAATTTCTTCATAGCATTCCAAAGTATCCTTAGAATCACCTAGACTAGAGTGGGCAATTCTCAACACACGAGATAGATAAAAAAAAAGAATAGAAGAGAATATTGAGGCTTAGAAAAGGACTTATGCTATAGAGAGAACACATCAAGAATAGATCTTCTGATTTTCTGTCAGATAGTCTTCCGAAAATATTGTTTCACATCTCACTTAGCATTCCTGCTATAGGCTCAATTAGGTCATTTATTTTAATTAAAAAATCAATAAAATAATAGATAATATCAGCCATTAGGTCAAAAATCTCATGGGCTTTAGGCTTGTGAAATTTCCCATTTAATTATAAGCCCATTGGACTTAAAATCAAGGCCTATATTATTTTCTATTGATTAATTAATTAAGTAATTATTTAAATCTTTTATCAAATTAATTATTTATAATTTGAACCTTGATTTAAATTTATTTATTAATCTAGACACCAATTTGTCTTAATTAGTAAATCTCCCCTAAAATCTCTTTTCTTCTCTAAATTGTATAACTTTGTGAAATTATCCAAAATTGACCCGATCAACTTCGATAATTCTAATTGATAATTAAATCAATTAATTGAGACTATCTAGATGATTTTATCCAAGGTACAGTAGGGACCATGGGCCTATGAACTCAAGCTCCAATAAGTTAGCATAATTTTAACAACTAAATTTACTTACTTATTAATTCCTCATGACTCCACTAAAGACTCATAAAGCATTGACTTAAACAACGTAAGACTCCCTCTTAAACTATTGTCGCAATCTTGTTGTACTCTTCTCTACGAATTTGGTTTTGATAAAACGCTGATTCTCTTGAAATATCTTCAAATAATAGCGAGTTCTATCTTCCTTCCGAAGTGAGACTTTGATGAAATCTTCTCCCGAAGACCTTAGGAACACGTTCACAAGAGATACCACCTGTTTACAAGGAAAAGATAGATATATGGACAAGGGTACTCGACACACACATAAAGATTAAGGTGAACACTTAATCTTTACAAAGAAAAATACTCTTCAAAATAACAACAAGTGTTTATAAAATATAAAATGGAAGGGTGATTTTTCCAAAGGCCTTAGCAATGTATTTATAGCTGAGGAAAACGTCAAAGGCCAGCTCTTCTTAAATCTTGCAATAATACAAGAATATTTGCATATTTCTTTGATTGAAAAAATTTGTTAGGTTGATTCTGTTTGGATAGATCAAGAAACTGATGAGTCATCATAATCATCCATCTTGACTGGCTTAAACAAATTTGGTCATTTTTCTTGACTAGATTCATTTTCGAATCATTCTTATCCAGAATAACTCAATCCCTGAAAATACTCAGTCAGAATAAATCAAATATATTATCCTTATCACAAGATAAGAGATTTGACTTTTCAAGAGCTCTTGCTATCTATTAATAATTGTTTGTACATTTTATAAGGAATAAAGAAATGATTTGCAAATTTTTTTTATAAGGAAACAATCTGTCAGTCTGTCTGATTCCGTTTCGACAGGTTGAGCATCCGACTGGGCGGTTTCTGTACCTGGGCAGAATTAAGTCCAGATTCATTTGAAAAAATAAAACACATTCAGATCAATTGTTATCCTGAAAATATGTGATTTAATATGCACGAAATCAACATGATAAGATCAAATCTTCAAGGATTTCAATTACCATATTTAGAATCTTTTAGATAAAGATAAGACTCAAAGCTTTGACAACTCAACAATGAGTCATACACGATTTTCACAGCACATAAAATCCAAAATAAAACTACTAATCCCCTTCTTTGTCTATCAAAAAGGCCAAAAGGCAAATACAACACAATTTTTCAAGACTTCTTTGTGGTGACCAAGAAGGTTGTTGACATTGGGAAATGCTTGGACTCCACTGCCTCGAGTTTTCACCATGGCTGCAAACAAACAAAAACAGATAGAAAAAAATACAAAGATATAAAAAGAGAGTTTGTTTTTTTTTTTTTGAAAGAATGAGGAAATGAGTCTCTCTTTGATCAATTATAAAGAGAAAAAAATGACACTTAGGGATTTGATTTTATTCCTTTTTGAGACCAAACTAATGAATCAATATCCCAAAAATATTTTTGCACAGACAAGGAAAATAAGCCAAAAATAGAAACTTTTGTAGTCAAATAATATAATAAGTGACAAAATCAAAAGCAGCATATAAATACCACATTTTCCCTTTCTTGATAGCCACGGTCAAGTCATTTTTTTTATAATATAGCATACAAAAAAAATTACCAAAAATATCCCTTTCTGATTATGCCCAATGTCTTCATGCCCTATTATTGGAGAAAGTAACAAACATTAATTCATAACATATTTTTACTATAAGGTTAGAAAATTTATTTAATGCAAATCATGCTTTTATTTTAAAAAAATATCACAAAATATTTAATCTTGTCACAAAAAATATTTTAACCAAATCAATAAGTGTGTATAAGTCTTACAATTTTTTTCCCCAGCAATATATCTTAAGCATTTGTTTGTAATTGTGAAAGCAGAGATCATTGCAATGTATGATAATTTTTAGCATTTTTCAGGGTCATTGCCCTATGTGGCAATTTTTAGTCTTTTTCTCAAAGAGTACCGAAATTAGATGCTTTCATACTACACTGAAGGTAGCCTTTATCAATGGTAGAGTATCTAATACATAATTTTAGTTACATAGTTCCAACTTACTCAAAGATGACAAACATACAATAATGCAAGTAGTTGTATTCTAAAATGGAGCCATAAAATATTTTTTAAGGATCATATGCTTACACACTAAACACATATTGATTTGGAAGAATATTAATTAGAGGGACTACTTTTTTATTTTAGTTTTTGAAAAAAAAAATATTAACTATAAAATCTAACTAGTAGTAAAATTACACTTTGTCATCATGTTTGAGACTTTCTCTTTGGACAAGAACAAGAAGACATCGAGCAACACTTTCTAGCACAGGGATATGGCACGTCACAAACAATATTTAATTAGTACTGTTATCCCAAAAATCATAAGTGAATGACATGGCAGGCATTAATTACACATGGCTGACACCTGGCAGAATCTGTGCTCGACTATTGACCAGGAAAACACCCAGTGTCACGCAACCAATTTCTTCATACGACCAGCCTGGTCGTATGCGCATTATACGCGGAGGAGATCTTAGGCAGTTAAGATGAATTCCGAAATTATCTCCCCTGATTTCCTGAATATCCGACTATTTAGGAAAGAATATCTGTAACAATTAAATGTAAATCTTCCCTAAGCTTATAAATAGAAGAAGAGGGCTCAGGGAAGGGGATCCGATCCTTTTCTTTTGAGCAAAAAAGGTCATTTAAGATAAAAGAGAGATTACACTAGAATAATTGTATTTTCTTCTTCAAAGGTTAGTGAAACTCATTGAACCCTAGTTCTTTGATCACCCCTTTGGATCTTATATCAATAACAATTCAAGTGGACGTAGGTTATTACCAGATCTTGGGGCCGAACCACTATAAACTCTTGTGTTCTTATTATTTTCGTCATCACGTTCTTTTCAACATATTCATTCATGTCAAGCATATTCTGACTCCGTGTCAGTTGGCCAAAATCTGGGTCAACATTCTGGTGCTTTCATTGAGAGCTTAATTTAGCATTGTTGAGAAAACCAATGGCGAAAACTACAAGGAAAACTGGGCAGGCGGCCGCCGCTGCACCATATAACCCGCCTCTTCCTCCTCCTACAAGCGTGGCTGAGGATGAGCCACATTTGGACTTTGATGAAGAAGAAATGGACGACACGACGCTGAAGAGTACCCTAGGGGCGCTGTATGAAGAGCTGGCCAATCTGAGGGCCAGCCAGGAAGGTGCTGCCGAAATCATGGCACGGCAGCAGCAGGAAATTGAGCGGAGGCGTCTGGAGTTGAGTGAAAGGCAGGCGGAGATGGACCGTCGCCAAAAGGAAGCCATGGCAGCCCTCGAGGCAGCCTTGCAATTGGCTAGGAATCAGGCTGCACCTGCCTCGCAGCCTGATCAACCCGCCAGTGGGCCACCCCATAGGGGCCCCAATCCTAGCCCGCCTGTCCAGCCCTCGAGCCCACAAAGGCCCGAATAGCCGCAGGTGCCCCATGACGATGTCCCACTGATGGACCCTGAGGAACAGCCTCCATCTCAAGCTGGTCGCGGCCATCCCCCGCAACAGAGGCAGAATAGGAACGAGCAGCAGCCTCGAAGTCCTAGACGCCATAGGGGTGATGGGCCAAATCTTCCGAACAGAGGACAGCATCCTCCTGGTAACCGGAGGAATTCAGAGTTAGGCTCTGCGGTCCGAGGCCCCCCACGGCATGATAGTACACGGGGACCTAACGACCAACGTAGACCACCCTCTAACGCTCGGGAGGTTCCTGCCCGAGAGGGCCATCGAGGGAACAGTCGATCCCACCATAGCCAATCAAGATTTAGAGATGGCCATGGTTATAACGAAGCTGACTCAGGCAGAGGAAATGTCGATCGGAGAAATGAAGAAAGAGGTGGAGGCAGGAGCCAGCCACCTTAGGATGACCAACCCGACAGACGGGACGCTGGGGGGCAGCCCAGACACAATAATGTCTTTGACTGGCTCGGAGCCAGTGAGCAGTGGAGAAGAGATGAAGACTTGAGAAATGTACTCAATGATCGCCGCGAGCGGCATGGTGAGTACGTCCCCCCAGCAGCAGAGGCCCCAGCGATTCCTATCGATGCCCAGGCCCAGATAGATGCCATCAACCAGGCGGTGCAACAGCTGGTCGGGGGAAGAACATCTTACATCGACCACGACAGGAGGAAAAGCATTCCTTTCTTCCAGAGGATAGCTATGGCAGAGACTCCTAGCAAGTTTAAAATGCCTACGCTTCCAAACTTTGATGGGTACGGTGACCCGGTGTCTCACGTCAATAAGTTTGAGATACAAATGGACATTCAGAAAGTGTCCGAAGATGCTCGGTGCAGGATCTTCCCTGCAACACTTTCTGATGTTGCGCAGGAGTGGTTTTTCAAGTTCCCTCTAGCGAGCATAGTTTCCTGGGAGATGTTCGTAAAGGAGTTTTACGAACAGTTCTACGCAGGTCGAGTGCATCCGACCGAGGCAAACCAGCTGGTTGAAATATGCCAGCAGGATGGAGAACCACTGAAGGACTACATCCAGCGCTTTATGCGAGCAGCAGCTGGAGCAAAAATGGTGGGGGACGAAGGCAAAATGATGGCCATAACTGCAGGAGTTAGGCGACGCACCCCTCTCTGGAAAAGCCTCCGAAAAGATGGGGTCAGATTTACCCAGGAATTCTTGGACCGAGCTGATCGTTACATCAAGCTCGAAGATGCCATTGCCGACGATGGAAAGCCTCCAAGCAAGGATAAGAAGGCTGCCAAGCCCGCCAAAGCCGCCAATGGGCCTAAGTCTAACGGCAACGGCAAGGGCAACGGGAACGGGAACGGTAACGGCAATGGCAAGAATGGTGGAAAATGGCCACACAATGAGCCTTCCACCTCTGACAATAAACGAGCCAAGGGTAACCGTTATGAACCTCGATTCACTAACTACACTGCCCTAGTTGAGTCTCGGGGAGAGGTTTATCAGGCCACGAGTTCCAGTGTGCCTTATAAGAAGCTGCCCCCATTCGGAAGGATATTTCGAAAAGAGACACTACCAAGTTCTGTCGTTATCATAACGACTACGGACATGACACAAATGAATGCAACCAGTTGAAGGATGAGATCGAGTTCCTTATCAGACAAGGACACTTGAGAAGATATGTACAGGCCTCGGGGAATTCCCAACGAGAAGCTCCGGGTGGCAACAAGCAAGCGCCCACACGCCAACGCTCGCCACCTTTGCAGCCTGCCCCCGTGACTGGCACATTGTTAACCATCTGTGGAGGCCTGCACCTCGCGGGAAACAGCAGAAAGGCCAGGGAACGATATGCTCGGACCCTGCGCCACGACCATGACATCGAGATGATGACTGTGGAGGACCACGCGCCGAAAAAAGCTTGATCAGAAGAAAGCGAGATAGCCTTCTCTAATAGCGATGCCCAACATGTCCGGTTCCCACACTCCGATCCGCTGGTCATGGACATCCAAATGGCCAATATGATGGTGAAAAGAGTGCTAGTCAATACAGGAAGTTCAATGAACATCCTGTTCAAGTCTTCTCTGGAACGCATGAAGTTGTCCGTTAAGGACTTGGAGCCTTGCAACCAAACAATATATGGCTTCTCTGGCGAGGGACTTGCCCCTGCAGGGTCAATCAGACTTCCAGTGACAGCAGGTACAGCGCCTGCTACGAGGACATTACTCGCTACTTTCATAGTGGTCGATTGTCCCTCAGCGTACAATGCCGTCATTGGAAGACCTATAGTGGTAGACCTACGAGCCCTCACCTCCATATGGCACCTAGCCATGAAATTCCCGACAGACGCAGGGGTAGGACGCGTGTTGGGAAACCAGAGGGAGGCCCGGGAGTGCTACAACGCCTCGGTCACGAAGGCGAAGAAGGGAACGTCAAAAAGCACTCCCTCTGAGAGGTTGCAAATGGCAATTGATACACAAGCCCAATCCGCTGAGGGAGTCACCAAATAGGGTGTTGCCCAAAGTGAGGATAGAGATTTGGATCCTCGCTTTGGGGATTTTGAAGATACTCTTGGACCCATTGAGGACCTGGAAGAGGTCCAACTCAACGAAAAAGACCCGACCAGAGTAGTAAAGGTCGGGAAAAATTTGGAAGCAATCATGAAGCGTGCACTGGTGGAATTTTTGCGTCAGAACCAGGAAGTCTTCGCCTGGTCACATAAAGACATGGTTGGAATAGACCCTGCGATTATTAGCCATGTCCTGAACATAGACAAAAGTTTTTCACCCGTGCAGCAAAAAAGAAGGCTGCTCGATAAGGATAGATCGAAAGCTTTAAAGGAGGAAATCGAAAGACTGGAGGAGAATGGATTCATCCGGGTAGCGTTCTATCCATCATGGGTCTCCAATCCAGTGATGGTTCCCAAGCCAAATAGCAAATGGCGAACCTGTGTGGATTTTACAGACCTCAATAAAGCTTGCCCGAAAGATTGCTTTCCACTCCCAAGAATCGACCAGTTGGTCGATGCTACTGCAGGACACGAAATCCTCTCCTTCATGGATGCATATTCAGGCAACAATCAGATTAGCATGCATCCCCCTGATGAAGATCACACCAGCTTTCGAACCGATACGGGATTATACTGTTATAAAGTAATGCCCTTCGGACTGAAAAACGCAGGTGCGACTTACCAGCGACTAGTTAACCACATGTTTAAAGAGCTGATCGGCTAAACATGGAGGTATATGTGGACGACATGCTGGTAAAGTCAAAAAAAGCGGAAGGACATGTGAGGGATTTGCAAGAGTGTTTTGATGTATTGAACAAGTACCAGATGAAACTAAATCCTCTCAAATGTTCCTTCGGAGTTGGATCAGGGAAGTTTTTGGGGTTTATTGTTAATTCAAGAGGAATCGAGGCCAACCCTGACAAGATAAAAGCCCTGATCGATATGAAATCGCCAGAAAAGATCAAAGATGTACATAGTTTGACTGGGAGAATCGCATCCCTAAGTAGATTTATTTCAAAATCAATAGACAAATGCATCCCTTTCTTTAATCTACTTAGGGGCAACAAGAAATTTGAATGGACAGGAGACTGCGAGAAAGCTTTTCAGGCCTTGAAGGCCCATATGGCACAGCCTCCCATTTTATCAAAGCCAGTCGAAGGAGAAACTTTGTTCATTTACTTGGCGATCACTGAAATTGCTGCTAGTGCGGTACTAGTACGAGAAGAAGAAGGCGTACAAAAGGCGGTTTACTATTTAAGCAAGAGGCTAATCGGAGCATAGCTAAGGTATCCGCCCATCGAAAGGTTAGCATATTGCTTAATCTTGGCCTCTAGAAAGCTACGTCCTTACTTCCAGGCCCATCCTATCACAGTTTTAACCGACCAGCCCCTTCGGCAAGTCCTCCAAAAACCAGAGGCGGCTGGGGATCTATTAAAATGGGCAGTTGAACTAGGGCAATTCGATATCACGTATTCACCACGAGCAACAGTAAAGGGATAAGTCTTGGCTGATCTTGTTGCAGATTTCACCGAACTCCCAGACAGCGAGCAGTGCGAACAGCCTAGTGCGCCTGAGCCTCAAGACGAAGCTCCTTCGTGGAAGTTATTCACATATGGGTCGTCTAACAAATCTCACGCAGGAGCAGGTGTGTTATTGATAACACCAGAAGGGCATCGATTTCACTGCGCCATTAGGTTCGACTTCACCGCGTCAAATAATGAAGCCGAGTACGAAGCCCTCCTCGCTGGATTACGATTGGCAAAAGACATGGATATAAAAGTGCTCGATATTTACAACGATTCACAGCTGGTGGTGAATCAAGTACTAGGGGAATATCAAGCACGAGGCCTCAAAATGGGAGCCTACCTAAACAAAACTAAAGATCTATTGGCACAGTTCCAGAAGTATACCCTCCAGCAGATACCTCGAGACCAGAATTCGAATGCAGATGCCTTAGCTAAACTGGCAAGCGCGAAAGATGCTGACACTTTGAATATTGTGCCAGTAGAAAGATTGAGCGAGCCAAGTATACGAGCAGATGTAACTAGCATGGAAATCCGGATGGAAGACACATGGATGGCACCATACTTGGAATACCTGACCAACGGCACACTGCCGAAAGATAGGAACAAAGCCAGAACTCTCCAAAGGCAGGCAGCGAGGTATATACTGGTCGATGATGTTTTGTATTGAAGAGGATATTCCATGCCACTGCTCAGATGTATTACGTCTGAGAAAGCTAAGGAACTGATGAAGTACATGACGGCTTTTGCGGAGATCATGCTGGGGGGCAAAGTTTGGCGAAGAAGATCCTAAGGCAGGGCTATTTCTGGCCAACTATGAATGAGGATTCTGCAGAGTACGTGCGGAAATGCGACAAATGTCAAAGGTTTTCCAAGATCCCACGAGCAGCTCCAAATGAATTAAAACAGATGCAGAGTCCGTGGCCTTTCGCAGTATGGGGTATTGATTTGATCGGATCGCTACCAATAGGAAAAGGTGGGGTGAAATACGCGATTGTAGCAGTCGACTACTTCACCAAATGGGTCGAAGCTGAACCACTCGCCACCATAACGACCAAGAAAGCTCTTGAATTCGTCATCAAGAACATTATCTGCCGATATGGTTTGCCCCGAAAGATTGTCTCAGACAACGGCACCCAATTTGACAGCGATCTGTTCACAGACTTCTGCGAAAGATACGGAATTATCAAAAGCTTTTCTTCAGTTTCTCATCCGCAAGCGAATGGACAAGTCAAAGCAGTGAATAAAATGCTTAAAGACACCCTAAAGAAAATACTTGAAGACGCTAAAGGAGCGTGGCCAGAACAGCTGCCTGAAGTCTTATGGTCGTATAGGACTTCTCACCGAACAGCGACAGGACATACTCCGTTCTCGTTAGCCTATGGATATGAAGCCATGTTGCTAGTCGAGTTGGATCTGCCCTCTCACTGTCGGATTACATACGACCAAGATCAAAACAGCCAATTGATGATGGAGTCCCTAGACTCAATAGACGAAAAACGAGAAAAAGCCCAACTCCGAGTAACTGCGTACCAGCAAAAAGTCGCCTGGTACTTTAATTCAAAAGTAAAAGAAAGAAAATTCAACGTCGGAGATCTAGTGCTACGACGAGTTTTCTTGAATACCCGCGACCCCACTGCTGGAGTACTCGGACCAAACTGGGAAGGACCGTATCAGATCGAAGAAGTCCTTCCTCCAGGCACCTACAAACTTGCACGCTTGAATGGAGATCTCGTTCCACGCTACTGAAATGGAGAACACCTGCGCAAGTATTACCAATGAATAGTCCTTCTTAAAGGACTGGCTTGTATTAATTTTTACTTTTTACAAGTTTTGAAAAAGGGATTAGCCACGTTGTATGGCTAATCTCTTACTAAGTGTAAGATCTTTTTTAAGATCACTCGTAAAGACATGTTTAGTCCATTTTAATACGAGATTATAAGGGACTGTGCGCAGCCAGTCATTCTTGCCAACCTTTGTAAATTTATTTTTACAAGTACTTTTTCATTACGTGTGTTGTTTTGCTGTATTGTAAGTGTTATAATTACTATCGAGCAGTAATGTTCGCACAGGTCGTGGTCAAGGCAAGTGACCAAGGACCTAAAGCTCCTCGATCACTTGGGGGGCATATAAGGTACATCGATAGCAAATCATACCGTGAGGTATCTAAACACATGAACAAAATAAGTGAAAGCATGCTACGGTACTTAGAACATTTTTCAAAATTCATGTTTTGAAAAATCAAACCAAAGTACTATACTAAGTTCGGTCATGCGAACAGGTATTATAATAAACATTGTAATATCGGCAAGGCAATCGTTTACACCACGAGCATTAGTGCTCGGATGTAAATATGTGATTAAAAGAAAAAAGCTGCCCTCGCAGCAATGAAAAATAAATTGTCTTTACAAATAGGCCCGTGGGCCATAAAAACTGAAAGATAAAAAGAAAATTACTGGGAAGCAGGAGGGTCTTCTGGGTTAGGAACGCTCTTGTCAGTCGGAGGATCAACCTTAGCATCAACAGCAGGGGTCTTGGCCTTAGCTCTCTCCTCTACCTCCAACCGAGCAGTGCACTGCGCCATCAGCGTTCTTTGCAGCCGCTCGGAAAGATAGTCGAGCACTTTGCAGCATTCTTTGCAGCGTTCTATGCTTCCATAGATCGTAGAAACTGAGGAAGGTGGCTTCCTTGTACTTCTTCAGATTTCTGGCCCCATCCTCCTCGAGCTCCTGAATGCACCCCTCAAGCTCCTGAACGCGCCCCTCAAGTTCCTGCACTCGTTCCTCGAGCCTCTTCGCCTCACCTCTGCTGGTGATCAGATCAAGACTGAACTGCTTACACTCTTGGGTATTGAGGACAGCACTCTCCTTCCATTTTTTCCGCTCCTCGATGGCTTTCTGCAGGGCCTCTTGACTCTCCTGAAGCTCCTGGGTAAGAGTGGCTTGGTCCTCGCATAGTTGTTCGTTCAGCTTTGATAACTCTCGGTTCTCCTCGAGCAGCTTGGTGTTCTCATCCACAAGCGCTTGCTTAGCCTGGGAAAGCCTGGAGTCAAAGTTCTTCTCCCGAGAGACCATTGCCCCAGCACAGCGCCAGCTAGCAGTCAAAGACAAAAACCCCTGAAGAAAAAATGAGTTAGGAAAGGAAGTTTAGCATAAATGACAAAGCAGCAAAAGATGACTTACGCTGGCTATCTCATTCAACCCTCTGTTAATGATTTTGTTGATGTCCATTGTGGTCGTGTCATTGATGGCGGTCTGGCTGCATTTGTGCTTCGAGAGCCGGTATGTTCTCTCCCTGGCCATGCCAACTATGTGGCTGGACAGTGGGCCTTCAGACAGGTGGTCCAAGGTCTCTTTGTCTACGGCCTTTGAGGAAGATCGAGGATTGGCAGGTGCGGGAGTCTGCTGCTCGGGGGCAGGCGGATGTGGTAGGTCCTCCTTGGAAGGGGCTGTGGCAGGGGTATCTTCTGTCCGGGCATTCTTTGAAGGGGTTTTGCTACTTTCCCCTCGAGCCCTTTTACTGTCCTTCTTCGGGACAGAAGAATCAGCAGCAGCATGGTAGTGGTCGAAGAAGTCCCTGGAGTCCATACCTGCACAAAGAGAAACAATCCAAACAATGAGATTAAAGGGTCGCGAGAAAGCAGAGATTAGAGTAGAAGAATTACAAAAGTAAGATACCCGAGCTACACCTACTGGTCGTAACATTATCTATTGGACTACCTAGTTCCTGGAAGAAATCTGAATTTAAAGAAGGGGCGTTCCTAAAGTTGCCATCCCCATCAAATAGATGAGAAGGGATTGGCAGATTATTCAAAAACAAGAATGGTGTACCGTATACATCCGACGAGTCGTCAGACTGTTCGGCAGGCTCAGCAGCCTTTTGTTTCCCCTTGCCCTTGGGGACCGACGGTTCTGCTGCTCGGTGGGGAACAGCAGGTTCCCTGATTGTAACCCCAGTTGGCCTCCTACTAGGGGGAGGCACCTGAGGTTGTTGCTCGGGTCCCTGCTCAGGTCCCACATCAGCATGAACACCACCCGCCGTGGGTTCGTTGGTCGTAGGTTGGGAGCCCTTAAGGCCAGCCAACCTAAGGTTAGCCTCATTGATCAAGTTTTTTACACTCTTAGCAGCATTTGACGTACTGGCTAAGAGTGCTTCCCTCGACTCCATTCCTGGAGTGGGGGTTGGGCGTAACCATGGACCTGGAACACAATGGAACAGTGAAGCATTACGATAAGAAAGATTTCAAGCGCAGGAACTACCGTTTTAAGGATCATTATTTTCCTTACCTCCTCGAGTGAAGGCTAGATTGTCCGCGGTGATGTCAGGCATTAGGAAGTACTCCATATGATACTTCCCCACGCTGCAGATATGAGTGGTCTCGGACAGAAAAGTGCGACCGATCTCCTGGTGGCAAAAATGGAAAAACCCCATACCATCTTGGTTGGGGTTGGACTTGAGGTCAAACAGATAATTGACCTCGTGAGGAGAAGGAGCTGGCCATTTCTTGAGTTTATAAAGGATATAGAGCGCGGCCAGCATCCTATACTCGTTCGGGGTAATTTGAAAAGGGGCTACCCCAAAGTAGTTTGCCACCCCTTGGAAAAATGAATGAAGAGACAGGGTGGCACCCGCCTCGATATGGTATCTCGACCAGGCGCTATAAGCCCCCCCTGGCAGGTTGGCTCGCTGGTCGATGGAAGGTCTGACTAGGGTTACCCCCGTCAGATTGTATTTATTTATATAGTTGTTGATCATGCAAATTGTCACCATACTTGGGGATACCACGTGCCACTCGACAGCCGGCTGGTCGGCATGGCGAGGACGGGCACGCCTCTGAACTTCGGTTTTAGGAGGGAATTCACCTCGACCACTGGTCGAGGGAGCATCAGCAAGAGGCTGACTTGGAGAGTAAGGGTTGCGTCTTTTTCTAGCCTTAGTTTTTGTTCTTGCCATTTTCTGGGTAGGAGCTGGTGGAGGATTTGGGTTAGAACGTGAAAATGGAATTTTTGGAATCAGCGTGGATGGATTCTCCTCGCCCTCGAGCAGTTGGGCCAAAAGTTCGTCTTTGATAGGTTTTTCTCCCCCCTAAGGGTCTTGCATATGAACTGCAAGCAAACAATGGAGGAGATAAGACACAATCTGTGAAGTAGTGGGAGGAGTTGGGATAACGTTGATCGTGCCTAAATAACCAGCAACATCCTAGTCGTACACTAACTTCAACGTGGGTAGTTTAAAAGATGGATAAAAACAAGAAGGACAGAAAAATGTTTTCTGAAAAGAACTTTTTCAACTCCTGAAGGGCGGGAAAATTTTTTAGTTTTTTCACCTGGCTTAAAGGTTGAATCTTTTGTCAACCTAACGTCCTAAATCAGAGATTCTATATATCAAAGTATTGACTTAACCTATACAAGGCATAAAGACGCGCTTTTACCAAGCAGTAGGAAGTTCATACAAAAAAACCCTAAAAACCCTATTCAAGAATGCAGAAATATCAGAGCATAAAGACGGCATGCATGGCGTAATAGAAAACTTAAAGGATGGAGTCCTTACCTAAGAGAAGATGGAGATTCCGAAGAAAATGAAAACTCAAACTGGAAAACCTTCGGCTAGGCATCGAACTGGTATTCGAAGCTCTGAACTCTGGTGCAAGTTCTTGAAAGTTTTGGCAAAGATGGTGACTAAAATTTTCTTAAAGGGGAAGAAAGGCCTACTTATAGGGGTCGAAGGGATAGCCAAAAGGCAGTAATCATCACTTCCCACTTTCAAAACGTGGAGGAGTGCATCAGCCGTCAAAAGTGTCTTTTTGGAAACTGAAAAGGCTTGATTAGACATAATTATGTCACGGTTTTCAAGAATGCACAGGGATTCTGACAGACATCATGGGAATGTGAACGGTTGTTCCTTTAAGTTTCTTTATTGCTGGTCGCAATAAACAAACTTGGGGGCAAATGTTATCCCAAAAATCAGAAGTGAATGACATGGCAAGCATTAATTACACGTGGTTGACACCTGGCAGAATCTGTGCTCGACTATTGACCAGGAAAACACCTAATGTCACGCGACCGATTTCTTCATACGACCAGCCTGGTCGTATGCGCATTATACGCGGAGGAGATCTTAGGCAGTTAAGATGAATTCCGAAATTATCTCCCCTGATTTCCTGAATATCCGACTATTTAGGAAAGAATATCTGTAACAATTAAATGTAAATCTTCCCTGAGCTTATAAATAGAAGAAAAGGGCTCAGGGAAGGGGATCTGATCCTTTTCTTTTGAGCAAAAAAGGTCATTTAAGATAAAAGAGAGATTACATTAGAATAATTGTATTTTCTTCTTCAAAGGTTAGTGAAACTCATTGAACCCTAGTTCTTTGATCACCCCTTTGGATCTTATATCAATAACAATTCAAGTGGACGTAGGTTATTACCAGATCTTGGGGCCGAACCACTATAAACTCTTGTGTTCTTATTATTTTCGTCATCACGTTCTTTTCAACATATTCATTCACGTCAAGCATATTCTAACTCCGTGTCAGTTGGCCAAAATCTGGGTCAACAAGTAGAAACCCCCAAGGATTTCCTGAGGGAATCAAACCTAACCGTATCCAGGGTTTTTGTGAAAATATATGCAATTTTTTTGTCAGTCTCAATATATTCTAAGACCAAAGTTTTATTTCCAACAAGTTCATGATAAAATGATTAAGAATGTCAATGTGTTTAGTGCAAGAGTGTTGAATGATTTTTTGAGATATTAATTGATCTAGTATTATAACAAAAAATAATCAAAGTGTCAAGATCAAACCCATAATCTATCATCATTTGTTTCATCCACAACAATTTAGTGCAACAACTTTCTGCAGCTATGTACTCAGCCTCGCCAGTTGACAAGGAGATTGAATTTTTTCTCTTGCTATGCCAGGAAACCAGATTGTTCCCTAGATAGAAGCATCCACCACTTGTACTTTTTCTGTCATCTGCATTGCCTGCCCAATCAACATCACTAATACAAACAAGGTTAGAATTAGTTTCTTAAGAATACCATATTCCATACTCAAGAGTACCATACACATATTGATTGATTCTCTTCACAGTTGTCACATGGATTCCATAGGATTCCCTTGATATTGAGCACACACCCCAACACTGTTGCTAATGTGTGGTCGACTAGCCGTGAGATACATAAGACTTCCAATCATGCTTCTGAATAGTATTGGATCTACCTTTAAACCATTTTCATTCTTGATCAGTTTTATTGTGGTCCCCATTGGTGTTTTGGCGTGTTTGGCAGACTCCATACCAAATTTCTTGACCAAATTTTTGGCATACTTACTTTGAGAGATGAAGGTTCCATCTTCTGACTATTTGACCTGCAATCCTAGGAAGTAATTTAACTCACCTACCATGTTCATCTCAAACTAATCTTTCATTTTCTTGACGAATTCTTGCACTTTAGAGTTAGAACTGGAACCAAAAACAATATTATCGACATAAATTTGAGCAATAACAATGTCAGAATCAACGTTTTTAATGAACAAGGTTTTATCAACTCCACCTTTTCTATAACCATTTAAAACAAGAAATTGAGTTAACCTTTCATACCAAGCTCTGGGAGCTTGTTTGAAACCATAGAGAGCCCTTTTGAGTTGAAAAACATGATCAGGAAAATGGGGATCTTCGAATCCCTTTGGTTGTTCAACAAATGCCTCTTCATTCAAGATATCATTCAAAAATTCAGATTTGACATCCATTTGGTACAGTCTAAAACCAACAATGCAAGCCATAGCTCCATATCCTAATAGACTCATGTCTAGCAACAAGGGCAAAGGTTTCATCAAAGTCTGGTCCAACCCTAGTTCCAACTGATAACCTCGACCGTGGCGGACGAACAGGGCGCATATGTACACTCTGCCCATGAATCTCTCCAACTCATGGCTGGTCCAGCTTCTCATTTCCTTTACCTGCACCATTTAGCACCCGTGAGTCATGGCTCAGCAAGAAAACATAATCATGCTTATAAGCAGTACATTATCATATCACAAATTCAAAATTAGTATACCCTATAGTAATAACCCTACTCATGCATGCAATCAATCCATCTAAGTGATTATAGAGTCACACTAGGCCTATTGCCCAATTTCTCAGATAACCAACCTTAGAGTTGGCCCAGCAGGTCTAGTGCTTAACATTGCAGACGACCCTAGGGGTGTTCAAGCGTATATCTCGCTTCTGGGTTGGCTTAACCCTATCGGCCAGTGTTTAGAATGTTACTACCGCCCTCGACTTATAAGCTGAGTCCCTTAACCTTCGACTGATAATCGTGTCTTTTAACATTCGACTGATAAGTCGAGTCTCTTAACTCTCAACTGATAAGTCGAGTCTTTTAACCTTTGACTGATAAGTTGAGTCCTTAACATTCGATTGATAATTCGAGTTTGTAGCCTTTGACTGATAAGTCGAGTCTTTTAACCTGCAACTGATAAGTCGAGTCTTTAACCTTCGATTGATAAATCGAGTCTTGTTGACGCAATTTTTTTGCCAATAATAAGAAATAAAATGGGTAGATTAGTGCTTAATAGTAAACCATAATGAAATAACAAGAAATCACTCAAAAGCATTGAACTCTTACGTGGTTCAGTGGTTAAAATCCACCTAGTCCACGAGTCAATATTATAACTATTTCTCTCTCTATTTTGGTAGAGTTTCGATAATACAGAATAATGGCCCCCTTTCCTATCCAATATTCCCAGTGTTTATAAGGGAATTCCATGGACATGTTTGGGTAACCATGTAAACAAACCGCATAACTACACATATGGTTTATAATTAATACAAATTATTTCCATTTACATTGGGATATGATTTGATAACATAATAAACACGTTCCTGCTATCTCGGGTAATAAATGACATAAATACGATGCAGCCTGGTCATTAATGAGTGTATAGAGAATCCCTGAGTCTCTTGGGATCCTTCAGTATGCGTTATATCTAGGTCCTCACGAGCTGAATACCTCATACGAGCTCAGGCTTGATAGCTTATCTGACTCCGAACTCGTGCTTGATAGTTATCTAACCCTCAGCTCGTAATAAGTCCAGGATGCCTAACATTTGATCTGGCCATTATGAATCTCGACTTGTTCACATGGTTAATAATCAGATATTCTACTTGGTTATCTTTCCACATATTTACCTACCAGCTGTACCCAAGCTGAGTGAGTGAACTCGTGCTAAAATTAGGGTACAACATTTGCCCCCCAGCTCCTGCTCGTGTTTGATGTCGTTTTTTTTTACATACACAGTAAGGACTTTTAGACTATTGTCACACAAAAAGCGTACTTTCCTGCTACTCAAGTACTGGACACGTGGCCTTCTGTGATTGGCGTCTTTCAGGTTTCGAGGACTGAAATAATTGTCCTGTCAACTTTTTGCCGCCATCTGGTCAATTTAACCTTGGCCCTTGGATCTCAAGCTAACCCAATTAGATGGCCCAAATTAATTTTCGTAATTTACGTATAAATAGGGTGATCAGTCCTCAAACCTCACCATCTTTGTATTAAAAAAATATCTCCCTTTTCAAACTCTCAAGTTTCCTTTCTTCTTCTCCAGAATTCCCAAAACTTTTCATCGTATCCCAAACCTTCATAAGCTTTCCAAGAGCTTCCCATGGTCGTATCTACACCCTCTTCGAATCGAACATATTTCATGTAAGTATGTTATCCCTTGGTTTGAAAAGTTTTTTTATTATTATTATCCAATGAGATTTTTTTTTTCAACAATGTTCATTTTTTGGTATCGTTAGGCTATTTCTAAGTGCTAATAGGAAATAGGTTTCGGTTTAGGCTCCATGAGCGAACCCAAACGTATTTTAGAAATAAGACATTCATAAAACTGGGCAAATTTTTGGGTTAATCTGGGGTAGCCCTAATGGCATTAAACCCAATAATGCCCTCCTAGCACACTAATCAAGGCCCTTAAGCCTCATTAGCGAATTTGGGGTCGTTACATGAAAATAACCGGCTATGTGGTTAGTTGGTGAGAACTTGATATGCATAAAGTGGTTCAATTATTTTATTTGCGAGTTATGAGTATATGAGCTTTGGCGTTGATAGACTGTAGTGAAAGCGTATTGTATTTTGACTGAAAATCTAGATTAATATTTTAAATAGCATGATTGTTTTTCCTGAGAATTATATATGCATAGCAGTCTTGAGTGTTGGATTTGGTTGGTTATGTCAACTTGGTTTGTTTAGGTTTAAGTCTAGTTAGATTCTTTACTCGAGGGCGAGTAAAGGTTTAGTTTGGGGGAGTTTGATAAACGAGTTTTAGGCCCGTTTAGGGTTTAGTTTTTATGAAGGTTTTCATTAGTTTAGGGCTATTTTATTGCATAATTATGCTCGTTTGCTCATGTTTCAGGTTTTTCATGCTAAGATGGTGAAAATAGTGGAATGAAGTGAAAGTGGAAGAAAATGGAGTTATTTTTGGAGAAAATTGCATCTTTCGGGAGCAATATGTTCGAGTAACAATTCTATAAATAGCGCTACAGCGCTAACAAAGTAGCGCTACAGCGCTAGAAAAGAGAAAATTTAAAGTGTTGAATCTATAAGTAGCGCTACATCACTATAATACGAGCGCTACAACACTATAATACAAGCACTACAACGCTATCAAGAACTGAAGAGTAGCGCTACAATACTAGCGCTACAGCACTAGTGCACCAAATTTTGAGGCAATTCGACTATGTTAATAGCGCTACAGCGCCCAAAATCTAGCGCTACAGCGCTATTGACGCAATTTTTAGATTTTTAGCCACTTTTTAAAGAACAAAGCGGTATTTTCACTTGGGAGCCTTGGAAAACTATTTAAGGGACATTATTCTGCGAATTTAGGAAGTTGTTTTAGTTTTATAAACCCTAGATTTAGAAAAGGCTGCTGTAATTAGAGTTCTTTTTCTGGTTTATGAATTTCTAGATTTCTTCTTCATCTGAATTCTTTAGGTTATTTTCTATGAACAATTATTTGAATTTTATTGTCATCATGTTATCTATGAACTAAATCCATTATCTAGGGATTAATGTAGTCACTTGAATTTCAATTTAATTTTACTATGATGTTCTATTGATACTTCTTCTCTATTCTAATTTATATAATGTTTGCTTAATGCTAGTAAATACTTGATCACTATTTACTTGATTTAATCGTTTTTATTCAAAATTCGAAAGATGAGAATTGAATATGCTATCATTATATAGACATAGGTTGCATATTAGACAAAAGTACATGTATGACTTGTGTAGTAATTAGGTTTCCATGCTTAATGCCTTCTATATGTTTATCACAGAAATGTAGAAAACCTGCATATAGACTGAGATCTTATATCTTGAAAAAGAATAGGAATCAATTATGTTAACCTGCTATTAGAATAGGAAGAAGAGATCTAGAATTGATAAGTAAAATTATTAGAATGAAAAGTTGATGAAATTAATTCCTAAGCTTTTTATTATTGATTTTTAATTCGTTAATTTATTATTCCCTTTCCAGTTATTTAAAAAGTTCATAGTTTAGAATTATTCATCTTAATTTTAATCACCAAATAGAATGTAAAAAACATTTATTGGTAATTCGTTAATAGTCTTTGTGGGACGATCTCTGTTTTTACAGACTTTAATACTTGGCACAACTACATATACTTGCGTACAGATTTCACAGATCATGCTCCCAGTTATCCTCAAGCTTCCCTCTTCCTAGAGGCCTTGCTAGCCACTGAGGACACCAATGAGGAAGAGACCGAGGTGCCTCTCGTGCAAAAAAGGCGAGCTCTTGAGGCCGATCAGGGACCCGACCCTGTCTGATCTACGTCAGGGATTGAAACTGTCCCCTCCGGCCAAGGTAACCCATACCTATTTAGAGAGTTAGATCGGGTTGCTGCTAGCTTTAGGTTAGTATGTTTTAATCCCAACCAGCTTGTTAGCCGCCATCCCACTGATCTGGATCTAAATGTAACACTCCTCCAATGCGTGGATCGCTTGGTGGTACGCTATGACCACAGCTATCCCAGATGCACCGTTGTAGTTGATAACACACTAAGCTTTAGATCCTCTATCTTTAAAGAATATGGGACTAACCTTAGGACTTGGACTTCTCTGCTCCAGGATGCATTTGCTCCTGGGTTCAGGCAGTACGTAGATGAATCCAGCCCCGAGGAGGGACCTGAACCCCCTAGGATCTAAGAGATTGTAGCCTTAGATTCCCCCTCCTCTTCGTTAATCCCAGAGTTGGAGGTCGTGCCTAGCCTGGTCCATACACCCAAGCTGATCATAATAGATTCCTCCCCCAGCCCAGAGGGTAGGATCCTTATTCCCCTTTTTTAATATAACTTTGAAAGATTACTCATGTGAATTAACTCCTCTTTGTTCTTTCCAGGTGAAGAGATGGAATCGATAGGAGCTCCTGACTTAAGGAGTGCCTTTCAGGCTAAAAGGTTCAAAACGAGTCTCGTCGTGAAGAGGCCCAGGTTAGTGAAGAAGGCCACCCCTAAAACGGGGATACTACAAAATCCCCCTCTAAGGGTAAAGATGCAAGCTCTCCTTGAGAGCCAGCTCCGATGACAACTGTCACCGTTTGGTAAGTTCCTCTTCCTCCTCCTCGCCATGTGCCTCCACATCCCCAAGTAATTCAAACCAAGGGCCCCATTGTCCGGATACCAGTTGAGCCACACGATTTGGATAAGATCCCTAAGGCCTTTCCGGGTATAGTGTATGATACAGTGAGTCACATGGTGGGGCATGCCTATAAAGTTAGTGCTAGGGATCTGAGGGCCATAGAGGAGCACAGCCCGGAGGATGTCCTTGAGTCTGCTATGGGGATGAACCTCACGGTGAGTCCTTCTCCCACCTCTGATTTTTTTTCTTTACTATGTGTTCTTCCTCTTTGTTTTTTACTTGCTTGGTAATTTTGTAGTCCGTCCTGACCCAATACTGAAGCATAGCTCATGCTAAGGCCAGAAACGAAGAGCTCTGAGCTGAGCTGGTCGCAGCCAAAGTTGCCCTAAATGCTGCTCAGGAGAGTGAGCACGCCGCCAAAGCTGCCCTGACAATTGCTCAAGAGAGTGAGCATGCTGCTAAGGCTGCTCTTATCTCTTCCCAAGTAGGCGACCAGTTTGGAAAGATTTCATTGTCAGCCTCTCAAGCTCAGGTCGCAGAGGCGAACTATAGTGCTGAATAGCTTCAGGCCGAAAATGGCGAACTCAAAGCGAAGCTAGTCGAGGCCAAAGTTAAAGCCAAGGAGGAAGCGGGGTTTTCATCGTCAACAATGGAGGAGATGCTTTACCATTGTTGGGCTTTCAACCAGGATGGGAACTTCTCCTTCATGGAGCCTAGGTTGTGGGATCCATATCTTGCTAAATTCAAGACTCAGCTTTCGCAAGAACCCTCAGAAACTGGTGAGGCTTCCGGAGCAGCGAAGGGAGATGGTGAGGAGGTTACTTCAGCAAGGCGAGCTGACGGAGCCCAATGATCTTATTTAAGATTTTCTTTTGTAATCATTATCATTTTCCAACAACCCCTTGGGATAAAAACAACTACCTTCGAGCTTAGCTCGAGGTTTTTTTTTCAATATACATCTGACTTGTAATTTATGTGTCTCCTTTATTATTCTCATGTTTATGAATTCTTATACTTTTGCACATTCGAAATCTTAAGGATCATCTTTAGATTGAGATAGATTATATCAATCTTGGGTGTATTCGTGGTTCTGCTCGCTTATTTGTATCGTACATGTTAAGAATCAGGCCTTGGACCTGGTTATATCTAGGGTTTTTAATAAGCTTAATATCATTATACCTGTTGAGAATCAGGCCCCAGACTTGGTTATATCCAGCATTTCAAATGAATTAAACTTAGTTCGCTCTAGGTTAATTGAAAACTCAAGCTTTAAAAAGTCGTTGAATAATCAATTTTTTCCAGGTTCTAAGCTTCAGACCTGGTTATATCCATGGTTTTTAGTTGATTTAAACTTAGTTCGCGCTAGGTTAATTGAAAACTCAAGCTTTAAAAATTCGTTGACTAATCAATTTTTTCCAGCTTCTAAGTTTCGGACCTGGTTATATCTAGGGTTTTAGATGATTTAAACTTAGTTCACGCTAGGTTTATTGAAAATTCAAGCTTTAAAAATCAGTTGAATAATCAATTTTTCCCAGCTTCTAAGTTTTTAATCTTATCCGAGTAGGCTTAATTTAAAAAAAAAAAAAAAAAACTCATTGTCCTCAGTTATGTGCCCCCCAAGTAACCAGGAAGTATAAATTTTCCTTGTTGCTTTTACAATTATAAGAACACGAGCTCGCAATAATAAAACTAGGAAATTGTTATTTAATAATCCATCTGTTATTTAATTGAAGCGGCTTTTATAAACAAGCCTTACATTGATGGTGGTACTATTGATAATACTTTTTCAAGTGAAGAGCATTCCAGGTCCATGGGACTACTTCCCCATTCAGTCGAGCTAGCTTAAAAGTTCCCTCGCGTAAGAGTTCTACGATTTGGTACAGTCCTCAGTTCGGGCCCAACACACCATCCTTGGGGTCTTTGTTCGCCAAAAAGACCCTTCTGAGAACCAGGTCACCTAATCCAAGTCTACGCCCCTTGGATTTTGAATTGAAATAGTAAGTGATCTTTTGTTGATAATGGGAGAGTTGTAACTGCGATTCTTCTCATTTTTCTTCGATCAGATAGAGAGATGCATTAAGTAGCCCATTATTATGTTCTTGATCAAATGTCCTTTGCCTGTGAGTAGTTACCATGCTTCAATTGGAAGCATGGCCTCGCTTTCGAAAGTTAGGGAAAAAGGAGTATGCCCCGTGGAGGTCCTATGAGAAGTTCGGTAGGCCCCAAGTACTTGCGGGAGCTGTTTGGGCAATAATCCCTTGGCTTCGTCTAACCTCTTCTCCAGGCTCGCCTTAAGGGTCTTATTTACAGCCTCGACTTGCCTGTTGGTTAGTGGGTATGCTACCGACGAGAAACTCTTTGTTATGTCGTATATTTCACAAAAGTTTGTGAAGAGATCATTATCGAACTGCGTCCTGTTATCTGACACGATCTTCTTAGGGAGTCCAAATTGGGAGATGAAACTTTTCACCATGAAATCCAGGACTCTCTTTGAAGTGATGGTTGCCAGAGGTTCTGCTTCTACCCACTTCGTGAAGTAATCGATCGCCACTACCGCATATCATACTCCTCCTTTTCCCATAGGTAGGGAACCTATCAGATCAATTCCCCATGCTACAAATGGCCACGGGGAGGAAATCATTGTTAGCTCAACTGGAGTAGCTCGGGAAACTATGGTGAAATGCTGGCATTTTTCACACTTCTGAACATACGAGATCGAATCTTTCGTTAAAGTAGGCCAAAAATAGCCCTGTCTTAGTACTTCAGCGCCAGGTTTTGCCCCCCAGCATGATCTCCACAAAAACCTTAGTGTATTTCTTTGCATAATGGTTTTGGCTTCCTCAGGTAGAACACATCGCAGGAGAGGCAATGAATGACCACGCCGATATAAGGTCCCATCGACTATTACATACCTTGGAGCGTGATAGAGTAATTTTCTCGCGTCTTTTCTATCGTCAGATAACTTTCCAGTTGTGAGATATTCCATTATAGGAGTCATCCAGGTTGGTCATATGTTAATCATTCTGACCTCCGTTGCTTCTCTTGTTACACTTAGGCTCTCCAAGAACTCCACTGGCACTACATTTAATGTTTCAGCCTCTTTCGTGGTAGCATGTCGTGCCAAAGCGTCAGCATTAGAATTCTGCTCGCGGGGTATCTGTTCAATAGAGTTGTACTCAAATTTAGAAAGTTCCCCCTTTACCTTAGCTAGGTAGGCCACCATCTTGATGCCTCGAGCTTGGTACTCCCCCACTACCTGGTTTACCATAAGTTTTGAATCATTGTAGCATTGGATGGCTTTTGTAATGCCCCAAACTCTAGGGACCGTTACAGTGTGCCTTGTAACCAGTGCTAAACTCGCTAATCGAGTTATTTGGCCAAAATCGTGTAACTAAGTATGATTAGCGGTTTAGGGATTAAAATTTTTGGTTAAGATGTAACGTTTCATTAGAACGTTTAATGTATACATTGGGATCTCAAAAATATAATTTCAGAGTCTATTACAAGAAAATATTTACAACAGGCCGATCTAAGCGGCAAAACAGGGTTAACTCTAGTTCCTCTTTCAACCCTCAGTCGTGGCATTCGAGCAGCTACATATGTACACTTCGTCACCTAAGCTCTCCAACTCAAGGATGGTCCAACTTTCTTTTGCCTTTACCTGCACCACATAGCACCCGTGAGCCGAAGCCCAGCAAGAAAACTTAATATGCTCATGAACAGTTATAACATGTCATCAAATCATAAGGCACACGCCTAGCAGATATAGCCATATTCCAGCAGGCAAACAAATCCACGTAATGTTGAGTATAACACATCAACCAATGACCATAATAGCCATCCAGGGCTTTTAGCCCCAACAGAAGAGTGACAATGGTACAATCACGGAGGTGGGTTCCGTTCCCAATAGCCATGTGACGATAGGGCACCGGAGCTTATAGATAAGTGCTCCTTTCACTAGCTTAACAAGATAAGTATCTGGTGAAATAGTCACCAACATAAACCTGTCGAGTAGATAAGTGATCCTTTCACTAGCTTAGATAGGATAGGTGCATGATGACTAGTCACCAACATAACCTTCCTCATAACCATAGAGTCATAACCCTAGAACATCGTTCCCTAGCCATGTGACAAGCAGTCACCTAGGCCTTAGGCCCTTGCTCTGAGTAACTAGTCCTAGACTAGCCAAGCGCTTATACATTTCATCGACCTTAGGGTCGGTCCAGCATTAATACCCCATATGAGTCATTCAATGCTAATATCGATTAGATCTTATCTTCATTCGGCCCTGCGTTCAGGACGCTTATGCCGTTTCTGACTCTTTGGTCAGTATCCCTACTAGTCAGTGCCATAAACAAGTAAGCAATGCCACCAAACATATATCACATATCCATTATCCAAATACAAGGCATTCATCATGCTTAATTAACAAGTACTAGCACAATTAGGATCATGCATAAACACAGAGGCTCAAGCTCTGAACAATATCATACTCAGTATACAAAGCATGTCCTAACCACATGTTTCTCGTGCATCATATGCATCATATTTAACCACTTGACATGCCTCAACAAGAATCATGCATGCCACATTTAATAATCCAACATGCATCAATAATAACCATGCATGTCGCATATACACAGGGTGCAGTTTTCTTACCTTAGGCTCGAGCAAGAACTAGTAAAAGAACTACCCTTGAGAACGATCAATCCTTTAGCGATCACCTAGTCATAACCAAATACAATCTCCGATTAATGAAAATCAACAAAGATAGGGTCTTGACCTAAACCCCACTCTCAGGACCTCGAAACATGCCCACACGGTGAGTAGATTCGATCCCGGGCCTTAAGGATTGAAACCCCGAGCCAAAAACCCTTAAAAACACTCAAAACAGGGTTCTGAAGAAGCAGAGTAGCGCTACAGCGCTACCCTCCTAGCGCCCCAGCGCTCTTCTCAGAACCACAAACCGCCCTTCACTTCCTGAAGGTAGCGTTGTAGCGCCCTATACTGGGCGTTGTAGCACTACCTTCAGTCAGAAAATTCCCAGAAATCTCCTCCTTCGATTCTACCATTTCCAACCCAAATCAAAAGCTTCCAAACATCAAATTCAGTCCTAAATGAACCCAAATACCACCTCCACATGTCTTAGGCACCACAACCCCAAGAACCCTAGCCAAAACTCCAATCACTTCCCCACCTTCCAACCCAAAAACCAGCTGAAACTTATCTTGGAAAACAGAGCAAAAGCAAGAGTTCTATTGGCTAAAAACTCACCTCAATCTCAGCAACACACCCTCTTCAATGGTGGAGCATAACCCTAGCTTATCCCAACTTGGTTCCTTGGCTTGATTCCTCAAACAAAGCTTGAAAATCCAGAGAGAAATGAGGGAGAAAACCTATCGGGAGAGAAGGAGAAAGGAGACTCTGTTTTTGTTACTCTTCTACAGCCTTAATGGCTGATATAAATCCTTTAGGGGGGAAAAGACCTAAATGCTCTCAAGTCTAAAATAAAACCTTAATAGCCACGAAGGGTAAACCTGTCCTTTCGCACCTATTTCGTTAATCATAATTAACACCCTCCAATTCCCGTTATTCTCAATATTCTCACATACCAATAATCCATATCCCATTACCCTTTAATTCCCGGTAATGCTCTAATCATTAAACTCACCCCGAGACTCACCCCGAGCCCTGAACTTAAACCCGTTATGACCAAACCGCACACTTGCATACCATGATCGTCTCATGCCAAAAAGCTCGAAAAAATCCACATATAATGTGGTACCATTCATAACTCACCCACATGCACGAAAATACACAATTACGCCCTCAATAGGCCATATTACCAAAATGCCCTTGTAATTATAAATACACCCATATGCATGCATTTATCATCATATTATAATATAATTCACATAAACATGCATATGATCACTAAACAACATAATAAATCAATTATGGCCCTCCCGGCCTCCTAATCAAGGTCCTAACCCTTATTAGGAAATTCGGGGCATTAAAACTTTTGCCTTCAGCTCTTTCGCCACCCTTAGCCCTGCCAATAAGGCCTCATATTCTGCTTCGTTGTTGGATGCCTCAAATCCAAATCTTAGAGCTATGTGGAATCGATGTCCCTCTGGCGAGATTAAGATTATCCAAGCTCCTTATCCGTTCTCATTCAACGATCCATCAATGAAGATTTTCCATAATTCCTATGTCGGCTCCCTCATGAGCTCGTCTTGAAAATCGGTGCATTCAGCCATAAAATCAGCAAGGGCTTGACTCTTGATTGAAGTCTGTGGCATGTACAATATCTCGAACTGGCTAAGTTTGATGGCCCATTTTAAAAGACGTCCCGACGTTTCAGGTTTTCGCAAAACCTGCCTTAAAGGTTGGTTGGTTAAGATGTTGATAGAATGGGACTGGAAGTATGGCAAGAGCTTTCTGAAAGCCAATACCAAATAGAATGCCAGCTTCTCTATCAGTGGGTATCGCGACTCAGCTCCGAGGAGCCTCTTGTTTACGTAATGCACTAGTTTTTTAGCACAGTCTTCTTCTCGAACTGACACGACACAGAATGCATTCTCTGTCATGGCCAAATAAAGGAACAGAGACTCTCCAGGTATTGGTTTAGATAATACTGAGGGCTCGGCCAGATGCGTTTTTAGGTCGTGGAATGCCACTTCACACTCTTCGATCCACTCAAATTTCTTGTTTCGTCTAAGCAAGTTGTAGATTGGCAGACACTTGTCAATGGATTTAAAAATGAAGCGATTCAAAGCCATCACCCTTCCAATTAGGCTTTGAACTTCTTTTCGCGACCTGGGTGAAGACATTTCCAATAACGATATGATTTTTTTAGGATTCGCCTCTATTCCCCTCGTGTTGACTATGAACCCCAGAAACTTTCCATATGCCACCCCCGAAAGTGCATTTTTGGGGATTCAGCTTCAAGTCATATCTCCTCAATATTCCAAAACATTCTTCCAGATCAGATACATGGTTATTGGCAGTCTTCGATTTGACAAGCATGTCACTTCCAAATTTCTCCCGATCTGGTTAGCGAACATTTTGTTGACCAAGCATTGGTATGTAGCGCGACATTCTTCAATCCGAATGGCATAACTTTGTAACAATATATGTTATGCTTGGTCATAAAACTAGTATGCTCCTGGTCCACAGGGTTCATCGCAATCTGGTTATATCTAGAGTACGCGTCCATAAAAGACATGAGCTCATGACCTATCGTGGCATCTACCAATTGGTCAATCCTAGGCAGTGGGAAACAGTTCTTGGGACAAGCCTTGTTTAGGTCAGAGAAGTCGATACAGGTTCTCCAATTCCCGTTCGGCTTCGGGACTAGCACGGGATTGGCAACCCATATCGGGTATTTTTCCTCCCAGATAAACCTGCATTTTAGTAACCGAGCTACTTCTTCCTCAAGGGCTTCAGCTCAGACCGTTCCCAAAAGTCTCCATTTTTGGGATTTTGCAGGCACATTCTTGTCCAAATTTAGAGTGTGCATAATTATATCGGATTGATTCCTACCATATACTCATGTGACCAAGCGAAGACATCCAGGATTTTTTGTAAAAAATTGACCAGCTCCGTCTTTCTTTTGTCGTCAAGAGTCTTTCCAATCTTTACGACTCTTGAAGCTTCTTTGGGATGATGTTTACTTCCTCGAGCTCTTCTATGGCTTTTAGCTCTGATTTGTCTTTGCCTATCCGTGGGTCAATGTCGTTGCATTAGGCGACCTTACTATCCTCTTCTTGCTGAGGTTCTTCCGTCCCACAAGTAACTTATACTTTATGGGGCTCCTCACCTCCATCATTTATGACCATCGCTTGCTGCCCGGGTTGTGATTTTCCCTTCATAGAAATGCTATAGCATTCCCTGGCAGCGAGCTGATCGCCTTTGACCGTGCATATCCCCGTAGCTGAGGGGAATTCATTGCCAGGTGGCGGATAGAGGTTATGGCTTCAAATGCCATCAGCGCAGGTCGCCCCAAAATCGCATTGTATGCGGTCGAACAATCGATTACCACAAACTCGAGTACTTTGGAAACAGTTCGTGACTCTTCTCCCAATGTCACCACCAGTCTGATTGTCCCGATGGTTGTTGACCCTTCACCCGAAAACCCATACAAAGTCATTAAGGTCGCCTTCAAATCAGTTACGGATAATCCCATCTTTTCCAAGGTGGACCTGAAAAGTAGATTTACAGAGCTTTCGCTATCCACTAGAGTTCTTCAGACCCTTCGGTTAGTGAGCTGAACGGTTACCACCAGCGGATCATTATGTGGAAATTGGACGTGGCTAGCCTCCTCTTCCATGAAAATGATTGGTTGCTTTTCCAATCGCTGTTGTTTTGATAATTATTGCTCTGGGACAAACTCCACCCATTTATGAGCCTTCAGTTCGTTAATGTACCTCTTTTGGGCCCCGCTACTCGTGCCCGCCAAATGTGGCCCTCCCGCAATAGTGGTTATATCTCCCCCTACTATCGGAGGGGGTTCAACCTGATTTGCCTGAGCTCAAGTTTAGCCTATTGGAGCTTCAAGGACTGATTAAGGGTTCTGCCCGGAGGGCTAATTAGGGACAACCTGATTTCAGGCGTACTGGGCCAACTGTCCAGCTCTGATGAGAGTTTTGATCTCATCCTTCAGCTGCCGGCAGTCATCAGTGTTATGACCAATGTCGTTATGGAATCGGTAGAATTTTGAGGGATCTCTCTTCACCCTCTAGTTCCTCAACGGTTCTGGCTTCTTCCATGGAAGGCAATTAGAATTTTCCATAAAAATGTGCTCCCTGGTGTCCGTTAGGTCAGTATAGGTAGCGTAGACAGGTTTGAATTTCTCCCTAGACTTGTTTTTCTTCGTCCGCTCTGGTCGCCCTCACCATTCCCCTTCCTTTTGTTATTCCCCCTTGGTTATTTTGGGAAACGGTTTGAGTCGTAGCTGCAACATCTGTTACCACTCCAACGGGTTGGATAGGGGTCTGGCTGGTTCCTGCGACAGAAGTGTTGGATTAGCTTATACAGGATCTTTATTTATTTTCATGTATATCTAATATTAAACAAATTAACACGAGATAGCCTAAAACATGTTTCTAAAATTGAATTCAAAGAGAAACAAATAATATAATACTTATAGTATACGCAGCGGAATTAAGAGTCCTTCCTTCAGTTTCTCTAACTCTTGTATCCTTTCTGTCGCAGAGTATTATCAAGAAACTGAACCGATCTTCTATTTTCTTCACAATCTTCCAATGTATCCTTAGAACCACCTAGACTAGTGTGGGCAATTCTCAACACATGAGATAGATATAGAGAGAAGAAGAGAAAATAACAAAGAGGCTTAGAAAAGGACTTGTGTTTAGAGAGAATCTAAAACTATCAGAAAATCTGACTTGTGACTTATCTGTCGTCTCTCTGAAATCTTCTCTCTAAGCACTCCTTTTATAGACTCAATTAGGCCATTTAATTTAATTAAAAAATCAATAAAATAACAGCCATTTTGAAGCCCTAGGTCGAAATTATCATGGGCTATAGGCCCGTGAAATTTCTCATTTGATTATAAGCCCATAGGACTTAAAATCAAGGCTTGTATTATTTTCTATTGATTTAATTAATTAAATAATTATTTAATTCCTTTATCAAATTAATTATTTATAATTTTAACTTTGATTTAAACTTATTTATTAATTTAGATACCAATTTATCTTAATCAATAAATCTGCCATAATTTCTCTTTTCTTCTCAAAATTACACAACTCAGTGAAATTATCCAAAATTGACCTGGTCAACTTTGATAATTCTAATTGATGATTAAATCAATTAATTGAGACTATCTAGATGATTTTATCCAAGGTACAATGGGGACCATGGGCCTATGAAATCAAGCTCCAATAAGTTATCATAAATCTAACAAATAAATTTACTAACTTATTAATTCCTCGTGACTCCACTATAGACCTGGAATTGCACTCTTGAATTCATAGAACGCTCTATAACAAATATAGATACGCTATTAATTATCCATTGTTACAACCATAATTGTCACTCAATCCTCTACAGACGGTCTACAATGAGATGGGACTAAAATACTGTTTTACTCCTCATTGTATTTTATCCTTAAAACACTTGGTTCCTTGTAAATGATATTTCAGTAAACTAATTTAATTACTGAAATGAGATCTCTATCATTTAACACCTTCAACCAAACTAAAAGGAAACCGTCGTTTCACTTCTTCATCAGAAGCTATAGATGTTCATATCTATGATTAACACTCCCACTCAATTATACTACCGAGTTCCCAAGATGTAAGTATGGGCTAGTCCGTAGGGTAAGCTGGTAACGAACAAGTCAAAGAACTCAAATAATACAATCAGTTAGAATACTAACCACTCAGAATTGAGATTGAATTGACCTATGGTCAACTATATGATATGACTAGAATAGATAATAACGGTATGTTTACTTATCTTATCAACTGTCAATATCGGTCCTGTCCGATGTAACAAATACATCCGATCTTATCTACTTTGCTAATGTTCTGGAAAGAACATAACACTGTAATGTGTAAGTAAATCATATCATAGATTGGCAAGTCAGTGTAAATCCTGTGCACTGACTAATCCTTGGACTAACTTATTTTGAACATATAATCATATTTATATTCCACTGTGATTACGTCACTATAAATAAGATTAGTTATATGCTCGGGATTTAATAGAAGTTTATATTAAACATATAATCATGAAAATAAAACATATGAGCAAAGTGATTGACCAAGTCAAAAAATGATTTCTATTCTTTTATTGATAATTAAATGAGATTACAAAGAATTTGGGTTTTAATTAGGGCATAAAACCCCAACAAGAAGCTCGCGCCTCCTCCAGGTTTATCCACTCTTGAGCTCGGGCCAAGAATTCGTCTACGATCTTAACTCATTTTCTTTGTAGTTCCTGCCATAAGTCACCCCCGATGAGGATTCCCGTTCTCGTTGCCATGAGCTTGGAACTGTCATCAACACCCCTAGCTCGTGCAGCAACATTGGCAAATCTGCTTAGATATGCTTTCAATGTTTCGCCAGGTTGCTGTGTTTACATTGGCCAATGAATCAGCCTCAACCCGAGCTGCTTGGGAAGCTCGGAATGCTTTTTTGAAATCGGAAGAAAATTTCTTCCACGAGCTTATGGAATGCCTCTTGTATTGTTTAAACCACTGCCTGGCAGGCCCGACCAAGGTTGCAGGGAACAAGATACACCTTAGATCGAGCCTGACATTGTGGGCCATCATCATGGTGTTAAACATTCTAAGGTGATCAGATGGATCTCCATCTCCATCAAACTTTGACATGTGTGGCATCCTAAAACCTACAGGATATGTTGCCGCCACAATGTTTGGAGAGAAAGGCTCGAGCTCCTCGTCTGAGTTGCAATCATTCTTTTCTTTTCCAGACAAGAGTCTTTTCATTTGCTCTTCCATTAGAGCTAGTCTCTCGAGGGTTTGGTCCCTAGTCCCTAAGTTAACTAGGGGTTGTTCAACAGCTCCCATCCTATCGTACGTGTTTGATGGGTTATTGTCCCTCCAAGCTCGAGCTTGGTTTGGTGGGGCATTCCCGTTGTCACGTACAATGGATGGACCTCCTTCATGTCGAGTATAGCTAATATCTTCATCCCGAGTTGGATACCTTCTTTGCAAGTTCAAATGATCATGCAAGTCGGGTTGCGGGTCATACCAAGGGCTTTGCGTTGAACTCAAATGATTTCTTAGGTCGCTCTTGGACCTGCCGCTACGATGACTTTCGGTCCAGTTGGTTCCGTTTGCGAAGCTTACAGCTCGCGGTTGAGATCGAGCGCCTGGATTCTCAACACGCATTCGTGGATCGGAAGTATTTGCAAATGGGGGAGGATTTCTCCTGCTGTCCCCATAAGCTAGAATATCTTGTTGAGAACGAGGTGGTGTCGGATGTCTTACAGGCGACAGATGATGCCTTATTGGTGAGGCTATCCTTGTTCCATTAGGACGGACTAAATTATCCCGCCTCTGTTCTACTCCAACGTCCTTAGGTCTCGGTGCTTGGTGATCTGATCATGGCACATAAGGATTTTTTGGAGCATTATGCCTTCGTTAGCTTGTCCCAACCCCTCCTCATGGATTGTCATGGACATTCCTGGGGACTTGTGAAGAAGGCACCAACTTGGGGTTGCAGTCCTGACTGACTGACTGACATGCTGATGACCCCTGTGATGGTCACTGGGCCGAGCATTCTAGTGATCTCGCCCCGCAAGCACAGAACTTGGAGTGGCGGTCCTGATAGATCAATTTGGTTTAGATCGGTTATTCCTGTGGGACTTATGAGACCCACTTCACCTCTTTTCGACATTAATGTCGGTTGAAAGAGGGGGTAACCAAGCCAAAACCTCCTCAATCTGCCTATTGGCCCTAGCGAGATGGCTCCTAGGCTACATGTTTTCCATCTCGATGGCAATCAAATAGCCTGGATTAGGATTTGGCGATAACGAGGCCGAACTCCCGGCATCGCCTTGACTCGCTGGTTGTTTTTCCGGACGTTGTTGAACATCCAGACCCCTTTCATTGGGAACAGCAGTATCATGGGCCTCCTGCCCACCAGATTGTTCTGCCTCATTATCATGCATTGAGCGAGTGACCACCATGATGAAAATGGACTGGAACTTGTGTAGCACTAATTTACTCTCGATGAAAGCACCAAATTGTTGACGCGGTTTTTCGCCAACGAGATATTAAGAAATAAAAGGGGTAGATTAGTGCTTAATAGTAAACCGTAATGAAATAACAAGAACTCACTCAAAAGCTCTGAACTTTTACGTAGTTCAGTGGTTAAAATCCACCTAGTCCACGAGTCAATATTATTACTATTTCTCTCTCTATTTTGGCAGAGTTTCGGTAATACAGAATAATGGTCCCCTTTCCTATCCAATATTCCTAGTATTCATAGGGGAATTCCATGGACAGGTTTGGGTAACCGTGTACACAAACTGCATAACTACACATATGGTATATAATTAATACAGATTATTCCCATTTACATTGGGAGATGATTTGATAACATAATAAACACGTTCCTGCTATCTCGGGTAATAAATGACATAAATACGATGTAGCCTGGTCATTAATGAGCGTATAGAGAATCCCCGAGTCTCTTGGGATCCTTCAGTATGCGTTATATCTAGGTCCTCATGAGCTGAATATCTCATACAAGCTCAGGCTTGACAGCTTATCTGACTTCAAGCTCATGCTTGATAGTTATCTGACCCCTAACTCGTAATAAGTCCAAGATGCCTAACATTAGATCTGGCCATTATGAATCTCAAGCTGCTCACATGGTTAAGAATCAGATATTCTACTTGGTTATCTTTCCACGTATTTACCTGCCAGATGTACCCAAGCTGAGTGGGTGAACTCGTGCTAAAATTAGGGTACAACAAGTCTGTAGCCTTCAATTGATAAGTCGAGTCTTTAAGCTTTGACTGATAAGTCGAGTCTGTAGCCTTCGACTGATAAGTCGGGTCTTTTTAAAATAGATATGTCCTTGACTATTAAGCCAAGCTCTTCATCAGATAACACAGATGAATCCTCAGTTATGAGCTGAGCTTCCAAATCAGATATACAGAAAAGCAGTTATTAGATAACACAGGTAAGCACAACACATTTAACATGTTTAATAAAACATTCTCAACATAGTAATAATCCTATACTATAACTGGGCCAAGCCCTAAACACAGACCGAGTGCAGTTTTCTTCCCTCTGGTCCAAGCACAAGTCAGTTAACCATGACCCCCGATCACGATCCTATTCCGAGCCCTAGCGGTACCCTAGTCATAACCATAATAAACGATATGTATCAATATTGAGCAATTAAAGACCTCCGAACTGAGTCCTAGTCTCCGGGATCTCAAATTCTACTAAATCAAGTAGTAGAATCATTCCCAAGCCCTTATGTTTGTGTTCTCGTAACTCAAAACCTACTTTCGCCAATATTCCCATTTTTAGCCGCAACTCTGCACAAGTCAGAGAGCCCAGCCTCTCCTTTCTCTGGACAGGGGTCGTGGCACAGCCCAGCAGGCGCCGCAGAGCGATGGCGATTAAAGGAGCCACCTAGGCTCCTGGGTTCATGAGGGTCGCAGTGCGACCCCGCGAACCCAGTTTTCTCCGAGCCAATTCCTCCAAAACTCACCCCAAAATAGTACCAACCCCATAATTCAATCCCAAAACATCGTTAGCACATCCCAGGCATCAAAACCCAACTTACAAACGGATCAAAACTCACCAAAACCATAAAATTCAATCAAGCTTGAGAAACTTAAAAAACCAAAAAACAAAAAACAAAAACTCAGAAGTTTAGGAGCTCGAATTACCTCTGATAAATTTGTTTCCAACTAAATTCCCAAGCTATCAAGCTTCTAATCTTCCCTAGAATTGTTATGAGTCTAACTTTGCTTGAATCTGAGCTTTAAAACTCGAGCTTCCTTCGAAAACGTTAACGAGCGTCAAGAGTGAACGTGAGAGAGAGAGAACGAGAGTGAGACTTGAGTGTTTTTCTGAGTTAATGAACTCAACCGAACCCTTATATACGAACAATGCTAAATAACCAAAATACCCCCACTCAACCTGTTTCTCTCTCAACATCCCATAAGGGCAAAAATGTCATTTTCACTCTCTAATTCTGCTTTATACCCAAATTTCCTCAAATAATTCCACTAAACTTGGAATATTTCTATTTCTCCCAAAATACGACTCACGCTACCCGGTGACTATCCAGAACACCCAAAATACCCCTTGGCTCTCTCCGAGTCGGGTATTTCTCCCCATTGTGACTAAACCACTACTTGCTCCCAGATCATCTCGTGCCAAATAACTCAAATGTATCCACATAATAATGTGATCCCAATCAATATGCACACGTGTATTCATCAATGGGCCAAATTACGAAAATGTCTTCCTAATAAGACTACATGCATGCTTAATACACCTAAACATGTCAATATAGTCATATTATTATATAACTCACATAATTCATATAATCATGCATAATCAGTTATATAATAATATAACACATGCAATTCACATAATTGCATCAATATCCAATTAATTCACATAAATTTTCCAATATTGCCCTCCCGGGCCCCTAATCATGGCACTAAGCCTTAGTAGGAATTTTGGGACGCTACATTCAGAGTCTTTGGCAATAACATGATTTTCAAGATTTTTCACAATACTTTCAAGTTCATCAATCTTTTTTTAAAAAGATTTGTTATTACTTGCCATTAAGCAATTATCAGAACATACCTTTAACCATTGATCGTATATGTCTTTGTACAACTTTTTCAAAGAATCCTCATCCAGATCAGATTCATTTGATTCACATTCAAAATTTTCCTCTTCCTGAACAATATTGTTCAAACAAACAAACTCTTTATGGCGAATTTTGAGTTAATCTAGAAACAACAGAAGTTAAGGAAAAGTTTGAGTTATCTTCTTCATCGCTACTTTCAGTGTCTTGATCACTCCAAGTAGCTACCATTAACTTTTATTTTTCTTTATCGTATTGGCACATTCAGATTGAATATAACCAAATCCTTCACATTCCCTGCATTGCACAGCTCTCTTATTTCTGTTATCAAAAGGTTTAGAGAAGTTGTTACGCTTGGAAGATTTGAACATAGGTTTCTTGTTTCCAATCTTTTTCATGTAATTTTTAAAATTCTTTGTCAACAAGGCCATCTAATCTTCACCATCATTGTCATCCGAGTTTTTCTCCTTTCATATTTTGATAGCAATTGATTTCTCTTTAGGAGCACTTGGTTTCTCCTTTTGACAAATTTGTTGATTGAGTTCAAAAGTTTGAAGAGAACCCATCAACTCCTCTACTTTCATTGTGTCAAGATCTTTTGCCTCATCAATCCCCGTGAGCTTAGTTTGAAACTTGTTAGGAAGAACTATAACAATTTTTTGAACTAACACACTATTTTCCAATTTTTCACCCGGGGCAAAATATTCGTTAACAATATCAGATAATCTTTCATAGAATTCGATGAGAGACTCAGTTTCAGTCATTCTAAGATTTTCAAATCTTTTAGTTAACATCACAAGCCTAGAGCGCTTGACATTAGTAGTTCCTTCATATTGAGTTTGAAGAATTTGTCAAGCCTCTTTGGCAGACTCACACGAAGAAATTAATTTATATAACATTCACCAACACCATTAAAGATAGCATGCAAGGATTTGTTATTGTAACTAAGCAATTTTTCTTCAGCATCACTTCAGTTGAGTTCATATTTTACCTTAGTTAGATCATCAGACTCAGTAGGTGGTGTCCAACCTATTAAGATTGATCTTCATGCCTTTTCATATACTAATTTGATGAAAGCTTTCATTCTAACTTTCCAATAAGGATAGTTAGAGTCATTCAACAAGGGAGGACGTGTTATTGAACCACCTTTTGCAAAGAAAGACATTTCACAAGGCACAGAACAAACACAAAAATACAAGATTGCACTAAGAGTTTAGTGACATGCTCTGATACCAATTGACATTCTGTATTTTATGATTACCATGTGATTAGAGTAAAACAACTTAATTAAATACGAAATGCTAATTAAGTTATTTAAACCGATTCCAGAGTTGTTATAATAACTGATACGAACGTTCAGACAGAAACAAAAAAACAAGTACAAATCATCACACGAGAATTTTTACGTGGTTCAAAAATCCTTTTGAATAACCTACATCCACGGGGCCACGCCCAGAGAATAAACCAATTAGTAAAGAAATAATGTGTACAAAAGCATTGACTTAAAAAATGTAAGACTCCATCTTAAACTATTGCTGCAATCTTGTTGTACTCTTTTCTAAAAATTTGGTTTTGATGAAATGTTGATTCTCTTAAAATCCCTTCAAAGAATAGTGAGTGCTCTCTTCCTCATGAAGTGAGACTTTGATGAAATCTTCTCCTGAAGATCCTTTGGAACACATTCACAAGAGATACCACATGTTTACAAGGAATAAGATTGATATATGGACAAGTACACTCAGCACACACACACACAAAATAACAACTTAATATTTACAAAAAAAATATTCTTCAAAATAACAAGTGTTTACAAAATTCAAAATGGAAGAGGTGATTTTTCCAAAAGCCTTGACGAGGTATTTATAGTTGATAAAAATGTTCATGGCCAGCTCTTCTGAAATCTTGCAATTAATATAAGAATATTTGCAAATTTCTTTGATTGAAAAAATCTACCAGACAGGTTGACTCTGTTCCGACAAATCAGAAAACTGATGAGTCAGCATAATCACCCGTCTTGACTGGCTGAAACAAATTTGGTCATTTTTCTTGACCAAATTCATTTTCGAATCTTTCTTATCTAGAATAACACAATCCCTTAAATATACTCCGTCATAATAAATCAAATATATTATAATTATCATAAGATAAGAGATTTGACTTTCCAAAAGCTCTTGCTATCTATTTATAGTTGTTCTTACATTCTGTAGAGGCTTTCTTGCAATTTGAAGCAATAAAGAAATGATTTGCAAATGTCTTTATAAGGAAACAATCTGTCAATCTATCTGATTTTGTTTCGACAGGTTGAGCATCCGACTAGACAGTTTTTGTACCTGGGAAGAATTAAGTCCATATTCATTTGAAAAAATAAATCACATTCAGATTAGTTGTTATTCTGAAAATATGTGATTTAATATTCACGAAATCAACATGATAACATCATATCTTCAAGGATTTTAATTACCATATTAAAAATCCTTTTAGATAAAGATAAGAGTTAAAACTTTGATAACTCAGCAATGAGTCATACATGATTTTTACAACACATAAAATCCAGTTTTATTTCATAGAAATCACGAGTAAATAAAATAAATGATCTATAAAAATATTTGTCAAACAAATTTTTTTACACAAACTATTTTATATAATGTAGAAATAATGTGTTCATGTAAAGTATACTTAAGAGGCAAAAAATGTTATATAAACTATTATAAATAGTGTAAGAAACACTTATCAATTATTAAAAGGAAAATTTACATGTAGCACCATATTTTACATCTTATTTACATCTCACCCATTTTTGTTTACCAATTTTCATGTTTAAGGCGACATTTTTTTAACGCTTATCTTTTTCTCACTCTTCTGGTTGACTTCAAAAATCTTTCCTGATGACATTGTTAGTCAATTGGGCTCAAAAGTAGTAATATTGCAACCTACTCTTCAAAGTGATATGTGGAACGCATATACTTTCTTTACCATCGCGGGAGAAGATGACCAAAAATAAAGCAACATTTTAGTTTCTTTTTACATTTGTTAACAAAAAAGTAACTAAATTAAAAATTTAAACAAAAATTAATATGCCAAAAAAATGTATTCTTATTTTACATTAAAAAAAATATCATATGACAATCTAAACAACTTTAGGAGCCGTTTGGTAAAGCTAAGTATGCTAATTTGATTGTCTGAGAAACTACATTACTGTGTTTGGTTGTGCATAGAAATATTATCATGATTCTTGGGAAAATCAGTTTTCTATATTTGATTTGTGCACTGGAACCTTGTCCTGATCTTTAAGAATATCAATTTTTTTTTATGTTTTGTTGGACATTTATTTTAGTTTATAAAATTTGAACAAAATTAATAATATATACTAAAATGGTAAAATTAAAATTTTATTTTTACAACATTGTAAAATCTATTGATAATTTTTTGTTTAAAGTCACATTCCATATTTGTTTATATGAAATTAATTACTATCACATAAACAATGTAATATCATAAAATATTTTTCATAGAATTATATATAACAAGTTATAAGAGTACTTCATAGCATATAGTACAAAAAAGTTACATTATATATGTAAGCTAGCCAAATTTCCTGAACAGAACACCCAAAGCATGCATATAACAAAATAGCACACAAGGTCGCCATTCATCTGGTAAAGTAGTTTCTTTCTAAAGCATACATGAATGATAAAATGTTATACAAAAAGTTTCCTAGCTAGCTCACGGTTCATTTGGCAAAATAATTTCTAGAGCATGAGTATGACAAAATGCTACACAAAAAATTTCCTAGGTAGCCCACAATTAGATTATTCAGAATCATTCTAGCAGCTCCATAAGAAATCCAAGCTTAAACTCTTCATCTAATATGAAGAAGTAGTCAGTATTTGAGCTTGATTTTGGACAAGAAGTTTTCCAACTTTAACTCTTTGTTCATTTGTTAGCCCATCGACTTTTTGAGTTCATCAAAAACTGACATCCTTCTAGCACCACCGTCAGCCTCGATGCAGGGTAGCCCCAATTTTCAAAGTCCATTCAATTAATATTTTTGTTTTGCCAAATAACCATTCAATTAATATATCAAGTAATGTAGTCGTCTAGAAATGACAATGCACACTTCTATAATGTTGAATGGTACATGGATGGATGGACATCATTTTACATTGTATTATTATTATTGGTTTAAATAGTTATTATAAAAAGCTTCTTTGAAGCATTTGTGCAAACACCTTGTGAACTTATATACATTTTCATTAAATTCACATCATCTCCTACCTTCTGAGCTGAAAAAAAAATATCATCACACACACGCATCGGGCCAAATTCAACAAAAATCCAAAGAGCTTCAAAATAGTCATCTCCATAGGCAAAGTAAGAGTAACAACCACCAAAATAAAATAAAAAGACAAGCACCATATAAAACAAAGGAATACCCACAACCAGATCTGCAATATTTATTTATCAAATATGTATATATTCACAACAAATTTTATAGATTTAGAAAGAAAAAAAATGGAAGAACAACCAACGTAGATTAAGAACAACGAAGGAAGAAAAATCATATATTAATCAAAAGAGCTAAAATCATCCATAGATCTCACCTAAATATGCTGAAATCTTTTTAAATCAGCAAGAAATAGAGGAAGAGAATCCACAAATACCGTAGTAAAATGGAAAAAAATTAGAAAAAAAATGAAGATAAAATCTTTGATGAAGAAGAAAATAAAATAAAATCCCACCTTTAGACAGTTGAACGTTACTGCTAGCTGGAAGCGGAGAGAATGAGAGAGACGAACTTGGATGCCTTTTTATATTAAAACCACCCTTTACAATGGTTCTACTTCCCCCGAAAAAAGTACACGGCGGTTTACTTTTTCTTTATTAAAAAAGTTAATAAAGTGTGTCAAAAGTAATATTAAAACTTTCATACTCACAGTCACCTAAATTGCTATATCAAAGACTAACTTTTTAAAAAAAAAATTGATTCTTTAGTATACTATTTCTTATCTTTCAAATAAAACATAAGAAGATATCACGTAAAATTTGTTGGTTGCTTTTAATTTGTGTCTTACCTAAAATTTTAGTTATATTAAAAGTTAACTAATTGATATCTTAAATAATTTTAAAAACAACAAAAAATATAGTTTTTAAAAATAACTATTATATATGCTAAATAGTATTATTTTCTAATAAGTTATTCATGATAATTTGGAATTATAAGAGTAACTTTTTATACTATATGATAACTAATTAGTTTCTAAAATAGACTTGACTTCAACGTAAAAGTATCTTAAATAATAAAACATGTAAATTATATGAGTAATTAAAAATATCTATCAAAAGTTTTCATTTAAAAGGTACTGTTTAGTATACAAAATTAATTTTTATTAATATGTTATATGGAAACTTGTTATACTATATGACAACTTATTCTTTTCTGAAATAAGTTTGAATGTTAAAAAAATGTATCTTAAATAATAACAGCATCTCCAATGGAGTGCTATAAAAGTATTGTATAGCCATTTTTAGTCCATCTTCATAAAATTGAACTTCAATGGTGATCTAAACTATGTGTCAAATTTGGCACATGCTAAAAGTTGTGTCAAATTTGGCACAAAATATAACATGAGCCAAATTTGGTTCACAATAAATATCACATTTTTTAATTACTTCTGTAAATATGGGAATTCTTCCCTTGTGAACTCCATTCAAGTGAACTTCTGCATTACGAGGCACCCTAAAGACTACGAGACACATGCCAGTGGGATGAAGGGGCGAGAGCCCCACTTGGGTACTTACCACATGCATAAAGGAACGAGGGCGTCACATGGCATCGGAGGTGTTGGGCTAAGAGAGTCACCCTCGCTATGCGAGGGTCCTCGGCTGTTGACCAACCCGAATGCCATCCTCACTTTGCGAGGGACTTCGGCAGGCATCCCATGCGCGCCGCGTGGCCTTCGCTGTGCGCGGGTCCTCGGCTGGCCACTCGCGTGCGCCGCGTCCACGCAAGCATCGCGCCTCGCCTCCATGTGACCGCAACAGGCCAGCCTCGCTATGCGAGGGTGCGGCCTTGTTGCATCTCGCCTGTCCCATGCCTTGGCACATCTCGCATGTCCCTTCGCCTCGCCCCCGTACGATCGAAGTAGGCCAGCCTCGTAGCATTGCTCGTGTCCCGAGCCTCGCCCCCGTACGATCGAAGTAGGCCAACCTCGCTATACGAGGCACCCTCGCTATGCGAGGGTGTAGCCTCGCAGCATCGCCTGTGTCCCGAGCCTCGCCCCCGTATGATCAAAGAAGGTCAGCCTCGCTATGCGAGGCACTCTCCCTATGTGAGGGTGTAGCCTCGCTACCTCTCATGTGTGCACCTTGTTCCGCCACAAGCCTCCCAGCGCCTTGGCTTCTTATGACACGTATAGTTTGGAGCCTCCATGATATATGCATGAGGAACACTTGGAAACACCAAATGGGTTTGTCAAATGAACATTAGGCGCCAAACGTGAAGTGATGAGCACGGCTGGGTGCAAGGCACGTGTACTGACACGAGATGTACGGTTGTGAAGAGGATGGAGGCGTGGCTCTGCCGTCTGCATCTGAGGAGTAGTGGCGGTACGAACCTGTACGGAGAGTGGAGGCACAACCTGAGCACCCCCGACAATGTTCCAGAGTCCACAGTACGATGTCCTGCACCACTACTTGGGCATTGTCAGGGTAGACACCACTATGTCCTGAGCCACTACCCTGACCCTGTACCTGCACACGTACACGTCCCCTGGGACCCACTTGTATCAGGGGGCCAATAGAGCCCACCTATAAATAGATTTCGACCCCTCAGGTTAAGGGGTTGGAAAACTGATTGTATGGGAGATGTTTAAGTAATATATGATCCATGTTCCATTGTTGCTCTGGTTTTTCTGTTGATTCAAGTTCTTTCCATCTGATTCTAAGCTTTCCGTAGTATAAAAATCTGAGTTTTCTAACCTTTAATCGTTGACGAGTTCTTACCGTCAACAACTTCTTTGCCACTCATTAATACAAATTATTAAAATTTTAATTTATCTTTTAATAAAAAAATTAATTGCTTTTGTATATTTTCAATAAACATTAATAGTTATATTGATTTTTTTCAGCTAGTTTACACCTTGTGTATTGGAGTACAAATGCAAAAAAATAGGCTAAATATATCATTGACGCATATTTTGGGCAAAATTTGGCACAAATTATACACCATCCATTGGAGATGGTCTAAAATACCATAATATAACCTAAAAATAAATAATTAGTATGTTAAAATGTCTACAAATAAGTTTTTGGGGTAACCAAAATGTATCTAAAATAATATGATCTAAAAATAAAGCTTTTTATAAAATAAAAAGTGATCAATCGGTATCTTATTGGTATCGTAAGCAACATAAATGCAACTTTTACAACCCGGAAAAAATAAAAAAATTCGGGAAGCGAGATTTCTTTTTTATTTTTCTTTCAAAATCCGGTATACTATGTTGACGTGCACAATATATGTGTAAATAAGTTGTTTCAAGGTATTTTTGGAATAATTTTTCATTTTTAAGGTATTTGTGTAAATTTCATCTATTAAAATAACTGATTAAGGGTCAAAAATGCACATTTATTGATTTTAATTGTCAAAATAAATTAAGTTTTAATTAATATTTTCATAGAATTAATGTGATATATATTATAAATGAAAATATTTAATTTGGATTTAATTTGTTTTTTTTTATCAAGAAGAAAAATGAACTTCATTGAACCAATGAACAATACAATTGAGAGTCAAAGACTATAAAACAAACAGGAACACCTGCCAACTACAAACCAGATAAAAAACTCAACTAATTACATCGAAGGTTCCGAATGTACACTTGGTCTTTAACAGACAGCTGCCTATTGGTCACTATGTAAAGCCTATATTTAGTTGTGTATTTTACTTCCTGTACTAGCTTCACAACAATCAAAGAATAACCATCATGAAAACACCTATTTCTATTCCTCCAGATGTTGTATATAACAGCAGCAAAAACCATATTCACAATAGCAGCAGGAACTCCAATCCAAGCTCTAGCCAGCCACACCTTCCAGCTATTAAATTCAATAGGCCAAGCATCAAACCCCAACCAATCAAAGATACTTTTAACCACCAATTTAGAGAGAATACAATCAAAAAATAGATGAGAATGACTCTCAGGATATCTCTCACAAACCGGACAAACCAATGTATTCATATGAACATGTAGCCTACTGAGATTGTCTCTTGTTAAAAGCTGAGAGTTAATCACTTGCCAAAGCATAAATCTGTGTTTAGGAAGGATTAGTTTACTCCAAACAGTCCTATAATAATCAACCCTTTGCTGGTCTAAAAGGCTGTTATACAATTTTGATGACTGAAACTTCCCTTACGCACCAGCAGAGAGAATAGCAGCATGGTTAAAATGATCTTTGAGATGGCAGAGCTTCCTCCAATACCAGCTACAATCTGCCTTCAGTTCATAATTCCAAATATTGACTCCTTTAAGATAATTGGAATTGATCCATTTAGCCCATAAAAAATCTGGTTTAGCAGATAAATCCCAAACATACTTTGCTAAAACAGCTCGATTCCAACTTGAACCATCTCTGAATACCAATCCACCATAGGCTTTGGGGAGGTAAACCTTCTACCAAGAGGGGATGTGAATCTTGCTTCTCTGCCCAGATGTGTCCCACAAAAAGCCCCTGCAAAGTTTTTCAATTTCCTTGATAATGCTTTGAGGCAAAACAAAAATGGTCATCCAATAGTTTCGAAGCCCAAGCAAAACAGAATGGATAAGTTGTATGCGGCCAGCAAAGGAAAGATGTCTACTCGCCCAGTTCTGAATTTTTAAACAAAATTTCTAAAGAATTACCTCACAATCTTCATGTCTCCATTTGGTAGGCCTCATGGGAACCCCAAGGTACTTAAGAGGAAATGTACCTTCAGTCAGCTTAACTTCTTGGGCAATCCGAGATCTGTCATTGCTAGTGACTCCACCAAAAAAAATATGAGACTTACCAGAGTTGATTGAAAGCCCTGTAGCAGCAACAATTTCATCAAGAACCTCCTTGACACTTTTTACAGCTGAGATAGAACCCTTACAAAATAAAAGCAAATCATCCGCAAAGCACAGATTAATAAGCTTGAGACTTTTACACATAGGGTGATATCTAAAGGGGGATTTAAGCGCTGCTAGTTGAAGACTTCTAGTCAAATATTCCATTATAAGAATAAACAACAGAGGTGACATGGGATCACCTTGTCTCAGCCCTTTTTCTCCTTTAAATTTGCCCTGAACTCTGCCATTCATCAGAAGAGAATAGGATGTATTCCGAACACAAGACATAACCCATCCTATGAATTTCAAAGGAAATCTTAGAGCTTTTAACAAGTCCTCAAGAAATTCCCAGTCTACAGTGTCATAGGCCTTACTCAGATCAATCTTGATAGCACATCTAGATGAAGTAGAAGTCCTCCCATAGTTTTTGATGAGATCTTGAAAAATCATTATATTATGGGCTATAGAGCGACCTTTAACAAACACTCCCTGATTTGGTTGTACAAGATCAGGGAGAACTAAGGCCAGTCTCTTACAGATCAATTTAGCCATACACTTGTACAATGTAGAGAAGCAAGCTATGGGTCTATAGTCAACAGCCTGGGAGGGGTTAGCTACCTTAGGAATCAGAGACAATGTTGTTTCATGAAGCTCAGATGGGAAATAACCTGTTTCAAAACACTGAGTTATTGCTGTACAGACCTCACCCCCTATATCTTGCCAAATAGCTTTAAAAAAGTCTGAACCAAATCCATCAGGTCTTGGAGATCTGGTAATAGGAATGCCAAACAATGAATCCCTAATCTCCTTCTTTGAAAAAGGTTTAAGAAGCTTCAATTGCTGCTCAACAGAAAGCTTAGAACCCATCTCAACATTCTGAATATTTATTCTGCCTGTAGCCGAGCTAGGACTACCTAAAAAACATCTGAAATGACTCACAAAATGAGAAACAACTTCTGAGAAGTTATCCACTAATTTTCCTTCTTCTATGATAAAAGAGACAATACCATTTTCAGCTTTACGCTTCTTTAAAAAATCATAAAAGAATGAAGTGTTCATATCACCCTGTCTCAGCCATGTGATCTTGCTCCTCTGGATTAATTTGTTTTTACTTTGTAAGAAAATGATACAATTTTGGTTGAATAAAATAAAGCAAAAAGAAAAGGAAGTAAAAGTGGAAGAAAATGAAGAAAGTTGGCATTTTGAAGAAGTCAAGCCCAAATTGAAAAAGCTTAATCCAATTCATGAAGATGCCATGTCGCCAATCCATGCAATTTCTTCTCCACCAATAAGAGATGTCAATAACAACTCATCTCAACAAATATTGACAATCCATGTGCTTCATTTTCAATCAATATAAGTGTCTTCTTTTCAACAAAAATTAGCAATCCACGTGCTTCCCTCTCAACCAATGGTAGCTTTCCACATATCATTTCCACCATAGTTTATTTGTCTTCTACACCTATAAATAGGATGTAGTTTTCATTTGAAAAATACACCTTTTCTATACACTTCTCTCCCTACTATCTTTTCTCTCTATTTTATCTCTAAGCCTAGTCTTCTCACATTTTCAATGGAAAATGTGAGAATGACTTTTAACTTGGGCTAGAGTTTTCTTTTGGTGAGGATAGGGGTGAAGTTTTATATTTTGTAATCTTTTTATTTTGAATTTATAAAAGTGTTTTAATGTTCAAATATTTGAGTTTTATTATTTCTATCATTATTTATGCAATTAATATTTATTATTAATTTTATATAGATTCAGTCAAGCTTTTTCTATGTAATTTTACTAAAATAATTTATATTAATTTTATTATTTTGTGGATAGTCTTTTACTGCATTATCGCGAAGATGGTATAGTGTTACTTCTAGATTTCTCATAACAATAGTATTAGCATTAGATAGTAGTTTGTTATTTTGTGAGCAGTCTTTTACTGCATATTGCCAATGGTATTATGTCGATTCTAGGTTTCTCATAACAATAACATATGCATGTACTTCAACTAAGAGATTTTATTACTCAAATACATTTGTAAATTATCAAAGTACATAGGTGACCAAAATATATTGTGGAACCCCGATGCCTCACCAAACCCATTTTATCATTTATTTTCCTTTCATTTCAATTCTTCAAAACCAGAAAAATATAATTTCTTTTACTACTTTCACATTACTTACCTTCTAACCGTTTTATTTGTTCTTTGTTTTTTACCTCCTTGTGGAATCGACCGCCCATCTATACTACGACTACCGCTAAATGGAAGTCACATTTGGGCGTTAAACAAATTTTGGCGCCGTTGCCGGGGAGGTAAAAGTAAGTTAAGGTTCTCATTTAAAAAGGTAAAGAGGTAAGTAATTCTATCTTCTTCTTTTTTTTTTCTCAAAAAAATACAAAACAATAATAATTGAAACTTGAAGTATGCTCTGAGGTTGCGGTTTTATCTGATCTTTCTCATCAGAAAAGATTTCTTGAGATTATCATTCATCTTTTTTTTAGTCACTTATTTTATTTTAGTATTATTTTTATTTATTTATATTATATTATTGATTTGTTTTCATCTAAAAAAAATTGAAAAAAATGAATGAAGAAGAAAAGAAATGTTTCGAGCTTTATTTTCCAATGTATTATTCTTCATTCGGAAACAATCATAATTCTAGTGCTACTGAGGGTACTAGTCGTTTTAGGGGTGCATACAAACTTAGTGTAAGAGAGTACCGCAAACTTGAGGTCTTAGAAACTAAATTTGATAGTGAAAGTTACGAGACTCCCGAGGTAGATTATGATAAACGTTATTGTGACCCTGAAAGAGTCGACCATAGGAATTATAACTCTAGCTGGAACAACCCCGTAGATTTTAGTTGGAAGTCTGAGTACAACTACCATGCACCATTTGACATGAATTTTAAGCAAAATTTTCTAACTTCCCCTATGAACCCCCATATAGTGTCTGGACTGATAGGAATTCCTTAGATGACACTTTACACACATTTATGGAGGTAGAAAGAGAATTTAGTACACAATTTATGGAGGAGCTTAGAGAACTTAAGGCTCAATTTTCGGAATGGACCGACGTTGTTTTCTCACATACTTTAAGTCTATTCTCATCAAAAGATGACACAATGCCACCATCCTATACTCCCATTTTTTATAAACCTATTGAGGATGATGACATTACCATTTGGAGTGAAACTCTTTCTCATGCTGAAATGTTTTCAACCACATCAAATGCTATCATATTGATGTGATAGACAAGGTCGTGGAGGAAATCATAAAATTTTTCTCAAAATCACATAAATTCCTCCACGATTTTGAAACTGAACATTTTCTTTTTCCTGAAAATGTGGTTAATGTTATATTATTTTATAATATAATATAATTTTTTAGATTAAATAAATATGACAAAGTGTGTCACATATTGTAACATATAATAAAGAGTTATAATATTTTGATATATGAGATATATCCAAATAATGTAACATATTTGGTGTTACAAATTTGTAACTTCAAAATATTACCCTTTATTGTGTAAAATTATTGTTACACAATATTGAGATGAATTTCATAAAGCCATATGTGATATGGCTGTTAGAGATATGATTTTAACCCCAATAATGTGTTTTGAGAGTTACAAAATCATTTGGGAGGGTTTGGAACCGTTTGGAAAAACAGCACATTTTTTAGTGCTGAAAATGGTCGGTCGCCGCGGCCACTGAATGTTGGTGGCCGCGGCCTATGGGACAGAGGCTAGTGGCCGCGGCCACAGGCCAAAAATTGACCATTTTTCAGTTTTTTCAATCTTTGTTGAACGGCTCAAAAAATCCAAATAACTCCCAAATCTCATTTTTAATTCCATATTAATCAAATTAAACATTGGTAACAGCCATGGGGGTTGGTGGAATTTTAAATTCAAAGGGTGTCTCTAAACTCTATAAATAGGGGCCTATAGCTCACTTGTAATACACAACATTTCTATCCATTAGAGCACTTGGCTAGAAACACCTTGAGGCTTGATAATTCCATAAAGCTTTTCCAATATCTGAGAGAGATCCCTTAGTGCTTGGGTTAGGGGAAATAAGCTTTTGGACAAAGGTTTTAAACCTTGTTTAAGTTGGTGATCCCCAACACTCTTCACTTAGGTTGTGTAAGTGAGAGTTTTCTTTGTTTTGTTCTTACAATTTCCTCTATTTCTTTTCTTCTCATTCCTCTTGTTTTATTTACTTGTAATTTTGTTTAGAGTTGTAATCATATTTTCTTGTGTTCCAAACACTTTTACTTTATTTGTAATCTTTTGCTTAGAGTTGTATTTTTCACTATTCCATTCTTCTTCTCTTCTTCTTCTTCTATTTTGTTTATTTGTACTTTCATTTATAGAGTTGTAACCTTATTTAATCAATCTATATTTATTTGTAATATTATTGCATAGAGTTGTAATATTATTATCAATTTCCATTGAGGAAAAATATTTTTTCCTAACATTCAAAAGTTTATCCCTTTTTGTTTCAATGGAAGGGGAAACCATCAAGATCATGAACCAAGACCTAGTAAGGTTGGATAGGTTTGATGGATCCAATTTTACTAGGTGGCAAGACAAGGTGAGGTTTCTATTAACCACTCTCAAAATCGCCTACATCCTTGAGTCTTCCTTGGCACCTCTAGCCGAGCCATCCGACAAAGACACTCCCGAGGAGGTGGAGAAGAGAAGGAAGAGAAGGAAGAGGGAGGAGGACAATCTCCTTTGTAGGGGTCATATCCTCAACGCCCTATCCGATAGGCTCTATGACCTCTACACTGAGACCAAATCGGGCAAGGAGATATGGGATGCACTTGAGAAAAAATTTTAGGCGGAAGAGGAAGGTACCAAATTTTTTTTGATATCTCAATATTTCGATTTCAAATTTTTTGGTGATAAACCTATTCTTCCTCAAATTCATGAATTGAAAATAATTTTTAACAAATTGAAAGTGCTAAAGATTGAGCTTCCCGAGGCCTTTCAAGTTGGTGCTATAATGGCTAAATTACCACCAACTTGTAAGAGCTATAGGAAAAGAATCCTTCATAAAAATGAGGATTATTCTTTGGAGGAAATCCAAAAACATATTCGAATCGAAGAGGAATCGATATGTAGAGATAAACTTGTGGAGGGGTCTAATGGAGAGAATTCCAAAGCAAATGCGGTGTCACAACCAAAACATCCCAAAAACAAAGGGAAAAATGGTAATGAGAAACCTTTGGGTCCAAAAACCAACCCAAACAAGTTTAAGGGAGAGAAAGGTCCTTGCTTTGTGTGTGGGAAAAAGGGTCACTATGCTTGAGAGTGTAGGCATAGAAAAGACCAACAATGACCTAAGGTGAATGGAACTCAAGAGGAAAACATAGTTGCTACCCTTAGTGAGGTGAATGCGGTCCAAGGCAAGGTGAAAGGGTGGTGGTATGATACATGTGCCACCGTCCATGTCACCTATGACAAATCATTGTTCAAGACCTTTGAAGAGTCAAAGGGCAACCATGAGATACAAATGGGCAATGAGGGAAAATCCAAGAAACTTGGCAAAGGTACCATTGAAGTCTTTTTCACCTCCGGCAAAAAAGTTACATTAGTGAATGTACTTTATGTTCCCGAAATGAGTAGAAACTTGGTAAGTGGTGATTTGCTTGGCAAGCCCGGCATTAAAGCCGTTTTTGAGTCCGGTAAACTTATACTTACCAAATCAAATGTATTTTTGGGAAAGGGGTACTCTTGTGAGGGTATGGTTAAATTGTGCACCAATGATGTAACTTTCAATGTTATCAATAAAAATGCTAATTCCGCCTATATTGTTGAGTATGATTCTTTATTTCTGTGGCATCTTAGACTATCACATATAGGTTTTTCAACCATGAAAAGAGTAGTAAAATGTGGTATGATTGCATGCAATATTAAAAACTATGGTAAATGTGAAACATGTGTTAAGGCTAAAATGATTAAGAAACCATTTCCTAGTGTAGAAAGATCATTTAATTTACTAGATTTAATTCATAGTGATCTTTGTGAATTAAATGGTGTTTTAACTAGAGGTGGTCAAGTGTATTTTCTTACTTTTATAGATGATTTTAGTAGATATACCTATGTGTTTCTTTTAAAGCATAAAGATGAAACTTTTGATGCTTTTAAATTGTATAAATTAGAAGTTGAAAATCAACTAAATAAAAAGATTAAAGTGCTAAGAAGTGATAGAGGAGGAGATTACTTCTCTAATGAATTCAATACATTTTATGAAGAAAATGGTATAATTCATGAGTGCACTGCACCTTATACACCACAACACAATGGTGTTGCCGAAAGGAAAAATAGGACTTATCTAGAGATGATAAATTCTATGTTGGTGTTTTCTAAGTTGAACTTCAACTTATGGGGTGAAGTGCTTTTAACCGCTTGTCACATTCTTAATCGAATACCGATGAAGAAAAATGAGATATCTCCATATGAGTTATGGAAAGGAAGAAAACCCAACATAGGGTACTTCAAAGTGTGGGGGTGTCTTGCATATTGCAAGAAAAACGAACCTAATAGAACAAAGTTAGGTTCAAGAGCCATAAAGTGTGCTTTTGTTGGTTATGCCACAATAGCAAAGCTTATAGGCTATTAGAATTAGAGTCTAATATTATGATTTAATCTAGAGAAGTTGAATTCTTTGAGAATATGTTATGTGACAACAATTCTCAAGCTTCAACATCTCTAAAGGAGAATTTGTTATATGAGAACAATTCTCAAGCTTCTACATCCAAAGTTGATTCTCAAGAGGAGAATTCTCAAAAGGATGTAAAGCAACCATTTGAACCTAGAAGAAGTCAAAGGCTTAAAAATCATAAAAGTCTAGTAGTGGATGAGATAGATTCTCAACGAATTTCATTCTACATGGTAGAAGGAAATAGAGAGGAAGTCATTGGAAAATTCCTATTGTACTTCTCGTTGAGGATGATCCTAAGACTTATAGAGAAGCTATGCAATCAAGAGATAGTGCATTTTGGAAAGAAGCCATCAATGATGAGATTGATTCCATTCTTTCCAATAACACTTAGGAATTGGTAGACCTCCCACCGAGGTCTAAGCCAATTGGGTGTAAGTGGGTATTTAGGAGAAAATACCACACTGACGACACTATCCAAACCTTTAAAGTTAGATTAGTAGCTAAAGGGTTTAGGCAAAAAGAGGGTATCGATTATTTCGATACCTATGCGCCTGTTGCAAGAACAACTTCTATAAGAATTTTGTTTGCATTAGCTTCTATACACAACTTGTATGTTCATTAAATGGATGTCAAAACGACATTCCTTAATGGTGAGCTCAATGAGGAGGTCTATATGGAACAACCCGAAGGGTTTGTCCTACCAAAATATGAACATAAAGTTTGTAGACTTGTAAAATCCTTATATGGATTGAAACAAGCTCCTAAGCAATGGCATGAGAAATTTGATCAAGCCATCATGTCTAATGGGTTTAGACATAACAATGGAGACAAGTGTTTGTATTCCAAAACTTGTAAGGGATATGTGATCATTGTTTGCTTATATGTGGATGACATGCTTATTCTAAGTAATAGCATGAAAGGGATAGAAGAAATGCAGAGGTTTCTATCATCAACCTTCAAGATGAAAGATCTTGGAGAAATTGATACCATACTCGGTATCAAAGTAAAGAAACATAGTGGGGGTTTTGCGTTAGGGCAAGCCCACTATGTTGAGAAAGTATTGAACAAATTTAACCATCTCAAGGTTAAAGATGCCAATACTCCATTCGATCATAGTGTAAAACTAGAGAAGAATGAAGGAAGAGCGGTGGCTCAATTGGAGTACGCTAGTGCTATAGGGAGTCTAATGTACGTTGCCCAGTGTACTAGACCTGATATAGCATTTGCGGTAAGTAAACTTAGTAGGTTTACAAGTAATCCAAGTGTGGATCACTGGAAGGCAATTGGAAGAGTCCTAGGTTATCTCAAGCAAACCAAGGGACTAAGCCTTCACTACTCCAAATTTCTTTCGATATTAGAAGGATATACAGATGCAAGTTGGATATCCAATCTTGGGGACAACTTGTCCATAACTGGTTGGGTATTTACACTTGGTGGAGGTGCAATTTCTTGGGGTTCCAAGAAACAAACTTGTATATCTCATTCCACTATGGAAGCAGAGTTCATAGCTCTAGCTGCTACCGGCAAAGAGGCCGAATGGTTAAGGGATCTGTTGATAGAGATTCCCCTAATCAAAGAAAATGTATCTACTATATCGATACATTGTGATAGCCAAGCGACATTGGCTAGAGCATACAGCGGAGTGTATAATGGGAAGTCTAGACACATTAGTCTAAGACATGGATATGTAACAGAATTGATTCAAAGAGGAGTCATCTCAATATCCTATGTGAGAACAAGTAAAAATCTGGCGAATCCTTTCACTAAGTCACTAACGAGGGATTTAGTGGCTGCATCTTCTCGAGGGATGGGACTTAAACTCCCTAAAGAGATTCACGATTGATGGTAACCTATCTTAACACTAGTTATTCAACTAGTGTTAGGTTCAATAGGTAACAACAAGTCAATCAAGTGAATATTAGTTGTACTCAAAACAAGTCCCATATGAGATATTGGGTATTTGTGTGTTACCAAGTTGAGGGTTAAAACTGAAAGGTTTTTTAATAGAATTCAGTCTTGTAAAGACAAGTATTTTTGGTAACAAAATACTGTAAGAATTCTACCTATATGGACCTAGGGGTGGTGCCGCCTCTTGTGAGAATTGGGAGTATTCTCAAGAACGTCCATGAATGGAAAGTGCACATGGCCATTAACGGTGCAAAGAGAGACATAGAGGTCTCAAGTGAACATCGCAAAGTGTGTGTGTTATCACCGATTTGTTATCATTGAAAAGATGGTTCAATGCCTAGTGCAACCTAATTTTCGACAAATTTTGTGATAATTACACTATAGTAAAGTTCAACTTGAAAAACACTTTGCTTTATGCACTAATGCAATGACTCCTATAAGAGAGAGTTCTTATTTAATCAAGTGGGGGATATGTTATATTTCAAAATATAATGATTGATTAAATAAGTGTTACAATCGATAACTATTTAATCTAGTGGGGGAATGTTATATTATTTTATAATAGAATGTAATATTATATTATAATATAATGTTTTAGATTAAATAAATGTGACAAAGTGTGTCACATATTGTAACATATAATAGAGAGTTACAATATTTAGATATATGAGATATATCCAAATAATGTAACATATTTGGTGTTACAAATTTGTAACTTCCAAATATTACCCTTTATTGTGTAAAATTGTTGTTACACAATATTGAGATGAATTTCATAAAGTCATATGTGATATGGCTGTTAGAGATATGATTTTAACCCCAATAATGTGTTTTGGGAGTTACAAAATCATTTGGGAGGGTTTGGAACTGTTTGGAAAAACAGCACATTTTTTAGTGCTGAAAATGGTCGGTGGCCGCGGCCTATGGGACAGAGGCTAGTGGCCGCGGCCACTAATGTCTCTAGCCGCGGCCACAGGCCAAAAAGTAACCATTTTTTCAGTTTTTTCAATCTTTGTTGACGGCTCAAAAAACCCAAATAACTCCAAAATCTAATTTTTAATTCCATATTAATCAAATTAAACATTGGTAACAACCATGGGGGTTGGTGGAATTTGAAATTCAAAGGGTGTCTCTAAACTCTATAAATAGGAGCCTATAGCTCACTTGTAATACACAACATTTCGATCCATTAGAGCACTTGGCTAGAAACACCTTGAGGCTTGATAATTCCAGAAAGCTTTTCCAATATCTGAGAGAGATCCCTTAGTGTTTGAGTTAGGGGGAAATAAGCTTTTGGACAAAGGTTTTAAACCTTGTTTAAGTTGGTGATCCCCAACACTCTTCACTTAGGTTGTGTAAGTGAGAGTTTTCTTTGTTTTGTTCTTACAATTTCCTCTATTGCTTTTCTTCTCATTCCTCTTGTTTTATTTACTTGTAATTTTGTTTAGAGTTGTAATCATCTTTTCTTGTGTTCCAAACACTTTTACTTTATTTGTAATCTTTTGCTTAGAGTTGTATTTTTCACTATTCCATTCTTCTTCTCTTCTTCTTCTTCTATTTTGTTTATTTGTACTGTCATTTATAGAGTTGTAACCTTGTTTAATCAATCTATATTTATTTGTAATATTATTGCATAGAGTTGTAATATTATTATCAATTTCCATTAAGGCAAAACATTTTTTCCTAACAGTTAATGCTACTATTTTTGAGACGCAGGATAAAAGAAAATTCAATTTTGATACTGGATAGTGCGCCAATATAAAGTGGGTAGACTTGCCTGAGAGTGATGCTTCTATCTACCAAAGACTAATCAGGTTTTATCTTTCCTTTCTATTTTGTGTGTTTACTTTTTGTTTTTACTTTTTGTGTGTTTGTTGTTTTGTTTTTCTTGGGTGGATGTCATTTTACAATTTTACCCTTGACATGTGCATAACGTTAGACATTGAGGACAATGTCTCATTTAAGTTGGGGGTAGTGAACATATTCATGCGATGAAACTAATTTGATTACCATTTTGAAATTTTGAGTTAAATTTTTCCAAAATTCATGACAACAAAATTTTTCTGAGATACTTTTTGCTATTTTTACTATTAGGAAGTAATTTTGAGAGTTATTATATGCACAACCAAACATTGAAAAAAAAATTGTTAACACATTCAGTTGAGAAAAATCCTAAAGTTTAAAGCTTTTAATTTTTGTGAGGTGTGAGAATGAGAAAACAACTTTGAAAACTTCTATTGATCATTTGAGTTGGTAAAATTAATTTTTGGGATTTAAAACATGACATTTACTAGAGGGATAATTTTTGTTTTAAAGAGCCTTTGTTGTATTTTATTGTAATTTTCTTTTTAATTTCTTGTAATATTATTTACTTTATTCTTATGTTGTCTCTTGTAAAAAATATATATATATATATAAAAAGAAAAAAATTATAAAAAAAAAGAAAAAAAATATATGTAAAAAAATGAATGAAAAAAAAGAACAAGAGCAACATTTTTTATCTTCATCTTTTATAGATTTGTTGAAGAAAAAAAATTATCAAATAAAAAAAACAACAAAATCCACATCACTACATTTGTTTTCAATTTATGTCATCAAAAAAAAAAGTTTGAGTATTTTATTTTTGTTTTTGTTCTTTATTTTGGCTCTTAATATCATTTTGTAAAATCCTGAAGGTTTTTATGTCATTTAGATTCCAATTAATTGATTAGCCTATCTTTTGATCAATATTCATTAACATTGTTTGTCCTAAAACGATAACATTCATTTTTGAGTGTTAATTTATAAATTTCCAACTCCAAAAGTGTCAACCATCTCCCATAAAAATACTTTCAATACCTTTGTGCATATTTGGAGTTGAGACTTTATTCTTTGGTGATTTTTCAATATTGTTTGTGTTGTAAATTTTTTGAAAGAACAATATGGGTTGGTGCACACATACAAAGCTCTTGAATTACAACTTTGATAGTTTTAAATAGCATTTTCTAAATTCTCACTGAACATTTTGTTAAATGGTTTTGCAAAAATTTAGTTCACTAATTCATCTTGATAATAATTTTTATCCGCTTGAATTGCTAGGGACTAGTAATAAGCTAGTTGGGGGTTGTGATTAAGGGTCAAAAATGCACATTTATTGATTTTAATTTTCAAAATAAATTAAGTTTTAATTAATATTTTCATGGAATTAATATAATATATTTTATAAATGAAAATATTTAATTTGGATTTAATTTGTTTTTACGTTGTAGGAAAATGATACAATTTTGGTTAAATAAAATAAAGCAAAAAGAAAAGGAAGTAAAAGTGGAAGAAAATAAAGAAAGTTGACATTTTGAAGAAGTCAAGCCCAAATTGAAAAAGCCTAATCCAATTCATGAAGATGCCATGTCGCCAATCCATGTAATTTCTTCTCCACCAATAAGAGATGTCAATAACAACTCATTCCAACAAATATTGACAATCCATGTGCTTCATTTTCAACCAATATAAGTGTCTTATTTTCAACAAAAATTAGCAATTCATGTGCTTCCCTCTCAACCAATAGTAGCTTTCCACATGTCATTTCCACCATAGTTTATTTGTATTCTACACCTATAAATAAGATGTAGTTTTCATTTGAAAAACACACATTTTCTATACACTTCTCTCCCTACGATCTTTTCTCTCTATTTCCTCTTCTCTATTTTATCTCAAACCCTAGCCTTCTCACATTTTCAATGGAAAATGTGAGAATGACTTTTAACTTATGCTAGAGTTTTCTTTTGGTGAGGATAAGGGTGAAGTTTTATATTTTGTAATCTTTTTATTTTGAATTTATAAAAGTGTTTTAATGTTAAAATATTTGAGTTTTATTATTTCTATCATTATTTATGCAATTAATATTTATTATTAATTTTATATAGATTCAGTCAAGCTTTTTCTATGTAATTTTACTAAAATAATTTATATTAATTTTATTATTTTGTGGGTAGTCTTTTACTGCATTATCGCCAAGATGGTATAGTGTCGCTTCTAGATTTCTCATAACAATAGTATTAGTATTAGATATTAGTTTGTTATTTTGTGAGTAGTCTTTTACTACATATTGCCAATGGTACTATGTCGATTCTAGGTTTCTCATAACAATAGCATATGCATGTACTTCAACTAAGAGATTTTATTACTCAAATACATTTGCAAATTATCAAAGTAAATATGTGACCAAAATATATTGTGGAACCCCGATGCCTACCAAACCCCTTTTATCATTTATTTTCCTTTCATTTCAATTCTTCAAAACCAGAAAAATATAATTTCTTTTACTACATTCACATTACTTATCTTCTAACCGTTTTATTTGTTCTTTTTTTCTTTACCTCCTTGTGGAATCGACCGTCCATCTATACTACGACTACCGCTAAGTGGAAGTCATATTTGGGCGTTAAACAATAACACAACGAATGTGTTATGTATGGTAGATTATATAATAACATCGCTTTCTTTAAGACATCGAAAAGAATTATGGTATGTATTTGATAATACTTATTTGGTCTTATTGAAAGGAGATTTTGGTGTAGTAATTTAACATTAAAGGTTAATGGGTTGAGTTTTTTCAGCGTACTTAAAATGCCATTAGATAATTAAATGACAATAATAAAATGAATTGGTAAAAATGTTACAAAACAAAGAAATAAATATCTGATATATTATTTTTAGTCCATACAATTCCTGATTATTAGTAGTAAAATTCTAACAATGATGTTATTATTTCTATTTTTTCCTTCAAAATAAGTACAATACATAAGATTATTTATTTAGTTATTATACTTTATTTCAACATGTTGTACAAGTTATAATGTTTTTTGTGTTATTATGTCAATAAAGTAGTAGATATTCATCATATTCTTCTCGAGTAGAGAGGTGATATAAAAATAAAAGATATATTCACTACAAAAAATGGGACTTTTGCCGGCGCAAATTTGCGCCGGCAAAAGTAAGGTTTTGCGCCGGCAAAACCCAGGCAGTTTTTGCCGACGCAATTTTGCGCCGGCAAAGGACCGCGACGTACCCTCGTCGCTAATTTCACTTTTGCCGACGCAAATGTAATGCGCCGGTAATGGTATCTTTTGGCGACGAAAAAATACGCCGGGAAAAATAAGGATGCGCCGGCAAATTTTTTTGTCACGTTGTTGTGGAAAACACTTTTAGCAGTGCAAAAATGCACCGGTAAAAGTTGACTCTTTTAGTGGCGCATTTTTGCGCCGAGAAAGGTGTATATATATAGTGAGGATTGAAACTTTTGCCGACGTAATGTTGCGCCGGTAAAAGTATTTTTTTAATAATATTTTTTATTAAATTACTAATTTTATTTTCAATATATTAATATTAATTAATAATTTTTTATTTTAATATATTAATAATTATTTAATTTTTTAGTAATATTATTTAATTAGAAATAAAATTAAAATTTTATAAATAAAAAAAATTAATTACAACTATTAATATTTATTGTCTCCACCAAACATGAAAATATAAAAGTAGTTTAGTAAAATAAATGTCTCATAAATTAAACTTTAAATAAATAAAAAAAAAACTTCTACAAACGAGTACTGCCCGCCTCATCATCCCCGCCCCCGTCAGCATCATCGTCCTCGTCCAGATCCTGGTCTGGTAAGTCAACTGTAAAACTAGGAGCCAATTCACCAACCTGCTTCAACAAAGCACTGAGCAGGAGATCTTGACGTCGTTGACGACTCTCAAGTTTGGTATTATGCTTTTTTAGGTTCTGATTTTCTAGCATAATGTCCTCAGTTCGCTGCAAAAGGCTGTCCATTTCAGGTGGCAATTGCCCGGATATTTGAGAAGTTGACGAAGATACTGCCCTCTTTGCGCCAATTGCCTTCAACCTAGGCAACCCCCCAAACCCTTTCTTATAACGCGAGCGGGGTCCAAGGACATCCGTGACAATATCCATATCAGGCGGGAACTGACCGTCAACATTATCGCCGACACAAGAAGCAGCAGATGATACAGGGGTCGTACTCTGCGATGCTCGACGCTCGGTCATCTCAGTCTGCACAATAAAAAGCATGTATCTCGAATTCCAATATAACATTATTTGAAAACCTAACTTATAAATTTTTAATATAACAACATATAAAATATAACTTTATTATCTATCTGCCAACATCCTATCATTAATTATTGCAGACCAGTGATTGAAAAAGAATGTAATTAATTTTGTTCCCGTATCAGGGAGCAAGTGGGCTAAAGTAAATTTGGTCATGAAAATCCATATCTAAATCAAAATCATGAAGATGTTGATATATACAGTAAGTGCAGTTAATTCCATTAATGGGGAATTTACGTCTCTAAACATATACATCAACTATATTTGCATGTTTTTTATTTAGATATGGATTTTCATGACCAAATTTACTTTAGCCCACAAGCTCCTTGATACGGGGACAACATTAGTTACATTCTTTTTTTATCATAGTCCACAATCATTAATCATAAAAATATTGGCACATAGATTATAAAGATTTCATTGTTAAAAATTTAATTAATAATTAATAAATAATTACTAATTGACAACAACCAATTAATAATTAATATTTATTAATTATTTACTAAACTTTTTTAAAGTTAAATGATCATAAATTAGTTAAGGTTATGCAACTTACATGTTTTGTCGCCGCTGCATCACTAATCCACTTATCCTTCTTCTTGTGGAGGTGCTCGAATGTGTCGATCATGCTCGGGAGCTCGCCAGTAGATGGGTCCATCTAAAAAAGAAAATTATTTAAACATTGTGACATTTATAATATTTTCGTAAATGTAAGGATATAGGTTATTATAATTTACGTGATCATAAACATGGGCAACGATGGATTTGGAACCGTGTCCTCCTGGTATGGTCATTTTTGCTCGAGCTTCTTTATTTTTCTTCGATATACGCTTCTAACAGAAAACAGTACTCATTAATCTAGATTGTAATTTTATAATTAAAAATTAATGTAAAATCTACGGCATACCTGGTGAGAATCAGAAGCCCAAAAATCACATAGAATTGCCCAATCAGAAGAAGTAATCGACACAAAAGGTTTTGACTTCGCTCTCTCATTGTCCACCTCTCCTCCAACATCTACCTAGTGTTTCTTCATCATGTGGCGCCAATCAGTCAGATGTTTTTGCATTTGTCTTACCATGGCATCGTTGATTACTGGATTGTCTTCTGGATAAATGAATTTTTCCTAAAATCACAATTAAATTTGGAATTTGTTAAAATATTATGAAGATAGACAAAATATTTAATAGTGAGTTATTAAAGGTTTAAAAAATGCTTACAGATAGCCTCTTTTGAATAACTTGGATATCAGCCAGTTTTACTTGTTCCCAAGCTAGTGTAGTTGGGGGTACGGTACTACGCAAATAACGAGCCATGAAATTGTTGAACCACTTGCCGTACTTTTGAATAGCTTTTCCAGTTTGTTCATCAAACTCTACTTTCAAATGACTAACTTTTTTGGTGGCCAGCTCCTTCTCGATATTGGCACCGTAATAAGCTCCCCTGCCTCTCTTGGAGCCACCACCTATGTCATTACTTGGTTCGGCCATTCTACATTAAAATATTCATTAATTAACTAATTCAAATTATGCATGTCTGTTGTTTTTTGTTATAAAATTAACATTTATTCATTATGGTATTTCCAAGTCTATCCCATTCCGACCTAGTGGATCCCTTGGAGATAGTAAGGAGTCATGTACTTCTCCTCATTTTTTAAAAATGTTTCTCAAACATTTAAAAAAAATGAGGAGCAGTACATGAATATATTGGCTATCCCCAAGGAATCCACTAGGTGCATCACTATTATTTTATGTTATAAAATTAATATTTTATTACTTATTGTCTTTCCCAACTTACCCTATTCCGACCTAGTGGATCCCTTGAAGATAGTAAGCAGTCATGTAGTCATTCTCATTTCTTCAAGATGTTTCTCAAACATCTTGAAAAAATGAGAACCACTACATGAATACATTAATTATCCCCAAGGCATCCACTAGGTGCATCACTATTGTTTTTTGTTATTGAATTAACATTTTATTACTTATTGTCTTTCCCAACCTACCATATTCCGACCTAGTAAATCCCTTGGAGATAGTAAGCAGACATGTGCGTCTACCCATTTTTTCAAGATGTTTCTCAAACATCTTGAAAAAATGAGTATCAGCACATGAATACATTGACTATCCCCAAGACATCCACTAGGTGCATCACTATTGTGTTTTTGTTATTGAATTAACATTTTATTACTTATTGTCTTTCCCAACCTATCCTATTCCGACCTAGTAGATCCCTTGGAGATAGTAAGCAGACATGTGCGACTACCCATTTTTTCAAAATATTTAATCAAATATCTTGAAAAAATGAGTACCAGTACATGAATACATTGACTATCCCCAAGGCATCCAATAGGTGCGTGTGTACCTATATCTGATACTATCATTAATTAATGATAATAAATAAAGTTTTCATTGAATTAAATAAAAAGTTACATACACTTGTTTAAATTACATATCACTGTCCTCATCATCACTAACTACAACATCATTACGAACATCACTATCACTATCGACTAGAACATTATCGCCATCCTCATCGTCTTCATACTCGTCCAACGTGTCGTCTTCAAATTCAACTTCATCATCGACAACAAATTCATCTGAACCTTCGCCAACCAAATCATCGACGTTGTACACTTCAGTGGCATTGACATCAACCCGATCATACTGAAGATTATCAAAAATTGGAAGTTCTACCCACAACTGAAATGAAGAAGAATTAACTTCTTGCAATATTGGTATATCATTTGTGGTCTCAGTATCATCAACATCGGAATTTGAGAAATCCCATACATTCCTCAGAATGTATTCATTAATGAGCCTCCAATCATCCCCATTTTTCACATCTCGAAGATAATACACCAACTTCGCTTGAGATGCGAGAACAAAAGGATCATCTTTATAACATTCTTCCTTCACATATACGCTCGTAAAATTGGATTCCACTTTAATTCTACTTGTATTGAACCATCTACACTTGAATAGGACAGCACTGTAACCCATCAAGTAGGACAATTCAATTACTTCTTCCAAAACTCCATAGTAGTTCACTCCTTCCTCACTTGGCACCATTACACCGCAATTTTGTGTTTTAAGCTTCATATCACGACCACGAGTCACAAATTTCACACCATTTAATATCATCCCTGGATATGAGTACACGGTGCTGCTTGATTTGTTTGCGAGAGCATACAATTCATTATTCACTTTAGTAGGTGTTGACTCATGCAAACCGTTCACCTATCAACATTAACATTGAAAGTTAGTTTTGGATTGATTAAGTGGGGTTTCAGAAAAGAATTGACTAATATACATACTCTTTCTTTGAACCACTGAGGAAAATCAGTTTCTTGTTGAACTTCAAGATTCGAGCCCCCCCCCCCCCCCCCCGTCTTCTTAGTTCATCCATATGCTCACTACAAATGGACAACAATATTATGATTTTGGCATTTACTCGGTATATAAACCAAACATCATTATTGAAAAAAGACTAGAAAACACACCTAAGGTACTCCTTAATTTCGGCACAATTGTTCAAGATATACCACTCAGCCTTTTGCTTTAACTGCGGATTGAGGAACATACTTGATTTCTTACCAAATGGACGAACAACAACCTTATAAATAGAATATTCCCGATTTGGTTGGGATTCAACGCGATCGTCATTCCTCTCAGGTCGATTGAATCGAGTCTCAACCCCCCGAAGGTACATTGAGCAAAAGGTTAAGGCCTCGTTCACCACGTAAGCTTCTGCGATTGAACCTTCCGAACGTGCACGATTTCTTACATACTGTTTATAAACTGCCATCGAACGTTCAATGGGATACATCCACCTAAAGTGCACGGGACCGCCAAGAATTGCCTCTTTACGAAGATGAAAAACCAAATGCACCATAATGTAGAAAAATGCTGGAGGAAATATCATTTCCAACTTGCATAAAATGGTGATAATGTCTGTCTCCATCTTCTCAAGGTCTTTCACATTCAAAGTCCGTGCACAAAGTTTTTTGAAAAAACTGCACAACTCAATAATTGGCTTCCGAACTTCAGGAACCAAAAACGACCTAATTGCGGCAGGTAACAACTGCTGAAACAACACGTGGCAATCGTGTGATTTCAGCCCAGTTATCTTGCCATCATTGACATTGACATTCTTCGAAAGGTTTGCAGCAAAACCATCCGGGAATTCAACTGACTTCACAAATTCACAGAAAACTCGACGCTCCGGGACACTGAGGGTGTAACTGGCGTGCGGTTTCTTCCACTTGTTTCCCTCTTTGCGGAGGTGGATTTTTTCCCTAATTTTCATGTCTGCTAGATCAAGTCTTGCCTTGTCAGTGTCTTTAGATTTTCCCTCTAAGTTCAACAAAGTTCCCAAGACACTGTCGCAAACATTCTTCTCAATGTGCATTACGTCCAAGTTATGCCACAACAATAACTCCTTCCAATAATCAAGCTCAAAAAATATGCTATTCTTCGACCAATTAAGTTCAATCGGAGCCCTTTTGCGTTTCACACCACCAAATTCTTTGTGTTTCCCAGGATGTCTAATCAGCAAATTCTGTAATTGCTTCAACACATCATCACCGGAGTAATCTTTCGGTGGTGGCCTAAGTTCCTTGTTACTGTCGAATAGTGCTCGTTTGCTCCTCCATTCATGATCCATATCAAGAAACCTCCTATGGACAATGTATGCAATTTTACTTCTAATCCCTACAGAGGGAGTTTCTTCATTGCATGTGGGACACGCCTTGTACCCTTTTGTGCTCCACCCAGACATCATAGCATAAGCTGGGTAGTCGTTAATGGTCCACAAGATTGCTGCACGCATATTGAACAATGTACTATTGTATGCATCTCGTGTCTCGACACCATTCACCCATAACTCCTTCAACTCGTCAAGCAAAGGTCTCATATAGACATCGATATCTTTTCCAGGTGAAGAAGGACCTGGAATTAGAATAGAAAACATTAATGACTGTGGTTTCATGCACTTCCACGGCGGCAAGTTGTATGGGACAAGTATCACAGGCCACATGCTGTAAGAGTTGCTCATGTTCCCAAAAGGATTGAAACCATCTGTAGCCAACCCAAGCCTAACATTTCGAGGTTCGGCTGCGAAAGATGGGTACAACTCATCAAGGTGCTTCCATGCCTTACTGTCAGCGGGGTGCCTCATCACACCATCTTCCCTTGGCCTTTTAGAATAGTGCCATCTCATATCCTCTGCAGTATATCTGGAACTGTACAGCCTTTTCAATCTCGGCGTCAACGGAAAGTACTGCATGACATTATGGGCCACTTTCTTCCTATTCCCACGATTATCTTGCCAGCGACACTCACCACAAACCGGACAGAATTCCAAATTCGCATTCTCCTTCCAAAACAGTGCACAGTCATGCTTGCAAGCATCGATGGACTCATATCCCAATCCAATACTCCGCAACTTTGCCTTCGCCTCATAGTTAGACTTAGGTAAAATTGTTCCATCAGGCATAGCGTCGACTAACAATTCCAGCAAACCATCAAAGTAATGATTGCTGCACTTGTTAATAACTTTCAGATGCATCAGCTTCACCAAGAAGTTCATCGCGGAATACTTTCGGCAACCCGGGTACAATTCACTTGACATTTCCTTAAATAAATTGTCATACTTGTCGCGATGTTGAGGATCATCTTGGGGAGGATCATTATAGTTTCCAGCGGGAACGTCATCTTCAGTGTAAACATCCTCCAGGATATCCGCTATCTCATCTCTATCATGATCTTGTACCACAGCTGGTGGCGACGACAGCGCCTCTCCATGGTAATGCCACACTTTGTAGGACTGTACGATGCTATTGTTGAATAAATGCATCGAAATTGCTTTTATAGGCTGGAACTTAACATTCCCACATTTCTTGCACGGACAACGAACCAAACCTCGATCATTCAACTGATTTTTGGCGATATCGAAGAACTCCTTAACACCATTTCTATACTCCAGAGACTAACGATTCCTCGCACTCATCTAGCTCCTGTCGCTCGCTATCTTTAAGCGAAATAATTAAGAAAATATTAATAATTGTCTTAAAATGAGGGAAATGATAGTCAAAGTATTTCATGACTGTTTGTCTCCCTAATTATCACTAACTGATAATAATATCCTATCTCTGGCAAAAATAATTATTTATAGGGATATTTGCGGCTAAATTACTCAAACTTACAACTTACTAACACTTAAATGACACGTGGCACCACATGATTGGTACACATTATTATTATTATTTTAAATAATTTTTCATAAAAAAAATCATTTTATATTTTTCATTTTAAAAAAAAATCCAATTTATTGTTTTTCAATTTAAAAGTAACAAAAAATAATTTTTTCTCATTTTTTCAAAAAAATATCAAATTTGTTGCCTTTAATCAATTATTTAAGATTAAGTAAAAAAAATATTTAATCTTAAATTATTGCTTGGATTTTAAACAAAATTACTTAATCTTTAATTGAAAAAAAGTAGACAAAATGATAAATAGGAAGATTTTAATAATAATAATAATAAATTAAAAAATTTGAGGATATTAACAATAAAAAATTAAATTTAAAAAAAAAAATGTATTTTTCATACTTAATCTTAAATTGAAATTTTTTTTGATTTTTTTATTAAAAAAATGTAAATTTTATTTTTTGTTAAATTGAAAAATAAATTGAAAATTATTTTAAGAATAATAACAATGTGGACAAATCATGTAGTGTCACGTGTCCTTTGACTAGTCAACTTTAACATTTACTTATTTATTACTTTTATTTTAAAATTAATTTAATTATACATTAATTTCATTTTGTAATTTTTTATTAAATTCTTCAATTTGTATTGGATTATTTACTTAATCAATAACAATTTTATTATATTTATATTGTACTTAATTATATTTTATTAAATCATTTATATTTTTAACTTTTTTCAATTACAAAACATCTAATATTAATGTTAAAATCAATTATTATGATTGGTAATTTTATTTTATTTAGATTATAGTTAAAAATTATTTTTTTGATGAATTTTTAATTATACTTAAATTTTTATTTAATTAATTATTAAACTTTTATTAATTTTACTAACTCTAACAAAATTTGGGCAGCATAACGACAATATTTCAAACTATCCCAAAAATTGAAAAACCTACAAATTAAACACATATATACCCAGAATATTCCCAGATCATACAAAACATATATATACATTAACAAATACATCAATTTACATATATACAAATATTTAACCACAAAAAAACATATACCAAAACTAATTTTTTTATTAATACAAAAAAAATTATTAAATACATATTTACAAAAATATCACATTTAATATAAAACAATTTAAAAATATAAACATACATTATTAATCTGGTTTTTTTAAGTTCATACTTTAACTAAAATACATATATCGCAAAATACAATATAATAAATATTAACAAGCAAAATTAAACAAATACATATAACACATTAAAATAAAAAAAAATACATATTCAAATCTGTTTTTTAAATTTTACAAAAAAAATTAATAAATACAAAAAACATATATTATAAAAGTTACTTAAATATAGTTGTTATTAAGATAAACAAATACATATAAAGCATTAAAATAAAAATTAATGTTGTTGACGCGGTTCTTCGCCAACAGGTAATTAAGAGAAGAAGAGAAATGGATTAGTGCCAAATGTGGAACCGAAACAGATATATGATCTTAGAGGAGGAAAGAGGTGACTCAAAACACGTTTTTTAAGTGGTTCGAAGGTTAAAATCCTTCTACTCCACTAATCAATATTATTGATCTATACTGAGTATTTGATTACAGAGTATTTCTTACAAGATGTTATTTTTTTCCAACCCTTATCAACTCCTAGGGTCTCCATATTTATAGGAGAAGGCACCTGGAAGTTGGTAAGAAGGTCATCCCGTGACCTTCTTACTTGTCGTATCAATCCTGTGACATTCATGATTAATTCCTAAACCTGACACATAAGTGTGGTCAAATCAATAGGTAAGGAGGTAATGGGCCGCATGGCCCAACCCAGTCGTGGGTGTCTGAATACGCACGTTCCTGCTGCGTGTCCGAGAAGTCAGGGGGATATCAGACACGTGATGCCTGATATGTGCATGTTTACCTTGCGTGTGTTGACTTCGCAAAGGGTCATAGCCTCCATATGAAGCTCGTATCACGAGCTTCATACTTAGCTCGGTCTTCGACCTTCGGAAACCCTGCCCCGGCCTTGGGCAGTGAAGGCGAGCTCTTGGGGCTTCCTCGAGCTTGGAAGGCATGACACTACGACAGAAGCTCCGACCCCTGGGGATGATCATGAGGTAATCATGGTTAGGCCGCAGCTCGACTTGCTAATCAGCCCGTGGTAAAATCAGGGCGTACAAATGTTAACGGTTATATTTTTTGTAATTAATGTTAATTTTCCTAAGACTAACAAAATTTGGGCAGCATAACAGCTATATTTTAAACTATCCCAAAATTTTATAAAACCTGCAAACTACACACAAAAATATACATAATATTACTAGATCAATATACAGAATATTCCCAGAGCATGCACAACATAAACGTATATTTACTTAAAATTTCTAAAATATTTTAAAATTTGATTTTTAATTGCTAAAATTTAATCTTATTATAATACCAAATCTAATCTCATAATCTTAAGATTAATCGAATACTAATTAAATTAATTTCTAATTATGAGATTATATTAGATTATCTAATGTAATAATTTTTACTATACTATCATGCACAACATAAAATTTGATTTTTTCTTGTACCTCTTTTTCTAAAATTTAAAACAGAAAATAAAAATAAAAAAAAAACAAAAAACAAAAATTAAATCATATATAAACAGAAATAAGTAAAAAAAAAATACAAAACAGAAAAAAAAAACATAAATATAAATATAACCATATACATTTTTCGGTTTAAATATATATTAGTTTAAATATATAATATATATATCAAATTATATATAATATAATATATATATCAGTTTATATATAATATATAATATAATATATATATTCGTTTATATATATAATATATAACATATATAAATATATATATCGGTATACCTGTGGTCCGGTCGGCGTGGTGGTCCGGTGGTGGCGCAGTGGTTCGGTCGGCAAGGTGTGGCGGAGTGGTCCGTCGGCGCGGTGGTAGCGTGGTGGTCCGATCGGCGGCGTCCTAAAACTGAGAAAAAAAATGAAATGAGTAGAAAATTTAGGGGCAAAACAAACAAAAAAAGTAAAACAGCTTACCCTTGAGAGAGATGGAGTCGTTGAAGAAGAGAGTGTCTGAACAAAAAATGAGAGAAGAGAGGGAAGAAATGAGAGAAAGGAGAGAAACTGAAAAAAAATGGAGAAGAAGACTCGAGCGGCTGTGATATAATGTTATGACTTTTGCCGGCGCGTTTCGTTGCGCCGGCAAAAGTGTATCAGAGAAACCCTAGTTCAAAACGACGCTATTTTAATAAGCATACTTTTGCCGGCGTAACGAAATGCGTCAGCAAATGTCTGGCCACCTACCTCCTTGAAAACGTGCACATTATTAAATCACGTTCACTTTTGCCGGCGCGTTAGGTGAATTGCGCCGGCAAAAGTCCCTTCGTAATTACTTAGTAAACTTTTGCCGGCGCATTTGGTGAATTGCTCCGGCAAAAGTCACCTTTGCCGGCGCAAAATTGCTCCGGCAAAAACAATGACTTTTACCGGCGCAATTCACTAAATGCGCCGGTGAAAGAGCGCCGGCAAAAATTCCGTTTCTTGTAGTGATTCTTGAAGTACAAATTTTTTTAAAAAAGAAAATATATTAGGAGAAGTAATTGTGTAAAATGAAAGGACTCATAAAATATATAGTGAAAGGGTAAAAATACGTATGTAAGATGTAATTTAAGAAGTTAATTTTTATTATTATTTTCTTTTTACTTTAATGTACTTTTATTATTTACTAATGTTAATTATATGTTATATTTCAATACAACCAAATATGTAAATTTCTCAAATTCTAATATACTAAATATGCTAAAAATTGAGCATCAAACCATTTTGGGTATTTTTGGTGCACTGTATAAGAAATCAGTATTGTATTAATCATATGCTATGTTTGGTAGAGTTTTGTATTGTACTACATAATTTAATGTCTAATTTTTATACAATGCAAATTGTATTATTTAATCCTAAAAAATAGATTGTATTATGTCATATTATAAAATTTTAATTCTCATACCATATTATACAATTTTAATTTTCTTCCATATTTTCGTATTGTTTTTTCCACATCACTTCATTCCCACATTACTTTATCTCTCATCACTTTCTCTCATATCATAATCTCTCACATATTTTCTATCTTATTACTTTCTTTCTCTTTAATTTTGCTCATATCACTCTCTCTCTTATTAATTAATTTTATTCTATTTTGTGAAAAGTCAATTATATGTAATTAATACAAATAATTCATATGTCATCTTCATATTTTTTTTTAAAGCTAAACATAGTATTGTATAAAAATAATACAATCCAATCCAATAATATACAAAAATTTATACTATAACGGTGTACCAAGCATGACCTATAAGATTAATTTATCATTTTTTAGCATATATCCGTACATGGAATGAAGATTAGATATTTTTTAGATGTTCTTATCTAAACTAAAATTACACCAAGTTCATGAACCGTAATTTTAACATTAATTTCAAATTAAGAATAAGAAAACGCAGAACAATTTGGGAAAGAGAAAATCCATATATTTTAAGACACGTACTTTTCTTAGTGTCGTCCAAAAAATTTGTACGAATCCAAATTAATATTTGCTTTCCTGTATACAGTTGTAACACTTGCTTATTTTGCTACATTGGATACTGTCAGTCTGGCACCAATTTATCATATCATCATAATTAACCATATTGGGTTACAAAAATAAAAATACCGTTTGAGATATTTTGTACGGTAAGAGACGTTGTACTTGTATAAATACAAGCATGAATCGACCCAAACACATACACACACACATATATATAGACTAATACATTTTCATAAGACAAAAGATAAAGATAACAGTTTTCTTGTCTTCCTCTTCTTTGCGAAATGGAGGAAGTTGATGTAATCATCGTTGGTGCGGGTCCTTCTGGCATAGCTACTTCTGCATGCCTTAACCGCCTCAAAGTGTCCAACGTTGTTATCGAAAGAGAAGACTGCTATGCTTCTCTATGGAAGAAAAGATCTTATGATCGACTGAAACTTCATTTGGCCAAGGAATACTGCGAACTTCCTCACATGCCATACCCTAAAAACACACCAACCTTTGTCCCCAAACTCGACTTCGTCCGCTACTTGGACAACTACGTCGCTCACTTCCAAGTGTCCCCTCTCCTAAACCGACACGTGGAATCTTCTTTCTACGACGACAACATCTCCAAATGGTCTGTTGTCGTTAGAAACTTGGTCACTGATGCATACGAAGTTTACTTTGGTAAATTTCTTGTGGTGGCTAGTGGGGAGAATAGCCACGGCTATATTCCTCCAGTCAACGGCTTAGACAACTTTCGAGGAAAAGTCATACATTCCAGCCAATATGACAATGGAAAGAGTTATAGCAGTAAGAATGTTTTGGTCGTTGGTGCTGGAAATTCGGGCATGGAGATTGCCTACGATTTATCAAATTGGGGTGCCAATACTTCCATTGTTGCTCGGGGCCCGGTAAATTATTAAAACAAATGGGTTCTGTTTTATCTTGATATTTTTTTATACGTTAACTCCTGATTTTTTTTTAATGTATTTAATGATTCAATGCGTTTAACTATCGTTTCAAAAAGAAAAAAAGTCAACTGTATCACCAATTATTTTAAGATATTTTATTTATTTATTTAATATATATTTAAATTATTTATATTTATATATTTTTTAATTATATTAACATTATAAATAAATAAAGTGTCTTACTTCCAAAACTAACTAGACCTATTGTTTTCTTTTACTTTATTATGTAATATTATTTTAAAACCGTATATATATATAAAAAAAAATTATTAATTTTTTGTTTCTTCCAATAATAATTAACGATGTGCTATATTTATTCCGCATCCAGGTGCACTTACTGAGTGAGAATATTGTGAAACTGGGAATGTTTCTATTGAAATTCTTGCCTATCAAATTTGTCGATACTATCGTTTTGGCTTTGGGTAGATTAAAGCATGGAAATGTGTCTGAGTATGGGCTTCAAACACCAACAAAAGGACCCTTTTTCCTTAAAGTAAAGACTGGTCGATCTCCTACCATTGATGTTGGATCTGTGGCAAGGATTAAATCAGGAGAAATAAAGGTATAAAATATTATACAAAATATATTTGATATGTATACATACATAATGACTATTACGATTATTGTAACTATCTTTTTAGGTATTTCCGTCCATAACAAGCGTTCAAGAAAACTGTGTTGAATTTGAGTACGGCAAAAGTCGTTGCTTTGACGCCATAATCTTTGCGACTGGTTATAAAAGCACTGTCAGAAATTGGCTTAAGGTAAATACATTTATGTTGTGCGTGTGTGTTGACTTATAGATCAATAATTATGTAGTGAGACACATGAATTCAGTTGTCAAACAAGAAAATATATAATATAATATATATTCTATATAAAAAATTGATAAATAAGACAATTTTTTTGTTTTAACCGTTTGTATACAATATTCTTTTAAAAGTAACTTAAAATAAATATTTATAAATTATATTAATATAAATTCAAATATTATTATTATAATAATATTTATTATAAGGTTATATATATAATAATTATATTAATATAAATGTAAATCCAAAATTATAAAATATTATTATTATAATAATATATAATACAAGACTATATATTTAACAATTATATTAATATAAATTTAAATATCATAAAATATTATTATGATAATAATATATAATTTTAATTTTTCATTAATTATATTAATATGAATTCAAATATTATAAAATATTATTATTATAATAATATTTAATACAAAACTAAATATTTAATACTTATATTAATATAAATTTAAATATTATAAAATATTATTATAATGATATATAATATATGAACTTAATTTTTATTAAAAATATTATCATTTATGTTTAAAAAAATTATCATATTATCCATATATATTTTAAAAAAATTATAAATAGTATATTAGTTTAATTTTTATATCATTTTTTATATACAGTTTATTTATTTAAAATTTAAATAGAATAAATTTAATAAATATAATTAATAAATTCTGTAAATAAAAATAAACAATCTTCATTACATGTTAGTTGTATAGTATGTATATATATATATAGATATTTATATATGACTTAACCGCGCCCAGGGTGGGGAGGATCTTTTCAATGAAGAAGGAATGCCTCGACTAAGGTTGCCGAATGAGTATTGGAAAGGCAAAAGTGGGCTTTACTGCGCTGGATTCTCGTCAAGAGGATTACTAGGCATTTCACAAGATGCACAAAATATAGCTCAAGATATCAGTTTTAATTTGACTACAAAATGGAGAGACTAAATAATATGCATTTATGTCGTCGTCATCATCATCATCATTATTATTATTATTATTATTATTATTATTTTTGAAATGTAATTAAAGGTCATATATTGACCCTCTTTGTAACTTATTAAGTTGCAAAGATAGGATTAATTTCCCAAAACATTAGTAGCGATTGAGTTTATTAAAGTTCAAAATATATCTTTATATTATAACTTCTTTCGACACAATATGTGCGTATTCTTGGCAACTTAATGTATAATAGAATTAATCATAAATATTGGTGCAACTGATATTACAAGAATTTTGCCAAATCAATGGTCAAAGGGCAAGAGATGCACCACTAGTACTACTCTAAAACAAAATTATTTAAATCTCAATATCTACCCTCTCTTTGCTTGAAAGCATAGATAGACGTGTTAGAAAAGAAAAATGTAACGCCACAGACATTTGTTCTTGTTAATGCTAGAAACGTTTTTAATGTTCTCATTAATGTCAAAATATCGTTTGTAATAATGTTTTCATTGATGCGAAAAATCGTTTGCTATAATGTTTTCATTAATGAAAAAAAAAACATTTGTAGTATAAGGACATAAAATGTTTGAAGTTGCCAAAACATTAGTTTGGACCATTAATTGAATTGTTTAATGGGGAATCTTTCACTTACTTTTACATAAATATGGGAAATTTAAAATTTTCCCCAAAATATAAAAATTGGAACTTTTTTTCTAACTTAAAATATAGAAATTTTTTACCCATATAAAAAGTCAAAATCCCATTTTTTTAATATCATTCTCCATTTACCATTGTCTAATTCCTCATATGCAAATCCAGAACCTTTCGTCGAACCACCACATGTGGCATGGCCAAATGATCCTCTAATTGAAGTCTTGTTCTCCTGTACTAGTGCTTGCATAAGCTAATAAGAACATGTCTATTTTAAGGAAATGGAGATCATGAATCCATGAATTCAAGCTCCAATAAATTACCATGAGTTTTTATATAAGAAATAATCTCACTACCTTATTGATTTATCATAACTCCTCAATAGACTCAAATTGCACTATTGGATTCATAGAACGCTTGACATCAAATGTAAATAAGTTATCCGTTGTTATAATTATAATCGTCATTCAATCCTCTATAGATGATCTACTAATGAGACGGGTGCAAATTACTGTTTTACCCCTCAATGATATTTTATACTTGACTCCCACAAAGTTTCTTGTAAATGATATTTTCATAAACTTAATTATAGAAATGAGTACTCTATCATTTGACTCTTGAACCAAGCAATAAGGAAATCATTGTTTCACTTCTTAAACAGAAGCTATAGATTCCATGTCTATGATAAATACTCTCACTCAATTATACTACCAAATCTCCAATATGTAAGTATGAGCTAGTCCGTAGGGTAAGTTGGTAACGAATAAATCAAAAGACTTGAATAATACAATTAGCATTATATTAATCACCCAGAATTCATATTGAATTAACTTATGGTCAACGTTGTGATATGATTAGATTAGATAATAACGATACTTACTTATCTTATCAATAATCAATATCGGTCCAGTCCAATGTAATAAAATATATCTGATCTTATCTACTCGGTCAATGTCCTGGATAGGACATCACATTAAATGTGTAAGTAGATCTTATCGTAGATTACTGAATCAGTAAAAATCCAATGACTGATTTAATTTTAGGACAAAATACTTTTGAACATATAATTACAATTATAATCCACTGTGATCGAGTCACTATAATTGTAACTATACATATGTTTGAGATTTTATATGTGTTTGTAATAATAAAAATTAATCATGTAATAAAACATGTAAACAATGCAATTTGATTGAACAAAATGATTTCTACTACTTTATTGATAGTGAATGAATTACATAAGAAATGTGTTTTTATAAGGGAATTAAACCCAACTCCCACTTGCACTTTTAAAACAAATGTGACATTTCTCTCAAACTCATTCCCTCTATATCCTTTGTGAAGGGATCTGCAAAGATTGTCTTCGGACGCAATCTTCATGACTTTCACATCTCCTCTTGCCACATATTCTCTGATGATGTAGTACTTCCTCTCTATATGCTTCCCTCTCTTGTGGCTCCGAGGTACTTTATAATTGGCTATCGCCCCATTGTTGTCACTATACAAAATGAGGGGTTTATCCATTTCTGGAATAACACCAAGATCTGTATAAAAGTTCACCAGCCATGCTATTTCCTTAGCTGCCTTAGAAGTAGCTATGTACTTAGCCTCCATGGAGAGTATGAGATCACAGATTGCTTAACGCTTCTCCATAACACAGCTCCACCCCCAAGAGTAAACACCATTCCAAAACTTGACTTCCTATCATCGACATCAGTCTGAAAATCAGAATTGGTGTAGCCTAACAGGTTCAAAACTCAACCCAAGTAGACTAGCATATAATCTCCACTTCTTTGCATTGGTCCACGTAATTGACCGACACAATTGTTTTATTAGGGATAGTAGCGTCGGTTCTGAACCAACGCTACTGTTAATAAAAAAATGGCAGTTACTAAATCTTCATTTATATTTAAACCGATGCTAATTATTTTTAATCAAAACACACTTTTTGATCGTATTAGGTATATTGTCGGTTCATAACCGGCGCTAAGGTGGAAAATGCGTCGGTTATGACCCGACGCTAGAACAAAAATATAATCCTCGTCCCTGTCCTTACCCTCATTCTCTCCTTTCTCTCTTAACTGAAAGGTGATTTCAACGACGGCGCCCCCTCGAATCAAACCCCTCTCCCGTCTATTAGAGCCCCATTCCCACCCTACTAGGGTACCCGAGCCTCTCTCCGCCCCTTTCATCGCCCCTCACGGCCTCCGAAGCTCCACAACTCCGAGAGGCTCCGCCGTTGCCGAAGATTTCCCCCCTCGTGACCTCCACAACTACGAGAGGCTCCGCCCCTTGTGACCTCCATAGCTCTGCTCCACCCATCCATCGAGAGGTTAGTTTTTGTTAAAATTTTCAAATTTTCAGTTAATTTTTTTGATATAATTAGGTTAAATTGATAAATTGGATAATTAGGTTTAAATTATAGCTATTAGAATTTAGAAATTGAATTTGAATTAAATTGGAGAATATTGATATTGATAAATTGATAATTAGGTTAAATTATAGTTATTAGAATTTAGAAATTAAGATTTGTGTTTTTGATATAATTATGAGAATTTAAAAATTAAATTTGTTTTTAATATAGTTAGGTTAATTTTTTGAATTGGAATTAAATTAAGAATTGAGAAATGAAATTATGAAATTTAGAAATTGATAGTTAGGTTAATTTGGAGTTTTTATAATTTAAAAATTATGTATTGAGAATTTTTTTTCTGTTTAATAAAGTTAGGTTAATTTATGAGAATTGAGAAATTTATAGTTTGTATGAATTTTTTTTTTAAAAAAATAAATATGTAATTATTTGTACTTGTTAATGTTTAATTGTGGTTAGGTTTCGCTTTTTTATTTTTGCGGTTGATTGGATTTGATGGTGATCACATTTGACGGCTAAGCATTTATCTTGGACGAGGTAATTCAATGAAGCTTTAATAGTATATATATAAATATTGAAAGATATAGTTATATTAAATTTAGTTGAATTTAGGATTAAAAGTTAGTGAAAATAGGTTCTGAAAATATGTGCTGCAGAGATATAATGTTGGAATTATGCATGTTAATTGATTGTTTGGTATTTGTGTATAAGTACTTTTTGAAATTGGGAAATGTTGTAGAAATAGGGGAAATGTTGCCCAATTTTTTTTTCTTCAAGATAATAACAATTGATAGTTATGCATGTTTGATATTGATTGATACTTATGCATGTTTCTATTGGTTGTTTGATTTTTGTGTATTAATATGTGATGTCTATAAGTAATATACGAATTTTGAATATGCTATAAAAATAGGGGAGATGCAACCTAATTATTTTTTAATATAGTAAATCTAGTCTTTGGCAAAATTTGAATTTTTTTTGGCTTGTTGTTTTGTTTGTTTTGTTTCCTAGAAAGTTAACACTTGTTCCCGAATCGACGTAAGTATTGTTTAATTTATTAGTTATTATATAGTTTAATTTAAATTTTATTGTAAAATCATACAAGTCTAACAAATTTTTTGAGTTTATTTGTAGTTCAAAAGCACAATGGTATACCCGCTTGAAGAAGTCAACGCTGTAAGAGATGAATGGGCGGAGTAAATTCTACCTCATCTCAGCGTTTGATGAGAACTAGTGCTAGCTAGTAATCGATTATGAATATTATTTTTTCAGTCATATGTCGATCTTGACTTAGATTAGTTTACTAGCTAACTTATTTTTTTGTCTCTAATACATGGACTTAGATTAGTTTTACTAACTTATTTTTTGACTCTAAACAATGGTTAAGTTAGTAGATTTTGATTAGAAATTAACTTAGTCATTGTTTTCCCTCTCGAGTATATGAAGATTATTTTTTGAATCATATATCTCGACCATTGTATATAAATAGTTTCATATAAATATATACTTTTGATATATATATACATCTTTCTGCATCTGTTTTGCTGCAGGGGGAAAATGGCAGAAATAGATTACATAATGCAATTTTTAAACATATTAGCGTTGGTTTTGCACAGACGCAAACATATGCGCCAGTCTATAAATGACGCATTTGAGTCCCAGAAGCGTCGGTTACAGACCGACGCATTTGCGAAATATTATTGGTTACAGAACGATGCTTCTGCCCAAATCAAACGCGTCGCCTGCAACAATGTCGGCTCCAAAACTAAGAAAATTGGAAAAAGCGTTGTTCTATAACCAAAGCTAAATCCCTATTTTTTAGTAGTGATATTTCAGTATGTGCTTGACCACTATCCAATGTTCTTATCCCGGGTTTGATTGGTATCTGTTCACAACTCCCACTACATGGTCGATGCCTGATCTAGTGCACAACATAGCGTACATTAGACATCCAACTGCGGATGCATAAGGAATCCTTCTCATATCATCTTCCTCTTCAGGAATATGTGGAGACTGCTTCTTAGAAATGTTGATTCCACATCTGGATGGTAAAATTCATTTGTTTGAATCTGTCATAGAGAAATGCTCAATGTAACGTCCCAAATTAACTAATAAGACTTAGGGCCTTGATTAGGGGGGCAGGATGAAAAATTATAAAATTATGTGATTATGTGATATATATGTGTATCCTTATGTGATTATGTGAGTTATATTATAATATGACTTGATATGCATGTTTTTGTGTATTAAATATGCATGTGGGCCCATTTTTGATTAAAAGAACAATTTTCGTAATTTGGCCCGTTAGGTATATTTGGCATATATGTGATATATGTGTGAAACCACATTATTATGTGGATATATTTGGGTTACTTGGCACGAGACGATCCTAGGGAGCAAGATAGTGGAAAAGTCACAACGGGACCCATATTTGACTCGGTGAGAGTCAAGGGGTATATTGGGTATTTAGTACATTACAAGGTTATTGGGTAATGGGAATGATTATTTGATGATATATTGGGAGTTAATGAGATTAGGAGGGAATTCTAAGAATTTTGACTATTTTACCCTTGGGGGCGTTTTTGGGACCCCGATCATTGAGATTTGTTTGAGGTTGCTTAAGCTCGAAGTAACCTGTCAGATACTTAAAAAAAAGAACGTTCAGTATGTTCTCTCTCTCTCTCTCTCTCCCGTTCTCATTTTTACGCCCATTAGCATTTTCGAAGGAAACTTGAGTTTTAAGACTCAGATTCAAGCAAGGATCGAGTCATTACGATTCTAGGAAAGATTAGAAGCTTATTAGCCGGGGGATTTAGCGAGAAACAACATAATTAGAGGTAATTTAAGCTTTGGATTTCTGAGTTTTTGTTTCCTAGAATTTCTTAAGTTCTGAAGTTGGATTTTACGTTTTGAGGAGTTTTTGAATGGTTTGAAGCTTGAGTTTTGATGGTTTTGGGCCATTGAGATGATTGAGAACTTTGTTTTTGAGATTTGGGTGTGTTTGGATAGGTTTTTGGAAGATTTTAAAATGGGAAAAACAGAGTTTCATGGCTGAGTTCGTGGTTGGGTCGCGGCCCTTTTATTGTGTGCCGCGGCCCAGGCTTAAAAATAGAGTGTTTTTGGCTGTTGGGGGAACTTTGGGCCGCGACTCCTTTTTGGCAGGTCGCAGCTCACGGCGCAGACAAAGAGGAGTTTAGCCCCTGTTTTTGAGCAGGCCGCGGCTTAAAAGGGTAGAAATGGCCAAAATGGGTTTTTAATCATGGGAACTTAAACCTAAGGGCTCAGGATCGATCTTACTACCCGGTTTGGTAGGATTCGACGTCCTGGAGGCTAGGACTCGGTCCGGAAGCCTGTATTTACTCATTATTGATGCGATTCTATATCATGGTTATGACTAGGTTATCGCTAGGGGCTCGGAAACGGGATCGTGCTTGAGGGTCGTTTATTGGTAAATTGTGCTTGGACTAAAGGTAAGAAAACTGCACCCAGTATGTGATACATGTCATAAATGTGGTTATGGCATGGCCTAAATGTTTAATATAGAATTGATCAGAGCCCGAGTCTCTGTAAATGTGCATGATTATGATTATGCTTGTGATTCCCGAATTGTTGAATAGGAACATGAATAGGGCATGAACGCCTGAGTATGTGCATGATTATGACTATGCTTATGATTATTGATTAAGCATGTTCAATGCTTTATATCTGGATATTTAACATATGATATATGCCTGTTTGCATTATCTTATTGGGAAAGGCTTGACTCATCAGTCAAGGAAGATAATAGCACTGAGCGCTGATCGTAAAACATTGACTTATAATTCAAGGTAGGAAATAGCGTTGAGCGCTGGTCGAAAAGCATTGAATTTTTAGTCATGTGAGACAATAGCACGCTGAGCGCTGGTCGTTATGATTAGGCTAACCAGAAGCGCCAGGTACGCTTAAACAGAGAATAGGACCAAGGGATCCGGGGTGACTTATTAGTCCCATATCCTAGCATTGACTTATTAGTCAAGAACGACCTTAGCACGTTGAGTGCTGGTCAGTGCATTATACGCTTAAACAGAGGATATGACTAAGGGATCCGGGGTGACTTATTAGTCCCATATCCTAGCATTGAGTTATTAGTCAAGAACGGCCTTAGCATGTGGAGTGCTGGTCAGCGCCAGATACGCTTATACAGAGGATAGGGCTACGAGAAGCAGGGTGACTTATTAGTCCCATATCCTAGCATTGACTTATTAGTCAAGGATGGCATTAACGTGGTGAGTGTTGGTCGTAAAGCATAGACTTATTAGTCATGGACGACATTAGCATGGCGAGTGCTGATCGTAAAGCATTGACTTATTAGTCAAGGACGACATTAACAAACTGAATGTTGGTCGTAATGCATTGACTTATCAGTCAAACGTGGCAATAGCGCGAAGTGCCGGTCCATATGATCTAGCCTAATTAGGAGCACATTATATGCTTGACCAACCTATGGGTCGGAGATAACTAAAGTGCTAGGTACGTTGGGCTAGTTCCAAGGCTGGTTGTGCAGAGGACAGGGCAAAGGGCCACAGGGTGACTCATTAGTCCCATACCCTAGGGCATTGAGCCAGTATGGTTCCATAATCATGTATTTTGGGCATTGGACCCCGATAAGATTCATTGACCATTTATCTAGGGAAATTGGTCCCATATGACACTGTAGTTATTTATATGATTGGTATGCATGCATGAGTAGGGTTATTATTGCTTGGCATGCTTGTTATGATTTAGATACATATTATTAACTGCTTATGAGCATGTTTAAGTTTTCTTGCTGAGCCTCGGCTTACGGGTGCTATGTGGTGCAAGTAAAGGGAAAAGAAAGCTGGACCATCCTTGAGTTGGAGAGCTTAGGTGACGATGTGTACAATGCGGCTGCTTGACCACAACGACCGAGGGCTTAAAGAGGAACTAGGGTCAAACTATTTTGTCTCTTAGGTTGACAGGTTGTAACTTTTATTGCAATTAACCTTTCAAATGTATTTTGGGTTCCCATGTATACAATAAACGTTTTAGTGAAAGGTTTGTATCTTTGACAAAAAAATTTAACCCTAAACCGTTAATCACGTTTAGTTACACGATTATGGTCAAATGACTTGTTTAGTGAGTTAAGCACTATTTAAAATACACAGTGTAACAGTCCCTGGGTAGGAGGGCATTACAACTTGGTATCAGAGCGTGCCAAGGTTAAGGGTTCCTGAAGACAAGATGGGCATGTACACTCGTCACTAAAGACAAGCTCCACTCAGGGCATGGTGACTATTTATGTGGTTATGTGTTTAACTGCTTAAATAGGATATAAATGCTTTACCTGCATGCCTTATTAGGAAGCATGAGATTCTGATAGGCTTTGGCCCTTGACTATTGATATGATTATGCGATTACATGCTCAATTGATATATGAATGTGTTATGTGCATTCTGGAGTTATGAGCATGATATTTTGTTGGAAAGAGCAGGGGTTATTGATTTATGAATGGATGTTATGGGCATGTATTTTAGCACTACAGTGGTATGTGAATGTGGTGCTGTGTGATTGTTCCCGTGGGGAAGGCTTGTTAATGTGCTCATCATGTTTAATGGGTTAAGTTATTGACTACACACTAAATCAGAAGTGATGTACCCAAGGCAGTTAGTGGGGCCCGGTGGTGTTTATACTAAGGCTGGGAATTACAGCCAGGGCCTGGCCCTCCACCTGCCACTCAGAATTGGAAGCAGGTGTTTACATATATGTAATTAAGATTGCAGAGGCAAGAGGAAGAGATCAAATGTTTAAAACAGCAGGTTCTGTCAGGGAACACATCTTCCTTTGCTATGCCAGGAGTGGCACTAGTATTGGCTCAGCCTAGGGTTGAGAATAGGTGGGAATTTCTATGTGAAAGATTTCAGGAATATTACCCTCCAGTTTTTTAGGGAGGCCTAGATCCATTTAGAGCTAAGCAATGGATGGGCATGATCAGTTCCATCCTCGACAATATAAGGGTTGTGGGTCACGATAGGGTGATCTATGCTACATATGTATTATAGGAAGATGCCCGAACTTGGTGGGAAGTGATATCCCAGACACGAAATACATTCGCGATGAATTGGAAAGAATTTAGGCAGTTGTTTAATGAGAGATATTACTGTGATGCAGTTAAGACTACAAAGACAAATAAATTTTTGAACCTGGTTCAGGGAGATACAACAGTAACAGAGTATGTTAAAAGATTCAATGGGTTGGCCAAGTTTGCTTGTGATATGGTACCCACAGATGTGGCTCAGAATGAGTGATTTATCTAGGGATTGAATTCCAGAATAGCTCAAGGTGTTAAAATTGCCCCAGTACATGAGATATCTACCTATGCTCAGGTGGTAAGGAGGGCTCTTGTTATTGAGAGCACAGGAAATGAGATTTGGAGGGAGAGTGCCGGAGAGCACGGAGCTCAGGCAGTGATACCTCCGTTTATTCGATCAGGAAGGAATCAATGTATTTGGAACCTCTGGTTTAGAGAAGGGGTTCCGAAGTGCTCAAATAAGCCATCAGGGTGAGGATGAGTATTGGAAAGCCTACCCATAATGCACTCGGTGTAAGAGATGCCATCTGGGAGAATGCCAAGAAAATGCATGTTTCTTATGTGGGATGGTTGGGCACTTCAAGAGAGATTTCCCAGGGCTAAGGAAGGAAGAGCCAAAAGGGGTAGACAACTCGACTCCACCTTGAGTGTTTGCTCTGAAGTCAGAGTCAGAGACTGAGAGTGAGGCAGGTTCCTCAGTAGTGGCAGGTCAGCTTCCTAGTTCTGATTCTTGTATTATGCTGACTAGTTTTGGTGCCATGTTGTTCCTTGTGTTGCATCTAGAGAGGCATAGAATTGATATGCAGATTACATAATTATGATGTGATAGAGTTGGTTTTGACCGACTTCGATATGATCCTTGATATGGATTGGTTAGCCAAGTATGGGGCAATGTTAGATTGCAAGGAAAAGATAGTAACCCTTCAGCTTGAGGGTGAGAAACCTTTGTATTTGTTGGCACTGTGCATGAACCCCATATACTTATGACATCTGTACTTAGATTTAAAGACCTATTGTAGGAGGATGCATAGGACTCTTAGCTAGTGTGGTGGATACCACTTAGGTCATGCCAGTGGTACTAGGACATACTGGATTAGTCTGTGAGTTTCTGGATGTGTTTCCAGGGATTTGTTAGGGTTACCTCTACAATAAGAGATAGAACGGTGGTTATGTGATGCCAGGGACGAAACCAAGTCTAGGGCACTATATTGAATGGCTTTCAGTAGAGCTGTAGGAACTAAAGGTTCAGTTATTGAGTAAGATGGTATTCTCGAAGGTGGATCTTAGATTTGGTTATTACTAGCTGAAGATCAGGGAGAAGTATAAGCAGAAGACTGCCTTTTATATCAGATATGGGCACTAGGAGTGCTGAGTCATGTCTTTTGGGTTTGACTAATCCCCCAGTTGTTTTATGGATAGATGAACAGAGTTCTCGATGATTGTTACCTCATTGACAGAAAAGGTGATTGCCTATGCATCACATCAGTTGAATGATATGACCAGAACTAAAGAAGAGTTACTGGTGGGCTAGTTGGCCACATTATGCTTGAGTTTACTCTTTTAGAGACGATAAAAGGAAAAACAGTTGAGTGGCCCACAAATGGGAAGGATTGAGGGAAATGTCTTAGCTGGAATAGCTAAGGATTATGCAGTGTCAAACATGAGTTATTGAGGTATAATGATTGGACCTGGGATCCGATGGACATTGGGATATGATGGAAGATTCATGATGAATCTTATACTACCCTTGTTCTTTTCATCCGGCACCATGAAGATGTACTAGGATCTGAAAAATTTATAGTAGTGGCCTGGGATGGAAAGGGACGTAATTTAATATGTGACAAAGTGCCTGACCTGTTAGCACGTCAAGATAGAGCATCTAAATCAACAAGGCCATTGTAGCCTTTGTGTATCCCAAAGTGGAAGTGGGAGGACATCAAGATGGATTTTCTGGTTGGGTTGCCCATGATAGTGGGCCAGTGTGATTCAGTTCGAGGTTATTATGGACCGGTATACAAATTTAGCTCACTTTTGTCAGTGAGGATGAGCAATATAGTTGACATTTATGCATATCTCTGTGAGAGATAGATAGTACGTCTTCATGGAATTCGAGGTCTATCTTACTAGATGAGTACCCTATATTTACTTCCAAGTTTTGGGGAAGGTTACAGAAGGCGATGAGCATACAGCTGAAGTACAGTACAACTTATTATCGTCAGACTGATGGTAAATCAAGGAGAGTTATCAAGTTATTGGAGGGGCACCTTATGAGATGCTATAAGATAGGAAGTATAGATCACCCATTCACAGGGATGAGATGGGTGGGAGAAAAAGTAATTGGATTCTGAGGTAGTTTAGAGGACCATTGAGGTTATTGAAAAGATTGGAGCTCGGATGCTCGCTTCTCTGAATAGATGAAAAAGTTATGTTAATTTGAAATGAAGGAACGTGGAGTTCCTAGTGGGAGACTAGGTCTTCCTCAGAGTATCACCATGGAAAGTGGTGAGGAAATAAGGGCAAGTTAAGCCCTAGATTTGTGGGACCGTTTGAAATCCTGGAGAGGATCGTTGAAATGGCCTCTAAATTGGTCTTATCTTTGGCACTGTCGGCTGTATACAATGTATTTCATATTTCCATGTTGAGAAAACATGTTTTAGATGTGACTCGTGTGATGAGTTATGAGGATCTGAGACTTCAGGCAAATCTCTCCTATGAGGAACAACCAGTCCAGATATGAGACAAAAGTGACTAGGTTATGAGGAACTAAGCTATACCTTTGGATAAGGTTTATACAGAAACAGTAAGATTGAGGGAGCAACCTAGGAACTTGAATCAGATATGCGGGATCTATATCCCGGGCTATTCAGGTAAAATTTTGAGGACGGGATTTTTGTAAGAAGGGGATAGTGGTAATGTCCCAAATTACATAATAAGGCTTAGGGCCTTGATTAGGAGGGGAGGATGGAAAATTATGAAATTATGTGATTATGTGATATATATGTGTATCCTTATGTGATCATGTGAGTTATATTATAATATGACTTGATATGCATGTTTTGGTGTATTAAATATGCATGTGGACCCATTTCTAATTAAAAGGACAATTTTTGTAATTTGGCCTGTTATGGGGATATTTGGCATATATGTGATATATGTGTAGGACCACATTATTATGTGGATATATTTGGGTTACTCGGCACGAGACGATCATAGGAAGCAAGCTAGTGGGAAAGTCGCAATGGGACCAATATTTGACTCGGTGAGAGTCAAGGGGTATATTGGGTATTTTGTACATTATCAGGTATATTGGGTATTTTGTACATTATCAGGTTATTGGGTAATGGGAATGATTATTTTATGTTATATTGGGAGTTAATGAGATTAGGAGGGAATTCTAAGAATTTTGACTATTTTACCCTTGGGGGCATTTTTGGGACCCCAATCATTGAGATTTGTTTGAGGTTGCTTAAGCTCGAAGTAACCTGTCAGATACTTAAAAAAAAGAACGTTCAGTACGTTCTCTCTCTCTCTATCCCGTTCTCTTTTTGACGCCCGTTAGCATTTTCGAAGGAAACTCGAGTTTCAAGACTCGGATTCAAGCAAGGATCGAGTTATAACGAATCTAGGAAAGATTAGAAGCTTATTAGCCGGGGGATTTAGTGAGAAATGACATAATCAGAGGTAATTTAAGCTTTGAATTTCTGAGTTTCTGTTTCCTAGAATTTCTTAAGTTTTGAGTTTGGATTTTAAGTTTTGAGGAGTTTTTGAATGGTTTGAAGCTTGGGTTTTGGGCCATTGAGTTGATTGGGAACTTTGTTTTTGAGATTTGGGTATGTTTGGATAGGATTTTTTGAAGATTTTAAAATGGGAAAAACGAAGTTTCATGGCTAAGTTCATGGTTGGGCCACGACCTTTTTATTGTGTGCCACGACCTAGGCTTGAAAATAGAGTGTTTTTGGCTATTGGGGGCACTTTGGGCCACGAACCCTTTTTGGCAGGCCGCGGCCCACAACGCAGACAGAGAGGGGCTTAGCCCCTGTTCTTGAGCAGGCTGCTGCCTAGGTTTTTGGGGTCGCGGCCCGAAAGGGCAGAAATGGCCAAAATGGATTTTTAATCATGGGAACTTAAACCTAAGGGCTTGGGATCAATCTTACTACCCCATTTGGCAGGATTCGACATCACGGAGGCTAGGAATCGGTCTGGAAGCCCGTGTTTACTCATTTTTGATGGGATTCTATATCATGGTTGTGACTAGGTTATCGCTATGGGCTTGGAAACGGGATCGTGATCGAGGGTCGTTTGTTGGTAACTTGTGCTTGGACTAAAGGTAAGAAAACTGCACCTAGTATGTGATACATGTGATTATGGCATTGCCTAAATGTTTAATATAGAATTGATCAGAGCTCGAGTCTCTGTAAATGTGCATGATTATGATTATGCTTGTGATTCCCGAATTGTTGAATAGGAACATGAATAGGGCATGAACGCTTGAGTATGTGCATGATTATGATTATTGATTAAGCATGTTGAATGCTTTATATATGGATATTTAACATATGATACATGCCTGTTTGCATTATCTTATTGGGAAAGGCTTGACTTATTAGTCAAGGATGATAATAGCATTGAGCGCTGATCGTAAAGCATTGACTTATAATTCAAGGTAGGTAATAGCGTTGAGCGCTGGTCGAAAAGCATTGATTTTTTAGTCAAGGGCGACAATAACACGCTGAGCGCTGGTCGTTATGATTAGGCTAACCAGAAGCGCCAGGTACGCTTAAACAGAGGATAGGACCAGGGATCCGGGGTGACTTATTAGTCCCATATCCTAGCATTGACTTATTAGTCAAGAACGACCTTAGCACGTTGAGTGCTGGTCAGCGCATTATACGCTTAAACAGAGGATAGGACTAAGGGATCTGGGGTGACTTATTAGTCCCATATCCTAGCACTGACTTATTAGTCAAGAACGACCTTAGCACGTGGAGTGCTGGTCACCGCCTGGTGCGCTTATACATAGGATAGGGCTACGAGACCCAGGGTGACTTATTAGTCCCATATCCTAGCATTGACTTATTAGTCAAGGACGACATTAGCATGGTGAATGTTGGTCGTAAAACATTGACTTATTAGTCATGAATGGCATTAGCACAGCCAGTTCTGATCGTAAAGCATTGAATTATTAGTCAAGGATGACATTAGCACACTGAATGTTGGTTATAATGCATTGACTTATTAGTCAAGCATGGCAATAGTGCGAAGTGTTGGTCCATATGATCTAGCTTAATCAGGAGCGCATCATACGCTTGACCGACCTATGGGTCAAAGATAACTAAAGCTCCAAGTACGATGGGCCAGCTCCAAGGCTGGTTATATAGAGGATAGAGCAAAGGGCCCCAGGGTGACTCATTAGCCCCATATCCTAGGGCATTGAGCCAGTATGATTCCATAATCATGTATTTTGGGCATTGGACCCCGATATGATTCATTCACCATTTATCTAGGGAAATTGGTCCCATATGACACTGTAGTCATTTATATGATTGGTATGCATGCATGAGTAGAGTTATTACTGCTAGGCGTGCTTGTTAGGATTTGGAAATATAGATATATTGTTAACTGCTTATGAGCATGTTTAAGTTTTCTTGCTGAGCCTCGGCCCACGGGTGCTATGTGGTGCATGTAAATGGAAAAGAAAGCTGGACCATCCTTGAGTTGGAGAGCTTATGTGACGATGTGTACATATGCGGCTGCTCGACCACCACGGCTGTGGGTTTAAAAAGGAACTAGGGTCAGAACCTATTTTGTTGCTTAGGTCAGCAGGTTGTAACTCTTTTATTGTATTCAACCTTTCAAATGTATTTTGGGATCCCATGTATACAGTAAATGTTTTTGTGAAATGTTTGTATCTTTGACCAAAAAATTTAACCCTAAACTATTAATCATGTATAGTTACACGATTATGGCCGAATGAATCGTTTAGCGAGTTTAGCACTATTTAAAATACACAGTGTAACGGTCCCTGGGTAGTAGGGCGTTACACTCAAGCACCTTATCTATGTAAGGTGCTTAAGATAAAGCCAAAGTTTTGTTCTTTTTATACCTCAAAATCTGGATACCAAGAATATAACTTGCTTCCCCCAAGTCCTTCACCTGGAATTGAATTCCCAACCAATTCTTTATGCCTGATAATTTCTTGACACTACTTCAAATGAGCAAGATATCATCCACATAGAGAATCAAGAATTCCACAATGTTGTTTTCCTTGAGTTGGTAAATGCCGGGCTCATCAACCTTGTGCTCAAAACCATAGGTTTTAATGATTTCATTATACCTTAGATTCTAGGAACGTGAAGCTTGTTTAAGTCCACAAATGGACCTATTCAACTTGCACACTTTCTTTTCTCGTCCAGTTACTTTAAACCCTTCTGGTTGATCCATATAAATAATTTTGTCTAAGTTCCCGTTAAGGAACATTGTCTTGATGTTCATTTTCCAAATCTCATAATCAAGAGTTACAACTATGGATAAGAGTGTGCGAATGGATTTTAACATGGAAACCGGAGAAAATTTTCCTCATAGTCAACTCCTTCTCTCTGGGTAAAACCCTTTACCACGAGTCGAGCCTTGTAAGTCTCGACCTTTCCATCAGCTCCCATCTTCTTCTTGTAGATCCACTTGCACCCAATGGCCCTAAAGTCACTAGTTGCTTCTACAAGATCCGAGACGACATTAGAGTACATGGAATCCATTTCCTATTTCATGGCTTTAAGATAAAGATCCTTATCAACACTATCCATTTCATGTTTAAAATAAATCGGATGAACGTCACGTGTGACCCTAACAACCATGTTGGTTTCACCATCCATACGATAGCGGATCGGGGTTCGAGAAACCCTCTCACTATGCGAGGCATCGTAATTTTCTGAATCAGTACAGTGGTTTCTTGTTCTTCCTCATTAATCTCGACTTGCGTCACTTGAGGATGATTAATAGGAATATTTTCGTTTTCGTCCACTTGCATTGATGGAATCAGATCAATAGGAATAGCTAAGTCAAATTGCAATTCTGCCAAGACTACTTTGCTATGAGGTTTGAAATTAGATATGTAGTCATCTTCAAGAAAAGTATGATTTGTAGAAACAAACACTTTCTTACATTGAAGACTATAGAATAGACCACCCCGAGTACCTTTAAGAAAGCCAACAAATAAGCAAAATTCAGTTCATGGCTCTATATTTCCTTCCTTTTTCTTAGGACGTGAGCGGGACACCCCAAATTCTATAATGATGTAATCTAGGTTCACGACCATTCCATAATTTTAAAGGTGTTTTGGAGATAGATTTAGATGGCATGACATTTAAAATGTCACACACTGACTGCCGCAGCCCTCTAGAGTAAAAGGAGCCACGTTGGGCTCTGTGGCAAGGGCAGGCTGCGGTACCATAATGTTTAGGCCGCGACGCGTGTCTGATGGCTGGTGAGGCTGAGCCTATGATTAGAGGCGGGCCACGGCATGGGAGCATGGGGCCGCATCTCTTAAGGGGATTTTTGGCCCCGAGAAGGTTTTGAGTGTGGGAACTCAACCTTTTGTGCTTGGGATCGATTCTACTTCCGTGTTGAGTGGAATTCAACGTTTCAGAGGCTAGGACTCAGTCCGGGAGCTTTAATTCACTTGTTGTTGATGGAATTCTTTATCATGGTTATGACTAGGTCTATGCTAATGGCTCAGATCAGGGATTGTACTCAAGGGTGGTCGTTAGTAGCCTGGATTTAGACTGAAGGTAAGAAAACTGCACCCAGTATGTGAATGTGTGATTAGAGCTTGGCCTGATGGTTAAATATAGATATGATTAAGGCTTTGGCCCTGTTAATGAACATGATTATAATTATGTTTGTGAATGTTTGGTTAAGTACATTGGAATGCGCATGATTATGATTATTGTAATGCCCTAAAACCCCTAATGCGGTTTAATGGCTGGATTAGTAGGCCGGGAGGGCCATAATTGTTTTATTATGCCATTAAATGATTATATGCATGTTTATGTGAATTATATTATAATATGATGTTAAATGCATGCATGTGGGTCCACATTTGATTATAAGGGCATTTTGGTAATCTGGCCCATTGAGGGCATATTTGTATATTTTGGGGCATGCTTATGATTAATTGTTGAGGTCACATTATAATGTGGATTTGTTCAAGCTATTCGGCATGAGATGATCTTTGAATATAAACTATCGGTTTGGTCATAACAGTCTTAAGCTCGGGGCTCGGGATGAGTCTCGGGGTGTTTTGGTGATTAGAGTGTTACCAGGAATTAAAGGGTAACGAGATATGAATTATTGGTATTTGAGAATATTGAGAATAGTGGGAATTAGAGGGTGTTAATTATGATTAACGAAATAGGTGGGAAATGATGATTTTACCCTTGGGAGTCTTTAGAAACCTTTAAATGACCTAGGGGTGTAGAGTCCAAGAAATTTACTTAGCTAAGTTAGATAGTAGTATAATAGTAATAATAATATTATCTTTATGACTGTGGATTTTTGGTTCAGACTGGGATTTATTTGGACACTCATAGTAGTACTTGTAGATTTTCTAAGTTTAACCTATAGTTTAGGAATATTAATTTTAACCTAAGGTCTGATTAATATGACTGATATTGAGGATAATATTTATTATACTATAAGGTTTAGATAAGAACCAATAAGATAATAGCACATGTCATGTATAGGTTTATTAATGATTAAGTATTTTGAGGATTAAATTTATTAAGGTTAAAATTTGAATACCTTAAGGTCAGTCAGCAGCTTTGAAAACGTTAGAGGGCTTAGTCAAGGCTGTTTACTCAATTCAAATTAAGCTAAAAATGTGTAATTTCGTGTTTAAATATTCAGCGTATGCCGATATATCGCAGCTATAGGGGGCGATATATCGCAGTACGAAGATACGGAAAACACGAAACGTTGCACGATTGCCTCGGGCATAATGGCCCAGGCGATATATCGCCTACAGGGGGCAACATATCGCCTCCTTCAGCATATTTTTGAAAGTTTTAAAAAACGTTCTCCATTCAAACCTTCAACCTCTTGATAAGTCCAGCATCTTTCTGAATGAGTCTTCAGCCTTTGCTGAACGATAATTCAAATTATTTTCACTTAAAAAGCCATTATTTTTATTCAAGTTAAATGAAGATCTTTTCATTCCTAAACTCTATAAATAGGACCTAGTACCCAGCCATTTATTCATCTATTACTCTAAGTTCAGAGGCTGCAAGTTGCTGGGTTAGTGTGAGAGTGTAAACACTTGGGTTGGGAATTATAAGCTTGATCACTACAAGCTTACTAAACACTTGGGAAGTAAGGTTCTATACACATTTCGGTGCAAGGTTTAGATTGATCATAGAAGTAATCAAGGTATCCCAAACTCTAGTCCATTTCTATATTATATTCTTTAAAGTTCTCATAGTCTTCTACTCATTCTAACCTTATTCCTATTCTTGGTTAGGAAATCCAAGTTCTTAAGCACAAGGTTTTTGGTAAGTATATTTTGATAGTATAATTCCTTCTTCACTTTCATCCCTTTTCTTCAATATACTCATCATATTATAAATGGTTTTTAGGAGTGTTCCAAGGTCCCAAATCAGCTCTCATATCCCGGTTGTTTTGGTAAGGAAAATAGGATAGGATTTTATATGTTATATGATATGTGATATGTTATCTTATGTTATGTTGTGTTATGTAAAATGCTATGTTAAGTATGCTTGGAGACTTGGGCATATGACCTATACAACTAACAAGCCCCAAATAGATTATGGGCATATGACTTGCTTAGCTAGCAAGACCCCACTAATCTAATGGGCATATGACTTGTTTAGTTTATGGGACCCCAAGTAATAATGGCCATTATAGTATGTATGTGACATAAGTGTTATAGTATGTTTTATGTTACCTTATGAATTTTATGTATTTGGTTATATGTTAGATTTTCCTTGCTGGGCATTAGGCTCACTCCTTTTTGTTTATATGTGCAGGAAAATAGCTTTAGTGGCGGGAAAGATTCTTGGAAGCTTGGGGAATGTGTATTGAGGCGGAATGGATTCAAGGAGTCGAGAGTTTCAGTTTCGAGGATGAAGTCTTTATTTATGGTTTATGTGTATTTTTCCGCACCTATTTATGTAATCTCTTTTCATTACAATTAAGTTATTTTTTTTTTTAAACAATGGGATCCCATATCCTGCTTTGAGTTTATGTAAGTTTAACATTTGTTTTTACAAGTTTTTAATAAAGTATGATTATTTCACTTGTAAGTATTATTAGGGATTAGTGTCTATGCTTAGTTTTCGTGAATGGTCCAAAGTCTAGAGTAGTTTGGTCATTACAGTTGGTATCAGAGCAACGGTTCCTTCACATGAAGTTCTCCTCGATACACACACTCAAAAGCTCCGAATCTGACCGCCAAGTAAGTATTTAAGTTATAGTTATTTTGCTTATGTGTATAGCTAACAAATTTAGTATTTATGTTTTCAGTTAAGTATGAACGGAGCATTAAGAAATGAGGATATCCGAGCCATTAAGGCTTTAAAAAGAATAAGGGAACCAAGAAAAACCGTAGGAGCACTAGAGAGAATCACCCGGAGACGACTCTTGTTCCACAGAGAAATAGGTCATCTTCAAGAGTCTAAGCAAATAATGATGAGAGCAATAGAAAAATATGTATTAGTAATTAGACTGTTTAAAGATTTTCATCCTGTAATAGCTGCCTTAGAGGAAATATGGGAAACAATGGATGATGAAGATGAATTGCCAGTAGCAATGCGATATTACTTCCTCTTAGTTAGGTTCACTGCAAAATCAGAATTTCAGTTTACAAATGAGCAAAAACATAGGATTTTCACAAACCTTCCTAGAGGAAATTTTGATGCACATGATAACGACGATTATGAAGAGATAGATGATGATATGCTAGATGAAGGATCGGATGTAGAAGATCCGGATTTTTAGAATAGTTAGTTTTTCATTGTTTGTTTTATTTAATGTTTGTTTTATGGTTGTAATAAGTGAAAAACTATTTTCCAAATGAATATCATGTTATTTTATTATCATGTATGAGTTTGATTTTATTTTCGCAATCATAATAAACAATAAATAAAATGAATAATGACTAAGTTCGGTGAGGGTGGATACAAATCAATGAACCAAGTTTCTATATTGAGAGTTAGGGGGCCATAGTAGTGGGAACGATTTTACTGATCCCAGCCCTCCCTCAATATGGTTAACTTTGGAACAAAGATAAGTTTCGAGCCTGAGAATTAAGTCATATAGGATAATTAGAAACAGACTTAGAAAAAATAAAGATGGCTTGTTTTTCTAAGTATAGAAACCCACTTTAAATAAGAAATAAAGACTTATATAATTTTCATAAGAAGTCATAATAAATAGGTCCGAGATATGTTTGTTTTAGAATAAGTTTTGCCTTAGAGCCTATTAGGTAAAGTTCTAACATGTTTCTTTCAACTGTTAGAACTTTGCTACGATGTCGCTTCAAAGATCTGCACGCACCAATGGAAACGCCTCCAACGCTGTTCGAGCGACCAATGAAGCCCCTCCAGTTCGCAGAAGGGGAGTGCGTGCTACTGCCCGCCGCAACGCGCCGGCACCGCCAGCTGACAACACTGTGGAGATTTCCAGACTACAACAACAAGTCGAGGAACTTTTCCAGCAACAACGCTAACAGGCTCAAACTCAGCCTCAGCCTCCGCCGCAGCCACAGTAAATGGCCCCAACACCCCAACAAGTTGGTCCATATGGGGGATGGCCAGTGGCGAACTACGCGCCATAGTGCCATATCCAGTACAGAATATGGAGCCAGTGTATGAAAGGTTTCGCAAACAGCACGCTCCAAACTTCGAAGGGACTACAGACCCCTTTGAGGCAGAAGAGTGGCTAAGGAATGTGGAACCGATTCTGACGCACATGAATCTCAGTAATGCGGACCGCATATCCTGCGTCTCATCATTGCTCAAGAAGGATGCCAGGATATGGTGGGACTTGGTCCAGTAATCGCATGATGTCACCACCATGACATGGACTCGATTTGTGGAGCTCTTCCACAAGAAGTACTACAATTCGGCTGTACTCGCTACGAGAGTTGAGGAGTTCGCCAACTTGAAGCAGGGTACTTTATCAGTGGCAGAGTATGCTCGTCAATTCGACCGCTTAGCTAAATTCTCATCTGAGATGGTTCCAACCGATTTTCTGAGGGTGAAAAAATTTGTTAGAGGACTTCGACCAAAAATCGAGATGGGGGTTAAGTTAGCAAACCCGGGGAATACTACATATGCCAACGTTCTTGAGACGGCAATAGAAGTAGAGAGGCTACAGGCTAATGTAAGTAAAGAGGAAGCCAGTAAGCCTGAACCTAAACAACAGAGTCAACCTCAGACCAGTCGGAACAACAACCATAATGGCAATAATCAGTCAGGCAATAACGGTAACAGCAAGAAAAGACAGCATCCGGATAACAAGCAATTTGACAACGATAAGAGAGCACGAACAAATAATGGGGGAAATAGGCCGGGCTATGTGGAATACCCGCCATGTGCTAAGTGTCAGAAGAAACATCCTGGAGAATGCCACGCAAACACAAAGGAATGTTTTAACTGTGGTCAGGAAGGGCATCGTAAAAGAGATTGTTCTCAGCGAAAGCCAGAAGGAAAGAAGGACGACAAGATGGTTCCTGCTAGGGTTTTTACCTTAACCCAAGGAGAGACTGATGCTAGCAATAAGGTGGTCACAGGTCAGGTTTCTATCCTCAATAACTTATGTTCTGTATTATTTGATTCGAGAGCCACTCATTCGTATATCTTGTTAGGAATGATAGAAAAACTAGACAAACCTTGTGAAAGATTTAGAACTAGGTTTGTAACCGAGTTGCCTTTGGGAAAAGTAGTTCTATCATCACGGATAGTACGAGGCGTACCGATCAAGATTGAGGACATAGAACTAGAAGGAGACCTGATAGAACTAGTGATCAAGGACTTCGACGTAATACTAGGCATGGACTGGCTAGCACGGCATGGCGCAACTATCGACTGTAAACGTAAGAAGGTGATGTTTGAGACTCCTGACGGCCATAAACTATGCTTCATGGGACAAGCTTCAGGATTACGCACCCCGTTAGTATCATCTCTCAAAGCTCAGAGAATGATGGAGAAAGGATGTCAAGCGTTCTTAGCCAGCATCACAAATGTGGAAAGGGAGACACCACTTAAGGTTGGAGATGTCCGTGTTATACAAGAATTTCCAGAGGTATTTCCCGATGACTTGCCAGGATTGCTGCCAACTTAGGAAATAGACTTCACGATAGAATTAGTACCAGGCACCAAGCCTATCTCTAAGGCACCATACCGGATGGCACCTACGGAACTCAAGGAGTTAAAGACGCAGCTACAAGAACTCCTAGACTTGGGTTTTATTAGGCCAAGCCATTCACCATGGGGAGCTCCGGTACTATTCGTGAAGAAGAAGGAAGGAAGTATGCGGATGTGTATAGACTATCGCGAGCTGAACAAGGTAATGATTAAGAACAAGTACCCGCTACCTCGGATCAACGACTTGTTTGATCAACTCCGAGGCGCGACTGTATTTTCAAAGATCGATTAACGATCTGGGTATCATCAGCTCAAAGTAAAGGGAGAAGATATTCCTAAGACAGCCTTTAGGACTCGTTATGGACATTACGAGTTCTTGGTTATGTCCTTTGGTCTTACTAACGCACCAGCCGCGTTTATGGACTTAATGAATAGGGTCTTCAAGGATTACTTAGATAAATTTTTCGTTGTGTTCATCAACGACATTTTAATATAATCCAAGGATGAAGTAGAGCACGAGGAACATTTGAGGTTGATTTTGACGCGATTGAAGGAGCATCAACTCTACGCAAAGTTCAAGAAATGTGAGTTTTGGCTTTCGCAAGTGGCGTTCCTCGGGCACATTATATCGAAAGATGGAGTTGCAGTAGACCCATCAAAGATAAAAGTCGTGAAGGATTGGCCCAGACCAAAGAACGCATCTGAAGTAAGAAGCTTTCTTGGGTTAGCAGGTTATTATAGGAAGTTGGTAGAGGGCTTTTCTAAGATAGCCACTCCGCTCACCAACCTGACCCGGAAACAACAAAGATTTAACTGGAATGATAAGTGTGAAGAAAGCTTCCAGTTGCTCAAGGATAAGCTTTGCTCAGCACCAGTACTTTGTGTACCAACACCCAATGACAAGTTTGTAGTCTACTGCGATGCATCAAAGCAAGGATTGGGTTGCGTGCTGATGCAAAATGACAAGGTGATAGCCTACGCCTCACGACAATTGAAGGAGTACGAGCAGCGCTATCCAACTCACGATATGGAGTTGGCAGCGGTGGTCTTTGCATTAAAAATCTGGCGCCATTATCTTTACAGAGAACGGTGTGAGATTTATATGGACCACAAGAGTTTAAAGTACTTCTTTACTCAAAAAGAGCTCAACATGAGGCAGTGCAGGTGGTTGGAGTTAGTAAAGGATTACGACTGCGAAATCCTATACCACCCGGGGAAGGCGAACGTAGTTGTCGATGCGCTTAGTAGGAAAAGTTATGGAAATTTAGCAGCTTTAGCCGGAATAGAAAAGCCGCTACAGCAGGAGCTGATCAGTGCCGGAATAGAAGTAGTTGTAGGCAAGCTGGCTAACTTGTCTATCCAATCGAATCTGCTAGAGGACATACGGATTGGTCAGCGACATGATGACACACTAGCAACACATATGGATGCAGTCAAAGAAGGCAAGGCTACAGATTTCTCAATATCTAGCCAAGGTTTATTGAGATATAAGGATCGGGTATGCGTGCCAAATGATCAAAGTATTAAGAAGAAGATTCTAGAAGAAGCGCACAGTACCCCGTACTCAGTTCACCCAGGGTCTACCAAGATGACTCATGACATCAAGGCAATCTATTGGTGGCCAGGGATGAAGAAGGACATAGCAGAATTTGTGTCCAAGTGTCTTATATGCCAGCAAGTGAAAGCAGAGCATTAGCGGCCTGCAGGCTTATTTCAACCGCTTAGCGTACCAGAATGAAAGTGGGACGATATAGCTATGGACTTCGTGACGGGTCTGCCAAAGATGAATAAGCAGCATGATTCCGCTTAGATAGTAATAGATAGACTAACCAAGTCGGCTCATTTCCTGCCTGTTAAGACTTCATACACGGCAGACCAATATGCAGACATTTATATCCAAGAGATTGTACGGTTGCATGGAATCCCCAAGACGATAGTGTCGGATAGAGGATCGGTGTTTACGTCAAGATTTTGGGGAAGTTTACAGCAAGCTATGGGTACTAAGTTAAGTCTTAGTACAGCTTTTCATCCTCAGACAGATGGGGAGTCCGAGCGTACGATTCATATTTTAGAGGATATGCTACGCACGTGTGTACTTGATTTCGGAGGAACATGGAACAAGTACTTGCCATTGATAGAGTTTTCCTACAACAACAGCTACCAGTTAACGATCAAGAAGGCACCTTATGAGTTGTTATATGGAAGAAGGTGCCGATCACCGTTGCACTGGGATGAGGTAGGAGAGAGGCAGCTTCTAGGCCCCGAAGCTTTTAGACAAGCTTAAGAAGCAGTAGCGCTTATTAGACAGCGTATGCTTGCTGCTCAAAGCCGTCAGAAAAGCTATGCGGATGCCAAGCGATGCGATGTGGAATTCCAAGTTGGAGATCAAGTCTTCCTGAAGCTATCTCCTATGAAAGGTGTCAAGCGGTTCGGGAAGAAAGGCAAGCTTAGTCCCCGATTCATAGGTCCTTTTGAGATATTGGACAAAGTGGGGACAGTTGCGTATAGACTAGCCCTACCGTCTGCACTAGCCAATAGTCACAGCGTGTTCCACATCTCGATGTTATGCAAATATGTGTCAGACCCATCTCACGTCCTCAAGAACGATACAATAACACTCCAGAAAGACTTAAGGAACGAGGAACGACCGGTTAGCATCCTAGATAGGGGATGAAGCAGTTACGGTCCAAGAGCTTTCCTATAGTCAAAGTCCTATGGAGTAATAGTTCTGAACGAGAGGCAACATGGGAGTTGGAGGAGGACATGCAAGGCCGGTATCCAGAGTTATTTGGTAAGTAAATTTCGAGGACGAAATTCTTTTTAGTAGGGGAGAATTGTAGAGTCCAAGAAATTTACTTAGCTAAGTTAGATAGTAGTATAATAGTAATAATTGTATTATCTTTATGATTGTGGAATTTTGGTTCAGACCGGGATTTATTTGGACACTCATAGTAGTACTTGTAGATTTTCTAAGTTTAACCTATAGTTTAGGAATATTAATTTTAACCTAAGGTCTGATTAATATGACTGATATTGAGGATAATATTTATTATACTATAAGGTTTAGATAAGAACCAATAAGATAATAGCACATGTCGTGTATAGGTTTATTAATGATTAAGTATTTTGAGGATTAAATTTATTAAGGTTAAAATTTGAATACCCTAAGGTCAGTCAGCAGCTTTGAAAACGTTAGAGGGCTTAGTCAAGGCTGTTTACTCAATTCAAATTAAGCTAAAAATGTGTAATTTCGTGTTTAAATATTCAGCGTATGCCGATATATCGCAGCTATAGGGGGCGATATATCGCAGTACGAAGATACGGAAAACACGAAACGTTGCACGATTGCCTCGGGCATAATGGCCCAGGCGATATATCGCCTACAGGGGGCAACATATCGCCTCCTTCAGCATATTTTTGAAAGTTTTAAAAAACGTTCTCCATTCAAACCTTCAACCTCTTGATAAGTCCAGCATCTTTCTGAATGAGTCTTCAGCCTTTGCTGAACGATAATTCAAATTATTTTCACTTAAAAAGCCATTATTTTTATTCAAGTTAAATGAAGATCTTTTCATTCCTAAACTCTATAAATAGGACCTAGTACCCAGCCATTTATTCATCTATTACTCTAAGTTCAGAGGCTGCAAGTTGCTGGGTTAGTGTGAGAGTGTAAACACTTGGGTTGGGAATTATAAGCTTGATCACTACAAGCTTACTAAACACTTGGGAAGTAAGGTTCTATACACATTTCGGTGCAAGGTTTAGATTGATCATAGAAGTAATCAAGGTATCCCAAACTCTAGTCCATTTCTATATTATATTCTTTAAAGTTCTCATAGTCTTCTACTCATTCTAACCTTATTCCTATTCTTGGTTAGGAAATCCAAGTTCTTAAGCACAAGGTTTTTGGTAAGTATATTTTGATAGTATAATTCCTTCTTCACTTTCATCCCTTTTCTTCAATATACTCATCATATTATAAATGGTTTTTAGGAGTGTTCCAAGGTCCCAAATCAGCTCTCATATCCCGGTTGTTTTGGTAAGGAAAATAGGATAGGATTTTATATGTTATATGATATGTGATATGTTATCTTATGTTATGTTGTGTTATGTAAAATGCTATGTTAAGTATGCTTGTAGACTTGGGCATATGACCTATACAACTAACAAGCCCCAAATAGATTATGGGCATATGACTTGCTTAGCTAGCAAGACCCCACTAATCTAATGGGCATATGACTTGTTTAGTTTATGGGACCCCAAGTAATAATGGCCATTATAGTATGTATGTGACATAAGTGTTATAGTATGTTTTATGTTACCTTATGAATTTTATGTATATGGTTATATGTTAGATTTTCCTTGCTGGGCATTAGGCTCACTCCTTTTTGTTTATATGTGCAGGAAAATAGCTTTAGTGGCGGGAAAGATTCTTGGAAGCTTGGGGAATGTGTATTGAGGCGGAATGGATTCAAGGAGTCGAGAGTTTCGGTTTCGAGGATGAAGTCTTTATTTATGGTTTATGTGTATTTTTCCGCACCTATTTATGTAATCTCTTTTCATTACAATTAAGTTATGTTTTTTTTTTAAAACAATGGGATCCCATATCCTGGTTTGAGTTTATGTAAGTTTAACATTTGTTTTTACAAGTTTTTAATAAAGTATGATTATTTCACTTGTAAGTATTATTAGGGATTAGTGTCTATGCTTAGTTTTCGTTAATGGTCCAAAGTCTAGACTAGTTGGGTCATTACAAGGGGCAAAATAGTCATTTCACCCCTAAGATATATATCATCTTTGTAGATTGTAGAAGCTTACCAAAACAGAACCAAGTTTCCTTCCTCACGTTCATCATCTTCCTCTTGTTTCCATTGGAGTTTATGATCCCAATTTGAAGAACTAAGCTAAGGAATCAAAGTTTGGAGCTTAGGACTTTAGTTCAACCGTTGAAGAGGACTTAAATCCAGCTTGAGGTAAGAATCTATCCATGAAACCTTAGTTATGCTCTATTTTTCTTATGGTTTTCAGTTGTGAAATCTAAGGTGTTAAGTTGAGAACTAATGGAAGTTTTTGGAGGAAGTTCACTTGGGTTTTGATGCTTGTATGGTGGGTAAGTTGTGGTAGCAATTGGGGGGATTTTCTTTGTGATGTTGGGGGAGTTTTAATGAGGTTTTGGATTGAGTTCGAAGGGAGGAAAACAAGGCTTTTGACTGAGTTTCTGGTGGGGCCGCGGCTCTGTTCTAGAGCGCTGCGACCCAAGCTTGAGAAAATGGGAGGAAGTGGCTGAAGGGTCACCGCATGGCCAGGGAGGGCCGTGGCCCGTGCTGGGAGCTGAAGGGAGGCCGCCTCTGGTTGAGGGGCGGGTCGCGGCATGGCCAGGGAGGGTCACGACCCTTTGTGGTATTTTGGCCAGAATTAGGTTTTTGGCTTGGGGATTCAAGCCTTAGGCCTCGGGATCGATCCTAGTCCCGATTTAGTAGGATTCGATGTCTCGGAGGCTAGGTTTTGGTTCGGGAACCTTTGTTATTCATTTTTATTGATGGAATCCCATATTTGGTTATGACCAGGTGACCGTCAAGGAATTAAAAGGTTGATCGTTTTCAAGGGTCGTTCTTATACTAATTCTCACTCGAACCAGAGGTAAGAAAACTGCACCCTATATGTGACATGCAGGGTTATTATATGATGAGGACACCAAGAATAAAGATCCAAGTCTAGTTCCAGTTGGTCTGGTGACGAGGGCGCGAGCCAAAAGACTCAGTTTAGGAGCTTGATGAGTCTTATTGTATTTTGTCATCTTGTATTTTTTATTTAGTCTTTGTTTATTTTGTGAAAAGTCAAACACTTGACTTGTGTGAGTCCAAGAGTCCTTTTGTCTTTAATTTTCGGTTTTCATTAGGAAGACAAAAGGCTTGTTTTTAAATTTTGGTTTTCATTAGGAAGACAAAGGGTTGTCTTTAATTTTCGGTTTTCATTAGGAAGACAAAGGGTTGTCTTTAATTTTCGGTTTTCTTTAGGAAGACAAAGGGGCTTGTATTGATGTAATTTTCGCCTATATTAGGCCTTTGAAAACGTTTGGGAATGGCAGATTTTGATGAAATGAAAATTGAGAGGTTTTCTTCTTGAGTTCTTAAAGAGACTATTCGAACTTATCAAGGGTATTCCTTGTGGCGTTCAATCCGACTTATCAAACGGATTCCCATCCCCGTTTGTGGCGTCTTCCTCATACCAAGGTTCGTGCTTGGCTAAGCATTGGGTCGCGGTTCTTCATTCCAATTTTGTGTGTTCTTGGTGGCTGCCATATTTGGTGTCGGGTTTCACCACAATCGTTGGTGTGGTTCGTATCAGTTGGTATCAGAGCTTAGGATCATCCGGTTTGGCCTATCCTTTCCTTTGTGTTTTTCTATTCAATTCGTGTTCTTATATTAGGGTTTCTGAAAAAAAAAAATCAATTAGTGTTCCTATAATCAATTCGTGTTCATCTAGTCTTGTTTTTTTTTTCTATTGTAGAGCTTGTTAATTTCCTTGTTTCCCTTATTTGTTGTGAAATCCGAAACTATGCTAGAGCTTGTTGATTTATGAATTTCCTTGTTTCCTTGTTTCAATTTTCATTAACCAAATAATATGTTTTCTTTGTTTCAATTTCCCCTAATTTGTTTTCTTTTTGTTTCTGAATTCGTGAATTAGGGTTCTTATTGTAAAAACCGAATTTTCATTGTTTCCTTGTTCAATCATTTCCTTATTTCCAAATTTTCCATTATTTCTTTGTGAAATCCCTTGAAATCCGAAACTAGTCTACACAAAGTTTCAATTCCTTTGTTTTTCTTTTCGATTCTTTGTTCAATTGGTGCGTTTGAATTAACGTGAATTAGGGCTTTGAGTTTTCTCTTGTTCTAATTCTGGAATCTGAATTTGCATTGGTTTTCTCTAGTTCTTATTGTGAAATCCGAAATTGGGATTGAGTTATCTTGTTCTTATTGTGAAATCCGAAATTGGGATTGAGTTCTCTTGTTCTTATTGTGAAATCCGAAATTGGGATTGAGTTCTCTTTCTCTTGTTGTGAAATATCTGAATTTTGCATGAGTTACTCTTGTTCTATTGTGCAATCCGAGTTGTATTGTTTTCAAATCATTGTAGTTCCACCAATTCTGATTCTTCTTGTGTCTTGTACCTGCGTTTGAGGATCAAGAGGAAAGAAAAGACAGAAAAGAAAGAAGAAGAAAAAAATCAAGACGATCCGATCTAAAAAAAAAAAAAAAAAGAGTCTGGAAACCTGTCTTAAAAATTTTTGTTCTATTCTTGTTCCCTATGGTCTAGAGGCCTTTTTGCCAAAACCCCACACAAGTGTTCCAAAAATCGTCATTTTTTGTCATTTTTCATCAGTTTTTCTATGTTCGTTTGGTTTGTTCTGGTTTGATTTGCTACTTGAATCCTCCATGATATTGTGTGATTAGTTTTGAAAGAACTTAAAGAAGAATACGAGTGGAAAAAGGCAGAGGTGTGAGCCTATTTGAGGGTAAAAGCCATTGAAATTGAGTGAAACATGAGGGGATTTGAGTGAAAATATTGTTCGAGCGAGACACGTGAGGGAGTGTGGTGAGGTCTTTTCTCCATATTATTCTAACCTTATTTTGTAGATTTTCATCATGGCACAAAATCCAGAGAAAAATGCAAGCAACGATATTCCGCCACCTGAGGCTCCGAATCTACAAATGCAAGCATTAATTGGGGAGATGCGAATGATGATGAGGGCAGAATGTGAACAAATACATGAGAGGTTGGATAGGGTAGAAGAGGGAATGCAATGGAGGGCTCGGAGGAATAGGGTGCAACAACGGGATGTTGAGGGTGAAAGAGAGTTTGAAGGGGGAGATTTAGAGGAAGAGTATGATAGGATGTCAGAGGGTAATTATAGGAGGTATGGCCGAGATAGAGAAGGTAGGAACTGGGTAGATAATAATTTAGGGAATATCAAAATGAGAATCCCCGCATTTCAAGGCAAGAGTGATCCTGAGGCATACCTTGAGTGGGAAAAGAAGATGGAGTTGGTTTTTGATTGTCACAACTACTCCGAAGTGAAGAAGGTAAAACTTGCTGTAATTGAATTTACTGATTATGCTGTTGTTTGGTGGGATCAGTTGTGCATCAACAGGAGGCGAAATGGAGATCGTGCCATTGACACTTGGGAGGCTATGAAGAGGGTGATGAGGCGACGGTTTGTACCATCTCATTATTATTGAGATCTATACCTTAAGTTGCAGGGTCTTCGTCAAGGTTCCAAGAGTGTTGATGAGTATTACAAAGATATGGAGATGGCTATGATTAGAGCCAATGTGGAAGAGGATTGGGAGGCGACAATGGCAAGGTTTTTGAATGGGTTGAACCGAGAGATTGCTAATCCAATTGAGCTACACCATTATGTGGAATTAAAAGATTTGGTGCATATGGCAATCAAAGTTGAGAGGCAGCTCAAGAGGGGTAGTACAAGTTCAAATCTGAGACAAATCCCACAAAATTCAAGTGCAACACCTTGGCGGTCGAACTATCCAAAGAAGGTAGAAGACCAACCTACTTCATCCTTTACACCAAAACCATCCATGACCCTTCAAGGTAAAACAACCCCTACTTCGTCCCGTTCTAGTGAGATAAAGTGTTTCAAATGTCAGGGGCGAGGACACATAGCTAGCCAATGTCCAAACAAGAGAGTTATGGTGATTCGAGAAAGTGGCGAGCTCGATTCTGAAGATGAAGATGATCTTGCTGACATGCCACCATTGGAAGATGCTTCTATCGATGATGAAGAGTATGGGCCAGAATCTGGTGAAATGCTTGCACTAGTCACAAGACGAGCCTTAAACTTGCAAGCAAAAGAAGAGGAAGAAGAGGTGCAGCGAGAGAACATCTTTCACACTCGTTGTCATGTGAAAGACACGGTATGCAGTGTTATTATTGATGGTGGTAGTTGCACTAACGTTGCTAGTTCTTCCATGGTTGAAAAGCTGGGGCTCTCAACGCTTAGACATCCTTGTCCATACAAGTTGCAGTGGTTGAATGATAGTGGTGAAGTGAGGGTTACAAAATAGGTGTTGGTATCATTTCGAATTGGCAAGTATGAGGATGAGGTATTGTGTGATGTGGTTCCCATGCAAGCTGGACACCTCCTTCTAGGAAGGCCTTGGCTATTTGATCGGCGAGTCCAGCATGATGGCTTCACCAACAAGTACTCATTCACGTTCCATCAACGAACAATCACTCTAGCTCCATTGACGCCAAAGCAAGTATATGAAGACCAAATGAGGTTGCAAAAATTGAGTGATCAAAAAAATTGAGTGAGCAAAAGAAGGAGAGTGAAAAGATGAATGAGAGTGAGAAAAAAGAGAGACAAAGAGAGAGAGAAAAGAAAGAGAAGAGTTCGATCAATGAGGGAAAATTAGAGAGAAAACAAAATAATTTTTATGCAAAAAAAAGTGAGGTTAAGGAGGCTCTTTTAAACACTAACCAACTTGATGCTAACAAGGGTCGTCACAAGCAGGTTTTTGACCTCGGTGATTGGGTATGGGTACACATGAGGAAAGAGCGATTCCCAGCACAAAGACGTTCCAAATTGCTACCTCGAGGAGATGGTCCATTTCAAGTGCTAGAAAGGATCAATGACAATGCCTACAGACTCGATTTACCAGGTGAGTATACTGTTAGTGCTACTTTTAATGTTTCTGATTTGAGTCCTTTTGATGCAGGTGAAGATTTGAGGACAAATCCTTCTCAAGAGGGGGGGAATGATGAGGACACCAAGACTAAAGATCCAAGTCTAGTTCCAGTTGGTCTGGTGACGAGGGCGCGAGCCAAAAGACTCAGTTTAGGAGCTTGATGAGTCTTATTGTATTTTGTCATCTTGTATTTTTTATTTAGTCTTTGTTTATTTTGTGAAAAGTCAAACACTTGACTTGTGTGAGTCCAAGAGTCCTTTTGTCTTTAATTTTCGGTTTTCATTAGGAAGACAAAAGGCTTGTTTTTAAATTTTGGTTTTCATTAGGAAGACAAAGGGTTGTCTTTAATTTTCGGTTTTCATTAGGAAGACAAAGGGTTGTCTTTAATTTTCGGTTTTCTTTAGGAAGACAAAGGGGCTTGTATTGATGTAATTTTCGCCTATATTAGGCCTTTGAAAACGTTTGGGAATGACAGATTTTGATGAAATGAAAATTGAGAGGTTTTCTTCTTGAGTTCTTAAAGAGACTATTCGAACTTATCAAGGGTATTCCTTGTGGCGTTCAATCCGACTTATCAAACGGATTCCCATCCCCGTTTGTGGCGTCTTCCTCATACCAAGGTTCGTGCTTGGCTAAGCATTGGGTCGCGGTTCTTCATTCCAATTTCGTGTGTTCTTGGTGGCTGCCATATTTGGTGTCGGGTTTCACCACAATCGTTGGTGTGGTTCGTATCATTATAGAGGCATGTTGGTTGTTAAATGTGGGCATTGAGTGCATATTAAATGCTTAGAAAATCTTGCTTACTTGTGTATGGCACTGACTATTCAAAATCGGCACTGGTCACTTATTACTGACCTGAGAGTCAGAAACGGCATAAGCGTCATGAATGCAGAGCCGATAAAAGATTAGATCTAATCGATATCAACATTGAATGACTCTAGGATCATTAATGCTGGACTGACCCTAAGGTCGATGAAAATTATAAGCGCTTGACTAGTCTAAGACTAGTTACTTAGAGCCAGGGCCAAAGGCCTAGGTGACTGCTGGTCACGTGGCTAGGGAGCGGAATCCCATGGTTGTGATTCTAAGGTCATGCGGTAGGTTATGTTGGTGACCAGTTCATCAAACACTTATCTTGATAAGCTAGTGAAAGGATCACTTATTTGTAAAAGCCCAGGTGACCCTATTGTCACATGGCTAATGGGAACGGAACCCACTTTAGTGACTTTTCCAACTGTCACACCTTTATTTTTGGACTGAAAGTCCTAAATGATTATTATGATCATTGTTGATATTATATTCATGCAGTTTTGTGTTTTCTTGCTGGGCTTTGGCTCATGGGTGCTATGTGGTGCAGGTAAAGGGAAAGAAAAGCTCACCCAACCTTGAGTGGAGAGCTTAGGTGGTGATGTGTACATATGTGGCCGCTTGACCACCACAGCCAAGGAGTTCTCAGAGGAATTAGGGGGTTTACCCTATTTTTGCCGCTTAGGTCGGCGGGTTGTAAATTTAAACTGTAATGACCATTTTGAGTTGTAAATAACTTATAAATGTTTTGATGGGCCCATGAACAGTTTTAAGTTTTAAATAAAATATATCCTTTCCTTTTGATTGGTTTTCCACCTTATCCTGTTAATAACACCTAGAAGCATGTTTTTAACCAAAGAACTCAAGTAGCGAGTTAAATTCACGATTCAACATTCACTGTAACGGTCTTGGGGTAACCAGGGCGTTACAATTATGCCTATATATGTTGTTTGAATATATTCTAATACATTGTATCTGTTTAAATGTATGATAAGTGGAACATGTGATTGTCTGCTGAGATTAGTAGGCTCGGTTTATAAACCAGGGAATTGTTGTGATATCTAGTTAGAGATCAACTTATTAGTCGAGGGCATACCTGACCCAAGGGACTAAGCTTATAAGTCGAGGGGCTCCGAAGCTCGACTTATAAGTCAAGGGTCTTAAAGCTTCGACTTACAAATCAGAGGTGTGTGAGGCTTGACTTATAAGTCAAGGACTTGTAGGATTCGGCTTATGAGCTGAGATTGGCATTATGCACGTGGATTGCAGGCCACCATGGCTGGAACACCTTGGGAGTGCGACACACACTTGACTAGCTCGGATGCCAAACAAATGGAAAGGGGATGCACCGCGCACTTGACTGGCTCGGATGCCATACAAATAAAAGGGAGTGCGACACGAACTTGTGTAACCTTGTGGTTGTTGATTTGTATATCTAATTGGGAAAGTCTAGCTTATAAGCTGAAGATTTGTCTGTGTTATCTGATAAAGGACCTGGCTTAATAGTCAAGGTTATAACATGTTCTACAGAGTTGACTTATCAGTCGAAGGTTGAAGGATTTGACTTATCAGTCGAAGATTGAAAGACTTGACTTATGAGTCAAAGGATTCGAATTATCAGTCGAAGGTTAAAGGACTCGACTTATCAGTCAAAGATTGTGGATTTGACTCATTAGTCGAAGGTTACAAATGCGACTTACCAGTCAAAAAACAAAGAATTGACTTATTAGTCAAAGGTAAAGCACTCGACTTATCAGTTGAACGTTAAAGGTGTAATGCCCCGAATTCTCCAATATGGTTTAATGGCAAGATTAGTAGGCTGGGAGGGCCATACTTGTTTAATTATTCCATTAAATGAATATATGCATGTTTAAGTGAATTATATTATAATATGATGTTATATGCATGCATGTGGGTCTACATTTGAATATTATGATGTTTTGATAATTTGGCCCATTGATGGTAAATTTGTGTATTTGGGTGCATAATGTGATTTGTGAATGAGATTCCATTATTATGGAGATATATTTGAGCTATTCAGCATGAGACGGTCCTATTTAGTGGATTAGCAGTTTTGTCATAACAGGGTCAATTATTGGGTAATAAGAATGTTTATTTGATGATAAATTAGGAGTTATTGAGATCAGGAGGAAATTCTGGAAGTTTGGACTATAATATCCCCGGGAGTGTTTTTGGGACCCCGAGCACTAGGTTTTATTTGAGGTTACTTAAGCTTGAAGTAGCTTGTCAGATAGAACGTACGTTAGAAAACCTCTCGTTCTTCCCCGTTAGCTCATTTTCACCGTTCGAAGTGTTTTCGAAGATATCTTGAGTTCTAGGAGTCGGAATCAAGCGAGGATTGAGGCACAGCGATCCTAGGAAAGATTAGAAGCTTCTTGACCGAAGGATTTGATGAGAAACAACCTAATCGAAGGTAATCTAAGTGTAAAGTTTTGAGTTTTTAGAGTTTCTAAGCTTTGAATTGGACTTTGTAAACCGTTAAGTTTTTGGTTTGATTGAGCCTTGGGATTTGATGGTTTTGGACCATTGGGAAGCTTGGGAACTTTGATTTGATGATTTGGTAATGTTTAGGCATGATTTAGGAGGCCTTGGGATGTTGGAGAACGAGTTTGAGCATGTTCTGGGTTGGGCACCGCGGCCTTGTTCTTGGAGAGCCGCGACCCTAGCTCGAAGAAGCAGGTGGAGGAATTTGTTCTTGCTGGGCGCCGCGGCCCTTGATGTAGGGCACCATGGACCTTGCTTCAGTGGTGGCTGGGGGCTGCGGCTCAAGGTGCCAGGGCCGCGGCTCTTGAGCAGGGTTGAGCCCGTTTGTGTGTTTTGACCCCGGGAACATAGTTTTAGGCCTCGGGATTGTTCCTACTACTTGGATTAGTTTGGATTGATGTCCCGGAGGCTAGATATTGGTCTGGGAACCTATGTTGATCATTTTTATTGATGATGTCTCGTATTTGGTTATGACTAGGTGACCGCTAAAGGACTAAAAGTTGATCGTTCTCTGAGGTCGTTCTTTTATTCATTCTAGCTCGAATCTGAGGTAAGAAAACTCCACCCTGTGTATATATGACATGCGTATTTGTTAGTGAGGCATGTTGATTGATAAATGTGGACATGGATTACATATTAAATGCTAGTGAATGATGCTTACTTGTATATGGCACTGACTAGTCAGGGACACTGACCTAAGAGTCAGAAACGGCATAAGCGTCTTGAACGCAGGGCCGAATGAAGATTAGATCTAATCGATATCAGCGTTGAATGGCTCTAAAGCAGTAACGCTGGACCGACCCTAAGGTCGATGAACTTATAAGCGCTTGGCTAGTCTAAGACTAGTTACTGAGAGCTAGGGCCAAAGGCCTAGGTGACCACTTGTCACATGGCTAGGGAACGATGTTCCAGGGTTATGACTCTATGGTCATGAGGAAGGTTATGTTGGTGACTAGTCACCATGCACCTATCCTGTTTAAGCTAATGAAAGGTTCACTTACCTGTTAAGCCCCGGTGACCCTATCGTCACAAGGCTGAAGGGAGCTATTCCTAATTTGGTGACTTTTGCGACTGTCACCTATCTGTTTTGGACTGATAGTCCTGAATGATTATTATGATCATTGTTGATATTATATCATGCTATATTGTGTTTTCTTGCTGGGCCTCGGCTCATGGGTGCTATGTGGTGCAGGTAAAGGAAAAGAAAAGCTCACCCAACCTTGAGTGGAGAGCTTAGGTGGTGATGTGTACATATGCGTCCGCTTGACCACCACAGCCAAGGAGTTCTCAGAGGAGCTAGGGGGTTTACCCTATTTTTGCTGCTTAGGTCAGCGGGGTTGTAAATTTGAAACAGTAGTGACCTTTTTGTACTATAAACAACTTATAAATGTTTTGATTAGCTCATAAGCAGTTTATATACTTAATGAAATATATCCTTTCCTTTTTATTGGTTTTCCACCTTAGCCTGTTAATGACACTTAGAGCACGTTTTTAACCAAAGGACTCGGGCAGCGGGTCAAATTTCTGGTTCACCGTAACTATTCTGGGGTAACCAGGGCATTACAAAAGGGCTCGACTTACCAGTTGAACTCTAAGGGATTTGACTTAATAGTCAAAGGATGATGGACTCAACTTATTAGTCGAGAGTTTAAAGGCTCGACTTAGGAGTCAAGGGCGGCAGTAACGTGCCAAATGTTGATCGATAGGGTTAAGCCAATCCAGAAGCGAGATATACGTTTGAATGCTTCTGGGGTCGCCCGAAATGTTAGCATCACACCCTCTTGGCCAGCTCTAGGGCCAGTTGTATGAAAGATGGAGATGGGCTCTAGTGTGGTTCTATAGCCACCCAGCTAAGTTAATTGCATGCATTAGTAGAATTGTTATTACTAGGCATGTTAGTTGTAAATCTATGATATGACAATGTATTGCTTACAAGTATGATTATGTTTTCTTGCTGAGCCTTGGCTCACAGGTGATACTTGGTGTAGGTAGAGAAAAGGAAAGGTTGGACCAGCCATAAGTTGGAGAGCTTCAGGGGTGGAGTGTACATATGCGGCCTACTCGTCCGCCACGGCCGAGGTTGTCAGTTGGAACTAGGGTTGGGCCTTGATTTTGCCGCCTAGGTCGGCTATTGTATTCGTTTTTGGGTTTGTAACCATTTTTAATTACAATGGAATTCCATGCATGGAAGTTAAATGTTTTTAATAAAATTGTTGGCTTTGATTGAAATTTTTAGTACCTAAACCCGTGGTTAGTTTAATTACACAGTTTAAACTATATAAACTACACAGTGTAATGGTCCTTAATAGGAGGGTGGTACACTGACTGTATGACATATCTCCAAAAATAGATTAGAAGAGTTGAATAACTAATCATGGACTGAACCATTTCAATTAACGTACGATTCTGACGCTCCGCAACACGATTTTTTTGGGGCGTACCTGGGGCAGTGCATTGATATAATATCCCAAGTTTAGCTAAATGATCTTGGAACTGTATATCCATGTATTCTCCACCCCTATCAAATTGCAAGATCTTTAACATCTTACCTAATTGGTTTTGAGCCATTGCAAGGAATTCTTTAAACTTCTTAAATGTTTAAGAGTTCCTATGCATTAGGTAAAGACACGAGTATCTCAAGTAGTCGTCAATGAAAGTTATGAAATACTCATAACCACCCCTCACTTGAACATTCAGCGGTCCATAGACATTTGGATGAACCAACCATGGTGGTTCTATGGCCCTTTCTCCTTTTGCAAAGAATGGATGCTTGGTCATTTTACCCTTGAGACAAGATTCGTAGACAGGTATGTCACCCAATGTGAGTTCCCTCAAAGGCCCATGCTTTGTTAGTATTTTGATCTTATCATAGTTTATATGATCGATTTGGAGATGCCAAAGATACGTCATGTTATCGTTATCGATCTTTTGTCATTTAGCGGTCCTAGATTTAGCTACATTAAATAACTCATTATTAAAAGTGAAGGGTTCGATAGGTCGTAAAAGGTATAGCCCGTTTTCCATACATCCAACACACAATTGACATCCATTCAATGAAATTGATATATTGATACTTGTTAAAGTTACAGTAAAATGTTGTTGATGTAATGATGAAACTAAAATTAAAAATGATTTTGGAATAAATAAACATTATTTAAATCTAAATATTTATTTACAAAATTTAGACGAGTTTGTCATCTTGCTTCAACGTTCACGAACGCTCCATTTGTTACTCTAAACTTTAGCTCGCCATCCTTTACTAGTGTCAAGTTGCTAAGTAGCTGCAAATAAATGCATACATGGTTAGTGGATCTAGAATCTATAATCCATACAGAATTGTCATCTTAAAAAAAACATGCATCCAAGAAAAAATATTGACAATTACCTTGGGTTCCTCTAGCCTTGAGAGTTGGGCAATCATTTTTCCAATGCCCAGTCTCCTTGCAGTGAAAACATACTCCTTTGGATTTCTTAGCAGGGGCTTTGCCCCAGCATGTTTTGTAGCACCTCCTGATGGTTTTGCAGTAGTTGTGGCCTTGCCCTTCTTGTTCTCTCTCTTATTCTTCTTTTTGCTCTTCGAGAATGAAGCTAAGTTAGCTTTCTCCAGGAGAGGCCTCAGTAGTAGCAGTATGCTTCTTGTCATTCCCCTTACTTGGTCCACCTTTGATACCTTCAAACATTTGAAGCTCATTCATGAGCTGAGTCATTCCGTACTTCAGTTTGTTTAGGAAGTAATTGGTGGTGAATGGAAGAAAATTAGGAGCAAGACTATTCAAAATAAGCCCCACCTGAGTCTCCTCATCTGTGGTGGATCCGTGCAATTCTGCCTCCTAAAAGTAGTTCGTCATCTTGATGAAGTGATCACGAACATGCATTGCATGTGTCATCCTAGCATTAACACACTTCTTCATTGCCTCGAAACGAGCTTGTCTAGATTTTTGTCTGAACATCTCCTGAAGCTACACCATGATGTCATAGGCAGTTTCGACATCTTCCAACTTTGTCCTCAGCGTGTCCGACATGCTAGCTAGCATGTACACCTTGGATTTGTTGTTGGTAGCGAGCCAATGCTCGTATTTGTCCCTTGATTCTTTTGAAGACAAATCACCAGGGACATTATGGAAGGTTTCAGTCATAACAAACTTGGAGTTGTCGTCGATCAACACAATGTTAATGTTTGACTTCCATTTGGGGAAATTCTTTCCACTCAGAAGTTCCTTGGAGAGAAGGGAGATAACAAGATTCGACGTAGAGCTATAATTATCAATACGTATAAATCAATGCATTGTTTGACAAACATTTAATCACATAAACATTCAGAAATAGCTCAAACATATGAAATATGCATGGATATGTAAAATACTATAAAAACACATATCTACTATTTCTAAGGCATTTTAACTAGTCATGAATACATGTGTCCCGGTAAGAGAGAATCACAAATTCACGTAGTTAAATAGAGAAAACATTTCAATTAATAATAGTCTAAAACTATTATTAATAACCTTCCTATTCGATCAAAGTCACGAAATCCAATTATTTCGAACTTTATGAGCTAGACCTATGGTTTTGATTATTATAGACTTAGTTTCATAGTCACCGTAGGGATGAGTCCATAAGAGTTTGATCTATAACTATCTATCCTAAGAAATTTAACATTGTTAAAAGTCCAGTGAACACCATCTGTAAGGAGATGTAATCAAAGCGCCATAAGGTCTCACTGAACTCTAACCTTGTTAAATTAATGGTAGAGATCGAATTTCAAAATTAAAGCTCATTATATTAATTTACTATTTACCTTGTGAAATTTACAAAACTAGGATTTTTTTATATTATTTAAAATAATTAATAAACCTAAGTATACATTTCTTTTAATTATAAAATGCCCATTTCAATCCACTTTAAATATTTAGAATTACTGTGTTATTGATCAATTAATTTAGGTTCAACTAGAATTAACCTAATACAATCAAGTCCCACTTAGGTAAATGAGCCTTAACAATTTGGGCTTACATGGAAGAGGGCAAGTCCAAGTATGTCGTTCCCACTACAAGGCTCCTTAACTTCCATACATAATGCAAAAGACAGGAATTTAAACCTTCGTTTTATTGATCGTTATTCAATTAATTAGGTCCAATCTAATAATGAAAAGAGAATGAGCCTTCATAAGTGGAATCACACGCTAGACAAGAATTTAAACCTTGCATTTTCTATTGGGCCCAAATAAAACCTATTTAGATTATGACCCGTTTTATTTGACATTTTCCCATTATCTAAAATAATGGGTCATCACTACAAAAGCTGATCATCTAAGCACAAAATTGCAAAAATGATAATTATAATGATTTATGACATGTTAATTAATTGGATGAGTCTAGCATACAATCTATATGACATGTTACTATTTTATGCATGTACACATTTATTACCTAAATAAATTAATAGCTCAAAAAAATAATAATCAATCAATTGCATGAAATCAATCAATGAATTAATCACTATTAATTTTAATTCAATTAATCTTCAAAAATTAATTCAATTGTTCCCATTTGTAAATAAATATTTATTCTCATTTAAAAAAAATTATTTGCACAAAAATATACAATTTATTAAGAAATTAAAGATACAAATCCAAAATAAATAATTTTTTTAATTAACCTTCGTAAATAAAAATATGTTAACTAATATATATATAAATATATTTTGTTTCCCAAAAAACTTTCCAAAAAGTGCGGCAGCCATTTTTTTTAATCTCACGTAAATGTATACTTTGTTATATAAATATATATAACATAAAAAAATTATAATAATAATTAAATATATATACATATTTTCACAGGCTAAATAAAAATTTTCCCCCAAAAAATTGATTTTTGTGCAACTTCCAAATTTGATTTTATGTACAAAGTTTATAGGTTTTATACAACAAAATAAACACACACATAAACAATCATAAACATACAAAAATCATGAACAATATTCTATTAGCATCACACAATTATGGTACCATCTAATTAGCCTATCTAACATGTCAAAAAATCACATACATGTATATAAACATATAAGCTAGCAACCTTTGTCTCTGAAGCGAGTTGTAGGATCTTATTTATATAAGTCTATATGCATGCTCCCTATTGCACAAAATAACATACAATAGAAAACATAAATACATCCATAGATGTGATTTTCATACAGAGATTTGCAAATAACACAATAGAGATTAGAGCACTTACGAATACGCAGTGGAAAAAGACTACACCATTTGGATTCTCTAACCTTTTGTCCTTGTTGAATGCTAGGTATTGCAAGGAATCCAAACCTCTTTAAAACAATATCACACTCTTCCAAGTCTTTCCCGAAAACAATCTAGTGTTTGTGTGGGCAAGTCTCAACACATTAGAAAATAATTCTTAGAGAGAAAACTAAGGGAGAGGGGCAACTTGGCATAGAATATTAGGAGTGAATTTTTTCCTTGTAATTTTTTTGACATAATGCATTCTATAACACTAGTATATATATGCAATTAGCTAGGACATAAAATAGGTCTTAGTTTTCCATTTTGCTTTAATTATTTAATAATTATAATTAATTAAATACTTGTAAATGAACCAATTACAATTTTGACACTTATTTAATTCATTTTATTAATATTAATACCAATTCATCAATATTAACAAAATTGTCCCAATTGGCTATAATACTCTCTTGTTGAGATTTTGCAATAAAATCCTCAATGTTTCTTCGATTTCTTTTCTCACAAAATATCAATAAAAAAATTAACATTATTTATTTTCATTGACCTAGTCAATATGATATATTTTTTATAATTAATAATTAAATTAATTATTCAAGACTGTGAATATGGGAAAATTATCCCAAAAAACATCACACACTAAGCCACAAAGTTTGGCCTCGCTGCGCCTAAGGGTCTCGCCATGCGAGGTCTGGTGCATAATGTTATGATTGGTTAAATACAAAAGATATATGTTAAGATACAAGCAAGACATAAACACTTAGTAGATTTCACATCTTTGAGATTCAATTGTAGGCACTTATAAAATGCAATTTTGTGTCCAAAGTGATGCATGCGAGTATCTAAGGGTTCCCAAAATGTTTGGTAGCATTTAGAGCATTTTAGGACATTTGGAAGTGTCCAAAAATAGAGAGGGTGGCGATACGTTGCCACCCAAGTGGTGTGGCATTGACTGATGCTTAGGGTTTCAAGAAACCCTAACAGGCGATGCGTTGGTGACATCAGTCGCTAGGCTGACGCCCCCTGTAGTTGTCCTTCCAGCCTTGGTAGTCCCAACAACTTTTCTTCCTACTGCGATGGTTCTGAAAACTCTTGCAGCTACCTCCCCAGTCCTCACATAGAGGACTATGGTCTCCGGCGAGGTCATTGACCTCTCCGTTTCTCCCTGTCATGATAGGGGAAAAACCAGGAAGGGTAAGGAAATCCCTTCTAAGGTGCCTAGCGAGCCTTCCGCTAGGGCGCCTTGGCTCATAATCTTCCGCGAACACTTTGAGGGGGCTGATCTCAAGCAACAACAGAAGGTCATGGAGTTTTACAACTCCAGGCTGGACAAGGGGAACAAGGACTTCAAACTCCACACTGAATTCTTCAAAGATGACTGTTCGTAGGGTCCAGCCGAGCCTCCCAACTGTGAGGAGTTGGAGCCCCTCCTTGTGGGTAGTGTCAGAGAGAAGGTCGCTCCGCTTCCCGCGGAGTTACTCCAAGGGATGGTAGGGACCCTATGTGAAATTCCCTACAACAGTTTCGCCCATTGTAGTTGTAGAGTCCCGAATTTGCTAATAGGACTTAGGGCCTTGATTAGCGTGCCTGGAGGGCAATAATTGATTATTATACTAAATATGTGAATTTGGTGAGTATGTGCTTATAAAATGCATGTTTAGATGAATTAAATATGCATGTGGGCCCCATCTGGTTATTAGGGGCATGTTTGTAAGTTTAGCCCGTTGAGGGCATAAATATAATATTTGTGATTATTGTGATTTTTGCCACGTGTGAGTGGTGATATATTTGAGATGGACGATCCAAGACAGTCCTAGGGAGCAATTTAGTTAGAAAGTCACAACGGGGTCAAATACCCGGCTCAGGAGGAGCTTAGGGGTATTTTGGGAATATTATAATACGTTTGGGAATTATTGAGTAGCGGGTAGTAATTTAGTAATGGTTGGGATATGTTAGGATTAATAGGGATTTATAAGACTAATCGGGGACTTAACAGGGTATGGAAAATGATTGAAATACCCTTGGGCTACTTAAGGATTAAGGATAAGTTAAAGGGCTATTTTGGTCATTTTGGTTAAAGGATAGGCTTATGTTAGGCAGTTGTGTTTTTAGGAGGGGTTAGAATAAATCCGAAGGAACTCTCTTTCTCTCCCACGTGTAACTCTCTCTCTCTCTCTCTCTCTCTTGGGTGTTTGTGAAGTGTTGAATATTGAGGAAACTTGAAGATTTGGGCTGAAGATTTGGTGACTTGCAAGCCTGTGGGTTGAGGGATTAGAGTTAGGAGGAGATTTGAAGTTTGCCAAGTCGAAATCATCAGCAAGGTAAGAATCAAAACTGGTTTACTGTTTAATATTTATCTGGTTTTGTTGGAGTTTGGGGGGTTAGAACTTAGATGATGGAATTTGAGTTATAGTAGAATTTGGTTGGTTTCTCTATTTTTATGTGCTACTTAAAGTGTATTAGGATGATTATGGGACTCAATTATGTTGTTGGGGTGTGTTTAGAATGATTTCAGGGAAGTTAACTCGTAAAATTTGCATGGGAATTCTGGGTTTCGGGTTCGCGCTGTGGCCTTGTTCTTCAGCGCCGCGACCTGCTTGAGTTTATAGGCTAGTGGGGCTTCGAGAAATTTCCCAGGCGCCGCGGGCAAGGTTTGGGCGCCGCGACCCTAGGCTATCAGACGTGAGGCATTTTTGCCTCTGCTTTGGGGTGCGCCGCCGCGCTTAAGGGAGGCTAGGCTGCGACCCAAAAATGGATTTTTGGCAGAATGAGGGTTTTTAGCTCAGGAACTTGAACGTTAAGGCTTGGGAAGGTTTTTAATACCCAGTTTTGCAGAAACCAAGGTCTCGGAGGTTAGAGTTAAGTCTCGAAACTGTTTAATGAGTTAGAACTTGATAGTTGGTTTTTTTTTTTTTTGAACAAGAGAAGATCTATTATTCAAAAACCAACCAAATACAAAACAGGACAGAAGCAACAGCTTCTAAACAAAGAAAACCGCAGCCTACTGAAACAACCACAGCTCTCAAAAAGAAACAATTACCAACCCTCTACAACATTGAGCAAATATCTGTCCTTTTTGCTAAAGCTAAGAAGACCCAAACCCAAGATTCTACATTTAACAACTTTCCTAATTTCAAAGCTAACACTGCTAGCAGAATTACAAGCAGATTCAAAGATACACTTGTTCCTGTTTTTCCAAATAAAGTACAGAGTTGCAGAAAGAACAGCATTCATAATCTGGTACTTCAAACCTCTAATAGCTGAATGACACCAGTTCTGAAGCTCCAAGAAAGACTTCGGCCACATAAAAACACCCAGCCAGCTGCTAACTTCCCCAAATAACCTCCTTGAGAAAATACAATCCATGAATAGGTGGCTGTGAGTTTCTAAATCCAAGTCACAAACAGGGCATGAAGAAGATTGGATAGGCAAGAAGTGGCTCAAGTGATCTCTGGTAAGCAATTGAGAGTTAAAAATCTGCCAATAGATAAACCTATGCTTGGGCACTAGAAGTTTGTTCCAAACAGTCTCAGCATACACAACTTTTTGAGCAGAAATCAGAGAAGTATAAAATTGCTTAACTCGAAATTTACCTCCCTTTTCAGCTTGTCTCAAAGAAACTTCATCACTAACTTGCCTAAGCTTTAGCAGCTTCTTAAAATACCAACTCATATCTTGCTTAATTGGAATACTCCAAATGTTTTGATCTTTAAGGTAAATGGAGTTGATCCATCTAACCCAAAGACAGTCTTGTTTGCTAGAGGAAGCCCATATATACTTGGCCATCAAAGCCATGTTCCATTTCTTTCCTTCACGAAAGCCAATACCACCCAATTTTTTCGGGAGACACACCTTCTCCCAAGAAGGGAGATGAAGCTTACTCCTATTCCCACTTGAACCCCAGGGGAAATCTCGACAACATTTATCAATAGCAGCTGTAACTTTATAAGGCAGAATGAAAATACTCATCCAAAAGTTCCTAATACCAAGCATAACCAAGTGAATAAGTTGAGCCCAACCAGCAAATGATAAATTCCTACTCGCCCAACAGTTGAGGTTCTTGTTCAGTTTATCCAAAATCACCCCACACTCTGAAGCCTTCCATTTAGTAGGCCTAAGATGAACCCCTAAATACTTCAAAGGAAATGAACCTTCATCCATTTGCATCAGGCCAAGAATCTTGATTTTAACTTCTTCTTTAACTCCTCCAAAAAAGATATGAGATTTAGCTTTATTCGCAGAAAGACTTGTAGAATCACAGAACTTCTTGAAAGCATCTTGAATGCCTCTCACCGAATTGATATTGCCTTTGCAAAAAATAATCAAATCATCTGCAAAGCAAAGGTTAGTTAATCTAAGATGTTTGCACAAAGGATGAAAGCCAAATCCTTTTTTACCAGAATTGTGAGCCAAAAGTCTGGTGAGGTACTCCATAATCAGGACAAATAAGAGGGGAGATATAGGGTCACCTTGACGAAGACCTTTTTCCCCTTTGAAGGAACCCTGAATTCTACCATTCATGAGGAGACTGTAGCTCGTTCCTTTTAAACAGACCAGAATCCAATTAATAAATCGAGAAGGGAAGCAAAGATTCTTAAGAAGCTCCTCCACAAAGTGCCAATCGACTGTATCGTAGGCTTTGCTAAGATCGATCTTCATTATACATCTTGCTGAAATATTCTTCCTAGTATACCCTTTTAGGAGATCCTGGAAGATCATGATATTATGAGCAAGATTTCTGTTCTTAATGAAGGCCCCTTGGTTGCTATGAACTAGGAAAGGAAGCACTTCCGAGAGCCTAGTACAAAGCAGTTTCGAAATACACTTATAAAGTGTATTACAACAAGCAATAGGCCTGTAATCACTAGCTGATTTCGAATCTGCTACCTTAGGAATGAGGGAAATCACCGTTTCATTCAATGATTTCGGCAAGAAACCATCCTGGAAAAAATCTAAGACAGCTTGGGAAATTTCAGCTCAAATATTTCCCCATAACCCCTTGAAAAAGCCTGATCCAAAACCATCCAACCCAGGACTTTTAGAAGAATGAATGCTGAAAAGAGCCTTCTTCACATCACTCTTACTAAACGGCCTTAATAAACGGACTTGCTGCTCCATAGATAGTCTATTTCCCTGGTTCAAACAATCTAAGTTTATTTCCTTGGTAGCCGAACTACTCCTCCCCATAAAGTTCTCAAAATGGGAGAGAAAATGCTTTACAAATTTCTCATAATCATCTTCAATTTTATCACCAGTAATAAAAGAAGTGATTCTGTTTTATATTCTTCTTTTCCTCATAACCGCATGGAAGTATTTCGAATTTTCATCACTGAAAACTACCCAGTTAACTTTACTCTGTTGCTTGAGGAAACAAGAGTAACGATTCTGCATGACAGTAAACTTCTACTGAGCTTGAATAACAGCTTGATGCACAGTATGATCTGCAGGATTAGTAGCTAAGGCCTCCTGAGCAATACTGAGCTCCTCCTTAGCCAGCTTGTAATCCAAAAAAACATCACCAACCTCTTCCCTGTTAAAATGTTTCAACACATGTTTAACTCTAAACAGCTTCTGAATGATCTGATTAAGACCCCCTACCGAGCCTGAAGAAGAGTTCCAGCTTCCCAAAACAGCCTCTTTGAACCTTCTGTAATGAAGCCAGTGATTACAAAATCTGAAAGGTTTGATCCCCACCTTGTTCAACTCCTGACTTTTGATAATACAGTAGCTATGATCAGAAACAAAGTCCCATTTAAAGCAAGCTTCAGTTTTAGGGAATAAGTCCAGCCACGAAACATTAGTAAACACTCGATCAAGTTTGGAAAAAATCTGGTCACCTATATCATGTTTATTGGACCAAGTAAAGTGCACACCAGAACATTTAAATTCCTCCACTTGGCCTAAAGCCAGCCAGTCTTGAGCATCAGCAATATCTTTAGCTAAAATTTGTCTCCCACCATTCCTATCCTGGAAGCTAAACATAGCATTAAAATCCCCGAATATGATCCAAGGATTATTCAGATGACCAATGTTAGCTAACTTGTCCCATAGAATTTTCCTATCCACCATTGAGTTGCTACCATATACTACCGTAGCAAAGAACACCTCCTGCTGGCCACTGACTTTTATTTTGCAATGAACAAGTTGAGGATCCTCAAATAATATATCAACCTTCACAAACTTAGCTTGCCAAATAATCAAGATCCTACCAGAAGTGATAGAACTAGAAAAGTAATCCCAATTATGAAAATTATTCCCAAAAACTTCTTGAATCTTCTCATGTTTCACCTTAGTTTCGAAAAAAGCTCCAAAACCGACCTTATTCTCCTTACATACATCTAGAATAGCTTTTTGCTTCTCTTTTTTATTCATACCCCTCACATTCCACCCTATCATATTACAAACTTCCATCAAGTATTGGGGTAAGAATTAGTGACCATATGCCCATCCCCTGTTTCTTGTAAAACCGCATAACCATTACTCAAATTAGCCTTGCTTGGAGCTACAGCTGCCTTGTGTTGAGCTGCCACTGCCTGTTTAGTCCCTCGTCTTTTAGGAGTAGTCCAATTGCCAACACTGTCATTTCTACCTGTTCCAACTAACTGAGAAGAGCTGTGAGAGCCCTGATCTACATTACTCTCCTTTGACTCAGTGCCCTTGTATAATTTCTCACCCCTCTCGTCTGCATCAGTAACTGTAGTAATAGGCACTCTGTTTTCTGGTATTGCAGACCCTGAAACTTGCTGTTGATCAATCTCAGGACCCTTTAATTCCTGTTCTGAATTATCTCCTTTTTCAACAGAGGTTTTCTTCATCCAAACCACACCTTTCCCCTTGTTACAATTAGCCACTATATGCCCTAATTGAGCACAAGCAACACACTTAGATGGGAGCCATTCATACTCAACCATTTGTTCGACTAACTGTCTTTGTTCATTGATATAAGCAATGCTCTTGGGAGGGTGATCCAAAATCTCCATATCAACCAAAACCCGAGAATATTTCACCATCGCTCTGCTCTGAGTCACCTTGTCCACCATTATTGGTTTGCCAATAGTACTCACCAGAGCACTGAGAATATTCTTACCCCAATATTGCAATCCCAAACCATTGAATCGAATCCACACCGGAACAGACTTAACCATTATCACAGAATCCATATCTGTTGTCCAAGGCCGAAGGACAACTGGATTTTTGTCAAAGTGAATGACCCCCGTTTCCAGAATCAGGTCCCGAGTGGCTTCATCCCTGAAATTTACCAATGTAAAGCCTGAGTGCATTCTTGCTATCTTATCAACCCGTAGTTTCCCCCAAACTCTTTTGACAAACCCTTCAAACACTCTAAATGGTGGGTTAGCACCAAGCACTATACAGACGATAGCATTCCTCCAGAATGACGCTTCAATCTCCACCTCCTCCATATCTAGTCGAGCAACAAACTGGTCACCAACTTTCATAGGTTCAGTAAAATCCAACCGAGTCGAAGGGGTGAGAACCTGATTCGATTTGAACTTACTCCAAACTTCCTTTGCAGAACTCTGAAAATCAATACCCTCAACCTCCTCAGCCCAATTCGCTACTCTAGACGAAGAACGAATCGAACATCCATGACCCATCTCCTCAGCTCCACGGTCAGTCTCTAACTCGGCACAAGGTTCATGAAATTCTTCAGCATTATTCGATTCAGGCTCCACTTCTAGGGTCGAAGGGAGGACCTCCACCGTCGTCTCATCGGAAATCGCCACCGGCTTCAATATTACTTTCCTCTTCCGACCCATGGGGAGAGAGAGAGAAATATCACACGCCTTTTTTTATTTTATTTTATTTTATTCTAACTTGATAGTTGGTTTTATTCATGCGTTGTGACTAAGATTTCTCTTCAAGGTTCGGGTTAGAGGACTGTGCTCGTGATCACGGTTCTTAGGTAGCTTGGGACACAGGAAAGAGAACTGTCTATACCCGTAGAGCTATGTGGTGTGTGTATTGTATGTATTGGTTATGTCTGCTATGTCATATATATGATTATTATTGTTCGGTAAGAGTCGGGAGTGGCAAAAGCTGGGAGAGGCAAGGGCTGGGAGTGGCAAGAGCCAAGAGCGGCAAAAGCTGGGAGAGGCAAGGGCCGGGATCAACAAGAGCCAGGAGCAGTAAAAGCCAGGAGAGGCAAGAGCCAGGAGCGGCAAGAGCCGAGAGCGGCAAAAAGGCGAGAGAGATGAGAGCCGGGATTGGCAAGTGCCGGGAGCGGCAAGGGGCCGAGAATGGTGTTGAGCATGCGGAGTGCAAGCCGTTAGGGTGAGACCTACCTAGGACATTGGAGTCATCCTCTCGGTGTAGACCGTGAACCCAGGGCTTGGTAAAGCGCTTGGGACGGCGTGGTCGCTATGTGTTTAGCCTGTTGGCTGCTTTGTTATATGCTGTTGTAGTATTGAGCTGCTGTGTGAATATACTGTTATATTATTACATTGCCTAGTTATAGTGCTTATGTGTTATTGCACTGCTGTATTACTAGGCTGATATGCTATTGTGCTTTGAGCTGGTCTAGATGCTGTGTCATTGAGCATGCTAGTAGGATATGGTATCTGTTTGTTATTCTGGTTGAGTATGATTTGTTGAGATGTATTTTTATTGCATGATATGCTTGAAGTTCTCTTGCTGGGCCTCGGCTCACGGGTGCTCTGTGGTGCAGGTAAGAGCTGAAAAGTTGGATCTTACAGCCATGAGTTGGAGGGCATGGAGCGGTGTGTACATGTTTGGCCTACCTGGCCACCACGGCTGGGGTATTTTAAGGAACACGTGGTAAATGTTCGATTTTGTTGCTTAGGTGGACTGCACTGTATCTTTGGTTTGTAACTGTAATTCAAAACAATGTTTTGGGATCCCAATGTAATATATTTACGAATTTCAATAAAATACCAACTTTTTATACTTAATGTTTATGTACGCCCTGGTTTTCCCACGGGCTGGTTAGCAGGTCGAGCCTCGGACTAATCATGGTTAGTCCGTAAATTTCCCCAGGCCGGAGCTCCTGTTTTCGAGGTCGTACCCTATTAGCTCGAGGTATCCTCAAGGACTCGCCAAGGTTGCCCAAGACTGGGGGAAGGAGTCTGAAGGCCTCAGGTCGGGTCAGGGGAGCAGCTCGTGGTACGAGCTTCTCATGGATCTCTGACCCTTTGTAAAGTCAACACACGCAAGATAAACGTGCCTATATCTGACATCACGTGTCCGATATCTCCCTGACTTCTCGGACACGCAGCAGGAACGTGCGTTTTCAGACACCCACGGTTGGGTTGGGCCGTGCGGCCCATTATCTCCTTACCTATCGATTTGACCATACTTATGTGTCAGGTTTAGGAATTAATCATGAATGTCACAGAGTTGATATGACATTTAAGAAGGTCACGGGATGACCTCCTTACCAACTTCCAGGTGCCTTCTCCTATAAATATGGGGACCTTGGGAGTTGATAAGGGTTGGAAAAAATAGTCTCTAAAGGGATATATACCTTGTAACCAAATACCCATAATATATCAATAACATTGACTAGTGGAGTAGAAGGATTTTAACCTTTGAACCACTTAAAAACGTGTCTTGAGTCACCTAGTTCATCCTCTAAGATTTCATATCTGTGACGGTTCTACTTTCAGCACTAATCCCTTTCTCTTCTTCTCTTAATTACCTGTTGGCGAAGAACCGCGTCAACAGTTTATTAAATGAGTCTTTATTTTTATATAAACACACTTTTTAAACCTTAAACCTCAATTAGCGAGCTAATGGTACATTTATAAATCACTTGGTAACGACTCTGAGATAGTAGGGCGTTACAGTGGTAGCAACAACGAGGTGTCCCTGGTCGCTGCCAACCTCCACTCTGCTTTGAGGGTAAGTCTCCGATATAACCTTTTCATCAAGTTTTCAATCTATGTGCTTGTGTATTTGTACTAATTACTTATTTTGATACAGACTGCATCCTTCAGTCAACGGTTAGGAGACATCGTGCTGATGCGCTCTTTTGAGATGCAGGAAGCCCGAGACGAATTGGCCCAGTTCAAGGAGTCATCAGTTTCTCTGGAGGCACATTCGAAGCTCCAGGAAGAGGTTGAGGACATGAAGACCCATGTCCAAGACCTGGAAAACCAGCTAGCCACCGAGCACTCGAAGGTGTCGACTCTTGAGGATACTTCTTCAAAGCTGCTGCTCGGACTCGGGTCGTAGAAGGGGAATTGGCTGCCCACATCGTGGAGCTGGCCGCCAGGACCAGGGAGCTGGCCACGAGGACCGAGGAGCTGACTACTCAGACTGAGGAGCTGGCCAACGCCAAAAGAGAATTTGCAGCTCGGTCTGAGGAGTTGTCCAAAGAGTTGGCCCAAGCGAAGAAGGATGTTGAAGCCTTCCATCTCCGACCAGCTGAGGTAGAGAAAGAGCTCGACACCATGGTGGAAGACACCATATATGTTGCGTGGCAGAGCAATAGGGATATGGACCTATCATTCGCCGAAGAGCCCAACATGCGGGCCATGCTTGAGGCACGTCTGGAAGCGGAGGAGGCCAAAGTCGCTAAGGCAAGGGAAGCCGTTGCTACGGGTTGCACTCCTGAGGCTGACCCCGTGGTCGAGGTATTAGTTGAGGTCCCTCCAGGTCAAGGTCCTCCATAATCTGTAAAAAAATTCTTTTACTTTGTAAGTAGGCCTGCGTGCCACAATTTTGTTGGGGAAAAACCAGTATTGCTTGAGCCCCTAAGCACTAATGTAAATATTTGATGTAATGAGGGCCTGCACTACTTTTAAACTCCCTTGATTCTTTTTGTTTGTCGTAATATTTCATTCATGAGAACCAGAACCCTAAGTCATGCTTTACTTAGTCTGGCTCTATAAATTCAACGTAACCTAGCTGCCACTAGAATAAGCACTCAAACCATTTTAAATACTTGATTTGGTTCTATAAATTCAATGTAACATGACTGCCATGAGAACAAGCACTCAAACCATTTTAAATACTTGATTTTGGTTCTATAAATTCAACGTAACATGACTGCCATAAGAACAAGAACTCAAACAGTTTTAAATATTTATATGGTTATGTAAATTCAACGTAACATGACTGCCACGAGAACAAGAACTTAAATTGTTCTGTAGGTGATTTCAACGCTTAGTGTTTCTTGTAGGCTCGTAGTCCTAGAAGTAACTTTAATGAGAAATTTAGCATTAATTTAACATAACTCAACGTCCTCACCATCCTATGACTCGGGATGGAGCCGGCCTGTTGTGCTCGAACCTTAAGACGTTTATTGTTTTCCCAGGCTCGAAGTCCTTGGATTAACTTGTCGTCCCCCTGTGTCCCCGTAGTCCAAAGATTCAGGCTTTCAAGAGTTCTTACACTTCAAACTGCCTTCCCTTTGAGGATGCAATACCCTGAAGGTCAGTTAGGGGCTCTAACTTTTCCCCTCGAGTGTATATCTTGGGGCTTCCATTCGCCTTTCAAGATTATCTCACAACTCCCCGGGCTCGATGTCTTCAGGAGGTGATGTTAATTAATACTGGTGCTACTAGGGGTTACATTTAGGGTCTATTCTTCCAAGTATCAAACATGGATCCCGACAACGTGTAGAGACTATGACTCGGTCAGAGCTTCTCGGGTGCGATGACCATGGGAGGTGACCTTGAGACCACTCGCATTTTCTGGGATTTTAGTGTTAGGGTCCCACAAAGTATTGACTTGAAAGTCTGGCGACTTCAGTCTGTGCCCGAGTATAAGCCACTCAGGCGTCTATTCACATCTTGAGGATTATAATTTGGTTATTTCTCCTCGGGCGCACACTGTTCTCGGAGGTAACCTGAATCTCTAAGTTTGCGTTACTGGAATATTTACGCTGGGTTTTTTCCAGGTTTAAGTTGTTTAGGGTTTTGACCTTTGGGGTACTACACTTGTCGACTAGTTTAGTTCCCCGATCTAATCACTCCTAGTTTGTATTAGCACTTAAGTCAGTGACTTGGTGCTCGTTGGAACACAATGGCTTGATCAGAGCTCCTTAGGCTCTCCTCGGGTGGTGACATAGCCCACGTGCTCTAGACCGAGTATACTGGACTCAGCCTCCCTTTCGCATCTCTTGATCAAGGGACATGGTCAGAGCTTCTTGGGCTCGATGTCCACAGGAGATAACAAAAGTCTATTCTCGCACTACTAGGGTTTTTTACGGGTTTTTACTTAGTTTATTAAGACCTTGTGATCTTGGGGTATTGACGCTAGGCCTACTCTGCTTTTCAAGCTTAGTTTCCTAGGTCATTCTCCACAAGACATGATCGGTGTGCAGTGTTGTACTATGAGGATACCCCTACTCTATGCCCTCCAAGTGATTGGAGACTAGTCTGTGGTCACTTGTTTAATTTAGTGAGCGCGTGCTCTAACAAATATTTATGATAAAATAAACTAAGACATGAAATCAACAAAAAAAATTGAAAATTTTCTACGGTGTTTTGTTCACACGGTTTCCACAAACCACGCGTGGAGGCTACAAAATAATTATGAAATTTTTCATTGATTGCTATCATTGGTAATACCGACAAATGTGCTCAGCATTCCATGCGTGGGGTATCAGTTCCCCACTGAGTCGAGCCCACTTGTATGTCCCTGGACACACGATGCTCTCGACTTGATACAGGCCTTCCCAATTAGGTCCAAGCACTCCCGTACCTAGGTCTTGGGTGGGTAAGAAAACCCTTCGCAACACCAAGTCCCCGACCCCAAATTTTTTATCTTTCTCCTTAGAGTTGACCTTCTACTGGTAGGGCACTACTTGAAGCGGAGAAGCTTCATGAAGCTCCTTCACGAGGTCTAAAGACTCTCGGAGTAAAGCATGATTAGTGGTCGGGTCATATGTATCCCTTTCGGTGCGTGGAGATTACTGCCTCAACTGGGAGCATAGCTTCATATCCATAGGCAATGGAGAACGACGAGTGGCCGATGGAAGTCCTGGCAGTGGTGTGATAGCTCCACAATGCCCTAGGCAACTCCTCAGGCCAAGCCCCTTTTGCCTGTTCCAGTCTTTTCTTCAAAGTGGACTTGAGTGTCTTGTTAACTACTTCCACTTGGCCGTTTGCCTGCGGATGGGCCACGGAGGAGAAACTCTTGATAACTCCATGTCGTTGACAGAAGTCCATGAATACTTCACTATTAAACTGCAACCCATTGTCGGAGACTATCTTCCTTGGGAGCCCGTATCGACAAACAATGTTTTTAATGATGAAATCCAAGGCCTTTTTAGAGGTGATTGTTCCGAGTGGCTCAACCTCGACCCACTTCGTGAAGTAGTCAGCAACCACTATGGCATATTTCACTCCTCCCTTTCTTGTAGGCAGGGACTCGATAAGGTCGATACATGAGACAACGAAAGGCCATGGACTGGTCATCTGCGTAAGCTCATTTGGAGATGCTCGGGGGATGTTAGCGAAGAGCTGGCACTTGTTGCGCTTCTTGATGTAATCCATAGCTTCTCCATTCATGGTGGGCCAAAAGTACCCTTGGCTCAAGATCTTTTTGGAAAGACTATACCCCCAGCGTGTGTTAGGAACGATTCCTAGTGCACAACGAAAATTGCGGTAATGGCATACAGCAAAAAATTTCATATAAACAACTTTATATGATGATCTTTTAATATGAAATATGTTAATCAATATATATAATATGTATATGAAAAATAATACGAAATGATTTACCTCTTGTAGGTATGTATTTTTATCTTCCTATCCTTGCTAGAGTACTCACACCTAGATCTTCCAAGACGTTCTCTACACCTCAAGATGTGGGTGGGCACATAGAGAACAATGATCAATTTTGTGAATCAAAAGTATTCACAACACATGAGACTTTTGAATATAGACTAGAGAGAATGGATTTTTGTTTTGTGAAAAAGATGATAGTTTTTCTTCTCTATTAAAAACTTGTTGTTTCTATTTTCTATCATATAGAATATATATGCATTATTACCATAATAATAGTAATAATAAAATCAATCATCTTTTATAATAATAATAATAAATAATAATAGACAAAAATCTAACATTTCGTTTTAAACCCTTTTAAAATGCTCTCAATTAATTAAAAAGAAAAATAAAAAATAAATATCTCATAAAATCATATGTGCCACACGCATAAAGCAGTCCAAACCCTATTCGTGTGGCCTATCCCTGAAAAATGGAATTTTAATTTTTTCATGTGTTTTTATTTTAATCAATTAATAATTAGATATCTGAATAATGCATCATCTTTTTAAGGAAAATATAACAACTTAAATTTCAACATTCAAAATTTGAATTTCCACTATCATCTTATTATTAATTACATAAATATAATAGTTAAAACTAATTTTGACTATCTATATTTATTTATTCACACTTAAATGAAATAATTAATTAAAATTAATTTACTTTATTTCCACACAATTTCAAAAATTTCACAAATGCAATAATAAATTGTGCAACTTCAATTATCACATAATTGCATATTTATCTCGAAGAATAAATATTCTCTCAAATAGCCCATTAACAATTTAACCCTTGTATCAACTTTTACCTTGATTAGTGTTGATAGAGCCGCCCCAAGGACCTATGGACCAATAATTCCAAGCTCCAATAAATAAAAGATTATTAACCAAAACTCTTTCATTCAATAATCATATTTATTAATCTCATTATTATTCCACTATAAATATGAGACGGAACTCTTGAAAATTAAAGACATATATTTACTGATTACTTTATTTTAATAATAAAGTTTCCATTGATATAATCATTACATACAAATTGATCCTCTATTGATGATCCATAATTAAGTGGGAATATAATTAACGTTTTACCCTTTTAATTATATCTTGATTCCTAGTGTACCATTGACTTTACTAGTGAAGGTTAATTCATAATATGATTATGAATTTGATGCCAATAACATTTTTAGTTCCAAAAGCTAACCCAATAGGGAATCATCATTCAATCTATAAGAAGGTATAGATTCCATATCTGTTAAGCTATGTCCCCAGCCATATACATCATTGAGTCCCCAAAATAATAGTTCTTAGCCTGATCATTTTGACAAACTGTAACGCATGAATCAAAGGATCAAGTGACATATATAGGAGTTCATTGTAACTTTAGGATTAAGATCAGTTTGTATATGATCATTAGTTGATGTGTTTTATAATTTTATGAAACAATATTTAAACAAGTATTATTAAATCACATCTGGTCCAGTTCTACATACTCTCAGCATGCAAAGTACCTCCACTAAAGTGTCTTACTACACTAGTAATCCGGATCTATGTCACATGTATTCGTAATACTAGTGGACCGTACTGGCAGTAATTAATCTAAAGATTACATAACTTTATTAAACTGTGAACTATTTAAGTTCATTATCTCAACCTCGATCCTCTTATACCAATATGAGATTGAGACCACATAGATGAACTTGAGAATTTTCTGATATTTACTTAATATTATTACTAATAATATAGTACATAAGCTACATATACACAATAATTCAATTCATTCATTTATTTTATTAAAATAATTGTCTACTACAATTGCTTTAAGGGAACAATTCCCAACAATCTCCCACTTGTCCTAAAGAAAACGAGGCATTTCCCTTAACCCCATGTTTCTTACATGACCTTGAAAAAATTTAATAGATAAAGTCTTTGTGTATGGATCTGCAAGATTATCTTCGAAGGCAATCTTCAAGACAGAAACATCTCCTCGGTTGACTGTCTCTTGGATCGAGTGATATTTTGTCTCGATGTGCTTCCCTCTTGTGACTTATGGGTTCCTTTGAATTAGCTACTGTCCCACTGTTATCACAGTACAGAACAAGTGGCTAATCCATGCCTGGCACAACTTCCAGATCAATATAGAACTTCTTGAGCCACACAACCTTTTTAGCTGCTTCACAAGTTGCTATGTATTCATATTCTATGGTGGAGTTTGCAATACTGGATTGTTTAATACTTCTCCAAACTAGAACACCTCATCCAAGTGTGAAAACTAATCTAGATGTCGACTTTCGACTATCTTTGTCTAATTGAAAATCAGAATCAGTATATCCAGTGGGGTTCAGGTCTCCTCCTGAATACACAAGCATGTAATCTCTAGTGTGTCTTAGATACTTGAGAATATTCTTTTCAGCTGTCCAATTACTCAATCCAGGATTGGATTGATAACGGCTGACTATCCCTACTGCATAACAGATGTCAGGTCTGGTGCATAACATTGCATACATTAGACTGTCTATTGCATAGGCATAGGGATACTGTCTCATGTCCTCCTCTTCATGAGGTATTTGTGGACATTGTTCTTTAGACAATTTAACTCCTAACCAGGTAGGCATAGTTCCCTTCTTGGAGTTTTGCATGCCAAAGCGTTCTAGCACTTTATCAATATAAGTTGCTTGAGACAGTGCCAAAATTTTGTTCTTTCGATCTCTACAGATCTGAATTCCCAAAACATATTTGGTTTCTCCCAAATCTTTCATTTGGAATTGTTCAACTAACCATTTCTTTACTTTTGATAATGTTTCTATGTCATTCCCAATGAGTATAATATCATCAACGTAAAGAATGAGGCATACCACAATCTTATTTTTGATCTGTTTGTAAACACAAGGTTCATCAACGTTTTGTTCAAAACCAAATGTTTTGATTGTTTTATCAAATCTAAGATTCCAAGATCTCGAAGCTTGTTTAAATCCATGAATGGACTTAAGAAGCTTGCAAACCTTTTTCTCTTGATCTTTAACTTTGAACCCTTCTGGTTGAGACATGTAAATGGTTTCGTCAAGATAGTCATTTAGAAAAGTTGTTTTAACGTCTATTTTCCAAATCTCATAATCCATGCAAGCATTTATGGATAAGAGTATGATGATAGATTTGAGCATGGCCACATGTGAAAAAATTTCTTCATAATTAACTCCTTCTTTCTGTGTGTAGCCTTTTGCTACTAGCCTTGCTATGAAAGTCTCTACTTTCCCATCTGCTCCTCTCTTCTTCTTGAATATCCATTTGTAATCAATAGGTTTAACATTTTCAGGTGGATCTTCAAGAGTCTAGACAGAATTGGAATACATTGATTCCATTTCAAGATCCATGGCGTTTAGCCATTTTTCTTTGTCAGATTCTTCCATCGCATCTCTATATGTCAATGGATCATCTTTGTTTGTGTCAGACATAATCATCTGAACTTCATGTTCATAGCGTAGTGGTTGTTTACCAACCCTCCCACTATGACACAACTCTCTATTGTTCTGACTAGAACTAGCGATATCCTTTGGCCATTTTTCTCTTGCCATTGCTGGTGATTGGTCTTGTTTATTTGAGACCATTTCCTCAAGTACGACTTTACTTTGAGGTTTATGGTTATTTATATAGTCATGCTCCAGAAAATTAGCATTCGTAGAAACAAACATTTTGTTATCTTTAGGACTATAAAATATACCACCTTTTGTTTCTTTGGATATCCTACATGCACACTTCAGTGCGTGATTCCAACTTCCCAGTCTTTCCTTTAAGCACGTGTGTAGGACAACCCCATATATGGAAATGGTGTAAACTAGGTTTAGTACCATTCCATAATTCTAATGGTGTTTTTTTAATAGAATTAGATGGAACAACATTGAGTATGTGTAGAGCACATTTTATTGTATAACCCCAGAAAGTCAAAGGCAATGATGAGAAATTAATCATCGATCTAACCATATCTAAAAAGCTTTTGTTCCGTCTTTTTGAAACACAATTTTATTGTGGCATTCTAGGTGCAGTGAGTTGGGATTGAATTCCATAATCACGCAAATGGTCCTTAAATTCATAATCTAAGTACTCTCCACCTCGATCTGGTCGAAGTACTTTAAGTTATTTACCTAATTGCTTTTCAGCTTCTGCTCGAAATTCCCTAAACTTATCATAGGTTTCAGATTTCCTTTGCATTAAGTATAGGTAACCATATCTTGAATAATCGTCAATGAAGGTGGCAAAATATTCATTACCTCCTCTAGCTTGAACATTTAATGGACCACAAACGTCCGTATGTACAAGTTGAAGTGGTTTTGTGGCTTTTGAACCTTTAACAGAGAATGGTCTCTTGGTCATTTTTCCTTCTAGGAAGGATTCACAGACTGGGAGAGAACCAATAGATAGTTCTCTTAAAGGACCATCATTTATTAGTCTGTTTATTCTGTCTAGACCAATATGTCCAAATCTTAAATGACACAGATATGTTTCACCATCAGAATCTGTCTTTTGTCTTTTAATAGATCTAGGATTTGCATATTTAAATAATTCAGAATTATAAACATGCTCGATATTGGACTTTAACTTGTAAAGTCCACCTTCAGACTTTGCAGAACAAATGTAAAAACTATATTTTGAAATAACAATCAAATTATTATTAAAAGTAACATTAAAACCTTGTTCATGCAATTTCGATAAGGAAATTAAAAATCTAGTAAATCCAGGAATAAAATAAACATTGTCCAACACAATAAATTTATTATTATCAAAATATAGGCAAGCTTTTCCAACTTCAGTTGTCGAGATCTCCTGTCCACTTCCAACTCTCATGGTCACCTCTCCATGAGCCAGCTTCCTTGAAGCACTAAGAATCTGCGAAGAAAAACAATCATGGTTAGTGGCTCCAAAATCAACTATCCAAGATGAAAAATCACCTTCCACTAAACAAGATTCTAAAACAAGTAAATTAAATTTACCCTTCTTTTTGTCTTTTAGTTTAGTCAGGTAGTTAGGACAATTCCTTTTCCAATGACTGTCAACTCTACAATGAAAACATGCTCCTTTAGATGCCTTATTTTTGGAGTTCTTTGCATAATTATTCTTCATGGAAGACTTGTTGGTTTTCTTTGGTTGTTTTCCATTTTTCTTGTCCTTTCCTTCACCACCCTTCCTCTTCTTTGAATTACCATTTGAAGTGGAAGGCTTGGTTTCAGCAACATTTGCCTCCTCAACCTTAATGGAACTTTTGTTTAGAGACTCAAAAGTTTGTAACTCATTTAGCAGTTGTGTCATATTGTACTCCAACTTGTTCATAACATAGTTGGTAGTGAATGCCGCAAAAGCTTGTGTGAGAGATTCAAGTATCACACTAACTTGAGTCCTCTCATCAATGGTTGCACCATGGATTTCTGCATCGTGCAATATGTGGATCATGTCTATGACATGTTCTCTGACAGAAATATTTTTCTTCATTTTCATATTCATGAAGCTTCTGGTAGCAACATGTCTACACTTATCAAATTGCTGGCCATGCATGCCTTGTAGAGATTCCCAAATCTCATAGGCTGTTTCACAGTTTCAAACTTCTTTCTGAGCACATCGCTCATACTAACAAGCATATAACATTTGTCCTTATTGTTAGATAAGATTCAATTGTCATACTTCTCTCTAGTATTTTTGGCAGCAGTGAGAGCAAGAACCTCAGGACATTCCTCATTAAGGACAAACATGTGATTTTCACATATCAAAACAATGTTCATGTTTGATTTCCATTTCATGTAGTAATCACCAATCAATTTCTCATTAGCAAGTAAAGCAGTTACATGGTTTGGATTGGACATATTGCTGAAAATTAAAAAAAAAATATATTGAATTAATGTATATAATAAATATCAGTTTATATTTGGAATAGTAAATATGATGCGTGAATGCAACACATAAAATAACACACAAAAAAAAATTAATAGTCCATGATAGATTAATTTGAAAATTACTGGACCGCCTTAGGGCAGGTCAGAGTAATCACAAATTAACCTTGAGACAAGATCTAAACTCCATAAGTGAAAACATAAAAACTCCTTTTTCTCTTTTGACTTATGAATTACCGTTAGTTTTGTCAAGATGCACTAGTCTCACTTGAAAGCCTATATACATCTTCGGAGTGTAACCCATTATTTTTCAATCAATGACTTAACTCATGAGGGTGCCTTAGGGTCAGTCAAACTTGAAATACATCACTAATCTTATTCTCATATGAGAAGTTAACCTTGAGATAAAATAAACATATTCGGAAGCCTTTCCTTAGGGAGGTCGCAAACGGAGGCGCACGAGGCCCTTCCTATGCCTCTCAGTGTTCAACCAATTATGGAGACCATGTGACTTATTGTCATAATTTCCTCTCCCACACACTATTTTAAAATTGTGTTTTTTTGCAAAATCAATATTTTTCAATTTGGTTGTAAAACTAATTAAATTAATTTTACCAAATGATATTCTAATAAATACTAATCCAATTATGCAAAATAAATAATCATGCCCTAGATTTTATTTTGCCTTTTTAAATAAAATACCATTTTATTTAATAAAACAATTTTATTAAATAAGAAAATAAACAACTTTAAATTCTTTTTACCATCTTAACTAATTAAGACTAAATTAATTATATGAGTTCTCAAATAAAAACATATAAGCAATCCTAAGCATGTTTCTAAAAAAATTTGCATGTTTAATATGTACTATGTGGGTAATATGTATGACATGTTATTATGAATGTTAAAGTATCAAATAATTTAATCACGTTCAAGCAAATAAATAAATAAATGAGGGTTGGGTGTTTTGGGTATTTCTAGAAAATTACACCACTTGTAAAAAATAAAGAAAAATAATTAAACTAACTAAGGCCTAATAAAGGGCAACTCCTTTGATCTTGGACCTTCTCTTTTAGTCTTTGGGTCATTACCATTTTAATTAACAATTATGAGTTAAATAACCTTTTAATTATTTTAAACAAATTTAAGATAATCAAACTTTGGGTTCTAATACCCAATCAAGTTATTGAGGCCCAAATGGAATTTTGGACTCACCACAATTAACTCAAAATTTATAATTAAAACATTTTTAATTATATTGGGCTTAAACATGCCCAAATGGATAATTACATATCCATTGGGGTTTGCATGACACAAACCCTAATGGTTGTGTCCATGGTTGGGTTGCGGCTGGAGGCGGGTGCGGGCGCACAGATTCGTTGGGCGTGCAGGTGGCTGGGCACTGGCACGCAGGCGTGCGGGTGGCTGGGCGCTAGGCACGCAGGTGGGCGCACGATTGCAGGGGTAGCGGCTCGGGCCTCGAGGTCTGTGCTCGGGGATCGGGCCAATACATAATTTTTCATAATTTAAAAAATAAATTACAAAATTACTATGCCCCAAAATGGCTTACAATTTTAGTATATCTAGAAAATTTAAGAACATTTCCTAACCCAAAAACACCATGAAAACCAACCTTTAAGAACATAAATGATTCATACACAAATATCCATCCATTCATATATTACACATAATATAAAAAAGCATATGATACTCACACAGTAATTAACATATGCAGGGATTAAAGATGGATCTGGTACCGATTGTTAGGAATGGTTCCTAGTGCACATCGGAAATTGCGGTAATGGTATACAACAAAAGTTTTCATATAAACAACTTTATATGAGAATCTTTTAATATGCAACATGTTAATCAATATATATATAATATGTATATGAAAAATAATACGAAATGATTTACCTCTTGTAGCCTATCAAGAATCCTTGAATCTTTTCGTATGTATTTCGATCTTCCTATCCTTGCTAAAATGCTCACACCTAGATCTTCCAAGACGTTCTCTACACCTCAAGATGTGGGTGGGCACATAGACAACAAAGATCAATTTTGTGAATCAAAAGTATTCTCAACACATGAGACTTTTGATTAAAGGCTAGAGAGAATGAGTTTTTGTTTTGTGAAAAAGAGGATAGTTTTTCTTCTCTGTTAAAAACTTGTTGTTTCTATTTTCTATCATATAGAATATATAGGCATTATTACCATAATAATAATAATAATGACAATAATAAAATCAATCAACTTTTATAATAATAATAATAATAATAATAATAATAGAGAAAAATCTAATATTCCATTTTAAAACCCCTTTTAAAATATTTTATCAATTAATTGAAAATAAAAATAAAAACCAATATTTGATCAAATCAGATGTGCCACACGCATAGAGTAGTCGAAGCCCTATTTGTGTGGCCTATCCCTGAAAAATGAGATTTTGATTTTTTCATGTGTTTTTATTTTAATTAATTAATAATTAGATATTCGAATAAGGTATCTCAAAATAAATATAATAATCAAAATTAAATCTCAAAATTCAAAATTTGAATTTCCATTATCATCTTATTATTAGTTAAATAAATATAATAATCAAAATTAATTTTGATTATCCATATTTATTTATTGACACTTAAATCAAATAATTGATTACAATCAATTTACTTTATTTCCACACAATTTCGAAAATTGCACAAATGTAATAATAAATTGTACAACTTCAATTATCACATAATTGCATATTTATCCCGAAGAATAAATATTCTCTCAAATAGCCCACTCACAGTTTAACCCTTGTATCAACTCTGACCTTGATTAGTGTTGATAAAGCCGCCCCGGGGACCTATGGACCAATAATTCCAAGCTTCAATAAATAACAGATTCTTAACCAAAACTCTTCAATTCAATAATCATATTTATTAATCTCATGATTATTCCACTTTAAATATGAGACTGAACTCTTGAGAATTAAAGACATATATTTACTGAGTACTTTATTTTAACCATAAAGTGTCCATTGATATAATCATTACATACAAATTAATCATCTTTTAATGATTCATAATTAAATGGGAATATAATTACCATTTTACCCTCTTAATTATATCTTGATTCCTAGTGTACCATTGACTTTACTAGTGAAGGTTAATTCATAATATGATTATGAATTTGACATCAATAACCTTTTCAGTTCTAAAAGCTAACCCAATAGGGAATCATCATTCAATCTATAAGAAGGTATAGAATTCAATTTGTTAAGCTATGTCCCCAGCCATATACATCATTGAGTCCCTAAAACAATAATTGTTAGCCTGATTATTCTGACAAACTATAGCATGAATCAAAGGATCAAGTGACATATATAGGAGTTCATTGTAACTTTAGGATTAAGATCAGTTTGTATTTGATCATCAATTAATGTGTTTTATAATACCACGAATTGATATTTAAACAAAGTATTATTAAATCACATCTGGTCGAGTTCTACATACTCTCAGCATGCAAAGTACCTCCACTAAAGTGTCTTACTACACTAATAACTCGGATCTAGGTCACATGTATTCGTAATACTAGTGGACCGTAGTAGCAGTAATTAATCTAAATATTCCATAATTTTATTTTACTGCAAACTATTTAAGTTCATTATCTCAACCTCGATCCTCTGATACCAATATGAGATTGAGACCATATAGATGAACTTTAGAATTTTCTGATATTTTATTAATATTATTAGCAATAATATACTACATAAGCTACATATATACAATAATTCATTTCATTCATTTATATCATTAAAACCATTGTCTACTACAATTGTTTTAAGGGCACAATTCCCAACAGCGTGGTCCCTGCAAAAGCCCTCATGTACCTCTCAGAGTATTAGGCTGGCTTCTTGCTTGGACACATCAGAGCATAGGAAAAGAATAACCCCGCCGCTATAGCTTACTGTCCATGATTATGTACCGAGGTGCCTGATAGAGCCGCTTCCAAGTTGCCTTCTTATCTTGCGGCAGCTCCTCGGAGACAATATATTTAATATTGGCTCCATCCACCCATCTTGGGGTTGTATAGCTTCCACCTCATTAGGAGTTGAGATGCTCAAAATAGCCAAGTAGTCAATGGGGACCGCATTGATCAATTCAGTGTCTTTGGTGGTAGCCAACTTAGCTAGGGCGTCAGCATTGGAATTCTATTCTTGCAACACCTGTTGAATAGTGATTCTTCTGAAGTTATGCATCATTTCTTGAGCCTTTTCCAGATACACTGCCATTTTTGTTCCTCATTCCTAGTACTCTCCATGTACTTGGTTTACCACGAGTTGAGAATCGCTAAAAAACTCGAGCCCTCGGCCTTGAGCTCAAGTGCCACTCAGAGCTCAGCGATTAAGGCTTCGTATTCTGCTTCATTGTTAGAGGCGTTGAAACCAAAATGGATTGCGTTGTTCACCCCGTGCCCCTAGGGAGAAACCAAAATGTGTCAACTCCGACACCATTTTCGTTTGAAGACCCATCCACATATAACTTCCAGGCTGGTCCAACCACTCGGACACCTTCAAACTTCTCATGATTCCTCTTGCACTCGGTGATGAAATCTGCCAGTGACGGACCTTTTATAGCAGTTCTTAGATGGTAGGTGATATCGAACTGAATTAACTCCACTGACCATTTCAAGATTTTTCTCGATGACTCTGGCTTTTGAAGGACTTGCTTGAGGGGATGGTTTGTGAGGACCTTAATTGGATGCACCCAGAAGTATGGTCTTAATTTTCGATAAGCCAACATTAGGAAAAAAGTTAAATTCTCCATCAGCGGGTACCTAGACTCTACGCCGAGGAGTCTTTTACTAAAGTAATAGACGATGTGCTGAACACTACCTTTCTCCCGTACCAAGGCAGCACTGATAGCATTCTCCGAGACATCCATATAGAGTAGGAAGGGTTCTCCATCTATGGGCTTGGAAAAAATCAGAGGATTTGCCATGTGCGCACTGTTGGAATGCTTGTTCTCACTCTTCTGACCACTCAAATCTCTGACTTCCTCAGATCACATTAAAGAAGGGGATGCACTTGTTTGTTGCCTTGGAGACAAAATGACTCAAAGATGCGATCCTTCCTATTAGGCTCCGAACGTCTTTAAGCTTCCGAGGATATGGAATTTCAATTAGCGCCTTGATCTTTTCGGGGTTTGCCTCAATTCCTCGAGCATTGACGATGAAACCTAGGAAATTTCTAGAGGCAACTCCAAATGTGCAATTTTGGGGATTTAATTTCATTATGAACTAACAGAGCACCGAGAAAACCTATGCCAAGTCACCCACATGGTCGGGAGCTGTCCTAGATTTGACCAGCATGTCGTTTCTCCCCAACTGGCTCTTGAACTTCTGGTTTACCAGTCTCTGGTAGGTGGCACTAGCATTCTTCACTCTGAAAGGCATCAGAATGTAACAGTAGACACCCTTATCGGTCTGAAAACTAATATGCTCCTGGTCTACGACATGCATGGAAATCTGGTTATAGCACGAGTACTCGTCCATGAATGACAATAGATCGTAGCTGGAGGTGGCATCAACCATCTGATCTATCTTGGGGAGTGGGAAGCAGTCTTTTGGACAAGCCTTGTTGAGGTCTGATAAATTGATGCATGTCCTCCAGGTGCCATTTGGCTTGGGCACGAGAACATGATTGGATAGCCATTTAGGGTACTGGGCTTCTCGGATAAATTCGTTGGTGAAGAGTTTATCTACCTCGGCCTTGAAAGCCTCTTTCCGAGTTTGATCAAACGTCCTTTGCTTTTTCTGGAAGGGAGTAAAGTTGGGATCAACATTCAAGGCATGGCAGACGATGTTTGAATCAATTCCAATCATGTTGGAATGAGACCATGCAAACACGTCTTGGTTTTCTCGGAGGAAGTCCACCAATGCTTCTCAGACTTCCGTTTTCAAGCTTCCCCCAACTTTTATTTTTCTATCGGGGTGGAGGTATCAAGAACTGCCTCCTCCACCTCCTCTATTGGTTCAATGGACCTCTCCTCTTGAACCCTTGGGTCCAATCCATCAGGCCTGGTCTCCTGGACCACCTGTACATCCAATGCCTCAGGCTGCTTGGGGACCGCTGCTTCCACTACCATCATGAGGGTCTTGAGAGACACATTGTGACATTGTCTCCCCTCTTTCTAGTATCCATGGACGGTATCAATCCCCGCCTCAGTGGGGAACTTCAAGCACATTTGGCAGATGGAAGTGACAGCTCCAAACTCTACTAGGGCAGGTCGTCCCAAGATGGCATTATACGCCGAGGAGCAGTCTATCACCACAAAGGTGCAGTATTTGAAGGCCTGGCGAGGCACTTCTCCAAGTGTTATAGAGAGCTTTATTTGACCCATCAGGATTAGGGCTTCTCTTGAGAAACTGTAAAGCATCAAGGCGCACGAAGACAAATCTATAGTGGTCAGCTCTGTTTTCTCGAAGGCTGACTTAAACGAAATGTTCACTAAACTCCCGTTACCCACTAGAATTTGTGCCACCATTTTGTTGGAGATTTGGCTCTCAATTACCATCGGGTCATGGTGCAGGAAGTGTACTCTTCGAGCATCGTCTTCGGAGAGTCTTATGACTTGGTCAGTCATCCAGGGCATTTGGGCAGGCAACTGAGGCAAAGCCATCATCTCGTCGTCATGATTTAAAGCTCGCGCATACTTGTTCTGCGAGCCTCGGGAGGTTCCCCCCAGATGGGGCCTTCCTGAAATGGTTCCTACTCACTCATTCACCGAGGGAGGTCCTCAGACCATTGGACGTTGCGGGGCCACGGGAACGACTGCTGGGATCTATGGAGCAACAATTGGTATGGGCGATCCTGCAGTGGGGAGTTGTGTCTGACGCGCTCCGCCCTTAGCATATTGGTGGAGATGCCCCAACTTAATGAGGTTTTTGATCTCATCCTTGAGTTGGTGGCACTCATTGGTGTAGTGCCCTATGTCATTATGAAAACGACAAAACTTTTTAGGATATCGCCTTTCCCTGTCCCTCCGGATGGGTTGTGGCTTCCGATAGTGAACATGCTGTTCTGTCGCCACAAAAATATTCTCTCTGGAGTCTACCAAGTCAGTATACTTAGAGTACTACGAGACATACTTATCTCCAGAGCTAGTTCCCTACTAGGCCTGTGCGATTCCACTTCTCCGGGCTTTTGGCCCTTGCCCTTGCCCCCACGTCTACTAGTGCCGGGGGTTCGACTGGGTGAAGAATGCAGGCTGAAAAGCACTGTATCCAGTGGGCACCACTTCGTATCCTATCGGAGCCACACAGAAACCAGCGGTCTACATGGCACTAAAACCTGTGGGTGGGACACTCAAGCTGGATTGGACTCCCCCCAAACCTGATTGGATAGGAGCATAAGGGAGAAACTGGATCCCCGAAGCTACAGGGCCATGTGCGGTCAAAGCAGGGAAGGCGATGGGGCCTCCAAATGCTCCAATCTAGGCATCCTCCCAGCTGATGTATTCTTGTACTCGACGAACGTAGTCGTCGAGCCGTCGACATCGTCTTCGCTGGAGGTCATCCCACAATGGGGATCCCGCGTGGATACCTGCCTGCAAGGCCATCAATTTCATGCCATCGTCAACCATGTTGGTTCTCACGGCCTCCTCATTGAAACGTCTGATATATGACTTGAGGGTTTCGAAGGGCCCTTGTTTTATGTTGGCCAACGCATTGACCTCAAACCTCACCTTCCGAGCTCTAATAAATTGTCTTCGGAAGGAAGACGATAGTTGGTGCCATGATTGAATGGATCTTGGGCGATGCTTCTTGAACCACTCATCTGCTGGTCCTGTTAGAGTTATTAGGAACACATGACATTTGGCATCCTCGGAGACGCGGTGCACCGGCATCAACCTATTGAACTTAGAAAGGTGGTTGGTGGGGTCCTAGCCGCCATCATAAGGCGGAATGGGTGACATCTTGAAGCCCTGTGGCAAAAGGGCCTCCACAATGTGAGGAGCGTACAACTCTCCTTCTTTGTCCTTTGAGTCAAAGTCGTGGCCTTGTCGTTTGGCTATTCTTAGCAAGATCCTTTTCAGACTTTCTAAATCTGCGTGGAGTGGGTCGTGTTTTCGGTTGACGCTCTGTGCTAAGTTATCTCTTCTTCAGGCATTGAGATTGTCCTGTTGGTCTGACAGACCTTTGTTAGTAGGCTCATGCCCGTTAGTCTTATTGCACCTATGAGCATTAAGGTTGTCCCATAGGTCAGCTTGACCTCGGAACGCATCGTTATACTCGAGACGAGCTACCTCTGTTTCATCGTCGGACTCAATATTCTAATTATTTACCAAGATACTGATGCCATGTTATCAATTTATAGAGATGTTTCTCGGGAGCACCCCTGGACCGTTGTTCCTATGGGGTTGGTGAGGTGTCGAGGGGACGCCACCTCCAGGCCTCGCGCGGTCTGTATTGGCGAGTCGGGGCGAAACGCCTCAAGCTCCACGGGTGCTGACAGTCTAGCAGTGTCCTCAGGCTCCTGGGTCATTACCCTTACCAGCCTGCTTGGGAATCTGGTTGTCCTCGGAATCCCGACGAGCCTTTTTCTACTTTGGAGCAGGATTATTGTCAACTTTTCCTTTGCCATGATTCTATGGAAGAATTGGGTTCCAACTCCGGCTGGGTGCTCGGTGGGCACTGCAACTGGTGGATCTCGCGCATTTTCAGTCGGGTGCTCGGGGAGTACTCTGGCAGCATTGACAGGTTGCACTCCAACAAGGTGCATAGGTGGCACGCCAGTTGGGTGCCCAGCTGGCACATTACCATTGGGGTCCACTCGTAGCCCTTGGGCTACAAGAGTGGCCTTCATAGCAAGTACTATCTCTTGTAGGGTGGCGATGTTACCCTCTTGGGCATAAATCTTTTGCTGCTGGGTGGCCACCTATTCACATAGCATCGCTTCTTCTGGTGCCTTCTCCATATCCATGGGCTAAGGATACTCTTCCTCATAAAACTCCTGGTCACCACTATCGTCTTCGTCGTCGTATTCAACATTTTCATCATAATCCTCCACCATCTCAGGCAAGTCCTGGGGTGGCTGTCGACTGGTTTCCCCTCCTTCAACTTTGGTGGGAGGGACTACGTGTCTGTGACATTCCTTTGAATGGTTACCATGGTTGTAAATGTTCTAAATGCTTTCTTCAAGCTCTCAATGAAAGCACCAAAATTTTGACTGCCTTTTTCGCTATCAACCTAACGATGAGAGATTAAAGAAAGGAACAAATAAGAACACAATAATTTTTATGTGGTTCAGGCTATAAAAGAGCCATAGTCCATGAGTCTCTGGTATTAAGGAGATTGGAAGCTTGTTAACGCAAGCTCCAATGGAGTTTTCTTAGGCAATGTTTCTATTGCTCTGAGTACAAGGCTCTCTCGCTAACTTCAAACCATTTACAATGAGACTCGCAACCCTATTTATAGCGGCTGGGGTCATTAATGCTAATTATCTGTAATTAATACACATTTTCCCCGTTATTGGGGTATTAATACCACTTTAATGCATTGGGCTGCATTAACTAGAGACCACGAACCAGGCGATATACGTGAGGAACACTGTAGAAAGTTGCTTACTTTATGGGGAACATGCCCCTGGCACTGTCAGGGCATGTCACACGTATCTCCATGTCAGGCGGCGTAGTGGGAGTACGAATTTTCGAGTCGTACACTTGACAACGCTGTAGATGGATCACCAAAAATATTGTCAGACGATCCTCTGACGTTTCAAACACGCACTGGTTGACACCTAGCTAGTCCTGTAGGTCTCGAGGACAAGGTCCTTGACCTAGAGGACAAATGCTTGTAAAGAGCTCGAGGACTACTAACTAGTCCCCAAGGAACGATCTCAGATAGAGATGCCTATGCCTTGTGTTGATCCAATGGACGTGGCCTTCTTTCCAGATATCCAACCTCTGAGGACTGACCTCGGGGCATGGCCTCATTTGAAGAGACACGCGTCTCCGCTACATGTCCTGCATACACCAGTTTCTGATTGCCACGTGTCCCTTGGTGAAAACACGAACAACAACTGGAATAATACAATTAGCATAATACTAATAACTCAGAATTAAGATTGGATTGACCTATGATCAACGTTGTGATATGATTAGATTAGATAATTACGATACTTACTTATCTTATCAATAATCAATATCGGTTTAGTCCAATGTAACAAAATACATATGATCTTATCTACTTGGTCAATGCCTTGGATCGGACATCACACCAGATGTGTAAGTACATCTTATCGTAGATTACCAAATAAGTAAAAATCCAGTTTACTGATTTAATCGAGTCACTATAATTGTAACTACACATATTTTGAGATTTTATAAATATTCTTATTAATAATAATTAATCATGTAATAAAACATGTAAACAATGCAATATGATTGAACAAAATGATTTCTACTACTTTATTAATAATGAATGAATTACATAAGTAATGTGATTTTATAAAGGCATAAAACCCAACAGCGCGTTCTTGCTCCGATTGCCCCCAAACTTGTGGGCTGTCATCGTCGCTAGTCCATGGTTCTGCAGCTCCAGCACATTTTGGAAATGGAGCTGTAGTGGTGGTTCATCTGAGCTTTCCCAATGGAGTTTTCGAAGAGAGAGAAACGAGGAAAGAAGAGTAAAGAAAGAGAGAGAGTGTGTGTCGGGGAGAGAGACAGAAAGGAAAAGAAGAAAGAGTTTTTCTTTGAATTAAAAGTGAGTCACACAACTTAAAATTAAAATATTATTTTGTTAAATTGAATCTTGGTTTTTACACAAGGTCTTGGTACCTTTTTGTAAATGTAGACTAGAGATTTTATTGCTCTAACATTGGTGATTAGGACTTTATCTTCTTTGTGGAGAGAACACTAGTAGAAAATATACTTTTGGACATCAGTTGCATAACTGATATCTTTACTGGTCACATTATTTGGTGACCCATAAAGGCGTAATCTTAGTTTGCAACCGATTTGTATAATGGGTATAGGCATTAGTTTTAACTTTTGGCCTCAATTAATAATTAAGGCCAAAAGTGTACACTTGAAAATAAATAAATGAACTAACTAAAGAATTTATGTTTTTATATGAGTTTGATTTTAGTGATCATGCACTATATTTTAGACATAAAATTTTTTTAACATAATTTTTTTTTATGTGCTTCTGAATTCAGGCTTTGAAAAACTGTTGTTAAAACTTGAACTTATAGTGGCACTACTTCTAGTGATAGTTTTGCAACGCCAAAAGTCAATAACAACGGATAAAAACTATCTCTATAACGGGTTTTTGGCGCAGTAAATGTAATCCTAGATGAATTATCTCAAAAGAAGAAATAATATAAAAGCAGGGCACAAAATCAATGTAAGAACACAAAAGTCAAAATCAAACCCAAAACATGTACACTAAAAACACATAATCGAATCCATAAAATAACATATACAAATACGACAAATGTATTGGAAAAAAGAAAATGAACCAGTCCATATACATAATAAACCTTTCATTAAAAGAATAACATTATAACTTTGAATATCTTCAACCCTCCAAATCAAGAACACAGAAAACAAAAATGTAGAGATCACATTGTCATTACAAGAAAAATACCACAACGATTAATATATTCCACCCTTCCAACCAAGAGCATATAAAAGAAAAAACCCAAAAATTATTCATGATCCGACCTCAACCATAGCCCTCTATCCCCATCCACATCTCGCCATCCCTGTCCACAACCCACAATCACAGTCTACTAATCGTAACAATCCCAGATAATTAAAAATAAATAATAACAAACTATGAAATTCAAAAATGATAAAGCAAATACAAAGTGAAGAAAGATAAGGAAGTTATTGTGCTTGCACCTAGTAATCCATTAGAGTACTCTAAGCTTGTGCACCTTATGCTTCTTCGCTAGCCCTAAGGCCCATACAATTGGTTGTTGAAGTTGCCATCTTAATGAGAGATGGAGAGTAAAGATTAAGAGAACAAGAGAGATGGCTGGAGAGGAATGTGAGAGAATAGGGAGACAGAGAATGAATGAGAGTGAGAGATAAAGAGAGTAAGATGGTAAGCAGGTGGGTGTGAAGGAATGAGAATGGTGTTAGGGTTAAATTTGATTAGAATTAGGATTAGATGGGCTTGAACTTGGAGCGTCTAGGCCTTTAAGAAAATGACTTTAGGCATCAATCCATGACTAAGGCTTATAGTAGGCATCAATTATGGAACTACGCCTATGCTCAAAATGTTTAATTTTTTGGCTTTAGTTTAGCATTGATGCCTAAAATCCCTTTGTATGTAAAGTGTCGGTGAATGCCTTTAACCGATGCTACAAATTGATGTGAATTCTCTTTTTTTTAGTAATGGAGGTTCAACAAAGTGGTAATATTATATTCCTAAGTCCATTTGTTTTCAGACTATAGGAAAAGAATTAGGACAAGCACTACATGAGACTCATCGATTAAAGCTCAATTTTTGGATTGGTTATTCACTAATAGACAAAGCTTCATAGCAGCATAGCGTTCCAAAAAAATTAAAGTAGAGAGTTCATCGATGTCTTAATTGTCGGTTCAATATCTTTTGGAGTTATTCTTAGATCCCAAAAATTATCAAGTGATTTTATTCGATATATAGGTTTAAAAGTTGCATATAGAATGAAACCACTTAGGTTGAAATGATATAATTGTTGGGAAAACTTATACAAGATCTTATTTATTTTCATGTAAATCTAAAATTAGACAAATTAATATAAGGAAACCTAGAACATGTTTCTAAAATTGAATTCATACAGAGATAATGATAAGAACACTTACATTATTGTGCAGCAGAATGATTGAAATATTCCTTCAGTTTCTCTAACCCTTGTATCCTTTCTGTCGCAGGGTATCACCAAGAAACTGAACCGTTCTTCAATTTTCTGCACAACCTTCCAAAGTATCCTTAGAATCACCTAAACTAGAGTGAGAAATTCTCAACATATGAGATAGATACAAAGAGAAGAAGAATAGAAGAGAAAAATTGAGGCTTAGAAAATGACTTATGTTGTAGAGAGAATCTAAAACCTAGAGCATCAAGAATAGATCTTCTGATCTTCTCAAAAACTTCTCATTCAAAAATCTGATTTTGACTCTCTCTTAGCATTCCTTTTATAGGCTTAATTATGTCATTTATTTTAATTAAAAAATCAATAAAATAATAGATAATATCAGCCCTAGGTCGAAATTATCATGGGCTTTAGGTCTGTGAAATTTCCCATTTAATTATAAGCCCATTGAACTTAAAATCAAGGCCCATATTATTTTCTGTTGATTTAATTTAATGAAATAATTATTTAAATCCTTTATCAAATTAATTATTTATAATTTGAACATTGATTTAAACTTATTTATTAATTTAGATACCAATTTATCTTAATTAATAAATGTGCCATAATTTCTCTTTTATTCTCTAAATTGCATAACTCTGTGAAACTATCCAAAATCGACCTAGTCAACTTTGATAATTCTAATTGATAATTAAATCAATTAATTGAGACAATCTAGATGATTTTATCCAAGGTACAGTGGGGACCATGGGCCTATGAAATCAAGCTCCAATAAGTTATCATAAATTTAACAAATAATTTTACTAACTTATTAATTCCTCGTGACTCCACTAAAGACTCAGAATTGCACTCTTGATTTCATAGAACACTCTATAAGCAGTATAGATATGTTATTAATTATCCATTGTTAAAACCATAATTGTCACTCAATCATCTATAGACGGTCTACAATAAGATGGGACTAAAATATCGTTTTACCCCTCATTATATTTTATCCTTAAAATACTTAGTTTCTTGTAAATGACATTTCAATAAACTAATATTAATTACTGAAATGAGATCTCTATCATTTAGCACCTCGAACCAAACTAACAGGAAACCACCGTTTCAATTCTTCATCAGAAGCTATAGATGTTCATATCTATGATTAACACTCCCGCTCAATTATACTACCGAGTTCCCAAGATGTAAGTATGGGCTAGTCCATAGGGTAAGTTGGTAACGAACAAGTTAAAGAACTCAAATAATACAACCAGTTAGAATACTAACCACTCAAAATTGAGATTGAATTGACATATGGTCAACTATATGATATGAATAGAATAGATAATAACTGTATGTTTATTTATCCTATCTACTATAAATATCGATCCAATCCAATGTAACAAATACATCCGATCTTATCTCCTTTGCTAATTTTCTGGAAAGAACATAACACTACAATGTGTAAGTAGATCATATCGTAGATTGGAAAGTAAGTGTAAATCTTGTGCACTGACTAATCTTAGCACTAACTTATATTTGAACATATAATCAAATTTATATTCCACTGTGATTACGTCACTATAAATATGATTAGCTATATGCTCGGGATTTAATATAAGTTTATATTAAATAAATAATCATGAAAATAAAACATGTGAGCAAAGTGATTGACCAAGTCAAAAATTGATTTCTATTCTTTTATTGATAATAAAATGAGATTACAAAGAAATTGAGTTTTAATTAGGGGATAAAACCCTAACAAACTCCCACTTTCACTAATTGAAACTAATGCCTTAATTCTACTAATCCCATTTCATTGATATGCTTATCAAATTTAGCTTCTGGTAGTGTCTTGGTAAGCGGATCTGCAAGATTGTCTTCAGATGCAATCTTCATAACCTTCACATATCCCCTAGCCACATATTCTTGAATAATGTGATACTTCCTTTCTATATGCTTACTCTTCTTGTGACTTCGAGGTTCTTTTGAGTTGGCTATCGCTCCTGTGTTGTCACAAAACAACACAAGCGGTTTATCCATTTCTGGAACAACACAAAGATCTGAATAGAACTTCTTTAGCCAGTCTGTTTCCTTAGTTGCTTCTGATGCAACTATGTATTCAGCTTCCATGGTGGAATCTGAGATCGCTGACTGCTTTACATTTCTCCATATCACAGCTCCACCCCCAAGAGTAAACACCATTCCAGAAGTAGACTTCCTGTCATCGACATCAGTCTAAAAGTTTGAATAACTGTAGCCTACAGGGTTCAGAACACCACCCTTGTAAACTAACATATAATCCCGAGTTTGCCTTAAATACTTTAGGATATACTTAATTTCTATCCAATGTTCCGGTCCTGGGTTTGACTGATACATGCTCACTACTCCCACTGCATAGCAGATATTTGGTCTATTACACAACATAGCATACATAAGACTTCCAACTATACTAACACAATATTCATACCAACTAAAATAAAAATAAAGTTACTAAATTTTGGTAAAAATTTCACTAAACCTTTGAAAACTACCTCCCCGGCAACGGCGGCATAATTTTGTTTAACGCCCAAATCGTGACAACCACTAAGTGGTGGTTGTAGTATAGATCGGTCGGTCGATCCACAAGGAGGTAACCTAAAACCAAAGGATTAGTTGAAAATAACACAAAAAGTTAGTAACATGAAATAAATAAAAAATAGAAATGAAAAGAGATTTGAGATTTTGGTATTGTCTTTTTGATGAAATGATAAAATGAGATAAGTGAAATAAAAGTAAGGGTAATCAAGAGTTTGAGAAATAGAAAGGTTTCAAGAATCATTCATATGCTTGTTTAGTTACTTAGTTACTTGATTTACAAAAATGCACAAGTAAATAGTTCACATCCCAACATTTACTTGGAAAATCTAACATTAAAGTCCATATTATTTTCTAACAAAAGTCCATTTGAGTTATAAAGTTTTTTACTTTAAAAGCACAATGTTAATCTTATGAAAAATCTAAAAATGACAAAATACCCAAGGGCAATAATGCAATAGAAGATTAGACATAAAATTATGTATCAATATTACTTTTAGTAATTAGAAGCACATAGAAAGAGCATGACTAATCATATATACTATTAGCACAAGTAAATAAAGATAATAAAATAGAGATGTGGATGAAAGAACATAAATAACTCAAACACATTACATTAAGAACATAGTAAATCAAAGTAGCAAAATAACATCACTAGCATATGGAATCACCCCTAACCTTCCTAGGAAGATTAGGCCATTATGCTCATGATTCTCACAAAATTCTAAGAAGAAAATATGAGAAGAAAGTGAGTAGAAATTTTGCTATAGTTTCTTTACTCTCAAAATTACATACCGAATGTGAAAGAAGAGTCTCTATTTATAGAAGGAGAAAATGACTAAAAAGAAATTAAATTACAAATGTGGTCTACAAAATAAATTTGAAATATTAATAATAAAATATGATTTTGAAAAATCAAATCTTATTATTAATATTAACCTAGCTATTTTAGTGAATGGTCATTTTGTCCTTTTTCTAAAACACTACAAAATATGAGCTTAAGAGCTCAAAATGGAAAGGTGCAAGACCCAAAACCCACAAAAATAGGGTTGAAAGGTGTTGACCAAGTGCAGCCAATAGAGACGCGTGACATGTCCAGGTGGTGGCAAGCTTGGGCTTGGGCTTGTTTGGGCTCATTTTGGGCCTAATTCCCTTAAAAAATGCCACTTTTTCGACTCTTTTTTTCACTTTTGATTCTTTCTTTCTTATTTATTTTTCTTTATGCCAAAATGCAATTTTAATTCGTACAAAATAACAATAAATTAAATTATAATCAAATATTTTTATTTATAAAATAAATGATATTAGTTCCATGAAAATATTAATTAAACTTAGTTTATTTTTACCATTAAGATCAATAAATAGGTATTTTTCACCACTAATCACAACCCCCAACTAGCTTATTGCTAGTCCCTAGCAATTCAAGCAAAAAATAAAATTATCAAGTTAAATAATCAAGTCAAACCAAGCAAAATCATCTAAGCATTTTCGAAGTATCAGCAAGAAGTTAGAAATTACTATCTAAGCTACTTCAGTTGCGATTTCAGAGTTGTGTGTGTGTGCACCAAACCATATTTTTTTTATCACAAGTCATAACACAAATAGTATCGAAAAATCTCAAAAGTATAAATGTCTCAACTCCAAATTCCTCACGGGCATTGAAAGTATATTGATGGAAAGGATCACACTCTTGGAGTTGGAAATATAACAGATTATGCTCAAATGAGAGAAGATAAATTTTTTAGGACAAGCAATTCGAACAAGTATTGATCACAAGATAGGCATATCGACTTATTGGAATTCAAATGACAAACAACCTTTGGTATTTACAAATAAAATGACAACTAACTAGAAATGATAAATAAGAAAAGGAAACTATTAATAATATATATTTTTATTATTTTTTTTTTTACAAAACAAAACAAAAATACTAGAAAGACTTTTGTTTTTTTTTCAACAACTAAAAAAATAATAAAGGAAAGTGTTGCTCTTGTTATTTTCTTTTTCTCATATTTTTCAACATTTTTTTCTTTTTTTTCATCAATCTTTTCCCTTTTTTTCTTCCTCTTTTTTTTTTGACAAGAGCCAACACAAAAATAAAAGGAAATTACAAATAAAATTAATAGAACACAAATTTAAAATTTATTACAAAGACTCTCATTCTTATATGAAAAGCATCCCTCTAGTAAATGTCATGTTTTAAATTCCAAAGATGTGACTTTACCAACTTAAATGACCAATAAAAGTTCAAAAGGTTGTTTTCTCAACTCTCACAACTCACCAAGAAATGAAAAACTTTAAATTTGAAATTTCTCTCAACTATTTGTATTAACAACCAATTTATCACATGTTTGTAAAGTGGACAAAAGAACTCTAAAAATCACTTCTTAATAGCTAAACATTGTAAGAACTGACTCAAACCAACAAGTTATACTCATGCTTGGATAATTTTGAGAAATTTTGACTTAAAAATTCAACAAGACAATAATGTTTTCCAAATGAATGCTAATGACACAACAATAATATTTTCCAAATGAATGCTAATGAATACTCACCACCCCCAACCGAAAATCAGACAGTGTCCTCAATGTCAAAATGAATAATCAATGAAAAAGGTAAGGAAAGAGAACACCTGGATGATGACCATGTCCATGAGGCGAGAGCATAAATAGTCTGATAACAATACCCCAAAACAAAAAAAATACAAGAACGAAAAACATACAAAAATAAAAGAAAGACAGAAAAATAAAAAAAAAATAGAAAAAACAAACAAATCATTTAGAACTTCAGAGTGTATAAATTGGGTCCTTAAGAAGGACCTCTTCAACATGACTCACACACTCAATGTAATGCTTCAGTCTTTGGCCATTGACTCGAAAAATTATCCCATCAGTTGGGTCCTCGACCTCAATAGAACAGTTGGGAAATACTAGCTTCACTACAAATGGACCAGTCAATCGCGATCGCAATTTACCAGGGTGCAAGTGTAAGCGAGAATCATACAGATGCACTTTCTGATTTGGCTCAAAGTGTTTTCGCAGGATTTGTTTATCATGAGCGGTTTTCAATTTTGCTTTATAAATCCTGGAATTGTCATATGCATCGTTTCTCAATTCCTCAATTTTGGACAATTGGAGTTTGCGATTGATACCTGCGGCATTCAGTTCAAAGTTTAGGGCTTTGATAGCCCAATACGCTTTATGCTTGAGCTCGACAGGTAAATGATAGGCTTTTCCAAAGACAAGCCGATAGGGAGACATCCCAAGAGGGGATTTGAAAGCAGTGCAGTATGCCCAAAGAGCTTCTAGAAGAAGTGTAGAGCAATCTTTGCAGTTGGGATTTACCGTCTTTTCCATAATGTGTTTTATCTCCCTATTGGCTAACTCAACTTGACCATTAGTATGTGGATGATAGGCATTTGCAACCTTATTAAGTACACTGTACTTGCGCATAAGAGCCTCAAAGGATCTGTTGCAATAATGAGTGCCTTGATAACTAGTGATAGCGCGAGGAGTACCGAACCTTGATAACACATTTTCTTTCAAGAATTTGACAACGGTAGCGTTATCATTTATTCGACATGGTACAGCCTTGACCCATTTGGAAACATAATCCACATCGAGAAGAATGTAAAGGTAGCCAAAAGAAGGTGGAAATGGTCCCATAAAGTCTATCCCCCAACAATCAAATATTTCGATAACAATAATTGGGTTCAAGGGCATCATGTGCCGACGAGATAAGGAACCTAACTTTTGGCACCTTACACAAGAACGACAGAAATCATTGGTTTCTTAGAAAAAAGTGGGCCAATAAAGGCCGCATTGTAAGATTTTTGCAGTGGTTTTCTTCACAGAGAAGTGACCACCACAAGCATCATTGCGGCGAAAATTCAGCACACTAGACACCTCATCGTCGTGGATGCATCTTCGCATGATTTTGTCGGGGTAATACTTGAATAAGTACGGGTCATCCCAAAAGAAATTGCGCACCTCAACCATAAATTTGTGTTTGTCTTGTGAACTCCATTCATATGGGAGTTCACCTGTTACTAAGTAGTTCACAATGTGAGCATACCACGGTAACTTTGCAACAAAAAGCAATTGTTCATCGGGGAAATCATCATGAATAGGTGGATCATCAGCAAGATCGCTGAATTCAAGTCGGAATAAGTGGTCCACGACTACATTTTCAACACCTTTCTTGTCTTTGATCGTTATATCAAATTCTTGCAAGAGAAGGATCCACCGTATTAATCGCGCCTTGGCATCCTTTTTGGAAATGAGATACTTAAGGGCAGAGTGATCTGTGAAGATCGTAATAGGTGATCCAATCAAATAAGATCGGAATTTGTCAAGGACAAAGACAACAACAAGCAACTCTTTTTCAGTAGTGGAATAGTTCATTTGAGGACTATTGAGAGTTCGGCTTGCGTAATAGACAACAAAGGGTTTCCCCTCCCTTCGTTGTCCTAGCATAGCCCCCACAGCAAAGTTGCTGGCATCACACATGATCCCGAAAGGAAGACTCTAATCAGGTGACTGAATGATGGGAGCGGAAGTGAGTGAATTGACAAGCGTTCGGAATGATTCCTCACACTTAGGTGTCCATTAAAAAATGACATCTTTGGCTAGGAAGTTTCTGAGCGGATGAGCAATCATTGAAATTATTTGTATGAACCTCCTATAGAAACCAAAACGACCAAGGAATGACCTAACGTCATTGACAGTCTTAGGAGTAGGCAAGTTGGAGATAAGGCCGACTTTGGATTGATCAATCTCAAATTCTCTTTCAGAAACAATGTGGCCTAAGACTATGCCAGAAGATACCATGAAGTGGAATTTCTCCCAATTGAGCACAAGTCCTTTCTCAATACATAGTTTTAAAATAGCTTCAAGATGAAGGAGACATGTGTCAAAGGAATTTCCGAAAACGGTTAGGTCATCCATGAATACTTCCATTGATTTTTCAATCATGTCACTAAAGATGGTCATCATGCATCTTTGGAAAGTAGCTGGTGCATTACACAAGCCAAATGACATATGCCGGAAAGCAAAAGTGCAAAAGGGACAAGTGAAAGTGGTCTTATCTTGATCCTCTAATGCAATCTCAATTTGATAATAGCCAAAATAACCATCAAGAAAGCAATAGAATGGATGACTAGCTACACGTTCAAGGATTTGATTAATGAATGGGAGTGGAAAATGATCTTTGCGGGAGGTGGCATTTATTTTTTTATAATCAATGCACATGCGCCACCCTGTCATAATTTTTGTGGGGGCAAGGACCCTTTTTTCATTTTGGATCATAGTGACTCCCGATTTCTTGGGCACAACTTTAGTTGGACTGACCCATTTTCTATCTGCTACCGGGTAAATAATACTAGCCACTGGCAATTTCAAAACTTCATTTTTTACAACTTCTTTCATTATGGGGTTCAGTCGCCTTTGAGGGTCTCTTCGAGAGATAGCCTCGTCCTACATATTGATTCGATGAGAGCAAATTAAAGGGCTAATACCTTTGATATCAGTAAGTGTCCAACCTATCACATATTTATGCGTTCGCAGTAGCTCGAGTAACTGCAATTCTTGAGAATTTTGAAGGTTGGACGAGATGATAACTGGAAATGTTTCATTGTCTCCCAAGAAGGCATGTTTCAAACCCTCGGAAAGTTGGATCAATTGAATAATTGGAACCTCTTCGGCTGAAGTCTTTGGCTATGACCTTTCATGAGGTTGCTCTTCAAAGCAAGGTTGCCAAAACTGAGTCCTTCTATTGCGTGAGTCTATGCGATCTGATATTGCAAGAGTAGACTCAATAGAACTGGGACTTGCGTTGTCAGACAGAAGGAGGAGTTCATCAAGATTATCAAAGTTGCTTTGCAATTGAACCTCCTCGGGAATTAAAGAGTCAATCATGAATGTTTGATAGCATTCATCTTCTTCTCGGGATTGTTTCCTGATGTAGAAGATATTGACTTCAAGAGTCATGTTTCCAAACGATATCTTCATTAGACCATTCCGACAATTGATCAAAGCATTTGCAGTAGAAAGGAATGGTCTTCCGAGGATAATAGGAATTTTAGACTCCATGTTTACCACTGATTGAGTATCAAGAATAAGAAAATCCACTCGGTAATAGAATTTTTCAATTTGAACTAACACATCCTCAACAATACCCCTAGGCTATTTGGTGGAACGATCAGCAAGATGTAGCACAACAGATGTTGGCTTCATTTCTCCAAGACCGAGTTGCAAAAATACAAAGTAAGGCATCATATTTACACTCACGCTGTAATGCCCTGGTTACCCCAGAACTGTTACGGTGAACGGTGAACCGGAAATTTGACCCGCTACCCGAGTCCTTTGTTTAAAAAACGCGTTCTAAGTGTTATTAACAGGCTAAGGTGGAAAATCAATAAAAAGGAAATGATATGTTTTATTAAGTACATAAATTGTTCATGGGCCCACAAGAACATTCACAAGTTATTTACAACTCAAAAAAGTCATTACTGTTTCAAATTTACACACCCGCCGACCTAAGCGGAAAAAATAGGGTAAACCCCCTAGTTCCTTTGAGAACTCCTTGGCTGTGGTGGTCAAGCGGCCACATATGTACACATCACCACCTAAGCTCTCCACTCAAGGCTGGGTGAGCTTTTCTTTCCCTTTACCAGCACCACATAGAACCCATGAGCCAAACCCCAGCAAGAAAACCCAGTATTGAATGTAAACATTATCAAATGATTATCATTATAATCACACAGAGCTTATAGCTATTAAACAGATGAATTAATATCACTAGAGGTTCTAGAAAAACCATACTGGGTGACTGACAAGCAAGTCACTAATTTAAATAGAAGAGTGGCGGCTAGGTAAGCCACAAGCCTTAAACAGACAAGAGACTGATAGGTAAGTCTCTAACTTTAAACAGAAGAGTGGCTGCTAGGTAAGCCACTAGCCTCAAACAGACGAGAGACTGATAGGTAAGCCTCTAACTTAGCAGATGAGTGACTGATAAGTAAGTCACACAAGCGCTTATAATATTCATCGAACTTGAGGTCGGTCCGACATTAATGCTCTTTGAGTCAACCAATGCAGATATCGATTAGATCTAATATTTATTGGCTTACGTTGAACACGCTAAGGCCGTCTTGACTAATGAGTCCGCACCGTATGACCAGTGCCCAGTACCACTGCCGAACCTGACTAATGAGTCACAGCTTGACAGTTGATACTGTCACCTTTGCCACTTCTGACTAATGAGTTAGTACCATGCACAAGTGAGCAACATTCACTAAGCATTCAATAATCAATCCCTGTCCACATTTACACAATCAACATGCCTCATGAATAATCATGCATGCCACATATGGGGTGCAGTTTTCTTACCTCTGATTCGAGCTAGAATGAATAGAAGAACAACCCTTGAGAACGGTCTAGCTTTTAGTCCTTTAGCGGTCACCTAATCATAACACATTATAGGTGTAACGCCCTGGCTACCCCAGAACAGTTACGGTGAACGGTGGACCGGAAATTTGACTCATTGCCTGAGTCCTTTGGTCAAAAACGTGCTCTAAGTGTAATTAACAGGTTAAGGTATTAAACCAATAAAAAAGAAATGGAGATTTTATTACAACTGCTCTGCAGAGCTAAACAAAACATTTTCAAGTGGTTCTCAGTACAAAATGGTCATTACAGTTTTAAATTTACAATCCCGCCGACCTAAGCGGCAAAAGTAGGGTAAACCCCCTAGTTCCTCTGAGAACACCTTGACCGTGGTGGCCAAGCGGCCGCATATGTACACACCACCACATCAGCTCTCCACTCAAGGCTAGGTGAGCTTTTCTTTCCCTTTACCTGCACCACATAGCACCCATGAGCCAAAGCCCAGCAAGAAAACATAATACTTTTCATAAACATTATCAAATGATTATCATTATAATCACACTGAGCATAAAGCTTTCAAACAAATGAATAACACATGACTTTAGCGGGAGAGTGGCTGCTAGGTAAGCCACTAGCCGCCAAGCTCTGCTTTGTAGTGGGAGAGTGGCTGATAGGTAAGCCACTAGCCTCCAAGCTCTGCTTTGTAGCGGGAGAGTGGCTGATAGGTAAGCCACTAGCCTCCAAGCTCTGCTTTGTAGCGGGAGAGTGGCTGATAGGTAAGCCACTAGCCTCCAAGCTCTGTTTGTTCATCGACCCTCAGGGTCGGTCAGGCATTAATGCTCCTTGAGTCATTCAATGCTAGTAATCGATTAGATCTAATCTCTGTTGGCTTGCGTGATTCACGCTAAGGCCACTCTGACAAATAAATCAGCGCTTCCTGGCCTGTGTCCAGTAACACTGCCGAGCCTGACAAATAAGCCACATCCTCACAGCTAATACTAACACTTTTGTCGATTCTGTATTCAATCCATGTCCATATTTATACAATCAACATGCTTCACAAATATCCATGCATGTCACACTTTGGGTGCAGTTTTCTTACCTCTGGTCCGAGCTAGAACAAACAAAAGAGTGACCCTGAGAACGATCGACCTTTTAGTCCTTTAGCAGTTACCTGGTCATAACCAAATTATGGGATTCCATCAATAAAATGAATAATAAAAGGTTCCTAAACCAAAACCTAACCTCCGGGACCTCAAACACTACTCAACCGGGTAGTAGGTTCAATCCCGAGGCCTAAGGTTTGAATCCCCATGCTAAAAACACCTTTTTGGCAAAATTGACCCTAAAGGGCCGCGACCCTCCCTGCTGCGCCACGGCGCACCCCTCAGACAGAAGGGACCTCCCATGCCAGACGCCAAGGGCCGCGGCGCTCCCCTGCTGCGCCGCGGCGCTCAGCCCAGAATGGCTAAGTCGGCCACACGAACCAGTTTTCTCCCCTGAGCTCTTTCCTCTCATACCAGCCCTTCAAACCCTCTCTAAACCTCTTCCAAACACACAATTAAACCCCCAAATAACACCCATGGCTCACCCTCATCAAACCCCAATAAAAAACAACATGAAAACTCCCTTTAATCCTCACTTTCCACATCAAATTCTAAAGCTGAAATCCTAAAACGAAAACAGAGTAAACATGGAAACTAAGGGCTAAAAACTTACCTCAAGTTCAGGTTATGGTGCTCTTCCACAATGGAACACTCTCCCAAAGTACCAAGGCTTAGCTCCTAAGCTCAAACCTTCAACAAATTTACAAAACTTTCAAGGAAGGAGAAGCAAGATGAAGGTACGGGAAGAGAAGAAACTTACACTCTGTTTTTACTCTGTTTATCCACAGCCTTCCAAGCTTAACATATATCCAAGCCAAAAGACTAAAATACCCCTAGGTCTTTAAAAGTCTCTAAAGCCAACCCAAGGGCAATTTTGGTACTTTCCACCTACACCGTTAATCATAATTAACGCTTCCCAATTCCCGCTAATCTCAACATCCTCAAACACCAATATTTCACATCCCGTTACCCTTTAATGCCCGGTAACACTCTAATCATTAAAAACACCCCGAGACTCACCCCGAGCCCCGAGCTTAAGCCCGTTATGACCAAACCGACATTAAATATTCCTTGATCGTCACATGTCAAATAGCTCGTACAAACCCACACATAATGTGGTCTCAATTTATATCACCGACATGCGAATAAATAATCAATTTACCCTCAACGGGCCAAATTACCATCACACCCCTGTAATAACAAATATGGACTCACATGCATGCATTTCACATCATATCATAATATAATCAACATATACATGCATTTTATCAATTAATAACATAATTAAGCAAGTACGGCCCTCCCGGCCTACTGTTCACGCCGTTAAATACATCGGAGAATTCGGGGCATTACAATAGGATACCATCAATAAAATGATAATCAAGGGTTCCCAAGCCAAGATCTAGCCTTCGGGACATTAATCCCCACTAATCGGGGTAGTAGGAGAGATCCCGTGGCCTAAAACCAAGTTCCCGGGACCAAAACACTCAAACGGGCTCAACCCTGCTCAAGGGCTGCGGCCCTGGCATCAAGGGCCGCGGCCCCCAGCCACATCTAAAACAAGGGCCGCGGCGCCCAGCAGGTACAAACTCAGCCACCTGCTTCTTCGAACTAGGGTCGGGGCTCTCCAAGAACAGGGCCGTGGCACCCAACCCAGAACATGCCCAACTCGTTCACCAACATCCCAAAGCCTCCAAAATCACGCCTAAACATTACCAAATCATCAAATCAAAGTTCCCAAGCTTCCCAATACTCCAAAACCATCAAAACCCAAGGCTCAATCGAGCCAAAAACTCAATGATGCACAAAAGCCAATTCTAAGCTTAGAAACTCTAAAAACTCAAAACTTTAAACTTAGATTACCTTCGATTGGGTAGTTTCTCATCAAATCCTTCGATCAAGAAGCTTCTAATTTTTCCTAGGATCGCTATGCCTCGATCCTCGCTTGATTCCGACTCCTAGAACTCAAGATAGCTTCGAAAATGCTTCGAACGGTAAAAATGAACTAACGGGGAAGAACGAGAGGTTTTCTAACGTACGTTCTATCTGACAAACTACTTCAAGCTTAAGTAACCTCAAATAAAACCTTGTGCTCGAGGTCCCAAAAACACTCCCGGGGATATTATAGTCCAAACTTCCAGAATTTCCTCCTGATCTCAATAACTCCTAATTTATCATCAAATAAACATTCTTATTATCCAATAATTGACCCCGTTATGACAAAACTGCTAATCCACTAAATAGGACCGTCTCATGCTGAATAGCTCGAATATATCTCCATAATAATGGAATCTCATTCATAAATCACATTATGCACCCAAATACACAAATTTACCCTCAATGGGCCAAATTATCAAAACATCATAATATTCAAATGTGGACCCACATGCATGCATATAACATCATATTATAATATGATTCACTTAAACATGCATATATTCATTTAATGGCATAATTAAACAGTTATGGCCCTCCCAGCCTACTAATCCAACCACTAAACCTCATTAGGGATTCGGGGCATTACAACTATCCCCTCCTTACTGAAATTTTGTCCTCGAAATTTACCTGAACAGCTTGGGATACTAACTCTGCATAACTAACTCATGCTCCCAGGTCGCTTCCTCGACCTTGTTGTTCCTCCACAATACCTTAACCAAAGGTATCGTCTTATTCGTGAGGACCTTATCTTTTCTGTCAAGTATCTGAACTGGCTGCTCCTCAGAGGAGAGATCTGGTTCAAGCTCCAGATCTTCATAACTCAAAATATGATTCACATCAGATACATACCTCCGAAGAGCTGAAACATGAAACACATTATGCACGGCCGACAACGCTGGAGGCAAAGTCAATCTGTAAGCCACCTGACCAATCCTCTCCAGGATCTCAAATGGACCTACGAATCTAGGACTCAGCTTGCCTTTCTTCCCAAAACCTTCTCACCCCATTCCATGGCGTGACTCTAAGGAAAACATAGTCTCCCACTTGGAACTCCACGTTCCTGCGCTTGGGATCTACATAGCTCTTCTGTCTACTTTGAGAAGTAAGCATTCTAGCTCTAATCTTCTCAATAGCCTCACTGGTCCTCTGAACTGCCTCAGGACCCAAGTATCTCCTTTCACCTATCTCATCCCAATGAATGGGAGATCTGCACTTCCTACCATACAATATCTCAGTAGATTGATAACTATTATTGTAGGAGAACTCTATCAAAGGTAGATACTTGCTCCAAGATCCACCAAAGTCCAGCACACATGCTCTCAGCATGTCTTCCAGAATCTGGATCGTCCTCTCAGATTGCCCATCTGTCTGAGGATGATAAGCAGTACTGAACTTCAGCTGTGTCCCCATGGCTTTCTGCAAACTTCCCCAGAATTTGGAAGTAAAAGTGGGGTCCCGATCTGACACGATCGACCTCAGTTCTCCATGGAGGCGCACGATCTCTCTCACATAGAGATCTGCATACTGGTCAACTGTATAAGTAGTCATCACTGTAGAAAGTGAGCTGACTTGGTGTAGCGATCTACTATCACCCAAATAGAATCATGCTGACCAATAGTCCTGGGTAAACCCACCACAAAATTCATTGTGATGTCTTCCCACTTCCACTCTGGGATATCCAGAGGCTGCAATAACCCTGCCAGCCTCTGATGCTCAGCCTTGACCTGTTGACATGTCAAGCACTTAGCCACATATTCTACTACATCTCTCTTCATCCCTGGCCACCAATACAACGATCTCACATCCTGATACATCTTCGTGGTGCCTGGATGCAAAGAGTAAGGTGTAGTATGAGATTCATCCAGAATCTCTCGTCTCAAGGAAGTGTCTAACAGAACACATATCCACCCTTTATACCTCAATAAGCCTATCTCAGACACTGAATAATCTCTGGATGCTCCAGCCAGAACATCCTCTCTGATCTTGATCAGCTGTGGATCACTCAACTGACCCTCTTTGATTCTCTCCAACAGCGTAGACTGTAGTGTAATGTTAGCCAACTGGCCCACCAGCAACTCTATACCAGCTCTGGTCATATCATCTGCTAACTCTCTGGCTATCAGCCTCATACCATGAATCTGTCCCCGACCTTTCCGGCTTAAAGCATCAGCTACCACGTTGGCTTTTCCTGGATGATACAGAATTTCGAAATCATAATCTTTTACTAATTCCAGCCAGCGCCTTTGCCTCATATTAAGATCTTTCTGGGTGAAGAAGTACTTCAGGCTCTTGTGGTCTGTATAGATCTCACACTTCTCTCCATAGAGATAATGCCTCCATATCTTTAAAGCAAAAACCACAGCTGCTAACTCTAAATCATGAGTAGGATATCTTTTCTCATAATCCTTCAACTGACGAGAAGCATAAGCTATTACCTTCTTTGATTGCATCAAAACACAACCCAAACCCTGATGAGAAGCATCGCAATAAATCACAAACTTCTCTTGATCTGTCGGAAGACTCAGAATCAGAGTTGTAATCAACCTTTGCTTTAGTTCCTGGAAGTTGTTCTCACACTTATCTGACCACACAAATCTCTGGCTCTTGCGTGTCAGCTCAGTCAATGCAGTAGCAATCTTTGAGAACCCTTCCACAAACTGCCTATAATAACCTACCAATCCAAGGAAACTTCTAACCTCAGAAGCATTCTTTGGCCTTGGCTAATCTCTGACCGCTTCGATCTTCGTTGGATCTACCTTAATCCCCTCTTTACTGACAATATGCCCAAGAAAGGATACCTGAGACAACCAGAATTCACATTTCTTGAATTTAGCAAATAATCTGTGTTCCCTCAGTCTCTGTAGAACCAACCTCAGATGTCGCTCATGCTCTGACTCATTCTGAGAATATACCAGAATATCATCGATGAAGACGATCACAAACTGGTCTAGATAATCCTTGAACACTCTGTTCATCAGATCCATAAAAGCAACAGGGGCATTAGTCAATCTAAAAGACATGACTAAGAACTCATAATACCCATACCTGGTATGAAAAGCAGTCTTCGGTATATCTCCCTCCTTGACCCTCAACTGATGATAAGCAGAACGAAGGTCGATCTTGGAGAATACCTTCTTACCTTGCAACTGATCAAACAGATCATCTATCCTTGGCAAAGGATACTTATTCTTAATCATCAACTTATTCAGTTCTCTGTAATCAATACACATTCTCAGAGAACCATCCTTCTTTTTCACAAACAGAATTGGTGCACCCCAAGGTGAGAAGCTAGGTCTGATAAAACCTAAATCCAATAGCTCTTGCAACTGCACCTTTAGTTCTTTTAACTCAGCCGGGGCCATTCTATAAGGCGCTCTAGACACTGGCTCCGTCCCTGGTGCCAGTTCTATAACGAACTCAATTTCTCTGTGTGGTGGCAACCCTGGAAAATCTTCTGGAAACACATCCAGAAACTCACAAACAAGTCTGGTATCTTCTGGTCTCACTTGCATGACCTGAGTGGTATCAACCACACTAGCTAAGAACCCAATGCAACCTCTTTGCAATAGATCCCTGGCCCTCAACACAGAAATCATAGGAATGCGAGGTCCATGCACAACATCAACAAACACAAAAGGATCCTCACCTTCAGGCTCAAAGGTGACCATTTTCCTTCTGCAATCAATATTTGCCCCATAATTCGCCAACCATTCCATACCCAATATCATATCAAAGTCAGTCATAACTAACTCTATCAAATCCATTGATAACTCTCTGCCTTCCACTGTCACTGGCGAAGATCTGACCCATCTCCTGGATACCACTAACTCTCCAGTGGGTAACAAAGTACTAAACCCCACAGCATAAAAATCACAGGGTCTACACAGTCTATTAATAATACTACTTGCAACAAAAGAATGTGTAGCACCATAATCAATCAATACATTATAAGGGGTTCCAGCACTAAGAAGCTGACCTGTAACAACTGAGGGAGAAGCCTCAGCTTCTACTTGAGTCAATGCGAACACTCGAGCTGGGGCCGAGCTGTCTGCCTTCCTGGGTTCTTCTTTTCTTACCTGAGGGAAATCTTTCTTAAAATGACCCACTGCTCCACACAAGTAGCTGGCCTTTGCCCTACACTCTCCCAAATGATGCCTCTATCTAGGGCATTCAGGACAGGGCTTCCAGGCTTCACTACCCCCTAGACGACCCATTGTAATACTATGGGGCCGCCTGTCAGGACCTGGAACTGGGAAGGTGTCAGGAACCTTCCTCTTCTGATCACTGGGGCCTATACCCCTACCATAACCCACAAATGGAGGACCCGTCCTCCTAAAATCCTTTCTGGCTGCACTGTCACGCTAGATCTTGTTCTCTGCACTCTCAGCTGTGAGTGCCTTCTCAACCACCTGTGCATAGGTAGTGACCCCTACCACAGTGGTAATACGAACATCACAGGCTAATCTGGGCTGTAGCCCCTGAAGGAATCTCTCTCTCCTGGTCCCATCAGTGGGTACCAGCTCCATGGAAAACTTTGCCAAACGATCAAATTTTAAGGCATACTCAGTGACTGACAAACTTCCCTGAAGTAGCCTGATGAATTCCTCAGCTTTAACTGCCCTGATAGCATCATAGTAATACTTCTCATTAAACAAAGTTTGAAAATCTTCCCAACTCAAGGCATATTCTTGGTCTGGGTAATCAACTCCCACCAAATCCGGGCATCCTCCCGAAACATATAGGTGGCACAGGACACCCTCTCATTACCAACTACCCTCATAAAGTCAAGGATAGTGGTAATCATGCTCATCCATTGCTCTGCCTTGGCAGGATCTGCACTGCCCTCAAACACTGGAGGTTGTTGCTTCCTGAACCTTTCATAAAGAGGTTCCCATTTATTTCCTACCTCAGGCAGCTGCTCTGCTGCTGACACCGACACAGGAGGTGCCTCTGATACACTAGCCACTGCAGGCACTTGCTGCTATCTTAGGAGATGAAGCTCCTCTCCCTGTTTCAACATTGTTGCCTGCAAATCATTAAACAACTACTGCCAATTTGTAGGAGCCGGTTGTGGAGTATGAGACTGGTCATTCTCTTGACCCTGGCTGTTATTATTATTCTGGCCCTGATCACTTTGGCCAGCTGAAGTCTCTGTCTGCCCTGGATTCATTCTTATTTCTGATACCTTGCTGAAACATTGATCAATACGGCCAGTCAGGTAGTAACAAATAAACCTCTTGCCGCCTCACGGTCCAAGAACAAGCAGACAATTATCATATTCCACAGTCATACAATTATAAAGACAGATACATGTTTATAGCATTCAGCACTCAGCATGTATCACATAATAATCCATAATCAACAATACTGATGAGTATGTTCCAGCAATTTCAGTGCAAATTAGCACACAATTGCTGAGGATATAATATTTCAGGGCACAGGTTCAACATGGTGTCTCATGCATACAGGTAAAGCACATATACTATATTTAAGAAGTTATACATATAACTACATAAATATTTACCAAACCATGAGTCGAGCTTAACTTCAGTGATGTGTGTACATGCCTAGCCAGTCTACAGAAACCTTAACCTTGGCAAGCTCTGATACTAAGTTGTAACGCCCTGGTTACACCAGAACCGTTACGGAGAACTGGAAATTTGACCCGCTACCCAAGTCCTTTGGTTAAAAAACGTGTTCTAAGTGTTATTAACAGGCTAAGGTGGAAAAAAAAAAAAAAGGAAAGGATATGTTTTATTAAGTACATAAAACTGTTCATGGGCCCACAAGAACATTTACAAGTTATTTACAACTCAAAAAGGTCATTACTGTTTCAAATTTACACACCCGCCGACCTAAGTGGAAAAAATAAGGTAAAACCCCTAGTTCCTCTGAGAACTCCTTGGCCGTGGTGGTCAAGCGGCCACATATGTACACATCACCACCTAAGCTCTCCACTCAAGGCTGGGTGAGCTTTTCTTTCCCTTTACCAGCACCACATAGAACCCATGAGCCAAACCCCAGCAAGAAAACCCAGTATTGAATGTAAACATTATCAAATGATTATCATTATAATCACACAGAGCTTATAGCTATTAAACAGATGAATGAATATCACTTGAGGTTCTAGAAAAACCATACTGGGTGACTGACAAGCAAGTCACTAATTTAAATAGAAGAGTGGCTGCTAGGTAAGCCACAAGCCTTAAACAGACAAGAGACTGATAGGTAAGTCTCTAACTTTAAACAGAAGAGTGGCTGCTAGGTAAGCCAATAGCCTTAAACAGAGGAGAGACTGATAGGTAAGCCTCTAACTTAGCAGATGAGTGACTGATAGGTAAGTCACACATGCGCTTATAATATTCATCGAACTTGAGGTCGGTCCGGCATTAATGCTCTTTGAGTCATCCAATGCAGATACCGATTAGATCTAATCTTTATTGGCATGCGTTGAACACACTAAGGCCGTCCTGACTAATGAGTCCGCACTGTGTGACCGGTGCCCATTACCACTGCCGAACCTGACTAATGAATCACAGCTTCACAGTTGATACTGACACCTTTGCCACTTCTGACTAATGAGTCAGTACCATGCACAAGTGAGCAAGATTCGCTAAGAATTCAATAATCAATCCCTGTCCAAATTTACACAATCAACATGCCTCAAGAATAATCATGCATGTCACATATGGGGTGCAGTTTTCTTACCTCTGATTCAAGCTAGAATGAATAGAAGAACAACCCTTGAGAACGGTCTAGCTTTTAGTCCTTTAGCGGTCACCTAATCATAACACAATATAGGATACCATCAATAAAATGATAACCAAGGGTTCCCAAGCCAAGATCTAGCCTCCGAGACATTAATCCCCACTAATCCGGGTAGTTGGAGTGATCCCGAGGCCTAAAATCAAGTTCTCGGGGCCAAAACACTCAAACGGGCTCAACCCTGCTTAAGGGCTGCGGCCCTGGCATCAAGGGCCACGGCCTCCAACCACCTATGAAACAAGGGTTGCGGCGCCCATCAGGCACAAACTCAGCCACCTGCTTCTTCGAACTAGGGCCGCGGCGCCCAACCCAGGACATGCCCAAACTCGTTCACAAACATCCCAAAGCCTCCAAAATCATGCATAAACATTACCAAATCATAAAATCAAAGTTCCCAAGCTTCCCAATACTCCAAAACCATCAAAACCCAAGGCTCAATCGAGCCAAAAACTCAATGATTCACAAAATCCAATTCTAAGCTTAGAAACTCTAAAAAATCAAAACTTTAAACTTAGATTACCTTCGATTGGGTAGTTTCTCATCAAATCCTTCAATCAAGAAGCTTATAATCTTTCCTAGGATCACTATGCCTCGATCCTCGCTTGATTCCGACTCCTAGAACTCAAGATATCTTCGAAAACACTTCGAACGGTGAAAATGAACTAACGGGGAAGAACGATAGGTTTTCTAACGTATGTTCTATCTGACAAGCTACTTCAAGCTTAAGTAACCTCAAATAAAACCTAGTGCTCGGGGTCCCAAAAACTCTCCTGGGGATATTATAGTCCAAACTTCCAGAATTTCCTCCTGATCTCAATAACTCCTAATTTATCATCAAATAAACATTCTTATTACCCAATAATTGACCCCGTTATGACAAAACCACTAATCCACTAAATAGGACCGTCTCATGCTGAATAGCTCGAATATATCTCCATAATAATGGAATCTCATTCACAAATCACATTATGCACCCAAATACACAAATTTACCCTCAATGGGCCAAATTATCAAAACATCATAATATTCAAATGTGGACCCACATGCATGCATATAACATCATATTATATTATAATTCACTTAAACATGCATATATTCATTTAATGGTGTAATTAAACAGTTATGGCCCTCCCGACATACTAATCCAGTCATTAAACCGCATTAGGGATTCGTGGCATTACACACGCCATGATCAAGTAAGGCTTGGCTGACTTCATGGGTCCTAATTTGGCAAGAAATGGCGGGACAGCCGAGATCTTTGTATTTCAGCAGTGTCTTTTGTTCAATCACTGCACTCACTTGCTTAGTTAAGAAAGCAGTCTTCTTGACATGATGCTTCCTTTTTGCAGTGCATATATCCTTGATGATTTTGGCATAAGCGGGCACTTGTTTTATGATGTGAAGCAAAGGAATATTAATCTTTACTTGTGTCAAGTGCTCAAGGATTTTAGCGCGGTTATCAGGAAGTTTCCCAACAAGTTTCAAAGGCTGGGGAAATGGTATTTTTGGAGAGGCATTGAGTGGTTGATTTTCGAAAATGACTTTTGGAGTACTGGGAGAGTTGGATTTCATGGGTGGGTCTTGCAAAGTTTTACCGCTTCTAGTCGTGATGGCATTTACTTCCTTGAAATTTGGATCATTAGAATTTGAAGATTGGGCCATGTGTTGGCCTTCCACATTGAATTTTGGTGTCTTTTTCCAGAATGGCCAAGGATTCAGTCAATTTTGAGAATTGACATTTCATTTCCTTGATTTATTCCATCATTTGGCAATTTAGTTCGGATTGTTCATCTATGAATGCATGAAGGGTATTCTCGAGAGAGTTTCGTTGTATTTGAGCATTGTATTGAGGTGCAGAATAGGCCTTTGATGGTTGAACTAGTTGCTCATTTCTCCATTGACCTCAACACATTTGAGCTTGGTTGGAATCTCTCCAACTGAAATTTGGGTGGTTTCTCCAACCGGGGTTGTACGTATGGGAGAATGGCTTGTTATATGCCCCTAAGGCATTGCATTGCTCCTCATAAACCCCCTCCATTTCATTAAAAGCTAAGCAGTCCTTAGCTAATTGCTCCATCCTTCCACAAACAAAGCAAGGTTCTTGCGGTTCCGCTTGAGCGATCATGTGTGGTTTTTGGCCATTTTTCGTCATTAAGGCCTCAAATTGCTTTTTCAATGCTTCAAGTTGGGCCTTAACACTATCCTCGTCTCGAAGTTGATAGATCCCAGATGGTTTGTGTCGGTTGGTGCTATCAATTGCACTTAGACCAGTCCAGATGTGAGATTTTTTTGCGGTTTCTTCGAGATATTCAAGAGCATCATCTGACTCTTTTTTGAGGAATTCACCATTGCATAACATTTCTAAAAACTGGCGCTCAAAACTCGTGAGCCCTTCATAGAAGTAACTGACCAAGCGCCCCTTCGAGATATGCACGTATGGGCTTTTGTTTTCTATTCCATGAAATGCGGGCAAGAGTTGAATCATGTCAGGTTTAAAGTCTAATGCAGGCATATTAGGAGGGAAGATAATGCATGAAGACGTGGAAGTGCAAGTAGGATGGAGGTATTCATTGAGAGTTCTTGGTTGGATTTCATCATTGCGAGCCATTGCGAATGGATTATTATCAGCTAAAGTTTGTGGAGAAGCAGGATTGGTGGAAGGAGTTCCAGAAGGAGTGGCAGATGAATTGGAAGAAGTGTCACTGGAAGTTTCGTGATGATTTATCCACTCTTGGAAATCAGAAATATTTTTTTTTTGTAATTATTTATTTTTTTTTATTTTTTTGTTAAACTTGTTCCCAGGTGGATTTTGAGGTTTTGGGGGTGATCTCCAACTCTTTACTAGAACTCCCCGAGGTTACTAAGTAAGTATGGTGGATCACAAGTAAAACCTTTTCGACCAAACAACCTTTAAACAAAGTGAAATTGCTTATTTTGATAGAACAAGCTTGGTTTTCTTACAGTAATAAGTTCAACAATGTAATAGTGCAAAGGTATATGCTCGAAATGTTCCCAGGCTAATTGGGAAGGTTGCCAAGGTACTGCTTTAGACCCACACTTGCCTAGACAGAACTCCCCGAGATTCCCAGGTAAGTGTGGAGGGTAACGCTATTACAAACCTTATTTAACAACCAATCTTTCTAGACAGAACAATATCAGTTTCTACCATTTGTAATATTACACAATTGTTCCCAATACTAAGCGTTTTATGATTGAATTTTCATGAACAATTTTAAGCAATTTTTTTTTTTTTGAAAAACCCTAAATTCTAAGGAAAACTAAGGCAAAGAAAAAGAAAAGCCTAAACTAAGGAACCTAAACTAACAAAATAATCAACACAAAAACAAAGTAAAGAAAATAGAATTGAAGTGAAGATAAAATAACAAGTTTAATCTCTTTTTTTTCAAATATTTATTAAACTAAAAAAAAAAAAAAAGAAATTAAGAAAGATAAATGTAATAAAAATTAATTAAAAAATATATATATTTATATGATTCTTTTTTTTTTTGTAACAAAAAGAAAGGAAAAGAAAAAAATATATATAAATAATTTGTTTTTTATTTTTTGTTTTTATAATTTTTTTTGTTTTTGTTTTGTTATAATAATAATCAAATTAACTAAAAATTAGTAAATAAAATAATTAAAAAAACTATACTAACACAATATTCATACCAACAAAAATACAAATAAAGTTACTAACATTTTGGTAAAAATTTCACTAAACCTTTAAAAACTACCTCCCCGGCAACGGCGCCAAAATTTTGTTTAACGCCCAAATCGTGACAACTACTAAGTGGTGGTTGTAGTATAGATCGGGCGATCGATCCACAATGAGGTAACCTAAAACCAAAGGATTAGTAGAAAATAACACAAAAAGTTAGTAACATGAAATAAATAAAAAATGAAAATGAAAATGGATTTGAGATTTTGGTAATGTCTTTTTGATGAAATGATAAAATGAGATAAGTGAAATAAAAGTACGGGTAATCAAGAGTTTGAGAAATAGAAATGTTTCAAGAATCATTCATATGCTTGTTTAGTTACTTAGTTACTTGATTTACAAAAATGCACAAGTAAATAGTTCACATCCCAAAATTTACTTGGAAAATCTAACATTAAAGTCCATATTCTTTTCTAACAAAAGTCCATTTGAGTTATAAAGTTTTTTACTTTAAAAGCACAATGTTAATCTTATGAAAAATCTAAAAATGACAAAATACCCAAGGGCAATAATGCAATAGAAGATTAGACATAAAATTATGTATCAATATTACTTTTACTAATTAGAAACACATAGAAAGAGCATGACTAATCCTATATACTATTAGCACAAGTAAATAAAGATAAAAAAATAGAGATGGGGATGAAAGAACATAAATAACTCAAATACATCACATTAAGAACATAGTAAATCTAAGTAGCAAAATAACATCACTAGCATATGGAATCTGTAACGACCCAAATCTGCTAATAAGGCTTAAGGGCCTTGATTAGTGTGCCGGGAGGGCATAAAGGGAATTATATGTGATTTAAATGAATTAAATGCATGATTATGTGAAAAGCGTGCTTATACGGTTGTTTGTATATCTGTGATGCATGACTAGGTGTATTAGTATGCATGTGGGCCCTGACTAGGTTAGAAGGGAATTTTCGTAATTTTGGACCGTTGAGGGCATAAATGTTAATAACTGTGATAAATTAATGAGAGCACGTTATTATGTGGATATATTTATAATCTGTGATTCAAGACGATCCTAGTGACCAAGTTAGCAGAAAAGTCACGGCGGGGATTTATACCCGGCTCGGAGCGAGCCTGGGGGTATAAATGGGAATTGAGAGAATATATTGGGGTCTATTTTGATATCGAGGAATATAATTGGTGATTAATTAGGTATCGGGAAGTAAGCGGAAAATATTAGAGACACTTGAGGAACTAGCGGGAATTGGGCGAAATGACCAAAATGCCCTTAAGTGGATTAAAGGACTTGGGATTAAAGGGGAGGGTATTGTGGTCATTTGACAGATAGAGATAGGAAAAACTAAGGCTTTATGTTAGTGGAAGTTGTAGAATAATATAGAAGTCTGAGGAAAGAAGGAAAAGAAAGAAAAAAAAGGGAGGAAAACAGAGCTGTTTTCTCTAGGGTCGGTTTGTGGTTCTCTCACCATTTTTCTTGGGTTTTCTTGGAGCAAAGCTCAGAGGAGAGCTAGGTTAGGCTGAGCATCAAGGATCCTATGCAAGGCTTGAAGAATTGGCAGGGGTTTAGCAAGAATACACCATCACTTGAGGTAAGACTTTGTAGCTTCTTCAGTTTCTGGTTTTAGTTTTTGACCTATGGTGCATAAGCTGGATTTGATGGGAACTTTAGGGAATTCAGGCCAAAGGTTGAGGAAGATCAAGCTAAGGAGGTGTAGAGGCTGTCTTGAAATCAAATTCCCATTAAAGGTATGAAATTCTAAGCTTTAAACTTTGAAGGTTTGATTGTCTTTGTTGAGTTTCTGAAGTCTGTGAGCAACAATGGTGAATTTTGAGATTAGGGATACATGTGATTGGGTTTTGAGTATTTGGTATGCTTGGGATGAGTGGAGTGTGTTAATAAGCTTGTTTTTGAGTTTGGTGAAGGTTTGGAGAAGTTTTGGTTAAGTTTGGCTCGAGGAAATCGTAGGAAGGGAAAATGAGTTGTTTCCTGTCTGTGACTAGCGCTACAACGCTAGCCTTTGGGCACTGTAGCACTAGGCCATGCATGCTGACGATATTTTGGTTCTGCTTGTAGCACTGTAGCACCCTCCAATGAGCGCTGTAGCACTACCCTGTCTTCAGAAAGGGATTCCAAGGTTATTTTTAAGGGTTTTTGACCAAGGGTTCGGGGTTCGATTCCACCACCCTGTTTGGTGGAATTAGGACTTCCCAAGGGCTCGGGATTGGTCCCGAGGCTAGGTTATGGACTTGAGTGTTGGTGATGACTTTGGTCTATGATTGTGACTAGGTACGCGCTAGGGCTCGGGAAGGATTGTGCTTGAGGATGTCATTGAACAAAGCTAGCAAATTCAAAGGTAAGAAAACTGCACCCGGTTATATGTTTGTGATGGGATTAAGTGCTCCCGATAACTGTATAATGTCAATGATGGTATTGTGCCATGGGACATGTGATAAATGGCCTAAGGGTGCTGTATACAATATTTGCGCACAGGGCGCGGCTTGGCCACTGGTAGCTGAGGACAGCTTAATATTCACTGAGCTCGGTTTAAGCGGGCCGGAGTCAGTGGGATACATAGAGGGTGCGGCCTTAGGGTGTTAACCCTAGGTATCATTGTAAATGGATGATTGATATGAAATGATATGTTTAGTATGTTGAATACTTGATTAATGTGAATGTTTATATGGATAAGGACATGCTTATGTGATATGAGATATATGGATTGTATGATGGTTGTTTGTGCACTGTTGTTGTGTTTTCTTGCTGGGCCTTGGCTCACGGGTGCTACGTGGTGCAGGTAAAGGCAAAGGCAAGTTGGACCAGTCCTGAGATGGAGAGCTGTGGGGCTGAATGTACATAGCCAGCTGTTCGGTCGTATTGGGCGAGGAGTGGATCAGGACAGGGATCGCTGAACTGTCTATTTTGCCTTAGTATGGCTAATATTGTATTTAGATCGTGAATCTTTTGTAAATGGTTTTCGTTATGTTGTTTTTGGGATCCCATGTAAATAGGAAATGATATTTAAAAGAAATGCGACTTTTAAGACCAAAATCTGTTAACCCTAGTTCCACTATAGTTTCAATAACATGATTTTAATTAAATGACTTGATTAGCAAGTCTAGCACTTTCATAAACACACAATGTAACGGTCTTGGCTATCCAGGGTGTTACAGAATCATCCCTAACCTTCCTAGGAAGATTAGACCATTATGCTCATGATTCTCACAAAATTCTAAGAAGAAAATATGAGAAGAAAGTGAGTAGAAATTTTGCTATAGTTTCTTTACTCTCAAAATTACATACCAAATGTGAAAGAAGAGTCCATATTTATAGAAGGAGAAAGGACTAAAAAGAAATTAAATTATAAATAGAGTCTACAAAATAAATTTGAAATATTAATAATAAAATATGATTTTGAAAAATCAAATATTATTATTAATATTAACCTAGCTATTTTAGTGAATGATCATTTTGCCAATTTTCTAAAACACCACAAAATATGAGCTTAAGAGCTCAAAATGGAAAGGTGCAAGACCCAAAACCCACAAAAATTGGGTTGAAAGGTGTTGACCAAGTGTAGCCAATAGAGACGCGCCACATGTTCAGGTGGTGGCAAGCTTGGGCTTAGGCTTGTTTGGGCTCATTTTGGGTCTAATTCCCTTAAAAAAATGCCACTTTTTCAACTCTTTTTTTCACTTTTGATTCTAACTTCTTTTTTCTTTTTCTTTAGGCCAAAATGCAACTTTAATTCCTACAAAATAACAATAAATTAATTATAATCAAATATTTTCATTTATAAAATAAATGATATTAATCTCATAAAAATATTAATTAAACTTAATTTATTTTTACCATTAAGATCAATAAATATGCATTTTTCACCACTAATCAGCTGATCCGTATAAATTTCTTCGTCAAGCTTCCCGTTAGGAAAAGCTTTCTTGATGTCCATTTTCCAAATCTCATAGTCGAGAGTGGATACTATGGATAGGAGGATGAGAATGGACTTGAGCATGGCTACCGAACTAAAAGTTTCCTCATAGTCCACGCCTTCTCTTTGGGTATAACCCTTTTGCCACTAATCGAGCTTTATAATTTTTTATATTTCCATCAACACCTCGTTTCTTCTTGTAGATCCACTTGCACCCAATGGCCCTAAAGTCACTAGGTGTTTTGACAAGATCCCAGATGAAATTTGAGTACATGGACTCCATTTTCTGTTTCATGGATTCGAGCCATAGTTCCTTTTCAGGGCTAGCCATTGCCTGTTAGAAAGGGAACAGATCATTATCACTAGTGTCACCAACAACCATATTGGTTTCACCATCCAAACCATAGCGAACTGGGTTCCTAGAAACCCTTCCACTACCACAAGGCTCTATGACTATATGCTCAGGAACAGTGGTACTTTCTTCATTTGAACCGACTTGCCTTGGTTGGACATAAAGAATGAGAATTTCATCATCAACTCGCGTTGGTGATGATGGAACATTAATTGGAGTCAATTCTTCATCCATCTCCTCTAAAACTACTTTGCTGTGTGGTTTGAAGTTTTGGACATAGTCATTTTCCCGAAAAGTAGCATTCGTAGAAGTAAACACTTTTTTTTTCCTGAATGACTATAGAAAAAGTCCACCCCGAGTACCTTTAGGGTAGCCAACAAACATGCAAACTTCATTTCGAGGTTCTAGCTTTCCCTCCTTTTTCCTTAGGATGTGGACGGGACACCCCCATATTATATAATGGCATAAACTAGGTTTACGACCATTCCAGTGTTCTAAAGGTGTTTTGGCGATTGATTTGGATGGCACGACATTGAGAATATCATTCTCAGTTTCAATTTCATGTCCCCAAAACATAGTTGGTAAAGTTGAGTAACTAAGCATGCATCTAAGCATTTCTAATAAAGTTCTGTTCCGGCGTTCCGCTACACCATTTTGTTGCGGAGTACCCGGGGTAGTAAGTTGTGATAAAATCCCAAGTTCAGTTAAATGATCTTGAAACTGCATATCCAAATATTCTCCACCCCTATCAGATCGCAAGATCTTTAACTTTTTACCTAATTGGTTCTGAGCCATAGCTAATAATTCCTAAAACTTTGAAAATGTTTATGATTTCCTATGCATAAGGTAAAGACATGAGTACCTAGAGTAATCATCAATGAAAGTGACGAAATACTCAAAACCACCCCTGCCTTGTACATTCAAATGTCCACAAATATCTTAATGAACAAGTCCCAGTGGTTCCTTGGCCCTATCACCCTTTGCAGAGAATGTATGCTTGGTCAGTGTGCCATCTAGACAAGATTCACAGATAGGTAATTCACCTAAGGTGAGTTCCCTCAAAGGCCCATCCTTTGTAAGTCTTTGAATCCTATCATAGCCAATGTGACCTAGTCTCAAATGCCATAAATATGTCATGTTATCGTTATCGTTATTTTGACGTTTATTGGTCCTAGGTTTTGCTACTTTGAATAAATCATTGTTAAGAGCGAGGGGTTCGTTAGATCGCAGAATATAAAGTCCGTTTTCCAAACATGCAATACACAATTGTGATCCATTGAAAGAAATAGATATATTAAAACTTGTGAAAGTCATAACAAATTGTTCTAATTGTAACATGGAAACTGAAATTAAATTTCTACTAAAATCCAGAATAAACAATACATCTTTCTAAATTAAATATTTATTTTTGAACTTTAGGCGAGCTCTTCCTCTAGCATGGACTGCAACAAACACTCCGTTCCCGACTCTAAGCTTTAAGCCGCATTCATCCACTTCCTCCCACAATTCAAGAAGTTGTAAAGAGTTGCAAACATGGTTAGCATATCTAGAATCAATAATCCAAACAGATTTATCATTATTTAAAACACATGTTTCTAAGATAAATGAACTATAATCATTACCTTTGTTTTTCGTTGCTAGAAATTTGGGGCAATCATGTTTCCAATGCCCTTTCTCTTCGATGTGGAAACACTTACCTTTACCTTTCTTGTTTTTCTTTTTCTTCCACTTAGGCATCTGTGCACTTGGTTGTGTACTCGTCTTTACAACCTTTGCAGGCATGGGGTTGTTGTTTTGTCCATATTTCCTCTTGTTTCCAGCTTTCGAAGATGAAGCTTGGTTAGCTTCAGCCTTAGCTGATCAGCAACAGTAGTAGTAGTTGTCTTCTTTTCTCATCCCTTACTTGGTCCACCCATGATAGACTCAAAAGTCTGAAGCTCATTCATGAGCTGTGTCATACCATAGTTGAGTTTATTCAACACATAGTTGGTTGTGAATGGTAGGAAAGCTGGAGAGAGACTGTTGATAATTAAACCGACTTGAGTTTCCCCATCTATTGTTGCTCCATGCATTTCAGCTTCCTGAAAGTAGTTTGTCATTTTGATAAGATGATCATGAACATGTTGAGAAGGTGCCATCTGAGAATTGGCATATTTCTTGGTGGCCTAAAAACGAGTCTGCGCTGACTTGGCACCAAACATGTCTTGGAGTTGATCCATGATTTTGTAGGCCATCTCGACATTCTCCATCTTTCTCTTGAGAGTGTTGACCATACTAGTCAACATGCAGTACTGCACCTTGTTATTAGCCGCCTACCAACGCTCATACTTATCCCTCACAGACTTGGTAGCTCCTTCAGCTGGAACTTCTGGGGATTCCTCATCCATGACGAACTTGGAGTTGTCACCAATCAACACAATGTTGATGTTTTGCTTCCATTTAAGGAAGTTTTCTCCAATGAGTTTCTCCATCGAAAGTTGAGAAATGATGAGATTAGACACAGCCATACTTAAAACTACCTATTATCAATAAAATAGAAATCAATCACTTTTGCTCAATAAAACTTCTATTCACTCTAATTTCAATAAATAGCACACCATATACCAAAAATATGTAAGATATGAGAAAAAATATCTTGATATCGTTGTCCTGGTTGGCGAGAGTAAAAAAAATATCACTAGTTAAATATAGTTGTAAACTCATTTAATAATGGACATCATCATTAACAAACCTACTATTCGATCAAACTAAGAAAAAAAAATCTCTTATTTTATGAGCTAAACCCACGATTGTGATAATCAATAGATTTAGTCATAGTAGTCACCGTAGGGGTGAGTCTAGTAGAATTTGGCCTATAATAATCTATCTTTCGAAATTTAACCTTGTCAAAATAACTAATAAACACCTTCCGTAGGGGGACGAATCAAAACATCTCGAGGCCCCATTAAGTTTTTGACCTTGTTAAACCAACGGTGGAGATCGAATATAATTATTAAAATAAGCTTATTATAAAAATAGTATTTTTATTATTATTTTTCGAAAATTAATGACTATGGTTCACCCAAAAATTATAAGATTAGAATTTTAAAACCAAAGTCCTATAATTTTCTATTAATTCTAAAGTGTCACATTGAAACAAATTCAATTAATTTAGAATTAATTTGTTGCTAATCAATATTTAGGTTTAACTATTATAATGAACCTATATAACTAAGTCCAACTCAGGCAAATAGGCCTTAACAATTAGGCTTCCATGGAGGAGGGCTGGATCCAGTATGTTGTTCCCACTACTAAGGACTCCATACTTCCATACAAGGTTCAAAAGACAGGAATTTAAACCTTCGTTTTATTAATTGTTATTAATTGATTAGGCCCACTATAGTTATGCAAAGAAAATGGGCCTTCACAAGTGGAACCACCCACAATAGATGAATTTAAACTTTACATTTTCTAATGGGCCCAAATAAAACCTATCATTTTATGAATATTTAATTTGGCAAAATCCATATATAAAACAAACATATGGGCCACTATATGCATCTAAGCCCAATTGCAAAAATACCATATATAGTGCAAACAGACATGTTAAAATTGGATGGGCCTAATCATGTCACTATATGAGCAAGTCTATGAATTTTATGCAAAAATACCACAATTTATTTCATTTGCAAAAAATACCACAATTAATTTTCTAGAATTTATCCAAAAATTTGAATTAATTAAATTTTAACAAAAACAAGTCAATTTAAATGAAGTTTATCAACAATTAACAAAAATTAATTTAAATTTTATTTATCAACAATCTACTTAGTTTAGGCCATTTTGAAAAATATTAATTTAATTTAAATAGGATTTATCAACAATTTACCAAAGTTTATTTAAATCCCATTTATTAAAAAATATTGGCTTATTAGGATTTTTTTCCCCCGAACTATTACCACTACCAAATCGTGCCCCCTGAATTTTTTGGCTTGTTAAGAATTCTCCCTAAACTATTCATGTTACTGAAATGTGGGACTTCCATCCAATTTTGCTAACAGAATGGTGATATGGCGACACTGGACTACTAATGTGGATTGCCACGTGTATACTTTAAAAAATAGATAGGATTTTACCCCCCAAACTTTTACCGTTACCAAATTATGCCCCTCGAATTCTAAAATTTAAAGTTTAAACAATATTTTGAATATTAAAAAGAAAATATAAAAAACATTAAACTAAAAATTCATTTAAATTAAATTAAATCATACAAAATAAAAACTTAAGGCGACATAGGCGACACCAAAGCTGAATGTCGCCACGGACCCACATGAGCCCAGTCTATTGACGATGTCGCTACCCAACCAACTTTGAGCTCATTCTGATGTATGCCTAACACCCAAACCAATTTTTTGTCACCATCAATTTTTTTATTTTATTTTAATGGTTTTTTCCTTTTTTTTTAATGCTCAAAAGATTGTTTAATTTTAAATTTTTAAAATTCGGGGGCAGTATTTGGTAATGGTAATAGTTCAGGGGGCAAAAATCCAATTTATTATTTATATTATAAACGAGGCATTGACATGGCAATACCACATCGGCCACCAAACTGCCACATCACCATTCCGTTAGTGGAATTTGACGGAAGTCCCACATTTCAGTAATATGAATAATTCATGGGGACTTTTTAACAAGTAGAAAATTTTGGGGGGCACGATTTGGATTGGTAATAGTTCGGAGGGAAAAATCCTAATAAGCCAAAAATATTTTGTTAATTGGTTTGAGAAACGTGATATTTTTTAAAATCTAACCAGTTATAAATTTTTAAAACAAATATCATATGTTGTTTTTGAAAAAATATCTTAAACATTTAAACAAATTCAAATATTTATAAAAATATCTAGTCAACAAATTTTCAAATTTCAAACTATTCAAATATTAAAATATATAGAATAATATGATATCATTATTTTCAAATAAAAGATGTCAAAAAAATATCAAGTATTATGAAATATCTTAAATATGTAATAACTTAATTCTAATATTTTAATATATTAAAATATTTAAAATTAATTAGTTAACCTATTTTTAAATTTGAATTTTAATCTTTGTAGAAAATATCTATTTTTAAAAGATCAAACAACAAAAATATCGTATTTAAAAAATAGATATTTTTAAATAATAGAAAAGATATGATATTTTTGTATTAACCTATTAAAAATACATTCAAAAATAAAATTTTAAGAAAAACATTAACGCAGGGCATGGCTAGTGAAAACTGGTGGGCGCGGCCACAGGACCATACTAGGAAAAAATCGTGTGCTAGCCGCGGCCAGGGGTTTATGGTGGCCATTTTTAATAAAAATTGTGTAATTTTTCAAGCCAAAAATGTTTTCTAAATAATTTTCCCATGTTTAACATCAAATAAAGTATTTATATAAAAATTATTTACAAAGAAAACACAACAAAATAACCAAAATATGCGAATAATTACATAAACTTCAATATGTATCATAAAATACATGAAATCTACCCAATTACTCAACACATCAAATAATTCAATTTAACCATGTTCATGCATGAAAATAAATATTACCATAGGCTCTGATACCAGTTGTTGAGAAAACTTATCCAGGATCTTATTTATTTCATGTAGATCTTATATTAAATAAATTAATATAAGGAAACCTAGAACATGTTTCTAAAATTGAATTCATACAGAGACAATGGTAAGAGCACTTACATTATTGTGCAGCGGAATGATTGAGTCATTCCTTCAGTTTCTCTAACCCTTGTATCATTTATGTCGCATTGTATCACCAAGAAACTAAATCATTATTCAATTTTCTTCACAGCCTTCCAAAGTATCTTTAGCATCACCTAGACTAGAGTGGGAAATTCTCAACACATGAGATAGATACAAAGAGAAGAAGAATAGAAGAGAAAAATTGAGGCTTAGAAAATGACTAATTCTATAGAGAGAATCTAAAACCTAGAGCATCAAGAATAGATCTTCCGATTTTCTAAAAAACTTATGATTTCAACTCTCACTTAGCATTCCTTTTATAGGCTCAATTAGGTCATTTATTTTAATTAAAAAAATCAATAAATAATAGATAATATCAGCCCTAGGTCGAAATTATCACGGGCTTTAGGCACGTGAAAGTTCTCATTTAATTATAAACCCACTTGACTTAAAATCAATGCCCTCATTATTTTCTATTTATTTAATTTAATTAAATAATTATTTAGATCATGTATCAAATTAATTATTTAAAATTTGAACCTTGATTTAAACTTATTTATTAATTTAGATACAAATTTATCTTAATTAATAAATCTGCACTAATTTCTCTTTTCTTCTCTAAATTACATAACTCTGTGAAACTATCCAAAATTGACTTGGTCAACTTTGATAATTCTAATTGATAACTAAATCAATTAAATGAGACTATCTAGATGATTTTATCCAAGGTACAGTGAGGATCATGGGCCTATAAAATTAAGCTCCAATATGTTATCATAAATTTAACAAATAAATTTACTAACTTATTAATTCCTCGTGACTCCACTAAAGACTCAAAATTGCACTCTTGAATTCATAGAACACTTTATAAGCAATATAGATACATTATTAATTATCCATTGTTACAACCATAATAATCACTCAATCCTCTATAGACGGTCTACAATGAGATGGGACTAAAATACCATTTTACCCCTCATTGTATTTTTGTTAGGAACGAGTTTCCTAATGCGCAATAGAATGGTGGTGGGTTTGGCTCAGTGTACAACAAATTTTTTGTAACATATTTAAACTATCTTTAAATATGCGAATCAATTAATATACATACATTAATCATAAGCAAGAAAAGAATAGAAAACATACCTCTTGATGCCTATCAAGTGTCCTTGCTATCTTTTCATAATTCGAACGAACTTCTTATCCAAACTGCTCCCAAGTACTCACACCAAGATCTTCCACAACGTTCTCTACACCTCAAGAAGTGTGTGGGCACTTAGAGAATAAAGGTTGGTTAATTTCTTATTCAACTTGATGTACTCAACACATGAGATCAAGAGAATAAGACCTGAAATTTGTTCTTTATCTTTTTCAGGAAGAGATAGAAAAATATCGTTCTTTTTCATAGAGCAAATTCTTGAGTGTCTGTTTATTTTATGATAAGTCTAACTTAAAAAGAAAATATTCAAATTTTAAAAAAAAAAATCTGTAACCAATTTACAATTTATCTTTTAATTAATTAATTATCTTATTAATGAAAATATCCAAAAATTAACTTTTGATTTTTCCATTAATTAATTAAATAAATAAAATTGAAAAATCTATTCCTGAAAATCTGTGCAGTACACGCCACAAACAGTACATGGACTGAGTGTGGTCGTGTACCACCCAATATTTTAGGGATATCTGATTTTTCTATTTTTATTTAGTTATTTATTCAAACTACATTATCAGATAAAAATCTAACAACTTGATAATTAATTCAAATTTGAATTAAATATCTTTTTTACTAATCATCAAATATAATTAATTATTTGAATAAATATCAATCTTTTAAATTCAAATCTAATTTGAACTTATCAAATTATTATCTCCTACTCAAATAAAGATATTTAATTAATTCAACCAATTAATTAAAACCAATATAAAATTTGAAATTAAATATTTAATTTATTATAATTTCGAAAATTATAATAATTAATTATTTAATATAATTTTGAAAATTAATTTAATTATTTAACATAATTTCAAAAATTACAAAATAATTAAATATTAATTAATTTTGTTAATTACAACTAATTTGTAATTAATTAATCACTATTATCACATAATTGCATATTTGGCCCGAAGAACAAATTTCTTCTTAAATATGTCTTTCAACAATTTTTCCCTTTATATCAACTCTTGCCTTGAATAGTGTTGATAGAGCCGCTGTGGGGACCTATGGACCTATAATTCAAAGCTTCAATAAATTTGAGATTATTAATTAAACACTTTAATTAAATAATCTTAATTTATTAATCTCATGATTACTCTACTATAAATATGAGACTGCACTCTTATAATTATAGACATTTCATTTACTGAGTACTTTAGAAAATAAAGCGTCCATTGATATAATCATTACATACAAATTAACCCTCTAATAATGGTCTATAATTAACCAGGAATAAAATTACCGTTTTACCTTTTTAATTATATCTTGCTCCCTTAAGTACCATTGACTTTACCAGTGAAGGTTAATTCATAACTAAATTATGAATTTGAGTACAATAACCTTTCAGTTCCCAAAGTCAACCCTTAAGAGAACCATTATTCAATCTCTTACGAGAAGGTATAGATTCCATATTTGTATACTATGTCCCTAGCCATTTACATTAATAAGTTCCCAAAGCAAAAGTTTCTAGCCTGATCATTCTGACAGACCCTAACGAGTGAATCAAAGAACTCATATAACATAAATAAGAGTTCATAGTAATTTCAGGATTAAGATCTATTTGTATATGATCATCAGTTGATATATTTAATTAATACTTCGAAACACATATGGTCCAGTTCTATATATTCTTTAATATATAAAGTACCTCCACTAAAGTGTCCTACTATACTAGTGATCCGGATCTAGATCAAATATATTCATAATACTAGTTGACCGTACTTGCAGTTTTTAATCTAAAGATTCCATAACTTTATTTTACTGCGAACTATTCAAGTTCATTTATCTCAATCACAATCCTCTCGTACCAATACGTGGTTGAGATCACATATATGAACTTAGGATTTTTTTTTATATTTACTTAATATTATTACAGAATAATATAGTCTGTAAAATATATGCATAACAAATTTAATTTATTTATTTATTTCTTAAAACAATGTCTACTACATATGCTTTCAGGGCACAATTCCCAACAATTTCCCACTTGTCCTAAAGAAAATGTGGCATCTCTCTCATTCCCATGTTTCTTACATGCTCCTTAAAAGATTTTATGGATAAAGTCTTTGTGAAAGGATCTACGAGATTATGCTCTGAAGCTATCTTCATAACTACAACATCTCCTCGATGAACTATCTCTCTTACCAAGTGATACTTCCTCTCGATGTGCTTTCTCCTCTTGTGACATTGTGGTTCCTTTGAGTTAGCTACTGCCCCACTGTTGCCACAGTATAAGACTAGTGGCTTATCCACATCTGACACTACTTCCAGATTGGAATAGAAATTCTTGAGCCACAGAGCTTCCTTAGCTGCATCACAAGCTACAATATACTCGACTTCCATAGTGGAGTTGGCAATGCTGGTTTGTTTAATACTTCGCTAGACTACTGCTCCTCCTCCAAGAGTAAACACGAATCCCGAAGTCGAATTTTGACTATCTCTGTCTGATTGAAAATCAGAATCAGTGTAACCAGTGGGGTTCAAGTCTCCACCTAAATATACAAGCATATAATCTCTAGTATTTCTAAGATACTTAAGAATATTCTTCACTACGATCCAATGACTCAATCCAGGATTGGATTGATAATGACTGACTATCCCTACTGCATAACAAATGTCAGGTCTTTTACACAACATGGTGTACATTAGACTGCCTACCGCTGAGGCATAGGGATTCTGTCTCATATCTTCCTCTTCCTGAGGTGTTTTGGGACACTGCTATTAGGAGTATGTCCTAAAAGCATGTAAAAGACATTTATTATTTCAATGAATAAATAAAAACAATGGTCTATTATTGTTATATTTAGATTATTAAATTATTTTTTGAATAATTTTTTTTGTAAATATCAGAAAAATTTCATATTCATTATTGAGAATGTGATCTTGTATTAGTACGAGAGAATTAAGATCACGTGAATGAATAAAAATAGTCAACAACAAATTGAAGTTATGGAATTCTTTAATTAGGGTTGTAAGTACGGTTTACTGAGTATCATGTTGATACAAATAATCTAGATTCAGATTATTGATGTGGTAAGACATCTCGGTAAATGTGTTTTATATAATATGATTATATATGACAATGACCGATATGAATAAAAGTCTTTATCCAAAAAACATTTAATAATAAAGATTTGTAATTCATATCATAACTGATGATCATTTATAGATCAACCTAAATCCTGAGGGTTCGTGTACTCCTGTGTAACGACCCGAATTTGCTAATCGGGCTTACGACCTTGATTAGTGTGCCTGGAGGGCAATAAATGATTTAATATGCTAATACGTGGATTTATGTGAATATATGATAGTGATGCATGTTTAATTGAGTTAAATGGGCATGTGGGCCCCGTCTGGATATTGGGGGCATAAGTGTGATAAATGTTATATATGTGATATGTCTTTGCAGCACGATCCGAGACAGTCTTGGGGAGCGGTTAGCTAGAGAGTCACAACGGGGTTGAGATTCCGACTTGGGGCGAGTCGAGGGGTAATTTGGGTACTAGTTGTTATGGGATTATTGGGATATGAAAATAAATATTTGGAGATGTATTTGAGGATAGAATGTCTAGGAGGGAATATTGGGGAAATTTACCATTTTGCCCTCGGGGACGTTTTGGGCACCCCGAGCCTTGAGGTAACCACATAGATTTAAGTGAATAAAACAAAAGGGAGAATTTTTTAGAAACTTAAAGAAACCGACTTGCACTTATCTTCTCAGCCAAGGATAGTGTTGACCCTGATTTTGGTCAACTGACACGGAGTCAAATTTGATTAATATGAACACAAGTTGGAAAAGAATGTGATGACGAAAATAATAAGGACACAAGATTTTATAGTGGTTCGACCCCAGAGTTTGGTAATGACCTACGTCCACTTAGATTGTTATTGATAAATGATTCAAAGGAGTGATCAAAGAACTTAGGGTTCAATGAGTTTCACAGACCTCTGAAGAAACAAGTACAATTATTCTCCAATAGAATTACTCTAGTCTCAAATACTTGAAAGCCAAAAGTCCCTTCCTTGAGCTATCTTTCTCTATTTATAGGCTCAAGGGGGATTACATGAATTTGTTACAGATATTCTTTCCTAAATAATCGGATACTCAGAAAATTGTGGGAGTCAATTTCGGGATTTACAAAGATCTTTATGAAAATATCATGAAACATGCGGAACCTGTGACATACTGGTTGCAGGTAAATTTCGGCCGCCTACTGCTTGTAATTTGTCTTCTGGTCGATACCCTAGCAGAGTTCCGCCAAGTGTCAGCCACGTGTCCAGGAATCACCTGCCACGTCATCCGTGCCGATTTTTTGGATAACATTTGCCCCCCAAGTTTATTTATTACGAGCAATAAATAAACTTTTGAGGAAACGACCCTTCAGTGACCCAACCATACTTGTCAGAACCCTTCGTGTGTTCTTGGAAACAGCAACCTACTCTTGTCTATTCACGGCTTTTCGCTTCCCCAGTAATGTTTCGACGGCTATCACTCTTCCCCATACTTCGAAAAAGGGGAAGCTGGTGATTACTCCCTTTTAATGTCACAGACAAAAATATATATAGGAACTCTGAAGTCTTCCTTTTCTTTTTACGCACGCCATTACTCTTTCGAGAAACCCTAAAACCAGAGCTTCCATTTTCTTCTGGAGACCGCCCTTCTGCGTTTCAAGACTCAGTCCATGAGTTCCCTGACCTCCGAAAACTCTTACCAACCTCCACGATCTTCTTTCTAGTAAGTCTTGGAACTTTTATGCTTCATATTTTTGTTGTGCATGTTTCGGTATATTGACTGTTGAGTTCCTCTATTTTCTAGGTTGAGATGCTTGCCAGTAGAGGGTTTTGTGGGTGTAAAAAGTTACGAGTTAGTTTGGTAGTCGAGATCATACTTTTTAGGACGTAAAACCGAAGTAAGGGTTCGATTTTCATGCCAGCCGAAAAAATAAGTTTTTCCCGCCCTAAAAGAAGTTGAAAAAGCTTTTTCAAAAAAACTTTTTGCTTTCACTTCTGATCTGTTTCTCAAAATGTTTGCGTGAATTTTTTTTAGCTTTTTGTTAGAATGCTGCTGTATAAAAGCTTAACTTTTATACTCGACCAGTGCTATTCTAAAAAATTTCAAAATTCTCTATCCTCACCTCCCCATTCTTTTGTTTACAGACTTTAATGCCAGATTTGTGGGGAGGTGAACGGCCCATCGATGACGATCTTCTTGCCCAGCTGCTCGAAGGCGAAGAACAACTGACCGAGCGAGTTCACGAGATTGCATTTTCACGATCCTCTTCTAGACTTCGTCCATCACCTCCTAGAATGGCCCGTTCTAAGTCTTTAGGCAAGAAAAGACTTGACTCCGAAAACAACCCAAACTCTCCTGCCCAGCCTGATCCGCAGCTAGGGTTTCTTCGACCAGCGGTCGAGAAAATGCCGCTCCAGACCCTCGTATCCAAGTCAGGGCCCACCCTCGGCATCAAAACCTTCCTGATGCCGAGTGGTATCTCTCCCTGACCAGCCAAGTGACTCCTCGGATGCTTGCCAACTACTGTAGGAAGTATCCTCTTACAGGGGTTAACCTCAAAATTCCAGCTACAGACCAAAGGGCTAACCTACCCGGAGGTGTATACAGTGCTTGTTCCAGATATCATATAGAGGCGGGGGCTATCCTCCCTCTACATCCTATTTATCAGGGGGTGACCAACTATTTTGGTGTCGCCCCCTTTCAAATTACCCCGAATGGATATAGAACGCTGGCCGCACTCTATATCCTGTACAAACTCAAAAAATGGCCAGAACCTACCCCCCATGAGGTCAACTTCCTTTTCGACCTCAAGTGCAACCCTCAACAGTATGGGACGGGATTCTTCCATCTTTGTCACCAGGAGACGAGCCGAACGTTCCTGAGTGACACTACGCACATATCCAACGTGGGGCAGTACAGTAAGGAGTACTTCCTCACACCGGACATGACCACCAACAATCTGGCCTTCGCTAGAGGAGGTAAGTGTTACTTTTACTGGTTAATACCTTTCATCTGTGAATTTTCCTGCATTTTTCTTAAAGTACACTTTTCCTTTCAGGGCCATGGCTACGTCCGACCCCAACACCAGACATGGTGTCGAGGTCCACCGCACTGGCCAGGATGACAAACGCAGAAAAAAGCGTCAAGTCCCTGGTCTCTGATGAAAATCTGAGGCTATCCGGCCTCCTGGCTCCTCGCCATGAAACAAGAGGACCTGTGGTAGCAGATGCCACGGCCGAGGGGGATCCCGAGCAGCAACCCCCAGTGCAACCGACTTGCACTTCTCTTCTCAGCCAAGGATAGTGTTGACCCTGATTTTGGTCAACTGACACGGAGTCAAATTTGATTAATATGAACACAAGTTGGAAAAGAATGTGATGACGAAAATAATAAGGACACAAGATTTTATAGTGGTTCGGCCCCAGAGTTTGGTAATGACCTACGTCCACTTAGATTGTTATTGATAAATGATTCAAAGGAGTGATAAAAGAACTTAGGGTTCAATGAGTTTCACAGACCTCTGAAGAAACAAGTACAATTATTCTCCAATAGAATCACTCTAGTCTCAAATACTTGAAAGCCAAAATTCCCTTCCTTGAGCTATCTTTCTCTATTTATAGGCTCAAGGGGGATTACATGAATTTGTTACAGATATTCTTTCCTAAATAATCGGATCCTCAGGAAATTGTGGGAGTCAATTTCGGGATTTACAAAGATCTTTATGAAAATATCATGAAACATGCGGAACCTGCGACCATACTGGTCGCAGGTAAATTTCGGCCGCCTACTGCTTGTAATTTGTCTTCTGGTCGATACCCTAGCAGAGTTCCGCCAAGTGTCAGCCACGTGTCCGAGAATCACCTACCACGTCATCCGTGCCAGTTTTTTGGATAACAGATAGTTTTTATTTTCTTCTCTCTTTCACTCTCTAAGGCAAATTCAAAGCGAAACTTTGGGAATCAACTTGAAAGTATGCATGTTAGCAAGTTGAATTGTTCTTGAGTGATCTAGTTGAGTTTTGGAGTAGATTTTAATGGGTTTTGATGTTGATACTGAGCTGGAATGATGGTGTTGATTATCTGGGATTGTTAGCTTGGTTTTGGTGAGGATTGGCTTGAAGAAAACGTAGGAAAAAAGAGTGAAAAATATGAGTTTGGAGATGAGGGTCGCGGCCCTAGGAGGGGCGCGCCGTGGCCCGTGTGTGTGCGTAGCCATGGGTGGCCGAAAGGTTCATGTGCGCCGCGGCGCTTGGTGCACATGTCGCGGCCCGTGTTGGGGTCATTGTGGTGCTAGCCTCTGTTTCGAGGTTAGCCGCCGCTCTTGAGGGTGGGGCCGCGGCGCTTAGTGCTAGTGTTGTGTTTTTAAGGGTGTTTAGGCTTGGGAATTCAATGGTTAAGGCTTAGGATGGATTTTATCACCCGGATTGATAGAATTCAAGGTCTTGGAGGTTAGGGTTATGGCTCGAAGTTATTTATTAGATTAGAACTTGATGGATGGATATTGTTAATGTGTTGTGACTAGGGTTTCGGCGAGGCTCAGGTTAGAGGACTGTGCTCAGGACATCGGTGCTCGGAGAGCTCGGGACTCAGGTAAGAAAACCCTTGTTCCCATAGAGCTTGTGTACAGGGCTGAGCCCAATGTGTTTGAATGGAATTGATATGCAGGGCTGAGCCCAATATGTTAGAACTGCGGAGCGTAGCCCTTTAACTGATTATGCTAAAATTTTGTACTTGCTTGTTATACTATGTATGTTATTATGTGAATGAACGACAAGAGCCGGGAACGGTGTAGACTGAGAACGGCGAAAGGCCGGGAACGGCGAAGGGTCGGGAACGGCGTCAGGCACGTTGAGTGCAAGGCCGAGAACGGCAAGGGGCCGGGAGCAGCGTTGAGCACGTGGAGTGCGAGTTGCCAGGGCGTGTCCCTAAAGGATACCTGGGATATCCTCACGGCGTGGTCTGCAAACCCAGGGCTTGGTAAATGCCTGGGATGGCTAGGCTGTATGTGTTTAGGCCATTGGTGGCCTGTTTATATGCTTGATATATGTATTGCATATGTTATCTGTTTGTGGGTTTTCTTGCTGGGCTTCGGCTCACAGATGCTCTGTGGTGCAGGTAAGGGTATAGAGAAGGTAAACCAACCATGAGTACAGCAGGCGTGAGGCGGCGTGTGCATGTTTGGCCAACCTGGCTGCCACAACCAGAGGATTTTGGAAGATGCTTGTAAATAAACTTAGATTTTGTCTTCTAGTCGACTTGGTTCAGTTTATATGTTGTAAATATTTCTAAACTGTAGTTTGGGATCCCAAGTGTAAAACTTTTATGATTTACTATGGAAATTACTATTTCTAAAGTTTTTCCTTTGTTTATGGCTTAATCACACTTTTTGACCTAAACCCTCGATTAGCGAGTTGAAAGCACGTTTTAAAACTCACTTAGTAACGGCTCTAAGTAAGTAGGGTGTTACATCTTGTTTATGTTTATTAAATCTTTTGATTCATTCGTTAAGGTCTCTTCATAGATTGAGGCTAATGACTTTTGTTTTGGAGATTTCATATCATGGATGGCTAGGAACATGTATCAACAATACGGAATCTAATCTTTCCTAACGGATCGTTTATTGGTTCCCTTAAGGGTTAATTCTGGAACTGAATGATTTTGAGCTCAAATTTATAATTAAATTATAGATTAATTATTCACTAGTGAATTAATGGTACTTAAGGAATAAGAAGTAAATTAGAAAGGTAATATGGTAATTCTTCCATTCTAATTTATAAACTAATTAATTAAAGGGTTGAACTATTGTAAGATGGTTGTATCAATGGACAACTTAAAATAAGATTTCTGTAAAAGTATATCTATAACATAAAGAGTTCAATTCTACATTTATAGTGGAGAAATATCAAAATTAATAAATTAACTATTATGATTGAAGAGTTTAATTATTTAGTTTTAATTTATTGGAGCTTAATGTTATAGGTCCATGGTCCTCGAAACGGCTCAAACAAACACTGACAAAGATAAATACAAAAATAGACAAAAGGACTTATTTGATAAGTAAAATATCTTTCTATGCACTAAACATAATTATTGTATAATTATGTGTAATTAATTAATTGAGAATTAATTTAATATTTGATTTAACAAAAATACAATTAATTTTGAATTAATTTATTTTTGGTATCTAAATAATGATGAAAATTGGGAAAATCACATGCCCTCCCTAGCATGGGTTGGGTGTGTAGCACAATGCACAGACACTGTGCTACACACACAAGAAGATTCTAGGGGAATCTTGGTTCAACAATTTTAGTTATTTACATATTAAATAAATAATGAGATATTTTAATATGATTAAAATATTATTATTTAAACACAAATCTAATAACTGATTAGTTGTTTTTAAATTTTATAAAATAACTAATATTATTTATTTTAATATGTATTGGATATATTAAATAAAGGAGATCAGTTTTTCAGAGCGATACTTTTCAGAAATAGAACAGTGCTACAAGCATAGGTCACTGTTCTTCACAAATTTAGGTTCGAACTTTATTTGATCTCACGTGTTAAGAACATCTGATAAATAGATTTTGCCTATTGTTTTGTATGACGAGCCCACACTCATTCTTTCTATGTTGAGAACATTTTGGAAGATTTTGGTGTGAGAGCTCAATGATTTCGCCGTACAAAAAGATAGCAGCAAGGAAGGACTTGAGGTAATTTTTCTATTCATCTCTTTGATTCAATATATATATGTATGTGAAGAAGTAGATCTAGAAATCTTATGGGGTTAAATTAACAATTTTGATTATTGTTTCGCTGCGTATAATCTCTGATTTGATCTATAAATACCAAAAAATGGTATCAGAGCCAACTTCACATATATATATTGAATCTGTGTGGGTTCAGTTTTATGCATTTATTTATTTATGATGAATGAATGGATGGCTTAATATGACTGAATGCATGGGAATGTTGAATCGTTAATTGTATGGTATTTTTGGGTTAGGATTTGTTCATGATTAGATCATTGTGTAAGCCATTTAGGGGCATAGGATTTATGTAATTTTATTTGGTTTTTGAGATCATAAAATTGTAATTCTGATCACACAAAGTTAAAACAGAGCCCGGGATTCAGAATTCAGCCACCGTTCCTCTGAGGCCATCCTCCGAGCCACTGCCGGGGATGCCGTACTGATCGTACGGATCCGTACAGTGGGCCCTAACAGCACATTTCAGTGCCACATGTCCCCGTCTTACTGGTCCAGAGTTTTTTTTTATTTTTCTGAAATTAATCTGTTATTTTTTCAAATTTTAAAATATTAAATATCCTATTTGTTAGAAATTTGATATTTAAATAATGAGATATTTTTTTTATCCTAAACAAACTTTTTTTTTTTAATATCTTATTTAAAAATTTATTTTTTAAAATAAAAGATTATAATTAAATTTATTTCTATTTTAATTAAAAGTTGCTTTAATTAGTGGAAAATAAAATTATGATTATTTAAAAGTTTTGTTTTAATTAATCAAGATAATTACAAAATTGTTTTCTTATTATTATTCTGGATCAACGACACATATCCTACCGAAAGTAAAGTGAAGAAGCCCAATGGAGATTAAGGCGATTTTTATTTTATTTTGATTTTATAAAGAGGTTGTAAAATTGGAAATACCCTAAAGCACCCGGTTCAACATTTATTGTTTATTTCTTTAAATAATTGTTTTCATGTGATTGATAATATGTTCATGCATTTTGTACCATACATAAAAAACCCACACAGTTATTATCATGCATCTCATTGGTAGAAACATGATTATTAGGATTGTCCTATATGTTTATATGATTTGTTTTGCGAAACCAATTGCATATAAATTACATAGTTTTATTTTTTGAAAAGTTGGTAAAATATCACAATGTTTTTTTAAATCTTTATGACTTAATTTCTTTAAACCGACTTTATTTTAAAATTGTTTTTTTAGTAAAGTTTAGATGAATATAATTGGTAATTTAAAATTGGATATGGATCTAGAAACATGCTTTCTTACCAATTTTAATTATGTTCATAAAGTTTAAATAATTTATAATTAATTTGGAATTAATTAGGTTAAAAACACTTATTTCAAAATAGTGAGTGGGAGAGGGTTGATAACTCAATATAACCCGTGATCTCCATTATTAATATAACACCGTGAGATATGAATAGCGTCTCGCAACGACTTTGTTTCCGTCTCCCTAAGGAAGGTGTCTAAACATGTCAATAGCAATGTTATATTTCTTACAAATATAGGAACTAATGATGTATTTTAGGTTTGACTGACCCTTAGACGGCATGTCCTAAGTTAAGTGATGAAATCCAAAATAATGGGTTACACTCACAAAGTTATGATTAAACTTTTGCAGTGGATAATCATAACTTGACCAAACTAAGCAGTACTTTAATGTTTAAAAGAGAAAATAATGAGTTATTTTAAGTTTTAAACAATAAAGATAAGAATGTCTTATAAATTGTCTAAGATTAATTTGATCGACCCTAAGGCGGCACTTTAATTGTTAGAAAGTTTTATCGTGGAAATTAAACTTTATTTTATGTGTTTTAATTGTGCTCATGCATCGTGTTTAATTTTCGATACTTTGATATTTATTTTTCTAAATATAATAATATTTGTATTTTTTATTTTATTTAGAAAATGTCTATCTCTGGTAATCCAATCACTGCTTTAATCGCACAAGAAAAATTAACTGGTGATAACTTCACAAAATGGAAATCAAATATGAATATGTTGTTGGTTAGCGAAAACCACAAGTTTGTCCTAAATGAGGAATGTCCTGTAGAACCTGGCACCACTGCCCCGAAATATATTCGGGACAAATATGATGCATGGATTCAATTCAATAACAAAGCTAAGTGCTATATGCTTGTAAGCATGAGTGATGTCTTACGAACAAAGTATGAATCCATGGAAAATGCTTTTGAGATACTAGATTCTCTTAAGGAAATGTTTGGACGCCAATCTGATCAAAGTCGTCATGAGGCTACTAGAACCTACATGAATGCTAAGATGAAGAAAGGTCAATCTGTGCGTGAGCATGTCTTGAACATGATCAGTGTACTCCATGAAGCTGAGACACACGGAGCAGTCATGGATGAAAGGACACAAGTAAGCATTATACTTGAGTCTTTAACTCTTGCTTTTTCTACATTCACAACAAATTATGTCATGAAAAAATTAGAATTTAACATGACACAATTGTTGAATGAATTACAAACTTTTGAGTCTTTGAACAAGACAATCTCAAGTCAGGCTGAAGCAAATGTTGTTGAAGCCAAACCATCTTATTCTAAGAAGAAGAAAAGGAAAAGCAATAACAATGACTACAAACCTAAAAAGGACAATTCAAAAAAGACAAAGAAGTCATCCAAGGCACCCGAGAACAAAAAGGACAATGACCCCAAACAAAAGGCACCCAAAGGAAAGTGTTTCCATTGTAATGTCGACGGTCATTGGAAGAGAAACTATCTAAAGTATCTCGCCGAGCTAAAAGAGAAAAAGGAAAGTAAATTAGATTTACTTGTACTTGAAGCTTGTATGGTGGAACATGATAAATCATAATGGACAGTTGATTCTGGTTCCACTAACCATGTTTGTTCTTGTTTGCAAATGCTTGAGTCCGCAAAGCAGTTGGAGCAAGGAGAGATTACTACGAGAGTGGGAAGTGGAGCACTTGTTTCAGGTAAAGCATGTGGAACAGTCCGTTTAAATTTTAAGAATAATTTTCTAGTTTTGAATAATGTTCTCTTTATTCCTGAAATTACTACAAACATTATTTCTTTATCTTTGTTACAAGAACAAAATTTTGGCATTTATTTTTATAATAATGTGATTTTTATTTCAAAGAATGGGAACAATATTTGTCATGCAAAACAAAAAGATGGACTGTACATGCTTAATCCAATTGAAAAATCGCTCAATAATTCTGAATTATTCAAAGTAGCTAATCCACAAAGTAACAAAAGACAAAAGGTTTCTAAAGAAAATGACATGTATCTTTGGCACTGAAGATTAGGTCATATTAGTCTAGATAGGATAAACTGGTTAACTAAAGATGGACCTTTGAGGGAACTAAGGGTTGAAACCCTACTGGTTTGTGAATCCTGTTTAGAAGGAAAATTGACAAAACGACCTTTCACTTCAAAGGGAAATAGAGCCAAAGAACCACTAGAGCTTATACATAGTGATGTATGTGGTCAATTTAACATTCAAGCTCGAGGTGGTTATGAATATTTTGTCACATTTACTGACGACTATTCTAGAAATGGTGATGTCTACCAACTACCTAAGAAGTCAGAAAATTTTGATAGGTTTAAAGACTTTAAAGCCTTAGCTGAGAAGAAATTAGGTAAATCTTTAAAGACACTCCGATCTAACCGTAATGGTGATTATTTGGATTTTGAATTCAAAGATTTCTTGATGGAGCAGGGTATTCTATCCCAACTTACAACACCTGGAACACCACAACAAAATGGAGTTTCAGAGAGAAGAAACCGGACCTTGTTGGACATGGTCAGGTCTATGTTAAGCTAATCTTCACTTCCCTTATCGTTTTGGGGATATGCACTTCAAACAACTAATTACATTTTGAATGTAGTTCCGTCCAAAGTTGTGACAAAGACACCACTAGAATTATGGCATGGAAATAAACCTAGTTTATGACATTTCCGTATTTGGGCTTGTCCTGCTCATGTGATAAGACCTAAATCTGGAAAACTGGATTCAAGGTCTGAAGTGTGTATATTTGTGGGCTATGCTCCAGAAACAAAAGGCAGATATTTCTATAGTCCAAGTGATCAAAAGGTATTTGTTTCAACGAATGCAACCTTTTTATAACATGACTATATGAATGCTTTTAAACCTCTGAACAAAGTAGTTTTATAGGAACTAATGACAGATAAAATTTCATCTCCATCTTCTTCATCAGTTAATGATAAAACAACCAAAGAAACCACAATTCCTGAAAAGGAAAAACTAGTGCAACGTTGTAGTGGGAGGATTGTGAGACAACCTATTCGCTACGAACATGAGGCACACGTTCTTGTATCAGATACTGAAAAGGATGATCCATTGACTTTTAAAGAAGCAATGGAAGACCCTGATGTTGATAAGTGGCAAGCTACCATGAATCAAGAAATGGAATCAATGTATTCCAATTCTGTCTGGGAAATTGTAGATCTGCCTGAAAATGTTAAAGCCCATTGGATGTAAATGGATCTACAAGAAGAAAAGGGGTGCAGATGGAAAGGTAGAGACTTATAAAGCAAGGCTTGTGGCCAAAGGCTACACACAGAGAGAGGGTGTATATTATGAAGAAATATTTTCTCCTGTAGCCATGCTTAAGTCCATTCGCATACTTTTATCCATAGTTGCCATCTATAATTACGAGATCTGGCAAATGGACGTCAAGACAACCTTTCTAAATGGCCAACTTGATGAAACCATATATATGGAACAGCCAGAAGGGTTTATTAAGAAGGATCAAGATCAAAAAGTATGCAAGTTGTTGAAATCCATATATGGATTGAAACAAGCATCAAGATCTTGGAACTTAACTTTTGATGAAACTATCAAACATATGGCTTCGAAAAAAATGTTGACGAAGCATGTGTTTATAACTACATCAAAGGGAAAGTTGTGGTTTTCTTAGTTCTTTACGTTGATGATATCCTACTCATTGGGAATGATGTAGAGACATTATCAAATGTACAGAAATGGTTGGTTGATAAATTCCAAATGAAAGATTTGAGAGAAGGGAGCTATGTTCTAGGCATTAAAATTCTAAGAGATAGAAAGAACAAGCTCTTGGCACTTTCACAAGCAAATTATATTGATAAAGTTCTTGAAAGATACTCTATGGAAAATTCCAAAAAGGGTCAATTGCCAACCAGACATGGAATTCCTCTTTGCAAAGATCAGTGTCCAAAGACACCACAAGAGCAAGAGGACATGAGAAAGTATCCCTATGCATCATCTGTAGATAGCCTAATTTATGCAATGTTATGTACTAGATGTAACACCCTGGTTACCCCAGAGCAGTTACGGTGAACGGTGAACCGGAAATTTGACCAGCTACCCGAGTCCTTTGGTTAAAAACGCGTTCTAAGTGTTATTATCAGGTTTAGGTAGAAAACCAGTAAAAAGGAAAAGGGTACATTTCATTAAGTAAATAAACCACTCATGAGCCTTTCAAAATGTTTACAAGTAGTTCGTAATACAAAAGAGTTGCTACAGTTCCAAATTTACAATCCCCGCCGGCCTAAGCGGCAAAAATAGGGTAAACCCCTAGTCCCTCTGAGAACTCCTTGACCGTGGCGGTCAAGCGGCCCTGTATGTACATCACATCGCTCAAGCTCTCCACTCAAAGTTGGCCAAGCTTTTCCTTTCCTTTACCTGCACCACATAGCACCCATGAGCCAAGGCCCAGCAAGAAAACACAATAAAATATGATATAATATCAACAACGATCATAATAATCATCCAGGACTATCAGCCCAACAAATAGGTGACAATAGCCAACAGTCACAATAACTAGCAGCGCTCCCTCCAGCCATGTGACGATAGGGTCACCAGGGCTTAACGGATAAGTGATTCTCTCATAAATTGATCAGGACAAGTGTATGGTGATTAGTCACCAACATAACCTTCCTCACGACTCTGGAGTCGTAACTATGGACAATGTCCCTTAGCCACGTGACTAACGGTCACCGGGGTCGTATACCTTGGTTATAGACATCTGGTCGTAGACCAGGCAAGCGCTTATAAGTTCTTTGACCTTAGGGTCGGTCCCGCGTTAATGCCATAGAGCCATTCAATGCGTGATCACCGACTTTAGAGTCGGTCCCTGACTAGTCAGTGTCTTAAACAGGTAATCAGCATTCATTATCATTTAATATGCAATCCACGTTCACATATAACAACCAACATGCCTCAATATCAAACCATGCACGTCATATACCTGTACAGGGTGCAACTGTATCCATACACTGTTTTCTTACCTCAAGTTCGAGCGAGAAGTATGATAAAGACGACCCCTGAGAATGATCGGTCTTTTAGTTCCTTAGCGGTTAACTAATCACAACCAATTATAACCTCCATTAATGAGAATCTGCAATAATAGGGTCTTAACCTAAGCACCACCCTCGAGACCTCGAAACATGCCCACACGGTGAGTAGATTCGATCCCGGGCCTTAAGGATTGAAACCCCAAGTCAAAAACCCTTAAAAACACTCAAAACGGGGTTTGGAAGGAACAGGGTAGCGCTACAGCGCTCAACCCCTAGCGCCACAGCGCTCTACAAAGAACCGCCCAAGTGCCTGAAAGGCTCCTGAGGAGCGCTATAGCCCTAGGGTGGGCGCTGTAGCGCTACCTCCAGGCCCAAACACCCCTGAACCGACCTTCTTCAACTTCTTCGATTCTAACTCGATTCCCAAGCTTCCAAAGCCTATTCTTGATGCCAAATAAACCCAAAAACCATCCCAACACACCCCAATCATCACAAGCATGGGAACCCTAGCCAAAACTCCCAACAAAACCATGAATTCACCCTAGAAAACTCAGCTGCAAAACAAAACTAAAACAGAGCAAACCAAAGAAAACCATGGTTAGAAACTTACCCAAAGCTCGGCTTTTGATGGTCTTCAATGGTGGAACACACTCCCAAACTCCCAAGGCTTGCTTCCCAAGCTTGAATCCTCAAAATTGGTTCAAAAACCACAAAGAACAGTGAGGAGAAGAAGGTACGGGAGAACTCTAAAGTATACTCTGTTTTCCATCACTTTCTTCAGTCATCAAGTGTTATATCTATCCTAGGGGTGAAATGTCCATTTTACCCCTAGGTCAATTAATACTTTCTAAAGGCTCCCAAGGGCATATCTAGTACTTCCCTCCTATCTCGTTAATCATAATTAACGCTCTCCAATTCCCGCTATTCTCAATAATCATAAACACCAATAATTCACATCCCGTTACCCTTAATCTCCCGGTAACATTCTAACCCTCAAAATCACCCCGAGACTCAACCCAAGTCCCGACACTTAAACCTGTTGTGACCAAACCGCTAATCAATAATCTACGATCGTCCCATGTCGAATAACTCGAACAAACCCACATCATAATGTGGTCTCAACATATATCATCGACATGCATACAATTAACATTATATTATAATATAATTCTCATAAACATGCATAAACACATTTAATGGCATAATTAAACAATCATGGCCCTCCCGGCCTACCAACCCGGCCGATAGGGAATCCGGGGCATTACACTAGACCTGACATACGTTATGCAGTAGGGATTGTCAGTCATTATCAGTCAAATCCAGGTTTGGAACACTGGATTACGGTGAAACATATTCTCAAGTATCTCAAGAGAACGAGAAACTATATGCTAGTATATTTGGGTAGTGACCTTGAGCCTACTAGATACACTGACTCAGATTTTCAATCAGACAAAGATAGTAGAAAATCTACTTCTGGGTCAGTATTCACTCTTGGTGGTGGATCAATTGTCTGAAGAAGCATTAAGCAATCCAGTATAGCTGATTCAACCATGGAAGTTGAATACATAGCAGCTTGTGAAGCAGCTAAAGAAGCAGTTTGGTTGAAAAAGTTCTACACGGATCTAGAAGTTGTTCTAGAAGTGGAGAAAGCACTTGGTCTTTACTGTGACAACAGAGGAGCAGTGGCTAATTCTAAAGAACCAAGAAGCCACAAGAGGGGAAAGCATATAGAGTGAAAATACCACTTAGTCAGAGAAATCGTACATAGAGGAGATGTGTCCATTCTGAAAATTGCATCAGAACACAACCTGGTAGATCCGTTTATGAAGATGCTTCCTGCAAAGCAATTTGAGGGTCATGTACATAATATGGGATTGAGAGAAATGCCTTACTTGCTTTAAGTACAAGTGGGAGATTGTTAGGAGTATGTCCTAAAATCATGTAAAAGATATTTATTATTTCAATGAATCAATAAATGCAATGGTCTATTATTGTTATATTTAGATTATTAAATTATTGTTTGAATAATTTTTTTTGTAAATATCAGAAAAATTCCATATTCATTATTGAGAATGTGATCTTGTATTAGTATGCAAGAATTAAGATCACATGAATGACTAAAAATAGTCAAAAACAAATTGAAGTTATGGAATTCTTTAATTAGGGTTGTAAGTACGGTTTACTGAGTATCATGTTGATACAAATAATCTAGATTCAGATTATTGATGTGGTAAGACATCCCGGTAAAGGTGCTTCATATCATATGATTATATATGACAATGACCGATATGAATAAAAGTCTTTATCCAAAAACCATTTAATAATAAAGATGTATAATTCATATCATAACTGATGATCATTTATAGATCAACTTAAATCATGAGTGTTCATGAACTCCTGTTTATGTTTATTAAATCTTTTGATTCATTCGTTAAGGTCTCTTCATAGATTGAGGCTAATGACTTTTGTTTTGGAGATTTCATATCATGGATGGCTGGGAACATGTATCATCAATACGGAATCTAATCTTTCCTAACAGATCGTATATTGGTTCCCTTAAGGGTTAATTCTGGAACCGAATGATTTTGAGCTCAAATCTATAATTAGATTATAGATTAATTATTCACTAGTGAATTAATAGTACTTAAGGAATAAGAAGTAAATTAGAAAGGTAAAATGGTAATTCTTCTATTCTAATTTATGAACTAATTAATTAGAGGGTTGAACTATTGTAAGATTGTTATATCAATGGACAACTTAAAATAAGATTTCTGTAAAAGTATATCTATAACAAAAAGAGTTCAATTCTGAATTTATAGTGGAGAAATATCAGAATTAATAAATTAACTATTATGATTAAAGATTTTAATTATTTATTTTTAATTTATTGGAGCTTAATGTTATAGGTCCATAGTCCCTGAAATGGCTCAAACAAACACTGACAAAGATAAATAGAAAAATGGCCAAAATGACTTATTTGATAAGTAAAATATTTTTCTATGCACTAAACATAATTATTGTATAGTTATGTGTAATTAATTAATTAAGAATTAATTAATTATTTGATTTAACAAACATATAATTAATTTTGAATTAATTTATTTTTGGGATTTTTTGTATTTAAATAATGATGAAAATTGGGAAAATTACATGCCCTCCCTGGCATGGATTGGGCGTGTAGCACAGTGAACAGACACTGTGCTACACACACAAGAAGATTCCAGGAGAATCTTAGTTCAACAATTTTAGGTATTCAAATATTAAATAAATAATAAGATATTTTAATATGATTAAAATATTATTATTTAAACAAAAATCTGATAACTGATTAGTTATTTTTAAATTGTTTAAAATAACTAATATTATTTATTTTAATATATATTGGATATATTAAATAAAGAATATCAGTTTTTTAGAGCGATAATTTTCAGAAATAGAAAATATATCGTGAAATCTCCCTGAGAGAAATAAAACAATGCTACAAGCATAGGTCATTGTTCTTCACAAATTTAGGTCCAAACTTTATCATATCTCATGTGTGGAGAACATCTGATAAATAGATTTTGCTTATTGTTTTATATAACGAGCCCACAATCGTTCTTTGTGTGTTGAGAACATTTTGGAAGATCTTGGTGTGAGATCTCAAGGATTTTGTCGTACAAAAAGATAGCAGCAAGGAAGGACTTGAAGTAATTTTCTATTCATCTCTTTGATTCAATATATATATGTATGTGAAGAAGTAGATCTAGAAATCTTATTGGGTTAAATTAACAATTTTGATTGTTGTCCCGCTGCGTATAATCTCTGATTTGATCTATAAAAACCAACAACTACTCCTTGGAAAGGAATACTCCAGAACGGGTTGGCATATCACCCTTTTTGGAGTTTTGCATATTAAAGCGTTCTAGGACCTTATCAATATAAGTTGCTTGAGACAGTGCCAAAGTTTTGTTCTGTCTCTAAGAATTTTAATGCCCATAACATACTTGGCTTCTCCCAAATCTTTCATTTGGAATTGTTCAGCTAACCAGCTCTTTATCTTTGATAATGATGTTACGTCATTTCCAATCAGTAATTATCATCAACATAAAGAACGAGGAATACTACTACACCATCTTTGATTTGTTTATAGACATAAGGTTCACTAACGTTCTGTTCAAAACCAAACGTTTTAATTGTGTCATCAAATCTAAAATTTCAATATTTATAAGCTTGTTGGAGTCCATAGATGGACCTAAGAATCTTGCAAACTTTTTGCTCTTGACCTTTTCCTTCGAACCCTTCTGCTTGAGACATGTAAATGGTTTCGTCAAGGTAGCCATTCAGAAAAGCTGTTTTGACATCCATTTACCAAATCTCATAATCCATGCATGCAGCAATGGACAAGATTATACGAATAGATTTTACCATGGCTACAGAAGAAAAGGTTTCTTCATAATCAACCCCTTCTTTCTGTGTGTAACCTTTGGCTACAAGCCTTGCTTTGAAAGTCTCTACTTTCCCATCCGCTCCTCTTTTCTTCTTGAATATCCACTTGCAACCAATGGATTTGATATTCTTAGGTGGATCTTTAAGAACCCAGACATAATTGGAATACATTGATTCCATTTCTTGGTTCATGGCTTCTTACCATTTGTCCTTGTCAGAATCATTCATTGCATCTTTAAATGTCAATGGATCGTCTTTGTTTGTGTCAGACACAAGCATTTGAACTTCATGTTCATAGCGTGTGGGTTGCTTACTAACCCTCCCACTATGACGAGGCTCTCTACTATTCTGAGTAGAACTAGCAGTTTCCTCTTGTCGTTTTTCATTGGTTATTGCTGGTGACTTTGCAACTTCATTCGAGACCATCTCCTCCAGTACAACCTTACTGCAAGGTTTATGGTTATTAACATAGTCATGCCCAAGAAAAGTTGCATTTGTCGATACAAATGTTTTATTTTCTTTTGGACTATAGAAAATTCCACCTCTAGTCTAACATGCAAACTTCAGAGCGTGATTCCAATTTCCCGGTCTTTGCTTTAAGCACGTGTTCAGGACACCCCCAAATTCAAAAATGGTGTAAATTAGGTTTAAAACCATTCCATAATTTCATGGGTGTCTTCTGGATAGACTTAGATGGAACAACATTCAATATGTATAGAGCACATTGAATTGCATAGCCCCAGAATGGCAGTGGTAATGATCTAACCATATCTAGTAATGTTCTGTTCTGTCTTTCTGAAACACCCTTTTGCTGTAGTGTTCCAGATGCTATGAGTTGGGATTGATTACCATGCTCACACAGATGGTCCTCGAATTCAAAATCCAAGTACTCTCCTCCTCGATCAGATCGAAGAACTTTTAGTGATTTACCTAATTTCTTTTCAACTTGTGCTTGAAATTCTTTGAACTTTCCAAAAGTTTCAGATTTTCTTTGCATTAAGTATAGGTAACCATATCTTGAATAATCATCAATGAAATTGACAAAGTATTCATAACCTCCCCTTGCTTATACATTAAGTGGACCGCGAACATCTGTATGTACCGGCTGAAGTGTTTCTGTAGCTCTTGAACCTTTAGCAGAGAAAGATCTCTTGGTCATCTTGCCTTCTAGACAGGATTCACAAATAGGGAGAGATCCAATAGATAGTTCTCTTAAAGGACCATCCTTTACAAGCCTATTAATTCTGTCTAGACCCAATCTCAAGTGCCACATATATGTTTCACTATTGGAATTAGTCTTTTGTCGTTTAATAGATATAGGATTATCTGTTTTAAATAATTCAGAATTATAAGCAGATTTCTCTTTAACTTGCAGTTTATATAAAGCCCATCAATAGATTTTGCAGAACATATCTTAAAACCATATCTTGAAATAACAATCGAATTATTATTAAAAGAAATTTGAAAACCTTGTTCATGCAACATAGAAACAGAAATTAAGTTTCTAGAAAATCCAGGAATATAATAAAGATTCCTTAAAACAAGAAATTTATTCTTCTTAAATTCCAGACGAGCTGTTCTAACTACTGCTGGAGAGACAATCTGACCACTGCCTACCCTCATAGTCACCTCTCCATCAGCAAGCTTCCTTATCGAACTAAGAATCTATAGAGAAAAACAAACATGGTTAGTGGCTCCTGAATCTACTATCCAAGATGAGGAATTGTCTTCCATTAAACAAGATTCTAACAAAAGTAAATCAAATTTACCTTACTTTTTCTCTTTTAGGTCAGCAAGATACTTTGGACAGTTTCTCTTCCAGTGACCATCTACTCCACAATGAAAACAAGTCCCTTTAGGGGTCTTCTTTTTGGAGCTTTTGGTGTTCTTGTTCTCTTTGCCTTTGGATGAATTTTTAGGCTTCTTTGAATTCTTGTCTTTTTCTTTCTCCTTGTCCTTTCCATTCCCATTTTTCCTCTTTTTGGTTTTAGCCTTTGAAGACGATGGGTTAGAATCAGCAACATTTGCTTCTCCTTCTTTCTCAGAACCTTTGTTAAGAGATTCATAAGTTTTCAATTCATTCAACAGCTGTGTCATGTTATATGATAATTTTTTCATGACATAGTTGGTTGTGAAACCTTTAAAAGCTAGAGAAGGTGATTCAAGTATAATGCTTACTTGATTCCTTTCATCAGTGATTGCCCCATGGATAATGGCATCGTGCATTATATTGATCATGTCTAATACATGTTCTTTGACAGAAACTCCTTTCTTCATTTTCTTGGTCATGTAGGATCTGGTGGCCTCATGCCTGCACTGATCTAACTGCTGCCCAAAAATATCTTGAAGGGTATCCCAGATCTCATAAGCATTTTTAGTGTTCTCAAACTTCAATCTGAGCATATCGCTCATACTCGCAAGCATATAACACTTTTCTTTGTTGTTTGATAAGATCCAATTATCAAACTTTTCCCTTGCAGTTTTGGCAGTAGTAGCGGGAGGGACTTCAGGACATTCCTTAGTTAAGATAAATTTGTGGTTCTCACATATTAATACAATGTTGAAGATTTTCATTTCATGTATTTTTCACTAGTCAATTTTTCATTTGCAAGTAAAGAAGATACAGGATTTGAGCTAGACATGATTGCTGAAAATAAATAAATAAACAAAAAATGAATTCATGCATATAATAAATATCAGTTATTTTCAGAATAGCAAACATGATGCATAAATGCAACAATTAAAGAACACATAAAAATAATTACTAATTCCACGATTAATTAATTTGAACATTAATGGACCAGCCTTAGGGCAGGTCAGACTAATTCCAAATTAATTTTGAGATAAGTTCTCAAATTTATAAGTGAAAACTCAAATCAATATTTATCTTTTGACTCATAAACAACCGCTTGTTTGGTCAAGAATACACTAGTCCGTTCGAAAGCCTAATGTACCTTGTGAGTGTAAGCCATTATTTTAGATCAATGACTTAACTCAAGAGTGTGCCTTAGGGTCAGTCAAACTTGAAATATATCATTAAATCCTATTCTTGAAAAAGAAGTTTGCCTTGAGAATAACACAGTCGAAAGCCTTCCTTAGGGGGACACAAGCAATGGTGTTGCGAGACCCTCTCCATACTACCTCGGTGCCAACTAATAATGGAGACCATGGAACTTATTGTCATAACTCCCTTTCCCACTCACTATTTAAAAATATGTGCTTTCTCAAAACATCCTATGCTTTTTAATTGGTTTGTAAAAATAAAGTGATCTATTTTTACCAAATGATATTCTAATAATTACTAATCAAATTAAACAAAATTAAAATTATAGAACTATGCCCTAATTAATTCAATTTTAATTTGCTATAATTACTAGGAATGTCGTTTATTATTTAATAAAACAATATTATTAAATACTAGAAATTAAACAACTTTTAAAATCTATTTCCACTCTTGAACTAGTTAAAACTAGATTTATTATTATATGGTCCATCACATAAAGCATATAATCACAAAAGGACAATCCTAAGACATGTTTCCACTCATATGAGATGCACGCATAATTTTAAATATTGTGTGGGTTATATGTGTGGCATGTAAAAAATGCATGATAAAGTATTAAACAATTTACTCACATTCAAATATTTAAATTACAACACTTGCTAAAATATACACAAAAATGTAAGAGACTAAATAAAACCTAAAGAGATCTCTATCTTCAACTTTGGGCATTTACAAGCAGTCTTGATCCTTTAAGCCATTTATCCATTTAATTTTGAATTAAAATAGCTTTTAATTATCTTAAACAAATTTTAAGAATAATTAACTTGGGCTTTAATGCCCAATAAGTTATTAGGCCCAATTTTGAATTTGGGCTCATACAATTAATTCAAAATAAAACAATTTTAATTATGAGCTAAAATTAATTAGGCCCGTAATTTAAATGAATAACTTTAGATACAAGCCCTAGGGTTTAGAAACCCTAGGGGCGGCTGCATGGGGTGGCTCGGCAGGGCACAACAGCTGGGAGGTGCGCGACTGCTGGCTGGCGCATGGGCGCACGGGGTTCGTAGGCTCAGGGTGATCGGCTGGGCGAGGTGCGCAGGGGCGCACGGCTGGGCGAGGCTCGGAACCCGGGGATCGGGCCTTACAGAATTTTTTCAAATAATTTAATGCAGAAACTTAAATTACAAAAGATTTCTATGCCCCAAAATGACTTACATTTTTCATCTATAAATTTAAGAACAATTGATAAACCCAAAACACCATATACTTAACGACCCTTAAGAATAACTTTAAACATACATACAACCATCCATTCACATATATTACAATAATATAAGAACGCATATTATGCTCACACAATAATTAATGTATGCAGGGATTAATGATCGCTTTGATACCAATTGTTAGGAACGAGTTTCCTAATGCGCAGCGGAATGGCAGTGGGTTTGACCCAGTGTACAATAAAATTTTTGTAACATATTTAAACTACCTTTAAATATGCGAATCCATTAATATACATACATTAATCATAAGCAAGAAAAGAATAGAAAAAATGCCTCTTGATGCCTATCAAGTGTCCTTGCTATATTTTCGTAATTTGAATGAACTTCCTATCCAAGCTACTCCCAGGCACTCACACCAAGATCTTCCACAACATTCTCTACACCTCAAGAAGTGTGTGGGCACTTAGAGAATAAAGGTTGGTTAATTTCTTATTAAACTTGATGTACTCAACACATGAGATCAAGAGAATAAGACCTAAAATTGGTTCTTTATCTTTTTCAGGGAAAGATAGAAAAGTATCGTTATTTTTCACAAAGCGAATTCTTGAGTGTGTGTTTATTTTCTGATATTCAAATTTATCTTTTAAAAGAAAATATTCAAAATTTTAAAAAATAAATATGTAACAAATTTACAATTTATCTTTTAATTAATTAATTATCTTAATAATGAAAATATCCAAAAACTAACTTTTGAATTTTCCATTAATTAATTAATTAAATAAATAAAATTGAAAAATCTATCGCTGAAAATCTGTGCAGTACATGCCACACACAGTCCATGGACTGTGTGTGGTCGTGTACTGCACAGATTTTCAACGATAGATTTTTCAATTTTATTTATTTTAGGGATATTTGATTTTTCTATTTTTATTTAATTATTTTATTCAAACTACCTTGTTAGATAAAAAATCTAACAACGAGATAATTAATTAAAATTTGAATTAAATATCTTTTTAACTAATTATCAAATATAATTAATTATTTGAATAAATATCAATCTTTTAAATTCAAATCCAATTTGAACTTATCAGATTATTATCTCCCACTCAAATAAATATATTTAATTAATTCTACCAATTAATTAAAACCAATATAAAATTCGAAATTAAATATTTAATTTATTATAATTTTGAAAATTATAATTAATTAATTGTTTAATATAATTTTGAAAATTAATTTAAATATTTAACATAATTTCAAAAATTATAAAATAATTAAATATTAATTAATTTTGTTAATTACAACTAATTTGTAATTAATTAATCACTATTATAAAATAATTGCATATTTGGCCCGAAGAACAAATTTCTTCTTAAATATGTCTTTCAACCATTTTCCCCTTTATATCAACTCTTGCATTGAATAGTGTTGATAGAGCTGCTATGGGGACCTATGGACCTATAATTCCAAGCTTCAATAAATTTGAGATTATTCATTAAACTCTTTAATAAAATAATCTTAATTTATTATTCTCATGGTTACTTCACTATAAATATGAGACTGCACTCTTGTAATTATAGACATTTCATATACTGAGTACTTTATAAAATAAAGTGTCCATTGATATAATCATTTTATACAAATTAACCCTCTAATAATGGTCCATAATTAACCGGGAAGAAAATTACCGTTTTACCCTTTTAATTATATCTTGTTCCTTAAGTACCATTGACTTTACTAGTGAAGGTTCATTCATAACTAAATTATGAATTTGAGCTCAATAACCTTTCAGTCCCAAAAGTCAATCTTTATGAGAACTATTATTCAATCTTGTTGACCCTCGATTTGGCCAACGACACGGAGTCAAAATAACGACAAAGAAACAAAAAGGAAATTAAGAATGAAATCAAATGGGAAGAAGGTGACACATACGATTTATAGTGGTTCGGCCCCAACGGTGTGGTAATAACCTACGTCCACTTAGTGTATTTATTGATGTTGAATCCTAATGCCGTGATCAAAGAACTAGGGTTCTTGAGTTTCACTAGCCTTAAGAGAATTACAGCTTTTCAGTGGATAATCACACTATGCTCTCTCTATCAATATTCAAGTTCAAGGTTCAAAGGTCAAAAAGTCTCTTCCTTGAGCCCTCTCATGCATATTTATAGGCTCAATGGGGTTACATGGGCCAATAGGCCTTAATTATCCTTAATATCAGCGTATCAAGGCAATAAAAAAAAAAGATCATAAATGTAGTTATTACAAGATTAGATATCTTTAAAGGAAATAAACTGAAGCATGCGACCAGACTGGTCGCATCTTATCGCAAAAATTGATGAAGAAAAAGACATCTGGTCGATAGGCGAACAACATCCCTTCACTTTAACATTGCCACGTGCCAACCACATGTAATAAAATCTTGCCACGTCATCATGAGTCATTTTTGGGTAAACATTTGCCCCCAAGTTTATTTTATTGTGACCAGCATAAAGTAAACTTAGGAGACTGATCCTTCAAATACCCCACCAAATCTGTCAGAGCCGCCCATGCCTTCTCGAAAAAGGCAACCAATCATGTCTTTTCAGTTTCCAAAAAGTTGTTTGACGGCTATTGCGTTTCCCTTAATCTCATTATTACCTCGTTTACAGTGCCACGATCAATATAAATAACCCATCCTTTTCATTTTTTTCCCTTTTACTGATCCCTTTGCCTTTAAGAACTCTGAAGAACAAAGCAAAACTAAACCCAGAAAAGTGTGTCGATCCACAGTGGGCCTGTCCGATTTTCTGAAATCCTCTCGATCCTTCATCCAAGTAAGTCTTCTAATCAATTCTTTTATGTTACGTTGTGTCGTGCAATGCCTGTTTTCCTTCATTTTTTATTTATGAGTTCTTGAATATCTCTGTCAGTTCTTGCAAAATGGTTTTGGGGTAAATGGGTATATTGATTTGTGCTAAGTTTGGTAGGAAAATAACACTTTCCTAGGATGATGAATTAGTTTGGTAGTTAGGATTATAACTTTAGGGCGTGAAATTGAAGTAAAAATTCGATTTCTAAGCTTGTAGAAAAAACTGGGTTTTTCCCGCCCCTTCAGAGTCGAAAAGTTTTTCCTGAAAAACTTTTCACTTCAGCTTTTTAATCCATTTTCCAAACTGTTCGCTTGAAATGTAGTGTTTCTTGTCAGAATGTTGCTGGTCGTATAAAAGCTTAACTTTTATACAGAGTAACGTTATTCCAACTTTTAAACACTTGATCCTTTTGGCCATTAGATTCTCATCTCCCCTTTCTGTTCGCAGATTTTCATGCAAGATCCGTGTGGAGGTGAGAGGCCAATCGACGACGATCTGTTAGCAAAAATGCTCAAGGACAAAGAACAACCATCGTTGCTAGTTCTAGAAATCATTTTTTCTCGAATTCCCCCAAACAGATCTCTTTCTAGTACATCGAAAATGGGTAGAGCAAAATCCGCTGCCCAGAAAAAGAAAACATCAAAACCTTCTGAAAATCGCCCTGCTTCTCGGGCTGAGATTCCTTCGACCAGTGGTAGAGCAGAAACCACTGATCTCGAAATCCTAACATAGGCTTGTCTCCGCAATACCATTCGACTAGACGTCGAATGGTACCTTGCTACCCCTAGTGATAACTCTAGGATTTAGAGTTATTTTCACATCTTTAAACTTAATTTTCAAACCAAAACAAAAGAGTAATGAATTGTAAGTAGTGTAATTGTGTCCATTTAGTGTATATTTGTATCAAGGGACTGTGTATCTGTATTATCATATTTTTCTTAGTGATTTATGTAGTTTCGTGTTTATGTTAATCAGGAAAGGAGGCTAAAACAGGTGATTGGGAACTTTGGATCATGAAGAGGAACAATTCTGGAAAGAGCATGTTGCTGTACTCTTAATGCTGTAGCAAACCTATCGTAGCAATTGGCAAGGGCCAGAAAAAAGAAAATCGTGACAAAATTCCAGCTGGACTTAATGAGGAATAAAGGATGCCTAAGTGGCGAGATTGCTGTACAATGAGTCAGCTGGATGGTGTGGCAAAGGACAAGAGGGCACAATTGACTTGGACTTACTAATTAGGGTAAACAAAGTACCCTAAAAAGAGGGCAGCCGAAAAGAGAAGGACACACACCCATCATTTTTTAGAATTCTGGATATTTTCACGGAAGAAAAGTACAGAGAGAAGCAAAAAGAAAGAAGAAGAAGGGAGTACGAAATAGGAGAGAAAAAGAAGGCAGACGCCTAAGGGGGACTAGAGCTCAACACTCAATTCTCTCTAATCTCTATTTCTCTTTAATTTTGTATTATTTTCTCATCTCAATTTCTGTTCAAACTTCATGGAAATATTCTGTACTGGTTTTATGTTTATAATTTCAGCTATGAACTACCACCCAAATCTATTTTTCTCATATCTGAAATCCACCTAGAATTCTTTCATTTTAATCTCTGATTTTTAGTTTAATTAAATTGCTCATTTACATTTATTTTCAGAATTAATTACATAGCTTTTCTCTTGATTTGGTTACTGAATTGTAAATTGTTATTAGTTGATATTGCATTTATTTAGTTTAAAAGTCCCTGTGGAGACGAACTTTGATACTGTATCACTGTATTACTTGTTGCCGACTGTGTATACTTGCGCATATTTTAATCGTTAGAATCCCCCTAGCACGATCACTGCTAGGATTATAAGTAATTTCCTCATAAAGTATGGACTTTCTGGGGTAACTTTATTTCTTCCTACCCTCGATCAACGGGCAAACCTGCCTGGTGGTGCTTTTAGCGCCTGGTCGAGGTAGCACATTGAGGCAGGAGCAATCCTGCCTCTTCATCCTTACTTCCAGGGAGTGACCAATTACTTCGGGGTTTCTCCCTTTCAGATAACTCCAAAGGGGTATAGAATGCTTTCCGCACTCTATATCCTTTACAGCCGTAAAAAATGGTCTATCCCTTTGCCTCACGAGATTAACTACCTGTTCGATCTCAAATCTAACCCCAACCAAGACAGCACGGGGTTCTTTCATCTCTGCCACCAGGAAACGAACTGCACCTTCCTAAGTGAGACTATCTACAAGTCTAATGTAGGAAAGTACCACCATGAGTACTTCTTAACCACCGACCTGGTTGCCAACAACCTAGCCTTCACTCAAGTAGGTAACCTCTTCATTCTCATGGTCGTTTATTTTCTTTCATTTTATCGGCATTTTCCTTAGAAAATTAGTTCTCTTCAGGTCCATGGCTGCGACCAGCTCCTACTCCAAAAATGGAGCTTCAAGCAGCGTTATTGGCTAGCATGACTGACGTAGAAAAACGCGTCAAACAACTGGTCACTGAAGCCAACCTAAGACTGGTCGGGCTTTTGGCACCTCACCAGGATGTGAAGGAAACCACTACGGGGAGTGCCACTAATGAAGGAGATCCCGAGCAGCACCCAGATGTGTCATAACCACCAAGGAGGAGGACAACTAGTGTGACAATCAGGGAACCCTCCAGCACCCCGCGAGTAGATGCTCCTTGGGCCCCTTGAGGGAAGGGCAAGAAGAAGGTCTCCGAGCCTGTCTCTGAATCCTCAAACGAGAACGGTACTAATCTCTCACTTTTAGATAGTTTGCCTATTCCTAGTCACTTATTTGATGGGGACGGCAACTTTAAGTACACTCCCACTTTAGATTTAGACTTCTTCATGCCAGAGAGTGAGTGTAACACTAGTAAAGTATATAATGTAGCGACCAGTAATTATAGCTCGGGTATTTTACTTACAATTGCCTTTGTTTCCTTCTTTGACATAGCACACTCATTTATTTATACTGTCTAATTTTTCGTGTACTTGCCTTCTTCCAGACATGCCATCCGAAGATATGTTCGGTCTATATAATGCGCCTGATACTCCTGTGAGCAAGAAGAAGGCGAGCAGGCGGCATCGCGGGGAGTGCAGCAAAGAGCCTCCAGCAAAGAAAACCCGCACTGAGGAGCCTCCAGTAGCAGGTCCTTCGAAAAATACAACACCACCTCCATCTCCCCTCGAGCAGCAATCTCCGCCTGCACCAGTCGGGTCGACCCCTCATGCACCGGCTCCTATCGATCAGACACAGCCAGCTGCCCCTGTTCAAACAGGGGATGACTTATTGAGCCGCGCTCTAAGATCGGCCAAGGATAGGATGACAAGGATCCTGAGGCACGAGCGCAGCCGAGAAGCCATGGCTGGGACAGAGTTGATGGATGTCAACCAAATCTTGAACCACACACTAAACGAGCTTGCCAGTGTAAGTTTTCTCTTCCTGTTGAGACTCGATCTTTTTATCTATTATAGTCATTTTAACTTTTGTCTTGATCACAGGCAATGCTGACCGTGATTGCTAGCCGGCTCTGCTCAGGGATCATTACTGAGCAATCCAAGGCATTCGAGCATCGACACGCTGAGGAGATTAAGGTCATTGAAGCGAAATATAAAGAGCAGCTTGAGGCGGCTCAAAAGGCAAATGTGGCATTGCTCGAGGAGAAAAATAAACTGGCCAAGGAGATGGAGCAACATCAGGCTGCTCTGAACAAAGCCCTTGAGGCAAAAGAGAAGTACAAAGAGTCCCCCCTCACCAATTTTCGCAAAGCCAAAAGACTCGAGGCGGACCTGATCGAGAGCAGGCAAGAGGCTGATAAGTTGGAGGCTCGCATCAACAAACTTGAAAAAACCAACGCCAGCAATCTGGAGAGGTACAAGGGCGCCATGTCCAAGTGCTTCTATGATTTCTGGAAAGACAACCAAGGGGCCGATTTCAGCTATCTCTCTGAGCGCATGAGGAAAACAGAAATAGCCCAGTGCGTTGCTCGCTTGGAGGAAGAAGAGAGAGCGAAAACCCCAGCCTTGCCCGAGATCTCCTTGGCCACTGGCATTGAAGGCGCAAAGAATGAAGCCGAAGCTGGAGTCGACCAGGAAAATCCACAAGACCCTCCTGCCTCATGATTATATATATTTATATTTTTTTTAATCTGTACTTCAAGACAATTATATTTATTGCTACACGGGCAGCTTTAACTTTTAATAGACAATTACATCCGAGCAGTAAGTGCTCACGGTGTAAAAGGTTTCCTTTTTGATATTATAATACTTGCATTTTATTATAACATCTATTCGCATGATCGAACTTAGCATAGTACTTTGGTTTGATTTAAGAAAATACAAAATTTTGAAAAATACTCTAAGTACCGTAGCATGCTTTCACTTATTTTGCTCGTGTGTTTTCATACCTGTTGATATGCTTTGCTTACTAGGTACCTTATATGCCCCCCAAGTGATGGAGGAGCTTTAGGTCCTCAGTCACTTGCCTTGACCGAAACCTATTCGAACATATCTGCTCGTAATAAAGACTTGTAAAAATGATAGTACAGCAAAATAACACACGTAATGAGTAAATACTTGTAATAAATACAATAGTTGGCAAGAATGACTGGCAGCGCACAATCCCTTTTATTTCTCATAATAAATGGATAAAACATGTCTGTACGAGGGATCAACAAAATGATCTTACACTTATAAGCGATCAGTCACATAAAATGACCAATCTTTTTTCATAACTTGTAAAAAGTAAAATTAATACAAGTAAATTCTTTAAGAAGAATTGTTTATTGATAGTACTTGCGCATGTGTTCTCCATTCCAATAGCGAGGAATGAGATCTCCATTTAAGCGAGCAAGTTTGTAAGTGCCTGGATGGAGGACTTCTTCAATTTGGTATGGTCCTTCCCAATTAGGCCCGAGTACTCCAGCAGCCTGGTCACGAGTGTTGAGGAAAACCCTTCGAAGTACTAGATCTCCAACATTGAATTTCCTTTCGCATACTTTAGAGTTGAAATACTGGGCGACCTTTTGCTGGTAAGCTGTTACTCGGAGTTGGGCTTGCTCTCGCTTTTCGTCGACCAAATCTAGAGATTCCATCAATAGCTGGCTATTAGAGCCTTGATCGTACGTTATTCTTCGATGCGATGGCAGATCTAACTCAACAAGCAACATAGCCTCATATCCATAAGCTAAGGAAAATGGAGTATGGCTTGTTGTTATTCGATGGGAAGTTTTGTACGACCAAAGGACTTCAGGCAATTGCTCTTGCCATGCCCCCTTCGCTTCCTCAAGCCTTTTCTTCAGAGTATCCTTTAGCGTTTTATTGACTGCCTCGACCTATCTGTTTGCTTGAGGGTGAGCAACTGAAGAAAAGCTCTTGATAATTCCATGTCGCTCGCAAAAATCTGTGAACAGATCACTATCAAACTGGGTGCCGTTGTCTGAGAAAATTTTTCTTGGCAATCCATAGCGACACACAATGTTTTTTTCTACGAAATCTAGCACTTTCTTGGTTGTTATGGTTACAAGTGGTTCAGCTTTGGCCCATTTAGTGAAGTAATCGATGGCCACTACGGCGTACTTGACGCCGCCCTTTGTTGTAGGCAGAGATCCGATTAGATCTATACCCCAGACTGCGAATGGCCACAAACTTTGCATCTGTTTTAGCTCATTAGGGGCTGCTCGTGGAATTTTGGAGAACCTCTGCCATTTGTCACACCTCCGCACAAATTCCATCGAGTCTTCATTCATTGTTGGCCAGAAATATCCTTACCTTAGGATCTTTTTTGATAAACTCTGCCACCCAGCATGGTCCCCACAAAAGCCTTCGTGAACTTCTCTCATCAATTCTTTGGCCTTCTCTTTCGAAATACACTTGAGGAGTGGCATTGAGTACCCACTTCGGTACAAGATTCCATCGACCAGAATATACCTAGCAGCCTGCCGCTGAAGGGTCCTGGCTTTGTTTCTGTCTGTTGGCAACACACCCTTCGTCAGGTACACTGTGTAAGGTGCCATCCATGTATCCACCATTCAAATCACCAAAGAGGTCCCTTCCACTTGGATGCTTGGTATAGATAGTCATTCAACTGGCACTATGTTTAGGGTGTCAGCATCCTTGGCACTCGCCAACTTAGCCAAAGCATCAGCGTTTGAATTTTGGTAGCAAGGTACTTGCTGAAGAGTGTACTTATCAAACTGCGCCAATAGATCCTTCGCTTTATTCAAGTAAGCGACCATTTTTAAACCTCAGGCCTGGTATTCTCAAATGATTTGATTGACCACTAACTGAGATTCACTATAGATATCAAGGGACTTTATGTGCATGCTTCTAGCTAACCGTAATTCTACGGGCAGTGCTTCATACTCGGCTTCGTTGTTAGAAGCAGTGAAGTTAAATCTGATTGCGTAGTGAAATTGATGCCCCTCAGACGTTATCAAAATCACTCCTGCTCCTGCGTGGTGCTCATTAGAAGAACCATCTGTAAACAACTTCCAGAAAGGAGTTTGGCTTTGAGTCTCCGGCTCTTCAAGCCCTTATGGCTGCTCGGTGTCTGGAAGCCCAGTGAGTTCTGCGACGAAATCAGCTAGAGTCTAGCCTTTTATCATTTCTCGTGGCAAGTAAGAGATATCAAATTGTCCAAGTTCGACCGCCCACTTCAATAATTGGCCTGCGACTTCTGGTTTCTGTAGAACTTGCCGTAGAGGTTGGTCAGTCAAAACTGTGATTGGGTGAGCTTGGAAGTATGGCTGTAATTTTCTGGAGGCTAAGATCAGGCAATAGGCTATTTTTTCAATAGGTGGATACCGCAACTCCGCTCCTATTAGCCTCTTTCTTACATAATAAATAGCCTTTTGCACGCCCTCCTCCTCTCTTACTAGGACAACACTAGCAGCATATTCTGTGATCGCTAAGTAGAAGAACGAAGTTTCTTTATCAACCGGCTTTGATAGAATCAGTGGCTGTGACATGTGAGTCTTTAAGGCTTGAAAAGCCTGTTCACACTCCTCCGTCCATTCGAATTTCTTGTTGCCTCTGAGTAGATTAAAAAATGGGACGCATTTGTCTGTCAATTTGGAAATAAATCTACTAAGAGCAGCAATTCTTCTAGTCAAGCTTTGAACATGTCTGATTTTTTTTGGCGATTTCATATCGACCAAGGCTTTTATCTTCTCGAGATTGGCTTCAATTCCTCGTGAGTTTACTATAAATCCCAAGAATTTCCCTGATCCAACTCCGAAGGAACACTTGAGGGGATTCAACTTCATCTGGTATTTGTTCAAGACGTTGAAGCACTCTTGCAAGTCCCCTATGTTTCCTTCTGCCTTCTTCAACTTAACTAGCATGCCGTCGACGTATACCTCCATGTTTGTTTCGATCAGCTCCTTGAACATGTGATTGACTAGTCGCTGGTAAGTTGCACCAGCATTTTTCAAATTGAAGGGCATTACCTTGTAACAGTAGAGCCTTGTATCGGTCCCAAAGCTAGTGTGATCCTCGTCAGGGGGATGCATACTGATCTGATTGTATCCGGAGTGTGCATCCATGAATGAGAGAATCTCGTGCCCTGCAGTGGCATCGACCAGTTGGTCGATTCTAGGGAGTGGGAAACAATCTTTAGGGCACGCTTTATTAAGGTCTGTGAAATCCACGCATGTTCGCCACTTGCCATTCGGCTTGGGAACAAGCACGGGATTAAAGACCCATGATGGATAAAAAACTACCCTGATGAATCCATTCTCCTTTAGCTTCTCGACTTCTTCCTTTAGAGCCTTTGATCTATCTTTTTCGAGTAGCCTCCTCTTCTGTTGTACTGGTGGAAACCTCTTGCCTACGTTCAGGCCATGGCTAATAACTGCAGGGTCTATTCCAACCATGTCTTTATTCAACTAGGCAAAGACTTCCTGGTTTTTCCTTAAAAATTTCACCAGTTTTTGTTTCGTTGTTGTCTCTAAGTTTTTACCGACTTTCACAACCCTGGTCGGATCTGCGTCATCGAGTTGGACCTCTTCAAGGTCCTTGATGGGTCCTAACTTTTCATCAAAATCCCCGAAGCGAGGATCCAAATCTCTATCCTCACTTTGGGCAACACCCTATTTGGTGACACAATCACCTGATTGGGCTTGTACATCACTGGCGGTTTGCAACTCCTTTCCGGCAGTTTCCCTCGACCCACCTTTCTTCGCCTTTGATATTGAGGCATTATAGCACTCCCTCGCTTCTCGCTGGTTTCCCAACACGCATCCTATCCCTGCGTCGGTTGGGAATTTCATGGCAAGGTGCCATATCGAGGTAACGACTCGTAGGTCGACCAAGATTCGCCTTCCAATTACATCATTATACGCTGAAGGACAATCAACTACTATGAAAGTAGTGAGCAATGTTCTGTTTGCAGGCACAATTCCTACTGTAACTGGGAGTCTAATCAACCCTGTCGGGGCGAGCCCTTCGCCAGAAAAACCATATATGGTTTGGTTGCACGGCTCCAGGTCCTTTACGGACAACTTTATCCTTTCCAGTGAGGACTTGTACAAGATGTTGACTGAGCTTCCTGTGTCAACCAACACCCTTTTGACCATCATGTTGGCAATTTGGATGTCAACGACCAGCGGAGTGTGGGAATCAGACGTGTTGAGCATCATCTTCTGAGAAGTTTATGAACTCCTCCTCTGTTCGAGCTTTATTTGGTGCTCAATCCTCCACACTCATCATCTTGATGTCCTAGTCGTGGCGTAAAGTTTGAGCGTATCGCTCCCTTACTTTCCCACTATCCCCTGCAATGTGTGGGCTGCCACAGATGGTGAGTAACGTTCCTACCACAGGAGCTGGCTGTAAAGGTGGTGAGTGTTGGCGTACAGGCGCCTGCTTGTTGCCACCCAGAGCCTCTCGTTGAGATCCTCCTGTGGCTCGTGCGTATCTCCTTAAGTGTCCCTGCCTGATCAGGAACTCGATCTCATCCTACAACTGGTTACACTCATTGGTATCATGTCCGTAGTCGTTGTGGAAATGACAGAATTTTGTTGTATCTCTCTTGGAGATATCATTCCTTATAGGCGTTGGTCGCTTATAAGGGACATTAGAGCTGGTCGCTTGATAGACCTCTACTCTTCTCTCGATAAGGGTCATATAGTTGGTGAATCTTGGCTCATATCTATTGCCTTTGGGCATTTATTTTGAGATGTTGACGGCTCGTTGCCCGCCATATTTCCACCATTTCTACCGTTCCCATTCCTGTTATCTTTGTCGTTGCCATTGGGTTTATCCGACCCATTGGCGGCTTTGGCGGGATCTTCCTTTGGTCCCTTCTCTTTTGTAGGTGACTTCCCCTCATTGGCAATCGCATCTTCGAGCTTGATGTATCAATTAGCTTGATCCAGGAATTCCTGGGTACTTCTTACCCCATTCTTTCTCAGGCTGCTCTAGAGGGGGGAATGACGTCTAACCCTGGCAGTAAGGGCCATCATCTTTTCCTCATCGCCCACTGTTTTGGCTCCAGCTGCTGCTCGCATAAAGCGTTGGACATACTCCTTTAAGGGCTCTCCCTCCTTTTGTCGTATCTCGACCAGCTAGTTGGCCTCAGTGGGGTGTACGCGATCCGCATAGAATAGTCCGTAAAATTCCTTCACGAACATTTCCCAGGATACTATACTTGCAAGAGGAAATTTAAAGAACCACTCCTGGGCGGTGTCAGACAGTGTGGCGGGGAAGATCCTACAGCAGCCATCGTCCGACACCTTCTAAATATCCATTTGTATCTCAAATTTGTTGACATGAGATACTGGGTCCCCGTACCCATCAAAGTTTGGCAGTACTGACATTTTGAACTTGCTTGGGGTTTTGCCACAGCAATCCTCTGCACAAATGGAGTGCCTCTCCTCCAGTCGTACTCTATGTGGGATGTCTGGCTCCTGACCAGCTGCTGTACTGCCTGGTTCAGAGCATTAATTTGAGCGTGAACCGCGTCTGGGATTGCTGGGGAGACTGGTGCTGGAGCAGCGTACTCATCGTGCCTCTTCCATTTTTCGTTGAGTATGTCCCTGAAGTCATCATCCCTGTGCCTTTGCTTGCTAACTCCTAGCTGATCAAAGACGTTATGCTGTCTGGGCTGCCCCCCAGCGTTATGGCTTACAGGCCTATTGTCTCTTGGTGGGGGATTCCTGTCTCCACCTCCTTCCTCATCCCTTCGACCAGCATTCACCCTGCCGTAATTGGCCTCATTGTAGTGACGACCGTCTCTAAACTGTGGTCGACTTTGGCGCGACCGACTGGTCATGTTGTTTCCTCCTCTGGTTGGAATTTCTCGAGCGTCAGGGGGAGGCCTGCGCTGGTCGTTGGGTCCCCGTGCATTATTATTCAATGGGGGGCCTCTAACCGTAGAGCCTGACTCGTTATAACTCCTATTGGCAGAAGGACGTTGCCCCCTGCTTAGTGGATTTGGCTCATTGTCCCCTGGGTGTCTAGGGCTACGGGGCGGCTGCCCGGCCCTATTCTACCTCTGGCGCTGGGAATTACCGCAACTAGCCTGAGAAGGTGCTTGTTGCTTAGGATCCCAAATTGGGACATCATCCTGAGCAACAGGTGGCTGCTCCAGCCTTTGTGGGCTTGTTGGCTGGATCGGAGGACTCAGATTTGGGGCCCGTTGTGGTGGTGCACTTGGTGGCTGATCTGGTTGAGAGGCCGGCGCAGCATGCCCTCTGGCCAATTGAATGGCTACTTCAAGAGCGGCCGTGGCATCTCTTTGCCGACGATCCATTTCTGCCTGCCGCTCATTTAGCTCCTGACGCTGACGCTCAATCTCTCTTTGTTGCCGTGCCAAGGTCTCTGCCACATTTTCTTGATTGGCCCTCAGACTGGCCAACTCATCCTGGAACACGCCTAGTGTTACCCTTAGCATCTCGGAATCAATTTCCTCCTCTTCAAAATCCAAGTGTGGTTCATTTTCAGCCACATTTGGAGGAGGAGGTTGAGATGATGCAGCGCCAGCAGCCTGTCCAGCTTTCTTGGATGTCTTCGCCAGTTGATTTTCTTTAAGATACTTGAGTTCAGCTCTCAATGAAAGCACCAGAATGTTGACCCTCGATTTGGCCAACGACACAGAGTCAAAATAACGACAAAGAAACAAAAAGGAAATTAAGAATGAAATTAAATGGGAAGAAGGTGACACAAATGATTTATAATGGTTCGGCCCCAACTGTGTGGTAATAACCTACATCCACTTAGTGTTCTTATTGATGTTGAATCCTAATGCCGTGATCAAAGAACTAGGGTTCTTGAGTTCCACCAACCTTAGGAGAATTACAACTTTTCGGTGGATAATCACACTATGCTCTCTCTATCAATATTCAAGTTCAAGATTCAAAGGTAAAAAATTCCCTTCCTTGAGCCCTCTCATGCATATTTATAGGCTCAAGGGGGTTACATGGGCCAATGGGCCTTAATTATCCTTAATATCAGCGTATCAAGGCAATAAAGAAAAAAGATCATAAATGTAGTTATTACAAGATTACATATCTTTAAAGGAAATAAACCGAAACATGCGACCAGACTAGTCGCATCTTATCGCGAAAATTGATGAAGCAAAAGACATTTGGTCAATAGGCGAACGACATCCCTTCACTTTAACGTTGCCACGTGCCAACCACATGTAATAAAATCTTGCCATGTCATCAGGAGTCATTTTTGGGTAAACAAATCTCTTACAAAAAGGTATAGATTCCATATCGGTATACTATGTCCCCAGCCATTTACATTAATGAATTCCCAAAACAAAAATTTCTAGCCTGATCATTCTGACAGACCCTAACGAGTGAATTAAAGAACTCATATAACATAAACAGGAGTTCATAGTAACATCAGGATTAAGATCTATTTGTATATGATCATCAGTTGATATATTTAATTAATACTTTGAAACAGTATTTTACTAAGTATTAATAAACATATCTGTTTCAGTTCTATATATTCTCTAATATATAAAGTACCTCCACTAAAGTGTCCTACTACACTAGTGATCCAAATCTATATCATATGTATTCATAATACTAGTGGACTGTACTTTCAGCAATTAATCAAAAGATTCCATAACTTTATTTTACTCCGAACTATTCAAGTTCATTTATCTCAAACACAATCCTCATGTACCAATACGTGGTTGATATCACATATATGAACTTAGGAATTTTTCTGATATTTACTTAATATTATTACAGAATAATATAGTACATAAAATATATGCATACCATTCAATTTATTTATTTATTTCGTAAAACAATGTCTACTACATATGCTTTCAGGGCACAATTCCCAACAATTTTATCTTTAAAACACTTATAGTTCCTTGTAAATGATATTTCAATAAACTAATATTAATTACTGAAATAAGATCTCTATCATTTAGCACCTTGAACCAAACTAATCACTTCTTCATCAGAAGCTATAGATGTTTGTTGACGTGGTTCTTTGCCAACAGGTAATTAAGAGAAGGAGAGAAAAAGGATTAGTGCTAAATGTGAACCAAAATTGATATATGATCTTAGAGAAACAAAGGGGTGACTCAAGACATGGTTTTTAAGTGGTTCGAACGTTAAAAATCCTTCTACTCCACTAGTCAATATTATTGATCTATACTGAGTATTTGGTTACAAAGTATTTCTTACAAGAGATTATTTTTCCAACCTCTATCAACTCCCAGGGTCTCCATATTTATAGGAGAAGGCACCTGGAAGTTGGTAGGGAGGTCATCCTGTGACCTTCTTACTTGTCGTATCAATTATGTGACATTCATGATTAATTCCTAAACCTGACACATAAGTGTGGTCAAATCAATAGGTAAGGAAGTAATGGGCCGCACGGCCCAACCCAATCGTGGGTGTCTGAATCACGCACGTTCCTGCTGCGTGTCCGAGAAGTCAGGGGGGTATCAGACACGTGATGCCTGATATATGCACGTTTACCTTGCGTGTGTTTACTTCTCAAGGGGTCATAGCTCCATATCCAGCCCGTACCGCGAGCTGCATACTGGACTCGACCTTCAGCCTTGAGGGGGCCTGCTCCAATCTTGGACAATGGAGGCGAGCCCTTTGGGCTTCCTCGAGCTAATGACAGAAGCTCCGGTCTTGGGGGAGTTCATGAGATAACTACGATTAGTCAGCAGCTCGGCTTGCTAATCAGCCCGCGGGAAAACCAGGGCGTACATCTGCCCCCCAAGCTCCTGCTCGTGGTATACCACGTCGTATATAAGACCACAGTAGGGGCTTTTGGACTTCCCCATGAACTCTTCACATTCCACCTTTTATGCAGGTGTCTGATACGTGGAACATCGTGGGTGGTGACGGTACATCTTACGAGAACCACATTTAATGGCCTAGCCCATGCCCAGCCGTCGTTTCGTATTTCGAGTGGAGGGCCTCAGATCCCCCATCAGGGCCATCCAATGGCTCTCTATACGTGATCCTTTACGCATATAAAAAGGGGTGGCCACCCTACGCATGGGCCACCCTTTCATTCGAAATTTTTCAAGCTTCAAGCTCCTCTTCTTCTTCTCTCTATATCTTCAGAAGAACGAAACCCTCGAACCTGCTACTGCCACTCCCAGCGTTCAAGAAGCTTAGGCGCACAGATTTCTCCGAAACTTTGGAAGCTATTACACCGACGAAGCTCTTACCAACGCAATACCTTCGTCTACCTCCCAGCCACACATTGTAAGTTTCCTGCCCCTTTGTGTTTTGAAAATATGCTACTGTAGCTTAGGTAAAAAAATTTACTGTAGCCGCATGCAAGGGTTTGCTGGGTTTTGTGGATATGGAGGGTGACAGCCTTTTTAGGTTAGGGTATATTTGTTGTAGGAAATCGCTTTAGAGTATGGGTTTCAGGATGCTTTTTCTGGGGAAAATTTCTGGGTAGGAGTTTTGGGAATTTTGGGTGCAAAACCAGGTAGCTTAAGGAACACGCCTCACAAGCGGTTTTGCAATTTTCTGCCTACTGAACCTTTCCCCCCAAGGAAAATTCTATCCTGACCCTCCTGACACACGAATCCCGAGTAATCGAGGATCGGTTGGGAGCACAGGCCCGTGTTCATCGAACCGCATGGTCCCACTCTCCACGGGCTGGGCTTACCTCAGCTCGTGCAAATAATAATTGCTTTCTCCTCATGCTTGGGTCGCCTTTTCTGAAATGTTTTCTTTTGTTTGTTAGGCGACCAGATGGCTCCCAAGAGAAATCTCCCACAGAAGAACGTCAGCAGCTCGGCCTCCTAGCAGGACAAAGGGAAGGCGGCGATGCCTAGCTCCCCGATCCCCCGCTTCGGGCCGGCAGTGGAGAAGGAGGTCGAGGTGGCCCCTGATGCCTTCTTTGAGGCGGAAAGGATCGTCTCGAAGATAACCGACCAGGTGAAGATTAACAAAATCTTCCTTTCCCACAACATCGCCCTGGGGAAAGCGTCCGTAGTGGCCCGACCTGCTTCAGAAGGTGAGCGGAGCTGTGCGCCGCTCGACGAGTCTTTCGCGACCTGGAGTGGTGAACATTTTAAGGCAGGGGCCTTCCTTCCACTGGATCAGTACTTTGCTGATTTCCTTAACTATGTGGGGTTGGCCCCATTTCAGCTCCCCCCCAAATTCCTACCGTCTGCTGGCAGGGTTGAGGTATTTGTTCTAGAAGCACGAGTGGGAGGTCCCCACTCCTGCAGAAATTTTATATTTCTTCTGCCTCAAAGCCAGCCTGGACCAGCGGGGGCGAGGTGACAGGTTCTACTGTTTAACCCGGTTTCCCAATACGGCGGTGGTTATCGAGCTGCCCAGCCATCCCAACGACTTTAAGGACCAGTTCTTCATGTCACCTGGTTTCCGGAACTGCGAGCACCACTATTTCAATCGTCCTCGTAAGTTTCTCCCGTCCTTAGCTCACATTTTAAGTGTTATTTTAGCTCCTCCCGTACCCCATTTTAACTCAGACTAATCTTGCAGCCATCTTCACGAGGACATAGAGATCTGTGACCCTCGGGGCCCAATACGAAACACTGGCGGGCTTGCCCCCCAGTGAGAAGGATTATCGCGTGCTCATGACAGACGAGACGATGGTGTTCTGCAAGCTGATTTTTCCAAATCAGACCCTGAACCTAAAGAGGCCCCGGGGGTCGCCCCAGCTCGGGACACCAAACCTATCATCGTGGAGGAGGTCACGGGAGATGAAGATGAGGAGGACGAGGTTGACGAAGTTCCGCTCGTGAGGAGCAGGAAGAGGACCTTGGAGGTCGCCCAGAGGATGGGCGAGGAAAGGATCCAATCCGGAGCAGCCGCGGGTCCTTCTGGCCAAGGTAACCCTTACTTGTTTAGGAGTCTAAATAGGGCCACTGTAGACCCCCAGCTGGCTAGGTTCAATCCTAGGCAGCTCGTCCATCGTCACCGAAGTGATCCGGACCTGAACACACTCCTGCTCCATTGTGTCGACCGGCTCGTGCTGGATCACCAAGAGAGCCGGCCTAGGGGTACCGTAGTAGTAGATAACACCCTAGCCTTTAGGTCGATCCTATTTGAGGAGTATGGGACCAACCTACGCACATGGCCATCACTCTAGAGGGGTATTTATGCTCCGGGGCTTAGGCAGTATGTAGAAGAATCTAGCCCTGAGTCAGAACCGGGCCCAGAACTTGCGCCAGTTCGGGAAATAATCGTCTTAGGTTCTTCCAGCTCGGGGGGTAGGGCTCCCTTAGTATTCGCACACTTTTTATATATAACCTTTTGTCCTTGTCTGTATGGTTGCTAACTTGTACTAACCATGTTTTTGTTTTGACAAAAGAGATGTCTCCGCCCGAGGATAGCTTGCGAGGCGCAGTCTTCGGGGGAAACCCCTCGGCCGGACCAAGACTAAAAAGGCTCCGGGGGTCCAGGAGCGCCGCTGGGACCTCCACCAACTCTCTGGCAAAGGAGAAGGAGAAAACCCCGGCTGCCCAGGACACGGGAGCAATTCTTCCTGCCGCAGGAGCAGGCCAAATGCCTCCACCACCCCCGCGAGCTTCAGCCGCTACTCAGGACGGAGGAACGGAGCTCGGGACTCTAGCCGTGGTGGCCTCCGATGTGCGCATCCCAGCCAACCCTCAGGACCTGGAGAAGATCCCAGAGGCCTTCCGGGGGACTGTGTACGAGTCGGCGAACTACGCCGTCAACCATATCTATAAGTTCACTGAGAAGGAACTTCGGGCCATTGAGACACTGAGCCCGGTTGGGGTGATGGAGTCTTCAATGAGCATGACCCTAACGGTAAGTTGCCCTATTTTCTCTGTAAAGCTTTTACCCTTACAGTTTTCCCTGTCTTTCCTCTAAGGCAATTTTATCTTTCATTTCTCGCAGGGCGTCGTCGCTCTCCACCGGAGCATCATCAGGGCCAAGACTCAGCTCGAGGATATGAGAGCCGAGCATCAGGCTTCCCTTCAGGAGGCTAAGGCGACTGAAGATGCCTTGACGACCGCGAAGGCCGAGTTGGAGAAAGCCCTCTCGAAGGTCCAGGAGCTCGAAGCCTCCCTTGCTACCTCGCGGACGGACCTCGAGGCTGCGAAGACTGAGATCCAGGCCGCCCAGGTCGCCCTAGAGGCCGAACGGGCCACTTCGGAGCAGTCCATGTAGGATCTGTTCTATCACTGTTGGGCTTACAATCCGGAGGCTGACTTTTCCTTCATGTCACCGAGCCTTTGGGCGCGCTTGCTGGTGAAGTTCCAAGCTCTCCTTGAGAAAGAGGCACCGCCTTCAGAGACTGGGGAAGCCTCTGGTGCGGCGGAGCAGGGTGAGACAGCGACCTCCAAGGGGCCATCTGACGGAGCTTAGGGCATTCTTTCCCTGTTGCCTTTGAACATTTTCAAGTATTTTTTTTGTAACCTTTGTATGAGGTGATTTCACCTCGAGACAATTTGCCTTGACGTTTTTAATTTACGCTATTTTATGCTCTTAAGCATTTCGGTTATAATTTATTAAAAAACCTAGTTCGCGTTAACTTTAACCCATATTTCGAGCTCTTGAAGGAGAACAACGATCAATAGATTTAAATCAACTTCTAAGTTTTATGACCTGGTTAAAACCAGGAACTTAATTTGAAAACTTAGTTTGTGTTAACTTTTATCCATATCTCGAGCTCTTTAAGAAGAATAACGATCAACAGATTTAAATCAACTTCTAAGTTTTATGACCCAGTTAAAACCAGGAACTTAATTTGAAAACTTAGTTTGTGTTAATTTTTATCCATATCTCGAGCTCTTTAAGAAGAACAACGATCAACAGATTTAAATCAACTTCTAAGTTTTATGACCCGGTTAAAACCAGGAAGTTAATTTGAAAACTTAGTTCGTGTTAACTTTTATCCATATCTCGAGCTCTTTAAGAAGAACAACGATCAACAGATTTAAATTAACTTCTAAGTTTTATGACCCGGTTAAAACCAGGATAGGACTTAGTTAGCGTTAACCCTTATCAATATCTCGCGTTTTTAAGAAAACAACGGTCAATCGATAAGAATCAACATCTAAGTCGTTAAGGAGACCTGGTTATATCCAGGTACCATATGCCCCCCAAGTAACTGGGAAAGGGTCTTTCGTGGTTATTTTAGGATTACACTTGCAAATATGCGTGAAAGTCTTATTTTCATTAATACATAAGAAGTGGCCTTCCAGGCCTTACAAGTAAATCATTGGTAATATCTCTTTAAGTGGACGACGTTCCAAGTTCGCGGGACCACCCCTCCATCAAGTCGAGCTAGCTTATAAGTTCCCTCCTTGATGACTTCGATGACCTGGTATGGTCCTTCCCAGTTCGGTCCCAAAACTCCGTCTTTGGGATCTTTTCCGGCGAGGAAAACTCTTCTCAGGATCAAGTCGCCTACGCTAAAGGTGCGTTTTTTAACCTTGGTGTTGAAGTAGCGGGCGATTTTCTGCTGATAATGGGCGAGCTGGAGTTGCGAATCCTCCCGCCTTTCCTCAACCAGATCGAGGGAATGGCACAGGAGCTCATGGTTTCGATCTTGGTCGTAAGATTGGACCCTATGCGAAAGAACCTTTATCTCCACGGGGAGGACTGCCTCACTCCCAAAGGTTAAAGAAAAGGGAGTATGACCCGTAGGAGTCCGATGCGAGGTCCTGTATGCCCATAGGACCTGGGGGAGCTGTTCTGGCCAGACCCCCTTTGCTTCATCTAATATTTTCTTGAGGCTCGCCTTTAAGGTCTTGTTGACAGCTTCGACCTGGCCATTAGCCTGAGGATAGGCCACGGAGGAGAAACTTTTCATAATCCCATGTCTTTCACAGAACTCGGTGAACAGGTCGCTGTCGAACTGAGTGCCGTTATCGGAGACGATCTTCTTGGGAAGGCCGAAGCGACAGATGATGCTTTTAACCACGAAGTCAAGCACCTTTTTAGACGTGATTGTTGCCAACGGCTTTGCCTCAGCCCACTTGGTAAAGTAGTCGATGGCTACCACGGCGTAACGGACCCCGCCCTTTCCAGTGGGCAGGGCGCCTACTAAGTCTATTCCCCAAACGGCAAACGGCCAAGGCGCCGAGATCATTTTCAGCTCGACTGGAGGAGCTCGGGTAACTACAGCGAAACGCTGGCACTTGTCGCACTTCTTCACGTATGAGATCGAGTCTTTGGACAGAGTCGGCCAGTAATACCCTTGCCTGAGAACCTTTAAGGCCAGGCTCTGCCCCCCAGTGTGGTCTCCGCAGAATCCTTCGTGAACTTCCTACAGGATGGCCTTTGCCTCACTTGGAAGAACGCACCGGAGGAGAGGTAGGGAATGCCCACGTCGGTACAACACCCCATCGACCAGCGTATATCTCGGAGCTTCATACAAGATTCACCGTGCGTTGTTACGTCCTTCAGGCAGCTTGCCCTCGACGAGATACTCAAGAATGGGGGTCATCCAGGTCGGCCTAGCGTCAATCATTTCGACCTCCGCCCGATCTCCTTCTATACTTGGTTTTTCCAAGAATTCTATTGGCACCAATCCTAAGGTCTCCGTCTCTCCTGAGGTGGCGAGCTTGGCAAGAGCATCTGCATTAGGGTTTTGCTCCCGAGGTATCTGTTCGATCGATCCTCGCTCAAATGCGGACAGCTCAGCGTTTACCTTTGCCAAATAGGCAGCCATCTTGGGTCCCCTCGCCTGATATTCGCCCAGGGCCTGGTTTACCACGAGCTGGGAGTCACTAAAGCACTGGACGGAGCTCGCCTTTAACTCCCTAGCTATCCTCAGGCCGGCCAGCAAAGCTTCGTACTCTGCCTCGTTGTTGGAGGCCTTGAACCCGAACCTTAGCGCCGAGTGGAATCTATGTCCCTCGGGGGATATCAGAATGATTCCGGCCCCGGAGCCATGCTCGTTGGATGAACCATCTACAAAGATCTTCCACAACGACTGGGGTGAGGTGAGCTGAGATGAGCCCTCTGCTGGATTCTCCTGGAATCCCGTGCATTCTACCACGAAATCGGCGAGGGCCTGACTTTTTATAGCAGTTCGTGGAGTGTAGAAAATCTCGAACTGGCTGAGTTCGACCGCCCATTTTAACAAACGTCCCGATGCTTCAGGTTTTTGCAAAACCTGCCTTAGAGGATGATCGGTCATTACGTGTACTGAGTGGGATTGGAAGTATGGCCTGAGCTTTCGCGAGGCCGTGATTAGGCAGAACGCCAATTTTTCCATCAGTGGGTATCGTGATTCTGCCCCGAGAAGTCTCTTGCTGATGTAATAGACTGGCTTCTGAACTTGGACCTCTTCTCGTACCAGCACGGCACTAGCTGCGTCCTCAATGACCGCCAGGTAGAGAAAGAGAGGCTCGCCTGCCTTGGGCTTGGATAGCACAGGTGGTTCAGCCAGATGCGCCTTCAGGTCGAGGAATGCACTTTCGCACTCTACTGTCCATTCAAACTTCTTGTTTCCTCGGAGCAGGTTGTAGAAGGGCAAACACTTATCAGTTGACTTGGAAATAAACCGGTTCAGTGCTGCCACTCTCCCTGTTAAGCCTTGGACATCTTTCTGCGACATGGGCGAAGGAAGCTCGAGCAGTGACCTGATCTTTTCGGGGTTTGCCTCGATTCCTCGGGTATTGACTATGAACCCCAGGAATTTTCCTGACGCGACTCCAAAAGTGCATTTCTGGGGATTGAGCCTCATGCCGTATTCTCGTAGTATTTTAAAACATTCTTCCAGGTCGGAAACATGGTTGTGGGCAGTCTTTGACTTGACTAGCATGTCATCAACGTACACTTCCATGTTTTTTCTGATCTGGTCCGCGAACATCCTGTTTACTAATCTTTGGTAGGTAGCCCCGGCGTTCTTCAGACCGAAAGGCATGACCTTGTAGCAATAGACATTAGTCGGGGTCATGAAGCTGGTGTGTTCCTGGTCCACCGGATTCATCACGATCTGATTGTAGCCTGAGTACGCGTCCATAAATGACATTAGCTCGTGCCCCGCCGTGGCATCCACCAGCTGATCGATCCTTGGTAATGGAAAACAATCCTTGGGGCAGGCTTTATTCAGGTCGGAGAAGTCAGTGCAGGTTCGCCACTTCCCGTTGGGCTTTGGAACTAGCACGGGGTTGGCGACCCAAATTGGAAATTTGGCTTCACGGATAAAGCCACATTTTTTGAGCCGGGCTACTTCTTCTTCTAGGGCTTCAGCCCGGGTTGTTCCTAAATGTCTTCGCTTCTGAGACTTGGCAGGAACGATTTTATCCAGATGGAGCATGTGCATGATGACACTCGGGCTAATTCCTACCATGTCCTCGTGGGACCAGGAAAATACATCTAAGTTAGCCCGCAGAAACGTAATCAGCTTCGCCTTCCTCTTGCTACAAAGGTTTTTCCCGAGCTTGACTATCCGTGATGGATTTTGTGGATCAAGGCTCACCTCTTCGAGCTCCTCAATAGCCTGGAGCTCGGATCTGTCTTCGCCTACTCGGGGGTCAATGTCCTCACTCAAGGCGACATTTTCCCCTTTGGCGCTTTGACGTTTTTCAATCTCAGGAGCTGCCAAGGGTTCCTGGGATTCCTCTTCACCCAGAATGGCCATAGCCAGCTGCCCGGGTTTAGATTTTCCCTTCATGGAAATGCTGTAGCATTCCCTGGCAGCGAGCTGATCACCCTGGATCGTGCAGATTCCCGTCGAAGTGGGGAACTTCATGGCGAGGTGTCAGATGGAAGTGATGGCCTCGAAAGCTATGAGCGTAGGCCGGCCCAAAATGGCGTTGTAAGCAGCGAAGCAGTCTATGACCACGAACTCGAGTAGCTTGGAGACTGTCCGAGACTCTTCCCCTAGGGTGATCACCAGCTCGATCGTCCCTATTGTCGCTGATCCTTCTCCCGAAAAACCATACAGCATCATGGAGGTTGCCTTTAGCTCGGCGACGGTCAAACCCATCTTCTCTAAGGTGGACCGGAATAGGAGGTTCACCGAACTCCCGCTGTCTATTAGCACCCTTCTCACTCTCCGGTTGGAAAGCTGGACTGCTACAACCAAGGGATCATTGTGAGGGAATTGGACATGGCCTGCATCTTCCTCCGTAAAAATGATTGGTTGTCTTTCCAATCGCTGCTGCTTTGACTGGCACTGCTCCAGGACGAACTCCACTCCGTTGTGAGTCTTTAGTTCATTCACGTATCTCTTCTGGGCGCCTCTACTCGTGCTAGCCATGTGCGGTCCTCCAGAGATGGTGGATATCTCTCCTCTGACCACTGGAGGAGGAACATCCTGATTTATCCGAGGCCCGGGCTGACTGACTGGGACTTCTGGAGCAGTTCGACTCTCCGGAACCCTGTTCCGTGAGTATTGTGCCAAGGGACCGGCTCGGATGAGAGTCTCGATCTCATCTTTTAGGTGCCTGCAATCGTCGGTATTGTGGCCCACATCGTTATGAAAACGGCAAAACTTGGAAGTGTCTCTCTTTCCTTTGTGGTGCTTCAGGGGCTCCGGCCTCTTCCAGGGGACTCGAGTAGAGTTGGCTAGAAAGATACTCTCCCTGGACTGAGTGAGCTCAGTATACGTCGTGAAAATGGGCATAAACTTATCTGCAGACTTATTCTTCTTTTGGTCGTGCTGACGGTTTTCGCCATTGCCCTTTCTCTTGCCTCCACCGAGCTGGTTGCTCTGCGCGACGTCTCGGGTCGCTGCCACGACCTCCGTCCCTACTCCCGCAGGTTGATCGGGAACCTAGCTGGTTCCCGCAGCTGAGGCCTCGACTTCTTCCAAGTTTATCCACTCTTGGGCCCTGTTAAGGAATTCGTTGACCGAGCTAACTCCCTTCCTCTGTATATCCCTCCATAGGTCTCCTCCGACAAGGATTCCGGTTCTCATGGCCATGAGCTTAGAGCTATCATCCGCGTCTCTAGCCCGAGCAGCGACGTTTACGAATCTGCTCAGATAGGCCTTCAGAGTCTCACCAGGCAGCTGTCTCACGTTGGCCAGGGAGTTGGCCTGAACACGGGCGGCCTGAGAGGCTCGGAATGCCCTTTTGAAGTCAACTGAGAAGGCCTTCCAGGAGCTGATTGATTGTTTTTTACTTTGCTTGAACCACTGTCTGGCAGGTCCGGTCAGTGTCGAGGGGAAGATCAAGCATCTCAGCTCCGGGCCAATATTATGGGCCATCATTAGGGTGTTGAACATCCATAAATGGTCTGAAGGGTCTCCGTCCCCGTTGAACTTTGACAGGTGAGGCATACGGAAACCAGACGGGTATGTCGTCGCTGCTATGTTGGGGGCGAAGAGTTCCATCTCGTCACCTAAATCATATTCGTCTTTTTCTTTTTCTGATAGAAGTTTCCTCATCAGCTCCTCCATCTGGGTCAGGCGATCGAGGGTTTGGTCCTGATGTCCTTGGTTATTCCGGGGCTGTTCAACAGCTCCGGATCCATTGTACACATTTGGTGGGTTATTGCCTCTCCTATCTTGAGATAGGTTATTTGGGACATTCCCTCCGTTACGTATTTCGGACAGGACCCCCCCTGAGCGAGCCTGGCCACCACTTCCAGCTCGGTCTTCTCTGTGAGAGTTGAGGTGATCTCGCAGGTCACCTCCCTGAGTGCTTTGGTGACTTTGCGCCGAACTTAACCGCTGACGTAGGTCTCCCCCAGAGAGATCACTCCGGCGACTGCCGGTCCAGTGGCTCCTGCTGGATAGGCTTGGAGTCCTCCTTTGGCGGTGACGACTTGAGCTTGCCCCTGGCACCCTGCTACGCCGGGAAGGTCCAGTTGATGGCAGGTTCCTCCTACTCCCATAGGCTGGGATGTCCTGGACGGGCCAAGGTGGAGACGGATATCTGATCGGAGATGGAGGATGCCTGACGGGGGAGGCAATCCTAGTTTCATCTGGGCGGATCAAGTTTGGTAGGGGCCTTCTGGCCCTGCCAACCTGCTGGTCCCGCGCCGGGCGATTTGGACGAGGCGCCGGACGGTCGTCGGGGACGGGCTGACTTCACAAGCCCTCCCCGGATCTTCTTCCGGAATTTCCTCGGTTTCCCCTGGGCGTCCTCGAGGATGGCTGAGAGCTAGGAGTTGATGTCCTACCCGAACGGCTGTATTGTTGTTGTCTGGTCCTAGGCATTTCCCCGAAGTTTGCATCTCGATGGTGTGATGAAGGGGTGGAGTTGGCTGCTGGAAGTCTATCCGACCGGCTATGCCTGGACCGGTTACCCCGGCGAGACTTAGGAGACTCACCTTGCCTCTCTCCAACGTTAACATCGGTTGTGAGAGGGGGTAGTCGGGCCAGGATATCCTTGATTTGCTGGCTGGCCGTTGCTAACTGGCTCCTCAGTTGAGCGTTCTCCATCTCCACCACAGTATAATAACACGGGTTCGGATTAGGCGGCCGAGGCGCCGAACTACCAGTATCGTCTTGGCCCGCCGGCTGTTTTCCTGGCCGCTGCTGGACTTCAGGAACTTGTTCATCAGGGATGGTGGTATGATGAGCCTCCTGCCCATCATGTTGTTCTGTCTCGTTACCATGCCTAGACCGAGTAGTCACCATAGTTGGATGTTTGCAGCAGCACTAATCGAAATGGCTCTCAATGAAAGCACCAGACTGTTGACGCGGTTCTTCGCCAACAAGTAATTAAGAGAAGGAGAGAAAAAGGATTAGTGCTAAATGTGAACCAAAATTGATATATGATCTTAGAGAACCAAAGGGGTGACTCAAGACACGGTTTTTAAGTGGTTCGAAGGTTAAAAATCCTTCTACTCCACTAGTTAATATTATTGATCTATACTGAGTATTTGGTTACAAAGTATTTCTTACAAGAGATTATTTTTCCAACCTCTATCAACTCCCAGGGTCTCCATATTTATAGGAGAAGGCACCTGGAAGTTGGTAGGGAGGTCATCCCGTGACCTTCTTACTTGTCGTATCAATTATGTGACATTCGTGATTAATTCCTAAACCTGACACATAAGTGTGGTCAAATCAATAGGTAAGGAAGTAATGGGCCGCACGGCCCAACCCAATCGTGGGTGTCTGAATCACGCACGTTCCTGCTGCGTGTCCGAGAAGTCAGGGGGATATCAGACACGTGATGCCTGATATATGCACGTTTACCTTGCGTGTGTTTACTTCTCAAGGGGTCATAGCTCCATATCCAGCTCGTACCGCGAGCTGCATACTGGACTCGACCTTCGGCCTTCAGGGGGCCTGCTCCAGTCTTGGACAATGGAGGCGAGCCCTTTGGGCTTTATCGAGCTAACGACAGAAGCTCCGGTCTTGGGGGAGTTCATGAGATAACTACGATTAGTCAGCAGCTCGGCTTGCTAATCAGCCCGCGGGAAAACCAGGGCGTACAATGTTCATATCTATGATTAACACTCCCACTCAATTACACTACCGAGTTCCCAAGATGTAAGTATGGGCTAGTTCATAGGGTAAGCTGGTAACAAACAAGTCAAAGAGCTTCCACGTGTGAGAAGTGATGTGCTTCTGGTCGATAGCCGAACAACACTTCTTCCACGTGTCAACCACGTGTGAGAAATTCCTACCACATCATCAGCAACCGTTTTTAGGGTAAACATTTTCTCCCCAAGTTGATTTATTGTGACCAGCAATAAGTAAACTTAGGAAACTGACCCTTCAAATACCCCACGAAATCTGCAGAGCCGCCCATGCTTTCTCGAAAGAAGGTGATCAATCATGTCCAATCAAGTCTTTTCAGTTTCCCAATAACTTTTCTGATGGTCATTACACTTCCCCATACTTTGAAAAAGGTAATTCACGACTACTTCTTTTACTGGGTTGTAGCCGCTATAAGTAATACCCAAAATCCACATTGTTACTTTTTACTTTTCACTTGCCATCTCCTCTCCAAGAACTTCAAAGAAATTCATCTTCAGAGCCCAAAAATTCCCAGGAACTCTCATCCGGACGCTCATAAGCTTTTTTGTTTAGACTTCGTTCTTCATCTAAGTAAGTTTCACAAACTTCTTAGACGTTTGAGTTGCGATGCAAAACTGTTTCATACTTATTTTTATCTCTGAAATTTTGCATGTTCTTGGCTGAAATTGTTATGGGGATTGAGTGTATACCAATAGATGTTTGATAGGGTAGTGAAGTAACGTTTCGTAGGAGTTATGAGCCAGTTTGGTAGTCGAGATTGTAGATTTAGGGCGTAAAATTGAAGTAAAAGTTTGATTTTTAGGCTAGCTGAAAAACTGGGTTTTTCCCGCCCCCCCGAAGTCGAAAAAGCTTTTTTCCCGAAAAACTTTTTACTTCCGCTTTTCAATCTATTTTTCAAACTGCTCGTATAGAACTTAGTGTTTTTGATAGAATGCTGCTGGCCGTATAAAAGCTTAACTTTTATACGCGAGCAACGTTATTCTAACTCTCAACACAGATTTTTAGGCTTTACATTCTCACCTCCCCCTTTCTCTGTTCGCAGCTTTTCTTGCAAGATCCGTGGGGAGGTGAAAGGCCTATCGACGATGACTTGCTTGCTCAATTACTTGAAGATGAGGAGCATCCGTCGCTGCCGATACCAGAAATTCCTTTTTCTCGAACCCCACCCAATAGACCTCAGTCAAACCTTTCAGCCATGGGTAGAGTAAAATCCACTGCCCAGAAAAAGAAACCTTCAAACCCTTCAAATCAGCCTGCTCCTCAGGCTAGAGTTCCCTCGACCAGTGGTCGGGAAAGAAATATCCCTGACCCTAACATTCAAACTCGCGCTCAACCTCGAAACGTCGTTCAACCAGATGTTGAATGGTACATCGCCCCTATCAGCTGGGTAACGATCAAGATGATCACTAATTATATTAAAAAATATGGACTTCCTGGGGTGACACTAGTCTAACCCACTCAGGACCAAAGGGCGAACTTGCCTGGAGGTGCTTTTAGCGCCTGGTCGAGGTACCACATCGAGGCAGGAGCGACCCTGCCTCTTCATCCTTTTTTCCAGGGGGTGGCCAATTACTTCGGGGTCGCCCCTTTTTAAATAACTGCCAATGGATATAGAATGCTTGCTGCACTCTATATCCTCTATAGCCATAAGAAATGGCCCGTCCCCACACCACATGAGGTCAACTATCTGTTCGACCTAAAATCTAACCCCAGCCAAGAAAACACGGGGTTTTTCCACTTTTGTCACCAGGAAACAAGTCGCACTTTCCTGACTGACACCACTTATATCTCGAACGTGGGGAAGTACCATCTGGAGTATTTCCTGACGACTGACATGGTCGCGAACAACTTGGCCTTCATACAAGGAGGTAAATTCTTTGTACCACTGGTCGTTTATCTTTCTTCAATTTTTTGCTGCATTTCCCTTAGAAAATTAGTGCATTTCAAGCCCATGGTTGCGACCAGACCCTACTCTAGACATGGATGCAATCAGCCCTCCTGGCCAGCATGACTGACATAGAGAAAAGTGTCAAACAGCTGGTCACAAAGGCCAATCTGAGACTGGTCAGCCTTTTGGCCCCTCATCAGGATGTGAGGGAGTCAACAGCAGGGAGTGCCACTAGTGGAGAGGTTCCTGAGTAGCACCCAGACGTGTCACAACCCCCTCCGAGGAGGGCAACTGGAGTGACAATCAAGGAACCCTCCAGCGCCCCGTGGGCTGCTTCTCCCCACGCCACAACGAGAAAGGGAAAAAAGAAAGCCACTGAACCTCTCGAGCCCCTCGACGAATCCTCGGGTGAGAACGGTACTGGTCTCTCACTCTTAGATAGTTTGCCAATTCCCTGTCACTTATTTGACGGGGATGACAATTTTAAGTACGCTCCCAATTTAGATTCAGACTTTTTCATGCTAGAGAGTGAGTGTAACACTAGTAGAGTATATAATGTAGCGACCAGTAATGATAGCTCGGGTATTTCACTTACAATTTTCTTTGTTTCTTTTCCTGACATAGCATACTCAATCGTTTATACTATCTCACTGTTCTTGTATTTGCTTTTCTTACAGTCATGGACTCTGAGAATGTGTTCGACATATACAGTGCCCCCGAGGCTCCCGAAGCTCCCTCAAGCAAGAAGAAAACGAAAAAGAGGCATCCCGGGGAAAGCAGTAAAGTGCCCCAGGCCAAGAAAATCCGTACTACAGGCCCTCCGACAGACGGACCCTCAGCAAATGTAACACCACCTCCTTCTCCTCTCGAGCAGCAAATTCCCGTGCTCCTGTCGGGTCGACACCTTCTCCACCGACCCCACCCGACCAGACTCAGCAGATTGCTCCTACTTCCACGGGGGGCCACATATCGAGTCGCACCTTGAGATCAGTCAAAGGCAGGGTGGCCAAAATTTTGAAGCACGAACGTTGCCGAGAGGCGATGGCTTCGACGGAGACGATAGACGTCGACCAGATCTTAACCCGCGCATTGAATGAGTTTGCCAGTGTAAGTTATTATTATTTTTTTGTGGGGAAAGCCATTTGTACTTTACAGTCAGTCTAACTTTCTCTCTGATCGCAGGAAATGCTGACCCTTACTGCCGGCCAGCTACACTCGGGTGCCATCACTGAGCAGTCCAAGACTTTAGAGCAACAACACGCTGAAGAACTCAAAACTGCTGAAGCGAAATACGCTGAACAACTTGAGGCAGTGCTCGAGGAGAAGAACAAACTAGCTGAGGAGTTAAGGGAGAAGCAGACTGCTCTAGACAAGGCTATCGAGCAAAGAGACAATTTCAAGGAGTCTAACTGTGTCAACTATCGCGAGGCTAAAAAGCTCGAGCAGGACTTGATTATGAGCAGACAAGAGACTACAACCTTGGAGGGCCGGATCGAGAAGCTTGAAAAAGGCAACGCCAGTAATTTGGAAAGGTACAAGAATGCCACGGTTAAGTGTTTCTATGACTTTTGGAAACACAACCAAGAGGCTGATTTCAGCTACCTTCCCGAGCGCACAAGGCATGCTGAGATAGCTCGTTGCGTTGCTCAATTGGCAGAAGAAGAGAGGGCGAGGGTACCTGCCTCACCCGAAATCTCCTTGGCCACTGGCGTGGACGGGGCGGACAATGAAGCTGCAACTGTCGTCGACTAGGGCACCCCTCAAAATCCTCCAGCCTCGTAGTCTGCTATTTTTCTTTCTCTTTAATTTTTCAAGTACATGGCCTACGGATCGTGATGTAAAGACACTTATTTTCCAGTTGAATATTTATTGCGGCACGGGCAGCTTTTACTTTTAATTGAACAATTACATCTGAGCAGCGACTGCTCGTGGCGTAAAAGGATACATTTTGATATTCCAATATAATTGCATCTTATTATAACATCTGTTCTCATGACCGAACTTAGCATAGTACTTTGGTTTGATTTAACAAAATATAAAATTTTAAAAAATACTCTAAGTACCCTAGCATGCTTTCACTTATTTTGCTCATGTGTTTACATACCTTTCAATATGCTTTGCTTACTAGATACCTTATGTGCCCCCCAAGTGATCGAGGAGCTTTAGGTCCTTGGTCACTTGCCTTGACCAAAACCTATTCAAACAATATTGCTCAGAGCAAAATAATTAAAATTGTAATACAGCAAAACAACACACGTAATGAGCAAATACTTGTATAAAATACAATAATTGGCAAAAATGACTGGCTGCGCTTGGTCCCTTATATTTCTCGTAATAAATGGACAAAACGTGTATGTACGAGTGATCAAAAAGATCTTACAATTATAAGCGATTAGTCACATAAAATGACCAACCCTTTTTCATAACTTGTCAAAAGTAAAATTAATACAAGCCAATCCTTTAAGAAGGATTGTTCATTGATAGTACTTGCGCAGGTGTTCTCCATTCTAATAGCGAGGAATGAGATCTCCATTTAGGCGAGCAAGTTTGTAGGTGCCTGGATGGAGGACTTCTTCAATCTGGTAAGACCCTTCCCAATTAGGTCCGAGTACTCCAGCAGCTTGGTCACGGGTGTTTAGGAAAACTCTTCGAAGTACTAGATCTCCGACATTGAATTTCCTTTCTCGCACTTTAGAATTGAAATACCGGGCGACTTTTTGCTGGTACGTAGCTACTCGGAGTTGGGCTTGCTCACGCTTCTCATCAACCAAGTATAGGGATTCCATCAGTAGTTGGCTATTCGAGCCTTGATCGTATGTTATTCTGCGATGCGAAGGCAGATCTAACTCAACAGGAAACATAGCCTAATATCCATAAGCTAAAGAGAATGGAGTATGGCATGTTGTTGTTCGATGGGAAGTTCTGTACGACCAAAGGACTTCAGGGAATTGTTCTGGCCACGCCCCCTTAGCTTCTTCTAGTTTTTTCTTCAGTGTATCCTTTAGCGTTTTGTTGACTGCTTCGACTTATCCATTTTCTTGGGGATGAGTGACTGAAGAAAAGCTCTTGATAATGCCATGTCGTTTGCAAAAATCCATGAATAAATCACTATCAATCTGGGTATCATTATCCGAGACAATTTTCCTTGGCAATCCATAACGACAAACGATGTTTTTTATCATGAAATCCAGCACCTTCTTGGTTGTTATGGTTGCGAGCGGCTCGACTTCAGCCCATTTAGTGAAGTAGTCGACGGAAACCACAGCATACTTGACGCTGCCCTTTCTTGTGGGCAAAGATCTGATTAGATCTATGCCCCAAACTGCAAACGGCCACAGACTTTGCATCTGTTTAAGCTCATTAGGGGGCTGCTCATGGGATTTTGGAGAACCTTTGGCACTTGTCGCACCTCCGCACAAACTCTATCGAGTCTTCATTCATCGTGGGCTAGAAGTATCCTTGCCTTAGGATCTTTTGTGACAAGCTTTGCCCCCTAGCATGGTCCCCACAAAAGCCTTCGTGTACCTTTTTCATTAATTCTTTGGCCTTTTCTTTTGAAATACATCTAAGGAGTGGCATTGAGTATCCTCTTCAGTACAAGATTCCATCGACCAGGATATACCTAGCAGCTTGCCGCTGAAGGGTCCTAGCTTTGTTTCTGTTCGTTGGTAACACGCCTTGCGTCAGATACTCTATATATGGTGCCATCCATGTATCCGCCATCTGGATTACCATAGTGGTCTCCTCTGCTTGGATGCTTGGCATAGACAGCTGCTCAACTGGTACTATATTCAGAGTATCAGCATCTTTCGCACTTGCTAACTTGGCCAAAGCATCAACATTGGAATTCTGGTCGCGAGGTACTTGTTGGAGGGTGTATTTGTCAAACTGAGCTAATAAATCTCTTGTTTTGTTTAAGTAGGCAACCATCTTTAAACCTCATGCCTGGTATTCTCCCATGACTTGATTCACCACCAGCTAAGAATCACTGTAGATGTCGAGCACCTTTATATTCATGTCCCTAGCTAAACGCAACCCATCGAGTAATGCTTCATACTCAGCCTTGTTGTTAGAAGCAGTGAAGTCAAACCTGATTGCGCAGTGAAATCGATGCCCTTCCGGCGTTATCAATATCACTCTTGCTCCAGCGTGGCACTCAGTAGAAGAACCATCTGTAAATAATTTCCACAAGGGAGTTTGGTTTTGAGACTCAGGCTCATTAGGCTTTTCAGTCTGCTCGCTATCTATAAGTTCAGTGAACTCTGTAATGAAGTCAGCTAGGGATTGTCCTTTTATCGCTACTGGCGGCAAGTAAGATATATCGAATTGCCCAAGTTCGACTGCCCATTTTAACAATCTACCCGCAGCCTCTGGTTTTTGCAGGACTTGTCGTAGAGGCTGGTCGGTCAAACCCGCAATTGGGTGAGCCTGAAAGTAAGGCCGTAGCTTCCTGGAGGCAAAAATTAAGCAATATGCTAATTTTTCAATAGGTGGGTACCACAGCTCTGCTCCAATTAGCCTCTTGCTTACATAATAAACAGCCTTCTGCATGCCTTCTTCCTCCCTTACCAAAACGGCACTAGCAACATATTCTGTGATCGCCAGGTAGATGAACAAAGTTTCCTTATCAACCGGTTTCGATAGGACCGATGGTTGCACCATATGAGTTTTCAATTCTTGAAAAGCCTGCTCCCACTCTTCCATCCATTCAAACTTTTTGTTGCCTCTAAGTAGATTAAAAAACAGAACGCACTTATCTGTTAACTTCGAAATGAATCTACTGAGAGCGGCAATTCTTCCGGTTAAACTTTGAACATCTTTAATCTTTGCTGGTGATTTCATATCGATCAGGGCTTTAATTTTCTCAGGATTGGCTTCAATTCCTCTCGAGTTAACTATAAATCCTAAGAACTTCCCTGATCCTACTCCGAAGGAGCATTTAAGGGGATTCAATTTCATCTAATATTTGTTCAAGACGTTGAAGCACTCCTGCAAATCCTTTATATGCCCTTCTGCCTTCTTCGACTTGACCAGCATGTCATCTACGTAGACCTCCATGTTTGTGCCGATCAGTTCTTTAAACATGTGGTTGACTAACTGCTGGTAAGTCGCACCAGCGTTTTTCAAACCGAAAGGCATTACTTTGTAACAGTAAAGCCCTATATCAGTCTGAAAGCTAGTGTGATCCTCATCAAGGGGATGCATAATAATTTGATTATACCCGGAGTATGCATCCATGAATGAGAGAACCTCATGCGTTGCAGTGGCATCGACCAGCTGGTCGATTCTTTGGAGTGGGAAACAATCTTTGGGGCAGGCTTTATTAAGGTCTGTGAAATCCACGTATGTGTGCCACTTGCCATTTGGCTTGGGAACTAGCACAGGATTAGAGACCCACGATGGATAAAACACCACCTTGATGAATCCATTCTCCTTCAGCTTTTTGACTTATTCTTTTAAGGCCTTTGATCTATCTTTGTCGAGCAACCTTCGTTTTTGTTGCACCGGTGGAAAATTCTTGTCGATGTTCAGGACATGGCTGATGACAGCAGGGTCTATTCCGACCATGTCTTTGTGCGACCAGGCAAAGGCTTCCTGGTTCCTCCTTAAAAACTCCACCAGTGCTTGTTTTGTTGTTGTTTCTAAGTTTTTACCGACTTTCACAACCCTGGTCGGATTTTCTTCACCGAGTTGGACCTCCTCAAGGTCCTCGATGGGTCCAATTTCCTCTTCAAAATCCCCAAAGTGAGGATCCAGGTCTCTATCCTCACTTTGGGCAACACCCTATTTGGTGACATTATCACCTGAGTGGGCCTGAGCATCAATTGCCACCTGCAACTCTTTTCCGGGAACATCTCTCGATACACCCTTCTTTGCCTTGGTGATCAAGGTGTTGTAGCACTCCCTTGCTTCCCGTTGATTCCCCAAGACGCATCCTAACCCTACGCCTATTGGGAATTTCATGGCAAGGTGCCATATTGAAGTGACGACCCGTAGGTCGATCAGAATTGGTCTCCCAATTACAGTATTGTATGCTGAAGGACAATCAACTACTATGAAAGTAGTGAGTAATGTCCTATTAGCAGGTGTAGTACCTGCTGTAACTGGAAGCCTAATCGACCCTGTTGGGGCGAGCCCTTCACCGGAAAAACCATAAATGGTTTGGTTGCATGGCTCCAGGCCTTTTACAGACAGCTTCATTCTTTCTAGAAAAGACTTGTATAGGATGTTGACCGAACTTCCTGTGTCGACCAACACCCTCTTTACCATCATGTTGGCAATTTGTACGTCTACGACCAGTGAATCAGAGTGTGGCAATCGCATGTGCTGGGCATTGTCTTCAGAGAAGGTTATCAATTCCTCCTCTGTTCGAGCCTTTTTTGGTGCTCGATCCTCCACACTCATCATCTCAATGTCCTGGCAGTGGCGTAGGGTTCGAGCGTATCGTTCCCTTGCCTTCCCACTGTCTCCTGCAAGATGTGGGCCTCTGTAGATGGTGAGTAAAGTGTCTGCCACAGGAGCTGGCTATAGAGGTGGCGAGCGTTGGCGTGCAAACGCCTCCTCATTGCCACCTTGAGCCTCTCGCTGAGACCCTCCTGCGGCTCGCACATATCTTCTTAAATGTCCCTGCCTGTTCAGGAACTCAATCTCATCTTTCAACTGGTTACATTCATTGGTCTCGTGCCCGTAGTCATTGTGAAAACAACAGAACTTTGTCGTATCTCTCTAGGAGATATCTTTCCTTATAGCTGCGGGTCATTTGTAAGGCACGCTTGAGCTGGTCGCTTGGTAGACTTCAGCTCGGCTTTCGACAAGGGCCATGTAGTTGGTGAATCTCGGCTCGTATCGATTTCCTTTGGGGCGTTTACTCTCAGAAGCTGAGGGTTCGTTGTTCGCCCGTTTTCCACCGTTCCAACCATTGCCATTCTCGTTGCCCTTGCCGTTGCCATTGGGCTTTTCCGACCCATTGGGATATAGTATTGTATTATAATAATCTTACTATATTATATATACAAATTAAATATATAGCATTATAAATGAGTTAGTTTATATTTTTATATAAATCTAAACATTAATATGTTTTTTTAAATAAAAAATATCTAATACTAATATAATTATTAATTAATAATAAAACTTTTAGATTTATGAGTTTATTCATAATTTTTACGTGTCGTGCCTTCAGGCTTTTATATTTGTGTTTTCGTATCGTGCCTTCGTATCGTGCCTTCGGGCTTATCGTGTCATGTCGTGCTTAAGCCCATATTTTTCGTACTGTGTCATTCTGACACATTGTGTCGTGTCGTGTTGTGTCGTGCTCGAGCCCATATTTTTTCGTGCCAAGTCGTGTCTCCAAGACTCGTGTTGGTTTCATGCCGTGTCAAAAAGCCCAGCCTGTATTTACAACACTACTCCCGTTATGTTGTATATATATATATATAAATATATATTTCCTTCTTGGGAGTTTCTTGGTATTACATTCCCTTTAGAGATGTGCTAAAGTATGTACTATCAGCACATAAGTGCAAATATCAAATATGGAGTCGCCTGAAATCTCTACTGTTGGGTAGTGTTCGACTTGACACTACTACAAAAACATGCTTTTAGGGCACTCACCTAGATGCGAGGCCTAAAACTATCTCCTGGACTTTTGAGGACACTCATTGAGAGTCCTTAAAGAATTTCTTTTAGGACTCGCAACGCGAGCCCTAAAAACTAGTGCGTGTCCTAAAAGTTTGAATTTTTTTTAACAAAAGTTCTTGGACTTTTTAGGACACTCATTGAGAGTTCTTAAATAATTTCTTTTAGGACACGCAAAGCGAGCCCTAAAAGCTTATGTGTGTCCTAAACGTTTGATTTTTTTTAACAAAAGTTCCTGGACATTTTAGGACACTCATTGAGAGTCCTTAAAAAATTTCTTTTAGGACACGCAAAGCGAGCCTTAAAAACTTATGTGTGTCCTAAAAGTTTGAATAATTTTTTTTAACTAAATTTTTATTATATATTAAATCACAAAGAAAAAAAAAAACCCATTTTCTCTCTCTCTCTCTCTCTCTCTCTCTCACGCATGCCCACTGCCCAGCCACGAACGGCAGCGCTCTTGCCACCCCCATCTACACACGCCGGTCCACAACGTTCCCCGGCCCCCGAAACCCCAGCTCCGCGAGCCCATGGCCTCATGCGCCCCCTAGCCTAGTCGACGGAGCCTCCAAAATTCGGCAACCATGTGGGTTTCCGAAACGTTGTGGGTATTTTTCTACCCCCTAGAGCCACCCTAAGCCAAATGACCACCACTAACCACTACATTCTTTGTACTTTGGGTTTCAAAATCCACTAAAGGATTGGACCAAACCACTACTGTGGGGTGGTGTCACCGCCGTCATCGTCGGAGCTCTGGTGGGGGCTTTGGCTACCATTTAATTTTTAAAAAATTAAAAATAAAACTTTTCGCGAGTCCTAAAAATTCTCAGTTTTTAAGGCTCTCAAATAGAGGATTCGCGCCCCGCAACTCTACTTTGTAGTAGTGTGAGGATTACTAATGTAAAATTGAGATTCAACATAGCATATTGTGTGCTAAATTATAATATACGTGATTGAAACATGTAATCCTCTCAACGAAATAAAAAAATAAAGAAAACCAGTCGAAAGATTGTTTTATTATTTCTTGTGCTAATTTATGATGTAAGAACAATAATCCTAAATATATACTCACCTATCTCCTTTCCTTTTCTTTTTCTCTTTTTTACTTCTTTTTATCTTCTCTATATCATATCCAAATTAAGGAAAGTCATAGTTAATAATAGTCTATATAGCTATATGTGATCTAGGTGCAGCCAATTCCAGTACATAATTGCCAAATATAAGCAAGAGTCAACCCAAATAAAGGGATATTTGAAATAGGATACAGTTAAAAATGCAGCTCTATAAAAATATAACACAGAAATTTAACTCACCCACATTTTCAATTTTAAATTATTACACAAACTAAGCAAGGAGAACTACAACCTGACTTAAAATATAAATAAACTTTTCTTAGGCCACAATGATAATGGAGCAAGCAGAGGTGATCATCGTCGGTGCAGGGCCTGCCGGTCTGGCGACCTCGGCGTGCCTTAGGCGGCACAACATCTCGAACATCGTGCTGGAAAGAGAAGACTGTTCCGCATCTCTATGGAAGAAACGATCATATGACCGAGTGAAGCTTCATTTGGCCAAGCAATTTTGCCAGCTTCCCCACTTGCCCTTCCCAAAAGGAACACCTAAATTCGTCCCCAGGAATAAGTTTATCCAATACGTGGATAACTACGTGTCCCACTTCGGGATAACGCCGCGCTATGGGCGGAGCGTGGAGTCGGCCGTATTCAATGAAGGTATTGGAAAATGGTGCGTGACGGTGAGGAAGAGGGAGTTGGAGGAGGAGGTTTATTGTGGGGTGTTTCTGGTGGTGGCAACAGGAGAAAATAGTGAAGGTTTTACTCCTCTGATAGAAGGGTTGGAGAGCTTTGAAGGGGTTTGCATGCATTCGAGCTCGTACGTGAATGGGGTTGAGTTTGATGGGAAAAGCGTATTGGTTGTTGGTTGTGGGAATTCGGGGATGGAGATTGCTTATGACTTGGCCAATTCCAATGCCAACACTGCCATCTGTGTTCGTAACCCGGTATATATATAGTAATTTCACTCCACTTGTTTAATATAAAAATATATATGTATAGTTTTATTACTTCATTTGGTTAAGAGAACTCAAATCACTGTTCACATGTGGCGTTAATTAATTTTGACCAGAAGAAATTAAAATTTTCTGTCTGTTGAAGTTTCTTTATCTAGAGCCTACAATTTAGACACTAGACACTCATTTGAAATTTCAAAAAATAAATGAGTAAATAGTAATTCTTTTCGATTATTCATTCATTCATTTCCTTTTTAACTGATTTTTTGTTAAATAATGTGATTAAATTTTAGTTTGATGAAGACAATTTGGTTTATATATTAATTAATTACGTATACATTCAGGTACACATTCTCACCAAAGAAATTGTGTTTGTGGCAATGTTGCTATTGCATTTTCTTCCATTGAAATTAGTGGACAAGATGGTTGTGGCTTATAGCAAATTAAAGCATGGAAAATTATCCAAATGGGGTCTCCCAACCCCCAAGAATGGACCATTTTTTCTCAAAGCCACAACTGGCAGAACCCCCACCATTGATGTAGGCTGCGTAGATAAAATCAAGACCGGAGAAATCAAGGTATAATCTCTAAATTTAGTATTATTATTATTCATTATATTATATAATATATGATGAGTATAACAATGATCTTCTCCATAGGTTTTCCCTTCCATAACTAGCATTGAGGGCAACAAAATAGAATTTGAAAATGGTAAGATCAAGAGCTTCGATGCTATAATATTCGCTACTGGCTATAGAAGCACTGTCCAAAACTGGCTCAAGGTAATATTATGTCAACTATTCTATATAATATATAATTTATATTTATCTGCAGAATAAATTAACATATATATTTAAGTATTATTAATTAATTAATGCATGTGTATACAGGAGAAAGGACACTATTTGTTCAATAAGAATGGAATGCCCATAGAAAATTTCCCAAATCACTGGAAAGGCAAAATGGATGTATACAGTGCTGGATTTGCGAGACGAGGACTGTCGGGTATATCTGATGATGCTCAAAATATAGCCAACGATATTAGTATGGCGTTCAACAAATATTAATTATAAAAATTTATACATTCAAATACGTGTACTTACGTAATCGAGAGGAATTTTTTTTTCTTTCTTTTTGTTTTGAAAACAAGTCATTTTTCTATTACTCTACTTTTTCGGGCAAAATTTAGCATTGCCTTATTTATTTATGTGAAAAATACACTCGTTATATATTGTTTTTATTTTATTTTTTATATGGAATTTTTAATCTGTTAATATTTTTATGATTTTTTTATTTTTAAATATATAGTTTTTAGATTCCTAATCCTATATAAACTAATAAATAAATCATAATTTTTTTTATATAATTAAATTTTGTAAAATTTAAAATTTAATTATTTAAAATATCATGTATTATATAATTTTGTTTATAATTTTAATTTGAGAAATTTAGTAACATTGTCCGTACAGCCACATTTTTATACCATATTTATAAAAATTTCCCATTAATTATTCATAGTAGTGGACCTAATTTTAGTTGATGGTATAGAAACCTCATCTAGCATGCATCAGTCATTATTGAATATTATGTTGCCTAATTTTAAGAATTGGAGTAGGGTAGAGATGTTATATTTTATTTTTCTTTTTCTTTTTTTTAAATATATATTCAATGTTACTAGTTCATTTTTTCACAAAAATAAGTAAATAAATAAATAAATAACGTTTGACATCTACACATTATTAACAAAAATAAATCACTTCCTTTAAAACAAAACAAAAATACATCACAATATTAATTATTTTTCTTTCAATTTTGTTACGGTGCCTCAGGTATCAAAGAGTAAGTTTGAATAATAAATACCACTGAACATGTAATAAATATATATCTCTTTATGTAATTTGTTATTAATTTATAATGATTTCTATTAGGAGTGTTCGCAGCGTCTCTAAGTTTACACTTATCGCCAAATAATTTAATAATTAAATATTATAATAAAATTTCAGTAAACAATCTAGTTAAGTTTCATACAACAAACTAATAAAGTTTAGCAATACAATAAAATACAATAAACTAATAAAATTTCACCAAATAATAATAATACAACAAACTAAAATAATTTCATCAAATACAATAAATTAGGAATCAATAATAATAACTTTAACTTTCAGCGAGAAAATATGTACAGTAATACTTTGTAATAATAAAAAATAACAATAATAAATGAATTATTTACCAGAATAAAAATGTACAATGGTTTCTATCTACTCTAATATTGAACTCATATCTAATGACATAGAAGAAGTTCTCAATCAGTTTTTGTTACATATCAAAGCCTGTAAACCACGGTATGACTTTTTGAAGAACATACTATATTATAAATTATACAGAGAAAACAAAACACACTAAGCACTTAAAATGATACATATAAATTAAAACAATAACTTTCCAACATATTCTTGATGTTAAAAAAAACAACCCAAAAAGAAACAACACTCTTACACTTATAAGAAGACTTCCATAAATCTTTTGACAAAACAACTTAAAAGCTTCCCTGTTGCAACTTGCAAAGAGAGGGATAAAGAGAATGATGTTGAGACTGAATTTCGAAGACCGAAGAGGGAGAAAGAGGGTGACGGTGAGATTGAGTGTGAGGCAAACGTACGATGAGGGTGAGGACGAGGAAAGAATGTCGAAAGTGGCGAAAAAGGAGAAAAATTAGGCTCAGGTTAGGGCATCTCCAGCCCTACTTCAAATCTCACTTTATTTTTATTTTTTAACAAAAAAAATTCTCCAAATAAACTTCAACTTTATCTTTAAAATGAAGTTAGATTGATTTTGGCTATATTAATGAAGGGACACTATTCATTTAAAGTCAATGTTAAAATATCTAAAATACCCCTCATAATTATCTTTAATTACTGTCGACAGTGAAATCTCGTCAACGAAATTAGATCGGAAAACTCAAAGGTAAGTATGGAGATATTTAGATAAGAACTTATAATGAACTTATGGAAGGATAAACATAGATCAACAATGGAGTAAAAATTATATATTACTTAATAGCCTCAGCATACAATGAATTCCCCCCCCCCTGCTGGAGGGGTGAAGGTCTATTTATATTGGGGCTCTAATGGCTCCTGGTACATCGTGGTCCCAGGGGACAAGATTGTACATAGGTACATTATCAGGGTTGTGGCACAGGTCGTAGTCGTGTTGAAGGGGTGGTGGTTGGCTCTAGCACGTGTCAGGGGCCTACAAAAGTACTCCTCCATTAGTACCATATTACACCTCCACTACTTGCATGACACAGATGTCAGGGCCACGCTTCTGTCCTCCACATGGTCGTACATCCTGCACTCGTACACGTACGGGTACCTTGTACCTGATGGTTACTCTCACATCTCCAAGGCATGTATTTGCTCAAAGCTATTCCATATTATACTAAGTGTAGGAAAGCTTGTGTGTTAACATGAATGATATACTCAGTCATCTATACCACTATTGGCTTGATACCAAATAGTTCTTGGGTCTCTTTTATTGCTCCTTGTATGCCCCTTCTAGAGGTCTTAGACCCCATATGGGCACGCGAGGCGTCAGAATCATGGCATAGAGGCATCTGGGCTAGACGAAGCACGGCACGGGTATACGACACCTCGACACGGCTAAGCGAGGTGTTGTGCGAGGCCCTTATGCGCAGGTACGTGAGGCCTTGGTGCATGGGTACGCGAGGTGTTGATGTGCGGGTGTGCGCAGGTGCGCAAGGCATTGGTGGTGCGAGGCCATGGGGGCCGCGAGACGAGGTGTGCCTCACTTGGCGCGAGACACTTGGCCTCGCTATGCGAGGCTATGCGAGGGCTGCCTCACTAGGCACGAGACCCTTGGCCTCGCTATACGAGGGGCGCCTCACTTGGCGCGAGACCCTTGGCCTCACTATGCGAGGCTACGCGAGGCTATGCGAGGGGCGCCTCAGTTGGTGCGAGACCCTTGGCCTCACTATGCGAGGCTATGCGAGGGGCCCCTCACTTGGCGCGAGACCCTTGGCCTCACTATGCGAGGCTATGCGAGGGGTGCCTCACTTGGCTCGAGACCCTTGGCCTCACTATGCGAGGCTATGCGAGGCTATAGGTGTTTGGGACAAGGCGCGTTGCGAGGGGACCCTCGCGAGATGCGCGCAAGGCGTGTTGCGAGGAAAGCCTCGCTGTGCGAGGCGTACTGCAAGGGGCAGCCTCGCGAGATGCATGCGCGCGGTCGAGGCACATGGCTCTGGTGCCCTTGACATCTCTCGGCGTCAAGACAAGTAGGGTCTCGTTATGCGAGGGCCTCGTGCACCTACCTTCTTGTAACACATAGCTTGGCCCTTTAGCCTAGTAAGGCCATATTTCATGGCTCATAAGGTGATGTTTCCCTTGGGACAATCTCCCGGTTTCACAAGACTTATGGGCCCGAGCCTGATAACATGACTAAGTGACCTTTAGCCCTATATTCCAACCATGGACTAGAGATTTTTTCTTGGTGGATTTTTGGCATCCACACTTGTCCCCCCAGTCTATAGGGAGGCCTTTAGGCATTCTTGTAGACTTTTCTCTTCCTTTTTATTCTTTTTTTATTATTATTTATCATGCTCGAGGTCTTTTGGAGCCCACGTGAAAGGGGGTTCGATAGGTCTTTCTTTGGTGCACCTTGATTGTATCTATAAGGATATGTTGACCCCTTGGGTTCTAGTTATCCTTTTATATACTTTTGCGCGCACTTATTATTTCTTGCGAGAAGCGTCCTTCTCGTTATTAGGCATAGTACTATTTTTGCAAGCATCTTCTTTGAGACCCTTTTTGCAAGCGTCTTCTTTGAGACCCTTTTTGCAAGCGTCTTCGTTGAGACCTTTTTTGGCAAGCGCCTTCTTTGAGACCCTTTTTGAAAGCGTCTACTTTGAGACCCTTTTGCCGAGTGTCTACTCTGAGACCCTTTTTGCAAGCGTCTACTTTGAGACCCTTTTACGATTTTTGAGGTGATCTCCCCTCGGGTTGAGACTTTTATGGCTAGATGGTCCTCGTCCAATTTTAAACTTGGTCAGCGACCCCTCTAGCACGATGTCCCCTTCTATATGGAATCTTTAGACGTTTTGGTAGTAGGGCGACTGGAGGAAGGTTTGCTTTCTTCAACATGCGAGTTCTTATGGCCCTCTCCACACGTATGTACTTCTGTGCTCTTTCGAAGAAATTATCTAAATTTTAAACTTCTCTTTTGAGCATGTTACCCCATAACTTGCTTCCTGGACGAACTCCGGTTGTAATAACCATCTTGAGCTCTATTTTGGTTAAACTTCTCACCTTGTTGCTTCCATATTGAACCTAAGGATATAGTTCTTCAAACTTTCATTTTCGTCTTGCTTTATGTTAGCGAGGCTGGTAATTGGCATAACATAATCACAGAACGCATGGTGCTTCTGAGGAAATTCGCGAGAGAATTGCTGCCATGATTTGATTATTCCTGGCCTTAACCTCTTGAACCACTTGTATGCAACACCTTTAAGTGTAACAACAAAGAAATGACATTTTGCTCTGCTATTGACCCCTCTTAACCTCATCAAGTTTTTTGAAGTAGTCTAAGTGATACTTTGGGTCTGTAGTACCCTCATATGGAGTCATGCGAGGCTCTTTGAGGTTGGCGGGGATTTGGTCAGCCTGGATCTCCCTTGTGAAGGGAAAATCATGGTCAAATTCTTCATCATCTCTGTACCCCCAGGTTCGGTGATAATCTTGCCTTGAGGGTGCTGCATTTTGATGTCTAGTTCCCTCCTCTTTTTGCATAAGGAGTCTTACGGGTTCTCAGGCTGATCCCTTGCCTTGGTTGTGTTCCTCGGCGGAGCCGCGGGGGGTTTGTTTCTTACTTCTGACCTCTTCCCATGGAGCTCTTCTCTTAGGCCAAAGGGCGCCTCTTTTGAGGTGACTTCTGCTTCGTTCTTACGACCATCGTCTTCCCTCCGCCCTTGCTCCTGGGGGCATTTCGTTGGCCTAGGTCCCTCATGGTACTTTGTCTGGGAAGTTTTACTGGTGGAAAGTCGAGTTCTCCCATCGTCTGCGGGGACAGTATTCTCCCCTTTTTCATGTTCCTTCTCTTTACGCTTAGGAAGGGGTATCCTCGACTTTCCTTACAGGAGGTCGTTTAAGACCTACTGCATGTTCTCTATTGTGGTTTCCAGCCATCGAGTCTTTTTATGCAACTCACGAATCTCATCCTTGTAGAAGGGAGTCCTTGAGCTGGAACTCACCGAGTGTACTCGGGGACTCTTGCCTAGCTTGTGCGTCGAGGGACCCCGGTCTTGGTAGCCTGAGTATGGTGCCACCGGGGACTGGGGATGTGGGTACACTGGCGGCTCTGAGTGACTTTCGTCGGGCTGGACAGCCAGGGATGATGCTTCCTTCTCCTCCCCTGGGGGAGGACATTCCTCCAGCATATCTACATGCCCAGGTGAAGGAGGGTCTTTCCTAGAAGCCCTCTGTATGCCCTGGTTTTCCCACGGGCTGATTAGCAGGCCGAGCTACGGACTAATCACGATTAGCCCATTAACATCCCCAAGGCCGGAGCTCCCGTTTCGAGGTCGTACCTTCTTAGCTCGAGCAATCCCTGAGAACTCGCCAAGGTTGCCCAGGACTGGGGGAAGGAACCCGAAGGCCGAAGGTCGGGTCAGGGGAGCAGCTCGTGGCACGAGCTATGTATGGAGCTCTGACCCTCTGTAAAGTCAACAAACGCAAGATAAACGTGCATATATCTGACATCACGTGTCCGATATCTCCCTGACTTCTCGGACACGCAGCAGGAACGTGCGTGTTCAGATATCCATGGCTGGGTTGGGCCGTGCGGCCCATTATCTCCTTACCTATCGATTTGACCATACTTATGTGTCAGGTTTAGGAATTAATCATGATTGTCACAGAGTTGATATGACAAATGATAAGGTCACGGGATGACCTCCTTACCAACTTCCAGGTGCCTTCTCCTATAAATATGGAGAACCTGGGAGTTGATAGGGGTTGGAAAAAATAGTCTCTGAATAGATATATGCTTTGTAACCAAATACCCAGAATATATCAATAATATTGACTAGTGGAGTAGAAGGATTTTAACCTTCGAACCACTTAAAAACGTGTCTTAAGTCACCTAGTTCATTCTCTAAGATTCTATATCTGTGACGGTTCTATATTCAGCACTAATCCCTTTCTCTTCTTCTCTTAATTACCTGTTGGCGAAGAACCGCGTCAACAGTTTGGTGCTTTCATTGAGAGCAAGTTCGATTAGTGCTGCTGCAAACATCCAACTATGGTGACCACTCGGTCCAGGCATGGCAACGAAACAGAGCAGCATGATGGGCAGGAGGCTCATCATATTGCCATCCCTGACGAACAAATTCCTGAAGTCCAACAGAGGTCAGGAAAGCAGCTGGCGGCCCAGGAGGATACAGGTAGTTCGACGCCCCGACCACCTAATCCGAACCCATGTTATTATACTGCGGTGGAGATGGAGAATGCTCAACTGAGGAGCCAGTTAGCAGCAGCCGGTCAGCAAATCCAGGATATTCTGGCCCGACTACCCCCTCACACAACCAACGTTAACGTTGGAGAGAGGCAAGGTGAGGCTCCAAAGTCTCGCCGGGGTAATCGGTCCAGGCATAGCCGTTCGGATAGACTTCCGGCAGCCAACTCCACCCCTTCATCACACCATCGAGAGGCCAACTTCAGGGAAATGCCTGGGACCGGACAACAGCAATACAGTCGTTCGGTTAGGACGTCGACTCCTAGCTCTCAACCATCCTCGAGGACGCCCAGAAGAGCTCGAGGAAGTTCCCGGAGGAGATCCGGGGAGGGCCCACGACGTCAGCCTGTCCCCGAAGAACGTCCTGCGCCTCGTCCAGATCGCCCGGCGCGGGACCAGCAAGTTGGCAGGGTCGAAAGGCCCCCACCAAATTTGATCCGTCCAGACGGAACCAGGATCGCTTCTCTAGTCAGGCATCCTCCATCTCCGATCAGATATCCGTCTCCTCCTCGGCCCATCCGAGACATCCCAGCTTACGGAAGTAGTAAGAGAAACCCACCATCAGCGGGACCTTCCCGGTGTAGCAGGGCGCCCGAAGAAAGCTCAGGTCCTCACCGCCAAAGGCGGACTCCAAGCCTATCCGGCAGGAGTCATTGGACTAGCAGTCGCCCGAGTGATCTCTTTGGAGGAGACCTACGCCAGCGGCTAAGTTCGGCACAAAGCCACCGAATCGCCCAGGGAGACGACCTTCGAGATCACCTCAACTCTCACAGAGAGGACCGAGATAGAGATGGTAGCCAGGCTCGCTCGGGGGGGGGGGGGGGGGTCCGATCCGAAGTACATAACGGAGGGAATGTACCAAATAACCTATCTCAAGATAGGAGGGGCAATAACCCACCTAATATGTACAATGGGTCCGGAGCTGTTGAGCAGCCCCGGAATGACCCAGGATCTCAGGACCAAACCCTCGATTGCCTAACTCAGATGGAGGAACTGATGAGGAAGCTCCTATCAGAAAAAGAAAAAGATGAATATGACTCGGGAGACGAGATGGAACTCTTCGCCCCCAACATAGCAGCGACGGCATACCCATCTGGTTTTCGTATGCCTCACTTGTCAAAGTTCAACGGGGACGGAGATCCGTCGGACCATTTGGGGATGTTCAACACCCTAATGATGGCCCATAACATTGGTTCGGAGCTGCGTTGCTTGATCTTCCCTTCCACACTGACTGGACCTGCCAGGCAGTGGTTCAAGCAGAGTAAAAGACAGTCAATCAGCTCCTGGAAGACCTTCTCAGCTGATTTCAAAAGGGCGTTCCGCGCCTCTCAGGCCGCCCGTGTTCAGGCCGACTCCCTAGCCAACGTAAGGCAGCAGCCCGGTGAGACGCTGAAAGCCTACTTGAGCAGATTCGCAAATGTCGCTGCTTGAGCCAGGGACGCAGATGATTGCTCCAAGCTCATGGCCATGAGAACCGGAATCCTGGTCGGGGGAGACCTGTGGAAAGACATTCAGAGGAAGGGAGTCAGCTCGGTTAACGAATTCCTTAACAGAGCCCAAGAGTGGATAAACTTGGAAGAAGCTGAAGCTTCAGCCGCGGGGACCAGCCAAGTTCCCGAGAAGCCCGCTGGAACGGGGACAGAGATCGTGATGGCGACCCCCGACGTCGCGCAGAACGACCAGCCCGGTGGTGGCAAAAGAAAGGGGAATGGTGAAAACAGTCAGCACGGTCAAAAGAAGAATAAGTCTGTGGATAAGTTCAAGCCCGTGTTCACAACATATACCGAGCTCACCCAGTCCAGGGAAAGTATCTTCCTGGCCAACTCTACTCGGGTCCCCTGGAAGAGGCCGGAACCATTGAAACACCACAAGGGAAAGAGAGACACTTCCAAATTCTGCCGTTTTCACAACGACGTCGGCCACAATACCGACGATTGCAGGCATCTAAAAGATGAGATCGAGACTCTCATCCGAGCAGGCCCCTTGGCACAATACTCACGAAACAGGGTCCCAGCGAGTCGACCCACTCCAGAAGTCCCAGCCAGTCAGCCCGGGCCTCGTGTAGATCAGGACGTCCCTCCTCCCGTGGTCGAAGGAGAGATATCCACCATCTCTGGAGGACCGCACATGGCTGGAACGAGCAGAGGCGCCCAGAAGAGATATGTGAATGAATTAAAGTCCTGCAACGAAGGGGAGTTCGTCCCGGAGCAGCGTCAGTCGAAACAGCAGCGGTTAGAAAAGCAACCGATCACTTTTACGGAGGAAGACGCAGGCCATGTCCAATTCCCTCATAATGATCCCTTGGTCGTAGCAGTCCAGCTCGCCAACCGGAGAGTAAGGAGAGTGTTGGTGGACAACGGAAGCTTGGTAAACCTCCTATTCCGATCCACCTTAGAAAAGATGGGATTGACTATCGCCGAGCTAAAGGCGACCTCCATGATGCTGTATGGCTTTTCGGGAGAAGGGTCGACAGCGATAGGGACGATCGAGCTGGTGATCACCCTAGGAGGAGAATCTCGAACAGTCTCCAAGCTACTTGAGTTCGTGGTCATTGACTGCTCCGCTGCCTACAACGCCATTTTAGGCCGGCCTACCCTCATAGCTTTCGAGGCTATCACTTCCATTCGACACCTCGCCATGAAGTTCCCTACTTCGACCGGAATTTGTACTATCAAGGGCGATCAGCTCGCTGCCAGGGAATGCTACAGCATTTCCACGTAGGGAAAATCTAAACCCGGGCAGCTGGCAATGGCCATTCAAGGCAAAGAGGAATCTCAGGGACCCTTGGTGGATCCTGAGATTGAAAAACCTCAGAGCTCCGAAGAGGAAAAGGTCGCCTTGAGTGAGGACATTGACCCCCGAGTAGGCGAAGACAGATCCGGGCTCCAGGCCATTGAGGAGCTCGAGGAGGTGAACCTCGATCCGCAAATTTCGTCACGGATGGTCAAGCTCGGGAAAAACCTCTGTAGCAAGAGGAAGACGGAGCTGGTTACGTTTCTCCGGGCTAATTTAGATGTATTTGCCTGGTCCCATGAGGATATGGTAGGAATTAGCCCGAGTGTCATCATGCACACGCTCCATTTGGATAAAAGCGTTCCTGCCAAGTCTCAAAAGCAAAGGCGTTTAGGGACAACCCGAGCTGAAGCCCTAGAAGAAGAGGTAGCCCAACTCAAAAAATGTGGCTTTATCCGGGAAGCCAAATTTCCAATTTGGGTCGCCAATCCCGTGCTAGTTCCGAAGCCCAACGGAAAATGGCGGACTTGCATTGACTTCTCCGATCTGAATAAGGCCTGCCCCAAGGATTGTTTTCCATTGCCAAGGATCGACCAGCTCGTGGACGCCACGGCGGGGCACGAACTCATGTCCTTTATGGACGCATACTCAGGCTACAATCAGATCGCGATGAATCCGGCGGATCAGGAACACACTAGCTTCATGACCCCGACTAATGTCTATTGCTACAAGGTCATGTCGTTCGGTCTGAAGAACACCGGAGCTACCTACCAAAGGCTAGTGAACAGAATGTTCGCGGACCAGATCAGGAAGAACATGGAAGTATATGTTGATGACATGCTCGTCAAGTCAAAGACTGCCGACAACCATGTTTCCGACCTGGAAGAATGTTTTAAAATACTTCAAAATATATAAAGAGAAAAAGAGAAGAGCATCCTAAGCTCCGTCAGTCGGCCCTTTGGAGGTCGTCGTTTCACCTTGCTCCGCCGCACCAGAGGCTTCCCCAGTCTCCGAAGGTGGCACCTCTTTGTCGAGGCGAGCTTGGAACTTCACCAACTAGCGCGCCCAGAAATTCGGTGGCATGAAAGAGAAGTCAGCCTCCGGATTATGGAGCCAACAGTGGTAGAGCAGATCCTGCATGGACTGCTCCGAGATGGTCTTCTCTTCCTCCAGGGCGGCTTGGGCGGCCTGGACTTCTGTCCTCGCTGCCTCAAGGTCCGCCTGCGAGGTGGCAAGGGATGTCTCGAGCTCCTGGACCTTCGAACGGGTCTTCTCCAGGTCGACCTGGGCCCTCTCCAACTCGCCCTTCGAGGCCGTCAGGGCATCCTTGGCCGCCTTAACCTTCTGAAGGGTGGCCTGGTGCTCGGTCCTCATGTCATCGAGCTGAGTCCTGGCCCTGATGATGCTTCGGTGAAGGGCGACGACACCCTGCGAGGAATGAAAGATAAACTGGCTCAGAGAAAAAATAAGGCAAAGTGTAATGGTAAAGGCTTTAAAAGAATAGGGCAGCTTACCGTTAGGGTCATGCTCATGGAAGAGTCCATGACGTCAACCGGGCTCATCGTCTCAATAGTTTGAAGTTCCTTCTCGGTGAACTTGTAGATATGGTTCACGGCGTAGCTCGCCGATTCGTACACCGTTCCCCGAAAGACCTCTGGGATCTTCTCCAGGTCCTGGGGATTGACCGGGATGCGTACATCGGAGACCGCCGCAGGCGAGGTCCCGATCTCCATTCTTCCGTCCTGGGGGGCAGGTGGAACTCGCTGAGGCGGTGGAGGCATTTGTCCTGCTCCGACAGCTGGAAGGATTGCCCCCACGACCTGGGCTGGCGGGGTTTTCTCCTTCTCCTTTGCAGGAGATTTAGTGGAGACCCCAGCAGAACTCTTGGAACCCCGGAGCCTTTTCGTTCTTGGCCCGGCTGGGGGGTTCCCCCCGAAGACTATGCCTCGCAAGCTATCCTCGGGCTGAGACATCTCTTCTGTCAAACAAAAGAAAAATATATATATATACATGGTTATTACAAGTTAGAAATCATACAAAGATAAAGACAAAAGGTTAAAGCTAAAAAAGCATATGAATACTGAGGGAGCCCTACCCCCCGAGCTGGAAGAACCTAAGACGATTATTTCACGAACTGGCGCAGGTTCTAGGTCCGGTTCTGACTCAGGGCTAGACTCTTCTACATACTGACTAAGCCCCGGAGCATAGATACCCCTCTGGAGTGATGGTCATGTGCGTAGGTTGGTCCCATACTCCTCGAATAAGATCGACCTAAAAGCTAGGGCGTTATCTACTACTATGGTACCCCTAGGCCGGCTCTCTTGGTGATCCAGCACGAGCCGGTCAACATAATGGAGCAGGAGTGTGTTCAGGTCTGGATCCCTTCGGTGACGATGGACGATCTGCCTAGGATTGAACCTAACCAGCCGGGGGTTTGTAGTGGCCCTATCTAGACTCTTAAACAAGTAAGGGTTACCTTTGCCAGAAGGACCCGCGGCTGCTCAGGATTGGACCCTCTCCTCCAAGGTCCTCTTCCTATTCCTCACGAGCGGAACTTCAGCTGCCTCGTCCTCCTCGTCTTCCTCTGCTGCGACCTCCTCCACGATGATAGGTCTGTTGTCGCGGGCTGGGGGCGACCCCCAGGGCCTCTTCAGGTTCAGGGTCTGATTTGGGAAGATCAATTTGCAGAACACCATCGTCTCGTCCGTCACGAGCACGCGATAGTCCTTCTCACTGGGGGGCAAGCCCGCCAGTGTTTCATATTGGCCCCCGAGGGTCACAGACTTTTCGGTCCTCGCGTAGATGGCTGCAGGATTGGCTGGAATCAGAATGGAATACAGGAGGAGCTAAAATAAAATAACACTTAAAAGGCGAGCTAAGATCAGGGATTACTTACGAGGACGATTGAAATAGTGGTGGTCGCAGTTCCAGAACCCAGTTGACATGAAGAACTAGTCCTTGAAGTCATTTGGGTGGCTGGGCAGCTCGATCACCGCCGCCGTATTGGGAAAATGGGTTAAATAGTAAAACCCGTCACATCGCCCCCGCTGATCCGGGCTGGCTTTGAGGCAAAAGAAATATAAAATATCAGCAGGAGTAGGGACCTCCCACTCCTGCTTCTTGAATAAATACCTCAACCCTGCTAGCAGACGGTAGGAGTTGGGGGGGAGCTGAAAAGGGGCCAACCCCACGTAGTTCAGGAAATCAGCGAAGTACTGATCCAGGGGAAGGAAGGCCCTTGCCTTGAAGTGTTCACCACTCTAGGCCGCGAACGATTCATCGAGCGGCGTGCAACTCCGCTCGCCATCCGCGGCAGGTCGGGCAATAACGAAGGCTTTCCCTAGTGGAATGTTGTGAGTGAGGAAGAGTTTGTTGTTCTTCGTCTGGTCGGTTACCTTTGAGATGATTCTCTCCACCTCAAAGAATGCGTCGGGGGCCACCTCGACCTCCTTCTCCACGGCCAGCCCGAAGCGGGGGATCGGGGAGCTAGGCATCACCGCCTTTCCTTTTTCCTGCTGGGGGGCCGAGCTTCCAACGTTCTTCTGAGGGAGGTTCCTTTTTGGAGCCATCTGGTCGCCTAGCGAACAAAAGAAAACACTTTAGAAAAGGCGACCCCAGCAGAAGGAAGAAGCAATTATTATTTGCACGTGCTGAGGTAAGCCCAGCTCGTGGAGAGTGGAACCACGCGGTTCAGTGAACACGCGCGTATGCTCCCAACAGGTCCCAGATTACTCGGAATTCGCGTGTCAGGGGGTTTAGAATAGAATTTTCCTTGGGGGGAAAGTTTCAATAGGCAGAAAATTACAAAACTGCTTATGAGGCGTGTTCCCTAAGCTACCCGGTTTTGCACCCAAAAATTCCCAAAACTCCTACCCAGAAATTTGTCCAGAAAAGGCACCATGAAGCCCATACTCTAAAGCGATTTCTTACAACAAATGTGCCCTAGCCTAAAAAGGGCTGTCACCCTCCATATCCACACAACCCAGGAAACCCTTGCATGCGGCTACAGTGAAATTTTTTCCTAAGCTATAGTAGCATGTTTTCAAAATGAACAGGGTCGGGAAACTTACAGTGTATGGCTGGGAGGTAGACGAGGGCGTTGCGTTGGTAGGAGCTTCGTCGGTGTAGTAGCTTCCAAAGCTTCGGAGGAATCCGTGCGCCTAAGCTTCGTGAACGATGAAAATGGCGGCAACAGGGTTGAGGGTTTCGTTCTTCTGAAATATGGAGAAGGAAGAGAAAAGGATATTTGGAAAATTTTGAATGAAAGGGTGGCCCGTGCGTAGAGTGGCCACCCCTTTTTTATATACGTGAAGGATCACGTGTAGAAGGCTCTTGGGTGGCCCTGGTGAGGGATCCGAGGCCTTCCACTCGAAATACGAAACGATGGCTGGGCATAGACTAGGCCATTAAATCCGGTTCTCGTAAGACGTACCGTCACCACCCACGGCGTTCCACGTATCAAACGCCGGCGTAAAGAGTGGAATGCGAAGAGTTTATGGGGAAGTCTAAAAGCCCCTACTGTGGTCTTATATACGACGTCATGTACCACGAGCAGGAGCTTGGGGGGCAGATGTACGCCCTGGTTTTCCCACGGGCTGATTAGCAGGCCGAGCTACGGACTAATCACGATTAGCCCATTAACATCCCCAAGGCCGAAGCTCCAGTTTCGAGGTCGTACCTTCTTAGCTCGAGCAATCCCTGAGAACTCGCCAAGGTTGCCCAGGACTGGGGGAAGGAACCCGAAGGCCGAAGGTCGGGTCAGGGGAGCAGCTCGTGGCACGAGCTATGTATGGAGCTCTGACCCTCTATAAAGTCAACACACGCAAGATAAACGTGCATATATCTGACATCACGTGTCCGATATCTCCCTGACTTCTCGGACACGCAGCAGGAACGTGCGTGTTCAGATATCCACGGCTGGGTTGGGCCGTGCGGCCCATTATCTCCTTACCTATCGATTTGACCATACTTATGTGTCAGGTTTAGGAATTAATCATGAATGTCACAGAGTTGATATGACAAATGATAAGGTCACGGGATGACCTCCTTACCAACTTCCAGGTGCCTTCTCCTATAAATATGGAGAACCTGGGAGTTGATAGGGGTTGGAAAAAATAGTCTCTGAATAGATATATGCTTTGTAACCAAATACCCAGAATATATCAATAATATTGACTAGTGGAGTAGAAGGATTTTAACCTTCAAACCACTTAAAAACGTGTCTTGAGTCACCTAGTTCATTCTCTAAGATTCTATATCTGTGACGGTTCTATATTCAGCACTAATCCCTTTCTCTTCTTCTCTTAATTACCCGTTGGCGAAGAACCGCGTCAACACCCTCATTCGTCTCCGTTCAGGTGAACCTCAACGTCTTGTAGTTGCCGCAAGCATTGTGAACGCCTTGGCATCTTTCTTTTCTGGAAGTGATGAAAGAACGTTGGCTTGATGCTTGTTCTTCCCACAGACGGCGCCAAACTGTTGACGGTGAAATCTCGTCAACGAAATTAGATCGGAAAACTCAAAGGTAAGTATGGAGATATTTAGATAAGAACTTAGAATGAACTTATGGAAGGATAAACACAGATCAACAATGGAGTAAAAATTGTATATTACTTAATAGCCTCGGTATACAATGAATCCCCCCCCCCCTTGCTGGAGGGGTGAAGGTCTATTTATATTGGGGCTCTAATGGCTCCTGGTACATCGTGGTCCCAGGGGACAAGATTGTACATAGGTACATTATCAGGGTTGTGGCACAGGTCGTAGCGGTGTTGAAGGAGTGGTGGTCGGCTCTAGTACGTGTCAGGGGCCTGCAAAAGTACTCCTGCATTAGTACCACATTACACCTCCACTACTTGCATGACACAGATGTCAAGGCCATGCTTCTGTCCTCCACATGGTCGTACATCCTGCACCCGTACACGTACGGGTACCTTGTACCTGATGGTTACTCTCACATCTCCAAGGCAGGTACTTGCTCAAAGTTATATTCCATATTCTACTAAGTGTAGGAAAGCTTATGTGTTAACATGAACGATATACTCAGTCGTCTATACCACTATTGGCTTGATACCAAATAGTTATTGGGTCTCTTTTATTGCTCCTCGTACGCCCCTTCCAGAGGTCTTAGACCCCATACGGGCATGCGAGGCGTTGGCATCATGGTATAGAGGCATCTGGGCTAGACGAAGCACGACACGAGTATACGACACCTCAACACGGCTAGGCGAGGTGTGGTGCGAGGCCCTTATGCGCAGGTACACGAGGCCTTGGTGCGTGGTTGCGCAAGGCCCTGATGCGCGGGTGTGCGAGGCCTTGGTGTGCGTGGGTACGCGAGGCATTGGTGGTGCGAGGTCATGGGGGCCGCGAGATGAGGTGCGCCTCACTTGGCGCGAGACACTTGGCCTCGCTATGCGAGGGGCGCCTCACTAGGCGTGAGACCCTTGTCCTCACTATGCGAGGCTATGTGAGGCTATGCGAGGGGTGCCTCACTAGGCGTGAGACCCTTGGCCTCACTATGTAAGGCTATGCGAGAGTCGCCTCACTTGGTGCGAGACCCTTGGGCTCACTATGCAAGGCTACGCGAGGCTATGCGAGGGGTGCCTCACTTGGCACGAGACCCTTGGCCTCACTCTGCGAGGCTATAGGTGCTTAGGACGAGGGGCGTTGCGAGGGGAGCCTTGCGAGATGCGCGCGAGGTGTGTTGCGAGGGGAGCCTCGCCGTGCGAGGCATGCTGCAAGGGGCAGCCTCGCAAGATGCGTGTGCGCGGTCGAGGCACATGGGTCTGGTGCCCTTGACATCTCTCGACGTCAAGACAAGTAGAGCCTCGCTATGCGAAGGCCTCGTGCACCTGCCCTCTTGCAATGAGTAGCTTGGCCCTTTAGCCTAGCAAGGCCATACTTCATGACTCATAAGGTGATGTTTCCCTTAGGACAATCTCCCGGTTTCACAAGACTTACAGGCCCGAGCCTGATAATATGACTAAGTGACCTTTAGCTCTGTATTCCAACCATGGACTAGAAATTTTTACTTGGTGGATTTTTGGCATCTACAATTACATATATATCGTCTTATATATTATTTTATATTTTAATTATTTATTTTTATTAGTATGATTATATTTTATTTCTTAATTTCATATTTGTATTATACTAAAATTTTAAATAAAAATAAATATAAATAAAATAAAATTAATATTAAAATTAAAATACCAATAACATTTTTAACAAAAATGAAAAAAAAACAATTAGAAATTAGAAACAACAAAAATTACAAAATTTAAAATAGGAAAATGAAATCAACAACAATTACAAATTTGTAAATAGGAAATAAAATGGACAACAATTAAAATCTAGAAACAACACAATTACAAAATTTAAAATAAGAAAATGAAATCAACAACAATTACTACTATTACTACCATAATGTAATGTTTAATTTTTTTAAAAAGAAATAGAATTTTTAATTTTTATAATGTAGCAAGTTAAATTAATTGAAAATTTATTAATTTTTGTTACTTTATATAAATTGATTAATATTTAATTATTCTTGTTAATATCAATAATTATATAAGATCAATATTTATTTATTAATTAAATTGTTTAATGATGATAAAAAAGAATAAAAAGAAGAATATTCTTTTTATAGTCAAATTTGAAGAAATGAGTTGGAGATGAAGAAGTAATTTGAAGTAAAAAATGTAGTAAAATAAAGTTGATGTTGATTTAAAATAGAGTTTGGGTTAGAAATGGCCTTAGTCGAACTTGAATTAGAGGGAGAGAGTGATTTGTGCGATTGTGTCTATGTGTGGTGTTGGCTGTTGTTGGCAGAGAACGAGTTAAAAGAGAGGGAAATGAGTGATAGGTGATAAAGATGTTGCCCTAAAATTATTTTAATGGCTGGATTTTTGAACATATATGGACTATTATAAATCTAAAAATTATATTTAAAAATTAGTATTTTTGATAGTGCAGTGCAGTTTTTTTTTTTTTTTTTTTTGAAAAGAAAGACTTTCATTCACTAAAAACAAGAAACCAGAACAGAGCAGTTAAGGCATATCAGCCGAGAAAATGTGAACCAGATCCAAGGGAACACTCCCTTTCCAAACAGCAGAGACTCCTCTGAAGGAGTACCATTTTGCTAAACCGTGAGCAAGAGCATTTGCCTCCCTACCCACAAACTGGAAATCAATGCAGCGAGAAACTCCAGTCATTCTTTTGATGTCGCAGATCAGACCTTCCAACTCACTGCAGAACACCTCCGGCCTCTTCACAAGAGCCACAACATTAGAACAGTCCGACTCTACACAGAACGCCCTCAAACCCAGCTGCTCGCCCAGACGCACCCCCTCACGGATTGCAGCCAGTTCCGCTGCCAAGGGCTGGTTCAGAACACGAACCAGGCACCCAAGCTCCCTTCCATCACTGTCTCTTCCCACGGCAGCCACGCACCACGATCGACCATCACTCATACAACCGGCATCAACGTTAACTTTCACCCAGCCCGCTTGAGGAGGGTTCCATTTGATGGAGGATCGGTTCAACTTCGATCCCGCTGGGCCGCCCTTCTTCTTAACCGACTTCTCCCAAAAAACGCAGCACCACTCCACAAACTCCACCGGATCGGGCTCTCTCTCACCCCTAATAGATTTATTCCTAATGAACCAAATATGCCAAGAAATAACCGCAAATAATTCAAAGTCTTCTTTTCTGAGCATATTCCTCATTGCATTAATGAATAAACAGGGGTCCCTTTCCTCAATTTGTTTGATGTACTTCCAAAAAACCGTTTGTTTCCAATATTTCTTACTCTCCCTACACCTCCAAATGGCATGGAAGCCATCCTCCTCCTCACCCGTCAGGCACCTGTCACAATCTTTAGATATAGCTATTTTCCTGCAAAACAAAGAGAGGTTAGTGGGAAGCCAAGAATGGCTTAATTTCCAGAAAAAGTGTTTAATTTTATTGGCAACTCTCATCTCCCAAATTGTTTTCCACAGTGCCTCAGTCATCTTTGAATCTGAAAATTCAGGTTTATCTAATAAGCTCATGGCAACATGGTAACCGGTACGGACACTATACTCACCATTTTTTGAATAATGCCACAGCAGTTTATCAGCAAGATCAGACTCAAAACAAGGAATACTAAGAATGAGTAAAGCATCCTCTTCATTGAATAAACACCTGATCATCTCTTCGTCCCAAAGACCATTGTCCTTTTTTAAATCTATCACTCTAAGGTCACCAGGAAGAAAAGGGGCATCAAAATTTTTGAAAGATCTGGGCCTCGGAATCCAGGGGTCATTTAATATACTAACATTATTTCCATCCCCAATCCTCCATCGGGATCCCATCTTTATAATCTCACTTCCCCACACTAAACTGTGCCAAACTTCCGAGCATTTGTAACCACATTTCGCCCCAAGCAGAGAGGAATCCGGGAAATAGCACTCCTTGAGGATCCTTGCGCAAAGAGAGTCTGGGTTTCTTATGAACCTCCAACATTGTTTGGCAAGCATTGCTTGATTAAAAATGTGAAGATTCCGAAAGCCCAAACCCCCACACGCTTTAGACCTGCACAGAGCTTCCCACTTACACCAGTGTATTTTCCTTTTCTTATCAGTCGTTCCCCACCAAAATCTTGCTGCGAGACCATGCAGGCTGTCAATCACCTTTTTGGGAATTCTAAAGCAACTCATAACATAGGTTGGGATTGCTTGAATAATGGCTTTAATAAGAACCTCCTTCCCTGCGCTGGAGAACAGCGGCCTTTTCCAACCCCTCAGTCTCTTCCAGACTTTGTCTTTAAGCCCATCAAAAACCTCTCTCTTGTTTCTACCCACAAAGGACGGAAGCCCTAAATACTTACCATGAATCTCTACCAAATTAACCTGGAGCAACCCAGCTAATCTCTTCCTTTCATTCAAAGCAACACAGTTCCCAAAACACACATCAGATTTGTCAAAATTGATGAGTTGACCAGAAGCCTTCGAGTACCTGCTAATAATTTCCTTAAAAGCAAAGCAATCCCTATCTCTAGCATTAAGGAAGATAAGACTGTCATCAGCAAAGAACAAATGCGAAACAAAAATAGGAGTCTTACCAAACTTAATACCACAGATGTCCCCTTTCAACTCCGCACTCCTTAGAAGGGAAGAGAAACGGAGAAAGCGGATCGCCCTGCCTAAGGCCCCTAGTCGGCTTGATGCTACCCTTGATATTACCGTTGAGGAGGAACGAGAACCTCACCGATCTAACACACTTCATGACTTTATAAACCCATCTTCTGCTGTATCCCAATTTGAGCATCATACCTTCAATGAAATCCCACTCCACTCTATCATACGCTTTTGCCATGTCCAGCTTAAGAGTGAGCTTGGAACCATTTCCATAGTAATTTTTCCTCATACAATGGAGACCTTCGAAACCAATAATCGCATTATCCTGGATAGCTCTCCCGGGGACGAAAGCGCTCTGCGATTCGCTAATAGATAAATTAATAGTATTTCGCAGTCTATCCGCCATACACTTAGCAATAATTTTATATATCACATTACAAAGGCTAATGGGACGAAATTGCTCAATTTTGACAGGCTTCTCAACTATGGGAATAAGGGCTATAAGAGTGTCATTCAAACAGGTCAAATCCCCATCACCATTGAGGAACCTTAAGCAAATCGAGACTACATCCTTTTTAACCACCTTCCAATATTTCTGGTAGAAGCTCGCCGGAAGGCCGTCCGAACCAGGAGCCTTCGAAGGATTCATCAATTTAACCGCATTAACCACATCCTCCTCAGAGAAATCAGCCTCCAAGCACTGATTTGTATCCTGCGAGATTCTAGGAACCACCAAAGCTAAGACAACTTCCATATCCTCCCTAGACGCCCCGGAAGAGGTGAAAAGATTTTTGAAATAATTGGAAATGATCTCCTCAACAATTTTCTCCTCATCCTGCAAACAACCAGTACTATCATTCAGCCCCAAGATAGTGTTCTTCTTCCTTCTGGCCGAAGCCTTGTAATGAAAGTATTTTGTGTTTCTATCCCCGTATTTTAACCACAGCGCCCTGCTCCGTTGTCTCCAGTAAACTTCATCTTTTTCGAGAAGACAGTTAATTTTGTCTTCCGCTCTTTTCAGATCACCCCAATTCCCAGGATTGTTAGTCTTAGACAGATCCGCAATTTTTTCCTTAGCGGCCTTCATTTCGCTGTTCCACTCCTTTTTCTTCTTTTTGTTCCACTCCTGGAGCGAAAAACCACAGCACTTTATTTTTGAGCGGATACTTGAAGGATTCCTACAAAGACCGTCGGTCTCCCAGCTTTTAGAAACCACCTCATTGCACTTATCATCCTCACCCCAGGCTTCTTCATAATGAAATCTAGTATTTCTCCTCACTTTCCCACACTTCTTGTTAGATTCCAAGATCCTAAACCTTATCACCAGCGGCCTATGATCAGAGCAGAGCCAATCCAGCACCTCCACTTTAGCATCAGGAAACTGAGCTAGCCAATCGTTATTACAAAGAGCACGGTCCAATCTTTCCAAGATATTTCTACCTCTCCAGGTCATGATACTCCCAACCTTACCAAAGTCAATCAAATTATTTGAGTCTAGCGCCTCCCTGAATCTATCCATAGCAGCTTTGTTTCTTAAATTTCCCCCAATCTTCTCAGAATTCAGGCAAATCTCATTAAAGTCATCCACACACAACCAAGGACCCACAGAGATATCTTTAATTCTACCTAAGAGATCCCAAGACAGATATCTTTTCGAGAGATCCGGGTTCCCATAGAAGCCCGAGAAGAGCCAAGGCAGCATACCTTTCCCACTAACCAAAGCAGCAATATGCCCGCACGACCAGGAAAGAATTTCCAATCTAATTTCCTCTTTCCACGCCAACAACAAACCCCCACTCATTCCTTTTCTATCAACAGTCCACCAATTATTGAAATTCAACTTTTCCATTGTAACCTTCGACTGATTCCTCGTAAGCTTAGTTTCCAATAGAAAAATAATATCAGGATTCTGGTCCCTAATATGGGACTTGAGAGCATTGAACGTCCAGGGGTTCCCAATTCCCTGGACATTCCAACTTAATATTTTCATTGTTCCCGGCGCTCCTGCCTCGCAGGAGACGCCGATAAACAAGAAGAAAAGAGGGATGACTTATCCAAAGTCTCAGAAGACCCATCCCTCACACCACCTCCAATACCACCTTCCTCCCCACCCTGGGGTCTCATCAAACACTCCTCACCAGGCTCTTGCAACTCAGACCCCCTTTTGGCAAGCGCCCGAGCCCTCCCTTTAATCGAAATCTTCCTCCTTTGACTATTCTTGGCTTCATAACTGACCCCCATATTAAAACTCCCTCCAATGACATGATTATCATTCTTAATGTATTCTCCACATGCCCCATTTAATTCCTTACTCACCACAGCCCCTTCCTCATTTCCTGTCCCATCAGTCAAATTTTTCAGGTTAAGTTCCTGCTTTCTCTTCTTAACTCCTATCACGTCACCCCTTTTTTCCTCTAAGGAATTGGCATTATTCCCAAAATCTTGCCTTTTCTTCCTGCTGTCATCCACATCAATATTTGTATTCAGAGAGCACATTTCGGCCAGCATTGCCTTATCATTCCCATTATCACCAACCTCATTCCTCCTATCATTTGTATCAACCACCTTCTTAGTATTACCAAAATCTCTATCCTCCTCCATCACGGCATCCAAACTTTTACACGTTTCCTTCGAGTTAACCGTTTTAGATATATCGCCATCTCTCAAGTCCCCCTCCATTGTTCTCGGTTCTTCCTTCCCCGATTCTTCGGGTCTTTTTGGTTGATAACTTCCTTACTCAAGTTATCAGAAGCTTGACCACAATGTGAGGAGCTTCCTCCTCCATCCCCCACGATGTCATTCTTCAAGCTGATATCATTACTCTGTTTATTTTTGCCAGGAACCTCCTGTTTATAAAGTCTTCCATCAAAACAGTTAGTAAGAGGGTTTTCGTTCCTCAGCCACGATCCATACAGCCGCATCTTTTTTCCGAACATGTCATTGACAAGGATAGCATCCCCATCACACATAACCTCATCATGCCCCCACTTACCGCACTTAAAACAAACCAGGGGGAGACATTCGAATTTAAACTGGATCCAAAACTTCTTCCCGTTAATGGGCACAAAACGTCCAGCAAATAAAGCTTTAGATAAAGGAAAATAAATGCGAACCCGAGCGTACCCGTTAAGGAGGATCCTATCCATATTGGACCACGGCAGTTCCATGATTTTCCCTGCAAGATTGCTAATCCTGGACACGTTCGTTTTGGAGAGAGCAACCGTCGGGAATCCGCAGATACGAACCCAGCACGGGACTCCGTCGAGATCCGCATCGCTCCATTCCCCGGACTTTGGCCATTGTTCAACAAGCATGAAGCCACCGTTATATACCCATAAACCTTCCTTCCAGACTCTTGAAGCTTCATATTCAGAGTCGAACGTAAGTCCGACGAACGTGCTCAACTCATCTCTTTTTAATATCTTCACCTTCCACCTCTTCGAAAACTTCCAGAACCTGCCGAAAACAGTTTGGATAAAACTTCTACTGCACTGTTTTTTAGCAACAATTCTTCCCACAACAGACTTGCCTCCAAAGCAAGAGACCGTCGACGCTTCGGTCACCACGTCCCAGTCCGCTTCGTCATCAACAAAGATGGGCTCTGCTTCATTCCCTTCCTCACCGAGAGATCCTACTGATAAACCATGTGCTTTTGAGATTAAATCATCCAAACCATCACCATTGTTTGCCATGACCGATCGAGCAAAACCAGATTTTCAGAAACAAAGAATACCGATGGTCACGTACGAACATGAAGAGTCACTCTCCTGGTCACACGAAAGGACCCAATAAAGATATTTGATAGTGCAGTGCAGTTTGAACCACATTTATTAAATATTAAATTACAAACCGCATCATACCATGCAGTTTGAGAAAAATACATATCGCAATCAGACCGAGAAAAATTTCAAACTATATTTTAGGGTGCAATGTGAGTGATTTGTGCAGTTTGAACACCCCTATATTTTATACTCTAAAGTTCGAGAAAAAAAATCGACCTATGACTTTGACTAACATTATAATTGGGAATTAAACAAAGATGGCCAAAAACAAAGACTTTGACTAAGTCTTAAGTCTGAGTTGTTCTGAGCACTACTTTATAATTTTTTCTAATATTTCATCAAAATTCACTTTTTGTTTAAAATACTAAGTTTTTTTATTATAATTAATTCAAATATGAAGGAATTCTTCAAAAACAAAATAAATATATGAAGGAATGAAAAACTTTTGAACCTGACAAAAAGAAAAACTTTGAAGAAAATATATATGGAAAGCAAACCATGCAATTATAGAAGGAATATTGTAGGAAAATATAAAATATTTAGAAAATACAAGATGTGATGGAGTCATTTTAAGACTATTTTATATATTATATTTGTATTGATATATTTGTTGAAGAAAAGTCTATTTGTGAGAGCTCTTGGAATTCCAAAATATGGACGTGTTCGAGGGGATAAACACATGGAAGAGTCCGCTCGTATTTATATATATATATATATATTTCCTGTATTTTTCTGATTATTTTTTTTTTATTATGTGTTTTAAAAAAATTATTTTTGCACTCCATATTTTGTAAAATAGTTCAAATAAATTTTTAAATTTAATTTAATAAAGAAAAAATTGAATATAACAATACAATTTTTAAGCATAATGATTTTATTTTTGTTCTAAATTGTTAGTTTGGTGAATTATTTGTGATTTTAGTTGATAAAACTTTGACCAAAATCGAATTTAGGGTTCTATTTGAATTATTTTATAAAATATAAAGTCTAAAAAATATTTTATTAAAATGAATTACCCCTTTAATTTATTTGATTTTTTATCTCTAGAAAAAGTCATTACGTACGTACAACCGAAAAACACAATAACTCCTGGCCTTAGACAATCATTTTATATAAATATATTTTTGAGAAACCAAACCAACTTAATTGATTGATTAACTTATGTCATTTCTGAATATTAAAAAAAATCAAGTTAAGCACACATCTAGATGCGAAAATTACCAATAATAATTAACTCTCAGATCCAACGCCTGCCTAGATCTCAGTCCAGCTTAAAAAAAAATTGCCCCAATTGAATTCCAAAAGTCAATGTCAAGTGGAAGAAATAGTTTAGTGTAATTAAGTATAGCAATAACAAAAGAAAAGCGAAACAATTAATTAAGAAAAAATGTATTTTTTTTTCCATTTATATAAGTAGTGGACGGCATACAAAATTACAAATTCATTATCTTATATATAACAAGTACGTAATTAAAATATATAATCCAAAAGAAAACTAAGTAAATATACCAGCTGATTAAGATCACTTGATATTATATGATGATCAAACTTCAAATTGTTCAAGCTGAACATCCTTGGCCTTGATAGGGACATATTCTCCGAGTAGATAAACCTCAAGGTGATTCGAAAGAGCTGACTTGTCGATGTTCTCGTGGTGATAAGATTTGCAAACGAAGTAAAGAATGGTCTGTATAACAAGCCCCAGAAGCATCAACTTGACGAACACCAACAAGCAAACGACACCGAATGCTACTCTACCGAACATCCCGAACGACCATCCGTGAACGACGAGCTTCTGAAACGTGAATTGGAAGACGAAGCTGAGAACGGTAAGAATCCCAAATAAGAAAATTGATGTCCACATCTTTCCCTTGATCAACGCCTTGCTTTTATTCATGGCTTGAATCCCACGAACGTCTTCCAAGACCGAAACGACACTGGCCAGCTGCCAAATCAAGCTCAAGTATACAAACCCCACACCATACAACAACCCCAAAACGACAAGCAACCCCATCCCCCAGTTGTAAGAAAATTCAAACAAAACGACAGCAACGAGAATCATAATAATGAAGGCGACGAGGTTGTAGGCGAAGAAGGCCAGGAAGGTCCACAAGAAAGTGACCATGAGGCGTTTCCAAACCCTGGGAACGACACTGATGACCTTTTTGAAGGACAAGTCTCGGGCGGTGTAGACGGACGCGACGGTGTAAACGACGGCGGAGGTGGAGAGGAGAGAGAAGATGAGGAGGAAAGTGAAGTAAAGGGCTTTGAAGAGCCAGAAATAGGTCCATTCGGAGGAGATGTGGCGAGAGAGGCTGTTGTACTTGGTAGTTCCGACTTGGGTGTCCACTAGAACGAACTCGTTATGGATTATGTTACGGAAAAGGATGTCGGAGACTTGTATGTGGATTAAGATCAAGAGGCTTAGAGGGAAGATTAAGGTAAGGGTTATTTGGCTAAAGATTTTTCTACATGTGAGGATGATTTTGTAGGCTTCTTTGAATATATCAAACACTCCAAGGAATTGCATCTCTTCTTGCTCAATATCCATCTGTGAATCAATGAAACAGACAACTGAGAACTGAGAACTGAGATGGGAGAGGAGAGAATAAACGATATGAGAAGAGACCAGCTGTGACCTTTGATTTTGGGGTTCTTTCTAGCTATATAAACCTTTAATTTTATCTATATGGTGTAATTATAAATTGGTCAAAGTTGAGAAGTCTCCTTCATGGTGGGACAAAGTGGGGTATTGTTTCATTATTTTAATTTCTTGGAAATAACGTTATTTCAAACAATGCTTGAGTTGAAGTCAGGTCATGATATATATATATTTATTTATATTATTTATGACTTTATGTGAAAAATATTTTTCTTTGAATATGAGTCAAAATTATTGTTTCACTATTTCACTCCAAATAAGAACATGCCGTTCTTTTTTATAACCAAATGGAGGCCTCTTTTTATTTTCTATTTCTTAAAACAATTACAATATACCCAGAAGAAAAAATAGAGAATTTAATGAAATACACATTCTATATATCCAGTTTTCATAGTTTAAAAAAATTCAATTAGCAAATTTCACTCTTCTGCAGAATAAATTAATTTTTTTTAAATGTGAAATTAGATATTTTACAATATTATTTTGAACAATGATATATATTTTTTTAAATAATAATTCTCAAAATAGGATTAATTTTTCATACCGATCGAGGTCTAAAGGGGGTTGATCTTAATCAGGTAAATTTAACAATGTTGAGTGTATTTGAAAAATTATTTTGTAAAGAATTATAGAATGTATATCTAATGAGAAATTTGAATTTTTATGCTTAAAAGAGGTGTCATAAATAAAAAAAATGCTAGACCTTCTAATCATTTAGAAAAAAATGTCAAATCTTTTGACAATAACCAAAATATTCCTGCCATAATTTTTCTCATCCGCTTCATCTTCTCTCTTCCCTTTCTCTCCCTCAACCCATTCCTCTCAACACTCAGTTAAAATATAAGAGAACGCAATGTAATAGCAAGTATTCCTTACTTAGGACACTAAAATACTGCATTTCGAACAGTCCTGGGCATGATTTTTGAGTTTTTTTTTTTGCGATTCTTTTCAGATATGAAACTTTGAAACTTGCAAAAACTCGACGTGGTTCGATGGTGCTTGATGCCAACTTGATGGGGCCTTCAAAATCAAGATTTCCATGAAAAAATCGATATTGCTCGATGGTGGTTCGATGGAGGTTCGATGGTATTCGATGCGATTCTTGCAAGATACATAATTTTTCACTCGGGTATTGTTTGGGGTGATTTTTTTTTATTTTGGGTATTTTTTCAAGATCTACACTTTTGAGATGTGTATATACATATTTGGGAAATGTAAATCTTGAAGAAAATGCAAAATGCAAAACATACCTCATGTTCAAGATATGTTTTGGTATGTTTTCAAATTATAAACTTTGAAAATGTGTATGTAAACATCTAAAACGTGTAGATCTCAAAAACATACCAAAAATTAAAAAAAATCACCTCAAACGGACACCCGAGTGAAAAATTATGTCTCTTACAAGAATTGCATCGAATCACCATCGAGCAATGCCGATTCTTTCATGAAAATCTAGATTTTGAAGGCCCCATCGAGCTGGTATTGAGCACCATCGAACAAATTATATTTTCTATAGATTTCAGAGTTTTAAATCTGAAAAATAACTAAAAAAATCATGGCCAACTCGATGGTTGCTCGATGGTGTTTGATGCCACCTTGATGGGGCCTTCAATATCAAGATTTTTATGAAAAAATCAACGTTGCTCGATGGTGGTTCGATGGTTGCTCGGTGGTGGTTTGATACAATTCTTATAAAATACATAATTTTTCACTCGGGTGTCCATTTGGGGTTTTTTTTTTTTTGGTATTTTTTTGAGATTTACACATTTTAGATGTTCACATACACATTTTCAAAGTTTATAACTTGAAAACATATCAAAAAATATCTTGAACATGAGGTATGTTTTACATTTATTTCAAAATTTACATTTTTCAAATGTGTATATACACATCTAAAGCGTATAAATCTTGAAAAAAAACACCCCAAACGGACACCCGATTGAAAAATTACGTATCTTGCAAGAATCACATCGAACCACCATCGAGCAACATCAATTTTTTTATGAAAATCTTGATTTTGAATGCCCCATCGAGCTGGCATCGAGCACCATCGAACCATGTTGATTTTCTGAAGATTTCAAAGTTTCAGATCTGAAAAAAAATCGCAAAAAAAAAAAAACTAAAAAATCATGCCCATATCTGTTCGAAATGTAGTATTTTAGTGTCCTAATAGTGAGGAATATTTGCCGTTACATTGAGTTCTATTATATTTTACCTTACCCATGAATTTTTTTTCTAGAGAGGGAGTTGAGAGGAATGAGTTGAGGGAGATAGAGAGGGAAGAGAGAAGAGGAAGTGGATGAGAAAAATTATGAGAGGGGTATTTTGAGTATTGACAAAAGAATTGACATTTTTTTGAAATGATTTAAATGCCTAATATTTTTTTTGACTTAGAACCCTCATTAAGCATTAAAACTCAAATTTTCCTATCTAAATATATATTGATTAAAGTAGATAAAAATAATACTTTGCCAAATATCTACTTTTATAAGAATAGCTGAATAAAATATTATATAAAAATATAGACTTGACTCTGTCGTTTTCCCCTCAGCATAGCATAAGGCTAAAAAAATAAAAAACATAAGGGCCCTCTTTGGCATGGCTTAAAAGAGCTTTTGGGATCTTAAAGTAACTTTCAAGAGTGTTTGAATAATACATTAAGAGAGCTTCTTTAATTTAGAAGAGTTTTTTTAGAGAAGTAATGACTCACCAGCTTTTCTAGGAAGGACAAACACGGGAAGCTATTTTATTGTTTTAATGAAACTTTCATAATTCCTATTTTACCTATTTTTTTATGAAAGAAAAAATTTAAATTACATCCTTATCCTTAATTATATATTACGATATATTACACACATCTTTCATTCATCTCACAATGAAAACCTAGCAGCCATTTTTATATAAAAAAAAAGTCATCTCTTCATCAAGAAAAAATTGAAGGTTAGTAATTTCTTTGATCTATTTTGTCTAGTTTCTTCATGAAAAATATAATATAATTTTATCTACTTTTCATTTTTGTAATAGCCATTTTCAAAACAATCTCACTCATTTTTTGATCGACAAAAATTCAAGGTTAGTAATTTTTTTATTTATCTCTTCTGCTAATGGTATTCAAAGTTCTTATTAAACTACAATTGTTTTTCTACGAATCGTTTTTAAGTTTTTTTAGCAACAAATCGTTTTTAAGTTTAAATTTTAAACAAATCGTATATTTTATTATTTGTTTAATTTTTTTATTTTATAAATAGAAATTATTTTCCTAACCATATTTATATTTTTTTGTATTATAATATTCTATTTGAAATTATGGTTGTTCATTTTTGTTTAGATCTTGTTGTATTATAATCAGATATTTATTTCTTGTTATAGAAGTATGATGTGATTTTTCACTACTGTCTTTTTTACACTTTCATATGCAAGGGACTAATTTTTTTCACATTCATTATTATTGTTCGTTATTTTATTTTTTATTAATTATAAAGGTTATCATAATTTTTATTCACATAATATATATATATATATATACTAATTGGTTATATTGAGTGTAACTTTTCAAAGACATTGTACATTATTTTCTATTTTATTAATTATAAAAGTTATCATAATTTTTATTCACATAACATATATATATACCAATTAGTTATAGTGAGTATATCTTTTTCGAAGACATTGTACATTATCCTAAAATTTAAATTGGATTGGATCTTCATGGGATGGAATGAGTCATTTCAGATTAAGTTGATTACCCCTACTAAACGTGTCACAACCCGAGGCCTAGGCTGTGACAGAGTTGTAATATCCATAACTTGGGTGGTCAAAGGTCAAACTTTGACCCTTGGTGGAAAATAACCTTTATAAATGATCCTTAATTTTATTTTAAATATTACTATAATTATAAGTCAAGACAATGGAATAACTCCTATAATTATATATGAAAATATTACGGATAAAAGTAGGATCATTTATCTTAATACATAAAATAATAATATCCCCACAGTTATGTAGTCACCAAACAGTTAAAATTTAATAAGTCATAAAACACCAAAATAATACTTAGCATCCACCATTCCTCATTTCTAACTATTACATAGCTAATTTAGATATACAGACCGATAGGTTCCAAACTAAATACATAATATTCAAAAGATAGGACTAGGGCGCTAAACACATTAGCTTCAGCGATAATTCACCTTATCCACATTTTGCATCACTAGGATCCTGGAATGGGAGAGATATAGGGGGTGAGCTTATAAAGCCCAGTAGGAAAGCAACTAATAGCATAGGACTCAAAAGTTCAATAAAAACCCCTGCATGGTTAGCTTTTTAAAACAAAACCTACATCATCATGTATAAAAACCAAAATAGAGAGAAACCATAAATAATCATAAGAGCATAGCTACCAGTGCACATCACACCGTCCACTAGATCCCTAGTTCCCGTTACCCACCATAGAAAATTCGACTTCCTAAACCGGGTAGTCGGACCTGATAACCACCACAATGGGGAGGCTCAGAACACTTCCTGTATACAGATGCTAGGTCTTTACACCTACAGGTGAGTGGACACCTGATCTACCTATGATGACACAGAGACTAGGTCGTGAAACAACAACATGCACAATTCATGATCACTATGGCTCTCATCGATATAACCAAATGCAGATAAACATGAAAAGAAAGAAACATATTCCCTTTTTATTTTAGAAAATTGGGCAGCATAACAGCTGCATTTGTATATAACCCAAAAATCATAACCTGCATAATTAAGTTAACAAAATAATATATTTGGCACTCAGTGCCCTCAGAACAGAACAGAAAACATGTAGATTAAGTTTTCCATTTTTCAAACATTTTATCAATATCAAAATTGGAATATGTTAATGCAATTCAATAAGAGTACAACAAGTCCAATAGTCAAGTTGAGTCCCTACCTCTTAAGAATTTTCAGTCTGAGCCCCAAGCGCACTCCCAAGCTTAACGATTATCCTAGAGTGAATTAAATTGGATCTATATATCACGATTTTCCTACAAGCATCAAATGAGAAAACGATTGTCATTATTGAATTCCTTATTCAAAATTGTGCCCAACGACATATGATATGACCATATTTAAAAATTCAAGTTCCAAAACCTCACCCAAGCGGTGCACACTAGCAGTTGATAGCGGTACCGGGAACGTCGACGAATATATGCATGGCATATATCAAAATGATCCTCTCGAGTAGTACATCACGGAAGTACAGACCCTTTGCCCAACTAACCTCCGGTGTCGCCGGAAAATGCCTCCAAAGGGGCGGAGATACCCACAATTTCGCGGGAGAAAAACGGTGAGTTGACTGAAATGACTTAGTGGGCGACGTTCCTCCCTTCACACTGGTTCCAACGGTGCCACCCACTCACCGAATGGAGGTCTGGGTTCGCCGGAAAGTGCGGTCAAAGTTTTGACGACGAAACTTTGACTGCTCCGTTCGTGTGCGTCTTAAGTCCGATGGCCTTGAGGTTTTGGGGATGAGGTTGTTGCCGACCATTGGTGCTCCAACTCCGGCACGTGGCGGCAAAAGAGAACTCCGACAACAACTGTGTGATACCCCGACGTGGGTTGCTGCCGAGAGAAAAAGAAGAAAAAGAAGAAGAAGGAGAAGTGCTTGGGCGAAACAGGAAAAGGAAAGAAAAAGAAAAGAAATCTGACAAATAATAAAGTAAGTGGGCCCCACCACTATAAAAATATTATTATTTATTTATTTATTTATTTGAGTCTTCACATTCTTCCTTCCTTAAAGATATTTCGTCCCAAAATTTTTTTTTTTCAAAGAACAACCTAAAGTTGAAAATTAAACAAATGAGGATACTTCTCATACATCTCTGACTCTAACTCCCAAGTAGCCTCGTCTTCTCTATGGTTCCGCCATAAGACCTTGACTACTGGAATCTCCCTATTCCTTAGCACTTTTAACTCTCTCGCCAAGATTCTGATAGGTTGCTCTTCATATGTCACGCTCTCCTGAAGAGGGATAGTTTCATACTCAATGATGTGTGATGGGTCTGGAGTGTACTTCCTCAGCATCGACACATGGAACACATTGTGAACGTGCCCCAACCACGCTGGTAAGTTCAATCGGTAAGCGACCTCCCCAACCCTCTCGATAACCTCGAAAGGTCCAATATACCTTGGAGCTAGCTTACCCTTCACTCCAAACCTCGTCACACCACGCATGGGAGTAACTTTCCAGAAGACATAGTCACCAACCTCAAACTCAACTTCTCGTCGGTGGAGATCAGTATAACTCTTCTGACGACTTTGAACAACCTTAAGTCTCTCTTGGATGCCTTTGATATTCTCTGTGGTACTAGCGATAATCTGAGGCCCAATTGTGACATGCTCATCTGGTTCTGCCCAACACAAAGGTGATCTGCATGGTCTCCCATATAAGGCCTCATAAGGAGCCATGCCTATACTGGCCTGGTAGCTATTATTATAAGTGAATTCCACCAATGACAAGTGTTCTCCCCAGCTACCCCCAAAATCCAAAATACAAGAATGAAGCATGTCCTCCAAAGTTTGGATAGTCCTCTCAGATTGTTCGTCTGTCTGAGGGTGGTGAGCGGTGCTCAAGTTAAGTTCAGTTCCAAAAGATTTTTTCAACGCTCGCCAAAACCTTGATGTAAATCCAGGATCTCTATCAGAGACAATGCTGGAAGGTAACCCATGTAGTCGAAGTATATTATCCACATAAAGTCGAGCTAGCTTAGAAACCTTATAATCCTTCCTAATTGGAATGAAATGAGCAGATTTGGTCAAACGATCAACAATCACCCAGACAGTGTCATGCTTTAATGGTGTTAACGGTAATCCTGTCACAAAGTCCATCGTGATCTTGTCCCACTTCCATTCTGGTATAGGTAAGGGTTGAAGCAACCTCGAAGGTCTCTGGTGCTCAGCTTTAACCTGCTGGCAAACCATACACTTAGCTACAAAGTTAGCCACATCTCTCTTCATACCTTCCCACCAGTATTTCCTTTTCAAGTCTTGGTACATCTTTGTGCTTCCAGGATGTACAGCAAATTTAGACCTATGAGCCTCGATCATAACAGACTCTCTAAGATCAAGAATATTTGCAACAACCAATCTTCCCTTATGGTATAAGAATCCTTCGGCATTCACTGTCCATCCATCTAACTGCTCACCGCTTCGGATTCGATTCCAGATAAGTCTCAATTTCTCATCTTGCCACTGACATTGCTTAACTTGCTGAAGTAGCATTGGTGTAACCACTACGTTTGAAACACAAGCAATATCTTTTCCGTCATTGTACTCTAATTCATAATCACCCACAATGACCGTCCTTTTCCAACCCTCAAGAGCCAAACAAGCCAAAATGCCATGAGGTTTTCTACTTAATGCATCAGCGACCACATTTGTTTTTCCAAGATGATACTGCAAAGTGAAATCATAGTCTTCCATGTACTCGACCCATCTTCTTTGCCTCAAATTTAAGTCTCTTTGAGTAAAGAGATACTTTAAACTCTTATGATCAGAATATACTTCAAACTTTTCCCCATATAAGTAACATCTCCAAATTTTTAAGGCAAAAATCACTGCTGCAAGTTCCAAGTCATGTGTAGGGTAGTTCTTCTCATGTGGCTTCAATTGGCGTGAAGCATAGGCAACAACCTTGCCATTTTGCATGAGAACTCCTCCTAAACCAGTACCAGAAGCATCAGTGAATACCACATAAGGCTCATCACTATTAGGCATAGTGAGAACAGGCGCCGTAGTCAATCTTCGCTTAAGTTCTCTGAAAGCTTCTTCACAACTGTCATCCCACACAAACTTTAAATCCTTCCTTGTTAGCTTTGTCAAAGGCATAGCAATACGAGAAAAATTCTCCACAAAGCGACGATAGTAACCTGCTAACCCAAGAAAACTTCGAACCTCCGTAACGTTCTTTGGTCTCCCCCACTGCAAGATAGAATCTATCTTTGCAGGATCCACAGTAATGCCTTCTTGAGATATTACATGCCCTAAGAATTTGACCTCGGTCATCCAGAAGTCACATTTCTCTTTCTTAGCATATAATCGATGGTCCCTCAAAGTTTGCAACACAATAGTTAAATGTTCTGCATGGTCCTCAGGTGTCTTGGAATACACCAAAATATCATCAATAAAAACAACCACAAACTTATCCAAATAGGGTCTAAAGATCCTATTCATAAGGTCCATAAATGCTGCAGGTGCATCTGTCAACCCAAATGGCATCACCAAAAACTCAAAGTGTCCATAACGCGTTCTAAAAGCAGTTTTAGGAATATCATCTTCCCTAATCCTTAATTGATGATAGCCTGACCTCAAATCAATCTTGGAAAAACACTTTGAACCTCCGAGCTGATCAAACAACTCATCTATCCTTGGCAAAGGATACTTGTTCTTAATTGTCATCTGATTCAATTTCTGATAATCGACGCAGAGTCGCAAGGATCCATCAGCTTTCTTGGCAAACAAAACTGGAGCTCCCCAGGGAGAAGTACTGTTTCTAATGTAACCTTTATCCATTAGCTCACCCAATTGCTTTTTCAATTCAGCTAACTCTGCAGGTGCCATGCGATAAGGTGTAGTAGAAACTGGTTGAGTCCTGGGAATCAAATCAATGCAAAACTCGATCTCTCTATCAAGTGGTAGTCCTTGCAAATCCTCAGGAAACACATCTGGGAAGCCACTAACCACTGATATCCAAGGAAACTTGTCTAGAGGCCTAGACTCATCCTTGATTGCAAACAGACTCCCATAACACTCTAAGTTTCTTTTCCCACCAAAACATGCCTTAAGGATAGGATTATGCCTTACTGCATTCATGTTGGCCCGATATACTATGAAATCTCTACCTGGAGTTAAAAGAGTCACCCTTTTTCGTGAGCAATCTACAATGGCTTGGTACTTAGACAACCAATCCATGCCAAGAATCACATCAAATTGTCCCACAGGTAACACCATCAGGTTTCCTAATAAATTATGCCCTTCAAGCACAATACAAACCGATTTGCAGATGGTTGATACTTCACCATGCCCTCCCATAGGTACACTCAACTGCAGCGTAGGACTAAAAGTTTCCCAACTCAAACCCAACATCCTAGCAAACTTTGGAGGACATGCTAGCGTAGGACTAATATTAATAATTGCATTAATATAAATTATCTTTATTTATAGTTGTTAATTAATATTTCTAAAAATAAAGTTTAATATTTTCAAATTTTTGTAAGGGTTACCTGATAAAAAACGTGTATTTATTATAAAAATATAATATTGTAAACTAAATATAGCTAAATATAGCTAGCGTCAATTTCTAAATATAGATATCATCTCTCATTGATTGGAAACAATATTAATTATGACAAAAAAAATAACTAAATTCGAAATTAATGTAGAAAACAAATATTTATTTGTTGGTGAATTGCTATACCAAGTCATTATGTTGTCACATCATCATAATTGTTAATATCTATTTATGAGTAGTAACCATTGAGTAGTCTTATATATATTATTATTCTTTCTTATCTATATTTGGCAACTTAACTTTTTTTTTTATTCCTTTAGTTCAATTAACTCTTTAACATTTAGTTTTTTTTTTAACAAAAAAACCTTTGTAAGATTTAGGTGTTTTAATTGTCAAATAAAAAACTTTTAATAATGATAAATAAATATTATTTATTTTCTTTTCATTTTGTTTAACCTTATAATATATTGAAAATTTTCTTTATTTATTTATTTTTTGTCGCAAAACACACAAGTATCAATTAATAATTTTTTAGATATCAAATAAATATATATCATATTACATAATATATATATATATATATATATATTTGGGCAATACTATTTTGGCTCATGTATTTTTCCTGAATACGCGATCGACCCCTGTGATTTGTTAAATGACTATTCGGACCCTGTGTTATACAAAATGGATCAAAATAGTACTTTAGACCCGATTCTGGTCAAAATATTTTCAATTATAAGATAAATTCTCTGGTCGTTAGTGATACAATGAGTTCAGAGAAGCAGAGAAAGTGGTCGAGTAGCTGAAAATGAAATATTATATTTGAATTTTTTTGACCAAAATTGGGTATAAGGTACTCTTTTGATCAATTTTGTAAAACATAGGAGCCAAATTGTTATTTAACAAAACATAGGGGCCGATCACATATTTGGAAAAAACACAATGGCCAAACTATTATTTTCCCAATATATTTTATTATTTATCCATTCAATATAAATGAAAGATAGGACAATTTATCTATTTATTTTTGCTAGAATTTCTCTCTTTAATTTATATTATAGATAATTTGTATTATTTATCTATCTATAATTATAAGTTATTGTAAAATTATGTTTTGCATTGTATAATAAGCTAAAAATTAATGGCTAATATTTTATTATGACACAATTAACAATACATTATAATTTAATTTTTTTATGTTGAGAATTTTATAACTTTTATTACTTTGTATTAGAACATTCTAAAAAAAAATAGGTTTAATAAAATATAATGAGTCCATAATAATTAAAAAATGAATTCCATATTTAAATTTTTACAAAGTTTATATATCTTATTGTTATCCCTATTTTCCACCCGTGACACATGGCATGACCCAAATGAGTCCGTGGGCCCTCTTAAATGGTCCGGGCCCATCTTGAGCCTGGTGAACTGGGAAGGATGAAACCCCAAATATTCCAAGCACCATCGAGCCCAAAAACGTTCGATGGGCGCGAGCATAATGAGGGAACCGGGACTAAGATACAGGCCTGACTCATCTTCCCAGTCCTGACCTACCTATATCTTATGGGATGCCAACTGAGGTGGCAGACTAACTAGTCGATGGAGATAGACCTTATAGAGAATCCAGGGGAGATACTTAGTGTCACGATGTCCATCTTGGCAAATGAACCCGAGTTCTGGTGAACGAACCAGGACTCGGGTAAGTGAACCAGAATTAGTAAATGAACCCAGACTAGACTTTTAAATAGGGAAAGCCTAGCTAGCCCCAATGCTGACTTGTCCCCATGAAATCCGGCAGTTGGTCTCCTCAACTATAACCTGCAGAAGAGGGTATGCACGGAACGTACACTGTTCCTAGGAAACAATACTGCCACTATCCTGATAGATCCTGTCACCACGATCCCCTTAGAAGCCTACGCGGACTAGTCCGAGCTAACGTACAATGGGTAGCTGTAAGGCTTGGCCACGCCTGACTACATTTTATTATGTAACATTCTTTGTATTATGGCTCCATTAGCTAGCAAATCATGATTACATCCCTATTGGGCCTGGATTAGTCCGGCCCAAGTCCATTGCGCTTGACTGCCTATAAATAGGGCTATTTGTGCACTGTAGCAGGGATCCATATGTTCTTTTGTAAGAAATTACTATGCTAAAACTTTGTAGAAAAATCCATTGTCAAAAGCTCTCTAAAGCTTAATACAACTGACTCGTTGACTAAGGCTCATTAACACTCGTACCACCTAAAAACTCTGATTGTTCATTTCTAATTCTTTCTTTTAGCTCTTATTTCTTAATATATTTCTAGTTTCATAAAAACTCAGTAAACATTTTGGTGCTTTCATTGAGAGCTGAAGGAAGCTTGAATCAATCTCGATCATCTACGAAAATGGTGAACACTAGGCATGCTGTGTTTGATCATGCTCACCAGCAACAGCAAGACAATGGAGAACCATTGGCCAACCAACTATTTCCTCAAGACCAACTCGAGGACACAGCTTATCAGGGGCCTCTGCCCGACGATTCCCAGAACTTTGGAAATGGGGGTGACTACGACGAAGGCGATTACGAGGAAGATGAAGGGGAATATGAGGATTAGGAGGCCGAAAACCCTGTCGATCCTGACGTGAAGGATATGGACCCTGAGCGGAAGGATCCAGAGGTGGTCCATATGAGACAACAGGTCCTAGATCAAGAAGCCAAGATAGCTGAAAAAAAAGAAGCCACATGCCAAATGCAAGAGTCCCTCCTGGCTCTTCAGGTCTTTATTGCTGCTCAAGGATTGGGAGCCAATCCTTCGGTCGTTCCTTCCCCAGGAACACAGCCGCCTATCCCACCTATCAGAAGTGGAGTACCAAACGACGCTAGCGCTATTCCTCCTCCGGGACCATCCTCGTATCCTGGAGCCGGCCCGTCGAATCTCGCTCATGAGAAAGGAAAGGCCAAAATGATCGATCCTGTTGGAAAAACAAACCCCCAGAAGAAAGTTCACCCCGTTCCAAGAACCGAGGCTAACCCAGAGCGACTCCGTAGGAAATAACAGATGAATCCTATCCCAGGATGGGATCATCCGAACGATCCACAGGGGAAGCGTCCGCAGGGTATTAGGCCCCGGAACGTCCCTAAATAAGATGAATGGGAACGTCGCTTTTATCCCAGCACCTCCATGAACAAGGATCACGGAGGGTGAAAAAACGTAGAAGAGTTGGAAGCAATCAGTTCGGGAGATGATACTTCCCGAGTAGACTTGCGTGACGACCTCAATGCTCGAAAGGAGATGGTTCGCAAAAAAAGTATTCGCCCTCGAGGAGGCGACTTGAGGAATAACCTCAACGACAGGAGGAACAAGAGAGTCTCCCTGGATGATGGAATGGCCAGACAGTTCATGGAACAGCTGGCCACTCTTAAGAAAGTCACGGACCACTTGGTTTGGAAACAAGAAGGTGGAGTTTCTGATTCCAAAGAAGAGGAAAATGAGCCATGTGCCAAGTACATACTGGACGTTGTGCTACCAAAGGGGTTCAAGATGTCGGACCAACTCGCCTATACCGGGAACACAGACCCCAGAGATCACTGGTCCCGCTATAATCAACTGATGACTGTAGCTCACGTCTGTGACATCGGCAAGTGCCTATGTTTCTCAATCACTCTGGTTGGACCCGCTAAAGAGTGGTGGAAAAGACTTAAGGTGGGATCGATCTAGTCTTGGTCCGGATTGCAATCAGCATTCCGCAAATAGTTTGTGGCTGCCATAAAGCTGGACATGCAAGTTAGTGCGCTGGCTAATGTCAAGCAACATCCCATAGAAACCCTTAGGGCTCACATCCAGCGCTTTATGGAGGAAGCCTAAAAAACTAAGGTGGGTGATGGACAGCGCCTGGTGGCTCTCCAGTCTGGGATTAGAGTAGGGTCCCCTCTCTGGGACAACATGCAGTGGAGCAAGGTGGCCACTCTTGAAGAATTCATCAGGGGGCCCCAAGGTTTCATCAATTGGGAACAGGCCCGAATCCAAGCCTTTGGGTGGCATCCAACAACCTAGTCGACCCCCCAAACCTTCCCCGGATACGGAGGGTGGTATTCAGCAAATATCTATTTGGCACCCCCAGTAGCGTCCAATCCACTAGGACCCTTGGGATGCCATTCATGATCCCGGCGGTCTATGTGCCCACTTCAACGGGGTATGCTCTGGATCTAATAGCCCCATTTTCTGGGTACGGAGTGGCACCCACTCGGTACAGTGCTACTCCCGGTGGTGCCCAACCACCTCAAGCCGGAGGAGCTAAGGCAAGCATAAACCCCTTTCGGGGAAAGAGATCAGGCAAGAGTTAGAACCGATCTGAGCCATAAAAGAAGGGGAAAAAAGGTTACGAGCCCCAATACACAGAATATACCAGCCTGGTGGGCACTCGGAAAAATATTTACCTCGTAATGGGCAATGTAGTCCATTACTAGAAGCCTGCCCCTATGTTTAAAGGGGGAAAGAATTCGAGGGACACCAACAAAAGGTGTGCCTACCACAATGACGTGGGTCACACGATCGAAGAATGTCATCAGCTAACGGACGAAATCGAGAACCTGATCAAACTGGGGCATCTCCCCCGATGGGTCAGGATGCCAACATGGATTCCAGGACTTCCAGCGGCTCCCGGAAAACCTATGGTCCTGGGTGCACCTGGATCGTACCGACCTCCTCAGGGAGGGTACGCTACAGGTTCGGGAGCACAGGGCCCCCAGGGGGCCCCAATAGTGCAAGCATCTGGGCCTGAAATTCCATATCCTTCTGAAACTACGCCTCCACGGGTAGATGGCCATGTGGCCACCATATTAGGAGGCTCGCATCTGAGAGGGCCATCCCGGAATGATCAGAAAAGGTACCTCAGCGAGCTCGATCACAACCATGAGGTATGCGCCTTGGTCCAAACTCTGGCCTAGCGCCCGAAGTTAATGAACCTACCCATCACGTTCACGAAAGAGGATTCTCAAAATGTTCATTTACCGCATCATGACCCCTTGGTCATTGATGCAAAAATTTCCAACAAAAGGGTATCCCGAGTGTTGGTGGATGACTGGAGCTCCGTCAGTGTACTGTTCAAGCCGACATTCACAACAATTGGATTGAAAAAGGCAGATCTGGTCTCATGCCCAACACAGATCTATGACTTCAATGGGGATTCATTGCTCCAAATGGGTAAGATCCAACTACCCATGGCGTTGGGGAATGAGGTTCAAGGCTCGTTCAAATATTGAACTTTCGTAGTGGTAGACTGTCCCACTGCATACAACATAATTTTTGCCCGTCCCGCTTTAGTCGATTTCGGTGCCATCACCTCCATCTGCCATCTCTGCATGTTATTTCCATGCGATAACAGAGGAGTGGGAACTGTGCGGGGAGATCAAAAAAGTGTCCGAAAGTGCTATCACGTCTCCGCTCAACCAATCTACATGGTCCGCGAAGAGCCTCTTAAAGAGGAAAACGCTGATCCAATCCCACAACCACAGCCAGCACGGAGGGTGGTCCGGGAGGAGGATGAATTGGATCCGCGATAGAAGCAGATAGGGCATTAGAACCCATGGATGAGGTGGAAGAGGTGTGCATCAATGATAGCAACCCGACCAAAGTAATTTGAGTTGGGAGAAACTTAAACTCGGAGGTCAGGGCTGCCATAATTGCCCAGGTGAAAGAGAACCAGGATGTCCTGGCCTGGTCTCAATCGGATATGACCGGGATCGACTGCAACGTCATATGTCATGCCCTGAACATTGACGTAAATGCAACTCCGGTCTGGCAAAAGCGGAGACCCCTAGGGGTGGAAAGGGCAGAAGCCCTCAAGTTAGAAGTCGAGAAGTTTTCCTCGATCAACTTCATTCGGGAGGCCCTGTATCCCATTTGGCTGGCCAATCCAGTGTTGGTACCAAAGCCAAACGGGAGCCTTGTATCCCATTTGGTTGCCCAATCCCGTGTTGGTACCAAAACCAAACGGGATGTGGAGGACTTGTATCGACTTCACCGATCTTAACAAGGCCTGCCTGAAAGATTGCTTCCCCCTGCCCCGGATTGACCAGATGGTGAATGCTACATCCGGGTATGAGTTGTTGAGTTTCATGGATGCCTACTTCGGCTACAACCAGATCTCAATGCATGTAAAAGACCAAGAAAAAAACAGCGTCTAGACGGATAAAGGTGTATACTGCTACATCATCATGCCCTTCAGGATTAAGAACGCTGGGGCCACCTATCAGAGGCTAGTCAACAGGATGTTCCGAAACCAATTGGGGAAGAACATGGAAGTCTACATAGACGACATGTTTGTCAAATCCAAGACCTTGGCTGAACACGCGGATGATCTGGCAGAAGCATTTTCCATCATCCAAAAAAATGGGATGAAGCTGAACCCGAAAAAGTGCACCTTTGGCGTGACATTCAGGAAGTTTCTAGGCTTCATAGTAAGCTCGAGGGGAATAGAAGCCAACCCAGACAAGATCATAGCGTTGATCGAGATGCCTTCACCACGAAAGCACAAAGACGTTCAAAGCTTGACGGGAAGAATAGCAGCTTTGAGCCACTTTATCTCAAAGTCCACGGACAAGTGCATCCCATTCTTCAATATACTTCATGGAAGCTAGAGGTTTGAATGGACGGCCGAGTGTGAAGAGGCTTTCTGAAAATTAAGGGAACATTTGGCCCATGAGTCAATCTTGTCAAAACCAGTGGAGGGGAGCCATTGTACTTGTATTTGGCAGTGTCGGAACATGCCATCACTATCGCTTTAGTACGAGAAGAGGGAAAGGTATAGCCCCCGGTCTATTACGTAAGAAAAAGATTGCTGGGCGCAGAGTCTAGATACCCATTAATCAAGAAGCTGGCATTTTGCTTACTGACTGCCTCCAGGAAGCTGAGACCTTACTTTCAGGCCCATGCCATTAAGGTACTGACGAACCATCCCCTACGACAAGTATTACAGAAACCCGACTCATCCGGGAGACTCATGAAGTGGGCCATGGAGCTTATCCAGTTTGACTAGCATATGTCCCCAGGATTTCTATCAAGGGACAGGCCCTGGCTGACTTCATCGTAGAATGCATTGGAATAACCGAAGATGAAGAGCCCATCGACCCCATAATTCCTCTGTGGAAAATCTTCGTAGATGGAGCCTCAAATGAAAATGGGGCCGGGGCCAGGATCATCTTGATAACCTTGCAAGGTCACTAGTTGCAATGTGCCCTACGCTTCTAGTTTGAAGCATCAAACAACGAGGTTGAACACGAGGCCATGCTAGCCAAACTATGCTTGGCCCGGGAAGTAGGAGTAGCAAATATATAAGTCCACAATGACTCTCAATTGGTGGTCAGGTAGATTTTGGGGGAATACAAAACGAAGGGGGAGAAGATGGCCGCCTACTTGACATGAACCTAGGAGTACTACAATCCTTCAAGAAATACTTCATCCATTAGATCCCCAGGGAACAAAATGTGTTTGCAGACACATTGGCAAAATTAGCCATGGATGTTGAAGCAGAACTCTCCAGGGTGGTCCCAATAGACCACCTACCCGCCTCTAGTATTCAAGCCCCTGAAATCATCAATGCCATCGATTACTCTACGTCCTGGATGGGCCCTCTCATCCATCACTTGACCACTAGGGAATCGCTCGCGGATAGAGCTGCCGCTAGGAAACTTCAGTACTAGGCTACCAAATATGTCATGATGGATGGCAAACTCTATCGCAGGGGGTTGTCCATGCCCTATCTTCAATGTGTATCCAGGACAAAAATGAATGCAATCATGCACGAAGTGCACGAAGGATTTTGCAGGGATCACACTGCCAGACTCATCTTGTTCAAGAAAATTCTAAGGCAAGGATATTTCTGGCACACAATAAAGAATGATTGTGTTGATTACGTCCACATATGTGAATAATGCCAAAGGTATGCGAAGATCATGCTAGCCCCTCCCACAGAAATAACCCTGATGACCAGTCACTGGCCTTTCGCAGTGTGGGGAATCGATTTAGTAGGATCGCTCTCGACGTGGAAGGGTGGAGTAAAATACGCCATAGTAGCCGTCGACTATTACACCAAGTAGGTCAAAGTGGAACCAATGAGCACCATCACCTCCAGAAATGCATGGACTTCGTCATCAACAACATTGTGTGTCGATACGACTTCCCTCACAAAATCGTGTTCGACAACGGGAAGCAATTTGATAGCGTCCACTTCACCGAATTTTGTGAAAGACATGGCATCATCAAAAGCTTCTCTGCAGTCGCAAGGCCTCAAGCAAACGGGAAAACAGAGGTCATGAACAAGATTTTGAAGGGAACATTAAAGAAAAAACTCCAAACTTACAAGAGCAAGTGGTCGGAAGAGTTGCCCAGCGTACTATGGGCCTACTAGACCACGAAAAGAATGTCGACCAGACATACTCCTTATTCGATGGTATACGGATGTGAAGCAGTCATCCCAGTAGAAACGGTGGTCTCATCTCACAGAAGAGACACATATGATCTCGTCCAGAACCACGCCTTACTCTAAGAATCCTTAGATCTCATCGAAGAGATCCAAGAGGAATCACATGTGCCGCTGAAGATGTATCAGGGTAAAATCGCCAGGCACTTTAACTCTAAAGTTAAAATTCGGAGGTTCGAAACCGACGATCTAGTCCTTAGAAAAGTCTTCCCTACAGCACAAGATCCAGGAGTGGGGGTTCTAGGACCAAATTGGGAAGGACCCTATGAAATCCAAAACGAAATATGTTCGGGAACGTATCGCTTAAGGCGACTAGATGGAACGGAGGTCCCAAGGGCCAGGAACATAGAACACCTCCGCCAGTACTATCAGTAGTCGGGAGGATCTAATTATGTTTCTTTCTCACATTTTTTATTTCTTGAAATGTACGCTCCATGGTGATTTCATTTTAATGGAAATGGTGTATACAAAACACATTAAAAAATGTTGGAAGGAAAGAAAAAGTTCGCCTCCGTCTTCAATTTTTACACAAACAAGTGACCTAAGACTACACTCCTCGGTCACTTGGGGGGTAAGGCCATCTATACAAGTCCAGGATTAAAAATAAAAGAGGATACAAAGCTCAAGGCTTAGTCCGAATCTGTATTCGTATAGACTAGGGGGTTCAAAACCTAATAGGATGCAAGGCTAAAAGCCCAGTCCTACCCGGACCCATACCATCCGGGGGGTTCAAAACCTAACTCCCAAAAAAAAGGATGCAAGGCTAAAAGGCCAGTGCTAACCCAGACCCACATCATCCGGGGGGGTCCAAAACCTAATAGGAGGCAAGGTTCAGAGCCCAGTCCTAACCCGGACCCACATCGTCCGGGGGGTTCAAAACCTAAAAGGATACAAGGCTCAAAGCCTAATCCTAACCCGGACTGGTATGGTTTGGGGGTTTGAAACCCAACTCCTAAAAATTGGTCCAGACCTAACGTAGTCTCAGATAACCAAATCCCTATTCATGTTTTCCTTAGAATGGCCTAGAGCCATTGAAACATGAATTTTAGGTTTAAATTGGTTAAAGTTAGTATTATAAACGACCCTGGACGTTGGAACTTGAACCTCAGGTTCGAAATAAGATAATAAACTAATCTTTGATGGTCCGGACCATTGGAACCTGAACACTAGAGTTAGGACAAATAAATGAGACGACATCTTTTGACACTTTAACGGTACAGGCCATTGGAACCTGAACCTCAGGTTCAGAACGAGTTAATTAATTAAGTCATATATAAAAAATCCATAACGGACCAGGCCATTGGAACTTGAGCCATAGAGTCGGGATAAATCAATTATATTTATAAAGTTTAAAACGGTCTAGGCCGTCAAGACCCGAACATGGGTCTCAGAACAAGTTAAATACCTTCTGCAATGTTTCCCTAGTGGTCCTGGCCATTGGAACTAGGACCCAATATTCAACTTGGATTCATGCAGAGTGATAAAAAACTTACTGAATTTGGGAAAAAATAACCGAATATAAAGTGGAAACCATTGTGTAGAGAAAAATCAATATATAAATACGGATGATAAAAATGGTCTTGGACGCATCCTCGTCCATAAATAAAATACAACTAAAAAAACAAAAAAGAAGCCCTAACTAAAATACAGAGGCCCTGGCCTAGGCTTCATTCTGATCCGGGACATCTGGAGCATTCTCACCCTCTTCATCCCATGCTAAGAGCATCGCATCAACTTTCTCCTTGGATTCGAATTCAGCCCTCTTTGCAGCTGGATCCAGATAAAGGAGGAGATTCATGTTCTTGTCTTGGAGCTAGGCCATATAAATGGCCTTGTCAAAAGTGGCTGCCAACATCTCGTTAGCCTGCTTCTTCTCCTGGCGAGCCTCCTCGCTCCACTTCATCTCCAGCTGAACCTTGTCCTCCAAAGCATGGTTCCGAGACTCAAGGTTTTCAACCTTCTCCCGCTCCTGGCAAAGTTTGACCTCAGCCGCCTCCAAAAGGGCTTTGATCGAAGCCTCTGAGCCATAAACACGATGTAGCTCCACCTCTAGGTTGTCCACCGACTTCTTATGTTTGATATCCTTCCTGGACAAAGCTTCCTCATACTGAGCCCGAACCCAGGAAACCTCCTCATGCTCAGCCTCAATCCAAGTAGTCTCCTTGGAAAGGGCCTCTCTAGCAGCTTCCCATTGGTTAACGGCCCCCTCCAGCTCCATCTGGGTCATCTCCAGCTTCACAACCATCACGACCACCAAATCCACGTTCCTATGGGCCAACAGGGCATCCTGGAACATATAAAAGAGGTGACATATCATTTTAGGTGAAGGGTGGACATGGTAGACCCCACCTAGGCCAACAAGTCCACAGAAAGCAGAGCCGTATCCTGCCCCAACTTAGGGCAAAGCTCGGTCTCGGCTACGAGTCGGTCCATGATCTATTGGGGAGCATTGAAGGCCTCTGGACGATTGGTGAACTCCACCTTCCGCCGAATGATCAGGGACCGTGCCACCTCATCCCGTTAGTTTTGTTTGTCATCCCAAGCACAGGACACCATTTTCATCCTCTCCTCCTGGAGGACCAGGTCCCCTTCCTCAGGAAGGATGGGGTTGAAGGGAAGCCCTAGGGACTCCGGGACCTCTTGCGTAGCATTGAGGCTTTCCCCAGAGGAATGCTCCTCGGCTAGGGCTGAATCCTTGGTATTATTCCTCTTGGCCCGCTTCGAAGACCCCGTGACACTCGAGTTTACTTTCCTCTTGGCCGTCCCTCCTCATTCGGAAGGTTCTTGCTCCAAATTAATAACTTGGAGAGGACCAGGTTAGGGCAAGACCTTTTCGACATGTGCCATCGGGATGGAACTTGCAGCTGGACCCCTCTCAGAAGCTCCCTAGACTGGCTCTGAATCCTCGAGGATCAGCTCCATAATTTTATTTTTGGCCGGGCCTTTGCGGCCTTCTTCACCAAAGCCTTGGCTACGGCCGCCCTAGCCTCGATCATTTCCTTCATCTTGGCCACATGGTTTGACATCTTCGAATTGCCTGAGATAGATAGAAAAAGGAAACTAATCAGTAAAATACATGAATGAGGATAGAAGTAAAAAAATAAGAGAAATATCCAAGTCTAAAGTCCCTTGGGATGAACCCTTATCTAAAGAATGGGCTCGACTCAACTCCCATAGGGCGAAAGAGTGAATTTGGTCCCCCATATCATCCGGGTTCAAAAAGCTACCATATTGTAGGAACCAGGATGAGTGCATGAGGGGTAGTGTGTCTATAACAATGGGGCAAGGAAGCCTCACTTTGCTGACAGTCCCCGTGAAATAATCCCGGTACTGTTTCCTAATCCTAACTAAGTCCTCAAAATGAGGAGCATAAGTTAAAATCAAAGGTGATTTACCTTGCCCCGAAATGCTAGCTCTAGGAGCTCCAGTGTTAGGCTGCCTCCCCTCGAGAAGGGTGTCCAATTCTTCGGACTCGGCCCTCTCTGCCTGACGGGCTTGCTCCTTCTTCACCTTCTCCACGTCGGCTTTGGTTGTGGCCTCTACTACCTCGATCTGGATGAGGGTCAGATCCTCCCTCAGGGCAGGATCCCCCTCACATTGCAGCACCCGGAATCTAGGGGCATCTGTTGACTGGTTCACGATAATCATCCCAACCAGCCGAAGGTTCTCCGTAGTTACGAAGCCCCCCAAGTCCAACTCATCGGCGCTCAGAGTGGCATAGAATTTATTTTGCTCTAGGATCGATTCGCTGAGCCAGGTTGTGTTCCAAGACAATTAGTTTTCAGTAAACAAAACTAAAGGCTAGGTAAAAAAGTGAAGAAGAATAACTTACCCACACGCTCGATGTTCAGTGTAACGTCCCAAATTTCCTAATAAGGCTTAGGGCCTTTGTTAGAGGGCCAGGATGGAAAATTATGTGATATATATATATGTGCATTATTATGTGATTATGTGAGTTTTATTATAATATGTTTGATATGCATGTGTTAGGTGTATTAAATATGCAGATGGGCCCATATTTGTTTAAAATGGAAATTTTTGTAATTTGGCCCATTATGGGTATATTTGGCATATATGTGGATATGTTTGGGTTACTCGGCACGAGAAGATCCTAGGGAGCAAGCTAATGGAAAATTCACAACGGGACCCATACTTGACTTAGAGTGAGTCAAGGGGTATTTTGGGTATTTAGTACATTGCCAGGATCGGGTAATGGGGAAATTATTTGAGGATATTAAGAGTAACAGGAATTATAAGACGTTAATTATGATTAACGGGATAAGTGGAAAATGACAAGTTTACCCTTGAGGGGCTATGAGAGAGGAATTTGACCCTAGGGGCATTATGGTAATTTTAGTGCCAATATAGTGACTTTGTCACTCTTCCCTTCAGCAATAGGAAACCCCCAAAACAAAACAGAGCAAATTTCCCTCTCTCTTCCTCTCTCACTCAGTTCTTCCTTTCTCTCCCTATTTTGGTTTGGATTTTTAAGGAAACCAGGGAATTTTGGAAGCTAAAGCTAATGGAATTCAAGGCTTGGCTTTGGGGTTGGATTAGTTGATAATAGGAGGACATAAATTCAGTTGAGGTAAGCTTCAGTTCCTGTTTTAGGTGAATTCTGTTTTGGTTTTGGGTGTTCTTGAGCTTTGAAGCTCAAGGTCTTGGATTAGAGATTTGGGGGAGGTTTTGATTGAAGTTAAACTTGGGGTTTGATGGTGTTAATGTGGTGTTAATGTTCGGGGGTTTGAATTATGGTTTTGGGAATTGATTGGGATGGTTTTTGGTAAGGTTTTGGCTAAGGAAACTAGGGATTTCTGGGTTAGCAGGGTCATGCCGTAGTCTTGTTCTTGGGCACCGCGGCCGGTTCTGTCTGGAGGCATTCCGCAACCCTCATGGGCATGCCGCGGCCTGTGTCCTAAATTTCAGACATGGAAGTTTCTGTCTAGGGGGCATGCTGTGGCCCTTAAGGGCAAGTCGCGGCATGACTGGGCAACTCTGACCAAAATGGGATTTTAGTGACGGGAATTCAAACCTAAGGGCTCGGGATCGATCCTAATACTCGATTTTGTAGAGTTCGATGTCCCAGAGGCTAGGACTAGGTCCGGAAGCCTTTATTTGCTTATTATTGATGGGATTCTATATTATGGAATAAATCAATGGAAAAATAGGTTAAAGGGTTATTATCAATATGATTTATCTCAGTCTAAATTAGTACCCCCAAAATCGAGAAATATAGTCAATAAAAACTCTATAGTTCAAAATAAACATTTCAAGAAATTTGATTCAAACAAAAAAAAACCTATTAATTAACTCCGAAAAACAAAAAAAAAAAGTAAAAAAACAAAATAAATATGATCTCTGATGAGAACAAATGAGCAACACTAAAAGAGTCATTGCAAGTTCCAATTGGGCCAATTACAAGAGCAAGAGCTAGTAGGTTCAAAGAAGCACTTAATGGGCTAATCCAAGATATATGGGCTGATTATGGAAAGATAAAGTCAGAAATTACTCAAAATGGAGATCAATTCCTAGTTAATGTTATTGAAGTAATTTAAAGGGCAGGTTAACCTCCCAAAACGTGGCCTTTCAGTTTGGAGGAGTTATTGGCATATATTTATGTTTTATTTATGCCATTTAGTTATATTTCTATTGGTTAAATTAAGACTTTTTGTATTCAGCCATTTAGCTACTTTCTAGAAGTCTAATAGTCTAGAATTGAAGGGTTTTGGTCTATATTAATGCATGTATCAATTTAATGCTTAAAATATAACTTTTCCTATTCTTGGAGGGTTGTTCCAAGTATAAATAGGGGGACATATGAGTTTGCAAATCAGATTGGAATTAATATATTTTTGAGAGTGTTTTCTCTTTGGTTCTTCAAAGAACTTATCAAGATCTTTCTTGTGGCGTTCAAACCCTTGACTTATCACTCACAATCCTTCTTATTTATTGAGTGTGGCATCTCATATCTTTCTTATACCTTTTCGTTCTTATCTCTTTATAGATAATAGGTCAAGGTTTTTTGTTTTTATAGATACTGATTTGTTTAGAACGATCCAAGGCCTCCTTGTTCTAAATTTTTTTTCGGGTCCCATTATTCTTATTGGGTTTCAAATTTTTTAGAATCACATCATTTGGTATCAGAGCATAAGGTGTTTAAATTAGGTTATTATCTATCCTTATTCTTATTTCATAGTTGTTCATTTCATTTCATTCCATCTTATAAAAATTTCATAAAAAATAAAGAAGAAAAAAAAATCGTTCTCTTTTCTTTGGCAGAAGTCGTTCTCTATACTTATCATTTCAATATTAGAAACAAAAAAAGGAAAAAAAAGAAAAAAAAAAGAGAAAGAAAAAAAAATTCTGATTAGAAGTTACATTTGGAATATTGCTGAAATTCAAGATTTCTATTACATAAGGGTATTATTCCAATTTCAATACCTCAAAAGTGTGTATCCATCTTATCTTTGTATTTTTCTTTAATTCTTAAAATTTCCCTTCATTCCTTTTGCACTTTTAAAATCCCATTCTTCCAAGCTGTTTGTGTTTCATTGTTACAAGAAAAATTTTGTGTGGGTTCATTAAGTTCAATAAATAACTAAAAGAGGGAACATAAGAGTGGAAAAAGGCAAGAGAGTGTGAGATCATAAGAGGGTAAAAGCCAAATTTGAGTAAATACGAGTGTGAGTGTTATCATTCTTGAGTGAAACACGTGAGAGAGTGTGGTGAGAAACTGTTCTTTTTTCTTTCTAATTTTTTTTGTTGGCGGTAATCATGTCTCAAAATCAAGAAGAAGATCAACAACATGTTGTTCCACATCTACAAATGCAAGCATTAATGGGAGAGATGAGATAGATGATGAGGGCTGAACTAGAACAACTACATGAATGGATGGATAGGGTTGAAGAAAGATCACAAAGAGGGCAGCCTCCTATAGCTGCGAATGGGCAATGAAGAGAGAGGAGTCAACATAGATATGATTATGATGATTATTATGCAAATGACGAGGATGAAGATGATCGTGCCTCTAATGTTTACATGGGATGATTTGGGCATGGGAATGGAGGTAGAAGAGCCAGAGATCGATTTGATAACAATTTGGGAAACATTAAAATGAAGATTCCATCCTTCCAAGGAAGAAATGATCCTGAAGCTTATTTGGAGTGGGAGAAGAAGATTGAGTTGGTGTTTGATTGTCACAACTATTCTGAGTTGAAAAAGGTAAAGTTAGCGGCCATTTAATTCACTTACTATGCTATTATTTGGTGGGATCAATTAACTTTGGGCAGGAGAAGAAATGGTGAAAGACCTATTGAGACTTGGGAGGAATTGAAAGCTATTATGAGAAGAAGATTCATTCCAAGTCACTACTACAAAGACTTATTTCAAAAGCTGCAAAGCCTCACTCAAGGGTCTAGAAGTGTTGAAGATTACCACAAGGTGATGGAGATATCCATGATTAGGGCTAATGTGGAGGAGGATCGAGAAGCTACTATGGCCAGGTTCTTAGCTGGTTTAAATCGTGACATTGCAAATGTGGTGGAACTACAACATTATGTTGAGTTGGATGACATGCTGCATATGGCCATAAAAGTGGAGCGTCAACTGAAAAGGAAAGGTTCCACAAAGATAGGTCAAAGTTCTGGTTCTTCTTCAACATGGAATCAAAATTGGAGCAAGAAGGGTGACAAACCACATTCCAAGAACAATGCTGATCCTAAAGAAAATGAAAATAGAGGAACCCATAACAAAGGTAAAACTAATTCCCAAACTTCTAGAAATAGAGATGTTAAATTCTTTAAATGTTTGGGAAGGGGCCATATTGCTAGTAAGTGTCCAAATAAAAGAGTGATGATTTTGAAAGAAAATGGTGATGTTGAGACCGATGGTGAATCAGATAATGAATCTATGCCACCATTAGAGGATGCAAGTGATGTTGAGTATCCAGTTGAAAGGGAGCTTTTGGTTGCAAGGAGAGCTCTAAAGGTACAAGTCAAGGAAGATGAGGGGCTACAGCGTGAAAATATTTTTCATACCAGATGCCATGTCAATGAGAAGGTATGTAGCATGATTATTGATGGTGGAATTTGTACTAATGTGGTTAGCACTAGTTTGGTGCAAAAATTGAATTTACCAACTTTGAAACATCCTAAGCCATACAAGTTGCAATGGTTGAATGATTGTGGAGAAGGTAAGGTGAACAAGCAAGTTTTGGTGTCATTCTCAATTGGAAAATACAAAGATCAGGTTTTATGTGATGTGGTTCCAACGCATGCAGGGCATATTCTTTTGGGAAGGCCATGGCAATTTGACAGACATGTTAGCCACGATGGTTATTCTAATAGATACTCATTTGTATTCAATGAAAGACCAATCACTCTTGTACCATTAACTCCGAAACAAGTGTACGAAGATCAAGTGAAGTTAAAAAAAGAGAATGAGAATACAAAGACAAGAGAGGTAGAGATGAAAAAGAGAGAAGAAAATACAGAAAAAAATATTGGTTAGCGAAGAAAAAAGAGAGAAGAAAAAAATGAGTTTCTTTGCAAAAGAAAGAGTGATCAAAAGAGTTTTGTTGACAAACCAGCCTATGATTGTACTTTTGTACAAAGAGGCTTGTTCCATTACTAATGAGCTTAATGTTTCCTTGCCTAGTGTTGTTATTTCGCTTTTGCAGGACTTTGATGATATATTTCCTGAACAGGTTCCTAATGGTTTACCGCCAATAAGGGGAATCGAGCATCAAATTGATTTTATACGTGGAGCGTCAATCCCAAATAGGCCAGCCTATAGGAGCAATCCTGAGGAAACAAAAGAGCTTCAAAGGCAAGTTGCTAAGCTCATGGAGAAGGGGCATGTGCGTGAAAGCATGGGTCCTTGTGCGGTACCGGTGTTGCTTGTTCCGAAGAAAGATAGATCATGGAGGATGTGTGTGGATTCTCGAGCCATCAACAAAATCATTGTAAAGTATAGACATCCTATCCCTAGATTAGATGATATGCTTGATGAATTGCATGGTTTTTGTGTTTTTACCAAAATTGATCTTAAAAGTGGATATCATCAAATTAGAATGAGAGAAGGAGATGAATGGAAAATTGCCTTTAAAACAAAACACAGTTTATATGAGTGGTTAGTTATGCCATTTGGATTAACTAATGCACCTAGTACTTTCATGAGACTAATGAATCATGTTTTGCGTGCTTTTATTGGCAAATTTTGTGTTGTGTATTTTGATGATATTTTGATTTATAGCTGTTGATGCTCATAATCTCATCAAGAGAAAGTATGAGGCCGAGGCAAGGCCCTTAGGCCACCGTCATCTTGGGAAGCCATCGCGCCATCACAACACGAGTCTGGGTTCATTTCTCGTGGAGTCGATGCCAAGTGGCCCACGTTGGCAAGGCATAGGTGCCAAGGCTCAGTAGCCTCGCAAGACCCATCTCGCCCACGCACTCGGCCCCACGGCCTCGCCCCATGGCCTCGCCCATGGCCTCGCCCATGCACTCGGCCCCACGGCTTCGCCCCATGGTCACGCCCATGGCCTCGCCCCATGGCCTTCCCCATGCCCTCGGCCCCACGGCCTCGCCCCATGGCCTCGCCCATGCACTCGGCCCCACGGCCTTGCCCCATGGCCTCGCCCATGCCCTCGACCCCACGGCCTCACCCCATGGCCTCGCCCATGCACTCGGCCCCACGGCCTCGCCCCATGGCCTCGGTCCCACGGCCTCGCCCCATGGCCTCGCCCATGCACTCGGCCCCACAGCCTCGCCCCATGGCCTCGCCCATGCCCTCGGCCCCACGGCCTCACCCTATGGCCTCGCCCATGCACTCGGCCCCACGGCCTCGCCCCATGCCTTCGGTCCCATGGCCTCGCCCATGCACTTGGCCCCACGGCCTCGCCCCATGGCCTCGCCCATGCACTCGGCCCCACGGCCTCGCCCCATGGCCTCGCCCATGGCCTCGCCCCATGGCCTCGGCCCCACGGCCTCGCCCCATGGCCTCGCCCATGGCCTCGGCCCCATGGCCTCGCCCATGCACTCGGCCCCACGGCCTCGCCCCATGGCCTCGGCCGTGGCCTCGGCTCCATGGCCTCGCCCGTGGCCTCGGCCGTGGCCTCGGCCCCATGGCCTCGGCCGTGGCCTCGGCCCCATGGCCTCATGCCCATAGTCTCAGCCTCATGGCCTCGCGCCCCATGGCCTTGCACCCATGGCCTAGGCCCCATGGTCCCATGCCCATGGCCTTGGAGGTGAGAACACTCATAAGGGGCAAGGTACACGCATGAATATAATGTGGAATGTACCTACAAACCTAAAGAAGTCAGAGTACGGATATGGTACCCCTACCAGACAAGTAGTGGGAACGCCAGGAGTCAGAGTCGACACCACTACCACCTGCACCACTACGCCTGCCACCACGCATCAGACATGGGTACAGACAAGTAGTGGAGACATCCTCCTGACACCTGCTCCTGTACGGGATGTACGACCACAACCTCTGAAGCCACTCCCCTGACACAGTACATATGTACCACTTGGTCCCCTGGACCACTATGTACCTAAGGCCATTAGAGCCTACTATAAAATTTTACTGTAGCAGAGGCTTAAGTGTGAATGAAGGACTGAATTCTCCATTATTGTTCTATCATTGTTCTTGAGTTATTGTTCAAATTTTTACAGTTTTCCGATTAGTGATCTTGATTTGATAATTTTTCCAACTCAACTTAGTTGATGAGTTCTCACCGTCAACAGTTTGGCGCCGTCTGTGGGAACGTTAGTTTCAAGCTACTGTTCCACCATTGTTTCCGGCAAGAAGAAGATGCCAAGACGCTCGAAGCGACTGAGGGAGACGCGGGAGGTAGAGGTTCACCTGAACGGAGTCCAGCTGAAGGCCTCCATGAAGGACGCTCCTCCACCCAGAGACGTGGAGCCCCCGAAAGACCTTGAGGTTCACGGAGGTGATAGGGTTGCCTCATCGCCAGCCGCTCCACCTGGAGGAAGTCCTCCAAGAGCACCACCGGTAAACGCTGATGAGTTCCCTCCTCCAAAACCGCCACTGGCACCGAACTCCGGCCGGCAAGACCCGGGCCCTTCTGCCCGTAGGCATGACAAGCACCCCCGGGTCCACTCCGTGAGCTCGAGCTCGAAATCCCAGTTTTACGAAGAGGAGATACGTGAGCTCCACCGTAAGAACCAAAGATTAGAAACCACCTTGGAAAACATGCAAGAGGTCCTTAACGGCCTGCTGCAGGGTAAGTCGAGCGTGACCTTGCCTAAGAGGAAGGAGAAGGGCAAGGATGGGGTGGAGACCACTGTACCGGTAGATGATGGGAGAACCCGACATTCAACTAGTAACACCCCCCGCACGAAGCAACGTGATCACCCCGAACCGCCTAAGCAGGCCCTGAAGCCAGCGCCGAGGACCAACGCTGCCCCTCTCCATGAGGATGAGGTCACCTCCAAAAGAGCACCCTCAGATTTGCGGGAGGAGCTCAATAAGAAGAGGGCGGGCAAAGGGACCACGCCCCCTGTAGCGCCTCGAGAAGGCAAGGGAAAGGCGGATCTTAGCCCGTCCGCTTTGAGGGACACTCTCAGCAAGAGGAGGCAGGACCTAGACACGGAGATGAGGAGCTTGCGGAGCAAGATCGTCACCACGTCAGGCGGCCAGGCCTTTGAGGATGACTTCAACCATGAGTCACCCTTTGTGAGAGAAATTCATGCAATCCGACTCCCTGCCAATTTTAAGGAGCCCAATATGACCCCTTACGAAGGGAACACTGATCCGAAATACCACCTGGATGCGTTTAATGATCTGATGAAACTAAGGGGGATCGGAAGTGGTGCCAGGTGCCATTGCTTCGCTGTTACTCTGAAAGGACCCACCTACAAATGGTTCAAAAGACTAAGGCCGGGGTCCATCAGGTCCTGGCAGCAATTTTCTGACGAATTCCTCCAGCAGCACTATGCCGTGCGGGACTACATGATGCCTGGTATCAGCCTGGCTAACATGAAGCAAGGGGAGAATGAAAGCCTGAAGAGCTACATTCATCTGTTCAATATGGAGGCCGCAAAAGTGGGAAGCCTAACGCGCCGAGAGTTAAAAATGGCCATTACCGCTGGAGTGCTCCCAGGAAGCAAGTTGTGGGACAACATGTTGAAGAGGGAAGTCACCGACTTAGATGACTTCTACGAGAGAGCGCAGAAGTACATCCATGTGGAGGATGACCACGCAAACCTAAAGGCGGGGAAGGAGGAGCCCGATGCGAAGCCCCCAACTAACGACGGATCAAATGTAGCGAAGAAGAAAAGAACGTACGATGGGCCAAGAGATGACCAGCAGAAGAAAACCAAACGAGGGGGTGATCATAGGCAAATGGCTTATACTAACTATACGAACCTAACGGATACCAGGGAGCATATTTACATCACCAACGAAGATCGAGTGCCCTTCAAAAAGCCCCCACCAATGAGAAAGGATCGGTCCAAAAGGGACCCCAGTAGATACTGCCAATACCACAAGGACATCGGACACACCACGGCAGAGTGTATCCATCTGAAGGAGGAAATTGAGGAGCTTATCCGCCGGGGCACTTGGGCCGCTATGTCAGGAGAGAAAGGCAAAGGCCAGAGGGCGAGCCCACAGCACCCCAGGCACAAGAGCGACCCCTAGAAATACAGGGGGAGGTCCGAACCATTTTTGGAGGTCCAGGATTTGGGGGAGACTCTAGGAAGGGGCAAGATAGATATGCAAGAGAGGCTTGGCGAAGTCCGCCTCCTTGCGTCATGAGTTTAGAACAACGACCCCCGAAGAGTTTCAAGGGGGAAAACGACTCGATAACGTTCGCTGAGGAGGACGCGCGGGGGGTACACTTTCCCCACAATGATCCGCTGGTGTTGACAGTTCAATTGGCAAATATGCGTGTGCATCGAGTCCTAGAGGACAACGGGAGCTTGGTGGACATCCTATATCGCCCTGCTTTGGAAAATATGGGACTAGGCATTCGTCACCTGAAGCCCTACCAGTCGTCCGTATACGGATTCACAGGGGACTCAGTGTAACCCCTTGGAATGATCGAATTGACACTTACCATGGGGGAGCAACCCCGACAGACTACAGTCATGTCTAACTTTGTTGTAGTAGATTGTGCATCAGCTTTCAACGCGGTATTAGGGAGACCCTCCCTAAGAGAATTGAAAGCCATAACTTCAATATATCACTTGGTTGTCAAGTTCCCGACTCCAGGAGGGGTTGCAAGTATGAAGGGAGAACAGAAGGAGGCGAGGGAGTGTTACAACACCTCACTCCGCACGCCTGCAAAACCGCGTGAGCCAATGGCCATGGTGGTACATGAGGCGCTATGTATGCCCACGGGGGGTCCGCAAGAGCTGGACCCTCGGGTCATGGATGAGTCAAGAGCAGAACCAGTAGAAGAAGTAGAGGAGGTTACGGTGATGGAGGAACCCCTAAGGAAATTGAAGATAGGGAGAAGCCTGCAAGGTGACGTGAAGGAGGAGTTGATGAAATTTTTGAAAGATAATCTAGACGTGTTTGCATGGAGTCATGAGGACATGGTGGGCATAGACTCCAGTGTGATGTGCCACCACCTGAACATCTCCCTCGAAGCAAGGCCCGTCCGGCAAAAGAGGCAGGCGCTAGACCCAACAAGATACGCAGCATTAAAGGAGGAGGTTAACAAGTTGAAGGCCAACGGGTTCATCCGTGAGTCTTTCTACCCTGTGTGGGTATCGAACCCAGTACTCGTGCCGAAGCCGAATGGGAAGTGGAGAACTTGCGTCGATTTCACGAACTTGAATAAAGCTTGTCCTAAGGATAGCTTCCCACTTCCCAGGATAGATCAGCTAGTAGATGCGACAGCAGGACATGAGTTACTAAGTTTTATGGACGCCTAATCAGGATACAACCAAATCCCAATGAACCCGGCAGATGAAGAGCACACGTCATTCATTACGGACAAAGGGCTATACTGTTACAAGGTGATGCCCTTCGGGCTCAAAAACGCGGGAGCCACCTATCAAAGGCTGGTGAATAAAATGTTCGCCAATCAGATAGGAAGGAATATGGAGGTGTATGTGGATGACATGTTAGTGAAGACCAAAGAAGCAGCAGAGCTCAACAGAGACCTTGGTGAGATGTTTGACACGCTCAGGAAATACCGGATGAAGTTGAACCCAGTCAAGTGCACCTTCGGGGTATCCTCAGAAAAATTCTTGGGCTTCATGGTCAATTCCAGAGGCATCGAGGCCAATCCTGACAAGATAAAAGCACTCATAGAGATGAGCCCGCCAAAGAATAAGAAGGAGGTGCAGTGCCTAACGGGAAGGGTGGCGGCCCTTAATAGGTTTATCTCAAGGTCCACCGACAAGTGCCTCCCATTCTTTGACATCCTCAAAGGGAGAAAAAAGTTCGCTTGGGATGAAAGATGTGAGGAAGCATTTGTCAAGCTGAAAGAGCACCTCAGGAAGCCACCCCTGTTGGCAAAGCCAGAGAAGGGCGAGAAGCTGTACCTGTACTTGGCAGTGTCTGAGCATGCCATCAGCGCAGCCCTGGTTAAGGGAGAGAAGAAGCAGCAACAACCCGTATACTATATCAGCAAGCGTTTGGTGGACGCGGAAAACCGGTATCCAGAGATCGAAAAATTGGCCTATGCGCTAGTGGTGGCTTCGAGGAAGTTGAGGCCTTACTTCCATGCACATACAATTGAAGTCCTAACAGATAGTCCTTTGAGACAGGTCTTACATAAGCCTGAGACTTCAGGGAGACTAATGAAATGGTCGATTGAGCTAAGTCAGTTTGATATTGTATACACTCCAAGGGCTTCCATCAATGGACAGGTGCTGGCAGATTTTATAGTAGAGCTCACCCATCAGCCGAATGAAGGAAGGAATGAAGAAGGAGAGCAGCCTGTTACGGAGGAGGAGCTAGGAGGTTGAGAGGAGTGGAGTTTGCATGTTGATGGGGCGTCAAATGAAGGAGGATCAGGAGTGGGCATCATGATGACTGGGCCCGAGGGACATAGAATGTATTGCGCAATCCGATTTGGGTTTGAGGCCTCCAATAATGAAGCAGAGTACGAGGCGCTCTTAGCTGGCCTGCGTTTAGCCCAGGAACTGAGAGTGACGCGCCTTCAAATCTTCAGCGACTCTCAATTGGTAGTATGCCAAGTAAAGGGGGAGTATCAGGCGAGGGGACCCAAGATGGCAGCCTACTTGGAGAAGGTGAAGGGCTATCCGGGACGGTTGGTGGCATATACTATAGAGCAAATCCCCAGAGAAAAGAACACCCATGCCGATGCACTCGCAAAGTTGGCATCTACCAAGGATGGTGATGTCTTGGAATCAATACCTGTGGAGTACTTACCAAAGCCCAGCATCGAAGGCGCTGACGTGCACATGATTAATGTCTCGAGGGAATCATGGACCGAGCCAATCAAGAGGTACCTGGAAGAAGGAACCTTGCCTGTGGATAAAAACGAGTCCCGGAGGCTGGTGTACAAGGCCGCAAGATACACCCTGGTAGATGGAGTCCTTTACAAAAGAGGATTCTCAATGCCACTCCTGCGGTGTGTAGAAGAGGAGGAGGCATTGAAAGTGTTACAGGAGATACATGAGGGAGAGTGCGGCAACCACGAGAGCGGACCCTCCACGGCTAGGAAGGCCATGAGACAAGGATACTACTGGCCTTCCATGGAGAAAGATGCGCATGACTTTGCCACGAAATGCGACAAATGCCAGAGGCACGCCAACTACCCTCGGAAACCCCCAAGCGAACTGACCAGCCCCTGGCTCTTCGCTATCTGGGGGATAGACTTAATCGGTGCTCTTCCCACAGGCAGGGGTGGAGCGAAGTACGCAGTGGTGGCAGTGGATTATTTCACTAAGTGGGTAGAAGCAGAACCCCTTATGAAGATAACCGCCATGCACATCACCTTTTTTGTCAACAAGTTCATTGTTTGTAGATATGGAGTACCCTACAAGATTATTTCCGACAATGGTACCCAGTTCGAGGGAGGAGCTTTCGATGAATATTGTAGGGAAATGGGCATAAGGAGGAGTTTCTCTGCGGTTGTGCATCCCCAGGCCAATGGACAAGTGGAGGCCATAAACAGGGTCCTTAAGAAGAACCTGAAGACAAAGCTAGAAAAGATGAAGGGAGCCTGGGTAGATGAGCTACCGAATGTGCTGTGGGCTTACAGAACCACCCCACGCACGACTACTGGGGAGTCCCCATTCTCCTTGGCCTATGGGTGCGAGGCCATACTCCCAGTCGAGATGCGAGTCAATTCCCACAGGGTACAGGCATATGGAGACGAAGCCAACCGCGTAGCCTTGGCCGAAAGCTTAGACATGCTTGAGGAGAAGAGAGAAAAAGCACAAATGAGGGTGGCGGTGTACCAGCAACGCGCCGCAAGGTACTACAATTCGAGGGTGCGAGAGAGAACTTTCAGAGTTGGCGACCTGGTGCTAAGGAAGGTACTCCCAAACACACGAGACCCAGGCGCAGGAGTGCTAAGGGCGAATTGGGAGGGGCCCTACCAGGTTGCTCAGTGCATCCCCCCGAACACTTACAAGCTGGCTCGCATGGACGACACCATCATACCCCGAGCATGGAACGCAGAGCACCTGAGGAAGTACTACCAGTAAGGCGCCCATGTCCGATGGTAAAAGAACAAGTGTGGCACGCTGCCTTGATATTATAGGAAGAAATCAAAGAGGTTACTTAGATAGCCTCCTAAGTAGGTGTGAGTCTTTTTATTTTTGTTTTATATGAAAACCTCATATGTACCGTTGCAACTATTTGTATGAGACTATTTATTATGAATGTGATGAATGGAACTGCATGTTATGGGTAAAACTGTTCACAACCTCATGTATTATTTTCCTTCGCTATGTGGGCATCAGCCAAAGTGCCTGCCGAAATAAATCTCACCAGACACTTGGGGGGCAGGATAGGAGGCGACAGCAGGCGGCTAGCAAAGGGAACCTAAAAAGGGCCCTATAACAAAGGATCCTAAAAAGGGACCCCTTGCCCTCCTAAAAACGAGGCCCTAAAAGGGACCCTCTACCAAGAGGACCCCTAGCCCTCCTAAAAAGGAGGCCCCTAAAAAAAAAAAAAGGAGGACCCTCTACCAAGAGTATCTTAAAAAGGGCCCTCTATCAAGAGGAAGTGACCCAAAACCAAAGGGACCCCCTATACTAGGGCCTTAAACGAAGTCCTTAAAAGGTATCCCTTGGGATCGCAAGGATTAGCTACCCTTATGAACACCAAGGGAGGCCATAGGGACTTACAAAAAATGTATGGTGACGACAATAATAATAAGTCTAGAGCGGCCACCAAGCCGCCTAGCCAGAAAGGGTCCCAAAGGAGACCCTTGCAAAAATAGTACTATGAATAACGACAAGAAGGATGCTTCTCGCAAAGAAATAATAAGTGCGCGCAAGAAAAACATAAAAGGATAACTAAGACCCAAGGGGTCAAAATATCCTTATAGAAGCAACCAAGAGGCACCAAAAGAGGTCCCAGTGAACCCTCTCGCATGGGCTCCAAAGGACCTCCAGCCTGATAGATAAAAAAAGGGGGACCAACCAAACCCCATCATACAGGCTTAAAAGGGCCTCAAATGCAATAGAACAAGAAATAAACAGCAACATATGTATTTATACATTAAAAAAAAAAAAGAGTTCTTGAAATATTATAAGAGTTACCAAAAGAAAAGTAGCACGGATAATGATATTACAAAGTAAAAAGAAAACAAAAAAGGAGCAAGACTATTTCAAGGCCTCCTACAGTGGGCGCTCCACCAGGCCGCTCGGGCAACGGCCTGTTCACCAAAAGAGGAGAAGTCGAAGTTGGGATCCTGCCTCCACACATTGTAAAGAGCACGATCTATAGACCTGCACTCGGTGGTGATCCTCTTCGCCTCCAAGGAAGCGTTCTTCTCCTGAGCCGACTGTAGTTCGGCCCTAAGGGCCACAACTTCGGTCTCCAGTTGAGTAACCCTCTCCTGCGACGCAGCCACAGCGGCCTTGGCCCACTGGAGCTCGCGCTCGAAGCGTCTAGCCTTGCCCTTTAGTTCCTTGATCTTGGCCTTTGTCTTCTCCCTCTTCGAGAACAAGTTGGCAGACTTAGTCCCGGCCTTTGACAATTGGACCTTGGTTTCGCTAAGCTCATTTTCGAGCTCCTGGACCCGGGCCGTGAGGCAGTCCCTCTCAGCAGTAGATGCGGAGAGGACGCTGGACGTGTCAGCATGCCGAAGGGACATGATGTAGATCTGCACAAGAAAGTCAATGGCGTCAGCAATAAGTAACAAAAAGAAAAACACATGTACATCTATACATAATACTAATCGACGCAAGGTGCAAGACCTCACCCAGGCCGCGGCACGCCTCAGGGTTTCCCCAAGGTCTGGTTGGGTCACATTCCCTAGACCTCTCCAGTCGGAGATAGGGAGGTCCGAGGCAATCTGAATGAAATGCTGCGCATAAGATGAGGCCATCCTAGTCACCCAAGGCTCCGCCTCTACGCCAGGAGCATCTAGTTGAACAGGAACGGACAACCCACTCGCTGATGCAGGAGGAGGCCCAGGGAAGGAGAAAAACTGAGACCCTGGTACATTGGAAGGGGGCTCCGTGAGGTCGACGAAATCAGCATCCGGTAAGCCAATGTCATGAGGGACTTGAGGGAAGGCGTCACAGCCATCAAGGCCAGGGGGAGCGTAACATCCCGCTGCGGCCCGCGGGTCCAGAGATTGAAAAGCCATGTCCTGGTCATGGGAGCCATAGGGAGGGCATCCCCCGGGGGACAGGGGGCGTTGATGAGATCCCCCACATTCGAGGGGGGCATCCTCCATCTCCTCCTCGGCCTCACCATCGTGTAGGGATGGCCCAGCCGGCATAGCCATAGCCTTCTTAGACCCAGTGACTGACCACAGAAGCTTAGGGTCGGAGATCGGGGACAGCTGGTAGCGGTTGAGGTTCGCCACAGTAAATAGGACCGTCGCCTTCTTCAGGGCGGAGTCTGCACTAATGAGTTTGTTGATGGCCTCCGCCTCCGGCCCAATGACCGAGGGATCAGCAAATTGCCCTGCAAGATCCACGCCAATGTCAGTACAAGCAAAAGTGCAAAACAGTAAGTTCTAATAAGAAGAAGAGAAAGACCAGGATACTTACTAGGGCTGGCGCGAAAGCCTTCACGAACCGAGAGAGGCCCCTCTACCCAGAAAAAGTCTTGTTTCCAAGGCCTTGTGTTGGACACTGAGCCCTCTATTAAGGGGAGCTCGTTGTTGGCCTTCTGCAGGTAGTAGAAGCCCTTGGACTTGTGCACTCCCACGAGGTTATACAGAGAATGCACCTCCTGCGCCGTCGGGGCGCGTTGGACGTTTCCCTTGAACCAGATGAAAAGGAAACTTAAAGTCAACCAACTGTTAGGCGACAGTTGAAGAGGGGCCAAATCGAAGTAGTTGAGAACCGCCACGAAAAATGGGTGCAAAGGAATGGTGCCACCCGCCTTCAAAATCTGCTCACTCAAAACCACAAAACCCTTCTCAGGGCGATCGGCCCAGCATGCCTCCTGGGGAGCATATAGGGCGTATTCTGGAGCAATGTGGTCGTTCTTCACGATCTCCTTCAATTTACTAGAAGACACACAGGACACTAGGCTGGATGCCAGTGGAGGGGCGTTGTCCTCTTCCTGGATGGACACCTGTCTGCGTGCTTTCGGCATATCTACAAAATCAAAAGAAATATGTGAGGAAGAGGCAGAACACTTAACCCTCCATTTTTTCTTCCTAGCAAGAGTTTTCCATCGAGGGAGCGATGGCGGAAGCACTAAGCTAGGATAAACTGAGACTAGGGGCTGGGGAGAGGAGCTAGCAGCCCCATGACTGTCATCAGGCGAAGAGGGAGTGGGAGGTTCTGGCGGAATGTGTCCCTCCATAAATTCTAACTCCCATCGCAATTCAAAAAGGATCGTCCTAAGACGCGCTATGTGGTCACTAAGACCCAGGGGTGAAGGTCCTCCATCTCCTCTCGACACCGAGTCAATTTCGCTCTCCACCACCCAAATTTTACGCCTAAGTTCGGCCATACACTCGAGGTGGCGGATGCGGGCCTGCCTTAAGGAGTCATAGTCCTGGTGAGGGTTGCCCTCGGGGGACTCTGAGTCTGAGGACAGGTCAATAAACTCAGCCCTTGGGGGTATGTCGGACGGGCCGTCACTGGCAATGAAACCACGTCCCAATAGCAAAAAGGGGCTCACGTATAAACGAGGGGAAGGCTACAAAACACAAAGGAATAGGCTTAATACCTCTAGATGCAAACGCCCTAAATGGCCTGCTACAGGGTATAAAAAAAACAACAAAGAGGAGGGGCGTGCATATGGTCAAACTCACTACAAGCTCAGACTAATGTACCCCATCCCAAGTACTGCTAGTTTGGACCCGATAAAAAAAATAATAAATAAATAAAAGGGAGAAGGAAAGAAAATATACCTCAAGCGATTAAAAGAACGAAGTTAGGGTCCAAAGAAGGTCGGGGAGCGAAAAGCACCAAAGCGTCGAAAATGCGCGTCTGCAAGAATTAACCAGAAAGGTGTGTTAGTCATAAAATATACACACCAAGAAATTAGCTCATATGTAAAAAAAAAAATGTGAAGTGAAAAAATATATAAAACAAATGAAAGGAACTATGGTGAAAGTGAGGTTGTGGGGGATTGAACCCCTTACCTCTTGAAAGGAATAAGGGACTATGCATCACTATGCCAAAGGAGTAAGGTGAAAATATTAAGCCATGCATGAGGGCCTATTTATAGGAATCAAGGTGAATAGTCTACACGAGCACCTAAAGGTACTCTCCTAGACTGAGGGGCAAGTGTTGATGCTCATAATCTCATCAAGAGAAAGTATGAGGCCGAGGCAAGGCCCTTAGGCCACCGTCATCTCGGGAAGCCATCGCTCCATCACAACACGAGTCTGGGTTCATTTCTCGTGGAGTTGATGCCAAGTGGCCCACGTTGGCAAGGCATAGGTGCCAAGGCTCAGTAGCCTCGTGAGACCCATCTCGCCCACGCACTCGGCCCCACGGCCTCCCCCCATGGCCTCGGCCCCATGGCCTCGCCCCATGTCCTCGCCCATGGCCTCGGCCCCGTGGCCTCGCCAATGCACTCGGCCCCACGGCCTCGCCCCATGGTCACGCCCATGCCCTCGGCCCCATGGCCTCGCCCCATGGCCTCGGCCCATGGCCTCGGCCCCATGGCCTCGCCCATGGCCTCGGCCCCATGGCCTCGCCCATGGCCTCGCCCCATGGCCTCGCCCATGCACTCGGCCCCACGGCCTCGCCCCATGGCCTCGCCCATGCACTCGGCCCCACGGCCTCGCCCCATGGCCTCGCCCATGGCCTCACCCCATGGCCTCGCCCATGGCCTCGCCCCATGGCCTCGCCCATGCACTCGGCCCCATGGCCTTGCCCATGCACTCGGCCCCACGGCCTCGCCCCATGGCCTCGGCCCCACGGCCTCGCCCCATGGCCTCGGCCCCACGGCCTCGCCCCATGGCCTCGCCCATGGCCTCGGCCCCACGGCCTCGCCCCATGGCCTCGCCCATGGCCTCGGCCCCATGGCCTTGCCCCATGGCCTCACCCCATGGCTTCGCCCATGGCCTCGCCCATGCACTCGGCCCCACGGCCTCGCCCCATGGCCTCGCCCGTGGCCTCGGCCCCATGGCCTCATGCCCATAGTCTCAGCCTCATGGCCTCGCACCCCATGGCCTTGCACCCATGGCCTAGGCCCCATGGTCCCGTGCCCATGGCCTTGGAGGTGAGAACACTCATAAGGGGCAAGGTACACGCATGAATATAATGTGGAATGTACCTACAAACCTAAAGAAGTCAGAGTACGTATATGGTACCCCTACCAGACAAGTAGTGGGAGCGCCAGGAGTCAGAGTCGACACCACTACCACCTGCACCACTACGCCTGCCACCACGCATCAGACATGGGTACAGACAAGTAGTGGAGACATCCTCCTGACACCTGCTCCTGTACGGGATGTACGACCACAACCTCTGAAGCCACTCCCCTGACACAGTACATATGTACCACTTGGTCCCCTGGACCACTATGTACCTAAGGCCATTAGAGCCTACTATAAAATGAACTCTAAGACAACCTGAAAGGGGGTTGGAAATTTTACTATCGCAGAGGCTTAAGTGTGAATGAAGGACTGAATTCTCCATTATTGTTCTATCATTGTTCTTGAGTTATTGTTCAAATTTTTACAGTTTTCCGATTAGTGATCTTGATTTGATAATTTTTCCAACTCAACTTAGTTGACGAGTTCTCACCGTGAACAATAGCAAAAACTTGGATGATCATGTCGAGCATTTAAAACTTGTTTTAGATGTTTTAAGAGAAGAAAAGTTGGTTGCTAATCTCAAAAAGTGTACATTCTGTACACATAAGCTTGTGTTTCTTGTTTTTGTTGTTAGTGCCAAGGGAATTGAGGTGGATGAAGAAAAGGTGAGTGCAATTCGAGACTGGCCGAGACCAACAAATGTGGGTAATGTTAGAAGTTTCCATGGGTTGGCTAGTTTTTATCGTAGATTTGTGAAAGATTTCAGTAGCTTAGCTACACCTTTGACTGAAGTTATTAAAAAGAATGTTGGTTTTAAGTGGGGTGATGACCAAGAGAAGGCATTTAATTTAATTAAAGAAAAATTGACTAATGCACCTTTACTTGCTTTACCTAACTTCACTAAAACTTTTAAGATTGAGTGTGATGCTTCAGGAATAGGTATTGGAGCAGTTCTAATGCAGGAGAGTCGTCCTATTGCATACTTTAGTGAAAAATTAAGTGGAGCAGCCTTAAACTGTCCAACTTATGAGAATGAGATGTATGCGTTAGTTCGGGCATTGGAAACTTGGCAACATTACCTTTGGCCAAAAGAGTTTGTGATTCACACTGATCATGAATCTTTAAAGCATTTGAAGTGACAACAAAAGCTAAATAGAAGACATGCCAAGTGGGTTGAGTTCATTGAAACGTTTCCTTATGTCATCAAGTACAAGCAAGGTAAGGAAAACATTGTGGCTGATGCTTTATCTCGAAGGTATGTTTTACTCTCTACCTTAGATGCGGAATTGCTTGGTTTTGAATACATTAAAGATTTGTATGTTGATGATTGTGACTTTTCTAATGTATTCAATGCGTGTGAAAAAGAAGCTTTTGGAAAATTCTTTAGGCATGATGGGTTTTTGTTTAAAGAAAATAAGCTATGTGTGCCTAAAAGTTCATTGCATGACTTGCTCGTTAAAGAATCTCATGGGGGTGGTTTGATGGGGCATTTTAGTGTATCTAAGACATTAGAAATCTTGCATGAACATTTTTTTTGGCCTAATATGAAAAGAGATGTTGAAAGAGTTTGTGAGAAGTGTATTGCATGTAGAAAAGCTAATTCTCAGGTCAAGCCACATGGTTTGTATACTAATTTGCCTATTCCTAGTAAACCTTGGATTGACATATCTATGGACTTTGTTTTAGGTTTACCTAGGTCTAGAAAGGGTAGTGATTCTATATATGTGATTGTAGATAGGTTTTCAAAATTGGCACATTTCATTCCATGTCATAAAACTAATGATGCATCACATATTGCTGATTTGTTTTTCATGGAAACTGTAAGATTGCATGGCATGCCCAAAATCATTGTTTCAGATAGAGATACAAAGTTCTTGAGCTATTTTTGGAAGACTTGTGGGGAAAGCTAGGTACTAAGCTTTTGTTTTCTACTACTTGTCACCCACAAACTGATTGTAACGCCCTACTTCCTTAGAGCCGTTACTAAGTGAGTTTAAAACGTGCATTTAACTCGCTAATCGAGGCTTTAGGTCAAAAGTGTAATTAAATCATAAACAGAGTTATAAACTTTGAAAGTAATTCCATTTACTAAAAATCATATAGTGTTTGAAATTTGGGATCCCAAAATACCGTTTAAAAATATTTACAACATATAAGTACAACAAAGTCGGCTAGACAACAAAATCTAGGTTTTAATACAATTATCTTTCGAAACCACTGGCTATGGCAGCCAGCAGGCCAAACATGTACGCGTTGCTTCACGCTCTCCGTACTCATAGTTGGTCGACTTTCCCCTTGCCATTACCTGCACCACAGAGCACCCATTAGTCGAAGCCCAGCAAGAAAACCCTTACAAGCAGAAAACATATGTATAACAAACACTCAGCATATAAACAGGCCATCAATAGGATAAAAACATACGACCATGCCGTCCCAAGCACTTTACTAGGCCCTGGGTTCGTGGTCCACATCGTGAGGATATCCCAGGTATCCTTTAGGGTCTCGCCTTGACAACTTTCACTCCACATGCTAAACGCTGCACCCGGCCCCTTGCCGCACTCGGCCTTGCACTCTACGTGCCTAACGCCGTTCCCGGCCTTGCTGAACATTTATACATTTGCATTCATGGCATAATAATGCAAATACTGAACATGAACAAATTCAATCAAAAGGGCTACGCCCTGCAATACACACAAATAGGACTCTCCCCTACATACAAGCTCTATGGGAACAGTGGTTTTCTTACCTACGTCCCGAGATTTCCAAGCACCGATATCTCGAGCACAGTCCCCTCAACTGAGCCTCGCCGAAATCCTAGTCACAACATATTAAAAATATTCATCCATCAAGTTCTAATCCATTAAATAGCTTTGAGTTACAATTCTAATATCCGGGACCTATAATCCTATCAATCCGGGTGATAAAATCCATCTCGGGCCTTAGCAATTAGGTTCCCAAGTCAAAACCCTCAAGTCACCCTGCACTTTGAACTAGGGCCGCGGCCCAACCCCACAAGCGCCGCGACTAGCCTCAAAACAGAGGCTAACACCTCCCTGAAACACACACGGGCCGCGGCGCGCCTCGAGCACCGTGGCCTCCCAAGGCCTCGCATGCACACGGGCCGCGACATGCCCCTTCTAGGGCCGCAGCCCTCGCCTCCAAACCCAGAAAACACCATTTTTCCCTGCATATCCTTCGAGCCAACACCTCCAAAATCACCTCTAACCGCACAATTATACTAGAATTCATATTTATGCAATCTAAACATACCAACAACCTCAAGAACCAATTCCCACACCCATCAAACAATCAAAACCTGTCCTAGAATCTAAGCCATGCATACTCTATGGAAACTAGCAGAAATCCAAACTTAATCCTTATAGTTTAAAGCTTACCCTTGCTGGATTGAATCTTTGAACCAGCTTCCTAAGCTCCAAGCTTCAAGCTCCCCTAAATCCCAGCTGAATTCCTTAGCTTCAAATTATCTTCACCAAATTTTCCCTTGATATGCCTTAGAGAAAGATGAAGAGAGGACATCTTCAAGAGAGGGAGAAAGAGTCAGTTTCTAAGTTTCTAAAACTTCCTAGGCTTTGTTTTATTTAACTTAAGCTTTAAGGTTACCTCAAGGCTCGGGGTGCCAAAAACGTCCCCGAGGGAAAAATGGTAAATTTCCCCAATATTCCCTCTTAGACATTCTAACCTCAAATATATCTCCAGATATTTATTTCCATTACCTGATAACCCCATAATACATCTAATACCCAAAATACCCCTCGACTCGCCCTGAGTTAGATTCTCAACCCTGTTGTGACTTTCTGGCTAACTGCTCCCTAGGACTGTCTCGGATCGTGCTACACAGATATATATCACAAACATATCACATTTATACCCTCAACGGGCTAAAATCACAGACATCCCCCAATATCCAAACGGGGCCCACATGCATATTTAATTTAACTAAACATGCATCTCTATCACATATTCACATATTATATCCATAATTCACCTATTGCCCTCCAGGCACGCTAATCAAGGCCCTAAGCCTTATTAGCAAATTTTGGCCGTTACACTGATGGTCAAACTGAAGCGGTTAACAGAACATTATCTACTTTGTTGTGTGCCATACTACAAAAGAACTTGAAAACATGGGAAGATTGCTTGCCACATGTAGAGTTTTCATATAATAGGAGTGTATATTGTCCAACTAAGTTTTCACCTTTTGAAATTGTGTATGATTGTAATCAATTGACACCTTTGGATTTAACACCATTGCCTTTGACTGAGCGTGTTAACTTAGATGGAAAAAAGAAAGCTGATTTTGTTAGACAGATTCATGAGAAGGTTCGACAGAACATTGAGAAGAGGACTGAACAATATGCAGCCCAAGCTAATAAAGGGCAAAAGAAAGTTGTATTTGAACCTGGTGATTGGGTTTGGGTGCATATGAGGAAGGAACGATTTTTCTATTCAAAGACAATCTAAACTTCTTCCAAGGGGTGATGGGCCATTTCAATTGTTGGAAAAGATCAATGACAATGCCTATAAGTTAGACCTTCTAGGTGAGTATAATGTGAGTGCAAGTTTTAACGTTTATGAGTTGTCTCCTTTTGATGTAGGTGAAGATTTGATAACAAATCCTTTTCAAGAGGGAGGGAATGATGAGAACAAAGGAGCAACACTAAAAGAGTCATTGAAAGTTCCAATTGGGCCAATTACAAGAGCAAGAAGGTTCAAAGAAGCACTTAATGGGCTAATCCAAGATATATGGGCTGCTTATGGAAAGATAAAGTCATAAATTACTCAAAATGGAGATCAATGCCTAGTTAATGTTATTAAAGCAATTTAAAGGGTTGGTTAACCTCCCAAAACGTGGCATTTCAGTTTGGAGGAGTTATGGGCATATATTTATGTTTTATTTATGCCATTTAGTTATATTTCTATTGGTTAAATTAAGACTTTTTGTATTAAGCCATTTAGCTACTTTCTAGAAGTCTACTAGTCTAGAATTGAAGGGTTTTGGTCTATATTAATGCATGTATCAATTTAATGCTTAAAATATAACTTTTCCTATTCTTGGAGGGTTGTTCAAAGTATTAATAGGGGGACATATGAGTTTGCAAATCAGATTGGAATTAATATATTTTTTAGAGTGTTTTCTCTTTGGTTCTTCAAAGAACTTCTTTGAACTTATCAAGATCTTTCTTGTGTCGTTCAAGCCCTTGACTTATCACTCACAATCCTTCTCATTTCTTATACCTTTTGTTCTTATCTCTTTATAGATAACAGGTCAAGGTTCTTTGTTTTTATAGAATCTGATTTTTTTAGAACAATCCAAGGCCTCCTTGCTCTAAATTGTTTTTTTGGGTCACATTATTCTTATTGGGGTTCAAATATTTTAGAATCACATTAGGCTCAGAATTGGGATCGTGCTCGAGGGTCATTTATTGGTAACCTGTGCTCGGACTAAAGGTATGAAAACTGCACCCAGTATGTGACACATGTGATTATGGCTTGGCCCAAATTATTGAACAGGAATATGAATAGGGCATGAACGCCTGAAAATGTGCATGATTATAATTATGCTTGTGATTATTGATTAAGCATGTTGAATGCTTTTATATTTGGATATTTGACATATGATATATGCATGTTTTCATTATCTTATTGAGAAAGGCTTGACTTATGAGTCAAGGACGGCAATAGCGTTGATTGCTGGTCGTGAAGCATTGACTTATTAGTCAAGGGTGGCAATAGTGCGATGAGCGCTGGTCGAGATGGTTATGCTTAATCAGGAGCACACTATATGCTTGACCGACCTATTGGTCATGAGAAAACTAGAGTGCTAGGTATGTTGGGCCAGCTCCAAGCTGGTTATACAGAGGATAGGGCGATGGGCCCCAGGGTGACTTATTAGTCCCATATCCTAGGGCTGGGCCCCAACATCGGCTTATTAGTCAAGGACGACCTTAGCATGTTGAGTGCTAGTCGTAAAGGATTGACTTATTAGTCAAGGACAACCTTAGAACATTGAGTGTTGGTCGTAAAGCATTTACTTATTAGTCAAGGATGACCTTAGCATGTTGAGTACTGGACGTAGAGCATTGACTTATTAGTTAAGGATAGCCTTAGTACGTTGAGTGCTGGCCATAAAGCATTGACTTATTAGTCAAGGACGACCTTAGCACATTGAGTGTTGGTCGAAAAGCATTGACTTATGAGTCAAGGATGGCAATAGCGTGCTGAGCGCTGCTCGATATGGTTATCTCTAACCAGAAGCGCATCATACGCTCGAATGACCTATCGGTCGGGGAAAACGCAGCACCAGGTATGCTACGCCAGCTCCAAGGCTAGTTATATAGAGGATAGGGAAAAGGGCCTCGATGTGACTCATTAGTCCCATATCCTAGGGCGCTGAGCCAGTATGATTTATTAATCATGTGTTTGGGCGCTGGGCCCCAGTATGATTCCATAATCAGGTATTTTGGGCATTGGACCTCGATATGATTCATTGATGGTTATCTTGGGCTATTGGCCCATATGATGTTGTAGTCATTTATATTGATTGTATGTATGCACTGGGTAAGGTTATTACTGCTAGGCATGCTTATTATGATTTGGTAACATGTTATTAATTGCTTATGAGCATGTTTAAGTTTTCTTGCTGAGCCTTGGCCCACGGGTGCTATGTGGTGCAGGTAAAGGTAAAAGAAAGCTGGACCATCCTTGAGTTAGAGATGCTTAGGTGACGATGTGTACATATGCGACTGCTCGACCACCACGGCCAAGGGTTTAAAGAGGAACTAGGGTTAAAACCTATTTTGCCGCTTAGGTCGGCTGGTTGTAACTCTTTTATTGTAATTAACCTTTTAAATGTATTTTGGGATCCCAATGTATACAGTAAATGTTTTGGTGAAACATCTATACCTTTCACCAAATTTTTTAACCCTAAATTGTTAATCACATTTAGTTACGCGATTATGGGAAAATGACTCATTTTGCGAGTTTAGCACTATTTAAAATATACTGTGTAACAGTCCCTGGGTAGTAGGGCGTTACAACTTGGTTCTAGATCAAGAAGCCAGGATAGCTGAACAAAAAGAATCCACTCGCCAAATGCAAGAGTCCCTCTTCGCTCTTCAGGCCTTTATTGCTGCCCAAGGATTGGCAACCAATCCTATAGCCGTTCCTGCTACAGGAATTCAGGCACCTATCAGGACTGGCATACCCAATGACACTAGCCTTATTCCTCCTCCGGGACCATCCCCGCATCCCGGAGCAGACCCATCGAATCCTGGTCATGAGAAAGGAAAAGTCAAACTGACCGATCCTGTTGGAAAAACAAACCCCCAGAAGAAAGCTCATCCCGTTCCAAGAACCGGGGCTAACCCAGGGCAATTCCCTATGAAAGAATAGATGAATCTTGTCTTAGGACGGGATCATCCAAACGATCCGCAGGGGAAGCGCCCACAGGGTATTAAGCCTTAGAATGTCCTTAGATAGGACAAACGGGAGCAACACTTTTATCCCAGCACCTCCGTGAACAAGGATCATGGAGGGCACAAACGCAGAGAAGAGCCAGAAGCAATCAATTCAGGAGACGATACTTCATGAGTAGACCTGCATGACGGCCTCAATGCCCGAAAAGAGAGGGCCCGCAAGGAATAGATTCGCCATCGAGGAGGAGACTTGAGGAATAACCTCAAGGACAGGAGGAACGAGAGTCCCCTTGGATGATGGAATGGCAAAACAGTTCATGGAATAGTCGGTCGCTCTTAAAAAAGTCAAGGACCACTTGGTACGGAAACAAGAATCTGAAGGTTCTGATTCCGAAGAAGAGGAAAAGGAGCCATGCGCCAAGCACATATTGGATGTTGTGCTACGAAAGGGGTTCAAGATGCCGGATCTACCCGCCTATACTGGGAACATGGACCCCAGAGATCACTTGTTCCCCTACAATCGCCTGATGAATATGGTTCACGTCTGCGACAATGGAAAATGCCTATGTTTCTCACTCACTTTGGCTGGACCCGCAGAAGAGTGGTGGAAAAGACTTAAGGCGGGATCGATCCAGTCTTGGTCCGAATTGCAGTCAGCATTCCGTAAACAATTTGTGGCTGACATAAGGCTGTACATGCAAGTTAGTGTGCTGACTAATGTCAAGCAACATCCCACGGAAACCCTGAGGGCTTACATCTAGCACTTTACGGAGGAAGCCTCAAAAACTAAGGTGGATGACGGACAACGCCTGGTGGCTCTCCAGTCCAGGATTAGAGCTGGGTCCCCTCTTTGGGACGACATGTAGCGCAGCAAGGTGGCAACTCTTGAAGAATTCATCAGAAGGGCCCAAGGTTTCTTCAACTAGGAGGAGTACCGAATCCAAGCCTTTGGGTGGCAGCTAGCAACCCAGTCGACCGCCCAAACCTTCCCCGGATACGGAGGCAGTATCCGGCAAATATCTATTCAATACCCCAAGCGGCGTCTGGATCTACTGGGACCCTTGGGATTCCGTTCATGATCCCGATGGTCTATGGGCTCACTTCAGCAGGATATGCTCCGGCTCCATCAACCCCATTTTTTGGGTACGGAGTAGCATCCATCGGGTATAGTGTCACTCCTGGCAGTGCCCTATCGCCTCAAGCCAAAGTAGCTAAGGCGAGCATAAACCCCTCCCGAGGAAAGAGATTGGGCAAGAGTCAGAACTAATCTGAGCCATCCAATAAGGGAAAAAAGGGGTACGAGCACTAATACACGAAGTATACCAACTTGGTGGACACCTGGGAAAATATCTGTCTAGCAACGGGTAATGTAGTCCATTACCAGAAGCTAGGCCCCATGTTTAAATGGGGAAATAATTCGAGGGACACCAACAAAATGTGCGCTTACCACAAGGACGTGGGTCACACGACCGAAGAGTGTCGTCAGCTGAAGGACGAGATCGAGAACCTGATCAAACTGGGGCATCTCCACCAATGGGCGAGGATGCAAATAGGGGTTCTGAGATTGCCAGCAGATCCAATCCCACCACCACAGCCAACACAGAGGCTAGTCCAGCTGGAGGATGAATAGGATCCACAGATAGAAATGGTTAGGGCATTAGGGCATCGATGACACCAACCCGATGAAAGTAATTCGAGTCGGGAGAAACCTGGACTCGGAGGTTAGAGCTACCATAATCGCCCGGGTGAAAGAGAACCAGGATGTTCTAGCCTGATCTCATTCAGATATGACTGAGATAGATCGCAACACATATGTCATGCCCAGAACATTGATGAAAATGCAACTCCCATCTGGCAGAAGCGGAGACCCCAGGGGGAGGAGAGGGCAGAGGCCCTCAAGTTAGAAGTCGAGGTAGAAGCAAAAAATATAGAATTCCACAGTGACTCCCAACTGGTGGTCATGCAGATTTTGGGGGAATACCGAACGAAGGGGGAGAATATGGCCGCCTACGTGACGCAAACCCGAGAGTAACTCCAACCCTTCTAGAAATACTTCATTCGCCAAATCCTCAGGGAATAGAATGTGTTTGCAGACACATTGGAAAAATTTTCCACGGATGTTGAAGCGGAAGATCGACCATCTACCCACGCCTAGTATTCAAGCCCCAACATCAACGCCATCAATTACTCTGCATCCTGGTTGGCCCCTCTCATCCAGCACCTAACGACTTGGGAATTGCCCGCAGACAATGCTACTGTTGGGAAACTTCAGTACCAGGCTCTCAGATACATTATGATGGATGGAAAAATCTATCACAGGGGGTTGTCCATGCCCTAATTTTGATTTGTATCCGGGACATAAATGAGTGCAATCATGCACAAAGTGCACGAAGTTTTTTGTGGAGATCACACAACCAGACTTAGCTTGTCCAAGAAAATCCGAAGGCAATGATATTTTATGGCCGACGATGAAGAAGGAATGCATTGATTACGTCCGCAAATGTGAATAGTTCCAAAGGTACACAAACCCGTGAGCCCCTCCAATGGAAATAACCCTGATGACCATTCCCTGACCTTTCGCAGTTTGGGGAATCGATTTAGTAGGATCCCTCCCAATCGGGAAGGGTGGAGTAACATACGCCATTGCAGCCATCGACTATTACACCAAGTGGGTCAAAGAGGAATCAATGAGCACCATCACCTTAGAAAAGGCCCTGGACTTCATGATCAACAACATTGTGTGGTGGTACGACCTCCCTCGCCAAATCGTGTTCGACAATGGGAGGCAATTTGATATCGTCCACTTCACCAACTTTTGTGAAAGACATGGCATCATCAAAAGCTTCTCCGCGATCGCAAGGCCTCAAGAAAATAGGCAAACAGAGGCCGTGAACAAGATTTTGAAGGGAACATTAAAGAAAAAGCAACAAGCCTACAAGAGCATGTGTCCGGAAGAGTTGCCCCGTGTCCTATGAGCCTACTGGATCACAGAAAGAACATCAACCATACATACTTCCTATTAAATGGTGTACGGATGTGAAGCAGTCATTCCAGTAGAAACGACGGTCCCATCTCATAGATAGGACACATATGATCTTGTCCGAAACCACGCCTTACTCCAAGAATCCCTAGATCTCATCGAAGAGATCCTGAAGGAGTCATAGGTGCAGTTGAAGATATATCAAGGAAAGATCGCCAGGCACTTTAACTCTAAAGTTAAGATCCAGAAGTTCGAAACCAGTGATCTAGTCCTTAGAAGAATCTTCCCTGTAACTCAAGATCCATGAGTGGGGGTTCTAGGAAAAAACAGGGAAGGACCCTATGAAATCCAAAATGAAATATATTCGAGAACGTATCATTGAAGGCGACTAGACAAAACGGAGGTCCCAAGAGCCTGGAACACAGAACACCTTCACTGGTACTATCAGTAGTCGAGAGGATCTAATTCTGTTTCTTTCTAATTTTTTTATTTCTAGCAATGTACACCCTAGGGATTTTTTTTTTATAAAAATGGTGTATACAAAACACCATAAGAAATGTTGTAAGGGAAGAAAAAGTTTGCGCCCGTCTTCAATTTTAACACAAACAAGTGACCTAACACTACACTCTTCTATCACTTGGGGGTAAGGCCATCTATACAAGTCCAGTAATAAAGACAAAAAAGGATGCAAATCTTAGAGCTTAGTCCTTAGGATGCAAAGCCAGAGCTTAGTCTTGATCCGGACCTGTATGTAAGTGTCAAAGCCCAGTCCTAACCCGGATACGTGTGATCCGGGGGGTTCAAACAAAATAGGATGCAAGGCTCGAAGCCCGACCCTAGCCCAGACCCACATTGTCCAGGAGGTTCGAAACCTCACTCCCAATAAAAAGGGATGCAAGGGTCAAAGCCCAGTCCTAACTCGGATCCTTGTGATTCGAGGGGGTCAACCAAAACAGGATGCAAGGCTTAAGGCCCAATCCTAACACAGACCTACATGCTCCGAGGTTTCAAAAATCAACCCTTAAAAATTGGTCCAGACCTAACATGGTCCCGAATAACCAAATCCATATTCACGTTTTCCTTACAATGGCCCAGAACCATTGAAACATGAATCTTGGGTTTAAATTGGTTAAAGTTAGTCTTATGAACGGTCCAGGCCATTAGAACCCGAACCTCAGGTTCAAATTAAACTAATTATCTAATTTGTGATGGTCTAGACCATTGAAACCTGAACACCAGAGTTAGGACAAATAAATCAGACAACAGTTATTAATTCCTTAACGGTCCAGGTCATTGGAACCTGAACCTTGGGTTCGGAACGATTTAATTAAGTCATATCTAAAAAAATCTCTAACAGTCCAAGCTGATGGAACCTGAACCATAGAGTTGGGATAAATCAGTTAACCAATATCTTGGACATGTTAAATATCTTGGAGCCAGGCCATGTAAATGGCCTCGTAAAAAGTGACTGCCAACATCTCGTCAGCCTGCTCCTTCTCCTGGCGAGCCTCCTTCTCCGCTTCATCTCTAGCTAGACCATGCCCTCCAAAGCTTGGTTCTGTGACTCAAGTTTTTCCACCTTCTCCCGCTCCTGGAGAATTTGGGGTTCAGCGGCCTCCAGAAGGGCTTTGATCGAAGCCTTCGAGCCACGAACACGACGTAGCTCTTCCTCCAGGTTGTCCAACAACTTTTTGTGTTCGGCTTCCTTTCTGGACAAAGCTTCCTCGTGCTAAGCTCGATCCCAAGAAATCTCCTCACGCTCAGTCTCAATCTGAGCAGCCTCCTTGGAAAGGGCCTCCCTAGCAACTTCCCGTTGATTAACATCCCCCTTTAGCTTGATTTGGGTTGTCTCTAGATTCACAACCATCTCGGCAACCAAATTCGCGTTCCTATTGGCAAACAAGGCATCCTAGAACAAATCAAAGTTAGAAAATTTACAAGGAATAATGATGGTAAATTAAAACACTAAATGGGGATATGGCTTATCGCGGTGGCTTGATGATGAATGGCCTGGGAGATAAAAAAGGCATCCTAGATACCTAAGGTGGCATATCGCTTAAGGGGAAGATTGGACATGGCAGCCCCCACCTAGGCAAGTAAATCCGCAGCAAGCGAAGCCGTGTCTTGCCCCAACTTAGGCCGAAACCCAATCTCAGATGCAAGTCGGTCCATGATCTGTTGGGGAACATTGAAGGCTTCCAGACCTTCAACAAAATCCACCTTCCGTTGGATGGTCAGGGCCCGATACACCTCATCCCATTTGTCATGACCATCATCCCAAGCTCAGGATACCATTTTCATCTTCCCCCCTGGAGGACCAGGTCCCCTTCCTCGAGAAGGACTTTGTTGACGAGAAGCCCTCGAGCCTTCGGGATCTCCTGGATAACATTGAGACTGTCACAGGAGGAATTCTCCTCAGCTAGGGCTGGATCCTTAGTCTTGGTTCTCTTGGCCCGCTTCGAGGACCCCCCGACAACTGAGTCCACTTTCCTTTTGGCCACCCCTCCTCCTTCGGAAGGCTCCTGCTACAAATTAATAACTCGGAGAGGAGCAAGCTGGGTCAGGACCGTTTTAGTGTGCGCCACCGGGATGGAACTTCAAGCAGGACCCCTCTCAGAAGCCTCCCAGACTGGCTCTGAATCCCTGAGGATCAGCTCCATAATTTTTCTTTTGGCCGAGCCCTTGGCGGCCCTCTTCGCCGAAGCCTTGGCTGTGGCTGCCTTGGCCTCGATCATCTCCTTCATCTTTGCCACAGGGTTGAACATCTCATGATCACTTGAGAAAGATAGGAAAATAAATCTGATCAGTAAAGTACGTGAATGGGGATAAAAGTAAAAAAATAAAAGAGAACATTTAAGCCTGAAGACCTCCAGGACGAACCCTCATCTATGGAATGGTCACGACTCAACTATCCTAGGGCGAAAGAATGAATTCGGTCCCCCATGTCATCCAGGTACAAAAAGCTACTGTATTGGAGGAACCAGGACGAGTGCATGAGGGTCAACATGTCTATAACAATGGGGTAAGGAAGTGCCACGCTGTTAATAGTCCCGGTCAAATTATCTCGGTACCGTTGCCTATTCATAACTAAGCTCTCAAAATGAGGGGCATAAGTTAAAATTGGAGGCGATTTGCCTTGCCCCAAAATGCTAGCTCTAGGAGCTTCGGTGTTAGGTTGCCTCCCCTCGAGAAGGGCGTCTAGATCTTCAGATTTGACCCTCTCCGCTTGACGGGCCTGCTCCTTCCTCGCCTTCTCCGCATCCATCTTGGCCGCTGTCTCCACTGCCTTGATGTGGATGAGGGCCAACTCCTCCCTCAGGGTAGAATCCCTCTTGCACTGCAGCCCCCAAAAGCTAGGGGCATTTATCAACTAGTTTGCGATAATCAACCTGACAAGCCGAAGGTTCACCGTAGTTACGAAGCCCCCCACGTCCAGCTCCTCGGTGCTCAGAGTGGCATAAATTTTTTTCCCTCCAAGATCGATTCACTGAGCCAGCTCTGAGCATATGGACTTGTTTTCTAGGATTGTAAGTGTCAAGTAAATAAAACTAAAGGCTGGATAAAAAGTGTTGAAGGATAACTTACCCACACGCTGGAATTCCAGCACCAATAGTGCTTGACATCCGAGGGGTGCTTCCATGTGCTGAACGGAGTCAGGCTAACTCCGCGGGCTATTAGTCTATAAAACATGTCCCGCGTCTTGTCTTTGGACTTGAGTTGCAGCTCCATCTTGTAGAAATACAACACTTCTGCGGGAGTGGGCGCTGAGATCTACTTCGATGCACAGAATATGCGCCATCCTACGAGCAATTTATATGACTGAGGGAGAAGATGGAAGGGTGCGATCCCCACAAACATGAGGAGCTGTGCCAAGTAGTTGTGGAGTGGAGAGTAGCTCCAACGCAATTATGATCTATGCTCCATGTAACGCCCCAAAATAGATAATAAGGCTTAAGGGCCATGATTAGCGTGCCGGGAGGGCATAATTGGTATATGTGTGATTTAATGGTTTAATGCATGATTATGTGGCATGCATGATTAATATGATTATATGGCTACGTGACATGCATGTTTGTGAGTATTAGATATGCATGTGGGCCCTTATAGCTTATAAAGACATATTTGTAATTTTGGCCCGTGGTGGGCATAAATGTGATTATATATGATAAATTGTTGAGATGACATTATTATGTGGATATATTTGTAGCATATGGCTCGAGACGGTCCTAGTGAGCGGATTGGCAAAATAGTCAGAACAGGGATTAATACTCGGCTCGAGGTAAGCCTGGGGGTATTTTTAGGAATTTAGAAAATAGGTTGGCAATTATTGGACATTGAAAAATAATTGGTAATTAATTGGACGATGGGATTAATTGGTTAATGGTAGGAACACTCGAGGAATTAGGGGGAACTGGGAGGAAAATGACTATTTTTCCCTTAGAGCAATTAAAGGGCTAAGTAAACTATGGGAGGATATTGTAGTCATTTTATTGGCCAAGGGTATTTTTAGCTAAGTCCTAGAAGGTGTTGGAACCCACTATTCTCTACTGGAATAAAAGGAATGCTCAACTCTCTCTCTCATCTCTCTCACGATTTCTCCCCTCTCTCTTTCATTTGGTGAGTGAATTTGAGTTGCTGAAAGAATTGAAGGGCTGAGGAGCTTAGGCTTGAAGTTGAAACTTAGATGAATTAAGGCTTTGGAAACCAGGAGGTTTAGCTAGGACATAAGCTCATGGCTTGGAGGTTGTAGCTTCTGGGAATCAACCATAATTGAGGTAAGTTTTCATCACAGATCATGTTAAGGTATTCTGGTATTTGTGAGGGATTAGACTGAGTTATGGGTATTAAAATATTTGAGTGTTGAGTGGTGATTTCTACTGAATTAGGGTATTGATTCTAGTATAATTGTTAGGAGATTAATGTTTAAAGTATGTGATTTAATTTTGAACTCGTAGTTGGGTTTAGTTCTGATTGAGAAGATTATTGGGTTTGAATTCTGGGATAGTTGGCTGGGAGAAATATGAGGAAAACCCATAATTTCTTGGTTCGAAGAGGGGGCGCCGTGACCCAGAGCTGGATCACCGTGGCGTGTGTGCCTAGAAGGGCCTGGGTTACTCTCTCAGATGGGGCGCGCCGCGACCCACTAAGCCAAGTCGCAGCTCGCCTCCCCTTTGGCTTGGGTCCTTGCTCTCTGACATGGGGGCAAGTCGCGACCACTAAGCTAGGTCACGACCCACCTAGGAATTTTGGCCTTAGAATGGTTTCTAGGAATGGTAAGGCTCAGGGGTTCGAACCTAGGCGCTCGGGACAATTTATACTACCCGGTTTAGTAGGAATTGAGGTCTCGGAGGCTAGTTTTTGTCTCATAAATATTTATTTGGATGGGAGGTTGTTGATTACTCATTGGCCATTGTGGCTAGGTTTATCACCAAGGCTCGGGGCTGAGGATCGTGCTCGGAACCATTTCATTTTCTCCGTTCGGAATTAAAGGTAAGAAAACTGCACCCTTGTGTGGCTCTGTTGGGACTGAGATTCCCTATATTTGAATACATATGTTGTATGATTGTGATAATGCCATGTGAGCATGAAATAAACGCCCTAAGAGAGCCGGAGCTGGTAATTTGCACACAGGACGCGGCTCGACCACTGTGAGCCGGGGTCAGCTAGATAAACCTTGGACTTGACCTAAGCAAGCTGGAGTCAGTGGGTTAAACAGAGGGTGTGGCCTAAGGGCGTCAACCTTGATAATGTGTATTGATTGAGAAAAATTGTTGAATATAAATATTTATTGTTGTTAGCTTGATGATATGGCTTGTTAAATATCTGATTAACTGTCTTGTCAATTAATTGATTATCATCATTGATTATGTTATGCCGTTATGGTTTTCTTGCTGGGCCTTGGCTCACGGGTTCTTTGTGGTGCAGGTAAAGGAAAGGGTAAGATGGATCAACCATGAGTTGGAGAGCTACGGGGGCGAGGTGTACATTTTCAACTACTCGTCTGCCATGGCCGAGGGATTGTACAGGGACAGAACCTAAAATATGTATTTTTCCTTTATAGTGGCCTCCGGGTTGTATATAATTTTGCGAATCGGTAAATTGTGTTCTTAAGCCATATTTTTGGGATCCCATGTACCAAACATCTATATTAATGAAAATTAATTGCTTATGATCAAAATATTTTTACCCTAACCAAATTATGACTTTAGGATCACATTTTACTCAAATGACTTGATTAGCATGTCTTGCATTATTTTAAATACACAATGTAATGGTGTTGGTTATCCAGGGCGTTACAACTTGGTATCAGAGCGGTCTAGGTTTAAGGGCTCCTAAAGATTGGCTAGACATGTACACTCGCCGCTAAAGACAAGCTCGACTCAGGGTTTGGTAATTCTATACATGTGATTATATGCTTAAGTGCTTGAATGAAATATAAATGCAGTAACTACATGATTAATAGGGAGCATGAGATACTGATAGGGCTTAACCCTTGACTGCTGTGTGATGATATTGAGCCATATTTATTAGAATTGTTGTTGCATGTGAATGAATATTTGAATGATTATTTTCACCTTGATTGCTTGTGGTTGGTTTAGTTCCAACGGTGGATCATGGAAACATTGTTACCCTGTCATCATTGTCTGACCTCCGAGTCTTTGATTACAGATAAACTTGGATAGTTATGTATCCAAGGTGATCTATAGGACTAGCTGGCACATGGTCTGAGGCTAGAGATGATGACCAGGGCTCGAACCCTCCGCCAGTCCCTGAGAACTGGCAGCAGATACCTGCAGACATGCAAGCCCAGCTACAAAGCCAGGAATAGAAAATCCGTCTTTTGAGACACCAGGCTCCGTGAGGGAGTGCTGCACCTATTTTTCCACCTGCTGTGGGAACAGTTGTATAGACACCTGAGGTTGGGAATAGGTGGGAACCATTGTATGAGTAGTTCAGGAAATAGCATCCTCCAACCTTTGAGGGAGGACTGAATCCATTGAAGGCCGAACAGTGGATGGGTATGATTACTTCAATCCTAGATTTTATGAGGGTGGAAGGTAATGACAGGGTGGCCTGTGCCACCTATATGATGAGGGAGGATGCACGTATTTGGTGGGAAGTGGCATCACAGACTAGGGATGTTTCTATTATGAGTTTGGATGGGTTCAGAGACTTGTTCAGCCAGAAGTACTATAATGTTGCTGTTAGCACGACAAAGGTGAATGAGTTCATGGGGTTACTGCAGGGCAATATAAAAGTTACAGAATACGCCCTAAAGTTTGACAGGCTTGCAAAGTTCGCACTAGATCTAGTGCCTACTGATGCAGCCAGGCACGATAGCTTTATTAGACGGCGTAATGTTATGATACCCCAGATGTGAGAATTACAATGGTCCCTAGGGGGACGACTTATGCCTAGGTCGTTGAGAAGGCTCTTACCGCTGAGGAAGCGGAGAATAAGATTTAGAGGGAGAATGCTGCGAGATGGGAGGTTCGCAGGGCATTGCCTCCATATTCAGGGTTTGGTAGGGGCGGAGGCCCCAATGATCTGAAGAGGAAGACCCCTGACACTTCGACCATTGTAGGTCTTGATAGAAGGGGTCGAGGTGCTCAGGGTGGCTGCCAAGGAGGTGGTGAGACATGGAGAAGCTACTTAGAGTGCACGAGGTGCAGAAGATGCCATTCAAGAGAATGTCGAGCAAAGGCCTATTATGTGTATGTGGGACACCTTAAAAAGGACTGCCGAACAGTGAAGAAAGAGGAAGCAAGAAAGGTGGATGACTTGACTCCAGCTCGAGTGTTCACCTTGACACAGGTAGAGACCGAGGCTAATCCCTCGGTGATGACAGGTCAGCTTTCTAGTGCTACTCTCCTTTTACTGTATTGCTTGACTCTGGTGCTACACATTCGTTTGTTTCTAGTAAGGTAATTGATAGATTGTGTAGACCTAGTGAGTATTATAGTGCGAGGTTTGGGACTACACTGCCCATAAGGGAACTAGTGGTGTCTAGGAGGTGGATTAGAGCACTGCAAGTGATGGTTGATGATAGGGAGCTATCATTGGACTTGATTGATTTAGGTATGGAGGATTTTGACATGATTCTTGGGATAGATTGGCTGGTCAGATATGGGGCTACCATTGATCATAGAAAGAAGATGGTGACTTTTGAGCCTGAGGGAGAGGATCCCTTTTGTTTACCCAAAAACAAATTACCTGATAACGTGGCAGGATTGGTCTAGTAAGTATATCCTGCTCGGCCATCGACTAGAAGACTGTTGGTTTATCACACATCATACTTATGTGCGACCAGCCTGGCGCATATATTAATTTATTTCCTTCAGATGTGCAATCTTGTAATTATGCATTAATTGTAATATCTTTATTTACCCAGATACGCAAGTCTTAAGTGTAATAAAGGCCCATTGGCCCATGTAACCTTCTTGAGCCCATAAATACGAATCAAAAGGCTCAAGGAAGGGGACTTTTGGACTTAGAGAATTCGGAGATAAAGATATAGTGTTGTTATTCACCGAAATTGTAATCATCCTAAAGCTTGTGAAACTCATGAACCCTTAGTTCATTGATCACAGTGTTGGGATCCTACATCAATAAGAGAACTAAGTGGACGTAGGTCATTACCATCTGATTGGGGCCAAACCACTATAAATTGTTTGTATCATTTACTTTCTCGTCTGGATTTCTTCTTGTTTTCATCTCACCCTATATCGTTTATCTGACTCCGTGTCGTTGACCAATTCGAGGGTCACCATTTTGGTGCTTTCATTGAGAGCTCGAATTCGAGACTTCTAAGGAAATCAAATGGCGAAAACATCCAGAAAGACGGGACAGACTTCTGGTGCTGCATCCACCCAGCCTCCTCCACCAAATGTGGCTGAAGATGAACCACAGTTGGATTTTAAAGAGGAATAGATGGATTCTGAGACCTTGAGGACAATACTGAGTGTGTTGCAGGAGGAGTTGGCCAATCCAAGGGCCAATCAAGAGAATGTGGCTGAGGCGATGGCGTTGCAACAAAGGGAGATTGACCGTCAACGTCAAGAGTTGAATGAGCAGTAGGCTAACATGGACCACCGAAAAAGAGATGCCACCGCCGCCATGGAGGTAGCCATCCAGTTGGCACAAGGATGACATGCGCCAACTTCTCAACAAGATCAACCACCAAGTGCACTACCACAACAAGGCCTAGATCCAAGTCCTCCACCTCAGTCGGCAAGCCTTCAAAGACTGGAGCAACATCCTGCTGCTCAACAGGATATTCCATTTCATGATCTTGAGCAGCAGCCACCTGCTCGCGCTGGTCGATCGAGATAATCCCCAGCGTCAAAGGAAGAATAGAGCCAGGCAATCTCCCCCAATCCCTAGATGCCAAACTGCTGAGGAACCGAATCACCCGAGCAGGGGATAGCGTCCTTCTGCTAACATAAGGCATGCCGAGTCAGGCTATGCATTCAGGGGCCCCCCCACGACATAATAATGCTTGGGGAATCACCGACCAATGCAGGCCTCCCCCTGACGTTCGAGAGATACCAGCGAGAGGAGGAAATAGTGCAAACAGCAGGTTGCGCCATAGCCAATCATGTTTTCGGGATGGTCATGACTTCAACGAAGCTGGTTCCGACAAATGGAATGCTGGTCAAGGACAAGGAGAGAAAGGTGGAGAAAGGAACCCCCCACCAAGAGAAAATAGGCCTGCAAGCCAGAACGCTAGGGGGCAGCCTAGGGAGCCTAACATTTTTGATCGGTTGGGTGCTAGAAAGCAAAGGCGCAGAGATGACGACTTAAGGAATGTACTCAACGACAGGCGCAAAAGGCACGATGAGTACGCTCCTCCGGCACCAGTCGCCCCAGCGATACCAGACGCAGCTGGTAGGGAGCCAAACTTCTCATATCGTGTATGATCAGAGAAGGGGCACTCCATTCATACAAAAAATAGAAATGGAGGAAACCCCTAGCAAATTCAAGATGCCAGTATTATCCAACTTCGATGGATATGGGGACCCGGTATCTCATGTGAATAAATTTGAGATACAGATGGACATCCAGAAGTAGTCAGATGATGCTCGCTGCAGAATCTTTCCGGCCACCCAATCTAATAATGCTCAGGAATGGTTTTCTAAATTCCCTCCTTCTAGCATAGTGTCATGGGATATGTTCGTGAAGGATTTCTACGGGAAATTCTATGCTGGTCGTGTGCACCCGACTGAAGCCAATCAGCTGGTCGAGATCCGCCAGAAAGAGGGAGAGTCATTAAAGGAGTATGTCCAGCATTTTATGCGAGCGATAGCTGGAGCTAAAATAGTTGGCGATGAAGAGAAAATGATGGCCCTTACTGCTGGAGTGCAGCGCCACTCTCCCCTCTGGAACAGTTTAAGGAAGAATGGGGTGAAGAGTACCCAAAAATTCCTTTATCGAGCATACCGGTACATTAAGCTCAAAGAGGAAATTTCCAACGAGGGGAAGTCACCAGCAAAAGACAAGGGACCAAAAGAAGATCCCGCTAAAGCTACCAATGGGTCAGATAAACCCAATGGCAATATCAAAAGCAACAGGAAAAATGGTGGAAAAAGGACGAACAATGAGCCATCAACATCTGAAAATAAGCACTCTAAGGGCAATAGGTACAAGCCAAGATTCATCAACTACATGAACCTTGTCGAAAGTAGAGCAGAGGTGTGCCAAGAGACCAACACCAATGTCCTTTACAAGCGACCAGTGCAAATTAGGAAGGATATCTCCAAGAAAGATACAATGAAGTTTTGTCGTTTCCACAATGACTATGGTCATGACACCAATGAGTGTAACCAACTGAAAGATGAAATTGAGTTCCTTATCAGACGAGGACACCTGAGGAGATATGTACGAGCCACTGGAGGTTCTCAGCGAGAGGCTCAAGGAGGTAACGAGCAGGCACTTGTACGCCAACGCTCACCCCTTTACAGCCTGCTCCTGTGGCGGGTACATTGCTAACCATCTGTGGAGGCGCACACCTTGTAGGAGATAGTGAGAAGGCAACGGAGTGATATGCTCGGACCTTACGCCATGACCAGGACATCGAAATGCTAAATGTGGAGGAGTGAACTCCCAAGAAAGCTCGAACAAAGGAAGAGCTAATAACTTTCTCCAAGCTTGACGCTCAGCATGTCCGGTTCCCTTATTCGGACCCTCTGATTGTGAACATCCAAATAGCCAGTATGATGGTTAAGCGGGTGTTAGTGGACATGGGAAGCTCAGTGAACATTTTGTACAAATCTTCCCTGGAAAGAATGAAATTGTCAGTGAAAGACCTGGAGCCATGCAGCCAAACCATTTATGGTTTTTCTGGCGAAGGGCTCGCGCCAACCGGGTTGATTAGGCTTCTGGTTACAGCAGGAATTGGGCCTGCGAACAGGACATTAATCTACTTTTATAGTTGTTGATTATCTTTCTGCATATAATGCTTTGATTGGAAGGCCTATTCTAGTCGACCTGCGAGCTGTAACCTCTGTCTGACACCTCGCCATGAAGTTCCCAACTGATGCAAGGATAGGATGCGTGTTGGGAAACTTGCGAGAAGCGAGGGAATCCTACAATTCCTCGATTACTAAGGCAAAAAAGGGTGGATCGAGGGAAAGAGCCAAAAAAGAGTTACAATTGGCCGATGAGGTACAAGCCCAATCAGGTGAGCACGTCACCAAATTGGGTGTTTCCCAAAGTGAGGATAGGGATTTAGATCCTCGCTTTGGGGATTTTGATCAAGAAGTAGGACCAATCGAGGACCTCGAGGAGGTCCAACTCGATGAAGCAGATCCGACCAGGGTTGTGAAAGTTGGTAAAAACTTAGAGACAACAGCAAAACAAAGATTGGTGGAATTTTTAAAGAAGAACCAGGAGGTATTTTCCTGGTCACATAAAGATATGGTTGGGATTGACCCTGCAGTTATCAGCCATGTCTTAAACATAGATAAAAATTTTCCACCAGTGCAACAAAAAAGAAGGCTGCTCGACAAAGACAAATCGAAAGCTTTAAAGGAAGAAGTCAAGTAGCTAAAGGAGAATGGATTCATCAGGGTAGTGTTTTATCCATCGTGGTTCTTTAATCCCGTACTAGTTCCCAAGCCGAATGGAAAATGGAGAACATGCGTGGATTTCACAAACCTTAATATAGCTTGCCCAAAAGATTGTTTCCCACTCCCAAGGATCGACCAGCTGGTCGATGCTACTTCAGGGCACGAGATCCTATCATTCATGGATGCATACTCTGAATACAATTAGATAAGCATGCACCCACCTGATGAGGATCACACTAGCTTTTGGACCGATACAGGGCTCTACTGTTACAAAATGATTCCATTCGGTGTGAAAAACGCTGGTGCGACTTACCAACAATTGGTCAATCACATTTTTAAAGAGTTGATCGGTGTAAACATGGAAGTGTATGTGGACGGCATGCTGGTTAAGTTGAAGAAGGTAGAAGAACACATTGGGGACCTATAAAGGGGCTTCAACGTCTTAAATAAATATAAGATGAAGCTAAATCCCCTTAAGTGTTCCTTCAGAGTTGGATTAGGGAAATTTTGGGGATTTATAGTGAACTCACGAGGTATCGAAGCTAATCCTGAAAAGATCAAGGTCCTGTTCGATATGAAATCGCCAACAAAGATAAAAGATGTTCAAAGTTTAACCGGGAGGATTGACGCTCTAAGTAGATTTATCTCTAAATCCACAGGCAAGTGCATCCCATTTTTTAATATACTTAGCGGGAATAAGAAATTCAAATGGACGGAGGAGTGCGAGCAGGCTTTCCAGGCTCTAAGGTCTCATATGTCGCAGTCACCGATTTTGCCTAAACCGGTTGAAAAAGAAACTTTGTTCATCTATTTGGCGGTCACAGAATATGCTGCTAGTGCTGTCTTGGTAAGAGAGGAGGAACATGTGTAGAAAGCTATGTATTATATAAGAAAAAGGCTAATAGGAGCAGAACTGCAGTATCCACCCATTGAGAAATTAGCCTACTACTTGATTTTAGCCTCTAGAAAGCTGCGACCATACTTCCAAGCTCACCCCATTGCAGTACTCACCGACCAGTCCCTACGACAAGTCCTGCAGAAACCAAAAGCCGCTGGTCGATTATTGAAATGGGCGGTTGAGCTCAGACAGTTTGATATTTATTATTTTCCACGAGCAGCGGTAAAGGGACAAGCTCTAGCAGACTTTGTCGCGGACCTCACTGGACTTCCAGACATTGAACCAATAGAAGAGCCTGAGCCTCATAGCCAAACTCTCTCTTGGAAGTTGTTCACAGATGGTTCTTCTAATGAGCACCATGCTGGAGCAGGTGTGATTTTCGTAACACCTGAAGGACATCGATTCCACTGCGCAATTAGATTCGACTTCATAGCGTCCAATAACGAAGCCGAGTACGAAGCGCTGCTCGCAGGGTTAAGATTAGCCAGGGGCATGAACATAAAGTCACTTGAAATCTATAGTGACTCCTAGTTGGTGGTTAATCAAAGTACTGGAGAATATCAAGCCTGGGGTTTGAAGATGGTTGCTTACTTGAACAAAGCAAAAGATTTGTTGGCGCAATTTGAAAAATATACTCTCCAACAAGTACCTCGCGACCAGAACTCAAATGTTGATGCTTTGGCCAAATTAGCAAGTGTAAAGGATGCTGACACCTTGAATATAGTGCTTGTTGAACGGCTGTCCGCACCAAGCATCAAAGCAGAAGAAACCTCTCTGGTAATTCAGGCAGCAGACATGTGGATGGCACGCTTCATTGAGTACTTGACGCATGGAGTACTGCCAATGGATAGAAACAAAGCAAGAGCCCTCCAAAGGCAATCTGCTCGGTTTATCCTGGTCGACGAAATCTTTTACAGAAGAGGGTACTCAATGCCACTCCTAAGGTGTGTTTCTAAAGAAAAAGCCAAAGAATTAATGCAAGAATTCCATGAAGGTTTCTGCAGAGATCATGCAGGGGGCAGAGTTTATCAAAAAAGATCCTAAGGCAAGGATACTTCTAGCCAACAATGAATGGAGACTCTGTGGATTTTTTTCGAAAGTGTGACAAGTGCCAAAGATTTTCCAAGATACCCTGAGTAGCCCCTAATGAGCTAAAACGAATGCAAAGCCCGTGTCCATTCGCAGTGTAGGGGATAGATTTGATTGGGTCTTTGTCCACAGGAAAAGGCAACGTCAAGTATGTTGTGGTTGCTGTTGACTACTTCACGAAGTGGGTTGAAGCTGAGCCACTTATGACCATCACGACCAAGAAGGTGCTGGATTTTGTGGTAAAGAACATTGTGTGTCGCTATGGATTGCCAAGAAAAATTGTCTCAGACAACGGCACACAGTTTGACAGTGATCTGTTCACCGATTTTTGCGAAAGGCATGGGATTATAAAAAGTTTTTCTTCAGTAGCTCATCATCAGGCAAACAGACAAGTTGAGGCTGTCAACAAGACACTAAAGGATACTCTGAAGAAAAGGCTTGAAGAAGCGAAGGGGGCATGGCCAGAGCAGTTCCCTGAAGTCCTCTAGTCGTATAGTACATCTCATCGAATAACAACAGACCATACTCCATTTTCCTTAGCCTATGGGTATGAAGCTATGTTGCCTGTTGAATTAGATCCACCATCACATCGAAGGTTGGCATACGATCAAGACATTAATAGCCAGTAACTGATGGAATCTATGGACTTGGTCGATGAAAGGCATGAACAAGCTCAATTTCGAGTAGCAGCTTACCAACAAAAGGTCGCTCGGTACTTTAACTCAAAAGTACGCGAAAGAAAATTTAATGTGGGAGATTTGGTACTTAGAAGGGTTTTTCTCAACACCCGCGATTGAGCTGCTGGAGTGCTTAGACCTAACTGGGAAGGGCCATACCAAATCGCAGAAGTCTTTCAACCAGGCACCTACAAACTTGATCGCTTAAATGGAGATCTCATTCCTCGCTATTGGAATGTAGAACACCTGCACAAGTATTATCAATAAAAAATTATTTTTACAGAATTGGCTTGTATTAATTTCACTTTTTACAAGTTTATGAACAAGGGTTAGTCAGCCATATGGCTAATCGCTTATAAGTGTAAGATCAAATTTTTGATCACTCGTACAGACATGATTGTCCATTTATTATGAGAAATAAAAGGGACTGTGCGCAGCCAGTCAATCTTGCCAATTATTGTACTTATTACAAGTATTTGCTCATTACGTGTGTTGTTTTGCAATATTATCATTTTTTATAAATCTTTATCACGAGCAGTAATGTTCGAACAGGTCTTGGTCAAGGCAAGTGACCGAGCACCTAAAGCTCCTCAATCACTTGGGGGGCATATAAGGAACCTACTAAGCAAAGCATATCGACAAGTATATGTAAACACATGGGCAAAATAAGTCAAAGCATTCTATGATACTTAGGGTATTTTTCAAAATTTTGTTTAAATTTCGTTAAATCAAACCAAAGTGCTATGCTAAGTTCAGTTATGTGAACAGGATGTTGTAATATATTGCAAGTATTATAATATCGAAATATTAAAAGTAAATTGTTTTACATCGCGAGCAGTTACTGCTCGAATGTAATTCTCTGTTCAAAAGAAAAAGCTGCCCGTGCAGCAAAAAATATATTGTTTGGACACTACGAACCAAGGTCCGTGTGTCCCAAGTTACAAATTTAAATAAAAGAAATTATGAAGCAGGAGGATCTTGAGGAATTTGCTGGTCGACAGAGGTCCAATTTCCTCATCTACGCCATTGATGCCCATAGCCAAAGGGATTTCGGGGGATGCTGGAACTTTCACTCTCTCCTCCTCTTCAAGGCGAGCCAGACACCTGTTTATCTTAGATTGCCGCATACGCTTTGATAGACAACTGAAGTCTGCCCCACGGTTATGCTTCCAGAATGAATAGAAGCATTTAAAAGTGGCTTACTTGTATCTCTCCAGGTTACTGACATTTGTCTCCTCGAGCTCCATGATGCGTTCCTCCAACCCCTCATTCTCTTTTCTACTGATGAACAGATCATCTTGGAGCTTAGAGGATTCCTTGAAGTTAAGCAAAGAAGCCTCCTTGTACTTCTCTTTAGTTTCGATGGCTTTGGTCAAGGCAGCCTGGTGCTGTTTCTGCTCTTCGGCTAGCTTGGCTTTCTGTTAGAGTAGTTGAGCATTTTTCTTCTTGGCTGCCTCGAGCCACTCAATGTATTTTGCCTCAGCCATCTTAAGCTCCTCAGCATGTCTATCCTCGGATGCTTTGAGCTTCTCGCGAAGCCTCTTCTCGTATTGAGCAGTCAGGGCCCCCGAATGGCGCAAGCCAGCGTTCATGGTTATAACTCCCTGTGATCAGGAAAAAGGTAAAATTATTAGTGGGAATAAAGTGACAAGATAAACAAATAAGCTCAGCAAAAAAAAAGGCAACTTACGTTGAGCACTTCATTCAGTGAACGGTTAAAGATCTGATCGACTTCCATGGAATCAGTGTTGTTGATGGCCTCTTGGCTGCATCGGTGCCTCTGTAGCTTTGTCAGCCTATCTTTGGATGAATTGAGAATCATGTTTGTCAATGCCTCTCCTGTCTAATCAGGAGGTGTCTAGTCAACGGGAGGTGGAGGAGTTGGGGTGGCAGGCACTGGAGGACGTGTCTAGTCGACGGAAGCTGGTGGAGACGACTGGTCGATGGGATCTAGAGGAGGTGTTGTTTCCTTGGAAGGAACTGGTGTTCAAGGATCCTCAATTCGAGCCTTTTTTGTTGGAGGGCTGATGCTGCTTTCTCCACGATATTGCTTGCTCCCCTTTTTCTTGCTCGCAGGAGCAACGGGGTCAGGTTCACTATACAAGTCGAAAAGATCTTCAGCCGACATGACTGCAATATAGAAGCGAACAGTCAGGCAATATAGATGGAGATACCTACTAAATCAAGGAAATAAGATCAAAGAAATAACAAGTAAAATAGATGAGCAACAACTACTGGTCGCTATATTACTTATCGTACTACTGCTACACGCACTCTCTCCCTTGAAGAAGTCTGAATTTAAATTAGGTGTGTATTTAAAGTTGTCGTCCCCGTAAAATAAATGATAGGGAATGGGCAAATTGTCTAAGAGTGAGAAGTTAGTACCGTTCTCATCCGAAGACTCAAGAATAGGATCGGGATGCTTAGAGACCTTCTCCTTGCCTTTTCCTTTATGAGCAGGAGCAGCAGCTGCTTGCGGGGTGCTAGACGGTTCCCTGATGGTCACTTCCATTGCCCTCCTCGGGGGTTGTGACACATCTTGATGCTACTCGAGAATTTCTCCCCAAGTAGCACTTCCTGCAGTTGACTCCCTCACATCCAGGTGAGGTGCCAGAAGGACAACCAGCCTTAGATTGGTTTCCGTGACCAGCTCTTTGACACTTTTTTCAATATCTATCATGCTGGCCAAGGATGCTGCTCGTATCTCCATATCTGGGGTGGGAGCTGGTCGATGCCATGGACCTGAATGACACTAAGATTCTAAGGAATGTGCAGAAAAGCTAAAGGAATTGAACGACCAGTGAATAAATAATTTACCTCCTTCAGTGAAGGCCAGATTTTTGGCGACCAGGTTCGGTGTTAAGAAGTACTCTTGGAAGTACTTCCCCACATTGGATTTGTGGGTAATGTCACTTAGGAAGGTGTAAGTAGATTCCTGATGGTAGAAGTGGAAGAACCCCGTGTTGTTGTGATTGGGGTTGGACTTGAGATCGAACAAATAATTGATCTCGTGTGGAATAGGAACAGGGAATTTCTTGTGGTTGTACAAAATATAGAGAGCAAAAAGCACTCTATATCCATTTGGGTTGATTTGGAATGGAGCGACCTCGAAATAGTTGGCCAACACCTGAAAAAATGGATGAAGAGGCAAGGTTGTCCCTGCCTCAATGTGATACCTCAACCAGGTGTTGTAGGTGCCCCCAGGTAGGTTTGCCCGCTGCTCGATTGAAGGCTTAATTAGGGTTATCCCAGGAAGTCCGTACTTCTTGAGATAATTCCCTACCATCCTAGCTGTAATGTTACTAGGGGGTGCTACATACCATTCGACCTCTGGTCAAAGGACGTCCCGAAGTTGGGCTTTTGTTTGAATTCCTGGCTGGGAAGTATTTTAAGATGAGGATTTGTTGAAGGAATTTCAGCCCGAGGAGCAAGCTGATTATCAGAAGGCTGGCTATTTTCTTTCTTTTTTGTGCGATGGATTTTACGCAACCCATGTTGGCTGCGCTGGTCGAAGGTTTATTTGAAGGGTTATAAGAAAAGGGAATTTCCAAGATTAGCAGTGACGACAATTCTTGATCTTCGAGTAGATGCGCAAGAAAGTCGTCGTCGATCGGCCTCTCACCTCCCCACGGGTCATGCATGAAAATTTGCGAACAGAGAAGGGGAGATGAGAATCTACGATCAATAGACCAAAGAAGTAGAAGCGCTGGGATAATGTTGCTCGTGTATAAAAGTTAATCTTTTATACGACCAACAACATCCTAACGTAAAAACTAAATAGTATGAGAATGGCTTGGAAAATGGATTAAAAAGCAGAAGTGAAAAGTTTTTCAGAAAAAAACTTTTCGACTCTGAGAAAGGGTGGGAAAAACCCAATTTTTTCTAAATGCCTAAAAATCGAATTTTCACTTCGATTTTACACCCTAAATCAATAATCCTCACTCCCAAGCCAATTCCTAAGCCTCATTTAGTGTTTTTTGCTTATCCTATCATGTTAATATCTACATGCCTGATTACCCCAAATCGTTTTTTCAAGAACATTCAGGAACTTCAAATTAAAAGAAAACCAGAAAACTAAAAATTTAATGGCATCTCAACGACGAAGAAGTTCAAGAGAATTACTAGGATAAAAATTGGTGAAAATTTCTAAGATGTTGAGTCGAGTGGCTGGGCGGTTCGTCTGAGTTTTTGGGTTCTTTAGGCTCTGTTCTTCAATGTTCTTGAGGAGAAATGAAAGGGAAAAAGTAAAAAGTAAAAAGTAAAAAGTAAAATTAAGGAGTTATTTATATTGGTCAAGGCATTGTTATTGAGGTAATGATGGGAGGTGATTTTTCGAGGCATGGAAAAGTGTGATAGCTGTCAAACCACTTTATGGGAAAATGCAATGACATGATTGGTTGCCTTTTTTTGAGAAGGCATTAATGGCTCTGACAAATTGGATAGGACATACGAAAGGTCTGTTTTTTAAGTTTACTTTATGATGGTCGTAGTAAAATAAACTTGGGGGCAAATGTTTACCCAAAAATGAATTACTTAATGATGTGGCAGGATTGATCTAAACGTGGGAGGCACGTGGCTATTTTTAGTAGGTATATCCTGCTCGGACATCGACCAGAAGACTGTTGGTTTATCACACATCATACTTATGTGCGACCAGCCTGGTCGCATATATTCATTTATTTCATTCAGATGTGCAATTTTGTAATTATGCATTAATTGTAATTTCTTTATTTACCTAGATATGCAAGTCTTAAGTGTAATTAAGTCCCATTGGCCATGTAACATTCTTGAGCCTATAAATACGAATCAAAAGGCTCAAGGGAGGGGGCTTTTGGACATAGAGAATTCGGAGAGAAAGATATAGTGTTGTTATTCACTGAAATTGTAATCATTCTAAAGCTTGTGAAACTCGTGAACCCTTAGTTGATTGATCATAGTGTTGGGATCCTACATCAATAAGAGCACTAAGTGGACGTAGGTCATTACCATCTGATTGGGGCTGAACCACTATAAATTGTTTGTGTCGTTTACTTTTTCGTCTGGATTTCCTCTTGTTTTCATCTCACCCTATATCATTTATCTGACGCCGTGTCGTTGACCAATTCGAGGGTCAACACCTTTGTTTTCATGGGTGCGGTACATGGACCTCGCATACCCATGATATCAACATTGAGAGCTAGAGACCTATTACAGGGAGGTTGTATAGGTTTTCTAGCTAGTGTGGTGGATACTACCAGAGTTTTTACAACAAGGCCGGAAGACTAGATTAGTTCTTGAGTTCTTGGATGTGTTCCCTGAGGATTTACCAGGGCTGGCGCCGCACAAGGATGTTCAGTTCATCATCGAGTTAGCACCGGGAATAGAGCCAGTGTCAAGGGCACCATATAGGATGGCTCCGGCAGAACTAAGAGAATTGAAGATACAATTGCTGAAGCTTCTTGATTTGGGGTTTATCACGCCTAGCTACTTTCCATGGGGTGCTCCAGTTTTGTTTGTGAAGAAGAAGGACGAGACTCTAAGGATGTGTATCGACTACAGGGAACTGAACAAGTTGACCATAAAGAATAAGTACCCCTGACCAAGGATTGATGACTTGTTTGATCAACGATGTTCTCGAATATTGATCTTCGATCTGGTTATCACCAATTGAGGATCAAGGACGAGGATATACCGAAGAAGACCTTCCAAATGAGGTATGGGCATTATGAGTTTTTGGTCATTTCGTTTTGTTTGACCAATGCCCCAGCAGCATTTATAGACTTGATGAAAAGGGGATTCAAGGACTTCTTAGATCAATTTGTGATTGTCTTCATCGATGACATCCTAGTGTACTCCAGTTTAGAGGTAGAGCATGAGCAACATCTTTGATAGGTCTTGCAGAGATTGAGAGAGCACCGACTGTACGCCAAGTTTAAGAAGTGTGAGTTTTGGCTACTAGAAGGGACATTCCTTGGACATATTTTTGGTGAGGATGGAATTAAGGTGGATCCATCTAAGGTAGAGGTAGTGAGAGATTGGTCGAGGCCAAGGAACGCGTTAGAGGTTAGGAGCTTTCTTGGACTAGCAGGATATTACAGGTGATTTGTGGAAGGTTTTTTGAAGATTGCTGCACCGATGACAGAATTGACACGGAAGAATCTAAAGCTTGTTTGGTCAGACAAGTGTGAGAGTAGATTCAATAAATTGAATTGACGACTTATTACGACACCTATGTTGAGTCTTCCTTCGGATAGAGGAAAGTTTTTGGTATATTGTGACACATCGAGATTGGGTTTGGAATGCGTGTTGATGCATAATGGGAATGTTATTGCTTATGCATCAAGACAGCTGAAGGAATATGAGCAGAGGCACCCTAGTTATGATCTAGAATTGGCAGCGGTGGTATTCGCACTAAAGGTGTGGTGACATTATTTATATGGAGAGAAGTGCGAGATATACACCGATCACAAGAGTTTGAAGTACTTCTTCACCCAAAAGGATCTGAACATGAGCCAATGGAGAGGCAGATGCATTGAGTCAGAGGGGCCCAAGACAATTGTTTAGCTTTGCATAGATATCGAGGGAATTGGTAGAGGAGATGTCCAGAGTGAGGATAGAACTAGTTGGGGGCCGGTTGGACAATATTACCTTACAGTCGACCCTGATAGAGCGAATTAAAGAGGGTCAGATGGTTGATGCACAGTTGTAGGAGGTTAGAGGGAATGTCTTAATGGGGGTGGCTAAGGACTATTCCATTTCTCAGGTTGGTTTGCTATGGTACAAGGGTCAGATCTATGTTCTGACTGACATGGGGATTAGCCGTGATATATTAGATGAATCCTATACTATGCCGTACTCACTCCATCCAAGCAAACGAAGATGTATCAGGATCTACAGACGTTGTATTGGTGGCCTGAGATGAAGAAGGATGTAGTGGAGTATGTGGCCAAGTGTTTAACTTCTCAACAGGTGAAGGCTGAGCATTACTGGCCAGCGGGGTTGCTACAGCCTTTGGGTATTCCCAAGTGGAAATAGGATGAAATTTTGATGGATTTTGTGGGAGGTTTACCTAGGATAGTGGGGCTGCATGACTTGGTGTGGGTGATAGTGAACATATACACCAAGTCAGCTCACTTTCTACAAGTGAAGTCGAATTATATCGTGGATCAGTATGCAGAGCTTTATGTGAGGGAGATTGTACGTCTCCATGGGCTTCCCAAGTTTATAGTATCAGATTGGGATCCTATCTTTACCTCCAAGTTTTGGGGTGGATTGCAGAAGGCTATGGGGACTCAGTAGAAATTCAGCACGACCTTTCATCCTCAGACTGATCGACAGTCTGAGAGGATGATTCAGGTATTCGAGGACATGCTTAGGGCATGTGTGATAGACTTTGAGGGATCTTGGAGTAAGTATCTTTCGTACAACAACAGTTATCAATCAACGATTGGAGTAGCTCCATACGAGATGTTATATGGGAGGAGGTGTAGATCACCCAATCATGGGGATGAGATGGGTGAAAGGAAGTATTCAGGACCAGAGATGGTTCAAAAGAATAATGAGGCTATCGAGAAGATCCGAGCTCGAATGTTCACTTCGCAGAGCAGACAGAAAAGCTACGTTGATCCTAAGCGTAGGGACGCGGAGTTTCAGGTAGGGGATCATGTGTTTCTACGAGTCTCACCACTGCGAGGGGTGAGAAGGTTTGGGAAAAAGGGAAAGATGAGCCATAGATTCATTGGACCTTTGGGAATCCTAGAGAGGATCGACCAAGTGGCCTACAGATTGGCTCTACATTTGTCATTGTCAGGAGTACATGACGTATTCCACATTTCTATGCTTCGAAAGTACGTCTTAGATATACCTCACGTGTTGAAGTGTGAGGACTTAGAACTGCAAACAGATTTGTCTTATGAGGAGCGACCAGTTCAGGTCTTAGACAGAAAAGAAAAGGTTCTACGGAATAAGACAATTCCACTAGTTAAAGTATTGTAGAGGAATAGAAGGGTCGAGGAAGTAACCTGGGAGCTTGAGTCAGCGATGCGGGAATAGTATCCCGAGTTATTCAGGTAAATTTCAAGGATGAAATTCTTAGTAGGAGGGGATAGTTGTAACGACCCAAAATTGCTAATAAGGGTTAAGGACCTTGATTAGCGTGTCGGGAGGGCATAATTGGTATATGTGTGATTTAATGGTTTAATGCATGATTATGTGGCATGCATGATTAATATGATTATATGGTTACGTGACATGCATGTTTGTGAGTATTAGATATGCATGTGGGCCCTTATAGCTTATAAGGGCATATTTGTAATTTTGGCTTGTTGTGGGCATAAATGTGATTATATGTGATAAATTTTGGAGACCATATTATTATGTGGATATATTTTCATCATATAGCTCGAGACGGTCCCAGTGGGCAGGTTTGTGAAATAGTCACAGCGAGAATTAATACCCGGCTCGTGGTAAGCCGGGGCTATTTTTGGGAATTTAGAAAATAGCTTGGGAATTATTGGACATTGAACAAATAATTGGTAATTAATTGGACGATGGGATTAATTGGATAATGTTAGGAACAGTCGAGGAATTAGCGGGAACTGGGAGTAAAATGACTATTTTACCCTTAAAGCAATTAAAGGGCTAAGTAAACTATGGGAGGACATTTTAGTCATTTTATTGGCCAAGGGTATTTTCAGCTAAGTCCTAGAAGGTGTTGGAACCCACTATTCTCTACTGGAATCAAAGGAATGCTCAGCTATCTCTCTCATCTCTCTCACGATTTCTCCCATCTCTCATTCATTTGGTGAGTGAATTTGAGCTGCTGAAAGAATTGAAGGGCTGAGGAGCTTAGGCTTGAAGCTGGAACTTGGATGAATTGAGGCTTTGGAAACCAGGAGGTTTAGCTAGGACATAAGCTCATGGCTTAGGGGATGTAGCTTATGGGAATCAACCATAAATGAGGTAAGTTTTCATCACAGATCATGTTAAGGAATTCTGGTATTTGTGTGGGATTAGACTGAGTTTTGGGTATTAAAATAGCTGAGTGTTGAGTGGTGATTTCTACTGAATTAGGTTATTGATTCTAGTATAATTGTTAGGAATTAATGTTTAAAGTATGTGATTTAATTCTGAACTTGTAGCTGGGTTTAGTTTTGATTGAGAAGCATATTGGGTTTGAATTCTGTGATAGTTGACTTGGAGAAATATGAGGAAAACCAAGAATTTCTGGGTACGAAGAGGGTGCGCCAAGACCTAGCACTGGAGCGCTGCGGTGTGTAACCCAGAAGGGTCTAGATTGCTCTCTGAGATGGGGGTGCACTGCGACCCACTAAGCCAAGTCGCAGCTCGCCTCCCCTTTGGCTTGGGTCCTTGTTCTCTAACTTGGGGGCAAGTCACGACCCACAATGCCAGGTTTCTACCCGCCTAGGGATTTTTGCCTTAGAATGGTTTTTAGGATTGGTAAGGCTCAGGGGTTTGAACCTAGATGCTCAGGACAATTTGTACTACCCATTTTAGTAGGAATTAAGGTCCTGGAGGCTAGCTTTTGTCTCATAAGTATTTATTTGGATGAGAAGTTGTTGATTACTCATTGGCCACTGTGACTATGTTTATCGCCAAGGCTCGGGACTGAGGATCGTGTTCAGAACCATTTCATTTTCTTCGTTCAGAATTAAAGGTAAGAAAACTGCACCTTTGTGTGGCTGTGTTGGGATTGAGATTCCCTATATTTGAATACATATGTTGTATGATTGTAATAATGCCATGTGAGCATGAAATAAATGACGTAAGAGAGTCGGGACTGATAATTTACGCACAGGATGCGGCTCAACCACTGTGAGCTGGGGTCAGCTAGATAAACACTAGACTCGACCTAAGGGAGTCGGAGTCAGTGGGTTAAACAAAAGGTGCGGCCTACGGGCGTCGACCCTGATTAATGTGTATTGATTGAGAAAAACTATTGAATATAAATGTTTATTGTTGTTAGCTTGATGCTATGGCTTGTTAAATATTTGGTTAACTGTCTTGTGAATTCTTTGATTATTATCATTGATTATGTTATGCCGTTATGGTTTTGTTGCTAGGCCTCAGCTCACGGGTACTTTGTGGTGTAGGTAAAGGCAAGGGTAAGATGGATCAACCATGAGTTGGAGAGCTATGGGGGTGAGGTGTACATTGTCAGCTGCTCGTCCGTCACGGTCGAGGGATTGTACATGGACAGAACCTAAAATTTGTATTTTGCCATTAGAGTGGCCTCCAGGTTGTATGTACTTTTGAGAATTGTTAAATTGTTTCTTAAACCCTGTTTTGGGATCCCATGTACCAAACATCTATTTTAATGAAAATTAACCGTTTATGATCAAAATATTTTAACCCTAACTTGATTATGACTTTAGGACCACGCTTTACTCAAATGACTTGATTAACAAGTCTTGCACTATTTTAAATACACAGTGTACGGTCTTGGTTATCCAGGGCGTTACACTCCAGGCCCCGAACATGCCCATGCCAGTATGGGCCTTCTCCTCCTTCTGGGCTAGTCGATTGTAGAAAAGTTTTGGAGTTGCCTCTACTCCTAGGGCTTTCTCCAGCTGGTATAACACTTGGTAATTTCGTAACTCATTCTTCTCCCTGTCCATTTCCCACGTGTTGCCAATGGGAAGTTTGGACCCCTGCAGGACTATAGGGCTCGCGTGGACAACTTTCTCTGCGTAGAAAGTCACGCCGCGACTCATGATCTGGGACCTGGAAGCGACAAAGAAAATGAGAACCAAGCAGTTAGCACCAAAACCGAAGCAAACTGGTTGAGGTACGGGGGTCTCCTAAAATTGCTTGGAGAGTTCCTCTTCGGACCAAGATCCGGGACCAGTAGAGATCCTAAGATCTTGAGTCTGTAACTAAAGGCCAAATGTTTTTCTAACTCACCCCAAACTGTCTTGAGGCGTCCGAATTGATCTGGGACAACCAGTATAATATGAGTTATCACATAGAAAACCTACGGTTCTTGTCTACCACTATCCTACCTAGAACCCCCCTAACCGTTTTATGGTCGCGGAAATAGCATGACAATAAAAACAGCTAAAAAAAAGGGATAAAAAGATGAGAAAATTACCAGAAAACTTACTGTGAGGTATTGGATTAGAGACTCGTAAAGTTTCAGGCAACAACGTCTTTAGAATCTCAGTCTTAAATCTGAGAAGATGATGAAGCAGTTCGTTTGCTGGTTGAATTAGGACAAAATTGTTTGCTGGTTGAACAGAAAAAGGTCTCGTCAAAAATAAGTGGACACTAAGGTGTATCAATCGCTGAAGAATCTCGTCGGTAATATTGGACATACGAAGCTTTCTTTGCTCTCTAGTTTGAATGTATGGGATGAGTAAAGTTTGAAAGTGAGCCTGTCGAGGTATTTATAGGGTAAAAATCCACTATTTGATCCAACAATCCATAGTGGGGATCCCAAGATTTTCCCCATCCGACGGTCCTAGACAGTGCAGGGGCATTAATTAGCCTAATCGAATACTAAATAATGGATTTTTCAATCCACGATCCACACCTACCTCATCCAATTGTCCATATTAAAAATTTAAGGACCCCCATCCAATGGTGCCGGATAGTACAGAAGCATTAAACAACCCACTCGAGTACCCAATAAAACTTTTTTGTACAGACAGGACGTCTTGAGAATTGCGCTGACACCCATCGGTCACCTGGGCAATCAAAAGATTCTTTCCAGATCTTTAGGGTGCGAGTAGCGCAGACACACTATCGACCTAGAGACACATGTCTAAGAAGTTAGGAATTTAAAAGGATGGGGATTGCCCGAATGGCCCCCAAGTAAATGAACCTGGCTTTTGGTAAATGAACTGGGATATTTGAGATTGACTCGGGAGAGCGAGGCAAGTCTCCACCATGCGAACTTGGAGGGTAAATTTTATGCTTGTTTTTAACCCGTGACACGTGGCGTGACCTAATGGGCCCGTGTGGCCCACTTAAGAGGTGCGAGCCCATCCTGAACCTGGTGAACGGGGAAGGAGGAAACCCCAGATAGCCCAAGGACCATCAAGCCTAACAACATTCAATGGTTGCGAGCATAACGAAGGAACCGGGACTAAGATGCAGGTCCAACTCATCTTCTTAGCCCCGATAAACCTATATCTTTCGGGATGCCAATTGAGGTAGCAGACTAACTGTCGATGGAGACGAACCTTATCAAGGATCCAGGGGAGATACTCAGTGTCACGATGTCCATCTTGGAAAATGAACCCGAGTCCTGGTGAACGAACTAGGAATTTGTTATGTGAACTGGGACATTAGTAAACGAACCCGAATCAGACTTCCGGATAGGGCAAGCCTTGCTTTCTTTGATGTAGACCTGTCCCCATGGAATCTGACAGTTGGTCTCCTCAACTAACATGCAGAAGAGGGTACACACAGAACGTACACTATTCAAAGGAAATAGTACTGCCACTACTATGACAGATCCTGTCCCCAGGATCCCCTTAGAAGACAACGCGGACCAGTCCGTGCTAACGTACAATGGGCAGCTGTAAGGCTTGGCCACGCCTAAGCTGGCCCAATAGGCCTAGATTAACTACATCTTACTATGTAATATTCTTTGTATTATGGCTCCATTAGCGAGCAAACTGTAATTACATCCCTATTAGGGTCAGTTGTGCACTGTAGAAAGGATCCCCAATTTTCTCTTGTAAGCAAAAGCTCTGCTAAAAACATGTAGAAAACTCTCTAAAGCATAACACTATTGACTCGTGCACTAAGACTCATTAACGCCCCAACCATGTAAAATCTTTGACTGTTCATCTATATTTCTTTCTTTTCAGCTCTTACTTCTTAATATATTTATAGTTTCCGAAAAACTCGGTAAACAATTACATATTTTTTTAAAATTTTATTATTTACCTATAAGATAAATTTATAATTGCAATACATGTTTGTTATTCTAATATGGAAGTTCTTATAATCCTTACTGTAATTCTTTTTTAATTATAATTTTTATTGCCAGTTTTCTTGGTGACTCAGATTTCAGCAAACATAATATACTTTATATAAAAAAAATTCCTCTAATCATTACTATATTTATTAATGCATACATAATTATAATAGTTGTATACTTGATAGGTTGATCATGAAACAATTCTTGATTGTAAGATTTTTCCAAAAGTAGATATTGTATATGTATGCTTATTAATATATTTCCTTCAAAATTATTTATATGGTTTTAATATTTAATTTTTGTTTAATTCAATTGCTTTATTACAAGATTTCTTTTGCACAAATTTTGAATTAAATATATAACTCAAATTATGTTAAACTTAAACATAAACAAAAATTTTGTTACAGAGTTGGCATGTTCACTTGTCAAGTTATTATGATTAATAAAATACTCTTTAAAAAATAAATAGTTATTTAATTTAAATATATTTTTGTAATTTAAAATGTATTTTTAATTTTTTTTTGTAATTTTAAATTAATTTTTTAAAAAATTATTAGTTGAGCCAATGAAAATATGACACATGGTAAGATATTTTTTCAAATTAATTTTAATTATTTAATTACATATATCCAACGCTAGTTTGGTCATATATATTGATAAAATTTGTTGACTAAATTTGAGTTTAGGATACATTTTATCCATTTTTTTTTTCAAATTACACGATATTCGATGATCATTTTTGAGAACATATGGTACCAACCCTTTATCTCGTTAAAACATAGGGTGATATATGTTTGTTTTGTTTTGATATCATGCAATTTTCTAACTAATAATATAAAATGATTTTACTGTATAAATAAGATGTTGTTTTCTTATAGAACATAATTCTCAGTACTATTTTATTATATCAAATTGACATTTTTTAAATTTTATTCTCAGTAAGCTTTCTCAGAAAATGCCTCAAGAATGCCCCAAGTCACAGTCCCAAAGTCTCAAAATTAGAGAGTCTCTAAGTCTCCAAAAGATCAGATCCTTAAAATGATGCCATGAGCTATTTACTTATAGTCTCATAGATCGTACATGAAAAATATCCCGTTTTGACGGGGTCCTTGGTTGTTTCAACCAACTTTAATTAATAAATAATAAACAAATCTAAATTACAACAATATAGCTATTACTTCAGGATATTTGAGAGATTCGCGCGGTAGTTGCGAGCAATTCAGGTTGAAGTTGTTACTGAGGTTCTGTAAATAAGTCACTGGGCAGTTAACTCCTGAGATTCTGACACATCCGGTCGGCTACTCCTTCAATTTGACATAGCTTGTCATATGAAACTCATTTCTAAGATGACTGGTCGGATGAACTACGTGTCTAGTCGGCATGGACAAACACACCACCGGTCGGCATAGACAAGCACACTAGTCATCATAGGCAAGCACACTGGTCAGCATAGGCAAAGCACACCTCTGGTCGGGCATGGCACATCATTGGTCGGCCATGGCATAGCACTGGTTGGGCAAATCACTTATGACCAGTAGTATCACAACTCTGCAGGTCAACTTCCAACCTTTTCACTTCTATAGTCAACACATTTATTGACTATTAATGTGTCATTTACTAAACATGCATTGCCACTTGTCCCATCTGATTGCCACGTCATCGAACGAAATTTTGGGGATGGCCCCTAAGAAATCTATGCAATGAAGCCCGAAACAATGATGAAGAACACAGAGTTAGGGTTAATAAAGTAGAAAGGTGAACATCCAAATCAAAATGAGGGTGAGAGGCAAGATGGTTCAGCTCACAAAAGAGCTGACAGTTCAGTAGCTCCGAAACCACCATTGATGGCCTCTCAAGAACTACCATTTGATTGGAAGGAGCAAATGATGAAGAAAGTGATGGACAAGATGAACCGGGGATGACCTTGGAGCTCATTAGATTTGGCTTCTGCAGCAATTAGAGGAATTTTCCTGTCCTTCTTCGCAGACTATATTGTCGATGAGCCAAAACCAAAAGAATTTGTAGCTCCCAATTCCACTACTTCTTATGGAAACTCAGATCGAGTCACTCATGTCCTTTAGTTTTAGAAAAAGATGGCTATGGAATCATAGAACGAGGCAATATGTGTTGAGATTATGGCTTATCAACACAATTTAGAATATGATAATTCAAAGGAATCAAACTCTAGATAATCTCAAAAACAAAACAAAAACAAATTGAAGAATAACACAATTTGAGACAAGAAAAGGAGAGGACCTTTCTTGAGAGAAACCTTAGTTACATAAAATCATAAATTTATGATTTAATGTAATAAATCAATGGAGATGAACATGAAGGCTTGATACAATAGAATTGTTGTCGCCTCCCATAAGAGATTGCTTGAAGCTACTACAATAGTCGAATGAGTCTTGGGATTAACAAGCATTTGTCTTCAAACAAGTCAAGCTTTCTTGATGAAGATCTTGGAGAAAACTAGTAATCTCCATGAGCTAGAGAGAGAGAGAGAGTAGAGAGTGATCAATTCCCTAAAGTCTCAAATGAACCCCTTTACTAGAGTAGGAACGGTCATTGGTGTTAACCAATGAGATTAGAGCATTTTAAACTATGTTTTGGAGCCAAAACACGTAGTTGTACGGATCCGTACAAACTACCCACACGACGCATCGTCCTCATGCAGGGGATGTGTCTCCTCTTTGAGCTGTTCAAAGACAGGTGATGCAACGCCTCTCAACAAGAGAAGCAATACTTATTACACTAACTTTTGACCCTGTACATTGGCCCAAAACACCTCAAAATACCACCAAACTTTTTGGGTAATCCTATATACTACAAAGTAACACTTTGGATTCAAAAATATAATTTTAAAATGCCTACAACAATATTCAACTCGCTCATGTTGTCTTTAGTGAAATCATTTTGATTTTTGCACCTCTTTGTGCATAATTAATTTCACTATGTATTTAACCAATTTTAACAATCCCCAACTTGGTTAAATACATCCTCCACCTTTAAGCCAAATGATATTAGTGCTTAAAATAAGGTACCTTTTGGTTTGAACTTTATCTTAGTGAAAATACTACTAAGCTTTATCGAAATGCTATGTATTCTTAAAAGATTAAACTAAGCAATCCTAGTGATAAAACCGGTAGTATCTCACACACATCAACCTGATTACTAATGTATTTTCCACTTTGCGCGCTTAGCACTATTATGGCCTTGTGCTTATCCATTCATGAACAATCTGGAGAGAAAACCACTACTCTCTTGAGAGGTGGCTCCACCTCTAGTCTCATATAGGTGAAATTCTTACAACAACTTTGTTACCTTTAGAGATTGTTGTTTCTCTTAAACTAAATTTTATTAAAAGCCAGTGGCTTAACCCTCATGTCTGATAGCAACCAACATTAACCTCTTCTAGATGAGACTCTAATTTGTTAATGTCATCAACTATTCCCTTATCAACAACTTGTTCTTACCTGTTGAACTGTACACTTAATGTATACAACCTTTGATTTGGGTTACCATCATTTTGGATTCTATTTGTCAAGGAATTTTAGTCCCATCCCTCTATTTGTAGAACTAACTAAATCTCTCCCTAGAGGTTTGGAAAATAGATCTACTAAGTTCTCACACGATTTGACATACCAAATTGATATGACTTCTTTATCAATCAATTCACTCACGTAGTCATGTCTTAGAGTTATATGTCTAGACTTCCCATTATATATCTTATTGTAGGCTGTAATTAAAATGCCTTTATTATCAACGAGATCATCGATACATCAACCACGGTTTTAGGTATCTCCACCATGAGATCTCTAAGCCACTCAACCTTTTTGTCGAATGCCGCTAGAGCTACAAACTTTGATTCCATGGTTGAGTGACATATACATGTTTGTTTTTTAGATCCCCAAAAAATGGCACCCCCACCAAGGGTGGACACCCAACTAGTTGTATAGAGATTGTCTCCTACACCGGATATCCAACTTGCATCGGAATATCCTTCAATTATCTTAGGAAACTTCGAATATTGGAGGTATAGTTATTTGGTCCTTTTGGGGTATCCAAAAATTCTTTCTACAAACTTCCAATATTTGGGACTTGGTTTGCTATTAAACCTACTTAGTTTACTAACAAAAAATGTAATATCTGCACTAGTACAATGTGCGACATATATTAGACTTCCTATTGCACTTGCATACTGTTGACGGTAAGAACTCGTCAACCAAGTTAGATGAGAAAACTTATGAGCTTAAGAGTAAATGAAGAGCCATAAAGAAGCTTGGAAGAACTTAGGATAGCTATATGAACTTAGAATCAAGTTGTAGAGTGAAAATGGAGAGAATATTTGTATTACTCAAGAATCTCTGCTTACAATGAAATTTTTTTTGACCCCCTTCCCAGGGGAAGGAAGGTCCTATTTATAGGTGAGCACTATTGTCTCCAAATACATTGTGGTCCCGACGAGACATGAAGATTCATCTGTAGGCTGTAGGCAGTCGTGGAGCAGGTGATAGTGGTGTTGGAGGAGTGGAGGTAAGATCCAATTCACGTCAGGGGTCTCCAAAAGTATCTCTGAACTGGTACTGTGATGTACCCCCACTACTTGTTAGATACAAACCTTATAGGTGTGCTAGGGGAGTCCTTGCTACGTACCACTCTTGTACTTCCACTACTGACAAGGTACGAGACTTGTACACGTATCTTTCGTACTGTTATGAGAGCCTTATCGACTATACCATTTTATGGGGTCGCATCTGTGTCTTGAGCTCCTCAATACTTGGCTAAGTGAGGGAATTTAAAGATTCCTTTAGAATCTTTGTGTGGGGTCTATTCTTGCTGGTGGCTCCTACCCCAAGATGGGATAGGGACCCTTCAACAAGACTCATACCTCAAGAGATTCAAGGGTGCTTAACAAGACCCCTAACACATGTTATGCCCACGTCCATGTGCGAGAAAGGTGCATCTTGCATGGCACAAAGGCGCACCACTTCAGGACCACGCACGTGAGGTAGGTACATCCCGCAGGAGCCTCCCAGCTTGGAGGCATACAACACGAGGCGAATGCTTTTTGCAAGGGCCTCTCGGCCTAGAGGCGTACGGCGAGAGACAGGTGCACCTTGCAAGGGCCTCAGCCCTGGTGGTGTGATGAAAATCAGGTGCGCCTCAGAGGGCCTTGAGCCCTGGTGGTGTGGCACGAGGTGGGTGCGTTTCGTGAGGGTCTCGTGACCTAGAGGTGTGACACAAGCCGGGTGCATCTAGCCAGGGCCTTGCGGCCTGGATGTGTGGCACAAGGCGAGTGCGTCTCACGAGGGCCTTGTGGCTTGGAGGTATGGCACGGTGGCTATGTGTGTCGAGGTAAAATGACATTGCGACGTATTGGGGCTTCGCGAATGCATTGCCTTTCAGCATCACACAACACTTTTCTACCTCTAACACTTACTTGGTTCCTTAGGCGAAATAAAGTGACCATCTCTCAGGCGTAGAAAGTTTTGGCATCCACACTTGCCGCCAAGTCTATGAGAAGTTCTTTAGGTGCTCTGGTAGACTTTTCAATGCGGTGCCTACAAAGTGCGCAAGGTGTTATTGGACCTCTTTATTTTGGTGGTGTGAAGAAACACACTTTGAAGTTGGTGATCTTCATGAGTTCTTGCGAGTGAATGTGAGCCTATCATTTTGTCTCGGGGATCCGAAGGTAAGTGTCAGGCTTAAGTGCTCACCATTGATTGAGTAATGAGTTCAAGGGCTAGGATGAGTTTGATTTTTCTACAAATAGGCCTTTTAGTCAAAGGCATTTTCTACACTTGTACTTCTTCTAGCCTAGTGGAGCCTTGTTCCGTAGAACTCTAATAGGTTGGGAGTTCAATCCTACATGCATTTATTTTTCCTCTTCTCCCCCCTTTTTGTATATATATATATATGTACCAGCCTACACTTCTCTAGCTATGTACTAATGAGGGCTCATTTCCTTGTCTTCCTAGGTGTGTAGGCGCAGGGTTGTTGCAGCGAGGTAACCATGGTGCGTGCGAGTATTCTTGACTCCAGGTACTTTGGTAGCAGCAGTGGTGGGCATCTCTATTGATCCAAGGTATTCCTTCATCACCCTCTTCTTTAGCACCCTTGTGCATGGTGGGTCTAAGTTAGCGTCTGGAAATGGTTATTTTATCCTACGGGCTTCATGAGAGAAGTTATGCATTGACCCCTATTAGCACGTACGTGTCTCGCACCCACCTACTGCACCTCGTAGCTGGTCCTTCATTCATGCGGTCGTGTCTAAGAATTTTAAGCCTATTTTTTTTGTCTTGTAGCACCTCAATATTTTCCACACATATATGCACCTGTGTCCTTCATCTGGTGCCGCTTCATGGCATTTGATGGCTCGTCTCTGTAACGACCCAAATTCGCTATTAAAGCTTAAAGGCCTTGAGTAGTGTGCCTGGAGGGCATAATGGGATTTTGTGTATGACTTTAATGAGTTTGATGCATGATTATGATTTAATGCACGTTATATGACTATTTGATTATTTGAGATGCATGACTATGTGAATTAGTATGCATGTAGACCTGATTATCTTAGAAAGAGCATATTTGTAAATTGGCCATTTTGGGCATGACTGTGTTGATATCTGTGATCTGTGACTCGAGACGATCCTAGAATGAGGGGGTTAGCGGAAAAGTCAAAGCGGGAATCTATACCCGGCTCGGGTTAAGCCTGGGGAGTGTAAATGGGAATTTGGGAAATATATTGAGGTTAATCTTGATGATGAGGATTGTATATTTGGTGATTAATTAGGTATTGGGTAGCGAGCGGGAATTATTAGGAACACTTGAGGAATTAGTGGGAATTTGGGTAATATGACTAAAATGCCCCTTTATGGGCATAAAGGTTTAGAATTATTAAGGGAGGGCATTTTGGTCTTTAGGCTTGTAAGAGATGAGTTAAAGGGGGCTTTATACTTAGTGGATTTTGTAGAAAAGAGTTATAGGCTGAAAAGAAAGAAAGAAGAAGGAGAAAAGAAAAGAGGGAAAACAGAAGGGTTTGACTTTAAAGAATCGGTTTGTGGCTCTCTCAACCATTTTCCTTCAGTTTCTTGGAGTTAAGCTCAGTGGAGAGCTAGGGTAGGCTGAGCATCAAGGATCCTAAGCTAGACTTGAGGATTGGCAAGGATTAGCAAGATCACATCAGAAATTTGAGGTAAGTTCTTGGAGATTTCAGTTTTAGGGCATGACTGGTTTGAACTATGTATTTGAGCTAAATAGATGGGATTTTTGGGGAAATCAGGTCAAGGTTGTGAAGGTGCAAGCTAAGGAGGTCTAGGGTTCAACTCAAGGTCGAATTTCTATCCACGGTATGATTTCTAAGACCTTATCTTTGTTGTTTGAGTGAATTTCTGGTTTTTGGGTTCATTGTGTTAGATTTTGAGTTTTGGGTTGCTTGAGCTTGGGGTATGAGTTCTTGGGATGCTTGGGATGAGTGTGAGGTGTTGATAAGTTTGTTTTTGGGCTTGGGAAAGGTTTGGACAAGTTTGGGGTTAAAATGGTAGAAGGAAATCGCAAGAAGCGATTTTTGGGTTTGGTCTGGCTGCAACTAGCGCTACAGCGCTAGTCAGGGGGCGCTGTAGCGCTAGCCCCTGTTTCTGGTGGGTGGTTCTGCTTGTATCGCTACAGCGCCCTCTTTAGAGCGCTGTAGCGCTACACTATTCACAGAAGGGGATTTTTGGGTTTTTGTTAAGGGATTTTGACCTAGGGTTCGGGGCTCGATTCCACCACTTTGTTTTGGGGATCTAGGACTTGGCGGGGGCTCGGGATTGGTTCCGAGGCTAGGTTTTGGACTTGAGGTTTGGTAATGACTTTGACTTATGGATGTTGCTTAGGTAAGCGCTAGGGCTCGAGTAGGATCGTGCTTAAGGAGTCAGGTGATCAAGGCTATCAAATTTAAAGGTAAGAAAACCGTAACACCCGGGATCAGGGCATGGGCCCACAGTGTTATTGCAGGGCATGGCCCTAGATTGTTTTACTTGCAAATGTATGACCTTGGATGAATTATTATATGTTTGAACAATTATTTCGAAATGTATTATGCGTGCGATTATAATGAAATGAACGACTAAGGCCGAGAGCGGCAAAGGCCGGGTACGGCCTTGAGGCCGGAAGTAACACTCAGCACATGGGGTGCTTATAGCCAGGGTGGGACCGAAGGGATACATGAGTTATCCTGACGGTGAGGACCGAGACCCCGGGCTTTGGTAAGGCCTCTGGGGCAGCATGGCCGTGCTTGTTTAGTATGATGGTTTTCCTATTTATCAGTGGATTATGTCAGCTATATTTTGTGCATATGTTATATACTGTATGGGTTTTCTTGCTGGGCTTCGGCTCACGGGTGCTCTGTGTGGCAGGTAAAAGCAAGGAGTCAGTTAACTGGCCATGAGTATGGAGAGCGTGGGGGCGGCGCGTACATGTTCGGCCTGCCCGACTGGTTTGGTTGGGGGCATTTTGTATATGGCTGTATTAACTCATTCTTTTGATAGTTAACCTGGTGTAAATCTATTTTTGAGTTGTAAATATTTTGTAAACCTTATTTTTGGGATCCCAGATGTTTGATACTTAATGTTTTCAATGAAACTAAACATTTTCAAAGAGTACAGTCTTAAACTCTGGTTTATTCACACTTTTGGTTTTAGAAACCACGTAGAGTCAGTTAAAAGCACGATTTCTGTTTTAAACTCACTAAGTAACGGCTCTAAGGTAGTAGGGCGTTACAGTCTCGCATACGTCTGGGCATTGAACCTATAGAGCTATCTTCATCAAATTCGAATCATTCTATAGATAACCCACACCATGTGACGAGATCTTAAGGAAGGCCCGTATGCGTCACTTGGAGTGGTTGACTGACCTTAGACAAAAAAATTGGGTTGTAGAAAGTGAGATAGACTCAGTGTTGAGGGGTGAAGGGGTTGCTTCTTCTTAGGACTCTGACGACTACACTGCTAGTCTTAGAGCGAGCCTTCTTGACTTACAAATGGAGTTGGCATTTATGAAAGAGAACCTTCCTCCTGAACCTCCACCTCCTGGCTCTCCGCTTATTGAGGAAGCTTTCTATAGTGATTTCGAAGCCAACTCTGGATCCCCTCAGCCATTGTCTATAGTGTATCCATTTCTAACGCCTCCAACTCCAACACCTAGGTGGAAAAGTCTCGCGGGCACAAAGCATCAGGAATGTAAATGGAAGGTAAAATGTCTTATACTGATGTCACCCTATTCTTTTGTTCTTGCAAATATGTTGAAGTGAGGCTATCGAACCGTGGCACCCGAGAAGCTGACCTCCGGGCCTCTGCTAGCGGCTTCCCTATCTCCTATATGTCAGAGAATAAGTTGATGGAACTAATGGAGAATTACCATATCAATGGTGAGTTCCAATGCGACGTGCCCACTTCTAAGTGTCGGCTCATGAGCCAACTCCTGGTTCTAAACCGTTTAGTGAGCATATACTGAAGGTGGGAGGCATGGTTCCTCCCCATCCATTTTTTGATGAAGTACTCAAGTACTTCAGGCTTGCTCCACTTCAGTTGGCGCCAAATAATTGGCTGACTCTCAGTTCCCTATACACGGCGTATATGAAATGTGTGGGTAGTGCTCCTATGGTGAAGGAGGCGCATTTCATGTAAAATCTCATGCCAACTCCCAAGTCGAAGAGCTTTTATTTTTTGTAGAAGGCCAACACTCAAGTTCCATTGATCGAGGGTGGTGTCTCCAATCCTAGCTCATGGTAATAGGATTTCTTCTTTGTCAAGGGCTCTTCTCGGTTCGTGAACATTTTTCGCACTTCACCGAGTAAGCATCGTACTTTTTTTTCCTTTTTTTTTGTTAGATTATAATTGTTGTTGACCTAACAATTGAGCTTGTAGTTTAGGGGACTTCACTCCTCCCAACATATCTGCTCAACAACTTCTTTTTGTTGAGACCTTGGCTAAGGTAGACGTTATGGAGAAGATGACAGCTTAACTTTTTACTATGACAAATCTCAATGCCTATGGTCTTTCTGACGTCTCCAATTCTGATTTGTTGTGGAATATTGCATATCAAAAGTAAAAGGTACTTTTGGGCTTAGAATCCTTTGATGGAGATGATGAATGGGTTCAATATGAGCCCTCTCCCGAGGCAAAGCGACTGGCCCATGTGTCTCCTGCTTCTAGGGGCGGGGGCTTTATGCTTCTGCGGACCCAGATATGGCCTCTCATTCACGAACTCTGCCTTCCAACCCAGAGCGCTTTGTCTTGCCCTCCTATGATGAGTTTGATGTTGCAACTAGCAACCTTCCTGGTCATGGCACTTCTGGAGGTTCTCCACCTCGTTTTCCGAGCGGGCTGTATGTTCTTGTTCATGCACACGTTCCTGGTTCGAATAAGGTACCATGGGTGAATTATGTGTCAACTCCTTATGTGAAGAGGTATACCCGTGAAGCTGAGGACATTTCCGAGGTCGAGTGGAAGGGCCTTGAGAATTTTAATATGACAGAGCTCTGGGAGAGTCTAATTCATTCATCTACCTGGGTAAGTTTGTATCTTGCGATACTTTATTATGTATGGTTCCTTATACATACGCTTCTTGTATCTTGACCTCTTACATGTACACGCATTTTCATTTACAGACTTCTCTTGTGGCTCAACGCTTAATAGTTTCAACAAAAGACTTGTCCTCGGCCGAGGCAGAAAAATATCGACTTACTATTAGGATCCAAGAGCTTGAGAAACAACATGTCGAGGCCAACCTCAAGATAGAAGCTACCAAGGCGAAGGCTTCCTCTTCATCTAAGAGTAGGAAGAGAGCAGAAGCTAAGGCTGAGGCATTATAGGAGAGGATCAGTGCTCTCAAGGTGGAATTAACAGAGGCCGAGTACAAGTCGGTAGAGCGCACCTTATATGGTGTGTGGAAACAGAATCCTGGCATCGACTTCTCCTTATTCGGTGATCACATTGTTGCTAAGGCTGCCGAATGGAGTGCTCGCGCCGTCTTTTGCTCATGTGTGTGGGCATCTTCTTTCCTTTTACTTCGATTTGGTTGTAATGCTACTTGAATTATTTTTCCTGAGAGGTTTCTCTAGGTCTCTTATTTTCTTCATGAGGAACTTTAACAATTTTTGCTATGTCTTATGCTTATTTTGTGATGGAACATTATCACATCCTTTTATGCATGTGGGCTTCTTATTAGCACCTGTTTATTTTGAAAGTTTTCCCTTTGGGACCTCTTTACTATGTGTGATACATGTCTATTTGTGTACCTTGACTGCTTGTAAGGATATGTTGACCCTTTGGGTTCTCGCTATCATTTTATACATTTTTCTGGATGCTTGTTATTTTCTTCGAGAAGCATCCTTCTCGTCATTATGCATAGTACTATTTTGACAAGGATCTCTTTTAGGATCCTTTTTGGCTAGACAACTTGATGTTTGCTCTAGACTTATTGGTGGGTGATTTTGTTGAAGCCTTACCTCTTGACTCATTTGATATTCATAAGTGTAGGTAATCCTTATGAACCAAGAGATAGTTCGCCAAGCCCTTTTTGGGAGTGCCCTCCTATCCTACCCCCAAGTAGTTGGTGGGATTCATCCCACTAAGCACTTAGATCATTTTCTTCTCAACATCGACTTCAATGATGAGTGCATGTGAGTTATGTAGGTGCTCGTATAGGGAAGGAATGTAACATGCAACATAGGAAACACTTTCATTGATAGCACGAAGAAAGGCTTGTATGGCTACATTGCTTCTACTATGAGGTGGCCTGGGTGACCTCTTTGATTTTTTTACTATAGACATCAACATAAAACAACTAAACTATGGACATTTATGCATTGGAGGTGAAGGTCTTACTGGTAGTAACTCTTGAGATGTTCTGCGTTTCGCACTCAGGGTACAACTGCATCATCCAGTCATGCTAGTTTGTAGGTGTTTTGGGGTATCACCTTGGCGACTTCGTAGGGTCCTTCCCCGTTTGTCCCTACCACACCTGCCCTTCAGTCTCACGTGTTGGGGAGGAATTTTCTTAGCACTAAGTCTCATACTCTGAATACTCTTTCTTGCACTCTGTAGTTGTAGTACCTCAGGACTCATTTTTAGTATGTTGCTAACCTCAACTGTGTCCTCTCTTTTCTTTCTTCAACCAGGTCCAAATTTTCAGCCATTTTCGTATGGTTAACTTGGTCCTCATAATCCTGTACCCTGAAGAATTGATCTACATTTCCCCTAGGAGGACAAACTCGCATCCATATGCCAAGGCGAAATGGGCCTCCCTAGTAGTCGAGTGCGACGTGGTTCTATAGCCCCAAAGCACATTGGGTAGCTCATCAATCCAGGCTCCCTTCAAGTTTTCTCACTTTGTTTTTAGGTTCTTCTTGAGAACCTTATTAATGGCCTCCACTTTCCCATTGGTTTGTGGGTATACCATTATGAAAAACTCCTTCTTATGCCTTTCTCCTTACAGTACTCCTCCAACGTTCCCCCTTCAAACTTAGTGTCGTTATCAAAGATGATTTTGTGGGGCACTTCATATCTACAGACGATGGACTTGTTGAAAAAGGTGGTGATCCATTTGATCATTATGTATACCAGAGGTTTTGCTTTGACCCATTTGGTGAAGTAATCCACTGCTACCACTGCATACTTTGCTCCTCCTCTGCCTATGAGTAATGCCTCAATCAAGTCGATTCCCCATACAGCAAAGGGCCAAGGGCTAGTCATGCTAACTGTTTCATTTGGCGATTGTCAGGGTTAGTTTCCGTGCCTTTGGCACTTATCACATCTTCTTGCGAAGCTGTCAACGCCATTTTCCTTGCTTCCTTTCTTCCTTGCGAACCGGTTTATTTTCTTCTGTCACTTTTCCCTTGTCAGGTCGATCCATAAACTCGACTATGAACTCTTCGAGTACCTGCCCGTTGATGGAAAATCTCAAGGTATAGGTGATATCGAGTTTTCTCAACTGAATTGATCACTTCAGCAGTCTTCCTGAAGTCTCAGGTTTTTGCAGGACCTGCCTCAAGGGGTTGTTGGTAAGTACCTCATTGGCCTTAGCGTGGAAGTAGGGCCTCAACTTTCTTGATACCACCACTAAGGCATATGCTAACTTTGTTATCTCCGGGTATCATGTTTCCAAATGTACTAATCGTTTGATGATGTAGTATACTGGCTGTTGGTGCTTCTTTTCTCCCATAACCAAAGCATCACTTATGGCGTGCTCAGATACTACTAGGTACAGGTATAGTTTCACACCCTTCTTAGGTTTGGCCAGTAGGGCGATTTCCCAATGTTTTCTTTCAACTTAATAAAGGCCTTCTCGTAGTCATCGTCCCAATTGAACTTTGCACCCTTTTAAGACGTCGAAGATTGGGAGACACTTGTCTGTGGACCATGAAATGAACCTGTTGAGTGCTGCTACTCTCCATGTTAGACATTGCACCTCCTTTTTGCTTTTAGGGGAACTCATCTCTACTAGGGCACTGATTTTATCAGGGTTAGCCTCAATGCCTTTGGAGTTGACCATGTAGCCCAAAAAAAATTTCCCAACGAGACCCCGAATGTGCATTTGGGAGGGTTTAATTTCATCGTGTACGTCTGGAGTGTGTCGAACAACTCATAAAGGTCTCAGGTGAGCTCTTCAGCCTTCTTGGTCTTCACCAACATATCATCTATATATACTTCAATATTTCTTCCTATCTGATCTGCGAACATCCTATTCTCCAACCTTTGGTAGGTAGCACCTACATTTTTCAGCCCAAAGGGCATTACCTTCTCCAAAGGGCATATTCGTAATTTTGGCCTGTTGAGGGCATAAATGTAAATATCTGTGATAAAATGTTGAGACCACATTATTATGTGGATATATTTGTAGCTTGTGACTCGAGGCAATCCTAGCAAGCGGTTTAGCGGGAAAGTCACAGCGGTGATTTATACCTGGCTCGGGGCGAGCCTGGGGATATATCTGAGAATTTGGAGAATATATTGGAGACTATTTGATATTGAGAAATATAATTGGTGATTAGTTAGGTATCGGGAAGTAAGCGGTAAATATTAAGGACACTCGAGGAATTAGCGGGAATTGGGAGTAATGACCAAAATGCCCCTAGAGTGATTTAAAGGATTAGTTATGATTGGGAGGGCAAGGTGGTCATTTTCCTTACTAAAGGATAGGTTATATTCTGCTTCATGGCTTTAGTGGAAGTTGTAGATAGACTTAGAAGCTAAAGGAAAAGAAAAGAAGAAGGAAGGAAGGAAAGAAAGAAAAACAGAACACTTGGAGCTATCACTTTCTCTCTCTCGGTTGGGTCATCTCTTCAGCATATTTAGAGGAATTTGAAGTTGTAAATCCCGAGGGAGTCACAACTAAGCTTTGGAACCTTGATCCTTGAAGAATTTGTAGAGGGTTAGCTGGGATTAACCATCAAATTAAGGTAAGGCTTAAAGAGTTTAGTCTGAGTTTTTTTGCTGGTTTTGATGAGTTGTGTTTGAATTGAGTTTTTAATGGGAATTCTAGGGAGTTAAGCTTGAATAATTGAGGAGCAAAAGGCTAGAGGGATGCTAAGGGTAACCCATGGTCGAATTCCCAATTTGAGGTAAGAAATTCTGAGCTTAAACACTTGAATTTCTGGGCTGTTCTAGTTTTCTGGTTGAGTTCTTGAGTCTTGGTTTTCTTTGTTTAAAGGGGCATGTCGCTAAGTTTTGGGTTGTTGGGCCATTTGGGATCAGGTGTAGTGATTGGTAGGCTTGCTTTGAAGTATAGATGAGGTTTGCAAGGGTTCTAAGGGGTTTTGGCTCGAGAAAATCAAAGAAGGAAAAAATAGGGTATTGCTGGTCTGTGACTAGCGTTGTAGTGCCCAAAGGCTAGTGCTACAGCGCTAGGCTTGAGTTTCCTGGTGCTTTTGGTTCTGTTTGTAGCGCTATAGCGCCCTCTTTGTAGCATTGTAGCGCTACCCTATTTCCAGAAGAAGGTTTTTTGGGTTATTTGTTAGGGTTTTCGCTCGGGGGCTCGAGGTTTGATTCCACCACCCCATTTGGTGGAATTAGGTCTTTTCGAGGGCTCGGGGTGGGTCCCGAGGTTGGGTTTTGAAATTGAGGTTTGGTGATGATTCTAATTTGTGGCTATGACTAGGTTAATGCTAGGGCTTGGAAGGAATCGTGCTTGAGGGTTTTTCTCAATGAATAAAGCTAGCGGAATCAAAGGTAAGAAAACTGCACCCGGTTATGTGTTTGTGATGGGACTTAGAGCTCCCTATATCTGTATAATCTCATAGATGGTATTATTCCATGGGACATGTGATAAACGGCCTAAGGGTGTCGTAAATAATGCTTGCACACAGAGCGCGACTCGGCCACTGGTAGCTGAGGACAGCTTAATATTCACTAAGCTCGGTTTAAGCGGGCCGGAGTCAGTGGGATAAACATAGGGTGCGGCCTAAGGGGTTCACCCTGGTTATCATATGTGGTTTGATTATTGATATGAAATGGTGCACATAGTGTGTTGAATACTTGATTAATGTGAATATCTGGAATGTTGAGTATATGAGTATATTGTATGAGTTATCTGGTTGTCTATTTGATGATTATGCTATGTTATTGTGTTTTCTTGTTGAGCCTTGGCTCACGGGTGCTACGTGGTGCAGGTAAAGGCAAGAGCAAAGTGGACCAGGCCTGAGATGGAGAGATTTGGGGCTGAATGTACATAGTCAGCTTATCGGCCACCACGGCCGAGGAGTGATACAGGACGGGGAGAACTTAAATGTCTATTATTGCCCTTAGAGTGGCTAGTAGCAGTACATTTGTTCTGAATTTTGTAAACTGTCTTTTATCTTTACTACTTTTGGGATCCCATGTAAAAATGTTTGATTATAAGAAATGAAACTTTTGAGATCGAAATCTTTTAACCCTAGTACAACTTTAACTATTATAACACGTTTTCAACTAAATGACTTGATTAGCAAGTCTCACACATTTGTAAACACACAGTGTAACAGTCTTGGCTATCGAGGGCGTTACGGAATCTATCGTTGGGACAAACCTTGCTGACATTAGTGAAATCCACGCAAGTTCTGCACTTCACATTTGGCTTTGGGACTAGCAAGGGGCTTGATACCCATACTGGGTAGAACACTTCACAAATGAATCCATTGGTTTTCAATTTATCTACTTCCTCCTTCAGGACTGCATACTTCTCTGGATAAAATGCTCACCTCTTTTTCCTCATAGGTCTTGTTGTAGGATCAATGTTCAGGTGATGATACATGATCGAAGGATCTATCCCTACCATGTCTTTGTGACTCTAAGCGAATACATCGAAGTTGTCTTTCAAAAACTTCACCAGCATCATTAAGTCCAACCAATAGGATTAGGGCTTTTGAGCACATCATTTGGAGCTTAAAACATGTATCTATACGGACACATTAGGCGATGGATCGCATGAGTATAGGTGATGTGTCGCCTACTGCGATTCACCTCACACCCTAGGTTTTAGGTGATGCGTTACCTCCAAGAAGGAGATGCAATGCTACATGGGTAGGTGCAACTTCTCAAAAGTGACCTTAAACAACTCCAAATGCTCCTAAATTTTTTGGGAATCCTTAGATACCTCATTGTATCAATTTGGACCCAAAAATACAATTTTTAAATGCCTGCAATAAAAAATCAAATATCACACGTTCACTATATTAAACATTTTAGGGTTTTACACCTAGCTTGTGTAAGACAACTTGGACTTTGTATTTTAACATCCTAACACTCCCCCACTTCAATAAATACAAACTTCTTCTTCTAGCTCATATACATTTTTGGTGCCTAAAATAAAGTGTCTTTTCACTTGAACTTTACCTTAGTGAAAATACCACAAAGCCTTATCGAAATCATTGGTTGCTTAAAATCTAGAACCAAGTATTAGCTGTGATAAAACCAATGAAACCTGATACACCTCCACTTGATCATTCATTTCCCACTTTTCTTGCTTAGCACTAATATGTCCATAAGTTCATCCTATCATAAACTTTCTAGGGAGAATGACCAACTCCCATGAGAGGCGGCACCACCTCTAAGTTCATATTGGTGAAGTTCTTAGAACATATTTGAAACCTTTAGAGATATGTGTTGCACTCAACTGAACTTCATTAAAATCTTTAGGTTTAACCCTCACTTGGTAGCAACCAACACTAACCAGCAATCAACACTAACCATCTTCGATGAAATGCACAATTTCTTTAGTGTTGAAACTATCCACTTATCAATGATTTATTCTTACCCGTTGAACTCTTTCTCTTGATATTATCAAGGTTTGAGTTGGGTTTCCATCATTAGTAAATATGCTATTCTCACAAAAGTTTTTTAAATGGATATGCTAAGTTCTCACTAGTCTTAACATATGAGATAGATATGATTCCATATTGAATCAATTGTCTCACATATTCATGTCTTAGACTTATATGTCTGGACTTCCCATTATATGCACTATTATATGCTCTATCAAGAGTAGCTTGACTATCAAAATGTATCGAGATCGTCGATACCATATCAACAGTAAAAGGGATGTACAACATAAGATCCCTAAGCCATTTTACAACTTTGTCAATTCCCGTTAGAGCTATAAACTCTTCCATGGTTAAGTATGATATAGAAGTTTGTTTCTTGAAACCCCGAGAAATGGTGCCTCCTCCAAGAGTAAATACCCAACCAGTGGTGGGGAGATTATCTCCTACTCCTGATATCAACCTAGCATCAAAATATCCTTCAAGTGTCCTAGGAAAATTTGAATAGTGAAAGCTATATTCTTTGGTATACATAAGATATCCCAGAATCCTTTCAATAGCCTTCTAATGCTTGATACTTGGGTTGCTAGTAAACCTACTTGTTAAACCCTTAGTTGACAAACTTGAATTTAGACAAAAATATTTAACAATTAAAGAAAGTCAAATCTTGATTTATTGATTAAATTATGAGATTTTTTTCTAGAAGAATTTGTTGACATTTTTTAAAATCCTTGTTCAAATATTCTGAGTTAATTGTCAATGTTTAATGACCATGATTTGTGCTAATATATTATCTTATCATTAAATCATTATTATCATATCCCGTATGATAAATTTTTTTAAAGATAAGGATAATATATTTGACTTATGTTGACTAAGCATTCTCTGAGATTTCATTTTCTGGATGAGGTAAAATTGAATTGGAATATATTCAAGAAAAATGACTAGTGTAACGACCCGAATTCGCTAATAAGGCTTAAGGGCCTTGATTAGTGTGCCTGGAGGGCATAATGGGATTTTGTGCGTGACTTTAATGATTTAATGCATGTTATATGACTATTTGACTATTTGAGATGCATGACTATGTGTATTAGTATGCATGTAGACCTGATTGTCTTAGAAAGAGCATAATTGTAATTTGGCCATTTTGGGCATGCCTGTGTTGATATCTGTGATCTGTGACTCGAGACGATCCTAGAATGAGTGGGTTAGCGAAAAAGTCAAAGCGAGAATTTATACCCGGCTTGGGTTAAGCCTGGGGAGTTTAAATGGGAATTTGGAATATATATTGAGGTTAATCTTGATGATGAGGAATGTATATTTAGTGATTAATCAGGTATTGGGTAGCAAGCGGGAAATTATTAGAGACACTCGAGGAATTAGTGGGAATTGGGTAAAATGACTAACATGGCCCTACATGGATAAAAAGGTTTAGAATTTATAGGGAGGGCATTTTGGTCTTTAGTTTTTTAGAGATAAGTTAAAGGAAGCTTTATACTTAGTGGAATTGGTAGCAAAGAGTGTTAAGGCTGTAGAAAAGAAAGAAGAAGGAAGAAAAAGGAAAAAGAGAGAAAAATCAGTGTGGGTTTTCTTCAAAGGATCGGTTTGTGGTTCTCCCACCATTTCCCTTCATTTTTCTTGGAGCTAAGCTCAGTGGTGAGCTAGGGTAAGCTGAGCATCAAGGATCCTAAGCTAGACTTGAAGATTGGCAAGGGATTAGCAAGAACTCATCAAACATTGAGGTAAGTTTTAGAAATTTCAGTTTTAGGGTTTGACTGGTTTGAGCTGTGTATTTAAGCTAAATAGATGGGGATTTTTGGGGAAATCAGGCCAAGGTTGAGAAGGAGCAAGCTAAGGAGGTCTAGGGTTCTACTCAAGGTCGAATTTCCATCCACGGTATGATTTCTAAGTCCTTAACTTTGATGATTGACTGAATTTCTGGGTTTAGGGTTCATTATGGTAGATCTTGAGTTTTGGATTGCTTGAGCTTGGGTTATGAGTTCTTGGGATGCTTGGGATGAGTGTGAGGTGTTGATAAGTTTGTTTTTGGGTTTGGGAAAGATTTGGACAAGTTTGGGGTTGAAATGGTTGACAGAAATCGCAGAAAACGATTTTGGGTGTTGCCTGTCTGCGACTAGCGCTACAGCGCTAGACTTTGGGCGCTGTAGCGCTAGGCCCTGTTTCTGGGGATGTGTGGTTCTGCTTGTAGTGCTATAGCGCCCTCTTAGGAGCGCTGTAGCGCTGCACTATTCACAGAAAGGGGTTTTTGTGCTTTTGTTGAGGGATTTTGACCTAGGGTTCGGGGCTCGATTCCACCACCTTGTTTTGTGGATCTAGGACTTCCCGGGGGCTCGGGATTGGTCCCGAGGCTAGGTTTTGGACTTGAGGTTTGGTAATGACTTTGACTTATGGATTTTGTTTAGGTGAGCGCTAGGGCTCGAGTAGGATCGTGCTCGAGGAGTCAGGTGATCAAAGCTATAGAATTGAAAGGTAAGAAAACTGTAACACCCGAGAACAGGGCATGGGCCCACAATGTTATTGCAGGGCATGGCCCTAGATTGTATTATGTGCGAATGTATAACCTTAAATGAATTATTATATGTTTGAATGATTATTCAAAATGTACTATATGTGTGATTATAATGAAATGAACGGCTAAGGCCGAGAGCGACGAAGGCCGAGAACGGCCTTGGGGCCGGAAGTAACACTTAGCACATCGAGTGCTTATAGCCAGGGTGGGACCCAATGGATACATGAGTTATCCTTACGGTAAGGACCGAGACCCCAGGCTTTGCTAAGGCCTCTGGGGCGGCATGGCCGTGCTTGTTCAGTCTGATGGTTCTCCTATTTATCAGTGGATTATATGTCAGCTATATTCTATGCATATGTTATATACTGTATGAGTTTTCTTGCTGGGCTTCGGCTCACGGGTGCTCTGTGTGGCAGGTAAAAGCAAAGAGTCAGTCAACCAGCCATGAGTATGGAGAGCGGGGGGCGGCGCGTACATGTTCGGCCTGCCCGACTGCTTTGGTTGGGGGCATTTTGTATATGGTTGTATTAACTCATTATTTTGATAGTTAACCAGGTGTAAATTTATTTTTGAGTTGTAAATATTTTGTAAACCTTATTTTGGGATCCCAGATGTTTGACACTTAATGTTTTCAATGAAACTAAGCATTTTCTAAGACTACAGCCTTAACTTCTGATCAAGTTACACTTTTGGTTTTAGAAACCTCGTAGAGTCAGTTAGATGCACAATTTCCGGTTTAACCTCACTTAGTAATGACTCTAAGGTAGTAGGGCGTTACAACTAGATTCATTACAGCCTTACAAGACTGATGATCATGCTAATTCAACCTAATTAGCAGTATTGTTCAATTAAATAAATTTGCAATTATTCTTGTATTAATTGCAAGATTTCAAAAGAGCTTTCCTTGGATGTTGTTCTTGTTGGAAATGTGCCCTGAAAGCATATGTAGTAGACATTGTTTTTATGAAATAAATAAATGAATTGAATTTGTTATGCATATATTTTATGGACTATATTATTCTATGATAATATTATGTAAATATCAGAAAAATTCCTAAGTTCATATATGTGATCTCAAACACGTATTGGTACGGGAGGATTGTGTTTGAGATGAATGAACTTGAATAGTTCGCAGTAAAATAAAGTTATGGAATCTTTAGATTAATTACTGCAAGTACGGTCCACTAGTATTATGAATACATGTGATCTAGATCTGGATCACTAGTGTGGTAGGACACTTTAGTGGAGGTGCTTTATATATTAGAGAATAAATAGAACTGGATCAGATATGTTTATTAATACTTAGTTAAATACCGTTTCGAAGTATTAATTAAATATATCAACTGATGATCATATACAAATAGATCTTAATCCTGAAGTTACTATGAACTCCTGTTTATATTATATGAGTTCTTTGATTCACTTGTTAGGGTCTGTCAGAATGATCAGGCTAGAAACTTTTGTTTTGGGAACTCATTAATATAGATGGCTAGGGACATAGTATACAGATATGGAATCTATACCTTCTCGCAAGAGATTGAATGATGGTTCTCTTAAGGGTTGACTTTTGGGACTGAAAGGTTATTGAGCTCAAATTCATAATTTATTATGAATTAACCTTCACTAGTAGAGTCAATGGTACTTAAGGAAACAAGAGATAATTAAAAGGGTAAAACGGTAATTTTATTCCCGATTAATTATGAACCATTATTAGATGGTCAAGTTATATGCAATGATTATATCAATGGACGCTTTATGATTATAAAGTACTCAGTAAATGAAATGTCTATAATTACAAGAGTGCAGTCTCATATTTATAGTGGAATAATCATGAGATTAATAAATTAAGATTATTTAATTAAAGAGTTTAATTAATAATCTCAAATTTATTGGAGCTTGGAATTATAGGTCCATAGGTCCCCATAGCGGCTCTATCAACACTGTTCAAGGTACGAGTTGATATGAAGGGAAAATAGTTTAAAGACATATTTAAGAAGAAATTTGTTCTTCAAACCAAATATGCAATTATATGATAATAGTGATTAATTAATTAATTACAAATTAGTTGTAGTTAACAAAATTAATTAATATTTAATTATTGTATAATTTTTGAAATTATATTAAATAATTAAATTAATTTCGAAATTTAATTAAATAATTAAATAATTATAATTTTTGAAATTATAATAAATTAAATATCTATTTTCGAAAATTTAGGATTTAATTAATTGGTAGAATTAATTAAATATCTTTATTTGAGTGGGAGAAAATAATCTGATAAGTTCAAATTGGATTTGAATTTAAAAGATTAATATTTATTCAAATAATTAATTATATTTGATAATTAATTAAAGAGATAATTAATTTGAATTCAAATTTGAATTAGTTATCAGGTTGTTAGATCTTATCTGACAAAGTAATTTGAATAAATAATTAAATAAAATTTGAAAAACCAATATCCCTAGAAATTAGGAAGCTACACGTTCACACACAGTGGCGTGTAGGGCCAGCATTTTCAGGGATGGGATTTTCATTTTTATTTATTTAATTAATTAATTAATGGATAATTCAAAAATTGGTTTTTTTGGATTTTTTCATTAATAGAATAATTAATTAATTAAAAAGTAAATTGTAAAATGGTTACAGATTTATTTTTAAAATTTGAATATTTTCTTTTAAGTATGACTAATCAGAAAATTATTCAGATAAGTGTGTGTGAGACAACTCTGAACATTCGCTCTGTGAAAAATAGAACGATAGTTTTCTCTCTCTGAAAATAAAGAACCAATTCTCAGGCCTATTATCTTGATCTCATGTGTTGAGTACATCAAGTAGAATCACAAAATAAACTATCCTTCATTCTCTAAGTGCCCACACATTTCTTGAGGTGTAGAGAACGCTTTGGAAGATCTTGGTGTGAGTACGTGGGAGCAGTTTGGATAGGAAGATCGTTCTAAATACGAAAAGATAGCAAGGATACTTGATAGGCTTCAAGAGGTATGAATTCTATCCTTATCTTGTTTATGATTAATGTATGTATATTAATGGATCTGTATTTAAAGGTAGTTTAAATATGTTACAATTTTTTTTGTTTTACACTGGGCCAACCACACCACCATTCCGCTACGTATTAGGAAACTCGTTCCTAACAGTTCTTAGCTATAAATACCTTGCCAAGGTCTTTTGAAAAATCACATCTTAAATTTTTAATTTGAAAGCACTTGTTGTGAATTTCTTGAGGATTTTTTTTTGTAAAGATTAAGTTGTTCACCTTAATATTTATGGGTGTGTTGAGTACACTTTTCTATGTATCTATCTTATTCTTTGTGTAATAGGAGGTATCTATTGTGAACGTGTTCCTAAGGATCTTCAGGAAAAAGAGAGCACTCGCTGTTCTTTGAAGGGATTTCAAGAGACTCAGCGTTTCATCAAAACCAAATTTGTACAGAAGAGTACAACAAGATTGCAACAATAGTTTAAGAGAGAGTCTTATATTATTTAAGTCAATGTTTTTATACAAATTGGTTCTTTACTAATTTGTTTATTCTCTAGGCGTGGCCCCAAGGAGGTAGGTTATCTGAAATAATTTCTAAACCACGTAAAATTCTCTTGTGTTGATTTTTACTTGTTTTCTGTTTTTCTCTTGACAGACATCATAGTTGTGTTAACAACATAGGAATCTGTCTGTTGACGCGGTTTTTCGCCAACATTGAATTATGTAAATAGCTGGGATGGATTAGTGCTTAATGGTAAACCGTAATAAGTAAATGGTACTTAAAAACACCAGAAACATAATATCAAGAACACTCGTCCCTTTTTACGTGGTTCGGAGGTTAAAATCTCCTTAGTCCACGAGTCTGGGTAATTACTTTTTATCTCTCTCTCTCTATTTTGACAGAGTTTGTGCATTATAAAGAAAAACCACTACTCCTCTCCCTATCCAAGGTCTTAGTATTTATAGAGAAATTCCCTGGATAGGCATTGGGGTCATCACGTGAATCCAAATCCCTCGTGTGACCTGTCTCACACTAATGATGAATATTACAATTTATATCAAGGTCTGGTCTAATCATTAGGTAAAACTGATCATGGGTCATCAGGGATAACCGGACATGTGATGTAAGATCATGCCTGATTAAATTGCGTGTCCGGGATTTCAGGTATTTGTGGAAATGTAATGTCTGTCCACTCACGTCTAGATAACGTATCCAAGTTTATAAAGATCCAGGGAAATGGCAGATCATTATAATACCCCAAGCTGAGTGTAGCGTCAGCTCGTGTATCGGATGCTATGCTTCATAAGTATTTCCTGCTCGTGCCTATTGATTTGTGTACATCATCTCGTGCTATTTACCTGGGGAATCGCGTTGTCTATTTCAGTTCTTGGCTAGCCAGCTGTATCCGAGCTGTCTAAAAGACTCGTTCTGAATTTTAGGGCGTACACTGTCTAAACAACTTAATCAGTGTTCCACATTTAATTAAGTTATTTAATTCAAATCACTTGGTAAACATAAAATACAGAATGTCAATTGGTATCATGGCGGGTCACTCAACTCTTTCTGCAATCATGGTGTTTTTTTTTAAATGTCTTTCTTTGCAGAAAGTGGTTCAATAACTCGTCCTCCACTATTGAATGATTCTAACTATCCTTAAAAAAAAGTTAGAATAAAATCATTCATCAAATCCCAAGATGAGAGAGCTTGGAGATCATTCTTAACAGGTTGAACACAACCTATTGAAACAGATGACAAAACTGTCACAACAAAGGTAAATTCTGAACTTGACTGGACCGATGCAGAAGATAAATTGTCTAGTTAGAATAAAAAAGCATTGCATGTGCTATTTTCAATAGTGTTGGTGCAGGATACATAAAATTAATTTCATCTTGTGTGTCTGCCAAGGACGCTTGGCAATTACTTTAAAATCAGTTTGATGGAACTATTGAAGTCAAGCGCTCTAGGCGTGTGATGCTGACGACAAGATTTGAAAATCTTCGGATGACTGAAACTGAAAACCTCACTTATTTTTATGAAATGTTGTCTTATATTGCCAATGAATATGTTGCTTTAGGTGAAAAAATTGGATAATAGTGTGTTGGTTAGAAAAATTGTTAGGGTTCTTCCTAACAAGTTTCAAACAAAACTCACTGCAATTGAGGAAGCAAATGATCTTGACACCATGAAAGTGGAGGAACTAATGGGATATCTTAGAACTTTTGAGCTAAATCAACTAATTCAACAAAAAGAAAAATTGAATGTTTCAAAATAAAAATCAACCGGCTTAAAGGCATCCAAAGAGATAAAGGTAACTTCAGAAGATGAACCACATGATAAAATGGCTTTGTTGACTAATTTTTTTTAAAAGTACATGAAAAAGTTATGTAACAAGAAAGCCATGTTCAAATCCTCTTAATGTAACAATTCTTTTAAATCTTTTGATTCTAACAATAAAAGAGGTGTGTAGTGCAGGGAATGTTATATTATTTTATAATATAATGTAATTTTATATTATATTATAATATAATATTTTAGATTAAATAAATGTGACAAGGAGTGTCACATATTGTAACATATAATAGAGAGTAACAATATTTGGATATATGAGATATATCCAAATATGTAACATATTTGGTGTTACAAATTTGTAACTTCAAAATATTACCCTTTATTGTGTAAATTTGGTTTACGCAATATTGAGATGAATTTCATAAAGTCATATGAGAAATAGCTGTTAGAGATATGATTTTAACCCCAATAATGTGTTTTGGGGGTTACAAAATCAATTGGGAGGGTTTGGAATCGTTTGGAAAAACAACACAAAAATGTGTGCTGAAAATGATCAGTGGCCGCGGCCATTGAATCTTGGTGGCCGTGGCCTGGGGGACAGAGAGCAGTGGCCGCGGCCACAGATGTCCCTGGCCGCGACCACAGGTGCATTACATGCCATTTTTTTTGTTTTTTCAATCTTTGTTGAATGGCTCAAAAAACCCAAATAACTCCAAAATCTCACTTTTAATTCCATAATAATCCAATTAATCATTGGTAACAGCCATGGGGGTTGGTGGAATTTGAAATTCAAAGGGTGTCTCTAAACTCTATAAATAAGAGCCTATTGCCCACTTGAAAGACACAACATTTCTATCCATTAGAGCACTTGGCTAGAAACACCTTGAGACTTGATAATTCCATAAAGAATTTCAAATATCTAAGAGAGATCCCTTAGTGCTTGATTTAGGGGGAAATAAGCTTTTGGACAAAGGTTTTAAACCTTGTTCAAGTTGGTGATCCCCAACACTCTTCACTCAGGTTGTGTAAGTGAGAGTTTACTTTTGTTTCTGTTCTTAAATTTTATACTATTGATTTTCTTCTTATTCTCTTGTTTTATTTACTTGTAACTTTTTTTTAGAGTTGTAATCTTCCTTTCTTTTGTTTCAAACACCTTTACTTTACATGTAATCTTTTGCTTAGAGTTGTATTCTCACTATTCTATTCTTATACTTCTTCTTCCTTTTCTTTGTTTATTTGTATTTTTCAGTTACAGAGTTGTAACTCTTTTTAATCAATCATTATTTATTTGTAATATTATTGCATAGAGTTGTATTATCTTACCATTTCCATTGAGGCAAAAACTATTTTTCCTAACATTCAAAAACTTACCCTTGTTTGTTTCAATGGAAGGTGGGACCATCAAGATAATGAATCAAGACCTAGTGAGGTTGGACAGGTTTGATGGGTCCAATTTCACTAGATGGCAAGACAAGGTGAGGTTTCTTTTGACCACTCTCAAAATGGCCTACATTCTAGAATCCACTCTAGAACCTCTCTCAACACCATCCGACAAAGACACTCCCGAGGAGGTGGAGAAAAGAAGGAAGAGGGAGGAGGACAATCTCCTTTGTAGGGGTCATATCCTCAATGCCCTTTCCGATAGGCTCTATGACCTCTACACTGAGTCAAAATTGGCCAAGGAGATATGGGATGCACTTGAGACAAAGTTCAAGGCAGAAGAGGAAGGTACCAAAAAGTTTTGATATCTCAATACTTTGATTTCAAATTTTTTGGTGATAAACCTATTCTTTCTCAAATACATGAATTGTAAATAATTGTTAACAAATTGAAAGTGTTAAATATTGAACTTCCCGAGGCCTTTCAAGTTGGTGCTATAGTGGCTAAATTACCACCAACTTGGAAGAGCTATAGGAAAAGAATCCTTCCTAAAAATGAGGATTATTCTTTGGAGGAAATCCAAAAACATATTCGAATCAAGGAGGAATCAATATGTAGAGATAAACTTGTGGAGGGGTCTAATGGAGAGACTTCCAAAGCAAATGCTGTGTCACAACCAAAACATCCCAAAAACAAACGGAAAAAGGGTAACGATAAATCCTTGGGTCCAAAAACCAACCCAAACAAGTTTAAGGGTGAGAAAATTCCTTGTATTGTGTGTGGGAAAAAGGGTCACTATGCTAGAGAGTGTAGGCATAAAAAAGATCAACAAGGACCTAAGGTAAATGCAACTCAAGAGGAAAACATAGTTGCTACCCTTAGTGAGGTGAATGCGGTCTAAGGCAAGGTGAAAGGGTGGTGGTATGATACATGTGCCACCATCCATGTCACCTACGACAAATCATTGTTCAAGACCTTTGAAGAGTCAAAGGGCAACCATGAGATTCAAATGGGCAATGAGGACAAATCCATGGTACTTGTCAAAGGTACCATTGAAGTCTTTTTCACCTCCGGCAAGAAAGTTACATTGGTGAATGTACTTTATGTTCCCGAAATGAGTAGAAACTTGGTAAGTGGTGATTTGCTTGGCAAGCCCGAAATTAAAGCCATTTTTGAGTCCGGTAAACTTATACTTACCAAATCAAATGTATTTTTGGGAAAGGGTTACTCTTGTGAGGGTTTGGTTAAATTGTGCACCAATGATGTAACTTTCAATGTTATCAATAAAAATGCTAATTCCACATATATTGTTGAGTATGATTCTTTATTTTTGTGGCATCTTAGACTATCGCAAATAGGTTTTTCAACCATGAAAAGAGTAGTAAAATGTGGTATGATTTCATGCAATATTAAAAACTATGGTAAATGTGAAACATGTGTTAAGGCAAAAATGATTAAGTGTAGAAAGATCATCTAATTTTCTAGATTTAATCCATAGTGATCTTTGTGAATTAAATGGTGTTTTAACTAGAGGTGGTAAAAGGTATTTTCTTACTTTATAGATGATTTTAGTAGATATACCTATGTGTTTCTATTAAAGCATACAGATGAAACTTTTGATGCTTTTAAATTGTATAAATTAGAAGTTAAAAATCAACTAAATAAAAAGATTAAGGTGTTAAGAAGTGATAGAGGAGGAGAGTACTTCTCTAATGAATTCAATACAATTTGTGAAGAAAATGGTATAATTCATGAGTGCACCGCACCTTATACACCACAACACAATGGTGTTGCCGAAAGGAAAAATAGGACTTATCTTGAGATGATAAATTCTATGTTGGTGTTTTCTAAGTTGAATCCCAACTTATGGGGTGAAGTGTTATTAACCGCTTGTCACATTCTTAATCGAATACCGATGAAGAAAAATGAGATATCTCCATATGAGCTATGGAAAGGAAGAAAACCAAACATAGGGTACTTCAAAGTGTGGGGGTGTCTTGCATATTGCAAGAAAAACTAACCTAATAGAACAAAGTTAGGTTCAAGAGCCATAAAGTGTGCTTTTGTTGGTTATGCCAACAATAGTAAAGCTTATAGGCTATTAGACTTAGAGTCTAATATTGTGATTGAATCTAGAGAAGTTGAATTCTTTCAGAACATGTTATGTGACAACAATTCTCAAGCTTCAACATCTCTAAAGGAGAATTTGTTACATGAGAACAATTCTCAAGCTTCTACATCCAAAGATGATTCTCAAGAAGAGAATTCTCAAAAGGATGTAAAGCAACCCTTTGAACTTAGAAGAAGTCAAAGGCTTAAAAATTATAAAATTCTAGTAGTGGATGAGATAGATTCTCAACAAATTCATTCTACATGGTAGAAGGAAATAGAGAGGAGGTCATTAGGAAAATCCCTATTGTACTACTCGTTGAGGATGATCCTAAGACTTATAGAGAAGCTATGCAATCAAGAGATAGTGCATTTTGGAAAGAAGCCATCAATGATGAGATGGATTCCATTCTTTCCAACAATGGGAATTGGTAGATCTCCCACCGGAGTCTAAGCCAATTGGGTGTAAGTGGGTATTTAGGTGAAATACCACATGGATGGCACTATTCAAACCTTTGAGGCTAGATTAGTAGCTAAAGGGTTTAGGCAAAAAGAGGGTATCGATTATTTCGATACCTATGCGCCTGTTGCAAGAACAACTTCTATAAGAATTTTGTTCGCTTTAGCTTCTATACAAAACTTGTATGTTCATCAAATGAATGTCAAAACTGCATTCCTTAATGATGACCTCAATGAGGAGGTCTATATGGAACAACCCGAAGTGTTTGTCCTACCAAAATATGAACATAAAGTATGTAGACTTGTAAAATCCTTCTATGGATTGAAACAACCTCCTAAGCAATGGCATGAGAAATTTGATCAAGCCATCATGTCTAATGGGTTTAGACATAACAATGGAGACAAGTGTTTGTATTCCAAAACTTGTAAGGGATATGTGATCATTGTTTGCTTATATGTGGATGACATGCTTATTATAAGTGATATCATGAAAGGGATAGAAGAAAAGAAGATGTTTCTATCATCAACCTTCAAGATGAAAGATCTTGGAGAAGTTCACACCATACATGGTATCAAGGTAAAGAAACATAGTGGGAGTTTTGCATTGGGTCAATCCCACTATGTTGAGAAAGTATTGAACAAATTTAACCATCTCAAGGTTAAAGATGCCAATACTCCATTCGATCATAGTGTAAAACTAGAGAAGAATGAAGGAAGAGCGGTGGCTTAATTGGAGTACGCTAGTGCTATAGGGAGTCTAATGTACGTTGCCCAGTGTACTAGACCTGATATAGCATTTGCAAGTAATCCAAGTGTGGATCACTAAAAGGTGATTGGAAGAGTCCTAGGTTATATCAAGAAAACCAAAGGACTAAGCCTTCACTACTCCAAATTTCCTTCAATCTTAGAAGGATATACAGATGCAAGTTGGATATCAAATCATGGGGACAACTTGTCCACAATTGGTTGGGTATTTACACCTGGTGGAGGTGCAATTTCTTGGGTTCCAAGAAACAAACCTGTATACCTCATTCCACCATGGAAGTAGGGTTTATAGCTCTAGATGCTACCGGCAAAGAGGCCGAATGGTTAAGGGATCTGTTGATAAAGATACCCCTAATCAAAGAGAATGCATCCACTATATCGATACATTATGATAGCCAAGTGACATTTGCTAGAGCATTCAGTAGAGTGTATAATGGGAAGTCTAGACACATTAGTCTAAGACATGGATATGTAAGAGAATTGATTCAAAGAGGAATTATCTCAACATCCTATGTGAGAAAAAGTGAAAATCTGGCAGATCCTTTCACTAAGCCACTAACGAGAGACTTAGTGGATGCATCATGTCGAGGGATGGGAGTTTAACTCCATAAAGATATTCACGATTGATGGTAACCTATCTTAACACTAGTTATTCAACTAGTGTTAGGTTCAATAGGTAACAACAAGTCAATCAAGTGAATATTAGTTGTACTCAAAACAAGTCGCATCTGAGATATTGAGTACTTGTGAGTTACCAAGTTGAGGGTTATGTGAAGACAAGTATTTTTGGTAAAAAAATACTGTCAGAATTCTACATATATGGACCTAGGGGTTGTGCAACCTCTCATGAGAATTGGGAGTATTCTCAAGAACATCCATGAGTGGAAAGTGCACATGGCCATTAATGATGCAAAGCGAGACATAGAGGTCTCAAGTGAACATCGCAAAGGTGTGTGTGTTATCACCGATTTGTTATCATGAAAAGATGGTTCAATGCCTAGTGCAACAAAATTTTCGACAAATTTTGTGATAATTACACTAAAGTAAAGTTCAAGTGAAAAACACTTTGCTTTATGCACAAATGCAATGACTCCTATAAGAGAGAGTTCTTATTTAATCAAGTGGGGGATTTGTTATATTTTAAAATATAATGATTGATTAAATAAATGTTACAATAGATAACTATTTAATCTAGTGTGGGAATGTTATATCATTTTATAATATAATGTAATATTATATTATATTATATTATAATATAATGTTTTAGATTAAATAAATGTGACAAAGAGTGTCACATATTGTAACATATAATAGAGAGTTACAATATTTTAGATATAAGAGATATATCCAAATATGTAGCATATTTGGTGTTACAAATTTGTAACTTCCAAATATTACCCTTTATTGTGTAAATTTTTTGTTACATAATATTGAGAAGAAATTCATAAAGTCATATGAGAAATGGTTGTTACAGATATGGTTTTAACCCCAATAATGTGTTTTGGGGGTTACAAAATCAATTGGGAGGGTTTGGAACCGTTTGGAAAAGCAGCACAAAAATGTGTGATGAAAATGGTCAATGGTCGTGGCCATTGAATGTTGGTGGCCGCGACCACTGATGTCCCTGGGCGCGACCACAGGTGCATTACATGCCATTTTTTCAGTTTTTTCAATCTTTATTGAATGGCTCAAAAAACCCAAATAACTCCTAAATCTCATTTTTAATTCCAAAATAATATAATTAATCATTGGTAACAGCCATGGGGGTTGGTGGAATTTGAAATTCAAAGGGTGTCTCTAAACTCTATAAATAAGAGCCTATTGCTCACTTGAAAGACACAACATTTCTATCCATTAGAGCACATGGCTAGAAACACCTTGAGGATTGATAGTTCCATAAAGCATTTCCAATATCTGAGAGAGTGATCCCTTAGTGATTGAGTTAGGGGGAAATAATCTCTTGGAAAAATATTTTAAACCTTGTTCAAGTTGGTGATCCCCAACACTCTTCATTCAGGTTGTGTAAGTGAGAGTTTACTTTTGTTTCTATTCTTACATTTTATACTTTTTCTTTTCTTCTTATTCTCTTGTTCTATTTACTTGTAACTTTTGTCTAGAGTTGTAATCTTCCTTTCTTTTATTTCAAACACCTTTACTTTACTTGTAATCTTTTGATTAGAGTTGTATTCTCACTATTCTCTTCTTCTTCTTCCTTTTCTTTGTTTATCTGTATTTTTCAGTTATAGAGTTGTAACTCTTTTTAATCGATCATTCTTTTATTTGTAATATTATTGCATAGAGTTGTACTATCTTACCATTTCCACTGAGGCAAAAACTATTTTTCCTAACAGGGAATGTGAAGGTTTTTGACACATTCAATCTGAGCGTACCAATACTATAAAGAAAAAGAAAGCCATGACAACGACTTGGAGTGATCAATATTTTGAGTGTAATTATGAGGAAGAAAACTCAAACCTTGTCTTAACTACTATATTTTCTAGCTCACCTTTTTCTGTGCAGGTAGAAAAGAATCACGTCTGTAGCGTCCCAAATTTGCAAATAAGGCTTAGGGATTTTATTAGGGTGCCAGGATGGCAATAATTGATTTAATTGCGTTAATTTATAAATTTAATGATTATGTGATTAGAAATACATGTTTAGGTGAATTAAATATGCATGTGGGCCCCATTTGGCTATTAGAGACATATTTGTAATTTTAGCCTGTTGAGGGCATAAATGTAATATTTTTGTATATTGTGATTGATACCACGAGTGAGTGGTAATATATTTGTGTTGCATAGTCCAAGACAGTCCTAGGGAGCAGTTTAGCTAGAAAGTGATAATGGGGTTGAACACCCGGCTCGGGAGGAGCCAAGGGGTATTTTGGGAACATAATGTGTGTTTAGGATTTATCGAGTAACGGGTAATAATTTAGCAATGATTTGGACATGTCAGGATTAAACAGGGATTTATAGGAACACTTGAAGAGTTAACGGGTTATGGCAAACGATGGAATTGCCCTTGGTGGCACTTAAAGATTTAGATAAGCTTAAGGGGTATTTTGGACTTTAAACTAAGGAGGGGTTTGAACACTTAGGCAGCTGAGGTTCTTGGATCATTTAGAAAGAAAACTGAAGTCTCTCTTAGCTCTCTCCCTCTCTCTCTCATTCGAATCTCACTCTCTCTCTTTGGTGTTTGAGAATTTCAGAGAAAACTTGAGGATTTAGACTGAAGAACTGGTGGAATGGAAGCTTGAGTACTTAGGAAATCAGCTCAGGGTCGAGTACAATTCAGAGGTAAACTCTTCTTCTTGATCTTCATGTTGAATTCTTCTGGTTTTTATTAGAACCTTAGGCTTGCATGAAAGTTGAATTATAGTTTGATTCTAAGCATATGGGGTTGTTTATGGATTTATTGTGATGTTTAGGCTACATGGATAAGGGTTATGGGCTTAATTATGAGATTGGATGAAGTTTGGGGTGTGAATTATGGGCTTAGGCTCGAGGGAAAACTTGAGGAATTGGCTGATTTTTGGGTTTCTGGTACCCGCCTCGCAACCCTGTTCATCAGTTGCAGCGGTCCGTGTTTGCGAGAAGGCCTATGGAGGCCTCTGTTATTCAGGCGCGCCGCGACCCTGGGGGTCCTGGTCATGGCCCGTGTCCTCCACTGGGAGGGCCTAGCTCTCTAACCAGGTAGCAGACCGTAGCTCTAAAGGGCATGCTGCGATCCTAATTGAAAAATTAGGGGAATAAGGCTTTAAGGCTCGGGGTAGATTTTACTACCCGGATTTGTAGAATCCAAGGTCTTGGAGGATAGATATACATTTTGAATTATTTATTGGATTAGAACTTGATGGATGGTTATTATGAATATGTTGTGACTAGGTTTTCAATGAGGTTCGAGTTAGAGATCTATGCTCGGGATTGCGGTACTTAGATTGGTCGGGACACAGGTAAGGAAACTGTTTTACCCGTAGTGCAGAGCGAGGCAATATTTTTTGTATTGCGGGCGTAGCCCTATTGTTTATCTTTAGTATATGTGATGCATATTTGTGAGTGAACGGCGAACGACAGAAATGGCAAAGGCCGGGAACGGTGAAGGCCGAGTACGACAAAGGGCTGGGATCAGCATTGAGCATGCAGAGTGCAGACCGTTAGGGCGAGACCCTTCTAGGATGCCGGAGTCATACTCTCGTTGAAGGCCCCGAACCTAGGGCCTAGTAAAGCGCCTGGGACGGCGATGATCGCTGTGTGTTTAGCCTGTTGGTTGTCTTGTCGTATATTGTTGACTACCATGCATATGTTATATGTTATATGTTACATGAAAGTTTTCTTGTTGGGCTTCAGCTCACGAGTGCTCTATGGTGCAGGTAAGGGCAAAGGAAAGGTCAACCAACCACGAGTACGGAGAACGTGGTGCGACGGGTACATGTTCAGCCTACGTGGCTGCCACGAACAAGGTTAGTTTTTTGCCTAAATCGACCTTGAATGTATTTTGAGATGTAAAGTAATTTCTAAACTGTATTTTGGGATCCCAAATGTTTAACTCATTACGTTTTCAATGGATGTCCACATTTTTATATTAAATGCCTTTAAATGACTTTTATTATAGTTTAGCTACACTTTTAACCTAAAACCTCGATTAGCGAGCTAATGGCACATTTTTTTTAACTCACTTAGTAACGACTCTAAGGTAGTAGGACGTTACAACTTGGTATCAGAGCGAGCCAATGTTTATGGTTCTTGAAGATTGACCAAACATGTATGCTCACTGCCAGTGACAAGCTCGACTCAGGGTTAGTTGGTATTTAATGAATTATATGCTTGATTGCTTAAATAAGCGCCCTATTTGCCTGTATATTTAAGTTAAGCATGATGAATGAGTTGGTATATGCTTGATGTTAGGGCATGGCCCCCTTGATTGTTGTATGCTATTTGTGATATGTGGATTTGCTGATTGTAATTGGTTGATGAATTTGGGAGGTGGTTTTGGATGTTGTTATCATGCTAGATAAGCAGGGTCATTCATTGCAGGCATATTGTGATAATTCCTCGGCGATCAATTAGACTCTGCGGCAATAGGGACGAGGATGATAACCAAGGTCAGGACCCTCCATTTGCCCCACTGAATTGGCAACAATTATTTTTTGAGATGGAAGCTAGACTTCATCGAATAGAAGAAGAGCTTCAGCAGTTGAGCCAACAGGCCCCTCCTCAGGGCATGGGGTTGCAGGTTCCATAGGCTGTGGCACCAGTGCCAGCCCAACCTGCTGTGGAGAATAGATGGGAACCTTTGTACGAAAGGTTCAGGAAGCAGCATCCTCCCACCTTCGAGGGTGGACCAAACCCACTGTGGGTAGAGCAGTGGATGAACATGATTTCTTCCTTCCTGAATTTCATGAGGGTGGAAGGGAATGAGAGAGTAGCTTGTGCCAGCTACATGTTGAGAGAAGGCACTCGCATCTGGTGGAACGTTGTGTGACAGAGAAGGAATGTTGCAGTTATGACCTAGGAAGAGTTTAGAATTTTTTTCAATGAGAAGTGTTATAGTGTCACGGTTTGAATTGTGATGGTTGATGAGTATACCAACCTGACTCAGAATTGGATGACAGTAACTGAGTATGCATTAAAGTTTGACCGATTGGCGAAGTTTGCGCTGGATTTGGTGCCGACTGACATGACATGAAGAGATTGGTTTGTGTGGGGACTAAATGTCATGATTGCTCATGATGTTAAGATGACTTTGGATCTGGGAATGTCCACTTATGCACAGGTAGTGGACAAGGCCCTTACAACTTACAGGGCCGAGGATCAAATATGGAGAGAGAGCGCTGCTAGGTGTGATGCTCGGAGGATGGTGCCTCCTTTTACTAGACCTAGCCAGGGTAGTGGCCCCAGAGAGCAGAAGAGAAAGTAACCTGACTCTTTTCTTCCTCCTGGCTTGGATAGGAGGGCACGAGGTGCTTTCAGTGGCCATCAGGGTAGGGGAGACAACTGGAGGAATTTTCCAGTGTGTCCTTGATGCAGACAACGACATCAGGGAGAATGCATGATCAGGGCTTGCTTTACTTGTGGGAGCATTAGTCATATGAGGAAGGACTGCCCGCAAGCTAGGAAGGAAGAGCTGAAACAGAGCAACAATCTCGCTCCTCCCAGAATATTTACCTAGACCTAGACTGAGGCTGAGGCTAGCCCCTCGGTTGTGATAGGTCAGATTTCTAGTGCTGGTTCTTCTTTTACTACATTTATTGGTTCGGGGACTACTCATTCATTTATTTCTGCTAGAGTGATAAATCAGCTGTGTAGACATAGTGATTTAAATGCTATGGGATTTCAGACTTTGTTGCCGACTTAGGAATTAGTAGTCTCTAGAAGATGGGTTATAGCGTTGCCAATAGAGATAGACAATAGGGAGTTGTGTTTTGGATTTGATTTAGTTAGCGATGGATGACTTTGATATGATCCTAGGGATGGAATTGTTATCAAAGCATGGGGCGACGATTGACTGCAAGCGCAGGATGGTGACCTTTGAACCAAAAGGGGAGGAACCATTTGTATTCATGGGGACAGTGAGTGGACCACAAGTACCTATGATTTCGGCACTGAAGGCTAGAGACTTGATGCGTGAGGGTTGCATAGGATTCCTAGCAAACATTGTGGATACCTCTAGAGTTGCGTTGGTTGGACTGGGTGAGACCAGACTGGTATGTGAGTTTCCTGATTTGTTCCCCGCAGACTTGCCTGGGTTGCCGCCATACCGGAAGATTTTGTTCGTCATAGAGTTGGCACAAGGGGCGGAGCTAGTATCTAGGACACCTTATAGAATGGCTCCGACAGAGTTGAAGGTACTGAAGATTCAATTGCAAGAGTTACTAGATTTGGGATTCCTTATGGATGTGTATCGACTATAGAGAGTTGAACAAGTTCACCATTAAGAACAAGTACCCACTACCTTGGATCGACGACTTGTTTGATTAGCTACAGGGGAAGATAGTTGTAATGCCCTACTTCCCAGGGACCGTTATGTTGTGCATTTTAAATAGTGATAAACTCGCTAACCGAGCCATTTGGCCATAATAGTGTACCTAAGTATGATTAACAATTTAGGGTTAAAATTTTTGGTCAAAGGTACAACATTTTACTAAAACGTTTACTGTATACATTGGGATCCCAAAATATAATTTAAAGGTTAATTAAAATAAAATATTTACAATCAGCTGACCTAAGCGAAAAAATAGGGATTAACCCTAGTTTCTCTTTAAACCCTCGGTCGTGGTGGTCGAGCAGCCACATATGTACACATCGTCACCTAAGCTCTCCAACTCAAGGATGGTCTAGCTTTCTTTTGCCTTTAACTGCACCACATAGCACCCGTGAGTCGAAGCTCAGCAAGAAAACTCAATATGCTCATGAGCAGGTAATAACATGTTACTAAATCATAATAGGCATGCCTAGCAATATAACCCTACTCATACATGCAAACAACTCCAAATAAATGTTTGTGGAGTCCCGTGCTCTGACTAGATGACTAATAAGTCTCTTGCTCTGAGGTAGATGACTAATAAGTCTCTCTGAGGTAGACGACTAATAAGTCTTTCCTTATGTAGATGACTGTTATCCAGATTTCCGGATAGCGTTTAGATGGATAGCCTTCGGGAAGCAGAATTATCACAGTCCTTCACGGAGGGTGACCAGGGGTCACGAATGGACAGGAAGGCTTCGCCTCTCCCGTTCAGTGTCTAGCACACGCTTTCAAGCAGCCGTAACCCGGAAGTTCGTCAATTCTCCCGGACTCCCGAAGGGATATCCTTCGGGGAAGGTCCTTCCAGGAGAAGCTCTTCAGGTTATCTTCGCAGATACGGTTCCGTGCTTCGTACGGAAGAAGACCAAGCGGTCGAGTTACGGAGGAGGCATAGTTGGGATGATATTCACCTGACACAGGATCCCGCCTGACACGCCTGACAGGTCAAGGCCGCACACATCCCAGCACGCCTAAGGGTACCTTTTCGCCTACTGTTCCGCTGACTGCCTGGAAGTGACGGCTGCCTTTTTCTATTTCCCATACTTTCATGTAATTATACCTGCGTAGAGTCTTGTAGCCATGCTACTACAGTAATTGTATCCCCTATTTATGGCTGGTGTAATTAAGATTAAGGGGACAGAGTAAAACCCTAATAAAAAACCCTAGCTATAAAGACCCCCTCATTTTACGATAGGAGGGACGGCCAAAAAATCACATAGCAAGAACTCTGCTAAAATCTCTCTAGCTTCATCTTCTCCAAGAGAACCCGAGAGAAACACTGTGAGGTTGTGGGGTTCTTGTACACCAGTTGTTTAACTGTAATTCTCTACAAGTATAATAACATCGACTCGTGGACTAGGGCTTGTTAACGCCTGAACCACGTAAAAACACTGTTTGTTTATTTACATTTCTGCACTTCTACAGTTCTTGTCTTTTTATTATTTCGTTCGTATCCGTTTCCGAAAAACTCGGTAAACATTTTGGTGCTTTCATTGAGAGCTGTAGGAAGTTGTTAGTCAGCGCTTTTTCTGTGTACGTTTTTTGTATTCACTCCGTGCTAAAAAGATGGTGACTACGAGAAAATCCGCGGTTGACAAAAATGCTAGGGTCAACCCCGATACTATGATGGAAGATGCGGTACAAAATGAACCCTCGGACTACCAAGGTGAAGACCCGACATCCCGCCAGGATCGGGTTAGTACTGAAGATACGACATACTTAGAAGACGAAGAAGAATATGTCCAAGACGGTTACTACAAAGACGGCTGCTACTACGAAAAGGATCCAGAACTGGTCCAAGTAGCCGAAGAACTGGCGGTCACTAAGGCTAAGCTTGCTGAGCAGAAGCGCGTCTCCGAAAAAATGCAACGCATGATGGAGTGCCTCCAAAGAAAGTTCGGAGATCTAGGCGACTCGGACGAGGATGCCTCTGTTCTAGGTGGTGCTGATGCCCCCATGCCGGATCCAGCCGCTGCTGAACCATCCAAAGCCGCCCCTAACAAGGGCAAAGAAAAAGTTGGAGAGCCTGTGCGCACTGACGCCCCTGCACCTCCTAAAGGCGTGAATCACCAGGCCGACTGCCCCCCCTGCGCGCAGAAGGTCTCTGGCACTCCTAAGCCCAGACGTCCTTCAGCCCCAAGGGGGCACTCTGTGCCTAAAGGACCCGGTGCTAAGGCACCCAGGCCTAGGGGAAGGAACAACCGCCCCAGTGATTCCGTCAACCAGGACGGTCGGGCTGTAGACACGCACTCCGAAGATAGCTGGTCCACGGTGGACCTAAGAAGAAGGTTGGAGGCCAAGTATGAAAAGGCCAAAGGAGAAAAGGCCCGACCTCGCGGAGATGACCTGCGAAATCATCTCAATGACAAGCTCTGGGGACGTGACCTCCCGGAGAGTGATACAAAGAGGCTCGAGGAACAGATCGCTGCTTTGACCAAGCTGGTCCGGAAGCAAAGTGGGGCCCTGTCAGACTCTGAGGAGGAAGACCCGGAACCATGTATTCGGAGGATCGCGGAAACGTCCCTCCCGGATAACTTCAAAATGCCTCACATAGAATTATATGAGGGGAGGACAGACCCGCGCACCCATCTAGCTAAATATAACAAAATGATGCAAGTGGCGCGCGTCAGTGAGGATGCCAAATGCATGTGCTTCTCACTCACCCTTACCAAGTCCGCGGAGGACTGGTGGAAAAGATTAGCTCCCGGATCAATCCACAGTTGGAAGGAGCTACAGTCCGCGTTCAGGAGGCAGTTCATTGCTGCCCGTGACCACGACATGGAGTTTGGTTCCTTAACCAACATCAAGCAGCTACCCAATGAGAACCTCAAAGCTTTCATTCAAAGAATGATGGAAGCTGCTGCTAAGACCAAGGTCAGCGATGATATGAAGCTGATCGCCCTTCAATCGGGGCTTACCGTCGGCTCCCTACTGTGGGGGGAAATGCAAAGGAGACGGGCAGAAACCCTGTCCGAATTCATGTCAAAAGCTCAGGGAATCATCAACCTTGAGGATGCCTACCAACAGGCCTTTGGAGTTCCCCCAGCTCTGACACCTTCCGTGACTGCGCCGAGCTTTGCTTCGCAAGCTCCCGCACCAGCCCTCACGCTTCCAGGAGCCCAGTTCACTCCAAGCGTGTATGGGCCTTCCGCGTCTACTCAGACGCCGAGTCAAACCCATTTCTCTGGATACAGAGCTGTACAAACCGGATGTAGTATTGCTCCTGGCCCGCCGCAGCCGCAAGCGGAAGGCCTAGAACGAAATCTGAGCCAATCGCAGAATAAACGAGGCGGAAGAAACTCCAACCGGGGAGACCATCCAAAGAAACCCCGGAAGGACTATGAACCCAAGTTCACGGAGTACACCAGTTTGATAGATTCACGAGAGAATGTCTATCGGGCGACCTGTAATATGGTCAACTACAGGAAACCCCCGAAAGTGTCTCACGAAGGAAGGCGTCCGCGAGACTCCAATAAGAGGTGTGAGTTCCACGGAGACGTGGGGCACACCACAAACGAATGCCTTCAGCTGAAGGATGAGATCGAGTCCCTGGCAAGAGCGGGACACCTCGGTCAATGGGTGAGGATACCCATAATCTATCCCGGACAGGGAGTAGTTCACGGAGCTGCATATTCCCCGGGACAGAGGGGGACCGCTAGCGCTCCTGGAGCCGGTCACCCCCAAGCTCCTGGGTCTCAGTTCCCAGCGCTTCTTGCTCCAACCTGTCCGGCACCCATTGCCTTGTTGGCTCCAGGACCTGGCAACCCATATCCGCCCGGCCTTGCTCCGCCACCCGTTGACGGACACGTAGCCACCATCTCCGGAGGACCGCACCTTGCCGGAAGCACACGCAACTCCCAGAAAAGGTACTTGAGGGAGTTAGAACACACCGGGGAGATGTGCGCCTTGGTTCAATCACCTGCTCAGCGTCCCTGAATGATGGACCTTCCCATCACCTTCACGGAAGACGACGCCCGACATGTGCACTTCCCCCACAACGATCCCCTCGTGGTGGAAGCCCAGATTGCCAATAAGAAGGTCTCACGGATCTTGGTCGATAACGGAAGCTCCGTAAACATCCTCTTCAAAGCGGCCTTCCACGCAATCGGATTAACCGAGACAGACCTGACCCCATGCCCCATCCAGCTTCAAGGGTTCAATGGGGATGCACTCATGCCATTAGGCAAAATTCAACTTCCAGTCACCCTCAGAGGAGAAAGCGACGCTTGTGCCTTCAAGCACTGCACATTCGTGGTGGTCGACTGCCCCACGGCGTATAATGCCATCCTAGGCCGACCGGTCCTAATAGATTGTGGGGCCATAACCTCGATACGCCACTTATGCTTGAAGTTTCCATGCGACGATGGGCATATCGGCACCCTCCGAGGAGACCAACGAAGTGCACGAAGCTGTTATAACGTCTCCGTCCGATCTGTCTGCACGGTCCAGGAGACAGTTGCTGCCGTTCCTTTGGCGGAAGAATTACCAGAAGCTGGGGGTGCTCAAGGGGCATGCTTTGACGAACTCGACCCTAGAGTGGGGGTCCAGAGAGCGATAGAACCGATGGAGGAAGTCGAAGAGGTGATCCTCAACCTGGGAGATCCCACCAAAGTCATTCAGGTGGGGAAAAACCTTCCGTCGGCCATTCGAGAAAAGATCGTTGCCACTGTGAAGAATAATCAGGATATCCTGGCATGGTGCCACGCTGATATGACGGGGATTAATCCTAATGTTGCGTGCCACGCACTCAACATAGACCCATCTGCAACTCCAGTTCGCCAAAAGAGGAGGCCGTTAGACCCAGTGAGGGCCGAAGCCGTCAAAGCTGAAGTGGACAAGCTGATGTCCATAGGCTTTCTCCAGGAGTCACACTATCCCGTGTGGCTGGCCAACCCAGTTCTGGTCCCGAAACCCGATGGGTCCTGGAGAATGTGCATTGACTTCACGGACCTAAACAAAGCCTGCCCGAAAGATTGTTTCCCTCTTCCGCGAATCGATCAGATGGTAGACGCTACTTCCGGGTATGAACTCTTATCCTTCATGGATGCGTACTCCGGATACAACCAGATCAAGATGCATGTCGCGGACCAGGAACACACCAGCTTCCTCACGGACAAGGGTGTCTACTGTTACATGGTCATGCCTTTCGGTTTGAAGAATGCTGGGGCGACGTACCAGCGTCTAGTAAACAAGATGTTCAAGGACCAGCTGGGGAGGAACATGGAGGTGTACGTAGACGACATGTTGGTAAAATCCAAGACCTCCGGGGACCACAGTGACGACCTTGAGGAAGCTTTCGCCGTGATCCGAAAGTACGGAATGAAACTGAATCCGAAGAAATGTACTTTCGGGGTCTCATCTGGGAAGTTCCTCGGTTTCATTGTCAGCTCCCGCGGAGTGGAGGCCAACCCTGAGAAAATTAAGGCTTTCATAGATATGCCTTCTCCCCGGAAGCATAAGGATGTCCAAAGCGTTACCGGAAGGATAGCTGCTCTTAGCCGCTTCGTATCTAAGGCCACTGACAAATGTGTCCCCTTCTTCAATGTGTTGCGAGGAAACAAGAGGTTCGAATGGACCCCCGAATGCGAAGCAGCCTTCCAACACCTCAAGGAACATCTAACCCGAGCTCCCATTCTGTCCAAACCTGTCGAAGGAGAGGCGTTGTTCTTGTACTTAGCTGTGACAAAGCACGCCGTGAGTGCCGCTCTCATCCGGGAAGACGGCCGTATCCAGCTCCCTGTGTATTACGTAAGCAAGAGGTTACTGGACGCTGAGTCTAGATATTCAATGATCGAGAAAATCTCCCTCTGGTTGCTAATCGCTTCGCGGAAGCTAAGGCCCTATTTCCAGGCGCACAACATCAGAGTACTCACCAACCACCCTCTCCGACAAGTCTTGCAGAAGCCCGAGTCTTCTGGCAGATTGCTTAAATGGGCCATGGAACTGAGCCAGTTTGACATCCACTACCAGCCACGTGTTTCCATAAAAGGACAAGCTCTCGCGGACTTTATTGTGGAATGCTCAGGAATGAATGACCTCGCGGAAGATCCTGTCCCGGAACTTCCCACATGGAAGGTCTATGTAGATGGAGCCTCAAATGAAAAAGGAGCTAGAGCAGGGATCATTCTAATATCTCCCCAAGGACATCAGCTCCAGAGCGCCATCCGTTTTGCGTTCCCAGCATCCAACAACGAGGCAAAACACGAAGCCATGCTAGCTGGATTACAACTTGCCAGAGAAGTCGGAGCCCAAAAAATCGAAGTATACAGCGACTCCCTACTTGTGGTAAACTAGATATCCGGAGAATACCAAACGAAAGGCGAAAAAATGGCTGCCTACGTGTCTCTCTCCCGCGGCCTCCTACAGCATTTTAAAGGCTACCAAATTCGCCAGGTCCCCCGGGACCAGAATTCACTCGCGGACACGCTGGCCAAGCTTGCAACAGACCCGGAGATTGAACAATATGGCCTAGTCCCCATCGGGCACTTAGAAGCCCCCAGTACTGAGACACGGAGGGTAAACGCCATCATCGACCATTCCCATTCCTGGATAGGACCCATCCTCAGATTTCTCACCACCGGAGAGCTCCCCACTGATAAAGCTGACGCAAGAAAGCTCCGATATCAAGCTCCCCGATACGTGGTTATGGATGGAAAGCTTTACCGCAGGGGGTTGTCCATACCCTTCCTTAGGTGTGTTGCCGGAACCGAAATCAGCACCATCATCCATGAGATTCACGGAGGCTTCTGTGGCGACCATACCTCCGGGCTGAGCCTCTCCAAAAAGATCCTTCGACAAGGATACTTTTGGCCCACCATGAAGAAGGATTGTGTGGATTATGTCAGAAAATGTGAGCTGTGCCAGAGGTACGCCAAGGTTCCGCGAGCGCCGCCTACAGAAATTACCTTAATGACCAGCCCCTGGCCGTTCGCCGTTTGGGGCATTGACCTAGTAGGTTCCCTTCCAACTGGAAGGGGCGGAGTGAAGTATGCCATAGTCGCGGTAGACTACTTCACCAAATGGGCTGAAGTTGAACCTATGAACACGGTCACATCTAAGAAAGCACTGGACTTTGTCATCAGGAATATAGTGTGTCGTTTTGGGCTTCCACGAAAAATTGTGTCCGACAACGGGAAGCAATTTGATAGTGAACATTTCACGGACTTCTGTGCTTCGCATGGAATCATCAAAAGCTTTTCCGCAGTCGCCAGACCTCAAGCTAATGGGCAAGTGGAAGCAGTAAACAAAATCTTAAAGACCACGTTGAAGAAAAAACTCCAAGCATGCAGGGCTCACTGGCCGGAAGAGCTTCCGCGAGTACTTTGGGCCTATCGCACGACAGAGAGGACTTCGACGGGGCACACACCTTATTCCATGACCTTCGGTTGCGAGGCCGTCATCCCAGTAGAAACTATGATCCCCTCTCACAGGCAGGACACCTACGACCCTACCCGGAACCACGCCCTTCTCCAGGAGTCCCTGGACATGATCGATGAGCTCCGGGAGCAGTCACAGGTCCAACTCAAAATGTACCAAGGCAAGATAGCCCGACACTTCAACACAAGAGTCAAGAGCCGTACATTCGAAGTTGGGGACCTTGTCCTACGGAGAGTATTTCCTGCTACGCAGGACCCGGGAGTGGGAGTCCTCGAACCCAACTAGGAAGGCCCCTATGAAGTACAAGAAAAAGTGGGCCATGGGACGTATCACTTAAAGAGACTCGACGGATCTAAAGTCCCACGCGCCTGGAACGCGGAGCACCTCCGCCGTTACTATCAGTAGGCCCCGGACTATCTAGTCGAAAGTCCTTGGTGGACGTAGCAAAATGTAAAATGTGGAGATAATCCTCCCTGCTGTAAAACACATGCCTAATAGGCTAATTTAATAAAACACAGAGAGATTCACTCCGCTTTTTCTGCATTTTTTATCCCTGTGTTCAAAGCTGCGTTTTAACAAGTGACCACGCGGTCCGGAGACGTCCGGACCCCACGCTCACTTGGGGGGGTATACATGGCTAAGGCATAGCCATACGCCCCTTGAACAAAACATACACAGAACACCACTTATGTGCTAGCATTGTGTTTGAAATTTTTAAATTGTTAAGCTTAGGTTAATTTGTTGCCATGAACATACTTGCATTACGTGTCATGTGTGCATTATGTGTTTATGTGAAAATTGCCATTGAAATGTCTGCCATTATGCATCATGAAAATTATCTCCTGTGTAGCCCAGCGATGAACAGGACTGGGGGTTGGGGCACATTCAGAGAGCTACGCCGAAACACCCCCAACTTCCGGGCAAGTCCTTCAAAAAATATTCCGCGACCGCTGTAAAGCTTTGCTTCGCAAGCTCCAGCTCCGGGTCTCACAAAGTAAAGATGGCAAGATCCGTGACCGCTGTATGCTTTGCTTCGTAGGCTTCAGCTCCGGGTCTAACAAAATAATGCACGGTGAGCTCCTCGACCACTGCAAGCTTCGCTTCGCAAGCATCAGCTCCAGGAGCAGATATGATCGATCCCCCGATTACAGCAGGCCTTGCTTTGCAAAGCCCCTGCCCCGGGATCGCACATGGTTGGCGTGGCAATTTCCCCGACCATAATGAACCTTGCCTCGCAGGGCTTCGTGCCAAGCCCCTGAAGTCGGCCACCGTGGGGTTCGCAACGACAGTTAGTTTTGCTTCGCAAAGACCTAGCCCGAAGTCTAGCGATGCTCACCAAAAGAATTCCCGTTCTGGCACCATGGAACGGGTCACCCTAGCCATCCCAGTGGACGGTATAACTACAAGTCCCGAGATTGGCTATTTACCTTAGGAAGGCTGAGTACGATGAAAGAAGGAGTCTGGCCATTGGAACCAAGAATCCTCCGCACCTAGAAACTACGTGGGAAAAGACATAAGCTTTTGGAGCTTTAAGTTGGAAATGCTTAGGTTCTGGCCGTTGGAACCAGAACCTCATGCGCCCCTACGGCAGTTTCCATCGTATAAAAGTATCTATGCTAAACGCAAAGCTAAACAAAGAACTCGGCAAAAAAAGAATGAAAAATGCTATAATTATGGAAAATACGTCTATAATGAGAAAAGAGTACAGGGAGCTTCGCCCCAAAGGAAAAAACAAGTGAAAAATGATAATCAGTAAAGAATATTTTTTACAAATGATAAAACCCCTTCAAGCATTGGGGGTGGCTGCGGCTTCCACGACCGCGGCCTCGGGGACATCGGTTTCAACTGAGGACAGCGGAGTCGGCTCTTTGGAAGGAAGAACGGCATCACGGGCTGGATCAGAGGTCCCCGCCCCTTCAAGGACTTCTGCCTCAGGGGCTCCAGCAGGCTCGTCAATGTTGTAAGTTTGGACGTACACCTCTGGGCCTTGATCCCACACCTGTAGCTTCTCCCTCATGGCGCCGGAATCCTCTCCCAGATAGCCTAATACCTCCGGGTTCACTTTCCAGAGTTGATGCATGAGGACCACATGCGATATATTAATCGTCCTGTTCAGTACCACCTCGGCATCCTCCTTCTCCTTCAACCACTCCGCCTCGGAAGTTGCCAGCTGTGCCTCCGCGACAGCTAATTGAGCCCTCAGTTTTTCCATCTCGGCCTTGGAGGCATCTCGCTCTCCCTTAAGAGAATCATTCTCCTTGCGCTGCTCCTTATTTTGGTTCAGCACGGATTGCTTCTCGGTCACATGCCCCCTGGCAGTGAATTGCAAGGCTCCGATCTCTTTATCCTTCTCGGCGAGCCCCAACTCCAGCATAGACACGAGATCCCTGCTCCTCTTATGAAGTTGCTCCTCCTCGTGCAGCTTATTCTGAAGAGTGGAATATTCCTCTTGCAGCTTAAGGAGGAGATCATTTTTCGATTGCAAGCGGGCTTCCAAGGTATCCTTCTCCTCCCTAGCTTGGGATAGCTCTTCCCGGAGCTTGGAGTTTTCGGCCTTCAAGTCATCCGACCGCTGTTTGAACTCATTCTCTGCGCTGGCCCGGTACTCTCGATATTTGGCAAGATATTTCTTGTCCGCCTCTTCCTCAGCCGTGCGCCGGGCCTGGTCGATCTTCTCCGAAGCCTCCCCCCTTATGCTCTCGACCTATTGGGTCAGTTTCTGCTTCTCCGCCTCCAAGGCCTGGCGAGCCACCTGGCTCTCCTCCAGCTGAACCATAACTGCACCCACCTCCCGGAACAAGCGTTCCGCGATGAGAGAGGCCTGCAAGGAAAGACAACAGAATGAGTTAAGCAGAACCAAATGCACTAAGACAGATGATCCCAGAACACAACAACTGACAGCTTACCCCAGAAAGTTGCTGCTTTACGGCATGCGTCAGCAACAGCGGGTCCTTACTGCTACTGATGGCCCATTTCTCAGAATTGAGCTCGCACAAGCTCAGGGCCATGTCCTCCATCATCTCCGCTCCGAACGGCGCCAATGCACGTCCAAGCTTGGGCACCAGCCTCTTCCCCAAGGCCGGGCCATCCAAGACCGCTCCAGCCGGGTGAAGAGATATCACCCCTTCGGCCAACTCAGCTCTCTTCACGGCAGACAGGTTGTCTGCCCTTCCCTGAACAACAGCCTTCTCGGCCTCCAACCGCCTCTTCAAAAAATTATCAGCCCGTCTCACACCCTCCAGGAGGGTAGCGGGGAAACAGGTTGGTTTCTGAGGGAAGTGGAAATTCAGGCCAGGCGGCGGAAGGCTTGTTTGTTGAGAAAGTGGAAGAGGAGGAGAAGAAGGAGACCCCGAAAGGGTGGACTCCCTTTGGACCGGAGGAGGAGGTAGACGGGGTATTAGGGACGGTGGCGGAGTCACTACCGCCCTGGTTTGATGTTGCTGCTGATGTTGCTGTTGTTTCGGCTGCTGCTGTGGCGGTGTTGATTTTCTTTGTTGTTGTTGTTGATGTTGTTGTTGTTGTTGTTGTTGCTTTTGCTGCTGGGGTTGTGGTTGCTGCTGGGAGAGGGTAGTCTGGTGAGGACTGCGCGCGGCCCGGAGGTCTCTGTCACCTCCGGGGGAAGAATGTCTGAGGCGTTTCATCTTGTCGCCCTCAGCCTCTCCTCCAGGACGCTTGCTCACCCCGGTCGTTTTCGCGGGGAACACAAGACCTTCCCCATCGCTGCTGCTACTCGAGACCATCATGGTCTCGGAAGGCCCATCGGCAGGAGACTGCTCTACCTCCGGAGACACTTCCGCCTCGCCACTTGTCTTCTTGGGAGTGGCAGCTTTACCTCCCCTACCAGCTTTGGCCTCTCGTCCTTTCCCCTTGGACGGGTCCTGGCTGGTGGCAGCCTTCTTAATAAGTGAGGTAGCTCTCCCCAACATTTTTGCTTCGGGATGTTCTGCAAGAAATGTACGAAGCAAGGTTAACGAACCAACAAGCAAGGTGAGAAAAGATAAGCAGAAAACAAGACAATCAACAACATAAAAGCACAAACAAGTCCGCCAGCAGGGAACAAGGAACAATAAAGAGAAACGTTTGAGAGGGACGACCATGCACGAGAAACATGGATGGCCTTCCCCGAGCGAAACAAGACACCGCTTCCTGCTCCAGGAAGCTCCCGTACTCCTTGAAGTCCGGGAATGACATGCTGAGGGAAGAAGGGTCAACCATGGTGACACCTTCTGGCAGACTACCGTCACCCAAACATCCGAGGAGCTCATTTACCCTATCGCAATATCTGTCAAAGGGTATCCTATGCGGATCTAACCTAAGGAAGCGGGGATCGAACCCCATCTGGGAGGTCCGGGAGACCTCAGATAGGCTGGGGGTGTGAATCAATCGAAAGCTAGCCTTACCTATCCCGGAGGTGCCAGCTCCCAGAGTCCCTTCATTGGGGTAAGCCACGGCGTAGCGAGCCTCAATTTCTTCTTCCTCCGACTGGGGGTCGGGGAACCTCTCCGCCCAACTGGGGGACAAATTATTCTCGTCCTGGACTGCCTGGCAGATCACCTTGGACAGTTCCAGGGCAATCTGCTCCCGGACGTCAGCGGACACCTGACTTTGCCCCCTGCCACTCACTGGCCCAATATTTTGGAAGGAGGCGAGTAGCCCATACTCTCTCAGAGATTCGGTGGTCACAAGTCCTTCCACCTTCAGCTCTTCCTCCGAGAGCCCCTCGTAGAATTGCGACCTCCTTATCATCTCCGCACAGCGAGGCGTCCGTGGGATGGCTTCTGCAAAATTCAAACATGAGTATTAGAGATCCTCCCGAAAGGCAAACCAAACGTAAAGAAACAAAGTTGAAAAGGAGAGGAAGGAGCACTTACCAGGGACTTTGAAGTCCAAAGATAGGGCTGGCACCCTCTTCAGTGGGAAGCCAGTCATCAGGAACCAGTACTCCCGGAGATCTGGAACCCTCGCGGTATGACAGGTGGGACACATCACGTCCGGGTGCCTCTCCAGCCTATAAAATCCCACCTTGTCGGATGACCTCTCATGGGCTGAGACTTCAACCCGTAGAAGTACAGCACCTCCTCCGGGGTAGGAGCCTCCAGGTCCTGGGACTTGCAAAAGATGTACCACCCCGCTAGGAGCTTGTAGCTGGGGGCAATCAACTGGAAGGGGGAAATCCCCGCCTTCACACAGAAATTGGCAAAGTAACTTCTTAGGGGCAAGTGCGCCCCACACACTATGTGTGCCTAGCTCCAGGCACCAAAACCCTCGTGACTCTGACTAGCAGACTCACCCAGCACCGACAGACGGTGCCACATCAGGCCTGGGATGTTCTTCAGGTCTGCCTCTGAGGAGTACAGCTCCAGCATGCCGTAGTTCCTGAACAGGTTCGGCTTCTGGTCCATCTCCCAGATTGAGCTGTTGGTAGTCGGTGGGCTAGCCGCGACCACTTTTGTCTTTCCTTTCCCCTTTGCGCCGGCGACAGGGGAACCTCGCTCCTGGGCGGATTCAGCCTCTACCACAGCGATAGTTCGTTCCTTTGAGGTGTTCGTCACTGAACAAAAGAAACAAAGTAGAAAACACTCTAAGCAGTCAGCACCCTTGTCATACCCTAACGGTATCAAAGGCGTCGGGGAGAACCTCCCCGAAAACTGCTTGGAGAAGCTCCCACCGAGCTTGCCGAGGGGTTGGCACCAGGCCACCCGAAAGACAGCAAGGAACCAAACTCAAACTCCGAGCCTAAGCCCGCCGAGAGAAGTGTTTTTCCAGAGAAAGACACCCTAAAGGCGTTCACGCTTATGCCCTAAAACAGCAAACCAGAATAGCACAAGCAAAACGGGGAACAACTTTCCAAACGTCAATCGTCAAAGCATGCAAAAAGATTACTTATTAACTCACATCAGTCACATGCCTATCAAAGCCCTATTCACACATGCATAAAGATGACACCGGCAGAATACTCAACCCTAACAACTACCAACGATCTGAAGTTTAGAAGGAAATTTCAAAGTAAAAATACTTACTGGTATTCGAGTATTTGAAGATTGAGGGAGTAACCGGATCACTACACCGCACGAACACGTGAAGTGAAAGCTGCAAAGACAAGCAACGATTCAAACCTGGAACCTCGGCGAACATACCTACTGCCCAAAACGAAAGAAAAGTTTCTGGATTCCTTACCAAAAGAAGTGGCGAATTCGAAGGAACGGAAGCTTGGAAGCTTGAGAGTTCGAAGATGTGGGAATCTGAGAATCTGAAAGCTTGAGAATTTGAAAGCGTAAAGAGGAAGAAAGGTCCGTTCCCTCGTTTTTATAGCAGGAAAGAAGTCGTTTCGAATTCCTCAAATGGACGGTCCCGATCTTCCCATTCCGTGTGCATCAGATCCAACGGCTTGGGGTAAAGGACCGGTCCTATTTATGGCTCCTCGGATAGGAATAAAGTATTTATTTCCCATCATTGCACCATCTCGGGCCCAGCGTACCATTAAATACCGTCAAATCACCACTCAGACGCTTGACGCACGCGAACTCAGCCAATCACCTCACGCGCACGTCTTGGTCGCAGAGCTAGTCCCTGCATGACGCGTGGCCCCCACCATACTTGAGTGCTTGAGTTCAAACAGAAGAGATTTCCTTCTTTTTTTTTCGTACTAACACTCAGACGGGAAAAAGGAACTCTTCCAGGAACACGGGAGGTGACCCCTCGTCTAATCCAGAGACCCGAATACCCGGAGGATCGTACAAGCTCCAGGACCTCCCAAGCTCCGTGACCTTGGGGGGTAAATGTTATCCAGATTTCCGGATAGCGTTTAGATGGATAGCCTTCAGGAAGTAGAATTATCACAGTCCTTCACGGAGGGTGACCAGGGGTCGCGGATGGACAGGAAGGCTTCGCCTCTCCCGTTCAGTGTCTAGCACACGCTTTCAAGCAGCCGTAACCCGGAAGTTCGTCAATTCTCCCGGACTCCCGAAGGGATATCCTTCGGGGAAGGTCCTTCCAGGAGAAGCTCTTCAGGTTATCTTCGCAGATACAGTTCCGTGCTTCGCACGGAAGAAGACCAAGCGGTCGAGTTACGGAGGAGGCATAGTTGGGATGATATTCACCTGACACAGGATCCCGCCTGACACGCCTGACAGGTCAAGGCCGCACACATCCCAGCACGCCTAAGGGTACCTTTTCGCCTACTGTTCCGCTGACTGCCTGGAAGTGACGGCTGCCTTTTTCTATTTCCCATACTTTCCTGTAATTATACCTGCGTAGAGTCTTGTAGCCATGCTACTACAGTAATTGTATCCCCTATTTATGGCAGGTGTAATTAAGATTAAGGGGACAGAGTAAAACCCTAATAAAAAACCCTAGCTATAAAGACCATCTCATTTTACGATAGGAGGGACGGCCAAAAAATCACATAGCAAGAACTCTGCTAAAATCTCTCTAGCTTCATCTTCTCCAAGAGAACCCGAGAGAAACACTGTGAGGTTGTGGGGTTCTTGTACACCAGTTGTTTAACTGTAATTCTCTACAAGTATAATAACATCGACTCGTGGACTAGGGCTTGTTAACGCCTGAACCACGTAAAAACACTGTTTGTTTATTTACATTTCTGCACTTCTACAGTTCTTGTCTTTTTATTATTCCGTTCGTATCTGTTTCCGAAAAACTCGGTAAACATTGACTGATAAGTCTGTCTCTGTATAGATGACTAATAAGTTTATCTCTATGTAGATAACTTATAAGTCTATCCTTATTTAGATGACTGATAAGTCTATCTCTGTATAGATGACTAATAAGTCTATATTTGTATAGATGACTAATAAGTCTATCTCTGTATAGATGACTAATAAGTCTATCCTTATGTAGATGACTGATAAGTCAACCTCTCAATAGTTGACTAATAAGTCACTTTCTGAGATAGGTGACTAATGAGTCATACTCTGAATAGGTGACTAATGAGTCACACTCTGGATAGGTGACTAATGATCCACACTCTATATAAATGACTAATGAGTCACACTTTGGGCTATGCACCCTAATCAGATAAGTGACTAATGAATGAGTCACGAACTTGGGCTCAGCACCCACAGCCATGTGACGTTGCAGTCACCTGAGCTTTGTGGCCCTGACTCTAAGTAACTAGCCTTTAGACTAGACAAGCGCTTTTGTTTTCATCGAACATAAGCCTGGTCAAGAATTTCATGCTTATGATGATAATGCTTATGTTGATTAAATCTAATCTTTTCGACTGGCGTTAAACACGCTAATACCGCTCTTGTCTCATAATCCAATACCATACGACCAGTGCTCAGTACTACTACCGAACTTGACTAATGAGTCATAGATTCACAATCAATACTGACACCATTGTCGTTCCCTAACTAATAAGTCAGTGCTTCCTCAATGAGGTATTGCAAACAGACATGTATCATATGTCAAATATTCAGATATAAGGCATTTAGCATGCTTATTCAATAATTAGAAGCATAATTATAATCATGCACAATTACAGAGACTCAAGATCTAATCAATCTCATATTCAACATTCATGCCATGCCCTAATCTCATGTATCTTATGCATCACATGCTGGGTGCAGTTTTCTTACCATTGGTTCGAGCGAGAAATAAGTAAAAAACGACCCTTGAGAACAATCAATCCTTTGATTCCTTAGCGGTCACCTAGTCATAACCAAATATGGAAATCCATCAATAAAATCAATAATAAAAGGTTTTGAAACCCTGAGCCAAAAAACCCTCAAAATTACCTAAAAGAATGCCCTGGAAAAACAGGGTAGCACTACAGCGCTGCCTCCCAAGTGCTATGGCACTACAAGCAGAGCTGCCAAGCCTTGGACAGTGTTGTAGCGCCATAACAAGGGTGTTCTAGCTCTAGTTTTTCCCCTTCGAGTTCTCCAAAAACTGATTCCAAACCTCAACCAAACCCACAAATGAACCCAAAAACCAATTGTACAAGTCTTAGGCATCAAAACCCAATCAAACTTTCCCAAAAACCTCATTGAATCCCTAACTATGCAATCAAGGATTTCAACTGAAAACCAATTGAAAACAGAGCATGAACTAGAGATTTCATGCCTGAAACCTTACCTCAAACTCAGGATTAAACCCTCTTCAATGGCTGAACATAATCCTAAACCCTCTTGCCTTGATTCCCTAGCTTTAATCCTCAATTGGAGCTTCAAAATTTCAAAGGAAAGAGGAGAAAAAGATGTTCGGGAAGAAGAGGAAGAAATGTGCTTTGTTTTTGCTGCCTAAGCTTCCTTCTACAGCCTTCTAGTTGAATATATCCCTTGGTCAAATGACCAAAATGCCCCTAGGTTAAATAATTTCCTTTCAAGGCTAGCAAGGGAAAAATTGTCCTTTCCCGTCTATCTAGTTAATTATTGTTGACCCTCGTTTTGGTTAACGACACGAAGTCTAGAAAACGACAGAAAAATAATACAGAGCTTGACAAAACAATCTAATGGGAAATAAAGAACACAAAGGATTATAGTGGTTCGGCCCCAGTGATTGGTAATAACCTACGTCCACTTGATACTATTATTAGTATTGAGCTCCAAAGGTGTGATCAAAGAACTAGGGTTCCTGAGTTTCACAAACCTTAGAAGAAGAAAACAATACAAACAATGGATAATAGTAATATAATTCAGAAAAAGAGAAAAAGATCCCCTCCCTTGAGCTATTTCTTGTGTATTTATAGGCTCAAGAAGGGTTACATGAGTTGAGTAATAATATCTTTCCTTAATAAACGGATCTTCACGTCATAATAACTATACAGATTTACTCATAAATAAACAGAGTATACGACCAGGCTGGTCGTATATAAAACTTGAACTTCTCATACGGAAATATCTCTGGTCGATATGCGAGCAGTATCTCTGCCACGTGTCGGCCACGTGTCGAAATTTCTTCCCACGTCATCAACAGTTGTTTTTTTTATAAACAATTATAATTCATGTTCTCCAATTCTCATTATTCCCAATATTCTCAAATAGTAATAAATCACATACCATTACCCTATAATTCCCAGTAATGTACTAATCATCAAATTACCTCGAGACTCACCCCCAGCCTCGAAAATAACCCCGATATGACCAAACCACTAACTTGCATTCAAAGATCGTCTCATGCCGAATAGCTCGAACAAATCTACATTATAATGTGGCCTCAACATAAATCACCAACATGCATGAAAATATACAAATATGCCCTCAACAGGCCAAATTATGAAAATGTTGTTATAATGAAAAGTGGACCCACATGCATGCATTTATATCATATGATAATATAATTCACATAATCATTCATATAATCATTTGATTGCATAATATATCAATTATGGCCCTCTCGACCTCCTAATTAACGTCCTAAGCCTCATTAGGAAATTTGGGTCACTACAACAGTGTTCTCCAAGATTGACCTACGGTCAGGCTACCACCAATTAAGGATTAAAGAGGAGGACATACCAAAGACTATTTTCCGCACGAGGTATGGACACTATTAATTCCTGGTTATGTCGTTTGGGTTAACCAATGCCCTGCAACCTTTATGAATTTAATGAACAGGGTCTTCAAGGACTATTTGGACAAGTTTGTGATCATGTTCATTGATGACATACTGGTGTACTCTCAGTTAGAGATAGAGCACGAGCAACATCTAAGCCTGGTATTACAGCAGTTGGGGAAGCATAGGTTATATGCTAAGTTCAGCAAGTGTGAGTTTTGGCTACAGCCAGTAAAATTTATGGGTCATATTATCAGTAAGGAGAGGATTCTGGTTGACCCAAGCAAGATTGAGGTAGTGAGGGATTGGCCCAGGGCGAGAAGTGTACCACATATTAAAAGCTTTTCGGGATTGGCAGGGTACTATCAGCGGTTCATCGAGGGATTCTCTAGGATAGCCACACCATTTATCGAATTGATGCGTAAAAAGACTATGTATGTATGGATAGATAGGTGTGAGAATAGTTTTAAGGAATTGAAGCGGCGTTAGACAATGAGAAGTTTGTAGTCTACTGTGATGCTTCCAAACCAGGGTATGGGATGTGTACTGACACAAGCTGGAAAGGCAATAGCCTATGCATCAAGACAGTTGAAGGAATACGAGCAAATGCATCTCACACATGCTCTAAAATTGGCGGTGGTGGTATTTTCACTTAAGGATTGGATACATTATTTATATGGCGAGAAGTGCGAAATATACACTGACCATAAGAGTTTGAAGTACTTATTTACTTAGAAGGGTCTGAATATGCGTCAGAAACGTTGGATAGAATTAGTCAAGGATTACGATTGTGATATTCTATACCACCATGGGAAGGCCAATGTGGTGGCTGACGCGCTGAGTCGGAAAGGCCCAGGACAGTTATTCAGTTTGAGGCAGATATCAGACAAGTTAGCTGAAAAGATGACTAGAGTAGGTATAGAGTTGGTGGTTGGTCAGTTAGCCAACATCATTCTTCAGTCTACGCTCCTTGAGAGGATCAAGGAGGCACAGGGGGAGGATCCCCAGTTGAGTAAGTATAAGGAGGGCATCATAGCCAGAACGACTAAAGACTTTTCTATTTCGGAGATGGGATTAATGAAGTAGAAAGGCTGAATTTGTGTTAGGCGGGAGATTTTAGATGAGTCTCACACCACTCCCTATTCTATACATCCGGATACAATGAAGATGTACCAAGATTTGAGAACTTTGTATTGGTGGCCAGGGATGAAGAGGGATGTGGGGGATTATGTGGACAAGTGTTTGACTTGTCAGCAAGTAACGACTGAACATAAGAGGCCAGTAGGGTTGTTGCAGCCACTAGGGATTCCGGAGTGGAAATGGGAGCATATCACCATGGACTTCATGGTTGGATTACCGAAGACTATGGGACAAAATGATTCAGTGTGGGTGATTGTGGATAGGTATACCAAGTCTGCCCACTTTCTGCCTTTTAGGACAACTTATATTGTTATGTAGTATGCTGAATTGTATGTGAAGGAAATTGTGTGACTACATGGGGCTTCGAGGTTGATAGTATTCGACACGGACCCCACCTTCACCTCAAAGTTTTGGGAGAGCCTGTAGAAGGCTATAGGTACACAGATGCGGTTTAGTATCGCTTATCATCCTCAGACAGACGGACAGTCTGAGAAGACGATTCAGATACTGGAGGATATGTTACGAGCCTATGTTTTGGATTTTGGGGGATCTTGGAGTAAGTATCTCCATTTGATTGAATTTTTGTACAATAACAGTTATTAGGCGGCTATCAGAGTGGCTCCATATGAGATTTTATATGGGAGGAAGTGCAGATCACCCATTCATTGGAATGAGACGGGTGAGAGGAGATATCTAGGTCCTGAGCTTGTTCAGAGGACAAATGAGGCGATTGAAAAGATTAGAGCTCAAATGCTTGCCTCCTAGAGTCACCAAAAGAGTTACTCAGACTTGAGACGCAGAAGCGTAGAGTTTCAAGTCAGTGACCATGTGTTTCTCAGAGTGTCTCCCTTAAGAGGGGTGAAACGGTTTGATGTACGAGGCAAGTTGAGCCCTACGTTTGTTAGCCCTTTTGAGATTCTGGAACGGGTTGGAGAGGTAGCTTACAGATTGGTGATGCCTCTAACTATATCAGGGGTTCACAATGTGTTTCATGTATCCATGCTCCAGAAGTATGTATTAGATTCTACGTACGTGCTGAGTTATGAGAACTTGGAGCTGGATCAAGATTTATCGTATGAAGAAAAGCTGGTTCAGATTCTCGACTGGAAGGATAAAGTCTAACAGAGTAAGACCATCGCCTTAGTGAATGTTCTATGGAGGAACAACAAAGTGGAGGAGGCGACATGGGAACTTTAGACAGGTAAATTTCACTTTAGAACCTCCAACCTTCATCCAGGTAAATTTCTTCAACTTTTAAACCCTTTGAGATGCCATGCATACTACTTTTGAGTTCTGAAACTTTGTGTTCTTGGGTAAAAATTCATGAGGATTTTATGTATACCATTTGATGCTTGATAGGGTAGTGTAGTTTCGCTATGTAGGAGTTAGGAACCACTTTGATTGTTAGAATCATAGGTTTAGGGCGTAAAATCGAAGTAAAATTCGATTTTTAGGCTAGCTGAAAAACTAGGTTTTTCCCGCCCTTTTGGAGTTGAAAAAGCTTTTTCCAGGAAAACTTTTTACTTTCACTTTTTGATCCATTTTTCAAACTGTTCACATAAAACTTAGTGTTTCAGTTAGACTGCTGGTCTTAGACGTGAGCACCGTTATTCCGACTTTCAACATAAGCTCCCAGGCTGTGCGTCTTATCTCCTCCTTTCTCTATTTGCAGTTTACATGCAAGACCCATGGGGAGGAGAAAGACCTATCGACGACAACCTGCTAGCTCAACTGCTCGAGGACGTAGAACAACCTTCGTCATTGTTACCCGAAATTCCATTTTCTCGTGCCAATCCAAACAATTCCCCTGTCTTGACTCAAAATATGGCTCGCACCAAAACCAAAGCCCAGAAAAGGAGAACTTCCGATCCTTCTCATCAGCCTGCTCCTTCGGCTGATGCTCCCTTGAGCAGTGGTCGAGATGAAAATGCTCCCAACCCCAACATGCCATTCAGCCAAATGTTGAGTGGCACTTAGTCCATGAGAGCAGAGTGACGATCAGAATGATCGCCAATTATATAAGGAAATACAATCTCACAGGGGTGACTCTAGTCGGACCTAACCAAGACAAAAGGGAAAATCTGCTTGGAGGCATCTTCAGCGCCTGGTCGAAGTTTCATATCGAGGCAGGGGCTACCTTGCCTCTTCACTCATTTTTTCAGGGGGTGGCCAACTATTTTGGAGTTGCCCCCTTTCAAATAATGCCAAATGGATATAGGATGCTCGATGCACTCTATATCCTGTATAGCCATAAGAAATGGCCCGTGCCAACGTGTCATGAGGTCAACTACTTGTTTGACCTCAAATCCAACCCAAACCAAGAAGGCACGGGGTTTTTTCAATTCTGTCATCAGGAAACCGGGCGCACCTTTCTGACTGACACCACCCACATCTCAAATGTGGGGAGGTACTACTAGGAGTACTTCCTCACAACTGACATTATCGCAGAAAACCTGGCCTTCGCACAAGGAGGTAAAACTTTCGTATCACTGGCTATTACTCCTTCACTTAGTGTTCCCCTCCACATTTTCTTAAACTGTTAATGTCTTCCAGGCCCATGGCTGCGACCAGACCCAACTCCAGACACGGAGTTGAGATCGGTGCTCCTAGCCAGCATGACTGACGTAGAAAAGAGCGTCAAGTATCTGGATATATATTCTAACCTTAGGTTGGTTGGCCTCTTGACCCCTTAACCGGACACGAGGGTGCCTTCAGCAGGGAGTGCCTTTGCCGAGGAGGAACCTGAGCAGTGACCTCCAGCGTCACCTTCACGAAGGAGACCGGCTGGGGTCACGATCAGGGAACTTGCTGGCACTCCTCTAGCAGAGAGGCCCTCGGCCCCCTTGGGGAAAGGAAAAAAGAAGGCCACCAAGCCTGTCAAACTTTCTGACGATTCGTCGGATGATAATGGTACAGTTATTTTACTTTTAGACAATTTTCCAATTCCCTGTCATCTATTCGACGGGGACGGAAATTTTAAATATGCTCGACATTTAGGTCCAGACTTCTTCATGTCAAAGAGTGAGTATAAGACTAGTAGAGTCTATAGGATAACGACAAGTAATAATAGCTCGGGTATTTGACTTTGCAATCCTTCTTTGCTTCTTTTTCTGATGTAATGTACATGGTCATTCATGCTATCTCACTATTCAACTTTGTTCTTCTTTTTCAGACATGGAATCCGTCAATGTGTTTGACATCTACAGCACTCCTGAGGCTACCGCGGCTCCCCCGAGCAAGAAGAAAACCAGCAAGAGACACCACGGGGAGAGCAGCAAAGCACCTCAGGTGAAGAAGGCTCAAAATACAGGCCCTTCGGAGGATAGGCCCTCTGCCACCATAACTCCATCTTCTCCCCTCGAGCAGCAGACTCCTCCTGCTCCGGCCGGATCGACCCCTCCTCCCACGTCCCCGACCGACCAAACTCAGCACGATGATCCTGCTTCAACCGGGGGCGAGATGGTTGGTCGCGCCTTTAAACTGGTCAAGTAGAGGATTGCCAAGATTGTGAAGCACGGCTGCTGCCGAGAGGCAATGGCTGCTACAGAGACGATGGGAGTTGACCCGATCCTGAACCGTGCCTTGAACGAGTTCACCAGTGTAAGTCATCTCTTTATCCGGAAACAGGTCTTCTTTAGCTTTTTTTTTTGTCTAACTTCTATTTTGACTGCAGGCCATGCTGACCCTCACTGCCGACCGAATCCGCTTGGGTGCCATCACTGGGCAGGTCAGAACTTCGGAGCAACGACACGAGGATGAACTTAAAGTTGCTGAGGCCAAACATGCTGAACATCTGGCAGTGGTGGTTGAGGAGAAGGCCCAACTGGCTAAGGATTTGGAGGAGAAGCAGACGCCTCTGGAGAAATTTCGCGAGCAGAGGGACCAATTTAAGGAGTCCAACCGCTTTAACTTCTGGACGGCCCAATAGCTCGAGGTGGACTTGGTTGCGAGCAAGCAGGAGACCACTACTCTGGAGGGCCGGATTAAGGATTTGGAGAAGGCCAACGCCGGCAACATGGAAAGGTACAAGAATGCCACAATTCGATGCTTCTATGATTTCTGGAAGCACAATCAGGGTGCCAACTTCCACTACCTTCCCGGGAATGCGAGAGACGTCGAGCTTGCTTGCTGCGCTGCACAGCTGGCTGAGGAAGAAAGATCAAGGGTTCCTGCTTCCCCTAAAATCTCACTAGCCGCTGGGATGGACGGGGCAGACAACGAGGCTGCGGGTGTTGTCAACCAGAACCTTCCCCAAGATCCTCCAGCTCCTTAAAATCCTTGAGCTCCTTAGTCTTTTCTGTTTATGTTTCCTTTTTTCTTAACTACACGACCTATGGGTCGTGATGTAAAAACAATATAATTTTTGTTTGCTGCATGGGCAACTTTTACTTTTACTTGAATAATTACATCTGAGCAGTTACTGCTCGCGGTGTAAAAGGATTCATTTTGATATTATCATATATTTGCATATTATTATAACATATGTTCACATGACCAAACTTAGCATAGCACTTTGGTTTGATTTAACAAAATAACAAAATTTTGAAAAATACTCTAAGTGCCATAGCATGCTTTCACTTATTTTGCTCATGTGTTTACATACCTTTTAACGATATGCTTTGCTTACTTGTACCTTGTATGCCCCCCAAGTGATCGGGGAGCTTTAGGTCCTTGGTCACTTGCCTTGACTAGAACCTGCTCGAACATTATTGCTCGTAGCAATATGATTAGCATTATAATACAGCAAAACAACACACGTAATGAGCAAATACTTGTAATAAATACAATAGTTGGCAAGAAAGAATTGGCTGAGCACAGTCCATTTTATTTCTCGTAATAAATGGACTAAACATGTCTTTATGAGTGATCAATAAGATCTTACACTTTTCCGAAACTTGTAAAAAGTAAAATTTAGACAAGCCATTGGTAATACTTGCGCAGGTGTTCTCCATTCCAATAGCGAGGAACGAGATCTCCGTTTAAGCGGGAAAGTTTATAAGTGCCTCAGTGAAGGACTTCATCAATCTGGTAAGGTCCTTCCCAATTTGGCCCGAGTACTCCAGCAGCTTGGTTGCGAGTGTTAAGGAAAACTCTTCGGAGTACAAGGTCTCCAACATTGAATTTTCTTTCTCGCACTTTAGAGTTGAAATACCGGGAGACCTTCTGCTGGTATGCAGCTACTCGGAGCTGGGCTTGTTCACGCCTTTCATCAATCGAGTCCAAGGATTCCATCAGCAGCTGGCTGTTAGAATCTTGGTTGTATGTTAATCTACGGTACGAGGGTGGATCTAACTCGACAGGAAACATAGCTTCATACTTGTATGCCCAGGAAAACGGGGTATGACCTGTTGCTGTTCGATGGGAAGTTCTGTACGACCAATGGACTTCAGGCAACTATTCTGTCCATGCTCCCTTAGCTTCTTCAAGTCTTTTCTTTAGGGTATCCTTCAACGTTTTGTTAACTGCTTCGACTTTCCCATTCGTCTGGGGATGAGCGATAGAAGAAAAGCTTTACATAATATCATGATGTTTGCAGAAGTCCGTGAATAGATCACTGTCAAACTAGGTGATGTTATCTGAGACTATCTTCTTTGGTAATCCATAGCGACAAAAGATGTCTTTTACTACGAAGTCAAGCACTTTCTTGGTCGTTATGGTTGCGAGTGGCTCAGCCTCGACCCATTTGGTGAAGTAGTCGACGGCAACCAATGCGTATTTTACTCCACCCTTTCCTGTAGGCAAGGATCCGATTAGATCTATTCCCCAAACAGCGAAGGGCCATGGAATATGCATTTGCTTTAACTCGTTGGGAGCTGCTCGTGGGATTTTAGAAAATCTCTGACACTTGTCACATCTTCTCACGAACTCTATTGAGTCTTCATTCATAGTTGCCCAGAAATATCCTTGCCTTAGGATCTTTTTTGACAGGCTTTGCCCCCCAGCGTGGTCCCCACAAAAACCTTCGTGCACCTCTTTCATTAACTCTTTGGATTTCTCCTTTGTAACTCATGTGAGAAGTGGCGGTGAGTATCCCCTTCGGTATAGGATTCCATCGACCAGGATATACCTAGCAGCTTGCCGATGAAGGGTCCTAGCTTTGTTTCTGTTTGCTGGTAGCGCGCCGCTTGACAGATACTCTACGTATGGTGCCATCCATGTATCCTCCATCTGGATGACCAGAATGGTTTTTGCTACTTGGATGCTTGGTACTGATAGTTGCTCGACTGGCACTATGTTGAGAGTATCAACATCTTTTGCACTTGCCAACTTCGCCAAAGCGTCTGCGTTGGAATTCTGATCGCGAGGTACTTGCTGGAGACTGTATCTGTCGAATTGGGCTAACAAATCCTTTGCTTTGTTCAGATAGGCGACCATCTTCAAACCTCGCGCCTGATACTCCCCCAAGACTTGGTTCACCACCAGCTGAGAATCACTATAGATGTCAAGCACGTTTATGTTCATTTCATTGGCTAATCGCAGTCCAGCGAGTAATGCTTCATATTCAGCCTCATTGTTAGAAGTAGTGAAGTCAAATCTAATTGCACAGTGAAATCGATGCCATTCCAGCGTTATCAATATCACTCTTGCTCCTGCGTGGGATTCGTTAGATGAACCTTCTGCGAAAAATTTCCATTAGGGTGCTTGGATTTGACATTGAGGTTCGCTGGGCTTCTCAATCTTCTCACCACCCGCGGGCTATGTGAATTCGGCGATGAAGTCGGCTAAGGCTTGTCCTTTTATCGCTGCTCGCGGCAGGTAAGATATGTTGAACTGGCCGAGTTCGACTGCCCACTTTTGTAACCTTCCGGCAGCCTCTGGCTTTTGTAGGACTTGCCGAAGAGGCTTGTCGGTCAATACCCTAATCGGATGAGCTTGGAAGTAAGGCCGCAGCTTCTTAGAGGCCAAAACTAAGCAATAGGATAAACTTTCGATGGGGGGACACCTCAATTCTGCTCCGATCAACCTTTTTCTTACGTAATAGACAGCCTTCTGCACACCTTCGTCTTTTCTTACAAGAACAGCACTAGCAGCGTAATCCGTGATTGACAGGTAGATGAACAAAGTCTCTTTATCGAGCAGTTTTGACAGGATGGGTGGTTGCGCCTTATGCGTTTTTAGTGCTTGAAAAGCCTGTTCGCATTCATCTGTCCATTTAAATTTCTTATTTCCTCTGGGTAGATTGAAAAATAGGACGCACTAGTCTGTTGATTTTGAAATAAATCTACTTAGAGCAGCAATCCTCCCAGTCAGGCTTTGGACATCCTTAATCTTCACTGGCAACTTCATCTCGATCAGGGCTTTTATTTTCTCGGGATTAGCTTCAATTCCTCTTGAGTTAACTATAAATCCCAAGAACTTCCCTGATCCTACTCTGAAGGAGCATTTAAGGGGATTTAGCTTCATCCTGTATTTATTCAGGACATTGAAGCATTCCTGCGAATCCCTTACATGCCCTTCTACTTTATTCAACTTAACTAGCATGTCATCGACGTAAACCTCCATGTTTTTACCGATCAGCTCCTTAAACATGTGGTTGATGAGTCTCTGGTAAGTTGCACCAGCGTTTTTCAAACCAAAGAGCATCACCTTGTAACAGTAGAACCTTGTATCAGTTCGAAAGCTAGTGTGATCCTCATCAGGGGATGCATACTTATTTGATTATACCCAGAGTATGCATCCATGAATGAGAGGATCTCGTGTCCTGCAGTGGCATAGACCAGTTGGTCGATCCTTGGGAGTGGGAAACAGTCTTTGGGGCAGGCTTTATTTAGGTCTGTAAAATCCACGCATGTACGCCACTTGCCATTCGGCTTGGGCATGAGTACAGGATTAGAGACCCACGATGGATAAAACGCCACCCTGATGAACCCATTCTTCTTCAGCTTCTCGACATCCTCTTTCAAGGCCTTTGATCTGTCTTTGTCGAGCATCCTTCTTTTTTGTTACACTGGTGGAAAGCTTTTGTCGATGTTCAAGACATGGCTGATGACTGCAGGATCTATCCCGACAATGTCTTTATGCGACCAGGCAAAGACATCTTGGTTCCTCCTTAAGAACTCCACCAATGCTTGTTTTGTTGTTGTCTTTAAGTTTTTACCGACTTTCACAACTCTGGTTGGATTTTCCTCATCGAGTTGGACCTCTTCAAGGTCCTCGATGGGTCCCACTTCTTCTTCAAAATCCCCAAAGCGAGGATTTAAGTCTCTATCCTCACTTTGGGCAACACCCTATTTGGTGAGATTATCACCTAAGCGGGCTTGAACATCAGTCGCCATTTGCAACTCCTTCCCAATGGCATCTCTCGACACACCCTTCTTTGCCTTGGTGATCAAGGCATTGTAGCACTCTCTTGCTTCCCTTTGATTTCCCAACACGCATCATACCCATGTGTTTACCGAGCTTTTCGGAAACGAATACAAACAGAATGATAAAAATATAAGAACTGTAGAAGTGCTGAAATGTAACTAAACAAACAGTGTTTTTACGTGGTTCAGGCGTTAACAAGGCCTAGTCCACGAGTCGATGTTATTATACATGGAAAAGGTTACAGTAAGATGGCTGGTGTACAAGAACTTCACACACTCACAGTGTTTCTCTCGGGTTCTCTTGAAGAAGATGAAGCTAGAGAGATTTTGGTAGAGTTCTTGCTATATGATTTGTTCGCCATCCCCCTTCTTGTAAAATGAAGGGGTCTTTATAGCTAGGGCTTTGGATTAGGGTTTTTCTCTACGTACATGAGTCTTAATTACACCAGCCATAAATAGGGAATACAATTACTGTAGTAGCATGGCTACAAGACACTATGTGGGTATATTTACGTGAAAGTATGGGGAAAACACAAAGTCAGCCGTCTTTTCCAAGTTGTCAGAGGAACAGTAGGCGAAAAGGTACCCTTAGGCGTGCTGGGATGTGTGCGGCTTTGACCTGACGGGCGTGTCAGGCGGGATCCTGTGTCAGGTGGATATCATTCCAAATATGCCTCCTCCAGGACTCGACCGCTTGGTTTTGTTCTGTGCGAGGCACGGAACTGTTTCCGCGGAGACCACTCGAAGAGCTTCTCCTGGAAGGGGCTTCCCCGAAGGACACCTCTTCGGGAGTCCGGGAGAGTTGACGAGTTTCCGTGTTGTGTTTGCTTGGAAGAGTAATCCGGACACTAAATAGGAGAGGCGAAGCCTTTCTGCCCATCCGCGAGCTCTGGTCACCTACCGTGAAAGACATCGATAATTCTGCTTCCCCGAGGACATCAATCTAAACGCTATCTGGAAATCTGGATAACATTTACCCCCCAAGGTCACGGAGCTTTGAGAGATCCGGGAGCTTGTACTGTCCTCCGGGTATTTCGGTCTCTTAGATTAGGCGAGGGGCCACCTTCTGTGTTCCCGGAGGGGTTCCTTTTTCCCGCCTGAGTGTTAGTATGAAAAAGAAAGGGAATTTCTTCTGTTTGAACTCAAGTACTCAAGTGCGGTAAGGACCACGTGTCATGCTGGGAATGGTTCTGCGACCAAGACGTGTGCGTGAGGTGACTGGTAGAGTATGCGTGCGTCAGTCATCTGAGTAATGATTTGACGGTTTTTAATGGTACTCCGGGCCCGAGGTGGTGTAATGATGGGAAATAAATACTTTATTCCCATCCGAGGAGTCATAAATAGGATCATCGCTTCATCTCCAGCCGTTGGATCTGATGCACACGGAATGGGAAGATCGGGACCGTCTATTTGAGGAATTCGAAACGACTTCTTCCCTGCTATAAAAACGAGGGAAAGGACCTTTCTTCCTCTTTACGCTTTCAAATTCTCTATCTTTCGGATTTTCAGATTTCCAAACCTTCGAACTCTCAGGCTTCTCAGCTTCCGTTCCTCCGAACTTGCCACTTCTTTTGGTAAGGATCTGGAAACTTTTCTTTTGATCTGGCAGTGAGTTTATTCGCCGAAGTTCATGGTTTGAATTGCCGTTCGTCTTTGCTGCTCTTACTCCTCGCGATCGTGTTGTGCAGTGATCCGGTTACTCCTTCAACCTCCAACTACCCGCATATCAGTAAGTATTTCTACTTTTCTCTTTCCTCCCAAACCTTAGGTTGTTGGTAGTTGTTAGAGTTGGGGGTTTCTGCCATTATCGCGTATGTGCATGCGTGAATAGGGCTTTGGTAGGCATGTGATTGATGTGAGTCGATAAGTAGCCTTTTTTGCATGCTTTGACGATTTGCGTTTGGAAAGTCGTTCTTTGTTTTGCTGTTTTAGGGCATAAGCATGAACGCCTTTAGGGTGTCTTTCTCTGGAAAAACACTTCTTTTGGTGGGCTTAGGCTCGGAGTCTGAGTCTGGTTCCTTGCTGCCCCTCGGGTGGCATGGCGCCAATCCCTCGGTAAGCTCGGTGGGAGCCTCTCCAAGCAGTTTTCGGGGAGGGTCTCCCCGACGCCTTTGATACCACTAGGGTATGACAAGGGTGCTGACTGCTTAGAGTGTTTTCTTCTTTCTTTCTTTTGTCCAGTGACGAACATCTCAAAGGAACAACTCCTTGCTGTGGGGGAGGCTGATTCTGCCCAGGAGAAGGGTTCCCCTGTCGCTGGTGCAAAGGGGAAAGGAAAGGCGAAAGTGGTCGCGGCTAGCCCACCGACTTCTAATAGTTCAATCTGGGAGATGGACCAAAAGCCGAACCTTTTCAGGAATTATAGCATGCTGGAGCTGTATTCCTCCGAGGCAGGCCTGAAGAACATCCCAGGTCTGATGTGGCACCGTCTGTCGGTGCTGGGCGAGTCGGCTAGCCAGAGTCACGAGGGCTTTGGTGCCTGGAGTTGGGCACACATAGTGTGTGGGGCGCACTTGCCCCTAAGGAGTTACTTTGCCAATTTCTGTGTGAAGGCGGGGATTGCCCCCTTCCAGTTGATTCCTCCCAGCTACAAGCTCCTAGCGGGGTGGTTCATCTTTTGCAAGTCCCGAAAACTGGAAGCTCCTACTCCGGAGGAGGTGCTGTACTTCTACGGGTTGAAGTCTCAGCCTATGAGGGGTCATTCAGACAAGGTGGGGTTTTACAGGCTGGAAAGGCACCCAGACGTGATGTGTCCCACCTGTCATACCGCGAGGGTTCCAGACCTCCGGGAGTACTGGTTCCTGACGACTGGCTTTCCGCTGAAGAGGGTGCCGGCCCTATCTTTGGACTTCAAAATCCCTGGTAAGTGCTCCTTTCTCTCCTTTTCAACTTTGTTTCTTTGCGTTTGATTTGCTTTTTGGGAGGATCTCTAATGCTTGTATTTGAATTTTGCAGAAGTCGTTCCGCGGACACCTCGCTGTGCGGAGATGATAAGGAGGTCCAAGTTCTACGAAGGGCTTTCGGAGGAAGAGCTGAAAGTGGAGGGACTTGTGACCTCCGAATCTTTGAGGGAGTATGGGCTACTCGCCTCTTTCCAAAACATCGAGCCAGTGAGTGGCAGGGGGCAAAGTCAGGTGTCCGCTGACATCCGGGAGCAGATCGCCCTGGAGCTGTCTAAGGTGATCACCCAAGCAGCCCGGGACGAGAATACTTTATCTCCTAGTTGGGCGGAGAGGTTCCCCGACCCCCAGCCGGAGGAAGAGGAGATCGAGGCCCGCCACGCCGCGGCTAACCCTAACGAAGGGGCTCCGGGGGCTAGCACCTCCGGGAGAGGTAAGACTAGTTTTCGATTGATCCACACCTCCAGCCTGTCTGAGGTTTGCCGGACCTCTCAGATGGGGTTCGATCCCCGATTCCTTAGGCTAGATCCGCGTAGGATACCCTTTGACAGATATTGCGATAGGGTAGATGAGCTCCTCGGGTGTCTGAGTGACGGTAGTCTGCCAGAAGGTGTCATCATGGTTGACCCTTCTTCCCTCAGCATGTCATTCCCGGACTTCAAGGAGTACGGGAGCTTCCTGGAGCAGGAAGCGGTGTTTTGTTTTGCTCGGGGAAGGCCATCCATGCTTCTCGTGCATGGTCGTCCCTTTCAAACTTTTCTTTTTCTTGTTTCTTGTTCCCTGCTGGCGGGCTTGCTTGTGCTTTTATGTTGTTGATTGTCTTGTCTTCCGCTTATCTTCTTTCTCATTGCTTGTTGGTTCGCTAACCTTGCTTTGTATGTTTCTTGCAGAGTATCCAGAAGCCAAGATGTTGGGGAGGGTTACTTTGCTCATTAAGAAGGCTGCCACCAGCCAAGACCCGTCCACGGGGAAGGGACGGAAGACCAAGGCTGGTAGGGGAGGTAAAGCTGCCACCCCCAAGAAGGCAAGTGGCGAGGCGCAAGCGTCTCCGGAGGTAGAGAAATCCCCCGCTGACGGGCCTTCCGAGACTATGATGGTCTCGAGTAGCAGCAGCGACGGGGAAGGGCTTGTGTCTCCCGTGAAGACAACTGGGGTGAGCAAGCGTCCCGGAGAAGATGCTGAGGGTGCTAATAAGAAACGCCTTAGACACTCTTCTCCTGGTCGAAGGCAACAACAACAGCAACGACAGCAACCACAACTACAACAACAGCAGCAACAAGAACAACAGAGGCGATCACCAACGCCACAGCGGCAGCAACAACAACGTCCAAACCAGCAGCAGCAACAAGGGCAATTACTTCCGCTGCCGCAGCAACAAAAGCAACAGACCGGGGCCTTAATACCCCGGCTGCCTCCTCCTCCGGCCCAAAAGGGGTCCACCCTTTCGGGGTCTCCTTCTCAGCTAACAAACCTTCCTCTGCCTGGCCTGAAGTTCCACTTCCCTCGGAAGCCAACCAGTTTCCCCGCTGCCCTCCTGGAGGGTGTAAGACGGGCCGATAGTTTTTTGAAGAGGCGGTTAGAGGCGGAGAAGGCTGTTACTCAGGGAAGGGCGGATAACTTGTCTGCCGTGAAGAGAGCTGAGCTGGCCGAGGGGGTGAGATCCCTTCACCCGGCCGGGGCGGTTTTGGATGGCCCAGCCTTGGAGAAGAGGCTGGTGCCTAGGCTCGGACGTGCATTGGCGCCATTCGGAGCTGAGATGATGGAGGACATGGCCCTGAGCTTGTGTGAGCTCAATTCTGAGAAATGGGCCATCAGTAGCAGTAAGGATCCACTGTTGCTGACACACGCTGTGAAGCAACAACTGTCCGGGGTAGGCCGTCAGTTGCGTTTTGGGATCACTTGTCTTAGCACATTTGGTTCTGCTTAACTCATTCTGTTATCTTTCCTTGCAGGCCTCTATGATCGTGGAACGCTCGTTCCGGGAGGTTGGCGCAGTTCTGGTTCAGCTGGAGGAGAGCCAGCTGGCTCGCCAGGCCTTAGAGGCGGAGAAGCAGAAACTGACCCAACAGGCCTTGGAGGCTTCGGAGAAGATTGATCAGGTCCGGCGCACGGCTGAGGAAGAGGCGGACAAGAAATATCTCGCCAAATACCAAGAGTACCGGGCCAAGGCAGAGAATGAGTTCAGTCAGCGGTCGGATGAGATGAAGGCCGAAAACTCCAAACTCCGGGAAGAGCTGTCCCAAGCCAGGGTGGAGAAGGATACCTTGGAAGCCTGCTTGCAAGCGAAAAATGATCTCGTCCTTAAGCAGCAAGGGGAATATTCCACTCTTCAGAATAAGCTGCACGAGGAGGAGCAACTTCACAAGAGGAGCAGGGATCTCGTGTCTATGCTGGAGTTGGGGATCGCCGAGAAGGATAAAGAGATCGGAGCCTTACAATTCACTAGCAGGGGGCATGTGACCGAGAAGCAATCCGTGCTGAACCAAAACAAGGAGCAGCGCAAGGAGATTGATTCTCTTAAGGGAGAGCGGGATGCCTCCAAGGCCGAAATGGAAAAATTGAGGGCTCAACTAACTGTCGCGGAGGCACAGCTGGCAACCTCCGAGGCGGAGCGCTTGAAGGAGAAGGAGGATGCTGAGGTGATACTGAACAGGACGATTAATATATCGCATGTGGTCCTCATGCATCAACTCTGGAAAGTGAACCCGGAGGTACTAGGCTATCTAGGAGATGATGCCGAAGCCATGAGGGAGAAGCTACTCGTGTGGGATCAAGGCCCACAGGCGTACGTCCAAACTTACAACATTGACGAACGTGCTGGAGCCCTTGAGGCGGGAGATCCCGGAGAGGCGGGGACCTCTGAACCTTCCCGTGACAAAGTTCCGCCTTCCAATGAGCCGACTCCGCCAGCCTCAGTTGAAGCTGATGTCCCCGAAGCCGTGGTCGTGGAAGCTGCAGCTACCCCCAATGCTTGAAGGGGTTTTATCTTTGATTATTTTTCATTTTGAGTTTTTCATTGCGTACATATTTGCCATAATTATAGCATTCTCTTTTCTTTTCTGCCGAGTTCTTTATTTATCTTTGCGCTTAGGGTAGACTTTTATACGGTAGAAACTGTTGTAGGGGTGTATGAGGTTTTGGTTCCAACGGCCAAAACCTATGCACTTCCCACTTGAAGCTCTAACGGCTGATGTCTGTTCCCACGTAGTTTCTAGGTTACGAAGGTTTCCTAGTTCCAACGGCCAGGCTCCTTTCACCGTATTTTAGCTTTCCTAAGGCAGATAGCCAATCCCGGGACTTGTAGTTATACTGTTCGCTGGGATTGCTAAGGTGAGCCGTTCCATGGTTTGGAACGGGAGTTCTTTTGGTGAGCGTCGCTAGACTTAAGGTTAGATCTTTGCGAAGCAAAACTAACCGTTGTTGCGAACCTCATGGTGGCTGACTTCAGGGACCTGGCATGGAGCCCTGCGAGGCAAGGCTCGTTGCCGTCGGGGAAATCGCCACGCCCACCAGGTGTGATCTCAGAGCAGGGGCTTTGCGAAGCAAGGCCTGCTGTGAGTGGTGGATCGACCATGTCTGCTCCTGGAGTTGAAACTTGCAATGGTCGAGGAGCTCGCCATGCATTATTTTGTGAGATCCGGAGCTGGAGCCTGCGAAGCAAGGCTTACAACGGTCGCGGATCTTGCCATCTTTCGCCTTGCAAGACCCGGAGCTGGAGCTTGCGAAGCAGAGCTCTACAGCGATCACGGGTCTTGCCATCTTTCGCCTTGCGGGACCCGGAGCTGGAGCTTGCGAAGCAAAGCTCTACGGCGATCGCGGATCTTGCCATCTTTCGCCTTGCGGGACCCGGAGCTGGAGCTTGCGAAGCAAAGCTCTACAGCGATCGCGGAGTATTCTGCAAAGGACTTGTCAGGGAGTTGGGGGTGTTTTGGCGTAGCTCTATGAACGTGCCTCAACCCCCAGTCCTGTCCATCGCTGGGCTACACAGGAGATAATTTTCATGATACATAATGGCAGGCATTTCCATGGCAATTTTCACATAAGCACATAATGCACATATGACACGTAATGCAAGCATGTTCATGGCAACAAATAAACCTAAGCTTAACAATTTAAACATTTCAAACAATTTAAAAATTTCAAACATAATGCTAGCACAATAGTGGTGTTCTGTGTACGTTTTGTTCAAGGGGCGTATGGCTATGCCTTAGCCATGTATACCCCCCCAAGTGAGCGTGGGGTCCGGATGTCTCCGGACCTTGTGGTCACTTGTTAAAATGCAGCTTTGAACATAGGGATGAAAAGTGCAGTAAAAGCGGAGTGAATCTCTCCATGTTTCATTACATTAGCCTGCTAGGCGCGAGTTTTACAACAGGGAGGATTATTTTCATACTTTTCACTTTTGCTAATTTCACCAAGGACTTCCGACTAGATGGTCCGGGGCCTACTGGTAGTAACGGCGGAGGTGCTCCGCGTTCCAGGCGCGCGGGACTTTAGATCCGTCAAGTCTCTTTAAGTGATACGTCCCATGGCCCACTTTTTCTTGGACTTCGTAGGGGCCTTCCCAGTTGGGTCCGAGGACTCCCACTCCCGGATCCTGCGTAGCAGGAAATACTCTCCGTAGGACAAGATCCCCAACTTCGAATGTACGGCTCTTGACTCTCGTGTTAAAGTGTCGGGCGATCTTGCCTTGGTACATTTTTAGTTGGACCTGCGACTGCTCCCGGAGCTCTTCGATCATGTCCAGGGACTCCTGGAGAAGGGCGTGGTTCCGGGTAGGGTCGTAGGTATCTTGCCTGTGAGAGGGGATCATAGTTTCTACTGGGATGACGGCCTCGCAACCGAAGGTCATGGAATAAGGCGTGTGCCCCGTCGAAGTTCTCTCTGTTGTGCGATAGGCCCAAAGTACTCGCGGAAGTTCTTCCGGCCAGTAAGCCTTGCAGGCTTGGAGTTTTTTCTTCAACGTGGTCTTTAATATTTTGTTTACAGCCTCCACTTGCCCATTAGCCTGGGGTCTGGCGACTGCGGAAAAGCATTTGATAATTCCATGCGAAGCACAGAAGTTCGTGAAGTGTTCACTGTCAAATTGCTTTCCGTTGTCGGACACAATTTTTCGTGGAAGCCCAAAACGACACACTATATTCCTGATGACAAAGTCCAGTGCTTTTTTAGATGTGACCGTATTCATAGGTTCGGCTTCAGCCCATTTGGTGAAGTAGTCTACTGCGACTATGGCATACTTCACTCCACCCTTTCCAGTTGGGAGGGAACCTACTAGGTCAATGCCCCAAACGGCGAACGGCCAGGGGCTGGTCATTAAGGTAATTTCTGTAGGCGGCGCTCGCGGAACCTTGGCGTACCTCTGGCACTGCTCACATTTCCTGACATAATGCACACAATCCTTCTTCATGGTGGGCCAGAAGTATCCTTGTCGAAGGATCTTTTTGGAGAGGCTCAGCCCGGAGGTATGATCGCCACAGAAGCCTCCGTGAACCTCATGGATGATGGTGCTGACTTCGGTTCCGGCAACACACCTAAGAAAGGGTATGGACAACCCCCTGCGGTAAAGCTTTCCATCCATAACCACGTATCGGGGAGCTTGATACTGGAGCTTTCTTGCGTCAGCTTTATCAGTGGGGAGCTCTCCGGTGGTGAGAAATCTGAGGATGGGCCCTATCCAGGAATGGGAATGGTCAATGATGGCGTTTATCCTTCGTGTCTCAGTACTGGGGGCTTCTAAGTGCCCGATGGGGACTAGGCCATACTATTCAATCTCCGGGTCCGTTGCAAGCTTGGCCAGCGTGTCCGCGAGTGAGTTCTGGTCCCGGGGGACCTGGCGGATTTTGTAGCCTTTGAAATGCTGCAGTAGGTCGCGGGAGAGAGACACGTAGGAAGCCATTCTTTCGCCTTTCGTCTGGTATTCCCCGGATATTTGGTTTACCACAAGTAGGGAGTCGCTGTATACTTCGATTTTTTGGGCTCCGACTTCTCTGGCCAGTCGTAATCTAGCTAACATGGCTTCGTGTTCTGCCTCGTTGTTGGATGCTGGGAACGCAAAACGGATGGCACTCTGGAGCTGATGCCCTTGGGGAGATATTAAGATGACCCCTGCTCCAGCTCCCTTTTCATTCGAGGCTCCGTCTACGTAGACCTTCCAGGTGGGAAGTTCCGGGACAGGATCTTCCGAGAGGTCGTTCATTCCCGAGCATTCCACAATAAAGTTCGCGAGAGCTTGACGTTTTATGGAAACACGTGGTTGGTAGTGGACGTCGAACTGGCTCAGTTCCATGGCCCACTTAAGCAATCTGCCAGAAGACTCGGGCTTCTGCAAGACTTGTCAGAGAGGGTGGTTGGTGAGTACTTTGATGGTGTGCGCCTGGAAATATGGCCTTAGCTTCCGCGAAGCAATTAGCAAGCAGAGGGAGAGTTTCTCGATCATTGAATACCTGGACTCGGCGTCCAGTAACCTCTTGCTTACGTAATACACAGGGAGCTGGATACGGCCATCTTCCCGGACAAGAGCGGCACTTACTGCGTGCTCTGTCACAGCTAAGTACAAGAACAACGCCTCTCCTTCGACAGGTTTGGACAGAATGGGAGCTCGGGTCAAATGTTCCTTGAGGTGTTGGAAGGCTGCTTCGCATTCGGGGGTCCACTCGAACTTTTTGTTTCCTCGCAACACGTTGAAGAAGGGGATACACTTGTCAGTGGCCTTGGATACGAAGCGGCTGAGAGCAGCTATCCTTCCGGTAACACTCTGGACATCCTTATGCTTCCGGGGGGAAGGCATATCTATGAACGCCTTAATTTTCTCAGGGTTGGCTTCCACTCCGCGGGAGCTGACAATGAAACCGAGGAACTTCCCAGACGAGACCCCGAAAGTACATTTCTTTGGATTCAGTTTCATTCCGTACTTTCGGATCATGGCGAAAGCTTCCTCAAGGTCGTCACTGTGGTCCCCGGAGGTCTTGGACTTTACCAACATGTCATCCACGTACACCTCCATGTTCCTCCCCAGTTGGTCCTTGAACATCCTGTTTACTAGACGCTGTTACGTCGCCCCAGCATTCTTCAAACCGAAAGGCATGACCACGTAGCAGTAGACACCTTTGTCCGTGAGGAAGCTGGTGTGTTCCTGGTCCGCGACATGCATCTTGATCTGGTTGTATCCGGAGTACGCATCCATGAAGGATAAGAGTTCGTACCCGGAAGTAGCGTCTACCATCTGATCGATTCGCGGAAGAGGGAAACAATCTTTCGGGCAGGCTTTGTTTAGGTCTGTGAAGTCAATGCACATTCTCAAGGACCCATCGGGTTTCGGGACCAGAACTGGGTTGGCCAACCACACGGGATAGTGTGACTCCTGGAGAAAGCCTATGGACATCAACTTGTCCACTTCAGCTTTGACGGCTTCGGCCCTCACTGGGTCTAACGGCCTCCTCTTTTGGCGAATTGGAGTTGCAGATGGGTCTATGTTGAGTGCGTGGCATGCAACATTAGGATTAATCCCTGCCATATCAGCGTGGCACCATGCCAGGATATCCTGATTATTCTTTACAGTGGCCACAATCTTTTCTCGAACGGCCGACGGGAGGTTTTTCCCCACCTGAATGACTTTGGTGGGATCTCCTGGGTTGAGGACCACCTCTTCGACTTCCTCCATCCGTTCTATCACTCTCTCGACCCCCACTCTAGGGTCGAGTTCGTCAAAGCGTGCCCCTTGAGCACCCCCAGTCTCTGGTAACTCTTCCGTCAAAGGAATGGCAGCAATCGTCTCCTGGACTGTGTAAACGGATCGGACGGAGACGTTATAACAGCTTCGTGCACTGCGTTGGTCTCCTCGGAGGGTGCCAATACGCCCATCGTCGCACGGAAACTTTAAGCACAAGTGGCGTATCGAGGTTATGGCCCCACAATCTATTAGGACCGGTCGGCCTAGGATGGCATTATACGCCGTGGGGCAGTCGACCACCACGAATGTGCAGTGCTTGAAGGCACAGGCGTCACTTTCTCCTCTGAGGGTGACTGGAAGTTGAATCTTGCCTAATGGCATGAGTGCATCCCCATTGAACCCTTGAAGCTGGATGGGGCATGGGGTCAGGTCTGTCTCGGTTAATCCGATCGCGTGGAAGGCCGCTTTGAAGAGGATGTTTACGGAGCTTCCGTTATCGACCAAGATCCGTGAGACCTTCTTATTGGCAATCTGGGCTTCCACCACGAGGGGATCGTTGTGGGGGAAGTGCACATGTCGAGCATCATCCTCAGTGAAGGTGATGGGAAGATCCATCATTCGGGGACATTGAGCAGGTGATTGAACCAAGGAGCACATCTCCCTGGTGTGTTCTAACTCCCTCAAGTATCTCTTCTGGGAGTTGCGGGTGCTTCCGGCAAGGTGCGGTCCTCCGGAAATGGTGGCTACGTGTCTGTCAATGGGTGGTGGAGCAAGGCCGGGCGGATATGGGTTGCCAGGTCCTGGAGCCAACAAGGAAATGGGTGCCGGAGCGGCTGGAGCAGGAAGCGCTGGGAACTGAGACCCGGGAGCTTGGGGGTGACCGGCTCCAGGAGCGCTAGCGGTCCCCCTCTGTCCCGGGGAATATGCAACTCCGTGAACTACTCCCTGTCCGGGATAGATAATGGGTATCCTCACCCACTGACCGAGGTGTCCCGCTCTTCCCAGGGACTCGATCTCATCCTTCAGCTGAAGGCACTCATTCGTGGTGTGCCCCACGTCTCCGTGGAACTCACACCTCTTATTGGAGTCTCGCGGACGCCTTCCTCCGTGAGACACTTTTGGGGGCTTCCTGTAGTTGACCATATTACAGGTCGCCCGATAGACATTCTCTCGCGAGTCTATCAAACTGGTATATTCCGTGAACTTGGGCTCATAGTCCTTCCGGGGTTTCTTTGAATGGTCTCCCCGGTTGGAGTTTCTTCCGCTTCGTTTGCTCCGCGATTGGCTCAAATTTCGTTCTGGGCCTTCCGCTTGCGACTACGGCATGCCAGGAGCGATACTACATCCGGTTTGTACAGCTCCGTACCCAGAGAAATGGGTTTGACTCGGCGTCTGAGCAGACGCAGAAGGCCCATACACACTTGGAGTGAATTGGGCTCCTGGAAGCGTGAGGGCTGGTGCGGGAGCTTGCGAAGCAAAGCTCGGCGCAGTCACGGAAGGCGCTGGAGCCGGGGGAACTCCAAAGGCCTGCTGGTAGGCATCCTCAAGGTTGATGATTCCCTGAGCTTTTGACATGAATTCGGACAGCGTTTCTGCTCGTCTCCTTTGCATTTCCCCCCATAGCAGGGAGCCGACAGTAAGGCCCGATTGAAGGGCGATCAGCTTCATGTCATCGCTGACCTTGGTCTTTGCAGCAGCTTCCATCATTCTCTGAATGAAAGCTTTGAGGTTCTCATTGGGCTGCTACTTGATGTTGGTTAAGGAACCAACCTCCATGTCGTGGTCGCGGGCAGCAATGAACTGTCTCCTAAACGCGGACTGTAGCTCCTTCCAACTGTGGATTGATCCGGGAGCTAATCTTTTCCACCAGTCCTCCGCGGACTTGGTAAGGGTGAGTGAGAAGCACATGCATTTGGCATCCTCACTGACGCGCGCCACTTGCATCATTTTGTTATATTTAGCTAGATGGGTGCGCGGGTCTGTCCTCCCCTCATATAATTCTATGTGAGGCATTTTGAAGTTATCCGGGAGGGACGTTTCCGCGATCCTCCGAATACATGGTTCCGGGTCTTCCTCCTCAGAGTCTGACAGGGCCCCACTTTGCTTCCGGACCAGCTTGGTCAAGGCAGCAATCTGTTCCTCGAGCCTCTTCGTATCACTCTCCGGGAGGTCACGTCCCTGGAGCTTGTCATTAATATGATTTCAGAGGTCATCTCCGCGAGGCTGGACCTTTTCTCCTTTGGCCTTTTCATACTTGACCTCCAACCTTCTTCTTAGGTCCACCGTGGACCAGCTATCTTCGGAGTGCGAGTTCGCAGCCCGACCGTCCTGGTTGACGGAATCACTGGGGCGGTTGTTCCTTCCCCTAGGCCTGGGTGCCTTAGCACCGGGCCCTTTAGGCACGGAGTGCCCCCTTGGGGCTGAAGGACGTCTGGGCTTAGGAGCGCCAGAGACCTTCTGCGCGCGGGGGGGGGGGGGCAGTCGGCCTGGTGATTCACACCTTTAGGAGGTGCAGGGGCGTCAGCGCGTACAGGCTCTCTAACTTTTTCTTTGCCCTTGTTAGGGGCGGCTTTGGATGGTCCAGCAGCGGCTGGATCCGGCATAGCGGCATCAGCACCACCTAAAATAGAGGCGTCCTCGTCCGAGTCGCCTAGATCTCCGAACTTACTTTGGAGGCGCTCCATCATGCGTTGCATTTTTTCGGAGACGCGCTCCTGCTCAGCAAGCTTGGCCTTAGTGGCCACCAGTTCTTCGGCTACTTGGACCAGTTCTGGGTCCTTCTCATAGTAGCAGCCGTCTTTGTAGTAACCGTCTTGGACATACTCCTCTTCGTTTTCTAAGTATGTCGTATCTTCGGTACTGACCCAATCCTGGCGGGATGTCGGGTCTTCACCTTGGTAGCCCAAGGGTTCGTTTTGTACCGCATCTTCCATCACGGTATCGGGGTTGACCGTAGCATTTTTGTCAACAGCGGATTTTCTCGTAGTCACCATCTCTTTAGCACGAAGTGAATACAAAAAACGTACACAAAAAAGAGAGCTGACTAACAACTTCCTACAGCTCTCAATGAAAGCACCAAAATGTTTACCGAGCTTTTCGGAAATGAATACAAACAGAATGATGAAAATATAAGAACTGTAGAAGTGCTGAAATGTAACTAAACAAACAGTGTTTTTACGTGGTTCAGGCGTTAACAAGCCCTAGTCCACGAGTCGATGTTATTATACTTGGAAAAGGTTATAGTAAGATGGCTGGTGTACAAGAACTTCACACACTCACAGTGTTTCTCTTGGGTTCTCTTGAAGAAGATGAAGCTAGAGAGATTTTGGTAGAGTTCTTGCTATATGATTTGTTCGCCGTCCCCCTTCTTGTAAAATGAAGGGGTCTTTATAGCTAGGGCTTTGGATTAGGGTTTTTCTCTACGTACATGAGTCTTAATTACACCAGCCATAAATAGGGAATACAATTACTGTAGTAGCATGGCTACAAGACACTATGTGGGTATATTTACGTGAAAGTATGGGGAACACACAAAGTCAGCCGTCTTTTCCAAGTTGTCAGCGGAACAGTAGGCGAAAAGGTACCCTTAGGCGTGCTGGGATGTGTGCGGCTTTGACCTGACGGGCGTGTCAGGCGGGATCCTGTGTCAGGTGGATATCATTCCAAATATGCCTCCTCCAGGACTCGACCGCTTGGTTTTGTTCTGTGCGAGGCACGGAATTGTTTCCGCGGAGACCACTCGAAGAGCTTCTCCTGGAAGGGGCTTCCCCAAAGGACACCTCTTCGGGAGTCCGGGAGAGTTGACGAGTTTCCATGTTGTGTTTGCTTGGAAGAGTAATCCGGACACTAAACAGGAGAGGCGAAGCCTTTCTGCCCATCCGCGAGCTCTGGTCACCTACCGTGACAGACATCGATAATTCTGCTTCCCCGAGGACATCAACCTAAACGCTATCTGGAAATCTGGATAACACCATGCGTCTGCTGGGAATTTCATGGTGATGTGCCATATAGAAGTGACGGCTCGCAGGTCGACCAGAATTGGTCTCCCTATCATAGCGTTGTACGCTGAAGGACAATCAACTACTATAAAAGTAGTGAGTAATGTCCTGTTAGCAGGCATGGTGCTTGCTGTGACTGGGAGTCTAATCGACCCTACTTGGGCGAGCCCTTCTCTGGAAAAACCATAAAGGGTTTGGTTGCACGGCTCCAGGTCCTTCATGGACAATTTCATCCTTTCCAGCGAGGACTTATATAGGATGTTGACCGAACTTCCTATATCGACCAACACCCTTTTCACCATCATATTTGCAATTTGTACATCCACGACCAGCGGATCTGAGTGTGGGAATCGCACATGCTGGGCGTCGTCGTCAGAGAAGGTGATCAGTTCTCCTCTGTTCGAGCCTTTTTCGGTGCCCGATCCTCGACACTCATCATCTCGATGTCCTGGTCGTGGCGTAGGGTTCGAGCATATCGTTCCCTCGCTTTCCCACTATCTCCTGCAAGATGTGGGCCTCCGCAGATGCTGAGCAGGGTACCTGCCATGGGAGATGGCTGTAAAGATGGCGAGCGTTGGCGTGCAGGCACCAAATTGTTGCCACCTTGAGCCTCTCGCTGAGAACCTCCCGCGGCTCGTACATATCTTCTTAAATTACCATGTCTTATTAGGAACTCAATTTTGTCCTTCAGCTGGTTACACTCATTGGTGTCGTGCCCATAGTCATTATGAAAGAGACATAACTTTGTTGAATCTCTCTTGGAGATATCTTTCCTTATTGGTGCGGGTCATTTGTAGAGCACGCTCGAGCTGGTCGCCTGGTAAACCTCAGCTCCGCTTTCAACATGGGCAGTGTAATTGGTGAATTTTGGTCCATAGCGATTACCTTTGGGGCGCTTACTCTCGGAGGTCGAGGGTTCGTTGTTCGCCCGCTTTCCACCATTCTTACCATTGCCATTCCCATTGCCTTTGCCGTTGCCATTGGGCTTAGACCCGTTGGCGGCTTTGGCGGGTTCTTCCTTGGGCCCCTTGTCTTTTGTTGGCGATTTCCCTTCATTGGCAATCGCGTCTTCGAGCTTGATGTACCGATTTGCTCGATCTAAAAACTCCTGGGTACTTTTAACCCCATGCTTTCTAAGGCTACTCCAGAGGGGAGAATGGCGCCTAACCCCAGCGGTTAGGGCCATCATCTTGCCTTCATCGCCCACAGTCTTGGCTCCTGCTGCAGCTCGCATGAAGTGCTGAACGTATTCCTTCAAGGGCTCCCCCTCTTTCTGGCGTATCTCGACCAGTTGGTTCGCCTTCGTGGGGTGCACATAACCCGCGTAGAACTGTCTGTAAAAATCCTTCACGAACATCTCCCAGGATACTATACTTGCAGGAGGGAACTTAAAGAACCACTCCTGGGAGACATCAGAAAGTGTCACTCGGAAGATCCTGCAGCGAGCATCTTCAGAGACTTTCTGAATGTCCATTTGTATCTCAAACTTGTTACATGAGATACCGGGTCTCCATACCCGTTGAAATTTGGCAGAGTCGGCATCTTGAACTTGCTGGGGGTTTCTGCCACAACAATCCTTTGTACGAAAGGGGTGCCTCTCCTCCAATCGTATTCAATGTGCGATGTCCGCCCCCCGACTAGTTGCTGCACAGCCTGGTTCAGGGCATCGATTTGAGCCTGAACGACTTCTGGAATTTCTGGGGCCTCTGGTGCCGGGGGAATGTACTCATCGTGCCTTTCTCAACGGTCGTTGAGTACATCCCTCAAATCATCGTCTCTTCACCGCTGCTCGGTGGCTCCTAGCCGGCTAAAGACGTTATTTTGCCTGGGCTGCCCCCCAGCATTATGACCTGCTTGTCGGTCTTCTCTAGGTGGGGGGCTTCTACCTCCACCTCTCTCTTCATTCCTCCAACTAACATTTCCTCTGCCTGAGTCGGCCTCATTGTAGCAATGGCCATCTCTGAACCGTGACTGGCTATGGTGCGACTGACTATTTCCTCTGTTGCCTCCTTAGGCTGGCATTTCCCGAGTGTTAGGGAGAGGCCTGTGTTCGTCGGTGGGTCCCCGTGCATTGTCATCCCGTGGGGGGCCCCTGACCACAGAACCTGTCTCTGAGTTCCTTCTATTGGCAGAAGGACACTGCCCCCTGCTCAGTGGATGCGGCTCTTCACCCCTGGGCGTCTAGGGCTGCGGGGCTGTTGCCCGGCCCTATTCTTCCTTGGGCGCGGGGGATTACCTCGACCAGCCTGAGACAGAGGTTCCATCTCAGGATCCCTAGGTGGGATATCATTCTGAGGCATAGGTGGCTGCTCTGACCTCTGAGGGCTTATTGGTTGGAGCAGAGGACTAGGATTGGGACCCCTTTGAGGTGGCCCGCTTGGAGGTTGATCATACTGGGAGGCAGGCGCAGCCTGATTCCTAGCCAGCTAGATGGCTGTTTCAAGGGCTGCCATGGCATCCCTCTGCTGACGGTCCATCACCGCCTGCCGCTCGCTCAGCTCCTGGCGCTGGCGCTCTATCTCCCTTTGCTGCGACGCCATTATCTCAACAGCATTCTCCTTATTTGCCCTCAGATTGGCCAACTCATCTTGCAACACCCCCAGTGTTGTCTTCAGGGTCTCAGAATCCAACTCCTCCTCATCAAACTCCAAATGAGGTTCGTCTTCAGCCACATTTGGGGGAGGAGGCTAGGATGGTGCAGCGGCAGCCTGTCCAGTCTTCTTGGTAGTTTATGCCATTAGATTTTCTTGAGTTCAACTCTCAATGAAAGCACCAAAATGTTGACCCTCGTTTTGGTCAATGACACGGAGTCTAGAAAACGACAGAAAAATAATACAGAGCTTGAGAAAAAAATCTAATGGGAAATAAAGAACACAAAGGATTATAGTGGTTCGGCCCCAGTGATTGGTAATAACCAACGTCCACTTGATACTATTATTAGTATTGAGCTCCAAAGGTGTGATCAAAGAACTAGGGTTCCTGAGTTTTGAAGACCTTAGAAGAAGAAAACAAAACAAACGATGAATAATAGTAATATAATTCAGAGAAAGAGAAAAAGTTCCCCTCCCTTGAGCTATTTCTTGTGTATTTATAGGCTCAAGAAGGGTTACATGAGTTAAGTAAAAATATCTTTCCTTAATAAACGAATCTTCACGTCCTAATGAAGAGATATTCTTGGATATCATTACAACTGTACAGATTTACTCATAAATAAACGGAGTATACGACTAGGCTGGTCGTATATAAAACTTGAACTTCTCATACGGAAATATCTCTGGTCGATATGCGAGCAGTATCTTTGCCACGTGTTGAAAATTCTTGCCACGTCATCAGCGACTGTTTTTTTGGATAAACAATTATAATTCATGTTCTCCAATTCCCGTTATTCCCAATATTCTCAAATAGTAATAAATCACATACAATTACCCTATAATTCCCAGTAATGTACTAATCATCAAATTACCCCGAGACTCACCCCGAGCCTCGAAAATAACCTCGATATGACCAAACCGCTAACTTGCATTCAAAGATCGTCTCATGCCGAATAGCTCGAACAAATCTGCATTATAATGTGGCCTCAACATAAATCACCAACATGCATGAAAATATACAAATATGCCCTCAACAGGCCAAATTATGAAAATGCCGTTATAATGAAAAGTGGACCCACATGCATGCATTTATATCATATGATAATATAATTCACATAATCATTCATATAATCATTTGATTGCATAATATATCAATTATGGCCCTCTCGACCTCCTAATCAATGTCCTAAGCCTCATTAGGAAATTTGGGTCATTACAACAGTGTGCTCCAAGATTGACCTTGAGTCAGGCTACCACCAATTAAGGATTAAAGAGGAGGACATACCAAAGACTATTTTCCGCACGAGGTATGGACACTATGAATTACTGGTTATGTCCTTTGGGTTAACCAACGCCCAACACCCTTTATGGATTTAATGAACAGGGTCTTCAAGGACTATTTGGAGAAGTTTTTGATCATGTTCATTGATGACATATTGGTGTACTCTCAGTTAGAGATAGAGCACGAGCAACATCTATGCCTAGTATTACAGCAGTTGGGGAAGCATAGGTTATATGCTAAGTTCAGCTAGTGTGAGTTTTGGCTACTGCCAGTAACATTTCTGGGTCATATTGTCAGTAAGGAGGGGATTCTGGTTGACCGAAGCAAGATTGAGGTAGTGAGGGATTGGCCTAGGCTGAGAAGTGTACCACAAGTTAGAAGCTTTTTGGGATTGGCAGGGTACTATCGGCGGTTCATCGAGGGATTTTCTAGGATAGCCACACCATTGACCGAATTAACGCGTAAAAAGACTATGTATGTATGGATAGGCAGGTGTGAGAATAGTTTTAAGGAATTGAAGCGGCGTCAGACAATGAGAAGTTTGTAGTCTACTGTGATGCTTCCAAACCAGGGTATGGGATGTGTACTAACACAAGTTGGAAAGGTAATAGCCTATGCATCAAGACAGTTTAAGTAATATAAGCAAATGCATCTCACACGTGATCTGGAATTGGTGGTGGTGGTATTTGCACTTGAGGATTGGATACATTCTTTATATGGCTAGAAGTGCGAAATATACACTGACCATAAGAGTTTGTGATATTCTATACCACCGACCATATGCGTCAGTGACGTTGGCTAGAATTAGTAAAGGATTACGATTGTGATATTTTATACCAGCATGGAAAGGCCAATGTGGTGGCCAACGTGCTGAGTCGGAACGGCCCAGGACAGTTATTCAGTTCGAGGCAGATATCAGACAAGTTAGCTGAAGAGATGACTATAGAGTGGGTGGTTGGCCAGTTAGCCAACATCATTCTTCAGTCTACGCTCCTTGAGAGGATTAAGGAGGCACAGGGGGAGGATCCCCAGTTGAGAGAGTATAAGGAGGGCGTCATAGCCAGTATGACTAAATAATTTTCTATTTCAGAGAAGGGGTTACTGAAGTACAAAGGCTGAATTTGTGTTATGATGGATTCTAGTATTAGGCGAGAGATTTTAGATGAGTCTCACACCACTCCCTATTCTATACATCCAGATACAATGAAGATGTACCAAGATTTGAGAACTCTGTATTGGTGGCCGGGGATGAAGAGGGATGTGGTGGATTATGTGGCCAAGTGTTTGACTTGTCAGTAAGTAACGACTGAACATAAGAGGCCAGTAGGGTTGTTGCAGCCACTAGGGATTCCGGAGTGGAAATGGGAGCATATCACCATGGACTTTGTGGTTGGATTACCGAAGACTATGGGACAAAATGATTCAGTGTGGGTGATTGTGGATAGGTATACCAAGTCCGCCCACTTTCTACCTATTAGGACAACTTATATTGTTGAGCAGTATGCTGAATTGTATGTGAAGGAAATTGTGTGACTACATGGGGCTCCGAGGTTGATAGTATTCGACACAGACCCCACCTTCACCTCTAAGTTTTGGGAGAGCCTGTAGAAGGCTATGGGTACACAGTTGCATTTTAGTATCGCTTATCATCCTCAGATAGATGGACTGTCTGAAAAGACGATTCAGATACTGGAGGATATGTTACGAGCCTGTGTGTTGGATTTTGGGGGATCTTGGAGTAAGTATCTCCATTTGATTTAATTTTCATACAATAACAGTTATCAGGCAGCTATCAGAGTGCTTCCATATGAGATGTTATATGGGAGGAAGTGCAGATCACCCATTCATTGGAATGAGACTGGTGAGAGGAGATATCTAGGTCATGAGCTTGTTCAGAGGACAAATGAGGCGATTGAAAATATTAGAGCTCGAATGCTTGCCTCCCAGTGTTGCCAAAAGAGTTACTCAGACTTGAGAAACAGAAGCGTAGAGTTTCAAGTCCATGACCATGTGTTTCTCAAAGTTCCTCCCTTGAGAGGGGCTAAACGGTTTGGTGTACGGGGCAAGTTGAGCCCTAGGTTTGTTAGCCCCTTTGAGATTCTGGAACGGGTTGGAGAGGTAGCTTACAGATTGGCGATGCCTCTAACTATATCAGGGGTTCACAATGTGTTTCATGTATCCATGCTCCAGAAGTATGTATTAGATTCTACGCATGTGCTGAGTAATGAGAACTTGGAGCTGGATCAAGATTTATCGTATGAAGAAAAGCTGGTTCAGATTCACGACTAGAAGGATAATGTCTTGCAGAGCAAGACCATCGCCTTAGTGAATGTTCTATGGAGGAACAACAAAGTGGAGGAGGCGACATGGGAACTTGAGATAGATATGCGGGATCGGTATCCTGAGTTATTCAGGTAATTTCGAGGATGAAATTTCTGTAAGGAGGGGATAGTTGTAGCATCCAAAATTTGCTAATAAGGTTTACGGCATTGCTTAGCGTGTCGGGAGGGAAATAATTGATTTAATTATTTTAATATATAAATTTGATGATTATGTGAATAGAAATTCATGTTTAGGTGAATTAAATATGCATGTGGACCCCATTTGGCTATTAGAGGCATATTTGTAATTTTAGCCCATTGAGGGCATAAATGTAATATTTATGTATGTTATGATTGATACCACGAGTGATTGGTGATATATTTATGATGCATGATCCGAGACGATCCTAGGGAGTAGTTTAGGTAGAAAGTCACAACGGGGTCGAACACCTGGCTCGAGAGGAGCCAAGGGGTATTTTGGGAACGTAATGAGTTTTTGAGATTTATCGAGTAACTTGGTAATAATTTAGCAATGATTTGGACATGTCAGGATTAAACAAAGATTTATAGAAACACTCGAGGAGTTAGCGGGATATGGCAAATGACGGAATTTCCCTTGGTGGCACTTGATGATTTAGATAAGCTTAAGGGGTATTTTGGACTTTTAACTAAGGAGGGTGTAACGCCCTACTTCCTTAGAGCCGTTACTAAGTGAGTTTTAAGACAACCGAGGTCTTGAAACAAAAGTGTGACTAATAAAAGTTAAGGCTGTAATCTTTGAAAATGCGTTGACTCAATAAAAACTTCTAGTATTAAACAATTGGGATCCCAAAGTAAGATTTGAAAACTATTTACATCTTGAAATAAGTTTATAGTTGATCAGTTCTAAAATCATAGAATTATTACAGCCATTTTCAAATAAACCCCCAACCAAAGCAGTCGGGCAGGCCAAACATGTACGCATCGCTTCATGCTCTCCGCACTCATGGTTGGTTGACGCAGCCATTGCCCTTACCTACAACACGGAGCACCCGTGAGCCGAAGCCCAGCAAGAAAACTCATGCAGAACATAACATATGCAATTTATACAGTTTCTTATAACAGATAATTCACATATAAACAAGTCAACCATTAGACTAAACAAATACGGCCATGCCGCCCCCCCCGAAGCCTTACCGAAGCCTGGGGTCTCGGTCTTCACCGTAGGGATACCACCCGTATCCCCTGGGTCCTACCCTGACCATAGCATCCCATGTGCTAGGTGTTACTTCCGGCCCCGCTGCCGTTCTCGGCCTTGCCGCCCTCGGCCATAGCCGTTCAATTCACTATAATCATATATAGCATAAATCAAACAGCATTCAAACAAATATCAATTTATTTAAATCGGCACCCTAACATGTAATGCAATATAGGGCCATGCCCGGCAATCATCTCATCATGCAACATGCAATATAGAGCCATGCCCGGAAATCACACTATGGGCCCATGCCCTATCCTACGGGTGTTATAGTTTTCTTACCTGTATCCCGAGCTTCACAATGCACCAAAGTCACGAGCACGGTACTCTAGCACGAGCCTCTCCAATAGCCTAGTCACAACACACATAAAACAGTTTTTAATACTAACCAACCCAAAACCACTTCCCGGGACCAATCCCGCACTCTCGGGACCTCTAAAACCTTAAAACAACACCTCGGAGACATCCCCCGAAACCCCGGAGCAAAGGCCTAAAATTGTCAAAAATGATATCCTGAAATTGGCCTTGTGCCGCGACACCCAGCAAGCCAGGGGCTCCACGTCGCGGCACGCAAAAACTGTGCCGCGGCACGCCTTCGCAGGCCCAGAATTCTGGGTTTTCCTTCGCGTTTTCACCGAGTTAAAACCCCTCCAAATCATCCCAACAATTACCTAAGCCCCAAAACCAATTCCAAACTTCAAATAGACCATACATCAACCCATAAACATCATAACCCAACTCAATAACACAATCATACTCAAAATCCACCCATTTAATCTCAACTTAAGAAATCTAAACCCATAAACCAAAAACATAAACCAAAGCTTGAAAAGCTTAAACCATGCATCAAATTCCTAAACCACAACATAAATAAACCTTAAAATTTCATAGAACCTTACCTTGAATGAAGAATCCAACCTTAAGCTTCCTTGGTTCATCCCCTAAGTCCTCAAGTTTTCAGCTCCCTTCTTCTTCTTCATGCCCTAGCTTTTTCCCTCTCCTTTTTCTTCTCTTCAAATATCAAAGCATCAAATGACTAAGTCCCCAAACCATGTACCCCTTAATACCCAGCTGCAAAATGTCAATTGCCCAGCCAAATGACCATTTTACCCCTTCATCAAAACCCTTTGCTAACTACACCTCAAGGGCACTCTAGTCCTTTCTCCTATATTGTAATTCTACCATTTCTTTCACCTAAACTTGTTACTCTCAGCAGTAACTAATGGTTACCCAGGTTACTCAATCACCAATAACCATTACCCGCTAAATCTCAATCTTAACCATAAAATTCCCAAAGTACCCCTAGGCTCCTCCCGAGCCGGGTATAGAAATCCCGTTGTGACTCTTAAGTTAACTAGCTCTCTAGGACCGTCTCGACACGTGCATCACAACAATAACACCACACTCACGTGGTACAATTCACAGAATAAAATTATCACATATATGCCCTCAGCGGGCTAAAATTACCAATTTACCCCTATCATGCAAACGGGGTCCACATGCATAATTATTTCACCTAACATGCATACTAACCACGTAGTCATGCATCTCGATGTTCAATTAGTCATATAACATGCTTTAAATCATAATCATGCATTTAACTCATCAAATCACACATAAATCTCAACATGCCCTCCTGGCACACTAATCAAGGCCCTTAAGCCTTATTAGCGATTTTGGGTCGTTATAGAGGGGTTTGAACACTTAGGCAACTGAGGTTCTAGGATCATTTAGAAAGAAAACAGAAGTCTCTCTTAGGTATCTCTCTCTCTCTCTCTCATTCAGTTCTCACTCTCTCTCTTTCGTGTTTGAGAATTTTGGAGAAAACTTGAGGATTTAGACTGAAGAAGGAAGCTTGAGGACATAGGAAATAAGCTCAGGGTCGAGTACAATTCAGAGGTAAGATCTTCTTCTTGATTTTCATGTTGAATTCTACTGGTTTTTATTAGAACCTTAGGCTTGCATGAAAGTTGAATTTTGGTTTGATTCTAAGCATATGGGGTTGTTCAGGCGCGCTGCGACCTTGGGGGTCCTGGTCGCGACCCGTGTCCTCCACAGGGAGGGCCTAGCTCTCTGACCAGGTAGTGGGCCGCAACTCTAAAGGGCATGCCATGGCCCTAATTGAAAAATAAGGGGGAATAGGGCTTTAAGGCTCCGGAACTCAAATGTTATGTCTTGGGACAAATTTTACTTCCCCGATTGGTAGAATCCAAGGTCACGGAGGCTAGATTTACATTCCAAAGTAATTAATTGTATTATAACTTGATGGATGGCTAATATTAATATGTTGTGACTAGGTTTTTAGCGAAGCTTGGGTTAGAGGACTGTGCTCAAGATTGCGGTGCTCAGATAGCTCGGGACACATGTAAGAAAAATGTTGTACCTGTAGAGCAGGGTGTGGCCCTATTGTTTGTACTTCGGGCGTAGCTCTATTGTTTATGTTTGGTATATGTTTAAATATATATTGATATTATGCTATGTGATGCATATTTTTTGGTGAACGGAGAAGGTTGGGAACGGCAAAGGCCGGGAATGATGAAGGCCGAGAACGGTAGGAAGCCGAGTACGGAAAGGGGCTAGGATCGGCGTTGAGCACGTGGAGTACTGATCGTTCAGGCAAGACCCTTCTAGGATGCTGGATTCATCCTCTCGGTCAAGACCGCGAACCCAGGGCCTGGTAAAGCACCTGGGACGGTGATGGCCTCTATATGTTTAGCATGTTTGTTTTCTTGTAGTATATTGTTGACTGATGTGCATATGTTATATGTTACATGAGAGATTTCTTGCTGGTCTTCGGCTCACGTGTGCTCTATGGTGCAGGTAAGGGCAAGGGAAAGGTCGACCAACCATGAATACGGAGAGTGTGGAGCGACGGGTACATGTTCAACCTACTTGGCTGCCAATTCCAGGGTTAGTTTGGGAAGATAAAATGTATTGGTAGATTTGTCGCCTAAGTCGACCTTGAATATATTTTGAGATGTAAAGTATTTTCTAAATAGTATTTTGGGATCCCAAATGTTTAACTCTTTACGTTTTCAATGAATGTCAACATTTTTATATTAAATGCCTTTAAACGACTTTTATTACAGTTTAGCTACACTTTTAATTTATAACCTCGATTAGCAAGATAATGGCACATTTTTTAATCCACTTAGTAACGGCTCTAAGGAAGTAGGGCATTAAAATGTCTGTGAAACAACATTGTTTCGACATATGAAAATTCTAATGGTGACTCCGATGAATCCGATCTGGATGAGGACTCTTTGAAAGAATAATAGAAAAGTATGTATGGTCAGTGGTCGAAAGTTTGCTCAGATAATCGTTTGATGGTGAGCAATAACAATGGTTTCATAAAAAGAAACGAGGAACTTCAAACTCTTAAGCATATTGAAAAGGGGGTTAAATTTCTTAACCTAGGATCTACTATTTTCAAGGAGGATCAGAATGCAGGTCAAATAAATAACGATGGGTTAGGATCTAACCGAATAGATTCTAAAGGTAAAACAAAATTTTTTGCATCACAGAAAATATCATTTATTCCGTCACTCAAACAATCGGTGCTAACATCACAGGTACAAGATGCATCATCTTCTTGAGATGTCCCAACATATGGGAAACAGACAGGTGGTAATTATTTTACCATGATGAATTTTCTCAAGAAAAACTATTTTAATCATCATTTCATAAATTCAAATCAAATATTTGAAAAAAGGAAGGCTTCTGTCATGAAGATTTATGTAAAGAAAAAAGAATCAAATTGCCTTACTGTTTTTACTTGTCATAAAACTCATGCTTTTAATTTTTGTTATTTTGACAGTGGATGTTCTAGGCATGTGATAGGTGATGCAAGTATACTCACCAATTTCAAACCTTTGACAAATGGTGTTGTAACTTTTGGTGATGGTATGGCAAGAAATATTGTTGGAAATGAGACCCTAAATCTTGATGGGTTGCCTAAATTAAAAAAATGTATTACTTGTTGAAGGACTAAAGGCTAATCTAATTAGTATAAGTCAAATTTATGATCAAGGCTTCATAGTAAATTTTTCTTCTGATGATTGTAATGTTGTTTATCAAAATGGTTTGAGTGTGTTGAAATGATATAGATCTATTGATAATTTCTGTACACTTTCACAAACACTCACCTATCATTCAACCATAGGTAATTCTATTGACTTATGTTATCCAGATTTCCGGATAGCGTTTAGATTGATGACTTCGGGGAAGCAGAATTATCGATGTCTTTCACGGTAGGTGACCAGAGCTCGCGGATGGACAGAAAGGCTTCGCCTCCCCTGTTTGATATCCGGATTACTCTTCCAAGCAAGCACAACACGGAAACTCGTTGACTCTCCCGGACTCCCGAAGGATACCCCTCGGGGAGGCCCCTTCCAGGAGAGGCCCTTCGAGTGGTCTCCGCGGAAACAGTTCCGTGCCTTGCACAGAACAAAACCGAACTGTCGAGTCCGGGAGAGGGCATATTTGGAATGATATCCGTCTGACACAGGATCCCGCCTGACACGCCCATCAGGACAAAGCCGCACACATCCCAGCACGCCTAAAGGTACCTTTTCGCCTACTGTTCCGCTGACAACTTGGAAAAGACGGCTGACTTTGTGTGTTCCCCATACTTTCACGTAAATATATCCACATAGAGTCTTGTAGCCATGCGACTACAGTAATTGTATCCCCTATTTATGGCTGGTGTAATTAAGACCCAGGTACGTGGAGAAAAACCCTAATCCGAAACCCTAGCTATAAAGGCCCCTTCATTTTACAAGAAGAGGGGGGACCGAGAGATCACATAGCAAAAACTCTACCAAAATCTCTCTAGCTTCATCTTCTTCAAGAGAACCCGAGAGAAACATTGTGAGTGTGTGAAGTTCTTATGCACCAGCCATCTTACTGTAACATTTTCCAAGTATAATAACATCGACTCGTGGACTAGGGCTTGTTAACGCCTGAACCACGTAAAAACACTGTTTATTTAGTTACATTTCAGTATTTCTACAGTTCTTATCTTTTTATTATTCTGTTAGTTATTCGTTTCCGAAAAACTCGGTAAACAACTTATAACATGAAAACATGGTCACATAAATTTAAAAACTTAAAGAAAATTGCTAGTGCAGATCTTGTTCGTGGTTTACCAAAATTGAGTAAAGAATCAGCAGGTAAATGTGAACCATGTCAAGTAGGTAAATAATTGAAAAATTCTCACAAAGGTGTTACAGGAATTAATACTTCAAAAATTCTTCCACTATTGCATATGGTTCTCATGGGTCCTATACATGTTGAAATTATTAATGGCAATAGATACATTTTTGTATGTGCTCATTATTTTTCTCATTTTGCTTGGGTTGATTTCTTAAATGAAAAATTAGATACTTTTGATGCTTTTAAAACTCCTTGCATAAAATTAAGAGTTGAAAAAGATTACAATATAGGAAAGATTGTGAGAATCAAAAGTGATCATGGTAAAGATATGATATTATTTGTTTGAGGCCACATTATTATGTGGATATACTTGAGTTATTTGGCAGGAGTCGGTCCTTTCGAGCAAGATAGCATTTTAGTCACAACGGGGGATTTATACTCGGATATGGGTGAGCCAAGGGGTATTTTGGTAACTCAGTGAGTTACTAGGACTCACTAGATTATGAGTTGTATTTTGGGAAAAATAGTGATATTCCGAGTTTAGCGGAATTAACTGGGAATTTTTAGTGTGTTGCAAGACGAAAGGGTAAAATGATGATTTTTCCCTTAGTAGGCTTTGAGATAGAAGTTTGGCATTAGGGGTATTTTTTGTCTTTTGAGACCCTTAGGCTAATGCAGCTGAGTTTATTAACTTAGGGGGAAGAGAAAAAAAATAGGGCAAATCGAAAAATAAAACTTTCTCTCTCTCTCTCTCTCTCTCTCACATTTTCTCTTAATCTCACTCTAAGTGATTGATTTTTTTTAAAGAGCTCTTGATTCTTGAGTTGTGAAGCAAGGGTTGGTGGAAACATAAGCTTAAGGAAACATACCTAGAGTCGAACTCAATCAAAGGTAACTCATTTATTTGAGTTTTAGTTTTGGTTTATATAGTTTTTGAAAGTTTCATTGAATTTTTAGTTACATGGAGTTTTGATTGAGTTTAAGAGTTGTGTTATTTTATTTCTGAGATGCTGGGACCATTATTATTGTCAAAACATGTGAAAATCATGTTTTGGGATGATTTTTGGAGGGTTGATGATTCTCGAAATCGCTGGTTTTTCTGAGTTCACAGGGCTGCAGTGCGGCCCTGTTCTTCAAGTGCCATGACCCTTATGAACTTAGAGGGACAAGTAGGTGCCTTAAACTGCCTTGGTGCCGCAACAATAAGTGGGTTGCGCCGTATCGCATGTTTAGTGGTTTTGGGCTCGGGTCTCTCTGACTTGTTGCACTGCGACCCTTAGTGGGGGGCACAGCGACTCAAATAGGGGAAATGATAAAAAGTTGGTATTGGGAGTTGGGAACCCAAACCTAAGAGCTCTGGAATGGTTCTACTACTCGAGTTAATAGAATGCAAGGTTCCTGAGGCTGGGACTGGGTCCGAAAGAGTTTATTAGTTCATTTCTTGATTGTTATTCATTGTTATGGTTTTTACTAGGGTAAATCGTTAGGCTCGAGAGGAAAGGACTACACTCGGGGGTCGTTAGACACTAATTAATCAAGACTTGAACTAAGAAAACTACACTCGGTCTGTGTTTAGGGCTTGGCCCGGTTATAGTACATGGTTATCACTATGCTGAGAAAGTTTTTTTAAACATGTTAATTGGCGTCTCTTGCACTCTGGAGGAGTTATCCAGAGTGTCCTCAATTTAGGGGATGCCATTTGGGAGAATGACGTGCTAATGCCTACTTCCTATACGGGGCAGTGGGACATATAAAAAAATACTGACCGCAATTGAAGGTGAGGAATCTGAGAGGAGTAAAAATTTGGTTCCGACACGAGTGTTCTCACTGACTTAGATTGAGGTTAAGCCTAGTCCCACAGTGGTGAGAGGTCATCTTTCAAGCGTTGCCTCCTCTTGTACTATATTGATTGATTATGGTGCTTCACATTCATTTGTATCGAGTAGGGTGATTGTTGACAGTGAGAACTCGTCAACGATATAAGGTTATAAAACTCGAACTATATTGCAAAAGGTATGTGAGAAGAAGATGTAAATAACTTCAAGGAAAAAAAAATGAAGAACTACAATGGAGCAAAAATTATATATTCCTCAATTTTCTGTGCGTCCAAAGAATTTTCCAACCCTTTAACCTGAGGGGTCGAAGCCTGTTTATAGATGGGCTCTGTTGGCCCTTGATTCAAGGGGGTCCCTCGCTTGTCGCTCGACCTACCTTATTCCCCCAAACGTCTGTCCTCGCACACCTGTGGATCCATACATACATACACACTCAGGTATACTTTCTTCCTCCAATGATGCGCATGTTTCCATTATCTATTATACGACGATAGGGTCATTGGTTGTAATGCACCCATTCTTTAGAGGTTGTCATTCTCCTTTCTTTTGGCCCTTCAAGTACATACGCATAGGCCCTATTCTTATACCCCTCATACTCGTGTTGTAGATATAGGGTTATCATTACGCACATACATCCTCGAGTCTTAGCTGGCCCATGGCATCTAGGCGATGTCCCGAAGGTTCATCTAATGTTGAATTCATCGAGTTGTCATCCTCCGACTCTGAGGAAAACGTTCGCAGACCCCTTAATCGTGGGGGTGTGCGAATGCTCTACCTACAGAGATTGTCCTACCTCAGGCAGAAGGCGCGCGACCTGAAGAAGGAAATAGAAAATCTATTACTAGTGACGAGGGTTTAGGTTTCTCCCCATGGCATGAGACATACATTTCCCAACTACAATCAACCCTTCAGGATTGCCTTTCTGAAATCGCCTGCCTAGAGGAAAACTTGCCCCCCGAGCCTTTTTCCTTCTGTGGTGATGAGTCTTCCAGTCATGGCGTCCCCTCCTTGAGGGCGTTAACTGTGAATCTATTGAACCTGAGTTTCTTTCTATGATCCCACCCACGCTTCATCCCCAACCCCCGGCCTTACGTCCTAGGGTCAAGAAGAGTGCTGGAAGATGTAAGACGCGTGGGGGATCTTCTAGGGCCTTGAGAAAGTCTATAGCTCAAAAATTTCCTGTCTCTATCCAGGTACCTAAGATGCCGCAGAGGACCTTCGACGCTACTAAAGACGTGGGCAAGTCTACCCTTACTAGCGTTAAACTTGCCAACATGCTAAATGCCCATCAGCTATCGTTAGATCTCAAGTTCGTAATCCCAAGGCGCGAGGACCGCGCGTCTGAGTCGCCCAAAGGGCTCGTGGCCTTCAGTGACTCCATAATCAAATCTAGTGGGGTTTTGCCACTTCATCCCTTCTTCATCAAAGTACTTAACTATTTTGAGCTAGCGCCTCTACAACTGTCCCCCAACTCTTGGGTGATGCATAGCTGCTTATACGTGTTGTACCAACAAGTGCACTCCAGAGGGCCTTCCATGAGCGAGGTCCATTACCTCTACACCCTTAGGGGGAATTCATCTGCTCCCGGCTTCTATCAGCTCTAGAAAGTCGTGGCCCATAAAGGATCTCCCCTTGTGGAGGGCTCTATTTCAAACAGGGGCTCATGGAAAACTGACTACTTCTTCACCCATAGCGTGTCCACCCAACACACTCACTTCAATGCTTCAAGTAAGACAATTCTCACCTTTTGTTCATATATGAGAGATTTCTCTTTTACTCTATTTTTTTCTTGTTTATCTAACTACAATTATTTATTTTCTCTTGACTGCAGGTCTCTTAGGGGTTGTTGGCCTTACCTTGAAATCGGTGGCTTGTGATCGAGTGATGAAGATCCTGGACTTGCCGACTGAATGTAGACTTGCCGACTGAATGTAGACTAGCCTGTGCCCTTTTCACTGAGGGCAATCTTCACTTCTACAAGCTTTTTTCCCCGGACCAAGCCGTCTCATCTGAATCCATAGGTTCGTGGCTATATGGCCATTATGAAGGCAATTACGACGAGGCAGCTGATACAGACTATGTTTACCTGTCGGGTGATCATATGGATACAGAGGAGGAGGTGGAGTCTGAGAACTATTCTCGCCTGCACTCTTTGGCCGGCGGGGCTAGGGACGTGGCTGACGATGGACATATCGACGCTGTTACTTCTCAGGTGCCACCCTCGATGACCGGCAACAAGCTTGCCTTCAATGCCCCTTTCCCCCGCCCTTCTATGCCTAAAATGAATTTTGTTATTCCTTCTTTTGGTGAGGCTCCTCCACCCTCGGGGGGGTGTTCTAGGTGGGCATCCTCGGGCGCCTCTTTACCTAAAGAGATGACTGTGTGCTCCTTGCCCCCCGCATCTCTGCGGATGGATCAGGACCTTCTCGGTCCCCTTCCCTGTCAAAGCGCGTCTTGGCTGGTGCACACACTTCCCCCCGTCAAGCTTATGCTTCCGCTTCTTGAGGCCATCCTCTGGCAAGCCAGTACAGGGAAGCCATGAGCCATTATCTGGGAAACATTCCCAAAGGCGAGTGGGGATCAATGCATGACATTCCTGACACTGAGCTGGAAATGGCTTATATGCGAGCCTCCGTGCAGGTATTTGTCAAAACATTCGATGTATGTTTCTTTTTTTTGGTTTTGATATTCCTTGACCCTCGAGGCTTTATTCTATGTTTTTGTCCTTACTTAGGCTTCAGCTACAACACAAGCTCTCCTTGAGCTCTTCATAAAGTAGTGTTATGATACACTTTAGAATAACACACTTTCTGCATTATAGAAAATAGTTTGCATAACATAATTTTATGCTTATAAACCAGTGTTATTGTAAAACATACAATAACACATTTTTTGTATTATTCTAATATTTGGACAAGCTTGAATTATTATTATATAAACATGTACATTATAATTATTTTTTATTGCTTTAATTCAAACCCACTTCATTTAATATACTTAAGACACCCTTAACATTGTAAAAATATATTTGTGGGTACCAATTATATGGTTCATAACACATATAACCAAATAATTGTGTCAAAATAAATTCAAGATTATCTAAAAAACCAATCTAAAAGTCTTAAGATATTCAACACTGCCTAATAGGGGTGTTCATAAAACCGCCCACATCGCACAAACCGCCCACACCGCACTGCAATTTGCATTTTAGAACTATTCGCGGTGCGGTTGCAGTTTGTATTTTGCCAAACCACGCGGGCGGTGCGGTTTTCAATTTTATAAATGTGGTTCAAACCACACCGCACCGCATCATTATATATATTAACTTTTTATATTATTTTTTCAATTTTACTACATTTAAAGTTAATGCATAAATATTTATATAGTATAATATAATATACACAATATATAGAAAGAAATATAATGTTTCATAGGATGCTAACACATATTATACTTCAATCTAAAGATATTCCTCCTTAATTAAAATAATATTTACTTTTATATTACATTTTTTATTTGTTATTAGTTTGTTATATTTTTATTGTTTTGCTTAAAGTTTATTAGCTTGTTGTACATTTAATTATTTTGCTAAACACTCTATGGTTATGAGATTTATTAGGAATCTTTCTTAATTATAATATTTAATTGTTAAATTATTTGGCGATAGGTATAAACCGCCAAAACCGCACCGCACCACACCGCATTTTTGCGGTGCAGTTTATGCGGTTTGAGGTCTATGCGGTGCGGGTTGCGGTTTGGAAAATTGTTCAAACCGCATATGTGGTGCGGTCCAAAAAATTAGAGAAAAACTGCACCAACTGCACCACGAATACCCCTACTGCCTAATTAACATAAACAAAACATTCTCACAACAGTCAACAAAATAGTCTTAAACAGTTGCATATTCAAAAGTAAAAGTAGGAATTCATGATCTTCCAAATGTCAGCACACCAAAGCCTTCCAAATCAGATTTTCTTTTGCACTTCACTTGTTGAATCTGGTAAATAAAATATAAAAGAAAAACTAATGAGGTCATGAAATATCATATCATTCATAGTGAGAGATAAATAATATGGCAGTTATATGGAAACTGAAAGAAATCTTCCTATTCATAATTACTACTAAGCTTAAAAGTATCACAATATATAAAGTGTGGTTATGAGGGAAATGTATAGATTTCATGATCAAAATCATAATCAAAGTGTCCAACTAAGATACAGGTAATAATCATGATCAAATTATATTCCCATTTATAAACGCAGAAAATAACTATCAGATCATAAGAATGAAATGTTAAGAACAATACATCAAATATCCACGTATTTAGCTATGCCTATCTAGAAGTTTAGACCAATTTGCTAAAGACAGTATACAAAATCCTAAATCCTAAACATTGTAATAAACTGGCCTGCGGCTGGTATATTTAACCAGAATAAATACTGATATAATTAGTTTTTATACTACATCTAGTGTATCTTAAGATATATACAAGTGTAAAAGCTGATAAATTCGACCATTTAACAAATCAAACTCATAAGATGACTGTTTAGCTATTAAAAAAATATATATATAACAAACATGCACCATAGGCCGAATAAAGTGTGTTGTTAAACATACCTTGGCATCAAGCTACATCTCTCCATTGTTATCTGCAATAAGACATGCACCATGTGCCTTCAACCACTCAATACATTCCTCTAATCCATCTGAATCTTTTTCATCATTGTCAGAAGCAACACTAGGGAAGCCCAGAACCTGAGCGATATAAGAAACAAGTAACATAGGCCGATAAGATCGAGATATGCAACTCACTGCCTTAAACTGCATCTTTTCAACATATAAATCTGCATAAATTTTACATACTATTATATGAATACGATCATTCTTTAATAATTATTTTTATTAAAATGGAGAGTGACTTAATCAAAACTCACCTATCAGGCAAGTGTTCAAATTTGGTGCTGTTTTGAAGAGCCTGAAGAACATAACATAGTTTCCAGAAGTGACAGCTGCCCGAACTACAAGAGCTTGCCTTACTGCATTTTCTCTTTTACCTTCACTTAATAATCTGAACTCAATTTCACAACAAAAATTGAAGGTCAATACAAGTGTTTCAACACAGTACAAGGATGGTACATGGCAAATAAAATTTTCTCCAATCATAACTGACCTCGACATAGATGATACAAGATCTTTGTTGTTACTATAGTGCAGGATAACACATAGTAAGTTGTATGCAGCATACTCCATGTGGCATCCCTCAATTCCTTCAGCATAAAGGGATTGCAGCTGAGATTGGCACTGAAATTGCATAAAAGAGTTCATTGAGATTATACTCAGGTAGGTCCCCAACCTCCAATGCTAACCGAGCATGAGTTTCATAAACCTGAAACAAATTATGGATAATGAATACAATGGTAAGTTATATACATGTTAAAAACCAAAGCTTCACTTGGCGGTACCAGTATAGCCACTCTGTTTCATTGAACCCTCTAAAGTCATGGTGAAGTTAATTAAAATATTAAAACAAAATACACAGAAAATATATTCTATGCTTTGATACTCAAAATTATAATTACTTATACCGAGCATATATGCATTAATATCCAGATTAAATGTTGCATTTAATGCATTCCCTATTGCCTTGATATCACATATTAACTGTTAACATGTAAACATGTAGGAGTCAAATATAAGTAGATGTTTACATGAGAGAAAGAAAGAGAGGTTTTGAAACAAACCTTTATGGTTAGTTGATTTTGAATTCTTTGCACAATTAAATCTTGACGAATGGACTTCAACTGTTCACACTTGTAGAGGTAATTCTTTTGAGAATTTTGAACCATAAGCAGAGCTTTTTCTAGTACTTCTTCCGGTCTTACCTGCGAGGGCACAAAGGATCAACAACTAATTACATATTATGTATGAAAAAGGAAAAATAAGAAAGAAAAATTAGAAAAACCTTGCTGTGTTTTGTTCTCCATAATCAACTTGCCATCCTCTCAAACAATACAACAATTCTGTAACCCTGAAATGATCCTTCAGGGCGATGACATTTTTTTTCTTCTTTTTGTATAGAGAAGCATACAATGCTTTACTTCTTACCATTTTTTCTTCCCCTTCAACCTACATATCTTTACAGGCCCCAGATACATGTTGGTTTATAATAGCGCATGCAATGCCTTCCTTTTGTTTCTGTAAATTCAAATGTAGATGGGTATACATACGTATGTTTTTTTTTTTATATGGACAAGTGTAAATGAATGGAAAAAGCAGAGTTCCAAGATTTTATGATTATGGTGTCTCAAAAGCAGTCCCTCATTGTCTACTCTTGTGATTGTGATGAGAAAACTAAACTAGAACCAATACACAAACACTTAGCAAACATACCAGCGAGAAATAGATGAATAAGCTAGCAAACACCAGGTAAAAACCAGCAGAAAAATAAGAAGTCACACTTGGAATTATATTGGTTCAAACCACAATGTGTCACTCTATGTCTAGTTCATCAGCTAGAGCAAATCCATTATAGATGATAAAGATTACAACCAAATATAGACTTACAGCAGCTAAAAGTGAGAAAAAATGCACACACACACACACACGTAAAGAAGAAAGACAAAGTTTTGATTTTCTCTCTTTTACAACCTTTTCCTTTTTGTGCTCTCTCTCTCTCTCTAATTGATCCTCCGGAAAGATAACAGAATCCATACTAGGAAATAATCTCCTAGGATCTTACACCTCATTAAAAGTCATTAAATGAAACAAAAATGAAAATTACAGCTGCAGTAATTGCAGACCAGTGATTCGTCATCAGAATCACCTGTCTCAATACTGGGAAACTTTCATTCTACCTCAAGTTGAGTCACTCATCCACAAAAATGATATGCATGAAGTACTGCATCATGAAGATTCATTCCATTAAACCTACAATTATGATGTTGTGGCTAATTTTGTACATGTCAAATGCAAAACAGATAACAAAATTTCACATATATTATAGAATCATTTAAATCTCTTGTGAAAATTTGTCCTTACAAAAACCAAACCCTAAAATACTCAATTTCAAGTACTCAACTACATGCCCAAAGCTTATTTTCTTAGTTTATATAAACTCACACAAAAAGCATATATATATATAATTCAAATATATGGCAAAGAAATTAACAAAAATAAGATAAAGAGTACTTATGATTAGCCTAATCCACTACAAGCACAAAAGGACAAATTTAGAACAAAATTATCCCAAACATACAAGGGGAGGAAACTAATCAAAGCTTAATGAAAAAGGATTCACAAGACAAAATCAAAGAAAAGAAAAAGAATCATTTAATCATTAGCAAAGCAAAAAGTAAATTGTTCCAATAGAAGCAAAAACATACATGAACTTAATGAGACAACTAGAGCTAGAACCTAATAGGATTAATTAGTCCCCTGTTTTGGACTACTATAGTTCACATAGTTTATTTTGTTATCATACACATTTTTTCTTATGTGTATGTATATAAGAATCATCACTCAATATCATGCAAAAATATGTAGGTAAATAATTTTTTATATAAACACATCATTATTGAGATTTATTGTAGAAAATGTTGAACAAACATATATATATAGATATATAAAGACAATCAATGAATAAATAAGCAGAACAAACTCATTAATCTTAAACCAACAAATAATAAGTCTATAAAATGAAGAGAGAAACAGAGAAAAAATATCCAATCCAGAACTTAAAATTTCCAATCCAGAAAAAATAATGTTAGGAAATCTTCATAGCTGGAGGCATATGAGTGAAAGAGAGAAGAATTTTTTTTTAGGAATGAAAAGAAAACCAAAAAAAAATAAAAAAACAATCATAGGCACAAGTTAATCCAAACATATAAAACATTTTCATACTTAATAAAACAGAGACAAAGATAAATGAAACCCCAAAAGGAATCTCATTATACTTGCACATTGCACATCAAAGATTAGTTAAGCACTTGTCCTCTTGATCATTACTTGCATACTATACAGTAAGGAAGTTATACATATCTGAGTTTTTGAATTATGCATAATGTGTACCAGTAGGCTTGCAAGTTTTTAAAGTGTGTATGCATATGTATAGATAATTTTTATAAGATATGAAAGTTCCTGAAGTAAATTGACAGGGAAATTTACACATAATCACACCAAGCCAACACACTTTTATCTTAACTATTTTAACAGACTTCAAATGTAACATTAAAAAAAAAGCAAGTGCATCAGATGAGGTCTGGACTTAACAGAGCAGCAATGTGTACTACTAAAATTAATTTTCTTAAAGAAAGGTGTTGCTGTAGAAAGTAGACCGTTACCAATTCATCATTTGGAATAGCATCCTTCAGAAGACGAGGATCATCAAGTACATTATGACTGCTCTTGATTTTTTTCTTTACAGCTGCTAATTCCTTCTCCTCTTCTTCAGCTTCTTCTCCAAATGAAAGTAAATTCAACTTTCTGAATTGTACACATACAGACCACAATTAGCCAAATATTTTGCACCAGACACCGGTAGACACAAACAGACATGCACTCCACAAAATGGGCGTACACAAATAAACACTTACTTTACAACTTTTTTCTTCGTATCTTTATTGTCGGTGTCACTTGTTGAAAGTTCCTTAGATTTTACACGTTCTCTTGGTACAATATCACCAAATGGATTCCACAATACATAGAATATAAGTTATCAAAGAATTTCAATAATCAAACACACATATAAATGAAAAAAGGGCCAAATGAACATATATAGAATGATAATCGTTACTATTCAACTGTCTCTGAACCCACCTCAACTGATAATATCTTTGGGGGTGGATCCAATGGACGATCATTCTTATCAGTTTCAACTTCTCCTAACCTCATAAGATTATAAATTGAATCGCCAATAATCTAGAAATAGCACACCAAACATCATATGCACAATAGGCTTTGAGTAATGAGTAAGTCTCAACACGATTTAGATAATACAAAAAATTACTTCATAACTTGATTAAGATACAAGTGGAATTAACTAAAAGATGAGTATTGTCCTTAGGATAGAATATGGCCCTTGATTAAGGGAACTCTGATGCAATGACTCAAGAAAATATGAGCTAAATATTAAGCTAACTAAATCCAATGCTATAGAGCACACACCACCAAAAAGAAACAACACAACAATAGCAACATCAATCAGTTTCAGATTAAGAGCTACACAAGAAAGGAATTAGAAATATCTCAATCAAAGCATCTCAGTTAGCAAAATCTTGATACAACTCATCATTAAATAAATGGCCTAGGTTGATTACACCACCAAAATATGTGAAAATTGAAATGAATGGCCTAAAACCAGTAATAATAAAACTCCAGTTGATCAAAATACATAAATAAACAAAATAACTTAAAAAGTGTTTGAAGTGCCTGAAGAAGCTTATAGAAATAGGAAGGATGAAGCAATGTGTTTAAGCAAATACAAGTCATTCAGGAATTTAATCAAACAGATTCTATGCACACATTACCACATCAAGAGAATCAGAAACAACTTCATAGCTTATTATGCAAACATGTGTTTATGAAAAAACACACATAAATTTGTATAAAAATATGCAGTAAATTCAAAATAAAAGATTTAACATACTCAACCATAGATAAATCTTTAAAAATAATTAGTAAACTTAAAACAGAAAGAAATATGAAACACACAAGTTATTCTCAAAAGTAAAATAATCAAATTTACAAACCCATTTTTTAATGAAAATGAAATCTTATCTCGGCATCACTCAACAGCCCAGCCATTGATATGAAGAAGACACCACCCTTTGCCCTTTGAGCCACTACCACGAACCCTTACCGCCACCACCATCACGCCTACAAACCTGCATAATGCAAACCCAAACAGAAGAAAAATAATTAGAATAGCTCGTCCACAACCAAGAACCATCGTCAACCTAGAGGAGGAAAAAGAAAAAAGCAGGTCAAATTAAAAGAAAAGAAAAGAGAAAGAGGGAGAACAAGAACTTACCACCATCCACCTCGCCCCCTAAAAGAAAATTCCACCCATCGTTCGTAGAAACACAGAGAGAAAGAGAGGAGGGAATTCGGAAAGAGAGAGAGAGAGGAGGGAATTCGGAAAGAGAGAGAGAGAGAGATGGTTGCGGCTAGAAAGAGAGAGAAAGGGATTGAAGTGAAGGGATTTTAGGTTAAAGGGTTATAACCAAAAAAAATATCACTTACATTTCATTTGCCCCCTTTTAATTTTAATTTTTTCTAGTTTACCACTTTTTGTTTTACAAAAATTAGTTTACCGCATTTATTTATATCTATTATAATACTTTCTCAATTGTCTTATAATGATGTGTTATTGAAAGGGGTTTTTGGTGTAGTGAACCCCGCCGTTGACCTATCTCCCTTTGGAGATTATGCAGTTGAGAAAATCTCTGAGTGGAAGGGTCGGGGTGGAAACTTTTAGATCCCTCTGCATCCAGCATATTTGTATACATATATGTTGTCGCCATGTGATCCCCCATATTATTTCCCCTTTCCTTTTTTTTTATCAAACTTAAGGGGCTTTGGTAAGTCCCTCTTATTATTATTATTCGTGGATTACATATCTCTTCCTTGATCTGATGATGATAGTCTTTTTCGTGCATCTTGACTATACTTGTAAGGACATGTTAACCCATTGGGTTCTCGGGGTCCTTTTATATTATTTATGCATGCTCGTTATTTCTTGCGAGAAGCGTCCTTCTCATCATTATTCGTAGTACTATTTCTATAAGGGTCTCTTTAGGACCCTTCTTGGTTAGCCGGCTTAGTGGCCGCTCTAGACTTATTTGGAGATTCCTTCCTTACGGACTCACCCCCTACGGGGGCGTCAGCCTTTGATCGGAGGTCATCTCTCTCTTTTTTTTTGTTTTTTTTACTATTCCCTTGATATTCATAAGGGTAGCTAATCCTTTTGAATATAAGAGATAGTTTTTATATATATATATATGCATGCCTCCTGTCCTACCCCCAAGTGCTTGGTGAAATTTATTCCATCAAGCACTTTGGTGGATGCTTGCATAAAGAAGAAAAATAGCATGCGAAGTTGCGAACAATTTCATTCAAAGTAGGCAAGTTACAATGACATATAAGAAACAGTTAACTCTACTTGGGAGGTTACTGGGTAACCTCTTTGATTCTTATCTACTAAGTTAACATAACATGCAATAAACTAAACATGGATATTCTTTGCATCAGATATGGAAGTCTTACTGGTAGTATTTCTTGAGGTGTTCTGCATTCCATGCTTGAGGTATTACAATGTTATTATGCGTGCCAATTTGTAAATGTTTGGCGGTATGCATTGAGTAACTTGGTACGGTCCTTCCCAGTTCTCCCATAGTACCCCCGCTCCCGGGTCTCGTGTGTTGTGGAGTACTTTTCTCAGTACCAAGTCTCCTACCCTGAACATTCTTTCTCGCACCCTCGAGTTGTAGTACCTTACTGCCTGCTTCTGGTATACCGCTACTCTCATTTGTGCCCTTTCCCTTCTTTCTTCTAACATGTCTAAGCTTTCTTCCATTGCTGCATTGTTGACCTGGTCCTCGTATGCCTGTATCCTAAAGGAGTTAACCTTCATTTCAATCAGGAGAACAGCCTCACATCCGTATGCTAAGGCAAAAGGGGTCTCCCTTGTGGTTGTGCGTGAGGTGGTCCTATAGGCCGAAAGCACATTAGGTAGCTCCTCAACCCAGGCTCCCTTCATCTTCTCTAGCTTCATTTTTAAGTTCTTCTTAAGGACTTTGTTAATGGCTTCCACATGCCCATTGGCCTGTGGATGCACAACAACTGAGAACCTTCTCCTTATTCCTTTTTCCTTACAGCACTCCTCGAACGTTTCCCCTTCAAACTGGGTGTCGTTGTCAAAAATGATTTTGTAAGGCAGTCCGTATCTGCAGACAATGAATTTGTTGACAAAAGTTATGATATGCTTGGCCGTTATTTTTACTAGAGGTTCTGCTTCAACCCACTTGGTGAAGTAATTTATGGCTACGACTGCGTACTTTACTCCACCCCTGCCTGCGGGAAGGGTGCCAATCAAGTCTATCCCCCAGATAGCAAAAGGACAAGGGCTGGTCAGGCTAGTTCGCTCATTCGACGATTTTCAGAAGTAGTTTGTGTGTCTTTGGCATTTGTCACATTTTCTCGTGAAGTCACTGGCATCCCTCTCCATGGAGGGCCAGTAGTACCCTTGCCTCATGGCTTTCCTAGCCATGGATGGTCCACTCGCATGGTTGCCGCATTCGCCCTCATGTATTTCATATAGCACTTTCATCGCCTCCTCCTCACCAACACATCACAAGAGCGGCACAGAAAACTCTCTCTTATATAAGATTCTGTCTACTAAGGTGTACCGGGCAGCCTTGTACACAGCCTCCGAGCCTCCCTCTTGTCTATTGGCAGAGCTCCATTCTTCAGGTAGCTTATAATTGGATCGGCCCACGACTCCTTTGGGGTGTTGACCATAAGAACATTTGAATAATTGATGCTTGGCCTTGGTAAGTATTCCACAGGTACTGATTCGAGGATATCCCCATCCTTAGTGGAAGCCAACTTTGCGAGGGCATCGGCATGGGTATTACTCTCTCTTGGGATTTTCTCTATACTATACCCCTCCAACTACCCCAGATAGCCTCTTACCCTTTCTAAATATGCAGCCATCATAGGACCCCTCGCTTGATACTCGCCCTTCACCTGGAACACCACCAATTGTGAATCACTAAAAATGTGTAAATGCGTTACCTTCAGCACCTGGGCCAACCGTAACCCAGCTAGGAGCGCTTCATACTCCGCCTCATTGTTCGAGGCTTCAAACCCAAACCGTGTCGCGTAATACATCCTGTGTCCCCCGGGTCCAGTCATCACAATACCTGCTCCAGCTCCCCCTTCGTTGGATGCTCCATCCATGTAGGCTCCATTCCCCAAAATTCATTTCCTCTCCTTTTCCGACCGACTGTCCCTCTCCTTCATCTCCTTCTTCATTTGGTCGATAGGTGAACTCCACTATGAAGTCTGCAAGCACTTGCCCATTGATGGAGGTCCTTGGGGTATTAGTGATGTCGAATTGACTTAACTTAATCGACCATTTCAACAGAGTCTTTGAGGTTTCAGGTTTGTGCAAGACCTGACTTAAAGGGCTATTAGTGAGTACCTCGATCGCATGGGCATGGAAGTAGGGCATTAACTTCCTTGAGGCCACGACTAATGCGTATGCTAACTTCTCTATCCCCGGGTATCTGTTCTCTGCATCTACCAACTATTTGCTGACATAGTACACAGGTTGCTAATGCCTCTTCTCTCCTCTAACCAGGGCAACACTTATGGCATGCTCGGATACTACTAAGTATAAGTATAGTCTTTTACCCTTTTCAGGTTTAGCCAACAAGAGTGGCTTCCCTAAGTGTTCCTTCAACTTGGTGAAAGCATCCTCACAATCTCCATCCCAAGCGAACTTTTTGCTCCCTTTTAGGATGTTGAAGAAGGGGAGGCACTTGTCCGTAGTCCTTGAAATGAATTTGTTAAGGGTTGTTACTAGTCCTGTTAGACATTGCACCTCCTTCTTATTCTTGGGTGGGCTCATTTCTATTAGGGCCTTTATCTTATCAAGATTAGCTTCGATGCCTCTAGAGTTGACCATGAAACCCAAGAACTTTCTCGAGGAGACACCAAAAGTGCACTTGAGTGGATTCAGCTTCATTCGGTACCTCCAGAGTGTGTCAAACATCTCACCTATCCCTACTGAGTTATGCGGCATTTTTGGTCTTCACCAACATATCGTCAATGTATACTTCCATGGTCCTTCCTATCTGGTTAACGAACATTTTGTTCACCAATCTTTGATAGGTGGCACCTGCGTTCTTCAATCCAAAAGGCATCACTTTGTAGCAGTAGAGTCCTTTATCTATTATGAATGACGTATGCTTTTCGTGAGCTGGGTTCATAGGTATCTGGTTGTATCCAAAGTAAGCATCCATGAAGCAAAGTAACTCATGATCGGCCATCGCATCCACCAGCTGATCTATTATTGGAAGCAGAAACTGTCCTTAGGACAAGCCTTATTGAGGTTTGAGAAGTCCACACAAGTCCTCCATTTTCCATTCAGTTTTGGGACTAGTACGGGGTTCGATACCCATAAAGGATAGAATGATTCACGAATGAACCCATTTGCCTTCAATTTTTCAACCTCCTCCTTTAAGGCTGCGTACCTCTCCGAGTCAAGCGCTCGTCTTTTCTGCCTAACGGGCCTTGCCTCGGGGGCGATATTCAAATGGTGGCACATGATAGCAAGATCTATCCCCACCATGTCTTCGTGACTCCAAGCGAATACATCTAGATTGTCCTTCAAAAACCTTACCAACTTCTTCTTCGTGTCATCTTGAAGGTTTTTCCCACCTTAAACTTTCGTAATGGCTGTTCCATCACCACGATTTCCTCTAATTTCTCCACAGGTTTGACCCCTGGCTCCTCCATGATTCTGGGGTCTAGTTCCTGCGGGTTTGCGCCTCCATGTACTACCGTCGCCATTGGTTCTCGCGGTTTCACAGACTTGCGGAGGGAGGTGTTATAACACTCCCTTGCTTCTCTCTGTTCTCCTTTCATACTCGTTATTCCACCAGGAATTGGGAACTTGGCGGCTAGGTGATATATTGAAGTTATCGCTTTCAATTCTCTTAGGGATGGTCTCCCCAATACCGCGTTGAAAGCAGAAGCACAGTCTACCACGACGAAGTTTACCATGACTGTGGCCTGTATGGGTTGTTCTCCCATGGTGAGTTCCAATTAGATCACCCGTAAGGGTTGTATCGAGTCCCCCGTTAATCCGTATAGGCAAGGTTTCAAGTGTCTGATGCCCAAACCCATCTTCTCCAAGGCAGGGCAATACAAGATATCCACGAAACTTTCATTGTCTATGAGGACCCGATGCACCCACATGTTGGCCAATTGGACCATCAACACAAAAGGATCATTGTGGGGAAAGTGTACCCCTCGTGCATTGAGTCATCTTCTCCCTTAAAGCGTTTTGGAGTTCGTTGCCCCAGACTTATGACACATGGTGGGGGACTCCGTCTGGCTTCTCTAGCGTACCTATCTCGACCCTTCCTAGACTCTTCTCCAAACCTCAGTCCTCCAAAGATTGTTCTCACTTCCTCTTGTATACCTGGGGCTGTTTCTCGGGCCTAAGGTAGCACTGGCTCATCCTCCGATTTTTGATTTTCCCTTTTGACATATCTGCCTAGGTGCCCCTTGCGTATGAGCTCTTCAATTTATTCCTTCAAATGGGTGCATTCTGCCATGGTATGACCAATGTCCTTGTGGTACTGACTGTATTTTCTAGGGTCCCTCTTGGACCGGTCTTTTCTCATCGGCGGAGGCCTCTTGAAGGGAACCCGACCTTCACTCGTGAGGTAGATATGTTCTCTGGTGTTTGTCAGGTTTTTATAGAAGGTGTAAGCCATTTTCCTGAGGTCGTTTTTGCGTTTGGGCCTTCCCTGGTGGTCTTCTCTCGGCTCCTCATACGCCCTCTTCCTTTTTTCCCCATTCGATCCTTCATGGTCTGAGGGATTAACATGGGATTCATTTTTTCCTACCTTTAAGTTCTCATGGCCATCCTCGACACGAATGTACTTTTGTTCCCTTTCATAGAAGTCATCTAAGTCGGTGACTTCCCTTTTGAACATTTTGTCCCAAAGCTTGCTACGTGGGCGCACTCCAGCCATGATTGCATCTTGAGTTCTCCCTTGGACAGGCTTCCCACCTTGGCCGCCTCCATGTTGAACCTATGAATATAGCTCTTTAAGCTTTCTCCTTCACCTTGCTTTATGTTAGCGAGACTGTGCCCGGCATAGTGTAATCTCGCACGGCAGGATGTTGTTGGAGAAACTCATCAGAAAACTACTGCCATGACCTAATGGTCCCTGACCTCAGCTTCTTAAACCATTTGTAAGTAGGCCCTTTCAGCGTGACAATGAAACCGTGACACCTTGCTCTGCTATTGATCCTTCTTAGCTTCATTAAAGTTATCCGGAAGTCGTTCCAACTAGATTTCTCACATGAAAGGTGACTCGTAGTCGAACTCTTCATCGTTAACATGCCCCCTGACACCATGACAGTCTTGCTCTGAAGGCTCCTTATCTCGGTGTCTAGCTCTTGTCGCCTCCTATGTAAGGAGTCCCTTGTCTCGGTGGAATTGACCTTTCTCTTTTCTCCATCCTTCAGAGGGGCCACAGGGGGCGTCGTCCTCACTTCTGACCTCCTCTGGCATGTTCTCTAGCATAGCTTCCAACTTTTGGTTCTTCTTGTGCAACTCGCGAATTTCGTCCACATAGAAGCAAGTCCTAGTGCAGAAACTCACCGAATATACATGGGGACTTTTTCCTGGCCTCCACGTCAAGGGACCCAGGTCTCAGTCACCAGAGCATGGTGCCACTGGGGGCCGGGGATGTGGAGGCGCTGGTGGCTCTAGGTGACCTCCGTCAGGCCGGATAGCTGGGGACGATGCTTCCTTCTCCTCCATTGGGGGAGGACATTCCTCCAGCGTATCCCTCTGCTTAGGCGGAGAAGGTTCCTTCCGGGAGGCCCTCAGTTGCTGTAATGCCTTGATTTCTCCGATGTGTTTTAATGGCGGGAATAGTAGGCCGGGATGGCCATACCTGTTTAATTATGCCATTAAATGATAATATGCATGTTTATGAGAATTATATTATAATTTGATGTTAAATGTATGCATGTGGGTCCACATTATAATTACAGGGGTGTGATGGTAATTTGGCCCATTGAGGGCATAATTGTATAATTTTATGCATGTCGATGATATGTTGTTGAGACCACATTATAATGTGGGTTTGTTCGAGTTATTCAGCATGAGACGACCATGGTATATTAATTAGTGGTCTAGTCATAACAGGTTTAAGTTGGGGGCTCGGGATAAGTCTCAGGGTGATTATAATGATTAGAGCATTACTGGGAGTTTAAAGGTAACGGGATAGGAATTATTGGTGTTTGAGATTATCGAGAATAGCGGGAATTGGAGAGCGTTAATTATGATTAACGAGATAGGTTAAAAAGGACAATTTTGACCTTGGGAGCTTTTAGAAACCCTTAATTGACCTAGGGGTATAATGGTCTTTTCACCCCTAGGATTAGTATAAACTATCTTTGGCTGTGAAGAAGAGGAAAAACAGAGTTTGATCAAGAGCTTACCTGTACCTTCCTTCTCCTCCACTTCCTTTGTGATTTTTGAGCACTTGTTGAGGATTCAAGCTTGGGAAGTAGACCTTGGGAGTTTGGGAGAGTGTTCTACCATTGAAGAGCATCACAACCTGAGTTTGAGGTAAGCTTCTAGCCACTAGTTCCCTGGTTTGCTCTGTTTTGGTGTTTAGTTTCAGCTTGTGATTTTGTTAAGGATAGTTGGAATTAATGGAAATTTTGATTGGGGTTTAACTTGGGTTTTGATAAGGGTGTGATATAAATCAAGTTTAGGGATTGTATTGAATGTTTGAGTGGTGTTTGAGCTTGGTTTGAAAGGTTGGTTCCAAGGAAAATCGCAAGGGAGGAAAAACCAAATAATAGGCTGAACTGAAGGTTGGGCCACGGCATGGCCAAGGAGGGCCGCAACTCTTGAGGGGTGTTGAAGGAGGCTGCCTCTGTTTGAGGGCTGGGTCGCGGCATGGATAGGGAGGGCCGCGGCCCTTAGTGGCATTTTGGCCAGAAAAGCGTTTTTGGCCAGAAAAGCGTTTTTGGCTCGGGGATGCTAGCCTTAGGCTTCGGGATCGATCCTGCTACCCGGTTTAGTAGTATTTGATGTCTCAGAGGCTAGGTTTTTGTTTGGTAATTTTTCTTATTAATTTTATTGATGGAATCCCATAATTGGTTATGACCAGGTAACCGCTAAGGAACCAAAAGGTCGATCGTTCTCAGGAGTCCTTTTTATCATTATCTCTCGCTCGAACAGGAGGCAAGAAAACTACACCCAAAATGTGACATGCGTGGTTTTTCATGAGACATGTTGATTGTATAAATGTGGACATTGATTGATTATTGAATTCTTAGCAAATCTTGCTCACTTGTGCATGGTACTGGCTCATTATTCAGAACTAGGAAAGGTGCCAGTATCAACTGTTAAGCTCTGACTCATTAGTCAAGTTCGGCGATGGTACTGGGCACTGGTCACACAGTGCTAACTCATAAGTCAGGAATGGCCTTAGCGTGTTCAATGCAAGCCAATAAATATTAGATCTAATCGATATCTGCATTGGGTGACTCAAAGAGCACTAATGCCGGACCGACCTCAAGTTCGATGAATACTATAAGTGCTTGTGTGACTTACCCATCAGTCACTCATCTGTTAAGTTAGAGACTTACCCATCAGTCTCTTATCTGTTTAAGGTTAGTGGCTTACCCTACAGTCACTTTTCTCTTTAAATTGGTGACTTGCTTGTCAGTCACTCAGTATGGTTTACTAGAACCTCAAGTGATATTCACTCATCTGTTTGAGAGCTATGAGCTCTATGTGATTATAATTATAATTAGTTGTTAATATCCTTATGCATTATTGTGTTTTCTTGCTGGGCTTTGGCTCATGGGTGCTATGTGGTGCAGGTAAAGGAAAAGAAAAGCTCACCCAGCCTTGAGTGGAGAGCTTAGGTGGTGATTTGTACATATGCGGCCGCTTCACCACCACGTCCAAGGAGTTCTCAGAGAAACCAGGGGGTTTTCCCTATTTTTGCAGCTTAGGTCAGCAGGTTTGTAATTTTGAAACTGTAATGACCATTTTGAGTTGTAAATAACTTGTAAATGTTCTTGTGGGCCCATGAACAGTTTTATGTATTTAATAAAATATATCCTTTCCTTTTTATTGATTTTTCCACCTTAGCCTGTTAATAACACTTAGAACACGTTTTTAACCAAAGGACACGGGTAGTGGGTCAAATTTCCGGTTCACCATTCACCGTAACGGTTCTGGGGTAACCAGGGCGTTACAATTGCTCTCCGTCAAGGCGAACCTCAACATCTTGTAGTTTACGTAGGCGTTTCGAACGCCTTGGCATTTCTTCCTTTCTGGAAGTGATGAAAGAATGTTGGCTTGATACTCGATCTTCCCATAGATGGCGCCAAACTATTGACGGTGAGAACTCGTGAATGATAAGTTAGAAAACTCAAACTATATTGCAGAAGGTATGTGAGAAGAAGATGGAAATAACTTCAAGGAATTAAAAACGAAGACCTACAATGGAGCAAAAATTGTATATTCCTAAATTGTCCGTGTTTACAAAGAATTTTCCAACCCCTTATCCTGAGGGGTCGAAACTTATTTATAGATGGGCTCTATTGGCCCCTGATACAAGGGGGTCCCAAGGGACAAGAACGTAGGCAGGTACATTGGCAGGGCAGTGGCGCGGGACATCGTGGTGTCGACTCTGACATATGGTCGAGGGTGCACAGGTAGTGCCTCCACTCTCCATACGTGTTCATACCGCCACTACTTGTTAGACGCGGATGTCAGGGTCATGCCCCTGTCCTCCTCAGGGTTGTACACCCCGTACTCATATACGTACCTTGTACCTAATGGTCTTTTTTATATATTCCTGATACATCTCTTCAACATTTCTCCCATTTTTCTAAGTGTTGTTGATCTTGGGAATTCATCTCTACGGTATAGTGGGTTTCCCCTGGATCTTTAACCATATAGGGGAAGTCATGTCCTCATAGGTGTGCGCTATACATATATAAATGAACGACCACATCCACCTCATGAGTAATTAACATGTGGATTTGGTAATTTGGCGGACTAAGATTTATACAAAGGAGCAAGGATTGGGAGATTGGTGGCTGAATATTGTTTGGTAGGCTCTTCCAATTTTACTATTTAGGTTTGATGATAGATTTACCTTTAACATGTGCTAGTCCCTTCTGGGCGTGGTCGTGCTAGTCCCTTCTGGGAATCACAGATGCGATTTTGCGTTTAGGTTGTATTAAAGGTTTAAAAATCGCATCTGCGATTTCCAGAAGGGACTAGCACGACCACGCCCAGCCCTGGCACGACCACGCTGCCATCCTAGAAAGTCAAAACTCTTTGTGGGATTGACTGCGCCGAGGCACTGGAGTGATCGCGCCGGTTACCCAGAAATGCTATATTTTTGTTCAAATGCACCCATTTGTTATATACTTGTACCTTTTGATTTGGGGTTTTATGCAGTAGGGTTTTAAGACTTTCTTAAGGATATTTTGAGCATGAATTATCCTTAAGAGGGACATGGGTGTATTTCATTATGATTTTGGTTTAGCTTGAATTTTTAAAGCTTTGATGTTATATGATATATTTTGGCTCGCTAAGGATACTTGAAGGGACGCGTTAGTGTGTGTGGATTTTTGCTGCTATCGAGGTAAGAAGAGTGGACTCGTGAATGCAAGGTGTACGCTCGACGTACTCTTTATGGTAAAATTTGTATTATATAGTAATGTTTATGTTTAAGTATGAATATGTTAGTACATGATTATGTTTAAGTAACTTATGATTATTTATGATTTATGTGTTTTACATGTATATGTGATAATTGCGGGACATGCTTACGTTATTAAATGTATGCTCACAATATGTTGAAGTTGCATGCTTACGTTATTATGTGCTCACTGCACTTGTGCAAATTTACTTGGGATACGATCTTTTGTTTCATGTTGTTTTATGATATAATTTTTTTAATTATGTTTTTTATTTAAGTACCTTGTTAAGATTATGGGGTTGTGTCCTACACAGGTCTTCTGGCTGGACTTTGGCTCATGGGTACTATGTGCTGTAGGTAAAGGCAAAGATGTGGTTAAAGCGCAATGAGTTTGAGAGCATTGGCGGTGGGCGTACATGTCAAGGATTTAATGACAGTAAGGGGTGGGGTCTATTAGGGAATTTTATTATGAATTCGAATAAATTTTTAAGTTTTATTTTTGGATTCAAATGTTTGTTTTATTTTATTTATTTACGATAACTACGAAACTCCAGAGTTTCTTTTCTTTTTAAGGGTTAAGTTTGTTAGTCTTGTTTGATTTCTTTATAATTAAAGGTGTTTTACTTCAAAATTATTTATTGTATAAGTCAGTTAACGTCTCAAGAAATTCAACTGTTACAGTTTGGTATTAGAGAAAATGTTTTGTTTCTTGTAGACTTTCCTGACATGTACTCTCGCCGCTAAAAACAAGCTCAACTTATTCCATTGTAAGCTTTATTTGAGTTTGTTTGGTTATGTGATTATTTGCCTTATGTGTTTTTAGTGCTTTATCTACATGTATAGAGTAGCTATTATGACTTGTGTGCTTAGATTCCCTAATGTTTGCTTGAACAAGACTCAACGAAGCAATCCAGCAAGAAGGATAAGAATGGTACGGAGGATAAGGATGCGACGTTTTGCGGAATGGAGCTTCAAAGAGTTAGTGGATCATTGTGTGACAATCAAATAGTGCATTAAAGACGTGGTTTGGGAAGGAGGATAGTTAAGCTGCAAGAAGAAGTACGAAGTTTTTAGAAATTTGATTTCTTCAAGAAGGATGCAGGAAGATTGATGGGATTATAAATGATTTGAACCCCAATAAAAATAATGAGACCCAAAAATCTATTTAGAACAAGGATGGGATCGTTCTACAATCATATTCTAAAAAAAATGACAAAGAAACTTGACCCGTGATCTATAAAGTGATAAGAACCAAAGTTATAAGAAGGAAAGCAGAAGCCACACTCAAGAAATAAGAAGGATTGTGAGTGATAAGTCAAGAATTGAACACCACAAGAAAGATCTTGATAAGTTCTAAGAAGATCTTTGAAGAACCAAATAGAAAACACTCTCCAAAATATATTGATTCCAATAATCTACTTAGAAATCTCGTATCTCCCCTATTTATACTTGGAACATCCATCCAAGAATAAGAAAATCCACATTAAAAACATTAAATTGATACATACATGAATATAGACAAAAACCCTTTAATTCTAGACTATTAGTCTTCTAGTAAGTAGCTAAATGGCTGAATACAAAAGGTCTAACTTTAATATAACTAAATGTGTTAAATAAAACATAAATATATGCCCATAAACTATCTAAACTCAATGACCACGTTCTTGGAAGTTAACCAGTCACTTGAAATTGCCTTAATAACATTGAATATGAATTGATCTCCAGTTTGACTAATCTTAGACTTTATCTTTTCATAATCAGCCCATATTTCTTGGATTAGTCCATTAAGTACTTTTTTGAACCTTCCAGCTATTTCTCTTGTAATTGGCCCAATTGGAAATTGCAATGACTCTTCTAGTGTTGCTCTTTCATTCTCATCAAAGATCTTCAATAAGTATGGAAGAAAGTATAAGATAGGGCTTTGGAAGGTGCTAAGTATAACCATAGACTTATGTCTTATGCAAGATAACGAGGGTTCAAGTTGTCTAACAAACTATATGATCAAGGAATTTCTGTAGAGTTATTTAATAAGCTCAAAAGTTATTTTCCTGTGCATAAAATGTGGTTGTAGACATTTCACGGCATGCAAATTTGTTTTAGTCTATTTTTTTCTTTGCTTTGGTTTGTCAACTTTGTGAATGATGGTATATCAAGATATTTTGGCTTTATGAATAAATGGAGATTAGTTGTTTGGTAGATTAGAAGCATGTTTTAGTTCCTAATTTGGAAAAGTTGCACTAAGATACGATGTTGGATTCAGGAACGAACTGAAATCATGCCTCCTAGAAGATCAGTATGAAAGAACGTTGGGGTTAACCGCAACCTAGACAATCCATCTGCTGGGAGACCTAATACGCAAGCTAAAAAAAATGGCAACCCTCTACCAGCTGATGGGGAAATATGCGCGACACGGATCCTCAAACTTCCTAGCAATAGTTGGAAGCGCTGTTTATTGCCATGCAATAAGACAAGAGTAGGCAAGCGAATGAGTTAAGAGAATTGACGCAGCTGAGGTAGCAACAAGCTCAGCCAACACTAGTAATCAGAGTAATTCAACAACCCTTAGCACTGATTGCAGCTATTCCTAAAGCTGGCAATCATTTGGAGCCATTGTTTGAAAGATTCATTAAGTAACATCCTCCAGTGTTCAAAGGGAGTGTTGATCTATTGAATGTTGAACAATTGATGAGTATCATTGTAACGCCCTACTACTCAGGGACTGTTACACTGTGTATTTGAAATAGTGTAGGACTCGCTAAATGAGTCATTTGGCCATAATCGTGTAACTAAACATGGTTAATGGTTTAGGTTTAAATTTTTTATTAAAATGGTATAATCATTTCATTAAAACGTTTACTTCCATACATGGGATCCCAAACTAACATTCAAAAAGGTTAATTACAATTGAAAAGTTACAACCACCTAACCTAAGCGGCAAAATAGGTTTTGACCCAAATTCTATTGAGAAACCCCGACTGTGGTGGTCGAGCTGCCACATATGTACACATCGTCATCGAAGCTCTCCAACTCAAGGATGGTCCAGCTTTCTTTTCCCCTCACCTGCACCACAAAGCACCAGTGAGCCAAGGCTCAGAAGGAAAACTTAACCATGCTCATAAGCAGTTAATAACATATTACCAAATCATAATAACCATGTCTACCAGTAATATCCATACTCATGCATGCATACCATTCATATAAACGAATATAGTGTCATATAGGGCCAATAGCCCAAGATACTATTGGGGTTTTATGCCCTAATTAAAACTCAATTTCTTTGTAATCTCATTTTATTATCAAAAAAAGAATAGGAATCATTTTTTGACTTGGTCAATCACTTTGCTCACATGTTTTATTTTCATGATTATTTGTGTCATATACACTTTTATTAAATCCTGAGCATGTAGGTAATCATATTTATAGTGACGTAATCACAATGGAATAAAAAGGGATTATATGTTCAAACATGAGTTAGTCCTAAGATTAGTCAGTCCACAGGATTAACACTGACTTGCCAATCTGCGATATGATCTGCTTACACATTATAGTGTTATGTTCTTTCCAGAACATTAACAAAGTAGATAAGATTGAATGTATTTGTTACATCGGACTGGCCCGATATTGAAAGTTGATAGGATAAGTAAGCATACCGTTATTATCTATTCTAGTCATATCATATAGTTGACCATAGGTCAATTCAATCTCAATTCTGAGTGGTTAGTATTCTAACTGATTGTATTATTTGAATTCTATGACTTGTTTGTTACAAGTTTACCCTACGGACTTAGCCCATACTTACATCTTGGGAACTCAATAGTATAATTGAGCAGAGTGTTAATCATAGATATGAGCATCTATAGCTTCTGATGAAGAAGTAAAATGATGGTTTCCTTTTATATTGGTTCAAGGTGCTAAATGATAGAGATCTCATTTCAGTAATTATTATTAGCTTACTGAAATATTATTTACAAGGAACTAAGTGTTTTAAGGATAAAATATAATGAGGGATAAAATAGTATTTTAGTCTCATCTCATTGTAGACTGTCTATAGAGGATTGAGTGACAACTATGGTTGTAACAATGGATAATTAATAACGTATCTATATATGTTATAGAGCATTCTATGAATTCAAGAGTGCAATTCTTATTCTTTAGTGGAGTCACGAGGAATTAATAAGTTAGTAATTCAATTTGTTAAATATATGATAACTTATTGGAGCTTGATTTCATAGGCCCATGGTACCCACTGTACATTGGATAAAATCATCTAGACAGTCTCAATTAATTGATTTAATTATCAATTATAATTATCAAAGTTGACCAGGTAAATTTTGTATAGTTTCACAGATTTTTACAATTTAGAGAAGAAAAGTGATTTTAGGGTAGTTTTGTACCCTAATTTTAGCCTGAGTTCATTCACTCAGTTTGTAATGACCCAACTTATTCTAGACTTTGGACCATTAATAACTACTATACATAGACACTAATCTTTAAGAAACATACATATGAAATAATCATAACTTCATTAAAACTGTAAAACAAAAGTCAAAATACATAAAATTCATAGTAGGATATGGGATCCCATTGTTTTGAAAATAAAACATAACATAACTTAAATCTTAAATAAAATGGTTACAACATTAAGTGCGGAAATACATAGAAATCATAATTAAAAGACTTAAATAACTTCATCCTTGAATCGTTCGTGCAGTCCATCGATTCCTTTCTCCCTCAATACACAATCCCAAGCTGCCAAGAATCTTCCCGCCGCCATACTTTTTTCCTGCACATATAAAACAAAGGAATGAGTCTAATGCCCAGCAAGGAAAATCTACTACAAGCATGAATCATATACATAAACATAAGTTATAAACATATATCATAATTCTAACCCATGTACATGGTGACTATTGGGGTTTGCTAACTAAGCAACTATAAGCCTCAAACTACAATGAGGTTTGCTAGTTAAGCAACTATAAGCCCAAAAAACATAAAAGTGTTGACGTTTGCTATTTAAGCAACTATAAGCCCCAAAACATATAACATATAACATATAATAACATACTATAGCATAATCATAACATATTATATGACATAGCACATATCACATAGGAACTATCCTATTTTCCTTACCAAAAACCAGGATGTGAGAACAAGGGCGGGATTTTGGAACACTCCTAAAAACCATTAATGAGAAGGGTGAGTATTCTAAAAGAAAGAGATGAAAAGGAATGAACTAAACCACCGAGAAGGTACTTACCGACAAGAACCTCAAGTTCAAAGAACTTAGATGCCTAACCATGAATAAAAATAGCGAGTTAGGAAATGAGTAGAGAAAAACTATAAAAACTAATGAAACAATACAGAAAGGAACTAAGAATAGGAATACCTTTGAAATTTCTATACCCGAACTACACCTTGATAATGAAAAACACACTATGAACTTTACTTCCCAAGTGTTTAATAAGCTTAGAATGATAAAGCTTATAACCCCAACCCAAGTGTTTAACACTCTAAAGTAAACCTAGCAGCTTGAAGGCTCTGAACTTAGCTTGAAGAATGAAAAGATCTTCATTTAGCTTGAATAAAAATAATGACTTTTTAATTGAAAAACATTTGAATAATCGTTCAGCAGAGGCTGAAGACTCGGTCAAACAGATTCTGGTTTATCAAGAGGTTTGTGGAATAAAATGATCTCGGTTTCAAAATCATTTGAAAATGCAGCCCTAGAACCGATATATCGCCTACCATAGGCGATATATCATCTAGGCTCATATTCCTGAGGCTCGTCGAAATGGTCGTGAGAAGTTACGTGTTTTTCATATCCCCATGTGGCGATATATCGCCCCTAGAGCTGTGATATATCGGCATACGGTGAAATATTATACACTTAATTAAACTTTTTTGGCCTAATTTGAATTGATTAAATAGCTTTGACTGAGTCTAATAACGATTTCAAAGCTGTTGGCAGACTCTGGGACTTTCAAATATTATTCTTAATAAACTATTCCTCAAAAATACTTCAATTCTTAATAATCATGCACATGACAAGTGTCATTATCTTATTGGGTCTATCTAAACCTTATAGTATAATAAATATCATCTTCATAATCAGTCATATTAATCAAACCTTAGGTTATAATTAATATTCTTAAACTATAGGTTAAACTTATAAAATCTACAAGTGTTGCTACGAGTGTCCAACTAAGTCCCGGCTTGAACCAAAATCCACAGAATTAAACATACTGTAACTACTACTAGCTATTACTATTACTACTACTATCTAACTAGCTAAGTCAAGTTCTTGGACTCTACAATTCTCCCCTACTAAAAAAAGAATTTCGTCCTCGAAATTTACTTACCAATCAATTCCGGATACCGGCCATGCATGTCCTCCTCCAACTCCCACGTTGCCTCTCATTCAGAACTATTACTCCATAGGACTTTGACTATCGGAATATTATTGGACTGTAACTGCTTCACCCCTCTATCCAGGATGCTAACCGCTCATTCCTCATAACTCAAGTCTTTTTGGAGTGCTATCGTATCGTACTTGAGGATGTGAAGTGGGTCTGACACATACTTGCGTAGCATTGAGATGTGGAACACCTTGTGGCTATCTGCTTGGGCTGGCGGTAAGGCTAATCTTTACGCAACTGCTCCCACTTTGTCCAATATCTCAAAAGGACCTATAAATTAGGGACTAAGCTTGCCTTTATTCCCAAACCGCTTCACACCTTTCATAGGAGATATCTTCAGGACGACTTGATATTTGACCTTGAATTCCACATCGCGTCGCTTGGCATCCGCATAGCTTTTCCGACGGCTTTGAGCAGCAAGCATACGCTGTCTAATCAGCACTACTGCTTCTTGAGCTTTTGTAACAGCATTAGGACCGAGAAACTGCCTTTCTCCTACCTCGTCCCAATGAAGTGTCGATCGAGACATTCTTCCATAAAGTAATTCATACGGTGCCATCCTAATCGTTGACTGGTAGCTATTGTTGTAGGAGAACTCTATCAGCGGTAAGTACTTATTACATGATCCTCCGAAATCAAGTACACAAGCGCGTAACATATCCTCTAAAATCTATATCGTACGCTCAGATTGACCGTCTGTCTGAGGATGAAAAGTTGTACTAAGACTTAAATTAGTACCCATGGCTTACTGTAAACTTCCACAAAATCTCGATGTAAACACCGATCCTCTATCAGACACTTTTGTCTTGGGAATCCCATCCAACCGTACTATCTCTTGAACATATATGTCTGAATATTGGTCCGCCGTGTATGAAGTCTTTACAGGAAGGAAATGCGTAGACTTTGTTAGTCTATCTATTACTACCCAAGTGAATCATGTTGCTTACTTGTTCGTGGCAAACCTGTCATGAAATCCATAGCTATATCGTCCCACTTCCATTTTGGTACGCTAAGTGGCTGCAATAAGCCTGCAGGCCACTGATGTTCTGCTTTTACTTGCTGGCATACTAGACACTTAGAAACAAATTTCACTATGTCCTTCTTCATCACTGGCCACCAATACATTGCCTTGATGTCGTGTGTCATCTTGGTCGACCCTGGGTGAACTGAGTACGGGGTACTGTGTGCTTCTTCTAGAATCATCATCTTAATCCTTTAATCATTTGGCATGCATACCTGATCCTTATATCTCAATAATCCTTGATCTGATATTGAGAAATCTATGGCCTTGCCTTCTCTGACTGCATCCATATGTGCCACTAGTGTGTCGTCATGCCTTTGCCCAATCTATATATCTTCTAGCAGATTTGACTGGATAGACAAGTTAGCCAGCTTGTCGACAACTACTTCTATTCCGACATTGATCAGCCCCTGCTGCAGTGGCTTTTCTATTCCGGCTAATGCTGCTAAACATCAATAATTCTTCCTACTTTGCGCATCAGCAAATACGTTTGCCTTTCCCAGGTGGTATAGGATTTCACAGTCGTAATCCTTCACTAGCTCTAACCACCTGCGTTGCCACATGTTAAGCTCCTTCTGAGTGAAGAATTACTTTAAACTTTTGTGGTCCGTATAAATCTCACACCGTTCTCCATAAAGATAATGGCGCCAGATTTTCAACGCAAAGACCACCGCTGCCAACTCCATATCGTGAGTTGGATAGTGTTGCTCGTACTCCTTCAGCTGAAATGAGGCGTAGGCAATCACCTTGTCATTCTACATCAGCACACAACAAAACCCTTGCTTCGACGAATCACAATAAGCTACAAACTTGTCGTTGGGTGTCAATACACAGAGTAATGGTGCTGAGCACAGCTTGTCCTTAAGCAACTGGAAGCTTTCTCCACATCTATCATTCCAGTTGAATCTTTGCTGTTTCCGGGTCAGGTTGGTGAGCAGAGTGGCTATCTTAGAAAATCCCTCTATGAACCTCCTATAATAACCTACTAATCCCAGAAAGCTTCTTACTTCTATGCGTTTTTCGGTCTTGGCCATTCCTTCACAGCCTCTACCTTTGATGGGTCTACTGCAACTCTTTCCATGGATATAATGTGCCCGAGGAATGCCACTTGCGAAAGCCAAAACTCACATTTCTTGAACTTGGCGTAGAGTTGATGCTCCTTTAGTCGCGATAGGATTAACCTCAAGTTTTCCTCGTGCTCGACTTCATCCTTGGAATATACTAAGATGTCGTCGATGAATACTACGATGAATTTATCCAAGTAGTCCTTGAAGACCCTATTCATTAAGTCCATAAATGTGGCTGGAGCGTTTGTAAGACCGAAAGACATAACTAAGAACTCGTAATGCCCATAACGAGTTCTAAAAGCTGTCTTAGGAATATCCTCTCCCCGCACCTTGAGCTGATGGTACCCGGACCGTAAATCAATTTTTTAAAATACGGTCACACCTTGGAGTTGATCAAACAAGTCGTCAATCAGGGGTAGCGGTACTTATTATTAATCGTTACTTTATTTAGCTCACGGTAGTCTATGCACATCTGCATGCTTCCATCCTTCTTCTTCACAAATAAAATCGGTGCTCTCCATGGCGAATGAATCGGCCTAATGAAGCCCAAGTCTAGGAGTTCTTGTAGCTGCGTCTTTAACTCCTTGAGTTCTGTAGGTGCCATTCAGTATGGTGCCTTGGAGATAGGCTCGGTGCCCGGTACTAATTCTATCGTGAAGTCAATTTCCTGAGTTTGCGGCAACCCTAGTAAGTCATTGGGAAATACTTCTGGGAATTCTCATACAATGCGGATGTCTCCAACCTTAAGCGGTGTTTCTTTTACTACGTCTGCGATGCTGGCTAAGAACGCTTGACATCATTTTTCTATCATCCTTTGAGCTTTGAGAGATGATATTAGATGTGTGCGTAATCCTGAAGCTTGTCCCATGAAACATAGTTTCTGGGTCAGGAGTCTCGAACGTCACTTTCTTGCGTTTGCAGTCAATGGTTGCGCCATGCCGTGCTAGCCAGTCCATGCCTAGTATCACGTCGAAGTCCTTGATCTCTAATTCTATCAAGTCTCCTTCTAATTCTACGTCCTCAATCTTGATCGGTACAGCTCGTACTATCCGTGATGATAGAACTATTTTGCCCAAAGGCAACTCAGTTACAAATCTAGTTCTAAATATTTCACAAGGTTTGTCTAGTTTTTCTGTAACGACCACAAATTCGCTATTGTGGCTTAAGGGCCTTGATTAGTGTGCCAGGAGGGCATTATTGGGTTTAATGTGATTTGAATGATTCTATGGATTTGAATGCATAATTATGTGATTAATAATGCTTGTATGATTATATTGGTATTGATGTGATATGTATATATGGTATTGTGAGAACCACATTATTATGTGGGTAGGTCTGCAGAGCACGACTAGAGGCTATCCTAGGGTTAGTTAGTGGGGAAAAGTCACAACAGGGCTTAACAGTTGACTATGGATAAGTAAGGGGTATTTTGGGTATCGAGTGGTTATTTAGACTATCGGGTTATGAAAAATAAATATATGGAGATATATTTGAGGTTAGGAAGTCTAGGCGGGAATATTGGGGAATTTTACCGTTTTTCCCTCGAGGACGTTTCCGGCACCCCGAGCCTCGGGATTGACTTAATGGGATAAGATTGGACTGAAGCTTTAGAAAACATTAGACAGAAAATTAAACCGACCCTTTTTCTCCTTCACAGCTCTACTCTCTCTCAAGGAAACTAAGCAAACCACAAAGGAAAAACAGAGAATTTCTGCAGTTTTAAGCTGGGAATTTGCTGGGAATTCTGTGGGGATTTGAAGCTAAGCTCAGGGATTATCCAAGAGATATTTAATCAAGGCTAAGGTAAGGATCAAACTATGTTTTTGAAGTTTCAATTCTGAGTTTTCAGCTGGGTATTGAGGTGATTTCAATTTTAATGTTTAAGGTGGAACTTGAGCTGGAAAGCTTTGGAAATTAGCTGAGTTCTGATTAGGGAAAGGATTCCATTGAAGAGGTAATCTTTAATTTATAAATTAGAGGTTTAAATCTAAGCTTTTACTAGTTGGTTTTGAGTGTTTATCCTCTTAAGTTTCAGGAATTAAAATCATGATTTCTATGAGTTTTAGGCTGAGTTTTCTGTTGAGTTATGTTGCTAAAGTCATCCTAGAAGAGTTAGGAATGTTTGTTTTTGAATTAGGAAGCTTTGGGGTGATTTTGGCTAAGGTTTTGAGGATTGAAATGGTGGAATTTCTGGGCTCGAAGGGAAGGTCACGCCTCTGTTCTAGAGCGCTGCGGCCCTAGGTTGAAGATGAGCTAAGGAGGCTCGGCCAGGGGTGAGCGCCGCGGCGCCCAATGCTAGGGCCGCGGTGCGTGTCTTTGTCAAGGGCTACCCTTTGTTCTGTTTTGAGGCCAGGGCTGCAGCTAAGTTTCAAGGGCCGCAGCCCTTAGTTGTGCAGTAGAACATTTAGGGATTTTAGGCATGGGAATGTGGTCTAGAATGCTCGGGATCGATCTCACCACCGTGCTTGGTGGAATTCGGATTCCTGGAAGTTAGTTTTGTAACCAGAAACCCTATATTTGGATATTAATGAAACCTAATACTTTGGTTGTGACTAGGTAATAAAATCTTAGGCTCAGGAACGGATCGTGCTTGAGGAGTGTTTCTCATAAACAATAACTGCGAAGACTAAAGGTAAGAAAACTGCACCTGGTTGAATATATGTGATGGGACTAAGGGTTCCCTATCGTGTATGCTTGAAAAGATAGTATTATGCCATGCAAGCTATTTAGTGAACCAACGGCCTAAGGGAGCCAAGGGTTACAGTAGTGCACAGGGCGCGGCTTGGCCACTGGTAGCCGAGGACAACTTAATATGCACTGAGTTCAGTTTAAGTGGGCCGGAGTCAGTGGGATAAACAGAGGGTGCGGCCTAAGTTGTCAACCCTGACTATTATGTGATGTGAATGTTATAAGTGTTTGATTGCATCCATGATTATGAATATATCCTGAGTGATTAATGTGGATTACTTGATGAGAGCTCATGCTTAGTGAGTTTGCTATATGTTATTACTATTTGTGTTGCACATGTTTTCTTGATGGGCCTTGGCTCATGGGTGCTACGTGGTGTAGTTAAAGGCAAGGGCAAGCTTGATCAGCCTTGATTGGAGAGCTTTGTGAGCGGAATGTACATGGCCAGCCGCTCAGCTGCCACGGTTGAGGTTTAAGCAGGGACGCGAGACCCAAAGATTGCCTATTTTGCCTTAGTATGGCTAATAATTGTTTATGTACTTTTGGAAGTCTGTAAACCAACTTTTAACTCTGTTTCTTTTGGGATCCCATGTATATAACAGTTTAATTATATAAAATGAAACTTTTGAGACCAAAACCTTTTTAACCCTAGCTCGTACATGTTTAGTGACACATTTTTAAATTAATGACTTAATTAGCAAGTCTTGCACCTTTATAAGTACACAGTGTAGCGGTCTTGGCAATCCAGGGCGTTACATTTTCTATCATTCCTAACAAGATATACGAATGAGTGGCTCTCGAATCAAATAATACAGAACAATTATTATTGAGGATAGAAACCTGACCTGTGACCACCTTATTTCTAGCATCAGCCTCTCCTTGGGCTAAGGAAAATACCCTGGAAGGAACCTTCTTATCTTCCTTTTTCCCTTTTATCTTAAGCTGAGGAAATTCTTTCTTCCGGTGTCCTTCTTGACCACAATTGTAACATCCCTTGGTGTTTGCCCGGCATTCACCAGGATGTTTCTTCTAGCACTTAGTACACTGCGGGTACTCTACATAACCCGACCTACTGCTTCCATTGTTTGTCCGTGCTCGTTTATCGTTGTCGGACTGCTTATTGTCAGGGTGCCTTCTTTTTTGAATGTTATTGTTATGCAGGACTGATTGTTGTTGTTGTGGTGGTTGTTGATCCGACTAGTTTGAGGTTGATTCTGCTTTCTAGGCTCAGCCTTTCTACTTCTATTGCCATCTCTAGAACATCGGCATAAGTAGTTCTTCCTGGGTTTGCTAACTTAACCCCTTGCTCGATCTTCGGTTGAAGTCCTATAACGAACTTAGACACCCTAAGATAGTCAGTTGGAACCATTTTTGGTGTGAACTTAGCTAATCAGTCGAATTGCCGAGGATACTCTGCCACTGATAAATTCCCTTGCTTCAAGCCATCGAACTCCTCAACTCTTTAAGCGAGTACAGCCGAATTATAGTACTTCTTGTGGAATAACTCCACAAATCGGGTCCAAGTCATAGTGGCAACATCATGCGTCTGCTGGACTAAATCCCACCATATCTTGGCATCCTTCTTGAGCAAAGATGAAACGCAGGATATGCGGTCCACGTTGCTGAGGGTCATGTGTGTCAAGATTGACTCCACATTTCTTAGCCACTCTTCTGCCTCGAAGGGGTCTGTAGTCCCTTCAAAGTTTGAAGCGTGTTGCGTACGGAACCGCTCATAAACTGGCTCCATATGTTGAACTGGATATGGCGCATAGTTTGCCTCTGGCCATCCCCCATATGGACCAACTTGTTGGGGTGCTGAGGCCATTTGTTGTGGCTGTGGTAGCGGCGGAGGCTGATCCTGTTGTCGTTGTTGCTGCAATAGTTCCTCGACTTGTTGTCGCAATCTGGCGATCTCTGTAGCGTTGTCGACTGCTGGCAAACTTTGGGACTTTCAAATATTATTCTTAAAAAACTATTCCTCAAAAATACTTAAATTCTTAATAATCATGCACATGACAAGTGTCATTATCTTATTGGGTCTATCTAAACCTTATAGTATAATAAATATCACCTTCATAATTAGTCATATTAATCAAACCTTAGGTTATAATTAATATTCTTAAACTATAGGTTAAACTTATAAAATCTACAAGTGTTGCTAGGAGTGTCCAACTAAGTCCTGGCTTGAATCAAAATCCACAGAAATAAACATACTATAACTACTACTGGCTATTACTATTACTTTTACTATCTAACTAGCTAAGTAAAGTTTTTGGACTCTACACAGTTCGGGTACAGCTGGCAAATAAATATACGGAGAAATAACAAAGGGAATGATATCCTCTTTATCCATGCAGACAACTCCAGTTTCATGTGGACATGTGTGGTATTAGGCATCCTGGGTTTAACCCGAGCTATAAACACGAAGGTCGTGAAGCGCGAGCTCATAATATTCAAATGGTAGTCGAAGTACGAGCTTGCAGGAGATATTCAGCTCGTGGTAATTTAGATATATTGCACACCTGCGGATCCCCAGAGATTCGGGTCCTTTTATACGTTTATTTATGACCAAGCTGTCATATTTAATGTCCCAGATATTAGGAGAACATTTACTGTATGATCAAATCATATCCCATTATAAATGGGAAATATATGTATTAAATGTAGTAAATATGTATATGCATGATTGACTCGCGCAGTTACCAAAACCTGTCTAAGGAATTCCCATATAAATACTGGAAATGTAGGACAGGGAAAGGGACCATGATTCTGTTATACTGAAACTATGCCAAAATAGAGAGAAAAACAGCAATAATACAGACTCGTGGACTAGGTGGTTTTAACCACTGAACCACGTAAAAGATTTGTGTTCTTGTGAATTCACTTCATTTTTCATCACGGTTTATTACTAAACACTAATCTACCTTATTATTTCTTAATACATTGTTGGTGAAAAACTGTGTCTACAGTTTGGTGCTTTCATTGAGAGGGATATTAGTGCTTCATCAAAATCCCAGTCAAATCTCATCATGGTACTCAGTTGCTCAATGCACGACAATGAGATAGAACAGCCTGGTGGACAGGAGGCCCATCATACCGCTGTTTATTTATGACCAAGCTGTCATATTTAATGTCCCAGATATTAGGAGAACATTTACTGTATGATCAAATCATATCCCATTATAAATAGGAAATATATGAATTAAATGTAGTAAATATGTATATGCATGATTGACTCGCGCAGTGACCAAAACCTGTCTAAGGAATTCCCATATAAATACTGGAAATGTAGGACAGGGAAAGGGACCATGATTCTGTTATACTGAAACTATGCCAAAATAGAGAGAAAAACAACAATAATACAGACTCGTGGACTAGGTGGTTTTAACCACTGAACCACGTAAAAGATTTGTGTTCTTGTGAATTCACTTCATTTTTCATCACGGTTTATTACTAAACACTAATCTACCTTATTATTTCTTAATACACTGTTGGTGAAAAACTGTGTCTACAGTTTGGTGCTTTCATTGAGAGGGATATTAGTGCTTCATCAAAATCCCAGTCAAATCTCATCATGGTACTCAGTTGCTCAATGCACGACAATGAGATAGAACAACCTGGTGGACAGGAGGCCCATCATACCGCTGTTTCGAACGAGCATGACCCTAAAGTCCAGCAACGTCTGGGAAAACAACCGGCGGGTCATGGCGACACTTGGAGTTCAGCGTCATTGCCACTGAATCCAAACCCAGACTACTTAACTGCTCTTGAGATGGAAAATAAGCAGTTAAGAAGCCATCTTGCTAAGGAAAATAGGCAAATTGAGGAGGTTTTGGCTCGGTTACCCCCTCTCGCAACCAACGTTAATGCCGGAAAGAGGAAAAGTGGGTCTCACAAGTCCCACAGGAATAACTGATCCAAACCATGTCGTTCAGTCATAATTACCACTCCATGTTCTGTGCCTACAGGGCGAGACTGCCAGAATGCTCATCCTAGTGGCCCTCATAGGGGTCATCAGCATATCAGTCGATCCGTTAGAACTGCAACCCCAAGTTTGGTGCCTCCTTCACAAGCACCTAGGAATGCCCATGGAAACCCACGAGGAGGGGCTGGGACAGGCTCACAGAGACAGAATGTTCCAGCAAACCCTCCTACGTCACGATCGGATCGTCAGGCACAGAGAACTAGAAATAATGGGGCAGAACAAAGGCAGGCTAATCTAGTTCGCCCTGATGGGACAAGGATTGCCTCGCCAATAAGGCATCCTCCATCACCTATAAGACATCCAATTCCACCTCTTCCTACACAGGACATTCTAGCTTATGGAGACAACAGGAGAAATCCTCCTCCATCTGCCAATACCTATGTTCCATAGACATGTGTTGAAAACCCAGATCCTGGACCCCAACCACGAGGTGTAAACTTCGCAAACGAGAGTTACTAGATCAAAATTCATCAAAGTGGTAAGTCCGAGGGTGACCTGAGAAATCAGCTGAGTTCGGCACAAAGCCCTCGATATGATTCGCTACCTGATTTGCGTGATCGTCTGAATTCACAGAGAAGAAATCACGCTCGGAATGATGTTAGTTATACTCGGCAAGAGGGAGGTCCTTCCATAGTACGTGATAATGGGAATGCCCCAAAAAACCAAGCTCGAGCTTGGAGGGACAATCACCTATCAAATGTGTACAATAGGATGGGAACTGTGGAACAGCCCCCAGATAACCTAGGGACCAGAGACAAAATTCTTGACAGGCTAGCTCTGATGGAAGAGCAAACGAAGAGGCTTTTATCTGGAAAAGATAAAGACGATTGCGACTTAGAGGATGAGCTCGAGCCTTTCGCTCCAAATATTGCAGCGGCCACATATCCGATAGGCTTTAGAATGCCACACTTGTCAAAGTTTGATGGAGATGGAGATCCGTCAGACCACCTCAAGATGTTTAATACCATGATGATGGCCCACAATGTCAGACTTGATCTAAGGTGCATTTTATTCCCTTCTACTCTGATCAGGCCAGCCAGCAAGTGGTTTAAGCAATACAAGAGGCATTCTATAAGTTCGTGGAAAAAGTTTTCTTCTGACTTCAAAAAAGCATTCTGAGCTTCCCAAACAGCTCAAGTTAAGGCTAATTCATTAGCCAGTGTAAAGCAGCAACCTGGTGAAACGTTGAAGGCATATCTAAGTAGACTTGCCAATGTCGTTGCACAAGCTAGGGTTGTCGATGACAGCTCTAAGCTCATGGCAATGAGGGTGGGAATCCTTGTTGGGGGCGACCTGTGGCAAGAATTACATAGAAAAGGAGTTAATAGTGTGGATGAGTTCTTGGAACGAGCTCAAATATGGATTAACCTGGAAGAGGCGCGAGCTTCCATCGCATGAACCAACCAGATCCCTGTCCAACCCATTGGAGCAGTAACGGGTGTTGTAGCTACAGTTCAAACCGTTGCCTAGAATAACCAAGGGGGGAGTAACAAAAGGAAGGGAGATGGTGAGGGCGACCAGAGTGGAACAAAGAAAAATAAGTTTGGGGAGAAATTCAAGCCAGTTCATGCCACTTATACCGACCTCAGGAATACTAGGGAGCGCATCTTCTGGCGAATAATACTCGCCTTCCATGAAGGAAGCCAGAACCGTTGAAAAACCAAAGAGGGAAGAGAGATCCTTTGAAGTTCTGCTGATTTCATAACGATATCGGTCATAACACTGATGATTGTTGACAGCTGAAGGATGAGATCGAAACTCTCATTAGAGTGGGACCTTTGGCCCAGTATGCCCGAAATCGAGTGGTCCCTAATCAGCCCACTGGACCAATCCCTTCATCAGCCTCTGAAGCTCCAGTAAGTCAAATCAGAGCTCAAGCGAATCATGACGATCCTCCTTCGATAATACGGGGAAATATAGCCACCATTTCGGGGGGACCTCATCTGGTAGGCACGAGAAGAGGGGCCTAGAAGAGGTACATTAATAAACTAAAATCCTATAATGAAGTGGAGTTCATCCCGGAACAGCGGTTATCGAAACGACAGCCATTGTAAAAACAACCAATCATTTTTACAGAAGAGGATGCTAGCCACATTCCGTTCCCACATAATGATCCCTTGGTCATAACCGTTCAGCTCGCCAACCGAAGGGTCCGGAGGACATTAGTAGATAACGGGAGTTCTATGAATCTAATTTTTAGGTCCACCTTGGAAAAAATGGGGTTGTCTGTAGCAGAATTGAAGGCGACCTCAATGACTCTGTACGGATTTTTTGGCAAAGGGTCACCAGCCATCTGGACGATAACATTAGTCGTAACATTGGGAGAAGGCTCACGAGCTGTCTCCAAGTTACTTGAGTTCGTGGTAATCGACTATCCAGTCGCGTACAATGATATTTTGGGTCGACCTACGTTGATGGCATTTGAAGCCATAACCTCTATCCGCCACCTAGCAATAAAATTCCCCTCAGTTGTGGGAATATGCATTGTCAGAGATGATCAGCTCGCTGCCAGAGAATGTTATATCATTTCTATGAAGGGAAAATCACCACTTGGGCAACAAGCTATGGTCATAAATGACGGAGGTGAGGATTCCCGGGAAGTAGAAGTTACTTGTGGGATGGAAGAACCTCAGCAAAAATAGGACAGTAACGACGCCCATCATGATGACATTGACCCACGGATAGGCAAAGATAGGTCAGAACTCCAGGTTGTAGAGGAGATCGAGGAGGTAAACATTGACCCCAATGAATCTTTAAGGGTTATAAAGGTTGCGAAGAATCTTAATGATGGAAGGAAGAAGGAGTTGATCAATTTCTTACAAAAGAATCTGGACGATTTCACCTGGTCTTGAAGACATTGTGGGAATAAGCCAGAGTGTAATCATGCACACTCTAAATTTGGACAAGAACGTGCCTGCAAAATCCTGAAAATGGAGACGCTTGGGAACAGTCCGAGTTGAAGCACTTGAGGAAGAAGTAGCTCGACTATTAAATTGCGCATTTTTTCGTGAAGAAAAATACCCGATCTGGGTTTCCAATCCCATACTAGTGCCAAAGCCAAACGGAAAATGGAGAGCTTGCATCGACTTCTTCAACCTGAACAAAGCTTGTCACAAGGATTGCTTTCCACTACCAAGGATTGATCAGCTGGTAGATTCCACGGTAGGTCACGAGCTCATGTCCTTCATGGATGCGTATTCTGGATATAACCTGATCATGATGAATTATGCATACTAGGAACATACTATCTTCATGACCCCAAATAATGTATATTGTTATAAAGTCAAGCCCTTCGGGCTGAAGAATGCCAGAGCTACATACCAACGCTTAGTCAACAAAATGTTCACTAATCATATCAGGAGAACTATGGAAGTGTATGTCGATGATATGCTTGTCAAATCCAAGACTGCTGATAGCCATGTATCCGATCTGAAAGAGTGTTTTGAAATCTTAAGGAGGTATAACATGAAGTTGAATCCTCAAAAGAGCACGTTCGGAGTGGTGTCAACAATTATTTTTGGTTTCATAGTCAACATGAAGGGAATAGAGGCACATCCCGAGAAAATCAGGTCGTTGGTAGAGATGCCCTCACCCAGATCGCGTAAAGAAGTTCAAAGCCTGACTGGAAAGGTGGCAGCTTTGAATCATTTTATTTCATAATGTATTGACAAGTGCCTACCATTTTACAACTAGCTCAAGGGAAATAAGAAATTTGAATGGACTGAAGAGTGCGAACAGGAATTACTCGACCTAAAAATGCACCTAGCCGAGCCTCGAGTGTTATCTAAGCCTATGTCTGGGGAACCTCTATTCCTTTATTTGGCTGTGACATAAAATGCAGTTAGTGTCGTGTTAGTCCGAGAAGAAGACCATTCTCAAAAACCAGTATATTATATAAGCAAGAGACTTCTCGAAGCTGAGTCACAATACCCACTGATAGAGAAGCTGGCATTTTTTCTGATATTGGCTTCCAGGAAGCTCCTACCATATTTTCTGTCCCATTCAATCAATGTCATGATTGACCAACCTTTAAGGCAGTTGTTGCAAAAACCTAAAACGTCGGGACGTTTGTTAAAATGGGCTATCGAACTTAGCCAGTTCGAGATACTGTACGTGCCACGGACCTCAATCAAAAGTCAGGTCCTTATTGATTTTGTGGCTAAATGCACCAGATTTCAAGAGGAGCTCTTGAAGGAACAGGTGCAAGAATTATGGAAAATCTTTGTGGATGGATCATCGAACTAGAATGGATCGAGAGCAGGGATCATCTTAATCTCCCCATAAGGGCATCAATTCCATACATCTCTGAGATTCAGATTCAAAGCATCCAACAACGAAGTTGAATATGAGGCTTTACTAGTTGGGCTGAGAGTGGCAAGGGAGCTCAAGGAAAAATTCGTCCAATTCTATAGTGATTCTCAACTCATGATTAATCAGGTGTTGGGAGAATATCAAGCTCGAGGTGCCAAGATGGCGGCCTACCTAGCTAAGGTGAAGGGAGAGTTGTCCAAATTTGAGTATAGTACTATTGAATAGATACATCGTGAGCAGAACTCTAATGCTAATGCTTTGGCAAGGCTTTCCACCACCAAAGAAGTTGAGACATTGAATGTAGTTCCAATGGAATTCTTGGAGAATCCGAGTGTAACAAAAATGGTAGAAGTCGAAATGATTAACACAAGACCGACCTAGATGACTCCCATAATGGAATACCTCACAACAAGAAGGCTACCTGAGGATGGAAAGGATGCAAGAACAATATTATGTCAAGCTTCGAGGTATGTGATAGTGGATGGGACATTGTACAGATGTGGTCATTCATTACCTCTCCTACGATGTGTTCTGCCCGAGGAAGCTAAAACCATTTTGCAAGAAGTGCATGAAGGCTTTTGTGGAGATCATGCTGGGGGGCGAAACCTAGCACTGAAAATACTGAGGCAGGGCTATTTTTGGCCCACTCTAACAAAAGATTCAATCTCGTATGTCCAGAAGTGCGACAAATGCCAATGTTTCGCCATAATTTCTTGAGTTGCTCCAGTTGAGCTAACGATGATCCCATCCCTCTGGCCATTCGTGTTATGGGGAATCAACCTAATAGGGTCCCTATCTATGGGAAAGGGAGGAGTTCGTTTTGCGGTGGTGGCGATCAAATATTTCATGAAGTGGATAGAAGCCGAACCTCTGGCAACCATCACTTCAAAGAGAATTCTAGACTTCATGGTGAAGAGTATTATTTGTCGATTTGGGCTTCCTAAAATGATCATGTCAGACAATGGGACACAATTCGACAGTGATCTTCTCACTGACTTCTATGAAAAATACGACATTATTAAGAGTTTCTCCTCAATAGCATATCCGCAGGCCAATGGACAGGTTGAGGCTGTGAACAAAACCCTAAAGGTGAGCCTGAAGAAGAGCTTCGACGAGGCCAAAGGATTATGGCCCGAACATCTCCCACAAGTACTTTGGGCACACCGAACTTCTCACAGAATCTCCACGGGACATACTCCTTTTTCCTTAACTTTTGGAAGCGAGGTCGTCCTTCCAATCGAAGCCATGGTAAGCCCTCACAGGCAAAAGACATTCAACCAAGAGCAGAATGAGGGACTACTTAATGCATCCCTCAATCTGATTGAAGAAAAATGAGAAGAGTCACAGTTACAGCTCCCCCATTATCAACAAAAAATCACTCGCTATTTTAATTCTAAAGTTAAGGTGCGTAGATTTGGATTGGGCGACCTGGTTCTCCAAAGGGTATTTCTAGCAAATAAAGATCCTAAGGATGGTGTTTTAGGCCTGAATTAGGAGGGACCATATCAGGTCTTTGAGGTACTGCGATAAGGAACTTTCAAGATAGCTCGGCTGAATGGGGAAGTGGTCCCACGAACCTGGAACGCCCAACATTTGAAAAAATATGATCAGTAGCATCACCATCAATGTAAGGCTTATTTATAAAATCCATTTTATTAAATAATAGGTGGATTATTAAATAATCTTTAAGATAGTATGAGTTCATGTTCTAGTTTGTAAAAGCAACCAAGAAAGTTTCTACATCCCGGTTACTTGGGGGGCATATAACTCGAGATTGGAAAAATTAAGCTTGCTTGGTAAATTTAAATCATTAAAATCCCTGGATACAACCAGGTCAAAAACTTAGAGGCTTGGAAAATTGATTATTTGAAAACTTTTTAAGAGCTTGAGTTTTCAATGAACCTAGCGCGAACTAAGTTGAAATTATTTAAAATCCTGGACGTAACCAGGTCCAAAATTTAGAAGCTTGGAAATATTGATTATTCAAAGGCTTTTTTAAAGTTTGAATTTTCAATAAACCTAGAGCGAAGTAAATTTAAAATCATTTAAAACCCTAGACGCAATCAGGTCCAAAACTTGGAAAGTTGGAAAAATTGTTTAATATCAAGGGCTTGTTAAAGCACGAGTTATCGATAAACCTAACATGAACTAAATTTAAATCATTTAAAACCCTGGATGCAACTAGGTCCAAAACTTGGAAAGTTGGGAAAATTGTTTAATATCAAGGGCTTGTTAAAGCTCGTGTTATCAATATACCTAGCACGAACTAAGTTTAAAAAAATTAAAAACCCCGGATATAACCGGGTTCAAGGCCTCACTTTTAATAAGTATAATAAAAATCAACACACAAAACTTGGATATAACCAAGCTCGATCAATTCTATCCCGATCTAAAAATTGATTCATAAATTTTCGAATGTACAAGTCAAAGGATTCATAAACAAGAGAGATAGTAAAGGAGAGATAAATGGATCAAAAAGTTATATATATATATATTGAAATAAGCAAGAAAATTATCCCGAGGAGAAAAACCTCGAACTGAGCCTTAAGGCAATTGTCTAATAAAAAAATAGTTAAACAATTAGAGATAAATACAAAAAAGCTATCATTGAGCTCTGTCAGTTCGCCCAGCCGAGGTGACCTCCTCGCCATCTCCCTCAGTTGCATCGGAAGCCTCACCAGTCTCTGACGGTTCTTGCAAGAGTCGAGCCTTGAATATTGCAAGGTACGAATCCCATAGCTCGGCCCCCCATGAAAGAGAATTTCCCATTCGGGTTGAAGGCCCGACATTGGTATAGCATCTCTTCCATGGAAGACGAAGAGGCTGCCTTTTCTTCTTTGACTGCGGCCTTGACCTCGAGCAGTTTTTCTTTGGCTTAATCAACCTCAGCCTGAAGTTGCGCAATTTGAGCCTTAGGGCAGACAATGCAGTCTTGGCAGCCTGCTTGCTTTCTTGGGATGATGTGAGAGCGGCCTTGGCATCATGCTCACTGTTTTCAGCAGCCGCCAAGGCATCTTTGGTAGCCTGCTCGCCTTCTTGAGCAGCTGTCAGGGCAGTGTTGGCAGCGTTTAGTTTGGCCTGGAGCTCATCATTTCTAGCCCTAGCCCAGGCTATGCTGCGATACTGGGCTAGGACAGACTGCAAAATAACAAAAAAATTCAGAGATATACCCTTGATCACAATGAGAAGGAATTTTTCACCAAGGAAAGACAACTTACAATGAGGTTCATCCCCATAGCTGATTCCATGACATTCTCCTAGCTCCACTCCTCGATGGTCCTCAGATCCCTCGAGTTGGCCTTATAAGCGTGCCCCACCATATGGCTCGCAGTCTCATAAATGGAATTCGAAAAACTTCAGGGGTCTACTGGAATTCGAACGGTGGGGGATGGAGGCTCAACTTGTATTACTTGGGCCTGAGGAGGCACGAATCGAGGTGGAGAAGGAGGAGGGGGAACCTTAGCGGTAACAGAACTCACTATAACTGATTCCCAAGTTGAGCTCGCGTCTTTCCCCTTGGCAGGGGATCTTGAGGTTTTGCCCGCTGCAGGGAGTTTTCTTCGAGATCCTGATCCTCTTTATGGTGGGGCCCAAGCCGATATTCTTAGTCTGAAAAGTAGTTCAGAGTTCAGGAGTTCCGGGTTGTTCCATCTCTTTGCCTAAAAAGAGCAAAAAGGAATTAGTTCACAAAAAAGGTTGTCAGAAATATATACAAAGAAAGAAAAGAATTATCCTCCATGATGGGGGAGGAGTCTATTATCATGACCTCCGACCTTGGAGCTAATGGAGGAGAGGGAGAGTCTACAGTTAGTATTTCTGGGATCCTAAGGGGTTTAGGCTCAGGTCCTTCCTCAGGGCTAGATTTATCTACATACTGTCTAAATCAAGGGGCAAATGCCCCCTGGAGCAGAGAAGACCAGGTCCTACGGTTGGTTCCATACTCCTAAAATATGGTGGATCTAAAGTTTAAAGTGTTGTCAACAACAACTGTGCTCTTAGGGTAACTATGGTGATGACGTAACACTAGGTGGTCTATGCATTGGAACAGGGTTATATTACGATCTTGGTTATGAGGATAATGATGGACGAGCTGATTTGGGTTAAATCGAACTAACCTAAAATCGGCAACAACCCTATCTAATTCCTTATAGGGGTATGGGTTACCTTGGCCGGAGGGGCCGGCAGCTGCCCCTGATGCAACTCGTTCGAAATCAGGTCCCTAAACAGCCTCAGGAGCCTACCTTTCCCTCACAAGAGACACCTCCTCCTCTTCTTCCTCCTCGCCCTCAGTGGCTGGCAAGGCCTCCTCCTGAGAGGAGGGAAGCTTGTGGATCACCGGAAGGGTAGCCTGGGACCTCAAGGCCAACGTTTGACCATCGCCGATCAACTTGGATGCCAGCATCGTGACATCATTCACGACCTAGCGATAGTCCTTCTCACTGGGTGGAAGCCCAGAAAATTTATCGTATTGACCCCCAAAGGTCACGTACTTTCCCGTCCTCGCAAATATGGATGCACGAGAAACAAATTCACTTAAGACGTGTACAAAAGGAATAAAATGTCACGAGCTGAAGTCACAAAAGTAAGGAACTTACGAGGTTGGTTGAAGTATCGATGTTCACAATTTTGGAATCCATTCGACATAAAGAACAAGTCTTTGTAGTCGTTGGGATGGCTGGGAAGCTCGATGACGGGGGCAGAGTTGGGAAACCTTGTGAGATAATCAAACCCATCACCTCGCCCTTTCTGCTCTAGGCTAGCTTTGAGGCAGAAAAATTATAGTATATCTGACGGGGTGGTGACTTCCCACTCATGCTTCAAAAATAAATATTTCAGCTGAAATGGAGCCAACTTAACGTAATTTAAAAAGTTCGCAAAGTATTGGTCCAGGGGAAGAAATGCCCCAACCTTCAGATGCTCATCACTCCAAGCCACGAAGTCGTCTTGAAGAGGGGAGCAAATCCATTCTCCTTCAAATGCAGGTCGGGCAAGGAGAGTTCCGGTCTTGACCTCTATGATGTCGCTCAGCATGATTTTTTTCACCCTCCCCTTGGTCATGATCTTTGATACGATACATTCAGCCTCAAAGTAGGCATTTGGGTCAACCACTAGCTCCTTCTTCACCACCAGACCGAAGTGCGGGATGGGAGACTCTGGGGCGATATGCTTCCCCTTGTTCTTCTGCTAAGCGGAAGAGCTTGAAAATGTTTTGTACCCCAAAAATACGAGCTGAATTACTTAGCACGGGGTATAGTTGACAGAAAGTGTATGAAGAAATTTTACATATAAAGAGTATCTTGTTAACTCTGGATTGAGCAGCTCGAGCTTACTTGACAACCTACAACAACCAGATTCTACAGATCACCTCTTACGTCAACAACTTGGATCGAGGTATACATCACCCTGGTCATCCTTGGGAAACTCCAAACATGATCCGTGTCAGTTCGCATTAGTCCAACAACACCCAGTTCGAGGAGAGTGTCCAGCTTATGGAAGCCTAACTATGACTCACAGTGAAGGATCCCAAAAGACTCAGAGATTCCTTATACGCCTAATAAATACCTAGATTCTATTATGTATATATTACAAGATATGACGAATATAAAATTGATAGGAAATTATGTATTTATGTAAATGGGAAGTTACCCAAATTTGTAAGTTACCATATTAATGTACGGTTATCGAAAATTTTCCATGAGAATCTCCTATAAATACAAGGGCATGGACAGTAAAAGGGATCAACTTTCTGTATGCCAAAACTCTGTAGAAAATTTTCTTAAATGATTTCATCCAGAGTCCTAAACAGATCAATAAGAGTGACTTGTAGACTAGGTGGATTTTAACCATTGAACCACTTAAACTCGTGAGAGTATTTTTTGAGTTCTTGCTTTTTATCAATTCTTTCTATCTGGTCAGACAGGGCGAGCTGAAGCCAACTCGAGGAGAGAAGACATCCCAAAAAATCCACCAGTACCTCGACTAGAACCTCAAGAATGAAGGAATGAGTCTGCATTTGCTCCAACCTGGAAATTGGAGTAATTTAAGGGCGAGCTAATCTAGTATGTCTTGATGGAACAAGGATAGACTTACCAACAAGGCATCGTCCATCGAAAATTCGACATCTGACGCAACCTCACCCACAAAGGAGTACCCCAGCTCCAAGGGATGGCAGGAGAAATCCTACCCCCTCAAATGATGCTTATGTCCCGCGATCTCGCGCCAATAATACAGATCCTCGATCCCAACCACGAGTTGTAAGTTTCATGGATGGGAGCTATTGGATAGTGAGCCAACACGGAGGCAATTCCAAGAATACTCATAATCCAAATTCCCACAGGCACGAGAGTAACCTAAGGAATCAATTAAGCTCCACACAAATTCTACGCTCCAACCTGCAATCTAACCTGCGCGATCATCTGAACACACAAAGAGAACATCCGGCTCACCATGATGATTTGAGTTATACTCAGATCAGGGGAGATCCATCTATTTTATGCGACAATGGGAATGTCCCACCTAACGGAGCTTAAGCTTGGTGGGATAATACTCCATCTAACATGTACATAGGATAGGGGCTAGTGACCAGCTCCCAAACAACCTAGAGACCACGGATCCAACCCTCGATCAACTGGCCTTAATGGAGGAGACGAGTAAAAGACTCTTATTTGGAAAGAACATTGATGACTGTGATTTTGATGAAGAGCTTGAGCCTTTCTCTCCCCATATTGCAGTAGCTCCGTATCCTGCTGGCTTTAGGATGCCGACCATGCCCACGTATAATGGAACCACCGTTCTATCCAATCACCTAGGGACATTCAACATACTGATGATGGCCCACAATGTAAACATCGACCTAAGATTTATTCTATTCCCTGCAACATTGACTGGACCAATAAAACTGTGGTTCAATAAATATAAGAAAAATTCAATCACCTCCTAGAAAAAAATTTCCTCTGAATTCAAGAGACACATTCAGGCTGTGAAAGAGACCCGAGTAGAGGCTGATTCATTGGCCAACATCAGTGAATCCCTGAAGGCCTACCTTAATCAATTCACAAATGCAGTGGCCTGAGCTAGAGACGTTGATGATAGCTTTAAGTTCATGGTTATGAGGATGGGAATAACCATAGGTGTAACACCCCAATTTGCTAATAAGGTTTAGGACCTGGATTAGTGTGCCTAGAGGGCAATAAGTGAACTAACATGATAATATATATATATGAATTTAAATGAGTATGTGACTAGAATGCATGTTTAGGTGGTATAAATATGCGCGTGGACCCCGTTTGCATGATAGGGGTAAATTGGTAATTTTAGCCCATTGAGGGCATAAATGTGATGATTAAATTATATGATTTGTACCATGTGTGAGTGGGGATATTATTATGATGCACGTGTCGAGACGGTCCTAGGGAGCTAATTAGTTTAAAGTCACAACGGGATTAAATACCCAGCTCGGGAGGTGCCAAGGGGTATTTTGGGGATTTTGTAAATTGGGTTTTTGTGAGTTAATGGTTATTGGTAATTGAGTAACTTGAGTAACCATTAGTAACTGCTGAGAGTAACAAGTTGTGATGGGAAAATGGTAGAATTGTAATAGAGATGAAATGACAAAAGTGCCCTTGAGGTTTACTTAGGAAAGGATATTTATGGAAGGGTAGAATAGTCATTTGGCACGGGATAGATAGCTTCAGCTGAGGGATTCACGTATAACACTTAGTTAGAAATTAGTTTATGCTAAAGTTGGGGGAAAAGCTAGAGGAAAAGAGGAGAAGAAGAGGAAAACTGAATTCTTGAAACCTAGGAGAGAATTAAGGAAGTTTGAGGCAACAAAATTTGAATTTGATCAAGGATTGATCAAAGGTAAGAATTTGTGCTCTGCTTTTGTTGAAATTAAGTTTGAATTTAGAGAGGTTAAGTGTGGGAACCTAAAGGAAACATGGCTGGTTTTACTTGGAAATTCAGCTAGGATAATCAAAAGGAAAGAGGCTAGAAGCTGGAATTATGAAGAGTTCAAGCTGAGTTTTGATTGAGGTGTGAATCCTTAGCATGTTTAAATTTCATACCTAGTGTGGTTTAAGATTTTAGAAGTATGGTTTGCAGTTTTTAAGCTTTGGATTATGTTTTAGAAGCCATGGTTTGAATTTCTGAAATTTGAAACTCAAGAGTGGATTTTGAGTGTGATTGTGTAATTGAGTTTGTTTTTTATGTTTATAGGTTGTTAAAGGGTTCATTTGGGGGTTTTAAATTGATTTTGGGGCTTAGATACTTGTTTGGGTTGAATTGGAGTTGTTTTGGCTCGGGAAAAACGCAGGGGAAAACCCAGAAATATGGGTTCGCGTAAGGGCGTCGCGGCCCTGTTCTTTGGTGTCGCAGCGTAGGCTTGCATCAGGATCAGGGAAATGCCTCTGGGCACCGCGGCCCTTGATGGGAGTGCCGCGGCCCTAGGCTATTTTTGACAGTCAAATTTTGCATTTTTAGGGCTTTTGCCCGGGGGCTCGGGGGATGGTTCCAATACATTGTTTTAGGGAATTAGAGGTCCCGAGAGTACGGGATTGGTCCCAGGAAGTGGTTTTGGGATTGGTTAGTATTAAAGGATGTTTTATATGTTTTGTGACTAGGTCTTCGGAGAGACTCGGGTTAGAGGACCATGCTCGTGGCTTTGGTGCATTGTGAGGCTCGGGATACAGGTAAGAAAACTGTGACACCCGTAGAGCAGGGCATGGGCCCATAGTGTTGTTGCAGGGCACAACCCTAGATTGTAATATTGTTAGGATGTAGCTTTATATGAATTATTATATGCTTGAATGCTGTTTAAGTATGCTATATATGTGGATATAGTAGAATGAATGGCAAAGGAGCCGAGAACAGCAAGGGGCCGCGAAGAGCGAAGGCCGAGAACGGCAGTGGGGCTGGGAATATCACTTAGCGCATGGAGTGCTTATGGTTAGGGTGAGACCCCAATGGATACATGGGATATCCTTACGGTGTGGACCGAGAACCCAGGCTTTGGTAACGCTTCTGGGACAGCATGGCCGTATATGTGTTTAAATCTTATGGACTGTCTGACTAACTATGAGTTATCTGCTATAGTGATTGTATGATATGCATATGCTATGTGCTGTATGAGTTTTCTTGCTGGGCTTCGGATCACTGGTGCTCTGTGTTGCGGGTAAGGGTAAGGAGAAAGTCAACCAGCCATGAGTACGGAGAGCCTGGGGCCGGTGCATACATGTTTGGCCTGCCCGACTGCTTTGGTTGGGGGCATTTTGAGAAATGGTTGTACTAAACTATGTTTTGACAACTAGTCATCTTTTAATCTATTTTGAATTGTAAATATTTTACAAACCATATTTTGAGATCCCAGATGTTAAACTTTTGGAACTTTTAATGAGATGGAGTACTTTTAAAGATTACAGCCTTGACTTTTTGTTTAATCACAATTTTGTTCTAAAAACCTCGTTTAGCAAGTTAATTGCATATTTTAAACACACTTAGTAACGACTCTAAGGTACTAGGGCGTTACAATAGGAGGATATTTGTGGAATGAACTTCAGAGAGAAGGAGTAAAGAGTGTAGAGGAATTCTTGGCTTGAGGTCATGAATGGATAAACTTAGAAGTGGCAAAATCTGTTGTCACCAAAGCCAACCAGACCCCCGTTCAGCAAGCTGGAGTGGTAACGGAAGCTGCAGCTATGGCTCAGCCCGCTACTCAGAATAACCAGCCGGGGGGTAATAAACGGATAGGGAACTGTGATGGCAACCATAGTGGATCTAAAAAGAGTAAGCCCAGGAAAAAGTATAACTCCATCTACACTGCTTATACTGACTTGAGAAATACGCCCGAACGTATATTCTTGGAAAATTTTACTCACCTTGCGTGGAAGAAGCCTAAGCCCATGAAACATCAAAGGTCGAAGAAAGACCCATTTAAGTTTTTCCGGTATCATAATGACATCGGCCACAACATTGACGATTGCCATCAACTAAAAGATGAGATCGAGACTCTCATCCCGGCTGGACCGTTAGCATAATACGCTTGAAATACGGTAGCTCATAATCCACAGGCGGGACAGAACCTTCAACCAGCTCAAGAAAACTAGGACATCCCTCAACTAGCTCAAGGAAATTAGATTATATCTCCTCCCGTTGAAGGGGGAGAAATAACCACTATTGGTGGAGAGCCCCATTTGGCAGGAACGAGAAACGGAGCCCAGAAAAGGTATATCCAAGAGACGAAGACACATGATGGCGCCGAACTCGTATCAGAATAGAGGTTATCAAAACAACAGCGATTGGACAAACAACCAATCATTTTTATAGAAGATGGCACTAGCCACGACTAATTCCCGCATAATGACCTGCTGGTGATAACCATCCAACTCACCAATCAAAGAGTATGAAGGATACTGATCATTAATGAGAGCTCTGTAAACGTGTTATTTAGGTACACCCTTGAATAGATGGGGCTATCTGTAGCCAATCTTTAGGCAACCTCAATGACCCTCTATTTATTCTCAAGAGATGGAATGGTGGCAATAGGCACGGTTGAGCTCGTGGTGACACTAGAGAATGATGCACGAACTGTAGCCAAAATGCTCGAATTTGTAATAATCAATTGAATGGTTGCTTACAATTCAATATTGGGAAGACCTACACTAATAACATTTGAAGCCATAATTTTAATTCGTCATTTTGCAATAAAATTTCCACCATCTTCATGTATATGTACCGTGAGAGGAGATAAGCTCACTGCCATAGAAAACTATACCATTTCCATGAAAGGAAAATCAAAACCCAGGTAGAAAGTCAAGGAAATAACCGAGGAGAATGAGGAACCTCAGGCAATAATAATTGTCGGAGAGGCAGAAGAACCACAAGAAGAAGGAAATGAGGTCGCCCAACCCGAGGACATCGATCCAAGACTAGGTGAAGATAGATCTAAGCTCTTAGCGTTAGAGGAGCTTGAGGAAATCATTATTGACCCAGAGATACCTTGGAGGGTAGTAGAGATTGGAAGAAATCTTGGCACTGAAAGAAATAAGGAATTTATCAAGTGTTTGAGAAGGAACCAGGACGTCTTTACCCGGTCACACGAAGATATGGTGGGAATCAATCCAAGAGTAATGATGCACACCTTAAACCTGGACAAAAATATTCTCGCAAAGGTGCAAAAGGGAAGGCTTTTGGGAAAATAACGGGGAGAATCTCTAGAAGAAGAAGTAGCTCACCTACTCTAATGTGGGTTCATAAGGGATGCAAAGTACCCACCCTAGATTGCTAACCCTATTTTGGTCCCAAAACCAAAAGAAAAGTGGGGAACCTGGATTGATCTCTCCGACCTTGATAAAGCCTATCCAAAGGATCATTTCCCCCATCCAATAATTAATCAATTATCAAACGCTATGGCCGGTCATGAACTCATGTCCTTCATGGAAGCGTATTCTGGATATAACAAAATCGCGATGAACCTTGTGGACCAAGAGCACACCAGCTTCATGACTGAGCATAACTATTGACAATGAAAACTCATCAACGATATAAGGTCAGAAAACTGAAAGTGTATTATAAAAACTAGGTAGATAGGATTTATGAAAAGCTTGAAAAAGAAGAGTATAGAATAGTAACAATGGTGGAAAACATGCATATTTCTTAACTGCGTGTGTATACAATGAATTTTCCAATCCCTTAGTTTGAGGGATCAAAGATTAATTATAGATGGGCTCCAATGGCCCTTGATATAGGGTAGTCCCAAGGGACAAGATCGTACGTAGGTACATTGTCAGGGTAGTGGTGTAGGACGTAGTGGTGCAGAGAGTCGGGGTGTCGACTTTGGTACATGGTTAGGGGTATGCAGTTAATGCCACCACTTCTCGTACTAATTCACGTCACGACTCCTTGTCAAAAATGGATGTCAAAATCACGCATTTTCCACCTTTATGGTCGTATATCCCGTACTCATACTCGTGTCTCATACCTGATGGTCATTTTCACATTTCAAAGATACACCTTTTCTCCAAGCTTCCTTACATTTTGCTAAGTGTTGTAGAACTTATGGGTTCTTCAGTAGGGTAGAATGGATTTCCTTAATGCATCCCCCACATTGAGGTGTTTTCGTGAAATAGGCCTTTCTGAGCAAACGTACTAGTCTTGCGCCATGATGCTTAAGTGTGCTTGACCTTGCATCTATTTCGTACCATCGTTTCAAAGATACTTGATGCCTACCCTTGGAGAGGCCTCGCATAATGAGAGCCACCTTGCATAGAGAGGCTCTTCTAGGCACACTTCCTGTGTATCGTGAGACTATGTATCACAGGCCAGCCTGGCGCATTAAGTTGGCACTTGTCCCATGGAGAGGCCTCACATAGCGAGACCCTTCTAGGCTCACTTCCTGCGTAACGCAAGACTAGCCTAGCGCATCAAGTTGGCACCTATCCCTTGGAGAGGTCGCGCATAGCGAGGCTCTCTTAGGCGCACTTCCTTATCTCGAGGTTTGAGAAGTTCCATGTGTAGCAGTTCGATGCACGACGAACAAGAAAGTTAAGCCTTGTGCAAGGATCACCTTGAGATCCTCCTTATACCATATGCATGTCTCGGTCTTGAGGCACACAATGGTGCCAGAATTTGAGTAGTGGGTTGGGACTTGCTATGCAAGTCCCTAGTCTATTGAGGGGCACATCAAGTGGCGGCGGGGGAGTATGTGTGCACGCCTATGCGAGGCTCTCGCCCCTTCGACGCTCATGCCCATATGCGCCTTGCGCACTTGGTTATTTTGGGGGATTTTACATGTGGGCCTTGCTATGAGAGACCCCTTTCTTCCATGGCCCTGCACCTTCATCGATGGATGCTTCAAGGGAAATTATCCCATATTCACACATGCCCATGAGTCTATAAGTATACTTTTAAGCATTCATGTAGACTCTTTCCTATGTTCCTTGTATGATATGAATGGCATTGGAGCTTTGCTTTACTTTAGGAAGTTTAGGAGGCTTCTTATTGGTGTGTTATCTAATCGTGTGTGAAGAAACACAAATTGTATTTGGGTGGTGTGTTTCTTTGTAGTGTAAGAAACACCAAAACCAAATAGTTAGGGTGGTGATCCAAGTGCATCCTTGTAATTGAGTGGGGGCCAATAGATTTTAGGTATGGATCCCAAAGTTGCAAAGGCTTTTGATCTCCACCATTCATCTTAGACTTGATCGAAAGGCGAGGAAGTCTTGACTCTTCGTATAAATACCTCAAAGCTTGGATTCATTTTTTCACACCAAAACTTACTTAGCCTAGTGGTATCTAATTGAAGTTATTTCCAAGGGCTCCAAGGTTCTATCCCCCATAGAAGCACTCTTGAGGTAATTTTCTCCCCTATTAATTAAAAACATCTCCCTTTTTTTTAACTTATTCTTCCTTGTCCCATGTTTGCATTGTAGGGGTACAAGGTGTTATCACATTTCTAAAGGTTTGCTCTTGCCTATCGCTTGACCCATCTTCACATGCCCAAAAGCTTGTCCTCGCACATCTACAGACTCACATACACGCACTCAGGTATATCTTCCTCACCTAGTGATATGCATGCCTCTTTCATCTTTTACACAAGGGTAGGGCCATAGGTTAGTATGTACCAGTTCCTTAAGAGTTCTTTGTTCCTATGGCATGTTAGGCGTGTATACATGGGTCCCTATCTTACACCTTTTACAAGCATGTTGTAGATATAGGGTTTTCTTCATGCACACACCTCATTGTGTCTTATCTTGCCTATGGCGTCTGGACAGTCTTTTAAAGTCCTTCCTGGCGTTGAGCTTATCGATTTGTCATCTTCCTACTCTAAGGTCGACGTTTGCAAACCTCTGCAAATGCGGGTGTATGAATGCTCAACCTGCCGAGGTTATCCTACCTCAGGCAGAAGGCACATGGCCTTAAGAGTGAACTCGAATCTGTTACTAGTGGTGGGTGTTTAGATTTCTTTCCATGGCACGAAACATATGTCACCCAACTAAAATCAACCCTGTAAGATTGCATAGCCAAAATCACTTTCCTAGAGGAAAACCTGCCACCTGAACCTCCATCTTCCTTTGGCGATGGAACCCCAGGCTCTGGGGGTCCTAGCCATGGGGGTGTTAATTGTGATCCATCTGAACCCAAGTTTCTCTCCATGGTCTTTCCCTCTTTTCTTCGCCTGTCCACAACTGAATGTCATAGGGTTAAGTAGTATGCAGGTAGACGGATGCATGTAGAGGGCCTTCTAGGGGGTTCACGAAGTCAGACGCTCATAAACCGTGTGTTGTTTCTATCCATGTATCAAACATTCTAAGGAAGATCCTTGACGATTCAAAGAACGTAGCCATCGGGTCTACTCTTACTCGGGTTAAGCTTTCTAACATGCTGAAAGCCTATCAACTGTCATTAGACATCAGCTTCGCCATACCATCTCGTGATGACCATGCATCTGAGCTACCTGAGGGGCTTGTAGCTTTCAGCAATTCAGCGATCAAGTCTGGAGGGGTTTTGCCACTTCACCCCTTCTTTGTTAAGAAACTTAACTATTTTGAGCTAGCACCTCTTCAGCTGTCGCCTAACTCTTGGGTTGTGCTTAGTTGTTTGTATGTGTTATACAAGCAAGTGCATCATAAGGGGCCTTCCATGAGTGAGGTCCATCATCTGTTCACTCTGAGAGCGAACCCAACAGCCCCTGGTTTCTATCAGCTCCAGAAAGTTGTGGCTCTCACAGGGTACCCCCTCGTGGAGGGCTATATTTCCAATAGGGTTCGTGGAAGAGCGATTTTTTCTTCATCAATACTGTATCCATTCAGTATACATGTTTCAACACATCAAATAAGCTTTTTCTACCTGCATATATGCATATATTAATTTCTTTTTTTTAATGTTATTTTTTACTTCTCTTTATCCCTATCCTCAGGTTTGCCTAACTATATTTATTTCTTTTCCTTGACCATAAGTCATGAAGGGGTTTTCGGCTCTGCTTTGAGTCCAGCAACCCACACTCGTATGGCGAAGGTCCTGGCTGTGCCAGCTTCACGCAAACAAGCCTGTAACCTTTCCACTGAGGGAAATCTTTATTCATCCAAGTTGTTGTCTCCAAACTAAGCCAATCCTTGTGCTTTGTCTCATCAAAGTCTACCATCCTAAAGATCATAGACGATGATGACTACTCCGAAGGTGACCTGATGGATACTGAAGATGAGGTCAAGGTGGAGTCCAAGAACTATTCCTATTTAAAATCCTTAGTTGACAGGGCTGGGGATGTTGCCGATGATGGATATATCGATGACGTCACTTCTTGGATCCCGGCTCTAGTATTAGGTGGTGAGTTTTCTTTCAACACTCATCCTCCTACTCCTCCTATCCTGAAGAGGAATTTTGTCCTGCCTTCTTTTAACAATGCTCGTCCATCCTTGGGGGCACATTTGGGATAGGCGTCTTCAAGTGCCTCGTTTCCTGAAGAGGTTACTATGCACCCCTCAGCTTCTCGTGCCTCCGTGGATGGATCAGGACCTTCCCAGTCCCCTTCCTTATATAGGTATGCATCAACAAGTATATGTGTCTTCCCCCACCGAGCCCATGCTTTTGATCTCGAGGGCATCCTTTGGTGATCCAGTATGTAGAGGTCATGAGCCATTACATGGGGAATATTTCCAAAGGCGAGTGGGGGTCTATGTATGATATTCCAAATGTCGAGTTGGGTGAGGCTTATATGCGAGTCTCTATGCAAGTGCTTGTCAAAACACTTATTGTATGTTTTTCAGTTTTGTTATTGCCTGATCATTAATGTTTTGTTTTTTTTACATAGACTTCCATCTTGGGTCACCATTTTGTCGCTTCGCGTTCCTCATCCACAAAACGGTTCAAGCTTGAGGAGGAAATGAAGGACCTCTCCTTGGCCAAGGTATATAAAGATGAGTTGACCTCACGGGTCAGCAACTTTGAGGGCCAGCTTGCTGAGGTGGTTCACCAGAAGGATGTTGCATTGGCCAAAGCCACGTCGACCTCTCGGTCCAACACCAGGCTCGAATCCAATATTCATACCATGAATGAGAAGATCAACACTCTTGAGGCTGAGTTTGTAAATGCTGAGAATTGCATAGTCGAGCGTTCATTGCACACCATGTGAAGGACTAATCCTGACGTCAACCTGTCTCCCTTTGAAGAGTATGCAACCGAGAAGATTGTTGAATGGAAAGGTCGGGGTGGAAATTCATAGGCCCCACTGCAAGTCTTATTTTTACATTTTTTTTTCTATTGTGTAACCCTCTATGTTTTTTCTTTTATATGAAACTCCTTGTAAGTCTTTGATAATATGTGGGACTATTTATCTCTAAGTCCTTGCTTATTTTTGTATTGATTAAGAGGATGTATTGACCTTTTGAGCCTTTGTCATCCTTTTTTGGTTATCATGCGTAAGGGACTTTGAGAAGTCCCTTTTTTTATGAATTCCTTATGTTTTCCTTGGACTGATGATGATAGTCTTTTTGGTGCACCCTGATTATACTTGTAAGGATATGTTAACCCTTTGGATTCTTGGCATCCTTTTATATTCTTTGTGTGCACTTTTTATTTTTTGCGAGAAGCATCCTTCTCGTCAATATGTATAGTACTATTTTTACAGGGGTCTCTTTTAGGACCCTTTTTGGCTAGACGACTCGGTGGTTGTTCTAGACTTATTGGGGGATACCTTCCTTGAAGCCTCAGCCCCTGTGGGCGTGTTAGCCTTTGGTAGGAGGTTATCTTTGTGAAGCTTTTTAATTCTCTTGATATTCATAAGGGTAGCTAATCCTTTTGTATCCAAGAGACAGCTTGTCGAGTTTTCTCTTCTTTATATATATATATATATGCCTCATATCCTGCCCCCCAAGTGCTTGGTGAAATTTATTCCAACGAGTACTTTGATAATTTTTCTCCTGACAAAGACTTTTTTTGTTATATAAATGCTTGCATAGAGAAGAAATATAGCATGCGAAATAGGAAATACTTTCATTTATAGTAGGCAGATTACAAATGTATGTATAACAGCATTGCATATGATGTGAGGTTATCTGTGCAACCTCTTTGACTCTTAACTGCTGAAGTTAGCATAACATAATCAAACTAAGTACGAATATTTTTGCATTGGATGTGAAAGTATTACTAGTATTATTTCTTGAGATGTTCCACTTTCCATGCTCGGGGTACTACGGTATCATCCAGGCGTACTAGTTTGTAAGTGTTTGGCGGTATTAATTGGGGGACTTGGTAGGGTCCTTCCCAGTTCCTCCCTCTTAACCCTACCCCTAGGTCTCGCATATTGGGGAGTACTTTTCTAAACACTAAGTATCCTACTCTGAACGCTCTTTCTCACACCATGGAGTTGTAGTACCTCGCAGCTCGTTGTTGGTGTGTTGTCACTCTCAGTTGTGCCCTTTCTCTTATTTCTTCGAACATGTCTAAATTTTTAACCATTGTCGTATGGCTGACTTGGACCTCATATTCATGTACCCTAAAAGAATGAATTTTCATCTCCACCTTGAGGATAGGCTCGCATCCATATGTTAAGGCGAAAGGGGTCTCCTCGGTAGTCGAGCGCAGCGTGGTCCTATAGACCAAAATCACATTGGGTAGCTCATCAACCTAGGCTCCCTTCAGTTTTTCTAGCTTTGTTTTTAGATTCTTCTTGAGAACCTTGTTAATGGCCTCCACTTGCCCATTGACTTGTGGATGTACCACAGCTGAGAAGCTTCTCCTTGCAGTACTCCACGAATGTTTCCCCCTCAAAATGAGTGTCGTTGTTAGAAATAATTTTGTAGGGCACTCCATATCTGCAAACGATAGACTTGTTGACGAAGGTGGTGATCTGCTTGGCTGTTATTTTGACCAGAGGTTCTACTTCCACCCACTTTGTGAAGTAATCTATCGCTACAATTGTTTACTTGGCTCCTCCTCTACATATGGGAAGATCGCCAATCAGGTCTATCCCCCATATAGCAAAAGTCCAAGGGCTGGTCAAGCTAATTTGCTCATTTGGGGCTATCATGAGTAGTTTTCGTGTCTCTGGCATTTGTCACACTTTCTTGCAAAGTCACTAGCATCCTTCTTCAGAGAGGGCCAGTAGTACCCTTGTCTCATGGCTTTCTTGGCTATGGATTGCCCACTCTCATGATTGCCGCACTCGCCTTCGTGTATTCCATATAGAACTTTCATCGCTTCCTCCTCACCGACACGTCACGAGAGTGGGATAGAAAATCCTCTCTTGTATAAAACTCGATCTACTAGGGTGTACCAGACGACTTTATGTGCCAGCCTTTGAGCTTCTTTATTGTCTATGAGTAGAGTTACATCCTTTAGGTATTTCATAATTGGGTCACCCTAAGACTCTCTGCGAGTGTTGATCATGTGAACTTCTGCTTCAGCGATACTCGGCTTGGATAAGTACACCACGGGTACAGACTTGAGCGTATCTCCATCCTTGTTGGAGGCCAGCTTTGCGAGGGCATCGCATTGGTATTCTTCTCTCTTGGGATTTGCTCTATGTTATACCCCTACAATTCATCCAAATAACCTTTTACCCTCGCCAGGTATGCAGCCATCTTTGGACCCCTCGCCTGATACACACTTTTCCCCTGAAACACTACCAATTGTGAGTCGCCAAACATGTGCAAATGTGTTACCTTTAGCTCCTTGGCCAACTGCAAACTAGCTAGAAGTGCTTTGTACTTTGTCTCGTTATTCGAAGCCTCAAATCCAAACCTTATCGCGTAATACATCTTGTGCACCGTGGCCCCAGTCATCACAATACCTGCCCCAAATTCCCCTTCGTTGGACGCTCCATCCTTGTGGAGGCTCCATTCCTCGAGCTTTCTTTCCACTTCTTTAAAATCTTATTCAATTTATTCTATCTCTCCTTCTTCATTTGGCTGATAGGTAAACTCGACTATAATGTATGCTAGCTCCTGCCCATTTATGGAGGCCCTTGAGGTATATGTGATGTCGAATTGAGTTAACTCAATCGACCATTTTAGCAGTCTTCCCGAGGTGTCAGGTTTATGCAAGACTTGCCTCAAGGGGCTATTAATGAGTACCTCAATTGCGTGGGCATTGAAGTAGGGCCTTAAATTTCTTGACGCCACGACCAAGGCATACGCCAACTTCTCTATTTCTGGGTATCGGGTTTCCACGTCTACTAAGCGTTTACTGATGTAGTATACGGTTTGTTGGTGCTTCTTCTCTCCTTTAACCAAGGCAGCACTTATGGCATGCTCAAACACTGCCAAGTATAGGTATAACCTCTCGCCCTTTTTCTATTTAGCAAACAAGGGAGGTTTCCCGAGGTGCTACTTCAACTTGGTCAAGGCCTCCTTGCAGTTGTCATCCCAAGCGAACATTTTCCTCCCTCTTAGGATGTTGAAGAAGAGAAGACACTTGTCTGTGGACCTCGAAATGAACACGTTGAGCGCTGCTACCATTCCCATTAGACATTGCACCCTCTTCTTGTTCTTATGGGGAGTCATCTCTACTAGAGCTTTAATTTGGAAAGGGTTGGCCTCAATGCCTCTGGAATTAACCATGAAACCCAAAAACGTTTCTAACGAGACTCTGAAAGTGCACTTGAGTGGGTTTAACTTCATCTTGTGTCTTCGAAGTGTGTTGAACATCTCACTTAGGTCCCAGTTGAGTTCTTCAGCCTTCTTAGTCTTCACCAACATATCATCTACGTATACCTACATATTCATTCCAATCTAATTAGCGAACTGTAACGCCCTGGATAACTAAGACCGTTACACTGTGTGTTTGAATAGTACAAGACTTGCTAGTCAAGTCATTTGACTCAAAATGTGTAACTAATGACGTAAGCAAGTTAGGTCAAAAAGATTTTTGGTTATAAACAACTAAGTTTTACTAAAACACATGTTTGATACATGGGATCCCAAAACAAGGTTTAAATAACGTAAATATAAAATTCTTGTTAACAAATAAACCACCAAGCCACTCTAATGGCAAAATTCACAGTTTAAGTTCCCATCCCTGTACATTACCCCCAACCGTGGTGGCCGAGCAGCTGACAATGTACACCTCGCCCCCAAAGCTCTCCAACCCATGGCCAACTAGCATTACCTGCACCACGTAGCACCCGTGAGCCGAGGCCCAACAAGAAAACATAACATCATAATATAACAGTTATAGCAGCTAAACAGTTTGTTGAGCATAATCCAAATAATCACAAGGTACTAATCAGTTACCAGCACACCATAAAATACATGCAAGGCAGCACACTAGCCAATAACCAATAATTCAACTCCAGGTACTCATCAAGTCATACACCATAATCAACAATAGAACCTATACCAAGCAATAACTAGGGTTAATGCCCGCAGGCCGCACCCTCTGTTTGATTCACTGTCTTTTGCTCGCTTAGGACAATTTCAGTGACATACCCACTGACTCCGGCTAGCTTAACCGAGCTCAGTGATTAATAAGTTGTCCTCGGATACCAGTGTGCGAGCCATGCCATGTGCGTAAATATTGATTTCGGCACCCTTAGGCCGCTTATCTGTTGTCCCCATGGCATGATACCACCTCATGACATTTGTACAATTATAGGGAACTCTTAGTCCCAACATATTCACATAACAATACATTCAAATATAGGGAACACATAGCCCCATCCTATCCACCTACACAGGTGCAATTTTCTTACCTTGATTCCAAGTGCTTTAATTAGAAAGGACGACCCCGAGCACGATCCATTTCCCGAGCCCTAGCTTATCACCTAGTCACAACCAAGATAAAGGTTTCCATTAATATTCAAATATAGGTTTTTGGGTACAAAACTAGCTTCCGGGAAATCGAATCCCACCAAGCACGGTGATGGAATTGATCCCGAGCATCCTAGGCTCGATCCTCGCACCTTTAAACCTTGAACGCTCAAGTATGCATCTAAGGGCTGCGGCCCTTAAGGTTTAGCCGCGGCCCTGCCTCGAAACAGAACCAAGGCCCTCCCGGAAAGAAGACGCGTGCCGCGGCCCTTGCTTGGGCGCCGCGACGCTTACCCCTGGCCGAGCCTCCCTAGCTCATCTTCAAGCTAGGGCCGCAACGCTCTAGAACAGAGCCGCGACCCTTCCCTTCTAACCCAGAATTTCCCCCATTTCTAACATCCAAAACTTCATCCAAACCCATTTTAAACAATCCCATTAACACAACTCAATTATCCCAACACTCTAGCATGCTTCCAGTAGTAAAACCCAGCAGAAATCTAGGCTAAAAACTCGTCAACACATCATTTTAATTTATGAAACTCTCACACCCAAGAGCTACAAAACCAGTCAGAAAATCTCAGAGATTCATACATTAAAACCTTAATTTCAAACTCACCTTTGTTGTAGAGTCAATTCCCCCAAGTGAAACTGAGCTAACTCCCATGCTCCAAGCCTCAATTCAACCCTTAAATGTCAAAATCCACAATCTCTTCAAAACCCATCATAATCACAGAATTTAACCATCATGAAAAAACGTATAGCTTACCTTTACTCTTGCTAGAAATCCTCAGCTAATCCCTGAGTTAAGCTTCTAAATCATAGCTTCAAATTCTTTGAATTCCAATCAATTCCCCTTAATTTTCTGTAGTTCTTCTTGAGAGAAAGAGAAAAGGAAGAAGACAAGAGGGAAGGTTGAGGCTAAGTCGGTTTCTCTAAGTTTCTAAATAATTCCTTTGTTTTGTTTTATTAACTTAAGCTTTAAGGTTACCTCAAGGCTCAGGGTGCCAAAAATGTCCCCGAGGAAAAAATGGTAAAATCCACCAGTATTCCCACCTAGACTTTCTAACCTCAAATATATCTCCATATATTTATTTTCATAACCCGATAATCTAAATAACTACCCGATACCTAAAACACCCCTGACTTATCCAAAGTCGAGTATCGGGTCCCGTTGTGACTTTTCCCGCTACCTGCTCCCTAGGATCGCCTCGTGCCGAAAGTTACAAATGCACACACATGTACACGCATATATATTTATCTATCTATCCACATAATAATGTTGTCTCAACAACTTATCACACACAATCACGTTTACGCCCTAGCGGGCCAAAATTACAATTATGCCCTTACCAGCCAAACAGGGCCCACATACTTATCCAATACCCTTATTCATGCTTTCTTACAATTAATTCTCTTAACCTCCAATTATGCCCTCCTGGCACACTAATCAAGGCCCTTAAGCCTTAATAGTAATTTTGGGTCGTTACACGAACATCCTATTCACCAATCCCTAGTAAGTGGCACCTACATTCTTCATCCCAAAAGGCATCACTCTATAGCAATAGAGTCCATTATCCATTATGAATGAAGTATGCTCTTCATTAGCTGGGTTCATGGGTATCTGCATGTATCCAAAATAAGCATCGATGAAGCTAAGTAAATCATGCCTGGCTATTGCGTCCACCAATTGATCTATCTTTGGAAGCAGGAACCTATCCTTAGGGCGAGCCTTATTAAGGTTAGTGAAGTCCACACAAGTACTCCACTTTCCATTTAGCTTTGGGACTAGCACTGGGGTCGATACCCATACTTGGTAGAACGTTTCACGGATGAATCCATTTGTCTTTAATTTGTCGACTTCCTCCTTCAAGGCTGCATATCTCTTGGGGTCGAGCGCTCGCCTCTTCTGTCTCATAGGTCTTGCCTGGGAGTCGATATTTAGGTGATGACACATGATGGAAGGGTCTATCCCTACCATGTCTTGATGACTCCAAGAAAATACATCAAGGTTATCCTTCAGAAATTTTACTAACTTCTCTTTTACGTCGCCTTGAAGGTTTTTTCCCACCTTCAACTTTCTCAATGGTTCCTCCACACTACTACAAAATTGAAATGGGACGATGGTTTTAAACCGTCGTATGGACTCTCATACGTCGGTTCTAATACCGTCATCCCATGCAATGTCATGCCATGTAAAGCATGAAACGACGGTTGAAATAAAAGTGTCATCTCCTGTCGTACATGAGACGATGGTTCCTATACAAACGTTGTCTCTTGTGGAACATGAGACGACAATTTCTGTGCAAGCGTCATCCACTGCAGTAAATGAGACAACAGTTCCTACTCAAACGTCTTCCTCCTGCAGTACATGAGATGACAATTTATGTGCAAGCATCGTCCCATGCAATACATAAAATGACAGTTTTGTGGAGACCGACGTCCCATGTAGAATATGAGAATTTTTTCATTTCTTTATTTTCAACCACTATATTCATTCATAATTTCTGTAACTACAACATAGTTCAGACAAAATCAATAGGCAGATTAAATTAATAGGACGCAGTATGTTCCAAATTTAAAAATTACAAAATCAAAATATACACTTAGAATAACTATGTAAGTGCTAACTAAATACTGCAATAAGGATATTTTTTAATTCAGATTTAAAAAATTACTCTAGCTATGACTCATCCGCTCAAGAAGCTTGGCTGCCCATTCATTTCAAGTTTCATTAATTCCGCCTAGTGTATATGTATTCTTCCCACCACACTACAAAACACAAAATAAAAAACTAAGTCAGAAATTAAATCTAATAGAATTGTAGTTCAATAATAATAAATACACTTACATTACTAGTTAGCCATCGCATGTGTATCTCATTCAAGCAATAGTCTTTCATTATCCTTATGATATAAAAGCCGCACTCTACTGACGATGTTTGACGAGGGCAATTGACTATTTTCCACTTGAAATTTTTTCATTCCTTTCGGTCTTTCGCTTAATGTAAGAGACACTATATATACACCAATATGAAGAGCATATTAATTTTTTATTTCCATATCAAACCGTATTATATTCTAAAATGAGTTTCAAATGTATTACCTGTTCATAAGGTTCTTCAAATCATTTGGAGGAGATTCTTTAAGATAAATTAATTTATAGACAGGCAATTATTACTAAAAACAAAACTTACTCTGAGAACTTCAAATAAAATCAGATACTAACTAAAGATAACAGTAATTTCTAGGATAATATTATATCCATATTCATCTACATCAAGTACTTAAGCCTAAATAGTATTGAAATAACTTTAACAGCATACTTGAGACCGAGAATAGAACTCAGCTCCGAACAGTTTCAAAAAGAATGAAAAGAGCACACATAATTGTTCTACTGAAAACGTTGATTTAAAAATAAATGTTAAGAGAGCAAAGGGAGACCTCGTCATTTGTATCTTAAGTTTCAGGTACACTGCTTTCACCGGCCTGGCGATAATGTGCTCTGTCCTCTAGCTCCCCTGCCTCAGTACAATCTAATGTCCACTCGTCCTGAATGTATCCCAATTTGAATATATTGAACTAACACTAGCACCATTAAACAAAGAATAAATGAAGATGGACATGCTTCCTCAATTTCACCAATGAAATTCAAGTTCTTATCAAGAAAATAAATAAAATTGCAATTTCCTGACATTTTGTTTTTTATTTCAACAGTTATGTTGGAAAATGAGTTCCAAATTTCTTCAAAATTCTTCAAGAAAATGTCTAGCTTTGACATTAGTTTAAGAAGCGATAAATATCATACTAGAATCCCTGGTTTAATAAAACTTTACCTGATCTTGCAAGTGCAAAGAACCTACATTTTCTATGTTTCGTTAATTAATAATAGAGATGCATTCATCATCACCAGTTCCTTCACCAGTATCAGTATTATTCTCCTCTACACCTTCTTCGATGAACTGTAAATTGAAGTATTTATATTTAAGAACACTTTAAAGGCACAAATGGTATAACCAAAAATAATAAATTAGAGTAGACCATACATTCTCATTCAAACTATGAATAAACTGAAAGAAGGATGTAAAAGAGCAAATTCATCGTAGAAAAGGCATAAACTGAAAGAAGGATGTAAAAGAGCACATTCATCGTAGAAAAGGCACCTTGTCTGAAGTAATACAGTAAATCTTCTACCCAAGCTTGCAAATATGAGGGACAAACTAGCATACAAAACAGGACAAATGAGAAACATAGAAGATTGCTTGATTGAGAGCAAGGTTATTTCCTCCTAATCCATGCCTTTCAAACTTACAGTAGTGTTTTTGTCATCTTTATTTTTATTTCTGACTTGTTTCTATTTTAGTAACATTTAATATAACACAATTTGTAAAGCACCAATGAAGTACAATATGGGATTTTAATTTCGAACGCATACAGTGAAAATTGATTACATGATTTGTTAGTTCATATATATATTTGTTGATACTCTCCCTACTTATTTATATTTTCCCTTTTTCTTTAATTGTCTAATTTTATATTTGTTTGTCACTTTGCAAAAGTTGCCCTTTATTATATGACACTCACTTCTAATCTAATTTTAGTCTCTTAAAGATGTCATTACAAAAGGATATTCATGCATATACAAACATGGGGTATATACAAAATAAATTCATTTCCATACATATACAATGTAGTTATAATTGATATAGAGGCAAATAAAAGTTCAGAAGACAATGCTCTTGAAAGAAACGACACATTCAGGAGATTGTGGCATGTCTTTAATCATCAGTTACCCATCCAACTTTTTGTTACCCAGTAGTGATAGAAGGATAGATAACTCTTTTCCATTAGGGGTATGGGGAAAGAAATGAAAGCAAGACAACAATAAAAATTTAATTGGGGATGAGATTCGAGTAATGTACCAAAATTTGATGAGGTTGTTCCTCTAATTTAGAGATCACTTATACTTTTTGCTATTTTTCTGTGTTTCCGTTTTCTCTGATTTTCCTCGTTATGTCTTCTGATACAGAAAAGAAAAGAGATAAATAAATAAAAACAAGCACATTATCTATTAAAAAATGCCTAACATTGATTTCACACCATAATTGAAAAAAGGGCCTGATCTAGATAATTTCATATTTTCACAAAATTAGCTGAAACTGTGAGCTAGAATAAAAGTTTGAAGACAAGAATATTAGAATTTGTGAGGCATCTTTGTAATACGAAGGTGCTTGTATATGTTTGGACCATAAAAAGATAAGATGAAAATCTTATCACGTCTAGAACAAATGTATCTATAAATATGGTAGCAAAATGAGTATGAGCAAAAGAGAAAGAAGCCATGGCAAGTTGTAAGCTAAAATTTGGTTAAGAGAATAAGAAAATTTTGTTTTCAAATTATTGGCCATATTCAAATATTCTAAAGAATTTGTACCTAGAAATAATCACAGGATTCTGAGAACAGCAGCAGCATACTATGCGTATAAACTCCACTTCGTAATAAACATTTATCTAAAAGAATTTAGTGAATCGAGTTTAAATTAGTAATAACAATGTATCTATGCATCATCCACATGTTGGATTCTCAATAGGGAGGTACTAATGAATGTGATAACACATACAGACACACAAGTTCATGACCCTACATAATATGATGTTTTAAACTCATATGTTAGTTTTCAGTGCTCTAAATGAAATACATCATGGTCTTAGCATGAATAACATCATAAAGATCAGCTAACAGTGCTAAAAGCTGTAGCCCATGTCTAAAAGTGAAGTACTAGGCAGTTCTGGTAGGAATAAAAAACAATAAGCATTGTCCTTTGATTTAAGAGACTTCTTCCAAAATGATTTAAGTGACAGAAAGCATATGAAGTCAACATCAAACCCTGCCTGGTTCATACTGTGGCAGATACACCTACTGCATTCAGAGATATCTTGAGATTACCCAAAAGGATTAGAATGAACATATACGTACTTGCTAATCGAGATGGGATGTTGCTATCTTGTCTGCGCTCTTCAATGTATACTTGTCGTCAAGAAATCTGAACAGTTGCTGCCTACAGTTGTAAAGAACAATCCTAATTAATTGACATCCAGTCAGAAGATCCATTACCAACAGAGATAATTTTAAGAGAGTGAATTTCAAATTTGGCAGAAGATAGAGTTAATAGAAGCAAAGCCAGCTAGCATTCATCCAAAACTAATAACATTAAGTAGATAGAAGCTGACTTCATAAAGGAGGAAAATGAGCATTCAAGTTTGATAAACAAACACATAGTATTGGGTTTTAAATTAAATAATAATAGTAAGGAAAACTTGGACTGCATTTTGAACACCGGTAATGTCTTGAAACTCGACAAATGCATAACAAACACCAACATCCTGCACATACCAAATATTTCAGCTTATAAACATGCACAGTGGTATTGCAGGACCGGGAAAGGACTCCCAAGCCTAAAAAATATAAAAATGGTAAAGGTCAAGGACACAGACCTTGCAACTCCTAATGACCACGCCCTCAGGTTGCTTTAGTTTACCAAATTTTTTAAATTCCTCTTCAATTTTGAAAGGAGATACAGTAGCCGGCAAGTTTCTCACATAAACAGATTTGATTTCACCTAAAAAAAGATATATAAAGCAAATACGAACCCAAGGTATATATGCCCCTCCAAAAAAACATTACTATTATTAATATCATATATTAACACCAAAACAGATCATATTCAATCAAAAGTTGTTAATTCATGATGCATATTAAATGGCAAAGAAATTTGCTAATAAACTTAATTGATATTACTACTATAAGCGTCAAATTAATTTAACTCTTAAAACAAAACAAAGTAATTTGATGAACCTTCATCGTCCAGTGGGGTAACTTCATATGTTGTCTCTGCAACAGATCTTTCAAATGTATTTGATGATCCAATGGGTTGCTGAGCAGTGGATGTGGAGAATGATTCCATTCTGAAGCCGGTGGAACATTCTTGTTAACAGAATTCTGAGAAGCTACAGAAGGTGTAGGCTGTCCTTTAGCAACACGTAACTTCCAGAACTCAAAACACATATTTTTATCGTTTTATTATTGAATTATATGTTAAATCTTCAAAACTCAAAACACAAAACACATCAAACCAAAGTAATTGAACCAAATTGAACAAACCCAAAAAAGAAATAAATATCTACTTCACAATCTCATACCCAAATTATGCACAGAAAATGAACAGTTCCAAAACAATCTAAACAACACAAAGAAGAAGAAAAATCAATCTTGGTGTTGTCAAGACAACTCTCAGCCGTAATGACACCTTGAACACCCAAAAATAATTCCTACACAATATCAAGATCCTATAATGACACCTTAACACCAATAATAAACATTTATGCACTCCAACTCAGGAAAAACAATGAAACAAACAGCTGGTATGCACAGAAAAGAATTAAGAACAACAACTCTTCAAACAAGTTCTTTAAAACTCAACAAGAACTAGCACTTCAATCTTATATGTACACCCGCTCGATCAACAAGAACCATTCAACAAGAACCAGAGTGTATTCTCTTAATTAAAAATAATTCCAACAAAAAAAAATATATATTGACTATATTTAAAGTATTTTCTCCATATTAAATTGAATCTGAAAAAAAATTACCTCATAAACAATTGGAAGTTTGCCTAGTTTACCCCATGGTGGCCTGGTTCTTGCATCGGCGGGGTCGCCTGGTTCTTGCCGAGGCTGGGTGGGAAGGAGAGCAGCTCGACGTTATGGAGAGAAAGACAAGAGCTGAGTTCTTGTAGAGGTTGAGTTCTTGCAGAGGCTAAGTGAGAGAACGGATCGAGGGAGCTGAGTGTGAGAGAGAATAGATCGAGCGGGTAAGCGTGAGCATGAGAGAAAAACGATTGAGAGGCTGAGTTTGAGTGAGATCCAGAGAAGCCAACTGGTAGAGACTAGAGAATAAAAGATTAGGGATTTTTCTTCTTTTGTTAATTTTATTTGGGGCTAAGTGGCTGTGTATTTCAATTTCAATTTTTTTTTGCTAAAGTTTCATTATTTTATTAGACTTATTAAACGTGTAATACACAATTAATTTATGTCACTCATTACTTTCAAAAAAAAAATTATATCACTTATTAAACATGTAAACTTTTTTTTACAATATTAAATTTTTTTTATATAAATTATTTTTAGTTTCAAAAAAATAAGAAACATGCATGAGTAACATATCTTAATATTAGACATATAATTTTATTTGATTTAAGTTTTAAGTATTATTAATATAATATAATTAATTAAAAGTATAATATTATATATAAAAAGTTTAACAACTAATTAAAGTATTAATAGATATGTCTAGACAATATTTTTTATAAATATTAAAATATATACGTTATCCAATAATATTAAGTATATTTAATATTAAGACCCTTTAAAAAAGGCTTATTAGGATTTTTTTCCCCCGGACTATTACCACTACCAAATCGTGCCTCCTGAATTTTTTGGCCTGTTAAAAATTCTCCCTGAACTATTTATGTTATTGAAATGTGGGACTTCCGTCCACTTTTGCTAACCGAATAGTGATATGGCGACACTGGAGTGCTGATGTGGATTGCTACGTGTATAATTTAAAAAATAGATAGGATTTTACCCCCCAAACTATTACCGTTACCAAATTATGCCCCTCAAATTCTAAAATTTAAAATTTAAACAATATTTTGAAAATTAATAAGAAAATATAAAAAGCATTAAACTAAAAAACCATTTAAATTAAATTAAATCATACAAAATAAAAACTTAAGGCAACACCAAAGCTGAATGTCACAAGGGACCCATATGAGCCCAGTCTGTCGACGATGTCACTACCCTCATTTTGACGCATGCCCAACACCCAAGCCAATTTTTTGTCACCGTCAATTTTTTTTTTTTAATTTTAATGATTTTTTCCTTTTCTTAATATTCAAAAGATTGTTTAATTTTAAATTTTTTAAAATCAGGGGGCACAATTTGGTAATGGTAATAGTTCGGGGGGCAAGAATCATATTTATTATTTATATTATAAACGAAGCATTGACGTGGAAATACCATATTGGCCACCAAACTACCACATCACCATTCCATTAGCGAAATTGGATGGAAGTCCCACATTTTAGTATCGTGAATAATTAAGGGGGAATTTTTAACAAGTTAAAAAATTCGGAGGCACGATTTAGATTGGTAATAGTTCAGGGGAAAAAAATCCTAATAAGCCTTAAATAAAATTATAATAATAAGACGACGCACATGAGACAACAATCTGAGTAGAACTGTCTAATTATGTTAAAAATAAACATCTAGCGACATTCTTCTAAGAACTGTTGTCTAATGTAAGTTTTGTTGTGCATGGCACGATGGTTATAGAGAGTCAGTCGTCATATGTTTATTTTTAACATGAGAAGACATGTCTACTAAAAACGTCGTCTCATGTGTGTCATCTAAGTACAGTTTTGTAGTAGTGTCATTACAACAATTTCTTCCAACTCCTCCACAGATTCAGCCCTAGGCTCCTCTGTGACTCGGGGATCTAGCTCCTATGGGTTTGAGCCTCCATGTATTACCATCACCATGGGTTCCCGTGGCTTTACATCCGTGTGGAGGGAGGTGTTATAACACTCCCTCACTTCTTTTTGTTCCCCTTTCATGCTTGTTATTCCCCCAAGAGTCGAGAATTTGACAACTAAGTGATATATTGAGGTTATCGCTTTCAATTCTCTTAAGGATGGTCTCCCCAATACCACAATGAAAGTAGAAGCGCAATCTCCTACGACGAAGTTTTCCATGAAAGTGGTTTGTATTGGTTGTTCTCCCATGGTGAGGGCCAATTCGATCATTCCTAAGGGTTGTATTGAGTCCCCCGTGAATCTGTATAAGGAGGTATGGAAGGGTTTCAAGTTCCTGATGCCCAAGCCCATATTCTCCAAGGTGGGACGATACAAGACGTCCACAGAGCTTCCATTGTCCACGAGGATTCGATGTACCCTCATATTGGCCAGTTGGACGGTCAGCACCAAGGGGTCATTGTGGGGGAAATGCACCCCTCGTGCATCCTCATCCGTGAAAGCAATCGAATCATTCTCCCCCTTAAAAATATTTGGGGGTCGCTGCTCCAGGCTCATGATGCACGAGGGTGGACTTCGTCTAGCTTCCCTAGCACACTTATCTTTCCCCTTCCTTGACTCTCCTCCAAATCTCGAACCTTCAAAGATCGTTCTTACTTTTCCTTGTATTTCTAGGGCTAGCTAGAACTGAACCTAAAAGCCCTCAAATCTTCAAACCTAAATATTGAAACGTTCGTCTCACGAACCCAGAAGCTAGCCCATTTTCTTTGGTGCATGATTCCTAGCTGTTCCTAATGCTATCCATTTTGGCTACATAAAACACCTCTACTAGAGTCGTACCAGACCAAAACAGGTCAAAAATATTTGAAACTTTCATAAAACTTTTTGAAAAACAAGAAAAATAAATTTTAACCAGATATAAAATTCTTGGTTGACAAAGTGAAGAAATGAGGGAAGAATAGAAAATGCTAGCAGACTTAGAGAGTGAGTGTCAAAGTTTTTGGGAATAGGGAAATGCAAAGAACTTTGAGTATTTTGGAGAAGAAGAAAGAGAAAAGAAAAATGTCGAATGCAATGGTGGTGAAGCTCAGGCTTGGTTCACCTATTTATACGTAAACTTCAGGAACTAATCTGAGCCACACGATTAGATCAGTTCAAGATTCAAGGGCCTGAGTTAAATATCTCGAACTGTGACAAAATGGTGATAGGATAGGTGTCACAGTACTTGATGACCGAACAAGCGCCAGTGAAGAGTAGAGATGTGTCCCATACTCGAGTGGGTAAGTGGGCACGATTCCCCATAACGCAGGCAAAAAATCCCCTACTGTGCGTGTCAGACATGACGTCATGCACGAGCAGGGACTTGGGGGACAAATGTTGTACCCCAAAAATACAAGTAGAATTACTCATCACGGGGTACAGCTGGCAAACAAGTGTATGAAGAAAATGTACATATAAAGAGTATCTTGTTAACTCTGGAGTAAGCAGCTTGAGCTTTCTTGACAGGCTACAACAACTAGAGTCTCTAGATCATCTCTTACGCCAACAACTTAGTTCGAGGTATACATCACCTGAGTCCTCCTCATGAAACTCTTAACATGATCCTCGTCAGTTCACATTAGTCCAACAACACCCAGTTTGAGGAGAGTGTCCATCTCCTGGAAGTCTAACTATGACGCATAGTGAAGGATCACAAAAGACTCGGAGATCCTTATACGCCTAATCAATGCCTAGATTTTATTATGTATATATTACCCGTCATGATGGGTATAAAATTGATAGGCAATTATGTATTTATGCAAATGGGAAATTACCCAAAATTTTAAGTTACCATATTAATGTACGGTTACCCAAAGTTGTCCATGAGAATCTCCTATAAATACAAGGGGAATGGACAGTAAAAGGGATCGACTTTGTTCATGCCAAAACTTTGTTGAAATTATCATTAATGATTTCATCAAGAGTCCTAAACAGATCAATAATAGTGAATGGTTGACTAGGTGGATTTTAACCACTGAACCAAGTAAAATCGTGAGTGTATTTTTCGTGTTCTTGCTTTTTGTCTTTTCTTTATATTTGGTTTATTAAAAGTCTAGTCTCTCTATTGTCGGATTTCTAAATCTCATGTTGCCAAAAAAATAGCATCAACGGAATGCTTTTATGTTAAAAAGATAATTTAATTCAATTCTTTGAAAAATTAGGGTATTGGAGCCTTTTTAATTTTCTTAAAAAAAATTCAATAATTAATAAAATATTAATTTTCTAATATCCAAACTAACCTTGATAATTATTTAGTTTGCGAAACTTAAATCTATAATTACCAAGATTAAATTACATTTTTTTTCAAAGTGTAAAACTTTGTTAGTTTTAGTTCTAAGTTGCCTAATTTAGAAAATTATTTTTGAAAATCTATAACTCCAAAAATTCTCAAACTTTGTATAACCAATCTTGGCTATTCTAAGAAGTACCTTGCCAAATTTTACACAGAATAACCATTTCTACTTGGTGAAAACTATTTTGAAAAGTCCCCCTTCAAAACAGCCCATGGAAAAACTAATCTTTTTAGTGAACTTTAAAAAATTATAAAATCCATTTGGTTCATTATTTAGGTCTAAAATTTATTAAGCTCATTATCCATATGGTTGTCCATAAGTCATTTAGAGCTTCCATAATTTTTTGCCTAACTTTGTAAAATCATATCTTTTAGCATTTTTAATATTTTTCTTTAAAACTTTACCCAGTGTTTTACAATTATCAAAATAATGCTCCCAAAAATCAGCCAAAAATACATTAATTTACTCATGGAACTTGTTGTCCAAATTTCGCTATTTGTACAGTTTTTGAAAGCTATTTTTCAGATGACACACAAATTTTGAAAAAAATCATAACTTCGCCATTTCAAAACCTTTTTGAAGGTTTCTACTCACTATAAATGTCCAATCTTCCTAAAATACATCATGGAACCAATAAAATCCAGAAACACATTCATAAAAATTTCACTTGACTCATTGGAAGTCAAGTCTTAAACATTTTTGTAACATCCCAAATTACCTAACAAGGCTTAGGGCCTTGATTAGGGGGGCAGGATGGAAAATTATAGGAATTATGTGTATATGTGATATATATGTGTATCATTATATGATCATGTGAGTTATATTATAATATGGCTTGATATGCATGTTTAGGTGTATTAAATATGCATGTGGACTCGTTTCTGGTTAAAAGGGCAATTTTCGTAATTTAGCCTCTTATGGGTATATTTGGCATATATGTGTGAGACCACAACATTATGTGGATATATTTGGGTTATTTGACACTAGACGATCCTAGCGATCAATGTAACGATTTAGTCACAACGGGGTCAAATACTCGGCTCAGAATGCGCCTAGGGGTAATTTGGTAATTTAGTACATTATCGGGATCGGGTAATGGGGAAATTATATGGTAATTATTTTAGGATATTGGAAGTAATGGGAATTATAAGGTGTTAATCAGGATTAACGTGGTATGTGGCTAATGATAAAATTTCCCTTGAAGGGCTTTGAGAGAGAGAGTTGGCCCGAGGGGCATAGGTATTTTGGGCATAAAGTAGTGACTTGAGTCCCTAGTTTTTTCAGCTGAAGGAAACCGCCAAAACAGAGAAACTTACAACCTTTTCTCTCTCTCTCAAATGCTTCTCTCTTTCTATCTAAGTTCTTTAGGTGGTGCCTTGGAGTTCTTAAAATTTTGGAGGCTAAGGTTTGGAATTGAAGACTTGGGGCCTACAATTTTGTTAGCTGCAGCTAGGATGATTAAATCATAGCTGAGGTGAGTTTCAATTTATGTTTTAATGGTGTTCTGTTTTTGTTTTATGGTTGTTCTTGAGCTTTAAGGTTCAAGGTATTGGATTGAGTTTTTTGGTGGTGTTTTTAATGGGTTTAAACTTGGGTTTTGATGAGGTTTTGAGGTTAAATTGTGAGTTTGGATGGTGTTTAGATGAGGTTTTGGTGACTTGAACTCGGGGGAAAACAAAGAAATTTTGGGTTGTAGGGATGGCGCCCCAGCGCTGTCCTTGGCGCCCTAGCGCTAAGCATGGGAAGCCAAATGGTGGCTGTAACGACCCAATTTCGCTAATAAGGCTTAAGGGCCTTGATTAGCGTGCCAGGAGGGCATAATGAAATTTATGAGCGATTTTATGAGTTTAATGCATGGTTATGATTTAAAGCATGTTATATGACTAATTGAACATTGAGGTGCATGACTACGTGGTTAGTATGCATGTTAGGTGAAATAATTATGCATGTGGACCCCGTTTGCATGATAGGGGTAAATTGGTAATTTTAGCCCGCTGAGAGCATATATGTGATAATTGTATTCTGTGATTTGTACCACGTGAGTGTGGTGTTATTGTTGTGATGCACGTGCCGAGACGGTCCTAGAGAGCAAATTAACTTAAAAGTCACAACGGGATTTTATACCCGGCTCGGGAGGAGCCTAGGGGTACCTTGGGAATTTTATGGTTAAGTTGAGATTTAGCGGGTAATGGTTATTGGTGATTGCGTAACCTGGGTAACCATTAGTTACTGCTGTGAGTAACAAGTTTAGGTGAAGGAAATGGTAGAATTGCAATATAGGAGAAATGACTAGTGTGCCCTTGAGGTTTAGTTAGCAAAGGGTTTTGATGAAGGGGTAAAATGGTCATTTGGCAAGGGGTTTAGACAAATTTGAGCTGTGTTATAGGGGTACACGGTTTGGGCTTGGCATATATGTTGGGTTTTGATAAAATGAGAAGAGAAGAAAAAGGAGAAGGAAAGTTAGGCCATGAAGAAGAAGAAGATGAGTGGAGGAGCTGAAATTGGAGACTTAGAGGATGAAGGAAGCTTAGGGTTGGATTCTCTACTTAAGGTAAGGAATTTATGCATAATTAAGTTTGATTTATGTTTTGATTTGTGAAATTTGAAGCATGGTTTAAGCTTTTTCAAGCTTTGGTTTATGTTTTTGGTTTATGGGTTTAGATCTCTTAAGTTGAGATCAAATGGGTGGATTTTGAGTATGATTGTGTTATTGAGTTGGGTTATGATGTTTTGAGATATGTGTTTGGGATGGTTTAAGGTGAGGTTTAGAGATTAAAATGGTGGGTTTTTCTGGGTTCGAAGGGTCGGGCCGCGGCATGGTTCTTGAAGGGTCGCGGCCCTTGAAGGCTAAGATGCGCTGAGGATGGAGGGCGGGCCGCGGCATGGTCCTTGTAGGGCCGCGGCCCTTACCTGTTTCTGGGTATTTTGTGGCCCTGTTTGGGGGCCATGCCGCGGCATGGTTGGGCCATGCCGCGGCGCTTAAGGGATTTTGGGATTTTGAGAATTTAGGCTTGGGAATTTAACCTAGGGTGCTCGGGGTTGAGTCTTTTACCATGTTTGGTGAAGTTCAACGTTCCGAGTACTAGAGCTTGGCCTGGAGGCTCATTTAAGGTTGTTAAATGTGTCTTATGTGTGTTGTGACTAGGATTTCGGGGAGGCTCGTGCTAGAGGACCGTGCTCGTGGCCGTGGTTCATCGGAAAGCTCGGGATACAGGTAAGAAAACCGTAACACCCGATAATAGGGCATGGTCCCACTGTGTGATTGTAGGGCATGGCCCCGGATTGTATTATGTGTAAATGTTTAACCTTAAATGAACCGTGATGTGTGTGAATGCTTATTTCGAATGTACTATATGTGTGATTATGATGAAATGAACGGCAAGGGCCGAGTACGGCGTAGGCCGGGGCGGCCGTGGGCCGAGTACGGCGTAGGCCGGGGCGGCCGTGGGCCGAGTACGGCGTAGGCCGGGGCGGCCGTGGGCCGAGTACGGCGTAGGCCGGGGCGGCCGTGGGCCGAGTACGGCGTAGGCCGGGGCGGCCGTGGGCCGAAAGTAACACCTAGCACATGGGATGCTATATTCAGGGTGGGACCCAAGGGATACATGAGTTATCCTCGCGGTGAGAACCGATACCCCAGGCTTCGGTAAGGCTCTGGGGCGGCATGGCCGTGTTTGCTTAGTCTATTGGTTGACTTGTTTATCTGTGGATTATCTGTTATGATAAACTGTATTAACTGCATATGTTATGTTCTGCATGAGTTTTCTTGCTGGGCTTCGGCTCACGGGTGCTCCGTGTTGCAGGTAGGGCAAAGACTGAGTCAACCAACCATGAGTACGGAGAGCGTGAAGCGACGCGTACATGTTTGGCCTGCCCGACTGCTTTGGTTGGGGGTTTATTCGAAAATGGCTGTAATAATCTATGATTTTTATGATCAATCAACTGTAAACTCATTTCAAGATGTAAATAGTTTTCAAACCTTATTTTGGGATCCCAAGTGTTTAATACTAGAAGCTTTTTTATGAAATGTCGCATTTTCAAAGATTACAGCCCTAACTTTTAATTAGTCACACTTTTGTTTCAAAACCTCGGTTAGCGAGTTCATTGCACACTGTTTTGTCTTAAAACTCACTTAGTAACGGCTCTAAGGAAGTAGGGCGTTACAGTGGCTCTCTGACTTAGGTAGCACCCCAGGGCTATCCTTAGTGCCCCAACGCTATACCTATTTTAGCAATGCCCATTTTTAGGGCATGGGAGGACTTTGGGGACTCAGGGGGATGGTTCCACCACCCCGTTGGGGGGATTGGAAGTCTCGAGAGCTCGGGAGTGGTCCCGGAGTTAGTTTTTAAGGATTGAATCTTATGAGATTATTATTTATGGTTGTGACTAGGTTACCGCTAGGGCTCGGGACAAGATCATGCTCGAGGGTCATTCACATTTAACTGGTGCTTGGACTAGAGGTAAGAAAACTGCACCCAGTATTCGATACATGTGATTATGGTTTGGCCCAAATTATTGAACGAGAATATGAATAGGGCATGAACGCCTGTGAATGTGCATGATTATGATTATGCTTGTGATTCCTGAATTATTGAACATGAATATGAATAGGGAATGAACGCCTGAGAATGTGCATGATTATGATTATGCTTGTGATTATTAATTAAGCATGTTGAATGCTTTGTATTTGGATATTTGGCTTATGATATATGCCTGTTTGCATTATCTGATTGAGAAAGGCTTGACTTGTGAGTCAAGGATGGAAATAGCGCTCTGAGCACTAGTCGAAAAGCATGGACTTATGAGTCAAGGGTGGCAATAGCGCGTTGAGTGCTGGTCGTTTTGATTAATCTTACAGGAGTGCATCATATGCTTGTTTGACCTAATGGTCGTGGAAAACTTAGTGCCAGGTACGTTGGGCCAGCTCCAATGCTGGTTATATAAAGAATAGGGAAATGGGCCCCAGGATGACTTATTAGTCCCATATCCTAGGCCTGGGCCCCAGACTTGACTTATGAGTGAAGAACGACAATAGCATGCTGAGCACCGGTCAAAAGCATTGACTTATAAGTCAAGGACGACAATAGCATGTTGAGTGCCGGTCGAAAGCATTGACTTATAAGTCAAGGACGATAATAGCATTGAGTGTTGGTCGAAAAGCATTGACTTATGAGTCGAGGAAGACATTAGCACCCTTAGTGCCGGTCGAAAGCATTGACTTATGAGTCAAGTGCAGCAATAGCACGGTGAGCGCTAGTCGATATGGTTATGCCTAATTAGGAGTGTGATATATGCTTGACCAACAAATTGGTCATGGAAAATTATAGTGCTAGGTATGTTAGTCCAGCTCCAAGGCTAGTTATACAGGGGAGAGGGTAAAGGGCCCCTGGGTGACTCATTAGTCCCATATCCTAGAGCGTTGAGCCCTAATATGATTTATTAATTATGTATTAGGGCGCTAAGCCCCAGTATGATTCATTAATCATGTAATTTGGGCATTGGACCCTGGTATGCTTCATTGATCATTTATCTTGGGCTATTGGCCCCTTATGACACTATTGTCGTTTATATGAATGGTATGCATGCACGAGTAGGGTTATAACTGCTAGGCATGCTTATTATGATTGGGTAACATGTTATTAACTACTTAGGAGCATGTTTAAGTTTTCTTGTTGAGCCTTGGTTCACGGGTGCTTTGTGGTGCAGGTAAGGGAAAAAGAAAGTTGGACCATCCATGAGTTGGAGAGCTTAGGTGTCGATGTGTACATATGCGGCTGCATGACCACCACGGCCGAGGTTTTAAAGAGGAACTAGGGCTCAACCCTATTTTGCCGCCTAGGTCGGCTGGTTGTAACTTTTTCCATTGTAATTAACATTTTTAAATGTATTTTGGTATCCCATGTATAAAGTAAACATTTTAGTGAAACGATTGTATCTTTGACCAAAAATTTTAACCCTAAACCGTTGATCACGTTTAGCTACATGGTTATGGCCAAATAACTCATTTAGCTAGTTTAGCACTATTTAAAATACAGAATGTAACGGTCCCTGAGTAGTTGGGCATTATAATTTTCTCACATAAAATCATATTTTTCCTATGGAAATGTTGGATTCCATCACTAAAAAATTATCCAAACACCCATGCATGTATTATCAGCCAACAAAAAAACATTATTACAGTTCCAATAATGGATTTAAACACATCAAATAACTCAAATATGGCAGATTATTAAAAATCTAAATAAGATAGAGGTGACCATATACCTCTTGTAGACCTTTTGATTGAACTTGGATGACGTCTAGCACATCTATTCCTTTGCTTAACCTTTAATCTACATATGTATACTCCCCACAAGTCCAAAAATCAGATTACTCAAACTAACAAGTTCATCTAAGAGCAAAAGCTAACAAAACTCAAAACTTTAACAAATGAAAGTTTAGCTTGTATAAGTTTTCCTTAACTTCAAACCAATGTCAAGTGACTTAGGGTTATATGCATAGAAGGAAAGAGATGAGAGATTGAGATTTTGAGTGAGTATTTGTGAAAAAGAAATCAAAGAAAAGGACCTATTGTAGTCGGCCAAGCTTGAGAGTTTTGGAGAAAAAATTTAAGGCCAAAGTTTTGTTTTTTGAATTATGAAGAATTTTTTACTTTTCACCCTTTTATATGTAGTAAAAATTTAACCTAAAATTACTATAATATCCCTTAGCTGCCACCCTACACTATGCTTTGTTAAGCTTGGTTTTGTTTCTTAATTAATCCTAATTTAGTTAATTAATCTAAGCCTAATGGTGTATTTTCTAACAAAGTTACTATGTAGTAATGTTTTTCTTGCCTCTCCAAATTGAAATCTTAACCCAGAGTAATTAAATTAAATAGACCTTGAAATTTAATTTAAGTGGTCACACTCCTATATTTATAACTCATGTAATTTAATTAGCCAAAATCTCATTTTTGGCTAAATGTGATTTTTTCACAAAAATGCAATTTTAGAGATTTTTCATACAAAAATCAAACTTTTGGACCTTAATTTAAATTATTCCAATAACTTAATGCCCAATAATATTTTTCCAAAAGTATACTTCTCCAATAATAATTTATCTGAGAATTTTCTCAATTAGGGTTTCCATTTCAATCCGAGACCAAAATGCTCGGTTTGTCACCAAACCGCACATTTCACACTTTGGATAACATTAGCAACATTGTTTTCAAGTTTATATTATTATTCATAATAATACTCATACACAACTCAACACTCGTTCTAAGATACCAGTAGGTGCCCGAAATGCGGGGCATTACACTAAATACTCATTTGCACCCAGATGGTTTAAACCCTTGTGGAAGGTCAACCAATTTCATGGTGTGGTTATACATGATTGAATCCATTTAATCATTTATTGCATCCTTCCAAAAAGCAGAGTCTCTTGAGGATATAGCTTCTTTGAAAGTTTTGGGATCATCTTCTATTTGAAGTACTATTGGATATTTCCATTTAACTTCTTCATTGTTTCCTTCAACTAGAGATATTGTCTCTACTTGAGAGCAATTTTCACTTGATCCCAAGTCTATAAGCCATTGGCTTCTTCTAGGCAATAAAGGTTGTTCACCAACCAAGAGTCTCCTCTTGAAGCTGTCTAATTTGGATAGGTTCTTTTGATTTGTTGTCATCACATGACATGTTATAAAAGATTTTAACCTCTCTTGATTCAATTATCACATTAGACTCAATGTATAACAATCAATAACAATAATAAGAATCTACACACAATAACACTTGACAGATTCCAATAAAAGATTGAGATAGAGAAATGCAAACCCTAGTTGTTGTAAAAAAAAACTCCTTATTCTTCTTGCAAGCTACAAACCCTAGTTTGAACATGACTTGTATCCTTTGTAGATGGAGAAAATCAAAACCAATGCTTATACCTGAGATGTATCATCATCATAATTCTCTATTTCCTAGCCCTTGATGGATGTTTGAGGCTTTCTCTATTAGGAAAGAGAATTGGTATTAAACAAGCCTTGAAATTCACAGAGACTTGCACTTTCTTTATGAATTTCTTTGAGAAAATCATGCTCTTGAGAGCCAGAGAGAGATGTTCGAGAAAGATTTGAAATAGTGATCAAGTCTATCAAAACTCTAAGAGAACCCCTTTATAGTGTACGCAATGTCATTAAGTCCAACAGACAAGATTAGGGCTTTTGAACACATCATTTGGAGCTTCAAATATGTGTTTGTACAGACACATCAAGTGATGCATCGCCTGACTATAGACGATGTGTCGCTTACTAGCAGATGATGCATCACCTGGTGTGATTCTCCCAAACACTTAGGAATTAGGTGATGCATTTCCTCCAAGGAGGCAACACAACGCCATATGGGCAGGTCCAACTTCTCAAAAGTGACCGTACACACATCCAAATGCTCCCAAACTTTTTGGGCAACCTTAGATACCTAATTGTATCAATTTGGACCAAAAAATATAACTTTTAAATGCCTACAACAAAAAATTAAATTTTACATCTTCACTATGTGAAACCATTTAGAATGTTACACCTAGCTTGTGTAAGACCACTTGGATTTTGTATTTTAACCAATTCTAACTATTGACATGGTTTTTTGCCAACAGTAAATTAAGAAATCTGAAAAAAGATGATTAGAATTTTGTAAACTGTAAAACAAGAACACATGAAATTTTACGTGGTCCAGTGGTTAAAATCCACCTAGTCCGCGAGTCTATATTAAACTATTTATGAACTCTTGGAGAAATCGTTTAAGACAATTTATGCAGAGTTTTTGCATACAAAATTCGGTCCCTTTTACTATCTATTCCCTCTATATTTATTGGGGGTTGATGGAAAATTTTGGGTAACCGTACAATATTTGGTAACTTATAGGATTGGGTAACTTCCCAAATACATAATTCCTTAAATATGCAAATTCCGTTGATATCGGGCATTTAGTAGATAACGATTACAAGTATTAATTGTGTATTAAGAATCTCTGAGTCTGTGACCCTTATGCCACGAACTAAGTATATTCCTCAAACTGAAGATTATACACATGGACGATCTGACCCAAGTAATGCTTGAAGACTGACGGGGGCGATCTGGTCGTGTATGTTATTCTATCTCTATCACAAACATTTAGGGCGATCTGAAGGATTCCATGGTAGCCCAGCTCGATGATGTAATCTCGAGCTATTTAATCTAGAGTTAATGACATGTCTTCAGTCTTGTATCCTTCATCTATTGCTTGATAGTTGTATCTCGAACAAGGCGATTTAGCTGGTACTTTTAGGGTACAACGCTAACATATTATGTTTCTTATTTCCTAATATTGAATTTCTTATATTCTTCTATGCTTAATTTTATGATTATTAATTTAATCTTATTTAGATGACCACTTAATAGAATTTTTCTATAGTCTATTATCATCATAAGGATTTTATTCACCTCATCGTTTAGAATTCTAGGTTTTCGTGATAATTTGCAACTAAGGGTAATTCCAATGGTGTCTTTACTTGTGATGAAGAACATGACATAGGTTAAATGAATCGCACGCATGTTGGGTTTGTTTCTTAGATTAATTCATCTCCATAAAAATTACTACTTTTACTAGTTTAAATCTAAGGTGTTTTTCCATTAGGTTGTTTAGTAAAAAGAATTTGTTAAGAGAACTTTGTTTTAGTAAAGTACACAAGAGATATTTGAGATAATGATTGTTTATGTGTTATATGTAGGGTTAATAATTTGACTTGGAATAGGGAATAATAGTACCATTGTTAATCATGAATGATTGTTAATGGTGGAGAATTGACTCTTAACTCTTTCTTAAAATTGTAATTATCAGTACAATTGCCTCGTTCATCATTTTATGTTATTTTTCATTTCGAAGTTTAAAATCTCCTTTCTAATTCTTGTTTTAAATTTTGAATGATAAATTGAACAGTAGTCCTCGTGGGTTTGACATTTATTTATCGTTATACTGAAATAATTGAAAAAATTAAGAAATAAAATATAATTAAATTTGGTTCAGTATACGACACACATCAACTCCATATTTATAGAATTGCTAGATCCATCATTCTCCTTAAATCAAGGATTTTGTTATCCAAATTGTTACAATGAATATTCAAATTTGGGTAACAATATATATTGCAAATTAAATATCACTAACTACTTTTTCTTATTTTTAATGTTTGACCTAATCAACATTAATTAAAACATTTAATCAATATTAATTATGTCAGTCTACCATTTAGATCATTTGTTCGTCGACCTTAATTTGGTCGTGTGCTTCATTAGTAACTAGTTACTCTTCTGCTTGAAATTATGTACTAGCTCATTATCATCTTAACACTCAAGCACGTTTGAGAGGATATTTCATGTGCGGCATAGTTTTACACTTGAGCTGAAGCACATACCCTTCAATGAGTTGAACCATTGGCCCACCTGTAGGTAGAAAGGTCACCTTTCCCTTATCCAACTTATTTTAAATTACCGTTCGCGAGCTTTGGATGTAACATGTTTACTTTCTCATATCTTATTACCCATATCCACATATAAATGAAGAATGTGTTTACTTCTATCCACATTCAAGGAAGGGGTTTTCATTTAGCTAATGATAAAAGTATTATCAAGAAAACTTTTTCTGGTTGGTGTTACTATTCCCTTATAATACTTTTATTATCATTTATCACATTATTATACAAAATAATTTCATTTTTCATTACTTATAAATTACTACTATAATTCTTAGTGTTAATTATAATGGGAAACTTCACATTATATGCATGAAGTGGTGTTATTATTAAAATAATCCTCTCTCTTGTTCCTATTTCAAAAACATGCTAATGGTTCCAAAAATTCCTAAAATATGTTGTTGTTTCGTTGCGTATCACGTAAGTAATTAGGATTTTATTTACGTAAAAAATTATATTCAAGCATGAGTCGTTGTTTTCTATTTTTTTTCTTTTGTATTGTTTATGTGAAAAATAGAAAGCATGCATATGGATTTTATCATTTTGTTCCAACTATTGTCCTCAAAGCCAGGTTAATTGTCGATATGTATGAATATGTTTGTTTGTGAATTTTTTTACATGTTTGGTACATTGATTGGAGGGTTGCATATATTAGATGCATGTGTTAGGTTTTTAATGTATGTTAGGTGCTAAAAATTTGTTGTTGTATGATTTGCATGTTTATGATTTTATTTGTGTTTTGTTTGGTGAATTATACCAATAAAATCTATGCAAAATGTGTTTTAGATTCATACACAAAAAATGTTTTTGACTAAACCGAAATTAGTATTTTTTATTTTTATTTATTTAATTTTCAAAATTATTATTTAAATTCAACTAATTTCGAAATTGGTCATTTCAAATTTTTTGAAATTTGTATTAAATTAAAAAAAAAATGAATTTCTTCGATACTTTTGTTTAAAATTGTGTTTTTTTTTCAAAATATCTAAATTGTTTTTCAAAAAGAAATAAATAATTGATTTTATTAAATTTTTTGTTGGAGATATTTTCTAAAACAATAAACAATTATAATAATTTAATTAATTAATGTATTCAAATTTTATTGTTTAAAATCTTCTTTTAGAATTAATTAAGTTAGATTAATTATTCATAATTAATGGATTACAGTAGATTGGTTGATTATGATGTTTTAGCCAAAAAAATTATTTATTTTAGAAATAAATAATTGTTCATGCATTAAAATATCTAACATGCCATATAGAATGTATGCTAGGCTCGTCCAATTAATAACATGTCTTGTATCACTATTTGTGTCATTTTTGCATTTGGGCTTAGATGATGAGATTATAGTGATGACCCATTATAAAATAGTGGGATTCAAACAAACTTTTTTCATAAAATGATAGGTTTTATTTGGGCTCAAATTGAAAATGTAAAATTTGAACTCTTCTCTTGTAGGTATTCTACTTGAGAATGCCCATTAGCTTTGCATGATTAAATTAGGCCTCATCAATTGAATAATGATTAATAAAACGAAAGGTTCAAATTCCTGTCTTTTGGGAAATGTGTGGAAGTAATGGATCAGCATCCCTCTGCACAATTTGAGACGGGTTATATCGATCTAGCAGTGTGCATGTTGCATCTCGTTTGATATTGTTATCGGGTTTGTTACCTTGACTAGAGGTTATGGCGCTCACACCAGAACGAGCGCGTTCTTGGTCAGTATCTCGAGCAGGACGCCTACGAACTAAGGGGACAACTTCCTTAGTTTATTCGACCTCCTCGATCACAGGGAAGGATCTTTTACCAGATGGCCCCCGTGGATGAAAGGCCAAGATTTGACCTTCTCCCAGCAATTTACAAAGCCTCATGTTGGCATCTGTCATGATGGCTCGCTAGCCTTTTTCTTCAACAGGAAGAGCAACGAGTTGGCATATTGCCCCTTCCTGACCTCAGAAGCTTATGACTTCTTGTAGATAGCTGCATTATTGACAAAGATAATTAGAATCAACAATTAATTAGAAAGCAAACTAAAACTTGAAATGATATCAAATAAAAGACTTACGAGGTCGGTTAAAGTATCGGTTCTCGCAGGTCGCGAACCCATTTGTCATAAAAAGGCATCTTAAAAGTCACTTGGGTGACTCGAGAGCTTGATGCACAGAGTTTCTTAGGGAATCGGGCGAGGTAGTAGAACCTGTCACCACCAGTTTTGGTGTTGGGGTTGGCCTTCAGACAGAAAAAGTATAAAATGTCTTCCAGAGTGGGCGCTTCCCACTCGCTGTTATGAAATAAATATTTTAGTCCCGCGAGGAGGTGCTATGTGTTTGGAGTGAGCTAGAACGAAGCGAGCTGGACATAGTTCAAAAAATCATAAAAATATGAATTCAGAGGTAAGAAGGTCCCTGCTTTCAAATGCTCGTCACTTCAGGCCTCGAAGTTGTCTTCCAAGGGTGTGCATCGTTCTCCTTAATGTGGGGGGCGAGCATGGTACTTTGCAGTCACCTGTATGCCATGATTTTCCATTGGGGGATGGGATTTTCCATAACTTCCTTGTTGCTCAAGGATTGATCAATTGACTTATGGGTTTGATTTTCCATGGTGACTGTTTTAATGTTAAAACTGAGTTCGCCTTAGTGAAAAGAAATGGTAACCGTTAGTTGATGATCTGAAGGCACGACTCTAGGAATTCTAGCTAGGCTAAGGGGTTCAAGGCAAACTGCTTTGTGAAGGGTATGTCGGCGACCATATATGACCTCTTGGAGGTGCCTAGCTTGTAGGTTTTCCTTATCTGTCGAACAAAATTGTGATCATTCTCACTGACCAAGCATTGGTTATAAGAAAATGGTGACTCCAGACTGAGAGTTTGTGGGATATACCTCTCATTTCGCAAGGTAGGAAAATAATCAATTTTAGGAATGAGTTGAGACCTTTAGACAAAGACCTAAAAATTTGAACCTAAATCTCTTCTCGAGAATGTGATAACACACGCTCCCATGTTCCCAGACAATTGTCAAGGAAAAACCACCCATGGGAATCGCGATAATTTGTTTTCGAAAAAAGGGGTTTTATATGAAAAATGAATACTAGATGAAATCGGCAGAGGTCAAATTCAAAATTGGTTACAAAAATTCAATCCATCATAAGTCCTATCCATTCTACCCTTACAATCCCTAGAATGACCTATAAAATTCCATAAGAACTATTCGAATTCCTAAGTGGATAGCTTCCCTTCGACAATTAGTAAGTAAAAATAAATTTCAAGAGCTTGTTAGTAAAAGAGCCAGAGATAGGAATACTTACAGAAATAGATGATGATGCCATACGAAGAGAAGATGATGAATCCAGATGAATCTACTTAGAAAACTACGATGGAGATTACTTCAGGAAGGATTCATCGGGAAAGTTGGGGTTTGAAGAGAGAATTATGGGTTTTGAAAAATTAGGGAAACGGATGATTTTTAAGGATACATATAGGGTCGTCCTGGATTGGGTTGAGCTGTGAAATCAGGCCATTTCAAATTTAATGGTCAAGATTTGACCTGGAAACGGCGACAAAAGTTGAAAGGACATTCCTGACATTTTTCACGAAATACGAGCACTCACCATTTATTGCGTGACACCTGTCAAACTACTTGAGTAGAGTTGGGCACAAGTACCTAGATGGAAAAGCAAAAAGTCGCCACATAAGTCCATGGTAAAAGATGTCTTGTCGCCTTCCTTAATGAAGACTTGGGGGGTAAATGTTGTACCTAAAAATATAAGCCAACATGTGTATTCAAATCAGGGTACAAGGTTGCATCCATGATGCGTTTACAATATATTTATATCCCAAGATCAAATACGAATTGGATATGGACTCCAGTAGTTAGTGCGACCATCTTGACTAGGCTAGGAACGTGGCGTCATGAAATTCAGCATGCCTTACTCGGTTATTAAGCTCGAGTTATCATAGTTTGAACGCAGCTCAAGGATGAGGGAGCAAGAAGAATGCATAGGCATGTATGAATTGGGCTCCACTGTATCTTACTGGGCCCAATTTGAGGAGTGTCAGCCCATTATTTTGTTGGGGGAAACGTCCCTGACACTATCAGAGTGGTAGATGCACGTTTTCCCATGTTCGGCGCGCATTGTGGGATATCCATTTTGCTGCATGTATGGAGTCAACACCACGATCCATGTGACAGTAGGTGTCATAAAGATGTCTTTGATCCATGGTCATTATTGATGCGTGTCGTATTGCGTACCAAATTTAACAAATATTTTATTTACTCTAAAACCAATTATTTAGTATAACGGCAAATAGAGGTCGAACCCAAGGGAACTATATTCAGTTTATTATTCACAAAAGCTTAACAAAGTTAAATTGGAAAGGGGGGGTTTTGGAAAGTAAAAGTAAAAGCAAGAATTAAGAAAACAATTGATAGCAAGAAGAGATTAACAACGATTTTAAAGATGATTAAGAATTATTCTCCACCTCAGACAATCATGCATGAATATCAATAATGAATATTATTCCGATTCCCAATTAAACTATTAACCCTGTAGACAACGCTTAAGCAGTCAATTATCCCAATCTCCCTATCACAATCAATTACGGCTAAGCGCTCAATAATCAATTCTTTTTACCAAACAACAAACCTATTAAGCATACGATTCATTCAATTTAGTAAAAGCATTAACAACAATGGAGATAGGTTAATCTAGGCAATAAATCAATGAAGCATTTAATTCATTTAACCTAGGTTCTATTCTTCATCACAATCAACAATGCTTTTGACCACATCATCAATTGCAATTTATCACAAACACTTAGAATCCTAAACTATTAGGTGAATAGAAATTCTAAGATGACAGTAAAATAATGCAAGCCCTAATTAGTTGTACACCCTAACAAGGAATCACAATATTTCATACAATAGGCATAGAAGAATAGAAGCAATTTAACATTATGGAAATCAAGAACAATATTCACATCTCAAATCAAACATTCATGTCTGGGTTTTGAATAACCCTTAACCTAAAAGAAACTTAGCCAACAATCATGATGAAAAACATAACCAGAATCAAAGAATAGAAGAGTTTAGAGAAGAAGAAAACTATTGAAAAAGTTGAATGCGATCGTCCTTCTTCTCCTGCGCTCTCTCTGTGTTTCTCTCTCTAAAATCGTGTATCTAAAATTTTTTTCACGAATATGACCTAATCCCCCTTTTATTTCCCGTCCAAAAATTAAGAAAAATCGAATTTAATTCTGAATTCAAACGCGTGCCGCGGTATGCAACTTTCCTTGCCGCGGCACGAGACTCTCTGTTTCTCTTGTAGCGGCAGGGACTTTTCCCTGTAGCGGCAAGGATCTCTCTGACTTGCCTCGTAGCGGCAGGGACTTTTCCCTGTAGCGGCAAGCTCTCAGATTTCTCGTACTTTTGTTCTTTTCTCGATTTTTCTTCTCTTTAACACTTTACTCCAATGGTTAGAATCCTACAAAATCATCATTCAACCAAAAATCATCAAAAATATACAATTATCCTTAAAAATAATGATTTAGATTAAATGAAACAAATTAACAAAACGATTCTAACTATCCCCAAACACACTACTTATGAACACAAAATATGATAAGTAGAAAGGTAAACTATATACAAAAATATACTTATCAATTATGCTTAACACCTGTCTACTGCTCTTCTTGGTCGGAGGAAGGTCCTCGCAGACTTGAAGGAAGTGATAAAGGAGGAGATGGTCTCTTAACTAGACTTGGAGCACCATCCTGTGACATAGTAATCGGGAGGAGATGTTTCTAGGAGGATGTACTCCTCTGGTGGTGGTGAAGGATGGGCTTACGTCCCATGGAGCCTGGAATAGGCCCCAGGAGACTTTATCACCTTATGTGGAATCTTAATCTCTCTTAAAGTGTGTCACGTGTCACTCGGAGAAAACACGGACAACATGATTAATTTGCATGATGATTTAATTATTTATTTGATCATTTAATTATAAAACAAAAAAATTAAGGGTTTTTTCAGGTGCAGTCCCCATTCTATATACTTTGTAACACTTGGGTCCCAAAAGTAATTTTTGTATCATTTAGGTCCCCAATCTTTTCAAATCATATTATTTAGGTCCTTAAATGTTTTTTATATTTCTTTTCTCTTTTAAAATACATAAAAAATACAAAATAAATAGTGAATAATTCTTAAAATATTTTGACACTTAATTTATGACATTAACAAACATGACATGAGGACAAAAATATTTTTATGGTATTTTTAAAAATATTTGATATTTTTATAAATTGAATTAATTTTTAATTAAAAAATATTCTTACCTACATTGTTGTTTTATAATTAATATTAATAACTATATTATCTCAATTATATTGATATTATCAATTTTTATTATGTTCATTTCATACATTTCTTTTAAATAGTTCAACTTAATAGTGTATATAAAGTTATTTATGTGCATATATATATGTTTAGTTATAAGTTGCATTATAGAAAAAGTTTACAAAATAAAAATAAATATGTACATGATAAATATTGATAAATTCGTGATAGTTCAATTATTAATATTATAAAAATATAAGTAAAAAAATATTTTTAATGAAAAATTAATTTAATTTATAAAACTATTAAATATTTTTAAAAATTTCATGAATTTTTTTTCAATGTCATGTTTGGTATTTTCATAAATTAAGTGATCCAAATTTTTTTAAGATTGATTCACCATTTTTTTATATTTTTTTATGTATTTTGAAAGAACAAAGAAATAAAAATAGCATTTAGGGACCTATATGATAAGATTTGAAAAGGATGGGGACCTAACTGATACAAAATCAACTTTTTGGACATAAGTGTTATAAAGTGTAAAAAATGAGGACTGCAGCTGAAAAAACCCAAAAATTAAAGTTTGAAATCAACTTCAGTAGCTGATTTTTTGTTTCAATTAATTTAATTAAATAATTGATAGTTAGGGTTAAATAATTGATAACTATGGTTAAGTGTATCAGTTAGTGCCTTAGGTGGTGCCTATATAAAGAAGTGATAAGTTAGTGTTCTTTTTTTGTTTTTGATCTCTTGGTAAGTGAGTTAGAAAAAGAAAAATCTAAACACCCTATCCCCTATTTTTGGCCGCCCATATCTTCTTCTTCCCCTAGAGAATTCTATCCCATGCGTTGAGAGCATGTCCACACTAGTTTTGACTTGATCAGAGAACGTCGAGGAAGACTATGGTTTAGAATATAGCGGTTTCAGTCCTTGGCAATTCCTAGCAATTCATATAGGACAAAAGGACAGAGAACTGAATGGGAGGAGTTGTTGTTGTTCTGCTGCGTATCACGTAAGTAATTATGGTTTTATTTATTTACGTAAAAAAATCTACTCAAGCATGACTCCTTGTTTTTTTTTCTTTTTTTATTATATTTTTTATGTGAAAAATAGGAAGCATGCATATAGATTTTATTATTGTATTCCAACAAAATACCCTTATCGTAACACCCCCATTCTCTCTCTCTCTTCACTCTTTTCTCTCTCAACCCCAAACCCATTTCCTCGACCCCAAGGCTACTCCACTCACTAGCTCAACTTTACAACCTAACACAGACAATCACTCCATGCCTTCTTCTCCACCCAGCCCATCAAAATTGTCCAAAGCTTAGTCTTGGTGTACAAAATCAATGGGTAAGTACATGTTAGGGTTTATGCCTGTTGACCAGCATTTTGGTGTTGGTCAACGACACTAATTAAATTTATACAACAGAATAAGAATTAAATGAATTGGAATCAAGTAAACGATACAAAGAATTGTATAGTGGTTCGACCTGAAGAGTTGGTAATGAACTATGTCCACTTGCACTTTTATTTATCGAAAAAGTGTCACTCTTAAGATCAAGAACAAACAGGGTTCAACTGAGTTTCTTAAGCTGATGAAAGAATAAAATTCCAAAGGTTTTGTACGTAGTTCTTACAAAAGAAATATCTAGCTCATTTTTTCCTCTTTTTTTCCTTAGGGTTAATGATTAAATAAACCCCTTATTTATAGATTCTTAATGGACTATAGGCCCTTACAAGCAAATCTAGGCCTTACACGTGTAGGTGTGGGATCAGTATATTCAGTTACTTGTTCAAATAATATAGGAATAATACAATTTAAATAAAATTTTCATAATTATCTTGGAATATTTGATAGTGTCTCGTGAAACCCAAATCTTTGGGTAAAGTGTACTGCTTAACAAACAAGTCTTGTACTCTGAGCAGCTTCATGAGAAGGCACTAATCTGCTCCATCATCGAGTAGGTTATTGGCTCTTTGTGAGACAACCATTTTCCTCGAGCAGCTACTCATTCAAACTAGCATTCTGAATTAAATGTGGAATGATGCCACATGTCTTCTACGTTGCAGCCACGTCATCCAGTCAAAATTGGGTTGAACATTTTCCCCCCAAGTTTATCCTAGGGCGACCAACACTGGATAACCTTCAAATCTTCCACTAGATAAGCAACTATTCACCTTCTGTCTATCATTTTACAGCTCATAGCTTTGCTTTTATACGCGATGTCCACGCCTCCTCGAATACCCAACTGACGAATTATGGGTTTCCTAAGCGTCCATCAAACTTTCCCACTCTATCATCATTGCACCTTTTCAGCAAAAAACGAGGCACCTTTTCACCAACCCACGCGCATGACATCACATCACCTCAAAAACTCATGATGAATTTTTTTAAGATGTCATCACCTGCTTGCTTCCGAGTTGTTACCTATAAATAGGTATTCCCATAACCTTTCCTTCTTTTCCTTTTCAAATTTTCCAAGCTTTATTTTTCTCTGAAACTCTCTCAAACCATGACCCTTCTCTTCATTTCCTCTTCCAAAAATCCCTTTTTTCTCCCAGTCTTTCAACCAAATTCTCATCACAATAAATTTCCAACTTCATTTTTCGCATTTGCATGGCTCTTCGTACTTGTTGCATAACTTCCATGCATCTTTTGGAGATATCATATCTGTATGTTCTTTATTTTTTACGTAAAAACTAGTCAGTTTTTTTTTTTTTTTATAAAAATCATTGATTTTCTAGGAAAATGTCTGTTTAGGGAATAGTAAAATGATTTTAGGTATTGGATTACCATTGATCGTGTTGTTGGCTTCGAGAGGATTTCTTGTTTATTTGAAAACTCAAAGAAGTACTGCTTGCCTTTTTAAATCTGCACTAGTTTCTACTTGAAAGTAGAATAGTGTTTTTCAAATAGCTCAAACTTAGTTAGGCACACACATAGGATGGTCGAATAGCTCATCTCCCCTCTACTTTTCACCAAATGTATGCACGCGATCACTCGGGGGTGATTATTCTATTGACCCGGACCTGCTACAGACTCTGGTCAATGAAGTGGAACGGAGTCGACCAAATATTGACCTCAATCTTGATATTCTGGAACCATCTGATGAATCTGGTGAGCACTATCATTATGATTTTCACTTTGTTCCCGATTAGGAATATTTCTAGATGATTGAGGAATTAGAACAAGGAATAAGAAAATTCCTTCCAAATAATTGGTTTTTATTATGCATCCTGACTTTGTTGATCCACTCCGAGTCGGAATTCTAACCAGAGGGAGGGCTACCAACATTTTCATTTACTAAAGATGCCATAATTGTTGCTTTCTATTCTTCAGATATGGCTAGGATCATGCAAAAGACTAGACACAGATCTGTTATAGATCCTCATGTTGCTAGGTATGCAACCAATGGGAAAAATGCTGAGCAGCCCATACAAAAACAACCTGAATAGCTAGAAAGAGAATAGCTCGAGCAACGACAACAACCACAAGAGAAACCGCAGGCATGACCTCAATATGTGCCTTTTGATAAGATTGATTTTGACGACGAGTAGCTAACCAATATCATAAGACTCGTCGCAAAGAGAAAATCCCACTCGAGGAGGCAGGTTAAGTGGTATGTGACTCAAGATGGTACCCTCTCGAGTCGGTTACTTGGGGAGTATCCCCAAAGATATGGACTTAGGGGGTAGATTTACTTCTCCCTCGACCCGATCAGCGAGTGCATAGTCCTGGTTGTGCGAACAGTGCCTGGTCGAAGATATAATATTCAAGCAGGTGCCAAACTCCCCATCCATCTTCATTTTAAGAGCGTTGCAAATTACTTAAACGTCCCTCCTTTTCAAATAACCCCAAATGGATACCTAATGCTCTCAACATTATTTATCCTTTATCATAATCGAGGATGGGCCACTCCTACTACTCATGAGGTCCATTACTTATTCGATTTGAAATCGAATCCATGCAATAAAGGTATTGGGTTCTTCTACTTCTGTCACTGGGACAAGACCAGGGAGTTCCTGACTGAGCCCACGTTTTGGAGAAACATGGGCAGTTATAATAAGGAGTATTTTCTAACAATTTCCCTAGTCGCATACAATCAAGCTTTCCAACAAGCAGGTAATTATTTTAGTCTACGAGGTTACATTCTTCATTTTCCCTTTCTTTCTTTGGACTCATTTTTTCTTGCGTTTAGGGCCATGGGATAGACCCATTCCTATTGTGGAGATGTTCAGGCGAGTAGTGGTCTTAGATCGGCTTCCCTTCGAAACAAATAACTGTAGACTGCTCGTAACTGACGAGAACCTGAGGAGAGTTGATTTGCTCAGTACCCACCATGCCAATGAAGAAGGCATTACTGGTGGAGGAACTGCTAAGGAAGCAGTTAAGGAAGGACTAAGGCATTCTGACCATTCTCAAGTGGTCCCTGTAACGCCCTACTACCTTAGAGTCGTTACTAAGTGAGTTTAAAATGTGCAAAAAACTCACTAAACGAGCTTTTTAGAACAAAAGTGTGACTAAGCAAAAGTCAAGGTTGTAATCTTTGAAAATACTCTATTTCATTGAAAATCTCAAGTGTCTAACATTTAGGATCCCAAAACACAGTTTATAAAATATTTACAACTCAAAGAGAGTTTACAAATAATTAACCAACAAAATTATAGTTTAATACAACCATTTCTCAAAATGCCCCCAACCAAAGCAGTCGGGCAGGCCAAACATGTACGCGCCGCTTCATGCTCTCCGTACTCATGGCTGGTTGACTTTTCCTTTGCCCTTACCTACAACATAGAGCACCCGTGAGCCGAAGCCTGACAAGAAAACTCACACAGCACATAACATAAGCATTTCATATAATCAACATATCAGATAATTCCTCAAATAAACAGATAGCCCATCAGACTAAACAAATACGGCCATGCCATCCCAAAAGCGTTACCAAAGCCTGGGGTCTCGGTTCTCATCGTAAAGATATCCCATGTATCCATTGGGGTCTCACCCTAACAATAAGCACTCCATGTGCTAAGTGCAATTCCCGGCCCCACTTCCGTTCTCGGCCTTCGCTGTTCTTGGCCCTTCGCCGTTCTCGGCTCCTTTGCCGTTCATTCTACTATAATCACATACGGCATAACTCAAACAACATACAAGCATATAATAATTCAAGCAAGGGCTACGTCCTAACAGGTAATACAATCTAGGGTCGTGCCCTGCAACAACACTATGGGCCCATGCCCTGCTCTACAGGTACTACAATTTTCTTACCTGTATCCCGAGCTTCTCAATGCACCAAAGTCACGAGCACGGTCCTCTATCCCGAGCCTCTCCAAAAACCTAGTCACAACACATATAAAACACCCTTTAATACTAACCAATCCAAAAACCACTTCCCGGGACCAATCCCACACTCTCGGGTTCTCTAATTTCCCAAAACAATACAATGGAAACATCCCCCAAGCCCCCGGGGCAAATTCCCAAAATTGCAAAATTTCACTACCTAGAAAATAGCCTCATGCCGCGGCACTACGCTTTAAGGGCCGTGGTCCCCAAAAATTCCCCCAGCTCCTGATGCAGCCTTGCGCCGCGGTGCCAAAGAACAGGGTTGCGGCGCCCCTTCGCGAACCCAGAATTTTGGGTTTTCCCCTGCATTTTCCCCGAGCCAAAACACCTCCAATCCAACCCAAACACAAACCTAAACCCCAAAATAGATTTAAAACCCCAAATGAACCATTTAACAACCTATAAACACTAACGACAAGGTCAAACACACAATCACACCCATAATCCACACTTTGGGTTCAGATTTCAGAAACTTAAACCATAGCTTTTAAAACTTAAACCAAGGCTTGAAAAATGTAAACCATGCTTCCAAATTCTTAAACCACACCAGAAACGAAAATTCAAAGATGCTTAGGACCCTTACCTCAGACAATAATTCAGCTTGAACTTCCTCCAATCCCAGCTTTAAACCAATTCCTCTTGACCACCAAGCTGAATTCCATACAAAGCCAGCCATAACTATCTTTAAATTTCCATACTTAATTTCTAGAAATCAAGCTTAAAACTTAAGCAAAACAGGGGATAAACTCTTACCTCTGAACAATCTTGGTTATGAGCAACTTTAATTGCCTCAAACCACTTGATTCTCCTCCTAAGTCTCCCAATTTCAGCTCTCTTCTCCTTTTCCTTTCCTTCTAGTTTTTTCCTTCCAATTTTCAGCATAAACGAGATATGCCCAAGTGTTAACACGTAAATCCTCTTTCCCCTCAGCTGGAGGTTTCTATATCCCTGCCAAAAGACTATTTCACCCCTCCATGCAATTCCTTTCCTAACTAAACCTCAAGGGTATTTTCGCCATTTCACCTTTCTTACAAATCTACCACTTTTCTCACCTAAAGGAACTATCTCAGTGGTTACCAATGGTCACTCAAGTTACTAGATTACCATTAACCATTAACCATTAATTCTCAAACTTAATTTATAAAATTCCCAAAATACCCCTAGGCTCCTCCCTAGGCGGGTATTTATTCCCGTTGTGACTTTTAAACTAATTAGTTCCCTAGGACAGTCTCGGCACGTTCATCACAATAATATCACCACTCACACGTGGTATTAATCATATAACATAATTATTACATTTATGCCCTCAGCGGGCTAAGATTACCAATTTACCCCTAACAAACAAACGGGGCCCACATGCATATTTATTCCACCTAAACATGCATTATAATCACACATTCATTTAAATTCATATATTAACATGTTAATTCACTTATTTCCCTCCAAGCACGCTAATCAAGCTCCTAAACCTTATTAGCAAATTGGGGTATTACAGTCCTTGTTCGTTAGAGGAGGACATCAGGGATCAGCATAAGGGAACAAGGTGATGATCCTTGCCCTCGAGCCTCAGTACCTTCTGTTGACAAAGGAAAATGAAAGAAAGTACTGGAGAGGGAGGAGGATGAGCCCATGTCTTCTGATGAGGAGGGGATTCCATGAAATATTGTATTCCCTTTTGTTGTGTGTATGTTGTGGTCGTAGACTGTTTTGATAGTCTTTTGAATCATATATCATTTTGTATAAGTGTACTGCTTATTTATATATTTCCATGTTCTAATACACTTGCATTTGTTAATTACATCCATGTTTGATTTAGAGATGTTTAATCTCTATGCTTCCCCTCCAGCTCCAGCCAAAAAGAGCACCAAGAGAAAGGTGACTTCGGGAGTCGGCTCGGGCAAAGAGCCAGCATCAAAGCAGCAAAGGAGTGATTCTCCTGCTCGCGAATCTTCTTCTGTTCCTCCGATGGGGCCATCCATCCAACTGTCCGACACTCCTCCTATTGTTGCTTCTGAGCAGCAGGACACTCCGTCCCCTACCCGCGGAAAGGATCCTCTCATGGGTGAGAAGGAACGAGTAAAGGAGAAACAAAAGGCAACTGCTTGCTCCGTATCTTCCCAGGTCTAGACCCTTGTTCAACACTCATCGAGCGTTGATGTTGTCTTCAAGCATTGAAACGCGTCGATCGAATCCAGCCTTGGACGAGCACTATCCGAGATCCTTTTGGTAAGTTGCTCTCTATTTGCATCTCAATTTTTTCTTCCAAGTCTTATACTTGTTTATTTCTTTCTTGTGCTTCAGCCCATCTTACTTTGTTTTTGTAGGGTGTTATTACTGACACCAACACCCACGCCGAAGCAATCAAACTTGAGGAGGCTATGAGATAATTGTGGGATGTCATGAAATACTTTAAGGACAGCCATACTCTCCAGTTTCAAGCTGTTTGGGAATTATAGAAGGACCTCAATAGAAAAAATACTGAGATCGATAATAAAATTAAAGTGATCAAGGTGCTCGATGAGTCAAGGGTAAAACTCAAGCGCCAGCTAGAGGAGCTTGAGGACAAGAGGAACAGTCTCAGCGTTCAGGTTAAAAACTTGAGGTGCAACAGCTCAAGTTAGCAGAAGAGAAGATGCTTCTCGAGGAAGAGATTTGGTGTGGAAAGGAGTCTCACTCCTCGAACATGGCCAAGTTCAAGAGTGTGACCTTCAATTTTTCTTTCATGTTCCGGAAAAACAATAAGGAGGCAAACTTCGACTACATCCCAGCTCATCTTTGCGACAAAGAAATTGCCAAGTGTGTTTCTCGTGAAAAGCCTGCTACTGTTGAAGAAGTCCCTGCCACTCTTGGAGTCGAGAAAGAGGAGCCTAAAGGGGAAGATGCCAAGGTAGTGGAGCCTTGAGCAAGGCATCTTTATTATTATTTTATTTCACCTTGGACCTTAGGGTCCTTGGAGCAAAAACAATGGCTAGCCAAGCGGCTTTTAATCTCGGATAATATGTGCGACCATTTTTACTCTTGCTTTATTCGTATTATATACTGCTCGAATGATTTTATTTTGATATAACAATTGCTTTTCTATATACAATTTACTCTATTGCTTTATGTTCTCACTAGACGAAGCACAATACTTTATTAAAAAATTTAAATTGTCTAAGTATTACTCAGTTGTGCTATTTTAATGTATTTAGTTATGTACGATCATGTATATCCTATATAGCCCCAAAGTGATCAAGGAGGTCAATCCTTGGTTACTTGCCAAATAACCATACTTGCTCGAGCTAACACAATTGCTCGAATATTGTATCATATAGAAGTATATTTGGAATTTTGTTGAAGAATCACACATGTTAACTAATACTTGTTTAATAACAAAATTGGAAATAATGAGTGTAACGAGTACACTTCCTTGTATATACTTGCTTAGCTTTTACTTGTCTGTTTGCTTGGGGATGAGCAACTGCAGAAAAGCTTTTGGTGATACCATGCCTTATACAAAAATCTTTAAATGTGTCGCTGTCAAACTAAGTTCCATTAGCTGAAACGATCTTCTTTGATAACCCATATCTTCAGGTGATGTTTTTTACTACAAAATCGAGCACCTTTTTGGAAGTAATAATAGTCAATTGTTCAGCTTCGATCCACTTTGTAAAGTAATCCACTGCAACCACCACAAATTTCACTCCACCCTTTCATGTTAGGAGTTTCCCGATCAAATCAATGCCCCATACTACGAAGGGCCATGGGCTCTGCATTTGTTTGAGTTCATTAGGCACTGCTCGAGGGATTTTAGAGAATCTTTAACACTTTTCACATTTTCAAACGTACTCCATGGAATCTTCATTCATAGTGGGCGAAAAATATCCTTAACTCAGTATCTTCTTGGCTAGGCTTTTCCCCCTACATAGTTGCCACTTCTACCATTCGGCTTCTGTTTTAATAACACATCGGAGTAAAGGCATAGAATACCCCCTTCTATACATTACTACATCAATAATCATGTACCTAGCAGATTGCCTTGAAATTCGTCAAGCTTCATTTCTATCTTGAGGCAATGTGTCGTGCTCCAGGTGCGTGGCTACAGGAGTCATACAAGAGAGAGTATTATTGAATAGTAGTATTTTCTCTATTTCATTAATAATTGGTTGGGCTAGGTACTCAACTGGTATTACGTTTAGGGTGTCTGCATCCCTGGCACTTGTGAGTTTTGCTAGGGCATCTACATTGGAATTTTGGTCACGGGGAACTTGTTGGATGGTAAATTATTTTAATTGTGCCAAGAGATCTTTCACTTTGATGAGGTATGATGCCATTTTTATCCCTCAAGATTGGTATCCTCCCAACATCTTATTCACGACCAGTTGTGAATCACTATATATGTCTACCGCCACATCTTTAACATCTCTAGCGAGTCGTAATCCTGCTAGCAAGGCTTCGTACTCTACCTCATTATTTGAGGCACTGGAGTTGAACCTTAGCGCACAATGAATATGATGTCCTTTAGGTGTGATAAGTATAAGTCCAGCACCAGAAGTATGCTCATTAGAGGATCCATCTATGAAAAGCCTTCAATCAGGCTAATTTTCTTCATTGTCTTATATCTTTTTTGCTTACTCACCTTTTTCTTGTATTCCAATGCATTCAGCAATAAATTCTAATAAAGCTTACTCTTTGATAGTAGTCCTCGAATGATAGGTGATATGATACCGCCCAAGCTCAACATCCCATTTAAGTAATCGACTAGATACCTCTGGCTTTTGGAAAACTTGCCTAAGAAGTTGATCGGTTAAAACTGTGATTGCATGAGCTTTGAAGTAAGGCCTTAATTTTCTTGATGCGAACAACAAAAAATAAGCCAGATCTTCAATTAATGGGTACCGTGATTCTGGCCCTACTAGCCTTTTGCTTATAAAATATACCTGATGTAGGGTTTTATCCGCTTCTCGCATTAGTGTTGCACTAACAGCATATTAAGTGGCTGCTAGATACAAGTATAGAAGTTCCGCCTCAATCAATTTCAACAAGACTGGAGGTCGAATCAAGTGTTTTGTAAGTTCTTGGAAAGCCTTTTCACATTCCTCCGTCCAAACTTGTTATTTCCTCTTAGCAGGTTGAAAAAGGGTACGCATTTGTCAATGGATTTTGAGACAAATCTACTAAGAGGTACAATCCGTCCTATTAAACTCTTTACTTCCTTTATCTTTATCGGGGATATCATATCGATCAACGCTTTGATTTTTTCCGGGTTAGCTTCTATACCTCTTGTGTTGACAATGAAACCAAGAAACTTGCCCGAGTTTACCCCAAACAAGCACTGTAAATGGTTAAGCTTCATATTGTAATACTTAAGGATGGTGAAGCATTCTAATAGATCCTTCACGTGCCCCCAACCTTTTTTTATTTTACCAGCATGTTGTCAACATAGACGTCCATGTTTTTGCCTATTTTGTCTCTGAACATCATATTTACAAGTCATTGATACGGTGCGCTCGTGTTTTTTAGACCAAAAGGCATTACTTTGTAACAATACAATCCTACGTCAGTTCTAAAACGGGTATGTTCCTCATCGGGAGGGTGCATACTGATCTGATTGTACCCCAAGTAAGCATCCATAAATGTGAGGATTTTGTGACATGTCGTGGCTTCAACTAGCTAGTCGATTCTGGGTAGGGGAAGTAGTCCTTTGGGCATGCTTTGTTTAAGTCAATGAAATCTACACAAGTCCCCCATTTTCCATTGGGTTTTGGTACTAGCATTGGATTTGAAAGCCACTCAGGGTAGAAGGCTTCTCTTATAAACCAGTTTTCTTTTAGCCTTTGGACTTCTTCTTTTAAATCCTTTGATCTCTCTTTATCGAGCAGGCTTCTTTTCTGTTATATGGGCTTAAAGTTTCCCCTGTCTATATTTAAAGCATGGCTGATAACTCTGGGGCTTATGCCAACCATGTATTTGTATGACCAAGCGAACACGTCTTGATTGTTCCTTAGGAAGTTTACGAGTTCAATTTGACTTTCTTAGCTAAACTTCTTCAAATCTTGACTGTCTTCGTCATTTTGTTCTGGTCAAGTGAGACTTCCTCTAGGTCTTTAGTGGGTCCCACCCCAGTATCAAAGTCCCTAAAGCGTGAATCAATATCTTCTCCCTCTCTTTGGGAAATTCCCTATTTGAAGCTTCTTGCCTCTTCTGAGGATGCATTATTTTGTTGCTCGATGTTGCTTATGCCCATCTCTGATGTTGGCCTACTATTCGTTGGTCCAGCAAATATCATGCTAGTCATGACCAAGTCTTTCTTAGTAGTTGTAATGGAAGAATTGTAGCATTTATGAGCTTCTCTTAGATTTCCTTTTCGATCCCTATTTTTCTGCTTAGGTCAGATTGCTATAACTTTTAAATTGTAATTAGCCTTTTAAATGTTATTTTGGGATCCCATGTATGGTATTAAATGTTTTAATCACGTGTAGTTACATGTTCATGGCCAAATGACTCGTTTAGAGAGTCTAGCACCATTTAAAATACACAGTGTAACGGTCTTGGCTATCCAGGGCGTTAGAACTTGGTATCAAAGTGTTGTAAGGTTAAGGGTTCCTAAAGACTAGTTGGGCATGTACACTCACCACTAAAGGCAAGCTCGACTCAGGCTTTGGTAATTATTTATGTGGCTATGTGTTCAACTACTTAAATAGGATATAAATGCCTTATCTACCTCTCTTATTAGGGAGCGTGAGATATTCTGATAGGGCATGGCCCTTGAATTTTGAATGATTGATAAAGACATGCTTTTTAGCACTGTTAATACTATGAAATGTTAAAGAAATGCTTATTAGCATCACTATTTGTTTATAAATGCCAGAAAATTCTTATTAGCATCGCTATCTAATCATAAATGTCAGGAAGTGCGTATTAGCACCATGTTTGAGTGTGAATATGAACTGACATGCTTATCAACATGATTGTTGAATGTGAATGCTTGTTTGTTCGTTCTTGGACCATAAGGCAACAATAGGTATTGTTATTACTACCTAACTGGCTGAATTGACTACTGCAGGAAGATATAAGGTTGGAAGTATGCTTCTAGGGAAGTCAGATCTGTAAGTCGGCCAAGGAATACAGGCCGAGAATGATAATCAGGGTCATACCCCTCTTCCAACTCTTGAGAACTGGCAGCACGTGCTTGGTGATATGAAAGCCAAATTACAGAAGTAGGAAGAAGAGATTTGCCTCCTGAGACTGTAACAATTTCCTGTGGGGGACGCTCAGCCAGAGGTACCACCTGCATTGGTGCTGGCAGTAGTACAGTTGTCAGAGGTTGGGAACAGATGGGAACCTCTCTATGAAAGGTTCAGAAAGCAGCACCCTCTAGTTTTTTGGGGCAGTGCAGATCTAGCCAAGGCTGAACACTGGATGAGCATGGTTACCACTATCCTAGATTTCATGAGGGTGGTTGGTAATGAGAGGGTGGCTTGTGCCACATACATGTTTGGGGAGGGTGCCCAAATTTGGTGGGAAGTGATATCCCAGACCAGGAACGTGTTTACTATGGATTAGAAGGAGTTTAAAATGGTATTCAATGGAAAATTACTACAATGATGCAGTTATGGCTGCAAAGGCAGAGGAATTCAGTAAGATGCTACAGGGAAACATGTCAGTGATAGAGTATGCACTGCTATTTGATAGATTAGCCAAGTTTGCTACACACTTGGTGCCCACTGATGGGAAAATCAAGGAAAGGTTCCTTCAGAGGCTATAGCCTATGATAGCCCAGGATGTTTGCATTACCACCGTGCCTGGGGTGACCATATATGCACAAGTGGTAGAGAAATCCCTTACTACAAAGGGCGCAGAGAAAAAAATATGGCATGAGAATGTGCCCAGGAGAGACACTTGGAGGATGGGACCTCCATTTATGGGCTTAGGTAGGGGCAGAGGCCCTAGAGAGCAAGAAAGGAAGAACTAAGGAAGGAGAACAGCTCGACTTCAGCTCGAGTGTTCGCATTGATGCAAGCAGAGACTGAGACTAGTCTCTCAGTAGTGACAGGTCAGCTTTCTAGTGTTGGAACCTCTTATACTATTTTGATTGATTCTGGTGCTACACACTCTTTTGTTTCTAGTAGCATAATTGATAGACTATGTAGACCATGTGATTATTATACTATGGGGTTTGGAACTCTACTTCCCTATTTGTATTAGACCTAGTTTCTCTCAATGGGGTGCGCCAGTCCTATTTGTAAAGAAGAGGGATGGTTTTCTGAGGATGTGTATTGATTACAGGGAACTGAACAAGTTAACCAGTAAGAACAAGTATCCTCTGCCATAGATAGAGGACCTATTTGATCAGTTGCAGGGTAAGATGATATTCTCGAAGATAGATCTTTGATCTGGTTGTTACTAGTTGAGGATCAAGGAGGAAGATATACCGAAGACTACTTTTCGCACTAGATATGGGCATTATGAGTTTCTAATTATGTCTTTTGGTTTGACTAATGCCCCAGAAGCTTTTATGGATCTGATGAACAGAGTGTTCGAAGATTATCTGGATCAGTTTGTGGTCTTCTTTATTGGAAATATTGTAGTTTATTCTCAGTCAGAGGAAGTACATGAGCAGCATCTCAGGTTGGTATTACAGAGATTGAGAGAGCACAGACAGTATGTGAAGCTCAAGAAATGTGAGTTCTGGTTACCACAGGTAACTTTTCTTGGTCACATTGTCAGTATAAATGGGATCAAGGTGGACCCAGCTAAGATAGAGGCAGTCAGAGATTGGCCAAGGCCAAGGAACGCTTGAGAGATCAGAAGTTTCTTTGGATTGGTAGGTTGTTACATGCACTTTTTGGAAAGTTTCTCAATGATTTCTACCCCACTGACGGAACTGACATGCAAGAACCAGAAGTTTGTGTGGTCAGATAGATGTGAGAATAACTTTCAGGAGTTGAAGCGGTTTTTGATTACCTCTCCAGTTTTGAGTCTTCCAACCGATCAGGAGAAGTTCGTGGTTTACTGTGATATCTTGTATCACCCTGGAAAGGCCATCGTGGTGGCAAATGCCTTAAGTCGGAAAGGTCCGGGGTAATTATATAGTGTGAGACAGATATCCAAGGAATTGGCAGAGGATATGACCAAAGTAGGGATATGGTTAGTGGTGGGCCAGTTACGCAACATCACCTTGCAGTCTACTCTTTTAGATAGGATAAAGGAAAGTTGGTTGAGTGATCCACAGCTCATGACGATTAGAGGGGATGTCCTAGCTGGAGTGGCTAGGGACTATTCAGTATCAGATATGGGCTTACTGAGGTATAGGGTCGGATTAGTGTTCCGATTGGTGCTATTATCAAAAAGGAGATTCTGGACGAATCTTATATCAACCCTTACTCTTTATATCTAGGCACCACGGAGATGTATCAAGATTTAAGATCAATGTATCGGTGGCCTGGGATGAAGTGAGATGTATTTGAATACATGGTTAAGTGCCTGACATGTCAGCAAGTTAAAGTTGAGCATCGAAGTCCAGCGGGGCTATTACACCCTTTGGATATCCCAGAGAGGAAAGGGGAGGATATCACAATGGATTTTGTGGTTGGGTTGCCAAGGATTGTGGGTCAACATGATTCGTTGTGGGTTATCATGGATTGATACACCAAATCAGCTCACTTTTTACCAGTGAAGACGACTTATATAGTTGACCAATACGCATATCTCTATTGACAGAGATTGTGTGCCTTCATGGGGCTCTAGCGACCAATGTAGGAACGTGGAGTTCGCAGTGGGAGACTATGTCTTCCTTAGAGTTTCACCATTGAAAGGGGTGAAGAGATTTGGGAAGAAGGGCAAGTTGAGCCCTAGGTTTGTAGGACCTTTTGAGATCCTCGAAAAGATCGGTCAAGTGGCCTCTAGATTGGCCTTACCTCCGGCATTGTCGGCCATACACAATGTGTTTCATATTTCGACACTTTGGAAGTATGTATCAAATGTGACTCATGTACAGAGTTACGAAGATCTGGAGCTACAGGCAGATATTTCCTATGAAGAACAACCAACCCAGATACTAGACAGGAAGGACAATGTCACATCCTGAATTAGTTATTAAGGCTAATTTCCTTGATTACTGTGCCTAGAGGGCATAATTGGATTTATATGTAGAATTAATAGAATAAATGAGTGACTATGTGGCATACGTGATTTATATGGTGATATGATTATATGTGCATGTTTATGTGTATTAAATATGCATGTGGGCCCGTTCTTGTCAAGACGAGCATATTTGTAATTTTGACCCATTGAGGGTATGAATGTGATTATATGTGTTAAATGATTGAGGCCACAATATTATGTGGATGTATTTGAGATGCGTGGTCTGAGGAGATCCTAGGGAGCGAACTAGCGGAATAGTCACAACGGGGTCAAATGCCTGGCTCGTGGTGAGCCTAGGGGTATTTTGGGAACTTATCATATACTTGGGATTTACGGGGTAGCAGGTGATTATTTGTGCACGTCAATATTAATTGGGAATTTATAGTGCTATTTGAGGATTAGCAGGAGTTGTGGCTAATGACCATTTTGCCCTTGGGGCCATTAAGGAATAAGCTATGCTTAAGGGGCATTTTTGTGACAGTCAAAAACCCATGATCCGCAAGAGGAAAGACCGGGTAAAAAGTTGTGCAATCCCACATCTCCCAGGGAAGGTCAGTGTGATGATTCTAAGATTGTGAAGGTATGGGACTACACAGATGAAAATGGCTTAAATGGATTGATGGGTACTACCTATGCCAACAAGACGCATCTCCTTTCAGTAGCCATCACTTGAGAACTCCATAGTTAAGCGTATTGTACCTGGAATAGTCTTATGATGGGTGACGTCCTGGGAAGTTTTCCCAGGAAGCATGCGTGTGAGGACAAAGAACGCTGGAAAGGCTCGTGTTGGTTTGCAGGGCCAGTCATCATTCCAGGAAGTAGCCATAGTGACGTGGGGCGTTACAATTTTGGTCTTGTGTCAAGAGTGGACTTGACCTTAGGCACTAGTAGCCTGTAGAAACAAAAGAGTCAAAATAAGACAACTCTCTCTCTCCCTTTCTTGTCGGCTCTCTTCTTCCCCTTTGTAACGACCCAAATTCGCTATTAAGGCTTAAGGGCCTTGAGTAGTGTGCCTGGAGGGCATAATGGGATTCTGTGTGTGACTTTAATGAGTTTAATGCATGATTATGATTTAATGCACGTTATATGACTATTTGATTATTTGTCATGCATGACTATGTGAATTAGTATGCATGTAGACCTGATTGAACATATTTGTAATTTGGCCATTTTGGGCATGACCGTGTTGATATCTGTGATCTGTGACTCGAGACGATCCTAGAATGAGCGGGTTAGCGGAAAAGTCAAAGCGGGAATCTATACCCGGCTTGGGTTAAGCCTGGGGAGTTTAAATGAGAATTTGGGAAATATATTGAGGTTAATCTTGATGATGAGGAATGTATATTTGATGATTAATCAGGTATTGGGTAGCGAGCGGGAATTATTAGGAACACTTGAGGAATTAGTGGGAATTTGGGTAATATGACTAAAATGCCCCTTTATGGGCATAAAGGTTTAGAATTATTAAGGGAGGGCATTTTGGTCTTTAGGCTTGTAAGAGATGAATTAATGGGGGGCTTTATACTTAGTGGATTTTGTAGAAAAAGAGTTATAGGCTGAAAAGAAAGAAAGAGAGAAAAGAAAGGAAAAGAGAGAAAAGCTGAAGGGTGTTTGTTCCAAGGAACGGTTTGTGGCTCTCCCAACCAAATTCCTTCTCTTTTTCTTGGAGTTAAGCTCAGTGGAGAGCTAGGGTAGGCTGAGCATCAAGGATCCTAAGCTAGACTTGAGGATTGGCAAGGGGTTAGCAAGATCACATCAGAAATTTGAGGTAAGTTCTTGAGGATTTCTGTTTTAGGGCTTGACTGGTTTGAACTGTGTTTTTGAGCTTAATGGATGTGATTTTTGGGGAAATCAGGTCAAGGTTGTGAAGGTGCAAGCTAAGGAGGTCTAGGGTTCAATTCAAGGTCGAAATTCCACCCACGGTATGATTTCTAAGACTTTATCCTTGTTGTTTGAATGAATTTTTGGTTTTTGGGTTCATCATGGTAGATTTTGAGTTTTGGGTTGCTTGAGCTTGGGATTGAGTTCTTGGGATGCTTGGGATGAGTGTGTGGTGTGGATAAGGGTGTTTTTGGGCTTGGGAAAGATTTGGGCAAGTTTGGGGTTGAAATGGTAGAAGAAAATCGCAAGAAGCGATTTTTGGGTTTGGCTGGTCTGCAACTAGCGCTACAGCGCTAGTCAGGGGGCGCTGTAGCGCTAGCCCCTGTTTCTGATGGGGTGGTTCTGCTTGTAGCGCTACAGCGCCCTCTTTAGAGCGCTGTAGCGCTGCACTGTTCACAGAGGGGATTTTTGGGCTTTTGTGAAGGGATTTTGACCTAGGGTTCGGGGCTCGATTCCGCCACTTTGTTTTGGGGATCTAGGACCTCCCGGGGGCTCGGGATTGGTCCCGAGGCTAGGTTTTGGACTTGAAGTTTGGTAATGACTTTGACTTATGGATTTTGCTTAGGTAAGTGCTAGGGCTCGAGTAGGATCGTGCTCAAGGAGTCAGGTTGATCAAGGCCATCGAATTTAAAGGTAAGAAAACCATAACACCCGGGATTAAGGCATGGGCCCGCAGTGTTATTGCAGGGCATGGCCCTAGATTGTGTTTACTTGCAAATGTATGACCTTGAATGAATAATTATATGTTTGAATGATTATTTCGAAATGTATTATGCGTGCAATTATAATGAAATGAACGGCTAAGGCCGAGAGCGGCAAAGGCCGGGTACGGCCTTGGGGCTGGAAGTAACATTCAGCACATGGGGTGCTTATAGCCAGGGTGGGACCCAAGGGATACATGAGTTATTCTGACGGTGAAGACCGAGACCCCAGGCTTTGGTAAGGCCTCTGGGGCGGCATGGCCGTGCTTGTTTAGTCTGATGGTTTTCCTATTTATCAGTGGATTATGTCAGCTATATACTACGCATATGTTATGTACTATTTGGGTTTTCTTGCTGGGCTTCGGCTCAGGGGTGCTCTGTGTGGCAGGTAAAAGCAAGGAGTCAGTCAACCAGCCATGAGTATGGAGAGCGTGGGGGCGGCGCGTACATGTTCGACCTGCTCGACTGCTTTGGTTGGGGCATTTTGTATATGGCTGTATTAACTCATTCTTTTGATAGTTAACCTGGTGTAAATCTATTTTTGAGTTGTAAATATTTTGTAAACCTTATTTTTGGGATCCCAGATGTTTGATACTTAATGTTTTCAATGAAACTAAACATTTTCAAAGAGTACAGCCTTAAACTCTGGTTTATACACACTTTTGGTTTTAGAAACCACGTATAGTCAGTCAAAAGCACGATTTTGTTTTAAACTCACTAAGTAACGGCTCTAAGGTAGTAGGGCGTTACACCCTTCGTGTGCTTATGGGCTCTTGAGGATTTTTAAGGAGTATGCTGCGAAAATTGAATGAGGTGGGGCTAGGATTGGAGGAGGTTTAGCTCAGGGTCGCAATCTATAGTAGGGGCAAGTAAATTCCCCCGTTCTTGTTGAATTTTAAGCTTTGTTTTGGTGTTCTTGAGTTTTGAACTCGAGGTTTGGATTTTAGGCTTTGGTAATGTGTTGGCTTGATTTTTGAGTATCCATATGTTGTTTATAGTGTTTGGGAATGCTTGAGAAGTTCAATTCTGGCTTTAGTTTATATTTGGGGTGAATTCAGATGGTTTTAGCTCGGAGAAACACCGGGGAATTGCTGGGGAATTATGGGTTTTTGTGCTCGAATCGCGGCCGTGTTCTTTAGGCGTCGTGGCCCGTATGCGTGAGAAGGCCTAGGGGTCCCTGATGTTGCCCAGGTGTCACGAAGCAGGAAGGGCTGCACCGTGGCCCGTGTCCCCCAGGAGAGAGAGCCTAAGGCGCTGAAGCGCCACGGCCCTAAGGAGTTGGGTCGCCACTCTAATTGAAGAAAATAGCCAAAACAGATTTTTAAGCTTGGGAACCCAAAGTTAAGGGCTCGAGATGGATCCTACTACCTGGTTTAGTGGAATTCAATGTCCTGGAGGCTAGTATATTATTTTAAAGTTTATAATTGGTTTAGGTTTTAATGGTTATTTATTATTATGTTGTGACTAGGTTACACTGCTAGGGCTCAGGGTTAGGGATCGTGCTCGGGGCTGCCATACACTAGCTGCTTGGAACTTGAGGTAGGAAAACTACACCCAGACTGTGATCGGGGCTTGGAACCCTGTTAATGAATATGTTATGATTGTGAATATATCTCTATCTAAGAATATCTGGATAGGCATGCTTATATATGTTGCCTTTGATTGCTTGTTGTGCAATGTATATGTGTGATTTTATCTGTTGCAAAGGTTGGCCTAAGGACGCCGAGGATTGATATCAAGCTTATAGAACGCATCCCGGTCTAAGCATGCCAGGGTCGGCTATAAGACCAGAGGACTCGGACTAAGGGTGTCGGGCCTAAACATTATACAATAAACAGAAGTTTTGTTCGTACTTAACTATTTGTACTGACTGATGAGATTGGTTTATGCATTTGATTAAGTTGAATATTATTGTTGAAGTTTGTTGCGTACATTCTGTTGTTGATTGAATTTATTGATTTTAGTATACTTTTTATATACTATTGCTCAATTTTTCATGTTGATTTAAGTTTTCTTCCTGATCCTTGGCTCACGGGTGCTATGTGGTGCAGGTAAGGGAAAGTGGTAGCTGGACCAACAATGAGTTGAAGAGCTTCAGGGGCAGTGTGTACATATGCCCTCTACTCGACTGCCACGGTTGGGATGGCCTGGGAGAAACTAGGGTTGAACCCATTTTTTGCCGCTTAGGAATGCTAATTTGCATTACATTTGTCTTTTATAAGTATGAAACTGATACATAATCTTGACCTGGTCTTTAATTACCCATTTAAGTCCAAATGACTCGCTTAACAAGTCAAGCACAATTTTAAACACACAGTTTAATGGTCTTTTTTAACCAGGGCATTAAAACTTAGTATTAGAGCGGTCTAGGTTGAAGGGTTCCTGAAAACTGGTTGGGCGTGTACACTCACCACTAAAGATATGCTCGACTCACAGTTTTGTATCTAATGACATGAGTATGTGGTTAATTATTTAAATTGACCATATGTGCCTTATCTACATTCTTAAATAGAGATTATGATAAGTATAAATGTATTTGTTGGAAATAGGACTTGATAATTGATGCATGAATGATATATATTTGTGTTTTGATATGCATATTATTTGTGTGCCTATTATGTTGTTTGGCCTTGCTCGTAGGATAGTTTGGAATATGAGTATCAGGGCTGAGAGGTTAAGTCATTGACTACGGAAAGATTGGGAAATTATGTATTCAAGGCAGTCAATTGGACTAGGCATTGTTAGTCTGGAAGTTGCGGATGATAGTCAGTGATAGAACCCTTCATCTGCCCCTAGGATTGGCAGCAAATGGTTCCTGGCATGTAAGCAAGACTGCAAAATCAGGAGGAAGAAATTAGATAGTTGAGACAACAGGTTACGCCAGGGAACGTTGCTCCGTATGTTTTGATGGCAATGGCACCAGTTATGGTTTAACCAGAGGGTGGAAACAAATGGGAATTATTGTATGAAAGATTCCAGAAGCATTATCCTCCAGTTTTTGTGAAAGGTTTGGGATCCATTCAGAGTTGAACAGTGGATGGACATGATTAGCTCCATCCTTGACTATATGGGAGTGGTAGGCAATGATAGAATGGTTTGGCCACGTATATGCTGTGGGAGGATGCCAGCATGTGGTGGGAAGTGGTATCCCAAACCCGGAATGTGGTCATGATGGGTTGGGAGGAATTGAGACAATTGTTCAATGAAAGATACTACAGCGACGGAGTTCGACTTGTGAAGACTGATGAGTTTATGAGCTCGATCCAGAGTGGTAAGACAATGACAAAGTATGTTAGTTAATTTGATGGGTTGGTCAAATTCGCTTTTGATTTGATACCAACATGTGTGGGCTGGAAGGAGCGATTTATTTGAGGATTGAACTCTGGGATGGCTCAGAGTGTTAGGATCCCTCCAGTACATGAGATTTCTACCTACGCTCGGACAGTATAGAGGGCCCTTGTTATAGAAGACGAAAGAGATGGGACATTGAGTGAGAGTGTCGTAGGGCAGAAAGCTCAGGCAATGGTATCCCAACTTACGGGATCAGGCAAGGGGCGGAGGCCTAGTAACTGGAAAACAAAGACCATTGATAGTCCTACTACTCCTGGTCCTGACAAGAGGCGTCATAGTATTTAGGGCGGCAATGATGTAACGCCCTACTACCTTAGAGCCGTTACTAAGTGAGTTTAAAAACGTGCAACCACTCGCTAATCGAGGCTTTTAAAGCAAAAGTGTAATTAAATCATAAACAGAGTAGAAACTTAAGAAATAACTATATTTCATTGGAAATTATAAACGTTTAACACTTGAGATCCCAAAATATTGTTTAGAAATATTTACAACACATAAATACAACCAAGTCGACTAAACGACAAAATCTAGGTTTTATACAATCGTCTCCCAAAATCCACTGGCTGTGGCAGCCTGGCAGGCCAAACATGTACACGCCACCTCATGCTTGCTACACTCATGGTTGGTTGGCTTTCTCCTTGCCCTTACCTGCACCACAGAGCACCCGTGAGCCGAAGCCCAGCAAGAAAACCCACAAGCAGATAACATATGCAAAATAAATACATAGCATATAAACAGGCCATCAATAGGCTAAACACATACGGCCAAGCCATCCCAGGCGCTTTACCAGGCCTTGGGTTCGCGGTCCACATCGTGAGGATATCCCAGGTATCCTTTAGGGTCTCGCCCTAGCAACTCGCACACCACATGCTCAACACTACTCTCGGCCCCTTGCCATTCTCGGCCTTGCACTCAACGTGCCAACGCCGTTCCCGGCCCTTTGCTGCTCCCAGCCCCTGCCTACCTCGGCCTGCGCCATTCCTGGCTCTTGCCGAATATTTACACAATAGCATTCATAGCATAATAAACAAATATTGAACACTAACAAATTCAACCAAAGGGCTACGCCCTACAATTCAGACATATTGGGCTCAGCCCTGCATACAAGCTCTATGGGAACAGGGGTTTTCTTACCTGCGTCCTGAGTTCTCCAAGCACCGATATCCCGAGCACAGTCCTCTAACTAGAGCCTCGCCGAAACCCTAGTCACAACACGTTAACAATATCCATCCATCAAGTTCTAGTCCATTTAAGTAACTTTGAATCACAACTCTAATCTCCAGAGCCTTGGATTCTATTAATCCGGGTGATAAAATCCATCCCGGGCCTTAACCTTTGAGCTCCCAAGCCTAAACACACATTAATACACAAACTGGCACTAAGAGTCGTGACCCTACCCACAAGCGTCACGACTAGCCTCGAAACAGAGGCTAGCACTTCACTAAAGCACACACGGGCCGCGGCGCACATGGCCAAGCGTCGCGACGCGCATCCAACATCATGGCCTCCCATGGCCGCGCGCGCACACGGGCCGCGGCATGCCCCTCCTAGGGTCGCGGCCCTTGCCTCCAAACCCATAAATCTCCATCATTTTCCTGCTTCTTCTTCTGACTAACTCACCCAAAATCTCCTCAACCCAGAATTTAAGCTTAAGTCCCTCAACCACACCATCTAAAGTTGCTATAAGTTCACACAGCCATGAAACTCAGCTCACAATCAAACTTAACATCATAATCCTAATTCACATGCAACTCATGATTTAAACTACAATTCTACTGAAACTCAAGAAGTTTGAAGGTTAAACTCCTTACCTCAGCTGTTAATTCCTGGCCTTCTTTGCTCCTCCACCTTCAAAGCTCTCTCTCACACAAGCCTCAATTCTTGGATTTCTGCTAAAATTCTCCCAAGCTCACACACCACAAGCCAAAGTAATAAACCGACTTTGAGAGGATTAAGCTAAAATCTTATTCTTCCCTTTGGTTCCAGCAGTTCTTTACCTAACTATATCTAACTTTATTCTTACAAAATGACCAAGCTGCCCCTTATGCTTAGCCTCTATCCTTAATTGACCCAAGGGCAATTTAGTCATTTACCTAATCCTGCTAAACCCTCGAGGTCCGAAATATTAATTTTTCCCCAATATTCTTTCCTACACACTCTAACCTCGAATATATCTCCAAATATTTATTTTCATACCCCAATAACCCAATAATAACTAATACCCAAATTACCCCTCGACTCGCCCCGAGTCGAATTCTCAACCCCGTTGTGACTTTCTGGCTAACCGCTCCCCAGGACTATCTCGGATCGTGCTACACAGAAATATATCACATGCATATCATATTTATCACATTTATACCCTCAACGGGTTAAAATCACAAACATACCCCTAATATCCAGGTGGGGCCCTCATGCATATTTAATTCAACTAAACATGCATCTCTATCACATACTCACATAAATTCACATATTAACACATTAAATCATTTATTGTCCTCCAGGCATGCTAATCAAGGCCTTAAGCCCTATTAGCAAATTTGGGTCGTTACAAATGAGGTCTGGAGAAGTTATCTAGTATGCACGAGGTGTAGGAGATGCCATCTGGTAGAATGTAGGGCGAAGGCATGTTCTTTTATGTGGAATAACGGGGCATGTTAGGAAGGATTGCCCAAAATATAAGACGAAAGAACCGAGTAAAGAATGCTCAACCCCAGTTCTTGTGTCCGTCTCGATTCAGTCAGAGCCTGAGGCTCGTCCCTCGGAGGCGATTGGTTTGTTTTCTAGTTTTTGTTTCTATTCATAAATTGAGCTAGTTGAGTTTGGTGCTACGTACCTCTTCGAAGAAACATAGATAAGGGGCACATACTAAATAATTATTAAGACATTAGGCTTGAGATTTTAGAGGCTTTCGGGAAAATTGGTAACCTCCAAGAGAAGGATTAGAGTACTATTGGTAGAAGATTGACAGTAGAATTGACTGAGTTCCTCATATAAGGATTTTGATATGATCCTGAGTATGGATTAGTCTTCCAAATAAGGGAAAACCATGGATTGTAAGAAATAATAGTGATTTCTAGGTATAAAAGGAAAGGACCCAGTTGCATCTATAGGATGCCTAGATATTGTAGTAGTTACCACTAGAGATATATTAGTTAGACTGGGTGAAAAGAGGATCGACCAGTAAGGTTTCAGATGGGTGCACATAAATCATTGGGATCGTTGTTGTGTTAAGGAATTAAGCACGATACGGGATTAAGGCGATGATAGAATCGATACTAGGGACATCATGAAGAATGAGATTAGCTCAGTAGAAAGAATTAGAGGTTCAGTTGAAGAAATATTGATTTGAGCGTTGACCAGACAGAGCATCTCATTATGGGACATGTCAACACCGTTTGTCGAGAATGAAGGATTCAATTTCCCGGTTGCAAGGTAGGACAATGCTCTCAGGAATTGACCCTCGATCTGGTTATTATCAGCTAAGGATCAAGGAAAGAGACATTTCAAGAATTACTTCTTGCACTGAGTAGGATGTGGTGGATTATCAGTGAAGGTTCTTAACTGGCCAATGCTTCAAAGGCCGAGGTAAGCTCAACAAGCAGAGAGTACGGGAATAGTATGGACAAGTCGTATTCAAATTGAATAAGGATGTTTCAGTCTACTTCCAGCTAGAAGCAGAATGCGAATGACCACTTCATTTATAGTACCAAGGCTAAGGGAGAAGGGTTACAGGTAAGGTTCCATAAGGAATAAGTTCTGATTTCTCCAAAGGATGTTCAAGGTCATATTATGGGAAGTGATGGGATCATGTATAAGGTAATTAAGATAGAAACCGTAAGGAAATTCCTAAAGGAACGCCTGAGGAGTGAGAAGTATAGTGAGTTTGGTAAGACACATCGGCTACTACTTGAAGCATCTTCGAGGACAGCCATACCTTGACTGAAGTAACGTAAGAACCTAAAGTTTTTTTGAATTGATAGTCACGTACAGGGTTTTTAGAAGATAGAATAAAGATTCGTTAGCACGCCATGGTATTAGAATATGTATGCGATGGACTGATACAGGAGCATGGCATGATGGACATTGTCCTTGCTTAACACATGAAACTATAGTGCAGTGCGTCAAACACTAGGGTGCGCCCGTGTATAAGCTGAAAATGTTGGTTGTTCGTGCTTCACGATAGGTGAAGGGATAAGAACACATATGTGTTACACTGGGCGTTAAGTTGACGATAATGCCAGATGGCCACGGTTAGGGTGTAGTGACGGTACCTATGAAATAGAAGTGTGTGCACTAGTATAAAGAGTTAAAGCGTTTTGTCACCCATAGGGGAATAACCATGAGACTAAGGCACTAGTGGGAACTAATCAATGATTCACTTTGGAAATCCATTATTACATAGAGGGAATTAACGTGAAGGTTGACATCTTGAATTAGAAAAGTATGTGCCAGTTGGATGACTTGCGATGGATTATAGTAAAGTCAGACGAGGTAACAACCAGGATTAGTATAGAATTTGTGATTGATAGTTAGTTGATATACCTCTATGAGTAATGAAATACAGAAAGAAGATCTTGTAGGAATGGTTAAAAATCCTACTATTTTTGCATGGATAGGTTAATATATGAGGATCGGATGCGTGATCCAATGGAAGCTAGCATTGAGGTGGAGATTCAAGATGAATCTTGCACTACCTCCTTTTAATTGTTGTATCCAGGAAGTTTGAATGGGTATTAGGAACTAAATTTTTATACTAGGAGACATACTGCCTAATTCGTATAGCAAGTGGAAGATGATAATCAGAAGCCAGAAAGGCTATTATGAGTATAGGATATCCTGGAGTTAGTACGAAGGGATATAGTTGTGGACCGTAAGGGTGGATTACATTAAATTCCCGGTAATATGAGTGGATATGAAAAGTTATGACTCGTCAGATTGGATTAGCACACTTCGGTTCGTGAGAATGAGTATCCCAAGAATGTGCATGGGTGAAGGGAGATCGTATGTCTCCGTGGGACACCAAAGTCGATAGTGTCATACTGAGACCTTTTATTTCCCAAGTTATAAAAAAGGGTTGTAGAGGGCGATGAGTATAAGGTTGGGATTTAGAATTGTGGGTTACTTTCAGATAGACTGACAATTTCAAGGAATGACTCAAACTTTAAGAGTTTTACATCGAATGTGTAAGTTTTTGAAGGCATTGAGATAAGTTCGGTCCCTTGATTGAATAGTCACGGTGATAAATGCTTGTCAACGGCTAGGGTGACTCTGAATAAGATACACTGAGATAGGGAACGAGAAGTACTCGTTCTGAGTAATGAAATGAGACACAGGAAGTATTGTGGTTCAGAATTGATCCAGAGGACCAATGAATTTATTAGGATTGTTAGGGCAGGAGTGTCTGCTTATTTGAAAGGACATAAGAGTTCACAACTTTCAATGTGGGAACGTGGAGTTCCAAGACTGGAGACGTCATACTTCTCCAAGTATTGTGGACAAGAAAGAATAAGATATTTCGGGAAAGAAAGAGGAGTTTTGTTACGACCCAAAATCACTAATATGGCTTAAGGGCCTTGATTAGTGTGCCGCGAGGGCATAATTGGTTTATGTGTGAATTTATTAACTTAATGTGTGATTAGATGATAAACATGCTTGTAAGGTTATATGAATGTAAATGTGATTATATGTTAAATTTGTGAGAACCACATTATTATGTGGGTAAATCTGCAGCATGCGACTCGAGGCGGTCCTAGGGAGCTAGTTAGCGGGAAAGTCACAACGGGGCTTAATACTTGACTTGGGGCAAGTCAAGGGTTATTTCGTGTATTAGATGATTATTTGGGTTATCGGGTTATGGAAATAAATAATTGGAGATATATTTGAGGTTAGGAAGCTTAGGCGCGAATATTGGGGAATTTTACCATTTTTCCCTCGGGAACGTTTTTGGTACCCCGAGCCCCGAGATTAACTCAATTACCTAAGGATAGACTAATTAAAAACCTCATAACTTGGTGGAAATAGAGGAACCGACCATCCCCTCTCTCTCTTCTTCTTTCTTCTTCTTTTTCAAGGAAAACCACTAGAATCTAAGAAACTCATCTGGAAATTCTGTGATTTGAGCTGAAGTTTTGAGGGATTAGTTCAGTTCTAACTAAGGGAATTTAACTAGGACTAAGGTAAGAACTGAATAACACTCTTGATCATTAGAATTATGTGTTTTGGCTAGTTTTTAAAGTGTTTATGGTTTTGATATTTAAGGACTGAATTGAAGCTGAGAAGCTTGGGTTTTAGTTCAAAAATTGTTAAGGAAGTGGTTCATCAAAGAAGGTAAGCTTCAATTCATAATTTAGAGTTTAAATTCTGAGTTTGCATGACTGGTTTTAGAGTTCTTGAGCTGCTGGGTTTCAGAAATCAAAATGGGATCTTAATGAGATTTTAAGCTAGGTTTTTGTTGGATTATGATGCTATGATCATATTAAAAGTCTTGTGATCAATGGGTTTTGGAATTAGGATGTTTTGGGGTGGTTTTGAGCAAGGTTAGGATATTGGGAATGGTGGATTTTCTGGGCACGAAGGGCTGGGCCGCGACTTTGTTCTAGAGTGTGCCCTGCGAAGCAAGGAAGAGCCAAGGAGGCTCTTCATTGGGGAAGCGCCGCGGCGCGTGTCTATCTTCAGAGAGGCCTAGCCTCTATTTCAGGGGCCGCGGCCCTTAAGAGTATTTTTTATCTTTTGGAGGTTTTAAGCGCGGGAACCTAACCTAGGGAACTCGGGATCAATTCGACCACCGTGTTTGGTGGAATTCGATGTCCCGGAAGCTAGAACTCCATCCGAAAATATTAACCTGGTTATTAATGGTACTCCCTATCTTGGTTGTGACTAGGTATTAAGCTAAGGCTCGGGAATCGGATCGTCCTCGAGAGGCGTCGCTCGTAATCAGTAAACTTGGAAATTAAAGGTAAGAAAACTGCACCCGGTTGTGGATTTATTATGGGACTAAGGGTTTCCTAATCTGTATGCTCGTTAGAGGATGGTATTATGCCATGCAAATAGTAAACAAACGACCTAAGAGTGCCGAGGTTTACACTAGCACACAGGGCGCGGCTCGGCCACGAGTAGCTCAAGACAGCTTATTATGCACTGAGCTCGGTTTAAGTGGGCCGGAGTCAGTGGGGTAAATCGAGGGTGCGACCTAAGGTGTCGACCTTGATTTATGTGATTTGAATGTTGTTATTGGTTGGTGAATTGGTGATATTGTTTAGTTGTGTGTTGATTGGCTGAATCTTTGATTGTATCTACGTGCTATGTAATTAATGTGATATGTTAAGTATATGATCATGCTTTAAGGGCTATTCAACTGCTATTATTGCTCGTTATATGATGTTATGTTTTCTTGCTGGGCCTTGGCTCACGGGTACTTCGTGGTGCAGGTAAAGGCAAGGGCAAGGTTGATCAACCCTGACTCGGAGAGCTCTAAGAGCAGAATGTACATGAACAGCTACTCAGCCGCCACGGTTGAGGGGAGACAGGGACAGGAGAACCATAAGCATCTATTTTGCCTTTAGAAAGGCTGGTGGTTGTCTGTACACTGGAAATTTTGTAAACAGACTTTTAAATGCTATTTCTTTTAGGATCCCATGTGTAAAATGTTTAATTATATGGAAAGTATCTTTTGAGACCAACACCTTTTAACCCTAGCACATTAATGACTAACAAACACGTTTTTAACTGGTTGACTTGATTAGCAAGTCCTGCACCTTTATAAATACATAGTGTAACGGTCTTGGATATCCAGGGCATTACAACTTGGTATCAGAGCGTCCTAGGTTTAAGGGTTCCTGAAGACCAGCTGTACATGTACATTCGCTGCCAGAAACAAGCTCGATTCAGGGTTTGGTAATGTGTCTATATATGCTTGTATGCTTGTATGCTTGGAATGAATTGTGAACGTTGTTGTTTATTGATTTAATAGAAAGCATGAGATACTGATAGGGCCTGGCCCTTGACTACTGTGTGAAAATATTGAGGAACGCTTATTAGCATTGTTGTGCATGTAAATGAATATATGGATGATGGATTGCATATTGTGTATGGATGGATGTTTATATCTTAGCTGATGCATGGAAATGTTTGGGCATGCTTATTAGCAGTGCCGGTGCATGTGAATAAATGCTTATATCTCGATTGTTTGTGATTGGTAATGTTCTTTTGGTGGATTTTTGAGAAACTTATACCCTGTCGTCATGGTCTGATTGCCGAGTCGTTGATTGCAGATTGACTTAGATAGCTATGCATCCAAGAAAATCTACGCGAGTAGCCGGCACTACGTCTAGGATCGGACGTGATGATCAAAGCCAGATTCCTCTGCTATTCCCTGAAAACTGGCAGCAACTTATGGCAGATATGCAAGTGCGATTGCAGAGTCAAGATGAACAGATTCGCTTGTTGCGACAGCAGGCTCCATCGAGGAGTGCTGCCCCTATTGTACCACCTGCAGTGGTACCAGTTGTACAATCATGAGAGATTAGGAACAGGTGGGAGCCATTATATGAGCGGTTCAGGAAGCAGCAGCCCCCAATCTTTGAGGAAGGATATGATCCATTGAAGGCGAGCAATGGCTAACTATGATTACTACTATCCTGGATTTCATGAGGATAGAGGGACATGACAGAGTGGCCTGTGCCACGTATATGTTGAGAGAGGATGCCCGCATCTAGTGGGAAGTGGCCTCACAGACCAGAGATGTCACTGCATTGAGTTGGGAAGGATTTCAAGATTTGTTCAGTCAGAAGTACTATAATGTTGCCATCAGGGCAGCAAAGGTTAATGAGTTCGTAGGGTTGGTTTAGGGCAGCATGACAATTACAGAATATGCCCTGAAGTTTGACAGACTCGCGAAGTTTGCACCAGACCTTGTGCCTACTTATGCAGCCAGGCAAGACAGGTTCATTAGGGGGCTTAATGCTATGATAGCCTGGGATGTTAGGATCACGACACTACCTGAGGGAACAACTTATGCCCAAGCCATTGAGAAGGCTCTTACCACTGAGAAAGCGGAGAACGAAATTTGGAAGGAAAGTGCAGTGAGGCATGAGGGTCGCAGGGTGGTGCCTCCTTATTCTGGGTCAGGTAGGGCGGAGGCCCCAGTGATTTCAAGAGAAAGACCCCTGACACTTCGACCGATACTGGTCCTGATAGGAGGGGTCGGGGTGGTCGTCAGGGCAGCAGTGAACCATGGAGGAGTTATCCGGAGTGCCCAAGGTGTAGAAGACACCATCAGGAAGAATGTCGAGCCAAGGCTTGTTATGTGTGTGGCATGGTGGGGCACCTTAAGAAGGATTTCCCAACAGTGAAGAAAGGGGAAGCAGGAAAGGTGGACAGCTTGACTCCAGCTCGAGTGTTCACCTTGATGCGGGCAGAAGCCGAGGCTAGTCCCTCGATAGTGACAGGTTAGCTTTCTAGCGCTGGCTCTCCTTTTTCTGTATTGATTGATTCTGCTGCTACACATTCCTTTGTTTCTAGTAAAGTGATTGATAGACTGTGTAGACCTAGTGAGTATCGGACTGTGGGGTTTGGGACTTTATTGCCTACTAGGGAACTGGTAATTTATAGGAGATGGATTAGGGCACTGCTAGTGATGGTTAATAGTAGGGAGCTTTCAGTTGACTTGATTGAACTAGATATGGAGGATTTCTACATGATCTTAGGGATGGATTGGTTGGCCAGATATGGGGCTACTATTGACTGCAGGAAGAAGATGGTGACTTTTGAGCCTGAGGGCGAGGATCCTTTTGTCTTTGTGGGTGCGGTACGTGGACCCCGCGTACCCATGATATCTGCATTGAGAGCCAGAGACTTGTTATAGGGTGGATGTATAGCTTTTCTGGCTAGTGTAGTGGACACTACCAAGATGTTGCCAGCGGGGCCGAGTGAGACCAGGGTGGTTTGTGCGTTTTTGGATGTATTTCCTGAGGAGCTATCGGGGTTGCCACCACGCAGGGAGATTTAGTTTGTTAATGAGTTAGCACCGGGGACAGAACCAGTATCAAGAGCGCCATATAGGACAGCACCAGCAGAGTTGAAAGAGTTGAAGATACAGTTACAGGAACTTCTGGATTTGGGATTCATCAGACCTAGTTACTATCCATGGAGTGCTCCAGTTTTGTTTGTTAAGAAGAAGGACAGGACTTTGAGGATGTGCATAGATTACAGGGAGTTATACCAGTTGACCATTAAGAATAAGTATCCTCTACCAAGGATTGATGACTTGTTCGATAAACTGCAGGGAAAGACGGTGTTCTCAAAGATTGATCTTCGATCTGGTTATCACCAGCTGAGGATCAAGGACGAGGACATACCGAAGATGGACTTCCGAACGTGGTATGGGCACTACGAGTTCTTGGTCATGTCTTTTGGTTTGACCAACGCCCTAGCAGCTTTCATGGATCTAATGAATAGGGTGTTCAAGGACTTCTTGGATCAGTTCGTCATTATCTTTATCGACGACATCTTGGTGTACTCCAGTTCAGAGGCAGAGCACGAACGACATCTTCGACAGGTTTTACACAGATCAAGGGAGCATTGGTTGTATGCCAAATTTAAGAAATGTGAGTTTTGGTTGCCTGAGGTGACTTTTCTTGGGCATATAGTTTGCGCAAAAGGAATTAAGGTGGATCCGTCCAAGGTGGCAGTAGTGAGAGATTGGCCGAGGCCAAGGAACGCCTCAGAGGTGCGGAGTTTTCTTGGGTTGGCAGGCTATTATAGGTGGTTTGTAGAGGGATTTTCAAAGATTTCTTCACCAATGACAATGTTGACAAGAAAGAACCAGAAGTTCGTTTGATCAGAGAAGTGTGAGGACAACTTCCAAGAGTTGAAGCGACGGCTTATTACTGCACCTATTCTAAGTCTTCCTTCAGAAGAAGGGAAGTTTGTACTATACTGTGATGCATCGAGGATGGGTTTGGGCTGTGTGTTGATGCAAAATAAGAAGGTTATAGCCTATGCATTGCGATAGCGGAAGGAGTATGAACAGCGGTATCCTACCCATGATTTGGAGCTGGCGGCAGTGGTGTTCGCATTGAAGGTTCGGCGGCATTATCTATATGGGGAGAAGTGCGAGATATACACTGACCATAAGAGTTTGAAGTACTTCTTCACCCAGAAGGATTTGAACATGAGGCAAAGGCATTGGTTAGAGTTGGTTAAGGACTATGATTGTGATATTCTTTACCACCTAGGGAAAGCTAATGTTGTGGCAGATGCATTGAGCCAGAGGGGCTTGGGGCAGCTATTCAGTTCTGTTCAGATCTCGAGAGAATTAGCTGATGAGATGGCCAGGGCAAAGATAGATCTGGTGGTGGGCCGGTTGGCCAATATTACCTTGCAGTCGACCCTGCTAGAGCGGATCAAGGAGGGGCAGTTAGCATATGCGCAGCTTCAGGAAGTTAGGCAGAATGTCTTAGCAGGGTTAGCTCAGGATTATTCTGTTTCTGAGGCTGGTATGCTTCGATATCAGGGGCAAATTTGTGTTCCGGCATATGAGCGGATCAGACGAGAGATACTAGATGAGTCTCACACTACACCATATTCGCTTCATATGGGTACCACAAAGATGTATCAGGACCTACAGACATTATATTGGTGGCCTGGGATGAAGAAGGATGTGGTAGAATATGTGGTTAGATGTTTGACATGTCAGCAAGTGAAGGCTGAGCATCAACGACCAGCAGGGTTGCTTCAGCCTTTGGGTATTCCTGAGTGGAAGTGGGAAGACATTACGATGGATTTTGTGGGAGGTCTACCCAGGACGGTGGGACTTTGTGACTCGGTGTGGGTAATGGTGGACAGATACACCAATCAGCTCATTTTCTACCAGTGAAGTCAACTTACACAGTGGAACAGTATGCAGAGTTGTATGTGAAGGAGATAGTTCATCTCCATGGGGTTCCTAAGTCCATCGTATCTGATCGAGACCCTATCTTTACCTCTAAGTTCTGGGGAGATCTGCAGAGAGCTATGGGGACACAGTTGAAGTTTAGCACCGCGAGTTTCACCACTGCGAGGGGTGAAGAGATTTGGAGTAAAGGGCAAGTTGAGCCCTCGGTTTGTTGGACCTTTCGAGAATTTAGAAAGGATTGGACAGGTGGCTTACAAGTTGGCCTTACCACCGTCATTGTCGGGAGTTCATGATGTATTCCATGTCTCTATGTTGTGAAAGTATGTCTTAGATTCGACACATGTATTGAACTATGAGGATTTAGAGTTACAGACAGATTTGTCCTATGAGGAGCGACCGGTTCCGATTTTGGACCAGAAGGATAAAGTTCTGCAGAACAAGACAATTTCGTTGGTTAAGGGCCTTGATTAGTGTGCCGGGAGGGCATAATTGGTTTATGTGTGAATTTATTAACTTAACGTGTGATTAGATGATAAACATGCTTGTATGTTTATATGAATGTAAATGTGATTATATGTTAAATTTGTGAGAACCACATTATTATGTGGGTAAATCTGCAGCATGCGACTCGAGGCGATCCTAGGGAGCTAGTTAGTGGGAAAGTCACAACGAGGCTTAATACTTGACTTGGGGCAAGTCAAGGGGTATTTCAGGTATTAGATGATTATTTGGGTTATCGGGTCATGGAAATAAATAATTGGAGATATATTTGAGGTTAGGAAGCTTAGGCAAGAATATTGGGGAATTTTACCATTTTTCCCTCGGGGACGTTTTTGGTACCCCGAGCCCCGGGATTAACTCAATTACCTAAGGATAGACTAAGTAAAAACCTCTTAACTTCGTGGAAATAGAGGAACCGACCCTCCCCTCTCTCTCTCTTCTTCTTTCTTCTTCTTTTTCAAGGAAAACCACTATAATCTAAGAAACTCATATGGAAATTATGTGATTTGAGCTGAAGTTTTGAGGGATTAGCTCAGTTCTAACTAAGGGAATTTAACCAGGACTAAGGTAAGAACTGAATTACACTCTTGATCATTAGAATTCTGTGTTTTGGCTGGTTTTTAAAGTGTTTATGGTTTTGATGTTTAAGGATTGAATTGAAGCTGAGAAGCTTGGGTTTTAGCTCAGAAATTGTTACGGAAGTGGTTCATCAAAGAAGGTAAGCTTCAATTCGTAATTTAGAGTTTAAATTCTGAGTTTGCATGACTGGTTTTAGAGTTCTTGAGCTGCTGGGTTTCAGAAATCTAAATGGGATCTTAATGAGTTTTTAAGCTAGGTTTTTGTTGGATTATGATGCTATAATCATGTTAAAAGTCTTGTGATCAATGGGTTTTGGAATTAGGGTGCTTTGGGGTGGTTTTGAGCAAGGTTAGAATATTAGGAATGGTGGATTTTCTGGGCACGAAGGTCTGGGCCGCAGCTCTGTTCTAGAGTGTCGCTGCCCTGCGAAGCAAGGAAGAGCCAAGGAGGCTCTTCAGTGGGGAAGCGCCGCGGTGCCACTGGGCAGGGCCGCGGCGCGTGTCTGTCTTCATAGAGGCGTAGCCTCTGTTTCAAGGGCGGGTCGCGGCATGGGTTTCAGGGGCCGCGGCCCTTAAGAGTATTTTTTATCTTTTGGAGGTTTTAAGCGCGGGAACCTAACCTAGGGTACTCCAGATCGATTCCACCAGTGTGTTTGGTGGAATTCGATGTCCCAGAAGCTAGAACTCCATCTGGAAATATTAACGCGGTTATTAATGGTACTCCCTATCTTGGTTGTGACTTGGTATTAAGCTAGGGCTTGGGAAGTGAATCGTGCTCGAGAGGCATCGCTCGTAATCAGTAAACTTGGAAATCAAAGGTAATAAAACTGCACCCTGTTGTGGATTTATTATGGGACTAAGGGTTCCCTAATCTGTATGCTCTTTAGAGGATGGTATTATGCCATGCAAATAGTAAACAAACGGCCTAAGAGTGCCGAGGTTTACACTTGCGCACAGGGCGCGGCTCGGCCACTGGTAGCTCAGGACAGCTTATTATGCACTGAGCTTGGTTTAAGCAAGCCGAAGTCAGTGGGATAAATCGAGGTCGCGACCTAAGGTGTCGACCCTTATTAATATGTGATTTGATTGTTGTTATTGGTTGGTGAATTGGTCATATTGTTTAGTTGTGTGTTGATTGGCTGAATCTTTGATTGTATCTACGTGCTATGTAATTAATGTGATATGTTAAGTATATGATCATGCTTTAAGGGCTTTTCAACTGTTATTATTGCTCGTTATATGATGTTATGTTTTCTTGTTGGGCCTTGGCTCACGGGTGCTTCATGGTGCAGGTAAAGGCAAGGGCAAGGTTGATCAGCCCTGACTCGGAGAGCTCTGAGAGTAGAATGTACATGAATAGCTGCTCAACCGCCACGGTTGAGGGGAGACAGGGACAGGAGAACCATAAGCTTCTGTTTTGCCTTTAGAAAGGCTTGTGGTTGTCTGTACACTGGAAATTTTGTAAGCAGACTTTTAAACGCTATTTCTTTTGGGATTCCATGTGTAAAATGTTTAATTATATGGAAAGTATCTTTTGAGACCAAAACCTTTTAACCCTAGCACATTAATGACTTTAGCAAACATGTTTTTAATCGGTTGACTTGATTAGCAAGTCCTGCACCTTTATAAATACACAGTGTAACGGTCTTGGATATCTAGGGCGTTACAAGTTTTGACTCCCAATTTGGTAGAATTTTTAGATCCTAATAAGGACTAGGCCAGGGGCTTACAGATTAGCCTTACCCTAGTATGGGTGGTGGCTCATAAGATGTTACTGGTGCCATTGGCAAGGGAAAGAAGTGTTAAGTATTACCGCTGGTGGGGGTGAGGAGACCCTAGGATTTCAGTGGAATTTACTTTGTAAGGAAAAGCCAGTGGAATTTTTATAAATGAGATAAAGTCTTACAGGATAAGACCGTCACTCTTGTAAAGGTGTTACAAAGAGATAGCAAGGTAAAGGACTAGACTCAAGGCTATAGTCAAATTTGCGGGATTGGTATCCCGAGACATTTGAATAAACTTCGAGGATGAAATTTCAATAAGGAGGGGATAGTTGTAATGTCCCTAATTAGTTATTAAGGCTGAGTGCCTTGATTACTGTGCCTGGAGGGCATTGTTTGATTTATATACAGTATTAATCGAATAAATGTGTGACTACGTGGCTTATGTGATTTATATGGTGATATGATTATATGTGCATGTTTATGTGTATTATATATGCATGTGGGCTCATTCTTGTCAAGATGGGAATATTTGTAATTTTGACTCGTTAAGGGTATGAATGTGATTATATTTATTAAATGATCGAGGCCACATTATTATGTGGATATATTTGAGAAGTGTGGTCAAGGCGATCCTAGGCAGCGGACTAGCGGAATCGTTACAACGGGGTCAAATGCCTCGCTCAGGGTGAGCCTAGGGGTATATTGGAACTTAGCATATTCTTAGGATTTACTAAGTAACGGGTGATTATTTGGGCACGTTAGGATTAATGGGAATTTATAGTGCTATTTGAGGATTAGCGGGAGTTGTGGCTAATGATTGTTTTTCCCGTGGGACCATTAAGGAATAATCTATGCTTAAGGGGCATTTTGGTCTTTTGTCAAGAGTGGACCTAACCTTAGGAAATAGTAGCCTGTAGAAACAAAAGAAACAAAACAAGACAACTCTATCTCTCCCTCTCTTGTCTGTTCACTTCTTCCCATTAGTGTGCTTAAGTGCTCTTGAGGATTTTTGAGGAGGATGTTGGAGAAAGTGAAGGAGGTGGGGCTAGGATTAGAGGAGGTTTAGCTCAAGGTCGCAATCTACATTAGGGGCAAGTAAATTCCGCTATTCTTGTTGAATTTTAAGCTTGGTATTGATGCTCTTGAGTTTTGAACTCAAGATTAGGATTTTAGGCTTTGGTAATGTGTTGGCTTGATTTTGAGTATCCATATGTTGTTTATAGTGTTTGGGAATGCTTGAGAGGTTTAATTTTGGCTGTAGTTTATATTTGGGGTGAATTCATATGGTTTTAGCTCGGAGAAACATAGGGGAATTCTGGGATTTTGGACTCGAGTCGCGGCCTTGTTCTTCAGGCGTCGCAGCTCGTGTGCGTGAGAAGGCCTGGGGGTCCCTGATGTTGCCCAGGTGTCGCGACACAAGTAAGGGCGCGTCGCGGCTCGTGTCCCCCATGAGAGAGAGCCTAAGGCTTTGACTTGTAGCATATCTCAACCCTAGGAGGTTGAGCACTCTAATTGAAGAAAATAGCCAAAACAGATTTTTAAGCTTGGGAACCCAAAGTTAAGGGCTCGAGAAGGATCCTACTACCCAGTTTAGTAGAATTTGAGGTCTCGGAGGCTAGTATGTTATTTTGAAGTTTGTAATTTGTTTAGGTTTTAATGGTTATTTACTATTACATTGTGACTAGGTTACACCGCTAGGGCTCAGGGATAGGGATCGTGCTCGGGGCTGCCATACTCTAGCTGCTCGGGACTTGAGGTAAGAAAACTACACCTGAGCTGTGATCGGGGCTTGGACCCCTGTTAATGAATATGTTATGATTCTGAATATATATGTATCTGAGAATATCTGGATAGGCATGCTTGTATATGTTTCATTTGATTACTTGTTATGCAATGTCTATTTGTGATTTTATCTATTGTAAAGGCCGGCCTAAGGGCACCGGGGGCCGACGGCCTAAGCGTGTCGAGGTCGGCTATAAGACTAGAGGACTTGGCCTAAAGGTGTTGAACCTGGACATTATACAATAAACAGAAGTGTTGTTCACACTTAACTATTTGTACCGACTTATGAGATTGGTTTATGCATTAGATTGAGTTGAATATTATTGTTCAGTTTGTTGCGTATATTCTATTGTTGATTGAATTTATTGATTTACGTTTAATGTTTATATACTGTTGCTCAGTTTTGCATGTTGATTTAAGTTTTCTTACTAAGCCTTTGCTCACGGGTTCTATGTGGTGCAGGTAAGGGGGTAGTTTGACTAGCCATGAGTTGGAGAGCTTCAAGGGCGGTGTGTACATATGCAGCCTACTCGACCGCAACGGTCGGAATGGTTTGGGTGTAACTAGGGTTGAACCTTGTTTTGCCGCTTAGGATGGCTAATTTGTATTCCATTTGTCTTTTATAAGTTTGTAAATGATTTTTGGGATCCCGTGTATAAAATTAATATTTTAATGAAAAATAATCATTTTGTTGACCATAATTTTTAATACATAACCTTGACTTGGTCTTTAATTACACATTTAAGTCCAAATGACTCGGTTAGCGAGTCGAGCACTATTTAAAACACACAGTGTAACGGTCTTTGTTCACTAGGGCGTTACAGACAAGGTCCTAGGGAACAAAAATATACCTTTGGTTAGGGTATTATGGAGGAACAACAAGGTCGAGAAGGAGACCTGAGAATTAGAATCCAACATGCAGGATTAGTATCCCGAGTTGTGGAAGTAAAATTTTGAGGACGAAAATCCTGTAAGGAGGGGATGAGTGTGACGTCCCATTTTCCCTAATAAGGCTTAGTGCCTTAATTAGGGGGCCAGGAGGGCAATAACTAATTTAATTATATATTACGTGATTGTATGCATGATTAAATGAATTATGTGAATTATATTATAATATGAATATATTGGCATATTTAGGTGTATTAAGCATGCATGTGGGCCCGTTTGTTATTAGAATGGCATTTTCGTAATTTTGGCCCATTGAGGGCATATTTGAGTATATATGTGTTTTATGATTGAGACCACATTATTATGTGGATATATTTGGGTTATTCGGCATGAGTCAATCCTAGGGAGCAAGTTAGCGGTTTAGTCATAACGGGGTCAAATTCCTTGCTCGGGGTGAGCCTAGGGGTATTTTTATAATTTAGTACATTATCGGGATTTATCGGGTAATGGAAAATTATTTGGTGATTATTTGAGGATATTGGAATTAACAAGGAAATTATGAGACGTTAATTGAGATTGTGGGAAATGTGGAAATAGACTAATTTTCCCTTAAGGGCACTAGAGAGCAAGGCAAAGGCAAGGGACATTTTAGTATGTGTGCCAATGTAGTGACTTAGTCACTACAGTGCTTTAGGGGTAGGAAACAAAAGAACAGTCAGAAACTCAACTCACTCTCTCTCCCTCACGTTCTCTCTCATTCTCTCTTGAACTTTGGGTGGTTTTGAGGAAACTAGTGGAATTTAAGGCTTGGAAGCTTAAAGTTTGGTGCTAGGAATTGGTTAGCAGTAGCCTAGGGTCGTTCTTATCAATTGAGTTAATGTTCTTCACCTTTTAAATTTTGAGTTTGTGGAGTTTTAGAGTGTGCTTGGGTTTTTAAACTCAAGGGTTTAATTATGGGTTTTTGACTGAGTTTTGATGTGTTTTGAAGGTTGTTTACTATTTGTCTGAGCTACTGAGTACATTTCTGGTGTTGGATTAGGTTAAATCTTTGTTATAGGGTGGATTTGGAAGACTTGCGATTCTAAAAATCACAGTTTTTCTGTGTTCGCAAGGTCACGTCATGGCCCTGTTCTTTGGGCATCGCGACCCTCATGAACTTAGAGAACAGGGGAAGTACCTTAAACCACCTTGGTGCCGCGGTGCGTGTCTAGTGATTTAGGGAATGGGCTTTCTGACTTGTGGAGAGACGCAGCGCTTAGTGAGGGGAGGCATGGCTCAAATTGGGGGCATTGGCCAACTTAGGTTTCAGAAGGCGAGAATTCAAACCTAAGGGCTCAAGAAGGATTTGATTATCTTGTTTAGTAGAATTCGAGATCTCGGAGACAAGGACTCGGTCTGGAAGTCTTTATTCACTCGATATTGATGGATATCGTCAATTATGGTTCTTACTGGCGTACTGCTAGGGTTCAGTAAGGGATCGTGCTCGGGGGTCGTTGTTAATTAACTTGTGCTTGGACCAAAGGTAAGAAAACTACACCAAATATGTGATATATTTGATTAGGGCTTGGCCCGGTTCATAAATATTGTTATGATTATGGCTCGGGCCCCTATGAATGTGCCTGATTATGATTATGCTTGTGATTGCTTGATTAATCATGCTTGAATACTCTGTATCTGGATAATTGTTAAATGATGTATGCTTGTTTCCATTATATGATTGAAAAGCATTGACTTATAAGTCAATGACGGCAATAGCGCGCTGAGCGTTGGTCGAAAGGCTTGACTTAGAAGTCAAGGGTGGCAATAGCGCACTGAGCGTTGGCCAAAAGGCTTGGCTTATAAGTCGAGGGCGGCAATAATGCACTGAGTGCTAGAAGAAAGGCTTGACTTATAAGTCAAGGGTGGCAATATCGCGCTAACCACTGGCCGATATGGTTAGGCCTAATCAGGAGCGTGATATACGCTTGACCTATTCTATGGTCGTTTGGAAAATAAAGCTCCAGGTACACTTGGGCTGGTTATATAGAGGATAGGGCAATGGGCCCCGAGGTGACTCTATAGTCAAATGTCCTAGGGCAACGACCCTGTGTGACTCTATGGTCACGTATTTAGGGCAACGGGCCCCTGTGTGACTCTGTAGTCACTTATCTGAATAGAATGCATGCATGAGTAGGGTTATTACTACTAGGTATCCTTATTATGATTCTGTAATATGTTATTAACTTCTTATGAGCATGTTTAAGTTTTCTTGTTGAGCCTCGGTTCACGGGTGCTTTGTTGTGCATGTAAGAGGAAAGGGAAGCTGGACGAGCCATGAGTTGGAGAGCTTCAGTGGCGATGTGTACATATGCGACTGCTCGACCACAACGACCAGGGTTTCTCAAAGGAACTAGGGTCAAACCCTATTTTTTCGCTTAGGTCGGCTGGTTGTAACTTTTGAGTTGTAATTAGCCTTTTAAATGTTACTTTGGGATCCCATATATGGAATTAATCGTTTTAATGAAATGGTTAGTCCTTTTGACCAAAAAAATTAACCCTAAATCGTTAATCACAGTTAGTTACACGTTTTTGGCCAAATGACTCGTTTAGAGAGTCTAGCACCATTTAAAATACACAGTGTAACGATCTTGGCTATCCAAGGCATTACAATAATAAAGTAAGGGGTCTTTAATGAATGGTTTTTAGTATGGTTTGCTAAGTATTTTTTAAATATATGTGATATAAATCTGGATTGTTGATGTGAATAAACATCTTAGTGAATGTACTTTATATAATTAGATTATATATGACAGTACCAATGTGAATTAATTTCTTTATAAACATGTCGTTTTCCATAAATATTTAATTCATATCAATAGGATGTTTATATGAATATTAGTATAAATTTTTAGTAGTCATGAATTCTTGTTCATGTCTATTGGGTCTTTTGATTCACATATTAATGTCTCTTACTATAATAAGGCTAGTGACTTTTGTTTTGGAGATTCAATAGCATGAATGGTTGATAACATGATCTTACAAGAATCCAAGCATTCCTAAAGGATTGAATATTGGTTCCCTTAAGGGTTAATTCTTGAACTAAAATGATTATTAAGCTCAAATTTAGAATATGATTATAAATTAACTGACCACTAATGAATTAATGGTACTTAAGGTACAAGAGGTAATTAGATGGGTAAAACGGTAATTTTAACCAACTATAATTTACGAACCAATAATTTGAGGACATAATTACATGAAGTGATTATCAATGGACTACACGAGATAATTCTGTAAATATAATTGTATAATTTCTACGAGTGTAATTCAATATTTATAGTGGAGTAATAATGAAATTAATAAATAAGATTATTTAATTAAAGAGTTTAATTAATTATCTTGGTGTATTGGAGCATAGTACTACAGGTCTATGGTCCCCAAGTCACCAATATACAACACTATCTATGGTGTGGATTATATAGACAACATAAAAGGATAAATGACTAATTTGCAAAAGGAATTAAGTTTCCAAGGCAAAGGTATAACTATTGGATAATTATATGTAATTAATTAATGTGGATGCCAAAAATTCAATTCTTGCCCGAGATGGCCTCCCTGTCACTGATACCCCACAAGGTCAAAAAATGAGACTCTCGCTTCCTTCAACTTTGGGTAATTTGTCATGAATTCACAGACGAGACCACCTAGGAAGACACATATCTCACGCGCAGAGATGTGCCTCGCGAGACCCACGTCTCGCGCCAAAGTAGGTGCCTCACGGGAAAACTACCACACACCAAGTAGACACCTCGCGCCCAAGCAAGATTGTACCTCGTGAAGCCTGCATCTCGTGCCTGGGGTGGCACATCGTGCCTAGGTGATGCCTCGCACCAGGAGCGCACCTTGCTCCATCAGGGGGCCTCGCACCTAGGTGATGCTTCGCACCTAGGGTGGCGTGACGTGGAGAGCAAGCACCTCGCGCTTAGGCAACTGCAATCCAACCACACCACTTGGACCTTGTATCCCCAAATCGACTTGCAAGGTGCCACCAATGAGGTGCACTACAAGCAATGTGATACTTAGCAAAACATAAAGAGGCTTGAGGCACATCCACATCATGGAAAAGTGAAAACATCCACTAAGTACGTGGTACATGTATAGGTACGGAATGTACATATCAACCAAAAGGAGACAAAGCATGGATATAGTGTCCACACCAGACGATTAGTGACAATACAAGGAAATACATGGTGAGGCCTCCGCTATCACGCTCCTGACATCCATACAAAACAAGTAGTGGTGGTACAAAATTGTACAAAGCCTGGAGCATTCCTGCAGGTCTCTCTTATGTACCATAATCGACCACCACTACTACCTGCACCACGATCATCTGCAGTGTGCGGTTGTAAGCTTTTGTCCCCCTGGGACCACTGGGTAGTAAGAGCCAGTAATTCTCACCTATAAAAAGAGCCTCCCTTCTCCAAGGATGGGGGTTGGAAAATTCTTGTAACAATAGACTTTTCTATGAGAAATATACAAGCTTTCTCAATTTTTTCTCTGAAATTCTACTTCAAGTTTTCTTTCTAAGTCTATTTTCTTATCTGTTCCATCATAGAGTTATGCCAAGGCATCCAAAACGCCTTCAGGGCGTAGAGGTTTGTCTTGACGAAACCCAGCTGAAAGCATCTATGAGAAATCCTCCGCCACCAAAAAATGGAGGTGTGCTAAAAGTGTAACAGTACCATGGCGAGGAAGAAGAAGTATCGTCTCCAATAATACCACCCTCTGTGGCTCCTTCGGCACCACCAGTTGCTCCTGGAAGGAACTTAAAGATGTTTCCTCAGTCTAGGTCATCTACAGTTCCCTGCTCGGGCCGATTTGGTCTTGACCCCTCAACTTGTCGACCGGAGAGAAACGCAAACCAGGTGTACTCGACTAAAGAACGCAAACCTATGAAAAAGAGATAGATGAGCTACGCATAAAGAACCAAAACTTAGAAGAAACAATTGAAAAAATTCTAGAGGTAATCAAGTGTATAACAGAAGAGAAGTCTGATGTACCTCCCACCATGCAAGCAGAGGAGGAACGGAGAAGGAAGGAAACAACCTTTCTCGTTTATGGTGGCATGACCCAACTTTCAATGAGCAACCCCCCACATTCAGAGCTCCCTGGAGGTTTCGTGCCAACAGTGCAGTCAAGAACATGGCAGCAACCACATGGTTCAAACACCTTCACCTTCAAGAAGAAACTGATGGACGAGTGGGACATGTCCTAACAAAGAGAAGGTGGAGTAAAAGGAGAGAAGTTTCCTAAAACTTCTTTCATGAAGAAGAATAAAACACATGCTCTGCCCCCCAACGACCTTATGAACTTATTAAACAGAAGGAGGAAGGAGCTAGACATGAAAATGAAGGATCTTAGAAGGAAAATAACAGCTGGGCCAGGAGGACAGCTAGGTGATGATGAATTTGATGAGAAATGTCCATTTTCAAGAGAGATCCAAGCAAAACCTCTCTCATCCCACTTCAAAGAACCGCGCATGACACCTTACAAAGGTATAACATACCCAAAATGTCACTTGGATTCTTTTAAGGACTTGATGAAATTGAAAGGACTCTTTGAGAAGGCTAGATGCCAATGTTTTGCAATCAAATTAAAAGGAGTTGCCTACAAGTAGTTCAAAGAGATAGGTCCAGTGAAAATTTCCTCATGGAGGCAACTTGCAGTGAAATTCCTTCGGCAACATCGTGCCTTCCAGGAATACACAGTACCCACCGTGATCCTCGCCAATGTAAAGCAAGGGGAAAATGAAAGTCTAAGAAAGTACATTCAACGCATAAGTATTTAAAGTGGGAAAGTTTCCTAAGGACGAGCTAAAAATGGCCAACACTACAAGGGTACATCTGAAGAGCAAATTGTGGGATAGCATGATCAAGAGAGAGATAGAGAACCTAGGCGACTTCTATGAAAGGGCTCTAAAGTACATCCGAGTGGAAGATGGCCATGACCATTTGAGGATAGGAAAACCAGAGCTTCTCTTTAAGCCACCTTTCATAAAAACTCGCGAACACTCTAGGAAACTAAAGGACGCTATAACATCTTGCTACAAAGATGCACCAAGCTCTAAAAGCTCATGATATCAATGATTGCGAAGGGGAACAGACCTATGATGTAACCCAAGTAATTCCCACCAACATGCGCACCTGGGTAGGAATATATAGTAAGGTTTTATATTTGATATAATGAATCAAAGAGGTTAGCCTAGTTAGCCTCCTGATGTAGTAGTAAAGCATCCCTATCTAGCTTAGTGTGTGTTAAGCTAAAGAGGTCACCCTAGTTGACCTTATGATGAAATAGGCACATGGTCTCCATACATGTCTGTGCACTTTACTCATCATAAATGTAATATCAAGCATCTATCTTATTAGTTATGTCCTATGTATTCAAATCATTTAGTTCACTGATTTTTCTATTGAAACTGTCAAAATGCAGAAGAGAGCAAAATAATGGAAGTGTTTGACGAGATGGATCCCGCCAACCACCTGGGGCCATAGCACCTATAATGACCCAAAAATGCTAATAGGGTTTAGTGCCTTAATTAGCATGCCAAGAGGACATAATTGGATATATGTGTGCTTAATTAGTTAAATGCGTGACTATGTGGCATGCATGATTTTATGTGATTATGTGAATATATTATATGCATGTTTATGAGTATTAAATATGCATGTGGGTCATTTATTGTTCATAAGGGCATACCTGTAATTTTGGCCCGTTAGGGCATAAATGTGACTGTATGTGTTAAATGGTTGAGACCACATTATTATTTGGATACATTTCCAGTATATGGCTGAAGGTGATTCTAGTGAGCGGATTAGCAGAATAGTCACAATGGGGTTTAATACCGGCTCAGGGTGAGCTTAGGGGTATTTTGGGACTTAGAATATAATTTGGGGTTTATTTATTAACGAGTAAGTATTTGGTAATTATTTGAACATGTCTTGATTAATTGGGAATTGATAGGATGACTTGAGGAATTAGCGAGAATTTAGGAAAAGAACATTTTACCCTTGGAACAATTAAAGGAGGCTAACTTTAGAGAGGCAATTTAGTCTTTTTGGGTTAAGGATATACACAGAAAGCCTTAGGAATTTATCAAAACACCAAGAAGGACTCTCTCTCTCACTCCCTCACATAAAAGTTATCACTTTCCCTCTCGCAGTTAGGGTGAGGCAACGACGCTTACGGGAAAGAAGTGCATACACTAGCATAAAAGTTACAACATTTTTTCACCCATAGGGGTTGAACATGAGGTAAAGGCATTGGTGAAAACTGGTGATGGACTTACAGCGAAATCCTTTATTACTCAGGGAAAACTAATGTGGAGGTTTATGGCTTTATTTGGAAAGGTCCATGCCAGTTGTATGATTCGCAACGAATGATAGAGTTAGTATGGGTGGATATAATTATGGACCTTATGGATAGATCTCCTTAGATTATGGGTAAAATGATTTGGCATGAGAAGTTGTGACTAGACATATTAAGTTAACATACACTTTTGTTTGTGTGAACGGGTTATTATAAGAATGAATATATGTGAAAGGAGATCGTACTTCTCCGTGGGGCACCGGAGTCGATAGTGTCAGATTGAAACCATTTATTTAAGTCCCAAATTTTGGAAGGGGTCATAGAGGGCGATGAGTATACTAGTGGGATTTTGAATTAATGGTTACCTTCAAACAAATTGACAACCTCAGGGAACAACTCAGACTTTAAGCATTATACTTCGAGTATGGAAGTTTTAGGGGAGTTGAGGTAAATACGGTCCCTTGATTGGATTGCCATGGTGATGAATACCGGTCGACAGTTGGAGTGACTCTGGATATGCTATTGTGAGATAGGAAATGAGAATTACCCATTCTGGGGAACTAAATGAGAAACATGAAGTATTCTGGTTCTGAAATGGTCCAGATAAGGATTGTTAGAGAAGAAGTATCTGCTTTATTAGGAAGACATAAAAGTTCGTAAATCTAAATATGGGAACGTGGAGTTCCAGGATAAGAGACCTTGTGCCTCTCCAAGTATTGTTGATTAAAAGATAAGATAATTTGGAAAGAAAAAGAAGATTTGACTCTAGGGTTGTTAGACTTTTGAGATCCTAACAAGGATTAGGCCAGAGGCCTAGCGATTAGCCTTACCCCAACATGGCTGGAGGTTCAAAGGACGTTGTAGGTATCGATGCTAATGAAAGATGTATTGAGCGCTATACCTGTTGGGATAAGAGACCGTGGAATTTCAGTGAGAAATATCATATGAAGAAAATCCAGGAAAGATTATGAATGGAAAGGATAAAGTCTTAAGGAATAAGACTGTCACCTTAGTAAGAACATTATAAAGAAATAACAAGGTAAATAACTTGACTCCAATGTTAGAGTCAGCTACACGGGATCAGTATCCTGAGATGTTTGAATAAATTTTGAGGACGAAATTTCGATAAGGAGGGGATAGTTGTAACGTCCCAAATTTGCAAATAAGGCTTAGTGCCTTGATTACTGTGTCTTGAAGGCATAATTGGAATTTTATGTGCTAATTGTGATTATACATGTGTGATAATGTTAATTGTATGAGTTATATTATGATATGATAGGTTATGCATGTTTAGGTGTATTAAATGTGCTTATAGGCCCGATTATGTTAAAAGAGCATTTTCATAATTTTGATTTGTTGAGGGTATATTTGTATTATATGATTTATGAGTGAGACCACATTATTATGTGGATATATTTGAGATGTGTGGCCCGAGGCAATCATACTGAGCAATTTAGTGGAAAAGTCACAACGGGGTTAAATACCCGGCTCGGGGTGAGCCTTGGGTACTTTTGTAATTAGTACATTTTCGGGGATTTATCAGGTAATGAGAATTTATTTGGTCACTATTTGGGTATGTCGGGGTTAATCGAGAATTTATAGTGTTATTTGAGGTTTAGTGGGAAATGTGGCAAAGGACGATTTTGCCTTTGAGGACATTATAGAACCATGTTAAAGGCTAGGGGTATTTTGGTCTTTTCCCTAGCCTTGGATTACTTTAATCCCCTAGAAGCCTTTAGAAAATCATAAACACAACACTTAGTCACCTCCCCTCTCTCTCTATCCCGTTTATCTCTCCCTTGAAGTACTTAGGGATTTTTTAATTTCTTGGAGAAGGATTGCTAGGGAATTGAGGGCTTGGGCAATGATTTCGATTAGGAGGTAGAATGGGGGTCGTAAATCTCTATTCAGGTAAGATCTGTACTCTATTTTTTTTTAATGAAATTATGTTATGGTTTAAGTTTTGTTGAGGTTTAAACTTTAGTTTTTGACTTTGAGTTTTGGTAAGGATTTCGCTTAGATTTTGGGGCGTTTATGATGCTTAGGTTGTGTTATTGAGAGTCCTAGACTCAATTGGGACTTAGGTTCAACTTTGGGACTGATTTTAAGAATTTTGGTTCGAAGGAAATAGTTGGAAAATGTTGGAAAATTTTGGGTTCTTGAGGTCGCACCGCGACCCACATGACCTCAGGGGCTAGGGCGGTTCTCTGAATTTCCTTAGCACCACGATGGTGGGTTGGGTTGCATCATGGCGTGCGTCTAGGGAAACAAGGGTATAGGCTGTCTCTCTTGCAGAGGCCCGCGGTGCTTGTGAGTGGTGTTGCGGCTCAAATTGAGGATTTTAGCCAAATAGGGTTTTTAAGCACACAAACTCAAACCTAAAGGGTAGGGAAGGCATCTACTACCCCGTTTAGTAGAATTCGAGGTCTCGAAGGCTAGGAATTAATCTTGAAGCTTTCAAATCATTTAGTGCCTGATAGTTATCTGTTATTATGTTGTGACTAGGTTATACCATTAGGCTCGGGAGTAAAGATCGTGCTCGGGGTCGCCATATGCTTTCTGCCCGGGACTCAAGGTACTGAAATTGTTTCTTGCACCAAGTGTAGGGCTTGAATCCTAATTATAGAGCACGAGAATTACCGTGTCATGAAACTATTTTTTGTTGAATGTATGATGTGTCTGAATCTATCCTGTATATTTGTTTGTACTGATTGTTCAGTCAACATTTCATTATTGGCCTGGAGGTTGTTATCGACACTACATGCGTAATGTATGTCGTAATGGCAGGGCCTTATCAGCCTTGAGGTTGTTATCAGTACTACATCCGTAATGTAGGTCGTAGTGGCGGGGCCAGGCCGTTGTGGAGGAGTTAGGTCATTGTGGCGGGGCCAAGCCGTAGTGGTGGGACCTATATTGGAAAGCAGTGTGAATCTATTCGACATGAGTCGTTATACTTGTTGAATTATCCACATATATATGATTATGATTTATAAAACATGTATTTGATTGGAATGCTTATATGAATAACTATCTTATTTGGTTAAGTTTTCTTGCTGGGCCTTGGCTCACGGGTGCTTTATGGTGCAAGTAAGGGCGAAGAGTAAGCTGGACCAGCCATGAGTTGGAGAGCTTCAGAGGTGGTGTGTGCATATGCAGCATGCTCGACCACCACGGCCGGGATATCTTGGGAGGAATTAGGGTTTAACCCTGTTTTGCCGTTTAGGACGGCTAACTTGTGTTTTATTTATCTTTTATGAGTCTTTAAACTCTTTTTGGGATCTCGTGTATAAACTAAACACTTTTAATGGAAAATTATTACTTCGTTGACCAAAATTTTTAATACCTAACCCTTAATTAGTTTTAATTAAACATTTAAGTTCAAATGACTCACTTAGCGGGCTAAGCACCATTTCAAACACATAGTGTAACGGTCTTGGCTAACCAAGGCGTTACATCTCATAGTCCCATACTAAAGAAAAAAGCAAGCTTCACAAAGTCTCATACCAATGAGAGAAAAGGAAAGGGTTTTACACTTCCCATGTACTTGGTTTACAAGAAAGCCCATGGCACTACTGCCAGAGATTAGTAAGTGTAGCTTCACAACAAATCTACAAGAACACTTAAAAATCTCCTTCTAGACTAGGGTGCAAGTAACACAAAAAAAAAACTATTTCATAAAGAATAACTACACTCCTCTCGCTAGGGTCACCCCCTTCATGCAAGAGCGCACCTCAGGACAAAGTGTCCCTATATGCAGGTTCATTTTTTGCAGCACCTTTACACAAGGTCATGTCTTGCAATGTTTCTCAAGTCTGCCATGATAGGCTCTTATGCGAGACCTTATTTCGATTGGTCTCGACTGGTGATCACATCACAAGACTCACATGCTTCGAGGCTCATGTCACAAGAGATACCCCCTACAAAACGTACATTACAAGAGACATCTACGTGAGAGATATACTACGCGAAACCTCTAGGCCATGGCCTTTGCTAAGGGTCTACATGAGAACATACGAGGGGTCTTTTCTAGAAGTTGTAGCTCGGTGTTACCTTGGTAAGCTCCTAAAGTTCATGTCGAAGACCTCACCTCAAAATGTCATTGTGCGAGGCCATACCTTGATAGCACACCACGTGAGATAGTTAGGTGAGGTGAATGTCAAGAACCTACCTAGGAAGAGCATGATAAAGGATTCCACATTGAAATTCTTCATATATGGGTGTTGTCTCAAGCACGTCTCATCACCCCAGCACGTGAGACTCTTGCGTGAGGAAACCATGCGTAAATTTCGCACACATATAGAGATAATTGTTCAGCAGATAAGACCGCAAAGTTTAGTATATACAAATCTTACTCTTCATAAGAAGGAAGTCCATCACTTCACCACACTTCGAGTCCCATGTTGGAAAGCTAGGTGTCAAATATATGTCCAAGAGACAAAAGGCAGCCTCCAAGTATGAGGTACATTGACATACCTCTCACATAACCATAAGGGTAGTAGCCCCGTGTTAGTTCATCCTAAGGTCCAGAGATAAATTATTTATTCAACATCCTAATAGGAAACAAAAGGTTTGCTGGGAACGAAGAACGCAAAAGAGCCTTCACCGTGTGGAAGGAACACCTCGAACAAGCATTGCTTCCAGCCAAGCCAAGGAAATAGGAAAATTAATAATTCCAGTTGGCCAATAACCAGGTTATTGTGTTAGGAAGTTCCTCACCGACACTGGGACCAGCTACCACGAAATGGAGAAGTTATCCATTGCAACTATAGCAGCCTCTCAACAATTGAGACCATTCTTTGATGCCACTCCATCGAATAACTCACCAGTTACCCCTACGATAAGTCCTCCGTGGGCCCTAAAATATAGGAAGATTGTTAAAATGGTCCATGGATCTGAGATGATTTGACATCACTTATACTTCAAGGGTATCAATTAACGAGAAAATATTGATAGACTTCACGGTCAAATCGACCAGCTGCTTTGAAAGTAAAGAAGAAGCCAACAAGAAAGAATTGTCAAAGCACTCTTCACTCTGAAATCTGATAAGCACTAGATGCACGCAAGTCACCCAAGGTGTAACGACCCAAATCCGCTAATAAGGCTTAAGGGCCTTGATTAGTATGCCAGGAGGGTAGGTTGGGATTTATGTGTGATTTTATGAGTTAAATGCATGGCTATGATGTAAAGCATGTTATATCACTATTTATTTATCTGAGATGCATGACTATGTGTATTAGTATGCATGTAGGCCCTGATTGTGTTTGAAGGGCATAACTGTAATTTTGGCCATGATTGGGCATAACTGTATTGATATGTGATAATTGTATTCTGTGAGTTGTACCACGTGAGTGTGGTGTTATTATTGTGATGCACGTGCCGAGACGGTCCTAGAGAGCTAGTTAACTTAAAAGTCACAACGGGATTTCTTTACCCGGCTCGGGAGGAGCCTAGGGGTAATTCGGGGATTTTGTAACTTAGTCCTTGAGAGATTTTGGTGACTGGTAATTTGGTAACTTGTGTAGCTGTTAGTAACCATAGAGAGTAACATGTTTTGATGGTAAAATGGTAGAATTGTAATGGATAGGAAATGACAAGTAAGCCCTTGAGGTTTAGTTAGGAAAGGATAGGCAAGGAGGGGTAAAATGGTCATTTGGCTGGGAATTTGATATATGGCAGCTGGGTATTAAGGGGTACACGGTTTGGGGCTTGGTCATTTGATGCTTTGATAAATTGAAGAGAAGAAAAAGGAGAAGGAAAAGCTAGGGCATGAAGAAGAAGAAGATGAGTGGAGGAGCTGAAATTGGAGACTTAGGGGATGAAGGAAGCTTAGGGTTGGATTCTCTACTTAAGGTGAGGAATTTATGCATAATTAAGTTTGATTTATGAAATTTGAAGCATGGTTTAAGCTTTTCAAGCTTTGGTTTATGTTTTTGGTTGGGTTGCTGAAATTTAAGATCAAAAGTGTGGATCTTGGGTGTGTTGATGTTTTGATCTTGATTCTAGTGTCTATAGGCTGTTAGATTGTTCATATGAAGTTGGAATTGAGTTTTGGGGTTGAGATATGTGTTTGGGATGGTTTAAGGTGAGGTTTAGAGATTAAAATGGTGGTTTTTTTCTGGGTTCGAAGGGTCGGGCCGCGGCATGGCTCTTGGTGAGCCGCGGCCCTTCGAAGAAGTTGCATGCTGAAGAAGAAGGGCGGGTCGCGGCATGGCCCAAGCAATCCCGCGGACCTTACCTGTTTTTGAGCCTTTGGGGGTTCTGTTTGGGGGCCATGCCATGGCATGGGTGGCCTATGCCGCGGCGCTTAAGGAATTTTGGGATTTTGAGATTTTAGGCTTGGGAATTTAACCTAGGGTGCTCGGGGTTGAGTCTTTTACCATATTTGGTGAAGTTCAACGTTCCAAGTACTAGAACTTGGCTTGGAAGCTCATTTAAGGATATTTCATTTGTGTTGTGACTAGGATATTGGAGAGGCTCATGCTAGAGGACCGTGCTCGCAACTTTAGTGCATCAGGAAGCTCGGAGTACAAGTAAGAAAACTATAACACCCGTAGGATGGGGCATGGGCCCATAGTGTGATTGCGGGGCACGGCCCTATATTGCATGTTGCATGATGAGATGATTGCAGGGCACGACCCTATATTGCATTACATGTTAGGGTGCAGATTTAAATGAATTGATATTTGTTTGAATGTTGTTTGATTTATGCTATATATGATTATAGTGAATTGAACGGCTATGGCCGAGGGCGGCAAGGCCGAGAACGGCAGCGGGGCCGGAAGTAACACCTAGCACATGGGATGCTTATGGTCAGGGTAGGACCCAGGGGATACGGGTGATATCCCTACGGTGAGGACCGAGACCCCAGGCTTCGGTAAGGTTTCGGGGGCGGCATGGCCATGTTTGCTTAGTCTAATGGTTGACTTGTTTATATGTGGATTATCTGTTATGATAAACTGTTTAAATTGCATATGTTATGTTCTGCATGAGTTTTCTTGCTGGGCTTCGGCTCACGGGTGCTCCGTGTTGCAAGTAAGGGCAATGATTGAGTCAACCAACCATGAGTACGGAGAGCGTGAAGCGACACGTACATGTTTGGCCTGCCCGACTGCTTTGGTTGGGGGTTTATTTGAAAATGGCTGTAATAATCTATGATTTTTTTTTAGAACTGATCAACTGTAAACTTATTTCAAGATGTAAATAGTTTTCAAACCTTATTTTGGGATCCCAAATGTTTAATACTAGGAGTTTTAATGAAACAACGCATTTTTCAAGGATTACAGCCTTCACTTTTTAATTAGTCACACTTTTGTTTCAAAACCTCGGTTAGCAAGTTCATTGCACACTGTTTTGTCTTAAAAATCACTTAGTAACGGCTCTAAGGAAGTAGGGCATTACACAAGGCAACATCTTAGGAGCACCACACGAGGGCTCACCTTGGCTCGACGCTACTTCTTGGGCCCTTCCAGGTAGTGTGTCTCAAGATCCTTCGTGCAACCCCATGTTGTATACACCAATGATACCCGTGGAATTTGTACCAAAGAATGGTTGGTTTTAATTAAACTTTGAAGGAGTCCTGAGGATCACCACTTATGCAGTATGCTTTTCCATATCTCAAAACAAAGAAATGCACTCGTACCGTACATGTCATAAAAATGGCACAAAAAGAGTCTACAAGAACGCCTAAAGGCCTCCTTACGGACTAGGGGGAAAGTGTGGATGCCAAAAATTCAACGTGTGCCCGAGATGGCCTCCTTGCCCCCAACAAGGTCAAAAAGTGAGACTCCCCTCCTTTAACTTTGGGTATTTTGTCATGATGTCCCAGACGAGACCACCTAGCAAGACCCATGTCTCGTGCACAGAGAGGTTCCTCGCGAGACTTGCGTCTCATGCAAAAGTAGGCGCCTCACGAGACATATTAGTAGGCGCCTCGCACCCAGGAGGGGTCATGCCTCGCTAGACCTGCCACTACAAGAAATTCAACTTTCACCTACTAATTGTAAAGGTAGGTAAAAAATAGCTTATTGGTATGTAAAACCATTTACCTACCAATTTCTACCAATAAGGTATCGGTAGGTAAAGGTAAGTGGAGAAAGGTACATTTACCTACACTTGGATAGGATCACATGGCACACTTAGATAGGGTAACATGGCACACTCAAATAAGGCCATATTACGATCCCTTATATGGCCACATGGCAACATTATGTGTAGGTAAAGACCTTAATATTTGTAAGTAAAGGTAATTTTTGTAATTTTTAATTTATAATAAATAATTAAATAAAAACATTAAAAAATTAATATTAAATAATAATACAAAAAGATTCAACTTTTTTCGAAACATACAATAATAAAATGTTCATGCTAAAACATTTGATAAAGTTCAATTCAATGAAATATTACATAAAAATAAAATAAGTCTCCTATTGCTCATGAATTCATGCCGGTATCTCCCTCATGTGCCCCTAAAGCTTGATTTTCTTATGTTGAAGAATGTCTAGCTTGATTTATGACAAGAAGAGCTAAAAAATTTTAATCTTGCACAAGAAACAACATCTCCATATGGGGATTCAATGGGAAAGACAGTGTTAGGTCATCATCTTTGACACCTTTAAATTTAGCTTCAGTGCGCAACTTGTACTAATATATATATATATATATATTATTTTATATATGTACATGACCACAAACAAAAGCATCCATTATTATTATTATTATTGTGGAGGTTTGTCGTTATGAAAGGAGTCCCTTTTTTATTAATTTTTAATAATATAAAATTAATATATGAAAATAAATACAAATATTATAATTCAAAAATATTTCCTATTAGATAAAAACAGTAGAGATTCTTCTAATTATAGTCATATTAATCATATTTCTAGTAAAGATTGTGAGATAAATAAGTTAGTTAAATCTCACAATCTTATCCAATATAAGATCTATTATATTATAAGAACATTAAAAAGAAAATCTATAAAGATTAATAAAATTATTAAACCTAGTCTTAAAGATCAAGAGTTTCAAAATAAAAATTAGATAATATGACTATATCAAAAAAACAAATAACTAATACAAATAATAATAAATATTGAAAAATTTCCAAGTAAGAAAGAAATAAAAGAGTTACTAGAATACGTTAATAAACAACCTAAAATAGTAGAAATAGAAACTAAACATTTAATAACAGACCAGTATCTATTATTTAAAAAAGAAATAGAAGTATTTAAATCACACGTAGAAAATATTCGTGATGTAGTTCTTTCTTGATTATTGCTTTATTTATGTCTTTTAATAACCCTGATTACATTATTGCAAATAATATAATTAAAGATTTTGATGATAATATAAATCTAGATGGTTTCAGTTCTTCTGCTACATGTGGTCAAGATAAGGCTAGAAACCATCAGCTAAATACTATAATTGAATTATTAATAAAATTACATGAAAAAATAGATAAGATGAGTGAACAAATAAATAGAGACAAACCACCAAAAAATAATAAAAAAGAAACTAACATAGATCAACTAGTAAAACAAATTAGTAAATAAAAAATTGATGAAAATGGAGTAATAAAAAATAAAAATGAAATTAATAATAAATTTTAAAGATATGTCGAACAGATCAGACCAGCCACGCCAGACACAAGTAAATAGTCATTTTAGTAATCTAAGAAATAATAGAACTTTAAGTAGAAGATTTACTGGCATTTTAGATCGAATAACTAATAATAATAACCAATAAAAATTATATTTAGATGAAGTAGTAGATATTAATAAATCTTATGATAGATTTACTCAAGAAACATTAGTATTAAATAATGCCTGATAATTATACCATACTGGAAGATGGCAGCCTAATAGAGGTTTTTTTCAATCATCAAAGTGAAACACCAATAATAGTTAATGATAATAACTATCAATATTTAAAAAATAATTCCTAATGAAGCTATTGGAAACTTAATAAAAGAAGACAAACATAAATATATTCATCAAGGTTTATATATATTAGAGATAAAACGACTAGTCAGGAAAAACTAGGAGCAAAAGTCTTATTAATATTATATGATGAAAGTATCGAGGATAATAGAAAAAGTATTATGTCTATGATTGAAGCAGATATGAATAATAATTATGGATTATTCTTTGTGACTCCAGAATTTATGATGATGATCAAAGATATAGGAAGTATTAAGCTAAAAGTTCAAAGTAGAGGATACGGTAATATAGATCGAGAAAACCTCATAATATGCACAAGCTTTCAAGGAAAATTAATACCTAATACTAGCATAAGATTTAACCTAAAAATAGAAAAGGTAATAAAAAATTCCTTTAAAGTAAATGAATAAAAATGATAAAACCTCCCAAATATTCTTCACAATTATTAGAAGCAATAGAATGGGATGTAAAATTAAGAGAAAAATATAAGTGTTCCCACCAATGGAAATATATATCAAAATAATAATAATAGACTTAGTATTTCATTTTCAGATTATGGAGAACAAAGTAACAAAGATAAATTAGAAGATGATGAAAAAGATAATATGGACAAAAAGCTAGATAAATTTAAAAACCAAATACTAATCATTAGAGAAAAAAATTTAAATGAAAATATTATAGAAGAACATAATACTTGTTTACCGAGTTTTTTGGAAACGAATACAAACAGAATAATAAAAAGATAAGAACTGTAGAAATGCAGAAGTATAAATAAACAAACAGTGTTTTTACGTGGTTCAGGCGTTAACAAGCCCTAGTCCACGAGTCGATGTTATTATCCTTGTAGAGAATTACAGTAAGATAGCTGGTGTATAAGAACTTCACACGCTCACAGTATTTCTCTCGGGTTCTCTTGAAGAAGATGAAGCTAGAGAGATTTTGGCAGAGTTCTTGCTATGTAATTTTTTGGCCGTCCATCTTCTTGTAAAATGAGGGGGTATTTATAGCTAGGGTTTTGGATTAGGGTTTTTCTCTACTCACATGAGTCTTAATTACACCAGCTACAAATAGGGGATACAGTTACTGTAGTAGCATGGCTACAAAACTCTATGCGGGTATATTTACGTGAAAGTATGGGGAATACACAAAGTCAGCCGTCTTTTCCAAGTTGTCAGCGGAACAGTAGGCGAAAAGGTACCCTTAGGCGTGCTGGGATGTGTGCGGCCTTGACCTGTCGGGCGTGTCAGGCGGGATCCTGTGTCAGATGGATATCATTCCAACTATGCCTCCTCCACGACTCGACCGCCTGGCCTTGTTCCGTGCGAGGCACGGAACTGTTTCCGTGAAGACCACTTGAAGCGCTTCTCCTGGAAGGAGCTTCCCCGAAGGATATCCCTTCGGAAGCTCCGGGAGAGCTGACGAGCTTCCATCTCGAGTTTGCTTGAAAGAGTAAGCTGGACACTTAAACGGGAGAGGCGAAGCCTTTCTGTCCATCCGTGAGCTTTGATCACTTTCCATGAAAGACTTTGATAATTCTGCTTCCCCGAGGATATCCATCTAAACGCTATCCGGAAATCTGGATAACAATACTGAAATATCTTATATTTCATATCAAAAAGATTTTATGGAGAATAGTTCAGTGGAAAGTAGTATGACAAATGCTAAAAGTAATCTATTTTTAAGACCCCATACTAGAACAGTTGAACCATTAAGCGGAGGAAAATTTCCCTAGATAGCTAGTATACACTTATAGCTACCAAGGAGATTCAAAGTATAAGAGTAGAGGCCAGAGAAAACCAGGGGATTTAAATATAAATTGGAATAATAACATGGCACACACAAGGAATAAAGCCATGGATAGTTTAAGTATTAGAGGAAACTTTATTCTAAAACATTTAGTAGACAAATGTACTTTCATACAAATACAAAAATAATTAAAAGGAGACAATTTTAGCTTCTGTAGTGATATATTTACTCCTCAACGATATGGAATAAAAGATAGAGAATATAAACTAAGACATAGTAAAAAATATAAAGGAAATAAAAAATACTATCAACTAAGATGAAGTAATGCTAAAAGACCTTTTCTTCAAAAAGGTAGACATGTAAGAAGGTATAATGATAAAAGAGATTATCAAAATAAAATAACTTGTTTCTCTTGTGGAGATATACAATATGTCTCTAATAGTTGTAGAAAGAAAAATAATAATTTTAGTAGAGAAGCTATATTAGTAAAACAGTTTAATATGGATTTTCTTAATGTTGAAGATGATATGTGTGACACTGAAAGTATTTATAGTATAGAAGAAATAGACCTAGATCAAATAATAGAAGAACAAAATAATAGCTCAGATAAAGTAGAATACCATGTTGATATAATATGAAATATTAAATGAATTCATGGATGTTCAAGAATGTACACACAACTGGGAAACAAATAAGGGAAGCTTAGGAAGAGCATGTAGTAATAGTAAATTCTACCCTAGCTATAGTAAAAGAGAAAAATGTAGTAACTGTTTTGAAGAAATGTGTATTAAATGTATTAATAATTTATATCAAACTAATATAGGAGAAATCGGTCAAGCTAATAAAATTAATAGAAATCTAGTAATAGAAGAAAGGATTAGAACACTTGAAAATAGAGTAGCATTATTAGAAGAAGAAATAATAAATTATCAAGATATTAATAATACCATGAATGATCAAGAAGAACAAACTGAATTAATAGATGGCATACCTTTAGTTTGCAATTCCAATAATCTATATAGTTTAAAAATAAAATGATTATTCATTGATAAAGATATAAAAATATAAATAATCTATTTTATTGACTCAAGATGTAGTTCCGTAGTAATGGATAGTACATTAATACCTAGAAAATATTAGAAAACATCTAGTACATCAAGAATAGCCCAACAAATGGATACAAATACTTTTGAATACAAATATTACCTTGACAACTGTAAATTTATATTCTTTACTAACTGTAATGATTATAGTAACGAATACCAATCAGACCAAGTATGGCTTAGAGATTTAAAAATGAATAATATAGATATTATTATAGGATTAGACTTTCTACCAAAACAAAATGGACATATTAACATCACTAAAGATTATGTTAATATTTATAAAATGACTAGTATTATACTCATTCAATCAAATTTGCTACTGTTGACACAGTTTTTCACCAAAAGTGTATTTTAGAAATTATAAGGTTCATTAGTGCTCAAGAATAAACCGAAATATGAAATAAATTCACAAGAACACAAATATTTTTACGTGGTTCAGTGGTTAAAATCCACCTAGTCCACAAGTCTATATTATTGTTGTTTCTCTCTCTATTTTGGTAGAGTTTCAATATTACAGCATAATCGTCTCTTTCTCTGTCCAATATTCTCAGTATTTATAGAGAAATTCCATGGACGGGTTTGGGTAACTGCGTGAGTCAATCACGAATTTACATATTTAATACAAACAATTCCCATTTATACTGAGATATGATTTTATCATAAAATAAATGGTCTCCTAATATCTAGGACATTAAATATGACAGGTTGGTCATAAATAATTGTATAAAAGTAGCCGATTCTTTGAGGATCCGTGGGTACGCAATATATTTGAATTGTCACGAGCTAGATATCTCTCTGAGCTCGTACTTCGGCAGCCATTTGAATATCATGAGCTCATGCTTCATGACCTTCATGTTTGTAGCTCAGATTAAACCCAGGGGGCCTAACACCACACGTGCCCATGTGAAACTGGAGTTGCTTACGTGGATAATAAACATATATCATTTCTTTGGTTATTTCTCTGTATATTTATTTGCCAGCTGTACCCGAGTTGAGTGAAGGACTCGTGATGAAATTAGGGTACAACATTTGCCCCCCAAGTCCCTGCTCGTGGTTCATGTCGTCACCTTCTGACCTACACACTAGGGACTTTTAGACTTCTGTTGCATTAAACCATGCCTGCCCACTACTCGAGTATTGGACACGTGGTAGACCACAATTAGCGTCTGTTTGGGTTTCGAGGCCTACAATAATTGTCTTGTCACCTTTTTGCCGCTGTTTTGTCTTTTTAACCATGGCCTTTGGATCTTGTACTAACCAAATCGAATGGCTCACATTAATTTATGTCGTTTACGAATAAATAGGGTAGGCAATTTTCAGGTTTCGCCACCTTTCATTTGAAATTTTTCTATATTCCCTCTCTTCTATACCTCCAAACCCTTCTTCTTTCTCAGAAAAACCCAAAAAGCGTTCGTTGCACCCAGTTACTCAGGAGTCTTCCAGAAACTTTCCCCTGCAAAGTCTACTTCTTTTCATCGAAGAACATACTGCAAGTGCCTTGTCTTTTGGTTTTGAAGAAAATTTTCTTTTACTGTTCTTTTTTTTGTTCTTCACCATGCTCACCCACACTTCACCATAGTCAATATTAGGTTATTCCCCATATGTTTTTAGCAAACAAGCTTCAACTTAGATTTAATGTGTAGGTCCTAAAATATCTTTAGAACTATGACATTCATAAAACTGGGAAATTTTTGGGTAAAGTTGGGTAATCCATGGCGAATTTATAAAATATCCATTCGGGATATAGAAGAAGAAAAGTTTTAGGGTCCAAACCATGTTGCTTAGGGGTCACGTTTCTTGGGTGGTTTTGCACTAAACTGCCTCCCAAGGAAAGTAGTGGCCAGATATTCTGACACACGGATCCCTAAATAACAGGGGACTGTTAGGAAACTGAGGCGCGTAACTTAGGGTAGCACGTGACATCACGCGATGGGACTGAGGCTAACTCAGCTCGTACATCTAAAGTAAAACATTCCCCTCTGTACTTCCGCACTATAACCTTTAAAACCTCTTAGGTCGCCCACCAATTAGGTCGTTCTGTTCGTTAGGCGATCTGATGTCTCCCAAGAAGAACGCATCCAGTTCCTCTGCTCAGCAAAAGAACAAAGGGAAGGAGGTCGTCCCTGAGTCTTCTATTCCCCACTTCGGTCCGGTGGTGGAGAAAGAGGTGGTGGTAGACCCCAACGCCTTCTTCAAGGTGGAAAGAATCGTATTCAAGATCACTACTCAAGGGAGGGTGAACAAGATTATGCTGAGCCACAATATTGAGGTCGGAACCGGAGTTCTCATCGCCCGACTTGCTTTCAAAGGGGAAAGGAGCTGCTCCCCTCTCCAGGACGATTTTACAGCCTAGAGTGACAAACACTTGAAGGCAAGTGCCTTCCTTCCCATGGACTAATACTTCATAGATTTTCTGAATTTTGTGAAGTTGGCTCCATTTCAGCTCCCCCCAAATTCTTATAGGCTTTTGGCGAGGCTGAAATACCTGTTTTTCAAGCATGAGTGGGAGGTCCCCACTCTAAAAGATATATTATATTTCTTCTGCCTCAAAGCTAGCCTGGAACAAAGAGGTCGAGGTGATGGGTTCTACTACCTCACCAGGTTCCCCAATTCTGCTCCGGTCATCGAGCTCCCAAGCCACCCCAACGACTATAAAGACTTGTTCTTTATGTCGAACGGGTTCTGAAATTGTGAACACGGATACTTCAACTATCCTTGTAAGTTCTTTATGCTCTGACCTCAGCTCATGAAACTTTATTCATTCCAAGATATTTCCCTTATACATGTATTAACTGAGTTTATTATTCATGCAACCATATTTGCGAGGACGGCAAAGTCCGTGACCCTTGGGGGTCAGTACGAAAAGTTGTCTGGGCTACCCCCAGTAAGAAGGACTACCACCAAATCGTGAATGACGTCATGATGCTAGCGTGCCAGTTGATTGGTGAAGGCTAGACGTTGGCCTTAAGGACCCAGGTTACTCTTTTGGTAATCCACGAGCTCCCACCCTCTCAAGAAGAGGCCTTGCCGGCCATTGAAGGCAAGGACGAGGTAGAGGATGAGGTGCCTCTTGTGCGAAAGAGGCGGGTTCTTGAGGTTATTCGGGAACCCGATTTAGAGCGAGTTGTGTCAGGGGCAGCAGCCGGCCCCTCCGGCCAAGGTATTCCATATCCTTGTAGGGAACTAGATAGGTTTGTTGCCAATTTTAGGTTAGCTAGATTTAACCCAAATCAGCTCATCCATCCTAACAACTCAGACCGTAATATCACCTTGCTCGAGTGTGTAGACCACTTAGTGGTGCGTCATGACAGTTGTTATCCTAAGGGCACCATTGTTGTCGATTATACCTTAAATTTTAGGTCCGCCATTTTTTAGGAGTACGGGACCAACCGTAGGATCTGGCCTTCTCTACTCCAGGGTGCCTTTACCCCTGGATTTAGGCAGTACGTAGATGAGTCCAACCCCAAGGTAGAACCTTAGCCTGAACCTCCTAGGATCCAAGAAATACTAGTCGTAGACTCTCCTTCTCCTCCAGTTGCCCCAAGGTCGGAGGTTGTGATAATAGACTCCTCCCCTAGCCCAGAGGGTAGGATCTTTATTTATTTTCTTTCTGTATGTTTTTTACTTTATTTGAGAACTAATCCCCTCTTGTTCTTTTCAGGAGAAGAGATGGAACAAACCGAAGCTCCTAAGCTCCGTACCACTTTCCTAGCTGGGAAAACCGACTCGGTTCCTATTGTGAAGAGGCCCAGATTTACGAAGAAGGCCCCTCCGGCAGTGGGAAATGTCCCAAAATCTTCTACTAAAGGGAAAGGTACGAGCTCGACATCTCCGGTGTCTTCCGTCACTGAGAGGAGGATTCCTCCTCCTCCTCCTCCACCTCGGTTCGCGCCTCCTCAAGATCAAGTTATACAAGATGATACTCCAGTTCCCCCTGCCCAATTGCGACCGTCCGAATACCAGTAGATCCCCAGGATCTAGAGAAAATCCCCGAAGTCTTTTGGGGAATATTTTACGAGACGGAGAGCCACATGGTGGGGCACGAATATAACGCTAGCTCGAGGGACTTGAGGACTATCGAGGAGCGGAGCCCGGGGAACGTCCTAGAGTCAACCTTGGGGATGAACCTTACCGTAAGTTATCCTTCCTTGGTGACATCTTTCTTTTTATCGCGTCTAAGGATAAATCTGACTTGCCTTGTTATTTTGCAGTCTGCCCTGGCTCAATATCGCAGTATAGCTAAGGCTAGGGATAGAAATGATGAGCTCTAGGCTGAAATAAATGCTGCCAAGACTGCCCTGACACCGGCTCAAGAAGGCGAGCAGGCTACCAAAGCTGCCTTTGCGGCTGCTCAAAAGAGTGAATATGATGCCAAGTTTTCCCTCGCCTTATCTCAAGAAAGCGAGCAGGCTGCAAAGATTGCCTTGGCTGCTCTCCAGGCTCAAACTACACAACTCCAGGCCAAGGTTGATGACGCCAAAGAAAAACTGCTCAAGGTCGAGGCTGCAGTCAAAGAAGAGAAGGCGGCCTCCTCATTGTCCATGGAAGATATGTTATACCATTGCTGGGCCTTTAACTAGGATGGGAACTTTTCTTTCATGGCTCCCGCGCTGTGGGATTCGTACCTTTAAAACTTCGAGGCTCGGATCTTGCTAGAACCATCAAAAATGGGGGATGCTTCTGCGACGGGCGAGTAGGAAGGCGAGGAGGTTACATCCTCAGAGCAACCTGGAGGTGCTCAGTGACAATTTTTTTTTCCTTTTGTTTTTGTTTGTTATATTTGTTTTAAATAATTGCCTTTGGGCTCAGTTCGAGGTTTTTCTCCTCGGGACAATTTTATTTTCAATTTATATATCTAACATTTTATCTATTTATTTGTAACGACCCCAAATTTGCTAATCAGGCTTAAGGGCCTTGATTAGTGTGCCGGGAGGGCATTACTGGGTTAAATGTGGTTTGCATGACTTTATTGATTTAAATGCATAATTATATGGTTAACAATACTTCTGTGATTATATTGGCTTTAATGTGATATGTGTATATGTTAATTGTGAGAACCACATTATTATGTGGGTAGGTCTGCAGAGCACGACTCGAGGAGATCCTAGGGCTAGTTAGCGGGGAAAAGTCACAACAGGGCTTAACAGCCGACTTTGGATAAGTGAGGGGTATTTTAGGTATCGAGTGGCTATTTAGACTATCGGGTTATGAAAATAAATATATGGAGATATATTTGAGGTTAGGAAGTCTAGGTGGGAATATTGGGGAATTTTACCGTTTTGCCCTCGGGGACGTTTCCGACACCCCGAGCCTTGGAATTAACTTAACGAATAAGACAAACTCAAGGAAACCCACAAAAAGAAATAAACCGACCTATTAACCCTTCTCAGCTTTTCTATCTTTTCTCTCAAGGAAAACACAAAGGGAAACTAGGAGAAAATTCAAAGGAGAAGTAGAGAAATTCTGGGACTTTTGAGCTGGGAATTGCTGGATAATGAGGCTGGATTTTGAGGCTTAGTTCAAGACTCATCCAAGGAATTGAATCAACACTAAGGTAAGTAGGGATTTCTCTTTCTTTGGTTTAAAAATTCTGAGTTTTCAGCTGGGTATTGAGGTGTTTGTACCATTGATGCTTAGGATGGAATTTGGGCTGGAAAGCTTTGGAAACTAGCTGGGTTTTGAATAGAGAAAGGATCCAACTGAAGAGGTGAGCTTTAATTCGTGAATTAGAGGCTTGAATTTGAGGTTTTGATTGGTTAGCTTTGGGTGTTTATGTTCTTAAGTTTTAGGAATTAAGTATGTGATTTCTATGAGTTTTAGGTTGAATTTTCTGTTGAATTGTGTGGCTTAACTTGCTCTGAAAGTGTTGGAGTTGTTGGGTGTTGAAATGGGAAGCTTTGGGATGGCTTTGGATGAGGATTAGATGTTGGAAATGGTGGGTTTTCTGGGCTCAAAGGGAAGGGTCGCGGCTCTGTTCTAGAGCGCTGCAACCCTAGGTTGAAGATGAGCCAAGGAGGCTCGGCCAAGGGTGAGCGTTGCGGCACCCAATGTAAGGGCCGCGGTGCGTGTCTTTGCCCAGGGTGGTCCTTGGTTCTGTTTTGAGGCTAGGGCCGCAGCTAAGCTTCAAGGGGATGCAGCCCTTAGTTGTGCACTTGAACTTTTTGGGGTTTTAGGCATGGGAATGTGGTCTAGAATGCTCGGGATCGATTTCACCACCGTGCTTGGTGGAATTCGAATTCCCGGAAGTTAGTTTTGTAACCGGAAACCCTAATTTGAATATTAATGGAACCTTGTACTTTGATTGTGACTAGGTGATAAACGCTTAGGCTCGGGAACGGATCGTGCTTGAGGAGTGTTGCTCATAATCAATAACTGTAAAGACTAATGGTAAGAAAACTGCACATGGTTGAATATTTGTGATGGGACTAAGGGTTCCTTATTGAGTATACTTGAAAAGATGGTATTATTCCATGCAAGCTAATTAGTGAACCAACGGCCTAAGGGTGCCAAGGGTTACACTAGCGCACAGGGCGCGGCTTGGCCACTGGTAGCCAAGGACAACTTAATATGCACTGACCTCGGTTTAAGCGGGCCGGAGTCAGTGGGGTAAACAGAGGGTGCGGCCTAAGTTGTCGGCCCTGACTATTGTGTGATATGAATGCTATAAGTATTTGATTGCATCCATGACTCTGAATATATGCTGAATGATATTATGTGGATTTCCTGATAAGAGTTCATGCTTAATGAATTTACTATCTGTTATCACTGTTTGTGTTGCATATGTTTTCTTGCTGGTCCTTGGCTCACGGGTGCTACGTGGTGCAGATAAAGGCAAGGGCAAGCTTGATCAGCCTTGATTGGAGAGCTCTATGAGTGGAATGTACATGGCCAGCTGCTCAGCCGCCACGGTTGAGGTTTAGGCAGGGACGCGAGACCCAAAGATTGTCTATTTTGCCTTAGTATTGCTAGTAGTTGTTTATGTACTTTTGGAAGTCTGTAAACCTAATTTTAACTCTGTTTCTTTTGGGATCCCATGTGTATAACAGTTTAAATATATAAAATGAAACTTTTGAGACCAAAACCTTTTTAACCCTAGCTCATACATGTTTAGTGACATGTTTTAAAATTAATGACTTGATTAGCAAGTCTTTCACCTTTATATGTACATAGTGTAGCGGTCTTGGCTATCCAGGGCGTTACATTATCTTTCCTTTATTATCTCTCATGTCTTTGACATCTTAGACTTGTACATTTGAGATTTTAGGAATCGATTTTTAGATCGAGATAGATATTTTAAGCTCGGTTATATCCAAACTTTGTGTGTTGATTTATATCATACCTGTGAAAAATCAGGCCTTCGACCCAGTTGTATCCAGGATTTAGAATATTTTTAAACTTAGTTCGTGTTAGGTTTATTGACAACTTGAGCCTTAAAAAGCCCTTTATTTTAAACAATTTTCCCAACTTTCCAAAATTTGTACCTGGTTGTATCCAAGGTTTTAAATGATTAAAACTTAGTTCGTGCCAGGCTTATTGACATCTCGAGCTCTCAAAAATCCATCGAATATTCAATTTTCCAAGCTTCTAAGTTTTTGACATGGTTGTATTCAGGGTAGTTTTGTACCTGGTTGTGTCCAGGGTCTTAAGTATTTTAAGCTTATCCAGAAATCTTATTCTAATCCACCTCAGGTTATATACCCCCAAGTAACCAGAATGTAGAGACTTTCTTGGTTGCCTTTACAAACATCAATACACGAGCTAAGATAACCTTAACAAGAAAAATTATTTAAAAACCCATCTGTTATTTAATTAAATAGCTTTTATAATTAAGCCTTACATGGATGACTGTACTATTGATAATACTTTTTTAAATGCATGGCGTTCTAGGTCCGCGGGACTATCTCCCCATTCAGCCGAGCTATCTTAAAGGTTCCTTCACACAAACTTCCACGATCTGATATGGTCCTTCCCATTTCCTCCCTAAAATGTCATCCTTGGGATCCTTATTCGCCAGAAAAACCCTTCGGAGAACCAGGTCGCCTAATCCAAAACTACGTCTCTTGACTTTAGAATTAAAGTAATGAGTGATTTTTTGTTGATAATGGGCGAGCTATAACTACGAATCCTCTCGTTTCTCATCAATTAGGTCGAGAGATGCGTTAAGTAATTTGTCATTCTGTTTTTGGCTAAATGTCTTTTGCCTCTGAGTGGTTACCATGGCTTCAACTGGAAGGACGGCCTCGCTTCCAAAAGTTAAGGAGAAATAAGTGTGTCCCATGGAGGTTCTATGAGAAGTTTAGTATGCCCAAAGTACTTGCGGGAGCTATTCGGGCCATACTCCTTTGGCCTCGTCTAACATTTTCTTAAGGCTTGCCTTTAGGGTTTTGTTCACAGCCTCGGCCTACCCATTGGCCTGTGCATATGGTACTAAGGATAAACTCTTAATAACGTTGTATTTTTCACAGAAGTTAGTGAAGAGGTCACTGTCGAACTAGGTCCCATTGTCCGACACGATCTTTTTAGGAAGCCCAAATTGACATACAATATTCTTCACCAAAAAGTCCAGGACTCTCTTTGAAGTGATGGTTTCCAAAGGCTCAGCCTCTACCCACTTCGTGAAATAGTCAATTGCAACCACTGCGTAACGAACTCCTCCCTTGCCCATTGGTAGGGACCCTATTAGATCGATTCCCCACATCGCAAATGGCCACGAGGATGAGATCATTGTTAGCTCAACTGGAGCAGCTCGGGCAACTATGACGAAGCGCTGGCATTTGTTGCATTTCTAAACATACGAGATGGGGTCTTTCGTCAAAGTGGGCCAAAACTAGCCCTGCCACAATATTTTCAATGCTAGGGTTTGCCCCCCAGTATGATCTCCACAAAAGCCTTCATGCACTTCTTGCATAATGGTTTTAGCCTCCTCAGGCAGAACACACCATAGGAGAGGCAATGAATGACCACTTCGGTATAATGTACCATCCACTATCACATACCTCAGAGCTTGATAGAGTATTTTTCTAGCATCCTCTCTTTCCTCAGGTAGCCTTCCCGTTGTAAGGTATTCCACTATAGGGGTCATCCAGGTCGGCCTTGTGTCGATCATCTCGACCTCTTCCATTTTTTCTATCACGCTCAGACTTTCCAAGAACTCCACTGTCACTACATTCAAAGTCTCAGCTTCCTTGGTGGTGGCAAGCCTTGCCAAAGCGTCAGCATTATAGTTATGCTCGTGAGGTATCTATTCAACATTATTGTCCTCAAATTTGGATAGCTCCCCCTTAACCTTAGCTAGGTAAGCCGCCATCCTGGTGCCTCGAGCTTGATACTCTCCCAACACCTGATTAACCACGAGCTGAGAATCGCTATAACGTTGGACGGCCTTGGCTTTGAGCTCCTTCGCCACTCTTAGTCCAGCCAGTAAGGCCTCATATTTAGCTTCGTTGTTAGATGCTTCGAATCCGAATCTCAGAGATATATGGAATCGATTCCCTTCGGGGGAGATTAATATGATCCCAGCTCCTGATCTGTTCTCGTTCGATGATCCATCTACGAATATTTTCCACAACTCTTACTCTGTTTCCTTCAAAAGCTCCTCTTGAAATCTAGAGCATTCAGCCACAAAATTAGCAAGGGCCTGAATTTTGATTGAGGTCTGTGGCACGTACAATATCTTGAACTGCTTGAGTTCAATTTCCCATTTTAAAAGGCGTCCCGACGTTTCAGGTTTTTGCAATACATGCCTTAAAGGTTGGTCGGTCATGACGTCTATTGAATGGGATTGGAAATATGGTCGGAGCTTCCTGAAAGCCAATATCAGACAGAATGCCATCTTTTCTATCATTGGATATCGTGATTCAGCTCCAAGAAGTCTCTTGCTTATATAATACACAGGTTTTTGAGCACAGTCTTCTACTCGAACTAAGACGACACTGACTGCATTTTCTATCACTGCCAAATAAAGGAACACAGGCTCTTCAGACATAGGCTTAGACAATAGTGGGGGCTCGGCCAAGTGTGTTTTTAGGTCGAGGAATGCCTGCTCACACTCCTCAGTTCATTCAAATTTCTTGTTTCCCCTTAGCAAGTTGTAGAATGGCAAGCACTTGTTAGTGGATTTCGAAATAAAACAACTCAAAGTTGCCACCCTTCCAGTCAGGCTTTGAACTTCTTTACGCAGCCTGGGCGAGGGCATTTCTAACAATGATCTAATTTTATCAGGATTCGCCTTTATCCCCCTCGTATTGACTATGAACCCCAGAAATTTTCGCGATGCTACTCTGAAAGTACACTTCTGGGGATTCAGCCTCATACCATACCTCCTTAAGATCTCAAAACATTCTTTCAGATCGGATACATGGTTATCGGCAGTCTTGGATTTGACAAGCATATCGTCGACATACACTTCCATATTCCTCCTGATCTGATCAACAAACATTATGTTGACTAATTGCTGATAGGTAGGTCCGGCATTCTTCAGCCCGAAGGGCATGACTTTATAACAATATACGTTAGTTGAGGTCATAAAGCTAGTATGTTCTTTGTCCATGGGATTCATCACGATCTGGTTATATCCAGAATATGCATCCATAAAGGACATGAGCTCGTGACCCATCGTGGATTCTACCAACTGATCAATCCTTGGGGCAAGCTTTGTTCAGGTCAGAGAAATCGATGCAGGCCCTCCATTTTCCGTTTGGTTTTGGGACCAGCACGGGATTGGCAACCCAGATCAATTATTTTTCTTCACGAATAAACCTGCACTTTAACAATCAAGCTACTTCTTCCTTCAGTGCTTCAGCTCGGACTGTTCCCAAACGCCTCTATTTTTGGGATTTTGCAGGCACGCTCTTGTCCAAGTTTAGAGTGTGAATGATTACACTCGGGCTTATTCCCACCATGCCTTCATGTGACCAGGCGAAGACGTCTAGATTCTTTTGTAAGAAATTGACCAGTTCCCTCTTCCTTTTATCATCAAGATTTTTCCCAATCTTAACAACTCTTGAAGCTTCTTTGGGATCTATACTTACTTCCTCAAGCTCCTCAATGGCCTTAAGCTCTGAACTGTCCTCGCTCATTCGTGGGTCAATGTCATCATGTGGGACAACGTCGCCCCTTTCTTCTTGAGGTTCTTCCGCCCCACAAGTGTCTTCCAGTTTCTGGGACTCCTCACCTCTATCACTTATGGACATAGCTTGCTGACCGGGTTGTTTTTCCCTTCATAGAAATGATATAGCATTCCTTGGCAGTGAGTTGATCGCCTTTGACAGTGCATATCCCTACAGTTGAGGGGAACTTGATTGCTAGGTGGCGGACAGAGGTTATGGCTTCAAATGCCATCAATGCATGTCGGCCCAAAATTGCATTGTATGCAGCTGGACAGTCGATCACAACGAACTTGAGTAACTTGGAGACAGTTCGCGAGCCTTCTCCCAATGTTACCACTAACTCAATCATTCTGATGGCAGCCGACCCTTCACCAGAAAATCCATACAAAATCATTGAGGTCACCTTCAGTTATGTTACAGAAAACCCCATCTTTTCCAAGGTAGACTTGAAATGTAGATTCACAGAACTCTCATTTTCTAAAAGTGTCCTCTATACTCTTCAATTGGCGAGCTGAACGGTTATCACTAAAGGATCATTATGTGGGAATTGGACGTGACTAGCATCCTCTTCTGTAAATATGATTGGTTGTTTTTCCAATCGCTATTGTTTTGATAATCGTTGTTCTGGGACGAACTCCACTACGTTATGGGATTTTAGTTCCTTAATGTACCTCTTCTGGGCACCTCTGCTCGTGCCTACCAGATGGGGTCCTCCAAAAATGGTGGCTATATCTCCCCCTATTATCGGAGGAAGGTCGTCCTGATTAGCTTGAACTCTGGCTTGATTCATTGGAGCTTCAGGACCTGACGTAGGGTTTTTTCCAGCGGGTTGACTAGGGACCACTCGATTTCGGGCTTATTGGGCCAAAGGTCCTGCCCAGATAAGGGTCTCGATCTCATCATTCAGTTGTCTACACTCATCAGTGTTATGACTGATATCATTGTGAAATCAGCAGTACTTCGAACGATCTCTCTTCGCTCTTTGGTTTTTCAGTGGTTCTAGCTTCTTCCATGGAAGGTGAGTAGAATTGGCTAGGAAGATGCGCTCCCTAGTATCTGTGAGGTCGGTATATGTTGCGTAAACAGGCTTGAAGTTTTCCCCGGACTTATTCTTCTTTGTTTCGCTGTGGCCGCTCTCACCATTTCCCTTCCTCTTATTATTTCCCCATTGGTTATTCTGGGTAACGGTTTAAGCCGTAGCTGCAACATCCGTTACCGCTCCAACGGGCTGGAGAGGGTTTTTGTAATGCCCTGGTTACCCCAGAACAGTTACGGTGAACCGGAAATTTGACTCCCTACCCGAGTCCTTTGGTTAAAAACGTGCTCTAAGTGTTATTAACAGGCTAAGGTAGAAAACCAATAAAAAGGAAATGATATATTTTATTAAATACATAAAACTGTTCATGGGCCCATCAGAAACATTTACAAGTTATTTACAACCCAAAATGGTCACTACTGTTTCAAATATATAGATGTCGATCCGTCATTAACGTTCTTCTGAGTCATTTAATACAGATGTCGATTAGATCTAATCTTTATTGGCTTCCGTTGAACACGCTAAGGTCGTCCTGACTTATGAGTCAGCACTGTGTGACCAGTGGCCAGTACCACTACCGAACTTGACTAATAAGTCCCAGCTTCGCAGTTGATACTGGCACCTTTGCCAATTCTAACTAATTAGTCAGTGCCATGCACAAGTGAACAAGATTTTCTAAGCATTCAATAATCAATCCATGTCCACATTTACACATTCAGCATGCCTCATGAATAACTATGCATGTCACATATGGGGTGCAATTTTCTTACCTCTGATTCAAGCTAGAATGAATAAAAGAACGACCCTTGAGAATGATCTGACTTTAAGTCCTTTAGCGGTCACCTAATCATAACCAATTATAGGATACCATCAATAAAATGAACATCAAAGGTTCCCAAACCAAGATCTAGCCTCTGGGACATCAATCCCCACTAATCCAAGTAGTAGGGTCGATCCCGAGACCTAAAACCATGTTCCCGGAGACAAAACACTCAAACGGGGTCAAACTTGTCCAAGGGCTACGGCCCTAACACCTTGGGCCGCGGACCCCAGCAACTCCAGAAGCAAGGACCGCGGCGCCCAGCAAAGGCAAAATCGCTCCAACTGCTTCTTCAAGCTAGGGCCGCAGCACCCAAGAACAGGGTCGCGGCCCCCAACCCAGAGCCATCCCCAAACACGTTCTCCTTCATTCCAAACCCTCCAAAAACATACCTAAACAATCCCAAATCATAAAATCAAAGTTTCCAAGCTTCCCAATGATCCAAAACCATCAAATCCCGAGGTTCAATTGAACCAAAAACTCAACAATTCACAAAAGCCAATTCTAAGCTTAGAAACTCTAAAATCTCAAAACTTAAAACTTAGATTACCTTTGATTAGGTTATTTCTCATCAAATCCTTCGGTCAAGAAGCTTCTAATCTTTCTTAGGATCGCTATGCCTCGATCCTCGCTTGATTCCGACTCGTAGAACTCGAGATTTCTTTGAAAATGCTTCGAACGGTAAAATGAACTAATGGGAAGAGAACGAGAGGTTTTCTAACGTACGTTCTATCTGACAAGATCCTTCAAGCTTAAGTAATTTCAAATAAAACCTAGTTCTCGGGGTACCGAAAACACCCCCGGGGAAATTATAGTCAAAACTTCCAGAATTTCCTCTTGTTTTCAATAACTCCCAATTTATCATCAAATAACCTTCTCATAACTCAATATCCCAATAAAAGACCCCCATTATGACAAAACCGCTAATTCATAATATAAGATTACCTCATGCCGAATAGCTCGAATATATCTCCATAATAATGGGATCTCATCCATAAATCACAATATGCACCCAAATATACAAATATACCCCTAACGGGCCAAATTATCAAAACACCATAATAATCAAATGTGGACCCACATGCATGCATATAACATCATATTATAATATAATTCACATAAACATGCATATTATCATTTAATGGCATAATTAAACAGTTATGGCCCTCCCAGCCTACTAAACCAGCCATTAAACTGCATTAGGGATTTCGGGGCATTACAGTTTTGGTTGGTTCCTGCGATAGAAGCTCGCGCCTCTTCCAGGTTAACCCATGTTTGAGCTCATGACAAGAAGTTGTCCACACTATTAACTCCTTTGGTCTGTAATTCTTGCTGCAAATCGCCTCCAACAAGGATTCATGTCCTCATTTCCATGAGCTTGGAGCTATCGTTGGCATCTCTAGCTCGTGCAGCGACATTGGCAAACCTACTTAGATATGCCTTCAATGGTTCGCCAAGTTACTGCTTTACATTATCCAATGAATCAGCCTTAATCCGAGCTGTCTGGGAAGCCCTGAATGCTCTCTTGAAATCAGCAGAAAATTTCTTCTACGAGCTAATTGAATGCCTCTTGTATTGTTTAAACCACTGCCTGGCTAGCCCAATCAGAGTTGAGGGGAATAAAATGCACCTTAGATCAGATTCGACATTGTGGGCCATCATCATAGTGTTAAACATCCCAAGGTGATCAGATGGATCCCCATCTTCGTCAAACTTTGACAAGTGTGGCATTCTGAAGCCCACCGGATATGTGGTCACTGCAATATTTGGAGCGAAAAGCTTGAGTTCATCTTCTGAGTCACAATCGTCTTTGTATTTTTCAAATAGAAGCTTCTTCATTTGCTCCTCCATCTGAGCTAAACTCTCGAGGGTTTGGTCCCTAGTCCCTAGGTTATTTTGGGGCTGTTCAACAGCTCCCATCCAATCGTACGCGTTTGATGGGTTGTTTCCCCTCCAAGCTCGAGCTTGGTTTGGTGGGGAATTTCCATTATCAGGTACTATGGAAGGACCTCCTTCTTGACGAGTGTGACTAGCACCCTCATCTCGAGCTGAATTTCTTCTCTGGGAATTCAGGCGATCACGCAGAACAGGTTCTGAATCCTTTCGAGGGCTTTGTGCTGAACTTAGATGATTTCTTAGATCGCCTTCGGACCTACCACTTCGACAAATTTCAGTCCAATAACTTCCATTTGCAAAGCTTACAGCTCGCGGTTGAGGCCGAGGATCTGGATTTTCAATACGTGCCTGTGGGACATAGGTATGGGCAGACGGAGGAGGGTTTCTCCTACTATCTCCATAAGCAGGAATGTCCCGCGTAGGCCGAGGTGGTGTTGGATGTTTAATAGGTGATGCGGGATGCCTTACTGGCGAGGCAATCCTTGTCCCATCAGGGCGAACTATATTAGCCTACCTCTGTTCTGCCCCATTATTTCTAGCTCTCTACGCCTGACGATCCGATCGTGACGTAGGAGGGTTTGCCGGAACATTCTGTCTCTGTGAGCCTGTCCCAGCCCCTCCTCGTGGGTTGCCATGTGCATTCCTAGGTGCTTGTGAAGGAGGCACCGAACTTGGGGTTGTGGTTCTAACCGATGGACTGATATGCTGATGACCCCTATGAGGGCCACTAGGATGAGCATTCTGGCAGTCTCGCCCTGTAGGCACTGAACTTGGGGTGGCAATTTTGACTGAACAACTTGGTTTGGATCGGTTATTCCTGTGGGACTTGTGAGACCCACTTTCCTCTTTCCGGTATTAAAGTCGGTTGCGAGAGGGGGTAACCGAGCCAAAACCTCCTCAATTCGCATGTATTCCTTAGAAAGATGGCTTCTTAACTTGATATTTTCCAACTCAACTGCAGTTAAGTAGTCTGGGTTTGGATTCGGTGGCAATAACGCCGAACTCCCAGTATCGTTGTGACCCGTCGGTTTCTTTCCCGAACGTTGCTGAACTTCAGGGCCATGCTTGTTTGAAACAGCGGTATGATGGGCCTCCTGCCCACCAGGTTGTAAAATCTCATTGTCATACATTGAGTGAGTGACCACCATGATGTAATTTGACTGGGATTTTGATGAAAGCATTAATTTCTTCCTCTCAATGAAAGCACCAAACTGTTGACATGGTTTTTCACCAACAGTGTATTTTAGAAATTATAAGGTTGATTAGTGCTTAAGAATAAACCGAAATATGAAATAAATTCACATGAACACAAATCTTTTTGCGTGGTTCAGTGGTTAAAAGCCACCAATAATCTACATAGTTTGAAAATAAAAGGATTATTCATTGATAAAGATATAAAAATATAAATAATCTATTTTATTGACATAGGATGTAGTTCCGTAGTAATGGATAATACATTAATACCTAGAAAATATTGGAAAACATCCAATAAATCTAGAATAGCCCAACAAATGGATACAAATACTTTTGAATACAAATATTACCTTGACAATTATAAATTTATATTCTTTACTAACTGTAATGATTATAGTAACGAATACCAATCAGACCAAGTATGGCTTAGAGATTTAAAAATGAATAATATAGATATTATTATAGGATTAGACTTTCTACTAAAAAAAATGGACATATTAACATCACTAAAGATTATGTTAATATTTATAAAATGACTAGTATTATACTCATTCAATCAGATTTGCTACTGTTGACGCGGTTTTTCACCAACAATGTATTTTAGAAATTATAAGGTTGATTAGTGCTCAAGAATAAACCGAAATATGAAATGAATTCACAAGAACACAAATCTTTTTACGTGGTTCAGTGGTTAAAATCCACCTAGTCCACAAGTTTATATTATTGTTGTTTCTTTCTCTATTTTGGCAGAGTTTCAGTATTACAGCATAATCGTTCCTTTCCCTATCCAATATTCTCATTATTTATAGTGAAATTCCATGGACATGTTTGGGTAACTGCGTGAGTCAATCATGGATTTACATATTTATTACATTTAATACAAACAATTCATATTTATACTAGGATATGATTTGATCATAAAATAAATGGTCTCCTAATATCTGGGATATTAAATATGACAGGCTGGTCATAAATAATCGTATAAAAGTACCCGAGTCTTTGGGGATCCGCAGGTACGCAATATATTTGAATTGTCGCGAGTTGGATATCTCTTCGAGCTCGTACTTCGGTAGCCATTTGAATATCATGAGCTCGTGCTTCACAACCTTCATGTATGTAGCTCAGGTTAATCCCAGGACACCTAACACCACACGTGCCCATGTGAAACCAGAGTTGCTTACGTGGATAATAAACAGATATCATTTCCTTGGTTATTTCTCCGTATATTTATTTGTCAGTTGTACCCAAGCTGAGTGAAGGACTCGTGATGAAATTAGGGTACAACAGCTACGAAAGCGTAGTTGCTATCCTAGTAATTTAGAAAATAACGAATGCAATTGTAAAATATCAAGATCATGTAAAAAATTACTAAAAGAAAATCTAGAATAAAATGAATTAGTAGATCTAATAAAAGAAATAAAACTAGATAGAGAAATAATAACATGAAAAGAATTATACGACTTAATATTTAGTAACGATAGAGAATATTTAATATATAAACTAGAAAAACAAAGAAATATCGAAGATATTATGAAAAACCTAAGACAAAATGATAATCCAATATGTAAATTATTAATAAAAAATCCATATTATAAAATAACTGGTCAAGCCATAAAATTTAATCCTATAGATATAGAATATTTTAAGGACCATATTGACGAATCATTAAAAAATAAATTTATTAGACATAGTGACTCATCACACAGGAGTACTGCCTTTTCAGTAAGAAACCATAGTGAAATAATTAGAGAAAAAAGTATAATGGTAGTAAATTATAAAAAAATTAAATGATAATACTGAAGATGACTCTTATAATTGTAACGTCCCAACTTTGCTATTAAGGTTAAGTGCCTTGATTACAGTGCCTAGAGGGCATAATCAGATTTATATGTAGAATTAATTGAATGTATGGGTGATCATGCAGTATAAATGATTTATATGGTAATGTGAATATTTATGCATGCTTATGTGTATTAAATATGCTTGTGGTCCCGTTTTTGAAAATTTGGTCATATTTGTAATTTTTGAGCCATTGAGGGTATATTTATATTATGTATGCTTTATGGGTGAGACTACAATGTTATAGAGATACACTTGAGATGCGTGGTCCGAGGCAATCCTAGTGAGCGGATTAGCAGAAAAGTCACAACAGGGTCAAATACCTGGCTCAGGGTGAGCCTAGGGGTATTTTGGGAAACTTAGTGTTCAGTCGGGATTTATCAGGTAACGGGTAGTTATTAAATTATTATTTGGATATGTTGGGAATAATTGGGAATTTATAGAGCCATTTGAGGATTGGCGGGAAATGTGGCTAATGACCATTTCACCCCTGGGGTAAGCTTGGATTTAGGGGCACTTTTGTCTTTTGGTGTTAAGGATAGATTAACTATGAGAAACAACCAGAAGCACAAAGACACTTTCAGGTCATACTCTCAGCCTCTTTTTCTCTCTCTCTCTCTCTCGGTTTCCTCTTTTCCCTTGAAGTGGTTTGGTTTCCTTGAGTTCTTGAGGTGATAGCTTGGGAACTAAAGCTGTGAGTTGGAGCTAGGAATGTGATCAAGGCAGGTTGAGGTCAAAGCTATCAACTGAGGTAAGGACCCTTCTATGTTGTGATGCATGCTTTCTTTAACTAGTTTAAGCTTTGGTTGATGTTTAGACTCTAGTTTTGGTTTTTGAGTTGTGGTAAGATTGTTGGTTGGTTTTGGGGTTATAAATGATGCCTAGGTTATGTTGCTAAGAGTTCTAGACTCAATTGTTGCTTGTGTTTGTGTTTATGGTGAATTCTGATAAGTTTGGCTCGAGGAAAATGCTGGAAAATCTGGGTTTGCAGGGTTGCGTCGCGGCGCTGTTCTTGGAGAGTCGCGGCCCGCATGAACTGAAAGGCCTAGGGGGTTCGTGTAGGATCTTTGAATTTAAATCTAGATGCATGCTTCCTATTATTCTTCCAAACACATAATAGAAACATAGAATAACATGACATGCATATGAACATTAGATTCATAAATTAATATAAACACAATGATGTAGAAACTTACGAGTACGCAGGGGAACTGGAACAACTCATTCCTTCAATCTCTCTAACCCTTGATTCCTTTCTGTAGCAGAGTATTATCAAGAGATTGAACTAGATCAACAACACAGTCTTCCTCACCAAGCCTTTTGTAAATGTGGAATTTTTTCCTTGTGAATTCTATTCACGAGTGAAGCTCTATACTACGAGACATCCTGAAAGGGCATCACACGATGGTGAGGGAGTTGGGGTAAGAGAGTCACCCTCACTAGGCGAGGGACTCCGGCCACTGGCCAAATCAAACTTCACCCTCGCTATGCGAGGGTCCCCAGCTGGTCATCCGCGTGCGCCCCATTCCAGCAGGCATCAAGCCTCGTCTACACTCGGGAGAAGAAGGTCAGCCTCGCTACACGAGGCACCCTCATTATGCGAGGGTGAGGCTTCGTGGTGGCATCCACACCCCTAGCCTCGCGACGCTGCACCCGGGGGAAGGAAAGGCAGCCTCGCTATGCGAGGGTGCTGCCTCGTTACGACGCCCGTGTCCTGAGCCGTGCCTACGCCTGAGGGAAAAGGGCCAGCCTCGCTACGCGAGGGTGTGGCCTTCCCACGGCGTCCATACTACGGGTCTCGTGTCCATGTAACCCGCATAAGCCGGCCCTGACCCTTGGCACCTCGACTTCTCAGGACATGCATAGGTTGAAGCCTCCTTGGCACAGACATGAGATCACTTAGGGGAATCTTGTTGATATGCCAAACGAACATGGAGCATTGAATGGGAATTGATGAGGACCACCGAGTACGGAACACGTGCGCTGACACGGGGTGTACGGTTATGGAAAGAACAGAGGCACAACCCTATGATCTGCGTCTGAGGAGTAGAGGCGGTACGGACCTGTACGAAGAGTGGTGGTACCACTTGGACACCCCCGACCATGCGCCAGAGCCGACAGTACTATGTCCAAGGCCACGACTCTGACACCATCAGGGTGGAAACCATTACACCCTGAGCCACTACTTTATCAGAGTACCTATGTACGTCCCTGTGGTCCGGGACTTGTTTGTATCCTGGGGCAATAGAGCCTCCCCTATAAATAGGCTCCAACCCCTCAAGCTAAGGGGTTGGAAAACTGAATGTAAAAATGGGACTTATGAAATATATGCTTCTGGTTCTCATGCTTGCCTGAGTTTTCTCCTGTTGTTTAGAGTTCTTCCTATCTAATTCATAGCTTCTTATAGTATAGAGATTGAAGTTTTCTAACCATCAATCGTTGACGAGTTCTTACCGTCAACAGTTTGGCGCCGTCTGTGGGAACGTAAGCACCAAGCTACTGTTCTTCCATTACTTCCGGCAAGGAGAAATGTCAAGACGTTCGAAGCGACTCAGGGAGCCTTGAGAGGTGGAGGTCCACCTTACCGGAGTCCAACTGAAGGCCTCCATGACGGATCCACCTCCACCCCGAGACGCAGAGCTCCCAAGGGACCCTGAGGTTCACGATAATGGCAGGGAGGCCTCGTCACCGGCCTCCCCGCCTGGTGAGAATCCTCCAAGGACAACTACTGTACCACTCGGGAATGCCAACGAGTTCCCTCCTCCTAAACCGCTACAGATACTGAACTCCGGCCGGCAAGACCCGGGCCCCTCGACGGGTAGACATGATAAGCAACCCCGGGTCCATTCCGTGGGCTCGAGTGCTAAATCTCGTTTCTATGAAGAGGAGATTCATGAACTACACCGTAAAAACCAAAGACTGGAGACTACCCTGGAGAACATGCGGGAGGTGCTAAATGGCCTGGTGCAAGGAAAGTCGAATGTGACCCTGCCCAAGAGGGAAGAGAAGGGTCGGGAAACCACTGTCCCAGTAGGCGACGGGAGGACCAGGCACTCCACCAGTAACACCCCTAGGAGAGAAAGGCCGAAGTCGGAGGATGAGCCAGTGATATCTAAGACGCAAAGAGATGCTCCAGAGACCCGGGGGGAAGTGGGAACTATTTTCGGAGGTCCGGGGTTTGGAGGGGACTCCCGCAGAGGACGAGATCGGTATGCTAGAGAAGCCAGGCGAAGCCCACCACCCTATGTCATGAGTTTGGAACAACGACCCCCGAAAAGCTTCAAGGGAGAAAACGATTCGATCACCTTCACTGAGGAGGACGCACGGGGGGTACACTTTCCCCACAATGATCCGCTGGTGTTGACAGTTCAATTGGCGAACATGCGTGTGCATCGAGTCCTAGTGGACAACGGGAGCTCAGTGGACATCCTATATCGCCCTGCTTTGGAAAAGATGGGACTGGGCATTCGTCATCTGAAGCCCTGCCAGTCGTCCCTATACGGATTCACAGGGGACTCAGTACAACCCCTTGGAATGATCGAACTGACACTTACCATGGGGGAGCAACCCCAAAAAACTACAGTCATGTCTAACTTTGTTGTAGTAGATTGTGCATCAGCTTTCAACGCGGTATTGGGGAGACCCTCCCTGAAAGAGTTGAAAGCCATAACTTCAATATATCACTTGGTTGTCAAGTTCCCGACTCCAGGAGGGGTCGCAAGTATGAAGGGAGAACAGAAGGAGGCAAGGGAGTGTTACAACACCTCACTCCGCACGCCTGTAAAGCCGCGTGAGCCAATGGCCATGGTGGTACATGAGGCGCTATGTATGCCCACAGGGGGTCCACAGGAGCTGGACCCTCGGGTCGTGGATGAGTCAAGAGCAGCACCAGTGGAAGAAGTAGAGGAGGTTACAGTGACGGAAGAACCCTTAAGGAAATTGAAGATAGGGAGGAGCCTGCAAGGTGACGTGAAGGAGGAATTGATGAAATTTTTGAAAGATAATCAAGACGTGTTTGCATGGAGTCATGAGGACATGGTGGGCGTAGACCCCAGTGTGATGTGCCACCACCTGAACATCTCCCCAGAAGCAAGGCCCGTCAGGCAAAAGAGGCGGGCGCTAGACCCAACGAGATACGCAGCATTAAAGGAAGAGGTCGACAAGTTGAAGGCCAACGGGTTCATCCGTGAGTCTTTCTACCCTGTGTGGGTATCAAACCCAGTACTCGTGCCGAAGCCAAATGGGAAGTGGAGAACTTGCGTCGATTTCACGAACTTGAATAAAGCTTGTCCTAAGGAAAGCTTCCCACTTCCCAGGATAGATCAGCTAGTAGACGCGACAGCAGGACATGAGTTACTAAGTTTCATGGATGCCTACTCAGGATACAACCAAATCCCAATGAACCCGGCAGATGAAGAGCACACGTCATTCATTACAGACAAAGGGCTCTACTGTTACAAGGTGATGCCCTTCGGGCTCAAAAACGCAGGGGCCACCTATCAGAGGCTGGTGAATAAAATGTTCACCAATCAGATAGGAAGGAATATGGAGGTGTATGTGGATGACATGTTAGTGAAGACCAAAGAAGCAACGGAGCTCAACAAAGACCTTGGTGAGATGTTTGACACGCTAAGGAAATACCGGATGAAGTTGAACCCAGTCAAGTGCACCTTCGGGGTATCCTCAGGAAAATTCTTGGGCTTCATGGTCAATTCCAGGGGCATCGAAGCCAATCCTGACAAGATAAAGGCACTAATAGAGATGAGCTCGCCGAAGAATAAAAAGGAGGTGCAGTGCCTAACGGGAAGGGTAGCGGCCCTTAACAGTTTTATCTCCAGGTCCACTGACAAGTGCCTCCCATTCTTTGACATCCTCAAAGGGAGCAAAAAGTTCTCTTGGGATGAAAGATGCGAGGAAGCATTCGTCAAGTTGAAAGAGCACCTGGGGAAGCCACCCCTGTTAGCAAAGCCAGAGAAGGGCGAGAAGCTGTACCTGTACTTAGCAGTGTCTGAGCATGCCATCAGCGCAGCTTTGGTTAAGGGAGAGAAGAAGCAACAACAACCTGTATATTATATCAGCAAGCGTTTGGTGGACGCAGAGAGCCGGTATCCAGAGATCGAAAAATTGGCCTATGCGCTAGTGGTGGCTTCGAGAAAGTTGAGGCCTTACTTCCATGCACATACAATTGAAGTCCTAACAGATAGTCCGTTGAGACAGGTCTTACATAAGCCTGAGACTTCGGGGAGACTAATGAAATGGTCGATCGAACTAAGTCAATTTGATATTGTATACACTCCAAGGGCCTCCATCAATGGACAGGTGCTGGCAGATTTTATAGTAGAGCTCACCCATCAGCCGAATGAAGGAAGGAGTGAAGGAGGGGAGCTGTCTGTTATGGGGGAAGAACTAGGAGGTCTAGAGGAGTGGAGTTTCCACGTTGATGGGGCGTCAAATGAAGGAGGATCAGGAGCGGGCATCATGATGACTGGGCCCGAGGGACATAGAATGTATTGCGCAATCCGATTTGGGTTTGAGGCCTCCAATAATGAGGCAGAGTACGAGGCGCTCTTAGCTGGCCTGCGTTTGGCCCAGGAACTGAGAGTGACGCGCCTTCAAATCTTCAGTGACTCTCAGTTGGTGGTATGCCAAGTAAAGGGAGAATACCAGGCAAGGGGACCCAAGATGGCAGCATACTTGGAGAGGGTGAAGGGCTATCTGGGGCGGTTGGTGGCATATACTATAGAGCAAATCCCCAGAGAAAAGAACACCCATGCCGATGCACTCGCAAAGCTGGCATCCACCAAGGATAGTGATGTCTTAGAATCAATACCCGTGGAGTACTTACCAAAACCCAGCATCGAAGGCGCAGACGTGCACATGATTAGCGTCCCAAGGGAATCATGGACCGAGCCAATCAAGAGGTACCTAGAAGAAGGAACCTTGCCTGCGGATAAAAACGAATCCCGGAGATTGGTGTACAAGGCCGCAAGATACACCCTGGTAAATGGGGTCCTTTACAAAAGAGGATTCTCAATGCCACTCCTGCGGTGTGTAGAAGAAGAGGAGGCGTTGAAGGTGTTACAGGAGATACATGAGGGAGAGTGCGGAAACCACGAGAGCGGACCCTCCACGGCTAGGAAGGCCATGAGACAAGGATACTACTGGCCTTCCATGGAGAAGGATGCGCATGACTTTGCCACGAAATGCGACAAATGCCAGAGGCACGCCAATTACCCTCGGAAACCCCCAAGCGAACTGACCAGCATGACCAGCCCCTGGCCCTTCGCTATCTGGGGAATAGACTTAATCGGCGCTCTTCCTACAGGCAGGGGTGGAGCGAAGTACGCAGTAGTGGCGGTGGATTATTTCACTAAGTGGGTAGAAGCGGAACCCTTGTGAAGATAACCGCCAAGCACATCACCTCTTTCGTCAACAAATTCATTGTGTGTCGATATGGTGTACCCTACAAGATTATTTCCGACAATGGTACCCAGTTCGAGGGAGGAGCTTTCGATGAATATTGTAAGGAAAGAGGCATAAGGAGGAGCTTCTCCGCGGTTGTGCACCCCCAGGCCAATGAGCAAGTGGAGGCCATCAACAGGGTCCTTAAGAAGAACCTAAAGACAAAGCTGGAAAAGATGAAGGGAGCCTGGGCAGATGAGCTACCAAATGTGCTGTGGGCCTACAGAACCACCCCACGCACGACTACTGGGGAGTCCCCTTTCTCCCTGGCCTATGGGTGCGAGGCCGTGCTCCCAGTCGAGATGCGAGTCGAGTCCCACAGGGTACAGGCGTATGGAGACGAAGCCAACCATGTAGCCCTGGCCGAAAGCTTAGACATGCTGGAGGAGAAGAGAGAAAAAGCCCAAATGAGGGTGGCGGTATACCAGCAGCGCGCCGCAAGGTACTACAATTCGAGGGTGCGAGAGAGAACTTTCAGAGTGGGCGACCTAGTGCTAAGGAAAGTACTCCCAAATACACGAGACCCAGGCGAAGGAGTGCTGGGGGCGAATTGGGAGGGGCCCTATCAGGTGGCTCAGTGCATACCCCCGAACACTTACAAGTTGGCGCGCATGGACGACACCATCATACCCCGAGCATGGAACGCGGAACACCTGAGGAAATACTACCAGTAAGACTTCCACTCCCAACACAGGCAGTAGCTGTGTTTAGTTTGTCGCAGGATACGCTATCTCAGTAGACGAGAATCAAAGAGGTTACCTACATAACCCCCAAGTAAATGTAAGCCCTCTATATGCATGTCGTTGTAATCTGATTACTATAAATGAAAATGTTCACAACTTCACATGTGATTTTTTCTTTTTCATGCGAGCATCAACCGAACTGCCTGCGGAATTAAATCTCACCAAGCACTTGGGGGGTAGGACAGGAGGCATGAGCAAAAAAAAAAATAAAAAATAAAATAAAAATCTCTCCCTTATATTCAAAAGGATTAGCTACCCTTATGAATATCAAAGGAACGGTCTAAAAGGATGACCTCTAACTAAAAGCCGACACCCCAAGAGGTGAGGCCGTAAGGAGGGAATCGCCCAATAAGTCTAGATCGGCCATTAAGTCGGCTAGCCAAAAAGGGTCTTACAAGTGACCCTTGGAAAAAATAGTACTATGTATAAGGACGAGAAGGACGCTTCTCGCAAAAAATAACAAGCGCGCGCAATGAATATAAAAGGACCCCAACAGCCCAACGGGTTAATGTGTCCTTACAAGTATAATCAAGGTGCACCGGAAAGATTATCGCCATCAGATCAAAGAAAAATATGTGATCCACGAACAACAACACTAAGAAGAAACACAACTCCAAGCCACACTTCAGGATTCTTCGAGCGACGTTGGAAAAATTTCCAAGGCTAAGTCCCCCAAGGCCGGCCGTGCGTGTCAAGCAAGAAAAATAGAGAGAGTCTACAAACACACTTAAAAGTGTACTTATAGACTCGGGGGGAAGTGTAAATGTGGAATTTTTTCCTTGTGAATTCTATTCACGAGTGAAGCTCTATACTACGAGACATCCTGAAAGGGCATCACACGATGGTGAGGGAGTTGGGGTAAGAGAGTCACCCTCACTAGGCGAGGGACTCCGGCCACTGGCCAAATCAAACTTCACCCTCGCTATGCGAGGGTCCCCAGCTGGTCATCCGCGTGCGCCCCATTCCAGCAGGCATCAAGCCTCGTCTACACTCGGGAGAAGAAGGTCAGCCTCGCTACACGAGGCACCCTCGTTATGCGAGGGTGAGGCTTCGTGGTGGCATCCACGCCCCTAGCCTCGCGACGCTGCACCCGGGGGAAGGAAAGGCAGCCTCGCTATGCGAGGGTGCTGCCTCGTTACGACGCCCGTGTCCTGAGCCGTGCCTACGCCTGAGGGAAAAGGGCCAGCCTCGCTACGCGAGGTACCCTCGCTATGCGAGGGTGTGGCCTTGCCACGGCGTCCATACTGCGGGTCTCGTGTCCATGTAACCCGCATAAGCCGGCCCTGACCCTTGGCACCTCGACTTCTCAGGACATGCATAGGTTGAAGCCTCCTTGGCACAGACATGAGATCACTTAGGGGAATCTTGTTGATATGCCAAACGAACATGGAGCATTGAACGGGAATTGATGAGGACCACCGAGTACGGAACACGTGCGCTGACACGGGGTGTACGGTTATGGAGAGAACAGAGGCACGACCCTATGATCTGCGTCTGAGGAGTAGAGGCGGTACGGACCTGTACGAAGAGTGGTGGTACCACTTGGACACCCCCGACCATGCGCCAGAGCCGACAGTACTATGTCCAAGGCCACGACTCTGACACCATCAGGGTGGACACCATTACACCCTGAGCCACTACTTTATCAGAGTACCTATGTACGTCCCTGTGGTCCGGGACTTGTTTGTATCCTGGGCCAATAGAGCCTCCCCTATAAATAGACTCCAACCCCTCAGGCTAAGGGGTTGGAAAACTGAATGTAAAAATGGGACTTATGAAATATATGCTTCTGGTTCTCATGCTTGCCTGAGTTTTCTCCTGTTGTTTAGAGTTCTTCCTATCTAATTCATAGCTTCTTATAGTATAGAGATTGAAGTTTTCTAACCATCAATCGTTAACGAGTTCTTACCGTCAACACCTTTGATCAACCTAGAACTAGTGTGGGCTGGTTCTCAACACATGAGATAGAGATCTAGAAAAGAAGAAGAGATAGTGGCTAAGAAAGGATTAGAGTGTCTAGGTTTTCACTTACTCAATGAATCAACTGAGATTGAATTATGAAAACTCTAGATATCATATTCCTTATATAGACAACTTAATGGGCTTTACTTAAATTTAAATTTAAATTTTGAATTAATTAAAATAATAAACAAAAAGATAAAATCATTGGGCTCCCACAAATGGACTTGGGCCCAATACCTTTATTTTGAATTTAAATCACAATTGGGCCTAAATTCAAAACCTTTTATTTATTTATTTATTTTAATTAATTAATTAAATCCTTATTCAAATTAACTAATTATAATTTGAAACCTGATTTAATTTTATTTATTTATATTGACACCAATTTATCAATATTAATAAATTTACCCAAAGATTCTCTTCTATTTTCTAAATCTCATATCTCTATAAATTTTCCAAAATTGACCTAGTCAACTTTAAAAAATCATAATTGATAATTAAATCAATTAATTGAGACATTCTAGATGATTTACTCAAAGGTGATGCAGGGACCATGGATCCATGAAATCAAGCTCCAATAAGTTACCGTGAATTTATTTACGAATAATTTCACTACCTTATTAATTCCTCGTGACTCCACTATAGACTTGGAATTGAACTCTTGAATTCATAGAATGCATTTTCCAAACCATAAATACATTATCCATTGTTATAACCATTACAGTTAGTCAATCCTCTATCGATGACTTACTAACAAGCTGGGTGAAATTACCGTTTTACCCCTCATCAGTATTTTATCCTTAACTCCCACTAAGTTCCTTATAAATGATATTTCCGTGAACTTAATCACAGAAATGAGATCTCAATCATTTAACATTTTGAACAAAGCAATTAAGGAAATCATCTTTTCACTTCTCATAAAAAAGTTATAGATTTCATACCTATGAATAATACTCCCACTCAATTACATTATTAAATCTCCAAGATGTAAGTATGGGCTAGACTGTAGGGTAAGCCGATAACGAACAAGTCAAAAGATTTAAATAATATAATTAGCAGAATATTATCACTGAGAATTAAGATCAACTTAACCTATGGTTAACATTGTGACATTGATTAGATTCGATAACAACGCTACTTATTTATCAATCAATAATCAATATCTGTCCTAGTCCGATGTAACCAAATACATCTGATCATATCTACTTGGTCAATGCCTTGGACAAGACATCACACTCCTAATGTGTAAGTAGATCATATCGTAGATTTCCTAATCAGTGAAAATCCAATGCACTGATCTAATCTAGGACTTGTTCTTTTGAACATATAATTATAACTATAATCCACTGTGACCTAGTCACTATAATTGTAACTATCCATATGTTCAGGATTTTATGAATGTTTGTATTAATTAAATAAACATGTAATAAAACAAGCGAACAATGCAATTGAATAAACAAAATTTTATTGATAATAATAATGTGTTACATAAGAAATATGGTTTTATTAATGGCATAAAACCCAACAGTTCGTTGAACCGCCTTAGCACCACGGCGCTGGGTAGTTTATGCCACAGTGCGTCTCCAGGGAAATGCCTTAGGATGCTCTATGACTTGTAGAGGTTCGCGGTGCCTCTGAGGAGAGCCATGGCTCAAATAGAGAACATTGGCCAATTAAGGATTTTAAGCTCGAGAACTCAAACTTAAAGGCTTGGGAAGGATTCTACTACCTGGTTTAGTAGAATTCGAAATCTTGAAGGCTAGAAATACACCTTGAAACTCTTAAATGGTCTAAGTGATTGATGGTTACCTTTAATTCTTGTGACTATGTTATACTGCTAGGGCTCAGGGATAGGGATCATGCTCGGGATTTCCATACGCTATCTACTTGGGACTTGAGGTAAGAAAAATGTCTATGCACGTAGAGCAGGGCATGACTCGATTATCTGTGTTGTTATTGTGCTTAGTGTTATGTGTAAATGTTTGTAACTATTATGTCATATATGTGTTTGTGACTGAACGACAAGGACCAGGAACGGCAAGGGCTTGGATCGGCAAGGGTCAGGATTGGCAATAAGCATCTTGAATGCAGGTCATTATGGCAAGGCTATCTAAGGGTGTTGTACTCACCCGCTCGGTTAGGACCGTGAACTTAGTGCCTGGTAACGCACCTTTACCAACTAAGGCCATTGTTTAATCTTGCACAAGAAACAACATCTCCATATGAGGATTCAATGGGAGAGACAATGTTCTCTTTGACACCTTTAAATTTAGCTTCAGTGTCTACCCCATTCCTAAAAACTTGTACTAAAATATATATTATTTTATATATGTACATGACCACAAACAAAATCATCCATTATATATGTACATGACCACAAACAACATTATTATTATTATTATTATATGTGTACATGAACACAAATAAAATCATCCATTATTATTGAGGTTTGTCTTTATGGTCGTCTAACTAGAATTGCTCAAAGTAACTCGAGAAAGAGCAATCTCATATATATCTAATTTTAAAACGTGTAATAGCTAAATATATACCTTCAAGTTAATCACTAATTATGACACTAGACAGGAAGTAGAAACTCATAATTCAAATATAGCTATAATCACTACAGGAATTTTGATATTTAATTACAGATGTTAATAACATGTTTAATCACTACAGGAACCTCCGTTATCGACTCAAGCTCAACCCTGACCCTCTTGGTCACTCGGAAAAAAGGGCTAGTCTCAGTTGGAGTCGACCTTTGTTGGGTGTGAACAAAGCTAAACATATATGAACCTGCAAAAGAAGATCAAATATTAGCGGGATATCAAATATAGACGAAACATAAGGTAAAGACAATAAAAGTGTCGAACCTTTTGAATGAGATTCGAGTTCAAACGTGGCTTCATCAAAATCATTTGAAGCAAGCAATGAGTGCACGGATGCACCCACCTTATCACCCTCATGTCCAGCTAGCACGGGCAAAGAGGGTACCTCCTCGATATGAATAGGTCACGAGGAGTCTATGACGTTCACAGGCTCGAGACGATCTTCATCTGAAACATCGGCAATAGTAGAAGGAAATAGCCCGACCTTCCTAAGGTTCTCTGAAGTAACGAGGGTCTTGACATTCTTCTCCTTAGGGGTCATGGCAATCAACGCGTTAGCCCTAACATTCATAGCCTAGGTCGGGAACGGTCTATAAAAAGGCTCGACGTGTTTAAATTTGGAGTAGTTGGCCTCTGCATCCTTAGTGAAGAAATAGTTGTCGGAATATCTAAACACCTCTCCAGATATCTCTTCCAAGAAGGTTTCGATACCCTCGCTCGTATAATGGTGGAAGTGGAAGTACCCCGAGTTGCATTGAGAAGGGTTCATGTTCAGATCAAATAAGTAGTGGATCTCATGAAGGGCTGGAGCAGCCCATTTTCTACGATGATAGATAATGTGCAACGCAAATAACACCAAGATCGCGTTGGGAGCCAGCTGAGAGGGACTAATACCAAAATAATATGCCACGCTCTGGAAGTATGGATGAAGAGGAAGTAGGGCACCAGACTTGATGACAGAGCATGTCCAGGAGCACATACCAAAAGGCGGGTTCTCAGCTCTATCATCTGGACTAGGGATAATAATAGAAATGTCAAAGGTCTTCCTTAAGTTCTTTACCTTTTCTTCGGTCATGTCAGAGGTGGCTCCCTTGAACCAAACCACCTCGTAATCAGCATGGCAAAGCTTCTCAACCAGTTTCCATATGATCTCACTGGCAAAGGTGGCCCCAGAATCTGATTAATGGAACTCTTTTTGTTGTCTCTTCTTCTGCTGCGCAGCTGGCGATACTGTCTTGCTCTTGGGAGAATAGTGAACCACCTTGGGCTGAAACCTGTTAATAGAATGCTGCTAAGGATGAATAGCCTGGTGATGAGAGCCCTCGGTATATTCTCACTGAGAAGAAGAGTAATGGGGGACCCGACTGGTATCCCGATGCAAAGGGCGTTGCAAGGAGTCTTACTGACCGTACACACTCCGTTGAGAAGAATGACTTCGGTGAGATATACCTTGAGAGCCACGGGGAGTACTATGTTGAGAAGAGATCTAAGAAGAGCCAGGCAAAGAGCCCTGAGTGATGTGCCTGGAAATATGAGTATTATCTTCGGAGGGTTGCTGGGTTGTTTATTTTACTCTCTCCATTGGGCTATACCTTTCCAAGAAATCTTTCTCACTAAATAAATATAAAGTGGAGCGAAGGAAAATCCTTTTCACCCTTTCCAAGAACTCTTGTGGAGTACACTTGCTTACAGACTTATCTGACGAAGAGGAGTTGGACATCTGCAACAAAGGAAAAACAAAGAGTAAAGTTAGTACATCAGCATAATGAAGTCAATTTCTGGGGGCATATCCATTAACTAAGGAGCAAAATTTAAGAAACCGAAGAAAAAAAATTAGGGTTACGGGTGGTCGGCCTATGGTTGGCAGACCACCCTAGATCTTGGATCCCTAGAAATCGCCCAGGGAGTATGGTGGTTGGCCTATGCTAATTTTTTGGCCAACCACCCAGGACTGGGAACCCTAGGGGTGGTCGGCCCATGATGGAAGCCCTAGGGGTGGTCAACCCATGATAAACTTCACAAGCCTAGAAATCGCACAAGGCAAGGGAAAACCTAGGGGTGGTCGACCCATGATGAAATTTACAAACCTGGAAGTCTCCTATGCCTAGATCTGAAACCCTAGAAGTCGCCTATGCCTAGATGTGAAGCCCTAAAAATAGCCCAACCCTAATTTTTATAAGCCTAGAAATTGCCCAAGCTAGTGAATCTCAAGAGTGGTCGGCCTAGGTTAGGGTTTTACAAGCCTAGAAATTGCCCAGGCTAGTGAATCTGAAGGTGGTCAGCCTACTGACCTCTAAACCCTAAAGCATCATGCTGAAAGACGCAAGGATCAAGCAATTTTTTTTTATTAAAAACATGTTTTTGGTTCAGACAAGTCAGGTGTTGTGAATTAAAGCAGAGCAAAGCAAGAGATTCATATAGATTTATCAAAGATTCAAAGTATTTCTACTAAATCTAAACACATTTAAACTAAATGATGTGAAGATGAGGAGAAAATACTTACCCAAGTGCAGATATACAAAGTTGATGAAGAATTGGATAATCACGCTCAGAATACCCTACAGTCTAGGTGCATGGGTCTGAGAATGTGATGAGTGAGTCTCTACTTATAGCCTCTCAGGCTAACCATATTTTTAGGAATTCAAAATCCTTAAAATATCTAGTATTGTTAAAAATTAATTTTCTTGAAAAATATCTTATATTTTTTGGAATTCAAATTCCTTGAAAAATATTTTGTATTTTTAGGAATTAATATCCTTGAAAAATATATTATATTTTTAGGATTTCAAAACTCCTTGAAAAATATATTATATTTTTAGGACTTCAAAATTCCTTGAAAAATATACTAGATTTTTTAGGAAATTAATTTTCCTTGAAAAATATAATTATTTTTAGGAACTACAATTATCCTTGAAAATTTTGTGTTGAGCAAATTTTTGATTGTTGATAAAAGTACTACGTAATGTCCTGAGGGGTTTTACTGTTAGAGTACTGCTACAATATGTTTCTCGAGCTAGGTCAAGTTTACCGTAATTTTGAACACATTACGATAAACTTGGAGGGAAAATTTTATCCCTCAAAAATCAAGAGATGACATGGCGAATGAGAAAGCAGCATGTGGCATCACAAGTTAGGGAAAAATGACAAAGTATTGAAAAAACACCAATGAGCAAAAAAGATAGGTCCAGGATTTATAGGGAAGTCAACCAGGTCTAAACCCCTGAGGTGTGGTCGGCCTGACCCTAGGCCCTAGGGGTGGTCGGTCTGACATGCTCAAGAGCCACATGAGTGGTCGGCCTAAACTCCCAAATACACTTCACTGGATAAAGTTCACGCTCGTTCAAGTTGAGATCAACAGGCCTAGCACCCAGATAATCAGCAGGCCTAGCACCAAGAGGATTAACAGGCCTAGCACATAGAGGATCAACAGGCCTAGCACCCAAGCTCTAAAGGGTCATCGGGTCTAGCACCTAAGTCTCATGGACCAACCGATACTTAGCATTTTCCCAAAGGTTTCAATAATGCATCATCAACCACAATCTAGAGAAAGAACAAGAAGACCCATGATCTCATAATCATGGGGAGGTGGACATGTATCTCCACTACCCAATAACGGTGTACCAAACCACGATCTCCAATATTACTGATCATGTAACAACCCCTGGGTACCATAAATAAGGACCCAGGGCTTCATAAAGGGGGATCTTTCTTGGAACGATTTTGAGAGAGATATTTTCTGGGGATAAACTCTGGGCAAATTGGTGACGAGTGAATACTTCAGTTCATCTGTGTAATTTTCTTTCAGGTGATTCAATACATGTGCATCCTAATTTTAGCACGAGTCTTTTATTCAGCTCGTGTACAACTGGCATGTAAAGGCACGGAAAAAAATGGCCAATGAATCCGTGTATTCTCCGCGAAGACAGCACGATCCCCAAGGTGATGGCACGAGTTGGGGTGTATAAAGCGATAAGCACGAACTTATAATATGTATAAGGAATAACATCAATGGCATGAGCTCATGGTGTATTCAACTCGGGGCACGCTAAAGACCTGGCATGTCCTTGGATCCCTGGACCAACCGATACTTAGCATTTTCCCAAAGGTTTCAATAATGCATCATCAACCACAATCTAGAGAAAGAACAAGAAGACCCATGATCTCATAATCATGGGGAGGTGGACATGTATCTCCACTACCCAATAACGGGGTACCAAACCACGATCTCCAATATTACTGATCATGTAACAACCCCTGGGTACCATAAATAAGGACCCAGGGCTTCATAAAGGGGGATCTTTCTTGGAACGATTTTGAGAGAGATATTTTCTGGGGAGAAACTCTGGGCAAATTGGTGACGAGTGAATACTTCAGTTCATCCGTGTAATTTTCTATCAGGTGATTCAATACATGTGCATCCTAATTTTAGCACGAGTCTTTTATTCAGCTCGTGTACAACTGGCATGTAAAGGCACGGAAAAAAATGGCCAATGAATCCGTGTATTCTCCGCGAAGACAGCACGGTCCCCAAGGTGATGGCACGAGCTGGGGTGTATAAAGCGATAAGCACGAACTTATAATATGTATAAGGAATAACATCAATGGCATGAGCTCATGGTGTATTCAACTCGGGGCACGCTAAAGACCTGGCGTGTCCTTGGATCCCTGAAAACCTGGACACGTTATATAATCGTGCATGGTCAAACATGGCATGTCCGCGGATCCCTGAAAACCCGAACACGTAATATAATCGTGCATGGTTAGGCAGGGCATGCCCACATATCCCTGAGGATCCAGGGTCAGTTTTATTTCCTAATCAGACCATGCCTTAGGAAAAATTGGAATATTTATAATAAGTGTAATACAGATAAAAATTGGTGTTAAGTCACCTGATGACCCCAAGACCTGTCTAATGATTTTCTCTATAAATACTGAGATCTTGGATAGAGGGAGGGGGAATTATTCTGTAATACTAAAATTCTGTCAAAATTCAAAGAGAAAAATAGTAATAACATAGACTCGTGGACTAGGTGGATTTTAACCACGTAAAAAAGACGAGTGTTCTTGGGAATTTCCTTTCGAGAATTCTTGAGAGTCCTTTTCTTATTACGGTTTATCATTAAGCACTAATTCATCCCAATTATTTTCTTAATTCACTGTTGGTGAAAAAACCGCGTCAACAGTTTGGTGCTTTCATTGAGAGTTGCAGATTAGTGCTTTCATCAAAATCCCAATCAAAGTTCATCATGGTGGTCACTCAATCGAGGCACATCAATGAGATGGAACAACCTAGTGGGCAAGAGGCTCACCATGTTGCTGTTTCCAGTGAGCATAGCCCTAAAATCCAACAATGATCGGGAAAGCAACCGATGGGCCACGACGACACTGGGAGTTCAGCGTCATTGCTGCCGAATCCAAACCCAGATTACTTTACTACGGTAGAACTGGAAAAATGCAGTTAAGAAGCCATTTGGCCAAATCAAACAAGCAAATCGAGGAGGTTTTGGCTCGGCTACCCCCTCTTGCAACCGACGTTAATGTAAGAAAGAGGCAAAGTGGGTCTCATAAGTCCCGCAGGAATGACCGATCCAAACCAAGTTGGTCAGGCAGAACTGCCACCCCAAGTTATGCACCCATGGCACAAGATCACCAAAATGCTCAGCCTAATGGCCCTCTAAGGGGTCATAGACAAGTCAGTCGGTCAGTTAGGACCTTGACCCCAAGTTCAGTATCACCGTCGTATGCGCCTGGAAACGCCCATGGCAACCCATGGGGAAGGTCCGGGCAAGCTCGCAAAGACAGCATGTTCCAGCCAACCCTCCTACGCACGATCAGATCGCCACACGCAGAGAGTTAGAAATGGTGGAACAGAATGACTGCGAGCTAATTTGGTTCGTCCTGGTGGGACAAGAATTTCCTCTCTTGTTAGGCATCCCCCATCACCCATAAGACATCCAACAACGCCTCGTTCTGTGCAAAATGTTCCTACTTATGGGGACAACAGGAGAAATCCTCCTCTTGCTACCCCTACTTATGCCCTACAGACACGCGTCAATGATCCAGATCCTCAGCCTCAACCACGAGCACTGAGTTTCGCTAGTGGGAGTTATTGGACTGGGAGCCATCGAAGTGGTAGGTCCAATGCGGAACTGAGAAATCACCTGAGTTCAGCTCAGAGCCCTTGGTTCGATCCACAGCCTGATCTACGAGATTGCCTAAACTCACAAAGGAGAAATTCAATCCAAAACGAAGGAGCCAGTTACACTCGTCAAGAGGGAGGTCCTTCTGAAGTACGTGATAATGGGAATGTCCCACCAAACCAAGCTCGAACTTGGAGGGACAACAACCCGCCAAACGCGTACGGTAGGACAGGAGTTGTTGAATAGCCCCAGAATAACCAAGGAATCAAAGACCAAACCCTTGAAAGGTTAGCCCAAATGGAGCAGCTGATGAAAAGACTCCTATCAGAAAAGGAAAAAGATGAATATGATTCAGGGGATGAGCTCGAGTTTTTCGCCCCAAACATTGCGGCAACTGCATACCCGTTGGGTTTCAGGATGTCCCATTTATCAAAATTTGATGGAGATGGAGATTCGTCTGACCACTTTGGGATGTTCAACACCCTGATGATGGCCCACAACATCGGGCCTGAGCTAAGGTGCCTAATATTCCCCTCGACTCTGATCGGGGCGGCTAGGCAATGGTTCAAACAGTACAAAAAACACTCTATCAGCTCGTGGAAGAATTTCTCTACTAATTTCAAGAGATCTTTCAAGGCTTCTCAGAGAGCTCGAATTAAGGCCGAATCCCTTGCAAATGTAAAGCAATAGCCCGGAGAACCTTTGAAAGCATACCTAAGTAGGTTTTCCAACGTTGTCGCACGAGCTAGAGATGCCGACGAGAGTTCTAGGCTCATGGAAATGAGGACGGGAATCCTTGTGGGAGGCGACCTATGGCAGGAACAACAAAGAAAGGGAGATAACACTGTGAATCAGTTCCTAAACCAAGCTCAAAGGTGGATTAACCTAGAAGAGGCGCGAGCTTCTGTTGCAGGAACCAGGCAAGCCCTTGTTCAACCCGTTGGAGCAGCAACAAATGTGGCTGGTGCTACAGCTCAAACTGTTGCCTAGAATAACCAAGGGGGTGATAAAAGAAAGGGAAATGATGAGGGCGACTATAGCGGGTTAAAGAAAAACAAATCTATGGAGAAGTTTAAACCGGTCTATGCAACTTATACCAACATCACGGATACTAGAGAGCGCATCTTCTTGGAAAATGTTGGTCGCCTTCCGTGGAAGAAACCAGAGTCGTTAAAGAATCAAAGGGCAAAGAGAGATCCCCTGAAATTTTGTCGATACCACAATGTTATCGGTCATAATAATGATGACTGCAGCCAACTAAAGGATGAGATCGAAACTCTCATCAGGGCAGGACCCTTGGCTCAGTACACCCGGGATTGAGTAACTTCCAGACAGCCCACTGGACAAAACATTCCATCAGCTCTGGAGGCTCCAATGAATCAAAATAGAGCTCAGGTGAATCAAGACAACCCTCCTTCAATAACGGGAGGAGATATAGCAACCATTTCTGGAGGTCCTCATCTGGCAGGCACGAGCAGAGGTGCCCAGAAGAGGTATATCAACGAGCTAAAATCCCACAACGGAGTGGAATTTTTTTCGGGGCTGCGATCATCAAAGCATCAGCGAATGGAGAAGCAACCAATCACTTTTACGAAGGAAGATGCCACTCATGTCCAGTTCCCACATAACAACCCTCTAGTCATAACGGTCCAGCTCGCCAACCGGAGAGTTAGGAGGACACTAGTAGATAATGGGAGTTCTGTGAATCTACTCCTTAGGTCAACCTTAGAAAAAATGGGGTTGTCTGTAACAAACCTGAAGGCAACCTCCATGATTCAGTATGGATTCTTTGGTGAGGGGTCAGCGGTGTTGATGCTCCTAATCTCATCGATAGAAAGCATGAGGCCGAGGCAAGGCCCTTGGGCCACCGTCGTTTCGGGAAGCCATCGCACCATCACAACACAAGTCTGGGTTCGGCTCTCATAGAGTCGATGCCAAGTGGCCTCGCTTGGCCTCGCCAGCCCATACTGCCTAAAGGGCCTCGCGAGATGCCTAGGCCACGCCACACAAGTGGCCTCGCGAGACGCCTAGGCCACACTCCTCAAGTGGCCTCGCGAAAGGCCTCGACCACGCCACACAAGTGGCCTCGTGAGATGCCTAGGCCACATCCCTCAAGTGGCCTCGCGAGAGGCCTTGGCCACGCCACACAAGTGGCCTCGCGAGACGCCTAGGCCACGCCACACAAGTGGCCTCGCAAGAGGTCTCGGCCACGCCACCCAAGTGGCCTCGCGAGACACCTAGGCCACGCCGCACAAGTGGCCTCGCGAGACGCCTAGGCCACATCCCTCAAGTGGCCTCGCAAGAGGTCTCGGCCACGCCACCCAAGTGGCCTCGTGAGACACCTAGGCCACGCCGCACAAGTGGCCTCGCGAGACGCCTAGGCCACATCCCTCAAGTGGCCTTGCGAGAGGTCTCGGCCACGCCACCCAAGTGGCCTCGTAAGACGCCTAGGCCACATCCCTCAAGTGGCCTCGCGAGATGCCTAGGCCACGCCTCCCAAAGTGGCCTCGCGAGTCTCGGCGCCCCTGGCCTCATGAGGGCCACATCCACAACGCACTCGACCCTGTGAATAGCTAGGGAGCCACGTCCTCAAGGGGGTCGCAAGGAGAGCGTCTCGCCACGCATCCTTAGACATCTTCCAGGGCCACATGTCTATCGCTCAGACTCGTGAGTGACCTCAGGAGGTTTTGGATATCCCATACCAAGGACCCAAGACCTCCACCTCACACCAAGGGTCCCATTCCTTACACCTCAAGATCCCTCTGCTTAGGAGATCCAATACAAGTCGAATGGGGGGTGTTTGTACGACCAAGTACTAAGTACGGGTACCAGTGCCAGTGAGATTGCTGGGGTAAGGATCATGGTCCGTACGGCCATAGGTCAGAGCCGACACCACTACCTCCTGCGCCACTACGCCTGCCACCACGCATCAGACATGGGTACAGACAAGTAGTGGAGACACCCTCCTGACACCTACTCCTGTACGGGTTGTACAACCACGACCTCTGAAGCCACTCCCCTGACACAGTACGTACGTCCCACTTGGTCCCCTGGACCACTATGTACCTAAGGCCATTAGAGCCTACTATAAAATGAACTCTAAGACCACCTGATGGGGGGTTGGAAATTTTACTGTAGCAGAGGCTTAAGTGTGAATGAAAGATTGAATTCCCCATTATTGTTCTATCATCGTTCTTGAGTTATTGTTCAAGTTTTTACAGCTTTCCAATTAGTGATCTTGATTTGACAATTTTTCCAACTTAACTTAGTTGACGAGTTCTCACCGTCAACAGTTTGGCGCCGTCTGTGGGAAAGTTAGTTTCAAGCTACTGTTCCACCATTGTTTCCGACAAGAAGAAGATGCCAAGACGCTCGAAGCGACTGAGGGAGACGCAGGAGGTAGAAGTTCACCTAAACGGAGTCCAGCTGAAGGCCTCCATGAAGGACGCTCCTCCACCCAGGGACGTGGAGCCCCCGAAAGACCCTTAGGTTCACGGAGGTGATAGGGTGGCCTCATTGCCAGCCGCTCCACCTGGAGAGAGTCCTCCAAGAGCACCACCGGCACACGCTGATGAGTTCCCTCCTCCAAAACCGCCGCAGGCACCGAATTCCGACCGGCAAGACTTGGGCCCTTCTGCCCGTAGGCATGACAAACACCCCCGGGTCCACTCCGTGAGCTCGAGTTCGAAGTCCCGGTTTTACAAAGAGGAGATACGTGAGCTCCACCGTAAAAACCAAAGGTTAGAAACTACTTTAGAAAACATGCAAGAGGTCCTTAACGGCCTGCTGCAAGGTAAGTCCAGCATAACCTTGCCTAAGAGAAAGGAGAAGGGCATGGATGGGGTGGAGACCACTGTGCCGGTAGATGATGGAAGAACCCGACATTCAACTAGCAACACCCCCAGCGCAAAGCAACATGATCACCCCGAACCGCCTAAGCAGGCCCAGAAGCCAGCGTCGAGGACCAACGCTGCCCCTCGCCATGAGGATGAGGTCACCTCCAAAAGAACACCCCCAGATTTGCGGGAGGAGCTCAATAAGAAGAGGGCGAGCAAAGGGACCACGCCCCCTGCGGCGCCTCGAGAAGGCAAGGGAAAGGCGGATCCTAACCCGTCAACTTTGAGAGACACTCTCAGCAAAAGGAGGCAGGACCTAGACACGGAGATGCGGAGCTTGCGGAGCAAGATCGTCACCGCATCGGGCGGCCAGGCCTTTGAGGAAGACTTCGACCATGAGTCGCCCTTTGTGAGAGAAATTCAGGCAATCCGGCTCCCTGCCAATTTTAAGGACCCCAATATGACCCCTTACGAAGGGAACACGGATCCAAAATACCACCTGGATGCATTTAATGATCTGATGAAACTGAGGGGGATCGGAAGTGGCGCCAGGTGCCATTGCTTCGCTGTTACTCTGAAAGGACCCGCCGACAAATGGTTCAAAAGGCTAAGGCCAGGGTCCATCAGGTCCTGGCAGCAGTTCTCTGACGAATTCCTCCAACAGCACCATGCCGTGCGGGACTACACGATGCTAGGTACCAGCCTGGCCAACGTGAAGCAAGGGGAGAAGGAGAGCCTGAAGAGCTACATTCACCGGTTTAATATGGAGGCCGCAAAAGTGGGGAGCCTAACGCGCCGGGAGTTAAAAATTTCCATTACCGCTGGGGTGCTCCCAGGAAGCAAGTTGTGGGACAACATGTTAAAAATAGAAGTCATCGACTTGGATGACTTCTATGAAAGAGCACAGAAGTACATCCGTGTGGAGGATGGCCACGCAAACCTGAAGGCAGGGAAGGAGGAGCCCCACGCGAAGCCCCCAACTAACGACGGGTCGAATGTAGCAAAGAAGAAAAGGACGTACGATGGGTCGAGGGAAGATCAGCAGAGGAAGACCAAGCGAGGGGGTGATCACAGGCCAACGGCCTATACTTATTATACGAACCTCACAGACACCAGGGAGCATATTTACATCACCAACGAAAATCGAGTGCCTTTCAAGAAGCCCCCACCAATGAGGAAGGATCGGTCCAAGAGGGACCCCAGTAGATATTGCCAATACCACAAGGACATCGGACACACCACGGCAGAGTGTATCCATCTGAAGGAGGAAATTGAGGAGCTTATCCGCCGGGGGCACTTGGGCCGCTATGTCAGGAGAGAAAAGCAAAGGCCGGAGGGCGAGCCCACAGCACCCCAGGCGCAAGAGCGAGCCCCAGAAATACAGGGGGAGGTCCGAACCATTTTTGGAGGTCCAGGATTTGGGGGAGACTCTTGGAAGGGGCGAGATAGATATGCGAGAGAGGCTCGGCGAAGTCCGCCTCCTTGCGTCATGAGTTTAGAACAACGACCCCCGAAGAGTTTCAAGGGGGAAAACGACTCGATAACGTTCACTGAGGAGGACGCACGGGGAGTACACTTTCCCCACAATGATCCGCTGGTGTTGACAGTCCAATTGGCAAATATGCGTGTGCATCGAGTCCTAGTGGATAATGGGAGCTCGGTGGACATCCTATATCGCCCTGCTTTGGAGAAGATGGGACTGGGCATTCGTCACCTGAAGCCCTGCCAGTCGTCCCTATACGGATTTACCGGGGATTCAGTGCAACCCCTTGGAATGATCGAATTGACACTTACCATGGGGGAACAACCCCGGCAGACTACAGTCATGTCTAACTTTGTTGTAGTAGACTGTGCATCAGCTTTCAACGCGGTATTGGGGAGACCCTCCCTGAGAGAATTGAAAGCCATAACTTCAATATATCACTTGGTTGTCAAGTTCCCGACTCCAGGAGGGGTCGCAAGTATGAAGGGAGAACAGAAGGCGGCGAGGGAGTGTTACAACACCTCACTCCGCACGCCTGTAAAACCGCGTGAGCCAATGGCCATGGTGGTACATGAGGCGCTGTGTATGCCCACGGGGGGTCCGCAGGAGCTGGACCCTCGGGTCGTGGATGAGTCAAGAGCAGAACCAGTGGAAGAAGTAGAGGAGGTTACGGTGACGGAAGAACCATTAAGGAAATTGAAGATAGGGAGAAGCCTGCAAGATGATGTGAAGGAGGAGTTGACGAAATTTTTGAAAGACAAACTAGACGTGTTTGCATGGAGTCATGAGGACATGGTGGGCATAGACCCCAGTGTGATGTGCCACCACCTGAACATCTCCCCAGAAGCAAGGCCTGTCCGGCAAAAAAGGCGGGCGCTAGACCCCACAAGATACGCAGCGTTAAAGGAGGAGGTTGACAAATTGAAGGCCAACGGTTTCATCCGTGAGTCTTTCTACCCTGTGTGGGTATCGAACCCAGTACTCGTGCCGAAGCCGAATGGGAAGTGGAGAACTTGCGTCGATTTCACGAACTTGAATAAAGCTTGTCCTAAGGACAGCTTCCCGCTTCCCAGGATAGATCAGCTAGTAGATGCAACAGCAGGACATGAGTTACTAAGTTTTATGGACGCCTACTCAGGATACAATCAAATCCCAATGAACCCGGCAGATGAAGAGCACACGTCATTCATTACAGACAAAGAGCTATACTGTTACAAGGTGATGCCCTTCGGGCTCAAAAACGCGGGAGCCACCTATCAAAGGCTGGTGAATAAAATGTTCGCCAATCAAATAGGAAGGAATATGGAGGTGTATGTGGATGACATTCTAGTGAAGACTAAGGTAGCAGTAGAGCTCAACAAAGACCTTGGTGAGATGTTTGACACGCTCAGGAAATACCGGATGAAGTTGAACCCAGTCAAGTGCACCTTCGGGGTATCCTCAGGAAAATTCTTGGGCTTCATGGTCAATTCCAGAGGCATCGAGGCCAATCCTGACAAGATAAAGGCACTCATAGAGATGAGCCCACCAAAGAATAAGAAGGAGGTGCAGTGCCTAACAGGAAGGGTGGCGGCCCTTAATAGGTTCATCTCAAGGTCCACCGACAAGTGCCTCCCATTCTTTGACATCCTCAAAGGGAGCAAAAAGTTCGCTTGGGATGAAAGATGTGAGGAAGCATTTGTCAGGCTGAAAGAGCACCTGGGGAAGCCACCCCTGTTAGCAAAGCCAGAGAAGGGCGAGAAGTTGTACCTGTACTTGGCAGTGTCTGAGCATGCCATCAGCGCAGGCCTGGTTAAGGGAGAGAAGAAGCAGCAACAACCCGTATACTATATCAGCAAGCGTTTGGTGGACGCGGAGAGCCGGTATCCAGAGATCGAAAAACTGGCCTATGCGCTAGTAGTGGCGTCGAGGAAGTTGAAGCCTTACTTCCATGCACATACGATTGATGTCTTAACAGATAGTCCTTTGAGACAAGTCTTACATAAGCCAGAGACTTCGAGGAGACTAATCAAATGGTCGATTGAGCTAAGTCAGTTTGATATTGTATACACTCCAAGGGCTTCCATCAATGGACAGGTGCTGGCAGATTTTGTAGTATAGCTCACCCATCAGCAGAATGAAGGAAGGAATGAAGAAGGAGAGCAGCCTGTTACGGAAGAGGAGCTAGGAGGTTCAGAGGAGTGGAGTTTGCACGTTGATGGGGCGTCGAATGAAGGAGGATCAGGAGCGGGCATCATGATGACCGGGCCCGAGGGACACAGAATGTACTGCGCAATCCGATTTTGGTTTGAGGCCTCCAATAATGAGGCAGAGTACGAGGCACTCCTGGCCGGCCTGCGTCTAGCCCAGGAACTGAGAGTAACGCGCCTTCATATCTTCAGCGACTCGCAATTGGTAGTATGCCAGGTAAAGGGGGAGTACCAGGCAAGGGGACCCAAGATGGCAGCCTACTTGGAGAAGGTGAAGGGCCATCTGGGACGGTTGGTGGCATATACTATAGAGCAAATCCCTAGAGAGAAGAACACCCATGCCGACGCACTCGCAAAGCTGGCATCTACCAAGGATAGTGATGTCTTGGAATCAATACCCGTAGAGTACTTACCAAAACCCAGCATCGAAGGCGCGGATGTGCACATGATTAGTGTCCCGAGGAAATCATGGACCGAGCCAATCAAGAGGTACCTGGAAGAAGGAACCTTGCCTGCGGATAAAAACGAATCCCGGAGGTTGGTGTACAAGGCCGCAAGATACACCCTGGTAGACGGGGTCCTTTACAAAAGAGGATTCTCAATGCCCCTCCTGCGGTGTGTAGAAGAAGAGGAGGCGTTGAAGGTGCTACAGGAGATACATGAGGGAGAGTGCGGCAACCACGAGAGCGGACCCTCCACGACTAGGAAGGCCATGAGACAAGGATACTACTGGCCTTCCATGGAGAAAGATGCGCATGACTTTGCCACGAAATGTGACAAATGCCAGCGGCACGCCAACTACCCTCGAAGACCCCCAAGCGAAATGACCAGCATGACCAGCCCCTGGCCCTTCGCTTTCTGGGGGATAGACTTGATCGGTGCTCTTCCTACAGGCAGGGGTGGTGCAAAGTATGCGGTGGTGGCAGTGGGTTATTTCACTAAGTGGGTTGAAGCGGAACCCCTTGTGAAGATAACCGCAAAGCACATCGCCTCTTTCATCAACAAATTCATTGTGTGTCGATATGGGGTACCCTACAAGATTATTTCCGACAATGGTACCCAGTTCGAGGGAGGAGCCTTCGATGAATATTGTAAGGAAAGAGGCATAAGGAGGAGTTTCTCCGCGGTTGTGCACCCCCAGGCCAATGGGCAAGTGGAGGCCATAAACAGGGTCCTTAAGAAGAACCTGAAGACAAAGCTGGAGAAGATGAAGGGAGCCTGGGTAGATGAGCTACCAAATGTGTTGTGGGCCTACAGGACCACCCCACGCACGACTACTGGGGAATCCCCATTCTCCTTGGCCTACGGGTGCGAGGCCGTGCTCCCAGTCGAGATGCGAGTCGAGTCCCACAGGGTACAGGCATATGGGGACGAAGCCAACCGCGTAGCCCTAGCCGAAAGCTTAGACATGCTGGAAGAGAATAGAGAAAAAGCCCAAATGAGGGTGGCGGTATACCAGCAGCGCGCCGCAAGGTACTACAATTCGCGGGTGCGAGAAAGAACTTTCAGAGTGGGTGACCTGGTGCTAAGGAAAGTACTCCCAAACACACAAGACCCAGGTGCAGGAGTGCTGGGGGCGAATTAGGAGGGGCCCTATCAGGTTGCTCAGTGCATCCCCCCGAACACTTACAAGCTGGCTCTCATGGACGACACCCTCATACCCCGAGCATGGAACGCAGAGCACCTGAGGAAGTACTACCAGTAAAGCGCCCATGTTCGATGGAAAAAGAACAAGTGTTGCACACTGCTTTAATATGATAGGAAGAAATCAAAGAGGTTACTTAGATAGCCTCCTAAGTAGGTGTGAGTCTTTTATTTTTGTTTTATATAAAAAAAAACTCCGTATGTACCATTGCAACTATTTGTATGAGACCGTTTATTATGAATGTGATGAATGGAACTGCATGTTGTGGGTAAAACTGTTCAACCTCATGTATTATTTTCCTTCACTACGTGGGCATCAGCCAAAGTGTCTGCCGAAATAAATTTCACCAGACACTTGGGGGGCAGGATAGGAGGCGACAGCAGGCAGCTAGCAAAGGGAACCTAAAAAGGGCCCTATAACAAAGGATCCTAAAAAGGGACCCCTTTCCCTCCTAAAAACGAGGCCCCTAAATGGGACCCTCTACCAAGAGGATCCCTTGCCCTCCTAGAAACGAGGCCCCTAAAAGGGACCCTCTACCAAGAGGATCCCTTGCCCTCCTAAAAACGAGGCACCTAAAAGGGACCCTCTACCAAGAGGACCCCTGGCCTTCCTAAAAAAGAGGACCCTCTACCAAGAGTATCCTAAAAAAAGGGCCCTCTATCAAGAGGAAGTGACCCAAAATCAAAAAGACCCCCTATACTATGGCCTTCAACGAAGTCCTTGCAAGGCACCCCTTGGGATCGTAAGGATTAGCTACCCTTATGAACACCAAGGGAGGCCATAGGGACTTACAAAAAAACACATGGTGACGACAATAATAATAAGTCTAGAGTGGCCACCAAGCCGCCTAGCCAAAAAGGGTCCCAAAGGAGACCCTTGCAAAAATAGTACTATGAATAACGACGAGAAGGATGCTTCTCGCAAAGAAATAATAAGCGCGCGCAAGAAAAACATAAAAGGATAACTACGACCCAAGGGGTCAAAATATCCTTATGAAAGCGACCAAGAGGCACCAAAAGAGGTCCCAGCGAACCCTTTCACATGGGCTCCAAAGGACCTCCAGCCTGATAGATAAAAGAGGGGAACCAACTAAACCCCGGGCTTAAAAGGGCCTCGAATGCAATAGAACAAGAAATAAACAGCAACATCATATGTATTTATACATTAGAAGAAAAAAGAGTTCTCGGGATAGTACAAGAGTTACTAACAGAATAGTAGCACTGATAATGATGTTACAAATTAAAAAGAAAACAAAAAAGGAGAGAGAATATTTCAAGGTCTCTTGTAGTGGGCACTCCACCAGGCCGCTCGGGCAACGGCCTGTTCGCCAAAAGAGGAGAAGTCGAAGTTGGGATCCTGCCTCCACACATTAAAAAGAGCATGATCTATAGACTTGCGCTCGGTTATGACCTTCTCCGCCTCCAAAGAAGCCCTCGCCGCCTCCCAGGAAGCCCTCGCCGCTTCCCAGGAAGCCTTCTCCGCCTCCAAGGAAGCGTTCTTCTCCTGAGCCGACTGTAGTTCAGCCCTAAGGGCCTCAACTTCAGTCTCCTGTTGAGTAACCCTCTCCTGCGACGCGGACGCAGCGGTCTTGGCCCCCCGGAGCTCGCGCTCCAAGCATTTGGCCCTGCCCTTCAGCTCCTTGATCTTGGCCTTCAGCTTCTCATTCTTCGAGTCCAACTTGGCATACTTAGTCCGGGCCTTTGACAATTGGACCTTGGTTGCGCTAAGCTCATTTTCGAGCTCCTGGACCTGGACTATGAGGCCGTCCCTCTCAGTGGTAGATGCAGAGAGGACGCCGGACGAGTCAGCATGCCGAAGAGACACGATGTAGACCTGCACAAGAAAATCAATGGCATCAGCGATAAGTAACAAAAAAAAAAACACATGTACATCTATGCATAATACTAATCAACGCAAGTTGCAAGACCTCACCCACGCTACGGCGCGCCTTAGCATCTCCCCGAGGTCTGGTTGAGTCACATTCCCTAGGCCCCTCCAGTCGGAGACAGGGAGACTCGTGGCTATTGGAACGAAACGCTGCCCATAAACTGAGGCCATCCTAGTCACCCAAGGCTCTGCCTCCACACTAGGAACATCTGGTTGGACAGGAACGGATGACCCACTCGCCGAAGCAGGAGGAGGTGCAGAGAAGGGAAAAAACTGGGACCCTGGTGCATTAGAAGGGGGCTCCGCGAGGTCGACATAATTAGCGTCTGGTATGCCAATATCATGAGGGACCTGAGGGAAGACGTCCATGCCATCAAGGCCAGGAGGGGCGTAACATCCCGCTGCGGCCTGCGGGTCCAGAGATTGTGGGCCATAGGGAGGGCATCCCCCGGGGAACGGGGGGGCATCCTCCATCTCCTCCTCGGCCTCACCATCGTGTAGGGACGGCTCAACCGGCGTAGCCGTAGCCTTCTTAGACACAGTAATTGACCACAGGAACTTGGGGTCAGAAACCGGGGACAGCTGGTGGAGGGTAAGGTTCGTCACAGTAAATAGGACCGCCGCCTTCTTCAGGGCGGCATCTGCATCTATAAGGTCGTTTATAGCCGCCGCCTCTGGCCCAATGACCGAAGGATCAGCGAATTGCTCTGCATGATCCATGCCAATGTCAGCACAAGCAAGGGTACGAAACAGTAAGTCCTAATAAGAAAAAAAAAAAGAAGGACCAAGGTACTTACTAGGGCCGGAGCGAAAGTCCTCACGAACGGAGAGAGGGCCCTTTACCCAGAAAAATTCTTGCTTCCAAAGCCCTGGGTTGGACACTGAGCCCTCTATCAAAGGGAGATCGTTGTTGGCCTTCTTCAGATAGAAGAAGCCCTTGGACTTGGGCACCTCCATGAGGTTGTACAGGGTATGCACCTCTTGCGCCGTCGGGGCGCGCTCGACATTCTGCTTGAACCAAATGAAAAGACAACTTAAAGTCAACCAACTGTTGGGTGACAGTTGAAGAGGGGCCAAGTCGAAGTAGTTAAGAACCGCCACAAAGAACGGGTGCAAAGGAATGGTGCCACCCGCCTTCAAAATCTGCTCGCTCAAAGCCAAAAAACCAATCTCAGGGCGGTCGGCCCGGCAGGTCTCCTTAGGAGCGTATAGGGCGTATTCTGGAGCAATGCGATAGTGCTTCACTATCCCCTTCAATTTTTTCGGAGACACATGGGACACTAGGCTGGATGCCAGTAGAGGGGTGTCGTCCTCTTCCTGGACAGACACCTGTCTGCGTGCTCTCGGCATATCTGCAAAATCAAAAGAAATATGTGAGGAAGAGGCAGAACACTTAACCCTCCATTTTTTCTTCCTAGCAAGAGTTTTCCATCGAGGGAGTGATGGCGAAAGCGCTAAGCTAGGATAAACTGAGACTAGGGGCTGGGGACAGGAGCTAGCGGCCCCATGGCTGTCATCAGACGAGGAAGGAGTGGGAGGTTCTGGCGGAATATGTCCCTCCATAAATTCTAACTCCCACCGCAATTCGAAAAGGGTCGTCCTAAGACGCGCTATACGGTCACTAAGGCCTAGGGGTGAAGGTCCTCCATCTCCCCTCGACACCGAGTCAATTTTTCTCTCTACCACCCAAATTTTACGCCTAAGATCAGCCATGCACTCGAGGTGGCGGATGCGGGCTTGCCTCAAAGAATCATAGTCCTGGTAAGGGTTGCCCTCAGGGGACTCTGAGTCTGAGGACAGGTCAATAAACTCAGCCCTTGGGGGTATGTCGAACGGGCCGTCACTGGCCATGAAACCACGTCCCAACAGCAAAAAGGGGCTCACGTATAAACGAGGGGAAGGCTACAAAACACAAAGGAATAGGCTTAATACCTCTAGATGCAAACGCCCTAAATGGACTACTACAGGGTATATATATAAAAAAAAAAAAAGGAGGAGGGGCGTGCATATGGTCAAACACACTACAAGCTCAGACTGACGTACCCCATCCCAAGTACTGCTAGTTTGGACCCAACAAAATAAATAGATAAAAGAGAGAAGGAAAGAAAACATACCTCAAGCGATTAAAAGAATGAAGTTGGGGTCCAAAGAAGGTCGGGGGCGAAAAGCACCAAAGCGTCGAAAATGCGCGCCTGGAAGAATTAACCAGGAATGTGTGTTAGACATAAAATGTACACACCAAGAAATTAGCTCACAAAAAAAAAAAAATTGATGAAAAATGAAGTGAAAAAATATACAAAACAAATGAAAGGAATTATGGTGAAAGTGAGGTTGTGGGGGATTGAACCCCTTACCTCTTGAAAGGAATAAGGGTCTATGTACCACTAAGCCAAGGGAGTAAAGTGAGAATATCAAGCCATGCATGAGGGCCTATTTATAGGAATCAAGGTGAATAGTCTACAAGGGCACCTAAAGGTACTCTCCTAGACTGGGGGGCAAGTGTTGATGCTCATAATCTCATCGATAGAAAGCATGAGGCCGAGGCAAGGCCCTTGGGCCACTATCGTTTCAGGAAGCCATCGCACCATCACAACACAAGTTTGGGCTCGGCTCTCGTAGAGTCGATGCCAAGTGGCCTCGCTTGCCCTCGCCAGCCCATACTGCCTAAAGGGCCTCGCAAGACGCCTAGGCCACGCCACACAAGTGGCCTCACGAGACGCCTAGGCCACACCCCTCAAGTGGCCTCGCGAGAGGCCTTGGCCACGCCACACAAGTGGCCTCGCGAGATGCCTAGGCCACATCCCTCAAGTGGCCTCGCGAGAGGCCTCGGCCACGCCACACAAGTGGCCTCGCGAGACGCCTAGGCCACGCCACACAAGTGGCCTCACAAGAGGTCTCGGCCACGCCACCCAAGTGGCCTCGCGAGACGCCTAGGCCACATCCCTCAAGTGGCCTCGCAAGAGGTCTCGGCCACGCCACCCAAGTGGCCTCGCGAGACACCTAGGCCACGCCGCACAAGTGGCCTCGCGAGACGCCTAGGCCACATCCCTCAAGTGGCCTCGCAAGAGGTCTCGGCCACGCCACCCAAGTGGCCTCGCGAGACACCTAGGCCACGCCGCACAAGTGGCCTCGCAAGACGCCTAGGCCACATCCCTCAAGTGGCCTCGCGAGAGGTCTCGGCCACGCCACCCAAGTGGCCTCGCGAGACGCCTAGGCCACATCCCTCAAGTGGCCTCGCGAGATTCCTAGGCCACGCCTCCCAAAGTGGCCTCGCGAGTCTCGGCGCCCCTGGCCTCATGAGGGCCACATCCACAACGCACTCGACCCTGTGAATAGCTAGGGAGCCACGTCCTCAAGGGGGTCGCAAGGAGAGCGTCTCGCCACGCATCCTTAGACATCTTCCAGGGCCACATGCCTATCGCTCAGACTCGTGAGTGACCTCAGGAGGTTTCGGATATCCCATACCAAGGACCCAAGACCTCCACCTCACACCAAGGGTCCCATTCCTTACACCTCGAGATCCCTCTGCTTAGGAGATCCAGTACAAGTCGAATGGGGGGTGTTTGTACGACCAAGTACTAAGTACGGGTACCAGTGCCAGTGAGATTGCTGGGGTAAGGATCATGGTCCGTACGGCCATAGGTCAGAGCCGACACCACTACCTCCTGCGCCACTACGCCTGCCACCACGCATCAGACATGGGTACAGACAAGTAGTGGAGACACCCTCCTGACACCTGCTCCTGTACGGGTTGTACAACCACGACCTCTGAAGCCACTCCCCTGACACAGTACGTACGTCCCACTTGGTCCCCTGGACCACTATGTACCTAAGGCCATTAGAGCCTACTATAAAATGAACTCTAAGACCACCTGATGGGGGGTTGGAAATTTTACTGTAGCAGAGGCTTAAGTGTGAATGAAAGATTGAATTCCCCATTATTGTTCTATCATCGTTCTTGAGTTATTGTTCAAGTTTTTACAGCTTTCCAATTAGTGATCTTGATTTGACAATTTTTCCAACTTAACTTAGTTGACGAGTTCTCACCGTCAACCAGCGGCCATTGGGACAATCAAATTAGTGGTAACGTTGTGTGAAGGTCCACGAACTGTCTCCAAGCTCCTGGAATTCATGGTCATCAATTGTCCAGCGGCCTATAATGCGATCTTGGCCCAACCTGGGTTGATGGCATTTGAAGCCATAATCTCTATCCGTCACCTAGCAATTAAATTCCCCTCCTCTGTGGGAACATGCACTGTTAGGGGCGATCAACTCGCTGCCAGGGAGTGCTATAGCATTTCCATTAAGGGAAAATCACAACCCGAGCAGCAGACAATGACAGTAAGCGACGGAGGCGAGGAGTCCCTGGAGACAGAAGCTGCTCTCGGGACGGAAGAACCTCAAAAGGCCAAGGATAGAGACATCACCCCAAGTGATGATATCGACCCCCAAATAGGCGAGGACAAGTCAGAGCTCCAGGCTATCGAAGAGCTCGAGGAGGTAAATATAGATCCCAAGGATGCCTCGAGAATTGTTAAGATTGGGAAAAATCTCGATGATGGTAGAAAAAAGGAGTTTGTAAAATTCTTGCAGGAGAATCTAGATGTATTCGCCTGGTCTCATGAGGACATGGTGGGGATCAGCCCGAGCGTGATCATGCACACCCTGAATTTGGATAAAAGTGTGCCCGCCAGGTCCCAAAAACAGAGGCGTCTACGAACAATCCGAGCTGAGGCGTTGGAGGAAGAAGTAGCTTGGTTATTAAAGTGCGGGTTCATTCGTGAAGCAAAATATCCAATCTGGGTTGTGAATCCTGTCCTGGTCCTGAAGCCAAATGAAAAGTGGCGGACCTGCATCAATTTCTCCAACCTGAACAAAGCTTGTCCTAAGGATTGCTTTCCATTGCTGAGAATTGATAAGTTGGTAGATGCTACCGCGGGGCCCAAGCTTATGTCCTTCATGGATGCGTATTGTAAATATAACCAGATCGCAATGAATCCTGCAGACTAGGAGCATACTAGCTTTATGACTCCAACAAATGTATATTGTTATAAAGTTATGCCCTTCAGACTAAAGAACGCCGGGGCTACCTACCAACGGTTAGTTAACAGAATGTTCGTTGGCCAGATCGGAAAAAATATGGAAGTGTATGCGACGACATGCTAGTCAAATCCAAGACTGTTGATGACCATGTGTCCGACCTAAATGAATGTTTCGAGATCCTGAAGAAATACAATATGAGGCTGAATCCTCATAAGTGTACTTTCGGAGTGGCGTCGGGAAAGTTTTTGGGATTCATAGTCAATACAAGGGGGATAAAGGCAAATCAAGATAAAATCAAGTCGCTATTTGAAATGCATTCGCCCAGATCACGTAAAGAATCCCAGATCCTGACTGGAAGGGTGGCAACCCTAAATCGGTTCATTTCAAAATCCACTGACAAGTTCTTGCCATTCTATAACTTGCTCCGAGGAAATAAGAAATTTGAATGGACTGAGGAGTGCGAACAGGAATTTCTCGATCTAAAAACACATTTGGTCGAGCCCTCAGTATTGTCTAAGCCAGTGGCAGGGGAGCCCATATTCCTTTATTTGGCTGTGATAGAAAATGCAGCCAGAACCGTGTTGGTTCGGGAAGAAGACCGGGTTCAAAAACCAATGTATTATTTAAGCAAAAGACTTCTCAGAGCTGAATCACGGTATCCCCTGATGGAGAAGATGGTGTTCTGCCTGATATTAGCCTCTAAGAAGTGTAGGCCATACTTCCAGTCCCATTCAATCCTCGTCATGACCGACCAACCTCTAAGGCGGGTATTGCAAAAACCTGAAGCGTCGGGACGTCTCTTAAAATGGGCAGTCAAACTCAGCTAGTTCGAGATACTGTACCTACCACGAACCTCGATCAAAAGCCAGACCCTTACTGATTTCATGGATGAATGCACCAGAATTCAAGAGGAGCTTTTGAAAGAACCGATGCAGGAGTTATGGAGAATATTCATGGACGGCTCCTCTAACGAGAATGGGTCCGGAGCTGGGATCATATTGATCTCTCCGGAGGGGCATCGATTCCATACCGCACTACGATTCGGATTCGAAGCATCAAAAAACGAAGCCAAATACGAGGCTTTGTTAGCCGAGCTCAGAGTGGGAAAGGAATCAAAGGCAAGGGTCGTCCAGTGTTATAGTGATTCCCAGCTCGTGGTCAATCAAGTGTTAGGGGAATACCAAGCGTGGGGTACCAAGATGGCAGCTTACCTAGCCAAGGTGAAGAAAGAGCTATCAGAATTTGAGTGTGGCACCGTCGAACAGATCCTTCGCGAGCAGAACGCTAACGCAGACGCTTTGGCGAGGCTCGCAACCTCCAAGGAAGCTAAGACTTTGAACGTAGTACCGGTGGAATTCTTGGAAAGTCCAAGCATGGCAGGGACGCAATGGAGGTCGAGATGATTGACACTAGACCAACCTGGATGACCCCCATGATGGAGTATCTTACAACATGGAAGCTACCTGAAGAAAGAAAAGACGCGAGAAGGATACTCTATCAAGCTCCAAAATATGTAATAGTGGATGGAATATTATACCGACGTGGCCATTCCTTGCCTCTTCTATGGTGTGTTATGTCGAAGGAGGCTAAAACCATTCTGCAAGAGGTGCATGAAGGCTTCTGTGGGGATCATGCTGGGGGGCAAAACCTAGCCTTAAAAATATTAAGGCAAGGTTATTTTTGGCCCACTTTAACAAAAGATTCCATCTCCCATGTTCAGAAGTGTGACAAATGCCAATACTTCACCACAATCGCACGAGCTTCGCTAGTCGAGCTAACGATGATCTCATCCCCATGGACATTTGCAGTATGGGGAATTGATTTAATAGGAGCTTTACCTACGAGAAAGGGAGGACTTCGTTATGCGGTGGTGGCCATTGATTATTTCACGAAGCGAGTAGAGGCCGAGCCTCTGGCAATCATCACCTCAAATAGAGTCCTCGACTTTGTGGTTAAGAGTATTGTGTGCCGGTTTGGGCTTCCCAAGAAGATCGTGTCAGATAATGGAACTTAGTTCGATAGTGATCTCCTCACTGAGTTCTATGAAAATTATGGCATAATTAAAAGTTTCTCTTCAGTTGCGTACCCACAGGCCAATGGGCAGGTCGAGGCTGTGAATAAGACCCTCAAAGCGAGTCTTAAGAAAAGGTTAGACGAGGCCAAGGGAGCCTGGCCTGAGCAGCTCCTGCAGGTACTATGGGCACACCGGACTTCCCACCGAACCTCCATGGGACACACCCCTTTCTCCCTGACTTTCGGAAGTGAGGTCGTCCTTCCCGTCGAAACAAAAGTAGCCACGCACAGGCTACAGACATTCAGCTAGGAGCAGAATGAGGAGTTGCTTAATGCGTCTCTCGACCTGATTGATGAGAAACAAGAGGATTCACAACTACAGCTCGCACATTACCAACAGAAAATCACTCGTTATTTTAATTCCAAGGTTAGAAGACGTAGATTTGGTTTGGGAGACCTGGTTCTCTGAAGGGTCTTTTTGGTGAACAAGGACCCTAAAGATGGCGCTTTAGGTCTGAACTAGGAAGGGCCCTATCAGATTGTGGAAGTCATGCGGGAAGGAACTTTCAAGTTAGCTTGACTTAGTGGAGAAACAGTCCCACGAACCTGGAATGCCATGCACCTAAAGAAGTATTATCAATAGTGATACCATCCATCTATGCAAGGCTTAGTTATAAAAGTCATTTGACTAAGAAATGAAGGGATCATCATGTATTTCTTGTTTTTCGTATAGTTTTAAGCTTTTCCCTTCGCAAGATTATTTATATATCAATTCGTGTGATAAAGTTTGTCTACGTAACCAAGAAAGTTCACATTCAGGTTACTTGGGGGGCATATAACCTGAGATAGATTAAAATGGGATATACAAATTAAGGATGAGTTTGAAACACTTAAAATCTTGGATATAACCAGGTACAAAACTATCCTGGATACAACCAGGTCCTAAACTTAGAAGTTAGTAAAATTGATTAACCGATGTCTTTCTTTTAAGAAAACACAAGGTGTCAATAAACCTAGCACGAACTAAGTTTAAATCATTTAAAACCCTAGATACAACCAGGTCCTAAACTTAGAATTTAGTAAAATTGATTAGCTGATGTTTTTCTTTTAAGAAAACACGAGGTGTCAATAAACCTAGCACAAACGAAGTTTAAATCATTTAAAACCTGGATACAACCAGGTCCAAAACTTAGAAGTTAGCAAAATTGAAAATTCAATGGCTTTCCTAGAAGCTTGAGATACTAGTAAACCTAACGTGAACTAAGTTTAAAATATTTAAAATCTCGAATATAACCGGGTCCAAGGCCTGACACTTAACAGGTATGATATAAATCAACACATCAGGTTCGAATGTAACCAAATTCAAAATATCTATCCCGATCTAATAGTTGAGTCCTAAAATTTTGAATGTGCAAATATAAGAAAGCATAAACAGGAAAGAATTAAGGAAAAGATTAAAATAAGATATACGAATTAAAAACAAAATTGTCTCGAGGAGAAGAAAACCTCGAACTGGCCCGAAGGCAATCGTTTACAAACACATAAAAAAACAATAGATTGGAGCTCCACATCAGACTCCTCCAGGACGCTCCGAGGAGGTGACCTCTTGCTCGCCCACAATAGAGGCTTCCCCCGTCTCTGATGGCTCTTGTAGGATCTCAGCCATCAAAGAATTTCTCAAGATAGGGATCCCACAGCTCGGGAGCCATGAAAGAAAAGTTGCCATCCTAGTTGAATGCCCAGCAATGGTACAACATATCTTCCATGGAGGATAGGGAGGCCGCCTTCTCCTCCTTCACCGCAGACTTGGCCTCTTGCAGCTTTGCCTTGGCCTCAGCGACCTCGACCTAAAGAGTGGCCAAGGTGGCCTTCGCGACCTACTCACTTTCTTGAGACAATGCAAGGACGGCCTTGGCATCGTGCTCACCTTTTTGTGCGACTGCAAGGGCAGCTTTAGCAACCTACTCACCCTCCTGAGCTGCGTCCAGGACAGTCTTTATGGCCTGGAGCTTGTTCTAGAGCTCATCGTTCCTAGCTCGAGCTCGGGATATGCTGTAGTGCTGAGCCAAAGCCGCCTGCAAAGTACAAAGGGGATAGTTAGGCACATACTAGGGGGCAAAATTGAAAAGGAAAATTTTAACTAACTTAAAGGAGAAGATCTTACAGTGAGGGTCATCCCCAGAGTTGACTCCAAGGTGTTCTCCAGGCTGTGCTCCTCAATCGTCCTGAGGTCCCTTGGGTTAACCTTGTAGACATGCTCCACCATGTGGTTCACAGTCTCATAAAGGTCCCCCTGAAGGTGTCGGGGATTTTCTCCAAGTCGTGGGGATCCACGGGAATATGAACGGTTGCGGCAGGGGCAGCAGGAGCTGGGAGATCGGCTTGTATGACTTGATCTCGAGCAGGTGCAAACAAAGGAGGAAGAGAAGGAGGAGGAGGGGGAATCCTTTTCTCCATCACGGTGGAGGCCAGAGCTGCGGAGCTCGTACCTTTCCCCTTAGCAGGGGACTTGGATGTGGTTCTTACCACAGGAGGCGTTTTCTTCGTATGTCGGGGCCTCTTTACGACAGGACCCGAGCTAGACTTCCCGCCCTAGAAAGTGGTGCGGAGATCGGGAGCTCCGGATCGCTCCATTTCTTCATCTGAAAAGAATAAGAAGGGAGTCAGAACATGGATAAAGTCATAAATTTACAAAATATATATATAGTATAATAAAAACTCCTACCCTCAAGGCTGGGGTATTATCACGACCTCCGGCCTCAGGACTACTTGGGGAGATGGGGAACCTAAGTCTACAATTTCCTGAATTAGGGGAGGTTCAGGCTCAGGTTCTATTTCGGGGTTGGAGTCCTCTACGTACTACCTAAGTCCAGGGGCAAGGGTACCCTGGAGCAGAGAGTGCCACGACCTAAGATTTGTCCCATACTCTTCAAAAAAGACCGACCTAAAGGATAGGGTATTATCTACGACAATGGTGCCCTTAGGATAGCTCATGTCATGGCGTAACACTAAGTGGTCCATGCACTAGAGCGGGGGTATATTACGGTCCGGATCGTTAGGGTGGTGATGGACGAGCTGGTTTGGATTAAACCTAACTAACCTAAGGTCAGCGACAACCCTATCTAATTCCCTATAGGGGTGTGGGTTACCTTGGCCGGAGGGGCCGGCTGCTGCCCCCGATGAAGCTCGCTCTAACTTAGGGTCCCGAGCAGCCTCGGGAGCCCGCCTCTTCTGCACGAGAGGCACTTCATCTTCTTCTTGCTCCTCGCCTTGAACGGCCTCGGTGTCCCCTTCATGGGTAGGCGTTAGCTCACGGGCCACCGGGATAAAAGCCTTTGTTCTTCTCAAGGCCAGAGTTTGGCCTTCAGCGATTAACTTACATGACAGCATCGTGTCGTGGTCATGAGCTAGCGATAGTCCTTCTCACTACGCAGAAGCCTGGACAGCGTATCGTATTGACCCCCGAGGGTCACAGATTTGTCCGTCTTCGTGAATATGGGTGCACAAAAATAATACTCAATTAGTATATACACGAGGAGTAGGTGCAGACACAAAGAGAATGATTTCACGAGCTAAGAAAGGAAATAAGACTTATGATGACGGTTGAAGTATCGATGTTCGCAGTTGCGAAACCCATTCGACATAAAGAATTGATCTTTATAGTCGTTGGGGTGGCTGGGGAGCTCGATGACCGAGGGCGAGTTCGAGAATCGGGTCAAGTAATAGAACCCGTCACCTCGCCCTCGTTGCTCTTGGTTGGCCTTGAGGTAGAAAAAATAAAGGATGTCCGCCGGAGTAAGGACCTCCCACTCATGCTTCAGAAAAAGATACTTCAACCCCGCCAATAGTCGGTATGAGTTCGGGGGGAGCTGGAACAGCGCCAACTTCACATAGTTGAGGAAGTCGGCGAAGTACTGGTCCAGAGGAAGGAAGGCCCCCACCTTCAGGTGCTCGTCACTCCAGGCCGCGAAGCCATCCTAGAGAGGCGCGCAGCTCCTTTCCCCTTCATACAGAGGCTGGGCGATGAGGCCCCCGGACCCGACCTCAATGTTGTGGGACAACATTATCTTATTGACCCTTCCTTGGGTCGTGATCTTGGAGATGATCGTCTCCGCTTCGTAGAAAGCATTGGGATCCACCACGATCTCCCTCTCCACCACGGGGCCAAAGTGGGGAAGGGGAGACTCAGAGGCGATCTCCTTCCCCTTGCTGATTTGCTAGGCAAACGGACCAGGAGCGTCTTTCTTTGGTACGTTCTTCTTTGGTGCGCTTTTCTTGGGCGCCATTAGATTGCCTAACGAACAAGAAGGATGAATCACGAAGTAGGCGACCTAATAATATATAAAGATTATGACACGAATGAGTGGGGAAGAAGGGTATCCATGATATACGAGCTGAGTTAGTCTCAGCTTGTTGCGTGATCACACACGCTACCCTACACTACGCGCCTCGGTTTCCCAACAAACCCCTGATATTTCAGGATCCGTGTGTCAAAGAATCCGGCCACTACTGACCTTGGGAGGCGATTTAGAGAAAAGACCACCCAAGGAGCATGTTCCCTAAGCAATCTAATTTTTGAACCCTAACCTTTCATCTTCTACATCTCAAATGGGTATTTCCTAAAAAACTTACCATGGACTACCCAGAAAATGCCCAGTTTTGTGATATCATTATTTTGGGAGGGGTTCTAAACCTTATCTATAAGCCTAAGGTTGGAGCCTATATGCCAAAAAGATCAAGGAAACACCCTAATAGTGATTACGGGGAAGCATAAGTGGACATGGTAAATAGAACTCAGAAATCGATAAAAAAAAAGGAGTTTAGGTGAAACAATAAAACTTACAATGTGGACATTGGTGAGAGAAGTGTATTCCGCAAGGATGGGAGTGCTCACTCCTGAGTAGTTGTATGATTTGGTGTTGAGAAGATCTCGCAACAAAGAGTTTTGGGGGTTTTCTTTTCTCTGAGAAAGAAGGAGGATTGAAGATACAGAAGATGGAAGACAGAGAAATTTTTTGAATAAAAGGTGATGAACTGTAGGAATTGTCTATCCCTTTTATACGTAAATGGCATAAATCAACGTGAGCCACCCGATTTGGCCAGTGAAAAATCTGAGGGTTGCAGTTCGAAAGATGAAACGGCAGAAAATTTTGACAAGACAATTATTACAGTCCTCGGAACCCGAACAGATGCCAATTATAGTGTTCCACGTGTCCAGCACTCGAGTAGTGGGCAAACATGGGTAATTGCAATGGAAGTCTAAAAGTCCCTGCTATGTAGGTCAGAAGATGACATCATAAAACACGAGCAAGGACTTGGGGGGCAAATGTGCATCCTAATTTCATCACGAGTCTTTTATGCAGCTCATGTACAATTGGCAAGTAAAGGCACGGAAAAAAATGGCCAATGAATCTGTGTATTCTCCACAAAGATAGCACGGTCCCCAAGGTGATGGCACGAGCTAGGGTGTATAAAGCGATAAGCACGAACTTATAATATGCATAAGACATAGCATCAATGGCACGAGCTCATGGTGTATTTAGCTCGGGGCACGCTAAAGACCTGGCGTGTCCTTGGATCCCTGAAAACCCGAACACGTTATATAATCATGCATGGCCAGACATGGCATGTCCGCGGATCCCTGAAAACCTGGACACATAATATAATCGTGCATGGTCAGGCAGGGCATGTCTGCATATCCCTGAGGATCCAGGGTCAGTTTTATTTCCTGGTCAGACCATGCCTTAGGATAAATTGGAATATTTATAATAAGTGTAATACAGATAAAAATAGGTGTTAAGTCACGTGATGACCCCAAGACTTGTCCAAGGATTTTCTCTATAAATACTGAGATGTTGGATAGAGGGAGAGGGGGGGGGGGGGGGAATTATTCTGTAATATTAAAATTCTGTCAAAATTCAGAGAGAAAAATAGTAATAACAAAGACTCGTGGACTGGGTGGATTTTAACCATTGAACCACGTAAAAAAGAAGAGTGTTCTTGGGAATTTCCTTTCGAGAATTCTTGAGAGTCTGTTTCTTATTACGATTTATCATTAAGCACTAATTCATCCAAGTTATTTTCTTAATTCACTATTGGCGAAAAACCGCGTCAACAATACCAAAGACTAAGTGGATTACGTTATTACTATTCATCAAAACAGGGCTAAACCACCATAAAATTTCTGTGTGTTTATTTAAGATATTTGTACTCTGTCGTATATTCTATTCATAATGTTCAAAAGATGTCGTATACTTTACATACGACTGTTGGCCAATCTCACAGGTCTACAAAGATAACATATGAGTTTTATTTTCTTATTGCATATTTTAACTCAATGTTATCTAGGTTATGAAGATAGCATACAAGACTTGGATGCTTGCTAAAACAAAGAGAAAGCATTGGATAAATGTTACAATTTGTATTTTATTGGACTTGTTAGACATTAAATTCTAAGCATGAGTACTTTTATTATGGTATATTTTGTACTTAATTGTTTTTTTATTTGGGACACATGTATTGGATATTTTGGTTAATACAAGAAAATACATTCAAATTCTAATTACATTATTGGGACAAATAGTTGGCATTATAAAATTTGACAATTTCACTTCAAAAGTGTTATAAAAAACACAAAATATAACATTAACAAAGAGTTATTATTACAAAATTATAACAATAATAAAACACAATATTCCTTAATACGTAACATTGGAATTTTGTAATTTAAAACAGTAAAATTACATTTTGAAAATGTAATAAAAAACAAAAAGATTACATTTTGATATTGTAATTTTAAACAACAAGATTACATTTTGAAAATGTAATTAATAACTATAAGATTACATTTGGGAAATGTAATTAAATAAAAAAAATGGCATAAAGAACCATAATATTTAGATAATGTAACTATTTATAATATATGACACCAAAACAACGTTATAATAGTTTATTTAATAACATGTAAAAAATGTAATCAAACGGCGAGACTTTTAATAACATGGGCAGATTTAACGCTTGCTAAAGTGTTATAAACTGCATTTGATAACACTTTTCGAGAGTCATCGTAAATATTTTTTTCTTGTAGTGAATTTTCACTTAATACTCAGCTGAATGGATGAGCCACAAATGCAATTTGGTTGCCTCAAACATTCCTCTAAAACGAATAGCAAATTGCACATTTAGCATAGCAAAAATTCTTGAGCTGGGCTGGTGCAAGAAATTGTTTATTTATTTATTATGTTGAGTTTTAAAAATTTAACAATAATAAGAGCGTAAAACTACCTGAGCCATATAGATTCTCAAAACTGCATATAAGAATTTAAGTAAGATAAGGATATGTACAATACAGATACTCAAATTCTGCAAGAAAACTTTTATCACCAATTGCTTCTTACCTCTTTACATGTATAGTTCATAGTGTTCAAACTCTTTTTGAATTCTAAAATATGTAAAGAGAGGATAAAAATTATAAAATTGAGATAATATGAATAATATAACCACCAAAGAAAATCATGAAAATATCACCAAACCTGAGAGTTAAACTGAATCTTGAAGAAAAACACTCACAAATTTAACTCCGCTCTAAGAACTCTCGTCCACTCCATAAAATACTGAAATATTAAAAACATAACAAAATGAAAAATGACCTTATGGGAGATAAATATTACACAAACAAATTAGAAGTACCTCTGAAGAGAAGTTGTCGAGTCTTCAAACTCCACTAGTAATTTTGGAAGATAAAATCCATGGCTCCTGCAAGCTATGTAAATATATAAATTTATATAATCATACGAAAATCAAATCATGCTTCGATGAGAGAGAGAAAGAGAGATGCCAAGATTGAGGTGATATATATATATAGAGGGAGATGTTAAGATTCTTGGTCTACCAAGCTAGGCCATTTGATCAAGAAATAGAAAGAAAAAAAAAATCAATGGCAAACATATTTGGATAGTAAAAACATCATCAAGTCCAAAAAAAGGACGATAATTAGATTAGGATTCTCATAGAAATATTATGTCATAACTTATAAGTATAAACTAAAACAACATGTCACAACATCTATTTATTATTAAGAAAAAAGAAGTAAAATTAATCAAATAAATAAAAGATAGAAGAGACACTTGAAGTGCAAAATAAATAAAAATGTCTTTTGTTTTTCACGCACCCTGCACATAATATAAACTAAAACAAGATAAGCTTCTTAAAGCATAATGGAGTATAAATAACTTGTTAATATCGCACCGATTTCTTCAATAGATTCATAGCTTGTTTATTAGTGCAATTAACAAATAATAATAATAATAATAATAATATAACAGAAATATGCCAGCTCCATTGAACTTAAAAGTATGACAAAAAAGAGTATGTTATTTTATGTTTCTAGTTTGTGAACGGATAGACTTTAGCTGAAATTGGATAACACAATATAATAGCATAAAGAGATATAAACATCTACTTTAGTCTATTTTACTACCATGAGATAACTCTACTAGTAGTGCCTTAAAACTTTTTTTCCCTCTTTAGTGCAAACTTATTCAACTCTAAACTAACAAATCTATAACATCCAAGTAAATCTAAATCAACCTGAAAAGAAGCATATAAACACAAATAAAAAGAAGGAAGATGAGCTTCAAGACTTAACAAGCTAATCAAATGCCTCACCAGGTAAAATATGTATTCCATTTATAAGTATTGCACTAATAAAAATATAATGAATTAAGAATAGGCAATTATTATAAAGACCTCCCATCTTACCAATTGAGAGAAGCATTGCCTCGAAGAGTATTTTCTCTGTAATCCTACAAAATAATGTAGAAACATCATTTTGGATTGCCATCACCATTTTTCAACATTCAAAATGACCCTATCAATACACAAATTTCGTTCATGACTTGTATAAAAAATGACTTTTTAAGCTGACCAGTGAAATAATCGAGAATAAATTAGGTATTTTAACAAAAACTACTCGGATTTCTCATTATTTAAACAAACACAACTCAGATTAAGACACCAAAAAAAAAAGATACAAGTAAAAATGAGTCATTATTACAAATAAAATTGTAACAATATCCAAATCTAACACGTTAAAAACACCAAACTAGAAAATGGAAAATAAGAATCACAACTAAGAACAAACCAAACAGAAGGTTAAGGTAGAAAACATGGTGATGAGCTTCGGCATGGCAATGATGAATTCAAGCGGTGGTGGCAATGAGTCTGAGAGGATGATAGGGGCGGCATCGTTGAATTTAAGAGAATGATAAAGTCGGCTTCGTCGATTTTGAGAGAATGACTTAGTTTGAGAGGATGAGAGTTTCATAGAGAGGGTCGTCTTGTTTAGAGAGGATGAGAGATTTAGTGTGAGTGCTTGGGAGAGATAGGGTCGGCTGCTACGAGACAAAGTATATGTTTAGGTCTTAGAGCACTCCCAGCAATTGATGTAAACAACTGCTCTTCAGATAGTATAAAATGTACTCTTTGAGACAGTACCTGTAACGCCTTGGGTAACCAAGACCGTTACACTGTATGTTTAAAATAGTGCAAGACTTGCTAATCAAGTCATTTGAACAAACTGTGAATCTAAAGTCTCCAACTTATTAGGAATAAAAGATTTTGGTCATAAATAAGTTATTTTCGTAAAAATGACAGTTTAACACACGGAATCTCAAAACAGGGTTTAAATGACATATTTACAAAAATTTCAAAAGTTATAAACAACAACCAGGCCACTCTAATGGAAAAATACACATTTTAGGTTTTCGTCCCTGTACAATCCCTCGACCGTGGTGGCCGAGCAGCTGACAATGTACACCTCGCCCCCAGAGCTCTCCAACTCATGGTTGAATCTACATACCCTTACCTTTACCTGCACCACGTAGCACCCGTGAGTCGAGGCCCAGCAAGAAAACATAACAGCATGGCATGATCAATATCAATAACCAAATATCTCACAATGCATAACCAAGAATTCAACAATTCATAACATTCACCTATTCAGTGATATCAATCGACAAATTAACAATTTGTCATCCAGATAATCAACATATCATATTTGTCAAATTGCAACAACAATCAAATGCATAATCAACAGTTTATCTCAATCATTAGGTTGCTCCCTCAGTTTAACCCATTGTCTTCGGCTTACTTAGGCCGCCCCTAGTGTAATACCCACTGACTCCGGCCAGCTTAACCGAGCTCAGTGATTAATAAGTTGTCCTCGGCTACTAGTGTCCAAGTCGCGCCATGTGCGCAAATATTATTTACGGCACCCTTAGGTCGTTTATCTTATGTCCCATGGCATAATACCATCTATGACATCATACAGATATAGGGAGCTCTTAGTCCCATCACAATCACATAATAATGCATACAAATATAGGGAACACTTAGTCCCAACCTAACCACATAATTGGGTGCAGTTTTCTTACCTTTAGATTTCGCTGGCTCGTTCAATTTGATCCTCAAGCACGATCCCGTCTGAACCTTAGCGCGCACCTAGTCACAGCCATAGATCAGAATCATCACCAAACTTCAAATCCAAAACCTAGCCTCGGGACCAATCCCGAGTCCCCGAGAAGCCCTAATTCCACCAAACGAGGTGGTGGAATCAAACCCCGAGCCCCCAAGAAAAAACCCTAAGGAATAACTCAAAAACCCCTTTCTGGAAACAGGGTAGCGCTACAACGCTCTAAGGAGGGCGCTATAGCGCTACACACAGGACCAAAAACGCCCAGAAAGCCCAAGCCTAGTGCTGTAGCACCCAAAGGCTAGCGCTACAGTGCTAGTCATAAACCAGCAACACTCTGTTTTTGCCTTCTTCGATTTTCCTCGAACCAAAACCCCTTGGACCCCTTCCAAACCTCAACTACACACCAAATTGAGTCCACCATCACCTATATCTCATCCCAAATAGCCCAACAGCCCAAAACTTAGCCACATTCATCATCAAGCTAAGAAGACAAACATTGAACTCAAGAACTCATCTGAAAACCAGTAACTACCAAGCAATTCAAGATAACAAAACCCAGAAATCCTTACCTTTTATGGAGAGCCCAACTTAGGTTGTCTCTAATATCCCTCCAGTCCTTAGCTCCTCAATCCCCAAAGCTCAATTCCCTTAAGTTCCATCCAAAGCCTCAAGTTTAGAAATCTATTCTAGCAAAATTCAAAAAACTCAACAGAACCCTTTAAACCTTACCTCAATTGAGTAGCCAATCCTTGTTAACTCCTTAGCTTCACCAAGGTCTCTAGCCCCAAACTCCAACCTAAACTTTCTCTAAAATCCCAGCTTCAAAAGTCACAAGAAATGATGAAGAAGAGAACAAACCGAATGGAGAAGAAAAGTCCATGTTTTTTCTTCTTTCTTTCCTTCTTTCCCTTTCCTTCAGCTTCTCACACTTTCTAACAATTCCACTAAGGCATAAAGGCAGATGTTACTTATCCATTATAGTCAAATGACCATATTTCCCTCCCAATTAAACCAAGCTTTTAAACATCCTAAGGGCATTTTAGTCATTGCTCCTTATTCCCACTAATTCTTCAAGTGTCCTAAATATTTACCACTTAATTCCCATCATCTAATTACTCACCAACTATTTTTCCTCATTGTCAAATGATTTCCAATATATTCTCCAAATTCTCAGATACATCCCCAGGCTCACCTCGAGTCAGGTGTAAATCTCTGCTGTGACTTTCGCACTAAATCGCTTGTTAGGATCGCCTCGAGTCACAAGCTACAAACATATCCACATAATAATGTGGTCTCGACATTAGCCTACCAATATACACACAAATATGCAATTACGCTCTCAACGAGCCAAATTACCAAAATACCCTCACAACAGAGTATATATATCCCCATGCATGCATTTATCATCATATAGTAATATGACCCACATAATCATGCATATAATCATATAATAGCACAATAAATCAATTATGGCCCTCCCGGCCTCCTAATCAAGGTCCTAAACCTTATTAGGAAATTTTGGTCGTTACAATACCAATCTCCCTAGGCCTTTCAGCTTCTCATTTAACATCATACCCATAAGTTCTATTATAGAGATTATTTATACTCAAACTAGAAATAATAAATTGCTAAAAGAAAATAGGATTCTCTTGGCTACGTCCCTCAACGTCTCCCGAGCATAACGAACTCTTTGAGCCAGCTGGGTCTCACGCGCAAGGGCCTCTTCTCCATTGTTGTAGCATGTATTCTCCTCTTCCCTGCTGGTATCATGAATTGCAACAGGTTCTTCTTGGACTGGTGATTGGGTCGAGTGGTTAATCCACTCCTATACTTTGTTCTAGATGGCTTATGTGTCTAGCTTAATTGGGCCCGACTCTAGTGTTGGGCCAGTATTACTAACACTACTCCCCCCCCCCTAAAAATTAACCTTGTCCTCAAGGTTAAGCAAATCATACATCTTACAGAAGGAAGCAAACTCTTCCCGCGTTGCATCTTCGGGAGAACTCAAGGACCACTGCAGCAGCACTTGCCGAACCTCAGTATTATTGATATTCTTGATGTTTTCTAAAGGCATCATGACAGGTCTACTAGCTACACTTAACTCTGGTAGTGGGTAGCATCTTGGCAGAGGAGTAACATGATAAGGCTTAAGCAATGACACATGGAACGTGGGGTAGATTCGACTTCCCAGAGGCAATTCAAGCTTGTAATCCACAGGTCCTGCTCTAGCTAACATCAGAAAGGGCCCGAAGTAGCGCCGAAAAAGCTTCGAATTGAGAACCTTTGCAACAATTGATTGTCAATATGGCTGGAGCTTCACCAAAACCAAATCACCTAGCTTGAATTCAATGTCCCTTCGTTTCTTATTAGCTTTTGGGAGCATACGGTTCTGTGCCTGCTGGAAATTCTCTTTGAGTTGATGTAAGATAGCATCTTGAGTCAATAAATCTTCCTCCACTACCTAAATTTTCGTTCACCCCCTTGTATAAGTTGGTATAGTTGGTGGGACGCGACCACAAACTGCCTAAAATGGAGTCATACCTATGGCTAAGTGGTTTCTGGTGTTATAGTGATATTCATCCCATGACAAGAACTTGCTCCATTACTTTGGATTATCCGCCATAAAAGCTCGAAGATACTACTCCAAATATCAGTTTGTTAGCTCGGTTTGGCCATCAGTTTGAGGGTGGTAAGCTGAGCCATCTTCAACGTAGTTCCCATGAGTTCAAACAATTTCCTCCAAAAGGCACTAGTGAAGATTAGGCCTCGATCTAAAACAATGGTGTGAGGCATCCCATGTAGGTGAATCACCATGTTGGCAAAGATTTCAGCCACCTTCATAGCAGAGTAATGGTTCGGTAAAGCTCCAAAATGAGCATATTTCGTGAAATGATCTACGACCACCAATATATTAGTTACCACATAAGAACAAGGTAATTCCACAATGAAGTCCATTGCCAAGTATTCCCAAACCCTCTTTGGAATCTTTAATGGTTGGAGCAGTCCATAAGGAGCAGCTGGAGAATATTTCACTGTTTGGAATACTGAGCAAGAGAGAACAAACTTCTTCACATCTTGACGCATCTCATGCCAAAAAAAATTGGCTCCCAAACGTAAGAAAGTTCGATTAGCCCCAACATGTCCCCCCACTAGTGTACCATGAAACTCATGTAATAACAATTATTTTAAGTTGGAATGTTTGCTGATCATTAGCTTATGTTGGTCAATATAGTATCCCATCCTTGACTGAATAAGTAGAATTATCGAGTTACCCTTGCTGCATCCGAGCATGTAAAAGTCTGAGATCTGAGCAGGTAGTGTTTTCACGTCGTAACTCCTCCAAAAACTCAAAACATTCGGTACTCATGGGTACTTGTAATGAAGAATAGCCCCCTTCATGTAGAAAGAGCATCTGCAGCTAAGTTGTTCTTTCCTACTTTGTACTCAATGAAAAAATGAAATCCCAATAATTTTCGTAGAAAATGTTGTTGCTTCGGTGTTTGTATTACCTGTGTTAGAAGATCCCTTAAGCTTTAATGATTTGTCTGAATTAGAAAATGCCTACCCAATAGATATTGTCACCACTTTGTAACAGCTTCCATAATGGCTTTCATTTCCCTGATGTAAGTTGAAGCACTAGCAAACTTGGGACCCAATTTTTTGCTGAAAAATGCTAAGGGGTGACCATCCTGCATCAAAACTCCTCCGATTCCCACATTGAAAGCATCAGTTTCCACTATGAGCTCCTTGGAAAAATCAGGTAGATGCAAGGCAGGGGTGGTAGTCATGTCCCTCTGATCCTTGCGGATTTGGTGATAACCAGCACGAAGATCCAACTTAGAAAATACTACTACCTGACCTAATTCGTCAAGAAGGTCATCATTTCTGGGGATTGGGAATCAGTCCTTCACAGTAATGTCATTGAGTGCCCTGTAATCAACACAAAAATTCCAAGTACCATCTTTCTTTTTGACAAGTGAAACCGAAGATGAATAGGAACTAGTGCTTAGACGAATAAATCCAAAAGAAATCATTTCTTTAACTAGCTGCTCAATAATATCTTCCTGGAAGTATGGATAACGATAAGGCCTTACATTGATGGGGGCGGAACCGTGTTGTAGGAAAATTCGATGATCAACACTTTGGTGTGGTGGTAGTTGTTTGGGTTCCCCAAACACCTTGGCAAATTCAGCAAGAATGCCCTTGCCCTCTACTGAAAAATCTTCTTCCAACTAGCTCAATGGTGTATCCTCCTTGTTGACTTCTTCCACCATGGCAGAAAGCCTATACAATCCTTTCACATCACCCTCCCTTAGTAATTCATGAAATTTAGTAAATGATAATTGATGAGCAGCCATTTCTTTGGACCTAGCCAATTGTTCCACGCTTCCCTGCCAATTAAACTCCATTGTGAGAGCTTTGTGGTCATGAACACAAGGGTCAAGTGTTTGTAACCATTGCATCCCCAATACCACATTCAAGCCACAAATAGGCAACGCATATAAATCCAACAAAAAATGATGGCCTTGTAAAACCAGCTCCACCTCATTACACATCTTAGAGCAAAGTAAAAAATTCTTGTTACCCATGTAAACTTTGAATCTCTTAGTCTCCACTTGGGATAAACCCAACTTTTTTGCCAAGGACTCTTGAATAAAATTATTATTACTTCCTGTATCAATGAGAACCTCCAATGACTCAGTCCTATGCTTAGCCATAATACGAAAAATATGTGGATTCATCAAGTTTGAGAGGGAATTGAGACTCACTTCATCCTCAGCCATATCCTCCATCACTTGAAATTTGTTCTCTGTGTCTGGCTCAACATCATCATCATCCTGACCACACAATATCAGCATTTGGTTCTTACATTTATAACCAAAATTAAACTTCCCATCGCAAGTAAAACAGAGTCCCTTATCACGCCTATCCTTCAATTCAGCTGGAGTTAACTTCTTAATAGGCAGAGAATTACTACCTATTTGGGAAATGGATTTCTAATCTGCTGCAGGAAAAGAAACAGCTCCATGTTTATTGGGAGTAAACGACAACGGTGAGCTTCCATGCGTAGTAACAGTAGTTCGAGAGGACCATCCAGTACACGTGAACTTTGGTTGTTGTTGAATGACTAAGTCATCATTATTACTAACATCGGTCGGTCAGTAGTTCAAGAGGACTGGTATTTGGGCTGTGTGGTCAATCCACTCCTATACTCTGTTCTGGATGGCTTCTGAGCCCAGCTTAATTGGGCCCGACTCTAGTGTTGGGCCAGTATTACTAACATCTTCTCTATTTTAAAGATGAGAAGTATCAAAATAAGTCAAAAATAGCATACAACAGGTGCTCTATTTTACATATTTTTTACAATAGTGAATAGTAATTGCTCCACACGTAGAGTAACATTATTCATTACTCTAAACTTATTTTATTAGTTTTTAATTATTTTTTATGTGTATATGTGTGTACATATTAATATTATATATTTAAAATTAATTAAATATATTAAAAGATATAATATTTAAATGATGTAGAGAAAAAATAGAGAAGTTGTTGGATGGTGGCTTGATGTAAAATAGAGAAAATGAGGTTTTAGTGATGTATTTTGAAGGATAGAGAAAACATGTTGTTATGAGTGCTTAGATAATGTGATTTAGGGTTCTGTTTTTGTTTTTAATTAAGAATAAAAATATATAAGCTTTTTAATTTAAAACTATTAAATTAACATGTGTCATCAAAATCTTATCGTATCTGATTAAGAAATGGTGTTTTAATATATGTGTCACATATATTTGCCATTTGGCAAACATGTCAGCAATATAAAATAAAAGAATATTTAAAAATAAAAAATATTGGAGGAAAATTGTGGATCCAAATTTTATTCAAGTTCCCTCCAAAAATATTAGTAGATAAAATTATTTTCCTACTTATATATTAGTACAAAAAATAAATTTCTAAATTAGTGTTAATAGTGTCACCTACCCATATTACCAATCACAAATTAAGAGTAGGTAAAAACTATTTTTAACTACCAATATATATTGGCAGATAAAAAGTGTGTTGGTAAAAGTTAGTTTTCTTGTAGTGTGCATCTCGAGCCTAGGGTGTCACCTCGCGCCCAGATGGCACCCCACACTAGAAGCGCACCTCGTGCTCAGATGGCGCCTCGCACCTAGGCAGCTGCAACCAACCACACATAGTCCCTTGCACCTTACACCCCTAAATCGACTTGCAAGGTGCCACCAGCGAGGTGCACAACAAGCAATGTGATACTTAGCAAAACACAAAGAGGCTTGAGGCACATGCACATCGTGGAAAAGTGAACATCCCCTAGGTATGTGGTACACGTATAGGTATGAAATGTGTGTATCAACCAAAAGGAGACAAAGCACGGATATAGTGTCCACGCAAGGCGAGTAGTGGCAATACAAGGCAATACATGGTGAGGCCTCAACTATCACGCTCCTGACATTCGTACCAGACAAGTAATGGTGGTACAAAACATTACAAAGCCTAGAGCATTCTTACAGGTTTCTTATATGTACCAGAACCGACCGCCACTTCTTCAACACCATTACTACATGCACCACGATCACCAACAATCTACAGATGTAAGCTTTTGTCCCTTGGGACCACTATGTAGTAAGAGCCAATAGTGTTCACCTATAAAAGGAGCCTCCCTTCTCCAAGGAGGGGGGTTGGAAAATTCTTATAATACTAGACTTTTCTAAGAGAAATATACAAGCTTTCTCCATTTTTTCTCTGCAACTCTACTTCAAGTTTTCTTCATGTTTTCTTTCTAAGTTTATTTTCTTACCAATCTTTGAGTTTTCCAACCTAACTTCGATGACGAGTTCTAACCGTCAACAATTAATTTGACTAATATGTTTTATTTGAAAACTATATATTAGTTTAAAATAGTGTTAACAGTACTTAAATTAATATTATAGAGAGAATGGCATTAATTTATTATATGGTAATAATTTAATTAGGTTTTATAATATAAAGTTAATTTTTAATTAACTGATGCTTATGTTATTTCAAATACATAAATATTGTTGACCCTGATTTTGATCAACTGACACGGAGTCAAAAATGTTTGATGTGGACAGATATGTTGAAATGAGAATGATGACAAAAATAATAAAGCACACAAGAATTTATAGTGGTTCAGCCCCAGAATCTGGTAATAACCTACGTCCACTTGAGCTGTTATTGATATAAGATTCAAAGGAGTGATCAAAGAACTAGGGTTCAATGAGTTTCACAAACCTCTGAAGAATAAAACAATATATCAAATATGATAACTCTGATACACTCGTAAAACACTAATCTCAGATAATTCGAAAGTCAAAAGTCCCTTCCTTGAGTTATCTTTCTCTATTTATAGGCTCAAGGAAGATTACATTAATTTGTTATAGATATTCTTTCCTAAATAATCGGATACTCAGGAAATCATGGGAGATAATTTCGGATATGATTATAACTGCATAAGATTTTCTCCAAATATAGTGAGTATACGACCAGGCTGGCCGTATATAAAGATTGAGCGTTGGGCCATAGACATCTTCCTGGTCGATGGTCGAACAAGACTCCTGCTAGATGTCAACCACGTGTATTAAATGTCTGCCATGTCATCCATGCCTATTTTTTGGATAACATTTGCCCCCCAAGTTTGTTTAATGCGACCAGCAATAAAGAAACTTTAGGGAAACAACCGTTCATATGCCCCACGAAATCTGTCAGAATCCTCGTGCGTTTTTTAAAATCGTGACATAATTATGTCTAATCAAGCATTTTCGGTTTTCAAGAAATCAATTTGACGGCTTATACACTCCCCCACGTTTCGAAAATGGGAAAGTCATGATTGCCACTTTTTGCCATACTTCAGCCTCTATAAGTAACCTCTTTATCTTTCTTATAACTCTTTACTCACTATGCCAATCAAGAACTTCAAGAACTTTGCTTCAGAGCCCAGAACTTCGGAACCATTCAGACGTCCTGCCGAAGATCTTTTCGACTCAAAATTTCTATCTTTTATGAATCTCCACCCTTTGCCCAGGTAATCACTTCGTCTTTTAAACTCTTCATTATGCCATGCATGCTGTTTACTGTGCTCTGTGATTTCCTGCGTTCTTGAGTAGAAATTATGCGGATTTTTGTATAAACCATCTGATGCTCGGTAAGAGAGTGTATTTCTATTTTGTATAAGTTAGGAGCTAGTTTGATAGTAAGGATCATAGGCTTAGAGCGTAAGATCGACGTAAAAATTCAATCTTTAAGCTAGTTGAAAAAACTGGGTTTTTTCCCGCCCTTTAGGAGTTGAAAAAGTTCCCTTTCAGAAAACATTTTATTTCCTTTTTTATCCGTTTTTCAAACTATTAGCACCAAAATTAGTGTATGGGTAGGATACTGCTGGTCAATAGACGCGAGCAACGTTATCCCAATTTCCCACGTAACTCCACAGGCTATGTGTCTTATCTCATCCTTTGTCTGTTTGCAGTTCATATGCAAGACCCTTGGGGAGGAGAAAGACCCATCGAAGACGACCTCCTAGCTTAGCTGCTTGAAGGTGAAGAAAACCCCTCTACTCTGATACCAGATATCCCTTTTTCTTGCCCTAGCCCAAACCCTTCTCCAGTCCCAACCCAAAGAATGGCTCGAACAAAAACAAAAGCTCGAAAAAGGAAAATCCCTAACTCCTCGTGCCAGCCTACTGCTGATGCCCCCTCGACCAGTGACGATGTGGATGATCGCCAACTACTTAAATAAGTATAAACTAACAAGGGTGACCCTGGTCAGACCTTCTATCAACCAGAGGGCCAACCTGCCAAGCGGGGCCTACAGTGCCTGGTCTTGGTTTCACATTGAGGCAGGTACCACTTTGCCTCTTCACCCGTTCTTTCAAGGGGTGGCAAATTACTTTGGAGTTGCCCCCTTTCAAACCACCCCAAATGGATATAGAATGATGGCCGCACTCTATGTCCTTTACAAACTCAGAAAATGGCCAGAGCCCACTCCCCACGAGATCAATTTTCTTTTTGACCTTAAGTCCAACGCTAACCAAGAAGGCACGGGGTTTTTCCATTTTTGTCGTCAAGAAACCGGGCGCACTTTCTACTCCGACACTACTCACATCTCCAACGTGGGGAGGTATCACCAAGAATACTTCCTTACTCCTGACTTAGCTGTAGACAACCTGGCCTTCACCCGAGGAGGTAAAAATTCCTACGTCACTAGCTTCTTCGCTTAGTGTTTTTCTGTCACAATGTCTTGACATTCCACTGTGTTCCAGGCCCGTGGTTACGTCCAACCCCATCTCCAGGGATGGAGTCAAGGGCGGCACTCTTAGCCAGCATGTCGAATGTTGATAAGAGTGTCAAAAATATAGTTACTCAGGCTAACCTTAGGCTGGTCGGCCTCTGGAATCCTTAACCAGCGACTGGCGAACCTTCGGCAGAGAACGCCCAAGCCGAAGTGGAACCCGAGCCGCAACCCCAAGTGTCTCCTCTGCGGAGGAGACCAACTGGGGTTACGATCAGGGAACCTGTAATCCCTCGTCGAGCAGAGAAACCCTTGGCCCCCGAGGGCAAAGGAAAACAAAAGGCTGCCGAGCCTACAGAACTTTCTGACGACTCGTCGGATGAAAATGGTACAATAATCTCGCTTTTAAATCATTTTCCAATTCCCTCTCATCTATTTGATGGGGATGGAAACTTTAGGAATGCTCCCTCCTTAAATTCAGATTTCTTCCAGGAACTAGGTAGTTCAGTAAATAATGTTACAACCAGTAGTTGTAGCGCGGGTACTTTACTTATAATCCTTTTACTTTTATTCTTTTATCTTGCATAACCATTTAGTCTTACTGCTTGTGTTGCTTCCTTTGGTGCAAGTATGGACTTCGAGGACGTCTTTGAGCACTACCAGGCCGCCGCTGCCTCTTCTGTCCCAAAGAAGGATGGTAAGAGGGTTCGAGGGGAAAGCAGCAAGACCCCCTCGAAGAAGGCTCGAACAAACGATGCTCCACCACCCCCTCCAAGGAGAACTCACCACCTCCGCCCCCTTCCGAGCAGACGACTCCCACTCCCGCTAATCCACGGCCTTCTTCTAAGGCTGCTGACAAGGAGGCATTGGACAACTTGCCCGAAGGCTCCCTACCCAGCTTCGTGGTCGGCTCAGCTAGGGAGAGGATATACAAGCTCTCGAAGCACAGACGCAGCCAGGCCGCCATTACTGAAACCGCCTCAATGGAGGCTAGTCAAGCCGTCAACAGAGGGTTGAACGAGATAGTTAGCGTAAGTTATCTCCTGCTACTTTATCATTTATGTCTGATTTATTTTCCTTACTTTATCTCATTCTTTTGTCTTCAGGGGCTGCTAACTTTAACTGCTAGCTGGCATCGTGTTGGGGCGTTGGTTTCTCGGGGAAAGAACTTCGACTCCAGGCTTGCTCAGACTAAGCAAGCATTTGAGGCTGACTACAACAAGCTACTTGAGGAGAATAAGGAGCTGTCCAAACAGACCGAACAACTGTGCGAGGACCAAGCTACTCTCACCCAGGAGCTTCTGGACGCCCAAGATGCCCTGAAGAAAGCCAACGACTCACGGGAAAAATTCAGGGAAAGTGCCAGGCTCGTCACCCAAGAATGTAAGCAGCTTGAGCTTGATCTGACCGCCAGCAGGCAGGAGACGAGGGAGCTTGAGAAGCGAGTGCAAGAGCTCGAGGAGGACCGAGCCAAGAATTTGAAGAAGTATAAGGAGGCCATTCACCTCTGCTTCTATGAGCACAACTGGGAGGCCAACTTCAACTACCTGTCCGAGCGGTTGAAGAGGACTCTGATGGCGCAGTGCACCATTCAACTGGAAGAAAAAGAGAAGGCCAAAGTGCCTGCCGCTGACGCTGAATTTGGTCCTTCGGCTGACCAAGGCACTCCTCCCAATCCTCAGGACCCTCCTGCTCCTTAAAAATATATTTTTTTTTATTTCGTTTTCATGGCCCACGGGTCGTATTGTAAAGACAATTTGTTTTTATTGCTGCGAGAGCAGCTTTACTTTTAATTAAACAATTACATCCAAGCAATACTGCTCGCGGTGTAAAAGAATGCTTTTTGATATTATAATATTTTTGTCTATTATAACATATGTTCGCATGACCGAACTTAGCATAGTACTTTGGCTTGATTTAACAAAATATAGATTTTGAAAAATACTCTAAGTATTGTAGCATGCTTTCACTCATTTTGTTCATGTGTTTACATACCTCTTGGTATGCTTTGCTATCGATGTACCTTATATGCCCCCCAAGTGATCGAGGAGCTTTAGGTCCTTGGTCACTTTCCTTGACCACGACCTGTGCGAACATTACTGCTCGGTAGGAAACGTAATACTTATAATACAGCAAAACAACACACGTAATGAACAAATACTTGTAAAAATAAATTTACAAAGGTTGGCAAGAATGACTGGTTGCGCACAGTCCCTTATAATCTCGTATTAAAAATGGACTAAACATGTCTTTACGAGTGATCTTAAAAAGATCTTGCACTTATAAGCAATTATCCATACAACGTGGCTAACCCTTTTTCGAAACTTGTAAAATGTAAAAATTAATACAAGCCAGTCCTTTAAAAAGGACTGTTTATTGATAATACTTGCATAGGTGTTCTCCGTTCCAATAGCGTGGAACGAGATCTCCATTTAAGCGTGCAAGCGTGTAGGTGCCTGGATGAAGGACTTCCTCAATCTGGTAAGGCCCTTCCCAGTTTGGTCCGAGCACTCCAGCAGTGGGGTCGCGGGTGTTTAAGAAAACGCGTCGTAGTACTAGATCTCTGACGTTGAATTATCTTTCTTTCACTTTCGAGTTAAAATACTAGGCGACCTTTTGCTGGTACGCAGCTACTCGGAGTTGGGCTTTTTCCCGTTTCTCTTCAAGTGAATCTAGGGACTCCATCATCAGTTGGTTATTCTGGTCCTGGTCGTATGTAATTCGTCGGTGTGAGGGGGGATCTAATTCGACAGGCAACATAGCTTCATACCTGTATGTTAAGGAAAATGGGGTATGACCTATCGTTGTTCGATGTTCGATGAGACGTTCTATACGACCAGAGGACTTCGGGCAACTGTTTTGGCCATGCTCCTTTAGCATCTTCGAGCCTTTTCTTCAGGGTGTCCTTAAGCATTTTATTCACTGCTTCAACTTGCCCATTTTCTTGTGGATGCGCGACTGAAGAAAAGCTTTTGACGATGCCATGTCTTTCGCAGAAGTCTGTGAATAAGTCACTGCCAAACTGGGTGTCGTTGTCTGAGACAATTTTTTGGGGCAAACCATATCGGCAAACAATGTTCTTGATGACGAAGTCAAGAAATTTCTTGGTCGTTATGGTAGCGAGCGGCTCAGCTTCGGCCCATTTGGTGAAGTAGTCGACTACTAGGACTGCGTACTTCACTCCACCCTTTCCCGTTGGCAGGGATCTAATCAAGTCTATACCCCATACTGCGAAAGGCCAAGGACTCTGCATCTGGTTTAACTTTTTGGGAGCTGTGCATGGGATCTTGGAAAATCTCTGACACTTATCGCATCTTCGCACAAACTCCATTGAGTCTTCGTTCATAGTCGGCCAGAAATAGCCCTGCCTTAGAATCTTCTTTGCCAAGCTTTGCCCCCCAGTGTGATCCCCGCAGAAGCCTTCATGTACCTCCTTCATCAACTCTTTAGCCTTTTCCGGTGTAATACATCTGAGCAGTGGCATAGAATATCCTCTTCGGTAAAGAACACCATCGACCAGTATGTACCTAGCAGCCTGCCTTTGAAGAGTTCTGGCTTTGTTTCTATCTGCCAGTAGTACACCATTTGCAAGATACTCTAAGTATGGTGCCATCCATGTATCCTCCATCCGAATTTCCATATTAGTTTCATCTGCTCATATGCTCGGCTCGCACAATCTTTCTACTGGCACAATATTCAAAGTGTCAGCGTCTTTCGCGCTTGCAAGTTTGGCTAAGGCATCTGCGTTCGAATTCTGATCCCGAGGTATTTGCTGAAGGGTATACTTCTCAAACTGAGCCAACAGATCTTTAGTTTTATTTAAGTAGGCCATCATTTTGAGGCCTCGTGCTTGATATTCCCCTAGGACCTGATTCACTACCAGCTGTGAATCACTATAAATATTCAGCACCTTTATGCCCATGTCTTTTGCTAATCTTAACCCAGCGAGGAGTGCCTCATATTCGGCTTCATTATTTGACGCAGTGAAGTCGAACCTAATAGTGCGGTGAAATCGATGCCCTTCTGGCATTATCAATATCACTCCCGATCCTGCGTGAGATTTGTTGGACGATCCATCTGTGAATAACTTCCACAAGGGAGCTTCATCTTGCGGCTTAGGCGCACTAGACTCTTCGCACTGCTCGTTGTCTGGGAGCTCAGTGAACTCGGCAATAAGATCAGCCAAGACTTGTCCTTTTACTGCTGCTCGCGGTGAATATGTAATATCGAACTGCCCGAGTTTGACTACCCATTTTAATAAATGCCCAGCCGCTTCTGGTTTTTGCAGGACTTGCCGAAGGGGCTGGTCAGTTAAGACTGTAATGGGATGGGCTTGGAAGTAAGGACGTATCTTCCTTGAGGCCAAGACTAAACAATAGGCTAACCTCTCGATGGGAGGATACCTCAACTCTACTCCGATTAGCCTCTTGCTTACATAGTAAACCGCCTTTTGTATACCTTCTTTTTCTCGTACTAATACCGCACTAGCAGCAACTTCGGTGATCGCCAGGTAAATGAACAAAGTTTCTCCTTCGATAGGCTTTGATAAAATAGGGGTTGTGCCATATGGGCCTTTAAGGCCTGGAAATCCTGCTCGCAGTCTCCTGTCCATTCAAACTTCTTGTTGCCTCTAAGTAGATTAAAGAAAGGGACGCACTTGTCCGTCGACTTGGAAATGAATCTACTTAGTGCGGCAATTCTTCCATTTAAACTTTGCACATCCTTGAACTTTTCTGGCGATTTCATGTCAATCAGGGCTTTTATCTTGTCGGGGTTGGCTTCGATTCCTCTTGAATTGATAATAAACCCCAAGAATTTCACTGATCCGACTCCGAAGGAACATTTGAGAGGATTTAATTTCATTTGGTACTTGTTCAATACATCGAAACATTCTTGTAAATCCTTCACATGTCCTGCTTTTTTCGACTTTACCAGCATGTCATCCACATACACCTCCATGTTTACTCCTATTAACTCCTTAAACATGTGGTTAACCAATTGCTGGTAAGTCGCACCTGCGTTTTTCAGTCCGAACGCCATTACATTATAACAGTACAACCCCGTATCGGTCCGAAAGCTGGTGTGATCCTCGTCAGGGGGATGCATACTAATCTAATTGTATCCTGAGTATGCATCTATGAAGGAGAGGATCTCATGTCCTGCAGTTGCATTGACCAGCTGGTCGATCCTTGGGAGTGGGAAACAATCCTTTGGGCAGGCTTTATTGAGGTCTGTGAAATCCACACAGGTTCACCATTTTCTGTTAGGCTTGGGAACCAGTACGGGATTAGAGACCCACGATGGTTAAAACGCCACCCGGATGAATCCATTCTCCTTCATTCTTTCGACTTCCTCTTTTAAGGCTTTCGATCTATCCTTATCGAGCAACCTTCTTTTTTGTTGCACGAGTGGAAAACTCTTGTCAATGTTCAGGACATGGCTGATAACTGTAGGATCTATCCCAGCCATGTCTTTGTGTGACCAGGCAATGACTTCCTGGTTCTTTCGCAAAAATTCCACCAGTGCATGCTTCGTGGTTGCTTCTAAGTTTTTCCCGACCTTCATAACTCTGGTCGGGTCTTTTTCGTCAAGTTGGACCTCTTCCAGGTCCTCGACGGGTCCAACATTTTCCTCAAAATCCCCAAAGCGAGGATCTAAATCCCTATCCTCACTTTGGGCAACACCCTATTTGGTGACTCCATCACCGAATTGGGCTTGTGTATCAATAGCCATCTGCAACCTATCTGTGGGAGTGCTCTTCGACGTTCCCCTCTTCGCCTTTGTGACTGAGGCATTGTAGCACTCCCTTGCTTCTCTCTGGTTACCCAACATGCGTCCTACCCCTGCGTCTGTCAGGAATTTCATGGCCAAGTTCCATACTGAGGTGACGGCCCGAAGATCAACCAGTATGGGCCTTCCAATGACAGCATTGTACGCCGAAGGACAATCAACTACTATAAAAGTAGGGAGTAATGTCCTGGTAGCGGGCGCTGTACCTGCTGTCACAGGAAGTTTGATTGACCCTGCTGGGGCGAGTCCCTCACCAGAGAAGCCGTAAATTGTTTGGTTGCAGGGCTCCAGGTCCTTAACGGACAACTTCATGCATTCCAGCGAAGATTTGTATAGGATGTTCACTGAACTTCCTATATCAACTAGTACTATTTTCACCATCATGTTGGCGATTTGAACGTCCATGACCAGCGGATCGGAATGTGGGAACCGGACATGCTGGGCGTCGCTATCAGAGAAGGTTATCTCACCCTCCTCTAACCGAGCCTTCTTTGATGCCCTGTCCTCCACAGTCATCATCTCGATGTCCTTGTCGTGATGTAAGGTCCGAGCATATCGTTCCCTCGCCTTTTCACTGCTTCCCGCGAGGTGCGGGCCTCCATAGATGGTGAGTAAAGTGCCAGCTACAGGGTCAGGCTGCAAAGGTGGTGAACGTTGGCGTGTGGGCGCATGCTCGTTGCCACCTGGAGCCTCTCGTTGGGAATTACCTGAGGCCCGTACATACCTTCTCAAGTGTCCTTGTCTAATAAGGAACTCGATTTCATCCTTCAGCTAGTTGCATTCATTCGTATCATGTCCGTAGTCGTTATGATAATGACAGAACTTGGTAGTGTCTCTTCTCGAAATATCCTTTCGAATGGGGGCAGGTTTCTTATAAGGCACACTGGAACTCGTGGCCTGATAAACCTCTCCCCAAGACTCAATAAGGGCAGTGTAGTTAGTGAACCGAGGTTCGTAACGATTACCCTTGGCTCGTTTATTGTCAGAGGTGGAAGGCACATTATGTGGCCGTTTCCCCCCATTCTTGCCATTGCCATTGCCGTTCCCGTTGCCCTTGTCGTTGCCGTTGGGCTTTGACCCATTGGCGGCTTTGGCGGGCTCAGCTGTCCCTTTATCCTTGCCTGGGGTTTTCCCTTCGCTGGCGATGGCATCCTTGAGCTTGATGTATCGATCAACTCAATCCAAATATTCCTGGGTAGTCTTGACTCCATGCTTTCTGAGGTTGTTCCAAAGAGGCGTGCGGCGCTTAACCCCTGCAGTTATGGCCATCATCTTGCCTTCATCTCCCACTATTTTCGCTCCAGCAGCTACTCGCATAAAACGCTGGACATAGTATTTCAGTGGTTCTCCGTCTTGCTGGCGTATTTCGACCAGCTGATTTGCCTCAGTCAGGTGCACACGACCCGCATAGAACTGTCTGTAAAATTCCTTCACGAACATCTCCCAGGAAACTATAATTACAGGAGGGAATTTGAAAAACCACTCCTGTGCAGCATCAGAAAGTGTTGCAGGGAAAATCCTGCACCGAGCGTCTTCGGACACTTTCTGAATGTCCATTTGTATCTCAAATTTTTTGACGTGAGATACCGGGTCACCATACCCGTCAAAGTTTGGAAGCGTAGGCATTTTAAACTTGCTAGGGGTTTCTGCCATAGCTATCCTCTGAACGAAAGGAGTGCCCTTTCTCCTATCGTGATCGATATAAGATGTTCTTCCCCCAACCAGCTGTTGCACTGCCTGGTTGAGGGCATCTATCTGGGCCTGCACGATGCCATGAATCGTCGGAGCCTCTGGTGCTGGGGGAACGTACCTGTCGTGCCGTTCCCGGCGATCATTGAGTACGTCTCTTAAATCTTCGTCTCTTCTCCGCTGCTCGCTAGCGTCACGTCTTTCGGGTTGGTCATCCCTAGGTGGTAGGCTTCTGCCCCCACCTCTTTCTTCATTTCTCCAACCGACGTTTCCTCTGCCTGAGTCGGCCTCATTATAATCATGGCCATCTCTGAATATTGATTGGCTATGATGGGATCGACTGTTCCCTTGGTTGCCTTCCCGGGCTGGAATCTCTCGAGCGTTAGAGGGCGGTGTAACGCCCTACTTCCTTAGAGCCGTTACCAAGTGAGTTTTAAGACAAAACAGTGTGCAATGAACTCGCTAACCGAGGTTTTTAAAACGAAAGTGTGACTAATCAAAAGTTTAAGGCTGTAATCTTTGAAAATGCGTTGTTTCATTAAAAACTTCTAGTATTAAACATTTGGGATCCCAAAATAAGGTTTGAAAACTATTTACATCTTAAAATAAGTTTACAGTTGATAGGTTATAAAAATCATAGATTATTACAACCATTTCTCGAATAAACCCCCAACCAAAGCAGTCGGACAAGCCGAACATGTACGCGTCGCTTCACGCTCTCCGTACTCATGGCTGGTTGACTCAATCTATGCCCTTACCTGCAACACAGAGCACCCGTGAGCCGAAGCCCAGCAAGAAAACTCATGCAGTTCGTAACATATGCAAATTATACAGTTAATCATATCAGATAGTCCACAGATAAACAGGTCAACCATTTGACTTAAGCAACCCGGCCATGCCGCCCCAGAAGCCTTACCAAAGCCTGGGGTCTCGGTCCTCACCGTAAGGATATCACCTGTATCCATGGGGTCCCACCCTGACTACAAACACTTCACGTGCTATGTGGTACTTCCGGCCCCACTGCCGTTCTCGGCCTTTCGCCGTTCTCGGCTCCATTGCCATTCTCGGCTCCTCACCGTATCATTCGACTGTAATCACAGATAGTCTATCTCAAATAACATTTGAACATATATCAATTCAATCAAGTCTACACCCTAACATGTAATGCAATATGAAGCCGTGCCCTGCAATCACACTATGGGCCCATGCCCTATCCTATGGGTGCTATAGTTTTCTTACCTGTCAATTGATAGCTTTCAACACTTGACTCCTTGAGCACGATCCCACTCGAGCCATAGCGCACACCTAAACACAGCCATAGGTCAAAGTCAACACCGAACCCCAAGTCTGAAAACCTAGTCTCGGGACCAATCCCGAGCGCCCCGGGAAGTCCTAGATCCACAAAACAAGGTGGTGTAATCGAGCCCCGAACCCTAGGTCAAAATCCCTCAACAAAAGCCCAAAAACCCCTTTCTGTGAACAGTTCAGCGCTACAGCGCTCTAAAGAGGGCGCTGTAGCGCTACAAGCAGAACCACACATCCCCAGAAACAGGGCCTGGCGCTACAGCGCCCAAGGACTAGCGCTGTAGCACTAGTTGCAGGCAGGCAACTCACAACTTCTTTTTCTGCGATTTCTTTCAACCATTCTCAACCCAAACTTCCCCAAACCTTTACCAAACTCAAAATCAAGCTTATAAACACTCTCCATTCATCCCAAGCATCCCCAAATCTCAAAACCCAAGCACATACATCCCAAATGTCAAGATTCACCATAGATGAACCCTAAACCCAGAAATTCAGTCAAACAACAAAGTTAAAGGCTTAGAATTCATACCATTGATGCAATTTCGACCTTGATTCATTTCCTAGACCTCCTTAGCTTGTTCATCCTCAAAGCTTGCCCAGAAATTCCCTAAAGTTCCCATCAACTCAGCTCAAAACACAGCTCAAACCAGCCAAACCCTTAAAATTGAAATTTCTAAAAACTTACCTCAAAAGTTGATGTGTTCTTGCTAATCCTTGCCAACTCTTCAAGTCTAACTTTAAGATCCTTGATGCTCAGCCTATCCTAGCTCCCCACTGAGCTTTGCTCCAAGAAAAATGGAGAGAAATGGTGCAAGAATGCACAAACCGCCCCTTTGGAAAACCCTCTGTTTTTCTCTCTTTTCTTTTCTTCCTTTTTCTTTCTTTTCCTTCAAATTTCTCACACTCTCTAACAATCCCACTCACTATATAAAGCCTCATTTAATCTATCTTTAAAAGCCACTTGACCAAAATGCCCTCCCTATTAGTTCAAATCCCTTTTTGTCCAAGTAGGGCCATTTTAGTCATTTTACCCAATTCCCGCTAATCCTCAAGTGTCTCTAATATTTTCCCGCTTGCTTCCCAATACTGAAAAGTCACCAAATAATATACCTCGATATCAAAAATAAACCCCAATATACTCATTAACTTCCTATTTATACCCCCAGGCTCGCCCCAAGCCGGGTATAAATCTCCGCCTCGACTTTCCGCTAGTCTGCTCACTGGGATTGTCTCGAGTCACAAATCACAGATACATCCACATCACAATGTGGTCTCAACAATCATCACATATCAATACAGTTATGCCCAACATGGCCAAAATTACAATTATGCCCTTCTAACACAATCAGGGCCTACATGCATACTAATACACATAGTCATGCATCTCAATTGGTCAAATAGTCATATAACATGCTTTAAATCATAATCATGCATTTCACTCATCAAAGTCACAGATAAATCCCATCATGCCCTCCTGGCACGCTAATCAAGGCCCTTAAGCCTTATTAGCGAATTTGGGTCATTACAGGCGGCCTGCGTTGTTCGGTAGGTCCCCATGCATTATCATGCCGTGGGGGCCTCGGACCGCAGAGCCTGTCTCTGAGTTCCTTCTGTTTCCAGAAGGACGTTGTCCTCTTCTCGGAGGGTTCGGCCCCTCGCCCCTATCGCATCTAGGACTGCGAGGCGGTTGCCTGGCCCTATTCTACCTTGGTTGCGGGGGATTGTCGCGACCATTCTGGGATGGAGGCTGTGCCTCAGGGTCTCTTAGCGGGACATCATCCTGAGGCATCGGTGGCTACTCGGGCCATTGGGGGCTCGAGGACTGGATCAGCGGGCTAGGATTAGGACCCCTTTGGAGCGGCCCATTTGTAGGTTGATCAGGTTGCGAAGTGTCACGGGCCGGCTATTTGGGTGCTCCAACTAGATGGAACGTGCGGCACTTGCAGACTCTTCAAGCTAGCAAGTCAGCCTACAACACACACCTACAGGCAAACAAACTCAGCGGTTAGCCACATACACATCTCGGACATGCAACGGGCAATAACGAAGTATGAGCAAGCACAAAGCAAGTCATTCCTACGAACCTCCACACAACACAAAGCACACAACAAGGCAAATGGCATGCAGTGGCCCAACGAAGCTAACAAACAAGCAACACATAAGCAACAAGGAAGAACACAGGGGCAAGTATGGATAAATGTTATTTCATTAATATATAGCCTTGATAGGGCAAGGGAGTACACAGCTTTGGCCCCTATCTGCTGATGGCCATGGTGCTTCCCTAAGTCACCAGGTCACCCCCCCCCCTAAGGAGCCTTCTAGGGAAATAAAGTCTTCCCAGGAACATATATGATTTTTCTCTGGGAGACATATGCAAGATTACAAAACTTCCACTACCCTATCCCATGAGGTTGCTTGGTGCAAGACTTGAATAATGATCAAGCACCAAGGCATGCTCATTAACAAAATGGCCCCGTGTGGGTGTGCCAAAGAGGCAGCACGCCACACTCTCCCCCACTTAATCTTTCGGCGCCCTCGACAAAGTAGCTTGTAGATCTTCAATCTTCTGTGTGAGCTTCTTCAAGTCTTCCGCCCTCTCCCAGCTGATTTCGTCATCAGTGAGCCCCTTCCATTTTACCAGATATTCTTTATGCTTTTTACGGTCAGTGGTGACCGTTCTTTCCCCCAGGATTTCTTCAGGTTGACGCTTGCTCCTTGGCTGAACAATGACTCCTCCTCTGGTTGACTGGTTGCGCTCTGGATTTGTTGGATCTTCATGATACGGCTTCAAGTTGCTGACGTAAAGGACCGGGTGTATCTTCATCCAAGCTGGTAGGTCAACTTTGTATGAAGTTAGGCCAAATTTTGAGATGACTGAGACCGGACCCTCGTACTTGCAAATGAGTATGATGTCTTTGTCCCCTCGGAATCTCAACTGTTCGGGCCTTAGCTTGATTAACACTAAGTCACCTACTTTGAACTCCAGTGGTCTGCGCTTCTGATCTGCCCACTTCTTCATTCTTCGTAAGGCTTTTTCTAGATAAGCTCGCGCAATCTCTGTTGTTTTCTTCCAGTCTTTTGTGAAGTGAAAGGCTCGCGGGTTCCAACCGCGATATTTGTCCATTGTGTGGGGTAACAGTGGTTGCTGTCCATTAACAACTTCAAAAGGGCTCTTATTCGACGAAGAACTCTTTTGAGAGTTGAAACAAAATTGAGCTACATCGAGTAGTTGCGGCCAATTCTTCTGATTGGCATTGACAAAGTGGCGCAAGTACTCCTCCAACATCCCGTTGAATCTTTCTGTCTGCCCATCTGTCTGCGGATGGTAGCTCGGGGAAATATTCAGTTGTGACCCCAAGAGATTGAATAGTTCGGACCAAAACGTCCCCGGGAATCTTCCATCTCAGTCACTAACGATGTTCTGGGGCACTCCCCAATATTTGACAATATGTTTGAAAAATTGTCTGGTTGTCTCTTCTGCCGAACAGTACTTCGACACTGGGATGAATGTTGCATACTTCGAGAATCTGTCCACGACCACCAAGATCGCACTTAGATCCCCTGTCTTCGATAGACTGGTGATAAAGTAAAGTTACACACTCTCCCATGGTCGGCTTGGGACTCGCAAGGGCTCCAACAAACCCGGTGTCTTGTTCCTATCGACCTTGTCTTGCTGACAGACGAGACAGGTCTTGGTGTACTCCACTACATCATCTCGCATTTGTGGCCAGTAGTACTCCTGCTTCAAGAGTGTGTGGGTTCTCTGCCACCCTGGATGACCTGCCCACAGGGTGTCATGACACTCGCTTAGTAATGTCCTTCACAAATCTCCAGCTTTCGGAACATACAAGCGCCCCCCTTTAGCCCACAGAAGATCATCCTCCACCCAGAACTAGCGAGTCTTGCCTTCTTTTACAAGCTTCAGGATGGTCCTGACCACTGGGTCTTTCTCCAGGTTCTCTTTGATGCGTTCCTTGAGTGGAGTGTTCACCACGCTAGCCGATAAACTAGCCAAGACCTTTAGAGTCGCCAACTCCACTTTGCGACTCAAGGCGTCAGCTGCCTGGTTTAAGCGTCCTGCCCTGTGCTCAAAACAGAAGTCAAATTCCGCCACAAACTCCTGCCATCGAGCCTGCTTAGGGGTTAGCTTCGGCTGAGTAAGGAAATGACTCACAGCTGCATTATCCGTCTTCACCACGAACTTTGACCCCAGCAAGTAATGCCTCCACACTCGTAGGAAATGTATAACTTCGAGGAGCTCCTTCTCCTAGGCAATATACCTCCTCTCAGCTTCAGACAGCTTGCGGCTCTCATATGCGACCGGGTGGTCTTCTTGCACTAGTACCCCTCCCAGAGCATAATCTGATGCATCCGTCTGTACTTCGAAGGGCTTGCTAATATTTGGCAAGGCAAGAACAGGATCCTTCATCATGGCTTCTTTCAAACTCATGAACGCTTCAGCACACTTGTCAGTCCACGCCCAAATCACACCCTTTTTCAGAAGCTCGGTCAAGGGTGTCGCCCTTCTTGAGTAGCCCTCCACAAATCGTCTATAGTAGTTGGCTAGGCCCAAGAAGGAGCGGAGTTCTTTCACGTTTGTGGGGGCTTTCCATTCCTGGATTGCCCTCACCTTCTCCAGATTCATACGAATACGGCCACGTTCCACCACGTGGCCTAAGAACTTGATGCTCTCCTGTGCAAACGAGCATTTCTCTCGCTTCACATATAGCTAGTTCTCTCTCAACTTCTGAAACACTTGAGCCAAGTGTTCTTGATGCTCTTCAATCGTGGCGCTATAAACCACGATATCATCCAAGCACACCACCACGAACTTATCTAGATACTCGTGGAATACTTGGTTCATTAGTGTACAGAAGGTAGCAGGTGCATTTGTCAACCCAAACGGCATTACTCGAAACTCAAATGCTCCGTATCGAGTAACACATGTAGTCTTTGGTTCATCCCCATCTGCAATCCTCACCTGATAGTAGCCCGATCTCAAGTCCAACTTTGTGAAGTATTTGGCTCCACTTAGCTGGTCGAACAAATCAGCAATTAGAGGGATGGGGTAGGTGTTGCAAACGGTCACCTTATTGAGAGCCCTATAGTCGATGCACAGTCTCAAGCTCCCATCGTGCTTCTTCTGGAATAGCACCGGTGCGCCAAATGGCGCCTTCGACGGTCTGATGAAGCCTGCCTCCAATAACTCTTTTAATTGCTTCCTCAATTCTTCTAGCTCAGGGAGTGCCATTCTGTATGGCGCTTTTGTTGGAGGTTTCGCTCCGAGCACCAGCTCTATCTGGTGATCAATCCCCCTCTTTGGTGGCAAGGCTTTGGGGAGTTTATCTGGCATTACGTCCCCATACATCTTTAAGACCCTCGTAATTTCTAGTGGAACGATTTCTTCCACTACTTCTTCGAACACGGTGGGTACAGCTACATAAGTGGGCTCCTGCTTCTTCACACCCTTCTTGAACTGTAAAGCTGATAGAAGCTTCACACCAGGGGGTGGTTTCACCTTTGCAGACACCATTGACGGAGTCTCTCCCATTATGAGTAAGCTTCTAGTGGTAGGAATTGGAATGGCACCTTTCTCGGTCAGAAAGTCCATTCCCAAAACTACATCGAAGTCGTCCATATGGACAACCACCAAGTCAGTCTGCCCCTCCCACGTGTCGATTCTCACTTTTACCCCTTTAGCCATGCCAGATGTGGTCAAGGCTTTGGAGTTGACCGCTTTCATGCGGCCTGCATCTTTCTCCAGCTTCAGTCCTAGTCGCTTTGCTTCAAGTTCAGAGATGAAGTTGTGGGTGGCGCCAGTATCAATCATCACGCTTTTGGCAGGCTTGCCATTGATAGTGGCATCCATGAACATTAGCCCTTTCCCCAGGGTCTTCTTCCCTTTCTTGCCATGCTTCTTGAGAGCATTCAACAGGCGGACAGCGCCCATGTGCGCGTACTCTTCGTCTTCCTCTTCTCCTTCGCCCTGTTGTTCTTGGCTAATGAGGGCATTCAGCTGGCCCCTATAAGGGCAAACTGCCGACTTATGTGGGCCTTTGCAAAGCCAACAAGCTAGCGGCTTCTTCCCTGCAGCAGCATATGTCCCACTGGAAGAATTAGACTCAATCGTCCTCTTCTCTCCCCCACTCTTACCCGGCCAGGACTTCCCAGACTTCTTGCTCCCAGCGCTACTTGAGCTAGTTGGAGGAGTAGCCCTTTTTCGGCAGGCTGCTCTCCGGAGTATAATCTGTTAAGCATTCGGCAGCAGCTTGAGCGGTGGCCAGATCAGACACACACTGCCTTTGAAGTTCTTGTTTGGCCCACGGTTTCAGTCCCTCGAGGAAGCAGAAGAGCCTGTCCACTTTGGACATGTCCTTTATATCGAGCATCAGTCCTGAAAATCTCTTTACATATTCTCGGACTGTCCCGACTTGTTTGAGCTCTCTTAACTGGCGACGAGCTATGTAAGCGACATTTTCAGGCAGAAATTGCGTCTTTAATTCCCTCTTCAGGTCTGCCCAAGATGTGATGAAGCACCTGCCATTCTCTATGTCATCATACTTGGTCCTCCACCACACCTTCGCATCCCCTGACAAATACATGGTAGCCATGGCGACCTTTCCGTCTTCTGAATCGGCCCACACGACTCTAAAGTAATGTTCCATGTCAAAGAGGAAATTCTCCAAATCCTTTGCATCTCTGGCCCCATTGTAGGGCCTCGGCTCAGGTACTTTGGCTCGGCCATACTCCATACCTATCGGCCCTGTTGCAGGGGCATTCCCAACCGCTCGCATGGTCACGTTTACCTTGGCAGATAGCTCAGCCATTTCTTCTCTGAGCACAACGACTACCTCCCTGCAATCTTCCGTCGTGTCATTTATGGAAACTTCTTGTTCCTTCAGCATGCGCTCCACTGCCGCGATGCGCTCTTCCCACCGAGGGGAAACAGAAGTACTTGTTGGAGTGTTTCTTTTCTCCAACGCGATAATTCTGGATAGAAGAACATCATTCTCCTTTTCCAACGCAACTATGCAATTTTTTGCATCAGACGATCCCGAGTCCTGACTTGCAGAGGAAAGATCCCTGATCCTCTCGTCTAGGCCATCTAGTTCCCCTAGCCGCTTCTCAAGAGCTTCGATCCTCTGAGTGTTGCTCACCATAGTGTGTTTTTCCAAGCTCTTTCTAACTTGGCTCTGATACCAACTGTCACGGGCTGGCTATTTGGGTGCTCCAACTAGACGGAACGTGCGGCACTTGCAGACTCTTCAAGCTAGCAAGTCAGCCTACAACACACACCTACAGGCAAACAAACTCAGCGGTTAGCCACATACACATCTCGGACATGCAACGGGCAATAACGAAGTATGAGCAAGCACAAAGCAAGTCATTCCTAGGAACGTCCACACAACACAAAGCACACAACAAGGCAAATGGCACGCAGTGGCCCAACGAAGCTAACAAACAAGCAACACATAAGCAACAAGGAAGAACACAAGGGCAAGTATGGATAAATGTTATTTCATTAATATATAGCCTTGATAGGGCAAGGGAGTACACAGCTTTGGCCCCTATCTGCTGATGGCCATGGTGCTTCCCTAAGTCACCAGGTCACCCCCCCTAAGGAGCCTTCTAGGGAAATAAAGTCTTCCCAGGAACATATATGATTTTTGTCTGGGAGACATATGAAATATTACAAAACTACCACTACGCTATCCCATGAGGTTGCTTGGTGCAAGACTTGACTAATGATGAAGCACCAAGGCATGCTCATTAACAAAATGGCCCCATGTGGGTGTGCCAAAGGGGCAGCACGCCACACGAAGCAGGTGCAGCCTGATTCCTAGCCAGTTGTAGGGATGCTTCGAGGGCTCCCATGGCCTCCCTCTAGCGACGGTCCATCTCTGCCTGCCTTTCACTCAGTTTCAGGCGCTGTCGCTCAATCTCTTGTTGCTATCGTGCCATAATCTCGGCAGCACTTTCCTGGCTGGCCCTCAGATTGGCCAGTTCATCCTGCAATACCCCCATGGTATTCCTCAACGTCTCGGAATCCAGTTCTTCCTCATCAAACTCCAAATGTGGCTCATCTTCGGTCACGTTTGGAGGAGGGGGAGGCAGCTGAGATTGTGTAGCGCTAGCTGCCTGTCCAGTCTTCTTGGTTGTTTTTGCCATTGATATTTCAACAATATTGTATCAAGCTCTCAATGAAAGCACCAGAATGTTGACCCTGATTTTGGTCAACTGACATGGAGTCAAAAATTCTTGATGTGGACAGATATGTTGAAATGAGAATGATGACAAAAACAATAAAGCACACAAGAATTTATAGTGGTTCGGCCCCAGAATCTGGTAATAACCTACGTCCACTTGAGCTGTTATTAATATAAGATTCAAAGGAGTGATCAAAGAACTAGGGTTCAATGAGTTTCACAAACCTCTGAAGAATAAAACAATATATCAAATATGATAACTCTGATACACTCGTAAAACACTAATCTCAGATAATTCGAAAGCCAAAAGTCCCTTCCTTGAGTTATCTTTCTCTATTTATAGGCTCAAGGAAGATTACATTAATTTGATACAGATATTCTTTCCTAAATAATCGGATACTCAGGAAATCATGGGAGATAATTTCGGATATGATTATAACTGCATAAGATTGTCTCCAAATATAGCGAGTATACGACCAGGCTGGTTGTATATAAAGATTGAGCGTTGCACCATAGACATCTTCCTGGTCGATGGTCGAACAAGACTCCTGCCAGATGTCAGCCACGTGTATTAAACGTCCACCATGTCATCCATGCCTGTTTTTTGGATAACAAATATTTTTTCTTAATTGTTTGAATAAATAAATGAGAAAAAATTGGGGAGCACAACATGTGCTGGATGCCTGCACAGTGACTGACGTAAGCTAGGGTTTAAAATCTCAAATTTGAATCGTTAAAATGTATCAGTTATAAGTTTGACTTATTCTTTCATTTATTTATTAGTTATTTTAAAAGATATTCTGATTTGATTAGAATACATATTGAATATAGAAAACCATAACCTGATTAGTTTTGATATAGGATATATATTTGATATTTTCGAGGTTATCAAAAAATAGAAGATACAATACAGAAGAAAAATATAACGATACTTTACTCTCTTCTTCTATCATTCTCTCATAGTCTTCTTTGTTCCCCAATCTCTAGATCTTATGTATTGAGTACATCTAGAGAGAAATTTTTCCTATACATTCTATGTGCCCACACACGTCATAGTGTGTTGAGAGTTGCTTGGAAGATCGTGGTGTGGATCTCATTGTCTGCTTGTGTGGATTGAATGTTCATAATTTTATACTAAAAGATAGCGACGACACTTGATAGGCTACAAGAGGTATTAGATCTAGATCTATCTTTTGTGTTCATGATTTAATGTATAGATATATATATTGATCCTGGCTCAGTATTAACAAGAAATATTTTGTAATACACCTTCCACTGCATACTCTGATTTACACATTTAATACCAACAATATATGTGTAATGCCCTACTAATCCAAAACCGTTACACTTTGTATTTAAAATAGTGCTTAACTCGCTAAGCAAGTCATTTGGACATAAACGTGTAATTAAACTAAATAAAGGATAGGTATTAAAAAAATTTCCCAAAAGAGTAATACCTTTCACTAAAAGAGTTTAATATATACATGGGATCCCAGAAAAGAGTTTATAAACTGATACAAGACAAACAGTATACAAAATAGCCATCCTAAGCGGTGAAATGATTAGTAGTTCTAGATCCACAAAAGAAATCTCGATCATGGTGATCGAGCAGACCACCTCTAAAGCTCACCAACTCATGGATGGTCCAGCTTACCCTTGCCCTTACTTGCACCATAGAGCACCCATGAGTCGAGGCCCAGCAAGAAAACCCCACAAAGTATAACAAGAATTCATATATTCAAAAGCAATAAACACATGCTTCACAAAAATCCAAATATATTTATCTCAATCATATAACTTGTAAACACATTCCACAGTTTACAAAGAGGTCCATTTCATTCTCATGAATCGATTACACGACCCAAGAAAACAGCCCTACCGAACGACCCAACCAAGCGAGATGCGTACTCAGACACTTAGCTCACGGTTCGTGTCGGGCGAGTGGGGACTGCACCCTCAAGTGAACTCGCCTCTACAACCTGTGTTCCACATGCTTACTGACCAGCCCCGCGCTCAATGTGATGGCCGAGCGGCCCCACTTTCAACTCGATGGTCGATTATCAGTTATACCATATATTCACAGATAATTCAATGCTAATGAGCATACCAACCGATTAGCTCTATGTGCATATACCAGTTTTCTTACATCGAGTCCTGAGCAATGAAGCGAGGCAACCCCGAGCACGATCCTTTTCTCCCGAGCCTAGCAGTACTCCCTAGTCACAACATAACAAGAACTATTCATTAAGAATTGAACCAATAAAGGCTTCTAGACCAAGTCCTAGCTTTCGGGACCATGAATCCTACTAAATCAGGTAGTAGAACCACTTCCGAGCCCTTAGGTTTGGGTTCCCATAACCCAAAACCTAATTTTTGACCTTTTTCCCATTTGAGTCGCGGCGCCCCCACAAAAGAGTCGCGCCGCCCAACTAGGCAGAGAGCCCGCTCCCATATTCCACTGGACTTGCGCCGCGGTGCAGCCCACCAAGCGTTGCAGCACCAAGGTAGTTCGAGGTACTCCCAGCCTCGTATGTGTTCATGTGGGTCGCGACCCTCAAGAACAGTGTCGTGGCGCTACCCTGCGAACCCAGAAAACTTGCAATTTTTCAGAAATCGCAAGTCTCCCAAAATCGTCCCAAAACACGATTTTAACCCAAGTCGACCACATAAATGGTCTCGACAACACAAATAAACACTAAACAACCTTTAAAAGTTACAACAAGTCAACCAAACTCAAAATTTAAGAAATTCTTTGAAACTCTCAAATAAACAAAAATTCAACAACTTAAACAATGGGATTACCTCTGAGAATCTGAATTCTCATTGTTTCCCCTAGCTTAACAGCTTCTAAACTCCAAAGTAACTTCAACTCCCACCAAGCTTGCTTCCAAGCTTTAGAATTCAAGAATTCTTTTCAAAACTCAAAGAACCACTAGAGAGAGAAAGAGAGAGCGTGAAAGAAGAGAGAGTGTCTTGTAATTTCTGAGTTAATCAACTCAGTTAGCTTAAGTTAATCAAATGGTCCAAAAGACCAAAATGCCCCTAGCCACCTAGTCTTTCCCTTTAAGCCCCCAAGGGAAAAAATGACATTTGACACTCTAATCCCACATTACACTTGTAATTCCCAATTAATTCTACCAAATACGACTCATACTCCAATGAGTCCCGGTAACTCACCTTGAGCTGGGTATTAATCCCCGTTGTGACTTTACCGCTACTATGCTCAAAATGATCGACTCATGCCTAATATCTCAAATATACCCACATAAAAATGTGGGCTCAAGCATATAGCACATATAATTACAAATATACCCACAACGGGTTAAAGTTACGAAAAATGCCATTTTTTAACAGAAACGGGCCTATAAGCACATTTAATACACTTAAACATGCATAATCAGTCATATTATAATATAACTCATGTAATTCACGTAATCACATAAATATTCAGTAAACCACGCATAATTCCAATTATGCCCTCCCGACACCCTAATCAAGGCACCAAGCCTTATTGGGAATTTTGGGACGTTACAATATGGGGTGTTAATTTTGTGATGGATGTTATTTTTAACACTTATAATCGTATTTTCAACAAACATGTTGTTATATTTGTGTTCTTTCTTTGTTTTTCTTGTATTTCAAAGGATCTAGGTTTTTTTTTTTTTTTGCTATTTTCTATGTTTTTCTACAAAAATTTTGCAAATTTCCTCAATGGGCCTTGCTAAGCCTCGATGGCGTTTGCAACGTCCCAATTTCCCTAATAAGGCTTAGTGCCTTGATTAGGGGGCCAGGAAGGCAATAATTTATTTAATTTCATTATTATGTGATGATATGCATGATTATACGAATTATGTGAGTTATATTATAATATGACTATATTGGCATGTTTTGGTGTATTAAGCATGCATGTGGGCCCGTTTCTTATGAGAAGGGCATTTTCATAATTTGGCCCATTGAGGGCATGTTTGTGTATGTATGTGTGCATATTTATTGCGACCACATTATTATGTGGATAAGTTTGAGTTATTCAGCACGAGACGATCCTAGGAATCAAGTTAGTGGTTTAGTCACAACGGGGATTAATACCCGGCTCAGGGCGAGCCAAGGGGTATTTTTGTGATCTGGAGAGTCACCGGACTCAGTGTAGTGTGAGTCGTATTTTGGGAGAAATAGAAATATTTCGGGTTTAGCAAAATTATTTGGGAAAAATTTGGGTATAGAGCGGGATTAGAGGGTGAAAATGACATTTTTTTTCCCTTATGGGGTGTTGAGAGAGAAGTGGGTTGAGTGGGGGAATTTTGGTCATTTGGGATTATTCGTATATAAGGGTTTGGCTGAGTTCATTAACTGAGAAAAACGCAAATCTCACTCTTGTTCTCTCTCTCCCATTCTTTTTTACGCTCGTTAGCATTTTCGAAGGAAACTCGAGTTTTAGAGCTCGGATTCAAGCGAGGTTAGTGTCATAACGATTCTAGGGCAGATTAGAAGCTTGATAGCCTAGGAATTTAGCTGGAAAATGATTGTATCTGAGGTAATTCAATCTCTTAAGTTTCTGAGTTTTTGTTTTCTTTAAGTTTCTTAAGCTTGATTGATTTTTATGGTTTTATTGAGTGTTTGATTAAATTTTAAGCTGGGTTTTGCTGCCTGTGATGTACTGATGATGTTCTGGGACTCAGTTGTGGGTTTGGTATTGTTTTTAGGGTGAATTTTAATGAAATTAGCTCGGAGAAACATTTGAAAAACTGGGTTCATGGGGACGCGTCATGGCCCACATGAACCTAGAAGCCTTGGCGATTCCCTGAACTGCCATCGCGCCGCAGCGCCTGTTGGGCTGTGTCGCGGCCCGTGTCTAGAGAAAGGGTTGTTGGGAATAGTGCCTTTAAAGAAATTGTAGTTGACAAATGTTTTAAATGAAATAAATAATTGAGTTGAATTATTATATATATAGACTATGTATGATATTATGTTGATAATATTAAGTAAATGAGAAAATGTCAAAGTTTACCATGTGGTCTTAATCTCATATTGGTATGAGAGGATCGAGATTCAGATAATAAACTTAAAATAATTCACAGTAAAATAAAGTTATGGAATTTTTAGATTAATTACTACTAGTACGGCTCGCTAGTATTATGAATACAAATGACCTAGATCCGAGTCACTAGTGTAGTAGGACACTTTAGTGAAGGTAATTTATATATAGTGATATATAGAACTGGACCAGATTTGATTTGTTAATAGTTGTTTAAACATTATTTCATAGTATTAATCAAACACATCAAACGATGATCATATACACAATGATCTTAATCTTGAGGTAGCTATGAACTCCTATATATGTCATCTGATCATTTGACTCATGCATTAAGGTTTGTTAGAAATATCAAGCTAAGAACAATTGTTTTGGAGACTCAATAATATATATGGCTGGGAACGTAGTTTAACAAGTATGGAATTTATACCTTCTTATAGATTGAATAATGGTTCCCTGTTGGGTTGACTTTTGGAACTGAAAAGGTTATGAGCGCTCACGTCGCAAACTTGTTGTGACATAACCTTCACTAGTAAAGTCAATGGTACTCTAGGAACAAGATATAGCTAAAAAGGTAAAATAGTAATTTTATTCCCTTTTAATTATGGACCATTAATAGAGGATTAACGTTGTATGTAATGATTATATCAATGAATATTTTATTATTTAATAAAGTACTCAGTAAATATATGTCTATAATTACCAAGAGTTCAATCTCATATTTATAGTGGAGTAATCATGAGATTAATAAATATGATTATTTAATCAAAGAGCTTTGATTAATAATCTAATATTTATTGGAGTTTGATATTATAGGTCCATAGGTCCCCAGGGTGGCTCTATCAACACCATATCAATGTAAGAGTTGATACACGGGTAAAACTGTAATTTGGGAATTTGAGAAGAATTTTATTATTCAGGTCAAGTATACAATTATATGATAATTTAGGTTAAATAATTAATTTGGAATTAATTATTAATTTTTAAAAATATATTTTTTAATTTAAATATATAATTTTTGAAATTTATATATATAAATAAATAAAAATTTTAAATCAATTATTTTATTTGAGTAGGAGAAAATAAAATTCGTAAGTCAAAAATAGATTTTGGTTTATTGAATTTTAAAAGATGATGATAATGATGATCATCAATTTGAATTTTGAATTTTGAATTCAAAATATAAATTTTGAAATATGATTGTCATCTTTTCCTTAAAAAGATAAATACCTTATTTTATGAAAGATTGATTTTAATTAAATAAATAAAAGAAAAATGCAATAACCATGAAAAGGGAAATAGCAGTTCACGCATGGTACAGTTCAAGGACTGTGCCATGTGTGTATCAGTACACTGATATTGAATCAATATTGTTTTTATTTTATTTATTTATTTAATTAATAATTTGAAAATAGTTTTTTCAAATTTGGTAAGTTGGATATTTACATAAATCAATTCCTATCATCATTATGATATTATTATATTACTATTATTATTAGGAATAATAAGGTAATAGAACAATCTCTCTCTATATATATATATATGATATACAATAATAAGATGAAAACACACAATAGATAACAGCACAATATAATTCAGAATAGTTATCAGAACGTTTTGTCAGACAAAAAGTTTATCATCTTCTTCTTTATTCTAACAATTCTCAGACCATAATCCAAGTTCTCATGTGTTGAGAAATACTTGTGATTCCTAAATTGCAAACTCATGTTCTCTATGTGCCCACACACACTTGAGGTGTAGAGAACACTCCGGAAGATCGTGGTTTGAGTGGTCAAAGCATTAGATAGGAAGATCGATAAATATACGAAAAGACTCAAGGACATTTGATAGGCTTCAAAAGGTAAATGCTTATGTTCTTGAATATTCATATGTTTATGTTTTTATATGTTATATGTAAATATATTGTATATTTATACATACGTTGCATGATTAATAATATTGTATATTAATGTTCATGTCTGGATGTTTTCTTATTCATATAAACTATTTATATGAATGATAAAAAAAAATGATTGTTGTTTTAAACAATGGGCCCACCATTCCTATTCCCCTGCGCACTCTATATGTTTTTCCAACAATTGGTACCTGAGCAGGTCATTAATCTATACATATTATTAATTGTAGTGTGGAATTATGTGCATTTTTATATTATATGTGATATATGTTTGAATGGATGGATGTTTATTTTCATGATGATAGATTCTTAAGAGTTGTTTATGATGGTGCTTTTGGGTTTAGTAATTGTTCTTAAAATTTCTAGATGAAATATGTAAGCCATTTTGGGGCATAGGAATTTTGTAATTTTTTTTTTAATTATAGATAAAATATTCTGTTGTGGTTCGAGCTCCGATTCGCAAGCCAGAGCCTTAGCCTAGCCCCGAGCTGCGCACCTGCCAGCGCGCCTGCCCACGCCCCTGCGCCACCGCGCCCCTACCCCAGCCACGCACTCCCAGGCATCGCGCCTACCAGCGCCAGCCCACGCGCCCACCTGAGCCAGCCTGCGCCCCTGCGCTAGCCTCGCATGCCCAGCTGTGCACCCAGCACGCCCCTGTCGTGCCCAGTCAAGCCTCCACCGCTGGACCACCCTGCATTCGCTGCCTCTCTTGGTACAACCTAGGGTTTGTATCATACAAACCCTAGTGTGTTGTTACCATAATTATTTTAATTATTCATTTAATTAAAAATCAGAAATTGAATTAAAATAGTTTTAATTTGGAAATTTCTTTAATTGAAATAATATTGATTATTTTCCTTAATTAAAAATGTTTTAATTGTTGTCTTCCATAATTAAAATTGTTTCAATTAAAATATCCAAAATTAAAATTATCTTGAATTTTAATCTATTAAAATTAATTTTTTTAAGTTTATTTTTATATTAAACTACCCAAATTCAAATTGGGTCTTAGAAACTTTTTGGGTATTAAAACCCAAAATTTAATTATTTTAAAAGTTTGTTTGAAATAATTAAAAAAGTTTTATAATTAAAAATGGATATAGAAAAGGGTGGCATTTGCTCAACAAGACTACATCTCAAGGTTCAAGATCAAAGTGCTCTTAATTAGGTCTTAGTTAGTCTAGGTTACATTTTCATGTATTTTTTGCAAGTGTTGTAATTTTTTATAGAAGTGCCCAAAAGTTACCATACCCGCTTTTATTTACTTATTATAAATGTTTGAATGTGATTAAAATATTTAATATTTTGTCATGCATTATAACATGCCATTCGTATAGCCACACAGTATGCAATTAGCATGTATTTCATTCGTGTAGAAACATACTATTAGGAACGTCCTATAATTTTTGTTATATGTTTATATGTGATAATTCATATAATAATAAATTTAGTCTTAATTAGTTAAGATGGTAAATCAAAATTAAAATCGTTTAATTTGTTGTTTTAATAAAAAATGTTTTATTAAAATGAAAATGATATTTTCTTAATTAAACCAAAATTAGAATTAAAATTAAGGGCACAATTTTGTTTTTGTTTTACTTAATTGGATTAGTAATTATTAGAATATCATTTGGTAAAAATAATTATATTAAAAAATATTGATTTTGTGAAAAATACACTTTTCCAAAATAGTGAATAGGAGGAGTTATGACAATAAGTCCCATGATCTCCATTATTGGTTGAATATCGAGAGGCATAGGAAGGGTCTCGTGTCGCCTCCGTTTGCATCCTCCCTAAGGAAAGGCTTCTGAATATGTTTATTTTATCTCAAGGTTGACTTCTCTTATGATAATATAATTAGTTATGCATTTCAAGTTTGACTGACCCTAAGGCACACTCTTGAGTTAAGTCATTGATTGAAAATAATGGGTTACACTCCAAAGATGTATCTAGGCTTTCGATCACAACTAGTGTATCTTGACCAAACTAACGGCAGTTCATAAGTCAAAAGAGAAAAATGCGTTTTTAAGTTTTCACTTATAAAATTGAGATTTGTCTCAAAATTAATTTGGAGTTAGTCTGACCTACCCCAAGGCGGTCCATTAATTTTCAAATTAATTTATCGTAGATTAGTATATATTTTTATGTGTTTTTATATGTTGCATTCATGCATCATGTTTACTTTTCCAAATAAAATCTGATATAATATGTTTTAATTCATTAATTTTATTTATTTATTTCCAGCAACAATGGTTAATTTTCTTAATCCTGGTCATGTACTTGAAAACTTGGGAAATCAAACATACCTCATTGAAAAACTCTTGGAAATGAATCAATTTAGTCTTAACCACATTAGAAGATGGTACGAAGGGATTCACTTTATCTTCGGAACACAAAACTTGTATGGAGCGAGTTATGATCTACCACCAGAGGTTCCAAGCTTTTCATCCAGCTTTGATGAACATGAAAAATATGGTGAATGGATTAGATCGAATCACCTGGCATGTCAATGCATGTTATCGACTATGCATGCCGACATTAAAGAAAGATATATGGTTATTGAAACTGCATATGAGATCTAGGTCATGATAAAGGATGATGCTATAGCACATGCTCAATTTTTTAAATACGGAGTAAATTTGATTTACTCAAAAACTCTTCTTTAATATTTTTGAATGTTTGATTCAAAATTATGCCACTAATATTATATTTCATATATTCTTGCTTTCAGGGATGCAGAAATCTTTTGAGAAAAAGAGTAGTTACATTGAAACCAAAGCGAAGAAGAAATGATGAAGAAAATTGAATAAAGAAAAGATTAGTTTAGAAATTTATTTTGTTTAGTTTAAAAAAATTTAAATTTTTAGTCATTTTGAAATAATTGATTTTCATTATGAAAGAAATTAATAAGTTCTTTCTTTAAAGTAGTTCTAGAATTCTTTCTAGAAACTATGTTTTTAGATTTCTTTATTTGATGAATGAACAAGTTTAATATTTATTTTGAATAATAAATTTAGTTGTTATTTTTGAAATAGACTTGTTCCACCTATTTCATCAATGAGTATAAATGATAATTATGAATTATTTATTATTGTGCAAATCATAGATTTAATAAGACATCTTATTCCAACCACAATTAAGTGAAACATATATGTAAATTATTTTTGAGATTGACTTGTAATTAATTAGACACATAAAACAAAATAAAAGACATTCTTTTATTGGAACCATTAATTGGTTTTCTCCCTGTTTGTATAGTCTGTTAATTAAAGTTAACCAAAAGATCTTTCTCTAATAAAGGCTCAAAAATTACATAATCATTTAGCTAATACATAGAGATGTATGTTGAACCTTTTAATGTTCAAAGCTAAAAGAAATAATAAACAATAAGTCAATAATTGATTGACATTTATTTTGGATATGTTTAACTTTGATCAAATTCAAAGAAAATTTCTAGAAATTTTCGTGCAACATTCAAAGCAAAGTCACTTAGAGATTTATTTGATATGATCAAAAGGAAGTCTAAACTTGAATTTGGAATTCAAGTAATTTGCATGTGAACTTGGAATTCAAACCCAACTCACATACAACTAGAATACTAAGTGAAATTAGTATATTGGAAATTGAATATAATCATATCAAATAAGATTAAATAAATAATTAGTAATCATTATTGTCTTTATTATTTCTATAATTTTAACACCTGTTATACTTTGTACATGTTTGATTGTACAACTTCAAAGACTTAAAAAGTTGGGATTCACAAGTGGTTATGTGAATAAATTAAAAAAATTCCATGGAGTCATTTAGTGAAACAGTTTAATAATCATAAAATATTACAAAAAAGTTTGTATCTGTTTGATGCTACTTTAATGAAACAATCACTATATTTTCTAGTTAAATTGTACTATAAATAATGACTTCAAGTCAAGTAAGCAAGTTACTGATAATTAACAATGATAAAACCAAAGAATATCACAAATTCTGTAAAGCATTGTTGTAGTGGAGCGTTAGTTAGTAACTACTTCATTACAAATGTAAAAATAGCTAAATTGTGTGTAACACAATCTAACTATACTTCATTCACATACTAGTATATAAAATGAAAAAGGTTTTTAAGGAAAATAATTGTTGAAACACCATGAATCTATAAATGGAATTTGGAATTCTATGAGATCTGGATTCTTGAACATCCAACTAAAGTTCATTGAACTTCAGTTTGAACAGGATATTCAAGATGAAGAGGAGTACAGAGGAAAGTACAGACTTTTCAAAGTTAGGTTAATAGGCTAAGGCTATGAATAGAAAGAAGAATTTATTACTTGAATAAATATCTTCTACTGTAACCAAACTTAAATCTATTTACATACTCTTATCCATTGTTTTATGCATGGATTGTGAGATAAATTTAAATGGATGTCTATGTAGTCTTTACTGAATGGCTGACGTGACAAAATCATTTGAAGATCTCGACTAGAAAGATTATGTTGCGATTCTTATTCTTAATATTGACAACGTTCTAATCATTGGGAATGATGTAGAGAAATCATCAATAGAAAAGAAATGGTTAGCTGAACATTTCTAAATATTAGATTTAGAAAAGACAAGAATATTCTATACATTCAAGTCTATAGAGATTGAAAGAACAATCTTTAGGAACTATCTCAAGTGACTTATATAGATAAGAAGCTTAAATGATTTAGTTTACAAAAATCCAAGAAAGGTTTTTTGCCTTCCCGATCAGGAGGATGTATTATCTAAATAATAATGTCAATTCATTCTTTTACTAGAAAATAGGATATGAGACAGTTATTCGTACAACTCAATGATAGAATGTTTAATGCATCGAATGTTATGTTTTGACATTTGTTAAACAGTGGGAATAGTCAGCAGCTATCAATCCAATGATGGATTGAGTCATTGAATAATTATAAGGACTTAATTTTGAGTATCTTGAATATAATAGAGATTATATGTATGTGCATTTAGGCAGAGACCTAAAATCCCAAAGAATGAACTGATTTTAAATCTTCAAAGATTGATATCAGAATCAGCCTCCATAACTGTGGAGGAGACACATTATTCTAGAAATGTATTAGGCATTTCAGATTTGTATGTTTCACCACAAAAGCCGAAATATAATAGCTACGAGCAGTTAAATAGGTTATTTGACTTAGTTGAGTTCTTTGTCATTCTGGAAAGGGTTTCAGACTAGAATAAACAACTAGTATCTCATTGGGAAAGCAATGGAGATACAACTATTCTAGAAGAACTAGAAATCATGAGAGGGTAAAGCACATGAAATGAAGTATCATTTAGTTCAAGACAATTTTACACAATTGATGTAATGATCTTGAAGATAACTTCAAAACAGTTTCTTACAAAACTGTTACAAAGACTTTATTAGACAAATTCAGTCAAGAGAATATGATTGACATATTAAAAGAGATGCCTCAATTTTCTTTAGGGAAAGTGGGAGATTGTTGGGAATAGTGCCCTTAAAGCAATTGTAGTTGACAAATATTTTAAATGAAATAAATAATTGAGTTGAATTATTATATATATAGACTATGTCCGATATTATGTTGATAATATTAAGTAAATATCAGAAAATTCCAAAGTTTATCTATGTGGTCTTAATCTCATATTGGTATGAGAGGATGGAGATTAAGATAATAAACTTAAAACAATTTGCAGTAAAATAAAGTTATGGAATCTTTAGATTAATTACTACTAGTACGGCTCGCTAGTATTATGAATACAAGTGACCTAGATTCGAGTCACTAGTGTAGTAGGACAGTTTAGTGAAGGTACTTTATATATAGTGATATATAGAACTAGACCAGATTTAATTTGTTAATAGTTGTTTAAACACTGTTTCATAATATTAATCAAACACATCAAACGATGATCATATACACGATGATCTTAATTCTGCAGTTGATATGAACTCCTATATATGTCATCTAATCATTTGATTCATGCGTTAAGGTTTGTCAGAATGATCAGTCTAAGAACAATTATTTTGGGGACTCAATGATATATATGGATGTGAACATAGTTTAATAAATATGGAAACTATACTTTCTTATAGATTGAATAATGGTTCCCTATTGGGTTGACTTTTGAAACTAAAAAGGTTATGAGCGCTCACGTCGCAAACTTGTTGTGACACGACCTTCACTAGTAAAGAAAATGGTACTCTAGGAACAAGCTAAAAAGGTAAAACACTAATTTTATTCCCTTTTAATTATGAACCATTAATAGAGGATTAACGTTGTATGTAATGATTATATCAATGGACACTTTATTCTTTAATAAAGTACTCATTAAATATATATCTATAATTATCAAGAGTTCAATCTCATATTTATAGTGGAGTAATCATGAGATTAACAAATATGATTATTTAATCAAAGAGCCTTGATTAATAATCTAATATTTATTAGAGCTTGATATTATAGGTCCATAGGTCCCACAGGGTGGCTCTATCAATACTATATCAAGGTAAGAGTTAATACAAGGGTAAAACTGTATTTTGAGAATTTGAGAAGAATTTTATTCTTCAGGTCAAGTATACAATTATATGATAATTGAGGTTAAATAATTATTTTGGAATTAATTATTAATTTTTTAAAATATATTTATTAATTTAAATATATAATTTTCGAAATTCATATATATAAATTAATTAATTAATTTTTTAAATTAATTATTTTATTTGAGTAGGAGAAAATAAAATTAGTAAGTCAAAAATAGATTTTGGTTTATTGAATTTTAAAAGATGATGAAAATGATGATCATCAATTTGAATTTTGAATTCAAAATTTAAGTTTTGAAATATGGTTTTCGTCTTTTCCTTAAAACGATAAATCCATTATTTTAGGGAAGATTGATTTTAAGTAAATAAATAAAAGAAGCATGCAACATTCTTGAAAAGGGAAATAGTAGTTCACGCATGGCACCGTCCAAGGATTGTGCCATGCATGTATCAGTACACTGATATTGTATCAGTGTTGTTTTATTTTATTTATTTATTTATTTAATAATTTGAAAATTATTTTTTCAAATTTGGTAAGTTAAATATTTACCTAAATCAATTCCTGACATCATTATGATATTATTATTATTATTATTATTATTATATTACTATTATTATTAGGAATAATAAAATAATAGAATAATCTCTATATATATGTGATATAAAATAATAAGATGAAAACACACAATAGTTAACAACACAATACAATTCAGAATAGTTTTTATAATTTTTTGTCAGACAAAAAGTTTTATCATCTTCTTCTTTATTCTAACCATTCTCAAACCATAATTCAAGTTCTCATGTGTTGAGAAGTACTTGGGATTCCTGAATTGCAAACTCATGTTCTCCATGTGCCCACACACACTTGAGGTGTAGAGAATACTCTGGAAGATCGTAGTTTGAGTGCTCAAAGCATTGGATAGAAAGATAGATAAATATACGAAAAGACTCAAGGACACTTGATAGGCTTCAAGAGGTAAATGCTTATGTTCTTGAATATTCATATGTTTAAGTGTTATATATAAATATATTGTATATGTATATATATGTTGCATGATTAATAATATTGTATGTTAATGTTTCTGTTTGGATGTTTTCTTATTCATATAAATTTCTCTGACTTGAGGAGAGCTGCAGTGCCTGTGAGGGGCGTCGCGGCTCATAATGGGAATTTTGGCCAAGTTAGGTTTTGGGAGACGGGAACTCAAACCTAAGGGCTCGGGAAGGATTCTACTATCCCGTTTAGTATAATTCGAGGTCTCGAAGACTAGGACTCGGTCCGGAAGTCTTTATTTACCCGATATTGATGGATATCGTTTATTATGGATGTGACTAGGGTACTGCTAGGGCTTGGGACAGGATCGTGCTCGGGGGGTCGTGGTTAACTAACTTGTGCTTTGGCTAGAGGTAAGAAAATTGCACCCAATACGTGATGTATGTGATTAGGGCTCGGCCCAGTTGTTAAACATAGAATTTATTAGGGCTTAGGCCCCTGTGAATGAGCATGATTATGATTGTTCATGTGATTGCTTGATTAAATGTGCTTGAATACCCTATATGTAGAAAGTTAAATGATGTATGCTTGTTTGCATTTTTTGATTAAAAAGCATTGACTTATAAGTCAAGGACGGCAATAGCGTGCTGAGTGTTAGTCGATATGGTTAGGCCTAATCAAGAGCGTATTATACGCTTGACCGACCCTATGGTCGTTGGAAAACTAAAGCGTCAGGTACGATGGGCCATCTCTAAGGCTAGTTATATAGAGGATAGGGCAGTGGGCCCAGAGGTGACTCTATAGTCCCATATCCAAGGGCGACAGGCCCCGGTATGACTTATTAGTCACTTGTCTGAATGGAATACATGCATGAGTAGGGTTATTACTGCTAGGCATGATTATGTGATATGTTATTAACTGCTTATGAGCATGTTTAAGTTTTCTTGCTTAGCCTTGGCTCACGGGTGCTATGTGGTGTAAGTAAAGGCAAAGGGAGCTGGACCAGCCATGAGTTGGAGAGCTTTGGTGGTGACGTGTACATATGCAGCTGCTCGACCACCACGGCCAAGGTTTCTCAGAGGAACTAGGGTTAAACCCTATTTTGCCGCTTAGGTCGGTTGGTTGTACTTTTTGAACTGTAATTAGCCTTTTAAATGTTATTTTGGGATCCACAAACATTTTAATGAAATGGTTATTCCTTTTGACCAAATTTTTTAACTCTAAACCATTAATCACGTTTAGTTACACGTTTATGGCCAAGAAACTCGTTTGAAGAGTCTATCGCTATTTAAAACACATAGTATAATGGTCTTGGCTATCCGGGGCGTTACATCATTGTTAGGATTAAGGGATAATAAGGTCATCAATGGTCCTCGATGACCTTTTATAATTTTGTTCCTTTTTTTACATGAATACACCTCACTAAACCTTGATAGAACTCGATGAACCTCGAGGGTTCTTTTGTATTTTCTTTTAGTTATAACATGAAAACACCTCACTAGACCTCGATAACACTCGATGGATCTCAATGATCCTTTTGTATTTTCCTTTTCATTTTTTACATGAATACACCTCACTACACCTCGATGGACCTTGATTACCTTTTGTAATTTATTTTATTTTTTACACGAAGAAACCTCGCTACACCTCGATGGTCCTCGATGACCTTTTGTATTTTGTTTCATATTTTTTACATGTTTTCACCTCACTATAGCTCGATGGACCTCAACAACCTTTTGTATTTTGTTTCATTTTTGCATGGACACACCTCGATGCTCCTCAATAGACCTTGATTATGTTCGTATTTTTAATCATTTTTTGAAAAAATAAAAAATTGATTATGCTTGATTACTTTTGATATGGCTCAATGCTTAAATATTGTTTATTATTTTTTTTATAAATATTTTTCATGTCAGGTTTGACAGTCCATGTATTTGTTTCATACAATGGTGTTATGGAACTAGAAGGCGGAAACTAGAATTGTAACGACCCAAATTTACTAATAGGACTTAAGGGCCTTGATTAGTGTGCCGGGAGGGCATAATTGGAAAATATGTGATTTAATGATTTAAAACATGTTATATGACTATTTGAATATTTGAGATGCATTACTGTGTGTATTAGTATGCATGTAGGCCCTGATTAGTTTAGAAATGGCATAATTGTAATTTTGGCCCGTTGAGGGCATAACTGTGTATATATATGTGATAATTGTTGAGACCACATTATTATGTGGATATATCTGTGATCTGTGACTCGAGACGATCCCAGTGAGCAGATTAGCGAAAAATTCATGGTGGGGATTTATACCCGGCTCGGGGAGAGCCTGGGGGTATAAATGGAAATTTAGTGAGTATATTGGAATCTATTTTGACATCGAGTAATATAATTGGTGATTAATTAGGTATCGGGAAGTAGCGGGAAATATTGGGGACACTTGAGGAATTAGCGGGAATTGGGTAAAATGACTAAAATGCCCTAAGTAGATTAAAGGATTTAGAATTTAAAAGGGAGGGCATTAAGGCCATTTGGCTTTTTAGAGATAGGTATTACTGAGGCTTTATGTTAGTGGAAGTGGTAGAATACTATATAAGTCTGAGGAAAGAAAGAAAAGAAGGAAAAGAAAGAAAAGAGAAAGGAAGAAAAACAAAGTAGTTTCTTAAGGTCGGTTTGTGGTTCTCTCACCATTTCTCTTCATTCTTCTTGGAGAAAAACTCAGAAGGGAGCTAGGTTAAGCTGAGTAACAAGAATACTAAGCTAAGCTTGAAGATTTGGCAAGGGTTTAGCAAGGATAGGCCATTTGCTTGAGGTAAGACCTTGAAGTTTCTTCAGTTCTGGTTTTGATTTTTAACTAAGGTGTATAAGCTGAACTGATGGGGAATTCTAGGGAAGTTGGAGCCAAGGATTGAGGAAGAGCAAGCTAAGGAGGTGTTGACGGTGAGAACTCGTCAACTAAGTTGAGTTGGAAAAAATTATCAAGTAAGGATCGTCAATAAAAAAGCTATAGAAATCCAAGTAATAACTCAAGAACAATGACAGAATAACAATGGAGAAATCAATCAATCTTTCATTCACTCTCAAGCCTTTTTTACAGTAAAACTTCCAACCCCCCTTCAGGTGGGGTTAGAGTTCATTTATTCAGGTGGGGTTTGAGTTCATTTTATAGTAGGCTCTAATGGCCCTGGGTACATGGTGGTCCTGGGGACAAAAGGGGTACATAAGTACTCTGTCAAGAGAGTGGCTTCAGAGGTTGTGGTCGTACATCCAGTACAGGGGCAGGTGTCAGGAGGATGCCTCCACTACTTGTCCGTACCCATGTCTGATGAGTGGTGACAGGCATAGTGGCGCAGGTGGTAGTGGTGTCGACTCTGACTCCTGGCCGTAGACGTACGGGCCATCACCCTTATTCCAACACTCCCACTCTCCCACTGGTACAGGTGTCTGTACTCAGTACCAGATCGTACAAGTATGTTCCATTCGACTCGTACTGGAGCCTCTAAGCATAGGGGTCTCAAGGTGTAAGGAATGGGACCCTTGGTGCGTGTAATGGTCATGGTGTGAGGTGGGGATCTTGGGTCCTTGGCACGAGATGCCTGAAGCGCCCCGAGGTCACCCATGAGCCTAGGCGATAGGCATGTGGCCTTGACGGATGTCTTAGGATGCGTGGCAGGACGCCTTCCTTGCGACCCCCTTGGTGGTGCGGCTCCCTTGGTGCATGTCTTCACTCGCGTGGCCACCAGATGGCGTGGCTCCTATTCCTTCGCGAGGTGGGCGCGCACATCAGGGGCCTCGCTCGGACGCGAGGCGGGCGTGCGCATCAGGGGCCTCGCTCGGATGCGAGGCAGAGGCTCGCTCGAACGCGAGGCGGGCACGCGCATTAGGGGCCTCGCTCGGACGCGAAGTGGAGGCTCGCTCGGACGCGAGGCGGGCATGCGCATCAGGGGCCTCGCTCGGACGTGAGGTGGGCGCGCGCATCAGGGGCCTCGCTCGAACGCGAGGCGGGGGCGCGCATCAAGGGGAGGTGGGGCCTCGCTCGGACGCGAGGCCGAGGCTACTTCGGACACGAGGCCACGCGAGGCCGATGCCGCTGGGGTGTGAGCTTGGGAACGCAGGGCCGTCTCGCGGGGCTTGGTTCTTTTAAGGGCGGGGAATATTGAGCGTTCACAGGAGGTCTAGAGACTAACTTGAAAACGAATTTCCATTAAAGGTATAAATTCTGAGCTTTAAACTTTGATGTTTTGACTGGTTTCTGCTAAGTTTCTGAGTTTAGGGTCAACTATGGTGAATTTTGAGATTAGGAATGCATGTGCTTGGGTTTTGAGTATTTGGGATGTTTGGGATGAGTGGAGTGTGTTAATAAGCTTGTTTTTAAGTTTGGTGAAGGTTTGGAGAAGTTTTGGTTGAGTTTGGCTCGGGGAAATCGCAGGAAGGGAAAATGAGATGTTGCCTGTCTGTGACTAGCGCTAGCCTTTGGGCGTTGTAGCGCTAGGCCATGCTTTCTGGGGGATTTTGGTTCTGCTTGTAGCGTTGTAGCCCTCCTTAGAGCGCTGTAGCGCTGCCCTGTTTCCAGAAAGGGATTTTAGGGTTATTTACAAGGGGTTTTGACCAAGAGTTTGGGGTTCGATTCCACCACCCTGTTTGGTGGAATTAGGACTTCCCGGGGGCTCAGGATTGGTCCCGAGGCTAGGTTTTGGACTTGAGGTTTGATGATGAATTTGACCTATGGTTGTGATTAGGTGAGCACTAGGGCTCGAGAGGCATCGTGCTCAAGGAGTCAAGTGATCAAAGCTAGCGAATCTAAAGGTAAGAAAACTGCACCCGGTTATATGTTTGTGATGGGACTAAGAGCTCCCGATATCTGTATGATGTCAATGATGGTATTACGCCATGGGACATGTGATAGCGGCCTAAGGGTGTCGTACATAATATTTGCGCACAGGGCGCGGCTTGGCCACTGGTAGTTGAGGACAGCTTAATATTCACTGAGCTCGGTTTAAGCGGGCCAGAGTCAGTGGGATAACGGAGGGTGCGGCCTGAGGGCGCTAACCCTAGTTATCATTTGTGATTTGGTGTATGACATGAGTTGATATGTTCAATATGCTGAATACTTGGTTATCCTGAATGTTTATATGAATGAGAACATGTTTTTGCAATGTGAGATGTTGGATTATCTGTTGATTGCTTATGCTCTGTTATTGTGTTTTCTTGCTGGGCCTTGGCTCACGGGTGCTACGTGGTGCAGGTAAAGGCAAAGGCAAGTTAGACCAGTCCTGAGATGGAGAGCTGCGGGGCTGAATGTACATAGCCAGCTGTTCGATCGCCTTGGCCAAGGAGTGGTTCAGGACAGGGATCGTTGAACTGTCTATTTTGCCTTAGTATGGCTAATATTGTATTTAGATCATGAATCTTTTGTAAATGGTTTTAATCTTAATATTTTTGGGATCCCGTGTAAACAGGAAATGTTTCTTTATAAGAAAAGTTCCTTTTAAGACCAAAATCGTTTAACCCTAGTTCCATTATATTTCCAGTAACACGTTTTTAACTAAATCACTTAATTAGCATGTCTATCACTTTTATAAACACACAATGTAACGGTCTTAGCTATCCAGGGCGTTACAAGAATTTCAAGGATGGTGGGATCTTTAGTTCCTACATTCACAACTAGGTCAGACAAGCAGGGTTTGCCTCCAATCCTTTTGTGGTCTTTGATTTGAATAAGTCAAGAAAATTTTAGCTGTTACTGTAATGAATAAACAAGTTATCTCTCCCTTTTAAGGGGAAACAATAACTAGCTCTTGGTTGTTTTCTATTATTGTAAGTTGCTTATATTAATAATTGTAGGGTTGTTCATAATTTTCGTAACCCACCTAAACCAAAATGAATAAACCGACAAAAAACGCAAACCAAATAACCCAACGAAAATTTAACCCATTTAATATGTACATTGGGCGGGTTGAAAATAAGTCACAACCCGCTCAATAAACTCGAACAAACCGAATAACCCAATTAAGGATTTTTTTTTTTTTAAATATATACTATAATTATATACATAATATAATAAAAAGTAAAACTTCAAAAAGAAAAAGAAACCCTACCATTCGGCCTTTCTCTCTCTTCTCTCACTCAGTACACTCACGCGACCACTATTTGGTTGATTTTCAAGTGTTTGGGTAAAAATAATGAGAACATTGTAATGCTTTTGTGCGTGGAATTGTGGAAGAGAGAGGTATTAAGATGCTACTGTTATGATTGTAATACACTATTAGGATCTGTACATGCGTATTGAGGTTTATATCTTCTCTTTTTTTTTAAAATTATTTTGGTTCTTTCACCATTTATAATATTTTATATTAGAAATTAATACAATTCTTCATAAATATGATGCCAATGAGCAAAAGCCTCTAGTTCATAAAGTTATTTGTTTATATGATCTTTTATATTTACATGGAAGCAAGTCAAATTCTATTTGGTTTAAACGTAATTTGTATTTGTTTCATGATTTTAATTGTGGATTATATGACATATGAGACATGATGATTTGCATCCTTTTGTTGCAAGTGAATGTGTTAAAATATTTGTATTTAAGTTCAAAATGAGTTTTTAATGTAGGAATTATAGTCTCGATGCTTTGTTGGGATAATTTGGCTTGAAAGATTTTTAGGATTTTAGAGGAAATAAAAAAATAGTCACTAAAAGTCGGTTTGAGCGGGTTAACCCAACCAAACTAATAAAAATGTTGGTTGGGTTAAACTTTTTTTTCCTTATATTGGTGGGTTACATTTGAATGTTTGCAATCCAATGTAAAAATATGTTATAACTCGACCAAATCAATCAATCGACAGCCATAAATAATTGTGCCATGCCCACTTTTAATGTTGTGGTAAATATATCACGTATTAAGAAAAATAAAGTAATACATAAAATATATATATATATATAAATATATGCAATTTCATATTGCACAAGAGATACCTCCAACCAAAAATGATGAAAAGGAAAAAGAGGAAGAAAAATAATCCCCTCTCCAATACCACCTCCTAGTAGAATTACACCAATGAATGTGCAAAAGATACATTTTTTGGCAAAAAAAAATATTATATAAATAATGTTGGTAAGACATAATGCTATCAAAACCAATTACAAATCTTTCTCTTTCTCATTTTTTTCTCTTTTCCTTTCAAATTATTGTCAATCAAACCCCTGAGAGACTAGCCCATTTCCCAAGTTCATATGGATCGGCATAGTAATATAACTTAATTATGTTGGCCAAAGACAACCCTGTGGTTATTGGAGACCCAGAGCCAGAATCGTCTTGTTCTGTTGGGTCATCTGCAAATGTTGTAATGTCTTCAAAAAGTTTAAATGTAATTGTGCGACTTTGAATCCGTCTAGGAAAGTCAAAATACATTATGGTACTGACATTTATCTCTAGCAACGGATATTCAACAACGCTCATGTAATTGAGGTCCATCAAGGACCGTCGATGTGTATTCATGTAAAAAATAAAATAAATTATGAAAGGTAATCATGGTCAACCGAGGTCCATCAGTGTGGCGATGTGTATTCATGTAAAAAAATAAAATAAAATACAAAAGGATAATCGAGGTTTAACAAATGTTATCAAGGTCTAGTGAGGCGTATTCATGATAAAACTAAAAGAAAATACAAAAGCATCATCGAGGTATAGCAAGGTGTATTCATGTAAAAAAAATAACAAAATACATAAAGGTCCATCGAGGACCTTATTCTTCCTTAATCCTAACAATGCCATCGAGGCTCGGCAAGGCCTATTGAGGTCCATCGAGATGAATCATTAAAATTTCGAGAAAAAAACCATATCCTAATACAAGAAAAACCAAGAACACAAATATAGCAACAAATCTGTTCGAAATATGATAATAAGTATTAAAAAAACAACACCCATCACAACATTTAACACCCTATGTACTTAACCATTGATTTTGTACTCCAATACTAAGCTTTGGACAATTTCGACGAGTTGAGTGGAGAAGAAGAAGGTCGGGAGGGACGGTGTGTGGTGCACTGCATAGTTGAGCTGGTGGGTGGAGGAGCCGCCATGGGGTAGAGGGAATTGGTTTAGCGTTGAGAGTGAAGAAAGAGAGGAGTTATGATAAGGGTATTTTATGAAATTTTGGAAACAATAGCAATTTTTTTGTTATATTAATAAAAGAGAGGAATTATTTTAATTATAACACTACTTCATGCATATAATGAGAAACTTCCCATTATAATTGATGATGGATTATATAAGATCATGTTTTGATAGTAAGATTGGATCATTTTTATCATGTGAATTTATTATGAAACTGGAGAAGATATTGAAAAATTAATCCAACATCTTAAATAATCCCCTAATCTCATTGAAAAAGTTAAAGGAAATTGTATCTTATCCAATTCTCAATTTCATGTACTTCAATAGTAAGAATTTTAAGATAAACACTATAATACTTTTCATGCAATATTTAATATTTGTCAAAATATCATATCATTCTTGGAGCTTGTCGAGGGGGCAAGGAAGGTGCTGAGAAGAGAGTTTATACGAGTCAAATTGGAACCAGTCAACACGTTCCCTGCCCATATGCGTTTTCATTTGTGTTCTTGATAAAAGGGGCTTCAGTTAAAGTATGGACCAGAAATGGGGTCATTTTGTAGACTGCAAAATTGAAAAGACACTTTTAATTGTAATTTGCATACAGGCCAACAGAGTACTCAGTTTTTACTTTCCTTGAGAACACTGCAAGTAGAGAGGAAACATGTTATTGACAAAGGATTGAAATGGGAATGGTGCAGAGCCAATGTTTTTTTTTTTTTTCCGTAAAAAGAGCAAGAGTGTCACATACAACAATGATGTAAAGCGATTTCCCTATACATAAAATTTTCTTTTCCCAATCGAATGGACTGCGAAATCACAAAAAATCCAGCTATTTACAAATTGACAATTAAAAACTCCCTCAAAAGCAAAGAGCCTATTTGATGACACCCACCAAATAAAAAAAATCCCAGTTCTTAAGAGATATTAACTTGCTTCAAAAATATAAGTGGGCAAAAAATTATGTACTGTTTTACCTATTTTATTGAATAGGATCGAGTACAAACTGACTCAAGTGCCTCGGTAAATAAGGAAGAAAAGCTGGTCAGTGCTTGGAACACTCCTGGCAAACCCGTTTGAAGATTGTTTAGAGTCATGGCCCTTGTTACCTCCGCTGCCTTGGAATGCCTCATCATCTCATCTTCAACTCGTCTCTGGCAAGCTGCAAGTTCTGTCTTTTTCTCAGCAAGCGGGTCCCGAGCATCCAAGACTAATCCGTTTTCTGGCCCAGAGTCGGGCATCCCAATACCAACCATGGAGTATGACTGATAGAATCTCCTCTCCAAGTTTCGGATAGATGATGCCTTCTTCTCGAGCTCCTTTGATGCACTTTCAGTGCGTTTTCTTACCTTGAGCTCTTCACTTTGCTTGGCGGATATCACATGGACAACATTGATAAAGCTCTTGATGGCCTCAGATGCCACTGTGTCTGGAACGCGATCAAGTGCAAGCTTCCATTCATCACAGAAGACATACACATCGGAGGGCTCCCTGTTGCCATTGACATTGTCATTGTCAACAGGAGTAAGAGTGAGCTTGAACCATCCATGAAGTGACCTAACAAAGTCCCGTTGGAACTTTATTAAGCGGCAAAAGCTGGAATGCCATGAAGAGACGGCTGATTCGAGGTCACGAGTTGCCTGCCGGTGTAGCTCAGAAGTTGATTCACCCTTCAACGTTCTGTTCACAAGGCCACGAACTTGTTGCACAATATTATTTTGAATTTCATGGTACTGGTGCATTGATCTCCACATATACATAAACCTACATTCAATACATGAGGAGAAATATACATTAGAAAAGTGCTAACATTCGTAACCTGTCATGAAGAGACCACATGAATCTTTGTCCATAACACCAATTCACCATGGCCAAAGCTTTGAGGACTAAATACAGATAGGCAATCAGAAGTCCTTGTAATACCAATTCAGAAATGTTATTGCTTGTTAGATAGTCCATATGCAGTAGGCTGAAAGAGAAAGATTTCATCACTGATTTTACTTCAAAAACATTACTGTTGTTTATTTCCTTGATGATTTATTGTTAGTGTTCCTCGTTCAGGCAATGATACCTTAGTACCCGAGCCCTACTGAATAGCTGGAAGGCAATAAAGGCCTGTGGACCCACTGGTGAAGATAAAAGAGGGAAAAAGAAACATCTCTCAGTCTTTTCGTATTATGTGAATATAAATAATTGAAGGGCAATTACACATTTTGAAAGCCAATTCAAACTGGTTTGTCAGGAATCATCTCACTACTACCATCATACCCTTTCCTTTCTTCTTTTGCTTCACTAGAATTTCCTTTAACTAAATAGCCTGACGTAAATACTAATAACAAATATAATAAAAATTTACAAATATACATATAAAATTAAATTAAATTAAAAAATGTAAAAAAAGGTTTCAACAAGTGTTGTGAGTAACAGCAATGCCAATGATGATCAAAATGATGTGATGATGATTTCCTTGACTAACTCACATCTATTGAACAAGAAATAATTCTAGACCCCTAGAGAAAGACAATAGTGGGTGGGCCACATGGCAATGAAGTCCAACACACCTAACTCCACATACAATAACTTTTGGGGTCCTGAATGGATCTGGAGATAAGTGAAACATAACCACCAAAAAGCCAGATACTGGGCCACCATTTAGTATTAAGAAATAGCTAGCAACTGGACAATCCAGTACAACTAAGGCACATGTGCTTCCAGAGGGGACGAAGCAAGTGGTACCATAGCAGCTATCAATAATGAGTTTCATCTACCAAGTCAATGCACGTTGTATTTTGCATTGTGAATGAGAGAATTCAAACCAGTACAAATGCAAAGCGTATCTACTCTAAATGTATATATAGCAACCAGAGTATCAATCCTCAAAGCTTCCACTTTGAGCTATCCTATTGAGGATGCACTAGCAATTCACATTTTCAACACAGTTTAGTAGCACATTTAACATTATGGCTACAAGTGACATCAAGTTGATTGACTACACTTCACAACAAGACAAATCGAATATGAGAAATGAAAAGAAAAGAAAAAAGGAATTTTTTTGAAGTTCAATCAAAATTTCATGTTAGTTTTCAGGTGAAGTTAAAATGGTTAGTGGACAATTTAAAATCATCAAACTGGTCAAGAAACGCCAATGCCGTCACATGACTTACATATCCCATGAATATGTCTGGGCTCAGGAGTCTTTCGACTAAGATATTTTGTGCATATTAAATCACATGTTCTAACCAAACTTAATTAGATGGCGTCAGTTCACAGCCCTCAACAATCCATAGTTGGTTAAAATCAAGTGAGTCGATACTTACCCGTGACAGAGTTCAACGAGCTGGGGAACCAGGTCAGAGTCTCTGAGACCAATGATGGCAGTTGAGGTTGTAGAAACGGCCTGAGATGTGACTATAATAAGTGACTGCAGCTTCTTTAAGGAAGTTTTGGTCTTGTCTAGCTTAATTTCATCTTCTCCTTTGTACTCCTGACTTTGTAGCAATGACAACTTCTTTTCATGCTCAATCTTGACAGTTTCTCTTGCCTAATTTCAATACAAATTTATCACAAAACAGTTCCAACATATAGAATGAATAACATTTAAAGAAGAGATCTACAAGACAAATTTCTCTAAAAGTTAACACAATTTATCAAAAGATTCAAAGTAGTCCACAGAAAAAAGATAATTGAACCCAACCATGTTCATATTCTTCCACATGGAAAATATCCTTGCCACATGGAATGTGGTCAAGGGTATATCAGTCAATAAACACCGGGGTAGAAAATTACGAAATTAGCATAAAGCCAACATGGAATAATTAAACACCATAAAAGATGCTACTTCTTCGTAATACAAACCGTCCAATTTACAGCAAGACCCAGACAGACAGGCCCAGCAGTGTACTGGACCCCACCATTTGAGCAGGGACTAAAATGTCAATTGCTTAAGTTTTTAACTTTTGAGAATAGTCAAATACTGCTGTGGAGTAACGCTATCCACCACCGTCCAGACTCCATACCAGTCAGTCTATATTACTCATTACACTGGTCTGACCCCATTGCCTTAATAAAACTAATTAATTTTTTATTTTTGACATGTAATTAAATTAAATTAATACCTTCACTTCCTCGTAAAGCTTCTTTTCCCAAGCCAAGAGCCGGTCCAAAGTGGAGCAAAGGCTTTTTGGACCGCCCGGTTGTTCGAGTGAGGTGGCGTCGAGCCTATACCTGACAGCCAGGGGCGGTTTTGAGGTCCAGCTCGAGCTCAAGGTACTGAGTACACTGCTCGAGTGATAAACCGTCTCTGTTTTTGAAAAATAAATAATTACATACATCATCGAAAGCCGAACTCATAATTTTGGACCAGTATGAACTAGAAAAGAAGAAAATTGCTAAAAACAAGCAATCAGAACGAAACTTAACGCAATTGAGTGAAAATGACGACACCCAATAAGCAAAAATCCCATTCACACTTACTTTTAAGCTGCTTAAAACTCCGATCAAGCTGAGCCCTCCCAGTCTCGAGCATTTCCGAAACCTGGTCTCCTGCCGCCGCGGCATTCTCAAAATTCTCTTTAATAGCCTCCACGATTTCCTTAAGATCCTTGTGCCTCACCACCATTTTCATGTCCGATATCTCCCTGTAGTTCGCCGACGAGTGCTCCGTCATCCTCTCGGACTTGCTGGTACTGGCCGCGTACTTGGGTGGCGGTGGAGGCTGAGCAGGAGCAGGTGCAGCACTCACCGACTCCGCCCGAGTCGACGATCCGAAATTCGAGTGCACACCCATCTCGGATCTCGAATCCCTATCGTCATCTTCATCCTCAGACGAGCTCGTTGTGCTGTAATGGTCGCCCCACTCGCTGCACTGGACCTCTTCCCTCTCCGTCTCGGTAAAGTCGTGCTTCTGGTGATGAAGGTGGTCTTGTTGACCCTTCGGGTGAAAAAAATCGTACTCCGATCTTTCGGTCTCTGTCTCCGTTTCCATTCCCAATTCGGAATCACCTTCATCATCGTTGTCGTGATTAGACTGCTTCTCGTGTTGGAACTGCTTCGGCTCGGCCCGCCGCTGATTGAAGAATTCAGAATCGGGCGGTGAAGGAGGATAGAAGTTTTCCCAGTTCCAAATCGATGATGCCTGAGATGGAGTACTGGTATAGGTCGAGTTGGCCTGGAAAGCTGTGGGAAACCCAGTCGTGAAATTGGACTTCTGGCTCTGAGGGGAAGACGACGGGCTCGACTCCGACAGAATGTGGGGAAGCTTCGGCTGTTGCTGTTTGCGGCGGCGCTGGAGGTGGTGGCTCCGGGATGAAGCAGCCGAAGAGGCGAGAGACGAGGAAGAATGTATGTGGGGTAGCTTAGAGCTGGCTATGGTGGGAGAATGAGCTGGAAACGGAGAAAATGGCGGCGGTGGAGGTTGGCGTAGCGACGGGGAGGGAGATAGAACTCGTGGCGACATGGGTTTGACGGAGGGAGGCGGTGGATATTTCTGGCACTGCTGCGGCGGAGGGTGGAGGAAGACGGCGGGGGTCTGGTCAGAAACGGCCAGGGGTTCATAGGCGGCGAAGTGAGTGAGTGCAGAGCCGGTGACGCGGAGGGAGCGGCAGTAGTCGGCGTGAGCAGCAGCCAAGTGGTGGCGAGCGTGGACGGCTTCTTTCATGAGGCGGCGCCGGTCCTTGCACCGCCTCACCATGTCTTCATTGTCGAGCTTCGAGGCCGCACAACCCATCAATAACAATTGGGTCGCTCAGACCCAAAAACCCAGCAAGACAAAGAACAGGAGAGAAACCCCTCGGTGGTTTCCGAGGTATGGCGTGGCGCGCTTTCGGTGGTGGTGGTGGTGGTGGAGATGGTTGCGCCTTGCTTTTGGGCTCTTATAGTAGGTGTGAGTGTGAAATAGAAATTGAGAATAGAAAAATAAGAGAGTGAAACACTGAGACTGGACAGTGTGTGAGTGCTTTTTGGTTTTTTCTTACCCATCTACATTGGTTTTTTCTATTATTGTATTATTAATTTGCTAGTTCCTGGGTCATTGTCATAACTAATAGAACTATTTTCTTTTCTTTTTCTTTTTCTTTTTTACATTGGTTTAGTCTTTTTTTTCTATTGTATTTAAAAGAGAGAGATAAACACAGACAAACTTAATTTTATAATAGATTCATGTAAGATTATAGTGTAAGAGAGTAGGTAATAAATCTGGTGACTTAATAGAAAGGAAGGGGGGCTTTGTTCTGATTATATTATTAATTTAATAAATTTTGGGATTACCCTAATAAAATTTACTTGTGTGCTTCATAACATAAGGCTGTTTTTTGTTTTTGTTAGACTTAAATAGATGTATGAAATGAAGAGGGTCGAGTCTGAGCCCTGTGGCTGTGTCTGTGGATCTTCTTTTCGGCCAATTGTGTGGTCCCACTTGTTTTCATTTATCTACTCTATCTTCACTCAGTCTCTTCTCTTTCAGATCGCCGGAATATAGAGATCGGCGGACTATATGCTGACCACTTTTGTCACTATGGAGGCTCTTCTATTTTTCTACATAAATTTGATATATATATATATAGAAATATTTTAGTTAGTAATTAAAAAAAAAAAAAAAAATTGAGTGTTTTCAGTACATGGATAAGTTGTACCTTGATTTTTGTTTGATTTTTGTTACATGATAGTGTATAATGTAGTTATCGGGATCTCCTACACATTTTCAGGAAATTTTGGATAATTTAGGATGCCAAAATCAGGATTCAAATAGCATGTTGCATGCACGTATAAATATTGAAACAAGCACGAGTGCAACAACCTGTTTGAATCTTGATTTCGGCACCATCACTTATTTAGAATTTCTTAAAAATTTGTGGGAGGTCTCATGTAACTATATTATACACCGTCATATAAAAAATTAGACTCTTAGCTTATTCATGTATCAAAAATACTAAAAATACCTAGAGATAGTGATTAAAAATAATCACTATTATAATGGCACCCTATATATATATCGAACTATGACTTATACATTATCATCACCCTTGATATTTTCGTACTGTTAAAAATTCTCTTGAATTATTCACGAGTGTCATAAAATGGGACTTTCGTCTATCATTTTGTCACGAAACTATATGTGGCCTTAAAATAAGCTTATGTGGTCATCCATGTCATTGTCTAAACATCTCTAACGCCCTGGATAGCCAAGACCGATACACTGTGTACTTATAAAGGTACAAGACTTGCTAATCAAGCCATTAATTTGAAAACGTGTCATTAAACATGTATGAGCTAGGGTTAAAAAGGTTTTGGTCTCAAAAGACTCATTTTATATAATTAAACTGTTATATATACGGGATCCCAACAGAAACAGAGTTAAAAGTTGATTTACAGACTTCCAAAAAGAAACATAAACAAAGGTTAGCCATACTAAGGCAAAATAGACATTCTCTGGGTTTTGCGTCCCTGCCTAAACCTCAACCGTGGCGACTGAGCAGCTGGCTATGTACATTCCGCTCGCAGAGCTCTCCAATCAAGGATGATCAAGCTTACCCTTGCCTTTACCTGCACCACGTAGCACCCGTGAGCCAAGGCCCAGCAAGAAAACATGAAATGCAACACAATCAAGTATATCAGACAGTAAAATTCACCAAACATGAACTCTCATCAAATAATCCACATTAATACCACTCAGCATATATTCAGAGTTATGGATGCAATCAAACACTTATAACATTTATATCACATAATAATCAGGGCCGACAACTTAGGCCGCACCCTCTATTTATCCCACTGACTCCGGTCCGCTTAAACCGAGCTCAGTGCATATTAAGTTGTCCTCGGCTACCAGTGGCCGAGCCGCGGCCTGTGCGCTAGTGTAACCCTTGGCACCCTTAGGCCATTGGTTCACTAAATAGCTTGCATGGCATAATACCATCTTTTCAAGCATTCACATTAGGGAACCCTTAGTCCCATCACATATATTCAACCAGGTGCAGTTTTCTTACCTTTGACCTTTGCAATAATTACTTACGAGCAACACTCCTCAAGCACAATCCGTTCCCAAGCCTAAGCTTTTATCACCTAGTCACAACCAAAGTATAAGGTTCCATTAATATCCAAATATAGGTTTTCAGGTTCAAAACTAACTTCCGGGAAATCGAATCTCGCCAAGCATGGTGGCGAAAACGATCCCGAGCATTCTAGACCACATTCCCATGCCTAAAATCCCTAAAAGTTTAAGTGCACAACCAAGGGCTACGGCCCTTGAAGCTTAGCTGCGGCCCTACCCTCGAAACAGAACCAAAGCTACCCCTGAAGGAGGACACGCGCCGCGGCCCTTGCCTTGGGCGCCGCGGCGCTCACCTTTGGCCGAGCCCTCTTGGCACATCTTCATCCTAGGGCCGCAACGCTCTAGAACAGAGCCGCGGCCCTTCCCTTTGAACCCAGAATTCCCACCATTTCTAGGCTTGAAACCTTAGCCAAAATCACCCTTAAGCTCCCTACTTCAACACCCAACAATCCCAACACTTTTAGCATGACTTAAACAACAAAATTCCACAGAAAACCCAGCCTAACACACTCTAAAATTCTCTTTTCAATTTCTGAAACTCAAGAGCTATAAACACTCAAACCAGTCATTCAAACTCAAATTAAAACTTCTAAATCATGAATTGAGACTTACCTCTTTTGCTGAACCACTTCACCAAGTCAAAACCAAGCTAATTCCCAAGCTTTCCTCCTTAATTCTATCTTTAAACATCAAAACCATATTTACCTCAAACCCCAACCAAAACCCAGAATTTCTAACCACAGAAAAGGAAATTAAGTGCTTACCTTAGCCCTGATTTAGTTCTTGATTAATTCTTGAGCTAAGCCTCCAAATCCCTACCTCAATTCTCAGAAATTCCCAGCTTGATTCACTAAATTATCAATGGTTTCCTCTTTGTGTTTCCTTGAATGAGAGAGAAGAGAGAAGGGCTGAGAAAGAGTCGGTCTAATATTTATGTCTATCTATTCCTTTAGTCTAACCTTATCCCGTTAAGTAAATCCTGAGGTTCGGGGTGCCGGAAACGTCCCCGAGGGCAAAATGGTAAAATTCCCCAATATTCCCGCCTAGACTTCCTAACCTCAAATATATCTCCATATATTTATTTTCATAACCCGATAGTCTAAATAACTACCCAATACCTGAAATACCCTTGACTTATCCAAAGTCAGCTGTTAAGCCCTGTTGTGACTTTTCCCCGCTAACTAGCCTTAGGATCACCTCGAGTCGTGCTCTACAGACCTACCCACATAATAATGTGGTTCTCACATTGTACGCCCTGGTTTTCCCGCGGGCTGATTAGCAAGCCGAGCTGCTGACTAATCGTAGTTATCTCATGAACTCCCCCAAGACCGGAGCTTCTGTCGTTAGCTCGAGGAAGCCCAAAGGGCTCGCCACCATTGTCCAAGACTGGAGCAGGCCCCCTGAAGGCCGAAGGTCGAGTCCAGTATGCAGCTCGCGGTACGAGCTGGATATGGAGCTATGACCCCTTGAGAAGTAAACACACGCAAGGTAAACGTGCATATATCAGGCATCACGTGTCTGATATCCCCCTGACTTCTCGGACACGCAGCAGGAACGTGCGTGATTCAGACACCCACGATTGGGTTGGGCCGTGCGGCCCATTACTTCCTTACCTATTGATTTGACCACACTTATGTGTCAGGTTTAGGAATTAATCATGAATGTCACAGAATTTATATGACAAGTAAGAAGGTCACGGGATGACCTCCCTACCAACTTCCAGGTGCCTTCTCCTATAAATATGGAGACCCTGGGAGTTGATAGAGGTTGGAAAAATAATCTCTTGTAAGAAATACTTTGTAACCAAATACTCAGTATAGATCAATAATATTGACTAGTGGAGTAGAAGGATTTTTAACCTTCGAACCACTTAAAAACCGTGTCTTGAGTCACCCTTTTGGTTCTCTAAGATCATATATCAATTTCGGTTCACATTTAGCACTAATCATTTTTCTCTCCTTCTCTTAATTACCTGTTGGCGAAGAACCGCGTCAACACACATATATCATATGTATATCATATTATCATCAACTATCATTCAAACATTATTAATCATAAAATCATGCATTTAAATCAATATATTCATGCAAACCATATCTTTCCAATTATTCCCTCCCGGCACGCTAATCAAGGCATTTAAGCCTCATTAGCAAATTTGGGGTCGTTACAACATCCATATTATTTATTAATGCTTATGTGGCATTAAAAAAACAATTAATTGAAATAAAAAATTAATTTAAATTTTAAAATTAAAAATAAATAAATAAAATTAGATATAGTGATGTTCATCTCCAAACTCACATTTTTTATCTTCCAACAAAATTAAAGTAAAACAAAAACGAGAACAACATTTTAAAAAACATAGCTCAGATATATTTATACTGATGTTCTTCCAAAATGAATCGGGAACTCAGATGTACCATCTTCTTTCATCCAAAATTAAACCCCATAAACTTGTAAAATTGGCCCAAAATTATGAACACAAAATCAACTCAGACTATATCTAATAAACCCATCAAACACATAAACATTCATTTGAAATGAATATACATAGTCACACCTAAAATTAAAAAATCATAACTTAAAATCAACACAAAACTACAACCAAAGCAAACCAAAATCACAAATCTAACTCAATATGGCATATGTACATCACCATTAGCCAAGCCATCTATGCCTGCAAACACCAATGGAGATCCCAACCGCGTCTTCCCCAGCCCAGATTAAAGAACAATCTATGAATAAACTCAACCCATTACACAAATCAAAGATATCTTGTCTTCGATTAATTCCCGAGTCTCTTCTATCCAGCTCGTTCCCATTGCTGACACATGCAGCCCCCGACCCCTCCGTCAAGCAACTCTCATCCCTGACCTCGACCCATTAATTCAAAACCATCCCTTCTTAGAAATCAAATCGAGCCTTCCCACAGCCCATCATCGCCGACTTTACCAAGTTGAAAGAGCCATCGTTCCCAATTGCCTTGTCAACGCCAGCCACACCTGAGAAAAGGAGAAGAGGAAGATTAGGGTTAATTTTTAATTTGATTTTTTTTTATCAGTGATTTAAAAAAAAAATGGTATCGGTATTTCAGAATGTGTTTATTAATTAGATTAGTTTTAAGTTTTAATTTATTTATATTATGATTAAGATTTATTTTAAATTACACACGTGACCTTAACGTGGCCAATAAACATGAACAAGTAAATAACATGTCAGCATTTTGTTAGCCGCATTGGAAGGAATTGGACGGAAGTCTCACTTTACAATACATTGAATAGTTTGGGGGAATTTTGAATGACTCAAAAAAATCAAGAGGCACGATAATGTATAGGTCATCGTTCGAATGAAAAAAAATCATAAATGACCAATATATAAATATGGGAAAGTCTGCAATAGGGTATGTTTTTTACCTTATCAATACGACACTATTTTGTTTTGGCATGTGGATAAGTTATGACTACGATTTTTTTTATATAGCGAACCTCTATCACGTTTTTGAGAAAATCAAGATAATTTATTGTACCAAAAACTGGGTTCCGAATTTTTTATCATATTGATACAACATTATTCAGACTTTTTATTGAAATGTTATTTTTGGCATTGTAAATTATTCAGAATTTCCCAAAAACTGGTGGGATGCCTGCTATAACTACTGTTATCCCTCAAAAATCCAGAGATGATGTGGTGAATGAGAAAGTGGCATGCGCCATCACAAATCATGGAAAAACGACGAAGTATTGAAAAAAGACCGAAGAGCAAAAAAGATAGGTCCAAGACCTATAGAAAGTCAATCAGGCCTAAACCCCCTAGGGGTGGTCGGCCTGGCATTGGCCCCCTAGGGTGGTTGGCCTAAGCAGGCCCAAGAACCCCTTGGGGTAGTCGGCCCACCCTATCCTTTATAGGGTGGACGACCTACACTCCCAAAGACACTTCACTAGGTAAAACCCACGCTCGTTTAAACTGAGATCAACAGGCCTAGCACCCAAAGGACCAACGGATCTAGCACCCCAGCTCTAAAGGGTCGTCGAGCCTAGCACCTAAGTCTCATAAACCAATCAAGACTTATCATTTTCTCAAAGGTCTCAATCGTGCATTATCAACCACGATCCAAAGAATACAACATGAAGACCCATAATCTCATAATCATGGGAGGGTGGACACGTATCTCCACTCCCAACGATCGTCTACCAAACCATGATCCCTACTCTTACTGATCATGTAACAGCCCCTGGGTACTATAAATAAAGGACCCAGGGCTTCCTTTCAAGGGATCTCTTTTTCTAGACTTTTTGGGTCGATCTTTTGGACGAACTTGTGAAGAGTGAACTCTGAGTTGATCTTTGTAATTGTCTATCAAGCAATTCAATACTAAAGAATAAGTGGATTAGGTTATTATTGTTCAGAAGAACAAGGCTGAACCACTATAAATTCATGTGTGTTTTTGTTTAGATATTTGTACTTTGTTGTATATTAGATTCATTCCGTTCAAAAGGTGTCGTATATTTTACATACGACCGTTGGCCAATTTCACAAGTCAATAAATAACATATACGTCATTATATAAAAAATTTGGGTTATAAGCCCAAGCTAATGAAGCCCTTGGGGTGGTCGACCCATGATGGAAACCCTAGGGTGCTCAACCCATGGTAGGATATGTAAGCCTAGAAGTCGCATAAGACAAGGGAAATGCAAGGGAAACCCTAGAGGTGGTCGACCCATGATGGAAACCCTAGGGATGGTAGGCCCATGATGGAATTTACATCCCTGGAAATCACCTATGCATGTATGTGAAACCCTGAAAATCGCCCAACCCTAATGTTTATAAGCCTGGAAATCGCCAGACCAAGGGAACTTAAGAGTGGTTGGTCTAGGGTTTTTGTAACACATTGGATAACCAAGACTGTTGCACTGTGTATTTGAAATAGTGCAAGACTTGCTAATCAAGTCAATTGAATAAAAATGTGATCCTAAAGTCATAATCAAGTTAGGGTTAAAAGATTTTAATCATAAACGGTTAGTTTTCATTAAAATAGATGTTTGGCACATAGGATCCCAAAAATAGGGTTTAAAAGTAAATTTACAAGCTGTCAAAAGTTATATACAATCAGAGGCCACTCTAATGGAAAAATACACATTTTAGGTTTCTGTCCCTGTACAATCCCTCGGCCATGGCAAACGAGCAGCTGACAATGTACACCTCACCCCCAGAGCTCTCCAACTCATGGTTGATCCATCTTACCCTTGCCTTTACCGGCACCACGTAGCACCTGTGAGACGAGGCCCAACAAGAAAACCATAACAGCATAACATAATTAATGATGATAATCACATAACTCACAAGACAATTAACTAGATATTCAACAATCCATAGCATCAAGCTAACAATAATAAACATCTATATTCAACAGTTTATTTCAATCAATACTCAATACTAAGGGTTGATGCCCTTAGGTCACACCCTCTGTTTAACCCACTGACTCCGGCTTGCTTAGGTTGAGTCCAGTGTTTATCTAGCTGACCCCAGCTCACAGTGGCCAAGTCGCGTCCTATGCGCAAATTGTCATCCCCGACACTCTTAGGTCGTTCATTTCATGCTCACATGGCATTATCACAATTATACATCATATGTATTCAAATACAGGGAATCTCAGTCCCAACATAGCCACACAAGGGTGCAGTTTTCTTACCTTTAATTCTGGACGGAGATAATGGAATGGTCTCGAGCACGATCCTTAGTCCCGAGCCTTGGCGACAAACCTAGTCACATTGTCCAATGGGTAATTGTTAACTTCCAATCCAAATAAATACTTATGAGGCACAAACTAGCCTCCGGGACCTCAATTTCTACTAAACTGGATAGTAGAAATTGTCTCGAGCGCCTAGGTTCGAACCCCTGAGCCTTACCAATTCTAGAAATAATTCTAAGGCTAAAATCCCCAGGCAAGTCGCGACTTGGCTTAGTGTGTCGCAACTTGCCCCCAAGTCAAAGAGAAGGGACCTAGGCCAAAGGGGAGGCGGGCCGCGACTTGGCCTAGTGGGTTGTGGTGCGCCCCCATCTCAGAGAGCAACCCAGGCCAAACAAGCCACACGCATTGCGGCGCCCCAGGGTTGGGTCGCGGCGCAGCCCCCTCAAGCTCAAAAAAATCTGGGTTTTCTCCAACCCTTTTCCAGCAAAGAACTACAAGGTTTCAAAGCCTATCACACTCCCACTTCCAACTAAATCACCAGGGCAAAACCAAGACTCTAACCATAAATTATAAGCTCACATAAACACAGAAGCTCTACTCAAACTTCCAGCAATTTATCAACTAACTTATACCCAAGAACCTAGAATTAACACATGTTCCAAGCTTCAAAACTACTCAGCTCTAACTCCACCCTATTGAACTAAGTTCTTCAACAAATTAAAAGATTAGAGCTTACCTCAACAGTGGTTGAATCCTCCCAAGTTCCAGCTTTAATTCCTAGCTTAATCACCTCCAATTTTCTTCAAAGAATCCAGCTTCAAGCCTAAGCTTCTGCCCTTTTTTTTCCTTCCTTAGCTTCAAGGTACATGAGAGAGTGAGAGAGGAAATAAAACTGTGAGACAGAGATGAGAGGGTTTGAGATGTTTCTACTTTCCTCTGCCTTAATTCTATGTGATTTCTGAGCAAATCCTTTGATAATTCAGAAGACTATTTTTCCCTTCTAGGTTTACTAATCCTTAAGTTGTCCCTAGGGGTAAAATGACCATTCTCCCCCTGTTCCCGCTAATTCCTTAAATGTTCCTACCATCTACCAATTAAACCCTTCATCCAATTAATTACCAATTATTTACTCAGTATCTAATAATTCCCAAGATATTTTTCTTAATTCCCAAAAATACCCCAAGCTTTTCCCAAGCCAGGTATTAATCCCCACTATGACTATTTCACCAATCCGCTCACTAGGACCGTCTCGAGCCATATGCTGCAAATATATCCACATAATAATGTGGTCTCAACAATTTATCACATATAATCACATTTATGCCCACAACGAGCCAAAATTACAAATATGCCCTTATAAGTTATAAAGGGCCCACATGCATATCTAATACTCACAAACATGCATGTCACATAGTCATATAATCATATTAATCATGCAAGCCACATAATCATGCATTAAACCATTAAATCACACATATACCAATTATGCCCTCTCGACACGCTAATCAAAGCCCTTAAGCCTTATTAGCAAGTTTGGGTCGTTACAGTTTTACAAGCCTGAAAATTGCCAGGCTAGTGAATCTCAAAGAGTGGTCGGCCTAGGTCAGAGTTTTACAAGCGTGAAATCGTCTATGTTAGGGTTTGGAACCCTGGAATTCGTCCAAGCTAGGGAAATCATAGGGTGATCGCCCTATAAGCATCTAAACCCTAAGCATCACGCAAAAAGAGGCAAGGAACAAGCCAATTTTTTATTAAGAACATTTTTTGATTCAAACAAGTCAATTATTTTTTATCAAAATAAAAACAAAACAAGGAGATCCAGACAAATTCCTCAAAGATTCAAAGTATTTCTTCTAAATCTACACACATTTAAATTAAATGATGTAAAGATTAGGAGAAAATACTTACCCAGGTGAAGATCTGAGTTTGATGAAGAATTGAAGAAATCACGCTTGGAGAACCCTACAGCTTAGGCGCACATAACAAAGAACTGAGAAGTGAATACCCTACTTATAGCCTCTCAGGCTAACCATATATTTTTAGGTATTCAAAATCCTTGAAAAATATCTAGTATTGTTAAAAATTCAAAATTCCTTGAAAAATATTTTGTATTTTTTGGAATTAACATCTTTGAAAAATATATTATATTTTTAGGACTTCAAAATTCCTTGAAAAATATATTATACTTTTAAGAATTCAAAATTCCTTGAAAAATATATTATGTTTTTAGGATTTTATAATTTCCTTGAAAAATATATTAGATTTTTAGGAAATTAATTTTCCTTGAAAAATATAATTATTTTTAGGAATTACAATTATTCTTGAAAAATTCGTGCTGAGCAACTTATCGATTGTTAATAAAAGTATTATGTAATGTCCTGAGGGACTTTGCTGTTAAAGTACTGCTACGATATGTATCTCGGGCCAGATCAAGTTTACCGTGATGTTGAACACATCACGATAAACTTGGGGGCCAAATGTTATCCCTCAAAAATCCAGAGATGACGCGGTGAATGAGAAAGCGACACGTGGCATCACAAATCAGGGAAAAACAACGAAGTATTGAAAAAAGATCGCGATGAGAAAAACAGATAGGTCCAAGACCTATAGAAAGTCAACCAGGCCTAAACCCCCTAGTGGTGGTCAGCCTGGTATTGGCCCCCTAGGGTGGTCGGCCTGACCCCAACCCCTAGGGTGGTCGGCCCACCCTATCCTTCATATGGTGGATGTCCTACACTCCCAAAGACACTTCACTAGGTAAAAATCACGCTCGTTCAAATTGAGATCAACATGTCTAGCACCCAGAGGACCAACGGGTCTAGCACCCATGCTCTAAAGGGTCGTCGAGCCTAGCACCTAAGTCTCATAAACCAATCAAGACTTATCATTTTCTCGAAGGTCTCAATCGTGCATTATCAACCATGATCCAGAGAAGACAACGGGAAGACCCACGATCTCATAATCATGGGAGGGTGGACACATATCTCCACTCCCAATGATCGTGTACCAAACCACGATCCCAACTCTTATTGATCATGTAACAACCCCTGGGTACTATAAATAAAGGACCCAGGGCTTCCTTTCAAGGGATCTCTTTTTCTGGACTTTTTGGATCGATCTTTTGGACGAACTTGTGAAGAGTGAACTCTGAGTTGATCTTTGTAATTGTCTATCAAGCAATTCAATACTAAAGAATAAGTGGATTAGGTTATTACTGTTCAGAAGAACAGGGATGGACCACTATAAATTATTGTGTGTTTTTGTTTAGATATTTGTACTCTGTCGTATATTAGATTCATTCCGTTCAAAATGTGTCGTATATTGTACATACAACTGTTGGCAAATTTCACAGGTCAACAACTACCATATACGTCATTATATGAAAAATTTGGGTTATAATTTCTTCAAGTGTCGAAAATAGAAAACGCTCATACCTGCCTAAGAAGCTCCATAATATATATACTATGTAAAAGCAACGTGCAATACATGTTTACTTAGTTTTATTTAGAATATGTATTAATGTATTTTTATTATGTTTTTTCAATTGTCATATAAATTTTAAATAAATGAACAATGATATATATTATAAAAGAATGACATCAACATATTAAAACAAACAAACCAAAATATTGTCCAATATATATATATAAAGATATGGTGCATTGTAGTTTTAAAATTAAATATATTTTTTGTCTAATTTTCTTTTGGAAAAGATAACTATGAATTTTAATATAATAAAACATTAAAAAATTCTAAATTAAAACTATGAATTTAAAAAGTTTATTTACTCAAATTTTAATTATTTAATTTAAAAAATGTTAAACCGACAAAAATTTATATATAAAAATATATATTATTTAATTAATGGCTAGAGCAATTAAAATAAGTAATTTCTCATTAAAAAACTAAATGGTCAAAATAAAAAAAATATGTAGATTTATGTCTTATTTCACTATTACATATATATATTTGGATAAACAAAATTCGTTAAATGACAAAATACATAATTAATAAAAGAAAAAAAATAAATTTAAGCATATAAATATTTTTCCGTTATAGTTTTGATACTATAATTGATAGAATAATTTAATATGAAATTTTAAAATATGTGATGAGAAATTATTATGACTCATTTATTAATTTTTTTTTTCAATTTATTAAGCTTATATAGATGACTTTATTACTTTGTATTATTTTTTAAAATTTATTTACCTTATTTAGATGATTTTAAAACTAATTTTTTTAGAAAATAATGTTAAATATAACGGAAAACAACAATTTCTGATAAACTCACGTTTATATTATATAAAGATATATATTGTCGACGCAGTTTTTCACCAACAGATAATTATACGAATAAGTAGGATGGATTAGTGCTGATTGATAAACCGTAATATGAAAATGATAGTAATCTAGGATGTGGAAATTAATTGCAAGGAACTAACAATCACTCCTTTTTTAGGTGGTTCGGAGGTTAAAATCTCCCTAGTCCACCAGTCGATATTATTGATATATCCTCAGTATTTATTACAAGATGTTTGTTTTTTTACAAGAAGAAGCCAACCCCTTGCACTATCCAGGGTTTCAGTATTTATAGGAGATTGATATCTGAGTAGATATTGGGGTCATCCCGTGACCTTTTCATCCATCATGTCATTTATGTGACATCGATGATTAATTCCTAAACCTTACAGTGAAGTGTGGTCTAATCAATAGGTAAAGATGGGTAATGGGCCGCATGACCCAACTTAGGCGTGGGATGTCTGAACACGCACGTTGATACTGCGTATCCGAGAATTCAGGAATAGAACAGACACATGATGTCTGATATACGCACATTTATATTGCGTGGTTGACTTTACAAGGATTCAGGGGTGTCAGGCCTCTGATGCACTACGAGCTTAATCTAGCGCTAGCTCGTCGCTCTTATCATGCCGACACAATGACTCCAAGGAGCAACTAAATGAATAACCAGCTCGGGCTGGTTACTTAGGGGACGGTGACAAACAGCTCCGGATGGACGGTTGAGACGTGGCAGATCGAGTTAGGCCCTTCTTTAGCTCGCCAAAGTGTGTGCGGATATTTAGGGCGTACATATATATATTTAATGAGAGAGAGTATCATTTACATCTTATAAACTTTTGAGTTATCTTATAAATGTGAGTTTAACGAAAATTGTTAGTTTCAATTAGATTTAACACTTTTTTTTATTGTTTTCCAACACCGTTAGTTTTAAAGCCATCTTATATAGATTAAAAAAATAATAATAAAATTATCTAAATAAGGTAAATAAATTTAAAATAAAAATAATAAATAATAAATAAGTTGTTGACTGTCTTCTTCGTTATCAACCTTAAAACGAGAGATTAAAGAAATAAGCAACATGAACACAAGGATTTTTATGTGGTTTGGGTAATAAAAGAACCCCAGTCCACGAGTCTTTGGTATTAAGAGGATTGGAAGCTTGTGATGGCAAGTTCCAATGGTGTATTCTCATGCAACGTTTAGATTGCTCTGAGTACAAGGTGTTTTCTCTCTAAAAAAACTGAACCCTTCACAATGAGACTCCCAACTCTATTTATAAAGGCTAGGGTCATTAATACTAATCATTTATCATTAATATACATTCTTCCCGTTATTGGGGGATTAATAAAAATTCAATGCATTAGGCTACATTGAATAGAGACCACAATCCAAGCGAGATCCGCAGGGCCCACTGCAGAAAGGTACCTACTTTATGGGGAACATGCCCCTGGTACTGTCAGGGCATGTTGCACGTATCTTTGTGTTAGACGGCATAGTGGGGGTGCGAATTGTCGAGTCGTGCAATCGAAAACATTGTTGACGCTCAAAAAGGTTGCCAGGTACTCCTTTGATGTTGTTAACCCGCATTGGCTGACACCTGACTTATCTTTTAGATCCCGAGGGCAAGATCCTCAGCCTGGAATATCATTGATGGTAAGAAACCCATGGACTGCCAAGCAGCTCTCGAGACATATCCTTGGAAAGATGTTCATAGCTCTCGAGACATGGCCATGGGGATATGTCTGTGTCCTTCCTCTTTCCGAGGGGAGTAATCTCTGAGTATAGGACCAACCCCCCGAGGACTGATCCTAGGGGCGTGGTCCCATCGAAAGAAGTAAACTTCCTGCCACATGTCTTACTCGGACTACCACGCGTCCTACTTGGACGATCATGTGTCTTTGGGTAAAAATACAGACAAAAATTGCTCCCAAGTCTCTACTCGTCCTCGGATAGTGGAGACTTAAGACTGGGGAAAACTCAAAATTTCCTCGGATAGAAACGTTTGGATTTCTGCTGATGTCAATATAAGATTTCCTACCACGTGTTGAATCCCCATTGCTGGGCCCATCAATTCGTGCAATTAATGAAGGGTCAGATCAGCGGCTCGAAACGTCTTTTCTGTACCCTAGGTGTTCTTTCGGCTTATACTCGAGATTTCTCTTTTCTAATGCCAATGATCATGATCCACACCTTTATGATCTTTGACCCTTGGATCATTCTCGAGTACCCATGTCCTAGATAAGCCGACGGTTGGGGTAAACTTACTTCGCCCCTAAGCACCGGACTAATAAAAGGTCGAGAGTCAAATTTTCAACATTATTTTAGCCCATTTCAAATTTCTCACGCCTTCGACTCTTCAACCTCTCTGCCCATTTTTTGGCATTGCATCCTCTCCAACCCCCTTTCCATTCTGGACAACTGGCGTGAAGTTTCATACTTCTAGGTGAACGACAAACAGTTCTTCAGAGTTTGCACTCGGTTCAGCACAATCCGACGCTACATTTCGAGTAAGTATCCTTGAACTGTGACTTTCCGTTTTCATGCGTATTTTAGAATTTAGGATTCATGCTTAGGAGTTGTTTTTTGAGCCTTTCATAGACTGTTTTTTCCTTATTTGTAGTCATAAATTGCCTAAATGGCTCATTTAAGTGTTTTGGGGCATTTTTCCTCATTCTGTGTCTTCAGCCGAAATCTAGAAAATTTCTAGATTTCGAGGATGTTCATCATCTCCAAGGGTGTTCATCTTTTCCGGTGGTGTCTCTGGTGCCAAGTGCTTGGCTCCAAGGACACCCCAGTGTCATTAGTCTATTTCTTTCTCCTTCCCCGAGCAGTTATCTTAGAGGTTCTCATTTTGGCCCAACTTTCTTCGAGTTAAGGGGCTAACTGCTTGGTGTTTGTTTTTAGATGTCTGAGGAGCTTCATCAGCTCCACCAATAAGGGTTTTCGACAACAAAATCCTCCAAATGGCCTGAAAGGCAGAACAACACCCCGAGAAGGGGAAATAAGTGGTTGGCAGCAGCCAGGTGCTTATCATATGGGAGAGCCCGGAGTCGGCAGCCATGAGGCCTCTCGGAGGAAGAGGCCAACACTGGCCCGACACCGTCAGATACCCCATGTCCTGCCATAGGATTTGAAGCCGAAGACATTTCAAGTAAGCTATGACATCGGGGTTCCTTGGCTAAGATACTCACGAACTACGGGGTAGATGACAGTGAAATATTAGTGCGCCTGGCTCAGGAGGATGAGAAGGCACAAGAAAGTATTCACGGGCTCGGGCCCTGGAGCGCTTCACATCTCTAAGTAGGTGCAGCCCTGCCACTACATCGATACCATGTCGACTTCCTTAAATTCGTCGGCATAGCCCCATTTCAACTGTCTCTGAACGGCTATCGGTACTAGCCGAGCTCTACATTCTGTACAAAATCAAGAACTGGCCCACTCTGTCCCCTGCTGAAATACTGTATTTCTACAGTTTTCGTCAATGCTCAAAGAAGGGGGGAAAATGGGGATATTATACCCTGATGAAGCACACGAGTTCGGGGAGAGGCTATAAAGCCTCGTGTGGCAACGAGAACCACATTAGGGCTTATAAAGACCAATTCTTTTGGGCGGATGATTTCCCAACGAGGTCCAATTCCACTTAACTCCTGGACTTCACCATCGTGGGTAAGTATTTCTCTCGTGTAAGTTAGCATGATAGTATTTAGCTCACTACTTATCTCTATTCATGTCGTCCTAATCAGGTCTGTATCGTTGTACCCCTTTCGTTGATCCTTCGACGAAAGGCTTCGAGCGATAAGCTCTCTCTACAACGAGAGACTAGAACTCCCCCTCCTCATCACTGATGCCTATCTTTGACTGTATGGGTTGCTGCAGGTGGGGCAAAGCATAAATCCGGTAGTCCTAACCAAGTTTTGGGACTCAAAGAGATCTCGGATGGAGGCGAGGCTACATACGGATTACATGGCGGCCAAGGCACAATAACAATACCAGCAGTGTCTTCGTGAGGAGCACACGAAGAACATTCTTGCTTTCAAAGCAGTCGCGGAGGCGAAAGAAGACGAAGAGCTTGAGGAAAAGCTTGAAGAGGAGATCGAATCATCTTCCATGCCTCAAGGTAAATCTATGATCATTCTTCACTATGCTAGGCATGTAGGGGAGGGAACTACTCCCGACCATATATTATTTTCTCCCTCCCTTCTCGAATGTGGCCAAGTTTTGGAGCGTTGTTGGTCCGCGGAGGAGTACCAAGATTACTACGATCTCATCGACGTGTTCCTCCGCAACCTGAGGAGGAAGAGGCACCCTCAAGGCTTCATGTCTCTTGACTAGTCGACGACCATGCACGCCTCTTGGTTTTGTCAGTACGAAACCAACTTAACGTAGGAGATGGGTCGTCTATTATATGAATTTGCTAATACCGTCCTCTATTCTGAGGAGCTTGATTGTGGTGGGGCTCCTGAGGGGTTTTATTCTTCTTTTCCGCACGTGTTTTATTCTGTTGTGGTTTTCCTTTTATTTATCAGGACTAACTAAAGTGTTTCCTTTGTGCAGACAATATGGGCCTTTCAGACTTGGTGCGTTCAAAATGCCAAAGGGTGTTGGGTCCTTTTGAGATCGACACCCTGACGGCCCCAACAACGGTGCCCACGCCCTCTTCGACTGTTCCAACACCCTCTATCGCTGCTCCAACGAACCTTACCCCGAGCGTAATAGTTGCTAGCGAGGTCATAGACCTCGAGACCTCCTCTCCCCGAGATGAGGGATTCTTCGGGAAATGCAAAGAGAACCCTTCCAACCTCCTTCAAGCCAAGGTCCCCCGGTTGGTCATTTTTCTACAGTATTATGATGACGATGGCTAAGATCTGCACAGTGAGGTCACCGAGTACTACAATGCTCGTATCAGTAAGGGTAACGAGAGTGTCTGACTATTGACTGAATATCTGCACGAGGACTGGCCGAAGGAACCCGTCGTTCCTCCTCTTCACAAAGAGCTTGAACCTCTCCTCGCGGGGAGAATATGAGACTTGGCCTTACCACTTGGTACGAAACTCATGTAGATAATAGCTATGTCCTTGTGCGAGATGTCCACCAACAGCTTCGCCCATTGCAGTAGTGACAACGAGGTGGCGCTAGTGGCAACCAGCCACCACGCTTCCACTAGGGTAAGTCTTGAATTATGTTCAAGTTCGATGAATATTTTATGTCTTTTTGGCTGACTCGTCATTCTGAATTTACAGGTTGCAGCCCTAAATCAACGACTTGGGGACCTGGTGCTGACGTGGTCCCTCAAGCTGAAGAAGACTCTATAGGAGCTGGCTCGTGTCCAGGTGGAGCTTGCTCAAGAAAGAGGTAGAGGACACCAAGGCCTGCGTCCGAGAAGTGGAGGACCAACTGGTCATGGAGAGGTTGATGATGTCTGGCTTGGAGGAAACATCCTCCAAGTTACTGGAAGATGCCGCAGTCCGCACACGGACCGTGAAGGACGAAGTAGCCTGAGTCCGCGTAGAGTTTCAGTTGAGCCGAGTGGGGCTTGAAGCCCATGTCAGTGAGCTGGAAAAAGCCAAAGGGGAACTGGCCAAAGACCTCGACGTGATGGCCAAGGACATGATCTTCGTTGCATGGCAGAGCAACAAAGACATGGATCTCTTGTTCACAGAGGATCCTGACATGAGGACTAAACTCGAGGCACGCCTCGAGGTGGACACTGCCCGCGCGGCTCAAGAGAGAGAGGCCTCGGCGGTGAGCTGGGCTACCGAGGATAGCCTGGTGATCGATCTGGTGATAGAGGTTCCATTAGGAGAATGCCCCCAGTAATTTTGCTTTGTTCAACCTTTTTCTTTTTAAATTAAATAGGCTTGCATACCATAGTTTTTAGGGGTACAGACAATCAATGGTCGAGCCCCCGAGCACACTTGTAATTATTTTCCCATTTAACTATGCATCTTGCCTTTCATATGATTTGGTTCTCTGAATTCAACGTAACTTAATTGCCACGAGAATAAGCACTCAAATCACCTTAGACACTTGGTTTTATTAATTCAACGTAACACAACTGTCACGAGAACAAGAACTCAACCCGTCTTAAACACATGGTTCTATAAATTCATCATAACATGATTGTCACGAGAACAAGAACTCAAACCATTTTAAACATCTGGTTCTATAAATTCATTGTAACATGACTGTCATGAGAACAAGAACTCACACCATTTTAAACATCTGGTTCTATAAATTCAACGTAACATGATTGCCATGAGAACAAGAACTCAAACTGTCTTAAACACCTGGTTCTATAAATTCATTGTAACATGACTGTCACAAGAACAAGAACTCAAACCATTTTAAGCATTTGGTTCTGTAAATTCAACGTAACATGACGTCACGAGAACAAGAACTCGCACCACTTTAAACATCTGGTTCTATAAATTCAATGTAACATGATTTCCACAAGAACAAGTACTCAAACCATTTTAAAGGTGATTCCAGTATTTAGCTCTTGTAGGCTCATAGTCCTAGAAGTAACTTTAACATGAAATTTACTATTGGTCCTAACTCGGCGTCCTATTTCCCTACAATCCAAAGATTCGAGCTTTCAGGGGTCCTTGCACATGAAACCGCCTGCCCCCCGAGTACGCACTACTCGGGGGTAGGCCAGGGGTTTCAACACTGCTCTCCGAGTGCATATCTCGTCACTTCTAGATCACCTCACACCTCCTCGGGAGGTGATGTTAACGAGGTTCCCAAGCATAAATAGCTCGGGCATCCGTCCATATCTCGCAGGCTAGGATTTGGTTATTACTCCTCGGGCACGTGCTATCCTCAAGAGGTAACCTGAGTTCCTAAGTCTGCATTATACTAGGTTTTTCCAGGTTTTCTAACTATGGGATATAGTAACACTATGGGTGCTTTGCTTGTTGACTAGCCAAGCTCCCCATGTCACGGATTTCCCAAGGCCAAGTACAGGGTACCCGCCCTTCCGTTTGCATCTTGAGATCAAGAGACTTGGTCAAAGCTCCTCGGGCTCGGTGTCAATGGGAGGTGACAAAATTCTACTCTCACGCTACTTAGGTTATCTAGCTCCTAGGTGCTAAGCTCTGTTCTGCTTGGAACAAGCTGCCTCCTAGGCTAGACTTGACTAGTTCCCTAGGATTTTCTATTCTCGGGGTGGTGATGCTAGGCTTACTCCTTGTCAAGCTTAGTTTCCTAGGTCGTGGTGATGCTAGGCTTACTCCTTGACAAGCTTAGTTTCCTAGGTTGTTCACTATGAGGCGTAATGCTGCTCTAACTCCATGCCCCCCAAGTGATTGAAGACTAATCTGCGATCACTTGTTCTGGTGAGCGGGTGCTTTTACATGGAATTTAATAGAATAAAAGAAACCAAAAAATACAAGTAGACAATAAATTTTTGTGTTTTACATACATGGTTTTCATTAAATACGCTCGAAGGCTACAAGGGGTACCACAGAAAATAAAAAATGTTTGCTGCTCATATTACTGGCAATACCGGCAAAGATGCTCAGCATTCCAGGCGTGAGGAATCAACTCCCAACTTATTCGGTCTAACTTGTATGTTCCCAGACACACAATGCTCTCGACTTGGTATGGGCCTTCCCAGTTAAGTCCCAACACTCTTGCACCGGGGTCTCGGGTGGCTAAGAAGACTCTTCACAACACGAGATCTCTGACCCCAAACTTTCTATCTTTCACTTTGGAGTTAAAATATTTGGCTACCTTCTGTTGGTAGGATGCTACTCGAAGCTGAGAAGCTTCACGCAGTTCCTCCATGAGGTCCAGGGATTCTCAAAGTAAAGCATGGTTCATGGTCGAGGCATACGTGTCCTGTCGGTGTGTGGAGGTTGTTGCTTCAACTGGGAGCATAGCCTCATACCTGTAGGCCATCGAGAAGGGAGAATGGCTGGTGGAGGTCCTGGCAGTGGTGCGGTAGCTCTACAATGCCCTAGGCATCTCCTCGGGCCAAGCTCAATTTGCCTGCTTCAACCTTTTCTTCAAAGTGGACTTGAGTGTCTTGTTAACTGCTTTCACTTGGCCATTGGCTTGCGGATGGGCCACGGAGGAGAAGCTTTTGATGACTCCATGCCATTGACAGAAGTCCATGAATACTTCACTGTTGAAATGCAATCTAGTGTCAGAGACTATCTTCCTCGGGAGCCCGTACCGGCAGACGATGTTCTTGATGACAAAGTCCAAGACCTTTTTAGAGGTGATCATAAGCGAGTGGTTCGACCTCGATCCACTTCATGAAGTAGTCGATGACCACTATGGCATATTTCACCCATCCCTTCCCTGTGGGTAGGGACTCGATAAGGTTGATGCCCCAGACAGCAAAAGGCCATGGGCTGGTCATCTGTGTAAGTTCATTTGGAGGCACCCAAGGAATGTCGGCAAAGCTCTGGCACTTGTTGCATTACTTGAAATAATCCATTGCATCTCCATTCATGGTGGGCCAAAAGTATCATTGCCTTAAGATTTTTTTGGAAAGGCTCTGCCCCCCAGCGTGATCTCCGCAAAAACCCTCGTGTACTTCTCAGAGAATCAGACTGGCTTCTTGCTTGGAAACACACCGAAGCAAAGGCATGGAGTAACCTCGCCTATAAATCCTATTATCCATGATTATGTACCTTAGTACTTGATACAGCAACTTTTGAGCTGCCTTCTTGTCTTGGGGCAGCTCCCCAGAGACAAAATATTTGACTATTGGCTCTATCCACCCATCTTGGGGTTGTATAAACTCCACCTCGTCTGGAGCCGAGATACTCAGAGACTCCAAGTAATCAATGGGGACCACATTGATCAACTCAACATCTTTGGTCATGGCCAGCTTAGCCAAGGTGTCAGCATTGGAATTCTACTCTCGCGGCACCTACTGAACAGTGAATCTTCGAAAGAGTGCCACGCGGAGCCCAGCGATTAAGGCTTCGTATTCTGCTTCATTGTTAGAGGCTCTAAACCCAAAGTGGGGGAAACTATGCACTTTGTGACCCTCGGGGAAAACCAGAATAAGTCTAGCCCCGACACCATTTTTGCTCGAAGACCCGTCAATGAACAACTTCCAGGCTGGTCTGACCACTGGGGTACCCTTAGTCTTCTCCTGATTCCTTGTGCACTCAGTGATGAAATCAGCGAGTACTTGACCTTTTATGGCAGTCCACAGATGGTAGGTGATGTCGAACTGACTCAACTCCACCGACCACTTCAAGAGTCTTCCCGACGACTCAGGTTTCTGAAAGACTTGTCAAAGGGGATGGTTTGTGATGACCTTAATTAGGTGTGCTTGGAAGTAGGGTCTTAGCTTTTGAGAGGCCATCATTAAGCAAAAATTTATCTTCTCCATCAGTGGGTACCTAGACTCTGCCCCGAGGAATCTTTTGCTAACATAATAGACGGGGTGTTGAACACGACTTTCTTCCCTTACCCATGCAGCACTAATGGCATCCTCTGAGACAACCATGTAGAGCAGGAGAGGTTCTCCATCTACTGGCTTGGATAGAATCAGAGGACTTTCCATGTGTGCCTTGAACTATTGGAACGCCTGTTGGCACTCTTCCGTCCATTCAAACCTCTAACTTCCTCGAAGGATATTGAAGAAAGAGATGCACTTGTCTATTGCCTTGGAGACAAAATGGCTCAAAGCTGCGATCCTCTCTATTAGGCTCTGAACATTTTTATGTTTTTGAGGAGATGGCATCTCGATTAGGACCTTGATTTTCTCGGGGTTCGCTTCAATTCCTTGAGCATTGACAATGAAGCCTAGGAACTTACCAGAGGCAACCCCAAATGTGCACTTTTGGGGGTTTAATTTCATTCTGAACAGGTAGAGCACCGTGAAAACCTCAGTCAAGTCACCCATTTGGTTAGGGGCGATCCTAGACTTGACCAACATGTCATCCACATAAACCTCCATGTTCCGCCCCAACTAGTTCTTGAACATCTTGTTAACCAGCCTCTGGTAGGTGGTGCTGACATTTTTTAGCTCGAAAGGTATCACGATGTAATAATAGACACCCTTATCGGTTCGAAAGCTAGTGTGCTCCTGATCTACAACGTGCATGGATATCTGGTTATGTAATGTCCTAAATTACCTAATAAGGCATAGGACCTTGATTAGGGGGGCAGGATGGAAATATATGGAATTATATGCTTATATGAGTTATATTTGTGTATTATGTGATTTGTATGATAATATGACTAGATATGCATGTTTAGGAGTATTAAATATGCATGTGGGCCCATTTCTTATTAGAAGGGAAATTTTCGTAATTTGGCCCGCTATGGGCATAATTGTATATATGTACATATATGTGATATATGTGAGAGACCACATTATTATGTGAGTTTATTTGGGTTACTCGGCACGAGACGATCCTAGGGAGCAAGTTAGCGGGAAAGTCACAACGGGACCCAATACCCAACTCGGGGCGAGTCAAGGGGTATTTTGGGTATCTAGCTTAGTATTGGGTTATCGGGTGACAAGAATGAGTAATTGATGATATATTTGGAGTTAGTGAGATTAGGAGGGGATGTCGGGGATTTTGACCATTTTTCCCTCGAGGATGTTTTTGGTACCCCAAGCCTCGAGATTAGCTTAAGTTACTTAAGCCTTAAGAAAAAAAAAACAAACACTCAAACACTTTGCTAGCAGCAAAACCAACCGAATCTCTCTCTCTCTCCCTCATTCTCTCTAAACTTTTCTAAGTGAATTCCTTGATAATTAAATAGATCTTTAGGCTAAAAGCTTGGGAATTGAAGGCCTAAACTTTGGGATTTGATTAGCTACAGCTAGGGGAAATAAATTGCCAGTTGAGGTAAGCTTTAGACTATGTTTTTCATTGAATTTTTGTTTAAGTTTGGTTGTTCTTAAGATTTGAGGCTCAAGCTTGTGAATTTGAATTTTGGGTAGGGTTTTGAGTGTGTTGAGCTGGGGTTTTGTTGCTGGTATTATGCTGAATCAATTATGAGGATTGAATTGTGGTTCTAGGATGGATTTCAGGTGGTTTTGATTGAGTTTGGCTGAAAAAAAGAACAGAGAATTATGGGTTCATTGAGTCAGGTCGCGATCCTATTCTTGGGCACTGCGACCCAACCGAACCCAGGGCCTTTGGGGGGCCTCTGACCTGAGAGGCGCGCCACGACCCTCTAAGGCAGGTCGCGGATCGTGTCCTGGTTCCAGGCAGGAGAGGCCTCTGACCTAGGAGGCGCGCCGCAACCCTTAGGGGCAAGTCGCGACCCACCTGGGCTGTTTTGGACACCGTAAGTCTTGAGTAATGGGAACTTAAACGTAAGGGCTCGGGATCAGTTCTACTACTTGGTTTAGTAGAATTCGAGGTCCCAGAGGCTAGGACTCGGTCCAGAAGCCTTTATTTGCTCGTCATTGACAGAATCCTATATTATGGTTGTGACTAGGTTATTGCTAGGGGCTCGAAACTGGGATCGTGCTCGAGCGTCGTCCTTATTTTACGCTATACTCGGACCTGAGGTAAGAAAACTACACCCAATATGTGATATATGTGGTTCGGGCTTGGCCCGATTGTTGATTATAATTATGAGTAGGGCTTGGGCCCCTGAGAATGTATGTTTTTGAGTTTTGATTGCACTTGTTGATTAAACATACTTGAATATTCATTTCCTGACTAAGTGTTATATGACTGTTCGCATGGTTTGCGTAGCTAGGGCTCGGCCCCGTTAAGGAACATGGTTATTACTATTTTTGCATTTAATTGAGGGTGTTATATGATTAATATGTATGCATACTTGTATCGTCTGAAGTATGCTTATTTTTATCTGTATCTGAATACCTGGTTCAAGGCTTGGCTTATTAGTCAAGGGCGGTAATAGTGCGCTGCGCGCTGGTCGAAAGGCTTAGGCCCAAACCAGCAACTTACTATTATGTTGGCTGATCCTATGGTCATTGGAAAACAAAGTGTTTGGCTAGCTCTATGGCTAGTTACTCTAAGCTAAGGGCGAGGGCCCCAGGTGACTCTATGGTCACATAGCTAGGGCATAAGGCCCCGGGGGCAGCGGCTCCAGAATGATCCAATGATCATTTATTTGTTATTGTATGCATGCATGAGTAGGGTACTACAGTTGGGCATGATAAACATGTATTTAGAACGTGTATTTACTGTTCATGCACATGTTTAAGTTTTCTTGCTGAGCCTTGGCTCACGGGTGCTATGTGTTGGGAATTGTTGAAGGTGAAAACTCATTCAGGGCAGCGGCTCCAGAATGATCCAATGATCATTTATTTGTTATTGTATGCATGCATGAGTAGGGAACCACAAGTTGGGCATGATAAACATGTATTTATAACATGTATTTACTGTTCATGCACATGTTTAAGTTTTCTTGCTGAGCCTTGGCTCACGGGTGCTATGTGTTGGGAATTGTTGAAGATGAAAACTCATCAACGAATTAAGGTCAGAAAATTCAAAGACTTAACCAGGAACTTATGAACTTAGTAAAACTTATGGAGACTTAGAGAAAAATGGCAGAAGAGTAATGGAAGAAAACATGTATATTGCCTTTTGAATAGCCTGCATTACAAGAATTTTCCCACCCCTTCGTATGAGGGGTGGAGGTCTATTTATAGCTTGACTCTAATGGCCCCTGATACAAGGTGGTCCCAGGGGACAAGATGGTACTCGGGTACAATGTCATGGTAGTGGCACAGGTCGTGGTGGAGCAGAGGATTGTGGTGTCGATGCTTGTTTGTGGTCAGAGACATGCAAGTCATGCCACCACTCCTCGTACTTCCACTACTTGTCAGGCACAGATGTCAAAGTCACGCCTCTGTCCTCCTCAGGGTGGTACATCTCGTACTCGTGGGCATGCCTTGTACTTGATGGTACTTCTTTTATTTACAAGATATAAACTCTCTCCAAGATTCTTTACAATTTGCAAAGTAATGAAGAACATTGTGGGTTATTCATTAACATAGAATGGATTTTCTATACACGACCTCCACGTTGAGGCATTTTTTGGAGAAAGGCCTTGCATAGTGAGGCCTTGCTATGTATCAGCCTTGCGGAGTGGGGTTTGGAGAACCGGGCCTCCCTTGTGGTTGATGTGCATCTTGGCATTTGGGTACGTGGTCTTGACGACAAGGCATATCAGTGTTTGGGAATGCAGTGCCTCAAATAGCGATGCGCCTCTCTTCATGCGGGCCTCGCACCCAGACAAATGAGATCTTAAGTCTTGCGCCGAGGAGCAAGATGCCAATCTGCGTGCGAGGCGCCTGCTATGTGGCCGAGGAATGATGGTCTCGCGAGGCGCCTACTGAGTGGATGAGGCATGATGGCGTCGCGATGCGCCTGCTGAGTGGTCGAGGCGCGATGGCCTCGTGAGGCGCCTACTGTGTGGTTGAGTGGGACGTGAGGAGCTGCTGTGTGGCAAGGTGTTATGGCCTCATGATGCACAAGGGGGCGCAAGGTAGTGGCAGGTGTGTGAGGCGCCTGCTGAGTGGCAGAGGCACGATGGTCTTATTAGGTGCCTACTGTGTGGCTGAGTGGGGCGCGAGGCACTACCGTGTGGCCGAGGCATTATGGCCTCGTGATGCACCAGGGGGCGCGAGGTAGTGGCAGGTGTGCGAGGCGCGTCCACCAGTTCATGCGAGACGTTGTAGGGACGAGCCTGCTTGACTCACAACCGGAGTAGGCTGACCGAGCGAGGTGCATCCAAAGTGAGCCTGTGCGAGGTAGCTAGTGATGCTCATGCACTTCTGATTTATGCTTCATTTATATTTCTACTTTCATAGTGCCCGAGCGCCGCTTCGGCAGACCAACGGAGCTTTAGACATGATTGTTTTGGACCTTCAAGGGTCCTTAGACACGAGATGTGGGTCTTTCATCGGTGTGGAATTCTTAGCATCCACAGGAATAGTGCCCTTAAAGTAATTGTAGTTGACAAATGTTTTAAATGAAATAAATAATTGAATTGAATTATTATATATATAGACTATGTCCGATATTATATGATAATACTAAGTGAATATCAGAAAATTCCAAAGTTTATCTATGTGGTCTTAATCTCATATTGGTATGGGAGGATCAAGATTATGATAATAAACTTAAATAGTTCGCAGTAAAATAAAGGTATGGAATCTTTAGATTAATTACTGCTAGTACGGTCCACTAGTATTATGAATACATGTGACCTAGATCCGGGTTACTAGAGTAGTAGGACACTTTAGTTGTAGAGTCCCAGAATTTTACTTAGCTAGTTAGATAGTAGTAGTAGTAGTAGTAGTAGTAGTAGTAGTAGTAGTAGTATGATAGTTACTGTGGATTATGGTTCAAGCCGGGACTTAGTTGAACACTCGTAGCAACACTTGATTTTATAAGTTTAACCTATAATTTAAGAATATTAGTAGTGGTAGTGGTAGTGGTAGCAGCAGTAGTAGTAGTAGTAGTAGCAGTAGCAGTAGTAGTAGTAGTAGTAGTAGTAGTAGTAGTAGTAGTAGTAGTAGTAGTAGTATGATAGTTACTGTGGATTATGGTTCAAGCCGGGACTTAGTTAAACACTCGTAGCAACACTTGATTTTATAAGTTTAACCTATAGTTTAAGAATATTAATTATAACATAAGGTTTGATTAATATAGCTGATTATAAAGATGTCATTTATTATACTATAAGGTTTAGATAGATTAATAAGATCATGACACTTGTCGTGTGCATGTTTATTTAAGGATTTAATTATAGTTTAAATAAAAGAAAGTTCAAGAAAGCTCTAGAATCTTCCAAGACCATTAAGAGCATGACATTTGTCACAATCTTGTTTATTTGAGGATTTAAGCATTTTAAGTGGATAATTCAAAAATAGAAGTTTCTAGAAGCTCTAGACTCTTCCAGAACTTGCTGGAATCTCGTATTACTCAGTCAAACCTGATTAATCAATTCAAATTATGCTGAAAAAGTGCAATTACGTGATTAATATATTCATGTATGTCGATATATCGCAGCATAGGGGCCGATATATCGCCACACGGGAGATATGAAAAACACGTCGACGTTGCACGAACGATCGAACCAGCCTCGGGAATACTGGGAGAGGTGATATATCACCTATAGGGGGCAATATATCGGCCCCACCTATGAATTTTTGAAATCTCAGTTTTTCAATTTTAAAAATAGCTTTAACCTCTTGACCAGCCTCTGAACATTTTGACCGAGTCTTCAGCACCTGTTGAACGAATTCAAATATTATTCAATTAATACTCGTTATTTTTATTCAAGCTAAAAGGAGATAGTTCACTCCTTGAACTCTATAAATAGGACCTAGTACCCAGCCATTTTTCTCATTCTTCAAGCTATGTTCAGAGCCTTCAAGCTGCTAGGGTTACTATAGAGTGATAAACACTTGGGTTGGGATAAAAGCTTTATCATCTTAAGCTTTATAAACACTTGGGAAGTGAGTTTTATAGTGTGTTTTCAATATCAAGGTGTAGTTCTGTAGAGTCCAAGAACTTTACTTAGCTAGTTAGATAGTAGTAGTAATAGTAATAGCTAGTGATAGTTGTAGTGTTTTTATGACTGTGGATTTTGGTTCAAACCGAGATTTAGTTGGACACTCATAGTAACACTTGTAGATTTTCTAAGTTTAACCTATAGTTTAAGAATACTAATTATAACCTAAGGTTTTATTAATATGACTGGTTATGAAGGTGATATTTATTATACTATAAGGTTTAGATAGACCCAATAAGAGATTAACACTTGTCTTGTGTATGTTTAATGAGAATTAAGTATTTTTGAGGAATAAGTTTATTAAGAATAATATTTGAAATCCTAGAGTTTGCTAGCAGCTTTGAAATCGTTAAAGGACTTAGTCAAGGCTGTTTACTCAATTCAAATTAGGCTGAAAAAGTGTAATTACGTGTATAATATTTCAGTGTATCGCAGCTCTAGGGGGCGATATATCGCCATACGGGGATACGAAAAACATGTAGCTTCGCACGACCACCTTGACGAGCCTCAGGAGCATCAGTACAGGCGATATATCGCCTAGCATGGGCGATATATCGACTGTGGTGCATAGTTTTTGAATGATTTTGAAACCGAGCTCATTTTAATCCTTAACCTCTTAATAAGTCCAGAATCTTTCTGACCGAGTCTTCAGCATCTGCTGAACAATTATTCAAATGTTTTTCAATTAAAAAGCTATTATTTTTTTCAAGCTAAATAAAGATCTTTTCATTCTTGAACTCTATAAATAGGACCTAGTACCCAACCATTTCTTCATTCATCAAGCTGAGTTCAGAGCCTACAAGTTGTTAGGATTACTTTAGAGTGTTAAACACTTGGGTTGGGGTTATAAGCTTAATAAACACTTGGGAAGTAAGGTTTATAGTATATTTCGGTTCGAGGTGTAGTTCGGTCATAGAAGTATTCAAGGTATTCCTAATTCTAGTTCAATTCTGTATTGTTTAAGTTCTTATAGTTTTTCTACTCAAATCCTAACTCGTATTCTCTATTCTTGGTTAGGCATCTAAGTTCTTTGAACTTGAGGTTCTTGATTGGTAAGTATCTTTCTCAAAAGGTTTAGTTCATTTTTTTCATCTTCTTCTTTTAGAAATACTCACCTTCTCATTCTGGTATTTAGGAGTGTTCCAAAATCCCGACTTTGTTCTCATCATCCCAGTATATACTGTAAGGAAAATAGGATAGTTTTATATGCTTATGTGTTATGTTGATATGTTATGATAAGTTATGATAAGTTATGCTATAATATGTTATGTTTTCTTATGTTTCATGGTTATGATTTACCCTACCTCAGATATTAGACAGGGGACGTAGATGGGTTATCATAAACCTACCATGTGATCTAACCTACCTCAGATATTAGAAAGGTGACGTAGATGGGTTATCATAAACCTACCATGCGCTAAGTAAGAAGAGTTATGGAAGTATAGCAACACTAGCCGAAATAGAAAAGCTGCTACAGCAGGAGCTGATCAGTGCCGGAATAGAAGTAGTCATCGGTAAGCTGGCTAACTTATCTATCCAGTCAAGTCTGTTAGAAAAAATACGGATTGGACAAGGGCATGATGACACATTAGTAGCACATATGGATGCAGTTAGAGAAGGTAAGGCCACAGATTTCTCGATATCAGGGCAGGGGTTATTGAGATATAAGGATCGGGTATGCGTGCCGAATGATCAAGGGATTAAGATGAAGATCTTAGAAGAAGCGCACAGTACCCCATACTCAGTTCACCCAGGGTCGACCAAGATGACTCACGACATTAAGGCAATATATTGGTGGCCAGGAATGAAGAAGAATATAGCGGAATTTGTGGCTCAATGTTTAGTATGACAGCAAGTGAAAGCAGAACATCAGCGGCCTGCAAGCTTATTGCAACCACTTAGCATTCCAGAATGGAAATGGGATGATATAGCCATGGATTTCGTGACGGGTTTGCCTCGAACAAGTAAGCAGCATGATTCGGCTTGGGTAGTGTGGACGCTCAATATTCCACGCCCATAAAAGAACCAAGACATGCGCTAAGGTCCCTTAAAGGCCTAAATGCATGCGTGAGCCACGAGACACTCGAGCCTCAACCCTCTCACAACGGCCTTGCATGCTTAGGACTGTGCCCTGCGAGATGATCTCGCGTGCCCAGGCTCGCGCCCCAGCGCCGTGGCCTCACGCCCCAGCAGGCCCTCGGCCTCGCGCAGCCACGCCAGCGGCACCAGGTGGCCTCGTGCCCCAGCAAGCCCTCAGCCTCGCGCAGCCACGCCCGCGGCACCAGGTGGCCTCGCGCCCCAGCAGGCCCTCCGCCTCACGCAGCCACGCCCGCAGCACCAGGTGGCCTCGTGCCCCAGCAGGCCCTCGGCCTCACGCAGCCACGCCCGCGGCACCAGGTGGCCTCGCGCTCCAGCAGGCCCTCAGCCTCGCGCAGCCACGCCCGCGGCACCAGGTGGCCTCGCGCTCCAACAGGCCCTCGGCTTCGCGCAGCCACGCCTGCGGCACCAGGTGGCCTCGCGCCCCAGCAGGCCCTCGGCCTCGCGCAGCCACGCCCGTGGCACCAGGTGGCCTCGTGCCCCAGCAGGCCCTCGGCCTCGCGCAGTCACTCCCGCAGCACCAGGTGGCCTCGCGCCCCAACAGGCCCTCGGCCTCGCGCAGCCACGCCCGTGGCACCAGGTGGCCTCGCACCCCAGCAGGCCCTCGGCCTCGCGCAGCCATGCCCGCGACACCAGGTGGCCTCGCGCCCCAGCAGGCCCTCGGCCTCGCGCATCCACGCCCAAACCACCAGGTGGCCACGCGAATGAGGCCACGTGTCAAAGGAGCATCGCTACCAAGGGGCTCCCGAGGAAGTCATCTCACCTCGCACCCATCTGTCAAGGCCCCATGCCTATCACTTATGCACGCAGGTGACCTCGGGGTGCTTCAGGCATCTCGTGTCAAGGACCCAAGAGCCTCGCCTCACGCCACCACCTTTACGCGCGCCAAGTGTCTTGTTCCCTATACCTTGGGACCCCAATGCTTAGGGGCCCGGGTATGAGTTGAACGGAACGTACCTGTACGATCTCATACTGGGTATGGCCCTTAAGACCTTGTATGTCGAAATACGGACACCCGTACCAGTGGGGGAGTGGGAATGCAGGGATAGGAGTTATGGCCCATACGTCTACGGCCAGGAGTCAGAGTCGACACCACTACCACCTGCACCACTACGTCTGCCACCACTCCTCTGACCTGAGTACGGACAAGTAGTGGAGACATCTTCCTGACGCTTGCCCCTGTACTGGATGCACGACCACAACCTCTGGAACCACAATCTTGACAATGTACTTATGTACAACTTGGTCTCCTGGACCACCATGTAACCAGGGCCATTAGAGCCTACTATAAAATGAACTGTAACTCCACCTGAAAGGGGGTTGGAAAATTTACAGTAGCAAGTGCTTGAGAGTGAATGAAAGATTGATTTCTCCATTGTTGTTCTGTCATTGTTCTTGAGTTATTACTTAAATCTCTACAGCTTTTTCATTGACCATCTTTACTTGATAATTTTTTCCAACTCAACTTAGTTGACAAGTTCTCACCGTCAACAGGTAGTAATAGATAGACTAACCAAGTCAGCTCATTTCCTGCCTGTCAAGACTACGTACACTGCAGATCAGTACGCAGATGTTTATGTCCAAGAAATAGTACGACTGCATGGGATCCCTAAGACTATAGTGTTCGATAGATGATTGGTGTTCACATCGAGATTTTGGGGAAGTTTGCAGCAAGCCATGGGTACCAAGTTAAGTCTTAGTACGAGATTTTATCCTCAAACAGACGGTCAGTCTGAGCGTACCATACAGATTTTAGAAGATATGTTGCGCACTTGTGTACTTGATTTCAGAGGATCATGGAGTAAGTATTTGCCGCTGATATAATTCTCCTACAACAATAGCCACTAGTCAACGATCGGGATGGCGCCTTATGAGTTACTTTATGGAAGAAGGTGTCGATTGCCATTACATTGGGACGAGGTAGGAGAAAGGCAACTTCTGTTATATTATTTTATAATATAATGTTTTAGATTAAATAAATGTGACAAAGAGTGTCACATATTGTAACAGAGTTACAATATTTAGATATATGAGATATATCCAAATAATGTAACATATTTGGTGTTACAAATTTGTAACTTCCATTTATTACCCTTTATTGTGTAAATTTTTTGTTACACAATATTGAGATGAATTTCATAAAGTCATATGTGATATGGCTGTTAGAGATATGATTTTAACCCCAATAATGTGTTTTGGGAGTTACAAAATCATTTGGGAGGGTTTGGAACCATTTGGAAAAACAACACATTAGTGCTGAAATTGGTCAGTGGCCGCGGCCTGTGGGACAGAGGCTAGTGGCCGCGACCACAGACCAAAAACTGACCATTTTTTTAGTTTTTTCAATCTTTGTTGAACGGCTCAAAAAACCCAAATAACTCTCAAATCTCATTTTTAATTCCATATTAATCCAATTAAACATTGGTAACACCAATGGGGGTTGGTGGAATTTGAAATTCAAAGGGTGTCTCTAAACTCTATAAATAGGAGCTTATAGCTCACTTGTAAGACACAACATTTCTATCCATTAGAGCACTTGGCTAGAAACACCTTGAGGCTTGATAATTCCATAAAGCATTTCCAATATCTGAGAGAGATCCCTTAGTGCTTGAGTTAGGGGGAAATAAGCTTTTGGACAAAGGTTTTAAACCTTGTTCAAGTTGGTGATCCCCAACACTCTTCACATAGGTTGTGTAAGTGAGAGTTTTCTTTGTTTTGTTCTTACAATTTTCTCTATTGCTTTTCTTCTCATTCCTCTTGTTTTATTTACTTATAATTTTGTTTAGAGTTGTAATCATCTTTTCTTTTGTTCCAAACACTTTTACTTTATTTGTAATATTTTGCTTAGAGTTGTATTTTTCACTATTCCATTCTTCTTATCTTCTTCTTCTTCTATTTTATTTATTTGTACTTTCAGTTATAGAGTTGTAACCTTATTTAATCAATCTATATTTATTTGTAATATTATTGCATAGAGTTGTAATATTCTTACCCATATCCATTGAGGCAATATATATTTTCCTAACATTCAAAAGCTTATCCCTTTTTGTTTCAATGGAAGGGGAGACAATCAAGATCATCAACCAAGACCTAGTGAGATTGGATAGGTTTGATGGATCCAATTTTACTAGGTGGCAAGACAAGGTGAGGTTTCTTTTAACCACTCTCAAAATCACCTACATCCTTGAGTCTTCCCTGGCACCTCTAGCCGAGCCATCCGACAAAGACACTCTCGAGGAGGTGGAGAAGAGAAGGAAGAGGGAGGAGGACAATCTCCTTTGTAGGGGTCATATCCTCAATGCCCTATCCGATAGGCTCTATGACCTCTACACCGAGACCAAATTGGCCAAGGAGATATGGGATGCACTTGAGAAAAAGTTTAAGGCGGAAGAGGAAGGTACCAAAAAGTTTTTGATATCTCAATACTTTGATTTCAAAGTTTTTGGTGATAAACCTATTCTTCCTCAAATCCATGAATGGCAAATAATTTTTAACAAATTGAAAGTGTTAAAGATTGAGCTTCCAGAGGCCTTTCAAGTTGGTGCTATAGTGGCTAAATTACCACCAACTTGGAAGAGCTATAGGAAAAGAATCCTTCATAAAAATGAGGAATATTCTTTGGAGGAAATCCAAAAACATATTCGAATCGAAGAGGAATTGATATGTAGAGATAAACTTGTGGAGGGGTCTAATGGAGAGACTTCCAAAGAAAATGCGGTGTCACAACCAAAACATTCCAAAAACAAAGGGAAAAAGGGTAATGAGAAACCTTTGGGTCCAAAAACCAACCCAAACAAGTTTAAGGGCGAGAAAGGCCCTTGCTTTGTGTGTGGGAAAAATGGTCACTATGCTAGAGAGTGTAGGCATAGAAAAGACCAACAAGGACCTAAGGTGAACGCAACTCAAGAGGAAAACATAGTTGCTACCCTTAGTGAGGTGAATGCGGTCCAAGGCAAGGTGAAAGGATGGTGGTATGATACATCTGCCACCTTCCATGTCACCTATGACAAATCATTGTTCAAGACCTTTGAAGAGTCAAAGGGCAACCATGAGATACAAATGGGCAATGAGGGCAAATCCAAGGTACTTGGCAAAGGTACCATTGAAGTCTTTTTCACCTCTGGCAAGAAAGTTACATTAGTGAATGTACTTTATGTTCCCGAAATGAGTAGACACTTAGTAAGTGGTGATTTGCTTGGCAAGCCCGACATTAAAGCCATTTTTGAGTCTGGTAAACTTATACTTACCAAATCAAATGTATTATTGGGAAAATGGTACTCTTGTGAGGGAATGTTTAAATTGTGCACCAATGATGTAACTTTCAATGTTATCAATAAAAATGATAATTCCGCCTATATTGTTGAGTATGATTCTTTATTTTTGTGGCATCTTAGACTATCGCATATAGTTTTTTCTACCATGAAAAAAGTAGTAAAATGTGGTATGATTGCATGCAATATTAAAAACTATGGTAAATGTGAAACATGTGTTAAGGCAAAAATGATTAAGAAACAATTTCCTAGTGTAGAAGTTCATCTAATTTACTAGATTTAATCCATAGTGATCTTTGTGAATTAAATGGTGTTTTAACTAGAGGTGGTAAAAGGTATTTTCTTACTTTTATAGATGATTTTAGTAGATATACCTATGTGTTTCTTTTAAAGCATAAAGATGAAACTTTTGATGCTTTTAAATTGTATAAATTAGAAGTTGAAAATCAACTAAATAAAAAGATTAAGGTGCTAAGAAGTGATAGAGGAGGAGAGTACTTCTCTAATGAATTCAATACATTTTGTGAAGAAAATGGTATAATTCATGAGTGCACTACACCTTATACACCACAACACAATGGTGTTGCCGAAAGGAAAAATAGGACTTATCTAGAGATGATAAATTCTATGTTGGTGTTTTCTAAGTTGAACTTCAACTTATGGGGTGAAGCGCTTTTAACCGCTTGTCACATTCTTAATCGAATACCGATGAAGAAAAATGAGATATCTCCATATGAGTTATGGAAAGGAAGAAAACCCAACATAGGGTACTTCAAAGTGTGGGGGTGTCTTGCATATTGCAAGAAAAATGAACCTAATAGAACAAAGTTAGGTTCAAGAGCCATAAAGTGTGATTTTGTTGGTTATGCCAACAATAGTAAAGCTTATAGGCTATTAGACTTAGAGTCTAATATTGTGATTGAATCTAGAGAAGTTGAATTTTTTGAGAATATGTTATGTGACAACAATTATCAAGCTTCAACATCTCTAAAGGAGAATTTGTTATATGAGAACAATTCTCAAGCTTCTACATCCAAAGTTGATTCTCAAGAGGAGAATTCTCAAAAGGAGGCAAAGCAACCCTTTGAACCTAGAAGAAGTCAAAGGCTTAAAGATCATAAAAGTCTAGTAGTGGATGAGATAGATTCTCAACGAATTTCATTCTACATGGTAGAAGGAAATAGAGAGGAAGTCATTAGGAAAATTCCTATTGTACTTCTCGTTGAGGATGATCCTAAAACTTATAGAGAAACTATGCAATCGAGAGATAGTGCATTTTAGAAAGAAGCCATCAATGATGAGATGGATTCCATTCTTTCCAATAACACTTAGGAATTGGTAGACCTCCCACCGGGGTCTAAGCCAATTGGGTGTAAGTGGGTATTTAGGAGAAAATACCACACTGACGGCACTATCCAAACCTTTAAAGCTAGATTAGTAGCTAAATGGTTTAGGCAAAAAGAGGGTATCGATTATTTCGATACCTATGCGCCTGTTGCAAGAACAACTTCTATAAGAATTTTGTTCGCTTTAGCTTCTATACACAACTTTTATGTTCATCAAATGGATGTCAAAACGGCATTCCTTAATGGTGACCTCAATGAGGAGGTCTATATGGAACAACCTAAAGGGTTTGTCCTACCAAAATATGAACATAAAGTTTGTAGACTTGTAAAATCCTTGTATGGATTGAAACAAGCTCCTAAGCAATGGCATGAGAAATTTGATCAAGCCATCATGTCTAATGGGTTTAGACATAACAATGGAGACAAGTGTTTGTATTCCAAAACTTGTAAGGGATATGTGATCATTGTTTGCTTATATGTGGATGACATGCTTATTCTAAGTAATTGCATGAAAGGGATTGAAGAAACGAAGAGGTTTCTATCATCAACCTTCAAAATGAAAGATCTTGGAGAAGTTGATACCATACTCGGTATCAAAGTAAAGAAACATAGTGGGGGTTTTGCGTTAGGGCAAGCCCACTATGTTGAGAAAGTATTGAACAAATTTAACCATCTCAAGGTTAAAGATGCCAATACTCCATTCGATCATAGTGTAAAATTAGAGAAGAATGAAGGAAGAGCGGTGGCTCAATTGGAGTACGCTAGTGCTATAGGGAGTCTAATGTACGATGCCCAGTGTACTAGACCTGATATAGCATTTGCGGTAAGTAAACTTAGTAGGTTTATAAGTAATCCAAGTGTGGATCACTGGAAGGCAATTGGAAGAGTCCTAGGTTATCTCAAGAAAACCAAAGGACTAAGCCTTCACTACTCCAAATTTCATTCGATATTAGAAGGATATACAGATGCAAGTTGGATATCCAATCTTGGGGACAACTTGTCCACAACTGGTTGGGTATTTACATTTGGTGGAGGTGCAATTTCTTGGGGTTCCAAGAAACAAACCTGTATATCTCATTCCACTATGGAAGCAGAGTTCATAGCTCTAGCTGCTACCGGCAAAGAGGCCAAATGGTTAAGGGATCTGTTGATAGAGATTCCCCTAATCAGAGAAAATGTAATATTATATTATATTATAATATAATGTTTTAGATTAAATAAATGTGACAAAAAATGTCACATATTGTAACATATAATAGAGAGTTACAATATTTAGATATATGAGATATATCCAAATAATGTAACATACTTGGTGTTACAAATTTGTAACTTCCATATATTACCCTTTATTGTGTAAATTTGTTGTTACACAATATTGAGATGAATTTCATAAAGTCATATGTGATATGGCTGTTAGAGATATGATTTTAACCCCAATAATGTGTTTTGGGAGTTACAAAATCATTTGGGAGGGTTTGGAACCGTTTGGAAAAACAGCACATTTTTAAGTGCTGAAATTGGTCAGTGGGCGCGACCACTGAATGTTGGTGGCCACGACCTGTGGGACAGAGGCTAGTGGCCGCGGCCACAGGCCAAAAACTGACCATTTTTTTAGTTTTTTCAATCTTTGTTGAACGGCTCAAAAAACCCCAATAACTCTCAAATCTCATTTTTAATTCCATATTAAACCAATTAAACATTGGTAACAGCCATAGGGGTTGGTGGAATTTGAAATTCAAAGGGTGTCTCTAAACTCTATAAATAGGAGCCTATGGCTCACTTGTAAGACACAACATTTCTATCCATTAGAGCACTTGGCTAGAAACACCTTGAGGCTTGATAATTCCATAAAGCATTTCCAATATCCGAGAGAGATCCCTTAGTGCTTGAGTTAGGGGGAAATAAGCTTTTGGACAAAGGTTTTAAACCTTGTTCAAGTTGGTGATCCCCAACACTCTTCACTTATGTTGTGTAAGTGAGAGTTTTCTTTGTTTTGTTCTTACAATTTTCTCTATTGCTTTTCTTCTCATTCCTCTTATTTTATTTACTTGTAATTTTGTTTAGAGTTGTAATCATCTTTTCTTTTGTTCTAAACACTTTTACTTTATTTGTAATCTTTTGCTTAGAGTTGTATTTTTCACTATTCCATTCTTCTTCTCTTCTTCTTCTTCTATTTTGTTTATTTGTACTTTCAGTTATAGAGTTGTAACCTTATTTAATCAATCTATATTTATTTGTAATATTATTGCATAGAGTTGTAATATTATTACCCATATCCATTTAGGCAATATATATTTTCCTAACAACTTCTTGGTCCCGAAGCTGTTAGAAAAGCTCAGGAAGCAGTAGCGTTGATTAGGAAGTGTATGCTCGTTGCTCAGAGCCATCAGAAAAGTTATGCGGATGCCAAGCGGCATGATGTGGAATTTAAAGATGGAGATCAAGTCTTCCAAAGGATATCACCTATGAAAGGTGTGAAGCAGTTTGGGAAGAAAGACAAGCTTAGTCCCCAGTTTATAGGTCCTTTCGAGATATTCAACAAAGTGGGAGCAGTTGCATATAGATTAGCCCTACCACCAGCTCTAGCAGATAGCCACAATGTGTTCCACATCTCGATGCTACGAAAGTATGTGTCAGACCCATCTCACGTCCTCAAGTACGATATGATAGCACTCCAGAAAGACTTGAGTTACGAGGAATGACCAGTTAGCATCCTAGACAGAGGGATGAAGCAGTTACGGTCCAAGAGTTTTCCTATAGTTAAAGTCCTATGGAGTAATAGTTCTGAACGAGAGGCAACGTTGGAGTTGGAGGAGGACATGTTAGCCCGGTATCCGGAATTGTTTGGTAAGTAAATTTTGAGGACGAAATTATTTTTAGTAGGGGAGAATTTTAAGTAGTAGTAGTAGTATGATAGTTACTGTGGATTATGGTTCAAGCCGGGACTTAGTTGAACACTCGTAGCAACACTTAATTTTATAAGTTTAACCTATAGTTTAAGAATATTAATTATAACATAAGGTTTGAATAATATAGCTGATTATAAAGATGTCATTTATTATACTATAAGTGTTGACACGGTTCTTCGCCAACAGGTAATTAAGAAATGAAGAGAAAGGGATTAGTGCTAAATGTGAACCGAAACAAATATAAGATCTTAGAAAAGGAAAGAGGTGACACAAGACACGTTTTTTGAGTGGTTCAAAGGTTAAAATCATTCTACTCCACTAGTCAGTATTATTGCTCTATACTGGATATTTGATTACAGGGCCTTTTTTACAATAGAGAATCCAACCCTTATTAAGTCCCAGGGTCTCCATATTTATAGGAGAAGGCACCTGGGAGTTGGTAAGAAGGTCATCCCGTGACCCTCTTATCTATCACATCAACTCTGTGACATTCATGATTAATTCCTAAACCTGACACATAAGTATGGTCAAATCGATAGGTAAGGAGATAATGGGCCGCACGGCCCAACCCAGTCGTGGGTGTCTGAATACGCACATTCCTGCTGCGTGTCCGAGAAGTCAGGGGCATATCAGACATGTGATGTCTGATATATGCACGTTTACCTTGCGTGTGTTGACTTTACAAAGGGTCATAGCCTTCATACTCAGTTCGTACCGCGAGCTGGATACTTAACTCGACCATAGGCCTTCAGAATCCGAGGTCAAGTCTTGTGCAATCTTGGCGAACCCTTGAGTCTCCTCGAGCTAAGTAGGTACGACCTAATGACAGAAGCTCCTGCTCCACCACCTCAAAGAAGGAATCGGGGGCGACCTCGACCTCCTGCTCCACCGCCGGCCCAAAGTTGGGGATTGGGGAGTCCGGCATCACCGCCTTTCCTTTGTCCTGCTGTGAGGCCGAGCTGCTGACGGTCTTCTTGGGAGCATTCCTTTTCGGTGCCATCTGGTCGCCTAACGAACAAAAGAAAACATTTCAGAAAAGGCGACCCAAGCGTGAGGAAAAATCAAATGTTATTTGCACGAGCTGAGGTAAGCCCAGCCCGTGGAGAGTGGAAACTTACAGTGTTTGACTGGGAGGTGGATGAAGGTATTTCCTGGGTGAAAGCTTCGTTGGAGTACCGGCCTCCAAAGCTTTGAAGAATCTTGGCGTCTGAGCCTCTTGAACGCTGAGTATAGCAGTCATAGAGAAGAGGGTTTTTTCGTCTGAGATGAAAAGAGAAGAAGAAGAGAAATTCGGAAAAATTTCGAATGAAAGGGTGGCCCGTGCGTAGGGTGGCCACCCCTTTTTATATACGTGAAGGGTCAAGTGTAGAGGGTCGTTGGATGGCCCTGATGAGGGATCCGAGGCCCTCCACTCGAAATACGGAACGACGGCTGAGCATAGGCTAGGCCATTAAATGCGGTTCTCGTAAGACGTACCGTCACCAACCACGATGTTCCACGTATCAGGCGCCTGCGTAAGAGGTGGAATATGAAGAGTTCATGGGGAAGCCTAAAAGCCCCTACTGTGGTCTTACCCGACGTGGCATACCACGAGCAGGGGCTTGGGGGGCAGATGTACACCCTATTTTTCCCACCGCGTGGTCCCACTCTCCACGGGTTGGGCTTACCTCAGCTCGTGCAAATAACATTTGATTTTTCCTCACGCTTGGGTCGCCTTTTCTGAAATGTTTTCTTTTGTTCGTTAGGCGACCAGATGGCACCGAAAAAGAACGCTCCCAAGAAGACCGTCAGCAGCTCGGCCTCACAGCAGGACAAAGGAAAGGCGGTGATGCCGGACTCCCCAATCCCCAACTTTGGGCCGGCGATGGAGCAGGAGGTCGAGGTCGCCCCCGATGCCTTCTTTGAGGTGGTGGAGCAGGAGCTTCTGTCATTAGGTCGTACCTACTTAGCTCGAGGAGACTCAAGGGTTCGCCAAGATTGCACAAGACTTGACCCCGGATTCTGAAGGCCTATGGTCGAGTTAAGTATCCAGCTCGCGGTACGAACTGAGTATGAAGGCTATGACCCTTTGTAAAGTCAAGACACGCAAGATAAACATGCATATATCAGACATCACATGTCTGATATGCCCCTGACTTCTCGGACACGCAGCAGGAACGTGCGTATTCAGACACCCACGACTGGGTTGGGCCGTGCGGCCCATTATCTCCTTACCTATCGATTTGACCATACTTATGTGTCAGGTTTAGGAATTAATCATGAATGTCACAGAGTTGATGTGATAGATAAGAGGGTCACGGGATGACCTTCTTACCAACTCCCAGGTGCCTTATCCTATAAATATGGTGACCCTGGGACTTAATAAGGGTTGGATTCTCTATTGTAAAAAAAGGCCCTGTAATCAAATATCCAGTATAGAGCAATAATACTGACTAGTGGAGTAGAAGGATTTTAACCTTTGAACCACTCAAAAAACGTGTTTGGTGTCACCTCTTTCCTTATCTAAGATCTTATATCTGTTTCGGTTCACATTTAGCACTAATCCCTTTCTCTTCATTTCTTAATTACCTATTGGCAAAGAACCGCGTCAACAATAAGGTTTAGATATATTAATAAGATCATGACACTTGTCGTGTGCATGTTTATTTAAGGATTTAATTATAGTTTAAATAAAAGAAAGTTCAAGAAAGCTCTAGAATCTTCCAAGACCATTAAGAGCATGGCATTTGTCACAATCTTGTTTATTTGAGGATTTAAGCATTTTAAGTGGATAATTCAAAAATAGAAGTTTCTAGAAGCTCTAGACTCTTCCAGAACTTGCTGGAATATCGTATTACTCAGTCAAACCTGATTAATCAATTCAAATTATGCTGAAAAAGTGCAATTACGTGATTAATATATTCACGTATGTCGATATATCGCAGCATAGGGGCCGATATATCGCCACACGGGAGATATGAAAAACACGTCGATGTTGCACGAACGATCGAACCAGCCTCGGGAATACTGGGAGAGGTGATATATCGCCTATAGGGGCAATATATCGGCCCCACCTATGTATTTTTGAAAGCTCAGTTTTTCAATTTTAAAAATAGCTTTAACCTCTTGACCAGCCTCTGAACATTTTGACCGAGTCTTCAACACCTGTTGAACGAATATTCAAATATTATTCAATTAATACTCGTTATTTTTATTCAAGCTGAAAGGAGATAGTTCACTCCTTGAACTCTATAAATAGGACCTAGTACCCAGCCATTTTTCTCATTCTTCAAGCTGTGTTCAGAGCCTTCAAGATGCTAGGGTTACTATAGAGTGATAAACACTTGGGTTGGGATAAAAGCTTTATCATCTTAAGCTTTATAAACACTTGGGAAGTGAGATTTATAGTGTGTTTTCAATATCAAGGTGTAGTTTGGTTCTAGTACATTCAAAGGTATTCCTAATCTTAAGTTCATTTCTGTATGTTTCTTTAGTTTCCTTTAGTTTTCTTTACTCAAATCCTAACTCGTTGTTTCCATTCTTGGTTAGGTATTTAAGTTCTTTGAACTTAAAGTTTCTTTTCAGTAAATCTTCTCTTGCTGGTTTAGTTCATTTCTTTATCATCTCTTTCTTTACAAATACTCACATTCTTATTGTTGGTTTTAGGAGTGTTACAAATCCCGTCCTTGTTCTCATATATCCCAGTATTGGTAAGGAAAATAGGATAGAATTTTTATATGATATGTTATGCTTATGTTATGTTATCTTATGTTCACATTATGTATAGTATATAGTCCTTGGGCATATGACTTGTCTAGCTAGCAAGCCCCAAAAATTTATGGGCATATGACTTGCTTAGTTAGCAAGCCCCACAAATCTATGGGCATATGACTTGCTTAGTTAACAAGCCCCAAGAGGTATAATGGCCATGGTAGATTATAGAATATATATTTGATAGTATATGTTTATGATATAGTTTTATGAATATGCTTATATGTGTTAGTAGATTTTTCCTTGCTGGGCATTAGGCTCATTCCTTTATTTTTATTTATGCAGGAAAATAGTTATGGCGACGGAAGGATTCTTGGAAACTTGGTTTGTGTATTAAGGATGAAGGGATTCGATGGACTGCGTGAACGATACGAGGACGACGTCATTTTAGTCTCTTTAAATTATGTTTTTATGTATTTTTCGCATTTAGTTTTGTAAACAATTTCCTTTAGTCTAAAGTTATGTTTTATTTTTAAAACAATGGGATCCCATACCCCGCATTTTGTGTATTTCATTATTTACTTTGGAGTTTTTAATAAAGTTGTGAATGTTTCTTATGTATGTTTTCTCCAAAATAGTAGTTAGGTCTAGTAGTTTTAATGGTCCAAGGTCTTAGAATTAGTTGGGTCATTACATTAGTGGAGGTACTTTGCATGCTGAGAGTATGTAGAACTGGACTAGATGTGTTTTGTTAATACTTGTTTAAACACCGTTTCACAGTATTAATAAAAAACAATGATGATCATATACACGGTGTTCTTAATCCTGAGGTTACGATGAACTCCTATATATGTCATCTGATCCTTTGATTCATGCATTATGGTTTGGGGACTCAATGATGTGTATGGTTGGGGACGTAGTTTAACATATATGAAATCTATACCTTTTTGTAGATTGAATAATTTGGGGTTAGTCTGACCTACCCTAAGGCGTTCCATTAACTTTTCAAATTAATTTATCATGGATTAGTATATTTTTATGTGTTTTTATATGTTGCATTCATGCATCATATTTACTTTTCTAGATAAAATCTGATATTTATTATATGTTTTAATGCATTATATTTTATTTATTTATTTCCACCAACAAATGGTTAATCCTCTTAATCCTGGTCTTGTACTTGAAAACGTGGGAAATCAAACCTACCTCATTAACAAACTCTTGGAAATGATTCCATTTAATCTTAACCACATGAGAAGTTGGTACGATAGGATTCATATTGCCTTCAGAACACAAAACTTGTATGGTTCGATCTATGATCTACCACCAGAGGAACCAAGTTTTTCATCTAGCTTTGATGAACATGAAAAATATGGTGAATGGATGAGATCGAATCACCTAGCACGTCAATGCATGTTATCGACCATGCATGGCGACATTAAAGAAAGATATATGATTATTGAAACTGCGTACGAGATGTGGGCCATGATAAAGGATGATGTTATATCACATGCTCAATTTTTGAAATGCGAGGTAAATTAGATTTACTCAAAAACCCTTCTTTAATATTTTTGAATGCTTGATTCGAAATTATGTCACTAATAATACTTTTCATGTGTTCTTGTTTTCAAGGATACATAAATCTTTTTGAGAAAAAGAGTAGTTGCATTGAAACCAAAGCGAAGAAAAAATGATGAAGACAATTGAATAAAGAAAAGATTAGTTTAGAAATTTATTTTGTATAGTTTAAAACAATTTAATTTTTTTCATTTTGAAATAGTTGATTTTCATTATGAAAGAAATTAATAAGTTCTTTTTCTAGAAACTATATTTTTAGATCCCTTATTTGATGAATGAACAAGTTTAGTATTTCTTTTGAATAATAAATTCAGTTGTTAGTTTTTGAAATATACTTATTCCACCTATTTCATCAATGAGTATAAATAATCATTATGAATTATTCATTATTTTGCAAATCATAGATATATGTGAAATATATATGTGAATTATTTAAGAAAATTGGTTTGTAATTAATTAGACACATAAAACAAATAAAATACAATCTTTTATTACAACCATTCAATGGTTCTCTCCCTATTTATATAGTCTGTTAATTAAAATTAACCAAAAACCTTTCTTTAATAAAGGCTCGAAAATCACATAATCATTTAGCTAATACATAGAGATGTATGTTGAACCTTTTAATGTTCAAAGCTAAAGGAAATAATAAATAGTAAGTCAATATTGATTGACATCTATTTTAGAAATGTTTAACTTTGATAAAATGCAAAGAAAATTTCTAGAAATTTTTATGCAACATTCAAAGTAAAGTCACTTAGAGACTTGTTTGATCTGATTAAAAGGAAGTCTAAACTCGAATTTGGAGTTCAAGTAATTTGCATGTGAACTTGGAATTCAAACCCAACCCACATACAACTAGAATGCTAATCAAAATTAGTATTTTGAAAATGGAATATAATCATATTAGATCAAATTAAATAGATAATGAGTAGTCATTATCATCTTTATTATTTCTATAATTTTAACACTTGTTATACTCAGTACATGGTTGATTGTACAACATCAAAGACTTAGAAATTGGGATTCACAAGTGGTTGTGTGAATGAAAAATTGAAAATTTTCCATAAAGTCATTTAGTGAAACAATTTAATAATCATAAAAGATTACAAAAAAGTTTGTATCTCTTTAAATGCTACTTTAATGAAGCATGATTATTATAATCACTATATTTTCTAGTTAAGTTGTACGAGAAATAATGACTACAAGTCAAGTATGCGAGTTCCTAATAATTAACAATTATAAAACTAAAGAACATCACAAATTATGTAAAGCATTGTTGTAGTGGGAGTGTTAGTTTACAAATGTAAAGATAGTTTAATTGTGTGTAACACAGTCTAATTATACTTCATTCACATACTAGTATATGAAATGAAAAAAGTTTTTACAGAAAACAATGGTTGAAACACCATGAATCAAGAAATGGAATTTGGAATTCTATGATATCTAGACTCTTGAACATCCAACTAAAGTTCAATGAACTTCTGTTTGAAACACGATATTCAAGATGAAGAGGAGAATAGAGAAAAGTACAGACTTTTCAAAGTTAAGTTAATAGCCAAAGGCTATGAACAGAAAGAAGAATTTATTACTTGAATAAATATCTTCTACTGTAACCAAACTTGAATATGTTTACAGGCTCTTATCCAGTGCTTTATGCATGGATTATGAGATTAATTTAAATGAATGTCTAAGTAGTCTTTACTAGAATGACTGACATGATAAAATCATTTGAAGATCTTGACCAAAAAGATTCTGTTGTGATTCTTATTCTTAATATTGATAACGTTCTAATCATTAGGAATGATGTAGAGATATCGTCAATAGAAAAGAAATGGTTAGCTGAACATTTCTAAATATTAGATTTAGAAAAGCCAAGAATGTTCTGTACATTCAATTTCGTAGAGATTGAAAGAACAATCCTTAGGCTCTATCTCAAGCAAATTATATAGATAAGAAGCTTAAATACTTTAGTTTACAAAATCCAAGAAAGGTTTTTTGCCTTCCCGGTAAGGAGGGTGTATTATCTAAATAATAAATGTCCATTTATTCTTTTACTAGAAAAGAGGACATGAGACATCATTCCTACAACTCAGTGATAGACTGTTTAATGTATCTAATGTTATATTTTTGAATTGATATTTGTTAAACGGTGGGAATAGTCAGCAGTTGTCAATCCATTATGGATTGAGTCGTTGAATAATTATAAGGACTTAGTTTTGAGTATCTTAAATATAATAGAGATTATATGTACGTGCATTTAGGCAAAGACCTGAAATCCCAATGGATGATCTGATATTAAATCTTCAAAGATTGATATCAGAATCAGCTTCCATAACTGTGGAGGAAACACATTAATCTTGAAATGTGTTAGACATTTCAGATTTATATGTTTTACCACAAAAGCCGATATATAACAACTACGAGTAGTTAAATAGGCTACTTGATTAAGTTAAGTTCTTTGACATTCTGGAAATGTTATCAGACTAGGATAAACAGCTAGCATCTCATTGTGAAAGCAATGGAGATACAACTATTCTAGAAGAACTAGAAATCATGAAAGGGTAAAGTACATAAAATGAAGTATCATTGAATACAAGACAATTTTACATAATTGATGTAATAATCTTGAAGATAACTTCAAAGCAGTTTCTTACAAAACTGTTGCAAAAACTTTGTTAGACAAAATCGGTTAGGAGAATATGATTGACATATTGAAAGAGATGCCTCAATTTGCTTTAGGGCAAGTGGGAGATTGTTGGGAATAGTGTCATTAAAGAAATTGTAGTTGACAAATGTTTTAAATGAAATAAATAATTGAATTGAATTATTATATATATATATAGACTATGTCCGATATTATATGATATTATTAAGTGAAATCAGAAAATTTCAAAGTTTATGTATGTGGTCTTAATCTCATATTGGTATGGGAGGATCAAAATTAAGATAATAAACTTAAATAGTTCGCAGTAAAATAAAGTTATGGAATCTTTAGATTAATTACCGCTAGTACGGTCCACTAGTATTATGAATACATGTGACCTAGATCCAGGTTACTAGTGTAGTATGACACTTTAGTGGAGGTACTTTGCATGCTGAGAGTATGTAGAACTAGACCATATTTTCTTTGTTAATACTTGTTTAAACATTGTTTCATGGTATTAATCAAACACATCAAACGATGATCATATACATGATGATCTTAATCCTAAGGTTATTATGAAATCCTATATATGTCAATTGATCCTTAGATTCACGCGTTAAGGTTTGGGGACTCAATGATGTGTATGGTTGGGGACGTAATTTAACAGATATGGAATCTATACCTTCTTATAGATTGAATAATGGTTTCCTATTGGGTTGACTTTTGGAATTGAAAAGGTTATGAGCGCTCACGTTGCAAACTTGTTGTGACTTAACCTTCACTAGTAAAGTCAATGTTACTCTATGAACAAGATATAGCTAAAAGGGTAAAACGATAATTTTATTCCATTTTAATTATGAACCGTTAATAGAGGATTAACTATGTGTGTAATGATAATATCAATGGGCACTTTATTCTTAATAAAGTACTCAGTAAATATATGTCTATAATTATCAAGAGTTCAATCTCATATTTTTAGTGGAGTAATCATGAGATTAATAAATATGTTTATTTAATCAAATTGCTTTGATTAATAATGTAATATTTATTGGAGCTTGATATTATAGGTCCATAGGTCCCCAAGGTGACTCTATCAACATCATATCAAAGTAAGAGTTGATACAAGGGTATAACTGTAATTTGAGAAGAATTTCATTCTTCGGGTCAAGTATGCAATTATATGCTAATTGAGGTTGAATAATTCATTTAGAATTAATTATTAATTTCGAAAATATATCTATTAATTTAAATATATAAATATTCCAATTATATATATAAATAAATTAATTTTTTAAATTAATTATTTTATTTGAGTGGGTTGGTAAGTCAAAAATAGTTTTTAATTTATTGAATTTTAAAAGATGATGATAATGATGATCATCAATTTGAATTTTGAATTTTGAAATATGGTTGTCATCTTTTCCTTAAAAAGATTAACACCTTATTTTGTGGGAGATTGGTTTTAATTAAATAATTAAATAAAATAAAAATGTAAAATCTCTGAAAAGGGAATAACAGTACATGCGTGTACCACTTGTACTAATATTGTATTAGTATTGTTTTTATTTTATTTATTTAATTATTTAAAAATTTAAAAATAGTTTTTTCAAATATGGTAAGTTAGATATTTACCTAAAATCAAATCCTATCATCATAATTATAATATATTTATATTACTATTATTATTATGAATAATAAGGTAATATGAATCTCTATATATATGATATAGAAGAAGAAGAGAAAAACAGCGAAAAATACACAAGAAAAATACATCAGACACAACACAATTCACAATTCAGAATAGTTCTCAGAAGTTTTTGTTAGACAAAAACTTTCTCTTTCTTCTTCTTTATTCTAGTCATTCTCAGACCATAATACAAGTTCTCATGCGTTGAGAAATACTTGTGATTCCTAAAATACAAACTCATGTTCTCTATGTGCCCACACACATCTTGAGGTGTAGAGAACACTCCGGAAGATCGAGGTTTGAGTGCTCAAATATTTGGATAGGAAGATCAATAAAAATACAAAAAGATTCAATGACACTTGATAGGCTTCAAGAGGTAAAAATTGATGTTCTTGATTTTTTGTGTGTTTATATACTCTATATAAATATATTGTATATTTGTATACATATTTGTTGCATGATTAATAGTATTGTATGATAATGTTTTTGGATTATTTTCTTGGTCATATAAATTGTTTATATGATTAATGAATTTTTTTTTATTGTTGTTGTTTTGTTATTCATAAACAACAATGGATCCACCACGCATGAGTTTTCACTTCGTGCTCTCAAATGGTTTTCCAACACTATGTGGTGCAGGTAAGGGAAAAGGAAAGCTTGACCAGCCATGAGTTGGAGATCTTCGGTGGTGGCGTGTACATATGTGACTGCTCGTCCATCACGACCGAGGATATTCCAAAGGAACTAGGGCTATATTCCTTATTTTGCCGCTTAGGTCGGTCGATTGTAACTTTTGATGTATATACACCCTTTTAAACGTTGTTTGTAATATTTTGGGATCCCATGTATGTATTAAACTCTTTAATGAAAAGTCAATGGTTCCTTGACCAAAAATTTTAACCCTAACCCTTGACATTAACCCTAGTTACACGTTTATGACAAAATGACTTGATTAGAAAGTCTCACACTATTTAAAGTAAACAGTGTAACGATCCTGGATTAGGAGGACGTTACAGGATATATCCCAAGTATATGTCCATGAATGACAGTAACTCATAGTCGAATGTGGTGTCAACCATCTGGTCTATCTTGGGGAGTGGGAATCAGTCCTTCGGACAAGCCTTGTTAAGGTTTGAGAAATCAATGCATGTCCTCTAGGTGTCGTTTGGTTTTGGCACAAGAATAGGATTGGACAGGCACCTGGGGTACTGGGCTTCTCAGATAAATCCATTGGAAAGGAGCTTGTCCACCTCTACCTTGAGAGGCTCTTTCCGAGTTTGATCAAACGTCCATTGTTTCTGCTAGACAGGAGCAAAGCTAGGATCAATTTTGAAGGCATGGAATAAGATGTTCTGATCAATACCAGTCATGTCAGAATGTGACCATGCGAACACATCTTGTATTTCTCGGAGGAAACCCACCAATGCCTCTCGGACTTTCATTTTCAAGCTTTCCCCAACTTTTATTTTTCTATCGGGGGTGGAGGCATCAAGAACTACCTCCTCCACCTCGTCTATCGGTTCAATGGACCTCTCTTCTTGAACCCTCGGGTCCAACTCATCGGGATCGGTCTCCTGGACAATGTGTACCTTTGATGCCTCGGGCTTCTCGGGGCCTTCCTCCACCACCATCACGAGAGTTTTGAGGGAGACATTGTAACATTGTCTCGCCTCTTTCTAGTCTCCGTGGACCGTACCAATTCCTGCCTCCAAGGGGAACTTCATGCACAAATGGCGGATGGAGGTGACAACTCCAAACTCTACCAGTGCAGGTCATCCCAAGATAGCGTTGTACGCCGACAAGAAGTCTACCACCAAGCATTACATGGAGCTTTATCTATCCCATCGGGATGAGGGCCTCTCCCGAGAATCCGTAGAGTGTTGAGGTACATGGGGACAAGTCTTCCGTGGTCAGCCCTATCTTCTCAAAGGCTGACTTAAACAGGATGTTCACTGAACTCTCGTTGTCTACCAGAAACCGCGCCACCATTTTGTTGGAGATTTGGCTCTCCATTACCAACGTGTCGTGATGCGAGAAATGCAATCTTCGAGCATCATCTTTGGAGAATGTTATGACTTGGTCAGTCATTCGTGGCATTTGGGCAGGCAACTGGGTCAAAGCCATTACCTAATCATTGTGATTCAAAGCTCATGCATACCTACTCTACGAGCTTCGTGAAGTGCCACCCAAGTGGGGCCCTCCTGAGATGGTTCCTACCCACCAGTTCACCGAAGAAGGTCCTTGGGCCACTAGATGTTGGGGAACTACAGGAGCTACTGCTGGGACTTATGGTGCAACAGGTGGTACCACTGGTCCTGCCACTAGAGGTTGTGCTTGACGCGCTCCACCCTTAGCATATTGATGGAGGTGTCCCAGCTTGATGAGATTCTCAATCTCAACCTTGAGTTGGGAGCACTCATTGGTGTGGTACACTATTTCGTTGTGGAAACGAAAAAATTTGCCAGGGTCCTGCCTTTCCTTGTCTCTTCGGATGGGCTACGACTTCCTGTAGTGAATGTGTCGTGTCGTGGCCACGAAGATATTCTCTTTGGAGTCTACCAAGTCAGTGTACTCAGAATATTTCCAGACATACTTCTCGCCAGATTTGACTCCCTGCTCGGCTTGTGCGGTTCCGCTTCTCCTGGGCTTCCAGCCCTTGCCCTTCCCCCCGCGTCTACTACTGCCGGTAGCTCGACTGGAGTCAGTAGGCTGGGAAGGAGCAGCAACTCCAGCACTTAATGCATGCTGAAAAGCACGATTTCCAGTGGGTGCTGCCTCATACCCTGTCAGAGCAACACTGAATCTAGGAGCGGGCATGGTTCTATAACCAGAAGGTGAAACACTTTGGCTAGGTTGGACTCCCCTAAAGCCCAGTTGGACAGGGGTAAAATGGGAATATTGGATTCCCAAAGCCACGGGACCAGGTGTGGGCGAAGTAGGGAAAACAGCAAGTGCTCCGAATTCCCCAGTATGGGCATCCTCCCAGCTGATATATTCTTGTGCTCGACAAATGAATTCGTCGAGCATCGGCATCCCCTCCATTGGAGGTCGTCCTAAAGCGGGGATCCCGCGCAGATGCCAGTTTGTAATGCCATCAATTGCTGGCCATCATCAAACCTTTTGGTTCTCGCTGCTTCCTCCTTGAAGCGTTTGATGTATGCCTTGAGAGTCTCGAAGGGCCCTTGCTTTATATTGGCCAAGGCATTAACCTCAAAGCTTACCTTCCAAACTCCTATGAGCTATCTTCGGAAGGCAGTTGATAATTGATAACATGATTGAATGGATCCTGGTTGGAGCTTTTTGAACCATTCATTTTCCGGTCCCGTCAGGGTGATTGGGAACACATGACACTTAGCGTCATCAAAGGCACGATGCACTGACATTAATTTGTTAAACTTAGACAAGTGGTCCGTGGGGTCCCAACCGCCGTCAGGGCGGTATGATTGTCATTTTGAAGCCTTGAGGTAGAGGGGCCTCAACAATGTGAGGAGCACATGGCTCCACTTCTTCATCTTCCAAGTCAGATTCGTGGCCTTGTCGCCTGGCCATTTTGAGCATGATCTGCTTCAGGCTTTCTAACTCTGTGCAGAGTGGGTCACGATCTTAGTTGATGCTCTGAACCGAGTTATCTCTTCTCCGAGCGTTGAGATTATCTCGGAGGTCTAACGAACCTCTCCCAACGAGCTCATAACCTCCTACCTTATTGCACCTTAAGGCATTGAGGTTGTCTCGCAGGTTAGCCTGTCCTTAAAATGCACTGTTATCCTCGGGATGAGCCACTTCGGTCTCTCTGTCGGATTCGACGTTTTTGTTTACCGAGATACTGATACCGCATTCTTAGTTTTGCGGGGCATTCCTCTGGTAGATCCCTGGACCGTTATTCCTATGGGGCTGGTTAGATCCCAAGGGGACACCAGCTCTAGGCCATGCGCAGTCCGTATAGGCACATTGGGGCAGAACACCCCAAGCTCCACAGGCACTGACTGCCTGGCGGTGCCCTCGGGCCCCTGGGCCATTATATTTGCCAGCTTGCTGAGGAACCTAATGGCCTTTGGGTTTTGGGCACTCTAGCTGCATTAACAGGTGGCACTCCAACGGGGTGCGCAGGTGGCACCCTAGTTAGGTGCCCAGCTGGTGCACTAGCATTGAGGTCCACTCGCAACCCCTGGGCTGCAAGAGTGGCCTTCATGGAAAGCACCATCTCCTGTAAGGCGGCAATGTTACCCTCTTGCGCATTGATCTTTTATTGTTAGGTGGCCACCTACTCATGGAGCATTACTACCTCCGACGTCTCCTACGCATCCATGGGATGAGGGTATTCTTCCTCATAGCACCCCTAGTCAACGCCGTCATCTTCGTCGTCATAATCGGCATCTTCGTCGTAATCCTCTACCATCTGAGGTACGTCCTGAGGTGGCTGCTGACTGGGTTCCCCTCCTTCGACTCCAGTAGGAGGGAGTACATCACCTATAACGTTCCTTTGAGTAGTTACCATGACTGTAAGTGTTCACAATGCTTTCTTCAAGCTCTCAATGAAAGCACCAAAATTTTGACTGTCTTTTTCACTATCAACCTTAAAACAAGAGATTAAAGAAATAAGCAATACGAACACAAGGATTTTTACATGATTCGGGTTATAAAAGAACGCTAGTCAATGAGTCTCTAGTATTAAGAGGATTGGAAGCTTGTGATGACAAGTTCCAATGGTGTATTCTCAGGTAGTGTTTAGATTGCTCTGAGTACAAGGTGTTTTCTCTCTAAACAAAACGAACCCTTTTCAATGAGACCCCTAGTCCTATTTATAGAGGCTGGGGTCATTAATACTAATCATTTGTCATTAATATATAGTATTCCCGTTATTGAGGGATTAATACCAATTCAATGCATTGGGTTGCATTGAATAGAGACCACGACCCAAGCAAGATCTGCGAGGGCCACTGCAGAAAGATACCTACTTTATGGGGAACATGCCCCTAGTACTGTCAGGGCATGCTGTACATATTGATACGAACCACACCAACACTGTGATGAAACCCGACACCAAATATGGCAACCACCAAGAACACACGAAATTTGGAATGGTAAACCGCGACCCTATGCTTAGCAAAGCACGAACCTTGGTATGAGGAAGACGCCACAAACGGGGATGGGAATCCGTTTGATAAGTCGGATTGATCGCCACAAGGGATACCCTTAATAAGTTCGGATAGTCTCTTCAAGAACTCAAGAAGAAATAAACTCACAATTTTTCATTCAAAGTAATCTGATTTTTCCAAATGTTTTCAAGGCCTTATATAGCCGAAGAATACATCAAGACAAGCCCCTTTGTCTTCCTAAAAACAGAAAAATAAAGACAACCTTTTGTCTTCCTAATGAAAACCGACAAATAAAGACAACCCTTTGTCTTCCTAATGAAAACTGAAATTTAAAGACAACCCTTTGTCTTCCTAATGAAAACCGAATATTAAGGACAAAAGGACTCTTGGACTCACACAAGTCAAGTGTTTGACTTTTCACAAAAATAAACAAAGACTAAATAAAAAATACAAGATGACAAAATACAATAAGACTCATCAAGCTCCTAAACTGAGTATTTTGGCTCGCGCCCTCGTCACCAGACCAACTGGAACTAGACTTGGATCTTTAGTCTTGGTGTCCTCATCATTCCCCCCCTCTTGAGAAGGATTTGTCCTCAAATCTTCACCTGCATCAAAAGGACTCAAATCAGAAACATTAAAAGTAGCACTATCAGTATACTCACCTGGTAAATCGAGTCTGTAGGCATTGTCATTGATCCTTTCTAGCACTTGAAACGGACCATCTCCTCGAGGTAGCAATTTGGAACGTCTTTGTGCTGGGAATCGCTCTTTCCTCATGTGTACACATACCCAATCACCGGGGTCAAAAACCTGCTTGTGACGACCCTTGTTAGCATCAAGTTGGTTAGTGTTTAAAAGAGCCTCCTTAACCTCACTTTTTTTTGCATAAAAATTATTTTGTTTTCTCTCTAATTTTCCCTCATTGATCGAACTCTTCTCTTTCTTTTCTCTCTCACTTGATTCGACCCTTTTCTCTCTTTGTCTCTCTTTTTTCTCACTCTCATTCATCTTTTCACTCTCATTCTTTTGCTCACTCAATTTTTTTTTATCACTCAATTTTTGCAACCTCACTTGGTCTTCATATACTTGCTTTGGCGTCAATGGAGCTAGAGTGATTGTCCGTTGACGGAACGTGAATGAGTACTTGTTGGTGAAGCCATCCTGCTGGACTCGGCGATCAAATAGCCAAGGCCTTCCTAGGAGGAGGTGTCCAACTTGCATTGGAACCACATCGCACAATACCTCATCCTCATATTTGCCAATTCGAAATGATACCAGAACTTGTTTTGTAACCCTCACTTCACCACTATTATTCAACCACTGCAACTTGTATGGATGAGGATGTTTAAGCGTTGGGAGCCCCAGCTTTTCAACCATGGAAGAACTAGCAACGTTAGTGCAACTACCACCATCAATAATAACACTGCATACCTTGTCTTTCACATGACAACGAGTGTGAAAGATGTTCTCTCGCTGCACCTCTTCTTCCTCTTCTTTTGCTTGCAAGTTTAAGGCTCGTCTTGTGACTAGTGCAAGCATTTCACCAGATTCTGGCCCATACTCTTCATCATCGATAGAAGCATCTTCCAATGGTGGCATGTCAGCAAGATCATCTTCATCTTCATAATCGAGCTCGCCACTTTCTCGAATCACCATAACTCTCTTGTTTGGACATTGGCTAGCTATGTGTCCTCGTCCCTGACATTTGAAACACTTTATCTCACTAGAATGGGACGAAGTAGGGGTTGTTTTACCTTGAGGTGGTGTGGCCGTGGTGGCTGGTTTTGGTGTAGATGATGAAGTGGGTTGGTCTTCTTTCTTTGGATAGTTCGACCTCCAAGGTGTTGTACTTGGATTATGTGGGCTCGGTCTTGGCCTCGAACTTGAACTACCCTTCTTGAGCTGCCTCTCAACTTTGATTGCCATATGAACCAAATCCTCCAATTCCACATAATGGTGTAGTTCGATTGGGTCAGCAATCTCTCGGTTCAACCCATTCAAAAACCTTGCCATGGTTGCCTCCCGATCCTCTTCAACATTGGCTCTAATCATAGCCATCTCCATCTCCTTGTAATACTCATTAACACTTCTGTAGCCCTGACGAAGACCCTGCAACTTAAGGTAGAGATCTCGATAATAATGAGGTGGTACAAACCGTCGCCTCATCACCCTCTTCATGGCCTCCCATGTGTCAATAGGACGATCTCCACTCCGCCTCCTGTTGATGCATAACTGATCCCACCAAACAATAGCATAATCAGTAAACTCAATGGCAGCAAGTTTTACCTTCTTCATGTCAGAGTAGTTGTGACAATCGAAAACCAACTCCATCTTCTTTTCCCACTCAAGGTATTCCTCAGGATCACTCTTGCCTTGAAAGGCGGGGATTCTCATCTTGATATTTCCCAAATTATTGTCTACCCAGTTCCTAGCTTCCCTATCTCGGCCATACCTCCTATGGTTACCCTCTGACATCCTATCAAACTCTTCATCAGAAACTACCCCTTCCAAATCCCCTTCATTCTCATCCTCCCTTTGATACACCCTATTCCTCCGTGGCCTCCGTTGTGTTCCTTCTTCTACCCTATCCAACCTCTCATGTATTTGCTCACACTCCGCCCTCATCATCCTTCGCATCTCCCCAATTAGTGCTTGCATTTGTAGATTTGGAACTTCAAGTGGTGGAATATCATTGCTTGCATTTTTCTCTGGATTTTGTGCCATGATGGAAATCTGCAAAATAAGGTTAGAATAATATGTAGAAAAGACCTCACCACTCTCCCTCACGTGTTTTGCTCGAACAATATATTTCACTCAAATCCCCTCGTGTTTCACTCAATTTCAATGGCTTTTACCCTCAAATAGGCTCACACCTCTGCCTTTTTTCCACTCGTATTCTTCTTTAAGTTCTTTCATAACTAATCACACAATATCATGGAGGATTCAAGTAGCAAATCAAACTAGAACAAACCAAACGAACATAGAAAAAATGATGATTTTTGGATCACTTGTGTGGGGTTTTGGCAAAAAGGCCTCTAGACCATAAGGAACAAGATTAGAACAAAAAATTTTAAGAGAGGTTTCCAGACTCTTTTTTTTTTTTTTTTTTTAGGTTCGAAGCCCTTTTAATTTTTCTTCTTCTTTCTTTTTTTTTTTTCCTCTTGGTCCTCAAACGTAGGTACAAGACACAAGAAAAAAAAATCAGACTTGGATTCGAAAACAAAACAACTCGGATTTCACAAAAAAGCAATAGATTCTCAATGCAAATTCGGATTTTCACAATGAAAAACTAGAGAAACTCACTGTCCATTCAGATTTCACAATAAAACAAGAGAAACTCGATGCCAAATCAGATTTCCCAATAAAACAAATTCGGATTGTACAATAAGAACAAGAGAAAAACTCAATGCCAATTCGGATTGCACAATAAGAACAAGAGAAACTCAACCCCAATTCAGATTTCACAATAAGAACAAGAGAAACCCAAGGTAAAATTCGAATTTCAAAAGCAAAGCAAGAGAAACTCAATGAAAATTCGGATTTCACAATAAGAACTAGAGAAAACCAATGCAAAGTCAGATTCCACAAGTAGAACAAGATAAAACTCAAAGCCCTAATTCACGTTAAGAACCCTAATTCATGATTTCAGAAATGAAAAGAAAACAAAATAGGGGATTACAAAGGAATTGAAACTTTGTGTAGACTAGTTTCGGATTTCAAGGGATTTCACAAAGAAATAATGGAAACTAGGAAATAAGAACACGATTTGAACAAAGAAACAATCTGGAATAAAGAGATTAACTATAATGGTTTCGGGTTTTTAGAAGGAAAACAAGAACAAAGACTAAGAAAATCAAGAACACGAATAGATAGATTTTTTTTTATTTTTTTATTTCAGAAACCCTAAAATTGAAATACGAATAGAATAGAAACACAAATGAAAGAATAAAAAAAAGGATATGCCAAACCGAATGATCCTAAGCTCTGATACCAACTGATACGAACCACACCAACACTGTGATGAAACCCGACACCAAATATGGCAACCACCAAGAACACACGAAATTTGGAATGGTAAACTGCGACCCTATGCTTAGCAAAGCACGAACCTTGGTATGAGGAAGACGCCACAAACGGGGATGGGAATTCGTTTGATAAGTCGGATTGAACGCCACAAGGGATACCCTTGATAAGTTCGGATAGTCTCTTCAAGAACTCAAGAAGAAATAAACTCACAATTTTTCATTCAAAGTAATCTGATTTTTCCAAATGTTTTCAAGGCCTTATATAGCCGAAGAATACATCAAGACAAGCCCCTTTGTCTTCCTAAAAACCGAAAAATAAAGACAACCTTTTGTCTTCCTAATGAAAACCGACAAATAAAGACAACCCTTTGTCTTCCTAATGAAAACCGAATATTAAGGACAAAAGGACTCTTGGACTCACACAAGTCAAGTGTTTGACTTTTCACAAAAATAAACAAAGACTAAATAAAAAATACAAGATGACAAAATACAATAAGACTCATCGAGCTCCTAAACTGAGTATTTTGGCTCGCGCCCTCGTCACCAGACCAACTGGAACTAGACTTGGATCTTTAGTCTTGGTGTCCTCATCACATATCTCCGTGTCAGATGGCGTAGTGGGAGTACTAATTGTCGAGTCATACAATCGACAACATTGTAGGTGGATCGCCCAAAAAGGTTGTCACGTACTCCTTTGATGTTGTTAACCCGCATTGGCTGACACCTGACTTATCTTTTAGATCCTGAGGGCAAGGTCCTTGCCCTAGAATATCACTGATGGTAAGAAACTCGTGGATTTCCAAGAAATTCTTGAGACATAGCCTTGGAAAGACGTTCGTAGCTCTCGGGACATGGCCCTAGGGAGATATCTGCGTCCTTCCTTTATCCGAGGGGAGTAATCTCCGACTGTAGGACCAACCCCTCGAGGACTGATCCTCAGGGCATGGCCTCATCGAAAAAAGTACACGTCCTACTACATGTTCTACTCGGACTGCCACGTGTCCTACTCGGACGATCAGGTGTCCTTGGGTGAAAATACAGACAACATAAGTCATAATAATTTCTCACCGCATATTTTAAAATTTCATATTAAAGTATTTAAATTACTCAATCAATTATTTTTTCAAAACTATAACTAAAAAATATTTATGTGTTTAATTTTTTTTTTCTTTTATTAATTATTTATTTTGTCACTTAATATATTTTGTTTATCCAAACATATATGTAATAGTGACATAATGTAATGTCCTGGTTAGCCAAGACCATTACACTGTGTGTTTAAAATAGTGCTTAACTCGCTAAGCGAGTCATTTGGACTTAAATGTATAATTAAAGACTAATTCAATATTAGGTATTAAAAAGTTTGGTCAACAAAGTGATTATTTTTCATTAAAAATATTAAGTTTATACACAGGATCCCAAAAATGGTTACAAACTGATAAAAGACAAATGGAATACAAATTATTCGTCCTAAGCGGGAAAAATAGGGTTCAACCCTAGTTCCTCCCAGGCTATCCCGACCATGGCAGTCGAGTAGGTTGCATATGTACACACCGCTCTTGAAGTTCTCCAACACATGGCTGGTCCATCTCTCCCTTTCCTTTACCTAAACCACACAGCACCTGTGAGCCAAGGCTCAACAAGAAAACTTAAATCAATAGCCACAACTGACCAACAGTATAATAACAGTAAACTTAAATCAATAAATTCAATCAACAATAGAATATAAGCAACCATCTTATCAATAATATTTAGCTCAATCAAATGCATAAACTAAGCTCATCAATCAATACAATTAGTTAAGTGCAAACAACACTTCTTTTTATTGTATAATGTTCAGGCCCAGCACCCTTAGGCCGAGTCCCCTGGTCTTATAGCCGACCCCGACATGCTTAGGCCAGGCTGCGTTCTGCACGCTTGCTATCGGCAATCAGAGGCAGCATATACAAGCATGCCTATGTAGTTATTCTCAAATACAAATATATTCACAATCATAATATATTCGTTAATAGGGGTCTAAGCCCCATTCACAACCTGGGTGCATTTTTCTTACCTCGATTCCCAAGCTGAAGGTGTAGAGCAGTCCCGAGCACGATCCTCAATCCCAAGCCTTAACGATAACCCTAGTCACAAAGCGACAATGGATAACCATAAAAATCTAAATCAGTTAAAAAGCTTCGGAATAATATACTAGCCTCCGGGACCTCAAATTCTACTAAACTGGGAAGTATAATTCGTCCCAAGCACTTAGGTTTAAGTTCTCGAGCTAAAAAAACTATTTTGGCTAAGTCTGCCTATGTGGGTCGCGACCTGGCCCTGAGGGTCACGGCGCACCCCCTAGTCAGAGGCTCCCAGCCTTAAATCTCCAGCGACACACGCCATGACTTGGCCCTTAGGTCCGCGACGCACCTACAGAAACAGGGAGCTCCCATGGCTTATGGGTTCACGCGAACCACGATGCCCAAGAACAGAGTCGCGGCGCGACCCCGCGAACCCATAATTCTCAGTTCCTTCCTGCGTTTTTTCTGAGCTAAAACCATATGAATACACCCCAATAGAACTTAAAGCCAGAATTAAACCCCACAAGTAATTCCAAACATCATAAACAATATATAAACCCTCAAAAAGAACCAAAACATTACCAAAACTTAAAATCCAACTCTTGAATTCAAAAACTCATGAACACCAAAACCAAACTTGAAATTCATTAAGAACATAGGAATTTACTTACCTCCCAACTGCAAATTACGACCCTAGGTTGGCCCTTGATTCAATCCCCAACTCTATATCCCTTCCAAGCTCACCAAATCCTGGATTTTGCTTCCAAACTTCAAAGGACTCCAAGGCACACCAAGGGAGAGAGAGAGAACCGAGTATAGAGAGAGAAAGTGGGTATGTTCTATTTCTTTCCTAAGGGTTTTGTTGAGGTTAAGCTTAACCAAGTTTATCCTTAGTTTCAAAATGACCAAATCGCCCCTTAGATCAATTCTAGCCTTTTAGTACCACCAAGGGCAATTCCGTCATTTGCCACATTTCCCGCTAATACTTCAGTAGTCCTATAAATTCTCAATTAATCCTGGCGTGCCCAATTAATCACCAAATAATTCCCTGCCAACCAATAAATCTCAAATACACACTATGTCGTCGAAATACCCCTAGGTTTGTCCGAGCTGGGTATTGGACCCCGTTGTGACTATTCCGCTAATCCACTCACTAGGATCGCCTCGAGCCGAATACTACAAATATATCCACATAATAATGAGGTCTCAATCATTTAACACATATAAGCACGTTTATACCTTCAACGTGTCAAAATTACAAATATGCCCTTATTAACAAGAACGGGCTCACATGCATATTTATTACACATAAACATGCACATATATTCATATTACCATATAAATCATGTATGTCACATAGTCACACATTTATTCGATTAATTCCTCATATAAATCCAATTATGTTCTCCAGGCACAATAATCAAGGCTCTTAGCTTTAATAACGAATTTCAGACATTACACATAAGACATAAATACACATATTTCTTGTCTTTTAGTTTTGTAATGAGAAATTACTTATTTTAATTGTTCTAGTCATTAATTAAATAATATATATTTATATATAAATTTTTGTTCGCTTTAAATATTTTTAATTAAATCATTAAAATTTGATCAAATAAATTTTTTAAATTCATATTCTTAATTTAGAATTTCTTAATATTTTATTATATTGAATATTTTTTTCTAAAAGAAAAATGGAAAAAAAAAGTATTTAAATTTAAAATTAAATTTACCATATATAATATATAAATCAAAACATAAAAAATACCAAAATTTAAATTATTATGAACACTAAATTTAAAACTAATAAACAATATCAAATAGTTTACTTTAAAACTCTAATGCATCGTATTTTTATATGTAAAAAGTATGTATCTAACAGATTCTTGACTTAAATATATTTATAAATAAAAATTATGATATTATTTATTTCTTTTAAGACTATAGACAATGTTTTGGCTTAATTTTTTTCTATTGTTTGTGTCATTCTTTTATAATATATATTTAAAATTTAAATGATAATTAAAAAATAGAATAAATAACATTTTTGCCCCTGAACTTTTGACACTACCATATTGTACCCCCTAAAATATACAGCCTGTTAAAATTTCCCACTAAACTATTGATACTATCAAATTGTGCCCCTTGTTACGATTTGCACAAAATAATTAACATTTTCGTTCCTCAAACTTTAACAACTACCAAATTGTGCCCCTTTTAATTATAAAAATTTTAAAATCTAATTTTCTATTAGTTCTTAAAAAATTTAAGAAAAATTATTAAAAAAATTCAATAAAAGACTAAAATTATTTAAAACTCCTTTTAAATACATTTAAGCTTAAAAATATTTTTTAAAAGAAAAACTAAATTGTTACAATTAAAAAAAACATATTCCCTTCTTCTTTATTCTTCTTTATTAATTTTTCTTATTACTTTCTATTCTCTCATTTTTGCCCCCTAAATCATTTTAAAAATTAAATATATATAAAATATTATAAATTTAAAATGTACTCATTTTAAAAGAAGTATATAAAACTTAATTAATTAAAAGTATTTAACAAAAATGAAATAATAGAAAGTAATTATAAAAATATATTAAAAAAGAATAAAGAAGAAGAAGGGAATGTATTTTTTTTTTCATTTGTAATAATTTAGTTTTTCTTTTAAAAAATATTTTTAAACTTAAATGTATTTAAAAAGAATTGTAGTCTTTTATTGAATTTTTTAAATAATTGTTCTTTAATTTTTTAAGAACTAATAAAAAAATAAATTTAAATTTTTTTATAATTAAAGATGATATAATTTGGTAGTTGTCAAAGTTCGAGAAGTAAAAATGTTAATTATTTTATGCAAATTGTAACAAATGGCATGATCTGATAGTATTTTAGGGGACATAATTTAGTAGTATCAAATTATTTATTCTAAAATACTATTTATTCTAAAAAAATATAATAATTTTTAAATAAAACTAAGCAAATTAACATTGCTTATACCTAGTAATATAAACAAACTTGAGTTCTTACAAACACTTCATTTCTCTGTTTATAACATCAGGCGGCAAATGTTTACAGTACTATTGTACCAGTTTATCCTTCAAAATCCTTTACTATCAAAGATCAAGCAACATCACACGGCATAGAGTGAAGTTGAATTGCTACTCACCTAATCAAATAACTGTACTAATTTATGTACACATCACCCATGCTCTTATTATTATTTCCCCCCTTTTTTTTTCTTTTTCTTTTTATTATTTCTTTATATTCAATTTGAAGTCACTTGTTTCATCATCATCTTTCTATGCCATTCAAAAGGGTTTTTCCCTCCTTTTCTTTAGTTTCAAGATACATACTCATATCATAAAGATTAAAAGCAAAGCATCAAAAGACAAGCATTGCATAGATTTATAAATATTCACCAGTAAGTGGAACCTTTTGGATAAAAAAGATATATAGATAAAAAGGGGTGGGACTAGAGAGGAGTCGAAAGGCAGAGATTGAAAACGGTGAAAGGGCTTGTTTTTTTTGAAGCCCAAAACTTTCTTTTCCACCCACGGTCTTGCTGGACCCAACAACAATCCACATGCATATGCCCTTTTCTTTTGTTTTGTTTTTTATTTTAATTTCTACAACGGCTGCCCAAAAAGAAAAAGAAAAAGAAAATACTTTTGCCTTGAACATCAGCCGTTAATATTTGACAGATAAACAGTGTGAAAGTGAAAGATACCCTTTTTTTTAATATTGTCTTGTGGGTTATTTCAATTCTTTTCTGTAACAGAAAAGAAAAAAAATTACTCCACGTTACAAAGAGCTCACCCTGGACCCTGAAAGTCCTTTGGTTCATGGGAGAGTATCTGATGCTTCAAGAACCTACAAAAACGTTACTGTCAAGATATTCTTTTTTTTTTCTTCTTAATTTGTTGTTAATTTTAGGGCACTTGTCTACTTTTAATTTGTCTAAAAAGTTTTCAAAAAAATGAAGTTGGTAAACAAATTGGAGAAAAAAAATTATGAATTAAATCATTTTGTAGTATTTCATTTATAAGTTTATATGCATGCTTCTTATAAATATATATTCAAAATAATATACATAGTAGAAAACATAAAATTATACAAGCATTTGAATATTACAGAGACATGTAAATACAATAATAAAATTATTAGAGTAGTTACAAGATGCATAGCGGAACAATACACTATTTAGATTTTCTAACATTTTGTTCTTGTTAGATGCTAGATATTGAAACTTGAGAGGAATTCAAACCACTTTGAAACAAGTTCACATTCTTCCAAGTCTTTCTCTAAAACAACCTAGTGTTTGTGTCGGCAAGTCTCAATACATGAGAAGAGAATTTCTAGAGAGAGTAGGCGGCTAGGTATAGAATATTAAGAGTTAATTTTTACCTTGTCAAATTCATTTGACCAAATACATTATATAACACTAGTATATATATAGACAATTAGCTAGGATACAAAATAAGTTTAATTTCTCATTTTATTTTAATTATTTAATAATAATCAATTAATATTTTGACATTTATTTAATTTATTTTATTAATATTAATATCAATTTATCAATATTAACAAAATTGTACCAATTGACTATAATACTCTCTTTTTGAGACTTTGCAATAAAAACATCAAAGTTTCTTCTATTTCTTTTCTTACAAAATATCAATAAATAATTTGACATTATTTATTTTCATTGACCTAGTCAATATGATATTTATATAATTAATAATTAAATTAACTATTCAAGACTACTAGGTTCATTTTTATAAGAGATGACATGGGGACCATAGATCCATGAACTCAAGCTCTAATAAGTTACAGTGAGTTTATTTATAACAAATAATCTCACTACCTCAATAATTCCTCGTGACTCCATCTATAGACTCAGAAATGCACTCTTGAATTCATAGAACTTTTTACACCAAAATGTAAATATGCTATCCATTATTATAACCATAACCATTGTAATGCCCCAAAATCTCTAATGCGGTTTAATTGTTAGATTAGTAGGTCGGGAGGGCCATAATTGTTTTATTATGCCATTAAACTATTCTATGCACGTTTATGCGAATTATACTATAATATGATGTTAAATGCATGCATGTGGGTCCACATTTCATGGCAGGGGTATTTTGGTAATTTGGCCCGTTGATGGCGTAATTGTATATTTGTATGCATGTCGGTGATATATTGTTGAGGCCACATTATAATGTGGATTTTTTCGAGCTATTCGACATGAGACAATCTTTGAATATTAAGTAGCGGTTTAGTCATAACGGGATTAAGTTCGAGGCTCGGAGTGAGTCTCGTGGTGTTTTAATGATTAGAACGTTGCCGGGAATTAAAGGGTAACAAGATATGAATTATTGGTATTTGAGAATATCGAGAATAGCAGGAATTGGAGAGCGTTAATTATGATTAACGAAATAGGTGGAAAAAGTCGATTTTACCCTTGGGAGTCTTTAGAAACCTTTATTTGACCTAGGGGCATTTTAGTCTTTTCACCTCTAGGATAGATTTAAGCCATGAAGGCTATGGAAGCTTGAAGAAAACAGAGTATAGAAAATTTCCTCCCGTACACCATTTCTCTTCATTTTTCTCTTTGGATTTTTTAGCCTAACTTGAGAATTCAAGCTTGGGAAGTAAGTCTTGAGGGCTTAGGAGTGTGTTCCACCATTTAAGAGCATCATAATATGAGCTTGAGGTAAGAAATCATCCATGAACTTTAAGCTTTGCTATGTTTTTCTTATAGTTTTCAGCTTATGGATTTTGATGTGGATAGTTGGGAATTAGTGGAAGTTTTTGAGTTTGGTTGCTTGGGTTTTGATGAAGGTGTGATGTAGATGAAGTTTGGGGGTTGAATTGGATGTTTTGGTAATGTTTGGGATTGGTTTGAAGGCTTGGATTTCAGGGGAAATCGCAAAGAAGGAAACCAAAAAAATTTCTGGTCTGAAACTGGCTCCCCAGCACTATGTAGGGCAGGGACATGGGCCTCTCTGCCTTGGGACAGCGCCCCAGCGCCATTTGGCAGTGTCCCAGCGCTAGGCCAATTCCAGCAAATCTCATTTTTAAGGCTCGGGATGGTTTTTAAGGCTCGGGGGTTGGTTCCTTTACCCCATTTGAGTAGATTGAGAGTCCGAGAGTGCGGGATTGATCCCGAGAGTGTGGTTTTAGATTGTGAACCATTTATTGATTTACTATAATAATGGATTCCAATTGGTTATGACTAGGTGACCTCTAAGGAACTAAAATACAGATCGTTCTCAAGGGTCGTTCTTTTAATATTTCTCGCTCGAACTCGAGGTAAGAAAACTGCACCTTGTGTATATGACATGCGTGATTGTTGTTGAGGCATGTTGGTTATTAAATGTGGACATTGATTGTATATTAAATGCTTAGCAAATCTCGTTACTTGTGTATGGCACTGACTATTCAGAATCAACACTGGTCGCGTATTAGTGACCTGGGAGTCAGGGACGGCATAGCGTCATGAACGCAGAGCCAATAAAAGATTAGATCTAATCGATATCAGCATTGAATGACTCTTGGAGCATTAATGTTGGACCGACCCTAAGGTCGATGAAAATTATAAGCGCTTGACTAGTCTAAGACTAGTTACTCAGAGCCAGGGCCTAAGGCCTAGGTGACTGTTTGTCACGTGGCTAGGGAGCGGAATCCCATGGTTGTGACTTTATGGTTGTTGACGCGGTTCTTCGCCAACAGGTAATTAAGAAAATAAGAGAAAGAGATTAGTGCTTAATACTGAACCGAAATAGATAAATGATCTTTTTATGGACTGATGACACAACTGTGTTTTTAGGTGGTTCAAAGGTTAAAATCCTTCAACTCCACCAGCCAATATTATTGCTATATGCATGGTATTCTTTACAGGGTATTTCCTTACACAATAGAATCCAACCCCTTGCAACTCTCAGGGTCTCCATATTTATAGGAGAGGGCACCTGGAAGTTGGTAAGAGGGGTCATCCCGTGACCTTCTTACCCATCATGTCACTTCTGTGACATTCATGATTAATTCATAAACCCTGACAAATGAAGTGTGGTTTAATCAACAGGTAAGGGGGATAATGGGCCGCATGGCCCAACCCAGTCGTGGGTGTCTGAATATGCACATTCATGCTGCGTGTCCGAGAATTCAGGGATATATCAGACACGTGATGTCTGATATATGCACGTTTACATTGCGTGGTTGACTTTATAAAAGGTCATAGCTTCCAACTCCAGTTCGTACCCCGAGCTGGATTCCCTCTCGACCTGCAGCCTTCATAGTCCTGACTCGGCCCTTGAGTAATCTTGACGAACCTTTTAGTTACCTCGAGCTAAAGAGGTAGGACCTGAAGACGGAAGCTCCGGTCATGGGGTATCCACGTGGCTGATATAATTAGGCCACATCTCAGCTCGCTAATAGCCCACTGGAAAATCAGGGCGTACATCTACCCCCCAAGCCCTTGCTCGTGGTACACGACGTCATGTAGGGCCACAGTAGGGGCTTTTAGGCTTCTCCATGGACTCTCCATATTCCACCTTTTACACAGGCGCCGAATACGTGGAACATCGTGGTTGGTGACGGTACGTCTTCCGAGAACCGCATTAAATGGCCTAGCCTATACTCAGCCGTCGTTTCGCCTTTCGAGTGGAGAGTCTCGGATCCCACATCAGGGTAATCCAATGGCCTTCCTCACTTGGCCTTTCAAGTATATAAAAGGGGTGGCCACCTTACGCATGGGCCACCCGTTTATTTGAAAATTTTCCAAATCTCCCATCTTCTTCTTTCTTCTCACCCTTAAAAAACCCTATTTTTCTCCCGGTTACCGTTCCCAGAATTCCAGAAGTTCAGGTGCAAGGGCTTCCTTGAGGCTTTGGAATCAGCTACTCCGACGAGGCTCCAACCCAGACGACCCCTTCATCCCCTTCTCAACCAGAATACTCCGTAAGTCTCCTGACTGTGCATGTTTTGAATTTCTTTTTCACTGTAGCCTAGGTAAATAATTCCTATAGCTGCATGCAAGGTTCTGTTGGTTTTTTGTGGGTATGAAGGGAGAAAGATTTTAGGTTAGGGTATCGCTTGTAGTAGAAAACCATTCAGGAGCATGGTTTATAGGGTGCATTTTCTGGGGAAATCTTCTGGGTAGGATTTTTGGTATGCTTGTTTAAAATATCCAATACTTTGGGTGCAAAACCGGGTAGCTTAGGGGACATGCTTCACAGGCAGTTTTGCACCTCTTTCCTACTGAAACTTTCCTTCCAAGGAAAATTTCTATCCTGACCCCCCTGACACACGAATTCCGAGTAATCGAGGATCTGTTGGGAGTACAGGCGCGTGTTCATAGAACCGCATGGTCCCACTCTCCACGGGCTGAGATTACCTCAGCTCGTGCAAAGGAAACACCTCTTTTGATTCTCCCTTATGATTAGGTCACCTTTTCTGAAATTTATTCTTTTGTTCGCTAGGCGACCAGATGGGACCCAAGAAGAACGCTCCTAAGAGGATCGCAGGCAGCTTGTTCTCCCAACAATCCAAAGGAAAAGAGGTGATGACAGACTCCCCAATCCCTGTCTTCGGGCCGGCCATGGAGAAGGAGCTCGAGGTGGCGCCCGATGCTTTCTTCGAGACCGAGAGGATCGTCTCGAAGATCACTAACTAGGGGAAAGTGAATAAAATATTCCTTTCCCACAACATCGAACTAGGGAGGGGCGCTCTGATCGCCCGACCTCCCGCAGAAGGTGAGCGGAGCTGCGCGCTGCTCGACGAGGAGTTCGCGGCCTGGAGTGACGAGCACTTCAAGACTGGGGCTTTCCTCTCCCTGGACCAATACTTCACCGACTTCCTCAACTACGTGAGGTTGGCTCCTTTCCAGCTCCCCCCAACTCCTATCATTTGTTGGCGGGGTTGAGATATCTATTCTTGAAACAGGAGTGGGAGGTCCCCACTCCAGCAGATATCCTATATTTTTTCTGCCTCAAGGCCAGCCCGGAGCAGCGGGGGCGAGGCGACGGGTTCTATTACTTGACCCGGTTTCCAAATACGGCTGCGGTCATCAAGCTGCCCAGCCACCCCAACGACTTCAAAGACCAGTTCTTTATGTCCAAGGGGTTTCGCAACTGCGAACTGCACTACTTCAACCGTCCTCGTAAGTACCTTTTACTCTTAGCTCGTAAGTTAAGTATTGGTTAGCTCCCCCTTTATCCGTTTCTGACTTAGAATAATTCTGCAGCCATTTTCGCGAGGACAGACAAGTTTGTGATCCTCGGGAGTCAGTACGAGACACTGGCGGGTCTGCCCCCCAGTGAAAAGGACTATCGCCAGCTCGTGACAGACGAGACGATGCTGGCATGCAAGCTGATCTCTCCAAACCATACTTTGGCCCTGAAGAGACCCCGGGGACTTCCCCCAGTTCGCGAGATGAGGCCCATCCCCGAGGAGGTGGCCGCGGGGGATGAGGACGAGGAGGTCGAGGTGCCCCTCGTGAGGAGGAAGCGGGCGCTGGAGGTCGCCCAAAGAACGGACGAGGAGAGGATCCGATCCGGAGAAGCTGCAGGTCCCTCCGGCCAAGGTAACCCATATCTATTTAGGAACTTAGATAGGGCCACCTCAGACCCCCGGCTAGCTAGGTTTAATCCCAACCAGCTCGTCCAGCGCCACCGAAGCGACCCTGACCTTGACATAACCCTGCTTCATTGTGTCAACCAGCTCGTGCTAGATTACAAAAGTAGCCGTCCTAGGGGCACTGTAGTCGTAGACAACACCTTAGCCTTTAGGTCGGCCTTATTTGAGGAGTACGGGACCAACCTTCGGTCATGGCCATCACTCCGGGAGGGTACCGTAGCTCGAGGTCTTAGGCAGTACGTAGAAGAGTCTAGTCCTGAGCCAAATTCGGACCCAGAGCCCGAGCCAACTCGCGTAATCATTGACTTAGATTCCCCAACGGAAGCTCCGGGGCCGATGGTCGTGACCATAGATTCCTCTCCTAGCTCGGGGGGTAGGATCCCTTACGATACATGTTTTTGGATTCTGTTCTCCTTATCTTTGCTTTTTTTACATAAATGCTAACTTGTGTATTAATAATGTCTTTGTTTTGCCAGAGGAGATGTCTCAGCCCGGGAACAAATATTTGCGGGCTAAGTTCGCCGGAGGGAGCTCCTCCGCTGGGGCTTCCGGGCCCATGGTGAAGAAACTCCGAATGGCAAAGAAAGCCATCGGGACATCATCCAAATCCCCTGCAAAGGGGAAAGAACAGGGCCTGGCTGCCCTGGCCAAGGTACCTCCTCCTCTGCCAGTGGAGAAGATGCCCCCGCCCCCTCCACGAGCTCTGTCCCCTGCTCGGGACATGGAGGCGGAGGCCAGGACTCTGACGGTCGTAGTCCCAGATATGCGCATTCCCGTTGATCCCCAGGCCTTGGAGAAGATTCCTGACGTCTTCCGGGGGACGGTGTATGAGACGGCGAGCTACGCCGTCGACCACTTCGACCGCGCCACCGAGAGAGACCTGCGGGCCATCGAAACAAGGAGCCCGGAGAACGTAATGGATTCTTCATTGGGAATGGCTCTAACGGTAAGCTGACTTTACCCTTTTATGATCTTTGATTACCATGCCTTGCCCTATTTCTCTCTTTTTTTTTCTAAGGCAGTTGCCTCTTTGTTTTTGTAGAGTGTCTTGGCCCTTCATCGGAGCATATCCAGGTCCAGGTCCTGACTCAAGGAGATGAGGGGCGAGCATCAGACGGTTTTGTCTGCCCATCAAACTACCTTGGTCGCCCTGCAGACGGCCCAACAGAAGGAAAAAGAAGCCAAGGATGCTTTGGTGGCCGCGCAGGCCGAGCTGGATGAAGCCCGTCCTAAGCTTCAAGAGGCCGAGGCCACTAAAGCCGCCTTTGCTGCCGCGCTGGTCGAGCTAGACTCTGCGAAGACTGGAGCCGAGGAGGCCAAGGCCGCCCTGGAAACGGAGAAGGCAGCTTCCAGCTCCGCCATGGAGGACATGCTCTACCACTGCTGGGTCTATAACTCGGACGGTGACTTCTCCTTCTTAGGAGCATACTGGGAGGTCTTCCAGAAAGGGTTCAAAGCTCGCCTCTAGCAAGAGGCACCTTCTGAGACCGGGGAGGCCTCCGCAGTAGCCGAGCAGGAGGGTGAGACGGCGACCTCCACGGGGCAGCCTGGTGGAGCCTAGGGCCTTTCTTTTTCGCACCCACCCATTTATTATTATCATTTTTTTTTGGAACTTTTGTATGAGGTTTTTCCACCTCGAGACAATTGGTTTTATCAATTTTTACTTTTAATTGGTTTATTTCCTTTTGCCTCTACGCATTTTGGTCATTGCTTTGAAAAACTTAGTTTGTGTTAATTCTTGACTAATATTTTGTGCTTTTTAAGAAAAACACTGATTAATCAATTTGAATTAACTTCTAAGCTTTATGACCTGGTTATGTCCAAGACCTTAGTTTGAAAACTTAGTTCGCGTTAATTTTTATCAATATCTCGTGCTTTTTAAGAAAAACAACGATCAATCAATTTGAATTAACTTCTAAGTTTTTAGGACCTGGTTATATCCAGGACGTTAATTTGAAAACTCAGATCGCGTTAATTCTTGACTAACATCTTGTGCTTTTTAAGAAAAACACCGATAAATCAATTTGAATTAACTTCTAAGTTTTGGACTGACCTGGTTATATCTAGGGTAGAGATTAGTTCGCGTTAATCCTTTATCAATATCTCGTGTTTTTTAAGAAAAACAACTATCAATTTATTTGAATCAACTTCTAAGCCTTTAAGGCGACCTGGTTATATCCAGGCACCATATGCCCCCCAAGTAACTAGGAAAGGGTCTTTTGTGGTTACTTGAGATTATACCCACAAATATTCACAATGAAAAACAAATATTTAATTTTCATTGCTTAAAAAAAAAAGGAAATGGCCTTTAAGCCTTACAAGGGTGTTACTGATAATATCTCTTCAAATGGATGGCATTCCAAGTTTGTGGGACTGCCCCTCCATTGAGTCGAGCTAATTTGTAAGTTCCTTCCTTAATGACCTCGGTGATTTGATATGGCCCCTCCCATTTCGGTCCCAATACTCCATCTTTGGGATCCTTACCGGCTAAGAAGACTCTCCTGAGGACCAGGTCGCCAATGCTAAAGGCGTGTTTTTTAACCTTTGAGTTGAAATAACGAGTGATTTTTTGCTGGTAATGTGCGACCTGAAGCTACGAATCTTCTCGTCTTTCATCAATCAGGTCGAGGGAGGCGCAAAGTAGTTCATGGTTGCGGTCCTGGTCATATGCCTGGACTCGATGCGAAGATACCTTGATCTCGACGGGGAGGACTGCCTCACTCCCAAAAGTCAAAGAGAAAGGAGTATGACCCGTAGGAGTCCGATGCGAGGTCCGGTATGCCCACAGAACCTGGGGGAGCTAATCTGGCCAGACCCCCTTGGCTTCGTCTAGTCTTTTCTTAAGGCTTGCCTTTAGCGTCTTACTGACAACTTCGACCTGACCGCTCGCCTGAGGATAGAAGCCAAGGGAAGAGGTCACGGAGGAGAAACTTTTCACGATTCCATACCTTTCACAAAATTCGGTGAAGAGGTCGCTGTCGAACTGAGTCCCATTGTCGGATACGATTTTCTTCGGTAGCCCGAACTGGCAGATAATGCTCTTGACCACGAAGTCGAGGAATTTCTTGGAAGTTATTGTTGCTAAAGGTTTAGCCTCAGCCCACTTCATGAAGTAGTCGATAGCCACCACGGCGTAGGGGACCCCGCCCTTTCCAGTGGGGAGGGCGCTAACCAAGTTGATTCCCCATACCGCAAATGGCCATGGGGACGAGATCATCTTCAGCTCGACTAGGGGAGCGCGGGCAACTGTGGCGAATCGTTGGCACTTGTCACATTTCTTGACGTATGAGATCGAGTCCTTTGACAGAGTGGGCCAGTAATACCCCTGCCTTAAGAATTTTAGGGCCAGGCTTTGCCCCCCAGTGTGATCCCCGCAAAAACCTTCGTGCACTTCCTGCAGGATGGCCTTTGCTTCGCCTGGCAGAACACATCGTAGGAGAGGTAGGAAGTGCCCACGTCAGTACAGCACCCCATCTACCATCGTATACCTTGGAGCCTGGTACAATACCCGTCGTGCGTCATTACGTCCTTCGGGCAATTTCCCCTCGGTGAGGTACTCAAGGATGGGAGTCATCCAGGTCGGTCTGGCGTCAATCATCTCGACCTCCGCCCCGACCTCTTCTATACTTGGTTTTTCCAGGAATTCCACCGGTACTAACCCCAGCGTCTCCGTCTCCCCGGAGGTAGCAAGTTTGGTGAGGGCGTCTGCGTTGGCGTTCTGCTCCCGAGGTATCTGCTCGATTGAGCCTCGCCGAACATGGACAGTTCGACTGTTACCTTGGCCAGGTAAGCAGCCATCTTGGCTCCTCGTGCTTGATATTCACCTAGCACCTGGTTTACCACGAGGTGGGAGTCTCTAAAGCACTGAATGAAGCTCGCCTTCAGCTCCTGGGCTATTCTTAGCCCGGCCAGCAAAGCTTCGTATTCGGCCTCTTTGTTGAAGGCCTTGAATCCGAATCTCAGCGCCGAGTGGAATTTATGTCCTTCTGGGGATATCAAAATGATCCTAGCCCCTGAGTCGTTCTCATTGGATGAGCCATCCACGAAGATCTTCCAAGACGTATGGGCCGAGGCAACCTGGGGTGAGTCTTCCACAGGATTCTCCCTGAATCCTGTGCATTCTGCCACAAAATCGGCCAGGGCCTGACTTTTTATAGCAGTTCGTGGGGTGTACAAAATCTCGAACTGACTGAGTTCGATAGCCCACTTTAACAGGCGTCCCGATGCTTCAGGTTTTTGCAAAACCTACCTTAGAGGCTGACCGGTCATGACGTGTATTGAGTGGGATTGGAAATACGGCCTGAGCTTTCGGGAGGCCGTGATAAGACAGAACGCCAATTTTTCCATCAACGGGTATCGGGATTCAGCTCCGAGAAGTCTCTTGCTGATGTAGTAGATCGGTTTCTGAACCCGGACTTCTTCTCGGACCAGTACAGCACTAGCTGCATCCTCTGTGACAGCTAGGTAGAGGAAAAGGGGCTCTCCTGCCTTTGGTTTGGACAATAGGGGTGGTTCGGCTAGATGTGCCTTCAGGTCGAGGAAAGCACTTTCAAACTCCTCTGTCCATTCGAATTTCTTATTTCCTCGGAGCAGGTTGTAGAATGGCAGGCACTTGTCGGTGGATTTTGAAATAAACCGATTAAGGGCTGCCACCCTTCCTGTCAGGCCCTGAACGTCCTTACGCAACCTGGGTGAGGGAAGCTCGAGCAATGACCTGATCTTATCGGGGTTAGCCTCGATTCCTCTAGTGTTGACAATGAAACCCAGGAATTTTCCAGACGCGACCCCGAAAGTGCACTTCTAGGGATTAAGCCTCATGCCGTACTCCCGTAGTATCTTGAAGCATTCCTCTAGGTCGGAAACATGGTTATCGGTAGTCTTTGACTTGACCAGCATGTCATCAACGTACACTTCCATGTTCTTCCCGATCTGGTTGGCGAACATTCTATTTACTAACCTCTGGTATGTAGCACCGGCATTCTTCAGCCCGAATGGCATGACCTTGTAACAATAGACGTTAGTCGGGGTCATGAAGCTGGTGTGCTCCTGGTCCGCCGGATTCATGGAGATCTGATTATAGCCTGAGTATGCGTCCATAAAGGACATGAGCTCGTGCCCCGCCGTGGCATCCACCAATTGGTCAATCCTTGGCAAGGGAAAACAATCTTTGGGGCAGGCTTTATTCAGGTTGGAGAAGTCGATGCAGGTCCTCCATTTCTCGTTGGGCTTCAAGACCAGTACGGGGTTGGCAACCCAAACCGGAAACTTAGCTTCACGGATAAAGCCGCATTTCTTGAGCCGGGCTACTTCTTCTTCTAAGGCCTCAGCCCGAGTTGTTCCCAGGCGCCTCTGCTTCTGGGACTTTGCAGGCACGCTCTTATCCAAATGAAGGGTGTGCATGATGACATTTGGACTAATTCCCACCATGTCCTCGTGTGACCATGCAAACACATCCAGGTTATCCTGTAGAAACTTGATCAGCTCCGCTTTCCTCTTGCTACAGAGGTTTTTCCCGAGCTTGACCATCCGTGTAGAATTTTGTGGATCGATGTTTACTTCTTCGAGCTCTTCAATAGCTTGGAGCTCGGACTTGTCCTCGCCTATTCGGGGGTCGATATCCTCACTTAGGATAATACCTTCCCCCTCGGCACACTAAGGTTTTTCAATCTTAGGATTAGTTAAAGGTTCCTGAGATTTCTCTCCTCCACCTTGGATGGCCATCGTTAGCTGCCCGGGTTTCAATTTTCCCTTCATGGAAATGATGTAGCATTCCCTGGCAGCGAGCTGATCGCCACGCACCATGCATATTCCCGTGGAAGAAGGGAATTTCATCGCGAGGTGGCGAACGGAGGTGATGGCCTCAAAAGATATGAGTGTGGGTCGGCCCAAAATAGCATTGTACGCAGCGGGGCAGTCGATGACCACGAACTCGAGGAGTTTTGAGACTGTCCGAGGTCCCTCTCCTAAAGTGATCACCAGCTCGATTGTCCCTATAGCCGCTAATCCTTCTCCCGAAAAACCATACAGCATCATGAAGGTCGCTTTCAGCTCGGTGACAGTCAAATCCATCTTCTCCAGTGTGGACCGGAATAGAAGATTTACCGAGCTCCCATTATCGATCAGCACTCTCCTAACCCTCTGATTAGCGAGCTGCACTGCTACGACCAGAGGGTTGTTATGAGGGAACTGAACATGGCTAGCATCTTCTTCAGTAAAAATGATTGGTGGCCTCTCCAATCGCTGCTGCTTCGGCAGATGCTGCTCGGGGACGAACTCTACTCCATTATACGCCTTGAGTTCGTTTACGTACCTCTTTTGTGCACCCCTGCCCGTGCCAGCCAAATGCGGACCTCCCGAGATTGTGGATATCTCTCCTCCTATCACTGGAGGAGGGACGTCTTGGTTGACCCGAGACTCGGGCTGACTGATCGGGACTTTCGGAGCAGATCGGCTTGTTGGAACCCTGTTCCGCGCGTACTGAGCCAAGGGGCCAGCTCTGATGAGAGTTTCAATCTCATCTTTCAAATACCTACAATCATCGGTATTGTGGCCAACGTCGTTGTGGAAACGGAAAAACTTGGAGGTGTCTCTCTTCCCCTTCTGGTGTTTTAACGGCTTCGGCTTTTTCCAGGGGAGGCGAGCAGAGTTCGCTAGGAAGATGTTCTCCCTAGAGTGGGTGAGCTCTTTAAAGTCACGTAGACTGGCTTAAAGTTGTCTACGGACTTATTCTTCTTTGGGCCCTCGCCGCTCCCCTTTCTTTTGCCTCCACCGAACTGGTTATTTTGTGTAACGTTCTAGGTCGCTGTCACGACCTCCGTTCCCACTCCAGCGGGCTGATCAGGAACTTGGCTGGTTCCCGCAGCTGAGGCTTGGGCTTCCTCTAAGTTGATCCATCCTTGGGCCCTATTCAGGAATTTGTTTACTGAGCTGACTCCCTTCCTTTGTATTTCATTCCAGAGTCCCCCTCCGACGAGGATTCCAATTCTCAAAGCCATGAGCTTGGAGCTGTCATCTGCGTCTCTGGCCCGAGCAGCAATGTTTGCGAACCTGCTCAGGTAAGCCTTCAAAGGCTCGTCGGGTTGTTGCCTCACATTAGCCAGGGAGTCGGCCTTGACACGGGCAGCCTGGGAGGCTCGGAATGCCCTTTTGAAGTCAGCAGAGAAAGTTTTCCAGGAGCTGATTGATTGTTTCTTGCTTTGTTTGAACCACTGTCTGGCAGGTCCAGTCAGTGTGGAGGGAAATATCAGACACCTCAGCTCAGGGCCAATGTTGTGGGCCATCATCAGGGTATTGAACATCCCCAGATGATCCAACGGATCTCCGTCTCCGTTGAACTTGGACAGGTTCGGCATACGGAAACCGGGTGGGTATGCCGTTGCTGCTATGCTGGGGGCGAAGAGCTCAAGATTGTCCCCCGAATCATATTCGTCTTTCTCTTTCTCCGATAGGAGCTTCCTCATTAGCTCCTCCATCTGGGCCAGTCACTCAAGGGTTTTGTCCTGATTTCCTTGGTTATTCCGGGGCTGTTCAACAGCTCTGAATCCATTGTATACGTTTGGTGGGTTATTGCCCCTCCTATCTTGAGATAGGTTATTTAGGACATTCCAGCCGTTACGTACCTCGGACAGGTCTCCCCCTGAGCGAGCATGGCTGCCACCTCCTACCGGTTCCCCCCTATGAGAGTTAAGGCGATCTCGCAGGTCGCCCGTCGGGGTGGCTTGAGGACTTTGCGCTGAGCTTAAGCGTTGACGCAGGTCTCCACCAGAAAGGTCACTCCGGCGACTGCCGGTCCAGTAGCTCCCGTTAGATAAGCTTGGAGTCTGCCTCTGGGGGTGAGGATTCAGGCTCTCTCAGGCGCCCTCCTACATCGGGAAGGTCTTGCGGATGGTGGGTTTCTCCTACTGCTTCCATAAGCTAGAATATCTCGGATAGGCCGAGGAGGAGACGGATATCTTATTGGTGACGGAGGATGCCTGACCGGAGATGCAATCCTAGTTTCGTCAGGGCGGATCAAGTTAGGTGGGGGCCTTTCGGCCCCGCCAACCTGCGGGCTCCGCGCCTGGCGATCTGGACGAGGCGCAGGACGGCTGGTAGGGACGGGCTGGTGCTATGAGCCCTCCCCGGATCTCCTTCTAGAATTCCCTCGAGCCCTCCTGGGCGCGCTCGAGGCTGGTAGTGAGCTGGGAGTTGAAGTTCGGACCTAGCGACTATACTGTTGTTTGGCTCTGGGTATTTCTTTGAAGTTTGCCTCTCGACGGTGCGATGAAGGAGTAGAGTTGGACGTCGAAGGTCTGTCCAAGCGGCTAGGCCTGGACCGATTACCCCGGCGGGACTTACGAGTCTCGCCTTGCCTCTTTCCGACGTTAGCGTCGGTTGTAAGAGGGGGTAGTCGGGCCAACACCTCCTTAATCTGCTGACTAGCTTTCGCCAGTTGGCTCCTCATCTGAGCGCTCTCCATCTCTACCGCCGTGTAAAAATCCGGGTTCGGATTAGGTGGCCGGGGTGCCGAACTTCCAGTGTCATCCTGGCCTACCGGCTGCTTGCCCGGCCGCTGCTGGACTTTAGGATTTTTCTCACCGGAGATGGCGACATGATGAGCCTCCTGCCCATCATGTTGTTCCGCCTCGTTACCGTGTCTTGATCGAGTGGTCACCATAGTTGGATGTTTGCGATAGCACCAATCTAACTAGCTCTCAACGAAAGCACCAAAATGTTGACGCGGTTCTTCACCAACAAGTAATTAAGAAAATAAGAGAAAGAGATTAGTGCTTAATACTGAACCGAAATAGATAAATGATCTTTTTATGGACTGATGACACAACTGTGTTTTTAGGTGGTTCAAAGGTTAAAATCCTTCTACTCCACCAGCCAATATTATTGTTATATGCCTGGTATTCTTTACAGGGTATTTCCTTACACAATAGAATCCAACCCCTTGCAACCCCCAGGGTCTCCATATTTATAGGAGAGGGCACCTGGAAGTTGGTAAGAGGGGTCATCCCGTGACCTTCTTACCCATCATGTCACTTCTGTGACATTCATGATTAATTCCTAAACCCTGAAAAATGAAGTGTGGTCTAATCAATAGGTAAGGGGGATAATGGGCCGCACGGCCCAACCCAGTCGTGGGTGTCTAAATATGCACGTTCATGCTGCGTGTCCGAGAATTCAGGGATATATCAGACACGTGATGTCTGATATATGCACGTTTACATTGCGTGGTTGACTTTATAAAAGGTCATAGCTTCCAACTCCAGTTCATACCCCGAGCTGGATGCCCTCTCGACCTACGGCCTTCATAGTCCTGACTCGGCCCTTGAGTAATCTTGACGAACCTTTTGGTTACCTCAAGCTAAAGAGGTAGGACCTGACGACGGAAGCTCCAGTCATGGGGTATCCACGTGGCTGATATAATTAGGCCACATCTCAGCTCGCTAATAGCCCACTGGAAAATCAGGGCGTACAATGGTCATGCGGTAGGTTATTTTAGTGACTAGTTCATCAAAAACCTATCTTGTTAAGCTAGTGAAATGATCACTTATTTATAAAGCTTAGGTGACCCTATCGTCACATGGCTGATGGGAACGGAACCCACCTTAGTGACTTTTACAACTATCACTCCTCTATTTTGGACTGAAAGTCCTGAATGATTATTACGATCATTGTTGATATTATATTCATGCAATATTGTGTTTTCTTGCCGGGCTTTGGCTCATGGGTGTTATGTGGTGCAGGTAAAGGGAAAGAAAAGCTCACCCAGCCTTGAGTGGAGAGCTTAGGTGGTGATGTGTACATATGCGGCCGTTTGATCACCACGGCCAAGGAGTTCTCAGAGGAACTAGGGGGTTTACCCTATTTTTGCCGCTTAGGTCGGCGGGTTGTATAATGACCATTTTGAGTTGTAAATAACTTGTAAATGTTTTGATGAGCCCATGAACAGTTTTATGTTTTAAATAAAATATATCCTTTCCTTTTGATTGGTTTTCCACCTTAACCTATTAATAACACCTAGAAGCACGTTTTTAACCAAAGAACTCGGGTAGCGAGTTAAATTCACGGTTCAACGTTCACCGTAACAGTCTTGGGGTAGCCAGGGAGTTACAACTTGGTATCAGAGCATGCCAAGGTTAGGGTTCCTGTAGACTGGTTGGGCATGTACACTCATCACTGAATACAAGCTCGACTCATGGTTTTGTAACTATTTATGTGGTTATATGTTTAACTGCTTAAATATATTATAAATGATTTACTTGTATACATGAGACACCATGTTAAACTTGTGCCCTGAATATTACATCTTCAGCAACCGTGTGCTAAATAGTACTGAAATTGCTGGAACATACTTATTAATATTTGTTGATTGTGAATTATTATCTGATACATGCTAAGTGTTAAATGATATGACCATGTATCTATTTGTATATTTGTATGACTGTGGAATATGATAATTGTCTGCTTGTTCTTGGATTGTAAGGCGGCAAGAGGTTTAGTTATCACTACCTGGCTGGTCGTATTGACTATTGTTTCAGCAAGGTATAAGTTGATAAGAATGAATTTGGGGCAGATAGATACATCAGCTGGCCAGAGTGATCAAGGCCAGAATAATAATAATCAGGGTCAAGAGAATGACCAGGGATAGATTCCACAGTCAGCTCCTGCAAACTGGCAGCAGTTGTTTAATGATCTGCAGGCTATAGTGTTGAGGTAGGGAGAAGAACTCCGCCTCCTGAGACAACAGCAAGCTCCTGCAGTAGCCAGTGTATCTGAGGCACCTCCTGTATCGGTGCCAGCAACTGAGCAGCTGCCTGAGGTTAGTAATAAATGAGAGCCTCTCTATGAAAGGTTCAGGAAGCAGCAACTCCAATTTTTTAGGGCAGTGCAGACCCTGCTAAAGCTGAGCAGTGGATGAGCATGATTACCACCATCCTGGACTTCATGAGGGTGACATGCAATGAGAGGGTGGCATGTGCCACTTATATGTTTTGGGAGGATGCCCGAATTTGGTGGGAAGTTATATCCAAGACCAGAAACATCAATGCCTTAAGTTGGGAAGAGTTTCAGACTCTGTTCAATGAGAAATACTATAATGATGCCACCAGGGCAGCAAAAGCTGATGAGTTGATCAGGTTTACTTCAGGGAAATTTATCAGTGACTGAGTATGCTCTGAAGTTTGATCGTTTGGAAAAGTTATCCATGGAGCTGGTGCCCACTGATGGGACCAGGAGGGAGAGATTTCTCCAGGGGCTACAGCCTATACTAGCTCGAGATGTTCGCATTACCATTGTGGCTGGAGTTACTACTTATGCATAGGTGGTCGAAAAGGCACTCACAGCTGAGAGTGCAGAGAACAAGATCTGGCGAGATAGTGCATCCAGAAAGGAGTTCAGGAGGACAAGTCCTCCATTTGTGGGTTCTGGTAGGGGAGGAGGCCCCAGTGATCAGAAGAGGAAGGTTCTTGACACCTTCCCAGTTCCAGGTCCTGATAGGCGGCCCCGTGGTGTTTCAACGGGTCGTCCAGGTGGTAATGAAGCCTGGAAGTCTTATCCTGAATGCCCTAGGTGCACGAGGCACCATTTGGGAGAGTGTAGGGCAAGGGCCTGCTTCTCATGTGGAGCAGTGGGTCATCTTAAGAAGGACTGCCCTAAGGCAAGAAAAGAGGAACCCAGGAAAGCGGACAGCTCGGCCCTAGCTCGAGTGTTCGCATTGACACAAGCAGAAGCTGAGGCTTCTCCCTTAGTAGTTACAAGTCAGCTTTTTAGTGCTAGAACCCCTTATACTGTTTTGATTGATTCTGGTGCTACACATTCTTTTGTTGCTAGTAGAATTATTGATAGACTGTGTAGACCCTGTGATTTTTATGCTGTGGGGTTTGGAACTTTGTTACCCACTGGGGAATTAGGGGTATCCAGGAGATGGGTCAGATCTTTGCCAGTGACAGTGGAGGGCAGAGAGTTGTCAATGGATTTGATAGAGTTGGTTATGACTGACTTCGACATGATTTTGTGTATGGACTGGTTAGTGAAGTATGGGGAAACCATTGATTGCAGGAGGAAGATGGTTACCTTTAAGCCTGAAGGTGAGGATCCTTTTGTGTTTGTTGGTACTGCGCATGGACCTCGCATACCTATGATTTCTATTTTGAGGGCTAGAGATCTATTGCAAGGAGGTTGCATTGGATTCTTAGCCAGTGTGGTTGACACCACTCAGGTCATGCCAGTGAGACCAGATTAGTCTGTGAGTTCTTGGACGTGTTTCCAGAAGATTTGCTAGGGCTGCCACCACATAGAGAGATAGAGTTCGTGATAGAACTGGCACCAGGGACGGAGCCAGTGTCTAGAGCACCTTACAGAATGGCCCCAGCTGAGTTGAAAGAATTGAAATTACAGTTGCAAGAGCTATTGGATTTGGGTTTTATCAGACCTAGTTTCTCACCTTGGGGAGCACTAGTTTTGTTTGTAAAGAAGAAAGATGGTTCTCTGAGGATGTGTATTGATTACAGAGAACTGAATAAGTTAACAATCAAGAACAAGTATCCTTTGCCAAGGACAGATGATCTGTTTGATCAGTTGCAAGGTAAAAAGGTTTTCTCAAAGATCGACCTTCGTTCTGGTTATCATCAATTGAGGGTCAATGAGGGAGATATACCGAAGACTGCTTTTCATACTAGGTATGGGCATTATGAGTTCTTAGTCATGTCTTTTGGATTTACTAATGCCCAGCCTGCTTTTATGGATTTGATGAACAAAGTGTTCAAGGATTATCTGGATCAGTTTGTGATCGTCTTCATTGATGATATCCTGGTTTATTCACAGTCAGAGTCAGAGCATGAGCAGCATCTGAGGTTGGTTCTACAGAGATTGAGGGAACACAAACTGTTTGCAAAGTTCAAGAAATGTGAGTTCTGGTTCTCTTAGTTATCTTTTCTTGGGCACATTGTCAGTAAGGAGGGGATTAAGGTAGATCCAGCAAAGATTGAGGCAGTCAGAGATTGGCCAAGGCCAAAGAATGCTTCTGAGGTTAGAAGTTTCCTTAGATTGGCAGGTTATTATATGCATTTTGTGGAAGGGTTCTCAAAGATTGCTACTTCGTTGACTGAGCTGACGTGCAAGAATCAGAAATTTGTGTGGTTAGACAAGTGTGAGAACAACTTCCAGGAACTAAAGCAGAGATTGATTACAGCTCCGATTCTAAGTCTTCCAACAGACCAGGAGAAGTTTGTGATTTATTGTGATGCTTCTCATCAGGGTTTGGGCTGTGTTCTGATGCAGTCAGAGAAGGTAATTGCTTATGCTTCACATCAGTTGAAGGAGTATGAAAAGAGATATCGCACTCATGATTTGGAGTTGGCGGCTGTAGTCTTTGCTTTAAAGGTATGAAGGCATTACCTTTATGGGGAGAAGTGTGAGATCTATACAGACCATAAGAGCCTGAAATACTTCTTCATACAGAAAGATTTGAATATGAGACAAAGGCGTTGGCTGGAGTTAGTAAAATATTATGACTGTGAGATTTTGTATCATCCAGGAAAGGCCAACGTGGTAGCTGATGCTTTAAGCCGGAAGGGTTCGGGACAGATTTACGGTGCAAGGCTGATAGCCAGAGAGTTAGCAGATGATATGACCAGAGCGGGTATAGAGTTACTGGTGGGCCAGTTGGCCAATATTACGCTACAGTCTACGCTGTTGGAGAGAATCAAGGTGGGTCAGTTGAGTGATCCCCAGCTGATCAAGATCAGAGAAGATGTTTTGGCTGGAGCATCCAGAGATTATACAGTGTCTGATTTAGGCTTGCTGTGATACAAGGGGCAGATATGTATTCCGTTAGACACTAGATTGAGGCGAAAGATTATGGATGAATCTCATACTACACCTTACTCTTTGCATCCAGGCACCATGAAGATGTATCAGGATGTGAGATCGTTGTATTGGTGGCCGGGGATGAAGAAGGATGTAGTGGAATATGTGGCTAAGTGCTTGACATGTTAGCAGGTCAAGGCTGAGCATCAGAGGCAGGCAGGGTTACTGCAGCCTCTGGATATCCCGAAGTGAAAATGGGAGGACATCACGATGGATTTCGTGGTGGGGTTACCCAGGACTGTTGGTCAACATGATTCTATTTGGGTTATAGTGGATCGCTATACCAAGTCAGCTCATTTCTTTCCAGTGAGGACTACATATACAGTTGACCAGTATGCAGATCTCTATGTGAGAGAGATCGTGCGCCTCCATGTGGCGCCGAGGTCGATCGTGTCAGATCGGGACCCCACTTTTACTTTTAAGTTCTGGGGAAGTTTACAGAAGGCCATGGGAACACAATTGAAGTTCAGTACTGCTTATCATCCTCAGACAGATGGGCAATCTGATAGGATGATCCAAATATTGGAAGACATGCTGTGAGCATGTGTACTGGACTTTGGTGGATCTTGGAGTAAGTATCTGCCTTTGATAGAGTTTTCCTACAACAACAGTTATCAGTCTACCATTGGAGTTGCACCTTATGAGATGTTGTATGGTAGGAAGTGCAGATCTCCCATTCATTGGGATGAGACAGGTGAAAGGAGATACTTAGGTCCTGAGGCAATTCAGAGGACAGTGAGGCCATTGAGAAGATTAGAGCTCGGATGCTCACTTCTCAAAGTAGACAGAAGAGTTATGCAGATCCCAAGCGCGGGAACGTGGAGTTCCAAGTGGGGGACAATGTCTTCCTTAGAGTCTCGCCATGGAAAGAGGTGAGAAGGTTTGGGAAGAAGGGCAAGCTGAGCCCTAGGTTTGTAGGTCCATTTGAGATCTTGGAGAGGATTGGTCAGGTGGCTTATAGGTTGGCCTTGCCTCCGACGTTGTTAGCCGTGCATAACATGTTTCACATTTCTGCTCTTCAGAGGTATGTATCTGATGTGACTCATGTTTTGAGCTATGAACATCTGGAGCTTGAGGCAGATCTCTCCTTTGAAGAGCAGCCAGTCCAGATACTTGACAGAAAGGACAAGGTCCTCAAGAATAAGACGATACCTTTGGTTAAGGTATTGTGGAGGAACAGCAAGGTCGAGGAAGCGACCTGGGAGATGGAGTCAGATATGCAGAGTCAGTATCCCAAGTTGTTCAGGAAAATTTTGAGGATGAAATTTCTGTAAGGAGGGGATAGTTGTAATGCCCCAAAATCCCTAATGCGGTTTAATGGTTGGATTAGTAGGTCGGGAGGGCCATAATTGTTTTATTATGCCATTAAACTATTCTATGCACGTTTATGCGAATTATATTATAATATGATGTTAAATGCATGCATGTGGGTCCACATTTCATGACAGGGGTATTTTGGTAATTTGGCACGTTGAGAGCGTAATTGTATATTTGTATGCATGTCAGTGATATATTGTTGAGGCCACATTATAATGTGGATTTTTTCGAGCTATTCGGCATGAGACGATCTTTGAATATTAAGTAGCGGTTTAGTCATAACGGGATTAAGTTCGAGGCTAGGGGTGAGTCTCGTGGTGTTTTAATGATTAGAACGTTGCCGAGAATTAAAGGGTATCAGGATATGAATTATTGGTATTTGAGAATATCGAGAACAGGGGGAATTGGAGAGTGTTAATTATGATTAACAAAATAGGTGGAAAATATCGATTTTACCCTTGGGAGTCTTTAGAAACCTTTATTTGACCTAGGGGTATTTTAGTCTTTTCACCCCTAGGATAGATTTAAGCCATGAAGGCTGTGGAAGCTTGAAGAAAACAGAGTATAGAAAATTTCCTCCCGTACACCATTTCTCTTCATTTTTCTCTTTGGATTTTTGAGCCTAACTTGAGGATCAAGCTTGGGAAGTAAGTCTTAAGGGCTTGGGAGTGTGTTCCACCATTGAAGAGCATCATAATCTGAGCTTGAGGTAAGAAATCATCCATGAACTTTAAGCTTTGCTCTGTTTTTCTTATAGTTTTCAGCTTATGGATTTTGATGTGGATAGTTGGGAATTAGTGGAAGTTTTTGAGTTTGGTTGCTTGGGTTTTGATGAGGGTGTGATGTAGATGAAGTTTGGGGTTTGAATTGGATGTGTTTGGTAAAGTTTGGGATTGGTTTGAAGGCTTAGATTTCAGGGGAAATCGCAAAGAAGGAAACCAAAAAAATTTATGGTCTGAAGTTGGCGTCCCAGCGCTATGCAGGGCAGGGACTTGGGCCTCTCTGCCTTGGGACAGCGCCCCAGCGCTAGGCCAATTCCAGCAAATCTCATTTTTAAGGCTCGGGATGGTTTTTAAGGCTCGGGGGTTGGTTCCTTTACCCCATTTGAGTAGATTGAGAGTCGCGAGAGTGCGAGATTGATCCCGAGAGTGTGTTTTAGATTGTGAACCATTTATTTACTTTATTAATGGATTCCAATTGGTTATGACTAGGTGACCGCTAAGGAACTAAAAGACAGATCGTTCTCAAGGGTCGTTCTTTTATTATTTCTCGCTCAAACTCGAGGTAAGAAACATGCACCTTGTGTATATGACATGCGTGGTTGTTGTTGAGGCATGTTGGTTATTAAATGTGGACATTTATTGTATATTAAATGCTTAGCAAATCTCGCTTACTTGTGCATGGCACTGACTATTCAGAATCGACACTGGTCGCGTATTACTGACCTGGGAGTCAGGAACGGCATATCGTCATGAACGCAGAGCCGATAAAAGATTAGATCTAATCGATATCATCGTTGAATGACTCTAGGAGCATTAATGCTGGACCGACCCTAAGGTCGATGAAAATTATAAGCGCTTGACTAGTCTAAGACTAGTTACTCAGAGCCAGGGCCTAAGGTCTAGGGGACTGTTTGTCACGTGGCTAGGGAGCGGAATCCCATGGTTGTGACTCTATGGTCATGCGGTAGGTTATTTTGGTGACTAGTTCATCAAACACCTATCTTGTTAAGCTAGTGAAAGGATCACTTATTTATAAAGCCCAGGTGACCTTATCGTCACATGGCTAATGGGAACGGAACCCACCTTAGTGACTTTTACAACTGTCACTCCTCTATTTTGGACTGAAAGTCCTGAATGATTATTACGATCATTGTTGGTATTATATTCATGCAATATTGTGTTTTCTTGTTGGGCTTTGGCTCATGGGTGCTATGTGGTGTAGGTAAAGGAAAAGAAAAACTCACCCAGCCTTGAGTGGAGAGCTTAGGTGGTGATGTGTACATATGCGGCTGCTTGACCACCACAGCCAAGGAGTTCTCAGAGGAACTAGGGGGTTTACCCTATTTTTTCCGCTTAGGTCGGCGGGTTGTAAAGTTCAAACTGTAATGACCATTTTGAGTTATAAATAACTTGTAAATGTTTTGATGGGCCCATGAACAGTTTTATGTTTTAAATAAAATATATCATTTCCTTTTTATTGGTTTTCCACCTTAACCTATTAATAACACCTAGAAGCACGTTTTTAACCAAAGAACTCGGGTAGCGAGTTAAATTCACGGTTCAACGTTCACCGTAACGGTCTTGGGGTAGCCAGGGCATTACAACCATCATTCGATCCTCTATAGATGATCTACTAATGAAACGGGTGAAAATTACCATTTTACCCCTCTTTGGTATTTTATCCCTAACTCCCACTAAGTTTCTTGTAAATAATATTTTCGTAAACTTAATTACAGAAATGAGTACTCTATCATTAACACTTGAACCAAGCTATGAGGAAACCATCGTTTCACTTCTTAAACAAAATCTATAGATTTCATGTCTATGATAAATACTTCACCTTAATTATACTACAAAATCTCCAATATGTAAGTATGAGCTAGTGGATAGAGAAGCTAGTAACGAAAAAATCAAAAGGCTTGAATAATACAATTAGCACAATATTAATCAAACATATGGTCAACGTTATGATATGATTAGATTAGATATTAACGATACTTACTTATCTTATCAACAATCAATATCGGTCCAATCCATTGTAACAAAATACATCTGATCTTATCTACTTGGTCAATGCATTGGATAAAACATCACACCTCGAATGTGTAAGTAGATCATATCATAAGTTACCATATCAGTGAAAATCCAATGCACTGACTTAATCTTAGGATTCGTTCTTTTAAACATATAATTACAATTATAATCCACTGTGACCTAGTCATTATAATTGTAATTATTTATATGTTCGAGATTTTATAAATGTTTGTATTATTCCAATAATCATGTAATAAAACAAGCAAGCAACACATTTGTCAAACTAAATTATTTCTACTTCTTTTATTGAAAATATAAAATCGCGTTACATGTCCGACATGGTTTTATAAGGGCATAAAACTCCCACTTGCCCTTTTAAAATAAATGAGCCGTGTTTCTCAAAACCATTCATTCTATATGTTTCACAATTATGCTCTCTGCTTATATCTTCGTAAATGGATATGAAATATTGTCTTCCAATTCTATCTTCATCATCTTCACATCACGCCTTCGCCACACATCTATGATAATGTGGTACTTTCTCTTTATATGCTTTGCTCTTTTCTGGCTTCGAGGTTCTTTTGAATTCGCTATAGCCTCATTATTGTTAATAGAAAAAATGAGTGGTTTATCCATTTTTGGAATAACACCGAGATCCGTATATAACTTCCTTAGCCTGACTATTTCCTTAGCCATCACAGACGCAACTATGTACTCAGACTCCAAGGTGGAATCTGAAATGGCAGATAGCCTAATGCTTCTCCAAACCACAGCTACTGAGATGGCAAAAAACTTATCGCTTCTTAAAATCATAGCTCCACCCCTAAGAGTAAACACTGTTTTCAGAAGTAGACTTCATGCCTTCAAAATCAGTCTAAAATCTGTATCTATGTTGCCTAACAGGTTCAAAGATCCACCTGAATAGACTAACATATAGTCTATAGTCCATCTAAGATACTGACCATATCTATTGTTCATTTTCAAGGTTCCACTGACACTTGCTCACCACTCCCACTGCATAGCATATCTCCAGTCACATCACACAACATAGCATGCATTAGACTTCTAATTGTAAATGCATAAGGAATTCATTTAATCTTTTCTTTCACTTGAGGAGTTTGTGGAGACTACTGCTTAGAAAAATAAATTTCATGTCAAGACGCTAAACATCCTTTCACATAATTTGTTACAGAGTAATGCCCAAGCACCTCACCTAAGTAGGTCGTTTGAGTTAGTGCCATACTTCAGTTCTTTCTATCCCTGATGATCTGGATACCAAGAACATGACTTGCTACAACAAAATCTAGAATTTTTTTTCCAACCAGTTCTTTATGTCTGATAATTTCTTGACATTGTTTCCAATGAGTAAGATATCAGCTACATAATGGATTAAGAACACCACAATGTCTTTTTCCCTAAGTTGGTTAAACACAAGGCTCAACTAGATTTTGTTCAAAACCATAGGTCTTAATGTTTCCATTAAACCTTAAGTTCCAAGAGCGTGAAGCTTGTTTAAGTCCATAGATTGACCTACTCAACTTGCCGACTTTTCTGTCTAGCTACTTTAAATCCTTATGATTGATCTATGTTAATGGTATCATCAAGATGGCCATTAAAAATTCTTCTTTAGTGTCCATTTGACTTATCTCTTAATCAAGAGTTATGGCTATGAATAAGAGTATACTAAATGAATTTTAACATGGCTACCGGAGAAAAAGTTTTCTCTAAGTCAACTTTCTCTCTCTGCCGCGAGCCGAACCTTAGATGTCTCGACCTTTCCATCAACTCCTATTTTATTCTTATAGATCCACTTACATCTCATAGGTTGGCGCATCTACAAGATCTCAAACAAATTTAGAGTAGTTAGACTCAATTTTCTGGTACTTGGCTTCGAGCCAAAGATCTCTTTTAGACCTACCCATTGCCTGATTAAAGGCCAATAGATCATTGTTACTTGTGTCCCCAACCAGCTTGTGGGTTTCACTATCCATCTCATAGGTATCGGGTTCCGAGAAACCTTCTTACTACAACGAGGCACCATAACTTTTTGACTTGGATTAGTGGTTTTTAAATCTACCTTATTTTCATCGACGTGCGTTTGTGATAATGGAACAATAGTTTATCGTTTTCATCTAATACTATTTTGCTACGAGGCTTGAAATTCATTATGTAGTCATTATCCAGAAAAGCAGCGTTTGTAGAGCCAAACACTTTCTTTTCTACTGGATTTAAAAAAAAAAAAAGACAACCCTAAGTACCTTTAGGATAGCCAAAAAACAAGCAAACCTCAGTTCGTTGTTCTAGCTTTTCTACTTTTTCCTTGGGACATGAGTAAGACACCCCCCGACTTCCATAATGATGTAAACCAGGTTCACGACCATTCCATAAATCTAGTGGTATCTTGGAGACATCTTTGAGAAGGTACAACATTTAAAAAATGTCACATGCGGTCTAGGTAGTATGTCTCCAGAAAATATTTGAGTAAGAAGTCGATAGAGTTGAATAGCTTATTATAGAACACACATTTTCATAAACGCACAATTCATGCCGCTCAGCAACACCGTTCTATTGCGAAGTCCCTGGGGCCGTTGCTTTAGACAATTCTCCAAGTTCAATTAAATATTCTGATTATCCAAATATCCTCCACCCCTATCAGATCGCAAGATCGTTAACGTTATACCTAATTTGGTTTTAAAGCCATAACAATGAATTCTTTGAACTTCTTAACAAATTCTTAGAATTCCTATGCTTTAGGTACTTACATGAGTCTCTAGAGCAATCGTCAATGAAGGTTATGAAACACTCAAAGCCACCCCTCGCTTGGACATTCATTTGTCCCCAGACATCTGAATATACTAGCCCTAGTGGTTCTTTGGGCATTTCTCCTATCACAGAGAATGAACACTTTGTCATTTTTCCCTCGAGGCTAGATTCACAAACAGGTAGGTCACCCTAGGTGAGTTCCCTCAAAGGCCCAGCCTTTGTTAGTCTTGGAATCCTATCATAGTAAATATGACCAAAGTGATGATGCCAAAGGTACGTCATTTCTAACGTTATTGACCTTTTGTCGATTAACGGTCCTAAGTTTAGCTATCTTAAAAAACTCATTATTTAGTACATAGGGTTCGTTTGGTTGCAATAGATATAGCCCATTTTCCATACATCTACCGCACAATTCGCATCCATTTGAAGAAATATGATTTTATTACTTGTTAAAGTAACTACAAATTGTTGTTGATGTGATAAGGAAAACTGAAATTAAATTTTCCATTGAAAATCGAAATAAAATAAACATCGTCTTAAAATAATATATTTATTTCCAAAATTCATTCAAGCATATCCTTTTGCCTTGTCTGATACGAATAACCCTTGTCAGATTCCAAGCTTTCGCTTTTCATCCTTCACGGATTTCCTAATGCTAGAAAGTTAAAAGTACATGCATGTTTAGTAGATCATGATTCAACAATCTAAAACCGAAGAATCATCATCTAAAATCACATGCATCCAAGAAAAATATTTCATTATCTTGGGTTCCATATGCCTTGAGTATCGGGCAATCTTGTCCCAATTCCCAGTCTCCTTGTAGTTGGAAACACTCTCCTTTTTTGTACTTATAATCAGGCCTTGCTCCAAGATGCTTTGCAGAATTTGGTGCCTTGCCAGTGAGCTTCTTGTTCTTTTTGTTTGAATTTCTTCCTCATTTTCTCTTCGAAGAAGAAGCTTAAGGCAACTTGTCCTTGAGCATGTTTGGTAGTATTAGCCTTCTTTCCTTTGCTTGATCCACCATCAACAATCATCTTTGAAGGATTTGGTGATCATTGCATAGGAAAAATAGGAATATCCTTGATTATCATGAACTCGATGTTGTCCATAATCAACATCATGTTTATGTTGGACAAACATTTCATGAGATTCTCACCATAGAGTAACCTTTTAGAGATTAGAGAGAGTATGAGGTGTGAAGCATAGAGCTACGATTATTAACTAAGTAGAAATTAACAGATTGCTTGACAAACATTTATTCATCAAAGTTTTTGAAATAGCATAACATTCAAAATGTTCTGAAATAAGACAAATACTAAAGCACTTATCTTCTATTTCTTAGGTACTTTAACTAGCCATGAATCCATGTGTCCCGTTAGCACGAGAGTCACAATTATTCACTTAGTTAAATAGAGAAACATCTCAATTAATAAAATGTCCTAGACTTTTATTAACCACCTATCCATCCGATCAAAGTAACGAAAACTCATGGGTTCTAGTAGGCGAGAGTCACAAATATTTCTTACTTTATGAGTTTGACCCACATTTTTTATTATTATAGACTTAATTTCTATTGTCACCATAGGGATAAGTCTGTAGAAGGTTCATCTATAACCATATTGTAACGCCCTACTAATCCAGGGCCATTACACTGTGTAATTAAAATAGTGCTTAACTCGCTAAACGAGTCATTTGGACTTAAAACGTATAATTAAAAACTAACTCAAGGATTAGGTATTAAAAATTTCAGTCAGGCAGTAATCATTAAAAAGGTTTAACTCTGAACACGGGATCTCAAAAGATTTTATAAACCGATGCATAAACAACGTAGAAACAAAAAGGCCAGCCCAGGCGGCAAAATCAGGGTTCAACCCTAGTTCCAAAAAATATCGACAATGGCGGTCAAGCAGGCCACATATTTACACTCCGCCCCTGAAGCCCTCGAACTCATGGCTGGTCCAACTTTTCCTTGTCCTTACCTGCACCACTAGCACCCGTGAGCCAAGGCTCAACAAGAAAACATAAACAAATTCATAAACGGTTATTCCACATATTACTAATCCTAAATAGCATGCTTAGCAGTTATAATCGATACTCAGGCATGTATTTAGTCCATCTCAGCTTCCATAGAGCCACATGGATACCCATAGCACTATTTCCCTTGGAAACGACTATGGAGTCGGTCAAGCGTGTACCACGTTCCATGTTCCGAGCAGGTATAGAGTCGTGCAAGCATATACCACGCTTCCTGGTTGTCCCAACCATAATGGCTTGTGTTTCGCACGCTAGCACCGCCGACAACTTATAGGCCGAGCTTCCATGTTGGCCCTACCATTTTTAGCTTTCGTTTAGCACGCTATGGCTGTCCTCGACTTATAAGTCGAGCTTCTCTATTGGCTCTGCCAGTTTGTCCTGCGTTTAGCACACTAAACTCTAACATTGTTAAATCAACGGTGGAGATCGAATTCAAATTTTAAAAACTCATTATTAAATCTTTTAATATTTTATTCTTTTGAAAAGTACCAACTTAGGTCTGTCAAATTATTAAAATAATCAATAAACCATAGTTTATAATTTTCCTATTAATTCTAACATTACCATTGAAAAGTAATCCAAAAATTAGAATTAATTTGTTTATAATCAATTATTAGGTCAAACTAAAAGATTAACCAAATACAATTAAGTCCTACTTAGGTAAATGAGCCTTAACAATTCGAGCTTGCATAGAGGAGTGTTGGGTTTAGTATGTCGTACCAACTACTAAGGCTCCCTAACTTCCACACAAATCCCAAAAAGACATGAATTTGAACCTTCATTTTATTAATTGTTATTCAATTGATTAGGCCCAATCTAACAATGCAAAGCAAATGGGCCTTCACAGGTGGAATCACCCACAAGAGAGGAATTTAAACTTTAACTGTTCAATTTGGCCCAAATAAAACATATCAAGATCCTGGGCCGTTTTATTTGACATTTTTCCCACTATCTAAAATAATGGGCCATTACTATAAGCCCATCATCTAAGCAAAAATTTGAAAAAAATACAATTATAATGATGCATGACATGTTAACTAATTGGACAAGTCTAGCATACAATCTATATGACATGTTACTAGTTTATGCATGTGCATAGTTATCACCAAAATAAATGGATAGCTAAAAAAAATTAATCAATCAATCTCATGAAATTAATCACTATTAATTTTAATTCAATCAATATTCAAAAAATTAATCAAATAAAAATTAATTCAATTGTTCCCATTTGCACAAAAAAAATACTTTATTCTCTTTTTAGAAAAAAAATTACAAAAACAAATATTTACTTGCACAAAAATGTACCATTTATTAAGGAATTAAAGATACAAATCCAAAATAAATATATATATATATATTAATTACCACACATATATAAAAATATGTTAACAAATGTTGACTGCCTTTTTCGCTATCAACCTAATCTAAGAACTTGATAGAAAATAGAAAAAAATAACACATACGTGGTTCAGGCTATAAAAGAGTCATAGTCCACGAGTCTTTGGTATTAGTGAGTTTGAAGCTTGTACAAACTTCAATGGAGTCTCAGGTAGTGTATATATTGCTCTCAGTTTACAATGCTTAACTAGCCAATGTTTTGAACCATTTACAAGAGATATCCTAACCCAATTTATAGGGGTTTGGGTCATTAATATCTTTAATGGAAAATTAATACAACATTCTCCATTATTTGGGGATTAAATGTTAATTAATTACAAAGGGATGCACTAATAAAGACCATAGGCCCAGGCAGATTGCACGGGGCCCATTTGTAGAAGGTACCCACCAACCTTACAGGGAACAAGTATCTGACAGTGTCAGGATACGACTGCACATTCGCCCATGTTAGGTGGCGTTGTGGGAAATGTCGATTGTCGAGCGTAAGAACTCAACACCACTACTCGAGGCTCACCAAAATTTGTCAGACGATCTTCTGGTGGGCCACAGTTGCAACGATTGACACCTGGCAACTACTCCAGGTCCAAGGGCAAAAATCCGGAACTTGAGGGATTGGTGAATGAAGAATGCGAGAGGACCATCTGAATGGTCTTCGGGGTGTGGCCTTACTTAGAGACATCCATGCCTTGGAAATATACCACGAGACGTGGCCTTGCTTGGAGACATCCACACCTCGAGGACAGACCTCAGGGCATGGCCTCACTCGGGGACATTCGCGTCAGGCTAGATCATAGTGTTGGGGTGACTTTTACACTCCAAGGAGCTCTACGCGAGTTGTGAGAAACCTTATTAGCACTTGAGGAGCTTAATTAATCATCTAATGACTACCATATGTCCTCTGGTGAAAACATGGACAATATTTTCCCCCCATGTCTTCGCTTGTCTTCGGACAGTGGAGACTTAGACTGAGAAGTAATTCGAAAGGTCTTTGGGGGGAGACATTTGGACTTTTCATGATGTCACACTATTGAAAAGGTAATGCCATGTGTTGACTCCCTATTACTAGGCCCACCAATCTTTGCCATCAATGAGGAGTCCACTTGTAACACCCTACTTATCAGGGACTGTTACGACGTGTGTTTAAAATAGTGCTAGACTCGCTAAACGAGTAATTTGGACTAAAACATGTGATTAAGTAACTAATAGCTCAGGTATAAAAAAAATTTGTCAAAGGAATAAATATTTAAGATTTAGTCTTTACACGGGATCCCAAAATAGAAGTTTAAAAGTCGTTTACAACTCAAGGATTACAAAATAAGCCGACCTAAGCGGAAAAACATGGTCCAACCCTAGTTCCTCTGCGATATCTCGGTTGTGGCGGTCGAGCAAACTAAATATGTTCACACTACCCTTTATGCTTTCCAACTTATGGCTGGCCAAGCTTCTCCTTACCCTTACCTGCACCACATAGCACCTGTGAGCCAAGGCTCAACAGGAAAACTCAATTAAACAGATTCACATAGTCAACAGAATATAAGCAACATGCTTAGCAGTAATAATTGTAACCAAGCAGACACATTATACAATTATGTGACCACAGAGCCACACAAGTGCGTATTACACTTCTATTTATTCAAGTGACATTTGAGCCAGACAAGTGCATAATACAATCCTAGGGTGGCCTAGCCATAGCAGCCTACGTTCTGCACGCATAGTGCCGACCATGACTTATAAGCTGAGCTTTCCAATCAGGAATAGTCATACATATAATATATTCATCATATAAACAAATACAACGCATTCCAGTATGCTTAATCATATATTCATATGCATAATTATAATCATGCTCAGTAACAGGGGCCCGAGCCCTAACCATATCTACATTTAACAACCGGGCCAAGCCCTAATCACATATCTCATGTATTGGGTGCAGTTTTCTTACTTTGAGCTTCGTGTGAATAAAGAAACGACCCCGAGCGCTATCCCTGACCTGAGCCTTGCGGAAACCCTAGTCACAATACAAGTATATGTTCATTAGGAATCAACCCTAGATCCCGAGTTCCAATCTGAGCTCTAACTCTTAGAACCATTGTTCCCTGTTAACGGGGCGCTAAAAATGTCCCACGAGCCCCCAAGTGAGCTCCCAAACCGGATTCTTAAGCCCCTGGGCCTTACCCTTAAAATTCAAATAAACCACTTTTCGGGGCACCTGGCTACCATCTTCTTTTTACAATCAATGGTTGCCCCATATCTAGCTAACCAGTCCATCCCCAAAATCATGTCAAAGTTGACAACTCTCTGTCATCCACTGTCACTGGTAGTGATCTGACCCATCTCCTGTAAACTACTAACTCCCCTGTGGGTAATAATGTCACGAACCCCACATCATAGTAATCACATGGCCTACACATTCTATCGATATCCCAACTAGAAACAAAAGAGTGTGTAGCACCAAAGTCAATCAGTACAGTATAAGAAGTGCCAACACTAGAAAACTGACCCATCACTACTGAGGGTCTGGCCTCATACTTAACCTGCGTCAGTGCGAACACTCGAGCTGGAGTCGAGCTAACTGCCTTTTTTGGCTCCTTTTTCTTCATTCTTCGGCAGTCTAACTTGAGATGCCCCACGATTCCCCATAAAAAGTAGGCCTTTGCCCAACACTCCCCCATATGACATCTTCTACATTTGGCGAACTATGGATATGTCCTCCAGTTTTCATTGTCGCCCTGGCGGCCAATCTGCACACCATGTGGCCTCTTATCAGGGTTGGAATCCAAAACAACATCAGAGGTCTTCCTTTTCTGGAAACTAGGGCCTCTGCCCCTACCAGATCCTGTAAAGAGAGGTCACATTCTCCTGGTATCCCTTTTGGCCGCGTTCTCGCACCAGATCTTGTTTTTTGCATCCTCTGCAGTAAGGGCTCTCTCTACTACCTGAGCGTATGTCGTCACTCCAGGTACTATAATTCTGACATCCCAGGTGTTGACGGTGAGAACTCATCAACTAAGTTAAGTTAGAAAAATTGCAACGTAGAGATTATCAAAAGAAAAGCTTTAGAAATCTAAGTAGAAACTCCAAGAATAATTGTAGAAGAAAAATGGTGAAATCAGTTTGTATTGATTATGGTGCAATGCTACAGTAATTTTTCCAACCCCCTTCAATGTTGAAGAGGGGTTCCCTTTATAGGGGGCTCTAATGGCCCCTGATACATTGTGGTCCAGGGGACCAGATTGTACATAAGTACACTATCAGGAGAGTGGTATCAGATGTAGTGGTGTTGGCTCTAGTACAAGGTCAGAGTTCGTGGAAACACCTCAGCTTTTGTACTCGATTATGCCTCCACTACTTGCCTTGTATGGGTGTCAGAGATGGGATGGTGAGGATCACAACAGGTACCTCATTTGTACGACCACTACCTGTTTGGCACGAATATTATGTCCGTACTCTGACTCCTTATGACTTTGCATGAATCACTATGAGGCTCCCCCACTTCGTTCTTAAGGGTGTGTTAAAGAGGTCCTTAATCCTTCCTCATGTTAGACCCACAGTAAGAGTGGTGTCCCGTCACCAGTACCTATCTCAAGGGGAGAGATTAGGCCCCTCCAATGAGGCCCACTATGTAGGCAACCCCTAGTGGCACGGATATGACGTGCTGAGGTGGGGGCGTCTCTCGTGAGGCCCCTGGCACAGCTGGTGCGTGGGCGAGACGTCGGTCTCGCGAGGCCCCAGGCGCGACTGGTGCGTGGGCGAAGCGTCAGTTTCGCGAGGCCCCTGACGCGGCTGGTGCGCGGGCGAGGCGCTGGCGACCTGATTGTCTCGCGAGGCCCCTGGCATAGTTGGTGCACAGGCGAGGCGAGGTGATGGCAAGGCGACGGTCTCGCGAGGTCCCCGGGCGCGGCTGGTGCGCGGGCAAGGCGAGGTGCTGGCGAGGCGACGGTCTCGCGAGGCCCCCGGGCGCGGCTGGTGCGCGAGCGAGGCGACAGTCTCGCGAGGCCCCTAGAGCGTGGACGAGGAGAGGTGCTGGTGAGGCGACGGCCTCGCGAGGCCCCTGGCGCGGCTGGTGCGCGGGGCGAGGTGAGGGGCGAGTTGATGGTACGCGGTGAGATAACCTCGCAGGGGTACGAGGCGAGGTGGCCTCACGGAGACCGTGGGCGCGGGGCCACGGGCGAGGTCATGGGCGCGGGGCCACAGGGCGTGAGGCCATGGGCGTGAGGCCATGGGGCACAAGGCCATGGGCGCGAGGGCATGTAGTTAGGCATTTATGGGAGCTTATCACGCGCTCTTGGCCTTTCTATGACTGTTGAATTTTGAGCATCCACACTTGCCCCCCAGTCTAGGAGAGGACCTTTTGGTGCTTTGGTAGACTCTTCTTTTTAACTCTTATAAATAGGCCCCCATGCCAAGTCTATTAGTTACACTCAATCTTCTTAGCTTAGTGGTATTTAGTCTTTTGCTCCTTTCAAGAGGTAAGGGGTTCAATCCCCCACAACCTCACTTTTATTATAGTTTCCCCCTTTTTATATATATAAATATATATTTGGGCTAATTTTTGGTATGTTTATGCCCCTTCATATATTTGAAGGCTAACACATCTTTTCTGTTTATTTTTGCAGACGCGTACTTTCGACCACTTGCCTCTATTTGACCGTGACAGCGCTTTTGGCCCTCGACCTCCTTTTGACCACGACAGCGCTCCATTTTACCTGCTTGAGGTATATTTTCTTTTTCCCTTATGTTCATTGGGTCCAAATTAGCATTACTCGGGATGGGGTACTTTGGCCTGAGCTTGCCGTGAGTTAACCCAGTTGCATGCCCCTTGTTTATAAACTGTAGTGGATCATTTAGGGCGTTTGCATCTAGAGGTTTTAAGCCCATTCCTTTGTGTTTTGTAGCAATCCTCTCATTTATACGTGAACCCTTTTTTGCTTTCGGGACGATGTCTCATGGCCAATGACGGTCCGTTCGGCATACCTTTGGGGGTTGAGTTTGTTGACTTGTCTTCAGACTCAGAGTCCCCTGAGGAAAACCCTTACCAAGACTATGACTCCTTAAGGCAGGCCCGTATCCGTCATCTTGAGCACATGGCTAAACTTAGGCGTAAAATTTGGGTGGTGGAGAGTGAAATTGACTCGGTGTTGAGAGGAGACGGAGCACCTTTCCCCCCTGACCTTAGTGACCATGTAGCGAGCCTTAGGGTGACCCTTTTGGATTTGCAGGGGGAGTTGGAGTTTATGGAGGGACATCTTCCGCCTGAGCCCTCCAGCCCATCCCCGCCTGATGACAGTCATGAGGCCGCTTCTGCTTCTCTTTAGCCCTTAGTTTCGATCTTTCCTAACTTAGCGCTTCCGCAGCCGGTGCCCCGGTGGAAGACTCTTGCAAGGAAGAGAAAATAGAGGGTCAAGTGTTCTGTCTCTTCCTCACCTTTTTCTTTTGGTTTTGCAGATATGCCGAGGGCACGACGACAGGTATCCACCAATGAATCGGACGATGCTCCTTTAATGGCATCCACCCTGGTGTCACATGTGTCAGAAAATAAACTGAGGGAAATTGTGAAGCACTACCGCGTTCCTCCGGAGTACGCCTTATACACTCCTTTGGAGACATGCCGGGATGACTGCCCTAGTCCTGGCTTCGTGGCCCTTAGTGAGCACATCCTGAAGGCGGGTGGTACCATCCCGTTACACCCGTTCTTCGTTGCGGTCCTCAACTACTTTGACCTTGCTCCACTTCAACTGGCACCCAATAGTTGGCTGACCTTGAGCTGCCTTTTTATTGCGTTTGCGGAACTTGTGAAATGTGCTCCTACGATGCTAGAGGTGCATTTCCTATACAATCTCATGCCCTTTCCCAAGTCCAAGGGCTTCTATTACCTGCAAAAAGCCAATAACGAGGTCCCTTTGATAGAGGGCTCAGTGTCCAACCCGGGGTCCTGGAAGCAGGAATTTTTCTTCGTGAAAGGCCCCCTCTCTATTCGCGAGCACTTCCGTGCCACTCCTAGTAAGTACCCTAAGCCACATTTTCTCTCTTCTTCTTTTTGTAATTTATTGTTTCATGACTTATGTTTGTGTCGACCATGGTGTGGATTATGCAGAGCAATTCGCCGAACCCGCAGTTGTTGGGTCGGAAGCGAAAGTTGTGAAGAAGTTTATCAATGCTGACCCTGCTATGAAAAAGGTTGCGTACCTATTCACCATGGAAAATCTGAACCTCCACAAACTGTCCCCAGTCTTAGATCCCAGGTTTCTGTGGACCATCCCTGGGTCCAAGAAGATGAAGGCCGCATCGGCCGAGCCTTGCCCAGATGAAGGTGGGGCTGAGGATGTGCCGGAGGAAGCCTCCCTTGAACGAGGGGGACCTCACCAGCTGTCCTCGTCTCCTGGGGGATGCCCTCCTTTTGTCTCTTTTGACCCGGACATAGCCTCCCAATCCCAAGACCAGCAAGCCATTCCGGGGCGTTTTGTTTGCCCCGACCCCGAGGACTATGACGCTTTCACTCAGGCTCCCCTCGACCCTGGTCCATCGGGGGCTTACTTTGCCAATCTTCCCGCACCCCCTTCTGATCTACCGGGGCCTCACTTTTCCAATTTTCCTGCGCCCCCTCCTATTTCGGCGAGCGGGTCGTCTGTCCTCACCCAGCCAGGTGCCCTTGGCCTGGATGGGGCGCCCTGGGTGAATCGTATGGAGACCTCTTACGGGCGGCGGTACGTCCAAATCGCCTCAGACCTCCCTGAATCTGACTGAAACTGTGACAGTCAGAATCCCGTGATCCGTAAGGGGAAAGACCGGGTAAGCTGTGCAATCCCACATCGCCTGAGGAAGGTCAAGTGTAATGATTCTAAAACTGTGTAGGTATGGGACTACACAGTTGAAGAGGGCTTAAATAGATTGATGGGTACTACCTATATCAGGAAGGTGCATCTTTTTTTCGGTAGCTCATCACTTGAGAACTCCATGGTTAAGCGTGCTTGGCCTGGAGTAATCTAGGGATGGGTGACCTCCTGGGAAGTTTTCCCAGGAAGTGTGCGAGTGAGGACAAAGCACGCTGGAAAGACTTGTCTTGGTTTGTAGGGCTAGTCGTCATTCCAGAAAGCAGCCATAGTGATGTGGGGCGTCACATAATGGTATCAGAGCTTGAGCCTCTGTGTTTATGCATCGTCCTAATTGTACTAGTACCTGTTTAGTAAGCATGCTGGGTACCCTGTTTATGGATATGGAACATGTGATATATGATTGGTGGCATGACTTACTTGCGTTTGACACTGACTAGTCAGGGACCGACTCTAAAGTCGAGAATCAAGCATTGAATGGCACTATGGCATTAATGCTAGACCGACCCTAAGGTTGATGAATCATGCATTGAATGGCTCCATGGCATTAATGCTGGACCGACTCTAAAGTCGAGAATCGCGCATTGAGTGGCTCTAAGGCACTAATGCCAGACCGACCCTAAGGTCGATGATCACGCATTGAATAGCTACATGGCATTAATGTGGGACCGACCCTAAGGTCGAAGAACTTATAAGCGCTTGCCTGGTCTACGACCAGATGACTATAGCCAAGGTATATGACCCCAGTGACCGTTGTCACATGGCTAGGGGACGTTGTCCATAGTTTCGACTCTAGAGTCATGAGGAAGGTTATGTTGGTGACCAATCACCATACACCTGTCCTGAACAAACTTATGAAAGAATCACTTATCAGTTAAGCCCTGGTGACCCTATCGTCACATGGCTTGAGGGAGCGATGCTCATTATTGTGACTTTTGGCTATTGTCACCTATTTGTTTGGACTGATAGTCCTGAATGGTTATTATGACCGTTGTTGATATTATACCATACTTTATTGTGTTTTCTTGCTGGGCTTTGGCTCACGGGTGCTACGTGGTGCAGGTAAAGGCAAGAGGAAGCCGGACCATCCTTGAGTTGGAGAGCTTAGGTGATGACATGTACATATGCAGCTGCTCGTCCGCCACAGTCGAGGTTTAAAGTGGAACTAGGGTTGATACCTGTTTTGCCGCTTAGAACGGCCTGTTGTAAATGTTTTCTGTAATAAGCTTTGAAATTATACTTTCGGGATCCCAATGTAGATATTAAACGTTCTAGTGAAACGTTACATCTTAACCAAAATGTTTAATCCCTAAACCGCTAATCATACTTAGTTACACGTTTTTGGCCAAACGACTCGATTAGCGAGTTTAGCACTGTTTACAAGGCACACCGTAACGGTCCCAGGAGTTGGGGCATTACAGAAACGGTCTTGGGAGTTTTTCTCTATCGGACCTTGGGGAGACCTTGACGTGCACTACCGCTTGGGTGAGTTCATGCATCTTGTGTCGACCTTATTATATATAGATATACATACACATTTTTTTTGTTACTTATCATTGTTGCTGTTATCTTTCTTGTGCAGGCCTATACTGTGGCTCAGCGATTCGCCGACTCGGCTCACAATCTTTCGACGTCGAGTACCGAGAGGGACCGTCTCACGGCACAGGTCCAGGAGCTAGAGAGAGAGCTTGAAGACACCAAGTCTAAGCTAAAAAGGGCTCGGGGAAAATTTTCTGTCTCATCAAAAAGGAAGCAGAAGGCGGTTGCCAAAGCCACGATGATGCACGACAAAGTTACCAGCCTAGAGGGCGAACTCTAAGGGGCCAAGGCTATTGCGGTTGCGTCACAGAAGAGAGTCGCTTCTTTAGAGGCCGAACTCGAGGTTGCTAGGGCCGATGTAGCCGCGTCGCAGGAGAGAGTTGCTTCTTTAGAGGCGAATAGTACAGCTACTGAGTACAGGTCCATAGAGCGCGCCCTTTACGGCGTGTGGAGGCAGGATCCCAACTTTGATTTTTCTTCTTTTGACGAGCATGCCGTTGCTCGGGCAGCTGTGTGGAACGCCCGGGGTAGGAGGCCCTGAGGTTGTTATTTCATAACTTCTGTCAGCTAGCCCGGTGTGGGTGTATGCTCATTTGAGCCTTTGTAATATTATTATGATTATTTTTTTTTTGGTAAATCTTGCCATGTTACCAAGACTCCTTTTTTAATATATACATGTGTGGTTATTTATCTTTTATCCCTCTGTGTTTGAGGTCTTTTTGAGCCTAGATGATGGGGTTTGGTAGGTTCCCCTCTTTTATTCATCAGGCTAGAGGTCCTTTGGAGCCCATGTGAAAGGGTTCAATGGGTCCTTTTTTGGTGCCCCTTGACTATTTCTATAAGGATATTTTGACCCCTTGGGTTCTAGCTATCCTTTTATATATTTTTGCGCGCGCTTATTATTTTTTGCGAGAATCATCCTTATCGTCATTATTCATAGTATTATTTTTGCAAGGGTCTTTTTTAGGACCCTTTTTGGCTAGACGACTTGGTGGCCGCTCTAGGCTTATTGGTGGGTGCTCTCTCTAAGGTCTTTCCTCTTGTGGGAGCATCTGCCTTTATTTGGAAGTGTGTTTTTTTTTTTTTTGTAAGACCTTTTGGCCTCCTTGATGTTCATAAGGGTAGCTAATCCTTGTGAACCCAAGAGATGCCTTGCAAGGTCCTCTCCCTGTTTATAAGGGTTCATCACACACTCTTCTTTTAAAGAATTTTGTTTAAGGCTCTGATGCAAGGGGTCCTTTTTAGGATCCACTTGTTAGAGGGCCCTTTTTAGGATCCTCCTGATAGAGGGTCCCTTTTAGGGTCCTCCTGATAGAGAGTCCTTTTTAGGATCCTGGTGCAAGGGGTCCTTTTTAGGATCCTCCTGTTAGAGAGTCCTTTTTAGGATCCTGGTGCAAGGGGTCCTTTTTAGGATCCTCCTGTTAGAGGGTCCTTTTTAGGATCCTCCTTTTTAGGAGTCCTTTTTAGGTTCCTCTTGTTAGAGGGTCCTTTTTAGGATCCTCCTTTTTAGGAGTCCTTTTTAGGTTCCTCCTGTTAGAGGGTCCTTTCTTGCTTGCTGTATGTTTTTGCCTCCTGTCCTGCCCCCCAAGTGTTTGGTGAAATTTATTTCGGCAGGCACTTTGGCTGATGCTCGCATAGAGAAGAAAAATAACACATGAAGTTGCGAACAGTTTCATTCATAGCATGTGGTTTACAACGTCATATTTAAAAAAGGGTTACATCTAATTGGGAGGTTACCTAGGCAGCCTCTTTGATTCTTACTCACTAAGCTAACATAACAAGGAACAAACTAAACATAGGTCCTCTTTGCACCGGGTGCCGAAGCCTCACTGGTAGCATTTCTCGAGGTGTTCCATAACTCGTGGGTCCAACTCGTGTGGGTCGCGCCTTCATACACAACCATTGCCATCGGCACCGATGGTTTTGTGGCTGTGCGGAGGGACATGTTATAGCATTCCCTCGCTTCCTTCTGCTCCCCTTTCATGCATGCTACTCCCCCAAGGGTTGGGAATTTCATAGCTAGGTGATACACAGAAGTTATCGCCTTCAATTCTCTCAGAGAGGGTCTCCCTAATACCGCGCTGAAGGCTAAGGCACAATCCACCACGACAAAGTTTGCCATTATGGTGGTTTGCCTGGGTTGTTCCCTCATGGTGAGGGCTAATTCAATTGCACCTAGGGGCTATATCGAGTCCCCTGTGAACCCGTAAAGGGAGGAATTGCAGGGTTTCAGGTGTCGGACGCTCAGTCCCATCTTCTCCAAAGCGGGGTGATGCAGGATGTCCACAGAGCTTCCATTATCCACTAGGACCCGATGTACTCTCATGTTCGCAAGCTGGACAGTTAGCACCAGGGGGTCATTATGAGGGAAATGCACCCCCTGCGCGTCTTCTTCAGTGAAAGTTATTAAGTCATTCTCGCCCTTGAAACTCTTCGGGGGGCGTTGCTCCAAACTTAAGACGCACGGTGGTGGACTTCGTCTGGCCTCCTTGGCATATTTGTCTCATCCCTTCCTTGAATCGCCTCCGAATCCTGGTCCTCCAAAGATGGTCCTGACCTCTCCCTGTACTTCTGGGGCCACCTCTCACACCTGCGGCGGGGACGCTCCTTCTTCTGGCCTCTGGTTCTCCTTGCGCACATATCTGCCCAAATGTCCCCTGCGGATGAGCTCCTTGATTTCCACCTTCAAATGGTTGCATTCCGTGGTGGTGTGGCCGATAGCCTTGTGATACTGGCAATACCTGCTGGGGTCTCTTTTAGACCGGTCTTTTTTCATTGGCTGGGGCCTTTTGAAAGGGACTTGGTTTTCGTTCGTAACGAAAATATGCTCTCTTGCATGGGTGAGGTCAGTGTAAAAGGTGTACGGGCCCTGTAGGCGCTCATCAAAGCGTTGATGCTTCCGGGGTCGATCATCTCTCGTTCCCTCATAAACCCCCTTCTTCTTTGCACCGTCTTGGTTTTCTCGGATCGAAGGTTTTGGGGGCGACGGGCCTTTTCCGGCTTTGAGGTTCTCGTGACCATCCTCAACGCAAATGTATTTTTGTGCCCGCTCATAGAAATCATCCAAGCCTGTGACCTCCCTCTTGAGCATGTTATCCCATAACTTTCTTCCTAGGTGTACTCCAGCTGTGATGGCCATTTTCAGCTCTCGGCGGGTCAGGCTCCCTACTTTAGCTGCCTCCATATTGAACCTGTGAATGTAGCTCTTCAGACTCTCGTTTTCTCCTTGCTTCACATTTGCGAAGCTGGTGCCTGGCATCGTGTAGTCTCACACGGCGTGGTGCTGCTGGAGGAATTCATCAGAAAACTGTTGCCAAGATCTGATGGACCCCGGTCTAAGTCTTTTGAACCATTTGTATGCAGGTCCTTTTAATGTGATAGTGAAGCAATGACAACTCGCCCCACTACCAATTCCCCCCAGCTTCATCAGGTCGTTAAAAGTATCTAGATGGTATTTTGGATCTGTGCTTCCTTCGTAGGGGGTCATATGGGGCTCCTTAAAGTTGGTTGGGAACCGGATGGCTTGGATCTCCCTGATGAAGGGTGACTCATGATCGAGCTCTTCCTCAGAAGCTTGACCACCAGAGGCGGTGACGATCTTGCTTCGCAGGCTCCTCATTTCTGTGTTCAGGTCCTGCCTCCTCCTGCTTAGGGAATCTCTCAAAGCGGAAGGGTTAAGATCCCCCTTTCCTTTGCCCTCTCGAGGCGCCATAGGGGGTGTAGTCCTTTTACCTGCCCTCTTCTTGTTGAGCTCCTCCCGTAAGTCTGAGGGAGCTCTCTTTGAGGTGACCTCGTCATCATTGCGAGGGGCAACATTGGTCTTCGGCTCTGGTTTCTAGGCCTGCTTCGGTGGTCCGAGATGTTCGCGTTGCTTAGTTCGGGGGGTGTTACTAGTGGAGAGTCGCATATTTCCATTGTCTACTAGGACAGTGGTTTCTACCTCCCTCTGGTCTCTATCTTTGCGCTTAGGGAGTGTCACATGTGATCTCCCTTGCAACAACCCATTTAGCACTTCTTGCATGTTTTCCAAGGTGGTCTCTAGCCTCTGGTTCTTGCGGTGAAGTTCTCGTATCTCGTCTTCATAGAATTGAGACTTCGAGCTTGAGCTGACGGAGTGGACCCGAGGGTGTTTGTCAGTCCGGCGCTTCGATGGGCCTGATCCTGCCGACAGTCGTTTGGCACCTGCAGCGGCTTTGGAGGCAGGAACTCATCGACGTCCCTTACCGGGGTAGTTGCCGACCTTGGGTGATTCTCCTCAAGTGGGACCGCTGGGGACGAGGCCTCCCTTTCGTCTCTAGGCGCCTCAGGCTCCCTTGGGGCCTCCATCTTTGCAGGTGGAGGAGGATCCCTCATGGAGGCTTTTAGCTGATCTCCGTCAAGGTGGACTTCCACCTCGGGCGGCTCTCTCAACCGTTTCGAACGTCACGGCATTTTTTCTTATCGGAATCGACGGAAGAACAATGACTTGCAATCTATTCTTCCCACAGACGGTGCCAAACTGTTGACGGTGAGAACTCGTCAACTAAGTTAAGTTAGAAAAATTGCAACATAGAGATTATCAAAAGAAAAGCTTTAGAAATCTAAGTAGAAACTCCAAGAATAATTGCAGAAGAAAAATGGTGAAATCAGTTTGTATTGATTATGGTGCAATGCTACAATAATTTTTCCAACCCCCTTCAATGTTGAAGAGGGGTTCCCTTTATAGGGGGCTCTAATGGCCCCTGATACATTGTGGTCCAAGGGACCATATTGTACATAAGTACACTATCAGGAGAGTGGTATCAGATGTAGTGGTGTTGGCTCTAGTACATGGTCAGAGTTCGTGGGAACACCTCAGCTTTTGTACTCGATTATGCCTCCACTACTTGCCTTGTACGGGTGTCAGAGATGGGCTGGTGAAGATCACAATAGGTACCTCATTTGTACGACCACTACCTGTTTGGCACGAATATTATGTCTGTACTCTGACTCCTTCTGACTTTGCATGAATCACTATGAGGCTCCCCCACTTCGTTCTTAAGGGTGCATTAAAGAGGTCCTTAATCCTTCCTCATGTTAGACCCACAATAAGAGTGGTGTCCCGTCACCAGCACCTATCTCAAGGGGAGAGATTAGGCCCCTCCAACGAGGCCCACTATGTAGGCAACCCCTAGTGGCACGGATATGACGTGCTGAGGTGGGGGCGTCTCTCGTGAGGCCCCTGGCACAGCTGGTGCGTGGGCGAGACGTCGGTCTCGCGATGCCCCATGTGCGGCTGGTGCGTCGGCAAAGCATCAGTTTCGCAAGGCCCCTGACGCGGGTGAGGCGCTGACGACCTGATTGTCTCGCGAGGCCCCTGGCATAGTTGGTGCACAGGCGAGGCGAGGTGATGGCAAGGCGACGGTCTCGCGAGGCCCCTGGGCGCGGCTGGTGCGCGGGCGAGGCGAGGTGCTGGCGAGGCGACGGTCTCGCGAGGCCCCTGGCGCGGCTGGTGCGTGGGCGAGGCGAGGTGCTGGCGAGGTGACGGTCTCGCGAGGCCCCTAGCGCGGCTGGTGCGCGGGCGAGGCGAGGGGCGAGGTGATGGCACGCGGCGAGATAACGTCGCAGAGGTACGAGGCAAGGTGGCCTCACGGAGACCGTGGGCGTGGGGCCACGGGCGAGGTCATGGGCGCGGGGCCACGGGGCGCGAGGCCATGGGCGTGGGGCCGTGGGGCACAAGGCCATGGGCACGAGGGCATGTAGTTAGGCATTTATGGGAGCTTATCACACGCTCTTGGCCTTTCTCTGACTGTTGAATTTTGAGCATCCACACTAGGCTATCATAGAGTTCAGCCCCCTAAGGAATCTCTCCTTTCTGGTCACATCAGTAAGCATCAAGTCCATAGAAAACTTGGCTAACCTATAAAACTTCATGGCGTATTCTGTTAGTGACATATTTCCCTGAACCAGACTTTTGAATTCATCTGTCTTCACAGCTCTCCCTATATCATTATAATATTTCTCATTAAACAAATCTCTAAATTCTTCCTAAATCATTGTGGTTACATCCCTAGTGTAACGCCTTGGGTAACCAAGACCGTTACACTGTGTGTTTAAAATAGTGCAAGACTTGCTAATCAAGTCATTTGAACAAACTGTGAATCTAAGTCATCAACTGATTAGGGATAAATGATTTTGGTCATAAATAAGTTGTTTTTGTTAAAAATGAAAGTTTAATACATAGACTCTCAAAACAGGGTTTGGATGATATATTTACAAAATTCCAGAAGTTATAAACAACTCAGGCCACTCTAATGGCAAAATACGCATTTTAGGTTTCCGTCCCTGTACAATCCCTCGACCGTGGCGGCCGAGCAGCTGACAATGTACACCTCGCCCCCAGAGCTCTCCAACTCATGGTTGAATCTACATGCCCTTGCCTTTACCTGCACCACGTAGCACCCGTGAGCCGAGGCCCAGCAAGAAAACATAATAACATAGCATGATCAATATCAATAACCAGATATTCCACAACACATAATCAAGAATTCAGCAATTCTTAACATTCACCTATTCAGTGATAGCAATTGACAAGCTAACAATTTGTCATCCAGATAATCAACATATCATATCTATCAGTTTGCAAATCATATGCATAATTAACAAGTTATCTCAATCATTACACAATATTTAGGGTCGACACCCTTAGGCCACTCCCTCTGTTTAACCCACTGTCTTCGGCTCACTTAGGCCGCCCCCAGTGTAATACCCACTGACTCCGGCCAGCTTAACCGAGCTCAGTGATTAATAAGCTGTCCTCGGCTACCAGTGTCCGAGCCATGCCATGTGCGCAAATATTATTTACGGCCCCCTTAGGCCGTTTATCTTATGTCCCATGGCATAATACCATCTATGACATTATACAGATATAGGGAGCTCTTAGTCCCTTCACAATCACATAATAATGCATACAAATATAGGGAACACTTAGTCCCAACCTAACCACATAATCGGGTGCAATTTTCTTACCTTTAGATTTCGCTAGCTCGTTCAATTTGATCCTCAAGCACGATCCCGTCTGAACCTTAGCGCGCACCTAGTCACAGCCATAGATCAGAATCATCACCAAACTTCAAATCCAAAACCTAGCCTCGGGACCAATCCTGAGTCCCTGGGAAGCCTTAATTCCACCAAACGGGGTGGTGGAATCAAACCCCGAGCCCCGGGCAAAAACCCTAAGGAATAACTCAAAAACCCCTTTCTGGAAACAGTGTAGCGCTACGGCGCTCTAAGGAGGGCACTATAGCGCTACAAATAGAACTAAAAATGCCCAGAAAGCCCAAGACTAGTGCTGTAGCGCCCAAAGGCTAGCGCTACAGCGCTAGTCACAGACCAGCAACACTCTGTTTTTGCCTTCTTCGATTTTCCTCGAACCAAAACCCCTTGGACCCTTTCCAAACCTCAACTACACACCAAATTGAGTCCACCATCACCTATATCTCATCCCAAATAGCCCAACAACCCAAAACTTAGCCACCTGCATCATCAAGCTAAGAAGACAAACATTGAACTCAAAAACTCAAGAACTCATCTGAAAACCAGCAACTACCAAGCAATTCAGGATGACAAAACCCAGAAATCCTTACCTTTTATGGAGAGCCTAGCTTAGGTTGTCTCTAATATCCCTCCAAGCAATTCAAGATGACAAAACCCAGAAATCCTTACCTTTTATGGAGAGCCTAGCTTAGGTTGTCTCTAATATCCCTCCAGTCCTTAGCTACTCAATCCCCAAAGCTCAATTCCCTTAAGTTCCATCCAAAGCCTCAAGTTAGAAATCTATTCTAGCAAAATTCAGAAAACTCAACAGAACCCTTTAAACCTTACCTCAATTGAGTAACCAATCCCTGATAACTCCTTAGCTTCACAAAGGTATCTAGCCCTAAACTCCAGTCTGAACTTTCTCTAAAATCCCAGCTCCAAAACTCACTGGAAATGATGAGGAAGAGAACAAACCGAATGGAGAAGAAAAGTCCCTGTTTTTTTCTTCTTTCTTTCCTTCTTTCCCTTTCCTTCAGCTTCTCATACTTTCTAACAATTCCACCAAGGCATAAAGGCAGATGTTACTTATCCCTTATAGTCAAATGACCATATTTCCCTCCCAATTAAACCAAGCTTTTAAACATCCTAAGGGCATTTTAGTCACTACTCCCAATTCCCACTAATTCCTCAAGTGTCCTAAATATTTACCACTTAGTTCCCATCATCTAATTATTGACCAACTATTTTTCCTTATTATCAGATAATTTCCAATATATTCTCCAAATTCTCAGATACATCCCCAGGCTCACCCCGAGCCGGGTATAAATCTCCGTTGTGACTTTCCCGCTAAACTGCTTGTTAGGATTGCCTCGAGTCACAAACTACAAACATATCCACATAATAATGCGGTCTCAACATTAGCCTACCAATATACACACAAATATGCAATTACGCTCTCAACGAGCCAAATTACCAAAATACCCTCACAACAGAGTATATATCCCCATGCATGCCTTTATCATCATATAATAATATGACCCACATAATCATGCATATAATCATATAATAGCACAATAAACCAAGTATGGCCCTCCCGGCCTCCTAATCAAGGTCCTAAACCTTATTAGGAAATTTAGGTCGTTACACCTAGTCTGGGACACCACCTCCCACTAGAGTTGGGCATCCTCCCGAAATATGTACGTGGCACCAGCCACCCTTTCGTTTCCCACCACCCTCATAAAATCTAGGATGGATGTGATCATACTCATCCACTGCTCTGCCTTGAGTGGATCTACGCTACCCTAAAAAACTGGAGGGTGCTGCTTTCTGAACCGTTGATATAACAATTCCCAACGATTCTCTATCTCTGTCTGCTACTGTACGACCGGTATTGTAGCTGCAGGTGGGGTTTCTGACGCAGCGTTCCCTGCCGGAACCTGTTGTTGCCTCAACTGACGAATCTCTTCTTCCTACCTCTGTATCCTAGCTTGCATATCTGCAAGCACCTATTTCCAATTTTCATGAGCTGGCGAAGGGTTTTGATACTGGTCATTACTTCCAACCTGATTTTCAGCGCCGACTGGCTCATTCGATTTCCCTAGAAGCATACTTCCAAGTCTACCTGTAATCAATGACTCGACTTATCAGGCAAAAGTAACAAAATTCCATGCCAACCCACGCTCCAAAACTGATCAAATAAGCATTCACATGCATCAACAATGCTAATAAGCATCCAAATAATCTCACACATATACAGTCATGCTAATAAGCATAACAATTCATATTCATGCTCAATCAAGGTGCTAATAAGCACATTCTTAACATTCTGTAACGACCCAAATTTACTAATGAGGCTTAAGGGCCTTGATTAGTGTGCCGGGAGGGCATAATCATAATATATGTGATTTAATGATTAAAAGCATGTTGTGTGGCTATTTGAATGTTTGAGATGCATGACTATGTGTATTAGTATGCATGTAGGCCCTGAATAGGTTAGAAGGGCATAATCTCAATTTTGGCCCGTTGCGGGCATAACTGTATATATGTGATAACTGTTGAGACCACATTATTATGTGGATATATCTGTAATCTGTGAGTCAAGACGATCCTAGTGAGCGAGTTAGCGGAAAAGTCACAGCGGGGATTTATACCCGACTCGGGGCGAGCCTGGGGGTATAAATGGGAATATAGAGAATATATTGGGGTTAATTTTGATAATGAGGAATATAATTGGTGATTAATTAAGTATCGGGAAGTAAGCGGGAAATATTAGAGACACTCGAGGAAATTAGCAGAAATTGGGTAAAATGACCAAAATGCCCCTAAGCGGATTAAAGGATTTAAGATTAAAAGGGAGGGCATTATGGTCATTTGGTTTGCAAGAGATAAGTATGTTGAGGCTTTATACTTAGTGGAAATGGTAGAATAATATAGAAGTATGAGGAAAGAAAGAAAAGAAGGAAAAGAAAGAAAAAGAAAGGGAAGAAAACAAAGCTGTTTTCTAAGGGTCGGTTGGTGGTCTCCTTCACCATTTCCTTGTGTTTTCTTGGAGAAAAACTCAGAGGGGAGCTAGGTTAGGCTGAGCAACAAGAATTCTGAGCTAAGCTTGAAGGGTTGGCAAGGGATTAGAAGGAACACACTAATACCTAAGGTAAGACTTTGGAGTTTTTAGTTTCTGGTTTGGCTTGTTTATGCTATGGGGTCTAAGCTGAGCTGATGGGAACCCAAGGGGAATTCAAGCCAAGGAATTGAGGAAGAACAAGCTAAGGAGTTCTAGAGGCTAACTTGAAATCGAATTTCCATCAAAGGTATAAAATTCTAAGCTTTAAACTTTGAAGTTTTGTTTGTGTTTTGCTGAATTCTGAGGTCCAAGAGCAGCTATGGTGAATTTTGGGATTAGGGGTGCATGTGGTTAGATTTTGTATGGTTATGATGCTTGGGGTGAGTTGGACATGTTAGTGAGCTTTATTTTGAGTTTGGTGAAAGTTTGGGGAAGTTTTGGTTAAGTTTGGCTCGGGAGAAATCGCAGGAAGAAATTGAGTAGTTTGGCAGTTTGTGACTAGGGCTATAGTGCTAGCCTTTGGGCGCTATAGCGCTAGGCCAAGTTTTCTAAGGGCATTTTGGTTCTATTTGTAGCGCTGTAGCGACCTCCAGTGAGCAATGTAGCGCTACCCTATGTTCAAAAAGGGATTTTAGGGTTATTTTCAAGGGTTTTTGACCAAGGGTTCAGGGTTCGATTCCACCACCTTGTTTGGTGGAACTAGGACTTCCCGAGGGCTCGGGATAGGTTCTGAGGCTAGGTTATGGATTTGAGGGTTGGTAATGACTTTGGTCTATGCTTGTGACTAGGTTCGCACTAGTGCTCGAGAAGGATCGTGCTTGAGGATTTCATTGAACAAAGCTAGCAAATTCAAAGGTAAGAAAACTGCACTCGGTTATGTGTTTGTGATGGGACTAAGAGCTCCCGATATCTGTATAATGTCAATGATGGTATTATGCCATGGGACATGTGATAGCGGCCTAAGGGTGCCGTACACAATATTTGCGCACAGGGCGCGGCTTGGTCACTGGTAGCCGAGGACAGCTTTATATTCACTAAGCTCGGTTTAAGCGGGCCGAAGTCATTGGGATAACGTAGGGTGCGGCCTGAGGGCACTAACCCTAGTTATCATTTGTGAATTGATGTATGATATGAGTTGATATGTTTGGTATGCTGAATACTTGGTTATTCTGAATGTTTAAATGGTTGAGAACATGTTTATGGAATATGGGATATTGAATTGTCTGTTGATTGCTTATGCTCTATAATTGTGTTTTCTTGCTGGGCCTTGGCTCACGGGTGCTACGTGGTGCAGGTAAAGGCAAAGGCAAGTTAGACCAGTCCTGAGATGGAGAGCTACGAGGCTGAATGTACATAGCCAATTGTTCGGTCGCCTTGGCCGAGGAGTGGATCAGGACAGGGGTCGCTGAACTGTCTATTTTGCCTTAGTATGGCTAATATTGTATTTAGATCGTAAAATCTTTTGTAAATGGTTTTAATTCTGTTGTTTTTGGGATCTCGTGTTAACAGGAAATAATATTTAAAAGAAATGCGACTTTTAAGACCAAAATCTTTTAACCCTAGTTCCATTATAGTTTCAATAACACGTTTTTAATAAAATGACTTGATTAGCAAGTCTAGCACTTTTATAAACACATAGTGTAACGGTCTTGGCTATCTAGGACATTACACATTCACAAGCATCATCAGTGCTAATAAGCACCTTCCTGGCATTCGTGTGGATAAGATAATGTTATTAAGCATTTCTACCATTTAAAAGCAATAATGAAGCTACTAGGCATTTCAAAAGCATTTGCAAGCCACAATTGTTCTAATAAGCACTTCTTTAACATGCATACAACAGTCAAGGGCCAAGCCCTATCAGAATAGCTCATGCTTCCTAATTAGACAGGCAGGTAAGGCATATATATTTCATTTAAGCAATTGCACACATAACTATATTAATAGTTACAAAATCCTGAGTCGAGCTTGTCTTTAGCGGCGAGTGTACATGCCCAGTCCATCATCAGGAACCCTTAAAATTTGGCAGCTCTACCAAGTTCTAACGACCTGCTAATTAGGGACCGTTACAACATGAGTTTAAATTAGTGCTTGACTCACTAAACAAGTCATTTGGACTAAAACATGTGGTTAAGCAACTAATGGCTCAGGTATTAAAAATATTGGTCAAGGAATAAATATTTCCATTAAAATAAAACTTTAGTCTTTACATGGGATCCCAAAATACAAGTTTAAAATTTGTTACAACTCAGGGATTAAAAAATAAGCCGACCTAAGCGGCAAAACAGGGTCCAACCCTAGTTTCCCTACGATATCTCGGTCGTGGCGGTCGAGCAGACTCATATGTACACATCGCCTCTAACGCTCCCAAATCATGGCTGGCCAAACTTCTCCTTACCCTTGCATGCACCACATAGCACCCGTGAGCCAAAAGACTCAGCAAGAAAACATATTAACAGACTCAGAAAATCAACATAACATAACAACACGCTTAACAGTAATAACTAAAACCAAGCAAGCACATTGTACAAGAGCTGCTAGATATGGGTTTTATTAGACCTAGTTTCTCACCCTGGGGTGCGCCAGTTCTGTTTATGAAAAAGAAAGATGGTTCTCTGAGAATGTGTATAGATTACAGGGAACTGAATAAGTTGACAATTAAGAATAAGTATCCTTTGCCAAGGATAGATGATATGTTCGATCAGTTGCAAGGTATGAAGGTATTCTCTAAGATCGACCTTCGTTCTGGTTATCATCAGTTGAGGGTCAAGGAGGGAGATATACCGAAGACTGCCTTCCGTACCAGGTATGGGCATAATGAGTTTCTAGTTATGTCATTTGGATTGACTAATGCCCCTGCTGCTTTCATGGATATGATGAACAGAGTGTTCAAGGATTATTTAGACCAGTTTGTGATCGTCTTCATCGATGATATTCTGGTATATTCTCAGACTGAGTTAGAACATGAGCAGCATCTGAGGTTGGTTCTACAGAGACTGAGAGAACACAGATTGTTTGCAAAATTCCAGAAGTGTGAATTCTGGTTGTCTCAGGTATCCTTTCTTGGACACATTTTCAGTAAGGAGGGGATTAAGGTAGATCCAGCAAAGATCGAAGCGGTCAGAGATTGGCCAAGGCCAAAGAATGCTTCTGAGGTTAGAAGTTTCCTTGGATTGGCAGGTTATTATAGGCGGTTCGTGGAAGGGTTCTCAAAGATTGCTAGTGCTTTGACTGAGCTGACACGCAAAAACCAGAAGTTTGTGTGGTCAGATAAGTGTGAGAATAGCTTCCAGGAACTGAAGCAGAGACTGATTACAGCTCCGATTCTGAGTCTTCCGACATATCAGGAGAAGTTTGTGATTTACTGTGATGCTTCTCATCAGGGTTTGGGCTGTGTTTTGATGCAATCAGAGAAGGTTATAGCTTATGCTTCTCGGCAGCTGAAGGAGTATGAAAGGAGATATCCTACTCATGATCTAGAGTTGGCGGCTGTGGTTTTTGCTTTGAAGATATGGAGGCATTATCTCTATGGAGAGAAATGTGAGATTTATACAAATCACAAGAGCCTGAAGTATTTCTTCACCCAGAAAGACCTGAACATGAGGCAAAGGCGTTGGCTAGAGTTGGTAAAAGATTATGATTGTGAGATTTTGTATCATCCAGGGAAAGTCAACGTGGTAGCTGATGCTTTAAGCCGGAAAGGTTCGGGGCAGATTCATGGTATGAGGCTGATAGCCAGAGAGATAGCAGATGATATGACCAGAGCTGGTATAGAGTTACTGGTGGGCCAGTTGGCTAACATTGCGCTACAGTCTCCATTGTTAGAGAGGATCAAAGAAGGTCAGTTGAGTGATCCACAGCTGATCAAGATTAGAGAGGATGTTCTGGCTGGAGCATCCAGGGATTATACAGTGTCTGAGGTAGGTTTGTTGAGATACAAGGGGCGGATATGTGTTCCGTTAGACATTGCATTGAGACGAGAGATTCTGGATGAATCTCATACTACACCTTACTCTTTGCATCCAGACACCACGAAGATGTACCAGGATGTAAGATCATTATATTGGTGGCCGGGGATGAAGAGAGATGTAGTAGAATATGTGGCTAAGTGCTTGACATGTCAACAGGTCAAGGCTGAGCATCAGAGGCCAGCAGGGACACTGCAGCCTCTGGATATCCCAGAGTGGAAGTGGGAAGACATCACAATGGACTTTGTGGTGGGCTTACCCAGGAATACTGGTCAGCATGATTCCATTTGGGTGATAGTGGATCGCTACACCAAGTCGGCTCACTTTCTGCCAGTGAGGACTACATATACAGTTGATCAGTATGCAGATCTCTATGTGAGGGAGATCGTGCGGCTCCATGGTGCACCTAGGTCGATCGTGTCAGATCGGGACCCCACTTTTACTTCCAAGTTTTGGAAGAGTTTACAGACATCCATGGGGACACAGTTGAAATTCAGTACAGCTTATCATCCTCAGACAGATGGCCAATCTGAGAGGACGATCCAGATTCTAGAGGACATGCTAAGAGCATGTGTACTGGATTTCGGTGGGTCTTGGAGTAAGTATCTGCCTTTGATAGAGTTCTCCTACAACAACAGTTACCAATCTATCATTGGAGTAGCACCTTATGAGATGCTATATGGTAGGAAGTGCAGATCTCCCATCCATTGGGATGAGACAGGAGAAAGGAGATACTTAGGTCCTGATGCAGTTCAGAGGACCAGTGAGGCTATAGAGAAGATTAGAGCTAGAATGCTTGCTTCTCAGAGTAGACAGAAGAACTATCCAGATCCCAAGCGCAGGAACGTGGAGTTCCAGGTAGGAGACTATGTTTTTCTCAGAGTCTCACCATGGAAAGGGGTGAGAAGGTTTGGGAAGAAAGGCAAGCTAAGTCCTAGATTTGTAGGTCCATTTGAGATCCTGGAGAGGATTGGTCAGGTGGCTTACAGATTGGCTTTGCCTCCGGCGTTGTCTGCCGTGCATAATGTATTCCATGTATCAGCTCTTCGAAGGTATGTATCTGATGTGGGCCATATTCTGAGTTATGAAGATCTGGAGCTTGAGCCAGATCTCTTAAGGTATTGTGGAGGAATAGCAAGGTCGAGGAGGCGACCTGGGAGCTGGAGTCAGATATGCAGAGTCAGTATCCCGAGCTGTTCAGGTAAATTTCGGGGACGAAATTTCAGTAAGGAGGGGATAGTTGTAATGCCCCGAATTCACCGATGTGTTTAACGGCATGAATAGTTGGCCGGGAGGGCCATACTTGCTTAATTATGTTGTTAATTGATTAGATGCATGTATATGTTGATTATATTATGATATGATGTGAAATGCATGCATGTGAGTCCATATTTCTCATTACAGGGGTGTGATGGTAATTTGACCCGTTGAGGGTAATTTGTGTATTTGGGTGCATAACTTGATTTGTGAATGAGATTCCATTATTATGGAGATATATTCGAGCTAAGCAACATGAGACGGTTATTTTTAGTGGATTAGCGGTTTTACCATAATGGGGTCAATTTTGGGGTAATAGAAATGTTCATTTGATGATAAAATGGGAATATTTGAGATCAGGGTGAAATTTTGGAGGTTTTGACTATAATGTCCCCGAGGGTGTTTTTGGGACCCCGAGCATTAGGTTTTATTTGAGGTTACTTAAGTTTGAAGTAGCTTATCAGATAGAACATACGATAAGAAAACCTTCCGTTCTTCCTTTTCAAAGTCTGTTTTACCGTTTAAGCCTTTTTGACGAAATCTTGAGTTCTAGGAGTCGGAATCGAGTGAGGATCGAGGCATAGCGATCCTAGGGAAGATTAGAAGCTTCTTAATCGAAGGATTCGATGGAAAACAACCCAATTGAAGGTAATCGAAGTTTAAGTTTTGAGTTTTTCCGAGTTTCTAAGCATTGAATTGATTTTGTGAATTGTTGAGTTTTCGGTTCGCTCAAGCCTTGGGTTTTGAGGGTTTTGATGTATGGGGAAGCTTGGGAACTTTGTTTTGATGATTGGGTAATGTTTAGGGATGATTTTGGAGGCTTTGAAGTGTTAGAAACGCGGTTGGGAATGGCCCAGGGTGGAGCGTCGCGGCCCTGTTCTTGAGGCGCCACGGCCCTTCTTTGAAGAAGCAGGTGGGGAGCTTGTGCTCGCTGGGTGCCGCGGCCCTTGATGAAGGGCGCTGCGACCCTAGCCTCTGGGAACCCTGGGGGCCGCGGCCCAAGGTGCTAGGGCCGCAGCCCTTGCCCTGCTTTCGCCTCGTTTGCTCGTTTTGACCCCAGGAACCTAGTTTTAGGCCTCGGGAGTGTCCTTGCTATTTGGATTAGTTTGGATTGATCTCTTGGAGGCTAGATAATGGTTTGAGAGCCCTTGATTATCTTGATTATTGATGGTGTCCCATATGTGTTGTGATTAGGTAACCGCTAAAGGACTAAAAGCTAAACCGTTCTCAAGGGTCGTTCTTTTGTTCATTCTAGCTCGAATCAAAGGTAAGAGAACTGCACCCCAAGTGTGACATGCATGGATGTTCATGAGACATGTTGATTGTGAGAATATGGACATGGATTGAATATAGAATGCTTAGCATATGTTGCTCACTTGTGCACGGTACTGACTCATTAGTCAGGTTTGGCAAAGGTGCTAGTATCAACTGTGAAGCTGTGACTTATTAGTCAGGTTCGGCAGTAGTACTGGGCACTGATCACGTTGAGCTGACTCATTAGTCAGGACGGCCTTAGCGTGTATTACGCAAGCCAACAAGATTTGATCTAATCGATTATCAGCATTGAATGACTCAAAGAGCATCAATGCCAGACCGACCCCGAGGGTCGATGAATGAAATAAGCGCTTGGAGGCTAGTGGCTTACTTAGCAGCCACTCTCCCATTTGAAAACAGTGACGTGCTTGTCAGTCACTCAGTATGGTTTACCAGAACCTGTTGAAGGCTAGTGGCTTACCTAACAGCCACTCTTCCATTTGAATTAGTGACTTGCCTGTCAGTCACTCAGTGTGGTTTATCAGGACCTCATGTGATGTTCACTCATTTGTTTAAAGCTTATTGCTCAGTGTGATTATAATGATAATGTTTATGAAAAGTGTTATGTTTTCTTGCTGGGCTTTGGCTCATGGGTGCTATGTGGTGCAGGTAAAGGGAAAGCAAAGCTCACCTAGCCTTGAGTGGATAGCTGATGTGGTGTTGTGTACATATGCGGCCGCTTGACCACCACGGCCAAGGAGTTCTCAGAGGAACTAGGGGGTTTACCCTATTTTGCCGCTTAGGTCGGCGGGATTGTAACTTTACAACTATAGTGACCTGTTTGTACTGAGAACCACTTGTAAATGTTTTGTTTAGCTCTGCAGAGCAGTATGTAATAAAATCTCCATTTCCTTTTTAATGGTTTTATACATTAACCTGTTAATTACACTTAGAGCACGTTTTTTACCAAAGGACTCAGGTAACGAGTCAAATTTCCGGTCCACCGATCACCGTAACTATTCTGGGGTAGCCAGGGCGTTACAACATAACTACTTATATTGATTATATCAATGGACTACTAGTTAGAACTCAGTAAATATAATTCTATATTTTCTAAGAGTGAATTTCATATTTATAGTGGAGTAATAATGGAATTAATAAATAAAGTTATTGCATTGATGAGTTCAATCAATAATCTGATTTATTGGAGCTTAGAATTATAGGTCCATGGTCCCCAAGTCACCCTTGTACTACATTGTCTAGGGTAAGATTGACTAAGGAAAGATTAGTGAGAGAAAGAACTATTTTTTGAGAGATTTTATTCTCGAGGGAAAAATGGTAATTATGAGATCATTATTATTATTTAATTAATTCTAACTATTTAGTTTTATTTATTAAGACTATGTATTAGTTAAAAGAGTATTAATTAATTTTAACTATTTAATTTTATTTATTAAGACTATGTATTAGTTAAAAGAGTATTATTTAATTATTTAAATAATATTATAAAAAGAGAGATACAATAAATATTTTATTTAAAAATATTATTTTAATCCAATAGAAAATCAAATAAGGTTAATTTTTTATTAAATGATAGTTATTTAAATATAAATATATTATTTTATTTTAAGACAAATTGAGAAAAATATTTTTTGAGCATTAAAATAATGCCACATACCTATGACTGCACAGTCATAGATGTGTAGCACTATAGGAGTGCCATGTGGATTTGTCTTGAATATTTTATTAGATATAATATTCAAAATATATTTATTTAATAAGATATTTTGATTGGTTTAAAATATTGGATATTAAATAAAAAGGTAATAAATATTTTTTATTATTTAAATTTAGTTTAAATAAAAAATATTATTTATCTTTATTGGATTAAATAAAACCCTATAAATACATCATTATAGGTTTGACCTAAGATGATGATCAATCTAGTTTTCTGAAAACCTAGCCGCTCTAGAAAAGTCTTTCTTCCCTTTTCTCTTCACCATCACTAAGTCTCATGAGTTGAGAGCACTTAGTGATCATTAGAAATCAATCCTATAGTAATCTACGTGCACACACACTGTAGCACCCACATTATTTTGATATATATAGCCAATAATCACATGATTGCATTGCATTACATATCATACAATATGTATAATTTGAGCTTATGCATATTCTTATAAGTGTTTTCATGTATAAGTATAAAAGTTGTGTATGTGATGTCTATATGTATGCTCAATATTATTAACCTTGTGGCATTTGAGTTGTCTTTTATGGGTGTTTGATGTGCTCAAGATATAAGAAAGTATGAAAAATATGGACAAGGCATGGAATTAAGTGTTGAAAGTGAGATATAGAAGGCAAAATAGGTTAAGTAGTGGAAAATAGTACAATGTCGATTACTAGTATTTCGGTGTAAAATTGAGTATTTATGGATTTACCAAATGTAATCGAGGTAGGATTAAGGTCTCATTGATGATGTAAAAATGGTTTTAGAACCATTAGATCAATTCTTGATGGGAGGTATACATAATCAGTGGTATGGATGCAAAGTCAAAACGAGCTTAGCATAAGTGCGCTACGCTCGATCGGGTAAGCATAACTATTGGGTATGAAGTCATATGGACCTAAGGTTTGGTGTGAGTGTTTTACACATAAGGATAATAGGCCTAGCAGATGATTAAGTCGAAATTATTGAAGTGATAAGGTTTTCATAAGTCAAAAGGTGAAATGATGAGATGAAAGGTGTCAACTTTTGACAATAAGGCTAAATCATTGAAAATAAGGAATTTTCATCAAACCTTATCACTTTGCACGACCATTATTCTGAAAAACAGAGAGAAGAGAAAACCAAAAACCATTTCTTGGCTGGTTTGAAGAAATTCTAAGGAGATCCAAGTGAAAGCAAAGCCAAAGAAGTAGATTAAGCTTAGTTCTAGCCTTTTTATGGTAAGTTCTTGTACTTGGAAGTTAAACTATGTTTTTGAATTTTTCTGAGAACTTATATATGGTGTTTTATCATTTTTAAGATATTTCTTGGGGTTTCCAAGTGGTTTGAGGTTTAGAAAAGCTTGAAGAGATTGTTTTCGCCGAAAAGTTGCTCGGTAAGTGAAATTTTGTGTTTTATGAGGTTTTTGGGGTTCTTGGAGTACAAGATGATTTTTGGTTATTTGATTGAGTTTATAAGAGAGTATATATGTTTATAAATGTTTGAATATATGTGGAGACTCATTTAATTTGGGTGATGATCTAGGAGATAAGAATTTTATCAAAATCGGTATATGATAACTTTATGATGAATCATGTTGGTATTTGGGATATATGGTTATGGCAGGTTAATTGATTTTGATTATTGGTGTATTTTGATATTTGAGGATAGCTAAAATTAAGGGGAAACTCTGTCAAAATTTCCCCAAATGTCTAAGATAAATCTAATGCTCGATCTAGGTGGTTTAAGGCATTTTAGGCATGTTTTGGGTATGAAATTTGATATGAAGTCTTATGGGTATTTTTTAAATGAGAGTTCAATGTATTACTGCCATCATTATGATGAGAAATCCATGCTATTGTCAGGATAAGCACATCAATACCTAAGACATCACTTGTTACACGGTGAAATATATTGTGGACAAAAGGTAAGTAAAGTACTCAACTGCAACACAAGAATTATGTGTTATGTGAAAGTATGCATTATATGAATATTTTGTGAGTAAGTGGTATTAACATACAGTGACACTTCATCATAAATTTGTATGCATGGCATAATAGTGATATGGTAAATTATTATATGATATAAGACCATGCATGATATTATGATGATTAATTATATAATGCCTTTGCAAGTTTTGTGCAACATAAAAGAAAGTTGTAATAAGAAGTTTAAGTTCAGTGCCACTGTTTTGAAAAGGCAAATGAAAGTGTTAATAAGTGTAAACGGATGCCTATAGTAGGCTTATAGTGGTTGCCCAATAATTTGGGCTAGGTTTAGTGAACCAATTATATTGTTTGCCATATTTCCGTTTTTATTCTCCTCCATATGAGTTATTGTTATATGTATTGACACCACAGTGTGTGGCCGCCTTAACTCTTGAGCCTGACGGGGCAACGATGGAATAAGGTTTTTAATGTGCCCTACTGTGGTGAAGGCTAGCCGGAGGAGAACCCATGGGATTTTGTATTATATGTGTAACAAGCCCTGCAGGCATTGACCAATTCAAACAGTGTGCACAATATTAAGGGGCCCAAAATTTAAAAAAAAAAAAAGTTGTATATGTCCATTGATATTGGGTAATCATTAGCATTGCATGCATTACTTTGCTTACTGAGCTTTAGGCTCACAGTTGTCTTGTGTTGCAGGTAGAGAAAGAAATATGTGAATGATATGAGGAGAACTGAAGCATGGTCCTGACCCTGATTTGTACATATGAACACATCGACCTTTTTGTGGGTTATTTCAGTTATCAGTGAGATGTTTGTAATAAAGTGTGAAGTTATGTTTTGAAAATAAATTGGGTTATTTAATACTTATGTATAATATGTTTGAGACACACTTTATGTTTAATGTAAATAAGGTGAAATAAGTTTTCAAGTTTTAAAAAAAAAAATATATATATATATATATATGTCCAGACTTCCGCAGAAATAAATTATATGATATAGTTTTAAAACGTAACACCTCAAATATGGTTTTTAACTAAAATAAGTGAGGGTGTTACAAGTTGGTATCAGAGCGCCATGGTTAAAATGTTCTTGTAGACCGTTCATATGTACACATTGAGGAAAGGATAATGCTCAGTTCATCTGTAAGTTTTATGTGTGCATTTATTATGTGCTGGTTGCATGCATCATGTGCTTTATTGGCTAAATGACATAAGTTATGGACATTTTGTCTTAAAAGATATATAATAACACAGATGGATCATGAACATGGTATGGGGGCTACTGAAGGCTCTTGCAGCAATAAATATGAACAAGAAATGGCTCAACTTCGAGCGGTGGTGAATAGACAGGCTGAACAAATTGAGAAGTTGTTAGCAGAACAACGACAAAGGCAAGCACCAACACCACCTACTGAAACTCCAACACCTCCACAAGCTCCACCTGCAGTGCACCCCATGGAACCATTATATGAACGGTTCCGAAAACAACGCCCACCAGTATTTGAAGGTAGCACTGACCCACTTGACGCACAAGACTGGAAGAGTTCTTTAGAAGACATCTTTGAGTTCATGCAACTAAGTGACAGGGAAAAAGTTTCTTGTGTTGCACATACACTTAAAAAGGATGCTAAGATCTGGTGGGAAGTGGTTAAGCAGACTAGAGAAGTGAATCAGATGACTTGGGCAGAATTTGAACTGGTCTTCAATGAGAAGTTTTATAATGAAGCTGTGTTGACTGCCAAAGTAAGTGAGTTCACTAGATTGCAACAGGGGAATCTATCAGTGGCTGAGTACGCCAGGACATTTGACCGGTTAGCCAAGTTTGCACCAGACTTGGTTAACACTGAAACTAGTAGAGTGAATCGCTTCCTGGAGGGTCTACAACCAGAATTGGCTAGAGATGTAGATATGGGACGTACAGGGCCTCTTTCTTATGCTCAGGCTGTGGAGAAAGCTTTGAGAGCTGAACATAGAGAAGAAAAAATAACAAAAGCTAAAGCTGCTACTAGCACGCCTCGTAGAGACACTCCATTCAACAAAGAACAAAGCCGCTTTCACAATGACAACAAAAGAGGGGCCCAGAATTTCCAATTTAGACAAGGACAGAATAAGAAATTTAAAGGAGGTCAGCAAAACAGGCAACCTGGATTCCAACAAATGCCACGATGTCAAACTTGTGGAAAGAATCATTTCGGGGAGTGCAGGCTTCTAACTAAGAGCTGCTTCAAATGTGGCAAGGGGGATCATTTTATCAAAGATTGTCCATTGATGAAGAACCAACAAATGAAGGATGAACCTCAGAGGACAAATGCTAGGGTGTTCACGATTACTCAGGCTGATGCTGATACCAACAACTCTGTTGTGTCAGGTGATATTTTTGCATCTGGTATTCTCACTCATGCATTAATAGATTCAGGTGCCACGCATTCATTTGCATCATTGACATATGTAAAAAGGTTGGGTGGATCGTGTGAAAAATTGTCAGAAGTTTTTAGTACAATGTTACCATCTGGAGAGATTCTGTATTCTACTCATTGGTTGAGGGGGGTTCCTATTTGCATTGATGGTAGGGAATTATATGCTGATCTAATAATGTTAGAGATGGCCGATTATGAGGTGATTTTGGGTATGGATTGGCTTTCAAAGTATAATGCCACTATTGATTGTAGAAGGAAAACAGTGATATTTAAGCCTTCGGAGGAAGATGAGTTTATGTTTACTGGAGCGACATCGAAAGGTTGCATTCCATTAATTTCTGCTATGAAGGCCAGGCGACTGTTGGAAAGTGGATGTGTGGGTTATCTCGCCAGTGTGGTTGACACGTATAAGGAGCAAAAGTTAAAACCGGAAGATGTACCGGTAGTTAGAGATTTCTTAGAAGTATTTCCAGAAGATTTACCGGGATTGCCTCCAGACAGAGAAATTGAATTTGTGATTGAGCTACTTCCTGGTACAGCCCCTGTGTCCAAGGCACCTTATAGAATGGCACCAGCAGAACTAAAGGAATTAAAGATACAGTTGCAAGAACTCCTGGATAAAAAGTTTATCAGGCCTAGTTTTTCACCATGGGGAGCTCCGGTGCTATTTGTGAAGAAAAAGGATGGGACGATGCGAATGTGTATTGATTATAGAGAATTGAACAAGTTGACAATCAAGAATAAGTATCCACTTCCTAGAATTGATGATCTTTTTGATCAATTACAAGGAAGAGGAGTGTTTTCAAAGATTGATTTGAGATCTGGGTATCATCAATTAAAGATTAGAGAAGAGGATGTACCAAAGACCGCATTTCGAACTCGGTATGGCCATTATGAGTTCCTTGTGATGCCATTTGGATTAACTAATGCTCCAGCTGCATTCATGGACTTGATGAACAGGGTGTTTAAGGACTACCTTGATAAGTTTGTAATAGTGTTTATTGATGATATCTTGGTGTATTCTCGATCCCAAGAAGAACATGAGGAACATTTGAGGTTGACGTTGGAGAAATTAAAAGAAAAACAACTCTATGCCAAATTTAAGAAATGTGAATTTTGGCTAGAGAAGGTGGCATTTTTGGGCCATATAGTCTCAAAAGATGGTATTGCGGTGGATCCATCAAAGATTGAAGCTGTTAGTAAGTGGAATAGACCAACAAATGTTTCAGAAGTAAGGAGTTTTCTGGGATTAGCAGGCTATTACCGAAGATTTGTTGAAGGATTTTCCAAGATAGCAATGCCATTGACACAACTCACGAGGAAGAATCATAAGTTTGAATGGACTGAAGCTTGTGAGAAAAGTTTTCAAGATTTGAAGCAAAGATTGGTTTCTGCTCCAGTACTTACTATTCCATCTGGATCAGGAGGACTTGTGATTTATAGTGACGCTTCAAAGCAAGGTTTAGGGTGTGTGTTGATGCAGAATGGCAAAGTCATAGCTTATGCTTCTAGACAATTGAAGGACTATGAACAGAAGTATCCAACACATGATCTGGAGTTGGCAGCAGTTGTTTTTGCACTAAAGATTTGGAGACATTATCTGTATGGTGAGAAGTGCGAAATATATACCGATCATAAAAGTCTCAAGTATTTCTTCACTCAGAAGGAATTAAATATGAGACAAAGGAGATGGTTGGAGCTAGTGAAGGATTATGACTGTCAAATACTTTATCATCCTGGAAAAGCAAATGTAGTTGCAGACGCACTGAGTAGAAAGTCTCATGGTAATGTGTCATTTTTGAGGAAACTGACAAGACCACTTCAGGAGGACATGTGCAGAGCGGAGATTGAGGTGATCACAGGAAGATTATCAGTGATGACTATTCAGTCTACCTTGTTAGAGAGAATCAAACAAGGTCAATGTGAGGATCCTTACTTGGTGGAACAAAAAGGTGAATTGGAAAGTGGGAAGGTCAATGAGTTTAGTGTGTCATGTAATGGGATGCTAAAGTTCAAGGAAAGAGTTTGTGTCCCTAATAATGAGGAGTTGAAGAGAGAAATCCTTACCGAAGCTCACAATACCTTGTATTCAGTACATCCGGGGACGACCAAGATGTTTAATGACTTGAAAAGACACTACTGGTGGCCCAACATGAGAAAGGATGTGGTCGAGTTTGTAGCCAAGTGTTTAACCTGTCAACAAGTGAAAGCTGAACATCAGAAACCTGCTGGTTTACTACAACCAATACGGATACCAGAGTGGAAATGGGAAGAGATTACTATGGATTTTGTAGTTGGATTGCCAAAGACTTCTAAACAACATGATGCTATCTGGGTTATAGTAGACCGATATACCAAATCAGCACACTTTCTTCTGGTACGCATGACTTATACTATGGATCAGTGGGCTGAATTATATGTTCAAGAGGTTGTTAGACTTCATGGAGTGCCAGTATCTATAATTTCAGACCGGGATGCTCGATTTACTTCATTGTTTTGGGAAAGTTTGCAGAGAGCATTGGGCACAAAATTGAAGTTTACTACGGCATATCACCCCCAATCTGATGGACAATCTGAAAGGACCATTCAAACTCTTGAAGATATGCTTCGAGCTTGTGTCCTAGATTTTCAAGGATCATGGGAGAAGTATTTGTGTCTGATAGAGTTTTCTTATAACAATAGCTTTCATGCAACGATTGGTGTAGCACCGTATGAAATGTTATATGGCAGAAAATGCAGATCACCAATTCATTGGGATGAAATGGGAGAAAGAAAGTATCTTGGTCCAGATCTGGTCAGAAGGACAACTGAAGCAGTGGAGAAGATAAGAAAAAGAATGTTAACTGCTCAGAGTAGGCAAAAGAGTTACGCTGATCGAAAGCGAAGAGATGTGGAGTTCAACATTGGGGACAAGGTATTTCTGAAAATTGCCCCTATGAAAGGAGCAATGAGGTTTGGAAAGAAAGGGAAATTAAGCCCAAGATTTATTGGACCTTTTGAAGTATTGGAAAAGGTGGGAAAGGTAGCCTATAGACTGGCATTACCGCCATCACTGTCAAATGTCCACGATGTTTTTCATGTCTCATTATTGAGAAAATACGTGCCAGATCCTTCACATGTGCTAAACTACGAGCCAATAGAAGTTGAACAAGACCTAACATATGAAGAAAAACCAGTGAAAATTCTTGACAGAAAAGAGAAAGAGTTGAGAAATAAGAAGATTTCACTGGTTAAGGTCTTGTGGAGAAGTTCAAACATTGAGGAAATGACATGGGAACGGGAAGATGAAATGAGATCTAAATACCCAGAGCTATTTGGGTAAGAGAAATTTCGAGGACGAAATTTTTATAAGGTGTAGAGGATTGTAGCACCCACATTATTTTGATATATATAGCCAATAATCACATGATTGCATTGCATTACATATCATACAATATGTATAATTTGAGCTTATGCATATTCTTATAAGTGTTTTCATGTATAAGTATAAAAGTTGTGTATGTGATGTCTATATGTATGCTCAATATTATTAACCTTGTGGCATTTGAGTTGTCTTTTATGGGTGTTTGATGTGCTCAAGATATAAGAAAGTATGAAAAATATGGACAAGGCATGGAATTAAGTGTTGAAAGTGAGATATAGAAGGCAAAATAGGTTAAGTAGTGGAAAATAGTACAATGTCGATTACTAGTATTTCGGTGTAAAATTGAGTATTTATGGATTTACCAAATGTAATCGAGGTAGGATTAAGGTCTCATTGATGATGTAAAAATGGTTTTAGAACCATTAGATCAATTCTTGATGGGAGGTATACATAATCAGTGGTATGGATGCAAAGTCAAAACGAGCTTAGCATAAGTGCGCTACGCTCGATCGGGTAAGCATAACTATTGGGTATGAAGTCATATGGACCTAAGGTTTGGTGTGAGTGTTTTACACATAAGGATAATAGGCCTAGCAGATGATTAAGTCGAAATTATTGAAGTGATAAGGTTTTCATAAGTCAAAAGGTGAAATGATGAGATGAAAGGTGTCAACTTTTGACAATAAGGCTAAATCATTGAAAATAAGGAATTTTCATCAAACCTTATCACTTTGCACGACCATTATTCTGAAAAACAGAGAGAAGAGAAAACCAAAAACCATTTCTTGGCTGGTTTGAAGAAATTCTAAGGAGATCCAAGTGAAAGCAAAGCCAAAGAAGTAGATTAAGCTTAGTTCTAGCCTTTTTATGGTAAGTTCTTGTACTTGGAAGTTAAACTATGTTTTTGAATTTTTCTGAGAACTTATATATGGTGTTTTATCATTTTTAAGATATTTCTTGGGGTTTCCAAGTGGTTTGAGGTTTAGAAAAGCTTGAAGAGATTGTTTTCGCCGAAAAGTTGCTCGGTAAGTGAAATTTTGTGTTTTATGAGGTTTTTGGGGTTCTTGGAGTACAAGATGATTTTTGGTTATTTGATTGAGTTTATAAGAGAGTATATATGTTTATAAATGTTTGAATATATGTGGAGACTCATTTAATTTGGGTGATGATCTAGGAGATAAGAATTTTATCAAAATCGGTATATGATAACTTTATGATGAATCATGTTGGTATTTGGGATATATGGTTATGGCAGGTTAATTGATTTTGATTATTGGTGTATTTTGATATTTGAGGATAGCTAAAATTAAGGGGAAACTCTGTCAAAATTTCCCCAAATGTCTAAGATAAATCTAATGCTCGATCTAGGTGGTTTAAGGCATTTTAGGCATGTTTTGGGTATGAAATTTGATATGAAGTCTTATGGGTATTTTTTAAATGAGAGTTCAATGTATTACTGCCATCATTATGATGAGAAATCCATGCTATTGTCAGGATAAGCACATCAATACCTAAGACATCACTTGTTACACGGTGAAATATATTGTGGACAAAAGGTAAGTAAAGTACTCAACTGCAACACAAGAATTATGTGTTATGTGAAAGTATGCATTATATGAATATTTTGTGAGTAAGTGGTATTAACATACAGTGACACTTCATCATAAATTTGTATGCATGGCATAATAGTGATATGGTAAATTATTATATGATATAAGACCATGCATGATATTATGATGATTAATTATATAATGCCTTTGCAAGTTTTGTGCAACATAAAAGAAAGTTGTAATAAGAAGTTTAAGTTCAGTGCCACTGTTTTGAAAAGGCAAATGAAAGTGTTAATAAGTGTAAACGGATGCCTATAGTAGGCTTATAGTGGCTGCCCAATAATTTGGGCTAGGTTTAGTGAACCAATTATATTGTTTGCCATATTTCCGTTTTTATTCTCCTCCATATGAGTTATTGTTATATGTATTGACACCACAGTGTGTGGCCGCCTTAACTCTTGAGCCTGACGGGGCAACGATGGAATAAGGTTTTTAATGTGCCCTACTGTGGTGAAGGCTAGCCGGAGGAGAACCCATGGGATTTTGTATTATATGTGTAACAAGCCCTGCAGGCATTGACCAATTCAAACAGTGTGCACAATATTAAGGGGCCCAAAATTTAAAAAAAAAAAAAGTTGTATATGTCCATTGATATTGGGTAATCATTAGCATTGCATGCATTACTTTGCTTACTGAGCTTTAGGCTCACAGTTGTCTTGTGTTGCAGGTAGAGAAAGAAATATGTGAATGATATGAGGAGAACTGAAGCATGGTCCTGACCCTGATTTGTACATATGAACACATCGACCTTTTTGTGGGTTATTTCAGTTATCAGTGAGATGTTTGTAATAAAGTGTGAAGTTATGTTTTGAAAATAAATTGGGTTATTTAATACTTATGTATAATATGTTTGAGACACACTTTATGTTTAATGTAAATAAGGTGAAATAAGTTTTCAAGTTTTAAAAAAAAAAAAAAAAAAAAAAATATATATGTCCAGACTTCCGCAGAAATAAATTATATGATATAGTTTTAAAACGTAACACCTCAAATATGGTTTTTAACTAAAATAAGTGAGGGTGTTACACACACGCCCTGGTGTGTTAGAGGCTGATTTGGAAGATTAAGGTGTGAGATTTGTCACGTTGGAATTGCGATGATTGGATGATCGTAAATATACAAAAAGATACGAGGAATCTTGATAGGCATCAAGAGGTAACTTTCTCTATCTTTTGTATGGTTAATTTAATGCAATGCATATATGTTGAGATTCTGGGCTTATGGTTTTGATTGAATTTTAATAAATTGCTTTCTCTATTCTCTAATTTAGACCATAAAAACCAACATATCGAGCTTCCATCGATCCTACATCGAGCAACAAGTTTTTAAATCGAACATAACCCTAACCAAACATTTCATCAAGCCCCTATCAAGCACTAATCGAGCACCATCGACCACAATCGAGCACCATCGAGAACTTAACAAAACTTACACCATCTACATATAATCGAGCCCCTATCGAGCTTCCATCGAGCACATATCGAGAAACTATTAAACCAAAAGTCTAGGGTCCAATCGAACCCATATCGAGTTCCTATCGAGCACCATCGAGAAATAAATTCTATACCTATCGAGCTATCATCGAGCCACTATCAAGCTCACAACTTAAGCGTCTTCTACATAGTATCGAGCACCTATCGAGCAAAAAAGTTGCAGAAAAGCCAGAAAAAATGCATATCACGAAATCTCTCTAACAAACCCAAAAAACACACCAATACTGGCTTAGATCTGTTCGGAATAGCCAACAAAAAAGTAAACAAATAATACCTAACACAAAAAAAATGAGAAATCTTCTTACCCATGATTTTTCTCCTCCAAAATCCCTCAAAACGGATGTTGCATTTGATATTGTGATCTTTACAGAGACAATAGAGATGGCTAACAACGATTTCAGCAAAAAATTAGATACAAACGGTGGGTTTTGGTGATGGTTTTGTGTGTGAGAGAGAGAGGAAGAGATGGAGAAGGTTTTGGTGTTCTTGATATAATGAAAGGAGCATTTTGGGTAGATGAAGAATGTTTAGCATAGTGATGGTATTCTTTTATAATAATAATGGAGACTATTATGCACAAAGAGTGATATTTCCCAATACATATTAATGAATTAACAGTTCTGTGTGTCTCCCCAATTAAGATTTTAGATACTATCGTTATCATACTATATCATATACTTTTTCTTAATTAAATAAAACCAAAACTTTCGAGGAAAAAGCTGGTCTTTAATCATGCTTTCCAAAAAGTTTATCAGTCTCCACCATAAGCCTAAAAATAACGTTTGCGATACAAACTATTCTAACAAAAGAGGTCTAATTGTCACATTATAGAACAGTTCTAGATTGAGTGAGGATATACTCAAAGAAAAGTCTCATAAGGATTTATCCCATTTTATGTGTCGCCACCCTTCCAAGTTGAGAAAACATCTTTCTTTTCTTTTTTTTTCCTACTTGTATATATACAACTCATAATTCATTAACTTGGCACTGAACAACATTTGCTACATTAGCACTTAGGTTGGCACAAGTGAAATTATTCAATGAAAACGATGGCTAAAATTAAAATTGGCAATAAAATTGTGAGAGAGCGAGTGAGGCAACGCGACAAATATACTTTGTTGCGTAGTGACCTAGTACAGTAACCTGTAAAACTTAAAAAAGATTTTTATACTTCTAGACAACAGTTAGGTCTCAGAGCCCAAAATCTCCTGCCCCAGACGGTGAAACAACGGCCAAGAGAGATCACTCTGATTGTTTCGAAAGCTGCAACACTAATATATATATATATATATAAACATATATAAAATTCTGTCCCTGAATTGAGGGATGGTGAACACTGAACAGCAACCCAGGCCAGAGTCGTCTTAAATCACCAAAGAAAAACTATATGCAAATTATTTTCCTCTACCTATAAAAAGCAATTACGTGGAGTGAACCCCATGGGCATGATGGTCCCGCACCCAAGAATAGTCCATCTTTTTCCAAATCCCAATTATCAAAAATCGACATTTCTACCCCCTTTTTTCTATGGCAATGGGACCAAAAGGGTCTCTCCTTTGCATATACCTAGCGGCTCATTGGACGTGACCTTAGTGCAACATCATCATCATCCTCGTCATAATGAATCAAACATCAAATCCCCTTTCACACATAATTGGTAGATATTAGTGTGATTACTTGAATTAATTATGTAGCCCTTTTGGCAGTACATGAAAAGATGTTCCGAATTGCCATATACCACTTTCAATTAATAAACACTATATATAAAAGATGTTCCGAAGCCATCAAAACCAGCTTCTGTTAGGACGGAATTCTGTAACCCAAACTTTGAAACCCACATTATCCATTTAATGTGCAGCCCTAAATTCACTTCCACTCTACACTTCCTTACCAGAGGTAGTTGTAATCTGTTTTGCATTAATTATCATAATAAAATTAGTAAAAATAAATTATAGCAAATGTCCCAAAATAATGGCATCCCCATTTTAAAAATTGTTGAGAAATGACATTTTTATATTGTTGATTAACTAAATTATCATTGTCATATAAATCACTCATTTACATCTCATTAAAGTGATACTCATAACAAATGTCCTCTCATTTTTTAGGATGATAATCAATAAATGTTGAGACAAATAGTATTTTTTTCAAAATTTTAATTTTATTATATATTTATTTTTCTAATTTTCTCTTTTCTATCATTTTTTTTATTTAGAAGTGTATGATTTTAATATAGTGGTATATGTATATTAATTTTGTTCAATTAGTTTTTATTTTAAAGTTATATTGATTTTTTTCGTTTTTTATGGGTTGTTTGTATATTATTTTCCAACTAGTGTATATGTTTTTGTGATATGGTATATCATTTTTTTTTATGATATTTAGTTTCTGTCTTGTTGTACATAAGGAAAAATATCAGTTGGCTCCTGTCTTTTGCTCGAATACTCAATCGGCCACTATATTTTGTTAAATGACAAATCGGACCATGTGTTTTGTAAAATGGAACAAAATATACACTGAACCTGATTTTGGTCAAACAATTTTACAATATGACCAAAATGTCCTCAAATTTTTTATTTAATGAATTAAGTAAATAATTAAAAATATATAATAAATTAATTTAATTTAATTTAATATTTAAAAATTAAAAAAAACATATATTTAATTTTTCTTTTCTCTCTCCTTTCTCCTCTCTCTTCTCTTCCCCTTCCTTCCCGATCTTCCCCTCTCTCCTATTCTTCTTCCTCTCTGGTCATGTCAATGGTGTTCCCTTCTTTAATTATTCTATCAAAGCTCGTGGCTCATGGTGCGAAATGGAGAGGCGCAGATCTGGTGCACTTCGTCTCCAATCCCAACTGCTGATCACCTCTGCCTCCAGCGCCCTTCATCCCCAACCCTAGCCAATTCCGCTCTGGATCGTCCCCAGCCCCGAGATCTCGGGTTCACACGACGAGGTTGCAACAAGGATTTCACCACCAAAAAGCTCAAAACAATGGTGAGTATAGATCAACCTCCCTTGCTTCGGTGGAATTTTAGAGAGAATCAAACCATTTTTGTTGTTGGGTTATCAGTTAATCTATTTTGCTATGTTCATAACTTTTTCTTCCAAACCAGATCTGGTTTTTAGTTGATTAATTTCTAATTCAATGTTTTAGAGCTTTACTGTGAGATTGTGCTTGAAGTTGACGTTGGTTTACCACTATTGTAGGGGATGACATTTTCAACAAATCAAAGATAATCAAGCTAGAAGAAGATGACAGAGAGTGATGGATACTGAGTTCGTGGGATTTTGAAAGAAAGAAGAAGAACATTTTTTTGGAGAAGAATTATTTATTTTATTTTAGATTTAGTTTTTGGGAAGAATTTTTTATTTGATTTCCTATTTTAGGAAGATTTAATTTTTTTTATTTATATCTTAGATTTTATTTGTGGAATTAAGATATTTATTTTAAAAATTATTTAGTTAATTCATTAATTCAAAAATTCGAGGGCATTTTGGTCATATTGTAAATTTCTTAGACCAAAATCAAATTCGGGGTATCATTTTGTTCTATTTTACAAAACACAGGGTCTGATTTGTCATTTAACAAAACATAGGGGTCAATCGAGTATTTGGGTAAAACACAGGGGCCAAACTAGTATTTTCCCTATACATAATAGTAGTATATGATTTTGTATCATGGTATATATATTTTAATGGTAATATATAATTTTGTTAGCATAGCATATACATTTTTAGGTTTTGTTGGTTGTTGACGCGGTTCTTCGGCAACAGGTAATTAAGAGAAAGAGAGGAAGGGATTAGCGCTGAATGTAGAACCGTAACAGATATAAGATCTTAGTGAATGAAATAGGTGACTCAAGACACGTTTTTAAGTGGTTCAAAGGTTAAAATCTTTCTACTCCACCAGTCAATATTATTGATATATTCTGGGTATTTGGTTACAAAGTATATCTCTCCAGAGACTATTTTTTCCAACCCTTATCAACTCCCAGGGTCTCCATATTTATAGGAGAAGGCACCTGGAAGTTGGTAAGGAGGTCATCCCGTGACCTTCTTATTTGTCATATCAACTCTGTGACATTCATGATTAATTCCTAAACTTGACACATAAGTATGGTCAAATCGATAGGTAAGGAGATAATGGGCCGCACGGCCCAACCCAGCCGTGGGTGTCTGAACACGCACGTTCCTGCAGCGTGTCCGAGAAGTCAGGGAGATATCGGACACGTGATGTCAGATATATGCATGTTTATCTTGCGTGTGTTGACTTTACAATGGGTCATAGCCTCCATATCTAGCTCGTACCACAAGCTGTGCATCTGACCCGACCTTCGGCCTTCCGATTCCTTGCTCCAGTCTTGGGAGTCTTGGCGAGTCCTTGAGGATTCCTCGAGCTAAGGGGGGTACGACCTCAAGACAGGAGCTCCGACCTGGGGGATGTTTATGGACTAACCATGATTAGTCCGAAGCTCGGCCTGCTAATTAGCCCGTGGGAAAAACAGGGTGTACATTGGTATATTATTTTCAACTCGGTATATGTATTTTGTGGTATGGTATATCATTATTTTTTAGATAATATTTATGTTCTATCTTGTTATATGTAATGGTGGTATATAATTTTGTTAGCATTAAATATACATTTTAATGGTGATATATAATTTTGTTATCATGTTATATATATGTTTTAGTAAATTTTTTTTCATTTTTTAAGTGTTGGTATATTGTTTTCCAACTCAGTATATATGTTTTTTTCGTGGTATGATGTATTATTTTTTTTAGATGATATTTAGTTTATATCTTGTTAAATATAATGGTGATAGATAATTTTATTAGTATAATATATTTATTTTAATTGTGGTATATTATTTTGTAGCATGTTATATACATTTTTTGAGTAATAATATACAAATTTTGTTTTTGTTAAAAAAAATTATAGTGTATATAAATTTATTATCATCATGGTATATAAAATACTATGGTACATATAATATATATGTTTAATAGCATTGTATATGAATTTGTTACTATGTGATATATCAAATTAATATATCATGCTATTAAACTTATATACCATAAACTTTTTTTTTTTTTAGAAAAGCTGTTGACGCGGTTCTTCGCCAACAGGTAATTAAGAGAAGAAGAGAAATGAATTAGTGCTAATAATGAACCGAAACAGATATATGATCTTAGGAAATGGAAAGGTGACTCAAGACACGGTTTTTAAGTGGTTCAAAGGTTAAAATCTTTCTACTCCACTAGTCAATATCATTGCTCTATTCTGGGTATATGATTACAGGATATTTCTTACAAGAGATCATCCAACCCCTATCAACTCCCAGGGTCTCCATATTTATAGGAGAAGTCACCTGGGAGTTGGTAAGAAGTTCATCCCGTGACCTTCTTACCTATCATATCAACTCTGTGACATTCATGATTAATTCCTAAACCTGACACATAAGTGTGGTCAAATCAATAGGTAAGGAGATAATGGGCCGCACGGCCCAACCCAGTCGTGGATGTCTGAATACACACGTTCCTGCTGCGTGTCCGAGAAGTCAGGGGCATATCAGACATGTGATGTCTGATATATGCACGTTTACCTTGCGTGTGTTGACTTTACAAAGGGCCATAGCCTCCATATTCAGCTCGTACCATGAGCTGGATACTTAACTCGACCTTCGGCCTTTGGAGTCCAGGCTCAAGTCTTGGGCACCAAAGGCGAACCCTTGGGCTTCCTCGAGCTAAGGAGGTACGACCTTATGACGGAAGCTCCGGTCTTGGGGATGTCCACGAGATAACCCTGATTAGGCCGCTGCTCAGCTTGCTAATCAGCCCGTGGGAAAATCAGGGCGTACATCAGCCCCCCAAGCCCCTGCTCGTGGTATACCACGTCGGATAAGGCCACAGTAGGGTCTGGCCAGAACAGCTCCCCCAGGTCCTATGGGCATACCGGACCTCGCATCGGACTCCTACGGGTCATACTCCATTTTCCCTAACCTTTGGGAGTGAGGCAGTCCTCCCCGTGGAAACTAAAGTGCTTTCGCATAGAGTCTAGTCTTACGACCAAGATCGAAACCACGAGCTCCTGTGAAATTCCCTCGATCTAGTTGATGAAAGGCGAGAGGATTCGCAACTCCAGCTCGCCCATTATCAACAGAAAATCACTCGCTACTTCAACACCAAAGTCAAAAAACGCCCCTACTGTGGCCTTATCCGACGTGGTATACCACGAGCAGGGGCTTGGGGGGCTGATGTACGCCCTGATTTTCCCACGGGCTGATTAGCAAGCTGAGCTGCGGCCTAATCAGGGTTATCTCGTGGACATCCCCAAGACCGGAGCTTCCGTCATAAGGTCGTACCTCCTTAGCTCGAGGAAGCCCAAGGGTTCGCCTTTGGTGCCCAAGACTTAAGCCTGGACTCCAAAGGCCGAAGGTCGAGTTAAGTATCCAGCTCATGGTACGAGCTGAATATGGAGGCTATGGCCCTTTGTAAAGTCAACACACGCAAGGTAAACGTGCATATATCAGACATCACATGTCTGATATGCCCCTGACTTCTCGGACACGCAGCAGGAACGTGCGTATTCAGACATCCACGACTGGGTTGGGCCATGCGGCCCATTATCTCCTTACCTATTGATTTGACCACACTTATGTGTCAGGTTTAGGAATTAATCATGAATGTCATAGAGTTGATATGATAGGTAAGAAGGTCACGGGATGACCTTCTTACCAACTCCCAGGTGACTTCTCCTATAAATATGGAGACCCTGGGAGTTGATAGGGGTTGGATGATCTCTTGTAAGAAATATCCTGTAATCATATACCCAGAATAGAGCAATGATATTGACTAGTGGAGTAGAAGGATTTTAACCTTTGAACCACTTAAAAACCGTGTCTTGAGTCACCTTTCCATTTCCTAAGATCATATATCTGTTTCGGTTCATTATTAGCACTAATCCATTTCTCTTCTTCTCTTAATTACCTGTTGGCGAAAAACCGCGTCAACAAAAGCAAACAAACAAAATCAATTGATACAATAGTTTATAAAAACATGAAAAATGAAAAAAAAAAATCAAAATAACTTTAAATAAAAACTAATATACATATATCATAATATTAAAATATTTAGAATGAAATAGTATAATTTAATTTCCTAATGATATATTTGGTAATATATAATATTAAGAGGTGGATAAATTATTTTATTGCAAAATTAAAAACATACAGATTTACTTACTTTCATATACCATTTAGAGTTATTTTGACGGTAGAAAAAAGATCTGTAAAAGAAATCAAAGATGGATGCTGCAGCCTCTTCAATAAAGGGCAGGTTGGTCAAAATAAAAAAGTCAAACAAGAAAGGATAAGAGAGAAATAAAAACATTGGAGAAAATTACACAATAAAAAGAAGAAAAAGAAAACCATATAAATTATAATATATACTTTCCACATGGGCTTCACCCTACAATCCGAACTATGCACTACCGAGGACACACATCTTCATTGCCAAACAGCTAGCAGAGGAAAAAATATTATTATTTTCTTTGAAGTTCTGTTTGGTTGAATTTGAGTAAAGAAAACATTAAAATGAGAATTAGAACATGAATGTAATAAAATTTAAGGGTTTTTTTAATAAATATATATATATATTTGTTTATGTTTTTTTTTACATTTTTACTAATATTATTTTTTTTTCAATTTTACTAACTTAAGTTTTCAAAAATACAATTTTAAAGTTTTAAAATTACAAAAATATGGTTTCAACTAGACATCAACCCTATAGCAATATAGTGCTGAAAAATAACTTAAAATCAACTAGAGAGCAATCTCACAACAATACAGTGTTAAAAGAGAATAATAAATCAATTAAACATGAACATATTGCATTAACTCAAAATAAACTAAAAAATAACTTCAAAAAACTTATCCCTACATTTTTAAATGTATTAAAAATAAACTCATAATATATCTTAAAACAACTAAACATATACACAAATTAAACTAAAAAACAAAAACAAAAAATAACATCGAAAAACTTATGCCTGTATTTTTAAATGTGTTAAAAATAAACTTAACATATATCTCAAAACAACTAAACATATACCAAAATAAATTTAAAAAACAATCTCGAAAAACATATCCTGCATTTTTAAATATGTCAAACTTAATATCAAAATATATCTCAAAACATCTAAACATATATTCAAATAAACTAAAAAAATAACTAGACTAATTTAATTTTCCTTTGCAATCTGCGTGTTCTGTAAAAAAAATCTCATTTTTTTCAACCCCTCTACAAGTTGCCCTGTCGGTAGTAATTAAAAACTTAAAAATTATCTTTTTTTGCAAAATAATTAAAGAGTATCTTTGGTTACCAAAAAAAAGTGCCTTTAGTGAAGAAAGGTGGCAAGGGTTTGAGCCTCCATGTATGGAATGGATATTTTTAATGATATAGTGGAGAACAAATCCATACCCTTTGAAAAGAAACTTGGATGTGTTTTGCCTTCACGACATCTCTCTCTCTCTCGATGTTTGTTTCTCTTGTAAGACAGCAGTGAGTAAGTAATGGCGAAGATCAAATTCTTATCATATGTTTTGCCGCAGACCACTACTGTGGAACCACAAAAATTATACGGTGATGATGATAATGTCGAAAACTGAAAAAATATATTATAACAAAACTTTGTTTTACTTATCAAAAACAGAAATACTGCAGGAACAAGAGTGACATCAGAACTCCTCTGTGCTATGTAATAATCGGCAGAGATCTTCCCTCCCTTGCAGACGGAGCAAACCCTTGATAAATGGTAAAATTGTAAAAATTAATTGAAGACAGTAAAAGAGAAAGAAAACTCCGTTCCACCGTAAAAAAAAATAATTAAAAATTGTGAAGAATTAGTATTTCCTGTAAATTTTCTAAAATTTAATAAGTAAAAAAATAATAAATTTTTATGCATTAGAATAAACTTTCCATTGAAATAATATTTTAATATTTTAGATTGTAACCAAACACAAATAAAAAGGAATTTCTCTTAATTCCATTAATTTTTCAACAACCAAACATGACCTACTTTCTTTAGTAAAACAAACAAAAACACACAGAAAGATTCAACTCATGTCATAGGTAAAAAGAATAACTAGTAGTTATTGTGTACGTGACAATCCCAAAAACCCCCACCATACAAGGCTGCTGGGCTGGGGTCGTACGTGTCAGAAGCACGAGCTTTGTTCTAGCCTAACTTGGCATTGGCAAAGAAAGCTTAAGCTCGTGCTTTCATAGCGAGGCTGATGAGGGGTTTAGCACGTGCTGCTGATTGCTGTGAAAGCCGAAATCCCCGAACAGACCCTGAGCCATTTGAGAAAAAGCCAAAATGGGTTATGTAAATCTGTATCCTTTTGGGACCAAATGTGCAAAAACGACTCATTCCACCAATGAGAAAAGGGAAAAAAGGATAAAGTGAACAACATACATCTCTCCATGTCGCTCCAATAAAACTATTATGATTTAGATACCAATAAAATTTAATCAGTGCAGAAAGGGAAGACAGATTGTAAGAGTAAAAAAGGCTTCAGATTCTTTTTCAGCTAGCAATAAAAACTTTATAAGAAAAATATGTATGGAAAATATAATTAAAATCATAAAATAGCAGCCAGATATGAGTGAAAGATGACCGGGATCAAAAGTTGGTATATTCCAATATCTTTTTCTTTTTACCCTTTCTTTGAACCGAACTCGAGAAAAGTGAGAGCAAGGAGTTTAGTCAAATGCGGACATACCATGGTATCGTTGATTGCATAAGCCACGCAGTAGTGCTCCTGGAAATCGTCAGTCCACAACAAAATTCACGTAAGAATAACGAAAACAATATCGAAAAGCGATGCTAAAGAGTATGACCCATCAACATTATCACAAACTTCACCTCCACATCTACATAGATATGATTCATCTGAATTTGTATTTATATAAAAATATGTACAAACTTTAGATTAGATAAGCATGTAGGTATATATAATTTAAAACAAATAAAATCTTAGTAGTAGTATTTTTAAGCTTTTGTATGTATTGTACATTTATTCTACTACAAAAGATATTTTCCACAATTGTTGAAACTTTAACAGGTATGATTCGAACGTGTGTGGCCATATACATGTGCATGCTAAGTGCAAATAACTGGTATTAACAGCTTTCAGTACTCTACTCGCTGCAAATCTATGTCAAATTGATAATAATTAATATTTGTTCTTTTGTTTTCTTTCACAACAGAAATTGAAGGGTTGACTTGCCTGCATCATGTGCCATTCTTCAAATTCATCAAACAATTCTAGCCGTTCGATCCTAATCAACACAAGATCACAGATGATAATCTTTCTCCAAATACATCAGAACCATTGTGAGCTTCCCAATAAGAAGTTCTAAAGCAAGAGCACAAAGATGCACAGCACAACAAAAACCAGAACATATACTTTATAACAAGAAAGGGAAATTTGCGGCATTAATCCTATGTAGCTCATTTTGTTGCACTTAAATCCCTATGTAAATTTTTTGGCGGCAAAAATCCATGCCGTTACACATTTGGCACGGACGTTGGTCCCCCAACCGTTAAGTATGTCAAGCTGTATACGTGACAGCACCCGATTGGCAGCAAAATTCGTTTTTGAGAAATTTGAGGCATAAATACCTATGTAGTTCATTTTATTGCACTTTAATGCCTAAGTAAATTTTTTGCTACAAAAAATTAAATAAAATAATTTATTTACCTCAAAAAATTACTAAAATCTAATTAACAAATTATTGATCTTAAAAAAAAATTAAATTCATCTTAAAAATTGATCAAATTCTTAATTTTTTTAAGATTACTTTTTATTATTTTTGTTTTAACTAACATTTCAATAAGTTGTTAATTAAAATCTAACAATAAAAAATTACTAAAATCTAATTATCAAATTATTAAAATGTCAATTAAAACAAAAACAATTCATCTAAACAAAACTAAGAATTTAATTAACATTTCAATAATTTGTTATTTTATACTTAAATAATTTTTTAGGTGAATAAATTATTTTATTTAATTTTTGGCAACAAAATTTACTTGGGCATTAAAATGCAACAAAATGAGCTACATAGTTATTTATGCCGCAAATTTCTCAAAAGCAAATTGTCGCCTATCGGGTACTGCCATGTGTACCACTAGATACACTTATGTGTAACGACATGGATTTTTGCTGCCAAAAAATTTGCACAGGGATTTAAGTTAAAGAAAATGAACTACATAGATATTAATACCGCAAATTTCCCTAACAAGAAACTTTTGAGCTTTGAAAAGAGGACTTGTACCACACTATGGCAACTATAATTTTTTTACAACTATGGACCATGCGTCTAAAGGAAAGAGGGAAAATATCAATAAACTAAAATCAGGTAATAAACTTTTAAGAGAGATGTCATTTTCCTGTAAAAGAGAACCTAGAGAGGCCGCAAGTAAACATCCCCTTTCACTCGTTAAAAATGCATTATCTAATTCCAAAATCTGTTATCATTTTATTTTTCTTTTAAACTACACTCCCAACCTAACCCTACAATATTTGGAGACCAGGAAACACAGCACTTGCTATGAAGATGCCCAGGAGGGACTTTAATTGTGTTAGAATATATTTATATATATATATTAGCTATAAATTATGATTAATTGTAATTATTTTAGTTTCCTATATTCTCTTAGTTTCCTAGAAAAGTTTCTCTAGTTTGTATATAAATACAAGTTATTTTCTCAATGAAATAGAAGGAAATACAATTCTCTTGACCTCTTATAACATGGTATTTGAACCTTTAGCTTACGAAATCGAATTTTGCTACAAAATTAGGGTTTAGTCTATTTTAGGGTTTATTTTGGAAGACCTATTTCTGTTAGTATTCTATTCTCACTGCCCACACCACAAGGATCCCCAGCCGCCAATCACCGTTTCCCCAAAGTCCAGCGGTCAGACTCCCTGCGCGTGGGCCCCACACACAGTCGCAAGCCGCGGGCTTGCCTCCCACGCGCCGGTAGCGCGTGGCCCCATCCCCGGCGGTCGTCTTCGTTCCGGTTGTTCTCCTCCGAGTTTCTGGTTATTCGTGCCTCGTTTTTGCTCACTCACCTAGTTTTCGTACTTGCAACTGTCAAGGTTTGTTCTAGGTTTATTGTTGTGATTCTATCTTGGTTTTCGTATTTGTTGTCGTGTTTCTTTGTATAGGCGTTATGGCTGAGAGCAAATCAAAGGCTAAATCAGTAGTTGTATCTAATGTGGTTCCTATGATGTCTAAAATCACAGACCATAAACTGACTGGCTTGGAGAGGAGTAAGACTGTTCGGCTTTAGCTACGAAGTATTGACAAAGATGACCATTTAAATGATGATCCTCCTAAAGAGAGATGATTCGAGGCAAACGTGGCTTTGGGAAGATGCTCGCTTATTCCTTCAAATCCAGAATTCTATTGACAATGAGGTAATTGGCTTGATCAATCACGGTGAGTTAGTTAAAAAACTAATGGATTATTTTGAATTTTTGTATTCCGGAAAAGGCAATCTCTTCCGTATGTATGAGGTTTGAAAAACATTCTACGGTGTGGAGAAACAAGATCAGACCCCTATCAACTACTTTACGGCATTTAAAAAGTATGAGGAGCTTAATATGTTGCTGTCAGCAAGGGCAGATGGCTATCACAAGCTTTCTAGCAGGACTCTCACCTGAATTTGATTCTGCGAAGGCACAAGTTCTTTTTGGTTATGATGTCTCTTCTTTAAAAGATGTCTCTAGCTGTGTTCTTCGCACAGAAATTACTCCCTCTGTTCCTATTAATATTGCTTTGGTGAGTTGTAATAATTATGCGCCTTAGAAATCTTCTACTCTGAGTGTACACAGAGGAGGCAGTTCGCAAGGATTTGAAACTCAAACACCAGATCCTAGAGACATTATTTGCAACTAATGCAAAAATCCATGCCACACCAAGTTTGAGTAACGAAAGCTACAGTTTAAAAATCAGCAAAAACACTCCGCTAATGTTGCAAGTACCAATGATGCCTCTGATAAATCAGTCCTTAATTCTGCTGATGAATTTGCCAAGTTCTCACGATATCAGGACTCACTCAAGTTGTCATCTTCCTCGCTCTTTTATTGCTCCCTTGATTCCATCTCTATTCCTAAGACTGTTCGTGAAGCTATATCTCATCTTGGTTGGCATAATGCAATGATAGAAAGAGATTAATGTTTTAGATGACAATGGTACTAGACACTTGGTCGATTCACCTGCAAGAAAACGGATCAAGGGTGCAAATGAGTCTTCACTGTTAAGGTCAATCCAAATGGGTCAATTGCTCGGTTTAAGGTCCGTCTTGTTGCTAAGGGTTATGCTCAAACTTACGTAGTGAACTATTGTGATATTTTTTCTCCTGTTGCTAAGTTGACATATGTTCGATTGTTTATTTCTATGGTAGTTACTCATCATTGGCCTTTACATCAACTCGATATTAAGAATGTTTTTCTTCATGGTGATCTTCAAGAGGAGGTGTATATGGAGCAACCACCTAGTTTTGTTGCTCAGGGCGAGTCTGTCGTCTTCAAAAATATTTATATGGTTTGAAACAAAGTCCTCGTCCTTGGTTTGGAAAATTTAGTCAGGCTGTTGAGAAATTTAGTATGTTGAAAAGCAACTCAGGTATCATTCTATTAGTCTTAGTTGTGTATGTGAATGACATTGTTATTACTGGAAATGATACTAGAGGAATCTCATCCCTTAAATTTTTCATTCATGCTCAATTTCACACAGGATTTGGGGGTGCTCAAGTATTTCTTGGGAGTTGAGCTCACTCGGAGTAAACAAGATATTTTTCTATCTCAAAGAAAATATGTCCTTGACTGATTGACCGAGACTGGAAAATTTGGAGCAAAACTTTGTAGTACTCCAATGAGTCCAAATGTGCACTTTACGGGAGATGGGGACCCATTTGCAAACCCTGAAAAATATCGTAGATAGGTTGGGAAGTTGAATTACCTTGTCGTGACTCGTCCAGATATTGCATTCTTAGTTAGTTTTGTTAGTCAGTTTATGTCGTTCCCAACAATTCATCATTGGGCAGTGTTAGAACAAATTTTGTGTCACTTGAAAGGAACACTAGGACGAGGTATCGTGTACGCGGATCATGGGCACACTCATATTGAGTGTTTCTAAAATGCTGATTGGGGAGGTTCCAAGGTGTAAAGAAGATCCACTTCAAGTTATTGTATTTTTGTTGGAAGGAATCTGGTCTCTTGGATGAGTAAGAAGCAAAATGTTGTGTCACGATCCACTACAGAGTTAGAATATAGGGCTATGGCACAATTTGTGTGTGAAATAATGTGAATATATTAGTCAAGTAGGACTTAAAACTTCAGTGCCAGCAAAATTGTGGTGTGATAACCAAGTTGCTCTTCATATTGCATCTAATCTTGTGTTTCATGAGCGAACTAAGCACATCGAAATTGATTATCATATTGTTTGTAAGAAAATTCAACAAGGTTTGATCTCCACAGAATATGTGAAGACTGAAGAACACCTAGGGTACATCTTTACAAAGGCTTTAAATGGGGTGCGGGTTGATTATCTTTGTAACATGCTTGACATGATTAACATTTATGCTCCAACTTGAGGGGTAATGTTAGAATATATATATATATATATGTTTATATTAGTTGTAAATTAGCTATAAATTAGGATTAGTTTTAATTATTTTAGTTTCCTATATTCTCCTAGTTTCCTAGAAATGCTTCTCTAGTTTGTATATGAATACATCTAGTTTGTATATAAATACATGTTATTTTCACAATAAAATAGAAGAAAATACAATTGTCTTCACCTCTTATAACACATTGCAATCTTCTTAGGAGGATAATTGTTGTTCTCTACCTAGCATGACAAACATGTGTAAACTAGTGGGCCTTCTAAGACTTGTAAAAGTTGTAACACCACTTGGGATGGTCCATCACAAATTTCGGATTTCAAGGACACTACATCAAGCAATAACCAACCCATTTATATAATTTAAAGCAATAAAAGATGGTTATGCTCGACAATAAAAAATAATAATAATAATTAAATGAACAAAAGGAGCCAATTTGAAGCAGTTCTTGAAACTGAGAAGCTTTAAAGTGATGTAGTGTCATATATCTAAATGAAAGAATTCATAAGGAGAACAAGTAAAGACAAATTAAACGCCAAACTTTTGAGCATTTAAACACTTCCAAACTAGTGCAATTAATTTAAGAAATTAAACATGACAATTCACAAATGAATAATCTGCTCATAACTTCACAAACACTTGAGAACATAGGACATACCTACGTCTTTCCTGAGCTTCAATAAAATTACTATAAACTTTAAGCATGTCCCAAGCAACAGCTCTCTGCAACCAGCCCATGTTGAACATGATACCAGTATTACAAATGGGATCACCAAAATATTATGAAAAAAATAAATTTTTTCTTCCAGATATTAAAATCATGGACCACCTACCTGCCATCCCTGGTCAAGAAAAAGGTTTTCCTTTGCTTGTAACGTTGGTGTGGCATATAAACCCAGGAGTCCACAGCCTCGGCTCTGAATGAAATCATTTTTAAATACCAAAAAGAGAAAAGAAGTCCATTAAGACTCAAATGAGAAACAAGAAAATCCAAAGAAAAATTACTAACTAATGACAGAAACAATAATCAAGACAACAAGAAAAAAAGAAAGAAACAGACCTCCAAATTCTTAATCATCTGTTGCCCAAAAGCATCATCTGGATGAATCTGTTGTAATCAGATGTTAAAGGAACCTAGTTCAGCAATTGAACTGACTTAAAAAATTTCAATCACAAATGAAAGAAGACAAGAGAAGCAGTAAACCTTGAAACCTATCTGCCTTACACAGTCAAAGAAAACACCAAATAATAATAATACTAGGTATGGAAAGGCACATAACCTGTTCATACAAGAAAAATATTGCTGTAGTAAATGTCTTTGATGCCCAACCAACTACAGCACTACTTGAATCTGGATCCAAGTATATCAAAACGCATTCTGCTATTATAAAAGTCGGCAAGCTGATAAAAATATTAGAATGAAGAAATTTAATCCTCCTTCACGATAAATGAAGATAATAAGAATTATATTTCCTTCTCTCTTTTAAGGGAAAATAGGTGTGGCAACTGGCATCTTACATGTTAAATTGCAAAGAGTTTCAGGAAACAATAAGCAACTTCCGTCTCTCTTTTTTCATATATTCAGTTTCTACTTTTTTCACATACCCATTTTTTTTCTAATGAATGACTCTAATCACATACCTGGGATCCATATCAGCTAATGTTATGATGTCATCTAACTTGTTTATGTCACGCAAATCCACCGGGAGTAATTTATAGTTATCACTAAGTACTTCTCCTTTATCTGAAAAGCAACAGATACCCCAATAGAAATTCTATCACTTGCATAAATATTAAAATAAACATAGTAGTCTATCACTTATTTAAACATCAAATTTATATAACCAACAAAAATTTTAAAAATTTAAAATTTCAAGTATTTCTGTAGTAATATCTATGCAAGCCAAGTGTTTAAAAAGTTGTTTTTGACTGCAATTGGAACATTGTTAAATCAAAGAGACATCACAAAGTAAAGAAATCAGAACATATATATCCATATTCAGCATTCTCGGTATGGAATTTCATACATCTTAGTTCTTCAGAAAAGCCATGATTAGCATGAAACAGAAAAGAAAGCTAAACGTTATAGTTAAAATTATTTCCAGCCAGTAAATATGAATGCAACTTGAGGTTCATCTACCTCGTGAAATGGATGCCGATGGATTAATTTTGTTCCTCAACTGATTGCAACTCTCTATAAGTGCAGCCTTCTTACTAGTAACCTAAAAAAATAAAAAGATTTAAAGGTGTGCAAATGACAAAAGCAGAACAAGATTGATCCATCCCTCTTTTAAGAGAAAGCATTAAATTTAATACTTGGTCTAACAGTTGGAATTAGTTACATAAGTTTCTCTCGTAAACAATTCATGCCTATACATTTTAACCTTACTTAGACATAATGCTTCCTCATACCAAAATGAAAAGAAACTGCATTTGATAACAAATTCCCTGATAGTAATGAAAGTTTTAAATCCTCCTCACCTCCTTAAAATCCACTTCCACATATAAATGTGGGGCTTTCCCTTCATCCTGCCAAAGAAAATGAAGAAAATTTTTAATACAGGTCCTATACATGTAATGTGTACATATATATATATATATGCATATGTTGTCCTGGGAAACTAAAAATGAAACACTGAAAAACAATTTAAATCATTTGGGCATTTAAAGACTGGAAAATTAAACAAAACTAAGCCAAAACTTTTAAAATCATTTTCCTACAACTATAAACTCAAAATAAGCAAAACAAAGATACATTTGAAAGTACTAAATTTATCGCATTTAAAATAATAATAATATCAATAAAGACTGAGAAACACCTGCAATTGAAAAAACATAGTATCAAAACCAGCTCCAAGTGATAATATCTGCTTCTTAGTTTGAACTTTTTCATCCCCATTTCTCTCAGTGTCCACAAATTGAAAAAGAAGCTTCCGAAGAGCAGCCCGACGCGCAAAGTAGCCTTGTTATATACCAAGCATGAAAGACGATTAAGCCAAATCACTAATCAAAAACACACAAATATAATCTTACAAAGAAGAGGCAGAAGCTTAATTGTTCTACCACGATTTATTATGGGAGATCTCCTCACGGGTCTCCTAACAAATAAATGGATATAGTCATCCTTCATGTACCCTTTTTTAACGCAGGACCTTTTCAGTCATATAAATTCAAAGTCAGTACCCTTTAGTCCGGAAATGAAAATATTTTCTTGGGAAACAAACAGCAGATAAAGATAAGAAAGGAACTAACAATTTGCTGGCCGAAGCGTCGTCGTTGGTGGCTTGAACAGCTGCTCTGTTGCTACGCGAATCAGCCATCTCCGCCATTGTTTTTCCCCCACAATCTGAGGCAACACTCCAATCGGGTTTTTCTGCCTTTTCTATGTTTCTCTCTGTCTTAACAAAAAAGAGAGTAGTTTTTAGGTCATTTACTGCAAAACCCTTTATCTTTAGCATATTTAGTATCTAGGTCCGGAACTCGGAACTCTTCAATTTGTATTGGGAAATTTGAGTTTTAATGCAATAAGAGACACTACATTTAAAAAATAATCTATCTCTTTATGACTCTCGTTTTGGTGCTACTAATGACGTTACTACCCAAAATACTCATGGCATAATTTTCTCAAACTCTCTGTATTCTCTCCCAAATTCCCAAACCAAGCAAACTTTGAAATCGATAGGCCTCGATTGAATCCGTAGAACCCAACCTTCATTGTCTTCCACGACCACGAACAAGGGCTCCCAAAGGGTCGGAGTTGACGATCGGAGAAGGGGAAGGAGAAAACGTCGAGCAAGCCGACCAAACTTTTAGGAAACAACCCCAAAGAAAACGAAGGTGAGGGATTTCGTTTTTAATCTGCAATATGTGTATGTGCCTGGTTTTTTTTGTTGATTTTTGTTCATAGGATAGATCGGGGCTGGGGAATGAAGAAATTTGGGTTTTTTCGATATTTTTTTATGCAACTCGATAGAAATCGATAGTGCATGATAGGGACTGGATTTGACTGTGCCTCGATAGGCCTCGATGGGACTCGATAGGACTCGATGAAATTTTAGGCTTATAGAAATTTTAGCATATATCTCGATAGGAATCGATAGGACTCGATGATACGGGGTTTTGGGATTTTTAGGACCTACCTCGATAGGACTCGATGATACTGGGCTTTGGGATTTTTAGGACCTACCTCGATAGGAATCGATAGGCCTCAATAGGACTCGATACTACGAGACTTTGGGATTTTTTAGGCCTTACCTCGATAGGCCTCGATAAGACTCGATAGTAACCCGATGATATTATTCTTTGTGATTTTTAGAACCCACCTAGATAGGCCTCGATAGTTTCTGCCTCGATGGGACTCGATAGTAACTGTCTCGATAGTGACCAGATTGTTTTACATTTTTTTAACATTTTCTTTTTGTTTTTTTTTTTTCCAAATGCTTGACCTTATTGTGCCGTTGGAGAAGCACTTTCCTGGCCGTGTCACTTATAGGGGTAGTGCCTACTTGGATACCCTTATAGAGCAGTTTTAGAGGCATGGTCTTATTGAAAGGGCACAGGCATGCCCATTGGGATAGTTCTTTAAGGCGAAGCAGTTTAGTTTTTCTGGGGTTCTGCTGCATCAGCTAATGTTGCGTAAGGTAGAAAGCAAGAAGCCTAAAGAGGGTCAGTTCTACATGGGCAACACTCTGTGTAGATTTGGTATTGCAGAGTTTGCCCTAGTTACCGGGCTGAATTTTGGGAAATCACCGTCCCCAGATGAGTTGAAAGAGCATCTTTCAAGTGATCGGATCATCCAAGAATATTTTAATGGTGATTCGAAGGTTAGTTTTGGTCAGTTGGAAGATGCTTTGAAGGCCTCCACAAACCCAGAAGATGCATTTAAGCTGGGTTTGTGCTATTTGATAGAGGGGGTATTGAATGCCCCAGAGAAGACAATGACGATATGGGGAGATTCCCTGAGGCTGGTTGAGGATCTTGATTACTTTTTCAAGTATCCATGGGGGAAGTTGTCATTTAAGAAAGTTAGCAAAGGAGTTCAGAAGGACATGAAGAAGCAATTGAAACACTACGAGGAGAAAAAGAAAGAGGGTTCAAGCAAAAAACAGAAGGAGGCGAAGTATAGTTTCTATGGCTATGCACCCGCACTTCTTTACTGGGCTTTTGAGGCCATGCCATCTCTCGGGAGTAAGTTCAGTAGGAACAGTGGGAACTAGATTTCGAGGATGCTCAGCTGGGCTATGAAGACTGATATCACTATTTCGACAGCTTAGTTGGTTCCTATATTTGCCAACCGTCGAGTAAGTTCCATTTTATCTTGTTAAATGTCACAGATTAATTGATTAACGATTTATTTTATTAAAGTTTTCTTGACACATGTTATTCAACCATGCAGTTAGTGGTATTTTCCATGATGAAGCCACGTCCCGGTGAGGTAGTTTACTACAATAGCCTCCCAGAAGTTGATTCTAGGTTATTCCCTGAGTTGGAATCAACTATGGGGGAGGCTGGGACTGTAGCGGAGGAAGTAGTAGTACCTGAGAATGAGGCAGAGAAGCTGGCAAAAGTTGCAAAGGAAGCCTCCATTTTTTACGAGGATGTCCCGAGGGTTGAGGAGGGCACTTCACAACCCTATGCAACTTCATCTAGTCAGGTTGCCCAGCCTGATTATGAGCAATTGATGCAAAGGCTCAAGAGGGTTGAAGAGGGCCAGGCAACCTTACTACAGAATCAGACTACGATCATGGCTCAGTTGGCGCAGCTGCTTTCAGTGGTCTCAGGTCGATCCACCGACATAAAATCAGATACAGAGTCTGATATCTTGCCTGCAGACTACAAGCACGGTGATCAACCCTCCACTCCACAGGCCCAGACATCTGTAATTGCCAGTGATGCTGACAGTCCCAGTGTACGAGTACTGCAGCTCGGGGAGGCAGCTGCCCTTGAAGTTGTCAGGAAGAAACGCAGGCCCAAGCGTTTTGATGACTTCACCGACCCAACGAAGAAGATCAGATATGATAAACAGGGGCTAGTTGTTGAACCATTGAGGAAGTGTGACCCACAGCAGGAAAAGAGCTTCCATAAGTGGATCATCGGGAAGATCGACAACAAGAGAGACCGGAACGTCCATACTGGGACGCACGATGTGGCATGGTTCTTGCAGTTGCACATAGTCCAGACTTGGCTTTGGGATTCGGTATGTAAATTACATTTATGTTTTCAATTTAATCTTAATATATTGATCGTACTGACGAATTTTCATGTTTTTTCAGCATATTGATGCCGCTTTGCACATGCTATGCCGCCGGCGCCACTTTTATCATGGTGCATTTTGGCAGGATGCTGCGACCATGAACACCACCTTCCCCTAGGTGTGCCTAGGTCGTTGGAATCATTTCAGAGAGACTGACTCTAAGTATGAATGGGACGACGATGTGCTGAAAATGTTGAAGGGCGATGATAATCAATTCCTTGCATCATGGCAAAATGTGAGTGAAGTATATTTTGCCTTGCACGTCGATAAAGCCGCACATTGGATCACCATTGAAGTCTCCATTCCAACATGGTGCATCAACATTTATGATTCCAACCATAGCGTGCTCAGTCCCACTCTGTTGGAGGAAGCGATCAAGCATTGGTGCTTATTGGTGCCTTCGTTGTTATGGTGTTCTGGCATGTTTGACGACCATGAGTACCTCCAGGTATATCCTGAGCAGAACGCAAAGCCTTTTTCATATTGTCGTATTCCTCCGGAGGAGTGTCCTCAGACTAAAACAAGGTATTCCCCTATTTAATTAGTGTATTTTGAAATCTGAAAATTAAAGTTATTTTTATCTTCTATTGACACAAAATCGATTATATGCAGTGGGGATTGGTATGTTTGTCATCAAATATATCGAGCATTTGGTTTCCAGGCTACCACTCGATACCGTTATCGATGAGAACATGCAGCATTTCAGGACCAAGTGGTGTGTGGACCTATTCTATCAGAATTTGTCCCCGTGATGCTCTTTACATTTTCTTTCATACACATCTTGTATAGTATAGCGTATAGCATCTTGTACATTTTCTTTGTATATTATTTTTTATCAAACAATATTTTTTGAAAAAGTTATTAAATAAAAAAGTACTAAATTCACATAATGTGTTTGCCTCGACATCCAAACAAACAAAGTATTAGAAGAAGTACTCCATATAATAAATGCAGCAAAATCAATTAAATAATTACATAACACAATATTTTAAATCCTAGCCTTACATGACTTCCTATTGTGCCCACTACCACCACATCTGCTACACTTACGTGACTTGACAATCTTTTCCTCGCGTGAAGCATAGCGATTTGTCTTTCGCCTACCCACTTTCTACTTCCTGGGCCTTCCTACAGGGGTTTTCTCAACGGGGACGCCGACAACCGTATCTCTGATGTGATCAAGGATATACCCATTCATCCTCGTTCCCAATAGGGTAAATAGTATCTTTATAAGTGTCCTTCAATGCCTCGATTCTATAGTAAAAGGAACACAGTGAGTAAATGTTTATGCTTCTTTTTCTGGCTGCAACAAAAGCATGTACACAGGGTATCTCAATGGTTTGGAACATGCCATAAGAGCATGATTTTGTGGCCAAGTTCACCTCACCATCACCATTACCATCGACCACATGAAATTCGTGATGACCAAGGACTTGGACATCTAAAAAAATTGATTTATCACTTATTCTCTTCAAATCCTTTTCCATCTCAGGTGATAACACAGTTTTTGCTTTTGCAGCTCTTTCACGTCTATCTGCAAACCAAGACTGAAGAGTGAATCTTATGAATTCAAGAAAAGTGGCGACTGGAAAGCTCCTTGCCTCCTTGGTCTTATTGTTAAAGCTTTCTGCGTAGTTACTCGTCATGATATTGTATCGGTTACCAGGAAAATAAGTGCTACTCCACCTTTCAAAGCCAATTCCCTCTAGATATTGAGCAATGGGCGGATCAATTACCTTAATCTTGTCAAAGAACTTGTGAAATTCCGTTCTTCGAAATGCGTACGCTGCACACCCCATGATGTCTTGCACGTGGTCAGTTTTGAATTTTGCCACAACATTCATACAGATATGATGGTAACATGCACCGTGATACGCATCTAGGAACACAAGCTCCAAAGCATGATTAATGCTTTCATGCCTGTTTGATACAAAAGAAAGGTTCTCAACGTCCCCTATGGCTTCCTTCAATTTTCTCATGAAATAAGTCCAAGAGTTATGGTTCTCACTGTCCACCAATGCAAACGCAATTGGAAACAACTGGTTGTTTGCATCCAATGCAACAACACAGAGCATGTGTGTAACGCCCTGGTTACCCCAGAACAGTTACAGTGATCGGTGAACCAGAAATTTGACCCGCTACCCGAGTCCTTTGGTTAAAAACATGCTATAATTGTGATTAACAGGTTAAGGTGGAAAAACTACTAAAAAGGAATGGATATATTTCATTACAAACTGCTCTGCAAAGCTAATTAAAACATTTACAAGTTGTTCTCAGTACAAAATGGTCATTACTGTTTCAAATTTACAATCCCGCCGACCTAAGCGGCAAAAATAAGGTAAACCCCCTAGTTCCTCTGAGAACGCCTTGGCCGTGGTGGTCAAGCGGCCGCATATGTACACATCACCACCTAAACTCTCCACTCAAAGCTGGGTGAGCTTTTCTTTTCCTTTACCTGCACCACATAGCACCCATGAGCCAAGGCCCAACAAGAAAACACAATACAGCATGATACAATATCAACAATGATCGTAATAATCATCCAGGACTATCAGTCCAAAACAAATAGGTGACAGTCGCAAAAGTCACAAAAATGGAGACAGCCCCCTCTAGCCATGTGACGATAGGATCACCAGGGCTTATCTGATAAGTGAGCCTTTCATAAGTTTGACCAGGATAGGTGTATGGTGAATAGTCACCAACATAACCCTCCTCATGACCATAGAGTCATAACCCTGGAACATCGTTCCCTAGCCACGTGACAATAGTCACCGGGGCCTTATGCCCTGGCTCTGTGTAACTAGTCTTAGACTAGCCAAGCGCTTATAAGTTCATCGACCTTAGTGTAACGTCCTGCATTTTCGGGTACCTTTAAACGACTCGGGTCGGGATTTTTCCCCCGGGTTAAGAATATTATTTTAAATAATATTATATTTTGTTTGTAAGTATTCCATGAGTTATTGCTAGCCAAAATATGAATTTTGTGATTTTAAAAGTCAAGATAAGACTTTCGGTCCTGGACCGACACAAAAACCCTGATCGGGTAAAAATCTCGGAAAATAAAATGAAAAATCATGGCAATTATATTTTGGGCATAAAATACATTCATAAAAGTTAAAGTTTGGTCAAAAATAAGAAACCTAAAAGAAAATGGAAATTTTAAGGCATTTTGTGGTAAATGCCTAATTTTGCCGAAATGGGGAATTTTATTCCATGAATGGACCTTAGGTTAAATTTTATTATGTGATTAATTAAATTAAATGTGAGAGACATTAAATTTAATTAATTAATGTTAAGTTTGGTGATAAAAACTTAATAAGAGTGAAAAATGTGTCAAAAGCCAATTTGGACTTTTCTTCTTATGAAACCTTTATTAACCTTTATAAAAAAAAATAAAAAAAATTAATGGTCACATATATGGCAAAGGGTGGCCAGCCATGTGCTATTTTAGAGTGGTGTGAACCCAATTTTATAAAGTTTAACTCCCATTTTAATTAAGAAGTCAAGTGGGCAAGTGGGTAGAAAAGCACTCAAGTGTTTTGTGATATTTTGAAGAGTTGTGTGAGCCATTCTAACCCCCAAATCCGACCACTCTCCCTCCCTCATTCACTCTCATCTGATTTTTGAAGACTCTCTCAAGTGTTCTCTCCATTTTCAACCCCAAGAACACCAAAGAAACTTGGAAGCTAAGTCTTGGTCTAGGAAGGGTTTTCCCTAAGGTAAAGTTTCATTAATCTAGACTTTTGTCAAGTTTTAATCATAGAGTTTCAAATAGCTAATTACCTATGTTGTTGGGGGAAGTTGGTTAGGGTTTTTGAAAGGTTTTGGAGGAGCCAAAGCTAATAGGAAGGTCCAAACCTTAAGCAAGAACACCAAAGAGGTAAAAAGTTTACTTTTGATGATTTTGTTGTAGGGTTTTTAGTTTTAAGCATTATTTTGTATATCTAATGCTTAAAGTTTCTTGTTGGTGATGTAATAAGGTTATGGTAGTTGTTTAATAATTTTTATGATGCATGTGTATTGATTTTTGAAAATGGGAACCAAAACCCCCAAGGGTTTTGTAGGATACCCTAAAACAAAACATGTTTTGAGCTGTGACTTCCAAGGGGTCAAGCAGCCACTGTATATTGGTTTTGTAAAATTTAATTGTACTGTGATGTTTTTGAGATTGAGTACATAAAATTGAGCTTTTGAAACACTAAAAAATGTTTAGAAATGAGTAAGTTATGCTATTTCAAAGTTTAGGTAAAAAATTGTTTTTTCGTATTCTTATTTTCGGAACCAAGTTTGGACAGCCACTGTATAGGGAAAATGAACCCAGTTTTTTCTAAAATTTTGTGGACATATTTCTGGCATAACCTATTAGTCCACTGTAAAATTTGGTAAGAAAATATTAAACGGTTTGAAAGTTATTAACTGTCAAAGTTTGGAAAAAATAAGGGCTTGAAAATAAGGTCATTTTTACCTCATTGTTGGAAAAGGATTTCACCAATCAAAAATGCTCATTTTGACCTAAGATTTTACAAAGACCTAAAGGGCATAACAAAAATGGAATTGGGAAATTTTGGTTACAATTGGGTAAGTAAATTTCAAGTTATAAACTAACGAAGTATGTAGTTAAAAATGTGAAAAATAGGTTTTTCACACTTAGTGTAAAAAAAAATGAGATTTTGGAACATAAGGTAAAAAGTAAAATTTTGCTTATTTCAAGATATAAATTGGTAAGTCTTGAAATCATATTTTCACTAAAATTACCCATTTAAATGAATTATTTTTATTAAAGAGTTTTTATTCTTTTTAAAAATAAGAGATTTAATTTATTAATAGTTAATAAATTAAAAGAGGGTTTAAAACCTTATATTTTGAGAAAATAATTAAATGAATTATTTTTCTAGTAAGTAAAAATTGATTAATTGCTTTTGGAAAATTAATTAGTCAAGATGAGAAATTTATAACGGTTTTCCTAATTAAGACAAATTAGGCAATTTTCTTAAATCGGTTTTTAGATATTAAAAACCTTAAGAAAACAAAAAGGAAAATTTAAAGAGTTTATTTTCTTTAAAAATAATTAAGGAATTTATTTGTATTTTCTAGATATAATACCGGCTAAAATCTTACATATTTTAACCGACTAGTCGAAAGTGCGGGTTAATAGCGATATCTTGAAAGAATAAGATTTTTAGCGGATTGTGGGAAAATACCATTGTGATACCCGAGCCTAGGTATCGAGACCTTAGGATAGGCCTCCCCGAGACTTAGGGTTTAGTCTCGAATATTTTGTATAACTTTCCTTAATAGGTTTAAAACCAAATAAGGATTATAAATCCTTACAAATGACTTTTATTAAAATGACCAAACTGCCCAAAATAATAATAATGAATTATTAGTGCCATAATTAATCCGAGTATACTGTATGGATAACTACAGTATTGGCTAAGCGTAACTGGACTGAACGTTGGAGGGTGAAAACCTGCTGAGCGCTAAGGACTCCAAGTAAGTCAACTTATATTGTATGGCTGCAACATGAAATGATTATTGTCTTGTATGTTAGTATAGGGATACATGCATATACATAGGCTGTCATAGAAAGTTGCTTAGAGACGTTAGTCTAGTGAGTGCTGATTTAGAAAATATGAACGGTAGAAGTCCGTCATATCTTAGACGGTTGATCCCCGTCACACTGCTTGATTTTATTTATGTCCGGTTCATTACCGAGACGAGTGGCCATGAGATGAGGATAAGCTGGTTAAACCTAGGGGCGCCAAGATAAATGGGACCTAGGGGCCCTCATGCTTACTTAATCATTGGACGGTTAGAATCCGAGCAAGTGCTCTGATAAGTTATTCCCGGATAGCAGCCGTGAATATTGGCCATTCCGTGAGAGTGCCTAGAGATACTAGGGGTTGCCAAGATAGAGTGAGGTTGAACACCCTAGGGGCAGCTGCTCACCAGCACCACTGATTAACATAGAAGTCTCCATAAAATCGTGTAAATTGGATTACACTCTTGAATATGTAGCGATGCCCTAGGTAACACGATAGTTACCCTTGGTGAGAATATTTATTGGCTAGATCTTAGTGTGGGGACTCAGTTCTCTTTTACAGATTAGCAATTATGTTGGAGGGCGCGTTACGCATGAATTGTTGGAAATTGTCGAGCGTTGGTCTCGAATTATTTGGTGATATAATATATCTGCTTGCTCTGGGATTTTTCTGAGTGCAGGGATATAATTGTTGATAAGATATAGTTGTGATATAATATATCTGCTTGCTCTGGGATTTTCTGAGTGCAGGGATATAATTGTTGATAAGATATAGTTGTGATATAATATATCTGCTTGTTCTGGGATTTTTCTGAGTGCAGGATTTTTATCCAGTTACGAATTAATTTATCATTGGTTATCAGGCATGACCATAAGTTTGCCAGGACGCTTTAGCGTTCTTGAAATTGATTGTTTAGGGTCTGGATGGGTCCGGAACCCTAATTCTCTACATGCTTTGTTTGAAAGTTGATCTTACTAAGCGTTTTCGCTTACCTAGTTGTTTCATGTTGTAGGTAAGTGCAAGGGCAAGGCAGAGCAGTGAGCGCTGGAGTCTTCCTTGCAAATGTACATGTGGACCGACCTTTTGGGAAGCCTTTTTATTTTTGGAAATGTTGTGTAATTTTCCTAAACTAGGCTCACTCTAATCTTTATAAAACATGTTTGTAACTAAATGTTAAGTATGGCCATACGACCTTTTAAAAAGTTTTTTTTTTCTATGGGTTTTTGAGACATTTTGTTAAATGAAAACATTTATATTTCCGCATTATCGAGTCTTGAAAATCCGGGTCGTTACACTTAGGGTCGGTCCAGTGTTAATGCCTTAGAGCCATTCAACACTGATATCGATTAGATCTAATCTTCATTCAGCCCTGCGTTCAGGACGCTTATGCCGTTTCTGACTCTTAGGTCAGTGTCCCTGACTAGTCAGTGCCATATACAAGTAATCAACATTCACTAGCATTTAATATGCAATCCATGTCCACATTGTCAATCAACATGCCTCTATAGCAAATACGCATGACATATATACATAGGGTGCAGTTTTCTTACCCCAGGGTCAAGCGAGAAGTATAATAAGGACGACCCCTGAGAACGATCGATCTTTTAGTTCCTTAGCGGTTACCTAATCACAACCAATTATAACCTCCATTAATGAGAATCAACAATAATAGGGTCTTAACCTAAGCACCACTCTCGGGACCTCGAAACATGCCCACACGGTGAGTAGATTCGATCCCGGGCCTTAAGGATTGAAACCCCAAGTCAAAAACCCTTAAAAACACCCAAAACGGGACTTTGAATGAACAGGGTAGCGCTACAGCGCTGAACCCCTAGCGCCCCAGCGCTATACTCAGAACCCCCAACATGCCCATCTGCCTCCTGAGGAGCGCTGTAGCGCCCTAGGGTGGGCGCTATAGCGCTACCTCCAGACCAAAACTCCCCTGAACCGACCTTCTTCATCTCCTTTGATTCCAACCTGATTCCCAAGCTTCTAAATCCCATTCTTAATGCCAAATGAACCCAAAAACCACCCTAACACATCCCAAACATCACAAGCATAGGAACCCTAGACAAAACTCCCAACAAAACCAAATATTCACCCTAGAAATCTCAGCTGCAAAACAGAACCAAAACAGGGCAAACCAGAGAATTCTATGGTTAGAAACTTACCCAAAGCTCAGCTTATGATGCTCTTCAATGGAGGAACACACTCCCAAACTCCCAAGGCTTGCTTCCCAAGCTTGAATCCTCAAGAATGGTTCAAAAATTACAAAGAAAACTGAAGGAAAAGATGGTACGGGAAGGCTCTCCAAATTGCTCTATTTTTTTCTACCTTCTTTCAGCCAACAATGGTTTTATCTATCCTAGGGGTGAAATGACCATTTTACCCCTAGGTCAATTTAAGATTTCTAAAGGCTCCCAAGGGCAAAATTGGTATTTTCCTCCTATCTCGTTAATCATAATTAACGCTCTCCAATTCCCGCTATTCTGGATAATCTCAAACACCAATAATTCACATCCTGTTACCCTTTAATTCCTGGTAACGCTCTAATCATTAAAATCACCCCGGAACTCAACCCGAGCCCCGAACTTAAACCTATTGTGACTAAACCGCTAATCAATAATCCAAGATCGTCTCATGCCGAATAGCTCGAACAAACCCACATTATAATGTGGTCTCAACATATATCACCGACATGCATACAAATATACAATTATACCCTCAACAGGCCAAATTACCATCACACCCCTGTAATTAAAATGTGGACCCACATGCATGTATTTAACATCATATTATAATATAATTCACATATACATGCATAATATCATTTAATGGCTTAATTAAACAAGTATGGCCCTCCCGACCTACTATTCCCGCCATTAAACCACATTGGAGACTTCAGGGCATTACAATGTGGCCACCATACTTATTCTTCAAGAATGTGCCATCCACACAAATTACATGACGACAGTACTGGAAACCACGCCTAGAAACACTGAGGGAAAAGAAGCAATACAAGAAACGACCATCTTCTGCTACAAAATCAGTAATTGTACCTGGGTTCTTATGCTCCAACTGACACAGGTATCCAGGTAACTTGGAGTATGATTCCTCAAGTGTCCCTCTGACATACATAAGAGCATTTTCTCTGCATCTCCATGCTTTCTCATAGCTCATTTCGACCCCAAAATGGTGCTTCATGTCCTCCCTTATATTGTTTTCCATGTATCGAGTACCATCGGTAGCAAATTTCCTCTTGATTAGGTGCCCAACAACCCACGGTGATGCTTGACGGTGGTCCTTATCTCGAATTTCTTGTGAGCAAGTGTGTACTTCGTTGTATACAGTAATCTCGAACATTTCAGATCGCATTTTTTTCTTACCCCTCAATCTCCAACCACAATCAGGATCCTTGCAGGTAATGTACCACACATCAGTCCTAGATTTATTCACCATAAACTCAAAATTATTCTTCATCGCAAATATGGATGCTTTGGTTTTCAATTCAAGCTTGTTCTGAATGAACTTCCCAAGGTGAAATTCTCCTGAAGCTTTGCTGGTTGAGGAATGATGTTGATGTGAGGCCTCTATATCCTCTTTGGTGAACATGGGAGCACTCCATGTTCTACGATCTTCACCTAAGTCCAATGGAGAACTCCATCTAAAACTATCATCGGTTCTACTTGGACCTGGACGACTACTGCTGGTCCCGGGTGTTTGCCGATCTTCTATTCTGCGTTCCTCATCTACCATAACATCTTAATTATGTGTTGGAAAATATGCCCTAACATTTGGCCCACCAAGATCTGTTGCATCAGCAACAGGATCGTCATTGACATAAGGATCGTAGCCATAGGGATCGTACTCCGCCATGTCATGCACATATGACGGATCTCTAACTTGGATATCATCATGGACTATGACATCTGGATTTGTCTCAGGAACACATGTTCCAACGTCACCTTGAGTTCCTTTGAAACCATGACATGGAGGAGAAATGTTCTCTTCAAATCAAACTTCTTTATTAACGCTGGCAGAAGCCGATGCATTTCTTACACCTCCCTTCTTAATCAATGTCACACATAGAGGAATGAGTTTCTCTACAGATTTCGATGCTAACCCAATGAATGCACGCACATGCCTATCATTTTTTATAACGGTAGGTTTGACGAATTGTGATAGGCATGTGTATGGGACCTAAATTTTCAAGTCATGCACACATTTATCCACTTCAAACTCATCGTACAGAATGTCAAGCAGTTGCTCATACGTCACACCCTTCTCCGCAGAACTTGATTTTCAGCATCTCTCAAAATCCAATCCCTATTTTCGAGTTCCCAAACACCATTGAATGCAACAAATACGGAAATAGTCGAATCTGCAACAAAAAAACAAAAAAAAAGGTCAAAAAGTTAAACTACAACATAAAATAGAAAATATCGATTTCTATCGATATATGTCGAGTCCTATCGAGGTCACACATATCGAGTACAGTCGAGGACTATCGAGGCAAACAATCCAATAAAATTCTTATACACCTATCGAGTTTTATCGAGTACAATCAAGGGCTATTGAGGCAAACAATCCAATTAAACTCTTATACACCTATCGAGTTTTATCGAGTACAATCGAGTTATTAAATCCAATTAAACTCTTATACACCTATCGAGTTTTATCGAGTACAATCGAGGACCATCGAGGTATTAACATCCTAACACTATCGAGGCACGTCGAGGACCATCTAGCCAGCATGCATGCAACACTGAGACCTATCGAGTTTCATCGAAACTCATCGAGGCAGGAAAAAAATCCAGAAGAAAACGCACGAAGTATCCAAAATTCATTCCGACAGTGAAAAATTGCAATAAAACATGAATGCATACACAGATCTGTTCGAAATAAGACAAGTAATGTAACCAGGCAAGTTTCCTCACTACATATAACAAATATATACTTACCCATACGATTTTTTCCCCTGGATCCGAAATCCAAAATGAAGTTTCTTGACTTTAAAGGACTCATAACTTGCCCCTAGATCCGAAATGCAAATTAATGGTGGCTAGCTTTTTTTGTGTGTACGAGAGTTTGAGAGATAGAGAGGGAAAACATAAGAGATAGAGAGTGAAGACTATGAGAAAAAGAGAGGGAAAATTATGCCAGGGGTATTTTGGGTAGTAACGTCATTAGTAGCACCAAAATGAGAGTTATATAGGGATACTGTATTTTTTAAATGTAGTGTCACCTATTGCATTAAAACTCAAATTTCCCTTTGTATATTTACAGCTTAACTTTGTAAAAGACTTGAAGATGCGGGTTCTACATGCTTCATTTCGAAGACAAATCTTATTTTAAACAAATGTGTAGCCTTAAAACATAAAATCTAATATAAATTAAGAATATTCCTTAGAAGTGGACATCTAATTGAGAAAAAATTCCTCAAATAAGTAACTATTTCAATAAAAGTTAGATAACTTGACCAAATACAATGGACCAAGTTTGGTACAGTTGTAGATGTACTGAGACGAAAAGCAACTATATCTGTATTGTGGAGAAAAGTTGTTGATTGTTTGGTAAACTATAGATATGAAAGTGTTATGAGTTGGAAAAGTTATAGCAGGGTATTTGGTAAACTATATGATTGAAGTGTTGTTAAATATTAAAATACCAAAATAAATGTTATATTTTTTTATTTTATTAAAATAAATTCACATATACTAAATAAATTTCAATATTAACATCGTATTTACTTAAATGTGTTAAAATTAAAATATATTTTTGAGAATACACTAATTAAGTGATCACAAAAATGTTATATTATATAATACACACGTATAATTGTACTAGGTAAAAATAGCGTGCAATGCACATTTGCTTAGTTTTAAAGTTATAAACATATATTTATTTTTACTATTTTTTATCTATCATATAAATTTTAAATAAATACAATATCATAAAAATAAATAAAATATGTTTAATATAATGTATGACATAAATGTATTAAAAAATTAAGGCAAAACATTGTTTGTAATTTTAATAAAAACTTATTCACTTTTTTTTAATATATAATAGAATGAATTACACTTCTATAGTATATATATATTTAATCAATAATCTCTACATATATGACATTTAAACATAACATTGACATAGATATATATATATTTACATGGCTACATGACATATATATATTACAATAATATTTAAAAATAAATTAATAATAGAAAAAAGTTATAGTGTAGAGTAGTATACATGAATCAACTAGTTTTAGTTTCTAATGTAACTCTCAATGTCCTTCGGTGAATTTGATGAAGAAAAAAAACTCCAACACTTGATAAAAAATAAACTATCACACAAATTTATTGTTGGTTTTTATAGATCAAATCAGGTATTATACGAAGCGGAATAACAATCAAAATTGTTAATTTAACCCCACAAGATTTATAGATATACTTCTTCACATACACACATATATATATATATTGAATCAAAGATTCGAATAGAAAATAACCTTAAGTCCTTTCTTGTTGCTATCTTTTTGTACAGCAAAAATCCTTGAGATCTCACACCAAGATCTTCCAAAATGTTCTCAGCACTCAAAGAACAAGTGTGGGCTCGCTATACAAAATAATAGGCAAAATCTATTTATCAGATGTTCTCAACACATGAATCTGATAAAGTTTGGACCTAAGTTTTGAAGAACAGTGACCTATGCTTATATCACTGTTCTATTTCTCTTAGGGAAATTTTACGATATATTTTCTACCACTGAAAAAGTATCGTTCTGAAAAACTGATCTCCTATATTTAATATATCCAATATATTAAAAATAAAATATTAGTTATTTTAAACAATTTGAAAATAACTAATCAGTTATCAGATTTTGTTTAAATAATAATATTTTAATCATATTACAATATCTCATTATTTATTTAATATTTAAATAACTAAAATTGTGGAACAAAGAAACTTCTAGAAGCTTTTTGTGTGTGTAACACAGTGACTGTGCACTGTGCTACACGTGTACCACATGCCAAGGAAGGCATGTGATTTTTCCTAATTTTTTCTTATTATTTAAATACCAAAAATAAATTAATTCAAAATTAATTATATTTTTGTTAAATCAATTAATTAATTAATTCTCAATTAATTAATTACACATAATTATACAATAATTATGTTTAGTGCATAGAAAAATATTTTACTTATCAAATAAGTCATTTTGCCCATTTTTGTATTGATCTTTGTTAGTGTTTGTTTGAGTCATTTCGTAGACCATGGACCTATAACATTAAGCTCCAATAAATTGAAACTAAATAATTAAACTCTTTAATTATAATAGTTAATTTTTTAATTCTGATATTTTTCCACTATAAATTCAGAATTGAACTATTTATGTTATAGATATACTTTTACATAAATCTTATTCTAAGCTGTCCATTGACAGAACCATCTTACAATAGTTCAACCCTCTAATAAATTAGTTCATAAATTAGAATGGAATAATTACCATTTTACCTTTCTAATTTACTTCTTATTCCTTAAGTACCATTAATTCACTAGTGAACAATTAATCTATAATCTAATTATAGATTTGAGCTCAAAATCATTCAGTTCCAGAATTAATCCTTAAGGGAACTAATATACGATCCGTTAGGAAAGATTAGATTCTGTATTGTTGATACATGTTCCCAGCCATCCATGATATTAAATCTCCAAAACAAAAGTCATTAGCCTCATTCTATGAAGAGACCTTAACGAATGAATCAAAAGATTTAATAAACATGAACATGAGTTCATGAACACTCAGGATTTAGGTTGATCTATAAATGATCATTAGTTATGATATGAATCACAAGTCTTTATTATTAAATGGTTTTTGGATAAAGACTTTTATTCATATCGGTCCATGTCATATATAATCATATTATATAAAACACCTTTACCGAGATGTCTTACCACATCAGTAATCTGAATCTAGATTATTTGTATCAACATGATACTCAGCAAACCGTACTTACAACCCTAATTAAAGAATTCTATAACTTCAATTTGTTGTTGTTGACTATTTTTATTCATTCATATGATTTTAATTCTCTCGTACTAATACAAGATCACATCCTCAATAATGAATATGAAAATTTTATGATATTTACAAAATTATTCGAACAATAATTTAATAATCTAAATATAACAATAATAAACCATTGTATTTATTTATTCATTGAAATAATAAATGTCTTTTACATGCTTTTAGGACATATTCTTAACATTTATAAGATAAAAAATGATATGTATGACTTTATTATTTTTAAATAAATATGATTTAATTATTTAAATTATCATAAAATATTTTTAAAATATCCTATTTTAATTAATTAATTAATTTTTGTTTAAGTTTATGTTTGTTCTAGTTTTTGAGTTTGGCAGTGACAATAAAAGATTATATATTATATGTTTAATATAATATTAATATTATACATGGATTTTAAATTTAAGTTTGTTGCCAATTTTTTTTAAAGAAGTTTGTTTCTAGTTGATAGTAGATTATATTATGTTATTTATTTAATATACTATTATTATAATACGTGAAGTTTAAGTTAAGGTTATAAAATGTAAGGTTTTTATTATTTTTAAATAATTGTTATTGTAAAATATCTTATTTTAATTTGTTTAATTAATTATTTATTTAATTTGATTTAGGTTTAAATCATATTTACAATCTACCGTTAAATATAAGAATATTCTATTATATTTAAGAATATTCCGTTAAAGTTAACGAAAAAAATAAAAAAAAATCGCTAAAACCAAGAATTTCCGTTATCTGCATACTTATTATATAGAAAAAATATATATATTATAACTAGTCACTCTAGCTAAAATTCTAATTATAATGATCATAGTATAATAATTTAGTCATGATATAATCACAAATATGTAAAAATTAAGTTATGCAAAACTCTCATTTTTTATGTTTTTAATTTAAAAATATTATGAGATGCAAAAATAATATTATAATGTATAATAATTTCTATATTAAATATTTTTGAAAAATCTTTATATTAATGTGGTTTGTTAATATAAAATTATCAAAATAAAAAAAATGTTTAAAAATATCTAATAAATATAAAAATATTTTTAGAACAAAATAAAAATATTTATGATTAAAATATTGTTTATGTTATTATCATATTAATTTATTTTAAATATTTTAATTTGGGTTAATATATAATAAATAAGTATATATATTTAGATAAAAAAAAACACATTTATAGTAGAATGTTTTCAAAAAGTAGCTTTTAGAAAAAGCTAAAAGTTGGGTTGTGCCAGTTTTAGCTTTTAGCTGTAGCTTCTGCATAAATTCTTTAATAAACTAATTTATGACTACATAGCTTTTTCAGAAAGTAACTTCTCGCTTTTTAAAAAGTTGTACCAAACTGGCTCAAAGTTTCAACCAAATGCAAAAGCCCCCATAACTAAAAGACATAAATATTTTTAATTAAATTGAACCCTCTTTGTTTTACCAAATCATTGCCTTCATCTTTCTTCTTTATATGACAATTAAAATTACATAAATATCATTGTTGATGCGGTTTTTCACCAACAGTGTATTACGTAATTAGCTGGAATAAACTAGTGCTTAAGGATAAACTGTAATAAGAATAATAACTCTTAAGGATGCTTAGAATGATATAGTAAGAACACTTGTTCCTTTTTACGTGGTTCGGAGGCTAAAATCCCCTTAGTCCACGAGTCGATATTATTACTGTATATCTCTCTATATTTTGACAGAGTATTTGCATTACACAGAGAAAAAACCCAACCCCTTTTCTATCCAAGGTCTTGATATTTATAGAAGAACCTTCCCAGGATAGGTGCAGGGGTCATCACGTGGATACCCATCCTATATGTGACCTGTCTTGCACAAATGATGAATATTACAATATATATTAAGGCATGGTCTAATCATTAGGTAAAATTGATCATGGGTCGTCTGGCATAATCGGACATGTGATGTTTGATCATGCATGTTTATGTTACGTGTCTGAGAATTCAAGGATAATAGACATGTAATGTCTGATCACGCACGTTTATAAATAACATGTCCAGGTTTATAAAGACTCCTGGACATGGAAGGTTGTCAGAGTACCACGACCTGAACATAACGCCAACTCGTGCCCAGGATGTTGTGTTTTATATCCATCTCCAGCCCGTGCCTTAATGCTTAGTATTCCTCAGCTCGTGCTATTACCTGGGGAGTCGCACTGCCTTCGCAAAGGAATCTTCAACTTGTGTGTCCTTTAGTACTGTTCTTAGCTAGCCAGCTGTACTCAAGCCGCATAAAAGACCCGGGCTGAACATCAGGGCGTATATTTGCCCCCCGAGTCCCTGCCCGTGTCTTATGACGTCATCCTCTGACTGACACGGTGGGGACTTTTAAAATTCTGTTGCGATCATCCATGATTGTTCATTACTCGAGTATTGGACACGTGGAATGCCGTGATTGGCGTCTGTTCTGGTTTCGAGGATGGCATTAAATGGCCTGGCCACCTTTTTACCGCCGTTTAATCTTTCGAAACATGACCCTCGTATCCCGCATTAGCTTGATTGGACGGTCCACGTTTCTTTAGGCCTATTACGTATAAATAGGGCTGGCAATTTTCAGTGTTCATCACCTTTCATTCGAAACTTTTCCTAATTTTCTCTCTTTTGAACTTCAGAAACCCCTCATCCTTTTCTCATAAAATCCCAGAAATCTGCTACCAAAACCTTCGGAAACCCAGTCACTAAGGATCTTTCCTTCTTCATTGCTCATTCCTTTTGTCGAAGAATACACTGTAAGTTTTCTGTTTTACTGGAACTTTTCTTTTACTGGTTTTTGTGCGTTTCTCTTCTTTCTTTATCCTGCTAATATGCACTTCACCGTTATTAGCATTAGGCTATTTCCAAACATTTTTGGTACATAGGTTTCGATTTAGGTTTATTGAGTATATCCTAAAATATATCTATGATTGCGATGTTCATAAACTGGGTAGTTTTTTGGGTGATTCCTGGGTAATTTTAGAAAATACCCATTCGGCATGTAGAAGATGAAAGGTTTTTAGGGCTTGAAAATAGGTTGCTTAGGGGCCACGCTTCTAGGGTGACATAGGTCTAAACCGTCCCCTAGGAGGGCAGTGGCCTGATTTCCTGACACACGAATTCCTGATCATCAAGAGTCAGCTGGGAAAACTTAGGCACGTAGCATAGGTAGCGCGTGGCACCACACTGCGGGCTGAGATTACCTCAGCTCGTGTGTTAAAATCATCAGCCTTTGTTATTTCTTGCCTGTACAAAAAATTCTACATCACCCACTAAAAATTCTGTCGTTCTTGTTCGATAGGCGAGCTGATGGCACCCAAGAAAAATGCGCCCAAAAAGAACGCAGCTGGCTCATCGTCCCAGCAAACCCACAAGGGAAATGAGGTCGTTCCCGTTTCTGTCATTCCTAAAATCGGCCTCGTGGTGGAGAAGGAGGTCGCGGTTGCACCAGATGCTTTTTTGAGGCCGAGAGGATAGTCTCCAAAATAACGACCCAAGGAAGGGTCAACAAGATCATGCTGTCCCACAACATTGAGGTTGGGATGGGCGTTCTCATCGCCCGACCTCCCTTCGAGGGGGAGAGGAGTTGTGCACCACTCTAGGATGATTTCGTGGCCTAGAGTGATGACACTTAAAGGGCAGGGCCTTCCTCCCCCTCGATCAGTACTTCGCTGACTTCCTCAACTTCGTGAAGTTGGCGCCATTCTAGCTCCCCCAAACTCATACCGACTGCTGGCGGGGCTGAAGTACCTCTTCCTAAAGCAGATGTGGGACGTCCCTACCCCTGTGGATATCTTGTACTTCTTCAGCCTCAAGGCTAGCCCGGACCAATGGGGGGTGATGGGTTCTACTATCTGACCCGCTTCCCGAACTCACCCGCAGTCATCGAGCTACCCAACCACCCCAACAACTTCAAAGATCAGTTCTTTATGTCGAACGAGTTTCGCAATTGCGAGCACCGGTACTTCAACCGTCCTTGTAAGTTTCCTTTCCTTTATTAGCTCAGAGAATTATTCTTTTCATACTTCATCTTCTCGCATGTATGCTAACTGGAGTATCTTCGTGCAGCCATTTTTGCGAGGACGGCCAAATCAGTGACCCTTGGGGGTCAATATGATACCTTGGCGGGGCTTCCGCCCAGCGAGAAGGACTACTGCTAGCTCGTGTCTGATGGTACGATGTTGGCATGTAAATTACTTTCTGAAGGCCAGACTTTGGCCTTGAGGAGGATGCAGGCTAATTTCCCAATAGCCCGCGAGCTAGTGCCCATCTCAGAAGGAGGCGCTGCTGCCGACGACGGCGAGGAGCAAGAAGAGGACGAGGTGCCGCTCGTGCGAAAGAGGCGAGCTCCTGAGGCTGCTCAGAGCTCAGACGCGGACCGAGTTGTATCGGGGGCAGCAGCCGGTCCCTCCGACCAAGGTAGCCCATATCCTTTTAGGGATCTAGATAGGGCTGGTGCCGACCTTAGGCTAGTTAGGTTTAACCCCAACCAGCTCGTACATTGCCACCCTAGTGACCCTGCCTGGAACACAATTTTGCTTCAATGTGTGGATCAATTAGTGGTACGATACAACATGGGTCGTCCTAGAGGAACTGTAATCATAGACAACACTCTATCCTTTAGGTCACCCCTTTTTGAAGAGTATGGGACCAGCCTTAGGTCGTGGGACTCCCTGCGTCAGGGGATTCTCGCCCCTGGACTTAGGCAATATGTGTTAGGAGTGTGTCCTAAAAGCATGTAAAGACATTTGTTTTTCCTGTGAATAAATAAATACAATGGTTTATTATTATTGTCATATTTAGATTGTTAAATTATTGTTTGAATAATTTTGTAAATATCATAAAAATTCCATATTCATTATTGAGGGTGTGATCTTGTATTAGTACGAGAGAATTAAGATCACATGAATGAATAAAACTAGTCAACAACAACAAATTAAAGTTATGGAATTCTTTAATTGGAGTTGTAAGTACGGTTTACTAAGTATCATTATGATACAAATAATCTAGATTCGGATTATTGATGTGGTAAGACATCTCGGTAAAGGTGCTTTATATAATATGATTATATATGACAAGGACCGATGTGAATTAAAGTCTTTATCCAAAAACCATTTAACAATAAAGACTTGTAATTCATATCATAACTGATGATCATTTATAGATCAACCTGAATCCTGAGTGTGCATGAACTCCTGTTCATGTTTATTAAATCTTTTGATTCATTCATTAAGGTCTCTTCAAAGAATGAGGCTAATGACTTTTGTTTTGGAGATTTAATATCATGGATGGCTGGGAACATGTATCAACAATACGGAATTTAATCTTTCCTAACGGATCATATATTAGTTCCCTTAAGGGTTAATTCTGGAACTGAATGATTTTGAACTCAAATCTATAATTAGATTATAGATTAATTATTCACTAGTGAATTAATGGTACTTAAGGAATAAGAAGTAAATTAGAAAGGTTAAATGGTAATTCTTCCATTCTAATTTATGAACTAATTAATTAGAGGGTTGAACTATTGAAATATGGTTATATCAATGGACGACTTAAGAAAAAGGTTTCTGTAAAAGTATATCTATAACATAAAGAGTGCAGTTCTGAATTTATAGTGGAGTAATATCAGAATTAATAAATTAACTATTATAATTAAAGAGTTTAATTATTTAGTTTCAATTTATTGGAGCTTAATGTTATAGGTCCATGGTCCCCAGAATGGCTCAAACAATCACTGTCAAAGGCAAATACAAAAATGGGCAAAAATGACTTATGTGATAAGTAAAATATTTTTCTATGTATCAAACATAATTATTGATTAATTATGTGTAATTAATTAATTAAGAATTAATTAATTATTTGATTTATCATAAATATAATTAATTTTGAATTAATTTATTTTTGGGATTTTTGGTATTTAAATAATAATAAAATTGGGAAAAATCACATGCCTGCACATGCATGTGGTACACGTGTGGCACAGTGCACATGAACTGTGCTACACGCATAAGAGAAGGACTGAGTCTCTTGATTCCACAATTTTAATTATTTAAATATTAAATAATTAATGAGATATTTTAATATGATTAAAATATTATTATTTAAACAAAAATCTGATAACTGATCAGTTATTTTGAATTTGTTTAAAATAACAAATATTTTAATATATTGGATATTATTAAATATGGGATATCAGTTTTCAAAAGAACGGAAGTTTTCAGGGATAGAAAAATATCTAGGATTCTCTCAGAGAAAGAGAACAGTGACAAAAACAAAGGTCATTGTTCTTCACAAAACCTAGGTCCAAACTTTATCAGATCTCATGTGTTGAGAATATTTGATAAATAGTTATTGCCTATTATTTGTATAGCGAGCCCACACTCGTTCTTTGGGTGACTGAGAACATTTTGGAAGATCTTGGTGTGAGATCTCAAGGATTCAGCCATACGAAAAGATAGCAGCAAGGAAGGACCTGAGGTAATGTTTCTATTCTTGTCCTTGATTCAATATATATATGAGTGTGAAGAAGTAGATCTAGAAATCTTGTGGGATTAATCTGACAATTTGATTGTTGTTCCGCTGCGCATAATCTCTGATTTGATCAATAAAAACCCACAATATGTAGAGGAGTCCTGCCCTGAGCTAAAACCTGAGCCTGAACCTCCCCTAATCCAAGAAATTGTAGATTTAGGTTCTCCCTCTCCCATAATGGTTTCGAGGCCAGAGATCGTGGCAATAGACTCCTCCTCTAGCTCGGAGGGTAGGACTCTTGATAATATCCTATACACGCATACATACTTTATGTAGACTAATGAATTTGTACACATACCGACGTACTTCCCATTATTTTTTAGGTGAGGAGATGGCACAACAGGGGGATCCTGACATCCGCGCGATGTTCCAGGAAGGGAGATCCAGCTCGGGTCCCCTCGTGAAGAAACTTTGGCCCACCTCAAAGAAGACGCCTCCCCCGGCTGCAACTGTTTCCAAATCCCCGGCCAAGGGGAAAGGCCCGGGCTCAGGAGCCCCATCCACCACAGCCCAAGAGAAGAGGGGTTTGGCTGCACCTCCTCCTCGATTTCCCTCAGCCCCTGCTCGGGACTAGGGAGCACCAGCTGGTCTCCCAGCTCCGATAGTGCCCGCCGCCACTGTATGCATCCCAGTTAACACCTAGGACCTGGAGCAAATTCCAAACATTTTTCGGGGGACTGTCTACGAGATGGCTAACCACACGGTGGGGCACTTTTATAAGGCCAAGCCCAAGGACCTGAGGGCGATCGAGGAGAGGAGCCCGGAGAATGTTATGGAATCCGCTCTGGGATGAACCTCACAGTAAGCACTGTCATTGACCTAACATTCTTTTTTATTTTACCCTGGCATGTGCCTAACTGTTTCCTTGCTTTTTGCAGGCGGCCTTGGCTCAACATCGTAGCATAGCTCAGGCCAGGGCCAGGAATGATGAACTTAAGGCCGAGCTCCAAACTGCTCAGGCCGCCCTGATTGCGACCCAAGCTGCCCTCGCCGCCACTCAACAGGGCGAACAAAGTGCCAAGGCGGCCCTGACGGCGGCCTAAGCAGGCGAGCAGGCGGCAAAGGCTTCCTTAGCCGTGACTCAAGAGGGTGAGCAGGCTGCAAAGGCTACCTCGGCTGCCCTTCAGGCTGAGCTTGCGGGGGCCAAGGCCAAACAACTGGAGGCTGAGGCTGCTATTCAGGAGGAAAAGAAGGCCTCGACATCCTCCACGGAGAGCATTCTGTACCACTGATGGGCCTTCAATTAGGACGGAAACTTCTCCTTCATGGCCTCTGAAGTGTGGGGGCACTACCTCAAGAAGTTCAAGGCTCGACTTCAACAAGAGCTGCCGTCTGAGACCGGGGAGGCCTCTGCCGCTAGCGAGTAGGAGACCGAGGAGGTGACGTCCTCAGAGCATCTTGGAGGGTCTTAGTTTTTATTTGCCTTCATTTATTTTACATGTTATTTTTTTTTGTAAACGTTTAGTACGAGGTTATTTTCCTCGAGACAATTTATCTATAATTTCATTATCTATTTTTTATTTATTCCTTGATTTCCTTCTTATGCTTCATGACTTGTACATCTAAATTTTTTTAGGAAATGACCCTTAGGTCGAGGTAGATACTTTAATTTTGGTCATAACCAAAAATGATTTATATCCTACCTGTTAAGTATCAAGCCTTGGACCCGGTTGTATCCAGGGTTTTTAATTAAAAACTTAGTTCACGTTAGTTTTATCGAAACCTCACATTTTTTTAGAAAAAACTGGTTAATCAATTTTATCAACTTCTAAGTTTCAGAACCTGGTCGTATCCAAGATATTTAATTAAAACTTAGTTCGTGTTAGTTTTATTGACACCTCGCGTTTTTTAGAAAAAACATTGGTTAATCAATTTTACCAACTTCTAAGTTTCGGAACCTGGTCGTATCCAGGATATTTAATTAAAACTTAGTTCGTGTTAGTTTTATTGACACCTCACGTTTTTTAGAAAAAAATACTGGTTAATCAATTTTACCAACTTCTAAGTTTCGAAACCTGGTCGTATCCAAGATATTTAATTAAAACTTAGTTCGTGTTAGTTTTATCGACACCTCGCGTTTTTTAGAAAAAACACTGGTTAATCAATTTTACCAACTTCTAAGTTTCGGAACCTAGTCGTATCCAGGATATTTAATTAAAACTTAGTTCGTGTTAGTTTTATTAACACCTCGCATTTTTTAGAAAAAACACTGGTTAATCAATTTTACCAACTTCTAAGTTTCGGAACCTGGTCGTATCCAAGATATTTAATTAAAACTTAGCACGTGTTAGTTTTATTAACACCTCGCGTTTTTTTAGAAAAAACACTGGTTAATCAATTTTACCAACTTCTAAGTTTCGAAACCTGGTTGTATCCAGGATATTTAATTAAAACTTAGTTCGTGTTAGTTTTATTAACACCTCACGTTTTTTTAGAAAAAACACTGGTTAATGCCCCCCAAGTAATCAAGAAGTGAACTTTCTGGGTTACTTTGGACCAACGCTACCATCCGAACTAACATGCAGATGAAACCATACAAAGATACAAAAACTATATAATGACTTTTATTTCTTAAATTAAGTGGCTTTTAAAATTGAGCCTTACATAGACAGGTGGTACGATCATTGATAATACTTTTTTAGGTGCATAGCGTTCCAGGTCCGTGGAACTGTTTCTCCATTAAACCGAGCCAATTTGAAGGTTCCCTCCTGTATGACTTCCACTATTTGATAGGGCTCTTCCCAGCTCGGACCCAAGGCACCATCTTTGGGGTCCTTGTTTGCTAAAAATACCCTTTGGAGTACCAGGTCGCCTAAACCAAAGATACGCTTCTTGACCTTTGAATTAAAATAACGAGTGATTTTTTGCTGATAATGCTCGAGTCGTAGTTGCGAATCTTCTCATTTTCATCAATTAGGTCGAGGGATGCGCTGAGCAATTCTTCATTCCGCTCCTGGCTGAAGGTCTGGAGCCGATGCGTGGTTATCTTTGTTTCGACAGGAAGGACAGCCTCACTCCCGAAAGTCAGGGAGAACGGGGTGTGCCCCGTAGAATTTCGGTGAGAGGTCCGGTATGCCCACAGTACCTGCGGGAGCTGCTCGGGACAGACTCCCTTGGCCTCGTCTAATCTCTTCTTAAGACTTGCTTTGAGAGTTTTATTTATGGCTTCGACCTGCCCGTTGGCCTGCGGGTAGGCCACCGAGGAGAAGCTTTTAATTATGTCGTGCCTTTCACAAAATTCGGTGAAGATATCGCTATCGAATTGGGTTCCATTGTTTGATACAATCTTTCTTGGCAGTCTGAACCAGCAAACAATATTCTTGACCACGAAGTCGAGGACTCTTTTTGAGGTGATTGTTGCCAGGGGCTCTGCTCCCGCTCACTTTGTAAAATAATCGATGGCCACCATTGCATAGCGAACTCCTCCTTTCCCTGTGGGCAGGGCTCCAATTAAATCGATTCCCCACACCGCGAATGGCCATGGGGATGAAATAATTTTCAACTCGATTGGTGGAGCTCGGGCGATTGTGGCAAATCGCTGGAACTTGTCACACTTTTGGACATAGGAGATGGAGTCCTTTGATAACGTGGGCCAAAAGTATCCCTGTCTTAATATCTTTAAGGCCAGGTTCTGCCCCCCAGCGTGATCCCCACAGAAGCCTTCATGCATCTCCTGCAAAATAGTTTTGGCTTCCTCTGGCAGAACACACTGCAAAAGGGGCAAGGAATGGCCACGTCGGTACAGCGTCCTGTCTATGATTGTATACCTTGGAGCTTGATAGAGTATTTTCCTCGCGTCTTTCCGCTCATTAGACAATTTCCCTGTCGTAAGATACTCTATTATGGGAGTCATCTAGGTCGGCCTAATATCGATCATCTCGACCTCCATCGCACTTTCTGCTACGCTCGAACTTTCCAAGAATTCCACTGGAACTATGCTCAGAGTCTCGGCTTCTTTGGAGGTAGCGAGTCTAGCCAAAGCGTCGGCATTGGCGCTCTGCTTGCGAGGGATCTACTCGACTAGGCCATATTAAAACTCAGATAGCTCATTCTTTACCTTGGCCAGGCAAGCCGCCATCTTGGTCCCCCGTGCTTGATATTCCCCAGACACTTGGTTTACCACAAGCTGGGAATCGCTGTAGCATTGGATGGCCCTGGCCTTCAATTCCTTCGCCACTCTAAGCTCGGCCAATAAGGCTTCGTACTCGGCTTCGTACTCGACTTCGTTGTTGGACGCTACGAATCCGAACCGCAGTGCGGAGTGGAAACGATGCCCTTCTGGAGATATCAAAATGATCCCAGCTCCGGACCTGTTCTCGTTAGATGAACCGTCCACAAAGATTCTCCACAATGCCCGTACTGTTGGTTTTTATAGATCAAATCAGAGATTATACGCAGCGAAACAACAATCAAAATTGTTAATTTAATCCCACAAGATTTCTAGATCTACTTCTTCACATGCATATATATATTGAATCAAAGACATGAATATAAAATTACCTTAGGTCCTTCCTTACTGCTATTTTTTTGTATGGCAAAAATCCTTGAGATCTCACACCAAGATCTTCCAAAATGTTCTCAGCACACAAAGAACGAGAGTGGGCTCGCTATACAAAATAATAGGCAAAATCTATTTATCAGATGTTCTCAACACATGAGATCTGATAAAGTTTGGACCTAAGTTTGTGAAGAACAGTGACCTCTGCTTATATCACTGTTCTCTATTTCTTAGAGAGATTTCACGATATTTTTCTATCCCTGAAAAGTTACATTCTGAAAAACTGATATCCTATATTTAATATATCCAATATATTAAAAATAAAATATTAGTTATTTTAAACAATTTCAAAATAACTAATCAGTTATCAGATTATGTTTAAATAATAATATTTTAATCATATTATAATATCTCATTATTTATTTAATATTTAAATAACTAAAATTGTGGAACCAAGAAACTACTCAGAGTCTCTTATGCGTGTAGCACAGTGACTGTGCACTGTGCTACACGTGTACCACATGCCAGGGATGGCATGTGATTTTTCCCAATTTTTATTATTATTTAAATACCAAAATTCCCAAAAATAAATTAATTCAAAACTAATTATATTTTTGTTAAATCAAATAATTAATTAATTCTCAATTAATTAATTACACATAATTATACAATAATTATGTTTGATGCATAGAAAAATATTTTACTTATCAAATAAGTCCTTTTGCCAATTTTTGTATTTACCTTTGTCAGTGTTTGTTTGAGCCATTTCGGGGACCATAGACCTATAATATTAAGCTCCAATAAATTGAAACTAAATAATTAAACTCTTTAATTATAATAGTTAATTTATTAATTATGATATTTCTCCACTATAAATTCATAATTGCACTCTTTATGTTATAGATATACTTTTACAGAAATCTTATCTTAAGTCGTCCATTGATATAACCATCTTACAATAGTTCAACCCTCTAATTAATTAGTTCATAAATTAGAATGGAACAATTACCATTTTACCTTTCTAATTTACTTCTTATTCCTTAAGTACCATTAATTCACTAGTGAATAATTAATCTATAATCTAATTATAGATTTGAGCTCAAAATCATTCAGTTCCAGAATTAACCCTTAAGGGAACTAATATACGATCCGTTAGGAAATATTAGATTCCTTATTGTTGATACATGTTCCCAGCCATCCATTATATTAAATCTCCAAAACAAAATTCATTAGCCTCATTCCATGAAGAGACCTTAACGAATGAATAAAAATATTTAATAAACATGAACAGGAGTTCATGAACACTCAGGAGTTCATCAGTTATGATATGAATCACAAGTCTTTATTATTAAATAGTTTTTGGATAAAGACTTTTATTCATATCGGTCCATGTCATATATAATCATATTATGTAAAGCACCTTTACCGAGATGTCTTACCACATCAGTAATCCGAATCTAGATTATTTGTATCAACAGGATACTCAGCAAATCATACTTACAACCCCAATTAAAGAATTCCATAACTTTAATTTGTTGTTGTTGAATATTTTTATTCATTCATGTGATCTTAATTCTCTCGTACTAATACAAGATCACATCCTCAATAATGAATATGGAATTTTTCTGATATTTACAAAATTATTCAAACAATAATTTAACAATCTAAATATATCAATAATAATAAACCATTGTATGTATTTATTCACAGAAATAACAAATGTCTTTTACATGCTTTTAGGACACACTCCTAACATGTATTGGTTCTCTCAAGGGATCCTCTTGGAATCCAGTGCATTCAGCCACGAAATTAGGCAGGGCTTGGCTTTTGATCGCAGTTCAGGGTACGTTTAGTATTTCGAACTAGCTGAGCTCGACTGCCCATTTCAATAGATGTCCCGATGCCTCAGGTTTCTGCAGTACCTGCACTCCGAAAGTACACTTTTGGGGGTTTAACCTCATATTATACTTCCTCAGGATCCCAAAACATTCCTTCAGGACGGAAACATGGTTGTCGGTAGCTTTTGACTTGAACAACATGTCATCAACATACACTTCCATGTTTTTTCCGATCTGATCAGCGAACAATCTGTTGACCAATCTCTGGTAGGTCGCCCGAGCGTTCTTTAGCCCGAAGGGCATGACCTTATAACAGTAAACGTTGGTCGGAGTCATAAAGCTAGTATGCTCCTGGTCCGGGAGGTTCATAGTGATCTGGTTATATCCAGAGTATGCATCCATGCCCGCGGTGGTCCACCAATTGGTCAATCCTTGGCAAGGGGAAATAATTCTTGGGATAGGCTTTGTTCAAATCTGAGAAATCGATGCAGGTCCGCCATTTTCCATTTGGCTTTGGGACCAAAACGGGATTAGCGACCCAGATCGGGTACTTTGCCTCACGAATAAAACCACATTTCAAAGCCTAGGTACTTCCTCTTCTAGGGCCTTAGCACGGGTTGTACCCAGACGCCTCTATGCTCTTGTCCAAGTTAAGCGTATGCATGATGAAATTTGGGCTGATCCCTACCATGTCTTCATGGGACCAAGCAAAAACATCTAGATGTTCTTATAAAAATCCTACCAGCTCCGTCTTTCTCTCAGCGTCAAGATTTTTCCCGAGCTTAACCACCCTCAAGCATCTTTGGGATTGATGTTTACCTCTTCGAGTTCTTCAATAGCCTGGAGCTCGAACCTATCTTCACCTATTCGGGGATCAATATCCTCACTCGGGGAGGTTCCCCTGCAACTAACTTGCTGGGGTTCTTCCATCCCAGGATCATCTCTGACTTCCTGGGATTCCTCGCCTCCATCCTGCACGGCCATCGTTCGCTGCCCGGGTTGTGATTTTCCCTTCATGGAAATGTTATATCATTCCCTGGCAGCGAGCTGATCGCCTCGGACAATACATATTCCCGTAGATAAGGGGAACTTGATCACAAGGTGGCAGACATAAGTTATGGCTTCAAATGCCATCAGCGTGGGCCTACCAAGATTGCATTGTATGCGGTCGGACAATCGACGACCACAAACTCGAGCAGCTTGGAAACAGTTCGTGTTCCCTCCCCCAAGGTTATCACCAACTCGATCATCCCGATAGCTGCCGATCCCTCGCCGGATTATCCATACAGCATCATGGAGGTTGCCTTCTACTCGGTCATAGACAATCCCATTTTCTCCAGTGTGGACCTGAATAGTAGGTTCACAGAACTCCCGTTATCAACCAGTGTCCGCCTAACTCTCCGATTGGCGAGCTGGACGGTTATGACAAGAGGGTCGTTATGTGGGAACTGGACATGACTGGCGTCTTCTTCAGTAAAACCGATTGGTTGCTTTTCCAATCATTGCTGCTTAGATAAACGTTGCTCCGGGACGAACTCGACTCCATTGTGAGACCTCAGCTCATTGACATACCTCTTCTGGACATTTTTGCTCATTCCTGCCAGATGAGGTCCTCCGAAGATGGTTGTTATCTCTCCCCTTGTTATCGGAGGAGGGGTATCCTGATTCACCAGAGCTCCGATATGTTTTGCGGGGGTTTCCGGAGCTGATTGAATGTTTTGCCCAACGAGCTGATTACGGGTGACTCGATTCCGGGCGTACTGAGCCAGAGGCCCGACTCTGATGAATGTCTCGATCTCATCCTTTAAGTGCCTCCAGTCATCAGTTTTGTGACCAATGTCATTGTGGAATCGACAAAATTTTGAAGGGTTTCTCTTCGCCCTTTGATTTTTTAGAGGCTCCGGCTTCTTCCACGGAAGGCGGGCATAATTTGCCAAGAAGATGCGCTCCCTAGTATCCGTGAGGTCAGTGTAAGTTTCATAGATTGGTTTGAATTTCTCCACGGGCTTATTCTTCTTTGAACCGTTCTGGCCGCCCTCGCCACTTCCCTTCCTCCCCCTTGGTTATTCTGGGTAATTGTTTGAGCTGTAGTTGCAACGTCTGTTACTGCTCCAACGGGCTGGGCAGGGACTTGGCTGGTTCCTACGATTGAAGCTCATGCCTCTTCTAGGTTGATCCATCTTTGAGCCCTGTTCAGGAACTCATCCATAGTGTTGACACCCTTTCTCTAGATCTCTTTCCACAGGTCGCCTCCAACAAGGATTCCTGTTCTCATCGCCATAAGCCTAGAGCTTTCATTCACGTCTCTAGCTCGCGCAACAATGTTGGCGAACCTACTCAAGTAAGCTTTCAGAGGTTCTCTGGGCTACTGCTTTACGTTTGCAAGGGAGTCTGCCTTTATCCAAGCTGCTCGAGAAGCCCAGAACGCCCTCTTGAAGTCAGCGGAGAAGCTCTTCCACGAGCTGATAGAATGCTTTTTGTATTGCTTGAACCATTGCCTAGCTGGTCTGACCAGAGTTGAGGGGAATACCAAGCACCTTAACTCAGGTCCGATATTATGGGCCATCATCAGGGTATTGAACATCCCCAAGTGGTCGGACGGATCTCCATCTCTGTCGAATTTTGATAAATGGGGCATCCTGAAACCCGGCGGATATGGGGTTGCCGCGATGTTGGGGGCGAAGAGCTCGAGCTCGTCCCCTGAATCATACTCGTCTTTCTCCTTTTCTGATAGGAGTCTTTTCACTAGTTCCTCCATCTGGGCCAACCTTTCGAGGGTTGGGTCCTTGGTTCCCTAGGGCTGTTCAACAGCTCCCATTCGACCGTAAGCGTTTGGTGGGTTATTGTCCCTCCAAGTTCAAGCTTAGTTTGGTGGGGCATTGCCATTATCGCGCACTTCAGAAGGACTTCCCTCGTGGTGAGTGCCGCTGACTCCATCGCGAGCTGGATTGGTTCTTTGTGAGTTTAGGCGATCTCACAAATCGGTATGTGGATCTACTTGAGGGTTCTGAGCCGAACTCAGCCGATTCCTCAAATCTGCACTAGTCCTATCACTTCGACGACCCTCTGTCCAATAGCTTCCATTAGAAAAGCTCAGAGGTTGCGGCCGAGGATGAGGATCTGGGATAATCCCGCGTGCTCGCGGGACATGATTAGGGGCAGCGGGAGGAGGATTCCTCCTTCTATTTCCGTAGGTAAGAACATCTCGAGTTGAACGAGGTGGGGACGGATGCCTTATCAGCGACGGAGGATGTCTGATTGGTGAGGCAATTCTCGTCCCATCAGGTCGGACCAAGTCAGCCCGCGGTCGCTCTGCTCCACCATTTCTGGTTCCCTGCGCCTGGCGATCTGATCGCGGTACAGGGAAGTCGGTTGGGACATGCTGTCTTTGCGAGTTCGTCCTAGACCGTCTGTGTGGGTTGCCATGGGCATTTGACGGTGGTGCTGAACTTGGAGTCAAGGTTCTGACCGACCGACTGACTCGTTGATGATCCTTAGGAAAGCCACCAAACGGGGTTCCTTGGTGATTATGCGGCATGGGCGCAGAACTTGGAGTTGAGGTTCTAACCGATCGACTTGGCCTAGGTCGACTATTGTTTAACGCCCAAACGTGACTTCCACTTAGCGGTAGTCGTAGTATAGATGGGCGGTCGATTCCACAAGGAGGTAAAGAAACAAATAACAAATAAAATGGTTAGAAGGTAAGTAATGTGAAAGTAGTAAAATAAATTATATTTTTGTGGTTTTAAAGAATTGAAATGAAAGGAAAATAAATGATAAAAGAGGTTTGGTGAGGCATCGGGGTTCCACAATATATTTTGGTCACCTATTTACTTTGATAATTTGCAAATGTATTTAAGTAATAAAATCTCTTAGTTGAAGTACATGCATATGTTATTGTTATGAGAAACCTAGAATCGACATACTACCATTGGCAATGTGCAGTAAAAGACTACTCACAAAATAACAAATTAATATCTAATGCTAATACTATTGTTAGGAGAAATCTTGAAGCGACACTATACCATATTGGCGATAATGCAGTAAAAGACTACCCACAAAATAATAAAATTAATATAAATTATTTTAGTAAAATTACATAGAAAAAGCTTGACTGAATCTATATAAAATTAATAATAAATATTAATTGCATAAATAATGATAGAAATAATAAAAGTCAAATATTTGAACATTAAAACACTTTTATAAATTCAAAATAAAAAGATTACAAAATATAAAGCTTCACCCCTATCCTCACCAAAAGAAAACTCTGGCCTAAGTTAAAAGTCATTCTCACATTTTCCATTGAAAATGTGAGAAGACTAGGCTTAGAGATAAAATGGAGAAGAGGAAATAGAGAGAAAAGATGGTAGGGAGAGAAGTGTATAGAAAATGTGTGTTTTCAAATGAAAACTACATCCTATTTATAGGTGTAGAATACAAATAAACTATGGTACCATTGGTTGAGAGGGAAGCACATGGATTGCTAATTTTTGTTGAAAAGAAGACACTTCTATTGGTTGAAAATGAAGCACATGGATTGTCAATATTTGTTGGAATGAGTTGTAATTGACATCTCTTATTGGTGGAGAAGAAATTGCATGGATTTGTGACATGGCATCTTCATGAATTGGATTGTGCTTTTTCAATTTGGGCTTGACTTCTTAAAAATGCCAACTTTCTTCATTTTCTTCTACTTTTACTTCCTTTTCTTTTTGCTTTATTTTATTCAACCAAAATTGTATCATTTTCCTACAAAATAAAAACAAATTAAATCCAAATTAAATATTTTCATTTATAAAATATATCACATTAATTCATTGAAAACAGTAATTAAAACTTAATTTATTTTGACAATTAAAATCAATAAATGTGCATTTTTGACCCTTAATCAACTATCCCGGCAGGACTTACGAGTCCCGCCTTGCCTCTTTCCGACGTTAACGTCGGTTGCAAGAGGGGATAGCCGTGCCAAGACCTCCTCAATTCGCTTGTTTTCTTTGGATAGATGGCTCCTCAGCTGCATGTTCTCCAACTCTACCACGGTCAAGTAATCCGGGTTCGGATTCGGCGGTAGAGGCGCTGAAATTCCAGTGTCGTCGTGGCCCATCGGTTGTTTTCCTGACCGATGCTAAATCTCTGGGCTTTGCTCATCTGAAACAGCGGTATGGTGAGCCTCCTATCCACCATGCTGATCCGTTTCGTTACCGTGCCTTGAAAGAGTGACCACCATGATGAACTTTGTTATGAATCTTTTTCAATGGCAGTAATTTGCAGCTCTCAATGAAAGCACTAAACTGTTGACGCGATTTTTCGCCAACGGTGTATTACGTAATTAGCTGGAATAAACTAGTGCTTAAGGATAAACCATAATAAGAATAATAACTCTTAAGGATGCTTAGAATGATATAGTAAGAACACTCGTTCCTTTTCACGTGGTTTGGAGGCTAAAATCCCCCTAGTCCACGAGTCGATATTATTATTGTATATCTCTCTATATTTTGACAGAGTATTTGCATTACACAGAGAAAAAACCCAACCCCTTTTCTATCCAAGGTCTTGGTTTTTTAGAAGAACCTTCCCAGGATAGGTGCAAGGGTCATCACGTGGATACCCTTCATATATGTGACCTGTCTTGCACAAATGATGAATATTACAATGTATATTAAGGTATGGTCTAATCATTAGGTAAAATTAGTCATGGGTCGTCTAGCATAATTAGACATGTGATGTTTGATCATGCACGTTTATGTTATGTGTCCGAGAATTCAGGGATAACAGACATGTAATGTCTGACCACACACGTTTATAAATAACGTATCCAGGTTTATAAAGACTCCTGGACATGGTAGGTTGTCAGAGTACCACGACCTGAACATAACGCCAGCTCGTGCCTAGGATACTGTGTTTTATATCCATCTCCAGCCCGTGCCTTAATGCTTCATATTCCTCAACTCGTGTTATTACTTGGGGAGTCGCACTGCCTTCGCAGAGGAAATTTCAAGTTGTGGGTCCTTTAGTACTGTTCATAGCTAGCCAGCTGTACTCGAGCTGCATAAAAGACCCGGGCTGAATATCAGGGTGTACAATCATTAATTATTTGGTCCTAACTATTTTTATTATGTTGTGGGGTTTGTATTTATTGTCCTCTTCGTGGAAATGTTCCTCATCTCCCTCATTGTTAGAATTTCGACGCTCCTTCACGTTCAGAATGTACCTGAGAATTTAGCATTGGAGAGCACAAAATAAACTTAAAAGAGTTAAGTAGTCACCTCAAGTAACTTTGCTAATGGGTTGTGTTGGATTTGGGATTAATATTGTGAAAGGGACTTATTATTACATTACATATATATGTGATGTATTGTGGTGTATTCATCTCATTATACACATGTATTGATTTAAAGAAATAAAAATAATATAAAACTTTGCACAAAAGCCTAAACTCCTCGAGATATTCCTCTTCACCCTTTTTGCTAAAACATACAAAATGTAACGCCCTACTAATCCAGGATTGTTACCTCGTGTGTTAAAAATAATGCTTAACTTGTTAAGCGAGTCGTTTGGACTCAAAAAATGTAATTCAGGTTAAACATTGGTTTTGGTATTAAAAGTTTTGGTCAATGAAGTCAAACTTTTCTTTAAAAGGGTTTGAATATTTACAAAGGATCCCAAAGGTCTTCAATCAAAACATAGGTATAACAAAATTACAGAACTAGCCGACCTAAGTGGCAAAATCGAGTTATAATCTCATGTTTCTCAAAAGAATATCTCAACCGTGGTAGCCGAGCAGGCCGAGTATGTACACACTGCCCCTATAGCTCTCCAACTAATAGCTGGTTCAGTTTTCATTTTCCCTTACCTGCACCACAAAGCACCTGTGAGCCAAGGCCCAACAAGAAAACTCAATAAAGTAAGACAGATATTCAGATAAATATTTCTATCAAATACATGCTCTATAAAACATAATCAGATTCATATGGACTTTCCAACAAGTATAATGACTCATGTCAAGTAGATGCACACCGCATCCCTGTAATGGCCCCGCCACTACGGCCTACATTATGCATGTAGTGCCTATAACAAATTCAAGGCCGATGATGGTCTCCCGATCGATCAATCATAAGCAACAATCAATCATTACAAATGGTTACAACAACATATGCTTATATAGAGCCAGCATTTAACTTTAAACATATTCATGGCACCGTCACACCAACACTCGCTAATCAGGGCTCAAGCCCTACACTCAGTGCATGTGCCAATTTTCTTACCTCAAGTCTAGTGCTAACGACAGAGCGACCTCGAGTGTGATCCTCTTTCCCCGAGCCTCGTGGAACCCTAGTCACAACATCAATGATATGTTTATCAGGAACTAATTTTGATAATGGGCCTCAAGACTAAGCCCTAGCTCTTGGGACCTTGGATTCCACTAAACGTGATACAGAATTGTCCCTTGAGCCTCCCAAGATAGCTCCCCAAAACCCTAAACAAATGCATCCTGAAACTGCATTAGCACCGCGGCATCCTCCCTGCAGCGCCGCGGCCCACAACAAACTGAGAAACCCTTTAGAAAAATTTCCACATTTTGAGTCGCGGCGCCACAACCACCCGAGAACATTCCCTATAAAAATTTTCCATTTTGAGTCGCGCGCGACCCCTCTAAAGGGATGCGGTGCCATGAAGGGCCAAATGCAAACCCACCCTCAAAGAAACCCATACGCGTCGCGATAACCCAGAAAATGCGATTTTAGGAACCCAAAATCTCAACTTCAAGGTGTTTCCCAATAGCTTAAACCCAGATTTTTGACCAATATCAACCTTAAACAACTTAGACAAACCACAAGTAACAACAAGATATCACAAAAATGCACCAAAACACAAAAGATACCTTGATTTACCATTTTGAGCTTTTGAACTCAAGGTCTTGCTAAATTCAAACTCAATTCCACAACTCCAGCAAAGGTTCAAGTCTCCAATCACAAATTTAACCAACCTCTATCACCAATATCTACTCTCTAATTGTCTCAAACTCACAGAAATCAAAACTCAACCCTATACCCCAAATTCCTCAAGAACATAACAAGAAAGTGAATAATAGAGGTGAAGATTCATACCTCCTCTAGAATTTCAAAAATTCTTGTGCTATTCAAAACCTTGGCTGCTTCAATCACCTCCCTTGATACTCAAATCCTTCCAAGTTCCCTCAATTCCCAAGAATCTCTTTCAATTTCAAGTGTTTTCCCTTAGAAAAAATTGGTAACCATTAGAGAAAAAAATGAGAGGGAGAGAGACTAACGTGGATGACCCCTTGCTTCCTAGTTGAATTGTCTATTCCCTTAGCCAAAAGACTATTTTACCCCTGGCCTTAACCTCAAAGCTCAACCCCAAGGGCATTTGGCCTTTTGCCTAATTTCCCACTAAACCTCAAATTATACCCCTAATCTCCAAATTAATCAACTAGTTCATAAATACCATTTATTTTCCATCAAATACTCTCATTTAACAATAAATCCCAAAATATGTAAAATTACCAAAATTCCCATTGGTTCACCCCGAGTCGGGTATTTATCTCCGTTGTGACTTTTTCGCTAAATTGCTCACAAGGGTACACTTCTATCGAATATCAGAAATATATCCACATAACCATGTGGTCACAAGCACATAGCACATAAAATACAAATATACCTTCAACAGGTCAAAATTACGAAAATGCCCTTTTTTTAACAAAAGCAGGTCTTTAAGCACATTTAATACACATAATCATGCATACTCGATTATATACTAATATAATTCACATATTTATCCCACGTGGCCACTCGACACGCTAAACCAAGCCCTTAATCCTATTATGGGTTTTGGGACGTTACACAAAAGTCATGCCTTTTTAAACCCTAACAATCGAAGAAAATATGGCAATGGCGACAACCAACACAATGATTGCTAAAGAGAAAATTGAAGTACTAAGGACTACGATCAATGGTAGAGTAAGGGTGAAGAGAAAAGATAAAGGCATATATAAATTGCAAAAAGGTTGGTGATATAAATACTTCAAATCCACTACCATCATGACTTATTGAACTAACTAGGACTTATCTTCTAGTGCCGAAATGTTGGTGCTAGATTTCGTTCTCAATAATATGAGAGAACATGAGGTGAAAGACTTTTTATGGATAACCTTAATTGTAATGCCCTGGATAGACAAGACCATTACACGCTGTATTTTAAATAGTGCTGGACTTGCTAATCAAGTCGTTTGGACATAAACGTGTTACTAAGGTCAATTAACGGATTAGGGTTAAAAGATTTTGATCATGAAAATAGTTGTTTTCATTAAAAAGTTGAGTCTGTACATGGGATCCCGAAAATAGGTGTTTACAAGGCATTTACAACTCTCAAAATGATTACAATTAAAGCCAGCCTAAGCGGCAAAATCAAGTTTGACTCTAGTCCCCGTTGATCCCTCGGCCGTGGCGGTCGAGCAGCTGGCAAATGTACACGCTGCCCCTAAAGCTCTCCAACTCATGGTTGGTCCAGCCTTCCCTTTCCCTTACCTGCACCACATAGCACCTGTGATCCAAGCCTCAGCAAGAAAACTTAATTCACAATCACAAATGAACAACAATATCTAAACAATAAACTTAAATCGACCAGTTCAATAACAACAGAACATAAGCAATAAGCTAGGCAATGATAATCAGCTCAATCCAACATGTAATTCAATCTCAGCATTCAATACAGTTAGTTAAGTGCAAATGACACTTCTCTTTATTCGGTGACGTTCAGGCCCGACGCCCTTAGGCCGAGCCCTCTGGTTATATAGCTGACCCTGGCTCCCTTAGGCCCCACTTTCAAATCAAATGTAACAAATGAATATATTGCAGAATATGCAATCGATTGCAACACAAACAAGCATGCCTATCTAAATATTCTCAAATATAGATACATTCACAATCATAATCATATTCATTAACAGGGGTCGAAGCCCCGATCACAATCCGGGTGTAGTTTTCTTACCTCGAGTCCCGAGCTGCAAGTGTAAGATGGTCCCGAGCACGATCCTCAATCCCGAGCCTTAACGATATAACCTAGTCACAATGAAATAATGGATAACCATCAAAACCTAAACCGATTAAAAGCCTCAGAATAATATACTAGCCTCCGGGACCTCAAATTCTACTAAACCAAGTAGTAGGATTGTAACGCCCTACTACCCAGGGACCGTTAAGTTGTGCATTTTAAACAATGATAAACTCGCTAACCTAGCCATTTGGCCATAATCGTGTAACTAAGTATAATTAACGGTTTAGGATTAAATTTTTTTGGTCAAGATACAACGTTTCACGAAAACGTTTACTGTATACATTGGGATCCCAAAATATAATTCAAAGGTTAATTACAATATAATATTTACAACCAGCCGACCTAAGCGGCAGAATAGGGTTAACCCTAGTTACTCTTTCAACCCTCAGCCGTGGTAGTCGAGCAGCCTCATATGTACACATCGTCACCTAAGCTCTCCAACTCAAGGATGGTCCAGCTTTCTTTTGCCTTTACCTGCACCACATAGCACCCATGAGCTGAAGCTCAGCAAGAAAACTCAATATGCTCATGAACAAGTAATAAAATGTCACTGAACCACAATAGGCATGCCTAGCAGTATTAACCCTACTCATGCATTCAAGAAAGTCCAAATAATGACTCATGGGCCCTGCTCTTTGTATAGATGACTATCAAGTCATATTGAGAATAGATGGCTAATGAGTCCATCTCTGGGGATCTTCTCCCTAAATAAATGGCTAATGAGTCCATCTCTGGGGATCCGCTCCCTAAATAGATGGCTAATGAGTCCATCCCTGGGAATCTGCTCCCTGAATAGATGGCTAATAAGTCCATCTCTAGGGATCCGCTCCCTAAATAGATGGCTAATGAGTCCATCTCTGGGGATCCGCTCCCTGAATAGATGGCTAATGAGTCCATCTCTGGGGATCCGCTCCCTAAGCCATGTGACGTTTCAGTCACCTAAACCTTTTGGCCTTGACTCTAAATAACTAGCCTTTAGACTAGACAAGCGCTTTTGTTTTCATCGAACTTAAGGTCGGTCAAGCATTTCATACTTATGTTGATAATGCTTATGTCGATTAGATCTAATCTTTTCGGCTTGCGTTAGACATGCTAATACCAGTCTTGACTCATAAGCCAATACCATACGACCAGTGCTCAATACCACTACCGAACTTGACTAATAAGTCACATCTTCATAGTCAATACTGACACCATTGCCGATTCTGACTAATAAGTCAGTTCCACTCACAAGTAAGCAATGCAACTAGGCATATATCATATGTCAAATATCCAAATACAGGGCATTCAGCATGCTTACTCAACATTCCCTAGCATAATTATGATCATGCAAATTTATAGAGACTCAAGCTCTGATCAATCTCATATTCAACATTCATGCCATGCCCTAATCACATGTATCTTATGCATCACATGCATCACATACTGGGTGCATTTTTCTTACCTCTGGTTCGAGCGTGAAACAAGTTAAAAACAACCCTTGAGAACAATCAATCCTTTGATCCCTTAGCGGTCACCTAGTCATAATCAAATATGGAATTCCATCAATAAAATCAATAATAAAAGGTTCATGATCTAATCCTCGCTCCCGGGACCTCGAATCCTACTAACACGGTTAATAAATTCGATCCCGAGCCTTAAGAATTGAAATCCCGAGCCTAAAACCCTAAAAAGTACCCAAAAGAAGGCCCTGGAAAAATAGGGTAGCGCTACAACGCTGCCTTCCAGGCGCTATGGCGCTACAGCCAGCCAGCCATCCCCTAGACAGTGCTGTAGCGCCCTACACTGGGTGCTGTAGCACCTGAACCAGAGTGTTCAAACTCTGGTTTTTTCCTCTTCGAGTTCTCCAAATTATAAACCTAAAAAACTGACCCCAAACCTCAACCAAACCCACAAATGAACCCAAAAACCAATTCTACATGTCTTAGACATCAAAACCCAATCAAACTTTCCCAAAAAGCTCATTGAATTCCCAATTAGTCAATCCAAGATTTCAACTAAAACCAACTGAAAAACAGAGCAAGAAACCAGAGAATTCATGGCTGAAACCTTACCTCAAACTCATGATCAAACCCCATTAAATGGCTAAACATAAGCCTAGAACCTCAAGCTTCGATTCCCTAGCTTGAATCCTCAAACTAAGCTTCAAAATTTCAAAGGAAAAGAGAAAAGAAGATGATCGGGAGGAAGAGGAAGGAAGAGCACTCTGTTTTGGCCTCTTTCTTCTACAACCATCCTACTTTAAACACATCCCTTGGTTAAAAGACCAAAATGCCCCTAGGTTAAATAATTTCCTTTCAAGGCTAGCAAGGGAAAAATCGTCATTTCCCGTCTGTCTCATTAATTATAATTAACGTCCTCCAATTCCTGTTATTCCTGATATTCTCAAATAATAATAAATCATATCTCATTACCCTATAATTCCCGGTAATGTACTAATCATCAAATTACCCCGAGACTCACCCCGAGCCCAGTAAATAACCCTGATATGACCAAACCGCTAACTTGCATTTAAAGATCGTCTCATGCCGAATAGCTTGAAAAAATCCACACTATAATGTGGCCTCATCCATAAATCACCAATATGCATGAAAATATACAAATATGCCCTCAACGGGCCAAATTATGAAAATTGCCCAATTAATCAAGAACAAAAACTCAGTCACAACTTATACTAACCATGGAAATTCACAAAGAAATCAAGTTGTAAAGCTTACCTTAGAAAGGATTCAACCCCTTAGCTAACTCCAATCTTACTCCTAGCTTGATTCCTCAGTTCCCAGTCCCAAATTTAAGAGAATTAGTGTTCTTCTTTCATCTTTCCAAAGTTCCCCAAAGAGATTGAGAAAGAGGGTAAACATGATAGAGAGAACCCTTAGTGGTTTTGTGTTTCTGGTCACTTCCTGTATACTTTCCCAAGCCTATCACTTAACACAAATGACCAAAATGCCCCTAAACATATCCTTAGCCTCTTATTGCCTTTAAGGGCAAACCTGTCATTTACCACATTTCCCGCTAATCCTCAAGTGATCCTATAAATTCCCAATTAATCTCGACGCTCCCAAACAATCACCAAATAACTATCTGTTACCCAATAAATCCCAAGTACGCACTAAGTCCCCAAAATACCCCTAGGCTCACCTCGAACCGGGCATTTGACCCCGTTGTGACTATTCTGCTAATCTGCTCACGCCTCAAGCCGAATATCGCAAATATATCCACATAATAATGCGGTCTCAATGATTTAACACATATAATCACATTTATACCCTCAACAGGTCAAAATTACAAATATTCCCTTATTAACAACAATCGGCCCCACATGCATATTTAATACACATAAACATGCACATATGTTCATATTACCATATAAATCATGTATGCCACGTAGTCACACATTTAATCTATTAATTCCACACACACACACACATATATATATATCCAATAATGCCCTCCTGACACACTAATCAAGGCACTAATAAGCCTTATTAGAAAATTTGAGACGTTACAACTACCCCCTCCTACTGAAAATTTCATAATTGAAATTTACCTGAATAATTCGGGATGTTGATCCCTGTTATCCAAAAAACAGGCATGGATAACATGGCAGACGTTTAGTACACGTGGCTGACATCTGGCAAAGTCTTGTTCGACCATCGACCAAAAAGATGTCTGCGGCGCAAAGCTCAATCTTTATATACGACCAGCTTGGTCGTATACTCACTATATTTGGAGAAAATCTTATGCAGTTATAATCATATCCGAAATTATCTCCCATGATTTCCTGAGTATCCGATTATTTAGGAAAGAATATCTATAACAAATTAAATGTAATCTTCCTTGAGCCTATAAATAGAGAAAGATAGCTCAAGGAAAGGATTTTTTTGCTTTCTAATTATTGGAGATTAGAGTTTTACAAGTGTATTAGAGCTATCACATTCGATATATTGTTTTGTTCTTCAGAGATTTGTGAAACTCATTGAACCCTAGTTCTTTGATCACTCCTTTGAATCTTATATCAATAACAGCTCAAGTGGACGTAGGTTATTACCAGATTCTGGGGCCGAACCACTATAAATCCTTGTGTGTTTTACTGTTTTTGTCATTATTCTCATTTCAACATATTTGTCCACATCAAATAATTTTGACTCCGTGTCAGTTGACCAAAATTAGGGTCAACATTCTTGTGCTTTCATTGAGAGCTTGATACAATATTGTTGAAATATCAATGGCGAAAACAACCAAGAAGACTGGACAGGCGGCTAGCGCTGCACCATCTCAGCCTCCTCCTCCTCCTCCAAACGTGACCGAAGATGAGCCACATTTGGAATTCGATGAGGAAGAACTGGATTCTGAGACGCTGAGGAATACCCTGGGGGTATTGCAGGACGAACTGGCTAATCAGAGGGCCAGCCAGGAAAGTGCTGCCGAGATTATGGCACGGCAGCAACAAGAGATTGAGCGACAGCGCCTGGAACTAAGTGAAAGGCAGGTGGAGATGGACTGTCGCTAGAGGGAGGCCATGGCAGCCCTCGAAGTTGCCCTACAGCTGGCTAGGAATCAGGCTGCACCTGCTTCGCAGCCTGATCAACCTACAAATGGGCCGCCCCAAAGGGGTCCTAATCCTAGCCCACCAATCCAGCCCTCGAGCCCCCAAAGGCCCAAGCAGCCACTGATGCCTTAGGACGATGTCCCGCTGAGGGACCCCGAGGCACAGCCTCCATCCCAGGCTGGTCGCGGCAATCCCCGGCAACCAAGGCAGAATAGGGCCGGGCAACCACCCCACAGTCTTAGACGCCATAGGGGCGAAGAGCCAAACCCTCCGAGCAGAGGACAGCGTCCTTCTGGAAACAGAAGGAACTCAGAGACAGGCTCTGCAGTCCGAGGCCCCCCACGACATGATAATGCACGGGGACCTACCAACCAACGCAGGCCACCCTCTAACGCTCGGGAGGTTCCAGCCCGGGAAGGCAACCGAGGGAACAGTCGATCCCATCATAGCCAATCAAGACTCAGAGATGGCCATGATTATAATGAGGCCGACTCAGGCAGAGGAAACGCCGGTCGGAGAAATGAAGAAAGAGGTGGGGGCAGAAGCCTACCACCTAGGGATGACCAACCCGAAAGACGTGACGCTGGGGGGCAGCCCATACAAAATAACATCTTTAACTGGCTCGGAGCTAGCGAGCAGCGAAGAAGAGATGAGGATTTGAGAGACGTACTCAACGATCACCGGGAACGGCACGACGAGTATGTTCCCCCAGCACTAGAGGTCCCGGTGATTCCTGGCGCCATGCAGGCCCAGATAGATGCCCTCAACCAGGCAGTGCAACAGCTGGTCGGGGGAAGAACATCTTATATCGATCACGATAGGAGAAAGGGCACTCCTTTCGTTTAGAGGATAGCTATGGCAGAAACTCCTAGCAAGTTTAAGATGCCTACGCTTCCGAACTTTGACGGGTATGGTGACCCGGTATCTCACGTCAACAAATTTGAGATACAAATGGACATTCAGAAAGTGTCCAAAGACGCTCGGTGCAGGATCTTCCCAGCAACACTTTCTGATGCTGCACAGGAGTGGTTTTTCAAATTCCCTCCTGCAAGTATAGTTTCCTGGGAGATGTTCGTGAAGGAATTTTACAGACAATTCTATGCGGGTCGTGTGCACCCAACTGAGGCAAATCAGCTGGTCGAAATACGCTAGCAAGACGGAGAACCATTGAAAGATTATGTCCAGTGTTTTATGCGAGCAGCTGCTGGAGCGAAAATAGTGGGAGACGAAGGCAAGATGATGGCCATAACTGTAGGGGTTAAGCATCGCACGCCTCTCTGGAACAGCCTCAGAAAGCATGGGGTCAGGACTACCCAGGAATTTTTGGATCAAGCTGATCGATATATCAAGCTCGAGGATGCCATCACCAGTGAAGGAAAGCCCCAGGCAAGGATAAGGGGACTACCGAGCCCGCCAAAGGGTCGAAACCCAATGGAAACGGCAAAGGCAATGGGAACGGCAATGGCAATGGCAAGAATGGGGGGAAACAGCCACATAATAAGCCTTCCACCTCTGACAATAAACGGGCCAAGGGTAATCGTTATGAACCTCAGTTCACTAACTACACTGCCCTTATTGAGTCTCGGGGAGAGGTGTATCAGGCCATGAGTTCCAGTGTGCCTTATAAGAAACCTGCCCACATTCGAAAGGATATTTCGAGAAGAGACACTACCAAGTTCTGTCGTTATCATAACGACTACGGACATGATACAAATGAATGCAACCAGCTGAAGGATGAAATCGAGTTCCTTATTAGACAAGGACACTTGAGAAGATATATACGGGCCTCGGGAAATTCCCAACGAGAAGCTCCAGGTGGCAACGAGCATGCGCCCACACGCCAACGCTCGCCACCTTTGCAGCCTGACCCCGTAGCTGGCACTTTACTCACCATCTGTGGAGGCCCGCATCTCGCGGGAGGCAGTGGAAAGGCGAGGGAACGATATGCTCGGACCCTACGCCACGACCAGGACATCGAGATGATGACTGTGGAGGACAGGGCATCAAAGAAGGCTCGGTCAGAGGAGGGTGAGATAACCTTCTCTGATAGCGACGCCCAGCATGTCCGGTTCCCACATTCTGATCCGCTGGTCGTGGACGTTCAAATCGCCAATATGATGGTGAAAAGAGTACTAGTTGATACAGGAAGTTCAATGAACATCCTATACAAATCTTCGCTGGAACGCATGAAGTTGTCCGTTAAGGACTTGGAGCTCTGCAACCAAAAAATTTACGGCTTCTCTGGTGAGGGACTCGCCCCAGTAGGGTCAATCATACTTCCAGTGACAGCAGGTACAGCGCCCGCTACCAGGACATTACTCGCTACTTTTATAGTAGTCGATTGTCCTTCGGCGTACAATGCTGTCATTGGAAGGCCCATACTGGTTGGTCTTCGGGCCGTCACCTCAGTATGGAACTTGGCCATGAAATTCCTGATAGATGCAGGGGTAGGACGCGTGTTGGGAAATCAGAGGGATGCCAGGTAGTGCTACAACGCCTCAGTCACAAAGGCGAAGAAGGGAACGTCAAAGAGCACTCCCCCAGATAGGTTGCAGATGGCTATTGATACACAAGCCCAATCCGGTGATGGAGTCACTAAATAGGGTGTTGCCCAAAATGAGGATAGGGATTTAGATCCTCGCTTTGGGGATTTTGAGGAAAATGTTGGACCCGTCGAGGAACTGGAAGAGGTCCAACTTGACGAAAAAGACCCGACCAGAGTTGTGAAGGCCGGGAAAAACTTAGAAGCAACCACGAAGCACGCACTAGTGGAATTTTTGCGAAAGAACCAGGAAGTCTTTGCCTGGTCACACAAAGACATGGCTGGGATAGATCCTGCAGTTATCAGCCATGTCCTGAACGTAGACAAGAGTTTTCCACCCGTGCAACAAAAAAGAAGGCTGCTCGATAAGGATAGATCGAAAGCCTTAAAAGAAGAAGTTGAAAGATTAAAGGAGAATGGGTTCATCAGGGTAGCTTTTTATCCGTCGTGGGTCTCTAATCCAGTACTGGTTCCCAAGCCTAACGGCAAATGGCGAACCTGTGTGGATTTCACAGACCTTAATAAAGCCTGCCCAAAGGATTGCTTCCCACTCCCAAGGATTGACCAGCTGGTCGATGCAACTACAGGACATGAGATCCTCTCCTTCATGGATGCATACTCAGGATACAATCAGATTAGTATGCATCCCCCTGACGAGGAGCACACCAGCTTTCGGACCGATATGGGGTTATACTGTTATAAAGTAATGCCCTTCGGACTGAAAAACGCAGGTGCGACTTACCAGCTATTGGTTAACCACATGTTTAAGGAGTTGATAGGAGTAAACATGGAGGTGTATGTGGATGACATGCTGGTAAAGTCGAAAAAAGCAGAAGGACATGTGAAGGATTTACAAGAGTGTTTCGATGTGTTGAACAAGTACCAAATGAAATTAAATCCTCTCAAATGTTCCTTCGGATTCGGATCAGGGAAATTCTTGGGGTTTATTGTCAATTCAAGAGGAATCGAGGCCAACCCCGACAAGATAAAAGCCTTGATCGACATGAAATCGCCAGAGAAGATCAAGGATGTGCAAAGTTTAACTGGAAGAATTGCCGCACTAAGTAGATTCATTTCCAAGTCGACGGATAAATGCGTCCCTTTCTTTAATCTTCTTAGAGGCAACAAGAAGTTTGAATGGACAGGAGACTGCGAGCAGGCTTTCCAAGCCCTAAAAGCCCATATGGCACAGCCTCCTATTTTATCAAAGCCTATCGAAGGAGAAACTTTGTTCATCTACCTGGCGATCACCGAAGTTGCTGCTAGTGCGGTACTGGTAGGAGAAGAAGAAGGCGTACAAAAGGCAGTTTACTATGTAAGCAAAAGAATAATCGGAGCAGAGTTGAGGTATCCTCCCATTGAGAGGTTAGCCTATTGTATAATCTTGGCCTCAAGGAAACTACGTCCTTACTTCCAAGCCCATCCCGTTACAGTCTTAACTGACCAGCCCCTTCGGCAAGTCCTGCAAAAACCAGAGGCGGCTGGGCGTTTATTAAAATGGGCAGTCGAACTCGGGCAGTTCGATATTACATATTCACCGCGAGCAGCAGTAAAAGGACAAGTCTTGGCTGATCTTATTGCCGAGTTCACTGAGCTTCCAGACAATGAGCAGTGCGAAGAGTCTAGTGCGCCTGAGCCCCAAGGTGAAGCTCCTTCGTGGAAGTTGTTCACAGATGGATCGTCCAATGAATCTCACTTAGGAGCGGGAGTGATATTGATAACGCCAGAAGGGCATCGATTTCACTGCGCTATTAGGTTCGACTTCACTGCGTCAAATAATGAAGCCGAATATGAAGCACTCCTCGCTGGGTTAAGATTGGCAAAAGACATGGGTATAAAGGTGCTGGATATTTACAGTGATTCACAGCTGGTGGTGAATCAGGTCCTAGGGGAATATCAAGCACGAGGCCTCAAAATGGTGGCCTACTTAAATAAAACTAAAGATCTGTTGGCCCATTTCGAGAAGTATACCCTCCAGCAAATACCTCGAGATCAGAATTCGAACGTAGATGCCTTAGCCAAACTCGCAAGCGTGAAAGACGCTGACACTTTGAATATTGTGCCAGTAGAAAGATTGTGCGAGCTGAGCATATGAGACTAATATGGAAATCTGGATGGAGGATACATGGATGGCACCTTACTTGGAGTATCTTACAAATGGTGTACTACCAGCAGATAGAAATAAAGCCAGAACCCTCCAAAGGCAGGTTGCTAGGTACATACTGGTCGATGGTGTTCTTTACCGAAGAGGATATTCCATGCCACTGCTCATATGTATTACACCGGAAAAGGCTAAAGAGCTGATGAAGGAAGTACATGAAGGCTTCTGCGGGGATCACGCTGGGGGGCAGAGCTTGTCAAAAAAGATTCTGAGGCAAGGTTACTTTTGGCCGACTATGAACGAAGACTCAATGGAGTTTGTGCGAAAATGCGATAAGTGTAAGAGATTTTCCAAGATCCCACGTGTAGCTCCCAACGAGTTAAAGCAGATGCATAGTCCTTGGCCTTTCGTAGTATGGGGTATACACTTGACTGGATCCCTGCTAACGGGAAAGGGTGGAGTTGTGGCAGTCGACTACTTCACCAAATGGGCCGAAGCTGAGCCACTCGCTACCATAACGACCAAGAAAGTTCTTGACTTCATCATCAAGAACATTGTTTGCCGATAAGGTTTGCCTCGAAAAATTGTCTCAGACAACGACACCCAGTTTGACAGTGACTTATTCACAGACTTCTGCGAAAGACATGCAATCGTCAAAAGCTTTTCTTCAGTCGCGCATCCACAAGAAAATGGGCAAGTTGAAGCAGTGAATAAAACGCTTAAGGACACCCTGAAGAAAAGGCTCGAAGATCCTAAAGGAGCATGGCCAGAACAGTTGCCCGAAGTACTCTAGTCGTATAGAACTTCTCATCGAACAGCGACAGGTCATACCCCGTTTTCCTTAGCATACGGGTATGAAGCTATGTTGCCTGTCGAGTTAGATCCGCCCTCACATCGACGAATTACATACGACCAAGACCGGAATAGCCAACTGATGATGGAGTCTCTAGAATCACTTGAAGAGAAACGGGAAAGAGCCCAACTCCGAGTAGCTGCGTACCAGCAAAAGGTCGCCCAGTATTTTAACTCAAAGGTGAAAGAAAGAAAATTCAACGTCAGAGATATAATACTACGACGAGTTTTCTTAAACACCCGCGACCCAACTGCTGGAGTGCTCAGTCCAAACTGGGAAGGACCTTACCAGATTGAGGAAGTCCTTCATCCAGGCACCTACAAGCTTGCACGCTTAAATGGAGATCTCGTTCCACGCTATTGGAATGGAGAACACCTGCACAAGTATTATCAATAAACAGTCCTTTTTAAAGGACTAGCTTGTATTAATTTTTACTTTTTACAAGTTTCGAAAAAGGGTTAGCCACGTTGTATGGCCAATCGCTTATAAGTGTAAGATCTTTTTAAGATCACTCGTAAAGACATGTTTAGTCCATTTTTAATACGAGATTATAAGGGACTGTGCGCAGCCAGTCATTCTTGCCAACCTTTGTAAATTTATTTTTACAAGTATTTGTTCATTACGTGTGTTGTTTTGCTGTATTATAAGTGTTACGTTTCCTACCGAGCAGTAATGTTCGCATAGGTCGTGGTCAAGGCAAGTGACCAAGGACCTAAAGCTCCTTGATCACTTGGGGGGCATATAAGGTACATCGATAGCAAAACATACCAATAGGTATGTAAACACATGAACAAAATGAGTGAAAGCATGCTACGGTACTTAGAGTATTTTTCAAAATTTATATTTTGTTAAATCAAGCCAAAGTACTATGCTAAGTTTGGTCATGCGAACAGATGTTATAATAGACAAAAATATTATAATATCAAAAGGCATTCTTTTACACCACGAGCAGTACTGCTCGGATGTAATTGTTTAATTAAAAGTAAAAAGCTGCCCTTGCAGCAATAAAAAAAAATTGTCTTTACAATACGACCCGTGGGCCATGAAAACGAAATAAATAAAAAAAATTATTAAGGAGCTGGAGGATCCTGAGGATTAGGAGGAGTGCCTTGGTCAGCCGAAGGACCAGCTTCAGCATCAGCAGCAGGCACTTTGGCCTTCTCTTCTTCTTCCAGCCGGATGGCGCACTGCGCCATCAGAGTCCTCTTCAACCACTTGGACAGGTAGTTGAAGTTGGCCTCCTGGTTGTGCTTCCAGAATTCATTGATGCAGAGGTGAGTGGCCTCCTTATACTTCTTCAAATTCTTGGCCCCGTCCTCCTCGAGCTCCTGCACTCGCTTTTCAAGCTCCCTCGTCTCCTGCCTGCTGGCGATCAGATAAAGCTCAAGCTGCTTACATTCTTGAGTGTTGAGCCTGGCACTTTCCTTGAATTTTTCCCGGGAGTCGTTGGCTTTCTTCAAGGCATCTTGGGCATCCAGAAGCTCCTTGGTGAGAGTAGCTTAGTCCTCGTGCAGTTGGTCATTCTGTTTGGACAACTCCTTATTCTCCTCGAGCAGCTTGTTGTAATCAGCCTCAAATGCTTGCTTAGTCTGGGCAAGCCTGGAGTCGAAGTTCTTTCCCCGAGAAACCAACGCCCCAACACGGCGCCAGCCAACAGTTAAAGTTAGCAACCCCTGAAGACAAAGAATGAGATAGAGTGAGGAAAAGAAATCAGGCATAAATGATAAAGTAGCAGGAGGTAGCTTACGCTAACTATCTCGTTAAGCCCTCTGTTGACGAATTGATCAACCTCCATTGAGGTAGTTTCAGTAATGGCGGCCTGGCTGCGTCTGTGCTTCGAGAGCTTATATATCCTCTCCCTGGTTGAGCCGACCACGAAGCTGGGCAGGGAGCCTTCGGGCGAGGTGTCCAGTGCCTCCTTGTCAGCAGCCTTAGAAGAAGGCTGTGGATTAACAGGAGTGGGAGTCGTCTGCTCGGAGGGGGGCGAAGGTGGTGAGTTCTCCTTGGAAGGGGCGGTGGCTGGAGCATCGTCTGTTCGAGCCTTCTTCGAGGGGGTCTTGCTGCTTTCCCCCCGAGCCCTTTTGCTATCCTTCTTCGGGACAAAAGAGGCTGCATTAGCTTGATAGTGCTCAAAGACGTCCTCGGAGTCCATACCTGCACAAAAGGAAGCAACACAAGCAGTAAGACTAAATGGTCATGCAGGATAAAAGAATAAAAGTAAAAGGATTATAAGTAAAGTACCCGCGCTACAACTACTGGTCGTAACATTATTTACTGAACTACCTAGTTCCTGGAAGAAATCTGAATTTAAGGGGGGAGCATTCCTAAAGTTGCCATCCCCATCAAATAGATGAGAGGGAATTGGAAAATGATTTAAAAGCGAGATTGTTATACCATTTTCATCCGACGAGTCGTCAGAAAGTTCGATAGGCTCAGCAACCTTTTGTTTTCGTTTGCCCTCGGGGGCCAAGGGTTTCTCTGCTCGACGAGGGATGGCAGGTTCCCTGATCGTAACCCCAGTTGGTCTCCTCTGCGGAGGAGACGCTTGGGGTTGCTGCTTGGGTTCCACTTCAGCTTGGGCGTTCTCCGCCGAAGGTTCGCTCGTCGCTGGTTGAGGATTCCAGAGGCCGACCAGCCTAAGGTTAGCCTCAGTAACTAAATTTTTGACACTCTTATCAGCATTCGGCATGCTGGCTAAGAGTGCCGCCCTTGACTCCATCCCTGGAGTTGGGGTTGGACGTAACCATGGGCCTGGAACACAATGGAATGTCAAGACATTGTGGCAGAAAAACACTAAGCGAAGAAGCTAGTGGCGTAAGAATTTTTACCTCCTTAGGTGAAGGACAGATTGTCTGCGGCTAAGTCGGGAGTAAGGAAGTATTCCTGATGATACCTCCCCACGTTGGAGATGTGAGTAGTGTCGGACAAGAAAGTGCGCCCAGTTTCTTGATGACAAAAGTGGAAGAACCCCGTGCCTTCTTGGTTAGGTTTGGACTTAAGGTCAAAGAGAAAGTTGACCTCGTGGGGAGTGGGCTTCGGCCATTTTTTAAGTTTGTAAAGGATATAGAGTGCGGCCAGCATTCTACATCCATTTGGGGTGATTTGAAAGGGGGCAACTCCAAAGTAATTCGCCACCCCCTGAAAGAACGAGTGAAGAGGCAAAGTGGCACCTGCCTCAATGTGAAACCGCGACCAGGCGCTGTAGGCCCCGCCTGGCAGGTTGGCCCTCTGGTCGATAGAAGGTCTAACCAGGGTCACCCCTGTCAGTTTATACTTATTTAAGTAGTTGGAGATCATCCGCATCGTCACTCTACTCTGGGGAACAACAGGCCACTCGACATCCGGCTGAGCAGCGTGTTGAGGACGGGCATGCCTTTATACATTGGCATCAGGAGCATTTTCACCTCGACCACTGGTCGAGGGGGCATCAGCAGTAGGCTGGCATGAGGAGTTAGGGATTTTCCTTTTTTTGAGCTTTTGTTTTTGTTCAAGCCATTCTTTGGGTTGGAACTGGAGAAGGGTTTGGGCTAGGGTGAGAGAAAGGGATATCTGGTATCAGAGTAGAGGGGTTTTCTTCGCCTTCAAGCAGCTGAGCTAGGAGGTTGTCTTTAATGGAACTTTCTCCTCCCCAAGGGTCTTGCATATGAACTGTAAACAGACAAAGGAGGAGATAAGACACATAGCCTGCGGAGTTACGTGGGAGATTGGGATAACGTTGCTCGCGTCTATTGACCAGCAGCATCCTACCCATACACTAAGTTTGGTGCTAGCAGTTTGAAAAACGGATCAAAAAGGGAATAAAATGTTTTCTGAAAGGGAACTTTTTCAACTCCTAAAGGGCTAGAAAAAACCCAGTTTTTTCAACTAGCTTAAAGATTGAATTTTTACGTTGATCTTACGCCCTAAACCTATGATCCTTACTATCAAACTAGCTCCTAACTTATATAAAGCAGAAACACACTCTCTTACCAAGCATCAGATGGTTTATACAAAAATCCTCATAATTTTTACTCAAGAACGCAGGAAATTACAAAGCACAGTAACAGCATGCATGGCATAATGAAGAGTTTAAAAGACGAAGTGATTGCCTGGGCAAAGGTGGAGATTCAGAAGAAAAAAAAAATTTGAGTCGGAAGGATCTTCGGTAGGACGTCTGAATGATTTCGAAATTCTAGGCTCTGAAGCAAAGTTCTTGAAGTTCTTGATTGGAATGGTGAGTAAAGAATTATAAGAAAGATAAAGAGGTTACTTATAGAGGCTGAAGTATGGCAAAAAGTGGCAATCATGACTTTCCCATTTTCGAAACGTGGGGGAGTGTATAAGCCGTCGAATTGATTTCTTGAAAACCGAAAAGGCTTGATTAGACATAATTATGTCACGGTTTTCAAAAACGCACAAGGATTCTGACAGATTTCGTGGGGCATATGAACGGTTGTTTCCCTAAAGTTTCTTTATTGCTGGTCGCATTAAACAAACTTGGGGGGCAAATGTTATCCAAAAAACAGGCATGGATGACATGGCAGACGTTTAGTACACATGGCTGACATCTGGCAGAAGTCTTGTTCGACCATCGACCAGAAAGATGTCTGCGGCGCGACGCTCAATCTTTATATACGACCAGCTTGGTCGTATACTCGCTATATTTGGAGAGAATCTTATGCAGTTATAATCATATCCGAAGTTATCTCCCATGATTTCCTGAGTATCCGATTATTTAGGAAAGAATATCTGTAACAAATTAAATGTAATCTTCCTTGAGCCTATAAATAGAGAAAGATATCTCAAGGAAAGGATCTTTTTGCTTTCTAATTATTGGAGATTAGAGTTTTACAAGTGTATTAGAGCTATCACATTCGATATATTGTTTTGTTCTTCAGAGGTTTGTGAAACTCATTGAACCCTAGTTCTTTGATTACTCCTTTGAATCTTATATCAATAACAGCTCAAGTGGACGTAGGTTATTACCAGATTCTGGGGCCGAACCACTATAAATCCTTGTGTGCTTTACTGTTTTTGTCATTATTCTCATTTCAACATATCTGTCCACATCAAGCAATTTTGACTCCGTGTCAGTTGACCAAAATTAGGGTCAACAATCCCGCATAACCGACTCTAGCTCCCAGGTCGCTTCCTTGACTTTGCTATTCCTCCATAAGACTTTAACTAGAGGAATCATCTTGTTCCTTAGAACCTTGTCATTTCTGTCTAGGATCTGCACTGGTTGCTCCTCATATGACAAGTCCGTTTGTAGCTCCAGATCTGCATATCCCAATACATGGGTCGTATCTGACACATACTTCCGTAGCATTGAGATGTGAAACACATCATGAATTCCTGGGGCAGCACCATTCTATAGGCTACTTGTCCGATCCTCTCTAGGATCTTAAAAGGTCCTACGAATCTACGGCTCATCTTGCCCTTCTTTCCAAATCTCTTTACTCCCCGCAATGGCTAAACTCGCAGAAATACGTGGTCCCCTACCTAGAACTCCATGTCCCTATGCTTAGGGTCATCGTATCTTTTCTGTTTGCTTTGGGAAGAGAGCATTCGAGCTCAGATCTTTTCAATAGCTTCATTAGTCTTCTGAACCATCTATGGACCCAAATACTTCCTTTCCCCCATCTCATCCCAATGAATGGGCGATCTACGCTTCCTTCCATACAACATATCGTATGGAGCTACTCCAATTGTTGACTAGTAACTGTTATTGTATGAGAATTCAATCAATGGAAGGTACTTACTCCAAGACCCCTCGAAGTCTATCACACATGCTCTAAGCATGTCCTCCAACATCTGAATTGTCCTCTAAGACTGCCCGTCTGTCTGAGGATGAAAGGCCGTACTGAACTTCAACTGAGTCCCCATAGCCTTCTGTAAGCTACCCCAAAACTTGGAAGTAAATATGGGATCCCGGTCTGATATTATAGACTTTGGAACCCCATGGAGACGTACAATCTCTGTAACACCTTGGATAACCAAGACTGTTACACTGTGTATTTGAAATAGTGCAAGACTTGTTAATCAAAGTCATTTGAATAAAAGTGTGAACCTATAATCATAATCAAGTTAGGGTTAAAAGATTTTGATCATAAACGGTTAGTTTTCATTAAAATAGATGTTTGGTACATGAGATCCCAAAACAGGGTTTAAAAGATAACTTACAAACTCTCAAAAGTTATATACAATCAGAGGCCACTCTAATGGAAAAATACACATTTTAGGTTTCTGTCCCTGTACAATCCCTTGGCCGTGGCGGACGAGCAATTGGCGATGTACACCTCACCCCCAGAGCTCTCCAACTCATGGTTGATCCATCTTACCCTTGCCTTTACCTGCACCACATAGCACCCATGAGTCGAGGCCCAACAAGAAAACCATAACAGCATAACATAAACAATGATGATAATCAATTAATTCACAAGACAGTTAACCAAATATTTTTTAAACTGTAGCATCAAGCTAACAACAATAAACATTTATATTCAACATTTTATCTCAATCATTACACATTACTCAAGGTCGACGCCCTTAGGTCGCACCCTTTGTTTAACCCACTAACTACAGCTCGCTTAGGTTGAGTCCAATGCTTATCTAGCTGACCCCAGCTCACAGTGGCCGAGCCACATCCTTTGCGCAAATTATCAGCCCTAGCTCTCTTAGGCCTTTCATTTCATGCTCACATGGCATTATCACAGTCATACAACATATGTATTCAAATACAGGGAATCTCAATCCCAACACAGCCACACAAGGGTGTAGTTTTCTTACCTTTAATTCCGAACGAAGATAATGGAATGGTCCCGAGCACGATCCTCAGTCCCGAGCCTTGGAGATAAACCTAGTCACAGTGTCCAATGGGTAATTTTTAACTTCCAATCCAAATAAATACTTAAGAGACAGAAACTAGCCTTCGAGATCTCAATTTATACTAAACCAGGTAGTAGAAATTGTCCCAAGCACCTAGGTTCGAACCCCTGAGCCTTACCAATTCTAGAAACCATTATAAGGCCAAAATCCCTAGGCGGGTCGCGACTTGGCTTAGTGGGTTGCGACTTTCCCCTAAGTTAGAGAGCAAGGACCTAAGCCAAAGGGGAGGCGGGCCGCGACTTGGCCTCGTGGTGCCCCCCCCCCCCCCAAGTCAGAGAGCAACCCTGGCCAAACAGGCCACACGCGCCGCGGTGCCTCAGGGCTGGGTCGCGGCGCGCCTCCTTCGAGCCCAGAAATCTGGGTTTTTCTCAAGCTTCTCCCAACCACTCTCCCCCAGAACTTCACCCAACAAACCTTCCAACCACAAACATGCATAACTACGAGTTTGGGACCTTTATTCACATATTTTCATCATATAATTCCCAACAATCATACTAGAATCAACACTCCAATTCAGTAGAAAAATCATCATCAAAGTCAGAACTAACCAAGCTCCTATAATTCAATCTATATCCAACCAGAAACTCAAAGATGGAAAATTCAGGATTTTACCTCAATTATGGTTGAATTCTCACATATTCCAACTTTAGATTCTTAGCTTGAATCCCCCGTAGATTTCCTTCTATTTTCCTTCAATTTCCTTCAGCTCATAGCCTAAGATTTCTGCCCCTTCTTCTTCCTTAGCTCCCAAACCCAAGTTCTTCTACATTCCTTCAAGAGTGAGAGTGTGATAGAGAGAAAGAGGAACCGTGAGAGAGATGAGAGAGTTTGAGAGCTTTCCCTTCAGATTCTAGTTTCCTCTATTTTTCCTAAGTTTATGAGTATATCCCTTGCCTATTAAAATTAAAAGACTATTTTGCCCTCCTAAGTTTACTAATTCCTCAAGTGTCCTTGGGGGTAAAATGGTCATTTCCCCCAGTTCCCGCTAATTCCTCAAATGTTCCTAATATTTACCAATTAATCATGTTACTCCAAATAATTACCAGTTATTTATTCAATATCTAATAATTCCCAAAATATTCTCTAAATTCCCAAAAATACCCCTAGGCTCCCCCGAGCCAGGTATTGAACCCCACTGTGACTATTTCACCAATCCGCTCACTAGGACCGTCTCGAGCCATATGCTGTAAATATATCCACATAATAATGTGGTCTCAACAACTTATCACATATAATCACATTTATGCCCTTAATGGGCCAAAATTGCAAATATGCCCTTATAAGCTATAAAGGGCCCACATGCATATCTAATACCCATAAACATGCATGTCACATAGTCATATAATCATATTAATCATGCATGCCACATAATCATGCACTAAACCATTAAATCACACATATACCTATTATGCTCTCCCGACACGCTAATCAAGGCCCTTAAGCCTTACTAGTGATTTTGGGTCGATACAATCTCCTTCACATACAGCTCTGCATACTGGTCCACAGTATAGTTTGTCCTCTGTAGAGTCCAAGAACTTTACTTAGTTAGTTAGATAGTAGTAGTAATAGTAATAGCTAGTAGTAGTTGTAGTATGTTTATTACTGTGGATTTTGGTTCAAGCCGGGACTTAGTTGGACACTCGTAGCAACACTTGTAGATTTTATAAGTTTAACCTATAGTTTAAGAATATTAATTATAACCTAAGGTTTGATTAATATGACTGATTATGAAGATGATATTTAGTATACTATAAGGTTTAGATAGACCCAATAAGATAATGACACTTGTCATGTGTATGTTTAATGAATAATTAAGTATTTTTGAGGAATAGTTTATTAAGAGTAATATTTGAAAATCCCAGAGTCTGCCAGCAGCTTTGAAATTATTATTAGACTCAGTCAAAGTTGTTTACTCAATTCAAATTAGGCTGAAAAAGTGCAATTACGTGTATAATATTTCAGCGTATGCCGATATATCACAGCTCTAGGGCGCGATATATCGCCACACGGGGATATGAAAAACACGTAACTTCGCACGACCACCTCGACGAGCCTCAGGCATATGAGCCCAGGTGATATATCGCCTATGGTAGGCGATATATCGGCCCTAGGGCATAAATTTTGAATGATTTTGAAACCGAGCTCATTTGAATCCTTAACCTCTTAATAAGTCCAGAATCTTTTTGACCAAGTCTTCAGCCTCTGCTGAACGATTATTCAAATGTTTTTCAATTAAAAAGACATTATTTTATTCAAGCTAAATGAAGATCTTTTCATTCTTGAACTCTATAAATAGGACCTAGTACCCATCAATTTCTTCATTCATCAAGCTGAGTTCAGAGCCTACAAGCTGCTAGGATTACTTTAGAGTGTTAAACACTTGGGTTGGGGTTATAAGCTTTATCATCTTAAGCTTATCAAACACTTGGGAAGTAAGGTTTATAGTGTATTTCAGTTTCGAGGTGTAGTTCGGGTATAGCAAATTCAAAGGTATCCCTATCCTTAGTTTCTTTCTGTATTGTTTCATTAAGTTCTTATAGTTTTTCTCTACTTAATTCCTAACTCAGTATTCTTTATTTCTGGTTAGGCATCTAAGTTCTTTGAACTTGAGGTTCTCGTTGGTAAGTATTTTCTCAATGGTTTAGTTCATTCTTTTCATCTTTTTCTTTTAGAATACTCACCTTTCTCAATTATGGTTTTAGGAGTGTTCCAAAATCCCGACCTTGTTCTCATCATCCCGGTATTTTGGTAAGGAAAATAGGGTAGTTCTTACGTGATATATGTTTATATAAAAGTATTATGATTATGTTGTAGTATGCTTCTATGTGTTATGATATATGTATGCTTGGGGCTTATAGTTGTTATATAGCAAACCCTATCACATTTATGTGTTGGGGCTTATAGTTGCTATATAGCAAACCCCAATAGTTATATGTTTTTGGGGCTTATAGTTGCTTAACTAGCAAACTTCATTATAGTTCGAGGCTTATAGTTGCTTAGTTAGCAAACCCCAATAGTCATCATGTACATGGGTTAGAATTATGATATATGTGTTATAGTATATGATATATGTTCATAGTTTATGTGTATGATTATGTTCATGCTAGTAGTAGATTTTCCTTGCTGGGCATTAGGCTCATTCCTTTATGTTTTATATGTGCAGGAAAATAGTATGGCAGTGGGAAGGTTCTTGGTAGCTTGGGAATGTGTATTGAGGGAGAACAGAAATCGGTGGACTGCGCGAACGATTCGAGGATGAAGTTGTTTAAGTCTTTCAATCATATATTCTATGTATTTTTTCGCATCTAAGTTGTAATGAATTTTAAGATTTAAGTTATGTTATGCTTTATTTTCAAAACAATGGGATCCCATATCCTACTTATGAATTTTTATGTATTTTAACCCTGGTTTTACAGTTTTTAATAAAGTTACGACTATTTTGTATGTAAGTTTTCTTAAGGTTAGTATCTATGAATAGTAGTTATTAATGGTCCAAAGTCTAGAATAAGTTGGGTCGTTACATCCTCACCGGCAGAAAGTGAGCTGACTTGGTATATTTGTCTACTATCACCCATACCGAGTCATGTTGCCCCACCGTCCTGGGTAAGCCTCTTACAAAATCCATGGTAATGTCTTCCCACTTCCCCTCGGGAATGCCTAAAGGCTATAGCAACCCCGCTAGCCGGTGGTGTTCAGCCTTCACCTACTAACAGGTTAAACACTTCGCTACGTAATCAACCGCGTCCTTCTTCATCCCAAGCCACCAATACAATGACCTTAGATCCTAAGACATCTTCATGGTGCCTGGATGTAAGGAATATGGTGTGGTATGAGATTCATTGAGGATCTCTTGTCTGATACCCATGTCCATCGAAACATAAATCCGATCCTTATATCCCAACAAACCCGTCTTCGAAATGGAATAATCCTTAGCTACTCCAGCTAGGAGATCCCCTATAATCTCCTTCAATCGTGTATCACCCATCTGGCCCTCTTTTATTCTCTTTAAGAGGGTGGACTATAATGTGATATTGGCCAACTGACCCACTACCAATTCTATCCTTGCTCTGATCATGTCTTCTGCTAATTCCTTAGATATTTACTTCGAACTGAATAGTTGTCCTGGGCCCCTCCGACTCAAAGCATCTGCCACTACATTGGCTTTCCCTAGGTGATAAAGGATGCCCCAACTAATTCTAGACCTCAGACCATTAAAAACTACTAAACATAACTACTATTTTGGAATACATAAGAAATAACATAACTTTATTTAAAACCCAAAATATTGTGCAAAATACAAAGTAAAGTATTAAATATAAAATACGGTATGGGTACCCTTTGTTTAGTACATAAAACATAAAAAAAAAAACATCATAACTTTAATCAAATGTTTAAAAAAACTAAGTGCAGAAATACATAAAACATAAATCAAAAGACTTAAAAAACAACGTCATCCTCAATCTTCCAGCAGTCCATTCAATTCATTTATCCTCAACACACATGCCAAGCTGCCACGAATCCTTCCTGCCTTCCATACTCATTTTCCTGCACCATCTAAAAAGAAAGGAATGAGCCTAATGACCAGCAAGGAAAATCTACTAACAACATATAGGACTATATCATAAACATAAGACTATATCATAAACATATACTATAAAGCATATGACTATAAAAACGTATATCATATAGGACTACAATATTAATGGTCATTAACTCATTAACATGGTATGTGATAAAACTATCTAGGTCCTCTGTCTACTAATCGAGGTAGATTAGATCACAACTATAGTATATGATAACCCATCTAGGTCCTCTGTCTACTAATCGAGGTAGGGTAAATCATAGCTCTAAACCATGAAAATGATAAAAATTCTTGGGGTTCGCTATATAAGCAACTATAAGCCCCAAGTGACTACAAAACATATTTATACATATACATATAGCACATATCATAGCATAGAACATATCAAAACATATAAACATACATAATCTATCCTATTTTCCTTACCAAAAGCCGGGATATGGAGACAAGAAAAGTAGTTTGGAACACTCCTAAAACCAATAGTAAGAATCGTGAGCTTCTAAAGCAAAGAGATGAAAAAGAGAACTAAACCATCCAAGTAGAAACTTACCGAAAACCTTAATGTTCAAGGAACTTATACACCTAACCAAGAATCATAAACAAGAGTTAGGATCTGAAAGAAAATGGAATAAAAAAACTATGAAGAACTGAACTTAAGGATAAGAATACCTTGAATGATCTTATGAATTGATCTATACCTCGATACCGAAATAACTCTATATCTTACTTCCCAAGTGTTTAGAAAAGCTTAGATTGGAAAATCTTTTATCCCAAAACCCAAGTGTTTCTCTCTATAGTAAACTTAGCAGCTTGGAGGCTCTGAAGAATGCTTGAAGAATGAAGAAAAGGGTTGAGTACTAGGTCCTATTTATAGAGTTCAAGGAGTGAAACCAACCCCTTTCCTTCAGCAATCGCCCAGAACTTGGTCAAAATCGTTCAAGGGCAGGTCCAAGTGGTTAAGGCTGTTTTTAAATTTAAACCCTCAAGATTCCAAAAATCACTCCCAGGGCGATATATCGCCTACCTTGATAGATATATCGCCTAGACCTATATCCCAAGCCCCGTTCGTTCGTTCGTGCGAAGTCAACGTGTTTTTCGTATCTCCCGTAGGCGATATATCAGCCCCTATAGCAGCGATATATCGACATATGTTGATATATCAAACACGTATTTGCACTTTTTCAGCATATTTTGAATTGATTAAACAGCTTTGACTAAGTCAAAACGTGATCCTAAAATCTGTTGGAATGTTCTAGAGCTTCTAGATCTTTCTTTTATTTAAACTATTCATCAAAAATACTTAAATCCTTGATAAACATGATTATGACAAGTGTCACATTCTTAATAATTCTATCTAAACCTTAGGTTATAATAAATAATATTTCTAGGTTTAGCAATATTAATCAAACCTTATTTTATAATTAATATTTCTAAACTATAGGTTAAACTTATAAAATCCATATCTGTTGCTATGAGTTTCCAACTAAGTCCCGGCTTGAACCAAAATCCACGGAATCAATACACATCCTAACCCCAGTCTCAGTTCCTGGAAACTACTCTCACATTTGTCTGACCATACAAACTTCAGATTCTTCACCCCAGCCTCAGTTCCTGAAAACTACTCTCACATTTGTCTGACCATACAAAATTCAGATTCTTCCGCGTCAACTTGATCAATGGTGTGACAATCTTCGAAAAACCTTCCACTAACTGCCTATAATATCCCGCAAACCCAAGGAAGATCCTAATCTCTGAGGCATTCCTTGGCCTCGGCCAATCTCTAACTGCTTTTACCTTGGCCAGATCTACCTTATTCCCATCTCCACTGACAATATGGCCAAGGAATATCACCTCCGGTAGCTGAAACTCGCACTTCTTAAACTTATCATACAACCTGTGCTCCCTTAATTTTAGCAATACCAACCAGAGATGTCGGACATGCTTTGCCTCTGAACGAGAGTAAACCAGGATGTCGCCGATGAAGACAATCACGAACTGATCTAAATAATCCTTGAACACCCTGTTCATCAGATCTATAAACATTGATGGGGCATTGATCAATCCAAATGACATGACCAGGAACTTGTAATGCCCATACCTTGTATAAAAGGTCGACTTTGAGATATCCTCGTCCTTGATCCTCAGCTAGTGATCACCAAATTGAAGATCAATCTTCAAGAATATTGTGTTTATCCTGCAACTGATCAAACAGATCATCTATCCTCGGTAGTGGGTACTTGTTCTTAATAGTTAACTTGTTCAACTCCCTGTAGTCTATACAGATCTTCAAGGTCCCATCCTTCTTCTTCACAAACAAAACTGGAGAACCCCATGGTGAGAAGATAGGTCTGATAAATCCCAGGTCTAATAACTTATGTAAATGTACCTTCAACTCTGTTGGAGCCATTCTGTATGGTGCCCTCGACACTGGTCCTGTACTTGGCGCTAAATCAATGACGAACTCGATCTTCCGGTGTGGCGACAATCCCGGTAAGTCCTCAATGAACACATCCAAGAACTCACATACCACCCTGGTCTCCCCCGGTCCCATTGACATGACCCTAGTGGTATCCACCACATTAGCTAGGAACCCTATACAACCTCCTTGTAATAGGTCTCTAGTCCTCAATGATGATATCAGGGGAATGCGAGGTCCATGCACAATACCAACAAAGACGAAGGGGTCCTCACCCTCAGGCGCAAAAGTCACCATCTTCTTCTTGTAGTCTATAGTCGCCCCATATTTGACTAACCAATCCATCCCCAAAATCATATCAAAGTTGTCCATACCTAACTCAATCAAGTCTACTGATAGTTGCTAGTTGTCCACCATCACTGACAATGACCTAACCCATCTCCTAGAAACTATCAGTTCCTTTGTAAGTAGTATAGTCTCAACCCCCTCAGTATAATACTCACAAGGTCTACACGATTATCAATCACTTTGCTAGAAACAAATGAATGTGTAGCACCAGAGTCAATCAATACATTATATGAAGTATCAGCGCTAAAAAGCTGACGTGTCACCACAGAGGGACTAGCCTCAGCCTCAGCCTGAGTCAAGGCAAACACTTGAGCTGAAATCAAGCTGTCTGCCTTCCTTGGTTTTTCTTTCTTCAAAGTCGGGCAGTCCTTCTTAAGATGCCCAATCACCCCACACAAGTAGCATGCTTTCGCCCAACATTCACCCAGATGGTGCTTTCTGCATCTAGCACATTTTGGGTAACTCCTCCAAGCCTCATTGCCGCCCTGGACACCCCGACCCCTGCTACCAGGATCAGCAGTGGTCGAGCTGTCAGGGGTCTTCCTCTTCTGATCACTGGGGCATCCGCCCCTACCATATCCTTTAAGTAGAGGAACTGCCCTCCGAACATCCCGTGTTGCAGCGCTCTCCCTCCTTATCTTGTTCTCTGCCTCCTCAGCTGTGAGGGCCTTCTCAACCACCTGGGCATAAGTAATCTCCCCAGGCACTGAAGTAATTCGTACATCTCGGGATATCATAACTTTTAGCCCCCGAACAAACCTGTCTTGCCTGGTTGCGTCTATAGGCACTAGATCAGGTACAAACTTCGCTAGTCTGTCAAATTTCAGGGCATATTCAGTAACTGTCATGCTGCCTTGTACAAAACTGGTGAACTCATTCACTTCTTCGCCTTAACGACATTATTGTAATACTTCTAGTTAAACAAATCTCTAAACTCCACCCAACTCATAGTAGAAACATCTTGAGCCTGGGATGCCACCTCCCACCAAATGCGGGCATTATCTTGGAACATAAAGGTGGCATAAGCCACTCTGTCATTACCTGTCACCCTCATAAAGTCTAGGATGGAGGTAGTCAGGCTCATCCACTGTTCAGCCTTAAGTGGATCTGGTCCTCCCTCAAAGATTGGAGGATGTTGCTGTTGGGGTTTTATGCCCTAATTAAAACCCAATTTCTTTGTAATCTCATTTACTATCAATAAAAGAATATAAATCATTTTTTGACTTGGTCAATCACTTTGCTCACATGTTTTATTTTCATGATTATTTGTTTAATATAAACTTCTATTAAATCCCGAGCATATGAATAATCGTATTTATAGTGACGTAATCATAGTGGAATATAAATATGATTATATGTTCAAAATAAGTTAGTCCTAAGATTAGTCAGTGCACAGGATTTACACTGACTTGCCAATCTACGATATGATCTAGTTACACATTGTAGTGTTATGTTCTTTCCAGAACATTAGCAAAGTAGATAAGATCGGATGTATTTGTTACATCGGACTGGACTGATATTGACAGTTGATAGGATAAGTAAACATACCATTATTATCTATTCTAGCCATATCATATAGTTGACCATAGGTCAATTCAATCTCAATTATGAGTGGTTAGTATTCTAACTGATTGTATTATTTGAGTTCTTTGACTTGTTCGTTTCCAGCTTACCCTACAGACTAGCCCATACTTACATCTTGGGAACTCGATAGTATAATTGAGTGGGAGTGTTGATCATAGATATCAACATCTATAGCTTCTGATGAAGAAGTGAAATGATGATTTCCTTTTAGTTTGGTTCAAGATGTTAAATGATATGCATATCATTTCAGTAATTAATATTAGTTTACTGAAATATTATTTACAAGGAACTAAGTGTTTTAAGGATAAAATATAATGAGGGGTAAAATGGTATTTTAGTCCCATCTCAATGTAGACCATCTATAGAGGATTGAGTGACAATTGTGGTTGTAACAATGGATAATTAATAACGTATCTATATTTCTTATAGAGCATTCTATGAATTCAAGAGTGCAATTCCGAGTCTTTAGTGGAGTCACGAGGAATTAATAAGTTAGTAAATTTATTTGTTAGATTTATGATAACATATTGGAGCTTGATTTCATAGGCCCATCGTCCCCATTGTACCTTGGATAAAATCATCTAGATAGTCTCAATTAATTGATTTAATTATCAATTAGAATTATCAAAGTTCACCAGGTCAATTTTGAATAGTTTCACAGAGTTATGTAATTTAGAGAAGAAAAGAGAAATTATGGCATATTTATTAATTAAGATAAATTGGTATCTAAATTAATAAATAAATTTAAATCAAGGTTCAAATTATAAATAATTAATTTGATAAAGGTTTTGAATAATTATTTATTTAATTAAATCAATAGAAAATAATACATGCATTGATTTTAAGTCCAACAGGCTTATAATTAAATGATAAATTTCAAGGGCCTAAAGCCCATAATAATTTCAACCTAGAGCTGTTAATTGGCTATTATTTTATTAATTTTTTAATTAAATAAATGACATAATTGAGTCTATAAAAGGAATGCTAAGAGAGAGTTGAAATCATAAGTTTAAGATTTTTGAAACAGAAGTTTCTGATAGGTTTAGATTCTCTCTAAACATAAGTCATTTTCAAAGCTTCATTATTCTTTCTCTTCTTCTCTCTGTATCTATCTCATGTGTTGAGAATCGCCCACCCTAGTCTATGTCACTCTTAGGATACTTTGGAAGGCTGTCAAAAAAATTGAAGATCGGTTCAGTTTCTTGGTAATACTCTACGATAGAAAGGATACAAGGGTTAGAGAAACTAAAGGAATGACTCATTCATTCCGCTGCGTATAATATAAATGGTCTTATCATTATTTATCTTTGAATTCAATTTTGGAAACATGTTCTAGGTTGTCTCATATTAATTTGTTTAATATTAGATCTACATGAAAATAAATAAAGATCATGTATAAGTTTTCCCAACAGTTGCTTCCTAAATCTCTCGTACAACAGCTCCCACCTGTTCCCAATCTCAGCCAGCTGTACTACCGGTGCCACAACAGGTGGCAAGTCTGGTGCAGCGTTCCCTGGAGGAACCTGTTGTCTCAGAAGATAAATCTCTTACTCTTGACTCTAAAGTCTAGCTTGCATATCAGCAAGCATCTGCTACCAGTTCTCAGGGACTGGTGGAGGGTTCTGACCTTGATTATCATCCCTGGCCTCGATCTCAGCGTTGGCTAGTCGAAATGATCGCCTTGGAGGCATAACTCTCCAAGTATATCTGCAATCAACGACTCAGATAATCAAGCAATGATAACAGGTTTTGAAATCGCTCCACGGTCCAATGCTAACAATCAAGCAACAACATGCAATCACAATGCTAACAGGGATTTCAACAACTATCCACATACAATACCAATACTAATAAGCATGCCTCATCATATACACATAGCATTCAAGGGCCAAACCCTATCGGTATATCTCATGCTTCCTAGTAAATAAGCAGATAAGGCATTCCCTATCAGTATATCTCATGCTTCCTAGTAAACAAGTAGATAAGGCATTTATATTTCATTTAAACATTTAAACATATAATCACATATACAGTTACCAAACCCTGAGTCGAGCTTGTCTTTAGCAGCGAGTGTACATGCCCAACCAGTCTTCAGGAACCCATAAACCTAGACTGCTCTAATACCAAGTTGTAATGCCCTAGATAGGCAAGACCATTACACTGTATATTTTAAATAGTGTTGGACTTGCTAATCAAGTCATTTGGACATAAATGTGTTACTAAGGTCAATTAACAGATTAGGGTTAAAAGATTTTGGTCATGAAAATAGTTGTTTTCATTAAAAATTTAAGTATGTACATGGGATCCTGAAAATAGGTGTTTACAAGGCATTTACAACTCTCAAAATGATTACAATTAAAGCCAGCCTAAGTGACAAAATAAAGTTTGGCTCTAGTCCCTGTTGATCCCACGGCCATGGTGCTCGAGCAGCTGCAAACGTACAGGCCTCCCATAAAGCTCTCCAACATCACGGCTGGTTCAACTTTCCCTTTCCTTTACCTGCACTACATAGCACTCGTGAGCCAAGGCTCAACAAGAAAACTTAATTCTCAATCATAAATGGACAACAATATCTAAACAGTAAACTTAAATCAATCAGTTCAATAACAACAGAACATAAGCAATAAGCTAGGCAATGATAATTAGCTCAATCCAACATGTAATTCAATCTCAACATTCAGTACAGTTAGTTAAGTGCAAACGACACTTCTGTTTATTCGGTGACGTTTAGGCCTGACACCTTTAGGTGAGCCCCCTGGTTATATAGCTGACCCCAACACGCTTAGGCCGAGTTGCGTTCCGCACACTTAACATCAACCCCGGCTCCCTTAGGTCGGACTTTCAAATCAAATATAATAAATGAATAGATTGCAGAACATGCAATCGATCGCAGCACAAACAAGCATGCCTATCCAGATATTCTCAAATACATATATATTCACAATCATAATCATATTCATTAATAGCGGTCCAAGCCCCGTTCACAACATGGGTGCAGTTTTCTTACCTCTAGTCCTGAACTGCAAGTGTAAGACGGTCCCGAGCATGATCCTCAATCCCGAGCCTTAACGGTATTGCCTAGTCACAATGCAATAATGGATAACCATCAAAACATAAACTGATTAAAAGCCTCAAAATAATATACTAGCCTCCGGGACCTCGAATTCTACTAAATCGGGTAGTAGGATCCTTTTCGAGCACTTAGGTTTGTGTTCCCGAGCCTAAAAACCCTATTTGGCCAATATTTCCTATTTGAGCTGCGACCCTCCTCAAAGGCATCGTGGCCCTCTACAAGTTAGAGAGCAATCTTAGACTTTTCTCTAGACACGCACCACGGCGTGCCCTGCTCAGCATCGCGGCGCCAAGATAGTTCAGCAACCCTTTTAGCCCTCCTGGTTTCATGCGGGCCGCAGCGCCCAAGAACAGCGCCGCGACGCAACCCCGCGAACCCAGAAACTTCACCATTTTCCCTGTGTTTTCCAAATCAAATTCACTAAAAATTCAGCCTAAACAACAGCTAAACCCAGAATTTAGTCTAGAACTCCCATTCACACAACACAAGCAACATTATTACCCCTAAAACTAACTGAGAACCCTATCCAATCCTAACAACCAAGGCTAGAACAGAAACTCAGTCAAAACCTATACTAACCATGGAAATTCACAGAGAAATCAAGTTGTAAAGTTTACCTTAGAAAGGATTCAACCCCTGAGCTAACTCCAATTTTGCTTCTAGCTTGATTCCTTAGTTCCTAGCCCAAATTTCATAGAATTAGTGTTCTTCTTTCATCTTTCCAAAGTTCCCCAAAGAAAGTGAGAAAGAGGGTAAATGTGATAGAGAGAACCCTTAGTGGTTTTGTGTTTCTGGTCACTTCATGTATACTTTCCCAAGCCTATCTCTTAACACAAAAGACCAAAATGCCCCTAAACATATCCTTAGCCTTTTATTGCCTTTAAGGGTAAACCAGTCATTTACCACATTTCCCGCTAATCCTCAAGTGATCCTATAAATTCTCAATTAATCTCGACGTGACCAAATAATCACCAAATAACTACCTGTTACACAATAAATCCTAAGTACGCACTTTGTCCCCGAAATACCCCTAGGCTCACCCTGAGCCGGACATTTGACCTCATTGTGACTATTCCGCTAATCCGCTCACTAGGATCTCCTCGAGCTGAATATCACAAATATATCCAAATAATAATGTGTTCTCAATCATTTAACACATATAATCACATTTATACCCTCAATGGGTCAAAATTATAAATACGCCCTTATTAACAACAATCGGGCCCACATGCATATTTAATACACATAAACATGCACATATATTCATATTACCTTTTAAATCATGTATGCCACGTAGTTACACCTTTAATCTATTAATTTCACACACATATATATATCCAATTATGCCCTCCCGACACACTAATCAAGGCACTAAGCCTTATTAGCGAATTTGGGATGTTGCATTATTCTTGGATCTAACTGTAGGTATGAGGCTACTCATAGGATTGCAAATGAGTTAATCTTTGAGGGCAATAGTTAGTTTTCTCAAGTTCTTGAATTTTGGTGATTGAGTGTGTTTTAAAGAGTTGGGGTTGTATGTTTTTGTGTATCTGTGTTGCTGGGAACATTTTCATGGTTAAATCTAGTTTAAACTGTATTTTGGGGTGAATTCGGAGGAGCTGTGATTTCTAAAAATCGTTCAAAATTCTGCATTCGCGGGGTCACGTCGCAACGCTGTTCTTGGTGCGCCGCGGCCTGCACGAACTCAGCGAGGCAAAAGGTGCCTCAAACTGACTTAGAGCCGTGACACTTGGCGGTCTGCGTCGTGACACATGTGTAGGGATTTTGGGCGTGGGGCTCTCTGCCTAGTTGAGTGTCGTAGCCCTTTGATGGGGGCATGGCGATGCTAAGGCAACTTTTAGAGTATCTTGGTTTTGGGATTTGGGAATCAAGAACAAAGGGCTCGGGAGCGGTTCCACTACCCGGTTTAATGGGTCTGAAGTCCTGAGGGCTAGGGTTTTGTAACACCCTAAACTCTAGGGACCGTCACGGTGTGCCTTATAAACAGTGCTAAACTCACTAATTGAGTCATTTGGCCAAAATCGTGTAACTAAGTATGATTAGCAGTTTAGGGATTAAAAATTTTGGTTAAGATATAATGTTTCGTTAGAACTTTTACTATATACATTGGGATCCCAAAAATATAATTTAAAGGTCTATTACAAGAAAATATTTACAACCAGTCGATCTAAGCGGCAAAACAGGGTTTAACCCTAGTTCCTCTTTTAACCCTCAGCCGTGGCGATCGAGCAGCCGCATATGTACACATCGCCACCTAAGCTCTCCAACTCAAGGATGGTCCTGCTTTCTTTTGCCTTTACCTGCACCACATAGCACCTGTGAGCCGAAGCCCAGCAAGAAAACTTAATATGCTCATGAACAGTAATAACATGTCATCAAATCATAAGGCACACGCCTAGCAAATATAGCCCTATTCAAGCAAGCAAATAAGTTCACATAATGATGGGTATCCAGGATAAGGAATCCTACCCTCCTGAGTGGATGACTATCAAGTCAATCCTAATCAGATTAGTGATTTAACACTGGTGGTTCCGGTAACCATGCTGGGCTTATAGCCCAAAATAGAAGATTGACAGTTGTAAAAGTCACTAAGGTGGGTTCCGTTCCCTTTATAAATAAGTGATTCTTTCACTAGCTTAAACAAGATAGGTGTTCGATGAACTAGTCACCAATATAACCTATCACATGACCATAGAGTCACAACCATGGGATTCCGCTCCCTAGCCACGTGACAAACAGTCACCTAGGCCTTTGGCCCTGGCTCTGAGTAACTAGTCCTAGACTAGTCAAGCACTTAGAATTTTCATCAACCTTTGAGTCGGTCCAGCATTAATGCTCCTAGAGTCATTCAACGCTGATATCGATTAGATCTAATCTTTTATCGGCCCTGCGTTCATGACGCTTATGCTGTTTCTGACTCTTAGGTCAGTAATACGCGACCAATGCCGACCCTGACTAGTCAGTGCCATACACAAGTAAGCAATGCTACCAAACATACATCATATGTCAAATATCCAAATACAGGGCATTCAGCATGCTTACTTAACAATTGCTAGCATAATTGGAATCATGCATAAACACAGAGACTCAAGCTCTGAACAGTCTTATATTCAATATTCATGGCATGCCCTAATCACATGTTTCTTGTGCATCACATGCATCACATTTAAACATCCAACATGCCTCATTAATAACCATATACAAGTGAGCAAGATTCTAAGCATTCAATATGTTATCTATATTCACATTTAAACATCCAACATGCATCAAGAATAACCATGCATGTCACATATGGGGTGCAATTTTCTTACCTTTGGTCCAAGCACAGGTTACCAATAAACAAGCCACAAGCACGATCCTTACTCCAAGCCTCTAGTGATAACCTAGTCACAACCACAAATTGTGATCCAATGAGTTCAAGTTCTAAAACCAAACCTGGAACCAAAACCTAGCTTCCAAGACATCAAATTCCACTAAACCAGGTAGTAGGAACGATCCCGAGGCCTAAGGTTTGAGTTCCCCTAACCAAAACATCAATTTGGCCATAAACAGCACCAAGCACCACGGCCCTCCCGGCAAGCGCCGCGACCCTCAGGCCAAACAGAACCTCCACCTGCTTCTTCAAGCCTGGGCCGCGGCGCCCAAGAACAGGGTCGTGGCCCAACCTCGGACCAGCCATTTTTCCCCGTTTTTAACCTTTTAAAACCTTCCAATAACCTATCCAAACATCTCCAAACTCAAAAATCAAAGTTCCCAAACATCCCCATGATCCAAAACCCATAAAACCCAAGCTTCAATTCAATCAAAAACTCATTAAAACACAAAGTCCAATTCAAGCTTAAAAACTTTAAAAACTTAAAACTTAAATTACCTCCAATTGAGTTGTTTCCAACTAAATCCTCCGGCTGATAAGCTTCTAATCTTTCCTAGGATCGCTATGCCTTGATCCTTGCTTGAATCAGAGTCCTAGAACTCAAGTTTCCTTTGAAAATGTGATCGAGAGACGAAAATGGAACTTTGAGGGAGAGAGAACTTCCTGAACGTTCTTTTTATTTATTAAAAGGTTACTTCAAGCTTAAGTAGCCTCAAACAAATCCTAACGCTCGGGGTCCCGAAAACACTCCTGGGGGGCAAAATAGTCAAAACCTCCATAATTTCCCCCTGATCTTACTAACTCCCAATTTATCATCAAATTTTTATTCCTATTACCCAATAATCCGATAATGCTCTAAATACCCTTTGACTCACTCCGTGTCAAGAATAAATCCAGTTGTGACTTTCCCACTAGCTTACCTCCTAGGATTGTCTCGCGCTGACTAACCCTAGCATAACCAAATAATAATAAAGCACCACACACATATCACATATATGCCAAATATGCTCGAAATGGCCAAAATACGAAAATCACCCAATTAATCATAAATGAGTTCACATGCATATTTAATACACCTAAACATGCATATTATCATTTAATAGCATATTAAATCAATTATGGCCCTCCCGGCCTCCTAATCAAGGTCCTAAACCTTATTAGGAAATTAGGGGCATTACAGGTTTGGTCTTGGAACCCTTTATCGGTTTTAGTTCTTGATGGATTTCCCCAATGTGTGTGTGACTAGGGTTGACCGCTAGGCTTGGGAGGAAGGAATTGTGCTCGGGGTCGCCTCACATTATTGCTCAGGACTTGAGGTAAGAAAATTTACACTTGCACTGAGTGTAGGGCATGTGCCGCGATTATAGGGCACGAGGATGACCGTGCCATGAATCTGGTTAAAGTTAATGTCTGCTTTGTATAAATCTATGTTGTTATAACTGTTTGTACTAATTGATTGTGATCATGATCGCTCGACCGTGAGCCCGTTATTAGCATTACATGCGTAATGTATGTTGTAGTGGCAGGGCCATTACAGGGATGTGATATCCACGATAGTGGCGGGGCCATTGTGGTGGTGCGATATCCATCTACTTGGTGTGAGTCGTATATTGATTGGAAAATCTATGTAAACCTGTTGTGGTTATAAAGTATGCAGTACATGTTAATGCCTATCTGGATAACTATTTTATTTGTTTGGCTTTTCTTATTGAGCCTTGGTCACAAGTGCTTCATGGTCCAGGTAATGGCAAAGTAAAGTTGTACCAGCCATTAGTTGGAGAGATTCGAGAGCGACGTGTACATATGCGGCCTACTCGACCGCCACGGTCGAGACTTCTTTTGGGGATCTAGGGTCTTGGTTGATTTTGTAGCCTAGGTCGGCCATTTTGTACCTTGTTTACAGTTGTAACTACTTATAAACTCTTTTCTGGGATCCCATATATATACTGAAACTTTTTAATAAACAATATTACTCTTTTGGCCAAAAAATTTTAATACGTAACCCTTTAATTACACGTTTGAGTCCAAATGAATCGCTTAACGAGTTAAACACTATTTTTAAACACATAGTGTAACAGTCCTGGATTAGTAGGGTGTTACAAAAGTGTTTCTTTGGAGTATAAAAGAGTACCCAAAAAGCTTGAAGGCATTTGGAGATGTTTTGGGTCGATGTACGGGGTAATTCAACCATGGAAGCAAATACATAGCGACTTGTGAAGCAGCTAAGGAAGTGGTTTGGTTGAGGAAGTTTTACACTGATCTGGAAGTTGTTCCAGATATGGATAAGCCACTAATCTTGTACTGTGACAACAGTGGAGCAGTAGCTAATTCCAAAGAATCTAGAAATCACGAGAGAGGGAAGCATATAGAAAGGAAATACCATCTGGTAAGAGAGATTGTAAACCGAGGTAATGTGACAGTTATGAAGATAGTGTTGGAACAGAACCTGGCTGACCCGTTAACCAAGACACTTCCTGCAAAGTCGTTCATGGGTCACGTGCGCAATATGGGATTAAGGGAAATGCCTCACTTGCTTTGAGGGCAAGTGGGAGATTGTTAGGATTAATGTCTTAAAAGCATGTAAAGACATTTTATTGGTGTTAAATAAAAGTACAATTTTATTATATTTGAATGTTATAATTATTGTTTGAATTAATTATATAATAATATCAAGAAAATTCCTTATTCATTCATGAGAATATGATATTGTATTAGTACGAGAGAATTAATATCATATATAATGAATAAAATAGTCAGTAGCATATTAAAGTGAGGAATCTTTAATGAATGGTTACTAGTACAGTTTGCTAAGCATACGAGATGCAAGTAATCTAGATTCAGATTACTGATGAGAATTAATTATTTTTATAAACTTGTCGTTTAACGTAAAGATTTAATTCTTGTCATAACAAATTATTATTTGTAGATCAGTCTAAATCCTGAGTATTCATGAACTCTTATTCATATTTATTGGATCTTTTGATTCACTCGTTAAGGTCTCTTAGAATAATGAGGCTAATGACTTTTATTTTGGAGATTCAATATCATGGATGGCTGGTGTTGTACCCTAAAATTAGCACGAGTTCAATTACTCAGCTTGGGCACAACTGACAGGTAAATATGTAGAAAAATAGCCAGGTAGAATATTTGGTTATTAATGATGTGAGCAGCTCGAGATTCAATATAGTTCATACACGGTATACAGGTTATTATCTGACCAACACTTTAGGTAACAATCGAGTTTGATACTCATAATGGTCAGATCCAACTTTGGGCTCTCTAAACTTACTACGAGCTCGGAGTAAGGTGGTTGTTAAACACGAACTCAGGTGAGATATTCAGCTCGTGAGAACCTAGACAACGCATACTGAAGGATTCCAGGAGATTCAGGGTTTCTTTATATGCTCATTAACGACCAAGCTGTATCATATATCTATCATTTATTATCTTAGACAACATGAGTATATTTATTTTGTATACAAATCATATTCCAATGTAAATGGGAATAATCTGTATTAATTATATACCTCATTTAATTACGCGGTTTATTTACGTAGTTACCCAAACCTGTCCATGGAATTCCCCTATAAATACTAGGAATATTGAACAGGAAAAGGAGGATATTATTTTTGTATTACCAAAGCTCTGCAGAAATAGAGAGAAAAAAGTAATAATATTGACTCGTGGACGAGGTGGATTTTAACCACTGAACCACGTAAAATTTATGTGCTTTTGAGTGAATGCTTACTATTTCATTGTAGTTTGTAATCTAGCACTAATCTACCCGTCTAATTTCTAAATACATTGTTGGCGAAAAACCGCGTCAACAGTTTGGTGCTTTCATTGAGAGGAAATTAGTGTTTCACAAGTTCCAGTCGACTTTCATCATAGTGCTCACTCGATCAATGCATGATAATGAGATAGAACAACCTGGTGGGCAGGAGACCCATCATACTGCTATTCCCAATGAAAAAGGCCTGAATGTTCAACAACGTCCGGGAAAACAACCGGCGGGTTAAGACGATACTTGAAGTTCAGCATCACTACCGCCAAATCCTAATCCAGGATACCTGACTGCCATTGAGATGGAAAACGCCCAGTTAAGGAGCCATCTCGCTAGGTCAAATAGGCAGATTAAGGAGGTCTTGGCTCGGTTACCCCCTCTTGCAACCGACGTTAATGTTGGAAAGAGGCAAAGTGGGTCTCATAAGTCCCACAGGAATAATCGGTCTAAACTGAGTCAATCCGTCAGAACTGCCACTCTGAGTTTTGTGCCTTCAGGGAAAAACCACTAGAATGCCCAGCCCACTGGTCATCACAGGGGTCATCATCAACATGTCAGTCGGTCGGTCAGGACTGCAACCCCAAGCTCTGTACCTTCTTCACAGATTCCTAGAAATGCCCATAACAATTCGCGAGGAGGGGCTGGGACAAGCTTACGAAAGCACAATGCTCCAAAAAATCCTCCTGTGCCACGATCAGAGCCCCAGGTACAAAGAACTAGGGATGTTGGAATAGAACCAAGGCGGGCTAATTTAGTCTGTCCTGATGGAACGAGGATAGCCTCGCCCATAAGGCATCCTTCATCGCCTGTAAGACATCCAATACCACCTCGTCCTCAATGAGATGTATAAGCTCGTGGGAACAGTAGGAGAAATCCTCTCTCGTCGGCAAATACTTCCACCCCACAAATGCGTGTTGAGAACCCAGGCCCTCGATCTCAACCTCGAGTTGTAAGTTTCGCAAACAGAAGTTATTAGATGAAGAGTTAGCATGGCGGCAGGTCCAAGAGCGACCTAAGAAATCACCTGAGTTCAGCACAAAGTCCTCGATATGATCCACTGTCCGGCCTTGTAACATCCCAAATTTCCTAATGTGGCTTAGTGCCTGGATTAGGGGGCCGGGAGGCAATAATTGAATTATTATGTGAATTATACTATAATATAATTATGCTTGTATGTTAGGGATATAAATACGTGTCTGTGGGCCCGTTTCTTATAAGAAGGGTATTTTAGTAATTTGACCTGTTCGGGGTATAAATGCAATATTTGTGATATATTGGTGATATATTTGTGATGCGTGATCTGAGACGGTCCTAGGGTGCCAGTTAGCTAGAAAGTCACAACGTGGTCAGATACTCGGCTTGGGAGGAGCCTAGGGGTATTTTGGGAATGTAAAATGAGTTCGGATTTATGGAGTACGGGTAGTAGTTTGGTAAGGAATTGTATATGTCAGGATTAATGGGGATTTATAAGACTACTCGGGGACTTAACGGGGTATGGCAAATGACTAAATTGCCCTTGGGTTACCCAAGAGGTTAGGATAAGCTTAAGGGGCAATTAGGTCTTTTGGTGAGGGTATACTTGGTTTAGGTAGGCTGAGGGGTCTAAGGAAGTCACTGGAAATCAAGGGATTGGAAAGAAAAAGAAGCAGAAACTCTCTCTCCCTCTCACTCTCTTGAGACTTGGAAGGTTTTGGGGATTTTTGAGGAGAAAGCTTTGAAGTTAAGGCTGAGAGATGGGGAATCAAAGCTAGGAGCAGGATTATAGACAACTGAGGGTCGAAACCATTCTTGAGGTAAGGTTCTTTGCTCTGGTTTTAATGAATTCCTGCCATGTTTTAAGAGTTTTCTTCTAGGTTCAAGCTTAAGTTTTGATTTTGAGTTTGATGAAGTTGTGGAATAGTTCCTGGGGTTCTAGAGCTGCTTAAAGTATATTAGATTGGTTATGGAACTCAGTTCTGGTGTTAGGGTGTGTTTGAAATGACTTTCAGGGAAGTTATTTTGTAAAAGTTGCATGGAATTTCTTGGTTTCGGAGTTGAGTTGTGGCCCTGTTCTTAGGCGCCGCAGCCCGCTTGAGTTTATAGGCTAGTGGGGCGTCACGAAATTTCCCAGGCGCCGCGGCCCTAGGCTGGCAGATGCGAGGCAAGTTTGCCTCTGTTTGGGGCGCGCCGCGGCGCTTAAGGGAGGCTGGGTCGCAGCCCAAATGTGGATTTTTGGCAAAATGAGGGTTTTTAGCTCAGGATCTTGAACGTTAAGGCTCAGGAAGGTTTCTACTATCCGGTTGGGTAGAAACCAAGGTCCCGGAGGTTAGAATTTTATCTCTAAGTTATTTAATGGATTAGAATGTGGTGGTTGATTATTATTCATGCGTTGTGACTAGGATTTCTTCAAGGCTCGGGTTAAAGGATTGTGTTCGTGATCGCGGTGCGTGGATAACTTGGGTCACAGGTAAGAAAACTGCACCTGTTATGCGAATGCATGATTAGAGCTTAGTTAAGGTGATGAATGAGGAGATGAATAAAGCTTGGACTTTGTTGATGAACATGATTATAATTATGTTTATGAATGTCTGATTAGGTACATTGTAATGTGCATAATTATGATTATGCCTATGACTGCTGTGTGAAAGTATTATAATGCATTGTGATTGTTGATAAGTATGCTATATGAAACATGTGACTGTCTGTTATGACTGTGAAGCTTGGTTTATAAACTAGAGGGTTATTAGGGTGTTAAGTGGGAATCAACTTATAAGTTGAGAATACGATGGACTCTGGGAGACTCACCTCATAAGTTGAGAGTCCCAAGGCTTTAACTTATAAGTTGGAGGCACGTGGTGGCTTGACTTATAAGTCAAGGGCTTAAAGAACTTAGTTTATAAGCTAAGATTGGCATAATGTACGTGGAGTGTAGGCCACCATGGCTGGGCCACCCTGGGAGTGCGATATGCGCTTGTTTACCGAGCTTTTCGGAAACGAATACAAACTGAATGATAAAAATATAAGAACTGTAGAAGTGCTGAAATGTAACTAAACAAACAGTGTTTTTACGTGGTTCAGGCGTTAACAAGCCCTAGTCCACGAGTCGATGTTATTATACTTGGAAAAGGTTACAGTAAGATGGCTGGTGTACAAGAACTTCACACACTCACAGTGTTTCTCTCGGGTTCTCTTGAAGAAGATGAAGCTAGAGAGATTTTGGTAGAGTTCTTGCTATATGATTTGTTCGCCCTCCCTCTTCTTGTAAAATGAAGGGGTCTTTATATCTAGGGTTTTGGATTAGGGTTTTTCTCTACGTACATGAGTCTTAATTACCCCAGCCATAAATAGGGGATACAATTACTGTAGTAGCATGGCTACAAGACTCTATGTGGGTATATTTACGTGAAAGTATGGGGAACACACAAAGTCAGCCGTCTTTTCCAAGTTGTCAGCGGAACAGTAGGCGAAAAGGTACTCTTAGGCGTGCTGGGATGTGTGCGGCTTTGACCTGACGGGCGTGTCAGGCGGGATCCTGTGTCAGGTGGATATCATTCCAAATACGCCTCCTCCATGACTCGACCGCTTGGTTTTGTTCCGTGCGAGGCACGGAACTGTTTCCGCGGAGACCACTCGAAGAGCTTCTCCTGGAAGGGGCTTCCCCGAGGGATACCCCTTCGGGAGTCCGGGAGAGTTGACGAGATTTTCGTATCGTGTTTTGCTTGGAAGAGTAATCCGGACACTAAACGGGAGAGGCGAAGCCTTTCTGTCCATCCGCGAGCTCTGGTCACCTATCGTGAAAGACATCGATAATTCTGCTTCCCCGAGGACATCAATCTAAACGCCATCCGGAAATCTGGATAACATTTACCCCCCAAGGTCACGGAGCTTGTGCAGTCCTCCGGGTATTTCGGTCTCTTAGATTAGGCGAGGGGCCACTTTCTGTGTTCCCGGAAGGGTTCCTTTTTCCCGCCTGAGTGTTAGTATGAAAAAGAAAGGGAATTTCTTCTGTTTGAACTCAAGTACTCAAGTGCGGCAAGGACCACGTGTCATGCTGGGAATGGTTCTGCGACCAAGACGTGTGCGTGAGGCGACTGGTTGAGTATGCGTGCGTCAGTCATCTGAGTAATGATTTGACAGTTTTTAATGGTACTCCGGGCCCGAGGTGGTGTAATGATGGGAAATAAATACTTTATTCCCATCCGAGGAGTCATAAATAGGATCGTCGCTTCATCTCCAGCCGTTGGATCTGATGCACACGGAATGGGAAGATCGGGACCGTCTATTTGAGGAATTCGAAACGACTTCTTCCCTGCTATAAAAACGAGGGAAAGGACCTTTCTTCCTCTTTACGCTTTCAAATTCTCTATCTTTCAGTTTTTCAGATTTCCAAACCTTCGAACTCTCAGGCTTCTCAGCTTCCGTTCCTCCGAACTTGCCACTTCTTTTGGTAAGGATCTGGAAACTTTTCTTTTGATCTGGCAGTGGGTTTATTCGCCGAAGTTCATGGTGTGAATCGCCGTTCGTCTTTGCAGCTTTTACTCCTCGCGATCGTGTTGTGCAGTGATCCGGTTACTCCTTCAACCTCCAACTACCCGAATATCAGTAAGTATTTCTACTTTGCTCTTTCCTCCCAAACCTTAGGTTGTTGGTAGTTGTTAGAGTTGGGGTTTCTGCCATTATCGCGTATGTGCATGCGTGAATAGGGCTTTGGTAGGCATGTGATTGATGTGAGTCGATAAGTAGCCTTTTTTGCATGCTTTGACGATTTGCGTTTGGAAAGTCGTTCTTTGTTTTGCTGTTTTAGGGCATAAGCATGAACGCCTTTAGGGTGTCTTTCTCTGGAAAAACACTTCTTTTGGTGGGCTTAGGCTCGGAGTCTGAGTCTGGTTCCTTGCTGCCCCTCGGGTGGCATGGCGCCAATCCCTCGGTAAGCTCGGTGGGAGCCTCTCCAAGCAGTTTTCGGGGAGGGTCTCCCCGACACCTTTGATACCACTAGGGTATGACAAGGGTGCTGACTGCTTAGAGTGTTTTCTTCTCTCTTTCTTTTGTCCAGTGACGAACATCTCAAAGGAACAACTCCTTGCTGTGGGGGAGGCTGATTCTGCCCAGGAGAAGGGTTCCCCTGTCGCTGGTGCAAAGGGGAAAGGAAAGGCGAAAGTGGTCGCGGCTAGCCCACCGACTTCCAATAGTTCAATCTGGGAGATGGACCAAAAGCCGAACCTTTTCAGGAATTATGGCATGCTGGAGCTGTATTCCTCCGAGGCAGGCCTGAAGAACATCCCAGGTCTGATGTGGCACCGTCTGTCGGTGCTGGGCGAGTCGGCCAGCCAGAGTCACGAGGGCTTTGGTGCCTGGAGCTGGGCACACATAGTGTGTGGGGCGCACTTGCCCCTAAGGAGTTACTTTTCCAATTTCTGTGTGAAGGCGGGGATTGCCCCCTTCCAGTTGATTCCTCCCAGCTACAAGCTCCTAGCGGGGTGGTTCATCTTTTGCAAGTCCCGAAAACTGGAAGCTCCTACTCCGGAGGAGGTGCTGTACTTCTACGGGTTGAAGTCTCAGCCTATGAGGGGTCATTCAGACAAGGTGGGGTTTTACAGGTTGGAAAGGCACCCGGACGTGATGTGTCCCACCTGTCATACCGCGAGGGTTCCAGACCTCCGGGAGTACTGGTTCCTGACGACTGGCTTTCCGCTGAAGAGGGTGCCAGCCCTATCTTTGGACTTCAAAATCCCTGGTAAGTGCTCCTTTCTCTCCTTTTCAACTTTGTTTCTTTGCGTTTGATTTGCTCTTTGGGAGGATCTCTAATGCTTGTATTTGAATTTTGCAGAAGTCGTTCCGCGGACACCTCGCTGTGCGGAGATGATAAGGAGGTCCAAGTTCTACGAAGGGCTTTCGGAGGAAGAGCTGAAAGTGGAGGGACTTGTGACCTCCGAATCTTTGAGGGAGTATGGGCTACTCGCCTCTTTCCAAAACATCGAGCCAGTGAGTGGCAGGGGGCAAAGTCAGGTGTCCGCTGACATCCGGGAGCAGATCGCTCTGGAGCTGTCTAAGGTGATCACCCAAGCAGCCCGGGACGAGAATACTTTATCTCCTAGTTGGGCGAAGAGGTTCCCCGACCCCCAGCCGGAGGAAGAGGAGATCGAGGCCCGCCACGCCGCGGCTTACCCTAACGAAGGGGCTCCGGGGGCTAGCACCTCCGGGAGAGGTAAGACTAGTTTTCGATTGATCCACACCCCCAGCCTGTCTGAGGTTTCCCGGACCTCTCAGATGGGGTTCGATCCCCGCTTCCTTAGGCTAGATCCGCGTAGGATACCCTTTGACAGATATTGCGATAGGGTAGATGAGCTCCTCGGGTGTCTGAGTGACGGTAGTCTGCCAGAAGGTGTCATCATGGTTGACCCTTCTTCCCTCAGCATGTCATTCCCGGACTTCAAGGAGTACGGGAGCTTCCTGGAGCAGGAAGCGGTGTTTTGTTTTGCTCGGGGAAGGCCATCCACGCTTCTCGTGCATGGTCGTCCCTTTTAAACTTTTCTTTTTCTTGTTTCTTGTTCCCTGCTGGCGGGCTTGCTTGTGCTTTTATGTTGTTGATTGTCTTGTCTTTCGCTTATCTTCTTTCTCATTGCTTGTTGGTTCGCTAACCTTGCTTTGTATGTTTCTTGCAGAGTATCCAGAAGCCAAGATGTTGGGGAGGGTTACTTTGCTCAATAAGAAGGCTGCCACCAGCCAAGACCCGTCCACGGGGAAAGGACGGAAGACCAAGGCTGGTAGGGGAGGTAAAGCTGCCACCCCCAAGAAGACAAGTGGCGAGGCGCAAGCATCTCCGGAGGTAGAGAAATCTCCTGCTGACGGGCCTTCCGAGACTATGATGATCTCGAGTAGCAGCAGCGACGGGGAAGGGCTTGTATTTCCCGTGAAGACAACTGGGGTGAGCAAGCGTCCCGGAGAAGATGCTGAGGGTGCTAATAAGAAACGCCTTAGACACTCTTCTCCTGGTCGAAGGCAACAACAACAGCAACGACAGCAACCACAACTACAACAACAGCAGCAACAAGAACAACAGAGGCGATCACCAACGCCACAGCGGCAGCAACAACAACGTCCAAACCAGCAGCAGCAACAAGGGCAATTACTTCCGCTGCCGCAGCAGCAAAAGCAACAGACCGGGGCCTTAATACCCCGGCTGCCTCCTCCTCCGGCCCAAAAGGGGTCCACCCTTTCGGGGTCTTCTTCTTCTCAGCTAACAAACCTTCCTCTGCCTGGCCTGAAGTTCCACTTCCCTCGGAAGCCAACCAGTTTCCCCGCTGCCCTCCTGGAGGGTGTAAGACGGGCCGCTAGTTTTTTGAAGAGGCGGTTAGAGGCGGAGAAGGCTGTTACTCAGGGAAGGGCAGATAACTTGTCTGCCGTGAAGAGAGCTGAGCTGGCCGAGGGGGTGAGATCCCTTCACCCGGCCGGAGTGGTTTTGGATGGCCCAGCCTTGGAGAAGAGGCTGGTGCCTAGGCTCGGACGTGCATTGGCGCCGTTCGGAGCTGAGATGATGGAGGACATGGCCCTGAGCTTGTGTGAGCTCAATTATGAGAAATGGGCCATCAGTAGCAGTAAGGATCCACTGTTGCTGACACACGCTGTGAAGCAGCAACTGTCCGGGGTAGGCCGTCAGTTGCGTTTTGGGATCACTTGTCTTAGCACATTTGGTTCTGCTTAACTCATTCTGTTATCTTTCCTTGCAGGCCTCTATGATAGCGGAACGCTCGTTCCGGGAGGTTGGCGCAGTTCTGGTTCAGTTGGAGGAGAGCCAGCTGGCTCGCCAGGCCTTAGAGGCGGAGAAGCAGAAACTGACCCAACAGGCCTTGGAGGCTTCGGAGAAGATTGATCAGGACCGGCGCACGGCTGAGGAAGAGGCGGACAAGAAATATCTTGCCAAATACCAAGAGTACCGGGCCAAGGCAGAGAATGAGTTCAGTCAGCGGTCGGATGAGATGAAGGCCGAAAACTCCAAACTCCGGGAAGAGCTGTCCCAAGCCAGGGTGGAGAAGGATACCTTGGAAGCCCGCTTGCAAGCGAAAAATGATCTCGTCCTTAAGCAGCAAGGGGAATATTCCACTCTTCAGAATAAGCTGCACGAGGAGGAGCAACTTCACAAGAGGAGCAGGGATCTCGTGTCTATGCTGGAGTTGGGGATCGCCGAGAAGGATAAAGAGATCGGAGCCTTGCAATTCACTGCCAAGGGGCATGTGACCGAGAAGCAATCCGTGCTAAACCAAAACAAGGAGCAGCGCAAGGAGATTGATTCTCTTAAGGGAGAGCGGGATGCCTCCAAGGCCGAAATGGGAAAATTGAGGGCTCAACTAACTGTCGCGGAGGCACAGCTGGCAACCTCCGAGGCGGAGCGCTTGAAGGAGAAGGAGGATGCTGAGGTGATACTGAACAGGATGATTAATATATCACATGTGGTCCTCATGCATCAACTCTGGAAAGTGAACCCGGAGGTACTAGGCTATCTGGGAGATGATGCCGAAGCCATGAGGGAGAAGCTACTCGTGTGGGATCAAGGCCCAGAGGCGTACGTCCAAACTTACAACATTGACGAACGTGCTGGAGCTCCTGAGGCGGGAGATCCCGGAGAGGCGGGGACCTCTGAACCTTCCCGTGACAAAGTTCCGCCTTCCAACGAGCCGACTCCGCCAGCCTCAGTTGAAGCCGATGCCCCCGCAGCCGCGGTCGTGGAAGCTGCAGCTACTCCCAATGCTTGAAGGGGTTTTATCTCTAATTATTTTTCATTTTGAGTTTTTCATTGCGGACATATTTGCCATAATTATAGCATTCTCCTTTCTTTTCTGCCGAGTTCTTTATTTATCTTTGCGCTTAGGGTAGACTTTTATACGGTAGAAACTGTTGTAGGGGCGTATGAGGTTTGGTTCCAACGGCCAAGACCTATGCACTTCCCACTTGAAGCTCTAACGGCTGATGTCTTTTCCCACGTAGTTTCTAGGTTACGAAGGTTTCCTGGTTCCAACGGCCAGGCTCCTTTCACCGTATTTTAGCTTTCCTAAGGCAGATAGCCAATCCCGAGACTTGCAGTTATACTGTTCGCTGGGATTGCTAAGGTGAGCCGTTCCATGGTTTGGAACGGGAGTTCTTTTGGTGAGCGTCGCTAGACTTAAGGTTAGATCTTTGCGAAGCAAAACTAACCGTTGTTGCGAACCTCATGGTGGCTGACTTCAGGGACCTGGCATGGAGCCCTGCGAGGCAAGGCTCGTTGCTGTCGGGGAAATCGCCACGCCCACCAGGTGTGATCCCGGAGCAGGGGCTTTGCGAAGCAAGGCCTGCTGTGAGTGGTGGATCGACCATGTCTGCTCCTGGAGCTGAAACTTGCAATGGTCGAGGAGCTCGCCATGCATTATTTTGTGAGATCCGGAGCTGGAGCCTGCGAAGCAAGGCTTACAACGGTCGCGGATCTTGCCATCTTTCGCCTTGCGGGACCCGGAGCTGGAGCTTGCGAAGCAGAGCTCTACAGCGATCACGGGTCTTGCCATCTTTCGCCTTGCGGAACCCGGAGCTGGAGCTTGCGAAGCAAAGCTCTACAGCGATCGCGGATCTTGCCATCTTTCGCCTTGCGGGACCCGAAGCTGGAGCTTGCGAAGCAAAGCTCTACAGCGATCGCGGATCTTGCCATCTTTCGCCTTGCGGGACCCGGAGCTGGAGCTTGCGAAGCAAAGCTCTACAACGATCGCGGATCTTGCCATCTTTCGCCTTGCGAGACCCGGAGCTGGAGCTTGCGAAGCAAAGCTCTACAGCGATCGCGGAGTATTCTGCAAAGGACTTGTCAGGGAGTTGGGGGTGTTTTGGCGTAGCTCTATGAACGTGCCTCAACCCCCAGTCCTGTCCATCGCTGGGCTAAACAGGAGATAATTTTCATGATACATAATGGCAGGCATTTCCATGGCAATTTTCACATAAGCACATAATGCACATATGACACGTAATGCAAGCATGTTCATGGCAACAAATAAACCTAAGCTTAACAATTTAAACATTTCAAACAATTTAAAAATTTCAAACACAATGCTAGCACATAAGTGGTGTTCTGTGTACGTTTTGTTCAAGGGGCGTATGGCTATGCCTTAGCCATGTATACCCCCCCAAGTGAGCGTGGGGTCCGGACGTCTCCGGACCGCGTGGTCACTTGTTAAAACGCAGCTTTGAACACAGGGATAGAAAGTGCAGTAAAAGCGGAGTGAATCTCTCCGTGTTTCATTAAATTAGCCTGCTAGGCGTGAGTTTTACAACAGGGAGGATTATTTCCACATTTTTCACTTTTCCTAATTTCACCAAGGACTTCCGACTAGATGGTCCGGGGCCTACTGGTAGTAACGGCGGAGGTGCTCCGCGTTCCAGGCGCGCGGGACTTTAGATCCGTCGAGTCTCTTTAAGTGATACGTCCCGTGGCCCACTTTTTCTTGGACTTCGTAGGGGCCTTCCCAGTTGGGTCCGAGGACTCCGACTCCCGGATTCTGCGTAGCAGGAAATACTCTCCGTAGGACAAGATCCCCAACTTCGAATGTACGGCTCTTGACTCTCGTGTTAAAGTGTCGGGCTATCTTGCCTTGGTACATTTTTAGTTGGACCTGCGACTGCTCCCGGAGCTCTTCGATCATGTCCAAGGACTCCTGGAGAAGGGCATGGTTCCGGGTAGGGTCGTAGGTATCTTGCCTGTGAGAGGGGATCATAGTTTCTACAGGGATGACGGCCTCGCAACCGAAGGTCATGGAATAAGGCGTGTGCCCCGTCGAAGTTCTCTCTGTTGTGCGATAGGCCCAAAGTACTCGCGGAAGTTCTTCCGGCCAGTGAGCCTTGCAGGCTTGGAGTTTTTTCTTCAACGTGGTCTTTAATATTTTGTTTACAGCCTCCACTTGCCCATTAGCCTGGGGTCTGGCGACTGCGGAAAAGCTTTTGATAATTCCATGCGAAGCACAGAAGTTCGTGAAGTGTTCACTGTCAAATTGCTTTCCGTTGTCGGACACAATTTTTCGTGGAAGCCCAAAACGACACACTATATTCCTGATGACAAAGTCCAGTGCTTTTTCAGATGTGACCGTGTTCATAGGTTCGGCTTCAGCCCATTTGGTGAAGTAGTCTACTGCGACTATGGCATACTTCACTCCACCCTTTCCAGTTGGGAGGGAACCTACTAGGTCAATGCCCCAAACGGCGAACGGCCAGGGGCTGGTCATTAAGGTAATTTCTGTAGGCGGCGCTCGCGGAACCTTGGCGTACCTCTGGCACTGCTCACATTTCCTGACATAATCCACACAATCCTTCTTCATGGTGGGCCAGAAGTATCCTTGTCGAAGGATCTTTTTGGAGAGGCTCAGCCCGGAGGTATGATCGCCACAGAAGCCTCCGTGAACCTCATGGATGATGGTGCTGACTTCGGTTCTGGAAACACACCTAAGAAAGGGTATGGACAACCCCCTGCGGTAAAGCTTTCCATCCATAACCACGTATCGGGGAGCTTGATACTGGAGCTTTCTTGCGTCAGCTTTATCAGTGGGGAGCTCTCCGGTGGTGAGAAATCTGAGGATGGGCCCTATCCAGGAATGGGAATGGTCGATGATGGCGTTTATCCTTCGTGTCTCAGTACTGGGGGCTTCTAAGTGCCCGATGGGGACTGGGCCATACTGTTCAATCTCCGGGTCCGTTGCAAGCTTGGCCAGCGTGTCCGCGAGTGAGTTCTGGTCCCGGGGGACCTGGCGGATTTTGTAGCCTTTGAAATGTTGCAGTAGGTCGCGGGAGAGAGACACGTAGGCAGCCATTCTTTCGCCTTTCGTCTGGTATTCCCCGGATATTTGGTTTACCACAAGTAGGGAGTTGCTGTATACTTCAATTTTTTGGACTCCGACTTCTCTGGCCAGTCGTAATCCAGCTAACATGGCTTCGTGTTCTGCCTCGTTGTTGGATGCTGGGAACGCGAAACGGATGGCACTCTGGAGCTGATGCCCTTGGGGAGATATTAAGATGACCCCTGCTCCAGCTCCTTTTTCATTCGAGGCTCCGTCTACGTAGACCTTCCAGGTGGGAAGTTCCGGGACAGGATCTTCCGGGAGGTCGTTCATTCCCGAGCATTCCACAATAAAGTCCGCGAGAGCTTGACCCTTTATGGAAACACGTGGTTGGTAGTGGACGTCGAACTGGCTCAGTTCCATGGCCCACTTAAGCAATCTGCCAGAAGACTCGGGCTTCTGCAAGACTTGTCGGAGAGGGTGGTTGGTGAGTACTTTGATGGTGTGCGCCTGGAAATATGGCCTTAGCTTCCGCGAAGCAATTAGCAAGCAGAGGGAGAGTTTCTCGATCATTGAATACCTGGACTCGGCGTCCAGTAACCTCTTGCTTACGTAATACACAGGGAGCTGGATACGGCCATCTTCCTGGACGAGAGCGGCACTTACTGCGTGCTCTGTCACAGCTAAGTATAAGAACAACGCCTCTCCTTCGACAGGTTTGGACAGAATGGGAGCTCGGGTCAAATGTTCCTTGAGGTGTTGGAAGGCTGCTTCGCATTCGGGGGTCCACTCGAACTTTTTGTTTCCTCGCAACACGTTGAAGAAGGGGATACACTTGTCAGTGGCCTTGGATACGAAGCGGCTGAGAGCAGCTATCCTTCCGGTAACACTCTGGACATCCTTATGCTTCCGGGGGGAAGGCATATCTATGAACGCCTTAATTTTCTCAGGGTTGGCTTCCACTCCGCGGGAGCTGACAATGAAACCGAGGAACTTCCCAGACGAGACCCCGAAAGTACATTTCTTTGGACTCAGTTTCATTCCGTACTTTCGGATCACGGCGAAAGCTTCCTCAAGGTCGTCACTGTGGTCCCCGGAGGTCTTGGACTTTACCAACATGTCGTCCACGTACACCTCCATGTTCCTCCCCAGTTGGTCCTTGAACATCCTGTTTACTAGACGCTGGTACGTCGCCCCAGCATTCTTCAAACCGAAAGGCATGACCACGTAACAGTAGACACCTTTGTCCGTGAGGAAGCTGGTGTGTTCCTGGTCCGCGACATGCATCTTGATCTGGTTGTATCCGGAGTACGCATCCATGAAGGATAAGAGTTCATACCCGGAAGTAGCGTCTACCATCTGATCGATTCGCGGAAGAGGGAAACAATCTTTCGGGCAGGCTTTGTTTAGGTCTGTGAAGTCAATGCACATTCTCCAGGACCCATCGGGTTTCGGGACCAGAACTGGGTTGGCCAACCACACGGGATAGTGTGACTCCTGGAGAAAGCCTATGGACATCAACTTGTCCACTTCAGCTCTGACGGCTTCGGCCCTCACTGGGTCTAACGGCCTAAACAGAATGATAAAAATATAAGAACTGTAGAAGTGCTGAAATGTAACTAAACAAACAGTGTTTTTACGTGGTTCAGGCGTTAACAAGCCCTAGTCCACGAGTCGATGTTATTATACTTGGAAAAGGTTACAGTAAGATGGCTGGTGTACAAGAACTTCACACACTCACAGTGTTTCTCTCGGGTTCTCTTGAAGAAGATGAAGCTAGAGAGATTTTGGTAGAGTTCTTGCTATATGATTTGTTCGCCCTCCTCTTTTGGCGAATTGGAGTTGCAGATGGGTCTATGTTGAGTGCGTGGCATGCAACATTAGGATTAATCCCCGTCATATCAGCGTGGCACCATGCCAGGATATCCTGATTATTCTTTACAGTGGCCACAATCTTTTCTCGAACGGCCGACGAGAGGTTTTTCCCCACCTGAATGACTTTGGTGGGATCTCCTGGGTTGAGGACCACCTCTTCGACTTCCTCCATCGGTTCTATCACTCTCTCGACCCCCACTCTAGGGTCGAGTTCATCAAAGCGTGCCCCTTGAGCACCCCCAGTCTCTGGTAACTCTTCCATCAAAGGAATGGCAGCAACCGTCTCCTGGACCGTGTAAACGGATCGGACGGAGACGTTATAACAGCTTCGTGCACTTCGTTGGTCTCCTCGGAGGGTGCCAATACGCCCATCGTCGCACGGAAACTTTAAGCACAAGTGGCGTATCGAGGTTATGGCCCCACAATCTATTAGGACCGGTCGGCCTAGGATGGCATTATACGCCGTGGGGCAGTCGACCACCACGAATGTGCAGTGCTTGAAGGCACAGGCGTCACTTTCTCCTCTGAGGGTGACTGGAAGTTGAATCTTGCCTAATGGCATGAGTGCATCCCCATTGAACCCTTGAAGCTGGATGGGGCATGGGGTCAGGTCTGTCTCGGTTAATCCGATCGCGTGGAAGGCCGCTTTGAAGAGGATGTTTACGGAGCTTCCGTTATCGACCAAGATCCGTGAGACCTTCTTATTGGCAATCTGGGCTTCCACCACGAGGGGATCGTTGTGGGGGAAGTGCACATGTCGAGCATCGTCCTCCGTGAAGGTGATGGGAAGATCCATCATTCGGGGACGTTGAGCAGGTGATTGAACCAAGGCGCACATCTCCCCGGTGTGTTCTAACTCCCTCAAGTATCTCTTCTGGGAGTTGCGGGTGCTTCCGGCAAGGTGCGGTCCTCCGGAAATGGTGGCTACGTGTCCGTCAATGGGTGGCGGAGCAAGGCCGGGCGGATATGGGTTGCCAGGTCCTGGAGCCAACAAGGCAATGGGTGCCGGAGCGGCTGGAGCAGGAAGCGCTGGGAACTGAGACCCGGGAGCTTGGGGGTGACCGGCTCCAGGAGCGCTAGCGGTCCCCCTCTGTCCCGGGGAATATGCAGCTCCGTGAACTACTCCCTGTCCAGGATAGATAATGGGTATCCTCACCCACTGACTGAGGTGTCCCGCTCTTGCCAGGGACTCGATCTCATCCTTCAGCTGAAGGCACTCATTCGTGGTGTGCCCCACGTCCCCGTGGAACTCACACCTCTTATTGGAGTCTCGCGGACGCCTTCCTCCGTGAGACACTTTTGGGGGCTTCCTGTAGTTGACCATATTACAGGTCGCCCGATAGACATTCTCTCGCGAGTCTATCAAACTGGTATATTCCGTGAACTTGGGCTCATAGTCCTTCCGGGGTTTCTTTGAATGGTCTCCCCGGTTGGAGTTTCTTCCGCTTCGTTTGCTCCGCGATTGGCTCAAATTTCGTTCTGGGCCTTCCGCTTGCGACTGCGGCATGCCAGGAGCGATACTACATCCGGTTTGTACAGTTCCGTACCCAGAGAAATGGGTTTGACTCGGCGTCTGAGCAGACGCAGAAGGCCCATACACACTTGGAGTGAATTGGGCTCCTGGAAGCGTGAGGGCTGGTGCGGGAGCTTGCGAAGCAAAGCTCGGCGCAGTCATGGAAGGCGCTGGAGCCGGGGGAACTCCAAAGGCCTGCTGGTAGGCATCCTCAAGGTTGATGATTCCCTGAGCTTTTGACATGAATTCGGACAGCGTTTCTGCTCGTCTCCTTTGCATTTCCCCCCATAGCAGGGAGCCGACAGTAAGGCCCGATTGAAGGGCGATCAGCTTCATGTCATCGCTGACCTTGGTCTTTGCAGCAGCTTCCATCATTCTCTGAATGAAAGCTTTGAGGTTCTCATTGGGCTGCTGCTTGATGTTGGTTAAGGAACCAACCTCCATGTCGTGGTCGCGGGCAGCAATGAACTGTCTCCTAAACGCGGACTGTAGCTCCTTCCAACTGTGGATTGATCCGGGAGCTAATCTTTTCCACCAGTCCTCCGCGGACTTGGTAAGGGTGAGTGAGAAGCACATGCATTTGGCGTCCTCACTGACACGCGCCACTTGCATCATTTTGTTGTATTTAGCTAGGTGGGTACGCGGGTCCGTCCTCCCATCATATAATTCTATGTGAGGCATTTTGAAGTTATCCGGGAGGGACGTTTCCGCGATCCTCCGAATACATGGTTCCGGGTCTTCCTCCTCAGAGTCTGACAGGGCCCCACTTTGCTTTCGGACCAGCTTGGTCAAGGCAGCAATCTGTTCCTCGAGCCTCTTCGTATCACTCTCCGGGAGGTCACGTCCCCGGAGCTTATCATTAATATGATTTCGGAGGTCATCTCCGCGAGGCCGGGCCTTTTCTCCTTTGGCCTTTTCATACTTGGCCTCCAACCTTCTTCTTAGGTCCACCGTGGACCAGCTATCTTCGGAGTGCGAGTTCGCAGCCCGACCGTCCTGGTTGACGGAATCACTGGGGCGGTTGTTCCTTCCCCTAGGCCTGGGTGCCTTAGCACCGGGCCCTTTAGGCACGGAGTGCCCCCTTGGGGCTGAAGGACGTCTGGGCTTAGGAGCGCCAGAGACCTTCTGCGCGCGGGGGGGGGGGGGGGGGCAGTCGGCCTAGTGATTCACGCCTTTAGGAGGTGCAGGGGCGTCAGCGCGTACAGGCTCTCTAACTTTTTCTTTGCCCTTGTTAGGGGCGGCTTTGGATGGTCCAGCAGCGGCTGGATCCGGCATAGCGGCATCAGCACCACCTAAAACAGAGGCGTCCTCGTCCGAGTCGCCTAGATCTCCGAACTTACTTTGGAGGCGCTCCATCATGCGTTGCATTTTTTCGGAGACGCGCTCCTGCTCAGCAAGCTTGGCCTTAGTGGCCACCAGTTCTTCGGCTACTTGGACCAGTTCTGGGTCCTTCTCATAGTAGCAGCCGTTTTTGTAGTAACCGTCTTGGACATACTCCTCTTCGTCTTCTAAGTATGTCGTATCTTCGGTACTGACCCAATCCTGGCGGGATGTCGGGTCTTCACCTTGGTAGCCCAAGGGTTCGTTTTGTACCGCATCTTCCATCACGGTATCGGGGTTGACCGTAGCATTTTTGTCAACAGCGGATTTTCTCGTAGTCACCATCTCTTTAGCACGAAGTGAATACAAAAAACGTACACAAAAAGAGAGCTGACTAACAACTTCCTACAGCTCTCAATGAAAGCACCAAAATGTTTACCGAGCTTTTCGGAAACGAATACAAACAGAATGATAAAAATATAAGAACTGTAGAAGTGCTGAAATGTAACTAAACAAACAGTGTTTTTATGTGGTTCAGGCGTTAACAAGCCCTAGTCCACGAGTCGATGTTATTATACTTGGAAAAGGTTACAGTAAGATGGCTGGTGTACAAGAACTTCACACACTCACAGTGTTTCTCTCGGGTTCTCTTGAAGAAGATGAAGCTAGAGAGATTTTGGTAGAGTTCTTGCTATATGATTTGTTCGCCCTCCCTCTTCTTGTAAAATGAAGGGGTCTTTATAGCTAGGGTTTTGGATTAGGGTTTTTCTCTACGTACATGAGTCTTAATTACCCCAGCCATAAATAGGGGATACAATTACTGTAGTAGCATGGCTACAAGACTCTATGTGGGTATATTTACGTGAAAGTATGGGGAACACACAAAGTCAGCCGTCTTTTCCAAGTTGTCAGCGGAACAGTAGGCGAAAAGGTACTCTTAGGCGTGCTGGGATGTGTGCGGCTTTGACCTGACGGGCGTGTCAGGCGGGATCCTGTGTCAGGTGGATATCATTCCAAATACGCCTCCTCCATGACTCGACCGCTTGGTTTTGTTCCGTGCGAGGCACGGAACTGTTTCCGCGGAGACCACTCGAAGAGCTTCTCCTGGAAGGGGCTTCCCCGAGGGATACCCCTTCGGGAGTCCGGGAGAGTTGACGAGATTTCCGTATCGTGTTTTGCTTGGAAGAGTAATCCGGACACTAAACGGGAGAGGCGAAGCCTTTCTGTCCATCCGCGAGCTCTGGTCACCTACCGTGAAAGACATCGATAATTCTGCTTCCCCGAGGACATCAATCTAAACGCCATCCGGAAATCTGGATAACAGCGCTTGATTGGCTTGGATGCCAACAACTTGAAAGAAAGTGCAACATGCACTTGTGTGACTCTATGGTCTCCAGTTTGGTTTTTATGAACGCACCAGTTTCAGTTATTACTGTTTGATAGTCGTTTTATTCTGTGAACTGTTGATTACGTTTTTTTGCTGAGTCTTCTGGTTCACAGGTGCTTTGTGGTGCAGGTAAAGGTAAAGAGAAGCTCAACCAGCCATGAGTCGAAGGGCATTAGCAGTGGTATGTACATATGCAGTCTGCTCAACCGCCACGGCTGAGATGCTCAGGGGAACTAGGGTTAAACCCATCTTTTTCCGCCTAGGTCAGCTTATTATGTAACCTGAGTATTGTAATTAACTTTTAAACTGATGTTTTTGGGATCCCATGTAAAGAACATGTTTTTAACTTAATGAAAATACTTATGAGTTGATCAAAAGTTTTAATACCTAAACCTTTAGTGGCTTAATCACATGTTTAGTCCAAATGAATTGTTTAGCAAGTCCAGCACTGGTTTTAAACACACTTGGTATCGGTCCCTAATTAGCAGGGTGTTACAGACCTGCACGATCATTTAAACTCACAGAGAAGGTATCCAGCTCAGGATGAGGATGTTAGCCATACTCGGCACGAGGGAGGTCCGTCCATCGTATGTGACAATGAGAATGTCCCACATAACCAGGCTCGAACTTGGAGGGACAATAACCCGTCAAATGTGTATAATAGGATGGGAGCTGTTGAACAGCCCCCAGCTAACCTAGGGACTAGGGGCCAAACCCTTGAAAGACTGGCTCTAATAAAAGAACAAATGAAAAGACTCTTATTTGAGAAGGAAAAGGACGATTGTGACTCAGATGAGGAGCTAAACCTTTTGCTCCAAACATTGCAGCGGCAACATATCCTATAGGCTTTAGGATGCCGCACATGTCGAAGTTTGATGGATATGGAGATCCGTATGATCACCTCAGAATGTTTAACACTATGATGATGTCTCATAATGTCAGGCTCAATCTAAGGTGTATCTTGTCCCTGCAACTCTAGTCGGACCTGCCAGGCAGTGGTTTAAATAATACAAGAGGCATTCGATAAGCTCGTGGAAGAAATTTTCCTCTGAGTTTAAAATAGCATTCTGAGCTTCGCAGACAGCTAGAGTTGAAGCTAATTCATTGGCCAACATAAAGCAACAACCTGGCGAGACATGGAAAGCATACCTGAGTAGATTTGCAATGACAGCTCCAAGCCATGGCAATAAGAACGGGAATCCTCGTCGGGGGCGACCTATGGCAAGAACTCCAAAGAAAAGGAGTTAAAAGCATAGACAAATTTCTGGCCCGTGTTCATGAATGGATAAACCTGGAGGAGGCACGAGCTTCCGTCGCAAAAACCAGCCAAGACCCCTATCCAACCCGTTGGAGCAGTAATGTATGTTGCAGCTGCGACTCAAGCTATTACCCAGAATAACCAAGGGAGGAATAACAAAAGGAAGGGGAATGGTGAGGGCGACCAGAGTAGGACGAAGAAAAACAAGTCTGTGGAGAAGTTCAAGCCCATTTATGCTACTTATACCGACCTAACAGACACCCGTGAGCGTATCTTTCTAGCTAATTCTAATCGCCTCCCATGGAAGAAGCAGAACCTTTAAAAAACCAGAGGGTGAAGAGAGATCCTTCAAAAAAAATTCGATTCCACAATGACATCGTTCATAACACTGATGATTGTCGGCAACTGAATGATGAAATTGAGACTCTCATTCGAGCTGGACCATTGGCCTAGTACGCTTGAAATCGGGTAGCTCCCAATCAGCTTGCCGGGCAGAATTCTCAGTCAGTCCCAAAAGCTCCAATAGGCCAATCTGGAGCTCAGGCGAATCAGGTCGATCCTCCTCCAATAGTATGAGGAGATATAATCACTATTGCTGGAGGACCTCATTAGGCGGGTACGAGCAGCGGGACCCAAAAGAGGTACATCAATGATTTGAAGGCTCATAACGGAGTGGAGTTCGTCCCGGAGCAACAGTTATCAAAACAACAGTGATTGGAAAAACAACCAATTATTTTCACGGAAGAGAATGCTAGCCACGTCCAATTCCCACACAATGATCCGCTGGTGGTAACCATGCAGCTCGCCAACCAAAGGGTATGGAGAATAGTGGTGGTGTAATGCCCTACTACCTTAGAGTCGTTACTAAGTGAGTTTAAAATGTGCATCTAAATTGCTAACCAAGCATTTAACTCAAAAGTGTAACTAAACTGTATTAAAATCACATAATTTGAAAATGTAATCATTCATTGAAAATTATAAGTGTTTATATTGGGGATCCCAAAAGTACTGCTTATAAATATTTACAACTCAAAATATGTTTTAAGTCGACTATACAACAAAATAGGATTCAGTACAAAGCATCTCCCAAAAATACCCCTGGTCGTGGCAGCCAAGCAGGCCAGACATGTACGCATCGCCTCACACTCTCCATACTCATGGTTAGTCGGCCTTCCCCTTGCTCTTACCTGCACCACAGAGCACCCGTGAGCCGAGGCCCAGCAAGAAAACTCCACACAAATAAATAACATATGCATATCAATTACTCAGCACAAAACAAATCCGCCAACAGGCTAAACACATACGGCCGTGCCGACCCAGGCGCTTTACCAAGCCCTGGGTTCATGGTCTACACCGTAAGGATATCCTAGGTATCCTTTAGGGTCTTACCCTGGCAACTCGCACCTCGTGTGCTAAACGCTGCTCCCGGCCCCCTTGCCGTTCTCGGCCCTCGCCGTTCCCGGCTCTTGCCGTTCTCGGCCTTCACCGTTCCCAGCCTATGCCATTCATTCACATATATGTGCATACATAGCATGATTAACCAAACACTTAAACACATATTAACATAATCACTACTGGGCTATGCCCTACACATAATTATAAAGGGGCGTGCCTTGCAACACAACTAGGGCGTCGCCCTGCTCTATGGGTACAACAGTTTTCTTACCTGTGTCCCAAGCTTCTTGTGCACCGAAATCTCGAGCACGATCCCCTAATCTGAGCCTCGCTGGAAACCAAGTCACAACACATACATAGCACTCTCATTACTAATCAGTTCATAATCATCTCCCAGAACCAATCTCGTACTCTCGGGACACCCCATTTCCCCGCACAAGGTAGCGGAAGTGCCCCCCGAGCCCCCTAAGACAAAACCCTAAAAACACATTTTTCCCCTGCCCAGAAATTGGCCTAGCGCCGCGGCACAACCCTTTAGGGGCCGCGGTGCCCAGAATGATGCCCTCCTCCTGATTCAACCTAGTGCCGCGGCGCGGAAGAACAGGGCCACGACGCTCATACGCGAACCCAGAAAACTGGGTTTTTCCCCAACATTTTCTCGAGCCAAAACTCTTCCAAATCAACCCCAAGATACTCCCAAGTCCCAAATCAACTTAAAACCCCAAATAAACACTATAGTAACCCAGAAACAACATCAACTAGCTTAAATACACATTCAAACCCATAATTCACCAAATGGTTTAAAACTTCATAAAACTTAAACCATAACAGAGCATAACCTCAGAAATGCATGAAACTCTCACCTCAAATGGAGATTCGACCTTGAGCTGCTTTCCCTATCCAATTCTAAGCTCAATTCCACTAATCCCAATATGAACTTCACTCCAATAATCCATAAGACAACACACAATTCAACTCTCAAACCATAACATTCTTAGCTGAATTCTACAAAATAATTACTCAGATTTCCTTACCTCAATATGCAAAACAATTCTCTAGTTTTTCCTTGGCTTGATTCCCTTCTTGATCCCTCCAAACTCCAGATATCTTCCTTCCTTCCTTCCTGGTTTCTAGTTCTCTCTAGAGCTCCCAATACACAATTCTTGCATAAGCCAAAATGTGAGAATGTTCTAAACTTTTCCTTCAGCCAAAGCTTATCTACCACCTAAGCCAAATGACCCAATTTCCCTCCTTTCTAACTTAGATTCCAGCTAATCCTCAAGGGCATCCTAGACTTTTCCTTAATCTCTTACAAGAATACCACTTTCCCACTTAAGACAACTATCCTCAAGAGTTACCCAAGTTACCAAATTGCCACTAACCGTTTCTCAATAATTCTCATACTCAAGTTATAATATTCCCAAAATACCCCTAAGCTCCTCCCGAGCCGGGTATTTAACCCCATTGTGACTTTTAGCAAAACAGCTCCCTAGGGTCGTCTCGGGATGTGCACCACAATTATATCACCACTCACACGTGGTATCAATCACAACATATACAAATATTACATTTATGACCTCAACGGGCTAAAATTACAAATATGCCCCCAACAACCAAATGGGGCCCACATGCATATTTAATTCACCTAAACATGCATTTCTAATCACATATTCATTAAATTCACATATTAATACAGTATAACAATTATTGCCCTCCAGGCACACTAATTAAGGCCCCAAGCCTTATTAGCGAATTTGGGTCACTACAGCTGGATAACGGAAGCTCTGTAAATTTACTTTTCGGGTCCACCCTGGAAAAAATGGGATTGTTCGCGATTTGAAGGCGGCCTCAATGATGTTGTATGGGTTTTCAGGTGAAGGAACAGTAGCCATAGGGACAATCGGATTGGGGGTAACATTGGGAGAAGAGTCACGAATTGTCTCCAAAATACTCGAGTTCGTTGTAATCGATCGTCCGGCCGCATACAATGTGATTTTGGGCTGACCTGCGCTGATGGCATTCGAAGCCATAACATCGATCCGACACTTGGCAATGAAATTCCCCTCAACTTTGGGGATATGCACAGTCAGAGGAGATCAGCTTGCAACTAGAGAATGCTATATCATTTCTATGAAGGGAAAGTCACAACCCGGGCAGCAGGTGATGGTCATAAGTGAGGGAGGTGAGGAGTCCCAGGAAGTAGAAGTCACTCGTGGGACAGAAGAACCTCAAGAAGAAGATGGTGAGGTCGCCCAATGTGACGACATTGATCCGCGAATAGGCAAAGACATGTCTAAGCTCAAAGCCATAGAAGAGCTCGGGGAGGTAAACATCGACCCCAAAGAAGCTTCAAGAGTTGTAACAATTGGAAAAAATCTAGAAGACAAAAGAAAGAGGGAGCTGGTCGATTTTTTATGGAAGAACCTGGATGTTTTTGCCTAGTCACACGAGGATATGGTGGGAATCAGTCTGAGTATAATAATGCACACATTAAACTTGGACAAGACGTGCCTACAAAATCCTGAAAACAGAGGCTTTTGGGAACAGTACAAGCTGAAGCGCTAGAGGAAGAAGTAGCTCGGTTACTAAAATGCAAGTTTATAAAGGAAGCAAAATATCTGATCTGGGTTGCTAATCCCGTGCTGGTCCCGAAGCCAAATGAGAAGAGGAGAACTTGTATCGACTTCTCCGACCTAAACAAGGTTTGTCCCAAGGACCGTTTCCTACTGCCAAGGATTGACCAGTTGGTAGACGCCACAGCAGGTCACGAGCTCATGTCTTTCATGGACGTGTACTCTGGATATAACCATATCACAATAAACCCTGCAGACCAAGAGCATACCAATTTCATGACCGGGCATAACGTATGTTGTTACAAAGTTATGCCATTCGGATTGAAAAATGCAAGGGCTACATACCAATGCTTGGTCAACAAAATGTCGCTAACCAGATCGGGAGAAATATGGAGGTGTATGTCGATGACATGCTCATCAAGTCAAAAACTGCCAAAACCATGTGTCTTACTTTGAAGAATAATTTGGAATCTTAAGGAAATATGACATGAAGTTGAATCCCCAGAAATGCATTTTTGGGGTGGCATCTGAAAATTTTCTGGGGTTCATAGTCAATACAAGGGGGATAGAGGCAAATCCTGAAAAAATCGATCGTTGTTAGACATGCCTTCACCTAGGTTGCGTAAGGAAGTTCAAAGCCTAACTGGAAGGGTGGCGACTTTAAATTGCTTCATTTCAAAATCCACTGACAAATGTCTGGCATTCTACAACTTGCTCAGAGAAAACAAGAAATTTCAGTGGACCGAAGAATGCGAACATGCATTCCACGTTTTGAAATCACATCTAGCTGAACCCCCTGTACTATCCAAACCGACGTCTCGGGAGTCTCTATTTCTTTACTTGGCCGTGAAAGAAAATGCAGTCAATGTCGTGTTAGTTCGAGAAGAAGACTGTATGTATAAACCAGTGTATTATGTAAGCAAGAGGCTTTTCAAAACTAAATCACGGTACCCCCTGATAGAGAAGCTGACACTCTGTCTAATTTTGTCTTCCAGAAAGCTCCAGCCATATTTCTAGTCCCATTCAATCAACGTCTTATCCGACCAACCTTTACGGCAGGTATTGCAAAAACCTGAAATGCCGGGACGTCTCTTAAAATGGGCCATCAAACTTAGCCAGTTCGAGATATTATACATGCCACGAACTGCAATCAAGAGTCAAGCCCTTACTGATTTTATGGCTGAGTGCACTGGTTTTCAAGATGAGCTCATGAGGGAGCTAGTGCAGGAATTATGGAAAATCTTCGTTGATGGATCGCCAAATGAAAACGGATCGGGAGCTGGGATAATCTTAGTCTCACCTAAAGGACATCGGTTCCATACAACTCTTAGATTCAGATTTGAAGCATCCAACAACGAAGCAGAGTTTGAGGCCTTATTGGCAGGGTTGAGGGTGGCAAAGGAGCTAAAGGTGAAAGCCATCCAATGCTATAGTGATTCCCAACTCGTGGTAAATCAAATATTGGGAGAGTATCAAGCTCGAGGCATCAAGATGGCGGCCTACCTGGCTAAGGTAAAAGGAGAATTATCTGAATTTGAGTTTAGCTCTATTGAACAAATACCCCGCGAGTAGAACTCTAACGCTGATGCTCTGGCACGACTTGCTACCACCAGAGAGGCTGAAACATTAAATGTAGTACCGTTGGAGTTCTTGGAAAGCCCAAGTGTAACGGGAGACACGGTGGAGGTCGGAATGATTGACATAAGACTGACATGGATGACTCCTATAATGGACTATTTCACGACTGGAAAGTTGCCTGACGATAGAAAAGATGCGAGAAAACTACTTTATCAAGCTCCATGGTATGTAATAGTTGATAGAATGCTATATCGGTGAGGTCATTCGTTGCCCCTCCTACGATGTGTTCTGCCCGAGGAAGCCAAAACCATTTTACAAGAAATACATGAAGGTTTTTGTGGAGATCACGTTGGGGGGCAAAACTTAGCGCTTAAGTTACTAAGACAGGGCTATTTCTGGCCCACTTTAATGAAAGATTCGATCTCGTATGTTTAGAAGTGCGAAAAATGCCAGGGTTTCGCCATAGTTGCCCGAGCTGCTCCAATCGAACTAATAATGATTTCATCCCCTTGGCCATTTGTAGCATGAGGAATTGACCTGATAGGTTCTCTACCTATGAGAAAAGGAGGAGTTCGATATGCGGTAGTGGCGATCGATTACTTCACAAAGTGGGTAGAGGCCGAACCTCTGGAAACCATTACTTTGGAAACCATTACTTCAAAGAGAGTTCTGAATTTCGTGGTGAAGAATATTGTATGTCGATTTGGACTCCCTAAAAAGATTGTATCAGACAACGGGACGCAGTTTGATAGTGATCTCTTCACAGAACTTTGTGAAAGATACGGCATAACGAAGATTTTCTTGTCGGTAGCATACCCACAAGCCAATGGGCAGGTCAAGGCTGTAAATAAGACCCTCAAGGTGAACCTGAAGAAAAGGTTGGATGAAGCCAAAGGGTTATGGCCCAAGCAGCTCCTACAAGTACTTTGGGCCTATCGAACTTCTCATAGAACCTCCACGGGACATACTCCTTTTTCACTAACCTTCAAAAGCAAGGCCATGCTTCCGATAGAGGCAATGGTGGCTACTCATAGGCAGCGAACATTTGATCAAGATCAGAATAACGAGCTACTCAGTGCATCCCTCGATCTGATCGAAGAAAAATGAGAGGAATCGCAATTACAGCTCGCCCATTATCAACAAAAGATCACTCGTTATTTCAATTCAAAAATCAGGGGATGCAGACTCGGATTAGGTGATCTGGTTCTCTGAAGGGTCTTTTTGGCGAATAAAGATCCCAGGGATGGTGTGTTAGGCCCGAACTGGGAAGGACCGTACCAAATCATAGAGGTCTTACGCGAGGGAACTTTTAAGTTAGCTCGACTAAATGGGGAAATAGTCCCACGGACTTGGAATGCTCTCCATTTGAAAAAGTATTATCAATAGTACTACCATCAATGTAAGGCTTATTTATAAAAGTTGTTTCAATTAAATAACAGATGGATCATTAAATAACACTTCTTAGTTTTATTATTACGAGCTCGTTTTCTCACATTGTAAAAGCAACCAGGAATGTTTATACATTCTGGTTACTTGGGGGGCACATAGCCGAGGTGAGTTTTTGAGAAAATTAAGCTTACTCGGATAAAGACTAAAATCTTAGAAGCTTGGAGAAATTGATTATTCAACGGCTTTTTAAAGCTTGAGTTTTCAATAAACCCAGCGCGAACTAAGTCTAAAATATCATTAAAAACCTTGGATATAACCAGGTCTGAGGCCTGATTCCTAACATGTATAATGCTAAGTTTATTAAAAACCCTGGATATAACCAGGTTCGAGGCCTGATTCCTAACAGGTATAATGCTATTAAGTTTATTAAAAACCCTGGATATAACCAGGTCCAAGGCCTGATTCTTAACAGGTATGATGCAAATAAGTGAGAAAAATCTTGGATACAACCATGATATTGATAAAATCTATCTCCATCTAAAAGCCAAACCCTAAGATTTTGAATGTACAAGAGTCTAAGGATTCATAAACATGAGAAAATAATAAGGGAAAAACAAATAGATCACAAGTTAGGTGTATATTAAAAAAAACATATTGTCATCTCGAGGAGAAAAAACCTCGAACTAAGCCCAAAGTCAATTGTTTTGATCCCAAGGGATTGTTACATAAAACTTATAAATAATAAAAATAAAAATATTGAATAAAATTCACTGGGCTCCGTCAGCATGCTCCACCGAGGTCACCTCCTCACCACTCCCTCTGCAGCTCCGGAAGCCTTGCCAGTCTCCGAGGGTTCCTACAAAAATTGAATCTTGAATCTAGCAAGATACGGGTCCCACAGCTCGGGCTGCATGAAAGAAAAGTTCTCATCCTGGTTAAAAGCCCAGCAACGGTAAAGCATCTCCTCCATTTGCGACAAGGATACTGCAGCTTCCTCCTTGGCCTTAGCCTCAACCTTGATCAGATTCATTTTGAGTTCATCGTTCTCGCCCTGAAGCTGATCAGCACGGCGACTTGCCTCCACAACCTGAGCCTGAGAGGTGGACAAGGAGGCCTTCATAGACTGCTTGCCCTCTTGAGATGAAATAAGAGCAGCTTTGGCAGCCTGCTCACTCTCTTGGGCAGCACTCAGAGTGGCTCTAGCGGCCTGCTCATTCTCTTGGGTAGCAGTTAAGGCAGCTCAAAGTTCCTCATTCCTGGCTTTAACACGAGCTATGCTTCGGTATTGAGCCAAGACAGACTGCAGAATAATGAAGCAAGTAAAAAAAACATAATAAAAAAAGAAGAGGAAAGGTTAGGAGTGGGAAAAGGACTCACAGTGAGGTTCATCCCCATAGCAAATTCGAGGACGTCTTTCGAGCTACGCTCTTCTATGGCCCTCAGATCCCTGGCACTAGCTTCATACGCATGGCCCACCATGTGACTTGATGTCTCATACACGATACCCCAAAAATCCTCAAGGATCTTATCCAAAACGTGTGGCTCAACCGGGATCCGGACGAGGGGAATCGCGCTTTGAATGGGGGCCTCGGTTTGAATCACTTGAGGATGTGAGGAAGGCATGTGTCGAGGAGGAGGAGGAGCTTGCTGGATAGTAACAATTATTACCGGAGTTGGGGGGAGCTCTCTTGGTGGTTGCTCCCGAGCAGTGCTTGCACCTTTACCCTTGGGAGGGGACTTTGTGACGCCCCCTATCTTAGGGGTGGTTTTCTTTGCCACCCTGGGCCTTTTTACCATGGGACCAGATCCGGACCCTCTGACCTTGAAGGCACCCCTTAAATCTGGAGCTCCCAACAACTCCATCTCTTCAACTGAAAAAAGAGCGAATAGAGGATTCAGTTCACAGGAGTAATGCTTCAAAAATATTATAAATGCAAGAAAAAAGAACAAGAATCCTACCCTCCGGGCTAGGGGAGGAATCTATTACGATCAACTCGGGTGTATTGACGGGGCTAGGCACAACCTCCAATTTTGGGACAAACGGAGGGGAGGGGGAACCTAAAGCTATGATCTCTTGGATCCTAGGGGGTGCAGGTCCTTCCTCAGGGATGGACTCATCTACATATTGCCTAAAACCAGGAGAAAATGCACCATGGAGCAAGGAAGGCCAGGTCCTGCGGTTTGTCCAATACTCTTCAAAGATGGTGGATCTAAAGTGTAATGTGTTATCAACTATGACGGTGCCTTTGGGATAACTATGATCATAGCGTACCACCAAATGATCCACACATTGGAGGAGGGTTATGTTTAGGTCCGGATTGGTAGCCTACCACCCCGGACGCAGCTCGCTCAGGATCGGGCCCCTGATTATCTTCAGGAGCTCGCCTTTTTTCGCACAAGCAGTGCAACGTCTTCTTCCTCCTTGACATCCTCATTGGCTGGCAAGGCCTCTTGAGAAGGGGGGAGCTCGGGGATGACAGGAAGAGGAGCTCAGATCCTCAGAGCTAATGTCTGACCCTTGTTGATCAGTTTGCAGGCCACCATGATGGTGTCATTCATAATCTGGCGATAGTCTTTTTCCCCAGGAGGAAGACTAGACAAGGTCTCATATTGGCCCCCGAGGGTCACAGATCACCCTGTCCTCACGAATATAGCTGCACAAGGAGTGAACTCAATCAGAACATATAATAAAAATTTCTTTACAATAAGCGATAAAAATTCAAATGTTGAATTCACGAAGATAGAAGACTTATGAGGGCGATTGAAGTATCGGTGGTCGCATTTCTTGAACCCATTTGACATAAAGAATAAATCTTTGTAGTCATTTGGGTGGCTGGGAAGGTAATTGACAGAGGTGGAGATCATGTGTAACGCCGTGGATAACCAAGACCGTTACATTGTGCGCTTAAAATAAAGCAAGACTTGCTAATTAAGTCATTTAAATGAAAATGTGATCCTAAAGTCATAAACAAGTTAGGGTTAAAAGATTTTGGTCTTAAACGGATAATTTTCATTAAAATAAATGTTTAGTACATGGGATCCCAAAAACAGGGTTTAAAGGATAGATTTACAAAATTTCCAAAAGTTATATACAATCAAGGCCACTCTAATGGAAAAATACACATTTTAGGTTTCCGTCCCTGTACAATCCCTCGACCGTGGTAGACGAGCTGCTGACAATGCACACCTCACCCCCAGATCTCTCCAACTCATAGTTGAACCATCTTACCCTCGCCTTTACCTGCACCACGTAGCACCCGTGAGCCGAGGCCCACCAAGAAAACCATAACATCATAACATATTCAATAACGAGAATCAAATAATTCATAAGACATTAACTAGATATTCAGCAGGCCATAATAGGCAAAAAAATCAGTGACGACAATCAAGGAATCATCAGTCTATCATCGAGGTATTCAACAAGCCATAAGCATTAGATTAACAACAGTAAACACATTCATAATCATCAGTTTATCACAATCATCATACAATACTCAGGGTCGATGCCCTTAGGCCACACCCTCAATTTAACCCACTGACTCCGGCTCGCTTAGGACGAGCCCAGTGTTTAACCCACTGACTTCGGCTCGCTTAGGCCGAGCTCAGTGACTATTTAGCTAACCTCAGCTCTCAGTGGCCGAGCCGCGTCCCATGCGCAAATATCATTCCTGACACTCTTAGGCCGTTTATTTCATGCTCACATGGCATATCATAATCATATAGCATTTGTATTCAAATATAGGGAGCCCTAGTCCCAACACAGCCACACAAAAGGTGCAGTTTTCTTACCTCAGGTTCGAGTACTTCGGTTAATAAGAATGATCCTCGAGCATGATCCTGTTCCGAGCCCTGGCGAACACCTAATCACAATCAATAAATAGTACTTCGATGAGTTCAAATTCCAAAGAACAATCCCAGGACCGATCCTGCGCTCTCGGGACCTCTAATTCCACCAAACGGGGTGGTGAAATCGTCCCCCGAGCCCCTTAGCAAAAACCCTAAAAAGTACCCAAAAAATCAAGTTTTTAAAGCTGAGTAGCCCTACAACGCTACTATTGGGCGCTACAGTGCTAGAGTCAGAGACTCTAGCCCCCAAAAATGCAGCCTAGCACTGTAGCACTCCCAACCTAGCACTACAGTGCTGACACTAGAATTCCGAAATTCTGGGTTTTCTCTTCGAATTTCGCCGAGCCAAAGCTCCAAAAATCCATCCCTCAAGACCTCCAAACCCAGAATTAACCATAGAAATCCACTCTACTCATCAAAGGCAACAAAACCTAACCAAGTTTTTCCCAAAAACTCCAACAAATCCCCAAAATCCATACCCAAGCTCTCAAGCCCCAAACACCATAAAAAAATATAGAGTAAGAATTTAGAAAATTCAGAGGTTGAAGCTCAAAATCGTTAACTTGATGGCTGCCCAATGGATCCCAAGCTGAAGTTCCCCCAAGTCCCAGCTTGAACTTCCCTTTAGCTTCCCTTCCAAGACCCCAACTTCTATCAATAATTCAAGCCTTCCCTTTCCTTCAATTTTCTTCAGCCCATGCTTAGCTTATGCTCCCTTTGCCCCTTAGCTTTAATTCATCCTAGTTCCAGCTTCAAGCCTAAGCCCCTCAGCCCTTCAATTCCTTCAGCAGCTCAATCAAATCTCCAAATGTAAGAGAGATGGGGGAAAGAAATCGTGAGAGAGGTTGAGAGAGAGAGAGAGGGAGCTGATAATTTCCTTTAACTTCTAGTTTCCTCCCTTTTGTTTTTCCTAAGTTTCTGAGTATATCACTTAGACAAAGCAACAATCTGCCCTTCTAGTTTAACTAGTCCTCAAGTGACTCCTAGGGGTAAAAAGGTCATTTAACTCCCAATTCCAACTAATTCCTCAAATGTTTATACTATCTACCAATTAATCCCATCATCCAATTAATTACCAATTATTTACCCAATGTCTAATAATCCGTGATATATTTTCTAAATTCCCGAAAATACCCCCAGGCTCCCCCTAGTCGGGTATAAATCCCCGCCGTGACTATTTCGCCAATTCGCTCACTAGGACCGTCTCGAGCCATATACTAGGAATATATCCATATAATAATGTCTCAACAATTATCACATATAATTACATTTATGCCCTCAATGGGCCAAAATTACAAATATGCCCTTATAAGCTAAACAGGGCCCACATGCATATTTAATACTCATCAACATGCATTTAATCATATCCATATAATCATATAATCATGCATGCCACATAATCAGACATTTAATCATTTATTCACATATATACCAATTATGCCCTCTTGGGATACTAATCAATGCCCTTAAGCCTTATTAGTAATTTTGGGTCGTTACAACTATCCCTTCCTTATTACAATTTCGTCCTCAAAATTTATTCGAACACAACAGGTAATAAATCTCATACATCTGACCATAACTTCAGAGTCCAATTCTTTACCTTTTATCATTCAATAACACCCTTACTAAAGTGACAATCTTTTTCCATACGATCTTATCTTATAACTATAATTTCATTAGCCTTTCCTTGCACAATAACTATACTGAAACCCCATGGTCTGCTTATCTCATCAGCGGTCATTTTCCCATCTTTTCATTGGCACCTGTAATACTCATAAGCCACCACCCATACCGGGGTAAGGCTAACTTGTAGGCCCCCGCCCAGTTCTTGGTATGATCTCGGACCCCTTCTCGAACCAGAAGTCGAAACTCCCCCTTTCTTTCCCAAGGTATCATACTAGTTCTTGTCTGCAATGTTTGGAGAAATATAAGTCTCATGTCCTGGAACTTTGTGTTCCGATACTTGAAACTTGCGAATCCTTATGTCCTTGCAGATGGGCAGATACTTCTGCCCTAATAATTCCAATAACTTCATTGGTTTCCCCCGAACCAATACTGAACCATGATACTCACTTCCTTTCATTTCCTTACTTAAAACCAGTACTTCTTACTTTCTCTCTTACCATATCTTATGCCATGTCACCTTAGCCATAATCCGGCATTCATCACTGTGACTGATTCATCAAGGGACTCTACTTTTCTTAATACCCCAAACACTTGCACATTCAATGCATAATTCTTTAAAATAACCATTAATTCTTCAGGTTACCATTCTATCTGTAGACAACCAATAATTCTAAGTTCCAACCTCACTCCCTTCGTTCTCTATTTCCTTTCTAGAACTTGGAAAATTTAAGGGTCTCAACCCGACACTATCAATTATCATGCTACGCCACCCGTTCACACGAACGAAAGTGTGTTAACTCAATCTTCTAAGTTGCAACCTTCCATGTCCAATCATCTTACTTGTAGTCTAATGTGGTCCATTCCTACAATCCTCCACTATATCATTTTACCTTCCAATATACGAATTTTAAATCTTATCATCCATTTAAACTTCCTGGTTACAATATGCCTAAGGAGGTAGTACAATGTTCATTTAGGATCTCCATCTCAACACCAGATTCCATTGGATCACTCATCCGATCTTCATCTCTTAATTCATACTACGATGGTAGGATTCTTAACCATTCTTACAAGATCCTCTTTCTAAATTTCATTGTCCATAGAGATATATATATATGTCCACAACCCATCACAGGTGTTATATCAATCTCAATCGTCACCTTGTCTGACCTTGTTGTAATCGGTGGCATCCTATCCAACCGGCACAGACCTTCCCAAGTAAGAGATCAACTTCCAAATTAATTTTCCCCTTGTACAGTCAAGGGTTTCTAACATGAATCACCCAATAAGTCTCATCGGATCTTGGTCTCAGGGTTATTCCTCTACAAATGACTAAGTGCTCAAATCCCTAACGCTATGCATTCATCGTTAACTTAATGTTCCATGTATATTGACCATGTTCCCATTATTTCACCTACTGCGAGGCACAAATCATCATCCCTTCAGTCTATATCTGGCGCATCTCAGCCTTTGATGCACCGCTTACAGTTTCATGTTTTAAACAAATACAATGTTCTTCACACTACCCTTCTGTATCCATCCATTACATACAGATTCCTATACCACATGGTGTTAACCAATCCTTATTCTGTCTTCTGAAAATCTGATACAAAATTATCCATTTAGTCTAACTTTAAGTTCCTCTGCCATCTCAATCTCTGGTGTAGCTGTCTTCGAAGATACTTCAGGTAGTAGATGACATGTCCACCGGTCTCATTGTGCCTCTTATCCCTCAGACGTTCTTCAATAATTTATTTGTGGCTTTTGATTGAATCTTTTCATACTTGATCCCTTCTCTTCCTGTAGCGTGACCTTATATACCCTTGGAGAAATTGAAGCTAACACCTTTTGGAGCCTTACTTGTGACCCTGCTTCTTTAGTCTTAGTATCATCAGTGTAGTAGTCGTTTGCATTTTGCTTCTAACTGGGAAGTAGTTCAACATATCCTTAATGAACTTGGATGTGACTCGTTCATATTGTTCTTGTACTCTCTACTTGTCGAACTTACCTACGTTGTTGAAGCATAAGTCAGTTAAGAACCTTTACTGATAATCCTTCACACCCCACTTGGTACAAGTAATAATTCCTGAAGACATTGTCTTGTCTTGTAACCGGGCATTTAAACTCTTCATCCTTAACAGGTGATGTCAATGAATCCCACGATACGATGCTCCATCTAATCCATCCCTAAGTCAAATACTTCTTCAACTAAACCAGTAATTCTTTCTGCCAAACTAATACCATTCTTCATAATGCCTCTGATACCAAATCTGTCCATAGCCAAAACCTGAAGCATACCCAACCACTCCTTACATACCCATATGAATCCCTACTGACCAACTCAGTTTCCATTCAATCCAACTAATATACTACAAGTGATGTCCTCTACAATCTATGGTTGTTCCTTATCTAACAAATTAGCTCTCACTCAGGCCCATAACAAGGCTCTCATATGACAAGCTCAATCACTTTCACTACGAACCCCTTTACTACTTGTATTCCAATTCTTCTTTTAGAAGTTTCTAATTTATCCCCAAGAAGTACTAATATCTCAAGTCCCTCGTATCTGAATCTTTCTTGGGAGATACGCAACACCGAACTTTTTCAGCTCGTTATATAACCAAGAACGAGGACTATCAAGTCAACTGGTCACCTACGAGGAACTAGCCCCGGGCTTCGAATGTAACAAGGCATTCCGGTCTTCCACTCTCTAATCCTAGGCAATCCTTAATTCGCCCTAACGTACTGAACCATTCCATGTGGATAACGTGTCCTTACCTGGAATCTTTTCAGATGGCGTCTCTTGCTTCTGGTACATACTAAATAATTTCATTAGACCTCATCACTGTCCTGACGGCTATCCAGTAAACTAGACCCCTTCATGTCAAAACCAGAAGCCATAGAACCGTCAAGGGTTCTTCTTTTCCGATTACTAAGCATCTGCCCTTACTAAATCCCACAAATGGGAATACCATCATCTGCATTTCTTGCCCTACGGCATTCGCGCTCTATACCTCATTCCTTATATCATAAATAACATAGCCCTCCCTGCTGCCTAAGCACTGATAAAAATTTCATGCACTGGAGCAGCCCTGATGCTCTGGGCCATCCCAGAGTTTAATCCTTAGATGAATCATCATTTCCAGCTACATCCGCTTGTATCAACTTACAAAACAAATTGACCAACCCACCAAACTTATTGACATATTCTGTCATTGTCTTACCATTCTAAACCAAGTTCATAAACTCATTAGTCTCCACAGCTCCAACTACTTCATAGTATTCTCTTTTATCAAATCACTGTCTGAGTTCCTCCCAACCCATCATGTCAACATTACTAGTCAGGGGTACCACTTCCCACTACTTTCGGCCATCCTTTTGCCACAAATTCTTGGCACAGCTACTCTGTCATGACCTATCATCTTCATAATATCAAGGATAGAATTAGCTATACCATCCACTATTCAATTCTTGAGAAAATCCAACCCCTCCTCAAAACCAGAGGATAATGACTCTAAAGCCTTCCATACAATAATTCTTATCTATCTCCACCCTCAAGTTAAACCAACACTGGTACCCTTACTATCAAGGTATACAAAGCAGCTTTTCTCCCAACAAAACCCACTATTTCACCCATCTAATCTCTTCTATCAGACTTCATAGCCTTACTCACATACCAGCGCACGTCTGCTGTAAATTTCAGGGGTAGATGGAGGATTCAAACTCTAGCTATCATCTGCAACCCTCACTAGAACAATACTAGGTCCAATTAACCATTCTAGGCACATAAAATCTGAATTAATCTGCCATCTCTAACTAAACCCCTCAGCCCTGATGTTCATAACCAGAACCATCCCACAGGCAGGTCCAAACAACCACAATAACCATACACACATAAAGCATATCAAACACCAATCTACATTACTAGGCACTAGTTATCAAATTTCATTGCTACTAAATACAATCATATTCATCATGCTTTCCATATACCAACAAGCAGATAAAGCATATAAGTTCAATTTAAACAATTAACCACATGCAATCAATATACAATTCATTATCCAAATATTCATCCACATGAGATAGCAATGCTAATCAACACGCCTCAATATCATCACACAACAATCAAGAGCCATGCCCTATCAGAATCTCATGCTCCCTATTAATCATACAAATTAATGCATTCATATTTCATTCAAGCACTTCAGCATATAATCTCATGTATTCAATTACAAAACCCTAAGTTGAGCTTGTCTTTAGCGGCAAGTGTACATGTCTAGCCAATCTTCAGGAACCCTTAAACCTAGACTACTATGATACCAAGTTGTAACGCCCTAGATAACCAAGACTGTTACACTATGCACTTAAAATAGTGCAAGACTTGCTAATCAAGTTATTTAAATGAAAATGTGATCCTAAAGTCATAAACAAGTTAGGGTTAAAAGATTTTGGTCTTAAACGGATAATTTTCATTAAAATAAATGTTTAGTACATGGGATCCCAAAAATAGGGTTTAAAGGACAGATTTACAAAATTTCCAAAAGTTATATGCAATCAAGGCCACTCAATGGCAAAATACACATTTTAGGTTTTTGTCTCTGTACAATCCCTCGACCGTGGCGGATGAGCAGCTGGCAATGTACACCTTGCCCCCAAAGCTCTCCAACTCATGGTTGAACCATCTTACCCTCGCATTTACCTGCACCACGCAGCACCCGTGAGCCGAGGCCCACCAAGAAAACCATAACATCATAACATATTCAATAACGAGAATCAAATAATTCATAAGACATTAACCAGATATTCAGCAGGCCATAACAGGCACAAAAATAAGGGACGACAATCAAGGAATCATCAGTCTATCATCCAGGTATTCAACAAACTATAAGCATCAGATTAACAATAGTAAACACATTCATAATCATCAGTATATCACAATCATCATACAATACTCAGGGTCGACGCCCTTAGGCTACACCCTCAGTTTAACCCACTGACTCCGGCTCGCTTAGGCTGAGCCCAGTGTTTAACCCACTGACTTTGGCTCGCTTAGGCCGAGCTCAGTGACTATTTAGCTAACCTCAGCTCTCAGTGACCAAGTCGCGTCCTGTGCGCAAATATCAGTCCTGACACTCTTAGGTCGTTTATTTCATGCTCACATGACATATCATAATCATACAGCATTTGTATTCAAATATAGGGAGCCCTAGTCCCAACACAGCCACACAAAAGGGTGCAGTTTTCTTATCTCAGGTCTGAGTACTTCGGTTAATAAGAACAACCCTCGAGCACGATCCCATTCTGAGCCCTGGCGAACACCTAATCATAATCCATAAATGGTACTTCGATGAGTTTAAATTCCAAAGAACAATCTCGAGACCGATCCTGCGCTCTCGAGACCTCTAGTTCCACCAAACGGGGTGGTGAAATCGTCCCTCGAGCCCCTGAGCAAAAACCCTAAAAAGTACCCAAAAAATCAAGTTTTGAAAGTTGAGTAGCGCTAGATTCAGAGACTCTAGCCCCCAAAAACATAGCCTAGCTGTAGCCCTCCCAACCTAGCATTACAACACTGACACTAGAATTCCAAAATTCTGGGTTTTCTCTTCGAATTTCCCCGAGCCAAAGCTCCAAAAATCCATCCCTCAAGACCTCCAAACCTAGAATTTATTAGATTAGTTATACAGGATCTTTATTTATTTTCATGTATATCTAATATTAAACAAATTAAAAAGAGATAGCCTAAAACATGTTTCTAAAATTGAATTCAAAGAGAAACAATGAATAGAATACTTGCAGTATACGTAGCGGAATTAAAGAGTCTGTCCTTAAGTTTCTCTAACTCTTGTATCCTCTCTGTCGCAGAGTATTATCAAGAAACTGAACTGATCTTCTATTTTCTTCACAGTCTATGGCGAGCCCTAGATAATTGAGAATTTACGGTGCCATCACGAACATGCAGAGACGGTGCTATCCAAGCATTTACAGTACCATCACGAGCATTGACGGTGCCATCACTAACGTGCAGACGCGGTGCTCGTTCTGGGGATTCCTCAATCATGACGAATTCAGAGTTGTCACCAATCAACTCTATGTTGATATTCTGCTTCCAATTAAGGAAGTTTTCTCCAGTGAGTTTCTCCATCGAAAGTTGAGAAAGGATGGGAGTAGACACAGACACTACTTAGCTCAAAACTACAAATTATCAATAAAATAGAAATCAATCACATTTGCTCAATAAAACTTCTTCACACAAATTTCTAGAAATAACACAACATATACCAAAAATATGTAAGATATGAGAAAACAATCATATCTCTATTTTTTTAGGTTTTTAACTAATCTTTGATATTCTTGTCCCGGTTGGTGAGAGTAAAAAATATCACTAGTTAAATAGAGTTGTATACTCATTTAATAATGGACACCACTATTAACAACTTACTATTCGATCAAAATAAGAAAACAAAATCTCTTATTTTATGAGCTAGACCCACGGTTTCAATAATCATAGATTTAATCCTAGTAGTCACCGTAGGGGTGAGTCTAGTAGAATTTAACCTATAATTATCTATCTTTCGAAATCTAACCTTGTCAAAATAACTAATGAACACCTTTCGTAGGGAGACGGATCAAAGCGTCTCGAGGCCCCATTAAGCTATTGACTATGTTAAACCAACGGTGGAGATCAAATATAATTCTTAAAATAAGCTCATTATAAAATTAAATAAAATAGTATTTTTATTATTTATTTTTTAGAAAATTAATGACTATGGTTTTCCAAAAAAAATAATCAGATTAAATTTTTAAAATCAAAGTCCTATAATTTCTTATTAATTCTAAAGTGTCACATTGAAACAAATTAAATTAATTTAGAATTAATTTGTTGCTAATCAATATTTAGGTTTAACTAATATAATGAACCTATACAATTAAATCCAACTCAGGTAAATGGGCCTTAACAATTGGGCTTGTATCGAGGAGGGCTGGGTCCAGTATGTCGTTCCCACTACAAAGGCCCCTTATCTTCCATACAAGGTCCAAAAGACAGGAATTTAAACCTTCGTTTTATTAATTGTTATTAATTGATTAGGCCTGCTATAATCATGCAAAGCAAATGAGCCTTCACAAGTGGAATCACCCACAAGAGAGGAATTTAAACTTTACATTTTCTAATGGGCCCAAATAAAACCTATCATTCTATGAATATTTTATTTGGCAAAATACCATATATCTAAGTGGAAATTACATTTTATATGGACTTTTAATTGATATTTTCAAAAATATGGCTTTTTTTTCATCTTAACTTTTGTATGGCTTTTTATACTTTTTTATCACTTTTGTGGTTTTTTTTCCCATATTTTTGTTAAGATGTCTTTATTATGCCATATGTTGTTTCTAATGATAATTTTTTAATTCCAGGGGTAGTTAGGTAATTTTATTTTATGTAATTTTTTAAAATTTTACATAGGTAGTTTTTTTACTTTACCTTTTCCGATCAGTTGTTTCCCCTTTGTTTCCCGAGCGTTATTTCTTTTTTTTTCAGTTGGTTGCATGCGGTTTGAGTTTGGTGTTCGGGGTTTGTTGATGAGTATTTTGGTGTGATTGGAGTCGTTTTCGGTCATCGTAGTTGTTGTTTAGGAGTTTGGTCGTCTGGATTTTTCAGAAATTTTGGTGAACTGTCTTGATTGTTGTCGGAATGCGCCGATCTCCTCGAACTCCGACGGTTCCTGCCGACAATGCAGGAGCTAACGTTAAGGTATCGTGTTTCTTTCAGTGTTTTGGTTTGGTTGTTAGTTTGATTTTTGTTTTTTTGAGTTGGAATCGAATATTATTTGTATGTTGTTTTCATTGTTCATTTTTTCAATTTTTGAATTTATGTTTATGTTTTTTAAGGGAGGTAATGTTGGTTCTTCATCAACAAGTGTTGATGGCGGTTTGCGTTCTTCCCCTCAAGTTAAGGGTTCTTCAAGGATCAAGAGAACTGCTGCTGGGACAAAGAAAGATCGTCAGAGTAGAGTAAAGGTACCTAGTTACCTTGATTTGTTTTTTCCTATGTGTATTTATATGTTTTTCCTTTTTGCTGCATGTTTCCCTTGAGGGAAATCTTATATGATATTTGTAATTCCCACATATATGATTAATATCATATGCCTTCATCTTTATATTAGATTATGATGAAACTGGCTCTGACTTGCTGTAACTTCAAGTTTAGAGCATGTTTTTATATATATATATATATATATAAATATCTTAATGTGTGTTTGTGTGTGGTTTTGTCAATTAAATAATGATAAAACTTGCTCATACTCCTTGTCGTATACTACTGATTTCATTCATGTCCAGTTCGACATTTAACAAAGTTCAAAGTAACTAGGTAACTAGAAAAACATACATATAAAACAAAGTTCAAAGTAACTAGGTAACTAGAAAAACATACATATAAAACAAAGTTCAAAGTGCATTCTAGAGGTATTGTTTTCTGTTTGTGGTGCTTTGTTTCTTTGATATGGTTTAAGTGTATGATTATGTTTAGTTTTTTTTGTCATGTGTTCTCATGTGGTCCCTAGTTTTTTTCAATTGATTTACTTTTATCATTTGTTGTTATTTTAATGTTTTTAAGTTTCCCTGTTATCTATGTTATGCCCTTACTGTTTCTTTTTTTATTATTTTTTTTGGCTTTTTTAGGTTCCTAGTTAGTTGTTGATGTTTAGTGTTTTTTTTTTTAAAGTTAATAGTTTATATGTGTTTGGCCTTGCTTTTCTTTCTGTGGTTCCTGTTTACTTTTTATGGTTTAATCGTATTATTATGTTTCTTAAGTTTTAGTGTCTTGTAATGTGTTATCATGTGGTCCCTAGTTTCTTTTGTGTTGATTTTATTGTATAATTTTTGTTTAGTTTAATGTTAGCTTTTCATTTTTCTGTATGTTTTCTACTTTTCTTTTTATTTTATTTTTTATATTTTTTTGTTGGATTTTTAGGTACCGAGTTAGTTGTTTACATTTATTGTTTTATAATAGGTACCTAGTTACCTTGTTTGTTTTCCCCCCTTCATATTATTCATAGTTTCTTTATTCTGTTTACTGTTATTTTATAATAGGTACCTAGTTACCTTGTTTGTTTTCCCCCCTTCATATTATTCATAGTTTCTTTATTCTGTTTACTGTTATTTTATAATAGGTACCTCGTTACCTTGTTTGTTTTCCCCCCTTCATATTATTCATAGTTTCTTTATTCTGTTTACTGTTATTTTATAATAGGTACCTAGTTACCTTGTTTGTTTTCCCCCCTTCATATTATTCATAGTTTGTTTATTCTGTTTACTGTTATTTTATAATAGGTACCTAGTTACCTTGTTTGTTTTCCCCCCTTCATATTATTCATAGTTTCTTTATTCTGTTTACTGTTATGTTATCAGTGTGTAATTGATTCTCATGTTTGTTTTTAGGATGCGCATTTCAGAATTAAACCTGACAGGCGTTTTGGAAGTAAAGTCCAACAGTGGAATAAGCCGTCTGTTATTAGTGAGATTAAGGCAGTTTTAAGTTCGAAACAAAAAGCAATGTTTCGAAGAACTCCTTTTGGTCACTTTTTGGATATGCCTGATATTACATTTCAGGCACAGTTATTTCATAGTGTTTTGCTTCGGGAGGTTTATCAAAAAAATGAAGAATCCGAGTTTTGGTTTAACTTGGGTGGCACATTAGTTAGGTTCTCAATCAGTGAGTTTGCCCTGATTACTGGTTTGAAATGTGTGGGCAGTGTTGACTTTGGGATGTTCAAAGAGGTTGATTTAGGGCTTAGGAAATCTCTTTTTCCGTTGTACGAAGGTAAACCCAGGAAGGAAGAAAAGCTTAGGAAAGAGGAGGTTGCATGTGCATTCAATGATAAAAACTTGAAGAAGAAAGGTGACGAGGTTGTCGTTAAGTTGGCTATTGTTCATTTGTTAGCCAATTTTTTGTTCGGGACACAAACTGAGACTCGCGTTGACAACTCATTCTTTGCCATGGTTGATTCCAATTTTGCTGAGATGAAGAAGTTTGCTTTTGGGAAAGTGTTGTGGCAAAGAACTAGATGTGTGATGCGGGCAGTTTTGAAAGATAGGAATGCCATGTATGATTGTGTTCCTAGGAAAGCTGATGGATCACTGGATAACTATAGTTATAAGTGCTATGGTTTCCCTATTGCTTTCCTTATATGGATATATGAGACAATTCCCTCTTGTTCTCAAGCTTTGTGTAGACGGGTTAATTGTTTGTTTCCAAGGATTCTGAATTGGACAAGCAGGGGAAGTGTGTCATATCAGTATTTGGTTGATAACGTTCTGTTGGAGGAAGAGGTATTGATATTGTTTTATTTTTTCAATGTTTCTTTTCTTTTTGTCGTTTTCTTTCTATTTTTTATTATGTTTGTTTTATAGTTGGGTAACTAGTTACTTTGTCTCATTTATTTTTGTGTTGCCTGTTTTTTTTTTTAAAAAATTGATTCTTGCAGTATGATGTTAATGTCATAATGCCTACTACTGAAGAATTGAGACTGCCTATTCTGAGAGGGTTGTCTTTTGAAAGCAAGTTTTCGCCGACAGATCCACCCGATGACGATGCTACTAGTTCCTCAGATATGCATCAGGATCTTATTGCCATTCAATCAAAGTTGGTTGAAGTGCAAGATTCGCAGAAGTCTATATTGATTGCAATTTCTGAATTGAAGGCAGCATTTGCATCTGATTTTGCTTCTGTTATATCTTTGTTGGATGGTATTAAGGCATCTATGGCAGCTGGTAATCATAATGTTGGTGGAGAGTTTGAAGATCCTATGCATGCTGAGGCTTCTTCGGAGGTAACTGGTTTCTGTTGTGGTGTGTGTTTCCCTTTTATGATGTCTATTTTGGTTCTATTTTGTTTAAAAATTGCTGGTTTTTGTATTTTTTAGGATTTTTTTGATGGTCATTCCTCTGGGGGTTACCAAAATGTTGATATTGGTGAGGAGTTGGGGGCTGATTTGGAGCATTCCGTTCAGATTGCTTCACAATTTTTTTCTACTGTTAAAGTAAGATCTTATTTTCGTTTTTTTTGTTTAAGCAATTGGTTTTTTTCCTCTGTGTTTTCTTGTTTGTAATGTAGTATTGGTTGTATATTTTTATTTCTTTTTTCAGGAGCCAATTAAGGTTGACTCAAGTGTATGCTCAAGTCCTCAAACTCCCACATTTCATGTGTCTAATGCAATATGGAGAGTTATTAATGATTCAGTTGAGAGGCCACTTAAAGAGAGTAGTTCTTTGGAGGATAAAAGTAAGTGGTCAATTGTGAAGTATGATGATGCACAAGCAGTTGATACTGGACTGATTTTGGGAAGGAAAAGGCAAGCGAAGCCAAGCGCTGTTGTAAAATCTCCTTTCTTAACAAAATTTGGATCTTCTGAAGTTGGAGTGAAACAAAAAAGAAAGAGGACGATATTGGATAATATTTGTCCCTTTTCCAATGACCTTGGTGATAATCACACTAAAGAACAACTGTCTGAGTTTGATTCCTGGATTAATCATGGTTTGAAGAAAAGGAACAAGTATGTATAACCATTATTTGTTTTAAAGTTTGTTATATGTGTAATATGTATGATTAATTTGTTAAGCTTTTTATTTTGTTTTTTAATGTATTTTTCAGGTTTAAAAAATATGATGATAATTCTGTGGAGCCACCAATTAATTTCACTTTTGTTCATATTTCTGAGAAGGCTTGGTTTCATAGCCTTTATTTCTCTGGGCAATTCGTTGACTCATCGGTGAGATTCTCGCTTTTTTAATTTATCTGGTTTTTCATGTTGGAGTTCTTTTTTTTTCTCTTTTTTTTTTTACAAGGTAATAAGTCTGGTGATCTATTTTATGTTATATATTATGATGTTATTGGGTACCCAGTTACCTTACTGTTTGCTTTGTTGTAGTTCATTGGGTAACTAGTTACCCAAATCATAGTAGATTTGTTTCTACCCATATCATTTTATAATCATGTATTTTATTTATTATGCAGCATATTGATGTGATGATGTATTACTTGAGGAGAAAGGTTAAATTGTCTACAGATTTGAAGAGAAGAGTATCTACGACTGACACTTGTTTTGGGCAAAACATAGTGTTTATGTATGAAGATTTTAAGAAAAAAGGTAGTGGCGCATTTAAAATAGATGAGAGATGCGTTGCTTTGAAGATAATGAAGGGGGAATCCATGTTTTGTGCAACTCATTGGAATTTGCTTGATGATGTTGTCATGCCTGTTAATGTGAATGGTCTTATGCACTGGATTTTGTTGCACTTTAATGTACAGCAGAGATCTCTTACGGTGTATGATTCAATGTCTGGTGCAAAGCATGAAAATCAGACTTTACCTGTCGTTGAGGCATTTGCTGTTTTGATTCCTCTTCTTCTGGAGATGATTGATTTCTATGTTCGTAAAGATATTCATCTTGATGTTAGCCCGTATGATGTGGTAGAGAATGAGGCTTTGAAGTTGAGCATTGCTAAAGGCATTCCTCAACAAACTGATTGGTTAGTTTGTTTATTTGATTTTAGTTTTTTTTTTTTTTTTGTGTTCTGTTTTGTTTATATGTTCTTAGTTGTTTTTTTTTTCTTTTTCTTTTTTCTATTATGCAGTGATTGTGGTGTGTTCTATACTTATTTTGCTGAGCAAATAATTCTTGGGAAGGAGAATGAGATGCCTAAAAATATTGATGTTCGCCTCCTTCGTAAAGACATTGCTGTCAGCTTGTACTATCATGGAAAGAACAAAGAACTTGAGGGATACTTAACTAGCGATGAGTTCACTGAGAAGCTTCTGGAGAGGAGACAGAAAAGAATGAAAATTGCTGCATAGGCTTTTAGTGATATTATATTTCTTTTGGTTTTTTAATCTTTTCTACAACTGTAATTAAATGGTGAATCAATTTCTAGTTTAACAGTTAGCTTTTTTAATTTTCTTCTTATGTAAAACATTGGGATTCTTAAGGTCATTTTATATATACATATTAGTATATCGTTTTGTTAATTCTTTTGCTGTTAGCTTTTTGGAAGAATGATTTAGAGGGTAACCAGGTACCCAGGTTGTTTATTTTCTAACATACCAAGGGTAACTGGTTACTTAATTGTTTTCTTTTTAATTTTTTCCCCATTGGTTTGTTGTTTGTTAATTACATTTATTAATATATATTTTAGATAACCCTTTAAATCAGGTAGCTAGTTTTCTGTTTGTTTTTGTATTTTTTTCCACTGTTTTATGGAATAACTTGAGGGAAACTAATTCCTAGTTGGTTTGTTTAACTAATTTTAATGGTGATATTGGAGGGTAACTAGGTACTCAGGCTGTTTGTTTCATAATATACCGAGGGTAACTGGTTACTTAAGTGTTTTATTTTTATTTTTCCCCTAAGCTTGTCTTTTTTAATAGTTATGCAAACAGTTTATTATATTAATATTAAAGTAACTTTAATATTATATATATATGAGTTTGTGATAGAAGAAAGTAAAGGGTTTAATTCTTTTTTTCTTTTTTTTGGCTTTGAGATTGTTATAGTGGGGTAATTTACCTTGTATTGAAACTTCAGGGTAACCAGTTACCTATATCGTTGTTTTTGTTGTTAGTGATTGTAGCATTGAAAAATAGAAGCAAACAAATCCAAGAAATTATTTTGAAAGGATTTTATAAGTTTGCATAACCAATCAATGTGTTTTATTTTGAAACAATCTTATTAAAATTCTGAATGATACTTGATGAATATGAAAGTATCTCTTTCAATGAGGAAAGCTATGAAAGGTTTGTTTTTCTGTAGAATGTGAATCTATGTCTTTGGCTTTTTCTGTTTATTTGGCTTCTGAAATGGAGGATTCCTGCAAGTCTTCCTGTTATGTCCTGGTTGTGCACATTTCCCACAGGTGATTATTACGTTATTTTCCCCTCTTGATCTTATTCGTTTCTTTCTTGGTCTTCCTGTAGGGATTGTTGAATTTGGAGGCAGCACTAGTATGTCCAAGTGTTGTGGGAGATTCCATTCATCTTTATGGGGCAAAGGATGAACATTTTCTTGATACAATGCTTTCAACGTTTCTGTTCTGTAGAATTTTGCACAATAATCATAGACACTCAAGTTTCTTTTTGCAATGACAGCTACTGCATGGCCACAAGGTATTTCATCTTCTTGGAACCTATTGCAAGTGCATGTTCTATTATGTATATTTACTGTGAAATTTATCCCCTTTTGATCACGAACTTGGTATTCTATTGTGTTGAAAGGCAAGACCTAAAAATAGTTTGTCATGAATTAGAATCAGATAATAAACATTTTAAGTAGACTTAAGATTTAAAGTAACTAGTTATGCTTCTGTGTAAAAAAAAATTCATGTTCTTATGGAAGGTAACTGGTTACCATCAATTGACAGTGTAAGGATTTGTAAGAATATGTTTAGTTGCATACCTCATACTTCATTTTTGAAACAATGTCATGTCTCAATTCATTTTCTGTTGCTGTAGAGACTTTTGTGAATGTTCCATTTGCATTATTTGAGTTGTTCCAAACCCACTTTTGAACCAAACTTCTAAGGCATTCAACCAAGATATCAATGGGGAGATTTCTTGCAGCTTTTAGTGCAGCGTTGAGTGATTCTGCGATGTTGGATGTCATCATGGTGTATCTTTTTGTTGGCGAGTATGATCTTGCCCAAGTTTCATACTTGGCTTTTTCTAAATAGGGCCTAATGCGTCTATCAATTCTATCAAGGCCTTTCATGTAGTTTTCACATTCTGTCTGTGTGTATGCTTTTGCTGCTGCAATGAATTTCATTTGTAGTTCTTCTCCATGGCTCCCATACTTGCCTTTCAAATTATTGAGTAAGTGAAACATGCAAGCTCCATGGAAAGCATTTGGGTACACCATATGTACTGCATTGTCTATGCTCTTATGTCTGTCAGAAACTATAGCCAATCCTATGTAGTACACATATTTTAATATAAAAAAACAAAAACCAAGTATTTTTCAAATTTTTTTTTTTATTATTATTTTAGTGAAGGTAACCAGTTACTTTGGTCATATTCTAAAAGAAATAGCATGTATTTGTGTATTTTGTTTTGGTAAAATGTTCCTGTTTGTTTGTAAACAAGAATATATCGTTGAAGCTATCATACCTTCGGGTTCTCCATAGGTTTCTCGCAGTTTGGAGAAGAACCATAGCCATGAGTTATCATTTTCGGAGTCTGCTATTCCAAAAGCCAACACGAAAATGTTGTTGTTTGAATCTAACGTTGATGCTGAAAACAGGGTACCACCATGTGCATTTTTCAAAAAAGTTCCATCAACAACAATTATAGGCCTCAAGTATCTCCAACCCTTGATTGAGTTAGAGAAAGCTATGTATAGGTATTTGAATCTATCTTCCTTGTCTGTGAGTAGGTGTGCTATTGTTCCTGGATTTGCTTTTTTCAACATGTAAAGATATATTGGCAACTTCTGATATGAATCATCGGGGTTCCCTCTTACTAGACGCAAAGCTTTCTCTCTTGATCTCCATGCTTTTGTGTATCCCATAGTTACTCCAAAGTCATCATTCATATCATTCATGATGTCATTTGGAGTGTAATTTCTTTTGATTGACTTGTACTTATTCTTTATTAATTCCCCAACTACGATGCTTTTTGCTTGCCTATGGTCTTCCAAAACAATTTCAACAGAGCAAGTGTGATTTGGATTGCATTTCCGTACCTTGAATAAATCTTGATTTCTGTACTTAGATGCTCTCACCAACCAGTTGCATTTTTCATCTGCGCAAGTAACTAGGTACTCTCTAGGTTCTGATCTTTTTGTTTTGAACTGGAAGTTATGCAGCATTGCATAGTAGCTAAGGGCTGATTTGACTGTGTTCTTATCCTTGTAAATTTGTCATTGCTCTATTGTGTTCACTCTGTAATCAGATATTACTAGTTGGATTTCATCCAACTTCTTTTTTCTTTTTGTATTGTCCTCAATTATGAAATCAGCTACTTCTTCAGCAAAATGGGGTATGTATGACACATTTATGCCCTCATTTGTTGTGCTTGACATTCCTTCTTCAAGTAACATTTGTTCATTGATGGAAGCTTGATTTGCTTGCATTAATAATGTCCCCACCTCCATTTCTTCTGCTGTAGCTTTCTGATTTGCTAGTAGAAGAAGGCCATTTTCATTGTTTGATTCTTGAATTATAGTGACACACAATGGTAAGTCTGTTATTTTAGTAGCAACTTTTTTCTTTATTTCCAGGAAGAACAACACTGAATTGTCTGTTACAACCTTCATTGGTGGTGTTCCTTTTTCTACTTGATAAGAAACTTCAATAGTTGCTGTTTTTTCCTTTATCTCCTTTTTTATCAGATTCACCAAGTTGTCAAGAGAACAATTTGGTGGTATTAATATCCCAGACATTGTGTATCCTTGGTACTCGTTGTTTTCATTCCAATTGCCTCCATATTGAACCAAAGAAGTAATATTGTCCATATCTGTAAAATTTGGCAATTTTTTAAGCAGTTAGTTGGTTCTAAATGGGCTAGGTAACTGGTTAACTTAATATTTAATCACATATTATCCTGAAGCATTTAGCTTTTGTAGGGTAACTGGTCACACTTAGTTTTATATATTTTATGTTTTTCAAATTAGTTATATATATTGATTGTTGTTGCAGGGTAACTTGTTACACTTAGTTTTACACATTGTTTGTTTTTTTTTTTTTTGCAGGGTAACTGGTTACCTTAATAATGAATCATATATTGCTTATTTTTACCCTTAGTTTTATATAGTTGTAATTTCCTCTTAGTTTTATTTATTTTCTGTTTTTCAGGGTAACTGGTTACCCTATTGTTACTGATTGTTTTTGTAGTAAATCTTCCCAGATACATCAAATAATTTTTCAGAGTTCTTGTTTCTTGCCTATTTTTTTTTTTGGTTAATGAATGTAGAAAAACCAGTGGGAAGGTAACTGGTTCCCTTAATCTGTAATTGCATACCGTACTGAAACATTTGAGTTGAATTTATTGCATGTTATTCCAAGTAACTGGTTGTCGTAATGTTTCTGAATGTTTCTTGTTTTTTTTCTGGTTAATCAATGTATACAAACCAGTCTTCGCTATTTTTTTTCTATTTTTTAGTTTATAAATTGTTTTTGTTTCCAGCAAGCACATTTGATCATGATCATTTTTATTATAATCAAGATAATAGTTGCAAATAATATAGTAGATTGAACATAGTTTGCAAAAAAAAAAAAATGACAGCAGAACAGAGTTGACAGAGGAAATGGTTTCTTGCTAACCTTGTTTTCTTGATCGTGTAGTGGATATGCAGGACGCCGGAATCTTCAAAGATTGCAGCTGGTTTGATTGGAAGAATGTTGGAATTTTTTTGATTTCTGCAGAAAGGGACCATTTGTTTAGTGATCAGATTTTTCTTGCATTTTTTTGTCAGAAGATGGGGTCAAACCTTTGCTAGAGTTGGTCGATTGGTGTGGTGATCGCCGGTGATCGCCGGAGATACTACTCGTTGCCGGAGAAGGAAGCTATCACCGGAGAATTGCTTGCCGGAGATGGAAGAAATAGTAACGTGTTTTTTTGATCATGTTTCACGCATGAGCAAATGAGCAGAGGAGAGGAGGATTGAATAAAAATGAGCAGGGTAATTACATGTGTACCCCTGATTTGTGCTGATGTGTTGTTGTTTAAATTTCAATTATGGCATATACTTATTTTTCCCATATTCTAAGTTTTCCTTGTATAAAATCTTCCATACATATTATAAAAAGATTTATTCCCATATTTTTGCACAATTATGGCTAAAAAGCCATATTTATGAAAATTTCCCTATATCTAACAAACATATGGGCCACTATATGCATCCAAGCTCAATTGAAAAAATACCATATATAGTGCAAACAGGCATGTTATAATTGGATGGGCCTAATCATGTTACTATATGAGCAATTCTATGAATTTATGCAAAAATACCACAATTAATTTCATTTGCAAAAATACCACAATTAATTATCTAGAATTTTCAAAAAAATTCAAATTAATTAAATTTTTCCAAAAAATAAGTCAATTTAAATGAAATTTATCAACAACTAACAATAGTTAATTTAAATTTCATTTATCAACAATCAACTTGGTTTAGGTTAATTTGAAAAAAATATATTAATTTAATTTAAATAGGATTTATCAACAATTAACCAAAGTTAATTTAAATCCCATTAAAAAATATTTTATTAATTGGCTGAAAAAAATGATATTTTCAAAATTTAACCAATTTTAAATTTTAAAATCAATATCTTAACTATTTTCCAAAATATCTTGTGTTGTTACAACTATTATCAAATATTTTAACCATTAAAAAATAAATAAAATATAAATAGTTATAACAATCCTAAAATATCTCAAAATAGTTAAACAAATTCAAATATCCATAAAAATATCTAACTAACAATATTCAAATTTCAAATAATTCAAATATTAAAAACTATAGAATAAAAAGATATTTATATTTTCGTATAAAGATTTAATAAAAAAAAATCAAGAAATTAAATGAAAATATCTTAAATTAGAGGTGTAAATGTGGGTCGGCCCGGCCCACATTTTCGTGCCTCCGATAAATTTGGGCCGGGCCTGGCCCATATTATTTTCGTGCCGAGCCGGCCCATTTTTTAAAGAGTAGGCCCAGCACGGCCCATGTCGTAACGTGCTCGTGCCGTGTCGGGCCGGCCCACTTTCCTTATTCGGGCCCAAATTTGGGCCCACTTTATTTTTGCCAAAAAATGTGAGGATGGAGAATTGAACCCTCCACCTCCTCTTTAACCATCAATGGACTTACCACCAAACCAAATACATTTCTTTGTTTAAATTATAATTTTAGATATTTTTATATACTTTTTAACACTATTTTACACAAAATTATATAAAAAATAATTATTAGAATTTTAATACCTACTAATAAATGCTAAAAAATTTAACTCACAAATCTTAAAATAAATTAATATAATTATAAAAATATAGACATTGAGAAAATAAGATTTTTATTATCATTGTAATTTATTAATAATTGATAAATAAAAATTTATTATGATTATTAATGTCAAAATATCGGGCTTTTTATCGTGTCGTGCTTTCGGGCTAGTTTGTTCGTGCTTTCGTGTTGTTCCTTCGGGCTTGTCGTGCCGTGCCATGCCAATTTTCAATTCGTGTCGTGCCTGGCCCAGGCCCATATTTTTTCGTGTCGTGTCGTGCTCGTGCCGGTTTCGTGTCGTGCTAGAAAGCCCGGCCCATATTTACAGCTCTATCTTAAATATCTGATATTATAATTCTAATATTTTAATATATTAAAAGATTTAAAATTAAGTTGTTAGTCTATTTTTAAATTTAAATTTGAATCTTTGTAGAAAATATTTAATTATTTAAATCTCAACTAACAAAAATATCTTATTTAAAAAAAAAATTAAATACATAAAAATTTTGATATTTTTGGCTTTGATTATAAATAATAAATATCCATAATTTTAATTTTCTTTAATTAAAAAAAGAAAAATGGATGAATAGTACCTGTGGGTACTGTTCACGGTGGCTGGTGCGCACGGGCGTGCGCGGGTGGCGCGCGGGCTTGCGCGTACGCATGGGGAGCCAAGCCAAATTTTTTTTTTTAGCAATTTTTCAAACCAAAACCATTTTCTAATTAATTTTTAACATGTTTTACACAAAATAAAGCATATATAAAAATTAATAGCATAGAAAACACAACAAAATAACCTAAAAATTGCTAAAATTCACATAAAATCAATATGCTTCATAAAAACATGAAAAGCATCCAATTATTCAAACATATCAAATAATCCAATATTAAACATGTTCATGTATGATAAAAAAGATTACCAAAGGCTCTGAGGCCAGTTGTTAGATTATCTTATACAGGATCTTTATCTATTTTCATGTATATCTAATATTAAACAAATTAATACGAGATAGCCTAAAACATGCTTCTAAAATTGAATTCAAAGAGAAACAATGAATAGAATACTTACAGTATACGCAACGGAATTAAAGAGTCATTCATTCAGTTTCTCTAACTCTTGTATCCTCTCTGTCGTAGAGTATTATCAAGAAACTGAACCGATCTTCTATTCTCTTCACAGTCTTCCAATGTATTCTTAGAATCACCTAGAATAGTGTGGACAATTCTTAACACATGAGATAGATACAGAGAAGAAGAAGAGAAAATAATCAAAGAGGCTTAGAAAAGGACTTGTGTTTAGAGAGAATCTAAAACTATCAGAAAACCAGTGATTAAACTTTTGTTTTGACTTCTCTCTAAGCACTCCTTTTATAGACTCAATTAGGTCATTTCATTTAATTAAAAAATCAATAAAATAATAGTCATTTTAAAGCCCTAGGTCAAAATTATCATGGGCTTTAGGCCCGTGAAATTTTCCATTTGACTATAAGCCCATTGGACTTAAAATCAAGGCCTGTATTATTTTCTATTGATTTAATTAATTAAATAATTATTTAAATCCTTTATCAAATTAATTATTTATAATTTGAACCTTTGATTTAAATTTATTTATTAATTTAGATACCAATTTATCTTAATTAATAAATCTGTCATAATTTCTCTTTTCTTCTCAAAATTACACAACTCTGTGAAACTATCAAAAATTGAGCTGGTCAACTTTGATAATTCTAATTGATAATTAAATCAATTAATTGAGACTATCTAGATGATTTTATCCAAGGTACAATGGGGACCATGGGCCTATGTGTTGACGCGGTTCTTCGCCAACAGGTAATTAAGAGAAGAAGAGAAAGGGATTAGTACTGAAAGTAGAACCGTCACAGATATGAAATCTTATAGGATGAACTAGGTGACTCGAGACACTTTTTTTTTAAGTGGTTCGAAGGTTAAAATCCTTCTATTCCACTAGTCAATATTATTGATATCTTCTGGGTATTTGGTTTACAAAGTATATAGTTCTTCAAAGACTATTTTTCCCAACCCCTATCAACTCCCAGGGTCTCCATATTTATAGGAGAAGGCACCTGGAAGTTGGTAGGGAGGTCATCCCGTGACCTTACCATTTGTCATATCAACTCTGTGACATTCATGATTAATTCCTAAACCTGACACATAAGTGTGGTCTAATCAGCATGGAAGGAGATAATGGACCGCACGGCCCAATCCAGATGTGGGTGTCTGATACGCACGTTCTTGCTGCGTGTCCGAGAAGTCAAGGGGATATCGGACACGTGATGTCAGATATATGCACGTTTATCTTGCGTGTGTTGACTTCGTAGAGGGTCAGAGCTTCACGGGCAGCTCGTGCCATGAGAAGCTCGTAATACAAGCTTCTCCCCTGATCTGACCTTCGGCCTTCTGATTCTGGGCAATTTGGGCGAGCTAATATCCTCGGTCTGTGGGCGCCTCGGACTAAACTTGATTAATCCGAGGCACGACCTTCTAATCAGCCCATGGGAAAACCAGGGCGTACATCTGCCCCCCAAGCTCATGCTCGTGGTACGTGATGTCATATATAGGAGACCACAGTAGGGGCTTTCAGACTTTCCCCACAACCCTTCACATTCCATTCTTTTCGCAGGCGTCTGACACGTGGAACGTCGTGGGTGGCGACGGTACGTTTTACGAGAACCGCATTTAATGGCCTAGCCTATTGCCCAGCCGTCGCTTCATGTTTCGAGTGGAAGGCCTCGGATCCCTCACTAGGGTCACCCAAGGGTCTTCTACACGTGATCCTTTCCTGGTATAAAAGGGGGTGGCCACCCTACGCACGGGCCACCCTTTCATTCAAAAAAATCTCAAATTTCCTTCTTCTTTCTCTGACCTTCCGAAGAACGAAACCCTCATCTCTGCTGCCCTCACTCTCCTTGTTCAGGAAGCTTAGGCGCACAAGTTTCTCTAAAGCTTTGGAGGCCACTGCACCGACGAAGCCCCCACCAACGTAACACTCTCGCTCATCACCCAGCAATACACTGTAAGTTTTCTAACCCTGTCCGTTTTGAAAATATGCTACTGTAGCTTAGGTAAGAAAATTTTTACTGTAGTCGCATGCATGGGGTTTCTGGGTTGCGTGGATATGGAGGGTGACAGCCCTTTTTAGACTAGGGCACTCTTATTGTAGGAAATTGCCTTGGGGCATGGGTTTCAAAATGCTCCTTCAGGAACCATTTCTGGGTAGGATCTTTAGGAATTTTGGGTGCAAAACCGGGTAGCTTAGGGAATACGCCTCAAAAGCGGTTTTGCAACGTTCTGCCTGCTGAAACTTTCCCCCCAAGGCAAGTTTTTACTCTGAACCCCCTGACACACGAATTCCGAGTAATCGGGGATCTTTTAAGGGCATAGGCGTGTGTTCATTGTACCGCGTGGTTCCACTCTCCCCGGGCTGGGCTTACCTCAGCTCGTGTAACGAATAATTGCTTCGTCCTCCTGCTTGGGTCGCCTTTTCTAAAGTATTTCTTTTGTTCGATAGGCGACCAGATGGCCCCGAAGAGGAATCTGCCCCAGAAGAACGTGGGAAGCTCGGCCTCCCAGAAAGAGAAAGGAAAGGCGGTGGTGCCTAGCTCGTCGATTCCCCACTTTGGGCCGGCCGTGGAAAAACAGGTCGAGGCTGCCCCCGACACGTTTTTCAAGGTGGAGAGAATCGTCTCGAAGATAACCGATCAGGCAAAGATCACCAAAATCTTCATCAACCACAACATTCCCCTGGGGAGGGCCTCCGTAATTGCCCGACCTGCTGCGGAGGGTGAGCGGAGCTGCACGCCGCTCGACGAGTCGTTCGCGGCCTGGAGCGGTGAACACTTCAAGGCAGGGGCCTTCCTCCCTCCCCCTGGATCAGTACTTCGCTGATTTCCTGAATTATGTGGGGTTGGCCCCATTTCAGCTCCCTCCCAACTCCTACCGTCTGCTGACGGGATTGAGGTATTTATTTCAGAGGCATGAGTGGGAGGTCCCCACTCCTGCCGACATACTATACTTCTTTTGCCTCAAAGCCAGCCCGGACCAGCGGGGGCGAGGCGACGGGTTCTATTACTTAACCCGTTTCCCTAATACGGCGGCGGTCATCGAGCTGCCAAGCCACCCGAATGACTTCAAGGACCAGTTCTTCATGTCAACTGGGTTCCGCAACTGCGATCATCATTACTTTAATCGCCCTCGTAAGTGATCCTTGACCTTAGCCCGCCTTTTAAGGGTTATTTTGTTTTAGCTCCTCCCTTATTCCACTTCTGATTTCACCCAATCTTGCAGCCATCTACGCGAGGACCAAAAAATCTGCGACCCTCGGGGGTCAATACGAAACACTGGCGAGCTTGCCCCCCAGTGAGAAAGACTATCGCGCGCTCGTGACGGACGAGACGATGGTATACTGCAAGCTGATTTTCCCAAATCAGACTTTGAACTTGAAGAGGCCCCGGGGGCCGCCCCCAGCTCGCGACAACCGACCGACCGTCGTGGAGGAGATTGCCGACGACGAAGGTGAGGAGGAGGGCGACGAGGTTCCTCTCGTGATGAACAGGAAGAGGACCTTGGAGGTCGCCCAGAGGATGGGCGAGGAGAGGGTCCAATCCGGAGCAGCCGCGGGTCCTTTCGGCCAAGGTAACCCTTACTTATTTAAGAATGTAGATAGGGCCACTGCAGACCCCCGGCTGGTTAGGTTCAATCCTAGGCAGATCGTCCATCGTCACGGGAGGGACTCGGACCTAGATACGCTCCTCCTCCATTGTGTTGACCGGCTCGTGCTGGATCACCAAGAGAGTCGGCTTAGGGGAACCGTAGTAGTAGATAACACCCTATCTTTTAGGTCGATCCTTTTTGAGGAGTATGGGACCAACTTACGCACATGGCCATCACTTCAGAGGGGTACCTATGCTCCGGGGCTTAGGCAGTATGTAGAGGAATCCAGCCCCGAGTCAGAACCGAACCTAGAACCTGCGCCAGTTCGTGAGATAATCGCCTTAGGTTCTTCCAGCTCGGGGGGTAGGGCTCCCTTAGCATTCATTTACTTGTTGCCTTTAAACTTTCGCTTCTATTTCTGTATTTTTATAAATTTAGTTCGGGTTAACCGTTATTTATATCCCGAGCTCTTTAAAGAAGAACCACGGTCAATACATTTTAGTTATCTTCTAAGTTTTATGACCTGGTTAAAACCAGGAACTTATTTTGAAAACTTAGTTCGCGTCAACTTTGATCCATATCCCGAGCTCTTTAAAGAAGAACCACGGTCAATAAATTTTAGTTAACTTCTAAGTTTTATGACCTGGTTAAAACCAGGAACTTATTTTGAAAACTTAGTTCGCATCAACTTTTATCCATATCCCGAGCTCTTTAAAGAAGAACCACGGTCAATAAATTTTAGTTAACATTTAAGTTTTATGACCTGGTTAAAACCAGGAACTTATTTTGAAAACTTAGTTCGCGTCAACTTTGATCCATATCCCGAGCTCTTTAAAGAAGAACCACGGTCAATAAATTTTAGTTAACTTCTAAGTTTTATGACCTGGTTAAAACCAGGAACTTATTTTGAAAACTTAGTTCGCGTCAACTTTTATCCATATCCCGAGCTCTTTAAAGAAGAACCACGGTCAATAAATTTTAGTTAACTTCTAAGTTTTATGACCTGGTTAAAACCAGGAACTTATTTTGAAAACTTAGTTCGCGTTAACTTTGATCCATATCCCGAGCTCTTTAAAGAAGAACCACGGTCAATAAATTTTAGTTAACTTTTAAGTTTTATGACCTGGTTAAAACCAGGAACTTATTTTGAAAACTTAGTTCGCGTCAACTTTTATCCATATCCCGAGCTCTTTAAAGAAGAACCACGGTCAATAAATTTTAGTTAACTTCTAAGTTTTATGACCTGGTTAAAACCAGGATAGGACTTAGTTCGTGTTAACCCTTATCCATAGATAAGAATCAACATCCAAGTCGTTAAGGAGACCTGGTTATATCCAGGTACCATATGCCCCCCAAGTAATTGGGAAAGGGTCTTTCGTGGTTACTTTAAAATCACACTTGCAAATAAAGAGAAACATTTGATTTTTATTTATACATAGAAAGTGGCCTTCCAGGCCTTACAAGTGGATCATTGATAGTATTTCTTTAGGTGGATGGCATTCCAAGTTCGCGGGATCGCCCCTCCATCAAGTCGAGCTAACTTATAAGCTCCCTCCTTGATGACTTCGATGACCTGGTATGGTCCTTCCCAGCTCGGTCCTAAAACCCCCTCTCTGGGATCTTTCCCGGCCAAGAAAATTCTTCTTAAGACCAGATCGCCGACGCTAAAGGCACGTTTTTTGACTTTAGTGTTGAAGTAGCGAGTGATCTTTTGGTTGTAATGGGCGAGTTGGAGTTGTGAATCTTCTCGCCTTTCATCGATAAGGTCTAGCGAATGACATAGGAGCTCATGGTTCCTATCTTGGTCGTAAGACTGGGCTCTATGCGACAGGACTTTAACTTCCACGGGGAGGACTGCTTCACTCCCAAAGGTTAGGGAGAAAGGAGTGTGACCCGTAGAAGTCTGATGCGAGGTCCGGTATGCCCACAGGACTTGGGGGAGCTGTTCTGGCCAGATCCCCTTTGCCTCATCCAGCCTTTTCTTGAGGCTTGCCTTTAGAGTTTTGTTGACAGCCTCGACCTGGCCGTTCGCCTGAGGATAGGCCACGGACGAGAAGCTTTTCACGATTCCGTGCCTTTCACAAAATTCGGTGAACAGGTCGCTGTCAAATTGAGTGCCGTTATCGGAGACGATCTTCTTAGGTAGGCCAAATCGACAGATGATGCTTTTAACCACGAAGTCTAGCACTTTTTTCGATGTTATTGTCGCCAACGGCTCTGCTTCGGCCCACTTGGTGAAGTAGTCAATGGCTACCATGGCGTAACGGACCCCGCCCTTTCCGGTGGGCAGGGCGCCTACTAAATCTATTCCCCAGACGGCGAATGGCCAAGGAGACGAAATCATTTTTAGCTCGATCGGAGGAGCTCGGGCAACCACAGCGAATCGCTGACATTTGTCACACCTTTTCACATATGAGATCGAGTCTTTGGACAAAGTCGGCCAATAATAACCTTGCCTGAGAACCTTTACGGCCAGGCTTTTCCCCCCAGTGTGGTCCCCGCAGAATCCTTCATGAACTTCCTGTAGGATGGCCTTCGCTTCACTTGGAAGAACGCACCGGAGGAGAGGTAGGGAATGCCCACGTCGGTATAACACTCCCTCGACTATCGTATATCTAGGAGCTTGATAAAGGACTCGCCGTGCGTCGTTACGCCCTTCGGGTAACTTGCCCTCGGCGAGATACTCAAGAATGGGAGTCATCCATGTCGGCCTAATGTCAATCATTTCAATCTCTGCCCGATCTCCTTCTATACTTGGTCTCTCCAAGAATTCTACAGGCACCAACCCCAGGGTTTCCGTCTCCCCCGAGGTGGCGAGTTTGGCGAGAGCATCTGCGTTGGCGTTCTGCTCCAGAGGTATCTGTTCGATCGACCCTCTCTCAAACGCAGACAGCTTGGACTTTACCTTTGCCAAATAGGCGGCCATCTTGGGTCCCCGCGCCTGGTATTCGCCCAGAACCTGATTCACCACGAGCTGGGAATCGCTGAAGCACTGGACAGAGCTCGCCTTTAGCTCATTAGCTACCCTAAGTCCAGCCAACAAAGCCTCGTACTCTGCCTCGTTGTTAAACGCCTTGAACCCGAACCTTAGCGCCGAGTGGAATCTATGTCCCTCGGGGGATATCAGAATGATTTCGACCCCGGAGCCGCTCTCGTTAGATGAACCATCAACGAAGATCTTCCACGACGAATGCGGGGAGGCGACCTGAGGTAAGTCTTCCGATGGATTCTCCTGGAATCCCGTGCATTCCGCCACGAAGTCGGCCAAGGCCTGACTTTTTATGGTAGTTCGGGGAGTATAGAAAATCTCGAACTGACTGAGTTCGACCGCCCACTTTAGCAAACGTCCCGATGCTTCAGGCTTTTGCAAAACCTGCCTTAAAGGCTGATCGGTCATGATGTGTACAGAGTGGGACTGGAAATACGGCCTGAGCTTTCGTGAGGCCGTGATTAGGCAGAACGCCAATTTTTCCATCACTGGGTATCTTGATTCAGCTCCGAGGAGTCTCTTGCTGATGTAGTAGACTGGTTTCTGACCCTGGTCCTCTTCTTGTACCAGCACGGCACTAGCTGCGTCCTCAGTGACGGCCATGTAGAGGAAAAGAGGTTCTCCTGCCTTGGGTTTGGATAGCACAGGTGGTTCAGCCAAATGCGCTTTCAGGTCGAGGAATGCGCTTTCGCATTCTACTGTCCACTCAAATTTCTTGTTTCCCTGGAGCAGGTTGTAGAAGGGCAGACACTTGTCGGTTGACTTGGAAATGAACCGGTTGAGCGCTGCCACCCTTCCTGTGAGGCCTTGGACATCTTTTCGCGACCTGGGGGAAGGAAGCTCGAGCAGTGACCTGATCTTGTCGGGGTTTGCCTCGATTCCTCGGGTATTTACTATGAAACCCAGGAATTTCCCCGATGCGACGCCGAAAGTGCATTTCTGAGGATTGAGCCTCATGCCATATTCTCGCAGTATGTTAAAACATTCTTCCAGGTCGGCAACGTGGTTGTCGGCAGTCTTTGACTTGACAAGCATGTCATCGACGTACACTTCCATGTTTTTTCCGATCTGGTCCGCGAACATTCTGTTTACTAGTCTTTGGTAGGTCGCTCCGGCATTCTTCAGGCCAAACGGCATGACCTTATAGCAATAGACGTTAGTCGGGGTCATGAAGCTGGTATGCTCCTGGTCTGCCGGATTCATCGTGATCTGATTGTAGCCTGAGTACGTGTCCATGAAGGACATGAGCTCGTGCCCCGCCGTGGCATCCACCAGCTGATCGATCCTCGGCAATGGAAAGCAATCCTTGGGGAAGGCTTTATTCAGGTCGGAGAAGTCGATACAGGTCCGCCACTTCCCGTTTGGCTTCGGAACTAACACGGGATTGGCAACCCAAATGGGAAATTTGGCTTCGCGGATAAAGCCACACTTTTTGAGCCGGGCTACTTCTTCTTCAAGGGCTTCGGCTCGGGTCGTCCCTAAACGCCTCTGCTTTTGAGACTTGGCAGGGACGCTTTTATCTAGGTGGAGCGTGTGCATGATGACGCTCGGACTGATCCCTATCATGTCTTCGTGCGACCATGCGAATACGTCTAGGTTTCTCTGCAGAAACGTAGTCAGCTCCTCCTTTCTTTTGTCACAGAGGTTCTTTCCGAGCTTAACCGTTCGTGATGGGTTTTGTTTATCAATATTCACCTCCTCGAGCTCCTCAATAGCCTGGAGCTCGGACCCATCCTCGCCTATGCGGGGGTCAATGTCCTCACTTATGGCGAGCTTTTATTCTCCGGGAACCTGAGGTTTTTCAATCTCAGGGGCCGCCTTGGGTCCCTGGGATTCCTCTTGGCCCTGAATGGCCATTGTCAGCTGCCCGGGTTTAGATTTTCCCTTCATGGAAATGCTGTAGCATTCCCTGGCAGCGAGCTGATCACCCTTAATAGTACAGACCCCTGTTGAAGTAGGGAACTTCATGGCGAGGTGCCGGACGGAAGTGATAGCCTCGAAAGCTATGAGCGTAGGTCGGCCCAAGATGGCATTGTAGGCAGCGGAGCAGTCAATGACCACGAACTCGAGTAGTCTGGACACTGTTCGAGACTCTTCTCCTAGGGTGATCACCAGCTCGATCGTCCCTATCGCTGCTGATCCCTCTCCCGAAAAGCCATACAGCATCACCGAGGTCGCCTTTAGCTCGGCGACGGTCAGGCCCATCTTTTCTAAGGTGGATCGGAATAGGAGGTTCACCGAGCTCCCATTGTCCACCAACACTCTCCTTACTTTCCGGTTAGCGAGCTGGACTGCTACAACCAAAGGATCGTTATGAGGGAATTGGACATGGCCTGCATCTTCTTCCGTGAAAGTTATCGGTTGTTTCTCTAATCGTTGATGTTTCGACTGACGCTGCTCCGAGGCGAACTCCGCTCCGTTGTGAGCTTTTAATTCATTCACATACCTCTTCTGGGCGCCTCTACTCGTGCCAGCCATGTGTGGCCCTCCAGAGATGGTGGATATCTCTCCCTCGACCACGGGGGGAAGGACGTCCTGATCTACCCGAGGCCCGGGCTGAATGGCTGGGACCTCCGGAACGGGTCGACTTGCCGGGACCCTGTTCCGCGAGTACTGCGCCAATGGGCCTGCTCGGATGAGAGTCTCGATTTCATCTTTGAGATGCCTGCAGTCGTCGGTGTTGTGCCCGACGTCGTTATGAAAACGGCAGAATTTGGAAGCGTCTCTCTTTCCCTTGTGGTGTTTCAATGGCTCCGGCCTCTTCCAGGGGACCCAAGTAGCGTTGGCCAGGAAAATATTTTCCCTGGACTGGGTGAGTTCGGTATAAGTTGTGAACACGGGCTTGAATTTATCCACAGACTTATTCTTCTTCTGGCCGTGTTGGCTATTTTCACCATGCCCTTTTCTTTTGCCACCACCGGGCTGGTTATTCTGCGCGACGTCGGGAGTCGCCACTATGATCTCCGTCCCCGTCCCAGCGGGCTTCTCGGGGACCTGGCTGGTCCCTGCGGCTGAAGCTTCAGCTTCTTCTAAGTTTATCCACTCTTGGGCTCTGTTAAGGAATTCGCTAACCGAGCTGACTCCCCTCCTTCGAATATCTTTCCACAGGTCTCCGCCGACCAGGATTCCGGTCCTCATGGCCATGAGCTTGGAGCTATCGTCAGCGTCCCTTGCTCGAGCAGCGACATTTGCAAATCTGCTCAAGTAGGCTTTCAGCGTCTCACCGGGCTGCTGCCTCACGTTAGCTAGGGAATCGGCCTGGACTCGGGCGGCCTGAGAGGCACGGAATGCCCTCTTGAAGTCAGCCGAAAAGGTCTTCCAGGAGCTGATTGACTGCCTTTTACTCTGCTTGAACCATTTCCTGGCAGGCCCAGTCAGTGTGGAAGGAAAGATCAAGCAACGCAGCTCCGGGCCGATGTTATGGGCCATCATTAGGGTGTTGAACATCCCTAAATGGTTAGACGGGTCTCCGTCCCCGTTGAACTTTGACAAGTGGGGCATACGTGTAACGACCCAAATTCGCTAATAAGGCTTAAGGGTCTTGATTAGTGTGCCAGGAGGGCAGGTTGGGATTTATGTGTGATTTTATGAGTTTAATGCATGATTATGATTGATTGCACGTTGTATGACTATTTGATTAATTGAGATGCATGACTATGTGAATTAGTATGCATGTAGACCTGATTGTCTTATAATGAACATGATTGTAATCTGGCCATGTTAGGGCATATCTGTGAATTGTACCACGTGAGTGTGGTGTTATTATTGTGATTCACGTGCCGAGACGGTCCTAGAGAGCTAATTAACTTAAGAGTCACAACGGGATTTCTATACCTGGCTCGGGAGGAGCCTAGGGGGTACCTTGGGAATTTTATGGTTAAGTTGAGATTTAGCGGGTAATGGTTATTGGAGATTTAGTAACCTGGATAACCATTAGTTACTGCTGTGGGTAACAAGTTTTAAGGTAAAAAGTGATAGAATTGAAATGAAGTGTAAAGACTTAAGTGCCCTTTGAGGTTAAGCTAAGGAGGATTAGTAGGAAAGGGTAAAATGGTCTTTTGGCAAGGGTTATAGACAAAATTCAGCTGGGATTTAGGGGGGTTCGGTTTGGGCACTTATGTTCACTTGAGGCATTGATAGGAATTGAAGAGAAGAAAGAGAAGGAGAGAAGAAAGCTAGGGCAAGTGAAAAGAGAAGAAGAGGAAGGGAAGAAGGGCTGAAGTGGGGAGCTTTTTAGGGTGGATTCTCCACTTTTGGTAAGGATCTTGTGCATATTTTATGTTGATTTATGTTTTACCTTGTGAATCTAAAGCTTGAGTTAGTGTGTTTGAGTTTTTGGTTTGAGTTGTTGAAAATAGGAATCAAGGGGTGGATTCTTGAGTGTGTTGATGTTTTGGTCTAGTATCTAGTGCCTATAGGTTGTTAAGTTGTTCATATGAAGCTTGGAATTGAGTTTTGGGGTTTAGGTATTGGTTTAGGGTGATTTGGAGAGGTTGAAGCTCGGGAAAACGCGAAGGAAAAACCCAGAATTCTGGGTCTGCGAAGGCGTGCCGCGACACAGGTTTTTCGTGCCGCGGCGAGGGAGTCCCTGACTGATGGGTGCCGCGGCACAAGGCAAATTTCAGGTTGACATTTTTGGCAATTTTAGGCCTTTGCTCCGGGGGTTCAGGGGATGTCTCCGGGGTGTTGTTTTAAGGTTTTAGAGGTCCCGAGAGTGCGGGATTGGTCCCGGGAAGTGGTTTTGGGTTGGTTAGTATTAAAAAGTGTTTTATGTGTGTTGTGACTAGGCTATGGGAGAGGCTCGTGCTTGAGGACCGTGCTCGTGGCTTTAGTGCATCAGGAGGCTCGGAGTGCAGGTAAGAAAACCGTAACACCCGAGAATAGGGCATGGCCCCACTGTGTGATTGCAGGGCATGGCCCCAGATTGTATTATGTGCATATGTTTAACCTTAAATGAATCATGATGTGTGTGAATGATTATTCGAATGTACTATATGTGTGATTATAATGAAATGAACGGCAAGGGCCGAGTGCGGCGTAGGCCGGGTACGGCCGTGGGGCCGAAAGTAACACACAGCACATGGGATGCTTATATTCAGGGTGGGACCCAAGGGATACATGAGTTATCCTCGCAGTGAGAACCGAAACCCCAGGCTTTGGTAAGGCCTTTGGGGCGGCATGGCCGTGCTTGTTTATTATGATGGTTTTCCTATTTATCAGTGAATTATGCCAGCTATATGAATTGCATACGTTATCTATTATTTGGGTTTTCTTGCTGGGCTTCGGCTCACGGGTGCTCCGTGTGGCAGGTAGAAGCAAGGACTGAGTCAACCAACCATGAGTACGGAGAGCGTGAAGCGACGCGTACATGTTTGGCCTGCCCGACTGCTTTGGTTGGGGGTTTATTCGAAAATGGCTGTAATAATCTATGATTTTTATGATTAATCAACTGTAAACTTATTTCAATATGTAAATAGTTTTCAAACCTTATTTTGGGATCCCAAGTGTTTAATACTAGAAGCTTTTTAATGAAACGTCGCATTTTCAAAGATTACAGCCCTAACTTTTAATTAGTCACACTTTTGTTTCAAAACCTCGGTTAGCGAGTTCATTGCACACTGTTTTGTCTTAAAACTCACTTAGTAACGGCTCTAAGGAAGTAGGGCGTTACAATACGAAAGCCAGAAGGGTATGCCGTTGCCGCTATATTGGGGGCGAAGAGTTCCATCTCGTCCCCTGAATCATATTCGTCTTTTTCTTTTTCCGATAGGAGCTTCTTCATCAGTTCCTCCATTTGAGTCAGGCGCTCTAGGGTTTTGTCTTGAGATCCTGGGTTATTCCGGTGCTGTTCAACAGCTCCGGACCCGTTGTACATATTAGGTGGGTTGTTTCCCCTCCTATCTTGAGACAGGTTATTTGGGACATTCCCCCCGTTACGTACTTCGGATCGGGCCCCCACTGAGCGGGCCTGGCTACCATCCCTAACTCGATCCTCTCTGTGAGAATTGAGGCGGTCTCGAAGGTCGCCTCCCTGGGTAGTCTGGTGACTCTGTGCCGAACTTAGTCGCTGACGCAGGTCTCCTCCCGAGAGATCACTCCGTCGACTACCGGTCCAGTGACTTCTGCTGGACAGGCTCGGGGTGCGTCTTTGGCGGCTACGACCTGATCCTTCCCCTGGCACCCTGATGCGCCAGGAAGGCCCAGCTGACGGCGGGTCTCTCCTACTACCCCCGTAGGCCGGGATGTCCCGGACGGGCTGAGGAGACGGATGTCTGATGGGAGAAGGAGGATGCCTGATTGGGGAGGCGATCCTAGTTCCATCTGGACGAATCAAATTTGGTGGGGGCCTCTCGGCCCTGCCAGCTTGCTGATCTCGTTCTGGGCGAGCTGGAAGAGACGCATGATGGTCTTCGGGGACGGGCTGTCGTCACTGGCCCTCCCCGGCTCTTCTTCGGGAATTTCCTCGATCTCTCCTGGGCGTCCTCGAGGAAGGCTGAGAGCTAGGAGTTGACGTCCTAACCGAACGGCTGTATTGCTGCTGTCCGGTTCTAGGCACTTCCCTGAAGTTTGCCTCCTGATGGTGTGATGAAGGGGTGGAGTTGGCTGCAGGGAGCCTATCCGAACGGCTACGCCTGGATCGATTACCTCGGCGAGACTTAGGAGCCTCACCTTGCCTCTCTCCAACATTAACGTTGGTTGCGAGAGGGGGTAGTCGGTCCAGAATATCCCGGATTTGCTGACCAGCGGCTGCTAACTGGCTCCTCAGCTGAGCATTCTCCATCTCCACCGCAGTATAATAACATGGGTTCGGATTAGGCGGCCGGGGCGCTGAACTACCAGTGTCGTCTTGGCCTGCCGGCTGCTTTCCTGGTCTCTGCTGGACTTCAGGAATTTGCTTATCAGGGATGGCAACATGGTGGACCTCCTGCCCATCATGCTGTTCTGTTTCGTTGCCATGTTTGGATCGGGTATTCACCATAGTTGGATGTTGGTGGTAGTACTAATCGAACTTGCTCTCAATGAAAGCACCAAACTGTTGACGCGGTTCTTCGCCAACAGGTAATTAAGAGAAGAAGAGAAAGGGATTAGTACTGAAAGTAGAACCGTCACAGATTTGAAATCTTATAGGATGAACTAGGTGACTCGAGACACTTTTTTTTTAAGTGGTTCGAAGGTTAAAATCCTTCTATTCCACTAGTCAATATTATTGATATCTTCTGGGTATTTGGTTTACAAAGTATATAGTTCTTCAAAGACTATTTTTCCCAACCCCTATCAACTCCCAGGGTCTCCATATTTATAGGAGAAGGCACCTGGAAGTTGGTAGGGAGGTCATCCCGTGACCTTACCATTTGTCATATCAACTCTGTGACATTCATGATTAATTCCTAAACCTGACACATAAGTGTGATCTAATCAGCATGGAAGGAGATAATGGGCCGCACGGCCCAATCCAGCTGTGGGTGTCTGATACGCACGTTCTTGCTGCGTGTCCGAGAAGTCAGGGGGATATCGGACACGTGATGTCAGATATATGCACGTTTATCTTGCGTGTGTTGACTTCGTAGAGGGTCAGAGCTTCACGGGCAGCTCATGCCATGAGAAGCTCGTAATACGAGCTTCTCCCCTGATCTGACCTTCGGCCTTCTGATTCTGGGCAATTTGGGCAAGCTAATATCCTCGGTCTGTGGGCGCCTCGGACTAAACTTGATTAATCCGAGGCACGACCTTCTAATCAGCCCATGGGAAAACCAGGGCGTACACTATGAAATCAAGCTCCAATAAGTTATCATAAATCTAATAAATAAATTTACTAACTTATTAATTCCTCGTGACTCCACTATAGACTCGGAATTGCACTTTTGAATTCATATAACGATCTATAACAAATATAGATATGCTATTAATTATCCATTGTTACAACCATAATTGTCACTCATTCCTCTATAGACGGTCTACAATGAGATACGGCTAAAATACTGTTTTACCCCTCATTGTATTTTATCCTTAAAACACTTAGTTCCTTATAAATGATATTTCAGTAAACTAATTTAATTACTGAAATGAGATCTCTATCATTTAACACCTTGAACCAAACTAAAAGGAAACCGCCGTTTCACTTCTTCATCAGAAGCTATAGATGTTCATATCTATGATTAACACTCCCACTCAATTATACTACCGAGTTCCCAAGATGTAAGTATGGGCTAATCCGTAGGGTAAGCTGGTAACGAACAAGTCAAAGAACTCAAATAATACAATCAGTTAGAATACTAACCACTCAGAATTGAGATTGAATTGACATATGGTCAACTATATGATATGACTAGAATAGATAATAACAGTATGTTAACTTATTTTATCAACTGTCAATATCGGTCCAGTCCGATGTAAGAAATACATCCGATCTTATCTACTTTGCTAATGTTCTGGAAAGAACATAGCACTGTAATGTGTAAGTAGATCATATCGTAGATTGGCAAGTCAATGTAAATCCTGTGCACTGACTAATCTTAGGACTAACTTATTTTGAACATATAATCATATTTATATTCCACTGTGATTACGTCACTATAAATAAGATTAGCTATATGCTCGGGATTTAATAGAAGTTTATATTAAACAAATAATCATGAAAATAAAACATGTGAGCAAAGTGATTGACCAAGTCAAAAAATGATTTATATTCTTTTATTGATAATAAATGAGATTACAAAGAATAGGGGTTTTAATTAGGGTACAAAACCACAACAAACTCCCACTTGCACTAATTGAAACTAATTCCTTAATTCTACTAATCCCATCTCCTTGATATGCTTATCAAATGTAGCTTCTAGTAGTGTCTTTGTAAACGGATCCGCAAGTGTAACGACCCAAAATCGCTAATAAGGCTTAAAGGTCTTGATTAGTGTGCCAGGAGGGCATTAATGGAATAATTGTGATTTAAATGAGTAATTACATGTTTAGTAATGTTTATATGATAATTGATGATATTATGTGTTAATGTGATATGAAATAACTATGTGATATATGTGAGAACCACATTATTATGTGGACAGGTTCGCAGAGCACGACTCAAGACAATTCTAGGGTCAGATAGCGGGAAAAGTCACAACGGGACCTAAGGTATGACTTTGGATAAGTCGGGGGTATTTTTAGATAGCGGGTAGCGATTTGGACTATCGGGTCATGAAAATAAATATATGGAGATATATTTGAGGTTAGGATGTCTAGGCGGGAATATTGGGGGATTTTACCATTTTGGCCTCGGGGACGGTTCCGGCACCCCGAGCCTCGGGATTAACTTAATGAGTGAGATAGACATAAGGAAGCCTTTAGAAAATACAAACCGACTAAAACTTTTACCTCAGCTCTCTCTCACTCTCAAGGAAAACAAAGGGAAGGAAAAAAAAACACAGAAAACTTAAGGGGAACAAGCTGGAATTTCTGAGATTTGTGGTGAGGATTCGGAGGTCTAGCTCAGGAGTAAATCAAGAACTAAAACAGGGATTAAGGTAAGCATCTAATCTTCTTTTCTGTGGTTGAATTCTGAGTTCTAGCTGGGTTTTGGTCAAGTTTTGAAGCAAACATGGTTTTGATGTCTTAAGGCAGAATTAAGGAGGAAACTCGGAGACTTAGCTTGGCTTTGGCTTGGTGAGGTGATTCAATAGAAGAGGTAAGTTTCAACTCATGGTTTAGAGGTCTTAAATTGGGTCTGAATGGCTGGTTTGAGTGTTTATAGCTCTTGAGTTTCAGAAATTGAAAAGAGAAGATTAGTGTGTGTTGGGTTGAGTTTTCTGTGGAGTTAAGTTGTTTAAGTCATGTTAGAGGTGTTGGATTTGTTGGGTGTTGAAGTAGGGAGCTTAAGGGTGGTTGTGGCTGAGGTTTTGAGCTTTGAAAATGGTGTAAATTATGGGTTCGAAGGGGAGGGTCGCGGCTCTATTCTAGAGTGCTGTGGCCCTGGCATGCAAAGGAGCCAAGGAGGCTCGGCCAAAGGCAAGCGCCGCGGCGCCCAAAGCAAGGGCCGCGGCGCGTGTCCTCCTTCAGGGGTGGTGTTGGTTTTGTTTTGGGGAAGGGCCGCGGCTAAGCTTCAAGGGCTGCAGCCCTTGGTTGCACACATGAGTTTTTGAAGGTTTTAGGCACAGGAAAGTGGTCTAGTGTGCTCGGATTTGGTTTCACCACCGTGCTTGGTGGAATTTGGAATCCCAGGAGTTAGTTTTGTAACTGGAAACCTATAATGGAGTATTAATGGAACCCTATACTTTGGTTGTGACTAGGTGATAAAAGCTTAGGCTCGGGAACGGATCGTGCTTGAGAGGCGTTGCTCGTAATTCAATAACTGCGCAGACTAAAGGTAAGAAAACTGCACCTGGTTGAATTTATGTGACGGAACTAAGGGCTCCCTATTGTAAATGCTTGAACAGATGGTATTATGCCATGCAAGCCATTTAGTGAACCAACGACCTAAGGGTGCCAAGGGTTTCACTAGCGCACAGGGCGCGGCTCGGCCACTGGTAGCCGAGGACAGCTTATTATGCATTGAGCTCGATTTAAGCGGGCCGGAGTCAGTGGGTTAAACAGCGGGTGAGGCCTAAGTCGTCGACCCTAGATAATATGTGATATGAGTGCTATATATAATAGAATGTGTCTTGAATCTGATTGTATGCGTTGAATATCTGTTGGGGATTTTCTGATGGGAACACATGCATGATGAGTTAATTGTCTGTTTTCATTGATTGAGTTGCTTAAGATGTTTTCTTGCTGGGCCTTGGCTCACGGGTGCTATGTGGTGCAGGTAAAGGCAAGGGCAAAGTAGACCAGCCTTGATTGGAGAGCTCAGCAGGCGGAATGTACATAGCCAGGTGCTCGGCCGCCACAGTTGAGGTCTAAGCAAGGGACGTGAAACCTGAAGACTGTTTGTTTTGCCTTAGTATGGCTAGTGAATACTCATGTACTTTTGGGAGTCTGTAAACTTATTTTAACTTTGTTTTCTTATGGGATCCCATGTTTACTACAGTTTAAATATATGACATGAGTCTTTTGAGACCAAAACCTTTTTAACCCTAACTCTTACATGTTTAGTGACACGTTTTTAAAATGCTGACTTGATTAGCGAGTCTTGCACCTTTATTAGTACACAGTGTAATGGTCTTGGCTATCTAGGGCGTTACAGCAAGATTGTCTTCAGTTGCAATCTTCATAACCTTCACATCTCCCCTGGCCACATATTCTCGAATAATGCGATACTTCCTTTCTATATGCTTACTCCTCTTGTGACTTCGAGGTTCTTTCGAGTTGGCTATTGCTCCTTTATTGTCATAAAACAACACAAGCGGTTTATCCATTTCGGGAATAACACCAAGATCTTAATAGAACTTCTTTAGCCAGACTATTTCCTTAGCTGCTTCTGACGCGACTATGTACTCAGCCTCCATGGTGGAATCTGAGATTGCAGACTGCTTTACGCTTCTCCAAATCACAGCTCCAACCCCAAGAGTAAACACCATTCCAGAAGTATACTTCCTGTCATCGACATCAGTCTGAAAATCTGAATTGGTGTAGCCTACAAGGTTCAGAACACCACCCTTGCAGACTAACATATAATCCCTAGTCCATCTCAAATACTTCAGGATATGCTTAACTGCTATTCAATGTTCTAGTCCTGGGTTTGACTGATACCTGCTCACTACTCTCACTGCATAGCAGATATCTGGTCTAGGACACAACATGGCATACATCAAACTTCCAACTGCAGATGTGTAAGGAACTTTTCTCATTGCATCTTCCTCTTCAGGAGTCTGGGGAGACTGCTTCTTTGAAAGATGAATTCCATGACGGGACGGTAGACGCCCTTTCTTGGAATTGGTCATTGAGAAACGTTCAAGCAATTTATCTATGTAACCTGCTTGAGATAGAGCTAAGAGTCTGTTCTTTCTATCCCTGATGATCTGGATACCTAGAACATAACTTGCTTCACCCAAATCCTTCATCTGGAATTGAGTGCTCAGCCAATTTTTCACATCTGATAATTTCTTAACATTGTTTCCAATGAGTAAGATATCATCTACATAATGAACCAGGAATACCACTATTTGATTTGCCTTCAGTTGGTAAACACAGGGCTCATCAATATTTTGTTCAAAGCCATAGGTTTTGATTATTTCATCAAACCTAAGATTCCAGGAACGAGAAGCTTGCTTAAGTCCATAGATGGACCTGTTCAACTTGCAAACTTTTCCTTCTTGTCCAGATACTTTAAATCCTTTTGGTTGATCCATTTAAATGACTTGGTCAAGCTTTCCATTAAGAAAAGTTGTCTTGATGTCCATTTGCCAGATGTCATAGTCGAGAACGGCTGCTATGGATAGGAGGATGCGAATGGATTTGAGCATGGCTACCGGACTAAAAGTTTCCTCATAGTCCACACCTTCTCTTTGGGTATAACCCTTTGCCACTAATCAAGCTTTATAAGTCTCGATATTTCCATAAACACCTCGTTTATTCTTGTAGATCCACTTGCACCCAATGGCCCTAAAGTCACTACTAGGTGCTTCCACAAGATCCCAGACGGAATTTGAGTACAGGGACTCCATTTCCTGTTTCATGGCTTCGAGCCATAGTTCCTTTTCAGGGCTAGCCATTGCCTGTTTGAAAGACAACGGATCATCATCACTAGTGTCACCAACAACCATATTGGTTTCACCATCCAAACCATAGCGAACTGGGTTCCTAGAAACCCTACCACTATGACGAGGCTCCATGACTATTTGCTCAGGAACAGTGGTACTTTCTTCATTTAAATCGACTTGCGTCGGTTGGATGTGAAGAGTGGGAATTTCATCATCAACTCGCGTTGATGACGATGGAACATTGGTTGGAGTCAATTCTTTAACCATCTCCTCTAAAACTACTTTGCTGCGAGGTTTAAAGTTCTGGACATAGTCATTTTCCAGAAAAGTAGCATTTGTAGGAGTAAACACTTTCTTTTCTGAATGACTATAGAAAATTCCACCCCGAGTACCTTTAGGGTTGCCAACAAACATGCAAACTTCAGTTCGCGGTTCTAGCTTTCCCTCCTTTTTCCTCAGGACGTGAGTAGGACACCCTCAGATTCTATAATGGCGTAAACTAGGTTCACGACCATTCCAGCGTTCTAAAGGTGTTTTGGGGATTGATTTAGACGGCACGACATTGAGAATGTCATTCGCGGTTTCAATTGCATGTCCCCAGAACGAAGTTGGTAGAGTTGAGTAACTAAGCATGCATCTAACCATTTCCAATAAAGTTCTGTTCCGGCCCGTTTCACTACACCATTTTGTTGCGGAGTACCTGGGGCAGTAAGTTGTGATAAAATCCCTAGTTCAGTTAAATGGTCTTGGAACTGCATATCCAAATATTCTCCACCCCTATAAGATCGCAAGATCTTTAACGTTTTACCTAATTGGTTCTGAGCCATTGCTAGGAATTCCTGAAACTTTGAAAATGCTTATGATTTCCTATGCATTACGTAAAGACATGAGTATCTAGAGTAATCGTCAATGAAAGTGACGAAATACTCAAAACCACCCTTGGCTTGTACATTCAAAGGTCCACAAACATCTGGATGCACAAGACCAAGTAGTTCTTTGGCCCTATCACCCTTTGTAGAGAATGGACGCTTGGTCAGTTTGCCTTATAGACAAGATTCACAGACAGGTAATTCACATAAAGTGAGTTCCCTCAAAGGTATGTCCTTTGTAAGTCTTTGAATCCTATCATAGCCAATGTGACCTAGACTCAAGTGCCATAAATACGTCATATTATCGTTATCGGTCTTTTGACGTTTATTGGTCCTAGGTTTAGCTACTTTGAATAAATTATTATTAAGAGCGAGGTGTTCGTTAGGTCGCAGAATATAAAGCTCGTTTTCCAAACATGCAATACACAATTATGAACCATTGAAAGAAATAGATATATTAGAATTTGTGAAAGTCATAACAAATCTTTCTAATTGCAACATGGAAACTTAAATTAAATTTCTACTAAAATCTGGAATAAAAAATACATCATTTAAAATTAAAAAATTTATTTCCGAACTTCAAACGAGCTCTTCCTCTAACTTGGACCGCAACGAATGCTCCGTTCCCAACTCTAAGCTTTAAGCCGCCTTCTCCACTTCCTCCCACGATTCAAGAAGCTGTAAATAATTACAAACATAGTTAGTAGATCCAGAATCTATAATCCAAACGGATTATCATTCTCTAAAACACATGTTTCCAAGATAAATGAACTATAATCATTACCTTTGTTTTTTGCTGCTAGAAACTTAGAGCAATCTCGCTTCCAATGCCCCTTCTCTTTGCAGTGAAAGCACTTATCTTTACCTTTCTTGTTTTTCTTGTTCTTCCCCTTAGGCGTCTGTGCACTTGGTTGTGCACTCGTCTTTGCAGCCTTTGCAGGCTTGGGGTTGTTTATTTGTCCACCTTTCCTCTTGTTTCCACCTTTCGAAGATGGAGCTGGATGAGCTTCAACCTTAGCTAGATCAGCAGCAACATCAGTAGTCTTATTTTCACTTCCTTCACTAGGTCCACCCTTGATAGGTTCAATAATCTGAAGCTCGTTCATGAGCTGCGTCAGACCATAGTTGAGTTGAGCACGAACGTGCAGACACGGTGCCATCCGAGAATTTACGGTGCCATCACGAACGTGTAGAGACGGTGCTATCCAAGCATTTACGGTGCCATCACTAACGTGCGGAAACGGTGCTCGTTCTGGGTATTCCTCAATCATGACGAATTCAGAGTTTTCATCAATCAACTCTATGTTGATATTCTGCTTCCAATTAAGAAAGTTTTCTCCAATGAGTTTCTCCATCGAAAGTTGAGAAAGGATGGGAGTAGACACAGACACTACTTAGCTTAAAACTACAAATTATCAATATAATAGAAATCAATCACATTTTCTCAATAAAACTTCTATTCACACAAATTTCAAGAAATAACACAACATATACAAAAAATATGTAAGATATGAGAAAAAATACCAAAAACAATCATATCTCTATTTCTTTAGGTTTTTAACTAATCTATGATATCCTTGTCCCGGTTGGCGAGAGTAAAAAATATCACTAGTTAAATAGAGTTGTAAACTCATTTAATAATGGAGACCATTATTAACAACCTACTATTCGATCAAAATAAGAAAACAAAATCTCTTAAACAAAATCTCTTATTTTATGAGCTAGACCCACGGTTTCAATAATCATAGATTTAGTCCTAGTAGTCACCGTAGGGGTGAGTCTAGTAGAATTTGACCTATAATTATCTATCTTTCGAAATCTAACCTTGTCAAAATAACTAATGAACACCTTCCGTAAGGGGACGAATCAAAGCGCCTCGAGGCCCCATTAAGCTATTGACTATGTTAAACCAACGGTGGAGATCGAATATAATTATTAAAATAAGCTCATTATAAAATTTAAAAAATAGTATTTTTATTATTTATTTTTTAGAAAATTAATGACTATGGTTTTCCAAAAAAAATAAACCGATTAAATTTTTAAAACCAAAGTCCTATAATTTCTTATTAATTCTAAAGTGTCACATTGAAACAAATTCAATTAATTTAGAATTAATTTGTTGCTAATCAATATTTAGATTTAACTAATATAATGAACCTGTACAATTAAGTCCAACTCAGGTAAATGGGCCTTAACAATTGGGCTTGTATGGAGGAGGGTTGGGTCCAGTATGTCGTTCCCACTACAAAGGCTTTCTATCTTCCATACAAGGTCCAAAAGACAGGAATTTAAACATTCGTTTTATTAATTGTTATTAATTGATTAGGCTCACTATAGTCATGCAAAGAAAATGGGTCATCACAAGTGGAATCACCCACAATAGAGGAATTTAAACTTTACATTTTCTAATGGGCCCAAATAAAACCTATCATTCTATAAATATTTTATTTGGCAAAATACCATATATCTAACAAACATATAGGCCACTATATGCATCCAAGCCCAATTACAAAAATATCACATATAGTGCAAACAGACATGTTATAATTGGATGGGCCTAATCATGTTACTATATGAGCAATTCTATGAATTTATGCAAAAATACCACAATTAATTGTCTAGAATTTTTTTAAAAACTCAAATTAATTAAATTTTTACAAAAAATAAGTCAATTTAAATGAAATTTATCAACAACTAACAATAGTTAATTTAAATTTCATTTATCAACAATCAACTTGGTTTAGGTTACTATTTAAAAAATATATTAATTTAATTTAAATAAGATTTATAAACAATTAACTAAAGTTAATTTAAATCCCATTAAAAAAATATTTTATTAATTGGCTGAAAAAAAATTATATTTTTCAAAATTTAACCAATTTTAAATTTTAAAATCAATATCTTAACTATTTTCCAAAATATCTTGTGTTGTTACAACTATTATCAAATATTTTAACCATTAAAATATAAATAGTTATAACAATCCTAAAATATCTCAAAATAGTTAAACAAATTCAAATATCAATAAAAATATCTAACTAACAATATTCAAATTTCAAATAATTCAAATATTGAAAACTATAGAATAAAAAGATATTTATATTTTCGTATAAAGATTTAATAAAAAAAATCAAGAATTTAAATGAAAATATCTTATATCATAATTATAATATTTTAATATATTAAGATATTTAAAATTAAGTTGTTAGTCTATTTTTAAATTTAAATTTAAATCTTTGTAGAAAATATATAATTATTTAAATCCCAACTAACAAAAATATCTTATTTAAATTTTTTTTAAATACATAACAAATCTGATATTTTTGGCTTTGATTATAAATAATAAATATCCACAATTTTAATTTTCTTTAATTAAAAATATTAAAAAAAAATTGGATGAATAGTACTCGTGGGTACTGTTCACGGTGGTTGGTGTGCGCGGGTGGCGCGCGGGCGTGCGCGCACGCATAGGGAGCCAGGCCAAATTTTTTCCAAAAATTTTTTTTGAGCAATTTTTCAAACCAAAACTATTTTCTAATTAATTTTTAACATGTTTTACACAAAATAAAGCATATATAAAAATTAATAGCATAGAAAACACAACAAAATAATCTAAAATTTGCTAAAATTCACATAACATCAATATGCTTCATAAAAACATGAAAATCATCCAATTATTCAAACATATCAAATAATCCAATTTTAAACATGTTCATGCATGATAAAAAAGATTACCAAAGGCTTTAAGGTTAGTTGTTAGATTAGCTTATACAGGATCTTTATTTATTTTCATGTATATCTATTATTAAACAAATTAATACGACATAGCCTAAAACATGTTTCTAAAATTGAATTCAAAGAGAAACAATGAATAGAATACTTACAGTATACGCAACGGAATTAAAGAGTCATTCTTTCAGTTTCTCTAACTCTTGTATCTTCTCTGTCGTAGAGTATAATCAAGAAACTGAACCGATCTTCTATTTTCCTCAGAGTCTTCCAATGTATCCTTAGAATCACCTAGACTAGTGTGGGCAATTCTCAACACATGAGATAAATACAGAGAAGAAGAAGAAGAGAAAATAATCAAAGAGGCTTAGAAAAGGACTCGTGTTTAGAGAGAATCTAAAACTATCAAAAAACCAGTGATTAAACTTTTGTTTTGACTTCTCTCTAAACACTCATTTTATAGACTCAACTCGGCCATTTCATTTAATTAAAGAGGAAATTACATTTTATATGAGATTTTTAATAGAGTGTGCAAAAATATGGCTTTTTTTTCAAAAAAAAGTTAATTTATGGCTTTTTTTAAGAATTTTTACTTTTATGGGTTTATTTTCCCATATTTTTGTATAAAAGTTGGTTTATGCCATAGTTTTATTTTTAATCAAATTTGGAAAGGTATGTGTTGTAATTTGATTATTATTTTTTTAGGTTATTTATTTTTTTATATTACTAATTTTATATTAAATTTTTCTTTAGTTGTTTTGCAAATTTTTTTTTATAATATGAATTGTTCTTAAAATTATTATTTATTTATTATAAACATGTTTTTTTTTAAGATTGTACGTTTTTTTTTTTCAAATTCTGGGTAGGGTAACCAGTTACTTGATTGATCTTAAAAAAAATCCTAGAGCTAGGTTAAATAACATGCACTAGGAGGGGTAACCAGTTATTCTGAGATGAGTAACTTTCTGCCATAAGAGGGGTAACTAGTTACCTAAGAGGGGTGACAAGTTAATCATATTAAATATGAAAAGAAACACCAAATTTGAAGGAAAAAAAATGGAAGAACACTTCATTAAAAAATAAAGAAGAAATAACTATGATTTTAGTAACATAAGTAACTAGTTACCATAAATAAACCATAAATATACACACACCAGAACATAAAAGTAACCAGTTACCCTCAGAAATATACACACAAAGAATGTGAAGGTAACCAGTTACCCATTCACGTTTTCATATTTCTATTAGTTTTTTTTTCAAATTTTGGTATTCCTGTAACTGTTTCAGTAAAAAGAAAATGCTGAAAAAATTGATTTGAATTTTTTTTATATATAGTGGAAAAAACTATAAAAAATTACAATAATAAAAGATAATAAATAAATAAAATAGTAGAATAATTATGTAATGTTAAAATATATGTGTGAAAAAAAAAAGAAATAGAATGAGAAAAGAATAAGTAAAAAAATAAGAAAAAAAAAACAAAAAAAATGATGAATGAAAAAAAATAGATGAATGAATAAATAAGAATGAAAAGAAGAAGAAGAAAAATAATGGAAAAATGAAAAGAAAAAAAATATGAATAAAAAAATTGGTAGAAAAAAAAAAGAAAAACAAATGGAAGAAGAAAAAAAAAACTCATATGTGTGAAAAAAGAAAAAAAAAATGGAAGGAGAAAATAATAAATACAAAAATGTTTAAAAAATAAAATGAAAAAAAACTGAAAAAATATGAAGAAAAAAAACAATATAAATGAAAGAAAAAAAATTGATAAATGAATAAAAATGAAAAAAAGAAGAAGAATGAAAAAATTGAAAGAAAAAAGGATGAAGAAAAGAATTGGTAGAAAAAAAAATAAAAAGGAAAAAATGGAAGAAAAAACAAGTAAGGAAAAAAATAAAAAAAATGATAGAAAAAAATATGAATAAAAAAATTGGTAGAAAAAAATGAAAAAAAAATGGAAGAATAAAAAAAAGCTCATATGTGTGAAAAATGGAAGGAGAAAATAATAAATACAAAAATGTTTAAAAAATAAAATGAAAAAAATATGAAAAAAAATAGTACAAATGAAAGAAAAAAAATAGATAAATGACTAAAAATGGAAAAAAAAAATAAGAAGAAGAATGAAAAAATTGAAAGAAAAAAATATTTAGAAAAAATTGGTAAAAAAAAAAGAAAAAGGAAAAAATGGAAGACAAAACAAGTAAGGAAAAAACAATAATAAAAAAATGATGGAAAAAAAATACCTTCAAAATAAAAGAAAACATAACTATGATAAAAAAAATGATATTTCCATATTTTAGTTAGTTACTAATTGTGTTTCCCATACTTTAACTTTTTCTTTAATACATTTATCATACAAATTAAGAAAAGTATAACTCCCATATTTTTGCACATTAATGGTATAAAAGCCATATTTTTGAAAAATTCCCTTAATTAAAAAATCAATAAAATAATAGTCATTTTAAAGCCCTAGGTCGAAATTATCATCGGCTTTAGGCCCGTGAAATTTCCCATTTGATTATAAGCCCATTGGACTTAAAATCAAAACCTATATTATTTTCTATTGATTTAATTAATTAAATAATTATTTAAATCATTTATCAAATTAATTATTTATAATTTGAACCTTTGATTTAAATTTATTTATTAATTTAGATATCAATTTATCTTAATTAATAAATCTGTCATAATTTCTCTTTTCTTCTCAAAATTACACAACTCTGTGAAACTATCCAAAATTGAGCTGGTCAACTTTGGTAATTCTAATTGATAATTAAATAAATTAATTGAGACTATCTAGATGATTTTATCCAAGGTACAATGGGGACCATGGGCCTATGAAATCAAGCTCCAATAAGTTATTATAAATCTAACAAATAAATTTACTAACTTATTAATTCCTCGTGACTCCACTATAGACTCGGAATTGCACTCTTGAATTCATATAACGCTCTATAACAAATATAGATATGCTATTAATTATCCATTGTTACAACCATAATTGTCACGCAATCCTCTATAGACGGTCTACAATGAGATAGGACTAAAATACCGTTTTACCCCTCATTGTATTTTATCCTTAAAACACTTAGTTCCTTATAAATGATATTTCAGTAAACTAATTTAATTACTGAAATGAGATCTCTATCATTTAACACCTTGAACCAAACTAAAAGGAAACCGCCGTTTCACTTCTTCATCAGAAGCTATAGATGTTCATATCTATGATTAACACTCCCACTCAATTATACTACCGAGTTCCCAAGATGTAAGTATGGGCTAATCCGTAGGGTAAGCTGGTAACGAACAAGTCAAAGAACTCAAATAATACAATCAGTTAGAATACTAACCACTCAGAATTGAGATTGAATTGACATATGGTCAACTATATGATATGACTAGAATAGATAATAACAGTATGTTTACTTATTTTATCAACTGTCAATATCGGTCCAGTCCGATGTAACAAATACATTCGATCTTATCTACTTTGCTAATGTTCTGGAAAGAACATAGCACTGTAATGTGTAAGTAGATCATATCGTAGATTGGCAAGTCAATGTAAATCCTGTGCACTGACTAATCTTAGGACTAACTTATTTTGAACATATAATCATATTTATATTCCACTGTGATACGTCACTATAAATAAGATTAGCTATATGCTCGGGATTTAATAGAAGTTTATATTAAACAAATAATCATGAAAATGAAACATGTGAGCAAAGTGATTGACCAAGTCAAAAAATGATTTCTATTCTTTTATTGATAATAAATGAGATTACAAAGAATTTGGGTTTTAATTAGGGCATAAAACCCCAACAGAATTAACCATAGAAATCCACTCTACTCATCAAAGGCAACAAAACCTAACCAAGTTTTTCCCAAAAACTCCAACAAATCCCCAAAATCCATACCCAAGCTCTCAAGCCCCAAACACCATAAAAACAGAGTAAGAATTTAGAAAATTCAGAGGTTGAAGCTCAAAATCGTTACCTTGATGGCTGCCCAATGGTTCCCAAGCTAAAGTTCCCCCAAGTCCCAGCTTGAACTTCCCTCTAGCTTCCCTTCCAAGACCCCAACTTCCTTCAACAATTCAAGCCTTTCTTTTCCTTCAATTTTCTTCAGCCCATGCTTAGCTTATGCTCCCTTTGGCCCTTAGCTTCAATTCATCCTAGTTCCAGCTTCAAGCCTAAGCCCCTCAGCCCTTCAATTCCTTCAGCAGCTCAATCAAATCTCCAAATGTAAGAGAGAGAGGGGAAAGAAATAGTGAGAGAGATTGAGAGAGAGAGAGAGAGAGAGAGAGAGCTGATAGTTTCCTTTAACTTATAGTTTCTTCCCTTTTGTTTTTCCTAAGTTTCTGAGTATATCACTTAGACAAAAGACCAATCTGCCCTTCTAGTTTAACTAGTCCTCAAGTGACTCCTAGGGGTAAAAATGTCATTTCACTCCCAATTCCAACTAATTCCTCAAATGTTTCTACTATCTACCAATTAATCCCATCATCCAATTAATTACCAATTATTTACTCAATGTCTAATAATCCCCGATATATTTTCTAAATTCCTGAAAATACCCCCAGGCTTCCCCGAGCCGGGTATAAATCCCCACCGTGGCTATTTCACCAATCCGCTCACTAGGAATGTCTCGAGCCATATACTGCGAATATATCCACATAATAATGTTGCTCAACAATTATCACATATAATTACATTATGCCCTCAACGGGCCAAAATTACAAATATGCCCTTATAAGCTAAACAGGGCCCACATGCATATTTAATACTCATAAACATGCATTTAATCATATCCATATAATCATATAATCATGCATGCCACATAATCAAACATTTAATCATTTATGCACATATATACCAATTATGCCCTCTTGACACACTAATCAATGCCCTTAAGCCTTATTTGCAATTTTGGGTCGTTACATCGGAAACCGAGTGAGCTAGTAAAATCCGTCACCTCGCCCTTTCTAGTCGGGACTGGCTTTGAGGCAGAAGAAGTATAGGATGTTTGCTGGAGTGGGGACCACCCTCTCGTGCCTCAAAAACAAATATTTTAACCCCGCCAAAAGCCTTTATGAGTTTTGGGGGAGCTGAAAGGGAGCCAATTTAACGTAGTTCAGAAAATCTACGAAGTATTGGTCCAATGGGAGGAAGGCACCGACCTTCAGGTGCTCGTCACTCCAAGCACCGTAGTCGTCTTGGAAGGGGGCGCAACTCCGTTCTTCCTCAAATGCAGGTCGGGCAATGAGACCATCAACTCCCATCTGATATTGTGACTCAGTAGGATCTTGTTCACCTTCCCCTGAGTCATTATCTGTGAGACTATATGCTCAGCCTCGAAAAACACGTTGAGTTCGACGAAAACCTCTCTTTCCACCACAGGACCAAAGTGAGAGATGGGAGAATCAGAGGCGATCTGATTGCCTTTATTTTTGTTTTGGGCAGAGGAACTCACAAGATTCTTCTTGGCAGATGCCATGATTTAGATAGCCTGATGAAAAAGCGGCCTATTAGTAGGCGACCTAAGATGGTCTCTAGCTATGGTTGTAGAGGTACGAAAGACGAACAGGTTTAATTGGCTTACTTTCAAAATTTGAAAGTTTTTACGAGCTAAGCTTTGCCCTAGCCTTAACGCATGGACCCACGCTGGATCCTAGGCCACGCACCTCGATTTCTTTTCATCCCCAGATACTTCGGGATCGCGTGTCAGAACCGTCAGACCCACTACTTTCCTTTTGAAAGCGGTTTAATGCAAAACCGCCTAAGGAATCATAACCTCTAAGCTACCTAGGGTTAAACTTAAAACCCCTTCGGCTTCTACACCCTAAACAGGTATTCGAACCGATTTTCCATTAGAGTTTTCTCAGAATAACCCAGAAAATTGCCCAGATTTATGAGTATCTTATTTCTAAACAAATTTGGTTTCATTCATTTAGCCTAAACCGAATCCTATTCCCTATTTACAATCAGACATAGCCTAAACGACATTGAACAATGAGCATTTTTCGAAGTAAAAAAAAACTCACTGGAAAATGAAGAATAAAAAAAAATTAAACCAGGTGATGAAATACTTACAGAGTGTATGTTTGTTCAAAGAAGATGTTGAAATGTCCACATGAAGCTCCTTGAAAGCTTTTGAAAGTCTGAAAGGCAATGAAGGTTTTTGGGGATTTTGGAGAAGAAAAAGGAAAGCATGGGTTTTTGAAAAATAAATGTTTTGAATGCAAAGATGGTGAAGCCTCAGGACTGATCATCCTATTTATATGTAAACTACGGAAATTAATCCGGGCCATCTGATTGGGTTAGTTCGAGATCTGAGGGCCAAGATTAAATGGACCATACGGCAGTAAAAAGTAGACAGGACAGTTGTTTCAGCCCTCAAAACTCGAATGGATGCCAATTGCAGGAAGCCACGTGTCTAGAACTTGAGTAGTGGGCAGGCACGATTTTATATGGCAGAAGTCTAAAAGCCCTTACTGTGCATGTCAAAAAGTGACGAAATCAAACATGAGCAGGAGCATGGGGGGCAAATGCTGTACCCTAAAATTAACACGAGTTCAATTACTCAGCTCGGGAACAACTGGCAGGTAAATATGTAGAAAAATAGCCAAGTAGAATATCTGGTTATTAATGATGTGAGCAGCTTGAGATTCAATCCAGTTCGTACACGGCATACAGGTTATTATCTGACCAACACTTAAGGTAACAGTCGAGTTCGAGACTCATAATGGTCAGATCCAACTTTGGGCACTATGAACTTACTACGAGCTCGGATTAAGGTGGTTGTTAAACACTAGCTCGGGTGAGATATTCAGCTCATGAGAACCTAGACAATGCATACTGAAGGATCCCAGGAGATTCGGGGATTCTTTATATGCTCATTAATGACCAAGCTGTATCATATATCTATCATTTATTATCCGAGACAGCAGAAGTATATTTATTCTGTATACAAATCATATCCCAATGTAAATGGGAATAATCTGTATTAATTATATACCTTATTTAATTACGCAGTTTATTTACGCAGTTACCCAAACCTGTCCATGGAATTCCCCTATAAATACTAGGAATATTGGACAGGAAAAGGGGGATATTATTTTTGTATTATCGAAACTCTACAGAAATAGAGAGAAATAAGTAATAATATTGACTCGTGAACTAGGTGAATTTTAATCACTAAACCCGTAAAAGTTTTGTGCTTTTAAGTGAATGCTTATTGTTGACCCTCGAATTGGTCAACGACACGGAGTCAGATAACCAATATAGAATGAGATGAAAACAAGAAGAAATCAAGATGAAAAAGTAAACGACACAAACAATTTATAGTGGTTCGGCCCCAATCAGATGGTAATGACCTACGTCCACTTAGTGTTCTTATTGATGTAGGATCCCGACACTGTGATCAATGAACTAAGAGTTCACGAGTTTCACAAGCTTCAGGATGATTACTGTGGATACCAAAAATCCATCACGAAAAAAATTGCTGAGGGTGCAAGGCACCTAAGAAGGAGGCCTTTGTTAAGACAACACATATAAAGTCTTCTGCGAGTTGCGAACCTTGCGGTGAGGAAGACCAACATCTGAGGATAAGGATCTCGTTACATGAGACCCATTCCTCACAAGAGGCCTTCACGACATAGCCTGTCTTTCCCCACGCGAGGCCCTTGCGAATCTGTGACCATTGGTGCAACTCACCACGCCACGCCCAGGCTTGCATCTCGCAGCCCCCAAAGCACCCTGCCTCGCCTCGCTCCTAGTCGGTGTGTCGCACCATGGCCCTCGCGCTTAGGAGGGACGCCTCGCACCTCGCGCCACCACTCGGCGCCTCGCACCTCGTGCCACCCCACGGAGCCTCGCGCCTCGCGACACCCCACGGCGCCTCGCGCCTCGCGCCACCACTCGGCGCTCAGCAGGCGTCTCGCGTAGCCCAGCCTCGGCCGCGCCACGAAGGCCTCAAGGGGTGGCCTCGCGTGGGGGGCATCCCATAGCCTCGATGGCCTCGCATGGGGGCATCTCCTAGCCTCAAGGGGCAGCCTCATGTGGGGGCATCCCATAACCTTGACAGCCTCGTGTGGGAGCCTCACCTAGCCCTGACGGCCACTCGGCATAGGAGCATCTCATGGCATCACCACGAGGGGCGACCTCGCATAGCCCCGCCATGGTTACGCTGCAAGGGCCTCGAGTGATAACATCCTGCGCCCTTCATCTCGAGATGGCGTCTCCTATGGAGACCTATGGAAACCCCACCGTCTAGAAGTGAAAGCCCAAGTATGATTCCGAAAGGTCATGATGGTACAATCTCGTACGGGGTACGGCTTGTAAGGCCCCGTACGTCTAATCGTGGCACTCATGCTAGTCAGGTAGTGGGAGCACTAGAAGAAAGGACATGGCCTGCATACTACCAATCAGGTGTCAGATTCGACACCACTATCACCTGTACCACTCCTCTGACATTCGTACGGTAGAGTAGTGGAGACAGCCTCGTGGTACTTGGCTATATACTAGTATCAGCACCACTACCCCTGAGACCACTCTCCTAACAGAGTACTCGTGTACCACTTGGTCTCCTGGACCACCATGTATCCAAGGCCATTAGAGCCTACTATAAAAAGAACCCCACTCCCGCATGGAAGGGGGTTGGAAAATTCATTGTATGCAGAGACTATTGAGAAATATACAAAGGCTTGCTCCATTGTTGATCTGAGTTGAATTTTCCTTAAAGTTTATTCTAAGTTATTATATAAACATCACCTGACTTACCTTTGAGTTTTTCGATCTAATTTTGTTGACGAGATTTCACCGTTAACAATTACAATTTTGGTGAATAATAACACTATAATTTTCTCTCCGAATTCTCTCAGTCCAAAAGTCCCCTCCCTTGAGCCTTTTGATTCGTATTTATAGGCTCAAGAAGGTTACATGGGCCAATGGGCCTTAATTACAATTATAACTCGCATATCTATATAATAAGAGAAATTACAATTAATGCACAATTATAAGAGTGCACATCTGAAGGAAATAAATGAATATATGCGACCAGCCTGGTCGCACATAAGTATGATGCTTGATAAACCAACAATCTTCTGGTCGATGGCCGAGCAAGATTCACTTACTTAAAATAGCCACGTGCCTCCCACGTGTAGACCAATCCTGCCACGTCATCAGGTAGTTCGTTTTTGGGTAAACACTTACTATTTCATTGCGGTTTATAATCTAGCACTAATCTACTCGTTTGATTTCTAAATACACTGTTGGCGAAAAACCCCGTCAACAACTGAGAACATGAATTACAATATTAAAATCCATGTTTTCCTAACGGATTGAATATTGGTTCCCTTAAGGGCTGATTCTGGAACTGAATAGTTATTGAGCTAAAATCTATAATTAGACTATAGATTAATCATTTGCTAGTGAATTAATGGTACTTAAGGATCAAGAGGTAATTAGAAGGGTAAAACGGTAATTTGACCAGCTATAATTAACGAACCAATAATGGAGGATAGAACTACATATATTGATTATATCAATGGACTACTAGAGAAAACTCTGTAAATATAATTCTATAAATAGTTGGAGTGCAATTCCATATTTATAGTGGAGTAATCATGGAATTAATAAATAAGATTATTAGATCAAATAGTTTAATTAATAATCTGTGTTATTGGAGCTTCGTATTATAGGTCCATGGTCCCCGGATCACTTATGTCCTACACTATCAAGGGTGAGGATGTCAAAAGAAAGATTTGTTAAGAGAAAGGATTAAGTTGCAAAAGAATTAATTTTCTAGGGTAAAGAAATAATTATTTGATAATTATGGGTAATTGATCAATTGTGAATTAATTAATTATTTAACTATATAGTTTTATTTTGAAAAACTATATGTTAAAATTAATATTAATCTTGTTTGGATTAATATAAAGAGAGAAAATAATAAATATCTTATTTATAATATGATATTTATTTATTTAATTTAAAATTTATATTTTAAGATAAATTAACTGATATTTATGTTGGAATAAATATATTGTCTTAAAAGTTTATTAAATAAACAAATGAGAAAATTAAGGCAACCCTAATAGGGCTGGGCGAAACACACTGTACAGTACAGTGAGTGGCGCCTGGCATCAGGGTTTTTATCCCTGGGATTTGAAATTTAAATTTCATATAAATTTGTTTAATCAGTTATTTAATTATTCTTTTTAAAAATAATTTAAATAGATAATTAAATAAAAATATCTAATCAGTTTTAATTTGAATTATATTTTAATTAAATAAAGATAATTTAATTAGATTAAATATCTTTATAAATTTGATATACGTGTTATTCAGAGAATGATGGTTAACCACACTCTCTCTCAAAAGCGATAGTTCTCTCTAAACCTGAAAATTATTCTAAACATTCTCTCTGTCAAAACTCTCTAGATCTTATGTATTGAGTACATCTAGGGAGTCACATAAATCAACTTTTTGAATCCTACGTGCCAACACACGTCCTTGTATGTTTGAGGATTGATCTGGAAGATCAAGGTGTGAGATCTCAGAACACTCGATAGGAAGATCGTTGATTTATACAAAAAGACTCAAGGACACTTGATAGGCTACAAGAGGTAATCCCTGATCTATTTGTATGTGATTTAATATTTATAAATGTATATGATCCTGGCTGGTATTAATATTTATTAAAATGGGTCCATATATTCCGCTGCGTACCTTTGATTTGATCATTTAGTACCAACAATTGGTACCAGAGCAGTCTATACATATATATATATTAAATGTTGTGTGGGTTTCTTACATTTGTTATATGTATGTTGATATGTATATTTAATGGATGGATATGATCTTTGAATGTATGGTTGAATGATGGATCGTTAATTATATGGTGTTACTGGATAAGGAATTTTATTGTTTTTCTAGATCTTGTGTAAGCCATAAAGGGCATAGGATTTTTTGTAATTTTATTTCTTGAAATTTAAATTTAAGAATTTGCACACAAAGAAAAACAAGAGGACTTGAGCTGTAATGCCCTACTGCCTTAGAGTCATTACTAAGTGAGTTTGAAATGTGCAATTAACTCGCTAATCGAGGTTTTAGGACAAAAGTGTAATTAAAACATAACCAGAGTCATAAATTAGAAAATAAAGCTTTCATAGAAAATTATAAAGCGTTTAACATTTAGCATCCCAAAAACATTGTTTAGAAATATTTACAACTCAAAATATAACCAGAGTCGACCTAACGACAAAATTCAAGTTTAGTACAATCATCTCCCAAAACACCCCTGGCCGTAGCAGCCAGGCAGACCAGACATGTACTCGCTGCTCGTCACGCTCACCATACTCAAGGTTGATTGACTTTCCCCTTGCCTTTACCTGCACCATAGAGCACCCGTGAGCCAAAGCCCAACAAGAAAACCCTCAAAAGCGGATAATATACATACATGTCAAACACTTAACATATAAACATGTCGTCATCAGGCTATACATGTACGGCCATGCCGTCCCAAGCGCTTTACTAGGCCTGGGTTCGCGGTCTATACCGTAAGGATATCACAGGTATCCTTTGGGGTCTCGCCCTGGCAACTCGCACTCCGTGTGCTAAACGCTGCTCCCGGTCCCTTGCCGTTCTCAGCCTTCGCCGTTCCCGGCCATCGCCGTTCCATCATTTATGTACACACATAGTATAACTAAACAGATATTTAAACGCGTATAAATTCAATCAAAGGGCCACGCCCTGCAACACAGTCATATAGGGCCGAGCCCTGCAACCTAATCATATAGGGCCGAGCCCTACAACACAAGCTCTATGGGAACAGTAGTTTTCTTACCTGTGTCCTGATTCTTCCAAGCACCGATGTCTTGAGCACAGTCCCCTAATCCGAGCCTCGCTGAAATTCTAGTCACAACGCATTAACAATATACATCCATCAAGCTCTAATCCATTAAATTACTTTGAGTCTTAATTCTAATCTTCGGGACATTGAATTCTATCAATCCGGGTGATAAAATCCATCCCGAGCCTTAACTATTGAATTCCCGAGCCTAGAATCTCTTAAAAACCCAAAAATTCACTAGGTGTCGCGGCCCTAGGGACTCATGTCGCGGCCCCCAGCTCAACCCAAGGCCCTGCCTCAAATAGCCCACACGCGCCGCGACCCTTCCTAAAGGGCACCGCGGCGCGCCTTCAATTCCAGGCACCTCAAGTTCTAAGGGGCCGCGGCTCAGCAAGAACAACGTCGCGACCCAACCCCTCGAGCCCAGAAAAACTCACCACTTTCACCTTAAAAACCAGTCCAATTATCCCCAAAATCAAGCCAACAATCCAAACTAATTATCACAGAGGTTATACTATAGTTCAGCAACAAAACCTAACCAGAATTCTAGTTCAAAGCCCCATCAAACTCAAAGTTGAATCTTCATCTCTCCAACATGCAAAACTCTAACATACCAGCAGAAATTCCAAACACAATCCTTATAATTTAAAACTTACCCTTTTGTCGACGCGGTTTTTCGCCGACAGATAGTTATACGAATAAATAGGATGGATTAGTGCTGATTGATAAACCGTAATATAAAAATGATAGTAACCTAGAATGTGGAAATTAATGGCAAGGAAAAGATGGTCACTCCTTTTTTTAGGTGGTTCGGAGGTTAAAATCCCTCTAGTTCACCAGTCGATATTATTGATATCTCCTTACTATTTCTTACAAAGTATTTGCTTTTCAAGAAGAAGCCAACCCCTTGCACTACCCATAGTTTCGGTATTTATAGGAGATTGATCTCTGAGTAGGTATTGGGGTCATCCCGTGATCTCTTCATCCATCATGTCATTTATGTGACACCGATGATTAATTCCCAAACCTTACAGTGAAGTGTGGTCTAATCGATAGGTAAAGATGGATTTGGGCCGCATGGCCCAAATCAGGCGTGGGACGTCTGAACACGCACGTTTATACTGCGCACCCAAGAATTCAGGAATGGAGCAGACACGTGATGTCTGGTATATGCATGTTTATATTGCGTGGTTGACTTTATAAGGATCCGGGGGTGTCAGACCTCTGATGCACCACGAGCTTAATGTGGCGCCAGTCGTGGCTTCTATTATGTCGACACAATGGCTCCACGCACGGAGCAGCTAAATGATCCCTCAGCTCAGGCTGATTGTTTAGGGGTCCGTAATAATCAGCTCCGAGTGGATGGTTGACACGTGGCAGATCGATTTAGGCCCTGTTCTAGCTCGCCAAAGTGTGCGCGGATATTTAGGGTGTACATTTGCCCCCCAAGCCCCTGCTCGTGACCTATGACGTCATCTTTGATCTTCACAGCGGGGCTTTTAAACTTCCCTTTCGACTCTTCATGTCCTGCCCACTACATGGGTATTGGACACGTGGGACGCTGTGGTTGGCGACTTTCGGATTCCAAGAATTACATTAAATGGCCTAGCCACCTTTTTGCCGTCGTTTCATCTCTTGAGTTATGACCCTCGTATCTCGCATTAATTTGATCGGACGGTCCTCATTTCCTTATGCCTCTTACGTATATATAAGGTTGGCAATCTTCAGTACTAGTCACTCTTCATTTGAATTTTTTTCCTTATATTCTTTCTTTTGAGTTTCAGAAGTTCTTCTTCTTCTTCTGGTCATAATCCCATAAATCCTTACATTCTTGCCACAAGAGCCTTTCAGAAGTCTAGCTTTAAGGATTCCACCAGGACTGTTACTCCTACGCTGCCTGTAACTTTCATTCGGAAAATACACTGTAAGTTCCCTGTCTGTTGTATGTTTCAATTTCCCTGTTTCATTGTTAGGCAAACCTATTTGACAGTCGTAAACAATAGGTTCTTTTTGGCACATAGGTTTCAATTCTAGGCATATTGATTATATTTAAAAACATGCCTAGGAGGGCGATATTCATAACTAGGTAAATTTCTGGGTAACTTTAGGAAATGCCTATTCGGAATATGGAAGGTGAGAGGTTTTTAGGGTGTACAACCGGGTAGCTTAGGGGTCACGCTTCCTAGGTGGTTTTCCTCGCAAAACTTCCCCTCCAAGGCAAGCAATAATCTGACCCTGCTGACACAAAGATCCCTGGAGATCAGGGATCCGTTGGAAACGTGGGCGCGTGACTATGGCAGCGCGTGGCTTCACACACCGCGAGCTGAGATTACCTTAGCTCATGTATGAAAGTCACTTTTTCTCACGCTGCTTATCTTTTCTTAGCTTTTAGGTCGCCCACTAAGTTTTCTTTTTCTAATTCTTGTTCGCTAGGCGATCAGATGGGGCCCAAGAAGAATGTGCCCAAGAAAAACACGGCTAGCTCGTCATCCCAGCAATCCAGCAGGGGAAAAGAGGTTGCGGTTGAATCCCCCATCCCCCAGTTTGGTCCCACTAGGAGAAGGAGGTCGAGGTGGGACCTGATGCTTTCTTTGAGGCGGAGAGGATAGTCTCGAAGATCATGACCCAAGGGAGGGTCAACAAGATACTGCTGTCCCATAACATCGAGGTTGGGACAGGCACCCTTATAGCCCGCCCTCCCATCAAGGTTGAGAGGAGCTGCACGCCTCTTGACGAAGAGTTCGTGACCTGGAGCGACGAACATCTCAAGGCCAGGGCCTTCCTCCCCCTGAACCAGTACTTCACCGACTTCCTTAATTACGTGAAGCTGGCCCCTTTTCAATTGCCTCCTAATTCCTACCGTTTGCTGGCGGGGCTGAGGTACCTCTTCTTGAGACACGAGTGGGAAGTCCCTACTCCCGCGGACATCCTCTATTTGTTTTGCCTCAAAGCTAGCCCGGATCAATGGGGACAAGGCGACGGGTTCTACTACCTGACCCGGTTCCCGAACTCTCATATGGTCATCGGGCTGCCCAACCATCCCAACGACTTCAAGGACCAATTCTTCATGTCGACTGGGTTTCGCAACTGCGAGTACCATTACTTCAACTGTCCTCGTAAGCTATCCATCCTTAGCCCGCGTTTCAAAAAAAACTTTTCTTTTTCATTCTTTCGCGTGTACTGACTTGAGCATCATCGTGCAGCCATTTTTGCGAGGACAGCCAAATCAGTGACCCTTGGGGGTCAATAGGATACTTTGGCGGGGCTTCCGTCTAGTGAGAAAGACTACCGCCAGCTCATGTCTGATGAGACGATGCTGGCGTGTAAGTTAATTTTTGCGGGCCAGACTCTGGCCTTGAGGAGGACGTGAGCTAACTACCCAATAGCTCGCGACCTGGTGCCTATCCTCGAGGGGGATGCCACAGATGGCGACGACGACGAGCAGGACGAAGAAGATGAGGTGCCGCTCGTGCGACGAAGGCGAGCTCCTGAGGCTGCTCGGGGCCCCGATGTGGATCGGGCTCAATCGGGGGCAGCAGCCGGCCCCTCCGTCCAAGGTAACCCATATCTATGTAGGGATCTAGACAGGGCTGCCACAGACCTTAGGCTTGTTAGGTTTAACCCAAACCAACTCGTACACCGTCATCGAGATGACCTGGACCTTAACATAACCCTACTCTAGTGTGTAGACCAACTAGTATTACGCCATGATATGGGCCATCCTAGGGGCATCGTAGTAGTAGACAACACCTCGTCCTTTAGGTTGGCCTTCTTTGAGGAGTACGGGACCAACCTTAGGTCGTGGCCCTCCCTTCTGGAGGGTGTAGTCGCTCCAGGACTTAGACAATACATAGAGGAGTCTAGTCTTGAGGTAGATCTAGACCCAGAACCCTCACTGACTCGTCAAGTAATAAACTTAGACTCCCCTATAGCAGTATCGAGGCCGGAGGTCGTGGCAATAGATTCCTCCTCTAGCTCGGGGGGTAGGACCTTTTCAATACACCTTTAGATTTCTCTTGTAATAAAACATCCTTTCATGTATACTAACGTCCTTTTCCTTTTGTTTCAGGCGAGGATATGGCACAACCCGAAGATAGCGCCCTGCGATCAATCTTCCAGGGGGGAATCCTTCCTCCGGACCATCCGGGCCATTGGTCAAGAGGCCCCGGCTGACCAAGCAGACTCCTGCCTCCGGGACAACCTCCAAGTCCCCCGCCAAGGGGAAAAGTCAGATCCCCGCATCCACAGAGAATATGCCTCCACCTCCCCCGTGACCTTCAGCCCCTAATCCGGAACAGGAGGCACCAGCTGGAACTCCGTTAGTCCCCGCTCCCATCTTGCGCATCCCGGTTAATGCCCAAGACCTGGAGAAAATCCTAGACACCTTCCGAGGGACGGTCTATGAGACCGCGAGCTACACGGTGGAGCATTATTATAAGGCCAACCCGAGGGACTTGAGGGAGATCGAGGCAAGGAGCCCCAAGATGTCATAGAGTCTGTGCTGGGGATGAACCTCACGGTAAGCTTACTCAGTTAAATTCCTTTGCTTTCTTCCCAGCACGTGCCTTACTCTCTTCATTTCTTTGCATGCGGCTTTGGCTCTACACCACAGCATAGCTCGGACCAGTGCCAGGACTGACGAGCTCAGGGGCGAGCTCCAGACTGCTTAGGCCACCCTCGCATCTGCTCAACAGCAAGAGCAAAGTGCCAAGATTGCCTTGACGGCTGCCAAAGAAGGCGAAAAGGTTGCGCAGACCGCCTTGGTCGCTGTGAAGGCCGAGCTCGAGGAGGCCAAGGCTAAGCAGCTGGAGGCCGAGGCTGCCACCGTGGCAGAGAGGGCATCCTCTAGCTCCTCCATGGAGGCCATGCTCTACCACTACTGGGCCTTCAACCAGGACGACGACTTCTCTTTTATGGCCCCCGAAGTGTGGGAGTCGTTCCTCGAGAAGTTCAAGACCCGTCTTCAACAGGAGCCGCCTTCTGAGACTGGGGAGACTTCTGTTGCCGGCGAGCAAGAAACCGAGGGGGTGACCTCTTCGGAGCAACCTGGGGGGGCTTATAATTTTTTTTGTATTTTCATTTTTATTTACCTCTGTAACTATCCACCACGAGGTTTTTTCTCCTTGAGACAATTGATTTCAGTTACTCCGAGTTTTATTTCAATCTATTTTATTTTTTAATATGATGTGTTTGGTAAAAACTTAGTTCGTGTTAGTTTATTGACCGTTTTTTCTTATTTTGAGATTGCAAAGTATTGCTAGTCATCTTTAACCAACTCAAAGTTTTAGGACCTAGTTATGTCCAGGATTTTTAATTTTAAAAACTTAGTTCGCATTAGTTTTATCGACACCTCGTGCTTTTTAGAAAAAAACACCGGTTTATCAATTTAACTAACTTCTAAGTTTTAGAACCTGGTTGCGTGCAGGATATTAACTTTAAAAACTTAGTTCGCGTTAGTTTTATCGACACCTCGTGCTTTTTAGAAAAAACACTGGTTAATCAATTTAACTAACTTCTAAGTTTTAGGACCTGGTTGCGTCCAGGATATTAATTTTAAAAACTTAGTTCGCGTTAGTTTTATTGACACCTCGTGCTTTTTAGAAAAAACACTGGTTAATCAATTTAACCAACTTCTAAGTTTTAGGACCTGGTTGCGTCCAGGATATTAATTTTAAAAACTTAGTTCGCGTTAGTTTTATCGACACCTCGTGCTTTTAGAAAAAACATTGGTTAGTCAATTTAACCAACTACTAAGTTTTAGGACCTGGTTCTCGGGGTATATGCCCCCTAAGTAATCAGAAAGAGATCTTTCTCGGTTACTTTGAACACGCTCTTTTAAGCCTATACCCACATGTAAACATACAACGATACAAGAAATATACTTCATTTTTTAATAAAAAAGGGTGGCTTTTATAATTAAGCCTTACAAAAGTACGACTATTGATAATATTTCTTTAGGTGCACAGCGCTCCATGTCCGTGGGACTGTTTCTCCATTATGCCGAGCTAGTTTAAAGGTCCTTTCCTTCACAACCTCTATTATTTGATAGGGTCCTTCCCAGTTTGGTCCCAAAACTCCGTCCTTGGGATCCTTACCGGCTAAAAAGAGCCTTCGGAGCACTAGGTCGCCTAAGTTAAAGATGTGTCTCTTGACCCTTGAGTTGAAATAACGAGTGATTTTATGTTGATAATGTGCGAGCTGCAACTGTGAAGCTTCTCTTTTTTCGTCAATTAGGTCGAGGGACGCGCTAAGCAATTTATCGTTCTGTTCTTGGCTGAACGCCCAGATTCTGTGCGAGGCTATCTTTGTTTTGACAGGAGGGATGGCTTCACTTCTGAAAGTCATGGAGAAAGGAGTATGCCCCGTCAAAGTTCGGTGTGAGGTCCGGTATGCCCATAGCACCTAAGGAAGCTGTTCGGGCCAAACTCCCTTAGCTTCGTCCAGCCTCTTCTTAAGGCTCGCCTTGGGCGTTTTGTTCACAGCCTCGACCTTCCCATTAGCCTGGGGGTAGGCAACGGAGGAAAAACTTTTAATTATGCCATGCCTTCCATAGAATTTGGTGAAGAGATCGCTATCGAACTGGGTTCCGTTATTCGACACGATCTTCTTCGGCAGCTCGAACTGACAGACAATATTCTTAACCACAAAATCGAGGACTCTCTTTGATGTTATTGTCGCTAGGGGCTCCGCTTCTGCCCACTTCGTGAAGTAGTCAATAGCTACTATCGCATAGCAAACTCCTCATTTTCCCGTGGGTAGGGCACCGACTAAGTCAATCCCCAAGACCGCAAACGGCCATGGGGACGAGATCATCTTCAGCTCGACTGGTGGAGCTCGGGCGATCGTGGCGAACCGCTGGCACTTGTCACACTTTTGGACGTAAGAAATCGTGTCCTTTGATAGAGTGGGCCAATAATATCCTTGCGTCAATATATTCAAGGCTAGGCTTTGCCCCCCAGCGTGATCCCCACAAAAGCCTTCATGCACCTTCTGTAGAATAGTCTTGGCCTCATCTGGCAGAACACATCGCAGAAGAGGCAAAGAAAGACCACGTCGGTACAACGTCCCGTCTACAATTGTATACCTCGAAGCTTGGTAAAGTATCCTCCTCGCGTCGCTCCGCTCTTCAGGTAACTTTCATGTTGTGAGGTATTCGACTATGGGAGTCATCCAGGTTGGCCTGGCGTCAATCATCTTGACCTCTCTCACGGTCTCCTCTACGCTTGGCCTTTCCAGGAATTCCACTGGTATCAAGCTTAAGGTTTCGGCCTCCCTGGAGGTGGCGAGCTTTGCTAAGGCATCAGCATTGGCGTTCTGCTCCCGAGGGATCTGTTCGACTAAGATATACTCAAATGCGAACAACTCCTTCTTTACCTTGGCCAGGTAGGCCGCCATCTTGGTTCCCCGCGCCTGGTATTCCCCTGACACCTGGTTTACCACGAGCTGGGAATCTCTATAGCACTGGATGGCCCTAGCCTTTAGCTCTCGGGCCACCCTTAGCCCAGCCAACAAAGCTTTGTATTCGACCTCGTTGTTGGACACTTCGAATCCGAACCGTAACGCAGAGTGGAAATGATGTCCCTCGGGGGATACCAAAATGATCCCGGCTCCGGACCCATTCTCATTAAACGAACTGTCCACAAAGACTTTCCACAAAGCCTGTACCGGTTCCTCTTGGAATCCATTGCACTCTACCACAAAATCAACCAGAGCTTGGCTTTTGATCACAGTTCGTGGTACGTATAGTATCTCGAATTGGCTGAGCTCGATGGCTCACTTCAAAAGACGTCCTGATGCCTTAGGTTTCTGTAGTACCTGCCTTAAAGGTTGATCGGTTATGACGTGGATTGAATGGGACTGAAAATACGGCCTAAGCTTTCTAGAGGCCGTGATAAGGCAGAACGCCATTTTTTCCATCAACGAATACTGAGATTCGGCTCCGAGGAGCCTTTTGCTAATGTAATAGATGGGCTTCTGAGACCGGTCCTCTTCCCGGACTAGCACGACGCTAGTCACATCTTCCATGACAGCTAGGTAAAGAAAAAGAGGCTCTCCTACTGTTGGTTTAGACAACACGGGCGGCTCAGCTAAATGTGCTTTTAGGTCGAGGAAGGCACGCTCGCACTCATTGGTCCACTTGAACTTTTTATTTCCTCGGAGCAGGTTATAGAATGGAAAACACTTGCCAGTTGATTTGGAAATGAACCGATTAAGGGCTACCACCCTTCCTGTCAGACTTTGGACGTCTTTTCGCGACCGGGGTGATGGCATTTCGAGTAGCGTTCTGCTTTTATCGGGGTTTGCCTCTATTCCTCTGGTGTTGACTATGAAACCCAAAAAATTTCCTGGCGCAACCTCGAAGGTACATTTTTGGGGATTCAGCCTCATACCATACTTCCTCAAGATCTTAAAACATTCCTTTAGATCAGGAACATGGTTATCGACAGTTTTTGACTTGACCAACATGTCGTCAACATACACTTCCATCTTTTTCCTGATTTGATCAGCGAACATTCTGTTGACCAATCTCTGATATGTAGCTCTCGCATTCTTCAGCCCGAAGGGCATGACCTTGTAACAATAAACGTTGGTTGGGGTCATGAAGTTAGTATGTTCCTGGTCCATAGGATTCATAGTGATTTGGTTATAACCCGAGTATGCATCCATGAAATACATGAGCTCGTGCCCCACAGTGGCATCCACCAATTGGTCAATTCTCGGCAAGGGGAAGCAATCTTTGGGGCATGCTTTATTCAGATCAGAAAAGTCGATGCGGGTCCGCCACTTCCCGTTGGGCTTCGGGACCAGAACAGGATTGGCGACCCTGATCGGGTATTTTGCCTCGTGAATAAAGCCGCATTTTAAAAGTCGAGCTACTTCCTCTTCTAGGGCCTCAGCTCAGGTCGTGCCCAGGCGCCTCTGCTTCTGGGACTTTGCAGGCATGTTTTTGTCCAAGTTAAGGGCATTCATGATGACGCTTGGGCTGATTCCTATCATGTCTTCATGAGACCAGGCGAACACGTCTAGATTTTCTTGTAGAAATTCTAGAAGCTCCGCCTTTGTCTCATTACTAAGGTTTTTCCCGAGCCTAGCCACCCTCAAAGGGTCTCTAGGATCGATGTTCACCTCTTTGAGCTCTTTGATGGCCTGGAGCTCGGATCTATCTTCGCCTATTCTTGGGTCGATATCATCACTCAAGGTGGTACCTACGCCATCGGCTTTCTGAGGTTTTTCTATCCCAGGATCAGATCTTACTTCCTGAGATTCCTCGCTTCCGCCCTGAATGGTCATCGTCTGCTGCCCGGGTTTTAATTTTCCCTTCATGAAAATGCTATAGCATTCCCTGGCAGCGAGCTGGTCACCTCGGATCGTACATACACCCGTGGAGGAGGGGAATTTGACTGCGAGGTGGCGGATATAAGTTATGGCTTTAAATGCCATCAACGTAGGCCGGCCCAGAATTACGTTGTACGCGGTGGGACAGTCGATAACCACGAACTCGAGGAGTTTGGAGATAGTTTGGGGTCCCTCTCCCAAGGTTATTACTAACTCGATCGTCCCTATCACTGCCGATCCTTCTCCGGAAAACCATACAACATCATGGAGGTGGCCTTCAGCTCGGCTACAGACAACCCCATTTTTTCTAGCGTGGATCGAAACAGCAGGTTCACTGAACTCCCATTATCAACTAGAATCCTCCTAACTCTCCAATTGGCGAGTTGGATAGTTATGACTAGAGGATCGTTATGCGGGAACTGGACATGACTAGCGCCCTCTTCGGTAAAACAGATTGGTTGCCTTTCCAATCGCTGTTGTTTGGGTAGATGCTGCTCTGGGACAAACTCAACTCCGTTTTGAGACCTCAGCTCATTGACGTACCTCTTCTGGGCACCTTTGCTCGTGCCTGCCAGATGAGGGCCTCCAGAGATGGTGGTTATCTCTCCTCCTATTATGGGAGGAGGGGTGTCCTAACTCACTCGGGCCCCGGGCTGGTTTATGGGAGCCTCCGGAGCTTGCTGACTGGTAGGGACTCGATTCCGCGCATACTGAGCCAAAGGTCCGGCTCTGATGAGTGTCTCGATCTCGTCCTTCAAATGCCTACAATCATCTGTGTTGTAGCCGATGTCATTGTGGAATCGACAGAATTTGGAAGGGTCTCTCTTGGCCTTTTGATTTTCAAGGGCTCTGGCTTTTTCCAGGGAAGGCGAGCATAATTTGCTAGGAAAATGTGCTCCCTAGTGTTTGTGAGCTCGGTATAAACCGTGTAGACTGGCTTGAACTTTTCCACGGGCTTGTTCCTCTTTGGACCATGCTGGCCGCCCTCGTTGTTCCCCTTTCTCTTGCCTCCACCTCCTTGGTTATTCTGGGCAATAGTTTGAGTCGTTTTCACGACGTCCGTTTCCGCTCCAACGGGTTAGTCAAGGGTTTGGCTGGTTCCCGCAACCGACGCTCGCACTTCTTCCAAGTTTATCCATTCCTAGGCCTTGTTCAAGAATTCATCCACAGTGTTGACACATCTCCTCTGGATTTCTTTCCACAGCCCGCCCCCAACAAGGATTCCAGTCCTCAGAGCCATGAGCTTGGAACTATCGTCCGCGTCCCTAGCTCGGGCTGCAACGTTTGTGAACCTACTCAGATAAGATTTTAAGGGTTCCCCGGGCTGTTGCTTCACGTTTTCCAGGGTGTCCACTTTGACGTGAGCCGCTTGAGAGGCTTGGAATGCCCTCTTGAAATCGGCAGAGAAATTCTTCCACGAGCTGATCGACTGTTTCTTACACTGCTTGAACCACTACCTAGCTGGCCTGATCAAAATCGAAGGGAATATTAGGCATCTTAGCTTGGGGTCGATATTATGGGCCATCATCAGGGTATTGAACATCCCCAAGTGATCCGACGGTTCCCCGTCCCCATCAAATTTGGATAGATGGGGCATCCGGAAACTAGGCGGGTATGTCGTGGCTACTATGTTGGGGACAAAAAGCTCAAGCTCATCTCCTGAGTCATATTCGTCTTTGCCATTTTCTGATAAGAGTTTCTTCATTAGCTCCTCCATCTAAGCTAACCTTTAGAGGGTCTGATCCTTGATCCCCTGGTTGTTCGGGGGCTATTCAACAACTCCCGTTCCATTGTACGCGTTAGGCGGGTTATTATCCCTCCAAGCTTGAGCTTGGTTTGGTGGGATATTCCCATTGTCACGTATTTCAGAAGGACCATCCTCTCGGCGAGTATGACTTTCATTTCTGGTCGTATCCCCCCTCTGTGAGTTGAGGCGATCTCGAAGGTCGGTTCTCGAGGCGGCCCGAGGGCTTTGTGCCAAACTTAGATGATTGCGCAGGTCTCCACCGGATTTTCCACTTCGGTGGCTCTTGGTCCAATAGCTCCCATTGGAAAAGCTTAGAGCCTGCTGCCAGGGGTGAGGATCCGGGACATTTCCGTGTGCTCGCGGGCGATGGCCCGGAGCGGCGGGAGGAGGATTTTGTTTGCTGCTCCTGTGCACAGGAATATCTCAAGCAGGACGAGGAGGAGATGGGTATCTTATCGGTGAAGGGGGATGCCTAACTGGTGAAGCGATCCTAGTCCCGTATGGCCAGATCAAATTAGCTCGCAGTCATTCTACTCTATCGCCTCTAGCTTCCTGCACCCGACGGTCTGCCCGCGGCACGGGAGGGCTGGTCGGAGAAGGTTGTCTGTGCGAGCTTTCCCCGGACCTCCTCCACGAGCTGCCATGAGCCCTTCTGGGTGCATTCGATGGTGGAGCCGAACTTAGAGTTGAAGTTCTGCTGATCGGCTGACTTGTTGATTGGCCCTGGGAAACTCCTCAAACATAGTTTCCTGGTGATGGTGCGACATGGGCGCAGAACTCGGGGTTGAGGTTCTAACCGACCGACTGGGTCTGGGCCGACTATCCCTGCGGGACTTGTGAGTCCTGCTTTGCCTCTTTCCGACGTTAACGTCGGTTGCAAGAGGGGGTAGTCGAGCCAAGACCTCCTCGATTTGCTTATTCGCTTTGGACAGATGACTCCTCAACTTCATGTTCTCCATTTCTATCGCCGTCCGGTAACCTGGGTTCGGATTCGGCGGTAGGGGCGCCGAACTTCCGGTGTCATCATGGCCCATCGGCTGCTTTCTCGATCATTGCTGGACCTCTGGGCTCGGTTCGTTGGATATGGTGGCATGGTGAGCCTCCTGCCCACCATGTTGATCCGCCTCGTTACCATGCCTCGAGCGAGTAACCACCATGATCAAGTTTTTGCGATAGCACTAATCTAAACCCTCTCAATGAAAGCACCAAACTGTCGACGCGGTTTTTCGCCAACAGATAATTATACGAATAAATATGATGGGTTAGTGCTGATTGATAAACCGTAATATAAAAATGATAATAACCTAGAATGTGGAAATTAATGGCAAGGAAAAGATGGTCACTCCTTTTTTTAGGTGGTTCGGAGGTTAAAATCCCCTAGTCCACCAGTCGATACTATTGATATCTCCTTACTATTTCTTACAAAGTATTTGCTTTTCAAGAAGAAGCCAACCCCTTGCACTACCCAGGGTTTCGGTATTTATAGGAGATTGATCTCTGAGTAGGTATTGGGGTCATCCCGTGATCTCTTCATCCTTCATGTCATTTATGTGACCCCGATGATTAATTCCTAAACCTTACAGTGAAGTGTAGTCTAATCGATAGGTAAAGATGGATTTGGGCCGCATGGCCCAAATCAGGCGTGGGACGTCTGAACACGCACGTTTATACTGCGCACCCGAGAATTCAGGAATGGAGCAGACACGTGATGTCTGGTATATACATGTTTATATTGCGTGGTTGACTTTATAAGGATTCGGGGGTGTCAGACCTCTGATGCACCACGAGCTTAATGTGGCGCTAGTTCGTGGCTCCTATTATGTCGACACAATGGCTCCACGCACGGAGCAGCTAAATGATCCCTCAGCTTGGGCTAATTGTTTAGGGGACCGTAACAATCAGCTCCAGGTGGACGGTTGACACGTGGCATATCGATTTAGGCTCTGTTCTAGCTCGCCAAAGTGTGCGCGGATATTCAGAGCGTACACCTTTGCTGAATTGAGTCTTTGAGTTGATCTCCTAAGCCCCAAGCTCCTAGCCTCCAAAGCTCTGGCTTGATTCCTAGCTTCCAATTGGCTTTCACAAGTAGAACCTCCAAGATGTCTCTAAGCTTCCAAGAGAAGAAGGGAAACAGAGTGAGGGTGTAACGACCCAAATTCACTAATAAGGCTTAAGGGCCTTGATTAGTGTGCCGGGAGGGCATGATGGGAATTACGTGTGATTTTTATGATTAAGATGCATGATTATGATTTTAAGCATGTTATATGACTATGTGAATTATGTTATGTGATAATTATGATGTGTGAATCGTACCACGTGGGTGTTGTGATACCAATGTGATGCACGTGCCGAGACGGTCCTAGAAAACTAGATAATGGTAACTGGTGATTTGGTAACCTGCGTAACTGTTAGTAACCATAGAGAGTAACAGGTTTTATTGGGAAAGTGGTAGAATTGTAAAGTTAGGAAAAGGACAAGTAAGCCCTTGAGGTCTAGTGAGTAAGGGATATAAATGGAGGGTTAAATTAGTCTTTTGGCAGGGAATAGATGAGTAAGAGCTGAAGGAAAATACAATACGTATAACACTTGGAGAAAGGGGCTTTATGCTAAATGTTGGAGACCTAGAAATAGAGAAAAAAAAAGAAAAGAAGAAGAAGGAAGCTGAATTTGAGTCTTGGAAGGAAAATCAAGAGGGTTGAAGTAATCAAAATCAAGCTTAAGCCAAGAATATTCAGAGGTAAGATTTTGGTTATGGTATATCTAAGTTTCAAGTCTGATTTTTGGTTGATAAGAGTGAATTGAAACAAATTGGTGGCTGGTTTTGTATGAACTCAGAATTGGGTAATCAAAGGGGAAGGAGGTTTAAAGCTAGAGGTTGGACTCACCACTCAAGGTAAGGTTTCTGTGTAATTATTAGGCTTATTTCTGTTAAGGTTTAGGGAGTTTGGAGTGTGGTTCGTGTTTGGGTTTAAGTTGTTTTTAATTCTCTGGTTTGAGTTACAAAGCATGAAACTCAAGAGTGAATCTTGGGAATAGTTGTGTGAATGGGCTTGAGTATGATGCTTCTAGGTTGCTGTGGGGTTTATTAAGGATCTAGAGTTGGTTTTGGGACTTAGGATGGAGTTTGGGGTGATTTGGAGTGAGTCAGGCTCGGGAAAAACGCGAAGGAAAACCCAGAATTCTGGGCCTGCGAAGGCGCGCCGCGGCACAGTTTTAGCGTGCCGCGGCACGAGGCCCCTGACTTGCTGGGTGCCGCGGCACAATAAAGCTGTGCCGCGGCACAAGGCCAATTTCAGGACATCAATTTTGGCAATTTTGGCCCTTTGCTCCGGGGGTTCGGGGGATGTCTCCGAGGTATAGTTTTAAGGTTTTGGGGGATTCCGAGAGTGTGGGTTAGGTTCCGGGAAGGTTGTTTTGGATTGGTTAGTGACAAAGAATGTTTTATTTGTGTTGTGATTAGGACTTTGGAGAGGCTCGGGGTAGAGGACCGTGCTTGCGGCTACGTGGCATCGAAAACCAGTGAATTGAAAGGTAAGAAAACTGCACCCGAATGTATGATTGTAATGGGACTAAGTGCTCCCGAGAGTTGTATTGTGTCAATGTTGGTATTATGCCAAGGGACACGTAAAAGCGGTCTAAGAGTACCGTACATGATTTTAGCGCACGGGGTGCGAATTGGCCACTGGGAGCCAGAAACAATAGGATAACAGAGGGAGCAGCCTATGAGCGCTAGCCCTGGTTATCGTCTGTGCATTATGTATTATGAGCTGAGATGCTTAGTATATGAAATACTTGACTGATGATATACTTGAGTTTATGAGATGCTATATGTGTAATTGACTTGTTTGCTAGTTGTTCATGCTCTGTTGTTGCTGTGTTTTCTTGCTGGGCCTTGGCTCACGGGTGCTTCGTGGTGCAGGTAAGGGCAAGAGCAAGCTGGACTAGGCCTGAGGTGGAGAGCTCCGAGGTGAAATGTACATAGCCAGCTGTTCGATCACCATGGTCGAGGAGTGTGTCAGGACAGGGAATTACCTAACTGCTCGTTTTTGCCTTAATATGGCCAGTCAATGTATTTAAACTTTGTAACTTTTGTAAATGGCTTTTAAACTGTCATTTTTGGGATCCCATGTAAATAAACAATGTTTAGTAATGAAAACGTAACTTTTGAGACCAAAACACTTTTAACCCTCGTTCCTCTACTGTTTCAGTAACACGCTTTTACTTTAATGACTTGATTAGCAAGTCTGGCACTTTATAAACACACAGTGTAACGGTCTTGGCTATCCAGGGCGTTACAGAGGGAGAGGGTGTGGGTCGGTTTAGAGAGTTCCAAATGGTTCTGTGGTTTGTTTTATGTAACTTAAGTCTATACGGTTACCTCAAGGCTTGGGGTACCAAAAACGTCTGCGAGGGCAAAATGGTAAATTTCCCCAATATTCCCTCCTAGGCATTCTAACCTCAAATATATCTCTGAATATTTATTTCCGTAACCCGATAACCCCAAAAAAATGACTAACACCCGAGATACCCCTCGACTTGCCCCGAGTCATATTTTCGACCCCGTTGTGACTTTCTAGCTAACCGCTCCCTAGGACTATCTTGGATCGTGCAACACAGATATATCACAATTATCATGTTTATACCCTCAACAGGCTAAAATTACATTCATGCCCCTAATAAACAGATGGGACCCACATGCATATTTAATTCACCTAAACATGCATCACTATTCACATATTCACACAAATCCACATATTAAACAATAATTCACCTATTGCCCTCCAAGCACGCGAATCAAGGCCCTAAGCCTTATTAGCATATTTGGGTCGTTACAACTATCCCCTCCTTACAGAAATTTCGTCCTCAAAATTACCTGAATAACTCGGGATACCGTTCCCGCATCTCTGTTTCTAGTTCCCATGTCGCCTCTTCGACTTTGTTGTTCCTCCACAGCACTTTAACCAAAGCGATGGTCTTGCTCCGCAAGACTTTGTCCTTCCAGTCGAGAATCTGAACTGGTTTCTCCTCATAAGACAAATCATAATCCAGCTCCAAATTCTCATAACTCAAACACATGCGTCGAATCAAACACATACTTTCGAAGCATAGACACGTGAAATACATCGTGAACCCCTGATAAGGTTGGAGGCATCGCCAATCTGTAAGCTACCTCTCCAACCCGTTCCAGAATCTCAAAGGGGCCAACAAACCTAGGGCTCAGCTTGCCCCGAACACCAAACCGTTTCACTCCCCTCAAAGGTGAAACCCTAAGGAACACATGGTCACCAACCTGAAATTCTACGCTCCTACGTTTCAGGTCTGAATAACTCTTCTGGCGACTCTGGGAGGCGAGCATTCGAGCTCTAATCTTCTCAACTGCCTCATTGGTCCTCTGAACCATCTCAGGACCCAAGTACTTCCTCTCACCGATCTCATCCCAATGGACAGGTGATCTGCACTTCCTCCCGTAAAGCATCTCATACGGAGCCACTCCGATTGTTGCCTGATAACTGTTTTTGTACAAGAACTCAATCAAAGGAAGATACTTACTCCAAGATCCCCCAAAATATAGCCCACAGGCTCACAGCATATCCTCTAATATCTAAATTGTCCTCTCAGTTTGACCATCTATCTGTGGATGATAAGTGATACTAAACCGTAACTGCGTGCCCATAGCCTTCTACAGGTTTTCCCAGAACTTAGAATTGAAGGTGGGGTCCCTGTCGGATACTATCGACCTCGGAGCCCCATGCAATTGAACAATATCCTTCACATATAGCTCAGCATACTGCTCCACAGTATAAGTCATCCTGGCTGGTAAAAAGTGGGCGGACTTGGTGTACTTATCCACAATCACCCACACTGAATCATGTTGTCCCACGGTCTTCGGTAACCCAACCACGAAGTCCATGGCGACATCTTCCCACTTCCACTCCGGAATCCCTAGAGGCTGTAGCAACCCTGTTGGCCTCTGATGTTCAGCCTTAACCTGCTGACAGGTTAAGCACTTGGCCACATAATCCACCACATCCCTCTTCATACCTGACCACCAATACAAAGTTCTCAGATCCTGGTACATCTTCATCGTACCCGGATGTAAGGAATAGGGAGTGGTATGCAGTTCATCTAAAATCTCTCGTCGAATATCTGAATCCACCGGAACACAAATCCAACCCTTATACTTCAGTAACCCCATCTCCGAGATAGAAAAGTCCTTAGCCGCTCTGATTAAGACGTTCCCCCTGTAACCCCTCAACTGGGAATCATTCCCCTGTGCCTCCTTGATCCTCTCAAGGAGCGTAGAATGAAGAGTGATGTTGGCTAACCGACCAACCACCAGCTCTATACCCGCTCTAGTCATCTCCTCTGCTAGCTTATCGGATATCTGCCTCGAACTGAACAGCTGTCCTGGGCCTTTCCGGCTCAATGCATCAGCAACCACATTAGCCTTCCCAGGATGGTATAAGATATCACAATCGTAATCCTTAACCAACTCCAACCACCGTCTCTGGTGCATATTCAGATCCTTCTGAGTAAAGAAGTACTTTAAACTCTTATGGTCGGTGTGTATCTCATACTTTTCACCATATAGATAATGTCTCCAGATCTTAAGTGCGAACACCACCGCTGCTAACTCTAGATCATGCGTGGGATATCTTTGCTCATACTCTTTTAACTGTCTCAATGTGTAGCCTATCACCTTTCCAGCTTGCATCAACACAAACCCCAAACCCTGTCTGGAAGCATCACAATAAACCACGAACTTCTCATTGTCCATCGACAGACTCAACACTGGTGCGGTGATCAGTCGCCGCTTCAACTCTTTGAAACTATTCTCACATTTGTCTGTCCAAACATACTTCATCTTCTTCTTTGTCAATTCTGTCAATGGTTTAGCTATCCTAGAGAACCCCTCAACAAACCGCCGATAATACCCTGCCAATCCCAGAAAACTCCTCACTTCAGAAACACTGCTCGGTCTAAGCTAATCTCTCACTGCCTCAATCTTGCTTGGGTCAACCAGAATCCCCTCCTTACTGACAATATGGCCCATAAATGTAACTTGCGGTAACCAGAACTCGCACTTACTGAACTTAGCATATAACCTATGCTCCCTCAGCCGCTGCAAAACCAGACGTAGATGTTGCTCATGCTCCGTCTCTAACTGAGAGTATTCCAAAATGTCGTCGATGAACACAATCACAAACTTATCCAAATAATCCTTAAAGACCCTGTTCATCATGTCCATAAAAGTTGTTGGGGCATTGGTTAATCCAAAGGACATAACCAGGAATTCATAGTGTCCATACCTCGTGCGGAAAGCGGTCTTTGGTATGTCCTCCTCTTTGATTCTTAACTGATGGTAACCCGATCGAAGATCTATCTTAGAAAACACTGTCTTTCCCTGCAGCTGGTCAAACAAATCATCAATCCTAGGCAGTGGATACTTATTCTTAATGGTCAACTTGTTTAGCTCCCTGTAGTCAATACACATCCTAAGAGATCCATCCTTCTTCTTGACAAACAACACTGGAGCACCCCATGGCGAGAAACTCGGTCTAATGAACCTCAAATCCAGTAACTCCTGCAGCTGAATATTCAACTCCTTCAACTCTGCCGGAGCCATTCTGTAAGGTGTCCTAGATACTGGCTCCGCTCCTGGTACCAACTCTATAACAAAATCAATCTCCCGCTGCGGCGGTAGCCCTGGCAGATCTGCTGGAAATAAATCCGGAAACTTGCCTACCAATCTGGTCTCCCCCGGTCCAACCGACATATCCTTAGAGGTATCCACAGCACTCACTAGGAATCCTATGCAACCTTCCTGCATCAGGTCCCTAGCCTTCAATGCTGAAATCATAGGTACCCGCGGTCCACTAGCTGTTCCCACAAATACAAAGGGTACCTCCCCTTCTGGTTCAAAAGTCACCATCCTGCACTTGCAGTCAATTGTCGCTCCATACTTTGACAGCCAATCCATTCCTAGGATCACGTCAAAGTCATCCATCGCAAGCTCAATCAGATCAGCAAACAATTCCCTACCATCTACCTCTACTGGTAAAGCTCTAATCAACCTCCTAGAGACTACCAGTTCCCCAGTCGGCAACAAAGTCTGAAAACCCCTAGTATACAGAACACTAGGTCTACACAGCTGATCTATCACTCTAGCAGACACAAACAAATGGGTAGCTTCCGAATCAAACAATGTAGTATAAGAAGAACCAGCACTAGAGATCTGACCTATCACAACTGAGGGGCTAGCCTCTGCCTCCGTCTGAGTCAAAGTGAAAACCCTGGCAGGAGCGAGACCATCGCCCTGCTTTGGCTCCTCCTTCCTGGCTTGTGGGCAGTCTTTCTTCAGATGATTGACACTCCCATAGACAAAGCAGGCCTTAATCCTGCACTCACCCTGATGTCTTCGTCTACACCGAGGACACACTGGGAAACCCCTCCAGTTGTCATTTTCGCCCTGACGGCCACTGGAACCACCCCGTGCCCTCCTATCTGAACTAGGAGGAACAAAGGAATCTGGGGCCATCCTCTTCTGCTCACTGGAGCCACTACCTCGACTGGTTCCAATAAAAGGAGGCACCGTCCTCCTAGTATCGCGCCTGATAGCGCCCTCTCTCCAAATCTGGTCCTCGGCCCCCTCAGTTGTAAGGGCCTTGTCCACAACCTGAGCGTAGGTAGTAGTCTTCGGATCCAAAGTGATCCTCACATCATGGACGATCATAACATTCAATCCTCGTACAAATCTGTCTCTTCTTGCCGCATCTGTCGGCACTATATCTGGCGCAAACTTCGCCAAACGATCGAACTTCAAGGCATACTCTGTCACGGTCAACTGGTTCTGAGTCAGGTTGATAAACTCATCAACCTTCGCAGCTCGGACTGCAACACTATAATACTTCTCGTTGAAAATGATCCTGAACTCTTCCCAGGTCATAGCTGTCACATTTCTCACCAGATGCGGGCATCCTCTCTGAACATATAGCTTGCACAGGCTACCCTCTTGTTCCCCTCAACCCTCATAAAGTCGAGAATAGAGGAAATCATATTCATCCACTGCTCTGCCCGCTGTGGGTCTGGTCCACCCTCAAAGGTGGGAGGTTGCTACTTCCTGAACCTCTCATACAAAGGTTCCCACTTATTCTCCACAATAGGTTGGACTGGCGCTGGCGCCATAACCTGCTGAATAGGCAACCCAGTAACCTGTGGAAGGGCCTGTTGCCTCAACTGGTGGAGTTCTTCCTCTGTTCGTTGCAGTCTTGCTTCCATTTCGACAAACATCTGTTGCCAATTCTGTGGGACAGGTGGAGGGTCCTGACCTTGGTTATCATCCTCGGCCCGACTGCTTCGGAGTCTAGATGATTGACGAGGCATCTCAATAAATATTCCTGCAATCAAAGACGCCGCTCATCAGGCATGACAACAACATCCAAAACCACCTCCCAATCACATCAGTCAACCATGAGCAACAATCTACATAACACACAGATAACATATCACACACAACGGGCCATTCCCTGACGTCATGCATACATTAAATCATTCATCATGCTCTATATGGAAGAAGCAGGCAAATAGGGCATTTAAACACATAATCAGACATACAATTCAATTATTACCAACCAACCCTGAGTCGAGCTTGCCACTGACAGCGAGCTTACATGTTCGGTCATTCTCTAGAAACCATAAACCTTGGCTCGCTCTGATATCAAGTTGTAACGCCCTACTTCCTTAGAGCCGTTACTAAGTGAGTTTAAAATGTGCAATTAACTCGCTAATCAAGTTTTTAGGACAAAAGTGTAATTAAAACATAACCAGAGTCATTAATTAGAAAATAAATCTTTCATAGAAAATTATAAAGCGTTTATTATTTGGGATCCCAAAAACATTGTTTAGAAATATTTACAACTCAAAATATAACCAGAGTTGACCTAACGACAAAATTCAAGTTTAGTACAATCATCTCCCAAAACGCCCCTGGCCGTGGCAGCCAGGCAGACCAGACATATACCTGCCGCTCATCACGCTCACCATACTCAAGGTTGATTGACTTTCCCCTTGCCTTTACCTGCACCATAGAGCTCCCGTGAGCCGAAGCCCAGCAAGAAAACCCTCAAAAGTAGATAATATACATACATGTCAAACACTTAACATATAAACATGCCGTCATAAGGCTATACATGCACGACCATGCCGTCCTAGGCGCTTTACTAGGCCCTGGGTTCGTGGTCTATACTGTAAGGATATCCCAGGTATCCCTTGGGGTCTCGCCCTGGCAACTCGCACTCCGCATGCTAAACGCTGCTCCCGACCCCTTGCCGTTCTCAGCCTTCGCCGTTCTCGGCCATCGTCGTTCTATCATTTATGCACACACATAGTACAACTAAACAGATATTTAAACGCATATAAATTCAATCAAAGGGCCATGCCCTGAAACACAGTCATATAGGGCTGAGCCCTGTAACCCAATCATATAGGGCTGAGGCCTGCAACACAAGCTCTATGGGAACAGTAATTTTCTTACCTGTGTCCTGAGCCTTCCAAGCACCGATGTCTCGAGCACAGTCCCCTAATCCAAGCCTCACTAAAATCCTAGTCACAACGCATTAACAATATACATCCATCAAGCTCTAATCCATTAAATAACTTCGAGTCTTAATTCTAATCTCTGGGACATTGAATTCTATCAATCCGGGTGATAAAATCCATCCCGAGCCTTAACTATTGAATTCCCAATCTTAGAACCTCTTAAAAACCCAAAAATGCACTAAGCGCCGCGGCCATAGGGACTCATGCCGCAACCCCCAGCTTAACCCGAGGCCCTGCCTCAAAATAGCCCACACGCACCGCGACCCTTCCTGAAGGGTGCCGCGGCGCGCCTTCAATTCCAAGCGCCCCAAGTTCTAAGGGGCCGCGGCTCAGCAAGAACAGCGCCGCGGCCCGACCCCTCGAGCCCAGAAAAACTCACCACTTTCACCTCAAAAACCAGTCCAATTATCCCCAAAATCAAGCCAACAATCCAAACTAATTATCACAGAGGCTATACTATGGATTCAGCAACAAAACCTAACAAGAATTCTAGTTCAAAGCCCCATCAAACTCAAAGTTGAATCTTCATCTCTCCAACATGCAAAACTCTAACATACCAACAGAAATTCCAAACACAATCCTTATAATTTAAAACTTACCCTTTGCTAAATTAAGTCTCTGAGTTGATCTCCTAAGCCCCAAGCTCCTAGCGTCCAAAGCTCTAGCTTGATTCCTAGCTTCCAATTGGTTTTCACAAGTAAAACCTCCAAGATGTCTCTAAGCTTCCAAGAGAATAAGGGAAACAGAGTGAGGGAGAGGGTGTGGGTCGGTTTAGAGAGTTCCAAATGGTTGTGGTTTGTTTTATGTAACTTAAGTCTATACGGTTACCTCAAGGCTCGGGGTACCAAAAATGTCTGCGAAGGCAAAATGGTAAATTTCCCCAATATTCCCTCCTAGGCATTCTAACCTCAAATATATCTCCGAATATTTATTTCCGTAACCCGATAACCCCAAAAAAATGACTAACACCCAAGATACCCCTCGACTCGCCCCGAGTCGGATTTTCAACCTCGTTGTGACTTTCTAGCTAACCGCTCCCTAGGACTGTCTCGGATCGTGCAACACAGATATATCACAAGTATATCACAATTATCATGTTTATACCCTCAACGGGCTAAAATTACATTCATGCCCCTAATCACCAGATGGGGCCCACATGCATATTTAATTCACCTAAACATGCATCACTAATCACATATTCGCACAAATCCACATATTAAACAATAATTCACCTATTGCCCTCCAGGCACGCTAATCAAGGCCCTAAGCCTTATTAGCAGATTTGGGTCGTTACATGAGCCATGCACCAAAGAGGCACATGGTTGAGCCTCCTGCAGCTGCACGCACCTGCCCCGTGGCTGCCTCACCCGTGCGTGCACACATGCCTCGAGCTTCCACCTGCTGTCGCGCGTGCCAGACGCACCCCAGCCCCACGGCTCCCAGCAGCCATGCGCGCGCGCACTCGCCTGCCTCCCCATCCGCCAGGCTCCTAGCCGAGCCCTTGCATGTTAGCTTGCCACCCACTCGAGCCCTTGGCTCCTTGTGTCGCCGGCCCTAGGGCACCAATCTTGGTGCCCAAAACCCTAATTCCTAAGTTGTTATAAAATAAATTTTATTTAATTAATTTTTAAATTATTTGAATTTACAAGTTTAATTATCTTATTTTATTTTATTAGAAAATAAAATATCTTTTAGTTGGTTAAGATATTTTAATATCTTAAGTTTAAATAATTATTTGATTCTTTAATTATTTAAATTCAACTAAATTAAAAAGATGACAAAAATGGTTATTTAATTAAAAGTTAGTTTTAAATAAATAAATTAATTAGAAAATATGTTTCTAATTAATAAGTTGGGCAAAACAAAGTTTCTAAAGATTAGGAAGAAAGCCTAAAGGAGAGGATGAGCATTCTTGGAGAGTCTTGAAAGCTACATAGGCTTAGATTGCAATTTTATTTCTAATTTTTTCAAAGGGTTGTAAATCTTAGAAATACCCATTAGTACTCGGTTCATCATATATTGTTTATTTATTGTATTTATTTAAGCAAATTTTCATTGATGTTTGATTGATAACATGATCATGCATTAGTCAATTACATGTCATTCATGAAACCCCACACAGTTTCTCATTAATCATGCATTTTTTTAGAAACATGATTACCTAGGATGGTCCTTTTTGTTTATATGAATTGTTTTTGGTGAAATCAATTGCATGTAAACTACTAAGTATTAGATTAGTTAAAACTTGGTAACTCACACCATAATAAAGGCAATAGTTTTTATAGGCCTTTAAGATAACTAACTTTATGTAAAAAGCGTTTTAATAAAGTTAGATGAATGTAATAGGTAATTATTTAGATCACATTAATTATAGAAACAGACTCTTTTATAATTATGATTTTTGTAATTAATTACATTCATAGGGTTATTAATAAACTAGTAATTAATTTAGAATTAATTGATTAGTTTAATAAAACACATTTAATTTTAAATAGTAAGCGGGGTGAACATCTCAATGTGACATATGATCTCCATTATTAGTACAATACCGTGAGATATGATTAGGGCCTCGAGGCGGTTTTGTTTCCGTCCCCCTAAGGAAGGTTTCTAGACATATTAATACCAAGGTTGGCTTCTTACGAAGATAGGAGGAAGTGATGTATTTTAGGCTTGACCGACCCTAAGGTGACACTCTCTAAGTTAAGTCATGAAATCTGAAATAATGAGTTACACTTACAAATATGTAATTAAGCTTTTTGCGTCAAAAAAACGGATTCGTAAAAATATTTGGGTGGATAATTGCATCTTGACCAAACTAGTGGTACTTTATATTTAAAATAGAAAATAAAGAGTTATTTTAAGTTTTAAATTATAAAGATAAGATTGTCTTATAAGCTATCTGAATTTAACTTGACCGACCCTAAGGCGACACTTTTTTTTTTTTTTTGAACAAAAGAAAAACTTTATTCAAAAACCAACCAAGATACAAAACAAAGCAAGAAGCAACAGCTACTAACCAGCCAAACCGCAGCCTGCAACAGCAGTAGCTGCACTCAAAACACCACTACCAACCCTCTACAACATTGAGAATATACTTGTCCCTTTTGCTAAGATGATGAAGACTCAGACCCAAAACTCTACATTTGACAATCTTCCTAATTTCCAAGCTAATACTACTAGCTGAATGACAAACAGATTCAAAAATACACTTGTTCCGATTTTTCCAAACAAAATACAAAGTAGTAGCAAGAACAACATTAATGACTTGGTTCTTCAGATTTTTGATAGCTGTCAAACACCATTGCTGAAGCTCCATGTAGGACTTCGGCCACTGATACACTCCCAGCCAGCTACTAACCTCCCCAAATAATTTCCTAGTGAAGATACATTCCAAGAATAGGTGGCTGTGAGATTCATTAACTGAGGCACAAACAGGGCAGATAGCAGAATGGATAGGCATCATGCGACTCAACTGATCTCTAGTGAGCAGATGGCAGTTAAGAATCTGCCAATAGATGAATCTGTGCTTGGGCACTAGAAGCTTATTCCATACAGTTCCAGCATACATAACTTTCTGGGCAGTAACAAGAGAAGAGTAAAAACGTTTGACACGAAAATTACCTCCCTTTTCAGCTTGCTTCAAAGTAGTTGCATCAGTGATTTGACTTAGCCTCAACAACTTCTTAAAGTACCAGCTCATATCATGCTTAATAGGAACATTCCAAATAGATTGCTCCTTGAGATAGATAGAGTTAATCCATCTAACCCAAAGGCAGTCCTGTTTGTTAGAGATTGCCCATAAACACTTCGCCATCAAAGCCATATTCCATTTCTGACCTTCACGAAATCCAATACCACCCAGCTTTTTAGGGAGACAAACTTTCTCCCAAGAGGGGAGATGAAGTTTACTCCTGTTTCCATTAGCACCCCAAAGGAAGTCCCGACAGCTTTTGTCTATGGCTGCTGTAATTTTAAAAGGCAGAATGAATATGCTCATCCAAAAATTTCTGATACCAAGCAAAAACGAGTGAATGAGTTGAGCACGCCCAGCAAAAGACAGATTCCTACTCGCCCAACAATTGAGATTTTTATTCAGCTTGTCCAAGATCACCCCACAATCTGAAGCTTTCCATTTAGTAGGACGAAGATGAACCCCCAAGTATTTCAAAGGAAAAGATCCTTCCTCCATTTGCATCAATTCAAGAATCTTCACTTTAATGTCTTCTTTAACTCCTCCAAAGAATATATGAGATTTCGATTTGTTCGCAGAAAGACCTGTAGAATCACAGAAAGTCTTGAAAGCTTCTTGAATATGAGTCATTGAACTGATATTGCCTTTACAGAATATAATCAAGTCATCTGCAAAACATAAGTTAGTTAACCTAAGCTGTTTACACAAAGGATGAAAACCAAACCCTTTTTACCCGAACAATGGGCCAATAATCTGGTTAGATACTCCATTATCAATACAAACAAAAGGGGAGATATGGGGTCTCCTTGACGAAGGCCTTTTTCCCCTTTGAACGAGCCTTGAATCCTTCCATTCATGAGGAGATTATATCTCGTTCCTTTTAAACAAACCAGAATCCAATCTATAAATCTTGATGAAAAACAAAGATGCTTAAGTAGCTCCTCCACAAAGTGCCAATCAACAGTATCATATGCTTTGCTGAGGTCGATCTTCATTATACATCTAGCTGAAATATGCTTCCTGGTATAACCTTTAAGGAGATCCTGGAAGATCATAATATTGTGAGCAAGAGTTCTATTCTTTATGAAAGCCCCTTGGTTGCTATGAGCAAGGAAGGGAAGCACTTCCGAAAGCCTAGAACAGAGCATCTTTGAGATACACTTATAAAGTGTATTACAACAGGCAATAGGCCTGTAATCACTTGCTGTTTTCAGGTTTGCCACCTTAGGAATGAGAGAGATCACTGTTTCATTCAGCGACTGAGGCAAAAAACCATCCTGGAAGAATTCTAACACAGACCGAGATATGTCATCTCCAATGTTCTCCCATAACCCCTTGAAAAAACCTGATCCAAAGCCATCTAACCCAGGACTTTTAGAAGAATGAATGCTGAAAAGAGCCTTCTTAACATCACTCTTACTAAAAGGCCTTAATAGCCTGACTTGCTGCTCCAAAGACAGTCTTCTACCCTGGTTCAAACAACCTAAGTCAATTTTCTCAGTGGCCGAACTGCTACTCCCCATAAAATTCCTGAAATGAGTGAGAAAGTGTTCCACTACTGTCGAATAATCATCCTCAATTTTATCACCAACAGAGAAAGAAGTAATTCTATTTTCCAATCTTCTTTTCCTCATAATAGCATGGAAATATCTAGAGTTTTCATCACTGAAATTGACCCACTTAATTTTACTTTGCTGCTTGAGATAACTAGAGTACCGGTTCAGCATATCAGAAAAATTCTTCTGCTTCTGAATAATAGCTAGCTGAAGCGTATTATCAGAGGGGTTAGAAGCCAAAGCCTCCTGAGCTATATTGAATTCCTCCTTGGACAACTTGTAATCCAAGACTACATCTCCCACCACTTCCCTATTAAATCTTTTCAAAACATGTTTAACCCGAAGAAGCTTCTGAACAATCTTAGATAATCCTCCTCCCGAACCTGAAGTAGAGTTCCAGCTGTTCATTACTGTCTCTTTGTAACTTCTATAGGACAGCCAGTGATTACAATATCTAAAGGGTTTGAATCCCACCTTATTCAACTCCTGGCTTTTAATCACACAGTAGCTATGGTCAGAAACATAGTCCCATTTGAAGCAAGCTTCACATTTAGGGAAAGTGTCCAGCCAATAGTCATTGATAAAAACTCGGTCTAACTTGGAAAAAATTCGGTCTCCGACATCATGCTTATTAGACTAGGTAAAGTCCACACCAGAGCACTTGAATTCATCCACTTGGCCTAAAGCCAACCAGTTTTGAGCATCAGAGAGATCCTTAGCTACAATTTGTCTCCCACCATTCCTATCATGGAAACTAAACATAGCATTAAAATCCCCAAAAATAATCCAAGGATTTTTCAAATGACCAATACTAGCCAACTTATCCCATAACTTTTTCCTCTCCCCCATAGAATTACTTCCATAAACTATCGTGGCAAAGAAAACCTCCTGCTGGCCACACACTTTAACCCTGCAATGAACTAATTGAGGGTCCTCTAGTAAAATATCAACCTTCACAAACTTAGCTTGCCAAATAACCAAAATCCTACCAGCAATGATAGAACTAGAAAAATAATCCCAGTTATGGAAGTTATTCGCAAAGACCTCTTGTATCTTCTCATGTTTCACCTTAGTCTCAAAAAGAGCTCCAAAACCAACCTTATTCTCTTTACAAACATTAAGAATAGCTTTTTGCTTATCTTTTTTATTCATACCCCTCACATTCCACCCTATCATATTACAAACCTCCATCAAGTAGTTGGGTTAGAATTAGTGACCACATGCCCAACCCCGGTTTTTAGTAAAACCTCAAATCCATTTCTTACATTAGCCTTAACTGGAGCTGCAACATCCTTGTTAGGAGCTGCAACTGCCTATCTTGGCCCTCTCCTTTTGGGAGTAATCCAACTGCCAGCACTGTCATCTCTGCCTGTTCCATCTAGCTGAGAGGATATGTGTATACCTTGATCATTACTCTCCTTTGACTCAAAGTCCTTATACAAGCTTTTACCCCGCTCATCTGCATCGTTACTTGTAGAAGTATGCACTCTGTTTTCTGGTATAGTAGCCTCAGATTGATGCTTTTGATATATCTCAGAGCCATTAAGTTCCTGTTCTGACTTCTCTCCTTTCTCAACAGAGGTTTTCTTCCTCCAAACCGCTCTTTTTTCCTTGTTACAATTAGCCACTATATGCCCTAACTGAGCACAAGTAGCACATTTAGAAGGGAGCCATTCATACTCAACCGATTGTTCCACTAACTATCCCCGTTCATTGATACAAGCAATACTTTTAGGAGGGTGATCCGAAATCTCCATATCCACCAAAACCCGAGCATATTTCACCATCGCCCTACTTTGGGTCACCTTATCCACCATTATCGGTTTGCCAATTGTACTCACCAGAGCACTGAAACTATTTCTTCCCCAATATTGCAATCCCAAACCATTCAATCGAATCCACACCGGGACAGACTTAACCATTCTCACAGAATCCATGTCTGATGACCAGGGACGAAGGACAACTGGTTTTTTGTCAAAGTGAATAACTCCCGTTTCCAGTATTAGGTCCCATGTAGCTTCATCCCTGAAATTTACCAATGTGAAACCAGAGTGCATTCTTACTATCTTATCAACCCCTAGGTTCCCCCAGACTCTTTTGACAAAACCTTCAAAAACTCTAAAGGGCGGGTTAGCACCAAGCATAATACAAACAATTGCGTTTTTCCATAATGAAGCTTCAATCTCTACCTCCTCCATATCTAGACGAGCAACAATTTGATCACCAACTTTCAGGGGTTCAGTAAAATCCAGACGGGTAGAAGGGGTTAGAACCTGATTCGATTTGAACTTACTCCAAATTTCCTTTGCAGAGCTCTGAAAATCAGCTCCCTCGACCTCCTTAGCCCAGTTCCTTGCTTTGGACGAAGTACGATTCAAACTTCCAGCATACATCTCCTCAGCTCCATGATCCATCTCTAAATCGGCACAAGGTTCATGAAATTCATCAACAGTAGTCGAATCAGGCTCCACTTCTTGGATCGAAGGGAGGTCTTCCGCCGTCATCTCATTGGAAACCGCCACCGGCTTCGATATTACTTTCTTCTTCCGACCCATGGGAAGAGAGAGAGAAATATCACACGCCTAAGTTTAAAGTAACTTGATTAAGGCGACACTTTATTTGTTGGGTAGTTTTATCGTGGAAAAGTAAATGTTAATTTATGTGTTTTAATTGTTGCATTCATGCATCATGTTTACTTTCCAAAACATTGATATTTTTCCAAATGATAATATTATTGTGTTTTATTTTCAGTCATAAAATGTTGCCACCCAATTATTTTCCTATAATGTGCTCGTTAATGCATAAAAAGATTGATGATCATATAAAGAAAGTAAAAATGACTCAAGAGGATGAAGATGGATGGGAAAATTCAACTTTGTTCGTTATTCTGGCAAAAAATCTTAAACATGCCTATAATGATAAGAGGCTTCCTCCGATACTATCATGGGATGCAAGCAAAGAGAAACATGAGAAATATGCTGATTGGATGAGATCAAATCACAGGGAAAAAATTTACTGTCTTAGTACCAAGGAAGAGAAGCTAAGGAAAAAGTTCGAACACATTGAATATGCTCGTGATTTGTGGGATGCTGCATTTGAGGATTTACAGACAAGACCACAATCACAAAAAATGTAGATATGATTTACCTTTACCTTAGGCTTAATAGTGGATTATGATACATAAAGTTCTAAATCTTTTATTTAGAAACCACTAATCATATTTTTTGTTATTTGTTCTTCTTCAGACACTTGAGCGATCAAAAGGAACTTGCAGATGGAGACAAAAAATTGAAGAGGAAAAGAGAAAAATCATCTAGTTCAAGAAAGTGTTAAAGAAAGTCCATTTCTTTAAAATTCTTTAGTTTTATTAAAAAAAACTTTATTGTTGTTTGAACAATGTTTGGTTCAATTTTAGTTAATTTGGAATTTTATTGCATGTAATAATTTTAGAATATTTTGTTTATAATTTGATTATTCTTAAAAAATTCTTTAGACATGCAATTGAATATTTGAACTTTATCACTTTCATTAAAATGAACGAATGCTCAATAATTTAGAATTATTTAAAGTAGCAAAACCGCAAGGTAACAAAAGACAAAAAGTTTCAAACGAGGATGACATATATCTTTGGCATCTTAGACTTGGTCATATAGGTCTATATAGGATAAACCGATTAACAAAAGATGGACCTTTGAGAGAACTAAGAGTTGGAACTCTTCCGGTTTGTGAATCTTGTCTAGAAGGTAAAATGACCAAACATCATTTTTCTGCGAAAGGAAATAGAGCCAAAGAACCTTTGGAGCTTGTACACAGCGATGTATGTGGTCCAATCAATGTACAAGCAAGAGGTGGGTATGAGTATTTCGTCACTTTTATTAACGATTACTCAAGATATGGTCATACTTACCTAATGCTTAGGAAATCTGAAACCTTTGGTAAGTTTCAAGAATTCAAAGCTGAGACTGAGAAGCAGTTAAGTAAGACTCTAAAGACACTTCGATCTGATCGAGGTGGAGAATATTTGGATTTAGAATTCAAAGATTTCTTGCTGGAGTATGGTATTCTATCCCAACTCACAGCACCAGGAACGCCACAACAAAATGGTGTTTCTGAAAGAAAAACAGGACCTTGTTGGACATGGTTAGATCTATGTTAAGCTACTCTTCACTTCCTTTCTCATTATGGGGATATGCACTTCAAAAAATGACATACGTTTTGAATGTAGTCCCATCTAAGACCATTAGCAAAACGCCACTGGAACTGTGGAATGGAAACAAACCTAGTTTGCACCATTTCCGCATTTGGGGTTGTCCTGCTTATGTTCTTAGACCTAAATCAGGGAAACTTGAATCAAGGTCGGAAGTGTGCTTTTTTGTTGGCTACGCTCAAGAAACAAGAGATGGTTATTTCTATAGTCCCAAAGATCAAAAGGTATTTGTTTCAACAAATGCGACCTTCCTTGAACATGACTATATGAATAAGTATAAACCTCGAAGCAAGGGAGTATTGGAGGAACTCACAGCTGATAAGATTCCATCACCATCATCTTCATCATTAAATGATAAACGACAAACTGAGGAAACCATGATTCCTGGAAAAGAAACCCCGGTGCAACGTCGTAGTGGGAGGATTATGAGACAACCTATTCGCTACGAACATGAGGCACATGTCCTTGTTTCTGATACACACAAGGATGATCCATTAACCTTTAAAGAGGTAATGGATTATCCTGAAAATGAGAAATGGAAAGAAGCCATGAACTAAGAAATGGAATCGATGTATTCCAATTCTATCTAGGAGCTTGTGGATCCACCTGAAGATGTCAAGCCCATAGGGTGTAAGTGGATATACAAGAAGAAAAGAGGTGTAGATGGGAAAGTAGAGACTTTCAAAGCGAGGATTGTAGCCAAAGGTTACACTCAGAGAGAAGGTGTTGATTATGAAGAAACATTTTCTCCTGTGGTCATGCTCAAATCCATTCGTATCCTCTTATCCATAGCAACTGCCAATGATTATGAGATATGGCAAATGAACGTCAGGACAACATTTTTGAATGGCTATCTTGATGAAAGTATCTGTATGGTACAACTAGAAGGGTTCATAAAGAAATGGGAAGAACAAAGGGTGTGCAAGTTGCTGAAATCCATTTATGGATTAAAGCAAGCATCTAGATCTTGGAATATCACTTTTGATGAAACAATTATAACATTTGGCTTCGAACAGAATGTCGAGGAAGCATGTGTGTATAAATACATCAAAGGAAAATTGGTGGTTTTCTTAGTTCTTTATTTTGATGACATTTTGCTCATTGGGAACAATGTAGAGACATTGTCACACGTAAAGAGAAGGTTACCTGAAAAGTTCCAAATGAATGATTTGGGTGAGGCGAGCTATGTTCTGGGAATCCAAATCCTAAGGGATAGGAAGAACAAGCTCTTGGCACTTTCTCAGGTTAATTACATAGACAAGATGCTTGAAAGATTATCTATGGAGAATTCCAAGAAAGGTCAATTACCGAACAGACATGGAATTACTCTCTCCAAGGGACAATGTAACGCCCTGGATAGCCAAGACCGCTACACTATGTACTTATAAAGGTGCAGGACTTGCTAATCAAGTCATTTAGTTAAAAATGTGTCACTGAAACCATTAATGTGCTAGGGTTAAAAGGTTTTGGTATCAAAAAGTACATTTCATATAACTAAACATTTTTACACATGGGATCCCAAAAAGGAACAACGTTCAAAAGTCAGTTTATAAAATTCCCAAAGTTTAAACAACCATTATCCACTCTAAGGCAAAACAGACGTTTCTGGTTCTCCTGTTCTTGTCTCCCTTTCAACCGTGGCGGCTGAGCACCTGTTCATGTACATTCTGCTCTCAGAGCTCTCCGAATCAGGGCTGATCAAGCTTGCCCTTGCCTTTACCTGCACCACGAAGCACCCGTGAGCCAAGGCCCAGCAAGAAAACATATCATATTGTATAACAAGCAATAGTAACATTTGGATAACCCTTTAAGCATGTTCATACACTTAACATACCACAATAATCACAAAGCATGAAGATTCTACCAAAGAATCAGCTAATCATCACTCAGCTATACAGCATAACAATTCACCAATCAATAATAACAAGCAAATCACATAATCATCAGCGTCGACACCTTAGGTCGCACCCTCTGTTTACCCCACTGACTCCGGCCCCATTAAACCGAGCTCAGTGAATAATAAGCTGTCCTCAGCTACCAGTGGCCTAGTCGCTCCCTATGCGCTAGTGTAAACTTCGGCACTCTTAAGTCGTTGGTTTACTGTTTACATTGTATAATACCATCCTTTCAAAGCATACAAGATAAGGAACCCTTAGTCCTATTATAAATCCACAACCGGGTGCAGTTTTCTTACCTTTAGCTTCCAAATAAATTGGTCACGAGCGATGCCTCTTGAGCACGATCCGATCCCCGAGCCCTAGCTTAGTACCTAGTCATAACCAAAATAAGGGATACCATCTGTTGACGCGGTTCTTCGCCAACAGGTAATTAAGAAAAGAAGAGAAAGGGATTAGTGCTTAGGTTGAACCGAAACAGATGTATGATCTTAGGAAATGAAAATGGTGACTCAAGACACGTTTTTTAAGTGGTTCAAAGGTTAAAATCATTCTACTCCACTAGTCAATGTTATTGCTATCTTTTGGGTATACGATTGCAGGATATTTCTTACAAGAGAGCATTCAACCTATTAACTCCCAAGGTCTCCATACTTATAGGAGAAGGCACCTGGGAGTTGGTAAGAAGATCATCCCGTGACCTTCTTACCTATCATGTCAATTATGCGACAATCGTGATTAATTCCTAAACCTGACACATAAGTGTGGTCAAATCAATAGGTAAGGAGATAATGGGCCACACGGCCCAACCCAGTCGTGGGTGTCTGAATACGCACGTTCCTGCTGCGTGTCCGAGAAGTCAGGGGCATATCAGACACGTGATGTCTGATATATGCACGTTTACCTTGCGTGTGTTGACTTTACAAAGGGTCATAGCCTCCAACTCTGGCTCGTACCAGTAGCTGGATACTTAACTCGACCTTCGGCCTTCAGAGCCCGGACCCTGTCCTTAAGCTATCAGAGGCGAACCCTTAGGTTACCTCGAGCTAAGGAGGTACGATCTTATGATGGCAGCTCCGGTTTTGGGGATGTCCACGAGATAACCATGATTAGGCCACAGCTCAGCTCGCTAATCAGCCCGTAGGAAAATCAGGGCGTACACCATCAATAATTGTAAAAGGGCTTCTAGATAAAGTTCTAGTCTCCGAAACATTGAATTCCACCAAACACGGTAGTAGATATAATCCCGAGCACCCTAGGTAAAATCCCATGCTTAAAGTCCCAAAATCCCAAATTCCCTTAAGGGCCGCGGCTCAAGCCACCCATGCCGCGGCATGGCCCCAACCAGAGACTCCCCCACGCCCAAAACCAGACACGGGTCGCAGCCCTACAAGCCCCATGCCGCGGCCCGCCCTCCTTCCTTAGCATGCATCAACTTCAAAGGGTCGCGGCTCACCAAGAACTATGCCGCGGCCCGACCCATTCGAACCCAGAAAAACCTTCATTTTTGACCCTCAAACCTTACCCAAAACCATCCAAAACTATCCCAATTCCACAACTCAATTATCACAAAACTTTTAACACAATTCCAGCTACACAACCCAGTTGAAACTTAACCTAAAAACTTACCAAAATCCCACTTCAATCTCTGAAAACTCATTTACTCAAGAACACTAAAACCAACCATAAAAACTCAGAATTCAAACAATAAATCACGAATTAGAGCTTACCTTCTTTGATGAACCAACTCCCTTAATTTTTTCTGAGCTAAAACCCAAGCTTTCTAGCTTCTACTCAGTCCTTAAGATTCAAACCCAATAATCTCTTAGAACTCAATCAAAACCATAGAATTTCAACAACAAAAAGTGTGATTCAATCCTTACCTCAGTCCTGGTTGAATTCCCCTGCTAAAACTGAGCTAATCCCTCAAAACTCTAGCTCAAATTACAGAGTTTCCAGCTGAGTTTTCCCTTAGATCCAAATGGTTTCCTTTGAGAGAAAAAGAGAGAAGGAGAGTAGGTCGGTTCCTAGTGTTCCACCAAATTCTGTGTTTTACTTAGTCTATTCTTAGGCAATTAAGTTAATCCCAAGGCTCGCGGTACCGGAAACGTCCCCGAGGGCAAAATGGTAAAATTTCCCAGTATTCCCACCTAGACTTCCTAACCTCAAATATATCTCAAATTATTTATTTCCATAACCCGATAACCTAAATAACCATCCAATACTAAAAATACCCCTTGACTTACCCGGAGTCAAGTACTAAGCCTCGTTGTGACTTTCCCGCTAGCTAGCTCCCTAGGATCGCCTCAAGTCGCATGCTGCAGATCTACCCACATAATAATATGGTTCTCACAATTATAACATATAATCAAATTAACATTTACATAACCACACAAGCATGCTTATCATATAATCATGCATTAAATCAATAAATTCACACATAAACCAATTATGCCCTCCTGGCACACTAATCAAGGCCCTTAAGCCATATTAGTGATTTTGGGTCGTTACAAACAATGTCCCAAGACACCTCAGGAGGAAGAGGATATGAGAAAGTATCCCTATGATTCAGTAGTTGGGAGTCTGATGTATGCTATGTTGTGTACTAGGCCCGACATATGTTATGCAGTTGGGATTGTAAGTCATTATCAATCAAATCCTGGTTTGGAACACTAGACTGCAGTAAAGCACATTCTCAAGTATCTTATGAGAACGAGAGACTATATGCTGGTATATTCAGGGGGTGAGTTAAACCATACTGGATGCACTGATTCTGATTTCCAATTAGACAAAGACTGTCAAAAATTGACATTTAGGTCAGTGCTCACTCTTGGTGGAGGAGCTGTGGTTTGGAGAAGCATTAAGCAATCCAGCATAGTTGATTCAACCATGGAAGCCGAATATATAGCGGCTTGTGAAGCAGCTAAGGAAGCGGTTTGGTTGAGGAAGTTCTACACTGATCTGGAAGTTGTTCCAGATATGGATAAGCCACTAATCCTGTACTGTGACAACAGTGGAGCAGTAGCTAATTCCAAATAACCTAGAAGCCACAAGAGAGGGAAGCATATAGAAAGGAAATACCATCTGGTAAGAGAGATTGTAAACCGAGGTGATGTTACTGTTATGAAGATAGCGTCAGAACAGAACCTGGCTAACCCATTAACCAAGACACTTCCTGCAAAGTCGTTCATGGGTCACATGCACAATATGGGATTAAGGGAAATGCCTCACTTGCTTTGAGGGAAAGTGAGAGATTGTTAGGATTAATGTCCTAAAAGCATGTAAAGATATTTTATTGGTTTTAAATAAAAGTACAATTTTATTATATTTGAATGTTATAATTATTGTTTGAATTAATTATATAATAATATCAAGAAAATTCCCTATTCATTCATGAGAATATGATCTTGTATTAGTTCAAGAGAATTAAGATCATATATAATGAATAAAATAGTCAGTAACATATTAAAGTAATAAATCTTTAATGAATGATTACTAGTACGGTTTGCTAAGCATACGAGATGCAAGTAATCTAGATTCATATTACTAATGTGGATAGACATCTTAGTAAATGTGATGTATATAATATATGACATGATTGATGAGAATTAATTATATTTATAAACTTGCCGTTTGACGTAAAGATTTAATTTTTGTCACAACAGATGATTATTTGCAGATCGGTCTAAATCCTGAGTATTCATGGATTCCTATTTATGTTTATTTTATCTTTTGATTCACTCGTTAAGTTCTCTTAGAATAACGAGGCTAATGACTTTTGTTTTGGAGATTCAATATCATGGATGGTTGGGAACATGAATTACAATATTGGAATCCATGCTTTCCTAACGGATCGAATATTGGTTCCCTTAAGGGTTGCTTATGAAACTGAATATTTATTGAGCTCAAATCTACAATTAGGTTATAGATTAATCATTCGCTAGTGAATTAATGGTACTTAAGGATCAAGAGGTAATTAGAAGGGTAAAACGGTAATTTTGACCAGCTCTAATTAACGAACCAATAATGGAGGACAGAACTACATATATTGATTATATCAATGGACTACTAGAGAAAACTTTGTAAATATAATTCTATAAATACTTAGAGTGCAATTCCATATTTATAGTGGAGTAATCATAGAATTGATAAATAAGATTATTAGATTAAAGAGTTTAATTAATAATCAGATTTATTGGAGCTTCGTATTATAGGTCCATGGTCCCCAGATCACCTCTGTCCTACACTGTCAAGGGTAAGGATGCCAAAAAAAAGATTTGTTAAGAGAAATGACTAAGTTGCAAAGAAATTAATTTTTCAGGGTAAGGAAATAATTATTTGATAATTATGGGTAATTTATTAATTGTGAATTAATTAATTATTTAACTATATAATTTTTATTTTGAAAAACTATATGTTAAAATTAATATTAATCTTATTTGGATTAATATAAAGTGAGAAAATAATAAATATCTTATTTATTTATTTAATTTAAAACTGATATTTTAAGATAAGTTTAATTTTAAATTAACTGATATTCATGTTGAAATAAATATCTTGTCTTAAAAGTTGATTAAATAAACAAATAAGAAAATTAGGGCAACCGTAATAGGGCTGAGCAACACACACAATACAATACAACGTGTGGCACCTAGCATAAGGGTTTTTATCCCTGGGATTTGAATTTTTGAGTTTCAAATAAATTTGTTTAATCAATTATTTAATTATTGTTTTTAAATATGATTTAAATAAATAATTAAATAAAAATATCTAATCAGTTTTAGTTTGGATTATATTTTAATTAAATAAAGATTATTTAATTAGACTCTCTCTCAAAATTTGATATACGTGATATTTAGAGAATGATGGTTAATTAGACTCTCTCTCAAAAGCAGTAGTTTTCTCTAAACCTGAAAACTATTATAAACATTCTCTCTGTCAAAACTCTCTAGATCTTATGTGTTGAGTACATCTAGGGAGTCACATAAATCAACCTTTTGAATCCTACGTGCCCACTCACGTCCTTGTGTGTTTGAGGATTGGTCTGGAAGATCGGGGTATGAGATCTCAGAACACTGAATAGGAAGATTGTTGATTTATACAAAAAGACTCAAAGACACTTGATAGGCTACAAGAGGTAATCCCTGATCTATTTGTATGTGATTTAATATTTATATATGTATATGATTATGGTTGGTATTAATATTTATTAAAATGGGTCCATATATTCCGCTGCGTACCTTTGATTTGATCATTTAATACCAACATGTGGAAATTCAAAGGCGGTGTTGTTGCATCGCCTCTCTAATAAAAGCCCAGATAGACGATGCATCGCCTGCATGAGGGCGATACATCGCCTAAATGCAGGCGATGCATTGCGTGGGCTGGTTGTTCAGAGCCGTACAATTACATGTTTTTTGCTCAAAAACTCATTTCAAAATACTTTAATCTCATTGGTTAACACAAATGACAGTTCCTACACTATTAAGGGGTTCATATGAGATTTTGGTGAATTGATCACTCCACTCTCTCTCTCTCTAAAATCCTCTCTTTCTAACTCATCAATATTACTAGTTGTGGATGCCGAAAATCCACCAAATAAGAAAAACACACAAAAGAAGTTTCTAGTCCCTTAAAGAAGTAAATAGCTAAGGGGCACCAAGGGCGCCAAGTACGCAATGAAGGCAGAAGGTAATTATAGGACATCGAAGTGTTAGACACTCGCAGAGCTCTAGGCCTCATGAGGTCATTCCAGGCCTCCAAGCTGCATCACCTTGTTAGACGTGTTTGTCATGCACACATGGCCCTTATCCGTGCCCCTCGAAGTTAAGGCCCCAGCCTCGCGAACACCACTCCAGCAGCACCCCGCGCATGCCAACACCTCATGCGCCTAGCCTTGCCCCGAGGTGTCCCACACCAAGGACCTCACGCCAAGAAGACATTTCTCACCTAAGATGTATCCCATGTCTCATCAAGGCATGCGCCTCGCGCTCCGCGCGCACCAGGGGCCTCGCGCCCATGCGCCTCGCGCGCACCAGGGGCCTCGCGCCACGCGCGCACCAAGGGCCTCGCGCCCGCGCGCCCATGCGCCTCGCGCCCCGCGCGCACCAGGGGTCTCGCGCCCGCGCATGCGCCTCGCGCCCCGCGCGCACCAGGGGCCTCGCGCCCCGCGCGCCCATGCGCCTCGCGCCCGCGCGCATCAGGGGCCTCGCGCCCGCGCGCCCATGCGCCTCGCGCCCCGCGCGCACCAGGGGCCTCGCGCCCCGCGCGCACCAGGGGCCTCGCGCACCAGGGGCCTTGCGCCCCACGTGCACCAGGGGCCTCGCGCCCCGCGCGCCCATGCGCCTCGCGCCCCGCGCGCACCAGGGGCCTCGCGCCCCACGCGCACCAGGGGCTCGCAATGAGGTATGGCCTTGCCCATGGCCTCGACCAGGGCCTCGTCCATGGCTTCTCCCATGGCCTCGCGCCCCGCGCGCCCATGCGCCTCGCGCCCCGCGCGCATCAGGGGCCTCGCGCCCCGCGCGCACCAGGGGCTCGCAATGAGGTATGGCCTTGCCCATGGCCTCGACCATGGCTTCGTCCATGGCTTCGCCCATGGCCTCGCCCACGGCTTCGCCCATGGCCTCGCCCACGGCTTCGCCCATGGCCTCGTCCATGGCCTCGTCCATGGCCTCGTCCATGGCCTCGTCCATGGCTTCGCCCATGGCCTCGTCCATGGCCTCGCCCATGGCCTCGGCCATGGCCTCGTCCATGGCCTCACCCATGGCCTCGCCCATGGCCTCTCCCATGGCCTCGCCCATGGCCCCACCCATGGCCTCGCCCATGGCCTCGCCCATGGCCTCGCCCATGGCCTTGGAGGTGAGAATACTCACAAAGGGCAAGGTACATGCATGAATATGGAATGTGCCTACAAACCTAAAGAAGTCAAAGTACGGATATAGTACCCTTACCAGACAAGTAGTGGGAATGCCAGGAGTGGTTATGCAAGAATAGGAGTTATGGTCCGTACGTCTACGGCCATGGGTCAGAGCCGACACCACTACCTCCTGCGCCACTACGCCTGCCACCACGCATTAGACATGGGTACCGACAAGTAGTGGAGACATCCTCCTGACACCTGCTTCTGTACGGGGTGTACGACCACAACCTCTGAAGCCACTCCCCTGACACAGTACGTATGTACCACTTGGTCCCCTGGACCACTATGTATCTAAGGCCATTAGAGCCTACTATAAAAGGAACCCTAAGACCACCTGAAAGGGGGTTGGGAAAATTCATTGTAAGGAGAGGCTATTGAGAAATATACCAGGATTTGCTCCATCATTTATCTGTGTCTACTTTTTCTTAAAGTTTATTCTTAGTTCTTACAAAAACCTCACTCGACTTACCTTTGAATTTTCCGATCTAATTTCGTTGACGAGATTTCACCGTCAACACTAGTTTTCTCCAAGATCTTCATCAAGAAAGCTTGACTTGTATGAAGACCAAGACTTGTTAACCTCAATCTCATTACACCATTGTAGTAGCTTCAAGCAATCTCTTATGGAAGGCTAGGAATAGAGATTTTTGGGCAACAATTCTAATTGTGTCAAGCCTTCTTACCATCTCCATTGTTTCTCACATAAAATCATAACCTTATGATTTTATGTAACTAGGGTTTCTCTCTACAAATGTATTTTCTTCCTCTTGATCTAATTTGTGTTATTCTTCCATTAAGTCTATTGTTATATTGTGTTTAATTCTCACAAATTACAATATTCATCTTGGGTTATAAGCCATACTCCCAACAAGGTGTCCAGTGGGTCAGTCCCACAACAAGCATCCCAAGCCTAATCATTAGACAGAGAAACTTGTGCCAATGGCCTGTTCTCGAGATTTTGCAGGGTGTTAGCAGGATCTTCGGAATCCTGCTTCACGTTTCTTCTTGCAAAGGGTGCTCGTGGCTCTTCTCGAGGACTTCCAATGGTATTGGATGGTTTTCCGAGTATGGGTCTTCCTCGTAGGGCTTTTGCTTGGTTTTGACGTCTTGTTTAAGTCTTTCTCGTTTGGAAGGCGGTCAAGGATCTTTGTGACCTTTGTGTTGATTTTTCTTGGTTCTTGCGAAATTGATGGAAGGGTGATTTGGCGACTCACGTCTTTTTCGCGGGTGATTCTCGATGGAGTCTCTTCATCTAACGCAAGAGATCGAGATCAATTTTAGCTTATCTCGTTGATGTTCTTCTTTATGCAAACTCTAGGCTGAGTTCCTCGTTGGGCATTCTTGCCCTTTGGGGGGTGATTTACCCGATGAAGATCCAAAGTCTATGCTCTTAGAGACATTGGCTTTTATACTTGAGCTTGACTTGGGTCTCCAGGCTTCTCGGGAACAGAGGACTTTTTCATGAAACTATTGTGGATCTCACTAATCCTAACTAGACTCGTGTGTTTGATGTTTTTATTTGGTACAACATATATACTCTAATGTATTATTTATTATGTATATATATATTTTTACCTAGTGCTACAATTTTTTTTAAAGATTATTATTTCTCTTTCAATTTAAAAAGATTAAAAAGTGTAATATTTAGATAATATAAAAATAGAGAAGTGAATGTCTAGTGTTGAGAAAAAGTTATGTAAAATTTAAAAAAGAAATAGAATTTTAGTGATGTATTAAGACAGAAAAAACAAAGAAAAAGGAAACAAAAAGAGAGAAGCCTCGGAAATCACATGGACTCTTTTTTCAATTTAATAGTTTTTCTTTTTGATGGAAGATGAAACAATTATATTCTTGAGTAGGAGGCACGACGAATGAGTGAGTGAGTGAGGGCGAGTTGAATTAAGCAGTATTCCCAAATCTTAAACACTAAAACCCTTTATCTCCCACCCTCTGCCCCTAAATCATCACCAACCCACAAAACCCTAGCGTCTTCCTTCAATGTCCCCCTCCAATATCTCCATTCTTCGATAATCTATCGTTTTTCACTATTTCATTCCTTTATATTTTCTGTAAAAATTTTAAGGGCGTTATTTGGTTTTGGAGATGGATATAGAGCAAAAGCAAGCGGAGCTTATCGATCACTTCGTTAACCAAGCATCGACTCTCAAGGGCTCAGCCCTTGGGTCCCTGGTAGCCGAGGCCACGTCTCACCCTTCGCTTTTTGCATTTTCTGAGATTCTTGCTGTTCCAACTCTTATTGAGGTTTGGATCCTAAAATTCCAATCAAATTTCACTTTTCAAGATTTCAGCTCTTGAAAATAATTAAGAAAATAAATAAATAACATCTTTTGCTTTTGTCACACTCAGATTATCTATGCATCTTTTTTTTTTTCCTCTATAAAAGAAAAAAACAAGGGGGAATTGGGATTTTTTCCCCAGGAATTAATGATAGTGGATTGATCATCTAGTGAATTATAGGCCTGAATTTGTGTTTGTTTTAACGAATAATAACGTATTTGTGGACGCTCTGCATATTCATAATTCAAGTATATTTATTCTTGATACTTAAACATTAAGTTTGGAGCAGTTATGTCGATCTTCACGGCGGGTATTACTTCAATTGTTGCAAATATGTGTGACAAAATAAAAATTTGTGGCTAAAGACTTTTGAGGGATAAGGAATTAAGTATAGGTTTATTGATTAGACTAATAAGGTAGATAATAATATTTGAGGAACAAGGCAATTCATCTAGAGCTCTAACTTTATTATTATTATTGTTGTTGTTGTTGTTGTTGTTAGTAGTAGTAGTAGTATTTATGTGTGAGTGGTGGTGAAGGGGATGGTTTTATATGGGTGAACGCAAAGTTAATTGATCTAATTCACCTTATATTTTCTTTACAGCCAGCGGGATTTTTTTGTTGTTTGATATTACTGGCTTCTATTTTCCATTCATACACTCGTTCATTTAATTATACGTTTTTGTATCCTCTGACATAAACTTTTGTAGCTTGAAGGGACTGAAAATTCTGTTCATCTGGATGTGCTTCGCTTGTTTGCACATGGTACATGGACTGATTTAAAGAGTATGCGTCTAGAACCTTAAAATGTTCACCTATAATGTTTAGAATTTCAATCCTGAATTTGATGTTTAATCTTGTTAAAATGTACTTAGACATCGTCCCTCTTTTCAATGTCTTCATTGTTTGGCTGAGTTAAAGTCTCGTGAGAAATCTCCTTATTATTGGTCTATTTGTCGATAGGAAATGCTGAGCGTCTTCCACAACTGTCTCCTGAGCAAACCTTAAAGTTAAAGCAACTTACTGTACTTACTCTGGCTGAGACGAACAAGGTATCATTTCTCAATGCTTGACCATCTTTTTTCTCTAGCAGTTTAGAACCTGTTACTTCAAGCTAATCCATTATGCATTCAGAAATAAAAATATTTTGGGATTTCATTTCAAATTTCTCTTTTCTGTTTTGTTATTTACATGTTATTGCCCCTCATGTATTTTGTTTATGTTCATCTTCCAGGTACTCCCTTATGACCAACTAATGCAGGAGCTAGATGTTACAAACGTACGCGAACTCGAGGACTTCCTCATTAATGAGTGCATGTATGCGGTATGCTTCCTTCAGAGTCATTGCTTTTGCTTCAGTATTAGTCTTTCTATATTTGAGCTTGCATTTACTTACTACTGGAGAAGGGGAAAAAAGAACTTTGTTTATAAGGAAATAGGGACATTTGGAAATATTTTTACTCAATATGTGGTACTAGGATGTGATAAGCAAGCAGTACTGTTTTTGTTTTCTTTAGAACTGCAAATTGTGACATTAGAGTTTTCTTGTTCTATGGATGATCTTTCTTACAACTTTCTGAAGTGTTGTCTCACATTATTAGAGCATTTATGGGGTAGGGTTTTGGGTTATTCTCTGTGTTATTCTCTGTACATAATATTCTATTTTAAGAATATGTATATTCTGCATATATGTTTGTGATTTGGTCAACTTAATTATAGCCATAATATTAGCTTCTACATGTAACTATAGCCAAAAATTTAGATTGTATCTTTTGTATATATTGATTGAGAATCAATACAGTGGGCACTACAAAATATTTCTATCATGGTATCAAGAGCATAGGTTACCACGTTCTTCCTCCATAGCTGCCGTCAAACTCATTTTTTTTCCTTACCTTCTTTGTTTTGCACCATGTCTGCCGACCCCATTGACCCAAAATCATCCTCCTCTACTCCTTCGGTTCCTCCTCATCCTGCTCTTACGGTTCCGAATATAAATAGCTTCATCAAAGTCACACTCGACATTGAAGAGGATCAATATATAACATTGTCAGAACTGTTTAAGATCCATGCTAGAGCTTATAAAGCTCTTGATCATATCATTCCTCCCTCACCAGCCAAAGTGCAGCCCGGTTCTTCTCTTTGAGACACTGACCCCGATCTTTGGTCACGAGTTGATGCTGTTGTTCTCCAATGGATATACGGTAAAATCTCTGGAGATTTTCTCAACACCATTCTTGAACGTGATTCTACTGCTGAATTAGCATGGACTCGACTGAAGGATATCTTCTCTGACAATAAGAACTCTCGAGCTCTTTACCTGGACCAAGAGTTTACGAAGGTTCAAATGGAGGACTTTGCCGATGCCTCTTCTTATTGTCAACATCTCAAGTCACTCGCGGATCAACTTTCTAACGTCGGCGCTCCCGTATCCAATGAAAGGTTAGTTCTTCAACTCATTTCCGGTCTTTCTGATGCTTACGTTGGTGTTGGTACACAGATTCGTCATGGCGAATCAAGTAGGAACAAGGGGTATAACTATTACTACTATACGATAAATGCTTTCCGCTCAACTTCCCCCTTTTTACAAGGCCCGATCTATGCTAGTTCTAGAAGAAACAACAAAGGCGAAAAAGGCCGACCATTCTACCGATCCATCTGCTCTTATACTGACTAATGATGATCCTTCGACTAGGAATTCACGTGGAAACTCATCCCAAACTCGCAACAACTGCAATGACTACCGCGGGTCCAACAATCGCGGTGGCAGCGGAGGTGGATCGGGAGGACGCGGTGGCAAAGGAAAGGGCCGGAGCGGTGGCCGTAGTGGTCAACCCCTTACGTACTCGGCACCGCCACAGCGGCAACAATGGTTTTTCCCACCGACTATGACTGGACAATGGTTTTTCCCACCGTGCCAGTACCCCACTACGGCCCCCCGGCAGCGGCCGACCATTTCTCTCCGCCCTCCTAGTCTTCTTGGGCTGAGGCCACAACAGGCCCACATGGCATCCGAAACTCAGCCAACACAATCCTCTTGTACTCCTACTGATATTCAAAATGCCATGCACACTCTTACACTTGCACCTCCAGATGAGCAGTGGTACATGGATGTTGGAGCAACATCTCACATTACTAATGGAGGTAATCTCATGTCTTATTTCAATATGAGCAATAATCGTAAGAGTAATGATATGTGCACCCAAAATATACACCCAAACATTACACACAGTGATGTGACAGTTTAGTCTAGCCGATCACATTTATTAAAACTAGGATCCACTGTTTTAAAAAGCAGTGACATGTCACTGTGTGTAATGTTTGAGTGCATATTTTGGGTGCACATATCATTACTCTAATCGTAATATTACCGTTGGTAATGGCCATACTATTCCGATTCATGGTTGTGGAAATGCATTATTACCTCATCCTCACCCTCCTTTACATTTAAATAATGTCTTACATGCACCCAAATTGATTAAAAATCTTATCTCTGTGAGGAAATTTACTATTGATAATAATGTTTCTATTGAATTTGATCCATTTGGATTCTCTGTGAAGGATTTTCAGACCGGGCAACATTTAATGAGATGTAATAGCTTGGGTGATCTATATCCAATTACCACTAGTCCCTCCAGTGGTCCTTCCACACCATCTACCTTTTCAGTTTTTTCTCCCGAAATATGGCACAATCGTTTAGGACATCCTGGTGCTAATGTTTTAAGCTCTCCTTGCAAAAATAATTTTATTAATTGTAATAAATTTTGGGATAATTTTTTTTGTCACTCTTGTCCTCTTGGGAAAGAGGTTAAATTACCATTTTATGACTCCTTATCTTACACTAGTTTGCCATTTGATATTGTGCATAGTGATCTTTGGACGTCACCTACTCTTAGTGCGGGTGGATATCGTTATTATGTTTTATTTCTTGATGATTTTACGAATTTTTTATGGACTTTTCCCGTTGCCAATAAATCTCAAGTACATTCCATTTTTTTTATCATTTCGAGCTCATATTAAAACACAATTTGAAAGAGAGATAAAATGTTTTCAATGTGATAATGGCAAGGAATATGACAGTGACCTTTTTTCATAATCTTTGTCAATTACATGGAATGAGCTTTCGATTTTCTTGCCCTCACACATCACCTCAAAATGGAAAAGCCGAAAGGAAAATTCGTACCATAAATAACATCATTCGCACTCTCCTTGCTCATGCCTCCCTACCACCTTCTTTTTGGCATCATGCACTACAAATGGCTACTTATCTCCTCAACATTCTTCCCAGCAAAAAGCTTGCTTTCCAAACACCCACAAAAATTCTCTACCAAAAAGACCCTTCCTACTCCCATCTTCGAACTTTTGGGTGCTTATGTTATCCTTTACTACCCTCTACCTCTATCAATAAATTGCAACCTAGATCAACACCATGTGTTTTCTTGGGATATCCATCAAATTATAGAGGTTACAAGTGTTATGATACATCGAGTCGTAAAATCATTGTTGCAAGACATGTCCTTTTTGATGAAAATACTTTCCCATTTTCTAAATTGCATACTCCTAACACCACTACTTATGAGTTTTTGGATATAGGTTTCTCATCTTTTCCCTTACCTTCTCACCCCACGTCCACCACTCCTGGTACACATTCTACTACCCCACTTGATGATCCACCCATCACTACTACTACTACCACTACTGATTCTCCTCTTCGGACCCCATCAATTCTATCCACCTCCCCCATAAGCCCATCTTTGCCTCCTACTCACTCTCCCACAACCCATCCTTCTTTGTCACCACCTCTTAATCCTCCCCCCCCCCCCCCCCCCCCCCCCCACTCCACCCAACACGCACAACACCCCACCATCACAAAACCCAACTCCGTTGAGCCTTCATGAAAATCCTCAAATGACTACAAGAGCCCAACATGGAGTTTTTAAGCCTCACAAACTTCTTAATCTTCATACTTCGGCTAAGAATTCTCATTCTCCTTTACCCACAAATCCTGTGTATGCATTACATGATCATAATTGGAAAATGGCCATGCAAGATGAATACGATGCTCTTATTGCAAATAAGACGTGGGACTTGGTGCCCCATCCTTCCAATGCTAATATCATTCGAAGTTTGTGGATTTTCAGGCATAAGAACTCTGATGGTTCATTTGAGCAGTATAAAGCCTGCCTTGTGGGTGATGGTGCCGGCCAGCGAAATGGTGAAGATTGTGGTGACACCTTTAGTCCAGTAGTCAAACCGGCCACTATTCGAACGGTTCTGAGCATTGCCTTATCTAAATCTTGGTGTCTTCATCAGTTGGATGTCAAGAATGCATTTTTACATGGCAATCTCGATGACACTGTCTATATGTATCAACCTCCTGGCTTTTGAGATCCTGTACACCCTGATTATGTTTGCTTGCTCAAGAAGTCTCTTTACGGGCTTAAGCAAGCATGGTATTAGCGTTTCACCGATTATGTGGCTACATTGGTGTTCTCCCATAGTGTTTCAGATCATTCCTTGTTTATTTATCATCGTGGCAGCGATATGGCATATATTCTTCTTTATGTGGATGCCATTATTCTTACTGCTTCTTTTGATGATTTCATCATGTCTAAACTTAGTCCCGAGTTTGCAATGAAGGATTTGGGTCCTCAGCTATTTTTTGGGTATGTCTGTTATGCGACATTCAGGGGGTCTCTTTCTTTCACAAAAGAAATATGCCGAAGAAATTATTGAGCGAGCCGGTATGTCTTCTTGCAATCCCTCTCCTACGCCTGTGGACACCAAAGCAAAACTTAGTATCTCCTCAGGTAATCCCTATCATAATCCGACTGAGTATCATCGTCTTGCTGGAGCCTTACAATATTTAACTTTTACAAGACCAAACATTTCTTATGTTGTTCAACAAGTGTGTTTGTTTATGCATGATCCGAAAACACAACATATGTCTGCTTTGAAGCGAATCATTCGCTATATTCAGGGCACTCTCGAGTTTGGTCTTCACCTTTTTCCCTCTTCGCTTAGCAAGCTTATCTCCTATACTGATGCGGACTGGGGTGGATGTCCAGACACCAGACGGTCAACTTTTGGTTCTGTAAATATCTTGGGGATAACTTAATTTCTTGGTCTGCTAAACGACAACCTACTTTATCTCGCTCAAGTGTTGAGGCCGAATACCGTGGGGTAGCTAATGTCGTTTCTAAATCTTGTTGGATTAGAAACTTACTGTTGGAGCTACATTGTCCTGTGTCGAAAGCCACTTTGGTCTATTGTGACAACGTCAGCGCTATATATCTTTCTGGCAACCCCGTTCAACATCAACGTACTAAACACATTGAGATGGATATACATTTCGTACGTGAGAAAGTCGCTCGTGGTCAGGCTCGTATTCTTCATGTTCCTTCCTGATATCAAATAGTCGACATCTTTACTAAAGGGCTTCCGGCTCGTATTCTTCATGTTCCTTCCTGATATCAAATAGTCGACATCTTTACTAAAGGGCTTCCGCTGCAACTTTATGATAATTTTCGGGATAGTCTCAACGTATGCCAACCTCTCGTTTCGACTAAAGGGGTGTATTAGAATCTGTACATAATATTTTATTTTAAGAATATGTATATTCTGCATATTTGTTTGTGATTTGGTCAACTTAATTATAGCCATAATATTAGCTTCTACACGTAACTATAGCCAAAAGTTTAGATTGTATCTTTTGTATATATTGATTGAGAATCAATACAATGGGCACGGCAAAATATTTCTATCACTCTCTTTTCTGCAGGTTGCAGCATGAGAGGAGTAAGGTAGGAAGGACTGTTTTGATGGAGAACATAGAAAGTTGTTAATTGCCTAAATTGGTGTGTATGTTTATTGTTTTTCAGGGCATAGTTAGAGGAAAGCTGGATCAGCTGCGAAGATGCTTTGAGGTTCGGGCATATTGTTCTGACTTTGCTAGTTTTCTTCCCTAATATTATTCTTTTATCTCTCAGAGTTCTGTTATCTCTGTTTCTTCAATAGTGTTGAATACAAAACATTTGGTGGCATGCAGGTTCAATTTGCTGCAGGGAGAGATCTGAGACCTGGACAGCTTGGGACTATGATTCAAACACTATCAAGCTGGTAATGTCTCTAGTTAAAGTAGCGTTACTATACTTACTCCTCAAACTCTATTTTAAGTTTTAGTAGTGCTGCTTCTAAGAGCTGTTTATTTAGCTTGCTAAATATAAACTTTTTGGTGGAAAAGTTTATGGATGGCTAACCTTGAATGAGTGGAACCATTTTGTTTTTTTAAACAATTTTTTTTTAATGTTAAGAGCCTTAATAAAGATGGCTTTGCATTTTGAAAATATCTTAAATAAATAAGGGAGATGAGAGAGAAATGAAGAGATGAGAGAAAATGTGTAGAGGGAGGGATGGGAGAAAATGAAGAGAATTAAAAAGAAAAAAAAGAGTCTAAGGAGATGGATGAGGAGAGTGAAGAAATAGTTGGAGAGAGAAAGTAGTGAAATAAAGAATAAGAGAAACTTGCGAGGGTATAGAAAGTAAAAGTGGAGAGAGAGAGAGAGAGTGCCAGGAGATAAAGTGAAGAGAGGGAGGGAGAGAATGAGGAGTGAGAAACTGTAGAGAGAGGAAGTGTGAGGAGATAGTAAGTATTGAGAGAGTGAGGATAGAGAATATAGAGATAGTGAGGAGAGTAAAATAGGGTGAGCATGGACTAAGGAAGAGAATGTGAAAGAGAAAGAGCGAGGATAGAGACACTATGAAGATAGGGAGAGTGTAGAGAATGAGGAGTGCAGAGGATAGAGAATGGGGAGAGGGAATGAAAAAAAAAAAAGTGAGGATAGAGAATGAAATAAGAGAGGAGAGAGAGTGTAAAGAGAGAGGAAAAATACCAAATATGTCTTAGAGTATATATATATTTATTTATTTTTTCTTTGGTTTCAGATATTTAAAATTTTTGATTAAATAGAAAGAAGATTTACCAATCATGTTTTTTAAAAATATTTCAGATATTTTAATTTATTTATTTTAAATAAAATCTATTAAAAAAAAAGTGTTGCCCATGTTTTTTGTAGCTGACACATAGGGTCAACATTTTTGAGTGTTGCTATAAGACACCTCATTAATCTTTAAGATAATAATCTAATGGGTGTTTGTATACTGCTGCGTCTTAACATCTCTATTTTTTGAAAATCTAGGTTGGCTACATCAGACAACCTACTTGTGTCAATCCAAGACAAGATAAAGTGGGCTGATACTGTCAATGACTTGGACAAGAAACATAAAAAGGATGTTGAAGATAGGGTGGAAGAAGTGAAGAAGTCCCTTTCCCTCAAGGTCAGTAAATTAGTACTATCTTTTTTATTTCTAACTTTCTAAGATAGTTTTTTTCTCCTGATTAAATGGAAGCGTTTAACAAATGGTAACTGCTAACTGTTTCATATAAATATATTTATATATATATATATGTAAAATGATTTGCGCACAATAAAACAAAGTTGCATGAAATTTTATGCTATTGTAATCTATCCTTCTAGGTATGTGATTTGGTCTAATATGTATTTTTATCTTGGCATTTTGTGAATATTAGTTTGCATCACAAAAGAAGAAAAAGCAGCAAGATTGTTGTGCACATATTGTTAACTAGAAACGTCCAATTGTTTATCTCTGTCCAAATTCTTAGGTGGTTTTATATGATCTTGGCTTCTAATGCTCTATAAAATTTGTCAGGCTTTCCATTTTCCTGTTTTTCCCCTAATGTTTTGTTACAGTTGAGCATGTGTTTGGATTGGAAAGGAAAGTGATACCAACAATTATAATTCCTTGACTAAATAACTCCCGGAGCTTAAAATTTAAGAACTAATTATAGGAGCTTAATATTTAAACTCTTGACATATTTGAAAATGGTAATTGTGTAATTCTACACTACAAATTCTTAAAATATTTACTATATAGGGGTTTTTAAGGGCAGAATAATTCAACTAGCAAGCAACCCTCTAATTCTTATTAAGACATTTATAATGTGTCAGTCATATTTATTACTTTTAACTTGTTAGAGTCCATTCATAGAGAAAACCTATAGAGCAATTGAGAATTGTAAATTTTTTTATGATGACCTTCCTCATTTCATATTGTAATTATTTCAATGCCTTCTAAGACCCCTGGCCTCCTCTCAACACGAGTATGTTAGAGTCTTATATTAAAATGTGGGATATGGTGGTCGATGTGTCTTACTTACGTCGTGGCAGAAGTTACAAACTGTAAGCAGGCCGACATTGAGTTCCGAGGGCATGAGGAGGTCTTCTCTGAACCTGGTGGAGTGATGGACTATGAGGAAGACCGTAGCCGACCAAAGAGGTAAATTATCCCTGGCGTGTGAAAATTAAACGGGGAGTCTTAATTCTCAAATAGTCTCAAATAGCTTATTTTGAGAGGTCCAACTTTTCTTAGTGTCATTTTATTAAATTAGGTTGTAAATATCATTGTATTATGTAAAACTCATTTTGGTTTTTTCACATTTTAAAAAAAAGGAGGGGAAGATTATCTTACATTCCCACAGGAAAGCATCCATGTTTATTGAATTTCTTTTCAGTGGTTGGAGACTAAAATTTATTTGTTTATTTAACTTCCTATGGATTAGTGCTTGATTGTCACAAATTAAACACTGCAGGAGACGACATCCAATATCTTGAAAATATGGATGAGTGGTGCGACTTTGGATGGGTTTCCGGGCAACTGCCTTGATTTTTGCCTGTGGCATTCCCTAGTCCTACAACCGTGGATCACTGAACTTGAAGAAAATAGTCTCTGGTACTAAACCTGTCGTTGATGCTTCAGGCTCTTTCTTTGGTAAAATTTTTAGCGTGTTTTGTAGCCATTGTTTTTCCAATTGAGTTGTCAGGAGGAAAACTAGATTTGTTGGTGCGGCTAACATTTTGTGAACTTATTATTACTGAAAAACTTGTACTTGCATTGTGCTTTTTGATGTTTCAATTAAATTAGTTCATACAAGAGATTATTTCTTCTTATATTGGTGTTCGTACATTTTAATTGTTCAGGAAATTGATAAACGGTTGAGTTTCTCGGTTTTAATTTTCATCACAGCTTTCCTTTTAAAATCACCCAAAGTTCTAAAAGAATTATTGACAGAAAATTCATAGGACCTTGTGGCCTATTTCTTGTAGGGATATTAATAGTATAAATATATAATATTGCGGGGGTGTTGTAAAAGAAAGAAATAATACAAATTAAATTGCACCATCTAAAGAGAGATAAACTAGATTAATATAAGCGAGCATTCTATTCTCCAAAAATTGATACCATATACTGATTATCTTACAAACTTCTTAGAGTATATCTATTTATCAATTTCGTCACATTATTTCATGCATGTTGTCATACTTCGCATTTTCTTTCAGTAGCAATCAATTAACTTTGCATAAAATCAACATCGGAAACTGTAATAATATGCAAAATTAACACTAAATCGATCTTTAAATTACTTTCTTAATTGATATCTGAATAAAAAATCGTAACAATATGCAAAATTCACGCTAATTCGATCTTTAAATTATCTTCTTAATTGGCATTTGAATCGAAAATTGTAACAATATGTAAAATTCAAGCTAATTTGATATTTAAATTATATTCTTAATTGACATCTGAATATAATTGTACTCCACTTACAAATTTAGAGAATCATTCTCCTTGTGCACTAAATGAATTAGATTCAGAATTGCACAATATTTCTTTGTTTGCTTTTGGCAGCCTAAAATGTGGAATATTACAACAGGCATGGTGTCCCTCCTTGACCCATTATGACATTGTACCCAGGCAGAGTGTCCAACACTACGAAATCAATCTCTAGTGCTCGATCTGTGACCACCATTATCAATCTAACATTGTTGGGATACACTCAGTCACTGTGGAATATAAGCATTAGAGTGGTCGATGGCCTCATCAATTTGGGGTTAAGACCCATGTTCTGGTAAGTATCCCAGAACAAGATCTCTGCCCCGCTTCTACCATCCACTAGGACTTGAGCCAATTGGTAGTTGGTAACTTGCAGTTTGATTAATTAGGGGATCTTCATATGGCAAGTCTACCTTTTGCAGATATGCTTCAGAGAATGTTATTGGTGATGCAAGGAAGTACATGACTTTTGGAGAGATATAGTTTACTTCATGCTTTTGGACTCTATTTCTACATTCGATTTTCCATCTATTTTTCTTCCTTGATTCTGTTCTTCTGGGCACGTAGGCTCTACGATCCGTGAATCATTGGAACCATTCTTAGGTTTTGATTACCTCTGGTCCTTGACCCTCCGACATTTGGGGAGGGGCCTTTCTTCTTTATGGTGGTCTTCTTAATATAATGGGCTAATGATACTCTACGCATCATTGCTTGGATTTGATTATCCAAATTGCGACACTTCAGTGTGGTGTGGCCGATATCCTTGTGAAATGTGCAATACTTCTGTAATATCTACCTTTACATTTTATAGGTATTTTGGTAATTTGGCATGTGAGGGCAATTCGGTAATTTGTGTTGATGCATATGTGAATTGCTTTTTAAAAAATCACGATGGTATGTAAGTGATTTCATGATTATGATATGTATATGTTATGATAGCAACAAAACACAATTCCTTCAAGTATCATGGGCTTAAGTGTCAAAGATATTGGAAATTATAGGTTAAAATAGAATTATGAATTTTGTGGTAGAGAATGTAATTTCCATAAGTTAAAATTAGTAGTTTTAGAGGGAATTACTAAAAAGGGTTTAATGAATTGATAGAAAGGCTTAGATCAAGGATAAGATGGTAATATGACATTGGTGAGTCATTATAAATTGAAAGAGAGAGGCTAGGGTTAGGGTTAGAGTTAGACTCATAATCTCTCATCTCTCTCATACACACAATCAAGAGCTTTTCTCTTTTCTTTGATGGAATCACACACACAAACACACATACATTTGGAGGCTAGTAACAATTAAGGAGGAGGATCTTGGATTAAAGCACACTTGGTGGTCTAGAAAAAGCGGTAGACGCTTGAATAATAAGATCCAGTAAGATTTCTAATTCTTATGAGTATTAGGTTAGGTTTCTTTGGAGTTTTAATGGTGTTTTACAATAGAAAGCATTATAGGTTGTTTAAATAGGTTAGACATGCATGATATGGTGTATTTAATCAATAATTGGTTATAGAAACATGTTAGGATTGAATCTATGTTGATATTAAGCCTTGGTTGTGAAGGGTTTTGTTAGCTTAATGAAGAAGACAAAGTTAAGGTTCTTGAATCCTAACCATGCATGAATATAGATTTGAGTGCATGAGTGATTTTGAAGATATATGATGTTCAATTTGTGTTAGAATCATCATAGGACTTGTTTACGATCATTAAAGTGATTAAATATGAGTTTTATGGTTGTTTGGTTCGAGGAGTTGGGGCTAAGTCGAAAAGAAGTCACAAAATTGCAATTGGGTTTTCACCTAGAAAAGTCACGACTACACCAATGAGAGATGCGTCTGCGGTCAACATACAACAACTAGGTTTTTCCCAAGCAAGACGTGACTGCGTTATTAGAAGACGTGTATGCGGCTAATGTACATAAATAGGATTTATCTTGTTTCGCTCGTTGTTTTGATAGAGTGTATTGTGCTTAATAAGGACCTTTTGGTTTGGTTTTAGAGTTGTCATAGAGGTGTGTTGATAATGAATAGGTTTTAAGGAAAATAAGTTTGATTATGTGATGCATGAATTGAGTTTTGGTTCTCTAAAATTCATGTTTGTATGTTGATTGGTTTAGGGATCGGTAAAGAAACTTGAAGGAACATGGTTGTGATCGTTGCTGGACTTGAGGTAAGAAGAGTGGACACATGCACGCAGGGTGTATGCTCGACGTACTTAAGTGTGGTAGAATTTTGTATGTCATAAATATGGGTTATGTTATAAGTTATGAATGATATGTATGATTGTGATACATGTGAATATGTTTTATGTTTTCATGACATGCTTATGTTACGATAAATTGCATGTTTATGTTACATTAAAATGCATGCTTACGTTAATTCGTGCTTGGTCGCACAACTAAATAGATCAACATTGGTTTACAACGAGAACGACACCAGTAATATGTGTTATGATTGTATTACATTATGATATGCTATGTCTATGTTATGTTATGATATGATTTATTATTAAACTCTATATATGTAAATGTATGAATTATGAATAGTATATGATATATGTTGTGAAAATTTGAGCTAGTATATGTTTTATGTTTGGGCTTGGGGATTGTATCCTACATAGTTTTTCTCGCTGGGCGTTAGTGTTAGGATTGGTCTTACAAAAGCGAGGTGTAAAACACTTGATGGTTTCAATTACTGAAGATGTGAAATTTGACCTTTGTTGTAGACATTTAAAAGTTGGGATTTTGGGTTCAAAGGGATACATTGAGGTATTTAAGGATGCCCAAAAAGTTTGGGAGCATTTTGAGGTGTTTAAGGTTACTTTTTGAGATGTTGGACTTGCCTATGTGGCATTGCGTCGCCTCCTTGGAGGCGATGCATCGCCTAAAACCCTAAGGTTTTGGCTAAATATAGTAGGCGATGCATTACCTATAGACAGGTGACATGTTGCCTGACGTGTCCTTACAAACACGTGTTTTAAGCTCCAAATAATTTATTCAAAAGAGGCGATGCGTCGTGCTTGGCGTCTTTCATCAAAGTGCAACATTTCTTGGCTTGTTCCGGCATCCCACAATATGTATTGTGTATGGTATAAGTTCCACAGGGAGATTGTCATCTCAACACTTGGTGCAAAGTTGAAACTACACCCTGCATTCTATATACCCATGGTTTGCCCATAATTGCATTATACTCTGAGTAAGAATCAATCACCAAAAAGTCTACTACTAGAGCTCACTTTGCCTGTTGGTATTAAAAGAGATCAAAGATACGCAGCGCAGGATGTGCTCTTTTTAATAATTATTAATACCAGCCAAGATCACACACACACACATATATATATATTAAATCACATACAATCAGATTAGAGATTACCTCTTGTAGCCTATCAAGTGTCCTCAAATCTTTTTGTATGAAATCAACGATCTTCCTATCCAAGTTATGAAAGCTCACACCTTGATCTTCCAGACCAATCCTCAAACACACAAGGACGTGTAAGGGCACATAGGATTCAAAATGTTGATTTATGACTCTCTAGATGTACTCAACACATGAGATCTAGAGAGATTTGATAGAGAGAAGAGGAATTGAATAGTTTTCAGGTTTAGAAAAACTGTCGCTTCTGCCTCAGAGAGAGAGTCTGACAGTCTATAAAAAACACTTGCTTGAAAAGTATCGTTTCTTTTCAGGTTTATAAAGATAATTAACTAATTTAATTAATATTTATTTTATTAAAATAAAACTGATTAGTTATAACCTTATTTAATTATTTAATTTAAATCATATTTTAAAAAAAATTAAATAAACAAATTATTTGAAATTCAAGATTCAAAGGGACAAGAAATCCCTGTGTGTGGCGCCACACTCACTGTACAATGAGTGTGTCGACCACACCATTAGGGTTATTCCCAATTTTCTCATTTTTTTTATTTAATTAATATTTAAGACAATATATTTATTCCAAAATAATATCAGTTAATTCAAAATTAACTTTATCTTAAAATATCAAATTTAAATAAATATATTTAAATAAATATCATATTCAAAATAAGATATTTATTATTCTCTCTCTATATATTAATCCAAACAAGATTAATAATAATTTTAACCTATAGTTTTTCAAAATAAAAACTATATAGTTAAATAATTAATTAATTCATAATTAATCAATTGCCTATAACTATCACATTATTATTTCCTTGCCCTGAAAAATTAATTCCTTTGCAATTAAGCCATTCTCTCCACAATTCTTCCTTTTAACATCCTTAACTATGACAGTGTAGAACAGAGGTGATCTGGGGACCATGGACCTATAATACGAAGCTCCAATAAACCAGATTATTAATTAAACTCTTTAATCCAATAATCTTATTTATTAATTTCATGATTACTTCACTATAAATATGAAATTGCACTCTAAGTATTTATAGAATTATATTTACAGAGTTTTCTCTTGTAGTTCATTGATATAATCAATAAATATTGTTCTGTCCTCCATTTATTGGTTCATTAATTAGAGTTGGTCAAGATTACTGTTTTGCCCTTCTAATTACCTCTTGATCCTTAAGTACCATTAATTCACTAGGGAATAATTAATCTATAATCAAATTATAGATTTGAGCTCAATAACTATTCAATTTCAGAATTAACCCTTAATGGAACCAATATTCGATCCGTTAGGAAAGTATGAATTCCATTATTGTAATTCATGTTCCAAGCCATTCATGATATTGAATCTCCAAAATAAAAGTCACTAGCCTCATTATACTAAGAAACCTTAACGAGTGAATCAAAAGATCCAATAAACACAAACAGGAGTTCATGAATACTCATAATTTAGACTGATCTACAAATGATCATCTATTATGATAAGAATCAAATCTTTACGTCAAGCGGCAACTAGCCTTGGGGACTGTTAGATGAAAGTCCTCAGGCTTTACATAAGTCATCGACTACAATCCTTTTTTTTTTCTTTTTTTCGGTATGCCGTCGGCACTAATAGCCGATGAGAGAAGATATAATAGGTAGCCACATGTTTCCCATATTCCACTCTTTTTTGGTAAACCTGAGTGCAGTAGATCAAAAATGAAGAACGTTAGTCAGTTACCAGAGAATGTTCAAGCCCTGATACAGAATTTTTTTTAAAGATAATTAATTCTTACCGGTTCTGTCATATATAATCTCTATTATATATATATCACATTTACTAAGATGTCTATCCACATCAGTAATCAGAATCTAGATCACTTGCATCCAGTATACTTAGTAAACCGCACTAGTAACCATTCATTAAAGATTCCATACTTTAATATGTTACTGACTATTTTATTCATTATATATGATCTTAATTCTCTCTTACTAATACAAGATCATATTCTCATGAATGAATAAGGAATTTTCTTGCTATTATCATATAATTAATTCAAACAATAATTATAACATTCAAATATAATAATATTTTATTTATTTAATTCAATAAAATGTCTTTACATGCTTTTAGGGCATTAATCCTAACAATCTCCCACTTGCCCTCAAAGAAAGTGAGGCATCTCCTTAATCCCATGTTGCACACGTGACCCATGAGCGACTTTGCAGGAAGTGTCTTGGTAAACGGGTCAGCTAGGTTCTGTTCCGACGCTATCTTCATAACAATCACATCACCTCTGTGCACAATCTCTCTAACCATATGGTATTTCCTTTCTATATGCTTTCGTATCTTATGGCTTCTTGGTTCCTTGGAGTTAGCTATTGCTACACTGTTGTCACAGTATAAGATTAGTGGCTTATCCATATATGGAACTACTTCCAAATCAGTGTAGAACTTTCTCAACCAAGCTGCCTCCTTATCCACTTCACAAGCTACTATGTATTCGACTTCCATAGTTGAATATGCTGTGCTAGATTGTTTAATAATCCTCCAGACCACAACTCCTTTACTAGAGCATCATCATGTTGGAGATTCACTTTCTTTAAATCCTCTTCCGTGAACGCGATCGGGTGTGCATGTGATTAGTGCTCAAAAATATCATTTTATTAGTGTTAAAGTTTAAAATGAATTAAATTTTAATTAATATTTTCATGGATTTATTGTAATATCTTTTATATTAGAAAACATTAATTTTAATTTAATTTGTTTTCAATTTTCAAGCAGTAAAATATATTTTGACACAAAGAAAAAGAAAGAAGAACAAAATAATATATAATTGAAAAAAGAATGAAAAAAAGATATTTTTGAGAACCATTTTTGGACAGCCCAGGCCCAAACCAAGCCCAAGGATCCTAGGCCCAAACTAGCCAATTCCCTTAGTCGACACATGGAAGCCTGCCACTCATCTGCCGCGCACTTGCCACGCGGGTCCCACTCGCCTGACAATCTCCTAGCCATGTCTCCCACTCTCCTGGCAGCTATCCCCACACGTACCACTCGGCCGCATTTTGGCTAAGCCCGTCTCAACACACGACACATGTCGGCCTTTCCCCCCACTCCACCAGCAACCATTTTTCTAGAGCCAACTAACGCATGCCACATGTCCCACTTGTCCCATTTTGCATAAGATTTTGAAGCCACTTCCTAATGCACAAAAATACCAATTTTGGGATCAAATGTTCACTATAATTATGACCCAAAGCTAGTGTAAAATATATCAGATTTTAGAGTGGAAAAGAATACACTTTGTTTTGTTTCTTTCTTATTTCTAATTTAGTTTTGCTTATTTTATGTGACAAAAATGAGTGAACTATTTTAGAAATATTGGTGAGGTTAGAGTGTAGTTTTTGTACTTCTCATTCTTAATAGTGATATTGATTCTTTTTAGTGCTTCATCTCCATATCTCATAAATTATTTTGTTTCCCATCTTTTAATTGCTTTTCTAGAATTATTTAGCATCTTTTACATAAGTTCAGTCATGCTTTTCTCATGTAACTTAGATTGTTAATTTATTTTAGTGTATTTGTTATATTGTATGTCTTTTGTTGCATTCTGCCAGTTGTATTTTGTCACTCTTGCATATATAATATGATATGCTATGGAATTAGAAGTAAGATTCAATTTAATCTAGATCAATTAATTTATGCTTTTAACATATATATATATCTTCCAGTTGCAATTAATGGTGTAGAATTACAACTGTGTTTTGAATTAATATCAGTGTTAGAATAGGATTTACAATATTGCTTCTCTACCTTGCCATGCCCTTTATCTGACCAATTTTATCAATCTATCATATTAATTTCACAAAATTCATCTCTTCAATTTTACTTTATTTTTATCTTTAACTTTATTAATCTAATCTTTAGTTGTGTTTTGTCTCTTCGTGAATACGACATATAGCTCGTTTACTACTGTGACCACAAGGTGAATTATTGGGCGATATCAATTTTTGGTGCTGTTGTCGGGGAGCTAATTTTACAATTAAATGTTAGTATAATGAAATTAATTTTTATTACATAAAAAAATAAAAAAAGCTATATTTTTTTTTTACGTTTTTCTTTTAATTTTTTTTAATTTCCTTAGTAATTTTTAATTTTATTAGTTTTTTTTCTCTCCTTTATTTATTTATTTTTGTTTACTAATTTGCATTTATTTATTATTTTTTTTCTTTTAGGTTTAGACTCTTATTTTTATAGATTTAGTTTTTTTTCTTTTTCGAAAAAAAGTATTGAGAACATTTGTGTAATTTTGAAATTGGTAAAAACCAAACTTGTTCTGTCTTAGATAAATTGGTTATTAAATACGATATGTGTTAGCATTACCCTCTAACCTTTTCTTAGAACCTCGGGGAGTTCTAGAAAAGTTCTTGGGCCTAAAGTGGTACCTTGGAAACCTTCCAAATTAGCCCGAGCATTTTTGGTGTACACCTTTTACACTATTACGCATTTGTCCTTTAATACACAAAAAATAATAAATGAATGAAGAAGATTATCGACGTTTTGAGTACTATTATATAATATATCTCTCTTCACTTCAAAACTATCCAATAAAATGTTCACAACCTAAGCAAATTATTTTATCCATGAGAGTGACTTCTTCAGGCTGGGTCACTCTCTCTATGTAGTGTTTCAGTCTCTAGCCAATAGGGAAATAACATTATGCTAGCATGATGTAGTTCGCAGAATGCTGTAAATACTGCATCTTCTTAACCCTTTCTTCTGTCCTTTTTTCAAAACTCACTATAGCTTCCCTTTCTATCGATGGTTTTGCATAGGGAAATAACGTTATGCTAGCATGATGTAGTTCACAGAATGTTGTAAATGCCGCATCTTCATAACACTTTCTTCCGTCCTTTTTTCAAACCTCAGTGGAACTTCCCTTTCTATTGATGGATCTGCGTAGCCAAAGAACATCACAATTTGTTTCAAAGGTTTTTTCCCAGGGTTGGGGTTTGCAGCTTGGGAGGTTTGGCCTTGCTATGCAACTACAAGAATTGGTGATTTCGTTGTTGCAAGTGCAACTTTATTGTACTGTGGCAATCCTCCAGTTTTGAGCATGTGTTGGACCTGGTTGTATATAGCTCTACATTCTGCAATGGTATGCCCAACATCTTTGTGGAATTGGCAATATTTATTTTGATCCCTTTTTTCCAATGGCGATGTGATTTTAAAATCCTCTCCCCATATTGGATTTTCTTTGCTCTCATTATAAATTTTCTTTATCAGGATCATAGTCTCATTGTGAGGATATTTTTTAGCATTCTCAGCCCTTGGTCTTTTGCTGCCGCCCCTTTGAGATTGTTGATGCTCTGCTTTCCTTTTATCCTTTCTTTCCTTGAGTGGTGGATTTCCCTCAGCTGGTTTGTAATCAAAGCAGCTCTTTTGGCTTCCTCTTCTTTGATCTCCAGTATTTTAAAAACTTTTTATGCTCTGATTTGAATATTGTTCAAATCTCTTGGCAGATTCAAGTAAAGTTGTTCGTCGAGGAATGAGCCTTTCGACAAACTTTCTCTAAACAAATTGGTTGCGATTATTTTATCAACGTTATTGATTTGATGTATGGGATTTATTTATCTTTTCAAATATTGTACGTTCTGGGATGTTCATTGATACCCTATTGTATTGAGTAAATGTCACCCATAGTATTTGGCGTTTCTGCATTTCCTACGTACTGTTGCACGAACTGCTCTCCAAGTTCTACAAGCGAATCGATCAACTTTGGATTTAACTGTCTGAACCATTGTAGTGTTGGGCCTATCAACATAGTGGTAAAAGCTTTACACTTCATAGCTTCATTCTTTGTTTCCATGGCCATCTTCTACTGAAACTACAAGATATGGTTAGAAGGATCTGAACTCCCATTGAATTGATCTAAATTAGGGAGAACGAAATCTTTTGGTTTTGGCTCATTCATTATCCAGTCAGCGAAATGTGATTTAAAGATGCCCTTATTAGCTTCATTCGCCATATCGATCGAATTATGCAAGCCTGATCCAACCATTTTATCCATGACTTCTCTCATCATTCCCTCCTTCCAATCTAATGGTACCACTTGTTAAGATGGAGAATCTAGTATATTGAATTTTGAGCAGCTGAGCCTTCCATTTTCCTTTCGTTGGTGTTATCATTCTTCTCTTTATCTTATTGAGCAGATCATTGAGTTTCTTTTTCTTTCGACCTTTGTTGATCTTCATATCCTTCATTCTATTGGTCGTCATTTTCTCGTTGCGTTTCTTCCTCATGACTAATTCTGACATTTTCTTTCATTCTTTCTATGGCTTCTTTTTCTTGACGTAGCGAAGCTAACTTTGCTGCAAGTTTCGCTTATTGCGCAATCATCTCTTCTATGCATTTCTGGTGTTGTACTTTTGCCCTAAAATGTCATTCGTCTGCTTGAAGAAGATGTTCTTCAACTCTCCTAAACCTTATCTCATTATGCTCTTTGTTTTGTTGCATGAACTACATCAACTTTTACAATTCTTGAATAAAGTCGATTTGTGGCGACTGACTGGTTGCTTCATTCGGCTGACTATTCGATCACGCCATTGCTATCTTCTAATATTCTTGCTTCTCGGTTCCTTTCCTAAAAAAGTTTTGAAATGTAAACAAAAATGATTTATCAAGAATATTTGTGTTCGACTTCGACTTTTTGATCATTTTTCACATACGACGCCAATTGTTTGGGTCAAAATCTTCCAATTACAATATCTTTCCAAATTAATAACAATTTACTTCATCCATTTGAAATGTTCTCGAGTCTTTGGATTTTTCCTTTGATTTATTCGATCACTCCTGTGATTGGATTTTGCAATGGAATGGAGAGATATAACCAAATGGGGAGTACCTGTAAAACTATTCTCTGATGATTAAGTCAGTCAATGGTTTGCTTTGCAATTCGTCTTTTAAGAAATGTAAAGACTGGAAATCCAACCCAAAATGAGACCCTCATCTACTATTTATAGTAAGGAAGGAGTTAGAAGGATTTATTCTGATTGGTACACGTGTTATTCCCTCTAAAGTCTCTTCCTGCTCTTTTCCTCTCCTTCAAGCCGACTAAAAAGTCCAACGACTAAGCATCTTATCAGCTTCTGTTCTCGTTGTTCTCCTACTCATCATTTATTCATTCTTTAATCTATCGTTATTAATTAAACGACGTGTTTAATTAAAGGCTACCATTCTTTTATGGCGCTCTACACATTCAAACAAGCTCTATTGAAATCTACTCTACAAGTGAGATTGTCTTAAACTCTCCTTTAAGACATGATTGTTTTGAGCTCTCTATATATGAGAAGCTCTTCCCAACTTATTTTTTTGTAGCACACAAGCGCTGAGGTTTGCTCAACGAGGGCAAGCTCTGCCAAGTTCTTACTGTTGCTAGTCATTGCTTAGCTCTTCAAAAATACATTCTACGATGCTCAACTTTCTTAATCGTTCACTAAATAAAATAGTGTGTTTTACATAATTTATATCACTGAATCTTGTGGGGAAAATTATTCTCTTACAATAGCATATAAAAGTTAGGGATTAATAAATGATAAATCACTTCAAATAATAATAAGGGTGAGACACATACATTAGTTACTCATATTTTATAAATTTATAAATCTTTAATCAAGAGGTGTCTACACCAAACCAACATCAGGGAAACAAAGTTTTCAAGTTGACAATAAAACAATGACACGACTAGACAAGAGAAGAAAATATACAAGTAAGCCTTTTCTCACTGCACTAGGTGAGTTTCCTTAACAACCTCCCTTTTTCTTCTAGCATTGATCAACATTCTGATTTCCTTCACCATCACTAGAAAAATCACTTTGACATGTGGATGAAGATGCATCGTCATCATCGAGCCCACTTTGAGGTGTTGATGAAACTTCTAGCATTGGCCAACATTCTGATTTCCTTCACCATCACTAGAAAAATCACTTCGACATGTGGATGAAGATTCAACGTCATCATCGAGCCCACTTTGAGGTGTTGATGAAAGTGCGCCCTCATAAGTGAGTGTAGAACATGTATAGGAATAAGCATCCTCAACTTCCCCAACCGAGTTATTGCCAACTATGGCAAGATATGAGCTACAAAAGAGGTAGCAACACACATCAGGAGAGGTTGTTGGGACTAATGGCATTTTCATCTGAGTCAACACTGGAGTAATAGGATCTATAAGTGTAGGAAAATAGCTCATATTGTCAGTATGAAAAGAGACACCTAAAAATTGTTATGATTCATGAATGATAATGTTGTACCTAAAAAACATGAGCTGACGTGTCCTGGTTTTTAGTACAGCTAGCAAGCATTTAATGAAGTTATTCATAGTTCCGAGAATGCGGTACAAGTTCCCAAATTGGTAGCTTAAGTCAACTGCAGGTTGACAAGACATTAAGGAGATCATTTAGCCAGATCATATATGCATAGCTCGAGCATCTCAATGTTCAGATCAGTTTAGCCTAGAAACCTCTAGCTCACATCATATGCATTTAGCTCGCTGCTGCGCATGGAATACACTGACTTGAAGACTTTATATGTATAATTAATATATTGTAACCCTTGCCTGATAAATGTATAATATCAGGCAATCAATGTATTAAAGATATTTATTTGTACGTTTTGGAAGTTACCCAGTCTTGTAAGCTACTCAATATATAATGTTACCCAAATATGTCCACTGAAACCCTATAAATAGAGAGGGAATGGACTGTTAGAGGGACCAAACTTTGTATGCAAAATCTCTGCCAAAATTGTCTTAAACAATTTTTCCAGAGATCCTAAAGAGAGTAACATAGACTTGTGTACTAGGTGAATTTGAATCACTGAACCACGTAAAAATTCTTGTACGATATTTATTTACGATTTAACAAGAAGCCTAATTATCTATTTTGAACTTCTTAGTCCACTGTTGGTGAAAAACCGCGTCAACAGATTGGTGCTTTCATTGAGACATCAATTAGGCTTATCAATATTTTCTGCAAATTTTTCACCCAGCCAAAATGGTGGTAACACGATCAATGTGCGACAATGAGTCGGAGAGGCCCAAAAATCATGGAGAGTTTCGTGCAATCAGTTCTGCTGGAGAGGCACTTATGTACCCTGTTGCCCTGGAAAACAAACCCAAAACTAGGATAGGGATCATCATGACACTTACAGTTCATCGTCGCACCACCACCGTAACAATCTGGGTTACATGGGGGCGGTTGAACTGGAGAATACTCAACAGAGAAACCATCTCGCCCATACCAACAGGCGTATTGACGAGATATTGTCTCAATTTCCCCCTCTTGTAACTGACCACAAAGTTATAAAGAGAGCTAGTGGGTCCCATACGATTAGGTCCCACAAGCGTAATCAGAATAATGTAAGCCGTTCTATCCAGACCTCAACTTCGAGCTCTGTGCCATCAGAACGAACACCTAGGAATGACCGGCCCACTCACACTCATAGGAACAAGCAGGCGGCTCATGTTACTAGAGCGCAACCTAATCATACAGAGTGAGCAGCAAATACTTCCAAGTGAACAGGAGTCCCCCCGAATCCACTAGCTCCGGCTCGTCCAAGAGGTCAGGTTCAAAGAAACAAGGAAGTATTTGTAACGCCCTGGATAGCCAAGAACGCTACACTGTGTACTTATAAAGGTGTAAGACTTGCTAATCAAGTCATTAATTTAAAAACGTGTCACTAAACATGTATGAGCTAGGGTTAAAAAGGTTTTGGTTCCAAAAGTTTCATTTTATATAGTTAAGCAGTTAAATACATGGGATCCCAAAAGAAACAGAGTTTAAAAGTTGGATTACAGACTCCCAAAATAATACAAACAACTGTCAGTGTAACGACCCAAATTTGCTAATAAGGATTAAGGGCCTTGATTAGTGTGCCAGGAGGGCATTAATGGAATAATTGTAATTTAATGAGTAATTATATGTCTAATAATGTTTATATGATAATTGATTATATTATGTGGTAATATGATGTGTGATATATGTGAGAACCACATTATTATGTGGACAGGTTCGCTGAGCACGACTCAAGACGATTCTAGGGTCAGATAGTGGGAAAAGTCACAACGGGGCTTAAGTTATGACTTTGGATAAGTCGGGGGTACTTTTAGATAGCGGGTAGCGATTTGGATTATCGGGTCATGAAAATAAATATATGGAGATATATTTGAGGTTAGAATGTCTAGGCGGGAATATTGGGGGATTTTACCATTTTGGCCTCGGGGACGGTTCCGGCACCCCGAGCCTCAGGATTAACTTAATGTGTGTGATAGACTTAAGGAAGCCTTTAGAAGAAAAACACAAACCGACTTAAACTTAGTCTCAGCTTTTCTTTCACGCTTAAGGGAAAAACCAAGGAAAGGAACACAGAAAACTAAGGGGAAACAAGCTGGAATCTCTTGGATTTGTGGTGAGGAATTGAAGGTTTAGTTCAGGAGTAAATCAAGGAACTAAAACAAGGACTAAGGTAAGCATCTAAACATCTTTTCTATGGTTGAATTCTGAGTTCTAGCTGGGTTTTAGTTAAGTGCTGAAACAAGTATGGTTTTAATGTTCTATGGCAGAATTAAGAGGGAAAACTTGGGAGCTTAGCTTGGCCATAGCTTGGTGAAGTGATTCTACAGCAAAGGTAAGTTTCAACTCAAATTTTAGAGGTTTTAAATTGAGTTTGAGTGGCTGGTTTGAGTGTTTATAGCACTTGGGTTTCAGAAATTGAAAGGAGGAGATTAGAGTGTGTTAGGCTGTTTTTTTTTTTTTTGGGAATTATGTTGTTTAGAGCATGCTAAAGAAGTTGGGAGTTAATTGGTTAAGAGTTGGGAAGCTTTGGGATGGTTTAAGGTGAGGTTTCAGACTTAGAAATGGTGTAAATTCTGGGTTCGAAGGGGAGGGCCGCGACTCTGTTCTAGAGCGCTGCGGCCCTAGCATGGAAAGAAGCCAAGGAGGCTCGGCCAAGGGGGCGCGGCGCGTGTGTAGCTCAGTGTGGGAGTAGGTTCTGTTTTGGGGAAGGGCCACGGCTAGGCTTTGGGGGCCGCAGCCCTTGGTTGCACACATGAATTTTTGAGGGTTCTAAGCACGGGAGAGTGGTCTAGTGTGCTCGGGTTTGGTTTCACCACCGTGCTTGGTGGAACTAGGAGTCCCGGGAGTTACTTTTGTAACTGGAAACCTATATTTGAGTATTTATGAAACCCTATACTTTGGTTGTGGCTAGGTGATAAAAGCTTAGGCTCGGGAACAGATCCTGCTTGAGGGGCGTTGCTCGTAATTCGATAATCGTACAGACTAAAGGTAAGAAAACTGCACCTGGCTGAATATATGAGACGGGACTAAGGGCTCCCTATTGTAGATGCTTGAAAAGATGGTATTATGCCATGCAAGCCATTTAGTGAACCAACAGCCTAAGGGTGCCAAGGGTCTCACTAGCGTACAGGGCGCGGCTCGGCTACTGGTAGCCGAGGACAACTTATTATGCACTGAGTTCGGTTTAAGTGGGCCGGAGTCAGTGGGTTAAACAGAGGGTGCGGCCTAAGTCGTCGGCCCTGAATATTATGTGATATGAATATTATATGTGATAGAATGTATCTTGTATTGGATTGTATATGCAGAATAACTGTTGTGGATTGTCTGATGGGTATACATGCTTACTGAACTATTTGTCTGCGATCATTGTTTGAGTTATCTATGATGTTTTCTTGCTGGGCCTTGGCTCATGGGTGCTACGTGGTGCAGGTAAAGGCAAGGGCAAGTTGGATCAGCCCTGACTGGAGAGCTCATCGAGGAGAATGTACATAGCCAGGTGCTCGGCCGCCACGGTTGAGGTCTAGGCAAGGACATGGAACCTGAAGACTGTCTGTTTTGCCTTAGTATGGCTAGTGGTTACTCATGTACTTTTGGGAGTCTGTGAACTTTCTTTAACTTCGTTCTTGTATGGGATCCCATGTTTACTACAGTATAAATATAAGAAATGAGTTCTTGAGACCAAAACCTTTTAAACCTTAGTTCCTACATGTTTAGTGACACGTTTTCAAACTAATGACTTGATTAGCAAGTCCTGCACTTTTATAAGTACATAGTGTAGCGGTCTTGGCTATCCAGGGCATTACAGTCAGCCATACTAAGGCAAAATGAACAATTTCTGGGTCTCGCATTCCCGCCTAAACCTCAACCGTGGCGGCTGAGCAGCTGGCCATGTACATTTCGCTCGTAGAGCTCTCCAAATCAAGGCTGATCAAGTTTGCCCTTGCCTTTACCTGCACCACGTAGCACCCGTGAGCCAAGGCCCATCAAGAAAACATGATGTGCAACACAAAAAATAATAACAGATAGTAAATTCACCAAGCATGAACTCTCATCAAGTAATCCACACTCAACATATATTCAGAATCAAGGATGCAATTAATTACTTATAACATTCATATCACATAATAATCAGGGCCGACAACTTAGGCCGCACCCTCTGTTTATCCCACTGACTCCGGCCCGCTTAAACCGAGCTCAGTGCATATTAAGCTGTCCTCGGCTACCAGTGGCCAAGCCGTGCCCTATGCGCTAGTGTAACCCTTGGCACTCTTAGGCCATTGGTTCACTGATTAGCTTGCATGGCATAATACAACCCTTTCAAGCATACACAATAGGGAACCCTTAGTCCCATTACAAATATACAACCAGGTGCAGTTTTCTTACCTTTGATCTTTGCGGTTGCTGATTACAAGCAACGCTCCTCAAGCACGATCCATTCCCGAGCCCTAGCTTTTATCACCTAGTCACAACCAAGGTGTAAGGTTCCATTAATATTCAAATAAGGGTTTCCGGATACAAAACTAACTTCCGGGAATCCAAATTCCACCAAGCACAGTGGTGAAATCAATCCCGAGCACTCTAGGCTAGATTCCCGCGCTTTAAAACCCTAAACGTACAAGTACACACCTAAGGGCTGCGGCCCTTGAAGCCTAGCTACAGCCCTACCCCAAAACAGAACCTAAGGCATCCTTGGAAGAAGACACACGCCGCAGCCCTTGCTTTGGGCGCTGCGGCGCTCACCCCTGGCCGAGCCCTCCTGGCTCATCTTCATCCTAGGGCAGCAGCGCTCTAGAATAGAGCCGCGACCCTTCCCTTCGTGTTCAGAAAACCCACCATTTCTAACATCTAAACCTCATCCAAAGCCATTCCAAAGCTCCCTAATTCAAAACCCATTAATCACAACACTTTTATCATGACTCTAACAACACATCCCAATAGAAATCCAGCCCAAAAACCTACTAGAATCCCATTTTCAACTTCTGAAACTCAAGAACTTCAAGCACTAAAACCAGCCATACAAACTCAGATTGAAACCTCAAAATCATGAATTAGAGCTTACCTCTTCTGCTGAACCACTTCTCTAAGGAGAATCCAAGTCAATTCCCAAGCTTTTCCACCTTAATTCTGCCCTTAACATCAAAATTACAATTATCTCAATACCCAGCCAAAACTCATAATTTCTAACCACAAAGAAGGGAATTCAATGCTTACCTTAGTACTGATTAAGTTCCATGGTTGATTCTTGAGCTAAGCCTCTAAATCACTCCTTCAATCCACTGAATTCCAACTGAATTTCCCCTAAGGTTTTCAGAGTTTTTCCTTGTGTTTTCCTTGAGAGAGAATAGAGAGATAAGGCTGAGAATAAAGGGTTGGTGTAATTTTCTGTTCTACTATTTTCCTTAAACTTTAGCCTAACCTTATCCCGTTAAGTCAATCCCGAGGCTCGGGGTGCCGGAAACGTCCCCGAGGGCAAAACGGTAAAATTCCCCAATATTCCCGCCTAGACTCCCTAACCTCAAATATATCTCCATATATTTATTTTCATAACCCAATAATCTAAATAACTACCCGGTACCTAAAATACCCCTGACTTATCCAAAGTCAACTGCTAAGCCCCATTGTGACTTTTCCCGCTATCTAGCCCTAGGATCGCCTTGAGTCGTGCTCTGCAAACCTACCCACATAATAATGTGGTTCTCACAAATACCATATATATATATATCATATTAATACCAATATAATCATACAATTATACATTTAAATCAATAAAATCATTCAAATCACATTTAACCCAATGATGCCCTCCCGGCACACTAATCAAGGCCCTTAAGCCTCATTAGTGAATTTGGGGTCGTTACAGTATTACCACCAGTCAGAGACATCAGAGTGGATGACGAGCGACCTAGATTCATGGACTCTAATGGACAACGGGTGGCCTTGCCAATAAGGCACCCACCATCACTAATTTGTCACCCGACACCCCCGCGAGTGCAAGGAATCACACCAGCTTGCAGAAATAGCCGAAGAAACTCTACCAACAGAGAGGTTATGTATGTTTTGCAATCTTGGGATACTAGAATTTGAGTTCGTGTGAATGACTAGACTCAGCGACCTCATCAGCAGATGGTGAGCTTTGCTGAAGGTAGCTATTGGACGGAGAGCTGTCATGAAAGGAGGTCAGAGAGTGTTCACAACATGCACTCTCAAAGGCAGAAGACCGACCTAAGAAATCATCTGAACTCAGCCTAGAGTTTCCGCTATAACCATCATTCCGACTTGCACAATCACTTAAACGCCCAATGGAGATAGCAAGCTCGCAACAATGGGCTGAGTTATACTCAGACGAGGGAAAACCCTTCAATAATGCGTGATGATGGGAATGTCCCGGTTAATTGATCTCAAGCTTGGAGGGAGGATAACCCGAATAACGTGCAGCCCAGGATGAGAGATAATATTCAACTCCCAAATAACCCAGTAGTGAGGGATCCAACCCTTGAGCGACTTGCCATGATGGAGGAATAGATGAGGCGTATTTTTTCAGGGAGAAACCAAGATGATTACGATTCTGACGAGGAGCTCGAGCCTTTTGCTCCTCATATCGTTGCAACTCCGTATCCACCAGGTTTTATGATGCCACACATGGCCACCTATGATGGAACTACTGACCTGTCAAACCACATTGGGACTTTCAATACATTGATGAGAGCCCACAATGTTAGTGTCAACATGCACTGTGCCTTGTTCTCAGCCACTTTGACAGGAGCAACCAAGCTGTAGTTTGAAAAATTTAAAAGACATACAATCACCTCCTGGCAACATTTGTCATCAGAATTTAAAAAATAGTTACGAGTTGCCAAAGAAGTATGGGTAGAGACTAATTCCGTGGCCAATATAATACAACAACATGGTGAGTCTCTCAAGGCCTACATAAACCGGTTCACCAACATTGTAACGCCCTGGATAGCCAAGACCGCTACACTGTGTGTTTATAAAGGTGTGAGACTTGCTAATCAAGTCATTTAATCAAAACGTGTCATTAGTTAAAGTGTTCTAGGGCTAAAAGACATTTTTGGCCGCAAAAGATACATTTTATAAATTATAAACAATTTACAGAAGGGATCCCCAAGAGTACAATGTTTAAAAGCTAGTTTACAAAACTCAACAATTAAGAGTAAACATTAGCCATACTAAGGCAAAATACAAGGTTCTGGTCCTCTCGTCCGTGTAATATCCTCAACCGTGGCGGCTGAGCGGCCTGGCATGTACATTCACCCTGCAGAGCTCTCCAATCAGGGTTGAACAATCCTGCCCTTGCCTTTACCTGCACCATGTAGCACCCGTGAGCCAAGGCCCAGCAAGAAAACAACATACACAACATATACAATAATGACAGTCAAATACTTTAAAGAGCATGTTCAATCATTCAATCCATAGCATGTAAGCATACTTTCAAGGTGCAAAGAAACCTCATCAATACTTAGATTATTCAACAATCTCACTAATACACATTTATAGCCAATACACTACTCAATTCACACAATAGCTAGGGCCGACACCTTAGGCCACTCCCTCTGTTTATCCCACTGACTCCGACCCGCTTAAACCGATCTCAGTGCATAATAAGCTGTCCTCGGATACCAGTGTCCGAGCCGCGCCATTTGTGCAAGTTAACCGTGGCATGCTTAGGCCGTTGGTTTACAATTTACATGGCGTAATACCATTCTCTCAATCACATATATCAGGGAGCCCTTAGTCCCGTTCAAATATTCAACCGGGTATAGTTTTCTTACCTTTGGCTTCTAGATGAACTAGTTACAAGCGATGCTCCTTGAGCGCGATTCGATCCCCGAGCCCTAGCTTAGCACCTAGTGACAACCAAGATAAAGGATACCATTAACAATCTTAAATGAGCTTCTAGACAAAGTTCTAGTCCCCGGAACATTGAACTTCACCAAATATGGTAAAAGATTCAATCCCGAGCACTCTAGGTTAATTTCCCAAGCCTAGAATCTCAAAATCCCAAAATCCCTTAAGGGCCCCGGCATAGGCCATCCATGCCGCGGCATGGCCTCAAACAGAGCCCTCCTAAGGCACAAAAATAGGTAAGGGCCGCAGCCCTACATGGACCATGTCGCAGTCTGCCCTCCTTCCTCAGCACAACTCAGCTTCCAAGGGCTGCGGCTCACCAAGAACCATGCCACGGCCCGCCCCTTCGAACCCAGAAAAAACCACCATTTTCAGTCTCTAAACCTCACCTTAAGCCATCCCAAAGCTCCCAACTCAAAACCAATCAATAACAACATCATTAGAATGATTTAAACAACACAATTCAACCAAAAATCCAGCCTAACACTCACCAAAATCCCAATTTCTGAAATTCCAAACCTAAAAACTCAAAACTAGGCATGAAAATTCTAAAATTCAACCATCAAACTTGAATTGAAACTTACCTCAGCTGCAGAATCATTTCTCCAAGAGTCCCCTGACCTATCTTTAAAGTTTCAAGCCTCAATTTCCACCTTAAATGCCAAAACCATAGATATTTAAAACTCAACCATTTCTCTAAATTCCTAACCTCAGAAACGAAAATTCAAAGCTTACCTTGGCTCTATTTCAGTCCTTGATCAGTTCCTGAGCTAATCCTTTAGATTATTCCCTTCAGTTCCCAAATATTCAGCTTGTTTCTCTTGAAAATTCAGAGTTGTTATTCTTCCTTAAGAGAGAGAAGAGAGAGAAGGCTGAGAGGGTCGGTTTACACTTTCTGTCTAGTATTTTCTAAGTCTTTCCAAGTATATCCTTAGGTTATTAGACTAATCCCAAAGCTCGGGGTACCGGAAACGTCCCCGAGGGCAAAATAGTAAAATTCCCCAGTATTCCCGCCTAAACATCCTAACCTCAAATATATCTCCATATATTTATTTTCATCACCCGATAAATCACTACTCGATACCTAAAATACCCATTGACTTATCCAAAGTCAATTATAATGCCCCGTTGTGTCTTTTCCCGCTATGTAGCCCTAGGATCGCCTCGAGTCACCGGCTGCAGAATTATCTACATAATAATGTGGTTCTCACATATATCTCATATATATATATCATATCATCATATAATATCATCAATTATCATATGCACACTACTAATCATATAATTACGCATTTAAATCAATAACATTCATTCTAATCCCAATTATGCCCTCCCGGCACACTAATCAGGGCCCTTAAGCCTTATTTGTGACTTTGGGTCGTTACAAACATAGCAGCTCGAGCAAGAGATGCTGATGACAATGCCAAACTTATAGAAAATCGATTAGGAATCACTGTAGGAGGTGACTTGAGGAAGGAACTCAAATGAAAAGAAGTAAAGAATACAGATGAATTCTTGGCCCGAGCTTAATAATCGATAAACCTCAAGGAGGATGAATCCGTAATGGCCGAAACTAGTCAGGTTCCCACTTAGCTTGCAGGAATGCTAGCGAATACTGCAGCTATGACTCAACCAGCTACACATAATAACCAGGCGGGGTCCAAGAGGAACAAGGCTGGGAACAAGTATGCCTTGGTATTCATCGCGTATATTGACCTAACGGATACACAAGAGAACATATATCTGGCAAATTTTGCTTGCCATCAGTGGAAAAAGCTAGAGCCCATGAGGAATCAATGAGCAAAAAGAGACCCAACCAAGTTCTGTCGTTACCATAACGACATTGACCACAATACTGATGATTGTCGCCAGCTGAAGGATGAGATCGAAACTCTAATTCAGGCTGGACCGTTAGCACAGTATGCTTGAAATCGGGTAGCTCCTAACTAGTAGGTCGTTTAGAATCCACGACCAGCTCAGGGATATCTATCGAACTTGCCACCGACTTTTCTAGCTTCAAAAAATCTACTCATCCTTCATCCTGTCGAAGGAAGGGTTATCACCACAATCGCGAGCATACCCCATTTGGATGGTACGAGTAATGGGGCCTAGAAAAAATACATCCAGGAGCTAAAGATCCATGATGGTGCACTCCTGAGCAATACTTATCAAAGAGACAGAAAATGGACAAAAAACCCATCATTTTTACAGAAGAATACACAAGCCATGTCCAATTCCCGAACAATGATCTGCTAGTCATAACCATTCAGCTCGCAAAATGGAGAGTTCGGAGAATCCTAATTGATAATGAGATCTCCATGAACATGCTATTCAGGTCCACCCTAGAAAAGATGGGACTATTAGTGATAGATTTGAAGGCCTCCTCCACAACTCTATATGGGTTCTCAGGAGAAGGACTGGCAGCCATTGGGACGATCGAGTTCGAGGTAACCATTGGTGATGAAATTGGGGCTGTGGTGAAGATGCTTGAGATCATTGTCATAGATTTCCCAACTGCCTACAACACCATTCTAGGGTGACCAACTTTGATAGTGTTCGAGGTCATAACTTCTGTTAGCCATTTGACCATGAAATTCCCTTTGCCTGTTGGGATATGTACGATAAGAGGGGATCAACTCACTGCCAAAGAATGCTATAACATTTTTATGAAGGGAAGATCACAACCCGGGCAGTAGGCCATGGTAATAATTGAGGAAACTGAGGAACCTCGGGCAATAGTAGTTGTTGAAGAGGCCAGAGAACCACAAATGGTGGAAGCTGAGGTAGCCCATCAAGAAGGAATTGCCCACGAATAGGTGAAGATTGATCTGAGCTCCAAGCCTTGGAGAAGCTGGAAGAGGTAATTCTCGATCAAGAAGCAACTTCAAAGGTCGTAAAGATTGGGAAAAAGCTCAATATCGAATAGAAAAAAATATGATTGGATTTCTAAGGAACAACCTCGATGTCTTTGCTTGGTCACATGCCGTTATGGTTTGAATTAAACCTAGTGTCATCATGCATACACTGAATCTGGATAGGAACATACTCGCCATGCAACCGAAAAAAGGCTGTTGGGAAAAGAAAGATGAAAGGCTCTTGAAGAAGAAGTAGCTTGCCTCTTAAAGTGCAGATTCATCAGGGAGGTGAAATATCCAAAATGGATAGCCAACCCCATTTTGGTTCTGAAACCTAATGAAAAATGGAGGACCTGCATTGACTTCTCTGATCTCAACAAGGCCTGCCCAAATGATTATTTTCCTTTGCCAAGGATTGATCAGCTCGTGATGCTACAACTGGTCACGAGCTCATGTCTTTCATGGACGCGTATTATGGATATAACTAGATCACAATGAACCTTGCAGACCAAGAGCATACCAGTTTTATGACCAAGCATAATTTGTATTGTTATAACGTCATTCCATTCGGGCTGAAAAATGCTGGAGCTACTTACCAGAGGCTGGTAAATAAGATGTTCTTTGACCAGATCAGGAAAAACATGGAGGTGTATGTTGATGACATGCTCGTCAAGTCAAATTCTTCTGTCAACCATGCGTCCAAACTGGAAGAATGTTTTGCTGTACTAAGAAAGTACAATATGAAGCTGACTCCCCAAAAATGTACCTTCGGGGTTTCATCGGGGAAGTTCCTAGGCTTCATCGTTAATTCTAGGGGGATTGAAGCTAATTTGGAGAAAATCAGATCGCTGTTGGATATTCCATTGCCTAGGTGATGAATAGAGGTCCAGAGTTTATCTAGAAAGATCTCCGCCCTCAACCAATTTGTGTCAAAATCCACCGACAAGTGTCTCCCCTTCTATAATTTGCTAAGGGGAAATCGACAGTTCGAATGGACTGACGAATGCGAGTAGGCATTTCCAGATTTGAAGAAGCACCTAGCTGAACCTCCCACCCTATCAAAGCCCATCATTGGGGAGGCTTTATATCTCTATCTAGCGGTAATCGAGAGTGCGCTGAGTGCTATTTTAGTTTTAGAGGAAGATCGAATTCAAAAGCTAGTATATTACATCAGCAAGAGGTTTCTAGGAGCTGAGTCCCGATATCCTTTGATTGAGAAACTCGCGTTTTTTCTGGTCTTAGCTTCGAGGAAGCTTAGGCCTTATTTCCAGTCCCACATAATATACATCCTAAGCTATCAACCTTTAAGGTAGGTTTTATAAAAGCCTGAAGCATCGAGATGCTTACTTAAGTGGGCCATCGAACTCAGCCAGTTTGAGATTTTGTATAAACCACAAAAAACTATAAAGGGCCAGGCCCTTGCTGATTTTGTGGCCGAGTGCATCCGTTTTCAGGACGAGCCTATGAGGGAACCTGTATAAGAGTTGTGGAAACTGTTCATTGACGAATCTTCAAACTAGCATGGGTCAAGAGCTGAAGTAATTTTGATCATACTTGAGGGGCATCGCTTTCAACATCTCTTAGATTTAGATTTGGCTCATCCAATAATGAGGTCGAGTACGAGGCATTGCTGGTTGGAATTCGGATTCCCAAAGAATTAAGAGTGAATGCCATAAAATGCTTTAACAATTCTCAGCTTGTAGTTAACCAGGTTCATGGGGAGTCATGCCATCAAAATGGCTACTTATTTGGCCAAGGTAAAAAGTGAACTACCAAAATTAGATTTTTACTCCATAGAGCAGATTCTGCGCAAGCAGAAGACAAACATGGATGCCCTTGCTCGACTTGTGACAATTAAAGAGGCAAACACGTTGAACATGGTCCCAGTCGAGTTCCTTGACATTCCCAGCATAGATGAAGAGTCAGAGAAAATCGAGTTGATCTAAGAAGGGTTGACCTGGATAACTCTAATCGTTGAATACCTCACCACAGGAAAACTGTCCGCAGATCGTAGTGACGCACATAAGTTGTTGTACCAAGTCCCAAGGTATGTTTTGGTCGAGGGAATTATTTATAGGCGAGGTCATCCCATGCCACTGCTCAGGTGTGTTCTGCCAAAAGAGGCCCAAGATATCCTTAAGGAAGTCCATGAGGAATTTTGCGGAGACCACGCTGGGGGACAAAGTTTGGCTTGAAAAAGATATTCAGGCAAGGATATTTCTAGCATACTTTAAAGAAAGACTCAACCTCGTATGTTCAAAAATATGACAAGTGCCAGTGTTTTTTGAATATAGCTCGAGCTGCACCTATCAAGCTAACCATGATTTCATCACCCTGGTCGTTTGCCAGCTGCAGGATAGGTTTAATCGGGTCACTACCGACAGGGAAAGGAGGAGCTCGCTATGCTGTGGTCGCCGTAGACTATTTCACGAATTAGGCTTAGCAAAAATAACCTTGAAGAGAGTACTCGTTTTTTCATAAAGAACATAATTTACCGTTTTGGGCTCCCAATGTAGATCGTGTCAGACAATGGGACCTAATTCGATAGCGACCTGTTCACAAACTTTTGTGAAAACTACAGAGTAATTAAGAGTTTCTCTTTAGTAGCGTATCCTCAGACTAATGGGCGGGTCTATGTAACGCCCTAAACTACAGGGACCGTTACGGTGTGCCTTGTAAACAGTGCTAAACTCGCTAATTGAGTCATTTGGCCAAAATCGTGTAACTAAGTATGATTAGCGGTTTAGGGATTAAAATTTTTGGTTAAGATGTAACGTTTCATTAGAATGTTTATTATATACATTGGGATCCCAAAAATATAATTTAAAGGTCTATTACAAGAAAATATTTACAACCAGCCGATCTAAGCGACAAAACAAGGTTTAACCCTAGTTCCTCTTTCAACCCTCGGCCGTGGCGGTCGAGCAGCCGCATATGTACACATCGTCACCTAAGCTCTCCAACTCAAGGATGGTCCAGCTTTCTTTTGCCTTTACCTGCACCACATAGCACCCGTGAGCCGAAGCCCAGCAAGAAAACCCAATATGCTCATAAACAGTCATATCATGATATCAAATCATATCTGGCATGCCTAGCAAACATAGCTCAATTCAAGCATGCAAATAATCTCATTTAATGCTGGGGAATCAAGGATAAGAAATCCTGCCCTCCTGATTGGATGACTATCAAGACAATCCTAATCAGATGAGTGATTTAACACTAGAGGTCCTAGTAAACCATACTGAGTGACTGTCAAGCAAGTCACTACGGGGCTCAGCACCCAAAGCCATGCAAATGATGATCAGAATGATCATACAGAGCTTATAGCCCTGAACAGATGAGTGAATATCACTTTGAGGTTCTGTTAACCATAATGAGTGACTGATAAGCAAGTCACTATGGGGCTCGATGAACATAGTCGTGTAACGAAACCGTTACTTGGGCTTTCCTGCAATGGCTCTTAAACAAATGAGTGACTGATGAGTAAGTCACTAGCTTAATCAGATGAGTGACTGATGAGTAAGTCACTAGTTTAATCAGATGAGTGACTGATGGGTAAGCCACACAAGCGCTTTTAGTTTTCATCGAACTTGAGGTCGGTCCGGCATTAACGCTCTTCTGAGTCATTTAATGCAGATGTCGATTAGATCTAATCTTTATTGGTTTGGGTTGAACATGCTAAGGCCGTCCTGACTTGTGAGTCAGCACTGTGTGACCAGTGCCCAGTTTCACTGCCAAACCTGACTAATGAGTCATAGCTTCACAGTTGATACTGACACCTTTGCCAATTCTGACTAATGAGTCAGTGCCACGCACAAGTAAGCAATGCTACCAAACATGTATCATATGTCAAATATCCAAATACAGGGCATTCAACATGTTTACTTAACAATTGCTAGCATATTTGTAATCATGCATAAACACAGAGACTCAAGCTCTGAACAGTCTCATATTCAATATTCATGGCATGCCCTAATCACGTGTTTCTCGTGCATCACATGCATCACACATAAACATCCAACATGCATCAAGAATAACCATGCATGTCACATATGGGGTGCAGTTTTCTTACCTCAGGTTCGAGCGAGAAATAATAAAAGAACGACCCTTGAGAACGACCAACCTTTTAGATCCTTAGCGGTCACCTAGTCATAACCAATTGGAATCCCATCAATAAAACAAATCAATAAATGGTTCATAATCTAAAACCACGCTTCCGGGATCAATCCCGCACTCTCGGGAATCTTAATATACTCAAACGGGGTAAAGGAACTTATCCCCGAGCCTTAAAAGTCATATCGAGCCCTAAAATAGGCTTGTTGGAAAATGGACCAGCACTGCAGCCCTATTAAATGGCACCGAGGCGCTATTTCCAAGTCAGAGAGGCCCAGCTCTCTGCCCTGCCTAGCGTTGCTGTGCCAATTACAGACCAGAAACTTTATGGTTTTCCCTCCTTGCGATTTCCCTTGAAACCAACCCTCCAAACCAATCCCAAACATCACCCAAACATCCAATTCAACCCCTAAACTTCATACATTTCACAACATCTTCAAAACCCAATCAATCTTACTCAAAAACTCCCATTAATTCTAACTATCCACATCAAAATCTCCTTGACTGAAAACTAAATGAAAAACAGAGTAAAGCTTAAAGTTCATGGATGATTTCTTTTCTCAAGCTGGTTTTGGGTCCCCTTCAATGGATGAATTAAGGTTATAGACTCCAAACATTGATTTCCGAGCTTGGTTCTTCAATTTGAGGTCAAAAATTCCAAAGGATAAAAAGGAGAGATGATGATGATTGTATGAAGAAGGAGAACACTCTGTTTTCTCTAACATTCTACAACATTAAGGATTGATATATATCTTAGGGGTGAAAAGACCGTTTTGCCCCTAGGTCAAATAAATCCTTCTAAAGACTTCCAAGGGTAAAACCGTCATTTCCCGCCTATCTCGTTAATTATAATTAACACCCTCCAATTCCCGCTATTCTAAATATTCTCAAATACCAATAATTCATATCCCGTTACCCTCTAATTCCCGGCAACGTTCTAATCACCAAATTACCCTAAGACTCACCCCGAGCCTCGAAACTAACCCCGTTATGACTAAACCGAAAACTTGCATTCCATGATCGTCTCATGACGAATGGCTCGGACCAATCCACATATAATGTGGTATTATTTATAATTCACCCACATGCATGAAAATACACAATCATGCCCTCAACGAGCCAAATTACCAAAATGCCCTTATAATAGAATATGAACCCATATGCATGCGTTTATCATCATATAATAATATAATTCACATAAAAATGCATATAATCATTAAATAGCATAATAAATCAATTATGGCCCTCCCGACCTCCTAATCAAGGTCCTAAACCTTATTAGGAAATTTGGGGCATTACAGTCGAGGCGGTGAATAAGACCCTCAAAACGAGCTTAAAAAAGAGGATGGAAGATGCTAAAGGATTATGGCCCGAACAACTCCCACAAGTGCTTTGGTCATATAGAACTTCTCACCGCACCTCTACTGGTCACACATCATTCTCACTAACCTTTGGAAGTGAAACAATGCTCCCAGTCAAATCCTTAGTGGCCTCGCATAGACAAAGGAATTTTAAGTAGGATCAAAATCACGGATTACTACAAGCATCTTTGGATCGAAACCTTAGTGGCCTCGCATAGACAAAGGACTTTTAACTAGGATCAAAATCACGGCTTACTACAAGCATCTCTGGACCTGATTGAGGAACAACAAGAAGAATCGCAGATCTAGCTCGCTCATTACCAATAGAAGGTAGCTTGATACTTTAATTCAAAAGTCAAAGAGAGAAAACTCGAGTTGGGAAATTTAGTGCCCAGAAGAGTATTCTTGGCAAATAAAGACCCTAAAGATGCCATTCTGGGTCCAAACTGGGAAGGACCGTATCAGATCATAGAGATGTTGCGAGAAGGTGCTCTCATATTAGCCTGATTAAGTGGAGAAGAAGTTCCACAAACTTGGAATGCTTTACATTTGAAGAAGTATTATCAATGATTGAGTTTATTTCGAGTTTAGTCTATGTTGTAAGGCTTATTCATAAAAGTCGTTTCTTTTAATTTTCCTTCAATCTAATAAAATAATGGTTGCTGTGCAGTTTAAACACGATATTGAATTCTTCTTACTATTTGTATTATCACTATGTAAAAGCGGCCTAGAATATTCATAAATTCTAATCGCTTGTGGGGCATACACCTTTGACAACAAGTTATTTAAAAAATTCTGTAACTTAGAATTTGGAAATTTCGTGGCTTGTTAAAGGCACCCCCAACAAAAAAAAAAACAAGAGATAAATTCTTCTTAACTCTGAGCTCCGATAACTTGCTCAGGAGAATAGACCTCATCATTTACATCATCTCCACCAGCTCTCGAGGTCGGATCCACCATTTTCGAAGGCTCATTTGCAAGACGATCTTGGAATTTAGTGTGGTATCGCCCCCACAACTCAACTTCTAGGAAAGAGAAGTCACCTTCCTGGTTGAAGCACCATACTTTGTAGAACATCTCCTCCACATTCTTGGCAATATGGGCTTCATGGACATCCACCTTTGGCTGGAGCTCGTCGATCTTGCCTTGCCAAACTTTTCCTGGAGTTGGTCACAGCTCTTGATTACCTCTAAGGCTTGTGCCTTAGAAACCTCCTCATTGGACCAGGATGTCTCAAGGTCCACTTAGAGCTGTTGGATCCTTTCACGAGCTTGTTCGTGACCTAGTTTCAATTCTCGAGAGGTGGCATCCTCGCACAGCTTGAACTGGTCCCTAACTTTTTCTAGCTCCGTGGTAGATCACTTCGCATTAGTGAGGATGGAGAGGATCCTATCCTTTGCTCAGATCTAGGCAAAGTATGACTGTCATTTAAAATAGTCAAAGGGTTAGATCCAAAATATAGGTAGACAGAAGAAAAATTGAATAAGGAAACTTACGGTCAGCAGCATCCCCAAGGAGACTCCATCACAACCTCAAGAGTTTCTCCCTCAATCTTCTCCATCTCCCTAATGGAAAGCTAGTTGACATGCCCGACTAGCTTGCTGGTCAGGGCCTAGATAGGATCCCAGAGGTGGCTAGGTTACTTGCCCACCTCAATATGAGGATCTAGCATATTAATTATTCAGGAAGTTGGGGGCGGAGCATCTTGGATCGACACCACAGTCTCCTTTTGAGCCCATGTATGGGAGGGAGGTATCTCCTTGAACTTATTTTGAGCTCCCATGGAAGCCCTGACTCCGGAGGTGGCCTTCTTCGGAAGTCTTTGTCTCCTGACAGCAGAACCGAAATTCCCCAAAGCGGCGGCCATATCACCCATATCGAATTCTGTAAGATGGTCAAAAGAGGGTTAGATAAAATCCAATTAAACTTATAAAATAACAAATAAAAGAAGAAAATCCTACCCTCTGAGCTAGAGGAGACTACAATAATTAGTTCTGGATTGGGGATCGGGCTAGCTACGTGAGGAATATCTAACTCTTGGATGATAAGGGGTGAAGGAGACTCTAACAAAACTACGCCGAGCACCATTTTAGACTCAAGCTCTTCGTCTAAGCTCGGATCATACTCTGGCTGCCTAGTGATGTGAAAAAAGGTACCAAGGTCCAGAGGGATCCTAAATCGGATATTCGTACCGTACTGCTCAAATAAGATGTTCCTATTATGTAAGGTATTATCTATAACTATGGTCATGTTGGGAAGGCTAAGGTCATGATGAGGGACTAAGAGATCGACATATTCTTGAATGGTAACATTCCTAGCTAGGTCCTCAAGGTGTCTAGTTACAACTGTCTTTGGATCATGGCGAGCTAAAATAAAGTTGGCAACAACTTAGTTAATATCGTGATCATTGTTACCTTGGACAGAGGTGCTGAATTCTTTCCTTGACTCTGCCCGACCTGGGTTACTATCTATATCGCCACGAGAAGGGTGTCTACACACCAATTATGCGACCTCCTATTCTTCCTCAGCCTCTTCTATAATGGCCAGGAGCCTCTTCCTAGGAGGACCTCGAGATCGGAGTGCCAAAGATTAGCCTTCATTTATTAGCCCGCATGCCAACATGTTGGCATCAGTTATTACTGCTTGCCATTCTTTTTCTACGGTAGGAGTAGAAACGAGGGTCTGATACTGGTCCTTACGAATAATGGAGGCCTTAGATCTCTTGTAAATGGCTGCAAAAATAAGTAATGTGGTCAGAATAAGCAAATATTGTAAGGCAAACAAACATTTACAAAATCTACAATAAGAAATCAAGGCAAAAACACTTACGAGGCCAGTTTAAATATCGATAGTCATAGGTCATGAATCCATTTGACATGAAGAACTAGTCCTTGAAGTCATTTGGATGGCTGGGGAGATCGATGATGCTGGCGGTCGTGGGGAACCGACTGAGGTAGTAAAAACCATCACCTCCGGTTCTGGTGTCCATGTTGGCCTTGAGGTTGAAAAAGAAAAAAAATATCCTCTAGAGTGAGGGCTTCCCACTCATTTTTAAGAAACAAATATTTAAGCCTCGCTAAGAGGCGATAAGTGTGGGGGGGGGGGGGGGGAGTTGAAACATAGCTAATTTTACGAAATTAAGGAAGTCTGTGAAGTACGAGCTCAGAGGGAGGAAGGCGCCTGCCTTTAGGTGCTTTTCGCTCCAAGCCCCAAAATTGTCCTCCAGGGGGGCGTAGCTCCGCTCACCTTCCAGCGCAGGATGGGTGTAGAACTTATACTCTATTTGGATTCCATGGGCCATCATTATATTATTTACCTGGGGCGTGGAAATTATTCTAGAGACTATTCTCACAACTTCATAGAAGCTATTAGCATTAACCTCAACCTCCATCTTCACCACTGGTCCAAAGTGGGGAACATGGGTCTCCACAACCTACCAGCTATGGGAAGAAGAACCCTGTAGCATCTCATAATTTTACTTAGCTAGATAGTAGTAGTAGTAGTAGTAGTAGTAGTAGTAGCTAGTAGTAGTTTGTAGTATTTTAGTTTTAGTGGATATTGGTTCAAGTTGGGATTTTTTTGGAAACTCATAGAAATAGTTATGGATTTTATGAGTTTAACCTATAGTTTAAAAATATTAATTATAACATAAGGTTTGATTATTATAGATGGTCCTAGAAATATTATTTATTATAACCTAAGGTTTATATAGAATAATTAAGAGCGTGACACTTGTCACACGCTTGTTTATTTAAGGATTTTAGATGAATTAATTAATAATGGATGAATCTAGAAGCTCTAGAACCTTCCAACATCTGTTAGGATCACATTTTACTCAGTCAAAGTTGTTTTTAACAAACTTCAAATATGCTAAAAGTGTGCAAAAACATGTTAAAAATATCAGCGTATGCCGATATATCGCAGCTATAGGGGCCGATATGTCGCCTACGAAAGATACGAAAAACACGTCGACTTTGCACGAACGAAACCATTGAAGCTTGGGGCATAGGTAGGGGTGATATATCACCTAGGGTAGGCGATATATCGACTCTCAGAGCCATTTTTGAAACTTGTGGTTTTAAATTTGAAACAACCCTCTACCACTTTGATTTGCTCTTGAACGTTTTTGACTGAGTTTTGAGCATCTGTTGAACCGAAAATTCAAATCTATTCAATTTATATTCATTTATTCATTCATTTTAAAATGGGTTAGTTTCACACCTTGAACTCTATAAATAGGACCAAGTACTCAACCATTTCATTCATTATTCAAGCATTCTTTAGAGGCTGCAAGTTGCTAAGTTTATTCTAGAGAGAAAACACTAGGGTTTGGGATTTAAAAGCTTTTCAATCTAAGCTTTATAAATACTTGGGAAGTAAGATAGAGTGTTATTTCAGTATTGAGGTGTAGATCGAAGTGCTAGTCCATCCAAGGTATTCTTATCCTCAGATTTAGTTTCTCATAGTTATTTTTATTTTCTTCCATTTTCTTTCAGATCCTAACTTGATTTTATGACTTCTTGGTTAGGTATTTAAGTTTCATTAAACATAAGGTTTTTCAGTAAGTTTCTACCTTGATGGTTTAGATCTCCTTTTCATCTCCATTTCTTTAGAAACTCATGATTCGTTAGTGAGCCTTAGTCCACGAGTAACTAGTATTAGACTTTAGAGAGTTTTGACAATGGAGGTTTTCTACAAGTTCACCAGTGTTTTGCTTACAAGAGAAAATCTGGGATCCTTGCTATAGTGCACAATTAACCCTATTTATAGGCAGTCAAGTAGCTTGGGCCGAACTAATCCGGGCCCAATAAGCATGTAATTACAATTTTCTCGCTAACGGAGCCATAATAGAAAGAATGTAACATAATTAGATGTTGTTAATCTGGGCCCATTGGGCCGGCTTAGGCGTGGTCAAGCCTTACAACTGCCCTTTGTATGTTAGCATGGACTGATCCGTGTGGGATACTAAGGGGATCCTAGGGACATGATCTATCTGAATAGTGGCAGTACTATTTCCTAGGAAAAATGTACGTTCCGTGCGTACCCCATTCTACAGGTTAGTTAGGGAGACCAACCTCCAGATTTCTCGGGGACACATCAACATTAGGGAAGACTAGGCTTGTACTATCCGGACGTATGGTCTGGGTTCATTTACCAATATCTGGGATCGTTTACCAAGGAAGATATCTTGATGATGTCGTCTTCTCCTGGATCCGTCTCCTGGAGTGAATTGTTCGCCATCACAATTTACATCCCCGATGATGTAGATTGAGAGTGGTCAGGGAGATCATGCGGGCCTGCACCTTAAGTCTGGCCCCCTCGCTATGCTTGCGCTGCTTGCCTGTCATTGGGCTTAGTATTGTCTGGGCTGTCAGGGTTTCCTTATTCATTGATCGTTGGGCCCAGGTTGGGCCCGGACCTCTTATGAGGGCCCATGGACCCATTAAGCCCTGCCACATGTCATAGGTGGAAAATATGGATAACATTTACCCCCAAGTCTTCATCCATGTTTGCATGGTGGAGACTTGCATTTCTTCTCCTAGATCAATCACAAGTATCCTGGTACGTTTACCTATGTGCCCGTTCATTTACTAAGATCTGGGTTTGTTTACTTGGGGGCCATTTTGTAAAACGCCCTAGACTAATACTTTGTAAAACATTCCATGCTCATAAACTTATAGAAGAAAACCACTTATTATATGAAAATTTCAGTGGGGCCTTGCTAAAACATGCAAGTTGGGCCCAATAGTTTAAAATAAAATAAATTTCTCATGCAATTTTTTAAAATAAATATAGTTCAAGTCCCACTCATATGTTTTGGAATCATAAATAAAAACATAACATCATTCTTTAAAATTGGTGTTTAAGCTGATCATTTTCTCGCCCATAGGATACCCCCACGCCATACACACTCTGACGTTGAAACTCCCCACATCACCACGTGTGCCAAAGAGAAACCCTATTTACTACCTGAAGGGGAAAGTAAGGGGGATGAGCTAAAAGCCCAGTATGGAAGTACAAACAATAAACACAAAAAAACACAACAAAACATAATCATAACGTAAGACTCCGACAACATCAAATACATACATTGTCATACATCGTACTTAACGTCATCATCATACATCGTACATAAATGATATCATCATACATCATACATCATTATCATGCATCATATATCATCAACATATCTAAACATCATCATCATATCATTGTGAACATGGCCCCCTCTTTTGTCAATGTCACATCTTGAGGTAAACAGGAGACTCTGGTCCTTGAATAACCTCGGTGTGTTTGCTCTATGAGTTACATCTTTATATCCTTAGTAACTCGGGTTATGTCTTTATATCCTTGGTAACCCCTTTATTGTGTCGCGTTCAACACGCTAACAACCATTCACTTTTTTCATACAACATACAAAACACATGCAATCCAATCATGTCAACACAAAGTGAAATACATGATTCATCAAATTCATCTAATAAATATCATTTCATACTTCATATCACATGGTACATCATCATACATAACATTTAACCTTAACAAACCCATCTTACCGTTCATAGCATAAATAAATAGAGTTCTATCTAACTTCCTTACCTCAGGTCCGAACAAAGCAAAAATTGAACAAACTTCACAACGAGCCTATAACCATAATCAAATAGCATTCTTTAGCATCACATAGATTTCTTGTGCCCAACTCACATATCCCATGTGTGCATGGGCCATGCACACATGGTACAATTACACATAATTTCCAAGTATGCACAATTTTCACATAAAATCACAAAAGAATAATGCAACTTCTACCTATTATACATGCATGGTTTTCAGGTAAAAGTTATATGGTTGAATATTAGACATATTTTTGAACGTAAAAGTGTATTTGCATGCGACATGCATACATGGGAACATTGTTAAAAAGTGACGTTAAAAATGATAATTTCCACACGCTTATTTCTAACTTTTTCAAAATAAAGATTTAGAAATCATAATTTCTCACAATTATTTATTTCCTTTAAATCCCTAAGTTGATTAAACCTCTTGAGACATTATTTTTATTTCATAAAATAATTTATTTAGCCATTTTTCAAAAAATATAACAATTCCATTTTTTTTTTAAATTTGCATAGAAAATAACAAAAAACTTGAAATTATCTAAAATACTTATAAATATCATGTTTCCTTTAGAAAATAATACTTTATTTAAATTAATAAAATTATAAGATTCAATGTGAGAAAAATATAATTTTAAATATGAGAAAAAAAAATATTTTTGCTTGTATTATTTAAGGCTTAATTTATGTAGTGTAAACTCATATACGATAACCAAAATAATTATTTTAAATTTATTAAACTAAACTTTCAGCCACGATTTATTTTGTTTAAAAATCACAAGTGAATCTAAACTCAACATTTTCTTATTTAAAATAAAGAAAACCATACTTATTAAAATGTGAACATTCAAGGTTACATTTAAAATATCATTTTTATATATACATAGTTTAGGGTATTATATTATTTCATCAAACACACAAACATCCTTTTTATTTAAAAGACTCTTCATATTTTTATCAAAACTTCTAGCAACAATTTAAACTCTCAAAAATCACCATCTTGGAATTAAAACTCATATTTTCCTTATAAAATATATATAAAAAAACAGTAAGTATTTATTTGAGTAAAAATATAATTATAATGTAATACCCTTTTAATTTCATAAAATCATCATAGCACTTGCAAAAAAAAAATATTTATGCATACAAATCATTATTTCACCAAATTTCTCATCACTTAAACACAAAAAAATCAGCAAGCATATTGAGTCATAAAATTCATCCTTATACATCATGCTTCACAAAACTCATACAATAATCATGCATGTTTAATCAACACAATTTAAACACAAACTCTAGCATGTTTCTATACCTCTTTTAAGCATTTAATATTACCATTAGCATACAATAATTAATCAAACCACCTTAAAACATACTCACAAGGCCGAAACATCCATAGTTCTATTTTCAAATATATCATCAATTTTTTTCATGCCCTTTTTAAGAAATAAATAATTAGGTCTACACAAGAACATACAACAAGATTCCTCATTTAAACCCATCATGCTTTCAAAAATATCATAATGATCTCTCAAATCCAAAGGTGATTTCAAAGCTCAAGAGAAAACAAAACCCTAGAACATGAATCCAACATAGCAACATAAAAAAAATGATGAGAAATCCCTACATCATGCTTGGTCAAAACCCCCATGAACATGAACATAAAATACCAAAATCATCATACATAATATTCAAGTATCTCAATGACCACCTAAATCAACACATAGCAAAATTCAAATAGGAACCAAAACATCAACAATCCATTAGATATAAACACAAAACCAAAACAAATCTAGTGATAAACTACCTCCTTTGATAGAGTTCAAAAACTCAATTTGGCCACCACCCTTGATCACTTCCCCTAGGGATTTTGAACATCACAAGAAAAAGAAAGAAAAACCACAAATTATTTCTTAGATTTTAAGAAGAAGAAGATTCATGACTATGGATTTAAAAACATCAAAGCATAAGCACATACCTAAGGGTTTTTGAAACCCTACCCTTCTTCCTCTTCTCTTCTCCTTCGTGACTCTCCTCTCTCTCTTTCTAGAATTCGTGGCTCTCCTCTCTCTCTCTCTCTCTCCTTCTATTGAATTCGGCAGCCTAAGAAAAATGACTCCTCTATTTCTTTATTCCCCTTTTATCTAACCTAAGGTAATTACTAGTCCAAATAGAATAAGGGTAAGTTTCCTATTTGTCATATTTTAATTTATTTTTATTTTTTATTTGATTTTTCTCTTGATAGTAGGAAAATAAAGAGTGCATAAAAGATGACAACTCTTTTCCTATTATAACTAATAGTCATCCAATCATATTGTGGACCAAACCAAATAGGAAAGCAAAATCCCCCATTCCCACTATAGTCACACACCACCTTCTATTTCCTTTTCCTTTATTTTTTTTTCTAATTAAATAAAGTAAATCTAATAAAAGGAAACAATAAAACGTGTAGAAAATTCTATGCAAGTGCACCAAGCAACCATGCACATGCACACACTTAATTACTAGGGTGCATCACTACCTACCATACACTTTGGTGCATTCAACCAAATCTCATATATTCACAAAAATAAATTAATTAATAAATAAAAAAAATTTCAATTAAATAAACACAAAATTTCTACCAAACATTTCTAACAATTAAAATAAAAATTTACAACACTTAACAATTTAAATAAAACAAAGCACAAAATTAAATTAAATAAAAAAAATATTTGGTGCGCTACAATATACTCTCCTTAAAAGGAATTTCGTCCCGAAATTCTTTCTTACCAAATAACTCAGGGTATCTTTCTCTCATGTCTTCCTCCAACTCCCATGTTGTTTCTCATTCCGTACTATTCTTCCACAGGACCTTAACTAATGGAATCCTTTTGGATCTCAGTTCCTTGATTCCCTTTTCAATGACACGATCTGGTTGTTCATCATAACTCAGGTCCTGCTTCAGCTATAACGGCTCGTAACTCAAAACATGAGAGGGGTCTGACACCTACTTACACAACATCGAGATGTGAAAGATATTATGCGTTTTAGCTAGTGTTGGGGGCAGTGCCAAACGGTACACAACTTGCCCTACTCTGTCCAAAATCTCAAATGGACCTATATATCTCAGGCTCAATTTCCCTTTCTTTCCAAAATGCATAACACCTTTCATCGGAGAGACTCTTAAGAACACAAACTCGCCTACAGAAAACTCAATGCCCCTTCTCTTAAGGTCTGCGTAACTTTTTGCCTACTTGCGCGATAAGCATCCTTTGGCGAATCTTCTCGATCGCCTCACTGGCTTCCCTAACTGCCCCAGGGCCTAAAATCTATTTCTCCCTAACTTCATCCCAGTGTAAAGGAGATCTACACTTGCGCCCATAAAGCATCTCATAGGGAGCCATCCCAATAGTGGATTGATAATTGTTATTATAGGAAAACTCCATTACGAGTAGGTATCGGTTCCAAAACTCTGAAAAATCTAAAGCACAACATCTCAACATGTCCTCTAGAATCTGTATAGTTCTCTCAGACTGCCCATCGGTTGGAGGATGGAATGCGATACTAACTTTAATCTTGTTCCCATAGATCTCTGTAGTCCTTTCCAAAAGTTCAATGTGAACACTAACCCTCGATTATAAATTATTGACTTTGGAACCCCATGAAGTCTCACTATTTCACTCACATATAATTCTGCATATTGGTCTGCCAAGTAGGTAGTCTTAACTGGCACAAAATGGGCGGACTTAGTGAGCCTATCCACTATTACCCAAACATAATCATGCTTTTTTGTGTTCTTGGGTAATCCTACCACAAAATCCATTGCTATATCCTCCCATTTCCATTCAGGAATGTAAAGCGGTTGAAGTAACCCTGCTGTTCTTCGGTGTTCTGCCTTGACTTGCTGGCATCTGGCAACAAACTCAGCAATATCCCTTTTCATTCCAGGCCACTAGTATAATGCCTTAAGGTCTTGGTACATCTTCGTCGACCCTGGGTGTAAGGAGTAGGGTATTGTATAATAATTTCTTTAATCTCATCATTATTAGGCACACAAATCCTATCCTTGTATCGTAGCAAACCATCGTTGGACATCGTGAAGTCACTGCTACCATTCTCCTGTACCAAAGCCTCTTGCTTCATTAGGGCTTCATCCACTTTCTGTCCTTCTCTAATTTGTTCCAGTAGGGAGGATTGTAATGTGAGGTTCACTAGGCCTCCTGTCACGAATTCAATGCCAACATTTATAATTTCCTTCTGAAGAGACATCTTTATTGTATTCAGTGCTGAGACACTCCCATGTCCTCGCCTACTCAGTGCATCTGCAACCACATTGGCCTTGCCGGGGTGGTATAGTATTTCACAATCATAGTCTTTCACCAGTTCCAACCATCTTCGCTGTCTCATATTCAGTTCCTTCTGAGTGAAGAAGTATTTTAGACTTTTGTGGTTAGTGTAGATTTCACACTTATCCCCATATAGGTGATGTCTCCATATTTTTAGTGCGAACACCACTGCTGCCAACTCAAGATCATGTGTGGGATACCGTTGCTCATAGTCCTTGAGTTGTCTGGAAGCATAAGCTACCACCTTCCCATCTTGCATCAACACACACCCCAAGCCGTTCTTTGATGCATCACTATACACCAAAAATTTCATGCCCTCTATGGGAACACAAAGGATAGGCGCAGAAATCAACTTATCCTTCATGGTCTGAAAGCTTTCTTCACATTTCTCGGTCCATGCAAGCTCCTAATGTTTGCGGGCCAAATTGGTCAGGGGTGTGGCGATTGTTGAGAAACCCTAAAAAAAATTCCGATAATAATTCGATGACCCTAAGAAGCTTCGAACCTCCGAGGCATTCTTTAGTTGGGGCCAGTCTCTAATGGCCTCGATCTTGGACGGATCTACCACTATCCCACTCTCGGACACTATATGCCCTAGGAAAGTTACTTGTTCCAGCCAAAACTCACACTTAGAGAACTTGGCATATAACTGATGTTCTCGCAGTCTTTTTAGGGTCAACCTAATGCTCCTCATGCTCCTCCTTGGTCTTCGAGTAGATAAGGATATCGTCTATGAACACTACTACAAACTTATCCAAGTAGTCTTTAAATACCCTGTTCATCATGTCCATGAATGTTGCTGGAGCGTTAGTGAGTCCAAAAGACATCATTAGGAATTTTGAAAACCGTCTTTGGAATGTCTCCCTCCTTTACTTTTAACTGATGATACCCGGATCGCAGATCAATCTTTGAGAATACTGTTGCCCCTTGCAGTTCATCACAAAGGTCATCTATCCTAGGCAAAGGATATTTGTTCTTAATGGTGACCTTAATGAGTTCTCGGTAATCGATGCACATGCTCATGCTCCTTTCCTTCTTTTTCACAAATAGGACTGGTGCTCCCCATGGTGAACGACTAGGCCTTATGAACACCTTATCCAATAATTTTTGTAGCTGGATCATGAGTTCCTTCAACTCTGCAGGTGCCATTCGGTGCCATTCGATAGGGTTATTTATAGATCGGTGCTGATCTGGTGCAAGTTTGATCACAAATTCGATTTCTCTGTCTGGGGTTAATCCTAGTAATTCCTCAGGAAACACTTCCAGAAACTCGCAAACAATATGCACATTCTCTGTTTTCAACTCTATTTCCTTGGAATTATCCACCACACTAGCCAGAAATGTCGAACAACCATGTTGTTTCATATTCCATGCTTCCAGTGCCGATATTATGGGTGCACAAAAACCCGCTAATTCTCCTTTAAAAGAAAACAGTTCCCCTTCTTCTGGTATGAACTCCACAGATTTCTTCCGACAGTCAATCGACTCTCCATGTTTGGATAACCAATCCATGCCAAGTATGACATCATAGTCTGGTATACTTAGTTCTATAAGGTCTGCCAGGCACTCCTTGCCCTCTATCGTTATAGTTGTTGATGGTAACCACCTATTTGACAACATCATGTCTCCCGATGGTAACATTGTATTAAAACTATGCTCAAATAGTTTATAAGGCATGCCCAACTTATCAATCATATTCATGGAAACATAAGAGTAAGTCGCTCCATAATCAATAAGAACTCTACACATCATACCAGAAATAGGGAGCTGACCTGTGACTACAGTGTTACTGTTGGCTGTTTCATTCTTAGTTAAGGCAAAAACCCATGTTGTCACCAGATTGGTGTTACTATTCCGTCCTGCTTTCCATTGTGGGAAATATTTTCTAAGATGTCCTGCCTGACCGCACTTGAAACATTTGTTGGTGCCGGCCTGGCATTCTCCTGGGTGTCTTTTCAAGCATTTAGGACAGGTGGGGTGCTATACTCTGTTGCTTTGGTGATTTCCACGGTTCCGATCATTATAGTGACTGTTGCGGTTGTTAGGGTGGTTCTGAGTGTTGTGACTATTGTTATTCATGGTCGGGGGTCTCGGTCTCTTGTCAATGCCACTATTCTGTCCTTCATTAGCTTTCCTCTTATTGTCCTCATTGAAGCCCTTATTTTGGCAGGCCTCTCTTCTGGTAGCATTATCCTTCTATATCCGATCCTCCAAGTATTTTGCCTCAAGTGCCCTATATAGTACTTCGGCATAACTGACCACTTCAACACTGGTCATCTTAACGTCCCTAACAATCATAGGCTTAAGTGCCCTCATGAACCTTTGGACTCGCAGAGCTTCAGTTGGTACAACCTCAGGAGTGAATTTTTCCAACCTATCGAAATTCTGTGCATAATCAGTGACAGATAGATTTCCCTGAACCAAAGTCACAAACTCATCTACTTTGGTTGCTAACACGGCCGCACTGTAATACTTCTTGCTAAAAGCCTGCACGAAATTTTCCCAAGTCATGGTATTCAGGTCTCGAGTCTGTTTAATCACATCCCACCATATCCGCGAATCCAACTTAAGTAAGTGGGGTGCACATGAGATTCTCTGACGATCATTTAACTCCATATGATCGAAGATGGCCTTGACTGATCTTAAGAAATCCTCTGCCACCATGGAATCAACTTTACCTTCAAAGGTTGGTGGGGCTTGCTTTCTGAAACGTTCATACACTGGCTCGAACCCATAAGTCACAGGTAGTGGTGCAGGTGGTGGTGTTGGAGGCTGAGGCTGCGCAACTGGTACTTGAGGCACTTGGGGCACTTTCCTAGCATGTGCCAATTCCTCATCTCTCAGTCTTAGTTGTTCTCTCAACCTTACTACCTCTGCAGCTAGATCCACAGATGGTGCTGTTGGAGCTGCAGGTTGTCGTGGCCTTAGATCTTGTGGAGACACCCTTTCCTCGACCTACTCCTCTTCCCTTGCCTCCTTTTCCTCTAGTCGACATTATGAGATTCTAAGGCACCAAAAGAAAATCATAAGGGAGGATAATCACATAATGGTTTGATAGATATTTGTGAAAATCATACATTCCAAATCCACATCATTTTGAGTTTGCAAGAGGAAAAATATTAAACCATAGCATTCAAAGTGTTCTAACTTATTCCAAAATTCAAACAACTCATAAAGTGTTCAATAATAGAAAACATAAATCCTTAGGGTTTTTTTTTTAAAATCCCATCTTATTCATTAATGTTTCATGGAACGATCTATGCGACGGACTCTAGTCCTCAACTTTCGACTCGTCTCCTAAGCTGTAGTCGAAGACGTCCTCTGGGATGTGGAAGTATTCAGGAGTGCTCGCCATCATCCTCATCCTAGCGCTCACTTGTGGTATGGCATGAACTACCTTTTGACATGCCATAGTTCCTTCCAAATCATGTACCGTCTCATAACGCTCCGCCATCTCTCCATTGTCCGTCTTTACCATAACCGGCTTCTAATGACTAAATTCGTAGTTGTCCATAAGATCGTAGATAACGTAATCCATGGTGCTAAAGTCCAGGTCGTCCTGAATAACGTCGTGCCATGCCATGTCTAACTGGGAGGGGCCACGGAGTACACCGACAATGCTTCCTTTAACACCTAATATTGCTCTATAGGCCATATCAATGCTCCTCTTTTGTTCATGAATCCTTGAATACAATTGCAAACCACCGCCGTTGTTTTCAACCCCGCAATTCTCCAATCGTAGGGGTCCTCCTCAAGCTGGACCTTGGGTATTGCATGAATTTCCTTAAGTAGTTGTTTCTTAGTGGTTTTTATAATGGGAGGCGTCTTACTATACTGCAGTAACAAAACTATTTTTTTTTTAAAAATAAAATAGAAAAAAGTAATAATATATAGAACAAATACTTATGACGCAGTGAGGTGAGATTTTCCCGTCTTTAGCATGTGTGGGGAGGGTCCTTGGAAACATGGACGTTTGTCTCTGATACCATTTGCAAAACGCCCTAGACTAATACTTTGTAAGACATTCCATGCTCATAAACTTATAGAAGAAAACCACTTATTATATGAAAATTTCAGTGGGGCCTTGCTAAAACATGCAAGTTGAGCCCAATAGTTTACAATAAAATAAAGTTCTCATGCAACGTTTTAAAAATAAATATAGTTCAAGTCCCACTGATAAGTTTTGGAATCACAAATAAAAACATAACATCATTCTTTAAAATTAGCGTTTAAGCTGATCGTTTTCTCTCCCATAGGATACCCCCATGCCATACACACTCTGACGTCAGAACTCCCCACATCACCACGCGTGCCAAAGAGAAAACCTATTTACTACCTGAAAGGGGAAAGTAAGGCGGTGAGCTAAAAGCCCAGTAAGGAAGTTAGATAGATTTTATTTATTTATGCTATGAATGGTAAGATGGGTTTGTTGAGGTTAAATGTTATGTATGATGATGTACCATGTGATATGAAGTATGAAATGAAAATTTTGAGATGATAAGATGAATTTGATGAATCATGTATTTCCCTTTGTGTTGATATGACTGGATTACATGTGTTTTGTATGTTGTATGAAAAAGTGAATGGTTGTTAGCGTGTTGAATGCGACACAACAAATGGGTTACTAAGGATATGAAGACGTAACCCGAGTTACTAAGGATATAAAGACGTAACTCATGGGGTGGACGTGCTGAGGTTATTCAAGGACCAGAGCCTCCTGTTTACCTCAAGATGTGACATGGACAAGAGAGGGGGCCATGTTCACAAAGATATTATGATGATGTTTGAATATGTTGATGATATATGATGCATGATAATGATGTATGATGTATGATGTATGATGTATGATGATATCGTTTATGTACGATGTATAATGATGACGTTAAGTATGATGTATGATGATGTATGTATATGATGTTGTAGGAGTCTTATGATATGATTATGTTTTGTAGTGTTTTTTTTCTTCTGTGTTTGTTGTTTGTACTTCCTTACTGGGCTTTTAGCTCACCCCCTCACTTTCCCCTTTCAGGTAGTAAATAGGGTTTCTCTTTGGCACACGTGGTGGTGTGGGGAGTTCGACGTAAGAGTGTGTATGGTGTGGGGGTATCCTATGGGCGAGAAAACGATCAGCTTAAATGCCAATTTTAAAGAATGATGTTATGTTTTTATATATGATTCCAAAACTTATCAGTGGGACTTGAACTATATTTATTTTTAAAAGGTTGCATGAGAACTTTATTTTATTTGAAACTATTGGGCCCAACTTGCATGTTTTAGCAAGGCCCCACTAAAATTTTCATATAATAAGTGGTTTCCTTCTATAAGTTTATGAGCATGGAATGTTTTACAAAGTATTAGTCTAGGGTGTTTTACACATTTGGTTGATCCCCATCCTTTCAAATTCCCAACATCCTAGACATGTGTTTCCAGGTTGATGGTGCGTTTGTACCACTCGCGCCTTAGAAATCTGGAGAGAATCTTTTGATTACCTAGGTGATTGATGGGTGTTAGCGCATGTCTCAAAGAATTCCGTCTGTATGAAAAAGGTGCTTTGGGTACTCGAGTGGGTTGTTTAATGCTTTTGAACTATCTGGAGCCATTGGATGGGGATAGTTTTGTGATTTTCAATGTGGACTGTTGGATAAGGTAACGATTTAGTACTCGATTGGGCCAATTAATGCCTCTGCCCTATCCAGGACCATCGTATGAGGCTAGTCTCGAGATCTTCATTGTGGACTGTTAGATCGAATAGTAAATTTTCATCCTATAAATACCTCGATAGGCTTACTTCCACATTTTACTCATCCCAAATTCTCAATCTCGAGAGTAGAGAGCCAGAGCTTCATATGTCCGAAATTTCCCACGAGATTCTCCAGCGATTAATATCTCTTCGTGCTCATTTTTTTTTGACGAAACCTTTTTCCACTCAACAAGCAGATAATTCTATCCCGGTTCATTCGTCTAGGAGTGTTGATGAGCTGCTACATCGTCTCCTCAATTTCAAGACCAAAATCTTGTCGTGGTTGTCACCTGAAACTCAACGAATCCCAAATCAAATACCCCACAGTAAGTTTTCTAGTCAATTTCTTATTCCTTTTGGTCATTTTTATTGCCATGTTGTTTCCACAACCGTAGAACCATTAGGGCTGCGACCACCGTGTAGGGTGCGTCTAAGTAGTGGTAGTGGTAGAAATGAACAATAGGATTTTTAGATGACACCTCATACCATAGGGAGTTTGATTGGTGAAGCGGGCTTGATTGTCATGGACCACTGAACTCGGACGCCTCAAAGTCGTTTGGGTGAATTAGTTGATTAGCAAATGCCCTTGGCCTTTAGTTCCTGACTCATATTCCTGGGATCTCTATTGGTCCCAGATCTGGGTCCGGTGGGGACCTCTCCAAGAATTTTTAGGAGAATCCCTGTACCTTAACCAATTTTCTTCGGTTTTGGTGCTAACTGCTTTGTTCTTGCCTTTCTTGTCGCTTATAGGTCTTTTATCATGAATTGCGATGTTACTCTACATTTGGAAGATAGTGTCCAAGTGGGCCCCGTAGTCCTGGAGGGGCGCAAGCTTCCCACTGGCAACACGTGGGAAATGGACGGGGAAAAGAACGAGTTTCAGAACTACCAGATGTTGAATGAGCTGGAGAAGGCCCTTGGAGTAGAGTTGACTTCAGGGCTCTTTAACAATAGACTGGCCCAGAGAGATGAGAAAGCTCATACTGGAGTGGGCATGTTCAGGGCTTGGAGCATAGGCCACATCAGCGTGGGAGCTACTCTTCCGCTCCACGACTATTTCGTGCAGTTCCTCAAGTTCGCGGGGATCGCGTCTTTTCAGCTACTGCCCCATGCGCATAAATTGCTTACAAGATGGCATATATTCTGCGCCTCGAAGGAGATTCTGATGCCCACCCTCGCAGAGGTGCTGTAATTTTACAAGTTGGAGCTGCAACTAAATTCCAAAGACATGGTGCTTGAAAGGTATTATAGGTTGAAGGCTCGTGGCATTAGTCTGGCTCCATTCAGCACGTGGAAATATCCCCAGGATGTCAAGCATTATTGGGTCATGACATCCTGGTTCCTCCTGGAGATGAACCCCACCTTGGTGTTGGACTTTCAGCGCGTGGGTAAGTCTTCCTTTTTCATTCTTCATCTAGCCCTCTGTTTTGTTTATTGGAAACTCATGTTCCTAGAAAATAGGTCCGTATGCTCAGACTCAGCTCACCAAGTCGATTCTGGACCGTAAGAAGTACTACGCCACTCTTAGTGTAGGGGAGCTGGATGTGGGAGGCTTTGTGACCACTAAGAAGCTTTGGCTGGTCAAGCTTATTGCCGCCCACCAATCAATAGATGCCCCTAGCTTATGGGGGCTACAATGCGAGAGGGATCCTGCCCTGAGAGAGGAGCTGGCCCTTATTCACACTGAAGCAGTGGAGGCCACGACCAAGGCAGATGTAGAGAAGATGAAAAAAGAGCAAGCGCTCCATGTGGAGAGGGTCGAATCTAAGGAACTAGATTCCCTTCTCGAGGGGAGACAACCCAACACTGGAGCTCCCGGGGATAGCATTTTGGGGCAAGGTAAAATGCCTCTATTTTTAACTTACGCCTCTCATATTGAGGGCTTAGTTAGGAATAGGAAACAATCCAGGATTATTTGACCAGGACTGTTAGCAACGTGGGCTTCCTTGCCCCATTGCTGTAGACATGCTGACCCTCATGTACTCGTCCTGGTTCCTTCAATACGGTAGCTTTTTGGACCTGGATGACATGGGGGGCAAAATTCATTCTTTTGCACTAGGAGAGTCGAGTCATGCTGCCCATTCCATGGATGATGGTTCGTCCCGGAGGACTTTAGACTTGCATGTTTATTTTATTTTTGTCTGTTACCCCATTCCTTTGTTACTAATCTGGTTTTTATTCCTATCTCAGGTAACACGCACATGTCGAATCCAATGGCCAAGATGAAGGAAATGATCGAGGCCAGAGCTGTCGCGGCCAAGGCCTCAACAAAGAAAGCTGCCAAGGGCCCAGCCAAGAAGAATATAATTGAGATAATACTCGGGGACTCACAACCAGACCTGGGAGCTTCTGACGGAGTTCAAGTTGCAGCATTGGTCCCGGCGGCGCCGACTGAGCAGCGTCCATCCGAACGTGCTCATCTCCAGGTCATTAATTTGGAGCAGGAGCCTTCAGAAGGAGTAAAAGGAAAATGGACCTTGTAGTCGTGGATACCTCGAAGCGGGCCAAGAAGGCCAAGACCAAGGATTTCTCCCTGGCCATGGAGCATTCCTCTGGTGAAAGCCTCATTGTCATGCAAGAGCTCCTGGAGGCTCTCGAGTTGCCCATCAACCCGGCCATTCCTGAAGATGAGGAATTGATCCTCCAGGAGAAGAAGATGAAGACGGTGTCCTGGGCTTGGGACGAAGAATGTGATACATGGGATGAGGTGGCTTGGGACCTGCTCATTTTCCAGAAGGTAGAGTTCGCCGACCGTCCAGAGGCCTTCGACACCCTCGAATAGATCGTGGATCGGCTGGCAGCCGAGATTGGGTTCTGGCTTAAGCTGGGGCAGGACACAACTCTGCTTGATGTAGACTTGTTGGCCCAGGTGGGGACTACCATGTTCACCCTTCAGCTCAAGCGTTATGCCACATTGGCTAACATGGATGCACTCTTTATCTCTTAGGCCATCTGTCATCAGGCCACTGCGGTATGCCATACATTCATTTTGGTTTCTTTTCTTTATCACCATTATTTTTTGTGTTATTTCTAACTCTGCTTTGTTCCAGGATGCATTGCTGGCTCATAGGAACGCGGAGATGGTGGCCGAGATGGCGTTGAAGTTGGAGACTGCTCAAATGGAACTGGAGGGAGCTGTCAATCAGAGAGAGACTAACAGGGAGGCCCTCGCCAAGGAGGCTGCCCGGGTTCAGGCTGAGCATGGGGAAGCTCTGTCCAAGAAGGATGCTGAGCATAAAAAATTGGTGGAGACCTTGGAGGCGGAGCTATCTCGTGCTTGCGACTCAGAGGCTTTTACCAAGGTGCTCTTGGAGGCGACCGAGGTCCAACTTCTAGGAGCGGGAAAAGGTTGTATCTCTCGGAACGTAGAACCAGGCTTTGGAGGCCATGGCCAAGTTGGAAATGAAGCGGAGCGAGGAGGCTCGCAAGGAGAAGGAGCAGGCTGATGAAGTGCTGGAGGCCACCTTTGACGAGGCTGTTTACATGGCCTGGCTCCAAGATAAAAATATGAATCTCCTCCTCTATCTGGATCCGGCGGCGAAGAGGGCGGAATTTGAAGCTAAGGAAAGAGAGGAGACGACGCTTAATGCTGGGGATCACCAAGGTGAGAATGCTCTGGAAGTCCCTGATCAAAATGAAGTCCATGCTTGAGCTTTTGTATCTTACTTTAGGGCTCCCTCTTTTATTTCCTTTATCTTTGTAAACATACATATTTTTTAAATGGTGCGGATGTGTCTGAGACAATTTCTTATCTCAGTCATGTTATTATATTGGTTTTTGTCATTACACAATGATTCCTGCTTTAAATTTATTTATTTTTCCTCGAAAGTTCACTAAGTGTTATACCACTTTGCATGAATTAGGGTTAAATGCGAAGTCCTGGTCCTCATGGCTAGGACTATTAGGGGAAATATTGTAGAAGGTAACTACTTTGTTCTGAGAGCAAAGTTTAAGTATCGACGGCCTGGACCATCTCAAACTTTACCGAATATAATTTATCCTGACTCTATGGTTCAGGTTCCAACGTGAGGGACTGTTATGGAATTCTCTGATATGATTTAGTTAATTAACTTACTCCGGACCCGAGGTTCAGGTTCCAACAACCTGGACCGTTAATGAGTTATCAACTGTTGTCTGATTGATCTGTCCTGACTTTGATGTTTAGGTTTCAACAGCCTGGACCATTCAAAATATGATTTAGGTAGGATTTAGCTGATTAACTTATCTCGAACCCGAGGTTCAGGTTCCAATGACATGGACAATTTACAAGACCAAATTTAATCAATCTAATCCTATGATTCAAGTTCCAACAATTCTGGACCGTTATTAGCAAAATATGAATGGGGATTGGCTTGTCTTGAACCATGTTAGGTTTGACCAATCTTTTGGGAGTTGGGTTTTGAACCTTCCAGACAATATGGTTCAGGGCTAGGACTAGGATTTGAGCCTTGCATCCCTTTTTTGGTTGAACCCCTCGGACCACACGGAACTGAGTTAGGACTGGGCTTTGAGCCTTGCATCCTTTTTTGCTGGGAGTTGGGTTTTGAACCCCGCCCATACGAGTCCGGATCAGGACTAAGCTCTAAGATTTGCATCCTTTTTTTTGTTTTTAATCCTGGACTTGTATAGATGGTTTGAACCCCCAAGTGGCCAAATAGTGTAGTCTTAGGTCACTTGTTCGTGTAAAAATTAAAGATGGACGTGAACTTTTTATTTTCTTACAACATTTCTTATGGTGTTTTTTCCACACAATTTTTATTAAAAAAGAAATGACCCTGGGGTGTACATTACTTGAAATTAAAAATGTTAGAAAGAGCAGAATTAGGTCCTCCTGACTACTGATAGTACAGGCAGAGGTGTTCTGCGTTCCAGGTCCTTAGGACTTCTATTCCATCTAGCCGCTTTAAGCGATATGTTCCCAGACATACTTCATTTTGGATCTCATAAGGTCCTTTCCAGTTTGGTCCTGGAATCCCCACTCCCAAATCTTGAGATGCAGGGAAGACTCTTCGCAAGACTAGATCACCGGTTTCGAACCACCAGCTCTTAACTTTTAAGTTGAAGTGCCTTGCGATCTTTCCCTGAATATCTTCAGCTACACTTATGATTCTTCCCAGATCTCTTTGATGAGATCCAGGTATTCTTGGAGTAAGGCGTGGTTTTGGATGGGATCTTACGTATCTCATTTGTGAGATGGGACCACCATTTCTACTAGGATGATTGCTTCGCATCCATACACCATTGAATAGGAAGTATGTCCAGAAGATGTTCTTTTTGTGGTCCAGTACGCCCATAGGACGCGGGGCAACTCTTCCGCCCATTTTCTCTTAAAGACTTGTAGCTTTTTCTTTAGTGTCCCCTTCAAAATCTTGTTCACGAGCTCTATTTGCCCATTTTCTTGAGGCCTTGCGGCTACGGATAAGCTTTTGATGATGCCATATCTTTCACAGAAATCGGTGAAGTGGACGCTATCAAATTACTTCCCGTTATCAGACACGATTTTGTGAGGGAGGTCGTATCGGCATGCAATGTTGTTGATGATGAAGTCCAGGGCCTTTTTGGAGATGATGGTGCTCATTGGTTCCGCCTCGACCTAATTGGTGTAATAGTCGATGGCTACGATGGCGTATTTTACTCCGCCCTTCCCGGTCGGTAGGGATCCTACCAAATAAATTCCCCAAACTACAAAAAACCAGGGGCTGGTCATCAGGGTTATCTCTGCTGGAGGGGATCGTGGGATCTTTGCATACCTTTGGCATTGCTCGCACTTGCAAACGTAATCTACACAGTCATTTTTCATTGTTGGCCAAAAATATACTCGCCTCAGGATCTTCTTGGACAAGCTGAGTCCGGCTGTGTGATCTCCGCAAAAGCCTTCTATAGTTCATGCATGATTTCACTCATTTCGGTCCTGGATACGCATCTGTGATAGGGCATGGATAACCCCCTGCAATTGTAACGTCCTCCTAATCTAGGACCGTTACACTATGTACTTTAAATTGTGTCAGACTTGCTAATCAAGTCATTTGGTTATAAACGTGTAGCTAAGGTTAACGTCAAGGGTTAGGGTTAAATGTTTTGGTAAAAGGAACTGTTGAATTTATTATTAAAAAAGTTTCACACATACATGAGATCCCAAAATATTACAAGCAAATGTTTAGAAGGGTGTATATACATCAAAAGTTACAACCGGCCGACCTAAGCAGAAAAATTTGGGCTACAACCCTAGTTCCTCTGAGATATCCTCGGTCGTGGTGGACGAGCAGCCACATATGTACATGTTGCCACTGAAGCTCTCCAACTCATGGCTAGTAAAGCTTTCCTTTTCCCATATCAGCACCACATAGCACCTATGAGTCAAGGCTCAGCAAGAAAACTAAAACATGTGCATGAATAGAAAATACAGATTTCCAGATACTTATCTAGCATGCCCAGCAGTAATAACCTACTCATGCATGCATATAATTACAAATAGATGGTCATTGGACCTTTCTGGCCGCTGCCTTGAATAGTAGACCATAGAGTCAACCCCAGGGCCTTATGCCCTAGCTATGTGACCATAAAGTCACCTTGGGCCCTCGCCCTTAGCTCTGGGTAACTAGCCTTAAAGCTAGCCAAACACTTTTGTTTTCCAACGACCATTGGGTCAGCCAACATAATAGTACGTTGTTGATTTGGGCCTAAGCCTTTCGACCAGCGCACAATGCGCTATTGCCGTCCTTGACTAATAAGTCAAGCCCTAAACCAGGTATTCAGATATAGATACAAAATTAGATATAGATAAGCATACTTCAGACAATACAAGTATGCACACATATTAATCATATAACATCATCAAGTAATTGCAAACATAGTAATAGCCATGCTCCTTAACGGGGCCAAGTCCTAGCTGTGCAAACCATGTGAACAGTCATGTAACACTTAATTAGGTACAGAATATTCAAGTATGTTTAATCAACAAGAAAAATGATAACTTAAACATATACATTCTCAGGGGCCCGAGGTCTATTAATAATTATAATTAACAGTCGGGCCAAGCCTTAATCATATATATATCACATGTTAGGTACAGTTTTCTTTCCTCAGGTCTGAGTGTTGTGTAAAATAAGGACAACCCTCGAGCACGATCCCGCTTCTGACCTCCTCGTGATAACCTAGTCACAACCATAATATAGGATTCCATCAATAACAAGCAAATATAGGCTTCTGGACCGAGTCCTAGCCTCCGGGACCTCAAATTCTACTAAACTAGGTAGTAGAATTGATCCCGAGCCATTAGGCTTAAAACCCCATCTCTTAAAATGCATGGTGGCCAAAATAGCCCAGGTGGACTGTGACCTGCCCTTGAGGGTCGCGGCGCACCCCTCAAGTTAGAAGCCCCCTTCTTCCTGGGATTCATCAGACCGAGTTTTTCGCCATGGGGTGCTCTAGTGTTGTTCGTCAAGAAGAAGGATGGATCCTTAAGGATGTGCATTGACTATAGAGAGCTGAATAAGTTAACCATTAAGAATAAGTACCCACTACCCAGGATCGATGACTTGTTTGACCAGCTACAGTGGAAGACGGTGTTCTCCAAGATTGACCTCTGGTTCAGTTACCATAAGTTAAGAATTAAAGAGGAGGACATACCAAAGACCGCATTCCACACAAGGTATGGACATTATGAATTCCTGGTCATGCCCTTTGGATTAACCAATGCCCCAACAACCTTTATGGACTTGATGAATAGGGTCTTCAAGGATTATTTGGAAAGGTTTGTGATCATATTCATCAATGAAATACTGGTATACTCTCAGTCAGAGAAAGAGCACGAGCAACATCTTTGCCTGGTACTATAGCGATTAAGAGAACATAGGTTATATGCTAAGCTCAACAAATATGAGTTATGGTTACCCCAAGTAACGTTTCTGGGCCACATTCTGAGTGAGGAGGGGATTCTGGTGGACCCAAGCAAGATTGAGGCAGTGAGAGATTGGCCCAGTCCGAGCAACGTACTAGAGGTTAGGAGTTTCTTGGGATTAACTGGGTACTATCGCGGTTTGTTGAGGGATTCTACAGAATAGCCACATCGTTGACTGAACTAACACGTAAGAAGACTAAGTATGTCTTGACAGATAGATGTGAGAATAAATTTAAGGAGTTGAAGTGGCGACTGATCACCTCTCCAGTATTGAGTCTCCCATCAGACAATGAGAAGTTTGTAGTCTACTGCGATGCTTCGAGGCAGGGTTTGGGCTATGTATTGATACAAGTTGGGAAGGTGATAGCCTATGAATCAAGACAACTGAAGGAGTATGAGCAGAGGTATCCCACTCATGATCTGGAATTGGAAGCGGTGGTATTTGCACTAAAGGCTTGGAGGCATTATTTGTATGGAGAGAAGTGCGAAATATACACCGACCATAAAAGCTTAAAGTATTTCTTTACTCAGAAGGATCTGAATATGAACCAGAGACGTTGGATGGAATTGGTAAAGGACTACAACTATGACATTCTATACCATCTTGGAAAGGCCAATGTGGTGGCCGATGCATTGAGCAGAAGGGCCTAGGACAATTATTTAGTTCGAGGCAGATATCAGAAAGGTTAGCTGAAGAGATGACCAGAGCAGGAATTGAATTGGTAGTTGGTCAGCTAGCCAACATCACACTTGATTCTACGATCCTTGAGAGGATCAAGGAAGCACAGAAGGAGGATCCACAATTGAAGAAGCACACAGAGGATTCCTTAGCCGGAATGGCTAAGGACTCTTCTATTTCAGAGGTGGGTTTACTGAGGTATAAGGGCCGAATTTGCATTCCGATGGATTCCGGTATCAGGTGAGAGATTTTAGATGAGTCACATACTACACCCTACTCCATACATCCTGGTACAACGAAGATGTACCAAGAATTTAGAACCTTGTATTGGTGGCGGGGATGAAAAGGGATGTAGTAGATTATGTGGCCAAGTGTTTAACCTGTCAGCAGGTGAAGGCTGAATATCAAAGGCCACCAGGGTTGCTGCAGCCTTTAGGGATTCTGGAGTGGAAATGGGAGGATATCACCATGGACTTCGTGGTTGGATTATCGAAGACTATAGGACAATATGATACTGTGTAGGTGATTGTGGATAGGTACAACATATCAGCCCACTTTTTGCCTGTTAAGACAACTTATAAAGTGGAGCTGTATGCTGAATTGTATGTGGAGGAAGTTGTGCAACTCCATGGGGCTCCAAGGTCGATATTATCCAACAGGGACCCCACCTTCACCTCCAAGTTTTGGGAGAGCCTGTAGAAGGCTATGGGCACGCAGTTGCGATTTAGTACCGCTTACCATCCTCAGACAAATGGACAGTCTGAGAGGACGATTCAAATACCGGAGGATATGTTGCGAGATTGCATTATGGATTTTGGGGGATCTTGGAGTAAGTATCCCCCTTTGATCGAGTTTTCATACAATAACAATAATCAACCGACTATCGAAGTGGCTCTGTATGAAATGTTATACGGGAGGAAGTGCAGATAGCCCATCCATTGGGATGAGATGAGTGAGAGGAAGTATTTAGGTCTTGAGGTTGTTCAGAGGACCAATGAGGCGATTGAGAAGATTATATCTCAAATGCTCATCTCATAGAGTCGGCAGAAGAGTTGCTCAAACTTGAGATGCAGGAGTGTAGAGTTTTAGGTTAGTGATCATGTATTTCTTAGATTTTCTCCCTTGAGAGGGGTGAAACGATTTGGAGTGAGGAGAAAGTTGAGCCCTAGGTTTGTTGGCCCCTTTGAAATTCCAGAACGAGTAGGAGAGGTAGCCTACAGGTTGGCAATGCCTCCAACTCTATCAAGGGTTCACAATGTATTTCATGTTTCCATGCTCCAGAAGTATGTATCAGAGTCTACACATGTGCTAAGTTATGAGAACCTGGAGTTGGAACAAGATTTATCTTACGAGGAGAAGCCGGTTCAGATTCTAGACCAAAAAGATAAAGTCTTACAGAACAAGACCATCACCTTAGTGAAAGTGCTATGGAGGAACAACAAAGTGGAAGAGGCAACGTGGGAGCTTCAGAATGATATGCGAGATCGGTATCCCGAGCTATTCAGGTAAATTTCAGGGACAAAATTTCTACAAGAAGGGGATAGTTGTAGCATCCCTGTAACGCCCTGGATAGCCAAGACCATTACACGGTGTGTTTAAATAGTGCAAGACTTGCTAATCAAGTCATTTGAACATAAATGTGTTTCTCAAGTCAGCTGGCAGGATAGGGTCAAGAGATTTTGATCGTAAAATGGTTGACTTTCATTAAAATAAGAGTTTGAAACATGAGATCCCAAAAATAACGTTTACATGGCGGTTACAACCCTAAAAATAAATACAACTGCAGCCAGCCTAAATGGAAAATAACAAATTTTGGCTTTAGTCACTGTAAATCCCTCGGCCATGGTGGTCAAGCAACTGCCAATGTACACACCGCCCCTAAAGCTCTCAAACTCATGGCTGGTCCATCTTCCCCTTGCATTTACCTGCACCACGTAGCACTTGTGAGCAAAGGCTCAGCAAGAAAACTAAATTCAACAAGCATAGATAACAACAAAGTGTACCTAATAAACTTTATATCAATCAATTCAGTTAATAATAGAATACAAGTGCTAAACTAGGCAACAATAATAGTCTAATCCAAACATATAAATCACTCTTAATACAATTAATTAGGCATCAACACCTTTAGGCCGAGCCCTCTAGTTATTTAGCTGACTCCGGCTCGCTTAGGCCAATCTGTGTTCAGTATGCATAACATCAGCTCCGACTACCTTAGGTTGGAATTCACATCAAACATAACATATATACAAGTTTCAAAGCACACAATTGAAAGCAGCACATACTAACCTACCTATCCAGATATTTCCAATAACAATACATTTATGATCTCACATATATTCATTTATAGGGGATCTCAGCCCCAATCACAACTCGGGTGCAGTTTTCTTACCTCGAGTCCTTAGCGGAGGATGTGGAGCAAGCCCGAGCACAATCCTTAATCTCAAGCCTTAATGGTAACCCTAGTCACAAGCGACAATGGATAGCTATTAACATCTAATCCAACTAAATGCATTGGAATAAAATGCTAGCCTCCGAGACCTCGAATTCTACTAAGCCGGGTAGTAGAATTCGTCTCGAGTGCTTAGGTTAAAGTCCCCGAGCCTAAAAACCAAATTTGGCTAAGGCTGCCTAGGGGGGCTGCTACCTGGCCGTAAGAATCACGGTGCGCCCCCAAGCTCCAGGGGTAGGCGGACCGCGACTCACCTGATAGGGCCGCGACGGGCCCAAGAAACAGAAGCCCCCCCCTGAAGGTCCTTTTGGGGCACGGGACGCGACACCCATGAACTGGGTCGCGACGCGCCCCCGTGAACCCAGAAATCCCTAGGTTTTTCTACATTTTTTCCCCCAACTCATAGCCTCAGAATTCAACCCTAAATATAAACCCAAGCCAAAACTAGGTCCAGATTCCCAATATCACCTCATAAACAACACATATAGCCTAAAACACCAATTCAAACTTCCTCAAATCCCAAATTCAGACACTCCTTCAAGTGTCCCTAAACATGCTCAAAGCCCAACCATAAATTCAAAAATTAGAATCTAAAGTCTTACCTCAGTTAATAGCTTTACTACTCGGCAATTCCTTGACTATTCCAAGCTTAGTTTCCCCAGATTTCCACCTTAATTCCCAGGTTTCTCTTCAAGAACTTCCTTCAGCTTCAAAGCACTCGAAAGAGAGAAAGAGAGAACACGAGAGTCAGAGAGAGGATGTGCTGAGAGATGCTTCTAATTTTTCTGGCTTAGTCTTGAAGTTTATCCTACTGTATCCTCAGCATAAAGACCAAAACGCCCTTATTGATAACTCGACCCTTTTATTGCCCATAAGGGCAATATGTTCTTTTGCCCCATTTCCAGCTAATTCCTCGAGTCGTCCTATAAATTCCCAAACCAAATACTTACTCGTTACTCGATAAATCTCAAATATATGTTAAGTTTCCCAAAATACCCCTAGGCTCACCCCGAGCCATGTATTAAACCCCACTGTGACTATTATGCTAATCCGCTCACTAGGATTGCCTCGAGCCGCATACTGTGAATATATCCACATAATATTGTGGTCCCAACCATTTAACACATAATCACATTTATGCCCTTAACGGGCCAAAATTAAAAATATGCCCTTATAAATAAGAATGGGACCACATGCATATTTAATACTCATAAACATGCATATAAATATTTTCATATTATAATATAAATCATGCATGCCACGTAGTCACACATTTAATTAATTAATCACACATATATCATATTATGCCCTCCCGACATGCTAATCAAGGCACTAAAACCTATCAGCATTTTTGGGTCGTTACAACTATCCCATCCTATTGAGAATTTCATCCTCAAAATTTACCTAAATAATTCCGGATACTAATCCCGCATAGCCGACTCTAGCTCCTAGGTCGCTTCCTCGACCTAGCTATTTCTCCATAAGACTTTGACTGGAGGAATCGTCTTGTTCCTCATAACTTTATCCTTTCTGTCTAGGATTTGAACTGGTCACTCCTCGTAAGACAAATTTGTATGTAGCTCTAGATCCTCATATCCCAATACATGGGTTGTATCTGAGATGTATTTTTGAAGCATTGAGATGTGGAATACGTCGTGAACTCCTGATAATGACGGTGATCGAGCCAATTTGTAGGCTACCTGCCCGATTCTCTCCAGGATCTCAAAAGGTCCTACGAAACTAGGGCTCAACTTGCTCTTTTTCCCAAATCTTCTCACCCCTCTCAATGGAGAAACTCGCAGAAATACATGGTTCCCTATGTGGAACTCCACGTCCCTATGCTTAGGATCATTGTAGCTTTTCTGTCTACTCTGCGAAGCAAGCATTCAAGCATGGATATTTTGAATAACTTCATTAGTCTTTTGAACCATCTTCAGTCCCAAATACTTCCTGTAACGACCCAAATTCGCTAATAAGGCTTAAGGGCCTTGATTAGTGTGCCGGGAGGGCATAACTGGGATTTGAATGAATGCTATTGATTTAAATGCGTAAATATAGGATTAATTGTGTGTTTATGATAATTGATGATATTATATGATGATGTGATATAAATGTTTGAGATATATGCGAGAACCACATTATGATGTGGATAATTCTGCAGCCGGCGACTCGAGGCGATCCTAGGGCTAGATAGCGGGAAAAGTCACAACGGGGTATTATAATTGACTTTGGACAAGTCAGGGGTATTTTAGGTATTAGGTAGTGATTTAGACTATCGGGTGATGAAAATGAATAACTGGAGATATATTTGATGTTAGGATGTCTAGGCGGGATTATTGGGGAATTTTACCATTTTGGCCTCGGGGACGTTTCCGGCACCCCGAGCTTTGGGATTAGTCTAATAAACCAAGGATATACTTGGAAGACTTAGAAGATACTAGACAGAAAAGTGTAAACCGACCCTAACTCTCTTTCTCTCTCTCTTCTCTCTTAGCAAAGGAAGAACTACTGAACTTGAGAGGGAATTGCTGGAATTAAGCTAGAATTTGGGGAAATAGTCTGGAGGATTAGCCCAGGAACTGATCAAGGTCTGAGCTAGTGCTAAGGTAAGTTTTGAATTTTCGTTTTTTGGAGTTAGGAACTTAAAGAAATGGCTGAGTTTTAAATGGTTATGGTTTTGACGTTCAAGGTGGAAATTGAGGCTTGAAACTTTGAAGATAGGTCAGGGGACTCTTGGAGAATCGATTCTACAGCTGAGGTAAGGTTTAATTTAAAGTTTGATGGTTGAATTTGAGAGTTTCCATGACTGTTTTTGAGTTCTGTGGGTTTGAAATTTCAGAAGTTGGAATTGGGGTTTTGGTGAGTCTTGGGCTGGATTTGTGGTTGGATTGTGTTGCTTAAATAATTCTAATGTTGTTATTATCAATTGGTTTTGAGTTAGGGGCTTTGGGGTGGCTTAAGGTGAGGTTTAGGGATTGAAAATGGTGGTTTTCTCTGGGTTCGAAGGGTCGGGCCGCGACATGGTTTTTGGTGAGCCGCGACCCTTCAAAGTTGTTGCTTGCTGAGGAAGGAGGGCGGGCCGCGGCATGGCCCAAGCAATGCCGCGGCCCTTACCTATTTTTGGGCCTTAGTAGGTTCTGTTTGGGAGCCATGATGCGGCATGGGTGGCCTATGCCATGGCGTTTAAGGGATTTTGGGATTTTAAGATTTTAGGCTTGGAAATTTAACCTAGGGTGCTCGGGGTTGAGTCTTTTACTATATTTGGTGAAGTTCAATGTTCCGAGTACTAGAACTTGGCTTGGAAACTCATTTAAGGTTGTTAATGGTGTCTTTCCTCATGGTTATGACTAGGTGTCTAGCTAAGACTCGAGGATCGGATCATGCTCAAGGAGTGTCGCCCGTAGCTAATTCATCTGAAAGCAAAGGGTAAGAAAACTGCACCCGGGTATATGATTGTGATGGGACTAAGTGCTCCCGTGAGTTGTATCGTGTCAATGTTGGTATCATGCCATGGGACATGTAAAAGCGGCCTAAGGGTGTCGTACATACTAATAGCGCGTAGAGCGCGATTTGGCCACTGGGAGCCATGAACACTGGGATAACAGAGGGAGCAACCTGTGAGCGCTAGCCCTGGTTATCGTTATAAACTGTGTATGTTATGAATTGATATGCCTAGTATGAGGAATACTTGACTATATTGAATGGTTATTTGACTGAGGCTATGTGATGCAATGTGAGATATTGACTTGACTGCTTAATGCTTATGCTCTGTTGTTGTTGTGTTTTCTTGCTGGGCCTAGGCTCATGGGTGCTACGTGGTGCAGGTAAAGGCAAGGGCAAGCTGGACCAAGCCTGAGGTGGAGAGCTCCGAGGTGAAATGTACATAGCCAGCGGTTCGACCGTCACGGTCGAGGAGTGGACCAGGACAGGGATCACCTAACTGCTTGTTTTGCCTTAGTATGGCCGGTTGTTGTACATAAACCTTGGGTCTTTTGTAAACGGTCTTTGAACTTAATATTTTTGGGATCCCATGTAACAGATGATACTTTTTAATGAAAATGTGGCTTTTGAGACCAAAACGTTTTTAACCCTAGTTCCTTTATAGTTTCAATGACACGGTTTTATTTAAATGACTTGATTAGCAAGTCTGGCACTTTACAAACACACATTGTAACGGTCTTGGCTATCCAGGGCGTTACACTTCCTCTCCCCCATCTCATCTCAATGAATGGGCGATCTACACTTCCTTCCATACAACATCTTGTATGGAGCTACTCCAATTATTGATTGATCACTATTGTTGGACGAGAATTCAATCAACGAGAGGTACTTACTCCAAGACCCCTCAAAGTCTAACACACATGCTCTAAGCATGTCCTCCAATATCTGAATTGTCCTCTCAGACTGTCCGTCTGTCTGAGGCTGAAAGGCTGTATTGAATTTCAACTGAGTTCCCATAGCCTTAGGAACCCCATGGAGATGTACATTCTCCCTCACATACAACTTCGCATATTGATCTACAATATAAGTCATCCTCACTGGCAGAAAGTGAGCTGACTTGGTGTACCTGTGTACTATCACCCACACTAAGTCCTGTTGCCCCACCGTCCTGGGAAAACCTCCTACGAAATCCATAGTAATATTTTCCCACTTCCACTCGGGAATACTTAAAGGCTATAAAAACCCCGCTGGTCGCTAGTGTTCAACCTTTACCTGCTGATAGGTTAAACACTTGGTTACATATTCAACAATGTTCTTATCATCCCAGGCCACCAATACAAAGTCCGTAGATCATGGTACATCTTTGTGGTGCCTGAATGGAGTGAGTATGGTGTAGTATGAGATTTATCCAGAATCTCTCGTCTAATATCCAAATCCATCGGAACGCAAGTCTGATCCTTGTACCATAGTAAACCCGTCTCTGAAATGGAATAATCCTTAGCCACTCCAGCTAGGACATTTCCTCTAACCTTCTGCAACTGAGCATCACCCATCTGATCCTCTCCAAGAGGTTAGACTATAAAGTAATATTGGCCAACTGGCCCACAACCAATTCTATCCTCGCTCTGGTCATTTCCTCTGATATCTGTTTCGAGCTAAACAACTGTCCTGGGCCCCTCCAGCTCAAAGCATCTGCCTCTACATTGGCTTTTCCTGGGTGTTAAAGGATGTCGCAGTCATAACCCTTCACCAATTCTGGCCGACGTCTTTGTCTCATATTTAGGTTCTTCTGGGTGAAGAAATACTTTAAACTCTTATGATCGGTGTATATCTCGCACTTCTCTCCGTACAAATAATGTCGCCAGAATTTTAGTGCAAATACCACCGCTGGTAGCTCCAAATCATTGGTAGGGTATCGCTGCTCATATTCCTTCAGCTGCCATGACACGTAGGCAATAACCTTCTCATTCTGCATCAACACGCATCCCAATCCCATTCTCGATGCGTCGTAGTACACTAAAAACTTGTTCCCATCTGAAGGAAGACTCATTACCAGAGCAGTAATCAATCGTCGCTTCGATTCTTGGAAACTACCCTCACATTTGCCTGACCATGTGAACCTCAGATTCTTCTGAGTCAACTCAGTCAATTGTGTGGCAATCTTAAAAAACCCTTCCACGAACCGTTTGTAATATCCAACTAATCCAAGGAAACTCCTAACCTCCGAGGCGTTCCTTGGCCTCGACCAATCCCTGACTGCTTCTACCTTGGCCAGATTCAGCTTAATCCTATCTCCATTGGCAATATGTCCAAGGAATGTTACCTCTAGTAACCAGAGCTCACACTTCTTAAATTTAGCGTATAGCCGATGCTCCTTCATCCTCTGCAATACTTGTCAGAGATGCTGCTCATGCTCTTCTGCTGAACAAGAGTAAACCAAGATGTCCTCAATGAAGACAATCACAAATTGATCTAAGAAATCCTTGAACACCCTATTCATCAGATTCATGAATGTTGTTGGGACATTGGTAAATCCAAATGACATGACCAAGAACTCATAATGCCCGTACCTCATACGGAAGGCCGTCTTCAGAATATCCTCGTCCTTGATCCTCAGCTGGTGATAACCAGATCGAAGATCGATCTTTGAGAGTACAATCTTACCCTACAGTTGATCGAACATGTCATCTATCCTCGGTAGGTGGTACTTGTATTTTATAGTTAACTTGTTCAACTTCCTATAGTCTATACACATTCTTAGAGTCCCCTACTTCTTCTTCACAAATAAAACCGGAGCACCCCATGGCGAGAAGCTAGGTCTGATAAACCCCAAATCTAGTAGCTCCAGCAACTGTATCTTCAACTCTTTTAGCTCAGCTGGAGCCATCCTATATAGTGCCCTCGACATTGGTTCTATACCTAGTGCTAACTCAATGACGAACTGAATCTCCCTGTGCGGCAGAAGTCCTGGTAAATCCTCAGGAAACACATCCAAAAACTCGTGTACCAGCCTAGTCTCTCCTGGCCCCACTGGTGTAACTCTAGTGGTATCCACCACACTGGCTAGGAAACCTATACAACCTCCTTGTAATAGGTCCCTAGCCCTCAACGTTGATATCATAGGAACGTGGAGCTTGTGCACAGTACCCACAAAAACAAAAGGATCCTCACCCTCTTGCTCAAAAGTCACCATCTTCTTCCTACAATCTATAGTGGCCCCGTAGCTGACTAGCCAATCCATCCCCAAAATCATATCAAAATCATCCATACCTAACTCAATTAGGTCTACTGATAGCTCCTTATTGTCCACCATCACTAGCAGTGCTCTAATTCATATCATAGAAACTTCCACCTCCCCTGTAGGCAGTATAGTCTGAAACCCCGTAGTATAATATTCATTATGTCTACACAATCTATTAATCACTTTACTAGAAACAAATTAATGTGTAGAACCAGAGTCAATCAATACAAGTATATGAAGAGCTAGCGCTAGAAAGCTGACCAGTCACTACCGAGGGACTAGCCTCAGCCTCTGCCTGTGATAAGGCGAACACTCGAGCTGGAGTCAAGCTGTCCTCCATCCATGGTTCCTCTTTCTTCAAATTCGAGCAGTCTCCCTTGAGGTGTCCAACCACCACACACAAGTAACAGGCCTTTGCCTGACATTAGCCCAGATGTGGCTTCCTGCATCTAGCACCCTCCGGTAGCTCCTCCATTTATCACTGCCTCCCTGGCAGCCACCATGGGCACCATAACTCCTCCTATCAAGACCAGTAGTGGTCAAGGTGTCAGGGGTCTTCCTCTACTGATCACTAGGGCCTTCGCCCCTACCAGACCCTGTAAATGGAGACACTGCCCTACGAACATACCGTCTCGCAGCGTTCTCCCTCCAAATCTTGTTCTCTGCCTCCTCAGCAGTGAGGGCCTTCTCAATTGCCTGGGCATAAATTGTCTCCCCAGGAACCGATGTGATCCTCACTTCTCGGGCTATCATGGCATTAAGCCCTCGAACAAAATTGTCCTACCTAGCTGCATCTATAGGCACTAGATCAGGTGCAAACTTCGCTAGCCTGTCAAATTTCAGGGGCATACTCAGTAATTGTCATTGTAACGTCCTCCTAATCCAGGACCGTTACACGGTGCACTTTAAATTGTGTCAGACTTGCTAATCAAGTCATTTGGTTAAAAACATGTAACTAAGGTTAACGTCAAGGGTTAGGGTTAAAAGTTTTGGTCAAAGGAACTGTTGACTTTTATTTAGAAATTTTCATACATACATGGAATCCCAAAATATTACAACAAACATTTAAAAGGGGTGTATATAGATCAAAAGTTACAACCGACTGACCTAAATAGCAAAATTAGGGCTACAACCCTAGTTCCTCTAAGATATCCTCGGTCGTGGTGGACGAGCAGCCGGATACATACATGCTTCCACCGAAGCTCTCCAACTCATGGCTGGTCAAGCTTTCCTTTTCCCTTACCTGCACCACATAGAAACCGTGAGCCAAGGATCAGCAAGAAAACTTAAACATGTGCATGAACAGAAAATTTTATCTAGCAAACAGTTTTAACCTACTCATGCATGCGAATAATTATAAATAGATGGGTATTGGATCTTTCTGAGGCCGCTGCCCTGAATAGTTGACCATAGAGTCAACCCCGGGGCCATATGCCCTAGCTATGTGACCATAGAGCTAGCCAAACACTATTGTTTTCCACGACCATTGGGTCGGCCAATGTAATAGTACGTTGCTGATTTGGGCCTAAGGCTTTCGACAAGCGCGCAATGTGCTATTGCCGTCCTTGACTAATAAGTCAAACCCTGAACCAAGTATTCAAATACATATACAAAAACAGATAGAGATAAGCATACTTCAGACAATATGAGTACGCATGCATATTAATCATATAACATCATCAAGTAATTGCAAACATAGTAATAACCATGCTCCTTAACGGGGCCAAGCCCTAGCTACGTAAACCATGCGAATAGTCATATAACACTTAATCAGGTACGGAATATTCAAGTATGTTTAATCAACAAGCGAAACGATAACTTAAAAATGTTCATTCTCAGGGGCCCGAGCCCTATTAATAATTATAATTAACAGTCAGGCCAAACCCAAATCACCTATATCCAAGTATAGCGTAAAATAAGGTCGACCCTTGACCACGTTCCCATTTGTGAGCCCCTAACGATAACCTAGTCACAACCATAATATAAGATTCCATCAATAAGGAGAAAATAAAGGATTCCAGACTGAGTCCTAGCCTCTGGGACCTTGAATTCTACTAATCCGGCTGGTTGATATTACAATACGTCAGTTAGTTAACATTCGATCCCCCTGGAGCACTAAAAGAATTTCGCTTTCCTGAAAAAAGGAAACTTACGAAAGCATCTATCTCTATCACGCACTTCAATCCGCACATAAGATGATTCCTCTTTCTATACTCAATTACGTAATAGTCCAGCTAACTCATCTGTGTCTGGCAGTTTAAGCCTTGGCCCAGCTGCTTCTTTTCAATCCAGGAGCTGCATGATAAGAAAGCTCTCGATCTCGGCTTGCTTCAGTTAGTTAAATAGACCCTCGTACTGCAACTATAGTGGAATTGATCCCGAGCCCTTAGGTTTAGATCCCCATCTCTTAAAACCCACGGTGGCCAAAACAGCCCAGGCGGGCCGCGACCTGCCCTTGAGGGTCGCGGTGCGCCCCTCAAGTCAGAGGCCCCCTTCTTCCTGGAAATGGGACATGGGCCGCGACCTGCACTTGAGGGTCGTGGCGTGCCTCCCAGACAGAAGCCCCCAAGGGCCCTGGGTTTGGTTGGGTCGCGGCACCACAAGAACAGGGCCACGACTTGACCCTGCGAAAATCAGAATTCCTCCATTTTTCTCCAGCCAAACTCAATCAAAACCACCCCAAATCCACCATAAAACAATAATTCAATCCTCATAACAGATTTAATATCCTCCCAGCAACAAAGCCCAACTAAAACTGGATGAGAAACTCATCAAAACTCATTAATCCAACATTTGAGCTACAAGCTCAAGAATACCAAAAAATCTAATAGAATTAAGTAAAAACAGAGGAAAGAACCTTATCCGAACGGTGATTTAAGTCCCCCTAGCTGTAGCCAATCCAATTCCCAAGTTCAAGCCTCCAATCTCCAAGTTTTCAGCCAAAAATCCCTTGGTTTCCTCAAGCAATTCACTTAGAAAATAAAAGAGAATGAGGGAGAGAGAGAGAGGGTCGGTTGGTGAGCAGAGTGTTTTTGTCTTTTATATTTTGTTTCCTTAAAGCTTAAGTTACTTAAGCAAATCTCGAGGCTTGGGGTACCAAAAATGTCCCCGAGGGCAAAATGGTCGAAATCCCTGGTATTCCTTCCTAATCTCACTAACTCCAAAAATACCCTAAATTATTCATTCCCATTACTCGATAACCTTATATTGAGCTAGATATCCAAAATACCCCTTGACTCGCTTCGAGTTGGGTATTGGGCCCCGTTGTGACTTTCCCGCTAACTTGCCCCCCCCCCCCCCCAAGGATCATCTCATGCCGAGTAACTCAAATAAACCCATAATAATGTGGTCTTTCACATATATGCACATATATACAATTATGTCCATAACTGGCCAAATTACAAAAATTTCCCTTCTAATAAGAAACGGGCCACATGCATATTTAATATTCCTAAACATGCATAACTAGTTATATTACAATATAACTCACATAATCACATAATCATACACAAATATATCATATAAGCATATAATTCCATATATTGCCATCCTGGCCCCCTAATCAAGGCCCTAAACCTTATTAGGTAATTTGGGACGTTAAAAATAGCCCTTCCTTACAGAACTTTCATCCTCAAAATTTGACCTGAACAACTTGGGATACTGAGTCTGCATATCTTCCTCCAACTACCCAAGTCGCTTCCTCGACCTTGATGTTCCTCCTTAATACCTTAACTAAAGGTATAGTCTTGATCCTCAGGACCTTGTCCTTCTTGTCTAAAATCTGAACTGGTTGTTCCTCATAGGACAAGTCTGCCTCCAGTTCCATCTGATACACAATTTCTTAGCATGAAAATATGGAATACTTTGTGCACACTAGACAGTGCAGGGGGTAAGGCCAATCTGTAAGCCACTTGACTAATCCTCTCTAGGATCTCAAATGGTCCCACAAACCTAGGGCTCAACTTGCCCTTCTTCCTGAATCTCTTCACCCTTCTCAGTGGTGAAACCCTAAGGAAGACATAGTCTCCCACTGGAACTCCACGTTCCTCTACTTGGGGTCTGAATAACTCCTTTGTCTACTCTGGGACACGAGCATCTGAGCTCTAATCTTCTTAATAGCCTTAGTGGTCCTATACACTACCGCAGGACCCAAATATTTCTTCTCACCCATCTCATCCCAGTGAATGGGCAATCTGCACTTCCTACAGTACATCATCTCATAAGGTGCCACTCCAATAGTAGACTGGTAGCTATTGTTATAGGAAAACTCTATCATATGCAAATGTTTACTCCAAGACCCTTCAAAGTTCAATACACATGCTCTCACCATGTCCTCCAATATCTGGATAGTCCTCTCAGACTGACCATCGGTCTGAGGATGATAAGTTGTACTAAACTTCAGCTGTGTACCCATCGCCCTCTATAAACATCCCCAGAACTTGGAAGTAAAGATAGGGTCCCTATCAGACACGATAGACCTCGGAGTCCTATGAAGGAAAACTATCTCTCTCACATAGAGATCTCCATACTGGTCAACCGTGTAATTCATTCTCACTAGTAGAAAGTGAGCTGATTTCGTAAATCGATCCACGATGACCCAAATTGAATCATGCTGGCCCACTGTCCTGGGCAATCCAACCAAGAAATCCATCGTGATATCCTTCCACTTCCACTTTGGGATATCTAGAGGTTGTAACAGCCCTGCTGGCCCCTAATGCTCTGCCTTGACCTGTTGAAAGGTCTAGCACCTTGCCACGTATTCAGTCATGTCCCTCTTCATCCTAGGCCACCCCTATAAAGCTTTCAGATCCTGGTACATCTTCGTGGTGCCTGGATGTAGAGAATAAATGGTAGTATGAGATTCATCCAAAATATCCCGTTTGATCCCAGTCTCCATCAGAACGCAGATTCGATCCTTGTATCTCAACAAGCCCATGCTTGACACCGTATAGTCCTTATCTACTCTAGCTAGGACGTCCCCTCTAATCTGCCCCAAATGTGGGTCATCTAACTGCTTCTCCTTAATCCTCTCCAAAAGAGTAGACTGCAGGGTGATGTTTCCTAACTGGTCCACCACTAACTTAATTCTTGCTCTAGCCATATCGTCAGCCAACTCCCTTGATATCTGCCTGACACTATACAACTGTCTCGGACCCTTCCGGATTAAGGCATCTGCTACCACGTTGGCTTTCCCAGGGTGATAGAGGATCTCACAGTTATAATCCTTTACTAGCTCTAACCAACATCTTTGCCTCATGTTCAGATCTTTCTGGGTGAAGAAGTATTTTAAACTCTTGTGGTCAGTGTATATCTCACACTTCTCGCTGTATAAGTAGTGCCACCACACCTTCAGTGCAAAAACCACTGCTGCAAGTTCTAAATCATATGTGGGGTACCTCTACTCATACTCCTTTAGCTGGCGTGATGCATAGGCAATCACCTTCCCTGTCTGCATAAGAACACAACCCAGGCCCTGCATCAAGATGTCACAATAAACTACAAACTTGTCTTGATCTGTAGGAAGACTTAGACCTGGAGCGTTGATCAAACTCTTCTTAAGCTCTTGGAAGTTGTCTTCACACTTGTTTGACCATATGAACTTCTGATTGTTGTGTGTTAACTCTGTCAGTGGTGACGCAATCTTGAAAAACTCTTCTACAAAGCGTCTATAATAACCTGCCAATCCCAAGGAACTTCTGATCTCTGAAGCGTTCTTTGGTCTTGGATAATCTCTGACCGCCTCAATCTTCGTTGGATCCACCATAATTGCATCCTTACTAACTATGTGACCAAAGAAAGTCACCTGTGGCAACCAAAACTCGTATTTTTTGAATTTCGCATACAACCTTTGTTCTCTCAACCTCTGTAGTACCAATCTGAGGTGCTGCTCGTGTTCAGTCTCTGATTGTGAGTATATCAGTATATCGTTGATAAAGACGATCACATACCAATCTAGGTAATCCTTGAACACCCTGTTTATCAGATCCATAAATGCTGCTGGGGCATTAGTCAATCCAAATGACATCGCCAAAAACTCATAATGTCCGTACCTGGTGCGAAAAGCTGTCTTTGGTATATCATCCTCTTTGATCCTCAGCTGGTGATAACTAGATCAAAGATCTATCTTGGAGAATACCGTCCTACCCTACAACTGATCAAACAGATCATCAATCCTTGGCAGAGGATATCTGTTCTTGATAGTCAACTTCTTTAGTTCTCTATAATCGATACACATCCTTAGAGAACCATCTTTCTTCTTCACGAATAGAACTATTGCGCCCCATGGCGAGAAACTGAGCCTGATAAAACCCAAGTCTAATAACTCATGTAGATGAACCATTTTAGATTATGAGTTTCTGAGTTCTTGAATGTTTTTAACTGTTCTTGAAAAATTTGTTTTGGGGTAAAAAGGGACATAGATTTGAGCTTGAAATAATACTTTGTAGGGGTCAAGGATCATTTTAGTAGTTAGGATAATAAATTTAGGGCGTAAGATCGAAGTAAAAATTTGATTTTTAAGCTTGTAGAAAAACTGGGTTTTTTCGCCCCTTCAGAGTCGAAAAAGTTTTCCTGAAAAACTTTTCACTTTTGCTTTTTGATTCATTTTCCAAACTGTTTGCATACAACCTAGTGTTTTTGTTAGAATGCTGCTGGTCGTATAAAAGATTAACTTTTATACACGAGCAACGTTATTCCAACTCTTTACACCTCTTGGTCTTTTGGGCCATAGATTCTCATCTCCCCTTCTTAGTTCGCAGATTTTCATGCACGATCCGTGGGGAGGTGAGAGGCCAATTGACGATGACCTGCTCGCTCAGCTGCTCGAAGACAAAGAACAACCGTCGTTACTCATTTTGAAGATTCCTTTTTCCCATACCCCATCCAACAGACCTTCGACCAGTCCATCAAACATGGGTAGAGTAAAATCCACCGCCCATAAAAAGAAACCAACCAACCCTCAAGCAAATCAGCCTGCTCCTCGGGCTGAAATTCCTTCGACCAACGGTCGAGCTGAAAACACCCCTGAGCCAGGAATCCAAACTCGAGCCCAACCCCGAGACGTCCTTCAACCAGACGTTGAGTGGTACGTTGCACCCCCTAGCAACATTACAGCTAGGATGCCAACCAATTACCTCAAGAAGTACAGACTTCATGGGGTAACCTTATTCAAACCCACCATCGACCACTGGCCAAACCTGCCTGGCGGTGCCTTCAGTGCCTGGTCTTGATACCATATTGAGGCAGGAGCAATATTGCCTCTCCATCCTTTTTATCAGGGAGTGGCCAATTATTTTGGAGTCGCTCCTTTTCAAATAACTCCAAATGGGTATAGAATGCTTTCTGCTCTCTTTATCCTCTATAGCCATAAAAAGTGGCATGTTCCCACACCACATGAGATCAACTACTTGTTCGATCTCAAGTCCAATCCCAACCAAAACAACACGGGGTTTTTTCATTTCTGTCACGAGGAATCGACTCACGTTTTCCTGTGTGAGACCACCTACAAATCAAATGTAGGAAAGTACTTCCAGGAGTACTTTTTAACCACAGACCTGGTCGCCAACAACTTGGCCTTCACTGAAGGAGGTAAATTCTTTATTCACTGGTCGCTTAAATTCCTTTAGCTTTCCCATGCATTTATTAGAACTTTTATGCCGTTCAGGTCCATGGCTACAACTAGCTCCTACTCTAGAGATGGAGATACGAGCGACATCTTTGGCCAGCATGACCGACGTAGAAAAAAGCATCAAAGAGCTGGTCACAAAGGCGATTCTGAGGTAGGTCAGCCTTTTGGCACCTCACCAAGATGTGAGGGAATCTACAACGGGGAGTGCCACTGGTGGAGAAGTCCCCGAACAACACCAAGATGTGTCATAACCCCCAACGAGGAGGGCAACATGAGTGACCATCAATGAACCCTATGGCGCCCCGCGAACTGCCGCTGCTCAAGTCCCTTTAGGGAAGGGCAAGAAGAAGGTTTCCGAACACCCCGAGTCATCCGACGAGAACTGTACTGATTTTTTGCTTTTAGATAGTCTGCCTATTCCCTGTCACTTATTTGACGGGGATGACAACTTTAAATACACCCCTACTTTAAATTCAGACTTCTTCAGGCCAGAGAGTGAGTGTAGAACTAGTAAAGTAAATAGTGTAGCGACCAGTAATTATAGCTCGGCTATTATACTTTTAATTTCTTTACTCTTATTTCCTTAACTTGGCAAGCTCCTTTTATCATATTGCCTGACTGTTTGTATGCTTTCTTCCTTCCAAACATGCATGCTGACAGAGCTTTTGACCTGTACGCCAAATCATCGAGAAAGAAAAAGTATGGCAAGCGCCAGCCTGGGGAGGGCAGCAGCAACCCCTTCGCGAAGAAGGCTCGAACAGGGGATCCTCCTGCACCAACTCCTACCAAAGAGACAACCCCTCCGCCAACTCCTGCCAAAGAGACAACTCCTCTCCCAACTCCTGTGAATCAAAATCCCCCTGCTCCAGTCGAACAGACTCCTCCTGGGGCTTCTGCTGACCTCACTCTGCCAGCTTCCACCGACCAGACGCCTGCTGGTCGCCCAGAAGAAGCCTCAAGAGAAGATCTCATGAGTGTGGTGCTCAATTTAGCCAAAGATAGGCTGACCAAGATAACAAAGAACAACCGCAGCCAGGAGGCTATCAACGAGACAGGCTCTATGGCAGTCGACTAGGTCTTCAACCGTGCACTAAACGAAGTGCTTATCGTCAGTCGCAGTTCTTACCATACTTTATTAATTTTCTTCGTCAATTTATTCCTACTAACAAATTTATCTTTTTCTGATTGCAGGGAGTTCTCACCATGAGCTCCAGCTGGCGAAGTACGAAGGCACTGGCTGCTCAGTTTGAAAAAAAGGCTTAGCGATCAGCTTGGCACAGCTGAGGCCCAACATGCCGAGCAGCTCAAAAAAATTGAAGCTAAACACGCCGAGTAGCTCAAAGAAGTTGAAGCAAAGCATACCAAGGCACTCAAGGAGGTCGAGGCGTTGCAAATGGCCGAGGCTAAGCTCGCCTCCCTCGGAGAGGAGCTGAAGAAGAATGAATCTTCAATCGCCAAGATCAATGCTTCCAAGGAGAAGTATAAAGAGGTCTCACTTATGAACTATTGGGAAGCTCACAAACTTCAAGCAGAGCTGGAGATAAGACGCAAGGAGAACGCTGAACTGGAGGAGGCGAACGCCCGCGACCTTGAAAGCTACGAGGGGGCGATGTTTGAGTGTTTCAATATGTTCTGGAAATGCAATCCCAATGCCAACTTTTGCTATCTACCAGATCATATAAGGGAGGTGGATCTGGTGAGGTGTGCTACTCGCTTAGAAGCAGAGAAGACTCAAGGGTCTCCCGAGATCTCTCTTGCAACAGGCATTGAGAGAGTCCAGGAAGACGCTGGAGTTGCGATCGATTAGCAGCCACAAGAGCCTCAACAGGATCCTTTGGCTGCTTCGTAACTTTTATTTTGAGATACACGACCTATGGTTTGTAATGTAAAGACAATTTACTTTTATTTTTATTGCTACACGTGCAACTTTTTCCTTTTAACAGAAAATTACATCCGAGCAGTAACTGCTCGCGGTGTAAAGGATTTCAGTTTTGATATTATAATATTTTCATTTTATTATAACAACTGTTCGCATGACCGAACTTAGCATAGTACTTTGGTTTGATTTAACAAAATAATAAAATTTTGAAAAATACTCTAAGTACCATAGCATGCTTTCACTTATTTTGCTCATGTGTTTACATACCTCTTGATATGCTTTGCTTACTAAATACCTTATATGCCCCCCAAGTGATTGAGGAGCTTTAGGTCCTTGGTCACTTGACTTGACCAAAACCTGTTCGAACATTTCTGCCCATAATAGAGAATTTAAAACGACAATATAGCAAAACAACACACGTAATGAGCAAATACTTGTAATAAATACAATAGTTGGCAATATTGACTGGCTGCACACATTCCCTTTTATTTTTCTTAATAGATGGACAAATCGTGTCTGTACGAGTGATCAATAAAATGATCTTACACTTATAAGCAATCACTGACAAAAAATGACTAACCCTTGTTCATAAACTTGTAAAAAGTAAAATTAATACAAACCAATTCTTTAAGAAGAATTATTTATTGATAGTACTTGTGCAGGTGTTCTCCATTCCAATAACGAGGAATGAGATCTCCATTTAAGCGAGCAAGTTTGTAAGTGCATGGATGGAGGACTTCTTCGATTTGGTAGGGTCCTTCCCAGTTAGGTCCGAGTACTCCAGCAGCTTGGTCGTAGGTGTTAAGGAAAACTCTTCTAAGTACTAGATCTCCAACATTAAATTTCCTTTCGCATACTTTAGAAATGAAATACTGGGTGAACTTTTGCTGGTAAGCTGCTACTCAGAGTTAGGCTTGCTCGCGCCTTTCCTCGACCAAATCCAAAGGCTCTATCAATAACTGGTTGTTGGCGTCTTGATCGTATGTTATTTGTCGATGTGATGGCAGATCTAATTCAATAGGCAACATAGCCTCATATCCATAAGCTAGGGAAAATGGAGTATGGCCCGTTGCTGTTCGATGGGATGTTCTGTACGACCAGAGGGCTTCAGGAAACTGCTCTGGCCATGCCCCCTTTGCTTCCTCAAGCCTTTTCTTCAGAGTATATTTCAGTGTTTTATTAACAGCCTCAACTTTCCCATTTGCCTGAGGGTGAGTAGCTGAAGAAAAGCTTTTGATAATTCCATGCCGCTAGCAAAAATCCGTGAACAGATCACTATCGAACTGCGTGCCGCTGTCTGAGACAATTTTTCTTGGAAATTTATAGGGACACACAATGTTCTTGGTCTTTCTTGGTTGTTATGGTTGCGAGTGGCTCAGCTTCAGCCCACTTTGTGAAGTAATCGACAGCCACTATGGCGTATTTGATGTCGCCTTTCCTTGTGGGCAAAGATCTGATCAGGTCTATAACCCATACTGGGAATGGGCACGGACTCTGCATCTGCTTTAGCTCATTAGGAGCTGCTCGCGGAATCTTGGAGAATCTCTGACATTTTTCGCATTTTTGAACAAATTCCATCAAGTCTTCATTCATTGTTGGCCATAAGTATCCTTACCTTAGGACCTTTTTCGATAAACTTTTCCCCCTAGCGTGGTCCCCACAAAATCCTTCATGGACCTCTCTTGTTAATTATTTGGCCTTTTCTTTTGAAATACACATGAGGAGTGGCATAGAGTATCCTCTTCGGTATAGAATTTTGCCGACCAGGATGAACCTAGCAGCCTGCTGCTGGAGAGTCCTGGCTTTGTTTCTGTCCGATGGCAACACACCATGTGTCAAGTACTCAATGAAAGGTGCCATCCAAGTATTTGTTGCCTGAATCACCAGAGAGGTTTCTTCTACTTGGATGCTTGGTGCGGAATGCCGTTCAATAGGTACTATATTCAGGGTTTCAGCATCCTTGGCACTTGCTAATTTGGCCAAAGCATCAGCGTTTGAGTTTTGGTCGCGAGGTACTTGCTGGGGAGTATACTTTTCAAATTATGCCAACAAATCTTTTTCTTTATTCAAGTAAGAAACCATCTTCAGACCTTAAGCTTGATATTCCCCAATAATTTGATTAACCACGAATTGGGAGTCACTGTATATTTCAAGCGACTTTATGTCCATGTCGTTGGCTAACCGTAAACCTACGATCAATGCTTCATACTCGACTTCATTGTTAGACACCGTGAAGTCGAATATAATCACACAGTGAAATCGATTCCCTTCAGGCATTATCAAAATCACTCTGGCTCCAAGCGTGATGTTTATTAAAAGAACCATTTGTGAACAACTTCCAAGAGGGAGTTTGGCTTTGAGGTTCAGGCTCTTTTGTCTGCTCGCTGTTTGGAAGCCTAGTGAGCTTTGCGATGAAGTCGACCAAAGCTTATCCTTTTACTACTGCTCGTGGTAAATAAGAGATCTCAAACGGCCCAAGTTCTATCGCCCATTTCAATAATCAGCCTGCGGCTTCTGGCTTCTGCAGAACTTGCCGTAGAGGTTGGTCGGTCAAAACTGTGATGGGGTGAGCATGGAAGTACAGTCGCAGCTTTCTAGAGGCTAAAATCAAGTAGTAGGCTGATTTTTCAATAGGCGGATACCGTAGCTCTGCTCCTATTAGCCTTTTGCTTACATAATATATGAATTTTTGCACATTTTCCTCCTCTCTTACCAAGACAACACTAGTAGCGTACTCAGTGACCGCCAAATATATGAACAAAGTTTCCTTTTTGATTGGCTTAGTTAGGATCAGCGGCTGCAACATATGCGTCTTTAAAGCTTGAAAAGCCTATTTGCACTCCTCCGTCCACTCGATTTTCTTGTTGCCTCTAAGTAGATTAAAAAATGGGCGCACTTGTCCGTCGATTTGGAGACAAATCTACTTAGAGCAGCGATCCTTCTGGTTAAACTCTGAGCATCTTTGATTTTTGTTGGTGATTTCATATTGATCAGGGCCTTGATCTTCTCGGGATTAGCTTCAATCCCTCGTGAGTTTACTATAAATCCCAAGAATTTCCCTGATCCAACTCCGAAGGAACACTTGAGGGGATTTAGCTTAATCTGATATTTATTCAATACGTTGAAGCATTCTTGCAAGTCTCCTATGTGTCCTTTTACCTTCTTTGACTTAACTAGAATGTCATCAACATATACTTCCATCTTTGTACTGATCAGCTCCCTGAATATGTGATTGACTAGTCTCTGGTAAGTCACACCAGCGTTTTTCAAACTGAAGGGCATTACTTTGTAACAGTATAGCCCTGTATCGATTTGAAAGCTGGTGTGATCCTCATTAGGTGGGTGCATACTGATTTGGTTGTACCCAGAGTATGCATCCATAAATGACAGGATCTTGTGCCCTGAGGTGGCATCGACCAGCTGGTCGATTCTTGGGAGTGGGAAACACTCTTTAGGGCAGGCTTTGTTAAGGTCTGTGAAATCCACGCATGTTCTTCATTTTCCATTCGATTTTGGAACTAATACGGGATTAGAGACCCATGATAGATAAAACGCTACCATGATGAATCCGTTCTCCCTTAGCTTCTGGACTTCTTCCTTCAGAGCCTTCGATCTATCTTTGTCGAGGAGCCTTCTCTTTTGTTGCATTGGTGGAAAGCTTTTGTCTATGTTTAGGACATGGCTGATAACTGCTGGGTCTATTCCAACCATGTCTTTATGCGACCAGGCAAACACTTCCTGGTTCTTCTTCAGAAATTCCACCAGCTTTTGCTTTGTTGTTGTCTCTAAGTTTTTACCAACTTTCACAACCCTGGTCGGATTTGCTTCATCGAGTTAGACCTCCTCGAGGTCCTCAATTGGTCCCACTTCTTCATCAAAATCCCCAAAGCGAGGATCCAAATCCCTATCATCACTGTGGGCAACACCCTATTTGTTGACCCAATCACCTGATTGGGCTTGTACTTCATTGGCTGTCTGCAACTCTTTTCCAGTGGTTGCCCTCGATCCACCTTTCTTCGCCTTAGATATCGAGGAGTTATAACACTCTCTCGCTTCTCATTGGTTTCCCAATACGTATCCTACCCCTGCGTCAGTTGGGAATTTCATGGCAAGGTGCCAAACTGAGGTAACAGCTTGCAGGTCAACCAGAATAGGCCTCCCAATTATAGCATTGTGCGCTGAAGGACAATCAACTACTATGAAAGCATTGAGTAATGTCTTGTTCGCGGGCGCAGTTCCTGCTGTAACTGGTAGCCTAATCGACCCTATTGGCGCGAGTCCTTCGCCAAAAAAACCATATATGGTTTGGTTGCATGGCTCCAGGTCCTTGACGGACAACTTCATCCTCTCCAGTGAAGACTTATACAAGATGTTGACTGAGCTCCCTGTGTCAACCAACACCGTCTTAACCATCATATTGGCAATCTGGACGTCCATGAACGACGGATCTAAATGTGGGAATCGGACATGCTGAGAATCATCCTCAGAAAAAGTTATCAGCTCTTCCTCCGTACGAGCTTTTTTAGACGCTCGATCCTCCACACTCATCATCTCAACGTCCTGGTCGTGGCGTAAGGTCCGAGAGTACCACTCCCTTGCCTTCCCACTATCTCCTGCAAGGTGTGGGCCACCACAAATGGGGAGTAATGTACCTGCCACAGGGGCTGGCTATAAAGGTGGCGAGAGTTGGCGTGCAGGCGCCTGCTCGTTGCCTCTTTGAGCCTCTCGCTGGGATCCTCCTGTGGCTTGTACGTACCTCCATAGGTGTCCCTGTCTAATGAGGAACTCAATCTCGTCCTTCAACTGGTTACACTCATTGGTATCATGACCGTAGTCGTTGTGAAAACGACAGAATTTTGTTGTATCTCTCTTGGAGATATCCTTCCTTATAGGTGTTGGTCGCTTATAAGGGACGCTAGAGTTGGTCGCTTGGTAGACCTCTGCCCTACTCTCGACAAGAGCCGTATAGTTGGTGAATCTTGGCTCATACCTATTGCCTTTGGGGCACTTGTTTTCAGATGTTGATGGCTCATTGTTCGCCCTTTTCCCACCATTTTACCATTCCCGTTCCCGTTTCCTTTGCTGTTTCCATTGGGTTTATTCGACCCATTGGCAGCTTTGGCAGGATCTTCATTTGTTCCCTTGTCTTTCGTAGGCAATTTCCCCTTGTTGGCAATCGTGTCCTTGAGCTTGATGTATCGATCAACTCGATCAAGAAGCTCCTAGGTACTTTTTACCCCATTCTTCCTTAGGCTATTCTAGAGGGGAGAATGGCGCCTCACTCCAACAGTTAGGGCCATCATTTTCCCTTATCTCCCACTATTTTAGCTCCAGCAACTGCTCGCATGAAACACTGGACGTAGTCCTTTAAGGGCTCTCCCTCCTTTTGTTGTATCTCGACCAGCTGGTTGGCCTCAGTGGGGTGTACGCGACCAGCGTAGAATTTTCCGTAGAATTCCTTCACGAACATTTTTCATGATACTATACTAGCAGAAGAGAATTTAAAGAACCACTCCTGAGCAGTGTCAGATAGGGTGGCTGAAAAGATCCTGCAGCGGGCATCGTCTGACACCTTTTGAATATCCATCTGTATCTCAAACTTGTTTACATGAGATACTGGGTCCCCATACCCATCGAAGTTGGGTAACATTGGCATTTTGAATTTGCTGGGGGGTCTCGACCACAGCTATCCTTTGTGTGAACGGAGTGCCTCTTCTCCGATCATACTCAATGTGGGATGTCCAGCTTCCCACCAGCTGCTGGACAGCCTGATTCAGTGCATCAATTTGGGCCTGTACAGTGTCTGGGATTACTGGGGCGACTGGTGTCGGAAGAGCGTACTCATCGTGCCTCTCGCGCCTGTCGTTGAGCACGTTCCTCAGGTCATCATCTCCGCGCCTTTGCTCGCTAGCGCCCAGCCGATCAAAGACGCTATGCTATCTGGGCTTCCCCTCAACATTTTGGCTTGTAGGCCTATTTTCTCTTGGTGGGGGGTTCCTATCTTTGCCTCTTCCTTCATGTCCCTGACCAGCATTTCTCCTGCCAGAGTCGGCCTCATTATAATCATGGTCATCCCTAAACTACGACCGACTATAGCGTGACCGACTGGTCATGTTGTTTCCTCCTCTAGCTGTCATCTACCGAGCGTCAGGGGGAGGCCTGCGTTGGTCAGTGGGTCCCCGTGCATTATTATGCCGTGGGGGTCCCCTGACCGTAGAGCCTGACTCGTCGTGCCTTCTGTTAGTAGAAGGATGTTGCCCCCTACTCGGTGGATTTGGCTCAATGGCCCTTGGGCGTCTAGGGCTTCGGGGAGGCTGCCCGACCCTATTCTGCCTCTGGCGCTGGGGATCGCCTCGACCAGCTTAAGAAGGTGGTTGCTGCTCAGGATCCTGAATTGGGATGTACTGTTGAGTAGCAGGCGGTTGCTCTGGCCTTTGAGGGCTTCCTGGCTGTGGAGGACTCAGATTTGGGGCTCGTTGTGGTGGTACATTTGGTGGCTGATCCGGTTGAGAAGCCAGTGCAGCTTGTCCCCAAGCCAACTGAATGGCTGCTTCTAAGGCGGTTGTGGCATCTCTCTACCGGCGGTCCAGGTCAGCCTGCCACTCACTCAGCCCCTGATGCTGACGCTCGATTTCCCTCTGTTGTTGCGCCAAGGTCTCCACTGCATTCTCTTGAATGGCCCTCAGATTGGCCAACTCTTCTTGCAACACACTTAGTGTTGTCCACAACGTTTAAGAGTCCATTTCTTCCTCCACAAAATCAAAGTTTGGTTCATTTTCAGTCACATTTGGCGGAGGAAGCTGAGTGGATGCAACGCCAGAAGTTTGTCCTGCTCTCTTGAATGTCTTTGCCATTTGATCTTCTTGAAGTTCTTGATTATTCTCTCAATGAAAGCACCAAAATGTTGATCCTTGATTTGGCCAACGACACAGAGTCAAAATAACGACAAGAAATGAGATGAAAACAAGAAGAGAATCGAATGCAAAGAAAATGACACAAGTGATTTATAGTGGTTCGACCCCAACTGGATTGTAACGCCCCAACTCCAAGGACCGCTACAGTGCACATTGCAAACAGTGCTAAACTCGCTAATCGAGTTGTTTAGCCATAAACGTGTAACTAAGTGTGGTTAGCGGTTTAGGGATTAAAAATTTCGGTTAAGATGTAATGTTTCACTAGAGTGTTTAATATATATATTGGGATCCCAAAAATATAATTTCAGAGTCTATTACAAAAGAATGTTTACAACAGGCCGTTCTAAGCGGCAAAACAGGGTTTAACCCTAGTTCCTCTTTCAAACCTCGCCCAAGTATTGGTCGAGCAGCTGCATATGTACACATCATCACCTAAGCTCTCCAACTCAAGGATGGTCCAGCTTCCTTTTTCCTTTACCTGCACCACAAAGCACCCGTGAGCCGAAGCCCAGCAAGAAAACTCATATGCTCATAAACAGTCATATCATGATATCAAATCATATCTGGCATGCCTAGCAATCATAGCTCTATTCAGCATGCAAATGAATTCCAACAAATGCTGGGGTATCCAAGAAAAGAAATCCTGGCCTTCTGATTGGAGGACTATCAAGTCAATCCTAATCAGATGAGTGTCGCAACACTTGAGGTTCCGATAAACCATGCTGAGTGACCGACAAGCGAGTCACTAATTCAAATGGAAGGGTGGCTGTTGGGTAAGCCCCTAGCCTTCAATAGGTTCTGGTAAACCATACTGAGTGACTGACAAGCAAGTCACTAATTCAAATGGAAGGGTGGCTGTTGGGTAAGCCTCTAGCCTTCAAGCGCTTATAATGTTCATCGACCTTGAGGTCGGTTCGGCATTAATGCTCTTTGAGTCATTCAATGCAGAAAGTCGATTAGATCTAATCTCTGTTGGCTTGCGTGATACACGCTAAGGCCGTTCTGACTAATGAGTCAATGCAACGTGGCCAGTGCCCAGTACCACTACCGAACCTGACTAATGAGTCACAGCTTCACAGTTGATACTAGCACCTTTGCCAAATCTGACTAATTAGTCAGTACTATGCACAGGTAAGCAATGCTATCAATGTGTATCATATGCCAATTATCCAAGAATAGGGCATTCAGCATGCTTACTAAACAGTTGCTAGCATAATTATGATCATGCACAAACTCAGAGACTCAAGCTCTGACCAATCTCATATTCATCATTCATGGCATGCCCTAATCACATGTTCCTCGTGCATCACATGCATCACACTTAATCATCCAGCATGCCTCAATAATAATCATATGCAAATGGGCAAGATTGCCAAGCATTCATTATGCTATCAATGTTTACATTTAAACATCCAACATGCATCAAACATAACCATGCATGTCACACATGGGGTGCAGTTTTCTTACCTCGGGTTCGAGCAAGAATTAGTAAAAGAACGACCCTTGAGAACGATCAATCCTTTGGTCCTTTAGCGGTCACCTAGTCATAACCAAATGTGGAATCCCATCAATAAAATAAATCATAAAAAGGTTTATAATCTAAAACCACACTCCCGGGATCCATCATGCACTCTCAGGAATCTTAACATACTCAAACGGGGCAAAGGAACCAAACCCTAATCCTTAAGGATCATTCCGAGCCCTAAAATAAGCTTGCTGAAAAATGCACCAGCGATGCAGCCTTATTAAATTGTGCTGCATCCCTATTAAATGGCGCTGCAGCCCTATTTCCAAGTCGGAGAGCCCAGCTCTCTACCCTGCCTAGCGCTGCTGTGCCCTGAATGGCGCTGCTGCGCCAATTACAGACCAGAAACTTTCTGGTTCTTCTTCCTTGCGATTTCTCTTGAAACCGACCCTCCAAATCAATCCTAAACATCACCCAAACATCCAATTCAACCCGAAATCATCATCTATATCACACCCTCATCAAAACCCACTCAAACTTATACAAAAACTTCCATGAATTCCCACCACTAACACCTCAAATTCCCAACTGAAAAACCATAAGGAAAACATAGTATTGCTTATATTCAAGGATGAAATCTTACCTCAAGCTGGTTTTGAGTCCTCTTCAATGGACGGACTAAGTTCCTAAGCTCCCACCTTTGATTTCCTAGCTTGGTTATTCAATTTGAGGTCAAAAATCAGAAAAGGAAAAGAAGAGAAGGAGAGGTACGGGAGAGAAAGAGATGAGGATGATGATGCTCTGTTTTTTCTGTTTTCTACAGCCATCTAAATGATACATATACTTTGCCAAATGACCTAAATGCCCCTAGGTCACTTAAGGTTTCTAAAGTCATCCCAAGGGTAAAAACGTCCTTTCCCGCCTATCTCGTTAATTATAATTAACACCCTCCATTTTCTGTTATTCACAATATTCTCAAATGCCATTAATTCTTATCCCGTTACCCTTTTAATTCCCGGAAACGTTCTAATCATTTAAACATCTCGAGACTCACCCCGAGCCCCGAACTTAATCCCGTTATGACTAGACCGAAAGCTTGAACTTCCATGATCGTCTCATGCCGAATGGCTCGAACCAATCCACATATCATGTGGTATTATTTATAATTCACCCCCATGCATAAAAATACCAATCACGCCCTCAACAACCAAATTACCAAAATGCCCTTATAATTAAAATATGAACCCATATGCATGCATTCACCATCATATAATAATATAATCCACATAAACATGCATATAATCATTAAATATCATAATAAATCAATTATGGCCCTCCCGGCCTCCTAATCAAGGTCCTAAACCTTATTAGGAAATTTGGGGCATTACAACTATCCCCTCCTTACAGAAATTTCGTCCTCGAAATTTATCTGAACAGCCCGGAATATGAATTCCGCATAACTGATTTCAGTTTCCCAGGTCATTTCCTCGACCTCACTACTTCTTCAACATACCCTAAAATCAAGGTGTACTTTATTTCTCAGAACCTTATTATTCTGCTACAATCAGAACTGGCTATTCCTTAAAGAATAACTTAACCTTAGTTCCCAGATTCTCACAACTCAACTCAAGAGTTCTTTCAACCCATGTCCACTGCATGGAAATACATAACACAATGTACAACCGTCAAAGCCAAAATTATGGCCCAACAAAAGATAGTCTGACCAGCCCAATTCAGGACTCAAACTGCCATACTAATCTAGGCTCAACTTGCCTTTACTCATTACCCCTTTCCATGGTAATTCTTTTAGGAAGACACAACTTCCTACCTGTAACTCCATGTTTCTACTTCTAAATTCAGTAACATTTTTCCCATTTACTCTGAGAAGTGAGCATCCAAACTCCAACCTCTAATAATCTCAATGGTCCCCTGAACCATCGCATGATCCAGACATAACATCTCACCCATTTCACTCCAATGATAGGGTGACGAACACGTTCTGCCATACCTTATCTCACATGGTACCTTTTCAACTCTGGATAATTCTCCCTCTGATTACCATCATCCTGAGAACAATTAACTGTACTAAATTCCATCTATATATTCATCGCCTTCCCCTCACCCTTCCGTAACCTGGAAGTAACAATAAAGTCTACATCTAATAAGATAGACCTTTAATTCTCAAGAAGGCACATTATCTCTTTCACATAGAGATCTGAATACTGGTCCACAATAGCCCAAATCAATAATGCTGACCCACTTTCCTGGGTAGCCCCACCGCGAAACCCATCACGATGCTTTCTTATTTCCATTGCAAAATACTTAAAGGCGGCTATGACCTTACAGATTCCTGATACCTTGTCTTGACCTGCTAACAGGTTAAGAACTTTATCACGCATTCCATTATGCCCCTCTCCATCCCAGGCCATCACCATAAAGCTTTCATACACTAGTACACTGACATGATGCCTGGATGAAGAGAAAAGGAAAGAAAATAACATGAGGTTCATCCAGAATCTCCCATTTAATCCCAGTGTCCATCAGACCCCAAGTCTGATCCTTATGACCCTTATGTCACAATAGATTCATACCTGACACTGTATCACCCTTAGCTAATCCAGCTAAGACTTCCATTCAATCTTTCCAATCTGAGATTCACTTAGTCATATTTCCTTTTTAGCTCCTCCGAGATAATAATCTCAAGCACAGAACTGGCCATTGACCCACCAGAAACTCTACTCTAGTTCTGGTCAAATTCTTTCACCAACGTGTTGCATAAACAAATCTCTTTTCTATATCGTTGAGGTGTCATAACAACCTATCAATTGATTCTGATCTGTAAAAAGAAACTCAGAACTCTTTCCACAAAACACATATAATACCATGCCCATCCAAGGACACTCCCGCCTTCTAAAGTATCCCTTGATCTTAGCAAATTTCCACAGAGAATACACCACAATACCATCGTCCCAGACAACCACAAATTCCCATTCAATTAATCCCTTGAACGCTCTGTTCATCTGATCCATAAACACTTAGCGTTAAACAAATTCTCAAAATGCAATCCAGCACTTCCTAGTGCTCTTTATCTATTATAAACACATCCTTTTGCATATTCTCTTCCCCTGATCCCTAACTTACAAACCAGATCAAAGATCAACTCTTGAGAATTCCTTCTCACTCAGTATCTAAGCCTCGAGTTCTTACAACTCTACTAAGCCATTCAATACGATGCCCTCAATTCAACTCTATCCTTGGCACTAATCAAACCACCATTTTATCTCTTCATATTACAGAAATCCTGGCTAATCCCCTGAAAACACATTCAGGAACTCACAGACTAGTCCAGCCTGTCTTGATCCCACTGACACAATCTAAGTGGTATCCACCACACTAGCTAAGAGTTCTATGCATCTCTCAGCCATAAAACTCTAGCTCTCTATACAGACGTCATCAGCATACCAAAGCTATGCACAACGCCAACTGCCTCAAGGCTTTCTATTCTCAGATCACACCCAAGCCAGTCATAACCAGCTTTATCAATATCACTGATGAGTCATTTCCATAACCCAACTTATTTCTTAAGTCACCAATACAGTATCATTTTCCCTTCGCAACATGACCATGTGATCAGCATATCAACTTTATGCCTCTATTTATATGCAACAAACAAAGGAACAACATAGTACCAAAACCAATCAGCACAACTTAGAAATAAAAACTAGAAAACTGACCTGCTACTCCTGAGGAGCTAGTCTCAGTCCCAGACGCTAACTGCTCTGGAATAAACACTCGAGCTGGAGTCGATCTGTCTATACCCTTTTGCTTAAACTCTCTTAGCCTTGGGCAATCCTTCTTGAGATGCCCAACCATTCTACATAAGAAACATGTCTTTGCTTGGCATTCTCCCAAATGATGCCTCTTGCACCGGGTACATTTTGGACGATTCTTCCAACTTTCATTCTTACTTGCTCCAATAGATGGAGATACCACTATCTGAGTTCCATGCCTTGTGGCACTCTTTTCCTCATCTCTGATGCTCTCAACAGTAAGAGCCTTCTCTACCACCTGAGCATAGGTAGAGACTTCATGCACTGGGGCAACTCTAATGCCCTGAGCTATTCCAGGATTCAATCCTTAAACAAACTTTTCCTTCCGAGTTACATCTGTGGGTACCATGTCTAAAGCAAACTTGGTCAACCCATTAAATCTGTTAACATACTCGGTTACTGATGCCTTTCCCTGAACGAGATTCAGAAACTCATTCATCTTGGCAGTCTTAGCTACATCACAGTAATACTTTTCATTAAACAGCTGCCTAAATTCTTTCCATTCCATCACAGCTGTGTCTCGTGTCTGGGATATCACTTCCCACCACGTCTGAGCATCATCCCACAATACATATGTCGCACAGATCACTCTATCGCGACCTACCAGCCCCATACTGTCTAGAATGGAACTGATCATGCCCATCCATTGCTCAGCTCTAAATGGATCTAGGCCTCCCTCAAAAACTGGAGGGTAATATTCCTGGAATCTTCCACAGAGAAATTCCCATCTGCTCTCAACCCTAGGCTGAGCCAAACCTGGTGCCACTCCTGGCACAACATAGGAAGAGGTGCTCCCCAACAGATTCTGCTGTTGCCTTAAACACATGATCTCTTCCTCATGCCTCTGCAATCTTGATTGCAAATTTGTGACTATCTGTTGAAAACTCTGAGGGGTAGATGAAGAACTCAACCCCTGGCTAAAATTCTTAGCCTTTGAATAACCACCACCAGGCCTCATTATCTGCCTTGGCTATAAACCTACTCTGCAGTCAATAACTTGACCCATTAGACACGATGAGCATATCATGAGCTTTCCCCCACGGGATCAATCTTACCACACCACATTCACAAGTCACTGCAGTGCTATAAACATTCCCATGGCATTCATACATCAATGAAAATCCCTGCTCTTCCAACATTCACACCATGCCTCAACTCCAGCATGCAAGAATCACAATTATGTAATCATGGAGCAGGTAATCAAATGATCATGTTCATAAATATATTCACGGAGCATATAATCAAATAGTCAAGAGCCAAGCTCTATCAGAATCCCATGCTCCCTAATGCAATGTGCAGGTAAAGCATTCACAATCTATTTAAGCAGCTAAGCACATAACTACAAAAATAGTTACCACTCCTTGAGTGAAGCAATCTTCAGTGATGAGTGTACATGCCCAGCTCGTCTTCAAGAACACATAAACCATGGCATGCTCTGATACCAAAATTGTAACGCCCCAACTCCAGGGACCGCTACAGTGCACATTGCAAATAGTGCTAAACTCGCTAATCGAGTCGTTTGGCCATAAACGTGTAACTAAGTGTGATTAGCAGTTTAGGGATTAAAAATTTCGGTTAAGATGTAACGTTTCACTAGAACGTTTAATATATATGTTGGGATCCCAAAAATATAATTTCAGAGTCTATTACAAAAGAATGTTTACAACAGGCCGTTCTAAGCGGCAAAACAGGGTTTAACCCTAGTTCCTCTTTCAAACCTCGCCCAAGTATTGGTCGAGCAGCTGCATATGTACACGTCATCACCTAAGCTCTCCAACTCAAGGATGGTCCAGCTTCCTTTTTCCTTTACCTGCACCACAAAGCACCCGTGAGCCGAAGCCCAGCAAGAAAACTCATATGCTCATAAACAGTCATATCATGATATCAAATCATATCTGGCATGCCTAGCAATCATAGCTCTATTCAGCATGCAAATGAATTCCAACAAATGCTGGGGTATCCAAGAAAAGAAATCCTGGCCTTCTGATTGGAGGACTATCAAGTCAATCCTAATCAGATGAGTGACGCAACACTTGAGGTTCCGATAAACCATGCTGAGTGACTGACAAGAGAGTCACTAATTCAAATGGAAGGGTGGCTGTTGGGTAAGCCTCTAGCCTTCAATAGGTTCTGGTAAACCATACTGAGTGACTGACAAGCAAGTCACTAATTCAAATGGAAGGGTGGCTGTTGGGTAAGCCTCTAGCCTTCAAGCGCTTATAATGTTCATCGACCTTGAGGTCGGTCCGGCATTAATGCTCTTTGAGTCATTCAATGCAGAAAGTCGATTAGATCTAATCTCTGTTGGCTTGCGTGATACACGCTAAGGCCGTTCTGACTAATGAGTCAGTGCATCGTGACCAGTGCCCAGTACCACTACCGAACCTGACTAATGAGTCACAGCTTCACAGTTGATACTAGCACCTTTGCCAAATCTGACTAATTAGTCAGTACTATGCACAGGTAAGCAATGCTATCAATGTGTATCATATGCCAATTATCCAAGAATAGGGCATTCAGCATGCTTACTAAACAGTTGCTAGCATAATTATGATCATGCACAAACTCAGAGACTCAAGCTCTGACCAATCTCATATTCATCATTCATGGCATGCCCTAATCACATGTTCCTCGTGCAACACATGCATCATACTTAATCATCCAGCATGCCTCAATAATAATCATATGCAAATGGGCAAGATTGCCAAGCATTCATTATGCTATCAATGTTTACATTTAAACATCCAACATGCATCAAACATAACCATGCATGTCACACATGGGGTGCATTTTTCTTACCTCGGGTTCGAGCAAGAGTTAGTAAAAGAACGACCCTTGAGAATGATCAATCCTTTGGTCCTTTAGCGGTCACCTAGTCATAACCAAATGTGGAATCCCATCAATAAAATAAATCATAAAAAGGCTTATAATCTAAAACCACACTCCCGGGATCCATCATGCACTCTCAGGAATCTTAACATACTCAAACGGGGCAAAGGAACCAAACCCCAATCCTTAAGGATCATTCCGAGCCCTAAAATAAGCTTGCTGAAAAATGCACCAGCGATGCAGCCCTATTAAATGGCGCTGCAGCCTTATTTCCAAGTCAGAGAGCCAAGCTCTCTACCCTGCCTAGCGCTGCTGCGCCAATTACAGACCAGAAACTTTCTGGTTCTTCTTCCTTGCGATTTCTCTTGAAACCAACCCTCCAAATCAATCCCAAACATCACCCAAACATCCAATTCAACCCGAAATCATCATCTATATCACACCCTCATCAAAACCCACTCAAACTTACACAAAAACTTCCATGAATTTCCACCACTAACACCTCAAATTCCCAACTGAAAAACCATAAGGAAAACATAGTATTGCTTATATTCAAGGATAAAATCTTACCTCAAGCTGGTTTTGAGTCCTCTTCAATGGACGAACTAAGTTCCTAAGCTCCCACCTTTGATTTCCTAGCTTGGTTCTTCAATTTGAGGTCAAAAATTAGAAAAGGAAAAGAAGAGAAGGAGAGGTACGGGAGAGAAAGAGATGAGGATGATGATGCTCTATTTTTTCTGTTTTCTACAGCCATCTAAATGGTACATATCCTTTGCCAAATGACCTAAATGCCCCTAGGTCACTTAAGGTTTCTAAAGTCATCCCAAGGGTAAAAACGTCCTTTCCCGCCTATCTCGTTAATTATAATTAACACCCTCCATTTTCCGTTTTCACAATATTCTCAAATGCCATTAATTCCTATCCCGTTCCCTTTTAATTCTCGGCAACGTTCTAATCATTTAAACATCCCGAGACTCACCCCGAGCCCCGAACTTAATCCCGTTATGACTAGATCGAAAGCTTGCATTTCCATGATCGTCTCATGCCGAATGGCTCGAACCAATCCACATATCATGTGGTATTATTTATAATTCACCCCCATGCATAAAAATACACAATCACGCCCTCAACGGCCAAATTACCAAAATGCCCTTATAATTAAAATATGAACCCATATGCATGCATTCACCATCATATAATAATATAATCCACATAAACATGCATATAATCATTAAATATCATAATAAATCAATTATGGCCCTCCAGGCCTCCTAATCAAGGTCCTAAACCTTATTAGGAAATTTGGGGCATTACATGGATGGTAATGACCTACGTCCACTTAGTGTTCTTATTGATATTGAATCCCACATTTGTTATCAAAGAACTAGGGTTCTTGAGTTTCACAAGCCTTGGGAGGATTTCAATTTCGGTGGATAATCACACTATGATTTTCTCTCGGAATACAAAGATTAAAATCTCAAAAGTCCAAAAGTCAAAAGTCCCTTCCTTGAGCCCTCTTCTTCTTATTTATAGGTTCCAATGGGTTACATGGGCCGATGGGCCTTAATTACAATTAAGATCAGTATATCAAGGTAATAAAAGGAAACATAATAAATGTAATTATTACAAGATTGCATATTCCAAAAGAAGTAAATGAAAATATGCGACCAGGCTGGTTGCACCCAATCGCGAGAGACTTGAAGAATCAATGATTATCGGGTCGATGGTCGAACATGATCCCTTTACTCAAAACTGCCACGTGCCAATCACGTGTAAGAAAGTCCTGCCACATCATCAAGAGCCATTTTTGGGTAAACAATCTATAACATAAAGAGTTCAATTCTGAATTTATAGTGGAGAAATATCATAATTAATAAATTAACTATAATGATTAAAGAGTTTAATTATTTGGTTTTAATTTATTGGAGCTTAATGTTATAGGTCCATGGTCCCCGAAATGGCTCAAACAAACACAGACAAAGATAAATACAAAAATGGGCAAAATGACTTATTTGATAAGTAAAATATTTTTCTATGCACTAAACATAATTGTTGTATAATTATGTGTAATTAATTAATTATTTGATTTAACAAAAATATAATTAATTTTGAATTAATTTATTTTTGGGATTTTTTGTATTTAAATAATGATGAAAATTGGGAAAAATCACATGCCCTCCCTCGCATGAGGTGGGCGTGTAGCACAGTGCACGGTCACTGTGCTACACGCACAAGAGGGTTCTAGAAGGATCTTGGTTCAACAATTTTAGTTATTTAAATATTAAATAAATAATGAGATATTTTAATATGATTAAAATATTATTATTTGATAACTGATTAGTTAATTTTAAATTGTTTAAAATAACTAATATTATTTATTTTTAATATATTGGATATATTAAATATAGGAGATCCGTTTTTCAGAGCGATACTTTTTCAGTGATCGAAAACATATCGTAAAATCTCCCCGAGAGAAAGAGAACAGTGTTACAAGCATAGGTCATTGTTCTTCACAAATTTAGGTCCAAAATTTATCAGATCTCATCTGTTGAGAACATCTGATAAATAGATCTTGCCTATTGTTTTGTATAACGAGCCCACACTCGTTCTTTGTGTGTTGAGAACATTTTTGAAGATCCTGGTGTGAGATCTCAAGGATTTTTTCCGTACAAAAAGATAGTAGCAAGGAAGGACTTGAGGTAATTTTCTATTCATCTCTTTGATTCAATATATATATATATGTATGTGAAGAAGTAGATCTACAAATCTTGTGGGGTTAAATTAACAATTTTGATTGTTGTTCCGCTGTGTATAATCTTTGATTTGATATATAAAAACCAACATTAAATGACCTAATTGACTATATAAAATGAATTCTAAGTGAGAGTTGAAAACATATGATTGAGAAGATCTGAAAGAAGATCAGAAGATCTATTCTTGATGCTCTAGGTTTTAGATTCTCTCTACAACATAAGTCCTTTTCTAAGCCTCAATATTCTTTTCTATTCTTCTTCTTTTTGTATCTATCTCATGTGTTGAGAATTTCCCACTCTAGTCTAGGTGATTCTAAGGATACTTTGGAAGACTGTGAAGAAATTTGAAGATCGATTCAGTTTCTTAGTGATACCCTGTGATAGAAATTATTTAAGGGTTAGAGAAACAAAAGGAATGACGAATACATTCCGCTGCATATAATGTAAGTGTTCTTATCATTATCTTTGTTTAAATTCAATTGTGGAAATATGTTCTACGCTGTCTTTTATTAATGTGTTTGATATATGATTTATATGAAAATAGTTAAGATCCAGTATAAGTTTTCCCAACAACTGGTTTCAGAGACTTTGATAATCTTTATTTTCATGCATGAACATGGTAAAAATTGAATTATTTGATGTGTTGAATAATTGAATGGATTTCATGTATTTTATGAAGCATATTGATTCTTATGTGATTATTAGCAAATTTGGGTTATTTTGTTGTGTTTTCTATGCAATTAATTTTTATAAATGCTTTATTTGATATAAAACATGGTAAAAATTATTTAGAAAACATTTTTGGATTGAAAAATTACACAAAATTTTATTAATTTTTTTTTCTCGGGCTCTGGTCACGGCCACTATTTCACTGGTTGCAATTTGCGATAAATTTTTATTAAATTTTTGGGCTCTGGCCGCGGCTACCTTTTTACTGGCCACGACCTACGATAATTTTTTTTCATAAAATTTGAATTTTGAATGTATTTTTTAATGGGTTAATACAAAAATATCATATTTTTTCTATTATTTAAAAATATATATTTTTGAAATACGATATTTTTGTTGCTTGATCTTTTAAAAAATAGATATTTTCTACAAATATTCAAATTCAAATTTAAAAATAAGTTAACTAATTGATTTTAAATAATTTTATATATTAAAATATTAGAATTAAGTTATCATATATTAAAGATACTTTTTAATAGTTGATAGTTTTTTTTTTTTGAAATCTGATATTTGAAGATATAAATATCTGATTATTCTATGAATTTTAATATTTAAATTATTTGAAATTTGAAAAATTTATTGACTAGATATTTTTATGGATATTTGAATTTGTTTGTTTGTTTAAGATATTTTTTCAAAAACAGCTAGTGATATTTGTTTAAAAATTTATAACTGGTTACATTTTTGAAAAATATCACGTTTTGCAGACCAATTAATCAAATATTTTTTAATAAATGAGATTTAAATTAATGTTTGTTAATTGTTGATAAATCCTATTTAAAATAAATTAATACTTTTCAAAATAACATAAACTAAGTTGATTGTTGATAAATAAAATTTAAATTAACTTTGTTTAATTGTTGATAAATTTCATTTAAATTGACTTATTTATTTTTTGCAAAATTTAATTAATTCGAATTTTGGATAAATTCTAGAAAATAAATTGTGGTATTTTTGCAAATGAAATAAATTGTGGTATTTTTTGCATAAATTCATAGACTTGCTCATATAGTAACATGATTAGGCCCATCCAATTATAACATGTCTATTTGCACTATATGTGGTATTTTGTAATTGGGCTTAGATGCGTTGGTGGCCCATATGTTTGCTTAATTTATGGATTTTTCTAAATAAAACATTAATAAAATGATAGGTTTTATTTGGGCCCATTAGAAAATGTAAAGTTTAAATTTCTCTCTTGTGAGTGGTTCCACTTGTAAATGCTCATTTGTTTTACATGACTATAGTGGACCTAATTAATTAATAACAATTAATAAAATGAAGATTTAAATTTTTGTCTTTTGGACCTTGTATGGAAGTATATGGGCCTTAGTAGTGGGAATGACATACTGGACCGAGCCCTCCTCCATACAAGCCCAATTGTTAAGGCCCATTTGCCTGAGATAGACTTAATAGTATAGGTTCATTATAATAGTTAAACTTAAATATTGATTAGCAACATATTAATTCTAATTTAATTGAATTTCTTTCAATGTGACACTTTGGAATTAATAAAAAATTACAGGACTTTGGTTTTAAAGATTTAATTTACAATTTTTTTTGGAGAATCACAGTCATTAATTCTTAAAAATTAATAAGAAAAATAAAAATACTATTTTTTTTAATTTATAATGAGCTTATTTTAAAAAAAATTATTCGTTCTTCACCGTTGGCTTAACAAGGTCAATAGCTTAATGGGGCCTCAAGACACTTTGATTTGTCCCCTATGGAAGGTGTTCATCAGTTATTTTGAAAGGGTTAGATTTCGAAAGATAGATAATTATAGGTCAAATTATACTAGACTCACCCCTACGGTGACTACTAGGACTAAATCTATTGATTATCGAAACCATGGGTCTGTGTAACGACCCAAAATCACTAATATGACTTAAGGGCCCTGATTAGTGTGCCAGGAAGGCATAATTGACTTATGAGTGAATTTATTGATTTAATGCATGCTTGTATGAATATTTGAATGTAAATGTGGTTAAATGCTATATCTGTGAGAACCACATTATTATGTGGGCAGATTAGCAGTGAGCGACTTGAGGCGATCCTAGGGAGCCAGATAGCGGGAAAAGTCCCAACAGGGCTTAATAATATTTGACTTTGGATAAGTCAGGGGTATTTTAAGTATCGGGTAGTTATTTAGACTATCGGGTTATAGAAATAAATATATGGAGATATATTTGAGGATAGAAAACTTAGGCGGGAATGTTGGGGAAAATTACCGTTTTGCCCTCGGGGACGTTTCCGGTACCCCAAGCCTCGGGATTGACTTAACTGGTTAGGATTAGACTAAGTTAATGAAAAACAGAGGAACAAAACACAAACTGACCTCATTTTTTCTTCTCTCTTCCCTTCTCTTCCTTCTCTCTTCTCTTTCAAGGAAAACATAGAAAATTCAAGGGAAATCAGCTGGGAATTCAGTGATTTGGGCTGGAACTTGTAGGTTAAATCTAGTGCTCAGCTAAGGGAACTCAACCAAGATTAAGGTAAGGGCTGAATCATGTCTCTGAACATTTGAATTTTGAGTTTTTGACTGGGTATTAAGGGAGTTTATGGTTTTGATATTTAAGGGTTGAATTAAGCTGAGAAGCTTGGATTTAAGCTCATGAATTCGTCATGAGGGTGGTTCAGCAAAAGAGGTAAACTTCAATTCGTAATTCATAGGTTAAAATTTGAGTTTTGCATGACTTTTTTTGGGGTTTAGAGTTGCTAGGTTTCAGAGAATCAAAATGGAGTTTTAGTAGGTTTTTAGGTTTAATTTCTATTGGATTATGTTGTTAGAGTCATGATAAAAGTTTTGCGATTAAAGGGTTTTGAGTTAGGGTGCTTTGGAATGGTTTTGGATGGGGTTAGGATGCTAGAAATGGTGGTTTTTCTGGGCACGAAGGGAAGGGCGGCGGCTCTGTTCTAGAGCGCTGCGGCCCTACGAAGCAAGAGAGCCAGGGAGGCTCGGCTAGGGGAGAGCGCCGTGGTGCCCTTGGGCAGGGCCACGGCGCGTGTCTGCTTGCTGGGGGCCTTGGGCTCTATTTTGGAGGTGGGCCGCGGCTAGGCTTCAAGGGCCGCAGCCCTTTGGTGCATTCTTGAACATTTTGGGATTTTAGGCGCGTGAATCTAGCCTAGGGTGCTCGGGATCGATTTCCCCACCGTGCTTGGTGGAATTCGATGTCCCGAAAGCTAGTATTGTATTCGAAAAACCCTTACTTGAATATTAATAGAATCCAATACCTTTATTGTGACTAGGTGTTAAGGCTAGGGCTCGGGAACGGATCATGCTCGGGGAGCGTCGCTCGTAATCAATGAATGCAGAAACTAAAGGTAAGAAAACTACACCTGGTTGTATATCTGTAATGGCACTAAGGGTTCCCTAACATGTATGCTTGAAAGGATGGTATTATGCCATGTAAGCAGTGAACCAACGACCTAAGAGTGCCAAGGGTTACACTAGCGCACAGGGCGCGGCTTGGCCACTGGTAGCCGAGGACAGCTTATTATGCACTGAGCTCGGTTTAAGCGGCCCGGAGTCAGTGGGGTAAACAGAGGGTGCGGCCTAAGTTGTCGGCCCTGACTATCGTGTGACCTGAGTATTATGAGACCTGAATGTTATTTGTTATTAGTTGCATCTTTGATTCTGAGTATGTGCTAAATGGTTAATGTGGAATATTTAATAATTGATCATGCTTAAAGAATTGAATTTCTGTTATTGTTGTTTGTGTTGCACATTATGTTTTCTTACTGGGCCTTGGCTCACGGGTGCTACGTGGTGCAGGTAAAGGCAAGGGCAAGCTTGATCAGCCCTGACTTGGAGAGCTCTACGAGCTGAATGTACATGACTAGCTGCTCAGCCGCCACGGTTGGGGTTTAGGCAGGGACGCGAGAACCAGAAATGTTTATTTTGCCTTAGTACGGCTAATAGTTGTTTGTATTTTGGAGATTTTGTAAATCAACTTTTAAACCCTACTTCTTTTCGGGATCCGATGTATAAAACTGTTTAATTATACAAAGTGAAACTTTTGAGACCAAAACCTATTTAACGTTAGCTCATACATGTTTAGTGACACGTTCTTAAATTAATGACTTGATTAGCAAGTCCTACACCTTTATAAGTACACATTGTAGAGGTCTTGGCTATCCAGGGCGTTACGGTCTGGCTCATAAAATAAGAGATTTTGTTTTCTTATTTTGATCGAATAGTAGGTTGTTAATAATGGTGTCCATTACTAAATGAGTTTACAACTCTATTTAACTAATGCTATTTTTTTTACTCTCGCCAACCGGTACAACGATATCATAGAATAGTTTAAAACCTAAAGAAATAGAGATGTGATTATTTTGGTATTTTTTCCATATCTTACATATTTATGGTATATGTTGTGCTATTTCTTGAAATTAGAGTGAATTGAAGTTCTATTGAGAAAAATTGATTGATTTCTATTTTATTCATAATTGGTAGTTTTAAGTATGGCTATGTCTACTCCCATCCTTTCTCAACTTTCTATGGAGAAACTCACTGGAAAAAAAACTTCCTTAAGTAAAAGTAGAATATCAACTAGTGTTGATTGGTGACAATGCCAAGTTCATCATGACTGAGGAATCCCAGAAGTTCCAGCTGAAAGAGCTCCCAAGTCTGTAAGAGATAAATACGAGTGTTGGTAGACAGCTATTAACAAGGCACGACACTACATGTTGACTAGTATGGTTGACACTCCCAAGACAAAGATGGAGAATGCCAAGACGGCCTACGAAATCATGGATTAGCTCCAAGACATGTTCAGTGCAAAGTTTGTACAGACTCGTTTTGAGGCCACCAAGAAATATGCCAATGCTCGGATGGCACCGTCTCAGCACGTTCATGATCACCTGATCAAGATGACCAATTGCTTTTAGGAAGCTGAACTGCACGAAGGCATAATAGATGAGGAGACTCAAGTCGGCTTAATCCTTAATAGTCTCTCTCCAGCCTTCCTGTCGTTCACCACCAATTATGTGATGAATAAACTCAACTATGGTCTGACGTAACTCATAAATGAGCTTCAGAATTTTGAGTCAATCATGGGTGGACCAAGTAAGGGAGGAGAAAAGAAAACTACTGCTACTGCTGTTGATCTAGCTAAGGCTGAAGCTAACCTAGCTTCATCTTCGAAAGCTGGAAACAAAAGGAAAGGTGGACAAAACACCAACCCCAAGCCTGTAAAGGCTGCAACGATGAGTGCACAACCTAGTGCACATACGCCTAAGGAAAAAAAAACAAGAAAGGTAAAGGTAAGTGTTTTCACCGCAAAGAGCAGGGGAATTGGAAACAGGATTGCCCCAAGTTTCTAGCAGCGAAAAACAAAGGCAATGATTATAGTTCATATATCTTAGAAACATGTGTTTTAGAGAATGAAAAATTCATTTGGATTATTGATTCTGGATCTACTAACCATGTTTTTAACTCTTTACAACTTCTTGAATCGTGGGAGGAAGTGGATGAAGGCAGCTTAATGCTTAGAGTCGAGAACAGAGCGTTCGTTACGATCCAAGCTAGAGGAAGAGCTCGCCTAAAGTTTGGAAATAAATATTTCATCTTGAAAGATGTATTTTTTATTATGGATTTTAGTAGATATTTAATTTCAGTTTCCATGTAGCAAATAGAACAATTTGTTATGACTTTCACAAGTTCTAATATATCTATTTCTTTCAATGGATTACAATTGTGTATTGCATGTTTGGAAAACGGGCATTATATTCTGCGACCTAACAAATCCCTCTCTCTTAATAATGATTTATTCAAAGTAGCTAATATGTCAAAAGACCGATACTAATAACATGACGTATTTATGGCATTTGAGACTAGGTCACATTGGCTATGATAGAATTCAAAGACTTACAAAGGACGACCCCTTGAGGGAACTCACCTTAGGTGAATTACCTGTCTGTGAATCTTGTTTAGTAGACAAACTGACCAAGCGTCCATTCGCTGCAAAGGGTGATAGGGCCAACGAACCACTTGGACTTGTTCATTGAGATGTTTGCGGATCTTTGAATGTACAAAACAAGGGTGGTTTTGAGTATTTAGACACTTTTATTGACGATTACTCTGGATACTCATGTCTTTACCTAATGCATAGGAAATCAGAAACATTTTCAAAGTTTAAGGAATTCCTAGCTATGGCTCAGAACCAATTAGGTAAAACGTTAAAGATCTTGTGATCTGATAGGGGTGGACAATATTTGGATATGCAATTCCAAGATCATTTAACTAAACTTGAGATTTTATTGCAACTTAGTGCCCTGGGTACTCTGCAACAAAATGGCGTAGCGGAATGCCGAAACAGAACTTTATTGGAAATGGTTAGATGCATGCTTAGTTACTCAACTCTGCCAACTTCATTTTGGAGACATGCAATTGAAATTGCGAATGACATTCTAAATGTCGTACCGTCGAAATCAATCTCCAAAACATCTTTAGAATGCCAGAATGGTCATGAATTGCGAACCAATTTTTGCAAGTTTTTTGGCTATCCTAAAGGCACTCATGGTGGGATTTTCCATAGTCATTCAAAAAAGAAAGTGTTACTTCTACGAATGTTACTTTTCTGGAAAATGACTATGTCCAAAACTTCAAACCGCACAGCAAAGTAGTTTTAGAAAAGATGGTTGAAGAATTGACTCCAACAAATGTTCCATCATCATCAATGAGAGTTGATGATGAAATTCCCACTCTTCATGTCCAACCGATGCAAGTCGATTTAAATGAAGAAATTACCACTGTTCCTGAGCAAACAGTCATGGAGCCTCGTCGTAGCGGGAGGGTTTCTAGGAACCCAGTTCGCCATGGTTTGGATGGTGAAACCAATATGCTTGTTGGTGACACTAGTGATGATGATCCGTTGTCTTTCAAACATGCAATGGCTAGCCCTGAAAAAAAATTATGGCTCGAAGCCATGAAACAAGAAATGGAGTCCATGTACACAAATTCTGTCTGGGATCTTGTGGAAGCACCTAGTGACTTTAAGGTCATTGCTTGCAAGTGGATTTATAAGAAAAAATGAGGTGTTGATGGAAATATCAAAACTTATAAACCTTGATTAGTGGCAAAGAGTTATACCCAAAGAGAAGGCATGGACTATGAGGAAACTTTTAGTCCGGTAGCCATGCTCAAGTCCATTCGCATCCTCCTATCCACAGTAGCTGCTCTCAACTATAAGATCTGGAAAATGGATGTCAAGATAACTTTTCTTAATGGGAAGCTTGATGAAGTCATTTATATTGAACAACCAGAAGGATTTAAAGTAGCTAGACAAGAAGGAAAAGTTTGCAAGTTGAATAGGTCCATTTATGGAGTTAAGAAAGCTTGTCGTTCTTGGAATCTTAGGTTTGATGAAATAATCAAAACCTATGGCTTTGAAAAAAATATTGATGAGCCTTGTGTTTATCAACTGAAGGCAAATCAAATAGTGGTATTCCTAGTTATTTATGTAGATGATATCTTACTCATTGGAAACAATGTTAATGGAATTGTCATATGTGAAGAATTGGCTGAGCACTCAATTCCAGATGAAGGATTTTGGTGAAGAAAGTTATGTTATAGGTATCCAGATCATAAGGGATTGAAAAAAAAGACTCTTATCTCTATCTCAAGCAGCTTACATTGATAAAGTGCTTGAACATTTCTCAATGACAAATTCCAAGAAAGGACGTTTACCGTCCCGCCATGGAATTCATCTTTCAAAGAAGCAGTCTCCCCAGACTCCTGAAGAGGAAGATGAAATTAGAAAAGTTCCTTACGCATCTGCAGTTGGAAGTCTGATGTATGCCATGTTGTGTACTAGACCAGATATCTACTATGCAGTGGGAGTAGTGAGCAGGTATCAGTCAAACCCAAGACCAGAACATTGGGTAGCAGTTAAGCATATCCTGAAGTATTTAAGGCAGACTAGGGATTATATGTTAGTCTACAAGGGTGGTGTTCTGAACCCTGTAGGCTACACTGATTCAATTTTTCAGACTGATATCAATGACATGAAGTCTACTTTTGGAATGGTGTTTACTCTTAGGGGTGGAGCTATGATATGGAGAGGCGTAAAGCAGTCTGCAATCTCAAATTCCACCATGGAGGGTGAGTATATAGCTACGTCAGAAGCAGCTAAGGAAATAGTTTGGCTAAAGAAGTTCTATTCGGATCTTGGGGTTATTCCAAAAATGGATAAACCACTTGTGTTGTTTTGTGACAATACAGGAGCGTAGCCAACTCAAAAGAACCTCGTAATCACAAGAGGAGTAAGCATATAGAAAGGATGTATCACATTATTCGAGAATATGTGGCCAAGGGAGATGTGAAGGTTATGAAGATTGCAATTGAAGAAAATTTTGCAGATCCGTTTATGAAGACACTACCAGAAGCTACATTTGATAAGCATATCAAGGAAATGGGATTAGTAAAATTAAGGCATTAGTTTCAATTAGTGCAAGTGGGAGTTTGTTGGGGTTTTATGCCCTAATTAAAATTCAATTTCTTTGCAATCTCATTTATTATCAATAAAAGAATAGAAATCATTTTTTGACTTGGTCAATCACTTTGCTCACATGTTTTCTTTTCATAATTATTTGTTTAATATAAACTTCTATTAAATCCCGAGCATATAGCTAATCGTATTTATAGTGACATAATCACAGTAGAATATAAATATGATTATATGTTCAAAATAAGTTAGTCCTAAGATTAGTCAGTGCACATGTTTTACATTGACTTTCCAATCCACGATATAATCTACTTACACGTTGTAGTGTTATGTTCTTTCCAGAAAATTAGCAAAGTAGATAAGATCGAATGTATTTGTTACATCGGAATGGACCGATATTGACAGTAGATAGGATAAGTAAACATACCATTATTATTAATTCTAGTCATATCATATAGTTGACCATAGCTCAATTCAATCTCAATTCTGAGTGGTTAGTATTCTAAATGATTGTATTATTTGAGATCTTTGACTTGTTCCTTACCAGCTTACCCTACGAACTAGCCAACACTTACATCTTAGGAGCTCGGTAGTATAATTGAGTGGGAGTGTTAATCATAGATTTGAACATCTATAGCTTCTGATGAAGAAGTAAAATGATGGTTTCCTTTTAGTTTGGTTCAAGGTGCTAAATGATAGAGATCTCATGTAACACCCTCCTAATCTAGGACCGTTACACTGTGTACTTAAAATTGTGTCAGACCTACTGATCAAGTCATTTGGCTTAAATCGTTTAACTAAGGTTAGTGACAAGGGTTAGGGTTAAAATTTTTGGTCAAAGAACAGTTGAATTTTATTCCAAAAGTATTATATAAACATGGGATCCCAAAATATTACAACTCTATTGTTAAAAGGGGTAAATACATATCAAAAGTTACATCAGCCGGCCTAAGCGGCAAAACAGGGCTATAACCCTAGTTCCTCTGAGATAACCCTGGCCGTGATGGTCGAGCAGCTGCATATGTACACGTTGCCACCGAAGCTCTCCAACTCATGGCTGGTCAAGCTTTCCCTTTCCCTTACCTGCACCACAAAGCACCTGTGAGCCAAGGCTCAGCAAGAAAAAAGAACGTACAATAATAGAGAATATAACTTTAAATAACCATTCAACAATAATCAACAACATTAATTTCATACCCAATGTCATTTAGTTCAATCAAACGATCATTGGATCAACCTGGGGCCGTCGCCCCATTAAGTTGGCTTTTAAGCCAACTCTCGAGCCCATGCCCTAGCTATGTGATCATAGAGTCACTTGGGGCCTCATCCTTAGCTCTGTCTCACTAGCCATAGAGCTAGCCAAACCCCCGTGGTTCACCATCGACCTTAGAGTCGATCAACGTAATAGTACGTTGCTGGTTTAGGCCAATGCCTCTCAACCAGCGCACAACACGCTATTGCCGTCCTTGACTCATAAGTCAAGCCCTGATCTAGGAGTACATATCTTACTTATAAGAAATAGATGTGGATAGGCACATCCCGAAAAATTAAGCACATATTCATGCTAATCATATAATCCCATTGAATAACCATTCCCACAATACTAAACATATTAATATAACGAGGCCACATGCCCTACTCATAGTGTTCATACAATGAATATAAGCACTTACGCATTCATCAGCAAGCATTTAAAACAATAGCCCAACATAATCAATCCAGGGGCCCAAGCCCTAACCATATTCAAATACAATAGATGGGCCAAGACCTAATCACACACAACACGTTCTGGGTGCAGTTTTCTTACCTTAGGTCCAAGCAAGTGTAAATAAGAACGACCCTTGAGCACGATCCCAGTTTCGAGCCCTTAGCGATACCCTAAGTCACAAACATAAAATAGGATTCTATTAATATCAAGCGATCAAAGGCTTCTGGACCAAGTCCTACCCTCCATGGCCTCGAGTTTCATCAAACCGGGCAGTGATCCTGAGCCCTAAGGAAAAAGTTTCATTCTAAAACAAACTCCCCAAGGAAAAACTGCCCAGGCGGGCCGTGACTTGCCCCCCTATGGGTCACGGCGCGCCCCCTGGCTAGGCTCTTTCCCCCTCTCTGTCCAGAGGCACAGGCCGTGACTTGGCCTATCAAGTCGCGGCGCCCCCCCCAGGCAGAGGCCTCCCAAACTGCCTGGTTCCAGCTAAGTCGCGACTTGGCCCCTCGAACCCAGAAATTTCTCCACTTTCAGCAGCCAAATCCTATCCAATTTAACCCAAAATCATTCCAATAGCATAATTCAACCAACACAATAGCTCTAATATGTTCCCAGCAACAAAACCCGATAGAAAACTAGACTCAAAACTCATCAAAACTCCAACTCAATCCTTGAGCTTAAAGGTTCAAGAACACCCAACACTAGCTTAATAAAAACCAGAATTTAATGACCTGAAAACATAATTTAAATGTTACCTCTGCTAAAGATTGAATCTCCAAAGTAGTTACTGAGCTAATTCCTAATTCCTTAGCTTCAATTCAAGTGATTCCTAGCTCAAAATTCCCCTTAGCTTTAAAGGTTTTCTTGGAAATGTTTCTTGAAAGAGGATGAGTAGAAGAAAGGATAGAGGGAGTCGATTTAGGCAAAGTTCTAAATGTTTTTTTAAAATTTTTTTTATCTAACGTAAGTGACTTAAGTTAATTCCAAGGCGCGGGGTACCAAAAACGTCCCCGAGGGCAAAATGGTAAATTTCCACAACATTTTCTCCTAGACTCTCTAACTTCAAATATAAATCCAATTATTTATTATCATAAATCGATAACCCAATTAAATATCTAATACCCAAACTACCCCTTAACTCGCCCCGAGTCGGGTATCGAGTCCCGTTGTGACTTTCCCGCTAACTTGCTCCCTAGGATCGCCTCGTGTCGAATAATTCAAATAAACCCACATAATAATGTGGTCTCTCACATATATGACGTATATGCACACAAATACATATTTATGCCCGCCACGGGCCAAATTACCAAATCGCCCTTCTAATAAGAAGCGGGCCCACATGCATATTTAATATCCCTAAATATGCGCATTTAATCATATTATCACATAATCCACATATTTACAATTAATATAGTAATTAAACACATAATTCCATATTTTGCCATCCCGACCCCCTAATCAAGGCCCTAAGCCTTATTAGATAATTTTGGGACGTTACATCTCATTTCAGTAATTAATATTAGTTAATTGAAATATCATTTACAAGGAACTGAGTGTTTTAAGGATAAAATACAATGAGGGGGTAAAACAGTATTTTAGTCTCATCTCATTGTAGACCGTCTATAGAGGATTGAGTAACAATTATGGTTGCAACAATGGATAATTAATAACGTATCTATATTTGTTATAGAGTGTTCTATGAATTCAAGATTGCAATTTTGAGTCTTTAGTGGAGTCACGAGGAATTAATAAGTTAGTCAATTTATTTGTTAAATTTATGATAACTTATTGGAGCTTGATTTCATAGGCCCATGGTCCCCACTGTACCTCGGATAAAATCATCTAGATAGTCTCAATTAATTTATTTAATTATCAATGAGAATTATCAAAGTTGACCAGGTCCATTTTGGATAGTTCCACAGAGTTTTATAATTTAGAGAAGAAAAGAGATTTCATGGCAGATTTATTAATTAAGGAAAATTGATGTCTAAATTAATAAATAAGTTTAAATCAATGTTCAAATTATAAATAATTAATTTGATATAGGATTTGTTGATGGTGAGAACTCGTCAACTAAGTTGAGTTGGAAAAAATTATCAAGTAAAGATAGTCAATAAAAAAAAGCTGTAGAAATTTAAGTAATAACTCAAGAATAATGACAGAACAACAATGGAGAAATCAATCTTTCATTCACTCTCAAGCACTTTCTACAGTAAATTTTCCAACCCCCTCTCATCTAGGAGAGAGGTTCTTTTTATAGCAGGCTCTAATGGCCTTGGATACATGGTGGTCCAGGAGACCAAGTGGTACCTAAGTACTCTGTCAGGAGAGTGGTTTCAGAGGTTGTGGTCTTGCATCCAGTATAGGGGCAGGCGTCAGGAGGATGCCTCAACTACTTGTCCGTACCCATGTCAGAGGAGTGGTGACAGACATAGTGGCGCAGGTGGTAGTGGTGTCGACTCTGACTCCTGGCCGTAGACGTACGGGCCATAACTCCAATCCCAGCATTCCCACTCCCCTACTGGTACGGGGGTCCGTACTCGACATACAAGGTTTTAACGGCCGTACCCAGTACTATATCGTACAAGTATGTTCCATTTGACTCGTACTGGAGCCTCTAAGCATTGGGGTCTCAAGGTATAAGGAATGGGACCCTTGGTCCGTGTAATGGTCGTGGCGAAAGGTGGGGGTCTCGGGTCCTTGGCACGAGATGCCTGAAGCACCTCGAGGCCACCTATGGGCATAGGTGATAAGCACGTGGCCTCGCCAGATGTCTAAGGGTACGAGGCGAGATGCTTCCCTCACGAGCCCCTTGGTGGCGTGGCTCTCCTGACGCTCATGGGTCCCTTTCGCGAGGCCTCCCTCGCGTTGCCTCTCCCAAGCTGCCCACGAGTCCCCTTCGCGAGGCCTCCCTCGTGTGGCCTCTCCTAAGCTGGTCATGAGTCCCCCCCACGAGGCCTCCTGCGCGTAGCCCATTTGTGTGGCCATCTGATGGCGCAGCCGAGCGAGATGGCTGAAGCTTCGCGGCTGGGCGTGGCTGAGAGAGGCCGATGGCATCTCGCGCCTGGGTGGCCGAGCGAGGCCAGTGGAGCTTCGCGCCTGGGTGGCCGAGCAAGGCCGATGGCGTCTCGCGCCTGGGTGGTCGAGAAAGGTTTAGCGAGACCGATGGCGTCTCGCGCCTATGTGGCCGAGCGAGGCCAAGCGAGGCCGATGGTACTTCGGCGAGGCTACGTGGGCATGGACGCAAGGCCATGGGTGCTGGGGCGTGAGCCTGGGTGTGTGTGATCATCTCGCGGGGCACGGTCCTAGGTATGCGAGGCCATTGCGAGAGGGTGGTGGCTCTTGCGTCTCGTGGATTAAGCATGCGTCGAGGCCTTTAAGGGACCTTAGCGCGCGTCTTGGTTCTTTTATGGGCATGGAATATTGAGCGTCCACACTTGCCCCCCAGTCTAGGAGAGGACCTTTAGGTGCTCTTGTAGACTATTCTCCTTAATTCTTATAAATAGGCCTTCATGCATGGCCTATTATTTTCACCTTACTTCCTTGGCTTAGTGGTTTGGAGAATCCTTCCTCTTTCAAGAGGTAAAGGGTTCAACCCCCCACCCCCACGTTTTTGCCATAGCTTCCCTCATTTTATTTTTTCACCTTATTTTTTCATTTTTTTTTACATATGAACTAATTCTTTGGTATGTCTATTTGGAGGCTAATACACCATTTTTATTTATTTCTGCAGAAACGTGCTTTCGGCCATCCGGCGCTTTTTGGCCCTCGACCTCCTTTCGACCTCGACAACGCTCCATATTATCTGCTTGAGGTATATTTTCTTTTTCTCTCACGTTCATTGGGTGCAAATTAGCATCACTCGGGATGGGGTACCTTGGCCTGAGCTTGTAGTGAGTTTGACCATATGCATGCCCCTCTCTTTTACACCCTGCAGTGGGCCATTTAGGACGTTCGTATATAGAGATATTAAGCCTATTCCTTTGTGTTTCGTAGTCATCCCCTCGTTTATACGTGAACCCCTTTTTGCTGTTGGGACGAGGTCTCATGGCCAAGGAGGGCCCGTCCGACATACCTCCGAGGGTTAAGTTTATTGACCTATCCTCAGACTCAGAGTCCCCTAAGGGAAACCCTTACCAGGACTATTACTCCTTAAGGCAGGCCCGTATCCGCCATCTAGAGTACATGGCTGAACTTAGGCGTAAAATTTGGGTGGTGGAGAGCGAAATTGACTCGGTGTTGAGAGGGGACGGAGCACCTTTCCCCCAGACTTTAATAACCATGTAGCGAGCCTTAGGATGACCCTCTTAGAGTTGCAGAGGGAGTTGGAGTATATGGAGGAACACCTTCTGCCTAAGCCTTCCAGCCCATCTTCGCCTGATGACTGTCATGGGGCTGCCTCTGCTTCTCCTCAGCCCCCAGTCTCAGTTTTTCCTAGCTTAGCACTCCCGCGATCGCTCCCTCGATGGAAGACTCTTGCTAGGAAGAAAAAATGGAGGGTCAAGTGTTCTGTCCATTCCTCACATTTTTCTTTTGATTTTGCAGATATGCCGAGGGCAAGACGAAAGGTATCTACCCAAGAGTAGGACGACGCCCCTCTACTAGCGTCTGAGCTGGTGTCGCGTGTGTCCGAAAACAAACTGATGGACATTGTGAATCATTATCGCGTCCCTCCAGATTATGCTCTATACGCCCCTTTGGAGGCATGCCGGGCTGACCGCCCTAGGCCCAGCCTCGTGGCCCTCAGTGAGCACATTCTGAAAGCGGGTGGTACCGTCCCGTTACACCCGTTCTTTGTTGCGGTCCTCAACTACTTCGACCTTGCCCCGCTTCAGCTAGCACCCAATGGTTGGCTGACTTTGAGTTGCCTTTTCATTGCATATATGAAACTGTTGAAACGCGCCCCTACGGCAATTGAGGTGCATTTCCTCTACAACCTCATGCCCCTTCACAATTCAAAAGGCTTTTACTACTTACAAAAAGCCAACAATGGGGCCTCTTTAATAGAGGGTTCGGTGTCTAACCCGGGGGCTTGGAAGCGGGACTTTTTCTTCGTGGAAGGCCCACTCTCCGTCCTCGAGCATTTCCGGGCCACTCCCAGTAAGTACTTTGAGCATCACTTCCTCTTTCTTTTTTTTTTTTTTTTTTTTCTGTTTTTGCAACTTATGGTTTCGTGCTTTACGCTTACATCAACTATGGCGCGTATTATGCAGAGCGATTAGAAGAACCCATCATCGTCGGGTCGGAAGCGAAAGACATGAGAAGGTTCCTCAGCGCTGATCCTGCCACGAAAGAGGCGGTACGCCTTTTTACTGTGAAAAATCTAAACCGCCACAAGCTATCGCCCGTCTCTGACCCCAAGTTGATGTGGATCATCTCTGGGTCCATGAAGACGAAGGAGGCCTTGGACGAGCCTTGCCCAGATGAGGATGAGGATGAGGAAGAGCCGGAGGAAGCCTCTCTTGACCGCGAGGGATCTCACCAGCTGCCTCAATCTCCTAGGGGATGCCCCCCGTGTGCCTCCTATGATCCGGACATGGCTCCTCGCTCTCCAGGCCAGCAGACCGCTCCAGGGTGTTATGTTTCCCCTGACCCTGAGGGCTACGACGCCTTCCCTCAGGCTCCTCTCGACTCTGGATCATCGGGGGCTTATTACGCCGACCTTACGGAGCCTCCCTCTGATCTACCAGAGCCTCAGTTTTCCACTTTTGCTGCGCCCCCTCCCGCTTCGGCAAGCGGGTCGTCTGTCCTCATCAAGCCAAGTGCCCCTGGTACGGATAGGGAGCCCTGGGTGACTCGAATGGCAACGTCTTATGGGCAGCGATATATCCAACTTGCCTCGAGCCTCCCCGTATCTGACTGGCGTGGCCTTGGGAACGTTGCTCAGACGGACCTTGGGGAGAACCTAAGGCGTACCATGACTTGGGTGAGCTCCTCCACATCGCGTCGGCCCTATTATGTATAGGTGTTTATGTACATGTCTTTTGCTTTTGTCACTTATTGTTGCTGTTGTTAACTTTTTTGTGCAGGCCTATACGGTGGCTATGCGGTTTGCCGACACATCTAGCAACCTCTCCACGTCTACTGCTGAGAGGGACTGCCTTACAGCCCGGGTCCAGGAGCTCGAGAAAGAGCTTGAGAAAACCCAGTCTGAGCTAAAGAAGGTTCGGGCCGAACTTGCCACCTTGTTGGGAAGGAAGCTGAAGGCGGTTGCCAAGGCCAAGGAGCTGAAGGACCAAGTTGCCAGCCTGAAGAGCGAACTCCAGGCGACCAAGGATATCGTGACAGTGTCGCAGAAGAGGGTTACTTATTTAGAGGCCGAAGTCGAGTCTATCAGGGTCGAACTCCAGACTGCAAGGACCAATGTCGCTACGTTGTAGGAGAGAAATGCTTCCTTGGAGGCGGAGAAGACTGCCACTGAGTACAGGTCCATAGACCGTACCCTTTACAACGTATGGAGGCATGATCCCAATTTTGACTTCTCTTCTTTTGGTGAGCATGCCGTCGCTCGAGCAGCCATGTGGAGCGCCCATGGTAGGAGGCCCTGAAGTAGTCATTTCATAACTTTTGTTAGCTAGCCCACCATGGGTGTACACTCTTTTTTTTTTTTACTCTGTAATATCATTATCGCTACTACTTTTCTTTTGTAACTCTTGTACTGTCTCCAGAACTTTCTTTTTCATTGTATATATACATGCGTTGCTATCTATCTCTTATTTTACGGCATTTAAGGCCCTTTTGAGCCTGTATGATGGGGTTTGGTTGGTTCCCCTCACTTATTTACCAGGCTGGAGGTCCTTAGGAGCCCATGTGACAGGGTTCACTGGGACCTCTTTTGGCGCCTTTTGATTACTTTTATGAGGCTATTTTGACCCCTTGGGTCCTAGCTATCCTCTTATATATTTTTGCGCGCGCTTATTATTTGTTGCGAGAAGCGTCCTTCTCGTCATTATGCATAGTACTATTTTTGCAAGGGTTTCTTTTGGGACCCTTTTTGGCTAGACGACTTGGCGGCCGCTCTAGACTTATTATTGTCGTTACCAAATACTGGCTAGACTTATTATTGGCTAGACGGCTTGGTGGCCCCTCCAGACTTATTATTGTCGTTACCATATATATTTTTTTGTAAGTCCCTATGGCCTCCTTGATGTTCGCAAGGGTAGCTAATCCTTGTGATCCCAGGAGATGCCTTGTAAGGACTCCGCTTAAGGCCTTGATATAAGGGGTCCCTTTTTAGGGTCATGGTCCCTTTTGGGTCCTCCTGATGGATGGTCGTTTTTAGGATCCCTTTGGTAGAGGGTCCCTTTTAGGAGTCTCCTTTTTAGGATCCTCCGTCAGAGGGTCCTTTTTAGGAGCTCTTTTTAGGTTCCCCTTGCTGGCTGCATGTTTTTGCCTCCTGTCCTGCCCCCCAAGTGCTTGGTGAAATTTATTTCGGCAGGCACTTTGGCTGATGCCCGCATAGCGAATAAAAGTACATATGAAGTTGCAAACAGTTTCATTCATAACACGCGGTTTACGGCCAACTTTGTAAATAAAAAGGGGGTTACATCTAACTAGGAGGTTACCTAGGTAGCCTCTTTGATTCTTACTTACTTAAGCTAAAACAACGAAGAACAAACTAAACATAGGTTCTTTTGGCACTGAGAGCCGAAGCCTTGCTGGTAGCACTTCTCGAGAGGCTTCGTAACCCGTGGGTCCAATCTTGTGCGGATCTAACTTGTGTGGGTCGCTCCTTCATACACAGCCATTGTCATTGGTATAGATGGTTTGGTGGCTACGCGGAGGGACATGTTATAGCATTCCCTCGCTTCCTTCTGCTCCCCTTTCACGCATACTACTCCCCCAAGGGTTTGGAATTTCATAGCTAGGTGATACAAAGAAGTTATCGCCTTCAATTCTCTCAGAGAGGGTCTCCCTAATACCGCATTGAAGGCTGAGGTGCACTCCACCACGACAAAGTTAGCCATTACAGTGGTTTGCTTGGGTTGCTCCCCCATGGTGAGGGCTAATTCGATTGTCCCTAGGGGTTGCATCGAATCTCCCGTAAACCCATACAAATTCGTAGTGCAAGGCTTTAGGTGACGGAGGCTCAATCCCATCTTTTCCAGCACTGGTCGATACAAAATGTCCACAGAGCTCCTGTTATCCACCATGACCCGATGTACCCTCATGTTAGCAAGCTGGGCGGTTAGCACCAGGGGGTCATTATGAGGGAAATGCACCCCCTGCGCATCTTCTTCACTGAAAGTTATTGAGTCATTCTCACCCTTGAAGCTCTTCGGGGGGCGTTGCTCTAAACTTAAAACACAAGGTGGTGGACTTCGTCGGGCCTCCCTGGCATACCTGTCTCGCCCTTTCCTTGAATCGCCTCCGAATCCTGGTCCTCCAAAGATGGTCTTGACTTCTCCTTGCACTTCTGGGGCCACCTCACGTGCCCACGATGGGGACACTCCTTCTTCTGGCCTCTGGTTATCCTTGCGCACATACCTGCCCAAATGTCCTATGCAGATGAGTTCCTCAATTTCCACCTTCAAATGATTGCACTCCGCAGTGGTGTGGCCGATGTCCTTGTGATATTGGCCATACTTGCTGGGGTCTCTTTTAGACTGATCTTTTTTTATTGGCGGGGGCCTTTTGAAAGGGACCTGGTTTTCGTTCGTAAGGAAAATATCCTCCCTTGCGTGGGTGAGGTCAGTGTAAAAGGTGTAGGGCCTCTGCGTGCGCTCATCAGAGCGTTGGTGTAACGCCCTACTACCTTAGAGCCGTTACTAAGTGAGTTTAAAACAGAAATTGTGCATTTAATTGACTCAAAGTGGTTTCTAAAACCAAAAGTGTGATTAAACCAGAGTTTAAGGCTGTACTCTTTTATAAATGTTTAACTTCATTAAAAGCGTTAAGTATAGAACATCTGGGATCCCAAAATAAGGTTTGAAAACTAATTACATCTTGAAATAAGGTTACAGTTGAGAAATCATAAAATCATAGATTATTACAGCCATTTTCGAATAAACCCCCAACCAAAGCAGTCGAGCAGGCCAAACATGTACGCGTCGCTTCACGCTCTCCGTACTCATGGTTGGTTGACTCAGTCCTTGCTTCTACCTGCCACACGGAGCACCCGTGAGCCGAAGCCCAGCAAGAAAACCCAAATAATACATAACATATGCAAATAATATCACTGGCATAACTCACTGATAAATAGGAAATCATCAATTAAACAAACACGGCCATGCCGCCCCAGAGGCCTTACCAAAGCTTGGGGTCTCGGTTCTCACCGCTAGGATAACTCATGTATCCCTTGGGTCCCACCCTGAATATAAGCATCCCATGTGCTGAGTGTTACTTTCGGCCCCACGGCCGTACCCGGCCTACGCCGCACTCGGCCCTTGCCGTTCATTTCATTATAATCACACATATAGTACATTCGAAATAATCATTCACACACATCATGATTCATTTAAGGTTAAACATTTGCACATAATACAATCTGGGGCCATGCCCTGCAATCACACAGTGGGGCCATGCCCTATTCTCGGGTGTTACGGTTTTCTTACCTGTATTCCGAGCCTCCTGATGCACTAAAGCCGCGAGCACGGTCCTCTAGCACGAGCCTCACCAACAACCTAGTCACAACACACAAGAAACATCCCTCAATACTAATCAACCCAAAACCACTTCCCGGGACCAATCCCGCACTCTCGGGACCTCTAAAACCTTAAAACAACACCCCGGAGACATCCCCCGAACCCCCGGAGCAAAGGCCTAAAATTGCCAAAAATGTCAACCTGAAATTTTCCTTGTGCCGCGACACCCATCAGTCAGGGACTCCCTCGCCGCGGCACGAAAAACCTCTGTCGCGGCACGCCTTCGCAGACCCAGAATTCTGGGTTTTTCCCTGCACTATCTCCGAGCTAAAACCTTCCAAAATCATACCAAACCAATACCCATACCCCAAAATCAATTTAAGACTTCAAATGGACCATCTAACAACCCATAAACACTAGATTCAAGCTCAAAACACAAACATAACCAACAATCCACCCTTAGATTGCAAAAATCAGCAACTTCAAAACTCAAACTTTAAAAACTTAACTCAAGCTTTAAGTTTCACAAATCTAAACATAATCAAACTTAAATATGCATAAATCCTTACCTTAAGTAGAGAATCCCATCCTAAGCTCCCTTGATTCATCTCCTAAGTCTCCAAATTTTAGCCCCTTCACTTCTCTTCTTCTTCTTCTTCTTCTTCTCATTGCCCTAACATTCCTTCTCTTTAGTTTTTCTTCTCTTTATTTCTAACAAAACCAATCCATGACCAAAATGACTAAGCCCCCAAAACGTGTACCCCATATAACCCAGCTGCCATTTATCTAATTCCCAACCAAATGACCATTTTGCCCCTCCTTGCCTATCCTTTCCCAACTAAACCTCAAGGGCACTTAAGTCCTTTCATTTCTATTTCATATCTACCATTTTCTTTCTAAAACTTGTTACTCTCAGTAGTAACAAATGGTTACCCAGGTTACTAAATCTCCAATAACCATTACCCGCTAAATCTCAACTTAACCATAAAATTCCCGAGGTACCCCTAGGCTCCTCCCGAGCCGGGTATAGAAATCCCGTTGTGACTCTTAAGTTAACTAGCTCTCTAGGACCGTCTCGGCACGTGCATCACAATAATAAAACCACACCCGCGCGGTACAATTCACAGAATACAATTATCACATATCAATACAGTTATGCCCAACATGGACAAAATTACAATTACGCCCTTCTAACACGATCCGGGCCTACATGCATACTAGTAAACATATCCATGCATCTCAGTTAAACAAATAGCCAAATAACATGCTTTAAATCTTAACCATGCATTTAACTCATAAAATCACACATAAGTCCCAACCTGCCCTCCTGGCACACTAATCAAGGCCCTTAAGCCTTATTAGCGAATTTGGGTCGTTACAGTTGGTGCTTCCGGGGTCGATCATCCCTCGTCCCCTCATAAGTCCCCTTCTTCTTTGCACTGCTTTGGTTGTCCTGGACCGATGGTTTTGGGGGCGATGGGCCTTTTCTTGCCTTGAGGTTCTCGTGACCATCCTCCACGCGAATGTACTTTTGTGCCCGCTCGTAGAAATCATCCAAGTCCGTGACCTCTCTCTTGAGCATGTTATCCCATAACTTGCTCCCTGGGCGTACTCCTACCGTGATGACCATTTTTAGCTCTCGGGCTTCCTACCTTAGCCGCCTCCATGTTAAACCTGTGGATATAGCTCTTCAGACTCTCGTTTTTGCCTTGCTTCACATTGGCGAGGCTGGTTCCTGGCATTGTGTAGTCTCGCACAACGTGGTGCTGCTGGAGGAACTCATCAGAAAGTTGCTGCCAAGATCGGATGGACCCCAGTCTAAGCCTCTTGAACCATTTGTACGCAGGTCCTTTTAATGTGAAGGCGAAGCAATGACATCTTGCCCCGCTGCCAATTCCCCTCAGCTTCATCAGGTCGTTAAATGTGTCTAGATGATATTTCGGATCTGTGCTTCCTTCGTAGGGGGTCATGTGGGGCTCTTTAAAGTTGGCAGGGAGCCTGATGGCCTGGATCTCCCTAATGAAGGGTGACTCATGGTCGAACTCCTCATCAAAAATTTGACCTCCTGATGCGATGACGATCTTGCTTCGCAGGCTCTTCATTTCTGTGTCCAAGTCCTGCCTTCACTTGCTTAAGGAGTCCTTTAAAGCGGACGGGTTAGGGTCACCCCCCTCTTTGCCCTTCCGAGGCGCCACAGGGGGCGTGGCCCCTTTACCCGCCCTCTTTTTATTGAGCTCCTCCCGCAGATCTGAGGGGGCTCTCTTAGAGGTGACCTCGTCCTCGTTGCGAGGGGCAGCGTTGGTCCTTGGCTCTGGTTTCTGGGCCTGCTTTGGTGGTTCGGGATGTTCGCGTGGCTTCGCTCGGGGGGTGTTACTGGTAGAGTTCCGGGTCCTCCCATCATCTACTGGTACGGTGGTCTCTACCCCCTCCTGACCTTTTTCCTTCCCCTTAGGCAAGGTCACGCTTGACTTACCCTGCAATAGGCCATTCAGCACCTCTTCCATGTTTTCCAGGGTGGTCTCCAACCTTTGGTTCTTACGGTGGAGCTCACGTATTTCTTCTTCATAGAATCGAGATTTCGAACTCGAGCTGACGGAATGGACCCGGAGATGCTTATCACGCCTACGGGTAAAAGGGCCCGGGTCCTGCCGACCGGAGTTCGGTACCTGTAGTGACTTAGGGAGAGGGAACTCTTTAGCATTTCTCGGTGGTGCTCTTGGAGGAATTTCACCAGGTGGAGCGGCCGGTGACGAGGCCACTTTATCACCTCCATGAACCTCAGGGTCCTTCGGGGGCTCCACGTCTCTGGGTGGAGGAGCGTCCTTAATGGAGGCCTTCAGCTGGACTCCGTTCAGGTGAACCTCTACCTCTCGTGGCTCCCTGAGCCACTTCGAACGTCTTGGCATTTCTTCTCGCCGAAAAAAATGGTAGAACAGTAGCTTGGAACTAACGTTCCCACAGACGGCGCCAAACTGTTGACGGTGAGAACACGTCAACTAAGTTGAGTTGGAAAAAATTATCAAGTAAAGATAGTCAATAAAAAAAAGCTGTAGAAATTTAAGTAATAACTCAAGAACAATGACAGAACAACAATGGAGAAATCAATCTTTCATTCACTCTCAAGCACTTGCTACAGTAAATTTTCCAACCTTCTCCCATCTAGGACAGAGGTTCTTTTTATAGCAGGCTCTAATGCCCTTGGATACATGGTGGTCCAGGAGACCAAGTGGTACCTAAGTACTCTGTCAGGAGAGTGGTTTCAGAGGTTGTGGTCTTGCATCCAGTACAGGGGCAGGCGTCAGGAGGATGCCTCCACTACTTGTCCGTACCCATGTCAGAGGAGTGGTGACAGACATAGTGGCGCAGGTGGTAGTGGTGTCGACTCTGACTCCTGGCCGTAGACGTATGGGCCATAACTCCAATCCCAGCAGTCCCACTCCCCTACTGGTACGGGGGTCCGTACTCGACATACAAGGTTTTAACGGCCGTACCCAGTACTATATCGTACAAGTATGTTCCATTTGACTCGTACTGGAGCCTCTAAGCATTGGGGTCTCAAGGTGTAAGGAATGGGACCCTTGGTGCGTGTAATGGTCGCGGCAAAAGGTGGGGGTCTCAGGTCCTTGGCACGAGATGCCTGAAGCACCTCGAGGCCACCTACGGGCATAGGTGATAAGCACATGGCCTCGCTGGATGTCTAAGGGTACGAGGCGAGATGCCTCCCTCACGAGCCCCTTGGTGGCGTGGCTCTCCTGACGCTAACGGGTCCCCTTCGCGAGGCCTCCCTCGCGTTGCCTCTCCCAAGCTGCCCACGAGTCCCCTTCGCAAGGCCTCTCCCAAGCTGCTCATGAGTCCCCCCCGCGAGGCCTCCTGCGCGTGGCCCATTCGTGTGGCCATCTGATGGCGCAGTTGAGCAAGATGGCTGGAGCTTCGCGGCTGCGGCTGGGCGAGGCTGAGCGAGGCCGATGGCGTCTCGTGCCTGGGTGGCCGAGCGAGGCCGAGCAAGGCTGATGGAGGCCGATGGTACTTCGGCGAGGCTACGCGAGCATGGACGCAAGGCCATGGGTGCTGGGACGTGAGCCTGGGTGCGTGAGATCATCTCGCGGGGCACGGTCCTTGGTATGCGAGGCCATTGCGAGAGGGTGGTGGCTCTCGCGTCTCGTGGCTTAAGCATGCATCGAGGCCTTTAAGGCACCTTAGCGCGTTTCTTGGTTCTTTTATGGGCGTGGAATATTGAGCATCCACAGGATTTAAATAATAATTTAATTAATTAATCAATAGAAAAATAATACATGCCTTGATTTTAAGTCCAAAGGGTTTATAATTAAATAGGAAATTTCACTCGCATAAAGCCCATGAGAATTTCGACCTAATGGCTGATCTATTCTCGCAGTACTCGGAGTACTGCGAGACATACTTCTCGCTAGGGGTAGTTCCCTATTCAGCCTGTGCGATCCCATTTCACTTGGGTTTTCTGCCCTTGCCCTTGCTCCTGCGTCTACTGCTGCTGGGGGTCAGACTGGGTACGGCAGGCTGGAATTGAGCGAAAACTCCAGCACTGAATGTAGGCTGAAAAGCACTGTACCCAGTGGGTGCCTCTCCGTATCCTTTCGGAGCCGCACTGAAACCAACGGTCGACATGACACTAAGGCCATTTGGTGGGACACTCGGACTGGAATGGACTCCCCTTAAACTTTGTTGGACATGAGCGTAAGGTAGATACTGGATCCCTGAAGCGATGAGGGTAGGCGTTGACGAAGCAGGAAAGGCAATGGGACCCCCAAACGCTCCAATCTGGGCATCCTCCCAACTGATATATTCTTATGTTCAGCTGATAAAGTCGTAAAGCCATCAACACCCTCTCTGCTGGAGGTCATCCAACAACGGGGACCCCAAACGGATGTTGGCCTGGAAAGCCATCAGTTGTTGGCCATCGTCAACCCTCTTGGCCCTTGCAGCTTCCTCCTTGCTTTATATGTCCAAAGCATTGACCTTGAAGCTCACCTTCCGAGCTGCTATAAACTGTCTCCAGAAGGAGGACGACTGTTGGTTCCATGACTGAATGGATCTCGGCCTGTGTTTTTTTGTACTATTCGTCTGCTGGTCCCGTTAAAGTTATTGGAAACACATGACATTCGACATCCTTAGAGGCGCAATGTATTGACATTAGCCTGCTGAACTTTGAGAGGTGGTCGATGGGATTCGTGCCACTATCATAAGATGTGATGGAAGGCATCTTGAAGCCCTGCGGCAAAGGGGCTTTCGCTATGTGACGAGTGCATGGCTCCCCATCCTCATCATCTGAGTCAGAGTCGTGGCCCTATCGTCGGACCATTTTGAGCATGATCCTCTTTAGTCTCCCTAAATCCGCGTGGAGCAGGTCACGGTCTTGGTTGGCGCTTTGTGTCTGGTTGTATCTCCTTTGGGCGTTGATATTGTTCCTGAGGTCCGATGGACCTCTCTTCATGGGTTCATGCCCGTGGGTCTTATTGCATCGACGAGAATTAAGGTCGTCCCATAGGTCAGCCTGACCTCGGAACACGCCATTGTCCTCGGGACGAGCCACCTCCATTTCCTTGTCAAACTCAACATTCTCATTGTTAACCAAGATGCTAATGCTGCGCTCTCTACCGGCAGGAAAATTTTGCATGCTGGCCCCTCGGCCATTGTTCCTCTGGTGATGACAAGGTGCCTTGGGGACACCACCTTCGAGCCTCGTGCGATTCGTATTGGCGCACCTGGGCAGAACCCCCTGTGCTCCACGGGCTCTGGTGGTCGGGCGGTGTCCTTGGACTCCTGGGCCTTTACCTATGCTAGTTGGCCTCGAGACCTGGTTGTCTTTGGGGTTCCAACGAGCCTTCTTTGATTTGGGAGTAGGGTTATTGTTAGCCTTACCTTCGCCATAGTCCTGTGCAACAGGTGGGGTTCCATCTCTAGCTGGGTGCACGGGAGGCGTGCCAGCTTGCAGATCTCATGCCAACTCAGCCGGGTGCTTGGGAGGCACACCGGCTGGAAAGACTAGTGGCATACTAGCTGAGGGCATAGGGGGCACACCAACTGGCTTCCCAGACGATAATTCTCCATGGGGGTTCACTCGCAACCCTTGGGCCGCAAGAGTAGCCCTCATGGAATTAACCATCTCCTGCACGGTGGAGATATTACCCTCTTGGGTGTTGATCTTCTGTTGTTGAGTGGCCACCCGGTCACAGAGCGCCACCACTTCTGGTGTCTCCTCTGCATTCATGGGATGTGGATATTCCTCTTCATAATATTCATGTATGCTAAGTTTAAGAAGTGTGAATCTGGCTACCAGAAGTGGCATACCTTGGACACATTATTGGTGGAGATGGGATTAAGGTGGATCCAGCTAAGGTAGGGACAGTGAGAGATTGGTTGAGGCCAAGGAACACCTCGGAGGTTAGGAGCTTCCTTGGAATAGTGGGATATTACAGATAGTTCATGGAAGGGTTTTCTAAGATTGCTGCACCAATGACAGAATTGACACGGAAGAATATGAAGTTTATCTGGTCAGACAAGTGTGAGAATAGCTTCCAGGAACTGAAGCGACGGATGATTACTGCTCCTATGTTGAGTCTTCCTTTGGAGGGAGGGAAATTTGTAGTATACTATGACGCATCGAGATTGGGATTGGGATGTGTGTTGATGCGGAATGAGAAGGTTATTGCTTATGCGTCACGATAGTTGAAGGAATAGGAGCAGCAATACCCTACCCATGATCTGGACTTGGCAGTAGTGGTATTCGCACTAAAAGTTTGGCAACATTACCTGTATGGAGAGAAGTGTGAGATATACACTAATCATAAAATTTTAAAGTATTTCTTCACCCAGAAGGACCTGGACATGAGACATAGACGTTGGCTAGAGTTGGTGAAGGACAATGAATGTGACATCCTTTATCACCCAGGGAAAGCCAATGTAGTGGCAGCTGCGTTGAGCCGGAGGGGCCTGAGACAATTATTTAGCTCTACACAGATATCGAAGGAATTGACAGAGGAGATGGCTAGAGCAAGAATAGAGCTGGTAGTGGGCCGGTTAGCCAATATTACTTTACAGTCTACCCTCTTGGAGAGGATAAGAGATAGTCAGTTGGATGATGCACTGTTGCAGGAGGTTAGAAAGAATGTCCTAGTTGGAGTGGCTAAGGATTACTCTATTTCAGAGACAAGTTTACTACGGTATAAGGGTCGGATTTGTATCCCGACATATGTGGGTATTTTTGGGGTTTTATGCCCTAATTAAAACCCAATTTCTTTGTAATCTCATTTTATTATCAATAAAAGAATAGAAATCATTTCTTAACTTGGTCAATCACTTTACTCACATGTTTTATTTTCATGATTATTTGTTTAATATAAACTTCTATTAAATCCTGAGCATATAGCTAATTGTATTTATAGTGACGTAATCACAGTGGAATATAAATTTGATTATATGTTCAAAATAAACTGGTCCTAAGATTAGTCAGTTTATAGGATTTACATTGACTTGCCAATCTACGATATGATCTACTTACACATTACAGTGTTATGTTCTTTCCAGAATATTAACAAAGTAGATAAGATCGGATGTATTTTTTACATCGGACTGGACTGATATTGACAATTGATAAGATAAGTAAACATACCGTATTTATCTATTCTAGTCATATCATATATTTGACCATAGGTTAATTCAATCTCAATTCTGAGTGGTTAGTATTCTAACTAATTGTATTATTTGAGTTCTTTGACTTGTTCGTTACCAACTTACCCTACAGACTAGCCCATACTTACATCTTAGGAACTCGGTAGTATAATTGAGTGGGAGTGTTAATCATAGATATGAACATCTATAGCTTCTGATGAAGAAGTCAAATGATGGTTTCCTTTTAGTTTGGTTCAAAGTGTTAAATGATAGAGATCTCATTTCAGTAATTAAATTAGTTTACTGAAATATCATTTACAAGGAACTAAGTGTTTTAAGGATAAAGTATAATGAGGGGTAAAACTGTATTTTAGTCCTATCTCATTGTAGACCGTCTATAGAGGATTGAGTGAAAATTATGGTTGTAACAATGGATAATTAATAGTGTATCTATATTTGTTATAGAGCGTTCTATGAATTCAAGAGTGCAATTCCGAGTCTATAGTGGAGTCACGAGGAATTAATAAGTTAGTAAATTTATTTGTTAGATTTATGATAACTTATTGGAGCTTGATTTCATAGGCCCAAGGTCCCCATTGTACCTTGGATAAAACCATCTAGATAGTCTCAATTAATTGATTTAATCATCAATTAGAATTATCAAAGTTGACTAGGTCAAGTTTGGATAGTTTCACAGAGTTCTGTATTTTTTAGAAGAAAAGAGAAATTAGGGAAGATTTATTAATTAAGATAAATTGGTATCTAAATTAATAAATAAGTTTAAATCAAGGTTCAAATTATAAATAATTAATTTGATAAAGGATTTAAATAATTATTTAATTAATTAAATCAATAGAAAATAATATTGGCCTTGATTTTAAGTCCAATGGTCTTATAATAAAATGGGAAATTTCACGGGCCTAAAGCCCATGATAATTTCGACCTAGGGCTGTTAATTGACTATTATTTTATTGATTTTTTAATTAAATTAAATGACCTAATTGAGTCTATAAAAAGAGTGCTTAGAGAGAAGTCAAAAGTTCAGATTTCTGAGATGACAGATAAGTTTAATCACTGGTTTTCTGATAGTTTTAGATTCTCTCTAAACACAAGTCCTTTTCTAAGCCTATTTGTTATTTTCTCTTCTTATCTCTGTATCTATCTCATGTGTTGAGAATTGCCCACACTAGTCTAGGTGATTCTAAGGATACATTGGAAGACTGTGAAGAAATTAAAAGAATGGTTCAGTTTCTTGATAATACTCTGCGACAGAAAGGATACAAGAGTTAGAGAAACTGAAGGAAGGACTCTTTCATTCTGCTACGTATACTGTAAGTATTCTTATCTTTTTTTCTCTTTGAATTCAATTTTAGAAACATGTTCTAGGTTATCTCATATTAATTTGTTTAATATTAGATCTATATGAAAATAATTAAAGATCTTGTATAAAGTTTTCCTGACAGGTATTAGATGGGAGATACTGGATGAATCTCATACTACATCGTACTCACTCCATCCGGGCCCCATGAAGATGTATCAGGATCTACGAACCTTATATTGGTGCCCTGGGATGAAGAAGGGCGTAGTGGAGTACGTGGCCAAGTGTTTAACCTGTCAGCAGGTGAAGGCTGAGATCAATGACTAGTGGGGTTGCTACAACCTTTGGGTATTCTTGAGTGGAAGTGGGAAGATATTACTATGGATTTTGTGGGAAGTTTACCCAGGACAGTGGGGTTACATGACTCGGTGTGGGTGATAGTAGACAGATACATCAAATCAACTCACTTTCTACCAGTGAGGACGACCTATACTGTGGATCATTAGCGAAATTATACATAAGGGAGATTCTATGTCTCCATGGGGTTCCCAAATCTATAGTATCAGACCAGGATCCCATATTTACCTCCAAGTTTTATAGTGGGTTGCAGAAGGCTATGGGTTCTCAGTTGAAGTTCAATACAATCTTTCACCCTCAGACAAATGGACAGTCTGAGAGGATAATTCATGTATTGGAAGACATGCTTAGGGCGTGTGTATTGGACTTTGAGGGATCTTGGAGTAAGTTCCTTCCATCGATTGAGGTTTCATATAAAAATAGTTATCAGTCAACGATTGGAGTAGCTCGATATGAGATGTTGTATGGAAGAAGATGTAGATCACCCATTCATTGGGATAAGATGGGTGAGAGGAAGTATTTGGGACCAGAGTTGGTTCAGAAGACTAATGAAGCTATTGAGAAGATCCAAGCTTGAATGCTCGCTTCGCTTCACAGATAAAAAAGCTATGTTGATCCTAAGTGTAGGGACGTGGAGTTCTAGGTAGGGGACCACGTGTTTCTGCGAGTGTCACTGCTGCCAGGGGTGAGGAGGATTGGGAAAAAGGGCAAGCTGAGCCCTAGATTCTTAGTATCTTTTGAGATCCTGGAGAGGATCGGGCAGGTAGCCTATAGATTGGCTTTGCCACCATCAATATCAGGGGTTCACGACGTATGCTTCGAAAGCACGTCTCAGATACAACTCATGTGTTGAGATATGAGGATTTGGAGTTACAGACAGATTTGTCGTATGAAGAGTGAACAGTTCAAGTCTTGGACAAGAAAGACAAAGTTTTGAGGAACAAGACGATTCCTCTAGCAAATGTATTGTGGAGGAATAGCAAGGTCAAGGAAGCGACTTGGGAGCTTGAGTCAGCTATGTAGGATCAATATCCTGAGTTATTCAGGTAAATTTCGAGGACGAAATTCCCAGTAGGAGGGGATAGTTGTAACGACCCAAAATCGCTAATAGGGTTTAGCGCCTTGATTAGCGTGTTGGTAGGGCATACTTGGTTTATCTGTGTGTTTAATTGGTTAAATGTGTGACTATGTGGCATGCATGATTAATATGATTATGTGAATATATTATATGCATGTGTTATGAGTATTAGAAATGCATGTGGGCCCTTTGCGGATTATAAGGGCATGTTTGTAATTTTGGCCCGTTAAGGGCATAAATGTGTATATATGTGATAAATGGTTGAGACCACATTATTACATGGATATATATTTTCATTATATGGCTCAAGACGGTCCTAGTGAGCGGATTAACGAAATAGTCACAACAGGGTTTAATACCCGGTTCGAGGGAGCCTATGGGTATTTTGGGAATTTTGAGAATATTTTGGGATTTATTGGATAATGAATAAGTATTTGGTAATTAATTGGACACGACTGGATTAATTGGTTAATAGTAGAAACACTTGAGGAATTAGCGGGAATTGGGGAAAATGACTAATTTACACTTAAGGGCAAGGAGGAGCTGAATTAGTCTAAGGGGCAATTTAGTCTTTTAGGGGTTAAAGGATATATTCTGTAAGACTCTAGGCAACAGACAGAACCTGCCTGAACATACTCTCCCTTTCCCTCTCACTCACGATCACTCTCTCTCTCTCCCTCTTCTTGTGCCTTGAAGCTGAAGGAACAACAGAAGGAAACTTAGAGACTTGAGCTGGGAACCTTGGTGGGAATTGAGATGGGATTAGTCAGAAAATCTCTGAGGATTAAAGCTTCAACTGAGGTAAGGATATTGTCATGTTTTTCTGCTAGGAATCTAGGTTAATAGGTTGAATTTGGCTAGGTTATAAGGGTGAGCTTGTCTAAGTTCTTGGTGATGGTTGATTGTTTGTTTGGAATGGTAAATTCAGTTGGGTTTTGAGTGTTTGTGAGCCTAAAATTATAATTGAGAGTCCTAGACTTGTTCCTGAAGTTGGCATGAATTTGGGAGTATGGTTAGATGGATTTTTGAGGTTGTGGTTAGGTAGAGTGCTGAAGAAACCGAGGGAATTCTGGGTTCGCAGGGGTGCGCTGCGACCCAGCTCATGGGCGCCGTGGCCCGTGTGCCTAGAATGCTCTAGGAGAGCTTGTTGACTTGAGGGTACGCCACGACCCTAGGGGAAATTCGTGGCCCGCCTCCCCCAGATGCATGAGATCATGCCTCTGACTTGAGGCGCACCGTGACCCTCAAAACCAGGTCGCGGCCTGCCTAGTCAACTTTGGCCTAGGATCGTTTTTATGCTTGGGGAGGCTCGGGGGTTCGAACCTAAGCGCTCAGGACGAATTCCACTTCCCGGTTTATTAGAATTCGAGGTCCAGGAGGCTAGTTTTTTTTTTACTAAACATTTATTTGAATTAGAAATTGAAGGTTACCCATTGTCCTTGTGACTAGGATTATCGCTAAGGCTCAGGGCTGAGGATCATGCTCGGGACCGTTCTTTATTCTTCGCTCGGGATTCAAGGTAAGAAAAAAATCACCCTTGTGGTTGTGAATAGGACAGAGGTTCCCATTGTTTAAGTATGTGTACTGTGTGATTATACGATTGTTATATATATGAGAATGAACGGCCTAAGAGTGCTGGGGCTGATGATAAGCATACTGAACGCAGCTCGGCCTAAGCGAGTCAGGGCCAGCTAGATAAATAGGGGGCTCGACCTAAGCATGACAACCCTGAACATTTGTGAAACTAGTTAAGATATGAACTTGAGATTATATGTGTACCATTGGTTAGTTTAACGCTTGTATTCTGTTATATAATTGAACTGGTTGTGTTAAGATTGATTGAATACTACTGTTGCTATATGTATTTGCTGTTTATGGTTTTCTTCCTGGGCCTTGGCTCACAGGTGCTATGTGGTGCAGGTAAAGGAAAAGGGAAAGTAGACCAACCATGAGTTGAAGAGCTCTAGGGGCGAAGTGTACATAGTCAGCTGCTCGTTCGCCACAGCCGAGGGAAAGTACAGGGACAAAGCCCTAAAAACTTGTATTTTTCCATTAGACTAGGTTTTGTTGTATTAGCTTTTGGGGATTGTAATTACCACATATATCATGTTCTTGGGATCCCATGTATCAAACATCTGTTTTAATGAAAATTAACAATTTATAATAAAAAAAATCTTTTAACCCTAACCTGATAGTTGACCCCAGGATCACATTATTGTTCAAATGACTTGATTAGCAAGTTTTGCCCTATTTTAAAATACATAGTGTAATGGTCTTGGTTATCCAGGGCGTTACACTCTAGATTTGGGCTAAACCTCCATGGACGACCTTATCTCAACGAGCAACCAGTGTGCGCAAAGGGTGAAGACGACTTCGTGGTTTTTTGACTTGGTGGAGGAGGTAGTGTGAGCGGGGGAAAGAGACCAACCTGGGTCTTTAGGATAGCGAAGGAGGCGCTCGCAGGCGAAAGATGAATGGCATGGAGCCCTAATTTCTTGTCCACCCAAATCTAAATTTATTGTTGTCTAGTTTTGATTAAAACCTACTAAGTATTACGAATATGATTTTGTTTGTCTAGTTTCCATTGTTGTCTAATCTGTGTAGGTGTTGTCTAATATGAGTATTATGGATCTGGGTTGCTCCCTCAACCTCTATCTCATCCGGTGCGTTGGTGGTTCTCCAAGAAGCACAGAAGGTTTGGGTTGTCGTTGCTGGAGAACTCCGGGCTTCTTCCACGATCTAGACTTTTTTTTTTCTTTTCCTTTTTTATTGTGAACTCCCATAGAATTCATAGAAAAAATGGTAGTGACTACATTTGAGAAGGCAATCTAAAAAAGAACCCAATTACATTTTTGTAAGTTTTGGGTTCTAGGATAGAAGCTGAATAGCGGGGCTATGAAGGACGAAAGATGAACAATTCTAGGTTCTATATCATTTTTAATTTAATAACATTTTATTTATATAATTTTATTCATTAATTCAAAAAATTGAGTGTATTTTGGTCATATTGAAAAATTATTTGACCAAAATCAGGCTCAGGGTATCATTTTGTTCCATTTTGCAAAATACATGGTCTATTTTGTCATTTAATAAAATAAGGGGTCGATCGAGTATTCAGACAAAACATAGAGGTCAAATTGATATTTTCCCTTAATTTAATTTAGAACATTATTAATCAAATCTATTTATATATATATTTATATAAAGGAAAACTCCAAGGAGGTGATGTGGTACTCTAAAATCTTTTGAAAGCACTCTATCTATATTTTTATTTTTTATTCTATTTTTTTTAATCAATACCTATTTAATTAATTTTCTAATAAAAGTAATAAATAAAAATAAAAAGATTATATATTTAGTTTAATAATTAATAATAATAAAGACGATAAGTATCATATATATAATTAATAGCTTTAAAATCTACTATAATTATTTTACATATTGTCAATTTTAATTCGTGTAACTATTTTTGTGAATGAACTATTTTCAAGCTATTTAATTATGATACAATCTATGTATCTATCTATTTTTTTGGAAGTGAATCACATTTATTGTATTAATAACTTCTATTATTGTTTTAAATAGATAACTCCTTATTCCTTTATCATATAATGTGGGTTACAAAATTATGCTTAAATAAATACATACTAATAATAATGATGATATGAATTAAAATTAAAAATATAATGTCAATTGTATAATGTACGTTCTTTTTATATTAGAAAAGAGGACTTCAAACTTGGGACATTGCAACGACCCAAAATCACTAATATGGCTTAAGGGTCTAGATTAGTGTGCCGGGATTGCATAATTGGTTTATGTGTAAATTTATTAATTTAATGCGTGGTGATTTGATAAGCATGCTTGTACGGTTATATGAATGTAAATGTGATTATATATAATATTTGTGAGAACCACGTTATTATGTGGGTAAATCTGTAGCATGCGACTTGAGGCGATCCTAGGGAGCTAGTTAGCGGGAAAGTCACAACGGGGCTTAATACTTGACTTGTGGAAAGTCAAGGGATATTTCAGGTATTGGATGGTCATTTAGGTTATCGGTTTATTGAAATAAATAATTGAAGATATATTTAAGGTTAGGAAGCTTAGGTGGGAATACTAGGGAAATTTATCATTTTACTCTCGAGGATGTTTCCGGCACCCCGAGCCTCGGGATTGACTTAATTGCTTAAGGATAGATGGATAAAACTTAGAAAGTAGTGGAAACATCCGACCCTTCCCTCTCTCTCTCCTTCTCTCTTATTCCCTCTCAAGGAAAATCACTGAAAACCAAGGAGAATTAGCTGGGAATCCAGTGATTAGAGTTGAGGATTAACACATTGGATGATAGGGAATCTAACTATAAACTAAGGTAAGCACTGAATTGCAGTTTTTGATCAGTTGATTATGAAGTTTTGGGGCTGAATTCTAAGAGTTATTAGGTTCTTAACTTCAAGGTTAAATTAAGGCAGCAAGCTTGGGAGTTAGCTCAGAATTTGCTTAGAGGAGTGGTTCTGCAGTGAGGGTAAGCTCGAATTTATGATTTAATGTTTGAATTCTAGTGTTTTCTTGACTGATTTTAGAGTTCTTGAGTGTGTGGGTTTCAGAAATCAAAGTGTTGTTTTGATGAGTTTTTAGATTAGGTTTCTGTTTGCTTAAGCTTCTGAAATCATGCATGAATGGTTGTGATAGTTGTGGTATATAATTGGGATGGTTTTTGATGGTTTTGAGTGAGGTTTGAGAGTTAAAATGGAGGTTTTTCTGGGTTCAAAGGGGTCGGGCCGCGACATAGTTCTTGATGAGTCGCGACCCTCTGAAGCTGATGGGTGTTGGAGATGGAGGGCGGGCTGTGGCATGGTCTAAGTAGGGCCGTGACCCGTGTCTGGTTCTGAGCTTGGATGGGCTCTATTTGGGGGCCATGCCGCGGCATGGGAGGCTTGAGCCGTGACCCTTAAGGAAATTAGGGGTTTTTGGATTTTAAGCTTGGGAATTTAACCTAGGGTGCTCGGGATTGAATCTACTACCGTGTTTGGTGGAATTCGATGTTCTAGAGACTAGAACCTTATTTAGAAGCCCTTTTACAATTATTAATGGTATCCCTTATCTGGTTGTGACTAGGTATAATCTAGGGGCTCGGGAAACAGATCGTGCTCAAGAGGCATCTCGCGTAACCAGTACATTTGGAAACTAAAGGTAAGAAACCTGCACCTGGTTGTGGATTTATAATGGGACTAAGGGTTCCCTATTTTGTATGCTTTGTGAAGGGTGGTATTATGCCATGTAAATAATAAACAAACGGCCTAAGAGTGCCGAAGTTTACACTAGTGCACAGGGCGCGGTTGGGCTACTGGTAGCCGAGGACAGCTTATTATGCACTGAGCTCGGTTTAAGCGAGCTGCAGTCAGTGGGGTAAAAAGAGGGTGCAACCTAAGTTGTCGACCATAATTATCATGTGATTTGATTATTATTATTGATTGGTGGATTTGTTATGCTGAATAGCTGAGTGTTGATTGGATGAATCTTTAGTTGTATCTACATGCTATGTGATTAATGTGGTATGTTAAGTGTATGATCATGTTTAAAGGAGGTTATTCAATTGTGATCATTGTTTGTTGCATAATGTTATGTTTTCTTGCTGGGCCTTGGCTCACGGGTGCTTCGTGGTGCAGGTAAAGGCAAAGGCAAGCTTGATCAACCCTTATTCGGAGAGCTGTGAGAGCAGAATGTACATGATTAGCTGCTCAGCCGCCACGGTTGAGAGGGAGACAGGAACATGAGAACCATAAACGTCTGTTTTGCCCTTAGAGTGGCTAATGGTTGTTTTGAACTCTGGAAATTTTGTAAACTGACTTTTGAATGGTATTCCTTTTTGGGATCCCATGTGTAAAAATGTTTAGTTATATGAAATGTATCTTTTGAGACCAAGATCCTTTAACCCTAGCACATTAATGGTTTTAGTGATACGTTTTTAATTAAATGACTTAATTAGCAAGTCATGCACTTTTATAAGTACACAGTGTTGCGGTCTTGGCTATCCAGGGCGTTACAACTTGGTATCAGAGCGTCCTAGGTTTAAGGGTTCCTGAAGTCCGGCTGGACATGTACATTCGCTGCTAGAGAGAAGCTTGATTCAGGGTTTGGTAATGTGTATATGTGCTTATATACTTGTATGCATGAAATGAATTATGAATGTTGTTATTTATTGGATTGATAGGAAGCATGAGATACTGATAGGGCCTGGCCCTTGACTGCTGTGTGAAAATATTGAGGCAAGCTTATTAGCATCGCTGTGCATGTAAATGAATTTTTGAATGATTAACTGCATATTGTGTATGGATGGATGTTTATGTCTTAGCTGTTGTGTGATAATGTTAGGGCATGCTTATTAGCAATGCCAGTGCATGTGGATAAATGCCTATATCTTGATTGTTTGTGATTGGTTATGTTCCTTTTGGTGGATTTTGGAGAATATTTTACCATGTCATCATGGTCTGATTGTCGAGTCGTTGATTGCAGATTGACTTTGATAGCTATGCGTCCAAGAAAATCTACGCGACTAGCCGACACTAGGTCTGGGACCGGAGGTGATGATCAGGGCCAGATTCCTCCGCCAGTCCCTGAGAATTGGCAGCAACTTATGGCAGATATGCAAGCACGACTACAGAGCCAAGATGAATAGATTCGTCTATTAGGACAGCAGGCACTAGCAGGGAGTGCTGCACCTATGGTGCCACTTATAGTGGCACCAGTTATTCAGCCAGCAGAGGTTGGGAACAGATGGGAGCCATTGTATGAGCGGTTCCGAAAGCAGCATCCCCCAACTTTTGAGGGAGGACTTGACCCACTGAAGGCCGAGCAGTGGATGACTATGATTACTACTATCCTGGACTTCATGAGGATAGAGGGACACGACTGAGTGGCCTGTGCCACATATATGCTGAGAGAGGATGCCCGCATTTGGTGGGAAGTGGCATCACAGACCAGGGATGTCATTGCTTTGAGTTGGGAAGGATTTAAAGACTTGTTCGGCCAAAAATACTACAATGTTGCAATCAAGGCAACAAAAGTTAATGAGTTCGTGGGATTGGTGCAGGGCAACATGTCAGTTACTGAGTATGCCCTAAAATTTGATAGCTGGCGAAATTTGCACTAGACCTTGTGCCTACAGATGTAGCCATGCAAGACAGGTTTATTCGAGGGCTGAATGCTATGATAGCCCGGGATGTTAGGATCACAACGGTACCTGGGGGAACAACTTATGCCCAGGCTGTTGAGAAGGCTCTTACCGCTGAGGAAGCGGAGAACAAGATTTGGAAGGAAAGTGCAGTGAGGCACGAGGGTCGTAGAATGGTGCCTCCTTATCTAGGTTAAGTAGGGGCAGAGGCCCCAGTGATTTCAAGAGAAAGACTCCTGACACTTCGACTGCTGCTGGTCCTGATAGGAGGGGTCGGGGAGGTCAGGGTGGCCGTCAGGGCGGCGATGAAGCATGACAGAGTTATCCAGAGTGCCCGAGATGTAGGAGAAGCCATTAGGGTGAATGTCGGGCCAAGGCTTGATATGTGTGTGGAATGGGGGGGCACCTCAACAAGGACTGCCCAACAGTGAAGAAAGGGGAAGCAGGAAAGGTGGATAGCTTGACTCCAGCTCGAGTGTTCACCTTGACACAGGCAGAGGCCGAGGCTAGTCCCTCGGTAGTGACAGGTCAGCTTTTCTAGCGTTGGCTCTCCTTTTACTGTATTGACTGACTCTGGTCCTACACATTCATTTGTTTCTAGTAAAGTGATTGATAAACTGTGTAGACCTAGTGAGTATCGGATTGCAGGGTTTGGGACTTTATTGCCTACAGGGGAATTGGTAGTTTCTAGGAGGTGGATTAGGGCACTGCAAGTGATGGTTGATAGTAGGGAGCTTTTGGTAGATCTGATCGAGTAAGATATGGAGGATTTTGATATGATCTTAGGAATGGACTGACTTGTCAGGTATGAGGCTACTATTGACTGCAGGAAGAAGATGGTGACTTTTGAGCCTGAGGGCGAGGACCCTTTTGTCTTCATGGGTGCAGTATGTGGACCCCGCGTACCCATGATATCTGCATTGAGAGCCAGAGACTTGTTATAGGGTGGATGTATAGGCTTTCTGGCTAGTGTGGTGGATATTACCAGGGTTTTCCCAATGGGGCCGGGAGAGACCAAGGGGGTTTGTGAGTTTTTGGATGTGTTTCCTGAGGAGCTACCAGGGTTACCGCCGCGCAGGGAGATTCAGTTTGTTATTGAGTTAGCACCGGGGACAGAACCAGTATCAAGAGCACCATATAGGATGGCACAAGCAGAGTTGAAGGAATTGAAGATACAGCTACAAGAACTTCTAGATTTGAGATTCATTAGGCCTAGCTACTCTCCAAGGGGCGCTCCAGTGTTGTTTGTTAAGAAGAAGGACGAGACTCTGAGAATGTGCATAGATTACAGGGAATTGAACAAGTTGACTATCAAGAATAAGTACCCTCTACCAAGGATTGATGACTTGTTCGATCAGCTGCAGGGAAAGATGGTGTCCTCAAAGATTGATCTTCGATCTAGTTATCACCAGATGAGGACCAAGGATGAGGACATACCGAAGACGGCCTTTCAAACATGGTATGGGCACTATGAGTTCTTGGTCATGTCTTTTGGTTTGACTAACGCCTTGGGAGCTTTCATGGATCTAATGAACAGGGTGTTCAAGGATTTCTTGGACTAGTTCATCAATGTCTTTATCGACGACATCTTAGTATACTCCCGTTCAGATGCATAGCACGAGCGACATCTTGAACAGGTTTTACAGAGGTTAAGGGAGCGTCATTTATATGGTAAGTTTAAGAAGTGTGAGTTTTGGTTGCAAAAGGTGACTTTTCTTGGGCATATAGTTGGCGCTGAAGGGATTAAGGTGGATCCGTCCAAAGTGGAAGCGGTGAGAGATTGGCCGAGGCCAAGGAACGCCTCAGAGGTGCGGAGCTTCCTCGGGTTAGCGGGTTACTACAGGCAGTTTGTAGAAGGATTTTTGAAGATTGCTTCACCAATGACAGAGGTTACACGGAAGAATCATAAATTTGTTTGGTCAGAGAAGTGTGATGACAGTTTCCAAGAATAAAAGTGACGACTTGGTACTGCACCTGTACTGAGTCTTCATTCAGAAGAAGGAAAGTTTGTGGTATACTGTGATGCATCAAGGATGGGTTTGGGCTGTGTGTTGATGCAAAATGAGAAAGTTATAGCTTATGCATCGCGGCAGCTGAAGGAGTATGAGCAGCGGTATCCTACTCATGATCTGGAACTAGTGGCATTGGTATTTGCACTGAAGGTGTGGCGACATTATCTGTATGGGGAGAAGTGCGATTATACACTGATCATAAGAGTTTGAACTATTTCTTCACCCAGAAGGATCTGAACATGAGACAGAGGTGTTGGTTGGAATTGGTTAAGGATTATGATTATGACATTCTTTACCACTCAAGGAAAGCCAATGTAGTGGCAGATGCATTGAGTCGGAGGGCCTCGGGGCAGTTATTTAGTTCTGTTTAGATCTCCAGGGAGTTAGCAGATGAGATGGCCAGGGCAAGGATAGAGTTGGTGGTGGGCCAGTTGGCCAATATTACCTTGCAGTCGACCCTGCTAGAGCGGATGAAGGAGGGTCAAATGGTAGATGCACAGTTACAAGAAGTTCAACAAAACGTCTTAGCGGGAGTAGTTAAGGATTATTCTGTTTGTGAGACTGGTATGCTTCGATATAAGGGGCAGATTTGTGTTCCGGAAGATAAAGGGATCATACGAGAAATACTGGATGAGTCTCACACTACGCCATACTCGCTTCATCCAGGTACCGCGAAGATGTATCAGGATCTACGGACATTGTATTGGTGGCCCGGGATGAAGAAGGATGTGGTAGAGTATGTGGCCAGATGTTTGACATCTCAGCAAGTGAAGGCTGAGCATTAGCGAGCAGCGGGATTGCTTCAGCCTTTGGGTATTCAGGAATTGAAATGGGAGGTCTACGCCGGACAGTGGGACTTCATGACTCGGTGTGGGTGATAGTGGACAGATACACCAAGTCAGCTCATTTTCTGCCAGTGAAGTCGACCTACACAGTGGAACAGTATGTAGAGTTGTATGTGAGAGAGATAGTTCATCTCCATGGATTTCCTAAGTCTATTGTATCTGATCGAGACCCTATCTTTACCTCCAAGTTCTAGGGAACTCTGGAGAGAGCGATGGGGACTCAGTTGAAATTTAGCACAGCTTTTCATCCTTAGACTAATGGACAGTCTGAGAGGACGATTTAGGTTTTGGAAGATATGCTTAGGGCGTGTGTGATTGACTTCGAGGGGTCTTGGAGTAAGTATCTCCCGTTGATTGAATTTTTGTATAACAACAATTATCAGTCCACGATTGGAGTGGCTCCTTAGGAGATGCTATATGGAAGGAAGTGTAGGTCGCCCATTCATTGGGATGAGATGGGTGAGAGAAAATATTTGGGGCCAGACATGGTTTAGAATACAAGTGAAGCTAGAATGCTTGCTTCGTAGAGTAGACAGAAAAGCTACGCTGACCCCAAGTGTAGAAACATGGAGTTCTAAGTTGGGGACCACATGTTTCTGCGAGTCTCACCACTGAGAGGGGTGAGGAGGTTTTGAGTAAAGGGCAAGCTAAGCCCTCGGTTTGTTGGACCTTTCGAGATTCTAGAAAGGATTGGACAGGTGGCTTACATGTTGGCCTTTCCACCGTCATTGTCGAGAGTTCATGACGTATTCCATGTCTCTATGTTGCGAAAGTACGTCTCAGATTCAACGCATGTACTGAAGTATGAGGACTTAGAATTGTAGACAGATTTTTCTTATGAGGAGCGACCGGTTCAGATTTTGGATCGGAAGGATAAAGTTCTACGGAATAAGACGATTTCGTTAGTTAAAGTATTGTGGAGAAATAGCGAGGTCGAGGAAGCGACCTGGGAGCTTGAGATGGTGATGCGGGATCAGTATCTCGAGCTATTCAGGTAAATTTTGAGGACAAAATTCTCAGTAGGAGGGAATAGTTGTAACGACCCAAAATCACTAATATGGCTTAAGGGTCTTGATTAGTGTGATGGGAGGGATAATTGGTTTATGTGTAAATTTATTAATTTAATGCATGATGATATGATAAGCATGCTTGTACGGTTCTATAAATGTAAATGTGATTATATGTTATATTTGTGAGAACCACGTTATTATGTGGGTAAATCTGCAGCATGCGACTTGAGGCGATCTTAGGGAGCTAGTTAGCAGGAAAGTCACAACGGGGCTTAATACTTGACTTGGGGCAAGTCAATGTATATTTCAGGTATTGGATGGTCATTAAGGTTATTGGGTTATGGAAATAAATAATTGGAGATATATTTGAGGTTAGGAAGCTTAGTTGGGAATACTGGGGAAATTTACCATTTTGTCCTCGGAGACGTTTCTGGCACCCCGAACCTCAGGATTGACTTAATTACTTCAGGATAGATGGATAAAACTTAGAAAGCAGTGGAAACATCAAGAACCGACCCTTCCCTCTCTCTCTCCTTCTCTCTTCTTCCCTTTCAAGGAAAATCACTGAAAACCAAGGAGAATTGGCTGGGAATCCAGTGATTAGAGCTGAGGATTTGGAGGATTAACACAGTGGATGATAGGGAATCTAACTAGAAACTAAGGTAAGCACATAATTACAGTTTTTGATCAGTTGATTATGAAGTTTTGGGGCTGAATTCTAAGAGTTCTTAGGTTCTTAACTTCAAGCTTGGGAATTAGCTCAGAAATTTCTTAGAGGAGTGGTTCTGTAGTGAGGGTAAGCTCGAATTTATGATTTAATGTTTGAATTCTAGTGTTTTCTTGACTGATTTTAGAGTTCTTGAGTGTGTGGGTTTCAGAAATCAAAGTGTTGTTTTGATGAGATTTTAGATTAGGTTTCTGTTGGCTTAAGCTTCTGAAATCATGCATGAATGGTTGTGATAGTTGTGGTATATAATTAGGATGGTTTTGAGTGAGGTTTGAGAGTTAAAATGGAGGTTTTTCTGGGTTCAAAGGGGTCGGGCCGCGACATAGTTCTTGGTGAGTCGCGACCCTCTGAAGCTGATGGGTGTTGGAGATGGAGGGCGGGCTGTGGCATGGTCTAAGTAGGGCCGCGACCCGTGTCTGGTTCTGAGCTTGGATGGGCTCTATTTGGGGGCCATGCCGCGGCATGGGAAGCTTGAGCCGTGACCCTTAAGGAAATTAGGGGTTTTTAGATTTTAAGCTTGGGAATTTAACCTAGGGTGCTCGGGATTGAATCTACTACCGTGTTTAGTGGAATTCGATGTTCTAGAGACTAGAACCTTATTTAGAAGCCCTTTTACAATTATTAATGGTATCCCTTATCTGGTTGTGACTAGGTATAATCTAGGGGCTCGGGAAACGGATCGTGCTCAAGAGGCATCTCGCGTAACCAGTACATTTGGAAACTAAAGGTAAGAAAACTGCACCTGGTTGTGGATTTATAATGGGACTAAGGGTTCCCTATTTTGTATGATTTGTGAAGGGTGGTATTATGCCATGTAAATAATAAACAAACGGCCTAAGAGTGCCGAAGTTTACACTAGTGCACAGGGCGCGGCTCGGCCACTGGTAGCTGAGGACAGCTTATTATGCACTGAGCTCGGTTTAAGCGGGTCGGAGTCAGTGGGGTAAACAGAGGGTGCGACCTAAGGTGTCGACCCTAATTATCATGTGATTTGATTGTTATTATTGATTGGTGGATTTGTTATGCTGAATAGCTGAGTGTTGATTGGCTGAATCTTTAGTTGTATCTACGTGCTATGTGATTAATGCGGTATGTTAAGTGTATGATCATGTTTAAAGGAGGTTATTCAATTGTTATCATTGTTTGTTGCATAATGTTATGTTTTCTTGATGGGCCTTGGCTCACGGGTGCTTCGTGGTGCAGGTAAAGGCAAAGGCAAGCTTGATCAACCCTTATTCGGAGAGCTTTGAGAGCAGAATGTACATGATTAGCTGCTCAGCCGCCACGGTTGAGAGGGAGACAGGAACATGAGAACCATAAACGTCTGTTTTGCCCTTAGAGTGGCTAATGGTTGTTTTGAACTCTGGAAATTTTGTAAACTGACTTTTGAACGCTGTTCCTTTTTGGGATCCCATGTGTAAAAATGTTTAATTATATGAAATGTATCTTTTGAGACCAAAATCCTTTAACCCTAGCACATTAATGGTTTCAGTGACACGTTTTTTAATTAAATGACTTGATTAGCAAGTCCTGCACCTTTATAAGTACACAGTGTAGCGGTCTTGGCTTTCCAGGGCGTTACAGTCATCCTCTATGAAAAGAAGTATAATACCATTAGACTATTCTTATAACTACAAAAATTATATAATGTTACTTGAATGATTTTGTAAATTAAAATTATTGTCTTTATTGCTTTTTTTAGCTATCACTTTTTTTATTAATAAATCTTTATTTTTTTCTTTCTTGCATTGGACATATGTCTGCTCGAAGAGCAGTTCCATTTCCTAGTATTTATATAAAGGAGAGTCCCAAGGGATGATGTGACACCCTAAAATTGTTTTAAAACACTGTTTCTATTTTATCTTTTTTTCACATTTTTTAATTCAACTTTTTCAAATTTATAATTTTTAATTAATAATTAAATAAAAAAACTAAAACATCTAAGGGAAAATATCAGTTTGGCCACGGTGTTTTACCAGAATAGTTGATCGGGCCCTATGTTTTGTTAAATTACAAAAAAGACCATGTGTTTTGTAAAATGGAACAATATGATACCCTGAGCCTGATTTTGGTAAAAAAAAAGTTCAATATGACTAAAATACCCTCATGCTTTTTAATTAATGAATTAAATTATATAAAGAAAATCATAATAATAAAATAGATACAAATTTAAAAATATTTAAAAAAATATATTTTTAATTACTCTCTCAAACACACACTCTCTCCTCTTTCTTCTCTTCAACTTCTCCTTTGTTCAGTCTTTCCCTAGCAGCCGACCCTAAATTCTTCTTCTTATTCTCGCTTGCATCAGCCATGGTCTTGGGGTCTAATGATGTGCGTGTCGACTGGAGGTGGGGAGCTTGTGGTCTAACGATGCGTGTGTGCTTCAGTTGGAGCTTGTATCCCGGTGCGAAGGGAGGTGCTTGGTGTGATAGGAAGAAAGATGCAAGTCGAGACACATGGTGCGATGGGAAGAAAGGAGCAAGTCGAGGCACCTAGTGCGATAGGAAGAAAGAAGCAAGTCGAGGCGCCTGGTGCAATGGGAAGAAGGAAGAGCTTATACCCAGATATTATACTTAGATTTGCGACAAATTTTTAGGTTTATTGTTGAAGGAGGAGCTTCGTTCTCAAAGGAGCTTTGGTCTGTTAACCAAATTTGCTTCGGAGCACCTTCAGATGCGAGCTAAGACGGCAGAGGCACAAGAAGATAGATAGAGAAAGGTAGTCGATTTGGTTTATCATCTTCTTCTCTTTTTTTCCTTGGTTTTTTGATTTGAAGATAAATTATTCTGGGTTTTAAGTTTTTGGTAGAAGTTGTTGTATAATACTGGTGCAGATCTAAGAAGTACATTTTTCTACTGCAGCCGTTTATTAATTGACAAATCTGGGTTTTATATGATTGATGAATTTGGGTTTTCTATGATGGATTTTGAATATAGGTTTTAAGGATGAACTTTAGAAGATATTTTATTTTAATTTTAGGTATTGAAGAGTTTGAAGAATGAACTCAAGAACATGCTTTATTTTGTTTTCAATCAGTGATCTCTAAAAATAAATTCAAGAACATGTTTTGTTTTGTTTTAATTATGTGTATTGAATATGTATATCACAATTAATTGAAGAGACTATCTTTAATTTTTTCTGTTTAAATATTTTTTAATCAGCTAATATATTTTTTAATTATTAATAAATTCATATTTAAAATAAGTTTGACCAAAATTAGGTCCAAGGTACCAGTTTAATCGTTTTTGTAAAACACATGGTCCGTTTTGTCATTTACCAAAATATATGGGCCGATCGAGTATTTAGGTAAAACACAGGGGTTAAAGTGGTATTTTTACAATATCTATTCATAAAAATTCATAATAGAAGAAAATTAATTTTAATAATAATAAATATACAATAATAATTTGATATATCTAACAACATACATAATTTTAATTTTAATTTTATTTATTTAAATGATATATAATTTGAATTCAAATCTGATTAAATATATAATTATGACAACTGTTTGATTGAATTATAAACATAAATATAATTATAAATATCTAATTATTAAATTCAGAATTTCTCGAACACCTACGCGAGGTTCGCTATACAATGAACACCATCATGAAAAAATAATTGTGGTCAAGACGCCATCACGTTTCTATATAAAATATATGTTGTACGAGTAACATTAAAAGAAATCCTTACTATACAATCTCTCAAAAATTATTTAAAAAAATATTTTTTTTAATTATTGCAAAAAAGTGCATGAAGCGCAATTATGTTTAATAATATTTATATAATGGAGAGCACCAAAGAGATGATGTGACACTCTAAAAACTCTTAAAACCACTCTATCTATTTTCTTTTTTTATCAAATTTTTTTTTATTCATTTTATAGATTATAATATAAATTAATTCTAATTCTACTTCTTAACTACTCAATCTTTAAAAATTACTAAAAGTAAATTTAATTTTAAAAAATGTACCATACACATTTAATATATATATACATGTTTGTTTTTGTATTTTTTTTTAAATGTAATAATTTTTTTTTCTATTTATTGCATTATTAACTTTTGAAATTTTTTACGTATAATTCGGTCACATCAAAGATTACTTAAGGGAATCTATATCAATATATATATATGTATATATCAAGAAGAGCACCAAAGAAATAACGTGACACTCTGAAAACTCTTCAAACCACTAGATCTATTTTCTTCTTTAATCTAATTTTTGTATTCATTTTATAGATTATAATAATAATAGTTAATTCTAATTCTACTTCTTAAATATTTAATCACTAAAAATTATTAAAAAATAAATTTAATTTAAAAAATGTACCATACACGTTTAAAAAATATATATGCTTTTTATTGTAGATTTTTTAAATGTCATATTTTATTTTATTTTTCTGTTTATTGCATTATTAACTTTTGTGAAATTTTACGTATAGTTCGGTCACATTAAAGATTACTTAGTGCAAAACGTTGAGGGAATCTATTTATCTATCTATATATATATATAAATGAGAGCACCAAAGAGATGTTGTGACAGTCTACAAACTCTTCAAACTACTCTATCTATTTTCTCCTTTAATCTAATATTTTTATTCATTTTATAGATTATAATAATAGTAATTAATTATAATTCTACTTCTTAACTACTTAGTCATTAAAAATTACTAAAAAATAATTTAATTTGAAAAAAAATGTATCATACACGTTTAAAATATATATATGTTTGTTATTGTAGTTTTTTTTTAAGGTAATATTTTATTTTGTTTTTTCAGTTTATTACATTATTAAATTTTGTAAAATTTTACGTATAGTTCGGTCACATAAAAGATTACTTAGTGGGGAAAGTTGAGGGAATATATATATATATATATGTTAATGCGGTTTTTGACCACCAGTGTATTAAGAAATAATAAGGTAGATTAATGCTTAATAAACCGTAATGAAAAATAAATGATTTCACTAAAAAACACAGAACTTTTATGTAGTTCAGTGGTTAAAATCCACCTAGTCCACGAGTCTATATTATTGCTGTTTTTCTCTCTATTTTGGCAGAGTTTCGGTATTATAGAATAATGATCCTCTTTCCTGTCCAATATTCCCAGTATTTATAAGGGAATTCCATGGTTAGGTTTGAGTAATCGCGGAGTCAATCACGCATTTATATAATTATTACATTTAATACAAATAATTCACATTTATATTGGGATATGATTTGATCACAAGGTAAATGTACTCCTAATATATGGGACATTAAATATGACAACCTGGTCATAAATATACGTATAAGGGATCCTGAGTCTTTGGGGATCCGCAGGTATGCAATATACTAGAACTACCACGAGTTGGATATCTCCTCCAAGCTCGTGCTTCGACAGCTGCATTAATATTCTGAGCTCGTGTCTGTAGCTCGGGTTAAACCCAGGACGCCTAACACCATGCGTGACCACATGAAACTGGAGTTGTCCACGTGGATAATAAGCAGATATCATTCCCTTGGTTATTTCTCCGCATATTTATTTTCCAGTTGTACCCGAGCTGAGTAAATGAACAAATGTTGAAATTAGGGTACAACATTTGCCCTCCCAAGCTTTTGCTCGTGTTTGACATCACTTTCTGACCTACACAGTAGAGGCGTTTAGACTTCTGTTACATAAAACCACGCCTGCCCACTACTTGAGTACTGGACACGTGGTGTATCGCAATTGGCATCTGTTTGGGTTTCGAGGACTACAATAATTGTCTTGTCACCTTTTTGCCGCAGTTTGGTCTATTTAATCTTAGCCCTTGGATCTCAAACTAACCCAATTGGATGGCCCAAATTAATTTACACAATTTACGTATAAATAGGATGGCCAAATTTCAAACTTTACCACCTTTTATTTAAAAAACTTCCTTTTCTGCAGTTCCAAGCCTCTCTTCTCTCCCAAAAATCCCAAAAAACTATCCATTGTGCCCAGTCACTCAGAAGCTTTCCAGGAGCTTCCCGTTGTCGAGTCTACATCTTATCGTCGACGAACACACTTCTTGTAAGTATCTCATTCTTTGGTTTGAAAGTTTTTTTTTTTGAGTGTGTGCATATCTCTAACCTGTTTTGTTCTTTTGAAATCTTCCCTAGCCCAGTATCGCAGCATAGCCCGTGCTAAGGCTAGAAATGATGAGCTTCGGGCCGAAATGAACGCAGCCCAAATGTCCCTGACTGCAACTCAAGAAGGCGAGCAGGCCGCCAAAGCTACCTTGGTGGCTGCTCAGAAGAATGAGCACGATGCCCAGGCTGCTCTTGCCTCGTCCAAAGAAAGTGAGCAGGCTGCAAAGACTGCTCTGTCTGCCTCCCAAGCTCAAACGGCACAACTTCAATCCCAGAATTGAACCCCTTCAGTTGTTGAACATAACCCTAAACTCTCAAGCTTTAATCCTTAAGCCTCAAATCCCCTTGCTTGCTTCAAAATCCCAACCGAGAGAGAGAAGAGAAAAAAACGACAGAGAGAGAAAGAGAACCCTCTGTTTTTCAGCCTTAAACCCTCTACATCCTTCTAACCTTAAGCATATCCAATGGTCAAAATGACCAAAATGCCCCTAGGGCCAAATTAAAACCGTCAAAGCCACCAAGGGCAAAAAATTCATTTCCCACCTATCCCATTAATCATAATTAACGTCCTCCGATTCCCAATATCCTCAAATAATTATTAAATCAAATCGCATTACCCGCTCATTCCCGGTAATGTACTAATCACCAATTTACCCCTAGCTCACCCCGAGCCCAGTAATTAATCCCGTTATGACCAAACTACTAACTTACATCCTAGGATCGTCTCATGCCGAATAGTTCAACCATATCCACATAATAATGTGGTCTCATCCATTATCACATACATGCAGATAAATATTCAATTGCGCTCTCAATGGCCAAAATTACGAAAATTCCCTTCTAATAAGAAGTGGGCCCACATGCATGCAATTATCATCATATAATAATATAACTCACATAATCATGCATGTAATCACATAATTGCACATAATATCACATAATTCCATAATTTATCATCCTGACCCCCTAATCAAGGCCCTAAGCCTTATTAGGAAATTGGGACGTTACACACGTTTCCTCAACATGGAAAGATGAAATACAGTGTACATTGCTGACAATACCAAAAGCTAAGGCCAATCCATAGGCAACCTGACCGATCCTATCCTGGATTTAAACAGTCCCATAAATCTAGGGCTCAACTTGCCCTTATTTCCTCACCCTTTTCCACGGTGATATTCTAAGGAAAATACAGTCTTCCACTTGGAACTCCATGTTCCTACATTTCATATCAACATAACTTTTCTATTTGCTCTGGGAAGCAAGCATTCAAGCTCTAACCTTTTCGATAGCCTCAATGGTCCCTGAACTACCTCAGGATCCAAATATAACATCTCACCCATCTCATCCCAGTGAATGGGCGATATACATTCCCTACCATGCAACATCTCATAAGGTGCCCCTCCAATAACTGGATAACTCTCTCTGATTTACCATCAGTTTGAGGATAATGAATTGTACTAGACTCCAACTGTATACTCATCGCCTTTTGTAACCTTCCCCAAGACTTAGAAGTAATAAAAAGGTCCCCATCTAATGAGATAGACCTTGAATTACATGAAGGCATAGTACCACTCTCACATAGAGGTCTGTATACTAATCAATTGTATTACTCGTCCTTACTGATAAAAGCGAATTGATTTTATATACTATTCCATAATGACCCGAACCAAATCATACTAACCCACTATCCTTCCATCTGGGCAACCCCACCGCGAAATCCATTGCGATGTTCTTTTACTTCTACTATGGACTACACAAAGGCTACAATGGCCTTAATGGTTTCTGATACTCTCTCTTGACCTGCTAACAGGTTAAGAACTTTGCCACGTATTCAATTACGTCCCTCTCCATCCCAGGCCACCAATATAAAGTTCTCAGATCCTGGTATATCTTTCATGATGCCTGGATGAAGAGAATAAGAGGGTAGTATAAGATTCATCCAGAATCTCCCATTTAATCCCAGTTTCCATCATATCCCAAGTCTAATCCCTATACCACAATAAACTCATACCTAACACTGCATAGTCCTTAGCTAATCCAGCTAAGACATTCCCCCCAATTTTTCCATCTGTGGTTCCCCTAATTGTTTTCCCTTTGATTCTCCCCACAAGAGTAAACTAAAACATAATGTTGACCAACTGGCCCACCAGTAACTCTGCTCTAGTTCTGGTCAGACCCTTCAACTAACATGTTGCTTGGGCAATCACCTTTCCTGTTAATGAGATACCAAGATACCCTACAAACTGGTTCTGATCAGTGAGAAGACTCAGAACTCTTCAACAAAGCACATGTAATATCCTGTCTGTCCAAGGAAACTCCTGCCCTCTGAGGCGTTCCTTGACCTAGGCAAACCTCCAACTGAGAGTATACTACAATACCGTTGATCAAGATGATCAAAAATCCAATTCATATGATCTTTGAATATTTTTATCAATCTAATCTCGTGCCCTAGACCTGGTTCCGTCCCTAGCACCAACCTAATCACCATTTATCTCTTTATATGAAGATAATCCTAAAAAATCCCCTGGAAATACATCCAGAAACTCATAGACTATTCCAGTCTGTCCCGTTCCCACTTGCACGACCTAAGTGGTATCCACCACACTAGCTAAGAGTCATATGCATCCTCCTGCAATAGGTCTCTAGCTCTAAATACAGATGTTATAAACATACAAGATTCATGAACAGTGCCAAAAAAATACAAGGGTTTCTCACCTGCAAACTCAAGGATTACTATCCTTTCCTTACAAGTTATCATTGCCCCATATTGGGCTAGCCAATCCATATCCATGATCATAGTGAAGTTGGTCATAAACAACTCTATCAAGTCAACTGATGAGTCCCTTCCACAATAATCTAACTCATCTTTTAAAATCACCAATGAAGTATCAAATTCTTATCACAACATAACCATGTAATCTGCATAACAAATCTATGCCTCTCTAGATGCAACAAGCAAAGAACAACATGATATCAAAACAAGTCAGCAAAATACATAATTTAGAACTAGAAAGCTGACCTGCCACCACTGGGGAACCAGCCCCAGTCTCAGTCTCTGACTATGACTGCATCAGAGCGAACTCTCGAGCTGGAGTCGAGCTGTCCGCCCCTATTTCTCATCTGTCCTTCGTCCTGGGAAATCCTTTATGAGGTGCCCAACCGTTCCACAAAAGAAACATGCTTTTGCTCGACATTCCTTTAGATGATGTCTCTTGCACCGAGTGCATTTTGGGTAAGAATTCCAATTTTCTTTCTTGCCCCGATGACGTACTGCAGGACTTCAGAACCCCTTTCCTAAACCAGAGTTACTGGATACATTGCTAACTCTTCTTTCCTGATCACTGGGATCTCCGCCCCTTTCTGATCCAACCAATGGAGGCATCACTACTTGAGCGCTACGCTCTCTAGCACTCTCCTTCATAATCTCATTTCCTGTGCTCTCAATAGCAAGAGCCATCCCTACCACCTGAACATAGGTAGAGATTTTATGTATTGGGGCGACTCTAATGCCCTGAGCTACTTTGGGATTCAATCCCTGAATAAACCTTTCCTTTTGAGATATATCCGTGGGTACCATATCAAAAGCAAACTTGGCCAACCCATTGAATTTGTTAACATACTCAGTTACTGTTGTATTTCCCTGAACGAGGTTCAGAAACTCATTCATCTTAGCAGTCTTGGTAGCATTACAATAACATCTTTCATTAAACAATTGCCTATATTATTTCCAGACCATCACAATTGTATCTCGTGTCTGGGATACTACTTCCCACCATGTCCGGGAATCATCCCACAATGCATATGTAGCACAGATCACCCTATCATGACCTACCACCCCCATACTATAAAGAATAGAACTGACCATGCCCATCCATTGCTCAGCTCTGAATGGATCTAGGCCTCCCTCAAAAACTGGAGGGTAATATTCCTATAATCTTCCACAAATAAATTCCCGCTTGTTCTCAACCCTAGGCTGAGCCAATACTAGTACCACTCTTGGCATAGCAAAGGAAGAGGTGTTCCCTGACAGAACCTGCTACTATTTTAAAAACCTGATCTCTTCCTCTTGCCTCTGCAATCTTAATTACATATCTGTAAACACCTACTGCAAATTGTGAGGGGCAGGTGAAAAACTCAGGCCCTGCCTGTAATTCCCAACCTCAGAATAACTACCTCCAGGCCTCATTAATTGCCTTGGATACATACCTTCTCATTGAATCTGCAGTCAATAACTTGACCCATTAAACATGATGAGCATATTCAAAAGCTTTCCCCACTAGAACAATCTTATCACACCACATTCACAACCCACTGCAGTGCTAAAAACATGCCCATGGCATTCATACATCAATCATAATCCCTGCTCTTCCAACATACATACCATGCTTTCAACTCCATCATGCAAATAACACATTTATATATTCACTGAGCAGGTAATCATATCCATAATCAAGGGCAAAGCCCTAACAGAATCTCAAGCTCCCTAATAACATGTACAGGTAAAGCATTTACCTACTATTTAAGCAATTAATCACATAACCACATAAATAGTTACCATACCCTGAGTGAAGCTTGTCTTTAGGACAAGTGTAAATGCCTAGCTTATTTACAGGAATCCTTAACCTTGGCTCGCTCTGATACCAAGTTGTAACGCCCTACTACCCAGGGACTGTTACGCTGTGCATTTTGAACATTGATAAACTTGCTAAATGAGTCATTTGGCCATAATCGTGTAACTAAATGTGATCAACAGTTTAGGGTTAAAATTTTTGGTCAAAGATACAACGTTTCACTAAAACGTTTGCTGTATATATTGGGATCCCAAAATATATTTTAAAGGTTAATTACAATAAAATATTTACAACCAGCCGACCTAAGCGGCAAAATAGGGTATAATCCTAGTTCCTCTTTAAACCCTTGGTCGTGGTGGTCGAGCAAATGCATATGTACTCATCGTCACCTAAGCTTTCCAACTCAAGGATGGTCTAGCTTTCTTTTGTCTTTACCTGCACCACATAGCAGTCGTGAGCCGAGGCTCAGCAAGAAAACTTATTACTGCATGGATACAAGATAAATAAATCATTCTGGGGCTTGCAGCCCTAATCAAATAGGTGACAAATGAGTCACACCCTGGGTAGGTGACTAATGAGTCACTCTCTAGATAGGTGACTAATGAGTCACACTCTGTATAGGTGACTAATGAGTCACACTATGGGGCTCTGCACCCTAAGCCACATGACATTTCAGTCACCTGAGCCTTTTTGGCCATGGCTCCAAGTAACTAGCCTTTAGACTAGACAAGCACTTTAGTTTTCTTCGACCTTTAGGTCGGTCAAGAATTTCATGCTCATGTTGATTAGATCTAATCATTTCGGCCTGCTTTAAAAATGCTAATACCACTCTTGACTCATAAGCCAATACCATACGACCAGCGCTCAGTACTACCGCTGATCTCGACTGATAAGTCATAGCTTCACACCAATACTAAACACCAATGTCGCTCCCTGACTAATAAGTCAGTGCCATTCACAAGTAAGCAAAGCTACTATGCATTTACAATGCAACCAATGTCCACAAATAGAGCATTCAACATGCCTCATCAACATTCACCAGCATAATTATAATCATGCACATTCAAACATCCAGTTATAAGACATACTGCATGCTTAACCAATAATCACAAGCATAATCATAATCATGCACAATTACAGAGGCTCATGCTCTAGTCAATTCCATATTCAACATTTATGCCATGCCATATCCATATGTATCATATGCATCATATGTATCACATACTGGGTGCAGTTTTCTTACCTTAGACTTAAGCGTAAAATAAATGAAGAAAGACCCTTGAGAACGATCCTGTCCTTAGGTCCCTTAGCGGTCACCTAATCATAACCAAATATAAAATCCCATCAATAAAATGAGTAATAAAAGGTTCATGGCTTAAAATCCAACTCCCGAGACCACGAATCCTACAAAAATGGTTACTAGATTCGGTCCCAAGCCTTGATAATCGGAAACCAGCACTTAAAACCTATTAAAACCCAACCTGGCATAAGGAAGAAAGGCGGGTCGCGACCTGTCCCCATGGGCCACGTCGCACCCCCAAGTCAGAGAGGTCTCCTGCCTAGGTGCCAGGAGCGGGCCGCGACTTGACCCTGTGGGTCGCATAGCGCCTGCTTGATAGAGCCTAGGGGAGGCTCTTGAACACCTTCAAGTCGCGACTTGCATGAACTCAGTCGCGACTTGACCCCAAGAACCCAGCTCCCCTGCATCTTTCTCAATCTAAACCTCAACCAAAACTCATCAAACCAATCCCAACATCACAATTATTCATCACCACAACCTTATCGCCATTCAAACAACAAAACCCAAGCTTAATACCACTTGAAACAACAACAAATATCTACCCCTAAGATCATAATCTCAAGCTTACAAACTATCTAAAAAATAGAGTAAAAACTCATAAATTAACCTGAAAATCCTTTCCTCAATCCCAGAATTGAACCCCTTTAGTTGTTGAAGATAACCCTAAACTCTCAAGCTTTAATCCTTAAGCCTCAAATCCCCTTGCTTGCTTCAAAATCCCAACCGAGAGAGAGAAGAGAAGAAATCGACAGAGAGAGAAAGAGAACCCTCTGTTTTTCAGCTCTAAACCCTCTACAACCTTATAACCTTAAGCATATTCAATGGTCAAAATGACCAAAATGCCCATAGGGCCAAATTAAGACCTTCAAAGACACCAAGGGCAAAACAGTCATTTCCCACCTATCCCGTTAATCATAATTAACGTCCTCCAATTCCCATTATTCCCAATATCCTAAAATAATTATTAAATCAAATACCCGCTTATTCCCGGTAATGTGCTAAACATCAATTTACCCCTAGGCTCACCCCGAGCCTAGTAATTAATCCCGTTATGACCAAACCGCTAACTTACATCCTAGGATCGTCTTATGCCGAATAGTTCTTCCATATCCACATAATAATGTGGTCTCATCCATTATCACATACATGCACATAAATATTCAATTACGCTTTCAGTGGAAAAAATTACGAAAATGCCCTTCTAATAAGATGTGGGCCCACATGCATGTAATCACATAATTGCACATAATATCACATAATTCCATAATTTTCCATCTTGGCCCCTTAATTAAGGCCCTAAGCCTTATTAAGAAATGTGGTACGTTACATTGTCTTTCAAACCTTTTAGAGGCTACTAATGCCTTATTTGCAGTCGTGAATGGCTAAATGGCCCATTTAAGCATTCTGAAGTGTTCTAGAGCATTTTTCCTTAATCTGTGTCTTCGGCCGGAATCTGTTAAATTTCCTGATTTCGACGATGTTCCTCATCTTCGATGGTGTTAATCTTTTCCGGTGGTGTCTCTGGTGTCAAGTACTTGGCTCCGAGGACAGCCTAATGTCATTAGTCTATTTATTTCTCCTTTCCTGAGCAGTTGTCTTAGGGGCTCTCGCTTTGGCCCAACTATTAGGAAACTTATACATGATCTTTATTTATTTTCATGTAGATCTAATATTAATCAAATTAATATGAGATAACCTAGAATGTGTTTCTAAAATTGAATTCAAAGAGAAACAATGATAAGAATACTTACATTATACACATCAGAATGAATGAGTCCTTTCTTCAGTTGCTCTAACCCTTGTATCCTTTCTGTCGCAGTGTATTACCAATCACCTAGACTAGAGTGGGCAATTCTCAACACATGAGATAGATATAGAGAGAAGAAGAGAAAAGAATAATAAGGCGTAGAAAATGACTTATGTTTAGAGAGAATCTAAAACGTATCAGAAATTTGTGTCTTTCATCTTTTGACTTGTGTTTTCAACTCTCTCTTAAAATTCCTTTTATAGACTCATTTAGGTCATTTATTTATTAAAAAATCAATAAAATAATAGTCAATTAACAGCCCTAGGTCGAAATTATCATGGGCTTTAGGCCCGTGAAATTTTCCATTTGATTATAAGCCTGTTGGACTTAAAATCAATGCCTATATTATTTTCTATTGATTTAATTAATTAAATAATTATTTAAATCCTTTATCAAATTAATTTTTTATAATTTGAACCTTGATTTAAACTTATTTATTAATTTAGATACCAATTTATCTTAAATAATAAATCTGCTCTAATTTCTCTTTTCTTCTCTAAAATGTATAACTCTGTGAAACTATCCAAAATTGACGTTGTCAACTTTGATAATTATAATTGATAAGTAAATGAATTAATTGAGGCTATCTATATGATTTTATCCAAGGTACAGTGGGGACCACGGGCCTATGAAATCAAGCTCCAATAAGTTATCATAAAACTAACAAATAAATTTACTAACTTGTTAATTCCTCGTGACTCCACTAAAGACTCAGAATTGCACTTGAATTCATAGAACACTCTATAACTAATATATATACGCTATTAATTATCCATTGTTACAACCATAATTGTCACTGAATCCTCTATAGACGGTCTACAATGAGATGGGGCTAAAATACCACTTTATCCTTAAAACACTTAGTTCCTTGTAAATGATATTTCAGTAAACTAATATTAATTACTGAAATGAGATCTCTATCATTTAGCATCTTGAACCAAACTAAAAGGAAACCATCGTTTCACTTCTTCAACAAAAGTTATAGATGTTCATATCTATGATTAACACTCCCACTCAATTATACTATTGAGTTCCCAAGATGTATGTATGGGCTAGTCCGTAGGGTAAGCTGGTAATGAACAAGTCAAAGAACTCAAATAATACAATCAGTTAGAATACTAACCACTCAGAATTAAGATTGAATTGACCTATTGTCAACTATATGATACGACTAGAATAGATAATAATGGTATGTTTACTTATCATATCAACTGACAATATCGGTCCAGTCCGATGTAACAAATACATCCGATCTTATCTACTTTGCTAATGTTCTGGAAATAACATAACACTGCAATGTGTAAGTAGATCATATCTTAGATTGGCAAGTGAGTGAAAATCTTGTGCACTGACTAATCTTAGGACTAACTTATTTTGAACATATAATCATATTTATATTCTACTGTGATTACGTTACTATAAATATGATTAGCTATATGCTCGGGATTTAATAGAAGTTTATATTAACCAAATAATCATGAAAATAAAACATGTGAGAAAAGTGATTGACCAAGTCAAAAAATTATTTCTATTCTTTTATTAATAATAAATGATATTACAAAGTAATTGGGTTTTAATTAGGGCATAAAACCCCAACACCAACTTCCTCTGGGTCAAGGTGCTAACTGCTTGATGTTTGTTTTCAGATGTCTGAGGAGCTTCATCAGCTCATCCAACAAGAGTTCTACACATTTGACAACAAGATCCTACAGATGGCCCGAAAAGCATAACAACGACCCAAGAAGGGGAACAAGTGGTTAGTGGCAGTCAAACTCTTATCGTATGGGAGAGCTCGGAGGCGCCCTATAACGCTCTGGATAACAAAGACCATTACACTGTGTGTTTAAAATGGTGCTTAACTTGCTAAGCAAGTCATTTGAACTCAAATGTGTAACTAAAGAATAAGTCAAGGTCGAGTATTAAAGATTTGGTCAACAAAATGGTTATTTTTCCTTAAAATATTAAGTTTACACACGGGATCCCAAAATCAGTTTACAAACTTGTAAAAGACAAATAGAATACAACTTAGACATCTTAAGCGACATAACAGGGTTTAACCTTTGTTCCTTCCAAGTTATCTCGACAGTGGCGATCGAACAGGATGCATATGTACACACCACCCCTCAAGCTCTCCAACTCATGGCTAGTCCAGCTATCCCTTTCCCTTACCTGCACCACGTAGCACCCGTGAGCCAAGGCTCAGCTCGAAAACTTAAACCAACATGCACACTAGGCAACATCATAAAAGAAGTAACCATAAATCATCAAATTCAATTAACAATAGAATATAAACAACCAACCAACAATAATATTCAACTCAGTCAAATATGTAAACCAAACTCATCAATCAATAAAAAAATGATTTGTGTGAAATATACTACTTTTTATGGTATAGCATCCAGGCCCAGTGCCCTTAGGTCGAGTCCTCTGGTCTCTTAGCTGACCCCGACACCCTTAGGCCAGGATGCATTTCACACGCCTGCTATCAACCTCCAGCACCCTTAGGCCGGCCTGCAAACAGATATAATCACAAATGCACAATGCAGAGCAAGTAATCAATGGTAGCGTATATAAGCATGCCAATTTAGATATTCTCAAATACATATATGTTCATATTCATAATATATTCATATAAGGGGTTTAAGCCCCATTCACAACTTAGGTGCAGTTTTCTTACCTCAACTCCTGAGCAGCTAGCATATGACAGCCCTGAGCACAATCCCTAATCCTGAGCCCTTGCGGTATAACCTAGTCACAATGCAATAACGGATAACCATTAAAATCCTAAAACAATTAAAAGCTTTGGGATAATATACAAGTCTCCGGGACCTCGAATTCTACTAAACTAGGTAGTAGAATTCATCCCAAGAGCTTAGGTCAATGTTCCCGTCATTAAAACATGAAGTCGCCTAAAAATGGCCAGGCGGGCCGTGACTTGCCCCTATGGGTCGCACCCCGCCTCCCATGTTAGAGAGCCCCTTGACCAAAACCAGGATGCGGGACATGACTTGCCTTAGAGAGTCGCAACGTGCCTCCAAAACAGAAGCCCTTACTTGGCCTGGGTTCACCTTGGTCGCGGCGCCCCAAGAAGAGGGTTGCGACTTGACCCTACGAACCAAGGATTTTCCTGTTTTTCCTCTACTAAAAATCCATCAAAACTTCTAAAATAAATTCTAGAACTATAATTTAATCCGCAACATAACATCAATATGATACCAGCAATAATACCCCAGCTAAACACACTCAAACTTCCATCCAAACTCAAGTTCATAATCTTAAATCTTAAAGCTTAGAACAACCACAAAAAAAAATATATATATATATATAGAGCACCATTGAAATGACAATTAAAACTCACCTTAGCTGTGAATTACTCCCCCTAGCTGCAGCTAACCAACTTCTAGGCCTCAAGGCTTCAATTCCCCAAGCCTTCAGCTACCAAATCCCCTTAGCTTCCTCAAAAATTTGACCAAATTGAGAGAGAAAAAGTAGTTGGGTGAGAATGGATGAATGAGTGTTCTGGTTTCAAAAGGATTCTAAGCTATTAAGTTTATCCTCTAGCTAAATGACCACCATACCCCTTCCTTACAATCTCCCATCAAAGCCCCTCAAGGGAAAAATAGTCTTTGTGCCCCATTTCCCACTAATCCTCCAATAGTCCTATAAATTCTTAATTAATCTCAACATACCCAATTAATCACCAAATAATTGAACGTTAACCAATAAATCCTAAGCATGCACTAAGTTCCCAAAATACACCTAGGCTCTCCCCGAGCTGGGTATTGGACTCTGTTGTGACTATTCCACTAACCTGCTCACTAGGATCGCCTCGAGCCGAATATTGCAAATATATCCACATAATAATTTGGTCTCAATCATTTAACACACATAATCGCATTTATGCCTTCAACGGGCCAAAATTACAAGTATGCCCTTATAAACAAGAATGCCCCCACATGCATATTTAATACTTATAAACATGCATATAAATATATTCATATTATCATATAAATCATGCATGCCATGTAGTCACGCATTTAATCAATTAATTCAACATTTATATCCTATTATGCCCTCCAGGCATTGTAGTCTAGGCACTTAGCCTTAATAGTAAATTCTGGTCGTTACACGGCCGTGGTGAGACCTCGCAGAACTAGCTTCTCAGAGGAAGAGGCCAACGCCGGTCCGATGCTGTCAGATACCCCATATCCTGCCATAGGATTCGAAGTAGAAGACATTCCGAGTAAGCTACCACATCAGGGTGCCTTGGCTAAAATATTCACCAACTACGGGGTAGATGACAGTGAAATATTAGTGCGCCTGGCTCGGGAGGATGGGAGGGTGCACGAAAGTATTCACGGGCTCGGGCCCTGGAGTGCCTCACATCTCCAAGCAGATGCAGCCCTGTCGCTGCATCAATACTATGTCGACTTCCTCAAATTTGTCAGCATAGATATCTTCGAATGGCTATCAGCTACTGGCCGAGCTCTACATTCTATACAAGATCAAGAACTGGCCCACTCTGTCCCCTGCCAAAATAATGTGTATCTACAGTTTTCAGCAATGCTCAAAGAAGGGGGAAAAGGGGGATATTATACTCTGATGAAACACACGAGCCACGGAGAGGCTATAAAGCTTCGTACAGCAACGAGAACCACACTCGGGCTTAAAAATATAAATTATTTTGGGCGGACGGTTTCCTAATGAGAACTAATCCCACTATACTCCTGGACTTCACCATCGTTGGTAAGTATTGCTCTTGCGTAAGTTAGCATGATGGTACTTAGCTCGCTACTTATCTCTGTACACGTTGTCCTAATCAGGTCTATATCGCAGTGCCCCTTTTGTTGATTCCTTCGACAAAAGGCTTCTGGCGATAGGCTCTCTCCACAACAAGGAACTAGAACTCCCCCTCCTCGTCACCAATGCTCGTCTTCAACGATATGGGTTGCTGCAGGTGGGGTAAAGCATAAATGCGGTAGTCCTAACCAAGTTTTGGCACTTGAAGAGATCTCAGATGGAAGCGAGGCTACATACATATTTTATGGCGGCCAAGGCGCAACAACAATACCAACAGCGTCTTCGCGAGGAGCACGCAGAGAACGTTCTTGCTATTAAAGCAGTCGTTGAGGTGAAAGAAGACGAAGAGCTTGAGGCAGGGCTCAAAGCGAGGATCAAATTTTCCTCAATGCTTCAAGGCAAATCTCCGATCATTCTTCACTATGCTAGGCGTGTAGGGGAGGGAACTAGTCCCGACCATATCTTGCTTTCTCCATCCCTTCTCGAATGTGGCCAAGTTTCAAAGTGTTGCCAGTCCGTAGAAGAGTACCAAGATTACCAGGACCTCATCGACGCATTTCTCCACAACCCGAAGAGAAAAAGGCACCCTCATGGATTCGTGCCTCTTGATGAGTCGACGACCATGCATGCCTCTTGGTTTTGTCAGTACGCAACCAATTTAACACAGGAGATGGGTCATCTTGTACGCGAATTTGCTAGTACCGTCCTCCATTCTGAGGAGCATGATCGTGGTAAGGCTCCCGAGAAGTTTTATCTTTCTTTTCTGCACGTATTATTCTGTTGTGGTTTTACTTTCATTTATCGGGACTAACCAGGGTGTTCCCTTTGTGCAGACAGTATGGGCCTTTCTGACTTGGTGCGTTCGAAACGTCAAAGGGTGTCGGGCCCTTCTGAGATCGACCACCCAACGGCCCCGACAGCGGTGTCCGCACCCTCTTCGACTATTCCAACACCCCCAGCTGCTGCTCCAACGACCCTTACCCCGAGCGCGATAGTCGCCGGTGAGGTTATAGACCTTGAGGCTTCCTCTTCCCGAGATGAGGGATTCTCTAAGAAAGGAAAATAATTCCCTTTCCATTCCCCTCAAGCCAAGGATCCCCGGTTGGTCATCTTTCTAGAATACTACGATGAAGATGGCTCGGGTCTGCCCATGGAGGTCACCGACTACTAAAATGCTTGCATTAGTGAAGGCACCGAGAATGTCTGAATATTGACCAAATTTCTCCATGAAGACTATCGAAGGAACCTATCTCTGCTCCTCATCATGAATCTCTCCTCATGGGGAGAATAGGAGATAAGGCCTTACCACTCGGCACAGAACTCCTGCAGGGAATAACGACATCCTTATGCGAGATGATTACTGCAGCTTCACCCGTTGCGGCGGTGACAATGAGGTGGCACTGGTGGAAACTAGCTATCATGCTTCCACTAGAGTAAGTCTTGATTTCTGTTCAAGTTCGATGAATATCTTGTCTTTTTGGCTGACTCATCATTATGAATTTACAGGTTGTGGCCTTATATCAACGAATTGGGGACTTGGCGCTGAGGTGGTCCCTCGAGCTGAGGAAGGCTCAGGAGGAGTTGGTTCGCGTCCAGTAGAGCTTGCTCAAACAAAGAAGACTGCAGTCTCCCTGGAGGAACATTCGCGGCTTTAGAAAGAGGTGGAGGACACCAAGGCCTACGTCCGAGAAGTGGAGGACCAACTGGTCACAGAGAGGTCGAAGTTGTCTACCTTGGAAGAAACATCCTCCATGTTGTTCGAAAATGCCTCAGTCCGCACACGGACCGTGGAGGAGGAACTGGCTTGAGTCTGGGAGGGTTTTTGGTTGAGCCGAGTGGAACATAAAGCCCTCAACGTGATGGCTGAGGACATGCTATTCGTTGCGTGGAAGAGCAACAAAGACATGGACCTCTCATTCACAGAGGATCCTAACATGAGGACTAAACTCGAGGCACGCCTCGAGGTGGACACTGCCCGTGCAGCTCAAGAGAGAGAGGCCTCGACAGCATCCTGGGCTCTCGAGGACAACTTGGTGGTCGAACTGGTGACAGAGGTGCCATTAGGTGAAGGCCCCTAGTAATTTTACTTTGTTCAGCCTTTTTCTTTTTAAATTGAATATGCATGTGTGCCATAGTTTTTAGGGGTATAGAAAATCAATGTTCAGCCCCCGAGCACACTTGTAATTATTTTCCCATTTAACTATGCGTCTTTCCTTTTCTTTTGATTTGGTTCTCTAAATTTAGCATAACTTAATAACCACGAGAATAAGCACTCAAACCACCTTAGACACTTGGTTCTAAATATTCAATGTAACACGAATGTCATGAGAACAAGAACTGAAGTCGTTTAATACACTTGGTTCTATAAATTCAACGTAACACGAATGTCACAAGAACAAGAACTCAAATCGTTTTATACACTTGGTTCTATAAATTCAACGTAACATGAATGTCATGAGAACAAGAACTGAAGTCATTTCATACACTTAGTTCTATAAGTTCAACGTAACATGAATGTCACGAGAATAAGAACTCAAACTGTTTAATACACTTGGTTCTATAAATTCAACGTAACATGAATGTCATGAGAACAAGAACTGAAGTCGTTTCATACACTTGGTTCTATAAATTCAACGTAACACGAATGTCACGAGAACAAGAACTCAAACTGTATTATACACTTGGTTCTATAAATTCAATGTAAAATGGCACGAGAACAAGAAATCAAGCCATTTTATACACTTGGTTCTATAAATTCAACGTAACACGAATGTCACGGGAACAAGAACTCATGTCGTTTTAAACACTTGTTTTTATAAATTCAACGTAACACAACTGTCATGAGAACAAGAACTCAAACCATCTTAAAACATCTGGTTCTATAAATTCAACGTAACACAAATGTCACGAGAACAAGAACTCAAACCATTTTATATACTTGGTTCTATAAATTCAACGTAACACGAATATCACGAGAACAAGAACTTAAGCCATTTTAAACACTTGGTTCTATAAATTCAACGTAACACGAATGTCACGAGAACAAGAACTCAAGTCGTTTTAAACACTCGAGCCGTTTTATGTGTTTGGTCCATTATAGGCTCATAGTCCTAGAAGTAACTTTGACGTGAAATTTACCATTGGTCCTAGCTCGGCGTCCTATGCCTCTAGAATCCAAAGATTCGGGCTTTTAGGGGTCCTAGCATGTGAAACCGCCTGCCCCCGAGTATGCACAACTCAGGAGATTGGCCGAGGGTTTCAAAACTTCTTTTCGAGTGCATATCCTGTCACTTTTAGACCATCTCTCACCTCCTCAGGAGGTGATGTTAACAAGGTGCCTAAGCATGGGCGGCCTGGGCATCTGCCCATCTCTCACAAATTAGGATTTGGTTATTACTCTCCAGGCGCATGCTATCCTCGGGAGGTAACCTGAGTTCTTAAGTCTACGTTATATTGGGTTTTCTAGAGGCCACCATTAAGCAAAAGGTTAATCAGATGTGCCTGGAAGTAGGGTCTTAGCTTTTGAGAGGCCACCATTAAGCAAAAGGTTAACTTCTCCATCAATGGGTACCTAGACTCTGCCCCAATGAGTCTTTTGCTAACATAATAGACAGGGTGTTGAACACGACTTTCTTCCCTTAACAATGCGACATTGATGGCATCTTTCGAGACAACCATGTAGAGCAGGAGAGGCTCTCTGTCTCCTTGCTTGGACATAATTGGAGGGTTTTCCATGTGCGCTTTGAGCTGTTGGAATGCATGTTCGCACTTTTCCGTCCATTCAAACCTCTGACTCCCTCAGAGAACATTGAAGAAAGGGATGCACTTGTCCATTTCCTTTGAGACAAAACGACTCAAAGATACGACCCTCCTTAATGAGCTTTGAACATCTTTATGTTTCCAGGGAGATGGCATCTCGATTAGGGCCTTGATCTTCTTGGGGTTCACCTCAATTCCCCGAGCACTATGATGAAGCCTAGGAACTTGCCGGAGGCAACCCCGAATTTGCACTTTTGGGGGTTTAGCATCATCCCAAACCAGCGTAGCACCATGAATATCTCAGTCAAGTCACGCACATGGTCAGGGGTGGTGCTGGACTTGACCACCATATCGTCCACATAGACCTCAATGTTTTGCCCCAATTGGTTCTTGAACATCTTGTTAACCAGCCTCTGGTAGGTGGCGCCAACATTTTTTAGCCCGAAAGGCATCACAATGTAACAATAGACACCCTTATCGGTTCAAAAGCTAGTGTGCTCCTAATTGGCGACGTGCATGGATATTTAATTATAGCCCGAGTAAGCATCCATAAAAGACTGCAACTCGTAAACAGAGGTGGCGTCAACCACTTGGTCTATCTTGGGGAGCAATAAGCAGCCCTTTGGACAAGCCTTGCTAAGGTCTGAGAAATCTATACATATCCTCCAAGTGTCATTCGGCTTTGGCACAATAACAGAATTGGATAGCCATCTGAGGTATTGGGCTTCTCGTTGGAGAGGAGCTTGTCCACTTCTGCCTTGAGAGCCTCTTTTCGAGTTTGGTCAAACGTCTGTTGCTTCTGCTGGACGGGAGCAAAGCTAGCATCGACATTCAAGGCATGGCATATGATATTTGGATCAATACCATTCATTTTGGAATATGACCATGCAAACACATCTTGGCTTCCTTAGAAGAAGCCCACCAATGCCTCTCAGACTTCTGTTTTCAAGCTTCCCAAAACTTTTATTTTTCTATCGGGGGTGGAGGTATCAAGAACTACCTCTTCCACCTCCTCTATTGGCTCAATGGACCTCTCCTCAGAGGAAGCCCACCAATGCCTCTCAGTCTCCTGGACAACATGTACCTCTGAGGCCTCATACTTCTTGGGGCCTACCTCCCTTACCATCATCACAAGAGCCTTGAGGGAGACATTGTAACATTTTCTTCCCTCTTTCTGGTCGCCATAGACCGTGCAATTTCCTACATCCATGGGGAACTCCATGCATAGATGACGGATGGAGGTGACGACCCCGAACTCCACCAGTGCAGGTCGTCCCAAGATGGCGTTGTACACCGAGGAACAATCTACCACCACAAAGGTACAATATTTCAAGGATTGGCGAGGTACCTCTCCAAGCATCACAGAGAGTTTTATCTGTCCCATCGGGATAAGGTCCTCTCCCGAGAATCCGTAGAGTGTCGAGGCGCACGGGGACAAGTCTGTCGTGGTCAACCCTATCTTCTCAAAGGCTGACTTAAATAGGATGTTCACAAAACTCCTATTGTCTACTAGGATTCACGTCACCATTTTGTTTGAGATTTGGCTCTTAATTACCAATGGGTCGTGATGCAGGAAATGCACTCTCCGAGCATCATCTTCGGAGAATGTGATGACTTGGAAAATCGACAGTGGCAATTGGGCAGGCAGCTGGGCCAAAGCCATGACCTCATCATCGTGTTTCAAAGCTTGTGCATACCTATTTTGCGAGCTTCATGAAGTGCCCCCTAAGTGAAGCCCTTCTGAGATGGTTCCTACCCGCCCATTCACCGAAAGATGTCCTTAGGCCACTGGATGTTAGGAAGCTACAGGAGCTACTACTGGGACCTGTGGTGAAATAGGTGGGACCACCATTCCTGCCATGAGAGGCTTTGCTTGATGCACTCCACCCTTAGCATAATGATGGAGGTGTCCCAGATTGATGAGAATCTCAATCTCATCCTTCAGTTAGCGGCACTCAGTGGTGTGGTGCCTTATGTCGTTGTGCAAACAAAAAAATTTGCCAGGGTCTCATCTATCTTTGTCTCTTTGGATGGGTTGCAGCCTCGTGTAGTGAACATGATGTGTCATGGAGACAAATGTATTCTCTCAGGAGTCTACCAAGTCGGTGTACTCGAAAAAATGCAAGACATACTTCTCGCCGGATGTGAGTCCCTCTGTGCCTACTATCGTTGGGAGCTCAACTAGATTCGGCAGACTGGGAGGGGGCAACAACTCCAGCACTGAAGGTAGGTTGAAAAGCGCTATATCCAGTGGGCACTGCCCCAAACCCTACTGGAGCCATACTAAATCCAGGAGCGGACACAAGGCTATAACCAGAAGGTGGGGCACTTTGGCTGGGTTGGACTCCTCCTAAGCTCTGTTAAATGGGAACAAAGAGGGAATATTGGATTCCCGAAGCCACGGGGCTGGGCACGACCGAAGTAGGGAAAAAGACGGATGCTTCGAATGCTCGTATCTGGGCATCCTCCAAGCTAATGTATTCTAGTGCTCGACGAATTAAGTCGTCGAGACGTTGACATCATTCCATTGGAGATCATCTCATAGAGGGGACCCTGCGTGGATGCCAACTTCTAATGCCATCAATTGTTGGCCATCATCGACCCTTTTAGTTCTCACTTCTTCCTCCTTGAAGCGTTTGATGTAGACCTTGAGGTTCTCGATGGGCCCTTGCTTTATGTTGGCAAAGGCGTTGACCTCAAAGCTTACCTTCCGAACCCCTATGAATTGTCTTTGAAAGGCAGATGATAATTGATGCCATGATTGAATGGATCCTGGTCGGAGCTTTTTAAACCATTCATCTACTGGCCCCGTCAGGGTGATAGGGAACACATGACACTTAGGGGGTGTTTGGTATGGGGTAAAGTGAAAGTGGTAATGAGAATCTAAAACACTTCCCATGTTTGGTTCAATTGTTTGGGGGGTAAAGTTAATAATTTTTGTGGAACCCACATGTATTTTAAGGGTAAAGTGAACCAATTTATACACTTTAGTTTAATATTACCTCCATCCTAATCCCCTCTACACTTTCTACGGTCACTCAACTACTCAAAACAAACACCCCATTAGCGTCGTCGAAAACACGATGACCGACATTAACCTATTGAACTTAGACAGATGATCCGTGGGATCCCATCCACCGTCATAGGGCAGTATGGATGGCATCTTAAAGCTTGGTGGCAAAGGGGCCTAAAAAAGGTGAGGGGCACATGGCTCTACCTCCTCGTCCTTCAAGTCAGATTCATGGCCTTGTCGCCTGGCCATCCTGCGCATTATCCGCTTCACACTTTCTAATTCTGCACGGAGCAGCTCATGATCCCAATTGACGCTCTGAGCCGAGTTATCTCTCCTCTGAGAGTTTAGATTACCCAGAGGTCTAATGGAACTCTCCCACTAGGCTCGCATCCCCCAGTCTTATTGCAACTTCGGGCATTGAGGTTGTCTCGCAGGTCAGCTTGTCCTTGAAATGCATAGTTACCCTCGGGACGAGCCACTGCAGTCTCTTCGAACTCAACATTTTCGTTTATAGAGATACTGATGCCGCGTTCTCAATTTTTTGGGACATTCCTCGGGTAGATCCCTGGACCATTATTCCTATGAGGTTGGTTAGGTCCCGAGGGGACACCAGCTCCAGGCCTTGCGCAATCCATATGGGTGCGTTGGGGCGGAACGTCCCGAGCTCAACAGGCGCTGACTGCCTGGCATTTCTCTTGGGCCCTGGGTCATTACCCTTGCCAGCCTGCTGAGGAACCTGGTGGCCTCCAGGTTCTTGATGATCCCTCTTCCGCTTTGGAGCATGATTATCATCAAATTTTCCCTTACCACGATCCTGCGGTGGCATCGGGGTTCCAACTTCTACTGGGTGCTCGGCGGATCCCCCAACTGCCGGATCTCGAGCCTCTACAGCCGAGTGCTCGGGTGGCACTCCAACGGGGTGCGCAGGTGGCACGCCAGTTGGGTTCTTAGTAGGTACGTTGCCATTGGGGTCCAATCGCAGCCCCTGGGCAGCAAGAGTGGCCTACATGGCAAGTATCATCTCTTGTAGGTCAGCGATGTTACCCTCTTGAGCATCAATTTTTTGTTGCTTGATGGCCACCTGCTCACGGAGTACCACCACCTTCGGCGTCTCTTCCATGTCCATGGGCTGAGGGTATTCTTCCTCATAATACCTCTAGTCGACACCATTATCTTCGCCATCGTACTTGGCGTATTAGTCGTAGTCCTCCATCATATCAAGCACGCCCTGAGGTGGTTGCCAACTAAGTTCTCATCCTTCAACTCCAGTAGGAGGGAGCATGTCATCTGTAACATTTCTTCATGTAGTTACCATGGTTGTAAGTGTTTCAAATGCTTTCTTCAAGCTCTCAATGAATGCACCAAAATGTTTACTGTCTTTTTCACTATCAACCTTAAGAAGAGAGATTAAAGAAATAAGCAATAAGAACACAAGGATTTTTACATGGTTCGGGTTATAAAAGAACCATAGTCCACGAGTCTCTGGTATTAAGAGGGTTGGAAGCTTATGATGGCAAGCTCCAATGGTGTATTCTCAGGCAGTGTTTAGACTGCTCTGAGTACAAGGCATTTTCACTCTGAAAACCAAACCCTTTACAATGAGACCCACAACTCTATTTATGGAGACTTGGTAATTAAGAGTAATCATTTGTAATTAATGTACATCATTCCCGTTATTGGCGGATTAATACAAATTCAATGCATTGGGTTGCATTGAATAGAGACCACAACCCAAGTGAGATTTGTGGGGCCCACTGCAAAAAGGTACCGACTTTATGGGGACATGCCCCTGGTACTGTCAGGGCATGCTGTACGTATTTCTGTGTCAGACAGAGTAGTGGGAGTGCGAATGGTCGAGTCTTACAATCGACAACACTGTAGGCGGATCACCCAAAATGGTTGTCAGGTATTCCTTTGATACTGCTAACCCACATTGGCTGACACCCGGCTTAACCTTTAGATTCTGAGGGCAAGGTCCTCGCTCTGGAATATAACTGATGGCAAGAAACACGTGGACTGCCAAGCAACCCTTGGGACATAGCCTTAGGAAGATGTTCGTAGCTCTCGGGACATGGCCACGACCTCCCTCTATCCGAGGGGAAATATCTACGACTGTAGAACCAACCTCCCGAGGACTTATTCTCGCGGCGTGGCCTCATTGAAAGAAGCACACGTCCTGCCACATGTCTTACTCGGATTGCCACATGTCATACTCGAAGGACCACGTGTCCTTGGGTGAAAATACGGATAACACCACTCTATCTATTTTCTCCTTTAATCTATTTTTTATTCATTTTATAGATTAAAATAATAGTAAGTATTTCTAATTCTACTTCTTAACTACTTAATCATTAAAAATTACTAAAAACAAATTTAAGTTAAAAAAAAGTCCCATACACGTTTCAAAAAATATATATGTTTGTCATTGTAGTTTTTTTAAATGTCATATTTTATTTTGTTTTTCTGTTTGTTGCTTTATTAACTTTTGTAAAATTTTATGTATAGTTCGGTTACATCAAAGATTACTTAGTGGTGAAATTTTGGAGAAATGTTCGATCCAAATTTGTACAAGAAAGATGATGCTCCTTTTATTGTGATAGTAACTTCTACAACCATTAAGAAATTTCAAAGTAATTATTTATTTAGATTTGAGTGTTTAATATTTGAAAATATAATATATATATATATGTTAATTTACATTTACTAAAAATATATATTTATATAAAGGAGAGTCATAAGGAAATGACGTGGTTCTCTAAAATCTCTCCAAACCACTCTATCTATTTTCTCTTTTCTTCTTTTCCTAAAAAAAACTATCTTTTTATTCTTCTAAAATATTCAAATCTTATATATAAATAAAATATATATATATATATATATGATAACACATTTAAATTGGTATATAGATATACATGATAACATATTTCAAGTTGAATTTGATTTGAATTTAGAAAAGATATTTATTAATAATTAATTTTATATATATTTTTTTTATAAAAAATCTCATATGTATATTTCTTTAAAAACAAAAAAAATCCAACGTATATATATCATTTATATTTATATATATTATTTTATGTAATGTAACATAAATTGAAATAAATTTTTATTGAATTTAAATGATTATTATAATGTAACAAATTCAATATCATTTATAAAAATTACTAAAATATTCTATATACTATTTTATTTAATGTAAAATTTATAATTTTGGTTTATTCTCTAAAAATAAAAATAGCAACACAAGAAATTTTGATTATTTATGTTTTTTATTTAAACATAAATAGTTTTACAAAAACATATCTTAACAACATGTATAATTTAATTTATTTAAATTTTTATTTAAACGATATATAATTTGAATTAAAATTTGATTAGATATTTAATTATGATAATTGTTTAATTAAATTATAAACATAAATATAATAATAAAGGTTGTTTACCCAAAAATGAACTACCTAATGACGTGGCAGGATTGGCATGCACGTGGGATGCACGTGACAATTTAAGTGAGTATAATCTATTCGACTTCGACCAGAAGAGAATTGGCTCATCAGACATCATAGTTATGGGCGACCAGCCTGGTCGCATATATTCATTTATTTCCTTCAGATATGTGATCTTGTAATTACGTATTGATTGTAATTTCCATTATTGTTTAGATACGTCAGTACTAAATGTAATTAAGGCCCATTGGCCCATGTAAAACTCCTTGAGCCTATCAATAAGAATGAAATGGCTCAAGAGTGGGGACTTTTGGACTTTTGAAACTTGGAGCTTTTGAGCATCGAAATTCTTAGAGAGAAAGAAAGTGTTTTTATCCACCACAATTGTATTCGTCTGAGATCTGGTGAAACTCGTGAACCCTAGTTCATTGATCACTGTTCTTGGAATTCTACATCAATAAGAACACTAACTAGGCGTATGTCATTACCATTTGATTGGGGTTGAACCACTATAAATTGTTTGTGTCGTTTATCTTTTCATCTTGATTTCATCTCATTTTCATCTTATTTTCTATCGTTTTATCTGACTCCGTGTCGTTGACCATTTCGAGGGTCAATATTTTGGTGCTTTCATTGAGAGCTGAACTCAAGACTTCCAACATGATCAAATGGTAAAAACATCCAGAAAGGTTGGACAAACTTCTGGTGCTGCACCAATCCAACATTTTCCACAAAACATGGCTGAGGATGAGCCACAAGTGGAGTTTGAAGAGGAGGAAATGGATTCTGAGACCTTGAGGATGACACTGATTGTGTTACAGGAGGAGTTAGCCAATCTGAGGGCTAATCAGGAGAATGTGGCTGAAACAATGGCGTTGCATCAGAAAGAAATTGACCAGCAATGTCAGGAGTTGAATGAGCGGCAGGCCGACATGGACCACCGGCAAAGGGACGCTACTGTCACCCTAGAGGCATCCATTCAGTTGGCGCGGGGACAACCTGCGCCAACCTCTCAACTGGATCAGCCACCAAGTGTACCACCTCAACAAGGTCCACATACAAATCCTCCACAACATCACCACACTCCGCCTCAACCGACAAGCCGTTAGAGGTTGGAGCAACCTCTTGCTGCTCAACAGGATATTCCATTTCAAGATACTGAGCAACAACCACCTTCTCACGCTGGTCGAGATAATCCCCAACATCTAAGGCAGAATAGGGCCGGACAGCCTTCCCAAAGCCCTAGACGCCAAACTGCTGAGAAGCCAAATCAACCGAGCAGGGGGCAACGTCCTTCTGCTGGCAGAAGGTAAGTCGAGTCAAGCTCTGTGGTCAGGGGTCCCCCATGACATTATAATGCCCGAGGACACACCGACCAACGCAGGCCTCCCCATGACGCTAGGGACGTGCCAAAAAGAAGAGGAAACAATGCGATCAGTAGGTCGCGCCATAGCCGGTCACATTTTAGGGATGACCATCACTATAATGAAGTTGATTTCGGAAGATGAAATGTTGGTCGAAGCCAAGGAAAGAGGGGTGGAGAACGAAATCCCCCACCAAGAGAAAATCGACCGAAGAGCCAGAATAATGGGGGGCAGCCTAGGCAATCTAATGTCTTTGATCAACTAAGCAATAGTGAGCAAAGGCGTAGGGATGATGACTTGAGGGCGTGCTCAACGATAGGCAAGAAAGGCACGACGAGTATGCCCCTCCAACACCGGTCGCCCCAATAATTCTAGTCGTTGTACAAGCCCAGCTTATTGCACTAAATTAGGCCGTCAAGCAGTTGGTGGGGAGCCGAACATCCCACATCGAGTATGATTAGAGAAGAGGCACTCCATTCATACAAAGAATAGTGATGGCAGAAACCCCAAGCAAATTTAAAATGCCATTATTGCCCAACTTTGATGGATTCGGAGACCCAGTATCTCATGTGAATAAATTTGAAATACAAATGGACACCTAGATGGTGTCGGATGATGCTCACTGTAGAATCTTTCCGGCCACCTTATCTGATACTACTCAGGAGTGGTTTTTCAAATTCCCTCCTACTAGCATAGTGTCATGGGAAATGTTCATGAAAGAGTTCTATGGTCAGTTTTACACTGGTTGAGTACATCCGACTGAAGCCAACCAACTGGTTGAGATATGCAAGAAGGAGGGTGAATCATTGAAGGAATATGTCCAGCGTTTTATTCAAGTCGTTGCTAGAGCTAAGACAGTTGGTGATGAGGGGAAGATGATGGCACTCACTGCTGGAGTACGGCGCCATTCACCCCTCTAGAACAGTTTAAGGAAGAATGGGGTGAAGAACACCCAAGAATTTCTGGACCGAGCAGACCGGTACATCAAGCTCAAAGAGGAAATTGCTAACGAAGGGAAGGCGCCTTCAGATGACAAGGGTCTGAAGGAAGATCCCGCCAATGCCGCCAATGAATTGGGGAAACCCAATGGCAACGACAAAAATAACAAGAAAAACAGAGGAAAAAGGGCGATCCATGAGCCGACAACATTTGAGAATAAGCGCCCTAAAAGTAACAGGTATGAGCCAAGGTTCACCAATTACACGACCCTAGTCATAAGCCGAGCAGAAATGTACAAGGTGACCAACACCACTATCCCTTACAAGCGACCAGCGTCGATAAGGAAAGATATCTCCAAGAGAGATTGTAACGCCCTGGTTACCCCAGAACAGTTACGGTGAACGGTGAACCGGAAATTTGACCCGCTACCCGAGTCCTTTGGTTAAAACGTGATCTAAGTGTTATTATCAGGTTAAGGTGAAAAACCAGCAAAAAGAAAGGGTACATTTCATTAAGTAAATAAACTGCTCATGAGCCTTTCAAAACGTTTACAAGTAGTTCGTAATACAAAAGAGTCGCTACAGTTCCAAATTTACAAACTCCGCCAGCCTAAGCGGCAAAAATAGGGTAAACCCCTAGTCCCTCTGAGAACTCCTTGACCGTGGCGGTCAAGCGGCCCTGTATGTACACAACACCGCCCAAGCTCTCCACTCAGGGCTGGCCAAGCTTTTCCTTTCCTTTACCTGCACCACATAGCACCCATGAGCCAAGGCCCAGCAAGAAAACACAATAAAATACGATATATTATCAACAACGATCATAATAATCATCCAAGACTATCAGCCCAACAAATAGGTGACAATAGCCAACGGTCACAATAACGAGCAGCGCTCCCTCTAGCCATGTGGCGATAGGGTCACCAGGGCTTAACTGATAAGTGATTCTCTCACAAATTGATCAGGACAGGTGTATGGTGATTAGTCACCAACATAACCTTCCTCACGACTCTGGAGTCGTAACTATGGACAACGTCCCTTAGCCACGTGACTAACGGTCACCGGGGTCGTATACCTTGGCTATAGACATCTGGTCGTAGACCAGGCAAGCGCTTATAAGTTCTTCGACCTTAGGGTTGGTCCCGCATTAATGCCATAGAGCCATTCAATGCGTGATCGTCGACTTTAGAGTCGGTCCCTGACTAGTCAGTGTCTTAAACAGGTAATCAGCACTCATTAGCATTTAATATGCAATCCACGTTCACATATATCAACCAACATGCCTCAATATCGAACCATGCATGTCATATACCTGTACAGGGTGCAACTGTATCCATACACTATTTTCTTACCTCAAGTTTGAGCGAGAAGTATGATAAAGACGACCCCTGAGAACGATCGATCTTTTAGTTCCTTAGCGGTTACCTAATCACAACCAATTATAACCTCCATTAATGAGAATCCACAATAATAGGGTCTTAACCTAAGCACCACCCTCGGGACCTCGAAACATGCCCACACGGTGAGTAGAATCGATCCCGGGCCTTAAGGATTGAAACCCCAAGTCAAAAACCCTTAAAAACACTCAAAACGGGGTTTGGAAGGAACAGGGTAGCGCTACAGCGCTCAACCCCTAGCGCCACAGCGCTCTACAAAGAACCGCCCAAGTGCCTGAAAGCCTCCTGAGGAGCGCTATAGCGCCCTAGGGTGGGCGCTGTAGTGCTACCTCCAGCCCAAAACATCCCTGAACCGACCTTCTTCATCTCCTTCGATTCTAACTCGATTCCCAAGCTTCCAAAGCCTATTCTTGATGCCAAATAAACCCAAAAAACCATCTCAACACACCCCAATCATCACAAGCATGGGAACCCTAGCCAAAACTCCCAACAAAACCATGAATTCACCCTAGAAAACTCAGCTGCAAAACAAAACTAAAACAGAGCAAACCAAAGAAAACCATGGTTAGAAACTTACCCAAAGCTTGGCCTAGGATGCTCTTCAATGGTGGAACACACTCCCAAACTCCCAAGGCTTGCTTCCTAAGCTTGAATCCTCAAAATTGGTTCAAAAACCACAAAGAACGGTGAGGAGAAGAAGGTACGGGAGAACTCTAAAATATACTCTCTTTTTCCATCATTTCCTTCAGTCATCATGTGTTATATCTATCCTAGGGGTGAAATGTCCATTTTACCCCTAGGTCAATTAATACTTTCTAAAGGCTCCCAAGGGCATTTTTGGTACTTCCCTCCTAACTCGTTAATCATAATTAACACTCTCCAATTCCCGCTATTCTCAATAATCATAAACACCAACAATTCACATCCCGTTACCCTTTATCTCCCGGTAACGCTCTAATCATCAAAATCACCCCGAGACTCAACCCAAGTCCCGACACTTAAACATGTTGTGACCAAACTGCTAATCAACATCTACGATCGTCTCATGTCGAATAGCTCGAACAAACCCACATTATAATGTGGTCTCAACATATATCATCGACATGCATACAATTAACATTATATTATAATATAATTCTCATAAACATGCATAAACACATTAAATGTCATAATTAAACAATTATGGCCCTCCCGGCCTACAAATCCAGTCGTTAAACCATAATAGGGAATCCGAGGCATTATAGAGATACAACCAAGTTTTGTCATTTTCACAACGACTATGGTCATGACACCAACAAGTGCAACCAGCTTAAAGATGAGATTGAGTTCCTTATCAGACATGGACACCTGAGAAGATATGTACGAGCCACTGGAGGTTCTTAGTGAGAGGCTCAAGGAGGCAACAAGCAGGCACCTGTACGCCCACACTCACCCCCTTTACAGCCAGCTCCAGAGGCGGGTACATTGCTGACCATCTGTGGCAGCTCACACCTAGCAGGTGATAGTGGGAAGGAAAGGGAGCGATACACCCGAACCTTATGCCACGACCAGGACATTGAAATGCTAAATGTAGAGGAGAAAACTCCTAAGAAAGCTCTAACAGAGGAAGAACTAATAACTTTCTTTGAGCTTGACGCTCAGCATGTCCGGTTTCCCAATTCGGACCCTCTGGTCATTGACGTCCAGATCGCTAATATGATGGTTAAGTGGGTGTTAGTTGACACAGGGAGCTCAGTAAACATTCTATACAAGTCTTCACTAGAAATAATGAAGTTGTCAGTGAAGGATTTTGACCCATGCAACCAAACCATTTATGGTTTTTTTGGCGAAGGGCTCGCGCCAACGGGATCGATCAGGCTTCTGGTCACAGCAGGAACTACACTTGCGAACAGGACATTACTCACTACTTTTATAGTAGTTAATTTTCCTTCTACATATAATGTTGTGATTGGAAGGCCTATTCTAGTCGAGCTGCGAGTCGTGACCTCGGTCTGGCACCTTGCCATGAAGTTTCCAACCGACGCAAGGGTAGGATGCATGTTGGGAAATCAACGAGAAGCGCGAGAAAGCTATAATTCCTCAATTACAAATGCGAAAAGGGGTAGATCGAGAGAAGGAGCCGAGAAAGGGTTGCTATTCGCCAATGAAGTACAAGCCCAATCAAGTGAGCAGGTCACCAAATAGGGTGTTACCCAAAGTGAGGATAGGGATTTAGATCCTCGCTTTGGGGATTTTGAAGAAGATGTAGGACCAGTCGAGGACCTCGAGGAGGTCCAACTTGATAAGGCAGATCTGACCAAGGTTGTGAAAGTCGGCAAAAACTTAGAGACAACAATAAAGCAAAAACTGGTGGAATTTTTGAAGAAGAACCAGGAGGTGTTTGCCTGGTCGCATAAAGATATGGTTGGGATTGACCCAGTAGTTATCAGCCATATCTTGAACATAGATAAAAGTTTCCCACCAGTACAACAGAAAAGGAGAACATGTTCATCAGGGTAGCGCTTTATCCATTGTGGGTCTCTAATCCCGTGCTAGTTCCCAAGCCGAATGGCAAGTGGAGAACATGCGTGGATTTCACAGACCTCAATAAAGCCTGCCCGAGGGATTGTTTCCCACTCCCAAGGATCGACTAGTTGGTCGATGCCACATTTGGGCAAGAGATCCTATCATTCATGGATGCATATTCTGGATACAATCAGATCAGTATGCACCCACCTGATGAGGATCACACTAGCTTTTGGACCGATACAGAGCTTTACTATTACAAAGTAATGCCCTTCGGCTTGAAAAACGCTGGTGCGACTTACCGGTGGCTAGTAAATAACATGTTTAAAGAACTGATCGGTGTTAACATGGAGGTATATGTTGATGACATGCTGGTTAAGTCAAAGAAGGCAGAAGAACACATCAGGGGCCTGCAAGAGTGCTTCAACGTCTTAAACAAATATTAGATGAAGCTGAATCCCCTTAAGTTTTCCTTCAGAGTTGGATCACGAAGATTTTTGGGATTCATAGTGAACTCATGAGGTATCGAAGCTAATCCCGAAAAGATCAAGGCCTTGATCGAGATGAAGTCGCCAACAAAAATAAAAGCGTTCAGAGTCTAACCGGGAGGATTACCGCTATAAGTAGATTTATTTCTAAATCAACGGACAAGTGCGTTCCACTTTTTAATCTACTTAGGGGTAATAAGAAATTTGAGTGGATGAAAGAATGCGAGCAGGCCTTCCAGGCTCTAAAGTCTCATATGTCGTAACCACCAATTTTGTCCAAACTGGTCGAGAAAGAAACTTTGTTCATCTATCTGGCAGTCACCAAGTATCTGCTAGCGCTGTCCTGATCAGAGAGGAGGAGCATGCTAAAAAAGTTGTGTATTATATAAGCAAGAGGCTAATAGGAGCATAACTGTGATATCTGCCAATCAAGAAATTAGCCTACTGCTTGAGTTTAGCCTCCAGAAAGCTGCGACCATACTTCCAAGCTCACCCCATCGTAGTACTCACTGACCAGCCACTATGGCAAGTCCTGCAGAAACCAGAAGCCGCCAGTCGATTGTTAAAATGGGTAGTTGAACTCGAATAGTTTGATATTTCTTACTCGCCACAAGAAGCTGTAAAGGGACAGGCTCTAGTAGATTTTGTCGCAGAATTTACTGGGCTCCAAGATACCGAGCCGATAGAAGAGCTTGAACTCCAAAGTCAAACTCCTTCCTGGAAGTTGTTCATAGATGGCTCATCCAACAAGCACAATGCTGGAGCAGGTTTGATCTTAGGCACGCCCGAAGGACATCGATTCCACTATGCAATCAGATTCGACTTCACATCGTCCAATAACGAGGCCGAATACGAAGCTCTGCTCGTAGGATTAAGATTAGCCAAGGACATGGATATAAAGTCACTTGAAATCTACAATGACTCCCAGTTAGTGGTTAATCAAATTATTGGAGAATATCAAGTCCGGAGGCTTGAAGATGGTTGCTTATTTGAACAAGGCAAAGGACTTATTGGCACAGTTTGAAAAGTATACTCTCTAGCAAGTACCTTGCAACCAAAAACTCAAACACTGATGCTTTGGCTAAGTTAGCAAGCGCGAAGGATGTTGACACCTTGAATATAGTACATGTTGAACATTTGTCCGCACCAAGCATTCAAGCAGAAGAGTCTTCCCTAGTAATTCAAGCAACACACATGGATGACACCCTTCATTGAATACTTAGAACATGGCGTGCTGACGACGGACAGAAACAAAGCAAGAACCCTCCAAAGACAGTCAAGTCGATTCATTCTAATCGGTGGATTATTGTACAGGAGAGGGTACTCAATGCCACTTCTAAGGTGTGTTTCAAAGGAAAAGGCCAAAGAATTAATGCGAGAAGTACATGAAGGTTTCTGCGGAGATCAAAGTTTATCAAAAAAGATCCTAAGGCAAGGATACTTTTTGCCAACGATGAATGAAGACTCCGTGGATTTTGTTTGGAAGTGTGACAAGTGCCAGAGGTTCTCCAAGATACCATGAGCAGCCCCTAATGAGCTAAAACAGATGTAAAGCTCTTGGCCATTCGCAGTGTGGGGAATAGATTTGATCGGGTCTTTACCCACGGGAAAAGGCAACATCAAGTATGTTGTGGTTGCTATTGACTACTTCAAAAAGTGGGTCGAAGATGAACCTCTTGCAACAATAACGACCAAAAAAGTGCTAGATTTTGTGGTCAAGAACATTATGTGTCGTTATGGGTTGCCAATAAATATTGTCTCGGATAATGGCACACAATTTGACAGCGATCTATTCACAGATTTTTGCGAAAGGCACGAGATTATCAAGAGTTTTTCTTCAGTAGCCCATCCGCAAGAAAACAGACAGGTTGAAGCTGTCAACAAAACACTGAAGGATACCCTGAAGAAAAAACTTGAAGAAGCGAAGGGGGCATGGCCAGAACAATTACCTGAAGTCCTTTGGTCATATAGAATGTCCCATCGAATAACAACAGGCCATACTCCATTTTCCTTGGCCTATGGATATGAAGCTATGTTGCCTATTGAATTAGATCCACCATTGCATAGAAGGTTGGCATACGATTAGAGTGTTTATAGACAATTATTAATGGAATCTTTGGATTTAGTCGATGAAAGGCACAAGCAAGCTCAACTCCGAGTAGCAGCTTACCAGCAAAAGATCGCTCAGTATTTCATCTCTAAAGTATGCGAAAGAAAATTTAATGTGGGAGATTTGGTACTTAGAAGAGTTTTTCTCAACACCTGCGATCAAGCTGCTGGCGTGCTCGGACCTAATTGGGAAGGTCCGTACCAAATTGAAGAAGTCCTTCAACCAAGCACCTATAAACTTGCTCGCTTAAATGGAGATCTCAATCCTCGTTATTGGAATGGAGAACACATGTGCAAGTATTATCAATAAAACAGTTCTTTTTAAAGAATTGGCTTGTATTAATTTCATTTTTTACAAGTTTATGAACAAGGGTTAGTCAATCATATGACTAATCGCTTATAAGTGTAAGATCAAATTTTTGATCACTCGCACAACACGATTGTCCATTTATTACGAGAAATAAAAGGAATTGTGCGCAGCTAGTTATTCTTGCCAATTATTGTATTTATTACATGTATTTTCTCATTATGAGTGTTGTTTTGCTATATAATCACTTTTTATAAGTATTTCAACGAGCAGTAATGTTCGAACAGGTCTTGGTAAGTGACTGAGGACCTAAAGCTCCTCAATCACTTAGGGGGCATATAAGGTACTAAGCAAGCAAAGCATATCAACAGACATATGTAAACACACGAGCAAAATAAGGGAAAACATACTACGGTACTTAGAGTATTTTTTAAAATTTTGTTTAAATTTTGTTAAGTCAAAACAAAGTGCTATGCTATGTTCAGTCATGTGAACAGATGTTATAATAAATTGCAAATATTATAATATCAAGAAGTAAAATATTTTACACCGTGAGTAGTTTTTGCTCGGATATAATTGTTAATTAAAAGGAAAAGCTGCCCACACAACAAAAAATTGTCTTGACATCATGAACCACGGTTCGTGTGTCCAAGTTACAAATTAAATAAATAAAGTTAAGAAGCAACAGGAGCAGCTGGAGGATTTTGCTGAGGCTTCTGGTCAACTGTGGTATCAACACCCTCGTCAACGCCTTCAATGCACGTGGCCAAAGAAATCTCAGGGGATCCCTGAGCTGTCTCCTCTTCAACACGAGCAACACACTTCGTCAGCTTAGCTTGCTTCATACACTCTGGTAAATAATCAAAGTTTGCCTCACCGACCAGCCACTACGGCAAGTCCTGCAGAAACCAAAAGTCGATGGTCGATTGTTAAAATGGGCAGTTGAACTCGGATAGTTCGATATTTCTTACTCGCCACGAGCATCTGTGAAGAGACAAGCTCTAGCAGATTTTGTCGCAGAATTTACTGGTCTCCAAGATACCAAGCCGATAGAAGAGCTTGAACTCGAAAGCCAAACTCCTTCCTGGAAGTTGTTCATAGATGGCTCATCCAACGAGCACAATGCCGGAGCATGTTTGATCTTAGTCACGCCCGAAGGACATCGATTCCACTATCCAATCAGATTCGACTTCACAACGTCCAATAATGAGGCCGAATACGAAGCTCTGCTCACAGGATTAAGATTAGCCAAGGACATGGATATAAAGTCACTTGAAATCTACAATGACTCCCAGTTAGTGGTTAATCAAATTATTGGAAAATATCAAGTCTGGGGCCTGAAGATGGTTGCTTATTTGAACAAGGCAAAGGACTTATTGGCATAGTTCGAAAAGTATACTCTACAGCAAGTACCTCGCGATCAAAAACTCAAACGCTGATGCTTTGGCTAAGTTAGCAAGCGCGAAGGATGCTAACACCTTGAATATAGTACATGTTGAACATTTGTCTGCACCAAGCATTCAAGTAGAAGAGTCTTCCCTAGTAATTCAAGAAACAAACACATGGATGACACCCTTCATTTCGGCTGCGCCGATGCCTTGATAGCTTCTTTAGCTAATTGTTGGCTGAAATGAAGGCCTCTCCTTGAGTATTTCATGTCCGATCAGGAGGATTTTGATCGACGGGAGCTGGTGGAGGAGTCGGGTCGATGGGAGCTGGTGGAGGGTCCTCAGTCCTCACCCTTTTCTTGGAAGGGTTGTTGCTACCTTCCCCAGGGTGTCGTCTGCTTTCCTTCTTCCTACTCGTAGGAGCAGTAGTTTTGGGCTAGCTGTACATATCAAATGTGTCATCAGAAGGCATGACTGCATGATATAAACAAACGATCAGGCAATATAAATTGAGCTATTTACTAAAGCAAGGAAATAAGAGTAAGAACAATTCTAAGTAATATACCCGAGCTATTATTACTGGTCGATGCATTATTTATTGTACTACTGCTACACTCACTCTCTGCCTTGAAGAAGTCTGAATTTAAACTAGTCACATATTTAAAGTTGCCATCCCCATCAAATAAATGACAGGGAATGGGCAAATTGTCTAAGAGTGAGAAGTCAATACCGTTCTCATGAGAGGATTCCAGTATGGGCTCAGGGTGTTCAGGAAGTTTCTGCTTGCCTTTCCCAATTTGAGCAAGGACAACAGCTACTCGTGGAGTGCTGGAAGGCTCCCTGATGGTCACTCCTGTAGCCCGCCTCCTCGGGGGCTGTGACACATCTTGGTGCTGCTCAGGGATATCTCCTCCAGTAGCACTCCCAACTGTTGACTCCCTTTGTAATGCCCCGGATTCCCTAATGTGGTTTAACGGCTGGATTTGTAGGCCGGGAGGGCCATAATTGTTTTATTAAGCCATTTAATGTGTTTATGCGAGCTTATGAGAATTATATTATAATATAATGTTAATTGTATGCATGTCGGTGATATATGTTGAGACCATATTATGATGTGGGTTTGTTCGAGCTGTTCGACATGAGACGATCGTAGATTATTGATTAGTGGTTTAGTCACAACAGGTTTAAATGTCGGGACTTGGTTTGAGTCTCGGTGTGATTTTGATGGTTAGAGCGTTACCGGGAGATAAAGGGTAACGAGATGTGAATTAGTGGTGTTTATGATTTTTGAGAATAGCGGGAATTAGAGAGCGTTAATTATGATTAACGAGTTAGGAGGGAAGTACCAAAAATGCCCTTGGGAGTCTTTAGAAACCATTAATTGACCTAGGGGTAAAATGGTCATTTCACCCCTAGGATAGATATAACCTTATTTAGCTGAAAAAGGTGATGGAAAAACAGAGTATGTTTTAGAGTTCTCCCGTACCTCCTTTTTCTCTCTGTTCTTTGTGGTTTTTGAGCCAACTTTGAGGATTCTAGCTTGGGAAGCAAGCCTTGGGAGTTTGGGAGTGTGTTCCACTATTGAAGAGCTTCATAAGCCGAGCTTTGGGTAAGTTTCTAACCATAGTTTCTCTGGTTTGCTCTGTTTTAGTTTTGTTTTGCAGCTGAGTTTTCTAGAGTGAATTCATGGTTTTTGTTGGGAGTTTTGGCTAGGGTTCCCATGCTTGTGATGTTTGGGATGTGTTGGGATGGTTTTTGGGTTCATTTGGCATCAAGAATAGGCTTTGGAAGTTTGGGAATCGAGTTAGAAACGAAGGAGATGAAGAAGGTCGGTTCAGGGAAGTTTTGGGCTGGAGGTAGCGCTACAGCGCCCACCCTAGGGCGCTATAGCGCTCCTCAGGAGGGTTTCTGGCACTTGGGCGGTTCTGATTTTAGCGCTGTAGCGCTAGGGGTTGAGCACTGTAGCGATACCCTGTTCCTTCCAAACCCAGTTTTGAGTGTTTTTAAGGGTTTTTGACTTGGGGTTTCAATCCTTAAGGCCCGGGATCGAATCTACTCACCGTGTGGGCATGTGTTTGAAGTCCCGAGGATGGTGCTTAGGTTAAGACCCTATTATTGTGGATTCTCATTAATGGAGGTTATAATTGGTTGTGATTAGGTAACCGCTAAGGAACTAAAAGATCGATCGTTCTCAGGGGTCGTCTTTATCATACTTCTCGCTCGAACTTGAGGTAAGAAAACAGTGTATGGGTACAGTTGCACCCTGTACAGGTATATGACATGCATGGTTTGATATTGAAGTATGTTGGTTGATATATGTGAACGTGGATTGCATATTAAATGCTAATGAATGCTGATTACTTGTTCTAGACACTGACTAGTCAGGGACCGACTCTAAAGTCGACGATCACGCATTGAATGGCTCTATGGCATTAATGCGGGACCGACCCTAAGGTCGAAGAACTTATAAGCGCTTGCCTGGTCTATGACCAGATGACTATAGCCAAGGTATATGACCCCGGTGACCGTTTGTCACGTGGCTAAGGGACGTTGTCCATAGTTTCGACTCTAGAGTCGTGAGGAAGGTTATGTTGGTGACCAATCACCATGCACCTGTCCTGAACAAACTTATAAACGAAACACTTATCGATTAAGCCCTGGTGACCCTATCGTCACATGGCTAGAGGGAGCGATGCTCATTACTGTGACTTTTGGCTATTGTCACCTATTTGTTGGACTGATAGTCCTGGATGATTATTATGATCGTTGTTGATGTTATATCGTATTTTATTGTGTTTTCTTGTTGGGCCTTGGCTCATGGGTGCTATGTGGTGCAGGTAAAGGAAAGGAAAAGCTTGGCCAGCCTTAAGTGGGGAGCTTGGGCGGTGTGATGTACATACAGGGCCGCTTGACCGCCACGGTCAAGGAGTTCTCAGAGGGACTAGGGGTTTACCCTATTTTTGCCGCTTAGGCCGGCGGAGTTTGTAAATTTGGAACTGTAGTGACTCTTTGTATTACGAACTACTTGTAAATATTTTGAAAGGCTCATGAGCAGTTTATTTACTTAATGAAATGTACCCTTTCCTTTTTACTGGTTTTCTACCTTAACCTGATAATAACACTTAGATCACGTTTTTAACCAAAGGACTCGGGTAGCGGGTCAAATTTCCGGTTCACCGTTCTCCGTAACTGTTCTGGGGTAGCCAGGGCGTTACACCCTTACATCCCGGTGAGGTGCAAGAAGGCCGACCAGCCTTAGGTTGCTCTCCGTGACCATCTCTTTGACACTCTTCTCAATGTTTGTCATGTTGGCCAGGGCTGCTGCCCTTATCTCCATTTTTGGAGTAGGGTCTAGTCGATACCATGGACCTAAACAACTCCAAAGTTCTAAAGAATGTATAGAGAAGCTAAAAGAAATCAAACGACCAGTGAGTAAAAGATTTACCTCCTCGTGTGAAAGCTAGGTTATCAGCGACCAAGTCTGTAACGTCCTGGATAGCCAAGACCGCTACACTGTGTGTTTATAAAGATGCAGGACTCGCTAATCAAGTCATTTAGTTAAAACGTGATACTGAAACCACTAATGAACTAGGGTTAAAAGGGTTTTGGTCTCAGAGTGTACATTTTATATAAAAAAACATTTTACACATGGGATCCCAAAAATGAACAGCATTTGAAAGTCAGTTTACAAAACTTCCAAGGTTTAAACAATCACTAGCCATTCTAAGGCAAAACAGACATTTCTGGTTCCTTTGTTCTTGTTTTCCCCTCAACCGTGGCGGCTGAGCAGCTGGTCATGTACATTCAGCTCACAAAGCTCTCCAAGTCAGGGCTAATCAAGTTTGCCCTTGCCTTTACTTGCACCACGTAGCACCCGTGAGCCAAGGCCCAGCAAGAAAACATAATATGCTTCACAGACAGCAATAGTAGATGAATAATCCTTTAAGCATGATCAAACACTTAACACTCATATTAATCACATAGCACGTATTCAGAATCAAGATACAACTAAGCATTAATAACAATCAAGTTACATGATAATCAGGGCCGACAACTTAGGCCGCACCCTCTGTTTACTCCACTGACTCCGGCCCGCTTAAACCGAGCTCAGTGGATAATAAGTTGTCCTCGACTACCAGTGGCCAAGCCACGCCTTGTGTGCTAGTGTAACCTTGGCACTCTTAGGCCGTTAGATTACTGTTTATATGGCATAATACCATCCTTTCAAAGCATACATATTAGGGAACCCTTAGTCCCATTACAAATACACAACCGGGTGCATTTTTCTTACCTTTAATTTCCACGTTCGCTGACTACGAGCGACGACTCTCAAGCACGATCCGCTTCCCGAGCCCTAGCTTAACACCTAGTCACAACCAAGGTAATAGATTCAATTAATATTCAAATAAAGATTTTCGGGTACAAAGCTAGCTTCCGGGACATCGAATTCCACCAAACACGATGGTGGAATCGATCCCGAGCACCCTAGGTTAGGTTCCCGCGCTTAAAATCCCCAAAAGATCATAAATGTAACTAAGGGTTGCGGCCCCTGAAACCTAGCCGCAGCCCGCCCCTGAAACAGAGGCTAAGCCTCTCTGTAGGCAGACATGCGCCGCGGCCTTGCCCTGTGGTGTCGCGACGCTCCCCTTCGACAGAGCCTCCCTGGATCCTTTGCTTCGTAGGGCCGCAACGCTCTAGAACAGAACAGCGGCCAAACCCTTCGTGCCCAGAAAACCCACCATTTCTAACATCCTAACCTTATTCAAACCATCCCAAAGCACCCTAATTCCAACACCTATTGATCTTAAGACCTTTAACATGATTCTAGCAGCATAATCCAACGGAAAAACCTAGCATAAAACTCATTAAAATCCCATTTTGATTTCTGAAACCCAGGAACCTAAGAACACAAAAAACCAGCAATGGAACACCAGAATTCAGTCATTAATTTATGGATTCAAGCTTACCTCCACAGCAGAATCACTTCTCTAAGCAAAATCCAAGCCAACTCCCAAGCTTTCCACCTTAATTCAACCTTGAGATTAAGAACTTAGGAACCCTTAGATTTCAACCCATAAACCTTATAATCAACTAGTCAAAAATGAAATTCAGTGCTTACCTTAGTTTATGGTTGAATTCCCTGGTTGAAACTGAGCTATTCCTTCAAAACTCAAGCCCAAGTCACTGAATTCCCAGCTAACTCCCTTAGATTTCAGTAGTTTCCTTAAGAAAGAGAAGAGAAGGAAAAGAGGAGCAAAATGGGTCGGTTTGTGCTTTATTCTACCAGATTCTATTTTTTTTAGTCTAACCTTACTTAATTAAGTCAATCCCAAGGCTCGGGGTACCAGAAACGTCCCCGAGGGCAAAACGGTAAAATTCCCCAATATTCCCGCCTAAGCCTCCTAACCTCAAATATATCTCCATATATTTATTTCCATGACCCGATAACCCAGATAATTATCAAATACTTGAATTACCCCTTGACTTATCCTAAGTCAAATATTAATCCCCGTTGTGACTTTCCCGCTAACTGGCTCCCTAGGATTGCCTCAAATCGTTCGCTGCAGATCTACCCACATAATAATGTGGTTCTCACAGATATAACATTTAACAACATTTACATTCATATAATCATACAAGCATGCTTATCATATAATCATGCATTAAATCAATAAATTCACACATAAACCAATTATGCCATCCCGGCACACTAATCAAGGCCCTTGAGCCATATTAGTGATTTTGGGTCGTTACAAAGTCTGTTGTAAGAAAGTACTCCTAGAAGTACTTCCCTACATTGGACTTGTGGGTGATGTCGCTCAGGAAGGTGCGAGCGGACTCCTGGTGGTAGAAGTGGAAGAACCACATGTTGTTGTGGTTAGGGTTAGACTTGAGATCGAATAGGCAGTTGATCTCATGTGGCGTAGGTAAGGGCCACTTCTTGTGGTTGTAAAGGATATAGAGTGCAGAGAGTACTCTATATCCATTGGGGGTGATTTGAAAATGGGCGACCTTAAAATAATTGGCTACTCCTTGGAAGAATTCATGCAGAGGAAAGATTGCCCTTGCCTCGATATGATACCTCGACCAGGCACTGAAGGCGCCCCCAGGCACATTTGCCCGCTGGTCAGGTGAAGGTTTGATGAGGGTTATCCTAGGAAGACCGTACTTCCTGAGATAGTTGTTTACCATCCTAGCCGAAATAATGCTACGAGGAGCTACATACCATTCGACTGCTGGCCTAAGGCCGTTGCGAGGTTTGGCTTTAGTTGGATTTCAGGTGGTACAATATTTATAGGTTGTGGATTTGCGGAAGGGTCCTCGGCGCGAGGGGAAGGTTGGTTAGAAGATGGGTTGGCTGTCTTCTTCCTTCTTTGAGCAATAGATTTTACGCGACCCATGTTCAATTGACTAGTCTGAGGTATGGTCGCTGGGTTGTGTTGAGAAGGTGGGACTTTTGAAAACAGCAGTGACGGCTATTCTTCATCCTTGAATAGTAGCACAAACAAGTCATTGTCAATCGGCCTCTCACCTCCCTAAGGATCGTGCATGAAAACCTGGGAACAGAAAAGGGGAGATGAGAATCTACGGCCAACAGACAGAAGAAGTGGAAATGTTGGGATAACGTTGCTCGTGTATAAAATATAAGCTTTTATACGACCAGCAGCATTCTAACGTAAACACTAAAAACATGCGAATAGTTTGAAAAAACAGATTAAAAAGCTGAAGTGAAAAAAATTTTCAGGGAAACTTTTCGACTCTGAAATAGGCTTGAAAAACCAAGATTTTTTCGAATGCAGAAAAATTGAATTTTACTTCGATTTCCCGTCCTAAATCAGTATTCCTACTTCCCAAGACAATTCCTAAGCCTCATTTAGTTTTTTTTTTCAAATTTAAACTCCTATCCTATCATGCTATTACCTACGAGCCCGAATACCCCAAAATTGTTTTTCCTCAAGAACATTCAAAAACTCAAAGCACCGAATATCAAAATACCAGAGAAGTAGACATTGCATGGCATATCAGAAATAAGGAAGATCAGGAAACTAACTTGAATAGAAGATCAAAGCAAAGTCGTGAGCGTTGATTCAAACGGATGGATAGACACGCCTCGGATCAAAAAAAAATTCTGAGTTTTTCTTGCTTTTTGCTTCTGAGTTCTTGAGAAAGTGAAGATTGGTAAAATAGTGAAAAGTGGGGAAAAGGGGTTATTTATACTGATCGTGGCACTGTAAAAGAGGTAATGATTGGGGCGAATTTTTGAAACGTGGGGAAACGTGTTAGCCGTCAAAATGTTTTTGGGAAACTGGAACGACATGATTAGTTACTTTTTTCGAAAAGGCACTGACGGATGTGACAGGTCATACGGAGGGTCGATTAAGTTTACTTTATGTTGGTCACAATAAAATAAACTTGGGGGGCAAATGTTTGCTAAAAAACAGACTACCTGATGACGTGGCAGGATTGGCATGCACGTGGCAGTTTAAGTGAGTATAATCTGTTCGACTATCGACCAGAAGAGAATTGGCTAATCAGACATCATAGTTATGGGTGACCAGCTTGGTCGCGTATATTCATTTATTTCCTTCAGATATGTGATCTTGTAATTATGTATTGATTGTAATTTCCATTATTGTTTAGATACGTCTGTGTTAAATGTAATTAAGGCTCATTGGTCCATGTAAAACTTCTTGAGCCTATAAATAAGAGTGAAAGGGCTCAAGAGAGGGGACTTTTGGACTTTTGAAACTTGGAGATTTTGAGCTTCGGAATTCTTAGAGAGAAAGAGAGTGTTTTTATCCACCACAATTGTATTCGTCTGAGATCTGGTGAAAGTCGTGAACCCTAGTTCATTGATCACTGTTCTTGGAATTCTACATCAATAAGAACTCTAAGTGGACGTAGGTCATTACCATTTGATTGGGGCTGAACCACTATAAATTGTTTGTGTCGTTTATCTTTTCGTTTTGATTTCATCTCATTTTCATCTTATTTTCTATCGTTTTATCTGACTCCGTGTCGTTGACCATTTCGAGGGTCAAAAAAGGTCATTTTTTATTTTACTTTTCTAATCAACCAAAATACATCTAGTTCAAATAATCCATCTATATATTTCTATTTTTAGCCTTTTGAAAAATACAAGGACCACAAGTTAATTATAAAAAATAAAGGATCCAAACGGGTAATCGGTTAAAATACAAGGTTCAAAATGATATGAACCCTTATAGAAAATATAAATTATATATATTAATATAATTTATTTTTATAAAGAATTTTTAATATTTTGAATAAATACATGGTCCAAAAGTTATATTTTAAAATAAAGAGTCAAAATGGGTAATAAACCAAAATATAGTATTTAAATAATCGATGTATATATTCTTATTTTTAACATTTTGACAAAACTTGAGATTCACAAGTTAATTTTTAAAAATAAAGGATCCCAATGGATAATCGACTAAAATATAAGGCTCAAAATGGTGTGAACCCTTACAGAAAACATAAATACATGGTCCAAAGGTTAATTTTTAAAAATAAAGGGTCTAAATAGGTAATCGGCCAAAATATAGTATTTAAAGAATCGATCTATCTATTCCTATTTTTAACTGTTTGACAAAGCACAATGTCTAAAAGTTAATTTTTAAAAATAAATTATTCAAATGGGTACTCAATCAAAATAATTCTTACACAAAACATAAATTTTCTTATAGATAATTTAGAATTTTTATAATAAAAAATCACGCAAAGCATATAATAATAATAATAAATAGAAGTACACACAATAAGCTTTTTTAACATTGTTTTCGACACTTTAATTATTCAGAATTTCTCAAAAACCTGTAGGAGGTTCGATATACAATGAACATTATCATGAAAAAAAATTATGGTGAAGACGCTTTCATGTGTCCATCTAAAGAGCATGTTATACGAGTAGAATGAAAAATAATCCCTACCACACAATCTCCCAAAACGTATTTAAAAATATATATTTTAATAATTATAAAAGACTGCTCGGTTATATTTTCTAGCTTTATATATAGATACCACACTTTTTTCACCATAAACCATAACACACTCAAAATTCAATCTTTATCACACCCTCACCTGTATTCTTCTATATAAATTTTTATTTTCTTATTTGTGAATTGTGTAATTTTGTTTTCTAAGATGAAAATGAAGCCATCATATTAAGAAGTCAATGTGAAGGAAGAGAAGATCATCCAGCTTCACTACACTTCGAAATGGGTGATGATGATAATGTGAGACTGAGAGCATCTCCAATAGAGTGTTAAATTAGTGATGCATTGCTAAAATATAGCTCACTTTACAAAAAAGTTGCTCTAATTGTGTGCAAAAAAATGTGCCAAATTTGGCACATACTAAAAGTTGGGCCAAATTTAACACACAATATATCATGATGCATATTTTGCATCATCATATATACTATACTTTTTTATTTACTTTTATGTCATTTTTATTATTTTAGTATTATTTTTAATAATCATAAAAAAAAGTACTAAACTTTTTTTTTTATTATTATTTCTAACTATCAACAATAAAATATAAAGAAAAATTATTATTTTTTGTATATTTTCAATAAATATCAAATAAACATTAATGAAAGAGTAATTTCCGCATCAACTTTTACTATTGTGCATTGGAGTACAATGCTAAAAATTATGCTAAATACCCAATATATTAATTTTTTATGCCAAATATAACATAATATTTATATCTCTTATTTGAGATGGTCCGAGGCTTGCTAGGCAAAGGGACTACAAACGCGGAAACACCGCTCTCATTGACAATGTACGAGAAGCTTGTGTGCATTGTCACCTTAAAGTTTTCAAACTACCAATAGTTGTTATAATTTATAGCTCATAACTCTTGGTCTTTGATAATAGCTCCGTAATGTTTGTCCTTGTGGTTGATCCTTTCCAAACGATTAATAATAAAGGAATTTTATGTATCATCGTGTCAAAATTAATTTTCAATTTTGCTTTAATGTTATTACAATATGAGGGGCGAAATGCTACTAATATTAGGATTGAAGTTTTATCTTAAAAATAATTGGTGTTAAGTGGAGTTATATTTTCCTTTATAAAAATGTTGTTGCTCTTATATATTTTCCATATTATACTTTTTTCACATTTAATATGCTTTTCAGGTTTGGGCCTGAAAGTGTGGACTTTATGAACGACCTTAGATACAACATGACTGAACGTGAATATTTGATAGAATGCCACAAGACCGCCTCAAGAAATTTGTGGGAATATAGGACATCACAAGGCAGGTCAGGAAATTTGTGGGTATACACGCCGTCTGAAACAAGTCATAGTATCCAACACGAATCGACATACATTGAAAATGTCTCAAACCGAGGTCAAGAGTGGAGTGCAGCGAAAGTCGAACCTGCTCTTGATACCATATTACAATTTGAGGGGGGAAATGTCACTAGAATTAGGATTGAGGTTCCATCTTAAAACCAATTGGTGTTAAGTGGAGTAACTTATTCCTTTATAAATATATTGTTGTTCTTATATATTTTTCATGTAAAAAAATTTTCACATTTAATAAATGTCGAGAAAATTAATACAAATTAAATCATTCCTATAATTTATGAAAATATTGAAATGGGTTGCTCCCAAAACCTTCTAAATTACATTATTGAGATAATGAGAGGAACCCATTAAGATGTTGTTGCTCTCTATTCAATAAATTAAGTCTTTATATTTGGATTGAGTGAGAAAGGGGGAGGTTACTTACTGGGGGATGAACTCCAAGGAGTAATGATATGGAAGAGAACGGTGGTGATGAGTAAAATGGCGGAGAGAAGAAACGAAAGTGGTCTCCATGGGATAGCTCTTTGTCTCCTATTATATGTAATATATAAATACAAACAATTCAAATTCCAATCATTTTTAAAATATAAAAGGATAAGAAGATAAAGTGGGGCAGACCTGAATCCATAGGAGCCACAGTTGAAGTGTTAACATATATCTCAAATTTCTCCAACGTGGCTTCAGAATTTGGGTGAAGCTTATATACCTAAAATAAATATATAATATATAAATACAAATAATTCAAATTTCAATCAAATATTAATAATTCAAATGGCCCCACCAGAAATATAATACATATATTTATATAAATCGATTATAGATTTCGTATAATACATAAATATATTAAAATCAATATATTAAACTTCAATTTTTAGACAAACTAAGAGACCCCTAGAGACTGAGAAAAAGAGAATTTGAGAGGTGGTGCCCGTGTTACGTAGGGCAAGAGGAAACAAAAATATAGAGGGTAGAGAGGCACTCAAGGGTTACCGTGGTTATTGTGAGAATGGGAAGTAAGATCTTCATCGGTCGACTCGACACAAAACTTCGTTGTCGGAGGGATATAAAGATAGTAGATGGTTTGTCGACAACGGTTACTCGCACTCTTTGACAAGATAAATAGTTGAGTTGGGGAGGTTACCTAATCTTTCTTGCAATTATCATTATTATTAAAGATATTAATATTAATTAACAAAGAGGGTGAGACTTGGGAGGTTATCTAATCTATTGCTAAAAAGAGGGATTGGATTTTTTTTTTTTTTTGAAGGGTTTATACTTTTTTAGGCCCTGTGTTTTGTCTCATTACTTGTTTGGATCATGTGTTTTGACAAAATTCAAATAGACCCCTAAACTCGATTTTGAACAAAATTTTTTGAACTAAAATCACAAATAATTCATAAAACTAATAACTCAGAACAAAAATACAGTCATTCTGCCTAAGAACTGTGTTGTTATACTCAATTTTTTGTTCATCAAAATCAGGTTTAGGGGCCTATTTGAACAATTTTACAAAACACAGGGTCCAAAAAATAATTTGTCAAAACACAGGGTCCAAATAGGTAATGAGACAAAACAAATGATCTAAAGATGTATAAACTATTTTTTGAATTAATCAATTATTATTATCTAAGTTAGAATAATATTAAGGGTTATTTGCGGCAATAATGCCTATGTAGTTCATTTTGTAGCGCTTAAATGCTTATGTAAAAATTTTGGCGGCAATAATGCCTACTGTTAATGTTTTGTTGCAGCCGTTGGTCCCTGAGCCGTTAGGAGTATATATGATACACGTGGCACGACCCGATTGTGTTAAATTATTAAAATTTAAAACAAAACTCTATTTATTATTCTGGTTTCTAATTTAAAACCAAAAAAAACTAACCTTGATTAATGAATATAACAAAAAAAAACTGATTGTCTAAAACCAACTTGTAAAACTAATCTAAAACCAAAAAATCTCATAATTCCATACCCAGAAAAATCATCTAAGCTTTCCCCCCACGATCGAAGAGACGACCGACCCAGATCCATACCCAGAAAAATCTCAAAATCCCATACCCAGAAAAACGATGAAGCTTTCCCCCCGACCACACCCAGACGATCCACCCCCGACAGTAAAGCACGTGAACCCACTAGAAGAAAAATTGTAATTACTTCGAATTGGGGGTTAGGGCATCTTTTGCATCGTGTTACTGGAGATTGGAAAAAATTGCCATTGTCGACCACCAAGGCCAGTGGTAGAAAGAACGGCTTGGACAAACAAAAATCCTGGGCGAAGATTCAGAACATGCAACAAGTATCGGGTAAGATTGGTCTCCATTTGTTTTTGTAATCTGATTCATTGAATAAGTGGTTATGGGTGTTCACTAGAAATTTTGTATGTTTTGGTCAACTCAGATTCATGGTGGGTGTAATTTCTTTGAATGGATAGACCCTCCAATGTGCCATCGAGCAAAGGTGGTCATCCCTGGACTACTAAGAAAAATTGGTGACCTTGAAACTGAAATCACATCCCTAAGTACGACAACTGACATTGGAAGTCATCGACAATGCAGTGGTTCTTCAAATGGATTTGAGACACAATCTCACAACCTTCAAAATGTTGGAAGAGAAAGCTGTGAAAGTTGTGCTGAAAGCAGGGGTAGAGTAAATGATGGAGGTCGAATGCAGTGTTACTACTTTTTGAATACTATGTATTTTGCTGTAATTCTATTGGTTGTGGTTATTTGGGCTACTAAATCAAAGTAGAAGTTGTTGGTATTGTTAGTTTATTTTTGGGTAATCTTCATGTGCAGTATTGACAATGACAAAGCTATTGCACCCTAGGCATTGATTTGTAATGAATTTTGTTGTAAAATGAAACCCCGAATCAATGTAATCTATCTTGGTCTATTTTGAATTAAGTATTCTAGTTATTATGTATTTTGTGAAATAAATATGATCAACATCTAGTTACATTCATTACCTTAAGAGATAGGTACAAAAATATAGGCCTAAAAAGCCAAATGTATCAGATCTGTACATGACCAATATCATGGCAAGCATGACCCTGTCATGACTCCAAAAACAGATATGATCAAAAGGTGATTTGTACATGACTCTAAAATGGTCAACATAACAGACACCAAAATACAAGATTCGACCACTAGTTTAAAATAAAATCAAAAGATGAAACTCCTTCCAGTCAGACAGTATCGGGTTGAGCATTCTTTGCACCACTAGTTCCTCCTTTAGCATGTTGTTTCAGTCTTCTTTCCTTCATTAAAAGTGTGGATTCAGTTGGTTTCTGCAGTGGTGGACGACCTCGCTTTTTGACCACACAATTCTAAAATAGGTTGAACAAACAAATATTTAGCTCCAAATTCACAAAGCAATGATAAAGCAACTAATCAATGATAAAAATTATCTAGGAAGAGAAGAAAGCATAAAGTTTATACCTCAACCACCTTAGCAGATTTGCATGTTTCTCTCCTGTGGCCTGTTTTCAGACAATTTCTGCATGTTTTAACTTGTCCAGTTCTTCGAGCTTTCTTTAAAGAAGGTGGAGGTTCATCTGTCTCCCTTCTCCTAGATTTCTTAGGTCTTCCAGGCAGCTTCGTCTCAGGTGGTGGATCAATTGGGTTGAGTCCTGTCTGAGGCCACATATCTGGACTAGGCATAGGATGCACACTCTGTTCATATGCTTTTTGCAATGATTCTTGTTTATAGAATCCGTGGACATAATCAAAGACATTACCTCCCATGAACCAGATAGTAGCTAGTGCATGGCCACAAGGAAGCCCAGATAGTTGAAACCTCCTACATGTACAAGTTCTGAATTCTAAATCGACAACCAAGGCACTACCATTGCTACATTGAACCTGAAACTGAAACTTGTCAGACCTAGTAACCAGACAATGCTTTGCAACCTCTTTTTGCTTCTCAATTATCTTCAAAATTCTCTTCCCCACAGGTTGAGTCATCTTCTCCAACTCAGCTTTTTTGTTATAAAACCGAGACATCAACCAAAATCTAATTTTCTCTAGTAAAGTTATAATTGGCTTGTCGCGAGCATCAAGTATGGCTGCATTGAAACTCTCACACAAATTTTTCACCAAAATGTCACATTTTGGGTACTCTGAAATATGTGACTTACTCCATTCTTTGGGGTTCTTCCCTGCCAGCCAATTGTAAGCACCATCCGAGACATCCTTGACTTCTTGCATTGCTCGAGCAAACTCAGCTTGTGTTGTAGTATTAGCTGCTGCCCACAAAAGTTGCTTAAGTAAAAGTCCAGGATATTCCTTTTTAAAGTTAGCATGAAGATGTCTAACACAATACCTCACCTCACACCCACTAAAGATGGCTCCCACTGCATTTTCTAATCCTTTCTGACGATCACTCATCATTGTCACCTTAGTAGGACTCAAACCCCCATAATATCCTTCAATAGCTCCAAGAACCAAGTCCAAACCTCAGTGTTTTCCTTTTCAGCAACACAGTAGGCAATGGGAAACATGGAGTTATTACCATCAATGCCTACTGCAGCCAATAAAGTGCCCCTACAATAACCTTTTAAAAAGCAGCCATCAAGACCAATTAGAGGTCTACAACCCCCCAACCAGCCATCTCTACATGCCTTAAGACAAATATAAATACGCTGAAAGTGCCTTCTCCCATTAACCAAATCAGTTTTCAACTTCACAGTAGAGCCAGGATTGGTATCCAACAACTTTTTACAGTAGTCATCAAGAATGGCGTATTGTTCCTTGACAAACCCATCCAACATCTTCCTTGCTTTTGTCTTGGCCCTGTAAAATGTCCAGCTAGACACACGTGAGTACTTGGTCTTTGCAGTTATCTCCCTAAATGCATTATATTTCATACTCAGATTTAGCCTAAATTGCTCCAAAAAGTGCTTTGCAAGCCAAGTTGAGGTCAGCTGTTTATTGTCCAAAACAATGCCACAACTATGCTTGTCAACAAGTGTTTTGACCCTCATTGTTTTTCCATCTATCTTGTTAACTATTGAAGCAAACAACATCCACTCATAGTTTGCACCCTTGCACTTAACTCTAACTCTATTTGAATCATTGGCAATAAATACATATTCTCAATCACCTTCAATAAAGTACTCCCTTATTGCATTCCTTAAAATTGTAACAGTGGCAAATTCCATGCCAAGAACAAATTGGAAGTTTTGCATTTTGGTTTTCGGGTTGAATTCTTTAGAATTTTTACCAACATCAAACTCATCATCTGACTTCAATTGGTGTAACTCCTCCTCAGAACATATACCATCTGAGTCTCCATCATCAAGATTTTGAGTACAAAAATCTGAAACTGATCGCCACCACTTCCTAGGGTCAGACTGTGTACCCATCTCTATCTCAGCTTCAACATCTTCCTCAAACTCTTCCTCCTCCAATATGAAATCTTCATCACTTTGCTTTCCTTTCCCTTTTCTGTCACGCTGAACTTTGTCTTGGCTCTCCTCAGCTGTATTTTCCCTCACATTAGCTTGCTTTCCTTTCCCTTTTCTATCACGCTGAACTTTGTCTTGGCTCTCCTCAGCTGTATTTTCCCTCACATCAGCTTGCTTTCCTTTCCTATTTCTGTCACTTTGAACCGGGTCTTGGTTCTCCTCAACTGTATCCTCCCTCACATCACCAATATCATCCTCTGAATCTTAAAGCACAACCACCTCTGGTATTTGGTTCTCCATATCACTTTCATAATCCATGTAGTCAAACTCTTCTTCATATTCCTCTTTATCAGGTTCATCAAAGGAAGCATCATGAAATTCCTCAGAATATTGATCAGCATCAAACTCTTCTTGTTCCCCATTAATGGTTGCATCAACTGGGATACCAACAACATCTATAGGGACATCACAGTCATCTGGTAGTTCCTCTATAATACATCTTTTCAGAGGAGGTAAAATGGTAGCAGGGACATGTTTAACAGCTTCTGAATTTTCCTTCCAATCTAAAGGTAGAACTATTTCAGGAAAAACAAGATATATGTCAATCTTTGTAGCCCGATTCCTCTCAATATCCTCTATAATTGTTAGGATCTCCTTATCCCCTACCACCATGAAGCCCATATTAAGCACCTTTCCTATTGGTTTGTACATAAAACCCACTAGAAGTTTATGTCTTAAGTCCAAGGCCATTCCATCCAATTCCATCCTAGTGAAGTAATCAGTATCCACCCAATCAACATAATCAACTTTACCTCCTTCATATCTTCTATTGCCGAATGGAGTAAACCAGCTTCCCCCATGGTGTATTGCAATAGTGAAGATGTTAGTATGACCACCTGTCAATAGAAATAAAAAATGCAATGTCAACACTTCACACACACACAAACCGAAACACAATATAGTTCACACACTTGAAGAGCAACATAGTCTACCACACGATTGAACCATGGACCACAACAACAAAGATTCCTTTCAATAAACAAAGTATATATTTCAATGGACCCCACTCTGTCAATTGTATGCACATGCTTCCCAACAACATTTTTACCCAAATTTAATAATACCACCTACCATAAATCAAAAATGTTCTCACCCCCAAAAAATTTGAAAATCGACACCCTTCCCCGCCCAAACTACTCTATATATAGTATCATTATCATTCTCCCCAAAAAATAACTGCATGAACACTTTGAGAAATGAAACCCAATCAACAGAAAAGAACTTTGGGTAAAAGAACTCTGTACAACAGAAAAGAACTCGCCGTAGTCGGGTGGTTGTTCCTCCGGTTGTCGAATGGTCGGCATTGTGTCGTCGTCTCTTCCGTGCTGGGTATGGGTCTAGGTCGGCCGTCTCTTCGATCGTGGGGGGAAAGCTTAGATGATTTTTCTGGGTATGGAATTATGAGATTTTTTGGTTTTAGATTAGTTTTACAAGTTGGTTTTAGACAATAAGTTTTCTTGGTTATATTAATTAATCAAGGTTAGTTTTTTTTTTTGTTTTAAATTAGAAACCAGAATAATAAATAGAGTTTTGTTTTAAATTTTAATAATTTAACCCAATCGGGTCGTGCCACGTGTATCATATATACTCCTAACGACTCAGGGACCAACGGCTGCAACAAAACATTAACGGTAGGCATTATTGCCGCCAAATTTTTTACATAAGCATTTAAGTGCTACAAAATGAACTACATAGGCATTATTGCCGCAAATAACCCTATTAATTAATCAAGGTTAGTTTTTTTTTGGTTTTCAATTAGAAACCAGAATAATAAATAGAGTTTTGTTTTAAATTTTAATAATTTAACCCAATCGGGTCGTGCCACGTGTATCATATATACTCCTAACGGCTCAGGGACCAACGGTTGCAACAAAACATTAACGGTAGGCATTATTGCCGCCAAAAATTTTACATAAGCATTTAAGTGCTACAAAGTGAACTACATAGGCATTATTGCCGCAAATAACCCTAATATTAAAAACAACTACCTAAGTGAAATAGTGACAATGTAAAGCTACTTAAAGCTTTTCTTTTCTTTTTTCCCGCCCCTTCTTTAATATGTAAAGCCGAAAGTGTCATAATTGAAAATAAACACTATACTTTTACTAATGTTAGATAAAGCTCACCATTCACATACTAGATGCTTTTAATCCTAATAATATTACTGTAGATTCTGGCAACCATGATCCTCTCTAGTGGTGTGCTCTCGACTATTACAGATTTGAGAAGGCGACTGCAACTTTGCTCATATATATATATACCGCTATAATACTAAATATCGGTATTAATAGAGAAAAACAGAGATACGCAGCAGGGAATTGACCAATTTTAATAATTATTAATATCAGCCAAGATCACATATATATAAATAATAAATCACATACAATGAAAATAGAGATTACCTCTTGTAGCCTATCAAGTGTCATCGAATCTTTTTCTATAAAATCAACGATCTTCCTATCCAAGTTCTGAAGACTCACACTTTAATCTTCCAGACCAATCATCAAGCACACAAAGACGTGTGTGGGCACGTACGATTCAAAATGTTGACTTATGACTCTCTAGATGTACTCAACACATGAGATCTAGAGATATATCTAGGAGCTGAAAACACATGAAGGCACCGAGTTCGTTCTGGAGAAAATGTTATCTAAACAATAGCAATTGGATAAAAAACCAATCATTTTTACGAAAGAAAACACTAGCCATATCCAATTCCCTCATAATGGTTCACTGGTGATATCTATTTAGCACGCTAACCGGGGGGTGCGCATAATACTATTGACAATGGGAGCTATGTGAATGTGCTATTCAGGTCCACCCTTGAAAAGATGGCGCTATTGGTAGTCGGTCGTAAGGCGACATCTATGACCATTTTGTTAGGAACAAGTTTCCTAATACGCAGCAGAATAGTGATGGGTTGGCCTAGTGTACAACAAAAAAATTGTAACATATTTAAACTACCTTTAAATATGTGGATCCATTAATATACATACATTAATCATAAACAAGAAAATAATAAAGAACATACATCTTGATGCCTATAAAGTGTCATTGCTATCTTTTCGCAAAATAAACGATCTTCCTATCCAAGCTACTCCCAGGTACTCACACGAAGATCTTCCACAGCATTCTCTACACCTCAAGAAGTGTGTGGGCACTTAGAGAATAAATGATGGAATATTTCTGATTCAACTTGATGTACTCAACACATGAGATCAAGAGAATAGCTCTGAGAATGGTTCTACATCTTTTTCAGGGAGAGATAGAAAAGTATCGTTCTTTTTCTTAGAGTGAATAAATTGAGTATCTTATTTATTTTCTCATAAGTCTAACTTATATGGAAAATATTTAAATTTAAAAAATAAATATGTAACCAATTTACAATTTATCTTTTAATTAATTAATAATCTTATTAATGAAAATATCAAAAACTAACTTTTGAATTTTCCATTAATTAATTAATTAAATAAATAAAAGTGAAAAATATATCCCTGATTTTTATATAGTTGCACGCCACACACAGTCCAGGGAGTGTGTGCCGTGCAGCACCCTATAAATTAGGGATATTTGATTTTTCCACAATTTTTTAATTATGTATTCAAACTACCTTATCAGATAAAATACAACAACCTAATAATTAATTCGAATTTGAATCTATTATCTTTTTAACTAATTATCACATATAATTAATTATTTGAATAAATATCAATTTTTTCAATTCAAATCCAATTTGAAATTATCAGATTATTATCTTCCACTCAAATAAAGATATTTAATTAATTCTACTAATTATTTAAAACTAATTTTAATTAAATATTAATTTTGAAAATTAAATATTTATTTTATTATAATTTCAAAAATTATAATAAATTAATTATTTATATAATTTTGAAAATTATATAATAATTAATTATTAATTAATTTTGATAATTACTACTAATTTGTAATTAATTAATTAATCAATATTATCACATAATTGTATATTTGGCCCGAAGAAAAATTTCTTCTTAATATGTCTTTTTACCATTTTACCATTTATATCAACTATTGCCTTGAATAGTGTTGATAGAGCCGCTGTGGGGACCTATGAACCTATAATTCTAGACCCCAATAAATTTGTGATAATTAATTAAACTATTTAATTAAATAATCTTAATTTATTAATCTCATGATTACTCCACTATAAATATGAGACTACACTCTTGTAATTATAGACATTTCATAAACTGAGTACTTTATAACAATAAAGCTTCTATTGATATAATCATTACATACAAATTAACCTTCTAATAATGGTTCATAATTAACCAGGAATAAAATTACCGTTTTACTCTTTTAATTATATTTTTTTTCCTTAAGTACCATTGACTTTACTAGTGAATGTTAATTCATAACTAAATTATGAATTTGAGCTCAATAATCCTTCAGTCCCAAAAGTCAACCCTTAAGAGAACCATTATTCAATCTCTTACGAGAAGGTATAGATTCCATATCTGTATACTATGTCCCCAGCCATTTACATTAATGAGTTCCCAAAAAAAAAATTTCTAGCCTGACCATTCTGACAAACCCTAACAAGTGAATCAAATAACTTATATAACATAAACAGGAGTTCATAGTAACTTCAAGATTAAAATCTATTTGTATATGATCATCAGTTGATATATTTAATTAATACTTCGAAACGGTATTTAACTAAGTATAAACATATCTAGTCCAGTTCTATATATTCTCTAATATATAAAGTACATCCACTAAAGTGTCCAACTACACTAGTAATCCGGATCTAGATCACATGTATTCATAATACTAGTGGACCGTACTTGCAGTAATTAATCTAAAGATTCCATAACTGTATTTTACTGCGAACTATTCAAGCTCATTTATTTCAAACACAATCCTCCCATACCAATGCGTGGTTGAGATCACATATATGAACTTATGAATTTTTTCTGATATTCACTTAATATTATCACATAATAATATAGTCCATAAAATATATGCATAACAATTCAATTTATTTATTTATTTCTTAAAATAATGTCTACTACATATGCTTTTAGAGCATAATTCCCAACAATCTCCCACATTCCTAAAAGCAAATGAGTCATCTCTCTTGTTGTACCATAATTTTAGCCCGAGTTCATTCACTCAGCTCGGGTACAGCTGGCAAATAAATATACAGAGAAATAACCAAGGGAATGATATCTGCTTATTATCCACGTGGAAAACTCTAGTTTCACATGGTCTTACATGGTGTTAGGCATCCTGGGTTTAACCCGAACTAAGGATGCAATGGCTATGAAGCGCGAGCTCAGAATATTAAAGTAGTTGTCGAAGCACGAGCTTATAAGAGATACCCAGCTCATGGTAATTCTAGTATATTGCCTACTCAAGGATCCCCGGAGACTCGAGATCCCCTTATACGTTTATTTATGACCAGGATGTCATATTTAATATCCCAGATATTAGGAGTACATTTACTTTGTGATCAAATCATATCCCAATATAAATGGGAATTATTTGTATTAAATGTAATAACTATGTAAATGTGTGACTAACTCACACAGTTACCCAAACCTGTCCATGAAATTCCCTGATAAATACTTGGAATATTGGACAGGAAAAGGGACCATTATTCTGTAATACAAAAACTCTACCAAAATAGAGAGAGAAACGACAATAATATTGACTCGTGGACTAGGTGGATTTTAACCACTAAACCACGTAAAAGTTTTGTGTTCTTGAGTGAATTCAAATTATTATTCAGTACGGTTTACTACTAAGCATTAATCAGCCTTATTATTTCTTAATACACTGTTGGCGAAAAACCGCGTCAACAGTTTGGTGCTTTCATTGCGAGCAAATTAGTGCTTCATCAAAATCCCAGTCGATTCTCATCATGGTGATCACTCGCTCAATGCACGATAGTGAGATAGAATAGGTTGGTGGGCAAGAGGCCCATCATACCGTTGTTTCGAACGAACATGGCCCTGAGATCCAGCAGTGTCTGAGAAAACAGTCGGCGGGTCATGGCGACACTGGGAGTTCAGCATCATTGCCACTAAATCCAAATCCAGACTACCTAACTGCCATCGAATTGGAAAACATGCAATTGAGAAGCCATCTTGATAAGGCAAACAAGCAGATTGAGGAAGTTTTGGCTCGGTTACCCCCTCTTGCAACCGACGTTAATGTCAGAAAGAGGCAAAGTGGGTCTCACAAGTCCCACAGGAATAATCGATCCAAACCAAGTCGATCAGTCAGAACTGCCACCCCGAGTTCTGTATCTATAGGGCATGAATGCCAGAATACTCAACCCAGTGGCCCTCGTAGGGGTCATCAGCATGTCAGTTGGTCGGTTAGAATCGCAATCCCAAGTTCGGTGCCTCTTTCACAGGTCCCTAGAAATGCCCATGGCAATCCACGAGAAGGGACTAGGACACGCTCACAAAGAGAAAATGTTCCAACAAACCCTCCTACGCTGCGATCGAACCGTCAGGCGCAGAGAACTAGTGACAATGGAGTAGAACATAGGGGGGCAAATTTAGTTTGCCCTGATGGAACAAGGATTTCCTCACCAATAAGGCATCCCCCGTCACCTATAAGACATCTGACGCCACCTCGTCCTACATGGGACATTCCAGCTTATGGAGACAGTAGGAGAAATCCTCCCCCTTCTGCCAATATTTACATCCCACGGACACGTGTTGAAAATCCAGATCCTCGGCCTCAACCACGAGCTATATGCTTCGCTAATGGGAGTTACTGGACCAAAATTCGTCGTAGTGGTAGGTCCAAGAGCGACCTAAGAAATCAGTTGAGTTTAGCACAAAGCGCTCAGTACGATCCACAACCCAATTTGCGCGATCCTCTGAATTCGTAGAGAAGGAATTCAGCTCAGAATGAAGGTGTTAGTTATACTCGACAAGATGGAGGTCCTTCCATAGTATGCGATAATGGGAATAGTGCCCCACAAAACCAAGCTCAAGTTTGGAAGGAAAATAATCCATCAAACGCATACGATAGGATGGGAGCTGTTGAATAGCCCCCAAGTAACCTAGGGACCAGAGACCAAACCCTCAAAAGACTAGCTCTAATGGAAGAGCAAAAGAAGAGGCTTTTATTTGGAAAAGACAAAGATGATTGCGACTTAGAGGACGAGCTCGAGCCTTTCACTCTGAATATTGCGGCGGCCACATATCCGGTAGGCTTCAGAATGCCACGCTTGTCAAAATTTGATGGAGATGGAGATCCGTCAAACAACCTCAGAATGTTTAACACCATGATGATGGCCCACAATGTCGGACTCAATCTAAGGTGTATTTTATTCCCTGCAACTCTGGTCAGGCTAGGCAAGCACTGGTTTAATCAATATAAGAAGAATTCCATAATCTCCTGGAAGAAGTTTTCTTCTAATTTCAAAAAAGCATTTCGATCTTCACAGGCATCTCGAGTTGATACTGATTCACTGGTCAATGTAAAACAGCAACCTGGTGAGATGTTGAAGGCATATCTAAGTCGGTTTTCCAATGTCGCTACTCGAGCTAGGGATGTTGATGACAGCTCCAAGCTCATGGCATTAAGGACAGGAATCCTCAACGGGGGCGACCTGTGGCAAGAACTCCAAAGGAATGGAGTTAAGAGTGTAGACGAACTCTTGGCCTGAGCTCAAGAGTGGATTAACCTAGAAGAGGCGCGAGCTTCCATCGTGGGAACCAGCCAGACCCATCTCCAGCCCGTTGGAGCAGTAACGAATGTTGCAGCTACGGCTCAAACTGTTACCTAGAATAACCAAGGGGGAAATAACAAAAGGAAGGGAAATGGCGAGGGCGACCAAAGCGGGACGAAGAAAAATAAATCTGTGGAGAAGTTCAAGCTTGTTTACGCTACTTATAACGACCTAACAGGCACCAGGGAGCACATCTTCCTGGCTAATGCTACTCGCCTTCCATGGAAGAAGCCAGAGCCATTGAAGAACCAGAGGGCGAAGAGAGATTCTTCAAAGTTCTGTCGATTCCATAATGACATCGGGGTATAACACTAATGAACGTCGACAGTTGAAGGATGAGATGGAAGCTCTCATTAGAGTAGGAGCTTTGGCTCAGTACGCCCGAAATTGGGTAGTCCCTAATCAGCCCGCGGGACCAAACCCTCAAGTCATCGAAGCTCCAGTAAGTCATACCAGAGCTCAAACAAATCAGGTCAACCCTCCTCCGATAGTAGGGGATATAACCACCATTTCGAGAGGACCTCTTTTGGCAGGCACGAGCAACGGGGCCCAGAAGAGGTACATTAACGAATTAAAGTTCCATAATGGAGTGGAGTTCGTCTCAGAGCAGCAGTTATCGAAGCAGCAACGATTGGAAAAGCAATCAATCATTTTCACAGAAGAGGATGCTAGCCATGTCCAATTCCCATATAACGATCCCTTGGTCATAACTGTTCAGCTCGCCAACCAGAAGGGTCCGGAGGACACCGGTAGATAACAAAAGTTCTGTGAATCTACTTTTCAGATCCACCTTGGGAAAAATGGAGTTGTTTGTAACAGATTTGAAGGTGACCTCAATGACGCTCTATGATTTTTCTGGTGAAAAGTCAGCAGCCATCGGGATGATCGGATCGGTAGTGACGTTGGGAGAAGATTCACAAACTGTTTCCAAGTTACTTGAGTTTGTGGTAATCGATTGTCCAGCTGCGTACAATGCAATTTTGGGATGACCTACGCTGATGACGTTTGAAGCCATAACCTCTATCCGCCACCTAGCAATAAAATTCCCCTCAGCCGCAGGAATATGCACCATCAGAGGTGATCAGCTCGCTGCCAGAGAATGCTATAGCATTTCTATGAAGGGAAAATCACAACCTGGGCAGCAAGCAATGGTCATAAATGACGGAGGTGATGAGTCCCATGAAGTAGAAGCTACTTGCAGGATGGAAGAACCTCAGCGAAAAGAAGATCGTGATGTCGCCCAACGTGATGACATTGACCCACGAATGGGTGAAGATAGGTCAGAAATCCAATCCATAGAGGAGCTCGAGGAAGTAAACATTGTCCCTAAAGAGGCTTCAAGAGTCGTAAAGTTTGGGAAGAATCTTGACGATAAAAGGAAGAAGGAGCTGGTCAATTTCTTATAGGAGAACCTGGATGTTTTCGCTTGGTCACATGAAGATATGGTGGGAATAAGTCCAAGTGTAATCATGCACACCTTAAATTTGGATAAGAATGTGCTTGCAAAATCCCAAAAACAGAGACACCTGGGAACAGTCCGAGTTGAAGCTCTTGAGGAAGAAGTAGCTTGGCTATTAAAGTGCGGGTTTATCCACGAGGCAAAATATCTGATCTGGGTCGCCAATCCTGTACTAGTCCCAAAGCCAAATGGGAAATGGAGGACCTTTATCGACTTCTCCGATTTGAATAAAGCTTGTCCCAAGGATTTTTTTTCCCACTGCCAAGGATTGATCAGTTGGTAGATGCCACAACAAGTCACGAGCTCATGTCCTTCATGGATGCGTATTCTGGATATATCCAGATCGCGATGAATCCTGCGGACCAGGAACATAGTAGCTTCATGACCCCAAATAACATATATTGTTATAAAGTTATGCCCTCTGGGCTGAAGAATTAAAGAGCAACATATCAGCGCTTGGTCAACAACATGTTCGCTAATTAGATCGGGAGAAATATGGAAGTGTATGTCGACGATATGCTTGTCAAATCAAAGACTGTCAATAACCATGTAGTCGATCTAGAAGAATGTCTTGGAATCTTAAGGAGGTATGACATGAAGATGAATCCTCAAAAGTGCACTTTTCGGAGAGGCATTTGGAAAATTTCTGGGTTTCATAGTCAAGACGAGGGAGATAGAGGCAAATCTTGAGAAAATCAGATCGTTGTTATAAATGCCCTTGCCCAGGTCGCGTAAAGAAGTTCAAAGCCTGACTGGAAGGGTAGCAGCTTTGAATCGTTTCATTTCGAAATCTACTGCAAGTGCTTGCCACTCTACAACTTGCTCAGAGGAAACAAAAAATTTGAGTGGACCGAGGAGTGCGAACAGGCATTCCTAGACCTAGAAATGCACCTGGCTGAGCCCCCAGTGTCATCTAAGCCTATAGCTGGAGAACCTCTATTCCTTTATCTGGCCGTGACAGAAAATGCAATCAGTGCCGTATTAGTTCAAGAAGAACACTGTGCTTGTAACGCCCTACCTCCTTAGAGCCGTTACTAAGTGAGTTTTAAGACAAAACAGTGCAATGAACTCGCTAACCGAGGTTTTGAAACAAAAGTGTGTCTAATAAAAAGTTAAGGCTGTAATCTTTGAAACTGCGTTGACTTAATAAAAAAAAACTTCTAGTATTAAACAATTGGGATCCCAAAATAAGGTTTGAAAACTATTTACATCTTGAAATAAGTTTACAGTTGATCAGCTCTAAAAATCATAGATTATTACAGCCATTTTCAAACAAACCCCCAACCAAAGCAGTCGGGCAGGCCAAACATGTACGCGTCGCTTCACGCTCTCCGTACTCATGGTTGGTTGACTCAGTCTTTGCCCTTACCTGCAACACGGAGCACCCGTGAGACGAAGCCCAGCAAGAAAACTCATGCAGAACATAACATATGCAAATATACAGTTAATCATATCAGATAGTCCACAGATAAACAAGTCAACCATTAGACTAAGCAAACACGGCCATGCCGCCCCAGAAGCCTTACCGAAGCCTGGGGTATCGGTTCTCACCGTAAGGATAACACATGTATCCACCGGGCCCTGCCCTGACTATAGCATCCCATGTGCTAAGTGTTACTTCCGGCCCCGCTGCCGCACCCGACCTACGCCGCTCTCGGCCCTTGCCGTTCATTTTATTATAATCACACATATAGTATAACACAACAACATTCAAACGAATATTAATTCATTTAAGTATGCATCCTAACATGTGATTTAATATAGGGCCGTGCCCTGCAATCATCTCATCATGCAACGTGCAACATAGGGCCGCGCCCCGCAATCATACTATGGGCCCATGCCCTATCCTACGGGTGTTATAGTTTTCTTACCTGTATTCCGAGCCTCCTGATGCACTAAAGCCGCGAGCACGGTCCTCAAGCACGAGCCTCTCCAATATCCTAGTCACAACACACATGAAACATCCTTTAATACTAATCAAATCATAACCACTTCCTGGGACCAATCCCACACTCTCGGGACTCCCAAATTCCTAAAACAAATCATCGGAAACATCCCCCGAGTCCCTGGAACAAATGCCCAAAAATGCAAAATTTCCCATCCTGAAAAAGGCGTAGTGCCGCAGCGCTACCCGCAAAGGCCGCGGCGCCCAGCGAAGTCAGAAAGCTCCCCTGACTGAAAACAGCCTCGCGCCGCGGCGCCCAAGAAAAGGGCCGCGGCGCTCCTTCGCGAACCCAGAAAAATTGGGTTTTTCCTCTGCATTTCATCATCCAAAACACTCCCAAAACATCCCCAACTCACACCTAAGCCCCAAAATCAATTCAAAACCCCACATAGACCATTTAACAACTCAGAAACACAATCAAAGAAACCCAAACACACAATCAAATCCCCAAAATCCACATCTTTGATTTTCAACTTCATAAAATATAAAACCCAAAACCAAACTTAAACCATGCTTAAATTCCTCAAACCATAACAGAAACAAGCCTTAAATTTACTTAGAATCCTTACCTTGAATGAAGAATCCAACCCTATGCATCCTTGATTCATCTCCTAAGTCTCAAATTTAAGCTCCTTCACTCCTCTTCTTCTCCTTCTTCTTCTTCTTGCCCTAGGTCTCCTTCAAGCTTTCCTTTTCTTAATTTTTTTAAACAAAACCACCAAAATGGATAAGTGCCAAACCGTTCACCCCATATAACCCAGCTGCAATTTGTCTAAACCCCTTGCCAAATGACCATCTTACCCCTCCTTGCCTATCCTTTCCTAACTAAACCTCAAGGGCTTACTTGTCATTTCCTATCCATTACAATTCTACCATTTTACCATCAAAACCTGTTACTCTCTATGGTTGCTAATCAGTTACATAAGTTACCAAATTACCAGTCACCAAAATCTCTCAAGAACTAAGTTACAAAATCCCTGAATTACCCTTAGGCTCCTCCCGAGCCGGGTATAGAAATCCCGTTGTGACTTTTAAGTTAATTTGCTCTCTAGGACCGTCTCGGCACGTGCATCACAATAATAACACCACACTCACGTGGTACAATTCACAGAGTACAATTATCACATATCAATACAGTTATGCCCAACATGGCCAAAATTACAATTATGCCCTTCTAACACGATCCGGGCTTACATGCATACTAATATACATAGTCATGCATCTCAGATAAACAAATAGTCATATAACATGCTTTAAATCATAATCATGTATTTAACTCATCAAAGTCACACATAAATCCCATCATGCCCACCTGGCACACTAATCAAGGCCCTTAAGCCTTATTAGCGAATTTGGGTCGTTACAACTATCCCCTCCTCATAAAAATTTCGCCCTCGAAATTTATCCAACACATCAGTCAGTAAACCCGCAACTCTGACCATAATTTCCAAGGTCCACCGCCTTTACTTTACTTTGCAACAACACTCTTACAGGAGTAACAATCTTGCCCCACAAGATCTTGTCTAAAAGCCATACTCTCGATAGCCCCTCGTTTACACCGCAACCCTGCCGAAGCCTCAGGGTCTGCCTAGATTACAATGACCAATTCATTGTCTTATTCCTGATTCCAGAGATACTCAAAGTCATCACCTCTACTAGGTGGGATCAACTTGTAGGCCCCGCTGGCCTAACCCTTAGTACAACTTCAGAATTTATATGTTGAATTAAGAGTCAGAACTCTCCCTTCGTTCTCTGAACACCTTACAGATCCTCGTCTGTTATTACGCAGAGACGCAACTCTTTCCTTCCGGAATTTTATTTCCTCATAACTTAGCAATTTACCAGCTCTTTATTCTTTCAAATAGGCAGACACTCCTGCCTTAAGAGTTCCAACAACCTCTCCGGCTTTCTCTCTGAACTAAAGCCAAACCGTAGTATTCACTATCCTTCACCTCTTATCAAGCCCTATGTCGCGTTACATTAACAAGACACTAGCAACTGCCACCACGACTAACTTACCAGGGATTACACTTCCCTTAATACCTCATGTATTCGCCTACTCAGCGCTCAATTCTTTAGATATCCGATAAACTTTCAGACTGCCATTCCACTTGCAATCAACTGATAATTCCAGGTTCCCACTCTGTTCTTTTCGTTCTCTAAATCCATTCCAAATTTAAAATACTCTTGGGTCTCAATTCCGTATCATCAACGTTTTACCCTGCTACCAGTTCACCTGAACCAACTACATTAACTCAAAACACCGCGTTAAAACTTTTCATGTCCAAACACCTTACTTAAGGTCTATAGTGGTCTATCCCCACGATGCACCACCACATCACCTAACCCCTCAGGGTCCAACGGAAAACACTAGGTTCTATCACCCGCTCGACCCTCCCGGTACGATGTACCCTAGGAGGTGGAATGATGTCCATTCAGAATTCTCATTCATAAACCGAATCTAATTGGATCCTTCATCCATTCCTGGTATCCTAACTTGTACCACTTTAGCAGGGTCCTTCCCTGCTTCAACCAAAACTGACACTTCGGATTCCATAGCTCAGTGACACACACCAGCTAATCATACCTACTAGCGTTACGCCAATCTCCGTCGTTGCCTTCTCCACTCTATTACAGTCTATGGCGTCATCCCCTGACTGACACACGCCTCACTGTTAGGAGTTCCGCCTCCAATTACATCTCCCCTCTTTCAATCGAGGGTTTCAAACACTGATCATCCGTCTGTTACTTTTCACCGCATCTGGGTCTCAACGTTAACCTTTCTTACTAATACCCAGGACTCAAGTACCTTATGCCATGCACAACAGTCGGCTTAACATTCTAAGTGTATCAACCCTGATCCATTCAGTCGCCTCCCGCAAGGTTCAATCCATCCTCGCGTCAATCTATTCCTGGGCGTGCCCAACTCGTGCTGCACTCCCATAATTCCATATCCCTTACCATAGATCAGGTCCTTTATGCAATCACTTTTTTTTACTTAACCATAACACACACACATTCCAGCATCGCCAGATACCAATTAATTCTTACCTGTCTTCTGAATTTCTTTCTGATGTGACGCCACTCAGTCTGTCTAACCTCGAGTTTTACTGTTCTCCTCGTCTCTGATGTAGTTGTCCTCGGAGATACTTATGCAATAGGTGACGCGCTTACCAATCCTGAGATGCTTTCTATTCTTCAAACGTTCTTCATTAGCTTCTTTGCGGCTTCAGATCAACCTTCTCTTACCTGTCCTTTCTTCTTGTAGCTCTAATCTGAGTACTCTTGACGACACCCAAACTAACACTCCGTAGAACCTTTACCTGAGACTCCGCCTTCTGGGTACAAACGTCTTCCACATAGTCATTTGCTCACCATTTCCGTCTGGGAGTAATCCACACGCACTGCTCGTGAGCTTGAAGGGGACTTGTCCATACCGTTCATGCATTCTCTACCTAAAGAACTTACCTGTGCTGCTGTAGCTTGAACCATTCCAGAATCTTTGTTACCAGCTCCTCACACCCTACCCGGTGCAAACTAAACAATTTCCCGAAATGTCTCTATCCTTGGTTTCCAGCTGGTAATAACCAGGTCATAGATCAACTCTCAGAGACATCATCCCTTTTTGTATCCAACCTTGTACTCTTCGTTCTAATCTGACGATGCTAATCAATCCCGGCAGTATAACACTCTGGCTACTCCAGGGCCAAATTCCTTCGATTGCTTCAATAGACTTTTTGTCGGCCAAAACTGTCTTTTACAACATTCTTTATACCAATCCTATCTGTAGTCTAACCTTGAAATACTCCTGAGTCTTCCTTTTCATACCCACATAATTTTTCCACTGGTCAGCTCCGTTCCCACTCAGTCTCCTTTACATACTCCAGATGATATCCTCTGCAATCCATCTGCCAGAGTTCCTAATTCCTTCTCAATAAGCATTACTGTCCTTAGCCTCCCGAATAACACCTTTGAAGCAACCTCTCTATGTCCATCTCCCTCTCGGAACATTCTCAACACCTAGTTCTTCCAGTTCGTTACATGCCCAAAGCATAAGCTCATCAGTTAAATACTCATCCTTGAGGACTCAGCCTCGAACTTTGAATGTATCGATGCATTCCAGTTCTCCGTTTCCCTCACCCTGGGAAATCCATCCTAACATCTTGAGTCACTCTATGTAGAAGTCATGCCCTCACCTGACCTCCTCTCAGGTGGCATCCTCTCCCTCATGTGCATACCAAATAACCTCCCTGGTTCCTGTCACCATCTTGATAACTACCTTTTCATTCAGGCTTCTTTCCAATCTCAAATTAGGTGCCCAAGCACTGTCTGGGGTCCTTCTACCTCAACAATTGAGAATCCTTCCTTGCGGCATTCTAACAATAAAAGTACCATCTTATCAACCAGACCTTTCCCCCTTTTCTGGCAAAACCAGAAGCCACAGAACTATCCGGGGTTCTATCAACTTGATTATCACAATTCTCCCTTTACTAACTCCATCAAAGGAAGCACCGCCCTTGCGGCTCTAGCACTCATGCTCTATACATCGACCATCCGTTCCTCGAACAACATGGCCCTCTCCGCCATCCACCTGCAGACGATAAGCCCTTACATCAGAGCGGCCCAAATACCTTAGACTATTCCAGATCTCATATCCTTAAATGGGTCGCCATCAATTCCAGATACATTCCACCAGTATAAATTTCCGAAATGATTTACCCAATCCACCAAACCCATTGATTTATACTGTTGTTACCCCCAACAGTCCAAACCAAACTTATAAGTCCACCAGTCTCCACAGTTCAAATCATGTCTTAATAATCTCTTCTAACAATTCATCATCTAGGTTCTTTCCAACCCATTGTGCCTGTACCTCAGCCCGAGTACCAAATCCAGGCATCCCTCTGCCTCAACATTTAACATAACCCTCCAATCAGGATCTCTCATCCTCTTAACCAAGGGTGGAATTAACTCTGCTCATCTATTGGTAAATTCCTTGTCAACTCGTACCTTCCTCAACACTAGAGGATAACACCCTTTAAGCCTTTCATATAATACCCTTATCTGTCCATACCTCACAGTAAACCAACACTGGTAACCTTACTGTTAAAGCATATAAATCAGCTATTTCTCCAGAGAAATCCGCCGTTCTTCTATCCCATCTCAACTAACAACTCCACAGCTTACTCACGCACTAGCGACCCCCTGCTGCTACATTCAGGGGTAACTGGAGATCCCAACTCCGACTTATATCTAGAAACCCCCCTTCAACACAATATCAGGTCCCCAAACCCTTTTAGGAGCCAACAACTCGAGTTCATCCGTCAAAACCGACCAAACTCCTGAACTCAGAGGTTCGTACCCTGAACCAACCCACAACTAAATCCAAATATCCACAGGTATCATGCACACACAAAGCATATACTAGGTCAAATCCGCAATGTCATACATTTAGCTACCAAATTTTATCACAACTAAGTATATCCATACTCATTATGCTTCATACAAGCAAATAAACGGATAATACATACGAATTCAGTTTAAACAATTAATCCCATACACTCAATATGTAAACTATTATGCCCATATTCATTCACATGCATAATAATGTTATTCAGCATGCATCAATCTCAACATGCAATAGTCAAGGGCCCAGCCCAACAGCATCTCATGCATATGTCAACTCATTTCTCATGCTCCATATAAATAAGCAGGCAAACAGGGCATTCAATCATATATTCAAACATGGCAATCATTCATACCAACCAACCCTGAGTCGAGCTTGTCACTAACAGTGAGCGTACATGTTCGGTCGATCTCCAGAACCAATAAACCTTGGCTCGCTCTGATACCAAGTTGTAATGCCCTACTTCCTTAGAGCCGTTACTAAGTGAGTTTTAAGACAAAACAGTGCAATGAACTCGCTAACCGAGGTTTTGAAACAAAAGTGTGTCTAATAAAAAGTTAAGGCTGTAATCTTTGAAACTGCGTTGACTTAATAAATAAAAACTTCTAGTATTAAACAATTGGGATCCCAAAATAAGGTTTGAAAACTATTTACATCTTGAAATAAGTTTACAGTTGATCAGCTCTAAAAATCATAGATTATTACAGCCATTTTCAAACAAACCCCCAACCAAAGCAGTCGGGCAGGCCAAACATGTACGCGTCGCTTCACGCTCTCCGTACTCATGGTTGGTTGACTCAGTCTTTGCCCTTACCTGCAACACGGAGCACCCGTGAGCCGAAGCCCAGCAAGAAAACTCATGCAGAACATAACATATGCAAATATACAGTTAATCATATCAGATAGTCCACAGATAAACAAGTCAACCATTAGACTAAGCAAACACGGCCATGCAGCCCCAGAAGCCTTACCGAAGCCTGGGGTATCGGTTCTCACCGTAAGGATAACACATGTATCCACCGGGCCCTGCCCTGACTATAGCATCCCATGTGCTAAGTGTTACTCCCGGCCCCGCTGCCGCACCCGGCCTACGCCGCTCTCGGCCCTTGCCGTTCATTTTATTATAATCACACATATAGTATAACACAACAACATTCAAACGAATATTAATTCATTTAAGTCTGCATCCTAACATGTGATGCAATATAGGGTCGTGCCCTGCAATCATCTCATCATGCAACGTGCAACATAGGGCCGCGCCCCGCAATCATACTATGGGCCCATGCCCTATCCTACGGGTGTTATAGTTTTCTTACCTGTATTCCGAGCCTCGTGATGCACTAAAGCCGCGAGCACAGTCCTCAAGCACGAGCCTCTCCAATATCCTAGTCACAACACACATGAAACATCCTTTAATACTAATCAAATCATAACCACTTCCCGGGACCAATCCCACACTCTCGGGACTCCCAAATTCCTAAAACATATCATCGGAAACATCCCCCGAGTCCCTGGAACAAATGCCCAAAAATGCAAAATTTCCCATCCTGAAAAAGGCGTAGCGCCGCAGCGCTACCCGCAAGGGCCGCGGCGCCCAGCGAAGTCAGAAAGCTCCCCTGACTGAAAACAGCCTCGCGCCGCGGCGCCCAAGAACAGGGCCGCGGCGCTCCTTCGCGAACCCAGAAAAACTGGGTTTTTCCTCTGCATTTTATCATCCAAAACACTCCCAAAACATCCCCAACTCACACCTAAGCCCCAAAATCAATTCAAAACCCCACATAGACCATTTAACAACTCAGAAACACAATCAAAGAAACCCAAACACACAATCAAATCCCCAAAATCCACATCTTTGATTTTCAAATTCAGAAAATATAAAACCCAAAACCAAACTTAAACCATGCTTAAATTCCTCAAACCATAACAGAAACAAGCCTTAAATTTACTTAGAATCCTTACCTTGAATGAAGAATCCAACCCTATGCATCCTTGATTCATCTCCTAAGTCTCAAATTTAAGCTCCTTCACTCCTCTTCTTCTCCTTCTTCTTCTTCTTGCCCTAGGTCTCCTTCAAGCTTTCCTTTTCTTAATTTTTTTAAACAAAACCACCAAAATGGATAAGTGCCAAACCGTTCACCCCATATAACCCAGCTGAAATTTGTCTAAACCCCTTGCCAAATGACCATCTTACCCCTCCTTGCCTATCCTTTCCTAACTAAACCTCAAGGGCTTACTTGTCATTTCCTATCCATTACAATTCTACCATTTTACCATCAAAACTTGTTACTCTCTATGGTTGCTAATCAGTTACACAAGTTACCAAATTACCAGTCACCAAAATCTCTCAAGAACTAAGTTACAAAATCCCCGAATTACCCCTAGGCTCCTCCCGAGCCGGGTATAGAAATCCCGTTGTGACTTTTAAGTTAATTTTCTCTCTAGGAATGTCTCGGCACGTGCATCACAATAGTAACAACACACTCACGTGGTACAATTCACAGAATACAATTATCACATATCAATACAGTTATGCCCAACATGGCCAAAATTACAATTATGCCCTTCTAACACGATCCGGGCCTACATGCATACTAATATACATAGTCATGCATCTCAGATAAACAAATAGTCATATAACATGCTTTAAATCATAATCATGTATTTAACTCATCAAAGTCACACATAAATCCCATCATGCCCACCTGGCACGCTAATCAAGGCCCTTAAGCCTTATTAGCGAATTTGGGTCGTTACAGTGCTAAAAGACAAGTATATTAGATAAAGAAGAGACTTCTCAGAGCTGAATCACGATTTCCACTAATAGGGAAACTGACATTCTATCTGATATTGGCTTCCAGGAAGCTCCGACCATATTTCCAGTCCCATTCAATCAACGTCATGACCGACCAACCTTTAAGGCAGGTTTTACAAAAACCTGAAACATTGGGACGTCTATTGAAATGGGCTATCGAACTTAGCTAGGTTGAGATATTGTACGTACCAAGGACCTCAATCAAAAGTCAGGCCCTTGCAGATTTTATGGCTGAATGCACCAAGTTTCAAAAGGAGCTCTTGAAGGAGCCAGTGCAGGAGTTATGGAAAATATCAGTGGATGGATCATCAAACGAGAACGGGTTGGGAGCTATGATAATTTTAATCTCACTAGAAGGGCATCAATTTCATACAGCTCTGAGATTCGGATTTGAAGCTTCCAACAAAGAAGCTGAATATGAGGCCTTACTAGCTTGGCTGAGAGTGGCAAGGGAGCTCAAGGTGAAAGCCGTCCAATGCTATAGTGATTCTCAGCTCGTGACAATCAGGTATTGGGAGAATATCAAGCTCAAGGTACCAAGATGGTGGCCTACCTAGCTATGGTGAAGGGAGAATTGTCTGAATTTGAGTACAGTTCTGTTGAATAGATACCTTGCGAGCAAAATTCAAATGCTAACACCTTGGCACGGCTTGCCACCACAAAAGAAGCTGAGACATTGAATGTAGTGCCAGTGGAGTTCTTGGAGAATTCGAGTGTAATAGAGATGATAGAAGTTGAAATGATCAACACAAGGCCGACCTGGATGACTCCCATAATGGAATACCTCCCAACAGAAAAGCTACCTGACGAAAGAAAAGACGCAAGAAAAATACTTTATCAAGCTCTGCGGTACGTAATAGTGGATGGAACCTTGTATCGACGTTGTCATTCGTTATCTCTCCTACGATGCATTTTGCCCGAGTAAGCCAAAACCATTTTACAAGAAATACACGAAGGCTTTTATGGAGATCATGATGGGGGGCAAAACCTAGCATTGAAAATATTGAGGCAGGGCTATTTTGGCCCACTTTAACAAAAGACTCAATCTCGTATGTTCAGAAGTGTGACAAATGCCAGCGTTTCTCCATAGTTGCATGAGCTGCTCTAGTCGAGCTAACAATGATCTCATCCTCATGGCCATTTGCGGTATGGGGAATCGACCTAATAGGTTCCCTAACTAGGGGAAAGGGAGGAGTTCGCTACGTGGTGGTGGCAATCGATTATTTCACGAAGTGGGTGGAAGCCGAACCTTTGGAAACCATAACTTCAAAGCGAGTCCTAGACTTTGTGGTAAAGAGTATTATATGTCGCTTTGGGCTTCCTAAAAAGAATGTGTTAGACAACGGGACGCAATTCGATAGTGATCTCTTCATTGACTTTTGTGAAAGATACGACATAACAAAGAGTTTCTTGTCGGTAGCATACTCGCAAGCCAACGGGCAGGTCGAGGCTGTAAACAAAACCCTAAAGGCGAGCCTAAAGAAGAGGTTTGACAAAGCCAAAGGATTATGGCCTAAATAGCTCCCACAAGTACTTTGGGCCTACCGAATTTCTCACAGAACCTCCACGGGACATACTCCTTTTTCCTTAAATTTTGGAAGCGAGGTCATGCTTCCAGTCGAAGCCAAGGTAGCCACCCACAGGCAAAGGACATTCGGCTAGGAATAGAATGATGAACTACTTAATGCATCTCTCGACCTGATTGAAGAAAAACGAGAAGAATTGCAATTGCAGCTCGCCCACTATCAACAAAAAACCACTTGCTATTTTAATTCTAAATTTAAGAGGCGTAGGTTTGGACTAGGCGACCTGGTTCTCCGAAGGGTATTTTTGGATAATAAGGATCCTAAGGACAGTGTATTAGGCTCGAACTTGGAGGGAGCATATCAGGTTGTTGAGGTTTTGCGTGAAGGAACTTTCAAGATAGCTTGGCTAAGTGGGGAAGTAGTCCCGCAGACTTGGAACGCCCTACATTTGAAAAAGTATTATCAGTAGTACAACCATCGATGTAAGGCTTATTTATAAAATCCATTTGATTAAATAATAGATGGATTATTAAATAATTTTTCTTTTTTTAAGGTTGTATTAGTTCATGTTCTAATGTATGTAAAAACAACTAAGAAAGGTTTTACATTCTGGTTACTTAGGGGGAATATAACCCGAGGTTGGCAAAATTAAGCCTGCTTGATAAGCTTAACAAACTTAGAGCTTGGAAAAATTGATTATTCAACGACTTTTTAAGATCTCGAGTTTTCAATAAACCTAGCGCGAACTAAGTTTAAATCATTTAAAACCATGGATGTAACCCGATCCAAAACTTAGAAGCTTGGAAAAATTTATTATTCAACGGATTTTTAAGAGCTCGAGTTTTCAATAAACCTAGCACGAACTAAGTTTAAATCATTTAAAACCCTAGATGTAACTAGGTCAAAAACTTGGAAAGTTGGGAAATTTTTTTAATATCAAGGGCTTGTTAAAGCTCGAGTTATCAATAAACCTAGCAAAAACTAGGTTTAGATTATTAAAAACCCCAGATATAATCGGGTTCAAGGCCTGATTCTTAATAGGTATGATACAAACCAACACACAAAACTTAGATATAACCAAGCTCGATAAAATCTATCCCAATCTAAAAATCAATTCCTAAAATCTCAAATGTACTAGTCTCAGGATTCATAAACATGAGAGATAGTAAAGGAAAGATAAATGGATCAAAAGTTAGATGAATATTGAAATAAAGCGAGAAAATTATCCCGAGGAGAAAAAACCTCGAGCGGAGCCCAAAGGAAATTGTTTAATATAAAAAAAAAACAATTAAACAATTGCAAACTGTTTAATACAAAAGAGATATCACTAGGTCCTGTCAACTCGCCCCGAAGATGTGACCTCCTCGCCATCTCCCTCCGCCATTCCAGACGCATCACCAGTCTCTGAAGGTTCTTGTAAGAGTTGAGCCTTGAATTTTGCAAGGTATTGATCCCACAGCTCGGGTTCCATGAAAGAAAAGTTCCCATCTTGGTTGAAGGCCCAGCAGTGGTACAACATCTCTTCCATGGCTGATGATGAGGCCACCTTTTCTTCTTTGGCTATGATTTCGGCCTCGAATAGCTTTGCTTTGACCTCATCAACCTCGTCCTGAAGTTGTGCAGTTTGAGCTTGGGAGGCAGACAATGCAGTCGTTGCAACCTGCTCATTTTCTTGGGATGAGGCGAGAGCAGCCTTGGCATCATGCTCATTCTTCTGAGCAACCGTCAAAGCAGCATTGGTGGCTTGCTCGCCTTCTTGGGCAGCAGTCAAGGCAGTTTTGGCAGCGTCCAGTTCGGCCTGGAGCTCCTCATTTCTGGCCCTAGCATGAGCTATGCTGCGGTACTGAGCCAGGGCAGACTTCAAAATAACAAAACAAGTCAGAGATATACACCTAGTCAGTAAAACAAAGTAAGGAAAGAGAACTCACAGTGAGATTCATCCCCAGGGCGGATTCGAGAACGTTATCGGGGCTACGCTCCTCGATGTTCCTCAGATCCCTCAAGCTGGCTTTATAAGCATGACCTACCATATGGGTCGCGCTCTCATAAACGATATCCCGAAAGGCTTCAAGAATCTTTTCCAGGTCTTGAGGGTCAACCTGTATTCAGACTTTGGGGAGATCGGCTTGAATAACTTGGGGGGGGGGGAGGGAGTGGCCCAATGGCGACACTAGCCACCAAAGCTGGCTCCCGAGTCGAGCTCATGTCCTTATTCTTGGCATGGGACTTTGAAGTGTTCCTCGTTGTAGGGGTGGTCTTCTTCGCCACCCTGAGCCTTTTTACGATGGGGCCCGAGCTGACTTTCTTAGCTTGGAAAGCAGTTCAAAGATCGAGAGCTCCTAGTTGTTCCATCTCTTCGCCTGAAAAGGGAAGAAGTGATTAGTTCACAAATAAAATTGTCAAAAACATATATAAAGATAGAGAAAACAAAGATCCTACCCTCCGGGCTAGGGGAGGAGTCTATTATCATCTGCTCGGGTGTTTTGACCAGGATAGGCATGACCTCCGACCTTGGAACTAATGGAGGAGATGGGGAATCTACAGTTAATATTTATGGGATCATAAGAGGCTGAGGCTCAGGTCCTTCCTTGGGGCTGGATTCATCTACATACTGTCTAAATCCAAGGGAAAATACCCCTTGGAGAAGAGAAGGCTAGGTCCTACGGTTGGTCCCATATTCCTCAAATATGGCCGATCTAAAGTTTAAGGTGTTATCAACTACGATTGTGCCCTTAGGATAACTACTATCATGGCGTACCACTAGGTGGTCTACGCACTGAAGCATAATTACATTTAGATCCGGGTTGTAAGGATGGCGGTGGACGAGCAGATTTGGATTATAACGAACTAACCTAAAATCGGGAACAACCCTATGTAATTCCCTAAAGAGGTATGGGTTACCTTGGCCGAAGGGGCCAGCTGCTGCCCCTGACGCAACTCATTCTAGATCGGGTTTCTGGATAGCCTCAAGAGCCTGCCTTTTTTGCACTAGAGGCACCTTGTCCTCTTCATCCTCCTCATCCTCAATGGCCGGCAAGGCCGCTTGAGAGGATGGGAGCTCAGGGATCGCCTGAAGGGTAGTCCGGGTCCTCAAGGCCAATGTTTGACCTTCACCGATCAACTGGAAGGCCAACATCGTGACGTCATTCATGACTTGGCGATAGTCCTTTTCATTGGGCGGAAGTCTGGGCAGCTTCTCATATTGGCCCCCGAGGGTCACAAACTTTTCCATCCTCGAAAATATGGCTGCACGAGAAACAGATTCAATCAAGACATGTACAAAAGAAATATCTTAAAAGGAATAAAAATTCATGAGCTAAATTCACATGGATGGAAGACTTATGAGGTCGGTTGAAGTAGCGATGTTCACAGTTCTAGAATCCATTCGACATAAAGAACAAGTCTTTGTAGTCGTTTGGATGACTGGGAATCTCGATGACGGAGGCCAAATCAGGGAATCGCGTGAGGTAGTAGTAGAATCCGTCACCGCGTCCCCTCTGGTCAGGGCTTGCCTTGAGGCAGTAGAAATACAGAATGTATACCGGAGTGGGGACCTCCCACTCGTGTTTCAGGAACAAATACTTCATCCCCGCCAAAATTCTATATGAATTTGGGGGGAGCTGAAATGGAGCCAGCTTCACATAATTCAAGAAATCTGCAAAGTACTGGTATAGGGGAAGAAAGACCCCAGCCTTCAGGTGTTCATCACTCCAAGCTGCAAAGTCATCTTGGAGAGGGGAACAGTTCCATTCCCCTTCGAATGCAGGTCGGACAAGGAGAGTTTCAGTTCCGACCTCTATGTTGTGGCTCAACATAATCTTATTTACCCTCCCCTAAGTCATAATATTTGAGATGATACGCTCAACCTCGAATTATGCGTTGGGATCGACCATGAGCTTCTTCTCCACCACCGGATTGAAGTGCGGGTTGGGAGATTCTGGGGCGATCTGCTTCCCCTTGTTCTTCTGTTGAATGGATGAGCTCGAGGCATTCTTCTTTGGGGTGTTCTTCTTTTGAGGAGCCATCAAATCGCCTAACGACAAAATGACCTAGTTAGGAGGCGAACTAAGAGGATCTAAAACTATGACACGAGAGTACGAGGGGGGAAATTATTTACTTTTGTTATACGAGCTAAGGTTACCCTCAACCCCATCGCGTGATGCCACACATGCCACACAATATCCTAAGCTACACACCTTGGTTTCCTAAGAGACCCCTGATATTTAGGGATCCGTGTGTCAAATGTCAAACCACTACTTTCCTTGGGAGGCGGTTTAGTGCAAAACCACCCAAGAAAATGTAACCTCTAAGCGATCTAGTTCTAAACCTAAAAACACTTCATTTCCTTTACCCCAAATGGGTATTCTTTAAATTAATTCACCATTAGAGTTACCCAGATTTACCCAGAAATTTCCCAGTTTTATGAGCGTCTTATTTCTATGACATTTTTGGACTCACCCGTTGAACCTAAGTCAAAACCTATTCCCTAAGAACATTTAGAAATAGCCTAACAACAACTACAATGAGTGTTGCAGATGAACATGGTGAAGAACATAAATTCCATTAGATAAACAAAGAGAAAAAAAAAACTCTTCAAACCAAAGAATGAGATACGTACAGGAAGTGTAACGACCCAAATTCGCTAATAAGGCTTAAGGTCCTTAATTAGTGTGCCAGGAGGGCAGGTTGGGATTTATGTGTGGTTTTAGGAATTAAATGCATGATTATGATTTAAAGCATGTTATGTGACTATTTGATTATTTGATTATTTGAGATGCATGACTATGTATATTAGTATGCATGTAGGCCCGGATTGTGTTTGAAGGGCATAATTGTAATTTTGGCCATGTTGGGCATAACTGTATTAATATGTGATGATTGTTGAGACCACAATGGTATGTGGGTATTTCCGTGATTGGTAACTTTCGGCACGAGGCGATCCTAGACCTCAATAGCGGGGAAAGTCACAACGGGGCATTATAATTGACTTTGGGCAAGTCAAGGAGTATTTTTGATATTGGGTTATGAAAATAAATAATTGGAGATATATTTGAGGTTAGGATGTCTAGGCGGGAATACTGGGGGATTTTACCATTTTTGCCTCGGGGATATTTTGGTACCCCGAACCTTGAGGTAACCAACTTAAGTTATAAAAACAAAACAAATAGACCATTTGGAGACTTAGAGAAACCGACCCAGCCTCCACCCTCTCCTCTTCTTCTTTCTTTCCTCTTTCTTTCATGAAATCCACAGAAATCTTAGGAGAAATCAAGCTTGAATTTCTGAAAATTGATGGTGGGATTTGGAGGTTTAGCTCAAGAGTTAACCAAGAACAAATCAGGGTAAAGGTAAGCAATTAATTCTTTTTCTCAAGTTAATTTCAGAGATTTTGTTGGGTTGTGAATGTTTATGGGTTTTTGATATTCAAGGTGGAGTCTGAGGCTTGAAACTTTGAAGATAAGTCATGGGATCCTTTGGGAAACGATTCTACAACTGAGGTAAGGTTTAAATTAAAGTTTGATGGTTGAAATTGAGAATTTCTATGGTTGGTTTTGAGTTTTAGGTTTGAAATTTCAGAAATTTGGAATTTGGATCTTGGTGAGTGTTAGGTTGGATTTTTTGTGGAATTGTGTTGTTTAAACCATCCTAATGTTGTGATTATTAATTGGTTTTGAATTGGGAGCTTTGGGATGGCTTTAGGTGAGGTTTTAAGCTTGAAAATGGTGGGTTTTTCTGGGTTCGAAGGGTCGGGCCGCGGCATAGTTCTTGGAGGGCCGCGGCCCTTGAAGGCTAAGTTGTGCTGAGGATGGAGGGCGGGCCGCGGCATGGTCCTTGTAGGGCCGCGGCCCTTACCTGTTTCTGGGCGTTTTTGTGGCCCTATTTGAGGGCCATGCCGCGGCATGGTTGGGCCATGCCGGGGCGCTTAAGGAATTTTGGGATTTTGAGAATTTGGGCTTGGGAATTTAACCTAGGGTGCTCGGGGTTGAGTCTTTTACAATGTTTGGTGAATTTCAACGTTCCGAGTACTTGAACTTGGTTTAGAAACTCATTGGAGATTAATCTTATTGGTATCCATTATCTTGGTTGTGACTAGGTGTTAAGCTAGTGCTCGGGAAGTGGATCGTGCTCGGGAGTCGTCATTTTTCTATTTAAAGCATTTGGAATTAAGGTAAGAAAACCGTAACACCCGAGAATAGGGCATGGCCCCACTGTGTGATTGTAGGGCATGGCCCCAGATTGTATTATGTGCAAATGTTTAAACCTTAAATGAATCATGATGTGTGTGAATGATTATTTCAAATGTACTATATGTGTGATTATGATGAAATGAACGGCAAGGGCCGAGTACGGCGTAGGCCGGGGCGGCCGTGGGCCGAAAGTAACACCTAGCACATGGGATGCTATAATCAGGGCGGGGCCCGGTGGATTCATGTGTTATGCTATAATCAGGGCGGGGCCCGGTGGATACATGTGTTTGCTTAGTCTAATGGTTGAGTTGTTTATCTGTGGATTATCTGTTATGATAAAACTGTATACATTGCATATGTTATGTTCTGCATGGGTTTTCTTGCTGGGCTTCGGCTCACGGGTGCTCCGTGTTGCAGGTAGGGCAAAGACCGAGTCAACCAACCATGAGTACGGAGAGCGTGAAGCGACGCGTACATGTTTGGCCTGCCCGACTGCTTGGGTTGGGGGTTTATTTGAAAATGGCTGTAATAATCTATGATTTTATGATTTATCAACTGTAAACTTATTTCAAGATGTAAATAGTTTTCAAACCTTATTTTTGGGATCCCAAAGGTTTAATACTAGCAGTTTTAAATGAAACGACGCATTTTCTAAGATTACAGCCTTAAAGTTTAATTAGTCACACTTTTGTCTCAAAACCTCGGTTAGCGAGTGCTTTGCACACTGTTTTGTCTTAAAAATCACTTAGTAACGGCTCTAAGGAAGTAGGGCGTTACAACTTGGTATCAGAGCGAGCCAAGGTTTATTGGCTCTGGAGATCGACCGAACATGTACGCTCGCTGTCAGTGACAAGCTCGACTCAGGGTTGGTTGGTATGAATGATTGACATGACTGAATATATGTTTGAATGCCCTGTTTTCCTGCTTATTTATATGGAGCATGAGGAATGAGATGACATATGCATGAGATACTGATAGGGCCTGGCCCTTGACTACTGCATGTTGAGATTGATGCATGCTGAATAATACTATTATGCATATGGATGAATATTGGCATAATGGTTCGCATATTGAGTGTATGTGGTTAATTTTCTGAATTAATTCATTAGTTATATCTGTTTATTTGCTTGTGTGAAGCATGTTGAGATCTGGGTATACTTGGTGATGATGAATTTGGTAGCTAAATGTATATCATTATGGATTTGACCTAGTATATGCTTGTGTGTGCATTATACCTGTGGATGTTTGGACCTAGTGGTGGTTTGGTTCAGAGTAGGGACCACAGAGTTCAGGAGTTGGGTCAGTTTTGACAGGTGAACTCGTGTTGTTGGTTCCTAGAAGGGTTTGTGGACCTGATAGTGTGTGGAGAGAGGGATTCTAGGTATAAGTTGGAGTTGGGATCTCCAGTTTTCCCAAAAAGCAGCAGCAAAGGGTCACTAGGGTGTGAGTAAGCTGTGGAGTTTGTCAGTTGTGACGGGATAGAAGGATAACGGATTTCTCTGGGGAAATAGCTGATTTCGAGGTTTTGACAGTAAGGTTACCAGTGTTGGTTTACTGTGAAGTATGGACAGATAAGGGTACTATATGAAAGGCTTAAAGGGTGTTATCCTCGGGTTTTGAGGAGAATTCGAGTTGACAAGGAATATATCAATAGATGAGCAGAGTTAATTCCACCCATGGTTAAGAGGATGAGAGATCCTGATTAGAGGGTTATGTTAAATGTTGAGGCAGAGGGATGCCTGGAATTGGTACTTGGGCTGAGGTACTGGCTTAATGGGTTGGAAAGAACCTAGATGATGAATGGTTAGAAGAGATTTTAAAGACATGATTAGAACCGTGGAGGCGGGCAAATGTTTAAGTCTGGTTTGGACTGTTAGGGGTAACGACAGCGTAGATCAATGGGTTGGGGAATTGGATAGTTCATTTCAGAATTTTATACAAATGGATGTATCTGGAATTGGTGGCGACCCATTTAAGGACATGAGATCTGGAATAGTCTAAAGCATTGGGCTGCTTTGAGGAAAGAGTTTTTGTTTGCATGTGGATGGCGGAGAGGGCCATGTTGTTCGAGGAACTGATGGTTGATGATTAGAGCATGAGTGCTAGAGCCGCAAGGGCGGTGCTTCCTTTGATGGAATTAGTAAAGATAGATTCGTGATAATCAAGTTGAAAGAACCCCGGTTAGTGTTGTGGCTTCTGGATTGCCAAGAAATAGGGGAAAAGTATGACTGATGAGATGGTACTTGTATTGATAGAACGCAGCGAGGTCGGATTCTCAATTTTGAGGGAAAAAGGACTCCAGACAGTGCTTGGGCACCTAGATTGAGATTGGAAAGAAGCCGGATCGAAAAGGTAGTTATCGGGATGGCGACAGGAACCAGGAGGTTAATTGGTATGCACATGAGGAAGAGGATGCCACCTGAGAGGAGGTCAGGTGAGGGCATGACTTCTACGTAGAATGACTCGAGATGTTAGGATGGATTTCCCATGGTGCGGGAAACGGAGAATAGGAATGCATCGATACATTCGAGGTTCGAGGCTGAGTCCTCAAGGATGAGTATTTAACTGACGAGCTTATGCGTTGGGCATGTAACGAACTGTAAGGGCTCGGTGTTGAGAATGTTCCGAGAGGGAGATGGACATAGAGAGGTTGCCTCAATGGTGCCATTTGAGAGGCTGAGGAAAATAATACTTATTGAGAAGGAATTAGAAACTCTGGCAGATGGATTGTTGAGGATATCATCTGGAGTACGTAAAGGAGACAGAGCTAACCAGTGGAAAAGTTATGTGAGTATGCAAAGAAAGATTTAGGGAATACTTCAAGGTCAGACTACAGATAGGATTGGTATAAGGGATGTTGTAGGAGACGGTTTTGGCCGACAAAAAGTCTATTGGAGCAATCGAAGGAATCTGAGCCTGGTGTAGCTAGTGTGTTATACTGCGAGGATTGCTAGTATTGTCGGGTTAGGACGAAAAGTACAATGTTGGATGCAAGATGGGACGATGTCCCCAAGAGTTGATTTGTGACTTGTTTATTGCTAGTTGGAAACTAAGGATAGAGACATTTCGTGGATTGTCTAGTTTGCGCCGGCTAGAGTGTGAGGAGTTGATAACAAAGATTCTGGAATGGTTCAAGCTACAGCGGCACAGGTAAGGTCTTTAGGCAGAGAATGCATGAACGGTGTGGGCAAGTCCCCTTCAAGCTCACGAGCAGTGCATGTGGATTACTCCCAGACGGAAATGGTGAGCAACTGATTATTATGCTGAAGACGTTAGTACCCAGAAGGCAGAGTCTCAGGTAAGGTTCTACGGAGTGTTAGTTGGGTGTCGTCAGGAGTTCTCAGATTATAGCTGCAAGAAGAAAGGACAGGTAAGAGAAGAATTGATCTGAAGCCGCAAAGAAGCTAATGAAGAGCGTCTGAAGGATTGAAAGCACAACAAGACTGGTAAGCGCGTCATCTACTGCATAAGCACCTCTGGTGATTTCTACATCAAAGATGAGGAGAACAGTAAAACTTGAGGTTAGACGGATTGAGTGGTGTCAAATCAGAAAGAAATTCAGAAGACAAGGTAAGATTTGATTGGTTACGGACGATGATGGAATTTGCGTGTGTTTTGGTTAAGTAAAGAGTGATTGCATAAAGGACCTGATCTATGGTAGGGTTATGGATATGTGGGAGTGTACCATGATTGGACACGCCCAGGAATAATTGACGCGAGGATGGATCGAACCTGGCGGGAGGTGAAAGAATGAGCGTGGTTGATATACTTGGAGCGTTAAGTTAACAGTTATGCATATCATAAGGTGCTTGAGTATTGGGTATTAGTAAGAAAGATAGCGTTGAAGACACAGAGGTGGTAAAAAGTAACGGACAGATGATCTGTGTTTGAAATCCTCGATTGAGCGAGGGGAGTTATAATTGGAGACGGAACTCCTAGCTGTGAGGCGTGTGTCAGTCAGGGGATAGCGCCATAGACTGTAACAAAGTGGGCAAGGCGACGACTGAGTTTGGCGTAACGCTAGTAGGTATGATTAGCTGGTGAGTGTCAATGATCTATGGAATTCAAAGTGTTGGCTTGAGATGAAGCAGGGAAGGACCCTGCTAAGGTAGTACAAGTTGGGATACCAGGAATGGATAAAGGATCCAATTAGATTTGATTTTTGAATGAGAATTCTGAATGGATATCATTCCACCTCCTTGGGTACGTCGTACAAGGAGGGTCGAGCGGGTGACAGAATCTAGTGTTTTCCTTTGGACCCTGAGGGGTTAGGTGATGTGGTGGTGTGTCGTGGGAATAACCACAATAGACCTTAAGTAAGGCGTTTGGACATGAAAAGTTTTAACTCGGTTGTTTGAGTTAATGTTGTTGGGTCAAGTGAACTGGTTTCGGGATAGAACGTCGATGATATCGAATTGAGACCCTATAGTATTTTAAATTTTGGAATGGATTTAGAGAACGAAAAGAACAGATTGGGAATCTGGGATTATCAGTTGATTGCAAGTGAAGTGGCAGTCTGAAAGCTTATCGGATATCTTAAGGAATTAAGCGCTGAGTAGGCGAATACTTGAGGTATTAAGGGAAGTGTAATCCCTGTTGAGTTGGTCGTGGTGGCAAATGCTGGCGTCTTGTTAAAGTAACACGACATAGGACATGGTAAGAGGTGAAGGATAGTGAATACTACGATTTGGCATTGGTTCAGAGAGAGCGTCGAAAAGGTTGTTGGAACTCTTAAGGCAGGAGTGTCTGCCTATTTGGAAGCATAAGAGCTGGTAAATTGTTAAATTACAAGGAAACAAAGCTCCGGAAGGAAAGAGCTGCATCTCTGCACAATAACAGACGAGGATCTGTAAGGTGTTCAGAGAAAGAAGGGGGAGTCTGACTCTTGATTCAGCATAAAATTCTAAACTAGTACTAAGGGTTAGGCCAACGGGGCCTACAAGTTGATCCCACCTGGTAGAGGTGATGACTTTTGGGTATCTCTGGAATCAGGAATAAGACAATGAATTGGTCATTTTAATCTAGGCAGACCCTGAGGCTTCAGCAGGGTTGCGGTGTAAACAAGAGGCTATCGAGTGTATGGCCGTTAGACAAGATCTTGTGGGGCAAGATTGTTGCGCCTGGAAGAGAGTTGTTGGAAACTAAAGTAAAGGCGGTGGACCTTGGGATTCAGGGTCAGAGTTGCGAGTTTCCTGATTGATGTGTTTGGATAAATTTCGAGGAAGAAATTTTTATGAGGAGGGGATAGTTGTAACGACCCAAATTCGCTAATAAGGCTTAAGGGCCTTGATTAGTGTGCCAGGAGGGCAGGTTGGGATTTATGTGTGGTTTTAGGAATTAAATGCATGATTATGATTTAAAGCATGTTATGTGACTATTTGATTATTTGATTATTTGAGATGCATGACTATGTATATTAGTATGCATGTAGGCCCGGATTGTGTTTGAAGGGCATAATTGTAATTTTGGCCATGTTGGGCATAACTGTATTAATATGTGATGATTGTTGAGACCACAGTGGTATGTGGGTATTTCCGTGATTGGTAACTTTCGGCACGAGGCGATCCTAGAGCTGAATAGCGGGGAAAGTCACAACGGGGCATTATAATTGACTTTGGGCAAGTCAAGGAGTATTTTTGATATTGGGTTATGAAAATAAATAATTGGAGATATATTTGAGGTTAGGATGTCTAGGCGGGAATACTGGGGGATTTTACCATTTTTGCCTCGGGGATATTTTGGTACCCCGAACCTTGAGGTAACCAACTTAAGTTATAAAAACAAAACAAATAGACCATTTGGAGACTTAGAGAAACCGACCCAGCCTCCACCCTCTCCTCTTCTTCTTTCTTTCCTCTTTCTTTCATGAAATCCACAGAAATCTTAGGAGAAATCAAGCTTGAATTTCTGAAAATTAATGGTGGGATTTGGAGGTTTAGCTCAAGAGTTAACCAAGAACAAATCAGGGTAAAGGTAAGCAATTAATTCTTTTTCTCAAGTTAATTTCAGAGATTTTGTTGGGTTGTGAATGTTTATGGGTTTTTGATATTCAAGGTGGAGTTTGAGGCTTGAAACTTTGAAGATAAGTCATGGGATCCTTTGGGAAACGATTCTACAACTGAGGTAAGGTTTAAATTAAAGTTTGATGGTTGAAATTGAGAATTTCTATGGTTGGTTTTGAGTTTTAGGTTTGAAATTTCAGAAATTTGGAATTTGGATCTTGGTGAGTGTTAGGTTGGATTTTTGGTGGAATTGTGTTGTTTAAACCATCCTAATGTTGTGATTATTAATTGGTTTTGAATTGGGAGCTTTGGGATGGCTTTAGGTGAGGTTTTAAGCTTGAAAATGGTGGGTTTTTCTGGGTTCGAAGGGTCGGGCCGCGGCATAGTTCTTGGAGGGCCGCGGCCCTTGAAGGCTAAGTTGTGCTGAGGATGGAGGGCGGGCCGCGGCATGGTCCTTGTAGGGCCGCGGCCCTTACCTGTTTCTGGGCGTTTTTGTGGCCCTATTTGGGGGCCATGCCGGGGCGCTTAAGGAATTTTGGGATTTTGAGAATTTGGGCTTGGGAATTTAACCTAGGGTGCTCGGGGTTGAGTCTTTTACAATGTTTGGTGAATTTCAACGTTCCGAGTACTAGAACTTGGTTTAGAAATTCATTGGAGATTAATCTTATTGGTATCCATTATCTTGGTTGTGACTAGGTGTTAAGCTAGTGCTCGGGAAGTGGATCGTGCTCGGGAGTCGTCATTTTTCTATTTAAAGCATTTGGAATTAAGGTAAGAAAACCGTAACACCCGAGAATAGGGCATGGCCCCACTGTGTGATTGTAGGGCATGGCCCCAGATTGTATTATGTGCAAATGTTTAAACCTTAAATGAATCATGATGTGTGTGAATGATTATTTCAAATGTACTATATGTGTGATTATGATGAAATGAACGGCAAGGGCCGAGTACGGCGTAGGCCGGGGCGGCCGTGGGCCGAAAGTAACACCTAGCACATGGGATGCTATAATCAGGGCGGGGCCCGGTGGATTCATGTGTTATGCTATAATCAGGGCGGGGCCCGGTGGATACATGTGTTTGCTTAGTCTAATGGTTGAGTTGTTTATCTGTGGATTATCTGTTATGATAAAACTGTATACATTGCATATGTTATGTTCTGCATGGGTTTTCTTGCTGGGCTTCGGCTCACGGGTGCTCCGTGTTGCAGGTAGGGCAAAGACCGAGTCAACCAACCATGAGTACGGAGAGCGTGAAGTGACGCGTACATGTTTGGCCTGCCCGACTGCTTGGGTTGGGGGTTTATTTGAAAATGGCTGTAATAATCTATGATTTTATGATTTATCAACTGTAAACTTATTTCAAGATGTAAATAGTTTTCAAACCTTATTTTTGGGATCCCAAAGGTTTAATACTAGCAGTTTTAAATGAAACGACGCATTTTCTAAGATTACAGCCTTAAAGTTTAATTAGTCACACTTTTGTCTCAAAACCTCGGTTAGCGAGTGCTTTGCACACTGTTTTGTCTTAAAAATCACTAAGTAACGGCTCTAAGGAAGTAGGGCGTTACAGGAAGTGTGTTCGTTGACAATAAGATGTAGACTCAACAACGGGAAGCTTCTGAATGATTGGGCACGATGAACAGTTTTGGGGATTCTGGGAAAGAAGGGAAGTTTTGGAAGTTCAGAAAAAGGAAATTTTTTAAATGCAAAGGTGGTGCAGTTTGAAATTTGGCCATCCTATTTATACGTAAATTGTGGAAATTAATTTGAGCCGTCCAGTTGGGTTAGTTCAAGATCCAAGGGCCAAGATTAAATAGACCAAACGATGGCAAAAAGTTAACAAGACAATTATTGCAGTCCTCAAAATCCGAAGAGACGCCAAATGCGGTACACCACGTGTCCTGTACTCAAGTAGTGAGCAGGTGTGGTTTTATGTAACAGAAGTCTAAAAGCCCCTACTGTGTAGTTCAGAAATTGACGACGTCATACAGGAGCAAAGCTTGGGGGGAAAATGTTGTGCCCTAATTTTAGCCTGAGTTCATTCACTCAGCTCAGGTACAGCTGGCAAATAAATATACAGAGAGATAACCAAGGGAATGATATATGCTTATTATCCACGTGGACAACTCGAGTTTCACGTGGTCATACGTGGTGTTAGGCATCCTGGGTTTAACCTGAACTAAGGATGCAATGGCTATGAAGTGCGAGCTCAGAATATTAAAGTAGCTGTCAAAGCAAGAGCTTGGAGGAGATACCGAGCTCGTGGTAATTCTAGTATATTGCCTACTCAAGGATCCCCGGAGACTCAGGATCCCCTTATACATTTATTTATGACCAGGTTGTCATATTTAATATCCCAGATATTAGGAGTACATTTACTTTGTGATCAAATCATATCCCAATATAAATGGTAATTATTTGTATTAAATGTAATAATTATGTAACCGTGTGATTGACTCACGCGGTTACCCAAACCTGTCCATGAAATTCCCTTATAAATATTGGGAATATTGGACAGGAAAAGGGACCATTATTCTGTAATACCAAAACTCTCCCAAAATAGAGAGGGAAACAGCAATAATATTGACTCGTGGACTAGGTGGATTTTAACCACTGAACCACGTAAATGTTTTGTATTCTTGAGTGAATTCAAATTATTATTCATTACAGTTTACTATTAAGCACTAATCTACCTTATTATTTCTTAATACACTGTTGGCAAAAAACCGTGTCGACATCTCTCATTCCCATGTTTCTTACATGCTTCTTAAAAGATTTCATGGATAAAGTCTTTGTGAAAGGATTTGCAAGATTATGCTCTGAAGCTATCTTCATAACTGCAACATCTCCTCGATGAACTATCTCTCTGATCAAGAGATATTTCCTCCCGATGTGCTTTCCCCTCTTGTGAATTTGTGGTTCCTTTGAGTTAGCTACTGCCCCGCTGTTGTCACGATATAGGACTAGTGGCTTATCCACATCTGGCACTACTTCCAGATCGGAATAGAACTTCTTGAGCTACACAGCCTCCTTAGCTTCTTCATAAGCTGCTATATACTCGGCTTCCATGGTGGAGTCTGCAATGCTGGTTTGTTTAATACTTTGCTAGACTACTGCTCCTCCTCCAAGAGTAAACACTGATCCAGAAGTCAATTTCTGACTATCTCTGTTTGATTGAAAATCATAATCAGTGTAACTAGTGGGGCTTAGGTCTCCACCTCAATATACAAGCATATAATCTCTAGTATTTTTAAGATACATGAGAATATTCTTCACTGCAATCCAATGACTCAATCCAGGATTAGATTGATAACAACTGACTATCCCTACTACATAACAAATGTCAGGTCTTGTACGTAGCATAACATACATAAGACTGCATACTGCTGAGGAATAGGGATACTATCTCATATTTTCCTCTTCCTAAGGTTCTTTTGAGACACTGCTCCTTGGAAAGGACTACTCCAGAACAGGTTGGCATATCACCCTTTTTGGAGTTTTACATATTAAAGCATTCTAGCACCTTATCAATATAAGTTTCTTGAGACAGTTCCAAGGTCTTGTTCTATCTATCTCTAAGAATTTTAATGCCCATAACATACTTGGCTTCTCCCAAATCTTTCATTTGGAATTTTTCAGTTAACCAGTTCTTTACCTTTGATAATGATGTTACATCATTGCCAATCAGTAATATATCATCAACGTAAAGAACGAGGAATACTACTACACCATCTTTGATTTGTTTATAGGCACATGGTTCGTCAACATTTTGTTCAAAATCAAACGTTTTAATTGTATCATCAAATCTAAGATTCCAAGATCTAGAAGCTTGTTTGAGTCCATAGATGGACCTAAGAAGCTTGCAAAATTTTCGCTCTTGACCTTTTACTTCGAACCCTTCTGGTTGAGACATGTAAATGGTTTCGTCAAGGTAGCCATTTAGAAAAGCTGTTTTGACATCCATTTGCCAAATCCCATAATCCATTCATGCAGAAATGGATAAGAGTATACGAATGGATTTTAGCATGGCTACAGGAGAAAAAGTTTCTTCATAATCAACCCCTTCTTTTTGTGTGTAGCCTTTGGCTATAAGCCTTGCTTTGAAAGTCTCTACTTTCCCATCCGCTCCTCTTTTCTTCTTGAATATCCACTTGCAACCAATGGGTTTGATATTCTTAGGTGGATCTTCAAGAACCCAAACAGAATTGGAATACATCGACTCCATTTCTTGCTTCATGACGTATTTCCATTTGTCCTTGTCAGAATCATTCATTGCATCTTTAAATGTCAATGGATCTTCTTTGTTTGTGTCAGACACAAGCATTTGAACTTCTTGTTCATAGCGTATGGGTTGCTTACTAACCCTCCCACTACGGCGAGGCTCTATACTATTCTGACTAGAACTAGCAGTTTCCTTTTGCCATTTTTCATTGGTTGTTGTCGGTGACTTTGCAACTTCATTCGAGACCATCTCCTCCAGTACAACCATACTGCGAGGTTTGTGGTTATTAACATAGTCATGTTCAAGAAAAGTTGCATTTGTCGATACAAATTTTTTATTTTCTTTTGAAAATTCCGCCTCTAGTCACTTTGGAATATCCCACAAACATGCACACTTCAGAGTGTGATTCCAACTTCCCGGTCTTTCCTTTAAGCACATGTGCAGGATTCCCCCAAATGCGAAAATGGAGTAAACTAGGTTTAGAACCATTCCATAATTCCATGGGTGTCTTCTGGATAGACTTAGATGGAACAACATTCAATGTGTATAGAGCACATTGAATCGCATAGCCCTAGAATGACAGTGGTAATGATGAGAAGCTCATCATTGTCTAACCATATCTAGTAACGTTCTGTTCCGTCTTTCTGAAACACCATTTTGTTGTGGCGTTCCAAGTGTTGTGAGTTGAGATTGAATACCATGCTCATGCAGATGGTCCTCGAATTCAAAATCCAAGTACTCTCCTCCTCGATCAGATCGAAGAACATTCAGTGATTTACCTAATTACTTTTCAGCCTCTGCTTGAAATTCTTTGAACTTTCAAAAAGTTTCAGATTTTCTTTGCATTAAGTATAGGTAACCATATCTTGAATAATCGTCAACGAAAGTGACAAAGTATTCATAATCTCCTCTTGCTTGTACATTAAGTGGATCACAAACATCCGTATGTACCAGCTGAAGTGGTTCTGTAGCTCTTAAACCTTTAGCAGAGAAAGGTCTCTTGGTCATCTTGCCTTCTAGACAGGATTCACAAACAGGTTGAGATCCAATAGATAGTTCTCTTAAAGGACCATCCTTTACAAGCCTATATATTTTATCTAGACCAATATGGCCCAATCTCAAGTGCCACAGATATGTTTCACTATCGAAATCAGTCTTTTGTCGTTTAATAGATCTAGGATTAGCTATTTCAAATAATTCAGAATTATAAGAAGATTTCTCTTTAGCTTGTAGTTTATAAAGCCCATCAATAGATTTTGTAGAACTTATCTTAAAACCATATCTCAAAATAACAATCGAATTATTATTAAGAGAAATTTTAAAACCCTGTTCATGCAACCTAGAAACAGAAATTAAGTTTCTAGAAAATCCAGGAATATAATAAACGTTCTCTAAAATAAGAAATTTATTCTTCTCAAATTCCAGACGGGCTGTTCCAACTGCTGCTGCAGAGATCTGACCACTGCCTACCCTTATAGTCACCTCTCCATCAGCAAGCTTCCTCGTCAAACTAAGAATCTGTAGAGAAAAACAAACATGATTAGTGGCTCCTGAATCTACTATCCAAGATGAGGAATTTTCTTCCACTAAACAAGTTTGTAACATAAGTAAATCAAATTTACCTTTCTTTTTCTCTTTCAAGTCAGCAAGATACTTTGGACAGTTTTTCTTCCAGTGACCATCTACTCCACAGTGAAAACAAGTCCCTTTAGGGGTCTTCTTTTTAGAGCTATTGGTGTTCTTGTTCTCTTTGCCTTTGGATGACTTGTTAGGCTTCTTTGAACTCTTGTCTTTTTCTTTCTCTTTGTCCATTCCATATCCATTTTTCCTCTTTTTGGTTTTAGCCTTTGAAGAGGATGGGCCAAAATCAACAACATTTGCCTCTCTTTCTTTCTCAGAACCTTTGTTAAGAGATTCATAAGTTTGCAACTCATTCAACAATTGTGTCATGTTATATTTTAATTTGTTCATGACATAGTTGGTTGTGAAACCTTTAAAAGCTGGAGAAAGCAATTAAAGTATAATGCTCACTTGAGTCCTTTCATCAATGGTTGCCCCATGGATAATGACATCATGCATTATATTGATCATGTCTAATACATGTTCTCTGACAGAAACTCCTTTCTGCATTTGTTTGGTCATGTAGGATCTGGTGGCCTCATGCCTGCACTGATCTGACTGCTGCCCAAACATATCTTGAAGGGAATCCCAGATATCATAAGCAGTCTCAATGTCTTCAAACTTATTTTTGAGCACATCGCTCATACTTTCAAGCATATAACACTTTGCTTTGTTGTTTGATAAGATCCAACTATCAAACTTTTCCCTTGCTAATTTGGCAGCAGTAGCGGGAGGGACTTCAGGACACTCCTCAGTTAAGAAAAATTTGTGGTTCTCACATATTAATACAATGTTCCTGTTTGATTTCCATTTCATGTAGTTTTCACCAATCAACTTTTCATTAGAAAGTAAAGAAGATACATGATTTGAGCTAGACATGATTGTTGAAAATAAATAAATAAACAAAATTTAATTTATGCATATAATAAATATCAATAATTTTTGGAATAGTAAATGTGATGCATGAATGCAACAATTAAAGAACACATAAAATAATTACTAATTCCACGATTAATTAATTCGAACATTAATGGACCAGCCTTAGGATAGGTCAGACTAATTCCAAATTAATTTTGAGACAAATTCTCAAATTTATAAGTGAAAACTCAAATCAACATTTCTCTTTTGACTTATAAACAACCGCTTGTTTGGTCAAGGATACACTAGTACACTCGAAAGCCTAATGCACCTTGTGAGTGTAACCCATTATTTTAGATCAATAACTTAACTCAAGAGTGTGCCTTAGGGTCAGTCAAACTTGAAATACATCATTAAAACCTATTATTGAAAAGAAGTTTGCCTTGAGAATAACACAGTTGGAAGCCTTCCATAGGGGGACACAAGCAATGGTGCCGCGAGGCCCTCTCCATGTTACCTCGGTACTAACTAATAATGGAGACCATGGGACTTATTGTTATAACTCCCTCTCCCACTCACTATTTTAAAATATGTGTTTTCTCAAAACATCCTATGTTTTTTTTATTAGTTTGTAAAAATAAAGTGATCTATTTTTACCAAATTATATTCTAATAATTACTAATCCAATCAAGCAAAATTAAAATTATAGAATATGCCCTAAATAATTCATTTTTAATTTGCTATAATTACTCAGAATATCATTTATTATTTAATAGAATTATTTTATTACATAGTAGAAAATAAACTACTTTTAAAATCTATTTCTGCTCTTGAACTAGTTAAAACTAGATTTATTCTTATATGTTCCATCAAATAAAGCATTTAATCACATAGGACAATCAGAAGGCATGTTTCTACTCATATGAGATGCATGCTAATTTTAAATACTGTGTGGGTAATATGTATGGCATGTCAAAAATGCATGATAAAGTATTAAACAATTTAATCACATACAAATATTTAAATAAATAAATACTGATTACATAAATAAATAAATGCGGGCTGGGTGTCTTGGGTATTTTTAGAAAAATTACAACACTTGCAAAATTATACACAAAGATGTAAGAAACTAAATAAAATCTAAAGAGATCTATATCTTCAACTTTTGGGCCTTCACAAGTAGTCTTGATCCATTAAGCCACTTTATCCATTTAATTTTGAATTAAAATAACTTTTAATTATCTTAAATAAATTTTAAGAATAATTAACTTGGGCTTTAATGCCCAATAAGTTATTAGGCCCACTTTTGAATTTGGGCTCAAACAATTAATTCAAAAAAATATTAATTATGGGCTAAAATTAATTAGGCCTATAATTTAAATAGATAACAAAGATGCGGAGGCACAAGGTTGCTCGGCATGGGGAGGTGCGGCTGGAAGGCACGTTGATGCAGGCGCAGGGGTGCGTGCATAGCAAGCGCAGGGGTGCGCGCACAGCAAGCGCAGGGGCACACTGAAGCGCTGCAGGAGCAGGGGTGCACGCAGCAGCAAGCAAGCGCAGGGGCTCGAGCTTCGGAGCACGGAACCTGGGGCATGGGCCTTACAAATTTTTTTCAAATAATTTAATGCAAAAAATTAAATTACAAAAAATTCCTATGCCCCAAAATGGCTTACATTTTTCATCTAGAAATTTAAGAACAATTCATAAACCCAAAACAATATATAATTAACGACCCTTAAGAATAAACTTTAAACATACATACTTCCATCCATTCACACATATTACGATAACATAAGAATGCATATTATGCCAACACAATAATTAATGTATGCAGAGATTAATGACTGCTCTGGTACAATTTGTTAGGAACAAGTTTCCTAAAACGCAACGGAATAGTGATGGGTTGGCCTAGTGTGGAACAAATTTTTTTTAAAAAAATATTTAAACTACCTTTAAAAATGCGGATCTATTAATATACATACATTAATCATAACACAAGAAAATAATAAAGAACATACCTCTTGATGCCTATCAAGTGTCCTTGCTATCTTTTCGTAAAATAAACGATCTTCCTATCCAATCTGCTCCCAGGTACTCACACCAATATCTTCCACAACGTTCTCTACACCTCAAGAAGTGTGTGGGCACTTAGAGAATAAAGGATGGAATATTTCTTATTCAACTTGATGTACTCAACACATGAGATCAAGATAATAGGCCTGAGATTAGTTCTGTATCTTTTTCAGGAAGAGATAGAAAAGTATCGTTCTTTTTCTTATAGCGAATAAATTCAGTATCTTATTTATTTTCTGATAAGTCTAGCTTATATGGAAAATATTTAAATTTAAAAAATAAATATGTAAACAATTTACAATTTATCTTTTATTTAATTAATTATCTTATTAATGAAAATATCAAAAACTGACTTTTGAATTTTCCATTATTTAATTAGTTAAATAAATAAAAGTGAAAAATCTATCCCTGATTTTTATATAGCTACACGCCAGGATTGTGTGTGTCGTGCAACACCCTATAAATTAGGGATATTTGATTTTTCCACAATTATTTAATTATGTATTCAAACTACCTTATCAGATAAAATCCAACAACTTGATAATTAATTCAAATTTGAATCTATTATCTTTTTAACTAATTATCATATAATTAATTATTTGAATAAATATCAATCTTTTAAATTCAAATCCAATTTGATCTTATCATATTATTATCTTCCACTCAAATAAAGATATTTAATTAATTCTACTAATTAATTAAAATCAATTTTAATTAAATATTAATTTCAAAAATTAAATATTTATTTTATTATAATTTAGAAAATTATATTAAATTAATTATTTATATAATTTTGAAAATTATATAATAATTAATTTTGATAATTACAACTAATTTGTAATTAATTAATCACTATTATCACTTAATTGCATATTTGGCCTGAAGAACAAATTTCTTCTTAAATATGTCTTTTTACCATTTTACTATTTATATCAATTCTTGCCTTGAATAGTGTTGATAGAGCCACTGTGGTGACATATGGACCTATAATTCCAAGCTCCAATAAATTTGTGATTATTAATTAAATAATCTTAATTTATTAATCTCATGATTACTCCACTATAAATATGAGACTACACTCTTTTAATTATAGACATTTCATTTACTGAGTACTTTATAACAATAAAGCGTCCATTGATATAATCATTACATACAAATTAACCCTCTGATAATGGTTCATAATTAACTGGGAATAAAATTACCGTTTTTCCCTTTTAATTATATCTTGTTTCCTTAAGTACCATTCACTTTACTAGTGAAGGTTAATTCATAACTAAATTATGAATTTGAGCTCAATAACCTTGCAGTCCCAAAAGTCAACTCTTAAGAGAACCATTATTCAATCTCTTACGAGAAGGTATAGATTTCATATCTGTGTACTATGTCCCCAGCCATTTACATTAATGAATTCCCAAAATAAAAGTTTATAGGCTAATCATTCTAACAAAACCTAACGAGTGAATCAAAGAACTCATATAACATAAACAGGAGTTCATAGTAACTTCAAGATTAAGATCTATTTGTATACGATCATCAGTTGATATATTTAATTAATACTTCAAAACGATATTTAACTAAGTATTAATAAACATATCTCGTATAGTTCTATATATTCTCTAATATATAAGTACCTCCACTAAAGTGTCCTACTACACTAGTAATCCGAATCTAGATCACATGTATTCATAATACTAGTGGACCATGCTTGCAGTAATTAATCTAAAGATTCCATAACTTTATTTTACTGCGAACTATTCAAGTTTATTTATCTCAAACACAATCCTCCCGTACCAATACGTGCTTGAGAGCACATAAACGAACTTAGGAATTTTTCTGATATTTACATAATATTATCACAGAATAATATAGTCCATAAAATATATGCATAAAAAATTTCAATTTATTTATTTACTCTTAAAACAATGTCTACTACATATGCTTTTAGGGAACAATTCCCAACACCTTTATGGATTTTCAAGACATAGAATGGCAGCTATAGGAACCATTGAGCTCGTAGTAACATTGGGCGATGAGATGTGGGTTGTCGCCAAAATGCTCGAGTTCATTGTAATTGACTGTCCGACTGCCTACAATGCAATTTTGGGGAGACCAGCGCTGATGGCGTTCGAAGCTATAACTTTAGTTCACTACCTAGCCATGAAATTTCCATCATCCACAGGAATATGTATCGCGAGGGGAGATCAGCTCGCTGCCAGGGTATGCTATAGCAATGCCATGAAGGGAAAATCACAACCTAGGCAGAAAGCCATGGTAATAACCGAAGAGAATGAGGAACCTCAGGCAATGGTATTTGTCGGAGACGCGGAAAAACCTCACAAAATTGGAAATGAGGTCACCCAACCCGAAGAAATTGATCAAAGATTAGGTGAAGATAGATCTGAGCTCGAGGCTTTAGAGTAGCTAGAGAAAATAGTTCTTCACCTAGAAGTACGTTCATGGGTAGTAAAGGATGGAAAAAATCTCGGAATCGAAAAAAAAGAAGGAGTTGGTCGACTTTCTAAGAAAAAACCTTGACATCTTTGCCTGGTTTCATGAGGATATGGCGGGAATTAGTCCGAGTGGGATGATGCATACATTACACCTGGACAAAATCGTGCATGTGAAGGTGCATAAATGTTGGCTGTTGGGAAAGAGCGAGGAGAAGCTTTGGAGGAAGAGGTAGCTTGCTTATTAAAATGTGGGTTCATTAGGGAGGCTAAATATCTGATCTGGATAGCCAACCCCATTTTGGTCCTAATGCCCAATGGAAAATGGAGGACCTGCATCGATTTCTCAGACCTTAACAAGGCCTATCCTAAAGACTATTTCCTACTGCCGAGAATAGATCATCTAGTTGACGCCATAGCCAGCCATGAGCTCATGTCCTTCATGGATGCGTATTTTGGATATAATCAGATCGCGATGAACCTTGTGGACCAAGAGCAGACCATCTTCATTACCAAACAAAGCATATAATTCTATAAGGTCATGCCATCCAGCTGAAGAACGATGGTTCAACGTATCAAAGGCTGGTCAATAAGATGTTCGTCAACCATATCGGAAAAAACATGGAAGTGTATGTCGATGAAATGCTCGTCAAGTCAAACACTCCCAATGACCATGTATCCAATCTAGAAGAATGTTTTGGTGTACTGAGAAAGTACGACATGAAGCTAAACCCCCAGAAATGTACCTTTGGGGTTTCTTCGGGGAAGTTTTTGGGCTTCATAGTCAACACAAGGGGGATTGAAGCAAACCCAGAGAAGATCTGGTCGCTATTAGAAATGTCTTCACCCAGGTTGTGAAAAGAAGTACATAGCCTAACTAGAAAGGTCGCAGCCCTAAACCGATTAGTATCCAAGTCCACAGACAAATGTGTTCCATTCTACAACTTACTCACGGAAAATAGACGATTTGAATGGACAGAAGAATGCGAACATGCATTTCAGGATCTGAAGACTCATCTAGCTGAGCCCCTCATGTTATCAAAACTAGTTACTGGGAATGTCTATACTTATACATAGTCATAACAGAAAATATGCTCAATGCTTTGTTAGTTCGATAAGAAAATTGAACACAGAAACCAGTGTATTATGTGAGTAAGAGGCGTCTGGGAGCTGAATTTAGATATCCTCTTATTGAAAAACTCAAGTTCTATTTGATCCTGGCCTCGAGGAAACTAATGTCGTATTTCAAGTCCCACACTATACACGTCTTAACCAATCTACCTTTAAAGTTGTTATTGCAAAAGTCTGAGACATCAAGATGTTTGTTAAAGTGGGCCATCGAACTTAGTCAAGTTAAGAAACTGTATAATCCACGAATAACAATCAAAGGCCAAGCGCTTGCTAACTTCATGGCTGAATGTATGGAGTTTCAGGACAAACCAATGGAGGAACTAGTAAGAATTGTGGAAGCTCTTCGTTGACGGGTCGTCAAACGAGAACAGATCTGGAGCTGGAATAATTCTAATCTCACCTGAAGGACACTGCTTGCATACGACTCTCAGATTTGGTTTTGACGCTTACAACAACGAAGCGGAGTATGAGGCATTATTGGCTAGAGTTCGAGTAATGAAGGAGTTGAAAGCAAGAGCAATTCAATGCTTTAGCAACTCGTAGCTCGTGGTTAACCAGGTATTAGGAGAATACCAAGCTCAAGGTGAACTGTCTAAATTTGAGTTTTATTCCATCGATCAGATCCCCCTCGAGTAGGATACGAATGCAAATGCTTTAGCTTGACTTGCCACAACCAAAGAAGTAGACTCATTAAATGTGGTCCCCGTAGAATTCTTGGTTAAACCAAGCATCGATGAAGAGCCAGTGGAGGTTGGAGTGATTTTTGAAAAACTGACCTGGATGACTCCCATAGTTGAATACCTCACTATCAGAAAGTTTCCAGAAGAACAAAAGAATGCAAAAAAAATTTTGTATCAGGTCCCACAGTACTTTATGGTCGCTAGAATTCTCTACAAGAGAGGTCAGGCCCCTCCTAAGGTGCATTTTGCCCGAGGAAGCGCAGGCTATCCTCTGAGAAATCCATGAAGGATTTTCTGGAGACAACATTGGGGGCGAAAAACTTGGCTCTAAAGGTACTAAGGCAAGGTTATTTCTTGCCCATGCTGAAAAAGGACTCGGCCTCATATGTCCTCAAGTGTGAAAAATTCCAATGGTTTGCCACCATTGCCCAATGAAATTCTCTACAGACGAGATTCTATCATTAATACTTCATGGGACCTATTGGGTTCGGGCTCCTCATCTGGACTAGGCTCATGCTCAGCCTACCTAATACCTAGAGTAAATGTACCCTGACATAAAGAATGCCATGACAGGAGGTTTGTGCCATACTGTTAAAAAATGGTGGACCTAAAATGTAAATTATTATCTACTACAACGGTATATTTGGGGTAGGAAGAATCATGACGCATGACTAGTTAGTCAACGCATTGATGTAAAGTCACATTTAGGTCCAGATCTATAGGATGTCGGCTCACAAGCGGCCTCGGATCGAATCGAACTAGCCTAAAACTGGCAGCAGTCCGATTTATTTCTCTATCTTGATTACCTTGGTCGGTGGTGCCAGCTGTTGCCCCTGATTTGAGGCAACCTTGGCTAGAATCATGTCTATCTTCAAAGATCTTTCTATTACGCACCAATAGCATGACCTTCTCTTCTTCCTCAACCTCCTCAACAATTGGAGGAAGCTCCTGGGGAGGACCTTAAGGCTTGATGGCCAGTGTCTGATCTTTTAGGATTAGCTTACAAGTCACCATGGTGGCATCATTCACACCGCCCAGAACTCCTTCTCCTAAGCAGGAGCACTGGCCAGAGTTTGGTATTGACCCCCAAGAGTCTCAAACCACCCCGTTCTCTTGTAAATAGCTACACAAGATAACACCTCGGTCACAATAAATTTTAACTTTGTTAAGATACGGAATTCAAGTAAAGAGTTCAAAAGGCTGAGAAACTTACGAGGACAGCTAAAGTATCGATGGATGTAGTTCTTGAACCTGTTTGACATTAATAATTGGTATTTATAGTCATTCAGATTGTTGGGGAGGTCTATGATGCTGACGGACTTAGGAAATCGTGTGGGGTAGTAGAAATCGTCACCTCGAGTTTTAGTGTCTAGATTGGCTTTCAGACAAAAAAAATACAAAATGTCCTCTGGAGTGGGGACCTCCCACTCATTCTTAAGGAATAAATACTTTAATCCGGCAAGGAGGTGATATGAATTCGGGGGAGCTAGAATAGAGCAAGCTCGACGTAGTTCAGGAATTTGATGAAGTACTGGTCCAGCGGGAGGAAGGCACTTGCCTTCAGATGCTAGTCACTCCAAGGACCCGAAGTCATCCTGCAACGGGGTGCAGCTCCGCTCTTCGAATAAAAGAGGTCGAGTATAAAATTCGGGACTCGTCTCTATCCCATGACTCACCATTATCTTATTGACTTTGTTTTGAGTCGTTATTTGAGACACGATTCTCTCGGCCACAAAGAAACTATCAGATCCTACCTCGACCTCCCTCTCCACCACTAGGCCAAAGTGGGGAATGGTGTCTCAGAGGCGACTTGTTTATCCTAGCCTCGAGAAGAGGAGCCTTCCACAGTCTTTTTCTTTGGAGGGGCCATGACATTGATTTTTGTTCGCCTGATTACAAAATGACCCATTAGAGGCAACCTGGGAATATAACCTCTCTAATTATGGAAGAAATGGTGACCTAAAATTATAATGCCTTATTACTCAACCTAAGGCATCTATGACTCAAGAGTAGACTTAATACCCCGACGGATGGTCCCATGCGCATCTCTAGTTCATGCACCCGAATCTCAGGAAGGTGCTAAAATTCCGGGATTCATGTGTCAGACGAAGTGGTTTCGAAAGGTGGTTTAATGCAAAACTGCTACAAAATCGTAACCCTTAAGCTACCTAAAATTGAACCTAAAAATCTTGAATCTTCAAACCCAGAAATTCAAACATTCATCCCTTAAACCCAGAAAACCCATAAAATAACCCATTTTTTGTGCATTATTTCTAATAGTCTCTAGTGTTATTGTTTGTTTTTGACCTAGTAAAAACCTACACTAAACTTGTACAGAACCAAAGTATGGAAAAAGTACTGGAAAATTTCATAAATCTTGTTAAAAAATGAGAAAAAGAAATTTAAACCAGAGGTGAGCATACATACATATTGGTTTCTTGACCGACCAGTGAAGGAATATCAAAAAATGCTTGAAAAAACCAAGCATGAGGACCTGAGAATTTATGGGAAGCAAAGGATTTCAGAGAGTTTGAATGTTTTGAGAAGAAGAAAGACAAAGGGAAATTTCCGAATGCAAAACTGGCTAGACACAGATTCTGCTATTCTATTTTTATGTAAACTTCGTGGATAAATTTGAGCCACACGATTAAAGCAAGAAGAGATCTGAGGGTCAGAATTAAATAAACCAAATAGTGGCAAAAATTTTACAAGACAACTGTCACAGTACTCAAACCGGAACAAGCACCTATAACAAGAAGACACGTGTCCCATACTCGAGTGAGTGGGTGGGCACAATTTCTCATGACAGAAGCTGAAAATCCCCTACTGTGTGTGTTAGAAGTGACGTCATGCACGAGCAGGAGCTTATGGGGAAAAAATTTTACCATAAAAACACGAGCTTAACTATTTAGCTTAGGGTACAGCTGGCACGAGCTCAATTTCGTTAACTCCAAACTTAACAGCTTGAAGTTGTGCGCTGAGTCCGAGACAGCCCAAGATCTTATAGATCGTCAGAGATGCAAATGACAAAGATCGAGGCACCCAGCATCCAGATCGCCTTCATCGAGCTCGAGTATTATATAAGTCAAACCATCGTGTTCCAATCATATCCAGCTCAATAATGTCATCTAGCTTGGATGAGAGAATCCCTAAATACTCGGAAGCCCAATATGCGCAATAAATGCATAAAATCATTATATATTTATTGATTGATGTAAAACAACAATAGGCTTTATTAGGATATTTCTGTGTCCATTAACTTGAGAAGTTATCCAATATTGTACGTTACCATTCATAGTACAGTTACCCAATATTGTTCACCATAATTCCCTATAAATACAATGGAAATGGAGAAGGGATAGACATTCTGCATGCCAAAACTCTGTCGAAATTGTCATAAAAAATTTCATCTAGGGTTCATAAACAGATCAATAATAGTGACTCATGGACTAAGTAAATTTTAACCATTGAACCACGTAAATCGTTGGTGTTTTCATAATTCTTTACATTTGGTTTACAATAAGCTTAATCTCTCTATTTTAGATTTTTAAATCCCCTGTTGACGAAAAACTGTGTGTCAAAGATCCTTTGCTAAATCAAAGAAGAAGATGAGCATGAGAGCTGAAGCATTAACCTGAAGTCATTGTTGGAGATTGCATAGAGGGTTTAGATCTTCCTTTATAATTTGTATCTCTATGAGAGAAGAGTCTCTTTTTCTTCTCTGTTAATGAGATTGTAGTCAGAATAGAATGATACATATATATAGGGGACCACAACCCTAATTTATAGTTAGTGACTTTCAATTGTGCCAATTATAAAATTAAAAATCCACTTTCTTGTTTCTACACATTAAATCCATGAAACTTTAATACCCTATGATACTTATAACATAATTGGTCACTTAATTTTGTATCACACTTTATAATACCATTTTACATTATACATTTGTGCCCATAAAATAAGATTTTAATCCAACAATCTCTCACTTGAGCAACATATGTTTCCTTATCAATGTATAACCTAAGAGCTCAAAATTTGCTATCATATAAAGGTATTCTTTAACAATCTTGTGCATCAACCATATCCATATAGGATCAAAGCGATCTTTATTATATTAATCATGACTAAACCCATCAATAATCACATATACAAAAAATAGTCAAATGACATAGATCAATCATGGATACGTTGCATGGAAATTACATGCAATGTGAACCAAACATGCCTATTTCTATATGGTCCTCCTTAAACTTTAGTGAGGGAAGAATCAAACATAACAAAAAACTGAGTGAATGAATTGAAAACTTCATTTCAGATCAAAAAATAACCAAATAGATAAATGTTTGAAACAAACATAAAGCAAATAAAATACAAAGTCCCACTAAATCATGATATTCTCAACAAATACAACACCCATATGAGCAATGTGCTCATGACAAACCTTAGGTGGTAATCCCTTTGTGAGAGAATCCACTATCATGGAGTGTGTCCTAATGTGCTCTATGGATATTTATCCACTCTGTACTCTCTCTTTCACAAGTATGAACTTTATGCCAATATGCTTTGACTTGGTTGAGCTCTTGTTGTTGTTGGAATACAACACTGCTGAATTATTATCACAAAATAGCTTTTGTGGTCTTTCTACATTCTCCAAAATGCGCAGCCCAATGACAAAGTTTCGCAGCCATATTCCATGATTCAATGCCTCATAGCATGCTACAAATTTTGCTGCCATAATGGAAGAAGGTACAATTGTCTGTTTGGCACTTTTCCAAGATATAGCTCCTCCAGTTAACAGGTAAATCTAGCCTGATCTACACTTTATGCTATCTTGGCACCTAGTGAAATGAAAATCAGAATACGCTACGACCTCCAAATAGTCCAATTTCTTATATGTGAGCATGTAATATTTTCTTCTCTGAAGTACCTCATAACCCTCTTCGCTGCTATCCAATGGTCCATACCAGGGTTGCTTTAATATGTGCCTAACATTCCAACAATGTATGTAATATTCGGACGCGTACAAACTTCAGCATACATTAGACTCCCAAGAACTGATGCATAGGGAATATTTTTCATTTCCTAAATTTCAATGTTGTTTTTAGGGAACTGATTATGACTGAATTTGTCTCCTTTAGTAATTGGGGTATCTCCTGGTCTAGAATCTTGCATGCCAAATCTTTTGAGTACTATATAGTTCTTTTATGATAATCCAAGAATACCCTGAGAACAGTCTCAATGTATCTGAATTCCTAATACAAAAGAGGCATCCCTAAAATCTTTCATCTCAAAATGTTGAGAAATAAATCTCTTGGTTTCGTGCAATAAGCTTATATCGTTAGTGGCAAGAAATATGTCATCGACATATAGAACCATGAATATATACTTACTCCCACTTAACTTGTGTTATACACAATCAACAACAACATTCATCTCAAAACCAAGCGAGACAATTACTTGATGAAATTTATGATACCATTGACGAGAAGCCTACTTGAGTCGATAGATGGATTTTGTTAATTTGCAAATTATTTTGGTCTCCCGACACAAAGTTTTATGGTTGCACCATATAAATTGTCTCATCAATCTCACCATTGAGAAACGTAGTCTTAACATCCATCTGATGTAGCGAAAGATCAAGATTAGCAACAAGTACCATAATTTTCATGAAAGAGTCTTTCAATGAAACTAGAGTGAAAGTCTTTGTACAATCAATGCATTCTTTCTAAGTATAGCCTTTAGCTACAAAACACACCTTATACCTCTCCACAATACCATTCACATCCCTCTTGGTTTTAAATATCCATTTACAACCAATTGGTTTTGCACCTTCTGGTAATGGGACAAGTTCCCAATCTTTATTGTCATGCATAGAATTATACTCTTCTTTCATGGCATCAATCCTCTTTTGAGAGTTAGAATTTTTCATGACCTGATGAAAGTTTATTGGATCATCTTCCATCATTCCATTTTCATCCTCGTGTTCTTGAAGAAATACAACATAATCATCTGAATAATATTTCTTCTTTCTCTTGTGGACCTTCTTAATTGCACTGGTTCTTAAGGCTGTTGAGTTTTTTCTTCTAGAACAATTACCTCATCTTGAATTGGGGTTTGATCAAAATTGTCTTGTTGAGGTTCTAAATTCACTTTGTGATAAATGATAGGTGGCGGAACTTGAACATTGTCAAAAATGATAGTAGGAATTGAGTTTGAGACCATTTCCTCCTTAAAAGAAATGCCTCTAACCTTAATTCTCCCCCCAAACTCAACACCCTCAAAAATTGTTGCAGTTCTCGTCTCAAAAAATATTTCTAAGTGTGGGATCATAAAACTTGTAGCCCTTAGATCACTCAGAATAACCAATGAAGTAGCTGCTCACAGTTTTGGACTCAAATTTCTTTTCATGTGGCCTATAAGGCCTTTCCTCAACTGGAAATCCCCAAATATGAAAGTACTTCAGACTAGGCTTTTGACCTGTCCAAAGCTCATAAGGTGTTTTTGCAGCCTCTTTAGTTGGTACTCTATTCAGAATGTAAGCTGCTATCTTTAATGCTTCTCCCTAGAGGGACTCAAGTAAGGTAGAATGAGTCCTATTTTTTCTTTCAGCAACACCATTCTTGCTAGGTGATCCTTGCATGGTGTACTGTGGGACAATACTGCATTCCTCTAGGAATTTAGCAAACGGTCCTAGACGTTGTTCGCCTGAGCCATCGTATCTACCGTGGTACTCATCACCATGATCAAATCTGACGTTTTTAATCCTTTAGTTGAGTTGATTCTCAACTTCAGCTTTATAAGCTTTGAACACATCTAGAGACTGAGATTTTTCATGAATGTTATATAGGTACCCATAACGTGAATATTTGTCTATGAATGATATGAAATATTGTTGACCATTCCATGATGTTGTAGGGAATTGCCTACAAATATCTTTATGAATCAATTCTAAGACATCTGAAGATCTGTTGGCACCTATTCTCTTAATTTTGGTCTATTTTCCCTTGATATAATCAACATAAACATAAAATTCTGTGAAGTCGAGAGACTCTAAAATGCCATCAGACACAGTGCAAGGTTTCATTATAGGATGCAATTGTTTCTAGCAAATAAATGTTGTCATTAGCATTCAATTAACAATTTCCAACAACATTTGAATTTAAAGACAAACCAAATTGATTGTTTCCAAAAGAACAACAATATCCAAATTTATCAAATAAAGAAACAGAAACTAAATTCCATATAAAAGAAGGTACAACAAAAGTGTCTTTCAAATCCAAAAAAAAAGCCAGTTCCTAACAACAACCTAAAATTCCCAATTGCTTCCACTTCCATCAATTTTACATCGCTCACAAAGATGTGTCTTTCACCATTACTTGACTTTCAGTAGCTCAAGCAACCCTGCATAGAAACACTTATGTGAGTAGTAGCACCAGAATCTATCCACCAAGTGTTTCTAGGTACAGAAGCTAAATTAACCTCAAAACAGACCAAAGTAAGAATCATACCTTTCTTTGCAAGCCATGCATGATACTTGGTACATTCTTTCTTCACATTTCCAAGCTTGTTACAAAAGAAACAACCCTCTAAATCCTGTTGTTGTTTCTTTTGGGATGGATCCTTAGTAGCCTCATTCTCAGATTTATTTTTCTTGCCCTTATCCTTAGGGGCAGTGGCCAAGTGAGAACTTTTAGTCTTATACTTTCTCAACCTTTCTTCCTCTTGCACACAATAAGAAAAGAGCTCATTAAGAGTCCATTTCTCGTTTTGGCAGTTGTAACTAATTTTAAATTGGTTAAATTGTGTAGGGAGTGTTAACAAAGCTCAATTTTAAGTACCTTAAGCCTTGAGAAAATATGATGCATTTCCATAATGTACTCCCTGATATTTTCTTGACCCTTATACTTCATAGACATCAAAGAGCCAAAAAGTGTAGTCATTTCAACCTTATCATTTTTAGCAAAATGTTCCTCAATTTTGTCTAGGAGTTTTTTTGCCTTAGTAATCCCTTCGAATTTTGTGCCCCAAAAGGCTTCTAGAATGCTATGTTTCATAATCATTAGACTCATGCAATTTGATCGACCCCACCTCTCAAATTTTATTATCATCATGGGTGCTTTCTTTAGAGAGAGGTGCAGGTTCTTCATCCCTTAATACAAGGTTTGAATCCATACATCCTAGAACTATAAGTAAATTCATTTTCCAATCCTTGAAATTGGTCCCATTAAGCATAGGAATAGAATTAATATTAGCAGATATTGTGGTAGCAGAAGATGAACTAGCTGAATATAGAACAAAATAAATAAAATAAGCTCACATCATAATGCATAATTAAACAATAAATTCACATAATGGTTAATCCCATCTCAAGATACCAAGTACAACATTAATATCAAGTCTTTGGACAATATTATTAACTGTATGTCACACTCTTGTTGTAGCAATCAAACATTGACAATAAATCATGTCAAACAATAAATTAATCTTTGGACTAACATATTTCTCACATAAAATACTTTATAATTGTCACACATTTATTACCACAACTGTGCATGAAATTCAGCCAGATATTAGCTTACCTTTGGGTTAGTTAATAAGCGCAAAAATTGCAGATACACAATCATCTTCATATTTTAAATAAATTATTCTACACAAAATAGGCCACTTTGGTGACATATTGATTCAATTAACCTATTTAAAATATTATACATCTTTAAGAAAATTCTCAAAACCAAAATTTAATTTTAATTGTTACTTAAGATATCCTTAATTTTATAATTTTATCTTTCAATTAAATTTAAATAAATAAATAGATTTAGAAAATACTCTATATAATATAATTTGATTTGATCTGTATATAGTCCTTAACCACCAAACAAAAAGACACTAAACCCATATAAAACCAAAACCAAAACCATATCATATATATATATATATAAATATATATATTCAAATCATATAATATATAATCTAGCATCTCTTCTATATAAAAAGTGTGTAGATAACGGAAATTATTAGTTTTAACTGTTTTTTTTTTTATTAACTTTAACGGAATATTCTAAATATTTAATGGAAATACATCGAAAACTAACTAAAAAATTATATTTATTAATTATATTAATATAAATTCAAATATTATAAAATATCATTATTATATAAATATTTAATATAAGACTACATATATAATAATTATATTTATATAAATTCAAATGTTATAAAATATAATAATATATAATATAAGACTAGATATTTAATAATTATAATAATATAAATTTAAATGTTATAAAATATTATTATGATAATTAATAATATATAACTCTAATTTTTTACTAATTATATTAATATGAATTGAAATATTATAAAATATTATTATAATAGTATTTAATACTTGTATAAATACATATTTAAATATAATAAAATATTATTATAATATATAATCTTAATTTTTATTAAAAAAAATTATCATTAATATTTAAAAAGGTTATCATATTATATATATATTTGTAAAAATATTATAAACAATGTGTTAGTTTAATTTTTCATTTCATATACTTATGTCATTATTTTATATATAATATTATTTTTTTATTTGAAATTTATATGACAATGATACAAATTTAATAAAATATTAATATATTCTGTAAATAAAACTAAACAAATATGCATTGCACGTTACTTATATCTAGTATTATAAAAACAAGTGCATAACTTCAAAAAGCCCAAAACAGTAATCTTAAAACCAATAAATAGTATAACCAAAACCTTTATGTATTAGGGAATGAATTAAATTTATTCAATAACCATATGGAATCATATGCACAGGGCACCGAAAAAAAATTTGAACACCAAAAGTTATACAACATTCATTCAACACATCATAAGCATATATTAATATGGGATTTCGATTTTGTCTCGTTCTTGAAGAAAACATAATGCATTTCGTTGTACGGAACGAGTGGGTCCCACATGCTTTATTGATTTTTTAATTGTGTTGAAACCGGCTATTGAAGGCTTTGTTAACTGGTTGGACTTTTCGTTGTATATTTTGTTAAAAATTTAATGTTTTAATGTACAAATTGTCACATATTTATTAGGTGCAAGTACAACAGGTTGTGGGTCCAAGTGTTAGTGGGGAGGGCATTATTTTCTTAACGCATGTACACTTATGAGCGAGAGATTTCTAATATTTTAAAAGTACATAATAACACGCACTGTTAACGTAGAATAACACAAAGGAGTACATCACGATGAATGTTGAAGCGCATTGAGGGTTTCGAGAACATTCACAAAATATATAAAAAGCATGTGGATGACATTTTTTATATAAATTTTTGTTGAATATATAGAATGGTTTTACATAACTCAAAATTTAAAATAATAAATTGTAAATAATAATTGAGATATTGTTTTTAATTTTTTTTCTTATAAGAAGTATGATGTTATTAGGATGTTAGAGTCTAATTTTTAAGATGAATTTCAGAACACTTTTTTTTATAAAAAGAAAAGATAAATTTAACATGGACCTAAAGTAATAATGATTGATAAAGTTTCCAATATTCTTAACTAACGTGCTTAAAGATAAGGAATAAGGAAATATGGAAAATACAGACCGAAGCAGTCCTTCGAGTTATAGCTTATGAAGTACTAGTAGCATAGAGAAGAATTAGTAATAGAAGAAGACATTGTGGTATGATTCTTGTGTTGAGTCTGGTGGATCAGGGACGTACGTGTCTGTGAAATCAAAGTGTGAGTCGACTCCGGGGTGAACATGAGGTTTGGTAGCTTCTGGGTTCTGAGTTACATCATATTGATCTTTGTGTGGGCACCTACAATAGTCATTGTTGGTGGATCAACATATGCAACAATCTTTTTTCCTTCGTAGGACTCCTTCTCGCTCCCTTGGAGTTAGACTACTTGTACCCTTGGTTCTGACCACTTCGGGATCTCAAAGAATGCTGGGGTTGTCATTATATCTGCCTGGTTGTGGTGTCTCGCATTCAGGATTGGAGTTCAACTTGAAGTCCTCTTTGAACTTTGCTGTGAGGTGTGAAATTTCTTCCTTGGCATGGTAGTACAAATTTGGTAATTTGGAAGCATGAAAATTCATGGTGTCTATTTGTAAATTAAGGGATCCAAATCTGGCCATCTCGAAAAGGTTTTCTTATTGTGATGCTGCATGGATAAACTGAAGGTGTATATTTCGCTTGGCATCTTTGCTCCATCGCTTCTTGAGAATGGAATCTGGGATTCTCCTAATGCTTAGTCTTTTCATGGCAGCCCATAAATGTCTGCATGGCTAGCCTTGACTCTCAAACATCAACAACTATAGTGTAGGCAATTTTGATATTGAGAATCATGAACTATGTATTGTACCTCAAGGTGTTGTAATTTCCCAATGATGAAGATCTTCCATTCGTCATCTTCTTGCTCACCAAGCACAAAATAATTATTCTCCATGTCAATTTGTAAAGCAACTTTGTGGTACATGTTTCTTGTGAAAAAATTCACGCACTATTTATAGTACGTTGTTAGCAATCTTGCATGAGTTGGGAGTTCGGGTCTTGTATGCTTGGTTAAGTAGTCATTTTGTCGTTCTTGGTGGCTAGGTTCTACACTGTGAAATCTATGGTGGTCACAAATTCATGTAGGGAGTAATTTGTCTCTAGGAATTTTTTGAGTGTTGAATTTATGGATTCACAATGTTGTGTAGTTCTCATTTCTATGACAAAAGTGCCCCTAGTAAAAATTTCTGCCCACCTTTCCTTGGTGGCATATGTTTGTTGGCAACATTCATTATTTGTTAGTTGAAGCCTCTTTAGGAATTTGACCCACTTTGTTTCGAACTCTTCCTTGGTGTAGTAGTTGTACATAAGATCCTTAAATGGTCCAAGGAAGAGTAGGTCCTTAACTTTCTCTGAAGCATTTATATTGAGATGCCATGCACATAGTCTGTGTCTGTCCTCAGGCATGTGTTCGTCAATTGATTGTTTCATGGCCAGGTCTTGGTCAGTCATCACCACTCCCGACTTCTTTTGTTTATGGAATTCTAGGAAAACTCTAAGTAGCCACGAGTAAGAGACTTGCTTCTTGTGAAGTAGAAGAGAAAACCCAAAAATGTAGGTTTGGAAATGGTTGTTGACACCAAGCATAACAGTGAGAGGCTTATTGTATTTGTTGGTTATGTATGTGGTGTCGAACCCCAGTACATCTCCAAAGGCAACATAATCCATGCGTGAGTATCTATCATCTCATAATAAGTTGGCAAGATTATTTTCCTGATCAACCTGATATACCACAAAAAAATTGGGATCCTTCTTAGAGAGGCAATTGAGAATGCCTAACGCCCCTTCAGAGTCCGTTTCAATCTTCTCTTCACGTTTTGCACCAGCCACTCTATTGTAGACATCTCAAAGTTTGCATGGTAATCTATGAAAACCACCACTTTGAAGAACCACATGAGCCATTATATTAGTTGTTTTAATACCCACCTTATTCATAGACCTCACCTAAGCCACCAAGCCATCAGAAACTGCACGGTTGGATATCAAGAACTGCAGTTCACTTCATGATGCAGTTTCATGGTTGTGTAGTGTTCTAAACTCTTTTCATAACCAGATGTCCATGCCCTTCTTCCTAACCACGTGCAGTGCAACGTGGAAACCAGTTCTGATGATAGGGTGTGATCTTTTTTCAGTTGCCTTTCTGAGGAGCTTTCTCTTCGATAACCCTCATTGGAAAAAAACACATCTACGCATTGTTATATTGCCTTCCACACGTTTGAAATCATCCTTTCTTATGCTAAAACCTCTCCATTTGGCTTAGATTTCGTAAATTTCTTCCCACTTTTCTACTGAGTCAAGCACCTTTCATACAGCATCAGATCTTTCGATCTCATTTTAGTTGTGCAACTATGTTCTCCCAATCTGGATCGAACGTACTTATTGTGTAATGCCCCAAAATTTCTAATAAGGTTTAGGACCTTGATTAGGAGGCCGAGAGGACCATAATTTATTTATTATGTTATTAAATGATAATATTCATGTTTAGGGGTATTAAATATGCATGTGAACCCATTTCTGATTAATTGGGTGATTTTCATATTTTGGCCATTTCGGGCATATTTGGCATATATGTGATATGTGTGTGGTGCTTCAATATTACTTGGTTATGCTAGGGTTACTCAGCATAAGACAATCCTATGAGGTAAGCTAGTGGGCAAGTCACAACGGGATTTATACTTGACTCGGAGTGAGTCAAGGGGTGTTTAGCACATTACCGGGTTATTGGGTAATGGGAATAAATATTTGATGATAAATTGGGAGTTCGTAAGATCAGGGGAAAATTCTGGAGGTTTTGACTATCTTGCCCTGGGGACGTTTTCGGGACCCCGAGCATTAGGATTTGTTTGAGGCTACTTAAGCTTGAAGTAACCTGTTAAGAAATAAAAAGAATGTTCGGAATGTTCTCTCTCCTTCAAAGTTCCATTTTTGTCACCCAATCGTATTTTCGAAGGAAACTTGAGTTCTAGGACTCGGATTCAAGCGAGAATCGAGGCATAGCGATTCTAGGAAATATTAGAAGCTTATTAACCGGAGGATTTAGTTGGGAAACAACTCAATCGGAGATAATTCAAGTTTTAAGTTCTAAGCTTTTAAAGTTTTTAAGCTTGAATTGGACTTTGTGTTTTGATGAGTTTTCAATTGAATTGAAGCTTGGGTTTTTTGGGTTTTGGGTCATGGGGATGTTTGGAAACTTTGATTTTTGAGTTTAGAGATGTTTGGGTAGGTTTTTGGAAGGTTTTAAAATGTTAAAAGCGAGGGAAAATGGGTGGTTCGAAGTTGGGTCGCGGCCCTGTTCTAGGGCGTCGCGGCCCAAGCTTGCTGAAGGAGGAAGTAGGCTCTGTCTAGGGGGCGGGCCACGGCATGGTGTATGGTGGGCCGCAGCACTTAAGGGAAAAATTTGCCATAATTTTTTTTTTGTCATGGGAACTTAACTCTAAGGGCCTGGGATCGATCCTACTACCTAGTTGAGTGGGATTTGACGTTCTCGAAGCTTGGGTTGGGTTTGGAAGTATTTATTTACTCATTTTGATGAAGTTTTATATTATGGTTGTAACTAGGTTATCACTAGGGGCTTTGAATCAGGATCGTGCTTGTGGCTATTTTATTGGTAACCTGTGCTTGGACCAAAGGTAAGAAAAATGCACCCAGTATGTGATGCATATGATGCACGAGAAACATGTGGTTAGGGCATGCCATGAATGTTGAATATGAGACTGATCAACGCTTGAGTCTCTGTGTTTGTGCATGATCATAATTATGCTAACAACTGTTAAGTAAGCATGTTGAATGCCCTACATTTGGATATCTGATATATGATATAAGCTTGGTAGCATTGCTTACTTGTGCATGGCACTGACTAAATAGTCAGAATTGGCAATGGTGTTAATATTGATTGTGAAGTTGTGACCTACTTGTCAAGTTCAGCAGTAATACTGGGCACTGGTCACATGGCATTGACTAAAAAGTCAAGAATGGTCTTAGCGTGTTTAACGCAAGCAGACAAAGATTAGATCTAATCGACATCTGCATTGAATGACTCAAATGAGCATTAATGCTGGACCGAACTCAAGTTCGATGAAAACTAAAAAGCGCTTGTCTAGCCTAAGGCTAGTCACTTAGAGCCAGGGTCAGAGAGCCCCAGTGACTGTTTAGTCACATGGCTATGGGTGTTGAGCCCGAGTGACTTACCCAGCAGTCACTCATTTCATTGGATTCAGGGCCAAAAGGTCCAAGTTACTGTTTAGTCACATGGCTATGGGTGTTAAGCCCGAGTGACTTACCCAGCAGTCACTCATTTGATTGGAGCCAAGGCCAGAAGGTCCAAGTGACTGTTTAGTCACATGGCTATGGGTGTTAAGCTCAAGTGACCTACCCAGCAGTCACTCATTTGATTGAAGTCAGGGCCAAAGGGTCCAAGTGACTGTTTAGTCACATGGCTATGGGTGCTGAGCCCAGGTGACTACTTAGTCACATGACTGTGGGTGCCAAGCCCCATAGTGACTTGTTCGTTAGTCACTCATCTGATTAGAGTCATTGTCAGAAAGCCCAGGTGACTGTTTCATCACATGGCTATGGGTGCTGAGCCCCGTGGTGACTTGCTTGTCAGTCACTCATTATGGTTAAATAGAACCTCAAAGTGATATTCACTCATCTTTTCAGGGCTATAAGCTCTGTATGATGATAATGATCATCATTTGCATGGTTATGGGTGCTAAGCCCCTGGTGACTTGCTTGTCAGTCACTCATTATGGTTGGCGGAACCACTAGTGTTAAATCACTCATCTAATTAGGACTGACTTGATAGTCATCCAATCAGGAGGGCAGTATTTCTTATCCTGGATACCCCATCATTATCTAAATTTATTTGCATGCTTGAATAGAGCAATAATTGCTAGGCATGCCAGATATGATTTTGTGACACGATATTATTGATCATGAGCATATTGAGTTTTCTTGCTGGGCTTCGGCTTACGGGTGCTATGTGGTGCAGGTAAAGGCAAAAGAAAGTTGGACCATCCATGAGTTGGAGAGCTTAGGTGACGATGTGTACATATGCGGCTGCTCGACCGCCACGACCGAGGGTTTAAAGAGGAACTAGGGTTAAACCTTATTTTGCTGCTTAGATCGGCTGGTTGTAAATATTTTCTTGTAATTAACCTTTAAATTATATTTTTGGGATCCCAATGTATATAGTAAACGTTTTAGTGAAACGTTATATCTTAACCAAAAAATTTAATCCTAAACCGCTAATCATACTTAGTTACACGATTATGGCCAAATAACTCGATTAGCGAGTTTAACACTATTCAAATGGCACACTGTAACGGTCCCTAGAGTTTAGGGCGTTACATGTTGTGTCTTCAATAATTTTTAATGAGAATTTTGAAAATCACACTTTAGTTTTTGTAAAATATTAATTTTAAACCTTAGAAACCATAACCCTAACACATAATGTGAAGAAAACTAGATATTGTGTAAGAAAAATGTGATGGAAATACCACTTTTTTTTTGTATGGGTCATGGGGTACTGTGTTGGATAAGGCCCACTAGCAAGAGGCCATAAGAAACATAGTTTGCGGGCATGGATATGAAATATTTAGGTAAAGGTGCGAGGTATAGTTCATGTAAAAAGTGAATAGTATTGAGGACTAGCATAGTAGTATTCTAAATTATTTTTGTAGTTTAAAGTCATTCTTGGTTCTCAAGCTTGGTGTGAAAACAAATTCAACTACATGCAATAATGAAGCAATTATCACCAGAGTTTGAGAATGCAGTAACTGCAATAACACATAACTCAAAATAGGCTCAATATCTTACTTGTAATTATTCTTCACTTGCTCAAAGTACTATGGTTGGAATCCCTTTGTCCTAGTTGTTGGATTGACTTGCCTTCATACTATCATGTTTAATCTATTCTTAGTTGTTTTTATGTAGGTTTTTCTTAACGATTTTCTACTTTATGTGGTGTGAATATGTTAGTTGATAGCATTAAGTGGAAATTTAAAGCTCTTGCCAACTTTCGCTATTTTAATAAATTATTAGAGTGCATGGAGACGTGAGTTATAGTACATACACAAACTGAAACTGACTTAAATAATTAAAATATTTAATCTTATATAGCTATGCATAATGTGTTTTCAATAAATTAAAATAGGTCAGTTTGAACGGACTTATCATTTATATTCACCCATACTGCTAGTTCATACATAGCATTAGTTGAAAATATGGTCATTTTCCAACCTTGGAAATTAAATGTGACAGTCCTAGTACCTTCACACGTGCATAATAGTATGTTGTTTTAAGGAACTCACTTCTATTTGTTTATTTATCATCTGGTTAGTAAAACTGTATGAATTTGGTTCTTTTCCAAGTAAAAAATTCTGCGAACTAAAAGTACGATATTAGGGTTATCGTATGGGCTACTAGCAGAAGTAGAAGCTTATTATAAATCCTTTGTGAGATAGTGTCTCATTATTTTCTATTTAGCGTATTGTTCCCAATCATTGAAATGAGCAATCATAGTTTTTGGGTAGTTTTCAATGGACCAAATGAATATATATATATGGGAGTTATGAAGTTGTAATCAATCGAAACCCATGGTTAGATCTTGCAATTAAGATCCTTCGTTATGAATCGTTTGTGGAAGCCTTTTCTGGATCATGTCTTCACGCCCAATTCGGTTGTTGTTTCCCTAGGGAGGAATTCAGAGCACTGACTTGTGCTAATGACCTTCCTTGCAAGTTAGATTCTGATGATGATGAACCCACTTAGGATAATGGCGTAATATATGTATGTGAATCCTCTGAAGTACATGAGTGTGTTCCACATCAAAGTAAGGAAGAACCTAAGTTGGAAGTGGCAAGGGGAGATGAAGGAGAGGGTATGTGCATGGGGGAGGAGAAAAAGGGAGTCGACCCAAAGTAGAAGAAGTAAAGGAAGAAGGAGTGGAAGGGGAGAAGCTTTCCAATGGGTTAATGTAACGTCCCAAATTTGCTAATAAGGCTCAGTGCCTTGATTAGCGTGTTGGGAGGGAAATAATTGATTTAATTATAATTACATAATTAATTAAAATACATGTGTACCATTATCTGATTGCTTGGTTTATGATATGATACGACTAGATATGCTTGTTTAGGTGTATTAAATGTGTGTGTGGGCCAGTTATGGGTAACAAGGGCATATTTGTAATTTTTGGCACATTGAGGGCATAATTGAAATTATGTGTTATGTATGTGATATGAGTAAGACCACAATATTGTGGAGATATAGTTGAGATGTATAGTTTGAGGGTGTCCTAGGGAACAGATTAGCGGAATAGTCACAACGGGTTCAGATACCCGACTCGGGATGAGCCTAGGGGTATACTGGGGAGTTAATGCGTGTTCAGGATTTACCGGGTAACACGTAGATATTTAGTGGTTATTTGGGTATGCCAAGATTAATTGAGGATTTATAGGACTACTTGAGAAATTAGAGGGAATGTGATAAATGATGGGTTTTCCCTTGAATGCATTACAGGGCTAAGAGTTGATTTAGGGGCATTTTAGTCATTCTCTATGCCAAAGCATAGATTTGGTTGGACTTGACCTCAGCAGAACACTTAGGGAAAAAAAGGAAGAAACACTCTCTCTTTCTCACACACGTTCCTCTCTCTCTCTCTCTCTCTCTACCCCTCCCTTGCAAGTTGTTCTCTCATGTTTGTAAAGGGATTTGCTGAGTTTCAACTTAGGGTTGTCTTTGGTGGGAATTGGGAGCTAGGCTTTGGAGATTAGAGGTTGTTAAACTAAAGGGTCCAGCTGGGGGAACTCGAATTCTAGGAGGTAATCTCTATTCCCAAGCTTTTAAAATCACATGATAACGCATTACCTGTATGAAGAGAAGTGCGAAATATACACTGACCATAAAAGTTTGAAGTACTTCTTTACTCAAAGGATTTGAATATGCGCCAAAGACATTGGCTGGAGTTGGTAAAGGACTACGATTGTGAGATTTTGTACTAGCCAGAAAAAGCCAATATGGTGGCCGACGCATTGAGTCAGAGGGGTCCAGGGCAGTTTTTCAGTTCGAGATAGATATCAAAAAAGCTAGCTGAAGAAATGACAAGAGCGGGAATTGAACTAGTAGTTGGTCAACTAGCCAACATTACTCTTCAGTACACTCTCCTTGAAAGAATCAGAGAAGCGCAGGAGGATCCTCAGTTGAGGAAATACAGGTAGAATGTCTTAGCTAGATTGGCTAAAGACTATTCTATGTTAGAGGTAGATCTGTTGAGGTATAAAAATCGGATTTGCATCCCGATGGATGCTGGTATCAAGCAAGAGATTCTGGATGAGTCTCATACCACTCCTTATTCTCTACATCCGGGTACGATGAAGATGTACCAAGATCTAAATACTCTGTATTGGTGGCAAAGAATGAAGAAGAAGGTGATAGATTATGTGGCCAAGTGTTTAACTTGTCAGCAAGTGAAGACGGAACACCAAAGGCTAGCAGGATTGCTGCAGCCTTTAAGGATTCCAGAATGGAAGTGGGAGGATATTACCATGGACTTCTGTTGGGGTTTTATGCCTTAATTAAAACCCATTTTCTTTGTAATCTCATTTATTATCAATAAAAGAATAGAATTCATTTTTTGACTTGGTCAATCACTTTGCTCACATGTTTTATTTTCATGATTATTTGTTTAATATAAACTTCTATTAAATCATGAGCATATAGCTAAACGTGTTTATGGTGACATAATAACAATGGAATATAAATATGATTATATGTTCAAAATAAGTTAGTCCTAAGATTAGTCAGTGCACAGGATTTACACTGACTTATCAATCTACGACATGATCTACTTACACATCATAGTGTTATGTTCTTTCTAGAACATTAGCAAAGTAGATAAGATAGGATGTATTTGTTACATTGGACTGGACCGATATTTACAGAAGATAGGATAAGTAAACATATCGTTATCATCTATTCTAGTCATATCATATAGTTGACCATAGGTCAATTCAATCTCAATTCTGAGTGGTTAGTATTCTAACTAATTGTATTATTTGAGTTCTTTGACTTGTTTGTTACCAGCTTACCCTATGGACTAGCCCATACTTACATCTTGGGAACTCAGTAGTAAAATTGAGTGGGAGATTTAATCATAGATATGAACATTTATAGCTTCTGCTGAAGAAGTGAAACGATGGTTTCCTTTTAGTTTGGTTCAAGGTGCTAAATGATAGAGATCTCATTTCAGTAATTAGTATTAGTTTACTGAAATATCATTTACAAGGAACTAAGTGTTTTAAGGATAAAATACAATGAGGGGTAAAACAGTATTTTAGTCCCATCTCATTGTAGACTGTTTATAGAGAATTGAGTGACAATTATGGTTGTAACAATGGATAATTAATAACGTATCTATATTGTTTATAGAGTGTTTTATGAATTCAAGAGTGCAATTCTGAGTCTTTAGTGGAGTCACGAGGAATTAATAAGTTAGTAAATTTATTTGTTAGATTTATAACTTATTGTGGAGATATATTTAAGATGTGTGGTATGAGGCGGTCCTAGGGTGCAGATTAGCAGAATAGTCACAACGGGGTTAGATACCTGGCTCGGGGTAAGCCTAGGGGTATTTTGTGTCGTTAGTGCGTGTTCGGGATTTACCGAGTAATGGGTAGTTATTTAGCGATTATTTGGCTATGCTAGGATTAATTGGGGATTTATAGGACTACTCGAGGAATTATCGGGAATGTGGCAAATGACGGGTTTGCCCTTGGATACATTACAGGGCATTTTGGTCATTCTCTAAGCCAAAGGATAAACTTGGTTGGACTTGACCTCGGCAAAACACTTAGGAAAGAAAAGGAAGAAACACTCTATCTCACACACACACATGTTCTTCTCTCTCTCTCTCCCTCTCCCTAGCAAATGGTTCTCTAAAGTTTGTAAAGGGATTTTCTAAGTTTCAACTTAGGGCTATCTTTGGTGAGAAGTGGGAGTTAGGCTTTGGAGATTAGGGCTATCTTTGGAGAAGTCGAAACTCGAATTCCAGGAGGTAATCTCTATTCTCAAGCTTTTAGTTTATTGTTTTGGTTGTAATCTTAGAGTTCTGAGTTTGATGGTGTCTAAAGGGTTTTGAAGATTTCTTTGTGATAGCTTTGTATTGCTGGTGTAATACTGTTGTTGAAATGGGTTAGAAATTGAGTTTGGGATGGAATAGGAAGGATTTGCGATTTCTGGAATCGCAGGATTCATGTGTGGCGCTGTTCTTGAGCGCTGCAGCCCGCATGAACCTAGGAGGCCTAGGGGGTTTGCTAAATTGCCTAGGTGCCGCGGCACAGGTTGGGGCGCGCCAGGGCCCGTGTTCTCCAGGTTAGATCCTTAAGCTCTTTGACTTGTAGAGGGTTGCAGTGCCTCTGGGGAGGGTCGCGGTGCCTCTGGGGATGGTCGCGGCTCAAATAGAAAATATAGGCCAATGAGGTTTTTGGGGTCGGAAACTTAAACATAGGGGCTCGGGAAGGATCCTACTACTCGGTTCAGTAGAATTCGAGGTCCCGGAGACTAGTATATTATTCCAAAAGCTTTTAATCAGTTTAGATTGTGATGGTTATTTATTATTACATTGTGACTAGGTTTTACCGCTAATGCTCAGGATTAGGAATCGTGCTTGGGATAGCCTGGTACCGTCAGCTCGGGACTCAAGTAAGAAAACTGTTTGTGCCCGTAGAGCAGGGCATGGCACGATTATCTGTACTTAGTGTTATATGTGAATGTATGTGTTGACCTTCAAATTGGCCAACGACACGAAGTCGGATAAACGATATAAAGCAAGATGAAAATGAAGAAAACTCCAGACGAAAAGATAAATGACACAAACGGTTTATAGTGGTTCGGCCCCAATAGAATGGTAACAACCTACATCCACTTAGTGTTCTTATTGATGTAGTATTCCAAGAACAGTGATCAATGAACTAGTGTTCACGAGTTTCACAAGATCTCAGATCAATAGAATTGTGATGGATAACAACACTCTTTTTCTCTCTTAAAATCTCTTAGCTCAAGCGTTCTCAAGCCAAATGTTCCAAAAGCCAAAATTCCTCTCTCTTGAGCCCATTGATTCTTATTTATAGGCTCAAGGAGGTTTACATTGGCCAATGGGCCTTAATTACATTTATTACATGTGTATCTATACAATAATGAAAATTTTCCTTAATACATAATTACAAGATTGCATATTTAAAGTAAATAATTGAATTTATGCGACCAGATTGGTCGCCTTGATTACTTGATAAGATAATGATCCTGGTCGAGGGTCAAGGAGGATATGTTCACTTAATACTTCCACGTGTAGATCAATCCTACCACATCATCAGGTAGTCCATTCTTGGGTAAACATTTTCCCCCCAAGTTTATTTTACTACGACCAGTATAAAGTAAACTTAAACGACCAGCCCTTTGGGTGACTCTTCGCGTGACCTGTCAGAGCCATCAATGCCTTTTTCGAAAAAAAGGCAACCAATCATGTCACTGCAGTTTCCAAAAAGTGATTTGACAACTATCACACTTTTCCATGCCTCGAAAAACCATCTCCCATCATTACCTTATTAACCGTGCATCAACCACTATAAATAACTCTCAAATTCACTTTTTACTTTCCTTCTGTCCTCAAAAACACTAAAGAACGAAGCAGAAAACTGAAGAACGTGGTGCGAAGGACCCAGAAAACTCAAACGACTTTGGTGATCCATGGAGTCTTTGTTCAGCCACTCGAATTAACTCTCATATCTCTCTTTCAACTTTCTACTCGAGTAAGTCCCTTGAACTTCTTCGTCTTTGAGATGCCATGCAATAGTTATATTTTGAGTTTTCTGGTGTGTTTTTGAATTCTGAGTTCCTGAATGTTCTTGAAAAACAAATGATTGGGGTAATCGGGATAATAGGTATTAACATGATAAGATAAGGAAAAAACACTAAACGAGGCTTAGGATTTGGTTTGGGAGCTAGGATTATTGATTTAGGGTGCAAAATCGAAGTAAAAATTCGATTTTTAGGCACTCGGAAAAAACTGGGGTTTCCTTCCCTTTTTCAGAGTTAAAAAGTTTTCCTTGAAAAACTTTTCATTTCTGCTTTTTAATCCATTTTCCAAACCGTTCGCATATTATTTAGTGTTTACGTTAGAATGTTGTTGGTTGTATAAAAGCTTAACTTTTATACACGAGCAGCGTTATCCCAACGGTTCCACTTCTTTAGCCTATTGGCCGTTGGTTCTCATCTCCCCTTCTCTGTTCGCAGATTTTCATGCACAACCTGTGGGGAGGTGAGAGGCCGATTGACGATGACTTGCTCACACTACTGCTCGAAGATCAAGAACAGTCGTCACTGCATTTCTCGGAAATTACCTTTTCTTAACACATCCCTGCAGACAGACCAACGAGAAACCCAAAAAATATGGGTCACGTGAAGTCCATCACTCAAAAAAGAAAAAAAAATATAACCAAACCTCCTACTACTCAGCCTGCTCCTCGGGCTGAAACTCCTCCGACCAATCTTCAACCTGAAAACACTTCCTCGCCAGAAATTCAATCCAAAGCCCAACCCCGCGACGTCCTTCGACCAGAAATATAATGGTACGTAGCACCTCCTAGTATTATTACAGCTAGGATGGTAGCCAATTATCTCAAGAAGTATGGCCTTCCTGGGATAACTCTCATCAAGCCCACAATCGACCAGCTGGCAAACCTGCCTGGGGGAGCCTTCAGCGCCTGGTCGAGGTATCATATTGAGGCAGGGGCAACCTTGCCTCTGCATCCGTTCTTCCAGGGGGTAGCCAAATATTTTGAGGTCGCTCCCTTCCAAATCACACCAAATGGATATAGAGTGCTTTCTGCTCTCTATATCCTTTACAATCACAAGAAGTGGCTCGTTCCTACGCCACATGAGATCAATTACTTGTTTGATCTCAAATCTAACCCCAACCACAAGAACACAGGGTTCTTCCATTTCTACCATCAAGAATCTTCTCGCACCTTCCTGGGCAACGTTACCCGCAAGCTCAACGTGGGGAAGTACTTCCAGGAGTACTTTTTAACACCAGACCTGGTCGCCCACAACATGGCCTTTACTGAAGGAGGTAAGTCACTTATTTACTGGTCGTTTGTTTTCTGTTAGCTTTCCTATTCGCATTTTAGAACTTCGATGTTGTTCAGGTCCATGGAATCGACTAGTCCCCACTCCAGACATGGAGATACGAGCAGTAGCCCTGGCCAGCATGACAAATATTGAAAAAAGTATCAAAGAGTTGGTCACGGAGAATAACCTAAGGCTGGTCGACCTTCTTGCACCTCACCAGGATGTGAGGGAATCAACAGCGGGAAGTGCAACTGGGGGAGAAGTTCCTGAGCAGAACCAGAATGTGTCATAACCCCAGAGGAGGGCTACAGGAGTGACCATCAAGGAACCTTTCAGTACTCCATGAGCAGCTGCTGCTCCTGCTCAATAGGGAAAAGGTAAGCAAAAGCTTTCTAAACACCTCGAGCCTGTACTTGAGTCCTCAGATGAGAACGGTACTGACTTCTCACTTTTAGACAATTTTCCCATTCCCTGTCATTTATTTGACGGGGATGACAACTTTAAATACGCGACTAGTTTAGATTCAGACTTCTTCATGGCAGAGAGTGAGTGTAGCAGTAGTATAATAGATAATGTAATGACCAGTAGTTGTAGCTTGGGTATTTTACTTATAATTTCTTTTCTCTCCATTTCCTTGTCTTTTTTGTATGACAACTTGCCCTGACTGATCGTATGCTTCTTTTTTGTAGACATGTCTGTCGAGAAAGCATTCGATTTATACACAAACCCTACTACCACCACTCCTGCGAGCAGGAAGAAATTGAACAGGCGCCAGCTAGGAGAAGGCTGTAGTGACCCATCCGCAAAGAGGGCTCGGACAGAGGACCCTCCTACACCAACTCCTTCTAAAGAGGCAACTCCTGCTCCAGGCCCTGCTGACCAGACTCCTCCTGCTCCCACTAACCAGAATCCCCCAGCTCCTGCTAACCCAAGTCTTGCTACTCAGCCAGATAAAACCCAAGTCTTACTGAACTCCACCTACACTTCGGCCAGTGACAGGCTGAAGAAACTGTCCAGACACCAGCGTAGTTTGGAATCCTTCAGCAACGCTCCTACCATGTCGGTCGACCAGCTCCTTAGCCGCGGGCTGAACGAACTACTCACTGTAAGCCGCTGTTTCCATTGTGATTTGATTGTTTATCTCTCTGATAGATACTAACAGCCTTTTTACTTTCATTTTCTGATCACAGGGGATTCTGACCCTGAGTACTAGTTGGTGCCGCTCAGAGGAGGTTGTCACCAAGCAGGCTGAAGAGATCAAGGCAGCTGAGGAGAGGCCGGTCGAGAACCACAAGGTGGTTGAGGCCAAGTATGCTGAAGAGTTGCAAACAGCAGAGGCTAAGATCGCCAAGCTTAAGGAGGAACTGAAGAAGGAGGAGGACTCTGTTGCAAAAATTACTGCCTCCAAAGATAAGTATAAGGAAGCCTCGCTGATAAACTACTGAGAAGCCCACAAACTTCAAGCAGAGTTGGAAATCAGCCGCAAAGAGGTTGCTGACCTCGAGGAGACCAATGCTCACAACCTGGAGAAGTACGAGGGAGCGACGTTCTAGTGCTTCTACATGTTCTGGAAGATAAATCCAAAGGCTGACTTCACCTACTTACCATACCCTATAAGGGAGGCTAAGTTGGCAAAGTGTGTTGCTCGGCTGGAAGAGGAAGAGAGGGCTCAAGGATCCCTTGAGATATCTTTGGCAACAGGCATTGAGGGCGTCAATGAAGATGCTGGGGCCACCGTCGACCAGCAGCCACAAGAGCCTCAGGATCCTTCTTTAGTTTTATAAATTTTTACCTGTATTTATTTTAACTTGTAACTTGGGACACACGAACCTCGATTCGTGATGTCAAGACAATTTACTTTTTTGCTGCACGGGCAGCTTTTACTTTTAATTAACAATTTCGTCCAAGCAGAAACTGCTCGCGGTGAAAAAAAAATTACTTTTGACATTATAATATTTGCACTTTATTATAGAATTTGTTCGTATGACCAAACTTAGCATAGCACTTTGTTTCAATTTAAAAAAATTTAAACAAAAATTTTGAAAAATACTCTAAGTACCGTAGCATGCTTTCCCTTCTTTTGCTCATGTGTTTACATATACGTATTGATATGCTTTGCTTACTTGATATCTTATATGCCCCCCAAGTGATTGAGGAGCTCAAGGTCCTCAGTCACTTGCCTTGACCAAGACATGTTCAAACATTACTGCTCGGAATACATACATATAGAAATGATAATAGAGCAAAACAACACACGTAATGAGCAAATACTTGTAATAAATACAATAATTGGCAAGAATAATTGGCTACACACAGTTCCTTTTAATTCTTGTAATAAATCGACAATCATGTCTGTACGAGTGATGAAAAATTTGATCTTACACTTGTAAGCGATCAGTCATATGATTGACTAACCCTTGTTCATAAACTTGTAAAAAGTGAAATTAATACAAGTCAATTCTTTCGAAAGAACTAATTATTGATAAAACTTGCGTAGGTGTTCTCCATTCCAATAACGGGGAATGAGATCTCCATTTAAGCGAGCAAGTTTATAGGTGCCTAGATTTAAGACTTCTTCGATTTGGTATGGCCCTTCCCAGTTAGGTCCAAGCACTCCAGCAGCTTGATCGTGGGTTTGAGGAAAACTCTTCTAAGTACCAAATCTCCCACATTAAATTTTCTTTCGCATACTTTAGAATTGAAATATCGAGCGACCTTTTGTTGGTAAGCTGCTACTCGGAGTTGAGATTGTTCGCGCCTTTCATTGACCAAATCCAGAGATTCCATCAATAACTGACTATTAACGTTTTAATCGTATGCCAACCTTCAGTGCGATGGCGGATCTAACTCAACAAGCAACATGGCTTCATACCCATAGGCCAAGGAAAATGGAGTATGGCCAGTTGTTTTTCGGTGGGATGTTCTATATGACCAAAGGACTTCAGGTAACTACTCTGGCCATGCCCCCTTCACTAATTTAAGCCTTTTCTTCAGAGTATCCTTCAGTGTCTTGTTGACAGCTTCAACTTGTCTGTTTGTCTGTGGATGAGCTACTGAAGAAAAACTCTTGATAATCCCATGCCTTTCACAAAAATCTGTGAATAGATCACTATCGAACTGTGTTCCATTATCTGAGATAATCTTCCTTGGTAGCCCATAGCGACACACGATGTTCTTGACCACAAAATCGAGAACTTTCTTGGTTGCTATCATTGCAAGTGGTTTAGCTTCGGCCCACTTTATGAAGTAGTCAACAACAACCATGGCATACTTGACGTTGCCTTTTCCCGTGGGCAAAGACCCAATCAAGTCTATTCCCCACACTGTGAATGGCCAAGGGCTTTGCATCTGTTTTAGCTCATTAGGGGCTGCTCATGGTGTCTTGGAAAATCTTTGGCACTTGTTGCTCTTTCGAACAAAATCCACATAGTCTTCATTCATCGTTGGCCAGAAGTATCCTTGCCTTAGGATCTTTTTTGATAAACTCTGCCCCCCAGCATGATCTCCGCAAAATCCTTCGTGGACTTCCCACATTAAATCTTTAGCCTTTTCTTTCAAAACACACCTTAGGAGTGGCATTGAGTACCCCCTCCTGTATAGAACTCCGTCGACCAGGATAAACCGAGCCGACTGCCTCTGGAAGGCTCTTGCTTTGTTTCTGTCTGACGGTAATATTCCACGTTCTAAGTACTCAATGAATGGTGTCATCCATGTGTCTGCTGCTTGGATGACCAGGGAGGTTTCTTCTGTTTAGATGCTTGGTGTGGATAAATGTTCAACAGGCACTATATTTAAGGTGTCAGCATCCTCTACACTTGCTAACTTGGCTAGAGCATCAGTGTTTGAGTTCGGGTCACGAGATATTTGCTAGAGAGTACATTTGTCAAATTGCGCTAACAAATCCTTTGCTTTGTTTAAATAAGCAACCATCTTCAAACCTCTGGCTTGATATTCTCCATCAATTTGATTAACCATTAACTGGGACTCACTATAGATTTCAAGTGACTTTATGTTCATGGCCTTGGCTAATCTTAATCCTGCGAGCAAAGCTTCGTATTCGGCTTCGTTATTGGACGTTGTGAACTCGAATCTGATTGCACAGTGGAATTGGTGTCCTTTAGGTGTGACTAAAATCACACCTGCTCCAGCATTGTGCTCGTTAGAAGAGCCATCTACAAACAACTTCCAAGAGGGAGTTTGGCTTTGAGGTTCAGGCTCTTCTGCTGGCCCAATGTCCTGGTGCCCCATAAATTCTGCGACAAAATCTGCTAGAGCTTGTCCCTTCACTGCTGCTCATGGAAAGTAAGAAATATCAAACTCTCCAAGTTCAACTGCCCATTTCAATAATCAACCAGCGGCTTCTGGTTTCTGCAGGACTTGCCATAGTGGCTGTTCGGTGAGTACTGCGATAGGGTGAGCTTGGAAGTACGGTCGCAACTTTCTGGAGGCTAGGATCAAGTAGTAGGCTAATTTTTCAATGGGCGGATATCACAATTCTGCTCCTATTATCCTTTTGCTTATATAATACCCATATTTTTGCACCTATTCCTCCTCTCTTACCAGGACAGCACTAGCAGCATATTCTGTGACCGCCAAATAGATGAACAAAGTTTCCTTTTTGATCGACTTAGATAAAACTGGTGGTTGTGACATATGAGACTTTAGTGTATGGAAATCCTGTTCGCACTCCTCAGTCCATTCAAATTTTTTATTTCCTCTAAGTAGATTAAAAAATGGGACACACTTGTCCGTTGATTTGGAAATAAATCTACTCAAGGCAGCAATCCTCCCAGTTAGGCTTTGAACATCTTTTTATCTTTGTTGGAAACTTCATATCGATCAAGGCCTTGATCATTTTGGGATTAGCTTCAATGCCTCGTGAGTTCACTATAAATCCCAAGAATTTCCCTGATCCAACTCCAAAGGAACACTTAAGGGGATTCAGCTTCATCTGATACTTGTTCAGGATGTTGAAGCATTCTTGCAGGTCCCCGATGTGTTCTTCTGCTTTCTTTGACTTAACCAGAATGAAATCGACATATACTTCCATATTTACACTGATCAGTTCTTTAAACATGTGATTGACTAATGGCTGGTAAGTCGCACCAGCGTTTTTCAAACCGAAAGGCATTACTTTGTAATAGTATAGCCTGTTATCGGTCTGAAAGCTAGTGTGATCCTCATTAGGTGGGTGCATACTGATATGATTGTACCCAGAGTATGCATCCATGAATGATAGGATCTCATGCCCTAAAGTGGCATCGACCAGCTGGTCGATCCTTGGGAGTGGGAAACAATCCTTTGGGCAGGCTTTATTAAGGTCTGTGAAATCGACGCATGTTCTCCATTTTCCATTTAGCTTGATCACTAGTACGGGATTAGAAACCCATGATGGATAAAATGCTACCCTGATGAACTCGTTCTCCTTCAGCTTCTCGACTTCTTCTTTCAAAGCTTTCGATCTATCTTTGTCGAGTAGCCTTTTTTTCTGTTGTACTGGTGGAAATTTTTTATCTATGTTCAAAGCATGGCTGATAACTGCTGGGTCAATCCCAACCATATCTTTGTGCGACTAGGCAAAGACCTCCTAGTTCTTCTTCAAAAATTCCACCAGTTTTTGTTTTGTTGTTGTCTCTAAGTTTTTACCGACTTTCACAACCCTGGACAGATCTGACTCATCGAGTTGGACCTCCTCGAGGTCGTCGACCGGTCCTACATCTTCCTCAAAATCCCCAAAGGGAGGATCTAAATCCCTATCCTCACTTTGGGCAACACCCTATTTGGCGACGTGCTCACCTGATGGGGCTTGTATCTCATTGGCCAATCACAACCCTTTTTCAGCTCCTTCCCTCGATCCACCCTTTTTTTCTTTAGTAATCGAGGAATTGTAGCATTCCCTCGCTTCTCGCTGGTTTCCCAACACGCATCCTATCCCTGCGTCGCTTGGAAACTTCATGGCTAGGAGCCATACCAAGGTCACGGCTCGCAGGTCGACTAAAATAGGCCTTCCAATCACAGCATTATATGCAGAAGGACAATCAACTACTATAAAAGTAGTGAGTAATGTCCTGTTCGCAGGTGCAATTCCTGCTGTGACCAGAAGCCTGATCGACCCTGTTAGCGCGAGCCCTTCGCCAGAAAAACCATAAATGGTTTGGTTGCATGGCTCCAAATCCTTCACGGACAACTTCATACTTTCCAACGAAGACTTGTAAAGAATATTCACTGAGCTCCCTGTGTCCACTAACACCTGCTTAACCATCATATTGGCGATTTGGACATCCACGACCAGAGGGTTCGAATGAGGGAACTAGATGTGCTGAGCGTCAAGCTAAGAGAAAGTTATCAGTTCTTCCTCAGTTCGAGCTTTCTTGAGAGTTCGCTCCTCCACATTCATCATTTCTATGTCTTGGTCATGGCGTAAGGTTCAGGCGTATCACTCCCTTGCATTTCCATTATCTCCTGCCAGGTGTGGACTGCCACAGATGGTTAGCAATGTACCCGCCACAGGAGCTGGCTGTAAAGGGGGTGAGCATTGGTGTACAGGTGCCTGCTCATTGCCTCCTTGAGCCTCTCGCTGAGAACCTCCAATTTCTCATACGTATCTCCTCAGGTGTGCTTGTCTAATAAGGAACTCAATTTCTTCTTTCAGGTGGTTGCACTCATTGGTGTCATGACCATAGTCGTTGTGAAAATGACAGAACTTGGTTGTATCTCTCTTGGAGATATCTTTCCTTATCGAAGTTGGTCACTTGTAAGGGACATTGGCACTGGTCGCCTGGTACACCTCCACTCTGCTTTCGACTAGGGTCGTGTAATTGGTGAATCTTGGCTTGTATCTGTTACCCTTAGGGCGCTTATTCTCAAACGTCGATGGCTCGTTGTTTTCCCTTTTTCCACCATTTCCCATTGTTTTTGTCGTTGTCATTGGGTTTATCTGACCCATTGGTGGCTTTGGCAGGCTCTTCCTTTGGCCCTTTGTCTTCTGCGAGCGACTTCCCTTCATTAGCAATCACCTCTTCGAGCTTGATGTACCAGTCTACTCGATCCAGGAATTCTTGGGTACTCTTCACCTCATTCTTCCTTAAACTATTCCAGATGGGTGAGTGGCGCCGCACTCCAGCTGTAAGTTCCATCATTTTCCCCTCATCGCCAATTGTCTTAGCTCCAGCTACTGCTCACATAAAACGCTAGACATATTCCTTTAAGGATTCTCCCTCCTTTTTGCGTATCTCGACCAGTTGGTTGGCTTCCGTCGAATGTACTCGACCAGAGTAGAATTGCCCATAGAACTCCTTTATGAACATCTTCCATGACACTATGCTAGCAGGAGGGAATTTGAAAAACCACTCCTGAGCAGTATCAGACAAGGTGGCCGAAAAGATCCTGCAGCGAGAATCATCTGACACCTTCTGGATGTCCATCTGTATCTCAAACTTATTCACATGAGATACCAGGTCCCCATATCCATCGAAGTTTGGCAATACTAGCATCTTAAATTTGCTTGGTGTTTCTACCATCACTATTCTTTGTATGAATGGAGTGCCTCTTCTCCGATCATACTCGATGTGGGATGTTCAGCTCCCCACCAGCTGTTGTACGGCCTGATTCAGTGCATCAATCTAGGCTTGTACTGCGTTTGGTATTGCTGGGCCGACTGGTGCTGGAGGAGTGTACTAATCGTGCCTCTCCTACCTATCATTGAGCACACCCCTCAAGTCATCATCTCTATGCCTTTACTCACTAGTGCCCAACCAATCAAAGACGTTAGGTTTCCTAGGCTGTCCCCCAGCATTCTGGCTCGAAAGCCTATTTTCCCTTGGTGGGGGATTCCGTTCTTCACCCCTCTCTCCTTGTCTTCGACCAGTATTTCAGCCAGAATCAGCTTCATTGTAGTTATGTCCATCTCTAAATTGTGATCGGTTATGCCGCGACCTGCTGATCGCACTGTCACCTCCTCTTGCTAGCATGTCCCGAGCGTCAGGGGGAGGCATGCGCTAGTCGGTGGGTCCCCGGGCATTATTATGTCGTGGGGGCCCCCTGACCACAGAACCTGATTCGACTTGTCTTCTGTGTAGCAGAAAGAAGTTGTCCCCAGTTCAGTGGGTTCGGTTCCTCAGCAGTTTGGCGTCTAGGGCTTCGAGGAGGCTGTCCGGCCCTATTCTGCCTTTGATGTTGGGGATTATCTTAACCAGAACGAGAAGGTGGTTGTTGCTCAGAATTTTGAAATGGAATATCCTGTTGAGCCGCAGGAGGTTTTTCTGGCCTCTGAGGACTTGCCGGCTGAGGTGAAGGACTTGGGTCTTGGCCTTGTTGTGGTGGTTCACTTGGTGGCTGATCCAGTTGAGAAGTTGGCGCAAGTTGTCCCCGGGCCAACTGGATGGCTACTTTCAGGGCAGCAGTGGAATCTCTCTGTCGGTGGTCCATGTCGGCCTACCGCTCATTCAATTCTCGATGTTGAAGGTCAATTTCTCTCTGTTGCAATGCCATTGTCTCAGCCACATTCTCTTGATTAGCCCTCAGATTGGCTAACTCCTCCTGCAACACACTCAGTGTTGTCCTCAAGGTCTCAAAATCCATCTCCTCCTCTTTGAAATCCAACTGTGGTTCATCTTCGGCCACATTTGGTGGAGGAGGCTGGGTGGATGCAGCACCAGAGGTTTGTCCCGTCTTTCTGGAAGTTTACGCCATTTGATTTTTTTGAAGGTCTTGAGTTCAACTCTCAATGAAAGCACCAAAATGTTGACCTTCAAATTGGCCAACGACACGGATTCAGATAAACGATATAAAGCACGATGAAAATGAGGAAAACTCCAGACGAAAAGATAAATGACACAAACAATTTATAGTGGTTTGGCCCCAATAGAATGGTAACAACCTACATCCAATTAGTGTTCTTATTGATGTAGTATTCCAAGAACAGTGATCAATGAACTAGGGTTCACGAGTTTCACTAGATCTCAGATCAATACAATTGTGATGGATAACAACACTCTTTTTCTCTCTTTAAATCTCTTAGCTCAAGCGTTCTCAAGCCAAATGTTCGGAAAGCCAAAAGTCCCCTCTCTTGAGCCCTTTGATTCTTATTTATAGGCTCAAGGAGGTTTACAGGGGCAATGGGCCTTAATTACATTTAATACATGTGTATCTAAACAAAAATGAAAATTTTCCTTAATACATAATTACAAGATTGCATATTTAAAGGAAATAACTGAATATATGCGACCAGGCTGGTCGCCCTTGATTACTAGATAAGCCAATGATCCTGGTCGAGGGTCGAGGAGGATATGTTCACTTAAAACTGCCACGTGTTTCCCACATGTAGATCAATCCTGCCACGTCAATAGGTAGTCCATTCTTGGGTAAACAATATGTAATTATTATGTCATGTATGTATGTTGAGATTGTACGATGAATGTCGGGATCGGCAAAGGCTGGGATCGGCAAGGGCCAGAATCGGCATTAAGCATTCTGAATGCAGGCTGCCATGGCATGGCCATCTTGGGTGTTGTGTTCACCCAATCAGTTAGGACCATGAACTCGGTGCTTGGTAATGCACCCTGATTGGCTCAGGCCGTTGTTGTGAATTTTCTAATATGTTTTCGTTTAGCTATGCATTTACCTAAATGAATTGTCTAATATGTTTCCGTTGTTGTGAATTGTCTAATATGTTTCCGTTTAGCTATGGTGTAGGTAAGGGCAAGGGAAAGGACGACCAGGCATGAGTTGTAGGGTATGGAGTGGAACATACATGTTTGGCCTACTTGGCTGCCACAACTGGGGTTATTTTGAGGAACGTTGTGTAAATGACCGATTTTGTCGCATAGGTTGACTATATAATAACTTTTGAGTTGTAAATACGTTTTAAACAATATTTTGGGATCCCAATGTAATACTTTTATGATTTAAATGAATGTCAAAAAATTTATGTTGAATTCTTTTTTAAATGAGCCTTTACTTTAATTAATCACACTTTTTGGTCTAATACGTCAATTAGCGAGTTAATTGCACGTTTTAAAATCACATGGTAATGGCTAAGGTAGTAGGGCGTTACAGTTAACTCCAAAAAAACTAGTTAATGTACTACTTAATTAAGTCTAATATATTGTGTTGGTCACTTATGAGTTCTAGTATCATCTACTTTATTTATGATCTTATTTCTATGTAGAGATCACACATAAGACCTTTAAAATTTCCATGTTTATTACCATGGTTTCACTGGCTATTCTTATTTTATTCTACTATTAGTGTGTGATTTTGAAAATGCACAATACTTTTATGTTTGATCATTAAATAAGCTCCCCAAAGTAACTTCTTTATCATAAGTGTTATCCAGATTTCCGGATAGCGTGCCTTCGGGAAGCAGAATTATCACAGTCCTTCACGGAGGGTGACCAGGGGTCGCGGATGGACAGGAAGGCTTCGCCTCTCCCGTTCAGTGTCTAGCACACGCTTTCAAGCAGCCGTAACCCGGAGGTTAGTCGATTCTCCCGGACTCCCGAAGGGATATCCTTCAGGGAAGATCCTTCCAGGAGAAGCTCTTCAGGTTATCCTCGCAGATACGGTTCCGTGCTTCGCACGGAAGAAGACCAATTGGTCGAGTCACGGAGGAGGCATAGTTGGGATGATATTCACCTGACACAGGATCCCGCCTGACACGCCTGACAGGTCAAGGCCGCACACATCCCAGCACGCCTAAGGGTACCTTTTCGCCTACTGTTCCGCTGACTGCCTGGAAGTGACGGTTGCCTTTTGCTATTTCCCATACTTTCATGTAATTATACCTGCATAGAGTCTTGTAGCCATGCTACTACAGTAATTGTATCCCCTATTTATGGCTGGTGTAATTAAGACTAAGGGGACGGAGTAAAAATCCTAATAAAAAACCCTAGCTATAAAGACCCCCTCATTTTACGATAGGGGGGACGGCCAACAAATCACATAGCAAGAACTCTGCTAAAATCTCTCTAGCTTCATCTTCTCCAAGAGAACCCGAGAGAAACACTGTGAGGTTGCGAGGTTCTTGTACACCATCTGTTTAACTATAATTCTCTACAAGTATAATAACATCGACTCGTGGACTAGGGCTTGTTAACGCCTGAACCACGTAAAAACACTGTTTGTTTATTTACATTTCTGCACTTCTACAGTTCTTATCTTTTTATTATTCCGTTCTTATCCGTTTCCGAAAAACTCGGTAAACAATAAGAGTTTTAAATGGAACATAGTTAGAGCAAACCAATGCATAGAAAAAACAGATCTTCGAAAAAACTAAAACTATTCAACCGCATCATTGTACTACTATTACTAACCACAACAAACCAACATGGGGAGACAATTAGAGGAGCTAAACTGGTGCTAATCTAATTATATCACACTCAAAGGATCCTCCCCTTTCTCTGGTTGTTTCCCCTCCAGTGGGTGTTGAGGTATGTCAATCTCGGTCAACTCTAACATCTCATCGATGTGCTCCTCCAAATCTCTTATTGTCTTGCTTGAATCTTGCATAAATTGAGCACAATGGTACAAGAAGTCTATTAGTTGGAGGGTTTCCTCCCTTACCTGGGACCCTAAATTGTTGGCCTCATAAAGTAAGTGAATATGTTTTTGTAGAATGGATTCAAGTCTAATGTAGTTAGTACGACCATTCAAGGCAGCAGTACGCAGTCTAGGGCTACGCGAAGGCCTTCACAGAGTGTTCCTCCCAATAGAAGGATGAGGAGAATGGGTAGGACTGCCCTCAAAAGGATTAGAAGGGCTATTGGGATCCATATTTAAACGAAGGAAATGTTTTGGTTATCTGAATAAGTAAATCAGTAACGAGGTTTAGGGTAAAAAAAGAACGTAATAGTGCCTCCTTATATATAGTGAGGTAGAGTAGCTTTTATTTTTTAAGGCATGCTACTTGTTCTAAGCTTAATTTTATTTAAAATAAATTTTACAAAGTTAATACCTCTTCACAAAAAATACCATACAGTGTAATAATTGGAAATATCTTCCATAGATATGGATACATTAATCATGACACGAAGTATGATAGTTCCCATAAAGTTACAGGAAAACAAAATAGTGCGACGCTCTAAGAATCTCTCAATACATGGCATGACATGACACATTTTCTTAAAGATATATTAAAATAAACAACAAATTATTTATTAAAAACATATTTAATTAATACCATATCTTGTAAAGAAGGCAAATATCTTCCATAAATATGCCTACATTGATCTTGATAAGATTGTCATGTTTCCCGTAACAGTGCGGGAAAACATATATGTTGTGCGTTTCAACACGCTCTCAATACATTGTTATAAGAGAAGTTTTGTAAGGGTATATTAAATTAAAAATTAAATTTTTTAATTATAAAATATATAAATAATGTCATATCCCGTAATAAGGGGACATATCTTTCATAGATATGAAAATTCTAATATTGACATGACGTTCGACATAAGATGTTAGAGAACATTTTCCAATAGTTATTAAAAAAACCATTAAGTAATTTTGACATTGTTGTACTAAAGACAATAAAAGTAGAGAATGTCAGTGTGATATTTTGAAAAGTAAATACAAAAACCCCATTTAAGATAATTCATGAAGATCGAACTAGATTATACAATAATTGACTAAACATATAATGGTTCCCTATCCATTTCTTAAATTGGGTTTAATTTTAGCTTCATTGAGATTATTCGGGTGATATCTTAGTGAAATTAAACATTAAATTCTTTAAAAAAATGCTTTGTTTCTTAAAAAATGTTCGCCATTTATACTACTACTTCAATTATAAATTAAATTTCAAATTTGTGGTAATGACTTCAATAACGATTAATAACAAAATACAATAAAACCCAAAACAAATGTACAAAAAATAGAGAAAGGTAAAGAAGATCATACATATAGTGTGCTTAGACAGTTTCTCTGTACATCAACCCACAAGTACATTTGAAAATATATTAAGAACACATGATTTTTGCGTGGATTTGTAAAAGTTAAACAAAACCTAATAACTAAGTGAACATACACTGTAAATCTTCCCCGTACATTTTGAAATTGTTTTTTGAAGATTAGTAATGTCATCTCCTAATGACTTCCCATTCTTTTTTAGAACGTCGAGTAGTTTCTTCTGGATGCTTAGTTGTGTCTTTAAGTCCATGACTACCTGGTTGGCCTCCTCCAGTATACTCCGACAGGTACAATTTTTTCCCAGCGTGACGGGCAAATCATTGGTCATTGCTTGGCAACTATCATAGATGATCCACAACATTTGTGGTATTAACTCTTTGGTGAATGGATAATATGACATTTGTAAAATAGTAAAAAAAAATTTGAATATAGCATCGGATATGTTTGTTAATAAGCATCCTCAGAGAAGACCATGTCCATTTATAAGAAAAAATTGGAACAACCACTTTGATGAAAATCTTAAAGTTTATTAAGATTGGACGTAGCATACTTAATTTAATTAGTATGTGACAAAATTATATAAAGTACAATAGATGAGGACAGAGCAATTAAATGAATAAGATTCTTGAAATCCACTTATTTGAAGCCATTGGTTTTTAATTGTACTAAAGTAAATATACAATTGAAAATATATTAATAATTATGATCGAACATGCATTTTCGAAAGAGTAATTGTGAACTAAAGTATAATGCTATAAGAGAAAAATACAACGCAGAATATCATTAAAAAAAGAACTAAAGAAGATTAACCTTAATCTCCTTAAAAAAATTCCATTAAAGAAAAAAAAATGAAATCCAACATAAATTGATTACGAAATTAGAACCTCTTGTTCTTGAACAAAACCAAAAAGTATCAGGTAGAAGTACTACCTCCACCTAAAAGTGCAGCGCATGCTTTCTTCAAGTTTTTAGCCAGAAAATCCACTTTCTTTTCTTGCCTTTCAATGGCCTTGCATAATACTTTGGTGTCTTCCTGAACTTCTTCAACCTTTTTCATAAGTTTATCACTCAACGCAGCTGTATTTTTTAAATTGTGTCAGACTTGCTAATCAAGTCATTTGGTCATAAACGTGTAACTAAGGTTAATGTCAAGGGTTAAGGTTAAAAATTTTGGTCAAAGGAACTGTTGAATTTTATTTCAAAAGTTTCATGCATACATGGGATCCCAAAATATTACAAACAAACGTTTAAAAGGGTGTATATACATCAAAAGTTACACTCGGCCGACCTAAGCGGCAAAATTAGGGCTACAACCTTAGTTCCTCTGAGATATCCTCGGTCGTGGTGGACGAGCAGCCACATATGTACACGTTACCACCGAAGCTCTCCAACTCATGGCTGGTAAAGCTTTCCTTTCCCCTTACCTACACCATAAAGCACCCGTGAGCTAAGGCTCAGCAACAAAACTTAAACATGTGCATAAACAGGAAGTATAAATCTCCAGATACTTATTTGGTATGTCCAGTAGTATTAACCTGCTCATACAGACATACAATTACAAATAAATAGTCATCGGACCATTCTGGGATCGCTGCCCTGAGTAGTTGACCATAGAGTCAACCATGGGGCCCTATGCCCTAGCTATGTGACCATAAAGTCACCTGGGGCCCTCGTCCTTAGCTATGGGTAACTAGCCGGGGAGCTAGCCAAACACCTTTGGTTTTCCAACGACCATAAGGTCGGGCAACGTAATAGTACATTACTAATTTAGGCCTAAGCCTTTCGACCAATGCGCAATTCGCTATTGCCGTCCTTGACTAATAAGTCAAGCACTGATCCAGGTATTCGAATATCAATACTGAAACAGATATGGATAGGCAAACCTCAACAAGACAAACATGCTTACATATTAATCACATGATATCATCAAGTAATTGTAATCATAGTAATAATCATGCTAATTTAATGAGACCACGCACTAGCCACGCAAACCATGCGAACAGTCATGAAACACTTAAGCAAGTAAGAATATTCAAGTGTGTTTAACCAATAAGTGAAATGATAACTTAAACATAAACGTTCTCAGGGGCCCAAGCCCTAATCATAATTATTATTAATAGTCGAGTCAAGCCCTGATCACAAATAACACGTATTGGGTGCATTTTTCTTACCTTAAGTCCGAGTACAGCGTAAAATAAGAACGACCCTCGACCACGATCCCGGTTCTGAGCCCCTAGCGATAACCTAGTCACAACCATAATATATTATTCCATAAAAAATGAGGAAATAAAGGCTTCTGGACCGAGTCCTGGCATGTGGGACCTTGAACTCTACTAAATCGGGTAGTAGGATCGATCCCAAGCCCTAAGAAAAAGATTCCCGTCACTAAAAGCTCATCATGGCAAAAACAGCCCAGGCAGGTCACAACCTGCCCTTGAGGGTCACGGCGCACCCCTTAAGTTAGAGGCCCTCCTCCCCTAATAATGGACACAGGCCACGACCTACCCTTGAGGGTCGCGGCGCGCCTCTCAAACAAAAGCCCCCAAGGGCCCTGGGTTGGTTGGGTCACGACCCCTCAAGAACAGGGCCACGACTTGGCCCTGCGAACTCAGATTTCCTCCATTTTTATCAGCCAAATCCAACCAAAACTATCCCAATTTCACCCTAAAACAACAATTCAATCCATTTAACAGTTTTAATATCTTCCCAACAACAAAACCAAACTAGAACCTAGATGTAAAACTCATCAAAACTCCAAATTCAATACTTGAGCTTTAAGGCTCAAGAACACTTCAAGAACAACCAACCAAAACAAAAAAATCTATGGAAATCAAGGTCCAAAGCTTACCTCAACTATGATTAAAGTCTGCCTAGCTATAGCTAATCCAATCCCAAGCTTAAGCCTTCAATCTCTCAAGCTTCAGCCAACAATTTCCCCTTGATTCTCAAAGAATTCCCCTTAAAAGAGTTGAGAGAAAAACATAGAGATGGAGAGAGAAACAGTGAGTCGGTTTGAGTGTGTGAGGCGTTTTGTTTCCTTGGGCTTAAATGACTTAAGCTAATCCCAAGGCTCGGGGTACCAAAATCATCCCTGAGGGCAAAATGGTCAAAATTCCTAGTATTCCCTCCTAAACTCACTAACTCAAAATATATCATCAATTATTCATTCACATTACCTGATTACCCGATTTAACGCTAAATACCTAAAAGACCCCTTCACTCGCCCCAAGTTGGGTATTGGGTCTCATTGTGACTTTCCTGCTAACTTGATCCCTAGGATCATCTCGTGTCAAGTAACCCAAATAAACCCACATAATAATGTGGTCTCTCACATGTATCACATATATGCACCCATAACAGTTATGCCCATTGTAGCGTCCCAAATATGTTAATAAGGCTTAGGGCCTTGATTAGTGTGCTTGGAGGGCAATAATTGATTTAATTACGTTAATATGTGAATTTGATGATTATGTGATTGGAAATGCATGTTTAGGTGAATTAAATATGCATGTGGGCCCCATTTGGCTATTAGGGGCATATTTGTAATTTTAGCCCGTTGAGGGCATAAATGCAATATTTGTGTATATTTTGATTGATACCACTCGTGAGTGGTGATGTATTTGTGATGCACGATCCGAGATAGTCCTAGAGAGAAGTTTAGCTAGAAAGTCACAACAGAGTCAAATACCCAGCTCGAGAGGAGCCTAGGGGTATTTTGGGAACGTAATATGTGTTCGGGATTTATTGAGTAATGGGTAGTAATTTAGCAATGATTTATACATGTCAGATTAAACAGGGATTTAAAGAAATGTTTGGGGACTTAACAGGAGGTAGAAAATGACTGAATTGCCCTTGGTGGTACTTGAGGACTTAGATTAACTTAAGGGGCAATTTAGAATTTTTGGCAAATGGATATATTCTTAGTGGCTGGAGAAAACACTGAAACTAAGAAAAGAACAAGTCAGAAGCTCTCAAGTCTCTCTCTCTCTCTCCTTCGAAGGGGAAGGTATACACAAACAGACTTTTGTGTTGTAATGGAAGCAGCAAGAGCATAACTAATTAACTTGTCAGCAAAGACTCAGCCTACCTTATAAGAATCAAACACACTGTTTCATAAAGGTGATTATAATATTTGAAAATCCCATCTGCTAATTTATTTTAATAAGTTAGCAAATATTTTTATTGAGAAAGAATCCAACCATAATTATCTGATGCCACAGTTCACTTGGAGCTTAGGAACATGAGATTTGACATATTTTGATCAACAACATATAAAAGTAGTGCATATTACAAGTTGTGGGGTAAGTTGTCTGAGAATTACTCTCTTTGTTTTTCTTATCTCTTCTGAATGTTTGTTTTATCAGGCAAACTCAATAATTGTGAAAAATGTACAGAACTGGTCAAAAACTTGAATAGGTTGTCTAGATTTGCAAATGTCCTGTCATATATGGATTATAGTATTGAAAAGGATGCTTTCTTATTTTCTCATGCTTTTTCTTTGTAGTTTCCTGATGTAGTAGCACCCAAATAAAGGCTAACCAAACCTGTTATCATCTAGGGACTTGCCTGATAATAATTTAGTTGTACAAGATAAAGAGAAAGTGGATTCAAATGTATAAGAAATAATTCATATAATAAGAAAAGGAATTATCACATTAATATATATATATATTTTCCTTTTAAGCGTGTATTTTTTATTTTTATTTTTTACATGTCATATATTTTATAATTCTTAAATGTCTGATTCAGTCCATTCGGATCTCTCCTTCAGCTCCTTATGGTGCTTGGTGTTTGAGGAATTTTTGAAGAATTCTAGGCCATAGATTCAAGAATTCAAGGCTGGAACTTGGGAGGCTAGAAGCTTGGAACTCATGGAATTAGTTCAGAGGTTTAATTAAGAACAGAGGTAAGACTTTTACTTGATCATTAAGATTGAATTTTGCTGGTTTTATTAAGATCTCAATCTTGCATGAGGTTTGGTCTGGTTAGCTGTATTTGATTTGAATTTTAGTGTTAGTGAGGATTAGGGAGCTATTCTTAGGTGGATGTGATTCCTAGGTTGTGTAGACAAGTTATCCAGATTCAATGATGAGTTTAAGTGATGTTTGAATTATGAGAATTGGGGTTTAGGCTTGAAGAAAACGCAGGAAGAATGGTGATTTTTTGGGTTTGGAGGCTCGAGTCGCGGCCCTGTTCTTCAAGCATCACAGCCCGTGTGTGTCGAAGAGGATGATAGCCTCTGTCTGCCCAGGCGTGCCGCGGCCCAAGGATTGGAGCTCTATAGCCCGTGTCCTTCAACAAAGAGGCATTTTGCCTCTTACTTGAGTGCGTTGCGGCCCTTAAGGGGCTAGGCTGCGGCTCAAATTCAAAATAATGGTTGTTTGAAGGATTTTGCTCAGGAACCCTCGGGAAGGATTTTACCACCCGATTTGGTAGAATCCAAGGTCCCGGAGGCTAGAATTATATTCCAAAGTTGTTTATTGGATTAGAGCTTAATGGATGGTTATTATGAATGCGTTATAACTAGGTTTCAGCGAGGCTCGGGTTAGAGGACTGTGCTCGGGATGTGCGGTGCAGAGGAAGCTAGGGACACAGGTAAGAGAACTGTTGTACCTGTAGAGCAGGGTGTGGCGCTATTGTTTGTATTGCAGGGCCTGGCCTTATTAATTGGATTGCAGGGTGTAGCCCTATTGTTTATGTTGAGTATATGTTTAAATATTTGTTGATATTATGCTATGTAGTGCATATTTGTGAAGTAACGACGAAGGCGGGGAATGGTGAAGGCCGATAATGGTAGGAAGCCGAGTACGGCAAGGGGCCGGGAATGGCATTGAGCACGCGGAGTGCAGAGCCGAGTACGGCAAGGGGCCGGGAACGGCGTTGAGCACACGGAGTGCAAGCCATTAGGGCAAGACCCTCCTAGGATGCTGGAGTCATCCTCTTGGTGAAGACCGCGAACCCAGGGCCTGGTAAAGCGCCTAGGATGGCATGGCCGCTATGTGTTTAGCCTGTTGGTTGTTTTGTTATATGTTGTTGATAGATATGCATATGTTATTTGTTTTGTGTCGAGTTTTCTCGATGGGCTTTGACTCACGGGTGCTCTATGGTGTAAGTAAGGGCAAGGGAAAGGTCGACCTACCATGAGTACGGAGAGCGTGGAGCGATGGGTACATGTTTGGCCTGGCTGGCTGGCACTGTCGGGGTTATTTTTGGGAAAATGTTATGTATTGACCTGAATTTGTCCCCTAGTCAACCCTAAATGTATTTTGATCTGTAAATATTTTCTAAACAATATTTTGGGATCCCAAACGTTTAATTTTTAATATTTTCAATGAATGACCACGTTTTTATATTTAATGTCTTTAAATGACCTTCAACACAGTTTAGCTACACTTTTAACCTAAAACCTCGATTAAAGAGTGATTGGCACGTTTTAAACTCACTTAGTAATGATTTTAAGGAAGTATGGCATTACACCCATAACAAGCCAAATTATGAAAATTTCCCTTCTAATAAGAAGCTGGCACACATGCATACTTAATATCCTTAAACATGCATAACTAGTTATATTATCATATAACTCACATAATCACAATCAAATAAAAATATAATTCCATATATTTCCATCCTGGCCCCCTAATCAAGGCCTTAAGCCTTATTAGATAATTCTGTGTCATTACAACTATCCCCTCCTTATAGAAATTTCTTCCTCAAAATTTTACCTAAACAGCTCGGGATACCGAGTCTGCATATCTGCTTCCAGCTCCCAGGTCACTTCCTCGACCTTACTGTTCCTCGATAATACCTTAACTAAAGGTATAGTCTTGTTCCTCAAGACCTTGTCCTTCCTGTCTAAAATCTGAACTGGTTGCTCTTCATAGGACAAGTCTGCCTCCAGTTCCAGATCCTCATAACTCAGTACCTGAGTTCCATCTGACACATACTTCCTCAGCATGGAAATATGGAATACATTATGCACACTAGACGGTGCACGGGGTAAGGCCAACCTATAGGCCACCCGATCGATCCTCTCCAGGATCTCAAATGGTCTAACAAACCTAGGGCTTAGCTTGCCCTTCTTCCCGAACATCTTCACCCCTCTTAGAGGTGAAACCCTAAGGAAGACATAGTCTCCTACCTGGAACTCCACGTTCCTCCGCCTTGGGTCTGAATAGCTTTTCTGTCTACTCTGACACCCGAGCATCTAAGCTCTAATCTTCTCAATAGCCTCAGTGGTCCTCTGAACTTCTCCAGGACCTAAGTATTTCCTCTCACCCATCTCATCCTAGTGAATGAGCAATCTGCACTTCCTATCATACAAAATCTCATAAGGTGCTACTCCAATGGTAGACTGGTAGCTATTATTATAGGAAAATTCTACCAGAGGCAAATATTTACTCCAGGACCCTTCAAAGTCCAATAGACATGCTCTCAGCATGTCCTCTAACATTTATAGTCCTCTCAGACTGACCATCGGTCTGAGGATGATAAGTTGTACTGAACTTCAGTTGTGTACCCATCGCCCTCTGTAAGCTTCCCCAAAACTTGGAAATAAAGATAGGGTCCCTATCAGACACGATAGACCTCGGAGTCCCATGAAGGTGAACTATCTCTCTCACATAGAGATCTGCATATTGGTCAACTGTGGAATTCATCCTCATTGGTAGAAAATGAGTTGATTTCGTATATCGATCCATAATGACCGAAATAGAATCATGCTGGCCCACCTTCCTGGGCAACCCTAACACGAAATCCATCGTGATATCCTCCCACTTCCACTCTGGGATATCTAGAGGCTGTAACATCCCTGCTGGCCTCTGATGCTCAGTCGTGACTTGCTGACAGGCCATGCACTTTTCCACATACTCAGTCCCGTCCATCTTCATCCTAGGCCACCAATATAAAACTTTCAGATCCTGGTACATCTTCATGGTGCCCGGACCTAAGATTCATACATAATCTCCCATCTGATCTCGGTGTCCATCGAAATGCATATCCGATCCTTGTATCTCAACAAGCCCATGCTTGACACCGTATAGTCCTTAGCTACTCTGGCTAGGACGTTGTAGCATCTCATAATTTTACTTAGCTAGATAGTAGCAGTAATAGTAGTAGCTTGTAGTATTTTAGTTTTCGTGGATATTGGTTCAAGCCGGGATATAGTTGGAAACTCATAGAAATAGTTATGGATTTTACAAGTTTAACCTATAGTTTAGAAATATTAATTTTAACATAAGGTTTGATTAATATAGCTGGTCCTAGAATATTATTTATTATAACCTAAGGTTTAGATAGAATAATTAAGAACGTGACACTTGTTACATGCATGTTTATTAAGAATTTAAGGATTTTAGATAAATAAATTAATAAAAGATAGATCTAGAAGCTCTAGAACCTTCCAGCAGCAACATGTTTAAAATATCAGTGTATGTCGATATATCGCAGCTATAGGGGTCGATATGTCACCTAAGGTTGATACGGAAAACACGTTGACTTCGCACGAACGAAACCACGAAGGCTTGGGGCATAGGGGTGGGTGATATATCGCCTATAGGGGGCAATATATCGGCCCATGGTGACATTTTTGAAACTTCGTGGAATCCGAGCTTAAAACATCCCTCAACAACTTGGACTTGCTCTTGAACTTTTTTGACCGAGTTCTAGGCATCTGTTGAACCGAAAATTTAAATTTATTCAATTTGTATTCATTTATTTATTCTTTTTAAAAGGGGTTAGTTTTAGTCCTTGAACTCTATAAATAGGACCTAGTACTCAGCCATTTCATTCATCATGTAAGCATTCTTTAGAGCCTTCAAGCTACTAAGTTATTTTAGAGAGAAAACACTAGGGTTTTGGGATTAAAAGCTTTCTAATATAAGCTTTTCTAAACACTTGGGAAGTAAGATAGAGTGATATTTCGGTATTGAGGTGTAGATCAAAGTTCTAGCCTATCATGGTATTCTTATCCTCGGGATTAATCCCTCATAGTTCTTTTATTTCATTCATTTTCCTTTAGATCCTAACTCGTTATTATGGCTTTTGGTTAGGTGTTTAAGTTTCTTGAAACTTAAGGTTTTTCGGCAAGTTTCTATCTTGATGGTTTAGATCTCCTTTTCATCTCCATTTTTTTAGAAACTCATAATTTTTATTATTGGTTTTAGGAGTTTTCCAGTCCCGTTGGATTTTTGGTAAGGAAAATCGGTTAGATTGTATGTGTTATGATATGTTTATATGTTATGTTATGTTCATATTTAAGTATATATGTATATGAATATGTTTTATGTTATAGTCACTTGGATATTATACTTGCTTAGATAGCAAATCAAATCCCAAGATTTTTTATCACTATCGTAGATTAGTGTTATGATTTACCCTACCTCAATTAGTAGATAGAGGACCTAGATGGGTTATCATATACTATTTTGTGATCTAACATACCTCGTAGATTGAGGACCTAGATGGTTTTATCACATGCTACAGTAATGAGTTAATGGCCATTAATATTGTAGTCCTATGTTTATATGATATACGTTTTTACGTTATATTTTTTATAGTATATGTTTTTAGTCTTATGATTTATGCTATGTTTTAGTAGATTTTCCGTGCTGGGCATTAGGCTCATTCATTTTATTTTAGATGGTGCAGGAAAATAAGCTTGGATGGCGGGATGGATTCACGGCAGCTTTGGCATGTGTATTGGGGATGAACTGAATGGATGGACTGTTGGAAGATCAAGGATGAAGTTTATATTTTTTAGTTTTTTCAATTTATGTATTTATTTTTCCGCAATTAGTTTTTGAACAATTAATTAAAGGTTATGTTCTCTTTAATATTTTTATGTAAATAACAATAGGATCCCGTGTTTTGGATTTTTATAATAAAGTTTAATTATTCTATGCGTATATTCCAAAATAGTAGTTATGTCTTAGTAGTTTTTAATGGTCCGAGGTCTTAGAATTAGTCAGGGCATTACAGACGTTCCCTCTAATCTACCCCAGCTATGGATCATCTAACTTCTTCTCCTTAATCCTCTCCAAAAGAGTAGACCATAGGGTGATGTTGGCTAACTGGCCCACCACTAACTCAATTCCTGCTCTAGCCATATCATCAGCCAATTCCCTTGATATCTGCCTGGCACTATATAACTGTCTTAGACCTTTCCGGCTTAAGGCATCTGTTACCCCCTTTCCAGGGTTATAGAAAATCTCACAATCATAATCCTTGACCAGCTCTAACCAACATCTTGCCTCATGTTTAGATCCTTCTGGGTGAAGAAGTATTTTAAACTCTTGTGGTAAGTGTATTTCTCACACTTCTCACCATACAAGTAGTGTCGCGCACACCTTCAATGCAAAAACCACCGCTGCAAGTTCTAAGTCGTGTGTTGGGTATCTTTGCTCATACTCCTTCAACTGACGTGATGCGTAGGCAATCACCTTCCTTGTATAATAACACAACCCATACCCTGCCTCGAGGTGTCACAATAAACTACAAACTTGTCCCGATCTATAGGAAGGCTCAAAACTAGAGCGGTGATCAAACTCTTCTTGAGCTTCTGGAAGCTGTCTTCACATTTTTCTGACCATATGAACTTCTGATTCTTGCGTGTTAACTCTGTCAATGGTGACACAATCTTGGAAAACCCCTCCACAAAGCGTCTGTAATACCCTGTCGATCCCAAGAAACTCATGATCTCTGAAACGTTCTTCAATCTTAGCCAATCTCTAACCGCCTCAATTATCCGCCTTTATTCCATCCTTACTGACTATGTGGCCTAAGAAAGTCACCTGCGGCCATGTGTTGTTTTAGATTGCATGGGTTTGCATTTGAGGTTGCAGGGAGTTGCATTACAGTAGGTTTCATGAGTTGCATGATAATTATATTAGAATATGAATTTTTATGTTGCCATGAGTTGCGTGGGCTTGTATTTGAGGTTGTAGTGGGTTCCTTCAAAATGCTTTAAGTTTCATTGGGCTTGAATTTTAAGGTTGATTTATGATGCATTTGGCTTGCATTTAAGGTTGCAGTGGGTTGCATGTGCTTCTATTTGTGGTTCCAACATCTTTTGAAATATGTGCAACTTGTGTTGCAACATTTGCAAAACTATGCAACCTCTTTTAAAATCTCTACAACCTATGCAACCTCTTTTGAAACCTATATATCCTTTGAGGTAGCTATTGATATGCAACCAATGGAACCTTTGTTACAACCTCTTTTAAAATCTTTTCTGTTAAAGGTAGCTATTGGTATGCAACATTTGTTACAATGTAACATCTGCAACCTTCATTGTAACCTCTGCAAACTTTGTTGATCCTTTGAAACCTAATGTGCAACCTTTGTAATCTTAATTTGGAAAGAATATTTTATAAGTTGCTTCAATTGCATACAAAGTTGCTTAAATTTTTTTTATTCTTTTAGTTTCATTTGAGGCGCATGGGTTGCATTAGGCTTGTATTTGACATATGAACTGGGTTGGATTGGATTGCATGTGTTGACTTGTGTAAATTTAGGTTGCATTGAGTTGCATTTGATGTTGCAGTAGGTTGCATGCGTTGCAAAATGATAAAATTAGCTTATAACTTTTTTTAAGCGATCATGGTTGCATAGGGTTGCATTTAGTTGAATATCATATTTCAGATTGCTAATATTGATTTAAAAGTATCATAAATGCAACTTAATTTACCCAATTGAACTTCTTGCTATAGAGACGAAACTTAATGGCCCTTGCTTTAAGCTTATACACGTCGTGGATGATGGGCAATGAAATGGGAAGAGAATAGAGTGTGACAAAGGAAATAGGAAGAGAAGAGGTTTTGTGAGAAAGAGAAAACATGAGAGAGAAGTGAGAACGTGATAGATAAAACTATAAGAAGAAGAGAAAAAATGGACTGGATTGAAGAGAGAAGAAAGAAACATGGACTTAATTGAAGAGAGAAGAGAGAAATAGAGTAAAGAAAGAGGGACCTTAAAATTGAGGTATTAAAATATATTTTACCGTAAAAGTAAAAAATATATATATATAAAAATGAGAGACAAAATTTAAAGCCGTAAAACTTAAAAAAAAATTACCATAAATACAATAATTTTCCATTATATATGTTAACTAATATATAAATATATATATAATTTTAAAAAAAAAACCCGCACTAGCCACACTTCCTTTTTTTATATATATATGTAATATATATATAACTTCCTAACAAAAATTAAAAAAACGTGCAGCCACTTTTTTTACGTATATAATATATATATATACTATGTTATTTACGTGTGTATATATATATATGTTGATGCGGTTTTTCGCCAACAGTGAATTATGTAAATAGTTGGGATGGATTAGTACTTAATGGTAAACCGTAATAAGTAAATGGGACTTAAAAACACTAGAAACGAAATATCAAGAACACTCGTCCCTTTTTACGTGGTTCGGAGGTTAAAATCCCCTTAGTCCACGAGTCTATGTTATTACTGTTTATCTCTCTCTCAATTTTGACAGAGTTTTTGCATTACAGAGAAAAACCACTACCCCTCTCCCCATCCAAGGTCTTAGTATATATTAGAAATTCCCTGGAGGGGCATTGGGGTCATCACGTGAATCTAAATCCCTCGTGTGACCTGTCTCACACTAATGATGAATATTACAATTTATATTAAGGTATGGTCTAATCATTAGGTAAAACTGATCATGGGTCATCAGGGATAACCAGACATATGATGTCTGATCATGCACGATTATATTACGTGTCCGGGATTTCAGGGATTTGTGGACATGTAATGCCTGTCCACACACGTCTATATAACGTATCCAAGTTTATAAAGATCCAGGGAAATGGCAGATCTTCATAATACCCCGAGCTGAGTGTAGCGTCAGCTCGTATCTTCGATGTTATGCTTCATAGGTGTTATCAGCTCGTGTCTATTGCTTTGTGTGCATCAGCTCATGCTATTTACCTGGGGAATCGCGCTGTCTTTACAGAGGAAATATGAACTTGTGGATCATCTATTACAGTTCTTGGCTAGCCAACTATATCCGAGCTGTCTAAAAGACTCATGCTGAATTTCAGGGCGTACATTTTCCTCCCAAGTCCCTGCTCGTGTTCTACGACGTCATTTTTTGACTTACACAGCGGGGACTTTTAAACTTCTGTCGCAATTATCCAGGTTTGCCCATTACTTGAGTACTGGACATGTGGAACGTCACGATTGGCGTATGTTCGGGTTTTGAGGATAGCATTAATGGCCAGGCCAACTTTTTGCTGTCGTTTCGTCTTTCAAAACACTATCCTCGAATCTTGCACTGGTTTGATCGGACGGTCCACGTCGTTTTATGCCTTTTACGTATAAATAAGGCTTCCAATTTCCAAGATTCACCACCTTTCATTCGAAATCTTTCTACATTTTCGAACCCTTTTTCCTTCTTAGAAAAATCCATAAACCATCTGTTGCAGTAACCCTCAGAAGCCCAGTTACTCGGGAGTCTTCCAGGAACTCACCCCTGCAAAGTCTACTTCTTTATTTGGAGAACACATTGTAAGTCTTTTAGTTTTGAAGAAATTTTTCCTTTACTGGTTTCTGTGTTTCTTTTCCTTTTTTATCATGCTCATCTGCACTTCACCGTAGTCAATATTAGGTTGTACTCCAAATGTTTTTGGCACATAGGCTTCGACTTAGGTTTACTGAGTAGGTCTTAAAATATCTCTAGAGCTGTGATATTCATAAAACTGGGTAATTTATGGGCAATTTATGGTGAATTATAGGAAATACCCATTCAAGATATAGAAGATGAGAAGCTTTTAGGGTTCGAAACCAGGTTTCCTAGGGGTTACGCTTCTTGGGTGATTTTGCTCTAAACCACTCCCCAAGGAGAGTAGTGGCCTGATTTTCTGACACACGGATCCCTAAACATCAGGGGTCTGTTGGGAAACCTAGGCGCATAGCTTAGGTAGCTTGTGGCATCACACCGCGAGCTGAGATTACCTTAGCTCGTGCGTTAAAAGCCTCAGCCTTCCTTCGTGCTTTCTTTCTTTTATAACAATTCTAGGTCACCTACTAAGTGTTCCATCGTTCTTGTTTGCCAAGCGATCTAATGGTGCCCAAGAAGAGCGTTCCCAAAAAGAGTGCAGCCGGCTCATTGTCTCAACGAGCCAACAAGGGGAAAGAGGTCGTCTCTGAATCCCCTATCCCAGCCCCGTGGTGGAGGAGGAGGTCGTGGTCGAACCTGGTGCCTTTTTCGAGGCAGAAAGAATAGTCTCCAAGATCACGACCCAAGGAAGGGTCAACAAGATAATGTTGTCCCACAACAATGAGGTCGGGACTGGCGTCCTCATTGCTCGACCTCCAATTGAAGGGGAACGAAGCTGCACACCACTCCAGGATGACTTTGCAGCCTGGAGTGATGAGCACCTGAAGACAAGGGCCTTCCTTCCCCTCGATCAATATTTTGCTGACGTCCTCAATTACGTGAAGTTGGCGCCGTTTCAGCTCCCCCCGAACTCGTACCGACTGCTGGCGGGGTTGAAGTACCTTTTCCTAAAGCACAAGTGGGAGGTCCCCACCCCCGCGGACATTCTCTACTTTTTCTGCCTCAAGGCCAGCCCGGATCAACGAGGAAGAGGTGATGGGTTTTATTACTTGACCTGATTCCCTAGCTCTCCCGCAGTCATCGAGCTACCCAGCCATCCCAACAACTATAAAGATCAATTCTCTATGTTGAATGGGTTTTGCAACTACCAACATCGCTACTTCAATCGTCCTTGTAAGTTTCCTTTTCTCTCTTAGCTTGTGAAATTATTCCCTGTGTATCTGGAGCTATCTCTTGCGTGTTTACTAACCGAGTAGTATCTTCGTGCAGCCATTTTTGCGAGGACCGCAAAATCTGTGACCCTTGGGGGTCAATATGATTCTCTGTTGAGGCTTCCGCCTAGCGAGAAGGATTATCACCATCTCGTGTCAGACCACATGATGTTGGTGTGTAAATTAATTACTGAGGGCCAGACTCTGGCCTTGAGAAGAACACGGGCTAACATCCCGATAGTTCATGAGCTCTCGCCTATCCCCAAAGGGGGTACTAAGACCGATGAAGGCGAGGAGCAAGAAGAGGACGAGGTACCTCTAGTGCGGAAAAGGTGAGCTCCCGAGGCTGCCCGGGACCCTGATGTAGAGCGAGCTTCATCGGGGGCAACAGCCGACCCCTCTGACCAAGGTAACCCATACCCCTTTAGGGACTTAGATAGGGCTGTCACAGACCTTAGGCTAGTTAGGTTTAACCAAAACCAGCTCGTACATCATCACCCTAATGACCCCGTCCATAACATAACCCTGCTTCAGTGCGTAGATCATTTAGTGTTACGTCACGACATGGGCCATCCCAGGGGCACCATAGTTGTAGAAAACACCCTATCCTTTAGGTCAGTCTTTTTTGAAGAGTATGGAACTAACCTTAGGCCGTGGGCCTCCCTGCGCAAGGGTATCCTTTCCCGTGAACTTAGGCAATACGAAGAGGAGTCCATCCCCGAGAAAGAACATGAGCCTGAACATCCCCTAATCCAAGAAATTGTAGACTTAGGCTCCCCTTCTCCTATAGCAGTTCCGAGGTCGGAGGTCGTGGCAATAGACTCCTCCTCTAGCTCGGAGGGTAGGACTTTTTGTTATATCGTATATACATTTTATGTAAACTTATGACTTTGTATGTATATTAACATTCTTCCCACTCTTTTTCAAGCGAGGAGATGGCACAACAAAGGGTTTCTGATATCTGCACGATTTTCCAGGAGGGAAAATCCAACTCGAGGCCACTCGTAAAGAAGCTTTGGCTTACATCAGAGAAGGTGCCTCCTGTGGCAGGAACGACCTCCAAATCCCTAGCTAAGGGGAAAGGCTAGAGCTCGACAGTTCCTGCTGCTCAAGAGAAGAGTGTTCTGCCTCCACCTCCTCCCAATTTCCACCCGCCTCTGCTCGGGATAAGGCATCACAAGTTGATCCCTCAGTGCCTATAGTACCCATTGCCTCCATACGTATTCCAGTCAATGCCCAGGACCTAGAGAAGATCCCGGAGACCTTTCGGGGGACTCTATAGGAGACGGCTAACCATACGGTGGAGCATTTTTACAAGGCCAATCCGAAGGACCTGAGGGTGATCGAGGAGAGGAGCCCGGAGAACGTTATGGAGTTCGCGTTGGGGATGAACCTTACAGTAAGACAACTTTCCTTAGCCAACCATACTCTTTTGATTTTATCCTAGCGCGTGTCTAACTGGCTTCTTTACTTTTTGCAGGTAGTCTTAGCTCAGCACCGTAGCATAGCTCAAGCCAAGGCCAGGAATGACGAGCTTCGGGCTGAGCTCCAGGCTGCTCAGACGGCCTTGACTTCCCTTACAACTGTTCAACAAGGCGAGCTAGATACCAAGGCTGCTCTTGCAGCGTCTCAAGAGGGTGAGCAAGATGCAAAGGCCGCCTTGGCTTCTCTGCAAACCGAGCTCGTGAAGGCCAAAGCCAAGTAATTGGAGGCCGAGACTTCTGTCAAGGAGGAGAAGGCGGCCTCGCTAACCTCCATGGATGGCATGTTGTACCATTGCTGGGCCTTCAACCAGGATGGCAACTTCTCCTTCCTAGCCTCTGAAGTGTGGGATCGCTTCCTCGAGAAGTTCAAGGCTCGAATTCAACAAGAGCAGTCTGAGACTGGGGAGGCCTCCACTGCTGGCGAGCAGGAGATCGAGGAGGTGACGTCCTCAGAGCGCCCTGAAGGGTCTTAATTTTCTTCTATCTTTGTTCACCTTATTATTATTTTATTTTCTTGTAAACATTTGTCGTGTTGGCCCGGTGCAAGGTTATTTTTCGTCGAGACAATTTATTTATAATTCCAATATCTACTTGTTTATCTATGTCTTTTCCTTGATTTTTCTTATGTTTATGACTTGTACATTCAAAATCTTAGGAAATGACTTTTAGATCGGGATAGATATTTTAAATTTGGTTACAACCAAAATTAATGTTGATTTATATCCTACCTGTTAAGTATCAGGCCTTGGACCTGGTTATATCTGGGATTTTGAATATTCCAAACTTAGTTCTTGTTAGGTTTTATTGTTATCCCGAGCTTCTGAGGAAGCCATTGCATCTTCAATTTTGCTAACTTCCAAGTTTTGGACCTGGTTGTATCCAGGATATTTAATTAAAACTTAGTTCGTGCTAGGTTTATTGACACCTCGCCTTTTTTAGAAGAAACACTGGTATATCAATTTTACTAACTTCCAAGTTTCGGACCTGGTTGTATCCAAGATATTTTTGTACCTGGTTATATCCAGGATTTTTTATGATTTAAAACTTAGTTCGTGCTAGATTTGTTGACACCTCGCGTTATCCCGAAAGAAAACCTCGGTTAATCAATTTCTCTAGCTTCCAAGTTTTAATCCTTCTCGGGTTATATGCCCCCCAAGTAATCAGAAAGTGAACTTTCTTGGTTGATTTGGACAAACTCTATCACACAAACTAATACATAGATGAAACTATATGAAAGACAAGAAATATACATTGATTATTTTATTTCTTAAATTAAACGACTTTTACAACTAAGCCTTACATAGACGGGTGGTATCATCATTGATAATACCTCTTTTGGTGCATAGCATTCCAAGTCCGTGGGACTGTTTCTCCATTAAGTTGAGCCAATTTGAAGGTTCCCTCATGTACGACCTCCACTATTTGATAGGGTCCTTGCTTGCCAAAAAGACCCTTCGGAGTACCAGGTCGCCCAAACCAAAGATACGCCTCCTGTCCTTTGAATTAAAATAACGAGTAATTTTTTTATGGTAATGCACGAGCTATAGTTGCGAATCCTCTAGTTTTTCATCAATTAGGTCGAGAGACGCACTGAGCAACTCATCATTCCGCTCCTGGTTGAAGGTCTGGAATCTGTGTGTGGCTATCTTCATTTCGACGGGAAGGACGGCCTCACTTCTGAAAGTCAGGGAGAAAGGGGTGTGCCTCGTAGAGGTTCGATGGGAGGTCTAGTATGCCCATAGTACCTGTGAGAGCTGCTCAGGCCAGACTCCCTTGGCCTCGTCTAACCGCTTCTTAAGGTTTGCTTTGAGGGTCTCATTCACGACCTCGACCTAGCCATTGGCTTGCAGGTAGGCAAGTGAAGAGAAACTTTTAATTATGACGTGCCTTTCACAGAACTCGATGAAGAGATCGCTATCGAACTAAGTTCCATTATCCGATACAATCTTCTTGGGCAGTCCGAATCTGCACACAATACTCTTGACTACAAAGTCGAGGACTCTTTTTGAGGTGATTGTTGCCAAGGGCTCGGCTTCTGCGCACTTCGTGAAATAATCAATGGCCACTATCGCATAGCGAACTCCTCCTTTTCCTGTGGGTAGAGCTCATATTAAATCGATTCCCCATACTGCGAATGGCCATGGGGATGAGATCATTTCAGCTCGACTGGTGGAGCTCGAGCGACTGCGGCGAACTGCTGGCATTTGTCACACTTTCGAACATAGGAGATGGAATCCTTTGATAAAGTGGGCCAATAATATCCCTGCCTTAATATTTTTAAGGCCTAGTTTTTCCCCCCCAGCATGATCCCCACAGAAGCCTTCATGCACCTCCTGTAAAATAGTTTTGGCTTCCTCTGGCAGAACACATCGTAGAAGAGGCAAGGAATGGCCATGTCGGTACAACGCTCCATCCACGATTGTATATCTTGGAGCTTGATAGAGTATCCTCCTCTCTTTTTTTCATTCATCAGGCAACTTCCCTGTTGTAAGATACTCTATTATGGGAGTCATCCAGGTCGGCCTGGTGTCGATCATCTCGACCTCCATCGTGCTTCCTGCCACACTTGGGCTCTCCAAGAACTCCACCGGTACTATGCTCAGAGTCTAAGCTTCCTTGGAGGTAGCGAGTCTTGCCAAAGCGTCAGCATTGGCATTTTACTCACGAGGGATCTGCTCGACTAAGCCATACTCAAATTCTGATAGCTCTTTCTTCACTTTGGCTAGGTAAGCCACCATCTTGGCCCCCCGCACTTGGTATTCCCCTGACACTTGGTTTACCACAAGGTAGGAATCGCTATAGCACTGGACAGCCCTGGCCTTCAACTCCTTTGCCACTCTAAGCCCGGCTAATAAAGCTTTGTATTCAACTTCGTTGTTGGATGCCTCAAACCTAAACCGTAGCGCGGAGTGGAACCGATGGCCTTCTGGAGAGATCAATATTATCCCAGCTCTGGACCTGTTCTCGTTAGATGAACCGTCCATGAATATTCTCCACAATGCCTGTACTAGTTCTCTCAACAGATCTTCCTGAAACCTGGTGCACTCAGCCATGAAATCAGCCAGGGCTTGACTTTTAATCGTAGTCCATGGTATGTACCGTATTTCAAACTAGCTGAGTTCGATGGCCCATTTTAAGAGACGCCCCGATGCTTCAGGTTTCTGCAATACCTTTCATAAAGGTTGGTCAGTCATGACGTGGATTGAATGGGACTGAAAGTACGGCCTATGCTTCCTGGAGGCTAGAATAAGGCAGAACGTCACCTTTTCCATTAAGGGATATCGTGATTTAGCTCCGAGAAGTCTTTTGCTTATATAATATACCAGTTTTTGAACCTGGTCCTCTTCCCGGACCAGCACGGCACTGGTAGCATTTTCTGTGACAGCCAAATAATGGAAAAGAGGCTCCCCCGCCGCCGGTTTAGACAATACCGGTGGCTCGGCCAAATGTGTTTTTAGATCAAGAAATGCATGTTCACACTCCTCAGTCCATTTAAACTTCTTATTTCCTCGGAGCAGATTATAGAATGGCAAACACTTGTCAGTGGACTTAGAAATGAACTGATTAAGGACTGCCACTCTTCCAGTCAGACTTCGGACATCCTTATGCAACCTGGGCGAAGGCATTTCTAATAACGATCTGATTTTGTCAGGGTTCGTCTCTATCCCTCTAGTATTGACTATGAATCCCAGAAACTTTCCTTAAGCCACTCCGAAGGTACACTTCTGGGGATTCAACCTCATGTTATATCTTCTTAAGATCTCAAAACATTCCTTCAGATCAGAAACATGGTTATCGACAGTCTTAGATTTGACCAATATATCATCAATACACACTTCCATGTTTTTCCCGATCTGATCAGCAAACATTCTATTGACCAATCGCTGGTAGGTAGCCCCTGCGTTCTTCAGCCCGAAGGGCATAACTTTATAATAATAAACATTCGTTGGAGTCATAAAGCTAGTATGCTTCTGGTCTGTGGGGTTCATCGCGATCTGGTTGTACCCAGAATACGCATCCATGAAGGACATGAGCTCGTGCCCTCCGGTGGCATCAACCAACTGATCAATTCTTGCCAATGGGAAGTAATCCTTGGGACAAGCTTTGTTTAGGTCAAAGAAAACGATGCAGGTCCGCCACTTTCCATTTGGCTTTGGGACCAGGACAGGATTTGCGACCCAGATCAGATATTTAGCCTTGCGAATAAACCCGCATTTTAAAATTCAAGCTACTTCTTCTTCCAGGGCCTCAGCTCGGGTTGTACCCAGACGTCTCTATTTCTGGGATTTTGCAGGCACGTTTTTATCCAAATTCAGGGTATGCATGATCACACTCGGGCTTATCCCTACCATGTCTTCATGAGACCAAGCAAAAACATCCAGATTCCCTTGTAAAAAATTTATCAGCTCCGCCTTCCTCGCATCGCAAAGATTTTTCCCAAGCTTAACGACTCTTGAAGCATTTCTTGGATCAATGTTTACTTCTTCGAGCTCTTCAATAGCTTAGAGCTGAGATCTATCTTCGCCTACTTGCGGATCGATATCGTCACTCAGGGTAGTATCCCTGCCACTGGCTTGCCGAGGTTCTTCCATTCTAGGAGCAGTCCTTACTTCCTAGGATTCCTCGCCCTCGTCCTGTATGGCCATCGTTTGCTGCCCGGGTTGTAATTTTCCCTTCATGAAAATGTTGTAACTTTCCCTGGCAGCAATTTGATCGCCTCAGACAGTGCATATTCCCGCAGATGAGGGGAACTTGATAACAAGGTGACAAACAAATGTTATGGCTTCGAATGCCATCAACGTAGGTCGACCCAAGTTTGCATTGTATGCGGTCGAACAATCGACAACCACAAACTCGAGAAGCTTGGAAACAATTCGTGGTCCTTCACCCAAGGTTATCACTAACTCGATTGTTCCGATAGCTGCCGATCCCTCACTGGAAAACCCATACAGCATCATGGAGGTTGCCTTCAGCTCGGTCACAGACAATCCCATTTTTTCCAATGTGGACCTGAATAGTAGGTTCACAGAGCTTCCATTATCCACTAGTGTCCTCCTAACTCTCCGATTGGCGAGCTGGACGGTTATGACTAGAGGATCGTTATCCGGGAATTGGACATGGCTAGCATCTTCTTCAGTAAAACTGATTGGTTATTTCTCCAATCGTTGTTGCTCAGATAAACGCTGCTCCAGGACAAACTCAACTCCGTTGTGAGACCTCAGCTCATTGATATACCTCTTCTGGGCACCTCTGCTCGTGCCTTCCAGATGAGGGCCTCCGGAGATGGTCGTTATCTTTCCCCCTGTTATCGGATGAGGGGTATCCTGATTCACCTGAGCTCCGGTTTGATTTGTTGAGGCCTCTGGAGCTGATGGAATGTTTTGTCCAGCGAGCTGACTGGGAGTTATTCGATTCTGGGCATACTGAGCCAAAGGTCCAGCCCTGATGAGTGTTTGATCTCATCCTTCAAGTGCCTGCAATCATCGGTGTTGTGACCAGTGTCATTGGTGAATCGATAAAATTTAGAAGGATCTCTCTTCGCCCTTTGATTTTTTAAAGGCTTTGGCTTTTTCCACGGAAGGCGGGCAGAATTCGCCAAGAAAATGCACTCTCTAGTTTCCGTGAGGTCGGCATAAGTCGCATAGATCAGCTTGAACTTCTCCACGGGCTTGTTTTTCTTTGAACCGCTCTAGCCGTCCTCACCATTTCCCTTCCTCTTGCTACCTCCCCCTTGGTTATTCTGGGTAACGGTTTGAGCTGTAGCTGCAACATCCGTTACCGCTCCAACTGGCTGGGCAGGGACTTGCCTGGTTCCTGCGACCGAAGCTCGTCCCTCTTCCAAGTTGATCCACCTTTGAGCCCTATTCAGGAACTCATCCACGGTGTTGACCCCTTTCTTTGGATTTCCTTCCATAGGTCGCCCCCAACAAGAATTCTTGTTCTCATCACCATGAGCCTAGAACTTTCGTCCGCGTCTCTAGCTCGCGCAGCAATATTGGCGAACCTACTCAGATATGCTTTCAGAGGCTCTCCGGGCTACTGCTTTACATTTGCAAGGGAGTCCACCTTGATGCGAGCCGCCTGAGAAGCCCAAAATGCCATCTTGAAATCAGGGGAGAAACTCTTCCATGAACTGATAGAATGTTTCTTGTACTGCTTGAACCATTGTCTAGTCGGCCCGACCAGAGTCGAGGGGAATACCAGGCACCTCAGCTCGGGTCCAATATTGTGGGTCATCATCAAGGTGTTGAACATTCCCAAGTGGTCGGACGAATCTCCATCTCCATCGAATTTTGACAAATGGGGCATCCTAAAACCCGGCGGGTATGCTGTTGCAGCGATGTTAGGGGTGAAAAGTTCGAGCTCATCCCCTGAGTCATATTCGTCTTTTCCTTCTCTGATAGGAGTCTTTTCGTCAGCTCCTCCATCTGGGCTAACCTCTCGAAGGTTTGGTGTAATGCCCTGGATAGCCAAGACCGTTACACTGTGTGTTTATAAAGGTGCAAGACTTGCTAATCAAGTCATTTAATTAGAAACGTGTTACTAAAACTACAGTTGAACTAGGGTTAAAATATTTTGGTCTCAAAAGTTGCATTTCTTATAATCAAACATTTTCTTTTACATGGGATCCCAGAAGTAGTAAAGTTAAAAGACAGTCTACAAAATTTCGGGACTAAAATACAGTTACTAGCCGCTCTAAGGCAAAACATACAATTAGGCTTTCCTCGTCCTATATCACTCCTCGGCCGTGGTGGCCAATCAGCTGAGTATGTACATTGGGCCCCAAATCTCTCCATCTTAGGACTGGCCCAACTTTCCCTTGCCTTTACCTGCACCACATAGCACCCGTGAGCCAAGGCCCAACAAGAAAACACAATAAGAGAGCATAATCTTCAAGCAAACAACCAGATAACTCATACAGTATAAACATGTACTCAACAGTCCAAACATTCACGTCATTCAAGTATTCAGCATACCAAGTACATCATTTCCTATCAATAATCAATTCATATATGTTAACCAGGGTTAACGCCCTTAGGCCGCACCCTCTATTTATCCCACTGACTCTGGCCCGCTTAAACGGAGCTCAGTGAATATTAAGCTGTCCTCAGCTACCAGTGGCCGAGTCGCGCCCTATGCGGAAGTATTTTTTACGGCACCCTTAGGCCATTTATCATATGTCCCATGGCATAATACCATCTATGACATCATATAGATATAGGGAGCTCTTAGTCCCATCACAAACACACAACCGGGTGTAGTTTTCTTACCTTTAGATTCTGATAGGTTTAATCAATTCAACCCTCAAGCACGATCCCATCCGAGTCCTAGCGTACACCTAGTCACGATCACAAGTTAGAGCCAACTCCAAACTTCAATTCCAAAACCTAGCCTCGGGACTAATCCCGAGCCCTCGGGAAGCCCTAATTCCACCAAACGGGGTGGTGGAACCAAACCCCGAGCCCCCGGCCAAAAACCCTAAGATATAACCCAAAAACCCCTTTCTGGGAATAGGGTAGCGCTACAACGCCCTAAAGTGGGCGCTACAGCGCTACAATTAGAGCCATCAGGCTCCCAGACGCCCAAGCCTAGCGCTGTAGCGCCCTAAGGCTAGCGCTACAGCGCTAGTCATAGCTAGGCACTACCCAGTTTTCTCCTCTTCAAATTTCCTCGAGCCAAACCTTTCTAAAACTCAACCAAACTTCAAAACAAGCCTCCCAACATCTTCAAATCATCCCAAACAACCTAACCACGAGTAATTCAATCACATGCACCCCAAAACACAAAATCTACCATGGCTGAACTTAGAGCTCATAAACTCAACAGAAATCAACTGAAATCACAGAACTTAAACCAGAGTTTCTTACCTTTGATGGATGAGCTCAACCTAGGCTATCTTCCACACTTGCTTAGCCTTCTCCTCCTCAAACCCTTAGGTTTAATTCCCTATAATTCCCACAGAAACTCAGCTTAGAAAACAAATTCAACACCAAAACTAAGAACTAAATAACAACCTCAAAGCCTTACCTCAAATGATGAGTAACCTCTGCCAATTCCCCAAGCCAAATCAAGGATCCTAGTGTTGAGTCCTAGACTAAGCCTTCTCTGAATTTTAGCTCCAAATTTCCAGAGAATTGATGAAGAAATGCCCAAACCGTGCAAGAGAGAAGACTCCTGCTTTTTCCCTTCTTTCCTTTTCCTTCTTTTCTTTCTTTTCCTTTTTATTTTCTTCAGCCCTCTACAAATTTCTACATAATCCACTAAGGCATAAAGCAGCATGACCATATTTCCCTCCCACTTAAAACTAAGCTTTTAAGCCTCCTAAGGGAATTTTAGTCATTACACCCAATTCCCGCTAATTCCTTGAATGTCTCTAATATTTACCGCTTACTTCCCGACACCTAACTAATCACCAATTATATTCCTCAATATCAAAATAGACTGCAATATATTCTCTAAATTCCCATAAATACCCCCAGGCTCGCCCCGAGCCGGGTATAAATCCCCGCCGTGACTTTTTCGCTAAACCGCTCACTAGGATCGCCTCAAGTCACAGATTACAAATATATCCACATAATAATGTAGTCTTAACAATTTATCACAATTATTTACATTTATGCCCTCAACGGGCTAAAATTACGAATATGCCCTTCTAACTTAATCACGGTGTAACGCCCTACTACCTTAGAACCGTTACTAAGTGAGTTTAAAACAGAAATTGTGCATTTAATTGACTCAAAGTGGTTTCTAAAACCAAAAGTGTGATTAAACCAGAGTTTAAGGCTGTATTCTTTTAAAATGGTCAACTTCATTGAAAACGTTAAATATAAAACATCTGGGATCCCAAAATAAGGTTTACAAAATGTTTACAACTCAAAAATAGATTTACAGTTGATCAGCTATCAAAAGAATGGTTAAATACAGCCATATACAAAATGCCCCCAACCAAAGCAGTCGGACAGGCCGAACATGTACGCGCCGCCCCCACGCTCTCCATACTCATGGCCGGTTGATTGACTCCTTGCTTCTACCTGCCACAGGAGCACCCGTGAGCCAAAGCCCAGCAAGAAAACCCAAATAGCACATAACATATGCAAATCAAATAGCTGGCATAATTCACTGACACATAGGAAAACCATCATAATGAACAAGTACGGCCATGCCGCCCCCAAGGCCTTACCGAAGCCTGGAGTTTCGGTTCTCACCGCGAGGATAACTCATGTATCCCTTGGGTCCCACCCTGAATATAAGCATCCCATGTGCTGTGTGTTACTTTCGGCCCCACGGCCGCCCCGACTTACGCCGTACTCGGCCCCACGACCGCCCCGGCCTACGTCGTACTCGGCCCTTGCCGTTCAATTCATCATAATCACACATATAGTACATTCAAAATAAACATTCACACACATTACGGTTCATTTAAGGTTAAGCATTTGTACGTAATACAATCCGGGGCCATGCCCTACAATCACACAGTGGGGCCATGCCCTAATCTCGGGTGTTACGGTTTTCTTACCTGTATTCCGTGCTTTCCGATGCACCACAATCACGAGCACGGTCCACAAGCACGAGCCCCTCCGAAATCCTAGTCACAACACACATAAAACACTTTCATTACTAACCAAGCCTAGAACCACTTCCCGGGACCAATCCCGCACTCTCGGGACTCCCAAAATCCTAAAATAAGTCATTGGAAACATCCCCCGAACCCCTGGAGCAAAAGCTCAAAAATGGAATTTTGGTGCCCTGAAAATGGCCTAGCGCCGCGGCGCTAAAGCAAGTCAGAGAGCCCCTCGCCTGGAACCAGCCTCGCGCCGCGGCGCCCTAGAACAGGGCCGCGGCGCGCCCTTACGAACCCGAAAATCTGGGTTTTTCTCCTTCAAATCCTTCATCCAAAATACCTCCAAACCAACCCCAAACACATATCTCAACCCCAAACTCAATTCCACACTTCATATGAACAATCTAATAACCTATAGACACTTAGAAACAAGATCAAAACCTCAACACACCAAGATCCAAACCCTTAACCTCAAATTCAGCAACTCAAACCAAAACCCATAAAAATCTTAACTCAAGCATTAAATTCCTCAATCAACACAGAAAACAAACTTAAATAAGCATAAGATCCTTACCTCAAGAGTAGAATCCACCCTAAAAGTGCCCTTGATCTCCTTCTAAGCTTCCCACTTCAGCCCCTTCTACACCTCTTCTTCTTTCTTCTTCTTTGCCCTAGCCTTTCTCTCCTCTTCTTTTCCTTCTCTTCTAATTTTATCAAAGCCACAAGTGAACCCAAATGCCCAAACCGTACCCCCTAAATCCCAGCTGCAAAATGTCTATTACACTAGCCAAAAGACCATTTTACCCCTTCTTCATAACCCTTCCTAACTAAACCTTCAAGGGTACTTAAGTCTTAACACTTTCATTTCAATTCTACCACTTCCTATCTTAAAACTTGTTACTCACAGCAGTTACAAATGGTTACCAAAATACCAATAACTAATCACTCGTTCTAAACTCAACTTATAAGATTCCCGAAGTACCCCTAGGCTCCTCCCGAGCCGGGTACAACATCCCGTTGTGACTTTTAGACTAATTGGCTCACTAGGACCGTCTCGATGCGTGCATCCTGATAAAAACATCACACTCACATGGCACAATTCACATAGTACAATTATCACAGATATGCCCAAACATGGCCAGATTACAATCATGCTCATTCTAAGACAATCAGGTCTACATGCATACTAATTCACATAGTCATGCATCTCAATTAATCAACTAATCACATAACGTGCAATAAATCGTAATCATGCATTAAGCTCATAAAAGACACACACAAAATCCCATCATGCCCTCCAGGCATACTGTTCCAGGCCCTTAAGCCTTAACACTGAATTTGGGTCGTTACACACGGCCTACATGCATACTAATACACATAGTCATGCATCACAAATATTCAAATAATCATATAACATGATTTTAATCATTTAATTCACATATAATCCAGTTATGCCCTCCCAGCACACTAATCATGGCCCTTAAGCCTTATTAGTGAATTTGGGTCGTTACAACTATCCCCTCCTAATGGGAATTTTGTCCTCGAAATTTACCTGAACAACTTGGGATACTGATCCCGCATCGCTGTCTCAAGCTCCCAGGTCGCCTCCTCGACCCTACTATTCCTCCACAACACTTTAACAAGAGGAATCGTCTTATTCTGTAGTACTTTATCCTTTCGATCCAAAATTTGAACCGGTTGGTCCTCATAGGCTAGATCTAGTAGTCAAGTAATCCGGGTTCGGGTTCGACGGCAATGACGCTGAACTCCCGGCGTCACCGTGGCCCATCGGTTGTTTACCCGACCGTTGCTAGATCCCAGGGTTTCGTTCATCGAAAACAGCAGTATGGTGAACCTCCTGCCCACCAGGCTGATCCATCTCATTACCATGTCTTGAGCGAGTAACCACCATGATGAAATTTGATCTGAATCTTTCACAATAGCACTAATCTGCAACTCTCAATGAAAGCACCAAACTGTTGACGCGATTTTTTTCCAACAGTGAATTATGTAAATAGCTGGGATGGATTAGTGCTTAATAGTAAACCATAATAAGTAAATGGTACTTAAAAACACTAGAAACAAAATATCAAGAACACTCATCCCTTTTTACGTGGTTTGGAGGTTAAAATCCCCTAGTCCACAAGTCTGTGTTATTACTGTTTATCTCTCTCTCAATTTTGACAGAGTTTTTGCTTTACAGAGAAAAACCACTACCCCTCTCCCCATCCAAGGTCTTAGTATTTATAGAGAAATTCCCTAGAGGGGCATTGGGGTCATCACGTGAATCTAAATCCCTCGTGTGACCCATCTCACACTAATGATGAATATTACAATTTATATTAAGATATGGTCTAATCATTAGGTAAAACTGATCATGGGTCATCAGGGATAACTGGACATGTGATGTCTGATCATGCACGATTATATTACGTGTCCAGGATTTCAGGGATTTGTGGACATGTAATGCCTGTCCACGCACGTCTATATAATGTATCCAGGTTTATAAAGATCCAGGGAAATGGCAGATCTTCATAATACCCCGAGCTGAGTGTAGCGTCAGCTCGTGTCTTGGATGCTATGCTTCATAGGTGTTATCAGCTCGTGTCTATTGCTTTGTGTACATCAGCTCGTGCTATTTACCTGGGGAATCGCGCTGTCTTTACAAAGGAAATATGAACTTGTGGATCATCTATTACATTTCTTGGCTAGCCAGTTGTATCTGAGCTATCTAAAAGACTCGTGCTGAATTTCAGGACATACAATATAGAACTTAAAAAAATAATACTTAAACATATTTGCATATATAGATATTTTCAGAGGCTGAACAAAAAATTCTAAAAAATATATTTTTTTTTGTGCTATATTCAAATTTTGATTTTATGTACAGAGTTTACAAGTTTTATACAACAAAATAAAGCACACATAAACTATTATAAACATACAAAACTCATGAACAATATTCTATTAGCATCACACATACATAAAACTTAAACATGCAAACAATCCAATTAACATATCTAACATGTCAAAAATCACATACATGTATATAAATATATAAACTAACAACCTGGCTCTGATAACAGTTGTAGGATCTCGTTTATATAAGTCTATATGCAGGTTCCCTATTGCACAAAATAATATATAATAGAAAACATAAATACATGCATAGAAGTGATTTTTATACAGAGATTCGTAAATACAATAATAAAACTATTAAAGTACTTACGAGATGGGTAGCGAAATAATGACTACATTCTTTGGATTCCCTAACATTTTGTCCTTGTTGAATGCTAGGTATTGTATGGAATCCATATTGCTTTGAAACAAGACCACAGTCTTCCAAGTCTTTCTCTAAATCAACCTAGTATTTGTGTGGGCAAGTCTCAACACATGAAAAGAGAATTCCTAGAGAGAAATCTAAGAGAGAGTAAGCGGCTAGGTATAGAATATTAGTAGTGAATTTTTACCTTGTCAAATTCATCTTACCTAATGCATTCTATAACACTAGTATATATAGGCAATTAGCTAGGACATAAAATAGGTTTTAGTTACTCATTTTATTTTAATTATTTAATAATTATAATTAATTAAATACTTGTCAAAATTAACCAATTATAATTTTGACATTTATTTAATTCATTTTATTAATATTAATATCAATCTATCAATATTAAGAAAATTGTCTCAATTGGCTATAATACTCTCTTTTTGAGACTTTGTGATAAAAACCTCTAATTTTCTTCTATTTCTTTTCTCACAAAATATCAATAAATAATTTAACATTATTTATTTTAATTGACCTAGTCAATATGATATTTTTATAATTAATTATTCAACACTACTAGGTTCATTTTTATAAGAGATGACATGGAGACCATGGATCCATGAACTCAAGCTCCAATAAGTTACCATGAGCTTATTTATAACAAATCATCTCACGACCTTATCAATTCTTCGTGACTCCACTATAGACTCAGAATTGCACTATTGAATTCATAGAACGTTTTTACCAAACGTAAATATGTTGTCCATTGTTATAACCATAACCGTCATTCAATCCTCTATGGATGATCTATTAATGAGACAGGTGCAAATTACTGTTTTACCCCTCATTGGTATTTTATCCTTGTTGACCTGTGAAATTGGCCAACGGGCGTATGTACAGTATACGACACATTTTGAACAAAATAAATATAATAAACGACAGAGTACAAATATCTTAAACAAACACACAGAAATTTTGTAGTAGTTCAGCCCTGTTCTGATGAACAGTAATAACCTAATCCACTTAGTTTTTAGTATTGAACCACTCGATAGAAAATTACACTGATGAACAAAAGTATTCACTCGTTACTAATTTGCCCAGAGTTTCTCCCCAAATATTCCTCGGATCCTTTTTAATGAAGCCCTGGGTCCTTTATTTATAGTACCCAGGGGCTATTAGATGATCAGTAGTACTAGGATCATTGTTTGGTACACGATTATTAGGTAGTGGAGATATGTGTCCACCTCCCCATGATTATGAGATCGTGGGTCTTCTCTTTGTTTCTCTAGATCGTGGTAGACAATGCACGATTGAAACCTCTGGGAAAATGCTAAGTCTAGATTGGTTTATGAGACTTAGGTGCTAGGCTTGACGACCCTTTAGAGCTTGGGTGTTGGGCCCATTGGTCCTCTAGGTTCTAGGCCTGTGATCTTCTGGGTGCTAGGCCTGTTGATCTCAGTCTAAACGAGCATGAGTTTTACCCATTTTCGGGAGTGTAAGCCAACCACCCTATGAAGGATAGGGTGGGTCGACCACCCGGGGTTCTTGGGCATGCTTGGGTCGACCACCCCTAGGGGTTAGGGTCAGGCCGACCACCGCTAGGGGTTAGGGCTAGGCCGACCACCTAGGGGGGTTTTTGAACATCTCAGGCCGACCAACCCTAGGGTTGGGGTCAGGCCGACCACCCCTAGGGGCTAGGCCAGACCGACCACCCCTAGGGGCTACGGCCAAGCCGACCACCCCTAGGGGGTTTAGGCCTGGTCAACTTCCTATAGATCTTAGACCTATCTTTTTTGCACATCGGTCTTTTTTCAATACATCATCGTTTTTCCCTGATTTGTGATGTCACGTGCCTCTTTATCTTTCACCACGTCATCCCTGGATTTTTTAGGGATAATAATCCTTAACTCCCAGTAAGTTCCTGGTAAATGATATTTTCGTAAATTTAATTACAGAAATGAGTACACTATTATTTAACACTTGAACCAAGCAATAAGGAAATTAGTGTTTCACTTCATAAACTGAAGATATAGATTTCATATCTATGATAAATAATCCCACTCAATTATACTACCAAATCTCCAATATGTAAGTATGAGCTAGTCCGTAGGGTAAGCTGGTAACGAACAAATCAAAAGACTTGAATAATACAATTAGCAGAATATTAATCACTCAGAATTAAGAGTGAATTGACCTATGGTCAACGTTGTCATTGTTAGTAAAACTTATAAAGGATCTTTATTTATTTTCATGTATATCTAATATTAAACAAATTAATACGAGATAGCCTAAAACATGTTTCTAAAATTGCATTCAAAGAGAAACAAAGAATAGAATACTTACAGTATACGCAGCGGAATTAAAGAGTCATTCCTTCAGTTTCTCTAACTCTTGTATCCTCTCTGTCGCAGAGTAGTACCAAGAAACTGAACCGATCTTCTATTTTCTTCACAGCCTTCCAATGTATCCTTAGAACCACCTAGACTAGTGTAGGCAATTCTCAACACATGAGATAGATATAGAGAGAAGAAGAGAAAATAACAAAGAGGCTTAGAAAAGGACTTGTGTTTAGAGAGAATCTAAAACTATCAGAAAATCTGACTTGTGACTTATGTTTTGACTTCTCTCTAAGCACTCCTTTTATAGACTCAATTAGGCCATTTAATTTAATTAAAAAAATCAATAAAATAATAGCCATTTTGAAGCCCTAGGTCGAAATTATCATGGGCTATAGGCCCGTGAAATTTCCCATTTGATTATAAGCCCATTGGACTTAAAATCAAGGCTTGTATTATGATCTGGATACCTAGAACATAACTTGCTTCACCCAAATCCTTCATCTGGAATTGAGTGCTCAGCCAATTCTTCACATCTGATAATTTCCTAACATTGTTTCCAATGAGTAAGATATCATCTACATAAAGAACCAGGAATACCACTATTTGATTTGCCTTTAGTTGGTAAACACAGGGCTCATCAATATTTTGTTCAAAGCCGTAGGTTTTGATTATTTCATCAAACCTAAGATTCCAGGAACAAGAAGCTTGCTTAGGTCCATAGATGGACCGATTCAACTTGCAAACTTTTCCTTATTGTCCAGCTACTTTAAATCCTTCTAGCTGATCCATATAAATGACTTCGTCAAGCTTTCCATTAAGAAAATTTGTATTGACGTCCATTTGCCAGATCTCATAGTCGAGAGCGGCTGCTATGGATAGGAGGATGCGAATGGATTTGAGCATGACTATCGGACTAAAAGTTTCCTCATAGTCCACGCCTTCTCTTTGGGTATAACTCTTTAGCTAATCGAGCTTTATAAGTCTCGATATTTCCATCAACACCTCATTTCTTCTTGTAGATCCACTTGCACCCAATGGCCCTAAAGTCACTAGGTGCTTCCACAAGATCCCAGACGAAATTTGAGTACATGGATTCCATTTCCTGTTTCATGGCTTCGAGCCATAGTTCCTTTTCAGGGCTAGCCATTGCCTGTTTGAAAGACAACGGATCATCATTACTAGTGTCACCAACAACCATATTGGTTTCACCATCCAAACCATAGTGAATTGGGTTCCTCGAAACCCTCCCACTACGACGAGGCTCTGTGACTGTTTGCTCAGGAACAGTGGTACATTCTTCATTTAAATCGACTAGCGTTGGTTGGACATGAAGAGTGGGAATTTCATCATTAACTTGCGTTGATGATGATGGAACATTGGTTGGAGTCAATTCTCTAACCATCTCCTCTAAAACTAATTTGTTGCAAGGTTTAAAGTTCTAAACATAGTCATTTTCCAGAAAAGTAGCATTTGTAGAAGTAAACACTTTCTTTTCTGAATGACTATAGAAAATTCCACCCCGAGTACCTTTAGGATAGCCAACAAACATGCAAGCTTCAGTTCGCGGTTCTAGCTTTCCCTCCTTTTTCCTCAGGACGTGAGCAGGACACCCCCAGATTCTATAATGGCGTAAACTAGGTTCACGACCAATCCAGCGTTCTAAAGGTGTTTTGGGGATTGATTTAGACGACACGACATTAAGAATGTCATTCACGGTTTCAATTGCATGTCCCCAGAACGAAGTTGGTAGAGTTGAGTAACTAAGCATGCATCTAACCATTTCCAATATAGTTCTGTTTTGGCGTTCCGCTACACCATTTTGTTGCGGAGTACCTGGGGCAGTAAGTTGTGATAAAATCCCAAGTTCAGTTAAATGATCTTGGAACTGCATATCCAAATATTCTCCACCCCTATCAGATCGCAAGATCTTTAACGTTTTACCTAATTGGTTCTGAGCCATTGCTAGGAATTCCTAAAACTTTTAAAATGTTTCTGATTTCCTATGCATTAGGTAAAGACATGAGTATCTAGAGTATTCGTCAATGAAAGTGACAAAATACTCAAAACCACCCCTGGCATGTACATTCAAAGGTCCACAAACAGCTGAATGCATAAGACCAAGTGGTTCTTTGGCCCTTTCACCATTTGCAGAGAATGGATGCTTGGTCAGTTTACCTTCTAGAAAAGATTCACAGACAGGTAATTCACCTAAGGTGAGTTCCCTCAAATTATGTCCTTTGTAAGTCTTTGAATCCTATCATAGCCAATGTGACCTAGTCTCAAGTGTCATAAATACGTCATATTATTGTTATCAGTCTTTTGACGTTTATTGGTCCTAGGTTTTGCTACTTTGAATAAATCATTATTAAGAGCGAGGGGTTCGTTAGATCGCAGAATATAAAGCCTGTTTTTCAAACATGCAATACACAATTATGATCCATTGAAAGAAATAGATATTTTAAAACTTGTGAAAGTCATAACAAATCGTTCTAATTGCAACATGGAAACTGAAATTAAATTTCTACTAAAATCCAGAATAAAAAATACATATTCTAAAATTAAGTATTTATTTCTGAACTTCAGACGAGCTCTTCCTCTAGCTTGGACCGCAACGAACGCTCAATTCCAAACTCTAAGCTTTAAGCCCCTTTCACTCACTTCCTCCCACGATTCAAGAAGTTGTAAAGAGTTGCAAACATGGTTAGTAGATCCAGAATCAATAATCCAAACAGATTTATCATTCTCTAAAACTCATGTTTCCAAGATAAATGAACTATAATCATTACCTTTATTTTTCGCTGCTAGAAACTTGGGGCAATCTTGTTTCCAATGCCCCTTCTCTTTGCAGTGAAAGCACTTATCTTTACCTTTCTTGTTTTTCTTGTTCTTCCCCTTAGGCGTCTATGCACTTGGTTGTGCACTCGTCTTTGCAGCCTTTGCATGCTTGAGGTTGTTTATTTATCCACCTTTCCTCTTGTTTCCAGCTTTCGAAGACGATGCTGGATGGGCTTCAACCTTAGCTAGATTAGCAGCAACATCAGTAGTCTTATTTTCACCTCCTTTACTTGGTCCACCCATGACAGGTTCAATAATCTGAAGCTCGTTCATGAGCTGCGTCAGACCATAGTTGAGTTGAGCACGAACGTGCAGACACGGTGCCATTCGAGAATTTACAGTGCCATCACGAACGTGCAGAGACGGTGCTATCCAAGAATTTACGATACCATCACGAGCATTGACGGTGCCATAACTAACGTGCGGACATGGTGCTCGTTCTGGGGATTCCTCAATCATGACGAATTCAGAGTTGTCACCAATCAACTCTATGTTGATATTCTTCTTCCTATTAAGGAAGTTTTCTCCAGTGAGTTTCTCCATCGAAAGTTGAGAAAGGATGGGAGTAGACATTGGCACTACTTAGCTTAAAACTACAAATTATCAATAAAATAGATATCAATCACATTTTCTCAATAAAACTTCTATTTACACAAATTTCAAGAAATGGCACAACATATACCAAAAATATGTAAAATATGAGAAAAAATACCAAAAACAATCATATCTCTATTTCTTTAGGTTTTTAACTAATCTATGATATCCTTCTCTTGGTTGGCGAGAGTCAAAAAATACCATTAGTTAAATAGAGTTGTAAACTTATTTAATAATGGACACCACTATTAACAACCTACTATTCGATCAAAATAAAAAACAAAATCTCTTATTTTATGAGTTAGACCCACGGTTTCGATAATCATAGATTTAGTCCTATAATTATCTATCTTTCAAGATCTAACCTTGTCAAAATAACTAATGAACACCTTCCGTAGGGGGACGAATCAAAGCGCCTCGAGGCCCCATTAAGCTATTGACTATGTTAAACCAACGGTGGAGATCGAATAAAATTCTTAAAATAAGCTCATTATTAAATTAAAAATAGTATTTTTATTATTTATTTTTAGAAAATTAATGACTATGGTTTTCCAAAAAAAATTAAACAAATTAAAATTTCTAAAACCAAAGTCCTATAATTTCCTATTAATTCTAAAGTTTCACATTGAAACAAATTCAATTAATTAAGAATTAACTTGTTGCTAATCAATATTTAGGTTTAACTAATATAATAAACCTATACAATTACGTCTAACTTAGGTAAATGGGTCTTAACAATTGGGCTTGTATGGAGGAGGGCTGGGTCCAGTATGTCATTCCCACTACAAATGCCCCCTATCTTTCATACAAGGTCCAAAAGACAGGAATTTAAACCTTTATTTTATTAATTGTTATTAATTGATTAGGCCCACTATAGTCATGCAAAGAAAATGGGCCTTCACAAGTGGAATCACCCACAAGAGAGGAATTTAAACTTTACATTTTCTAATGGGCCCAAATAAAACCTATCATTTTATGAATATTTTATATGGCAAAAACTATATATCTAACAAACATATGGACCACTATATTCATCTAAGCCCAATTGCAAAAATACCACATATAGTGCAAATAGACATGCTATAATTAGATGAGCCTAATCATCTTACTATATGAGCAATTCTATGAATTTATGCAAAAATACCACAATTTGTTTCATTTGCAAAAACACCACAATTAATTATCTAGAATTTATCAAAAAATTCAAATTAATTAAATTTTTACAAAAAAATAAGTCAATTTAAATGAAATTTATCAACAATTAACAATAGTTAATTTAAATTTCATATATCAACCATCAACTTGGTTTAGGTTAATTTGAAAAAATAAAATAAAATAAAATATTAATTTAATTTAAATAGGATTTATCAACAATTAACCAAAGTTAATTTAAATCTCATTTATAAAAAAAATATTTTATTAATTGGCTGGAATAAAATGATATTTTTCAAAATTTAACCAATTTTAAATTTTAAAATCAATATTTTAACTATTTTCTAAAATATCTTGTGTTGTTATAACTATTAGCTAATATTTTAACCATTAAAAAATAAAATAAAATATAAATAGTTATAAAAATCCTAAAATATTTCAAAATAGTTAAACAAATTCAAATATCCATAAAAATATCTAACTAACATTATTCAAATTTCAAATAATTTAAATATTAAAAATTATAGAATAAAAAGATATTTATATTTTCAAATAAATATTTAATAAAAATACCAAGAATTTAAAAGAAAATATCTTAAATATATGATATCATAATTTTAATATTTTAATATATTAAAAAAATTTAAATTATGTTGTTAGTCTATTTTTAAATTTGAAGTTGAATATTTGTAGAAAATATATAATTATTTAAATCTCAACTAACAAAAATATCTTATTTAAGAAAAAAAAACAATTTTAAATGATAAAACAAAAAATATATTTTTGGTTTTGATTATAAATAATAAATATCCACAATTTTAATTTTCTTTAATTTAAAAAAAAATGATGAATAGTACCTGTGGGTACTGTTCACCGTAGCTGGTGTGCGTGGGCACGCGCGGGGGTGTGCGCACGCATGGGGAGCCAAGCCAAATTTTTCCAAAAAAAATTTTGAGCAATTTTTCAAACCAAAACTATTTTCTAATTAATTTTTAACATGTTTTACACAAAATAAAGCATATATAAAAATTAATAGCATAGAAAACACAACAAAATAACCTAAAAATTGCTAATAATCACATAAAATCAATATGCATTATAAAAACATGATAACCATCCAATACCGAGCAGACCGATAAGATTAGGAAATTTCTTACACTTCCCCTTTTCCTCTCATTCATGTTCACTCTCTCTCTCTCCCCTGTATATTGAAGCTGAAAGGAAATTTAAGCTAAAGATTCAAGAATTGAAGCTGGTAGAGGGCATAAAGTCTCCGAGGATTCAAGCAACAAATTAATACGTGATCTGATAGGGGTGAAGAATATTTGGATATGCAGTTCCAAGATCATTTAACTGAACTTGGGATTTTATCACAACTTACTGCCCCAAGTACTCGCAACAAAATGGTGTAGTGGAACGCCGAAACAGAACTTTATTGGAAATGGTTAGATGAATGCTTAGTTACTCAACTCTACCAACTTCGTTCTGGGGACATGCAATTTTAAACATGTTCATGCATGAAAATAAAGATTACCAAAGGCTCTGAGGCCAATTAATTAGGGCATAAAACCCCAACAGTGATATGATTAGATTAGATTAGATAATAACGATACTTATTTATCTGGTCAATAATCAATATCGGTCCAGTCCAATGTAACAAAATACACCCGATCTTATCTACTTGGTCAATGTCCTAGATATCATATCACACCAGATGTGTAAGTAGATCTTATCATAGATTACCCAATCAATAAAAATACAGTGTACTAATTTAATCTTAGGACAAAATACTTTTGAACATATAATTACAATTATAATCCACTGTGACCGAGTCACTATAATTGTAACTATACATATGTTCAGAATTTTATAAATGTTTGTATTAATAATAATTAATCATGTAATAAAACATGTAAACAACGCAATTTGATTGAACAAAATGATTTCTACTACTTTATTGATAATGAATGAATTACATAAGAAATGAGGTTTTATAAGGGCATAAAACCTAACAAAATCTATAACACTTCAATACCCTATGATACTTATAAAATAATTGATCACTTAATTTTGTATCATTCTTTATAATAGCATTATACATTATACATATGTGTCCATAAAATAAGATTTTGATCTAACGCTTGGTGAATTGAGGTAAGTGTGTTTTTTATTTTGCAATATGGTGTAAGTATTGAATCTGTTATACTTAATTTTTTTGTTCTCTGTCCTTTTATTTCAGTAAATGAGACAATTTTGTTCAGTTTTTTTTTTTTTTGATAAAGCCCAAGAGCGACAATTTGGTTCAGTTGTTTATCCATTTTGTACCTTTTTCTTCCAACATTAAATTATTTTTCACCTGTGATGAAGTATAGTTGTTGTTATTCTATCTTCATAGTTCGTTTCGATGATTTGTCTTAGTTTTTTTTAGTGTTCTTTCAAAGCAACCAATTACTTATTTCATATAGATATATATATATATATTATTCTTTTGCTATAGTAGGTAGTTGAAATAAGTTTATTTGCTGTTTTGTTGAAATTAAAATGTGATGATTAGAATATGAAACTTTATGCTTTGACAAGTGTATACAGGTATGTTAGGTGTCACGGGCTGACATTTTGACAGCGGAAATGCCCGTGCGGCACCTTGACTCCTCTGAGCCAAGGTCAGCCTTCCAACCATTCGAATAACAATGGACACATTTTTCGCGCGACCGTGTGCCTCTGCACACTTCCGCCTCTCAAACAACTCTCGCCGAGTCATGCTCTTCAGCATCTATGAGTGCAATCATGCATCAAGGCTATCTAGCCAAGACACTCACACTGACCATAGGTTCTCACTATGGCAAGGAAAATCCCAACACCGATGCTCACCCAGACATTCGCAAATCGAGGTAGCATGTGTGGCTAAGAGCCAACACCAAGCTGGCGTGCCAACACCTCCTATCATGTCCCAGTCGATACTACCCGATTAGCTCACGTCACAGACCAAGGACTCCCATACCTCCATGGTCCAATCCTCAAGACACCACACCATCATGCATGTTGGCAGGCCCTCGAGACTGGCTGCCAGACTAGTAGCACACACTGGACCTCTGTCCTACTCAAGCATAGTGCACCCTCTAATGCTTGCATGCTAACAAGTCCCACGAATGACTTCCCGTGTCATCTCGTGTCGAGATTCATGGCCATGGCGCACCACGACATCTCTCAAAGGTTTGGGCCACGTTCCATGCAAGCGGCATCCCGGCAAGCCAAGGGAACCGTACCCTTAAACCTCTGGCAGCACACTTCGACGCACTACCGAGGCGGCCCAGTAATGTCCATGAGTACTCCTACTCATGGAGACATATGAGTCCCTTCGTGGTCCTCATATGCCCACCCTACTAGTCCTCCCAACTAGTAGTAGCTCACTTGATGCACCTGTGCCAGGGGGTGGTGGAGAGCTGACACCAGGTGCTCCCCCTACAAAGAGCCTTCTGAGCTTTTAGCCTTCTACCAAGAACATATATGATTTTTGCTTGGCAGACATATTTGGCTTCGAGCTCGCCAATTCTCTGAATCTCCCAAATCCGATTGTACCATTGTGTTTATTGACCCTTCAATATGGAACCTACCAAGACCCGTCCATTTCCGGGCAATATTGAAGATATTTACGAAAATACCACTGCCCTACAAACTAGGCATCAGCATACTCACCAGCCTGCACCCTCGCGTGTGCATCTGACCAAGCGCCATCCTAGCTTGTAACATGCCCTCAAGGCCGGCATGTTACATTAGGCAGGGTTATTTGTTATTTTTCCTTTTCTTTTGTGGATTTTTTTTTTCCTTTGTAACATCTCTTCTATATATAAAAAAAGTGTGTAGATAGCGAAAATTCTTAATTTTAACAGTTCGTTTTTATAATTTTAATGGAATATTTTAAATATTTAATGGAATATACATTTAAAAATAACTTAAAAAATAGATATTTACTAATTATATTAATATAAATTCAAATATTATAAAATATTATTATTATAATTATATTTAATATAAAACTACATATGTAATAAATATATTAATATAAATTCAAATTCAAAGGTTATAAAATACTATTATTATTGTAATAATATATAATACAATACTAAATATTTAATAATTATATTAATATAAATTTAAATATTATAAAATATTATTATGATAATAATATGTTGACCCACGATTTAGCCAACTGACACGGAGTCAAAATATGAATGATACAGACGAATATATAGAGAATAACGTAATGACAAAAGTAAGGAAAACACAGTAATTTATAGTGGTTCGGCCCCAGGATCTGGTAATGACCTACGTCCACTTAGAATGATATTGATATGGGATCAAAAGTGTGATCAGAGAACTTGGGTTCAATGAGTTTCAACACTTCTGATAAACAATACAAGTTTACTCCGATAAATTCTATAATCTCTATGATTTCCAGGCTCAAAAGTCCCTTCCCATGAGCCACCTCTTGCTATTTATAGGCTCATGGAGGGTTGCCCAATATTGTTACAGATATTATCCCCTGAATCATGGGATATTCAGAAGATTGCATGAGATAAATTCGGGATATATAAGATCTTCCCATAAATGTTGCTTTGCCAGCGGAACCACCGACCAGACTGGTCGTGGTAAAGATAGGCTTGTCCTGCTTCTGGTGTGTCTCCTGGTCGATATTCTAGCAGACGCTTCAGGTATCAGCCACGTGTCAAGAGATTATTCGCCACGTCACAAATGCTAATTTATTGGATAACATTTGCCCCCCAAAGTTTATTTACCACGAATAGTAAATAAACTTTGAACGAACGACCCTTCGGTAACCCCTCCTGACGTGTCAGAGCCCTTCGTGCGTTCTTGAAAAAAGCAAACCACTCCTGTCTAATCAGGGCTTTTCAGTTTCCCAGAAATAATTTTGACGGCCATCACGTTTCCCTAAACTTCGAAAAGGAAAAACTAATGATCACGCCTTTTGAAAATCAAAGACAAACTTATATAAGATTACTTGAGCCATTTCTTTCCTTTTCACGCACGCCACCTCTCTGTCGAAAACCCTAAAAACCAGAGCTTTACTTTCTCCGGCGAACTTTCCTTTGTGCTGTAGGATCAGACGGTGGGCTTATTGACTCCCAAAGCTCTCACTTCCATCTTCACGACCATTTTCCTTGGTAAGTTATTTTGAAACTCCATGCTTCTAACTTTTCGTGGTGCATGCTTTTAAATGGTGTACTGTTTGAGTCTCTTGGTTTCTGGTTTTTCAAACGCCTGTAGATAGGATATTTTTGTAGGCAAAGTAGGCTTATGAGTAGGTTTAAAACCCAGGATCAATGCTTTTTAGGACGTAGGATCGAAGTAGCATTTCGATTTTTTAAGCCAGTTAGAAATAATTTTTTCCCGTCGTAAGGGGAGTCGAGAAAGCTTTTCAGGAAAACTTTTCACTTTCACCTTTTGGTCCGTTTTTTAAACTGTTTGCACAGAAAGACTTAGTTAGAATGCTGTTATATAAAGGCTTAGCTTTTATACTCGACCAGCGTTATTCTAAAAGCCTTCTAGACTCCTCTGACCTCGCCTCCCCATTCTTCTGTTTGCAGATTTTAATGCCAGATTTGTGGGGAGGTGAGAGACCCATCGACGACGACCTCCTCGCCCAACTGCTCGAGGGAGAAGAACAAACAGCCAACCGCATCCACCAGATACCTTTCTCACGAGCCTCTTCTAGACCGCACCCTTTTCCTCCAATGGCCCGTTCAAAATCCTCTGGCAAGAAAAGGCCCGAATCTGAAAGTAACCCTTCTTCTTCTGCCCAGCCTGACTCGCAGGCGGGGGCTCCCTCGACCAGTGGTCGAGAGAATCTTGTTCCTGACCCTAATATCCAAACTAGGGCTCATCCTCGTCATCGGAATCCGCCTGATGTCGAGTGGTACACTCCTCCAGCCAGTTCGATGACTCCTCGGATGGTCGCCAACTGCTTCAGAAAATACCCCCTAACGGGGGTAACCATTACACGTCCTACTGTGGAGCAGAGGGCTAACCGTCCAGGAGGAGCAAACAGCGCCTGGTCCCGGTATCACATTGAATCGGGGGCTTATCTCCCTCTTCATCCTTTCTTTGTGGGGGTGGCCAATTATTTCGGCGTCGCTCCCTTTCAAATAACCCCTAACGGATATAGGATGTTGGCTGCACTCTATGTCCTGTACAAACTTAACAAATGGCCAGAACCTTCACCTCATGAGGTTAACTACCTCTTTGACCTCAAGTCCAATCCTCAACACAACGGGACGGGCTTTTTTCACTTCTGTCACCAGGAAACTGGCCGGACGTTTTTGAGTGGCACTACCCATATATCGAACGTGGGACATTACAACAAGGAGTACTTCTTTACTCCGGATATCTCCAGTAACAACTTGGCCTTCGCGAGAGGAGGTACAAATTTGTCTTTGTCTTGGTCGATACTTTATCATAGAGCATTCCCTTTTGTTGTCTCTCAAACTTGTTCTGCTTTTCAGGCCCTTGGTCACGTCCGACTCCAACACCAGACATGGTGTTGAGGTCTAACGCTCTGGCCAGGACGTCTGCTGCAGCCAAATGTGTCAAGACCCTGACACTAGAAAAGAATTTGAGGTCGTCTGGCCTTCTGGCTCCTCGCCATGAAAATAGAGGGTCCGTAGCGGACGAACCCACTGCCGAGGGGGTTCCCGAGCAGCAACCTCCTGTGCCCTCTCCTAGGAGGAGGCCAACAGGAATTACGATCAGGGAACCCACGGGCAGCCCTTCTGCAGAAAGGCCTTCTGCTCCCCAAGGCAAGGGGAAAGAAAAGGCCACAGAGCCTGTTGTTGACTTGGAAGAGTCTTCTGATGACAATGGTAACGTTATTTCGCTTTTAAATGGTTTGCCTATTCCCTGTCATATGTTTGACGGGGACGGTAACTTTACATATGCTCCAAATCTAGGTCCAGACTTCTTCATGCCAGAAAATGAGTATATGATTAATAGAGTCAATAGTGTATCGACCAGTAGTTGTAGCTCGGGTATTTACTTTATTATCTTCTTTCTGTTGTATTACGTACTTTCACCTTTTTCTTCCCTTACTAACCTCTTGTGTTTATTTTCATGCAGATATGTCGACTCCCAATATTTTTGACATGTACCAGGCCGAAGAGGAAGAGGAAGTCCCTCAACTTCGACAGAGGTCAAAGAAGCGAACTGGTGAAAGAAGTCAAGGCCCTTCAGCCAAGAAGAGTCGTCCAGAAGACCTTCCTCAGGGTACACCAACTGGGCAAAGTCCTGCGCCAACTGGGCGAACTCCTACCCCTCCTCCAGCTTCTTCTGGACAGCAAAACACTCCTGCTCGGTCCAATCCTCCACCTGCGCCTGCTAGGGAGCAGCTTTCTCGCGAAGAGGCCCATGGGGCCAGGCTCGTGAGCCGTGCCATCCGATCCGCTAAGGACCGACTTGAACGCATAGGCAAAGGTGAGCGTGTTGGGAACGCCATGATCCAAGCTGAAGAGCTACCGGTCGACCAGATCCTGAATAGGGCTCTGAACGAGATCTCCAGCGTAAGTGTTTCTTTATTCTTCGAGTCTTTGTTTTTTCAGACCTCGTGATAAGTCTTGACCTCTTTTTCTTTCGTTTATAGGCCTTACTTTCTGCCACTACTGCTCGTACCCGAGCCCAGGCCTACTTTGAGCAGGTTGAGGCCAAAGTTCTTGAGAAACATCAGGTGAAGGTGGCCGAGGAGCTTTCGGCTGCTGAGGCTAAACATGCTGAGGAGTTGGAGACGGTGGTCCGAGAGAGGGATGCAGCGGTGACCAAACTGTCCGTGGCTGAAGCTGCAAAAGATGCAGCGGTTAAGCTGAGGGAAGAGTACCGGTCGTACAACAAAACTCATCTCCGCGAAATCAAGCATCTGGAGGGGGTAGTCAAGTCTAAGGACGAGACTATTGCCACTCTCGAGGGCAAGGTGCAGCAGTTGGAGCTTGACAACTCCAAGAATCTAGAAAAGTACAAAAGGACGACACTCTGATGTTTCTATAACTTCTGGAAACACAATCAGGGTGCTAACTTTAGCTACCTTTCAGAGGAAGTCCGAGTTGCGGAGTTGGCCCGGAGTGCTGCTCAACTGGCTGAAGAGGAGGCAAGAGCTGCGACTCCTGCAACCCCAAGCGTCGTTGGTTTGGAAGAAGAAACCATCGAGGAAGAGACTGACCAGGTTGTTGCCCAGGACCCTCCTGCCCCCCATGCCTCTTAATTTATTTAACTGTTTTTCTTTCTTTTTGAACATGCGACCCACGGGTCGCGATGTAAAGACAATAGTTTCTTTTTAAACTTTGCTGCACGGGCAGTAAATCTTTTTGTTCGAACAATTACATTCAAGCAGCAATGCTTGCGGTGTAAAAGCTTAACTCTTGGTGCTATAATATTTTTACTTATTATAACATTTGTCCGTATGACCGAACTTAGCATAGTACTTTGGCCTGATTTAACAAAACATACATTTTGAAAAATACTCTAAGTACTTGTAGCATGCTTTCACTCATTTTGTTCATGTGTTTACATACCTTGAGAGTATGCTTTGCTATCGATGTGCCTTATATGCCCCCCAAGTGATCGAGGAGCTCTAGGTCCTTGGTCACTTGCCTTGACCATGGCCTTTCCGAACATTCCTGTTCATGTGGAAAAATGATACTTGTAATACAGCAAAACAACACACGTAATGAACAAATACTTGCAAATGTAAATTCACAAAGGTTGGCAAGAATGACTGGCTGAGCTCAGTCCCTTATAATTTCGTATTAAAAATGGACTAATCATCTCTTTACGATCGATTCTGAAATAGAATCTTACATATACGAGCAGTTAGCCACACAACGTGGCTAACCCTCTTTGCAAAACTTGTAAAAGAAAATTTAAACAAGCCAGTCCTTTAAGAAGGGCTGTTCATTGATAATACTTGCGCAGGTGTTCTCCATTCCAATAGCGTGGAACGAGATCTCCGTTTAAGCGCGTGAGTTTGTAGGTGCCTGGGTGAAGGACTTCTTCAATTTGGTAAGGCCCTTCCCAGTTAGGTCCGAGCACTCCAGCTGTGGGGTCGCGGGTATTCAAGAAAACTCGTCGTAACACCAAGTCTCCGACGTTGAATCTTCTTTCTTTAACTTTGGAGTTAAAGTACCGGGCGACTTTTTGCTGATAAGCAGCAACTCGGAGTTGAGATTTTTCTCGTATCTCGTCAATTGAATCTAAGGACTCCAGCATTAGCTGGCTGTTTTGGTCTTGATCGTACGTCAAACGCCGATGCGAGGGGGGATCTATCTCGATGGGTAACATGGCCTCATACCCATAAGCCAAGGAAAATGGGGTACGTCCTGTCGCTGTTCGATGAGATGTTCTATACGACCAGAGGACTTCAGGCAGTTGTTCTGGCCATGCTCCTTTAGCTTCTTCGAGCCTTTTCTTCAGGGTGTCCTTGAGGGTTTTGTTTACAGCTTTGACTTGCCCATTCGCTTGGGGGTGTGCGACTGCAGAAAAGCTCTTAATTACCCCATGTCTCTCGCAGAAATCGGTGAACAGGTCGCTGTCAAATTGGGTTCCGTTGTCTGATACTATCTTTCTGGGCAAACCATACCGGCACACAATGTTCTTGATGACAAAGTCGAGAACTTTCTTGGTCGTGATGGTTGCGAGTGGTTCAGCTTCGACCCATTTTGTGAAGTAATCAACTGCCACAACTGCGTACTTTACTTGTAATGCCCTACTTCCTTAGAGCCGTTACTAAGTGAGTTTTAAGACATAATAGTGCAATGAACTCGCTAACCGAGGTTTTGAAGTAAGAGTGTGACTAATAAAAGTTAAGGCTGTAATCTTTGAAAATGCGTTGACTCAATAAAAACTTCTAGTATTAAACAATTGGGATCCCAAAAATAAGGTTTGAAAACTATTTACATCTTGAAATAAGTTTACAGTTGATCAGTTATAAAATCATAGATTATTACAGCCAATTTCAAATAAACCCCCAACCAAAGCAGTCGGGCAGGCCAAACATGTACGCGTCGCTTCACGCTCTCCGTACTCATGGTTGGTTGACTCAGTCATTGCCCTACCTGCAACACAGAGCACCCGTGAGCCGAAGCCCAGCAAGAAAACTCATGCAGAACATAACATATGCAATGTATACAGTTTATCATAACAGATAATCCTCAAATAAACAAGTCAACCATTAGACTAAGCAAACACGGCCATGCCGCCCCAGAGACCTTACCAAAGCCCTGGGGTATCGGTTCTCACCGCGAGGATAACTCATGTATCCCTTGGGTCCCACCCTGAATATAGCATAACACATGTATCCACCGGGCCCCGCCCTGACTATAGCATCCCATGTGCTAGGTGTTACTTTCGGCCCACGGCCGCCCCGGCCTACGCCATACTCGGCCCTTGCCGTTCATTTCATCATAATCACACATATAGTACGTTCAAAATAATCATTCACACACATCATGATTCACTTAAGGTTAAACATTTGCACATAATACAATCTGGGGCCATGCCCTACAATCACACAGTGGGGCCATGCCCTATTCTCGGGTGTTACGGTTTTCTTACCTGCATTCCGAGCCTCCTGATGCACTAAAGCCACGAGCACGGTCCTCTAGCACGAGCCTCACCAACAACCTAGTCACAACACACAAGAAACATCCCTCATTACTAATCAACCCAAAACCACTTCCCGGGACCAATCCCGCACTCTCGGGACTCCCAAATCCCTAAAACAATTCGCCGGAAACATCCCCCGAACCCCCGGAGCAAAAGCTCAAAAATGCAACTTTTGGTGCCCTGAAAATGGCCTTGTGCCGCGGCACCCATCAGACAGGGGCTCCTCGCCGCGGCACGAAAAAGCTGTGCCGCGGAACGCCTTCGCAAACCCAGAATTCTGGGTTTTCTCCTGCGTTTTCTCCGAGCTAAAACCTTCCCAATTCATACCAAACCAATACCCAAACCCCAAAAATCAAATCCAAACTTCATATGACCCATCTAACAACCCATAAACATCATCAAAGCAATCAAACACACAATCAAATCCCCAAAATCCACATCCTTAATTTAAATTTCAGAAAATTAAAAACTCAAAGTTCAAACTTAAACCATGCTCAAATCTCTTAACCCATAACATAATCAAGTCTTAAATGTGTATAAATTCCTTACCTCAAGTAGAGAATCCCATCCCAAGCTCCCTTGATTCATCTCCTAAGTCTCCAAATTTCAGCTCCTTCACTTCTCTTCTTCTTCTTCTTCTTCCCATTGCCCTAACTTCCCTTCTCTTTGGTTTTTTCTTCTCTTTAGTTTTTTATCAAAACCAATCAATGCCAAGACCAAACCATGTACCCCTATAACACAGCTCAAATTTGTCTATTAACCTTGCCAAATGACCACTTTACCCCTCCTTGCATATCCTTTCATACCTAAACCTCAAGGGCTTACTTGTCATTTCCTATCCATTACAATTCTACCATTTTACCATCAAAACCTGTTACTCTCTATGGTTACTAACAGTCACACAAGTTACCAAAATCTCTCAAGAACTGAGTTACAAAATCCCCGAATTACCCCTAGGCTCCCCCCGAGCCGGGTATAAAATCCCGTTGTGACATCTAAGTTAAACTAGCTCTCTAGGACCATCTCGGCACGTGCATCACAATAATAAAACCACACTCACGTGGTACAATTCACAGAATACAATTATCACATATCAATACAGTTATGCCCGACATGGCCAAAATTACAATTACGCCCTTCTAACACGATCCGGGCCTACATGCATACTAGTAAACATAGCCATGCATCTCAGTTAAACAAATAGCCAAATAACATGCTTTAAACCATAACCATGCATTAAATTCATAAAATCACACATAAATCCCAACCTGCCCTCCTGGCACACTAATCAAGGCCCTTATGCCTTAATAGCGAATTTAGGTCGTTACATTACTCCTCCTTTTCCTGTTGGCAGTGATCCAATCAAGTCTATTCCCCATATTGCGAAAGGCCACGGGCTCTGCATCTGCTTTAGCTCGTTTGGAGCTGCTCGTGGGATTTTGGAGAACCTCTGACATTTATCACACCTTCGTACGTACTCCATTGAATCCTCGTTCATCGTTGGCCAGAAATAGCCCTGTCGGAGAATTTTTTTCGCCAAACTTTGCCCCCCAGCGTGATCTCCGCAGAAGCCTTCATGCACCTCTTTCTTGAGTTCCTTATCTTTTTCTGATGTAATGCACCTGAGCAGTGGCATTGAATATCCTCTTCGGTACATAACACCGTCGAGCAGTATATACCTAGCAGCTTGTCTTTGCAGAGTTCTGGCCTTGTTTCTATCTGCTGGCAATGTCCCATTTGTCAGATAATCCAGGTAAGGCGCCATCCATGTATCTTCTATTCGAATTTCCATGCTGGCTTCGGCCGCATCAATGCTTGGTTCACTTAATCTCTCTACTGGGACTATGTTCAAGGTGTCAGCATCTTTAGCACTTGCAAGTTTGGCCAAGGCGTCTGCATTCGAATTTTGGTCTCGCGGAATCTGCTGGAGGGTGTACTTTGTAAACTGTGCTAGCAAATCTTTTGTTTTGTTAAGGTAGGCCATCATTTTTAACCCTCGCGCTTGATATTCTCCCAGGACTTGATTCACGACCAGCTGAGAATCGCTGTAAATATTGAGCGCTTTTATATTCATATCCCTGGCCATTCTCAGTCCAACGAGGAGTGCTTCGTATTCCGCTTCATTGTTTGACGCTGCGAAGTCAAACCTGATTACGCAGTGAAATCGATGCCCTTCGGGCGTTATCAATATCACTCCCGCTCCAGCATGAGATTCATTAGATGATCCATCTGTGAATAGCTTCCACGAAGGAGTCTTGTCTTGAGGCATGGGCGCTTCAGGCTGTTTGCACAGCTCGTTGCTGGGGAGTTCGGTGAACTCCGCAATAAAATCGGCTAAGGCTTGCCCTTTTATTTCTTCTCGCGATGAATAAGTTACGTCGAACTGTCCCAATTCGACCGCCCATTTTAACAGTCGTCCAGCCGCCTCAGGTTTTTGGAGGACTTGCCGAAGGGGCTGGTCGGTCAGAACTGTGATAGGATGGGCTTGGAAGTACGATCGCAACTTTCAGGAGGCAAGAATTAGGCAATATGCTAATCTTTCGATCGGTGGATATTTTAATTCTGCACCGATAAGCCTTTTGCTGACGTAGTAAACAACTTTCTGCACGCCTTCTTCTTCCCGTATCAGTACCGCACAAGCAGCAACTTCGGTAATCGCCAGATAAATATACAAAGTCTCTCCTTCGATTGGTTTTGATAGGATGGGAGGTTGCGACATATGAGCCTTTAATGTATGGAATGCTTGCTCGCAGTCTTCCGTCCATTCAAACTTCTTATTTCCCCTAAGTAGATTGAAGAATGGAACGCACTTGTCAGTTGATTTTGAGATGAATCTACTAAGGGCAGCTATCCTTCCGGTCAGGCTTTGGACATCCTTGATCTTTTCTGGCGACTTCATGTCGATCAGGGCTTTTATCTTGTCGGGGTTGGCCTCGATTCCCCTTGAATTCACTATAAACCCCAAAAACTTTCCTGACCTGACTCCAAAAGAACATTTGAGGGGATTCAACTTCATTTGGTACTTGTTTAACACATCAAAGCACCTTCGCAAATCCCTCACATGTCCTTCAGCCTTCTTGGACTTTACCAGCATGTCATCCACATACACCTCCATGCTTACTCCGATCAGTTCCTTGAACATGTGGTTGACCAGTCGTTGGTAAGTCGCACCTGCGTTTTTCAGTCCGAAGGGCATTACTTTATAACAATATAAGCTCGTATCGGTCCGAAAGCTGGTATGATCCTCATCAGGGGGATGCATGCTGATCTGATTGTAGCCTGAATATGCGTCCATGAACGAGAGGATCTCATGTCCAGCAGTTGCATCAACTAGCTGGTCGATCCTCGGGAGTGGGAAGCAGTCTTTTGGGCAGGCTTTATTGAGGTCTGTAAAATCCACACAGGTCCGCCATTTGCCGTTAGGCTTGGGGACCAGCACCGGATTGGAGACCCATGATGGATAAAACGCCACCCTGATGAACCCATTTTCTTTAAGTCTTTCGACTTCTTCTTTCAAGGCTCTTGATCTGTCTTTATCGAGCAGCCTTCTTTTTTGTTGCACCGGTGGAAAGACTTTGTTTATGTTCAGGACATGGCTGATCACTGCAGGATCTATCCCGACCATGTCTTTATGCGACCAGGCGAAAACTTCCTGGTTCTCTTGCAAGAATTCCACCAGCGCCTGCTTTGCGGTAGGTTCTAAATTCTTTCCAACCCTTACGATTCGGGTCGGGTCTTTTTCATCGAGCTGGACCTCCTCCAGGTCCTCGACGGGTCCAACATTTTCTTCAAAATCCCCAAAGCGAGGATCCAAATCTATATCCTCACTTTGGGCAACACCCTATTTGGTGACTTTTCCACCTGATTGGGTTTGTCTGTCTTCTGTCATCTGCAATCGTTCTGGGGTAGCGCTCCTCGACGCTCCACTTTTTGCCTTTGTGATCGAGGCGTTATAGCACTCCCTGGCTTCCCTTTGGTTTCCCAAAACGCATCCTACCCCTGCGTCCGTTGGGAACTTCATGGCTAGGTGCCACATGGAGATGATGGCCCTCAGTTCAACCAGTATGGGTCTTCCAATAACGGCGTTATACGTTGAAGGACAATCGACCACTACAAAAGTGGCGAGTAATGTCCTTGAGGCAGGCACTGTACCCGTTGTCACTGGAAGTTTGATCATTCCGGCTGGTGCGAGTCCTTCTCCAGAGAAGTTGTATATGGTTTGATTGCAGGGCTCCAAGTCTTTCACGGACAGCTTCATGCGTTCCAGTGTTGATTTATACAGGATGTTCACTGAACTTCCTGTATCGACCAGTACTCTTTTTACCATCATATTGGCCATTTGGATATCCACGACCAGCGGATCGGAATGTGGGAACCGGACATGTTGGGCATCGCCCTCAGAGAAGGTTATCCCGCACTCCTCTGAGCGGGCCTTTTTTGGCGCTCGGTCCTCCACAGTCATCATCTCGATATCCTGGTCGTGGCGTAGAGTTCGAGCATATCGTTCTTTGGCCTTTCCGCTATTTCCTGCGAGGTGCGGACCTCCACAGATGGTTAAAAGTGTTCTGGCTACGGGGGCTGGCTGTAATGGTGGCGAGCGTTGGCGTGTGGACGCCTGCTCGTTGCCACCTGGAGCTTCTCGTTGGGAAGTTCCCGAGGCCCGTACGTACCTTCTCAAGTGTCCTTGTCTAATGAGGAACTCAATTTCGTCTTTTAGCTGGTTGCATTCATTAGTGTCATGTCCGTAGTCGTTATGGTAACGATAGAATTTGGTAGTGTCTCTTTTTGAAATGTCTTTTCGAATGGGCCCAGGTTTCTTGTACGGCACACTAGAGCTTGTGGCCTGGTAAACCTCTCCTCGAGACTCAACGAGGGCAGTGTAGTTAGTGAACCTAGGTTCATAACGATTACCCTTGGCTCGTTTATTGTCGGAGGTGGAAGGCTCATTGTGTGGCCGTTTCCCACCATTCTTGCCATTACCGTTGCCGTTTCCGTTGCCCTTGCCGTTGCCATTTGGTTTGGTGCCATTGGCGGCTTTGGCGGGTTCGGCAGCTTTCTTACCCTTGTTCGAGGGTTTTCCATCATCGGCAATGGCTTCTTCGAGCTTGATATACCTATCAGCTCGGTCTAAGAACTCCTGGGTGGTTCTAACCCCATCCTTACGAAGACTTTTCCATAGGGGCGAACGGCGCCTCACTCCCGCGGTTATAGCCATCATTTTTCCTTCGTCCCCGACTGTCTTTGCTCCGGCTGCCGCTCGCATAAAGCGCTGGATGTAATCCTTCAGTGATTCGCCATCCTGCTGGCGGATCTCGACCAGTTGGTTTGCTTCGGTCGGGTGGACACGACCTGCGTAGAACTGTCCGTAGAACTCCCTTACGAACATTTCCCAGGAAACAATGCTTGCAGGCGGGAACTTAAAGAACCATTCCTGCGCGGCTTCAGAAAGTGTTGCAGGAAAGATCCTGCACCGAGCGTCTTCGGACACTTTCTGAATATCCATCTGGATTTCAAACTTATTCACATGCGAGGCGGGATCCCCGTACCCATCAAAGTTTGGGAGCATAGGCATCTTGAACTTGCTGGGAATCTCTGCGTTGGCTATTCTTTGGATAAATGGAGTGCCTTTTCTCCTATCGTGGTCGATGTAAGAGGTCCTTCCTCCGACCAGCTGTTGCACAGCCTGATTTAGTGCGTCTATCTGGGCTTGCAACGCAGTAGGAATAGCTACGGTCTCTGCTGCTGGGGGGATGTTCTCACCATGCTTTTCTCGACGATCATTGAGTATGTCCCTTAGATCTTCCTCTCTTCTCCGTTGCTCGCTACCTCCGAGCCGGTTGAAGACATTATTTTGCCTGGGTTGCCCCCCAGCATCTTGTCTATTTGGTTGATCATCTTGAGGTATTTGGCTCCTGCTCTTACCTCTATTTCCGTTCCTCCCATCAGCATTGTCCTTGCCTGAGTCAGCCTCGTTGTAGCCGTGGCCATCCTTGAACTTTGACTGGTTGTGGTAAGACTGGTTGTTCCCTCTATTCCCGTCTCTGGCAGAAACACCCCGAGCGTTAGAGGGTGGCCTGCGCTGGTCGCGATGTCCCCGTGCATTATCATGCCGTTGGGATCCACGGACCGCAGAGCCTAACTCCGAGTCCCTCCTGTTACCAGGAGGGTAGTGACCTCTGTTCGCTTGGTGTGGCCCATCATTCTCGCGGCGTCTAGGACTACGAGGCTGTCGCTCGGCCCTATTCTGCCTTTGCTGCGGAGGATTACCTCGAGCAGCTTGGGATGGTGGATCTGCCTCGGGGTCCAGTGGGACGTCGTCATGGGGCATCTGGGGCTGCTCAGGCCTTTGCGGACTTGAAGGATGGACCGGTGGGCTAGGATTGGGACCTCCCTGGGGTGGCCCATTTCCAGGTTGGTTAGGCTGCGAGGCAGGTGCGGCCTGATTTCTGGCCAACAGCAAGGCCGCTTCAAGGGCTGCCATGGCCTCGGTCTGGCGGCGATCCACCTCCGCTTGTCTCTCGCTTAACTCCGCCTGCTGACGATCAAGTTCCTGCTGCTGCCTTGCCATAGCTTCTGCGGCAGTCTCTTGATTGGCTCTCAGACTGGCCAACTCTTCCTGCAACGTGCCCAAGGTGCTCCTCAAAGTCGCATCGTCCATTTCCTCCTCTTCAAAATCTAGTTGTGGCTCATCTTCCGCCATGCTTGCAGGGGGAGGAGGAGGTGGCGGATTCGACGGTGCAGCGGCGGCGGTCTGAGCAGCTTTCTTCCCTGCTTTCGCCATTAGTTTTATCAACAACGATGAATCGTCCTCTCAATGAAAGCACCAGAATGTTGACCCACGATTTAGCCAACTGACACGGAGTCAAAATATGAATGATACAGACGAATATATAGAGAATAACGTAATGACAAAAGTAAGGAAAACACAGTAATTTATAGTGGTTCGGCCCCAGGATCTGGTAATGACCTACGTCCACTTAGAATGATATTGATATGGGATCAAAAGTGTGATCAGAGAACTTGGGTTCAATGAGTTTCAACACTTCTGATAAACAATACAAGTTTACTCCGATAAATTCTATAATCTCTATGATTTCCAGGCTCAAAAGTCCCTTCCCATGAGCCACCTCTTGCTATTTATAGGCTCATGGAGGGTTGCCCAATATTGTTACAGATATTATCCCCTGAATCATGGGATATTCAGAAGATTGCATGAGATAAATTCAGGATATATAAGATCTTCCCATAAATGTTGCTTTGCCAGCGGAACCACCGACCAGACTGGTCGTGGTAAAGATAGGCTTGTCCTGCTTCTGGTGTGTCTCCTGGTCGATATTCTAGCAGACGCTTCAGGTATCAGCCACGTGTCAAGAGATTATTCGCCACGTCACAAATGCTAATTTATTGGATAACATAATATATAATCCTAAATTTTTATTAATTAAATTAATATGAACTCAAATATTATAAAATATTATTGTTTAATAATATTTCATACAAGATTATAGATATTTATTACTTATATTAATATAAATTTAAATATTATAAAATATCATTATAATACTATATTATACATAATTTTAATTTTTATTAAAAAATTATTATTTATGTTTAAAAAGGTTTTCATACTATCTATATATATATATATATTTTTAAAAATCAATAGTGTTTTGATTTAATTTTTCATTTAATATGTTTATGTCATTCTTTTATATATAATATTATTTATTTATATGACAATAATATAAATTTAATATGACAATAATATAAATTTAATAAATTCTATAAATAAAACTAAGCAAACGTGCATTACACATTGCTTATATCTAATACAATTTATAAATGCATTTAGTTTTAAATAGTCAAAGAATTTTTTTTTATATTTTTCCAAATTAAATTGAACAATTGATTTTTAGTAGTAGTTTAGTCCATTACTGTTAATAAATATAGTAACTGATAGAATTTTTTAATTATAGTATTAAATTAGATTAATTTTAAAGCGGTAAAATTAAAACCATATCATTAAACTAATTTCCTTAATGATTGTTATTAATTTAGGGGTTTTGTCTTGTGTTTTTTGAGGCTAGTTTTGTTGTCATGTATGGTGACTTGTCTTCAGCCTTATTGGAAATAGTTTTGTGTTATGTATGGTGACTTGTCTTGTGACTTATTGATGCTAGTTTTGTGCCATATATGGCTTGTTAGTGGCTATTTTACAAGTCAATAAGGGTTAGAAATTTGTTTAGCTGCCTTAATAGAAAACTTATAATTATTGGTTGTGTGTGGCTCTTATTTTTTTTATTACTCTCAATATCCTTAGACAAATTAATGAGTTCAACCAAAATATCTTTATTTCTAAAATTTTACTAAGGAACAAACCAAAGGGAAGCTCCTTCCGTTGGGTAACCAAAGGGCTCCTTTGGTTGGGTATTAAAAGATTTTCTTTTTAATTTTAATTTTTAAGAAGTTGCTTAGCTTTGTTTGATTTGTGATACACGTGTTTTATTTGCCTTTTAAAGAAAAGCACTTGTTCTTTTGAAGTTTTATCAGCTTGTCAAGCAGAAGTTTTTCTATGCTCAAAGACATGATATTCTATTTGCTGCAGTTTTTTCTGATTTATTTATATTTGTTTTTGGCTTTGAACAATATCATCAAAATTATCTGGGATTAGTTATACTAATATTAAAATTATTTTGTTTAATTTTAGCATCACTATATACTTTTTGGTTTGACAATAAATTTTGTTGGTTGAAGAAAATCTCTCCTCCAACTTATAGTCTGTATCTTCTCTATTTAAAATAATAATAAAATTATTCCTAACAAAAATAAAATAAAAATAGTGACAAAAAAAATTGTTTTAGCTTAAACAAATAAATTAAATGATGTAAAATTTTAAAAAGTTAGGACGCCACCGCCAACTATAGCGAAGCCTCAACCAACTAATATTTCTTTACAGCTTTTATTTTCAATAAAAATTTGTGTGACACTATTGAAAAAAAAAGAACGAATCACTTGTCTTCGTATATACAATGGAAGGACGAATAAAAGGCTACCAGCTGTCATTACTTGATGTTTCCACCTGGCAAAAATTAAACCAATCAGATTCGTCTAACTCAGCTTTAACCTTAAAATTTCCCTCCTCTGTACTCCTTGTTCGCTTGAGCTTATAAGACCGCTCATCCGACGTAGCCGACGACGTCTCCGGCTAGCGACGCTTGGTTGTTACTCGCGCCAGATCCAACTCATCGGAGCCGACAAGATGAGGGAAATTAAGCTTAGCCTTGGAGCCACGCATACGGAAAGCGGCTCGGTCGTAAGCCAAAGCTGCATGGTCAGCCGTCTCGTAGGTCCCAAGCCACACCCTGGCGCCGTTCTTCTTCGGATCTCTAATCTCTGCTGCGTACTTCCCCCAGGGCCTTCGCCTCACACCCCTAAAATGAATCACCGCCATCTTACTCTCACTCGCCGCCTCGAGAGCGTGGCCATGATCAGTCGCTGCCTTGTCCCTGGGAGGTGGTTGAGGACTAGCAGTACTGCTACTGACATTGAAACAGCTCACATTAGCGAGATTGAAATCATCTTCTAGAAGATATTGGGTTATGGAATCCAAGAGGGCTAAATCAGAATCTGTCATGATTAGGGTTCTCGACATGGTTGGATTGAGTAGTTTCTGTTTTTTTTTTTTGGTGTGAATACAATGTCTTTGATTGGATATATGTCTTGACTCACATACATCTTTCTATTTATATATACATAACACATTAGATGTGAGTGTGACATGAGATAGGAGGCTAAGATGTCGTTTTATCTATAATTAAATAATAATTTTGTCGTTTCTTTGAAGTTTCTATGTTGGGGCCGCCCAGGCGGGCGTGACTGGTGAATGTTAGTGCAGCCCTTAGTATATCATCACATGTTTTAAATGTTTTGGAATAATTTTGATTATTACTTTATTGATTTATTTTTATGTTTTTTTTTAAAAGGACGATACAGTAGATGATGTATATTTTAATAATTAAATTACAAATGGCTTCTGATTGTAGATGAAATATATGAATATTACATGTATATATTATGTGTACAAAACATGTACACACATGGTCATGTACTTCATAGAAGGTGCTTCTGATTCCAGTTACATATTTAATTCTAATTAAGAAAAGAAAAATAAATTAAAAAAAGCCATAAACTTTCAAAATAAGTAACTTGATTGGGGATTGACTATAATTGCAATAATATACTAGTTTATTCTCTATATATTTATATATTACATGGCTGCCCATCATTTTTTGTTTATTTGACCATTGATTTTGATTATGAATATATTTTTTTGGATCCTGTGTTTTGACAAATTACTTTTTGGATCTTATATTTTGTAAACTGGTTAAAATAGAACCCTAAACTCAATTTTGATGAAGAAAAAATTGAATATAACAACACAGTTTTTAAGTAGAATGATTTTATTTTTATTCTAGATTGTTAGTTTGGTAAATTATTTGTAATTTTAGTTGATAAAACATTGACCAAAATTGGGTTTAGGGTTCTATTTTAACCATTTTACAAAACATAGGGTCAAAAAAGTAATTTATCAAAACACAGGGTCCAAACAGGTAATGAGACAAAACACATAGTCTAAAAAAGTATAAACCCATAAAAGCTTGACTATTTAATTATTTCTTTACTATACTGCTTGATTTATTTTAGTAATGTAAAGTTACATTTTCATGGCAATTTATCTTGAATAAAGCAAAAATATAAACATGAAGATTATAAATCTTGTGTATTTGTTATCAATTGGACGAAAATTCAGATTTGAAAAAGATATATGGTTCTAATTTTCTTTGCAATTGGAATTCTAATTATTGGCAATACACTACTACAAAATTGGGCTTTCCCGGCACCCAACCACAACAGTCAATAGAGTTGACTGTCATAATTGCTTAGTGGGACTCTACGCTGACAGTTAAAAATTGTAGGCATAGAGACCAACGCCGATAGCTAATAACTGTCACCATTGCTTTTGATTGTCGTTATTGACCCCAATGCTGACAGTTAATTCGAGACCAATACCGACAGTTAAAATGTGTCGCTATTGACTCCAACGCCGACAACTAATTCGAGATTAATGTCGACAGTTAAAAGGTGTCGCTATTGACCCCAATGGCGACTGTAACGCTCTACTTCCTTAAAGCCATTACTAAGTGAGTTTTTAAGACAAAACAGTGTGCAATGAACTCGCTAACCGAGGTTTTGAAACAAAAGTGTGACTAATTAAAAGTTAAGGCTGTAATCTTAGAAAAATGCGTTGTTTTAATAAAACTTCTAGTATTAAACATTTGGGATCCCAAAATAAGGTTTGAAAACTATTTACATCTTGAAATAAGTTTACAGTTGTTCAGTTCTAAAAATCATAGATTATTACAACCATTTTCAAATAAACCCCCAACCAAAGCAGTCGGGCAGGCCAAACATGTACGCGTCGCTTCACGCTCTCCGTACTCATGGTTGGTTGACTCAGTCATTGCCCCTACCTGCAACACGGAGCACCCGTGAGCCGAAGCCCAGCAAGAAAACTCATGCAGAACATAACATAAGCAATTTATACAGTTTATCATAACAGATAATCCACATATAAACAAGTCAACCATTAGACTAAGCAAACACGGCCATGCCGCCCCCGAAGCCTTACCGAAGCCTGGGGTCTCAGTCTTCACCGTAGGGATACCACCCGCCCTGGGTCCTACCCTGACCATAGCATCCCATGTGCTAGGTGTTACTTCCGGCCCCGCTGCCGTTCTCGGCCTTGCCACCCTCGGCCATAGCCGTTCAATTCACTATAATCATATATAGCATAAATCAAACAACATTCAAACAAATATCAATTCATTTAAATCTGCACCCTAACATGTAATGCAATATAGGGCCATGCCCGGCAATCATCTCATCATGCAACATGCAATATAGGGCCGTGCCCCGCAATCACACTATGGACCCATGCCCTATCCTACGGGTGTTATAGTTTTCTTACCTGTATCCCGAGCTTCACAATGCACCAAAGTCACGAGCACGGTCCTCTAGCACGAGCCTCTCCAATAGCCTAGTCACAACACACATAATTTTTTTTTTAATACTAACCAACCCAAAACCACTTCCCGGGACCAATCCCGCACTCTCGGGACCTCTAAAACCTTAAAACAACACCCCGGAGACATCCCCCGAACCCCCGGAGCAAAGGCCTAAAATTGCCAAAAATGACATCCTGAAATTGGCCTTGTGCCGCGGCACCCAGCAAGTCAGGGGCTCCTCGCCGCGGCACGCCTTCGCACACCCAGAATTCTGGGTTTTTCCTTTGCATTTCCCCGAGCCAAAACACTCTCAAATCGTCCCAAACTCACACCCAAGCTCCAAAACCAACTCAAAACTCCAAATAGACCATACATCATAACCAACTCAATAACACAATCACACTCAAAATCACCCATTTGATTTCAAATTTCAGAAAACTCAATCCCAAAGGCCAAAAACACAACCCAAGCTTGAAAAACCTAAACCATGGCTCCAAAATCTTAAACCACAACAGAAAAGAAAACCCAAGGATGTTTAAAACTCTTACCTCAATCAAGAATTCAACTTTGAGCCCCCTCCAAATCCAGCTTCAAGCCAAAACCTCTTAATTCTTCTCCTAAATTACCCAATTTTCAGCTCCTTTCTTCCTCTCCTTCTCTTCTAGATTTTCTTCTCTTAATTTTAACAAAACCCTCAAATGGCTAAGCCTAAACCGAGTACCCCATATAACCCAGCTGCAATATGTCTAAACCCCATGCCAAATGACCATTTTGCCCCTCCTTACCTATCCTTTCCTAACTAAACCTCAAGGGCTTACTTGTCATTTCCTATCCATTGCAATTCTACCACTTTACCATCTAAACTTGTTACTCTCTATGGTTACTAACAGTTACATAAGTTACCAAAATCTCTCAAGGACTAAGTTACGAAATCCCCGAAATACCCCTAGGCTCCCCCCAAGCCGGGTATAAAATCCCGCTGTGACATTTGAGTTAGCTAGCTCTCTAGGACCGTCTCGGCACGTGCATCGCTATAAGAACACCACCCTCTCGTGGTACAAATCACATAATTCAATGCAGTTATGCCCAACATGGCCAAAATTACAGTTATGCCCTTCTAACACGATCCGGGCCTACATGCATACTAATATACATAGTCATGCATCTTAGATAAACAAATAGTCATATAACATGCTTTAAACCATAACCATGCATTTAATTCATCAAAGTCACACATAATCTCATCATGCCCTCCTGGCACGCTAATCAAGGCTCTTAAGCCTTAATAGCGAAATTGGGTCGTTACAGCGACAATTCATAAAAGTCCAATGCCGACAGTTAAACGTTGTCGCTATTGACCTCAATGCCGACAGTTAATAAAAGTCCAATGTTGACAGTCATAAAATGTCGCCCAAATTCAAATAAAAAATCTAATAATATACTTAATGAATAATATAATTTTAAAAATAAATTAAATTATGTAAATATATATTTATAAAAATTATGTATTTATTAAAAACTTTTTAAACTATAATTTTTTTGTTTATAAAATTTTCATATTATTAACTTTTGTATTTATAATAATTTTTATATCAAAATTTAAATTTATTATTCTTTAACATATTTATAAAATAAATATTTTATTAACTATATTATTCTTTAATATATTTATAAAATTTGTATTAGTTAAAAAAGTTGTTTTATTAATTAGAAAAATATTGTATAAACATTTAATATATAAATTTATTAGTTATGATTTTTTAATATATATAGACTAATGCTGACAGTTAAAAACTGTCGCCATTGACCTCAACGCCGACAGTTAATTTGAGATCAATATATATATTTATGTTTTATAGCAATTCCAATGATTTCTCCACTTTATTCTTTAAAATATATCACCAAAATTTTATTTTATTTTAAATCTAATTTTTTCATTATGTCATAGATTTACTTTTTATTTTTATTTTTTCTACATGTTATTTAAATATAACATTTTTAATTATTTTATTTAGTTAAAATACAATTATATTAAGGAAAAAGAGAAAAAAAAAAGGATGATAAATATATTAGGTAAACTTACATCATACATCTAATAATATATATATAAAAAAATTCATTCATACGCTGACACAGATTTTTTTACATTTTTACGTTTTCATTAATATTATTTCATTTTTATGGTGTTTATCGGAGTTAGTCGACGACGTTTACTCGAATGGTTCCGATTTCTCTATCAAGATAATCTTTTCCTAGTCGACTTATCTCTTTCCCACCTCTGAATTAATTATTTTCTCTCGCTTGTGCTCTTCACATTCTTTATGAAAGCTCCCATTTTCATCTTCGCAAGATTTTTTTTTCTTTGCTTTTAGAATCTTTATTTTTATTTCTCGTAATGCATTTTTGGGATAAGAACAGGGTGTTATGGTGTGACAGACTCTAATTATATTAAAATTATAATGATTTCAAAGAAGTTTTAGAAAATATTTTCGAAAATGCTTTTCAAATGGACAGTTGATGATGATCGCTCTTATGGAAGCAACTCTGTTTTTTGAGAATGTAAAACAGAGTTACATAATAGCTCTACAATTATTGATCCAGCCAGGCTGCCTCATGGACTGCTTCCATTCTTGAAGGTTGGACTTGTAGCTGCCTCATGGGTGAGCATAAGTTTTGTTTTAAGATTAAATGTATGCTAATTTAAATAAAAGAAAAGATATATACAAGTAATTGTAAGTAACTGTTGGGGGAGAGTGAGGTTACACCACTACAATATCTAGAATATACACAAAATAATATTTGACAGAGACCAAAGAAAGATTGAGAAAGATGATGCAAACCCTAGTTGTAGAACAATCTTCTTCAACCTTGACGCTATAGGATGCTCAGGAAACTCAACTGCCCAGAGTTGGTTGCTTATTTGCACCCCCTATAACGACGACATGTGGTCGCTGTAGAGTCCTCGTGGAAAAAAAGGTGGGAAATATGTTATGTCGTCGCTGTAGGATAGGGAGGGAACTTAACCGCCAAGATTTGGTTGCCTATTTTTCACTTCCTATAGCGACGACATGTCGTCGCTATAGAGTCCAATTTAATCCACTGGTCAGTTATTTTGTACTCTATCGCGATGGCATGTCGTCGCAATAGGACCCAAAAAAATGTGGGAAAGTGAACCACAAAAAAATTTAAGTCAAATTTTCACTGCCTATAGTCATCGTTGTAGGGGATTCGCGTAGAACACGAGAGGATTCGTGTACTATTCACTATCTTACAACAACGACATGTCATCGCTGTAAGGTCTCACCGTTTGAGTGAAACAGTACGTTTGATATCAGCGATGACTGGTCATTACCTATAGCGACGACATGTCGTCTCTATAGGTCACAGCGATATAACCCCCCAAGCAGAGCCTTCTTCTTCATTTTCTACAATTTTTTTTGGAAAAACCAGAGAAAACTAGAGAGTTCTTCGTCCATCCGAGCCTTTTGCTGCCATTTTAGCCTTGTTTTGGTAATATAATCCTATTTTCTTTGTATTTTTTGGTTTAAAATATATTTTTTGTTAGTATAAGTGCGTATGTTTTTGTGGTTATTTAGTTTTTGGTAAAAATAAGATTTTGAGTTTCTTATGTTTATTTTGTTCTTTTCTTTTTTCAGATAACAGAGGAATATATCCGTCCTTGGGTTAGTTTTGTTTTTGTGATTGATGAATGTATTGATGTATGTTTAATACATATTTTATAGGCATGTGATTAGTTATTTTAGATAGTGTTAATTTTTTTCAGATTCGTTTTAAATACGTAAATGATTATTAGAAGTATATTTGTTTGCTAATTTGATTATATTTGTATTTTTTTTAAGATGAAAATTTTATATTTATATATTTATGTTTTAAGAAAATATGAATGTATATTATAAAAAAATGTTAGATTAGATGATATAATTTTTTTAATTGTATGTTCGGTTAGATAAATTCATGTTAGATGTTTACTGTTATTTAAGATTATAGTTTATAAATAAATGTTGATAATTTATTGATAAATCATGTTAAGAATTTGTATTATTTATTTATAATATGTTTTTTTATATGATAATTTAAATGATTTTGTGCAATTTTATGTATGCTCTGGGTCTGGTTTTTTATTTTATATGCATATTTTAAATTTTGGGATAAGGTAGATTATAGCTGTATGCTACTGATATTTTTGTAGATTTAGAAAAACTAAGTATTACAAAGTAGTTTTAAAACTAGTGTGGTTAAAATTTTTAATTAATAAATTTTAAAGAAATTAATAAAAATTAATTAAAATTTTTATAAAGTGTAAATTAAAATAATAATTTTACAGGTATAAATATTTATTAATATTTTTTTATAAAATAAGAAGAAATTAAAATAGTAATCTTTAATGGTAAATTAATAAATTTATAAAGAAATGTTTGTTTATTTAATTAATTTTATAATATATTCATAAAATTTGATAATATATGTAGATAAAATATGTAATTAAGTTAACTTTACTCTTAAAATTAAGTTAAAATTAAAATAATAATTTAAAAATAATTAAGCTTTATTGTTGTTGTAAAAAAAGTGAAAATTATATTAAGAATTTGATCATTATTAAATAACATAATAATTGTTATCCCCATTTCCAGGAAGGACTTTGGGCCTTCGCCCTGGCCCACGGCCAGGAGACCGACTCGGCATTTGGGCCTGGCCCAGGGACCCTTGAATGGGCCCGTCTGGAGGGGTCCGGGACGTACCTCCGGGTTCGTCTTCATCTTGAACGGTCCCGGCGACATCCAGAGCGCCCGGACTGTCGCGGCCTACGGGTCCCTATCCCGGAGCTTGGTATGGTCCGGGCCCGAGGTAAATGGAGCGGGCCAATGGTAAACGGACCTGGGTCACCTCCTTCCCAGTTGAAGGGCCAGGCGTCCGGGATCCTGAAACCGCCTCATTTCGCGTGGGCATTGTCCCCCACTTTTCGCTTGCAGAAGAGATCGCCTCGGGATTGCCCACTGGAGTGTTAGGATTGCGCAGCCAAGTACCCTGACCGGTCTTGTCTCCTGAATCAGCCTCGTGACTCGAAGTGGTCAGAGCCAAAGTATCGTTTTGTCGGGTGAAGGCTTGTGTCTCAGGTCAACCAGTTGGGCCTTAACTGGTTTAAATTTTGTGTATTGTATACCTTTTTGTATTGGGCCTCCACTAGAAAGGCCCCTTGTACCCATTTCTCTGAGGGGCCCGGGTCAGATCTGGCCCAGACCCGGTGTTCCCCTCAGCTTATAAATATAAGCTGTCGAACAACGCAAAGGAGGGGAAGAAGAAAAAAAAAATCTGTTCAGATAGAGTCAGAAAACTCCATTGTAAAAGCTTCTTATAGCTCTAATATATAGACTCGTGGACTAAGGCTAGTTAACGCCCCAACCACATAAAAAACCTCGTGACGATCTTCTACTTTCATTACTATCATCAGTAACTATTGTTCATTAAGATAGTTGCCGAAAATCTCGGTTAACAGTTTGGTGCTTTCATTGAGAGCTGAAGGAAGCTAGCGCCAACATCAGGCCTTTTACTACGATGGTGAACACGCGTCACACCACCTTCGACCCTACCAACCCAGAGGAAGGTAACGGAGACCCGCTGCCTTCTCAGCACATTCCTCAAGACCTGCCCGAAGATGTGCCTCCTCAGACGTCTCACCAAGGTGAGTCGCAAGACTATGAGGGTGAGGCAGAGTACGAAGTAGAAAACGAAGAGGAGTACTACGAGGAGGAGAACGAGGGGGAGTATCACGATGAAGCCGCGGACCCCGGGGTCCCTCGCGACGATCAGCAAGACTCGGAGGTGACTAGACTGAGGTAGCAGATCCTGGATCAGGAAGCCAGGATGGCTGAACAGGCAGAGGCGCACCGCCGGGTGCAAGAGTCTCTACGAGCCCTGCAAGCACTGATGGCCGCGCAGGGCCCAGCAGCCAACCCCACAGCTGGCCCGCAACCAGAAGCGCAATGACCCGCTCCCCAAGCACAAGCCTGGGGCCCTAGGGGTGCCAGCCCGATCCGTCCCCCAGAGCCTTTCCCCGACACGGCTCCGAGAGTCCCGAACAAGGAGCGACGGACGACCCGGAGAAAGACCACCCCCGTCGATAAAGCCGGGGCACGTTCACGGCCGTTACCTAGGAAAGAAAAGGTGCGCCCTGTCCCAGGACGAGGCCACCCAATCGATCCGCAGGGAGAGCGGCCGCGGAACGATCAGCCCCGGCACGCCCTAGGGGCGAACGGGCGGGAAATGTCTTTGCACCCAAGTGCCTCGGTCAACAAGAACCGCCGGGACCGGTCTCGCCACGAGGATCGCCACGCTCTCAGCTCAGGGGAAGACACTTCCCGGGTAGATCTGCGTGACGGACTGAATGCCCGGAAGGAGCGGGCCCGCAAGGAAAAAATCCTCCCTTGAGACGGCGACCTCAAGAACGACATTAATGACAGGAGGAACGAGAGAATCCCCCTGGATGACAGCACGGCCAAGCAGCTCATGGAGCAAATGGCCGCATTAAAAAAGGTCACTGATCGCTTGGTCCGCAAGCAGGAAGGCGCGGACACTGACTCTGACGAAGAGGATAAAGAGCCGTGCGCGAGGCACATCCTGGACGCCGTACTGCCCAAGGGGTTCAAGATGCCAAGCCTCACCGCCTACACTGGAAGCACAGATCCTAGGGACCACCTGTCCCGGTACAACCGACTCATGACCGTTTCCCACGTCAGCGACAACGGAAAATGCCTCTGCTTCTCCATCACGTTGGGCGGTCTTGCCGAAGAGTGGTGGAAAAGGCTTAAACCGGGGTCCATCCAAACATGGTCCGGGCTACAGTCGGCGTTCCGGAAGCAATTCGTGGCCGCCATGAGAATGGACATGCAAATCAGCGCCCTCGCCAATATTAAGCAACTACCCGCGGAGACATTGAGAGCCTATATCCAGCGCTTCACTGAAGAAGCCTCCAAGACCAAGGTCGATGACGGACAGCGCCTGGTGGCACTGCAGTCTGGGATCCGGGCCGGGTCCCCACTCTGGGACGACATGCAGCGCAGTAAAGCCGCCACTTTGGAAGAATTCATCAGGAGGGCCCAAGGATTCATCAACTGGGAGGAGGCTCAGATCTAGGCCTTCGGGTGGCCCCCGGCTCCTCACCCCGTCCCCCAAACGATTCCGGGAGGTGCGGGACAGTTCCCTGCGCAGTCCTACGCCACGCCCCCCATAGTCCCGGGGACGGCCGTCGCGCCCAGCATCAGTTACACGCCTACAGTATACGGCCCTGCCGCTTCGGGATACGCCCCGGCCCAATCAACGCACTTCTCTGGTTATGGCGTCGCGTCGGCGGGGCACAGTATGGCCCCCATCGTAGCCCAGCAATCGCAGACCGGAGTAACCGAGACAAGCGTGAATCCCTCCCGGGGGAAGCGGTCCGGCAAAGGCCAGAACCGGCCGGAGCTGGCCAAAAAAGGGAAAAGGGGATACGAGCCCCAATATTCAGAATACACCAACTTGGTGGACACCCGGGAAAACATCTACCTGGCTACGGAAAGAGCAGTCCACTACCGGAAGCCTAGCCCCATGTTTAAGGGGGGAAGGAATCCCAGAGATACCAGCAAACGGTGCGCCTATCACAAAGATGTGGGCCACACCACCGACGAGTGTCGACAGCTCAAAGATGAGATTGAGAACCTCATCAAGCTGGGGCACCTCCATCAGTGGGTCAGGATGCCCGCGAGTGTCCTGGGTATGGCAGCAAGCCCCGGACAATCCACGGCGCCGGTGACGACTCGTGCATACCCGCCCCAGGGAGGGTATGCACAGGGACCTTCGGCGCAGGCCCCTCAGGGGACCGTCACCGCGCAGGCTCCCGGCCCTGGAATGCTCTATCCTTCCGGGGCAGTGCCCCCTCGAGTGGACGGGCACGTGGCGACCATATCGGGCGGACCCCACCTAGGAGGACCTTCGAAGAATGACCAAAAGCGCTATCTGAGCGAGCTGGACCATGACCAAGAAGTTTGCGCCCTTGTCCAGGCCCCGGCTCAGCGCCCTAAACTGATGAACCTCCCCATCACGTTCACGGAGGACGACGCCCGCAACATCCACTTTCCGCACCACGACCCGCTGGTCGTAGATGCTCAAATTGCCAACAAGTTGGTATCCCGCGTGTTGGTGGATGACGGAAGCTCCGTCAACTTGTTGTTCAAACCCGCCTTTGCCGCCATTGGCCTAACGGAGGCTGATCAGGCGTCCTGCCCGACCCAAATCTACGGCTTCAACGGAGATGCACTTCTCCCCATGGGAAAAGTCCAGCTGCCAGTGACGCTGGGGGATGAGTTGCAGCGCTCGTTCAAGTTCTGCACCTTTGTTGTAGTGGATTGCCCCACCGCGTATAACGTCATCTTTGGCCGGCCTGCACTGGTCGAGTTCGGGGCCATCACCTCCATCCGCCACCTATGCATGAAGTTCCCGTGCAGCAACGGAGGAATAGGGACTGTCCGGGGAGACCAAAAAAGCGCTAGAAAGTGTTACCATGTCTCTGCCCGTCCCGTATACATTGTCCGGGAAGAGCCCGTCGAGCCGGCCCTCCACCCAGTTGAGCAAGTAGTCCAGGAAGAGGATAATCTGGACCCGCGAATAGGAGATGAGCGCGTCCTGGAGCCAATGGACGAAATAGAAGAGGTATGCATCAGCGAAACCGACCCGGCCAGGGTCATCCAAGTGGGAATGAGCCTGCCGGCGGACATTCGGGCCGCTATTATCGCCCGAGTCCAGGAAAACCAGGATCTTCTGGCATGGTCCCACTTCGATATGACCGGGATCGACTGCAATATCATCTGCCACGCGTTAAGTATTGACCCAAATGCGACCCTGGTCCGCCAGAAGCGCAGACCTTTGGGGACGGAAAGGGCCAAGGCCCTCAAGCTGGAGGTCGAGAAGTTGTCTTCCATCAACTTCATCCGCGAAGCCGTATACCCCGTATGGCTGGCCAACCCGGTCTTGGTGCCCAAACCTAACGGGACCTGGAGGACTTGCATCGACTTCACGGACCTCAACAAAGCGTGTCCGAAGGACTGTTTCCCGCTCCCTCGAATAGACCAAATGGTGGACGCTACGTCCGGTTACGAGATCTTGAGTTTCATGGACGCCTACTCGGGCTACAACCAGATCTCCATGCACGTGGTGGATCAGGAGCACACCAGTTTCCAAACCGACAAGGGCATCTATTGCTACATAGTCATGCCTTTCGGACTCAAAAATGCCGGAGCAACTTACCAGAGGCTCGTCAATCGAATGTTTCGGGACCAGCTAGGGCGAAACATGGAAGTATACATCGACGATATGCTGGTCAAGTCCAAGATGTCGCGGGATCATTCGAAGGATTTGGCGGAGGCTTTCGCAGTTATCCGGAAGTACGGGATGAAGCTGAACCCTAAGAAGTGCACTTTCGGCGTAGCTTCCGGGAAGTTCCTGGGCTTCATAGTGAGCTTCCGAGGAATCGAAGCCAACCCAGAGAAGATCAAGGCACTGGTTGACATGGCCTCTCCCCGGAAGCACAAGGACGTTCAAAGCCTGACGGGGCGAGTGGCCGCCCTGAGCCGTTTCGTTTCCAAGGCCATGGACAAGTGCGTCCCTTTTTTCAACATCCTTCGGGGAAGCCAGCGGTTCGAGTGGTCACCCAAGTGCGAAGAAGCCTTCCAGAAGCTGAAAGAACACTTGGCCAAGGCCCCCATCCTGGCAAAGCTAGTCGTAGGTGAGCCTTTGTATCTATATCTGGCCGTGACCGAGCATGCCATCAGCGCCGCGTTGGTTCGAGAAGAGGAAAGGACACAACTCCCGGTATACTACGTGAGCAAGCGGTTACTAGACGCTGAATCTAGGTACCCGCTGATCGAAAAGCTGACTTTCTACCTAGTGATGGCATCTTGGAAGCTTCGGCCCTACTTCCAGGCTCACGCCATAAAGGTCTTAACCAACCATCCCCTGCGGCAGGTGTTGCAGAAACCTGAGTCGTCGGGGAGACTCCTGAAGTGGGAAATGGAGCTGAGCCAGTTTGACATATCTTACGTGCCCCGGGTGTCCATTAAGGGACAGGCCCTGGCCGATTTCATCGTCGAATGCTCCGGGATCCACCCGGAAGAGAGTGTCCCCGCGGCCCCCGCGGCGGCCGTTTGGAAAGTCTTCGTGGATGGAGCCTCGAATGAGAACGGGGCCGGAGCCGGCATCATCTTGGTGTCACCGCAGGGGCACCAGCTACAAAATGCCCTCCGTTTCCAGTTCAAAGCCTCGAACAACGAGGCGAAGCATGAAGCTGTCCTAGCCGGCCTGCGTCAGGCCCGGGAAGTAGGGGCAACGAACCTCGAAATTTACAGTGATTCTCAGCTGGTAGTCAGACAGATTTCGGGGGAGTATCAAACCAAGGGAGAACTAATGGTGGCATACGTGACTCAAACGAGGGAGATGCTCCAAGCGTTCGCTGCGCATTCCATCCGCCAGATTCCCCGGGAGAAGAACGTGTTCGCGGATACATTAGCGAAGTTGGCAACCGACGCAGAGGCCAAACTGGTCGGACTGGTTCCCGTCAACCATCTCCCCGTCCCAAGCATTAGGGCCCCCACCATCAATACGGTCGACCACTCCACTTCCTGGATGGGGCCGCTGATCCGATACCTGTCCACCGGGGAAGTTCCGAACGATCGGGGCGCGGCCAGGAAACTCCTACACCAGGCCCACCGGTATGTCATGATGGACGGAAAACTCTATCGCCGGGGACTGTCTATGCCTTACCTCAGGTGCGTGTCCGGGACCGAGCTGGGAGCCATTATGCATGAGGTCCACGAAGGCTTTTGCAGAGATCACACAGCCGGGCCATGTCTGTCCAAGAAGATTCTGCGCCAAGGATACTTCTGGCCCACCATGAAGAAAGACTGCATGAACTACGTCCGTAAGTGCGAGCAGTGCCAGAGGCACGCGAAGATCCTTCGCCCCCCCCCCCCCCCGACAGAGATAACCTTGATGAACAGCCCCTGGCTCTTCGCAGTGTGGGGAATCGATCTTGTGGGATCTCTCCCGACCGGGAAGGGAGGGGTAAAGTATGCCATTGTGGCCGTAGACTATTTCACGAAATGGGTCGAGGCGGAGCCCATGAGCACGATCACGATCACGTCCAAGAAGGCCTTAGATTTCGTCGTCAAGAGCATAGTGTGTCGATACGGCCTCCCCTACAAAATCGTGTCCGACAACGGGAAGCAGTTTGACAGCTTCCACTTCACGGATTTTTGCGAAAGACACGGTATAGTGAAGAGTTTCTCGGCAGTCGCCAGACCGCAAGCGAACGGGCAGGCCGAAGCCGTGAACAAGATCCTAAAAGGGACGCTGAAGAAAAAGCTCCAGGCCTGTAAGAGAAAATGGCTCGAGGAACTCCCATGCGTATTGTGGGCCTACCGGACGACAGAAAGGACGTCAACTGGGCACACCCCTTACTCAATGGTTTATGGATGCGAAGCCGTCATCCCAATTGAAACGACCGTCCCGTCCCATCGACGCGACACATATGATCCTACCCAGAACCACGCCTTGCTCTAGGAATCGCTGGATCTTATCGAGGAGATCCGGGAGGAGTCGCAAGTGCAGTTGAAGATGTACCAGGGCAAGATCGCGCGACATTTCAACTCCAAAGTCAAGAAGCGCAAGTTCGAAACCGGCGATCTAGTCCTGCGGAGGGTATTCCCCGCCACTTAGGATCCGGGAGTAGGGGTTCTGGGCCATAATTGGGAAGGGCCGTATGAGATCCAGCACGAGGTCTGCCCCGGAATGTACCGCTTGAAGCGGCTCGATGGTTCCGAGGTTCCGCGAGCCTGGAATGCGGAGCATCTCCGCAAATACTACCAATAGTCCTAGGGCTTGTCCCAGTTTAGTATTTACGTTGTAAGCAATGTACGCCTCAGGGCTAATTCCCATTTGAACAATGAAAACGACGTGTGTAAAACGTCGTAAAGGGCTGTCGTCACCAAGAAAATGTACGCCTCAGGGCGAATTCCTTTCAAATTTCTTTCCCAAGTGACCCCAGACCCGTCTCCGCTCACTTGCGGGGGGTATCATCCCAGGCACATTCGAAAAAGAGGGACCAAGCCAAAGGCTCGTCCCGCCCCAGACGAAACGACGTCCGGGGATATTAAAAAAGAGGACCGAGCCCAAGGCCGGTCCCACCCCGGACGAACGACGTTCGGGGAGATTAAAAAAGAGGACCGAGCCCAAGGCCGGTCCCACCCCGGACGAACGATGTCCGGGGGTATATAATAAAAGGGACCGAGCCCAAGGCCGGTCCCACCCCGGACGAACAACGTCCGGGGATATTAAAAAAGAGGACCGAGCCCAAGGCCGGTCCCACCCCGGACGAACGATGTCCGGGGGAGTATAATAAAAGGGACTGAGCCCAAGGCCGTTCCCACCCCGGACGAACGATGTCCGGGGGTATATAATAAAAGGGACCGAGCCCAAGGCCGGTCCCACCCCAGACGAACGATGTCCGGGGGTATATAATAAAAGGGACCGAGCCCAAGGCCGGTCCCACCCCAGACAAACGACGTCCGGGGATATTAAAAAAGAGGACCGAGCCCAAGGCCGGTCCCACCCCGGACGAACGATGTCCGGGGGTATATAATAAAAGGGACCGAGCCCAAGGCCGGTCCCACCCCGGACGAACAACGTTCGGGGATATTAAAAAAGAGGACCGAGCCCAAGGCCGGTCCCACCCCGGACGAACGATGTCCGGGGGTATATAATAAAAGGGACCGAGCCCAAGGCCGGTCCCACCCCAGACGAACGATGTCCGGGGGTATATAATAAAAGGGATCGAGCCCAAGGCCGGTCCCACCTCGGACAAACGACGTCCGGGGATATTAAAAAAGAGGACCGAGCCCAAGGCCGGTCCCACCCCGGACGAACGACGTCCGGGGATATTAAAAAAGAGGACCGAGCCCACCTCGGAAGAACGATGTCCGGGGGTATATAATAAAAGGGACCGAGCCCAAGGCCGGTCCCACCCCGGACGAACGACGTCCGGGGATATTAAAAAAGAGGACCGAGCCCAAGGCCGGTCCCACCCCAGACGAACGACGTCCGGGGATATTAAAAAAGAGGACCGAGCCCAAGGCCGGTCCGACCTCGGAAGAACGATGTCCGGGGGTATATAATAAAAGGGACCGAGCCCAAGGCCGGTCCCACCACGGACGAACGACGTCCGGGGATATTAAAATAGAGGACCGAGCCCAAGGCCAGTCCCACCCCGGACGAACGATGTCCGGGGGTATATAATAAAAGGGACCGAGCCCAAGGCCGGTCCCACCCCGGACGAACGATGTCCGGGGGTATATAATAAAAGGGACCGAGCCCAAGGCCCGTCCGGGGATTTTAAAAAAAGAGGACCGAGCCCAAGGCCGGTCCCACCCCGGACGAACGATGTCCGGGGGTATATAATAAAAGGGACCGAGCCCAAGGCCGGTCCCACCCCGGACGAACGACGTCCGGGGATATTAAAAAGGAGGACCGAGCCCAAGGCCGGTCCCACCCCGGACGAAGGATGTCCGGGGGTATATAATAAAAGGGACCGAGCCCAAGGCCGGTCCCACCCCGGACGAACGATGTCCGGGGGTATATAATAAAAGGGACCGAGCCCAAGGCCGGTTCCACCCCGGACGAACGACGTCCGGGGATATTAAAAAAGAGGACCGAGCCCAAGGCCAGTCCCACCCCAGACGAACGATGTCCGGGGGTATATAATAAAAGGGACGAAGCCCAAGGCCGGTCCCACCCTGGACGAACGATGTCCGGGGGTATATAATAAAAGGGACCGAGCCCAAGGCCGGTCCCACCCCGAACGAACGACGTCCGGGGATATTAAAAAAAGAGGACCGAGCCCAAGGCCGGTCCCACCCCGGACGAGCGATGTCCGGGGGTATATAATAAAAGGGACCGACCCAAAGGCCGGTCCCACCCCGGACGAACGACGTCCGGGGATATTAAAAAAGAGGACCGAGCCCAAGGCCGGTCCCACCCCGGACGAACGATGTCCGGGGGTATATAATAAAAGGGACCGAGCCCAAGGCTGGTCCCACCCCAGACGAACGATGTCCGGGGGTATATAATAAAAGGGACCGAGCCCAAGGCCGGTCCCACCTCGGACAAACGACGTCCGGGGATATTAAAAAAGAGGACCGAGCCCAAGGCCGGTCCCACCCCGGAAAAACGATGTCCGGGGGTATATAATAAAAGGGACCGAGCCCAAGGCCGGTCCCACCCCGGACGAACGACGTCCGGGGATATTAAAAAAGAGGAGCGAGCCCAAGGCCGGTCCAACCCCGGACGAACGACGTCCGGGGATATTAAAAAAGAGGACCGAGCCCAAGGCCGGTCCCACCTCGGAAGAACGATGTCCGGGGGTATATAATAAAAGGGACCGAGCCTAAGGCCGGTCCCACCCCGGACGAACGACGACCGGGGATATTAAAAAAGAGGCCCGAGCCCAAGGCCGGTCCCACCCCGGACGAACAACGTCCGGGGATATTAAAAAAGAGGACCGAGCCCAAGGACGGTCCCACCCCGGACGAACGATGTCCGGGGGTATATAATAAAAGGGACCGAGCCCAAGGCCGGTCCCACCCCGGACGAACGATGTCCGGGGGTATATAATAAAAGGGACCGAGCCCAAGGCCGGTTCCACCCCGGACGAACGACGTCCGGGGATATTAAAAAAGAGGACCGAGCCCAAGGCCGGTCCCACCCCAGACGAACGATGTCTGGGGGTATATAATATAAGGGACCAAGCCCAAGGCCGGTCCCACCCCGGACGAACGATGTCCGGGGGTATATAATAAAAGGGATCGATCCCAAGGCCGGTCCCACCTCGAACGAACGACGTCCGGGGATATTAAAAAAGAGGACCGAGCCCAAGGCCGGTCCCACCCCGGACGAACGATGTCCGGGGGTATATAATAAAAGGGACTGAGCCCAAGGCCGGTCCCACCCCGGACGAACGATGTCCGGGGGTATATAATAAAAGGGACCGAGCCCAAGGCCGGTCCCACCCCGGACGAACGACGTCCGGGGATATTAAAAAAGAGGACCGAGCCCAAGGCCGGTCCCACCCCGGACGAACGATGTTCGGGGGTATATAATAAAAGGGACCGAGCCCAAGGCCGGTCCCACCCCAGACGAACGACGTCCGGGGATATTAAAAAGAGGACCGAGCCCAAGGCCGGTCCCACCCTGGACGAACGACGTCCGGGGATATTAAAAAAGAGGACCGAGCCCAAGGTTGCTCCCACCTCGGAAGAACGATGTCCGGGGGTATATAATAAAAGGGACCGAGCGCAAGGCCGGTCCCACCCCGGACGAACGATGTCTGGGGATATTAAAAAAGAGGACCGAGCCCAAGGCCGGTCCCACCCCGAACGAACGTTGTTCGTGGGTATATAACAAAAGGGACCGAGCCCAAGGCCGGTCCCACCCCGGACGAACGATGTCCGGGGGTATATAATAAAAGGGACCGAGCCCAAGGCCGGTCCCACCCCGGACGATCGACGTCCGGGGATATTAAAAAAGAGGACCGAGCCCAAGGCCGGTCCCACCCCACACGAACGATGTCCGGGGGTATATAATAAAAGGGACCAAGCCCAAGGCCGGTCCCACTCTGGATGAACGATGTCCGGGGGTATATAATAAAATGGACTGAGCCCAAGGCCGGTCCCACCCAGGACGAACGACGTCCGGGGATATTAAAAAAGAGGACCGAGCCCAAGGCCGGTCCCACCCCGGACGAACGATGTCCGGGGGTATATAATAAAAGGGACCAAGCCCAAGGCTCGTCCCGCCTCGGACGAAACGATGTCCACGCAAAGGGTAGACTTGGAAAATTTAGTTGGGCCTTATTCCGGCCGTTGGAACAAGAACTAAACCCCCTGCAATCAGTTAGTCACGGTAATAAAGTTCTACTGAGCGGTGAAAGAAAGCTTCCATAACAAGCAAAGTGGCAGTGTTTTAAATTTAATTACAACCCAAAGACACTAACAAAAGTACAAAGCTGGGGCTCGAGCCTACAGCGCATCCGCCCGGAGATCCGCGTCCTCCCTCTCCTTGGCCTCATACTCGGCACGCTTCGATTCAGGATCAGGGAAGACAAGGAGGTTCATGTTCTTATCCTTGCACCAGGCCATATAGATGGCCTCATCAAAGGTGACATCCACTAGGTTGTCGGCCTCCTCCTTCTCCTAACGGGTCGTTTCATGCGCCACCTTCTCCTGAAGCAGGGAATCACCCAGTTCACAGACTCGGGCTTTCAGGATCCGGATCTCCTCCTTGTCCAGGATTGACTGTGTCGCGGCCGTCTCCAAGAGAGTCGCCCTTTCGTCGGCAACTTTTGTCTTCCGGGACAACTCCTCTTCCAACCCGGTCTTGGCACGGCTAATCTCCTCGCGCTCCACCTTAGCACGAGCCACTTCTTCCTGGAGGTGGGCCGTCTCCCTGCCAAGGGTCTCCTTCACGGCCTCCCTCTGGTTCACGGCCGCCTCAAGCTCCAACTTGGCCGTCTCCATCTTTATCGCAAGTTCGGCCACCAAGTCGGCACTCCTCTGAGACAGCAAATCGACCTGGAGCAAACAAAAGTAATAAAAAATAATCGCCACTAACAAATGACGAAGGAATATGAGATGAAAATTACCGCGGTGGCCTGATGGCGGAGGGCCTGTGAGATGAACAGCACGTCCGGATTGGCTATCGTGGCGTACCTCTTCAGCTGGAGGTTGGACATAGTGCTCCCGACTTGATCCAGCAGATCAGCGGCCATGGGGGCGACGTCCTAGCCCAGCTTGGGACGAAAGCCCGCCTCGGCAGTTAGCCAGTCCACGATCGGCTGAGGAGCGCTGAATTCGGCAGGACGGTCCGAAAACTCGACCTGACGACGGATTATCAGGGCCTTGTAAGCGTCGTCCCTCCAGCATCGGCCGTTCTCCCAGGTCCGGTTGATCAGCCGGGACTGTTCGTCCCGCAGGGCGGACTCCCCCTCCTCAAGAAGAGTTGGGCGGAGGGGAAGAGCAGGCGGAGCAGGGATCTCTTTCGCGGTTAGCCTACTCTCCCCATGTGACTCCTCGGCTGTTTCCGACAACGTTGTCCGAGGCCTTTTCCCGAGTTCGCCTTCCCTGGCGTCCTCTTCCGGGCCCCTCTTTCCTGATCTCCGGCTTACGGCTTCGCCCGCCTGAAAATCAATCACCGGGGGCTGGTCCGAAGGGATGTCTGCGGCCGGCTCCACGGCCTGGAAGGGGACCACTGCCAGAGCCTCGCCGGAACAGGGCACTAACCCGGGTGTTTCACTGGTGGGGAGGGGCTCCGAGCCTGCCACGACGTTTGACCTCCTGGCCGACCTTTCCTTGATGAGCCTCCTCATCTCGCTGGCTGGGTTAGACATATCGGAATCCTCTGCAAAAGTACAGGAAAAAGGAGTTAGTGTGATAAGTCAGACAGGAAAACACAGCAGTAAAAAAGAACAGCCCGGGACGAACCTAGGCCCCGGGCGAGACTCAATTCCCTTAAAGCGAAGGAGTGTATCCGGTCTCCTACGTCATCCGGGGGTAGAAACCCCCCATACTGGAGGAACATGAAAATCCCTGATCCTACAGGGACGGGAGATGAAGGCCTCATCTCCCCATCAGCCCCAAACGCGGGGCCCGGCGGCTCTAGCATATCCCTAGCTAAGTCCCCGACTTGGGGAGCAAAAGTTAAGATTAAAGGGGAGTTACCTCACCCCGATACACTAGCCCCGGGAGTCCCGGCGTTTGGTAGGGCGTCTTCGAAAAGCTCCTCCAGCTCTTCCGAGGTGGCCTCTTCCGCCGAAAGTTGATTCTTCTTGCGCTGGGCTGCCGTGGCCCGCGCCGCTCTCACCACCTCGGCGATGTGGTGAGAGCCAGCTGCTCCCGGACCTCGTTGTCCTTCTCGCACGGGATGCCCCGGAAGCTCGGGACGACAATGGTCTGGGTGGCCGCCAGCAACCCTATTAGCCGGAGGTTTCTATCAGTGACATAGCCCTCAACGTCCAGCTCCTCCGCAGTCAGCTTGGCATAGAACCTCCTCCTTTCCAGGAGAAACGCGGTAAGGGGGGTTTGAATGAAGGGACCTACGACCCGGAAGATACGATAAGAGGTGGAAGCAAAAGACGAATAAAAAAGAGGGTCCGGGGGAATACTTACCCACTCGCTGGAAGTCTAGCAGCAGTGTGGGGTTCTTGTAAATAAGGAACCCGGATGTCATGAACCAGTAATGCCTGACATCTGGAGGGTGCTTCCAGGTGCTGGTAGGAGCAGGGTAGCCACTCCGCGGCTGCAGCCTGTAAAAGCCGTCCAAGCTCTTGTTTTTAACATTGACTTGCGGCACCAACTTGTAAAAGTACAAGACTTCCGCCGGAGTGGGCTCCGCGATCTCCTTCGCGACACAAAACACCTTCCACCCAGCAAGCAGACGGTACGCTTGCGGCAGCAGTTGGAAAGGTGCGATCCCCACATAAGTCAGGAATCGCATGAAGTAGTCATGAAGCGGGAGCGTAGCTCCCGCACTGATATGTCTGGCGCTCCAAGACCCGAATCCATCCACGGACGTATGCGCCCGTTCCTCTAGCCTAGCCATGCAATTGTGGAAGAGGCCCGGAGTCGATTCGACGCCCAGCTTCATTTCCAGGAGCAGCATCATCCGGTAGTTCCGGAATGAGTTGGCCGTTACGTCCATTTCCCACCTGTTGCCTGTGGGCGTCTTGGCTCCGGGAGCGACTACAGGGGCCCTATTGACCTCTTCTTCGGAATGGAGTGTAATGCCCGTGGCCATGATTGACGATCTGGGAACAGAGAGAGAAAGACCAAGCAGTCAGTACCTAAACCCAAAAAAGTCGGTCGAGGTACAGGGAGTCTCCTAAGGACTGCTTGGAGTCCCGTCGGACCAGGCCCGGGACCCCGAAAAGCCCCGGGACCCTGATCGGGAGAGAAGGCTATTAAGGTCCACCCCTTGTCCGGGAAGCATCCGAGCACGGTGCCACCCAAACCAGGCAGCCTCCCTAACAAATTCTAAAGCACAGGGACTAGGTGCATGCATCTAGAGAGCATAAGTTCACAAATTTGGTAACGGAATTAGAAAAGACTTACTGTGTGGTGTCGGCCGTTGAGGTTGGTGGCCGTCCGACCGTAAGGATGGCAGAACTTCATTCTTGAAGTGGCACAGCCGATGCAATAATTCTTCGACAGGACAAACCCAAGAAACGCCGTCAGGTTGAGGAACGAAGGTTGAGGCTCTGGGAAACAGGCGGTGGTGCAGAACTAGCAAGCGGCGGAGTAGTTCGTCGGCGAGGTCGGACATGCAAAGCTCTAACAAGTGTTCGGTTTTTTTTTCTTAAGCTGGTTCGAAAATGGAAAAGTGCCGAATGTTGTTCTCTAGGAGTCTTTATATCAGCCCCCAAATTTTGGCCCACGATCCAACAGTCAGGTGCCTCTTCATCCGACAATCAAGAATCGCGCAGGGGGCATTTATGAGTCCTTTTGGTGTGGATCCTCGACGCCTCCAATCCGACGGTCCAGGAGTGGCGGATGCCAAAAGACGTCCCATCCTACGGTCCACCTTGCTCCATGAACATTAATGATGACTCCCCCCCATGCGGATGGGACGCCTCGTGACGTGCACTGACACCCTAGTCTAGGCCTAGCGGCCTTTGGGAGGCCTAGCGGCCTTTGGGAGGCCTAGGCGACTCTTCGAGGCCCTTGCAACAATAACATAGCGACACGTGTGTCGCTTTTGCCTAAAGCGGGCCAAAGGTAAACGTCCCCGGATCACGGTAAACGATCCGGGCTAAGCCACCTGCCGCTGCCACGGCCCTTCGGCCAAGCCTCCTAGCCCGGACAGGAACTGGGGAGACGACTTGGCGAGCGCCGCGAGGGTGGTGCAACCCTCCTCCCGGCTAGCCCGGGTGAAGGCTTGGGGGGTAAATGTTATCCCCATTTCCTGGAAGGACTTTGGGCCTTCGCCCTGGCCCACGGTCAGGAGAACGACTCGGCATTTGGGCCTGGCCCAGGGACCCTTGAATGGGCCTGTCTGGAGGGGTCCGGAACGTACCTCCGGGTTCGTCTTCATCTTGAACGGTCCCGGCGACGTCCAGAGGGCCCGGACCGTCGCGGCCTATGGGTCCCTATCCCGGAGCTTGGTATGGTCCGGGCCCGAGGTAAATGGAGCGGGCCAATGGTAAACGGACTTGGGTCACCTCCTCCCCAGTTGAAGGGCCAGGCGTCCGGGATCCTGAAACCGCCTCATTTCGCGTGGGCATTGTCACCCACTTTTCGCCTGCAGAAGAGGTCGCCTCGGGATTGCCCACTGGAGTGTCAGGACTGCGCAGCCAAGTACCCTGACCGGTCTTGTCTCCTGAATCAGCCTCGTGACTCGAAGTGGTCAGAGCCAAAGTGTCGTTTTGTCGGGCGAAGGCTTGTGTCTCAGGTCAACTAGTTGGGCCTTAACTGGTTTAAATTTTATGTATTGTATACCTTTTTGTATTGGGCCTCCACTAGAAAGGCCCCTTGTACCCATTTCTCTGAGGGGCCCGGGTCAGATCCGGCCCAGACCCGGTGTTCCCCTCAGCTTATAAATATAAGCTGTCGAACAACGCAAAGGAGGGGAAGAAGAAAAAAAAACTCTGTTAAGATAGAGTCAGAAAACTCCATTGTAAAAGCTTCTTATAGCTCTAATATATAGACTCATGGACTAAGGCTAGTTAACGCCCCAACCACGTAAAAAACCTCGTGACGATCTTCTACTTTCATTACTATCATCAGTAACTATTGTTCATTAAGATAGTTGCCGAAAATCTCGGTTAACAATAATAATTATAATTAAATATTTAATTATATAACGAAACTGTATAATACATTCATAACTAACAATAATATATATTCATAAAATTTGATAATATATATTCATAAAATTTAATAATTTATTCATAAGAATTCACAATTTACTTGAAAAAATTAGTGTTTTGGTGATAAAAAAATTATTAGCAAATAAAAGTATTTTTTTTATGATTATCACATTGTGATAATTTATTTTCCACTTGAATTAGTTATGACGATTGACAAGAGTTGGATAACTAATAGATGACGTAATTCTGATGAGTTTTGGAATGGTCTTCAAGCATTTATACAAATGGCCAAGAATCATGTGAATGCTTCGGGACAAGTCAGGTGCCCATGTGTTCAGTGTGTCAATATGCTAAATTAGAAATTGGATGTGGTGGAGGCTCACATACATAGATATGGGTTTCTGCAGGGACCTACCACGGTGAAGTCGATATGCCTCTAGTAGTGGACAACGGGGCTCCAGTGACTGATGAGATGATTGACATCATCAATGATGTTATTGGTTAACAAGAAACTAACGAAGAAGGCGTAAATGAATGAATTTCAAATGGTGGTGGAAATAGTGTGGAGAATCAATTTGATGACCTGTTTCAAGAGGTCGAAGCTAAGTTATACCCTAGTTCTACTTGGTTGTCTTCCTTGAACTTCTTGGCGAAGATGATGCACATGAAGGTTATGAATAAATTGAAAAATATATAGTTCCTTTGATGAACTTTTGAAGTTTATGAAATTTTCATTCCCGAAGGAGAATAAGATTCCGGCTTCATTCTATGAGTCTAAGAAAAAAAATGAGGAAGTTAGGGTTAGGTTATTAATCAATTCATACTTGCAAGTACGACTGTTGTTTGTTATGGAAGGAGAATTCCCAAAAACAGAGTTGTCCTGTATGTGGTGATAGTCGATGGGTTGACAAAGACACAAAGGGGAAAAAAGTCGCCCACAAAGTGTTGCAGTACTTCCTTTTGACTCCTAGGCTGAAACATCTTTATAGTTCAAGACATACAACAAATGATATGACCTGACATAGTACAGGACGGTCAAAAGAACCCAGAAATTTTTGATTAGGTTTGGCTACGGATGGTTTTAATCCATTTGGTAACATGAGTCTATCTTACAGCATGTGGCCGGTAATATTCTGCACGTACAATATGCCTCCTTGGTTGTGCATGAAAGAGTCATCATTCATGCTAACCTTATTGATTCCTGGACCGAAATCACCTGGAAAGGACATGGATGTCATTTTGAGGCCTGTGGTAGATGAATTGAAGGAGTTCAAACCAGAGACGCTGCAATGAACAGTGTATTCATAATCCGTGTAGTACTATTATGGACTATCAATGATTTTCCGGCTCGTAGTAGTTTGTCTGGTTGGAGTGGCCAAGGATATATGACATGTCCTTCATGCAACGAAGACACTCCTTCATGTCGGATAATTGGGGAGACGACTTATGTTGGTCATAGAAGATTCTTATATTCTACGCATAAGTGGAGGAAGAGTTTCTTGTTTGATGGGAATTATGAAAAATGACGTCCTCAAAGAAATTTCAGTAGTCAAGACATACTCAAAAAATTAGCGCATGTTCCAGATCGTTTTCCGGGTAAACATGTCAGTTTTGGGGTGTGAAAAGAAAGCGAGATCCAAAAGAGCTTAATTGGAGTAAAAATAGTATTTTCTTTGAACTTGATTATTGGTCCGAACATGAACTGAAGCGCAATTTTAATGTGATGCATGTAGAGAAAAGTATTTGCAACAATTTACTCGATACTTTTCTTATGAATGAGAAATCTAAAGACACCACCAACGCACGTGTACACTTGAAGAATTGGGGTATCCAAGAAGAGTTGCACCTCAAGGAAGACAGTACGAAGTTGATCAAACCACATCCTATGTACTCTTTCACACCGGATGATAGGCGGTTTTTTTTTTCAGTTCGTAAAAGGAGTTAGACTTCCTGATGGCTTCAGTTTTCAAATTTCTCTAAGAAAGTAACTGATAATGATGGCAACATTGTTGTGTTGAAATCCCATGATTGTCACATTCTTATGCAACGTCTGTTGCCAGTAGGACTTCGAGGCTACTTGGATAAGTCTATTTCGAAGACAATCATTGAGCTTTGCAATTTCTTTAAGAAAATTTGTGCTCGTACATTGGTTGTTAAGGACATGGAGAATGCAGAAGATCAAGTGATACAAATTTTGTGCAAGTTGGAGTTAATTTTTCCTCCAGCCTTTTTTGACATAATGATTCGCTTAATTCTTCATTTACCGCAAGAAGCTATCCTCGGAGGACCATTTTATGTGAGGTGGATGTATCCATTTGAGCGATATATGAAGAAGTTGAAAAATTATGTCAGGAATAAGGCACGCTCTAAAGGTTCTATAGTGGAGGGTTATGTTGCCGATGAAGCTTTGACTTTTTGTTCACAATATCTTCAGGACGTACAAAATAAATTTAATCGTCCAGAAAGAAATGCGGATATTGTTATTCCTAAAAGATAGTTGTCAGTTTTTGAATCACAATGTCATCTAAGTAGGAAAAAGAAAATTATATCCCTTGACTATCTTCATCAAAAAGAAGCAGAGTGGTTTGTACTCAACAATTGCCCTGAAATCCAACCATATATGGAATAAGTAGCTCAACACATATATGAATTCATTAAATTTAATTCATGGAAAACTGCTATCTTACCTTAATCCTTGTGCTATATACTGAATGCCTTCGAGAAAATTCAAACATAAATCTTCAAAAATATTTCCCTAGCTATTTTAAATTGAAGGTAAATTATCGAAACTATAGAATTCTTACAAAATTCGTATCGATTAATACTCATCTCATTGTGTTTTCTTCTTTTGTTTCATACTCTATAGATGGGTCGTTTGCGACAAGTACAGTCAACTGAGTGTATAGATGAATTATTTTCTTTAGAAAACAGGTCTAATCAGAATGCATACTACTACACAACTTGCATTGTTAACAGTGAGAATTTTTTGGTCCATAGTCGTGACGAAAGACGTACCACTCAAAATAGTAGAGTTTCAGTGCCAGGAACTAATGGTTTCACTTTCTATGGTCAAGTTGAGGAGATTGTAGAGTTATGTTAGTCCCATGGTTACTTGGTAGTATTGTTTCGATGCAAAAGGTTCAACACCGATGCAAGCAAGGGTCGAAATGTGACTGAGAATAACATAACTATTATCATGATTAATTCTGAATGGTACAAGAACAATTAGTTTTTTCTCGCCACTCAAGAAAAACAAGTTTTCTACTTGGAAGATCTTTCAAGAAACAAAAATTAGAAGGTAGTAGAATAAGTCAATCATTGAAAGATCCAGGATCATCAAAGTATTGATGATGATAATGAGTTTGATGTCGTGCATGATAACACTTCATAAAATTTTGTACTCACTGTGGAATTAGGAGAGTTGGAGATTATGCATTTGGATCAACCTAGTCACATCAGCATAATTGGGGAAACGTCTCGATCTATTTCGGATGTGGATGATGATTTCATCAATGACGATGATGATGAAGAAATTAGTTAAGATGATTTAGAAAGTATAGATGATGATGTAGGAATCGACATTGATGAGGAATAATATTTTCTTATGCATATTCATATTTGTATGTTTAATGTGTATGTTTTAATTTCAAGACTTTTCAATCAATATATGACTTTTCTCAACAATGTTCGTTTTCCAATAGTTTCAACTGCATTACTGAAATTATTTAAGTTATGTAATGAACCTCCAACTATAACTGAATTTAAGTTAATAATTATTTAAACTGCAAAGATATGTCTGCTACTATTGCTCGTTCTCATGGCGGTGATTGAGCGGATCCTCCTCCTCCAGATCCCACGCAAGTTCCTACTACCTGTGAGACAAGTAATATACTATAATTAGTCTATCTTTTATAAATAAATGAAAAATTGTTATTATTTTATTCAATTTAATTGTATTTTTTAATTAACATATGCAGCGGCTACCGCAAAAAGAAGAGGTCGGTCTCGATCCAAAAATTTGCAGCAACTCGTCAATGACAATAAAGGTCTGTTGGCTCTACAGTTTGATCTGAAGGAGGGAACCTACAATGCAGTTGGTGATTTTGGGACATTGTTCATGAGACTTATTGGTAACCTTATTGGTCACTGTTGACGCGGTTCTTCGCCAACAGGTAATTAAGAGAAGGAGAGAAAAGGATTAGTGCTAAATGTGAACCGAAATAGATATATGATCTTAGAGGACAAAAGGGGTGACTCAAGACACGGTTTTTAAGTGGTTCGAAGGTTAAAATCCTTCTACTCCACTAGTCAATATTATTGATCTATACTGAGTATTTGGTTACAAAGTATTTCTTACAAGAGATTATTTTTCCCACCCCTATCAACTCCCAGGGTCTCCATATTTATAGGAGAAGGCACCTGGAAGTTGGTAGGGAGGTCATCCTGTGACCTTCTTACTTGTCGTATCAATTCTGTGACATTCATGATTAATTCATAAACCTGACACATAAGTGTGGTCAAATCAATAGGTAAGGAAGTAATGGGCCGCACGGCCCAACCCAGTCGTGGGTGTCTGAACACGCACGTTCCTGCTGCGTGTCTGAGAAGTCAGGGGGATATCAGACACGTGATGCCTGATATATGCACGTTTACCTTACGTGTGTTTACTTCTCAAGGGGTCATAGCTCCATATCCAGCTCGTAACACGAGCTGCATACTGGACCCGACCTTCGACCTTCGGCCTTCAGGGGGCCTGCTCCAGTCTTGGAAAATGGAGGCGAGCCCTTTGGGCTTCCTCGAGCTAACGATAGAAGCTCCGGTGTAATGCCCCGGATTCCCTAATGTGGTTTAGCGGCTGGATTTGTAGGCCGGGAGGGCCATAATTGTTTAATTATACCATTTAATGTGTTTATGCATGTTTATGAGAATTATATTATAATATAATGTTAATTGTATGCATGTCGGTGATATGTTGAGACCACATTATGATGTGGGTTTGTTCAAGCTATTTGACATGAGACGATCGTAGAATATTGATTAGCGGTTTAGTCACAACAGGTGTAAGAGCCGGGGCTTGGGTTGAGTCTCGGGGTGATTTTGATGATTAGAGCATTACCGGGAGATATAGGGTAACGGGTTGTGAATTATTGGTGTTTGAGATTATTGAGAATAGCGGGAATTGGAGAGCGTTAATTATGATTAACGAGATAGGAGGGAAGTACCAGATATGCCCTTGGGAGCCTTTAGAAAGTATTAATTGACCTAGGGGTAAAATGGACATTTCACCCCTAGGATAGATATAACACTTGATGGCTGAAGAAAATAGTGGAAAAAAAACAGAGTGTGCAAAGAGTTCTCCCGTACCTTCTTCTCCTCACTGTTCTTTGTGGTTTTTGAGCCAATTTTGAGGATTCAAGCTTAGGAAGCAAGCCTTGGGAGTTTGGGAGTGTGTTCCACCATTGAAGACCATCATAAGCCAAGCTTTGGGTAAGTTTCTAACCATGGTTTTCTCTGGTTTGCCCTGTTTTGGTTTTGTTTTGCAGCTGAGTTTACTAGGGTGAATTCATGGTTTTGTTGGGGGTTTTGGCTAGGGTTCCCATGCTTGTGATGTTTGGGGTGTGTTAGGATGGTTTTTGGGTTTATTTGGCATCAAGAATAGGATTTGGAAGCTTGGAAATCGGGTTAGAATCGAAGGAGTTGAAGAAGGTCGGTTCAGGGGTGTTTGGGCCTGGAGGTAGCGCTACAGCGCCCACCCTAGGGCGCTATAGCGCTCCTCAGGAGGCTTTCTGGCGCTTGGGAGGTTCTGTGTAGAGCGCTGTGGCGCTAGGGGTTGAGCGCTGTAGCGCTACCCTGCTCCTTCCAAACCCCGTTTTGAGTGTTTTTAAGGGTTTTTGACTTGGGGTTTCAATCCTTAAGGCCCGGGATCGAATCTACTCACCGTGTGGGCATGTTTCGGGGTCCCGAGGGTGGTGCTTAGGTTAAGACCCTATTATTATGGATTCTCATTAATGGAGGTTATAATTGGTTGTGATTAGGTAACCGCTAAGGAACTAAAAGATCGATCGTTCTCAGGGGTCGTCTTTATCATACTTCTCGCTCGAACTTGAGGTAAGAAAACAGTGTGTGAGTACAACTGCACCCTGTATAGGTTTATGACATGCATGGTTTGATATTGAAGCATGTAGGTTGATATATGTGGACGTGGATTGCATATTAAGTGCTAATGAACGCTGAATACCTGTTTATGACACTGACTAGTCATGGACCGACTCTAAAGTCGATGATCACGCATTGAATGGCTCTATGGCATTAATGCGGGACCGACCCTATGGTCGAAGAACTTATAAGCGCTTGCCTGGTCTACGACCAGATGACTATAGCCAAGGTACATGACCCCGGTGACCGTTGTCACATGGCTAAGGGACGTTGTCCATAGCTTCGACTTTAGAGTCGTGAGGAAGGTTACGTTGGTGACTATTCACCTTGCACCTGTCCTGATCAAACTTATGAAAGAATCATTTATCAGTTAAGCCCTGGTGACCCTATCGTCACATGGCTAGAGGGAGCGATGCTCATTATTGTGACTTTTAGCTATTGTCACCTATTTATCGGACTGATAGTCCTGAATGGTTATTATGATCGCTGTTGATATTATATCATGATTTATTGTGTTTACTTGTTGGGCCTTGGCTCATGGGTGCTACGTGGTGCAGGTAAAGGGAAGGAAAAGCTTAACCAGCCCTGAGTGGAGAGCTTAGGCGACGTTGTGTACATACAAGGCCGCTTGACCGCCACGGTCAAGGAGTTCTCAGAGGGACTAGGGGTTTACCCTGTTTTTGCCGCTTAGGCTGGCTGGGATTGTAAATTTGGAACTGTAGCGACTCTTTTGTATTACGAACTACTTGTAAACATTTTGAAAGGCTCATGAGCAGTTTGTTTACTTAATGAAATGTACCCTTTCCTTTTTGCTGGTTTTCTACCTTAACCTGATATTAACACTTAGATCACGTTTTTAACCAAAGGACTCGGGAAGCGGGTCAAATTTCCGGTTCACCGTTCACCGTAACTGTTCTGGGGTAACCAGGGCGTTACATCCGGTCTTAGGGGAGTTAATAAGATAACTACGATTAGTCAGCAGCTCGGCTTGCTAATCAGCCCGCGTGAAAACCAGGGCGTACATCTGCCCCCCAAGCTCCTGCTCGTGGTATACCACGTCGTATATGAGACCACAGTAGGGGCTTTTAGACTTCCCCATGAAGTCTTCGCATTCCACCTTTTATGCAGGCGTCTGATATGTGGAACATCGTGGGTGGTGACGGTACGTCTTACGAGAACCGCATTTAATGGCCTAGCCCATGCCCAGCCGTCGTTTCGTATTTCGAGTGGAGGGCCTCGGATCCCCCATCAGGGCCATCCAACGGCCCTCTATACGTGATACCTTACACATATAAAAAGGGGTGGCCACCCTACGCATGGGCCACCCTTTCATTCGAAAATTTTCAAGCTTCAAGCTCCTCTTCTTCTTCTCTCTATATCTCCAGAAGAACGAAACCCTCGACCTTGCTACTGCCACTTTCAGCGTTCAAGAAGCTTAGGCGCACGGATTTCTCAGAAACTTTGGAAGCTATTACACCGACGAAGCTCTTACCAACGCAACACCTTCGTCTACCTCCCAGCCACACACTGTAAGTTTCCTGACCCTGTGTGTTTTGAAAATATGTTACTGTAGCTTAGGTAAAATTTTTTACTGTAGCCGCATGCAAGGGTTTGCTGGGTTTTGTGGATATGGAGGGTGACATCCTTTTTAGGTTAGGGTATATTTGTTGTAGGAAATCGCTTTAGAGTATGGGTTTCAGGATGCTTTTTCTGGGGAAAATTTCTGGGTAGGAGTTTTGGGAATTTTGGGTGCAAAACTGGGTAGCTTAGGGAACACGCCTCACAAGCGGTTTTGCAATTTTCTGCCTACTGAACCTTTCCCCCCAAGGAAAATTCTATCCTGACCCTCCTGACACACGAATCCCGAGTAATCGGGGATCGGTTGGGAGCACAGACGCGTTTTCATCGAACCGCGTGGTCCCACTCTCCACGGGCTGGGCTTGCTTTTTCCTCATGCTTGGGTCGCCTTTTCTGAGATGTTTTCTTTTGTTCGTTAGGCGAACAGATGGGTCCAAAGAGAAATCTACCACAGAAGAACGTCAGCAGCTCAGCCTCCCAGCAGGACAAAGGGAAGGCGGCGATGCCTAGCTCCCCGATCCCCCGCTTCGGGCCGGCAGTGGAGAAGGAGGTCGAGGTGGCCCCTGATGCCTTCTTTGAGGCGGAAAGGATCGTCTCGAAGATAACCGACCAGGTGAAGATTAACAAAATCTTCCTTTCCCACAACATTGCCCTGGGGAAAGCGTCCGTAGTGGCCCGACCTGCTTCAGAAGGTGAGCGGAGCTGTGCGCCGCTCGACGAGTCGTTCGCGGCCTGGTGTGGTGAACATTTTAAGGCAGGGGCCTTCCTTCCACTGGATCAGTACTTTGCTGATTTCCTTAACTATGTGGGGTTGGCCCCATTTCAGCTCCCCCCCAATTCCTACCGTCTGCTGGCAGGGTTGAGGTATTTGTTCCAGAAGCACGAGTGGGAGGTCCCCACTCCTGCAGACATTTTATATTTCTTCTACCTCAAAGCCAGCCCGGACCAGCGGGGGCGAGGTGACGGGTTCTACTACTTAACCCGGTTTCCCAATACGGCGACGGTTATCGAGCTGCCCAGCCATCCCAATGGCTTTAAGGACCAGTTCTTCATGTCAACTGGTTTCCGGAACTGCGAGCACCACTATTTCAATCGTCCTCGTAAGTTTCTCCCGTCCTTAGCTCGCATTTTAAGTGTTATTTTAGCTCCTCCCGTACCCCATTTTGACTCAGACTAATCCTGCAGCCATCTTCGCGAGGACAGAGAGATCTGTGACCCTCGGGGCCCAATACGAAACACTGGCGGGCTTGCCCCCCAGTGAGAAGGATTATCACGTGCTCGTGACGGACGAGACGATGGTGTTCTGCAAGCTGATTTTTCCAAATCAAACCCTGAACCTAAAAAGGCCTCAGGGGCCGCCCCCAGCTCGGGACACCAGACCTATCACCGTGGAGGAGGTCGCAGGAGATGAAGACGAGGAGGACGAGGTGGCCGAAGTTCCGCTCGTGAGGAACAGGAAGAGGACCTTGGAGGTCGCCCAGAGGATGGGCGAGGAGAGGATCCAATCCGGAGCAGCCGTGGGTCCTTCTGGCCAAGGTAACCCTTACTTGTTTAGGAGTCTAGATAGGGCCATTGCAGACCCCCGGCTGTCTAGGTTCAATCCTAGGCAGCTCGTCCATCGTCACCGAAGCGATCCGGACCTGAACACACTCCTGCTCCCTTGTGTCGACCGGCTCGTGCTGGATCACTAAGAAAGCCGGACTAGGGGTACCGTAGTAGTAGATAACACCCTAGCCTTTAGGTCGATCCTATTTGAGGAGTATGGGACCAACCTACGCACATGGCCATCACTCCAGAGGGGTATCTATGCTCCGGGGCTTAGGCAGTATGTAGAAGAATCTAGTCCTGAGTCAGAACCGGACCCAGAACTTGCGCCAGTTCGGGAAATAATCGTCTTAGGTTCTTCCAGCTCGGGGGGGTAGGGCTCCCTTAGTATTCGCACACTTTTTATATTTAACCCTTTGTCCTTGTCTGTATGATTGCTAACTTGTACTACCCATGTTTTTGTTTTGACAGAAGAGATGTCTCAGCCCGAGGATAGCTTGCGAGGCGCAGTCTTCGGGGGAAACCCCTCGGCCGGGCCAAGACTAAAAAGGCTCCGGGGGTCCGGGAGCGCCGCTGGGGCCTCCGCCAAGTCTCCGGCAAAGGAGAAGGAAAAAACCCCAGCTGCCCAGGACACGGGAGCAATCCTTCCTGCCGCAGGAGCAGGCCAAATGCCTCCACCACCTCCGCGAGCTCCAGCTGCTACTCAGGATGTAGGAACGGAGCTCGGGACTCTGGCCGTGGTGGCCTCCGATGTGCGCATCCCAGTCAACCCTTAGGACCTGGAAAAGATCCCCGAGGCCTTCCGGGGAATAGTGTATGAGTTGGCGAGCTACGCCGTCAACCATATATATAAGTTCACCGAGAAGGAACTTCAGGCCATTGAGACACTGAGCCCGGTTGGGGTGATGGAGTCTTCAATGAGCATTACCCTAAAGGTAAGTTTCCCTGTTTTCTCTGTAAAGCTCTTACCCTTACACTTTGCCCTGTTTTTCATCTAAGGCAATTTTATCTTTCATTTCTCGCAGGGCGTCGTCGCTCTCCACCGGATCATCATCAGGGCCAAGACTCAGCTCGAGGATATGAGAGCTGAGCATCAGGCTTCCCTTCAGGAGGCTAAGGCGACTGAAGATACCTTGGCGACCGCGAAGGCCGAGTTGGAGAAAGCCCTCTCTAAGGTCCAGGAGCTCGAAGCCTCCCTTGCTACCTCGCGGACGGACCTCGAGGTTGCGAAGACTGAGATCCAGGCCGCCCAGGTCGCCCTAGAGGCCGAACGGACCACTTCGGAGTAGTCCATGCAGGATCTGTTCTATCACTATTGGGCTTACAATCCGGAGGCTGACTTCTCCTTCATGTCACCGAGCCTTTGGGTGCGCTTGCTGGTGAAGTTCCAAGCTCGCCTTGAGAAAGAGGCACCACCTTCAGAGACTGGGGAAGCCTCTGGCGCGGCGGAGCAGGGTGAGACAGCGACCTCCAAGGGGCCATCTGACGGAGCTTAGGGTGTTCTTTCCCTGTTGCCTTTGAACATTTTCAAGTATATATATATTTTTTTGTAACCTTTGCATGAGGTGTTTTCACCTCGAGACAATTTGCCTTGATGTTTTTAATTTATGCTCTTTTATGCTTTTAAGCATTTCGGTTATAATTTATTGAAAAACCTAGTTCGCGTTAACTTTAACCCATATTTCGAGCTCTCGAAGGAGAACAACGATCAATAGATTTAAATCAACTTCTAAGTTTTATGACCCGGTTAAAACCAGGAACTTAATTTGAAAACTTAGTTCATGTTAACTTTTATCCATATCTCGAGCTCATTAAGAAGAACAACGATCAATAGATTTAAATCAACTTATAAGTTTTATGACCCGGTTAAAACCAGGAACTTAATTTGAAAACTTAGTTCGTGTTAACTTTTATCCATATCTCGAGCTCTTTAAGAAGAACAATGATCAACAGATTTAAATAAACTTCTAAGTTTTATGACCCGGTTAAAACCAGGAACTTAATTTGAAAACTTAGTTCGTGTTAACTTTTATCCATATCTTGAGCTCTTTAAGAAGAACACCGATCAACAGATTTAAATCAACTTCTAAGTTTTATGACCCGGTTAAAACCAGGATAGGACTTAGTTAGCGTTAACCCTTATCAATATCTCGCATTTTTAAGAAAACAACGGTCAATCGATAAAAATCAACATCTAAGTCATTAAGGAGACCTGGTTATATCCAAGTACCATATGCCCCCCAAGTAATTGGGAAAGGGTCTTTCGTGGTTACTTTAAGATTACACTTGCAAATATGCGTGAAAAGATGATTTTCATTAATACATAAGAAGTGGCCTTCTAGGCCTTACAAGTAAATCATTGGTAATATCTCTTTAAGTGGACGGCGTTCCAAGTTCACGGGACCACCCCTCCATCAAGTCGAGCTAGCTTATAAGTTCCCTCCTTGATGACTTCGATGACCTGGTATGGTCCTTCCCAATTCGGTCCCAAAACTCCGTCTTTGGGATCTTTTCCGGTGAGGAAAACTCTCCTCAGGACCAAGTCGCCTACGCTAAAGGTGAGTTTTTTAACCTTGGTGTTGAAGTAGTGGGCGATTTTCTGCTGATAATGGGCGACCTGGAGTTGCGAATCCTCCCGCCTTTCCTCAACCAGATCGAGGGAATGGCACAAGAGCTCGTGGTTTTGATCTTGGTCGTAAGATTGGACTCTATGCGAAAGAACCTTTATCTCCACGGGGAGGACTGCCTCACTCCCAAAAGTTAAAGAAAAGGGAGTATGACCCGTAGGAGTCCGATGCGAGGTCCGGTATGCCCATAGGACCTGGGGGAGCTGTTCTGGCCAAACCCCCTTTGCTTCATCTAATCTTTTCTTGAGGCTCGCCTTTAAGGTCTTGTTGACAGCTTCGACCTGGCCATTAGCCTGAGGATAGGCTACGGAGGAGAAACTTTTCACAATCCCATGTCTTTCACAGAACTCGGTGAATAGGTCGCTGTCGAACTGAGTGCCATTATCGGAGATGATCTTCTTGGGCAGGCCGAAGCGACAGATGATGCTTTTAACCACGAAGTCAAGCACCTTTTTAGACATGATTGTTGCCAACGGCTCTGCCTCAGCCCACTTGGTAAAGTAGTCGATGGCTACCACGGCGTAACGGACCCCGCTTTTTCCAGTGGGCAGGGCGCCTACTAAGTCTATTCCCCAAACAGCAAACGGCCAAGGGGCCGAGATCATTTTTAGCTCGACTGGAGGAGCTCGGGCAACTGCAGCAAATCACTGGCACTTGTCGCACTTCTTCACGTATGAGATTGAGTCTTTGGACAGAGTCGGCCAGTAATACCCTTGCCTGAGAACCTTTAAGGCCAGGCTCTGCCCCCCGGTGTGGTCTCTGCAGAATCCTTCGTGAAATTCCTGCAGGATGGCCTTTGCCTCACTTGGAAGAACGCACCGGAGGAGAGGTAGGGAATGCCCACGTCGGTACAACACCCCATCGATCAGCGTATATCTCGGAGCTTGATACAAGATTCGCCGTGCGTCGTTACGTCCTTCAGGCAGCTTGCCCTCGACGAGATACTCAAGAATGGGGGTCATCCAGGTCCGCCTAGCGTCAATCATTTCGACCTCCACCTGATCTCCTTCTATACTTGGTTTTTCCAAGAATTCTATCGGCACCAATCCCAAGGTCTCCGTCTCTCCCGTGGTGGCGAGCTTGGCAAGAGCATTTGCATTAGTGTTCTGCTCCCGAGGTATCTATTCGATCGATCCTCGCTCAAATGCGGACAGCTCAGCGTTTACCTTTGCCAGATAGGCATCCATCTTGGGTCCCCGCGCCTGATATTCGCCCAGGACCTGGTTTACCACGAGCTGGGAGTCACTGAAGCACTGGACGGAGCTCGCCTTTAACTCCCTGGCTATCCTCAGGCCGGCCAGCAAAGCTTCGTACTCCGCCTCGTTGTTGGAGGCCTTGAACCCGAACCTTAGCGCTGAGTGGAATCTATGTCCCTCGGGGGATATCAGAATGATTCCGGCCCCGGAGCCGTTCTCGTTGGATGAACCATCTACAAAGATCTTCCACAACGATCGGGGCGAGGTGAGCTGAGATGAGCCCTCTGCTGGATTCTCCTGGAATCCCGTGCATTCTGCCACGAAATCGGCGAGGGCCTGAATTTTTATAGCAGTTCATGGAGTGTAGAAAATCTCGAACTGGCTGAGTTCGACCGCCCATTTTAACAAACGTCCCGATGCTTCAGGATTTTGCAAAACCTGCCTTAGAGGCTGATCGGTCATGACGTGTACTGAGTGGGATTGGAAGTACGGCCTGAGCTTTCGCGAGGCCGTGATTAGGCAGAACGCCAATTTTTCCATCAATGGGTATCGTGATTCTGCCCCGAGAAGTCTCTTGCTGATGTAATAGACTGGCTTCTGAACTTGGACCTCTTCTCGTACCAGTACGACACTAGCTGCATCCTCATTGACAGCTAGGTAGAGGAAAAGAGGCTCGCCTGCCTTGGGCTTGGAAAACACGGGTGGTTCAGCCAGATGCGCCTTCAAGTTGAGGAATGCGCTTTCGCACTCTACTGTCCATTCAAACTTCTTGTTTCCTCGGAGCAGGTTGTAGAAGGGCAAACACTTATCGGTTGACTTGGAAATAAACCGATTCAGTGCTACCACTCTCCCTGTTAAGCCTTGGACATCTTTCCGCGACCTGGGCGAAGGAAGCTCGAGCAGTGACCTGATCTTGTCTGGGTTTGCCTCGATTCCTTGGGTATTGACTATGAGCCCCAGGAATTTTCCTGACGCGACTCCAAAAGTGCATTTCTGGGGATTGAGCCTCATGCTGTATTCTCGTAGTATTTTAAAACATTCCTCCAGGTTGGAAACATGGTTGTCGACAGTCTTTGACTTGACTAACATGTCATCAACGTACACTTCCATGTTTTTTCCGATCTGGTCCGCGAACATTCTGTTTACTAATCTTTGGTAGGTAGCTCCGGCGTTCTTCAGACCGAAAGGCATGACCTTGTAGCAATAGACATTAGTCGGGGTCATGAAGCTGGTGTGTTCCTGGTCCGCCGGATTCATCGCGATCTGATTGTAGCCTGAGTACGCATCCATAAAGGACATTAGCTCGTGCCCCGTCATGGCATCCACCAGCTGATCGATCCTTGGTAATGGAAAACAATCCTTGGGGCAGGCTTTATTCAGGTCGGAGAAGTCAATGCAGGTTCGCCACTTCCCGTTGGGCTTTGGAACTAGCACGAGGTTGGCGACCCAAATTGGAAATTTGGCTTCACGGATAAAGTCACATTTTTTGAGCCGGGCTACTTCTTCTTCTAGGGCTTCAGCCCGGGTTGTTCCTAAACGTCTTTGCTTCTGAGACTTGGCAGGAACGCTTTTATCCAGATGGAGCGTGTGCATGATGACACTCGGGCTAATTCCCACTAGGTCCTCGTGGGACCAGGCAAATACATCTAAGTTAGCCCGCAGAAACGTAGTCAGCTCCGCCTTCCTCTTGCTACAGAGGTTTTTCCCGAGCTTGACCATCCGTGATGGACTTTGTGGATCAAGGTTCACCTCCTCGAGCTCCTCAATAGCCTGGAGCTCGGATCTATCTTCGCCTACTCGGGGGTCAATGTCCTCACTCAAGGCGACATTTTCCCCTTTGGCGCTTTAAGGTTTTTCAATCTCAGGAGCCGCCAAGGGTTCCTGGGATTCCTCTTCACTCAGAATGGCCATAGCCAGCTGCCCGGGTTTAGATTTTCCCTTCATGGAAATGTTGTAGCATTCCCTGGCAGCGAGCTGATCGCCCTGGATCGTGCAGATTCCTGTCAAAGTGGGGAACTTCATGGCGAGGTGTCGGATGGAGGTGATGGCCTCGAAAGCTATGAGCGTAGGCCGGCCCAAAATGGCGTTGTAAGCAGCGGAGCAGTCTATGACCACGAACTTGAGTAGCTTGGAGACTGTCCGAGACTCTTCCCCTAGGGTGATCACCAGCTCGATCGTCCCTATTGCTGCTGATCCTTCTCCCGAAAAACCATACAGCATCATGGAGGTTGCCTTTAGCTCGGCGACGGTCAAACCCATCTTCTCTAAGGTGGACCAGAATAGGAGGTTCACCGAACTCCCGTTGTCTATTAGCACCCTTCTCACTCTCCGGTTGGCGAGCTGGACTGCTACAACCAAGGGATCATTGTGAGGGAACTGGACATGGCCTGCATCTTCCTCCGTAAAAATGATTGGTTGTCTTTCCAATCGCTACTGCTTTGACTGGCGCTGCTCCGGGACGAACTCCACTCTGTTGTGAGTCTTTAGTTCATTCACGTATCTCTTCTGGGCGCCTCTGCTCGTGCCAGCCATGTGTGGTCCTCCATAGATGGTGGATATCTCTCCTCTGACCACTGGAGGAGGAACATCCTGATCTATCCGAGGCCCGGGCTGACTGACTGGGACTTCTGGAGCAGGTCGACTCGCCGGAACCCTGTTCCGTGAGTATTGTGCCAAGGGACCGGCTCGGATGAGAGTCTCGATCTCATCTTTTAGGTGCCTGCAATCGTCGGTATTGTGGCCCACATCGTTATGAAAACGGCAAAACTTGGAAGTGTCTCTCTTTCCTTTGTGGTGCTTCAGTGGCTCCGGCCTCTTCCAGGGGACTTGAGTAGAGTTGGCTAGAAAGATACTCTCCCTGGACTGAGTGAGCTCGGTATACGTCGTGAAAATGGGCTTAAACTTATCTACGGACTTATTCTTCTTTTGGCCGTACTGACTGTTTTCGCCATTGCCCATTCTTTTGCTTCCAACGGGCTGGTTGTTCTATGTGACGTCTGGGGTCGCTGCCACGACCTCCGTCCCTACTCCAGCAGGCTGATCGGGAACCTGGCTGGTTCCCACAGCTGAGGCCTCGACTTCTTCCAAGTTTATCCACTCTTGGGCCCTGTTAAGGAATTTGTTGACCGAGCTGACTCCCTTCCTCTGTATATCCTTCCATAGGTCTCCTCTGACAAGGATTCTGGTTCTCATGGCCATGAGCTTAGAGCTATCATCCGCGTCTCTAGCTCGAGCAGCGACGTTTGCGAATCTGCTCAGGTAGGCCTTCAGAGTCTCACCGGGCTGCTGTCTCACGTTGGCCAGGGAGTCGGCCTGAACACGGGCGGCCTAAGAGGCTCGGAATGCCCTTTTGAAGTCGGCTGAGAAGGCCTTCCAGGAGCTGATTGATTGTTTTTTACTTTGCTTGAACCACTGTCTGGCAGGTCCGGTCAGTGTGGAGGGGAAGATCAAGCATCTCAGCTCCGGGCCAATATTATGGGCCATCATTAGGGTGTTGAACATCCCTAAATGGTCTGAGGGGTCTCCATCCCCATTGAACTTTGTCAGGTGAGGCATACGGAAACCAGACGGGTATACCGTCGCTGCTATGTTGGGGGCGAAGAGTTCCATCTCGTCCCCTGAATCATATTCATCTTTTTCTTTTTCTGATAGAAGTTTCCTCATCAGCTCCTCCATCTGGGTCAGGCGATCGAGGGTTTGGTCCTGGTGTCCTTGGTTATTCTGGGGCTGTTCAACAGCTCCGGATCCATTGTACACATTTGGTGGGTTATTGCCCCTCCTATCTCGAGATAGGTTATTTGGGACATTCCCTCCGTTGCATATTTCGGACAGGACCCCCCCTGAGCGAGCCTGGCCCCCACTTCCAGCTCGGTCTTCTTTGTGAGAGTTGAGGCGATCTCACAGGTCACCTCCCTGGGTGCTCTGGTGACTTTGCGCCGAGCTTAACCGCTGACGCAGGTCTCCCCCAGAGAGATCACTCTGGCGACTGCCAGTCCAGTGGCTCCTGCTGGATAGGCTTGGAGTCCACCTTTGGCGGTGACGACCTGAGCTTTCCCCTGGCGCCCTGCTACGCCGGGAAGGTCCAGTTGATGGCAGGTTTCTCCTACTCCCATAGGCTGGGATGTCCTGGACGGGCCGAGGTGGAGACGGATATCTGATCGGAGATGGAGGATGCTTGACGGGGGAGGCAATCCTAGTTCCATCTGGACGGATCTAGTTTGGTAGGGGCCTTTCGGCCCTGCCAACCTGCTGGTCCCGCGCTGGGCGATCTGGATGAGGCGCCGGACGGTCGTCGGGGACAGGCTGACGTCGCGAGCCCTCCCCGGATCTTCTTCGAGAATTTCCTCGGTTTCCTCTGGGCGTCCTCGAGGACGGCTGAGAGCTAGGAGTTGACGTCCTAACCGAACGACTGTATTGTTGTTGTCTGGTCCTAGGCATTTCCCCGAAGTTTGCATCTCGATGGTGTGATGAAGGGGTGGAGATGGCTGCTGGAAGTCTATCCGACCAGCTGTGCCTGGACCGGTTACCCCGGCGAGACTTAGGAGCCGCACCTTGCCTCTCTCCAACGTTAATGTTGGTTGTGAGAGGGGGTAGTCGGGCCAGGATATCCTTGATTTGCTGGCTAGCCGTTGCTAACTGGCTCCTCAGTTGAGCGTTCTCCATCTCCACCGCAGTATAATAACACGGGTTCGGATTAGGCGGCCGAGGCGCCGAACTACCAGTATCGTCTTGGCCCGCCGGCTGTTTTCCTGGCCGCTGCTGGACTTCAAGAACTTGTTCACCAGGGATGGTGGTATGATGAGCCTCCTGCCCATCATGTTGTTCTGTCTCGTTACCATGCCTGGACCGAGTAGTCACCATAGTTGGATGTTTGCAGCAGCACTAATCGAAATGGCTCTCAATGAAAGCACCAAACTGTTGACGCAGTTCTTCGCCAACAGGTAATTAAGAGAAGGAGAGAAAAGGATTAGTGCTAAATGTGAACCGAAATAGATATATGATCTTAGAGGACAAAAGGGGTGACTCAAGACACGGTTTTTAAGTGGTTCGAAGGTTAAAATCCTTCTACTCCACTAGTCAATATTATTGATCTATACTGAGTATTTGGTTACAAAGTATTTCTTACAAGAGATTATTTTTCCCACCCCTATCAACTCCCAGGGTCTCCATATTTATAGGAGAAGGCACCTGGAAGTTGGTAGGGAGGTCATCCCGTGACCTTCTTACTTGTCGTATCAATTCTGTGACATTCATGATTAATTCCTAAACCTGACACATAAGTGTGGTCAAATCAATAGGTAAGGAAGTAATGGGCCGCACGGCCCAACCCAGTCGTGGGTGTCTGAACACGCACGTTCCTGCTGCGTGTCCGAGAAGTCAGGGGGATATCAGACATGTGATGCCTGATATATGCACGTTTACCTTGCGTGTGTTTACTTCTCAAGGGGTCATAGCTCCATATCCAGCTCGTAACACGAGCTGCATACTGGACCCGACCTTTGACCTTCGGCCTTCAGGGGGCCTGCTCCAGTCTTGGAAAATGGAGGCGAGCCCTTTGGGCTTCCTCGAGCTAACGACAGAAGCTCCGGTCTTAGGGGAGTTCATGAGATAACTACGATTAGTCAGCAGCTCGGCTTGCTAATCAGCCCGCGTGAAAACCAAGGCATACAGTCACCATGTCCCGTTATATTATGACTCATGGCTGAGTGTTCCGGATGAGCACAAGATTAGATTGATGCAAAAGCTTGAGGTAAATTTATCTACTTATTCACATGTAACATTTTTTTTATAATTTAAAAAATCTCACCATTTATTTTGAAGGAATTTTTCATTCTTCCCTGAGCTCTCCTTGAGTGGCGACTGATAGAGACTGGGATTAAGCGAGTGTTTCAGGATCGCTACAAGGATAGAAAAGGTCGCAAGAAAATACACTTCGATGAACATGGAGGGTATGATGATATCGAGACAGCCAGAAAGAATCCACCGGAGGACATGGACAACGAGAGTTGGTAGAAGTTGGTTGACATTTTCACCACTCCACAGTTCACAGCACGCTCAAAGGCAAATGCTACCAACAGAGCAAAACAGAAGTATCCAAGTCTCCATGGATTGACTTCTTATGCTTCTGCTCGATTTAAGAAGGTAAATAAAAATATATAGATAATTTGAAATATTTTTAAGTTATCTTAATAATAATTTCAATATTTAATTGAGATTTTGTTAAATTTTGTTTTCTATAGATGAATCTTCAGACTAAGGAACTGCCCAACATTATTGATATGTTCCATGACATGCACAATCATCCGACATGTGGATGGGCGAACACGAATGCTAAGGATGCATATGTAAGTAATTTTATAAGTTTTGTATATATTATATTATTCAATTATATTATGTATTAATTGTCTTGTTTCTAGACTGCAGGATGCCTTGCAGCAAGAAGTCCAAACACAATCCCAATATCAATCTCAATCTGAATATGAAGCAGGAAGTGCCACTGTCAATGATACACAAGTCGTCTCAAAGGTACTTGGTCAACGCCGTGGCCACAACTGAGGTATTGGACGCAAGTTGAAGGGCACTAGTACCTTTGCCTCAAGCGCTATTGGATCCTCTTCATAATCAGAGGCATCACCGTATTTGTCCACAACAGTTGGCCCTCCAATGATACCACCTGAGGCTTTTCAGTCCATGATTCAATACTTCAGTCAAGCCTTTGTGACCCAGAACAACAACTTCTGGCAAATGCAATAATTTTTGTAAGCAACAAATCCGAACATCCAAGCTCCACAATTTCAGCCTGTCAACTTGGACACGAATATGATATAGTCTATGATGGAAAGCTTTCAACCACAACAGCCGCAACCACCACAGCCACCACAACAGCAACCACCACAGCCACAACCAGAACCACCACAACAGCCCCACGATAATGACTTTGGAATTGATTTTTATGACATTTATTTTTATTATAATACTATTTTAAACTTATTAATATTTTATGCTGTTGTTTTTTATTTTGGAGACAATACTACTTATGTTTTGTTATCTTACATTTTGGAGACTATGGATATTGTTAAATTGATTTTATTATTTAATTAAATAAGTTGGTTTTATTTATTTATTTAATTAATATTTAATATTTTATTAATTAAAATTTAATCAATATAATTCCTTATTTTTTAAAAAAATTTTATACCTTCGGCGATGACATACATGTCGTCGCCGTAGGGTGCACGCTGAACCCGAAAATCTGAGTTTTCGCGACACTACGGAGACGACATGGCGTTGCTGAAGGCATATAAACCCACACACTCTTCAGCAATGATAAATCGTCACTATAGGATGGGCAGTCGACGGAGCTTAAAACATGTGTTCATACGCACACGTCAGGCAATGCGTCGTGTGCCTATAGGCGATGCATTGCCTGCTATGACTTTTGAGCCGTTTTGCATCTAGGCGATGCAACGCCTCCCCCTCTGACTTGTGACCCTTCCAAAGGGCCTAAAGTTGCTCCAAATGCTACCAAATTTTTGGGGATCCTGAGATACCTCTATGTATCACTTTGGACCAAAAACACAATTTTTAAGTGCCTACAATTTAAAACTGAAATTTCACATCTTCATTACGTGAAATTCACTAAGTGTTTTATACCTAGCTTGTATAACAGCACTTATCATTTGTATTTATCCAATCATAACCGTAGCCACAACAAGCAGGAGGATGGAAAAAAGAGTAGAAAGGGAAGGCATGAATAGCCCCATATTTTATTCCTCTACCTATTAAAACAGGAAAAATAAAGAATGTTTTGTTGGGTAAAATGGTCATATATGTAAACCAATAAGAAAAAGGGCCTTATATAAAGAAAAAAGTTGTTAAAATTTGTTATATGATTAATAGCAAATGTTATATGTAAGTTAGAATGAGGAAAACACATAAATGTGAAGATATAAGAGTCAGTGAGGCGGTGCACCGAGAGAGAGAGATGGGCCTACTGCCATTACACCATACCTCTTATGCTACTTTATTCTTATATTAATTATGCATAATTAAGTACTTTAGAACATTAGTAGATATTTGATTTATGCTATGTTTAATTTTGGTATATTTTAATCTATATTGGGTACATCTTTAATTTATTTTACTATATTGATTTGTTAAAAATTTTTTGATTGATTTTTAGTAATTTTTTAGTTTATTTTAGGTATATGTATAGTTATTTAGTAATATTTTTCATGTTTTTGTTTTCACAATTTAACATGCATTGGTTGACATCTAGTTGATTTTGAAGTATTTTAGTGTTTTTTTTATGTAGTTTTTGTTTAAGTTTACTTTAGGTAGATTATTAGTATACTTTTTGAGTAATTTGGAAATATATATCTCTTATGTTTTTTGTTACTATCGTGTTAGTTGATTTTGAACATATGTTTAGTTTTTTCTTAGGTTTATTTTGGGTACTTTTTGGCACATTTTAATACACAGTATATTTAACTTTTTTCTATGTATACGTTGAGTTGATTTTTAATTTTTTGTTGAAATAAACTGTGTTTTTTATTATTAATTTGCAGTTGGTTTTTAGTTATTTATTTTAGTTTTTATATTTAGTTGTTCTTATTATATTTTAAGTATATTTTTAGCATATTTTAGTATGTAGTTGATTATATATTTGGTTTATTTTCAATATATGTTGCGGTATATCTTTAGTTTATTTTTGGGTATTTTGGCTAAACATATTTTTAATTTTTATTATTGTGTGGGTTAATTTTCAGTGCTTTTTTCATTGTTGATTTTTAGTTTATTTTAGGTATATGTATAGTTGTTTTGATGTATACTTTAGATTGTGTTAACTGCCTTTTTCACTATCAACCTAATCTAAGAACTTGACAAAAAATAGAATAAAATAACATAGGTTTTACGTAGTTCATGCTATAAAAGAGTCCTAGTCCACAAGTCTTTGATATTAGTGATTTTAAAGCTTGTTTGAGCAAGCTACAATGGAGTCTCAGGCGGCGTATATATTGCTTTGAGTTTACAATGCTTAACTAGTCAAAGTTATGAACCCTTTACAAAGAGATACCCTTGACCATTTATAGGCTTTTGGGTCATTAATGTCCTTAATGAACAATTCATATAACATTCACTATTATTTGGGGAGTAAGATGCTTATTAATTACATATGGATGCACTAATAAAGGCCATGGCCTAGGAAGATTGCACGGGGCCCATTTTCAGAAAGCTACCCACAAACTTTACGGGAAACACAAATTTGATTGTGTCAGGATACGATTGCACGCTCACACATGTCAGGCAGCGTTGTGGGAAATGTCGATTCTCGAGTGTACGGACTCATCACCACTACTCGAGGCTCTCCAAAAGTTAGTAGATGATCGTCTAGTGGGCCACAATTGCAGCAATTGACACCTGGCAACTACCCCAGGTTCGAGGGAAAGGATCCTAGACCTGAGGGATTGGTGAATAAAGAAAGTGAGAGGACCACATAAACGGTCCTCGAGATGTCGCCTCATTTGGAGACATCCGTGCCTCAAGGACGAACCTCGAGGAGTGGCCTCACTTGGAGACATCCACGTCTGGGAAATAGACATGAGATGTAGCCTCGCATGGAGACATCCACACTTCGAGAATAGACCTCAGGGCGTGGCATCACTTGGAGACATCCATGTCTGGCGGACCACGACACTCGGAGGGGTTTTACACTCCGCAGAGCTCTATGCGAGCTGTACGAAACCTCACTAGCGCTCGAGGAGCTTAATTACTACTCTAATGACTACCACATATCCAGTGGTAAAAATACAGACAACATTAGCCCCACAAGTCTTCGCTTGTCCTCGAACAACAAAGACTTAGACTGAGAGGAGTAATTTGGAAGGTCTTCGGGAAGAGACGGTTGGGCTCTTCATAACGTCACGATCTTAAGAAGGTAGTGCCACATGTCAACTCCCTATTGTTGGGCCCATCAATCAGTGCCATTAATGTGGGGTCCACTCCACAACCCAAACAACTAATCCATACCCTAGATGTCCTTTTGCCCCATACCCGAGGCATCCTTTTCCCATGATAATGATCACGATCCACGCCTCTTGGAATCTGACCTTGAATTACTCTCGAATGCCTATGTCGTAGGTAATCAATAGTTGGGGTGGAGTTGCTTCCACCCCAAGTGATAAGTTCAATTTCGATCATATATTTTTAATTTATTTAGGCTTAGAAATTGTTAGTTTTTAGTTATTTTAATGATTTTAATTTTGTTTTTGGTATTTTGTGAGTTTTGGTTTAAAAAGAATTTTAAGAGTAAAAATACACATTTATTAATATAAAAATAAATTAAGTTTGAATCAATATTTCTGACTTTAATTAAATATATATTTTTATTTGGAATTTTGATTTGATTTATTTGGTTTTATAGGAAATTGTGTATTTTTATGAATAAAATAAAGTATTGAAATCTGAACTAGAGTCTGACACAAAGCTGGAGCTGAAACTTCATGATCGATTTTGAGACTGTTCTAGCCATATTTTGAAAATTCTTCAAGAAAGAGAAGTTGTAGATATTTTTCTAAGCTTTCCAAAACGTATTGAATCATCCAAATTGAAGTTATATCGAGGGAGATATAGCCAAAATATAATTAGCTGCGTGGGAAAAATCAATTTCTTGAGGAATATGAAAATATCAAATTCAAACTCCAATTTTGCAACCAATAAGTAGATATTTTTACTCCAAATTTGAAAATTAGAGAAATCCCAATAATATTAAAAGAAAATTAATATCTATTACGTTTAGTTTAAGTTTAAAATTTTAAATTTTATTTTGATTAGTTTGAGTTAGTATGAGACTATTATAAATAGATGTCTCTCTCTATTTGAAAACACTCTCTCTATTCTCTCTTTTAGAGAGAGACATTCTCTTCTACTCTTTTTCTTTTAGCAATTTTAGTTTTTATTTATTGTTGTGCTTATTGTTAAGGGTGATTTCAAAGCCCTAAATATGATTTCTTGGTTTTAATAATTTTCATTAATCTTTTATTCCCCTGTATTAAATTGCTTCTATTTTTCTAATTGAATGTTATGAATCTTGTGAGATCTTGTTAGGTGGCCAACTAATTAGGGTTTTTCATTATTCTACTATCATCTTAGGATTTCTATTCACCTAATAGTTTAAGATTCTAAGTAGAGTGATAAATTGCAATTAGAGTATTGTGACGAGTATTTTGATTGTGATGAAAAAAAGAACATAGGTTAAATGAATTGCATGCTTAATGAATTTGTTGCCTAGATTAACCTTTTTACACAAAGTGTAATGCTTTTACTAGGTTAAATAGATCGCATGCTTAATGAGTTTATTGTTGGGTAAAAAAGGTTAATTAAGAGCGCTTAGCTATAATTAATTATAATAGGGAAACTGGGATAATTGATTGCTAAAGTATTATGTGCGAGGTTAATAGTTTAATTGGGAATATAGATCAATGCTATTATTGAAATCACTGAATGAGTATTTAGTTGTAACGCCTTCCTAATTCAGGACCGTTACACTGTGTACATAAAATTGTGTCAGACCTGCTAATCATGTCATTTGGCTTAAAACGTGTAACTAAGGTTAGTGACAAGGGTTAGGGCTAAAAATTTTGGTCAAGAACCATTGACTTTTATTCCAAAAGTGTTACATAACATGGGATCCCAAAATATTACAATTGTTAAAAAGAGTAAACACATAACAAAAGTTACATCAGCCGGCCTAAGCAGCAAAATAGGGCTGTAACCCTAGTTCCTCTGAGATAACCCCGATCGTGATGATCGAGCAGCCGCATATGTACCACCGCCACCGAAGCTCTCTAACTCATGGCTGGTCAAGCTTTCTCTTTTCCTTTACCTACACCACAAAGCACCCATGATCCGAGGCTCAGCAAGAAAACAGAACGTATAATAACAGAAAATATAACTGTAAATAACCATTCAACCATAATCAACAACATTAATTCATAGCCAATGCCATTTAGTTCAAACACATGATCATTGGATCGACCTGGGCTGTTTCCCTATTCAGTTGGCTTTTAAGCCAACTCTTGGGCCTATGCCCTAGCTACTTGACCATAGAGTCACCTGGGGCCTCGCCCTTAGCTCTGTCTCACTAGCCATAGAGCTAGCCCAACCCCCTTGGTTCATCTTCGACCTTAGAGTCGATCAACGTAATAGTACGTTGCTGATTTAGGCCAATGCCTTGTGACCAGCGCACAATGCACTATTGCCGTCCTTGACTCATAAGTCAAGCCCTGATCCAGGATTACATACCTTACTTATAAGAAACATATGTGGATAGGCACATCCCAACAAATTAACCACATATTCATGCTAATCATATAATCCCATTGGATAACTATTTTCATATTACTAAGCATATTCATATAACGGGGCCACATGCCCTAACCATAGAATTCACGTAACAGATATCAGCACTTAGACATCTAACAACAAGCATTTAAAACAATAACCTAACATAACCAATCTTGGGGCCCAAGCCCTAATCATATTAATATACAACAGACGGGCCAAGCCCTAATCACATACAATACGTTCTGGGTGCAGTTTTCTTACCTTAGGTCCAAGCAAGCGTAAATAAGAACGACCCTCGAGCACAATCCCATGTCCGAGCCCTTAGCGATACCCTAAGTCACAACCATGAAATAGGATTATATTAATATCGAGTGATCAAAGGCTTCCAGACCAAGTCCTAGCCTCCGGGACCTCGGGTTCCACCAAACCGGGTAGTGGAAACAATCCTGAGCCCCTAAGGTTGAGTTCTCGTGCTCAAAATCTTCTAGGGGTTCAAAAACCACTTAAGAGCCATGACCCTATGCCCCTATGCCACGGCCTGCCTCCAACGAGAGGCCCAGCCTCCCCGACTAGCAAACACGCACTGTAGCCCAGCCATAGTGGTGCCGCGACCCGCCCTCATCCTTGGCTCCCATCTGTTCTAGAGAGCCGCGGCACACCAAGAACAGAGCCGCGACCCGAACCTTCGAACCTAGAAAAACATCCATTTTTAGCAACCAAATTCAATCCCAACCATACCAATTTCCACCCCAAAACATAATTCAACCAAAGCAACAGCTCTACTAAACTCCCAGCAACAAAACCCAACATAAAACTAGTCCCAAAACTCATTAAATCCTTACTTCAATCTTGAACTTCAAAGGCTCAAAAACACATAAAAACCAGCCATGAAAACTCATAAGTTAAATGCTAGAAATAAAATTCAAGGCTTACCTCTTATGAAGATTAAATCCCTCAAGACTTAAGCTTCAACTCATGTGATCCTAGACCAAATTCTCCATTATTTCTAGCCCAATTCCTCCTTTGCTTCAATGGTTAACTTGGAGAGTGTTTAGAGAGAACAAGAGTGAGAGAGAGAGGAAGGTCAGTTTAGGCAGAGTTCTAAGTGTTTCTAACTTTTGTCTTTTGTCCCTTAAGTGACTAAGTTATTCCCAAGGCTCGGGGTACCAAAAACGTCCCCGAGGGCAAAACTGGTAAATTTCCCCAATGTTCCCTCCTAAACTCTCTAACTTCAAATATATCTCCAATTATTTATTTTCATAACCCGATAACCTGATTAATTATCCAATACCCAAAATACCCCTTGACTCACCCCGAGTCGGGTATTGGGTCTCGTTGTGACTTTCCCGCTAACTTGCTCCCTAGGATTTCCTTGTGCCGAATAGTTCAAATAAACCCACATAATAATGTGGTCTCTCACATATATCACATATATGCACACAGATACCCGCAACAGGCCAATTACCAAAGTCATCCTTCTAATAAGAAGTGGCCCACATGCATATTTAATATCCCTAAATATGTGCATTTAATCATATTATCACATAATTCACATATTTACAACTAATATAGCAATTAAACACATATTTCCACATATTGCCATCCCAGCCCCCTAATCAAGTCCCTAAGCCTTATTAGGTAATTTTGAGACGTTACAACTATCCCCTCATTATAGAAATTTTGTCCTCGAAATTTTACCTGAATAGCTTGGGAAAATGAACTTGCATATCTACCTCCAGCTCCTAGGTCGCTTCATCGACCCTACTGTTCCTCCATAATACCTTAACCAAAGGTATAGTCTTGTTCCTCAGGACCTTGTCCGTCCTATCAAGAATCTAGACTGGTTGTTCTTCATAAGACAAGTCTGCCTCCAATTCCAAATCCTCATAACTCAGTACATGAGTTCCATCTGACACATACTTCCTCAACATGGAAATATGGAATACATTATGCACACTAGACAGTGCAGGGGGTAAGGCCAACCTGTAGGCCACCTGCCCGATCCTCTCCAGGATCTCAAACGGTCCCACGAACCTAGGGCTCAACTTTCCCTTCTTCCCGAACCTCTTCACTCCTTTCAGAGGTGAAACCCTAAGGAAGACATAGTCTCCCACCTGGAACTCTACGTTCCTCCGCCTCAGGTCAGAATAGCTCTTCTGCCTACTTTGAGAAGCGAGCATCAGAGCTCTAATCTTCTCGATAGCCTCAGTGGTCCTCTGGACTACATCCAGACCTAGATATTTCCTCTCACCCATCTCATCCCAATGAATGGATGATCTGAACTTCCTACCATATAGCATCTCATAAGGTGCCACTCCGATGGTAGACTAATAACTGTTGTTATAAGAAAATTCTATCAGAGGCAAATACTTATTCCAGGACCCTTTAAGTCCAACACACACGCTCTCAGCATGTCCTCCAATATCTGAATAGTCCTCTCAGACTGACCATCAATCTGAGGATGATAAGTTGTGCTAAACTTCAGCTGTGTACCCATCGCCCCCTATAAACTCCCCTAAAATTTGGAAGTAAAGATAGGGTCCCATGAAGGTGAACTATCTCTCTCACATATAGATCTACATATTGGTCAACTGTTTAATTCGTCCTCACTAGTAGAAAATGAGCTGACTTCGTGTATCGATCCACATTGACCCAAATAGAATCGTGCTGGCCCACTATCCTGGGCAAGCCTACCACGAAATCCATCGTGTTATCTTCCAACTTCCACTCTAGGATATCCAGAGGCTATAATAGTCTTGCCGGCCTCTGATGCTCAGCCTTGACCTGCTGACAGGTCAGGCACCTCGCTACATACTCAGTCACATCCCTCTTTATTTCAGGCCACAAATATAATTGTAATGCCCCGAATTCTCCGATGTGGTTTAATGGTGGGATTAGTAGGCCGGGAGGGTCATACTTATTTAATTATGCCATTAAATGATATTATGCATGTATATGTGAATTATATTATAATATGATGTTAAATGCATGCATGTGGGTCCACATTTTTAATTACAGGGGTGTGATGGTAATTTGGCCTGTTGAGGGTATAATTGTATATTTGTATGCATGTCGGTGATATATGTTGAGACCACATTATAATGTGGGTTTGTTCGAGCTATTCGGCATGAGACAATCTTGGAATATTGATTAGCGGTTTAGTCACAACAGGTTTAAGTGCGGGGCTCGGGTTGAGTCTCAGGGTGGTTTTAATGATTAAAGCATTACTGGGTATTAGAGGGTAACGGGATATGAATTATTGGTGTTTGAGATTATCGAGAATATCGGGAATTGGAGAGTGTTAATTATGATTAACGAGATAGGAGGAAAATGCCAATTTTGCCCTTGGGAGCCTTTAGAAACTTTAAATTGACCTAGGGGTAAAATGGACATTTCACCCCTAGGATAGATATAACCATTGGTGGCTGAAGAAGAGAGCAAAAACAGAGCAAGTTTCAAAGTTTCTCCCGTACCTTCTTTTCTTCACCTTTCTCTGTGATTTTTGAACCAATCTTGAGGATTCAAGCTTGGGAAGCAAGCCTTGGGAGTTTAGGAGTGTGTTCCCCTATTGAAGAGCATCATAAGCTAAGCTTTGGGTAAGTTTCTAACCATAGAATTCTCTGGTTTGCTGATAACTCTACAAAATAGAGTTATTTTACCACTTTTTATGTGCTAATTGTTGCTTAATTCTTGAGTTTTTAATTGATTTATTAAGTTTTTAAGTAATTTTTAAGTTATTAGTCTTGTTTTGATTTTATATATTTTTGTGTGTTTTTATAGTTATTTTGTTGTAAAATGTTGTAGTTAATTATTTGAATTATTATTGTTAAGTTAGTGAAAAAAATGTTGTATTATTGAACTCAAATATAAAATATAAATTAAGTTATAATTAATATTTTCAAAGAATTAAATTGATTTATTTTATAGTTGAAAATATTGTATTATGATTTATTTTATATTTATTTTGTAGGGAATTTTTGCTCTTGAAAAAGCAAGAAAAATAAAGGAAAATTTGACATTTTTAAGGAAAAGAAAGAAGGAAAATGGCATTTTTAAATGCCATGGATCAAGTTGCAAAGGCCCACCTGCCCAGGCCCAAGTAGGAAGCCCATGCCCATTCCTTCATCAACTTGGCCCATGAAGCACTTCCTTCAATCAACCTCCTCCTGCCTCACGTTCAAGCTTCCTGATGCACCAGCCAAATGCCAGCATCAACTCTTTCCAGCCATGCACCTTGAGCAATCAAACCACCAAGGCCCATGAAGGCCCAGCCCGCCTGCCTCCTGCTCCCACCGTTTCAACACCAGTCCAAGACTGCCAGCAGCCTCCAATAGCCACCTCCCCATGCATGCCTCAAATTCTTGAGCCCATCAATGTTCCCTTGTCTCATTTTCTCTAAAAATACCACATTTTTACCCCACTTTCTACACTTTTTACCCCAAAACATAATTATTACACCCTATAATTTATCCCTATTTGCCATATTATAATTAATTCAATTAATTTAATCAATTTAATTAATTTGAATTGATTATTTTATTCATCATTTTTGGCTATAAATAAGGGATTTGATGTCATTTTTTGGGGGGGAGGTTACTCTACACAAAGTTTCTACACATTCAAAACCTCTCAACTCTCTTCATCTTCTTCTTCTTTTTAGTTATTTTCTATGTATTTTTAGATGAAATATTTGGGGGTTTCTCCTCCAAATTTTCCTATTTATGTTTGTAATTTTTAGTGTGTATTTGCTATTCTAGTTATGAGTTTCTAATCTTTTTAAGATTATTAAGGTGATGATGAAATAATTTGTAACTAGATAGTGTTTATTTTGTATATTGATTTCTCATTTTGTGCAACAAAGTTTATAGATTTTTCTTGTTCAAATATATTCTTTCATCTTAAATATCATGTATTTTGGATTGTTAGCACATATTTACACTTTGTTCTTCATTAGTGCAAAACCATAATATTCTTTGTGTAAGATGTGTCATTAAATTGTACACATCCATGCTTAGAACAAAAATATTATGTTTTGCCTTATACATAATGTTCATTGATTTATTTGTTATTTCATTAGATTGATTTACACTAAATGCTTTGAAATTATAATTTTGAAAAGTGAAGAAAAATCTTATCTTTTTAAGAAGTAATTTGTGCTTAAAATTATAAATCTATTTGGAAAATGATAGCTTGATTTATTTTAACTATCACTAAAACTTGAGAATCAATATACTTATAAATATTATTGAACTTATATTTTGTGGATTCTATTATCTTAATAATCTTATTTTACTATCTTAATTTTTACTTTTAATTTATATTTATATATATTGCATTTCATTTTTATATTATTGTATTTTATTGTATTTTCATTATTAAAAAATCTCATCAATCTTTGGAACTAGGTTAGAATTTATTAATTTTGGTTTAAAATAGTTTTCTTTTCGATTTTAGACAACTCCTTTGGGTTCGATCTCGTGCTTACACGAACACTATATTCCATATACGATTCGTGCGCTTGCGATATATAAATTTTTAAACATACCCGTTTTGGGTCCATCATTTGCCCTGTTTTGGTTTTGTTTTGCAGCTGAGATTTCTAGGGTGAATACTTGATTTTGTTGGGAGTTTTGGCTAGGGTTCCTATGCTTGTGATGTTTGGGATGTGTTAGGATGGTTTTTGGGTTCATTTGGCATTAAGAATGGGATTTGGAAGCTTGGGAATCAGGTAGGAATCGAAGGAGATGAAGAAGGTCGGTTCAGGGGAGTTTTGGTCTGGAGGTAGCGCTATAGCGCCCACCCTAGGGTGCTACAGCGCTCCTCAGGAGGTAGATGGGCATGTTGGGGGTTCTGAGTATAGTGCTGGGGCGCTAGGGGTTGAGCACTGTAGCACTACCCTGTTCTTTCAAAGTCCTGTTTTGAGTGTTTTTAAGGGTTTTTGACTTGGGGTTTCAATCCTTAAGGCCCGGGATCGAATCTACTCACCGTGTGGGCATGTTTCGAGGTCCCGAGAGTGGTGCTTAGGTTAAGACCCTATTCATGTGGATTCTCATTAATGGAGGTTATAATTGGTTGTGAATAGGTAACCGCTAAGGAACTAAAAGATCGATCGTTCTCAGGGGTCGTCCTTATTATACTTCTCGCTCGAACCTGAGGTAAGAAAACTGCACCCTGTGTATATATGACATGCGTGATTATTATTGAGGCATGTTGATTGGTAAATGTGGACATGGATTTCCTATTTAATGCTAGCGAATGTTGATTACTTGTATATGTACTGACTAGTCAGGGACACTGACCTAATGAGTCAGAAATGGCATAGCATCATGAACGCCGAGCCAAATGAAGATTAGATCTAATCGATATCAGTGTTGAATGGCTCTAAGGCATTAACGCTGGACCGACCCTAAGGTCGATGAACTTATAAGCGCTTGTCTAGTCTAAGACTAGTTATTCAGAGCCAGGGCATATGGCCCTGGTGACTGTTTGTCACATGGCTAGGGAACGTTGTTCCAGGGTTATGACTCTAAGGTCATGAGGAAGGTTATGTTGGTGACTATTCACCATACACCTATCCTGTTCAAACTTATGAAAGGTTCACTTAACAGTTAAGCCCGAGTGACCCTATCATCACATGGCTATAGGGGGCTGTACCCGCTTTTGTGACTTTTGCGACTGTCACCTATTTGTTTGGACTGATGGTCCTGAATGATTATTACGATCATTGTTGATATTTTATCATGCTTTATTGTGTTTTCTTGCTGGGCCTTGGCTCATGGGTGCTATGTGGTGCAGGTAAAGGGAAAGAAAAGCTCACCCAACCTTTAGTGGAGAGCTTAGGTGGTGATGTGTACATATGCGGCCGCTTGACCACCACGGCCAAGGCGTTCTCAGAGGAACTAGGGGGTTCACCCTATTTTGCCGCTTAGGTCGGCGGGATTGTAAATTTGAAACAGTAATGACCATTTTGTACTGAGAACAACTTGTAAATGTTTTGATTAGCTTTGCAGAGTAGTTTGTAATGAAAAGTATCCATTCCTTTTTATTAGTTTTCCACCTTAACCTGTTAATCACATTTAGAGCACGTTTTTAACCAAAGGACTCGGGTAGCGGGTCAAATTTTCGGTTCACCGATCACCGTAACTTTTCTGGGGTAACCAGGGCGTTACAATAATACTCTCAGGTCCTGGTACATATTCATGGTGCCTGGATGAAGAGAATACGGGGTGGTATGAGATTCATCCAGAATCTCTCGTCTAATCTCGGTGTCCATTGGAACACAAATCTGACCTTTATACCTCAGTAAACCAATACTCGACACCGAATAGTCCTTAGCTGCTCCAGCTAGGATGTCCTCTCAAACCTGCCCCAGCTGTGGATCATCTAACTGTCTCTGCTTGATTCTCTTCAAGAGAGTAGACTGTAAAGTGATATTGGCAAACCGACCCACCACTAACTCTATCCCCGCTCAAGTCATCTCATCAACCAACTTCCTCGATATCTGTCCGACACTATATAACTGTCCCGACCCCATCTGGCTCAAGGCATCTGCTACCATGCTGGCCTTCCCAGGGTGATAGAGGATCTCACAATCATAATCCTTTACTATCTCCAACCAACGTCTCTTCCTCATGTTCAGATCCTTCTGAGTGAAAAAGTACTTCAGGCTCTTGTGAATAGTGTATATCTCACACTTCTCACCATATAGGTAGTGCCGCCACACCTTCAGTGCAAAAACAACTGTTGCTAGCTCTAAATCATGTGTGGGGTATCTATGCTCATAATCCTTCAACTGACGTGATGCATAGGCAATCACCTTCCCAGTCTGCATAAGTACACAACCTAGACCCTGCCTCGAAGCATCACAGTAAACCACAAACTTATCTTGATTTGTAGGAAGACTCAAATTGGTGCGGTAATCAGACTCTCCTTGAGCTTCTGAAAACTGTCTTCACACTTATCTGAGCAAAAAAATATTTGATTCTTGCGTGTCAAATCTATTAATGATGATGCAACCTTGGAAAACCCTTCCACAAAGCACCTGTAATAACCTGCCAAACCCAAGAAACTCCTAATCTCTGAAGCGTTCTTCGGTCTTGGCCAATCCCTGACCGCTTCAATCTTCGCTGGATCCACCTTAACACCATCTTTATTGACTATGTGACCCAAGAAGGTCACTTGTACCAAAACACACACTTCTTAAACTTCGCATACAACCTGTGCTATCTCAACCTCTGTAATACCAACCTAAGGTGATGCTCATGCCCTGTCTCCTTCCGAGAGTATATCAATATATCGTCGATGAAGACGATCACAAACTGATCAAGGTAATCATTGAACACTCTATTCATCAGATCCATAAATGCTGCCAGGGCATTAGTTAATCCAAATGAGACCACCAAAAACTCATAATGCCCATACCTGGTGCGAAAAGCCGCCTTCGGTATATCTTCCTCCTTGATCCTCAGGTGGTGATAACTAGATCAAAGATCCATCTTAGAGAATACCGTTCTACCCTATAACTGGTCAAACAGATTATCAATCCTTGGCAGAGGATATCTGTTCTTGATAGTCAACTTATTCAGTTCCCTGTAATCGATACACATCCTACACATCCTCAGAGATCCGTCCTTCTTCTTCACAAAGAGAACTGGTGCGCCCCATGGCGAGAAAATGGGCCTGATAAAACCTAAGTCCAGTAACTACTGTAATTGAACCTTCAGTTCCTTTAGCTCCGCTAGAGCCATTCTGTACGGTGCCCTAGACACTGGCTCTATCCCTAGTGCCAATTCAATCACAAACTCAATCTCCCTATGTGAAAGTAACCCTGACAAGTCCTCTGGAAACACATCCAGAAACTCACAGACTAACCGAGTCTTTTCTGGTCCCATTAGCAAGACCTGAGTGGTATCCACCATACTAGCTAAGAACCCTATGCATCCTCCCTGCAACAGGTCTCTAACTCTAAGTACTATATCATAGGTATACGGGGTCCATGCATAGTGCCAACAAAAACAAAGGGGTCCTCACCCTCTGGCTCAAAAGTTACCATCTTGTTCTTACAGTCTATCGATGCCCCATACTTCTCTAGCCAATCCATACCAAGAATTATGTCGAAATCAGTCATCTCTAACTCCACCAAGTCAACTGACAACTCCCTGCCATCCACTGTAACTGGTAGTGACCTAATCCATATCTTGGATACCACTAACTCCCCAGTAGGCAATACCGTACCAAACCCCACAGAAAAGAAATCACAAGGTCTACATAACCCATCTATAATCCTACTAGCAACAAAGGAGTGCGTAGCACCTGAATCAATAAGAACACTGTAAAAGGTTCCAGCACAAGAGAGCTAACCTGTAACTACCGAGGGACTATCCTCAGCTTCTGTCTGGGTCAAGGTGAACACCCGAGCTGGCGTCAGGCTGTCCATTTTGTTCGGCTCCTCCTTTCTGGCTCTCGGGCAATCCTTCTTCAGGTGCCCCGTACTATCAAAAACAAAACAGGCCTTTGCCCGACATTCCCCAACATGGCACCTCTTGCACCTAGGACACTCTGGAAATGCCCTCCATGTCTCACTGCCACTCTTGCGGCCCATTTGTATTCCCCGTGGCCTCCTACCTGGCCCTGGAACTGAAACTGTGTTTGGGGTCTTCCTTTTTTGATCACTGGGGCCTCCGTCCATACCAAAACCTGGAAATGGAAGTCCCGACCTCCTAGAATCCCTTATGGCTACATTATCACGCTAGATCTTCTTCTTAGCGCTCTCAGCTGTAAGCACCTTCGCCACAACCTGTGCATAAGTAGTCACTCCTGGCACAGTAGTAATGCGAACATCCTGGGCTATCATAGGCTGTAGCCCCTGCAAAAATCTCTCTCTTCTCGTCCCATCAGCGGGCACTAGATCCCCAGAAAAATTTACCAATCTGTCAAATTTCAGGGCATAATCAGTCACTGAAATGTTACCCTGAAGTGACCTGCTGAACTCCTTAGCCTTTGCAGCCTTAACTGCATCATTTTAGTATTTCTCGTTGAACAAGTTCTGAATTCTTCCCACTCCATGGTGGCAACTACCCTAGTCTGGGATACCACCTCCCACCATATTCGGGCATCCCCCCGAAACATATAAGTGGCATAGGCCACTCTCTCACTACCACCTATCCTCATAAAGTCTAGGATAGTGGTTATCATAGTCATCCACTGCTCAACCTTCAGTGGATCAGAACTACCCTCATAAACTGTAGGGTGTTGCTTCTTGAATCTCTCATATAGGGGTTCCTACATATCTCCCCCTGTATGGGGCTGTGCAACTGCCGATACCTCAAGTTGTATCACTGCTGGTACTGCGACCTGTAGGTTCCCTGCTAGAACCTGTTGCAAACTCAAGAGGCGTATATCTTCTTCCTGCCTCTCTAACTTGGCTTGCATATCAACAAGCACTTAGCGCTAGCTCTCTGGAGCTGGCGGTGGGGCCTGACCTTGATCATTCCCTCCACTGGCCTGTAACCCTTGGCCAACCAGTCTCTCTGACCTTCGAGGGTTCATTTTGACACTCAATTCACCTTACAGAGATCACATCGACCATTAGGTAAGTCATAACTATACCACTTGCCGCCTGACGGTCCAAGATCATCAGATAATATACATATATAATGCTAATAAGCATGCCATCACACAATATACATATTCATTCATAGTGCTAATAAGCACCTCCTGATATCCATCAGCAAATAACAATACCTACAACCATATGCAAGTATTTTCACAAATCCAACATAGCTAATAAGCATGTTCCTTGATTCATGCTAGTAATAACAATGGTAATAAACATTTTTCCCTGCCTATATACAAACTAATAAGCAGTTCCCTTGCATCCACAAGAAGTAATGATGTTAATAAGCACATTCTTTAACATTCATGCAACAGTCAAGGGCCAGGCCCTATCAGATAATCTCATGCTTCCTAAACAAGCATGTAGATAAGGCGTTCATAACATGTTTAAGAATTTAAACATATAAACATATAACAGTTACCGAATGCTAAGTCGAGCTTGTCTTTAGAGGCGAGTGTACATTCCCGGCCAGTCTTCAGGGACCTTAAACCTTGACAGCTTTGATACCAAGTTGTAACGCCCTCCTAATTCAAGACCGTTACACTGTGTACATAAAATTGTGTCAGACCTGCTAATCATGTCATTTGGCTTAAAACGTGTAACTAAGGTTAGTGACAAGGGTTAGGGTTAAACATTTTGGTCAAGAACCATTTACTTTTATTCCAAAAGTGTTACATAACATGGGATCCCAAAATATTACAATTCAACAGTTGAAAGAGTAAACACATAACAAAAGTTACATCAGCCAGCCTACGCAGCAAAACAGGGTTGTAACCCTAGTTCCTCTGAGATAACCCCGGCCGTGATGGTCGAGCAGCTGCATATGTACACACCGCCACCAAAGCTCTCCAACTCATCGCTGGTCAAGCTTTCTCTTTTCCCTTACCTGCCCCACAAAGCACCCGTGATCCGAGGCTCAGCAAGAAAACAGAACGTATAACAACAGAGAATATAACTTTAAATAACCATTCAACAATAATCAACAACATAAATTCATAGCCAATGTCATTTAGTTCAAACACACGATCATTGGATCGACCTGGGCTATTGCCCTATTCAGTTGGCTTTTAAGCCAACTCTCGGGCCTATGCCCTAGCTACGTGACCATAGAGTCACCTGGGGCCTCGCCCTTAGCTCTGTCTCACTAGCCATAAAGCTAGCCCAACCCTCGTGGTGACTCTACGTAACATATTTCCACGAGAGTTCGAAACCTCAACCCGTCCACAATTTGTGGGCCTCAAGTCTTAGAGACTTAGGTCTTGTGCTTGAGTCTTGGTGGATCGACTCATTATAGACTTCCCTTAGTATTGAAAAGTTTTAGGCACTTAGTGTTGTCCCCCAGGCTCGTAGTCCTCGGGAGTAACTTTTAGTGCGAGTCTCAGTGTAATGCCCTACTACCCAAGAACCATTACCATGTGGTTTTAAAATGTGTATTTGACTCATTAATTGAGGTGTTAGACCCAAAAGTGTGATTAAATTAAAGTAAAGACTCATTTAATAAAAATTATGTATAAAAGGTTTAAACATCTATTAAGATCATAGAAAAGTTACATTGGGATCCCAAAATATTTTTTAAGACATATTTACAACTCAAAAGTCATTGTACAGTCGACCTAGGAGACAAAATAACACATATACACTGCGTTCCTCAAAAATACCCCAATCGTGGCAGCCAAGTAGGCCAAACATGTATGCACCACTCCATGCCCTCCAACTCATCCTTGGTCGGTCTTTCCCTTGCCCTTACCTCCACCATAGAGCACCCGTGAGCCAAGACCCAACAAGTAAACTTCACTAGCGTTGCATATAACAATTCATTAAAATAAGTACATAAATAAAGAAACACAACAGACAATTCACATGCATCCATTACAACTCACAACAGCGGCCTAAGTCGATCAAGGTTTGTTACTAGGCACCAAGTTCATAGTCCTAACCTAGCGGGTGTGTACAACACACTTAGATGGACATGCCATGGTGGCCTACATTCAGCCTGCTTATTGCCGATTCCGACCCATGTTGACCTCGACCCTTGCCGATCCCGACCCTTGCCGCTTAATCACAAACACATATATGACATAATAGTTACATACATTTACACATAACACTTAGCACAAATAATTGGGCCATGCCCTTCTCTACTTGTACAGATAATTTTCTTACCTTGAGTCTTGAGCTGACAGTATAAGGCGATCCCGAGCACGATCCCTAATCCCAAGCCTTAGCGATAAATCCTAGTCACAACGTAAAAATAAATAACCATCAAAACCTAAACAAGTTAAAAGCTTTCGAATAATATACTTGCCACCAGGACCTCGAATTCTACTATATCAGGTAGTAGAATCCCTTCGGAGCCCATAACTTTGAGTTCCCAAGCTTAAAATCATGTTTTGGTTATTTTTATACATTAGAGTCGCGGATCAGCCCATAGTGTCGCAACGTGCTACAAGTCAAAGAGCTTGGGGCTCTCTCTTGGGAGACACGGGCCGCGGCACACCCTAACCAGTGTTGCGATGCTTAGGTATTTTCAAAGAACCGCCAAGCCATTACATGCACACGGGCCGCGGTGCTTGAAGAATAGCGCCGTGGCTCAAACCTGAAACCCAAAAATTTCCCAGCGTTTTCCCCTCCGTTTTCTGAGGAAAATTCACCAAAATTTATCCTAAACATGCACTAACACCATAATTGAGACTAGAACTCACATTAACACAGCATGGGCATCTTAATTACCCCTTAAACCAATCATAAATCCTACCCTAACTCTACAACTGAAGCTAATATTAAACTCAGGCCAAAACCTAATTTAAATCATAGAAATTCACAAAGATGGTAGATTATAGAGCTTACCCAAGGAGTGATTCGACCTCTGAATTGGACCTCAAGTAATCCTACCTTCCTGCCTTCAATTCTTAAGACAATTCCTCAAGAATTCAAAAACTTAATCAAACCTAAGGGAGGAGAGGGGGTGAATGAGAGAGAGAGAGTAACTGAGAGTTTCTTTCCTTATGCCTTTGTTTTCCCCAGCTTTTACTAAAGCCTAGAGCCCATAACTAAGTCTATCTCTTGGCACAAAAGACCAAGAGTGCCCCTAAATCAAGACTTTCTCTCTAACCCCCCAAGGGAAAACTCGCCATTTTCCACATCTCCCGCTAATCCTCAAATTGTCCTATTAATTCCCAATTAATCCTGGCATACCCAATCAATCACCAAATAACTACCTGTTACCCGATAAATCTCGAATGCGCACTACGTTCCCAAAATACCCCTAGGCTCACTTGAGCTAGGTATTTAACCCCGTTGTGAGTTTTCTGCAAATTTGCTCACTAGGATCGCCTCGAGCCGAATATCATAAATATATTTACATAATAATGTAGTCTCTATCATATAACACATAATTACATTTATACCCTCAATGGGTCAAAATTACGAATATGCCCTCATAATGATAAACAGGCCCACATGCATATTTAATACACCTTAACATGCATATCTAGTCATATTATAGTGTAACTCACGCAGTCAAATAGTGATACACATATATCATAATTAAATCACATAATAATGCAATTAAATCAATTATTGCCGTCTCGACACACTAATCAAGTTACCATGCCTTATTAGCAAATTTGGGACGTTACAACTATCCCCTCCATACAGAAATTTTGTCCTCGAAATTTTACCTGAATAGCTCGGGATGCCATTCTCGCATATCTGACTCAAGCTCCCAAGTTGCCTCTTCTATTTTGTTGTTTCTCCACAATACTTTCACTAAGGCAATGGTCTTGTTCTGTAAGACTTTGTCCTTTCTATCTAGGATCTGAATCAGTTTCTCCTCATAAGACAATTCTTGATCCAACTCCAGGTTTTCATAACTCAACACATGTGCATGATCAGATACGTACTTCTGGAGCATAGACACATGAAACACATTGTGAACCCCTGATAAAGCTGGAGGAATAGCTAATCTGTAAGCCACCTCTCCAACTCATTCCAGAATCTTAAAGCGGCCAACAAATCTAGGGCTTAATTTTTCTTTCACTCCTCTCAAAGGAGAAACTTTGAGAAACACATAATCACCTACTTGAAACTCTACACCTCTAAGTTTCAAGTCCGAGTAACTCATCTGTCTACTCCCGGAGGCAAGCATCCGAGCTCTAATCTTCTCAATCGCTTCGTTAGTCCTTTGAACTACCTCAGAACCTAAATACTTTCTCTCACCCATTTCATCCCAATGAATGGGTGATCTGCATTTCCTCCCATAAAACATTTCATATGGAGCCACTCCAATAGTTGCCTGATAACTGTTATTATAAGAAAACTCAATCAAAGGGAGATACTTACTCCAAGATCCCCCAAAATCTAACATACATGCCCGCAACATATCTTCTAATATTTGACCCGTCCTCTCAGACTGTCCACCCGTCTGAGGATGAGAGGCTGTACTATATCTCAATCGCGTGCTCATAGCCTTCTGTAGGCTTTCCCAAAACTTAGAGGTGAATGTGGGGTCCTTTTCTGACACTATTGACTTCGGAGCCCCATGGAGATGCATAATCTCTTTTACATATAATTCAACATACTTCTCCACCGTATAATTTGTTCTAATGGGTAGAAAGTGGGCTGATTTGGTATGCCTATCTACAATCGCCCAAACAGAATCATGTTGCTCCACTGTTCTTGACAGTCCAACCACGAAGTCCATGGTAATATCTTCCCACTTCCACTCTAGAATCACTAAAGGTTGCATCAACCCTGCTGGCCTTTGGTGTTCTGCCTTCACCTGCTGACAGGTTAACCACTTGGTCACATAATCCACCACGTCCTTCTTCATTCATGGCCACCAATACAAAGCCTTTAGATCTTGGTACATCTTCATCGTACCCAAATTTAGGGAATAAGGAGTGGTATGAGACTCATCTATAATCTCTCGCTTGATACTAGAATCCATTGGAACGCAAATCTAATTTTTATATCTCAACTAATCTGCCTCTGAAATAGTAAAGTCTCTAGCCAATCCAGCTATGACATTGTCCCTGTGTTTCTCCAACTGAGGATCCTCCTTCTACGCTTCTTTGATTCTCTCAAGAAGTGTGGACTGAAGGGTAATGTTGCCTAGCTGAACAACTACCAGTTCAATTCCCGCTCTTGTCATTTCTTCAGCTAACTTTTCTGATATCTGTCTTCAACTGAACAACTGCCCTAGACCCCTTCGACTCAATGAGTTAGCCACCACATTAGCCTTCCCTGGATGGTATAAAATCTCACAATCATAGTCCTTTACCAACTCCAAAAAAATGCCTTTGGCGCATATTCAAATATTTTTGAGTGAAGATATACTTCAAAATTTTATGGTCAGTGTATATTTCACACTTTTCTCCATACAGGTAGTGTCTCCATACCTTCAGTACGAATACTACCACTACTAGTTCCAGGTTATGAGTGGGATACCTCTGTTCATACTCCTTCAGCTGTTTAGAAGCTTAAGCTATCACTTTTCCAGCTTGCATCAATACACAACCCAATCTCTGCCTTGAAGCATCATAGTAGACCACAAACCTTTCCTTGTCTGATGGAATACTCATTACCGGAGCAGTAATCAGTCGTCGCTTCAACTCCTTGAAATTGTTCTCATATCTATCTATTTAGACTAACTTTGTCTTCTTATGTGTCAACTCAGTCAATGGTGTTGAAATTATGGAGATTCCCTCAACGAATTGCCGATAGTATCCTAATAATCACAGGAAGCTTCTAACCTCTGGTACACTGCTTGGTCTCGGCCAATCTCACACTGCCCCTATCTTGGTTGGGCCCACCAGATTCCCCTCCTTACTCACAATATGGCCTAGGAATGTTACTTGGGGTAAATAGAATTCACACTTACTAAACTTAGCATACAACTTAGGCTCCCTCAGCCTCTGTAGTACCAAACTAAGATGTTGCTCGTATTCTATTTCTGATTGGGAGTAAACCAGTATATCATCAATGAACACAATTACAAACTTATCCAAATAATCCCTGAATACCCTATTCATCAAATCCATAAAGGATGTTGGGGCATTGGTTAACCCAAAAGGCACGACCAAGAATTCATAATGTCCATACCTCGTATGGAACACGGTATTTGGTATTTCCTCTTCCTTAATCCTCAACTCATGGTAGCCAGAATGGTGGTCAATCTTTGAAAATACTGTCTTTCCTTGTAACTGATCAAACAAGTCGTAAATCTTGGCAGGTCTTTTAGAAACACATCAGGAAACTCACACACCAACTTGGTCTCACCGGGTCCAACTGAAGTAACCTTAGAGGTATCTAATATGTTTGCTAGGAAACCTATGAAACCTTCTTGCAACAGGTCTCTAGCTCTCAATGCAAAAGTCATAGGTACTTGTGGTCCACGCACCATCCCCACAAACACGAAGGGTTCCTATCCTCCCGCCTCAAAAGTTACCATCCTTCGCTTGCAATCTATCGTCGCCCCATACTTTGCCAACCAATACATTCCCAAAATCATATCAAATTCATCCATCACTAGTTTAATAAAATCCACAAACAACTCCCTACTGTCTATCTCCACCGGTAACGCTCTAACCCACCTTCTAGAGACTACCAGTTCCCTAGTTGGCAACAAAGTTCTAAATACCCTAGCATATAGATCACTAGGTCTACACAGATGGTCTATCACTCTATCAGATACAAAAGAATGAGTAGCTCATGAATCAATCAATGCAGTAAATGAAGAACCAAGACTAGAAATCTGACCTGTCACGACTGAGGGACTAGCCTTAGCTTCGGTCTAGGTCAAGGTATACACTCTGGTTGGAGTGAGGCTGTCGTTCCTCTTTGGTTCCTTTTTCTTGACTTGTGGACAGTCTTTCCTCAAATGATTGACACTCCCACAAACGAAACATGCTTTGACTCTGCACTCTCCTAGATGGCATCGTCTGCATCGTGCACACTCTGGGAAGCTTCTCCAGTTCTCTCCCTCGCCCTGGCGGCCACCAAAGGCACTCTATGCCCACCTATTTGGAGCAGGAGAAACAAAAGAATATGGGGCCCTTCTCTTCTGCTCACTGGAGCCACTACCTAGACAAGAACCAGTAAAAGGAGGCACCATCCTCCAAGCATCATGCCTTCCGGCGCCTTCCTTCCATATCTGATCTTCAGCACTGTAACGCCCTGGATAACCAAGACCGTTACACTGTGTATTTTAAAATAGTGCAAGACTTGCTAATCAAGTCGTTTAAAAATAAATGTGATTCTAAAGTCAACTAATAGGTTAGGGTTAAAAGATTTTGATCATAAACGGTTAATTTTCATTAAAACAAATGTTTGCTACATGGGATCCCCAAAACAAGGTTTATGTGGTAAATACAACTCTCAAAAGATGATACAACAAAAGACAGTCTAATGGAAAAATACAATTTAGAGCTCTATCCCTGGAACTTTCCCTCGGTCATGACGGTCGAGCAGCTGACGATGTACACTCCGCCCCCAGAGCTCTCCAAATCTCCAAATCATGGTTGGTCCAGTTTCCCTTCGCCTTCTGCACCACGTAGCACTCGTGAGCCAAGGCCCAGCAAGAAAACCATAAACAACAAACACATATAACATCCGTAGCATTCACTTAACTTTAATCCAATTAATTCAATTATTCAACAAAGTATAAGTATTAAGCTAAAAAATGGTAAACATGTATTTTCAAACAAATATCTAAATCAATAATACATTGTTCAGTTGTCGACACCCTTAGGCCGAGCCCTCTATTTATCTAGCTGATCCCAGCTCGCTTAGGTTGAGCTGCGTTCAGTACGCTTATCATCAGCTCTGGCACCCTTAGGCCGTACTTTCATAACAACCATATAATCATAGAATACATATGTTCAATTACATGGAAGCTTAGTCTCATTCACAACCACATGGGTGCAATTTTCTTACCTCGAATCTCGAGCGATAAATAAAGAGCGGTCTCAAGCACGATCCTCAGTCCTGAGCCTTAACGATAGTCCTGAATTGATAGCTTGAATCCCCCAGCTAAAATCTATCCACTTCTAGCCTTAACTCCTTAGATTTTCCCAGCCCAAACTCAGCTTAATTCCGAGCTTAGTCTCCTTCAAAATTTAGAATTTCCCCTTGAGTTCTAGAGATGGAAAGGGAGTACTTTTTTTTTTGTGAGAGGGAGAGAGAGAGAGAGAGAGAGAGAGAGAGCTGAGAACTAAGTAGACTTTGGTGGTTTCTTGCTAATTCTAGACTTCCCACTAAGTTTATCTCTTAACTCCAAAATGACTAATTTACCCCTTAAACTTACTCAACCCTCTAATGATTTCCAAGGGTAAAACGGTTAATTTCGCGATTCCCGCTTATTCCTCAAGTGTTCCTACCATTTGAAAATTAATCCCGTCATGTCCAACTAATTATCAAATACATATTCGTTACTCATTCAACCCCAAATATACATTAAACTTCCCAAAATACCCCTAAGCTCACCCGAGCTGGGAATTAAACCCCGTTGTGACAATTTCGCTAATTCGCTCACTAGGATCGTCTCAAGCCATAAACTACAAATATATCCACATAATAATGTGGTCTCAGCCATTTATCACATATAGTCACATTTATGCCCTTAACGGACCAAAATTACAAATATTCCTTTATAAAAAGTAAAAGGCCCACATGCATATTTAATACTCATAAACATGCATATAATATATTCACATAATCATATAAATCATGCATGAAACATTGTAACACATTTAACTATATAAAAACACATATATCCTATTATGCTCTCCTGGCACACTAATCAAGGCACTAAACCTTATTAACATTTTGGGTCGTTTCAAGCACCCTCATCAGTAAGGGATTTTTCCACTACCTGAGCATAAGTGGTAATCCTTGGATCCAGTGTTATCTTCACATCCCGAGCTATCATAACATTGAATCCCCGTACAGAGCGATCTCTCCTTGCCATATTAGTAGGCACCAAATCTGGTGCGAATTTAGCTAACCGGTCGAACTTCAAAGCAAAGTCTGTTACGGTTATTCTATTCTGTGTTCAATTAGTGAATTCATCTGCCTTTGCATCTTGAACTGCAATACTGTAGTACTTCTCATTAAAAAATTCCCTGAACTCATCCCAAGTTATAATGCCCACATCTCTCCTCTGAGACACAACTTCCCACCAGATGCGGGCGTCATCTCTTAACATATAACTGGCATAAGCCACCCTATCATTTCCTTCTAGCCTCATAAAATCCAGAATAGAAGTAATCATGTTCATCCACTGCTTTGCCCGCAGTGGGTCCAGACCTCCCTCAAAAGTGGGAGGGTGCTTCTTTCTGAACCTCATACAAAAGCTCCCATCTATTCTCCACTATAGGCTGGGCTAACCTTGGCGCCACAGCTTGTGGAGTCTGTAATCCAACATCCCAGGGAGGATCCTGCTGTCTAAACTCTCAGAGTTTGTCTTCATTCATTTGGAGTCTAGCTTGCATCTCTACGAACATCTATTGCCAGTTTGTGGGGCAGGTGAAGGGTCCTGACTCTGGTTGTTATCTTCGGCCATATTTTTTCAAAATAGGTTTGATCGCCGAGGCATAACTTCAATATGCCTGCAATCAATGATGCCGTACATCAGGCACGATAACAACATCCAAAGAAACCACCCTTGGTTTAACCAATCAATCACAATTAGAAAAATCAATACAATATACACATAGAAATCAATGGGCCATTCCCTAGCATTAAATACACATTATATTTTTTATATCAACGGGAACATAGGAAATTTATATAAGCATTTAGAAAAATATTTCACTTAATACCGACCAACCTTGAGTCGAGCTTGTCTTCGGCAACAAGCGTACATGTTTGGTCAATCTCCAGGAACCATAAACCTTGGCACGCTCTGATACCAAGTTGTAACGCCCTACTACTCTAGAACCGTTACCATGTGGTTTTAAAATGTGTATTTGACTCGCTAATTGAGGTGTTAGACCCAAAAGTGTGATTGCATTGAGGTAAAGACTCATTTAATAAAACTTATGTATAAAAGGTTTAAACATCCATTAACATCATAGAAAATTTACAATGGGATCCCAAAATGTTGTTTAAGACATGTTTACAACTTAAAAGTCATTGTACAACCGACCTAGGCGAAAAAATTAGATATTTACACTGCGTTCCTCAAAAATACCCCACCCGTGGCGGCCAGGTAGGCCAAACATGTATGTAGCGCTCCATGCCCTCCAACTCATGCTTGGTCGATCTATCCCTTGCCCTTACCTGCACCATAGAGCACCCATGAGCCAATGCCCACCAAGAAAACTTCACCAGCATGGCATATAAAAATTCATGTCAATTAGTGCATAACTAAAGAAACACAACAAACAATTCACATGCATCCATTACAACTCACAACAGCGGCATAAGTCGGTCAAGGTGCGTTGCTAGGCACCAAATTCACGATCCTAACTGAGCGGGAAAGTACAACATTCTTAGATGGCCATGCCATGGCGGCCTGCATTAAACATGCTTATTGCCGATTCTGGCCCTTGCCGACCTCGGCTCTGGTCAACCCCGACCTTGCTGATCCAAGCCCTTGTTGCTCAGTCACAAACACATATATGGCATAATTGTTACAAATATTTACACATTACACTAAGCACAGATAATTAAGCCATGCCGTACTCTATGTGTAAAAACAATTTTCTTACCTCGAGTCCCAAGCTAACAGTATAAGGCGATCTCGAGCACGATCCCTAATCCCGAGCTTTAGCGGTAAAACCTAGTCACAACATAATAATAAATAACCATTAAAACCTAACCCAATTAAAAGCTTCAAAATAATATACTAGCCTCCAGGACCTCTAATTCTACTAAACCGAGTAGTAGAATCCTTCTGGAGCCCTTAACTTGAGTTCCCGAGCATAAAAACTTATTTTGGCCATTTTTCTCAATTAGAGCCATGGTTCAGCCCATAGGGCCGCAACGCACCCCAACCAACGCCACGACACTTAGGAAATTTCAAAGAACCACCAAGCCATTACATGCACATGGGCCGCATTGCTTGAAGAATAGCGCCACAACTCGAACTTGAAACCCAAAAATTTCCCTGCATTTTCCCGAGTCGAATTCACCAAAATTCTTCCTAAACATGCACTAACGCAAGAATTGAGTCTAGAACTCACATTAACACAACATGTGCATCTAAATTACCCAAAAAATCAATCATAAATCCTACCCTAACTCTACAGCTTAAGCTAAAACTAAACTCAGCCCAAAACTTTATTTAAATCACAGAAATTCACAAACCTGGTAGGTTATAGAGCTTACCTTAGGAGTGATTCAACCATTGAACTAGACCTCAAGTAATCCTAGTTTCGTACCTTCAATTCTTAAGCCAACTCCTCAATAATTCAAAAACCCAATCAAGCCTAAGAGAGGAGAGGGGGTGAACGAGAGTGAGACAGACAGAGAGTAACTAAGAGCTTCTTTCCTTCTGCCTTTGTTTTTCCCATCTTCTATTGAAGCCTTGAGCCTAAAACTAAGTCTATCTCTTGGCACAAAAGTCCAAGAGTGCCTCTAAATCAAAACTTTTTATCTAACCCCCAAGGGCAAATCCTCCATTTGCCACATCTTCCTCTAATCCTCCAATTGTCCTATAAATTCCCAATTAACCACGGCATACCCAATTAATCACAACATAACTACCCGTTACCCGATAAATCCTGAATGCATACTACATTCTCAAAATACCCATGGGCTCACCCCGAGCTGAGTATTTAACCCCGTTGTGAATTTACTGCTAATACGCTCCCTAGGATCACCTCAAGCCAAATATTGTAAATATGTCCACATAGTAATGTGGTCTCTATCATATAACAAACATAATTACAATTATACCCTCAACGGGTTAAAATTACATAAAAGAATGCAAAGAAAAATGAATTTATGAATCTAGTTCATGGAAACATGACAGTAACAGAGTATGTTAACAAATTTGATGGGTTGGCCAAATTTGCTTTTGATATGGTGCCAACGGACGTGGCTTGGAAGGAGCAATTTACCCGAGGATTGAATTCTGGGATAGCTCAGGGCATTAGGATTGCCATTGTACATGAGATCTCTACCTATGCTCAAGTGGTAGGGAGGGCCTTTATTGTTGATGGCGCCAGAAATGAGATAAGAAGGGAGAGCACAAGAGAGCGCAGAGCTCAGATAGTGATACCTCTGTTTATTGGGTTAGATAGGGGTGAAGGCCTTAGTGATAAGAAAGGGAAGGTTACAGACATATTCAATACCCCTGAACTAGAAAAGGGGTTCCGAGACGCTCAAATAGGCCATCAGGGCGAGGGCGAGGATTGGAGACTCTACTCGGAATATGCTCGGTGCCAGAGGCACCATTTGGGAGAATGTCGAGCAAGGGCATGTTTCTTATGTGGGATGGTTGGGTACCTCAGGAGGGATTGCCCAAGGCTGAGGAAGAAAGAACCAAAGGGGACAGATAGCTTGACTCCAACTCGAGTGTTCGCTCTGATGCAGTTAGAGGCTGAGGCTAGTCCCTTTGTAGTGACAAGTAGCTTCCTAGTTTTGATTCTTATATTATGCTGATTGGTTCTGGGGCCATGTACCTTTTCTTTTTTTGTTGCATCTAGCAGAAGCATGGGTACATTGTATAGATTATGTGATTATGTTGTGGTGAGAAATTGGAACCCTATCACCTACTGGGGAACTAGTAACTTCTTAAGAGATGGGTCAGATTATTACGGGTAAAGATTCATCAGTGGAATCAATAAGAGTTGGTTATACAAGACTTTGAGATGACTCTTAGTATAGACTAGATTGGCCAATGAGGTTTTAGATTGGTTTTCTGAGGAGTAACATGGATTGTTATCATGTCAGGAGACTGAGTCTGTCATGAGATTGACACAGGGATAGAATTGGTGTCTGAGGTATCATACAAGATGGCTCCAACATAATGGATAGAATTGGGAGTATATTTATAAGAACTATTAATTTAGGGTTTACCAAATCTAGCTTTTCACCATGTGATAGACCGGTTTGGATTGATTAAGAATGAAGTTGAGACATTGTGGATGTATGATGAATACACATAATTGAGCAAGTTGGTCGGCAGGCATGAGTAATTGCTATCAAGGATTGCTGATTTATCTGATCAGTTGAGAGGGAAAACAAGACTTCCAAAGATTGATCTTCGATCTGGTTATTACCAACTACATGATCAAAGAAGAAAAAGAAGACATGTTGAAGATGACTTTCTATACAGGCTTTTATGGATTTAATGAAAAAAATTGTTCGAGGCCTATCCAAATTTTTTTGAGATGTTCTCCACCGACAATATTCTGATTAACTCTCAGTTAGAGAAAGAGTATGGGAAGCATCTCCTGTAGATTGTAAAGAGATAGAAGGAACACAGATTGTATGTCAAATCCAAGAAGCACAAATTCTGGTTATTTCAGGTGACATTCCTTAGTCACATTGTTAACTGAACTGGGGTTGAGGAAGATCCAATCAGAGTTGTGGAATTTGGAAATGGACTAAGCCTGGGAATGCTTTCGGGATTAGAAGTCTCCTTGGAGCGACGGGGTAGTACCAGTGTTCTATAGAAGAATCCTCAAGGATTGCTACACCATTAACATAGTGGAAACGTAAGAATTTGAGGTATGTATGGTTAGACAGATATGAGTATAGATTTCAGGGGTGGAAGCAATGATGTAAAGACCCGACAAACTTAATGACCTCGGTGTTGGATTAGCTTATACATGACCTTTATTTATTTTCATGTATATCTAATATTAAACAAATTAATACGAGATAGCCTAAAACATTTTTCTAAAATTGAATTCAATGAGAAATAAAGAATAGAATACTTACAGTATACGCAGCGGAATTAAATAGTCCTTCCTTCAGTTTCTCTAACTCTTGTATCCTCTCTGTCGCAGAGTATTATCAAGAAACTGAACCGATCTTCTATTTTCTTCACAATCTTCCAATGTATCCTTAGAACCACCTAGACTAGTGTGGGAAATTCTCAACACAAGAGATAGATATAGAGAGAAGAAGAGAAAATAACAAAGAGGCTTAGAAAAGGACTTGTGTTTAGAGAGAATCTAAAACTATCAGAAAATCTGACTTGTGACTTATGTTTTGACTTCTCTCTAAGCACTCCTTTTATAGACTCAATTAGGCCATTTAATTTAATTAAAAAAACAAAAAAATAATAGCCATTTTGAAGCCCTAGGTCGAAATTATCATGGGCTATAGGCCCGTGAAATTTCTCATTTGATTATAAGCCCATTGGACTTAAAATCAAGACTTGTATTATTTTCTATTGATTTAATTAATTAAATAATTATTTAAATCATTTATCAAATTAATTATTTATAATTTGAACCTTGATTTAAATTTATTTATTAATTTAGCTACCAATTTATCTTAATTAATAAATCTGCCATAATTTCTCTTTTTTTCTCAAAATTACACAACTCTGTGAAACTATCCAAAATTGACCTGGTCAACTTTGATAATTCTAATTGATGATTAAATCAATTAATGGAGACTATCTAGATGATTATATCCAAGGTACAATGGGGACCATGGGCCTATGAAATCAAGCTCCAATAAGTTATCATAAATCTAACAAATAAATTTACTAACTTATTAATTCCTCGTGACTCCACTATAGACTTGGAATTGCACTCTTGAATTCATAGAACGCTCTATAACAAATATAGATACACTATTAATTATCCATTGTTACAACCATAATTGTCACTCAATCCTCTATAGATGATCTACAATGAGATAGGACTAAATTACCGTTTTACCTCTCATTGTATTTTATCCTTAAAACACTTAGTTCCTTGTAAATGATATTTCAGTAAACTAATTTAATTACTGAAATGAGATCTCTATCATTTAACACCTTGAACCAAACTAAAAGGAAACCATCATTTCACTTCTTCATCAGAAGCTATAGATGTTCATATCTATGATTAACACTCCCACTCAATTATACTACTGAGTTCCCAAGATGTAAGTATGGGCTAGTCCGTAGGGTAAGCTGGTAAAGAACAAGTCAAAGAACTCAAATAATACAATCAGTTAGAATACTAACCACTCAGAATTGAGATTGAATTGACTTATGGTCAACTATATGTTATGACTAGAATAGATAATAACGGTATGTTTACTTTTCTTATCAACTGTCAATATCGGTCCAGTCCGATGTAACAAATACATCTGATCATATCTACTTTGCTAATGTTCTGGAAAGAACATAACACTATAATGTGTAAGTAGATCATATCGTAGATTGGCAAGTCAGTGTAAATCCTGGGCACTGACTAATCTTAGGACTAACTTATTTTGAACATATAATCATATTTATATTCCACTGTGATTACGTCACTATAAATAAGATTAGCTATATGCTCGGGATTTAATAGAAGTTTATATTAAACAAATAATCATGAAAATAAAACATGTGAGCAAAGTGATTGACCAAGTCAAAAATGATTTCTATTCTTTTATTTATAATAAAATGAGATTACAAAGAATTTGGGTTTTAATTAGGGCATAAAACCCCAACAAACTCCCACTTGCACTAATTGAAACTAATGCCTTAATTCTACTAATCCCATTTCCTTGATATGCTTATCAAATGTAGCTTGTGGTAGTGTCTTTGTAAACAGATCCGCAAGATTGTCTTCAGTTGCAATCTTCATAACCTTCACATCTCCCCTGGCCACATATTCTCAAATAATGTGATACTTCCTTTCTATATGCTTACTCCTCTTGTGTCTTCGAGGTTCTTTCGAGTTGGCTATCGCTCCTGTATTGTCACAAAACAACACAAGCGGTTTATCCATTTCTGAAATAACACCAAGATCCGAATAGAACTTCTTTAGCCAGACTATTTCCTTAGCTGCTTCTGATGCATCTATGTACTCAGCCTCCATGGTGGAATCTGCGATTGCAGACTGCTTTACGCTTCTCCAAATCACAGCACCACCCCCAAGAGTAAACACCATTCCAGAAGTAGACTTTCTGTCATCGACATCAGTCTGAAAATCTGAATTGGTGTAGCCTACAAGGTTTAGAACACCACCCTTATTGACTAACATATAATCCCTAGTCCATCTCACATACTTTAGGATATGCTTAACTGCTATCCAATGTTCTGGTCCTAGGTTTGACTGATACCTGCTCACTACTCCCATTGCATAGCAGATATCTAGTCTAGTACACAACATGGCATACATCAAACTTCCAACTGCAGATGCGTAAGGAACTTTTCTCATTGCATCTTCCTCTTCAGAAGTCTGGGGATACTGCTTCTTTGAAAGATGAATTCCATGGCGGGACGGTAGACGCCCTTTCTTGGAATTTTTCATTGAGAAACGTTCAAGCACTTTATCAATGTAAGCTGCTTGCGATAGAGCTAAAAGTTTGTTCTATCTATCCCTGATGATTTGGATACCTAGAACATAACTTGGTTCACCCAAATCCTTCATCAGGAATTGAATGCTCAGCCAATTCTTCACATCTGATAATTTCTTAACATTGTTTCCAATGAGTAAGATATCATCTACACAAAGAACCAGGAATACCACTATTTGATTTGCCTTCAGTTGGTAAACACAGGGCTCATCAATATTTTGTTCAAAGCCATAGGTTTTGATTATTTCATCAAACCTAAGATTCCAAGAATGAGAAGCTTGCTTAAGTCCATAGATGGACCTATTTAAATTACAAACTTTTCCTTCTTGTCCAGATACTTTAAATCCTTCTGGCTGATCCATATAAATGACTTCGTCAAGCTTTCCATTAAGAAAAGCTGTCTTGACGTCCATTTTCCAGATCTCATAGTCGAGAGCGCTTGCTATGGATAGGAGGATGCGAATGGATTTGAGCATGGCTACCAGACTAAAAGTTTCCTCATAGTCCACGCCTTCTCTTTGGGTATAACCCTTTGCCACTAATCGAGCTTTATAAGTCTCAATATTTCCATCAACACCTCATTTGTTCTTGTAGATCCACTTGCACCCAATGGCCCTAAAGTCACTAGGTGCTTCCACAGGATCCCAGACGGAATCTGAGTACATGGACTCCATTTCCTGTTTCATGGCTTCGAGCCATAGTTCCTTTTCAGGGCTAGCCATTGCCTGTTTGAAAGACAACGGATCATCATCACTAGTGTCACCAACAACCATATTGGTTTCACCATCCAAACCATAGCGAACTGGGTTCCTAGAAACCCTCCCACTACGACGAGGCTTCGTGACTGTTTGCTCAGGAACAGTGGTACTTTCTTAATTTAAATCGACTTGCGTCGGTTGTACATGAAGAGTGGGAATTTCATCGTCGACTTGCGTTGATGACGATGGAACATTGGTTGGAGTCAATTCTTTAACCATCTCCTCTAAAACTACTTTGCTGCGAGGTTTAAAGTTTTGGACATAGTCATTTTCCAGAAAAATAGCATTTGTAGAAGTAAACACTTTCTTTTCTTAATGACTAGAGAAAAGTCCACCCTGAGTACCTTTAGGATAGCCAACAAACATGCAAACTTCAGTTCGCAGTTCTAGCTTTCCCTCCTTTTTCCTCAGGACATGAGCGGGACACCCCCAGATTCTATAATGGCGTAAACTAGGTTCACGACCATTCCAGCGTTCTAAAGGTGTTTTGGGGATTGATTTTGACGGCACGACATTGAGAATGTCATTCGCGGTTTCAATTGCATGTCCCCAGAACGAAGTTGGTAGAGTTGAGTAACTAAGCATGCATCTAACCATTTCCAATAAAGTTTTGTTTCGGTGTTCCGCTACACCATTTTGTTGCAGAGTACCTGGGGCAGTAAGTTGTGCTAAAATCCCAAGTTCAGTTAAATGATCTTGGAACTGCATATCCAAATATTCTCCACCCCTATCAGATCGCAAGATCTTTAACGTTTTACCTAATTGGTTCTAAGCCATTGCTAGGAATTCCTGAAACTTTGAAAATGTTTCTGATTTCCTATGCATTAGGTAAAGACATGAGTATTTAGAGTAATCGTCAATGAAAGTGATGAAATACTCAAAACCACCCCTGGCTTGCACATTCAAAGGTCCACAAACATCTGAATGCACAAGACCAAGTGGTTCTTTGGCCCTATCACCCTTTGCAGAGAATGGACGCTTGGTCAATTTTCCTTCTAGACAAGATTCACAGACAGGTAATTCACCTAAGGTGAGTTCCCTCAAAGGTCCATCCTTTGTAAGTCTTTGAATCCTATCATAGCCAATGTGACCTAGTCTCAAGTGCCATAAATACGTCATATTTTTGTTATCGGTCTTTTGACGTTTATTGGTCCTAGGTTTAGCTACTTTGAATAAATCATTGTTAAGAGCGAGGGGTTCGTTAGGTCGTAGAATATAAAGCCCATTTTCCAAACATGCAATACACAATTGTGATCCATTGAAAGAAATAGATATATTAAAACTTGTGAAAGTCATAACAAATCGTTCTAATTGCAACATGGAAACTGAAATTAAATTTCTACTAAAATTAGGAATAAAAAATACATCTTTTAAAATTAAAAATTTATTTCCGAACTTCAGACGAGCTCTTCCTCTAGCTTGGATTGCAACGAACGCTCCATTTCCAACTCTAAGCTTTAAGCCGCCTTCGTTCACTTCCTCCCACGATTCAAGAAGCTGTAAAGAGTTACAAACATGGTTAGTAGATCCAGAATCAATAATCCAAACAGAGTTATCATTCTCTAAAACACACGTTTCCAAGATAAATGAACTATAATTATTACCTTTGTTTTTATCTGCAAGAAACATGGGGAAATCTTGTTTCCAATGCCCCTTCTCTTTGCAGTGAAAACATTTACCTTTACCTTTCTTGTTTTTCTTGTTTTTCCCCTTAGGCGTCTATGCACTTGGTTGTGCACTCACCTTTGCAGCCTTTGCAGGCTTGGGGTTGTTGTTTTGCCCACCTTTCCTCTTGTTTCCAGCTTTTGAAGACAAAGCTGGATGAGCTTCAACCTTAGCTAGATTAGCAGCAACATCAGTAGTCTTATTTTTACCTCCTTTACTAGGTCCACCCATGACAGGTTCAATAATCTGAAGCTCGTTCATGAGCTGCGTCAGACCATTGTTGAGTTGAGCACGAACGTGTAGACACGGTGCCGTCCGAGAATTTACGGTGCCATCACGAACGTGCAGAGACGGTGCTATCCAAGCATTTATGGTACCATCACAAGCATTGACGGTGCCATCACTAACGTGCAGACACGGTGCTCGTTCTGGGGATTCCTCAATCATGACGAATTCAGAGTTGTCACCAATCAACTCTATGTTGATATTCTACTTCCAATTAAGGAAGTTTTGTCCAGTGAGTTTCTCCATCGAAAGTTGAGAAAGGATGGGAGTAGACACAGACACTACTTAACTTAAAACTACAAATTACCAATAAAATAGAAATCAATCACATTTTCTCAATAAAACTTCTATTCACACATATTTCAAGAAATAGCACAACATATACCAAAAATATGTAAGATATGAGAAAAAAATACCAAAAACAATCATATCTCTATTTCTTTAGGTTTTTAAATAATCTATGATATCCTTGTCCCGGTTGGCGAGAGTAAAAAATACCACTAGTTAAATAGAGTTGTAAACTCATTTAATAATGGACACCACTATTAACAACCTACTATTCGATCAAAATAAGAAAACAAAATCTCTTATTTTATGAGCTAGACCCGCGGTTTCAATAATCATAGAGTTATTCCTAGTAGTCATCGTAGGGGTGAGTCTAGTAGAATTTGACCTATAATTATCTATCTTTCGAAATCTAACCTTGTCAAAATAACTAATGAACACCTTCCGTAGGGGGACGAATCAAAGCGCCTCGAGGCCCCATTAAGCTATTGACTAAGTTAAACCAACGGTGGAGATTGAATAAAATTCTTAAAATAAGCTCATTATATAATTAAGAATAGTATTTTTATTATTTATTTTTTAGAAAATTAATGACTATGGTTTTCCTAAAAAAAAAAATTAAACAGATTAAAATTTTTAAAACCAAAGTCCTATAATTTCTTATTAATTCTAAAGTGTCACATTGAAACAAATTCAATTAATTTAGAATTAATTTGTTGCTAATCAATATTTAGGTTTAACTAATATAATGAACCTATACAATTAAGTCCAACTAAGGTAAATGGGCCTTAACAATTGAGCTTGTATGGAGGAGGGCTGGGTCCAGTATGTCGTTCCCACTACAAAGGCCCCCTATCTTCCATACAAGGCCCAAAAGAAAAGAATTTAAACCTTTGTTTTATTAATTGTTATTAATTGATTAGGCCCACTATAGTCATGCAAAGCAAATGGGCCTTCACAAGTGGAATCACCCACAAGAGAGGAATTTAAACTTTATATTTTCTAATAGGCTCAAATAAAACCTATCATTTTATGAATATTTTATTTGGAAAAATACCATATATCTAACAAACATATGGGCCACTATATGCATCTAAGCCTGTTGACGCCGTTTTTCGTCAACAGTGAAAGAAGAGCACGTAAACAATAATTAGTAATGGCCAATAAAAATATGATAATACAAACACGATTTTTTACGTGGTTCAGCAGTTAAATCTGCCTAGTCCACGAGTCTTTCATATTAGGACTTAAGAATATCCCTGAAAATCTTTCAAGGATTAATTTTCCAGAGATTTCCTTAGGCTCACAAAAGTTCCGTCCTTTACAATGGTGCATATCTTCTCTATTTATAGAGAAAATTTCAGAATACTATCCCACATATTTTGGGTAGTTACTCTTTTTATCCAAATAAATTAAATGGCCTTAAATGCCTATAATCCGATATAAAAGGAAACGTCTCCTGAAGACCAGGGGGCGTATAACTGATCAAATAATATCCCATGATTTTAGGGGATTTACAGTAATAAATGTAGACCGCGTCTCCTATAGATGACTCATTAGGATAGTCAAGGTTATTATCCTATATTACCAAGGCCTTATTCTCCCAGGTCTCTTATCAACTTTCGAGCTTATGACATCTCCCGAGGCCACATGACTCCGAGATCGTACGCGCGTCAGGCTCGGAGCCCATGATCCGAGGTCACCCTTGAGAACAGATACACCTCGAAGCCTACCTTTCGATCTCGTGGGGATTTCGAGGCCACCATCTTTGAAGTCGTCTCAACTTTGCAGGCTCGATGTTTAGACTTCGAACATATTCCAGACAATACAAGTTCATTCACTATGCATCCAGTTTTCGAGGTCACACTTATCGTGGCTCGAAATCTGGGTATAACATCTTGCCCCCTCAAAAGTATTTGTTCGAATCATAAGAGAAGGAAACTTTTGAACTACTTTCTTTGGGAATCGTACCGTCAAATACTTAAGAATGGACACGCGTCAGTTGGGTATTGCTCATTCATGGTACTCAAGTACCTTGGAAATCTGCCCACGATCATTCGTCTGCCACCTTTTCGGTGCCATCATGTCATCGATCCCTGACCGTTGGATTTTATGAGGATTCTGGCCAATGGCACAGATTAATCCTTTTTATCACTTTTCTCCCTCTATATATACAAGGTCTTCTTCTTCCTCTTATTTTACACGCATCAGAAACAAAAGAGAAGGGACGAAACCAGAGGCCATCCCAGAGAACTTCTTGCTTGTGCATGTTCTCTCAGCCGAAAAAACAAAGGACCTCCAGCTTGTTTGAGACCGTGAGCTCATATCTGCAGCCTCTCCTTCAGTCAACGATTTCTCTGCAATCACCATTATTGTGTAAGTGTCCAATCTTTACTTTCCCTTATGCCAGTTCCTGTTCATATTGTTCTTATTATTTCTGTGAATGTACTAGTTTATTTTCTTAGTACGATACGTTAGGGAATTTTTCACCGATAGGATTCCACGTTTACATCTCCATACCGGGTTTACATCACTGGTTCCATACCCAGTTTTGATGTTTGAGCAAAATCTCTTTTCTCTGGGTTTTAAAATTTTAAAAGACATTTCTTGTACACCAAGATATCGGGTATAAAACCTTGGCCTTGATGAATGCACGATACCCAAGATTACCTTTTCTGGTTATCTGCCACTCTTTTTCCCCTGATTTTCGGGATTTTCAAAAAATTGTCCACTCTCCTCCTGCTTTTCGTGGAATACACGCTCTCACTTTTTAATAAGGATCTTAGTATCGAGCTCGTTTTTTTCCTAAACTCTGAGCTTGTCCTGTCAAGCTCGTAATTCTTGCATGCATGGCCCTCACCATTTTTTCTTTCTCGCTAGATGTCACAGAATCTGGAAAGACGGTGGGGGTCGTTGCTGGCAATCCCTTATTCGCCCAAAACCCCGAGCCCGGAATCACTGTTTGCTCGGAATCAACGTCGAATTCGCGAGTACGATCTCGCACGCAAACAGGAGGATATTCGAGCTCATTACCGCCACCAAATTGACGAGGTCATAGAGAAGAAAAGGAGGACCCTTCGAGAGGCTATTTACCCAAAATCCGATTTAGGGCCCAGGCCGATCCCACTCGACCCCAAACTGACAGTGACTGTTGCGTACAGCCAGGGAGAGCTCCAATTTTCACTTATGGGGGAGCCTTCTACCTCGCAACCGAGGAGAGAAATCTTCGAGGCTGAGCACTATTGGAGCTCGGTTACCTCGACAAGTCAGATTGTAACACCCAAGTTGCTAATAAGGTTTAAGACCTCGTTTAGCATGCCTGGAGGGCAATAAGTGAATCGACGTGATATTATATGAATTTGATTGACTATGTGATTAGAATGCATGATTAGGTCGTATATTTATGCTTGTGGGCCCCGTTTGTATGTTGGGGGTAAACTGGTAACTTTAGCCCGTTGAGGGAATAAATGTGATAATTGTATTATGTGATTTGTACCGTGTGTGTGTGGAGTTTTTATTGTGATGCACGCGGCGAGACGGTCCTAGTGAGCTATTTAGTCTAAAAGTCACAATGGGATTTTGTACCCGGCTCGGGAGGAGCCTAGGGGTACTTTGGGAATCTTATAAGTTGAGTTGAGAATGAGTGGTTATAGTTATTGGCAATTGAGTAACCTGTGTAACCATTTGTAACTACTGTGAGTAACAAATTTTAGGTAGAAAATGGTAGAATTGAAATAGAAGTGTAAGGACAAGAATGCCCTTGAAGGTTTAGTTAGGAAGGGTTATTAGGAAGGGGTAAAGTGGTCATTTGGCAAGAGTATTAGACAATTTTCAGCTGGGATATGGGGGGTACACGGTTTGGGCATTGGGTCATTTGGTGTTTTGATAAAATTGGAAGAGAAGAAAAAGAAGAAGAAAGAAAGGTTAGGGCAAGAAGAAGAAAGAAGAAGAGGTGTAGAAGGGGCTGAAGTGGGAGCTTAGGAGGAGATCAAGGAAGCTTATAGGGTGGATTCTCCACTTGAGGTAAGGATTTCTATGCACATTTAAGTTGGGTTTCTGTTTTGATTTGAGAAATCTAAAGCATAAGTTAAGCATTTTAAAGTTTGGTTTGAGTTGCTGAAATTAGAAATCAATGGGGTGGATTTTGGGTGTGATGATGTTTTGATCTTGATTCTAGTGTCTATAGGTTGCTAGATGGTTCATATGAAGTTTTGATTTGATCTTGGGGTTTTGGTATTTGTTTGGGTTGATTTGGGGAGGTTGTAGCTCGGGAAAAACGCAAGAGGAAACCCAGAAATCTGGGTTCACGAAGGAGCGCCGCGGCCCTGTTCTTGGGCGCCGCGGCGCAAGGATGCTTCAGGATGTGGCCTAGCCGCTGGGCGCCGCGGCCCTTGAGGGGAGTGCCGCGGCCCTAGGCCATTTTGGCAGCCAAAAAGTTGAGTTTTTTGGGCTTTTGCCTGGGGACACGGGGAATGGTTCCGATGTTTTGTTTTATGGATTTAGAGGTCTCGGGAGTACGGGATTGGTCCCGGGAAGTGGTCTTGGGCTTGGTTAGTATTAAAAGTGTTTTATGTGTGTTGTGACTAGGATTTCGGAGAGGCTCGTGCTAGAGGACCGTGCTTGTGACCTTGGTGCATTGGAAAGCTCGGGATACAGGTAAGAAAACCGTAACACCCGAGAATAGGGCATGGGCCCACAGTGTGATTGCAGGGCATGGCCCTAGATTGTATTATGTGCAAATGTGTAATCTTAGATGAACTATTATATGTTTGAATAGTCATTTCAAAATGTATTATACGTACGATTATAATGAAATGAACGGCTAAGGCCGAGAGCGGCGAAGGCCGGGTACGGCCTTGGGGCCGGAAGTAACACTAAGCACATGGGATGCTATAGCTAGGGTGGGACCCAAGGGATACATGAGTTATCCTTATGGTGAGGACCGAGACCCCAGGCTTTGGTAAGGCCTCTGGGGCGGCATGGCCGTGCTTGTTTAGTCTAATGGTTTTCCTATTTATCAGTGGATTATGTCAGCTATATTATTTGCATATGTTATGTACTATTTGGGTTTTCTTGCTGGGCTTCAGCTCATGGGTGCTCCGTGTTGCAGGTAAAAGAAAGGAGTCAGTCAACCGGCCATGAGTATGGAGAGCGTGGGGGCGGCGCGTACATGTTCGGCCTGCCCGACTGCTTTGGTTGGGGGCATTTTTGTATATGGCTGTATTTACCATTCTTTTGATAGTTGATCAAGTGTAAATCTATTTTTGAGTTGTAAATATTTTGTAAACCTTATTTTTGGGAACCCAGATGTTTGATACTTAATGTTTTCAATGAAACTAAACATTTTCAAAGAGTACAGCCTTAAATTCTGGTTTATTCACACTTTTGGTTTTAGAAACCACGTAGAGTCAGTCAAAAGCACGATTTCTGTTTTAAACTCACTAAGTAACGACTCTAAGGTAGTAGGGCGTTACACAAATAACTGATATTCTAGCCCTCCATGGCCTCAAGTTGTCAAGCTCCTTGAGGTGTCGAGCTCCGACCGCTATCGAGCGGAGCTGCTACGCCCCTGGGAACCCTGACAATAGGCTGAGGTACGCGGCATGGAGTCAGGAACACATGAAGGCAGGAGCGCTATTTCCTTTGAAGTCTTTTATCAAGGACTTCACGGATTTTGTTGTGTTGGCTCCGTTCCAGCTCAACACCAATTCTTACAGGGTTCTGTCTGCCTGAGGTCGCTATACCACGAGCTGAAGTGGGAAGGACCTTCTCCGCAAGAGATTTTGTATCTCTTCTGTCTGAAAAGTAATCCCTCCCGAGCTCGGGGAGGAGATGGCTTCTATTACCTTTCGAGCTATCCCAAAGAGAAAATGGTGTTTGAGGATCTCCCTAATCATCCACCTGATTTCAGAAAAGCCTTCTTCTGGACAGATGGCCTGTCCCCGTCTCGATGCTACTCATTCAGGCGGATTCGTAAGTATTCCAACCTTCTTTATCTCTGTGCTCGGGTTCTTATTTGTAGGTTCGTACTTAGTTGTAATGTGTCTTATTTTCCAGCCAATTTCCTTCGTCCTACTCCCGACGAGGCAATGAAGGGGCATAGAGAGGCCCTGCTCCAACTCCCTTATGGCAGGAGGTCTCTCTCGTACCTTTTGCACGAGGATAAGCTCCGAGTTTGCGGGCTTTTGGGAGATGGCCAGTCCACCTCGGACTGGTCCAACAAGAAGTATGATCATTGGGAGCAGGTGCCTTTGCCCACAGGCATTCTTCCCCCGAGGAGAGAGGTGAGGCCTCCACCTCCAGCTCGCCGAAGGAGTCCACCGTCGGGGAATGAGGCTAATGATGAAGCCTCGAGCTCAGACTCGGATGAAGAAGGTAAAGTCATCCTTATCTCGAGAATGTGGTCCCCCACCTTGTTAAAGCATAAACCCGATAGGTTATTTTCATGCCCGTATGATAGATACCACTTCTATATATGGACTCGGGTAGATGATCGAGTTCATAGGTTTGATAGTTGGCTCGGGAAGTATGACACCATGTACAGTCTAACCGAGGTGTGGAACGGGATAGCCGTCCAATATGGGACAAACGACTATAGGGACCTTTCGAGGATGACGTCCACCTATAGGGAAGGTACTCCCCCCGCCTCCTCTGAAGATGGGGGAATTTCATGGTCCCCGAGCTCTAGTTCGGGGGAGAGTTCCAGTTAGGTCTTTCTTTACTTGGTTTTTTCTTTTTTATTTTCCAAGCTTATTATCATTATGTCTAACTTCGATTGGAGCTGTGCAGGTGCCATGAATTCCGACCTCGACAGTATCATCGAGAGTGGTGGCGCCAAAAGGAGCAAGCGTCCCAGGGCGGGGTCGCGGAAGTTGGACCGGCCTGCCAAAGTCCCCAAGAGGGCCGAGAAGACACCACCTCCCCCAGCTCCGCCTGTTACCAGTTCCATCACAGTGCCGTCCTCGCAAGTCGGTGCCTCAACCGTGGCACCGACTTCGCAGGTCGATGCCTCTACCGTGGCATTGACTTCGCTGGTCGATGCCTCTACCACGACCGGGCCCCAACTTCTTGTAGCGGTTCGGCCGACACTTGGTCCGCCTCCTAGAAAGCTTTCTGCTTCTCGAACTCACAAGCTGTCAGTTTCTACTCACATGGAGGAGTATGTAATTGACAATGCAGCTGGGTCCCATGGGTCTACGCTGGGCTCGGATGTCATGTCCCGAATCGGCCAGAGCTTCAACAGTCTCGAAGCTCCTCAATGGCAATACCTGAACAACGCTCGAGATTGCACTGCTCTCTATGAGAAGAGTATCAAGCTCGCTGCCGCGGTAAGTTTTCTTCTACTTCTTTGTTATATATACACATTCCTGGCGTTAATGACGGTTATTTCTTTTGTCAGTCTCTTGCCTTTACTGCCCAGCTCAACTATAAGTTGAACAATGAGATCCATTCGAGCAAGTCTTATGCTCAGGAGGCGAAGGATCTCCACCTCAAAGCAAGTGATGACCTGAAGGCAGCAAATGCAAAGCTTGAGGCAGGAGCTAAGGCGCTGGAGGCCAAAGCATCCGAGCTTGGGAAGCTGAAAGCTAGGCTCGAGGAGCTTGAGAAGGAGAATTCCAAGCTCGCAGATCTTGAGAAGGAGAACGCTCGGCTCCAGGAGGCCAACAGAAAGCTCGAAGAAGATAAGGCCGCCACCTTTGATATTATTGAGGGTGAAAAGGCTCGTCTCCTTGCTGAGTATAAAGAGAAGAAGGACCAAGCGGTTGATTCGGCCATGTACAGAATGTGGGCCAACAACGAAGACCTGGATACCAGCTTCTTAGGCCCTCTCGAGGCGAAGCTTCTTGATAAGTGGAATGCTCGGGAGGCCGCCTCCGAGGGAGCTTGGAAGGATAGTCATGCTATTCGTCCTGAGGGGTCCGGTGCTGCTGATGCTGAGAAGGCCAAGGAGACTCCTCTTTCTTGAATCTGATCTCGGGTAAATCTTATCTCGGGGCTGCGTCCCCTTATTTTTGTAATTACTTTAATTTATGCCCACAGGGCTGATACAATTTCTTTTTGTTTTGACTTGTATATGCTTTACACTTTTGGTTCGAAATATTTTGCATATTTTATATGAATGAGTATTTTATGTTTATTTCTTCATACAAACATAGTTGGGATTTAGGCTCGAAACTCGATGCATCCACGCATTGTTTGTTCGAATTATCCGCTTTCGATCTCGTTATTCATCAAGGTCGGATATTACTTTAACCATGAACTCGAAAGCACTTGTATGGTATGTAATGTGAATGGTTTAGTTATATCTTATCGTTTAGTTACTTTTCCTCATCCTCGGTTATCTCTCCGAGGTTATGAGTTCGGAACTATTTTTCTTTAAGATATTCCAACCTCGATCTCGACTTATTTCGAAGTAGGTTTAAATTCCAACTCGTCGATTAGTTTTAGCTAGTTCATTCCAAACCTATTAAGTTTGCACATCTGGTTAAATCCAAACGTTATTATCTTTTGATAATTTGGTTGTCCAAACTATCTAAGTTCGCGTATCTGGTTACATCCAAATACTTTTGATAATTCGGTTATGTCCGAACTATCTAAGCTCACATATCTGGTTATATCCAAATACTTTTATGTTTTTAGTGCATGTTATTTTATTTTTTAAGCTGATGGTATATATACCAATTATGCCCCCTTAATATCCTATGAGTGTGACCATAGGTTATTAAATTAAGAGAGATTGCAAAAATAAAAAGAGATAACATATTGAACGAAATAGATCTTTATTTGATGGAATTTAAAAGCAGACAAACTAATACAGATAGAAAATCATGGTTACATGCAACACTTTTCCTACACTACTGATAGTAAGGTCTAAGGTGTTCGCCATTCCATGCTCGCGGTACCAGGCTCCCATCCAATCTCGCAAGTTTGTATACACCGGGCCAGATGACTGACTCTATCTGGTACTGTCCTTCCCAATTCGGCCCGAGCACTCCAGTTGCCGAATCTCGTGTTGCCAAAAATACGCGTCTCAACACCAGATCTCCCATTCCGAACTTTCGATCTCGAACCCTCTTGTTGAAATAACTGGTTGTTCGTTGCTGGTAGGCAGCGTTTCTCAGCTGAGCCTCTTCTCTCTTTTCTTCAATTAAGTCTAAGGTTTCCTCGAGCTGAGTGTGGTTTGAATTTTGATCGTAAATCTGAGTCCGGATCGTTGGGATTTCGACCTTGAAGGGCAACATTGCCTCCCAGCCGTATGCTAGAGAGAATGGGGTATGCCCTGTTGATGTTCGAGCTGTGGTCCTGTATCCCCATAAGACTTGGGGTAATTCTTCGGGCCATCGTCCCTTCACCTCCTCCAACTTTTTCTTCAGAGAACTCTTGAGAGTTTTGTTCACAGCCTCGACCTGGCCATTTTCTTGGGGATGAGCTACTGATGAAAAACTCTTTATTATGCCGTTCTTTTCACAAAAGATGGTGAACAAGTCGCAATCGAACTGGGTTCCATTTTCGGATACAACCTTCCTCGGCACCCCATATCGGCACACGATGTTTTTTACCACGAAATCAAGGATCTTTGTTGAAGTTATTGTTGCCAATGGTTCAACCTCCGTCCACTTCGTGAAGTAATCCACGGTGACTACAGCATATTTTACTTCACCTTTGCCAGTCGGGAGAGAGCCTATGAGGTCGATGCCCCATACCACGAAATGCCATGGGGAAGTCAACATGGTCAGCTCGGATGGTGGAGCTCGGGGAATCGTGGCGAATCTTTGGCATTTGTCACATTTCTTCACGTACTCGAAAGAATCAGTTTTAATAGTTGGCCAGAAATATCCTTGGCGTATGATCTTCTTGGATAGGCTATGCCCCCCGGTGTGATCTCCGCAGAACCCTTCATGAATTTCTTCAATGATCTTCTTAGCTTCGGGTGGGGTTACGCACCGAAGTAACGGCATGGAATATCCCCTTCTGTATAGCTTTCCGTCCAAAATGGTGTAACGGGGAAGTTGGTACATCAACTTTCGAGCCTGGTTCCGATCTCTTGGAAGGACTCCGCTCTCGAGATATTCAACTATTGGGGTCATCCAGGTAGGTTCTGTGTCGATCATACACACATCTTCCTCCTCTGGCTCATTAATGCTAGGTTCTGATAGGTGTTCTATGGGCACAACGTTCAGTTCTTCATTTTCAGCGGATGTGGCGAGCCGAGCTAGGGCATCTGCATTTGAGTTCCGCTCGTGGGGAACCTGTTCGATTGTATAAAATTCGAAACACTCCAATGCGGATTTTACCTTCTCCAAATAAGCTGCCATTCTCGGGCCGTGAGCTTGGTATTCTCCCAAGATTTGATTAACCACGAGCTAGGAGTCACTGTAGCAATGTATAGCTCTAGCTTTGAGCTCTTTTGCTATACGAAGTCCCGCGAGTAAAGCCTCGTATTCGGCCTCATTATTCGATGCATTGAAGCCAAATCTTAAGGCATAATGAAATCTGCTCCCTGCGGGAGTAACCAAAATGACCCCTGCCCCCACTCCATTTTCATTTGATGAGCCGTCGACGTAAAGTTTCCCCAGCTCGTGGGCCGGGGTTATCACCTTGTCGTCGGCTATGCCAGTACATTCCACTATAAAGTCCGCCAACGCCTGTGCCCTAATGGTCGTTCTCAGGTGGTAGGTGATCTCGAACTGTCCGAGCTCAACTGCCCATTTAAGAAGTCGACCTGAAGCCTCTGGTTTAGACAACACTTGCCTAAGTGGTTGATCAGTCAGCACATGGATGGGATGCGCCTGAAAGTAGGGGCGGAGCTTACGGGACGAATGAATTAGACTAAGCGCCAGCTTCTCCATCAAGGGGTATCTTGACTCTGCCCCCAGTAATCTTTTACTGATGTAGTAAACGGGACTTTGCACCTTCTCTTCTTCTCAAACGAGTACTGCGCTTATTGCGTGTTCAGTGGTTGAAAGGTATAGGTACAGTATTTCTCCCGTTTTAGGTTTTGACAGGATGGGTGGTTTCGCAAGGTGCCTTTTGAGCTCCTGAAAGGCCAGCTCGCACTCCTCCGTCCATTCAAATTTCTTACCTCCTCTCAATAGGTTGAAAAATGGAAGACCACGATCCGTAGATTTCGAGATGAATCTGCTTAGGGATGCCATCCTACCAGTCAAACTTTGGACATCTTTGTGCCTTCGAGGAGAGGGCATGTCAATTAGGGCCTTGATCTTGTCGGGGTTGGCCTCGATTCCACGAGTGTTCACGATAAAGCCCAGAAATTTCCTGAAGACACCCCAAAAGTGCACTTCTGAGGGTTTAGCTTCATGTTATACTTTTGGAGCACGCCGAAGCACTCTACGAGGTCATCAACATGGTTCTTGTTGAGTTGAGACTTGACAAGCATGTCGTCAACATAAACCTCCATGTTATTCCCTATCTATTATGAAAAGATCATGTTCACGAGCCGCTGGTATGTGGCCCCAGCATTCTTGAGCTCGAATGGCATGACATTATAACAATATAGCCCCTTATCCGTTATGAAGCTCGTATGTTCTTGGTCGGGGGCATACATGGGAATCTGGTTATATCCAGAATAGGCATCCATGAAGGACATCAGGCCATGCCCCGTCGTGGCATCCACGAGCTGGTCAATTCTTGGTAACGGAAAGCACTCTTTCGGGCAAGCTTTGTCGAGATATGAGTAGTCAATACAGGTTCCCCACGTCCCATTGGGTTTTGGGACCAACACCGGATTGGCTACCCAGTCAGGGTAAAAGGCATCTCTAATGAATCGGTTTGCCTTTAATCTGTCAACCTCCTCCTTTAGTGCCTTCTTTCTGTCTTCGTCCAGCTGTCTTCGCTTTTGTTGCTCGGAGGGAAGCTTTTATCTATATTCAGTGCGTGGCTTGCTATATTTGGACTTATTCCCACCATGTCCGAGTGCGACCATGCGAAGACATCCTGGTTTTTCTTCAAAAAGCAAATTAATTGCTATTTTGTCTCATCTTGGAGGTGTTTTCCAACCTTCACCTTTTTCGAGGAATCGGCTTCCTCGAGCTGAATTTCTTTGAGCTCCTCTAAGGGTACGAGGTCAAATTTCTCCTCAATCCTTGGATCGATCTCTTCGTCAATTTCTAAGATTGTCCCGTCTTTATTTTGAACAATGATGAGTGTTTGCGCGCTCGTCTGTTTCTTTCCTCTCAAGGAAATACTGTAGCATTCCCTCTCTGCCAATTGATCTCCCTTTAACGTTCTGACTCTGCTAGGGGTGGGGAACTTAAGGGCCAGATGCCTCACTGATGAGACTGCCCCCAGTCCGATCAGGGCGGGTCTCCCGAGCAGCACATTGTAGGCTGATGGTAGGTCTACTACCACGAACTCCATCATCTTGGTTGCCGAGACTGGGTAGTCTCCCAAGCTCACGGGGAGCTCGATGGATCCCATGCAGGCGGTCCCTTCTCCTGAAAAGTCGTATAAAGTAGTTGCACATGCTTTCAGGTCACGAAGGGAGAGTGCCATCTTCTCGAGGGTTGCTTTATAGAGAATGTTTACTGAGCTCCCATTGTCTACGAGGACTCGGTGGACCCTTTTATTGGCCAGTTGGAGAGTGATGACCAGTGGGTCATGGTGAGGAAACTGGACATGGGACGCGTCTTCCTCAGTGAAGGTTATTGGTTGTGTTTCAATCCTCTGGCTTTTTGGAGCCCTAGGTTCGAGTTCATAAGGAGACCCATCCCCAGTTTTTAGCTCGTTAACGTATCTCTTTTGGGCATTCCTGCCTACTCCTTCGGGATGAGGCCCTTCCGAGATGGTTATTACATCTTCTCCATCTATCGGCGGGGGCCTATTTTCTTCCCGAGCTCGGGAATTATTGTTTTGTGCGGTCGAAGGCGCGGCTACTCTCTGGCTCGCGGCCGCCTGACTAGTACCCTGGTTTTTGACATATTGCCTGAAGTAACCTCTCGAGATCAATCCTTCGATCTCGTCCTTCAGTTGTCAACATTCATCGGTTGTATGCCCGGTGTCTCTGTGAAATCGGCAATACTTGCTTGAATCCCTCTTGGATTTCTGATTTCTCACTGGGTCCGGACGCCTAAAGGGGACCTGGTTTTCATTAGCCAGATATATGTTCTCCCGAGACTCGTTGAGCTCGGTGTATACTCTATACACGGAGAAATATCTCTCCCCCTTCTTTTTCTTTCCTCCTTCGGCCTCGGGGTTACTTCCTTCGTTCTTTTTTCTCTTGGAAGGGTTTTCCACAGCAGGCTTTGAAGCTACTAGGTCTGCCGAGGTTGAGGTAGAGTTTACATTTACCGTTGTAGTTTCGGGCTGGGAAGTCACATTAAGTGTCGACCTCGCTTCCTCTACATTGACAAACCTCTGCGCTCGTCTATTAAACTCGGTTAGGGACCTCACCGGTTTTATTTGCATATCGTCCCAGAGGGCGCTTCCTGGCATTACTCCGGCCTGGACAGCCATTAAGTGTCCACTATCATCCACATTCCGAGCTCGGGCGACTTCCAAGTTAAACCTTGTAAGGTAACTTTTTAATGTTTCGCCTGGTTGTTGCCGAACATTAGTTAGGGTTGACGCCTCAGGTCGAACCCCCATCATGGCTTTGAACTACTTTTTGAAGTCTTTAGACAGCTGCTCCCAAGAGGTTAATGAATGTCTCTTATATTTTTCGAACCAGCTTTTAGCTGGTCCTGTCAATGATGCTGGAAATAGCATGCATCTGAGCTCGTAACCCACGTTACTGGCTCTCATTATGGTGTTGAACGTAGTCAGATGACTATATGGGTCAGTTTTTCCCTCGAACGACGGGATGTGAGGGATCCGAAACCCTTGTGGAAATGGAGTGTTGGAAATATGGGGAGCAAACGGTTCAAGCTCCTCATCAGAATCTTCATATTGATCATGCTCTTGCTCGTTTTTTAAAAGCCTGAATGCCTTTTCCAGCTGATCGATTCTCTCTTGGACTGGGTCTGCGAGAGGCAAAGTTTGAAATCGGTTGTCGTCGATCACAATTCCAGGCTCGCGTCTCCATAAAGGATCTTTGCGCCTATTCAAGCGATCCCTCAGGTCCGGATTTATCTGGTCAACATTACCCCGACTTTGATTCAGGTGTTCTAGCAGGTCGGGGCGATCTCTGCGGCTTCCAGTTTTCTTACGACCTCGGTCATGCTTGCTGACCGACCTGGTATCTCCAGAGTCGTCACTGGTAAAACTTGTCGCATAGTTATTTCGAGATGGATTTCTTCCATGCCGCCTCGTCTCCGTCGTGCGAGACCGGGATGTTTGACAACTTTCTGATGGGGCACCTCTCCGTTCCTGGAAAGTTCCCCTATTTCCTTGTCTCCTTTCCGCATGCCTTTCGCTCTGATCTCGAACTGGTTGTGTATTCTTGCGAGGAGGCGAAGGATATCTTATTGGTGATAGAGGGAACCGTATGGGGGACGGTGGTTGCCACCCATTTCGCGGCCTAGACGGTCTGGAGTTTGCCCGAGATGGGTTGGTTGCGTGTGGTGCATTCCCAGGGGCTTGAGTCCAAGCCTCTGCAGGGGCTCGGTTGTTCTCAGTTTCCCCAGGTGCTTCCACAGGTGGATTAACCAGTGCTCTAGCCCGAGTACTCCTCTAGGGCCTAGGTGGAGCGGATGGCTCTGTGGGTGCCGGAGGTTGAGCCGGCCTCCTCGTGGCAGCATCTTTCCGTGGACGCCCATGGGGTCTACGGGGAGGAACGTGTACGTCCCTTGGAGGAGGGGCTTGGTTTTCACGCAGAGGCGGGGGCTGAGCCACCTGTGCCTCTGCGACTATCCTTCCCAACTCCTCATTCCATTTGTTGGCCTCTACCAGCTGCTGTTTCAGTTGCCGGTTCTCGAGTTCCACAATAGGAACATATCGCTCAGGATTGTAGTACATATCCTCATCTCTTGGTGGGGGAGGCGGTCCTCTAGAATCGGAGGATCCACTCCTTTCTTCGACATCTGGGTTTTCCATCGGTTGTTTCCCAGGACGTCTGGGATAATTTTCCTCAGGAGTGTTCTGATTATTAGTGGCCATGACTTATTCAGGGACTGAATGCTTAAGGCTCTAAATGAAAGCACCAAATTGTTGACGCCGTTTTTCGTCAACAGTGAAAGAAGAGCACGTAAACAATAATTAGTAATGGCCAATAAAAATATGATAATACAAACACGATTTTTTACGTGGTTCAGCAGTTAAATCTGCCTAGTCCACGAGTCTTTCTTATTAGGACTTAAGAATATCCCTGAAAATCTTTCAAGGATGAATTTTCCAGAGTTTTCCTTAGGCTCACAAAAGTTCCGTCCTTTACAATGGTGCATATCTTCTCTATTTATAGAGAAGATTTCAGAATACTATCCCACATATTTTGGGTAGTTACTCTTTTTATCCAAATAAATTAAATGGCCTTAAATGCTTGTAATCCGATATAAAAGGAAACGTCTCCTGAAGACCAGGGGGCGTATAACTGATCAAATAATATCCCATGATTTTAGGGGATTTACAGTAATAAATGTAGACAGCGTCTCCTATAGTTGACTCATTAGGATAGTCAAGGTTTTTATCCTATATTACCAAGGCCTTGTTCTCCCAGGTCTCTTATCAACTTTCGAGCTTATGACATCTCCCAAGGCCACATGACTCCGAGATCGTACGCGCGTCAGGCTTGGAGCCCATGAGCCGAGGTCACCCTTGAGAACAGATACACCTCGGAGCCTACCTTTGGAGCTCGTGGGGATTTTGAGGCCACCATCTTCGAAGTCGTCTCAACTTTGCAGGCTCGATGTTTAGACTTCGAACATATTCCAGACTTTACAAGTTCATTCACTATGCATCAAGTTTTCGAGGTCACACTTATCGTGGCTCGAAATCTCGGTATAACAAAGCCCAATTGCAAAAATACCACATATAGTGCAAACAGACATGTTATAATTGGATGGGCCTAATCATGTTACTATATGAGCAATTCTATGAATTTATGCCAAAATACCACAATTAATTTCATTTGCGAAAATGCCACAATTAATTATCTAGAATTTATAAAAAAAAATTCAAATTAATTAAATTTTTACAAAAAAAAAAGTCAATTTAAATGAAATTTATCAACAATTAACAATAGTTAATTTAAATTTCATTCATCAACAATCAACTTGGTTTTAGGTTAATTTGATAAAAAAATATATTAATTTAATTTAAATAGGATTTATCAATAATTAACGAAAGTTAATTTAAATCCCATTTATTAAAAAAAATATTTTGTTAATTGGCTGAAAAAAATGATATTTTTCAAAATTTAACCAATTTTAAATTTTAAAATCAATATCTAATCTATTTTCCAAAAATATCTTGTGTTGTTAAACTATTATCTAATATTTTAACCATTTAAAAATAATAAAATAAAAATAGTTATAACAACCCTAAAATATCTCAAATAGTTAAAAAAAATTCAAATATCCATAAAAATATCTAACTAACAATGTTCAAATTTCAAATAATTTAAATATTAAAATACTATAGAATAAAAAACTATTTATATTTTCAAATAAAGATTAAAAAAAATCAAGAATTTAAATGAAAATATCTAAAATATCTGATATCATAATTATAATATTTTAATATATTAAAAGATTTAAAATTAAGTTGTTAGTCTATTTTGAAATTTGAATTTGAATCTTTATAGAAAATATCTAATTATATAAATCCCAACTAACAAAAATATCTTTATTTAAAAAAATAAAATTAAATGATGAAACAAAATAGATATTTTTGGTTTTGATTATAAATAATTTATTTCAACAAATTTTAATTTAAAAAAAATATTTTTGAAAAAAAAAGGAAGAATAGTACCCGTGGTACTGTTCATCGTGCTGGTGTGCATGGGTGCGCAGAGGTGCGCGGGCGTGCGCGCGGGTGGCACGCGCGCGCATGGGAGCCAGGCCAAATTTTTCCAAAATTTTTTTTGAGCAATTTTTCAAACCAAAACTATTTTCTAAATAATTTTTAACATGTTTTATACAAAATAAAGCATATATAAAAATTAATAGCATAGAAAACACAACAAAATAACCTAAAAATTGCTAAAATTCACAAAAAATCAATATGCTTCATAAAAACATGAAAACCATCCGATTATTCAAACATATCAAATAATCCAATTTTAAACGTGTTTATGCAGGAAAATAAATATTACCAAAGGCTCTGAGGCCAGTTGTTGGATTAGCTTATACATGATCTTTATTTATTTTCATGTATATCTAATATTAAGCAAATTAATACGAGATAGCCTAAAACATATTTCTAAAATTGAATTCAAAGAGAAACAAAGAATAGAATACTTACAGTATACGCAGCAGAATTAAAGAGTCATTCCTTCAGTTTCTCTAACTCTTGTATCCTCTCTGTCGCAGAGTATTATCAAGAAACTGAACCGATCTTCTATTTTCTTCACAATCTTCCAATGTATCCTTAGAACCACCTAGACTAGTGTGGGAAATTCTCAACACATGAGATAGATATAGAGAGAAGAAGAGAAAATAACAAAGAGGCTTAGAAAAGGACTTGTGTTTAGAGAGAATCTAAAACTATCAGAAAATCTGACTTGTGACTTATGTTTTGACTTCTCTCTAAGCACTCCTTTTATAGACTCAATTAGGCCATTTAATTTAATTAAAAAAACAAAAAAATAATAGCCATTTTGAAGCCCTAGGTCGAAATTATCATGGGCTATAGGCCCGTGAAATATCTCATTTGATTATATGCCCATTGGACTTAAAATCAAGGCCTGTATTATTTTCTATTGATTTAATTAATTAAATAATTATTTAAATCATTTATCAAATTAATTATTTATAATTTGAACTTTGATTTAAATTTATTTATTAATTTAGATACCAATTTATCTTAATTAATAAATCTGCCATAATTTCTCTTTTTTTCTCAAAATTACACAACTCTATAAAACTTTCCAAAATTGACCTGGTCAACTTTGATAATTCTAATTGATGATTAAATCAATTAATTGAGACTATCTAGATGATTTTATCCAAGGTACAATGGGGAACATGGGCCTATGAAATCAAGCTCCAATAAGTTATCATAAATCTAACAAATAAATTTACTAACTTATTAATTCCTCGTGACTCCACTATAGACTTGGAATTGCACTCTTGAATTCATAGAACGCTCTATAACAAATATATATACGCTATTAATTATCCATTGTTACAACCATAATTGTCACTCAATCCTCTATAGAAGGTCTACAATGAGACAGGACTAAAATACCGTTTTACCCCTCATTGTATTTTATCCTTAAAACACTTATTTCCTTGTAAATGATATTTCAGTAAACTAATTTAATTACTGAAATGAGATCTCTATCATTTAACACCTTGAACCAAACTAAAAGGAAACCATCGTTTCACTTCTTCATCAGAAGCTATAGATGTTCATATCTATGATTAACACTCCCACTCAATTATACTACTGAGTTCCCAAGATGTAAGTATGGGCTAGTCCGTAGGGTAAGCTGGTAACGAACAAGTCACAGAACTCAAATAATACAATCAGTTAGAATACTAACCACTCAGAATTGAGATTGAATTGACCTATGGTCAACTATATGATATGACTAGAATAGATAATAACGCTATGTTTACTTATCTTATCAACTGTCAATATCGGTCCAGTCCGATGTAACAAATACATCCGATCTTATCTACTTTGCTAATGTTCTGGAAAGAACATAACACTATAATGTGTAAGTAGAGCATATCGTAGATTGAAAAGTCAGTGTAAATCCTGGGCACTGACTAATCTTAGGACTAACTTATTTTGAACATATAATCATATTTATATTTCACTGTGATTACGTCACTATAAATAAGATTAGCTATATGCTCGGGATTTAATAGAAGTTTATATTAAACAAATAATCATGAAAATAAAACATGTGAGCAAAGTGATTGACCAAGTCAAAAAATGATTTCTATTCTTTTATTTATAATAAAATGAGATTACAAATAATTTGGGTTTTAATTAGGGCATAAAACCCCAACACTCGGACTATTAAAACTACTAAGACATAACTATTAATTTCCAATTCATACATAAAATAATAGAACTTTATTCGAAAATCCAAAATACGGGATCCCATTGTTATTACATAAAAACATAAAGAAAACAAAACCTTTATTTTAATTGTTGAAATACAAAATGCGGGAAATGATAAATACATAATTAAAAAGACTCAAAACATAAACGTCATCCCCGATCATTCCCATCAGTGCATTCATTTCGTTCTCACCCAATACACATGCCAAAGTCACCATGAACCCATCCCGCCTTCCATGCTCATTTACCTACACAATCTAAATAGAAAGGAATGAGCCTAATGCCTAGTAAGGAAAAACTACTAAAACATAACAGAAAACATAAGGCGTAAAAACATAAATCATAAAATATAAGACTACAAATTAATGGCCATTAACTCATTACCGTAGTATGTGATAGAAACCATCTAGGTCCTCTTGCTACTATTTAGAAGTAGGTTTACACACAAATATAGTCTACGATAATGATAAAAATCTTGGAATTTGCTTATTTGCTATCTAAGCAACCATATTTCCCAAGCGACTATAATCATAAAAACAACATACATATATACAAACAAATAGCATATAAACATAATCATAACACATAAAATCTAACTTATTTTCCTTACCAAAAACCAGGGTATTGGAGACAAGTTTGGGATTAGAAACTCCTAAAACAAAACAGTAAAATCATAAGTTTCCTAAAGAAAAGAAGATCTAAACTATCAAGATAAGAACTTACCGAAAACCTTAAGTTTCAAAGAAAATCAAACACCTAACCAAAAGCCATTATAAAAAGTTAGGATTTGAAAACAATGAAAAGAATAAGAGGAACTATAATTAACTAAACCCAAGGATAAAAGTACCTTAGATTGCTTAGAATGTTGATCTACACCTCAATACTGAAATCACTCTCTAGCTTACTTCCCAAGTGTTTAGAAATGCTTAGATTTGAAAGTTTTAACCCCAAAACCCTAGTGTTTCTTTATAGAACGAAATTAGCATCTTGGAGGCTCTGGAAAGTGCTTGAATGATGATGCAAATGGCTGAGTGAAGGGTCCTATTATAGAGTTCAAGGAGTGAAACAAAATCCTTTTAAAATGAGTAAATAATTGAATAAAAATTGAATTTTCTGCTCAACAGATGCCCAAAACTTGGCCAAAATCGTTCAAGAGCAAGTCTAAGTTGTTGAGGGCTGGTTCTAGCTCAGATTCCACAGACTTTCAAGATATACACGTGGAGCCGATATATGGCCCCCTATAGGCGATATATTGCCTCCCCCATATTTCCAAGCTTCTGTGGTTTTGTTCGTTCGAAGTCGATGTGTTTTTCGTATCATCATAGGCGATATATCGGCCCCTATAGCTGCGATATATCGACTTATGCTGATATAGTAGACACGTTTTTTCACACTTTTAGCACACTTGAAGTTTTTTAAAACTACCTTGACTGAGTAATACGAGATCCTAATAGTTGAGGGAAGGTTCTAGACTTCCTAGGTTTATCCTTTATTAATTTATTCATCTAAAATCCTTAAATCCTTAATATCCATACATATGACAAGTGTCACATTCTTAGTTATTCTATCTAAACCTTAGGTTATAATAAATAATATTTCTAGGACCAGCTATATTAATCAAACCTTATGATAAAATTAATATTTCTTAACTATAGGCTAAAATTATAAAATCCATAACTATCTCTATGAGTTTCCTACTAAATCCCAGCTTGAAGATATAACCACAAAAAATAAAATACTACAGAACAAGATACTACTATTTAGCTAAGTAAAATTCCGAGACACTACAATTCTCCCCTACTTAAAATAATTTCATCCCCAAAATTTACTTACCAAACAATTCCGGATACCGTGCTTGGATATCTTCCTCCAACTTCCACGTTGCCTCCCGTTTGGTACCATTACTCCATAAGACCTTGACTATCAGAATAATCTTAGACCGTAATTCCTTCACCCCTTTCTCTAGGATGATAATCGATCATTCCCTATAACTTAAGTCTTTCTGAAGTGCTAACGTATCGTACTTGAGAACGTGGGGTGGGTCTGACACATATCTACACAACATTGAGATCTAAAACACATTGTGGCTATCTGCTAGAGCTGGCGATAGGGCTAATCTATATGCTACTGGTCCCACCTTGTCTAATATCTCAAAAGGACCTATAAACTAAGGACCAAGTTTTCCTTTCTTCCAAAACCGCTTCACTGCTTTCATAGGAGATATTCTTAAGAAGACATGATCTCCAACTTTGAATTCCACATCTCGTCGCTTGGTATCTGTATAACTCTTTTGTTGACTCTGAGAAGCGAGCATACGCTTTCTAATCAGTTCCACTGTGTTTTGAGCCTCTCTAATAGCTTCAGGTCCAAGAAGTTGTCTTTCTCCTACCTCGTCCCAATGTAATGGCAACCGACATTTCCTTCCATAAAGTAGCTCATAAAGTGCCATACCGATAGTTTCTTGGTAGCTATTATTGTAGTAGGACTCTATACGTGGCAAATACTTACTCCATGATCCTCCGATGTCTAGTACATAAGCGCGCAACATATCTTCTAAAATTTGTATGGTACGCTCGGATTGTCCGTCGGTTTGAGGATGAAATGTCGTACTGAGACTTAGCTTGGTACCCATGGCTTGCTGCAAGCTTCCCCAAAATATCGATGTAAACACTGATCCTCTATCTGATACTATGGTCTTAGGGATTCCATGCAGTCGTACAATTTCTTGAACATAAATGTCTGCGTACTAGTTCGCTGTGTACGTAGTCTTGATAGACAGGAAGTGAGTTGACTTGGTGAGTCTATCTACCACAACCCAAGCCAAGTCGTGTCGCTTATTTGTTCGTGGTAATCCTGTCACGAAGTCAATGGCTATGTCTTCCCACTTCCATTATGGAATACTAAGCAGTTGTAATTGATGTTCTGCCTTTACTTGCTGGCATACTAGGCATTTGGACACGTATTCTGCTACGTCTTTCTTCATTCCTGGCCTCCAATATAGTGCCTTAAGGTCGTGAGTCATCTTGGTCTACCCTGGGTGAACAAAGTATGGGGTAGTGTATGCCTCTTCTAAAATCTTCATCTTAATTCCATGGTCATTCGACACACAAACCCGACCTTTATACCTTAAGAACCCCTGTCCTAATATAGAGAAATCCATAGTCTTGCCTTCTTTGGATGCAATTATATGCGATAGTAGTGTGTCATCATGCCCTTGTCTGATTCGTATTTCCTCTAGTAAACTTGATTGGATGGACAAGTTAGCCAATTGACCCATGACTATTTCTATTCTGGCGTTAATCAGCTCATGCTATAGTGGCTTTTCAATTCATGATAATACTGCCAGATTTTCGCAACTCTTCTGGCTTAACGCATCTGCAACTACATTTTCCTTTCCTGGGTGGTATTGGATTTCGTAGTCATATTCCTTTACTAATTCCAACCACCTGCGGTGCCTCATGTTGAACTCCTTTTGCGTGAAGAAATATTTTAAGCTCTTATGGTCTGTATAAATCTCATATCGTTCTCCATAAAGATAGTGGCGCTAGATTTTCAATGCGAAGACCACCACTGGCAACTCCATATCGTGTGTTGGATAGTGTTGCTCGTATTCCTTCAGCTGCCTTGAGGCATAGGCTATCGACTTGTCATTTTGTATCAGCACACAACCTAAACCTTGCTTAGACGCATCATAGTATACTACAAACTTGTCGTTGGTTGTCGGTATGCAAAGTACTGGTGTTGAGCACAATTTATCTTTGAGCAACTGGAAGCTTTCTTGACATTTATCAATCCAGTTGAACTTTTGCTGTTTCCGGGTCAGGTTGGTACGCGGAGTGGCTATCTTAGAAAATCCTTCTACAAATATCCGATAATAGCTTGCTAGCCTGAGAAAACTTCTACCTTATGACGCATTCTTAGGTCTTGGCCAATCCTTCACAACCTCTACCTTAGTTTGGTCTACTGCGACTCCATCTTTGGATACTATGTGCCTGAGGAACGTTACTTGCAATAGCCAAAATTTTCTTTTCTTAAACTTGACATAAAGTTGATGCTCCTTTAGTCGCAGCATGGTCAGTATTAAGTGTTCCTCGTGCTCGACTTTGTCCTTGAAGTACACCAATATATCGTCTATGAACACCACGATGAATTTGTCCAAGTAATCCTTAAAGACCCGATTCATTAACTCCAAAAATGCGGCTGGAGCGTTGGTAAGACTGTTTACCGAGAATTTCGGAAACCACACTAATGGATATTAGCTAAGAATAATGATATGGAGAGTAGAAGATTAACACAGGGTTTTTACGTGGTTGGGGCGTTAAAAAGCCTTAGTCCACGAGTCAGTTGTATTAGAGCTTGGAAAGTCTTTTACAATGGAGTTCTCTCTATGTTTTGACAGAGTAACTATATATCAGTCGAAGAGAGATCCCTTTCCCAGTGTTCTATTGCCTGTATTTATAGGCTCATGGGAACACTGGGTCTGGGCCGGGTATGACCCGGGCCCATCAGAGATATGGATACTCTTGGCTTCTCGCGTGGAAGCCCAATGTAAAAGATAAAACATACATAAATTCAAGACTAATTAAGGCCCAATAGGGTGGCCCAAGAACTATATTTCGCCCGACAAAATGGTGCTTTTGGTCTGGGCACTTCGAGTTACGAGGCAGACTCAGGGGACAAGACCAGTCAGAGTACTTGGCAGTGCAGGTTCGAAACAGCGGCGTGGAATCCCGAGGTGGCCTTTTCCGCAGGTGAAAAGTGGGGACAATCCCCACGCGTCGTGGGGCGGCTTTAGGGTCACGGATGCCTTTCCCTGCAAACATGGAGGACCTGACTCGGGTTCGTTTACCTTTGTCCCTCTTTGTTTACCACAGGCCCGAACCGTTTACCAAGATCCGAGACTGTTTCACATGTACTTCAGCGGGGATCCAAGCTCTGTACGTCTCCCGGACAATTGTCCTGGGTCACCATCCCGGATGCCTTCCAAAACAAGAATCACACTAGGGCCGCCCCCCTTGGATATTCCTGGCCCAAGCGGCTTGCGCCGGCCATGGGCCTGGACCACCGTCCCGGGCCCATGTTAGGAAATGGGGACAAAATTTAACCCTAAGCCTTCGCCTGGGGCCGCCAGGCGGAGGCTTGCCTTGCTCCCGGGCGCTCCATGGTTGTCTTCCCAGTTCCTGCCTGAACTCGTGGGTTCGTGACTCAGGGCAGTGACGCTGGCAGTGTAATGGCCCGGACCATTTACCAGTGTTCGGGTACGTTTACCTAATTCCCACTTCATGGCAGAGGAACATGTGCAACCAGGTGATTGCAGCGCGGATGGGTCCCGACCTTGAGAGGTCACCTAGCCACCTCAAGGGTCGCTAGGCCTAGGCTACTGTGTCAGCACAGATCACGAAGCGTCCCATCCACACGGGGGTCCATCATTACTACATTTGGGTTGAGGTGGACCGTAGGATGGGGCGACCTTTGGCAGCCGCCCCTCCTGGGCCGTTAGATCTGAGATGGCGAGGATCCAGCCTGAGAGGGCTCATAAATACCCCTGCACGATTCTGGACCGTCCGATGGGGAGACTCCTGTCCGTTGGATCAGGGGCCAGGATTTGGGCCTTTATAAATACCCCGCAGACACTCTCGAGCCATCTTAAGAATTGATCAGCTTTGCCCAAGCTTTTCATGTCCGACATCGCTGACGACATCCACCACCGTCTGTTAACTCTACGTTGTCGTCTATTTACAATGCCCCCAGCGTCCGTCCACCCGCCTGAGAGCACGTCCTGGGAGTGTCCTATCGACGAGCTGTTGAAATGGCTTCACCACTTCAAAAACGAAGTTCTGCCGTTCTTATCGCCGGACAACCACCATCTTCTACGGCCGACAAATCACAGTAAATCCTTTTGACCTTCTTGATGAATATGCGAACTTGGGCTGTTCTTTTAATTCGCACGTTTAGGCTGCTAGAATCTGATCACGTTTAGGAGTTGTTAGGAAGGCCGCCTGGCTCGGGTTGCTCCGTGCCTGGATGCTTTCTGGACAGATGGCGGAGCCTTAGTAGCTTTTTTTTTTGTTCCCGATCAGGGTCTCGTGGTTCCTTGGTGATCCCGAACCCGATCCGAAGGGGCTCCAAGCAGTCCTTAGGAGACCCCCTGTACCTTAACCAACTTTCTTGGGTTTAGGTACTGACTGCTTGGCTTTCTTTCTTTGTTCCTAGATCATCAACTATGACAATGGGCATCACACTCCACTCCGAGGAAGAAGTCAATAGGACCCCTGTCGTCATTCCCGGGTCCCGGACACCCAAGGGCAACAGGTGGGAAATGGACGTGGTGCTCAACCTGTTCCGGAACTACCGGATGATGTACCTCCTGGAGCAACGTTTGGGCATCGAATCCACTCTCGGACTTTTTCACAACCGCATGGCCAGGATTGAAGAGCGGGCGCACACGTCCGTGGAGGGATTCGGGGCCTGGAGCGCCGACCACATCAGCGCGGGAGCCACGCTCCCACTTCACGACTATTTCATGCAGTTCCTGACGTACGTGGGAATCGTACCATTCCAGCTCCTGCCGCGAGCGTACCGACTACTCGCGGGGTGGCGAGTGTTCTGCATCGTGCAGGAGATCGCGGAGCCGACTCCTGTGGAAATCTTGTACTTCTACAAGATGGAGCCGCAGGTCTACGTCAAGGATAAGACCTTGGACGACTTCTACAGACTAAAATCGCGAAGTAGCTACCCCGCTCCCACCAGCTCCTGGAAGCATCCCCCGGACGTCCGTCATTATTTGCGGATTCCTTGTGGAGAAGAACCTTGCACTGCTGGTGGGCTTCCAGTGAGTGGGTAATTGTTTCCCCGATCCATTTTCTCTTTGTTTTCATTCTCTTTTTCTCCGCTTCTTATCATGCTCTTTCGGGTGGCAGGACCTTTCACTCAAACTCCCCTCACCAAGTTCATTATGGAAAGGAGGAAATTTTACTCCGGGCTGAGCGCGGATGACCTGGACGTAGGCGGCTACGTTACTACGAACAACCTCCGAGTGGTCGGAATGCTCACGGCCACCCAAACCATCGTCATCCTGAACCTTCGGAGCATCGCCTGCGAGAAGAACGCTGCCATCAGGGAACAACTGGCCTTGGACCACATCGCACAAGTGGAGAAGGCGGCACAAGCTGACGCAGCCCAGCGAAAGAAGGACCAAGTCCAGACGGAGGTAGCCTCTTCGGGGGAGCTGGAGGAGCTCTTCGAGGACACCCTACCGAATACGAGGACTCCCGGAGCTAGCATGTCGGGGCCAGGTAACTCCCCTTTAATCTTGACTTATGCTCCCCAAATTGGGGTCTTAGCTAGGGATAGGCTAGTACTCCGAGGCCCCACGTTCGGGGCTGACGGGGAGGCGAGACCTTCGACTCTCGTCCCTGTAGGCTCAGAGGTCCTTATGTTTTTATCCGGGTTTCTTCAGTACGGGAACTTCCTGAACCCGGATGACATGGGGGACCGAGTCCATTTCTTTGCTTTAGAGGAGTTGAGTCGCGCTCGGGGCATAGACGGGGGTTCGTCCTGAGTCATTATTAGCTTGGATATTTATTTTTCTTTCTTTTTATCTGGCTTACCATACTAATTCCCTTTTATGTGATTTTGCAAGAGACTCCGACATGTCTACTCCCGCCAGCGAAATAAGGCAGCTCCTCAAGGACACGGCGGCCTGGAAAGCTACCAGGAAAGCCAAAGAGGCGAGGGGCCCGGAATCCAGCCTCAACAAAGATGCGTCCGGGACGGAGCTTCGTCCCCGTGGGGGAGCCCTTGCCACGGTCCCTATTCAAGCCGTGGAGCCGGCTACAATATCCGGCCCCGCCCAACACCCGGTGATAGACTTGGAGGCGGGTGCAGCGGCTAGCCAAAGTTTTGGAAAAAGGGGGTTGGAAACCGGCACTAAGGGGGCCAACCCCGGGAAGAGGCCTCGAGTGAGGCGGGCTGGCTCGGCCGACGAGTCGCACGGCGAGAGTCGACTCGCCGCGAAGGAGGTTCCTGCCTTGCCTATTCTCCTCGTACGTCCTACTCTTCTCGAGGAGGGGGAGTCCGCTGCGCGGGACGAGCAATCTCGGCTGATCAACCGAACCTGGGAAAACGGTCGAGGCTGGAGGGATGAAATGTACAGGGCCCTGACGATCCGCCGTCAGGTAGAATTCGAAGAGCGTCCTGCAGCGTTCATCGTTCCTCAGCCGATCGTGGATCGGCCAGCCGCTGAGACGGGCTTCCGTCCCAAGGTCAGGCAGGACACGGCCCCCCTGGCGGCTGACCTGCTGGACCAGGTGGGGAACACCCTGTCCAATCTCCAGCTCAAACGGTACGCCACGATTGCCAACCCGGATGTGCTGTTCATGTCCCAGGCGCTCCGCCACCAGACTACTGCGGTAAGTTCTACATATCTTTTTCTTTCCCCTTCTTGTTGATAAGGATTTATCCTAACTTTTCTTTGCTCCAGGTTGATTTGTTGTCCCATCGGAGTGCTGAACTAGTTGCCGAGTTGGCCGTGAATATGGAGACGGCCAAGCTGGAGCTGGAGGCGGTCGTGAATCAGAGGGAGGCCGCCAAGGGGGTTCCCTGGTCTGGAGTCAAAGAGGGTCGAGTTCGAGGCCAAGGAGAAGGAGGACGCGGAGCTCCAGGCGGATGAAATCTAGGCCCCAATCTTGGCCTTGTCTTTTTCTATGTAATTTTGACTTGTTTGGACGCGTACGCATTCAAAACACTGTTATTTTCTCCAGTTTTTATATATGTATTTCTTTTTGTTACTACAGGTAGAAATTTCATTTTATTGCCGCGCCTAATTGATTATGAGGGTTTCATCCCGGTTCCAACGGCCTGGACTAGACCAACTGACTAGCTTGCCGAGTTTTCAGACCTAACTGCCAAGTTTTAATCCCGGCTCCAATGGCCAGGGCCAACGGGGTTGAGTTTATTTTGGAACCTTGTTATCCCTCAGTTGTAGGCCACGACTTTGCCCTGGGGTATACCAGACGCTTTTCTCTCCCGGACATCGTTCATCGAGGGTGGGACCGGCCTTGGGCTTGGTCCTCTTTAATTTTATATCCCCGGACATCGTTCGTCCAGGGTGGGACGGGCCTTGGGCTCGGTCCTCTTTAATTTATACCCTCGGACATTGTTCGTCCGGGGTGCGACCGACCTTGGGCTCGGTCATCTTCAAGTTTATACCCCCGGACATCGTTCATCCGGGGTGGGACCAGCCTTGGGCTCGGTCCTCTTTAATTTATACCCCCAGATATCATTCGTCTGGGGTGGGACCGGCCTTGGGCTCGATCCTCTTTAATTTATACCCCCGAATATCGTTCGTCCAGGGTGGGACTGGCCTTGGGCTCGGTCCTCTTAAATTTTATACCCCCGGACATCATTTGTCTGGGGTAGGACCGGCCTTGGGCTCGACCCTCTTTAATTTATACCCCTGGATATCGTTCGTTCGGGGTGGGACCGGCCTTGGGCTCGGTCCTCTTTAATTTATACCCCCGGACATCGTTCGCCCGGGGTGGGACCGGCCTTGGGCTCGGTCCTCTTTAATTTATACCCCCGGACATCGTTCGTCCGGGGTGGGACCGGCCTTGGGCTCGGTCCTCTTTAATTTATACCCCCGGACATCCTTCGTCCGGGGTGGGACCAGCCTTGGGCTCGGTCCTCTTCAATTTTATACCCCCGGACATCGCTCGTCCGGGGTAGGACTGGCCTTGGGCTCGGTCCTCTTCAATTTTATACCCCCAGACATCGCTCGTCTGGGGTGGGACTGGCCTTGGGCTTGGTCCACTTTAATTTATACCCCCGGACATCGCTCGTCCGGGGTGGGACCGGCCTTGGGCTCGGTCCTCATCAATTTTATACCCCCGAACATCGCTCGTCCGGGGTGGGACTGGCCTTGGGCTCGGTCCTCTTTAATTTATACCCCCGGACATCGTTCGTCCGGGGTGGGGCCGCCCTTTGGCTCAGTCCTATTTAATTTATACCCTCTCGGACATCGCTCGTCCGAGGTAGGACTAGCCTTGGGCTCAGTCCCACGGGGTTCGTATCACCCGGACCTCGTTGGTCCGAACCGGGACTAGCCTGAGCTTGCACCCCGCCGAGTATTCGCTTATACCTAGGATATCCCCCGCAAGTGAGCGGAGACTGGTCTGGGGTCACTTGGGAAAGATTCTTATTGTTTTATCATATATATATGTATATATATATATTTTTATGACGTTTTGTACACGCCATTTTTATTATTAAAAAAAAAAAGAAGGGTCGACCTGAGGCGTACATTGTTTACAATGAAAATACTAAATTGGAACACGCTCTCCCGACTACTGATAGTATTTATGGAGATGCTTCGCATTCCAGGCTCGCGGGACTTCCAAGCCATCGAGCCGCTTTAAGCGGTATGTCCCGGGGCACACTTCGTGTTGGATCTCATACGACCCCTCCCTGTTTGGGCCCAGAACCCCCACTCCCGGATCTTGAGTAGCAGGGAAGACTCTTCGCAAGACCAAGTCGCCGGCTCCAAACCTTCGGCTCTTGACTTTTGAGTTGAAGTACCGCGCGATCTTGCCTTGGTACATCTTCAGCTGTACCTGCGATTCCTCCCAGATCTCCTCGATGAGATCTAGTGATTCTTGGAGTAAGGCATGGTTCTGTGCGGGATCATACGTGTCTTGTCGGTGAGACGGGATGGTCGTTTTGATGGGGATGACGGCTTCGCATCCATAGACCATGGAGTAATGAGTGTGGCCGGTTGATGTCCTCTCGGTCGTCCGGTAAGCCCACAGTACGCGAGGCAGTTCCTCGGGCCATTTGCTCTTGAAGGCCTGGAGTTTTTTCTTCAGTGTCCCCTTTAGGATTTTGTTCACGGCTTCTGCTTGTCCGTTGTCTTGGGGCCTGGCGACCGCAGATAAGCTCTTGACGATACCATGTCTTTCGCAAATATCCGTGAAGTGGGCGCCATCAAACTTCTTCCCGTTGTCAGATACAATTTTATAGGAGAGGCCGTAACGACACACTATGTTGTTGATGACGAAATCCAATGCCTTCTTGGAAGTGATGGTGTTCATGGGCTCCGCCTCAACCCACTTTGTGTAGTAGTCCACGACCACGATGGCATACTTCACCCCTCCCTTCCCGGTTTGGAGCGATCCTACAAGATCGATCCCTCACACCGCGAAGGGCCAGGGGCTAGTCATCAAGGTTATTTCTGTCGGGGGGCCCCGCCTGACTTTTGCGTACCTTTGGCACTGTTCGCACTTGCGGGCGTAGTCGACACAATCTTTCTTCATGGTCAGCCAGAAGTATCCTTGGCGCAGGATCTTCTTGGATAGACTTGGCCCGGCTGTGTGATCTCCGCAAAAGCCATCGTGCACTTCATGCATGGTGGCGCTTAGTTCAGTCGCGGAGACACACGTGAGGTAGGGCATGGACAACCCCCGGCGATAGAGTTTCCCGTCCATCATGACGTATCGGTGGACTTGATATTGGAGCTTCCTGGCTGTGGTCCGGTCGGTTGGAACCTCCCCGAATGTCAGGTATCGGATAAGCGGTCCCATCCACGACGTGGAGTGATCGACGGCGTGGACCGCGGGGGCCCTGATGCTTAGGATGGGGAGGTGGTTGACGGGGACTAGCCCAGCTAGTTCTGCTTCAGCGTCGGTGGCCAGCTTTGCTAATGTGTCCGCGAAGACATTTTGTTCTCGGGGGATCTGGCGGATGGAGTGCTTTGTGAACGCTTATAGCATATCTCTCGTCTGGGTCAAATAAGCCCCCATTCTCACTCCTTTAGTTTGATATTCCACTGAGATTTGCCTAACAACCAGCTGGGAATCGCTGTAGATTTCCAGGTTCACTGCCCCTACCTCCTGGGCCAAACGCAGCCCGGCTAGGACAGCTTCATGCTCCGCTTCATTATTTGACGCCTTGAACTGGAAACGAAGGGCATTTTGTAACTGGTGTCCTTGCAGTGACACCAAGATGATCTCGGCCCCAGCCCCGTTCTCATTCGAGGCCCCGTCCACGAAGACCTTCCAGACGGGCGCCGTGGGGACCTCGGGATCATTGTCTTCCTGAGACATCCCGGAACACTCAACGATGAAATCAGCCAGGGCTTACCCCTTGATTGACACTCTAGAGATGTAGGATATATCGAACTGACTTAGCTCCATGGCCCACTTCAGGAGTCTTCCCGATGACTCGGGCTTCTGTAACACTTGTCGCAGTGGGTGGTTGGTCAGGACCTTTATGGCGTGGGCCTGGAAATTGGGCCGGAGCTTCCGGGACTCCATTAGCAGGAAAAAGGCCAGCTTCTCGATCAATGGATACCGAGACTTGGCGTCCAACAATTTCTTACTTACATAATACACCGGGAGCTGCGTCCTCTCCTCTTCCCGTATCAACGATGCGCTGATTGCGTGCTCCGTCACTGCCAGATAGAGGTACATAGGTTCCCCATCCACTGGTTTCGCCAGGATCGAAGCTTGGGCCAGGTGTTCTTTCAGTTTACGAAAATCTTCTTCGCACTCAACTGACCATTCGAAACACTGGCTTCCCCGAAGGACGTTGAAGAACGGGATGCACTTGTCCGTGGCTTTGGAAACGAAACGGCTCAAGGCGGCTATCCACCCTGTCAGGCTTTGTACATCCTTATGCTTCCAGAGGGAGGCCATATCAATCAGTGCCTTGATCTTATCTGGATTGGCCTCTATTCCCCGGAGACTCACTATGAAGCTCAGGAATTTCCCGGAGGCCACGCCAAAAGTGCACTTTTTGGGATTCAGCTTCATCCCGTACTTTCGAATGACTGCGAAAGCTTCAGCCAGGTCGTCCGCATGCTCTCCAGAAGTATTGGACTTGACCAGCATGTCATCAATGTAGACTTCCATGTTTCACCCCAGCTGGGCCCGGAACATCCGACTGACAAGCCTTTGATAGGTGGCCCCGGTGTTTTTCAGTCCGAAGGGCATGACTATGTAGCAGTATATCCCCTTATTGGTCTGGAAACTGGTGTGCTCCTGATCTGCCACATGCATAGAGATCTGATTGTATCCAGAGTAAGCATCCATGAAGCTCAAGATCTCGTACCCGGACGTAGCATCCACCATTTGGTCAATCCGGGGCGACGGGAAATAGTCCTTCGGACAGGCTTTCTTGAGATCCGTGAAGTCAATGCACGTTCTCCATGTCCCGTTTGGTTTCGGCACCAAGACGGGATTGGCCAGCCACACGGGGTACACAGCCTCGCGTATGAAGTTGATAGAAGACAGCTTCTCAACTTCCAGCTTGAGGGCCTTGGCCCTCTCCGTCCCCAAAGGCCTGCGTTTCTGGCGGACCGGGGTCACATTTGGGTCGATACTTAACGCGTGGCAGATGATGTTGCAGTCGATCCCCGTCATGTCTGAGTGGGACCAAGCCAGGATATCCTGGTTTTCCTTAACTTGGGCGATGATGGCGACCCGAACATCCGCCGGCAGACTCTTTTCGACTTGGATGATCTGGGTTGGATCGGTGTCACTGATACATACCTCCTCTATCTCGTCCATTGGCTCCAGGACGCGGTCATCCCCTATCCTCGAGTCCAGGTCATCCTCTTCCCGGAATACCCTCTCAGCAGGTGGGGTAGGAATCGGGTCGACGAGGTCTTCAACGGGTTCTTGTCGGACCATATATATTGGCCGGGCCGACACATGGTAGCACTTTCGGGCGCTCTTCTTGTCTCGCCGGACAGTCCCTACCCCTACGTTGTCGCATGGGAACTTCATGCAAAGATGATGGATGGAGGTGATGGCTCCGAACTCGACTAATGCGGGCCTGCCAAAAATGACGTTGTAAGCGGTGGGGCAGTCCACCTCTACAAAGGTGCAGAACTTGAACGAGTGCTGCAATTCACTTCCCAGCGTAACTGGTAGCTGGATCTTTCCCATGGGGAGAAGTGCGTCTCCGTTGAAGCCATAAATCATGGTAGGGCACGATGCCAGATTCACTTCAGTCAAGCTAATGGCGGTGAAAGCGGGACACCAACTTGTTGGCGATTTGAGTATCTATGACCAATCGGTCGTGGTGCGGGAAATGGACATTGCAGGCGTCATCCTCCGTGAAGGTGATGGGGAGGTTCATCAATTTAGGGTGCTGAGCTGGGACCTGGACAAGGGCGCATACCTCCTGATCGTGGTCTAGCTCGCTTAGGTAGCGCTTTTGGTCGTTCCTGGACGGCCCGCCTAGGTGAGGTCCGCCCGAGATGGTGGCCACATGTCCGTCAACTCGAGGGGGTGCGGCCCCGGAGGGGTAAGGCATGCCAGGGCCGGGAACCTGTGCGATGGGAGCCCCCTGAGGGGCCTGCACCGTGGGTCCTTGTGCATACCCTCCCTGAGGCGGGTAAGCTCGGGGACTTCCCAGGACCGTCGGTTGTCTAGGGCCTGCTGATAGGCCCGGGACTCCGACGGGCATCCTAACCCACTCGTGGAGGTGCCCCAGCTTGATGAGATTCTCAATCTCATCCTTGAGTTGCCGATATTCTTCGGTGGTGTGGCCCACATCCTTATGATAGGCGCACCTTTTGCTGGTATCCCTCGGATTCCTTCCCCCCTTGAACATGGGGCTAGGCTTCCGGTAGTGAACTGCCCTTTCTGTGGCCAGGTAGATGTTCTCCCTGGTGAACACCAGATTGGTGTATTCTGAATGTTGGGGCTTGTAGCCCCTCTTTCCCTTCTTGACAGGCTCGGGTCGGTTCTGGCCTTTGCCAGATCGCTTCCCCCGGGAGGGGTTCACGCTCGCTTCAGTCACTCCTGCTTATGACTGCTGGGCCCCGGCAGGGGAGACGCTGTGCCCTGCCGGCGTGGCTCCATATCCGGAAAAGTGGGCGAATGGGGCCGGGGCATACCCCGAAGTGGCAGGGCCATACACCGTAGGGGTGTAACTGATTCCAGGTGCAACGGCTGGTCCCGGGGCGACGGGGGGCGTGGCATAGGACTGCGCTGGGAACTGTGCCCCGTATCCCGGGAATGCCTGGGCGCTGGGATGTGGAGCCGGAGGCCACCCAAATGCCTGAATCTGGGCCTCTTCTCAGTTGATAAATCCTTGGGCCCTCTAGATGAATTCTTCCAGGGTAGCGGCCTTGCTACGCTGCATGTCATCCCAGAAGGGGGACCCGGCCTAGTTCCTGGACTGCAGTGCCACCAGGCGCTGGATGTAGGCTCTCAAAGTCTCCGTGGGGAGCTATTTGATATTTGCGAGGGCGCTGATCTGCATGTCCATCCTCATGGTGGCCATGAACTGCTTCCGAAACGTTGACTGCAGCCCTGACCAAGATTGGATGGATCCCGGCTTAAGTCTCTTCCACCACTCTTCGGCGGGACCACCCAAAGTGATCGAGAAACAGAGGCACTTTCCGTCATCACTGACGTGGGCCACTGTCATGAGCCTGTTGAATCGGGGCAGATGGTCCCTGTGGTCAGTGTTTCCAGTATGGGCGGTGAGGCTTGGCATCTTAAACCCCTTGGGGAGTACAGTGTCCAGGATGTGCCTTGCGCAGGGCTCTTTATCCTCCTCATCGGAGTCAGTGTCCGCACCTTCCTGCTTGCGGACCAAGCGATTCGTGACCTTTTTCAGAGCGGCCAGCTACTCCATGAGCTGCCTGGCCGTGCCGTCTTCCAGGGGGATTCTTTCGTTCCTCCGATCATTGATGTTATTCCTGAGGTTGCCTGCTCGGGGGAGAATCTTTTCCTTATGGGCCCGCTCTTTCCGAGTGTTCATTCCGTCGCGCAGGTCTATCCGAGACGTATCGTCCCCTAAACTGAGGGCATGATGCTCCTCGCTGCGAGGTCGCTCTCGACGGTTCTTGTTCACCGAGGCACTTGGGTGCAAAGATCTTTCCCGTCCGTCTCGCCCTGGGGCGTGTCGGGGCTGTGCGTTCCGTGGCCGCGTCCTCTGCGGATCGATCGAGTGGCCACGTCTTGGGACGGGGCACACCTTCTCTTTCCTAGGGAGCGGCCAGGAACGGTTCCCAGCCTCCGCGGCGGGGGTGGTCTTTTCTCGGGTCTTTCCACCGGCCTTCTTTTTCTCCCTGTTCGGGTTTTCTGGGGCTGGCTCAGGGAACTGCTCCGGGGGAGGGGCCTGCCTTGCTTATTCGGGGGCCCCGGCTCGGGCTTGCGGAGCGGGCTGCTGCGCTCCTGGGAGTGGGCCAGTTGTATGATTGGTTCTCGGACCCTGTGTGGCTATGAACGCCTGCAGGGCTTGGAGGGACTCTTGCATCCATCGATGCGCCTCCGCTTGCCCAACGATCCTGGCCTCCTGGTCCAGGACTTGCTGCCTCAGTCTGGTCACCTCCAGGTCCTGCTGGTTGGGCTCTCCTTCGGGGATCTCGGGATCCGCAGCTTCGTCGTGGTATTCCCCCCCATTTTCCTCTTCGTAATATTCCTCATTCTCTTCTTCATATTCTGTCCCACCCTTATAGTCTTGTGACTCGTCGTGGTGAGATGTTTGAGGAGTGTTCTCAGGTGGATTATGAGGAAGATGCTGGGAAGGCAACGGATCTTCATTGCCTTGCTCTGGATTACTAGGGTCAAACGTGGTGTGTCGTGTGTTCACCATTGTAGTAAAGGCTTGACGTTAGCACTAGCTTTCTTCAGCTCTCAATGAAAGCACCAAAATGTTTACCGAGATTTTCGGAAACCACACTAATGGATTTTAGCTAAGAATAACGATATGGAGAGTAGAAGATTAACACAGGGTTTTTATGTGGTTGGGGCGTTAATAAGACTTAGTCCACGAGTCAGTTGTATTAGAGCTTGGAAAGTCTTTTACAATGGAGTTCTCTCTATGTTTTGACAGAGTAACTGTATATCAGTCGAAGAGAGATCCCTTTCCCAGTGTTCTATTGCCTGTATTTATAGGCTCATGGGAACACTGGGTTTGGGCTGGGTATGACCCGGGCCCATCGGAGATATGGATACTCTAGGCTTCTCGGGTGGAAGCCCAATGTAAAAGATAAAACATACATAAATTCAAGACTAATTAAGGCCCAATAGGGTGGCCCAAGAACTATATTTCGCCCGAAAAAATGGTGCTTTTGGTCTGGGCACTTCGAGTTACGAGGCAGACTCAGGGGACAAGACCAGTCAGAGTACTTGGCAGTGAAGGTTCGAAACAGCGACGTGGAATCCCGAGGTGGCCTTTTCCGCAGGTGAAAAGTGGGGACAATCCCCACGTGTCGTGGGGTGGCTTCAGGGTCACGGATGCCTTTCCCTGCAAACAGGGAGGACCTGACTCGGGTTCGTTTACCTTTGTCCCTCTTCGTTTACCACAGGCCCGAACCGTTTAACAAGATCCGGGACTGTTTCACATGTACTTCAGCGGGGATCTGAGCTCTGTACGTCTCCCGGACAACATTCCTGGGTCACCATCCTGGACGCCTTCCAAAACTAGAATCGCACTAGGGCCGCCCCCCTTTGATATTCCTGGCCTAAGCGGCTTGGGCCGGCCATGGGCCTGGACCACCGTCCCGGGCCCACGTCAGGAAATGGGGACAACAAAGACCAAAAGACATAATTAGGAACTCGTAATGTACGTATCAAGTCCTCAAAGATGTCTTTTATCTTGAACTGGACTATAGATTAATCTTTGAAAATACAGTTGCTCCTCGGAGTTGATCAAATAAGTCATCGATCCGGGGTAGCGGGTACTTGTTCTTAATTTTCACCTTGTTCAGCTCGAGGTAATTGATACAAATCCACATGCTTCCATCCTTCTTCTTTACTAATAGAACCGATGCTCCCTATGGAGAATGGCTCAGTCTGATGAAATCCAAGTCTAAGAGCTCTTGTAACTGCATTTTCAACTCCTTGATTTTGGTAAGTGCCATTCAGTATGGTGCCTTTGAGATAGGCTCTGTTCCTGGTACTAGTTCGATTGTGAAGTCAATTTCTCGAGTAGGGGTAACCCTGGTAAGTTGTCAGGAAATATCTCTGGAAATTCCTTTATAATGCGGACGTCTTTAAACTTTAATGGTATTTCCTGTGCCACATCCGTGACGCTTGCTAAGAATGCTTGACATCCTTTCTCTATCATCCTCTAAGCTTTGAGAGATGAGATAAGTGGTGTCCGTAGTCCTAAAACCTTTCCCATAAAACATAGTTTCTGACCCTCAGGAGTTTCGAACATCACTTGCTTGTCTCTATAGTCGATGGTTGCGCCATGTCATGCTAGCCACTCCATGCCCATTATTACGTTGAAGTCCTTGATCTCTTGCTCTATCAGGTCTCCTTCTAGCTTCGTGCCTTCGACTTTGATCAGTACTCCTGGTACTATTGATGATGATAGAACAACTTTGCTCGAAGGCAGTTTCGTAACAAACCTAGTTCTAAATCTTTCACAAGGTTTCTATAAGTTCTCTATCATTCTTGACGAGATATGCGAGTGTGTTGCACCCAAATCAAACAATACTGAACATATATTACTGAGTATAGGAAGCTGACATGTGACCACCTTGTTACTAGCTTTGGCTTCTCCTTGGGTCAAGGCGAAGACTCTGGCTGGAACCATCTTGTTGTCATTCTTTTCTTCTGTTTTAAGTTGCGGACAATCTATTTTCTGATGACCTTCCTGGCCATAATTGTAAGAACCCTTGGTGTTTGCACGACACTCCCCATGATGTCTTTTCTGGCACTTGGCGCATTGAGGGTATTCCACATAACCCGACTTGTTATTACCATTGTTAGTCTGTGCTCTTTTGTCAGCATCTGCTTGATTATTATCAAGATGCTTTCTTTTTTGCCCATTATTGTTATGCTGGTTGTTGTTGTGGTTTCGACCATTCTGAGTCTAATTCTAATGCTTGATTTCAGACTTGCTTAACTCCTCCTTACTAACATTTTCTTGGAGCCTTTCCACCTCTATAGTTGTTTCCAAAACATCGGTGTAAGAAGTGGTTCCAGGGTTTGCAAGATTGACCTCTAATTCGATCTTGGATCTGAGTCCCTCGGTGAACTTGGTAACCCTCCAATAGTCGTTTGGGACCAACTCTGGTGCGAACTTTGCTAGCCGATCAAATTGTCAAGCATACTCGACTACCATCAAATTTCCCTGTTTCAGACTGGCAAACTCTTCGACCCTTGTAGCGATGACTGCCGAGTTGTAGTACTTTTTGTGAAACAACTCGACAAATCTGGCCCAAGTCATGGTGGTGATATCATCAGTCTGTTGTAAAAAATCCCACCAGATTCTAGCATCCTTTTTCAGTAGAGAGGAAACACAAGATATGCGATCCGCATTACCAAGGTTCATGTGTGCAAGAATCGACTCTACATTACTGAGCCATTCTTCAGCCTCAAAGGGGACGGTTGTCCCTTCAAAATTTGAAGTGTGTTGCTTACGAAAACACTCTATGTACTAAGCTAGATAAGGTGCGTAGTTCGCCATCGGCCATCCCCCATATGGATATCCTACATTCTGCCCTTGTTGTGGTGCTTGAGCCATTTGCTGAGGCCGCGGCTGAGTCTGCGGCTGAGGCTATTGTCGTTGTTGCTATAGTAGTTCTTCTACTTGTTGTCGCAACCGGATAATCTCGACGTTGTTGTCAACTGGAGGTGGTGCATTTCTATTGGCAGCAGTAGTGGTCGCACGCGTTCCCCTTCTTCGGAATGGAGGGGCCTCGTGAGTCTCGTTGGCGGTGTTGGGGACATTGCCGTTGGTGTGTGTAGACCTTTGGAGCGACATCTTCAGCAAATTTCGAACAGTGAGAAAAACATGTTAGAACTTACCCTAATAGTTTCTAAGGAAAAATTTAGTCTAAGCAAACATAACTCGGTCCTATCAGTTATGATTTCTTATGAAAAATTATGTAAGTCATCTTTATACATTAGGGTGTGTTTCTATACTTAGACTATTAAGCCACCTTTATTATTTTCTAAGTCTGTTTCTAACCACCCTATATGACTTAATTCTTGGGCTCGAAACTTTTCGCTATTCCAAAGTTAACCACATTGAGGGAAGGCTGGGATCAGTGAAATCATTCCCACTACTATGGCCCCCTGAACTCTCAATACAGAACCTAGTTCATTGATTTGTATCCACCCTCATCGAACTCAGTCATTATTTATTAAATTTCTTCTATGTTAATTATGATTGTAAAAAAAATATCAAACTCATACATGGCATAAAAAAATAACAACTTTATTCATTTGGAAAAATATTTTCACTTATTACAATAATAAATTCATAATAAATAAAGAAACTATGCTAATAATAACTAGGGTGAAAATTTCTAAAAATCAGGATCTTCTACATCTGACCCTTCATCTAGCATATCATTAGTTATTTCCTCATAATCCTCAGTATCATAAGCCTCAAAACTACCACGAGGAATATTCGTTAGGATATTATGCTTTTGTTCATTGGTGAATTGAAACTCAAACCTATAAGTAAATCTAAGTATAAGAAAATAATATCTCATGGCTATCGGTAAATCATCTTCATCATCCATAGTCTCCCATAATTCTTCCAATTTTGAAACTACAGAAGGAAAATCCTTAAGAAGCCTAATTACTAGGACATATTGTTCCATTGCTCTCATCATAATTTGCCTAGCGATTTGAAGGTGAACTATCTCCTTGTGAAATATGATCAATCTTTGAGTGATTCTTTCTAGCACTCCTATTGTATCCCTTGGCTCTCTAACCCTTTTCAATGCCTTAATGACTCGGATATCATGATAGGTCAAAGCTCCATTCATTTTGACTGAAAACATAATGACTAAAACATTAGATTTTAACATAAACATATATTCAAAACATAAATACTTACATTGGCGGTTAGATCCGAAGCTTTTGTGTGTATATCAAGGAGAACTTCATGCATATGAATTGTTGCTCTGGAACCAACTGTAAAGACTCGACTAAAGTAAAGACCTCAGACCATTAAAACTACTAAGACATAACTATTAATTTTGAATTCATACATAAAATAATAGAACTTTATTAGAAAATCCAAAATACGAGATCTCATTGTTATTACATAAAAACATAAAGAAAACAAAACCTTTATTTGAATTGTTCAAATACTAAATGCAGAAAATGAAAAATACATAATTAAAAAGACTCAAAACATAAACATCATCCTTGACCGTTCCCATCAGTCCATTCATTTAGTTCTCGCCCAATACACATGCCAAAGTCATCATGAATCCATCCCGCCTTCCATGCTCATTTACCTGCACAATCTAAATAAAAAGGAATGAGACTAATGCCGGGTAAGGAAAAACTACTAAAACATAAGACGTAAATACATAAATCATAAAACATAAGACTACAAATTAATGGCCACTAACTCATTACCATAGTATGTGATAGAAACCATCTATGTCTTCTTTCTACTATTTAGACATAGGTTTAAACACAACTATAGTCTACGATAATGATAAAAATCTCAGGATTTACTTATTTGCTATCTAAGTAATCATATTTCCCAAGTGACTATAATCATAAAAACAACATACATATAGACATACACATAGCATATAATCAAAATCATAACACATAAACTCTTACTTATTTTCCTTACTAAAAACCGGGGTATTGGAGACAAGTGCTAAAGAAAAGAAGATGAAAAGAAGATCTAAACCATCAAGATAAGAACTTACCGAAAACCTTAAGTTTCAAAGGAAATACCCCACCTAACCGAAAGCCATTATATCAAGTTAGGATTTGGAGAAAATGAAAAGAATAAGAGGAACTATAATGAACTAAACCCAAGGATAAAAGTATCTTAGAAAGCTTAGAACTTCGATCTACATCTCAATACCAAAATCACTCTCTAGCTTACTTCCCAAGTATTTAGAAAAGCTTAGATTTGAAATCTTTTAACCCCAAAACCATAGTATTTCTCTCTAGAACGAAATTAGCAGCTTGGAAGCTCTCGAAAGAGCTTGGATGATGATGCAAATGGCTGAGTGATGGGTCCTATTTATAGAGTTCAAGGAGTGAAACTAAATACTTTTAAAATGAATAAATAATTGAATAAAAATTGAATTTTTTGCTCAACAGATGCCCAAAACTCGGTCAAAATCGTTCAGGAGGGCTGTTTCTAGTTAGGATTCCACAAACTTTCAAGACATGCGTGTGGAGCCGGTATATCGCCCCCTATAGGCGATATATCGCCTCCCCCATATTACCGAACTTTGGTGGTTTTTTTCGTGCGAAGTAGACATGTTTTCTGTATCATAGGCGATATATTGGCCCCTATATTTGTGATATATCGGCTTACGCTGATATATTAGACACGTTTTTACACACTTTCAGCACACTTGAAGTTGTTTAAAACGACCTTGACTGAGTAATACGAGATCTTAACAGCTGAGGGAAGGTTCTAGACTTCCTAGGTTTATTCTTTATTAATATATTCATCTAATATCCTTAATAAACATACATGTGACATGTGTCACATTCTTAATTATTCTATCTAAACCATAGGTTATAATAAATAATATTCATAGGACCAGCTATATTAATCAAACCTTATGATAAAATTAATATTTCTAACCTATAAGCTAAAATTATAAAATCCATAACTATCTCTATGATTTTCCAACTAAATCCCAGCTTGAACCAATAACCATGAAAACTAAAATACTACAACACAAGCCACTACTATCTAGCTAGGTAAAATTCTGAGACGCTACATATGATGAGTCTTACTCTAATGTTAAGTCTTCCATCATAGCAAAAGCCGTTTGAGGTGTATTATGATGCACTGAGCCAAGGATTAGGTTGTACCCTTTTGCAATCTAAAATAGTGATTATTGATACGTCTTAATAGTTGACAGGACAGAAACGGCAGTACCCTACATATGGTCTAAAATTAGTGGCATTGATATTTGCATTGAAGATGTTGTGATACTACTTGTATGGAAGGAAGTGTGGGATACGATACTTATAATAGTTTGAAGTATCTTGTTACTTATAAGGCTTTGCATGTGAGATAGAAATTCTGATTAGAGTTAGTAAAGGAATATGACTGTGAATTCTCTGTTATCCAGGGAAAGCCAATGTAGTGGCAAATGTTTTCAGTGGGAGGGATTTGGAACGGTTATTCAATTTTTAACCGACATCTAGAAAGTTGACAGAGGACATGATTAGAATGGGGATCGAGTTGGTAGTAGGCCAGTTATTTAGCATTACCTTGTAATCTACTCTTATGGAGAGAATAAGGGAAGGCTGGACAAGTAATCCTTAGTTGAAGAGATAAGGGAGGACATCCTAGCTGCAGTGGCTAAGGACTACACAATTTTAGAGATGGGTTTATTGAGGGATAAGAGTTGAATTTGTATTCCGATAGATGATGTATTAGATGGGAAATTTTGGGGGAAGTCCCATACTATACCATTTTATTGCATCCAGGCATTGCCAGGACGTACCAGTATTTAAGGACCTCATATTGGTTGTGGGACTAAATACCTTACATGTCTGCTGGCCAAGGCTGAGCATCAGAGACCAACAGGGTTATTGCAGCCTCCGGATATCCCAGAGTGGAAGTGGGAGGATATCACAATGGATTTTGTGGTTGGGTTACTGTAACTCCCTGGATAGCCAAGGCCATTACACTGTTTAGTTTAAATAGTGATGGACTTGCTAATCAAGTCATTTGGATATAAACGTGTAACTAAGGATAAGTAATGGATTAGGGTTTAAGGATTTTGATCATAGGAATAGTTGTTTTCATTAAAAAGTTTGAGTCTGTACAAGGGTTCCCAAAAATAAGTGTTTACAAGGCATTTACAACTCCCCAAATATAATTACATTGTAAGCTAGCCTAAGCGGAAAAATCAAAGTTTTGGCTCTAGTCCCTATTGATCCCTTGGCCGTGGTAGTCTAGCAACTGCAAATGTACATGCTTCCCCTAAAGCTCTCTAATTCATGGGTTGTCCAACACTCCCTTTCTTTTACCTGCACCATATAGCACCCGTGAGCCAAGGCTCAACAAGAAAACTTAAATCAATAGATTAAAATAAGCAACATATTATAAACAATAAACTTAGCAGTAATAACCTGCTCAACAAACACATAATCCAATTTAACAATCAATGAGTTAAACAAGTGCAATCGACACTTGTGAAAATTTAGGTGACGTTCAGGCCCGACTCTCTTAGGCCAAGCTCTCAGATCTTATTTCTGACCTCGACTCTCTTAGGCCGAGCTGCGTTCCACACGCTTGATGTCTGCCTCGACACCCTTAGGCTGAGCTTTCAGATTAGATATAATCAAACATATAGATTGCATAACACACAATTAGATGCAACATATACAAGCATGCCAAATCAAATAACAACATTTATAACCATAGACATATCCAATTATAGGGGTCCAAGCCCCGATTACAACCAAGGTGCAGTTTTCTTACCCGAGTCCAAGAAAATAGTTTATGGCGATCCCGAGCAAGATCCCTATTCCTGAGCCCTAGTGGTATAACCTAGTCACAATGCAATAGCATACAAACATCAATCTCTTTGACTATTTAAGTGTTTCAAGGTAAATTTATAGCCTTCGAGATCTGAAATTCTACTAAACTGGGTTGTAGATTCCTTCCCAAGCCTTTATATTTGAGTTCCCAAGCTTAAAAACCCTATTTGGATAAAATCCCCTATTTGAGCTGTGACGTTCCCCACACGCGCCGCGACCCTCAACAAGTCAGAGAGTGTAGTGTCCCAGGATTTTTACTTAGCTAGCTAGCTAGATAATAGCAGCAGCAGCAGCAGCAGCAGCAGCAGTAGTAGTAGTAGTAGTAGAAGAGGGATTATTGGCATAAAATCCACGATTGGATTTAAAAAAGCGTAAGCCTCGGGCAATTTGGCGATGAAAAAACTACTTGAAGAAAGGGCAGAATTAAGACAGATACAGATCAAACTAAATATGTTAAGCATAACAAACATTTTATTCTTGTTGTAGTATGATGGTTACCGTGGATTTTGGTTCAAGTCCGGACTTAGTTGGAAACTCATAGCAACAGTTATGGATTTTATAAGTTTAACCTATAGTTTAAGAATATTAATTATAACATAAGGTTTGATTAATATTGCTGGTCCTAGAAATATTATTCATTATAACCTAAGGTTTAGATAGAACCATTAAGAGCATGACACTTGTCATAATCATGATTATTAAGGAATTAAGTATTTTGATGAATAGTTTTAATAAAAGAAAGATCTAGAAGCTCTAGAACCTTCCAGCAGCTGTTAGGATCGTATTATGACTCAGTCAAAGCTGTTTATCCAATCAAATTATGCTGAAAAAGTGCAAATACGTGTTTGATATATCAACATATGCCGATATATCACAGTATAGGGGCCGATATATCACCTACGAAAGATACGAAATACATGTCGACTTTGCACGAACATATGAACAAGGCTCGGGATTAGGGTAGAGCCGATATATCGCCTATAGGGGGCCATATATCACCCCTAGTGATGATTTTTGAAAAGTTTGTGATTTTGAATTTTAAAAAATACCCTTAACCTAGACTTGCCTTTGAACGATTTTGACCGAGTTATGGGCGTTAGTTGAACGAAAATTAAAATATTTTCATTTTATAATCATTTATTTATTAAAATTAAAAGGGGTTAGCTTCACTCCTTGAACTCTATAAATAGGACCTAGTACTCAGCCATTTTCTTCATTGTTCAAGCAGTCTTTAGAACCTCCAAGGTGCTAGTGTTACTATAGAGAGATACACTTGAGTTTTTTGGGATAAAAGCTTTATCATCCTAAGCTTTCTAAACACTTGGAAAGTGAGATATAGTGTGATTTCGGTATTGAGGTTTGGATCAATCCATAAGATCAACCAAGGTATTCTTATTCCTAAGTTCATTCTTTATGGTTCTTTAGTTTTCTTTTATTCAGATCCTAAATTTTGTTTATGATTCTTGATTAGGTATTTAAGTTCTTGAAACTTAAGGTTCTTCTTGTTAAGTTTCTTCTCTGATGGTTTAGTGTTCTTTTCATCTCTTTATTCTTTAGAGATACTCACCATTTTACTGTTGGTTTATAGGAGTGTTCTACTCCCGCTCTTGTTCCCAAATATCCTGGCTGTTTGTAAGGAAATTAGGATAGATTTTATGTGCTTATATGTTATGACATATATATGTATATGTTTATGTTATGATATGTATATGTATATGTATAGTATGTCTTATAGTCCTTGGACATATGACTTGTTTAAACAGCAAGCCCCAAGAATATGTTTTCAGTCGCATGGGCATATGACTTGCTTAGATAAGCAAGCCCCAAGAATTTATGATTGGGCATATGACTTGTTAAGATAACATGCCCCAAGAATTGATGATTGGGCATATGACTTGCTTAGATAAGGAAGCCCCAAGAAGTTATATTGGGCATATGACTTGCTTAGCTAGCAAGCCCCACAAATTTATGGGCATATGACTTGCTTAGCTAACAAGCCCCAATAATTTATAATGGCCATTAATATTGTAGTCTTATGCGGTATATGTTTATAGTCATATGTTTTATAGTATATGATATAGTCTTATGTTTATGATTTATGTCATATGATTGGTAGTAGTTTTTCCTTGCTGTGCATTAGGCTCACTCCTTTATTTTTTTTTAGTGTGATGCAGGAAAATAATTATGGAAGGCGGAAGGATTCTTGGTAGGTTGGCTTGTGTGTTGAGGATGAATGGATTCAATGGATTGCGTGTCGATCGAGGATGACGTTATTTATTTTTAGTCTTCTAAATTATGTTTTCTTAATATAATTCCGCAATTAGTATTTAAAGTTATGTTTTATGTTTTGTAAACAATGGGATCCCATACCCTATCACATTTTATTTTGTACTTTTATGTTAATGATACAATATAAATTTTGGGTTTTCAATAAAGTTATGATTATTCCTTATGGATGTTTTCTAAAATATGGTAGCTATGTCTAGTAGTTTTAATGGTCCAAGGTCTTAGAAATAGTTGGGTCATTACAGAGAGCAAAACTCCTAAATTTCCTAGACACGCATCGCGGCGTAACCCACCCAGCGTCGCGATGCTAAGGCGGTTTAGAGAACCCCTTTAAGCCTCCGAGTTCATGCGTGCTGCGGCGCTCCAAGAACAGTGTCGCGACGCGTCACCATGTACTCATAATTCCCAACACTTTTCTTGCGTTTTCCCAGAGTTAAAATCATCAGAATTCACCCTAAACATGAACCCAAGCAAAAATTGAGTATAGAATTCTCAACAACACAGCATAGGCATAATTTATATCCCAAAAACCAAACCACAATCTTACCACAACTCAACAACAAAAGCTAGAACTAAAACTCAGTAAAAACTTGAACTAATTAGAGAATTCACAATAAAAAATCAGGTTATAAATCTTACCTCAATTGTGATTTCGACCCCTGAACTGAACCTCAATCAATCCCACCCTCCAACCTTCGACTTCCTAAATCAAGCTCCTTCAAAATGATTCAAGCCCCAACTAAGCTTCAAGGGAGGGAGAGAAATGTGAGAGAGAGAATGGATGAGATTTTTTGGATGTTTTCTGATTGTTTCTCACGGTTTCTAGCCTCAGCTAAGACCAACCAAAGGCTAGGAAAACACCATAAGGCCCATAACCCAAGTGCTTTCACTTCAATGCCCTTAAGGGAAAAACAGTCATTAGCCACATGTCCCGCTAATCCTCAAATAGCATTATATATTCCCAATTAATCCCAACATACCCAAATAATCAATAAATAACTACCCATCACCCGATAAATCCTGAACACGCACTAAGTTTCCCAAAATATCTCGAGGCTCACCCCGAGCCGGGTATTTGACCTCGTTGTGACTTTTCTGCCAACCCGCTCACTAGGATCACCTCGAGCCGAATATTGAAAATATACCCACATAATAATGTGGTCTCAATCTCATAATACATATAATCACATTTAAACCCTGGATGGGTAAATTTACAAATATGCCCTTATTAACAAAAATGGGTCCACATGCGAATTTAATACACATAAATATGCATATATATTCATATTACCATATAATTCATATATGTCCATAATCACACATATATTCAATTAATCTCACATATATATATCCAATTATGCCCTCCCGGCACACTAATTAAGGCACTAAGCCTTATTAGTAAATTTGGGACGTTACAGTTACCCAGGACCGTGGGTCAACATGATTCGGTGTGGGTTATCATGGATTGATACACCAAATAACCTCACTTCTTACCAGTGAGGACAACTTATACAGTTGATTAGTACGTAGATCTTTATGTGAGAAAGATAGTGTGCCTTCATGGGGCTCCGATGTCGATTGTATCAAATTGAGACCCCACATTTACTTCCAATTTTTGGGGAAGTTTGCAGAAGGCTATGGGTACATAGCTAAAGCTTAGTACTACCTGTCATCCTTAAATAGATAGACAATCTGAGAGGATGATGCAAATATTAGAGGACATGCATCGAGCATGTGTGCTAGACGTTGAAGGGTCCTGTAGTAAGTATTTTCCTTTGATAGAGTTTTCCTACAGTAACAGCTACCTATCGACCATTGGAGTGTCTCTTTATGAGATGCTGTATGGTAGGAAACGTAGATCGCCCATTCACTGGGATGAGAAGGGAGAGAGGAAATACTTGGGTCCTAAGGCAGTTCAGAGAACCAATGAGGCTATTGAGAAGATCAGAGCTCGAATGCTCCCGTCTTAGAGTAGACAGAAAAGTTATGTAGATCCAAAGAACAGGAAGGTGGAGTTCCAAGAGGGAGACTGTGCCTTCCATAGAGTTTCACCATGGAAAGGGGTGAAGAGATTTAGAAAGAAGGGCAAGTTGAGCCCTAGGTTTGTACGACCGTTTGAGATCTTGGATACTATTGGTCAGGTGGCCTATAGATTGGTGTTACCTTCGACATTGTCAACCGTACACAATGTGTTTCATGTCTCAATTCTTCAGAAGTATGTGTCAGGTGTGACTCATGTATTGAGTTGCAAAGATCTGGAGTTGCACGCATATCTTTCCTATGAAGAACAAATAGTCTAGAAGCTAGAAAGGAAGGACAAGATCATGAGGAACAAAATCATACCTTTGGTTAAATTATTATGAAGGAACAGAAAGGTCGAGGAGGCGAGCTGGAAATTAGAGTCCAACATATGGGATCAGTTTCCCAAGCTGTTCAGGTAAAATTTTGAGGATGAAATTCCTGTAAGAAGGGGATAATTGTAACGTCCCAATTTCCCTAATAAGGCTTAGTGCCTTGATTAGGGGGCCAAAAGGGCAATAACTGATTTATTATGTGGGTTATATTATAATATGACAACATTTGCATGTTTAGGTGTATTACGCTTGCATGTGGGCCCGTTTCATATTAGAAGGGCATTTTCGTAATTTTGGCCCGTTGAGGGTATATATGAATATATATATGTGTGTGTGTTATATGATTGAGACTACATCATTATGTGGATATATATGGGTTATTCAGCACGAGACGATCCTAGGGGGCAAGTTAGCAGTTTAGTCATAATGAGGTCAAAATACCTGACTAGGGGTGAGCCTAGAAGTATTTTTGTAACTTAGTATATTACCAAGATTTATCGGGTAATGAGGAATTATTTAGTAGTTATGTAATGCCCTACTACCCTAGAGTTGTTACCACGTGATTTTTAGATGTGCAATTAACTCGCTAATCGTGGTTTTAGCTCCAAAAGTGTGATTAAGTAAAAGTTAAGATTCATTTAATAAAACTTTCGTAAAAAGGTTTAAACATTTATTAAAATTATAGAAAATTTACATGGGATCCCAAAGTGTTGGTTAAGACATATTTGCAACTCAAAATTCTTTATACAATTGAGCTAGACAACAAAGTCGGTCATTTACACAGCATTCCTCAAAATTACCCCAACCGTGGCGGCCAGGCAAGCCAAACATGCACGCACCGCTCCATGCCCTCCAACCCATTGTTGGTCGACCTTTTCCTTTCCCTTACCTGCACCATAGAGCACCTGTGAGTCGAGGCCCAGCAAGAAAATTTCACAGCACAACATATAATAATTTATATCAACAAATGTATAACTAATCAGATACAACAGAAAATCTAAAAGTTTCTATCAGAATTCACAACAGCGGCCTACGGCGGACAAGGTGCGTTACTAGGCATAAAGTTCACGATCTTAATCGAGTGGCTATGTACAACACCCTTAGAGGGTATCACCCTGGTGGCCTGCATTCAGCATTCTTAATGCCGATCCCAGCCATTGCCGCTCCCGACCTTTGCCGATTTCGGCCTTGTCGCTCTCGGCATTTGCTGATCCTTCACAAGCACATGTATGACATAATAGTTACAAACAATTACATATAATACTATGCACAATATAACACAGATAGTCGGGTCATGCCCTGTCTACGGGCACAAACAATTTTCTTACCTTGAGTTCTGAGATGATAGCACTAGGCGATTCCGAGCACGATCCCTAACCCCGAGCCTTAGCGGTAAAACCTAGTCACAACGTAATAATAAATAGCCATCATAATCTAAAATAATTAAAAGCCTTCGGAACAAAATACTAGCCTCCGGGACCTCAAATTCTACTAAACCAGGTAGTAGGATTCTTCCCGAGCTCTTAAGTTTGAGTTCCCAAGCCCAAAACCCCTAATTGGCCACTATTTGTCATTTGAGCTGCGGCCCTCCTCTGGGTGTCGTGACCCTCCTCAAGTCAGAGAGCTCAAGGATCTCACATGGGAGAGATAGGCCGCGATGCGCCTCAACCTGCGCAATGGCGCTTGGACGGTTTCAAAGACCCCTAAGGCCTTCTGGATTCATGCGAGTCGGGGCGCCTGAAGAACAGGGTCGCGGCTCAAGCTCCAAAACCCAGAATTTCCCTCCGTTTTCTCAAGCCAGAATCACCAGTTCAACCCCTAAACTTGCACAAAACTCAAAGTTACATCTCAATCTTATAACAACACATTATAACCAGCTTATAACCTTTAAAAACTAAGCTAAAACCTCAGCATAACTTAAAATCCCAACCATTAAGTTCAAAACTCTAGAACACCCTAACGATCAGATCAAAGCTAATCAAAATAGAATTAAAGCTTACCTTAACAAGGATCATGACCCTTGAGCTGCTCCTAAACCAATCCTAACCTCTAGCCTTCAATCACAACCTCTAAAGCCTAGGGCATTCCCAGCCTTTCCCTTTAATTTTCCCAAAACCCCAACTAAGAGGGAGAGAAAGAGACAACGAGAGAGAGATAGAAGAGAGGTTGAGTGTTTCCTTCTGATTACTTCCCCAAGCTTCTAGCCTCACTCAGACTAGCTAAAGGCCAGCAAAAGACCATAATGCCCCTAACCCAAGTGTCTTCCCTTCAATGCCCTCAAGGGAAAAACGATCATTAACCACATTTCCTGCTAATCCTCAAATAAGTTCTATACATTCCCAATCATTCCTGACATACCCAATTAATCACCAAATAGGTACCCGTTACCTGGTAAATTCCGAACACACACTAACTCCCCAAAATACCCCTAGGCTCACCCCGAGTCGAGTATCTGACCCCGTTGTGACTATTCCACTAATTCGCCCACTAAGATCGCCTCGTACGGCATATCTCAAATATATCCCTATAACACTGGGGTCTCACTCATAACACATACATAATGCAAATACACCCTTAATGGGTCAAAATTTCAAATATGCCCCAATTTACGAAAAATGGGCCCACATGCATATTTAATACACATAAACATGCATAACTATTCACATCACCATATAAATCATTATACCACATAATCACATGTATATTCCATAAATCACACATATAATTCCAATTATGCCCTTGTGGCATAGAAATCAAGGCACTCAACCTTAATAGCAAATTCAGGACGTTACAACTATCCCCCCCTTATTGAAATTTCATCCACAAAATTTATTCAAATATCTCGGGATACTAATTCTGCAACCTGACAATAACTTCAGAGTCAGGTCCTTTACCTTGCTATTTCTTTGTAACACCTTCACAAGAACGATAGTCTTATTCAGTATGACTTTATCTCTTTCATCTAGAATTTCCTCTAGCTTTTCCATAGACAATAAGTTTCACTGAATTTCTAGGTTGTCTTCACCAAATCAGGGGTCGTACTCGACACCTCTTTCCATAACATTGGCTCTAGTAACACTTTTTGAGCCTCTACCCATGCTGGGGTAAGGTTAATCTGTAGGCCCCTGGCCTAGTCCTTATTAGAATCTCACAAATATATAAAATCTAGAGTCAAGACCCCTCTCTCCTTTCTGAACCATCTTACCCTTCTAGTCCATAAGACTCGGAGAAATACAAGGTCTCCAATACTGGAACTCCATGTTCTCATATTTAAATTTGCGAACTCTTATGTCCTTTCAAATAAGCAGACACCCCTGCCCTAACAATCCTTAGTTACTTCATTAATCCTCCGAACTGATTCTGAACCAGGATACTTCCTGTTCCTTGTTTCATTTCCCAGAATGAATATTTCTCATTCCCTATCTCACAATATCTTATTCAGAGTCACTCTGACCGTCGACTAGTATTCTTCATTGTAACAATCCATCCAAGGAATCGTAATGGCCTCACTGTCCTGAAAACTTACATATCCGAGGTAAAATACTTAAAGTCTGAGTCGTTCCCTCAGGTTTTCAGTTTGTCTGAAGGTAACCAATAATTCTAAATTCCAATCTTATACTCATCGCTCTCTAGGACCCTTTTTAGAACTTGGGAAACTAAAAGGTCTCCATCCAACATTATCGACTTCGGTGTCCCGACGGGATGTACGATCTCCCTCCGCACATACTCACTCCTATGATAACTTGCTCACACAAACTACAGTGTGCTAATTTAATATGTCAAGTTACGACTTCTTGCATCCACTTATCTCACGTACAATCTAAGGTGGTCCATAAATATATTCCCCCATACTCACTCCAGAATAACCTAGAGTCATAATAACCCTTCTGGTTTCTAATTATCATTTCCCACTTGTTAAAGGATAGGGCAATGCGCCTCCCGATATACAAATTTTAGATCTTAACACCCATTTAAACTTCTTGAGCTTCTTGCCCTATGCACTCTCGCTCCATATCTCTCCTCCTGCATTCTCTATAGCAAAGGCCATCCCTACCGCCTTAGCGTAGGTAGAAATCTCGTGGACTGGAGTGATCCTAACTCTCTGGGCTACCCCAGCGTTCAGTCCTTGAATTAATCGTTCCCTCCGGGTGACATCCATTTGTACCAAATCAAAAGCGAATTTGGCCAACCCATCAAGTTCGTTGACATGCCCTGTCACTATCTTACTACCTTGAACCAAATTCATAAACTCATTGCTCTTCGCAATTAAAACTACGTCATAGTAGTACCTCTTGGTAAACACTTTTTTGAATTCCTCCCAACCCATCATAACAACATTCTGGGTCTACGATACCACGTCCCATCAAGTTTGGCATCCTCTCGCAGCATGTACGTGGCACAAGCTACTCTATCCTTGTCTACCATTCCCATATAGTCAAGGATGGAGCTAATCATGCCCATCCACTGTTCAGCTTTGAACGGATCCAAGCCTCCTTCGAAAGATGGAGGATAATGCTCTTGGGATCTTTAATAGTAAGTCCCATATGTTTTCACCCTCAGGTTGAACCGAAACTTGTGCCATTGTTGTCAAAACATACGGAGCAGCATTCCCTGATGGAACCCACTGTCTCAACATCCTAGTCTCCTCCTCTTGCTTTTGTAATCTTTCTTGCATGTCAGCAAACATCTGCTGCCAATTCCAGAAGGTAGATGGAGGGTTCTGGCCCTGACTACCATCCACAACCCCAATATAACGCATGCCTGGTCTAGTTGACTGCCTTGGATACATAGCTTCTGAATCTGTCTGCATTCATTGACTTAGCCTATCATGCATGATGATCATATCCGAAACTACTCCCCGAGCAGGGCCAACAACACAATAGCCACATGCACTAACCATACCAAGACACAAGTCTATAATTTTCATGCTCTCTATATTAACAAGAAGATAAGGCAATTGAAATAAGCAATTAGACAAATATTTCACTTAATACCAACCAACCCTAAGTCGAGCTTGTCTCTGGCAACAAGTCTACATGATCAGTTAATCTCCTGGAACCATAAACCTTGGCATGCTCTGATGCCAAGTTGTAATGCCCTACTATCCTAGAGTCGTTACCACGTGATTTTTAAATGTGCATTTAACCCGCTAATCAATGTTTTTGCCCCAAACGTGTGATTGAGTAAAAGTAAATATTCTATTAATAAAACTTCTGTAAAAGGTTTTAAACATTTATTAAAATTATAGAAAAGTTACATGGGATCCCAAAATATTTGTTAAGACATATTTACAACTCAAAAGTTATTATACAGCCGACCTAGGCGACAAAATTGGTCATTTACACAATGTTCCTCAAAACTACCCAGCTGTGGTGGCTAGGCAGGCCAAACATGTACGCACCACTCCATGCCCTCCAACTCATGGTTGGTCGAACTTTTCCTTTCCCTTACCTGCACCATAGAGCACCCGTGAGTCGAGGCCCAACAAGAAAACTTCACAACACAACATATAATAATTTGTTTCAACAAATGTACATCTAATCAGATACAATAGACAATCTACAAGTTTCTATAAGAATTCACAACAGCGGCCTACACCGGCCAGGGTGCGTTACCATGCACCAAGTTCATGGTCTTAACCGAGCGGGTGTGTACAATACCCTTAGAGGGTCTTGCCCTGATGACCTGCATACATCATACTTAATGTCGATCTTGGCCTTTGCCGCTCTCGGCCTTTGCCGATTCGTCACAAACAAATGTATGACATAATAGTTACAAAAAATTACACATAACACTAAGCACAATATAACATAGATAGTCGAGTCATGCCATGCTCTACGAGCACTGGCAGTTTTCTTACCTTATTTCCTAAGCGGACAACATCAGGCGATCTCGAGCACGATCCCTAATCCCAAGTCTTAGCGGTAAAACCCAGTCACAACGTAATAATAAATAGCCATGATAATCTAAAACAATTAAAAGCCTTCAGAACAATATCCTAGTCTCTGAGACCTCCAATCCTACTAAACCAGGTAGTAGGATCCTCCCCAAGCCCCTAAGTTTGAGTTCACGAGCCCAAAACCCCTAATTGGCAACTATTTTTCATTTGAGTCGCGACCCGCCTTTGGGCGCTGCGACCCTCCTCAAGTTAGAGAGCTCGAGGCTGTGACGCCTTACTACCTAAACTCGCTAACCGAGTCATTTTTCCATAATTGTGTAACTAAATGTGATTAATGGTTTAGGGTTAAAATTTTTGGTTAAAGATACAATGTTTCACTAAAACGTTTACTGTACACAATGGGATCCCAAAATATATTTTAAAGGTTAATTATAATAAAATATTTACAAGGCAAAATAGGGTTTAACCCTAGTTCCTCTTTAAACCCTCGACCGTCATGGTCGAGTCGTCACATATGTACACATTGTCACCTAAGCTCTCCAACTCAAGGATGGTCCAGCTTTCTTTTGCCTTTACCTATACCACATAGCACCTGTTAGCCGATGTTCAGCAAGAAAAATTAATATGCTCATGAACATGTAATAACATGTCACTGAATTATAATAGGCATGCCTAGCAATAATAGCCATATTCATGCATGCAAGCAAGTCCAAATAAATGATTATGGGCCCTACCCCCTTGTATAGATGACTATCAACTCAATTTGGATATAGATGGCTAATGTGTCCATCTTTGAATAGGTGACTAATGAGTCAGACACTTGGGCTCTGCACCCTAATCAGATAAGTGACTAATGACTCACGCACTTGGGCTCCGCACCCTAATCAGATAAGTGACTAATGAGTCACGCACTTGGGCTTCGCAACCTAATCAGATAAGTGATAAATGAATCACACACTTGGGTTCTGCACCCTAATCAGATAAGTGACAAATGAGTCACGCACTTGGGTTCTGCACCCTAAGCCATGTGACGTTACAGTCACTTGAGCCTTTTGGCCCTGGCTCTAAGTAACTAGCCTTTAAACTGGACAAGCGCTTTTAGTTTAAATCGAACTTAGGGTCGGTCAGGCATTTAATGCTCATGTTGACTAGATCTAATCATTTCGACTCTGCGTTCAATACGCTTATGCCGCCCTTGACTCATAGGTCAATTCCATACGACTCATGTCGTTTCTGACTAATAAGTCAGTACCACTCACATGTAAGCAATGCACCCAGGCATATATCATATGTCAAATATCCAAATATAAGGCATTCAGAATGCTTACTCAACATTCGCTAGCAGAATTATGACCATGCACATTTACAGAGACTCAAGCTCTAATCAATCTCGTATTCAACATTCATGCCATGCCCTAATCACATGTATCTTACGCATCACGTGCATCACATACTGGGTGCATTTTTCTTACCTTTGTTCCAAGCAAAGGTTACCAATAAATGAGCGACAAGCACGATCCTGTTTCCAAGCCCCTAGCGATAACCTAGTCATAACCATAATATAAAACCTCATCAAAATGAGTAAATAAATACTTCCAAACCCAAACCTAGCCTCCAGGATGTCGAATCCTACTCAACTGGGTAGTAGGATCAATCTCAGGCCCTTAAAATTAAGTTCCCACGTTAAAGAAAAAACCAAATCTAGGAAAAAATGCACAAGCCGGTCATGACTTAGCCTAGTGAGTCACGACTTGCCCCAAGTCAGAGGGCCCATTGCCTGGGCTCTGGGTGCGGGCCGCGACTTAACCCTTCTTGGGTCGTGGCGCGCCCCCAGGCTTCCGACTCCTGGCTTCTGGCTTCATCCAAGTTGCGACTTGCTAGAACAAGGTCACAACTTGACCACGAAACCAGCCATATTCTTCGACTTTTCCCACTTAAAACCTTCAAAAAACCTACACAAACATATCCAAATCCCAAAATCAAAGTTCCCAAACATTCTAATTATCCAACACCAATAAAACCCAAGCTTCAATTAATTCGAAAACTCATTAAAACGTAAAATCCAATCAAAGCATAGAACTTAAAACTTGGATTACCTACGATTGAGTCATTTCCCAACTAAATTCTCCGGCTAATAAGCTTCTAATCTTCCCTAGAATCGCTATGCCTCGATCCTTGTTTGAATCTGAGTCCTAAAGCTCAAGTTTCCTTTGAAAATGTGATCAGGTGTTGAAAAGGGGATGGGAGGGAGAGAGAACGCTCTAAACGTTCTTTTATTATTAAAACAGGTTACTTCAAGCTTAAGTAACCTCAAGAAAATCCTAATGCTCAGGGTCCTAAAAACGCCCCCCGGTGTAAAATAGTCAAAATTCTCAGAATTTCCCCTTGATCTCACTAACTCCTAATTTATCGTCAAATATTTATTCCCATTACCCAATATCCCGGTAATGTGCTAAATACCCCTTGACTCACTCCGAGTCATGTATGGATCCCGTTGTGACTTTCCCACTGGCTTGTCTCCTAGGATCATCTCGTGCTGAGTAACCTTAGCATAAGAAAATAATAATGAAGCACCACACACATACAAAGTATATGCCAAATATACCCGTAATGGAGCAAATTATGAAAAGTTCCCAAATAAACAAAAATGAGCCCACATGCATATTTAATACACCTAATTATGCATATCAAGTCATATTATGATATTATTCACATAATCACATAATGATACACATAAATATTATATAATCACATAATTCAAAAATTTGCCATCTTGGCCCCCTAATCAAGGCCCTAAGCCTTATTATGAAATTTGGGTCATTACAACTATCCCCTCCTTACAGAAATTTCGTCTTCGAAATTTTATCTGAGTAGCCCAGAATATCAATCCTACATAAATGATTCCAGTTCCCAAGTCGCTCCCTTGACCTTACTGTTTTTGGTTCATACCTTAATTCAAGGTACAACTTTGTCTCTCAGAACCTTGTTCTTTTTGTCTCATATCTGAGTTGGCTACCCTTTATAGGATAACTTAACATCTAATTCCAGATTCTCACAACCCAATACATGAGTCTCATCTAGCACATGTTTCCTCAACCTAGAAATATGAAATACACTGTATATTGCTGACAGTGCCAAAGCTAAGGCCAATCCAAAGGCAGCTTCACTGATCCTATCTAGGATTTCTCACGGTCCCACAAATCAAGGGCTCAATTTGCCCTTACCTCCTCACCCCTTTCCCATGGCGATGCTCTAAGGAAGATACAGTCTTCCACTTGGACCTCCATGTTCTTGCATTTCAGATCAACATAACTTTTCCATTTACTCTGAGAAGCGAGCATCTGAGCTTTAACCTTTTCAATAGCCTCAATGATTCTCTGAACTACCTCAGAATCCGCATATAAAATCTTATCCATCTCATCCCAAGGAATTGGCGATATACATTCCCTACCATACAACATGTCATAAGGTACCTCTCCAATAACTGGATAACTCTCTCTGATTTACCACCAATCTGAGGATAATAAACTATACTGAACTCTAACTGTATATCCATTGCCTTCTGCAACCTTCCCTAAGACTTGAAAGTAAAAACAGAGTCCTCATCTGATAAGATAGACCTTGAATTCCATGAAGGCATACTACCTCTCTAACATAGAGGTTTGTAAACTGATCAACTGTATTACTCGTTCTTACTTATAGAAGCTACTGACTTTAAATACTGGTCCATAATAAATCGAACCAAATCACGTTGACCCACTACCCAGGACAGCCACACCGCGAAACCTATCGCGATGTTTCCTTACTTCCACTATGGAATACACAAAGGCTATAATGACCTTACAGGTTCTTAATACTCTATCTTGACTTGCTAACAGGTTAAGAACTTTGTCACGTATTCTGTTACGTCCCTCTCAATCCCAGGCCACAACTATAAAGATTTCAGATCTTGGTACATCTTTCATGATGCCTGAATGAAGAGAATAAGAGGTAGTATGAGATTCATCCAGAATCTCCCATTTATTCCCAGTGTCCATTGGATCCCAAGTCTGATCCTTATACCACAATAAACTTATACCTGACACTGCATAATCCTTAGTTAATCCAGCTAAGACGTTCCCCTAAATTCTTCCCCTCTATGGGTTCACTTAACTGTTTTCCTTTAATCCCCCTTGAAATAGTAAACTCAAATGTAATGTTGGCCACCTGGCCCACCAGTAACGCTACTCTAGTTCTGGTCACATCCTTCAACTAACATGTTGCTTGGGTAATCACCTTTTCTTGACAATGTGGTGTCATAATAACCTACATATTGGTTCTGATCTGTAAGAAGATTCAGAACTCTTCTACAAAGAAATTCCCACCTGTTCTCAACCATAGGCTAAGCCAAACCAGTGCCACTTTTAGCATAGCAAAGGAAGAGGTGTTCCCTGACAGATTCTGCTGCTGTTTCAAACACCTAATCTCTTCCTCTTGCCTCTGCAATCTTAATTGCATATTTGTAAACACCTGCTGGAAATTATGAGGGGTAGGTGAAGAACTCAAACCCTAGCTATAATTTCTAGCCTCGGTATAACCACCACCAGGTCTTATTTTCTGCCTTAGATATATACTTGCTGATTGAATTTGCAGTCAATAACTTGACTAATTAAACATGATGAACATATTCAAAATCATTCCCCATGGGAATAATCATACCACACTACATTCACAAACCACTGCAGTGCTAAAAATATTCCCATGACATTCATACATCAATCATAACCCCTGCTCTTCCAACATTCATACCATGCTTTAAAATTCAGCATGCAAATAACACATTTATATATTCAATGACCAGGTAATCATATAATCATATCAATAGTCAAGAGCCAGGCTCTATCAGAATCTCATGCTCCATAATACAATATGCAGGCAAAGCATTTACATTCTATTTAAGTAGTTAAGCACATAACCACATAAATAGATACCATACCCTGAGTGAAGCTTGCCTTTAGTGAAGAGTGTGCATGCCTAGCTTGTCTACAGGAACCCTTAACCTTGGCTCGCTCTGATACCATAATGTAATGCTCTACTACCCAAGGACCCTTACGTTGTGCAATTTAAACAGTGCTAAACTCGCTAACCGAGTCATTTGACCATAATCGGGTAACTAAATGTGATTAATGGTTTAGGGTTAAAATTTTTGGTTAAAGATACAAAGTTTCACTAAAACGTTTACTATACACATTGGGATCCCAAAATATAGTTTAAAGGTTAATTACAATAAAATATTTACAACCAGCCGACCTAAGTGGCAAAATAGTGTTTAACCCTAGTTCCTTCGTAAACCCTCGGCCGTGGTGGTCGAGCAGCCGCATATGTACACGTCATCACCTAAGCTCTCCAACTCCAGGATGGTTCAACTTTCTTTTGCCTTTACCTGCACCACATAGCACCCATCAGCCGAAGCTCAGCAAAAAAACTCAATATGCTCATCAACAGGTAATAACATGTCACTGAATTATAATAGGTATGCCTAGCAATAATAGCCTTATTCATGCATGCAACCAATTCCAAATAAATGATTATGGGCCTTGCCCCTGTATAGATGACTATCAACTCAATCTACGAATAGATGGCTAATGTGTCCATCTTTGAATAGGTGACTAATGAGTCACACACTTGGGCTCTGCACCCTAATCAGATAAGTGACTAATGACTCACGCACTTGGGCTCTGCACCCTAATCAGATAAGTGACAAATGAGTCATGCACTTGGGCTCCGCACCCTAATCAAATAAGTGACAAATGAGTCACACACTTGGGATTCGCACCCTAATCAGATAAGTGACAAATGAGTCACACACTAGGGCTCCCCACCCTAATCAGATAAGTGACAAATGAGTCACGCATTTGGGCTCTGCACCCTAAGCTATGTGACGTTACAGTCACTTGAGCCTTTTGGCCCTGGCTCTAAGTAACTAGCCTTTAGACTAGACAGGCGCTTTAAGTTTTAATCGAACTTAGGATCGGTCAAGCATTTAATGCTTATGTTGATTAGATCTAATCATTTCAGCTCTATGTTCAATATGCTTATGTCGCTCTTGTCTCATAGGTCAATTCTATACGACTCGTGTCGTTTCGGACTAATAAGTCAGTACCACTCACATGTAATAAGAAATGCACCCAAGCATATATTATATGTCAAATATCTAAATATAAGGCATTCATAATGCTTCGACTTTTCCCACTCAAAACCTTCCAAAAACCTACACAAACATATCCAAATCCTAAAATAAATGTTCCCAAACATCCTAATTATTCAACACCAATAAAACCCAAGCTTCAATTCATTAAAAAACTCATCAAAACGTAAAATCCAATCAAAGCTTAAAAACTTAGAACTTAAAACTTGGATTCCCAACTAAATCCTACAGCTAATAAGCTTATAATCTTCCCTAGAATAACTATGCATCAATCCTTGCTTGAATATGAGTCCTAAAACTCAAGTTTCCTTTGAAAATGTGATCGGGTGTTGAAAAGGGAACGAGATGGAGAGAACGTTCTTTTATTATTTTAACAGGTTACTTCAAGCTTAAGTAATCTCAAGCAAATCCTAATGCTCGGGGTCCCAAAAATGCCCCCAGGGTAAAATAGTCAAAATTCCCATAATTTCCCCATGATATCACTAACTCCCAATTTATCGTCAAATATTTATTCCCATTACCTAATATCCCAGTAATGTGCTAAATACGCCTTGACTCACTCTGAGTCAAGCATGGATCCCGTTGTGACTTTCCCACTGGCTTGCCTCCTAGGATCGTCTCGTGCTGGGTAACCTTACCATAACCAAATAATAATGAAGCACCACACACATACCACGTATATGCCAAATATACCCATAAGGGGCCAAATTATTAAAATTTTCCAATTAAATAGAAATGGGTCCACAAGCATATTTAATACACCTAAACATGCATATCAAGTCATATTATGATTGTTATATTATTTTATAATATAATGTAATATTATATTATATTATAATATAATGTTTTAGATTAAATAAATGTGACAAAGAGTGTCACATATTGTAACATATTATAGAGAGTTACAATATTTAGATATATGCGATATATCCAAATAATGTAACATATTTTGTGTTACAAATTTGTAACTTCCAAATATTACCCTTTATTGTGTAAATTTGTTGTTACACAATATTGAGATGAATTTCATAAAGCCATATGTGAAATGGCTGTTAGAGATATGATTTTAACCCCAATAATGTGTTTTGTGAGTTACAAAATCATTTGGGAGGGTTTGGAACCGTTTGGAAAAACAACACATTTTTAAGTGCTGAAATTGGTTGGTGGCCGCGGCCACTGAATGTTGGTGGCCGCGGCCTATGGAACAGAGACTAGTGGCCGCGGCCACACGCCAAAAACTGACCAATTTTTAATTTTTTTCAATCTTTGTTGAATGGCTCAAAAAACCCAAATAACTTCCAAATCTCATTTTTAATTCCATATTAATCCAATTAAACATTGGTAACAGCCATGGGGGTTGGTGGAATTTGAAATTCAAAGGGTGTCTCTAAACTCTATAAATAGGAGCCTATAACTCACTTGTAAGACACAACAATTCTATCCAATAGAGCACTTGGCTAGAAACACCATGAGGCTTGATAATTCTAGAAAGCATTTCTAATATCTAAGAGAGATCCCTAAGTGCTTGAGTTAGGGGGAAATAAGCTTTTGGACAAAGGTTTTAAACCTTGTTCAAGTTGGTGATCCCCAACCCTCTTCACTTAGGTTTTGTAAGTGAGAGTTTACTTGTGTTTCTATTCTCCATTTTATTCTATTGTTTTTCTTCTTATTCTCTTGTTCTATTTACTTGTATATTTTTTTTAAGAGTTGTAATCTTTTCTATTGGTTCAAAACACTTTATTTTACTTGTAATCTTTCGCTTAGAGTTGTATTCTCACTATTCTCTTATTTTTCATCATCTTCTTCCTTTTCTTTGATTATTTGTAATTTTCAGTTATAGAGTTGTAACTTTATTTAATCAATCTATATTTATTTGTAATATTATTGCATAGAGTTGTAATATTCTTACCTATTTCCATTGAGGCAAATACATATTTTCCTAACATTCAAAAGCTTATCCCTTTGTTTGTTTCAATGGAAGGTGAGACCATCAAAATCATGAATCAAGACCTAGTGAGGTTGGATAGGTTTGATGGGTCCAATTTCACTAGGTGGCAAGACAAGATGAGATTCCTTTTTACCACTCTCAAAATCGCCTACATTCTAGAATCCACTCTAGAACCTCTCCCAACGCCATCCGACAAGGACACTCCCGAGGAGTTGGAGAAGAGAAGGAAGAGGGAGGAGGACAATCTCCTTTGTAGGGGTCATATCCTCAATGCCCTTTCCGATAGGCTCTATGACCTCTACATCGAAACCAAATCGGCCAAGGAGATATGGGATGCACTTGAGAAAAAGTTTAAGGCGGAAGAGGAAGGTACCAAAAACTTTTTGATATCTCAATACTTCGATTTCAAATATTTTGGTGATAAACCTATTCTTCCTCAAATTCATGAATTTCAAATAATTGTTAACAAATTGAAATTTTTAAAGATTGAGCTTCCCGAGGCCTTTCAAGTTGGTGCTATAGTGGCTAAATTACCACCAACTTGGAAGAGCTATAGGAAAAGAATCCTTCATTAAAATGAGGATTATTCTTTGGAGGAGATCCAAAAGCATATTCGAATCGAAGAGGAATCGATATGTAGAGATAAACTTGTGGAGGGTCTAATGGAGAGACTTCCAAAGAAAATGCGGTGTCACAACCAAAACATACCAAAAAAGGGAAAAAGGGTAACGAGAAACCTTTGGGTCCAAAAACCAACCTAAACAAGTTTAAGGACGAGAAAGGTCCTTGCTTTGTGTGTGGGAAAAAGGGTCACTATGCTAGAGAGTGTAGGCATAGAAAAGACCAACAAGGACCTAAGGTGAACGCAACTCAAGAGGAAAACATAGTTGCTACCCTTAGTGAGGTGAATGTGGTCCAAGGCAAGGTGAAAGGGTGGTGGTATGATACATGTGCCACCGTCTATGTCACCTATGACAAATCATTGTTCAAGACCTTTGAAGAGTCAAAGGGCAACCATGAGATACAAATGGGCAATGAGGGAAAATCCAAGGTACATGGCAAAGGTACTATTGAAGTCTACTTCACCTCCGGCAAGAAAGTTACATTAGTGAATGTACTTTATGTTCCCAAAATGAGTAGAAACTTGGTAAGTGGTGATTTTCTCGGCAAGCCCGACATTAAAGTCGTTTTTGAGTGCGGTAAACTTATACTTACCAAATCAAATGTATTCTTGGGAAAAGGGTACTCTTGTGAGGGAATGGTTAAATTGTGCACCAATGATGTAACTTTCAATGTTATCAATAAAAATGCTAATTTCGCCTATATTGTTGAGTATGAATCTTTATTTTTGTGGCATCTTAGACTATCGCATATAGGTTTTTCAACCATGAAAAGAGTAGTAAAATGTTGTATGATTGCATGCAATATTAAAAACTATGGTAAATGTGAAACATGTGTTAAGGCAAAAATGATTAAGAAACCATTTCCTAGTGTAGAAAGATCATCTAATTTACTAGATTTAATCCATAGTGATCTTTGTAAATTAAATGGTGTTTTAACTAGAGGTGGTAAAATGTATTTTCTTACTTTTATAGATGATTTTAGTAGATATACCTATTTGTTCCTTTTAAAGCATAAAGATGAAACTTTTGATGCTTTTAAATTTTATAAGTTAGAAGTTGAAAAGAAACTAAATAAAAAGATTAAGGTGCTAAGAAGTGATAGAGGAAGAGAGTACTTCTCTAATGAATTCAATACATTTTGTGAAGAAAATGGTATAATTCATGAGTGCACTGCACCTCATACACCACAACACAATGGTGTCGCTGAAAGGAAAAATATGACTTATCTAGAGATGATAAATTCTATGTTAGTGTTTTCTAAGTTGAACTTCAACTTATGAGGTGAAGCGCTTTTAACCGCTTGTCACATTCTTAATTAAATACCGATGAAGAAAAATGAGATATCTCCATATGAGTTATGGAAAGGAAGAAAACCCAACATAGGGTACTTCAAAGTGTGGGGGTGTCTTGCATATTGCAAGAAAAAAGAACCTAATAGAGCAAAGTTAGGTTCAAGAGCCATAAAGTGTGCTTTTGTTGGTTATGCCAACAACAGTAAAGCTTATAGGCTATTAGACTTAGAGTCTAATATTGTGATTGAATCTAGAGAAGTTGAATTCTTTGAGAATATGTTATGTGACAACAATTCTCATGCTTCAACATCTCTAAAGGAGAATTTGTTATATGAGATCAATTCTCAAGCTTCTACATCCAAAGTTGATTCTCAAGAGGAGAATTCTCAAAAGGATGTAAAGCAACCCTTTGAACCTAGAAGAAGTCAAAGACTTAAAAATCATAAAAGTCTAGTAGTGGATGAGATAGATTGTCAACGAATTTCATTCTACATGGTAGAAGGAAATAGAGAGGAAGTTATTAGGAAAATTCCTATTGTACTTCTCGTTGAGGATGATCCTAAGACTTATAGAGAAGCTATGCAATCGAGTGATAGTGCATTTTGGAAAGAAGCCATCAATGATGAGATGGATTCCATTCTTTCCAATAACACTTGGGAATTGGTAGACCTCCCACCGGGGTCTAAGCCAATTGGGTGTAAGTGGGTATTTAGGAGAAAATACCACACTGATGGCACTATCCAAACCTTTAAAGATAGATTAGTAGCTAAAAGGTTTAGGCAAAAAGAGGGTATCGATTATTTCAATACTTATGCGCCTGTTGCAAGAACAACTTCTATAAGAATTTTGTTTGCTTTAGCTACTATACACAACTTGTATGTTCATCAAATGGATGTCAAAACAACATTCCTTAATGGTGACCTCAATGAGGAGGTCTATATGGAACAACCCGAAGGGATTGTCCTACCAAAATATGAACATAAAGTTTGTAAACTTGTAAAATTCTTATATGGATTGAAACAAGCTCCTAAGCAATGGCATGAGAAATTTGATCAAGCCATCATGTCTAATGGGTTTAAACATAACAATGGAGACAAGTGTTTGTATTCCAAAACTTGTAAGGGATATGTGATCATTGTTTGCTTATACGTGGATGACATGCTTATTCTAAGTAATAGCATGAAAGGGATAGAAGAAATGAAGAGGTTTCTATCATCAACCTTCAAGATGAAAGATCTTGGAGAAGTTGATACCATACTTGGTATCAAAGTAAAGTAACATAGTGGGGGTTTTGCGTTAGGGCAAGCCCACTATGTTGAGAAAGTATTGAACAAATTTAACCATCTCAAGGTTAAAGATGCCAATACTCCATTCGATCATAGTGTAAAACTAGAGAAGAATGAAGGAAGAGCAGTGGCTCAATTGAAGTACGCTAGTGCTATAGGGAGTCTAATGTACGTTGCCCAATGTACGAGACCTGATATAGCATTTGCGGTAAGTAAACTTAGTAGGTTTACAAGTAATCCAAGTGTGGATCACTGGAAGGAAATTGGAAGAGTCCTAGGTTATCTCAAAAAAACCAAAGGACTAAGCCTTCTCTACTCCAAAATTCCTTCAATTTTAGAAGGATATACAGATGCAAGTTGGATATCCAATCTTGGGGACAACTTGTCCACAACTGGTTGGGTATTTACACTTGGTGGAGGTGCAATTTCTTGGGGTTCCAAGAAACAAACCTGTATATCTCATTCCACTATGAAAGCAGAGTTCATAGCTTTAGTTGCTACTGGAAAAAAGGCCGAATGGTTAAGGGATCTATTGATAGAGATTCTCCTAATCAAAGAGAATGTATCTACTATATCGATACATTGTGATAGCCAAGCGACATTGGCTAGAGCATACAGCGGAGTGTATAATGGGAAGTCTAGACATATTAGTCTAAGACATGGATATGTAAGAGAATTGATTCAAAGAGGAGTCTGGCGGATCCTTTCACTAAGCCACTAACGAGGGATTTAGTGGATGCATCATCTCGAGGGATGGGACTTAAACTCCATAAAGAGATTCACGATTGATGGTAACCTATTTTAACACTAGTTATTCAACTAATGTTAGGTTCAATAGGTAACAACAAGTCAATCAAGTGAATATTAGTTGTACTCAAAACAAGTCCCATATGAGATATTGAGTACTTGTGTCTTACCAAGTGGAGGGTTAAAACCGAAAGGTTTTTTAATAGAATTCAGTCTTGTAAAGACAAGTATTTTTTGTAACAAAATACTGTAAGAATTCTACCTATATGGACCTAGGGGTGGTGCCGCCTCTCATGAGAATTGGGAGTATTCTCAAGAACGTCCATGAATGGAAATTGCACATGGCCATTAACGGTGCAAAGCGAGACATAGAGGTCTTAAGTGAACATCGCAAAGGTGTGTGTGTTATCACCGATTTGTTATCATGAAAAGATGGTTCAATGCCTAGTGCAACCAAATTTTTGACAAATTTTGTGATAATTACACTATAGTAAAGTTCAAGTTGAAAAACACTTTGCTTTATGCACTAATGCAATGACTCCTATAAGAGAGAGTTCTTATTTAATCAAGTGAGGGATATGTTATATTTCAAAATATAATGATTGATTAAATAAGTGTTACAATAGATAGCTATTTAATCTAGCGGGGGAATGTTATATTATTTTATAATATAATGTAATATTATATTATATTATAATATAATGTTTTATATTAAATAAATGTGACAAAGAGTGTCACATATTGTAACATATAATAGAGAGTTACAATATTTAGATATATGAAATATATCCAAATAATGTAACATATTTGGTGTTACAAATTTGTAACTTCCAAATATTACCCTTTATTGTGTAAATTTGTTGTAACACAATATTGAGATGAATTTCATAAAGCCATATGTGAAATGGCTGTGAGAGATATGATTTTAACCCTAATAATGTGTTTTGGGAGTTACAAAATCATTTGGGAGGGTTTGGAACCGTTTGGAAAAACAACACATTTTTAGGTCCTGAAATTGGTCGGTGGCCGCAGCCACAAGCTAAAAGCTGACCAATTTTTCAGTTTTTTCAATCTTTGTTGAATGGCTAAACAAACCCAAATAACTCCCAAATCTCATTTTTAATTCCATATTAATCCAATTAAACACTGGTAACAGCCATGGGGGTTGGTGGAATTTGAAATTCAAAGGGTGTCTCTAAACTCTATAAATAGGAGCCTATAGCTCACTTGTAAGACACAACATTGCTATCCATTAGAGCACTTGGCTAGAAACACCTTGAGGCTTGATAATTCCAAAAAGCATTTCCAATATCTGAGAGAGATCCCTTAGTGCTTGAGTTAGAGGGAAATAAGCTGTTGGCCAAAGGTTTTAAACCTTGTTCAAGTTGGTGATCCCCAACCCTCTTCACTTAGGTTGTGTAAGTGAGAGTTTACTTATGTTTCTGTTCTTCATTTTATTCTATTGTTTTTCTTCTTATTCTCTTGTTCTATTTACTTGTATATTTTGTTTAAGAGTTGTAATCTTTTCTATTGGTTCAAAACACTTTATTTTACTTGTAATCTTTTGCTTAGAGTTGTATTCTCACTATTCTCTTATTCTTCATCATCTTCTTCCTTTTCTTTGTTTATTTGTAATTTTCAGTTATAGAGTTGTAACTTTATTTAATCAATCTATATTTATTTGTAATATTATTGCATTGAGTTGTAATATTCTTACCTATTTCCATTGAGGCAAATACATATTTTCCTAGCAATGATATTATTCACATAATCACACAATGATACACATAAATATCATATAATCATATAATTCCAAAATTTTCCATCCTGGCCCCCTAATCAAGGCCTTAAGCCTTGTTAGGAAATTTGGGTCATTACAGAGGCTCTCACCTAGGGGACACGGGCTGGACGTGCCTCAACCTGCACCGCGGTGCCTGGACTATTTCAGAGAACCCTAAGGCTTTCTGGGTTCATGCGAGTCGTGGTGCCTGAAGAACAGGACCGTGAGTCGAGCTCCAGAACCCAGAATTTCATGCATTTTATCAAGCAAAAATCACAAGTTTACACCCCAAACTTGCACCAAACTTAGAGTTACATCTAAATCTTATAACAAGGGCGAAATAGTCTCTAACCACATTTCCCGCTAATCCTCAAATAAGTCCTATACATTCCCAATAGATCCTGACATACCCAATCAATCACCAAATAGCTACTCGTTACTCCGTAAATCCTGAACACGCACTAACTCCCCAAAATACACCTAGGCTCACCCCGAGCCGGGTATCTGACCCCGTTGTGACTATTCTGCTATTCTGCCCACTAGGATCCTCTCGGACCACACATCTCAAATATATCCCCATAACACTGGGGTCTCACTCATAACACATACATAATGCAAATATACCCTTAACGAGTCAAATTTACAAACACGCCCCAATTTACGAAAATGGGCCCACATGCATATTTAATACACATAAACATGCATAACTATTCAGATCACCATATAAATCATTATACCACATAATCACATGTATATTCTATTATTCACACATATAATTCCAATTATGCTCTCCAGATACAGTAATCAAGGCACTCAACCTTAATAGCAAATTCGGGACGTTACAAATTATTTGAGGATATTGAAAGTAACAAAAATTATGAGGCATTAGTTGAGATTATCAAAAAAAGTAGCAAAGGACTAATATGCCGTTGAGGGCGTTGATAAGTACATTAGTGGGCAAGGGGGCCATTTATTTCCTAGCAGTGGCGTAGTCACTGAGTGCCTTCAGATGTAGGAAACCAAAGAAACATAAACTCAGCTCCACCCCCCCCCCCCCTCCCCAACCCTGCTCTCTTGTTCCTCTCTCTATCTCTTGAAGCTCATGAGGAGTTTTGATCTTTTTAAGCAGGAAAGGATTGGAATTGAAGGGAGTTGAAGCTAGGAATGAATTGGAAAAAACTCAGGGGTCGTGATTCTAAGTTGAGGTAATATTGTGCTTTGGTTTTTGGTGAAATTCTACTTTGGTTTAAGTTTTGGTTATATTTTAAACTTATGGTTGGGTTTTGATTTGGGTTAAGGAGTTGGCCACCTTATTTATCATAAATAAGTTATCATAAATTTAAAAAATAAGTTTACTAACTTATTAATTCCTCGTGACTTCACTGAAGACTCAGAATTTCACTCTTAAATTCATAGAACCATCTATAACAAATATAGATACGTTATTAATTATCCATTATTACAACCATAATTATCACTCAATCCTCTATAGACGGTCTAAAATGAGATGGGACTAAAATAACATTTTACCCCTCAATGTATTTTATCCTTAAAACAGTTAGTTTCTTGTAAATGATATTTCAACAAACTAATATTAATTACTGAAATGAGATCTCTATCACTTAGCACCTTGAACCAAACTAAAAGGAAACCATCGTTTTACTTCTTCATCAGAAGCTATAGATGTTCATATCTATGATTAACACTCCCTCTCAATTATAATACCGAGTTCACAAGATGTATGTATAGGCTAGTATGTAGGGTCAGCTAGTAATGAGCAAGTCAAAGAACTCAAATAATACAATCATTTAGAATACTAACCACACATAATTGAGATTTAATGGACCTATGGTCAACTATATGATATGACTAGAATAGATAATAATGGTATGTTTACTTATCCTATCTGTTGTCAATATTGGTCCAGTTTGATGTAACAAATACTTTCGATCTTATCTACTTTGCTAATGTTCTGGAAAGAGCATAACACTGCAATGTGTAAGTAGATCATATCGTAGATTGGCAAGTCAGTGTAAATCCTGTGCACTAAATAATATTAGTACAAACTTATGTTTGAACATATAATCATATTCATATTCCACTATGATTACATCACTATAAATACGATTATCTAAATGCTCGGGATTTTATAGAAGATTATATTAAAAAAATAATCATGAAAATAAAACATGTAAGAAAAGTGATTGAACAAGTCAAAAAATGATTTCTATTCTTTCATTGATAATAAAATGAGATTACAAAGAAATTGGGTTTTAATTTCGGCATAAAAACCCAACAAAATCCCACTTGCACTAATTGAAACTAATGCCATAATTCTACTAATCCCATCTCCTTGATATGCTTATCAAATGTAGCTCTTGGTAGTGTCTTTGTAAAATGATTTGCAAGATTGTCTTCAGATGCAATCTTCATAACATTCACATCTCCCCTGGCCACATATTCTCGAATTATGTGATACTTCTTTTCTATATGCTTACTCTTGTAACTTCAAGGTTCTTTCGAGTTGGCTATCGCTCCTGTGTTGTCACAAAACAACACAAGCAGTTTATCCATATCTGGATTAACACCAAGATCTGAATAATACTTATTTAGCCAGACTATTTCCTTAGCTGCTTCAAACATAGTTATGTACTCAGCCTCCATGGTACAATCTGAGATCGGAGACTGCTTTACACTTCTCCATATCACAACTCCACCCCTAAGAGTATGCACCATTCCAGAAGTAGACTTCTGGTCATCAACATCAGTCTGAAAATCTGAATCGGTGTAGCCTTCAAGGTCCAGAACACCACCCTTGTAGACTAACATTTAATTTCTAGTCCATCATAAATACTTCAGAATATGCTTAACTTCTATCCAATGTTCTGGTCCTGGGTTTGACTTATACCTGATCACTACTCCCATTGCATAGTAGATATCTGGTCTAGTACACAACATAGCAAACATTAGACTTCCAACTACAGATGCGTAGGGAACTTTTCTCATTGCATCTTCCTCTTCAGGAATCAGGGGAGATTGCTTCTTTGAAAGATGAATTCCATGGCTGGATAGTAGACGTCCTTTCTCAGAATTTGTCATTGAGAAACGTTCAAGCACTTTGTCAATGTAAGCTGCTTGAGATAGAGCTAAGAGATTATTTTTTCTATCCCCAATGATCTGGATACCTATAACATAACTTGCTTCACCCAAATCCTTCATCTAGAATTGAGTGCTTAGACAATTCTCCGCATCTTATAATTTCTTAACATTGTTTCCAATGAGTAAGATATCATCTACATAAAGAACCAGGAATACCACTATTTGATTTACCTTCAGTTGGTATCAATATTTTGTTCAAAGCCATAGATATTTATTATTTCATCAAACTTAAGATTCCAGGAATGAGAAGCTTGTTTAAGTCCATAAATGGACCTATTCAACTTGCAAACTTTTCCTTCTTGTCCAGCTACTTTAAATCCTTATAGCTGATCCATATAAATGACTTCATCAAGGTTTCCATTACAAAAAGTTGTCTTGATGTCGATTTTCCAGATCTCATAGTCGAGAGCAGCTGCTATGGATAGGAGGATGCAAATGGACTTGAGCATGGCTACCAAACTAAATGTTCCATCATAGTCCACGCCTTCTCTTTAGGTATAACCCTTTGCCACTAATCGCGTTTTATAAGTTTCAATATTTCCATCAACACGTCGTTTCTTCTTGTAGATCCACTTGCACCCAATGGCCCTAAAGTCACTAGGTGCTTCCACAAGATCCCAGACGAAATTTGAGTACATGGACTCCATTTCTTGTTTCATGGCATCGATCCATAGTTCCTTTTCAAGGCTAACCATTGTCTGTTTGAAAGACAATGGATCATCGTCACCAGTGTCACCAACAACCATACTGGTTTTACCATCCAAACCATAGCGACCTGGGTTCCTAGAAACCCTCCCAGTACAACGAGGCTCTGTGACTTTTTGATCAAGAATAGTGGTACTTTCTTCATTTAAATCGACTTGCATCGGTTGGAAACAAAGAGTGGGAATTTCATCATCAATGCGATGGGACATTGGTTGGAGTAAATTCTTCAACCATTTCCTCTAAAACTACTTTGCTATGTGGTTTGAAGTTTTGGACATAGTCATTTTCTATAAAAGTAGCATTCATAGAACTAAATACTTTCTTTTCAGAATAACTATAGAAAAGTCCACCCCGAGCACCATTAGGATAGCCAAAAAACACGCAAACTTTAGTTCGCGGTTCTAGCTTTCATTTCTTTTTCCTCAAGACGTGGGCGGGACACCCGTAGATTCTAAAATGACGTAAACTAGGTTCACGAACATTCCAGCGTTCTAAAGTTGTTTTGGGAATTGATTTGGGCGGTCCGACATTTAGAATGTTGTTCGCAGTTTCAATTGCATATCCCCATAATGAAGTTGGCAGAGTTGAGTAACTAAGCATGCATCTAACCATTTCCCGTAAAGTTCTGTTCTAGCATTTCGCTACACCATTTTGTTGCGGAGTACTCGGGTTAGCAAGCTGTGATAAAATTCCAAGTATGGTTAAATGAAATTGGAACTGCATATCCAAATATTCTCCACCCCCTATCAGATCTAAAGATCTTTAGCGTTTTACCTAATTGGTTTTGAGCCATAGCTAGGAATTCCTGAAACTTGGAAAATGTTTCTGATTTCCTATGCATTAGGTAAAGACATTAGTATCTTGAGTAATTTTCAATAAAAGTGACGAAATACTCGAAACCACCTCTGGCATGTACATTCAAAGGTCCACAAACATCTGAATGAACAAGTCCAAGTGGATCCTTGGCCCTATAACCCTTTGCAGAGAATGGAAGCTTGGTCAGTTTGTGTAACGCCCTGGACAGCCAAGACTGCTACACTGTGTACTTATAAAGGTGCATGACTTGCTAATCAAGTCATTAATTTAGAAAATGTGTCACTAAACATGTATGAGCTAGGGTTAAAAAGGTTTTGGTCTCAAAAGTTTCATTTTATATAAGTAAAAAGTTTTATACATGGGATCCCAAAAAGAAATAGAGTTTAAAAGTTGGTTTACAGAATTCCCAAAATACAGACAACCAACAGCCATACTAAGGCAAAATAGACATTTCTGGTTCTCACGTCCCTGCCTAAACCCCAACCGTGGCGGCTGAGCAGCTGGTCATGTACATTCAGCTCGCAGAGCTCTCCAAGTAAGGGCTGATCAAGCTTTCCCTTGCCTTTACCTGCACCACGTAGCACCCGTGAGCCAAGGCCCAGCAAGAAAACATAATGCACAACACAAACATCAATAACAATTAATCAATTCAGCACATACTCAGAATCAAAGATACAACTAATCACAAACAACATTCAAGTCTCATAATAACCAGGTCACATAATAGTCAGGGCAGACAACTTAGGCCGCACCCTCTGTTTACCCCACTGACTCCGGCCCGCTTAAACCGAGCGCAGTGCATAATAAGCTGTCCTCGGCTACCAGTGGCCAAGCCGCGCCCTGTGCGCTAGTGTACCCCTTGGCACTCTTAGGCCGTTGGTTCACTATTTACATGGTGTAATACCATCCTTTCAAGTATACATATTAGGGAGCCCTTCGTCCCATTACAAATACTCAACCGGGTGCAGTTTTCTTACCATTAGTTTTTACTTTCACTGATCACGAGCGACGCTCCTCAAGCACGATCCATTCCCGAGCCCTAGCTTTAGCACCTAGTCACAACCAAGGTATTGGGTTCCATTAATATTAAAGTAAAGGTTTCCGGGTACAATACTAGCTTCCGGGAAATCGAATTTCCACCAAGCACGGTGGAAAATCGATCCCGAGCACCCTAGGCTAGACTCTCGCGCCTAAAATCCCCAAATGTTTAAAAAATGCACCCAAGGGCTGCAGCCCTTGAAGCCTAGCCATGACCCGCCTCTAAAACAGAGCCCAAGGTCCCCCCTACATGCAGACACGCGCCGCGGCCCTACCCAAGGGCGCCGCGGCGCTCTCCCCTGGTCGAGCCTTCTTGGCTCTTTTGCTTCGTAAGGCCGCAACGCTCTAGAACATAGCCGCGACCCTTCCCTTCGTGCCCAGAAAAACCACCATTTCTAGCATCCTAACCCCATCCAAAATAATTCCAAAGCATCCTAACTCAAAATCCATTAATCACAAAACTTTTATCATGACTCTAACAACATAATCCAATAGAAATTCAGCCCAAAAACCTACAAAAACCCCATTTTGATTCTCTGAAACCCAACAACTCTAAACACCAAAACCAGTTATGCAAAACTAGAATTTAAACCTCTAAATTACGAATTGAAGCTAACCTCTTCTGCTGAACAACTTCCTGGATAGATTCCTGAGCTAGAATCCAAGTTTCTCAGCTTAATTCAATCCTTAAACATTAAAACCATAAACACCTCAATATTCAGCCAAAACTCAGAATTTTAACTCCAAAAAAAAAAAACTCAATTCTTACCTTGATCCTGGTTGAGTTTCCTTAGCTGAGCACTGGATTTAACCTATAAGTTTCCAGCCCAAATCACTAAATTCCAGCTGATTTCTCTTAAGTTTCTCTGTGGTTTCTTGGGAGAGAAAAGAGAAGAGAAGAGGAGAGAGAGAGTATGAGTCAGTTTGTGTTTTATTCCCCTGTTTTCATTAACTTAGTCTAATCCTAATCAGTTAAGTCAATCTCGAGGCTCGGGGTACCAGAAACGTCCCCGAGGGCAAAACAGTAATTTTCCCCAATATTCCTGCCTAAGCTTTCTATCCTCAAATATATCTCCATATATTTATTTCCATAACCCGATAGTCTAAATAACTACCCGATACCTAAAATACCCCTGACTTATCCAAAGTCAAATGCTAAGCCCCATGGTGACTTTTCCCCAATATCTAGCTCCCTAGAATCGCCTCAAGTCGCTCACTGCAAATCCACCCACATAATTATGTGGTTCCCACAGATATAACATTTAATCACATTTACATTCAAATAATTACACAAGCATGAATTGAATCAATAAATTCACTCATAAGTCAATTATGCCTTCCCGACATACTAATTAGGGCCCTTAAGCCATATTAGTGATTTTGGGTCGTTACAGTTTGCTTTCTAGACAAGATTCACAGATAGGTAAATCACCTTAGGTGAATTCCCTCATAGGCCCGTCCTTTGTAGGTCTTTGAATTCTATCATAGCCAATGTGTCCTAGTCTCAAGTGCTATAAATACGTCATGTTATCGTTATCGATCTTTCGGTGTTTATTTGTCCTAGGTTTAGCTACTTTGAATAAATCATTGATAAGAGCATGGGGTTCGTTAGGTCGCATAATATAAAGCCCATTTTCCAAACATGCAATACACAATTGTGATTTATTGAAAGAAATAGATATATTAAAACTTGTGAAAGTCATAACAAATTGTTCTAATTGCAACATGGAAACTGAAATTAAATTTCTACTAAAATCCGAAATAAAAAATACATCTTTCAAAATTAAATATTTATTTTTGAACTTCAGGCGAGATCTTCCTCTAGATTGGATCGTAATGAACGCTCCGTTCCCAACTCTAATCTTTAAGCCGCCTTCACCCACTTCCTCCCACGATTCAAGAAGCTGTAAAGAGTTACAAACATGGTTAGTACATCCAGAATCAATAATTCAAACGGATTTATCATTCTCTAAAACACATGTTTCTCAGATATATGAACTATAATCATCACCTTTGTTTTTCACTGCTAAAAACTTGGGGCAATCTTGTTTCCAATGCCCCTTCACTTTAAAGTGAAAACACTTACCTTTACCTTTCTTGTTTTTATTTTTCTTCCCCTTATGCGTCTATGTACTACATTGTGCACTTATCTTTGTAGCCTTTGCAGGCCTGGGGTTGTTGTTTTGTCCAACTTTCCTCTTATTCTAGCTTTCGAAGACAAAGCGTGGTTAGCTTCAGCCTTAGCTGAACCAGTAGTAGTAGTCGTAGTCTTCTTTTCTCCTCCCTTACTTGATCCACCCATGATAGACTCGAAAGTTTGAAGCTCGTTCATGAGCTACGTCAGACCATAGTTGAGTTTATTCATCACATAATTTGTGGTGAATGGTAGGAAAGCTGGAGAGAGACTGTTGAGGATTCAGCTGACTTGAGTCTCCTCATCTATAATTGGTCCATGCAGTTCAACTTCCTGAAAGTAGTTAGTCATCTTGATCAGGTGATCATGAACTGCTGAGACGGTGACATCCGAGCATTGGCATATTTCTTGGTGGCCTCAAATCGAGTCTGCACATACTTTTCACCGAACATGTCTTGGGGCTGATCCATAATTTCATAGGTCGTCTCGACATTCTCCATCGTTTTCTTGAGAGTGTCAATCATTCTAGTCAACATGTAGTACCGTGCCTTGTTATTACCCGTCTGTCAACCCTCATATTTGTCTCTTACAGACTTGGTAGCTCATTCAGCTGGAACTTTTGGGGATTCCTCAGTCATGACGAACTTGGAGTTTTCAACAATCAACACTATGTTGATCATCTGCTTCCACTTAAGGAAGTTTTCTCCAGCGAGTTTCTCCATCAAAAGTGGAGAAAGGATGGGAGTAGACACAACCATACTTAAAACTACATATTATCAATAAAAGAGAAATCAACCACATTTTCTAAATAAAACTTCTATTCACTCTAATTTCAAGAAATAGCACAACATATACCATAAATAGATAAGATATGGAAAAAAAAAAAATATCTCTATTTCTTTAGGTTTTTAAGTATTCTATGATATTGTTGTCTGAATTGGTGAGAGTAAAAAAATATCATTAGTTAAATAGAGTTGTAAACTCATTTAATAATGGACACCATTATTAACAACCTACTATTCGATCCAAATAAGAAAACAAAATCTCTTATTTTATGAGCTAGACCTACGATTTCGATAATCAATAGATTTAGTTATAGTAGTCATCGTAGGGGTGTGTCTAGTAGAATTTTGACCTATAATTAGTTATCTTTCGAAATCTAACCTTCTAAAATTAACCAATGAAAAACTTCCGTAGGGGGACGAATCAAAGCGTCTCGAGGCCCCATTAAGCTATTGACCTTGTTAAACTAATGGTGGAGATCGAATGTAATTCTAAAAATAAGCTCATTATATAATTAAAATAGTATTTTTATTATTTTTGAAAAATTAATGACTATGGTTCTCCAAAAAATTGTAAAATAATTAAAATTTCTAAAACCAAAGTCCTATAATTTTCTATTAATTCTAAAGTGTCACATTGAAAAAAATTCAATTAAAATAGAATTAATTTGTTGCAAACCAATATTTAGGTTTAACTATTATAATGAACCTATACAATTAAGTCCAACTCACGAAAATGAGCCTTAACAATTGGTCTTATATGGACGATGGTTGGATCCAGTATGTCGTTCCCACTACTAAGACCCCCATACTTCCATACAAAGTCCAAAAGACAGGAATTTAAACCTTCATTTTATTAATTGTTATTAATTGATTAGGACCACTATAGTCATGTAAACCAAATGAGCCTTCACAAGTGGAACCACCGACAAGAGATGAATTTCTACTTTACATTTTCTAATGGGCCGAAATAGAACCTATCATTTTATGAATATTTTATTTAGCAAAATCCATATATTAAGCAAACATATGGGCCACTATATGCATCTAATCCCAATTGCAAAAATACCACACATAGTGCAAATAGACATGTTATAATTGGATTGGCCTAATCATGTTACTATATGAGCAAGTCTATGAATTTATGCAAAAATACCACAATTTATTTCATTTGCAAAATAATCACAATTAATTTTCTAGAATTTATCTGAAAATTCAAATTAATTAAATTTTTACAAAAATAAATAAGTCAATTTAAATGAAATTTATCAACAATTAACAAAAGTTAATTTAAATTTCATTTATCAATAATTAAATTAGTTTAGGTCATTGTGAAAAATATAAATTTAATTTAAATAGGATTTATCAACAATTAACCAAAGTTAATTTCAATCCCATTTACTAAAAAATATTTTATTAATTGGTTTGCAAAACGTGATATTTTTAAAAATTTAACCAGTTATAAATTTTTAAACAAATATCACTAGCTATTTTTGAAAAAATATCTTAAACAATTAAACAAATTCAAATATCCTTAAAAATATCTAGTCAACAAATTTTTCAAATTTCAAATAATTTAAATATTAAAATCCATAGAATAATCAGATATTAATATCTTCAAATATCAAATTTCAAAAAAAATATCTTTAATATCTGATAACTTAATTATAATATTTTAATATACAAAAATATTTAGAAATTAATTAGTTAACTTATTTTTAAATTTGAAATTGAATCTTTGTAGAAAATATCTTTTTTTTAAAAGACTAAACAACAAAAATACCGTATTTAAGAAAATATATTTTTATATAATAGAAAAAATATGATAATTTTTTATTAACCCATTAAAAAAATATATTCAAAATTAGAATTTAAAAAAAAAATTATCGTAGGTCCCAGCAAGTGAAATGGTGGCCGCGGCTAGAGCTCAAAAAATTTAAGAAAAAATTTATCGCAAGCTGCAGCCAATGCTCGAAAAAAAAAATTCAATAAATTTTTTGTGTAATTTTTCAATCCAAAAACGTTTTCTAAATAATTTTTACCATGTTTTATATCAAATAAAGCATTTTTAAAAGTTAATTTCATAGATACACAACAAAATAACCCAAATTTGCTAATAATCAAATAAGATTCAATATGCTTTATTAAAAATATGAAATCCATCCAATTATTCAAGACATAAAATAATTCAATTTTTACAATGTTCATGCATGAAAATAAAGATTACCAACGGTTCCGAGGTCAGTTGTAGAAAAAACTTATACAAGATCTTAATTATTTTCATGTAAATCATATATTAACACACATTAATATAAGACAACCTAGAACATGTTTCTACAATTGAATTTAAATAGAGATAATGATAAGAAAACTTATGGCCATTTGGTATGAGGAGTTCACAGTTTTCATATTACTGGGAAAGTTGAAGAGGGTAATCTGATAGTCTAGAAACTTACATCATTGTGTTTGGTTGTGCACTGTAATCTTATCTATGATTCCTGGGAATATCACTTTCTGTGTTTGGTTGTGCATAGGAATTTGTTAAGTTTTTATATTTTCATAAAATTAATATAATTATATATTTCATCAAAAAAATTTATAAACAATTTTACTCATGAAATATATTTTAACAAAATTCAAAAAAATAAATTTATTGAATACTAGAATCAAGTATAATTTTTAAAATTATAAAAATACCCTTATTTTGTTGTTAATAATATTTCATTTGTTATTTTAAACTAAAGTAATGATATAAAGGCTTTACAAATTAATTTCTTTAAATAAACAAATATTATTTATCATTTTATAGTTTGATATATGTATATTTGTTTTTATATTATAAGCTTTAAAAAAATAAGTTATTAACTAAAAAATTATTGGTTTAATTTTTTTTTTTTTTTTTAAATAATAATTTTGAAGTGTTTCACATTCCTAGTTGTAATGCCCCAACTCCTGGGACCGTTACGGTGTGCCTTGTAAACAGTGCTAACCTCGCTAATCGAGTCGTTTGGCCAAAAACGTGTGACTAAGTGTGATTAGCGGTTTACGGATTAAACATTTGGTTAAGATGCAACGTTTCACTAGAACTTTTAATATATACACTGGGATCCCGAAAATATAAATTTCAGAGTTTATTACAGAAAATATTTACAACAGGCCGTTCTAAGCAGCAAAACAGGGTTCAACCCTAGTTCCACTTTAAACATCGGCCGTGGCGGTCGAGCAGCTGCATATGTACACATCATCACCTAAGCTCTTCAACTCAAGGATGGTCCAGCTTCCTCTTGCCTTTACCTGCACCACATAGCACCCGTGAGCCGAAGCCGAGCAAGAAAACATAACACTATACATAAGCATTATCAAATGATTATGTAATGCCCCAAATTTCCTAATAAGGTTTAGGACCTTGATTAGGAGGCCGGGAGGGCCATAATTGATTTATTATGATATTTAATGATTATATGCATGTTTATGTGAATTATATTATTATATGATGGTGAATGCATGCATATGGGCTCATATTTTAAATGTAAGGGCATTTTGGTAATTTGGCCGTTGGGGGCGTGATTGTGTAATTTTATGCATATGAGTGAAATATAATTTTACCACATTATATGTGGATTGGTTCGAGCCATTCGACGTGAGACGATCATGGGAAAGCAAGTTTTCGGTCTAGTCATAACGGGATTAAGTTCGGGGCTCGGGGTGAGTCTCGGGGTCATTTTGATGATTAGAACATTACCGGGAATTAAAGGGTAATGGGGTATGATTTATTGGCATTTGAGAATGTTGGAATTAGCGGGAATTGGAGAGCGTTAATTATAATTAACGGTATAGGTTGGAAATGACGGATTTACGTGTTTAGAAGCTTTTAAATTGGCCTAGGGGCATTATGGTCTTTTGACCTTAAGGATTTATATCAGCTTTGGGCTTTGGAAGGCTGTAGAAACAGAGCCAAAATAGAGACATCAACCTCCTCTCTCTCCTCACCCGTACACCATTTATCTTCTTTCTCCTTTTGGAATTTTGAAGCCAATTTGAAGGAACAAGCTAGGAAAATCAAGGTTTGGGCTTAGGGACTTGATTCAGCCATTGAAGGGGTTTGAAAACCGAGCTTGAGGTAAGGAATTAAGTCTGAGTTTTGAGCTATACCCTGTTTCTTTCTATTAAGTTTCAGCTTGTGATTTTGATGTGTTAGTTAGGAATTAATGGGAGTTTAATTGATGTTTAACTTGGGTTTTGATGTGGGTGAGTTATGGGTGATGTTTGGAGGTTTAAATGAGTGTTTGGAAGAGGTGTTGAGTTGATTTGAAGGGCTGGTTTGAGAGGGAAAACGCAGGGGAGTTTGCTGGTTCGTTGCTGGTTTTTGGGCTGATCAGGGTAATGTGTCGCGGCCTGTCTATGGTGTACCGCGGCTTGTGATGGCTTTAAAGGTGAAAATGGCTCTGTCAGGAGGGTGAACCGCGGCATGGCTCTGGTGAGCCGCGGCCCATCAAGGCAGATTTGCCCAAAAATGGGTTTTTGGCCTAGGGATGCTAGCTTAAGGCCTCGGGGTTGATCCTAGTACCCGGTTAAGTGGGGATTGATGTCCCGGAGGCTAGATATTGGTTTGGAAACTTATGTTGGTCATTTTTATTAATGGTATCCTATATGTTTGGTTATGACTAGGTGACCGCTAAAGGACTAAAAGCTGATCGTTCTCAAAGGTCGTTTCTTTTATTAATTCTCACTCGAACCCAAGGTAAGAAAACTGCACCCTGTGTATATGTGACATGCATGCTATTATGGATGCATGTTGGTTGATTATTGAGCATGACATGCATGGCTATTATGATGCATGTTGGTTGGCTATTGAGTATGACATGCATGGCTATTCATGATGCATGTTGGATGTTTAAATGTAAACATTGATAGCATAATGAATGCTTGACGATCTTGCCCATTTGCATATGATTATTATTGAGGCATGCTGGATGATTAAGTGTGATGCGTGTGATGCACGAGAAACATATGAGATTGGCCAGAGCTTGAGTCTCTGAGTTTGTGCATGATCATGATTATGCTAGCAACTATTTAGTAAGCATGCTGAATGCCCTATTCTTGGATAACTAGCATATGATACATATTGATAGCATTGCTTACTTGTGCATGGTACTGACTAATTAGTCAGATTTGGCAAAGGTGCTAGTATCAACTGTGAAGCTGTGACTCACTAGTCAGGTTCGGCAGTGGTACTGGGCACTGGTCACGTTGCACTGACTCGTCAGTCAGAATTGGCAAAGGTGTTAGTATCATGTAACGACCCACTAATCTAGACTATTTGGACCATTAACGAATCTATACATAAAACTTACATTTTTGCGGAAATACCATAATTTTATTGAAAATTGTGGAAACAAAGGTTACTTTCATAAAATAAGTAGGATATGGGTACCCATTGTCTTTAAAACAAAAATAACTTAAAAACTAAAAAGATTTACATAGAAAATGCGGAAAATACATTTAAAACCATAAAAACATAAACATGACTACATCCTCGAATCGAATAACGCTCGGCTCCTTGACTCCATTCACCATCGATACACATCCTCTAAGCGTCACGAATCTTTCCGCCTCTAAAGCTTATTTCCTGCACATAAACAGAAAGGAATGAGCCTAATGCCCAGCAAGGAAAATCTAACACATAGTCATAAACATAAACATAATGTCATAATAACGTAAAGACATATCATAACACATAATACACTTATTATAATGGCCATTATTACTTGGGGTCCCATAGACTAAACAAGCATATGCCCATGGGATTAGTGGGGTCCTACTAGCTAAGTAGGTCATATGCCCATAACCCATTTGGGGTCTTGTTAGTCATATGGGTCATATGCCCAAGCCTACAAACATACACATATACATATCATAACACTTTTACTAACATAAATCATATAGATAACATAAACACATAACATGTTGATTCTAGCCTATTTTCCTTACCAAAGTTACCGGGATATAATGGACTGAGTTAGGACTTTTGGAACACTCCTAAAACCATAAGAAAGAGTGAGTCTTAAGAAGAAGATGAAATGAAAGAGAATAGGAAGACTAAACCATTAAAAGAAAATATGCTTACCACAACTTAAGTGCTTAAGAACTTGGATTCCCTAACCAAAATAAGAAAGAGGTTAGGAAATTGAGTAGAAGACTAAGAGAAAGGAAACATAATACAGAAAGGAACTAGAGTTTTGGTTACCTCAATGATTTGCAAGATCAATCTAACCACAACCGAAATACTATAGAACTCACTTCCCAAAGTGTTTGATAAGCTTATGATGTTTAAGCTTATGATTTTTCCCCAAACCAGGTGTTTACACTCTCACACTCACTTAACACTAGCAGCTTCTGAACTTAGAGCAAATGGTGAATAATGGCTGGGTACTAGGTCCTATTTATAGAGTTTTGGAATGAAAGTATCTTGATTTTACTTGAATAAAAATAATGGCTTTTTAAGTGAAAATCATTTGAATAATCGTTCAGCAGAGGCTGAAGACTCGTTCAAAAGATGCTGGACTTATGAAGAAGTTTGAATGGCTGGAAGGAAAAGAATTCAAAAACAATTGAACATATGCTGAAGGAGGCGATATATCGCCCCCTGTAGGCGATATATCGCCTGGGCCAGTATGCCCGAGGCGACCGTGCATCGTTTCGTGTTTTCCGTATCTACGTGCTGCGACATATCGCCCCCTATAGCTGCGATATATCGGCACTCGCTGAATATTTAAACACGAAATTACACATTTTTAGCTAAGTTTGAATGGAGTAAACAGCCTTGACTAAGCCCTCAACGTACTCAAAGCTGCTGACTGACCCTATAACATTCAAACTTTACTCCTTATTATATTTAATCCTCAAAAATCTTAATCCTTAATTACCATTCAAAACATGTGCTTAAAATCCTATTGGTTGATGTCTAAACCTTATAATATAATAATATAATCCTTAATATCAGTCACATTAATCAAACCTTAGGTTAACTTAATATTCTTAAACTATAGATTAAACTTAGAAAATCTATAAGTACTACTATGAGTGTCCAAATAATTCCCGGTCTGAACCAAAAATCCACAATAACAAAGATAATGCTATAAATACTATCATACTATTATCTATCTTAGCTAAGTAAAGTTCTTGGACTCTACATATCAGCTGTGAAGCTGTGACTTATTAGTCAACTTCAGCAGTGATACTGGGCACTGGTCACATAGCACTGATTTATTAGTCAGAACGGTCTTAGCGTGGTTCACGCAAGCCAACGGAGATTAGATCTAATCGACCATCAGCATTGAATGACTCAGGGAGCATTAATGCCAGACCGACCCTGAGGGTCGATGAATGAAATAGGTGCTTGGAGGCTAGTGGCTTACCTAGCAGCCACTCTCCCTCTTGAATCATGTGATGTTCACTCATTGGTTTGAAAGTTTTACGCCCAGTGTGATTATAATGATGATCATTTGGTAATGTTTATGTAAAGTGTTATGTTTTCTTGCCGAGCTTCGGCTCACGGGTGCTATGTGGTGCAGGTAAAGGCAAAAGGAAGCTGGACCATCCTTGAGTTGGAGAGCTTAGGTAATGACGTGTACATATGCAGCTGCTCGTCCGCCACGGCCGAGGTTTTAAGTGGAACTAGGGTTGAACCCTGTTTTTCCGCTTAGAACGGCCTGTTGTAAATGTTTTCTGTAATAAACTCTGAAATTTATATTTTTGGGATCCCAATGTTTATATTAAACGTTCTAGTGAAACGTTACATCCTAACCAAAGTTTTTAATCCCTAAATCGTTAATCATACTTAGTTCACGGTTTTTGGCCAAATGACTCGATTAGCGAGTTTAGCACTGTTTACAAGGCATATCGTAACGGTCCCAGGAGTTGGGGCGTTACAGATTATCATTATAATCACACGGAGCATAAAGCTTCCAAACCAATGAGTGAACATCATATGATCCAAGAGGGAGAGTGGCTGCCAGGTAAGCCACTAGCCTCCAAGCACTTATTTTATTCATCGACCCTCGAGGCCGGTTGGGCATTAATGCTCTTTGAGTCATTCAATGCTGATGGTCGATTAGATCTAATCTCCGTTGGCTTGCGTGAGCCACGCTAAGACCGTTATGACTAATCAGTCAGCGCTATATGACCAGTGTCTAGTACCACTGCCGAACCTGACTCATAAGTCACAGCTTCACAGCTGATACCAACACTTTTGCCAATTTTGACTGATGAGTCAGTGCAACGTGACCAGTGCCCAGTACCACTGCCGAACCTAACTAATGAGTCACAGCTTCACAGTTGATACTAGCCCCTTTGCCAAATCTGACTAGTTAGCCAGTACCATGCACAGGTAAGCAATGTTATCAATATGTATCATATGCCAGTTATCCAAGAGTAGGGCATTCAGCATGCTTACTAAACAGTTGCTAGCATAATCATGATCATGCACAAACTCAGAGACTCAAGCTCTGGCCAATCTCATATTCATCACTCATGGCATGCCCAAATCACTCATGGCATGCCCAAATCACATGTCTCTCGTGCATCTCATGCATCACACTTAATCATCCAGCATGCCTCAATAATAATCATATGCAATTAGGCAAGATCGCCAAGCATTCACTATGCTATCAATGTTTACATTTAAACATCCAACATGCATCAGTCATAGCCATGCATGTCACATACGGGGTGCAGTTTTCTTACCTTGGGTTCGAGCGAGAATTAATAAAAGAAACAACCTTTGAGAACGATCAATCCTTTGGTCCTTTAGCGGTCACCTAGTCATAACCAAATATGGAATCCCATCAATAAAATAAATCATAGAAAGGTTTATAATCTAAAACCTCACTCCCGAGATCCATCCCACACTCTCGGGACTCTCAATCTACCCAAACGGGGTCAAGGAACCAACCCCCGAGCCTTAAAAGTCCTCCCGAGCCCTAAAATATGCTTGCTGGAAAGTGCAATAGCGCTGGGGCGCTGCCTGATGGCGCTGCCCCAAAATCAGAGAGCTCCAGAAACAGCTCTGCCTAGCGCTGGGGAGCCATTAGCAGACCAGAAACTTTTCTGGTCTTCTCCCCTGCGATTTCCCTTGAAAAACAAACCTCCAAATCAACCCCAAACATCATCAAAACATCAAACTCAACCCCCAAACCTCATCTACATCACACCCTCAACAAAACCCAAGCAACCACACTCAAGAACTTCCATTAATTCTCATAACTAACATCTCAAATTCCCAACTGAAAACTAACTTGAAAAATAGAGTAAAGCTTAAGTTCTTGGATGAAACCTTACCTCAAGTTGGATTTGAGTTCTCTTCAATGATTAAACTAAATTCCTAAGCTCCCACCTTTGATCTCCTAGCTGGGTTCTTCAAGTTGGCTTCAAAAATTCCAAAGGATGGAAGAGGAGAAATGGTGTACGGGAAGGAGAAATGGACTGAAGATGAGGATGCTCTGTTTTACACTTTCCACAGCCTTCTAAACTAAATGGGCTGATATATATCTTAGGGGTGAAAAGACCATTTTGCCCCTAGGTCAAATAAAGCTTCTAAACACTCCCAAGAGTAAAACCGTCCTTTCCCGCCTATCTCGTTAATTATAATTAACACCCTCCATTTCTCGTTATTCTCAAAATTATCAAATACCAATAAATCATATCCCATTACCCTTTAATTCCCGGTAACGTTCTAATCATCAAAATGACCCCAAGACTCACCCCGAGCCTCGAACTTAATCTCGTTATGACCAGACCGGAACTTGCATTCCCATGATCGTCTCATGTCGAAAAGCTCGAACCAATCCACCCTATAATGTGGCTATAGTAATTAATCTCCACTATGCACCCATAATATACAATTACGCCCACAGTGGCCAAATTACCAAAATGCCCTTGCATTTAAAATATGAGCCCATATGCATGCATTCACCATCATATAACAATATAATTCACATAAACATGCATATAATCATTAAATATCACAATAAATCAATTATGGCCCTCCCGGCCTCCTAATCAAGGTCCTAAACCTTATTAGGAAATTTGGGGCATTACACTAGGTATCTGAAAACCACTTGTCAGATGGGTTTCACTTGAACCTAGAATCAGGAAAAGTTAAAACCCCTGGAGTACAGATTCCCAGGTTAGAAAAACTCAAACCCAGTACCAAACATGGGAAAGTATTTAGATTCTCATTCCCGTGTCCAGATTCCTGCATACCAAACGACCCCTTATATTATAGGTAGCAGAATGTATTACTCATTCCTTCAGTTTCTCTAACCCTTGAATCCTTTCTGTCGTAGGGTATCACCAAGAAATTGAATCAATCTTCAAATTTCTTCACAGTCTTCCAAAGTATTCTTAGAATCACCTAGACTAGAGTGGGAAATTCTCAACACATGAGATAGATACAAAGAGAAGAAGAATAGAAGAGAATATTGAGACTTAGAAAAGGACTTATGCTGTAGAGAGAGTCTAAAACCTAGAGCATCCATAATAGATCTTCTGATCTTCTCAAAAACCAATGATTTCATCTCTCACTTAGCATTCCTTTTATAGGCTCAATTAGGTCATTTATTTTAATTAAAAAATCAATAAAATAATCGATAATATCAACCATTAGGTCAAAATTGTCATGGGTTTTAGGCTCGTAAAATTTTCTATTTAATTATAAGCCCCTTGGACTTAAAATCAAGGCCTATATTATTTTATATTGGTTTATTAATTAAATAATTATTTAAATCCTTATTTATAATTTGAACCTTAATTTAAACTTATTTATTAATTTATACACCAATTTGTCTTAATTAATAAATCAACCCTAAAATCTGTTTTCTTCTCTAAATTGTATAATTCTATTAAACTATCCAAAGTTGACCTAGTAAACATTGATATTTCTAATTGATAATTAAATCAATTAATTGAGACTATCTAGATGATTTTATCCAAGGTACAATGGGGACCAAGGGCATATGAAATAAAGCTCCAATAAGTTATCATAAATTTATTAACTTATTAATTCCTCGTGATTCCACTAAAGACTCAGAATTGCACTTCTGAATTCATAGAACGCTCTATAAAAAATATAGCTACGTTATTAATTATCCATTGCTACAACCATATTTGTCACTCAATCATCTATAGACGGTCTACAATGAAATGGGACTAAAATACCATTTTACCCCTCATTGTATTTTATCCTTAAAACACTTAGTTTCTTGTAAATGATCTTTCAGTAAACTAATATTAATTACTAAAATGAGATCTCTATCATTTAGCACCTTGAACCAAACTAAAAGGAAACCATCGTTTTACTTCTTCATGAGAAGCTATAGATGTTCATATCTATGATGAAAACTCCCACAAAATTATACTAACAAGTTCCTAAGATGTAAGTATGGGCTTGTCCGTAGAGTGAGCTAGTAACGAACAAGTTGAAGAACTCAAATAATACAATCATTTCGAATACTAACCACTCAGAATTGAGATTGAATAGACCTATGGTCAACTATATGATATGACTAGAGTAGATAATAATGGTATGTTTACTTATCCTATCTGTTGTCCATATCGGTCCAGTCTGATGTAACAAATACATCTGATCTTATCTACTTTGATAATGTTCTAGAAAGAACATCACACTGCAATGTGTTAGATCATATCGTAGATTGGCAAGTCAGTGCAAATCCCTTGCACTGACTAATCTTAGGACTAACTTATGTTTGAACATATAATCATATTCATATTCCACTATGATTATGTCCCTATAAATATGATTAGCTATATGCTCGGGATTTAATAGAAGTTTATATTAAAAAAATAATCATGATTATGTGAGAAAAGTATTCGACCAAGTCAAAAAATGATTTCTAATCTTTTATTGATAATAAAAGGAGATTACAAAGAAATTGGGTTTTAATTAGGGCATAAAACACCAACATAGTTCTGGTTTTGGTTTGGAGATGTGATGAGTTTGTAGGGTTTTGGTTAGGAGGAAATGGTGGAAAAACCCAATTTTTTTGGATTCACGCAGCAGCACCATGATGCTGTTATTTCGAGTCGCGGCGCTGGGGTGGTCTAGGGCAAGGTGGCTTTGGCTGGGTGTCGCAGCGCATGCAAGGTTATGCTGCGACGCCATGCCTTTTTCAGGGGCCTAGGTTTTCTAGTTTTAGGTCATCGGTCCACGAGATCGGGGGACAGTTTCACCACCCCGTGAGGTGGAGTTGGAGGTCCCGAGAGCGCGAGATTAGTCCCGGGTTCATTTATGGAATTGAATGGTAATGAGAACGTAATTTATAGGTTACAACTAGGTCACTGCTAGGCTCGGGAGAGGATTGTTCTCGAGAGAGGATTGTTCTCGAGAGTCATGCTTGCTTGTTTATGCTTGGACCACAGGTAAGAAAACTGCACCCAATACGTAATATATGTGATTAGGGCTTGGCTCGGTAGTTTAATATAGATATGATTAGGGCTCAAGCCCCTGTGAAAGAGCATGATTATGATTATGTCTGTGATTAATTGATTACGCATGCTTGAATTCTCTATAATAAGATAATTGTTAAAAGATGTATGCTTGTTTGCATTATCTGATTGAACAGCATTGACTTATAAGTTAACGGAGCCAGTAGCATACTGAGCACTGGTCAAAAGCATTGACTTATAAGTCAAGGGAGGAAATAGCACGCTGAGCACTGGTCGATGTGGTTAGGCCTAATCAGGAGCTTGACATACGCTTGTCCGACCCAATGGTCGTTGGAAAACTAAAGCGCCGGGTACGCTGGGCCAGTTCCAAGGCTTGTTATAAAAAGGATAGAGCAATGGGCCTTGGGCTAACTCCATAGTCACATATCCTATGGCACTGGGCCCCAATATGACTTATTTATCCTTTATTTAGGCATGCTTATTATGATTTTGTAATATGTTATTAACTGCTTATGAACATGCTTAAGTTTTCTTGATGAGCCTTAGCTTACGGGTACTATGTGGTGCAGGTAAGGGGCTTTTTCGACACCCACGGCGGGGGTTTCTCAGAGGAACTAGGTTCAAACCCTATTTTACGGCTTAGGTCGGCTGGTTGTAACTTTTGAGTTGTAATTAGCCTTTTAAACGTTATTTTGGGATCCTACGTATGAACGCAAACATTTTAATGAAATGGTTATCCCTTTGGACCAAAAAATTTAATCCTAAACTGTTAATCACATTTAGTTACACGTTTATGGCCAAGAGACTCGTTTAGAGAGTCTAACAATATTTAGAACACACATTGTAACAATCTTGGCTATTCAGGGAGTCACAAAGAACTTGACAGAAAATATAAGAAAATAACACATAGGTTTTACGTGGTTCATGCTATAATATAGCCTTAGTCCATGAGTCTTTGGTGTTAGTTAGTTTAAATCTTGTTTTAGCAAACTTTAATGGGTGTCATGCATATTATATATTGCTCTGAGTTTACAATGCTTAGCTAGCCAAAGTTCTAAACCCTTTACAAACAGATATCCCAACCCTATTTATAGGGGCATGGGTCAGTAATGTACTTAATGGACAATTAATACAATATTCCCCATTATTTGGGGTGTAAAATTCAAATTAATTACATAGGGATGCACTAATAAAGACCACGGGCCCATGCAGATTGCACGTGACCCATTTGAAGAAAGTTGTCCACCAACTTTATGGGGAACAGATTTCTGACAGTGTCAGGATACGGCTGCACATTTGCCCATATCAGGCGGCGTTGTGGAAAATGCTGGTTATCGAGTGTACGAACTCGACACCTCTAGTCGAGGCTCACCAAATGTTGTTAGAAGATTGTTTGGTGGGCCACAGCTGTAGCGATTAACACCTGACAACTACCCCAGGTCCGATGGCAAGGATCTAAGACCTAAGCGATTGGTGAATGAATAAAGTAACATGACTATTTAAACGTTCCTCTAGACATGGCCTCGCTTGGAGATATCCGCTCCTCAAGGAAGACCACGAGGCATGGCCTCACTTGGAGACATCCACGTCTCAAAAATAGACATGAGACGTGACCTTGATTATAGACATCCACGCCTCGAGGATCGACCTCGTAGCGTGGCCTCACTTAGAGACATCCATGTTTGTTGGACCACAACACTTGGAGGGGTTTTACACTCCTAGGAGCTCTACGCAAGCCTTACAATATCTCACTAGAGCTCGAGGAGCTTAATATCTCCTGTAATGACTGCCACATGTCAAGTGGTGAAAACACGGACAACATGTTGATATCTAGTTTAGAATATTTTCTGTAAGTTGTTTTTTAGTTTATTTTTGACACATTTTAAAATGAAAGGATAAGTTTTTCGATGTTGTTTTTTTTTGTTTATTTGGGGTTGATGTAAATCGATTTGTAATTATTTTTTCAACGCTATATTGCTCTGGGGTTGCTGTCTAGTTGATTTTAGGTTGTTTTTTCAACACTATATGCTGTGGTGTTGATGTATAGTTAAAATCATATTTTTGGAATTATGAAACTTTAAAATCGTATTTTTGAAAACTTGAGTTAGTAAAATTGAAAAAAAAATTAGGGGTCATAAAAAGGTAAAAAAACAAAAAACATAAAAAATGTGCATTTATTAAAAAATCTCAAAATATTATGAGAAAGCTTAAATGATGAATAGTAATTTCTAGATGTAGAAAAAACACTAGAGTATAGATTTAAAAAATAATATATAAAATAAAAAATATATTTTTTTCGAAGAAAATAGACGAATTTGATTAAGGAATATTTACATATCATGTTGTTTTTCAAACTTTATTTAAAAAATCTCATAGGAAATTTTATTTACAATATACATTGTCGCATCATCAAAATACATCTAAATTCAAAATAATGCTACTTGAAACTAGAAAAAGGAGAATTTTGCCAGCTCAGCATGGAAAAAGAGACATGAATCTCGTTGCCCAGATTTTTTTCATTTTTCCAGGTTTCCAAAAGTAGTGTTTTGGTTACTTAAAATATTGATAAGATACTGATTTGTTACATTTTCATGACAAACTGCATCTTTAGATCATATTATTTCATATATATTTTGGTTACATCCAAAACCAATTTGTAGAAAATTAGTAATCTTAAGATATCAATTAGTTACCTTTAAAAACATGACTTTTTTTTTTAGATTATATTATATGTCTTATTATTTAAGATATTTTTAAGTTATCCAAAACATGTTTTAGAGATAACAAAACTGTATATAAAATAATATAGTCTAAAAATGAAGTTTTTTTTTATGAACAAAGTAAGCAATTGGTATCTTATCAGTATTGTAAGTAACCAAAATATTACTTTTGAAAACCCAGAAAAACAAATTATCTAGGATTCCATGAACTTTTCTATTTCAGGTATATTATTTTTGAAATCTGCTATTTTTTGATGATGTGGCAAGACTTTTTTATAAATAAAATTTGTTAAGTTATTTTTTTAATTATTTTATGTTATACGTATGTAAATAAAAACAATTCATTTCACTTATAAGGTAAATTCGACAACATGCATACCATGTCGAATTGCTACAAAGTTAATTCGGATGACGAGCTTAAGTATATCATACAATTTATGATGTTTACCATCAAAGATACACTTATATAATGTATATCTATTTTACACCATTTATTTTGAGTGCTCTTAGCTTTTAGCGCTTATATATGTTGTAAACGTATATAATGTTGCCCAAAATAATGATTATCCAAGATATTTAGCAAGGAATTTAGAAATTTTACTTCCATTTTTTTGGTTAATTGGAATCTTTATTAATTGATATCACATTATTGTATGAATTTGTTAGGGGCATAAAAAAAACTAAAAAAAGACGACTTTTCCTGGTGCATTTATTGAAAAGCGCTAGAAAATACCAAAATTATTAAGGCAAGTTTTCTTGTTGGTAAAATGGCATTTTTCTTGGTGAAATACCGCTAAATTGTCGAGAAAAGCCTAACTAGATAAAACGACACATTAGTAACACTTTTTTTGGCGCGTTTAACATAAAGTGCCGCCAAAAGTTTCATGTTTTAATTAACAAAGGAGATTTTATTGGTGAATTAGAGAAAACCATCGGAAAAAGTGTTAAAAGGGCTGACAAAAATACACATCACGAAAGAAAAAATATAGTTTATTAATAAATACAACAATTTTTTTTTAGATATTTTAGCAGTTTTTTAAAAAAAAAACTCTTTCAACCTTGGCTATTTATTGGGTATTTTAGTCCTAATTCTTGGTCCAATTTCCCCTGCAGTTTTCCAAGATTAACAACCAGACTAATCAAGCGTGTTATCTTTGACTTTTAGTGGTTAAAGTGTTGTTATCCTTTCGCATATAGATAATGTTAATTTCAAGTGTTTTTTGATGTTCTTAGCTTTGTTTTACGAGTCTTTGATTTTTAAATTGTAAAATATTTTATAAGGTATTATTGATGAATTAGATGTATTTTTGCGGTTATGAATGGATATGCAATGATAGGACTCGAGAAAATAAAGTTTTGGACGAGTTTGAAGTGTTTTAGAAGTCCCTAAACCCGAGGTTCGAGCTTAAAGTTGAAGATTATGAAGAAAAAGCATGCCAGTTGATTTTAGGTTGTTGGCACGGCCTCCAGGATTCACTGTCCACGACCTGGGAGATAGAGACTAGTGGCCGCCACCACCATAATCTCTTAGCAGCGGCCACTGCACGTAGTTGGCCCAGAAACATTTTGAGGCCGCGGAAACTAGTAATCACTGGTCGCGGCCTGTGACTGAATTTTTCTTAAAATTTTGATTTTTAAATGTAATTTTTAATGGTCTATAAAAGGGATTAGGATTAACTTTTATTATAACTTTTGATTGCGAATTTTAGAGGCTAGAGAAGCAGAGAAGGAGAAAAGACATCAGCATAAACATTCTTCAATCTAGTTTTTCTTTCGTCTAAAAAACTCTTTTATTTTCATTGAATATTTATGTTTGTGAATATGAATGTGATTATGGAGTAGTTTTGTTTATAGTTGAGGGTTATTTCAGGACCCTAAACATGAGATCTTGAATGCATTGATGAATTTTATTCCTTTTATTCCCTTATATTAAATTGCTTCTATTTTTCTACTTGAATGTGATGGATCTTGTAAAATCTTTTTTAGACGGCTGCTAATTATGGTTTTGTATTGTTCTACTATCATCTTAGGATTGCTATTCACCTAATAGTTTAGGATTCTACGTAAAATGATAAATTACAAGTAGGGCATTGTGACGGGTATCCTGATTGTGATGAAAAATAGAACCTAGGTTAAATGAATTGCATGCTTGATAAATTTGTGGCCTAGATTAACTTGTTTCAATAAATTGTAATGTTTTTAATAGGTTAAATAGATTGCATGCTTAATGGGTTTATTGCTGGGTTAAAAGGATTAATTAAGAGCACTTAGCTTTAATTAATTATAATAGGGAAACTGAGATAATTGACTGCTTAAGTGTTATTTGCAAGATTAATAGTTTAATTGGGAATAAGGAATATTATTTGTCATTGTTGATAGATTGATTGTCGAAAGTGGAGAGTAATTCTTGACTATTTCTTTATTATTGTTTTATCCTTAATTATTTAATCTTTTATCATTATTTTTTTTTATGTTTTCAGTTTTTTAAAATTAAAACCCCTATCTAATTTCTGTTTAGTTGTTATTTTGAATAATAGTTTGATCATAGTTTTTGTGGGTTCGACCCTTATTTATAGCTATATTGAAGTAGCTTGTATAAGTAATTGATAAAATATATTTAAATGTGATACGAAATAAGACACCCATCAAAATTTTTGGCGTTGTTGCTGGGGACTATTGTTAAGTCTTTTTATTATTCAATTTAATTAACCACATAGTAACTAGTCTAATTTTTAGATTGCAAGTGAATATGTCCGACGACGATACGTAAGAAAGACTACAAGACACAAAGAAATATATTCAGACATCATCATCTCGCTCTTCAAGGACTATCACCGAAAATCCACTTTTTCAACCTTGAAAGAAAGTCAATCCAGTACAAATACTGTAACGTCTCAAATTACCTAATAAGGCTTAGGGCCTTGATTAGGGGGAGAGGATAGAAAATTATGTTATTATGTGATATATATGTGGATCATTATATGAGTATGTGAGTTATATTATAATATAACTTTATATGCATGTGTTATGTGTATTAAACATGCATGTGGGCCCATTTCTGATTAAAAGGGAAATTTTCATAATTTGGCACGTTACGAGTATATTTGGCATATATGTGATATATGTGTGGATCGACATCACTATGTAGATATATATTTGAGTTACTCAACACGAGACGATCCTAGCGAGCAAAGTAGCGGTTTAGTCACAACGGGGTCAATTACCCGGCTCGGGGCGAGCCTAGGGGTAATTTGGTAATTTAGCACATTACCTAGATTGGGTAATGGGGAAATTATTTGGTAATTATTTGAGGATATTAGAAATAATGGGAATTATGAGGCATTGATTATGATTAACGGGGTTTGTGGCAAATGACAAAACTACCATTGAAGGGCTTTGAGGGAGAGATTTTTCCCTAAGGTCTTTTAGATCATTTGTGCCTAATTAGAGGCATAAACCATATGTTTCTTCTGTTAGGAAAAGTTATAAAGGATCTTTATTTATTTTCATGTAGATCTAATATTAAACAAATTAATATGAGATAACCTAGAACATGTTTCTAAAATTGAATTCAAAGAGAAACAAAGATAAGAATACTTACAGTATACGCAGCAGAATGAAAGAGTCCTTCCTTCAATTTCTCTAACTCTTGTATTCTTTTTGTCCCAGAGTATTATCAAGAAACTGAACCGTTTTTCTAATTTCTTCACAGTCTTCCAATGTATCCTTAGAATCACCTAGAGTAGAGTAGAAAATTCTCCACACATGAGATAGATACAGAGAGAAGAAGAGAAAAAAACAAAGAGGCTTAGAAAAGGACTTGTATCTAGAGAGAATCTAAAACTATTAGAAAATCTGACTACTAAACTTATGAACTTCTGTTTTGACTTCTCTCTAAGCACTTCTTTTATAGACTCAATTAGGCCATTTAATTAATTAAAAAATAAATAAAATAATAGCCAATATGAAGCCCTAGGTCGAAATTATCAAGGGCTTTAGGCCCGTGAAATTTCCCATTTGATTATAAGCCAATTGGACTTAAAAACAAGGCATGTATTATTTTCTATTGATTTAATTAATTAAATAATTATTTAAATCCTTTATCAAATTAATTATTTATAATTTGAACCTTGATTTAAAATTATTTATTAATTTAGATACCAATTTATCTTAATTAATAAATCTGCTCTAATTTCTTTTTTCTTCTCAAAATTACACAACTCTGTGAAACTATCAAAAATTGACTTGGTCAACTTTGATAATTCTAATTGATAATTAAATCAATTAATTGAGACTATCTAGATGATTTTATCCAAGGTACAATGGGGACCATGGGCCTATGAAATCAAGCTCCAATAAGTTATCATAAATCTAACAAATAAATTTACTAACTTATTAATTCCCCGTGACTCCACTATAGACTCAGAATTGCACTCTTGAATTCATAGAATACTCTATTACAAATATAGATACGCTATTAATTATCAATTGTTACAACCACAATTGTCACTCAATCCTCTATAGATTGTCTACAACGAGATATGACTAAAATACTGTTTTACCCCTCATTGTATTTTGTCCTTAAACTTAGTTCCTTGTAAATGATATTTCAGTAAAATAATTTAATTAATGAAATGAGATCTCTATCATTTAACACCTTGAACCAAACTAAAAGGAAATCATCGTTTCAATTCTTCATCAAAAGCTATAGATGTTCATATCATTGATTAACACTCACACTCAATCATACTACCGAGTTCCCAAGATGTAAGTATGGGCTAGTCCGTAGGGTAAGCTGTTAATGAACAAGTCAAAGAACTCAAATAATAAAATAAGTTAGAATACTAACCAATCAGAATTGAGATTGAATTGACCTATGGTTAACTATATGATATGACTAGAATAGATAGTAACAGTATGTTTACTTATCTTATCAATTGTCAATATCGGTCCAGTTCGATGTAACAAATACATCCGATATTATCTACATTGCTAATGTTCTGGAAAGAACATAACACTGTAATGTGTAAGTAGATCATATCGTAGATTGGCAAGTCAATGTAAATCCTGTGCACTGACTAATCTTAGGACTAACTTATTTTGAACATATAATCATATTTATATTCCACTGTGATTACGTCACTATAAATAAGATTAGCTATATGCTCGAGATTTAATATAATTTTTTATTAATCAAATAATCATGAAAATAAAACATGTGAGCAAAGTGATTGACCAAGTCAAAAAATGATTTCTATTATTTTCTTAATAATAAAATGAGATTACAAAGACTTTGGGTTTTAATTAGGGCATAAAACCCAAACAAACTCCCACTTGCACTAATTGAAACTAATGCCTTAATTCTACTAATCCCATTTCCTTGATATGCTTATCAAATGTCGCTTCTGGTAGTGTCTTTATAAACGGATCCGTAAGATTGTCTTCAATTGCAATCTTCATAACCTTTACATCTCCCCTGGACACATATTCTCGAATAATGTGATACTTCCTTTCTATATCCTTACTCCTCTTGTGACTTCGAGGTTCTTTCGAGTTGGCTATCGCTCAAGTATTGTCACAAAACAACACAAGCAGTTTATCCATGTCTGGAATAACTCCAAGATCCGAATAGAACTTCTTTAGCCAGACTATTTCCTTAGTTGCTTTTGATGTGGCTATGTACTCAGCCTCAATGGTGGAATCTGAGATTGTAGACTACTTTACGCTTCTCCAAATCATAGCTCCACCCCCAAGAGTAAACACCATTCTAGAAGTAGACTTCCTGTCATCGACATTAGTCTGAAAATCTGAATTGGTGTAGCCTACAGGGTTCAGAACATCACCCTTATAGACTAACATATAGTTCGTAGTCCGCCTTAAATACTTTAGGATATGCTTAACTGCTATCCAATGTTTTGGTCCTGGGTTTAACTAATACCTGCTCACTACTCCCACTGCATAGCAGATATCTGGTCTAGTACACAACATGGCATACATCAGACTTTCAACTGCAGATGTGCAAGGAAATTTTCTCATTGTATCTTCCTCTTCAGGAGTCTGGGAAAACTGCTTCTTTGAAAGATGAATTCCATGGTGAGACGGTAGACGCCCTTTCTTGGAATTTGTCATTGAGAAACGTTCAAGCAGTTTATCTATGTAAGCTGCTTGAGATAGTGCTAAGAGTCTGTTATTTCTATCCCTAATGATCTGGATACCTAGAACATAACTTGATTCACCCAAATCCTTCATCTGGAATTGAGTGCTCAGCCAATTCTTCACATCTGATAATTTCTTAACATTGTTTCCAATGAGTAAGATATCATCTACATAAAGAACCAACAATGCCACTATTTGAGTTGCCTTTAGTTGGTAAACACAAGGCTCATCAATATTTTTTTCAAAGCCATAAGTTTTGATTATTTCATGAAACCTAAGATTCCAGGAACGAGAAGCTTGCTTAAGTCCATAGATGGACCTATTCAACTTGCAAACTTTTCCTTCTTGTCCAGCTACTTTAAATCCTTCTGGCTAATCCATATAAATGACTTCGTCAAGCTTTCCATTAAGAAAAGTTGTCTTGATGTCCATTTGCCAGATCTTATAGTCGAGAGCGGCTCCTATGGATAGGAGGATTCGAATGGACTGGAGCATGGCTACCGGACTAAATGTTTCCTCATAGTCCATGCCTTCTCTTTGGGTATAACCCTTTGCCACTAATCGAGCTTTACAAGCCTCGATATTTCCATCAACACCTCATTTCTTCTTGTAGATCGACTTGCACCCAATGGCCCTAAAGTCACTAGGTGCTTCCACAAGATCCCAGACGGAATTTGAGGACATGGACTCCATTTGTTGTTTCATGGCTTCGAGCCATAGTTCCTTTTCAGGGCTAGCCATTTCCTGTTTGAAAGACAACAGATCATCATCACTAGTGTCACCAACGACCATATTGGTTTCACCATCCAAACCATAGTGAACTGGGTTCCTAGAAACCGTCCCACTACGACGAGGCTCTGTGACTGTTTGCTCAGGAACAGTGGTACTTTCTGTAACGACCCGGATTTTCAAGACTCGATAATGCGGAAATATAAATGTTTTCATTTAACAAAATGTCTCAAAAACCCATAGAAAAAAAAAACTTTTTAAAAAGTCGTATGGCCATACTTAACATTTAGATACAAACATGTTTTATAAAGATTAGAGTGAGCCTAGTTTAGGAAAATTACACAACATTTCCAAAAATAAAAAGGCTTCCCAAAAGGTCGGTCCACATGTACATTTGCAAGGAAGACTCCAGCGCTCACTGCTCTGCCTTGCCCTTGTTCTTACCTACAACATGAAACAACTAGGTAAGCGAAAACGCTTAGTAAGATCAACTTCCAAACAAAGCAGATAGAGAAATAGGGATCCGGACCCATCCGAACCCTACACAATCAATTTCAAGAACGCTAAAGCGTCCTGGCAAACTTATGGTCATGCCTGATAACCAATGATAAATTAATTCGTAACTAGATAAAAATCCTGCACTCAGAAAAATCCCAGAACAAGCAGTTATATTATATCACAACTATATCTTATCAACAATTATATCCCCGCACTCAGAAAATCCCAGAGCAAGCAGATATATTATAACACCACATAATTCGAGACCAACGCTCGACAATTTCCAACAATTCATGCGTAACGCGCCCTCCAACATAATTGCTAATCTGTAAAAGAGAACTGAGTCCCCACACTAAGATCTAGCCAATAAATATTCTCATCAAGGGTAACTATCGTGTTACCTAGGGCATCGCTACATATTCAAGAGTGTAATCCAATTTACACGATTTTACGGAGACTTCTATGTTAATCAGTGGTGCTGGTGAGCAGCTGCCCCTAGGGTGTTCAACCTCACTCTATCTTGGCAACCCCTAGTATCTCTAGGCACTCTCACGGAATGGCCAATATTCACGGCTGCTATCCGGGAATAACTTATCAGAGCACTTGCTCGGATTCTAACCGTCCAATGATTAAGTAAGCATGAGGGCCCCTAGGTCCCATTTATCTTGGCGCCCCAAGGTTTAACCAGCTTATCCTCATCTCATGGCCACCCGTCGCGGTAATGAACCGGACATAAATAAAATCAAGCAGTGTGACGGGGATCAACCGTTTAGGATATGACGGACTTCAACCGTTCATATTTTCTAAATCAGCACTCACTAGACTAACGTCTCTAAGCAACTTTCTATGACAGCCTATATATATGCATGTATCCCTATACTAACATACAAGACAATAATCATTTCATGTTGCAGCCATACAATATAAGTTGACTTACTTGGAGTCCTTAGCGCTCAGCAGGGTTTCACCCTCCAACGTTCAGTCCAGTTACGCTTAGCCAATACTGTAGTTATCCATACAGTATACTCGGATTAATTATGGCACTCATAATTCATTATTATTATTTTGGGCAGTTTGGTCATTTTAATAAAAGTCATTTGTAAGGATTTATAATCCTTATTTGGTTTTAAACCTATTAAGGAAAGTCATACAAAATATTCGAGACTAAACCCTAAGTCTCGGGGAGACCTATCCTAAGGTTTCGATACCTAGGCTCGGGTATCACAATGGTATTTCCCCACAACCAGCTAAAAATCTTATTCTTTCAAGGTATCGCTATTAACCCGCACTTTCGAGTAGTCGATTAAAATATGTAAGATTTTAGCCGGTATTATATCCAGAAAATACAAATAAATTCCTTAGTTATTTTTAAAGAAAATAAACTCTTTAAATTTTCCTTTTAGTTTTCTTAAGGTTTTAATATCTAAAAACCGATTTAAGAAAATTGCCTAATTTGTCTTAATTAGGAAAACCCTTATAAATTTCTCATCTTGACTAATTAATTTTCCAAAAGTAATTAATCAATTTTACTTACTAGAAAAATAATTCATTTAATTATTTTCTCAAAATATAGGGTCTTAAACCATCTTTTAATTTATTAACTATTAATAAATTAAATCTCTTATTTTTAGAAAGAATAAAAACTCTTTAATAAAAATAATTCATTTAAACTCAAATGGGCAATTTTAGTGAAAATATGATTTCAAGACTTACCAATTTATATCTTGAAATAAGCAAAATTTTACTTTTTACCTTATGTTCCAAAATCTCATTTTTACACTAAGTGTGAAAAGCCTATTTTTCACATTTTTTACTACATACTTCGTTAGTTCATAACTTGAAGTTTACTTACCCAATTGTTACCAAAATTTCCCAATTCCATTTTTGTTATGCCATTTAGGTCTTTGTAAAATATTAGGTCAAAATGAGCATTTTTGATTGGTGAAATCATTTTCCAACAATGAGATAAAAATGACCTTATTTTCAAGTCCTTATTTTTTTCCAAACTTTGACAGTTAATAACTTTCAAACTGTTTAATATTTTCTTACCAAATTTTACAGTGGAATAATAGGTTATGCCAGAAATATGTCCACAAAATTTTAGAAAAAAATGGGTTCATTTGCCCTATACAGTGGCTGTCCAAACTAGGTTCCGAAAATAAGAATACGAAAAAACAGTTTTTTACCTAATCTTTGAAATAGCATAACTTACTCATTTCTAAACATTTTTTAGTGTTTCAAAAGCTCAATTTTATGTACTCAATCTCAAAAACATCACAGTACAATTTAATTTTACAAAAACAATATACAGTGGCTGCTTGACCCCTTGGAAGTCACAGCTCAAAACATGTTTTGTTTTAGGGTATCCTACAAAACCCTTGGGGGTTTTGGTTCCCATTTTCAAAAATCAATACACATGCATCATAAAAATTATTAAACAACTACCATAACCTTATTACATCACCAACAAGAAACTTTAAGCATTAAATATACAAAATAATGCTTAAAACTTAAAACCCTACAACAAAATCATCAAAAGTAAACTTTTTACCTCTTTGGTGTTCTTGCTAAAGGTTTGGTCCTTCCTATAAGCCTTCCTATAAGCTTTGACTCCTTCAAAACCTTTCAAAAACCCTAACAAACTTCCCCCAACAACATAGTCAATTAGCTATTTGAAACTCTAAGCTTAAAACTTTACAAAAGCCTTGATTAGTGAAGGTTTACCTTAGGGAAAATACTTCCTAGACCAAGACTTAGCCTCCAAGTTTTCCTTGGTGTTCTTGAGGTTGAAAAATGGAGAGAACACTTTGAGAGGTTTTCAAAAAGATGATAGTGAATGAGAGATGGAGAGTGATCGGTTCTTAGTGTGGGAATTGCTCACAATACTCTTCAAAATATCACAAGGTACTTGAGTGCTTTTCTACCCACTTGCCCACTTGACCTCTTAATTAAATGGCATTTAAATTTTATAAAATTTGGGTTCACACCACTCTAAAACACCACATGGCCGGCCACTCTTTGCTACATATATGATCATTTCATTTTTTTTTTTTTTATAAAGGTTATTAATGTTTCATAAGAAGAAAAGTCCAAATTGGCTTTTGACACCTTTTTCACTCTTATTAAGTTTTAATCACCAAACTTAACATTAATTAATTAAATTAAATATCTCTCACATTTAATTTAATTAATCACATAATAAAATTTAACCTAAGGTCCATTCAAGGAATAAAATTCCCCATTTCGGTAGAATTAGGCATTTAACACAAAATGCCCAAAAATTTCCATTTTCTTTTAGGTTTATTATTTTTGACCAAACTTTAACTTTTATGAATGTATTTTATGCCCAAAATATAATTGCCATGATTTTTCATTTTATTTTCCGAGGTTTTTACCCGATCAGGGTTTTTGTGTCGGTCCAGGACCGAAAGTCTTATCTTGACTTTTAAAGTCACAAAATTCATATTTTGGCTAGCAATAACTCATGGAATACTTACAAACAAAATATAATATTATTTAAAATAATATTCTTAACCCGGGGGAAAAAATCCCGACCCGAGTCGTTTAAAGGTACCCGAAAATGCAGGACGTTACACTTTCTTCATTTAAATCGACTTGCGTCGGTTGGACATGAAGAGTGGGAAGTTCATCATCACCTCGCGTTGATGACGATGGAACATTGCTTGGAGTCAAATCTTTAACCATCTCCTCTAAAACTACTTTGTTGCGAGGTTTAAAGTTTTGGACATAGTCATTTTCCAAAAAGTCGCATTTTTAGAAGTAAACACTTTCTTTTCTAAATGACTATAGTAAATTCCACCCAAGTACCTTTAGGATAGCCAACAAACAGGCAAGCTTCAGTTCGCGGTTCTAGCTTTCCCTTCTTTTTCCTCAGGACGTGGGCGGGAGACCCCTAGGTTCTATAATGGCATAAACTAGGTTCACGACCATTCCAGCATTCTAAAGGTGTTTTGGGGATTGATTTAGACGGCACGACTTTGAGAATGTCGTTTGCGGTTTCAATTGTTTATCCCCAGGACGAAGTTGGTAGAGTTGAGTAGCTAAGCATGCATCTAACCATTTCCAATAAAGTTTTGTTCCGGCGTTCTGCTACACCATTTTGTTGTGGAGTACTTGGGGTAGTAAGTTGTGATAAAATCTGTAACGACCCAACTATTCTAGACCTTGGACCATTAATAACTACTATACTAATCTTAAGAAAACGTGCATATGAAAACACCATAACTTTATTTAAAACTGTAAAGTAAAGGTTTAAGTACATAAAAATTTCACTTAGGATATGGGATCCCATTGTTTTGAAAATAAAACAAAACATAACTTAAATAAATTGGTTACAAAATTAAGTGCGGAAAAATAATACATAGAAATCATAACTAAAAGGCTTAAAAAAAACTTCATCCTCGAATCGTACGTGCAATCCACCGATTTCATCATGCCTCAATACACATCCCCAAGCTTCCAAGAACCTTCCCGCCATCATAACTATTTTCCTGCACATATAAAACATAAAGGAATGAGCCTAATGCCCAACAAGGAAAATCTACTACAAGCATGAAACATATACATACACATAAACTATAAACTGTAAACTATAATCATATGACTATATAAATACAACATCTATTACAATGGCCATCATACTTCTTGGGACATGCTAGCTAAGCAATCATATGCCCATAAATTTACGGGGCTAATTATCTAAACAAGTCATATAAATTTATGGGGCTGTTATCTAAACAATCATATGCCCAAGGAATCTACTATTGGGACTTGTTATCTAAAAAAGTTATATATTTGTTATTTAAACAAATTATGTGATTGTTATCTAAACAATTCATATACTAAAACAACTAAAAACATACCATACTCATAACATAAACATATATAAAAACATACAAATCTACCCTATTTTCCTTACCAAAAACCGGGATGTGAGAACAAGATCGAAACTTTGGAACACTCCTAAAAACCATAATAGAGAGGTGAGTATACTAAGGAAAAGAGATGAAAAGAATGAACTACACCATCGAAAAGATACTTACCAACAAGAATCTTACGTTCAAGATCTTAGATGCCTAACCAAGAATAGAGAATACGAGTTAGGATTTGAGTAGAGAAAAACTATAAGAATCAATACAGAAAGGAACTAGAATAAGGAATACCTTGAATACTTCTATGACCGAACTACACCTCGAAACCGAAATACACACTATGAACCTTACTTCCCAAGTGTCTAATAAGCTTAGAATGATAAAGCTTATAACCCCAACCCAAGTGTTTATTACTCTATAGTCTCACTAGCATCTGGAAGGCTCTTGATCAATGCTTGAAGAATGAATGAAAATGCTTGGTGCTAGGTCCTATTTATAGAGTTCTAGGAATAAAAATCTTCTTTTTGGATTTGAATAAAAATAATGAATTTAATTGAAAATATTTGAATATTCTTCAGCCAAAGGCTTAGGACTTGGTCAAATTGTTAAGAGAGAGGTTTAAGGAGTCAAAGCTTGATTTTTAAAAACAAAAATATTAAAAAGAAATAGAATCCTAACTTCTAACTCCCTAAATCTCGTAACTCTAAACTCACCTGCAGTAAAATCAACATATCTGGAGCTGTAGGACTCCGATTTATACTATCTTTATACCGTTAGAAAGCTAATTCAATTATCTACAACTTTTTAGTAATATTATTTTTTCGAAATTCATAATATAACTGGGTCAAAAATAGGTCGGAAGTTACAGTACCCTAAAGTTACGAAAAATCAATTTAATTATCTAAATAACAACCTAATCCACAAATAAATAAAATTGTGACAAATGTCATGCTCCTAACAGATTCTGGTGAAGACTAAGTCTTATATTTCCCTTATTTTATCATTAAAATAATAATTCCTTAATAAACATGCATATGACAAGTGTCATAATCCTATTGGCTCTATCTAAACCTTAGGAATAACTATGCTCATGACAAGTGTCATATTCTTATTGGCTCTATCTAAACCTTAGGTTATAATAATTATCATATTAATAACCAGCAATATTAATCAAACCTTATGTTATAATTAATATTCTTAAACTATAGGTTAAACTTATCAAATCCATAACTATTGCTAGGAGTTTCCAACTAAGTCCTGGCTTCAACCAAAATCCACAGTAATAAACATACTATAACTACTACTAGCTATTACTATTATTACTACTATCTAACTAGCTAAGTAAAGTTCTTGGACTCTACAAAATCCCAAGTTCAGTTAAATGATCTTTGAATTGCATATCTAAATATTCTCCGCCCCTATCAGATCGCAAGATCTTTAACGTTTTACCTAATTGGTTCTGAGCCATTGCTAGGAATTCCTGAAACTTTGAAAATGCTTTCTGATTTCCTATGCATTAGGTAAGGAGATGAGTATCTAGAGTAATCGTCAATGAAGGTGATGAAATAATCAAAACCACCCCTGGCTTGTACATTCAAAGGTCCACAAACATCTGAATGAACAAGTGCAAGTGGTTCTTTGGCCCATCACCCTTTGCAGAGTATGGACGCTTGGTCAGTTTTCCTTCTAGACAAGATTCATAGATAGGTAATTCACCTAAGGTGAGTTCCCTCAAAGGTTCGTCCTTTGTAAGTCTTTGAATCCTATCATAGCCAATGTGACCTAGTCTCAAGTGCCATAAATACGTCATATTATCGTTATCGGTCTTTTGAGGTTTATAGGTCCTAGGTTTAGCTACTTTGAATAAATCATTATTAAGAGCGAGGGGTTAGTTAGGTCGCAGAATATAAAGCCCGTTTTCCAAACATGCAATACACAATTGTGATCCATTGAAAGAAATAGATATATTAAAACTTGTGAAAGTCATAACAAATTGTTCTAACTGCAACATGAAAATTGAAATTAAATTTCTACTAAAATTCGGAAAAAGACATCTTTTAAAATTAAAAATTTATTTCCGAACTTAAGACGAGCTCTTCCTCTAGCTTGGACCACAAAGAATGCTCTGTTCCCAACTCTAAGCTTTAAGCCGCCTTCGTCCACTTCCTCCCACGATTCAAGAAGTTGTACAAAGTTTCAAACATAGTTAGTAGATCCATAATCAATAATTTGAACCGATTTATCATTCTCTAAAACACATGTTTCTAGATAAATGAATTATAATCATTACATTTGTTTTTCGCTGCTAGAAACTTAGGGCAATCTCATTTCCAATTCCCCTTCTCTTTGTAGTGAAAGCACTTATCTTTACCTTTCTTGTTCTTCCCCTTAGGCGTTTGTGCATATGGTTGTGCACTAGTCTTTGCAGCCTTTGTAGGCCTGGGGTAGTTGTTTTGTCCATTCTTTCCTCTTGTTTACAGCTTTCGAAGACGAAGCTGGGTTAGCTTTAGCCTTAGCTAGATCAGCAGCAACATTAGTAGTCTTATTTTCACCTCCTTTACTAGGTCCACCCATGACAGGTTCAATAAATTGAAGCTCGTTCATGAGCTGCTTCAGACCATAGTTGAGTTGATCACGAATGTTCAGACATGGTGCTATACGAACATTCACGGTGTCATCACGTATGTGCAGAGACGGTGCTATCCAAGCATTTACGGTGCCATCATGATCATTGACAGTGCCATCACGAACGTGCAGACACAGTACTCGTTCTGGGGATTCCTCAATCATGACGAACTCAGAGTTGTCACTAATCAACTCTATGTTGATATTCTGCTTCCATGTAAGGAATTTTTCTCCAGTGAGATTCTCCATCGAAAGTTGAGAAAGGATGGGAGTAGACACAAACACTACTAACTTAAAACTACAAATTATCAATAAAATAGAAATCAATCACATTTGCTCAATAAAACTTCTATTCACACAAATTTCAAGAAATAGGACAACATATACAAAAAATTTGAGAAAAAATACCAAAAACAATCATATCCCTATTTCTTTAGGTTTTCAACTAATCTATGATATCCTTTTCCCAGTAGGCGAGAGTAAAAAATACCACTAGTTAAATAGAGTTGTAAACTCATTTAATAATGGACAACATTATTAACAACCTACTATTCGATCAAAATAAGAAAAAAAATCTCTTATTTTATGAGCTAGACCCACGGTTTCGATAATCATAGATTTAGTCCTAGTAGTCACCATAGGGGTGAGTCTAGTAGAATTTGACCTATAATTATCTATCTTTCGAGATTTAACCTTGTCAAAATAACTAATGAACACCTTCTGTAACGAGACAAATAAAATTTTAAACCAAAGGTGGAGATCGAATAAATTTTTTAAAATTAGCTCTTTTAAAAAAAAAAAAGTATTTTTATTATTTATTTTAGAAAATTAATGACCGTGGTTTTCCAAAAAAAATTAAATATATTAAATTTTTTAAAAGCAAAGTCCTATAATTTCCTATTAATTCTAAAGTGTCACATTGAAACAAATCCAATTAATTTAGAATTAATTTGTTGCTAATCAATATTTAGGTTTAACTAATATAATGAACCAATACAATTAAGTCCAACTCAGGTAAATGTGCCTTAACAATTGGGCTTGTATGGAGGAGGGTTGAGTCTAGTATGTTATTCCCAATACAAAGGCCCCCAATCTTCCATACAAGATCCAAAAGACAGGAATTTAAACTTTACATTTTTTAATGGGCCCAAATAAAATCTATAATTTTATGAATATTTTATTTTGCAAAATCCATATATCTAACAAACATATGGGCCACTATATGCATCTAAGCCCAATTGCAAAAATACCACATATAGTGCAAACATACATGTTATAATTGGATGGGCCTAATCATGTTACTATATGAGCAATTCTATGAATTTATGCAAAAATACCACAATTAATTATCTAGAATTTATCAAAAAATTCAAATTAATTAAATTTTTACAAAAAATAAGTCAATTTAAATGAAATTTATCAACAATTAACAATAGTTAATTTAAATTTCAATTATCAACAATCAACTTGGTTTTAGGTTAATTTAAAAAAATATATTAATTTAATTTAAATAAGATTTATCAACAATTAACCAAAGTTAATTTAAATCTCATTTATTAAAAAAATATTTTATTGATTGGCTGAAAAAAATTATATTTTTCAAAATTGAACCAATTTTAAATTTTAAAATCAATATCTTAACAATTTTAAAAAAATATGTTGTGTTGTTACAACTATAAATAAATATTTTAACCTTTAAAAAAAATATTAATAGTTATAACAACCCTAAAATATCTTAAAACAGTTAATCAAATTCAAATATCCATAAAAATATCTAACTAAAAATATTCAAATATCAAATAATTTAAATATTAAAAACTATAGAATAAAAATATATTTATATTTTCAAATAAAGATTTAATAAAAATATCAAGAATTTAAAAGAAAATATCTTAAATATTTGATATCTTAATTCTAATATTTTAATATATTAAAAGATTTAAAATTAAGTTGTTAGTCTATTTTTAAATATGAATTTGAATATTTGTAGAAAATATATAATTATTTAAATCTCAACTAACAAAAATATATTATTTAAAAAAAAAAACTAATTTTAAATGATAAATATTTTTTGTTTTGATTATTTAAATCTCCACAAATTTTATTTTTCTTTAATTTAATTTTTTTTGGATGAATAGTACCCGTGGGTACTATTCACCGCGCTGGTGGCTGGAGCGCGTGTGTGCGCACGGGTGGCGAGCGGGTGGGGGGCGTGTGCGAGCGGGCGTGCGCGCGAGCATGGGCAACCAGGCCAAATTTTTCCAAAAATTTTTTTTGAGCAATTTTTCAAACCAAAACTATTTTCTAATTAATTTTTAATATTTTTTACACAAAATAAAGCATATGTAAAAATCAATAGCACAGAAAACACTACAAACACAACCTAAAAATTGCTAATAATCTCATAAAATCAATATGCTGCATCAAAACATGAAAATCAATCCAATTATTCAAACACACCAAATAATCCAACTTTTAACATGTTAATGCATGAAAATAAAGATTACTAAAGACTCTGAGGCCAGTTGTTAGGAAAACTTATACATGATCTTTATTTATTTTCATGTAGATCTAATATTAAACAAATTAATATGAGATAACCTAGAACATGTTTCTAAAATTGAATTCAAAGAGAAACAAAGATAAGAATACTTACAGTATACGTAGTGGAATGAAAGAGTCCTTCCTTCAGTTTCGCTAACTCTTGTATCCTTTCTGTCGCAGAATATTATCAAGAAACTGAACCGTTCTTCCAATTTATTCACAGTCTTCCAATGTATCCTAAGAATCACCTAGACTAGAGTGGGAAATTCTCAACGCATGAGATAGATACAGAGAGAAGAAGAGAAAATAACAAAGAGGTTTAGAAAGGACTTGTGTTTAGAAAGAATCTAAAACTATCAGAAAATCTGACTTTTGAACTTATGAACTTCTGTTTTAACTTCCCTCTAAGCACTCCTTTTATAGACTCAATCAAGCAATTTAATTTAATTAAAAAATCAATAAAATAATAGCCAATATGAAACCCTAGGTCGAAATTATCATGGGCTTTAAGCCCATGAAATTTCCCATTTGATTATAAGCCCACTGGACTTAAAAACAAGGCCTGTATTATTTTCTATTTAATTAATTAATTAAATAATTATTTAAATCCTTTATCAAATTAATTATTTATAATTTGAACATTGATTTAAACTTATTTATTAATTTAGACACCAATTTATATTAATAAATTTTCCCTAATTTCTCTTTTCTTCTCAAAATTACACAACTCTCTGAAACTATCAAAAATTGACCTGGTCAACTTTGATAATTCTAATTGATAATTAAATCATTTAATTGAGACTATCTAGATGATTTTATCCAATGTACAATGGGGACCATGGGCCTATGAAATCAAGCTCCAATAAGTTATCATAAATCTAACAAATAAATTTACTAACTTATTAATTCCCCGTGACTCCACTATAGACTCAGAATTGCACTCTTGAATTCATAGAACACTCTATAACAAATATAGATACGCTATTAATTATCCGTTGTTACAACCACAATTGTCACTCAATCCTCTATAGATGGTCTACAATGAGATGTGACTAAAATACCTGTTATCCCAAGAATAGGCGTTGATGACGTGGCATACGTTATTAACACGTGGCTGACACCTGGCAAAGGTGTTGTTCGACTATCGACCAGGTAGATTCCCCTGGCATAACATCTGGGTTTTATATACGACCAACTTGGTCGTATACTCCGTATGTTTTGAGAAGATCTCGTACACTTATATTCATATCCGAGATTAACTCCTATAATTCCTGAGTATTCGATTATTTAGGAAAGAATATCTGTAACAAATTGATGTAATCCTCCTTGAGCCTATAAATAGAGAAGAAATAGCTCAAGGAGGGGACCTTTTACTTTTGGCTAATTCTGAGTTTGTGCTTTACAAGAGAATTATAGCTATTATCTTCTGATTTTATTGTTTATCCCTTTAAGGCTTGTGAAACTCGGAGAACCCTAGTTCTTTGAGCACTCCTTTGAGAATCAATATCAATAATAGCGTAAGTGGACGTAGATCATTACCAATTCTTGGGGTTGAACCACTATAATTTGTTGTGTCGTTTACTGTTCTTTCCATTAGATCTATTTCAATACCTTCTATCACATCAAGCATTTGACTCCGTGTCAGTTGACCAAAACAAGGGTCAACATTCTGGTGCTTTCATTGAGAGCTTGAGACGAGGTTGTTGAAGCACTAATGGCAAAGACAACAAAGAAGGCTGGGCAGGCGGCTGGCGCTGCACCATCTCAACCTCCTCCTCTGAACATGGATGAAAATGAGCCACACTTGGAATTTGATGAGGAGGAATTGGAATTCGAAACCCTGAGAAATACCCTGGGAGTATTGCAAGATGAATTGGCCAATCTGAGGGCCAGTCAAGAAAGTGCTGCGGAGACCATGGTGCGACAGCAGCAAGAAATAGAGCGTCAGCGCCAAGGGCTGAGTGAAAGACAGGAAAAGACGAGCCGTAGTCAGAGGGAGACCATGGCAGCCCTCGAAGGAGCCTTGCAATTGGCTAGGAATCAGGCTGCACCTGCCTTGCAGCCTGGTCAACCCTCGAATGGGCCACCTCGAAGGGGTCCCAATCCTAGTCCTCATATCCAGCCAATGAGCCCTCAAAGGCCGGAGCAGCCACCAATGCCTCAGGATGATGTCCCACCTAGGGATCCTGAGATGCAACCTCCATCCCAGGCTAGTCGAGGCAATCCCCCACAGCCAAGGCAGAATAGGGCCGGGCAGCAGCTCCGCAGTCCTAGACGCCAAGGGGGTGAAAAGCCGCACTCACTGAGCAGGGGACAACGTCCTTCTGGCAACAGAAGGAACTCAATGACAGGCTCTGCGGTCAGGGGCCCTCCACGGCATGATAATGCATGGGGACCTACCGACCAGCGCACGCCTCCCCCTAACGCTCGGGAAGTTCCAACCCGAGGAGGCAACCGAGGAGACAGTCTATCTCACCATAGCCAATCGAGGTTCATAGATGGCCATGGCTACAATGAGACTGACTCAGGCAGAGGGAATGCCGGTCGGAGGAATGAGGAGAGAGGTGGAGGCAGAAGCCCACCACCTAGAGAAGACCAACAAGCGAGACGTAATGCTGGGGGGCAGCCCAGACAAAAAAACATCTTTAATCAGCTCGGAGCAAGCGAGCAATGGCGAAGAGACGAAGACATAAGGGATGTACTCAACGACCGTCGAGAATGGCACGACGAGTACATTCCCCCGGCACCAGAGGCCCCGGCAATTCCTGAAGCCGTTCAGGCCCAAATAGATGCCCTGAACCAAGTAGTGCAACAGCTGGTCGGGGGAAGAACGTCTCACATCGAGTACGACAGGAGAAGGGGCACTCCTTTCATCCAAAGGATTGCTATGGCAGAAACTCCCAGCAAGTTTAAAATGCCCACACTTCCAAACTTTGACGGGTATTGTGACCCGGTATCTCATGTCAACAAATTTGAGATACAAATGGAAATTCAGAAAGTGTCCAAAGATGCTCGGTGCAGGATCTTTCCTGCAACACTTTCTGATGCTGCACAGGAGTGGTTCTTTAAGTTCCCTCCTTCAAGTATTGAATCTTGGGAGATTTTCATAAAGGAGTTTTACGGAAAATTCTATGCGGGTCGTGTGCACCCAACTGAGGCAAATCAGTTGGTCGAGATACGCCAGCAAGAAGGAGAACCACTGAAAGACTACGTCCAGCGTTTTATGCGAGCAGCTGCTGGAGCCAAAACAGTGGGAGACGAAGGAAAAATGATAGCCCTAACTGCAGGAGTTAGGCACCGTACGCCTCTGTGGAGTAGCCTCAGGAAGCATGGGGTTAAAACTACCCAAGAATTTTTGGATCGAGCTGATCGATACATCAAGCTCGAAGATGCGATTGCCAGCGAGGGAAAGACCCCAAATAAGGATAAGGGGACTGAAGACCCTACCAAAGCCCCCAATGGGTCAAAGCCCAACGGCAACGGCAATGGCAAAAGCAATGGGAATGGCAACTGAAAAGAATGGGGGGAAGAGGCCCCATAGCGAACCCTTTACTTCCGAGAGCAAGCGCGCCAAGGGTAATCGTTATGAACCAAGGTTCACCAACTACACTTCCCTTGTTGAGTCTCGAGCAGAGGTGTATCAGGCCACAAGTTCCAGTGTGCCTTACAAAAGACCCGCTGCCATTCAAAAGGATATTTTGAAACGGGATACCACCAAGTTTTGTCGTTTTCACAACGACTACGGGCAGGATACGAACGAGTGTAACCAGCTGAAGGATGAAATCGAGTTCCTTATTAGACAAGGACACTTGAGAAGATACGTGCAGGCCTCAGGAACTTCCCAATGAAAGGCTCCAGGTAGCAACGAGCAAGTGCCTACGCGCCAACGCTCACCACCTTTACAGTCTGACCCCGTGGCTGGCACTTTACTCACCATTCGCGGAGGCCCGCAACTTGTGGGAAACAGTGGAAAGGCAAGGGAACGATATGCTCGGACCCTACGCCACGACCAGAACATCGAGATGATGACTGTGGAGGACCGGGCATCAAAGAAGGCTCGGTCAGAGGACAGTGAAATAACCTTCTCTGATTGCGACGCCCAGCATGTCCAGTTCCAACATTTCGATCCACTGGTCGTGGATATTCAAATTGCCAACATGATGGTGAAGAGAGTGCTGGTCAATACAGGAAGTTCAGTTAACATCCTGTATAAATCTTCGCTAGAATGAATGAAGTTGTCCGTCAAGGACTTGGAGCCCTGCAACCAAACAATTTATGGTTTCTCTAGCGAGGGACTCGCTCCAACAGGGTCAATCAGGCTTCTAGTGACAGCAGGTGCAGCGCTCGCTACCAGGACATTACTCACTACTTTCATAGTAGTCGATTGTCCTTCGTCCTACAATGTTGTAATTGGAAGACCCATAATGGTTGACCTTCAGGCTGTCACCTCTATATGGGACCTGGCCATGAAATTCCCAACAGACGCAGGGATAGGACGCGTATTGTGAAACCAGAGGGAAGCCAGGGAGTGCTAAAATGCCTCAATCACCAAGGCCAAGAAAGGTTTGTCGAGGAGTGCTCCCCTAGAAAAGTTGCAGATGGCCATTGATGAACAGACTCAATCAGGTGATGAAGTTGCCAAATAGGGTGTTGCCCAAAGTGAGGATAGAGACTTAGATCCTCGCTTTGGGGATTTTGAAGAAGATGTAAGACCTGTCGAGGACCTTGAGGAGGTCCAGCTTGACGAAGAGTTTCTGACCAGAGTTGTAAAGGTCGGCAAAACTTTAGAAGCAACAACCAAACATGCACTGGTGGAATTTTTGAGGAAGAACCAGGAAGTTTTCGCCTGGTCACATAAAGACATGGCTGGGATAGTTCCTGCAGTCATCAGCCATGTCCTGAACGTCGACAAAAGCTTTCCACCCATGCAACAGAAAAGAAGGCTGCTCGATAAAGACAGATCGAAAGCCTTGAAAGATGAAGTTGAAAAACTAAAGGAGAATGGGTTCATCAGGGTGGAGTTTTATCCATCGTGGGTCTCTAATCCAGTACTGGTTCCCAAGCCGAATGGCAAATGGCGAACCTGTGTGGATTTCACAGACCTTAATAAAGCCTGCCCTAAAGATTGTTTCCCACTCCCAAGGATCGACCAACTGGTCGATGCAACTGTAGGCCATGAGATCCTCTCTTTCATGGATGCATACTCAGGATACAATCAGATTAGTATGCATCCCCCTGACGAGGATCACACTAGCTTTCAGACCGATACAACGCTATACTGTTACAAAGTAATGCCCTTCGGACTGAAAAACGATGGTGTGACTTACCAGCGACTAGTTAACCACATGTTTAAAGAGTTAATCAGAGTAAACATGGAGGTGTACGTTGATGACATGATGGTAAAGTCGAAAAAGGCAGAAGGACATGTGAAGGATTTACAAGAGTGTTTCAGTGTTTTGAATAAATATCAGATGAAGCTAAATCCTCTCAAGTGTTCCTTCGGAGTTAGATCAGGGAAGTTCTTGGGGTTCATCGTTAATTCGAGAGGAATCGAAGCTAATCCCGAAAAGATCAGAGCCCTGATCGATATGAAATCGCCAGTAAAGATCAAAGATGTGCAAAGTTTGACTGGAAGAATTGCCGCACTCAGTAGATTCATTTCAAAATCGACGGATAAGTACGTCCCTTTCTTTAATCTACTTAGGGGCAACAAGAAGTTCGAGTGGACTGAAGACTGCGAACAGGCTTTCCAAGCCTTAAAAGCCCACATGGCGCAGCCTCCCGTCTTATCAAAGCCTGTAGATTGGGAAACTTGGTTCGTTTACCTAGTGATCACCGAATATGATGCTAGTGCGGTGCTAGTGAGAGAAGAAGAAGGCGTACAAAAGGCGGTGTATTATGTGAGCAAGAGGTTAATCAGAGCCGAGTTGAGATATCCTCCCATCGAAAGATTAGCCTGTTGCGTAATTTTGGCCTCAAGGAAGTTACGTCCTTACTTCCAAGCCCATCCAATCACAGTCTTGACTAATCAGCCCCTTCGGCAAGTTTTGCAAAAGCCAGAGGCTACTGGTCGTTTGTTGAAATGGGTAGTCAAACTCAAGAAGTTCGATATCACGTACTCACCGCGAGTAGCAATAAAAGGACAAGTCTTGGCTGATTTCATTGCTGAATTCACTGAACTCCCAGACGTCGAGCAGGGTGAAAATCATAGTGCGCCTGAGCCTCAAGTTGAAACTCCTTCGTGGAAGCTATTCACAGACAGATCGTCCAACGAATCTCACGTAGGAGCAGGAGTGATATTGATAACGCCGGAAGGGCAATGATTTCACTGCGCACTTAGGTTTGATTTCACCACTTCGAACAATGAATCCGAGTATGAAGCCCAAATCGCTGGGTTAAGGTTAGCCAAAGACATGAACATTAAAGTGCTGGATATTTACAGCGATTCACAGCTGGTAGTGAATCAGGTCTTAGGGGAGTATCAGGCACGAGGTCTGAAAATGGTGGCCTATCTGAACAAAACTAAAGATCTGTTGGCGCAATTTGAAAAATATACCCTCTAGCAAATACCTCGAGATCAAAATTCAAATGCAGATGCCCTAGCCAAGCTCACGAGTGCAAAGGATGCTAACACTTTAAATATAGTGCCAGTTGAACAGCTGCGCGAGCCAAGCATACGAGTAGAAGAAACCAATATGGTTGTCCGGTTAGCAGATATGTGGATGGCACCATACCTGGAGTATCTCACGAGCGGTATACTACTAGCAGATAGAAACAAAGCCAGGACCCTTCGAAGACGAGCTGCTAGGTATATACTGGTCGATGGTGTTCTATACCGAAGAGGATACTCAATGCCACTGCTCAGGTGTGTTACACCAGAAAAGGCTAAAGAACTGATGAAGGAAGCGCATGAAAGCTTCTGTGGAGACCACGCTGGGGGGCAGAGCTTATCAAAGAAGATTCTAAGGCAAGGTTATTTCTGGCCAACAATGAACAAAGACTCGATGGAGTTTGTGCGAAAATGTGATAAGTGTCAGAGATTTTCCAAAATCCCACGGGCACCTCCTAATGAGTTCAAAAAAAATGCAAAGTTCATGGCCCTTCGCAGTATGGGGTATTGATTTAATCGGGTCCTTGCCGATAGGAAAAGGTGGGGTGAAATAAGCAGTCGTGGCGATCGACTACTTCACCAAATGGGCCAAGGCTGAACCACTCGCGACCATAACGACAAAGAAAGTACTTGATTTTGTTATCAAGAAAATTTTTTGTCGATATGGATTGCCAAGAAAGATTGTCTCGGACAGTGGCACCCATTTTGATAGTGACATGTTCACAGACTTCTGCGAAAGGCATGACATAATCAGGAGCTTTTCTTCAGTTGTTCATCCGCAAGCAAATGGGCTCGAAGTAGTAAATAAGACATTGAAGGATACTCTGAAGAAAAGGCTCGAAGAAGCTAAAGGAGCATGGCCAAAATAGCTGCTTGAAGTAGTCTGGTCGTATAGAACTTCTCACCGAACAGCAACAGGTCATACCCCATTTTCCTTGGCATATGGGTATGAAGCTATGTTGCAAGTCGAGTTAGATCCACCCTCACATCACAGAATCGCATACGACCAGGAACAAAATAGCCAACTGTTGATGGAGTCCCTAGACCTGATAGAAGAGAAACGAGAAAAAGCCCAACTCCGAGTAGCTGCGTACCAGCAAAAAGTCGCTCGGTATTTTAACTCCAAAGCAAAAGAAAGAAAGTTCGACGTCGGAGAGTTAGTGCTTTGAAGAGTTTTCTTAAACACCCACGACCTAGCTGCTGGAGTACTCGGAACAAACTGGGAAGGACCTTACCAGATTGAAGAAGTCCTTCATCCAGGCACCTATAAACTTGCACGCTTAAATGGAGATCTCGTTCCACGTTATTGGAATGGAGAACACCTACGCAAGTATTATCAATAAACAGTCCTTCTTAAAGGACTGACTTGTATTAATTTTTACTTTTTACAAGTTTTGAAAAAGGGTTAGTCATGATATGTGGCTAATCGCTTATAAGTGTAAGATCTTTCAAAGATCACTCGTAAAGACATGTTTAGTCCATTTAAATATGAGAATTATAAGGGACTGTGCGCAGCCAGTCACTCTTGCCAAACTTTGTAATTTTTTACAAGTATTTGTTCATTACGTGTGTTGTTTTGCTATATTTTAAGTTTTACATTTTATACCGAGCAATAATGTTCGTACAGGTCGTGGTCAAGGCAAGTGACCAAGGACCTAAAGCTCCTCCATCACTTGGGGGGCATATAAGGTACATCGATAGCAAAGCATACCAAGAGGTATGTAAACACATGAACAAAATAAGTGAAAGCATACTACGGTACTTAGAGTATTTTTCAAATTTAATATTTTGAACAATCAAGCCAAAGTACTATGCTAGGTTCGGTCATGCGAACATATATTATAATAAAGAAAAAATATTATAATGTCAAAGGAATCCTTTTACACCGTGAGCAATACTGCTCGGATGTAACTGTTCAAATAAAAGTAAAATGGCTGCCCTTGCAGCAATAAAAAATAAATTGTCATTACAATACGACATGTGGGTCGTGTAGTTGAGATAAAAGAAGAAAAAAAAAAGATTAAGGAGCAGGAGGGTCTTGAGGAGCGCCTAGGTCGACGGCTGGGCCAGCTTCAGCGTCTGCACCGTCTATCGCTGCTGCCAGGGAAATCTCTGGGGAAGCAGGCACTTCAGCCTTCTCTACTTTTCCCAGACGAATGGCGCACTGCGTCATTCGAGTCCTCCTCAAGCATTCTGGCAGGTAACAGAAATTAGCCTCCCAGTTGTGCTTCTAGAACTCGTAGAAGCAAAGATGAATGGCTTTCTTATACTTCTCCACGTTCTTGGCTCCAGCCTCCTCAAGATCCTGCACTCATTTTCCGAGTTCCTCCACCTCCTGCCTGCTGGCGATCAGATCAAGCTCGAGCTGAACAGCTTGTTGATAGTTGAGCTTGGCGCTTCCCCTGAACTTTTCCCTAGATTCGTTGGCCTTCTTCAGGGCATCCCAGGTTTCTAGCAGCTCCTTGGTCAGAGTAGCTTTGTCCTCGAGCAGTTCGTCTTTCTGCTTGGACAACTCTGTTTTCTCCCCGAGTAGCTCTCCATTCTGTTTAGCAAGCTCGTTGTTTTTACCTTTGAGTGCTTGCTTAGCCTCGGCGAGCCTGGAATCAAAGTTCCTGCCCCAAGACACCAACGCCCCAGCACGGTGCCAGCCAGCGGTTATGGTCAGCAGTCCCTGAAGACAGATAGAAAAAGATAAAGTAAAGGCGGGGCATCAAAAATAAATGTTACATCGGTAGGAGTTGACTTACGCTAACTATCTTGTTCAGCCCTCGATTGAGAGCTTGATCAGCCTCCATAGAAGCGGTTTCAGTAATAGCTGCCTGGCTGCGTCTATGCTTGGAGAGCTTGTATATTCTCTCCCTGGCAGAGCTGACCACGAGGTTGGGCAGGGAGCCTTCAAGTTGAGTGTTCAATGTTTCCCTGCTATGAGCCTTAAGAGAAGGCTGCTGGTCAGCAGGAGTTGAGGCCGGCTGCTCGAGGGGTGTTGGAGGCGGTGAGTTCTCCTTCGAAGGGGCGGTAGCCGGAGGATCGTCAGTTCGGGCCTTCTTTGAGGCAGTCTTGCTGCTCTCCCCTCGAGCCCTCTTGCTGTCCTTCTTTTGGCCAAAAGAGGCGGCAGCAGCCCTGTAATGCTCAAACACATCTTCGGAGTCCATATCTGCGTAAAAGGAAACAACACGGGCATTGAGACTAGATGGTCACATTGAGCCAAAAAATGAAAATGAAAAGATTACAAGTAAAGTACTCGCGCTACAACTATTGGTCGCTACATTATTTATCGAACTACCTACTGCCTGGAAGAAATCTGAATTTAAGATGGGAGCATTCTTAAAGTTGACATCCCCGTCGAAGAGATGACAAGGAATTGGCAAATGGTTTAAAAGCAAAATTACTATATCGTTATCATCCGACGAATCGTCAGAGAGTTCGGTAGGCTCGGCGGCCTTTTGCTTTCCTTTTTCCTTGGGAGCGAAGGGCCTCTCCGCTCGGTGAGTGTCGGCAGGTTCCCTGATCGTAACCCCAGTCGGTCTCCTCTGCGGAGGAGATGCTTGGGGTTGCTGCTCGGATTCTGCTTCGGCGTGAGCATTCCCCGCCAAAGGCCCACTCATAGTTGGTTGAGGGTCCCAGAGGCCAACCAACCTAAGGTTAGCCTCTGTAACTAAATTTTTTACACTCTTCTTAGCATCTGACATGCTGGATAAGAGTGCTGCCCTTGACTCCATCCCTGGAGTTGGGTTTGGTCCCAGCCATGGGCCTGAAATACATTGAAAGTTCAAGACATTGTGGTGGAAAAACACTAAGTGAAGAAGCCAGCGATGTGAAAATTTTACCTCCTCATGTGAAAACCAAGTTGTCTGCGACCAGGTCAGGCGTAAGGAAGTACTCCTGGTAGTACCTCCCCACATTGGAGATATGGGTGGTGTCAGTCAGGAAAGTGTGCCCGGTTTCCTGATGAAAAAGATGGAAGAACCCCGTGCCTTCTTGGTTGGGGTTAGATTTGAGATCGAATAGGTAGTTGACCTCATGTGGCGACGGTGCAGGCCATTTTTTCTGGCTATATAGGATATAGAGTGCAACAAGCATTATATATCTGTTTAGGGTAATTTGGAAGGGGGAAACTCTGAAGTAGTTGGCCACCCCATGAAAGAATGCATGAAGAGGCAAAGTGGCTCTTGCCTCAACATGAAACTACGACCAGGCGCTGTAAGCACCTCCAGGTAGATTAGCCCTTTGGTCTGGGTTTGGTTTGACTAGGGTCACCCTTGTCAGATTGTATTTGTTTAAGTAGTTGGCGATCCTTTTGATCGTCACCCTACTTTCAGAAACTACATGCCACTCGACATCCGGCTGAGTAGCGTGTCGAGGATGGGCATGCCTTTACACATTTGGATCGAGGGAGCATCAGCAGTAGGCTGATGAGAAGTGTTGGGGGTTTTTCTTTTTCGAGCTTTGGTTTTGGTACGAGCCATATTTTGGGTCAAAACTGGGAAAGTGTTTAGGTTAAGGCGAGAAAAAGGAATATTCAGAATTAGAGTCGAAGGTTGTTCTTCGTCTTCAAGCAGTTGAACTAAGAGATCATCGTCGATGGGTCTTTCTCCTCCCCACGAGTCTTGCATATGAACTGCAAACAGAGAAAGGAGGAGATAAGACGCACAGCCTGGAAACTTATGTTGAAAGTTGGAATAACGTTGCTCGTGTCTATCGACCAGCAGTATTCTAACCAAAACACTAAGTTTTGTGCTAGCAGTTTGAAAAATGGATCAAAAAGTGAAAGTAAAGAGTTTTCTGAAAAGAAACTTTTTCAACTCCAACGGGGCGGGAAAAACTCAGTTTTTAAACTAGCCTAAAATTCGAATTTTTACGTCGATTTTCAGAACTCTAAAGGCAGTATACATGGCATCTCAAAAAGTTTAAAAGACAAAGAAGTTTACCTGGATGAAGGATGAAGATTCTAAAATGGGAAGACTTTGGGCTTACAAACAAAGAACCCTCAAGCAAAATGACGGGAGACCTTTGAAGTTCTGAGTTCTGAGATGGAGTTCTTGGGTGTTCTTGGCAGAAAATGGCGAGTAAAAGGGTAGAAGGTGAATGAAGGGATTACTTATAAAAGCTGAAGTGTGACAAAAAGTAGTAATCATTAATTCCATTTTTCAAAGCATGGGGAGTGTAACAGCTGTCGGATTGGTTTCTTGAAAACTGAAAAGGCTTGATTAGACGTGATTAGGTCACGGTTTTAAAAAACGCACGAGGGCTCTGAGAGATTTTGTGGGGCATATGAAAGGTTGTTTTCCTAAGTTCACTTATTGCTGGTCGCAGTAAATAAACTTGGGGGGAAAATGTTATCCAAAGAATAGGCGTGGTTAATGTGGCAGACATTCTTAACACGTGGCTGACACCTGGCAAAGGTGTTGTTCGACTATCGACCAGGTAGATTCCCCTGGCATAACATCTGGGTTTTATATACGACCAGCTTGGTCATATACTCCGTATGTTTTGAGAAGATCTTGTACATTTATAATCATATTCGAGATTATCTCCTATAATTCCTGAGTATCCGATTATTTAGGAAAGAATATCTGTAACAAATTGATGTAATCCTCCTTGAGCCTATAAATATAGAAGAAATAGCTCAAGGAGGGGACCTTTTACTTTTGGCTAATTCTGAGTTTGTGCTTTACAAGAGAATTATAGCTATTATCTTCTGATTCTATTGTTTATCCCTTTAAGGCTTGTGAAACTCGGAGAACCCTAGTTCTTTGATCACTCCTTTGAGAATCAATATCAATATTAGCGTAAGTGGATGTAGGTCATTACCAATTCGTGGGGCCGGACCACTATAATTTGTTGTGTTGTTTACTGTTCTTTCCATTAGATCTATTTCAATACCTTCTATCACATCAAGCATTTGACTCCGTGTCAGTTGACCAAAACAAGGGTCAACAATACCGTTTTACCCCTCATTGTATTTTATCCTTAAACTTAGTTCCTTGTAAATGATATTTCAGTAAACTAATTTAATTAATGAAATGAGATCTCTATCATTTAACACCTTAAACCAAACTAAAAGGAAACCATCGTTTCACTTCTTCATCAGAAGCTATAGATGTTCATATCTATGATTAACACTCCCACTCAATTATACTACCGAGTTCCCAAGATGTAAGTATTGGCTAGTCCGTAGGGTAAGCTGGTAATGAACAAGTCAAAGAACTCAAATAATTCAATCAGTTAGAATACTAACCACTCAGAATTGAGATTGAATTGACTTATGATGAACTATATGATATGACTAGAATAGATAATAATGGTATGTTTACTTATCTTATCAATTGTCAATATCATTCCAGTCTGATGTAACAAATACTTCCGATCTTATCTACTTTGCTATTGTTCTGGAAAGAACATAACACTTTAATGTGTAAGTAGATCATATCGTAGATTGGCAAGTCAGTGTAAATCTTGTGCACTGACTAATCTTTGGACTAACTTATTTTGAACATATAATCATATTTTTATTCCACTATGATTACGTCACTATAAATAAGGTTAGCTATATGCTCAAGATTTAATAGAAGTTTATATTAAACAAATAATCAATGAAAATAAAATATTTGAGCATAGTGATTGACCAAGTCAAAAGATGATTTCTATTATTTTATTGATAATAAAATGAGATTACAAAGAATTTGGGTTTTAATTAGGGCATGAAACCCCAACATCTTCAACTGAGGGAAACCTCAAAATTAGAGTTTATAAAAAAAAACTGAGTAGCTTATCTTCCTTCTACACGTTTCTCTCTTTCTCTCTAAGTTCTTTGGGTGGAGCCTTGGAGTTCTTGAAATTTTGTAAGCTTGGGACTAGGAATTGGTATAGAAGAAACATAAGGTCTTTAATAACATCCTCGATAATGCTTTTTACCTTTGATTCCCTAAGTTTAAGAGTTTTCTGGTGGTGTTCTTGGTGTTCTTGAGTTTCAAAAAAGTCAAGTAACAATTTTGAGTTTTTGGTGGGTTTTTGATCAAGTGAAAACTTTTGGGTTTTGTTGAGGTTGGTGTATTGATTATATTTTTGGGTTAAATTGTGAGTCTGGATGGTGTTTAGATGAGGTTTTGGTGATTAGAACATGGTGGGAAACGCAGGGGAATAACCAGAAGGTTCTGGGCTGTGAGGATAGCGCCCCAGCGCTATTCTGGGCGCCCAAGTGTTAGGTAGGGGAAAAACAAAGGTAGCTCCCTGACTTTGATTGCGCCCCTCCACTGTTTTCAGCGCCTCTGTGCTAGTCCAATTTCAGCAAAGCTCATTTTTAGGGCTTAGGATGACTTTGGGGGCTCGGGGGATGGTTCCACTACCTCGTTGGGTGGATTGGAAGTCCCGAGAGCACGCGATTGGTCCAAGATTTTATTTTTAAGGATTGAATCTTATGTAAATATTATTTTATTGTTGTGATTAGGTTACCGCTAGGGCTCGGGACATGATTGTGCTCGAGGGTCGTTCATATTTAATTGGTGCTTGGACCAAAGGTAAGAAAACTACACCTAGTATGTGATACATGTGATTATGACTTTGCCTGGATGTTGAATATAGAATTGATCAGAGCTTGGGTCTCTGTAAATGTGCATGATTATGATTATGCTTATGATTCCCAAATTGTTAACCAGGACCATGGTTAGGGCTTGAATGCCTGAATATGTGCATGATTATGATTATGCTTGTGATTGTTGATTAAGCATGTTGAATGCTTTATAACTGGATATTTGATATATGATATATGTTGGTCTGCATTATCTAATTGAGAAAAGCATTGAATTATTAGTCAAGGGCAGCAATAGCGCGTTAAGCGTTGTTTGTTATGGTTAAGCTTAACCAGGAGTGCATTATACGCTTGACCGATCCATTGGTCGGGGAAAACTCACCACTAGGTACGCTGGGCCAGCTCCAAGGCTGGTTACACAGAGGAGAGAGCAATGGGCCCCCGAGTGACTTATTAATCCCATATCATAGGGTTGGGCCCTAGCATTGACTTATTAGTCAAGGACGACATTAGCACGATGAGTGCTGGTCGTAAAACATTGACTTATTAGTCAAGGGCGCCATTAGCACGCTGAGTGCTGGTCGTAAAGCATTGACTTATTAGTCAAGGATGACATCAGTGTGGTGGTCGTAAAGCATTGACTTATTAGTCAAGGACGACATTAGCACGTTGAGTGGTAGTCAAAAAGCAGTTACTTATGAGTCAAGGCCGGTAATAGTGCACTGAGCACTGGTTGATATGGTATAATCCAACCAGGAGCGCATCATACGCTTGATCGATCTATTATTTGGGGATAAACTAAAGAGCCATGTACACTGAGCCAATTCCAAGGCTGGTTATACAAAGGATAGGGCAAAGGGTCCTGGGGTGATTCATTAGACCCATATCCTAGGGCGATGATCCAGTATGATTTATTAATCATGTGAATGGGCGCTAGGCCCTAGTATGATTCTATAATCATGTATTTATGGCATTGGACCCCGATATGATTCATTGATGGCTATCTTGGTCTATTGGCCCATATCACGTTGTAGTCATTTATATGGATGGTATGCATGCATGAGTAGGATTATTACTGCAAGGCATGCTTATTATGATATGGTAACATGTTATTAATTGCTTATGAGCATGTTTAAGTTTTCTTGTTGAGCCTTGGCTCACGGGTGCTATATGGGTGCAAGTAAAGTGAAAAGAAAGTTGGACCATCCTTGAGTTGGAGAGCATAGGTTACGATGTGTACATATGCGGTTGCTCGACCACCATAGCAAAGGGTTTAGAGAGGAACTAGGGTCACACCCTATTTTCCCGCTTAGGTCGACAAGTTGTAACTCTTTTATTGTAATTAACCTTTTAAATGTATTTTGGGATCCCATGTCTACTGTAAATGTTTTAGTGAAACGTTTTTATCTTTGACCAAATTTTTTAACCCTTAACCATTAATCATGTTTAGTTACTTGATTATGGACAAATGACTCATTTAGTGAGTTTAGCACTATTTAAATGACACAGTGTAACAATCCCTCAGTAGTAGGGCATTACAACATGGTATCAGAGCGTGCCAAAGTTAAAGGTTCCTGAAGACAAGTTGGACATGTACACTCGTCACTAAAGACAAGCTCCACTCAGGGTATGGTGACTATTTATGTGGTTATGTTTTTTACTGCTTAAATAAGATATAAATGCTTTACCTGCATGCTTATTAGGAAGCATGGGATTCTGATAGGGCCTGACCCTTGACTATTGATATGATTATGTGATTACCTACTTAGTAAATATATTAATGTGTTATCTGCATCTCAGAGTTGAGAGCATGATATGTATGTTGGAAAGAGCAGGGGTTATTGGTTTATGCATGAATGTTATTAGCATGTATTTTAGTACCACAGTGCTATGTGAATGCGGTGCGATTTGGTTTTCCATGGGAAGTCTTGTAAATGTGCTCATCATGCTTAATGGGTCAAGTTATTGACTGTAGACTAAATCAGAGGTTATGAACCCAAGGCAGTTAATGGGACCCAGTGGTGTTTATACTGTGGCTAGGAATTACAGCCAGGGCCTGAGCCCTTTGCCTGCCGGTCAGAATAGGCAGCAGGTTTTTATATATATGCAATTAAGATTGCAAAGGCAAGATGAAGAGATTAGGTGTTTAAAGCAGCAGGTTCTATCAGGGAGCACCTATTTCTTTGTCATGCCAGGAGTGGCACTAGTATTGGCTCAGCCTAGGGTTAAGAACAGATGGAAATTTCTATATGAGAGATTTCAGAAGTATTACCTTCCAGTTTTTTAGGGAGGCCAAGATCAATTCAGAGTTGAACAATGGAGGGGCATGATCAGTTCAATGCTCGATAGTATGGGGTTGGTGGGTCACGATAGGGTGATTTGTTTTACATATGTGTTGCGGAAAGATGCCCGGATGTGGTGGGAAATGGTATTCCAAACACGAGACATTGCTGCAATGAGTTAGGAGAAATTTAGGCAGTTGTTTAATGAGAGGTATTATTGTGATGCATTTAAGGCTGCAAAGACAAACAAATTTCTGAACCTGGTTAAGGGAAATACGACAGTAACAGAGTATGTTAACAAATTAGATAGGTTGGCCAAGTTTGCTTTTGGTACGATACCCACGGATGTGGCTAGGAAGGAGCGATTTATCAAGGGATTGAATTCCAGATTAGCACAGGGCGTTAGAATTGCCCCAGTACATGAGATCTCTACCTATGTTTAGGTGGTAGGGAGGGTCCTTATTGTTAAGGGCAGAGGAAATGAGATTTGGAGGGAGAGTGCTGGAGAATGTGGAGCTTAGGCAGTGATACCTCCGTTTGTTGGATCAGGGAGGGCCAGAGGCCTCAATGATCAGAAAAGAAACGTTATCAATGTATTCGGTGCCTCTTTATTAGAAAAGGGGTTCCAAAGTGCTCAGATAGGCCATCAGACCAAGGTTGAGGATTGGAAACTATACCCAAAATGCACTCGGTGTAAGAGACGCCATTTGGGGGAATGCCGAGCAAAGGCAGTGTTCTTATGTGGGATGGTTGGACAGCTCAAGAGGGATTGCCCAGGGCTAAGGAAGAATGAACCAAAGGGGATAGACAACTCGACTCCAGCTCAAGTGTTTGCTCTGATGCAGTCAGAGTCTGAGAATGAGACTGAGGCTGGTTCCTTAGTAGTGATAGGTCAACTTCCTAGTTTTGTTTCTGGTATTATGCTGACTGGTTTTGGTGCCATGTTGCTATTTAATATGTTTCTTTTGGTAGAGGCACATATTTGGTATGTGGATTATGTGGTTATGATATGGAGAGAATTTTTTATACTATTGGTAATTGTAAGAGATGGGTTAGATTACTCTGGGAAATGACTCATTAGTTGATTTGATAGAGTTGGTCATGACCAACTTCGACATGATCCTAGATATGGATTGGTTAGCTAAGTATGGGACAATGATAGATTGTAAGAAAAAGATGGTAACCCTTGGGCTTGAGGGTGAGAAACCCTTGTATTTGTTGGCACTGTGCATGGACCTCATATACTTATGACATATATACTTAAAGCTAGAGACCTATTGCAGGAGGATGCATCAGACTCTTACCTAGTGTGGTGGATACCACATAGGTCGTGCTAGTGGGACCAGGACAGACTGGATTAGTCTGTGAGTTTCTGTATGTGTTTCCAGGGGTTTTCTAGGGTTACCTTTACACAAAGAGATAGATTTGTGATTATGTTGGTGTCAGGGAAAGAATTAGTTTCTAGGGCACCGTATTGAACAGTTTCAGCAGAGCTGTACGAACTAAAGGTTCAATTATTGAGTAGGACAATATCCTCCAAGGTTCCTTGGATGGGTAGGGTATTACATGTATTCTGTGGAAGAGTTCTCAAGGACTGTTACCTCTTTGACATAAAAAGGTGATTGCACATGTATCATGTCAGTTGAAAGATATGATCAGAACTAGAGTAGAGTTACTGGTGGGAAAGTTGGCCAACATTACGCTTCAATTTACTCTTGTAGAGAGGAGTAAAGGAAACAATTGAGTGATCCACAAATGGGAAAGATTAAAGGGGATGTCTTAGCTGGAATAACTAAGGATTATACAGTGTCAAACATGGGATTATTGAGGTATAAAGATCAGACTTGGGATTTGATGGACACTGGGATTAACTGGGAGGTTCTAGATGAATTTCATACTACCCCCTTATTCTCTTTATCCAGGCTACATGAAGATGTACCAGGATCTGAAAGCTTTTATATTGGTGGCCTGGGATGCAGAGGGACATAACTGAGTACATGGCAAAGTGCTTGGCTTGTTACCAGGTCAAGGCAAAGTATCAGAAACCAGTAAGGCAATTACAGCCTTTGTGTATTCCACAGTGGAAGTAAGAGGATATCAAGATGGGTTTTGTGGTGGGATTGCCCAGGATAGTGGGCCAGCATTATTCATTCTGGGTCATTATGGACTAGTATACAAAGTCAGCTCACTTTTACCAGTGAGGATGAATAATAGATTTGGCTAGTATGTAGATCTCGATGTGAGAGAGATAGTAGGCTTTCTTGGGACTTTGAGGTATATCCTCATGGATAGGGACCCTATATTTACTTCCAAGCTTTGGGGAAGGTTACAGAAGGCGATGGGTATAAAGCTGGAGTTCAATACAACTTATTATCCTCAGATTGATGGTAAATCAGAGAAGGATATTTAGATATTAGAGAAAATGCTGAGAGCATGTGTATTGGACTTTGAAGAGTCTTGGAATGAATATTTGTCTCTAATAGAGTCCTCGTATAATGATATCTACCAGTTGACTATTGGAGTGGCACCTTATGAGATGCTGTATGGAAGGAGATGTAGATTTCCCATTCACTGGGATGAGATAGGTGAGAGGAAATATTTGGGTCCTGAGGTAGTTCAGAGGACCATTGAGGCTATTGGAAAGATTAGAGCTCGGATGCTCGCTTCTTAGAATAGACAGAAAAGTTATGTTGATTTGAAACGTAGGAACGTGGAGTTCCAAGTGGGAGACAATGTCTTCCTTATAATTTTCACCATGGAAGTGTGTGAAGGAATTTGAGAAAAAAGGCAAGTTGAGCCCTGGATTTGTAGGACTGTTTGGGATCCTAGAGAGGATCGATCATGTGGCCTACATATTGGACTTATCACTAACACTGTTTGTCCTATATAATGTATTTTATACTTCCATGTTGAGGAAACGTGTATTAGATGAGAATCAGGTGTTGAGTTATGAAGATCTGGAACTGAAGGCATATGAGGAACAACTAGTTAAGATTTTAACCAGAAGGACAATGTCCTGAGGAACAAAACCATACCTTTAGGTAAGGTATAATAGAGGAACAACAAGGTCGACAGAGCGACCTAGGAATTGGAATCAGATATGCGGGGTCTATATCCGGAGATATTCACATAAAATTTCGAGGACAAAATTCCTGTAAAAAGGGGATAGTTGTAACGTCCCAAATTACCTAATAAGGAGTAGGGCCTTGATTAGGGGGCCAGGATGACAAATTATGGAAATTATGTGATTATGTGATATATATATGTGTATCATTATATGATTATGTGAGTTATATTATCATATGACTTGATATACATGTGGGCCCATTTCTAATTAAAAGGGAAATTTTCGTAATTTGGACCGTTATGGGTATATTTGGCATATATGTGATATATGCGTGGGTCCACATCATTATGAGGATATATATTTGGGTTACTCGGCACGAGACGATCCTAGCGAGCAAAGTAGCGGTTTAGTCACAACGGGGTCAATTACCCGGCTCGAGGCGAGCCTAGGGGTAATTTGGTACTTTAGTACATTACTGGGATCGGGTAATGGGGAAATTATTTGGTAATTATTTGAGGATATTGGAAGTTATAGGAATTATGAGGCGTTGATTATGATTAATGAGGTTTGTGGCAAATGACAAAACTACCCTTGAAGGGCTATGGGGGAGAGATTTGGCCCTAAGGGCATTTAGGTCATTTGTGCCTAATTAGAGGGGTAAGCAATAGGTTTCATCAGCTGAGGGAAACTTCAAAAATAGAGTTTATTTAAAATAGAGCAGCTTCTCTTCCTTCTACGCGTTTCTCTCTTTCTCTCTAAGTTCTTTGGGTGGAGCCTTGGAGTTCTTGAAATTTTGGATGCTTTGGACTAGGAATTGATATAGCAGCAACATAAGGTTGTTCATAGCATCCAAGGTAATGATTTAAACCTTTCATTTCCCAAGTTTCTGATTTCTCTTGTGGTGTTCTTAAGTTTCAAAAACTCAAGTATTGATTTTAAGATTTTGGTAGGTTTTTCATCAAGTGAAAACTTGGGTTTTGTTGAGATTGGTGTATTGATTAGATTTTGGGGTTAAATTGTGAGTTTGGATGGTGTTTAGATGAGGTTTTGGTAATTGGAACTTGGGGGAAAGTGCAGGGGAAGAACCAGAAGGTTCTGGGCTATGACGATAGCACCCCAGCACTATTCTGGGCTCCCCAGTGCTAGGCAGGGGAAAAACAGGGGTGTCTCCCTGACTTGGATGGTGCCCCTGCACTGCTTTCAGCACCCCTGTGCTAGTCCAATTTCAGCACAACTTGTTTTTAGGGCTTGGGATGACTTTGGGGGCTTGGGGGATTATTCCACTACCCCGTTGGTTGGATTTGAAATCCCGAGAGCATGAGAGGTGTCCCGAAGTTTGTTTCTAAAGATTGAATCTTTTGAAATTATTATTTTATGGTTGTGACTAGGTTACCGCTAGGGATCGGGGCAGGATCATGCTCGAGGGTCGTCATATTTAATTGGTGCTTGGACCAAATGTAAGAAAACTGTACCCAGTATGTAATACATGCGATTATCGCTTGGCCTGGATGTTGAATATAGAATTGATCAGAGCTTGGGTCTCTATAAATGTGCATGATTATGATTATGCTTGTGATTCCCAAATTGTTAACCAGGAACATCGTTAGGGCTTTAACGCATGAGTATGTGCATGATTATGATTTTGCTTGTGATTGTTGATTAAGCATGTTGAATGCTTTATATCTAGATATTTGATATATGATATATGCTGGTCTCCATTATCTAATTGAGAAAAGCATTGAGTTATTAGTCAAGGGCAGCAATAGCGCATTGAGCGCTGGTCATTATGGTTATGCTTAACCAGAGTGCATCATACGCTTGGTCAATCTGTTGGTCGGGGAAAACTTAGCACTAGGTATGCTAGGCCAACTCTAATGCATAATATACAGAGGATAGGGAAATGGGCCTTGAGGTGACTTATTAGACCCATATCCTAGGTCTGGGCCCCATCATTGACTTATTAGTCAAGGAGCACATTAGCACGCTGAGTGGTGGCCGTAAACCATTGAATTATTAGTCAAGGATGACATTAGCACAATGAGTGTTGGTCGTAAATCATTGACTTATTAGTCTTTGATGACATTAGCATGTTGAGTACTGGTCGTAAAGCATTGCCTTATTAGTCAAGTACGTCATTAACACGTTAAGTGCTGGTCAAAAAGTGTTCACTTATGAGTTAAGGGCGGCAATAGCGCACTGACCACTGGTTGATATGGTTTAATTCAACCAGGAGCCCATCATACGCTTAAACGTTCTATTAGTTGAGGAAAACTAAAGAGTTAGGTACCCTGGGCTAATTCTAAGGCTGGTTATACAGAGGATAGGGCAAAGGGTCTCGGGGTGATTCATTAGTCGCATATCCTAGGGCGATGAGCCAGTATGAATTATTAATCATATGTTTGTGTGCTGGGCCCCAGTATGATTCCAGAATCATGTATTTTGGGCATTTGACCCCGATATGATTCATTGATGGTTATCTTGGGCTATTGGCTCATATGATGTTGTAGTAATTTATATGGATGGTATGCATGCATGAGTAGGGTTATTACTGCTAGGCATTCTTATTATGATCTGGTAACATGTTATTTATTCCTTATGTGCATGTTTAAGTTTTCTTCCTGGGCCTTGGCTCACAGGTCTATATGGTGTAGGTAAAGGGAAAAGAAAGCTGGATCATCCTTGAGTTGGAGAGCATAGGTGATGATGTGTACATATGCGGCTGTTCGACCACCATGGTAGAGGGTTTAATGAGGAACTAGGGTCTGTTGACCTATGAAATTGGCCAATGGTCGTATGTATAGTATACGACACCTTTCGAACGAAATTAATATAATATAGGACAGAGTACAAATATCTTAAATAAATACACAAAAATTTTATAGTGGTTCCGCCTTGTTTTGATGAACTGTAATAACCTAATCCACTTAGTCTTTGGTATTGAATCACTCGATAGACAATTACACGGATGAACTGAAGTATTCACTCATCACCAATTTTTCCAGAGTTTTTCCCCATAAAATATCTATCTCATAATCAATCCTAGAAAGATTCAAAAGTCCATTTTATGAAGCCCTGGGTCTTTTATTTGTAGTATTCAGGGGCTATTACATGATTAGTAATACTGGAGATCCTGGTTTGGTACATGATTATTGGGTAGTGGAGACACGTGTCCACCTCCCCATGGTTATGATATTGTGGGTCTTCTTGTTGTTTCTCTGGATCGTGGTTGACGATGCACGATTGAAAGCTTCAGGAAAACACTAAATCTTGGGTTGTCTATGAGACTTAGGTGCTAGGCTTTACAACCCTTTAGAGCTTGGGTGCTATGCCTGATGATCCTCTGGGTGCTAGGCCTACTTATCTTCTGGGTGCTAGGTCTGATGACCTTTTGGGTGCTAGGCCTGCTGATTTCAGCTTGAACGAGCATGAACTTCATCCAGCAAAGTGTAATTGGGAGTTTAGGCCGACCACCCATGTGGCTCTTGAGCATGTCAGGCCGACCACCCCTAAGGGCTAGGGCCAGGCCATCCACCCTTTGGGGGTTTAGGCCTGGTCGACTTCCATATAAGTCCTGGACCTATCTTTTTTGCTCATTGGTCCTTTTTCAATTCTATTTCATTTTCCCTTACTTGTGATGCCACATCATTTGCCACATCATCCCTTTATTTTTGAGGGACAACATTTGCCCCCCCCTCCCCCCCCCCCCCCCCCCCGAGTTTATCGTACTGTGTTCAACAATACGGTAAACTTGATTTGGCCCGAGAAACATATCGTAGCAGTACTCTAAAAGCAAAGTCCTTCGAGACATTACGTAGTACTTTTATCAACTATCGATAATTTTCTCAGCAAGTATTTTCTAGGATAATTGTAATTCCTAAAAATAATTATATTTTTCTAGGAGTTTTTATGTCCTAAAAATACAATATATTTTTCAAGGAGTTTTGGAGTCCTAAAAATATAATATATTTTTCAAGGAGTTTTTAAGTCTTAAAAATATAATATATTCTTCAAGGATATTAATTCCCCAAAATACAAATATTTTTCAAGGAATCTATATTCCTAAAAATATAAGATATTTTTCAAGGAATTTGAATTCCTAAAAATATGGTTAGCCCGGGAGGCTATAAGTAAAGACTCACTCATCACATTCTCAGACCAATGCGCCTATAATATAGGGTATTCTAAGCGTGATTATCAAATTCTTCATCAACTCTATATATCGTCAATTGGGTAAGTATTTTCTCCTCATCGTCACATCATTTAATTTAAATGTGCTTAGATTTAGTAGAAATACTTTGTTTCTTTGATAAATCTGTATGAATCTATTGCTTTGCTTTGCTTTGATTCAAAACAACTGACTTGTCCAAACCAAAAACTTGTTTATAATAAAAAATTTGCTTGATCATTGCCTCTTTCTGCGTGACGCTTTATAGTTTAGAGGCCAGTAGGCCGACCGCCATCAGATTCATTAGCCTGGGTGATTTCCAGGCTTGTAAAACCCTAACCTAGGCCGACCACTCTTAAGTTTCCTTAGTCTGGGCAACTTCCAGGCTTATAAAAATTAGGGTTGTGCGATTTCCAGGGCTTCACATTTAGGCATAGGCGATTTCCAGGTTTGTAAATTCCATCATGGGTCGACCACCCCTAGGGTTTCTCTTGGCTTGTGCGATTTCCATCATGATTCGAGCACCCCTAGCGCTTCTTTAGCATGGGTGATTTCCAAACTTGTCAAGTTCAGCATGGATTGAGCACCCCTAAGGCTTCCATCATAGGCCGACCACCCCTAGGAGTTCCATAATAGGCCAACCACCCCTAGGGCTTCCTTATCCTGGGCGATTTCCAAGCTTATAGATGATCATGAATATATATATACGCAAGTGCAAGTAATTGATTCAAGTAATATATATGATAAGTAGAGTATCGTTCCCACGAAGACTATCTTCCAAGTACCACTAATTGTTCTTTTAATTTCTAATTGGCAATCAAAATTTAGATGAATTTAATTTTAAAATTCTGGTAATTTGGTAATTTGAGTCCACATTTGTTTACAGGGGTATTCTGGTAATTTGGCCCGTTGAGGGTATAATTGAATACTTGTTTGTATGATAATGATATATTGTGAGACCACATTATAATGTGGATTGGTTCGAGTATTTCGACATGAGACGATCTTTGAACATGATTTATCGGTTTGGTCATAACAGGTTTGAGCTCGGGGCTCGGGGTGAGTCTCGGGGTGATATTAAAGGTTATAGCGTTACCGGGGATTTTAGGGTAACGGGTTATGAAATATTGGTGTTTGAGGATATTGAGATTAGCGGGAATTGGGAAGCGTTAATTATGATTAACGGGTTAGGCTAGAAGTACCAATTTTTCCCTTGGGTTGGTTTAAGAGGCTTTGGATGGTATAAGGGCATTTTGGTCATTTTAGGGGTGGATATACTTGTTTTAAATGGCTGAAGGCTGTAGAATAAAACAGAACAAAACAGAGGCACTCTTATCTTCCTTTCCCGTACGTCACCCTCTTCATTTCTCCTTTGAGGTTTTGAGCTTTAGGTGTGGATTCAAGCTAGGGAAAACATCAAGGCTGAGTTGGTAGACTTGGTTCTGCTTGTAAGGGAGGTTCAAACAGGTTTTAAGGTAAGTTTTGATCATTTAACTTAAGCTATGCTCTGTTTTCGTTTTAACTTTTCAGTCATGGGTTTTGTTGTGGAAAGTGTGAATCCAAGGGGGTTTTGGTGTTAGTTTGATTGGGGTTTGGTGTGAGTGAGATAAGGATATTGTTTGGGGGTTCAATTACATGTTTGGAAGAGGTTTAGAGAGGGTTTGAAGGTCTGGTTTGAGAGGGGAAACGCAGGGTTGAAAATCTGGTTCGTGCGTGAGGCTTAGGCTGAACTGGGCTGGGTGCCGCGGCACAGCTTTTGCGTGCCGCAGCCCATGCACGTCTGGCAGATGGGGGCCCCTTTGTTTGGGGGCGTGTCGCGACACGGCTTTTGGGGGCCGCGGCCCTTAAGGCCAAATTTGCTAAAAAGTGGTTTTTAGCTTAGGGATTCAAACCATAGGCCTCGGGGTTGGACCTAGTACCCGGTTGGGTAGTATTTGAGGTCTCAAGGGCTGGGATTTGGTTTGGGAACCCTCAGTTATCATTTTTATTGATGAATCCTATATTTTGGTTATGACCAGGTGACCGTCGAAGAATTTAAAGGTTGATCGTTCTCAGGGGTCGTTCAAATAATTATTCTCACTCGAACCAGAGGTAAGAAAACGGTGTTTGAGTACAGTTGCACCCTGTATAGGTATATGACATGCGTGGTTTGATACTTGAGGCATGTTGGTTGATATATGTGGACATGGATTGCATATTAAATGCTGTTGAACGTTGTTTACTTGTTTGAGACATTGACTAGTCAGGGACCGACTCTAAAGTCGAGAATCATGCATTGAATGGCTCTATAGCATTAATGCCAGACCAACCCTAGGGTCGAGGGACTTATAAGCGCTTGCCTGGCCTACAACCAAATGAATATAGCCAAGGTATATGACCCCGGTGACTGTTTGTCACATGGCTAAGGGACGTTGTCCATAGTTTCGACTCCAGAGTCGTGAGGAAGGTTATGTTGGTGACTAATCACCATACACCTGTCCTAAACAACTTAAGAATGATTCACTTCTCAGTTAAGCCCTGGTGACCCTATCGTCACATGGCTAGAGGGAGCGAGGCTCATGTTTGTGACTTTTGGCTATTGTCACCTATTTGTTGGACTGATAGTCCTGAATGGTTATTATGATCGTTGTTGATATTATATCATGCTTTATTGTGTTTTCTTTCTGGGCCTTGGCTCATGGGTGCTATGTGGTGCAGGTAAAGGGAAGGAAAAGCTTGGCCAACCCTGAGTGGAGAGCTTGGGCGATATGATGTACATACAGGGCCGCTTGACCGCCACGGTCAAGGAGTTCTCAGAGGGACTAGGAGTTTACCCTATTTTTGCCGCTTAGGCCGGCGGGGATTGTATATTTGGAACTGTAGCAACTCTTTTGTAACATGAAGTACTTGTAAACATTTTAAAAAGGCTCATGAGCAGTTTATTTACTTAATGAAAAGTACCCTTTCCTTTTTACTGGTTTTTCCACCTTAACCTGTTAATAACACTTAGATCACGTTTTTAACCAAAGGACTCGGGTAGCGGGTCAAATTTCCGGTTCACCGTTCACCGTAACTATTCTGGGGTAACCAGGGCATTACAAACAACTTTAGGTTGAGATTGGTGAGCTCAAAGCAAAACTATTTAAGGCCGAAGTTAAAGCCAAGGACGAAAAGGCAGCGTCATCATCAGCCATGGAGGAGATGCTATACCATTGCTGGGCTTTCAACCAGGATGGGAACTTCTCTTTTGTGGAACCCGGGTTGTGGGATCCGTACCTAGCTAAATTCAAGGCTCGGTTCTTGCAAGAATCCCAGAGATTGGTGAGGCATCCAGAGTGGCGGAGGGAGATGGGGAGGAGGTCACTTTTGCTGGGCGAGCTGACGGGGCCCAATGATTTTATTTATGATTTTCTTTGTAATTGTCCAACAGTCTTTTGGTATTAAACAATTGCCTTCGGGCTTTGCTCGAGGTTATTTCTCCTCGATGTAATATAGTTGTGTGTTTTATTTCAATACATATCTAACTTTTGTTCAATTTGTCTTTCCTTTATTATCTTCTCATGCTTATGAATCCTTAGACTCTTGTACATTCGAGATTTTAGGAATCGACTTTTGGATCGAAATAGATTTTATCTAACTTGGTTATATCCAAGTTTTTGTTTGCTTATTTGTATCATACCTGTTAAGAATCAGGCCTTAAACCTAGTTATATCCAGGGTTTTTAATGATTTAAACTTAGTTCGTGCTAGGTTTATTGACAACTTGAGCTTTAAAAGGCCCTTGAATAATCAATTTTCCCAAATTTATAAGTTTTTGACCTAGTTATATCCAGGGTTTCAGATGATTTAAACTTAGTTTGCACTAGGTTTATTGAAAACTCGAGCTTTGAAAAGCATGTGAATAATAAATTTTTCCAAGGTTCTAAGTTTTAAATCTTATCCGAGTAGGCTTAATTTTGCCAACCTCGGTTATGTGCCCCCCAAGTAACCAAAATGTATAAACTTTCTTGGTTGCTTTTACAAATATGAGAACACGAGCTTGCAATAATAAGACTAAGAAATGGTTATCTAACAATCCATCTATTATTTAATCGGAATGGCTGTTATAAATAAGCCTTACATTAATGGTGGCACTATTGATAATACTTTTTCAAGTGTGGAGAATTCTAGGTCCGTGGGACTATTTCTCCATTCAGTCGAGTTATCTTGAATGTTCCCTCGCGAGAGACCTCTACAATCTGGTATGGTCCTTCCCAGTTTGGGCCTAACATATCATCCTTAGGGTCTTTATTCGCTAAAAAGACCCTTCGGAGAACCAGGTCACCTAATCCCAGTCTACGACCCTTGAATTTTGAATTGAAATAGCGAGTGATCTTTTGTTGATAATGGGCGAGCTGCAATTGCAATTCCTCTCGTTTTCTTCGATCAAATTGAGAGATGCGTTAAGTAGTCCTTTATTCTGTTCTTGATCAAACGTCCTTTGCATGTGAGTAGTTACCATTGCTTCAATTAGAAGCATGGCCTCGCTTCTGAAAGTTAGGGAAAAAGGAGTATTGTAATGACCCAAATTTGCTAATAAGGCTTAGGGCCTTGATTAGCATGCCTGGAATAAGTGAATTATTGTTATAATATGTGAATTTGTGTGAATATGTGATTAGTGATGCATGTTTAGGTGAATTAAATATGTATGTGGGCCCTGTTTGATTATTAGGGGCATATTTGCAATTTTAGCCCGCTGAGGGCATAAATGTGATAATTGTGATATATCTGTGTTGCACGATCCGAGACAGTCCTAGGGAGCAGTTAGCTGGAAAGTCACAACGGGGTCGAAAATCTGACTCAGGGTGAGTCGAGGGGCATTTCGGGTATTAGACATTTTATGGGGTTATCGGGTTATGGAAATAAATATTTGAAGATATATTTGAGGTTAGAATGTTTAGAATAGAATATTGGGGAAATTTACCATTTTTCCCTCGGGGAGGTTTTCGGTACCCCGAGCCTTGAGGTAACCTTAGGAACTTGAGTTAAGTAAAACAAAACCAAAAGAAGCCTTTAGAAAAAGAAAAAAAAAAGAAACCGACCCTCCCTTTTGAACTCTCTCTCTTTCTCTTGGAGTTTCATCCTTTGGAAGCTTGGGGAAACCTTGGTGAATTTAATCAAAGACGAAGGAATTTCAGCTAGGATTTTGGGAGCTAGAGGCTTGGAGCTTAGAGGACTGACTTGGGAATTCACTTCAGCTTAAGGTAAGCTTTAATCTCAGTGAATTGTATTGAGTAGCTGCTGGTTTTTCTTAGAGTTTGCATGTGTGTTGGGCGAAGGATTATTCTTGAGAATTGATGAGGTTTAGGGCTAGTTCTTTGTTAGGTTTTTTTGCTGAATCTATAGTATAACCTCTGTTATGATTAGTTTGGATTGTTGGCTTGATTTTGGGGTTAATTGGATTGGTTTTTGAGGTGAAAATGGTGAGTTTTTCTGGGCTCGAGGGATCGGGCTGCGGCGCCCTTCTGGAAGGGTCACGACGCATGTAGGCTGATTTGAGGCAGGGCCTCGGGTTGAGAAGGGGGCCGCGACATGAGTTCCTAGGGCTGCGATGCTTAGTGCATTTTTGGGTTCTAGAGAAGTTTTAGGCTCGGCAATTCAATAGTTAAGGCCCAGGATCGATTTTATCACTCGAATTGATAGAATTCAATGTTCCAGAGACTAGAATTATGAACCAAAGCTATTCAATGGATTAGAACTTGATGGGTGGAAATTGTTAATGCGTTGTGACTAGGGGACTGTGCTTGGGACATCGGTGCTTGGAAAGCTTGGGACACAGGTAAGAAAACTACTGTTCCCATAGAGCTTAAGTTGCAGGGCACGACCCTTAATGATTGAGTTACATGGCGTAGCCCTTTGATTGAATTTATATGTGTTTAAGTATCTGTTTAGTTATGTTATGTCTACATAAAAATGAATAAATGGCAAGGGGCCGGGGTTGCGTTTAGCACGCGGGGTGCGAGTTGCCAGGGCGAGACACCAAAGGATATCCTCACGGCGTGGACCGCGAACCCAGAGCCTGGTAAAGCGCTTGGGACGGCATGGCCGTATGTCTATAGCCTGATGATGGCTTGTTTATATGTTAAGTACTTGATATGCATATATTATTTGCTTGTGAGGGTTTTCTTGCTGGGCTTCGGCTCACGGGTGCTCTATGGTGCAGGTAAAGGCAAGGGGAAAGTCGACCAACCTTGAGTATGGTGAACGTGATGAGCGGCGCGTACATGTCTAGTCTGCCTAGCTGCCACGGCCATGGGTATTTTGGGGGATGATTGTACTAAACTTAAATTTTGTCGTTAGCCGACTCTGGTTATATTTTTGAATTGTAAATATTTCTAGACAATATTTTTGGGATCCCAAATGTTAAACACTTTACAATTTTCAATGAATGTTTATTTTCAAATTTTATGACTCTAATTATGGTTTAATTACACTTTGTCTTAAAAACCTTGATTAGCGAGTTAATTGCACGTTTTAAACTCACTTAGTAACGACTCTAAGGTATTAAGGCCTTACAAGTATGCCCCGTGGAGGTCTTGTGAGAAGTTCGGTAGGCTCAAATTACTTGCGGGAGCAGTTCGGGCAATAGTCCTTTGGCTTTGTCTAACCTCTTCTTCAGGCTTGCATTAAGGGTTTTGTTTACCGCCTGGACCTACTCGTTGGCTTGTGGGTATGCTACCGACGAGAAACTCTTCGTGATGCCATATTTTTCACAGAAATCCATGAAAAGATCACTGTCGTATTGTGTCCCATTTTCTGACACTATTTTCTCAGGAAGTCCAAATCGACATATAATACTCTTCACCACGAAGTCCAGTACTCTTTCTTTTTGATGTGATGGTTGCTAGAGGCTCGGCTTCTACCCACTTCGTGAAGTAATCGATCGCCACCGCTTTATATCAAACTCCTCCCTTTCCCATAGGTAGGGAACCTATTAGATCGATTCCCAATGTTGAAAATGGCCACGGGGATGAGATCATCATTAGCTCGATTGGAGCAGCTCAGACAACTATGGAAAAATGTTGGCATTTGTTGCACTTCTGAACATACAAGATCGAGTCTTTCGTTAAAGTGGGCCAAAAATTGCCTTGTCTCAGTATCTTCAATGCCAGGTTTTGCCCCCCAGCATGATCCCCACAAAAGCCTTCGTGTATTTCTTGTAAAATGGTTTTGGCTTCCTCGGGCAGAACGCATCGCAGGAGAGGTAAAGAATAACCACGCCGATATAAGGTTCCATCTACTATTACGTACAACAGATCTTGAAAGAGTATTTTTCTCATGTCTTTTCTGTCATCAGGTAACTTTCCATTTGTGAGGTATTCCATTATAGGAGTCATCCAGGTCGGTTTTATGTCAATCATTCCGACTTCCACCATTTCTTCCATCACACTCGGGCTCTCCACAAACTCCACTGGCACTACATTTAATGTATTAGCCTCTTTTATGGTAGCATGTCATGCCAAAGCATCAGCGTTAGAGTTTTGCTCACGAGGTATTTGTTCAATAGAGCTGTACTCAAATTCAAACAATTCTCCCTTTACCTTAGCCAGGTAGGATGCCATATTTGTACCTCGAGCTTGATACTCACCCAATACTTGATTGACCATGAGTTGGGAATCGCTATAGCATTTGATGGATTTCGCCTTGAGCTCTCTCACCACCCTCAGCCCTACCAGTAACGCCTCATATTTTGCTTCGTTGTTGGACGCCTCAAATCTGAATCTTAGAGTTTTATGAAACCGATGCCCTTCTGGTGAGATTAAGATGATCCTAGCTCCTGATCTGTTCTCGTTTGATGATTTGTCAAGGAAGACTTTCCATAATTCTTTCATCGACTTCCTCAAGAGCACTTCTTGAAAACTAGTGCATTCAACCATAAAGTCAGCAAGGGCCTGATTCTTGATTGAGGTTCATGGCATGTACAATATCTCAAACTAGCTAAGTTCGATGGCCCATTTTAAGAGACGTCCTACGTTTCGAGCTTTTGTAAAAACTGCCTTAAAGGTTGGTCGGTTAAGACGTTGATTGAATGGGACTAGAAATACGGCTGGAGCTTTCTGGAAGCCAAAATTAGACAGAATGCCAGCTTGTCTATCAGTGGATATCGTGACTCGGCTCTGAGAAGTCTCTTGCTTACATAATATACTAGTTTCTGAGTAGGGTCTTCTTCTCGAACTAACACGACACTGATTGCTTTCTCTATCACAACCAAATAAAGGAATAGATAATATCCAAACTTAGGTTTAGATAATATTGGGGACTCGGCCAGGTACGTTTTTAGGTCATGGAATGCTTGTTCGCACTCCTCGGTCCACTCAAATTTCTTATTTCCTCTGAGCAAGTTGTATAATGGGAGACACTTGTTAGTGGATTTTGAAATGAATCGATTCAAAGCCGCCACCCTTCCAGTTAGGCTTTGAACTTCTTTACGTGACCTGGGTGAGGGCATTTCTAACAACGATATGATTTTCTCAGGATTTGCCTCTATTCCCCTTGTGTTGACTATGAACCCTGGGAATTTTTGCAGATGCCACTCCAAAGGTACATTTCTGAGAATTCAGCTTCATTTCTTACTTCCTTAATATTCCAAAACATTCTTCTAGATTGGACACATGGTTATTGGCAACTTTTATTTGATAAGCATTTCATCGACATACACCTCCATATTTCTCTCGATCTGGCTAGCGAACATTTTGTTGACCAAGCGTTGATATGTAGCCCCGACATTCTTTAGCCCGAAGGGCATAACTTTATAACAGTATACATTATGTTCAGTCATGAAGCTAGTATGTTCCTGGTCCACATGATTAATCGTGATCTAGTTATATCCAGAATACATGTCAATGAAGGACATGAGCTCATGACCTGCCGTGGCATCTACCAACTGGTCAATCCTTGGTAGCGAGAAACAATCCTTGGGACAAACTTTATTTAGATTGGAGAAGTCGATACGGGTCCTCCACTTCCCGTTTGGCTTCGGGACCAGCATGGGATTGGCGACCCAAATCGGGTATCTTGCCTCTCAGATAAACCCGCATTTTAATAATCGAGCTACTTCCTCCTCAAGGGCTTCAGCTCAAACCGTTCCCAAATGTCTCCGTTTTTGGGATTTTGTAGGCACATTCTTGTCCAAATTTAAGCCGTGCATGATTACACTCGGACTTATTCCCACCATGTCTTCATGCAACCAAGCGAAGACGTCCACGTTTTCCTATAAGAAATCAACCAGCTCCTTCTTCCTTTTATCGTCATGGTTCTTTCAAATCTTTATAACTATTGAAGCATCTTTGGGGTCTATGTTTACTTCCTCAAGCCCTTCTATGGCTTGGAGATCTAATCTGTCTTCGCCTACCCGTGGGTCAATGTCGTCGCATTAGGCAACCTCACTATCCCCTTTTTGCTGAGGTTCTTCCACCCCGTGAGTAACTTCTACTTCCTGGGACTCCTCACCTCCGTCATTTATGACCATCACTTATTGCCTATGTTGTGATTTTCCCTTCATAGAAATGTTATAGCATTCCCTGGCAGCGAGTTGATCACCTCTGACGGTGCATATTCTTGCAGCTGAGGGGAATTTCATTGCTAGGTGGTGGATAGAGGTTATGGCTTCAAATGCCATCAGAGTAGGTCGGCCAAAAATCACTTTGGCTGGATAATCAATTACCACGAACTCAAGCAGCTTGGAAACAGTTCGTGACTCTTCTCCTAATGTCACCACCAATTCGATAGTCCCGATGGCTACCGAACCCTCACCAGAAAATTCGTATAGAGTCATGGGGATCGCCTTCAATTATGTTAAGGATAATCCCATTTTTTCCAGGGTGGACCTGAAAAGTAGATTCATAGAACCTCCGTTATCCACTAGTGTTCTTTGGACCCTTCGGTTGGCGAGCTGAATGGTTACCACCAGCGGTTTGTTATGTGGGAATTGGACGTGGCTAGCATCCTCTTCTATGAAAATGATTGGTAGCTTTTCCAATCGCATATGTTTCGATAACCGTTGTTCTGGGGCAAACTCCACCCCGTTATGGGACTTCAGTTCGTTAATGTACCTCTTTTTGGCCTCGCTGCTCGTGTCTGCCAAATGAGGTCCACCCGAAATGGTGGTTATATCTCCCTCTACTATCGGAGGAGGGTCAACCTGATTTGCTTGAGCTCTAAGTTGGCTAGTCGGAGCATCTAGAATAGGTAGCAGGGTCTGACCAACGAGCTAACTCAGATTCACCTGATTTTAGGCGTACTGGGCCAAAGGTCCCACCCTAACGATGGTTTCAATCTCATCCTTCAGCTGCCGAAAATCATCAGTGTTATGACCGATGACGTTGCGGAACCAATAGAACTTTGAGGGATCCCTCTTCGCCCTCTGGTTCTTCAATGGTTCTGGCTTCTTCCATGGAAGGAGACCAGAATTGGCCAGAATAATGTGTATCCGTTAGGTCGGTATACATGGCATAGATAGGCTTGACCATTCCCTTTTCGGTTAAGCTCTGGTCGAGTTCCCCATTCCCGCTCTGGTCGGGTTCACCATTCCCTTTTCTTTTGTTATTCCCCCCTTGGTTATTCTGGGTAACGGTGTGGGCCGTAATTGCCGCATCTGTTGCCGCTCCAATGGATTGGATAGGGGTCTGGCTGGTTCCTGCAACAGAAGCTCGTGCCTCCTTGAGATTTATCCACTCTTGAGCTTGAGCTAAGAATTCATCGACACTCTGAACTCCTCCTTTTCTTTGGAGTTCCTTCCATAGGTCACCGCCAACGAGGATTCCCGTCTTCATTGCCATGAGTTTGGAGCTTTCATCAACATCCCTAGCTCGTGCAACAACATTGGAAAATCTACTCAGATCTGCCTTCAATGTTTCTCCAGGTTGCTGCTTTACGTTGGCCAATGAATTAGCCTCAACTCGAGCTTCCAGTGAAGCTCGGAATGCTTTTTTGAACTCGGAGGAAAACGTCTTCCAAGAGCTTATGGTATGTTTCTTGTATTGCTTAAACAACTACCTAGCTGGCCCAACCAGAGTTCCAGGGAACAAAATACACCTTAGGTTGAGCCCGACATTGTGGGCTATCATCATGGTGTTGAACATTCTGACGTGATCTGATGGATCTCCATCTCCATCAAACTTCGACAAGTGTGGCATCCTGAAACTCACAGGATATGTCGTCACCGCAATATTTGGAGCAAAAGGCTCAAGCTCTTCGTTTGAGTCGCAATCGTCTTTTTCCTTCTCAGACAAGAATTTATTCATTTGCTCTTCCATCAGAGCTAGTCTCTCGAGGGTTCGGTCCCTAGTTCCTAGGTTAGCTGGGAGCTGTTCAACAACTCCCATCCTATCATGCGCGTTTGACGCGTTATTGTCCCTCCATGTTTGAGCTTGGTTTTGCAGGGAATTCTCGTTATTACATACTATGGACGAACCTCCCTCTTGCCGAGTATAGCTAATATCTCCATCCCCAACTAGATACCTTCTTTGCGAGTTCAGACGATCGCACAAATCGGGTTGTGGATCATACCGAAGGCTCTGTGCTGAACTCAAATTATTCCGTAGGTCACTTTTGAACTTGTTTCTATGATGGATTTCAATCCAGTAACTCCCATTTGAAAAGCTTACAGCTCACGGCTGGGACCAAGGACTTGGATTCTCGACACGTGTTCATGGGACGTAAGTATTGACCGATGGGGGAGGATTTCTCCTACTGTCTCCATGAACTGGAATATCCCGTTGAGGACGAGGTGGTGTTGGATCTCTTATAGGTGATGGGGGATGCCTTATTAGAGAGGCTATCCTTATTCCATCAGGACGGAGTAAATTAGCCCACCTCTGTTCTACTCCAATCTCTCTAGTTCTTTGTGCCTGGTGATCTCATCGCGGTGTAGGAGGATTTGTTGGATCATTTTGTCTTCGTGAGCCTGTTCCAGCCCCTCCTCATGGATTGTCATGGGAATTCTTGGGGACCTGTAAAGAAGGCACCGAACTTGGGGTTGCAGTCCTAACCGACTGACTGACTTGCTAACGACTCCTATGATGGTTGCTAGGTCGAGTATTCCAGTAATCTTGCCCCGCAGGTACAGAACTTGGAGTGGTGGTTCTGACTGATCGACTTGGTTCAGATCGATTATTCCTATGGACTTATGAGACCAACTATGCCTCTTTCCGACATTAACGTCGGTTGCAAGAGGGGGTAACTGAGCCGAAACCTCCTCAATCTGCTTGTTTGCCCTAGCAAGATGGCTCCTCAATTGCATGTTCTCCATCTCAACGCAGTTAGGTAGTCTGGGTTTGGGTTTGGCGGTAATGATGCCGAGCTCTTAGTGGCACCTTGAATAGCCGATTGTTTTCCCAGATGTTCCTGAATCTTAGGGCCACTTTCGTCCGGAATAGCAGTACGATGGGCCTTCTACCCACCAAGATGTTCTGTCTCATTATCATGCATTGAGCGAGTGAGTACCATGATGGAAATGAACTGGGATTTTTGTGAAGCGCTAATTTGCTCTCAATGAAAGCACCAAACTGTTGACATGGTTTTTCACCAACAGTGTATTGAGAATTAATAAGGGCAGATTAGTGCTTAATGGTAAACCGTAATGAAAATATCAAGAAAGAACACATAACTTTTACGTGGTTCAATGGTTAAAATCCACCTAGTCTAAGAGTCACTATTATTACTTTTTCTCTCAATATTTTGGCAGAGTTTCGGTATTAGAGAATAATTCCCCCCTTCCTGTCCAACATTCTCAGTATTTATAAGGGAATTCCGTGGACAGGTTTGGGTAACCGCGTGAGTCAATCACTCATTTACATAATGTCAATATTCAATACAAATATTTCCCATTTATATGAGGATATGATTTGATAACAGAATAAATATGTTCATGCTATCTCGGATAATAAATATGACAGCCTGGTCATAAATAAATGTATAAACATATCTCCAGTCTCTAGGGATCCAAGAATATGCATTATAGTTGAATCCTCACGAGCTAGATATGTCCTCAAAACTCGTGCTTCGATAGTTATCTGATTCTGAGCTCGTGCTTAACAACCATTGTGTTCTTAGTTCACGATAAACTCAGGACGACTAACACCATGTCTGATATTTATGAATCTCGAGATGTCCACATGGATAATAAACATATATTGTACTTGGTTTTTTTTTCCATGTATTTATCTGCTAGCTGTACCCGAGCTGAGTAAATGAACTTGTGCTAAAAATAGGACACAACACATCATCATTAAATTAGATAGAATTCCAAGTGACTACATTAAACCCTAGATAAATTTTTTTAGTTCATATAAGATGTGACTAAATCAACAAAATAATAATTGAAAAACATAAGATTCACTGTAACGCCCCAACTCCAGGGACCGCTACAGTGCATGTTGCAAACAGTGCTAAACTCGCTAATCGAGTCGTTTGGCCATAAACGTGTAACTAAGTATGATTAGCGGTTTAGGGATTAAAAACTTTAGTTAAGATATAACGTTTCACTAAAACGTTTACTGTATACATTGGGATCCCAAAAATATAATTTCAAAGTCTATTACAAGAAAATATTTACAATAGGCCGTTCTAAGAAGCAAAATAGGGTTTATCCCTAGTTCCTCTTTCAAACCTCGCCCAAGTATTGGTCGAGCAGCTGCATATGTACACATCATCACCTAAGCTCTCCAACACAAGGATGGTCCAGCTTCCTTTTGCCTTTACCTGCACCACAAAGCACCCGTGAGTCGAAGCCCAGCAAGAAAACTCATATGCTCATGAACAATCATATCATGATATCAAATCATATCTGGCATGCCTAGCAAACATAGCTTTATTCAAGCATGCAAATGAATTCAAACAATGATGGGGTATCCAGGATAAGAAATCCTACCCTTCTGATTGGATGACTATCAAGTCAATCCTAATCAGATGAGTGTCTCAACACTTGAGGTTCTGGTAAACCATGTTGAGTGACTGACAAGCACGTCACTGTGGGGCTGGTGCCCATAGCCATGCATATGATGATCATACAAAGGTCATAGCTCTGATCAGATGAGTGAATATCACTTGTGGTTCTGGTAAACCATACTGAGTGACTGACAAACAAGTCACTAGGGCCTCAGTACCCATAGCCGTGTAACGACACCGTTACCTGGGCTTTCCTGCAATGGCTCTTATCAGATGAGTGACTAACAAGCACGTCACTTTGGGGCCGGTGCCCATAGCCATGTGACCTAACAGTCACGGGGCTCGCTGGCCCTGGCTCTAAATGGCTAGCCCTTGGCTAGACAAGTGCTTTTAATATTCATTGAACTTGAGGTCGATCCGGCATTAATGCTCTTTGAGTCATCCAATGCAGAAAGTCGATTAGATCTAATCTTTGTTGGCTTGCGTGGAACATGCTAAGGCCGTCGTAACTAGTGAGTCAGCACAATGTGACCAGTGCTCAGTACCACTGCCGAACCTGACTAGTGAGTCACAGCTTCACAGTTGATACTGACACCTTTGCCAATTCTGACTAGTTATTCAGAGCCATGCACAAGTAAACAATGCTATCAATATGTATCACATGTCATTTATCCAAGAGTAGAACATTCAGCATGCTTACCTAACAGTTGCGAGCATAATAATGATCATGCACAAACACAGAGACTCAAGCTTTGGCCAATCCCATATTTATCATTCATGGCATGCCCTAATCACATGTTTCTCGTGCATCACATGCATCACATTTAACCATCCAGCATGCTTCAATAATAATCATATGCAAATGGGAAAAATTTCCAAGCATTCATTATGCTATCAATGTTTTCATTTAGACATGCATCAAGCATAACCATGCACGTCACATATGGGGTGCAGCTTTCTTACCTTCGGTCCACGCACAGGTTACCAACAAATGAGCCACAAGCACGATCCCGATTCCAAGCCTCTAGTGATAACCTAGTCACAACCACAAATGGTGATCCAATGAGTTCAAGTCCTAAAACCAATCCTTGAACTAAAACTTAGCCTCCAAGACATCAATCCTCACTAATCCGGGTAGTAGGAATGATCCCAAGGCCTAAAACAATGTTCCCGGGTTCAAAACACACAAACGGGCTCAAAAGCCTGCCTAAGACGCGGCCCTGGAACCTTGAGCCGCGGTCCCCAGCACAACCTGAAGCAAGGGCCGCGGCGCCCAAGAACAGGGTCGCAGCCTAACTTCGGGGCAGCCATTTTCCTTTTCTTTTAACCTTTTAAAACCTCCCAAAAACGTGTCTAAACATTCCCAAATCATCAAATCAAAGTTCCCAAACTCCCCAATGATCCAAAACTTGAGGCTCAAACAAACTAAAATCTTAACGATTCACAAAATCCAATTCAAGCTTAAAAACTTTTAAAAACTTAAAACTTAAACTTGAATTACCTCCGATTGAGTTGTTTCCAACTAAATCCTCTGGCTAATAAGCTTCTAATTCTCCTTAGGATTGCTATGCCTCGATCCTCGCTTGATTCCGAGTCCTAGAACTCAAGTTATCTTTGAAAACGCGATCGGGAGACGAAAATGGAACTTTTAGGGAGAGAGAATGTACAGAACGTTCTTTTTATTTTCTTAAAAGGTTACTTCAAGCTTAAGTAGCTTCCAATAAAACCTAATGCTCGGGGTCCCGAAAACACCCCTGGGGGCATCATAGTAAAAACTTCCAGAATTTCCCCCTGATCTTACTAACTCTCAATTTATCACCAAATATTAATTCCCATTACCCAATAACCCGATAATGCTCTAAATACCCCTTGACTTACTCCAAGTCAAGCTTAAATCCCATTGGGACTTTCCACTAGCTTACCTCCTAGGATCATCTTGTGCTGGGTAACACTGGCGTAACCAAATAATAACAAAGCACCACGCCCATTTCACATATATGCCAAAAATGCCCGAAATGGCCAAAATATGAAAATCATCCAATTAATCACAAATGGGTTCACATGCATATTTAATACACCTAAACAAGCATATTATCATTAAATAGAATAATAAAGCAATTATGGCCCTCCTGGCCTCCTAATCAAGGTCCTAAACCTTATTAGGAAATTTGGGGCATTACAACTATCCCCTCCTTACAGAAATTTCGTCCTCGAAATATATCAGAATCGTCGGAATATCAATTCCACACAACTGATTCCAGTTTCCTAGGTCGTTCCCTCGACCTCGCTATTTTTGCAACATACCTTAAATCAAGGTATACTTTGTTCCTCAGAACCTTATTCTTCTGTTACAATCCAAACTGGCTATTCGTTATATGATAACTTAACTTTAGTTCCCAGATTCTCATAACTCAACTCATGAGTTCTTTAACCCATGTCCACTGCATGGAAATACATAACACCATGTACAACCATCAGAGCCAAAGCTATGGCCCAACAAAAGGTAATCTGACCAGTCCTATCCAGGACTCAAACTGTCATACTAATTTAGTCTCAACTTGCCTTTACTCATCACCCCTTTCCATGGTGATTCTTTAGGAAGACATAACTTCCTACCTGGAACTCCATGTTCTTGTTTTTCAATTCAGTAGCACTTTTCTACTTACTCTGAGAAGTGAGCATCTAAGCTCCCACCTCTAATAATCTCAATGGTCCCCTAAACCATCTCATGATCCAGATATAACATCTCACCCATCTCATTCCAATGAAAGGGCGACGAACATGTTCTACCATACCTTATCCCATAAGGTACCTTTCCAACTCTGGACAATTCTCCCTCTGATTATGATCAGCCTGAGAACAATGAACTGTTGTAAATTCCATCTGTATATTCATCGCCTTCCCCTCACCCTTCCATAACCTGGAAGTAACAATAAAGTCTTCATCTGATAAGATAGACCTTTAATTTTCAAGAAGGCACACTATCTCTTTCTCATAGAGATCTGAATACTAGTCCACCGTGTTACTCATTGTAACGACCCGGATTTTCAAGACTCAATAATGCGGAAATATAAATGTTTTCATTTAACAAAATGTCTCAAAAACCCATAGAAAAAAAACTTTTTTAAAAGTCGTATGGCCATACTTAACATTTAGTTACAAACATGTTTTATAAAGAGTAGAGTGAGCCTAGTTTAGGAAAATTACACAACATTTCCAAAAATAAAACGGCTTCCCAAAAGGTCGGTCCACATGTACATTTGCAAGGAAGACTCCAGCGCTCACTGCTCTGCCTTGCCCTTGTTCTTACCTACAACATGAAACAACTAGGTAAGCGAAAACGCTTAGTAAGATCAACTTTCAAACAAAGCATGTAGATAATTAGGGTTTCGGACCCATCCGGACCCCACACAATCAATTTCAAGAACGCTAAAGCGTCCTGGCAAACTTATGGTCATGCCTGATAACCAAGGATAAATTAATTCATAACTAGATAAAAATCCTGCACTCAGAAAAATCCCAGAACAAGCAGATATATTATATCACAACTATATCTTATCAACAATTATATCCCTGCACTCAGAAAATCCCAGAGCAAGCAGATATATTATATCACAACTATATTTTATCAATAAATATATCCCTGCACTCATAAAATCCCAGAGCAAGCAGATATATTATATCACAACATAATTCGAGACCAACACTCGACAATTTCCAACAATTCATGCGTAACGCGCCCTCCAACATAATTGCTAATCTGTAAAAGAGAACCGAGTCTCCACACTAAGATATAGCCAATAAATATTCTCATCAAGGGTAACTATCATGTTACTTAGGGCATCGCTACATATTCAAGAGTGTAATCCAATTTACACGGTTTTACGGAGTCTTCTATGTTAATCAGTGGTGCTGGTGAGCAGTTGCCCCTAGGGTGTTCAGCCTCACTCAATCTTGGCAACCCCTAGTATCTCTAGGCACTCTCACTGAATGGCCAATATTCACGGCTGCTATCCGGGAATAACTTATTAGAGCACTTGCTCGGTTTCTAACCGTCCAATGATTAAGTAAGCATGAGGGCCCCTACGTCCCATTTATCTTGGCGCCCCTAGGTTTAACCAGCTTATCCTCATCTCATGACCACTCGTCGCGGTAATGAACCGGACATAAATAAAATCAAGCAGTGTGACGGGGATCAACCGTCTAGGATATGACAGACTTCTACCGTTCATATTTTCTAAATCAGCACTCACTAGACTAACGTCTCTAAGCAACTTTCTATGACAGCCTATATATGTGCATGTATCCCTATACTAACATACAAGACAATAATCATTTCATGTTGCAGCCATACAATATAAGTTGACTTACTTGGAGTCCTTAGCGCTCAGCAGGTTTTCACCCTCCAACGTTCAGTCCAGTTACGCTTAGCCAATACTGTAGTTATCCATACAGTACACTCGGATTAATTATGGCACTAATAATTCATTATTATTATTTTGGGCAATTTGGTCATTTTAATAAAAGTCATTTGTAAGGATTTATAATCCTTATTTGGTTTTAAACCTATTAAGGAAAGTCATACAAAATATTCGAGACTAAACCCTAAGTCTCGGGGAGACCTATCCTAAGGTCTCGATACCTAGGCTCCGGTATCACAATGGTATTTCCCCACAACCCGCTAAAAATCTTATTCTTTCAAGGTATCACTATTAACCCGCACTTTCGACTAGTCGGTTAAAATATGTAAGATTTTAGCCGGTATTATATCCAGAAAATACAAATAAATTCCTTAATTATTTTTAAAGAAAATAAACTCTTTAAATTTTCATTTTATTTTTCTTAAGGTTTTAATATCTAAAAACCGTTTTAAGAAAATTGCCTAATTTGTCTTAATTAGGAAAACCGTTATAAATTTATGATCTTGACTAATTAATTTTCCAAAAGTAATTAATCAATTTTTACTTACTAGAAAAATAATTCATTTAATTATTTTCTCAAAATATAGGGTTTTAAACCCTCTTTTAATTTATTAACTATTAATAAATTAAATCTCTTATTTTTAGAAAGAATAAAAACTCTTTAATAAAAATAATTCATTTAAACTCACAGGGTTAATTTTAGTGAAAATATGATTTCAAGACTTACCATTTTATATCTTGAAATAAACAAAATTTTACTTTTTACCTTATGTTCCAAAATCTCATTTTTACACTAAGTGTGAAAAACCTATTTTTCACATTTTTAACTACATACTTCGTTAGTTCATAACTTGAAATTTACTTACCCAATTGTTACCAAAATTTCCCAATTCCATTTTTGTTATGCCATTTAGGTCTTTGTAAAATCTTAGGTCAAAATGAGCATTTTTGATTGGTGAAATCATTTTCCAACAATGAGGTAAAAATGACCTTATTTTCAAGTCCTTATTTTTTCCAAACTTTGACAGTTAATAACTTTCAAACCGTTTAATATTTTCTTACCAAATTTTACAGTGGACTAATAGGTTATGCCAGAAATATGTCCACAAAATTTTAGAAAAAACTGGGTTCATTTGCCCTATACAGTGGCTGTCCAAACTTGGTTCCGAAAATGAGAATACGAAAAAACAGTTTTTTTCCTAAACTTTGAAATAGCATAACTTACTCATTTCTAAACATTTTTTTGTGTTTCAAAAGCTCAATTTTATGTAATCAATCTCAAAAACATCACAGTACAATTTAATGTTACAAAACCAATATACAGTGGCTGCTTGACCCCTTGGAAGTCACAGCTCAAAACATGTTTTGTTTTAGAGTATCCTACAAAACCCTTGGGGGTTTTGGTTCCCATTTTCAAAAATCAATACACATGCATCATAAAAATTATTAAACAACTACCATAACCTTATTACATCACCAACAAGAAACTTTAAGCATTAGATATACAAAATAATGCTTAAAACTAAAAACCCTTCAACAAAATCATCAAAAGTAAACTTTTTACCTCTTTGGTGTTCTTGCTTAAGGTTTGGACCTTCCTATTAGCTTTGGCTCCTCCAAAACCTTTCAAAAACCCTAACCAACTTCCCCCAACAACATAGTTAATTATCTATTTGAAACTCTAAGCTTAAAACTTTACAAAAGCCTAGATTAGTGAAGGTTTACCTTAGGGAAAATACTTCCTAGACCAAGACTTAGCCTCCAAGTTTTCCTTGGTGTTCTTGAGGTTGAATATTGAGAGAACACTTTGAAAGGTCTTAAAAAAATTAGATGAGTGAATGAGAGAGGGTGGTGTGGTCGGTTGGGGAGGGATGGAAGAGTTATATACTATCTAATTTATCTCAAAAACACTCAAGTGTTTTCCTTCCACTTGCCCACTTGACTTGACTTAGTTAAAATGAGATTTTATCTTTATTAAGTTGGGTTCACACCACCTAAAATAGCACATGGCCGGCCAACCCTTGCTATATATATGATCATTTCAATTTTTTTTTTTTTATAAAGGTTATTAATGTTTCATAAGAAGAAAAGTCCAAATTGGCTTTTGACACCTTTTTCACTCTTATTAAGTTTTAATCACAAACTTAACATTAATTAATTAAATTAAATGTCTCTCACATTTAATTTAATTAATCACATAATAAAATTTAACCTAAGGTCCATTCATGGAATAAAATTCCCCATTTCGGTAAAATTAGGCATTTAACACAAAATGCCCTAAAATTTCCATTTTCTTTTAGGTTTATTATTTTTGACCAAACTTTAACTTTTATGAATGTATTTTATGCCCAAAATATAATTGCCATGATTTTTCATTTTATTTTCCGAGATTTTTACCCGATCAGGGTTTTTGTGTCGGTCCAGGACCGAAAGTCTTATCTTGACTTTTAAAATCACAAAATTCATATTTTGGCTAGCAATAACTCATGGAATACTTACAAACAAAATATAATATTATTTAAAATAATATTCTTAACCCGGGGGAAAAATCCCGACTCGAGTCGTTTAAAGGTACCCAAAAACGTAGGACGTTACACTCATTCCTACAGACAAAAATAAACTTACTCACAACACTGGTCCACAATAGCCCAAATCAATCATGCTGACCCACTTTCCTGGGTAGCCCCACCTCGAAACCCGTCGCGATGCTTTCTTATTTCCATTACAAAATACTCAAAGGCTGCAATGACCTTACTGATTCTTGATACCTTGTCTTGACCTGCTAACAGGTTAAGAACTTTATCACGCATTCCATTATGCCCCTCTCCATCTCAGACCATCACCATAAAGCTTTCATACATTGATATACTGACATGATGCCTGAATGAAGGGAAAAAGAAAGTAACATGAGATTCATCCAGAATCTCCTATTTAATCCCAGTGTCCATCAAACCCCATGTCTGATCCTTATATCACAATAGATTCATACCTGACACTGTATCACCCTTAGCTAATCCAGCTAAAACTTCCCACTCAACTTTCCTATCTGTGGTTCACTTAGTCTTCTTTTCTTTTTGAGCTCCTCTGAGATAGTAATCTCAAGCACAGAACTGGCTACTTGGCCCGCTAGAACCTGACTCTAGTTCTAGTCAAATCCTTTTAACCAACATGTTGCATAAGCAAATCTCTTCTCTGTATCACTGAGGTGTCACAACAACCTGTCAATTGATTCTGATCTATAAAAAGAAACTCAGAACTCTTTCCACAAAACACATATAATACCATGCCCATCCAAGGACACTCCTGCCTTCTAAGGTGCCCCTTGACCTTAGCAAATTTCCACAAAGAATACACCACAATACTATCGTCCAAGACGATCATAATTCCCATTCAAATAATCCCTTGAACGCTCTGTTCATCTGATCCATAAACACATAGCATTAAACAAATTCTCAAAATATAATCCAGCACTTCCTAGTGCTTTTACCTGATATAAACACAATCTTTTGCATATTCTTTTCCCCTGATCCCTCACTGGTACTAACCAGATCAAAGATCAACTTTTGAGAATTCCATCTCATTCAATACCTAAGCCTCGAGTTCTTACAAATCTACTAGGTCATTCAATACAATGCCCTCAATTCAACTCTATCCCTGGCACTAATTCCATAAGTTCACTTACTTGCAATTCTCCAATAATATAAATCATGATATGCATAAGAATCAATAGGACTTTTATAGGCTTGTAATGATGGCTTAGGTAAATGTAGATGACAAAGTAATTTTTATGCTCACTTTACTATAAGCACATGACAAAAACTCACAAACTTTACTTTCATAATAATACAATCCCATAATCCCGTTTCTTATTTATTTATTTTCTTTACTTTAGAGATATATATATTTTCAATAATAACTACACTCCCCCAAACTTGATATTTTCTATAAATTCATATTGGGAGTGTATTGAAATATATATTTGTTTCAATATATATATACTCTCTTATTTTTTTTTTCACTTTTCATTTTCTAAACCCACCAAAATCACAATTAAACCCCATTACACATCAATCCCCATAATTTTTCTCAATCATATGCTCATAGTATATCAGGGATGGATATATAACCAAGTTTCAAGTATTAGGCTTAAAAGATGGTTTAGAACAAAAATATACAAGATCGGGCTCAAAAGGGGTAAACAAAGGATTAAGTAATTTAATGTTGGCAATAAAAGCTCAACCGATCCAAATGATAGCCTAAATCATATTCCTAAGCATACATGATATCTTATTTCGCCTCAAATAACAAGTAAGCAAGTTCTAGAATTGTAGAAAATAATTTCCACTTTCCATTCATCATTCCTGTAATGACCCAAATTCCCTATTATGGCTTAAGGGCCTTGATTAGTGTGCCGGGAGGGGATACTTTGTTTATGTGTGAATTTATTGATTTAATGCATGATTACATGATAAGCATGCTTGTATGATTATATGAATATAAATGTGATTGAATGTTATACTTGTGAGAACCACATTATTATGTGGGTAAATCTGCAGCGGGCGACTTGAGGCGATCCTATGGAGCTAGATAGCGGGAAACTCACAACGGGGCCTAATGTTTGACTTTGGACAAGTCAAGGGGTATCTCAGGTATCGGGTGGTTATTTAGATTACCGGGTTATGAAAATAAATAATTGGAGATATATTTGAGGTTAGGAAGTCTAGGTGGGAATATTGGGGAATTTTACTATTTTGCCCTCGGGGATGTTTCCGGTACCCCGAGCCTTAGGATTAACTTGATTGCTTAAGGATAGACTTAATAAGATTTTAGAAAACTATGGAATATAGCAAACCGACCCTCTCTTCCTTTTTCTCTTTCTCTCCCAAAGAAAAACACAGAAACTTAGTGGTCTTGGCTGGAATTCTAAGAATTGAAGCTGGAGTTTAGAGGATTAGCTCAAGGGTTATAAAAGGAACTTAATCAAGGTTGAGGTAAGCATTGAATTCCATTTTCTGTGGTTGAAATTCTGTGTTGTTGAGTGTGTTCTAAGAGGTTTTGGGTTTTTGGATTTGAAGATTAAATTGAGGCTGGAACCGTGGAAGTTAGGCCAGAAAACTCTTGGAGGATTGGTTCTGCAGCTGAGGTAAGCTCTAATTTAAGGTTTAAAGGTTGAGTTATAGTGTTTCCATGGCTGGGTTTCGAGTTCTTGAGTTAGAAAGTTTCAGTGATTGAAGTGGGTTTTTGATGGGTTTCTAGTCTAGTTTTCAAATGGGTTGTGTTGCTGGAATCTTGTGGGGAGATTTTGGATAATTAAGTTGTGGAATTGGGGTAGTTTTGAGTGAGTTTGCATGAGGTTTGAGAGTAAAAAATGGAGGTTTTTCTGGGTTCGAAGGGGTCGGGCCGCGGCATAGTTCTTGGTGAGTCGCGGCCCTTCGAAGTTGATGTGTGCTGAGGAAGGAGGACGAGCCGCGGCATGGTCTGAGTAAGGCCGCGACCCTTAGCTATTTTTGGGCATTAGGAGGTCTCTGTTTGGGGCCATGCCGCGGCCCTTAAGGGATTTTGAGATTCTAGGCTTGGGAATTTAACCTAGGGTGCTCGGGATTGAATCTTTTAACATGTTTGGTGAAGTTCAATGTTCCAGAGACTAGAACTTTTTCTGGAAGCTCATTTAAGATTATTGATTGTATCCTTTATCTTGGTTATGACTAGGTGCTAAGCTAGGGCTCGAGGATCAGATCGCGCTCAAGGAGCATCACTCGTAACTAGTTCACTTGGAAGCCAATGGTAAGAAAATTGCACCTGGTTGTGTATTTGTAATGGGACTAAGGGTTCCCTAATATGTATGCACTGAAAAGGATGGTATTATGCCATGTAAATAGTAAACCAATGGCCTAAGAGTGCCAAAGGTTACACTTGCGCACAGGGTGCGGCTCGGCCACTGGTAGCCGAGGACAACTTATTTTGCACTGAGCTTGGTTTAAGCGGGCCGGAGTCAGTGGGGTAAACAGAGGGTGCGGCCTAAGTTGTCGACCCTAGTTATTATGTGATTTGACTGTTATTAATGATTGGTTGCACCTTTGATTCTGATTACATGCTATGTGATTAATGTGGAATGTTAAGTGGTTAATCATGCTTGATGAGTTATTCTCTTGATATGATTGTTGAGATGTGTAATATGTTTTCTTGCTGGGCCTTGGCTCACGGGTGCTACGTGGTGTAGGTAAAGGCAAGGGAAAACTTGATCAACCCTGACATGGAGAGCTCTGTGAGCGGAATGTACATGACCAGCTGCTTAGCCACCACGGTTGAGAGGATAACAGGAACAGAAAAGCTATAAATGTCTGTTTTGCCTTAGAGGGGCTGATGGTAGTCTATATTTTGGAAATTTTGTAAACTAACCTTTAAACACTATTCCTTTTTGGGATCCCATATGTAAATTTGTTTAAGTATATGAAATGTATCTTTTGAGACCAAAACCATTTTATCCTTAGCACATTTATGGTTTAGTGACACGTTTTGACTAAATGACTTGACTAGCAAGTCCTGCACCTTTATAAGTACACAATGTAGCGGTCCTGGCTATCCAGGGCGTTACAATTCCACTAACCAATTTCAGCAAGCATAATCAATATCAAAAACATAAATTTAACATCATGACAAGATATTTAACAAATGTTATCTAAACTAAAATGAACTAACTGAGTGTTCAATCAAGCACACCGATTTTTTTCAGATTTCATTTTCTTTGAATTATACTCATAACATTCATTGTATTCTCATCGACATTTGTTGTCAATCATTATTCATGTTGGTACTTAGCACACTAAAACAAAACTCTAAACACTAACAAAAACTAAACAAATCACACAAAACAAAACTAATAGAAAAAAATTAATCTTCCTCCCCCAAACTTAAACTAAACATTGTCCCCAATGTTTAAAAATAAGTAAAGAAATAAAACATACCTGCTGCGAATCACTTCTAAAATGGTGGTGGATCTGGAAAAGGATGCCATGGAGGTGGATGAGGAAAGTACTGGTGGCCCGCCTCTTGGTTCGACCATCGGTAAACCAGCTCATTCTGTGTACCAACCTGAGCTCTATGAAAATCATGAAGCTCTCCTAAATAATTGTGAGTATGCTGGTTCTACCGAATGATATAATCTAATATGGCCAAGTGCGGATCCGGTGGAGCCTCAAGTGCCAGATATTGAGGATATTCTTCTCTCTGCTCCTCCTTAGTTGCCCTCGATCCATCTTGTTAATCATTGGCAGGTATGGGTTCCACAGCCTCTTCTCTTTCCCTTTCAACTCTCACATTCTTTGGTAGTGGTACTGGTGGCTCCAAGGATGGGGCATTGAATTTATTCACTGTAGCATGAGAAATAGGCCCCATAACATTCCTATAAATATCACTGGGATATTTAGGTACCTCCCAAACTTCACACAAATCAGTAATCATGGAACCGTGTCCCATCCCGACAGTAGTAGTCAATCTACATAAATCCCTGATGCTTTGGCATATAACTTAGCCAATATCAATAGAGAGTTCCTTCATAATTTCATACACCAGAAGACACATATCAGTCCCCACCTTAGACAAGTGGGTGTTTGGCATAAGCCGCGCACTCACAAAGAGAGTCCAGGCTTTGGCCACACGATTCAGTTGATATCTCTGTAAATGTTTCGGCTCCCCATTGTACATAACAAAAGAAGCACTAGGAATTCCTAAAGTTTCTGCCACCTCAGTCCAATCAACTTCACTATGATACGCCAATTGATAGTATTCCTATTCTTCTTGAGATAACATTGGTAATCTACATAGGGCATCATTATTATCAATGTCAGACTCCACCGAAACCCCCTAACCATCACCTTTTTATTAACAGCCCCAGGAAAGTTGGTGTAAAACTCATAAACCAGTGAACAATTGGCCTTCAGTGTCTTATCATCCAGAAAAAGTTGCCAGCCTCGACGTAAAATCTCATTCCTAATAATGTTATAAAGTTCTTCACGGTACATCTCTTCTTGATATTCCATTCCACGCTCATGAATGACTGGACGATTAGATAACCTTTGATAGTGATCATAGGCATCCTTGTTAATAAATCGCGTCGGATTGAATTCTAAAATTGGTTGAGGTGTTGGCGGGATTGGCTGAGTATGGGGTGGTTGGGTTCGAGATGTTGAGGGTCGATTAGTGTTCTTAGAAGATGCAGCCATAGTAGGTTGTTTCCTTGGATCCATACTTACATAATTGCTCAAAAATGTCGCACAAAAATTTTGGCAGCACTTCCCCTAAATTTTTAAAATTTCCTCACTGAATACTTCCAAAAATTGCACTCAAAACCACCAAATACACTAACAAGCAGTTCAAAAATCCAATGCAATTCCTTAGTAAAAATTACATCAATGAAAACTGCAAAAAGAGAAAACTTAGAAGCCTTGAAATTTGAAAAATTGCCCACTCTTGAATTCTCCTTCAATCTTCCATTAGCACCAATAGAAACAAAAATTATGGTTAGGGAAAAATAAATTAATATGAATTAGTGATTAGAAATTAAGAATATGGTTGAAGGGTATTTGAAATAGAAGGTTAAAGGAAAAATTTTGAGAGCTTTTTCTTAAGAAAAACTTATTTGGGACTAAAAGTAAATGAAAAAAATGAGAGATACGCTAAAAAAAATAAGTTTAAAACCACATCTCCTCTGTATGACACAAGCGCGCCACGACCCAGATAGGGCAAGTCACGGTCCACATCAATAACCTCCAATTTGCTCTCGCCCAGGCGCCACAACTCATCTTTTCCAAGTCGCGGCCCGCCTCTAATTTTAAACGCTCCTTGCTCTCTGTTTGGCCATGGGTCGTGACTTATAAGCCCAAGTCGCGACCTGCCCCTCCTTTAATTTCGAAGTACTTTCTGACTTGTTTAATGTCGCAACTTGCTAGTTCAAGTCGTGACTTGGCCCAAAGACTAATTGTAAAACAAATTTTTTCACGATTTGCATGAGTTTTTTAGACTTTTTACTAAAAATAAATAAAATAAAAATAAAAAAACTTTATAAATCCAAAATAAACTTAAATAAAAATATCCACTTATAAAAAATAAAAACAAAAACTAAAATTAAATATAGGCATGCCTCCTATAGCGCTGTCGTTAACGTCATTTAGTCAGACGCTGACTACCCCATTTAAAAGTGTTCCAAAACCATCACTGATTTGCACTTTTCCACCGGTCCTTCCAAACAATGCTTTAACCTCTGACCATTTACTTTAAAATTTCCTGTTTTCTCGCTATGAATCTGAACCGCTCCATAAGGTAATGAGACCACAACTGTGAAGGGTCCCGACCATCTAGACTTTAGTTTTCCTAGAAACAACTTCAATTTTGAATTAAATAACATAACTTTATCTATCAGTTGGAAATCCTTTCTAATGATCCTTTTATCATGAAAAGTCTTAGACTTTTCTTTATAAATCGACTCATTTTCATAAGCTTCGTTTCTAAATTCATCAAGCTCATTCAACTCTAGAAGCCTATTCTGCCCCGCCATAAATAAATCAACACTCGCCCAATCAGCTCGATGCTCAAGTTCAACTGGTAAATGACATGCCTTTCCAAATACCAATTGATATGGTGACATACCAATCGTAGTCTTAAAGGCGATATGATAAGCCCATAGTGAATCATCAAGCTATTTTTACCAATCTTTCCTTGATGTGTTTACATTTTTCTCTAAAATACTTTTAATTTCTCAGTTTGAGACTTTAGGTTGACCATTAGTAAGCAGATGATAAAACAAGACCTTTCTGTGATGAACTCCATAACGAGCACATAGAGTTGTGAATGATTTATTACAAAAATGACTGCCTTTGTCACTAATAATGGCTCTTGGAGTACCAAACTGAGTAAAAATATTCTTATGAAGAAATTTGAGTACCTCCTTTCCATCACAAGAAAGAGTTGTTGTAGCTTCCACCCATTTAGAAACATAATCTACTACCAGAAAAATATACTTATTATTATAGGATGATGGGAAAGGTCCCATAAAATCTATTCCCCACACATCAAACATGTAGCGACCCAAATGTGTTAATAAGGCTTGGGGCCTTGATTAGCATGCCTGAAGGGCAATAATTGTTATATTGTATTAATATATGTGAATTTAATGAATATGTGATTAGAGTGCATGTTTAGGCAATTAAATATGCATGTGGGCCCCGTTTGGTTGTTAGGGGCATATTTGTAATTTTAGCCTGTTGAGGGCATAAATGTGATACATGTGATATTTGTGATATAATGGTGATATATTTGTGATGCACATTCTGAGACAGTCCTAGGGAGCTGTTTAGCTAGGAAAGTCACAATGGGGTCAAATACCCGGCTCGGCAGGAGCTTAGGGGTATTTTGGGGATATTATAAATTGTTCGAAAATTATTGAGTAGCGGTTAGTGATAGTAATAGCTTAGACATGTCAGGATTAAAATGGGGATTTTTAGGCATACTCGAGGATTTAGCTGGATGTGTTAAAAGACTAAATCGCCCTTGGTGGCATAAGAGGACTTAGGCTAATTAAAGGGGCAATTAGGTCTTTTTGGCAGATGGTTAAGATTAGATAAGGGCTGGGAATTATTAGAACAGTTTAGAAAAGGCTAAGGAAAGGAAAAAGAATAGAATTTCTCAGCTCTCCCTCTCTCTCATTCGGTTTCTTCTTTCCCTCTCCTTGACGGTTGAGAGTTTGCTGAGTATTGAAGGATTTTTGGCTGCTGTGACTAGGGGAGTTAGCTCAAGGGCGTGTTAAGCTCAGAGGTAAGGAATTCATCTTTGTTTTCTTTAAGTTTCCAAGATTGATTTTGAGAGTTTGAGAATGGAAGCTGAAAGCTGGATTTGTGGCTGGTTAGTGTGAGAATTTGGCTTAGTAATCAGAAGGGGCTTAGCTTGGAGTTGGAATTAGAGCAATCTCAAGGTCGAATTATTGTTTGAGGTAAGAATTCCATGCATTTATGAGGTTAAGCTCTATTTTGGTTTAAGTTTTATAAAGTTTTAAACCAATTTGTGAATCATGGGTTTGAATGTATGCTAGGCTTTTTGTTGATGTTTCTTAGTTGTTAGATGGTCAATATGGGGTTTTGGATTGAATTTGAGACTTAGGTACGCTTTGGTATTGATTTGGGAGAGTTTTGGCTCGGGGAAAATGTTGGGAAAAACCCAAATTTTTGGGTTCGCGTATGGGCGTTGCAGCCCTGTTATTCCGTGTCGCAACGCTAGGATGCATCAGGGGAAGGGCACCATTCTGGGCGCCGCTGCCCTTATGGGTTAGTGCAACGGCGCTAGGCCGTTTCTGTGCAAGGGAAATTTTCAATTTTTAGGCTTTTCCCCAGGGGGCTCAGGGGACGCTTCCGCTACCTTGTGTTGGGAACCGGGAGGTCCCGAGAGCACGAGATTGGTTCCGGGAGATGATTATAATTGGTTAGTAATGATAGTGTTATGTATGTGTTGTGACTAGGATTTTGGTGAGGCTCGGGTTAGAGGACCGTGCTCGTGATTTCGGTGCTCAAGAAGCTCGGGACACAGGTAAGAAAACCGCTGTACCCATAGAGCAGGGCGAGGCCCCATAGTTGTGTTGCAGGGAATGGCCCTATATGATCGCAGGGTATAGCCCATTGATTATGTTAATGCATGTTTAAGTGTTTGATTAATTATGCTATGTATGCAAATCTGTGAATGGCAAAGGCCGAGAGCAGCAAGGGGCCAGGAGCAACGTTTAGCACGCGGAGTGTGAGTTGCTAGGGTAAGACCCTAAGGGATACCTGGGATATTCTCATGGTGTGAACTGCGAACCCAGGGCCTGGGACGGCATGGGCGTATGTGTATGGCCTAATGACGACCTGTTTGTATGTTGAGTGGTTTATATGCATATGTTATCTATTTGTATGGGGTTTTCTTGCTGGGTTTTGGCTCACGGGTGCTCTGTGGTGTAGTTAAGGGCAAGGGGAATGTAGATTCCAAGAACTTTACTTAGCTAGTTAGATAGAGTATTATAGTAATAATAGTATTATCTTTTAGGTCTGTGGATTTTTGGTTCAGACCGGGATTTATTTGGACACTCATAGTAGTACTTGTAGATTTTCTAAGTTGAACCTATAGTTTAGGAATATTAATTTTAACCTAAGGTTTGATTAATATGACTGATATTGAGGATAATATTTATTATACTATAAGGTTTAGATAAGAACCAATTAGATAATAGCACATGTTATGTATGGGTTTATTAATGATTAAGTATTTTGAGGATTAAATTTATTAAGGTTAAAATTTGAATACTCTAAGGTGAGTCAGTAGCTTTGAAAATGTTAGAGGGCTTAGTCAAGGCTGTTTACTCAATTCAAATTAAGCTAAAAATGTGTAATTTCGTGTTTAAATAATCAGCGTATGCCGACATATCGCAGCTATAGGGGGCGATATATCGCAGCATGAAGATGCAAAAAACACGAAACGTTGCATGATTGCCTCGGGCATACTGGCCCAGGCGATATATCGCTTACAGGGGGTGATATATCGCCCCTCTCAGCATATTTTGAAAGTTTTAAAAAATGTTCTCCATTCAAACCTTCAACCTCTTGATAAGTCCAGCATCTTTCTGAACGAGTCTTCAGCCTCTGCTGAACGATAATTCAAATTATTTTCACTTTAAAAGCCATTATTTTTATTCAAGTTAAATGAAGATCTTTTCATTCCTAAACTCTATAAATAGGACCTAGTACCGAGCCATTTATTCATCTATTACTCTAAGTTCAGAGGCTGCAAGTTGCTAGGTGAGTGTGAGCGTGTAAACACTTGGGTTGGGAATTATAAGCTTGATCATAAGCTTATCAAACACTTGGGAAGTAAGGTTTTATAGCATTTCGGTTCATGGTTTAGATTGGTCTTATAAGTCTTCAAGGTATTTCCACACTCTGGTTCAATTGATATTATTTTATTTAAGTTCTCATAGTCTTCTACTCAGCCTTCTAACCTTATTCTTTACTTTGGTTAGGAAATCTAAGAACTTGCCCATAAGTTTTTGGTAAGTATATTCTCAATGGTATAGTCCTTCCATTCTTTTCATCCCTTTTCTTCATTATACTCACCCTGTTATAAATGGTTTTTAGGAGTGTTCCAAAGTCCCAACTCTGTCCTCATATCCCGGTAATTTTGGTAAGGAAAATAGGATAGGATTTATGTGTTATATGCTTTTATATGTTATCTTATGATTTTATGTTATGTAATATGTTATGTTAAGTATGATTGTAGGCTTGGGCATATGACCTATATGACTAACAAGCCCCAAATAGATTATGGGCATATGACTTGCTTAGCTAGCAAGACCCCACTAATCTAAAGGCCATATGACTTGCTTAGTTTATGGGACCCCGAGTAATAATGTCCATTATTGTATGTATGTGACATAAGTGTTATGGTATGTTTTTATGTTGCATTATGATTTTTTATGTATATGGCTATATGTTAGATTTTCCTTGCTGGGCATTAGGCTCACTCCTTTTTGTTTATATGTGCAGGAAAATAGTTTTAGTGGCGGGTAAGGTTCGTGGCAGCTTGGGGAATGTGTATTGAGGCGGAATGGATTCAAAGAACCGAGAGTTTCGATTCGAGGATGTAGTTTTTGTTTATTTATGGTTTATGTGTATTTTTCCGCACCTATTATGTAAACTCTTTTCATTACAATTAAGTTATGTTTTCTTTTTAAAACAATGGGATCCCATATCCTACTTTGAGTTTTATGTAAGTTTAACATTTGTTTTTTACAAGTTTTAATAAAGTTATGATCTTTTCACTTGTAAATTTTGTTAAAGAATTAGTGTTTATGTATAGTTTCGTTAATGGTCCAAAAGTCTAGAGTAATTGGGTCATTACAGGGAAGATTGGCCAACCTTGAGTATGGAGAGCGTGAGGCGACGCGTAAATGTCTGGTCTGCCTGGCTGCCACGGCCAGGGGTATTTTTGGGAGTTGCTTAGTACTAAATCTCATTTTTTTGTTTAGTCGACTTTAAATACATTTTGAGTTGTAAATATTAATAAACAGTATTTCTTTTGGGATCCCTAATGTAAAACACTTATAATTTTCAATGAATGAATACATTTTCAAAGTATGTGATTTTAATACAGTTTAGTTACACTTTTGAGCTAAATGCTTGCTTAGCAAGTTGAATGCACATTTTAAACTCACTTAGTAACAACTCTAAGGTGGTAGGGCGTTACAAAAGAGCTCAACCTCCAGAATTCCAGTCATTGGCGTTAGATCTCTTCTGGACATGTCACCGGTCCTTTGGCAATGATCACAACTCTTAACAAAGACATTAGCATCTTTAAATAACATAGGCCAATAAAACCCACATTGCAAAAGTTTTGCTGCTATCCTTATTCTTCCAAAGTGACCACCACAATGTAAAGTATGGTAGTGAGTAAGTATGGGAATCATTTCCTCTTCTGGGATACATCTTCTAATCACTTGATTAGCAAAATGACGAAAAAGAATGGGCTCATCCCAATAATAAAGCTTAACTTCCAAATAGTACTTTTTAAGTTGCTGCCTTGACATGTCCGGAAGCACACCTTTAGCTACTAGATAGTTGACATAATCTGCAAACCATGGTATCTTCTCTTTACATTCAATCAAAAATAATTGTTCATCCAGAAAATTTTCATCAATTGAATCCTCTTTAACATTATGATCATCTTCTTTTTCCAATCTAGATAAATGATCAGCAACTAGATTTTCTGTCCCCTTCTTATCACGAATTTCCATATCAAACTCTTGCAATAATGAAACCCATCGAATCAAGCGAGGTTTAGCATCCTTTTTTGTCATAAGATACTTAATAGCTAAATGAGCTGTGTAAACAATCACCTTATTACCAATTAAATATGGCCTAAAATTGTCAAACACAAAGACCATTACAAGTAATTCCTTCTTAGTACTTGCATAATTTAATTGAGCATCATTCAAGGTTCGACTAGGATAATAAATCATTCTGAATACCTTGTCAACTCGTTGTCCAAGAACTGCTCCTACTGCATAATCACTAGCATCACACATTAATTCAAAAGGAATTTCCCAATTTGGTGAGACAACAATTGGAGTAGATACCAATTTCTCCTTCAATGTGTTAAACGCTCTTAAATAATCAGAATCAAAGCTGAATACCACACCATTCATAAGTAAAGTAGATAAGGGCTTCAATTTTTTTGAAAAGTCCTCTATGAACCTCCTATAAAATCCAGCATGGCCCAAAAAACTTGGAACCCCTATAACAGACAATGGAGGAGGTAAATTTTCTATTGTTGAAATCTTGGCCCTGTCTACCTCAATTCCATGGCATGAAATCTTGTGGCCCAAGACTATTCCTTCTGTCACCATAAAGTGACATTTCTCCCAGTTTATTATTAAATTTGACCCCTCAAATCTTTTCAAAACCCTTTCCAAATTAGCCAAACATCCATCCAAAGAGGGTCCAAAGACTGAAAAGTCATCCATAAAAATTTCAATCCATTTTTCCACCATATCTAAAAATATTGACATCATACATCTTTGAAAGGTGGCAATGTTGGTTTTTATAGATCAAATCAGAGATTATACACAGCGGAACAACAATCAAAATTGTTAATTTAATCCCACAAGATTTCTAGATCTACTTCTTCACATGCATATATATATTGAATCAAAGACATGAATAGAAAATTACCTCAGGTCCTTCCTTGCTGCTATCTTTTTGTATGGAAAAAATCCTTGAGATCTCACACCAAGATCTTCCAAAATATTCTCAGCACACAAAGAACGAGTGATCTAATAAAGTTTGGACCTAAGTTTGTGAAGAACAGTGACCTATGCTTGTATCACTGTTCTTTTTTTCTTAGAGATATTTCACGATATTTTTCTATCCCTGAAAAGTTACGTTCGTAAAATCTGATATCCTATATTTAATATATCCAATATATTAAAAATAAAATATTAGTTATTTTAAACAATTTGAAAATAAATAATCAGTTATCAGATTATGTTTAAATAATAATATTTTAATCATATTACAATATCTCATTATTTATTTAATATTTAAATAACTAAAATTGTGGAACCAAGAAACTACTCAGAGATTCTTATGCGTGTAGCACAGTGACTGTGCACTGTGCTACACGTGTACCACATGCCAGGGATGGCATGTGATTTTTCCCAATTTTTATTATTATTTAAATACCAAAATTCCCAAAAATAAATTAATTCAAAATTAATTATATTTTTGTTAAATCAATTACACATAATTATACAATAATTATGTTTGATGCATAGAAAAATATTTTACTTATCAAATAAGTCATTTTGCCCATTTTTGTATTTACCTTTGTTAGTGCTTGTTTGAGCCATTTCGGGGACCATGGACCTATAACATTAAGCTCCAATAAATTGAAACTAAATAATTAAACTCTTTAATTATAATAGTTAATTTATTAATTTTGATATTTCTCCACTATAAATTCAGAATTGCACTCTTTATGTTATAGATATACTTTTACATAAATCTTATCTTAAGTTGTCCATTGATATAACCATCTTACAATAGTTCAACCCTCTAATTAATTAGTTCATAAATTAGAATGGAACAATTACCATTTTACCTTTCTAATTTACTTCTTATTCCGTAAGTACCATTAATTCACTAGTGAATAATTAATCTATAATCTAATTATAGATTTGAGCTCAAAATCATATAGTTCCAGAATTAACCCTTTAAGGGAACTAATATACGATCTGTTAGGAAATATTAGATTCCGTATTGTTGATACATGTTCCCAGCCATCCATGATATTAAATCTCCAAAACAAAAGTCATTAGCCTCATTCTATGAAGAGAACTTAACGAATGAATCAAAAGATTTAATAAACATGAACAGGAGTTCATGAACACTCAGGATTTAGGTTGATCTATAAATGATCATTAGTTATGATATGAATTACAAGTCTTTATTGTTAAATAGTTTTTGGATAAAGACTTTTATTCATATCGGTCCATGTCATATATAATCGTATTATATAAAGCACCTTTATCGAGATGTCTTACCACATCGATAATTCGAATCTAGATTACTTGTATCATCATGATACTCAGCAAACCGTACTTACAACTCCAATTAAAGAATTCTAGAACTTTAATTTGTTGTTGTTGACTATTTTTATTCATTCATGTTATTTTAATTCTCTCGTACTAATACAAGATCACATCCTCAATAATGAATATGGAATTTTTCTGATATTTACAAAACTATTCAAACAATAATTTAACAATCTAAATATAACAATAATAATAAACCATTGTATTTATTTATTCACAGAAATAAAAAATGTCTTTTACATGCTTTTAGGACACACTCCTAACAGGCAGGAGCATTGCGTAACCTAAATGGCATCCTCCGAAAGGCAAATGTTCCATAAGGGCATGTGAAGGTAGTCTTTTCTTGATCCTCCGATGCTATAGGTGTTATCCCCAAAAATTGGAGATCGATGACGTGGCAATAGAGGTGACAAGTGGCAGTACATGGTCCGTAAAAGACACATTAAATAGTCAATAAATACATTGACTCCTCAGAGTTGTGATAAAATTTTGACTGGCTTGAGAAGTGTCATGATCGACCAGGCATGACCTTGTCCGACCAGTCACGAGATTACTGCCCAGGAGTGATATTGCTGCCCAGTAATAACTTTGCTGCCCAGAGTGCCATGTTAAAGGAGAGACATGGCATGCTAGACCAGAGTGCCATGTTAGAGGAGAGACATGGCATGCTAGACCAGAGTGCCATGTTAGACGAGAGGCATGTGCATGTCCTACCAGCAAGTGCATATCCTACCAGCATGCATGTGTCCGACCAGCACTTTCATGAGTATCCAGTAAAGGTGTGTTCGACCAGCTTGAAGGAGATATGAGTCGACCAGATAGAGGAGGACTAAGTCAAGATTCCCATAAACGGCTTCAACAAGAACCGGTCTTGGCACACGCGGGAATCTCTCATTCTTCCCACAAATTTGGTGTTCTGTTATATTTTGAATATGTTTGTAATTTAAATATAATAAGAATAATAAAATATCCCGATTCTAGGGGATATCAGATGTATGATCCTAAGCCTATAAATACATGGCTTATGAGATCAGAAAAGGGCTTCTTCTTCTTTTTAGACTTTTTGGGAAATTTTGGGTCTGAGTTTTCTAGAGAGAGAAAGTGCTTGTATCTGAAAGAATTCTTGTATTCTTGTAATCTGTACTGAAGAAACTCAGTTGGCTCAATTCATCTGATCTTGAGTACAGATCTATAATCACAACTCTAAGTGGATTAGGCTATTACCAACATATTGGGGCTGAACCACTATAAAAATTGCGTGTGTTATTTATTTCTTTATTGAACCGTCTGTGTCGTTTTATTTCTCTTGAAGGCTTTATCGTTTTTGACGTTCTCACGTCGTTTGCCAAAAACGCGGTCAACAATAGGAATTTGATGATATCCCGAATATCCATCCAAAAAACTATAATAAGGATGGCCTACCAATCTATCTAGCATCTGATCTACAAAAGGTAAAGGAAAATGGTCTTTCCTGGTGGCCCTATTCAGCTTACAGTAATCAATACAAATTATCCACCCCATCACTGTACGAGTTGGAATAAGTTTATTATTATTATTTTTAACCACTGTCATGCCACCTTTCTTTGGAACTACCTGGATAAGACTAACCCAAGTACTGTCAGATATTGGGTAAATTACCCCTGCATCCAACCATTTAAGGATTTCTTTCCTTACCACTTCTCTCATTGAAGGATTGAGCCTACTTTGAGCATAAATACTAGGCTTACTATCCTCCTCCATTAATATACGGTGCAATACTGTTGAAGGACTAATACCTTTAATATCTGCCAAAGTCCATTCAATTGCCAATTTGTGAGCCCTTAATACCCTAAGAAGTTTCTCTTCTTCAATCACAGATAAAGAAGCTGAAATAATAACTGGGAGAGTATCATTCTTCCCCAGATAAGCATACTTAAGGTGATCAGGTGGTTTCTCAATGGAAGGAAGACGTCTCTCAGGCACTTGCCCTAAATCCTCATATTTCTTTTTATATATTTTCCCTGATGAATTTAACCACTTAACATACTCTCTAGCTTCACTACCAGCACATTCTTCAGGACTTGCAATCAAACTCAACTCAATTGGATCCCTAATAGACTGGACCGCTTTACTTGGTTCCTCCAATACACTAACACAAAAACAACTATCACTCGCTGAAGGATATTTCAAAGCTTTGAAAACATTAAAGACAACCTCATCACCTTGTAATCTAAGAATTAACTCTCCCTTCTGAACGTCTATCAATGCTTGTCCCGTGGCCAAAAATAGTCGTCCCAATATAATAGGCACGTCCTCATCTTCCTCCATATCTAATACAATGAAATCCAATGGGAAAATGAACTTATCTACCTTTACTAGAACGTCCTCTATAATACCTCTGGGAGAAGAGTAACAGTAGTGGGTCTAGCTTACCCCAAACCAAGCCTTTTAAATACAGATATCATCATTAAATTTATGCTTGCATCCAAATCACATAAAGCTCACACACAATGAAAGTTCCCAATGGTGCAAAGTATAGTAAAGCTGCTCGGATCTCTTAACTTTTGAGGAAGCTTCTTTTGAATAATTTCTCTTAACTTTTGAGGAAGCTTCAAGGTATAGTAGAGCCCCAGCAAAAGGAATGTTAATGTAAATTTTCGTAAATACCTCAAGGAATTTTGAGAATTGTTTGTCAAAATTAGCCTTTCAAAATCGTTGAGGATATGGAATCTTTGGTGTAGGCTCGGTGTATTTTTGTTTTTCTGTTTTTGGAAGGTCTTCAATAACCTCCTCCTGTATTGCACTAGTAACTTGTTGATCCTCTTTCTTTTTCCCCTTGTCATCCACTGTAGGTCCATCATACTTAATCCCACTGCTAAAAGTGACAGCTTGACGTTGTTCTTTAGGATTTACCTCTGTGGAGCTAGGCAAATTCCCTTGCTGTCTAATAGAAAACATTTGTGCCAATTGACCTATTTGTGTCTCCAAACTCTTGATTGAAGACCTTGTCTCTGTCACGAATTGATTTAGTTGGTCTGGCTGAATTGTTGGTTGATTAATTTGAGGATGTGGTGGTGGATGAGATGGGAGTGGATTTGGATCATAATATTGTCTAGAATGTAATCCATAAGTTGGTTGATGAGGGGTTTGTTGAGGAGGGTATTGTGGATATTGTGGTTCGAACCCTTGATTATTTTTCCAAGACAAATTATGGTGATTTTTCCAAGCATGAGTATAGGAATTGGAGTAAGTGTTAGGTGTAGGTCTTGAAAAATTACCAATAACTTGTGATTGTTCTAAAAGCAAATTATTCACATCAGTTGAGCAAGTAGCTGTGCTCGAGCATTGTTCATAGGCATGTGGTCCCCCACAAATCTCACAACTCACGACATTTTGTAGTTGCATTGCTTGCGCGACGAGATAAGTCTCTTGCTATGTCTTGGTTAGAGATGCCACCTAAGCAGTCAATAGCGCAATTGGATCAACTTCTAAGAGTCATGCTACTTTCTTGTTCTCAAGCTCAGTAGGCCAATTATACTTATTCATGGCCATCTCTTCCAATAATTTATATGATTCATTAGCACTTTTTCTCATAAACGCTCATCTTGATGCTGCATCTATAATTGTCCTTGTATTACCCCCTAGACCATTGTAAAACGTATGAACTAGCAGCCACTTCTCTATTCCATGATGTGGGCATTTCCTTTGCAACTCTTTAAATCGTTCCCATGTATCTTATATAGACTTCCCATCCAGTTGATGGAAATTATTAATCTCTCCTCTTATTCTAGTTGACTTGGCAAGAGGAAAATATTTACCAAGGAATTTCTGAGCCAAATCTTCTCAAGTAAGTATAGAGTTGGCTTGTAAAGAATTCAACAAACTCTTAGCTTTGCCCCTTAGTGAAAATGAGAATAATCTCAATCTTACAACATCATTACTCACCCCATTCATTTTGAATGTCACACATAGCTATAAAAAGTTTATGATATAGAGATTTGGATCCTCATTTAGTAACCCCCCAAATTGTACACAGTTCTGCATCATCTGAATAATTGATGACTTTATCTCAAAATTATTTGCCTCAACAGTTGGAGGATGAATGCTTGAATGTATCCCCGTAACACTAGGGAGTACATAGTTCCTTAATGGCCAATCTAGTTCAACTACATTACCCATATTTGCATTGTTGACAACATTATTTACGTTCTCAACCATGGTGAAATCCAACCGTTTCTTTATCTTTCGATTCTTTCTGCACATGCTCTCAATTTCAAGATCTATTGGTATGATTTCCTTTTATATACTTCCTCGCATATACCAACAATTCCTGAAACACAATACAGCCTTGATCCGAATTAATGTAAAACAATAAAAATAAAAAATAAAAATAAAAATACCAAATTAGAACAAATAACAATTAACTTTGATATTGGAAATTAAGTCCCCGGAAACAGCGCCAAAAACTTGATCATGAATATACATATATATATACACACACAAGTGCACATAATTGATTCAGGTAATGTATATGATAAGTAGAGTATTGTTCCCATGAAGACTATCTTCCAAGTACCACTAATTGTTCTTTTAATTTCTATTTGGGAATCAAAATTTAGATGAATTTAATTTTAAAATTATAAAAGAAAAATAAGAACAAGAATCACTAATTAAAAGATTTAAATCACTATTAAAAAAACCTAGGGTGTTAATTTCATCAACTTGTCATTCTACTAATTTTATTAATCAATTCTAAATTTCTTTCTTCCTATTCTAATAGCAGGTTAACATAATTTGATTCCTATTCTTTTTCAAGATATAAGATCTCAACCTATATGCAGGTTTTCTACATCTCTGTGATAAACTTAAACATATAGAAGGCATTAAGAATGGAAACCTAATTACTACTCATGTCATATAGGTACTTTCGTCCATTATGCAACCTATGTATATATAATGATAGCATATTCAATTCTCATCTTTCGAGTTTTGAATCAAAATCATAAAATCAAGAAAATATTGATCAAGTATTTTCTAGCATTAAACACACATTATATAGATTAGAATAGAGAAGAAAAATCAATAGAACATCATAACTAAATTAGATAGAAATCCAAGTGACTACATTAAACCCTAGATAAAAATGTTTAGTTCATATCAGACATGACTAAATAAAAAAAATATATTAATTCAAAAATAAAAGATTCACAAACATAAAGAAGAAAGAAAAATATAAAAATTCAGAATAAGTAGCCTAAGAATCAAAATTAGTCTGTAAAAACGTAATTAAAAACTGACCTAATGACCTAATTAAACCCTCAATGTGAATTTATAGTAAAAAAAACTACAATAGTTGTCTTTTTCACAAGCAAGCTGTGACTTGGTCTTCTCTGGGTCGCGGCTTGTGTCTATTTTTGAGCTATTTTGCTTCCATGTAAGTCCTCAGACGCCGCGACTCAACATCATCAAGTCGCGACCCATGTCCATTATTCCCCTTTGATGAGCCTCTGATTTCCTCTTGAGTTGTGACTTGTAAGTCAAAGTCGCGACACTAATTGCCTCCAGTAACATTGCATCTCTCACTTTTCCTTGAGTCGCGACTTATAAGCCCAAGTCGCGACTCTAATTCAATTTTTCTCAAATTACTTCTTTCAACCTCTCTCTTCATCCAAAACTGACTTTTAATCATCCTTAACATCATTTTGAGTCCAACAACCACCAAAAGCATCATTTTTCCACCATTTTCATGATTTTTTTTTTCATTTTTCTTGTGATTCACTGCACCAACCTACAACAAAGACAAACAAAAGTGTAATCTTTACCACAAAAACACATTCTAAAATGACACTAAAATGAAGTTATCAGTAGACCCTATGATTGGGCGATTTCTAGGGTTACAAAATCCAACTCTAGACTGCATTCCCATGCCCTGGGCGATTTTCAAGGTTTCCAGTCTTGGGTGGTCATCCCAAACCTTAGCATAGGTCGACCACCATACCCCCTGGGCGATTTCCAAGGATCCAAGATCTATGGTGGTCGGCCCAACCATAAGCCGACCACTCGGGACCCTAAATTTTTTTTTTCTTCGGTTTCTTCAATTTTGCTCCTTAGTTAATGGATATGCCCCCGGCTACTGGCTTCATTATGTTGATGTAATAACTTTACTCTTTATTTTTCCTTTGTTTCAGATGTCCAACTCATCTTCATCAGATAAGTATGTAAGTGAGTGTACTCCACACGAGTTCTTGGAAAGGTTGAAAAGAATTTTCCCTCACTCCGCTTTATATTTATCTAGTGATGAAGGTTTCTTAAATAGGTATATCCCAATGGTGAGAGTAAAACAGACAACTTGGCAACCCTCCAAAGATAATCTTCATATTGCCAAGCACATCAATCAGGGCTCTTTGCCTAGCTATTCTCAGATTTCATCTCAGCATAGTTCTCATTGTGGCTCTCATGTTACATCCCAGCAAAGTCATTCTTCTCGATGGAGTCTGTCCGGTCAGCGAGACTTCTTCCAACGCCCTTTGCATCGGGATACCAGTCGGGTTCCCCATCACTCTTCTTCTCAGTAAGAACATACCGAGGGCTGTCATCTCCAGGCTACTCATCCTCAGGAGTGTTCTATTCACAGGTTCCGGCCTAATCTGGTTTGTCCTTCTCCCAAGAGCATGATAGTCTCGCAAGCTGTGTAATAGAAGAAGAGACGACAAAAATAGTTCTATTCATCAAATTCTGGGGCCACCTTTGCCAGTGAGATCATATGAAAACTGGTTGAGAAGCCTTGCCTTGCTGATTACGAGGTGGTTTGGCTCAAGGGGGCTGCCTCTGACATGACTGAAGAAAAGGTAAAGAACTTATGGAAGACCTTTGTCCTCTCTACGTTTCTATTATTATCCTTGGTCTAGATGACATAACTGAGGACCCCCCTTTAGGTATATGTGGCTGGACATGCTCTACCATCAAGTCTGGCGCCCTACTTCCTCTTCATCCATACTTCCAGAGTGTGGCAGATTTTTTTGGTATAAGCCCTCTCAGCTAGCTCCCAATGCGATTTTGGTGTTATCTGCGTTGTACATTATCTATCATCATAGAAAATGGGCTGCTCCAGTACCTCAAGAGATCCATTACTTATTTGATGTGAAGACTAACCCTTCTCAGTGCAACTCGGGGTACTTCCACTTCCACCATTATACGAGCGAGGGTACTGACATCTTCTTGGAAGAGATCTCTAGAAATAGCAAGGTGTTTAGATATGCCGATAACTATTTATTCACTAAGGATGCAGAGGCTAACTACTCCAAGTTTAAGCATGTCCGGCCATTTTACAGACTGCTCCCGACCCAGGCTATGACTGTTAGGGCTAAGGCGGTGATTTCCATGACCCCTGAAGAGAAGAATGTCAAGACTCTCGTTACTTTAGACAACCTTAGCAAGGTCGGGTTGTTTCCTTCTACTATCGCTAATGTCCCGAGCCGATGAACGCGTTGTACTCCCTGGGACCTATTCATGTTGAGGAGGTACCCTCTTCGCGGGTTCTGGCTGGACAGGAGGGTGATGAGGTGGGTGCATCCGCACACTCGCTGCTTGCTTCAAATGATTTTGATGAAGCCTTGTTCAAACCTGAATCTCATTCAGAAGGTCCGACACTTTTATTATCTTTACGTTATGTTTCATCTGTATTTGATATCCCGCTAATATTTTGTAACGCCCCACATCACTATGGCTGCTTCCTGGAAGGACGACTGGCCCTACAAACCAACATGAGTCTTTCTAGCGTGCTTTGTCCTCACTCGCACGCTTCCTGGGAAAACTTCCCAGGAGGTCACCCATCTTGAGATTACTCCAGGTCAAACACGCTTAACTTTGGAGTTCTTAAGTAATGGGCTACCAAAAAGAAGATGCTTCTTGTTGATATAGGTAGTACCCATCAATCCATTTAAGCCCTCTTCAACTGTGTAGTCCCGTACCTACACAGTCTTAGAATCATCACACCTGACCTTCCCCAGGCGGTGAGGGATTGCACAGCTTTACCCGGTCTTTCCCCTTACGAATCACGGAATTCTGACAGTAACATATTTGATCTTCTTTTGCAGGTTCAGATATGTTCAGTTTTGTTCATATCCAGCAAAGGTGGACTCCAACCGAGACTAGCCCTTTCATTCGAGCGGCTAAGAGGGCCAGGGTTGAGCCTGAGATTTTAACGGAGGTTCCTCCTGAGATGTCTCCTCCGACTCCTTTGGCGTCTAGTCTTGTCGCAGAGGTAGAGCCATTCTTGCCTACGCCGATTCTGCCTAGTATCATTGATCTGTGTGCATTCTCTTCTGCGCCTGCTCCCTTATTTGAGCCACACCAGTCTGCTATACAAAATTTAGGTGCCATCATGGATCGAGTGTCCCATCTAGAGCAGACAACAATGACTTTTAATGGGATTAAGAATGAGGACTTGAACACCATCCTCACGAAGTCACTCCTTGACATTCAGAGTGTAAGTCCTCTACAGTTTTATTTTGTTTGGTTAGCTTGTGTGCTGACATTATCTAACACTTATTTTAGTTTTCATGGATATTGGTTCAAGCCAGGATTTGTTGGAAACTCATAGAAATAGTTATGAATTTTATAAGTTTAACCTATAGTTTAGAAATATTAATATAGCTGGTTATGGAGATATTAATTATTTTAATCTAAGTATTAGATAGAACTAATAAGAATGTGACACTTGTCACAAGCATTTTTATTGGGGATTTAAGCATTTAGGATGAATAGTTTAATAAAGGATAAATCTAGAAGCTCTAGAACCTTCCAGCAGCTGTTAGGATCACGTTTTACTCAGTCAAAGTTGCGTAATCATTTTCAAATATGCTGAAACAATGCAAAAATGTGTTTGATATATCAACGCATACCAATATATCGCAGCTATAGGACCAATATGTCTCCTACAGAAGATACAGAAAACACGTCGACTTCGTACGAACGAAACCACGGAGGCTCGGGAATATGGGGGAGGTGATATATCGCCTATAGGGGGCGATATATCGGCTCCACACTCATATTTTGAAAGTCTGTGGAGTCTAAGCTAGAAACAGCCCTCAACCACTTGGACTTGCTCTTGAATGTTTTTTATCGAGCTTTGGGCATCTGTTGAAATGAAAATTCAAATCTTTTCAATTTATATTCATTTATTTATTCATTTTAAAAGGGGTTTATTTAACTCCTTGAACTCTATAAATAGGACCAAGTACACAACCATTTCACTCATCATACAAGCATTCATCAGAGCATCCAAGCTGCTAAGATAACTCTAGAGAGAAAACACTTGGGTTTTGGGAATTTAAAAGCTTTTCCAATCTAAGCTTTTCTAAACACTTGGGAAGTAAGATAGAGTGACTTCTCGGTATCGAGGTGTAGATTAGAGTTCTAGATCATTCAAGGTATTCTTATCTTCAAATTTAGTTCATCATAGTTCTTTTATTTTCTTCCATTTTTCCTTTAGATCCTAACTTATTGTTATGGCTTTTGGTTAGGTGTTTAAGTTCCTTGAAACATTAAGGTTTTCAGTAAGTTTCTACTGTGATGGTTTAGTTCTCTTTTTCATCTCTATATCTTTAGAAACTCATGGTTTTTACTGTTGGTTTTAGGAGTGTTCCAATCCAGTTCTTGTCTCCATATCCCAATTTTTGGTAAGGAAAATAGGTTAGATATATATGTTATGATATGTTTATGTGATATGATATGATATGTTGATATGTTATATGTATGAATATGTTTTGTTGTAATGCCCCGACTATTTCTTAAGACCTCAGACCATTAAAAACTACTATGACATAACAACTATTTTGAAATACATTCATATGAAAAAACATAGCTTTATTTAAAACCCAAAATATTCTATGAAATACAAAATATGGTATGAAATATAAAATATTGTATAGGATCTCATTGTTATAAAACATCAAACATAAACTTTAATTGTTCAAATACTAAGTGCGGAAATACATCAAAACATAATTTAAAAGACTTTAAACAACGTTATCCTCGATCTTCACGCAGTCCATTCAATCCATTCATCCTCAACACACATGCCAAGCTGCCACGAATCCTTCCCGCCTTCCATGTTTATTTTTCTGCATCATTTTAAAAAGAAAGGAATGAGCTTAATGCCCAGTAAGGAAAATCTACTAACAACATAAATCATAAATCATAAACATAAGACTATATCATAAACATATACTATCAAACAAATGACTATAAAAACGTATATCATATAGGACTACAATATTAATGGCCATTAACTCATTAACATGGTATGTGATAAAACCATCTAGGTCCTCTGTCTACTAATCGAGGTACGTTAGATCACAACTATAGTATATGATAACCCATCTAGGTCCTCTGTCTACTAATCGAGGTAGGGAAAATCATAACTCTAAACCATGAAAATGATAAAAATTCTTGGGCTTTTCTATCTAAGCAACTATATGCCCCAAGTGACTAAAAAACATATTTATACATATATACATAGCACATATCATAGCATAAAACATATCAAAACATATAAACATACATAATCCATCCAATTTTTCTTACCAAAATCCGGGATATGGAGACAAGAAACCGATTTTGGAATACTCCTAAAATCAACAATAAGAATCGTCAGCATCTAAAGAAAAAAGAAAAAATTGTTTCTATAGTAATCTTAGCATCGTGGAGGCTCTGAACAATGCTTGAATGATGAGTGAAATGGCTGAGTACTAGGTCCCATTTATAGAGTTCAAGGAGTGAAACTAACCCTTTTTAATTTGAATAAATAAATGAATATGAAATGAAAAAGATTTGAATTTTCATTCACCAGATGGCCAAAACTCGATCAAAATCGTTCAAGGGTAGATCCAAGTGGTTAAGGCTATTTTTAAAATTAAATCCTCAAGTTTCAAAAATTCACTCCCAGGGGAGATATATTGCCTAGACCTATATCTCGAGCCCCGTTCATTCGTTCGTGCGAAGTCGATGTGTCTTCTGTATCTCTCGTAAGCGATATATCAGCCCCTATAGCTGTGATATATCGGTATACATTGAAATATCAAACAAGTATTTGCACTTTTTGCAGCATATTTTGAATTGATTAAACAACTTTGACTGAGACAAAATGTGATCCTAACAGCTGTTGGAAGGTTCTGGAGCTTCTAGATCTTTCTTTTAATTAAACTATTCATCCAATATACTTAAATCCTTAATAATAAATAATATTTCTAGGACCAGCATATTAATCAAACCTCATGTTATAATTAATATTTATAAACTATAGGTTAAACTTATAAAATCCATAACTCTTGCTACGAGTTTCCAACTAAGTCCCGGCTTGAACCGAAATCTAGAGAAACTAACATACTACAAACTAATCTAACTACTACTACTACTACTATCTAGCTAAGTAAAAATTTAGGGACACTACAATTCTCCCCTACTTAAAAGTATTTCTTCCCCGAAATTTACTTACCAAAACAATTCCTGATGCCTTGCTAACATGTCTCCCTCCAACTCCCACGTTGCCTCCCATTCAGAACTATTACTCCATAGGACCTTGACTATCAGAATACTATTAGACTGTAATTCCTTCATCCCTCTATCTAGGATGCTAACTGGTCATTCCTCGTAACTCAAGTCTTTCTAGAGTGCTATTGTATTGTACTTGAGGACGTGAGATGGGTCGGACACATATCTATACATCATCGAGATGTGAAACACATTGTGGCTATCTGCTAGAGCTGGCAGTAGGGCTAATCTATATGCAACTGTACCCACCTTGTCCAATAACTCAAAAGGACCTATATACCGGGGACTAAGCTTGCTTTTCATCCGAAACTGCTTTACACCTTTCATAGGAGATATCTTTAAGTTGACTTGATCTCCAACTTTGAATTTCATATCTTGCCGCTGGGCATCCGCATAACTTTTTTGTCAGCTCTGAGTAGCAAGAATATGCTTTCTAATCAGCACTACTGCATCCTGAGCCTCTCTAACAGCTTCGGGTCAAAGAATTTTCCTTTCTCCTACCTCGTGCCAATGTAATGGCGATCGACGACTCCTTCCATAAAGTAACTCATAGGGTGCAATACCGATCATTGAGTGGTAGTTATTGTTGTAGGAGAATTCTATTAGTGGTAAATACTTACTCCACGATCCCCCAAAGTCTAATACACAAGCGCGCAACATATCTTCTAAAATCTGTATGGTACGCTCGGACTGACCGTTGGTCTGAGGATGAAATGTCGTACTAAGACTTAACTTGGTACCCATGGCTTGCAGCATGTTTCCCCAAAATCTCGATGTAAACACTGATCCTCTATCGGATACTATGGTCTTAGGGATTCCATGCAGTCGTACTATTTCTTGAACATAGATGTCTGCGTATTGGTCTGCTGTGTACATAGTCTTGACAAGCAGGAAGTGAGCTGACTTGGTTAGTCTATCTATTACTACCCAAGCCGAGTCGTGCTGCTTATTTGTTCGGTGTAGTCCTGTCACGAAGTCCATGGCTATATCTTCCCACTTCCATTCTGGAATACTAAGTAGTTGCAATAAGCCTGCAGGCCGCTGATGTTTCGCTTTCACTTGCTAGCATACTAAGCATTTGGACACATACTCCACTACGTCTTTCTTCATTCCTGGCCATTAATATAGTGCCTTAAGGTCGTGAGTCATCTTGGTCGACCCTGGGTGAACTGAGTTAGGGTATTGTGTGCTTCTTCTAAAATCTTCATCTTAATTCCATGGTCATTCGGCATGCATACCCGTCCCTTATATCTCAAGAACCCCTATCATGATATAGATAAATCTGTAACCTTTCCTTCTTTGAGTATAGCCATATGTGTCACTAATGTGTCATCATGCCCTTGCCCGATCTGTATATCTTCTAACAGACTTTACTGGATGGACAAGTTAGCCAGTTGACCAATGACTACTTCTATTCTGGCATTGATCAGTTCTTGAAGAAGTGACGTTTCTATTATGGAAAACACTGCTAGATTTCCATAACTCATTCTGCTTAGCGCATCAACAACTACGTTTGCTTTTCCTGGGTGGTATAGGATTTTCCAATCATAATCCTTTACTAATTCTAACCACCTGCGCTGCCTCATGTTGAGCTCCTTCTGTGTGAAGAAATACTTTATGCTATTGTGGTCCATATAAATCTCACACCATTCTCCATAAAGATAGTGGCGCCAGATTTTTAATGTGAAGACCACCGCTGCCAACTCCATATCGTGTGTTGGATAGCGTTGCTCATATTCCTTTAGCTGCCTTGAGGTGGAGGCTATCACTTTGTTATTCTGTATCAGGACACAACCCAAAATTTGATTCAACACGTCACAGTATACTACAAACTTGCCATTGGGGGTTAGTACACAAAGTACTAGTTCTGAGCATAACTTATACTTGAGCAACTGGAAGCTCTCTTCCCATCTATCCGTCTAGTTGAACTTTTGTTGTTTCCAGGTCAGGTTGGTAAGCGGAGTGGCTATCTTAGAAAAGCCTTCCACAAACCTCCGATAATAGCCTGCTAGCCTAAGAAAACTTCTAACCTTTGACACATATTTAGGTCTTTGAAAATCCTTCACAGCCTCTACCTTAGTTGGGTCTACAACAACTCCATCCTTGGATACTATACAGCCGAGGAACACTACTTGCGATAGCCAAAATTCATACTTCTTGAACTTGGCATAAAGTTGATGCTCCTTCAGTCGCAACATGGTCATTCTTGAATGCTCATCATGCTCGACTTCGTCCTTGGCGTACACCAAAATATCATCGATAAATACAACGATGAATTTTTCCAAGTAATCCTTGAAGACCCAATTCATTAAATCCATAAATGCAGCTGGAGCATTGGTAAGACCAAAAGACATAACTAGAAACCCATAATGTCCATATCGAGTTCTAAAAGCTGTCATTGGAATATCTTCTTCCTGTACCTTGAGCTGGTGATACCCGGACCATAGATCAATCTTTCAAAACACGATCCCTCATCGGAGTTGTTCAAACAAGTCATCGATCTGGGGTAGCGGGTACTTATTCTTAATTGTCACCTAATTTAGCTTGCAATAATCTATACACATCCGCATGCTTCCGTCCTTCTTCTTCACAAATAGAATTGGGGCTCCCCATGGCGAATGGCATGGTCTAATAAAACCTAAGTCTAAGAGTTCTTGTAGCTACATCTTTAACTCCTTGAGTTCGGTTGGTGGCATCCGGTATGGTGCCTTTGAGATAGGCTCGGTTCCCGGTACTAGTTCGATTGTGAAGTCAATTTCCCTAGTCGGCGATAACCCTGGTAAGTCGTCAGGAAATACTTATAGGAATTCTTTTATAATGTGGACGTTTCCAACCTTTAGTGGTGTTTCCTTTACCACATCCATGACGCTGGCTAAGAATGTGTGACAGCATTTCTCTATCATCCTCTAAGCTTTGAGAGATGAAATAAACGGTGTTCGTAGTCCTGAAACCTTTCCCATAAAACATAGTCTCTGACCTTCAGGAGTTTCGAACATCACTTTCTTGCGTCTACAGTCGATGCTTGCACCATGCCTTGCTAGCCAATCCATGCCCAATATTACGTCGAAGTCTTTGATCTCTAGCTCTATCAGGTCTCTTTCTAGTTCTATGTCCTCAATTTTAATTGGTACGCCTCGTTCTATCCGTGATGATAGGACTACTTCTCCTGAAGGCAATTCTGTCACAAACCTAGTTCTAAATCTTTCACAAGGTTTGTCTGATTTCTCTATCATTCCTAACGAGATATACGAGTGTGGTGCTCCCGAATCAAATAATACTGAACATATATTTTCGAGGATAGGAATTTGACCTGTGACCACTTTGTTACTAGCTTTAGCTTCTCCCTGGGTCAAGGCAAAGACTCTGGCTAGAACCATCTTGTTGTCCCTTTTCTCTTCTTGCTTGAGTTGTGGATATTCCCTCTTCCGATGACCTTCCTGGTCACAATTAGAACATCCTTTGGTGTTTGCACGACACTCCCCAAGATGTTTCTTTTGGCATTTGGAGCACTACGAGAATTCTACATAACCCGACCTATTGCTTCCATTGCTAGTCCTTCCTCTTTTTTCATTGTCAGATTGCTTACTATCAGGATGCCTTATCTTCTGGCCATTATTATTGCTATGTTGAAAGTTGTTGTTGCGGTTCTAACCATTCTGAGGTTGATTCTGCTACTTAGGTTCAGGCTTGCTGGCTTCCTCCTTACTAACATTCGCCTGAAGCCTTTCCACTTCTATAGTCGTTTCTAGAGTATCGGCGTAAGAAGTGATTCCAGGATTAGCTAGCTTGACTCCTAGCTCAATTTGGGGTCTGAGTCCCCTAATGAACTTGGTAACCCTCAGGAAATTGGTTGGGATCAACTCTGGGGTGAACTTGGATAGTTGGTCAAACTGTCGAGCATACTCTGCTACAGTTAAGTTTCCCTACTTCAGACTGCACTACAACAAAATAGGACTACCACAACATTAAATTCTAACAGTAATGAAAAAGTATATGCTAAATGTGTTAAAATTATAAGCGGGTTCACTCAAATTTTGGGCGACATATGTTTCCTTTTTCATTTCTTTTATTGCCAAGTTTAAAAGATTTATTTATCATTTTATTTAATTTTCTCTACATACTTCATCTTCCTCTGAGACCCATCTCTCTCGGTTTCTCACTCCCCTTCAGGAAAGATAAATCCCATTTAGAATACTTGTAAACAACGATTCAAAGAAATATGAGAAGGCAACAAAGGGACCAAGCCAAAGCAAATCTTCTCATTATGTCAACCATTGCTCTGATCTCTCTCTTCCGGCTACTTTTGACCCTTTTCTCACAAACCCATTTCCCTTCATCCTTCAGGGTCCTCAGATTGAACTCCGACTGTCCATTCAGTCTCGTCCTATCATCAATCTCAGACGTCCATGACCTCCTCTCCAAATTCGGTCTCCCAAAGGGTCTCCTCCCCAATTTCCAATCTTACTCTCTCTGAGGCGACGATAGTTTCGAGGTCGAGCTCCGAAGCCCTTTCTATGTGTATTTCGATCGATATGTGTATTGCGATAAGAAGATTATAGGGAAATTGAGTTATGGGTCGGTTTCTGATGTGACTGGAATTGAAGCCAAGATGCTCCTTTTGTGGGTCTCTGTGACTAAGATTCATACCGATAAGGGCTCAAATAGCATCAGATTCTATGTTGGATCTTTGTCTGAGGATCTTCCTGCCTCAAAATTTGAAAATGTTCTTGACTGTAAGAGTAAGGCTTGCAAATCGACCAACCCAGAATCCATTTGAGTCTTGAGGTATATTCATTATTCACACACACACACACACATATATATATACTATTGCTTTCTTTTCTAATGATTTCAAGACTATTTCTCTACCATGTTTGGTAATTTGACTGTGATGATGGGATAACTTTGATTGATTGGTTCATATTTTGTGTTTGACATTGATTGTTGGTTTACTCAGTAATGAGATTATTTGGTTCCAATATGATAATTATAAGATTATTTCTCTACCAAGTTTAGGAATTTGATAGGGGATTATTTTATTTGGTTTGTCTAGGCACTAAGAACCCAACAACAGCCACCCATCAATCCCTCCCTATACACTTTTACTGTCCATCTCTTCAACGATCCGCTCATTGGCCGTCCATTTCTCCAACACCACCCCTCTCTTAGTATCGTCCTCTATTTCTCTGAAAACCCAGCAATGATTAACAATCTCTCCTTCCATATATTTCTCAAACCCTCTTTTTTATTTCAGGTTATTAGTTTTGTATTAATATTTTAGAGTTTATTTTCAATGGTAAATGAATCTATCTTTTTCTCAGTTATGATTTTTAATTTATTTCATGAGAGAGTAGTATTTCTCTTCATGTATATGTATTTGTGGCCTCTTATAACCCAGTATTTCTATTGAAATTGCTTCTTTCTTTTAAATGTCTCTATTCGTCATATTTCTCTAGACTGACGCAGCTATTTCTATTCTACTTATTTCCATTGTCCTTATCTTCTTTACATTGATTTAAACAGTGTCAATTACTCAATATCAGTTACTGCCCACCAATAGAGGAAGACATTCCAGAAGGGAAAAGTTCGGTAAAATTTTGAGATTTCCTTACCCTTCAATGGATAATAAGGTGAAATTTGTAATGTTTCATTGTCTTAATTGCTAATACTATTTCAAGCTGTAGTGGCATATAATCCTCTTGGTTGGCCCCGTACCGACATTGTTAAAATATTGGTAAGTATATGTTTGCTCAGTTCACATGATTATATATTAGAATATTTGAATGACTAGAATATATTAGAATATTAGAATACTCTCTCCAATGTGGTCTGAGAATCACAATTTCCACCAGGTTAATGATGTCAATCTCGTTGTTAAAGATTCTTTAGGCAATACAATTAAGGCACAGTATGTAAGTTTAGAAAATGTTACAAAGAACTTGAGAAAGTTCTATGCACAAGCTTACTTGGGACACTCACCAAAACAAGCTCCAAAGTATTGGCTTCATTTTCAAGTTTCTGTACTATCGTTTGGTTGGAATACTTACTTTGTCTCAAAGGCATCTAGTACAAGTAATTGAGTTCAAACTTGCTAGTCAAATTATATTGAACATATAGTTGATTCTTATGAAGCTCACCATTAAGATACAATATCATACAGTATGCATAAAGAGGCATTAATTGTTTAATTGCTCTGGTTTCTTTTCCAAACTATTGCAGTAAACAGGAATTTACTCTCCAAGATAAAGAATCCACAAAATGATACCATTGAAGTTGGGCCTAGAGATTTAAAGCTGACCTTTTCGTCTTCCTCATGACAACTAAAACAGATGTACAATTCTAAAACTGAGGTAAGTTGTTTAATTTCAAAAAGTAACCATGGAAATATTTCTTAACCCAGTAGTTACATATTATAAAATCAGGCAAGCCAACCACAAATGGGCACTAAAAATGGAATGCTAACTTAAGTTTATATGTCAATTTTACATCTGTAAGGAACCTTTTTATGTCTTTTTTCTAACTTGACAAAAAAATTTGCATGCTAAAATAATGCTCATTTGATTGTCATATATTACAAGGTTGATGTACTAATACGACAGAGCTATCTCTGGTATGGTTCAAGCACTGGTCATTCTGATTCTCAGGTAAGCACTTCATGTGCTATGGTTGTCGAGTTATTCAAGTCCCAAATTTTTCCAAGCGATGCCTTCAGTACTTAAAATGATCTGTCTTGCAGGCTTCAGGGGCATATATTTTCCAGCCTAATGGGGCACCTCAAACTGTTGTTTCAAGATCAGTAAGCACTTTCTTACAGTTCAATATATATATGTTATTATTTATTTTCTATAAAAAATTATAAGACCTATAACACCATTACAATGTGTGTTTAAAATAGTGCAAGACTTGCTAATCAAGTCATTTAAACAAAATGTGAATCCAATGTCATCAATGGATTAGGAATAAAAGATTTTGGTCACAAACATGTTATTTTCATTAAAAATGACAGTTTAATACATGAAAATTCAAAACAGGGTTTAGATGACTTAGTCACAGTAAATTCAAAAAGTTATAAACAATTCAAGCCACTCTAATGGAAAAATACACATTTTAGGTTTCCGTCCCTGCACAATTTCGCCGACCGTGGCGGCCGAGCATCTGAAAATGTACACATCACCCCCAGAGCTCTCCAACTCATGGTTGATTCAGCAAACCCTTGCCTTTACCTGCACCACGTAGCACCCGTGAGCCGAGGCCCAGCAAGAAAGCATGATATCATAGCAAGATCAATATCATTAATCAAATATTCCACAATGCACAACCAATAATTCATCATTTCATAACATTTATCCAATCAGTGATAACACTCAACAGATTAACAATTTGTCACCCCGACAGTCAACAAATCATATCCATAACACAATATTCACACTCATAATCAACAGCTAATCACATCCATCAAGTAATACTCAGGGTCGTCGCCCTTAGGTCGCACCCTTGATTTAACCCACTGTCGTCGGCTCACTTAGGCCGCCCCCAGTGTAATACTCACTGACTCCGGCCAGCTTAACCAAGCTCATTGATAAATAAGCTGCCTCAGCCACCAGTGGCCGAGCCGCGCCCTGTGCGCAAATGTTGATTCTGACACCCTTAGGCTGGTTATCGCATGTCCCATGGCATAATACCAACTCATGACATGATATAAAAGTATAGGGAGCTCTTAGTCCCATCATGTTCACATGGTTAATCACATTCATATAACAACGCATACAAACATAGGGAACACTTAGTCCCAACCTAACCACATAATCAGGTGCAGCTTTCTTACCTTTAGATTTCGCTAGCTCGTTCAATTGATCCTCAAGAACGATCCTGTCTGAACCTTAGCGCGTACCTAGTCACAGCCATAGATCAAAATCACCACCAAACTTCAAATCCAAAACCTAGCCTCAGGACCAATCCTGAGCCCCCGGGAAGCCCTAATTCCACCAAACGGGGTGGTGGAATCAAACCCCGAGCCTCCGGGCAAAAACCCTAAGGAAACACTAAAAAACCCCTTCCTGGAGACAGGGTAGCGCTACAACGCTCTAAGGAGGGTGCTATAGCGCTACAAATAGAACCAAAAACGCCCAGGAAGCCCTAGCCTAGCGCTGTAGCGCCCAAAGGCTAGCGCTACAGCGCTAGTCACAGACCAGCAACACTCTGTTTTTCCCTTCTTCGATTTCCTCGAACCGAAACCCCTTGGAACCCTTCCAAACCTCAACTACACAAAAATTTGAGTCTACCATCACCTATACCTCATCCCAAATGGCCCAACAACCCAAAACTTAGCCACATTCATCACCAAACTAAGAAGACAACCATAGAACTTAAAACTCAAGAACTCATCTGAAAACCAACAACTACCAAGCAATTCAAGATAGCAAAACCCAGAAACCTTACCTTTTATGGAAAGCCCAACTCAGGTTGCCTCTAATATCCCTCCAGTCCTTAGCTCCTCAATCCCCAAAACTCAAGTTCCTTAAGTTCCATCCAAAGCCTCAAATGAGAAATCTATTCTAGCAAAGTTTAGAAAACTCAACAGAACCCTTTAAACCTTACCTCATTTGAGTAACCAATCCCTAATAACTCCTTAGCTTCACCAAAGTCTCTAGCCCCAAACCCCAGTCTGAACCTTCCTTAAGATCCCAGCTCCAAAACTCACAGAAAAATGATGAAGAGAAGAACAAACTGAATGGAGAAGAGAAGTCCCTGTTTTTCCTCTTTCTTTCCTTCTTTTCTTTTCCTTAATCTTTATTTTTGGTTAGGCATCTAAGTTCTTTGAACTTGAGGTTCTTGTTGGTAAGCATCTTTCTCAAATTGTTTAGTTCATTCTCTTCTTCTTCTTCTTTTAGAAATACTCACCTTCTCATTATGGTATTTAGGAGTGTTCCAAAATCCTGACTTTGTTCTCATCATCCCGATATATTGGTAAGGAAAATAGGATAGTTTTATATGCTTATATGTTATGATAAGTTATGCCATAATATGTTATGTTATGTTTTCTTATGTTTCATGGTTATGATTTACCCTACCTCAAATATTAGAAAGGGGACGTAGATGGGTTATCATAAACCTACCATGTCATCTAACCTACCTCAGATATTAGAAAGGGGACGTAGATGGTTTATCACATGTTTTAATGGCCATTAATAGCATAGTCTTATATGATCTACGTCTTTATAGATATATGTTTATAGTTTATAGTTTATGTGTATGATTATGTTTTGTGCTTGTAGTAGATTTTCCTTGCTGGGCATTAGGCTCATTCCTTTATGTTTTATATGTGCAGGCAAATAGCTTTGGCGGCGGGAAGGTTCTTGGCAGCTTGGGAATGTGTATTGAGGGAGAATGACATTGGTGGATTGTGTGAATGATTCGGGGATGAAGTTTCTTTTTAGTCTTTTAATTATGATTTCTATGTATTTCCGCATCTAATTTTGTAACCCATTTATTTAAGTTATGTTATGTTTTTATTTTCAAAACAATGGGATCCCATATTCTACTTTGAATTTTATGTAGTATAACATTTGTTTTATAAGTTTTAATGAAGTAATGTTTATTTCATATGTACGTTTTCTTAAAGATTAGTGTCTATGTATAGTAGTCATTAATGGTCCAAAGTCTAGAGTAGTTGGGTCGTTACAAAACAATATTAATGGCCATTAACTCATTAACATGGTATGTGATAAAGCCATCTAGGACCTCTGTCTACTAATCGAGGTAGGTTAGATCACAACTATAGTATATGATAACCCATCTAGGTCATTTTTCTATTAATCGAGGTAGGAAAAATCATAACTCTAAACAATAAAAATGATAAAAATTCTTGGGGTTTGCTATCTAAGCAACTATAAGCCACAAGTGACTACAAAACATATTTATACATATATACATAGCACATATCATAGCATAAAACATATCAAAATATATAAACATACATAATCTATCCTATTTTACTTACTGTTGACGGTAAGAACTCGTCAACGATTGATGGTTAGAAAACTTCAATCTCTATACTGTAAGAAGCTATGAATTAGATAGAAAGAACTCTAAACAACAGGAGAAAACTCAGGCAAGCATGAGAAACAGAAGCATATATTTCATAAGTCTCCTTTTTACATTCAGTTTTCCAACCCCTTAGCCTGAGGGGTTGGAGCCTATTTATAGGGGAGGCTCTATTGGCCCAGGATACAAACAAGTCCCAGACCACTGGGACGTACATAGGTACTCTGATAAAGTAGTGGCTCAGGGCGTAGTGGTGTCTACCCTGATGGTGTCAGAGTCGTGGCCTTGGACATAGTACTGTCGGCTCTGGCGCATGGTCGGGGGTGTCCAAGTGGTCTCACCACTCTTCGTACAGGTCCGTACCGCCACTACTCCTCAGACGCAGATACTAGGGTCGTGCCTCTGTTCTCTCCATAACCGTACACCCCGTGTCAGCGCACGTGTTCCGTACCCGGTGGTCCTCATCAATTCCCGTTCAATGCTCCATGTTCGTTTGGCATATCAACAAGATTCCTCTAAGTGATCTCATGCCTGTGCCAAGGAGGCTTCATCCTATGCATGTCCTGAGAAGTCAAGGTGCCAAGGGTCAGGGCCGGCTTATGCGGATCGCATAGACACGAGGCTAGCAGCAAGAGCGCCGAGGCAAGGCTACACCCTCGCATAGCGAGGGTACCTCGCGTAGCGAGGCTAGTCTTTTTCCCTCCGGTATGGGCATGGCTCGGGCGTCGCAACAAGGTAGCACCCTCGCATGGCGAGGGTCCCTCGCATAGCGAGGCTGCCTCTTCTCCTTCCGGGTGCAATGTCGCGAGGCTAGGAGCACGGATGCCAAAACAAAGCCCTCACCCTCGCATAGCGAGGGTCCCTCGCGTAGCGAGGCTGACATCCTTCCTCCGAGTGTAGGCGAGGCTTGAAGCCTGATGGAACGGGGTGCACGCGGAAGACCAGTTGGGGACCCTCGCATTGCGAGGGTGAAGTTCAGATGGGCAAGTGGCTGAGGGCCCTCGCCTAGTGAGGGTGTCTTTCTTATCCCAACTTCCTCACCATCATGCGACGCCCTTTTAGGATGTCTCGTAGTATAGAGCTTCACCCGTGAATAGAATTCACAAGGAGAAATTTCCACATTTACACTTACCAAAAACTGGGATATAGAGACAAGAGCGAGATTTTAGAATACTCCTAAAATCAACAGTAAGAATCGTGAGTTTCTAAAGAAAAAATAGATGAAAAAGAGAACTAAACCATCCAAGTTGAAACTTGCCAAAAACCTTAATGTTCAAGGAACTTATAAACCTAACCAAGAATCATAAACAAGAGTTAGGATCTGAAAGAAAATAGAATAAAAGAATTATGAAGAACTGAACTTAAGGATATGAATACCTTTAATGATCTTATGACTTGATGTATACCTCGATACCAAAATAACTCTATATCTTACTTCCCAAGTGTTTAGAAAAGCTTAGATTAGAAAGCTTTTATCCCAAAATCCAAGTGTTTCTCTCTATAGCAATCTTAGCAACTTGGAGGCTCTAAACAATGCTTGAATGATGATTGAAATGGCTGAGTGCTAGGTCCTATTTATAGAGTTCAAGGAGTGAAACTAACCCCTTTTAATTTGAATAAATAAATGAATATAAAATGAAAAATATTTGAATTTTCATTTAGAAGATGCTCAGAACTCGGTCAAAATCGTTCAAGGGCAGGCCCAAGTGGTTAAGGCTGTTTTTTAAAATTAAATCCTCAAGTTTCAAAAATTCACTCCCAGGGGCGATATATCGCCTACCCTGGCCAATATATCGCCTAGACCTATATCCCGAGCCCCGTTCGTTCGTTCGTGTGAAGTCGACGTGTTTTCTGTATCTCCCGTAGGCGATATATCGGCCCCAATAGATGCGATATATCGACATACGTTGATATATCAAACACGTATTTGCACTTTTTCAGCATATTTTGAATTGATTAAACAACTTCGATTGAGTCAAAATGTGATCGTAACACTGGAAGGTTCTACAGCTTCTAGATCTTTCTTTTAATTTAACTATTCATCCAATATACTTAAATCTTTAATAACATGATTATGACAAGTGTCACATTCTCAATAATTCTATTGAAACCTTAGGTTATAATAAATAATATTTCTAGGACCAACAATATTGATCAAAACTTATGTTATAATTAATATTTCTAAACTATAGGTTAAACTCATAAAATCCATAATTGTTGCTATGAGTTTCCAACTAAGTCCCAGCTTGAACCAAAATCCACGGAAACTAACATACTACAAACTAATGCTAACTACTACTACTACTACTACTACTACTACTACTACTACTATCTAGTTAAGTAAAAATTATTGGAAACTACATTTGTAGTTACTTGGGGCTTATAGTTGCTTAGACAGCAAACCCCAAGATTTTTATCATTATCGTGGTTTAGAGTTATGATTTACCCTACCTCGATTAGTAGACAGAGGACCTAGATGGGTTATCATATACTACCTTGTGATCTAACCTACCTCGATTAGTAGACTGAGGACCTAGATGGTTTTATCACATGCTACGGCAATGATTTAATGGCCATTAATGTCGTAGTCCTATATGATATACATTTTTACATCATATGTTTTATAGTATATGTTTTATGATATAACTAATCTTATGATGTATGATATATGTTTTTAGTATATTTTCCTTGCTGTGAATTAGGCACATTCCTTTTGTTTTAGATGGTGCAGTAAAATAAACTTGGAAGGTGGGATGTATTCTTGGCAGCTTGGCATGTGTATTGGGGATGGATGGATTGAATGGACTGTTGGAAGATCGAGGATGACATTGTTTTAAAGTCTTTTAATTTATGTTTTATGTATTTCCGCACTTAGTATTTAAACAATTGATTAAAGTTTATGTTTTTATTTTTTATGTACTAAACAATGGGTACCCATACCTTATTTTGTATTTCGTACAGTATTTTGGATTTTAAATAAAGTTATGTTATTTCCTATGTATGTATTCCAAAATAGTGGCTATGTGTAACAACCCAAAATTGCTAATAACGCTTAGGGGCCTTGATTAGCATGCCAGGAGGGCATTAATGGAATAAATGTGATTTAATAAGTAATTATATGTTTAATAATGTTTATATGATAATTGATTATATTATGTGGTAATATGATATGAAATAAATATGTGTTATATGTGAGAACCACATTATTATGTGGACAGGTTCGCAGAGCACGACTCAAGACGATTCTAGGGTCAGATAGTGGGAAAAGTCACAACGGGACTTAAGATATGATTTTGGTTAGGTCAGGGATAATTTTAGATAGTGGGTAGTGATTTGGATTATCGGGTCATGAAAATAAATATATGGAGATATATTTGAGGTTAGAATGTCTAGGCGGGAATATTGGGGGATTTTACCATTTTGGCCTCGGGGACGGTTCCGACACCCTGAGCCTCGGGATTAACTTAACAGGTAAGTTAGACATAGGGAAGCTTTTAGAAGAAAAACACAAACCGACTAAACACTTTACCTCAGCTCACTTTCACGTTCAAGGAAACCAAAGGGAAGGAAAGGAAACACAGAAAACAGGGAAAACAAGCTGGGATTTCTGGAATTTGTGGTGAGGATTTGGAGGTTTAGCTCAGGGAAAATGAAGGAACTAAAACAGGGATTCAGGTAAGCATCTAATGTTCTTTTTTGTGGTTGAATTCTGAGTTCTAGCTGGGTTTTGGTTAAGTGTTGAAACAAATATAGTTTTGGTGTTTTAAGGCAGAATTAAGAAGGAAACTTGGGAACTTAGCTTGGCTATGTCTTGGTGAGGTGATTCAACAGCAAAGGTAAGTCTCAACTTCAGGTTTATAGGTTTTAAATTGGGTTTGAGTAGCTGGTTTGAGTGTTTGTAGAACTTGGGTTTCAGAAATTGAAAGGAGGAGATTAGAGTATGCTAGGCTGTGTTTTCCTGGGAATTATGTTGTTTAGATCATGTTAAAGAAGTTGGGAATTAATTGGTTAGGAGTTAGGAAGCTTTGGGATGGTTTAAGGTGAGGTTTTAGACTTAGAAATGGTGTAAATTCTGGGTTCAAAAGGGAGGGTCGCTACTCTGTTCCAGAGTATTGCGGCCCTAGCATGCAAAGAAGCCAAGGAGGCTTAGCCAAGGGGGAGCGCCGCGGCGCCCAAGGCAAGGGCCGCGACACGTGTGTGGTTCAGCATGGGTGTTGGTTCTGTTTTTTGGAAGGGTCGCGGCTAGGCTTCGGGGGCCGCAACCCTTGGTTGCACACATGAGTTTTTGAGGGTTCTAGGCACGGGAAAGTGTTCTAGTGTACTCGGGTTTGGTTTCACCACTGTGCTTGGTGGAATTTGGTATCCCGGGGGTTAGTTTTGTAAATGGAAACCTATATTGGAGTATTAATGGAACCCTATACTTTGGTTGTGACTAGGTGATAAAGGCTTAGGCTCGAGAACGGATCGTGCTTGAGAGGCGTTGCTCATAATTCAATAATGGCACAGACTAAAGGTAAGAAAACTGCACCTGATTGATTATATGAGACGGGACTAAGGGCTCCCTAATGTAAATGCTTGAAAAGATGGTATTATGCCATGCAAGCCATTTAGTGAACCAACGGCCTAAGGGTGCCAAGGGTTTCACTAGCGCACAGGGCGCGGCTCGGCCACTGGTAGCTGAGGACAGCTTATTATGCACTGAGCTCGGTTTAAGCGGGCTGGAGTCAGTGGATTAAACAGAGGTTGCGACCTAAGTCGTCAGCCCTGAATATTATGTGATATGAGTATTATATGTGCTACAATGTATCTTGAATTGGATTGTATATGCTGAATATCTGTTGAGGATTATCTGATGGGAATACATACGTATTGAACTATTTATCTGTTATTATTGTTTGAGTTGTTTATGATGTTTTCTTGCTGGGCCTTGGCTCACGGGTGCTACGTGGTGCAGTTAAAGGCAAGGGCAAATTAGATTAGCCCTGATTGGAGAGCTCAGCGAGCAGAATGTACATAGCTAGGTGCTCGGCCGCCACGGTTGAGATCTAAGCAAGGACATGGAACCTAAAGATTGTCTGTTTTGCCTTAGTATGGCTAGTGGATATTCATGTATTTTTGGGAGTCTGTAAACTTGTTCTGACTTTGTTTTTATATGGGATCCCATGTTTACTACAGCTTAAATGTATGAAATGAGTCTTTTGAGACCAAAACCTTTTTAACCTTAGCTTTTACATGTTTAGTGACACGTTTTCAAATTAATGACTTGATTAGCAAGTCCTGCACCTTTATAAGTACACAGTGTAACGATCTTGGCTATCCAGGGCGTTACAACTTGGTATCAGAGTGTCCTAGGTTTAAGGGTTCCTGAAGACAGCTTGCGCATGTACATTCGCTGCTGGAGACAAGCTCGAGTTAGGGTTTGTTAATGTGTATATGTGTGCTTATGTGCTTATGTGCCTGAGATGAGTTATGTATGATGTTATTTACTGAATTGCTAGGAAGCATGAGATAGTGATAGGGCCTGGCCCTTGACTGCTGTGTGAAAATATTGAGGCATATTTATTAATATTGCCGTGCATGTAAATGAGTACATGGATGATTAATTGTTTATGGTGCATGGATCCTTATATGTGTTGGTTACCTGTAATTGACTTTGAGGGTTCGTGGAGTAAGTATCTTCCATTGATTGAGTTTTCATATAACAATAGTTATCAGTCCACGATTTGAGTGGCTCCTTATGAGATGTTATATGGAAGGAAGTGCAGATCGCCTATTCACTGGGATGAGATGGGTGAGAGAGGATATTTGGGGCCAGATATGGTTCAGAAGACTAACGAGGCCATTGAAAGATTCGAGCTAGGGTGCTTGCCTCGCAGAGTAGACAGAAGGGCTACACTGATCCTAAGCGTAGGAGCGTGGAGTTCCAGGTTGGGGACCACGTGTTTCTGTGAGTTTCACTATTGAGGGGTGTGAGGAGGTTTGGAGTGAAGGGAAAGTTGAGCCCTCGGTTCGTTGGACCCTTTGAGATTCTAGAGAGGGTTGGGCAGGTGGCTTATAGGCTGGCCTTGCCACCATCACTATCAGGAGTTAATAACGTGTTCCATGTCTCCATGCTGCGGAAGTATGTTTCTGATACAACACATGTGTTAAGGTATGAGGACTTGGAGCTACAGACAGACTTGTCCTACGAAGAGAGACCAGTTCAGATTTTAGATCGGAAGGATAAAGTTCTGCGGAATAAGACGATTCCGTTAGTGAAAGTATTATGGAGGAATAGCAAGGTCGAAGAAGCGACCTGGGAGCTAGAGACGGCGATGCGGGATCAGTATCCCGAGTTATTCAGGTAAATTTCGAGGACGAAATTCTCATTAGGAGGGGATAGTTGTAACGACCCAAAATCGCTAATAAGGCTTAAGGGCCTTGATTAGCGTGCAGGAGGGCATTAATGGAATAAATGTGATTTAATGAGTAATTATATGTTTAATAATGTTTATATGATAATTTATTATATTATGTGGTAATATGATATGAAATAAATATGTGATATATGTGAGAACCACATTATTAAGTGGACAGGTTCGCAGAGCAGGACTCAAGACGATTCTAGGGTCAGATAGCGGGAAAAGTCACAACGGGACTTAAGATATTATTTTTGTTAGGTCGGGGATACTTCTAGATAGCGGGTAGTGATTTGGATTATCGGGTCATGAAAATAAATATATGGAGATATATTTGAGGTTAGATTGTCTAGGCGGGAATATTGGGGGATTTTACCATTTTGGCCTCAGGGACGGTTCCGACACCCTGAGCCTCGGGATTAACTTAACAGGTAAGTTAGACATAGGGAAGCTTTTAGAAGAAAAACACAAACCGACTAAACACTTTACCTCAGCTCACTTTCACGTTCAAGGAAACCAAAGGGAAGGAAAGGAAACACAGAAAACAGGGAAAACAAGCTGGGATTTCTGGAATTTGTGGTGAGGATTTGGAGGTTTAGCTCAGGGAAAATCAAGGAACTAAAACAGGGATTCAGGTAAGCATCTAATCTTCTTTTTTGTGGTTGAATTCTGAGTTCTAGCTGGGTTTTGGTTAAGTGTTGAAACAAATATAGTTTTGGTGTTTTAAGGCAGAATTAAGAAGGAAACTTGGGAACTTAGCTTGGCTATGTCTTGGTGAGGTGATTCAACAGCAAAGGTAAGTCTCAACTTCAGGTTTAGAGATTTTAAATTGGGTTTGAGTGGCTGGTTTGAGTGTTTATAGCACTTGGGTTTCAGAAATTGAAAGGAGGAGATTAGAGTGTGTTAGGCTTTATTTTCCTGGGAATTATGTTGTTTAGATCATGTTAAAGAAGTTGGGAATGAATTGGTTAGGAGTTGGGAAGCTTTGGGATGGTTTAAGGTCAGGTTTCAGACTTAGAAATGGTGTAAATTCTGGGTGCGAAAGGGAGGGCCGCGACTCTGTTCTAGAGCGCTGTGGCCCTAGCATGCAAAGAAGCCAAGGAGGCTCAGCCAAGGGGGAGCGCTGCGGCTAGGCTTCGGGGGCCGCAGCCCTTGGTTGTACACATTAGTTTTTGAGGGTTCTAGGCACGAGAAAGTGGTCTAGTGTGCTCGGGTTTGGTTTCACCACCGTGCTTGGTGGAATTTGGTATCCCGAGGGTTAGTTTTGTAACTGGAAACCTATATTTGAGTATTAATGGAACCCTATACTTTGGTTGTGACTAGGTGATAAAGGATTAGGCTCGAGAACGGATCGTGCTTGAGAGGCGTTGCTCGTAATTCAATAATCGCACAGACTAAAGGTAAGAAAACTGCACCTGATTGATTATATGAGACGGGACTAAGGGCTCCCTAATGTAAATGCTTGTAAAGATGGTATTATTCCATGCAAGCCATTTACTGAACCAACGACCTAAGGGTGCCAAGGGTTTCACTAGCGCACAGGGCGCGGCTCGGCCACTGGTAGCTGAGGACAGCTTATTATGCACTGAGCTCGGTTTAAGCGAGCCGGAGTCAGTGGGTTAAACAGAGGGTGCGGCCTAAGTCGTCGGCCCTGAATATTATGGGATATGAGTATTATATGTGGTAGAATGTATCTTGAATTGGATTATATATGCTGAATATCTGTTGAGGATTATCTGATGGGAATACATGCGTATTGAACTATTTATCTGTTATTATTGTTTGAGTTGTTTATGATGTTTTCTTGCTGGGCCTTGTCTCACGGGTGCTACGTGGTGCAGGTAAAGGCAAGGGCAAATTATATTAGCCCTGATTGGAGAGCTCAGCGAGCAGAATGTACATAGCCAGGTGCTCGGCCGCCACGGTTGAGATCTAAGCAAGGACATGGAACCTAAAGACTGTCTGTTTTGCCTTAGTATGGCTAGTGGATATTCATGTATTTTTGGGAGTCTGTAAACTTGTTCTGACTTTGTTTTTATATGGGATCCCATGTTTACTACAGTTTAAATGTATGAAATGAGTCTTTTGAGACCAAAACCTTTTTAACCTTAGCTTTTACATGTTTAGTGACACGTTTTCAAATTAATGACTTGATTAGCAAGTCCTGCACCTTTATAAGTACACAGTGTAATAATCTTGGCTATCTAGGGCGTTACACTATGTTTAGTAGTTTTTAATGGTTCGAGGTCTAGAATTAATCGGGGCATTACAATTGGTATCAGAGCCATAATTCATATGCATGTAGTTCTCCTTGATACACTCACAAGGTTCGGATCTAACCGCCAATGTAAGTATTTATGTTATCATTATTATGTTTATGATAATAGCTAACGTTTTTGTCATTATGTTTTCTGTTAAAAATGAATGGAGCCTTGACCTATCAAGATATCTGAGCCATTAAGGCATTTAAAAGGATTAGAGAGCCAAGGAATACAATAGGAGTGCTAGAAAGAATAACTCAGAGGTTGTTCTTATTTCACAAAGGGATAGTTCACCATCAAACTACTAAGCAAATTATGATGAGAGCTACGGAACAATATATCCTAGTAATTAGGCTTTTAAGGATTTTCCTTCTATAATTTCAACATTAGAAGAAATATTGGAGATAATAGATGATGAAGATGATTTACCGGTAGCCATGAGATATTATTTTCTCATACATAGGTTCACCTCGAAGTTTGAGTTTCAATTCACTAATGAACAAAAGCATAGCATCTTCATGAATCTTCTCCGAGGTAGTTTTGAGGCTCAAGATGATGATGATTATGAAGAAATAGACGATATGCTAGATGAAGGGTCAGATGTAGAAAATTCTGATTTTTAGATTTACCCTAGTTATTTTTTTAGTTTAACTTATTTCTTTATTTTTTAATTTATGATTGTACTTAGTGAAAATATTTTTTTAAAATGAATAAATTGTTATTTTTTAATGACATGTATGAGTTTGATTTTTTCTACAATCATATTAAATTTGGATTAAATAAATAATGACTGAGTTCGGTGAGGGTGGATACAAATCAATGGATCGGGTTCTACAATCAGCCAATGATGCAAGCAGCAAGTGCTTGTGCCTCATTGGTAGTCGGGTGATGGTTTCATACTCTGTTGTAATGATACCTATACACAAATGCAAATTGTGTAGCAAGTGTCGATAACGATCTATGTAATCTCTCATGTACTCGTTATAATGATTGTAGACAGACGTGTCTAAGTTGAACCAATCGGGTCTAGATGGGCTAATCAAGCCTATAACGAGTCTTAGGTCGAATTATCGCTCGATCCCTCAAGGAGAAGATTCAAATATGATCCGATGATTGTGACTGATCTTCGGACCGGTCTCTTTTTTGATCGTATGGGTTGATAGGTTCCTAAAGAATCAGGATCGAACGTGATCAAATAATGGAGACTTGTCCAAGGACCAGTCTCTTTAGTTGATCGTATAGGTCAATAGGTTCCTTAAGAACCAAGATCGAACATGATCAAATAAATTGGCGACAAGGTCCTCGGACCAGTCTCTAGTTTGGATCGTATTGGTCGATAGTATCCTCAAGAACCAAGATCGAACATGATCCATAATCTGACGACAAGTTCCAAGGACCTATCTCTCTTATTGATTGTGTGGGTCGATAGGTTCCTCAAGAACCAGGATTGAACATGATCAAATAGATTGGCAACAAGGTCCTCGGACCAGTCTCTTGTTTGGATCGTATGGGTCGATAGGCTCCTCAAGAAGCAAGATCGAACATGATCCATAATTTGACGATAAGGTCCTAGGACCTATCTCTCTTGTTGATTGTGTGGGTCGATAGGTTCCTCAAGTACCAGGATCAAACATGATCAAATAGATTGGCGACAAGGTCCTAGGACCAATCTCTTGTTCGGATCGTATGGGTCAATAGGTTCCTCATGAACCAAAATCAAACATGATCCATAATTTGACGACAAAATCCTAGGATCTGTCTCTCTTATTGATCGTGTGGGTCAATAGGTTCCTCAAGAACCAGAAACGAACATGATCAAATAGTTTGGTGACAAGGTCATTTGACCAGTCTCTTTTTTGGATCGTATGGGTCGATAGGCTCCTCAAGAACAAAGATCGAACATGATCCATAATTCGAAGACAAGGTCCTAGGACTTGTCTCTCTTGTTGATCGTATGGGTCGATAGGTTCCTCAAGAACCAGGATAGAACATGATCAAATAGTTTGGTGACAAGGTCCTCAGACCAGTCTCTTGTTTGGATCGTATGGGTTGATAGGCTCCTCAAGAACCAAGATCGAACATGATCCATAATTTGACGACAAGGTCCTAGGACCCGTCTCTCTTATTGATCATAATTTAAAGAATTAAGAGAAACATAAGAAATTAAATTCATTCATTCATTGAAGCACAATGTCTGTTATATAGATAATTTTAAAATAATACATTTGCAAATTAAAACTAGTGTCACTTTTGAGCAGCTTCACTGATAGTAACGGCAGAGGTGTTTGCCATTCCAGTAGTTTTTTATTAGTTCTCCATTTAGTTGAGCTATCTTTGTATGTCCCTAGTGTGGTCACCTACTCAACAAGGTATGGCTCTTCCCAATTAGGTCCTACTACCCCTGCTGCAGTGTCTTTAGTGTTTAGGAACACCCTCCTGAATACTAATTCTCCAACTTGGAATTTTTTATCTTGATTGCATGTCTCTCATCTATGCAATGGGGGAGTGAGTTAAACTGGAAACATGGCTTCATGATCGAATTCCAAAGAGAACGGGGTATGGCCTATCGCCATTCGAGCCATTGTTCGATGGGACCATAAGACCTCCGGAAGTAATTCTGGCCAGGCTCCTTTGGCTTGCTCAAGGCGTTTCTTCAGAGTGTCTTTGGTAGTCTTGTTCACTGCTTCTACTTCACCATTAGCTTGGTGGTGTGCTACTTAGGAAAAGCTCTTTCTGATTCCATGACTTGTGCAAAAGTCGGTGAACATATCACTGTCAAATTGAGTCCTATTGTCTGAGACTATATTATTTTGTACACCAAATTGACATATGATATTCTTCACCATAAATTCTAAGACTTTCTTCGAGGTGATGGTGGCGACCAGTTATGCTTCAGTCCATTTGGTGAAGTAGTCTACCGCTACAACAACAAATTGGACTCCTCCCCTTCTTGTGTGTAGCTTTTCGATCAGGTAGATTCCCAATACAGCGAAGGGCCAAAGGCTTTGCGTTTGTGTTAATTCATTAGGTCCCGCCCGGGGTTTCTTGGAGAACATCTGACACTTGTGGTATCTTCTGACATACTCCATTGAGTCTTCGTTCATTGTTGGCAAAAAGTATCCTTGTGGTAGGATTTTCTTTGATAGGCTCTACTCACTAGTGTGATCTCCACAAAACCCCTTGTGTACCTCGATCATTAAAAGCTTTGACTGGTCAGGTGTAACACACCTTAGCAGTTGTATGGAGTAGCCTCGTCTGTATAGGACCCCTTTTACTATCATATATCGTCCAGCTTGTCTCACCAACTTCCTTGCTTTGTTCCGATCACTGGGTACTACTCCTGGGTTGAGATAGTTAATAATATGTGTCATCCATGTATCTCCTAACTCAACAGGTAGTGCCTCATTCTCGGTTATGATTCTTTCTGCCAAGTATTCGATGGAAATGACATTCAGGGTGTCCGCATCTTTGGCACTGGCAAGCTTGGCTAAGGCATCATCATTGGCATTCTGCTCCCTTGGGAGTTGTGTAATCGAGAATCTCTTGAACTATGTAAACAAGTCCATCACCTTGTTTAGGTACTGCACTATCCTAAGTCCCTTGGCTTGATACTGCCCCAATACATGGTACACCACTAGCTGGGAATCACTGTATATCTCCAAGGACTTTGCATGCACATCCCGAGACAAGTGTAATCCTACTACTAATTCCTTGTACTCAGCCTCATTGTTTGAAGCGTTGAATCCAAATCTGAGAGCGCAGTGGATTTGATGATTCTCCGAAGTAATCAATATGATTCTTGCGCTTGAATTGTGTTCATTTGATGCTCCATCACATATAGCTTCCATACAAAAGTATATCTTTCCTTCTCGGTATCTCCATTCTTCGATTGGTAGGAAGGGTCTTCATGGTTGGTACCTTCGACTATGAAGTTTGCCAATGCTTGTCCTTTTATCGTCGTCCTTGAATGATAAGTGATATCAAACTGTCCTAGTTTCACTGCCCATTTGAGTAATCATCCCAAGGCCTCTTGTTTCTAAAGAACTTGTCTTAGCGGTTAATCGGTCAGGACTCGAATTGAGTGAGCTTGGAAGTATGGATGGAGCTTAGAGGTGATTACTAAACAATAGGCTAGCTTTCCTAGAGGTGGATACCTAGACTCTGCACCTACTAGCCTTTTACTGATATAGTACACATGGTGAGGTACCCTGTTCTCTTCTTTCACCAAAACAATGTTTATTGCATGCTCGATGATTGCCAAATACATGCATAGTGCTTCACCATCTATTGGCTTTGCTAGGACATGGCTTATTACAGACAGATAAATTCCCACCATGTCCTTATGTAACCAGGCAAAGACGTCATGGTTCTTCTTCAAAAATTCTACCAACCGTGCCTTATTTTCCACCTTTAGCTCCTTCCCAAATTTAATTACTCTAGTCGGGTCCCCCTCATCTAGTAGAACTTCGTCAAGATCTTCAACTGGTCCTACCTCCATGACGTCATCCCCAAACCGAGGATCGATGTCGTTTCCCTCGCTTTGGGAAACTTGCTATAATAACAACGCTTCGTTAAAAAGAGTCCCTGACTCCAGTAGAGTGTTTCTTTCAACCTCATCGATTCCTTCATTCCCTTTGCAGAAGGTTCCTACCATAATGTTTATGCATGGTCCTTTCTTTTCCTTGACCACTGACACATTATAGTATTCCCGTGCCTCCCTTTGGTTACTCTGTATGCATCCTTACCCTGCGCTTGAGGGGAACTTCAAAGATAGATGCCAGATAGACATTTCTGCATGTAATGCCATCAAGAGGGGTCTCCCAAGCACTACGTTGTAAGCCGATAAGAAATCTACCACCAGGAACTCTGTTATCACAATCTCATGCCAAGGCGCATCCCTCACCGTGACCGTTAGTCTGATGGTTGCTGCTGGTGCTAGGCATTCTCCTGTGAACCCATATATCACTTGGGAATAAGGTGTCAGGTCCATCATCGTGAGCTTCATCTTCTCGAGGGATAATTAGTAGATGATATCTACTGAGCTTCCTGTATCAACCAAGTATCTCTTCACTCAGGCATTGTCGATTTGAATGGTAAGGACTAGAGGGTCATTGTGGGGGTACCTCATGTGCCTAGCGTCATCCTCCGTAAAAGTGAGAGTATCACTTTCATATTTCAGATTTTTTGGAGACCGCTCCACGACTACCTGGCACTAGGAAGACTCCCCTACCTCAAGTCTTAGGGTTCTTTCATATCGCTCACGAGCATTTTTATTATTGTCTTCTATGTGGGGCCCCCACATATGTTATCCTATTTGAAGTCCACGGCCGTTGGCTCCAGTGGTGGACTCCTTTGCTTTCGAAACTCTGGATTCCTGCTTGGGGTTTCAGTCTTGACTCGGTACCTCAAGATTTTACCTGATCGAAGGAGAAACTCTGTCTCATTCTTCAACTATTTGCACTCATTTTTTCCATGTCCATAGTCATTATGGAAACGACAAAACTTGTTCTTGTCCCTCTCTCCTTCTGAGCGTAAGGGTGGTGGTTTTTGGTATGGTACTTCCTGGAATGTTGCCAAGTAAATCTTGGCCCTTGACATATTCAAGATAGTATAATTGGTGAACTTGGGCTGGTAGGGCTGATGCTTAGGCTGTTTGTCGATTGGTGCTGACTTAACCTTCCTTTCTCCACCCTGTTCGGCCCCTGAGGTACTCTTCTTTTTACCGTTAGCCCTATTGCTGCCCTGAGGTTTTATGCTATCCTTTCCTGGCTTGATAGTGGTCAGATGGTTTATACATTTTTCTTCCTTCATGATAGCATCATCTAGCTTCATGTACTTGTCTGCTCAATCTAGGAACTTCTGTAAGGTGCTGATGGGGTTTCGGTGTATGCTTTCCCATAAGGGACTACGATAAATTATTCCTGCCGAGATCGCAACGAACTTCCATTCATCTCCTACTATGGGTGCTCGGTTTGCCTCCCTCATGAATCTTTGGATGTAGTCCTTCAGGGATTCATCCTTCCCTTACTTGATGTTAGCTAGAAAATATCTCTCTCAAAATTGTTTCCAGAAAGATCCAAAAGTCCCCTTTATTTATAGTACCCAGGGGCTATTACATGATCATTAATACTAGAGAACGTGGTTTGGTACCACTTTCATACCACTTTCACGTATCACTCTCTTTCTCTCTCGATGACTGAAACTTTTGGGGCTGTTGAAGGAAATTTAAGGCTTGAAAGCTAAGGGTGAAGGAGGGGCTTAACTTGGGCATGGAATTGGAGTCTTAGAAGGATATCTAGAGGGGTTGCAAGCTCGAAATTGGAGCTAGTAATCATGGTAGAACTCAGATATAATTGAGGTAAATTATGAACTTTCATCTTAGATTTTCTTATTAGGCTTGCGCTAGAAATTCTGGTTGGCTTGAGTATGAGTTTGGTAGTTAGCTTTGAGTGAACTAAATAGTTAGTTTGGGTGTTTTGATGATGAGTTCTACCTGATCATTGGACTGGTGACCTTGGTGAAATTTCTATGGTTTTGGTGATTAAACAGTGTGATTTACTAAAAAATTCATAGTTGATTTGGGGTTGATTTAAGAGGATAAATAGGAAAAAATTATGGGTTGATGGGTTGGTGTTCTTGGCTAGCAAGAAGAATATAAACCCAAGATTTCACTGGGATGAAGAGGCATGCCGCGACTTAGACAGGGCGCGCTGCAGTGCGTGTGGCCTTCTGGCCTAGGTTGATCTCTAATCTGGGGGCACGCCGCGACTTTCCTGGCCAAGTCGCGACCCGCCTCCCCTTTGGCATGGGAGCTTGCTCTTTGACTTGGGGCAAGTCATGACTTGCTGACCCAAGTCGTGACCCCTCTGGGAGGTTTGGTCTGGGAAGAGTTCTAAGTATTATTAAGGCTCGGGGGTTCGAACCTAGACGCTCGGGAAAATTTCTACTACCTGGTTTAGTAGAAATTGAGGTCCCGGAGGCTAGCTTTGTTCCCTAGGTATTTTGTTTCTAATTGAAAGTTAATAAATATCCATGGTTTTTGTTACTAGGTTTATCGTCGAGGCTCGAGGCTAAGGACCGTGCTCGGAATCAATTCACCTTCTTTGCTGGGAATCAAATGTAAGAAAACTGCACCCGGTTATGTGGTTATGTTGGGACTAAGAGTTCCCTATATTTATATGCAATGTCATATGATGGTATTTTTCCTATGGACATGAGATAAACAGCCTAAGAGTGCCAGAATTAATATTGGCGCACAAGGACACGACTCGACCACTGGTAGTTGAGGTGAATTATATAATCACTGAGCTCGGCCTACGTGAGCCAGAGTCAGTGGGATAAACAGAGGGTCTGGCCTAAAGGCGTCGACCCTGGATAGTTAACGATGTGTTTACTGTTATTTATTAGATGATCATGTTATGTTTATTACCTGAATGATTGATTATTTGTTTGCTGATTTATATCACTAATTATGTGAACTATGTGGCCTACTGAGTATCTGATTGATGGTTTGTGAATTATTTGGCTATTGATTATTGATTATGATTTGTTATATGGTTTTCTTGTTGGGCCTTGGCTCACAAGTGCAACATGGTGCAGGTAAAGGCATAGGTAAGATAAATCAACCATGGGTTGGAGAGCTTTGGGGGCGAGGTGTACATTGTCAGCTGCTCGGCCGCCACGGTCGAGGGAATGTGTAGGAACAGAAACCGAAAATGTTTATTTTGCCATTAGAGTGGCCTCAATTGTTTATAACTTTTGGAAATTTTGTAAATATGTTCTTTAAACCCTATTTTTTTGGGATCCCATGTACTAAACGTTTATTTTAATTAAAATTATCCATTTATGATGAAAACCTTTTAAACCTAACTTGTTTATGACTTTAGGATCACATTTTCATTTAAATGACTTGATTAGCGAGTCATGCACTATTTTAAACACACAGTGTAACGGTCATGGTTATCCAGGGTGTTGCAACTTGGTATCAGAGCAGTCTAGGTTTAAAGGTTCCTGAAGACTGGCTGGACATGTACACTCGCTGCTAAAGACAAGCTCGACTCAAGATTTTGTAATTGAATACTTGAGATTATATGCTTAAGTGCTTGAATGAAAAGACGAATGTATTAAGTTGTTTGATTAATAGGGAGCATGAGATACTGATAATGCCTGACCCTTGACTGTTGTGTGATGATATTGAGGCGTGCTGATTAGCGTTGCTATTTTATGTGGATGAATATTTGGATAATGGTTGGTATACTGATTGCATGTGGTGAGTCGTTTAAGTTGAAGGTATATATGCTTTATCTGTTTATTGGGTAATGATAGCATGGTAAGTATGAATGTATCTGGTAGCAATGAAATTTGATAACTAAATATATAGTGTTATAGATTGGTGTATATTATGCTTTATGTGTGCATGATTATTGTGGTTGTTTGGACTTGGTCGTGGGATGGTTCTTGGTATGAACATAAGGGCTAATGGGTTTAGTCAGTGATGGTGGATGAATTCAGGTCGTTGTGCTCAGATTTGTTAAATGGACTCGATATTGTTATATTGACGGTTGCAGATGATAGCTGGGGTTGGAATCCTCCATCTACCCCTGAAAGTCGCAGCAGATGTTCATGGTATGTGAGTAAATCTGTGAGGTCTGATAGAGAAGACTAGATGGGTGAACAATGGGCTTTTCTGAGGAAAGGGCTGCTTTGTATATCTTGATAGTAGGGTTACCAGCGTTGGTTTAATTTGAAGGTAAAGACAAATAAGAGTGCTATATGGAAGGCCTAGGAGGCTTTATCCTTTGGTTTTGAGGAAGGTTTGGATTTTCTTAAGAATCGGTTGGGGGATGGGCATAGAAAATCCCATCCTTGATTACATAAAGATGATAGGTCGTGACAGAGTGGTTGTGCTAAGTAGCTGTGGCAGAAGGATGCCCGGAAGAGGTACTCAGGCCCAAAATGCTGTCATAATGGGCTGAGAGGAGTTCAAGTAGTAATTTGATAAAGAGATTACTATGAAATAATTGAAGTTGCGGAGCCTAATGAGTTTATGAACTGGATTTGGAATGGTAAGACAATGCCAGAGTATGTCAACATGTTTGGAGAGTTAGTCAATCTGCTTTGGAAGTTCATACAAGCGGATGTCACCGAAAATGATGACTCATTTAAGGATTAAACTCTGGGGTGGCCCAGAGCATCAGGGCCGCTCCAGTGCATGAGAGGTTTATTTGTGCTTGAGCAGCAAGGAGGGCCATGTTACTTAAGGTATAAGGAATGAGGTATAAAACATAAATGTCGTAGGGTAAGAGATGTTGACGACATTATTCCCATTGGTGGAAATTAGTAAGGATAGATTCTTGGTAATCGGAATAGAAGGACCCCTGACAGTTCTATTACTCTTGGTTTCGACAGGAATGGGTCTAGTTTGCAGATTAGCTGTCAGATCGGTGATGACCTGGTGAAGTTATTTTATATGCACCAGAAGCAGGAGACACCATCTGGAAAGACGTCAAGTAAGGATACGTTTCCTACATGGAATGGTTCAGTATGTCAGGTTGAACTAGGGATTGTTTAGGATTAAAGAATGGAAAATTGGAATGCCTTGTTACATTCGAAGCCCGAGGCTAGCTCCTCGGAGCTGACCAGTTGACCTGATAGTTCACATTTTGATTTTATAATGAGTTGAAAGAGGTCAATGTTGTGCATCTCTCAGAAAAAGTTCAGGTATGAAGTTTATGTCTCAAGGCTATTGTATGAGGGGGCTGGAGATAGTGGTTCTTGTGGAGGATGAATTAGAAATTTCTAAAGAAGAATTGAAACACAAGTAGTAAAGAGGGTTCGTAGTGAAGGAAATTGAGCTTGTCTTATGAGCGCCTTGTTATGGGCCTCAGTGAGATCTAATTTGTTAGATAAGAGACAACCATGGATAGTAAGAGACATCACTTGAAGTATATTAATTGGACTAAATGGAAACTGAGTTTGTCAGTAGGGATTCAGATGGGTATGTAAGGAATGGTTGGATATGCTTCAGAATTGGGCTATGGACAGACTCGGTATCAGGGACACTATGAAGAATGGTATTAGTCTGGCAGAAAGAATTACTGGTTCAGTTGAAGAAGTTTTTGACTTAGGGATAGATTATTTAGAGCATAGTATCGTGGGATTTGTTGTCATCGCTTGTTAAGGATGAAGAGTTTAAATACCCATTTACAAGACAGGACAATGTCTCCAGGAATTGATCTTCAATCTGGTTATTACCAGCTGAGGATCAAGGAAAGAGACATTTCAGGAATTATTACTTGTACCTAGTGGGGTATGATGGATTATTAGTAAAGGTTCTTGACTGACTTAAGCTCTAGCAACACAAGAAATTTCAACAAGCGGAGAGTACAAGAACAATATGGATGAGGCACATTCAAGTTCGTTAGAGATGTTTGGATCTACTTCCCAGTTAGAAGCAGAATGCAGACAACTACTACACTGATGATACTAAGGCTGAAGCAGCAGGGTCACAAGTAAGGTTCCAGAAGATATCAGTTTCGTTTCTTCAAGGGTATTCAAGATCGCACTGTAGGAAGAAAAGGGATCAATTATGAAGAAGTTCAAGCAAAAGCCACAAAGGAGTTACTAAAGAACACTTAAGGGATAAGGTGTACAATAAGACCAGTGGACATACCATCTGCTTCATAAGTATTTTCAAAGGCAGCTACACTATAGATTAGAACGACAGAAGAACCTAAGGGTAGACTGAATGGATAATTTTGTACCAGATATTCAGAAGATAGAATGAGGATTGGTTAGCACCCAGTGAGATAGGAATTTGCATGTAATGGATGGATACAGAGGGGTATCGTGAAGGACCTTGTCTTTGTTAAGACATGAATAGTAAGCGGTGCATCAAAGGCTGAGACGTGCCCAGTTATAGACTGATGAGATGATGGTTTGTGCCTTGTGGGAGGTGAAATAATGGGAACATGGCCGGCATACATGGAAGACGAATGCGCCCTGTTAACGATGAATGCATAACATAATGGATTTGAGCATTTGGTCATTTGTAAGAAAGATAACCCTGAGACCAATATTTAGTGAAACTTAATGGGCAACTCATGTTAGAAACCCTTGTCTGTATAAGGGGAGAATTATATTGGAAGTTGACCTCTTACTTGGGAAGGTTTGTGCCGATTGGATAGGACACCATGAATTATAGTAAAGGTCAGACAAGGTAACAATTGAGATTGGTGTAACACCTATGATTGGTTATGGACAGATATATATATTTCTTTGGACAATGGAACCCAGAGTGAGGATCTTGTGGAAATGATGAAGAACCCTACCAGAATAATATGAGTTAAGTTATGGAGATCGAACGAGTGATCCGATAGAATTTGGTGAGGAGAACTTAAATGAACATTCTACTACCTTCTTAATTATATGATAGTCAATAAGTTTAAATGGATGACAAGATCTAACATTTGGATATTGGAAGGTAAAATGGTATAGGAGTGGATTGTAAGAGTGGACCATATTATACTACAAGTGAGACGATTGGACATGGAAGGTTGCAACTCAGCAGATTGAGTTAACATATTTTGGTTCATGTGAACGGGTGACAGGGCATGGTAATTGACAGTGCCGGGTTGAGACCCTTTAGTTTTCCAAGTTTTGGAAAGAAGTTAAAGAACAAAGGGAATAAGGTTGGAACCTAGAATTATTGGTTGACTACTGATAGTATGGAAATCTGAAGACTTAATGGTTATTCTAAGGGATTATGTATTGAATGTGCAAATGATTGGGATATTAAGAAAGTATAGTCCCTCGATGAAATGTCACAGTGATGAATGTTGGATTACGGCTAAGGTGACACGGCATTAGACATGCTAAGATAGAAAGCGAGAAGTACTTGTTCTAGGTGAAGGAATGGAAGGCAGTGGGTATTGTCGTTCAGTATTGGTTTGGGGAAAAACCAATGAAGTTGTTAGAATTATTAGGGCAGAAGTATCTGTTTATCTGAAAGGACATAAGAGTTCTCCAGTCGTGGATTTTGGAACACGAACCTCCCGGATGGGAGGCTTGTATTTCTCCAAGTATTGCAGACAAGAAAGAGTATGATATTCTGGGAAAGAAAGGGGAGTTTTGGCTCCCGATTTAATAAGATTTCTGAGATCGTATCACAGATTACGCCGAGGGCCTACAATCTAGCCTTGCTTGGGTATTGGTGCTGGCTTATGAGTTTTACTGGCATCAATGAAAAAACGAAAAAATGATCGTTGATGAGATAAGCAGACCCTGGGATTTCAGCAAAGTTGTTGTACCAGAAAGGGTTAATGAAATTACAATCATAAGATAAGATCTTATGGAACAAAATTATCACTCTAGTAAGAGTATTACTAAAGGATAAAAGGTAATGAATTGGGCTCTGATATTATGGTCAGAGGTATGAGATTTATCACCTAATGTTTTCGCATAAGATTCGAGGACAAAATTGTTATAAGGAGGGGATAGTTGTAATGACCCAAAATTACTATTAAGGCTTAAGGGCATTGATTAGTGTGCCGGGAGGGCATAATTGGTATTTATGTGAATAAATGATGAAATGCATGATTATGTGATATGCATGATCCTATGATTATATGGAAATGTGAAATGCATGTTTATGAGTATTAAATATGCATGTGGGCCCTGTTTAGCTAGTAAGGGCGTATTTGTAATTTTGGCCCGTTGAGGGCATAAATGTAATTATATGTGATAAATTGATGAGACCACATTATTATGTGGATATATTTGCAGTATATGGCTCGAGACAGTCCTAGTGAGCTGATGGGCGAAATAGTCATAGCGGGGATTTATACGCAGCTCAGGGGAGCCTAGGGGTATTTTTGGGAACTTAGTAATTATTTTGGGTATTATTAGATATTGGGTAAATAATTGGTGATTAATTTGATGACGGGATTTAATTGGTAAATATTAAGAACACTTTAGGAAATAGCAGGAATTGAGGGTAAATGACTATTTTGACCCTTAGATTAAATAAAGGATTAGTGGGTATGTGGAGGGGCAAAGTGTTCTTTTCCATAGAAGGGATATACACTGATTATTTAGGAAGAAAATAGAAGAGAATATAACCTCCCCTGCCTCTTCATACCACTTTCACGTATCACTCTCTTTCTCTCTTGATGACTGAAACTTTTCGGGCTGTTGAAGGAAATTTAAGGCTTGAAAGCTAAGGGTGAAGGAGGGGCTGAAGCTTGGGCATGGAATTTGAGTCTTAGAAGGAAATCTAGAGGGGTTGCAAGCTCGAAATTAATGCTAGTAATCAGGGTAGAACTCAGATATAATTGAGGTAAATTCTAAACTTTCATCTTAGATTTTCTTATTAGGCTTGCGCTAGAAATTCTGGTTGGCTTGAGTATGATTTTGGTAGTTAGCTTTGAGTGAATTAAACAGTTGGTTTGGGTTTTTTGATGATGAGTTCTACCTGATTATTGGACTGGTGACCTTGGTGAAATTTCTATGGTTTTGGTGATTAAACAGTGTGATTTACTCAAAAATTCATAGTTGATTTGGGGTTGATTTAAGAGGATAAATAGGAAAAAATTCTGGGTTGATGGGTTGGTGTTCTTGGCTAGCAAGAAGAAGAGAAACACAAGATGTCACTGGGATGAAGAGGTGTGCCACGACTTAGACAGGGCACGCCGCAGCGCGTGTGGCCTTCTGGCCTGGTGTGCTCTCTAATCTGGGGTCACATCGCGACTTTCCTGGCCAAGTCGCGACCCGCCTCCCCTTTTGCATGGGAGCTTGCTCTCTGACTTGGGGCAAGTCACGACTTGCTAGCCCAAGTCGCGACCCCCATGGGAGGTTTGGTCTTGGAAGAGTTCTAAGTATTATTAAGGCTTGGGGGTTTAAACCTAGACGCTCGGGACAATTTCTACTACCCGGTTTAGTAGAAATTGAGGTCCCAGAGGCTAGCCTTGTTCCCTATGTATTTCTTTTCTAATTGAAAGTTAATAAATTTCCATGGCCTTTGTGACTAAATTTATTTTCGAGGCTTGAGGCTAAGGACCATGCTCAGAATCAATTCACCTTCTCCGCTGGGAATCAAAGGTAAGAAAACTGCACCTGGTTATGTGGTTCTGTTGGGACTAAGAGTTCCCTATATTTATATGCAATGTCATATGATGGTATTATGCCATGTGGACATGAGATAAACAGCCTAAAAGTGTTGGAATTAATATTGGAGCACAAGGACACAGCTTGGCCACGGGTAGCTGAGGTTAATTATTTAATCATTGAGCTCGGCCTAAGCGAGCCGAAGTTAGTGGGATAAACAGAGGGTGCGGCCTAAGGGCGTCGACCCTGGATAGTTAATGATGTGTTTACTATTATTTATCAAATGATCATGGTATGTTTATTATCTGGATGATTGATTATTTGTTTGCTGATTTGTATCACTGATTATGTGGCCTGTTGAGTATTTGATTGATGGTTTGTGAATTATTTGGCTATCGATAATTGATTATGTTGTGTTATATGGTTTTCTTGCTGGGCGTCGGCTCACGGATGCTACGTGGTGCAGGTAAAGGCAAAAGTAAGATGAATCAACCATGGGTTGGAGAACATTGGGGGCGAGGTGTACATTGTCAGCTGCTCGACCACCACGGTCGAGGGAATGTACAGGAACAGAAACCAAAAATTGTGTATTTTGCCATTAGATTGGCTTCAATTGTTTATAAATTTTGGAAATTTTGTAAATATATTCTTTAAACCCTGTTTTTTTGGGATCCCATGTACTAAACGTTTATTTTAATGAAAATTATTTGTTTATGACCAAAAGCTTTTAAACCTAACTTGTTTATGACTTTAGGATCACATTTTCATTTAAATGACTTGATTAGTGAGTCCTGCACTATTTTAAACACATAGTGTAACAGTCTTGGTTATCCAGGGCGTTATAGATCGTGGGTCTTCTCGTTGTTTCTCTGGATCATGGTTGACAATGCACGATTAAAGCCTTCGGGAAAACGCTAAGTGTTGGTTGGTATATGAGACTTAGGTGCTAGGCCCGATGACCTTTTAGAGCTTGGGCACTAGGCCTGATGACCCTCTAGGTGCTAGGCCTACTGATCTTCTGGGTGATAGGCCTGATGACCTTCTGGGTTCTAGGCCTACTGATTTTAGCTTGAACGAGCATGAACATCATCCAACAAAGTGTATTTGGGAGTTTAGGTCGACCACCCATGTGCCTTTTGAGCATGTCAGGCCGACCACCCCTAGTGGTTGGGGTTAGGCATACCACCCCTTGGTGGTTTAGGCCTGGTCGACTTCCCTATAGGTCCTGGACCTATCTTTTTTGCTCATTGGTCTTTTTTCAATACTTTGTTGTTTTTCCCAGAGTTGTGATGCCACGTGTCACTTTCTCATTCGCCACATGATCTCTTGATTTTTGAGGGATAATAGTGTCAAACCCTATTTTGCTGCTTAGGTCGGCAGGTTGTAACTCTTTTATTGTAATTAACCTTTTAAATGTATTTTGGGATCTCATGTATACAGTAAATGTTTTAGTGAAACATTTGTATCTTTGACCAAAAAATTTAACCCTAAAACATTAATCACGTTTAGTTACACAATTATGGACAAATGAATCATTTAGTGAGTTTAGCACTATTTAAATTACACAGTGTAACGGTCCCTGAGTAGTAGGGCGGTACAAATACCATTACCATCTGACGACGATTTTGACTCTGAAACATCAATTTCGTCTCAAATGGCTCAGGAAAGGACATTGAAAGAGTTTGCAGCGCCGAATCTAGACAATGAACCTTTGTCTATTCAATATCCTGCGTCGGACATTAACTATGAACTCAAGTTCGGCCTCATACATTTACTACGATCTTTCCATCGGCTACCAGGAGAGGACCCAAATAAGCATCTGATAGAATTTCACATAGTCTGCTCTAGTATGAAGCCAATGTTAATAAATGAAGAGCAGATAAAATTAAAAGCATTTCCATTTTCTTTGAAGGATGGTAAAAAGGAATGGCTCTATTACCTTCCTCCTAGAACTGTCAACACATGGAATGAAATGAAGACAATGTTCTTGGAGTGTTACTTCCTAGCATCTAAGGTTGGGAGAGATTTAAGAGGCTATGTTATAGCTTCTCCCACCACTAAATAAGTGAGCAACTCCTGATCCAATACTTTTATGAAGGACTATTTCCATTGGATAGGAGCACGATTGATGCAGCAAGTGGGGGAGCACTGGTGGATAAGAATCCTGCTGTAGATAGGAATTTAATTTCTAATATGGCAGCCAACTCCCAACAATTTGGAGTTTGTCATGAAGTTTTAGTTAAGGGAGTAAATGAGACAAAATCTAAAGTAGAGCACCAGCTTGCACAGTTAACTAGTATGGTTCAACAAATGGCTTTAGGTCAGCAAGTGAGACCTTGTGGCATTTGTCAGTTGGTGGGGCAGGGCCTCCTACTGATGCACAGCCAACACTTCAAGAGGACATCAATGAGCATGTAAGTGCAATGGGGGGGGGGGGCGTTCCTAGAGAAACTTAGGCAAAGGTATGACCCTTATGCTATAACTTATAATGAAGAGTGGAAGGAACATCCTAATCTTTGATGTGAGAATAAACAACAAACCATACCTACTAGACCACCAGGGTTTCCTCACCAACAATGGCCTCAAGAAGCCTATGCACCTCATCCTCAACAACCCCCTATCTCACAAGCTCAAGATCCATCAATGGAAAATATGCTAAAAACATTAGTGGCCTCTAATATACAGACTCAAATAATTCTTCAAAGCGCTCAAGTGTCCTGAAAAATATAGAGAACACTATGGGTCAAATAGCCACTTCATTAAGTCAAAGTGAGCCACAGAATCAAGGAAAGTTACCTTCACAGCCTATTAGGAATCCATGGGAAAATGCTAATGCTATCACATTAAGAGATGGCAAGACTTATGATCCACCTACTATTCAATCAAGTTCAAACGATGTGTCATTGCTTCCTACCCAATCCGCCCAACAAGACAAAGATGAAAGCCCAACCACGACACGAAATCCTAAACCAACTATTCCCACTCATGTCACTACTCCTCCATTTCCTAGTCGTTTGAGAAAGGCAAAGAAAGATGAAACTGAATAGGAAATACTAGAGACTTTTCGCAAGGTTGAGGTAAACATTCCCTTACTTGAGGCCATTAAACAAGTACCTCGATATGAAAAGTTTTTAATGGAGTTATGCACCAATAAGAGGAAGCTAAAAGGGAATGAAAATGTGAGTGTGGGGGAAAATGTTTTGGCGGTTGTTTACCGAGTTTTTCGGAAACGAATACAAACAGAATAATAAAAAGATAAGAACTGCAGAAATGCAGAAGTATAAATAAAAAAACAGTGTTTTTACGTGGTTCAGGCGTTAACAAGCCCTAGTCCACGAGTCGATGTTATTATCCTTGTAGAGAATTACAGTAAGATGGCTGGTGTACAAGAACTTCACACGCTCACAGTATTTCTCTCGGGTTCTCTTGAAGAAGATGAAGCTAGAGAGATTTTGGTAGAGTTCTTGCTATGTAATTTTTTCGCCGTCCCCTCTATCGTAAAATGAGGGGGTATTTATAGCTAGGGTTTTTTATTAGGGTTTTTCTCTACTCACATGAGTCTTAATTACACCAGCCACAAATAGGGGATACAATTACTGTAGTAGCATGGCTACAAAACTCTATGCGGGTATATTTACGTGAAAGTATGGGGAATACACAAAGTCAGCCGTCTTTTCCAAGTTGTCAGCGGAACAGTAGGCGAAAAGGTACCCTTAGGCGTGCTGGGATGTGTGCGGCCTTGACCTGTTGGGCGTGTCAGGCGGGATCCTGTGTCAGATGAATATCATCCCAACTATGCCTCCTCCACGACTCGACCGCCTGGCCTTGTTCCGTGCGAGGCACGGAACTGTTTCCGCGAAGACCACTTGAAGCGCTTCTCCTGGAAGGAGCTTCCCCGAAGGATATCCCTTCGGGAGCTCCGGGAGAGTTGACGAGCTTCCATGTCGCGTTTGCTTGAAAGAGTAAGCTTGACACTAAACGGGAGAGGCGAAGCCTTTCTGTCCATCCGCGAGCTTTGATCATTTTCCATGAAAGACTTTGATAATTCTGTTTCCCCGAGGATATCCATCTAAACGCTATCCGGAAATCTGGATAACATTTACCCCCCAAGGTCACGGAGCTTTGAGAGATCCGGGAGCTTGTACAGTCCTCCGGGTATTTCGGTTTCTTGGATTAGGCGAGGGGCCACCTTCTGTGTTCCCGGAAGGGTTCCTTTTTCCCGCCTGAGTGTTAGTATGAAAAAGAAAGGGAATTTCTTTTGTTTGAACTCAAATACTCAAGTGCGGCAAGGGCCACGCGTCATGCCGGGAGTGGTTCTGCGATCAAGACGTGTGCGTGAGGCGACTGGTTGAGTATGCGTGCGTCAGTCATCTGAGTAATGATTTGACGGTTTTTAATGGTACTCCGGGCCCGAGGTGGTATAATGATGGGAAATAAATACTTTATTCTCATCCGAGGAGTCATAAATAGGATCGTCGCTTCATCTCCAGCCGTTGGATCTGATGCACACGGAATGGGAAGATCGGGACCGTCCGTTTGAGGAATTCGAAACGACTTCTTCCCTGCTATAAAAACGAGGGAACAGACCTTTCTTCCTCTTTACGCTTTCAAATTCTCTATCTTTCGGATTTTCAGATTTCCAAACCTTCGAACCCTCAGGCTTCCAAGCTTTCATTCCTTCGAACTTGCCACTTCTTTTGGCAAGGGATCTGGAAACTTTTCTTTTGGTTTGGCAGTGGGTTTATTCGCCGAAGTTCAGGGTTTGAATCGCCGTTCGTCTTTGCAGCTTTTACTCCTCGCGATCGTGCTGTGCAGTGATCCGGTTACTCCTTCAACCTCCAACTACCCGAATATCAGTAAGTATTTCTACTTTGCTCTTTCCTCCCAAACCTTAGGTTGTTGGTAGTTGTTAGAGTTGGGGTTTCTGCCATTATCGCTTATGTGCATGCGTGAATAGGGCTTTGGTAGGCATGTGATTGATGTGAGTCGATAAGTAGCCTTTTTTGCATGCTTTGACGATTTGCGTTTGGAAAGTCGTTCCTTGTTTTGCTGTTTTAGGGCATAAGCATGAACGCCTTTAGGGTGTCTTTCTCTGAAAAAACACTTCTTTTGGTGGGCTTAGGCTCGGAGTCTGAGTCTGGTTCTTTGCTGTCCTTCGGGTGGCATGGTGCCAACCCCTCGGTAAGCTCGGTGGGAGCCTCTCCAAGCAGTTTTCGGGGAGGGTCTCCCCGACGCCTTTGATACCACTAGGGTATGACAAGGGTGCTGACTGCTTAGAGTGTTTTCTTCTTTGTTTCTTTTGTTCAGTGACGAACATCTCAGAGGAACAACTCCTTGCTGTCGTGGAGGCCGATTCTGCCCAGGAGAGGGGTTCCCCTGTCGCTGGCGCAAAGGGGAAAGGAAAGGCAAAAGTGGTCGCGGTTAGCCCACCGACTACCAATAGTTCAATCTGGGAGATGGACCAGAAGCCGAACCTGCTCAGGAACTACGGCATGCTGGAACTGTACTCCTCAGAGGCAGGCCTGAAGAACAACCCAGGCCTGATGTGGCACCGCCTGTCGGTGCTGGGCGAGTCGGCTAGTCAGAGCCATGAGGGGTTTGGTGCCTGGAGCTGGGCACACATAGTGTGTGGGGCGCATTTTCCCCTAAGAAGTTACTTTGCTAATTTCTGTGTGAAGGCGGGGATTGCCCCCTTCCAGTTGATTCCCCCCAGCTATAAGCTCCTAGCGGGGTGGTTCATCTTTTGCAAGTCCCGAAACTTGGCGGCTCCTACCCCGGAGGAGGTGCTGTACTTCTACGGGTTGAAGTCTCAGCCCATGAGAGGTCACCCAGACAAGGTGGGATTTTACAGGCTGGAGAGGCACCCGGACGTGATGTGTCCCACCTGTCATACTGCGAGGGTTCCAGACCTCCGGGAGTACTGGTTCCTGACGACTGGCTTCCCACTGAAGAGGGTGCCAACCCTATCTTTGGACTTCAAAGTCCCTGGTAAGTGCTCCTTCTTCTCCTTTTCAACTTTGTCCTTTTTCGTTTGATTTGCTTTCCGGGAGGATCTCTAATACTCATGTTTGACTTTTGCAGAAGCCATCCCGCGGACGCCTCGCTGTGCGGAGATGATAAGGAGGTCGCAATTCTACGAGGGGTTCTCTGAGGAAGAGCTGAAGGTGGAAGGACTTGTGACCACCGAATCTCTGAGAGAGTATGGACTACTCGCCTCCTTCCAAAGTATTGGGCCAGTGAGTGGCAGGGGACAAAGTCAGGTGTCCGCTGACGTCTGGGAGCAAATTTCCCTGGAACTGTCCAAGGTGATCTGCCAGGCAGTCCAGGACGAGAGTAACTTGTCCCCCAGTTGGGCAGAGAGGTTCCCCGACCCCCAGTCGGAGGAAGAAGAAATTGAGGCTCGCTACGCCGCGGCTTACCCCAATGAAGGGACTCCGGGAGCTGGCACCTCCGGGATAGGTAAGGCTAGCTTTTGATTGATTCACACCCCCAGCCTATCTGAGGTTTCCCGGACCTCTCAGATGGGGTTCGATCCCCGCTTCCTTAGGCTAGATCCGCGTAGGGTACCCTTCGACAGATATTGCGATAGGGTAGATGAGCTCCTCGAGTGTTTGAGTGACGGTAGTCTGCCAGAAGGTGTCATCATGGTTGACCCTTCTTCCCTCAGCATGTCATTCCCGGACTTCAAGGAGTACGGGAGCTTCCTGGAGGAGGAAGCGGTGTCTTGTTTCGCTCGGGGAAGGCCATCCACGTTTCTCGTGCATGGTCGTCCCTCTCAAACGCCTCTCTTTTTTGTTCCTTGTTCCCTGCTGGCGGACTTGCATGTGCTTTTATGTTGTTGATTGTCTTGTCTTCTGCTTATCTTCTTTCACACTGTTTTGCTGGTTCATTAACCTTGCTTCGTACGTTTCTTGCAGGACATCCCGAAGCGAAAATGTTGGGGAGAGTTACTTCGCTTATTAAGCAGACTGCCACCAGCCAAGACCCATCCAAGGGGAAAGGACGAAAGGCTAAGGCTGGTAGGGGAGGTAAAGCTGCTACTCCCAAGAAGACAAGTGGCGAGCCGCAAGTGTCTCCGGGGGTAGAGAAGTCTCCTGCCGAAGGGCCTTCCGAGACCATGGTGGTCTCGAGTAGCAGTAGCGATGGGGAAGGCCTTGTTTTCCCCGCGAAGACGATTGGAGTGAGCAAGCGTCCTGGAGGGGAGGCTGAGGGCGACAAGAGGAAACGCCTCAGACATGGTTCCCCCGGAGGTGACGGAGACCTTCGGGCCTCGCACAGCCCTCGCCAGACTACCCTCTCCCAGAAGCAACCACAACCCCAGCAGCAAAAGCAACAACAACAACATCAACAACATCAACAACAACAACAAAGAAAATCAACACCGTCACAGCAGCAGTTGAAGCAACAGCAACATCAGCAGCAACATCACACCGGGGCGGTAGTGACCTCCCTACCGTCCTTAATACCCCGTCTTCCTCCTCCTCCAGCCCAAAGGGAGTTCAACCTTTCGGGGTCTCCTTCTTCTCAGCAAACAAACCTTCCTCTGCCTGGCCTGAAGTTCCACTTCCCTCGGAAGCCAACCAGTTTCCCCGCTGCCCTCCTGGAGGGTGTAAGACGGACCGATAGTATTTTGAAGAGGCGGTTAGAGGCAGAGAAGGCTGTTACTCAGGGAAGGGAAGATAACTTGTCTGCCGTGAAGAGAGCTGAGCTGGCCGAGGGGGTGAGATCCCTTCACCCGGCCGGAGCGGTTTTGGATGGCCCAGCCTTGGAGAAGAGGCTGGTGCCTAGGCTCGGACGTGCATTGGCGCCGTTCGGAGCTGAGATGATGGAGGACATGGCCCTGAGCTTGTGCGAGCTCAATTCTGAGAAATGGGCTATCAGTAGCAGTAAGGATCCGCTGTTGCTGACACACGCTGTGAAGCAGCAACTGTCCGGGGTAGGCCGTCAGTTGCGTTTTGGGATCACTTGTCTTAGCACATTTGGTTCTGCTTAACTCATTCTATTGTCTTTCCTTGCAGGCCTCTATGATCGCGGAACACTCGTTCCGGGAGGTTGGTGCCGTTCTGGTTCAGCTGGAGGAGAGCCAGCTGGCTCGCCAGGCCTTGGAGGCAGAGAAGCAGAAACTGACCCAACAGGCCTTGGAGGCTTCGGAGAAGATTGATCAGGTCCGGCGCACGGCTGAGGAAGAGGCGGACAAGAAATATCTTGCCAAATACCAAGAGTACCGGGCCAAGGCAGAGAATGAGTTCAGACAGCGGTCGGATGAGATGAAGGCCGAAAACTCCAAGCTCCGGGAAGAGCTGTCCCAAGCCAGGGTGGAGAAGGATACTTTGGAAGCCCGCTTGCAAGCGAAAAATGATCTCGTCCTTAAGCAGCAAAGGGAATATTCCACTCTTCAGAATAAGCTGCACGAGGAGGAGCAACTTCACAAGAGGAGCAGGGATCTCGTGTCTATGCTCGAGTTGGGGATCGCCGAGAAGGATAAAGAGATCGGAGCCTTGCAATTCACTGCCAGGGGGCATGTGACCGAGAAGCAATCCGTGCTGAACCAAAACAAGGAGTAGCGCAAGGAGATTGATTCTCTTAAGGGAGAGCGGGATGCCTCCAAGGCCGAAATGGAAAAATTGAGGGCTCAACTAACTGTCGCGGAGGTACAGCTGGCAACCTCCGAGGCGGAGCGCTTGAAGGAGAAAGAGGATGCCGAGGTGGTACTGAACAGGACGATTAATATATCGCATGTGGTCCTCATGCATCAACTCTGGAAAGTGAACCCGGAGGTATTAGGCTATCTGGGAGAGGAAGCCGACGCCATGAGGGAGAAGCTACTGGTGTGGGATCAAGGCCCAGAGGTATACGTCCGAACTTACAACATTGACGAGCGTGCTGGACCCCCTGAGGCAGAAGTCCCTGAAGAGGCGGGGACTTCTGAACTTGCCAACGTTGACGTTCCATCTTCCAGTGAGCTGACTCCGCTAGCCCCAGTTGAAACTGCTATCCCCGACACCCCGGTTGAGGATGCCACTGTCACCCCCAGTGCCTGAAGGGCTCTTATTTTCATTTGTGTTTTTCTTTGGGGCAAAGTTCCTTGTACTTTTTTCTCATTGCAGACATATTTGCCATAATTATAGCATTCTCCTTTCTTTTCTGCCGAGTTCTTTACTTATCTTTGCGCTTAGGGTAGACTTTTATACGGTAGAAACTGTTGTAGGGGCGCACGAGGTTTTGGTTCCGACGGCCAAAACCTATGCACATCCCACTTGAAGCTCTAACGGCTGATGTCTTTTCCCACGTATTTTCTAGGTTACGAATGTTTCCTGGTTCCAACGGCCAGGCTCCTTTCACCGTATTTTAGCTTTCCTAAGGCAAACAACCAATCCCGGGACTTGTAGTTATACTGTTCGCTGGGATTGCTAAGGTGAGCTGTTCCATGGCTCGGGACGGGAGTTCTTTTTGTGAGCGTCGCTAGACTTAAGGTTAGATCTTTGCGAAGCAAAACTAACTGTCATTGCGAACCTCATGGTGGCTGGCTTCAGGGACCTGGCACGGAGCCCTACGAAGCAAGGCTCGTTGCTGTCGGGGAAATTGCCACGCCTACCAGGTGCGATCCCGGAGCAGGGGCTTTGCGAAGCAAGGCCTGCTGTGAGTCGGGGATCGACCATGTCTGCTCCTGGAGCAGAAACTTGCAGTGGTCGAGGAGCTCGCCATGCATTATTTTGTGAGATCCGGAGCTGAAGCCTGCGAAGCACGGCTTATAACGGTCGCGGATCTCGCCATCGTTCGCCTTACGGGACCCGGAGCTGGAGCTTGCGAAGCAAAGCTCTACAGCGATCGCGGAATATGTCTGCAAAGGACTTGTCAGGGAGTTGGGGGTGTTTCGGCGTAGCCCTCTGAATGTGCCCCACCCCCCAGTCCTGTTCATCGCTGTGCTACACAGGAGATAATTTTCATGATGCATAATGGCAGGCATTTCAATGGCAATTTTCACATAAACACATAATTCACGTAATGCAAACATGGTCATGGCAACAAATTAACCTAAGCTTAACAATTTAAAATTTTCAAACACAATGCTAGCACATAAGTGGTGTTCTGTGTATGTTTTGTTCAAGGGGCGTATGGCTATGCCTTAGCCATGTATACCCCCCCAAGTGAGCGTGGGGTCCGGACGTCTCTGGACCGCGTGGTCACTTGTTAAAACGCAGCTTTGAACACAGGGATAAAAAGTGCAGTAAAAGTGGAGTGAATCTCTCCGTGTTTCATTAAATTAGCCTGCTAGGCACGTGTTTTACAACAGGGAGGATTATTTCCACATTTTTCACTTTTGCTAATTTCACCAAGGACTTCCGACTAGATCGTCCAGGGCTTACTGGTAGTAACGGCGGAGGTGCTCCGCGTTCCAGGCGCGTGGGACCTTAGATCCGTCGAGTCTCTTTAAGTGATACGTCCCATGGCCCACTTTTTCTTGGACTTCGTAGGGGCCTTCCCAGTTGGGTCCGAGGACTCCCACTCCCGGATCCTGCGTAGCAGGAAATACTCTCCGTAGGACAAGATCCCCAACTTCGAATGTACGGCTCTTGACTCTCGTGTTAAAGTGTCGGGCTATCTTGCCTTGGTACATTTTTAGTTGGACCTGCGACTGCTCCCGGAGCTCTTCGATCATGTCCAGGGACTCCTGGAGAAGGGCGTGGTTCCGGGTAGGGTCGTAGGTATCCTGCCTGTGAGAGGGGATCATAGTTTCTACTGGGATGACGGCCTCGCAACCGAAGGTCATGGAATAAGGCGTGTGTCCCGTCGAAGTTCTCTCTGTTGTGCGATAGGCCCAAAGTACTCGCGGAAGTTCTTCTGGCCAGTGAGCCTTGCAGGCTTGGAGTTTTTTCTTCAACGTGGTCTTTAATATTTTGTTTACAGCCTCCACTTGCCCATTAGCCTGGGGTCTGGCGACTGCGGAAAAGCTTTTGATAATTCCATGCGAAGCACAGAAGTTCGTGAAGTGTTCACTATCAAATTGCTTCCCGTTGTCGGACACAATTTTTCGTGGAAGCCCAAAACGACACACTATATTCCTGATGACAAAGTCCAGTGCTTTTTTAGATGTGACCGTGTTCATAGGTTCAGCCTCAGCCCATTTGGTGAAGTAGTCTACCGCGACTATGGCATACTTCACTCCACCCTTTCCAGTTGGGAGGGAACCTACTAGGTCAATGCCCCAAACGGCGAACGGCCAGGGGCTGGTCATTAAGGTAATTTCTATAGGCGGCGCTCGCGGAACCTTGGCGTACCTCTGGCACTGCTCACACCTTCTGACATAATCCACACAATCCTTCTTCATGGTGGTCCAGAAGTATCCTTGTCGAAGGATCTTTTTGGAGAGGCTCGGCCCGGAGGTATGGTCGCCACAGAAGCCTCCGTGAACCTCATGGATGATGGCGCTGACTTCGGTTCCGGCAACACACCTAAGGAAGGGTATGGACAACCCCCTGCGGTAAAGCTTTCCATCCATAACCACGTATCGGGGAGCTTGATACTGGAGCTTTCTTGCGTCAGCTTTATCAGTGGGGAGCTCTCCGGTGGTGAGAAATCTAAGGATGGGCCCTATCTAGGAATGGGAATGGTCGATGATGGCATTTACCCTCTGTGTCTCGGTAGTGGGTGCTTGTAAGTGCCCGATGGGCACCAGGCCATACTGTTCAATCTCCGGGTCTGTTGCAAGCTTGGCCAGCGTGTCCGCGAGTGAGTTCTGGTCCCGGGGGACCTGGCGGATTCGGTAGCCTTTGAAATGCTGCAGTAGGCCGCGGGAGAGAGACACGTAGGCAGCCATTTTCTTGCCTTTCGTCTGGTATTCCCCGGATATTTGGTTTACCACAAGTAGGGAGTCGCTGTATACTTCGATTTTTTGGACTCCGACTTCTCTGGCCAGTCGTAATCCAGCTAACATGGCTTCGTGTTCTGCCTCGTTGTTGGATGCTGGGAACGCGAAACGGATGGCACTCTGGAGCTGATGCCCTTGGGGAAATATTAAGATGACCCCTGCTCCAGCTCCTTTTTCATTTGAGGCTCCGTCTACATAGACCTTCCATGTGGGAAGTTCCGGGACAGGATCTTCCGGGAGGTCGTTCATTCCCGACCATTCCACAATAAAGTCCGCGAGAGCTTGACACTTTATGGAAACACGTGGTTGGTAGTGGACGTCGAACTGGCTCAGTTCCATGGCCCACTTAAGCAATCTGCCAGAAGACTCGGGCTTCTGCAAGACTTGTCGGAGAGGGTGGTTGGTGAGTACTTTGATGGTGTGCGCCTGGAAATATGGCCTTAGCTTCTGCGAAGCAATTAGAAAGCAGAGGGAGAGTTTTTCGATCATTGAATACCTGGACTCGGCGTCCAGTAACCTCTTGCTTACGTAATACACAGGGAGCTGGATACGGCCATCTTCCCGGACGAGAGCGGCACTCACTGCGTGCTCTGTCACAGCTAAGTATAAGAACAACGCCTCTCCTTCGACAGGTTTGGACAGAATGGGAGCTCGGGTTAAATGTTCCTTGAGGTGTTGGAAGGCTGCTTCGCATTCGGGGGTCCACTCGAACTTCTTGTTTCCTCGCAACACATTGAAGAAGGGGATACACTTGTCAGTGGCCTTGGATACGAAGCGGCTGAGAGCAGCTATCCTTCCGGTAACGCTCTGGACATCCTTATGCTTCCGGGGGGAAGGCATATCTATGAACGCCTTAATTTTCTCAGGGTTGGCTTCCACTCCGCGGGAGCTGACAATGAAACTGAGGAACTTCCCAGACGAGACCCCGAAAGTACATTTTTTTGGATTCAGTTTCAATCCGTACTTTCGGATCACGGCAAAAGCTTCCTCAAGGTCGTCACTGTGGTCCCCGGAGGTCTTGGACTTTACCAACATGTCGTCCACGTACACCTCCATGTTCCTCCCCAGTTGGTCCTTGAACATCCTGTTTACTAGACGCTGGTACGTCGCCCCAGCATTCTTCAAACCGAAAGGCATGACCACGTAACAGTAGACACCCTTGTCCGTGAGGAAGCTAGTGTGTTCCTGGTCCGCGACATGCATCTTGATCTGGTTGTATCCGGAGTACGCATCCATGAAGGATAAGAGTTCGTACCCGGAAGTAGCGTCTACCATCTGATCGATTCGCGGAAGAGGGAAACAATCTTTTGGGCAGGCTTTGTTTAGGTCCGTGAAGTCAATGCACATTCTCCCAGACCCATCGGGTTTCGGGACCAGAACTGGGTTGGCCAACCACACGAGATACTGTGACTCCTGGAGAAAGCCTATGGACATCAACTTGTCCACTTCAGCTTTGACGGCTTCGGCTCTCACTGGGTCTAACGGCCTCCTCTTTTGGCGAACTGGAGTTGCAGAGGGGTCTATATTGAGTGCGTGGCACGCAACATTAGGATTAATCCCTGTCATATCAGCGTGGCACCATGCCAGGATATCCTGATTATTCTTTACAGTGGCCACAATCTTTTCTCGAATGGCCGACGGCAGGTTTTTCCCCACTTGAATGACTTTGGTGGGATCTCCCGGATTGAGGATCACCTCTTCGACTTCCTCCATCGGCTCTATTGCTTTCTCGATTCCCACTCTTGGGTCGAGTTCGTCAAAGTATGCCTCTTGAGCACCCCCAGTTTCTGGTAATTCTTCCGCCAAAGGGATGGCAGCAACCGTCTCCTGGACCGTGTAGACGGACCGGACGGAGACATTATAACAGCTTCGTGCACTTCGTTGGTCTCCTCGGAGGGTGCCGATACGCCCATCGTCGCATGGAAACTTTAAGCATAAGTGGCGTATCGAGGTTATGGCCCCACAATCTATTAGGACCGGTCGGCCTAGGATGGCATTATACGCCGTGGGGCAGTCGACCACCACGAATGTGCTGTGCTTGAAGGCACAAGCGTCGCTTTCTCCTCTGAGGGTGACTGGAAGTTGAATTTTGCCTAATGGCATGAGTGCATCCCCATTGAACCCTTGAAGCTAGATGGGGCATGGGGTCAGGTCTGTCTTGGTTAATCCGATCGCGTGGAAGGCCGCTTTGAAGAGGATGTTTACGGAGCTTCCGTTGTCGACCAAGATCCGTGAGACCTTCTTATTGGCAATCTGGGCTTCCACCACGAGGGGATCGTTGTGGGGGAAGTGCACATGTCGAGCATCGTCCTCCGTGAAGGTGATGGGAAGATCCATCATTCGGGGACGTTGAGCAGGTGATTGAACCAAGGCGCACATCTCCCCGGTGTGTTCTAACTCCCTCAAGTATCTCTTCTGGGAGTTGCGGGTGCTTCCGGCAAGGTGCGGTCCTCTGGAAATGGTGGCTACGTGTCCGTCAACGGGTGGCGGAGCAAGGCCGGGCGGATATGGGTTGCCAGGTCCTGGAGCCAACAAGGCAATGGGTGCCGGAGCGGCTGGAGCAGGAAGCGCTGGGAACTGAGACCCGGGAGGTTGGGGGTGACCGGCTCCAGGAGCGCTAGCGGTCCCCCTCTGTCCCGGGGAATATGCAGCTCCGTGAACTACTCCCTATCCGGGATAGATAATGGGTATCCTCACCCACTGACCGAGGTGTCCCGCTCTTTCCAGGGACTCGATCTCATCCTTCAGCTGAAGGCACTCGTTCGTGGTGTGCCCCACGTCTCCGTGGAACTCACACCTCTTATTGGAGTCTCGCGGACGCCTCCCTCCGTGAGACACTTTCGGGGGCTTCCTGTAGTTGACCATATTACAGGTCGCCCGATAGACATTCTCTCGCGAGTCTATCAGACTGGTATACTCCGTGAACTTGGGCTCATAGTCCTTCCGGGGTTTCTTTGAATTGTCTCCCCGGTTGGAGTTTCTTCCGCTTCGTTTGCTCCGCGATTGGCTCAAATTTCGTTCTGGGGCTTCCGCTTGCGGCTGCGGCATGCCAGGAGCGATACTACATCCGGTTTGTACAGCACCGTACCCAGAGAAATGGGTTTGGCTCGGCGTCTGAGCAGACGCGGAAGGCCCATACACACTTGGAGTGAATTGGGCTCCTGGAAGCGTGAGGGCTGGTGCGGGAGCTTGCGAAGCAAAGCTCGGCACAGTCACGGAAGGCGTTGGAGCTGGGGGAACTCCAAAGGCCTGCTGGTAGGCATCCTCAAGGTTGATGATTCCCTGAGCTTTTGACATGAATTCGGACAGCGTTTCTGCCCGTCTCCTTTGCATTTCCCCCCATAGCAGGGAGCCGACAGTAAGGCCCGATTGAAGGGCGATCAGCTTCATGTCATCGCTGACCTTGGTCTTTGCAGCAGCTTCCATCATTCTCTGAATGAAAGCTTTGAGGTTCTCATTGGGTTGCTGCTTGATGTTGGTTAAGGAACCAACCTCCATGTCGTGGTCGCGGACAGCAATGAACTGCCTCCTGAACGCGGACTGTAGCTCCTTCCAACTGTGGATTGATCCGGGGGCTAATCTTTTCCACCAGTCCTCCGCGGACTTGGTAAGGGTGAGTGAGAAGCACATGCATTTGGCATCCTCACTGACACGCGCCACTTGCATCATTTTGTTGTATTTAGCTAGGTGGGTACGCGGGTCTGTCCTCCCATCATATAATTCTATGTGAGGCATTTTGAAGTTATCCGGGAGGGACGTTTCCGCGATCCTCCGAATACATGGTTCCGGGTCTTCCTCCTCAGAGTCTGACAGGGCCCCACTTTGCTTCCGGACCAGCTTGGTCAAGGCAGCAATCTGTTCCTCGAGCCTCTTCGTATCACTCTCCGGGAGGTCACGTCCCCGGAGCTTGTCATTAATATGATTTCGGAGGTCATCTCCGTGAGGCCGGGCCTTTTCTCCTTTGGCCTTTTCATACTTGGCCTCCAACCTTCTTCTTAGGTCCACCGTGGACCAGCTATCTTCGGAGTGCGAGTTCGCAGCCCGACCGTCCTGGTTGACGGAATCACTGGGGCGGTTGTTCCTTCCCCTAGGCCTGGGTGCCTTAGCACGGGGCCCTTTAGGCACGGAGTGCCCCCTTGGGGCTGAAAGACGTCTGGGCTTAGGAGCGCCAGAGACCTTCTGCGCGCGGGGGGGGCAGTCGGCCTGGTGATTCACGCCTTTAGGAGGTGCAGGGGCGTCAGCGCGTACAGGCTCTCCAACTTTTTCTTTGCCCTTGTTAGGGGCGGCTTTGGATGGTCCAGCAGCGGCTGGATCCGGCATGGCGGCATCAGCACCACCTAAAACAGAGGCGTCCTCTTCCGAGTCGCCTAGGCCTCCGAACTTGCTTTGGAGGCGCTCCATCATGCGCTGCATTTTTTCGGAGAGGCGCTCTTGCTCAGCAAGCTTGGCTTTGGTGACCTCCAGTTCTTCGGCTACTTGGACCAGTTCTGGGTCCTTCTCATAGTAGCAGCCGTCCTTGTAATAACCGTCTTGGACATACTCTTCTTCGTCTTCTAAGTATGTCATATCTTCGGTACTGACCCAATCCTGGCGGGATGTCGGGTCTTCACCTTGGTAGTCCAAGGTTTCGTTTTGCACCGCATCTTCCATCACAGTATCGGGGTTGACCCTAGCATTTTTGTCAACCGCGGATTTTCTCGTAGTCACCATCTCTTTAGCACGAAGTGAATACAAAAAAACGTACACAGAAAAAGAGCTGACTAACAACTTCCTACAGCTCTCAATGAAAGCACCAAAATTTTTACCGAGTTTTTCGGAAACGAATACAAACAGAATAATAAAAAGATAAGAACTGTAGAAATGCAGAAGTATAAATAAACAAACAGTGTTTTTACATGGTTCAGGCGTTAACAAGCCTTAGTCCACGAGTCAATGTTATTATCCTTGTAGAGAATTACAGTAAGATGGCTGGTGTACAAGAACTTCACACGCTCACAGTATTTCTCTCGGGTTCTCTTGAAGAAGATGAAGCTAGAGAGATTTTGGTAGAGTTCTTGCTATGTAATTTTTTCGCCGTCCCCTCTATCGTAAAATGAGGGGGTATTTATAGCTAGGGTTTTGGATTAGGGTTTTTCTCTACTCACATGAGTCTTAATTACACCAGCCACAAATAGGGGATACAATTACTGTAGTAGCATGGCTACAAAACTCTATGCGGGTATATTTACGTGAAAGTATGGGGAATACACAAAGCCAGCCGTCTTTTCCAAGTTGTCAGCGGAACAGTAGGCGAAAAGGTACCCTTAGGCGTGCTGGGATGTGTGAGGCCTTGACCTGTCGGGCGTGTCAGGCGGGATCCTGTGTCAGATGGATATCATCCCAACTATGCCTCCTCCACGACTCAACCGCCTGGCCTTGTTCCGTGCGAGGCACGGAACTGTTTCCGCGAAGACCACTTGAAGCGCTTCTCCTGGAAGGAGCTTCCCCGAAGGATATCCCTTCGGGAGCTCCGGGAGAGTTGAAGAGCTTCCATGTCGCGTTTGCTTGAAAGAGTAAGCTTGACACTAAACGGGAGAGGCGAAGCCTTTCTGTCCATCCGCGAGCTTTGATCATTTTCCATGAAAGACTTTGATAATTCTGCTTCCCCGAGGATATCCATCTAAACGCTATCCGGAAATCTGGATAACAGCGGTACTTGAAAAGAAACTTTCACCAAAGTGTAAAAGGATTGAAAAATGTATGTTAGATTTAGGTGCTTCAATCAATACAATGTCTTACTCTATTTACACCTCTTTGAATTTAGTACCACTTGAAGAAACGGGGGTGATCATTCAATTAGCGGATCATTCTAATGCCTATCCAAGGGGAGTAGTATAGGATGTATTAGTTAAAATAAATGAATTGGTGTTTCTACCGAACTTCAACATTCTTGATATGGAAGATGACTCAGGTCCATGCTCTACTCTAGTTTTATTGGGAAGGACATTTTTAAAGACAGCTAGAACTAAGATAGATGTTAATATGGAAATTTTGACCATGGAGTTTGATGGAGTGATTTACTTTAATATTTGTGAAGCTATGAGGTATCCAAGTGATGTTCATTCAATTTTTTCAGTTGATATTTTGGACTCGTAGTCACAAATAATTCTTGATTTATATGGAGAGGGTTGGTTAGATGTTGTTTTGAGGGAACCGATAGACATGAAGAAAGAGGATGTCACTAGTGAAGTAAAGGAGATAGTGGATGCACTTAATAGGTGGAGAGGTTTCTAAGGAGTACTGTTCTTAGAGTTGCCTATTTCTCATGAGCAGCTTCAGCCATTTGTTAAATCACAACCCAAGCTTGAATTAAAACCACAATTGGAGCATCTGAAATATTTTACTTGGGTGAGAAAGAGACATTACCGCTCATTATCACCACACACCTTACCTAATTACAAGAGGGGCGTTTGATAAGGGTGCTTCGAGAAAACAAAACAACCATAGATTGGACCATAACATATATCAAGGGAAGAAGCCCAAATATTTGTATGCACCATATTCTCCTTGAAGAGGGGATCCTTCTAGAGAAGCTCAACGAAGGTTAAATCCACCTATGATTGAAGTAGTTAAAAAGGAGATACCGGCTGCTATTAAATGTCGGTGTGATTTACCTTATTTCTGATAGCAAGTGTATGAATTTAGTTCAAGTAGTTCTTGAGAATTCAGGCATCATTGTGGTAAAGAATGATGAGGATGAGTTAGTGCCCATGAGAGTCCAAGCAGGTTGGCAATTTTGTATTGATTATAGAAAGTTGAACACTGCAACTCGAAAAGATCACTTCCATTTTCAATTCATCGATCAAATTCTTGAAAGATTAGCGGGACACACTTATTATTGCTTTGTTGATGGTTATTCAGGTTATAATCAGATTTTTATTTCTCCTGAAGACCTAGAAAGACCAAATTTACATGCCTATTTGGCACATTTTATTTTTGTAGAATGCCATTTCGATTAAGCAATGCTTCGGCCACTTTTCAGCAATGTGTGGTTAGTATTTTCTCATATTACATAGAGAACATCATAGAAGTGTTTATGGATGATTTTAGTGTGTATGATGATTCATTTGATAAAGTCCTCCACAACTTAACTCTAGTTCTTAAACGATGTATTGACACTAATCTTGTATTGAATTCGCAGAAGTGTCACTTTATGGTGCAACACGGTATTGTTTTGGGGCATGTTATTTTGGAAAAAGGGATTGGAGTGGAGAAGGCCAAAATTGATCTCATTCATTCTCTTCCGCCACCATCATGTGTGAAAAAAATAAGATCATTTCTTATTCATGCAAGATTCTATAGGCTGTTCATAAAGACTTTCTCAAAGATTGCTTCCCCCTTTATGCAATCTTCTTCAAAAGGATGTGGCATTTGAATTTAATGATAAATTTTTGTTTGCATTCAATAAATTGAAGGAATCCTTGACATTAACACCTATTATTCAGCCACCAAATTTGGAGTTACCATTTGAAATAATGTGTGATGCTAGTGATTATGCAGTAGGACCAGTCCTTGGGAAAGAGTTGGTAAGGTTCCTTTGAATTATTCTACTACGAAGAAAAAGCTTTTAGCGGTCATCTTTACTCTAGAAAAGTTTTGGTCTTTATTGGAATTAAAGTTATTGTTTACACTGACCATGCAGCTCTTAAATATTTACTAGCTAAGAAAGAAGCAAAGCCCAGACTTATTTGGTGGATTTTACTTCTTCAAGAATTTGATCTTGAAATAAAAGATAAGAGAGGGTTAGAAAACTTGGTGGCTAATCAATTAAGTAGACTTATTCAGGATGAGGATAACTTGAAATTAATTGAAAAATTTATCGACGAACAACTCCTAGCTCTTAAAGAAGTTATTCCATTGTTTGCTGATATTGTTAACTATTTGTCCCCTTAAGAGTTGCCAGAAGACCTTACACAAGCTCAAAAAAACAAGATTAAGCATGATGTTAAGTTCTACATTTGGGATGCGCCTTATTTATGGAAACATTGTGCTGATCAAGTCATTGGAAGGTGTGTTCCCAATTCTAAATTTCAATCTATCCTCGCTTTCTCGCATTTTCATGCTTGTGGTTTTTATTGGCCGATAATCTTTAAAGATTCATATGCATATTGCAAGGCATGTGACCATTGTCAATGAGTTGGTAATATGACTACAAGGGATGAAATGCCCCAAACTCCCATACTTATTACAGAGTTATTTAATGTATGGGGCATTGATTTTATGGGACCATTTGAATCGTCGTTGAGTTTTGAGTCTATTCTTTTAGCGGTGGATTTATGTGTCTAAGTGGGTGGAAGCAAAACCAACTACAACGGATAATTCTAAAACAGTGGTTGAGTTCATTAGATCGAATATCTTTGTGAGATTTGCCACTCCAAGGGCAATAATTAGTGACCGAGGTACTCATTTATTCAATAAAACTATTGAAGCTTTATTTCAGTGCTATCATGTGTCTCATAAAGTAACCACTGCCTACCATCCACAAGAAAATTTCCAAGCCGAGGTATCACATAGAGTAGTCAAGTCTATTCTTGAAAAGACGGTGAATCCAAATAGGAAGGATTGGAGTGTAAGACTAAATGATGCTCTATGGGAATATCGCACGGCATACAAAACATCGCTTAGTATGTCGACGTATTGGTTGGTGTATGGAATGTCTTGCCATTTACCAATTGAATTAGAGCATAAAGCTTGGTGGGCTGTGAAAAAGTGTGACATGGAGATGGATAATGCAGGCCAACAAAGAATGCTGCAATTACAAGAGCTAGAGGAAATTTGTAATGATGATTATGAGAGCTCTAAGATTTACAAAGAAAACACCAAGCCCTTCCGTGATCGAAATATATTTGGAAGACGTTTGATGCAGGACAGAAAGTATTATTATATCATTCTCGTCTTAAACTCTTTCCGGGTAAGTTGAAATCTCGATGGGTTGGACGTTTGATAGTGGTACACCATTATCCTCATGGAGAGGTATAAATTACAAGTCCATCAACAGGAAAAATACTCAAGGTTAATGGTCAACGATTGAAGCCCTATTATGAGTCTTTGAAGAAGGAACAAGCTACCGGGATTCACCTCTTCGATCCAGAATATGTTGATGAGGTATGAAAAGGTTTTATGTTGACCTAGCGACGTTAAAATTTGCCAACGTTTATCTAATTTATTTTATTTTTAAGATATTTTAGTTTTAATATTTTTCTTATTTCTTTTAGAACCGTGAAAATCGTGAAAAAAATAGATTGGGCAAATAGGCCTGTGGTTGCGACCACCAATAACCCCAAGCCGTGGCCATTTAACGATTTTAGGCAAAAAAATTTAAAAACCCCCCAAGTCATTTTTTCCCACTTCCCACAAAAACAAAAATCCCAAACCAAAAATACTCTCCCACTTTCACGAAATTTCATCTTTTCAAACCCATTTTCACTCAAATTCTTCCCTAAAATAATCACAGTTCCAATGCTCAATCTTCACTTTTTACCAATTTTCATCCATTAACATCGAAATCCCCATATCTATAATATTACCGATTTCAAAACCTAAAACCCCATAATTCCAAATTTGACAATTAGGGTTCTCCAAGTAGTTTCAAGGTGATTCATTAGAACAATCAAGCTTCTAAGACTTTCTATTGTCAATTACAAGTAAGTAGTTTCTCTTCATTATTTTATTTGTGGGGCATTTTGGATTTTATGATTTTTTATGGATGAATTACTTATCCGTTGTGATCATTGGGTTGGATTGAGTGTTTATGTTGTTGCAGAAGTGATAATCTGAATTTTGGGGAGATTGGATTACTAGAACAATATTTTCAACTCTTAGATTAGCTTATGCCTACTAAGTGTTTGATAAAAGTTCTAAGAGAAGTGTGATTGAGTTTAAAGGAGAATTGGTTGAATATTTTTTAAAAGGAAACATTTAATTGCTTAGTTGGTACTTGGTTGGTGCTGTTAGAGGAGTTTGAATTGATATTTTTGGGGTATTCTGTATTGTTCTCTTTGTGCTTGATTCATTTTTTTAAAAGAAGCTTGTTACTGAGTTTTGAAGTGAAAAATGGCACCAAAGAGATTTAGAAAGAATACCAAAGGCGCTTCCTCATCTGCGGTTCAATTTGATGTAAAAAAATTTATTTCCGAGGAGGCAGTTAAATGCTATCAAGATGCGGTAGTAAAGAAAAAAACAATGATTGAAGAGAAGGGGTTTGATATGGATGTTCGTCATGGGTATCCATCCATTGTGGAGCAGATTGAGAAAATAAATTGGAAGAAATTTTGTTCTCAACTCGATGCTGGAGTAATCCCTATAGTACGAGAGTTTTATGCCAATGGAATTTCACAAGTGATAGCTATCGCTACAGTGAGAGCGGTTAATGTGAATTTTTAAAGTGCGACAATAAATCATTTTTATGGGCTTCCTAGCATAGAAAATGAAGAGTATAGCAGAATAGTGGATAATCCCGACTTCGATGAGATCATCCAATTTTTGTGCAAACAGAACACTCAATGGATCTAACTAAAACAAGTTATCCTATTAAGTTTAAGCAAGAGGCAATGGGGGTTATTGAAAAAGCATGACATAAGTTTATCAATGCAAAGTTCTTTCCAACTAAACATGTCAGTGATGTGAACGTGGATATTTCCATACTTCTATATGCCATCTTGAAGGGTAAAATAGTTGATGTGGGGAGCATAATCAAGTCATCCATTCAGAATAGTTTTAGACATGTCTCTAAGAGGTTCTATCATTCCCATCTCATTACCGCCATGTGTGCTCAAGCTGGTGTGAAATGGGATCCTTATGAGCCTTTGTTGCAGCCTATGCATATACTTAATAGATCATACATCACTCACTTGAAGGTCACTGACACTACTGAGGTGAGCTCATCTTCTTAAACTCTGGCTAGGCCACCGCCGTCAACCAAAAATATGACCTTGGCGAACCTTATGACACTTGTAGAGAAATCTCTGCATAATACTTCTGAAGAGTTGCATTCTCATCGTACTAAATTCCAAGCACACAAGCAGCGGATGATGGAGTGGGCCAACTATTAAGATGTTTAATTCAGAATGAATGCCATGCACCTTGGTATGGGGATGACCAACTATCCATCTACACCTCAGTGGTTTCAGCCATATCCACCACCTATTCCCATGATGCAAGATGACGAGAACGAGGAGGAAGCTAAAGATGATCAGGCAAATATGCTTGATGAGTGAGCAATTACGTCGGTTGAGGGAGTTTTTCTTTTTCTTTATATTTTCTTTAATTTTTTATTGAGGACAATGTACTGTTTAAGAGTGGGGGAAGGGAACAAGTGAAACTGAACTGCTTTGTTTTTATTTTTTATTATGTCGCATTGTTCTTATGTTGTTTTTATGTCTTTTTTTTTTTCATTTTTAGTTTGTTTTAGGTTGTCATAAGCATGGTTGTGTTGAAAGTTGTCTGTCAACGATAAAACTTCTGGTTGAGATGAGACTACTCCTAGGAAATTGATGAATTATGCATGAATTGTATGCTTAACTCTTGTGTGGTTGTACTTAGGCTTGACTTCTATTTTCAAACATAATGCGTGTACAATTAGATTTACTTTTTCACTAGTATTTGGAGATATTTATGCATGCTATCACTTATATATAGTCTCGACCACTCAAAAAACCATTGGTTAATTGTTTGAGGTGCAATCTTAAGTAAATGTGATTAGGAACATGATTAAGGCATGTTCTTTGGATCATTTGAGCCTTTCTAGCTTACCTACGAAATGAATATCCTAGTTTCCCATTTTTGAGCCATAATGACTATTATTTTTCTTTTATAAACCAATATCTAAACCTTTTGCAACTTAAATTTTTTATCCTTTTTGTGACCCATTACACCATAGTTTTATATGATTGTTTGATTTGGTGGGTTGGGTTATGGATTGTAAGAAGAGGAAGTTGTATTGGTTTGTTGGATTATAATGTGAAAGTATATGTTCTACTATTTCTCTCGATGACTTGAATTGTAATGAAAAAAATAGAGAAAAAAATATGCATAGAGAAATATTGAAAAGAAAAAAACAGTTTTGCAAAAGTATAAGTGTAAGGGAAATAATAAGATCAATGTGAAAAGAAGGAAAGTGAGAGATTATGTATACTAGAATTGTAACGGAAGTTTGTGGGAAGAAATAGAGAATAGAAAATATATATAGGCTATGGTGTGGTTTAAGCTTAAATATTCCTTTTTAATCTACCTTCAACATTAGCCTTACATTACAAGCTTTTAAAGACCTTTTGATTCTTGATTTTGTGTGTTTACATTTTTGGAGAACAATTGGTTAATCTGTATGAAGTGGATATTTTTCATGATAATATTATTATATATGAGACTTTAAAACATACTATGGCGTGTATATATTGATTCAAATGTTTGTGTTTCGGTAGGTTTAATTGTGCATAATCATAAATGGATGGAGTTTAAGTGGGGACTAGGCATTCAATTGAAATTATGAGGAATGTGGAATTCGATTTTTTCTTATGACTTATTTGTTCGATCAATCTTTGAGACAACTAACACTTTCGACAGAACCTTGCTTATATTTTTATTAGCTGTTTTGCTAAGGGACTAGGAAAGTATAAGTGTGGGGGAATTTGATAAGGGCATTTTGGATATTATATGTGTTAATCTTTCGCATTTAAATAATGTTAATTTCAAGTGTTTTTACGTGTTCTTAGCTTTGTTTTGCGAGTCTTTGATTTTTGAGCCATAAAATATTTAGAATGAATTATTGATGAATATGATGTATTTTTGTGGTTAAGAATGGATGTGCAAAGATAGGACTCGAGAAAATGATGTTTGGGACGGGTTTGAAGTGTTTTAGAAAACCCTAAACCCGAGGTTCGAGAGTAATGTTGAAGGTTACGAAGAAAAAGCACTCGAGCTGATTTTGAAATGTGGCCGCGGCCACAAGGATTCACTGGCCACGGCTAGGGAGTCAGAGACTAGTGGCCGCGGCAATGATAATCTCCTGGTCGCGGCCGCTGCGCGTAGTTGGTCCAGAAACGTCACGTGGCGGCGGCCACCAGGAATCACTGGCCTACGATAGAATTTTTCTCAAAATTTTGACTTTTAAATGTAATTTTTAATGGGCTATAAAAAGGATTATGGTTAACTTTCAATATAACTTTGGATTGCAAATTTTACAGGCTAGAGCAGCAGAGGATGAGAATACGAATGTGATTATGTTTGTAAATATGAATGTGATTATGGAGTAGTTTTTCTTTCTTCTAAAAAATTCTTTAATTGTCATTGAATATTTATGTTTGTGAATATGAATGTGATTATGGAGTAGTTTTCGTTATAGTTGACGGTTATTTCAAAACCCTACACATGAGATCTTGAATGCATTGATGAATTTTGTTCCTTTTATTCCCTTATATTAAATTGCTTCTAATGTCTTGGATCTTGTAAAATCTTGTTTAGATGGCCGCTAATTAGGGTTTTTCATTGTTTTACTATCATCTTAGGATTGTTATTCACCAAATAGTTTAGGATTCTAAGTAGAGTGATAAATTGCAATTAAGACATTGTGACAGGTATCTTGGTTATGACAAAAAATAGATTCTAGGTTAAATGAATTGCATGCTTAATGAATTTTTTGTCTAGATTAACTTGTTTCCATAAAGTGTAATGCTTTTACTAGGTTAAATAGATCACATGTTTAAGGGTAAAAAGGATTAATTAATAGCACTTAGCTTTAACTAATTATAATAGGGAAACTGGAATAATTGACTGCTTAAGTATTATCTACGGGGTTAATAGTTTAATTGTTGAAGGTGGAGAGTAATTCTTGACTATTTCTTTAATATCGTTTTATCCTTAGTTATTTAATCTTTGATCATTATTTTATTTTATGTTTTCCGTTTTTAAAATTAAAATCCCTATCTAATTTTTGTTTAGTTGTTATTTTGAATAATAGTTTGATCATAGTCCTTGTGGGTTCAACCCTTATTTTTACTGCTATACTGAAGTAGCTGGTATAAGTGATTGATAAAACATATTTAAATTTGATGCGGCATACGACACCCATCAATCACTGTTGATCTTACCTTGAAGAGTTAGTTTCTTACAACTTGGCTAATTATATGGAATTTCTGACCTAATCAGCGGTACAATTTCATTAGAAGATTCCCAAGATCTATAATTTCACTAATCAATAGTGTCCTTATTAAATGTTAGTGGTTAAAGTGTTTTGATTAGGGTTGAACATGGCTGATCTTACCCTGAGTTAGTAGTATCTTGTAACCTTGCATAATTATTAGGTATTTTGGACCTTGTAAAGAATTTGATTGTCCCTGGCTTGTTCCAAGATCAACAATTGTAATAATGAAGAGGGTTCTTGTTTTGACTGTTAATTGTTAAAGTATTGTGATCGATGTCGATCGTTCTCGATGTAATCCCAAGGTAGTAGGACTTGCAACCTAATTATTAGGTATTCCGGAAAAAATTATTGGTATTATTACCTTTGGAGTGTTCCAAGATCAACAAGTAGACTAATCAACAACGTTCTTATAAGCTATTAGTGGTTAAGTGTTGCGATCAGTGTCCATCTCCTCTTACTTTGATGTAGTAGTTTCATATAACCTTGGCTTGTATTAGGATTTTTCGGATGTAATAAATTGTTTGATTTCCCTTGGGATATGCCAAAATCAATAATCTCACTAATCAAAGATGAACGTCTTTGACTTTGATGTTTTTACTTTTGCTAGTGCTTTTATATAAAAGTGTTGACAAAAGGGTCTTTCACCAACACTTTAACGTACATGCATTGGAAAAATTAAAGTGGGAAAATTCCTACATTTGGGCATTTGAATTTTACATGTGCCAAATTTTTCTGGCGCCTTTTACATAATGTGTTGGGAAATGATGACACGTTTCTGTTACCATGTCAACTTTCCCCGGTGCAGTGGGTGAAACATGCCAGGGAAAGTCGACACTATAATAAAAATTTGTCATATTTTCTCGACATGTTAGGTAGAAAACACAAGAATAGCTAAAGTAGGTCAACTGGCAGTCACACGTTAAATTAGTTAATTTCTTTTAAAAAAAATTCCAGGTGATAAATTCAATTTTTGCCGACGCTTGTTCACAATATTTCAGTTTCACCAAAACACTCTTTACCTGTTCCTCTCTCTCTCTCTCTCTCAACCCTTTCCGCCCTTCCACCTCTTCCTCACTCTCATCATCTCCATCACTTTCAGTTGCACCTTCGATGTTGGTGTCCGAGCCCCTCGTCCACTTATGCAGTGAATGTTTGACAACCTTGACAAAGAGGTAGTGTTTTATGTTTTTTTTAATATAGAAATTATATTTTGTGTATTAGTTTAATTTTATTTATAATCTAGTTATGGTTTTTTCTTTTATAATCTAATTATTGTAAATGGTTAATTCTTAATTGTTTTGTTTTTATTTTTTAGATTTATATAGAGGGACATTTATTAGGAGGAGGAGGTGGAGGAGGAAGATGACACTTTTTCAGATTTTTGTTAATTTGGAATTAGTCTCATTTGCAAGTATGTAGTTTTTCTACTTTACTTTTGTTGACCACACTATGTCAAGGATACGATGTAAAATAAAGAGTTGAACTGTACGAATAAATGACTCAGGAATTTAAAGTGGCTCAGCCCCAAGTTCTAGAATGACCTACGTCCACTTAGACACTTTTATTGATGTAGAAAATCCAAAACCCACGACCAGATGAACCAGATTCAACTAAATTTCGTGATCCTGAGAGAGTACAATGTTTAGTGTATAAAAGTGTGTAAAATTTAAGCTTACAAAATAATCATGCATAATTTTTATGGAAACTAGAGTCTTCAATGTTGATGTCATTTTTTGATTGCCATGTGTCAAGAGTTTGTGTCACGTCATCACACTACAAGTTTTTATGGAAAATATTTGCCCCGAAGTTTATCATGACGAAACTAGCATCAGATAAACTTGTCTCTAACAACCTGCTATGCGAATAGTCTACTATACAAACAGTCTTCATGACCTATCTTTTCTACTTTTACTTTTTGCTTCCATGGAAAGATAAACGTCATAATATATTTTTTTCTGAAAACAACTAATGACTACACGAATCCCATTGTGTTGAAAGGTAACTCTTCACCTTTTCTCCTATCCCTCTTAATCCTATAAAAACCCATTTTCTTCCTCTTTCATTCCCACTCTCATTTTATCTTTCCTCAAAAATTGATGAAAAACTCTTGAAGCTTTGATTAATCTGAGCCTTTTCCAAAAAATTTCAGGGCAAAATCTTCTCAATTCTTTTCTCCAAGTAAGCTTCCGTGCTCCAATTACTTACTTTTTTTGTAATTTTCTTCAAAAAAATAAACATGATTTGCTATTATCCTTGAAGATAAAACTATCAAAAATTGAATAGTATTCATGATGTTTTGTTGAATATGCTGAGAATTCTGGTGTTCAGAGACTAGAAAAGTAACTTATAGGGTACTAAGACACTTTGAATAGGCTTTATTGGTAAAAAATCGAAGTAAAAATTTTCATTTTCATGCTCTTTGAATGAATGAAAAAACTTTTTATTTTCACTTTTTGATCTAAATGATATATTGGTAAGATAAATCATTACGTTTATCATTGTGTGTTGCTGGTTGGATAAACTATCATGTTTATCATCAAGCAGCTTATGTATAGTCTTCTTGGAGATATATTATGTTGATCGAATTAGACTCTCACCTTCTTTTCTCCTTCTTAGATATTCATATACGACTATTGGGGTGGTGAACGACCAATAGACGATTTGCTAGCATTTCTATTCAAAGATATCAAGCAAGATGCCCCTTAAACATCTCCTTCTTCCTCTTACAATCACAAACCCAATACTCCCATCACAACTGATCAACCTCCTCCTTCGATGGCGAGAGTAAAATAGGTTGCTCGTAGGGTGAAGCGAGATCCACAAAATAGTCGTAACGCAATTAGTAACAAAAATGAAGAAATCGCAACCCCTGACATGGATGTTATAAAAGCAATACATTCCCATGTTGTCGTCAAGCTGGGTACAAGAAAAGAGATGATGACATGGAATGTCACCCCTTATTGTGAGATGTCAAGCATAGTGGTGGAAAACTACCCCAATAATTATGGTCTTCGTGGGGTTACATTGATTAAATCAACCCCTAACCAGAGAGCAAATTTTTATGGAGGACCTTTAAGTACCTGATTGAGGTACAATATAGAGGTTGGCGCTACATTGTCTCTGCATGAATACTTTCGAGGAGTGGCTGACTGCTTCGAGATCGCTCCTTGCCAAATTACTCCTAATGGATATAGGATGCTATCAACATTGTATATCATTAATTATCTAAGGATATGGTCTGTTCCAACTCCTCACAATATTAATTACTTGTTCGATCTCAAACATAACTTGATTTTTAACAACACAAGTTTCTTTCACTTCTATCATCAAGATTCCAGGTCCTTTGTAATGGACACCACCAATAAGCCCAACGTCGAGAAGTATAAAAAAGAGTACTTTCTCACAATAGATCTGGTCGGCAACAATTAGCATTTACTTGGGGAGGTAAATTTCTATCATAATTCTCTTCTTGTTCATCTTTTTCCTTTCATCGTATCATCAATTCATATGTCTGTTGTAATTCTTATTCAAGGTATATGGTACTGACCAACCCCGGTGCAAGATATGCGCGACCGAGCAGATATCTTGGAAAGTTTGACAAATGCATAGAAGAGTTGCAAATAATTGGCGATTGTAGCAAACCTGCATCTGGTCAGCCTTCTCCAACCCCACAAAGTCGCCAAGGACTCGACCACTGAAAGTGCAACTGGTGGTGGCACAACTAAGCAAGCACAATCTAAGTAGCCTCATGTTGTTTCGAGAACAGCCAACCTGCGTGTGACTGGTGTGAATATTTGGGATCCAGGAGAGAATCAATGACTAAGCCGTTCAATCCAAATTCCATTGCATGGAAAAGGGAAAATAATTCTGGTCATGTTTCGAGGATGAGAATGATATTTATAACTTTTCTTCAAGTAGTAGTAGTAGTATTGATCACTTGACTAATGTATTTTTCAATTCAAACAGTATTCTGTTTGAATTTACTCCATTCCTATCGACCTGTTTGATAGGAATGGAAGCTTTAATATGTCGACTAGTAACTGTGAAGTAGAACTTTCTTGGATAGCTGACTTTCATGCTAGCTGTAGGAGTTGTAGCTTAGATAGTGTATCGACCAGAGAGAATTGTTTGAGTATTTATGCTAGATAATCTTTATAATCCTTATTAATATGATTTGCTAATCATTAGATGATATTTTTATAACTTGTTTCTTGCAGACATGTTTAACGCCTTTGATCACTACGCAGCGAAATATATGGACCCATTTTATTAACTATTAATACCAGCCATGATCATACACATATATAAATATTAAATAACATACTAATAGATCAGGGACTACCTCTTATATCCAGTGTTCTGAGATCGCACACCCTGATCTTCCAGACTAATCCTCAAACACATAAGGACATGTGTGGGCACATTGGATTCAAAAGGCTGATTTATGAGACTCCCTAGATGTACGCAACTCATGAGATCTAGAGAGTTTTAATAGAGAGAAATTTTAGAATAGTTTTCAGGTTTAGAGAAAACTATCGCTTTAGAGAGAGAGTCTATCTTTTTTATTTTTCAAAATAATAATCAAGCCTTGTTCTGAAAGTCATGTACTATCTGACTTATAAAGATATTTATTCTAATTAAATAATCTTTATTTACTTAAAATATAATTAAAATTAAAACTAATTAGATATTTTCATTTAATTATTTATTTAAATCATATTTAAAAAGAATAATTGAATAACTCATAAAACAAAATTATTTGAAATTCGAAATTCAATCCCTAATGCTAGGCACCACACACTGTACAATACAGTATGTGTCGCCCAAGCCTGTATCAGGTTTCCCTAATTTTCTCATTTGTTTGTTTAAACAATCTTTAACACAATAAATTTATCCCAACATAAATATCAGTTAATTCCAAATTAACTTTATCTTAAAATATCAGTTTTAAAATAAAGAAATAAATATCATATTATAAATAAGATATTTATTATTCTCTCTCTTTATATTAATCCAAACAAGATAAATATTAATTTTAACCTATAGTTTTTCAAAATAAAAACTATATAGTTAAATAATTCACAATTAATCAACTACCCATAATTATCACATAATTATTTCGTTGCCATGAAAAATTAATTCATTTACAATTTAGTTATTTCTCTTTACAAATCTTTCTTTTGACTTCCTTACCCTTGATAGTGTTGGACAAAGGTGATCTAGGGATCATGGCCCTATAATATGAAGCTCCAATAAACCAGATTATTAATTAAGATATTTAATTTAATCATCTTATTTATTAATACCATGATTACTCCACTATAAATATGGAATTGCACTCTAAGTATTTATAGAATTATATTACAAAGTTTTCTCTAGTAGTCCACTGATATAATCAATATATGTAGTTTTGTCCTCCATTATTGGTTTGTTGATTAGAGTTTGTCAAAATTACTGTTTTAACCTTCTAATTACCTCTTGATCCTTAAGTACCATCAATTAACTAGTGAATAATTAATCTATAATCTAAATATAGATTTGAGCTCAATAACTATTCAGTTCTAGAATCAACCCTTAAGGGAACCAATATTCGATCCGTTAGCAAAGCATGGATTCCATTATTGTAATTCATGTTCCCAGCCATCAATGATATTGAATCTCCAAAAAAAAATTCATTAGCCTCATTATTCTAAGAGACCTTAACGAGTGAATCAAAAGATGCAATAAACATAAACAGGAGTTCATGAATACTCATGATGTAGACTGATCTACAAATGATCATATATTATGATAAGAATTAAATCTTTACATCAAACGACAAGTTTATAAAGTAAATTAATTCTCATCAGTCATATCATATATAATATCTATTATATACAACACATTTACTAAGATGTCTATCCACATCATTAATCCAAATCTAGATTACTTGCATGTCGTATGCTTAGCAAATTGTACTAGTGACCATTCATTAAAGATTCCTTACTTTAATATATTATTGACTATTTTATTCATTATATATGATCTTAATTCTCTCATACTTATACTAGATCATATTCTCTTGAATGAATATAGAATTGTCTAGATATTAATATATAAATAATTCAAACTATAATTATAACATTCAAATATAATAAAATTGTACTTTTATTTAAAACCAATAAAAGAACATTACATGTTTTTAGGGCATTAAAACTAACAATCTCCCACTTGCCCTCAAAGAAAGTGAGGCATCTTCCTTAATCCCATATTGTGCACGTGACCCATGAAGGACTTTGCAGGAAGTGTCTTGGTGAACGGGTCTGCCAGGTTCTGTTCCGACGCTATCTTCATAATTGTCACATCACCTCGGTGTACAATCTCTCTTACCAGATGGTATTTCCTTTTTGTATGCTTCCCTCTCATGTGACATCTTGGTTATTTGGAATTAGCTTCTGCTCCACTATTGTCACAGTACAAGATTAGTGGCTTCTCCATATCTGGAAAAACTTCTAGATCAGTGTAGAAATTCCTCAATAAAATTGCTTCCTTAGCTACTTCACAAGCTACTATTTATTCAGCTTCCATGGTTGAATCAGCTATGCTGGATTGTTTAATGCTTCTCCAGACAACAACTCCTCCAGCAAGAGTGAAGACTAACCCAGATGTCGATTTTTGACTATCTTTGTCTGATTGGGAATTAGAATCAGTGTATCTAGTATGCTTTATCTCACCACCTGAATATAACAGCATATACCCTCTCGTTCTCTTAAGATACTTAAGAATGTGGTTTATTGCAATTTAGTGTTCCAAACTAAGATTTGATTGATAACGACTTAAAATCCTAACTGCAAAACATATGTTGGGTCTAGTATAGAACATAGCATATATCAGACTCCCAACTACTGAAGCATAGGGATACTTTCTCATATCCTCTTCCTCCCGAGGTGTCTTGGGACATTGTTCCATAGAGAGAGAAATTCCATGTCTAGTCGGTAATTGACCTTTCTTTGAATTCTACATAGAGAATCTTTCAAGCACCTTATCTATATAATTAGCTTGAGAAAGTGCTAAGAGCTTGTTCTTCATATCCCTTGGGATTTGGATTCCCACAATATAGCTCGTCTTGCCCAAATCTTTCATTTGGAACTTTTCAGCTAACCACTACTTCAAGTTTGACAATGTCTCTACATTGTTCCCAATGAGAAAAATGTCGTCAATGTAAAGAACTAAGAAAACCACCACGTTTCCTTTGATATATTTATATACACATGCTTTTTCGACATTCAGTTTGAAACCATATGTTTTAATTGTTTCATTAAAAGTGATATTCCCTGATCTAGATGCTTGCTTTAATCCATAAATTGATTTCATCAACCTGCACACCTTTTAATCTCCCCCCCTCCCCCCCTTTCTTTATGAACCCTTCTAGTTGTACCATATAGACACTTTCATCAAGATAGCCATTCAGAAATGTTGTCTTGACATCCATTTGTCATATCTCATAATCATTGGCAGCCACTATGGATAAGAGGATACGAATGGATTTGAGCATGGCCACATGAGAAAATGTTTCTTCATAATCAACACCTTCTCTCTGAGTGTAACCTTTGGCTACAAACCTCCCTTTGAAATACTCTACTTTCCCATCTAAACCACTTTTCTTCTTGTATATCCACTTACACCCTATGGGTCTGACATCTTTAGATGAATCCTCATGTTTCTAGACAAAATTGGAATACATCGATTCCATTTCTTAGTTCATGGCTTATTTCCATTTCTCCTTTTCAGTATCATCCATTGCCTCTTTAAAGGTTAATGGATCGTCCTTCTTTGTATCAAAAACAAGGTCATGTGCCTCGTGTTCGTAGCGAACAAGTTGTCTCACAATCCTCCCACTACGACGTTGCACCAGTGTTTCTTTTCCAAGAATCATGGTTTCCTTAGTTTGTTGTTTTTAATTTATTGATGAAGATGATTATGATGTAATCTTATCAGCTGTGTGTTCCTCCAATACTACCTTACTCCGAGGTTTATAGTTATTCATATAGTCATGTTCAAGGAAGGTCACATTTGTGGAAACAAATACCTTCTCTTCCTCGGGAATATAGAAATAACCACCTCATGTTTCTAGAGTGTAGCCAACAAAAATGCACACTTCTGAGCTTGATTCAAGTTTCCATGATTTAGGTCTAAGAACATGAGTAGGACAGCCCCAAATGAGGAAATGGAGCAAACTAGGTTTGTTTCCATTCCACAGTTCCAGTGGCATTTTGCTAATGGTCTTAGATGGAACTACATTTCCCACCCTACCCTACCACCAATAGGCGGTCACCCATTCTATAGCCGCCCGAAAAGTGTAACCGTTTGAAGTGCATATCCCCATAATGAGAGAGGAAGTGAAGAGTAACTTAACATAGACCTAACCATGTCCAACAAGGTCCTCTTTCTTCTTTCAGAAACACCATTTTGATGTGGCTTTCATGCTACTGTGAGTTAGGATAGAGTACCATGCTCCAGCAAGAAATCATTGAATTCTAAATCAAAATATTCTCCACCTCGATCAGATCGAAGTGTCTTTAGAGTCTTTCCTAACTGCTTCTCAGCCTCAGCTTTGAATTCTTGAAACTTACCAAAGGTTTCAAATTTCCTAAGCATTAAGTAAGTATGACCATATCTTTAGTAATCGTCAATAAATGTGACAAAATACTCATACCCACCTCTTGCTTATACATTGATTGGACCACAGTCATCGCTGCAAAGGTTCTTTGGCTCTATTGCCTTTCGTTGAGAAAGGACGTTTGTTCATTTTTCCTCCTAAACAAGACTCACAAACCAGAAGAGTTTAAACTCTTAGTTCTCTCAAAGATTGATTTTTTGTTAACCAGTTTATCCGATCTAAACCTATATAACCAAGCCTAAGATGCCAAAGATATGTGTCATCTTCGTTTGAGCTTTTTGTCTTTTGTTACCTTGAGGTTTTGCTACTTTAAATAAATATGAATTATTGAGCGTTCATTCATTTGGTTTGAGCATATACAGTCTGTTATTATGTTCTGCTTGACATATTTTAAAACCATTCTTTCAAATAATTATGGAATTATTACTAAAAGAAATATCAAAAAATTGTTCATGCAACATAGATAAAGAAACCAAGTTTCTAGAATATCCTGGAATAAAATAAACATTGTTCAAAAATAAAAATTTGTTCCAAAAAATTAAATGGATTGTTCTCTTTGCTCTTGCTGAGACGAGCACTCCACTTCAAACTTGCATGGTCACCTCGCCATCTGCCAGCTCCCTTGATGACTCAAGTATCTGTATGGAAGAACAAACATGGTTAGTGGCTCTTGAATCTAAAACCCAGGATGACATATCGTCTTCCACTATACAAGTTTCAAGTACAAGAAAATCATATTTACCTTTCTTTTTCAGCTCAGAGAGATACTTCTTGCAATTTCTCTTATAGTGACCTTCAACTCCACTGTGGAAACATTTTCCTTTTGGTTCTTTCTTCTTGGAGTAGTTGTCATACTTGTTCTCCCTGGTTTTTGGTGCCTTCTTGCCTTTCTTGGACTTCTTGCCCTTTCCTTTGTCCTTATCATTGTTCTTCTTTCTCTTCTTCGATTTCTCCTCAAAGTTTGAAGGCTCCTCCTCCACCACATTTTCTTCAGTCTCTTTTGTAATGGATTTGTGAAGAGACTCAACTGTCTGCAGTTCATTCAATAGCTGGATCATGTTGAATTCAACTTATTCAAAATATAGTTGGTGGTGAATGCAGAAAAGGCAGAAGTGAGCGATTCTAGTATGATGCGTACTTGTGCACGCTCATCAATGATGGCCTCGTGTATTTTTGCTTCATGCAAGACGTTAATCATGTGTAAAACATGCTCGCATACAGAAACACCTTTCTTCATCTTAGTAGTCATGTAGGTTCTTGCAGCCTCATGTCTACTTTGATCAGATTGCTGCCCAAACTTGGCCTACAGAGAATCAAAAATCTCAAACGTTGTTTCCATGATTTCATGCTTTGTTCTCAGAACATCATTCATTCTCACAAGCATGTGTCACTTTGCCTTATTATTGGATTGAATCCAGGCATCATACTTGTCCCGAACATTCTTCGAGGCAGTGGCAGCAGGCTCTTTAGGACATTTCTCAGTCAAGACAAATTTGTTGTTCTCACAAATTAACATAAGATTTAGATTTGATTTCCATCTTATAAAATTATCACCATTAAGTTTTTCAAGTGATACTAAAGCGGTTATTGGATTGCCACCGTTCGACATTACTAAAATAAATAAAATATAATAATATTATCATTTGAAAAAATACCAATGTTTTGGAGAGTAAACATGAGGCATGAATGCAATAATTAAAACACATAAATTAACATTTACTTTTCCACGATAAAACTACCCAACAAATAAAGTGTCACCTTAGGGTTGGTCAAGTTAAATTCAGATAGCTTATTAGACAATCTTCTCTTTATAATTCAACACTTAAAATAACTCTTTATTTTCTCTTTTAAATATAAAGTACAGTGTTGGGATTAATGTCCTAAAAGCATGTAAAGGCATTTTATTGGTTTTAAATAAAAGTACAATTTTATTATATTTGAATGTTATAATTATTGTTTGAATTAATTTTATATTAATATCAAGAAAATTCTATATTCATTCATGAGAATATGATCTTGTATTGGTACAAGAGAATTAAAATTATATATAATGAATAAAATAGTAAGTAACATATTAAAGTAAGGAATCTTTAATGACTGGTTACTAGTACGGTTTGCTAAGCATACGAGATGCATGTAATCTAGATTCATATTGCTCATGTGGATTGACATCTAAGTAAATGTGTTTTATATTATAGAGATTACATAAGACATGACCGATGAGAATTAATTATCTTTACAAACTTGTCATTTGACGTAAAGATTTAATTCTTATCATCATAGATGATCACTTGTAGATCAATCTAAATCCTGAGTATTCAAGAACTATTGTTTATGTTTATTGCATCTTTTGATTCACTTCATTAAGATCTCGTAGAATAATGAGGCTAATGACTTTTGTTTTAGAGATTCAACATCATGGATGGGTGGGAACATTGTTATGAATTATGAATGCCATAATGTGATGATATGTTGGCTTGTATGAATATTGTATGATATGAATGGATGTTAGTGTGATGAACGCGACACATCAAAATGGGTTGCTAAGCATAAAGAAGACGTAACCCGAGTTACTAAGGATATGAAGACGTAACTCCATGGGCGGATGCACCGAGGTTATTCAAGGACCAGAGACTCTTGTTTACCTCAAAGGGTGTCATGGACAAGTTAGCGGCCCATGTTCACAAGGAATTGTTCATGATTATGTTATGATGTTTGGTGACGTTTATGATTTTGTTATGATGTTTATGATATGATGGTGGCATTATGTTGACATGGATATGTTTATGTTTATGATATTGATGCCAATTTTATGATGATGCTATGATGTATAAAGATGAATGATAGTGTTTGTAATTTTTTGTATCTTACTTGCTTGTTGTTTGTACTTCCTTACTGACCTTTTAGCTCACCCCCTTACTTTCCCTTCTAGGTAGCAAATAGGTTTCTCTGTGGCACGCGTGGTGATGTGGGGAGTTCTGTCGTCCTGGTGTGTATGGCGTGGGGCATCTTATGGACAAGAAACGATCAACTTTAAACGCCATTTTTAATAATGTTATGTTAAATGGGATTTCTCGTAAAATTGTCAGTGGGACTTAAAATTTTGTTTGTTTTAGAACTTTGCATAAAACTGATATTTTCTTTTTAAACTTTGGGCCCAATTTGCATGTTTTAAGCTAGACCCCACTGAAACCTTTATAATAAGTGGCTTTCTATTATAAAGCATTGAAAATGTGAATGTTTTATTAAGTACTAGTTAAGGGCGTTATACAAATGGTATCAGAGTCGGTCGTCCATGTTTCCAAGGACCCTCCCCATACACACTAAAGATGGGAAAATCTCACCTCACTGCGTCGTAAGTATTTGTTTATGTGCTATTACTTGTTTTTGTTTTACTTGATTTTATAGTTTCGTAACTGCAGTAGTAAGATGCCTCCTGTATTGAAAATGACTAAGAAACAATTGCTTAAGGAGCCTTGAAAACGACAAAGGAGGTCTGTGATCGCATCCAAGGGATGATGGATAAAAGGGGAGTCTTGCTTTGGCCCATAGAGCAATTCTAGGTGATGAGTGAAGCTTTATCGATGTACTCGGAGGCTCTTCAATAGTTGAATCGATCATCGAATGATGTTGTGCCAGAAGACTTGGATTTTAGCACCATGGAGTTTGCGATTCGCGACTTTCTGGTAAATTATGATTTTAGTCGTCTGGAGCAGGTGTTAGTAAAGACAGATGATGGCGGAATAGAGGAGCGTTTAGAGACGGTGCATGCCATGGAAGGAGAATTGGCAGTTGAGGAGGTATTGCGAGCTATACCGCGTTTGACCGCGAGGATGGAGATTATGGAAAGCACTCCCGGATATTTCTACATTCCGGAGAAATTTTTGTATTATAGTTCAGGGGACGAGTCCACTGTTGAGGACTAGAGTTCTACGGCGTAATCATTGCATGTGGTGCTAATAAATAAACGAGGATATTTCTAAGACTTTAAGGGATTTATGTTTTGATTAATTAAACACTTTTTGGGACTGTTTAATTTTGGAATAATTTAAAAAAATTGGATGCTATGGATATTTTGTTGCAAATGATGTGGTTTGAATATATGATTTTGCAATATCTATCAAACCAATATGCAATGTTCCTGTGACAGTCAGAATCCCGTGATCCGTAAGGGGAAAGACCAGGTAAGCAGTGCAATCCCACACCTCCTGGGGAAGGTCAAGCGTGATGATTCTAAGGATGTGTAGGTATGGGACTACACTGTAAAAGAGGGCTTAAATGGATTGATGGGTACTACCTATATCAATAAGATGCATCTTCTTTTCGGTAGCCCATCACTTGAGAACTCCAAAGTTAAGCGTGCTTGACCTGGGGTAATCTAGGGATGGGTGACCTCCTGGGAAGTATTCCTAGGAAGTGTGTGAGTGAGGAAAAAGCATGCTGGAAAGACTCGTGTTGGTTTATAGGGCCAGTCGTCATTCCAGAAAGCAGCCATAGTGACGTGTGGCGTCACAAATGGTATCAGAGCCTTGACCCAGCTGGAAGTGTTGCTGACGGGGACGTCAGGCCCGTAAGGGGGGGTGATTGTGACAGTCAGAATCCCGTGATCCATAAGGGGAAAGACCGGGTAAGCTGTGCAATCCCACATCGCCTAGGGAAGGTCAAGCGTGATGATTCTAAAGCTGTGTAGGTATGGGACTACACAGTTAAAGAGGGCTTAAATGGATTGATGGGTACTACCTATATCAACAAGATGCATCTTCTTTTCGGTAGCCTATCACTTGAGAACTCCAAAGTTAAGCGTGCTTGAGCTGGGGTAATCTAGGGATGGGTGACCTCCTGGGAAGTTTTCCCAGGAAGCGTGCGAGTGAGGACAAAGCACCCTGGAAAGACTCGTGTTGGTTTGTAGGGCCAGTCGTCATTCCAGAAAGCATCCATAGTGACGTGGGGCGTCACAGTTCCTCCATTATGATTTCTCCTTTGATTGCCTTAGAACTTCATCATGTCGACCAGAGGAAGAGGAGAAAAGGGAAGAGGAAGAGGCAGAGGAAAGGGTGCCTCCACAAGGTCTGAAACTACGGCCACCCTTGACGTTCAAATGCCATCTGTTCAACCTGCAGCTGCAGCAGCACCATCTGTTGACCTGGCCGCAGAGGTAGCAAGGTTAAGAGAACAGTTGTGACTAAGATATGAGGAATTATCACAAGCTAGACAAGCACCGCAAACATCCCAAACACACCCTATACCTCAAGTACTAGTGGCGCAACCTCAGCTGCCAGTACCACCACCTGCACCACTACCAGTAACCTATGGGTTCAAACCAGTATATGAATGCTTTAGGAAACAAGCCCCACCAACTTTTGAAGGGAAAGCTTATCCAATGGTGGCAGAAGATTGGTTAAGGTCGGTTGAGGCTATTTTTGATCATATGGAGTTAGATGATCGCCAAAGGGTTTCCTGCGCAGTTTATCTACTTAAGATGGATGCACGGATTTGGTGGGACGTGACTAAACAGACTCGTGATGCAAATACCATGACTTGGGTGGAGTTTGTCCAAGCATTCAGTAAGAAGTATTACAGTCCAGCTGTGCTAGCAACTAAGGTTGACGAATTTATAACTCTGGTACAAGGGAATCTTTCGATCACTGACTATGCACAGAAGTTCAATCAATTGGCCAAAATTTGCCCGTGAAGTGGTGCCAACTGATGCATTACGAGTCCAGAGGTTTGTAAGGGGACTCAAACCAATGATCGCGAGGGACGTTAGGAAGACCAATGCAGAAGTGGTCAGTTATGCAGAGGTACTGGATAGAGCTCTTGAAGCTGAATATTTGGAAGAACGGATATGGAAGGATAATGCCGCTAGAAGAGAGAATAACTGAAACAAGAACTTCCACGAGAGCAACAAGAGAAAAGCTAACGAAGGGCAGAATAGTGGGGTTGATAAAAGATCTAGACCTCCGGCCACGAATAGCAACATTCACAACTCTCACAACCATAGCAACCGCTTCAATGACCGGAACCGTGGGAACCAACAAGGCAACCGAGTCGAGCATCCTATCTGTCCTAAATGTTCGAAGAGACACCCAAGAGAGTGCCAGCCCGGTACCAACAAATGCTTCAAGTGCGGCCAGGCAGGACACTTGAGAAAGAATTGCCCACAATGGAAGGCGGGACAGAATAACAATAACAATCTGGTGCTAGCAAGAGTTTTTGCCTTCACCGAGAATGAAACGGCCAATAGACACACCGTGGTTACAAGTCAGCTCCCTCTATCTGGTACAATGTGTAGAGTTTTGATTGATTCTGGAGCGACTCATTCTTATGTTTCCATGAATGTGATTGATAGAATGAATATGCCTTATAAGATTTTTTAACATAACTTTAGTACATTGTTGCCATCGAGAGATATGATGTTGTCAAATAAGTGGTTACCGTAAACATCTGTAACGGTAGAGGGCAGGGAGTGCCTAGCGGATCTCATAGAACTGAGTATACTGGATTATGATGTCATACTCGGCATGGATTGGTTATCCAATCATGGGTCTACGATAGACTGTCGAAAGAAGACCGTGGAGTTCAGGCCAAAGGAAGGAGAGGTCTTTTCCTTTAGAGGCGAAGTAGCGGGCTTTCGAACACCCATAATATCTGCATTGGATGCACGGAACATGATGCAACATGGATGTTTGGCGTTCCTTTCCACTGTTATAACAGCCCCAATTTGCTAATAAGGTTTAGGACCTTGATTAGCATCCCTGGAGGGCAATAAATGAATTAACATGTCAATATATGAATTTAAATGAATATGTGTTTAGAATGCATGTTTAGGTGGAATAAATATGCATGTGGGCCCCGTTCGTTTGTTAGGGGGTAAATTGGTAATTTTAGCCCGCTGAGGGCATAAATGTGATAATTGTATTATATGGTTAATACCACGTGTGAGTGGTGATATTATTGTGATGCACGTGCCGAGACGGTCCTAGGGAGCTAATTAATTTAAAAGTCACAACGGGATTAAATACCCGGCTCGGGAGGACCTTGGGGGTATTTTGGGAATTTTATAATTTGAGTTTGTGAGTTAATGGTTAATGGTAATTGGGTAGCTTGAGTGAACATTGGTAACTATTGAGAGTAACAATTTTTGATGAGAAAATGGTAGATTTGCAAGGAAGGTGAAGTGTCAAAAATGCCCTTGAGGTATAGTTAGGAAATGAATTACATGGAGGGGTAAAATGGTCTTTTAGTAGGATATAGAAACCTTCACATGAGGGAAATGAACATTCATGATACTTTATGCTAAGTGTGATTGAAGTTATGCTTTGGATGGCTAGAGGAATTAAGAAGGAAAAAGAAACTTACAAAAAACCTAGATAGCAAAGTGGAAGAGGAAGTGAGCTGAGTTCTTTGAGGCTAGTGAAGAGCTTAAGGGTGTAAAATAAACTCAGGCCAAGGATTATTCAGAGGTAAGAATTTATCCCCTGTCTTGCTAAGTTTCAAGCTTGATTTTAGAAAGTGAGCATGAAAATTTAAAGATAGTTGTGGCTGGTTTGCATGGGAATTCAGCTTGGTAATAAAGAGGAATTTGCTTGAAGCTGGGATTGGAGAGTGTTCAAAGTTGAATTCTTGATTGAGGTAAGGGTTCTAAGCATCTTTGAATTTTTGTTTCTGGTGTGGTTTAAGAATATTGAGGCATGGTTTACATTTTTTCAAGGCTTGGTTTAAGTTTTAAAAGCTATGGTTTAAGTTTCTGAAATTTGAAACCAAAGTGTGGATTTTGGGTGTGATTGTGTGATTGAGTTTGTTGTTGGTGTTTATAGGTTGTTAGATGGTTCATTTGTTGTTTTAAATTGGTTTTGGGGTTTAGGTATGTGTTTGGGTTGAATTGGAAGTGTTTTGGCTCGGGGAAAATGCAGGGGAAAACCCAGAAATCTGGGTTCGCGAAGGGGCGCTGCGGCCCTATTCTTTGGCGCCGCGGCGCAAGGCTGCATCAGGAGCTGGGAGACTTTCTGGCGCCGCGGACCTTAAAGGGTAGTGCCGCGGCCCTAGGCTATTTTCTAGGCAGGGAAATTTTGCATTTTAGGGCTTTTCCCCCGGGGGCTCGGGGGATGTTTTCGTTATTTTTGGAAAATTGGAGGTTCTGAGAGTACGGGATTGGTCCCGGGAAGTGGTTTTGGATTGGTTAGTATTAAAGAGTGTTTTTCATGTGTTGTGACTAGGTTTTCAGAGACGCTCGGGATAGAGGATCGTGCTCGTGACTTTGGTGCATTGAGGAGCTCGGGATACAGGTAAGAAAACTATAGTACCCGTAGAGCAGGGCTTGGGCCCATAATATTGTTGCAGGGCACGGCCCTAGATTGTATTACATGTTAGGGTGTAGCCTTGATTGACTTATTATATGCTTGAATGTTGTTTGAGTTATGCTATATGTGATTATAGTAGAATGAACGGCAAAGGAGCTAGGAACGGCAAGGAGCTGAGAACGTTGAAGGGCCGAGAACGGCGAGGTGCCGAGAACGGCAGTGGGGCCAGGAATAACACTTAGCACATGGAGTGCTTATTGTTAGGGTGAGACCCCAATGGATACATGGGATATCCTTACGGTGGGAATCAAGACCCCAGGCTTTGGTAACGCTTCTGGGACGGCATGGCCGTATTTGTTTAGTCTGATGGACTATCTGTTTATCTGTGGATTGTCTGATATGTTGATTATACAATATGCATATGTTATGTGCTGTTTGAGTTTTCTTGCTGGGCTTCGGCTCACGGGTGCTCTGTGCTGCGGGTAAGGGCAAAGAAAAAGTCAACCAGCCATGAGTACGGAGAGCATGAAGCGGTGCGTACATGTTTGGCCAGCCCGACTGCTTTGGTTGGTGGAATTTTGAGAAATGGCTCTATTAAACTGTGATTTTGATAGTTAATTGACTGTAAACCTATTTTGGGTTGTAAATATTTTGTAAACCTTATTTTGGGGATCCCAAATGTTAGATACTTGAAATTTTCAATGAAATAGAGTATTTTCAAAGTTTACAGCCTTAACTTTTGCTTAGTCGCAGTTTTGTTCTAAAATCCTCGTTTAGCGAGTTAATTGCAAATTTTAAACTCACTTAGTAACAGCTCTAAGGTAGTAGGGCGTTACAACTTGGTATCAGAGCGAGCCAAGGTTTATTGGTTCCTGGAGATCAATCAAACATGTACGCTCGCTGTCATTGAAAAGCTCGACTCAGGGTTGATTGTTATGGTTGATTATTATGCTTGAATATCTTGTTTGCCTGCTTAATTTATAAAGGGCATGACGAATGAATTAACATATGGGTGATGCCAGGGCAAGGCCCATTGTGTTATATGCTATCTGTAAGATTATCTAGACTCCGCGGCAGTCGGGCCGAGGATGACAATCAGGGTCAGGACCCTCCACTCAGATTGAGGTGGAGGCTAGTCCCTCAGTTGTGACAGGTCAGATCTCTAGTGCTGGTTCTTTGTATACTGCATTGATTGATTCAGGGGCTACCCACTCATTTGTATCTGCTAGGGTGATACATCAGCTTTGTAGACCTAGCATTGTGTATGCTAGGGGTTTTCAGACTTTGTTACCAACAGGAGAACTGGTAGTCTCTAGGAGAAGGATTAGAGCGTTACCAGTAGAGATAGATGGTAGGGAATTGTTTGTTGATCTGGTTGAACTAGACATGGATGACTTTGATATAATAATAGGGATGGATTGGTTAACGAGGTATGGAGCAACGATTGATTGCAAATGACGAATGGTGACTTTTGAACCAGAAGGCGAGGTACCTTTTGTATTTTTGGGGACGGTGAATAAACCGCAAGTGCCTATGATCTCAGCATTGAAGGCTAGAGACCTGATGCAGGAAGGTTGCATAGGAATCCTAGCAGGTGTTGTAGATACCTCTAGAGTGGTATCGGTGGGACCGAATGAAACCAGATTGGTCTGTGTGTTCCCAGACTTATTTCCAGCAGATTTGCCAGGATTGTTGCCATAGCGGGAGATCGAGTTCGTCATAGAGTTGGCACCGGGAGCAGAGCCGGTGTCGAGGTCACCCTATAGAATGGCTCCGGTGGAGTTAAAAAAGTTGAAGATTCAGTTACAGGAGCTACTGGATTTGGGGTTCATCAGACCGAATTTCTCGCCGTGGGGTGCTCCAGTGTTGTTTATTAAGAAGGATCGCTTAGGATGTGCATCGACTACAGGGAGTTGAACAAGTTGACTATTAAGAATAAGTATCCACTGCCTAGGATCGATGATTTATTTGATTGGTTACATGGGAGTACAATGTTTTCAAAGATTGATCTTCGGTCAGGCTATCATCAGTTGAGGATTAAGGAGGAGGACATGCCAAAGACTGCTTTTCGGACAAGGTATGAACACTATGAATTTCTGGTTATGTCCTTTGGATTAACCAATGCCCCAGGAGCTTTTATGGATATGATGAATAGGATTTTCAAAGATTATCTGGATAAGTTTGTGATTGTATTTATCGATGATATACTAGTGTACTCCCAGTCAGAGACAAAGCATGAGCATCATCTGCGCCTGGTATTGCAGTGATTGATAGAGCATAAGTTATATGCTAAGTTCAGCAAGTGCGAGTTCTGGTTACCGCAAGTTACATTTCTGGGCCATATTTTCAGTAAGGAGAGCATACTGGTTGACCTATGTAAGAAAGAGGTAGTGAGAGATTGGCCTAGACCGAGCAGTGTTCCTAAGGTCAGAAGTTTCCTTGGGTTGGCAGGATACTACCGGCGATTTGTAGAGGGGTTCTCCAGAATTGCTACTCCATTGACAGAGTTGACAAGAAAGATGACCAAGTATGTGTGGACAGATCGATGTGAGAATAGCTTCAAGGAATTGAAGAGGCGATTGATTACTGTAGAGTCCAAGAACTTTACTTAGCTAGTTAGATAGTAGTATTACAATAATAATAGTATTATCTTTATGACTGTGGATTTTTGGTTCAGACCGAGATTTATTTGGACACTCATAGTAGTACTTGTAGATTTTCTAAGTTTAACCTATAGTTTAGGAATATTAATTTTAACCTAAGGTTTGATTAATATGACTGATATTGAGGATAATATTTATTATACTATAAGGTTTAGATAAGAACCAATTAGATAATAGCACATGTTAAGTATGGGTTTATTAATGATTAAGTATTTTGAGGATTAAATTTATTAAGGTTAAAATTTGAATACTCTAAGGTCAGTCAGCAGCTTTGAAAACGTTAGAGGGCTTTAGTGAAGGCTGTTTACTCAATTTAAATTAAGCTAAAAATGTGTAATTTCGTGTTTAAATAATCAGTGTATGCCGATATATCACAGCTATAGGGGTGATATATCGCAACACGAAGATACGAAAAATCACGAAACGTTGCACGATTGCCTCGGGCATACTGGCCCAAGTGATATATCGCCCCTCTCAGCATATTTTGAAAGTTTTCAAAAACATTCTCCATTCAAACCTTCAACCTCTTGATAAGTCCAGCATCTTTTTGAACGAGTCTTCAACCTCTGCTGAACGATAATTCAAATGTTTTCACTTAAAAAGCCATTATTTTTATTCAAGTTAAAAAAAGATCTCTTCATTCCTAAACTCTATAAATAGGACCTAGTACCCAGCCATTTATTCATCTATGACTCTAAGTTCAGAGGCTGCAAGTTGCTAGGTTAGTGTAAGAGTGTAAACACTTGGGTTGGGAATTATAAGCTTGATCATTATAAGCTTACCAAACACTTGGGAAGTAAGGTTCTATTCACATTTCGGTTCAAGGTTTAGATTGATCATAGAAGTACTCAAGGTATCCCAAACTCTAGTCCATTTCTGTATTATGTTCTTTAAAAATTCTCATAGTCTTCTACTCATTCTAACCTTATTCTTATTCTTGGTTAGGAAATCCAAGTTCTTACGCACAAGGTTTTTGGTAAGTATATTTTGATAGCATAGTCCCTTTTTTCACTTTCATCCCTTTTCTTCAATATACTCACCATATTATAAATGGTTTTTAGGAGTGTTCCAAGGTCCCAAATCAGTTCCCATATCCCGGTTATTTTGGTAAGGAAAATAGGATAGGATTTATGTGTTATATGCTATTATATGTTATCTTATGATTTTATGTTATGTAATATGTTATGTTAAGTATGATTGTAGACTTGGGCATATGACCTATATGACTAACAAGCCCCAAATAGATTATGGGCATATGACTTTCTTAGCTAGCAAGACCCCACTAATCTAATGGGCATATGACTTGTTTAGTTTATGGGACCCCAAGTAATAATGGCCATTATAGTATATATGTGACATAAGTGTTATGATATGTTTTATGTTTCTTATGAAATTTATGTATATGGCTATATGTTAGATTTTCCTTGCTGGGCATTAGGCTCACTCCTTTTTGTTTATATGTGTAGGAAAATAGTTTTAGTGGCGGGTAAGGTTCTTAGCAGCTTGGGGAATGTGTATTGAGGCGGAATGGATTCAAAGAGCCGAGAGTTTCGATTCGAGGATGTAGTTTTGTTCTTATGGTTTTTATATGTATTTTTCCGCATTTTATTAAGTAATCTCTTTTTAAATTATCATTATGTCATGTTTTGTTTTTAAAACAATGGGATCCCATATCCTACTTGAGATTTTATGTAAGTCTAACAATTGTTTTTACAAGTTTTAATAAAGTTATGATATTTTCACTTGTAAGTTTTGTTAAAGGTTAGTGTCTATGTATAGTTTTCGTTAATGGTCCAAGGTCTAGAGTAGTTGGGTCATTACAATTACTGCACCAGTGTTGAGCCTGCCGACAGACAATGAGAAGTTCGTGGTTTACTGTGACGCTTCCAGACAGGGTTTGGGATGTGTGTTGATGCAAGCTGGGAAAGTAATAGTTTATGCATCAAGGCAATTAAAGGAGTACGAGCAGAGATATCCCACGCATGATCTGGAGTTGGCTGTAGTGGTATTCGCATTTAAGGTTTGGAGACATTACCTGTATGGTGAAAGGTGCGAGATATACACTGATCACAAGAGTTTAAAGTATTTCTTTACTCAAAAAGATTTGAACATGCGCCAAAGACGGTGGCTAGAATTGGCAAATGATTATGATTGTGATATCCTATACCATCCCGGGAAAGCTAATGTAGTGGCTGATGCATTGAGCCGGAAGGGCCCAAGACAGTTGTTTAGTTCGAGACAGGTATCAGACAGATTAGCTGAGGAGATGACCAGAGCAGGTATAGAGTTAGTGGTTGGTAGGTTAGCCAACATTACTCTTCATTCAATGCTCCTTGAGAGGATTAAGGAAGCACATGGAAGGGATCCCTAGTTAGTTGAACGTAGAGAGAATGTCCTAACTGGAACGACTAAGGACTTCTCTATCTCAGATATGGGCTTATTGAAGTACAAGGGACAGATTTGTGTTCCGATCGATTCAGATATTTGGCGAGAGATTCTGGATGAGTCTCATACCACTCCTTACTCTTTACACCCAGGTACTACGAAGATGTACCAAGATTTGAGAGTTTTGTATTGGTGGACAGGCATGAAGAGGGATATGGTGGATTATGTGGCTAGGTGCTTAACTTGTCAGCAGATCAAGGCTGAACATCAAAGGCCAGCAGGGTTATTGCAGCCTCTAGGGATTCCCGAGTGGAAATGGGAGGATATTACCATGGACTTTGTGGTTGGATTGTTGAAGACCGTGGGTCAGCATGATTCGGTGTGGGTGATTGTGGACAAGTCCGCCCACTTTTTACCTGTGAGGACTACTTATACTGTGGAGCAGTATGCTGAGCTATATGTGAAGGAAATTGTTCGACTTCATGGGGCTCCGAGGTTGATAGTATCCGACAGGGACCCCACCTTCACCTCCAAGTTTTGGGAGAGCCTGCAGAAGGCAATGGGCACACAGTTATCGTTTAGTACCGCTTATCATCCTCAGATAGATGGGCAGTCTGAGAGGACGATACAGATACTGGAGGATATGTTACGAGCCTGTGTGTTGGATTTTGGGGGATCTTGGAGTAGGTATCTCCCTTTGATTGAGTTCTCGTACAACAATAGTTATTAGGCCACTATCGGAGTGGCTCCATATGAGATGTTGTATGGGAGAAAGTGCAGATCATCGATACACTGGGATGAGACAGGTGAGAGAAGATATCTAGGTCCAGAGATGGTTTAGAGGACCAATGTGGCAATTGAAAAGATTAGAGCTCGTATGCTCGCCTCCCAGAGTCGCCAGAAAAGTTATTCAGGCCTGGGACGCAGGAGCGTAGAATTTCAGGTCGGTGATCATGTGTTCCTTAAGGTTTCGCCCCTGAGAGGAGTGAAACGATTCGGTGCTCGGGGCAAGCTGAGCCCCAGGTTTGTTGGCCCCTTCGAGGTTCTAGAACGAGTTGGAGAGGTGGCTTACAGATTAGCGATGCCTCCAGCTCTATCAGGGGTTCATGGCGTGTTTCACGTATCCATGCTCCGGAAATATGTATCAGATACTACTCATGTGTTGAACTATGAGAATTTGGAACTGGATCAGGATTTATCATACAAGGAGAAGCCTGTGATAGGACAAAGTCTTGTGGAGCAAGACCATCGCCTTGGTTAAAGTGTTGTGGAGGAACAACAAGGTTGAGGAGGTGACGTGGGAACTTGAGTCTGATATGCGGGAGCGGCATCCCGAGTTATTCAGGTAATTTCGAGGATGAAATTTCTATAAGGGGGGATAGTTGTAACATCCCCAATTTGCTAATAAGGTTTAGGACCTTGATTAGCATGCCTGGAGGGCAATAAATGAATTACCATGTCAATATATGAATTTAAATGAATATGTGTTTAGAATGCATGTTTAGGTGGAATAAATATGCATGTGGGCCCCGTTCGTTTGTTAGGGGGTAAATTGGTAATTTTAACCCGCTGAGGGCATAAATGTGATAATTGTATTATATGGTTAATACCACGTGTGAGTGGTGATATTATTGTGATGCACGTGCCGAGATATTCCTAGGGAGCTAATTAGTTTAAAAGTCACAACGGGATTAAATACCCGGCTCGGGAGGAGCCTGGGGGTATTTTGGAAATTTTAAAATTTGAGTTTGTGAGTTAATGGTTAATGGTAATTGAGTAACTTGAGTGCCCATTGGTAACTATTGAGAGTAACAATTTTAGATGAGAAAATGGTAGATTTGCAAGGAAGGTGAAGTGTCAAAAATACCCTTGAGGTATAGTTAGGAAATGAATTACATGGAGGGGTAAAATGGTCTTTTAGCAGGATATAGAAACCTTCACCTGAGGGAAATGAACATTCATGATACTTTATGCTAAGTGTGATTGAAGTTAAGCTTTGGATGGCTAGAGTAATTAAGAAGGAAAAAGAAACTTACAAAAAACCTAGATAGCAAAGTGGAAGAGGAAGTGAGCTGAGTTCTTTGAGGCTAGTGAAGAGCTTAAGGGTGTAAAATAAACTCAGGCCAAGGATTATTCAGAGGTAAGAATTTATCCCCTGTCTTGCTAAGTTTCAAGCTTGATTTTAGAAAGTGAGCATGAAAATTTAAAGATAGTTGTGGCTAGTTCCCATGGGAATTCAGCTTGGTAATAAAGAGGAATTGGCTTGAAGCTGGGATTGGAGAGCGTTCAAAGTCGAATTCTTGATTGAGGTAAGGGTTCTAAGCATCTTTGAATTTTTGTTTCTGGTGTGGTTTAAGAATATTGAGGCATGGTTTACATTTTTCAATCCTTGGTTTAAGTTTTAAAAGCTATAGTTTAAGTTTCTGAAATTTGAAACCAAAGTGTGGATTTTGGGTGTGATTGAGTTTGTTGTTGGTGTTAGGTTGTTAGATGGTTCATTTGTGGTTTTAAATTTTTTTTGGGGTTTAGGTATGTGTTTGGGTTGAATTGGAAGTGTTTTGGCTATTGGAAAATGTAGGGGAAACCCAGAAATCTGGGTTCGCGATGGGGTGCCGCGGCCCTGTTCTTTGGCGCCGCGGCGCTAGGCTATTGTCTGGGAAGGGAAATTTTGCATTTTAGGGCTTTTGCCCTGGGGGCTCGGTGGATGTTTTCGTTACATCATTTTGGGAAATTGGAGGTTCTGAGAGTACGGGATTGGTCCCGGGAAGTGGTTTTGGATTGGTTAGTATTAAAGAGTGTTTTTCATGTGTTGTGAGTAGGTTTTCGGAGAGGCTCGGGATAGAGGGCCGTGCTCGTGACTTTGGTGCATTGAGGAGCTCGGGATACAGGTAAGAAAACTATAGTACCCGTAGAGCAGGGCATGGGCCCATAATGTTGTTGCAGGGCACGGCCCTAGATTGTATTACATGTTAGGGTGTAGCCTTAATTGTATTATTATATGCTTGAATGTTGTTTGAGTTATGCTATATGTGATTATAGTAGAATGAACGACAAAGGAGCCGGGAACGGCAAGGAGCCGAGAACGGCGAAGGCCGAGAACAGTAGTGGGGCCGGGAATAACACTTAGCACATGGAGTTCTTATTGTTAGGGTGAGACCCCAATGGATACATGGGATATCCTTACGGTGGGAATCGAGACCCCAGGCTTTGGTAACGCTTCTGGGACGGCATGGCCGTATTTGTTTAGTCTGATGGACTATCTATTTATCTGTGGATTGTCTGATATGTTGATTATATATTATGCATATGTTATGTACTATTTGAGTTTTCTTGCTGGGCTTCGGCTCACGGGTGCTCTGTGTTGCGGGTAAGGGCAAAGAAAAAGTCAACCAGCCTTGAGTACGGAGAGCATGAAGCGGCGCATACATGTTTGGCTTGCCTGACTGCTTTGGTTGGGGGCATTTTGAGAAATGGCTGTATTAAACTGTGATTTTGATAGTTAATTGACTGTAAACCTATTTTGGGTTGTAAATATTTTGTAAACCTTATTTTGGGGATCCCAAATGTTAGATACTTGAAATTTTCAATGAAATAGAGTATTTTCAAAGTTTACAGCCTTAACTTTTGCTTAGTCATACTTTTGTTTTAAAAACCTCATTTAGCGAGTTAATTACACATTTTAAACTCACTTAGTAACGACTCTAAGGTAGTAGGGCGTTACAACTGTGGTGGATAAGCCCAAGGAGTTAGAACTAAGGCCAGAAAATGTACATATTATTTGTGAGTTCCCAGAGGTGTTTCCCGAGGAATTACCAGGACTACCCCCGGACAGGGAATTCGAGTTTGTAATCGAGTTTGCATCGATCTCTAAAGCACCCTATCGAATGGCACCGACACAGTTAAATGAACTTAAGAACCAGCTACAAGAGTTGTTGGATAAAGGTTTCATAAGACCTAGCCATTCGCCATGGGGAGCACCAATCCTATTTGTGAAGAAGAAGGACAGCAGTATGAGAATGTGCATTGATTAACGAGAACTCAATAAGGTCACCATTAAGAATAAATATCCTTTGCCCAGGATAGACGACCCTTTTGATCAACTGCAAGGGGCTTCAGTATTCTCGAAGATTGATCTGCGATCCGGGTACCATTAGTTGAAAGTGAAAGAGGGAGACATTCTGAAAACGGCCTTCAAAACTCGCTATGGGTACTATGAATTCTTAGTGATGTCTTTTGGACTCACCAACGCCCTAGCAGCCTTTATGGACATGATGAATATGGTATTTAAGGATTTCTTGCACAAGTTTGTAGTAGTGTTCATTGATGATATCCTCATTTACTTGAATACCAAGGAGTAGCACAAGGAGCATTTGAGATTGACTCTGAGCAGATTACGGGAACATCAGTTATACGCCAAGTTCTCGAAATGCGAGTTTTGGCTGGAACAGGTAACATTCTTAGGGCACATAGTATCTAAAATGGGATAGCAGTAAACCCATTGAAGATCGAGGCCATTAGAGACTGGCACCAGCCAAAGAATGCCTGAGAAGTTTGGAGTTTCTTAGGGTTGGCGGGTTATTATAGAAGGTTTGTCGAGGGTTTCTCGAAGATCGCCACCCCATTGACCAACTTAACCCGGAAACATCAGAAGTTTGCATGGACAGAAAAATGTGAAGAGAGTTTTCAGACCATGAAGGATAAGCTTATTTCTGCGCCTATCCTTTGTTTTCCCACTAAGGGCAGGAAATTTGTGGTGTACTGTGATGCATCGAAGAAGGGCTTAGGATGTGTGTTGATGCAAGAAGGGAAGGTGGTAGCTTATGCTTCCAGACAACTCAAGGAATATGAGCAACGATATCCCACTCATGACCTTGAATTGGCAGCAGTAGTGTTCGCACTAAAGTTATGGAGACATCACTTGTACGGAGACAAGTGTGAGATATACACCGACCACAAAAGTCTGAAATAATTTTTCACACAAAAGGAACTGAACATGAGGCAACGAAGGTGGTTGGAATTAGTAAAGGACTACGACCGTGAGATTCTATACCACCCAGGCAAGGCCAACGTGGTTACAGATGCTTTGAGCAGGCGGGGACATGGGAGTGTCTCAACACTACATACAATAGAGATGCCTCTTCAGAAAGAGATCATAAATGTCGGCATCGAAATTGTGACGGGAAGTTTGGCGAACCTCACATTGCAATTCTCCCAATTGGAACAAATTTGAGAAGGACAGAATCTGGATGAAGCCTTAGTAAAACAAGAGGCTTTGGTACAAGAAGGTGGTAGTAGCGATTTCACAATGTCTAATGGTGGATTGCTGAGTACAAGGATAGGATTTGCGTGCCTGACAATGCTAAAATCAAGGAAAGTATTATGGAAGAAGCGCATAGAACGCCTTATTCCTTGCACCCAGGGTCCACGAAAATGTACCAAGACCTTAAGGCATTATATTGGTGGCATGGAATGAAGAGGGACATTGCTGAGTTTGTTGCTAGATGTTTGACATGCCAGAAAGTCAAAGCGGAACACCAGAGGCCAGCAGGGTTATTTCAACCGCTCTACATTCCTGAATGGAAATGGGAGGATATCACAATGGATTTCGTGGTAGGGTTGCCTAGAACCACCAAGCAGCACGACTCAGTGTGGGTGATAGTAGATAGACTCACTAAGTCTGCCCATTTTCTGCCAGTCAAGACCACATACTCGGCGGATCAATATGCTGACTTGTATGTTAGTGAGATAGTGAGACTTCATGGGGTGCCAAAGTCGATAATTTCTGATCGTGGGTCAGTTTTCACATCGAACTTTTGGAAAGGGCTACAGAGAGCTATGGGATCAAAACTAAAGTTTAGCATCGCGTTTCATCCTCAGACCGATGGCCAGTCTGAGAGGACTATTCAGATTTTAGAAGACATGTTGTGGTGCTGTGCTTTGGACTTTTTAGAGTCTTGGAACCGATAGCTACCCCTAATGGAGTTCTCGTATAATAACAGTTACCAATCTACTATCGGGATGGCTCCCTATGAGAAGTTATATGGGCGTAAGTGCGGATCTCCTTTGCACTAGGGTGAAGTTGGGGAGAAACATATTTTAGGCCCCGAAGCAGTTAGGGAAGCCAGTGAGGCGATTAAGAGGATTCGCCAGAGGATGCTTACCGCACAGAGTAGGCAAAAGAGCTACGCTGACCATAAGAGAAGAGACATCGAGTTTTCAGTGGGCGAGTTTGTTTTCCTGAAGGTCTCGCCAATGAAGGGTGTTATGTGTTTTGGAAAGAAAGGGAAGTTAAGCCCTAGATATATTGGTCCATTTGAGATATTGGACAGAGTAGGGCAAGTTGCGTACCGTTTGGCACTGCCCCTAGTATTAGCTGAAACGCATAACGTCTTTTACATCTCGATGTTGCATAAGTATGTGTCAGACCCCTCTCATGTGTTGAGCTACGAGCCGTTACAGTTGAAGCAGGGGCTAAGTTGTGATAAACAGTCTGAGCGCATTATAGAAAAGGGAATCAAGGAATTGAGATCCAAAATGATTCCACTAGTTAAGGTCCTGTGGAGGAATAGTACGGAACGAGAAGCAACATGGGAGTTGGAGGAGGACATGAAAGCAAGATACCCTGATTTATTTGGTAAGAAAGAATTTTGGGACGAAACTCCTTTTCAGGAGGGTATATTGTAGTGCACCAATTTTTTTTTTTTAAGTTAATAAAATTTTTGGTGTTCTATTTTATTTAAGTGTTAAGTGTGGTGAATTGTTTTATTTAAATGTTGTTTATTTTATTTAGTTGTTGTTTGTTTTATTTAGTTGTTTGTTATTTTATTTAATTGTTAGAATTGTTTGGTATAATCTTTTTTAATTTAAATTTGCTAATTGTTTGCTTGATTATTTATTTTTAATATGTGAATAATTGTGTAACTTGTTTATTTTACTATTAGTGTTACATTTTAAATAAGTGTGACAATTGATGTGATTAAAATAGTTTTTTATTTTTTATTTTAAGTGTGTGCCGAAATGTGTGTGTGTGTATGTGAATGTGTTTTATTTTTCTTTTATTAATTTATTTAGTTATTGTTCCCATTATAGAAAAGGAAAGGGTAGTATGAATCTAGACCTAATGTGAGTCTTGAGCATTATTCCTTTTAATTATGAAAATAAAAGAAAATAGAAAAGAAAAGAAATATAAGTTGTCATCTTGTAGGAAAAGATGACAAGGTTAATTTTTGATTTGGTTCACATTAGGATAAGGGTTTAGGTGAAGTGTAAGGAGAGGAAATGATGGGATTTACCTTAAATTATGGGATAGGAATTTCGATTTTCACACTTGAGTCCTTTTCTTAAGGTTTGGTCACTAGAGGCTATAAATAGGAGTGTATGGAAGCCTTGGTATTCTTTTGCTTGTGGCTTCCAAAATTAGAGAGAGGGAGAGAGAGAGAGAGGCGTGAAAGAGAGAGAAGGAGGAGAAGAAAGGAAGAAGAAGGAGGAGGTCTTAGGTATGGTTTTTCTTATGGTTCCTTGTTATTTTTTTTTTAGATTAAGGTTTATCTTCCCCATCATCTTAAGACTTTTTTTCTATGTTCTTCTTCTTCATGGGTTTCAAAAACCCTAGGGTATTCAAGGGTGATTATCACTTGGGTGTTGATCAAGTTGTGTTCTTGATTTTACAATCAAGAGAGGTATTGAATCTCTACCCCTAATGCTATGGTGTTCTCTTGAGTTATTAGATTTGTGGATATTTTTCAATATGTTGATGCATGGGAGATTGATCTAGGCGTGGGTAGGGGTTTATGGTGTTGGTTTGATTTTTTTTGTTGTATGTTCATAATATGTGTAATAAGATGATTATTGAAATATGATGTTGATGATATTCTATGATTTTATGTATGTATGTTTCGGCCTATGTGGTTTGGGCATATTGGGTTGTATTATTTTGTCACATTTACATATTAGAAACATGCTAGGTTTCAATGTGTATATAGATGAGGTTTTTGTGTAAATTATTGTTGGGTATCCTAGGTGTTTCGGCCTAGGGGTGATGTTCAAGCATAATTATTTTTCTTATATATTTTCAATCAATTGTGAATCTAGAAACATGATAGGGTGTATATGAGATTATGTATTAATATATTATGGTATGCATGAAAAATAATAGGAACGTGTTAGGTTTGATATAAAAGCCTATATGAGGATTTGTGTTATGTTATTCATGCATGTTGTATTATTATTTTGTTGGGTTGCATGCATGAACTCATTAGAAAGAGAATAAGGTTTTATAAGGTTGTATATGAGTATGTGTTAGTTATTTCTTTAAATTATTTGTATAATAAGAGCATGTTAGGATTTGTGAATTATTGTGTTAATGAAACATGAATGATCTTGTATGAATTTTATGAGGCATGAAGTAAAAGATAAAATTCGTGGTAATTTATGCTTGCTAATTTTGTGATTAAAAGGTGAAAAGATTGATAAAATAAGGATATGTATGCATAAGAATGACTCTAATGATATGTGGTGTTTGTAAAAATAAAATGGTGCTCTAATTCACAATTAAAATGATGTTTTTGCACAAATAATTACCTACAGATGTTTTGTTATTTTGTTTTAGAAAATATGAGTTTTAAAAATAAGGATGGTGATTTTAATGATAAATTTGATTGCTGGAATTTTTGTTTAGAAATGTAAAGTGTGTTTCAATAAAATGAATTTGATTGGTATTTTGAAATAAATTAATATCCTAAACAATGGTAAAGTTTAAAAGTGATATTTTTAATATAATATGAGTGGTTATTTTACAAGTTATGGTTTTCTTTAATTGGATTAAGAAAAATGTTGGATTTAATTCACTTGTGATTTTTAAATAATGGCTGAAAGTTTAGTTTAAATAGTTATTAAATTTTCACATATGAATTTGTGTCACATAGAAATTAAGTATTAAAAATAATTCACACAAAATATATTTTTCCCACACTTAAAAATTTATTAATTTTCTTACATCAAATTATGAAATTCTATTAACTTAAATTAGATTATTATTTTCTAAGGAGACGTGATAATCATAGGTATTTTCTTTTTAAAATAATTTCCAATGCCTTTGCTTTTCTTTGTGATTTAAAAATAATAAATGGGTCTTTTATATATTCTTAATGGCTAAATAAAATTGTTTTTATGAAATAAAAAGAATGTCTTGGGAGATTTAATCAACCTAGTAATTTTAAGAAGATAAACAATGGTAAACAAAACATGCTACAAGTCTATTATTTTAAAACGATAGAAGTAAGACGCATGGTATTATCGTTTTAAACGTCACATTTACGCAACATTCCCACGTATGCATGTTACATGCAAATTCACTTTTACGTCCAAAATAATGTCTATTATGCAACCATGTAGCTTTTATAGAAAGATCATGCATACAATATAGGTAGAATGAGCATTATTCTTTTTATGACCTTATGTGTAACCAAGGATATTGTATGTTGTGTGTAACTCTCGCCATGTGTGCATGGCCCATGCACACATGAGTTGTATGAAAGGGGCAAAATAGTAATTATGTGAAGCTAAGGAATGTCATTTTGATTATAGTATAGGCTTGTTGAGAAGTTGTGGTTGTACTTAGCTTCAACCTGAGGTAAGTAAGTTAGATAGAATTTATGAATGTTATATTATGAAAGGTAAGATTGTTGTGTGAATGAAATGTTATGAATTATGAATGTCATAATGTGATGATATGTTGGCTTGTATGAATATTGTATGATATGAATGGATGTTAGCATGATGAATGCGACACATCAAAATGGGTTACTAAGGATAAAGAAGACGTAACCCGCGTTACTAAGGATATGAAGACGTAACTCCATGGGCGGACGCGTCGAGGTTATTCAACGACCAGAGACTCTTGTTTACCTTAAAGGGTGGCATGGACAAGTTAGCGAGCCATGTTCACAAGGAATTGTTCAAGATTATGTTATGATGTTTGGTGACATTTATGATTTTGTTATGATGTTTATGATATGATGGTGGCATTATGTTGACATGGATATGTTTATGTTTATGATATTGATGCCAATTTTATGATGATGCTATGATGTATAAAGATGAATGATAGTGTTTGTAATTTGTTGTATCTTACTTTCTTGTTGTTTTTACTTCCTTACTGGGCTTTAAGCTCACCCCCTTACTTTCCCTTCCAAGTAGCAAATAGGTTTCTCTGTGGCACGCGTGGTGATGTGGGGAGTTCTGTCGTCCTGGTGTTTATGGCGTGGGGCATCCTATGGACGAGAAACGATCAACTTTAAAAGCCATTTTTAATAATGTTATGTTAAATGGGATTTTTCTTAAAATTGTCAGTGGGACTTAAACTTTTGTTTGTTTTAGAACTTTGCATAAAACTGATATTTTCTTTTTAAACTTTTGGGCCCAATTTGCATGTTTTAAGCAAAACCCCACTGAAACCTTTATAATAAGTTGCTTTCTATTATAAAACATTGAAAATGTGAATGTTTTATTAAGTAGTAGTTAAGGGCATTTTATAAATGGTATCAGAGTCAGTCGTCCATGTTTCCAAGGACCCTCCCCATACACGCTAAAGACGGGAAAATCTCACCTCATCGAGTCGTAAGTATTTGTTTATGTGCTATTACTTGTTTCTGTTTTACTTAATTTTATAGTTTCGTAACTGCAGTAGTAAGATGCTAGCTATATTGAAAACGACCAAGAAACAATTGCTTAAGGAGATCCACGCGATTCCTAAAGTCCAGCTTGACGAGGACCCTTACGATTGGCGCATAGCAGCCTTGAAAATGACAGAGGAGGTCTGTGATTGCATCCAAGGGATGATGGATAAAATGGGCGCCTTGCTTTGACCCATAGAGCAATTCTGGGTGATGAGTGAAGCTTTGTCGATGTACTCGGAGGCTCTTCAATAGTTGAATCGATCATGGAATGATGTTGTGCCAGAAGACTTGGAGTTTAGCACCATGGAGTTTGCGATTCGCGATTTTTTGGTTAATTACGATTTTAGTCGTCTGGAGCTGTTGTTAGTAAAGACGGATGATGGCGGAATAGAGGAGCGTTTAGAGACGGTGCATGCCGTGGAAGGAGAATTGGCAGTTGAGGAGGTATTGCAAGCTATACTGCGTTTGACCGCAAGGATGGAGATTATGGAAAGCACTCTTGGCTATTTCCACATTCCGGAGAACGTTTTTTATTATAATTCAGGGGACGACTCCACTGTTGAGGACTAGAGTTCTACGGCGTAATCATTGCATGGGGTGCTAATAAATAAACAGAGATATTTCTAAGACTTTAAGGGATTTATGTTTTGGTTAATTAAACACTTTTTTGGGCTGTTTAATTTTGGAATAATTTAAACATTTTGGATGCTATGGATATTTTGTTGCAAATGATGTCGTTTGAATATATGATTTTGCAATATCTATCAAACCAATATGCAATGGTCCTCCGTTATGATTTCTCCTTTGATTGCCTTAGAACTTCATCATGTCGACCAGAGGAAGAGGGGGAAAGGGAAGAGGAAGAGGTAGAGGAAAGGGTGCCTCCACAAGGTCTGAAACTACAGCCACCCCTGACATTCAAATGCCATCTGTTCAACCTGCAGCTGCAGCAGCACCATTTGTGGACCTGGCCGTAGAGGTAGCAAGGTTAAGAGAAAAATTGAGACAAAGAGATGAGGAATTAGCACAAGCTAGACAAGCACCGCAAACATCCCAAACACACCAAATACCTCAAGTACTAGTGGTGCAACCTCAGCTGCCAATACCACCACCTGCACCCCTACCAGTAACCTATGGGTTCAAACCAGTATATGAATGCTTTAGGAAACAAGCCCCACCAACTTTTGAAGGGAAAGCTGATCCAATGGTGGCAGAAGATTGGTTACGGTCGGTTGAGGCAATTTTTGATCATATGGAGTTAGATGACCGCCAAAGGGTTTCCTGCGCAGTTTATCTACTTAAGATGGATGCACGGATTTGGTGGGACGTGACTAAACAGACCCGTGATCCAAATACCATGACTTGGGCGGAGTTTTTCCAGGCATTCAGTAAGAAGTATTACAGTCCAGCTGTGCTAGCAACTAAGGTTGACGAATTTATAACTCTGGTACAAGGGAATCTTTCGGTCACTGACTATGCACAGAAGTTCGATCGAGTGGCCAAATTTTGCCCCTGAAGTGGTGCCAACTGATGCATTGCGAGTGCAGAGGTTTGTAAGGGGACTCAAACCAAAGATCGCGAGGGACGTTAGGATGACCAGTGCGGAAGGGGTCAGTTATGCAGAGGTACTGGATAAAGCTCTTGAAGCTGAATATTTGGAAGAACGGATATGGAAGGATAATGCCGCTAGAAGAGAGAATAACTGAAACAAGAACTTCCATGAGAGCAACAAGAGAAATGCTAATGAAGGGCAGAATAGTGGGGTTGATAAAAGATCTAGACCTCCGGCCACGAATAGCAACATTCACAACTCTCACAACCATAGCAACCGCTTCAATGACCAGAACCGTGGGAACCAACAAGGCAACCGAGTCGAGCATCCTATTTGTCCTAAATGCTCGAAGAGACACCCAAGAGAGTGCCAGGCCGGTACCAACAAATGCTTTAAGTGTGGCAAGGCAGGACACTTGAGAAAGAAATTCCGACAATGGAAGGTGGGACAGAATAACAATAACAATCTAGTGCCAGCAAGAGTTTTCGCCTTAACCCAGAATGAAGCGGCCAATAGACACACCGTGGTTACAGGTCAGCTCCCTATATCTGGTACAATGTGTAGAGTTTTGATTGATTCTGGAGTGACTCATTCTTATGTTTCCATGAATGTGATTGATAGACTGAATATGCCATATAAGATTTTTGAACATAACTTTAGTACACTGTTGCCATCGGGAGATATGATGTTGTCAAATAAGTGGTTACCGTCAACACCTGTAACGGTAGAGGGCAGGGAGTGCCCAGCGGATCTCATAGAACTAAGTTTACTGGATTATGATGTCATACTCGGCATGGATTGGTTATCCAAACATGGGGCTATGATAGACTGTCGAAAGAAGACCATGGAGTTCAAGCCAAAGGAAGCGGAGGTCATTTCCTTTAGAGGCGAAGTAGCGGGCTTTCGAACACCCATAATTTATGCACTGGAAGCATGGAATATGATGCAACATGGATGTTTGGCATTCCTTGCAAGTGTGGTGGATAAGTCTAAGGAGTCAGAACTAAGGCCAGAAAATGTACATATTATTTGTGAGTTCCATAAGGTGTTTCCCGAGGAATTACCAGGACTACCCCTGGACAGAGAAATCGAGTTTGTAATCGAGCTTTCTCCTAAAACTGCACCGATCTCTAAAGCACCCTATCAAATGGCACCGGCAGAGTTAAAGGAACTTAGGAACCAGCTACAAGATTTGTTGGATAAAGGGTTCATAAGACCTAGCCATTCGCCATGGGGATCACCAGTCCTATTTGTGAAGAAGAAGGACGGGAGTATGAGAATGTGCATTGATTACCAAGAACTCAATAAGGTCACCATTAAGAATAAATATCCTTTGCCTAGGATGGACGACCTTTTTGATCAACTGCTAGGGGCTTTAGTATTCTCGAAGAATGATCTGCGCTCCGTGTACCATTAGTTGAAATTGAAAGAGGGAGACATTCCAAAAACGACCTTCAGAACTCGCTATGGGCACTATGAATTCTTAATGATGTCTTTTAGACTTACCAACGCCCCAACAACCTTTATGGACATGATGAATAGGGTATTTAAGGATTTCTTGGACAAGTTTGTACTAGTGTTCATTGATGACATCCTCATTTAATCGAAGACCAAGGAGGAGCACGAGGAGCATTTGAGATTGACTCTGAGCAGATTACGGGAACATCAGTTGTACGGCAAGTTCTCTAAATGTGAGTTTTGGCTGGAACAAGTAACTTTCTTAGGGCACTTAGTGTCTAGGAATGGGATAGCAGTAGACCCATCGAAGATTGAGGCCATTAGAGACTGGCCCCAGCCAAAGAATGCCTCAGAAGTTCGGAGTTTCTTAGGGTTGCCGAGTTATTATAGGAAGTTTGTCAAGGGTTTCTCAAAGATCGCCACCACATTGACCAACTTATCCTGGAAGCATCAGAAGTTTGCATGAACAGAAAAATGTGAAGAGAGTTTTCACACCATGAAGGATAAGCTGATTTCCACGCCTATCCTTTGTGTTCCCACTGAGGGCGGGAAATTTGTGGAGTACTGTGATGCATAAAAGAACGGCTTGGGATGCGTGTTGTACAATGTGTGGCGCCTAGCATCAGGGATTTAATCCCTAGGATTTGAATTTTGAATTTCAAATAATTTTGTTTAATCAGTTATTCAATTATTCTTTTTAAATATGATTTAAATTAATAATTAAATGAAAATATCTAATTAGTATTAATTTGAATTATATTTTAATTAAATAAATATTATTTAGTTAGATTAAATATCTTTATAAGTCTGATAGTACGTGACTTTAAAAATAAGACATGATTATTATTGTGAAAAATAAAAAGATAGACTCTCTCTTTAAAGCAGTAATTTTCTCTAAACCAAAAAACTATTCTAGACTTTCTCTCTGTCAAAACTATCTAGATCTTATGAGTTGAGTACATCTAGGGAGTTACATAAATAAACCTTTTGAATCCTATGCGCCCACACACGTCCTTGTGTGTTTGAGGATTGGTCTGGAAGATCAGGGTGTGAGATCTCAAAGCACTAGATAGGAAGATCGTTGATATATACAAAAAGACTCAATGACACTTTTTAGGCTACAAAAGGTAATCTGTGATCTATTTGTATGTGATTTAATATTTATATATGTGTATGATGTTGGCTGATATTAATATTTATTAAAATCAGTCCATATATTCCGCTGCGTACCTTTGATTTGATCATTTAATACCAACAATTGTTACCAGAGCAATCTAATCATATATATATTTATATTAAATATTGTGTGGGTTTCTTGCATTTTTTATATGTATGTTGATATGTATATTGAATGAATTGATATGTTTTTTGAATGTATGGTTGAATGATGGATCTTTAATAATATGGTGCTTTTGGGTTAGAAATTTTATTATTTTTCTGTTAGGAAAAAGTAGATTGCCTCAATGGAAATGGAAAGAAATATTACAACTCTATGAAAAATACTACATATATATAACTGAAAATATATGATTGATTAAATAAAGTTACAACTCTATAACTGCAAATACAAATAAACAAAGAAAAGAAGAAGAAGATGATGATGAAGAGAATAGTAAAAGTACAACTCTAGACAAAAGATTACAAGTAAAGGAAAAGTATTTGAAACAAAAGAAAAGAAGATTACAACTCTAAACAAAAGTTACAAGTAAATAGAAAAATGAAAATAAGAAGAAAAGCAATAGAGAAAAAAAATGCAAGAACAAAACAATAGTAAACTCTCACTTGCACAACCTAAGTGAAGAGGGTTGGGGATCGCCAACTTGAACAAGGTTTAAAACCTTTGTCCACAAGCTTATTTCCCCCTAACTCAAGCACTAAGGGATCTCTCACAGATTTTGGAAATGCTTTCTAGAATAATCAAGCCTCAAGGTGTATTTTCCAGCCAAGTGCTTTGTGGATGGAAAATGGTGTGTCTTACAAGTGAGCATTAGGCTCCTATTGGTAGAGTTTGAGATACCCCTTTGAATTTCAAATTCCACCAACCCTCATGGTTGTTACCAGTGTTTAATTGGATGTTTATAGAATTAAAATAAAGATTTGGGAGTTATTTGGGATGTTAGAACCATTCAATTTGGAAAAAATTGAAAAACCAAATAGGGTGTCAGCCTCACTGGCCGCGGCCACTGGCCTCTGTCCCCCAGGCCGAAGCCAGGGAAAGACAGTGGCCGTGGCCATAGCCTAGTTTCAGCACAAAAATTGTCATTTTCCAAATCGTTCCAAAACGTCCCAAATCCTTTCCCACATGATTTTGTAACCTCCAAACACCTATTGGGAGTTAAAAACATGTCTCCAACAGCCATATTTCATTATGGCTTTATAAAATCCAATCTCAGATGTGTAACATATAATATACACATTATTGGGTAATATTTGGGAGTTACAAATTTGTAACTGATTGTATAACACCAAAATATGTCACATTTGGGCACACACATTTGTCCAATTTTGTGACTCTCAATAATATGTTACAAAGTGTGACAAATCAAATTTTGTCACATTATTTAATCTAATATTATATTATATGAAATAATATAATATTCCCCCACTAGATTAAATAATCACTTTTTGTAACACTTATTTAATCAATTAAACATTATATTAAAATATAATATTCCCCCACTTGATTAAATAATCACTCTTTATAGAAACCTTTGCATTGGTGCATAAAGTAAAATGTCTTTCGACTTGAATTTTACCTTAGTGTAATTATCACAAAGTTTGTTGAAATTTTGGTTGCCGAAGCATTAAACCGCTATCCCTTGATAACAAACTGGTGATAACACACACACCTTTGTTGTGTTCACTTGAGACCTCAATGTCTCGCTTTTGCACTGTTAATGGCCATGTGCACATTCTATTCATAGACTTTTCTTGAGAATGACTCCCAATTCTCATGAGGGGCGGCACCACCCCTAGGTCTATATAGGTAGAACTCTTCCAGTATTTTGTTACCCTAAAATACTTGTCTTTTCAAGACTGAGTTCTATTAAAAGACCTTTCAGTTTTAACCCTCATTTTGGTAACACACTAGTACTCATATCTCAGATGGGACAAAATTTGAGTACTACTACTATTCACTTGATTGACTTGTTATGACCTATTGAACCTAATACTAGTTTGGTGACTAGTATTAAGATAGGTTACCATCAACCGTGAATCTTTTAAGGGAGTCTAAGTCCCATCCCTTGAGATGTAGAAATGATTCCATTTCAATCATTTCTTTTCTCATGTATGCATACTTTAAACACTCTCTTTATTTTATTCAAACTTTGTTGCTAGCCATAGTTTGATTAAAATAGTTACCTCTTTAAAATAGTGATTTTGACCATAGTCAACACCCCACTATTTTATAGTTTAATATCCAAGATAAATATTTTCCTTGAATATTAATTCTAGAAACCTCTTTATTTCTAAAATTCTTCTTTATGTTTTAAATTGATTCCTTCTTGAATCAAAATATTATAAACAATGACTTTAGACACCAAACATGTCTAGATTTGTCTGTTCTACACACATATAGCCAATGTGATTTAGAATGTGAAATTCCAAATCACCTATTTGATAGGATTACCAAATTAATCAATTATTATCAACAAAATAAATTGATTAACTTTTGGAGCATCACCCCCACATTTCTCACATAGTGATAATAAAATATCACTTTAAAATAGAATTTTCTATTAAGTCCTTTTATCCTCCAAGATAAATCTAGACCTATGATTCTCAAAGTTCATCATGAGTCCTCTAAGCCACATGATAAACTCTCAAGATAAAACCTCAATGTTTATCTTGATTTATTTACTTGCTAAAGCAAGGCACACTTCTTTCAAAGCAACTTTTACTTAGTTTCTTTCTTTTATGTATTTCACAAAAAAAAAATGTGAACACAAATATAATTGTGAGAATTTCTCAAACAAATAATAACATTGTGAAATAATAGGTCTACGCTCTTACCTATTATTTTAACAAGTTCATTTTGAAACTTTGTTAATGTCTCACACAAATGTCTCATAGCAAAATAAAGAATTATCATAGAATAATACTTTCATTTTATTGATAGCTTTCAAGAGTACAAGCTTTATTATAAAATAACAATTTTCCCAACAAGGCACATAAACATGGTAATCATGCTAGGATCTCTTCTTCCTTTTGTATAGCATTTACCTCATTCTCATGTGGGTCCTTTCGGTACCTACATACTCTAGCACAGTGCCCGAGTTTTCCACAAACAAAACAATGACCTCTCACGTCTTTGAATTGTCCATGATCTTTCTTTGGACCTAAAGGGTTCCGACTACCCTTTTTGTTGTTGTTGTTGCCCTTTTGATGCTTGTGTGAAACTGCATTGGCCTTGGAAGTCTCATCTTTAGACTCATTCACACCCTTGTCTCTTATTCTTGATTCCTCTTCAATTCTAATGTGTTTTTGGATCTCTTCCAAAGTGTAATCCTCATTCTTATGGAGGATTCTTTTCTATAGCTCCTCCAAGTTGGTGGTAATTTTGCAACTATTGCACCAACTTGAAAGGCCTCAGGAAGCTCAATCTTGAGAACTTTCAACTTTTACAATCACTTGTAACTCATGAATTTGAGGTAAAAGAGTTTTCCCATCAATGAAAGATAATTCAAAATATTGAGAAATTAAGAACTTTCTTGTACCTTCTTCCTCAGCCTTGTACTTACTCTCCAAGGCATCCCAAATCTCCTTCGCGGATTGGTATTGGTATAGAGGTCATATAGCCTATCGGATAGGGCATTAAGGATATGACCCCTACAGAGAAGGTTGTCCTCTTCTCTCTTCCTTCTTTTCTCCACCTCCAAGGGAGTATCTTTGTCGGATGGCTCGGCTAGAGGTGGCAAGGATGACTCAAGGATGTAGGCTATCTTGAGTGTTGTCAGAAGGAATTTCACCTTGTCTTGCAACCTAGTGAAATTGGATCCATCAAACCTATCCAACCTAACTAGATATTGGTTCATGATCTTGATGGTTTCCCCTTCCATTGAAACAAAGGGATAAGCTTTTGATTGTTAGGAAAAAATAGATTGCCTCAATGGAAATGGTAAGAAATATTACAACTCTATGCAAAATACTACAAATATATAACTGAAAATATATGATTGATTAAATAATGTTACAACTCTATAACTGAAAATACAAATAAACAAAGAAAAGAAGAAGAAGATGATGATGAAGAGAATAGTAAAAGTACAACTCTAGACAAAAGATTACAAGTAAAGGAAATGTGTTTGAAACAAAAGAAAAGAAGATTACAACTCTAAAAAAAAGTTACAAGTAAATAGAAAAATGAAAATAAGAAGAAAAGTAATAGCGAAAAAAAATGCAAGAACAAAACAATAGTAACCTCTCACTTACACAACCTAAGTGAAGAGGGTTGAGGATCACCAACTTGAACAAGTTTAAAACATTTGTCCACAAGCTTATTTCCCCCTAACTCAAGCACTAAGGGATCTCTCACATATTTTGGAAATGCTTTCTGGAATAATCAAGCATCAAGGTGTATTTTCCAGCCAACTGCTTTGTGGATGGAAAATGGTGTGTCTTATAAGTGAGCATTAGGCTCCTATTTATAGAGTTTGAGATACCCCTTTCAATTTCAAATTCCACCAACCCCCATGGCTGTTACCAATGTTTAATTGGATGTTTATGGAATTAAAATAAAGATTTGGGAGTTATTTGGGATGTTAGAACCATTCAATTTGGAAAAAACTGAAAAACCAAATAGGCTGTCAGCCTCACTGGCCGCGGCCAGGATCATCAGTGGCCATGGCCACTGGCCTGTGTCCCCCAGGTCGTGGCCAGGGAAAGACAGTGGCCGTGGCCACAGCCTAGTTTCAGCACAAAAATTGTCATTTTCCAAAACGTCCCAAATCTTTTCCCACACGATTTTGTGACCTCTAAACACCTATTGGGAGTTAAAAACATGTCTCTAACAGCCATATTTCATTATGGCTTTATGAAATCCAATCTCAGATGTGTAACATATAATATACACATTATTGAGTAATATTTAGGAGTTAAAAAATTTGTAATTGATTTTATAACTCCAAAATATGTCACATTTGGGCACACACATGTGTCCAATTTTGTGACTCTCAATAATATGTTACAAAGTGTGACAAATCAAATTTTGTCACATTATTTAATCTAATATTATATTATATGAAACAATATAACATTCCCCCACTAGATTAAATAATCACTTTTTGTAACACTTATAATCAATTAAACATTATATTAAAATATAATATTTTCTAGATCTTGTGTAAGCCATAAAGGGTATAGGAGTTTTCTAAATTTCTATTTATGAAATATGTATTGTAAATTTTTTTACACAAGCAGAGAAGGGCCCGAGCCACCGGCCATGGTAGCAGACCGAGCCCTCTCAGCCACCTGTGCACCCATCCTGGCCCTCGCGCCTTTCTGTGTTTGCCCCTGCGCTTTCCAGCCTAGCCCTCGCGCCTTCTTGTGTACCCGAGCCGAGACCCTGCAGCCTACCTGGGAGTGCGCCTACACACCCCTACCTGGCCCCCAGCGTGCCCTTGTGTGCCGAGCCTGATGCGCCTACATCCCTAGCCGCCCATCCCGAGCTTGGCACCTTGTGCCGTCGGCCCTATGGCACCATCTTGGCGCCCATACCCTAATTCCTATTTTTTTTTTTTGCAAATATCTTTTATTTAATTAATTTTAAATGATTTGAATTTAAAAGTTTATTATCTTATTCTATTTTTTTGGAAAATAAAATATCTTTAAGTTGATTAAGATATTTTAAAATTAAATCAAAGGTGTGCAGCAGAATATATGGACCCATTTGAAAAAATATTAATAATAGCCAGGATCATATACATATATAAATATTAAATCACATACAAATAGATCAGGGATTAACTATAATAGCCTATCAAGTGTCCTTGATTACTTTTGTATAAATCAACGATCTTCCTATCCAATGTTCTAAGATCTAACACACAAGGATGTGTGTGGGCACGTAGGATTCAAAATGTTGATTTATGTGACTCACTAGATTTACTCAACCCATGAGATCTAGGGAGTTTTTGACAGAGAGAAGGTTTATAATAGTTTTTCAGGTTTAGAGAAAACTATTGCTTTAAAGAGAGAGTTTGATTATCACTCCTTTCTGCAATATCACGCATATGAGATTTATAAAGATATTTAATCTAACTAAATGATCTTTATTTAATAAAATATAATTCAAATTAAAAATGATTAGATATTTTCATTTTATTATCTATTTAAATCATATTAAAAAAGAATAATTAAAGAATTGATTAACCAAATTTATTTGAAACTCAAAATTCAAATCTCAGGTATAAAAATCCCTCATGCTAGGCACCAAACATTGTACTTTACAGTGTGTGTTACCCAGCCCTATTAGGGTTGCCCAAATTTTCTAATTTGTTTATTTAATCAATTATTAAGACAACATATTTATCCCAACAAAAATATCAGTTAATTCAAAATTAACTTTATCTTAAAATATCAGTTTTAAATAAAATAAATAAATATCATATTCTAAATAAGATATTTATTATTATCTCTCTTTATATTAATCTGAACAATATAAATATTAATTTTGACCTATAGTTTTTCAAAATAAAACTATATAGTTAAATAATTAATTCACAATTAATCAATTACGCAAAATTATCAAATAAGTATATCCTTGCCCTGGAAGTTAATTCCTTTACAATTTAGTCCTTTCTCTTAACAATTCTTTCTTTTGATATGTTTACCTTTAACAGTGTAGGACAGAGGTGATCTAGGGACCATGGTCCTATAATACGAATCTCCAATAAATCAGATTATTAATTAAACTCTTTAATATAATAATGTTATTTCTTAATTCCATGATTACTCCACTATAAATATGGAATTGCACTCTAAGTATTTATAGAATTATATTCAATAGAGTTTTCTCTAATAGTCCATTGATATAATCAATATATATATATAGTTTTGTCCTCCATTATTGTTTCGTCAATTAGAGCTGGTCAAAATTACCATTTTACCCTTCTAATTACCTCTTTATCCTTAAGTACCATTAATTTAGTAGCGAATAATTAATATGTAATCTAATTATAGATTTGAGCTCAATAACTACTCAATTCCATAATGAACCCTTATGGGAACCAATAATGGATCAGTTAGGAAACCAAGGATTCCAATATTGTAATTCATGTTCTGAGCCATCCATAATATTGAATCACCAAAATAAAAGTCATTAGCCTCATTATTCTAAGAGAACTTAACGAGTGAATCAAAAGATCCAATAAACATAAACAAGAGTTCATGAATACTGAGGATTTAGACTGATCTACAAATGATCATCTATTATGATAAGAATTAAATCTTTATGTTAAACGACAAGTTTATAAAGATAATTATTTCTCATCGGTCCTGTCATATATAATCCCTATTATATACTGCACCTTTACTAAGATGTCTATACACATCAGTAATCAAAATCTAGATTACTTGCATCTCGTATGCTTAGCAAATTGTACTAGTAACAATTCATTAATGATTCCTTACTTTAATATGTTAATGACTATTTTATTCATTATATATGATCTTAATTCTCTCACACTAATACAAGATCATATTCTAATAAATGAACAGGGAATTTTCTTTATATTATTATATAATTAATTCAAATAATAATTATAACACTCGAATATAATAAAATAGTGACTTTATTTAAAACCAATAAATTGTATTTCCATTCTTTTAGGTCATTAATCCTAACAATCTCCCACTTACTCTCAAAGAAAGTGAGGCATTTCCCTTAATCCCATATTGTGCACGTGTCCCATGAACGACTTTGCAGGAAGTTTCTTGGTAAATGGGTTAACCAGGTTCTGTTCCAACGCTATCTTCGTAACAGTCACATCACCTCGCTGAACAATCTCTCTTACCAGATGGTATTTCCTTTCTTTATGCTTTTCTCCCTTGTGGATTCTCGGTTCTTTTGAATTAACTACTGCTCCACTGGTTTCATAGTAAATGATCAGTGGCTTATCCATATTTGGAACAACTTCCAGATCAGTGTAGAACTTCCTCAACCAAACTGCTTACTTAGTTGTTTCACAAGCCGCTATCTATTCAGCTTCCATGGTTGAATTAACTATGCTGGATTTCTTAATGCTTCTCCATACAACAGCTCCTCCACCAAGAGTGAACACTGATTAGAAATTAGAATCAGTGTATCTAGTAGGGTTTAGCTCACCCCCTGAATATACTAGCGTATATTCTCTCATTCTCCTAAGATACTTAAGAATGTGCTTTATTGCAATTCAGTGTTCCAAACCAGGATTCGATTGATAACGACTTATAATCCCAATTACATAACATATGTCAGGCCCAGTACACAACTTAGCATACATCAGACTCCCAACTGTTGAAGCATGGGGATACTTTCTCATATCCTCTTCCACCTGACTGTCTTGGGACATTGTTCCTTGGAGAGAGCACTTCCATGTCTGGTCGGTAATTAATCTTTCTTGGAATTCTCCATAGAGAATCTCTCCAGCACCTTATCTATATAATTAGCTTGGGAAAGTGCCAAGAGCTTTTTCTTAATATCCCTTAGGATTTGGATTCCCAGAACATTACTCGCCTTCCCCAAATCTTTCATTTGGAACTTTTCAGCTAACCAGTACTTTACATTTGACAATGTCTCAACCTTGTTCTCAATGAGCAAAATGTCATCAAAGTGATTTGATCTATTTATACACACATGCTTTGTCGATATTCTGTTCGAAGCCATATGTTTTAATTGTTTCATAAAAAGTGATATTCCAAGATCTAGATGCTTGCTTTAATCCATAAATAGATTTCAACAACTTGCACACCTTTTGATCTTCCCCATTCTTTATGAACCCTTCTTGTTGTACCATATTGATACTTTCATCAAGATAGCCATTCAGAAATGCTGACTTGACGTCCATTTGACATATCTCATAATCATTGGCAGCCGCTATGGATAAGAGGATACGAATGGATTTGAGCATGGCCATAGGACAAAAAGTTTCTTCATAATCAACACCTTCTCTCTAAGTGTAACCTTTGGCTACAAGCCTCGGTTTGAAAGTTTCTACTTTCCCATCTACACCTATTTTATTCTTGTGTATCGACTTACACTCTATGGGTCTGACATCTTTAGGTAGATCCACAAGTTCCCAGACAGAATTGGAATACATCGATTCCATTTCTTGGTTCATTGCTTCTTGCCATTTCTCCTTTTTAGGATCATCCATTGCCTCTTTAAAGGTTAATAGATCGTCCTTGTCTGTATCACAAATAAGGAAATGTGCCTCATGTTCCTAGCGAACAGGTTGTCTAACAATCCTCCCATTACGATGTTGCACTGGGGTTTCTTATTCAGGAATTATGGTTTCCTCAGATTTTCATTTATCATTTAATGGTGAAGATGATTGTGATGGAATCTTATCATCAATAAGTTCCTCCAATACTACCTTGCTCCGAGGTTTATAGTTATTCATAAGTCATGTTCAAGGAAGGTCGCATTTGTGGAAACAAATACCTTTTGATCATTGGGACTATAGAAATAACCACCTCTAGTTTCTAGAGTGTATCCAACAAAAATGCACACTTCCAACCTTGATTCAAGTTTCCCTGATTTAGGTCTAAGAACATGAGCAATACAACCCCAAATGCGGAAATTGTGCAAACTAGGTTTGTTTCCATTCCACTATTCTAGTGGTGTTTTGCTAATGGTCTAAGATGGGAATACAATTAAAATGTACGTCACCGTTTGAAGTGCATATCCCCGAAATGAGAGAGGAAGTAAAGAGTAGCTTAACATAAACCTGACCATGTCCAACAAGGTCCTGTTTCTTCTTTCAGAAACACCATTTTGTTGTGGCGTTCCTGATGCTATGAGTTGGGATAGAATACCATGCTCCAACAATAAATCATTGAATTCTAAATCCAAATATTTTCCACCTCAATCAGATTGAAGTTTCTTTAGAGTCTTACCTAACTACTTCTCAGCCTCAGCTTTGAATTCTTGAAACTTACCAAAGGTTTACGATTTCCTAAGCATTGGGTAAGTATGACCATATCTTCAGTAATTGCCAATAAAAGTGATGAATACTCATACCCCCCTCTTGCTTGTACTTTTATTGGACCATAGACATCGTTGTGTAGAAGCTCCAAAGGTACTTTGGCTCTATTGCCTTTCACTTTGAAAGGACGTTTGATCATTTTTCCTTCTAGACAAGATTCACAAACCGGAAGAGTTCCAACTCTTATTTCTCTCAAAGGTCCATCTTTTGTTAACTGGGTTATCCTATCTATACCTATATGACATAGTCTAAGATGCCAAATATATGTGTCATCATCATTTAAAACTTTTTGTCTTTTGTTACCTTGAGGTTTTGCTACTTTAAATAATTATCAATTATTGAGTGTTCGTTCATTTGGTTTGAGCATATACAATCTATTATTATGTTCTGCTTGACATATTTCGAAACCATTCTTTTAAATAACAATCGCATTATTACTAGAAGAAATATCAAAAAATTGTTCATGCAACATAGATAAAGAAACTAGGTTTCTTGAAAATCTTAGAATAAAATAAACATTGTTCAAAACTAAATAATTGTTCCCAAAGTTTAAATGAACTGTTCCCTTTGCTCTTGCTGAAACGAGCGCTCCACTTCAAACTCGCATGGTCACCTCGCTATCTACCAGCTCCATTGACGACTCAAGTATCTGTATGGAAGAAAAAACAAGGTTAGTGGCTCATGAATCTAAAATCCAGGATGACAGATCTTCTTCCACTACACAAGCTTCAAGTATAAGTAAATCATATTTACCTTGTTTTTTTCAGCTCCGAGAGATACTTCTTTCAGTTTCTCTTCCAGTGACCTTTAACTCCATAGTGGAAACATTTGCCTTTTGATTCTTTCTACTTGGAGTTGTTGTCAATTTTGTTCTCCTTGTATTTTGTGCCTTCTACCTTTATTGGACATTTTACCCTTTCCTTTGTCCTTATTATTGTTCTTATTTCTCTTCTTGGATTTCTCCTCAAAGTTTGAAGGTTTCTCCTCTACCACATTTGCTTCAGTCTCTTTTGTAATGGATTTGTTAAGAGACTCAAATTTCTGCAGTTCATTCAACAGCTGGGTCATGTTGAATTCCTACTTATTGATAATATAGATGGTGGTGAACGTAGAAAAGGCATGAGTGAGCGATTCCAGTATGATGCTTACTTTTGTATGCTCATTAATGATGGCCCCATGTATTTATGCTTCATACATCACATTAATATTGTGTAAAACATGTTCATGTACAGAAACACCTTTCTTCATCTTAGTAGTCATGTAGGTTCTTGTAGCCTCAAGTCTACTTTGATCAAATTGCTGCCCAAACATGTCCTATAGAGAATCCATTATCTCGCTTTGTTCTCAGAACATCATTCATGCTCACAGGCATGTAACACTTTGCCTTATTATTGGATTGAATCCAGGCATCATACTTGTCCCAAACATTCTTTGGGGCAGTGGCAGCAAGCTCAGTGGCAGCAGGCTCATTAGGACATTCCTCAGTCATGACAAATTTGTGGTTCTCACAGATTAACAGAAGATTTAGATTTGATTTCCATCTTATAAAATTATCACCATTAAGTTTTTCAAGTGATAGTAAGGCGGTTATTGGATTGCCATCGTTCGACATTACTGAAATAAATAAAAAACAATAATATTATCATTTGAAAATATATCAATGTTTTGGAAAGTAAACACGATGCATGATTGCAACAATTAAAACACATAAATTATCATTTACTTTTCCACGATAAATCTACCCAACAAATAAAGTGCCACCTTAGGGCCAGTCAAGTTAAATTCAAATAGCTTATAATACAATCTTCTCTTTGTAATTTAAAACTTAAAATAACTCTAAATTTTCTCTTTGAAATATAAAGTACCGCTGGTTTGATCAAGATGTAATTATCCACAGCAAAAGTTTAATTACATCTTTGCAAGTGTAACCCATTATTTCAGAATTCATGACATAACTTAGAGAGTGTTGCCTTAGGTTCGGTCAAGACTAAAATACATCACTTCCTCCTATCTTCGTAAGAAGTCAATCTTAGGTATTGATATGTCTAGAAATCTTCCTTAGGGGAACGGAAACAAAGCCGCCTCGAGGCCCTGTTCATATCTCACGGTGTTGCACTAATAATTGAGACCATAGGTCACATTGAGATGTTCACCTTCTCCCATTTACTATTTTTGATTAAATGTGTTTTATTTAACTAATCAAATAATTCCAAATTAATTACTAGTTTATTGATAACCCTATGAATGTTATAAATTAAAAAAAATTATAATTATAAAAGAGCTTGTTTATATAGTTAATGTGATCCAAACAATTAGCCATTACATTCATCTAACTTTACTAAAACGTTTTTTACATAACCTTGGTTATCTTAAAGGCCTATAAAAACTATTGCCTTTATTATGGTGTGAGTTACCAAGTTTTAACTAATTTAATACATAGTAGTTTACGTGCAATTGATTTCACAAAAAACAATTCATATAAAAAAATAGGACAATCCTAGATAATCATGTTTCTAAAAGATGCATGATTAATGAGAAACTTTGTGGGGTTTCATGAATGTCATGTAATTGACTAATGCATGATCATGTTATCAATCAAACATCAATGAACATTTGTTTAAAAAAATACAATAAATAAACAATAAATGATGAACCGAGTACTAATGGGTATTTCTAAGATTAACAACCCTTTGAAAAAATTAGAAATAAAATTGCAATCAAAGCCAATGTAGCTTTCAAGACTTTCCAAGAATGCTCCTCCTCTCCTTTAGGCTTTCTTGCTAATTTTTAGGAACTTTGTTTTTGCCCAACTTATTAATTAGAAACAAATTTTCTATTTAATTTAATTCATTAAAACTAACTTTTAATTAAATAACCATTTTTGACATCTTTTTAATATAGTTGAATTTAAATAATTAAAGAATCAAGTTCAAATAATTATTTAAACTTAAGATATTAAAATATCTTAACCAATTAAAAGATATTTTATTTTCTAATAAAATAAAATAGGATAATTAAACTTTTAAATTCAAATAATGTACAAATTAATTAAATAAAAGATATTTTTCAACAACTTAGGAATTATTGTGTTAGGCACCAAAATGGTGCCATAGGAATCCCTAGGGCCGGCAGCATGGTGAGCCTAGGGCTCGGGTTTGATGGTTGTCGTGGGCAAGGGCACATGGGGTTGGGCGTGCATGACCTGTGCACAAGAGTAGGGAGACAGAGGCCGGCGCACACATGAGATAGGCAGAGGCTTGGGCACACGACACTAGGCAAGTAGGGGCGCGCATAGGGCAGGGAGCCAAGAGGCTCGCACGCGTGCAAGCACCACCTTTGACTGGTGCGTGTGGCTCAACCTTGTGGCCGAGGGGCTCGGGCTGCTGCCATGGTGGCTGGTGGCTCGGGTCCCTCCGATTTTCTTTGTGTACAGACTTTAAAATAAATTTACAAAAAATCCTATGCCCTTTATGTCTTACACAAGATCTAGAAAAATAATAAAATTCCTAACCCATTAGCACCATATAATTAACGATCCAACATTCAACTATACATTCAGAAAACATATTCATTCATTCAATATACATATCAATATACATATAAAAAATACAAGAAACCCACACAGTATTTAATATATATATACATATGTATAGACTGCTCTAGCAACAATTGTTGGTATTAAATAATCAAATCAAAGGTATGCAGCAGAATATATGGACCCATTTTAATAAATATTAATACCAGTCAGGATCTTACACATATATAAATATGAAATCACATACAAATAGATCAGAGATTACCACTTGTAGCCTATCAAGTGTCCTTGAGTCTTTATGTATAAATAAACAATCTTCCTCTCCATTGTTCTGAGATCTGACACCCTGATCTTCCAGACCAATCCTCAAACATACAAGGACGTGTGTGGGCACGTAGGATTCAAAAGGATGATTTATGTGACTCCATAGATGTACTCAATTCATGAGATCTAGAGAGTTCTTACTGAGAGAAGGATTAGAATAGTTTTCAGGTTTAGAGAAAACTATCGCTTTAGAGAGAGAGTCTGTCTTTTTATTTTTCAAAATAATAATCAAGCTGTATTCTGAAAGTCACGTACCATCGGACTTATATAGATATTTAATCTAATTAAATAATATTTATTTAATTCAAATTAATACTAATTAAATATTGTCATTTAATTATTTATTTAAATCATATTTAAAAACAATAATTGAATAACTCATTAAACAAAAATATTTGAAATTCAAAATTCATATCCCAGGGATTAAATCATTTATGCTAGGCGTCACACACTGTACAATACAGTGTGTGTCGCCCAAGCCTGTATCAGGTTTTCCCGATTTTAACATTTGTTTGTTTAATCAATCTTTAAGACAATATATTTATCCCAACATAAATATTATTTAATTCAAAATTAACTTTATCTTAAAACATCAGTATTAAATTAAATAAATAAATATCATATTATAAATAAGATATCTATTATTCTCTCTCTTTATATTAATCCAAACAATATTAATATTAATTTTAACCTATAGTTAAATAATTAATTCACAATTAATCAATGACCCATAATTATCACATAATTATTTCCTTGCCTTGGAAAATTAATTTCTTTACAATTTACTCATTTCTCTTTACAAATCTTTATTTTGACATCCTTACACTTTACAGTGTAGGCAGAGGTAATCTTGGGACCATGGACCTATATACGATGCCCCAATAAATTAGATTATTAATTAAACTTTTTAATCTAATAATCTTATTTATTAATTCCATGATTACTCCGTTGTAAATATGGAATTTCACACTAAGTATTTATAGAATTATATTCAATAGAGTTTTCTCTAGTAGGCCATAGATATAATCAATATATGTAGTTTTTTCCTCCATTATTGCTTCGTTAATTAGAGCTGGTCAAAATTATTGTTTTACTCTTCTAATTACCTCTTGATCCTTAAGTACCATTAATTCACTAGTGAATAATTAATCTATAATCTAATTATAGATTTGAGCTCAATAACTATTCAGTTTCAGAATCAACCCTTAAGGGAACCATATTCGATCCGTTAAGAAAGCATGAATTCCATTATTGTAATTCATGTTCCCAGCCATCCATGAAATTGAATCTCCAAAACAAAACTCATTAGTCTCATTATTCTACGAGACCTTAACGAGTGAATCAAAAGATGCAATAAACATAAACAGGAGTTCTTGAATACTCATGATATGTCATCTTGGGTTTTAGATTCAGGAGCCACTAACCATGTTTGTTCTTCCATGCAGATACTTGAGTCATCAAGGGAGCTGGCAGATGGTGAGGTGGTTATTTCTATAGTCCCAAGGAACAAAAGGTATTTGTTTCCACAAATTTGACCTTCCTTGAACATGACTATATGAATAACTATAAACCTCGGAGCAAGGTAGTATTGGAGGAACACACAGCTGATAAGATTACATCACAATCATCTTCATCAATAAATTAAAAACAACAAACCGAGGAAACCATGGTTCTTGGAAAAGATACCCCGGTGCAATGTCCTAGTGGGAGGATTGTGAGACAACATGTTCGCTACGAACATGAGGCACATGTCCTTGTTTCTGATACAAAGAGGGGCGATCCATTAACCTTTAAAGAGGCAATGGATGATACTGAAAAGGAGAAATGGCAAGAATCCATGAACCAAGAAATGGAATCGATGTATTCAAATTCTGTCTGGGAACTTGAGGATTCACCTAAAGATGTCAGACCCGTAGGGTGTAAGTGGATATACAAGAAGAAAAGAGGTGTAGATGGGAAAGTAGAGTATTTCAAAGCGAGGCTTGTAGCCAAAGGTTACACTCAGAGAGAAGGTGTTGATTATGAATAAACATTTTCTCTTGTGGCTGTGCTCAAATCCATTCGTATCCTCTTGTTTAATTAGTTATTCAATTATTCTTTTTGAATATGATTTGAATAAATAATTAAATTAAAATATCTAATCAGTTTCAATTTTAATTATATTTTAATTAAATAAAGATTATTTAATTAGATTAAATATCTTTATAAGTTAGATAGTACATGACTTTCAGAATAAGGCTTGGTTATTATTTTGAAAAATAATAAGATAGACTCTCTCTAAAGCGATACTTTTCCCTAAACCTGAAAACTATTCTAAACTTTCTCTCTGTTAAAGCTCTCTAGATCTCATGAGTTGAGTACATCTAGGGAGTCTCATAAATCAACCTTTTGAATCCTACGTGCCCACACATGTCCTAGTGTGTTTGAGGATTAGTCTGGAAGATCAGGCTGTGAGATCTCAGAACACTAGATAGGAAGTTTGTTGATTTATACAAAAAGGCTCAAAGACACTTGATAGGCTACAAGAGGTAATCCCTGATCTATTAGTATGTGATTTAATATTTATATATGTGTATGATCATGACTAGTATTGATATTTATTAGAATGGGTCCATATGTTCCGCTGTGTACCTTTGATTTGATCATTTAATACCAACACTATGGACGAACAACTAGGTAGTGGAAGCAACTTGGGAGCTAGAGTCGAATATGCGCGATCGATATCCCGAGTTGTTTAGGTAAATTTTGAAGACGAAATTTCTATTATGATGGATTAGTTATAATGTCCTGAGACTCCTAATAAGGTTTAGTCCCTAGCTTAGTGTGCTAGGAGGGAAAAATTGGAATTATTTGTGGATTATGTGAATCTAATTGAATATATGTGTGATTATGTGAATTATATGAGTTATATTATGATATGACTGCTTATGCATGTTTACGTGTATTACATGTGCTTAAAGGCCTGCTTTTGTTATAAATGGGCATTTTTCATAATTTTGACACGTTGAGGGTATAATAGTAATTTTGTATCATATTTGTTTGAGACCACATTGTTATGCGCATATATTTGAGATATTCCGCAATAGTCGATCCTTTTGATCAAATGAGCAGAAAAGTCACTACAGGGATAAATACCCAGCTTGGGGTGCACCTAATGGTATTAGGCATACTCAATTTTTTCAACCGCCATGGTTGGGATTACTTTTGAGGGTCTAGGGTTAGAATTTTGCTTTTGCCGCTTAGGTGGGCTATTTATGTAACTCTGAAAATGATATATTTTTTTTATAACTTTTTTTGGATCCCTGTACATATTTAAACTTGTTAATGAAAAGTTTAACTTTTTTGGCCCAAATTTTTAATACATAAACTATTATTTATCCCTTAATACCAGTTTAAAGTCCAAATGACTCACTTAACGAGTTAAACACTATTTTAAGCACACAGTGTAATTGTCCTGGATTAGTAGGGCATTACGTCTATCCATATCAGTAATCTGAATCTAGATTAATTGCATCACATATGCTTAGGATACCCTACTAGCAACTATTCATTAAAGATTATGTACTTTAATATGTTGCTTACTATTTTATTTATAATATATTATATTAATTCTCTTGTACGCATACAAGATCATACTCTCATAAATGAATATGAGAATTTTCCAATATTTATATATATTATTCAAACAACAATTATCATATTCAAATATACTAAAATGTACTTTTATTGCTTTGTTGGGGAGGCCTTACTAGATCCTCCCGTGTCCTTTCTTTTTATCGGTCGTTTGGATCCTCCAGCCACACCTCCGGAGGCATAGAGATCAAATGCATGAAACATGTCTACAAGAAAGAAGTTAGAAAAACATCATCTAATGATTAACAAATCATATTAATAAGGAATATAAAGATTATCTAGCGTAAATACTCAAAAAATTATCTCTGGTCGCTACACTATCTAAGCTACAGCTCCTACAGTTAGCATGAAAGTCAGCTATCCAAGAAAGCGCTACTTCACAGTTACTGGTCAACATATTAAAGCTTCCATTCATATCTAACAGGTCGATGGGAATGGAGTAAATTCAAACTGAGTACTGTTTGAATTGAAAATTACATTAGTCAGGTGATCAATACTACTACTACTACTTGAAAAGTTATAAATATCGTTCTCATCCTCGAAACACGACCAGAATTTTTTTCCCTTTTCCATGCAAAGGAATTTGGATTGGACGGCTTGGTCATTGATTCTCTCCGGGCTTCCAAATAATCATACCAATGACATGCAGCTTGGCTAATCTCGAAACAACATGAGGCTACTCAGATGGTGCTTGCTCAGTTGTGCCACCACCAGTTGCACTTTTGGTGTTCGAGTCCATGTCGACTTTGTGGGGTTGGAGAAGGCTAACCAGATGCAGGTTTGCCTCAATCTCCAATTATTTGCAACTCTTCTCTGCATTTGTCAAACTTGCCAAAATATCGGCTCGGTCGCGCATATCTTGCATCGGGGTTGGTCAGTACCATATACCTAGAATAAGAATAATAATAGACAGATGAATTGATGATACGATGAAAGGAAAAAGAAGAACAAGAAGAGAATTATGATAGAAATTTACCTCCCCAAGTAAATGCTAATTTTTGCCGACCAGATCTATTGTGAGAAAGTACTATTTTTTATACTTCTCGACATTGGGCTTATTGGTGGTGTCCATTAAAAAGGACATGGATTCTTGATGATAGAAGTTAAACAAACTCGTGTTGTTAAACATCATGTTATATTTGAGATCGAAAAGGTAGTTGATCTTGTGAGGAGTTGGAACGAACCATCTCCTTAGATAATTAATGATATACCATGTTGATAGCATCCTATATCCATTAAGAGTAATTTGGTAAGGAGCGATCTCGAAGTAGTCAGCCACTCCTCGGAAGTATTCATGTAGAGACAATGTAGCGCCAAGTAAAAGTAGAAAAGATAGGTCATAAGACTGTTTGTATAGTAGACTATTCGCATAGGAGGTTGTTAGAGACAAGTTTATCTGATGCTAGTTTCATCATGATAAACTTGGGGGCAAATATTTTCCATAAAAACTAGTAGTGTGATGACGTGACACAAACTCTTGACACATGGCAATCAAAACATGACATCAACATTGAAGACTCTAGTTAACACTCGACCATGTTGCAAAGAGTAATTAAAGTTCATCTCACAGTGACTGATTAGAACATAGTCAAGAGCTTCATTTAAGGCAAGGCTAGTCGACTTAATGGCATACTCAACCAGACTAGTCATATGTTTAGTCATGAATGCATAGTACGACAATCTCAGATAGATATTAATTTGATATTTATCATTCCTATGAGCTTCTCTTACTCTCTCAAAAAGAGTAGACTAAGCTGTAGTATTGGCTAATCAACCAATGAAAAACTCTATAATAGCTCTGGTAATATCATTTGTCAACTTCCTTAATATCTGTTTCAAACTAAAAACCTGTCCCGGACCTCTCCAACCCAAAGCATCTACCACTACATTGGCTTTCCCTGGATGGTAGAGGATTTCACAGTCATAATCCTTTACCAACTCCCACCAATATCTTTGCCTCATATTCTGATGCTTCTGTGTGAAACAATACTTCAAACTATTATGGTCGATATAGATCTCACACTTTTCCACATGCAAATAATGTCGCCACACCTTCAGTTCAAATACCACCGCTGCCAATTCTAAACCATGAGTAGGGTACCATTGCTCATAATCCTTTAGCTGTCATGAAGCATAATCAATCACCTTCCCAGCCTGCATAAGAACACAACCTAATCCTTGTATGGATGCATCGTAGTAAACCACAAACTTCTCCTGATCTAAAGGAAGACTCAATGCCGGAGCAGTGATCAACTGCACCTTCTACTCTTGGAAATTTTTCTCATACCTGTCAGATGAAACAAACTTCAAATTCTTGTGTGTTAGTTCAGTCAATGGTGTAGTAATCCTCAAGTACCCTTCCATGAAACACCGATAGTACCTAGCCAAATTGAAAATACTCTTATTCTCTGAGACATTCCTTGGCCTTGGCCAATCCATCACTATCTAAATCTTGGTCGGATCTACCGTAATCTTGTCCATACTAACAATATGACCTAAAAGTACTACCCGAGACAACCAAAACTCACACTTCTTAAAATTGGCAGATAAACTATTCTCCCTCAACCTCTGTAATATCAAGCGAATGTGTTGTTCGTGCTCTATCTCTGCCTGAGAGTAAATCAAAACGTCGTCAATGAACACAATCACGAACCTGTCTATAGTCCTTGAGCACCATGTTCATCAGATCCATAAATGTTTATGGGACATTGGTCAATTCAAAGGACATAACTAAAAACTCATAGTGCCTATACCTCGTGCGAAAGGTCATCTTTGGAATATCCTCCACTTTGATCCTAAGCTGGTGATAAACAAATCGAAGATCGATATTCAAAAATATTGTCTTGCCCTGCAACTACTCAAACAAGTCATTAAGCCTGGGCAATGGGTACTTGTTCTTAATGGTCAGTTTATTCAACTCTCTTAATCAATACACATCGTCAGTGACCCATCCAACTTCTTGACAAACAACATTGGCGCACCCCATGGAGAGAAGCTAGGTATGATAAATCCCAAATCAAGCAATTTTTGCAACTGAATCTTTAATTTCCTTAACCTTTCCAGTGCCATTCTGTATGGTGCCCTGGATACTGCTTCTGTCCCTCGTACCAACTCAACTACAAACTTGACCTCTCGATGCAGTTGTGTATGCCCTAAATATCTGCGCACTATTGGCGAGCTAGAAAAGGGCCTAATCGATCTGCCACGTGTAAATGGTCCACCCGGAGATGTTTGTTACGGACCTCCATCCATCCAGCTCGAGTTGATTAGAGAGTTAACTGCTACTCGGAGGCATCATGTCAGCAGTATGAGTGTCACGAGCTGGCGCCACATTAAGCTCGGAATACAGCAGAGATCTGACACACGAATCCTTGTAAAGTCAACCACGCAATATAAACGTGCATATATCAGACATCACATGTCTATTCTATACCTGAATTCTCGGACACGCAGTATAAACGTGCATATTCAGACATCCCACGTCTGATTTGGGCCATGTGGCCCATTATCCCTCCTTACCTATTGATTAGACCTCACTTCACTGCAAGGTTTAGGAATTAATCATCAGCGTCACAAAGATGACGTGAAGGGTAAAGAGATCACGGGATGACCCCATTGCCAACCCAGATATCTTCTTCCTATATATACCAAGACCCTAGGTAGTGCAAGAGTTGGGTATAAGTTTTGTAAATAAACACTCTGTAAGAAATAGTCAAGAGATATCAATAATATCGACTGGTGGACTAGAGGGATTTTAAAACTCGAACCACCTAAAAATAAAGGGAGTGACCATATTTCTACTGCTATTAGTTTCCCAAAGTCTAAATTTCAATTCTTTTCATATTACTGTTCACCAATTAGCACTAATCCGTCCTATTTATTCGTATAATTACCTGTTGGTGAAGAACCGCGTCAACAATTTGGTGCTTTCATTGAGAGGATTTACATTGGTGCTATCACAAAAACCTGATCATGGTGGTTACTCGTTCGAGGCATGGTAAGGAGGCGGATCAACATGATGGGCAGGAGGCCCACCATGCTGCCATATTCGATGAACCAAACCATGAGGTCCAACAGCGATCGGGAAAGCATCTGATGGGCCAGGACGACACCGAGAGTTCGGTGCCCCGACCGCCAAATCCAAACCCAGGTTACCTGACGACGATAGAGATGGAGAACATACAGTTGAGGGGTCAGCTATCCAGAGCAAGTAAGCAAATCGAAGAAGTCTTGGCCCGGCTACCCCTTCTTGTAACTGACGTTAACATCACAAAGAGGCAAAGTGGGACTCACAAGTCCCGCAGGGATAATCGGCCCAGACCCAGTCGATCGGTCAGAACCTCAACCCCGAGTTCTGTACCCGTGTCACACCATAACCAGGAAGCTAGGTTTGAGGAGTTTCCCAGGGCCAATTAGCAATTTAGCCGATCAGTCAGAACCTCAACTCCTAGCTCGACTCCACCGTCAAACGCGACCAGAAGGGTTCATGGCAGCTCACGGAGGAGATCCGGGGAAGGCTCGCGCAGACAACCTGCTCCGGCCAGCCCTCCCGTGTCGCAGTCAGACCGCCGGGCGCAGGATGCTGGAGATGGTAGAGTAGAATGGTCGCGAGCTAATTTGATCCGCCCGGATGGGACTAGGATCGCTTCGCCATTTAGTCATACCTCGTCGCCGATAAGATACCCATCTCCTCCCTATCCAGTTCGAGACATTTTGACACACGGGAGCAGCAGAAGAAATCCTCCTACCGCCGAACCTTCCCATCGCAACTGATCACGCAGGGAGGTCCCAGATCCTCACCCCAGCAGCGGGCTCCAAGCTTTTCGAATGGAAGATACTGTACCGAGAGCCACCGAAGTGGCAGATCCGGTGTAGACCTGCGTAATCGCTTAAGTTCGGCACACAGCCCTCGGGCCACCTCGAGGGCTGACCTTCGAGATCACCTCAACTCGCAGAGGGGGAATCCAGCCTGAAATGGAAGTCATGCTCGCCAAGAGGGTGGTCATTCCGAAGTACGTGACAGTGGGAATGCCCCACCTAACCAAGCTCAAGCTTGGAGGGACAATAACCCACCTAACGTGTACAATGGATCTGGAGCTGTTGAACAGCCCCAGAACAACCCAGGGATTAAGGACCAGACCCTGAAATGTTTAGCTCAGATGGAGGAGCTAATGAAGAAACTCTTGTTAGAAAAGGAGAAGGACGAGTATGACTCGAGGGACGAACTTGAGCTTTTCGCCTCCAACATAGCAGCCACAACATACCCGCCGAGGTTTCGCCTCCAACATAGCAGCCAAATCTTATCCTCTATGCCCTCAGTAGTAAGTGCCTTCTTAACTACATGGGCATATGTAGTAACTCCAGCCACTGAGGTAATCCTAACATCTCGTGCAATCATGGGGTTTAATACCCAAGAAAACCTTTCTTCTCTGGTAGTGTCGGTTGGCACCAATTCAGATGCAAAATTGGCCAACCTGTCGAACTTCAGGGCATACTCAGTTACCTCGTGGTTTCTCTAAACCATTCTGGTGAACGCATCTTCCTTCACAGTTCGAACAACATCATTATAGTACTTCTCATGAAAGAAATCTTGAAACTCATCCCAACTTCATTCCTCGACATTCTAGGTTTGGGATACAACCCCCCACCAGATGCAGACATCATCGTGTAACATGTATGTGGTAGAGGCTACTCTTTCATTACCTAACACCCTCATGACGTCAAGGATGGAGGTAGTCATGCTCATCGACTGCTCAGCTCTCAATGGATGTGGCCCTCCCTCAAAGGTAGGAGGGTGTTGTTGGGGTTTTATGCCCTAATTAAAACTCAATTTATTTGTAATCTCATTTTATTATCAATAAAATAATAGAAATCAAATTTTGACTTGGTGAATCACTTTGCTGGCATGTTTTATTTTTATGATTATTTGTTTAATATAAACTTCTATTAAATCTCGAGCTTCTAGCTAATCATTTTTATAGTGACGTAATCATAGTGGAATATAAATATGATTATATGTTCAAACATAAGTTAGTCTTTAGATTAGTCATTGCACAGGATTTACACTGACTTGCCAATCTACGATATGATCTACTTACAGATTGTAGTGTTATGTTCTTTCTAGAACATATGCAAAGTAGATAAGAACGGATGTATTTATTACATCGGATTGGACCGATATTGGCAGTATATACGATAATTAAACATACCATTATTATCTACTCTAGTCATGTCATATAGTTGACCATAGGTCAATTCAATCTCAATTCTGAGTGGTTATTATTCTAACTGATTGTATTATTTGAGTTCTTTGACTTGTTCGTTACCAGCTTACACTACAGACTAGCGCATACTTACATCTTGGGAACTCGGTAGTATAATTTAGCGGGAGTGCTAATCATAGATATGAACATCTATAACTTCTAACGAAGAAGTAAAACTATGGTTTCCTTTTAGTTTGGTTCAAGGTGCTAAATGATGGAGATCTCATTTCAGTAATTAATATTACTTTACTGAAATATCATTTACAAGGAACTAAGTGTTTTAAGGATAAAACACAATGAGGGGTAAAATGGTATTTTAGTCCCATCTCATTGTAGACCGTCTATAGAGGATTGAGTGACAATTATGATTGTAACAATGGATTAATAACGTATCTATATTGGTTATAGAGCATTCTATGAATTCAAGAGTGCACCTTTGACACTTTAGTGGAGTCACGAGCAATTGATAAGTTAGTAAATTTGTTTGTTAAAATTATGATAGCTTATTGGCGCTTGCTTTCATAGGCCCATGGTCCCCACTATACCTTGGATAAAATCATCTAGATAGCCTCAATTAATTTATTTAATTATCAATTAGAATTATCAAAGTTGACAAGGTCAATTTTGGATAGTTTCAGAAAGAAGAAAACAAATTTTAGGGAAGATTTATTAATTAAGAAAAATTGGTGTCTAAATTAATAAATAGCTTTAAATCATGGTTAAAATTATAAATAATTAATTTTATAAAGGATTTAAATAATTATTCAATTAATTAATCAATAGAAAATAATACAGGCCTTGATTTTAAGTCCAGCGGACTTGTAATTAAATGGGAAATTTCACGGGCCTAAAGTCCATGATAATTTTTACCTAATGGTTGATATTATCTATTATTTTACTGATTTTAATTAAATTAAATGACCTAAATGAGCCTATAAAAGGAATGTTAAGTGGAGTTGAAATCACATGTTTTAGATGATCATAACATCAAGTTTTTATGATCTAGGTTTTTAGATTCTCTCTATAGCATAAGTCCTTTTCTAAGCCTCAATATTCTCTTCTCTTTTTCTTCTCTTTGTATCTATCTCATGTGTTTAGAATTTCTCACTCTAGTTTAGGTGATTCTGAGGATAGTTTGGAAGACTGTGAAGAAATTTGAAGAATTGTTCAGTTTCTTGGTGATACCCTACAACAGAAAGGATACAAGGGTTAGAGAAACTGATGGAAGGACTTAGACATTTCCCTGTGTATAATGTAAGTGTTCTTATCATTATCTCCGTTTAAATTAAATTATAGAAACAAGTTCTAGGTTTTCTTATATTAATTTGTTTAATATAAGATTTACATGAAAATAAACAAGATCTTGTATAAGTTTTCCCAACAATTGGCTTCAGAGCCTTTGGTAATCTTTATTTTCATGAATGAACATGAATGAAATTGATTGATATGTTAGGGTATTAATTGGATGGTGCATGTTTATGTTTTCTTATGTAAATTGAGTAATAATTTGATTGTTTTCAGCTTGTTTTGGGATTGAAAAACAGCAGAGATTTAACAAAAAAAATTGGATTGATTGGGCTGTGTGCGTACTGGGCACACATGAAAAATTCGTTGGGACCCCGACCGTACGGCGTCGGTGCCGGACCCCGCGACAGCACTTTTTCGCAAAAAAAAAAAAAAAATTAATTTTTTTTTTCTTAAATTGGATATTTTGTGTAGTTACGTTTAAAATATTTAAAATTGATTATCTGATTATTTTAGATATTTGAGTTTTTTTAAAGTATTTTGAATTGGTTATATGACAATCAAGATATTTTAAGATTTTTTTTTTATTTTGCTATAAATTAAATATTATATTAGTTATTTGATTATTCAAGATATTTTTATGGTTTAAAATTTTTGAAATTGGTTATCAGATCATTCTAGATATTTTAAATTTGGGTAAAAGATGTTTTGATATTTTAAAATTGGTTAAAATATTTAAAAATAATATATCTTGTTATTCCTAAAAACTTAACAACCTAGTTTAAATTAATTATTTAAAATTGAATTTTGTTTGATAAATTATATTTTAGTTAATTTAATATTTTGCAACATGTTTAATTAATTATATTGAATTTTTTTTTTATGAATTCTATGTTAAGTAATTATGGTATTTTTACAGAATTTACAGTATATTGTTGTGTTATATTTGCATAATTTAATAATACATTCTCATGTAGTAACATGTTAGGGTCATCCAATTAGTAAGATATCTTGCATCATTATTAAGTTATTTTTTGCATTTGGGCTTTAAATATAAGTATAATGATGGCCTAATTTTTGTGTTTCAAAAATGTGGAAAAACTCAAATAAAACTTTCATAAAATGTTAGGTTTCATTTGGGTCCAATTGAACATGTAAAGTTTAAATTCCTCTTTTGTGGGTGGTTCCACTTGTGAAGGCCCATTTGCTTTGTAATATTAGAATGGGCCCAATCAATAAAATGAAGGTTTAAATTCCTCTCTTTTGAATATTGTATGGAAGTATGGGGGCCTTAGTAGTGGGAACGACATACTGGACCCAACCCTCCTCCATATAAGCCCAATTGTTAAGGCACATTTATCTGAGTTGGACTTAATTGTATAGGTTCATTATAATAGTTAAACATAAATATTGATTAGCAACAAATTAATTCTAATTTAATTGAATTTGGTTCAATGTGACACTCTAGAATTAATAGAAAATTATGGGACTGGTTCTAAAAATTTAATTTTACAATTCTTTTGGAGAACCATAGCCATTAATTTTCGAAAATTAATAATAAAAATTCAATTTTCATAATAAGCTTGTTTTAAAATTTTATATTCGATCTCCACCGCTGGTTTAACAAGCTTAATAACTTAATGGGGCCTCGAGACGCTTTGATTCGTCCCCCTACGGAAGGTGTTCATTAGTTATTTTGACAAGGTTAGATTTCGAAAGATAGATAATTATAGGTCAAAATTCTACTAGACTCACCCCTACGGTGACTACTAGGACTAAATCTATGATTATCGAAATCGTGGGTCTAGCTCATAAAATAAGAGATTTTGTTTTATTATTTTGATCGAATAGTAGGTTGCCAATAATGGTGTCCATTATTAAATGAGTTTACAACTCTATTTAACTAATGATATTTTTTTACTCTCGCCAACCAGGGATAACAATATCATAGATTAGTTAAATACGTAGAGAAATAAATATGTGATTATTTTTGGTATTTTTTCCATATCTTACATATTTATGGTATATGTTGTGCTACTTCTTGAAATTAGAGTGAAAAGAAGTTTTATTGAGCAAAAGTGATTGATTTCTATTTTATTGATAATTGGTAGTTTTAAGTATGGTTGTGTCTACTCCCATCCTTTCTCAAATTTCTATGGAGAAACTCACTGGAGAAAACTTCCTTAAGTGGAAGAAAAATATCAACATAGTGTTGATTGGTGACAACGCCAAGTTCGTCATGATTGAGGAATCCCTAGAAGTTCCAGATGAAGGGGCTCCCAAGTCTAATAGAGATAAATATGAGCGTGGCAGGTGGCTAATAACAAGGCACGACACTACATGTTTAGTAGTATGGTGGACACTCTCAAGACAAAGATGGAGACTGACGAGACGGCCTACAAAATCATGGATTAACTCCAAGACATGTTCGGTGCAAAGTCTGTGCAGACTCATTTTGAGGCCACCAAGAAATATGGCAATGCTCGAATGGAACCGTCTCAGCATGTTCGTGATCACCTGATCAAGATGACCAACTAATTTTAGAAAGCTGAACTGCATGGAACAATTATAGATGAGGAGACTCAAGTTTGCTTAATCCTCAACAGTCTCTCTCCAGCTTTCCAGCCGTTCATCCTTAAATATGTGATGAGTTAACTCAACTATTGTCTGACACAGCTCGTGAACGAGCTTCAAACTTTTGAGTCTATCGTGGGTGGACCAAGTAAGGGAAGAGAAAAGAAGACTACTACTACTACTTTTGATCCAACTAAGGTTGAAGCTAGCCAAGCTTTGTCTTCGAAAGCTGGAAATTAGAGGAAAGGGGGACAGAACACCAACCCCGGGCCTGCAAAGGATGAAAAGACGACTGCACAACCTAGTGCAGAGACATCTAAGGGAAACAAAATGAAGAACAAGAAATGTAAAGATAAGTATTTTAACTGTAATGAGAAGGAGCATTGGAAACAGGATTGCCCCAAGTTTCTAGAAGTGAAAAACAAAGGTAATAATTATACTTCATTTATCTTAGAAACATGTGTTTTATAGAATGATAAATCTATTTGGATTATTGATTCTGGATCTACTAACCATTATTGTAACTCTTTACAACTTCTTGAATCGTTGAAGGAATTGGACGAAGGCAACGTAATGCTTAGAGTTAGGAATGGAGTGTTTGTTACAGTTTAAGCTAGAGGAAGAGCTCACCTGAAGTTCATAAATAAATATTTAATTTTGAAAGATGTATTTTTTTATTCGGGATTTTAGTATAAATTTAATTTCAGTTTCCATGTTGGAATTAGAACAATTTATAATGACTTTCACAAGTTTTAATATATCAATATCTTTAAATGGGTCACAATTATGTATCGCTTGTTTGGAAAACGAGCTTTATATTCTACTCCCTAACAAACCCCTCACTCTTAATAATGACTTATTCAAAGTAGCTAAACCTAGGAACAATAAACGTCAAAAGATCGATAACGATAATGTGTCGTATTTATGGTATTTGATACTAGGTCACATTGGCTACGATAGAATTCAAAGACTTACTGTAACGCCCTGGTTACCCCAGAACAGTTACGATGATTGGTGAATCGGAAATTTGACCCGCTACCCGAGTCCTTTGGTTAAAAATGTGCTCTAAGTGTTATTAACAAGCAAAGGTGGAAAAAAACAATAAAAAGGGAAAGGACATATTTTATTAATACTGTTCATGAGCTCATCAAAACATTTACAAGTTATTTATAATACAAAATGGCCACTACTGTTTCCAAATTACTATCCCGCCGACCTAAGCGGCAAAAATAGGGTAAACCCCCTAGTTCCTCTCAGAACTCCTTGGCCGTGGTGGTCAAGCGGCCGCATATGTACACATCACCACCTAAGCTCTCCACTCAAGGCTGGGTGAGCTTCTCTTTCCCTTTACCTGCACCACATAGCACCCATGAGCCAAGGTCCAGCAAGAAAACACAATATAGCATGATATAATATCAACAATGATCATAATAATAATTCAGGACTATCAGTCCAAAACAGACTGGTGACAGTCGCAAAAGTCACTAAATTAGGAATAACTCCCCTCACCCTTGTGACGATAAGGTCACCGGGGCTTAACAGGTAAGTGAACCTTTCACTAGCTTAAACAAGATAGGTGCATGGTGACTAGTCATCAACATAACCTTCCTCATGACCCTAGAGTCATAACCCTAGAACAACGTTCCCTAGCCACATGACAAATGGTCACCTAAGCCTTAGGCCCTGCCTCTGAGAAAGAAGTTTTAGACTAGCCAAGCGCTTATAAGATTCATCGACCTTAGGGTCGGTCCAGCATTAATGCCTTAGAGTCATTCAACGCTGCTATCGATTAGATCTAATCTTCATTCGGCCCTGCGTTCAGGACGCTTATGCCGTTTCTGACTCGTAGGTCAGTGTCCCTGACTAGTCAGTGCCATATAGAAGTAAACAATATTCACTAGCTTTTAATATGCAATCCATGTCCGCATTTATCAACCAGCATGCCTCAACAACTATCATACATGTCATATACACGGGGTGCAGTTTTCTTACCTCAGGTTCGAGCGTGAAATATTATAAGAACGACTCCTGAGAACAATCGATCTTTTGGTTCCTTAGGGGTTACCTAATAACAACCAATTATAACCTCCATTAATGAAAATCAACATGGATAGGGTCTTAAGCTAAGAACCACTCTCGGGACCTCGAAACATGCCCACACGGTGAGTAGATTCGATCCCGGGCCTTAAGGATTGAAACTCCAAGTCAAAAACCCTTAAAAACGCCCAAAACGGGACTTTGAAGGAACAGAGTAGCGCTACAACGCTGATCCCTAGCGCCCCAGCGCTAAACTCAGAACCCCCAACACGCCCAAAAGCCTCCTGAGTAGTGCTGTAACGCCCTAGGGTGGGCGCTATAGCGCTACCTCCAGACCAGATGCCCCTGAAACCTTCTTCTTCAACTCCTTCGATTCTAACCTGATTCCAATGCTTCCAAATCCCATTTTTGGTGCCAAATGAACCCAAAAACCATCCTAGCATACCCCAAACATCACAACCATAGGAACCCTAGCCAAAACTCCCAACAAAACTGTTATCCAAAAAATTGGCATTGATGACGTGGCAAGTGATCCCCGGACACGTGGCTGACATCTAGAAGAACTCTGCTAGTGTATCGACTAGAAGGTACATTATAAGCAGGAGGCGGCCCAGTCTCACCTACGACCAGTCTGGTCGATGGTTCCGCATGCAATGTAATATTACTATAAAGATCTTTGTAAATCCCGAATTTAACTCACGCAATCTCCTGAATATCCGATTATTCAGGAGAGAATATCTGTAACGATCTCATGTAATCCCCCCTGAGCCTATAAATAGAGAAAGATAGCTCAAGGAAAGGGGCTGAACTTTTGGCTTTTGAATTATTTGAGACTAGAGTAATTCTACTTGAAATATTGTATTGTTCTTCATAGGTTAGTGAAACTCATTGGACCCTTGTTCTTTGATCACTCCTTTGGTTCTCATATCAGTAACAATCTAAGTGGACGTAGGTCATTACCAGATCCTGGGGCCGAACCACTATAAAATATCGTGTTCTTATTACTTTTTGACATTCGGTTCTTTTCAACGCATTCATTCACATCAAGAATATTTAGACTCCGTGTCAGTTGTCAAAAATCTCGGTCAACATTCTGGTGCTTTCATTGAGAGCTTGAGTTGTCATTGTTGAGAAAACCAATGGCAAAAACTGCAAGGAAAGCTGGACAGGCGGCCGCCGCTGCACCATCAAACGCACCTCCTCCTCCTCCTGCAAGCGTGGCTGAGGATGAGCCACATTTGGATTTTGAGGAGGAAGAAATGGATGATGCAACGCTGAAGAGTACCCTGGGGGCGTTGCAGGAAGAGCTGGCTAATCTGAGGGCCAGTCAAGAAACTGCTGCCGAAGTTATGGCGTGACAACAGCAAGAGATTGAACAGCAGTGCGCGGAGTTAAGCGAAAGGCAGGTGGAGATGGACCGCCGCCAGAGCGAAGACATGGCAGCCCTCGAGGCAACCTTGCAACTGGCTAGAAGTCAGGCCGCACCTGTCTCTCAGCCTGACCAGCCTGCAAATGGGACACCTCAAAGGGGTCTTAATCCTAGCCCACCAATCCAGCCCTCGAGTCCACAAAGGCCTGAGCAGCCTCAGGTGCCCCATGACGATGTCCCGCTGGACCTTGAAGCACAGCCTCCATCCCAGGCTGGTCGTGGCAATCCCCCTCAGCAGAGGCAGAATAGGATCGAGCATCAGCCTCGCAGTCCTAGACGCCATAGGGGCGATGAGCCAAACCTACCGAACAGAGGTCAGTATCCTCCTGGCAACAGGAGGAACTCAGAGTTAGGCTCTGCGGTCCGGGGTCCCCCACGGCATGACAATGCACGGGGACACAACGACCAGCGCAGGCCGCCCTCTAACGCTCGGGACGCTTCAGCCAGGGATGGAAATCGAGGGAACAGTCAATCCCACCATAGCCAATCGAGGTTCAGATATGGCCATGGATATAATGAGGCCGACTCAGGCAAGGGAAACGTTGGCCGAAGGAATGAAGAAAGAGGTAGAGGCGGGAGCCAGGTACCTCAAGATGACCAACCCAATAGACAGGATGCTGGGGGGCAGCCCAAGCAAAATAATGTCTTCAACCGACTCGGGGGTAGCGAGCAGCGGAGAAGAGACAAGGATTTGTGAGACGTACTCAACGATCACCGCGAGCGACATGGTGAGAACATCCCCCCAGCAACAGAGGCCACGGCGATTCCTGCCGCTGTACAGGCCCAGATAAATGCCCTCAACCAGGCAGTGCAATAGCTGTTCGGGGGAAGGACATCTTATATCGACCATGATAGGAGGAAAGGCACTCCTTTCGTACAGAGGATAGCTAATGCAGAAACTCCAAGCAAATTCAAAATGCCTACACTTCCAAACTTTGACGGGTACGGAGACCCAGTGTCTCATGTCAATAAGTTTGAAATACAAATGGACATTCAAAAAGTGTCCGAAGACGCTCGGTGCAGGATCTTCCCTGAAACACTTTCTGAGGGTTCGCAGGAGTGGTTTTTTAAGTTCCCTCATGCAAGCATAGTTTCCTGGGAAATGTTTGTAAGGGAGTTTTACGGATAGTTCTATGCAGGTCGTGTGCATCCGACCGAAGCAAACCAGCTAGTTGAAATTCGCCAGCAGGATGGAGAATCAGTGAAGGACTACATCCAGCACTTTATGCGAGCAGCAGCTAGAGCGAAAACAATGGGGGATGAAGGCAAAATGATGGCCATAACCGCAGGGGTTAGGCGTCGCTCACCCCTCTGGAAAAGCCTCCGAAAGGAAGGAGTTAGAACTACCCAAGAATTCTTGGACCGGGCTGATCGTTACATCAAGCTCGAAGATGCCATTGCCGATGATGGAAAGCCTTCCGGCAAGGATAAGAAGGCTGCCGAGCCCGCCAAAGCCGCCAATGGGTCTAAACCTAACGGCAATGGCAAAGGCAACGGGAACGGCAATGGCAAGAATGGTGGAAAACGGCCGCACAATGAGCCTTCCACCTCCGACAATAAACGAGCGAAGGGTAACCGTTATGAACCTCGGTTCACTAAACTGCCCTCGTCAAGTCTCGGGGAGAGGTTTATCAGGCCAGAAGTTCTAGTGTGCCATATAAGAAACTTGGCCCCATTCGAAAGGATATTTCGAAGAGAGACACTACCAAGTTCTGTCGTTACCATAACGACTACGGACATGACACCAATGAATGCAACCAGCTGAAGGACGAAATCGAGTTCCTTATAAGACAAGGACACTTGAGAAGATACGTACGGGCCTTGGGAAATTCCCAACGAGAAGCTCCGGGTAGCAACAAGCAGGCGCCCACGCACCAACGCTCGCCGCCCTTACAGCCTGCCCTCGTGACTGGCAAATTATTGACCATTTGTGGAGGCCCGCACCTCGCGGGAAATAGCGGAAAGGCCAGGGAACGATATGATCGGACCCTGCGCCATGACCAGGACATCGAGATGATGACTATGGAGGACCGTGCACCAAAAAAGGCTCGATCAGAAGAGGGCGAAAAATCCTTCTCTGGTGGAGATGCCCAACACGTCCGATTCCCACATACCGATCCGCTGGTCGTGGATATCCAGATGGCTAACATGATGGAAAATAGGGTACTAGTCGATACAGGAAGTTTTGTGAATATCCTGTATAAGTCTTCGCTGGAACGTATGAAGTTGTCCGTTAAGGACCTGGAGCCCTGCAACCAAACGATATACGGCTTCTCTGGAGAAGGACTCGCCCCCGCCGGATTGATCAGACTACCGGTGACGACAGGTACAACGCCTGCTACCAGGACATTACTCGCCACTTTTTTAGTGGTCGATTGTCCTTCGGCGCACAATGCCGTCATTGGAAGGCCTATACTAGTTGATCTACGGGTCGTCATCTCTATGTGGCACTTAGCCATGAAGTTCCCAATGGACGCAGGGGTAGGACGCGTGTTGGGGAACCAGAGGGAAGCCAGGGAGTGCTACAATGCCTCAATCACAAAGGCCAAAAGGGGAACGCCAAAGAGCCCTACCTCAGATAGGTTGCAGATGGCAGTTGATACACAAGCCCAATCCGGTGATGAAGTCACCAAATAGGGTGTTGCCCAAAGTGAGGATAGAGACTTAGATCCTCACTTTGGGGATTTTGAAGAGAACGTTGGACCCATTGAGGACCTGGAAGAGGTCCAACTCGATGAAAAAGACTCGACCAGAGTTGTGAAAGTCAGGAAAAACCTAGAGCCCACCACGAAGCACGCACTGGTGGAATTTTTGCGGAAGAACCAGGAGGTTTTCGCCTAGTCGCACAAAGACATGGCTGGGATAGATCCTGCAGTTATCAGCCATGTCCTAAATATAGACAAGACTTTTCCACCCGTGGAACAAAAGAGAAGGCTGCTTGATAAGGATAGATCGAGAGCCTTAAAGGAATAAGTTGAAAGATTAAAGGAGAATGGGTTCATCTGGGTGGCATTTTATCCTTCGTGGGTCTCTAATCCAGTGCTGGTTCCCAAGCCTAACGGCAAATGGCGAACCTGCGGGGATTTTACAGACCTCAATAAAGCCTGCCCGAAGGATTGCTTCCCACTCCCAAGAATCGACCAGCTGGTCGATGCTACTGCAGGACATGAGATCCTCTCGTTCATGGATGCATATTCGGGCTACAACCAGATTAGCATGCATCCCTCTGATGAGGATCACACCAGCTTTCAGACCGATACGGGCTTATACTGTTATAAGGTAATGCCCTTCGGACTGAAAAACGCAGGTGCCACATACCAACGGCTAGTCAACCACATGTTTAAGGAGCTTATCGGAGTAAACATGGAGGTATACGTAGACGACATGCTGGTAAAGTCTAAGAAGGCAGAAGGACATATAAAGGATTTACAAGAGTGCTTTGATGTATTGAACAAGTACCAGATGAAGTTAAATCCCCTCAAATGTTCCTTCGGAGTTGGATCAGGGAAGTTTTTGGGGTTCATTGTAAATTCAAGAGGAAATGAGGCCAACCCCGACAAGATAAAAGCCCTGATCGACATGAAATCGCCGGAAAGGATCAAAGATGTACAAAGTTTAACTGGGAGAATTGCAGCCCTAAGTAGATTTATTTCGAAATCAACAGACAAGTGCGTCCCTTTCTTCAATCTACTTAGGAAAAATAAGAAGTTTGAATGGACATGAGACTGCGAGCAAGCTTTTCAGGCCTTGAAAACTCATATGGCACAGCCTCCCATCTTATCAAAGCCAATCGAAGGACAAACTTTGTTTATTTACCTGGTGATTACAGAAGTTGCTGCGAGCGCGGTGCTAGTACGGGAAGAAGAAGGCATACAGAAAGCGGTCTACTATGTAAGCAAAAGGCTGATCGGGGCAGAGCTGAGATATCCGCCCATTGAAAGGTTAGCATATTGCTTAATCCTGGCCTCTAGGAAGTGGCGCCCTTACTTCCAAGCCCATCCTATCACAGTTTTAACTGACCAGCCCCTACGGCAAGTCCTCCAAAAACCAGAGGCAGTTCGATATAACTTATTCACCGCGAGCAGCAGTAAAGGGACAAGTATTAGCTGATCTTATTGCAGAGTTCACAGAACTCCCAGACAGCGAGCAGTGCGAATCGCCTAGTGCGCCTGAGCCTCAAGAGAAAGCTCCTTCGTGGAAGTTATTCACGGATGGGTCATCCAACGAATCCCACACAGGAGCGGGAGTGATATGGATAACGCCTGAAGGGCATCGATTTCACTGCGCCATCAGGTTTGACTTCACCACGTCAAATAATGAAGTCGAATATGAAGCGCTCCTCGCTGGATTGAGAATGGCGAAAGATATGAATATAAAGACACTTGATATTTACTGTGACTCACAGCTGGTCGTGAACTAAGTTCTAGGAGAATATCAAGCGCGAGGACTAAAAATGGTGGCCTACTTGAATAAAACAAAAGATCTGCTAGCCCAGTTCACAAAGTACACCCTCCAGCAAATTCCGCGAGATCAAAATTCAAACGCAGACGCCTTAGCCAAACTCGCAAGCGTGAAAGATGCAGACACTTTGAACATCGTACCAGTAGAAAGATTGAGTGAGCCAAGCATACAGGCAGTTGAGGCCAGTATGGAAATTCGAATGAAGGATACTTGGATGGCACCTTACTTGGAGTATCTGACAAACGGTGCGCTACCAACAGATAGAAACATAGCCAGAACTCTGCAAAGGCAAGCCGCTAGATACATACTGGTCGATGGTGTTATGTACCGAAGAGGATAGTCAATGCCACTACTCAGATGCGTTACACCAGAAAAAGCTAAGGAACTCATGAAAGAGGTGCATGAAGGCTTCTGCGGGGATCACGCTGGGGGGTAGAGTTTGGCAAAAAAGATTCTGAGGCAAGGCTACTTTTGGCCAACCATGAACGAGGATTCGATGGAGTTTGTACGAAGATGCGATAAGTGTCAAAGGTTCTCCAAAATTCCACGAGCAGCTCCAAACGAGTTGAAACAAATGTAGAGTCTGTGGCCTTTTGCTGTTTTGGGGCATAGATTTAATTGGATCTCTGCCAATGGGAAAAGGCGGAGTAAAATACGCAGTCGTGGCAGTTGATTACTTCACCAAATGGGCCGAAGCTGAACCACTCGCTACCATAACGACCAAGAAAGTTCTTGACTTTGTCATCAAGAACATTGTTTGTCGATATGGCTTGCCCAGAAAGATCATTTCAGACAACAGAACCCAATTTGACAGCGACTTATTCACCGACTTCTGCGAAAGGCATGGAATTATTAAAAGCTTTTCTTCAGTTGCGCATCCCCAAGCAAACGGGCAGGTCGAAGCCGTGAATAAAAATCTTAAAGATACCCTGAAGAAGAGGCTTGAAGATGCTAAAGGAGCATGGCCGGAGCAGCTTCCTGAAGTCCTCTGGTCGTATAAAACATCTTACCGAACAGCGACAGGACATACCCCATTTTCCTTAGCTTACGGATATGAGGCTATGTTACCTATCGAGTTAGATCCCCCCTCACATCGACTTATAACATACGACCAAGACCAGAATAGCCAACTAATGATGGAGTCCCTAGACTCAATTGACGAGATACGAGAGAAGGCCCAGCTCCGAGTTGCTGTGTACCAGCAAAAAGTCGCCCGGTACTTTAACTCCAAAGTTAAAGAAAGGAAATTCAACGTCGGTGACTTGGTGCTACGACGAGTTTTCTTAAATACCCGCGACCCCACTGCTGGAGTACTCGGACCTAATTGGGAAGGACTTTACCAGATTGAAGAAGTCCTTCATCTGGGCACCTATAAACTTGCACGCCTGAACGGAGATCTCGTTCCACGATATTGGAATGGGGAACACCTGCGCAAGTATTATCAGTGAACAGTCCTTCTTAAAGGACTGGCTTGTATTAAATTTTACTTTTTACAAGTTTTGCAAAGAGAATTAGCCACATTGTATGGCTAATCGCTCGTATATGTAAGATTCTATTTTAGAATCACTCGTAAAGACATGTTTAGTCCATTTTTAATACGAGATTATAAGGGACTGTGCGCAGCCAGTCATTCTTGCCAACCTTTGTGAATTTATATTTACAAGTAATTGTTCATTACGTGTGTTGTTTTGCTGTATTACAAGTATTACTTTTTCACCCGAGCAGAAATGTTCGAATAGGTCATGGTCAAGGCAAGTGACCAAGGACCTAAAGCTCCTCGATCACTTGGGGGGCATATAAGGCACATCGATAGCAAAGCGTACCATGAGGTATGTAAACACATGAACAAAATGAGTGAAAGCATGCTAAGGTACTTAAAGTATTTTTCAAAATTTATATTTTGTTAAATCAAGCCAAAGTACTATGCTAAGTTCGGTCATGCGAACAGATGTTATAGTAGATGAAAATATTATAACATTATAAAGCAATCTTTTACACCGCAAGCATCACTGCTTGGATGTAACTGTTCAAATAAAAGGAAAAGTTTGATGCCCATGCAGCAAATTCAAAAAAGATATTGTCTTTACATCACGACCCGTGGGTCGTGTAATCAAAAGAAATAAAAAATAATAATAAAAGCTCAAGAGGCATTCGGAGCAGGAGGGTCTTTATCAGCGTTCTAGTTGGTCGCATCCTCGGTGAATCCTTCTTCCTCTGTGCCAGCAATGCTTGGAGAAGCAGGGATCCTTGCTCTTGCCTCCTCTTCAGCCAGTTGAGCAGTGCAGCGAGCTAGCTCAACAGTCCTAACATCTTCTGAAAGATAGCCGAAGTTGGCGCCCTGATTGTTTTTCCAGAAGTTGTAAAAACACCGGAGCGTCGCGTTCTTATACCTTTCCAGATTCTTAGAGTTGTCAAGCTTCAGCTGCTCCACTTGGCTCTCAAGGGTGGCGATGGCCTCATTCTTGGACTTGAGCTCCTCGCCCAGTCTCTTGCATTCTCGAAATTGGACTCGGCTGGACTCCTGATACTCCTCCCTCTGCTTCCTTATAGCTGCCTTCGAAGCTTCAGCCTCCGATAGCTTTGTCACCGCGGCGTCCCTCTGCTGAACGATCGCCTCCAACTCCTTTGCATGCCTGGCCTCTGCAGCCGAAAGTTCCTCGGCTGCTTTCACCTGGTACCTCTCGATAGCCTTTGCCCGAGCCTGTTCGATGGTGGCTTGGGTGCGGGTACGGGCAGCAGTTGCAGACAACAAAGCCTGAGGACAGAAGATAAAGTTAGAACCTGTTGCAAAGAATAAAAGACTAAGGCCAAAGAGGTAAGAAGCACTTACGCTGGCTATTTCATTTAGGGTCCTGTTCAGAATCTGGTCGACCACCATGGTCTCTGCCTCAGCCATCACATCCTTGCAATGGTCGTACTTCACGATGTGTGCAAGGCGGTCCTTGGCCGCTCGCAGAGCGCGGTTCGAGAGTTTAGCCCCAAGGGCTTCGTCCCGCTGAGTCTGTTCCTTGGCAGCCGCAGGTTGAGGGGTTGTCGTCGCAGGCGGAGTTTCCTTTTCGGCAGGAGCCGAAGGCTGAGCAGAAGTTTTCCCCATTGGCACGTCCTTGGAAGAATCTTCTGTTTGACCCTTCTTGGCAGGTCCCTGGCTTGTTTCGCCGTGGTGTTTCCTAGACTACTTCCGCCGAACCAGAGGAACTTCTACTTCCTCCTCAGCTTGGTATAAGTCGAAAACGTTGGGAGTGGCCATATCTGCATACAAGTAAACACAAGCAAATCATAAGATAAATGCAGATAAAAACTCTCGATAAAACAGAAAAGAGGTCACAAAGTTAATACCCGAGCTACAACTACCGGTCGCTACACTATTGACTCTACTAGTCATACACTCATTATCTGGCATGAAGAAGTCTGGCCCTAGATTTGGAGTATATGTAAACTTTCCCTCCCCGTCAAACAAGTGACAGGGAATTGGCAAGCTATTTAAAAGCAAAATTATTGTACCATTTTCATCGGAGGATTCCCCCAAGTCCACAATCAGCTCTTTGGCCTTTTGTTTCCCCTTGCCTTGGGGAGCAGAAGGCCCTTCTGCAGAAGGATTTCCCGTGGGTTCCCTGCTTGTAACCCCCGTCGGCCTCCTTCGTGGAGGAGACGCAGGAGGTTGCTGCTCGGGAACCCCCTCGGCAGTGGCATCGGCTACCACGGGTCCTCTTGTTTCATGGCGAGGAGCCAGGAGGCCAGCTAGCCTCAGATTATCATCAGTGACAGGACGATCTGTGACCCATGGGGGTCAATACGAGACCATGTCTAGTCTTCCTCCTAGGGAAAAAGACAATCGTCAGATTGTGAATGATGCCACCATGGTGGCCTACAACCTGATCAGCAAGGGCCAGACGCTAGCTCTCAGGACCCGAGCTCCTCTTCCCGTCATCCCCAAGCTCCCCCCTCTCCAAGAGACCTTGCCAGCCAATGAGGAAGTCGAGGAAGAAGACGTGACACTGCTGGTTCATAAAAGGCGTGCTCGTGGAGTTAATCAGGAGGCCAATCTAGAGCGAGTTGCATCAGGGGAAGCCCCTACGGCCAAGGCAACTCATAACCCTACAGAGGGTTAGATTGGGTTGCTACCAGTCATAGGATAATTCGATACGACCCTAACCAGATCGCTAGTTGTCACCCCAATGACCCGGACCTAAATACAACCCTCCTCTAGTGCGTGGACCATTTGGTGGTACACTATAACCATAACTACCCAAGAGGTACCATCGTAATTGACAACACCCTCAATTTTGGGTCTACCATTTTTTAGGAGTATGGAACAAACCGTAGGTCCTGGCCTTCCCTACGTTAGGGTACATATGCCCCTTGTTTTATGCAGTTTGTAGATGAGTCCAGCTCCAAGGAAGGATTTGAACCCCTTAGATTCTCCCCCACATCCGTCAATCAAAGAGTTAGAGGTTGTGCTTGGCCCGACCAATAACCCCGAGCTGATCGTAGTTGATTCCTCCCTTAGCCTAGAGGGTAGGGTTCTTGCCCTTTATCTTTTGTTTATAATACTATGAATAAATACTTCTTTAAACTAAATCTGTTGTTCGCTCTTTTTTCAGGTGAAGAGATGGAGCTGTCGGAAGCCTTGGATTTGACGAGTGCTTTTAAGGCTTGTGGGACTGGAGCTGGTCACATGCTGACAAATAAAACAACTTCGAGGACTGGGGGTACCACCGAGTCCCCTGCCAAAGACAAAAGTGCCAGCTCCACCCAGGAACAGCCGCAACTAAAACTTCCCACTGCTTCGGTAACAGCAGTCACGGTTCAACAAGCTCCTTCTCCTCCTCCTCAACACGTACCTCCCTCAAATCCTCAAGTGATCCAAGGTGAGGCTCCCACTATTCAGATCCGAGTCAAGCCACTCGATCTGTACAAGATCCCTGAGGATTTTTGGGGTATTGTGTATGAGACGGCAAGCCACATGGTCAGCCACACCTACAGAGGCAACGCCAGATATTTAAGGGCTATGAAGGAATGCACTCCTGAGGACATCCTTGAATCTTCCATGGGGATGAACCTCACTGTGAGTCCTTCTCACTCTCCTAAATTTTTATTTCTCTTTAGTTTTTTATATAAACTATTCTTGACTTGATTCATTCTTTTGCACTCTATCCTGGCTCAATTTCGAGGAATTTCTCGAGTTAAAGCCAGGGACGAGGTGCTCTGAACTTCCCTGAGCGCTGCTCAAGAGGGTGAACAGACCACCAAAGCTGCCCTGGTTTCCTCCAAGGAGAGTGAGCAATCTGCAAAACCTGCCCTATCTACCTCCCACGATCAGGTCATGGAGGTGAGCCATCACGTGGACCAGCTTTAGGCCGAAAATGAAGAACTCAAGATGAAGTTGATCGAGGTTGAGGCTGAGGCCAAGGCCAAGGAGGCAGGTACAGAGTCATCAACTCAAATGGAGGAGATGTTTTACCGTTGCTAGGCTTTTAACTAGGATGGGAACTTCTCTTTTATGCAGCCTGAGTTATGGACCCATATCTAGCTGGTTCCAGATTTGGTTCTCACAGGAACCATCGAAGACCGTCAATGCCTTTGGAGCTGTTGAGGGAGATGGTGAGGAGGTGACTTCTTGGATCGAGCTGACGGACCTCGGTGACTTATTACATTCAATTTTTATTTTCAAGCTTTTGTAATCAAGTCCATTGGGAACAAAATAATTTTCTTCGGGCTTAGGAGGAGGTTTTTTTTTCTCCTAACTGACAATAAATTTTTGAATATTCATCTAACTTATGATCTATTTGGATTCCCTTTAGTCTATTATTTTCTCATGCTTATGAATCCTTAGATTCTTGTACATTTGAAATCTTGGGGGTTGATTTTAGATCTAGATAGATTTTATCATTATCTTAGTTGTATCCTAAGATTTTGCTCGCTTATTTGTGCCATACATGTTAAGAATCATGCCTCAGACCTGGTTGTATGCAGGGATTTTTAATTTGCTTAATAGAATTTTACTAGTTAGGAATCAGGCCTCAGACCTAGTTACATCGGGTTTTAGTGATTTCCCAAACTTAGTTCACGTTTGGCTTTTTTTTTTTTTGACAATTCTAGCTGTTGAATAATCAATTTCTCAAAATTCTATGTTTTCAATCCTTATCTGAATAAGTTGAACTCTCTTAAAAACACTCCTTGGTTATGTGCCCCCCGCCCCCCCCCCCCCCCCAAACAACCTGAACGTATAAACGTTCTAGGTTTATTTTACAAAGCGAGCTTGTGATAACAAAACAGTAAAATTGGTTATTAAATAATCCAAACTTTTATTAAACTGAAATGACTTTTATAAATAAATCGTACATTGATGATAACTCTGAAACAAAAATATTGATAATACTTTTTTAAGTGTAGGACATTCTAGGTCCGTGGGACTATTTCCCAACTTAGTCGTGCTAGCTTGAAAGTTCCTTCGTGTAGGACCTCTATGATCTGATATGGTGCTTTCAAGTTCGCCCCTAACGCACCGTCCTTGGGATCTTTATTTTCCAAAAAGACCCTACAAAGAACCAGATTGCCTAATCCGAGTCTAGGTCCCTTAACCTTTGAATTGAAATAAAGAGTGATCTTCAGCTGATAATGGGCGAGCTGTAATTGTGATGCCTCTCATTTTTCTTCAATCAGATTGTGGGATGCACTAAGTAGCTCGTGGTTATGATCTTGATCAAATTTATTTTGTCTGTGAGTCATTATCAATGCCTCAATTGGGAGCATAGCCACGCTTCCAAAGGTTATAGAAAAATGGGTATGCCTCATGGAGGTTCTATGTCATGTCCTGTACGCCTAGAGTACTTGTTGGAGTTGTTCGGGCGACAATCCCTTGGCTTCATCTAGTATTTTCTTCAAGCTTTCTTTCAGGATCTTATTTACAACCTCGAACTGTCCATTGGCTGGTGGGTACACTACCGATGAGAAACTCTTGGTTATGCCATATTTTTCACAAAATTCTGTGAAGAGATCACTATCGAACTAAGTTTCATTGTCTAACACGATCTTTTTAAGGAGTCCAAATCGACATATGATATTCTTCACAAAAAACTCCAGGACTCTCTACGAGGTGAAGGTTGCCACAGGTTCAACCTCTACCCACTTCGTGAAATAATCGATTGCAACTACTGCATAACGAACTCCTCCTTTTCCTATTGGCAGGGAACCAATTAAGTCAATTCCCCATGTCGCAAATGGCCAAGGGGATGAGATCATAGTTTGCTCGACTGGAGGAGCTCGGGAAACTATGGCAAAGCACTGACATTTGTCACACTTTTGCACATACGAGATCGATTCTTTTGTTAAAGTGGGCCAAAAATATCCCTGTCTCAATACCTTTAGAGATAGGTTTTCTCCCCCAGCATGGTCTCAACATATGCCTTTGTATATTTCTTGCAAAATAGCTTATGCTTCCTCGGGCAGAACACATCGCAGGAGGGGCAACGGATGCCCTCATCGATATAGGATCCCCTCAATCATAACATATTGTGGAGTATGATACAGCAGCTTTCTCGCGTCCTTCCTATCATCAGGTTGCCTCCCGGTTGTGAGGTATTCCACTAGTGGAGTCATCCAGGTCAGTTTTATGTCAATCATTTCGACCTCAACCATTTCTGCTGTTATACTTGGGCTTTCCAAGAATTCCATTGGAACTACATTAAATTTATCTGCCTCTTTGGTGGTAGCAAGTCGAGCTAGAGCATCATCGTTGGAATTCTGCTCATGGGGTACTTGCTCAACGGAGCTAAACTCGAACTGAGACAGCTCGCCCTTTACCTTAGCCATGTAGGCTGCCATCTTGATGTGTCAAGCTTTGTATTCTCTCAATATCTGATCGACCATGAGCTAAGAATCACTATAACTTTGGATGGCTTTTGCCTTCAGCTCTTTCGCAACCCTTAGCACTGCCAGTAAGGCCTCATACTCCACTTTGTTGTTGGATGCTTCAAACCCGAACCTGAGAGTTGTATGGAACCGACGTCCTTCAGGTGAGATTGAGATTATCCCAGCTTGCTATCTAGTTCCGTTAGATGATCCATCAACAAAGATTGTTCACAATTCTTGCATTGGCTCCCTTATAAGCTCGTCCTAAAAACATGTGCACTCGGCAACAAAATTAGCAAGGGCTTGGCTCTTGATTGCAGTTCGTGGCATGTATAATATTTCAAACGAGCTAAGTTCAATAGCCCATTTTAATAGAAGCCCCGACGTTTCAGGGTTTTGCAAAAATTGCCTTAAAGGTTGGTCGGCTAAGACGTGAATAGAATGGGACTGGAATTATGGCCTGGGCTTCCTTGAAGCAAAAATAAGACAGAACACAAGCTTTTCTCTCAACGGGTATCGTGATTCAGCTCCGAGAAGCCTCTTACTAACATAATATATGGGTTTCCATGCCTAGTTTTCTTCTCGAACTAACACATAACAGACTGCATTTTCTTTCTCGACCAGGTAAAGAAACAGACATTCTCCAAACGTCGGTTTTGATAGTACGGGGGGTTCAACTAGGTGTGTTTTCAGGTCGCAAAATGCCTGTTCGCATTCTTCGGTCCATTCAAATTTCTTATTTCCCCTGAGCAAGTTGTAGAATGGTAGACACTTTTCAATGGATTTTGAAACAAAGCAGTTTAAGGCCGCCACCTTTCCAGTTAGGCTTTGTACTTCCTTACGCGACCTAGGTGAAGGCATTTCCAACAACGACCTAATTTTTTCCGGATTCACCTCTATCCCCCTTGTGTTGACTATAAACCCCAAAAACTTTACCGACGTGACTCTGAAGTGCACTTCTGAGGATTTAGCTTCATGTCCTACTTTCTCAATATGCTAAAACATTCTTCCAAGTCAGATACATTGTTATTGGCAGTATTTGATTTGACAAGCATATCATCGACATACACCTACATTTTTCTCCCGATCTAGTTAGTGAACATTTTGTTGACCAACCGTTGGTATGTAGCTTCGGCATTTTTTAGCCCAAATCACATGACTTTTTAGCAATATACGTTATGCTCAATCATGAAACTGGTATGCTCTTGGTCTGTAGGGTTCATCGCGATCTGGTTATATGCTGAGTACACGTCCATGAAAGATATGAGCTCATGACCGACCGTGGTGTCGACCAACTGATCAATTCTTGGTAGTGGGAAACAATCCTTGGGACACGCCTTGTTGAGCTTAGAGAAATTGATACAAGTTCTCCACCTCTTGTTTTGCTTCCTTGATAAACCCGCATTTAAGTAGGCGAGCTACTTCTTCTTCTAATGCTTCAGATCGTACTGTCCCCAAATGCCTTCGTTTTTGGGACTTTGTAGGCACATTCTTGTCCAATTTTAAAGTATGCATTATTATACTCGAACTGATTCCCACTGTATCCTCGTGCGACCAGGCGAAAGTTTCCAAGTTCTTCCTTAGAAACTCGACCAACTCCTTCTTCCTTTTGACTACAAGATTTTTTCCAATTTTGACAACTCTTGAAGGTTCTTCCGAGTCGATGTTTATTTCCTTGAGCTCTTCTACTACTTTAAGCTCAGACTTATCTTCGTCTACCCACAGATCAATGCCGTCCCGTTGGGCGACCTCATCGTTTCCTTCTTGAGCTTCTTCCGTCCAACGGGTAACTTCCATTTCTCGAGACTCCTCATTTCCTTCGCCTATATGCATCGCCTACTGCCCGGGTTGTGATTTTCCATTCATAGCAATGATGTAGAATTCTCTAGCAGCAAGCTGGTCTCCTCTTACTATGCATATTCCCAAGGTTGAGGGGATCTTCATTGCCAACTGTCAGATCGAAGTGATGGGTTCAAAAGCCATCATCGCATGTCATCCAAAAATCGTGTTATATGCGACTGGACAATCGATTATCACGAACTCAAGTATTTTACAGACAGTTCGTGATTCTTCTCCAAATGTAACCACCAGTCTGATCGTCCCTATGGTTGTCGTTCCTTCACCCGAAAACCCATACAGAGTCATTGAGATCGCCCTTAAATCAGTTACGGACAATCCTATATTTTCTAGGGTGGATCTAAAAAGCACATTTATGGAACTTCCATTATGCACTTGATCCTCTGTACCCTTCAGTTAGCTAGCTGCACAATTACCAGCAGCGGGTCATTATACAGGAATTGAACGTGGCTAACATCCTCTTCCCTGAAAATGATTGGTTTTTTTTCCAACCACTGCTCCGAGGACAAACTCCACATCGTTATGAGTTTTCAACTCATTGATATACCTCTTTTGGGCCCCACTGCTCGTGCTCGCCAAATGAGGTCCTCCGGTAATAGTAGTTTTATCCCCTACTACCATCGAGGGAGGGTCGACTTGATTCATCTGAGCTCTAGGTTGACCTGTCGGGGCTTCCTGAGCTATCTGAGGATTTTTTCTGACAAGTTGATTGTGAGCTACCCAATTTCAGGCGTACTGGGCTAATGGACCAGCCCGAATGAGAGTCTCAATCTCATCCTTCAGCTGTCAACAGTCATCGGTGTTATGACTGATGTTATTGTGGAATCGGCTAAACTTTGAGGGGTCTCTCTTCGCCCTATGATGCCTTAAAGGCTTTGGCTTCTTCCACAGGAGGCGATTAGAATTTTCCAGGAAGATATGTTCCCGGGTGTCCGTTAGGTTTGTGTAGGTTGCATAAAATGGTTTGAATTTCTTTGCATACTTGTTCTTCTTCAATTCGTTGTGGTCGCCCTCACCATTCCCCTTCCTCTTGCTGTTTCCCACATGGTTAGTCTGGGTAACAGGTTAAGCGTAACTGCAATATCTGCCAATGCTCCAGCGGTTGGATAGGGGTCTTGCTGGTTCCTGCAACAGCAGATCACGCCTCTTCTAGGTTTATCCACTCCTGGGCTCAGGCCAAAAATTCATCTACACTTTTAATTCCTTTTTGTTGAAGTTCTTGCCACAGGTCGCCTCCCACCAGGATTCTTGTCCTCATTGCCATAAGCTTGGAGGTATCATCAGCATCCCTAGCTCGTGCTACTACATTGGCGAATCTGCTTAGGTATGCCTTCAGTGATTCACCAGGTTGTTGTTTTACGTTGGCCAATGAGTAGGCCTCTACACGAGCTGCCTATGATGCTCGGAATTCTCTCTTAAACTCGGAAGAAAATTTCTTCCAACAGCTTATCGAATGCTTCTTGTATTGTTTAAACAATTGTCTAGCAAGTCCGACCAGAGTCGCGGGAACTGGATACACCCTAGGTGATCAGATGGATTTGTATTTCCATCAATTGTTGGAATATTTAGCATCCTAAAGCAAACATGATACATAGCTGCAGAAATATTTGGAGCGAAAGGTTTGAGCTCTTCATCTGAGTTACAATCATCCATCCCCTTTCAAGATAGGAGCCTCTTCACCTGTTCCTCCATTAAGGCCAGTCGCTCAAGGGTTAGCTCCTTGGTCTCTAGGTTAGCTGGGGGCTGTTCAACAAATCTCATCATATTTTATGCGTTTGATGGGTTGTTGTCCCTCTAAGTCCGATTTTGGTTAGGTGGGACATTCCCATTGTCGCATACAATAGACCGACCTCCCTCATGTCGAGTATAACTAACATCCTCGTTCTGAGTTGTATACCTTCTTTTTGAGTTCAAATGATCGCATTGATCGAGCTGTGGATCATACCGCAGACTTTGCGTTGAGCTCAGATGATTCCTCAGGTCGCTTTCAGACCTGCCTCCACGCTCACTCCCCGACCAGTAACTTCCATTTGCAAAACTTATAGCCCGTAGTTAAGATCGAGGACCTGGATTCTGAACACGTACCCATGGGGCGTAAGTATCTACATACGAGGGAGGATTTCTCATACTGTTCCCACAAGTTGAAGCATCTCATTGTGGTCGAGGTGGCGAAGGATGTCTAACCGGTGTTGGCGGATGCCTTGTTAGAGAGACTATTCTCGTTCCATCAAGACGAACTAAATTAGCCTGCCTTGGCTCTACTCCATTGTCCCGAATTATCTATGCCTAGGGTTCTGATAGTGGTATAGGAGGATTCGCTGGAGCATTTTCCCTCCGTGAACTTGTCTCAACCCTTCTTGGTGGGTTGTTGTGGGCACTCCTGGGAATCTGCAAAGAAGGCACTGTGCTGGGGGTCGCAGTCCTAACTGACCAACTCACATCTTGGTGATGACCCCTGTGAAAACTAGTGGGCTGAGCACTCCAGTGGTTTCGCTCTTAAGGCACAGAGTTCGGAGTGGCAGTTCTAACCAAATGACTAGGTTTAGACTGATTATTCCTGTGGGATGTATGAGAGCCACTTTGCCTCTTTCTGACATTAATATCGGTTGCAAGAGGGGGTAACCGAGCAAAGACCTCCACAATTTTTTGGTTTTCCCTAGCAAGATGGCTTCTTAATTGAGCGTTTCCATCTCAACAACAGTCAAATATCCAGGATTAGGATTTGGCCGGAGTGATAATGAACACCCAGTGTCGTCCTAACCAACCTGTTGCATTCCAAGACACTATTGAACATCTGGGCCCCTATCAGCGGGAACAGCGGTATGATGGGCCCCCTATCCACCAGGCTGTTCCATCTCATTTTCATGCATCGATTGAGTGAGCACCATGATGAATGTTGACTGAAAATTGCAAAGCTCTAATTTCCTCTCAACGAAAGCACCAAATTGTTGACGTGGTTTTTCACCAACAGCAGATTAAGAAATCAAATAGGTATATTAGAGAAAAATTATAAACCGTAATGAAGTAATAAAAGAACCCACTCGATCACACACAAATTTTACGTGGTTCAGTGGTTAAAATTCACCGAGTCCGTGAGTCAATGTTATTGCTTTTCTCTCTCAATTTCTGCAGAGTTTTAGTAATACAAAAATGGTTGTCCCTTCCCCTGTCCATTATCCCTAGTATTTATAGGTGAATTTCCTGGTCAGGTTTGGGTAACCGTGTGAAAAAATAAGGTATATATTTAATAGAGATTATTCCCATTTTTATTGGGATATGATTTGATAACAGAATAGAATATACTCCTGCTATCTCGGATAATAAATGATAGATATGTAATACAACCTGGGCATTAATGAGCGTATAAGGAGCCTCTGAGTCTCTTGAGATCCTTCAGTATGCATTCTGTCCAGGTTTCCTCGAGCTAAATATCTCACCTGAGCTCGTGTTCAAAGACTATCTGAACCCTAGCTCGTAGTAAGCTCAGAGCGCCAAAAGTTGGATCTGGTCATTGTATGTCTTGAACTCAATTGTTATCCTGAGAGGTAGTCTGATAATAACCTGTTGTATCGTGCTGTCGGGCCCCAACTCGAGCTGTTCACATCACTGTTAGCTAGATATATTCTACTTGGCTATTTTTCCACATATTCATCTACTAGGTGTACACGAGCTGAGTAATTGAACTCGTGCTAATTTTAGGGTACAACAAATTAGAATTATCAAAGTTGACCAGGTCAATTTTGGATAGTTTCACATAGTTATACAATTTAGAGAAGAAAAGGGATTTTAGGGCAGATTTATTAATTAAGACAAATTGGTGTCTAAATTAATAAATAAATTTAAATCAATGTTCAAATTATAAATAATTAATTTGATAAAGGATTTAGATAATTATTTAATTAATTAATCAATAGAAAATAATACTGGCCTTGGTTTTAAGTCCATCAAGCTTATAATTAAATGGAAAATTTCACAGGCCTAAAGCCCATGATAATTTCGACCTAATTGCTAATATTATCTACTATTTTATTGATTTTTTTTAAAATAAATGACCTATTGAACATATAAAAGGAATGCTAAGTGAATGTTGAAATCACATGTTTTAGATGATCAGAATATCTAGTTTTGATGCTCTAGGTTTTTAGATTCTCTCTACAGCATAAGTCCTTTTTTAAGCCTTAATATTATCTTCTCTTCTTCTTCTCTTTGTATCTATCTCATGTGTTGAGAATTGCCCACTCTCATCTAGGTGATTTTGAGGATACTTTGGAAGACTATGAAGAAGTTTGAAGATCGGTTCAGTCTCTTGGTGATACCCTGTGACAAAAATGATACAAGGGTTAGAGAAACTGGAGGAAGGACTTAGACATTCTACTGTGTATAATGTAAGTGTTCTTATCGTTATCTTTGTTTAATTTCAATTATAGAAACATGTTCTAGGTTTTTTTATAATAATTTGTTATATATAAGATTTACATGAAAATAAACAAGATCATGTATAAGTTTTCCCAACGAGTGTTGCTTCTTGAACCACTCATAAAATAGCTCCCATCTGTTCTCAATTTCTGGTTGTCCTAGAACTTGTACCACAATAGGTGGCACAACCAATACAGCGTTCCCTGGTGGAACATGTTGTCTCGGTAGTCAGATCTCATCTTCCTATTTCTGTAACCTTGCTTACATTTCAGTGAACATATGCTCCCAGTTCTAAGGGGATAATGGAGGGTTCTGGCCCTGGTTATCATCTCTGGCCTCGATCTCATCGCCGACTAGTCGATTTGATCGCTTTTGAGGCATAACTCTCCAAGTATATCTATAATCAATGACTCAACTTATCACAAAATGATAATAGTGCCCAGCACTATCCCACGGTCCAAAACTGAATAAATAAGCATTCACATTCAACAATAGTGTTAATAAGCATGTTCTTAATATTCACAAACAACAGTAGTTCTAATAAGCACATCCTTAACATTCACATAGCAGTCAAGGGCCAGGCCCCATCAGTATATGTCATGCTTCCTATTCTAGCATGTATAAAAGGCATATAATCCACTTATGTAGTAAATCACATACGTAACACATTAGTTACCAAATTGTGAGTCAAGCTTATCTTTAGCAGTGAGACTACAAACTCAGCCTATCTTCAGGACTCATTAAACCTTGGCAGCTCTGATACCAAGTTGTAACGCCCTACTAATCCAAGACCATTACATTGTGTGTTTAAAATAATGCTTAACTCGTTAAGCGAGTAATTTGGAATTTAAACGTGTATTTAAAGATAAATAACAGTTTAGGTATTAAAATTTTTGGTCGAAGGAGTTAAACTTTTCCTTAACGAGTTTAAATTTGTACAGGGATCCCAAAAGGGTTATAAACAAAATACATTATTTTTAGAGTTACAAAAATAGCTGACCTAAGTGGCAAAAGCTAACTCTAATCCTAGTCCCTTGAAAGTAATCCATTATTTGGAGGTCGAGCAAACTAAGTATGTATGCCCCACCTCCAGAGCTCTCCAAATCATTGTTGGTTCAGCTTAGCTTTGTCGCTACCTGCACCATAACGCACATGTGAGCCAAGGCCTAGCAAGAAAACAAATTTAACAAAAACATATATTCAATAACATGTAAATCTTAATTAACATGCTTCACATTTATAAACTAACTCATTTACATGGCACGTGCCAAAAGAGTGCATACCGCACCCCTATAGTGGCTCAACCATCATGACTTACACTACACGTGATTATTGTTGAATCTGGCCACTGCCGATCATTCAAAAATATGTTCAAAACAGATGCATTAAATACATTTACAGATAAACACAAAATATTTCAATCATATATAGCACACAGTCATAACAGTTTTCACATGATGAGATCAATGCCCTAAGCATGGTGCAAGTATCCATTTTCTTACCTTGATTCTTGTGCAAGTAGTCATACGATCCTGAGCACAATCCTTTTTCCTTGAGCCTTGCAGTAATCCTAGTTACAACATAAATAATACCATCATTAAGCACTAATCTGGTACATAGATTCCATGTCTATTCACAACCTATATGGACCTCCACTTCCACCAATCCGGGTGATGGAACTGTCCCCCGAGCCCCCAAGCTTTTCCCAAAACCTGAAAATAATTCCACCCCCTAGTGTAAGAGCGCCAAGAAACATAGAGACACCCATAAAGTTCCATTGCTTAGCACAGGGGCGCTACAATGCGAACCCAAAATTCTGGGTTTCTTTCCCTGCGATTTCTGAAACACAATTTTGCCCAAAACTAACCTATAACCCTTAAAATCCAACCACAAACACAGAAAAAATAGATTTTAACCCTCAAGATATCTAGTAAATACTTTATACATCATTAATAGATTACCAAAACATTAGTTACACCCTAAAATCCTAACTTTGAATATATAGAGTTCAAAACTCATTCTTGCCCCCAGATAGAGAATTAACCTTCAATACATGGCAGCTGAGAGTGATAGAGATCACATAGCAAGTTCTAATCCCATACCCAATGAAAACCTACTCTTTAACATAGCTTAATAACCTTAAATCCGAACATTATATCAAATTCCAATTTTCCTCAAGAACTTCTAAAAAATTTAGTGAAAATTAGCTTACCTCTGTGATGGACAAAAACCCTAGCTTGATTGAGGTTGCTAATAGCTGGTAATCCCCCCTTCAATGCTCCAAATCCCTCAAGAATTCTCTAAGAAAACACTTGGTTTAATTATTTGCTCTATGTCCTCAAAACCCCTCAAAGAAGGAAACCAAGAGAGACAATGAGAGGAATGAACGTGAATGAGCCAAGAGCTCAGCACTTGGTCCTTAGCTTGTCTATACTAATGGTCAAATGACCATTTTTCCCCTAGCTTTGACTTACCATCAAAGCAAAGCCAAGGGCATTCTGGTCATTTTGCCTAAATCCTCACTAATCCTTAATTTTAACAATTAACTCAAAATTTAATCCATTAATCCAAATATATCTCCCAATTAATTCCAACACCAATAAATCCCGGTACTTTTCCCAAATTATGAAAATACTCCTAGGCTAATCCCAAGCCGAGTGTTTTTCCCGATTGTAACTTTTTCGCTCATTTGCTCAAAAAGATCGACTCATGGCGAATATATCAAATATATTCACATAATAATGTGGTCTCAAACACATAGCCTACAAAATTACAATTATACCCTTAATGGGTAAAAACTACGAAAATATCCCTTTTTAACAAAAGTGGGCCTTTAAGCACATTTAATACAACTAAACATGCATAAGCAATCATATCATATTATAGCTCACATAATTCACATAATCACATATATTTAAATAGATTCACATAATCCACAAATAATTCCAATTATGCCCTCCCAACACACTAACCATGGTACTAAACCTAATTAGGAGATTCATGACGTTACAACTATCCCATCCTAATACAAATTTTGTCCTCGAAATTTACCTAAGCAGCTCGGGTACCGATCCTGCATATCCACTCATGCTCCCAAGTCGCTTCCTTTAGCTCCCGCATATCCCTCCTCCCCACCTTCTGCTGCATCCTTGATTTTATTCAAGTTAATACCAACAAATGGTACCAGAGCGGTCTACATATATGTATACATTAAATGCTATGTGAGTTTCTTGTATTTTTTCTATGTATGTTGATATGTATATTGAATGGATGGTTTTTTTTTATGTATGGTTGAATGATGAATCATTAATTATATGGCACTACTGGGTTAAGAATTTTTTTAAAAAAATTTCTTCGATCTTGTGTTAGCCATATGGGGTACAGGAATATTTGTAATTTTATTTTTGAAATGATGTTGTAAATATATGGTCACAAGAGGAAAGAAAGAAAAAAGGACTCGAGCCACCAACTCGAGCTCCATGGCCTCTCGCCCCAGCCCCCTGTGAACACACCTTCGTTCGTGCGCCTCGGCCTGCTAGGCCCTAGATCCCCTGCCCTTGCATGTGTGGGACTCCCTCTGCCAGGCCTGAGCATCCTTGCCATTACGCGCATGCACCCCACATGTTGCGTCCTTGCACACCCAACCGCATCCGCGCCCATGAGAACCCAGGGACACCCGTGCCTAGTCGCACCTATCCCAAGCCTTAGTGTCGGTTGGCACTAACTTCAGCACCAAGTTAGGTGTTTAATCAAATCCCAGATTTTTTGCATTAATCTTTTATTTAGTTGTTTTTTTTAACTTAGTTGAATTTGAACAATTAATTATCTCATTTTTTTGTAAAAATAATGAAAACATATTTTAGTTGGTTAAGATCTTATCTTAAGTTTAAATAATTATTTAAATTTGATTCTTTTTATTTTTTTGAATTAAACTAAATTAAAAAGAGAATAAAAAGGGGAAATATTTAATTAAAATTGATTTTTTAATTAAATAACCCCCTGTGCACACGCCTGCGTCTGTGCCCCTCCGGTTGCCAAGCCCAAGCGATTCTGCCCTTGCATCCGTGCGCCTCTGTTTGCTAGGCTCGAGCAAACCTGCACTTGCTTTCGTGCTCCTTGCTTGCTGCACCCTTGTGCACCCATGCGCACCCGTGCCTAGCCGGACCTGTCCTGAGTCCATAGTGCCGATTAGCACTAGCTCAGCACCAAGTTAGGTGCTTAGTCAAATCCCAGATTTTTGGTATTACTCTTTTATTTAGTTGACATTTTTTTAAATTAGTTGAATTTGAAAAATTAATTATCTCAGTTTTAATAAAAAAAAAATGAAAATATCTTTTAGTTGGTTAAGATCTTATCTTAAGTTTAAATAATTATTTGAATTTGATTCTTTTTATTTTTTTTTAATTAAACTAAATTAAAAAGAGAATAAAAAGGGGAAATATTTAATTAAAACTCATTTTTAATTAAATAACCCCTTGTGCAAATGCCTGCATTTGTGCACCTCTGCCTGCCAGGCCCAAGTGCCTTGCCTTGCGTCTGTTTGCCTCCGTTTGCCTCCGTCTGCTAGGCCCGAGCTCCCCTACCCTTGTGCCCGTGCACCCTGCTTGCTGCGCCCTTACGCACCCAGGCACAGCCATGCCTAGCCGCACTTGTCCCGAGCCCCTAGTGTTGATTGGCACTAACTTAAGTACCAACTTAGGTGCTCAATCAAATCCCAGATATTTTGCATTAATCTTTTTTTTAGTTGATTTTTTAAAAATGAGTTGAATTTGAAAAATTAATAATCTCATTTGATTTTTCTTAAAAAAATAAAATATCATTTAGTTGGTTAAGATCTTATCTTAAGTTTAAATAATTATTTGAATTTGATTCTTTAAATTTTTTTTAAATTCAATTAAACTAAAAAGATAATAAAAAGGGAAATTATTTAATTAAACTTGATATTTAATTAAATAACCCTCTGTGAACACGCCTGCGTCCGTGCGCCACCACCTGTCAGGCCCGAGCACCCCAGCCCTTGCGCCCGTGCACCCCGACTGCTGCACCCTTGTGCACCCAGGCACACTCGTGCCTAGCTGCACCTGTCCCGAGCCCCTAATGTCGATTGGCACTAACTTCATCACCAAGTTCGGTGCTCAGTCAAATCCCAGATTTTTTGCATTAATCTTTTTTTTAGTTGATTTTTTTTAAATTGGTGGAATTTGAAAAATTAATTATCTCATTTTATTTTTATTAAGAAAATAAAATATATCTTAGTTGGTTAAGATCTTATCTTAAGTTTAAATAATTATTTGAATTATTCTTTTATTTATTTAAATTAAACTAAATTAAAAAGATACTTAAAAGGGGTTATTTAATCAAAAATCAATTTTCATTAAATAAAATAATTAGAAACTAATATTTTTAATTAATTACATAGCCTAATGGATTCCTAAAGATTATGAAGATGGGTCTAAGAGATGGAGAAGCAGTTTAGAGTCTTGTAATCTAATGAAGCCCACTTTGTAATTTAAATTTATATTTTTCCAAGGGTTGTTAATTTAATATTATCCAATAGTAATCAGTTCATCATTTATTGTTTATTTATTTATTGCACTTATTTTATAATTGTTAATTATTGTTTGATTGATAACATGATCATGCATTAGTCTATTATATGTCATACATGAAACCCCACACAGTTTTAATTAATCACTCATCTTTTTTAAAGAAACATGATTATCTAGGTTTGCCTTGTCTTTTAATGTGAATTATTTTGGTGAAATCAATTGCATGTAAACTTCTAAGTCCTAAATTAGTTAAAACACGGTAAATCACACTATAATAAAGACAATAGTTATTATATGCATTTTAGGATAACCAACATTATTTAAAAAGTATTTTAGTAAAGTTTGATGAATGTAATGGATAATTATTTGGATCACTTTAATTATAGAAACAGATGCTATTATAATTGCATGATTTTTGTAATTAATTACATTCATAGGGTTATAAATGAACTGATAATTAATTTGAAATTAATTGATTAGTTTAATAAACACATATATTCTAAAATAGTAAGTGGGAGAAGGGTGACGTCTAAATGTGACCTATGGTCTCCATTATTAGTACAACACCATGAAATATGATTATGGCCTGGAGGTGGCTTTGTTTTCGTCCCCCTAAAGAAGGTTTCTGGTAATATTAATATCAAGGTTTACTTTTTGCGAAGATAGGAAAGAGCGATGGATTTTAGGTTTGACAGACCCTAAGGCAACGGTCTCTAAGTTAAGTCATAGATTCTGAAATAATGGGTTACACTTGCAAAGATATAATTAATCTTTCGTAATGGATCATTGTTTCTTGACCAAACAAGCGGTACATTATTTTTAAATGAGAAAAAATTAGTTATTTTGATCAGTTCGAGTGTGCTAAGTGGTTTAGGATAAACTACATGGCAAGGTAATATTTACTCCAAATAGTAAATAATGAAACCAGAAATACTCTTGAATCCCTTAAATCTGCATATGATAGTTGGGAGGTCATCCATGCCACTTATGGACACATATATGATAAGTGGTTTTATAGAATAAAATCCTATCGGCCAAGCGTGGAACAATTGCTAAAATAATGAAGAATAAGAAAGGTAAATGTGATTTAGTCATTCATATGACTAAGTGGAAAATGATTGTCAACTTGGAATTTATATTTAGGGTTCACTAACCATGTTTTTTCTTCTGTGTAGATAGTTGAGTCTTATGATTCAAGGAAGGTTACTGTAAACGTTCTTGAAGATGGAGATTAAGAATGAATATAGTTCAAAAAAGCATTAGGGACAATCCGTTTAGTTTAGTTTTATTTTATTGAAGGGAAACTTTAAATTTGTTTGGAATTTTTTTTAATTCCTATAGTATTTTAACATTTAAATATTTTTTTAGTAATAATATGCTTTTCTTAATTTTCTTTAAATAGACATGCAATTATAAACATTCGGACTATAGACGCTTTTGCCAAATGAACGATCACTAAATAACTGTGAGTTATTTAAAGTAGCTAAACCAAAAGGTAACAAAAGAAAAAAAGTTTGAAAAGATGATGACACATATCTATGGCTTCTAAGACTAGACTATATTAATCTAGACAGAATAAAATGGGTTAACAAAAGATGGACCATTGAGAGAACTAATTGTTAGAACTCTTCCGGTTTGAGAATCCTGTTTAGAAGGGAAAATGACCAAATGCCCTTTCTCAACGAAAGGCAAATGAGCCAGAGAACCATTATAGCTTGTACACAATGATGTGTGTGGTGAAATTAATGTACAAGCTAGAGGTAGTTATGAGTACTTCGTTGCTTTCATTGACAATTACTCAAGATATTGTTATACTTACCTAATGCTTAGGAAGTCAGTTGCCTTTGGCAAGTTTAAGAACTTCAAAGTAGAGGCTGAGAAATATTTAGGTAAAAGTCTTAAAACAGTTAAATCAAATCAAGGTGGTGAATATTTAGATTTGGAATTCAAATATATCATGTTGGAGCTTGGTATTCTATCACAACTCACAGCACCTGGAACGCCACAACAAAATGCTGTTTTAGAGAGAAGAAATATGAGCTTGTTGGACATGGTAAGGTTTATGTTAAGCTACTCATCTCTTCCTCTCTCATTATGGGGATATGTACTTCAAATGGAGACTTGCATTTTGAATGTAATCCCATCTAAGACTTACAAGACACCACTAGAGTTGTGGAATGGTAACAAACCTAGTTTGTGCCATTTCCGCATTTGGGGTTGTCCTGCTCATATTCTTAGACCTAAGTCAGGGAAACTTGACTCAAGGTCTGAAGTGTGTATTTTTGTGGTCTATGCTCTAAAGACACGAGGTGGTCTTTTCTATAGTCAAAATGACCAAAGGGTATTTGTTTCAACAAATTTGACCTTCCTTGAGCATGAATATATGACTAACTATAACCCTCGGAGCAACGTAGTTTTGGAGGAACTCACAGCTGATCGAATTCCATCACTATCATCATCATCATCGTTAAATGATAAACGAAAAACTAGAGGGACCACTATTCCTAAAAAGGAAGTCCCAGTGCAACGTCGTAGTGGGAGGATTGTGAAATAACCTGTTCGCTATGAATATGAGGCACACATCCTTGTTTCTGACATAGAAAAGGATGGCCCATTGACCTTTAAGGAGGCAATGGAAGATCCTACAAATAAAAAAATTGCAAGAAGCCATGAATCAAGTAATGGAATCAATGTATTCGAATTCTGTCTGGGAACTTGTATACCCACTTGAAGATATAAGGCCCATTGGGTGCAAACAGATCTTCAAGAAGAAAAGAGGTGCATATGGGAAAATAAAGACATTCAAAGTAAGGCTTGTAGCCCAAGGTTACACTCAGAGAGAGGGTGTAAATTATGGAGAGGTATTTTCTCCTGTTGCCATGCTAAAGTCCATACCCATCCTCTTATCCATAGATGCCGCCTATGATTATGAGATATGGCAGATGGATGTCTAGACAACTTTTTTTAATGGTTATCTTGATGAGAGTATCTATATGGTACAACGAGAAGGGTTTGTGAAGAAAGGGGAAGATCATAAGATGTGAAAGTTGCTAAAATCCATTTATGGATTGAAGTAAGCATCTAGATCATGGAACATTACCTTTGATGAAATAATTAAAACATATGGCTTCAAACACAATGTCGACGAAGCATGTGTATATAAATATATCAAAAGAAAATAGTCATTTTCTTAGTTCTTTACATGGATGGCATTCTTCTGACTGGAAACGATGTAGAGACACTGTCAAATGTGAATAAGTGGTTAGCAGAAAAGTTCCAAATGAAATATTTGGACGAAGCGAGCAATGTTCTAGGAATCCAAATCTTAAGGGATAGAAAGAACAAACTCTTGGCTCTTTCTCAAGCAAATTAAATATATAAAGAACTGGAAAGGTTCTCAACGGAGAATTCCAAGAAAGGTCAGTTACCGACCAAACATGGAATTACTCTTTCCAAAGGGCAATATCCAAAGACACCTCAGGAAGAAGAGGACATGAGAAAGTATCCCTATGCTTCAGCATTTGGGATTCTAACGTATGCTATGTTGTGTAATAGGCATAACATATGCTATGCATTGGGAATTGTAAGTCGTTAACAATCAAATCCTGGTTTGGAACACTGGATTGTAGTAAAGCACATTCTCAAGTATCTTCGAAGAATGAGAGATTATATACTTGTATATTCATGGGGTGAGTTAAACTCTACAGGACACTAATTCTAGTTTCCAATCAGACAAAGATAGTCATAAATCAACGTCTGGGTAAGTATTCACTCTTTGCGGAGGAGTTGTAGTCTGGAGAATTATCAAACAAACTTGTATTGCAGATTCAACCATGGAAGCCGAGTATATAGCGATTTGTGAAGCAGCTAAGGAAGCGGTTTGCCTCAGGAAGTTCTACACTAATCTGGAAGTTGCTCTAGTTTGACCAGCTCTAATTAGCTAACCAATAAATGGAGGACAAAACTACATTTATTTATTATATCAATTGACCAGAAGAGAAAACTCTGTAATATAATTCTATAATTACTTAGAGTGGAATTCCATATTTATAGGGGAGTAATAATGTAATTAATAAATAAGATTATTTAATTAAAGTGTTTAATTAATAATCCAGTATATTGGAGCTTTATATTATAGGTCCATGGTCCCTGAGTCGCCTCTGTCCTACATTGTTAATTGTAAAGATGTGTCAGGACAGATTAATGGAGAAAATGACTAAATTGTAATGGAATTAATTTTCCAGGGAAAAGTGATAATTATGTGCAATTAATTAATTAGTTTTTATTTGAAAATTTTTATATTAGTTAAAATAAATATTAATGAGTGTTTGGTTTAATATTTAAGAGAGTTAATAATTATCTTAGTATAAGATAGTTATTCAAATTGACATTTTTTAAGATAACTTAATTTTGAATTAATAGATATTTATTTTTAGAAATAAATATATTGTCTTAATATTAGTTAAACAAAAAAATGAGAAAAATTAGGGTGACTATAATAGTGGCTCACGCAACTCATTGTGTGACACAGTGAGTGGTGCCACTTTGTGTGTCACTGTCCCTTGGATTTGATTTTTGAATTTCAAATTTATTTGTTTATTTAATTATTATTTTGAATTTGATTCAAATAAATAATTAAAAATAAAAAGATAACTGATTAGTTAGAATTAATAAAATTATAGAAAAAATTGTTTTATTTTATCTTTATAAGCCTAAAAAAGCGATTATTTAAGGCAGTAGTTAACTGTTGTTATCAGACTATCTCAGAAAAAGAATCAATAGAATTTTCTAGGCTGAAAATACTAGAACATTCTACAAGCCTTCTTTCTTCTCCAAACTCTCTAGATCTCATGTGTTGAGAACTTCTAGAGAGCCTAAATAATCAACATGTGTATCCTACGTACCCACACACATTCTTGTGTGTTAGAGGAATGATTTGGAAGGCTAATTTGTAAGCATCGTTTGATAGGAAGATTGATTGATTATACTAAAAGACTCAAGGAATCTTGATCGGCTTTAAGAGATAATCTCCTTTTCCTTGTATGTGTTGGTTTGATGTATAGATATATGTATTGATCCTGGCTGGTATTAATGATTTTTAAAATACCCCCTCCCTAACTTCCGTTGTGTCCTTGATTTTATTCATATTAATACCAACACATGCCACCTCTGACCAAAGAAACAACTCCTCTGCCTTCTCCCCCACATGTGTTAGTATCAGATCCTATCTATAGTTCAGGTTCCTCTCTCGACCCGCTCCTCAAAGTTGCTAGCTCGACAACAAACAGGGTCGATAAGCTGGCTAACCATTAGGTCAGCAGCAATTTCCTTAAGTTCAATCAAGGTTGGTCGTCCAATAATTTCTTTATAGGTTGTTGGGCAATATACTGCAACAAAGTCAAACGTGTTCGTTATTTTTTGAGTCTCCTCCCCCACAGTAATTGTGAGCTCAATTATTCATATAGCGGCAAGTGCTTTTCTAGAGTTTCGTATATGGTGGTGGAATAAGAATTTAGAACTTGAACTGAAATTCTCATATTTTCTATTGTTGACTTGTATGAGATATTGATCAAGCTTCTGTTATGAACCAAAATCCATCTCTCTTATGTTGGCTAGCTAAATAGTCATCACCGAAGGATAATTATGAGGAAATTAGACGTGACTAGCATCCTCCTCGGTGAAGGTTACTCGTTGTTTATGTAATCTTTGTTGTTTAGGTGTCAGCTGTTTTAGAATATAAAAGGAATTGTTCTTGTTTTTCAACTCTTGGACATATCTTTTCTATGCTCCCTTACTTGTTCTTGCCATGTGAGGTTCACCTACAATTGTGGCAATATCAACTCCTTCGTCTGGAGGGGCAAAGCTGATTTGCATGGGCTATGGTATCGCGGGGAAGTTATGCTAATATTCTAGAACTGGTATTTTATTAGGAACATGATGTCTTTTCTAAGCAACTCGGTTCCAAGCATAATGGGCCAAGGGTCCAGCTCAGATTAATGTTTCAATCTAATCCTTCAACTGACAGCATTCATCAGTGGTATGCTCGATATTTTTGTTAAAATGACAGAATTTGGTCAAATCGCACTTTTCTCATTGATTCTTCACGAGTTTAGTTTTCTTCCATAGTATACGAGCTGAGTCGACTAGATAAATATTCTTCTGGGCATTTATTAGTTTGATATACATGGTGAATATTGAAACATACTTCTCTCAAGCCCTGTTCTTCTTGTTGCCAACCTGATTGCCCTCACCATTTCCTTTCCTCTTATTATTCCTGACCAAACTATTGTCAGTTTTTGTGAGCGCAAGTGTAGATACATTGGGTATAACTCCCACGTGTTGAATGACTATGTTGATGGCTGCTGCCATCATTGATTCTGCTTCCTCTAAATTTACCAAATTTTAAGCTCAGGATAAAAATTCATCCATATTTCTAAATCCCTTTTTCTGAAGCTCTTTCCAAAATTGACGCCCGTGAGTAATTCCAGCTCGGATTTCCATCTGCTTCATGCTGTCATCTACATATCTAGCCTGAGCCGCAACATTTATAAACCTATTCATAGAGTCTTTAAGAGTTTCCCTTGTCTCTTTCATGATATTAGCTAGTGAATCAACCTCTATGAGTCTTTTTTTCGCTGCCCAAAATTGTTTCTTGAAATCGGAGGAAACTTGACTCCAAGATGTGATGGAATGTCTTCAAAACTTATCAGACCACATTTTAGTAGTCGAGTCAAGGTAGCAGGAAATAGTACACACCTGAGATCGATGCCCACATAATGAGATCACATAAAGGTGTTAACATTTTCGATGTGGTTGGCATGGTTAGTAGTTCCATCGTAAATTGTCATATGGAGCATCTTATAGCAATGTGGATATGGAGTTGCAACAATGTGAGGAGTAAAAGGTTCAAGTTTGTCATCTGTGTCATCGTTATTTGGGGTGCGTTATACAGGTTATCCTCTGTAATCTACGATATTCATGTTCTCACGCACTTCAGTAGGGTCGTCCCTTAACTGAATGTATCTTTGTTTTCGATTTAAGTTAGATTGTCTCCTTTACTCGTTGAGATGTTCACGCCAATCAGACAGATTATTGTCACAATAACTGCGTTCTACGTTCAAGTAATGACGCAGGTTGGGCCCCTGCCACCTACTTGATTGAGCATTATAAATGCACTGTGATATACTTTCATGATCGTTATCTATTTTGAGATTGGTTGAATATAATGGTTAAGTTGTTTACTCAATGCGATTTTCACTTAAGTTGAAGTGAAAATATGATTTTTTGTTGTAGGTATTTATAATTGTCTTTTTATGGGTCTAAAGTGATACAAAGAAGTATCTAAGCCTAGCCTAAAATTTTAGAGTCATCTGTAGGTGTTTAAGGGTGATTTTGGGCACCCTAGGCAGTGGAGAGGTGACATGTCGCAAGCTATGTGGAGACATGTCACTGGAAGGTCAAAAAGCCTTATGCTAAAATACAAAATAGGCGACATGTCCCCTATGACGGGTGACATGTCTCTTGGAGCCTTCCGCTAAATTTTAAAATGACTCAAATTAAAGTGCTTAAGTGGTCTAATCCTTTTGGTTTTGTAACGACCCAAAAATACCAAGACAAAACATTGCGGAATATTAATGATTTTCATAAAATTTAGTGTCTAAAAAAACATATAAAAAACTTTTAAGAGAGAAGTGCGCGCACACTAAAAATATTTACAATCATCCTTTAAAGTTTGTAAGTGGACCTAAAGAGTTTGAAACTTAAAATAAAAAGTGTTTCAAATGATAGTTCTCCCCAAGGTCAGGCCACATGTACATCCTGCAAGGAGACTCCACTGCTCACTATCCCAATTTGTCCTTGCACTTACCTACACATGAAACAACTAGGCAAGCGATAATGCTTAGTAAGATCAATCTTACAACATAAAAGTAGAGAAGAAACTAAAAGGCCAATGACCAAGTCATTAGCCAAGAATCAGACAACTTACAAGAATTAGGGTTTCAGGTAAATATGAGCCCTAAATAAATAATTATAGAACGCCTAAGTGTCCTAAAAATATCAAAACTAACTCGGATACTAGAAACATAAATTGTTACAACCCTAAAGAAAACCAGTGCAGAGAACATATATAGAATAATATTATTAACCCTAGAAACCAACATGGAAGTTGCCAAAGATATCCCCAATAACATACATATAAATCAATAATGGTGACCTAAGTCTCATCACTAGTATCCCAGCCATAAATCCATCTCGAGGGTAACTAATGGGTTATCAAGGGCATTAATACTATTACAAGGGTAAGTGAAATCACATTGGCACATCGACCTTGGCCAAATGTCACGACCTTGAACCAGACGAATAATAAGCATTGCCACGGACTTGAATAAGGTCATATAATAATTGTCACAGACTTGAATTGGATCATATAATAATTGTCATGGACTTGAAGCAGACCAAATAATAATTGTCACGGACTTGAACCAAGCAGTAAATTAACTGTTGTTAAGCATAAGAGCCCCCTAGTAATTATCCCTAAATGAGCCTTCTATCACTATTGTGAAATTCCTATTTCTAGCAAACAATACACTAGTTAATTTCATGTTGTAGCCACGTAAATCGAAGATTGACTAGCCATCCTTAGCTGCATGCGGGAAAAATCCTTCCACGAATAGTCCTATCCCGTTTAGCCAATGTTCTAGTTAGCATACATTATAATCAGATTAATTATTGAAATTATAGTAGATTAAATTATTTTGGGCATTAAGGTCATTGTAGAATATCTAGCAAGGGTATAAAAGTGCTTACTCGATTAAACCATAAAATGACATTTTATGTTCCTAGAAAAATTCCAACCCTAGGCCTAGTTACTACAAATCAGCCTTCAAGGGAATTTTTTTAACATGTTTCCACTATCGGACATAGCCGGATTAAATATCTTGGAAATGTGTTAACTTCACAAAATTGCCCTTTTTGATTATATACTAATATTAATTTTGGTAAAATTAATCAATTTTTAGAATTATAAGATGATTATATAATTATTCTTTTTAAAGTCTAAGAGAATATTTAATTTGATTAAAAAGTAATTATCCTTAATTTCTTAAAAAATTAGGGCTTCAGATCCTTTTTATTTTCTTTAAATAAAATTAAAAAATCTGTAAAAATATTATTTCTTACATCTAAATTAACGCTAATAATTAGTGTGTACAAAATCTAAGTCCATAATTATTAAGATTAAAAATAAACAAAAATTTAACCATTTTTAAAAAATCCCAATTTTTTACCAAGTGTCAAAACTGTTTTTGTATTTGGATAATTTCCTATCTTTGGAAGGTTATATCTCAAAAACCTTATAACTAAAAATTCTCATCTTTTGTAGAATCAAAATTTGCTATACCAAGAAGTCTCTTGTTAATTTTTATACAAAAGTACATGCTTTGACTTAGTGAAAACTATTTTTACGAAGTGTTGCATGAAACTGTCCAAGTTAAAATTATGACTTTTCTTAAACTTAGGTAAAGCGTAAAATCTATTTGACTTATTATTTTGGTTTGTTTTTTTTTTCGATCGATATTAGGATATGTTAAGAATGTCCATGAAAAAAATTAGGTCAAAAAGAAAATTTTTACTTGGTGAAAAACATTCACAAAAATGACTGCCCAGAGAGCATTATTTTTAAAAACCTTAATTTTTCTAAACTTTGAAAGAATAAAAACACTAGATTTTTTATTATTTTTCCATGAAACTTAACCAATTTTATTACCAATATATCAAGAGTGTTTAATTAAAAATCAGCCAAAAATACATTATTTTGCTAATAGAAATTGTTTTCCAAAGTTGGTTACGTGCACAATTAAAAACCATTTTCATATATTACACAATATTTTTGCAACAGTCATAACTTGATCAATATTAGACTTTTTTGGACGTTTTTATATACTATGAGCATCTAATCTTCCTATAAACCACAATGGAGATAATAAATTCTAGAAATAAGCACATATGGAGTTTGCTTTACCCTTTGTAAGTCAAGACTAAAATATTTGGCAGCATAAAATCATAGAAATCTAAAGGAATGTTGGGCTCCTCTTCTAACCATTCAAAAAAATATTCATGAATGCATGATCAGCAACTAGATATAAACTATTATAGTACCAAGAATAAATTTAAACTATCAAAATTACACATGCAACTCAGCTACGCATTAAATTAACCAAAAACTACGAATATGACGATTTATACCTCTTGTAGTTCTAAAATGTGGTGGTTTGGCTTGAGCTCCTCAACTCACTTTTAATAGCTTTCAACCTTCACACACACACTACCAAACAACCCATGCTCAGCCATGAAATAACTAAAATAAATTTGAAAGAAAACAAGACAAGAGTATGAAATTTACCTCTTGTAGTTTCCTTGTCATCCTAGTTGCTTGTATGCAAAAGTTTTAGGTTCAAATGGGTTTATTTTTAAAAAAGATGTGGGATATGTGAGTGTATGTGGGTTGATAGAAAAACTTTAGAGAGAGAGAGAGGTGGGGTTCGGCCTAGTTAGAGAGAAGGAAGAGAGGATATTGAGAGAGAAAATGAAGAGCACAAATGAGGATTTTCGCCTATGTTTTGGGCTTAAATACCTATGCTTACAAAATTTACAAAATGGCAATAATACTACTCTATATGCCAGCTACTTAAAGATTAATTAATCCCTTTTTTTTTATTTTTACTTAATCACATACTTAATTATTTACCCCGAAATAATTACCCAAGTGGTAATTTTTTCTCAATTTTTCTTACTTCACCAAATTAAATTGTTAACTTATGGTAATTAAATTATATGTGTCTTGCCATTTAATTTAAGTGATCACACTTTGTAGAGTCCCAGAATGTTTACTTAGCTAGATAGTTAGTAGTCGTTGTACTATTTTAGATTTCATGGATTTTGGTTCAAACCGGGACTTAGTTGGAAACTCCTAGCAATAGTTATGGATTTTATAAGTTTAACCTATAGTTTAAGAATATTAATTATAACATAAGGTTTGATTAATATTGATGGTCCTAAATATATTTTTTATTATAACCTAAGGTTTAGATGGAGCCAATAAGAATATGACATTTGTCATAAGCATGATTATTAAGGAATTATTATTTAAATGATAAAATAAGGAAATATAAGACTTAGTCCTCACCAGAAACTGTTAGGGTCGTAGTTTGACTCAGTCAAAGTAGTTATCCAACCTTAATTATGCTGAAAAAAGACAATTACAAGTTTAAATTAATCATGTATGCCGATATATCGCAGCATAGGAGCCGATATATCGCCTAACGAAGAATACGGAAAAATACGTTGACGTTGCACGATCGTACGAACGGAGACTCGGGACTAGGGGCATTCGATATATCGCCACATAGGAGCGATATATCGCCTATATTAGATATTTTTTTATTTTTGTTTTTAATTTTTTTAAAAATAGCTTTGACTCCTTAGACCTACCTCTGATAGTCTTGAACGAGTCTTCAGCCTCTGATTGACGAATATTCAAATATCTTCAATTAAATTCATTATTTTTATTCAAGCCAAAAAGAAGATTTTTATTCCTAGAACTCTATAAATAGGACTTAGGACCCAGCCCTTTCACTTACTCTTCAGCTGTGATCAGACTCCAAGGTGTTAGTGAGACCATAAGAGTGATAAACACTTGAGTTGGGAAAAAGTTTTTCCATTCTTAAGCTTTATCAAACACTTGGGAAGTGAGGATTAGATTATTTCGGTATTGGAGTTAGATCAATCCATAAGGTAAATTAAGGTACCCTTATTCTTAAGTTCAATTATGTTTGATTCCTTAGTTTCTTTAGTTTTTATTCAAGTTCTAACTTTTGTTATGGTTTCGTGGTTAGGTTTTTATGTTCTTTGAACTTAAGGTGTCTTTTCGGTAAGTTTTCTCTTGGTGGTTTAGTTATATTCTTTTCATCTCTTTCTTTTAAGAAATACTCACTATTCTTATTATTGGTTTAGGAGTGTTCCAAGTCCTGCATTTGTTCTCATATCCCGGTTTTGGTAAGGAAAATATGATAGACCTTGCATGTTGTATGATATGTTATGCTTATATGTTATGTTTATGTATAATATGTTATGATAAGTTATGTTTTAATATGTTATGTTATGATTCACCCTACCTCAAATATTAGACAGGGGACCTAGATGGGTTATCATACACTGCATGTGATCTAACCTACCTCAAATATTAGACAGGGGACGAAGATGGTTTATTACATATCATAATGGCCATTAATAGTATAGTCCTATATGGTTTACATTTTTATAGTCATATGTTTATAGTATATGTTATGATATATTTATAGTATATATTTATGATATAATTTTATGTATATGATTTATGTTCTTAGCAGCTTTTCCTTGCTGGGCATTAGGCTCACTCCTTTTCTTTTAGTGTGATGCAGGAAAATAGATACAAAGGGAGAAGGATTCTTGGATGCTTGGTGTGTGTATGGAGGTGAATGGAGTGGATGGGCTACGTGTCGATTCGAGGACAACGTTTTTTTTTGTTTTAGTCTCTTTAAATAACGTTTTATGTATTTTCCGCGTTTAGCTTTATAAACAATTTTATATAAAGTTATGTTTTATTTTAAAAAATTGAGCTCATTTATGTATTACAAATATTATCTTAAAATTCAATAAAGTTATGAATTTTTCTTGTGTATGTTCTTTTCAAAGTTGTAGTTATGTCTAGTAGGTTTAATGACCTAAGTCTCATAGATATTTGGGTCGTTACACACTCCTATATTTTATAGCTTATGGAATTAATTTCCAAAATTTCTTGTTTTGGTTAAATAAACAATTTTCACAAAAATGCACATCTAATATTCTTTTTACAAAATTTTTACTTTCTGTACCTTAAAATAAAACAAACCAACCAATTTTTTTCCCATTATTAATTTTCCATAATTATTCAATTCCAATCTCATTTTATCCAAGAATTTACTCGATTAGGGTTTCCATTTCGGTCCAAGACTGAAATACTAGGTTTGACCAAAACCACACATTTCAAACAGTAGTTGTCACTAACAACATGAAATTTACATCCCAAGAATATATTATTAATCAAAATAAAATTCAGCACACAATTCACCACCTCGACACGGAACTAGTAGGCGCCCGAAAAGCGAGACATTACAGGTTTAGCCTAATGACATTAATAACACTTTTCAACTCTCTCTAACCTCTCTCTCTCTCTCTCTCTCTCTAGCTCTCAAAGATCATAAATTTTCTTAAAGAAAATCACCATGAATTGCTTGTCTTCTGTGAGTTTTGAAGGCTTGTTTAATCCCACTTCTCATTCCATCTTGGTGAAGCTTCAAGAAACTTTGGGAAGGCTGGGAATAAAGATTTTGGACAGTGATACTCCTCGTGTATAAGCCTTTTGTTGTTCCCCATGTTTGAAGATTCAATTATTATATTCAAATATTGTGTCTCTCTAAAACCCTAATTATATGAGATAGACTATATTGATTTCGTTTTTGCGTTTCCCATTAGATTTTGTGATTTATATTTGATAGTTCTATTATATATTATGTGAATATTCCATTCCTATAGGAGGTGTAATTTCACTCTTCATTTTACATCTCTCTTTAATCTTTGAGATTTTAAAATTTTCCTGCATACTATGCATGTGATTCTCGATTAGTCTCTATGATTTGTTTTAGTGAATTTAGTCCTATTAATCATTGTTGATTTGGAGAGTGTAACCCATAAATTCCGAACACTTCGTCGAGTAACTATCCTCCACGAAGCTTACAGTTCGATTGTGAGGACAGGGAGGTGGATCATTCTCATGAACTCTGATTCCCGTTTGACGAGATCGAGTAACATGTGTTACCCCTCTAGAGGGAACTTGGTTTCATCCTCTCTGGACTCCTCTGAATGGCACATTTCCCCAAGCTCATTGCTGAGATCCATTCATCCTTCTTCGAGAATCTGGATTGATGGTAGGTGGAAGTTTGGCCATGATTCCATCGATGCGTTTGTTCACGCTAACCTATTGATACTTGAGCTGAGGATTATTTTGCTCAATCTACCCAACATAATATGAGGAAACTCAAACTTTTCTTCGTGGGTGTGTTGATGAGCTCCAAGCATCCTGGTTATTTCATATTATGTCGAGGACATTTGTCAGCACGTTGAGAAGTTCTCTCCCATGTTGCTATAGCAAGCTCAAATAGTCCTTTTGAGCGGCAGGAAAGGTTGACTCTATTGGGATTTTATGCCCTAATTAAAACACAAATTCTTTGTAATCTCATTTTATTATCAATAAAAGAATAGAAATCATTTTTTGACTTGGTCAATCACTTTGCTCACATGTTTTAATTTCCTGATTATTTGTTTAATATAAACTTCTATTAAATCCCGAGTATATAGTTAATCTTATTTATAGTGACGTAATCACAGTGGAATATAAATATGATTATATGTTAAGAAAAAGTTAGTCCTAAGATTAGTCAGCGCACAGGATTTACACTGACTTGCCAATCTACGATATGATCTACTTACACATTATAGTGTTATGTTCTTTCCAGAACATTAGCAAAGTAGATAAGATCGGATGTATTTGTTACATCGGACTGGACCGATATTGACAGTTGATAAGATAAGTAAACATACCGTTATTATCTATTCTAGTCATATCATATAGTTGACCATAGGTCAGTTCAATCTCAATTCTGAGTGGTTAGTATTCTAACTGATTGTATTATTTGAGTTCTTTGACTTGTTCATTACCAGCTTACCCTACGGACTAGCCCATACTTACATCTTGGGAACTCGGTAGTATAATTGAGTGGGAGTGTTAATCATAGATATGAACATCTATAGCTTCTGATGAAGAAGTGAAATGATGGTTTCGTTTTAGTTTGGTTCAAGGTTTTAAATGATAGAGATCTCATTTTAGTAATTAAATTAGTTTACTGAAATATCATTTACAAGGAACTAAGTGTTTTAAGGATAAAATACAATGAGAGGTAAAACAGTATTTTAGTCCTATCTCATTGTAGACCGCCTATAGAGGATTGAGTGACAATTATGGTTGTAACAATGGATAATTAATAGCGTATCTATATTTGTTATAGAGCGTTCTATGAATTCAAGAGTGCAATTCCGAGTCTATAGTGGAGTCACGAGGAATTAATAAGTTAGTAAATTTATTTGTTAGATTTATGATAACTTATTGGAGCTTGATTTCATAGGCCAATGGTCCTCATTATACCTTGGATAAAATCATCTACATAGTCTCAATTAATAGATTTAATCATCAATTAGAATTATCAAAGTTGACCAGGTTAATTTTGGATAGTTTCACAGATTTGTGTAATTTTGAAAAGAAAAGAGAAATTATGGCAGATTTATTAATTAAGATAAATTGGTATCTAAATTAATAAATAAATTTAAATCAAGGTTCAAATTATAAATAATTAATTTGATAAATGATTTAAATAATTAAATCAATAGAAAATAATACAAGCCTTGATTTTAAGTCCAATGGGCTTATAATCAAATAGGAAATTTCACGGGCCTATTGCCCATGATAATTTCGACCTAGGGCTTCAAAATGGCTATTATTTTATTGATTTTTTAATTAAATTATACGACCTAATTAAGTCTATAAAAGGATTGCTTAGAGAGAAGTCAAAACAAAAGTTACAAGTCAGATTTTCTGATAGTTTTAGATTCTCTCTAAACACAAGTCATTTTCTAAGCCTCTTTGTTTTTTTCTCTTCTTCTCTCTATATCTATCTCATGTGTTGAGAATTGCCCACACTAGTCTAGGTGGTTCTAAGGATACATTGGAAGATTGTGAAGAAAATAGAAGATCGGTTCAGTTTCTTGGTAATACTCTGCGACAGAGAGGATACAAGAGTTAGAGAAACTGAAGGAAGGACTCTTTAATTCCGCTGCGTATACTGTAAGTATTCTATTATTTGTTTCTCTTTGAATTCAGTTTTAGAAACATGTTTTTGGCTATCTCGTATTAATTTGTTTAATATTAGATATACATGAAAATAAATAAAGATCATGTATAAGCTAATCTAACAATTGGCCTCGGAGCCTTTGGTAATATTTATTTTCATGGATGAACATGTTAAAAATTAGATAATTTGATGTGTTTTAATAATTGGATGGTTTTCATGTTTTTATGATGCATATTGATTTTATGTGATTATTAGCAATTTTTAGGTTATTTTGTTGTGTTTTCTATGCTATTAATTTTTATATATGTTTTATTTTGTGTAAAACATGTTAAAAATTAATTAAAAAATTGTTTTGGTTTGAAAAACTGCACAAAAAAAAAAATTTCGAAATTTTTTGGCTGGCTGCATGCGCAGGTGCGCGCATCCATGCCACCCGCGCGCATGCACGCGATGAACAATACCGGGGAATAGTACCGCGAGTACTATTCATCCAATTTTCTTTTTAAAATTAAAAAAAAAAAAAAATTATGAAATTACATTATTTATTATCAAAACCAAAAATATCTTTTTTTTTTGTTTTATCATTTAATTTTTTTTAAAATAAGATATTTTTGTTAGTTGGGATTTAAATAATTAGATATTTTCTACCAACATTCAAATTGAAATTTAAAAATAGACTAACAACTTAATTTTAAATCTTTTAATATATTAAAATATTAGAATTATGATATCAAATATTTAAGATATTTTCATTTAAATTCTTGATTTTTTTTATTAAATCTTTATTTGAAAATATAAATATCTTTTTATTCTATATGTTTTAATATTTAAATTATTTGAAATTTGAATATTGTTAGTTAGATATTTTTATGGATATTTGAATTTGTTTAACTATTTTTAGATATTTTAGGATTGTTATAACTATTTATATTTTATTTTATTTTTTAATTGTTAAAATATTAGCTAATAGTTACAATAAGACAAGATATTTTGGAAAATAGTTGAGATATTGATTTTAAAATTTAAAATTGGTTAAATTTTGAAAAATATAATTTTTTTTTTCAGCCAATTAATAAAATATTTTTTTAATAAATGGGATTTAAATTAACTTTGGTAAATTGTTGATAAATCCTATTTAAATTAAATTAATTTTTTTTTCAAATTAACCTAAAACCAAGTTAATTATTGATAAATGAAATTTAAATTAACTATTGTTAATTGTTGTTAAATTTCATTTAAATTGACTTATTTTTTTGTAAAAATTTAATTAATTTGATTTTTTTGATAAATTCTAGATAATTAATAGTGGTATTTTTGCAAATGAAATAAATTGTGGTATTTTTGTATAAATTCATAGAATTGCTCATATAGTAACAAGATTAGGCTCATCCAATTATAACATGTCTGTTTGCACTATATGTGGCATTTTTGCAATTGGGCTTAGATGCATATAGTGCCACATATGTTTGTTAGATATATGGTATTTTGCCAAATAAAATATTCATAAATGATAGGTTTTATTTGGGCCCATTAGAAAATGTAAAGTTTAAATTCCTCTCTTGTGGGTGATTCTACTTGTGAAGGCCCATTTGCTTTGCATGACTATAGTGGGCCTAATCAATTAATAATAATTAATAAAACGAATGTTTAAGTTCCTGTTTTTTGGACCTTGTATGGAAGATAGGGTGCCTTTGTAGTGGGAACGACATACTGGACCCAGCCCTCCTCCATACAAGCCCAATTGTTAAGGTCCATTTACCTGAGTTGGACTTAGTTGTATAGGTTCATTATATTAGTTAAACCTAAATATTGATTAGCAACAAATTAATTCTAAATTAATTGAATTTGTTTCAATGTGACACTTTAGAATTAATAAGAAATTGTAGGACTTTGGTTTTAAAAATTTATTCTGTTTATTTTTTTGGAAAACCATAGTCATTAATTTTCTAAAAATAAATAATAAAAATACTATTTTTAATTTTATAATGAGCTTATTTTATGGATTTTATTCGATCTCCACCGTTGGTTTAACATAGTTAATAGCTTAATGGGGCCTCGAGGCGCTTTGATTCGTCCCCCTACGGAAGGTGTTCATTAGTTATTTTGACAAGGTTAGATTTCGAAAGACAGATAATTATAGGTCAAATTCTACTAGACTCACCCCTACGGTGACTACTAGGACTAAATCTATGATTATTGAAACCGTGTGTCTAGCTCATAAAATAAGAGATTTTGTTTTCTTATTTTGATCAAATAGTAGGTTGTTAATAGTGGTGACCATTATTAAATGAGTTTACAACTCTATTTAACTAGTGGTATTTTTTTACTCTCGCCAACCGGGACAAGGATATCATAGATTAGTTAATAACCTAAAGAAATAGAGATATGATTGTTTTTGGTATTTTTTCTCATATCTTACATATATTTGGTATATGTTGTGCTATTTCTTGAAATTTGTGTGAATAGAAGTTTTATTGAGAAAATGTGATTGATTTCTATTTTATTGATAATGGGTAGTTTTAAGCTAAGTAGTGTTTGTGTCTACTCCCATCCTTTCTCAATTTTTGATGGAGAAACTCACTAGAAAAAAATTCCTTAATTGGAAGCAGAATATCAACATAAAGTTGATTGGTGACAACTCCGAATTCGTCATGATTGAGGAATCCCCAGAACAATCACCGTGTCCGCACATTAGTGATGGCACCGTCAATGTTCATGATGGTACCGTAAATGCTTGGATAGCACCGTTTCTGCACATTCGTGATGGCACCGTAAATTCTCCGATGGCACCGTGTCTGCACGTTAGTGCTCAACTCAACTATGGTCTGACGCAGCTCATGAACGAGCTTCAGATTATTGAACCTGTCATGGGTGGACCTAGTAAAAGAGTGAAAATAAGACTATTGATGTTGTTGCTCATCTAGCTAAGGCTGAAGCTAACCAAGCTTCATCTTCAAAAGCTGGAAACAAGAGGAAAGGTGGGCAAATAAACAACCCTAAGCTTGCAAAGGCTGCAAAGACGAGTGCACAGACGCCTAAGGGGAAGAACAAGAAAAACAAGAAAGGTAAAGATAAGTGCTTTCACTGCAAAGAGAAGGGGCATTGGAAACAAGATTGCCCTAAGTTTCTAGCAGCGAAAAACAAAGGTAATGATTATAGTTCATTTATCTTGGAAACATGTGTTTTAGAGAATGATAAATCCGTTTGGATTAATGATTCTGGAACTACTAACCATGTTTGTAACTCTTTACAGCTTCTTGCATAGTGGGAGGAAGTGAACGAAGGCGGCTTAAAGCTTAGAGTTGGGAATGGAGCGTTTGTTAAGGTCCATGCTAGAGGAATAGCTCATCTGAAGTTCGGAAATAAATACTTAATTTTAAAAGATGTATTTTTTATTTCGGATTTTAGTAGAAATTTAATTTCAGTTTCCATGTTGCAATTAGAGAACGATTTTTTATGACTTTCACAAGTTTTAATATATCTATTTCTTTCAATGGATCACAATTGTGTATTGCATTTTTGGAAAACGGGCTTTATATTCTGTGACCTAACGAACCCCTCGCTCTTAATAATGATTTATTCAAAGTAGCTAAACCTATGACCAATAAACGTCAAAAGATCGATAACAATAATATGACGTATTTATGGCACTTGAGACTAGGTCACATTGGCTATGATAGGATTCAAAGACTTACAAAGGACGAACCTTTGTGGGAACACACCTTAGGTGAATTACCTGTCTGTGAATCTTGTCTAGAAGGCAAACTGACCAAGTGTCCATTCTCTGCAAAGGGTGATAGGGCCAAATAACCACTTGGTCTTGTGCATTCAGATGTTTGTGGACCTTTGAATGTACAAGCCAGGGGTGGTTTTGAGTATTTCATCACTTTCATTGACAATTACTATAGATACTCATGTCTTTACCTAATTCATAGGAAATCAGAAACATTTTCAAAGTTTCAGGAATTCCTAGCAATGACTCAGAACCAATTAGGTAAAACGTTAAAGATCTTGTGATCTGATAGGGGTGGAGAATATTTGGATATGTAGTTCCAAGATCATTTAACTGAACTTGGAATTTTTGGATATGCAGTTCCAAGATCATTTAACTAAACTTGGGATTTTATCACAACTTACTGCCCCAGGTACTCCGCAACAAAATGGTGTAGCAAAACGCCAAAACAAAACTTATTGGAAATGGTTATATGCATGCTTAGTTACTCAACTCTACCAACTTCATTCTGGGGACATGCAATTGAAACCGCGAATGACATTCTCAATGTCGTGCTGTCAAAATCAATCCCTAAAACACCTTTAAAACGCTGGAATGGTCGTGAACCTAGTTTACGCTATTATAGAATCTGGGGTGTTCTGCTCACGTACTAAGGAAAAAGGAGGGAAAGCTAGAACCGCGAACTGAAGTTTGCATGTTTGTTGGCTATCCTAAAAGTACTCGGGGTGGACTTTTCTATAGTCATTTAGAAAAGAAAGTGTTTACTTCTACAAATGCTACTTTTCTGGAAAATGACTATGTCCAGAACTTTAAACCTCATAGCAAAGTAGTTTTAGAGGAGATGGTTAAAGAATTGACTCCAACCAATGTTCCATCTTCATCAACGCAAGTTGATGATGAAATTTCCACTCTTCACATCCAACCGTCGCAAGTCGGTTTAAATGAAGAAAGTACCATCGTTCTTGAACAAATAGTCACAAAGCCTCGTCGTAGTGGGAGGGTTTCTAGGAACCTAGTTCACTATGGTTTGGATGGTGAAACAAATATGGTTGTTGGTGACACTAATGATGATGATCCGTTGTCTTTCAAACAGGCAATGGCTAGCCCTGAAAAGGAACTATGGCTCGAAGCCACGAAACAGGAAATGGAGTCCACGTACTCAAATTTTGTCTGGGATCTTGTGGAAGCACCTAGTGACTTTAGGGCCATTGGGTGCAAGTGGATCTACAAGAAGAAACGAGGTGTTGATGGAAATATCAAGACTTATAAAGCTCAATTAGTGGCAAAGGGTTATACCCAAAGAGAAAGCGTGGACTATGAGGAAACTTTTAGTCCGGTAGCCATGCTCAAATCCATTTGCATCCTCCTATCCATAGCAGCAGCTCTCGACTATGAGATCTGGAAAATGGACGTCAAGACAACTTTTCTTAATGGAAAGCTTGACGAAGTCATTTATATGGATCAGCCAGAAGGATTTAAAGTATCTGGACAAGAAGGAAAAGTTTGTAAGTTAAATAGGTCCATCTATGGACTTAAGCAAGCTTCTTGTTCCTGGAATCTTAGGTTTGATGAAATAATCAAAACCTATGGCCTTGAAAAAAATATTGATGAGCCCTATGTTTACCAACTGAAGGCAAATCAAATAGTGGGATTCCTGGTTCTTTATGTAGATGATATCTTACTCATTGGAAACAATGTTAAGAAATTATCATATGTGAAGAATTGGTTGAGCACTCAATTCCAGATGAAGGATTTGGGTGAAGCAAGTTATGTTCTAGGTATCCAGATCATCAGGGATAGAAAGAACAAACTTTTAGCTCTATCTCAAGCAGCTTACATTAATAAAGTGCTTGAACATTTCTCAATGACAAATTCCAAGAAATGGCATCTACCATCCCGCCATGGAATTCATCTTTCAAAGAAGCAGTCTCCCCAGACTCCTGAAGAGGAAGATGCAATGAGAAAAGTTCATTACGCATCTGTAGTTGGAAGTCTGATGTATGCCATGTTGTGTACTAGACCAGATATTTGTTATGTAGTGGGAGAAGTGAGCAGGTATCAGCCAAACCCAGGACCGGAACATTGGATAGCAGTTAAGTATATCCTGAAGTATTTGAGATGGACTAGGGATTATATGTTAGTCTACAAGGGTAGTGTACTGAACCATGTAGCCTACACCAATTCAGATTTTCAGACTGATGTCGATGACAGAAAGTCTACTTCTGGAATGGTGTTTACTCTTGGGGGTGGAGCTGTGATTTGGAGAAGTGTAAAGCAGTCTACAATCTCAGATTCCACCATGGAGGCTGAGTACATAGCCACGTCAAAAGCAGCTAAGGAAATAGTCTGGCTAAAAAAGTTCTATTCAGATCTTGGTGTTATTCCAGAAATGGATAAACCGCTTGTGTTGTTTTGTGACAATACAGGAGCGATAGCCAACTCGAAAGAACCTCGAAGTCACAAGAGGAGTAAGCATATAGAAAGGAAGTATCACATTATTTGAAAATATGTGGCCAGGGGAGATGTGAAGGTTATGAAGATTGCAACTGAAGACAATCTTGCGGATCCATTTACAAAGACACTACCAGAAGCTATATTTGATAAACATATCAAGGAAATGGGATTAGTAGAATTAAGGCATTAGTTTCAATTAGTGCAAGTGGGAGTTTGTTGGCGTTTTATGCCCTAATTAAAACATAAATTCTTTGTAATCTCATTTTATTATCAATAAAAGAATAGAAATCATTTTTTGACTTGGTCAATCACTTTGCTCACATGTTTTATTTTCATGATTATTTGTTTAATATAAACTTCTATTAAATCCCTAGCATATAGTTAATCTTATTTATAGTGACGTAATCACAGTGGAATATAAATATGATTATATGTTCAAAATAAGTTAGTCCTAAGATTAGTCAGTGCACAGGATTTACACTGACTTGCCAATCTACGATATGAACTACTTACACATTACAGTGTTATGTTCTTTCCAGAACATTAGCAAAGTAGATAAGATCGGATGTATTTGTTGCATCGGACTGGACCGATATTGACAGTTGATAAGATAAGTAAACATACCGTTATTATCTATTATAGTCATATCATATAGTTGACCATAGGTAAATTCAATCTCAATTCTTAGTGGTTAGTATTCTAACTGATTGTATTATTTGAGTTCTTTGACTTGTTCGTTACCAGCTTACCCTACGGACTAGCCCACACTTACATCTTGGGAACTCGGTAGTATAATCGAGTGGGAGTGTTAATCATAGATATGAACATCTATAGCTTCTGATGAAGAAGTGAAACGATGGTTTCCTTTTAGTTTAGTTCAAGGTGTTAAATGATAGAGATCTCATTTTAGTAATTAAATTAGTTTACTGAAATATCATTTACAAGGAATTACGTGTTTTAAGGATAAAATACAATGAGGCGTAAAATGGTATTTTAGTCCTATCTCATTGTAGATCGTCTATAGACGATTGAGTGACAATTATGGTTGTAACAATGGATAATTAATAGCGTATCTATATATGTTATAGAGAGTTCTATGAATTCAAGAGTGCAATTCCGAGTCTATAGTGGAGTCACGAGGAATTAATAAGTCAGTAAATTTATTTGTTAGATTTATGATAACTTATTTGAGCTTGATTTTATAGGCCCATTGTCCCCACTGTACGTTGGATAAAATCATCTTCATAGTCTCAATTAATTGATTTAATAATCAATTAGAATTATCATAGTTGACCAGGTTAATTTTGGATAGTTTCACAGAGTTGTGTAATTTTGAGAAGAAAAGAGAAATTATGACAGATTTATTAATTAAGATAAATTGGTATCTAAATTAATAAATAAATTTAAATCAAGGTTCAAATTATAAATAATTAATTTGATAAATGATTTAAATAATAATTTAATTAATTAAATCAATAGAAAATAATACAGGCCTTGATTTTAAGTCCAATGAGCTTATAATCAAATGAGAAATTTCACGTACAACCACTCAAGGGTGCGGCTTTCTTACCTTTAATTCTGAACGAAGAAAATGAAATGGTTCCAAGCATGATCCTTAGTCCCAAGCCTTGGCGATAAACCTATTCAAAGTGTCCAATGGGTAATTGTAAACTTCCAATCCAAACAAATATTTAGGAGATAGAAACTAGCCTCTGTGACTTTATATTCTACTAAACTGGATAGTAGAAATTATCCTGAGCGCCTAGGTTCGAACACCCAAGCCTAATCTATTCTAGAAACCGTTCTAAGGCTAAAACCCCTAGGCGGATCGCTACCTGGCTTAGTGGGTCACGACTTGTCCCAAAGTCAGAAAGCAAGGACCCAAGTTAAAGGGGAGGCGGGCTGCCACTTGGTTTAGTGGGTCGTGACGCGCCCCTATCTCAGAGAGAAACCAATGCCAAATAGTCCACACGCGCCGCAGCGCCCCAGGGCTGGGTCGCAGTGCATCTCCTTCGAGCTTGAAAAATCTGGGTTATCTCCAACCTTTTCCAGCCAACTTGCCTTCAAACTCAAATCCAATAAGCCTCCCAAATAGAACCAAACCCAACCACGAGTTCAAGATTAAATAACATGCTTTAAAAATAAAAACCTTAACAATTATACTAGAATCACTTTCCCAATTCAGTTAGAACTCATCACCAAAACTCCTAAACCAACTAATCATAGCACTCAAATCCAATCATCAAACTCACACCCATGCCAACCAAAATTCTTAACACAAACCCAGCAAAATTCAGAGAATAAAACTAGAGTTCTTACCTCCAATAGTAGCCTAGTTTCCCAGCAGAATCCTTGCACAAATTCAACTTAATTCCTTGAATTCTCCTCTGTTTTCCAAGCATAAACTCCCAACTTAAGGCCTATGTTTTTTCCCTTTTTCCTTCCTTATCTTCAAGCATATTGAGAGAGTGAAACCGTGAGGGAGAGAGCTGAGTGTATTCCACCAATTTTGTGAGTTGTTGCTAAGTGTTACTGGATATATCCTTTGTTTAAACAACATACCATCATTCCATCCCATCTCATCTTCCACTTAATTACCATTTATTTATTCAATGTCCAATAATTCCCAAGATATTTTCCAAATTCCCCAAAATACCCCCACGCTTTTCCCCGAACCGGGTATTAATCACCGCTGTTACTATTTCGCCAATCTGCTCACTAGGACTGACTCGAGCCATATGTTGCAAATATATCGACATAATAATGTGGTCTCAACAATTTATCACATATAGTCACATATATGCCCACAACGGGCAAAAATTACAAATATGCCCTTATAAGCTGTAAAGGGCCCACATGCATATCTAATATTGACAAACATGCATGTCACATAGTCATATAATCATATTAATGCATGCCACATAATCATCCATTAAACCATCAAATCACACATATACCAATTATGCTCTCCCGGCACGCTAATCAAGGCCCTTAAGCCTTCTTAGTGACTTTTGGTCGTTACATCTATCCCCTCCTAGTGAGAATTTCGTCCTCGAAATTTACCTGAATAACTCAGGATACTGATCCCACATCGCTGACTCAAGCTCCCAGGTCGCTTCCTCGACCTTGCTTTTCCTCTATAACACTTTAACTAAAGGAATCATCTTGTTTCGTAGAACCTTGTCTTTCCTATCTAAGACCTAAACTGACCGCGCCTCATAAGACAAATCTGTCTGGAATTCTAAGTCCTCATACTTCAATACATGAGTCATATCTGAGACGTACTTTCGAAGCATAGAATTGTGGAATACGTTATGAACTCCCAACAATGATGACGACAGTACCAATTTATTGGCTACTTGCCCGATCCTCTCAAAAATCTCAAAAGGCCCAATGAATCTAGGGCTCACCTTGCCTTTCTTCCCAAACCTTCTTACCCCTCTAAGTGGTGAGACTCGCAGACATAGGTGGTCCCCTACCTGGAACTCCATGTTCCTAAGCAAACATTCGAGCTCGAATCTTCTCGATAGCCTCATTATTTTTCTGAACCATATCCTGTCTCAAATACTTCCTCTCACCCATCTCATCCCAATGAATGTACGATCTACATCTCCTCCCATATAACATCTCATATGGAGCTACTCCAATTGTTGATTGATAACTATTGTTGTACGAAAACTCAATCAACAGAAGATACTTACTCCAAGACCCCTTGAAGTCTGTCACACACGCTTTGAGCATGTCCTCCAAAACCTGAATTATCCTCTCATGCTGTCCATCGGACTAAGGATGAAAGGTCGTACTAAACTTCAACTGGGCCCCCATAGCCTTCTACAATCCACCCAAAAACTTGGAGTTAAAGATAGGATCCCAGTCTAATACTATAGAATTGGGAACCCCATGGAGACATACAATCTCCCTCACATACAGCTCCGCATACTGATCCATAATATAAGTCGACTTCACTGGCAGAAGGTGAGCTGACTTGGTGTATCTGTCCACTATCACCCACACTGAGTCATGCAGCCCCACTTTCCTGGGTAAACCTCCCACAAAATCCATTGTAATGTCCTCCCGTTTCCACTCGGGAATACCCAAAGGCTGTAGCAACCCCACTGGCCGCTGATGCTCAGCCTCCACATGCTGACAGGCCAAATACCTAGCCACGTGCTCCACCACATTCTTCTTCACCCCAGGCCACCAATACAACGTCCGTAGATCCTGATACATCTTCGTGGTTCTTGGATGGAGTGAGTATGGTGTAGTATGGGATCCTCGAGTATCTCTCGTCTAATCCCCATAACAGTCGAGACACAGATCTGACCATTATACTGTAATAACCCAATCTCTAAAATTGAATAGTCCTTAGCCACTCCCGCGAAGACTTTCCCTCTAACCTCCTGCAACTGTGCATCTACCAACTAACCCTCTTTAATCCGCTCTAACAGGGTCAACTGCAAAGTAATAATGGCCAACCACCCCACAACCAGCTCTATCCTCGTTCTGCACATCTCCTCTGGCAATTCTCTCGATATTTAAGCAGAGCTAAATAACTATCCCGGGCCCCTTTGGCTCAACGCATCTGCCACTACATTGGCTTTCCCTGGGTGGTAAAGGATATCACAATCATAGTCCTTTACCAACTCGAGCAAATGTCTCTGCCTCATGTTCAGATCCTTCTGGGTGAAGAAATACTTCAAACTCTTGTGATCGGTGTATATCTCACACTTTTCTCCATATATATAATGTCGCCATGCCTTTAGTGCGAATACCACCGCTACCAATTCCAGATCCTGGGTAGGGTACCGCTGCTCATATTCCTTCAACTGGCGTGATGCATAAGCTATAACCTTCTCATTCTACATCAACACACATCCCAAACCCAACCTCGATGCATCACAATATACCACAAACTTCCCTCTATCAGAAGGGAAACTTAACACAGGTGTCGTAATCAGTCATCGCTTCATTTCCAGGAAGCTATTTTCACACATATTTGACCAGACAAACTTTTGATTCTTCCATGTCAATTCTGTCATCGGTGCAACAATATTTGAGAACCCTTCACAAACCGTCTGTAATATCCCGCTAATCTAAAGAAGCTCCTAACCTATGAGGCATTCCTTGGCCAAGGCAAATCTCTCACTGCCTCCACCTTAGATGGATCCACCTTAATCCCATCCTCACCAACAACATATCCAAGGAATGTCACTTCTGGTAGCCAAAACTCACACTTCCTAAACTTGACGTACAACCGGTGCTCTCTCAACCTCTGCAAGATCTGTCAGAGATGCAATTCATGCTCTACCTCTGAACTGGAGTACACTAGGATGTTCTCGATGAAGACAATCACAAACTGATCCAAGAAGTACTTGAACACCCTTTTCATCAAGTCCATGAATGTAGCTGGGGCATTGCTCAAACCAAACGACATGACTAGAAACTCATAATGCCCATACCTCATTTGGAAGGTCGTCTTCGGTATATCCTCGTCCTTGATCCTCAGCTGGTGATAACCAGATCAAAGATCAATCTTTGAGAACACCGTCTTTCCTTGTAGCTTATCAAACAAGTCGTCGATCCTTGGTAAGGGGTACTTATTCTTGACAGTCAACTTGTTCAACTCCCTATGGTCTATAAACATCCTTAATGTCTTGTCCTTCTTCTTCACAAAAGAAAATTGGAGCACCCCATGGCGAGTAGCTACGCCTGATAAACCCCAAATCAAGAAGTTCTTGCAACTGCGTCTTTAATTCTTTCAACTCTGCTGGAGCCATCCTATATGGTGCCCTCGATACTGGCTCTGTCCCCGATGCTAACTCAATAACGAATTGAATCTCCCTGTGCGTTGACAACCCTGGTAAATCCTCAAGGAACACAACCAAGAACTCACGAACTAATCTAGTCTCTCCCGGCCCTGCTGGAAAAACTCTAGTAGTATCCACCACACTAGCTAGGAAACCTATACAACCTCCCTATAATAGGTCTCTAGCTCTCAATGCTGATATCATAGGTATGCGGGGTCCATGTACCGCACCAACAAAAATAAAGGGATCATCTCCCTCAGGCTCGAAAGTCACCATCTTCTTCCTGCAATCAATGGTAGCCCCATATCTGACCAGCCAATCCATCCCAGGAATCATGTCAAAATCCTCCATACCTAATTCAATCAAGTGTATTGATAGCTACCTACCATCAACCATCACTATTAGTGCTCAAATTCATCTCCTAGACACCACCAGTTTCCTTGTAGGCAGTATAGTCCTAAACCCCACAGTATAATACACACTAGGTTTACACAATCTATCAATTACCTTACTAGAAGAAAGTTAATGTGCTGCACCAGAGCCAATCAATAAGTAAAAGGAGAGCCAGCGCTAAAAAGCTCACATGTCACTATCGAGGGACTAACCTCAGCCTCTGCCTGCGTCAAGGTGAACACTTGAGCTGGAGTCAAGCTATCCACCTTTCCTGATTCCTGTTTCTTTGCTAATGGGCAATCTTTCTTGAGGTGTCACACCACCCCGCACAGATAGCAAGCCTTTGCCCGACATTCGCCCAGATGGCACTTCCAGCACCTCGTGCACTCACGGTAATTCCTCCATGTCTCACGGCCTCCCTGGCGCTAATCACCCCGAACCCTCCTATCAAGACCAGCAGTGGTCGAAGTGTCAAGGATCTTCCTCTTTAGATCACTGGGGCCTCCGCCCCTACCAGACCCTGAATATGGAGGCACCGCCTTGCGAACCTCCCGTCTCGCAGCATTCTCCCTCCAAATCTTATTTTTCGCCTCCTCAACAGTAAGTGCCTTCTCAATAGCCTGGGCATAAGTCGTCCCCCTAGGTACTATTGTAATTCTCATATCTAGGGCTATCATAGCATTAAGCCCTCTAATAAATCTATCATGTCTGGCTACATCTATAGGCACTAGATCTAGTGCAAACTTTACAAGTCTATCAAACTTCGGGGCATACTTTGTAGCTTTCATATTTCCCTGCACTAACCCTACAAACTCATTAACTTTTTCCGCCCTAACGGCAACATTATAGTACTTCTGGATGAACAAGTCTCTGAACCCATCCCAACTTAGAGTAGAAACATCCTTGGTCTGTGATGCCGCTTCCCACCAAATGCAGGCATCCTCTCTAAACATATAGGTGGCACAGGCCACCATGTCATTACCTTCCACCCTCATGAAATCCAAGACAGAAGTAATCATACTCATCCACTGTTCGACCTACAGTGGATCCGGTCCTCCCTCAATGGTTAGAGAATGTTGCCTCCTGAACCGCTCATCTAGTGGCTCCCACTTGTTCCCAACCTCAGGTGCCTGTACGATTGGTGCCACAACAAGTGACACAATAGGTGCATCACTCCTTAATAGAGCCTGCTGTCTCAGTAAGTGAATCTACTCTATATGACTCTGTAACCGAGCTTGCATGTCTATAAGTATTTGCTGTCAGTTCTCAGGGACTGGTGGTGGGTTGTGGCCCTGGTCATCATCTGTAGCCTCAGATCTTGTGTCGGCTAGTCGTATGGATCACCTTGGATGAATAACTATCCAAGTTTATCTTCAATCAACGACTCGACGGTCAGGCAATGATAACAGGGTAACAATCTTTCCATAGTCCACTATTGGAACTCAACCAATCACAAGCAATCAAGATGCAAAATATCATTTCAATATTCACTCACATGCAACAGCGATTCTAATAAGCATGCCTCAATATCATCACACATCAGTCAAGGGCCAGGCCCTATTAGTATCTCATGCTCCCTATTAATTATGTGGTAAAGCATTTATATTTCATTCCAGCACTTAAGCATATAATCACATGTCTACAATTATCAAACCCTGAGTCAAGCTTGTCTTTAGCGGTGAGTGTACATGTCAAGCCAATCTTCAGAAACCTTTAAACCTAGACTGCTCTAATGCCAAGTTGTAACGCCCTGGATAACCAAGATCGTTACACTGTGTATTTGAAATAGTCCAATACTTGCTATTCAAGTCATTTGAATAAAAATGTGATCCTAAAGTCATAACCAGGGTATGTTTTAAAAGACAAAATCAGGGTTTAAAAGAAAAAATCAGGGTTTAAAAGAAAAATTTACAAACTCTCAAAAGTTATATACATTCAGTGGCCACTCTAATGGAAAAATACATGTTTTTAGGCTTCTTTCCCTGTACTTCCCCTCAGCCGTGATTGATGACCAGCTGACAATGTACAGCTCGCCCCCATAGCTCTCCAACTCATGGTTGGTCCAACTTACCCTTGCCTTTACCTGCACCATGTAGCACCCGTGAGCCAAGGCCCAGCAAGAAAATCATAATAGTATAGCATAATCAATGGTGATTAACAATCAATCACAAACTAGATAACCAGATATTCAATAAGTCATAGCATCAAACTATCAACAGTAAACATATATATTCAGCAATTCATCTTAATCAACATGAATTAATCAGAGTCGACGACCTTAGGCCGCACCCTCTATTTAATCCACCAACTCCGGCTCACTTAGGTCGATTCTAATGTGTATCTAGCTAACCCCAGCTCACAGTGGCCGAGCTGCATCTTGTGCACAAATATCAGCCCCCTGGCTCTCTTAGGCAATTCATTTCCATTTGCCAAATTACTCATTTAGCCATACAATATACATGTTCAAGTATTGGGAACTCAGTCCTGTTACAACAACTCAAGGGTGCATTTTTCTCACCTTTAATTTTGAACGGAGAAAATGAAATGGTTCTGAGCACGATCCTCAGTCCCAAGCCTTCGCGATAAACCTAGTCAAAGTGTCCAATGGGTAATTTTTAACTTCCAATCCAAATAAATACTTAGGAGACAGAAACTAGCCTCTGGGACCTTAATTTCTACTAAACCGGGTAGTAGAAATTATCCTGAGCGCCTAGGTTCGAACCCCGGAGCCTAACCAATTCTAGAAACCGTTCTAATGCTAAAATCCCTAGGCGGGTCGTAACCTGGCTTAGTGGATCGCAACTTGCCCCCAAGTCAGAGAGCAAGGACCCAAGCCAAAGGGGAGGCAGGCCACGACTTTGCTTAGTGGGTCGCGGCACGCCCCTATATCAGAGAGCAACCAAGGCCAAACAGGCCACACGCGCTGCAGCATCCCAGGGCTGGGTTACGGCGTGCCTCCTTCAATCCAAGAAAATATGGGTTTTCTCCATCCTTTTCTAGCCAACTTCCCTGAAAACTCAAATCCAATAAGCCTCCCAACTATAACCAAACCTAACCACGAGTTCAAGATTAAATTACATACTTTAAACATAAAACCCTTAACAATTATACTAGAATCACTATCCCAATTCAGTCAGAACTCATCACCAAAAGTCCAAAACCAACTAATCATAGCACTCAAAACCAATCATCAAACTCACACCCATGCCAACCAAAATTCTTAACACAAACCCAACTGAATTCAAATATTAAAACTAGAGTTCTTACCTCCAATAGTAGCCCAGTTTCCCAGCAGAATCTTTGCACAAATTCAACTTAATTCCTTGTATTCTCCTCTGTATTCCCAGCTTAAACTCCTAGCTTAAGGCCTATGTTCTTGCCCTTTTTCCTTCCTTAGCTTCAAGCATATTGAGAGAGTGAGAGAGTGTGAAACTATGAGAGAGAGAGAGAGAGAGAGAGAACTAAGTGTATTCCACCAATTTTCTTAGTTGTTTCTAAGAGTTACTGGATACATCCTTTGTTTAAACAAAAGACCATTATGCCCCTTTTAAACCTATAACCTTGAAAAGGTAAACATGGGTAAAATGATCATTCCATCCTAGTTCCCACTAACTCCTCAAATGCTCCTAATATCTACTAATTATTCTCATCATCAACTTAATTACCATTTATTTATTCAATGTCCAATAGTTCCCAAGATATTTTCCAAATTCCCAAAAATACCCCCAGGCTTTTCCCCGAGCAGGGTATTAATCCCCACTGTGACTATTTCGCCAATGCGCTCACTAGGACCGACTTGAGCCATATGTTGCAAATATATCCACATAATAATGTGGTCTCAACAATTTATCACATATACTCAAATTTATGCCCACAACGTGCCAAAATTACAAATATGCCTTTATAAGCTATAAAGGGCCCACATGCATATCTAATATTCACAAACATGCATGTCACATAGTCATATAATCATATTAATCTTCCATGCCACATATGATAAACCATTAAATCACACATATACCAATTACGCCCTCCCGACACGCTAATCAAGGCCCTTAAGCCTTATTAGTGGCCTTGGCGATGCGTCGCTCGACCAATTTTTTATAGACTAGGTGACACATCACCTGTTGCTAGGCGACGCGTCGCTTGGGCCATCTTTACGTGTCTATACAGTGATGTGTTTTGGCTCCAAAATTAAAATTAAAATGCTCTAATCTCATTGGTTGAGTCTAATGAGATTCCTATATTATTTAAAGGATTCATTTGAGTTAATTGGTTACTTGATCACTCACCCCTTCTCTCTCTCTCTGTGTCTAGCCTTAAGATTGCTAGTTTTCTCTAAGATCTTCATCAAGAAAGCGTGACTTGTATGAAGGATCAAGGCTTGTGAATTCCATTCTCATTCCATTGTAGTAGCTTCAAGATATTCTAAGGAGAAGGCTAGGAATAGAGATTTTTGGACAACAAATCTACATTTGTGTCAAGCCTTGTCACTTTTGTGTTTCACATAAAATCTTTGCTTTGTGATTTTGTGTTTATGTAATTTGTGATTATCTACCTATAGATTTAGATTACTTGGTTTTTATGCTTTGAGTTTTAATACAAAACCAAGGTTTATTAAGCCTAATCTCCAACATGAAGTATGTTAGACACTACTTACAGTTCTATGACTCAAAGGTATTGGGAATTCAGTTGTAGGAATATTGATCCTTACCTGATAAGTCAAAAGTAATAAAAGCACAAAAAAGAGTCAATTACTCACTCCATGATTGAAGTAAAGACTCAAACGACCATCAGTTGATGAATGTTGAACTTTTATAAATAACGGAGATTATGAGAAGTTCTTACTTTCATCGTGTCTCAATCCTACACAATCTATGTTGTATGTGATACCCCTATCTCTTTGTGTCACTACATTTAACGGTCTGGATAAAATGCTCTGTCATAAATAGAAGAGAGAGTGTACTCTTAATCTTTATTAAATAAAGCTCCCACTTATCTAGTGATTACATACAATTTTATATCATTATCTTTAATTAATTCCTCTTCTTTACATATATATATATATCAATATACATATGATTCATTCAAGACCACATCAATAATATTGGATATTCATGATAAATGACATGCATAATTAAATACAAATATGAGAGCAAAATATTAACTTTTTTTTAATTAATAGTAATTGTTCATACATAAATACACTTTAGGGGCACAATTTTCAATATATAGAAGGTAGGAGTATGAAGCAATGAAGCATGAAGATGTTCCTCCAAAACACTGGAGCTTAAAAATTAGTGGACTGAAAAGTAGCACTAGTATAATAGTTGTGAGGAATACAAGTAATTGCGAGCACAATCGTGCTAGATGGGAGAGCTTCATTCATCTATTAAATTATTGAGAATCAATGTCTATAGGTTTAGCAACGAATATGGAAAGAGCTTGAAATGCCAACTCCATTTGAGATAGAACGATGTCTTTGGGTGTGGCAATAGTGGTAGGAAGGGCTCTCAATATACCTGCTATGCCTGAAGGACTAAAATGCTAGAGTGCAAAGTACAGGTAGAACCAAGACTGGAGAAGGTATGGATGGGTGATTAATAATGTTGGTAGTCTTTCTTGAATTAGAGCCCTTATGTGGAGCAGTTGCTCATTGATTGGGAGAGCATGGAAAATAGTTGAGGGATAACTCATCTTGAGTAATCTTTGTTGGAATGAAGAGAAGCTTGGAAATTTCATCGGAGAAGAGATTAAAGGAGCCACCAGGGGCATAAAGGGATAAGGTAGCAAAGGATGTAGCTAGGATGTGGAGGCAGAGCAGGTTTTTGATGCTTGGCTTTAGGTGAAAGATTCACAGTGTCTATTTCCTATGCCACGACCAAAGAAGATTTATCCCAGTGCTCAATTCATAAGCCATGCTTGAAGGGTAGTAACTCTACTAAGAATCCCCCTATTCTTCTTTGTAATCAAGAGGATGGAACAACTTTAAATTGGTTGAGCTAGGAGTCATTTCCAATGGAGGGAGTCAAAGGTTTAGTGCAATTAGTAGTGGATGGAGTAGCCACTATGATGCTAAGGGTAATAGCTTGCTCTAAATCATAAGCTGTTAAGAAGAAGTACACTTAAATCATATGTATTGCACACTGACTTTATGAAATAAATAAAATTTTTGATTTTTTTTTGCATATATAAGTTATTTTATATTATTATTTGAATAATATTATAAATATATGAAAATTCCTAAATTTGTTAATGTGACTACCATCTTGTATTGGTGTGAGAAGATTAATGTAACACCCCAAGTTTCTAATAAGGTTTAGGACCTTGATTAGCGTGCCTGGAGGGAAATAAGTGAATTAATATGATAATATATGAATTTAAATGAATATGTGATTAGAATGCATGTTTAGGTGGTATAAATATGCATGCGGGCCCCGCTTGCATGATAGGGGTAAATTGGTAATTTTAGCCCGTTGAGGGCATAAATGTGATAATTGTATTATGTGGTTTGTACCACGTGGGTGTGGTAATATTAATGTGATGTACATGCCGAGATGGTCCTAGAGAGCTAGATAACTCAAAAGTCACAACGGGATTTTATACCCGGCTCGGGAGGAGCCTAGGGGTACTTTGGGGAATTTTGTGAGTTGAGTTGAGGGTTTGTGATTTATGGTTATTGGTGATTGAGTAACCTGGATAACTATTAGTAACTGCTGGGAGTAACAAGTTTAGGTGGAAGAAATGGTAGAATGGCAATATAGGGGAAAGGACAAGAGTGCCCTTGAGGTTTAGTTAGGAGAGGATAACTATGGGAGGATAGGATAGTAATTTGGCAAGGTAAAGGACCTTCAGCTGAGGGAAAAGAGTCATCCACGTTTTACACTTAGGCATTATCTTGTTCTTGCTGAAATTGAAAGGAAACCTAGAGGAGGAAACGGAAAACTAAGGGCAAACCTCTTGGGATCAAGAAGAGAACTTAAGCTAAGGGAACTTGGAGGATTACTCAGTGAATTAAGGTAAGTAAAATTCTGTGTATGTGTTGTGGGATTTAGCTAAGAGTATCATGGAATTGGAACTGAGTTATGTGCTTTGCTTGGAACTTTTGGGATAAATTAAGGTTAGGTTCAGCAGGAGGTTGTGGTTTGAGATTGGGACTTGATTGGGAAGAGCAGCTCAAAGTTGAACTCTTGATTGAGGTAAGGATTTTAAATATGTTTGAATTTTCATATCTAATAAGGTTTAGGAATTTGGAGGTCTGATTTACATCCTACTCAAATTCTGGTTTGAGTTTGGAGAGCTAATGTTAAATTTCTGAAATCTTAAACTCAAGTATGGATTTTAAGTGTAAGTGAGTAATTGAGCTTGTTGTTGAGGTTTATAGTTTGTTAAATGGTTTGTTTGGGGTTTTAAACTGATTTTGGGGTTTGGGTATGAGTTGGGAGTGTTTTGGCTCGGGGAAATGCAGGGGAAAAACTCAGATTTCTGGGTTCGCGAAGGAGCACCGCGGCGCGAGGCTGCTTCAGGACAGGGGAAGGCTTTTTGACTTGCTAGGTGTCGCGGCCCTCTAGGGCAGCGCTGCGGCGCTAGGCTAGTTTCAAAGCATAGAATTTTGTAATTTTGATCTTTTGCTCTGGGGGTTCGGGGGATGTTTTCAATGTATTGTTTTAGGAATTTGGGGATTCCGAGAGTGTGGGATTGGCCCCGGGAAGTGATTTTGAATTGGTTAGCATTAAAGGGTGTTTATATGTGTTGTGACTAGGACTTTGGAGAGGCTCGGGTTAGAGGACCGTGCTCGCAGCCTTGGTGCATCGGAAAGCTCGGGATACAGGTAAGAAAATTGTAGCACCCGTAGAGCAGGGCTTGGGCCCATAGTTTTGTTGCAGGGCGCGGCCCTAGATTGTATTATTGCTAGGATGTAGCATTAAATGAATGATTATATATTTGATTGTTATTTGAGAATGCTAAACGCGGTAATAGCAAGGTGAACGTCAAAGGGGCCGAGAACGGCGAGGGGCCGGGATCGGCGAAGGCCGAGAACGGCAGTGGGGCCGGGAATACCACTTAGCACATGGAGTGCTCGTGGTTAGGGTGAGACCCCAATGGATACATGGGATATCCTTACGGTGTAGACTGAGATCCCAGGCTTTGGTAACGCTTCTGGGACGGCATGGCCGTATATGTGTTGGATTTTATGGACTGTCTGACTAGATATGAGCTATCTGCTGTAGTGACTGTATATTATGCATATGTTATGTACTGTTTGAGTTTTCTTGCTGGGCTTCGGCTTACGGGTGCTCTATGTTGTAGGTAAGGGCAAAGAGAAAGTCAACCAGCCACGAGTACGGAGAACGTGGGGGCGGCGCGTACATGTTTGGCCTGCCCGACTGCTTTGGTTGGGGATATTTTTGAGAAATGGCTGTACAAACCCTAGTTTTGACAGTTAGCTACTTATAAAATTGTTTTGAGTTGTAAATATTTTATAAACCGAGTTTTAGGATCCTGAATGTTAAAACTCTTGAACTTTTAATAAAATAGAGTACTTTTTAAAGATTACAGCCTAGACTTCTATTTAATCACACTTTTGTTTTAAAAACCTCGTTTAGCGAGTTGATTGCACATTTTAAACCCACTTAGTAACGAATTTAAGGTAGTAGGGTGTTACAATTAAGTTTGTAGGGAAGAAATTTAAAGAGTTAACAATAAAATAAAGTTTATAAGGAATCTTTAGATTAAATAGTGTTAGTACAGTCCACATCAATAATTTAGTAGGACATCTTAATGGAGGTACTTTGTATTATGAGATTATGTAAAACTAGACCCGACATGTTATCAATACTTTTATAATTATCATTTTGCTAATAAAGTATTAATTACACAAGTCCATTGATGATCATATACTTATCAATCTGAATTTTGAAGTTATTATGAACTCTTTTTTATATTATTTTCGTCATTTGATTCACTCCTTAGGGTCTGTAAGAATTATAAGGCTAAATTTTTTTGTTTTTTGGGCTCATTGATATAAATGATTGGAGACATGATACACAAATATGGAATCTATACTATCTTATTTAAGAAATAAATAATGATTCCTCTAGACGCCAAAATTCCACACTACGTAAAGACTGCAACTCATGTCTAAAGCTCCCAGATAATCACGCGACACCATGTTTTGCGCAGGTCTTTGTATCTATGCAAGTGAGCTTCTGGCATATCTTGGCCCCAATGTCTTCATCTCACGCAATCAATTGTCCTACTAGTCCCACAAGAGTGAGTTCGCATCGACCCTTGCACCTGTGCACCACGCGAGGCCATTGTACCTAGGCGCCTCGCAGGGACCTTGTGTCCATGCGCCTCACAGCCTACTGCACCTAAGCGCCTTGTGGGGACATCACACCCAGGTGCCTCGTTGGGACTTTGCGCCCATGCGCCTAGTTGGGACCTCACGTCCATGCACCTCGTTGGGACCACGCGCCCATGAGCCTCGCTGGGACCTCGCGCCAAGGCACCTCACGAACCCCTATCCTTGTGCGGCTCGCGGACCCCTGCGCTTGTGCACCTCACAGACCCCCGCGACTGTGCACCTCATAGACACCATCGCCTATGCCCCTCGTTGGGACCTTGTTCCTATGTGCCTCGCAGGGCCTCGCGCCAGTGCGCCTCGTGGAACTTGCGCCTGTGTGCCTCGCAGACCCCCACGTATGTGCGCCACACAATTTCCTTAGGCCTGTCTATGCCATGAGACCCTTGCACCCATATGCACCTAGAGGCATTCCCGATCGTGCTTCCAAGATACCCACCTTGCGTGCAATGTCGAGGTGTCACTCAGGCAGCCAACCACACTTTACATACCTTACTGCTTTACCTGATATCTTTTTTATTACTTAGTAGCTAGGATCCTCCCTATGCATTCCTATGACTTGGACACTTGGTGTAGAGCACGATGCCTTTTTGTACTCAGAGATCACCGATACACTCCGCACACCCAATGAATATAAGTGGAAAAATTGTCACCACATTTACCTAAGGAGGATAAAAATCAAAAGGCCTCTACAGAGGTACATATGGTTCACCATGGACTAAGGCACAGATCAAGAATCTATGCCAGACATGTAGTGGAAATAAAAGAATGGTACGTGGTTAAACCTCCGCTACAACGCTCGTGACATTCGTACCAAACAAGTGGTGGTTGTATGGCATAATACTAGGCGAGGAGCGTTACCTCCAGGTCTCTGACATGTATGGGATCTGACCACCACTCCTCCAACACCACTACCACCTGCACCACTATCACCTGCAATATGATCACCTATAGCGTTAGAGTACCTCCATGTACTTTGGGAACACATGTAACATTGGCCATTAGAGCCCTTCTATAAATAGCTCCACGCCCCCATTTAAAAAAAGGGTTGGAAAATCATTGTAACTTTGTACCAATAGAAATACAAGTTCTTTTCCCAATTTTCTTATGTAACTATTTTCTAGGTTTCTTGCTAACTTCTTGAAGTTCTTCATTTATAAGCTCTATACTTTGATTTTTCTGACCTAACATCATTGTTGATGAGTTTTCACCATCAATAATATGGTGTCGTCTGTAGGAAGAACAACTAACAAACAATAGTTCTTCCCTTAATTTCAGTAAGGAAACATGCCAAGGCGTTAAAAATGCCTACAAGTCCACCAATAATTGGAGGTTCACCTAGGCAGAACCCAGCTGAGGGCATCCTTGAGAGATCCTCCCCTGCTGACAAATAGAGGTGCGTCGGAGCTGCCTAGAGACAATGGCGAAGAGTAAGAGGTATCATTCCCTTCCTTTCATCCTTCACCGGACCCTGTAGCACATGCCACCTCTCCAACGAAGGGTCGTGCAACTCACCCTTCACCACAGCCACCGATGGTCCCAAGTCTGAACTATCAGGACCCAAGTCCCTCCAAACAGAGACATTGTAAGAGCCCATGAGTACACTCAGTGAGTTCAAGTTCCCAAACTTGTCGCTACGAAGATGAAATACGTAACCTGCACTAGAAAAACCAAAGGTTGCAGGTCACAGTGTAGAATATGCAAGAGGTACTCAATGGCCTGTTACATGGAAACTCTGATGCTCCCCTCTCTAGGCACAAAGAGAGGGAACATATACGAGGAGAAACCACCATACCCATTGATGGTGGAAGACTGTGACTCTCCACAAGTGATACCCCTCACCCAAGATGCAAGGAAGATTCTATAGCAACACCGCCTCCAAAAGAGCTCAACCCGACTTAAGGGAAAATATAACCAGATAGGGTCCGAGGTAAGAACCGCACACCCTGTAGCTGCCCCAAAGGAGGCAACCAAAGCAAGGGTTCTCCCTGAGAATCAATGGGACTCCAAGAACAAAAGGAGAAGGGAACTAGACACTAAAATCCAAAGACTTTGAAGCAAGATGGCACAAAGGTGCCGATGAGTTCGACTACGAGTAGCCCTTCACAAGGGAAATCCTGGTTGAGCAACTCCCGACCATTTTCAAGGAGCCTCACATGACTCTGTACGAGGGCACTACAGACCCAAAGTATCATTTAGATGCCTTCAACGACTTGATGAAGTCAAAGGGGGTCAACAAAAGGAAAGGTTCTATTGTTCCACCGTTCACTCTAATGAGTTGCGTACAAGTGGTTCAAGAGGTTAAGACTAGGAACCATCAATTCATGCCATCATTTCTTTGGAAAATTTCTTCAGCAGGACCACGCGGTCTGATAACTCTAGAATATAGAGTTATCTTCAATACTTTTAGCTTAAAATTTGATTAAAAAGATGAGTGATTTGTGTCTTTGTCTTTAGAATTTAGTCATTTTCTTTTATATGGGTTTTGGAGTTAGTTATTGTTTTGTGAGGGAATATAAGTAAGAAAATGATAAATTCTATGAAGTTGAGTGAAGTGGAAAGGAGCTAATGTGCTTTACAATGATAATTTTTCGTGCAAGAATTCAAAGGATGTTACAGCAATGCTGAAGCATTCTATCTAGGCAGCAAGCATTTCTTGGGTCAGTGTGAGAAGTTGCCACCTCAGCATTATAAATCTATTTTTTTTAATTAACTTGACTTGGGATGAAGATTTAATGAAGAGATTTGGGCATTTATTTGTGTTGGTGAATTTTTAGCAAAAAGACAACAAATGGGAGGAAAAACGCCCACGTGGGCTTAAGGAAAATAAAGAAAATGGGAGCCCTAAAAACATATATCAACTTCACTTTCCTTTTTTGGGAGAGAACCACATACAATAGCCACCATTGACAGAAAGTAGAGAATGAAGATGAAGAAAAGGGAAAAGAAAGACAAGGAAAAAGATTCAAGGAGAAGGACAAGAAGAGAACCACTTGGGGACACCTATTGGTTCTTGATTTTCTCATCCCTTTCTTAGTATTTAATTTATATTCTTTTATTTTATTTTTCTTGACAATGTTTGTATTTATTATTAGTATTTTGGATATTTTAATTATGAGGTGAACTTTTTCATAGCTAGAATTGTTAATGAGTCCTAATGTGTGATTTTAGAACTTTGTTAATGGTGTTAATGCAAAATTGGGTTTTATTGATTCAAGTGGTTTTAATGTTATTTACTTACTTTTTTTTGGCCATCAATTATGAGTAAATGAGTTAATTAATAATTCGTAAAATGTTTTAATTAATGGACATACAACTTGAATGGTGCAAGATTAAGTTATTTAAATTTAATTTGTGTTAGTATAGACATATATTAATGCATTGCATAATCTCTGTGAAATTGGTGCTTGATAAATATTTCTGAAGTTAGATGTGCATATGTTAGTTTAATTAGAGAATTGATATCATAGTAACTTCGTCGGAAGCCTATGAAGAAAATTGGAATTCTAGAATAATTATTCCTAGCTTGCCACAACATTACTATAGCATTAGCATCATATTTACATTTTAGGAGGAATTAATTATTCTATCACATCATCATAGTTTTTCTCTCTCGTTCATTTGTTTATTTTATTTCCTTTCTTGTGTAGTTTTTAGGTTTAATCAAATCTTTATTACTTGTTTTGTTCCAAGTTGTTTAGTATTGATTTTTGCACAATTATTTGCTAATTGAATCCGTGTGGAGACGATACTCACTTATCATTTTATTACATGTTTGTCGACTGTGTACACTCGCACAATGTTATTTGCTTAAATTTATGCAACAAGTTTTTAGCGTCGTTGCCGGGGATTGAATTTTGTGATATTCTTTTTGTTGAAATCAATTGCTTTTCAATTTGGTCTCTTATTTTTCTTTTGTTTATTTTTTTCTTGTTTTATTTTACACTTTTGTTTGTTGATTTCTTGCGAGGTATTTGAGATGTCACATCAACAAGTCCTCTTGAATTTCATTCAACATGACTTGGAGCCTTTGTACAAAGCATGGTGGAGATACAAGGAGTTGCTAATAAGGTTCCCATATGACTATTTCTCCAAAGAATGTCAACTGGAAGTCTTTCTTAATGGGTTGAATGCCACAACAAGAGAATGGGTAGAAAAAGGGGATGGTACCACCAATTTCTACCAAGTATTCGTTGATGAAGCCTATTGGACATTGGAAGACATGGCGGAATACAATAAATGGTGGAATTGGAATTGTTCTATGACCAACCATGTATGGAGCCAACTTTTGACACTTGCACTCAATGACCAAATGAGGATAATTTAGATTTCAAGAATTAATCATAGAAGAGCAACCTCACCAAGTGGCTCAATCAATTTAGTTGGAGGCTGTAATGCCCCGACTAATTCTAGACCTCAGACCATTAAAAACTACTAAACATAACTACTATTTTGGAATACATTCAAGAAATAATAGAAATTTTATTTAAAATCCAAAATACGGTAGAAATACAAAATATGGTACGGGATCCCATTGTTGAAAAAAAACATAAACTTTGATTAATTGTTTAAATACTAAGTGTGGAAATACATAAAATCATAAATTTAAAAGACTTGAAACAACTTCATCCTCGATCTTCCAGCAGTTCATCCCCAATACACATGCCAAGTTGCCACAAATCCATCCTGCCTTCCAAGTTTATATTCCTGCACCATCTAATAGGAAATGAATGAGCCTAATGCCTAGCAAGGAAAATCTACTAAAAACATATATCATAAATCATAAGACTATATCATAAAACATATCCTATAAACATATGATGTAAAAACGTATATAACATAGGAATACAATATTTATAGACATTAACTCATTACCGTAGCATGTGATAAAACTATCTAGGTCCTCAGTCTACTAATCGAGGTAGGATAGATCACAAGGTAGTAAATGATAACCCATCTAGGTCCTCTGTCTACTAATCAAGGTAGGGTAAATCATAACTCTAAACTACGATAATGATAAAAATCTTGGGGTTTGCTATCTAAGCAACTATAAGCCCCAAGTGACTATAACATAAAAAATATATTCATATACATATATAACATATCATCATAACATAACATATCACATAAACATATCATAACACATAATCTAACCTATTTTCCTTACCAAAAATTGGGATAATGGAGACAAGAACGAGATTGGAAAACTCCTAAAAACCAATAGTAGGAATCATGAGTTTCTAAGGAAATAGAGATGAAAAACAGATCTAATCCATCAAGATAGAAACTTACCGAAGAACCTTAAGTTTCAAGATCATAAACACCTAACCAAAAGCCATAAAATCAAGTTAGGATCTAAAAGAAAATGAAAGAAAATAAAAGAACTATGATGAACTAAATCTGAGGTTAAGAATACCTTGAATGGACTATGACTTTGATCTACACCTCGGTACCGAAATAACACTCTATCTTACTTCCCAAGTGTTTAGAAAAGCTTACATTGGAAAATCTTTTAACCCAAAACCCAAGTGTTTTCTCTCAAGAGTAATCTTAGCAGCTTGGAGCCTTTGAAGAATGCTTGAATGATGAATGAAATGGCTGCGTACTAGGTCCTATTTATAGAGTTCAATGAGTGAAACTAACCCCTTTTAAAATGAATATAAATTTATTATATTTGAATTTTTGGTTCAACATATGCCTAGAACTCGGTCAAAAATGTTCAGAAGCAAATCTAGGTTGTCGAGGGCAATTTCTAATTTAAGTCCACAAAATTTCCAAAAATGGCTCCAGGAGCCGATATATCGCCCCTACCTATGTCTTAAGCTTCTGTATATTCCGCAGACAACATATCGGCCCCTGTAGCTACAATATATCGGCATATGCAGATATTTTAAACACGTTTTTGCACACTTTCAACATATTTGAATTTTGTTAAAAACAACTTTGACTGAGTAAAATGTGATCCTAACAGCTCCTAGAAGGTTCTAAAGCTTCTAGATTCATCCATTATAAATTAATTCATATAAAATCCTTAAATCCTTAAATAAACATGCTTGTGACAAGTGTCACACTCTTAATTATTCTATCTAGACCTTAGGTTATAATAAATAATATTTCTAGGACTAGCTATATTAATCAAACCTTATGATATAATTAATATTTCTAAACTATAGGTTAAACTTATAAAATCCATAGCTATTTCTATGAGTTTCCAATAATATCTCAGCTTGCACCAATATCCACGAAAACTAAAATACTACAAGCTACTACTAACTACTACTACTATCTAGCTAAGTAAAATTCTGAGACGCTGTAGAGGCATGGATGATAAAGTTTATGGCTAAAAATGATGCCTTGATTAAGAACCAAGATGCATCCTTGAAGAAGTTGGAGAATCAAATTGGGTTATTGGCAAAAGAGTTGTTTAGTGATAAGGAGAATGCAAGGAGAAATGAACAAAGTGAGGAGGTCATTTTGAGAAGTGGTGAAGAGTTAGAGACGATTTGAGAAAATTTTGAGCTGCAAAAGGAGCCCACTTCAATCCAAAGTAGCAGAGAAAAAGGAGAGAAAATAGTGAAGTCAAGTTTGTCAAGTTCTATCTCTACCCAAGATGTTGAGAAATTTTTTGAGAAAAATAATGCTGAAAAGTTAAATCTCAACCCACCACCACCCCTTATGCAACACTTTCGAGAACAACAAGTCCTCGGTTCTCGACTTTAGAAGCCACTAGTCATGAAAGCATACACACATGAAGATGCTTTTTGGCCACCACCTCCTCTATCGTCAATAGCATCGTATCTTGGTGTCCACCACACTCATTCATCAAAAGCAAGTCGAGTTGAGTACATGATCCCTTCAATCACACATCTCGCCAAGCTTGAGGGCGTCCGCAATGAAGACCCATATGTGAGGGCTCATGCCACTCTCTGTGGGCGAAAGCTGCTCTTTCATGAGCACTTTTCGACAAAGTCAAGTCGACGACTTTAATTCAAGCACTTCTTGGGAGGCAACCCAAATTTCTAAACATTGTTTTTTTTTAAGTTTCTTCTAGTAATTTAGTTAAGTTCATTGCATTTCCTTGTTCAATATTTTTATTTTTTTGTTAGGTGTATTTTAAAAAATATAATAGTTTTCTGTTTTCCTTATTTTTCTTCTTTCACATGGTCTTTGGTGTTTTATTTTATGGTGCAGGAGTTAGGTTCAGAAAGATAGTGATTTGGAGTGAACAATTCAAGTTTTGGAATGTTTTGAAGGTGTGGTAGATGAACAAAAAGGTGGGGAGATAAGGAAAGAAAATCTAAAATTCTGGGTTGCAATGCTATAGTAATGTTGCAACAATCTGGGCTAAGTGCACAACATGTTCAGGGCATTTTTGGTGGTTATAGGCAGAGTTATTTGTGATGTGGTGCCACCTACTGGGCGACACATCGCCTGTAATTTAAAACAAAAATAAAAAAGTGGCATGAATACCCTAATCTTTCTCTTTCCCTTTCCTTATCTGTGTCTTCCCTAGCCGCCCAAGCTTCCACCCTCACCATCATCTCCACCACTCTTCGCCTCCTTTAGCCCATCACGAACTTCACTTCCACTCGTCACCTCGACGTGAACCACAACCCTAGCTGCCATAGCCACTCCCATCACAACCACCACTCTCTATTCCCTTCTACCAACAGAAACTCAAGAGAGAGCCCCTGTGACCACCCAAACCCCACAGCTGCCTCCACAAATTTTGCCCTGCTCCATCTGGGACCCTGGGAGCCTCTCATCATCAAATCCAGCCTCAACCCAGACCCCATCTGTGAGAAACCCAGCCAAGATAACCAAAAACATGAATGCACTATCTCCGTCCCTTGCAAAATACTAAGAAACCCGGCTTTTCCTTCCCTGTACGATTCTGTAGCACCCAAACCCCATGTGCCTTCACCGTGAGCCTAGATCGAACACCATCCACCCACGAACTTAGCTCCCTGCTCCACCATCTACAACGCACTCAAGCCCAGGTCGACAACTCCATGCCTCTGAATTCCAGACCCAGAACTCCGTGAGTACCCAGGCATCTATTGCGCCTCATCCAAACACTGAGTGACCCAACTCTGAGAGCCCACTTCGTGATTCTAGCAATGCCTAGTCGCAACTTTTGCGTGCCTATTTGACATCGCTTGAGTAGAGCCTGCATATTGACACATCATTTAATGAGCATTTCAAAAATCTACTCTCCTTTTTTATTTTGTTTATGCCTGCTTCTTTCTATTCTTTGTTTTAGGTGCAGTTCTTGCTTACTGGCAAAATTTGTTTTGTGTTATACTTTGCTCTCAATTGTTGATAGTGATTTTTGTGTTTTTTTCTGTGTGCTCTGTGTTGTAATTAGTTGTTGTTTGTGTTTCTTTGGTGATTTTGTGTAGTGAGCACCGAAAATTTGAGTCCTTTGTTTTGTGTTTTATTGCTAGTCAGGAACTTTATTAATGTAGTTGTCTAGTTTGTCTTAGTTGTATTTTGGTGTAATTGGTTTTTGAGAAGATTTTGCTTGCTTTAGTAGTGCTTAACTTGGGGTTTGGTGATGACCAATATAAAAAAATAAATAAATGCATTCATGTCGCATATCCATTACCTCGCCTCTTGTTTTGTGTTCTAGGTTAATAGTACTCAAGTGTTAATGACGTTTGAAAAATCTTGATGATAGTGTTGATCTCTATTCTGTGTGCATAGCTTGACAAATAATTCTTGAACCCTTAAAGTTAGCTAGATTTTTTGGAGAGCTTAAGTTTCTAGAATTGCTTAGTGGTTCCCTTGAGGCGAAATCCTAGACAACACTAAACCAAGGACATAATTTAGGCCATCTTTGGACCGTTTGAACCTTTCGAGCCAACCATTATATACATTTCATCCTTAGTCACCCCATTGAGTTTAATTGAATCCCTTTCATTCTTTACCACATGATAGCCTCACTATATACATATCCATTCACCATACCTGTTTGAGCACCTTGGTTTTTCTTGGATATATGTTGAGTGTTGCATCATGAGGGAGGGAGAGAGGACTGCGCCTTTGTGAGTGGTATTTTGGTGAATGCTACATTGTTTGCCTTTCTTGTTTTCCACATTGGGGACAATGTTGATTATTACGTTTTGGGGGAGTGTGTATCTCATCTTAATGTTTTCTTGACAAGTATATATGCTTATAATTATTTTAAAAAAAAGAGATAAAAAAAATTACTCAAAGAAAAGAGTGCACCCCTAGAAATAAAAAAATGAGAAAATAAGTATAGTTAAAAGCATGTTTGGGGGTGTAGAATCTTATAAAAAAAATATATATGTCTCATTTTATTTGTTTTTTTCTTTCTTTCTATGTTAGTAATAAAGGATAATGACAAGAGTGATATTCAAATTTTATGGGGTATTGTTTTTTTTTTTGGGAAGTGATTGTGTGCTCTTACTTGGTCTTAGGAAAATTAAGGTGCTTTTATGATGATTTGAGCCAAAAATGACTTATTTTAACCACTCTCACCTAAGCCTTAAATTACAAGCTAGATAAAGTCCTTTTGATCTTTGGTTTAGTGTTTGTCTACTTTAGTGGAGAGAGAATCATTAAGTCAACCTATGGAGACAATTATTAGGCTTTAGGATCAAGGTCTAGTTAGGGCTTTTTTTTTAATTAACCCTATCTGGAATACATTTTTTTTCTTAGTTACTTTGGGGAGATTTGAGAATAATTTGGGAAGAGCTATGTAAACACTTTAGGGAGAAACACTTGATTCTTGGTTTGATAACATCATTTGCATTTGAAGAATTTGGTTGAAAGCACTTGTAAGAGGCATCATAATCACCATTCATCATCTCCTTAATAAATTTAGGAGAGCATTTCCCTTGTTAAGCATAATATAAAGTTAAGCGTTTCCTCTCTCTTTTGTGTGTATTTTGTAGTGTTTAGTCATTCTGTGTTTTTCTTATCTTGAGTTGGATTTCCTTGTTTATATTCTTTTATCTTTAGAGTCATCACTCAGCACGAGCAATGAGATAATTTTGGGGGTGTGATAACTCTCTAATATAGAGTTATCTTTAAAAAAATTAGCTTATAATTTGATTTAAAAAAAGAGTGATTTGTGTCTTTGGGTTTAGGAGTTAGGTTTGGTCTTATGAGAGAAACTAAGTAAGAAATTCATAAATTTTTTGAAGTTGAGTGAAGTGGAAAGGAGCTAATGTGATTTAAAATTATAATTTTTTGTGCAGGAATTCTTAGGATGCTGCAGAAATGCTGAAACATTCTGTCCAGGTAGCAAGCATTTCTTGGGTCAACATGAGAAGTTGTCACCTCAGCAATATAAATCTATTTTTTTAATTAACTTGACTTGGACTGAAGTTTAATTTAAGAGATTTGGGCCTTTAATTGTGTTGGTGCATGTTTAGCAAAAAGAAAACAAATGGAAGGAAGAAAGCCCACATGGGATTTAGGAAAAGAAAGAAAATAGGAGCCCAAAAATCATATATCAGCTTCGCTTTCCTTTCTTGGGAGAGAACCATGTACAACAACCACCATTGAGAGAAAGTAGAGAATGAAGAAGAAGAAAAGGAAAAAGAGAGATAAGGGAGAAGATTCAAGGAGATGGACAAGAAGAGATTCACTTGGGGACACCTATTGGTTCTTGATTTACTCATCCCTCTCTTAGTATTTAATTTCTTTTCCTTTCTTTTCTTTTATTTTTCTTGACAGTGTTTGTATTTATTATTAGTATTTTGGATATTTTAATTATGACGTAAACTTTTCATTGCTAGAATTGTTAATGAGTCCTAATGTGTGATTTTGGAACTTTGGTAATGGTGTTAATGCGAAATTGGGTTTAATTCATTCAAGTAGTTTTAATGTTATTTACTTGCTTTTGTTTGGCTATCAATTGTGAGTAAATGAGTTAATTAATAATTCTGAAAATGTTTTAATTAATGAACATACAACTTGAATGGTGCAAGATTAAGTTCTTTGAATTTAATTTGTGTTAGTATATACATATATTAATGCCTTGCATAATCTTTGTGAAATTGGTGCTTGATAAATACTTTTGAAGTTAGATTGGCATAGACATATGTTAGTTTAATTTGAGAATTGATATCATAGTAACTTCAACGAAAGCCTATGAACAAAATTGGAATTCTAGAATAATTATTCTCAGTTTGCCATAGCATTACTGCAACATTAGCATCAGATTTACATTTTCAAATGAATTAATTATTCTATCTCATCATCATTGTCTTGCTCTCTCGTTCATTTGTTTATTTTGATTACTTTTCTTGTGTTGCTTTTAGGTTTAATCAAATCTTTATTACTTGTTTTGTTCCAGGTTGTTTAGTATTGATTTTTGCATGATTATTTGTTAATTGAATCCTTGTGAAGACGATACTCACTTATCACTTTATTACTTGTTTGCCGACTGTGTACACTTGCACAATTTTATTTGGTTAAATTTATGCAACATGATCTGTGATTATGTTATGCCGAGTACCAGCCTCGCTGGCATAAAACAAGGAAAAACTTAAAGCTTGAAGAGTTATATTCATAGATTCAATATGGAAATAGCTAAGGTGGGAAGTTCAACTAAAGCATAGCTCAAGATAGCTATCACAGTCGGAGTTCGTCCAAGAAGCAAGTTATGGGATAGCATGCTCAAGAGAGAGGTTATAAACTTCGATGACTTCTTAGAAAGAGAAAATATGTATATACGTGTGGAAGAGTGTAATGCCCCGACTAACTCTAAGTCATTAGACCATTAAAACTACTAAGCATATCTACTATTTTGGAATACATGCATAAAATCATAAAATTGTATTATAAAAATCCAAAATACGGGATCCCATTTTTATTACATAAAAATCATAAAGAATACTTAAACCTTTATTTAATTGTTCAAATACTAAATGCAGAAATAAAACATAAATACATAATTAAAAGACTACAAACAAAACGTTATCCTCGATCTTTCCCATCAGTCCATTCATTCAGCCCTCTCCCAATACACATGTTGAAGCTGTCATGAATCTATCCCACCTTCCAAGCTCATTTTCCTGCACCATCTAAAGTAAAAAGGAATGAGTCTAATGCTAGCAAGGAAAATCTACTAAAACATATCATATATTATAAGACTAACAACATAAATCATGAAACATATGACTTAAAAACGTAAAAACATAGGACTATAATATTAATGGCCATTAACTCATTACCATAGTATGTGATAGAAACCATCTAGGTCCTCTTGCTACTATTCAAGGTAGATTAAAATACTACATAGTTTGTGATAAACCATCTAGGTCCTCTTGCTGCTAATCGAGGTAGGTTAAATCATAACTATAATCTACGATAATGATAAAAATCTTGGGATTTTCTTATTTGCTATCTAAGCAACTATATTTCCCAAACAACTACAACATAAACATATACATATATACATATAACAAATAAACATAGCATAGCATATAAACATAATCTTGACACATAAAATCTAACATATTTTCCATACAATAAATCGAGATATTGGAGACGAGAGCGGGATTGAAAACTCCTAAAAACAAACAGTAAGATTCATAAGTTTTCTAAAGAAATGGAGATGAAAAGAAGATCTAAACCATCAAGATAGAAACTTACTGAAAACGTTTAGTTTCATGAAACTCAAACACATAACAAAAAGCCATAATAACTAGTTAGGATTTCTGAAGAAAAATGAAAGAATAAGAAGAACTATATTGAACTAAACCTAAGGAAAAATAATACCTTCGATAGATTAGAACTTCAATCTAATACCAAAATATCACTCTATCTTACTTCCCAAGTGTTTATAAAGCTTAGATGAAAAAGCTTTTAACCCCAAAACCCTAGTGTTTCTGTGTATATTGAACTTAGCTGCTTGGAGGCTCTGAAGAATGCTTGAATAATGAATGAAATGGTAGAGTGAAAGGTCCTATTTATAGATCTCAAGGAGTGAAACTAACCCCTTTTAAAATGAATAAATAAATGAATAATAATTGAATAAATTTGAATTTTCTGTTCAACAGTTGCCCAGAACTTGGTCACAAAATGTTCAAGAGGAAGTCCAAGTTTTTTATGGTTGTTTTAAGCTCAGATTCCACGGATTATCAAACTACACTGAAGGAGCCAATATATCACCCCCGAGCCTCCGTGGTTTTGTTCGTGTGAAGTCAACATGTTTTCCGTATCACCCATAGGCGATATATCGACCCCTATAGCTGCAATATATCGGCATACGCTGATATTTTAAACACGTTTTTGCACACTTTCAGCACACGTGAAGTTTGTTAAAACAACTTTGACTTAATAAAATGTGATCCTAACAGCTGCTGGAAGGTTCTAGACCTTCTAGATCTATCATTTATTAATATATTCATCTAAAATCCTTAAATCCTTAATAAACATGCATGTGACAAGTGTCACGTTCTTAATTATTCTATCTAAACCTTAGGTTATAATAAATATCATTTCTAGGACAAGCTATATTATTCAAACCTTAAGTTAAAATTAATATTTCTAAACTATAGTTTAAACTTATAAAATCTATAACTATTTCTACAAGTTTCCAACTAAATCTGGGCTTGAACCAATAATCACGAAATCTAAAATACTACAAGCTACTACTACTACTATCTAGCTAAGTAAAATTCTGAGACGCTACAAAGGGGACCATGAAAGAACTTGCATGCTGGGGGAAGCAAACCTTCTTCCAGTCCCCCTTCTACAAATACGTCTGGAGACTCTTCTTAGAAGGGATCATTATGATAGAGAATTCGCTGATCAAGTTGAAGATTTGAAGAGGTATAAAAGAAAACTTCAAGAAGAAGCTAGTGAAATTCATTAAGGATAACCTCCAATAAGACTCCCTTTATTTGTGTCGCTTACGAAGCAAAGAAGTCACCTTCATTCGCCTCCATAAAGTTGTAGTAGTTTTTCTTTATTTGAGTTATGCCTCCTAAGGAATCAAAAGTTTCACTATAGTTAGCCTCCCGTACATGTAATTTATCTTGGTAGGGTCCAAAGAGGTCACCTAGCTCACCCCAAGATGTTTCATGGCAATGAAATTTTTCCTACCCTTGCACATTGCCTACTATCACTAATTTAAAGAACATATTTTATATAATACTTCTCTCTTCTCCAAGGACACTTATGTGACTCACATACTGCCATTGTCAAAGTGTAATGGAAATAATGAAATACAAAGTGATTGGCAAGATAGATCCCGTGAACCGCTTGGGAGGTATTATACCCAACCTCACTAGGCGCCTGACCATGTGCAAAATAGGTGCCTAGCCTCGTCAACCCCACTAGCTGTGTGGCCTTGTGGAAAATAGGTTCCTAGACTCGTGATTTTCGACAAGCACCTAGCCATGTGCGAAATATGTGCCTAGCCTAGAGAGCCTCAATAAATGCCTGGCCATGTGCAAAAGAGGTACCTAGCCTCGTGAGATATATATAAAAATACTTATAATATATATACATGAATATATAATGACTAGCTACCCTTATAGAAGCTAAGAAAGTCAAAAGGGCCCTCAAAAGTGACTTACTCAAAAACACATCCACCCTACAAAGGGACCGCGTCGTAGAAGACAAAAGGGGAGCCCAAAGATATCCCTAACTCTTGATCCACCAAGTTGCCTAACACAGGGACAAATGGCCCTAAAGGAGTTTTTTGCAAAAAACTCCCTTGCAATCAATAAAAGGGCCTTAAAAATAGGTGATTGCAAGACTTCACACGTACCATTTCCCTATAAGGGTCTTAACCCAAGAAGATATCACATCAAGGACCAAAATTGTCCTCATAATAATCCTAGGTTGACCAAAGTAACCTAGTCCAAAAAGGGCCTCAAAGAAGATGCTTGCGAAAAGGGACTCAAGGAAGACGCTTGCAAAAAGGGTATCGAAGAAGATGCATGCACAAAATAGTATTATGCATAATAATCAGAATGAATATTCTTGATAAAAATAAAAAAACAAAAGTGCACACATGATGAATGTAAAAAAAAAATGGATGGGAGATACCCAAAAAATCAAGACATCCTTAAAATAAACCAACATACAATCATAAGAGGAGCTCAAACACTCCTCTAATGAGAATGAAGCACAAACAAGACACCATGTGTGCTTCTTCAACAAGCAAGTACTGGTACACTTTGCATTCGAGCTGACCTACTGTTCTGATAGTGACGAAGATGCCAACAAGACAAAAGGACCACAAGATAGAATTGTTAAAGAACTCTTCACTCTTAAATCTGACAAGCGCTAGATACGCGCAAACCAGCCAAGGCAACATCTTGGGAGAACCACACAAGGGCTCACCTTGTCTAGACGATACTTCTTGGGCCCCTCCGAGTAGTGTCCCCGAAGCTCCTTCGTTCAAACTGAGGTTTTGTACACCAATGACACCCGTGGGATCCATACAAAGAAATGATGGCATTAATTAAACTTGAAAGGAGTCGTGAGGACCACCACTTATGAAGTATGTTTTTTCATTATTCATAAATAAAGAAACACACTTGTACCTTGCATGTCATAATGATGGCACAAAAAGAGTATAAAAGAATGCCTAAAGGCCCTTCTATAGAATGGTGGGCAAGTGTGGACGCCAAAATTCCACACCAAGTAAAGGCCGCAACTCATGTCCAAGGCTCCTAGATAATCACACAACACCATGTTTCACGCAGGACTTTGTATCCACAAAGTGAGCCTCTGGCATGTCTTGACCCCAAGGCCTTTATCTCACGCAATCACTTGACCTCCTTTTCCCACGAGGGTGAGTTTGCAAGGACCCTTGCACCTGTGCACCATGCGAGACCATTGCACCTAGGCACCTCACGGGGACCTTGTGCCCATGTGCCTTGGAGACTACTACACCTCGGCGCCTTGCGAGGACCTCGTGCCCAGGCACCTCGATGGGACCTTGCACCCATGCGCCTTTATGGGACCTCATGCCCATGTGCCTAGTTGGGACCCGCGCCCATGCACCATACTGGGACCTCGGACCAAGGGCCTCGCGGACCCCCACTCCTGTGTGCCTCGCAGACACCCCTGCCTATGAGCCTCGGTGGGACCTTGTTGTTAGGTTTTATTTCTAGGTTGTTTTTTAGTCTAGTTTAAGGTTTATTTTTATTGTTTTTATGTTTTGTTGTTCGGTTTTATGCTTGTTTTTATTTCTTTGTTAGTTTTAGGTTTTAAATGAAGACACTTTTGCTTTTTGGAGTAAACTTGGTGTTTTGCGGGTTTCTTGGTGCTGGAATTGTCCATTTTGGCGGAAAGGAACCGTGGGATCAAATCTCTTGGCTCGGTGCAAGTCGGAAGTTTCATAATAATTTAGCTTTTGAAGTTTCGGAGTCAAAGATCGCGACCTTCCCAAGAAGGTCGCGGCTCTGCAAAAGATACAGAAGCAGCGTTCTAGAAATAAGTCAAGAGCCGCGACCTTCTCTAGAGAGTCGCGACGCTTGACTAAAACAGGAAATTTCCTATTTCGACCTAAAATCATGATGAGATAGGTTGGAGGGGATGAATTCGACTTTGAAAAATTCAGAACAGAGAGAGACGACGGCTGAGAGTGGAGAACACCATTGGAGGATCCATTCCTGTGTTTTCATCATTTATCTTTAATTTTTCATGTTTGTAATTGAATTTGATGACTGCTAGTATGAATATTATGGGCCAATTTCTTCTTTAGGGCTATTATGTGAATCTTTTGGAAACCCTTTTTATGGTTTAATGCAAAATTGATGTTCTTCTTCATCTCTTTCAATTCCTTACAATCTGTGTTACTTGTGTAATTATTGATTGATCACCTCTAATTGTTATTTCATGAATCAAATTGAAATCTGAAAAGTGAAATTTGATATGCTTTGATTGTTTGGATGCAAATTCAATTTAGAACGAAAGTATCTAAATTGTTTGCCTATTTTTCTGAGTTGCGTGTTTAATGCCTTCTTCATGATTCAACTTACCATAGAAATATAGGAAGTTGTCATTTAGATTGAATTTTATAAATCTTAACCAGATTATGAATTGTTTTTGCAACTTGTTCTTTTATAGGGAGAACGGGATATAATTCTTGCATTAGGAAACTAAGGGGTGGAAAATAGAGGATCATAATTGTCCTAATTTCATTTTCTCTGTTATTTTGTTTAAATTCTCATTGTACTTCGTTAGTATTTTTCTTTGTTTGAAATCTCTGAAATTGTTTAATCAAATAGAATTAAAAAGATTGGTTGATTGGTAATTGATAAATCAATCCTTGAGGACGATACTTGGCTTTTACCATTTTATTACAAATTGCGACTGTGTGCACTTGCATAGCAAAAATATCGCAACAAGTTTTTGGTGCCGTTGCCGGGGACTAAAAATTATTATCAATATCAGTCTAATTAATTTTTATTCTAATTTGATTTTAATTTCTCTTGTTCTAATCTATTTAGTTGCTTAATATATCTGTCTCAGGTGAATTGTGTTATATGCGTAGCAGAAGAGGAGCAGACAATCTTGTTCCTTTGAAACCTGAGATTGAAAAGTCCTGCAAGCAAAACAGAAAGAACAAGAGGGAGGCCCAGAAATCTGTGAAGATGGCACAGAATGATGGGGATGGCAGGAATGCTTTAATTCCTGGAATTGTATAAGGGGGTCAGGCTCAGAACAATGCTGAGAGGAGCCTGAGAGATTATGTACTACCCACTCTGACGGGAGTACAAAATAGTATACGCCCACCAGCTGTAGAGGCTAACAATTTTGAAATCAAGCCAGCTATTCTACAAATGGTGCAATCCTCTGTTCAATTTAATGGGTTGCCTTCAGAAGATCCTCACACCCATTTGTCTAATTTTTTGGAGCTGTGTGGAACTTTTAGATACAATGGGGTGAGTGATGACGCAATTAAGCTTAGACTTTTCCCATTTTCTCTGAGGGACAGAGCTAAAAGTTGGCTGAACTCATTGCAACCAAACTCTATTATCACCTGGCAAGATCTAGCTCAGAAGTTTTTGTCAAAATTCTTCCCTCCGTTCAAAGCTGCTAAATTAAGGGGAGAGATCAATAATTTTTGCCAGAATGATGGAGAGTCATTGTATGAAGCTTGGGAACGGTTCAAGGAACTCTTGAGAAGATGTCCTCATCATGGCATTGAGCAGTGGATGCTAGTACAGAATTTTTATAATGGTTTATGTCCTACTACCAGAACCATTATTGATGCTGCAGCAGGTGGTACTTTTATGAGCAAGAGTGCAACTGGTGCTTATGAGCTGCTGGAGGACATGGCCACCAATAATCATCAGTGGTCTGAGGAAAGATCATCGGGGGTCAGAAAGGTAGCTGGGGTGCATGAGCTGGATGCAATTACTGCTCTAACAGCACAAGTGGCCTCCTTGACAAAACAGTTACAACAGAGCACTGTATCTGCTAATGCGATTCAAATGGCAGCCAGGTGTGAAATCTGTGGTGGTCCTCACTTTTTTTATCAGTGTCCTACCAATATTAATAATAACATTCCGATGGATCAAGCTCAGGTTCAAGCGATGGGAAACTTTCATAGGCCAGTTAATAATCCATTCACCAATACTTACAATCCTGGGTGGCGAAATCATCCTAATTTTTTTTGGAGGAATAATCAAGGCCAGCAACCTCAATTTTAGGGTCAATTTCATAATAATATGCCTCAGCCACCAATGCATCAAGGCTCTTCATCACAACAGCCTAGGCCTCAACAGTCAATGAATCAAGCTCCACCTGAAAGGCCTAATGAATTGCAAGTTGCATTATTGACTCTCACCAGCACTCAAACACAGTTTATGACAGAAACTCGCTCTTCCATCAGGAATCTTGAGATGCAAGTTGGTCAATTGGCAAATATGTTACAAAGTAGGCCTCAAGGAAATTTTCCAAGAAATACAGAGGTGAATCCTAAAGAGCAGTGCAATGCAATCTCTTTGAGGAGTGGGAAGAAGTTGGAAGAGCCAATCAAGAAGTCTATACCTGCACCAAAAGTTGAAGTTGAGAACGAAGGTAAGGTAGAAGAAGAGGTTATTGAAGACCTTGAGAGGAATCAGTCACCAGTGAGTTATGAGCACCACATCAAGATTCCATATCCTCAGCGACTTCAAAAGAAGACACTTGACAAACAATTTTCGAAGTTTCTAGATATTTTTCGAAAACTTCAAATTAACATACCTTTTGCCGAGGCACTTGAACAAATGCCAAGTTATGTGAAGTTTATGAAGGAAATACTGTCCAAGAAGAGGAAGATGGAGGATTATGAGACAGTGGCACTCACTGAAGAGTGCAGCGCCATTCTGCAAAGGAAGCTTCCTCAGAAACTAAGAGATCCTGGGAGTTTCACAATACCCTGCACTATTGGGAATTTTGAGAGCATGAATGCTCTATGTGATTTGGGGGCGAGCATTAATCTAATGCCGCTTTCTGTGTTCAGAAGATTGAAGCTTGGGGAAGCAAAACCTACAACAGTGACTCTTCAGTAGGCAGACAGATCAATAGCACATCCTCGGGGTATTATTGAAGATGTTTTGGTAAAAGTGGACAAGTTCATCTTCCCGGCACACTTTATTGTACTTGATATGGAGAAGGATGCCAACGTCCCAATCATTCTTGGAAGACCATTCTTAGCCACAGGACGAGCCTTAATCGACTTACAAAAGGGGGAGTTAAGGTTGCGAGTCCAAAATGAGGAAATAAGTTTTAATGTTTTTACAGCAACTGAAATTCCTACCTGTTGTAGAGTTGATGTGGTGAATGATTGTCAAGATTCAATTGGTAAAAAGAAGAAGAAGACCAAAGAACGATTTCGAACAGTTCGACGTCGTATGAAAAGATTATTGTGTGGCAAGTTTGAAGGTTTCGATGACATTGGGGATAGTTTCAATATTCTCAACAGTAGAAGGGAATCCCCCTCGTATGACACGATGGCTCTCAAGGATGCAAGGGGTGGACTTGACCCAAGTTAAAGGTGTAGAGAGTTCATTGTCCGGCTAAAAGACGTTAAAGACAGCGCTTTGAGGAGGCATTTCTCAGTTTTAATTTTTATTTTTGTATTTGTTTGGTTTGGAACAATGTTTAGGAAATTTGTTTTATTTGTCATTTTTATTTTAATGTATTGTATGAACCGTGAAAATCGTGAAAAAAATAAAAAAATAAAAAGAGGGCTGTTGAAGTCAGGTCTGGAGTAAGAGCCGCGACCTTCTCTAGAGAGTCGCGACCCTTACCATTTTACGAGACGGTGATTTCGGAAAAAAAAAAGTCAAGAGCCGTGACCTTCTCTAGAGAGTCGCGGCACTTGAGACTCTTCCTGATTTTAAAGGGTCGCGACCCAACGACCCAAAACCCCACCTTCCCACCTTCTTCTCCGACTAAAACTCTTCCACACCTCCCCCATACCTCCATAACCACCATAAACCCTCCTCCTAACCCTCTTCCACCCCTATCTATCCAAAACCTCCATTTTTTTCCTCTTTTTCTCTCCATATTTAAAGAATCAATCATACAATCCCTAATTTCATCCCCAATCCGAAAATACTCAATTATTGGCCTTGGATTTTCAATGTTCTTCATGCAAATGGGATATAGGCGTTTGGGCTTCCAATTTCATCGTTAAGGGTATGTGATTCTTGCTTTTTCTTGTGAAATATTTGGGAGATTGGATTTAATTTCTGAAATTTTGGGGGCGTTTTGCTATTGGGTTGTGGAAAAGTTCATTATTGGGTGTGATTTCTTGAAATTTCTTGGCTGCCAAAGGCTTGTGGTTGATTTCCATTGCTTGTTGAGTGTTTTTGATATTTTGGAAAGTCAAGCATTTAAGGGGAGGTGCTGTCCGATTTTCTAATGATTAAATGTCTTCAAGGAGAGCTCAAACTAGGGCCGCTTCTCGCCCATCCTCTTCAAGGCAGCCACCACCGGATTATGATGTTGATAAATTTAAAAATAAGGACGCTACCTTGTACTACAAAAAGTTGTTTGGGAGGTCAGTAATTCCCGAATGAGGCATTGAATTTCAAGAGGAGCCTTTTGTGGATCCCACTATGGAAGCTATTCGGGTTGAGATCATTCGAAGAGGTTGGGAAAAGTTTGTACACAAGAAGCCCATCAAGCCAAATTTGTCCTTGTTGTATGAATTTTATGCCAATTTCACTCAAAGGGGTGATTCGGAAAAGGTATTTGTACGTGGCGTAGAGGTACCTTTTTCATCTGAAGAAATTAATGCATTATATGGGTTGCCAAATTTTCGGTTGTTTATTGATGAAGACTTGAATATGTTGATTAATGAAGACAAGCTCACTTGGCGGGAAATAGCTGATACAGTTGCATATGAAGGGGCGGAGTGGATCATGGTTGGATCTTATGAGAAGAGTTTATGGAGATGAAAATTGGCTCCTAATGCTAGAGCTTAGGCCCATTTTGTGAGTACAAAGTTGTTTCCTAACTCTCATATGTCTGATTTTGGTCGGGAGCGCCTTCGATGTGTGTATGGTATCATGAAACAAATCAACATTGATGTGGGACGTTTGGTACACCAGAGCATAGCTGATTTGTCTCGTTTGACAACATCTTCTGGTCTGGGGCTTGGTTCCGTGATTACTGATTTATGCCGCAAGTACAATGTTCCTGAGAATCAATATGATGCCCTCGGACAAATCCAAGGCCCAATAACTCAGAATTATGTGAGCAAGTTTCCGGAGCCCATTTCTCATCCTTTGCCTGCTGAAGCTCGCCCTAAAAGGGCCAGATGCACTCCAGATGTTGTGCAAGAAGAAGAAGAAGCTGTCAATATGGAGTTGGGTGTGCAAGGAGAAGCGGGAGGTAGTGCACCAGCGGCTCCTGTGTCTGGTGAGAGTAGTGGACCTGATCCTTACATCCGTTATCTCATTGCTCAAAATCAGTATATGATTTATGCCCAGCGAGGCCTTAGTGACCATTACAATAAATTCATGGAGATGAGGCATGAGGATGAGCGTATTCAAGTGGATCAGTTGAATGATCTCGTCCAGCGGCTTGTGGTGAGTCAGGATGTGGAGAACTTTTTCCCATATCCTACGCAGTACTCTCCATACTAGTGGCCACCACCGCCACCTCCTCCGCCATACTGATGTGGCGTCAGGTAAGTTCTCTTCCTTTGTTCTTTTCTTTATCACATTGGGGACAATGTGCATCTTATGTTTGGGGGGGAGCTTATTTTGTTTTATTTTTATTTTTGTGCGTTGTTTAGTTTAGTTTTTAGTTTCTTGTGTTATTTTCTGTTGTTTGTTTAGTGTAATTGTTAAACCATCATTCTTGTCTGTTGTTGCTTTGTCTTTGCTCGTGAAAAGGAAATTGAATTCAACTGTTTGCTTGGTTCAATTGTTTGAGAGTTTAATTTAATGGTTGTGTGAGAAATTTTTAATATGTTTTGAAAATGCAACATTTTGGATTTTATTATATATGTTTGACTAGGGTTGGTGGTATGACAATTTGAATTTGATAGAACTTGCATTATTTAGCCTTTGAGGCGAAATCCTTGATGACATGTGTTTTGAAAAGTGATTTAGGCAATTTTATTGGATCGATTGTGCTTTTCAAGCCAACCTTGATTTAATTTTCCCTAGATACCCTCTTTGAGCCTAAAAGTCGACCTTTTATTGTTAAACACTTGTTTTGAGCTTAACCAAATACTTTATTATTTTTCAGCTCCTAGATTTGTACCATGAGCTTATAAAATATAAAAGGGGATTGATTTATAATGGGTATTACTCTTGTGTATTGGTGTTGGCAATAGAAAAAAAAATTCAAGAAAAGATTGAGAAAGAAAAAAAAATAAATAAAAAAAAGAGAGATTTGAGAGAAACTACTTTTCTTTTGATGTCCCCATTAAAATGCATAAGTTTGGGGGAAAGGTAGTATATAATAATAAAAAAAAAACTCTCTAGTGTTTAAATTTCTCAATCTTTGGAAATAAAGAGGATTTTTGGGTTGTGTTAAATTGTGTTGTGAATATGAAGATTGGGTGTAAAGTTTATATGCTTATGGTAATGTTGAGCCTAAATGACAATTTCATCTACCCTTGCCTAAGCCTAACGCTATAACTCATGAAAGTCCTTTTGATTTCAAAACACGTGTTATTGACATTAGTGGAGAAGGTTAAGTAATGCAAGCATATTGAAAAATTGGTTTGTGGAATTGTCTGGAATGAGTTGAGCATATATGATAGAGTCCAAGTGTTGTAGTCATTTTCGTGATATATTATTGATTTCCCTAATTGAACTTTAAGGCAATTGAGCTGAAATTCTGGTTATTATTATTGCAATTGAGATTTCATGAGTTTTGGCAAAGCAGTGTAGATGGTAATGATGGTTTAGCTTGTTCGTTTTGTGTTTGTTTCTTTTTGTTAGTTTAACTTGGTCTTTACTCGAGGGCGAGTAAAGGTTAAGTTTGGGGGAATTTGTTAGGTTTATTTCTAGGTTGTTTTTTAGTCTAGTTTAAGGTTTATTTTTATTGTTTTTATGTTTTGTTGTTCGGTTTTACGCTTGTTTTTGTTTCTTTGTTAGTTTCAGGTTTTAAATGAAGACACTTTCGCTTTTTTGAGTAAACTTGGTGTTTTACGGGTTTCTTGGTGCTGGAATTGTCCATTTTGGCGGAAAAGAACCGTGGGATCAAATCTCTTGGCTCGGTGCAAGTCGGAAGTTTCAAAATAATTTAGCTTTTGAAGTTTCGGAGTCAAAGATCGCGACCTTCTTGGGAAGCAGCGTTCTAGAAATAAGTCAAGAGCCGCGACCTTCTCTAGAGAGTCGCGACGCTTGACTAAAACAGGAAATTTCCTATTTCGACCTAAAATCATGATGAGATAGGTTGGAGGGGATGAATTCGACTTTAAAAAATTCAGAACAGAGAGAGACGACGGCTGAGAGTGGAGAACACCATTGGAGGATCCATTCCTGTGTTTTCATCATTTATCTTTAATTTTTCATGTTTGTAATTGAATTCGATGACTGCTAGTATGAATATTATGGGCCAATTTCTTCTTTAGGGCTATTATGTGAATCTTTTGGAAACCCTTTTTATGGTTTAATGCAAAATTGATGTTCTTCTTCATCTCTTTCAATTCCTTACAATCTGTGTTACTTGTGCAATTATTGATTGATCACCTCTAATTGTTATTTCATGAATCAAATTGAAATCTGAAAAGTGAAATTTGATATGCTTTGATTGTTTGGATGCAAATTCAATTTAGAACGAAAGTATCTAAATTGTTTGCCTATTTTTCTGAGTTACGTGTTTAATGCCTTCTTCATGATTCAACTTACCATAGAAATATAGGAAGTTGTCATTTAGATTGAATTTTATAAATCTTAACCAGATTATGAATTGTTTTTGCAACTTGTTCTTGAATAGGGAGAAGGGGATATAATTCTTGCATTAGGAAACTAAGGGGTGGAAAATAGAGGATCATTATTGTCCTAATTTCATTTTCTCTGTTATTTTGTTTAAACTCTCATTGTACTTCGTTAGTATTTTTCTTTGTTTGAAATCTCTGAAATTGTTTAATCAAATAGAATTAAAAAGATTGGTTGATTGGTAATTGATAAATCAGTCCTTGAGGACGATACTTGGTTTTTACCATTTCATTATAAATTGCGACTGTGTGCACTTGCATAGCAAAAATATCGCAACACTCGTGTCTGTGCGCCTCGTAGATACCTGCGCCCACACGCCTCACTGGGACCTTGCACCTACGTGCCTCGCGGACCCCCACGTCTGTGCTCCTCGTGGACCCCTGCGCTTGTGTACCTCAAGGACACTCGCGTCTATGCGCCTCATGGATCCCCACGCCCGTGAGCCTCACGAGGGTCTTGCTCATGTGTATGCCATGAAGCCCTTGCACGCATGTACCTAGAGACATTCCTTGGTCTTGCATCCAAGATACCCACCTTGCGCTCTTTGTCAAGGTGTCACTCGGGCAGCCAACCACACTTTACATACCTCACGACCCTGCCTCGTATCTTGTTTATTGCTTAGTAGCCAGTATCCTCCCTATGCATTCCTATATCTTGGACACTTGGTATAAAACACGATGTCCTTTTGTACTCAAAGGGCACCCATACACTTCGCACACCCAATTAGTATAAGTGGCTAAATTTTCACCATACTTACCTAAGGAGGATAAAGAAAGGGACAAGAAGTACGATCAAAATGCCTCTATATAGGTACATACGGGTCACCAAGGACCAAGGCACGAACTAGGCCTCCACGCCAGACAAGTAGTGTTAGTACAAGATGTGGTCAAAACTCCACTACCACGCTCGTGATATTCGTACCAGACAAGTGGTGGTGGTATACCATAGTACAAGGCCGGGAGAGTTACCTCAAAGTCTTTGACATGTACTAGATCCAACCACCACTACTCCAACACCACTACCACCTGCACTACTACCACATGCACCATGATCACATGATCACCCTTTGGGAACATATGTACAATGGGCCATTAGAGCCCCTCTATAAATAGTTCCACACCCCATTTGCAAAGGGGTTGGAAAATCATTGTACCTTTGTACCAAGATAAATACAAGTTCTATTGTCCATTTTCTTCTCCAACTATTTTTTATGTTTCATGCTAAGTTCTTAAAGTTCTTTGTTTATATGCTCTATACTTTGATTTTTTGACCTAACATCGTTGACGAGTTCTAACTGTCAACAATTCCCTTAAGGGTTAATCTATGGAAGTCAATGGCTATTGAGCTCAAATTCAAGAATTATTTTTTGAATGAACTATTCACTAGTAAGACTAATGGTACATAAGGTGTTGATCCTTGATTTGGTCAATGACACGGAGTCAAGTAAAACGATGAAAACAAGATGAATTCAAGATAAAAAGATAAATGACAACAAAGATTTATAGTGGATCAACCCCAAATAATGGTAATAACCTACATCCACTTAGTGTTCTTATTCATGGAGAATCCCCAAAGCGGTGATCAATGAACAAGGGTTCACGAGTTTCACCAGCTTCAAGATGAATACAATTTTGGTGGATAAAAACACTATAATTCTCTCTCCCAATTCTGGAAAAAAAAGTCCCCTCTCTTGAGCCAATTGATTCTTATTGATAGGCTCAAGGAGTTCTTCATGGGCCGATGGGCCTTCATTACAATTAATACAAGCATATCTAAATAAAAATAGAAATCACAATTATTACATAAATGCAGAATTACATATCCGTAGAGAATATCTGAAATGTTGCGACCAGACTGTTCACCCACAAAATATGCCATCTGCTAAGTGAATTCTCTTCTGGTCGATGGTTGAACAGATCATACTCACTTAAACAGTCATGTGCATCCCATGTGTATGTTAATTTTGCCATGTCATCAGGTAAATCTTTTTTGGGTAAACATAAGGATTAAGAGATGATAAAATGGGTGATTGGTAAACTTATCCTAGGTGTAATTATGAATCAATAATAGAGGATTGAATTGTATGTAATAATTATATCAATGGGCAGTTATTATAATAAGTACTTAGTAAATACATGTCTATAATTACAAGAATGAAATCACATATTTTTAGTGGAATAATATTGAGATTAATAAATAATATAAATTTATTGGATCTTACAATTATAGGTCCATAGGTTCGCTAACTAGATCTATCAGTATTGTCAAAGGTAAGATTTGAAACCGGCATAAAGTATTTAAAAGAAAATTGTTCTTTGGGAAACTATGTAATTATGTGATAATTAAGGTTAATTATTTAATTAAATTATTAATTTTCTCAACTAACAAATAAAAAAAGTCAATAATTAATTATTTTTTAATATTTGAAATTATGAAATAAATTAAATAAAAAATAATTAATTTTGAATGAAATAAGTTTTCTTAAAAGTGAGATATTATAAATGTGGTAATGCAAGTTTGATTTGGATTAGGATTAAATAATTATTAAAATAATTAATTGAAGGAAATGCTAACACAATTTGGTTACCAGTTACCTAGATATTTTCTTAAGAATATTGTTGTGGAATTTCAATATGCAAGTATACCAACAAATTCAATTTGGTAGACAAATGTTTAGCTTTAGAAAAGTTAAGAAATAGAATAAAACAACAAAACAAAAAAACTATAAAATAAATAGTGATTTAACTCAATTGATGAAAACTAAGGCATTTAATTTCATCAACTTTCCAATCTATTATTTTACTATTCAAATCTTATAACTCTTCTTCCTAACCTAGCGGGTTTAGTAAAACTATTACTATTCTTTCTAAAGATATCAGATCTCAATTTTATGTGAACTTTCTACATCTCTGCGATCATTCTAACATATAAAAGACATTAAGAATAAAATCCTTAAATGCTACACAATCCATACTTGTATTCTCATCTACCATATAGATTATGATAATTTAACTACAGATCTTGAATCAAAATCATAAATCATGTACATGGTGATCAGGCACTCACAAGCATTAAACACAAATTGAATAATTCATAATAGAGATGAAGAAGAACTCATAAAATCCTCATAGAAAATAATAGAGATTAAAAACATATTAGATTTCATAAGAAAATAGTAGAAGAAAGAATATAGGATATGAGACGAAGTTTAGATCTTTTTCTTTTGTTCTCCTTTGCCTCCAACAAGTCTCTAGGGCTCCAAAAACAGTCCTAAAACGTTCTAATGAGATGTATTTATAGTGCCCCAACCTTTGAGTGATGAAATACAAAAAAAAAACCCTTCTGAAACACGATTTTTTTCCTTTGTCAGCATTGGGTGTGACCACAGTGGACGAAACCTACACTTCGTAAAAACTCTTTAGCGACTAGTGATAGTGTTTTGGTCATAACTCTATCAATATAATTTAAAATTTGACTATTAAAAAAGATATGCAAAGCAAAGATAATGAACTATCTCTCTCACATAGAGATCTACATACTGGTTAACTCTACAATACCAACAACAATTGAACCCACAATAAGGTTATAAATGATTTCTAATCCTCAAACATCAAGCTATTCATTCAAAAGTTACCCCAAATTTGAATTCAAAGCCAAAGCTTCAAAAACTCAAGAACATTCAAAAAGACATAAAAATTTAGGAAAAGGAGGGTTAGCTTACTGATTTTGAAATCCTTGATTGGTTCTGGAGTCTCCAATAGCTACTAGTCCTTTTGGCAGCCTGACTTCCTCACAAAACTCCCCAAAACAATGGTCCCAAGCTTGGCTTCAAGCTTGAGTACTTCTTCGCCTTGAAGTGTAGTGCAAAGCAAGAAAAGAGCAGTCTAAACGTGGGAGTGTTGGATGCCAATTGCCTTAGCCTTTTTTCTTTCCTAATTTTAGGGCCACATGACCCATTTACCCTTCCTCATGCCTATCTTCCTTAGTAAACCTCAAGGGCAAACATTTCATTTTTCCATTAATCCCACTAAACCTCATTTAACACCCTAAATTCCCTATTTAGTTGTTAACCATCCAAATATAAATATTTTTCCTCAACAATATCTCAATAATTCCCAGAGTACGCCAAATTACCAAAATGCTTAAAGTCTGAGTTGTTCCTTCAGGTTGTCAGTCTGTTTGAAGGTAACTAATAATCCAAAATCCTACTATCTTACTCATTGCCCTCTATGCCCTTTTCTAGAACTTGGGAAATAAATAAAGGGTTTTAAGTGAACTTTATCGACTCTGGTGCCCCACGGAGACGCACAGTCTCCTTTCGCACATACTCATTCCTATGATAACTCACGCACACATTCAAAAAGTGTGTTAACTTAGTATGTCAAGTCACAACTTCTCATACTCAACCATCTTACCCACATTCTAAGGTGAGACACTCATACGGTCCATAATTATATCCCTCCATACTAACTCTGGGATGCCCTAGAGTCATAATAGCCTCTCTGGCTTCTGATATTCATCTCTCACTTGCTGAAAGGTTAGGCATTGAACTCCTCTCGGTATATAGATTTTGGGTCTTAACACACATTCAAATTTCTTGGATACAACATGCATGAAGGGTGGTATAAGACTCATCCAGAGTCTCCACTTTGATTCTTGCATCCATCGGAACACGTATCTGATCCTTATATCTTAACATATCCATGTTAAGATAATAGAGTTCTTACCCATTCCTACAAGATTCTCTTTCTGTATTTCATTGTTTGTAGAGGTATATCTATCAATTATCAATCACAGATTCTATGCCAATCCTAGTTATTTCCTTATCTAATTTTGTTGTGGTCTGTAGCGAATCATACAACTGGCATGGAACTTTCCAACCCAAGGCATCATCCCTGATCATGGTTTTTCTTGGGTAATAAAGAATTTCACTATGAATCCTTCACCAATTCCCACTAATGCCTTATTTCATGGTTAATCCCTAAGGGTGAAAAAACACTCTAACTTTTATGCTAGTGTATACACTTCTTTCCCATAAGTGTTGTCGCCTCACCCTAACCGCGACTATTTGACAATATTGTCCACTCAAAGTCCCATGTAAAACACCTTTGTTCTTATTCCTTTATCCACTGTGAAGCACGAATAATCACCTTGTAACGCCTTGGATAGCCAAGACCGCTACACTGTGTACTTATAAAGGTGCAAGACTTGCTAATCAAGTCATTAGTTTAAAAAAACGTGTCTCTAAACATGTATGAGCTAGGGTTAAAAAGGTTTTGGTCTCAAAAGTTTCATTTTAAATATTTAAACTGTTATTTACTTGGGATCCCAAAAGAAACAGAGTTAAAAGTAGGTCTACAAACTTCCAAAAGTACATAAACAAATATTGGCCATACTAAGGCAAAATAGACAATCTTTGGGTCTCGCGTCCCTGCCTAAACCTCAACTGTGGCGGCTGAGCAGCTGGCCATGTACATTCCGCTCCCAGAGCTCTCCAATCAAGGCTGATCGAGCTTGCCCTTGCCTTTACCTGCACCACGTAGCACCCATGAGCCAAGGCCCAGCAAGAAAACATGTGCAACATAAACAGTAATAAAAAATAGCGAACACACTAAGCATGTACTCTCGTCATAAAATCCACATTGACCACTCAGCATAAACTCAGAATCATGGATGCAATCAAACACTTATAACATTCATATCACATAATAATCAGGGCCGACAACTTAGGCTGTACCCGCTGTTTACCCCACTAACTCCAGCCCGCTTAAACCGAGCTCAGTGCATATTAAGCTATCCTTGGCTACCAGTGGCTAAGCCGCGCCGTGTGTGCTAGTGTAACCCTTGGCACCCTTAGGCTGTTGGCTCACTAATTAGCTTGCATGGCATAATACCATCTATTCAAGCATACACAATAGGGAACCCTTAGTCCCATCACATATATTCAACCAGGTGTAGTTTTCTTACCTTTGGTTTCCAAGTGAACTATTTACGAGCGACGCTCCTTGAGCGCTATCCGATCCCCGAGCCCTAGCTTAGCACCTAGTCACAACCAATATAAATGATACCATTAACGATCTTAAATGACCTTCTAGACAAAGTTCTAGTCTCCGGAACATTGAATTTCACCAAACATTGTAAAAGATTCAATCCCGAGCACCCTAGGTTAAATTCCCAAGCCTAAAATCTCAAAATCCCAAAATCCCTTAAGGGCCGCGACATTAGCCAACCATGCCACGGCATGGCCCTAATCAGAGACCACTCAAAGCCCAAAAACAGGTAAGGGCCGTGGTATTGCTTAGACCATGCCGCGGCCCGCCCTCCTTCCTCAGCATCCATCACCTTCGAAGGGCCGCGGCTCACCAAGAACTATGCCGCGGCCCGACCCCTTCGAACCCAGAAAAAACCACCATTTTTAACTCCTAAACCTCATGCAAACTCACTAAAAACCACCCCAAATCCACATCTCAATTATCCAAACTTCCCTCAAGATCCCAACAACACAACCCAGCTGAAAACTAGACTAAAAACCCATAGAAAATCCATTTCAATTACTGAAACTTCCTAACTCAAGAACTCAAAACCAGCCATGGAGATACTAGAATTCAACCATTAAACCTTGGATTAAATCTTACCTCAGCTGCAGAATTACTTCTCCAAGAGTTCCCTAACCTAACTTCAAAAATTCCAGCCTCAAATTCAACCTTAAATGCCAAAACCATAAATATTTAAAACTCAGCCATTACTCGAAATTCCTAACCACAGAAACGAAAATTCATTGCTTACCTTAGCTCTATTTTAGTTCTTGATTGGTTCTTGAGCTAAACCTCTAATTCATCCCTTCAATTTCCCCAAGCTTCAGCTAATTTCCCTTGAAATTTCAGTGTTTTTCTTCCTTGAGAGAGAAAAGAGAGAGAAGGTTGAGAAAGAGTCGATTTAATTTCTGTCTAGTGTTTTCTAAAGTCTTCCCAAGTCTATCCTTAGGCTTTTAAGCTAATCCAAAGGCTCAGGGTGCTGGAAACATCCTCAAGGGCAAAACAGTAAAATCCCCCAATATTCTCGCTTAGACTTCCTAACCTCAAATATATCTCCAATTATTTATTTTCATAACCCGATAGTCTAAATAACTACCTGATACCTAAAATACCCCTGACTTGTCCAAAGTCAACTGTTAAGCCCCGTTGTGACTTTTCCCTACTATTTAGCCCTAGGATCGCCTCGAGTCGTGCTCTGCAGATTTACCCACATAATAATGTGGTTCTCACAGGTATAACATTTAATCACATTTATATTCATATAATCATACAAGCATGCTTATCATATAATTATGCATTAAATCAATAAATTCACACATAAGCCAATTATGCCCTCCCGACACACTAATCAAGGCCCTTAAGCCATACTAGTGATTTTTGGTCGTTGCACACCTTTTCAGTCTACCCACGGGCACACCCTAGTCCTTGACACACCGCACTGTTAACTCCTCATTTTAAGCAAGGACTGTGTCCACCGTACCATCCTTTTATATCAGTCCATAACATCCATATTGTAATACCATGGCATGCTAATCCACTTTTATTTTAACTTTAAAAAATACGGCACACAACTATCCATTCAGGAAAACTTTAGGTCCTTATGTTACTTCAGTCAAGGGTATGACAGTCCTTGAAGATGCTTCAAGTAAAGGCCGATATGTTTTGCTAATGCCACAATACTTATAACCTCTAAAACCTTCCTTTAGCAAATTCCTTATTGTTTCTATCTTAACTAAATATGATCCCATCACTGTCCATAATGTGACCTTGAACACCACCTGGAATAATAAGAACTTATCCCTTCCAGAACCGTACCTATAATCCCTACTTCCTTAGCCTTGGTAATATCAATGAATGTGTTACTCGTGTTCTATTTCTAACTGGAAGTAGTCTCAAACATTATCGATCAATCAAAGTACGTCTTGTCTAAATCATCACTATACTCTTTGCTTGTTGAATCTACGTGGGCTGCTTGAGCATTGGTCAGTTCAAAAACCTTCACTGAAAATCCATCACTTGATACTTGGTGCTAGAGGTAATTCTTGAAAGGTTTATTTCCTTGATCCTCACCTGGTAATAACCAGATCGAGGGTCAATTCCTGAGAGCACTGTCTTACCTTGCAACCAAAAAAATGAATCATCCATCCTTGGCAGTGGATACCTATTCTTGACAATTACTTTATTTGGCTATCCATATACGGTATACATTCTTGCAAACTTGTCCTTCTTCTTAACAAATGGTGTTGACATATCCCATGGTTATAAGCTTCGTTTGTTCAATCCCCAAGTTGAGTAACTTCTTCAACTAAACCCTTAATTCTTTCTACTCAGCTGGTGTCATTCTATACGATACCTCAGATACCCATTCTATTCCTGCATTAGTCTTATAGCATTCACAATTCCTAGATGCAACAGCAATCCTACAAAATCCCCATAAACCCATCTAAAACCTAACTGGCTGATCAAGTTTTCCTCTGGTCTGAGTGATATAACCCTGCTGGTACTCACCACCATAGCTAGGAATCTCGTGTATACAAACGAGTCCTTTCCTTTTAAACTCAAAAGTCACCATCTTTTCCTACGGTCCATAGTGGTCCTTTATTTGGAAAATTAATCCATACTCAGGAACTTATCATAATCCCCATATAACCAGCTCAATCAATTTTACTACTAACTCTCTACCAGTAGTACCTGACCCATCTCCTAGAAACTACCAACTTTCCCTTGCAAACACTAAGATATCAAGCCTCATAGCATAATAATCATATAGTATGTACATAATATCTATGCCCTTACTAAGAGATACGCAGTACCAGACTCAATTGACACAATATAAAAGATCGAGAACTAGAAAGCTAACCTGTCGCCTTTGAGGGACCAGCCTCTGACTCTGACTGCGTTGAGGCACACACTCGAGCTAGAGTCAAGCTATCTATACTCCTTGGTCCTTCCTTCTTCAATCTCTAGCAATCCTTCTTGAAGTGCTCGACTATTGCACATAGAAAACATGCCTTTGCTCGACATTCTCCGAAATGGCGTCTCCTGCACTTGGCGCATACTAGATAACTTCTTCAGCCCTCGTTGCCGCCCTAGCAGCCACCCTAAGTACTATGACCCCTCCTATCAGTACCAGGGGTAGTAGAACTGTCAGGGGTCTTTCTTTTCTATTTGCTAGGGCCTCCAGCCCTACCAAATTTCGCAATTGGGGGTACCATTGTCTAGATTCTTGCCCTACGACACTCCCACTCCATATCCCATCTCCTTCATTCTCAATAGCAAGGCCTGTCCTACTGCCTGAGCGTAGGTAGAAATATCATGTACTGGAGCAATACTAATGCTCTGGGCTATCCTTTGATGAATCGCTCTTTTTGGGCAACATCTGTTGGTACCAAATCAAAAGAGAATTTGGCCAACCCATCAAATTTATTGACATATTCTGTCACTATCTTACTACCCTGAACCAAGTTCATAAACTCATTGATCTTTGCAATTTGAATTGCATCACAGTAATACCTCTCATTGAATGATTGTCTGAATTCTTCCCAACCCATCGAGACAACATTCTGAGTCTAAGATACCACTTCCCACCATGTTTGGGCATCCTCCCACTGAATGTACATGGCACAAGTTACTCTATCATTACCTACCACTTCCATATAGTCAAGGATGGAGCTAATCATGCCCATCCACTATTCGGCTCTGAACAGATCAAGCCCTCCCTCGAAAACTGGAGGATAATGCTTCTGAAAACATTCATACAATAGTTCCCATCTGTTTCCACCCTCAGGTTGAACTGAAACTGGTGCCATTGTTGTCAAAACATATGGAGCAACATTCCCTGGAAAAACTCGTTGTCTCAACAACCTAATCTCTTCCTCTTGCTTACACGCCAGCAAACATCTGTTGCCAATTCCATGGGGCAGATGGAGGGTTCTAGCCCTGACTATCATCTACAATCCTAATATGAACATTTCTTGATCCAATTGACTGCCTTGGGTACATAACTTCTGAATTTGTTTGCAGTCAATGACTAAACCTATCAGGCATGATTACCATATCCAGAACTATCCCGTGAGCAGAACCAAACAACACAACAACCACATACAATATGCATACCAGAGCACAAGTCTATAACGTTCATGCATCAATTAATAGGCCTTACTCCCACATGATATATTTATCTATGTCATGTTCTCCATTCTAGCATGTAGGCAAAGCACCATGTTCAATTAAGTAGTTATACACATTATCACGTTATTAGGTACCAAATCGTGAGTCGAGCTTGTCTTTAGCGGCAAGTGTACATGCCCAGCCAGTCTTCAAAAACCCTTAACCCTAGACATCTCTGATACCAAGTTGTAACGCCCTGGTTAGCAAATATCATTACACTGTGTTTCAAATGGTGCATAACAAGCTAAGCAAGTCATTTGTACTTAAATGTGTAATTAAATACTAAACCAAGGATGTGTATTAAAAAAATTTGTCGATGAAGTAATCATTTTTCATTAAAAGTGTTTAGTTTATACATGGGATCCCAAAAAGTTGTTACAGACGGATAAAAGACAAATAAAATACACATTAGCCATCTTATGCGGCAAAACAGAGTTCCACCTTAGTTCTTCCCAAGCTATCCCAGCAGTGGTGGTCGAGCATGTTGCATATGTACACACCGCCCCCGAAGCTCCCCAACTCATGGTTGGTCCAGCTTTCCCTTTCCCTTACCTACACCACATAGCACCCGTGAGCTAAGGCCCAGCAAAGAAACTCAAATTAATAAATTCAATATGGAACAGAGTATACACAATAAGCTTAGCAGTAAAAATCAGCTCAAACAAGCACATGATCTAAGTTAATAATCAATAAGTTAAACAAGTGCAATCGACACTTCTAATTATTTAGGTGACGTTCAGGCCCGGCTCTCTTAGGTCAAGCTGCGTTTCGTACGCTTGATTTCAGCCCAAGTTCCCTTAGGCTGAGCTTTCAGATTAGATACAATCAAGTATATAGATTGCATAAAAACATCAGATGAAGCATATACAAGCATGCCTAATCGAATAATCACAGTCATATCCATTTACAGGGGGTCCAAGCCCGATCAAACCTAGGGTGCATTTTTCTTACCTCGAGTTCTGCACAATAAACAATATGGACTCACATATGATCTTGATCCCCAGCCTTACGATAATCTAGTCACAACATGTGCATACTCTTATTAAGGATTGACTTCAAATCTCGAGCCTCACCCTAGACTCTATTCTTAAGATTAATATTCCCAGTTGTCGAGACGTTGGAAATGCCCCCCCCCCCCCAAGCGCCAAAGTGGGCCACCAAAAGGATTCCCGAACTCCCCTAGCCCCAATCCTAAAAATCAGCAAAGCCACATTTCGGGACACCTAGTGCGGTCGCGCGTGCAAAATGTTTGGAATTTTGGGGGTACTGGCGCAATTGCGCCCTTAGGCTCGGTACCTCAATCCCAGCCAAAATTCTTTGGTTTCTTGGACACTAGTGCAGTTGCGCCACAAGTCCTAAAGCAACAATCTTGAAATATAACCCTTTCAAATGCAACCAGATCTTACTTTTGATTTCCTTCACAAATATACCCAAATTTTTGTATGCAATGACTAACCAATTATAATTTCAATCCAGCATAACACATGGAAGGTTGTAGGAGGGATAATTTTTTATGCAAACTCACAATCGAGTAAATAAAATTCTTTTAACATGCCTTTGATCTTTGTCTATAAATATTTTATAATAAACGAACCCCCTTTCCTACGTAATCGGTAAAAACATGATGATCGTCGTTTCCAGGAACACTAAATAATTTGGAATGGTGTGCTTTTTCTTTATTTACAAGCTAAAAAGTAAGAATTGTTTACATTGGTTATACGAGATAATGTTGGCGCCGGTGGTCGGAGTAGAAGAAGACGATGGGTGGCGAGTGATAACGAAGGGGTGGTTGGGTAGAAATGTAGAACACAGTTTTCGTCTAAGAAATGGGAGGGATGTCCTCCAAGGCTAGAAATTTTGAGGGATGAAAACCCACAACACTTGGAAACTATCTATACCACCCAAAAAAAATGGAACATTTGGAGTTGAGAGTTAAAAGTACGATTTTGTACATCTACTGGAACACTCCAACAAGCCTTTTACTTTTTCATTAATTTTGATTTCTTCTCTCTTTGAACACATAAAAGTGGTACATACGTGGCAACGTGGGGGTGGCTACTTACTCTCTTCATCCGTGTTAACCTTTCCAAACAAGTTTAGGTCGTTATTTAATATTTTTTTGTTAATTTCAATCAGTTTTTTATTATATTATGTGATATTTATGGCGAAAGTAGCTAAATTATTGTGTTTGTAGCACATAAGTACCTAAGTTATTTATTCGGCGAGGAAAGTACTTTCCATCCATGTTTTGGTGCAGTTTAGTGCAGCTGTTTATTTGGCCGTTAAGTTCGCCTACATGTCATGAAATTTACTTATAACTTGAGTACTTTTGTCGCAAACATTTCTTAAATTGGGTTCTTTCACCACAAATATCTCTTTAATTTGGTACTTTCACCGGAAATATCCATTTAATTGGGTACTTTCGCCTACGTGTCATAGTCGAACTTAATGGTAAGAATTGACGGCTGTATCAAACTATACCAAAATATAGACGGAAGGTACTTTTGCCACAAAAAAAATAACTTAGGTACTTAAGTGCTACAAATGTAATTACTTGGGTACTTTCACCGTAAATATCCCTTATATTATTATCATCATTTAATTTTAACATAAATAATGAATTATTTTGCAGAAACAAAACTCTTTTTGACAAGTTTTTATATTTTCTATGTGTTGTTTTATATTTTAGTTAAATATTTACAATATAAATTAGTAATATGTATTTGGTATAATAGTAAAAAGGACAACAAATTTAGATCAAATATCAATACTTAAACAACCAAAAGTTATTTTATATATTAATGTGTATATTTTAATTATGGGATCTCTTATTCAAAAAAAATTGTAATGCAAATATAAAGCCCCTATTACAAGATAAACAATAAATCAAATTTTCATCATGACAACATGCCCTTCACCTTACGAATTTTTCGTGGTCTCCATTTTCGCAACATGTACTCTGTAGATTTTTCTTTTTTATGTTTCATTGAACAAATGAAATTTGACTTTTCTTTATATCAAGGTTTAAATTATACCATTTCTACGATCTTTGTAAACATAAAATTTAAATAGCATTCATATAATTCTTAGTACAAACAAACAAAAACAAACCATTGAGTACCTTAAATAAGAAGATAAATACACTTATGGAGCATCACAAATGGCACCAATAACATTATTAATAGCATCTTCTAAATTTAAAAGCTTGATGTGAGTTTCAAATTTTAATCCTTGATCGAGACAATCATGCAATTCTTTAGTCTTCTACGCAAGTCTTTTTCTTTGATGGGAATGTTGTTGATACCCTTCGAGTTTGGGATTATTTTGTTAGAAGAAGGGATGTTATCTATCTAACCATCATCATTTCGTTCATGCTCCTTATAATATTCATTTGAATCTATATGTATTGTTGGTGAGCCTTTGATATTTTTTATTAATTGCACAACATCTATTTCCCCGTCAATGTCGCTTGATTCAACATCAAAAAAGTTTTCCGAAAACTCCATATCGAGTATTGCTTGAGGCCATTTTCCAAGTACATTAAAATGTTGCTCTTCCATAACTTGCTTCATTGTATTGCTACTTTTGCCTTCAAGAACAATGTCTTTGTTTTGTTAATGGGAGACATTTTCTTGACATTCAACCCCACTGTTTGCATCTTTGACTTCATCATAGTTGGATTTGATTTTTGTTTCATGGTTACCACTATATTGATCAACAAAATCTTTATGAAAATGGCATTCAACTAGCTCAATTCTTCTAGGCTCCATAGTAATGTTCCTCTTTGAAATGCGGCCTTGTTGTTGTGTTATATTTATAGAAGATTATGAAAAAGAAAAAGCATTTATGAGAAGTGGTTAGGAATATGAATAATTGTTTTTCTAAAAATTTGACTTAATTATTAAAAAGACTGGTTCAACTTCCAATTATAGTGTTTTTCGAAAAGGGTTAAATGGGAAGTAAACAGTGGCCTTTTTAATAAATACATATATTATTTATTTATTTATTTGGAAAATATACAATAAATAATTGAACACCTCCTTTTAAAAATCACGCATCATTTTTTGGGGCAAATTTAAAAAAATATATATATAGTGAATTGAATAGTTGCATTTGTTTAATGGGAAGTTGAACAAGTGTCATTGTAATAATTATGTATAATTTTTATTCATTAATTTCCAACAAATAAAATGGTGAATTGAATAGTTGTGTTTGTTAAATGGGAAGTTGAAAATGTGTCTTTTTAATAATTATGTATAAATTTTAAATTTTATTTCAAAATAATAATATATTAAATTTTAAGAGTTGTGTTTGTTAAATGAGAAGTTGAACAAGTGTCTTTCTATTAAATACATATAACTTAATTTTTTTAAATGATTCAAAAGAAAATCAAAATTTAGATATATTAGAAAATAACTAGGGCGGTAATTAATAAAAATTCTATAAAAAAAATTATGAAATTTAAAATTATTATATTGTAGTTGGAAAGTTGTCTTTTGAATAATTCATACAGTGTTATAAGTGTATACAAATATTGAATTAATTTTGATTCTATGTTTACCTTATTTGAACATAAAAAATTTTGTTTAATTAAAATTTGAAAATATATACCTATTAATTTTTTTAATGGGTATTGGGGGAATAAATTATTTTTAAAAAAACAAAAATTCGATTACTTTTTAACATATATAATATTTTTTATTTAAATATCATAGGGATTTTCAATAGGTGCTATCCAATTTAATTTGATAAGATATCACATTTATTAACTGCACCATTGAAGGATAAGTTTTAAAATAATTTATAAATAATCTATTACGTGCTTTACCTGAAAAACAAGGTTGAGAAAGAGAAGGAAATAATGGAAGACGTCACGAGAATAGAAAACATGGAGCAAAAAAGCGCCGAGACATTACCGAAAAGGAAAAAGGGAAGCAAAAAATGGAATGCCTGAAGAAACATGGGCAAAAAGGGTCAAAAGAATTAGGGGTATACTACAGATGGTGTATCTTACATCGCCAAGGGAGCAAATTGTTTGGAAACCACTTTTCTAAAAAAGAAAAGATGTCCAAAAACTAATAATACAATATGAAAATAAGAGGTATTATATAAACACTCGTCTTCTTAGCATTAGTAGTAAAATAAATACCATTCAACAAATCTTGTTGTGAGGAAGCTTCTCTCCAAATCTTAACTGTGTTTCTGCCCGTAAGCTACAGATACTCCAAACAGAAACCTGTCAAAGTCTCATCCATGCTCTAGAGTATGAAAATTACTACTTGCGGATTGAACTTGTCAAGCTTGAACGGAATATTGCTTTTCAAAAATGGTGCTTCAAATATTGGATCAAGGATTGAAGAATGTTGTCTCTTTTTACAATTTTCATTAAAATGATTGTACTTTTTTTTAGTTTGTTAGATGTGTGTTGAATTTAACATATTTTGATGAAATGAAAATTTGAACATATTTTTAATGGTTATAATTGTTATTATTATGTAATATGTCTATTTTCTTTTCATCTTTATATTTCGTAACACAAAATAACATTCAAATTGAGTGTGTTATTTTGGAAGTGTAAAAAGTGGTAACTAATTTTAAATACTATTTTATTATTTATAATAACATTTTTTTTGAACTTATGGTTAAAAAAACTTAATTATAGATGTTAATAGACTTAATAATAAATAAAGGAAGAATACGAGTATTGAATAACGATTTTTATCGATTTAATAGTATTTATTAGAATTATCTTCATATATAATTAATATTTATATTTGGGTAAACTAATTAATTATCTTTCTCTTTCCAACAATTTTTTTATGTTTCTTGGAAGTTAAAAAGGTTTTAAAATTATGTTAAAAATTAAATGCAGTTCCATTTCGAAAAAATATAACTGCATTATAGGTGGTATTTCAAAAATAGAAAATAATTAGGGTAAATGACTCCTCGTATTTCTCATCAGTCATTAGTATTCATCAAACCTTATCTATTTCATTATTTCAAATTCTTTATATATATGTAGCTACGAACTTTATTTATCATCATAAAGATTGTACATTTAGAGACAAAAGAAGCCAATTGGGATAAAATGGACAGAAACAAGATAAATGATATAATTCGTACTAGATCACTTTCAAAGTTCAAAGAAAAATTCTTAAGTGGAGAGCTGTACACTTTCATGGAAGAGATGAAGACACGCCTCAATAGATCACTTGAAGAAAGAATCACAATGAGAAAGGCATTGATGGGTCAAGCATCTGGATAATGGGTTGGAGAAAGCCCTAAAGTACGTGAGATTCACAACATTCAGAATGAATTATTGCAAAACTTCATCGATGCTTCTGAGTAGGACTACTTGTATTGGACGTGTATGCTCTAAATATCCGCACACTATTGGCGAGCTAGAAAATGGCCTAATTCGATCTGCCACGTGTAAATCTTCCACCCGGAGCTGTTTTGTTACGGGCCTCCATCTGTCCAGCCCGAGCTGATTAGAGAGTTAACTGCTACTCGGAGGCATCGTGTCAACAGTATGAGTGTCACGAGCTGGCGCCACATTAAGCTCGTGATACGGCAGAGATCTGATACCCAAATCCTTGTAAAGTCAACCACGCAATATAAACGTGCACATATCAGACATCACATGTCTGTTTTATTCCTGATTTCTCGGATGCGCAGTATAAACGTGCACATTCGAACATACCGTATCTGATTTGGGCCAGGTGGCCCATTACCCATCCTTACCTGTTGATTAGACCTCACTTCCCTGTAAGGTATAGGAATTAATCATCAGTGTCACAGAGATGACGTGAAGGATAAAGAGATCACGAGATGACCCCATTGCCAACCCAGACATCTTCTTCCTATAAATACCAAGACCCTGGGTAGTGCAAGGGGTTGGCATATGTTTGTAAAGAAACACTCTGTAAGAAATAGTCAAGAGATATCAATAATATCGACTGGTGGACTAGAGGAATTTTAACCTTCGAACCACCTAAAAAGAAAGGAGTGACCATCTTTCTACTGCTATTAGTTTCCCAAAGTCTAAATTATAATTCTTTTCATATTACGGTTCACCAATTAGCACTAATCTGTCCTTTTTATTCGTATAATTACCTGTTGGCAAAGAACTGCATCAACAGTTTGGTGCTTTCATTGAGATGATTTAGATTGGTGCTATCACAAAAACCTAATCATGGTCGTTACTCATTCGAGGCATGGTAACGAGGCGGATCAACATGATGGCTTGGAGGCCCACCATGCCGTCATATCCGATGAACTAAACCCCGAGATCCAGCAACGATCGGGAAAGAATCCGATGGGCCAGGACGACACCGAAAGTTCAGCGCCCTGACCGCCAAATTCGAACCCGGGTTACCTGATGGTGATAGAGATGGAGAACATACAGTTGAGGGGTCAGCTATCCAGAGCAAGTAAACAAATCGAAGAAGTCTTGGCCCGGCTACCCCCTCTTGTAACCGATGTTAACATCGGAAAGAGGCAAAGTGGGACTCACAAGTCCCGTAGGGATAATCGGCCCAGACCCAGTCGATCAGTCAGAACCTCAACCCTGAGTTCTGCACCCATGTCGCACCATAACCAAGAAATTATGTATGAGGAGTTTGCCAGGACCAATCAGCAATTTAGCCGATCAGCCTGAACCTCGACTCCTAGCTCGATTCCACGGTTAGAACGCGCCCAGAAGGGCTCATGGAAGTTCGCGGAGGAGATCCGGGGAAGGCTCGCGTAGACAACCTGCTCTGGCCAGCCCTTCCGTGCCGCGGTCAGACCGCCGGGTGCAGGATGCTAGAGATGGTAGAGTAGAGCGACCGCGAGCTAATTTGATCCGCCCAGATGGGACTAGGATCGCTTCACCAATTAGGCATCCCCCGTCACCGATAAGATACCCATCTCCTCCTCGTCCAGTTCGACACATTCTGACACACGGGAGCAGCAGAAGAAATCCTCCTCCCGCCAATCCTTCCCATCGCCCCCGAGCACGGGGGGAGGTCCCGAATCGTCACCCCCAGCAGTGGGCTCCAAGCTTTTCGAACGGGAGCTACTGGACCGAGAGCCACCGAAGTGGGAGATCCGGTGGAGACCTGCATAATCGCTTAAGTTCGGCGCAAAGCCCTCGTCCCACCTCAAGGGTTGACCTTCGAGATCGCCTCAACTCGCAGAGGGGGAATCCGGCCAGAAATGGAAGTCATACTCGCCAAGAGGGTGGACATTCCAAAGTACGTGACAGTGGGAATGTCCCACCTAACCAAGCTCAAGCTTGGAGGGACAATAACCCGCCTAACGCGTACAATGGAACTGGAGTTGTTGAACAGCCCCAGAACAACGAGGGGGTTAAGGACCAGACCCTAGAACGTTTAGCGCAGATGGAGGAGCTAATGAAGAAGCTTTTGTCAGAAAAGGAGAAGGACGAGTATGACTCGGGGGACGAACTCGAGCTTTTTGCCTCCAACATAGCAGCCACAACATACCCACCGGGTTTCCGGATGCCCCACCTGTCTAAATTTGATGGAGATGGAGACCCGTCGGATCATTTGGGTATGTTCAATACCCTAATGATGGCCCATAATATCAGACCCGAGCTGAGGTGTTTGATATTCCCTTCCACCCTGAACGGGCCAGCTAGACACTGGTTCAAGCAGTGTAAAAAGCATTCCATCAGCTCATGGAAGAATTTTTCTACTAACTTGAAAAGGGCATGACGAGCTTCTCAAGCTGCCCGCGTCAAAGCTGACACCCTGGTGAACATGAAGCAACTGCCCAGGGAACCTTTGAAAGCTTACCTGAGCAGGTTCGCAAACGTCGCGGTTCGAGCTAGGTACGCGGACGATAGTTCCAACCTTATGGCCTTGAGGACTGGAATCCTCATTGGAGGCGAGCTATGGCAAAAGATACATAGAAGAGGAGTCAGCACCGTGGATGAATTCCTGAACAAGGCCTAGGAATGGATAAACCTGGAAGAGGTGCGAGCATCGGTTGCGGGAACCAGCCTGTAACGACCCAAATTTCCTAATAAGGTTTAGGACCTTGATTAGGAGGCCCAGAGGGCCATAATTGATTTATTGTGCTATTATATGATTATATGCATGATTATGTGGGTCATATTATTATATGATGATAAAGGCATGCATGGGGTTATATACTCTGTTGTGAGGGTATTTTTGTAATTTGGCTCATTGAGAGCGTAATTGCATACTTGTGTGTATATTGGTAGGTTAATGTTGAGACCACATTATTATGTGGGTATGTTTGTAGCTTGTGGCTCGAGGCAATCCTAACAAGCGGTTTTGCTGGAAAGTCACAGCGGGGATTTATATCGGACTCGGGGTGAGCCTGGGGATGTAACTTGGAATTTGGAGAATATATTGGGGACGATTTGATGTTGAGAAAAATAATTGGTGATTAGTTGGGTACTGGAAAGTAAGCGGTAAATAATAAAGACATTAAAGGAACTAGCGGGAATTGGGAGTAATGACTAAAATTCCCTTAGGATGATTTAAAGGTTTAGTTATTTTTGGAAGGGTAAGGTGGTCATTTGGCTTACTAAAGGATAGGCTATATTCAGCTTTATAATCTTAGTGGAAGTTGTAGACAGACTCAGAAGCTTAAGGAAAAGAAGAAGGAAAGAAAGAAAAACAGGACACTTAGAGTTATCTCTCTCTCTCATTCAGATGGGTCATCTCTTCACCATTCTTTGTGATTTTTGGAGCTGGAATTCCAGATTAAGCTCAAGATGGAGCTTAGGGCTAAGGACCTTGGTGAAGCTAGAAGAACTGGCAGGGTTTAGCCAGTCAATTGAGGTAAGTTTTAAGGTTTCCTAATGTGTTTTTCTGGGTTTTAATGAGATGGTTTCTAAGTTTGAGTTTTTGTTGGAATAAATGGATAGGAACCTGAGGAGTTGAAGGGCTTGAGGCTGGTTGGATGCTAGGGATAACTTAAGGTCGAAATCCTCCATAGAAGGTAACAAGTTCTGGCTTTGATGTTCTAGGTATCTGAGTTTCTGGTTGAATCTTTCAGTTCATGGGTTCAATGATTGTTTTTCTAGTTTGATGATGCATGTGGTTAAGTCTTGTGTTATTAAGTTGTATGGGGTGAGATATAGGTGATGGTAGACTCAATTTGGTGTGTAATTGAGGGTTGGAAGGGTTCTAAGGGGTTTTGGTTCAAGGAAAGTCGAAGAGGGGAAAACAGAGTGTTGCTTGTAACGCCCTACTACCTTAGAGCCGTTACTAAGTGAGTTTTACGAAAAATTGTGCAATTAACTCGCTAACCGAGGTTTTTAAAACAAAAGTGTGACTAAGCAAAAGTTAAGGCTGTAATCTTTTGAAAATGCTTTACTTCGTTGAAAACTTCAAGTATCTATTGGGATCCCAAAATAAGGTTTGCAAAATATTTACAAGTTAAAATAAGTTTACAGCTGATTGACTATCAAAATTACAGGTTAATACAGCCATTTTTAAAAATTCCCCCAACCAAAGCAGTCGGGCAGGCCAAACATGTACGCGCCGCTTCATGCTCTCCATACTCATGGCTGGTTGACTTTATCTTTGCCCTTACCTGCAACACAGAGCACCCGTGAGCCGAAGCCCAGCAAGAAAACTCAAACAACACATATCATATGCATATTATATAATCAACCTATAAGATAATCCACAGATAATCAAGTAGTTCATTAGACTAAACAAACATTCCACGTGCTAAGTGTTACTTCCGGCCCCACTACCGTTCTCGGCTCCCTTGCCGTTCTTGGCTCATTTGCCGTTCTCGGCTCATTTTCCGTTCTCGGCACCTTTTCCGTTCTCGGCTCATTTGCCGTTCTCGGCACCTTTGCCATTCTCTCTACTATAATCACATATAGTACTATTCAAATAACATTCAAACATATAATAATTCAATCAAAACTATACCATAACATGTAATACAATTTAGGGTCGTGCCCTGCATTAACACTATGGGTCCATGCCCTGTCCTACAGGTGCTACAGTTTTCTTACCTGTATCCCGAGCTTCACAGTGCACCAAAGTCACAAGCACGGTCCTCTAACTTGAGCCTAGCCAAAACCCTAGTCACAACACATATAAAACACTCTTTAATACTAACCAATTCCAAAACTACTTTCCGGTACCAATTCCATACTCTCGGGACCTCCAAATTCCTAAAACAATGCATCGGAAACATCCCCCGAGCCCCCGGAACAAATGCCCAAAAATGAAAAATTTCCCATCCTGAAAATAGCCTAGCGCCGCGGCACCCAGACAAGTCAAAAAGTTCCCCCCCCCCCCTCTGACTCAGCCTCGCGCCGCGGCGCCGAAGAACAGGGCTGCGGCGCCCCTATGTGAACCCAGAAATTCTGGGTTTTTCTTCTGCAATTCCATCATCCAAAACACCTCTAAACCAACCCAAACACATATCTAAACCCCAAAACCAATTTGAAACCTCAAATGAAACATCTAACAACCTATACACACTAGCATCAAGATCATACACACAATCATACTCAAAATCCACCCATTTGATTTCAACTTCAGAAATTTAAACCCATAAACCAAAAACTTAAACCATGCTTCAAATTTCTTAAACCAAAACAGGAACAAATCTTAAAATTGCATAGAATCCTTACCTCAAGTGGAGAATTCACCCTTAAGCTTCCTTGATTCATCTCCTAAGTCTCCAAATTTCATCTCCTTCTACTCCTCTTCTTCTTCTTCTTCTTCTTCTTCTTGCCCTAGGTTTCCTTCTAGCTTTTCTTCTCTCAATTTTTAACAAAACCACCAAATGGCTAAGTGCTAAACCATGCACCCCTTTTTCCCAGCTGAAAATTATCTAATCCCCTGCCAAATGACCATTTTACCCCTCATAGAAAACCTTTCCTAACTAAACCTTCAAGGGCACTCTAGTCCTCTCTCCTATATTACAATTTTACCATTTTCCATCTAAACTTGTTACTCTCAGCAGTTACTAATGGTTACACAGGTTACTCAATCACCAATACCCACTAATTCTCAACTCAAACATGAAATTCTCAAAGTACCCCTAGGCTCCTCCTAAGCCGGGTATAAAAATCCTGTTGTGACTTTTAAGTTAACTAGCTCTCTAGGACCGTCTTAGCACATGCATCACAATAATATTACCACACTCATGTGGTACAAATCACATAATACAATTATCACATTTATGCCCTCAACGGGCTATATTTACCAATTTACCCCTATCATACAAACGGGGTTCACATGCATATTTATTTCACCTAAACATGCATTCTAACCACATATTCATTAAATTCACATAAATTAATGCAGTATAACAATTATTTCCCTCCAGGCACACTAATCAAGGCTCCAAGCCTTATTATCAAATTTAGGTCGTTACATTGCTGGTCTGTGACTAGCGCTGTAGTGCTAGCCTTTGGGCGCTACAGCGCTAGGCTAGGGTTTCCTGGGCGTTTTGGTTCTGTTTGTAGCGCTATAGCGTCCTCCTTAAAGCGATGTAGCGCTACCCTATCTCCAGGAAGGGGTTTTTGAGTTTTTCCTTAGGGTTTTTACCCGGAGGCTCGGGGTTTGATTCCACCACCCCGTTTGGTGGAATTAGGGCTTCCCGGGGGCTCGGGATTGGTCCCAGGGCTAGATTTTGGATTTGAAGTTTGGTGGTGCTTCTGATCTATGGCTGTGACTAGGTATGCGCTAAGGTTCAGACAAGATCGTGCTTGAGGATCAATTGAACGAGCTAGCGAGATCTAAAGGTAAGAAAGCTGCACCTGATTATGTGGTTAGGTTGGGACTAAGTGTTCCCTATGTTTGTATGCGTTGTTATGTGAATGTGATTAACCATGTGAACATGATGGGACTAAGAGCTCCCTATATTTGTATATCATGTCAAGAGGTGGTATTATGCCATGGGACATGCGATTACTGGCCTAAGGGTGTCAGAATCAACATTTGCGCACAGGGCGCGGCTCGGCCACTGGTAGCTGAGGTAGCTTATTTATCACTGAGCTCGGTTAAGCTGGCCGGAGTCAGTGAGTATTACACTGGGGGCGGCCTATGTGAGCCGAAGACAGTGGGTTAAATAGAGGGTGCGACCTAAGGGCGCCGACCCTGAGTATTACTTGATGGATGTGATATACTGTTGATTATGAGTGTGAATATTGTGTTATGGATATGATTTGTTGGCTGTCTGGATGACAAATTGTTAATATGTTGAGTGTTATCACTGATTGGATAAATATTATGAGTTGTCGAATCCCTAGTTGTGCATTGTGGAATATTTGATAAATGATGTTGGTCTTGCTATGATATCATGCTTTCTTGTTGGGCCTCGGCTCACAGGTGCTACGTGGTGCAGGTAAAGGCAAGGGTATGCTGAATCAACCATGAGTTGGAGAGCTCTGGGGGCAAGGTGTACATTGTCAGCTGCTCGGCCGCCACAGTCAGGGAATTGTACAGGGACGAAAACCTAAAATGTGTATTTTTCCATTAGAGTGGCTTGAATTATTTATAACTTTTGAGATTTGCTGTAACTGAATCATTTAAACCCTGTTCTGAGTTTCCCTGTGTTAAACTGTCATTTTTAATGAAAATAGCCTGTTTGTGACCAAAATCTTTTGTTCCTAATCTGTTGATGACATTGGATTCACATTTTGTTTAAATGACTTGATTAGCAAGTCTTGCACTATTTTTAAACACATAGTGTAACAGTCTTGGTTATCCAGGGCGTTACATAGCCAAACCCTTGATTAGCCCGTTGGAGTGGAAACGGATGTAGTAAAAATGACTCAAACTGTTACCCAGAATAACCAAGGGGGTGGAGGTAAGAGAAAAGGGAGCAGCAAGGGTGGCCAGCACGATCCGAAGAAGAACAAGACCGTGGAAAATTTTAAGCCAGTCTACGCGACCTATACCGAGCTCACAAACACTGAGGAACACATTTTTCTAGCTAATTCTGCCTGCCTCCCTTAGAAAAAGCAGGAGCCTTTGAAACACCAGAAGGCTAAGAGGGACCCTTCCGAGTTCTACCAATTCCACAAAGACATTGGCCACATCACTGACAATTGTAGGCATTTGATGGATGAGATCGAGACACTCATCAGAGCTGGACCTTTGCCTCAGTATGCGCGGAACTAGGTTCCTACTAGTCAGCCAGCCCCGGAAGCTCCAATAAATCATCTCGGGCCCTCGATAAGTCAGGATACCCCTCCTCCTATAATAGGAGGAGAGATATCCACAATCTCAGGAGGCTCCCATTTGGCCGGCACAAGCAGAGGTGCCCAAAAGAGATATGTCAAGGAGTTGAAGGCTCACAACGGAGTGGAATTCGTCCCAGAGCAGCATCTACCCAAACAGCAACGATTGGAGAGGCAACCAATCATGGTTACCGAGGAGGATGCCAGTCACATCCAGTTCCCCCATAACAATCCTCTAGTCATAACCTCCTAGCTCGCCAACCAGAGAGTTAGGAGGATACTAGTCGATAATGGGAGTTCGGTGAACCTGTTGTTTCAGTCTACGCTGGAGAAAATGGGATTGTCTGTCGCTGAGCTGAAGGCCACCTCCATGATGCTGTATGGATTTTCCAGAGAAGGGTCAGCAGCGATAGGAATAATCGAGCTAGTAATAACCTTGGGAGAGGGGCCCCGAACTGTCTCTAAGCTCTTCGAGTCTGTGGTTATCAATTGTCCCGCCGCATACAACGCTGGGCCGACCTACGTTGATGGCATTTGAGGCCATAACTTCTATCCACCATCTTGCAGTCAAGTTCCCCTTTTATACGGGGATATGTACGGTCCGAGGTGATCAACTGGCTGCCAGGGAATGCTATAGCATTTCTATGAAGGGAAAATCCCGACCCGGGCAGCAGACGATGACCATTCAAAGTGAAAAATGAGGAATCTCAGGGAGTAGGATCTATTCCTGAGATAGAAAAACCTCAGGAAGCCAACGGGGAAGGTATCACCTTGAATTATGATATTGACCCCAGGATAGGCGAAGACAAATCCGAGCTCCAGGCCATCAAAGAACTCGAAGAGGTGAACATTGATCCGAAAGACCCCTCGAAGGTGGTGAAGCTCAGGAAAAACCTGTGTAATGAGAGAAAGGCGAAGCTACTGAGATTCCTAGAAGAGAATTTAGATGTGTTTGCCTGGTCTCATGAAGACATGATAGGTATCAGCCCAAGCATCATCATGCACACCCTCAACTTGGACAAAAACGTGCCTGCGAAGTCCCAGAAACAAAGGCACCTGGGCATGACCCGAGATGAGGCCTTAGAAGAGGAAGTAGCTCGACTCCTAAAGTGTGGTTTTATTCGCGAGGCAAAATACCCCATCTGGGTCGCCAATCCTGTTTTGGTCTCGAAGCCTAAAGGGAAATGGCGGATCTGCATCAACTTTTCAGATCTTAATAAAGCCTGCCCCAAAGATTGCTTCCTCTTGCTGAGAATTGACCAATTGGTAGATGCCACCGCGGGGCACGAGCTCATGTCCTTTATGGATGCATACTCGGGGTATAACCAGATCACCATGAATCCTACATACCAGGAACACACTAGCTTCATGACCCCAACTAACGTTTATTGTTGCAAGGTCATGCCCTTCGGGCTGAAGAATGCAGGAGCTACACACCAGAGATTGGTCAACAGGATGTTTGCTAATCAGATCGGAAAAAACATGGAAGTGTACGTTGATGAAATGTTGGTCAAGTAAAAAACTACCAATAACCATGTCCCCGATCTGAATGAGTGCTTTAAGATTTTAGGACAGTGCGGTATGAGGCTGAATCCCCAAAAGTGTACCTTCGGGGTCGCGTCAGGAAAATTTCTAGGTTTCATAGTCAACACAAGAGGAATAGAGGCGAACCCTAATAAAATCAGGTCGCTACTTGAAATTCCATATCCCCAGTCACGAAAAGATGTCCAAAGTCTAACAGGAAGGGTGGCAGCCCTTAATCGGTTCATTTCCAAATCAACAGACAAGTGTTTGCCATTCTATAACCTGCTTCGGGGAAATAAAAAATTCGAGTGGACCGATGAGTGCGAGCGTGCTTTCCTTGACCTAAAAGCACATTTAGCTGAGCCACCCGTGTTATCTAAGCCAACAGCAAGAGAAACTCTTTTTCTGTACTTAGCTATAACAGAAGATGCAGCCAGAGCCGTGCTGGTTCGTGAGGAGGACCGGCCCCAGAAGACGGTCTACTACATTAGCAAGAGGCTTCTCGGAGCTGAGTCTAGATATCCGATGATGGAAAAGATGGCGTTCTGCCTTATCATGGCCTCCAGAAAGCTCAGGTCGTACTTCCACTCCAATTTAATCCATGTCATAACCGATCAACCTTTAAGGCAGGTTTTGCAGAAACCTGAGGCATTGGGGCGTCTATTGAAGTGGGCTATCGAGTTCAGCCAATTCGAGATACTGTACGTGCCGTGAACTGCGATCAAAATCCAAGCTCTGGCTTATTTTGTAGCAGAGTGCACAGGATTCCAAGAGGAACCAGTGGAAGAACCGGTACGGGCCTCGTGGATAGTCCTTGTGGACGGTTCGTCTAACGAAAATGGATCCGGAGCTGGAGTCATTTTAATATCCCCGGAGGGACATCGTTTCCACTCTGTGTTATGATTTGGATTCGAGGCATCCAACAACAAGGCCGAGTACGAAGCTTTATTGGCTGGGCTAAGGGTGGCTCAGGAGCTGAAGGCCAACTCCATCCAGTGCTATAGCGATTCCAAGCTCGTGGTAAATTAGGTATCAAAAGAATACCAAGCGCGAGGAACCAAGATGGCAGCCTACCTGGCCAAGGTAAAAAAGGGTCTATCCACATTTGAGCACAGCCTAGTTGAACAGATATTTTGGGAGAAAAATGCCAATGCTGACGCCTTAGCAAAGCTCGCCACCTCCGGGGAGGTCGAAACATTAGGCCTGGTACCAATTGAATTCTTGGAAAAGCCGAGCATAGAGGAAACTTGGAGGCAGGTTGAGATGATCGACGCCAGGGCGACCTGGATGACTCCCATAGTCGAGTACCTCACAACAGGAAAGTTACCTGAAGAGCGAAATGACGCAAGGAGGATACTTTACCAAGCTCCGAGGTATGCAATGGTAGACGGGGCGTTGTACAAGCGTGGTCTTTCTTTACCTCTTCTGCGATGTGTTCTGCCAGGCGAAGCAAAACTATTATGTAGGAGATGCATGAGGGATTTTTTGGAGATGACGCTGGGGGGCAAAACCTGGCCTTGAAGATATTAAGGCAAGGATATTATGGGCCCACTCTATCGAAGGACTCGATTTCTTATGTCCAAAAGTTTGACAAGTGCCAGCGGTTTACCACGGTCACCCGAGCCCCTCCAGTCGAGCTGAAGATGATCTCGTCCCCGTGGCCATTCGTGGTCTGGGGAATTGATTTAGTTGGTGCCCTACCCATGGGAAAAGGGGGAGTTCGCTATGCGGTGGTGGCTATTGACTACTTCACGAAATGGGCAGAAGCGGAGCCCCTAGCGACGATTACATCAAAGACGGTCCTCGACTTTGTGGTTAAGAATATTTTCTGCTGATTCAGGCTGCCAAAGAAGATCGTGTCGGATAATGGAACCCAGTTCGATAGCGACCTCTTTACTGAATTTTACGAGAGGCACGACATAATTAAAAGTTTTTCCTCAGTGGCCTACCCTTCAGCTAACGGACAGGTCAAGGCTATGAACAAGACACTAAAACCGAGCCTTAAGAAGAGGTTGGATGGAGCCAAGGGAGTTTGGCCTGAACAGCTCCCCCAGGTGCTACGGGCGTACCGGACCTCGCACCGGACTTCGACGGGTCACACTCCTTTCTCCCTGACTTTTGGGAGCGAGGTCTTCCTTCCTGTCGAAACAAAGATAGCCTCACATAGAGTCCAGGCGTTTGACCAAGACCAGAACGACAAATGGCTCAGCGCGTCCCTCGACCTAATTGACAAAAATGAGAAGCTTCGCAGCTGTAGCTCGCGCATTATCAACAAAAGATCACTCGTTATTTCAACTCAAAGGTCAAGAGACGCATCTTTAACTTAGGCTACCTGGTGCTCCGAAGATTCTTCTTCGCCGGTAAGGATCCCAAGGACGGAGTTTTGGGACCAAACTGGGAAGGACCCTATCAGATAATAGAGGTTGTGAAGGAAGGGACCTTCAAACTAGCTCGGCCTAATGGAGAAGCAATCCCACGGACATGGAACGCTATACACCTAAAGAAATATTATCAATAGTCAATACTTTTGTAAGGCTTAATTATGAAAGCCACCATGTTTTATTAAAAAATGAGAAGCACTTTTGTATATCATTGTATGTTTCCGTGTGCGTGTAGTGTTAGAAGAGCGTTTTCCAAGTAACCAAGAAAGATCCCTTTCTGTTTCCTTGGGGGGCATATATCCTGGATACAACCAGGTCCCAAAACTTAGAAGTTAGTTAAATTGATCTAGTGTTTTTCCTAAAGAACACGAGGTGTCGATAAAACTAACGAGAACTAAGTTTTTAAATAAATGTCCGGGATACGACCAGGTCCCGAAACTTAGAAGTTAGTTAAATTGATCTGGTGTTTTTCCTAAAGAACACGAGGTGGTGATAAAACTAACGCGAACTAAGTTTTTAAATAAATTTCCTATATACAACCAGGTCCCTAAACTTAGAAGTTAGTTAAATTGATCCAGTGTTTTTCCTAAAGAACACGAGGTGTCGATAAAACTAACGCGAACTAAGTTTTTAAATAAATGTCCTGGATACAACCAGGTCTCGAAACTTAGAAGTTAGTTAAATTGATCTAGTGTTTTTCCTAAAGAACACGAGGTGTCGATAAAACTAACGCGAACTAAGTTTTTAAATAAATGTCCTGGATACGACCAGGTCCCGAAACTTAGAAGTTAGTTAAATTGATCCATTGTTTTTCCTAAAGAACACGAGGTGTCGATAAAACTAACGTGAACTAAGTTTTTAAATAAATGTCCTGGATACGACAAGTTCCCGAAACTTAGAAGTTAGTTAAATTGATCTAGTGTTTTTCCTAAAGAACACCGGGTGTCGATAAACTAACACGAACTAAGTTTTTGAAAATTAATGTCCTGGGTACGACCAGGTCCTAAAACTTAGAAGTTGGTTAAAATTGACTGGCAATGCTTTGTAGTTTCGAAGAAAAAGTCAATAAACTAACACGAACTAGGTTTTTATCAATCCCATCATATTAAAACGAAAAATACAAAATGTGCTAGGCCCCCCCAGGCCGCTTCGACAAGGTCACCCCCTCGGTCTCTTGCTCGCCAGCAGCGGAAGCCTCCCCAGTCTCAGAAGGTGGCTCCTGTTGAAGACGGGCTTTGAACTTCTCAAAGAATGGCTCCCACACCTCGGGCGCCAGGAAGGAGAAATCGCCATCTTGGTTGAAGGCCTAGCAATGGTAGAGCATGGCCTACATGGAGGAGCTGAAAGACGCCTTCTCCACCACGGTGGTGGCCTCAGCCTCAAACTGCTTAGCCTTGGCCTCCTCGAGCTCAGTCTTTGCGGTGGCCAAGGCGACCTGTGCGGCCTTTTTGCTTTCTTTGGCAGCCGTCAGGGCAGCCTTGGCACTTTGCTCTTGCTGTTGGGTAGACACGAGAGTGGCCTGAGCAGTTTGGAACTCGCCCCTGATCTCGTCAATCCTGGCCCTAGACCGAGCTATGCTGCGGTGTAGAGCCAAAGTCGCCTGCAAAGACATAGATAGTAAGGCACGTGCTAGGAAGAAAGCAAAGAAATTTAACTAAGTAAACTTACCGTGAGGGTCATCCCCGGTGAAGACTTTATGACATTCTCGGGGCTCCTCGTCTCGATCTCCCTCAAGTCCCTTAGGGTGGCATTATAATAATGCTCCACCGTATAGCTCGCGGTCTCATAGACTGTCCCTCGGAAGGCCTTGGAGATTTTCTCCAGGGCCTGGGCGTTAACTGGGAAGCGCATGGTGGGAGGAAGAACTGGCGGGGTTCCAACTGGTGCCACATGTTCTCGAGTAGGGGCTGGAGGTCACGGGGGAGGTGGGGGCATGTTCTCTATGGCTGCAGGGACCTGGCCCCTCCCCTTGGCGGGAGACTTGGAGGTGATTGCGGAAGAAGGAGTCTTCTTGGCCAGCCAGGGTTTCTTGACCAGTCCGGAGGGAGGATTCCCCCCCTGGAAGATGGATCGAAGAACGTTTTCCCCGGGCTGTGCCATCTCTTCGCCTGAAACAAAAAGAAGGGAACATTAATATACATGTAAGGTTACTATATTACAAGAAAAATCTAAAGGTGTATTGAAAAGGTCCTACCCTCCGAGCTAGAGAAGGAATATATTGCCACGACCTCCGGCCACGGAGCTTCTATAGGGGAGCGTAAGTCTATTACTTCGCGGATAAGAGGGGGCTCTGGGTTCGGATCCGCCTCAGGACTAGACTCCCCTACATATTGCCTAAGCCCTGGAGCGACTGCACCCTCCAGGAGGGAGGGCCATGACCTAAGGTTGGTCCCGTACTCCTCAAAAAAGGCCAACCTAAAGGACGAGGTGTTATCTACTACTACGGTGCCCCTATGACGGCCCATATCATGGCGCAACACTAGTTGGTCTACGCACTGGAGTAGGGTTATGTTAAGGTCTGGGTCATCTCGATGACGATGTACGAGCTGGCTGGGGTTAAACCTAGCAAGCCTTAGGTCTGCGACAGCCCTATCTAAGTCCCTAAACAGGTATGGGTTACCTTGGATGGAGGGGCCGGCTGTTGCCCCCGGCTGAATTCGATCCACGTCGAGGCCCTAAGCAGCCTCGACAGCTCGCTTTCGTTGCACGAGCGGCACCTCATCTTCTTCGTCCGGATCATCATCGTCACCATCTGCGGCATCCCCCTCGGGGATAAGCGCAAGCTCGCGGGCTACTGGTTAATTAGCCCACATTCTCCTCAGGGCCAGCGTCTGGCCCGTGGAGATTAACTTACACACCATCATCGTCTCATCAGACACGAGCTGGCGGTAGTCTTTCTCACTTGGCAGAAGCCCTGCCAAGGTTTTGTATTGACCCCCAAGGGTCATCGATTTGGCCGTCCTTGCAAAAATGGCCGCACGATGATGTTCAAGTCAATACGCATGAAGAGAAATAAAAAATATATGGTGATTTCGCAAGCTGAGAATAGAGAGAACTTATGAGGATGGTTGAAGTAGTGGTACTCGCAGTTGCAAAACCCCATCAACATGAAGAACTGGTCCTCGAAGTCGTTGGGATGGCTGGACAGCTCGATGACTACAGGAGATTTGGGAAAACGGGTCAAATAGTAGAACCCGTCGCCTTGTCCCCATTGATCCATGCTGGCCTTGAGGCAGAAGAAGAAAAGGATGTTCGCTGGTGTAGGGGCCTCCTACTCGTGCCTCAAGAAGAGGTACCTCAGTCCCTCTAGCAGACGGTAGGAGTTAGGGGGCAGTTGGATGGGAGCCAGCTTCACATAATTCAGGAAATCCGCGAAGTATTGGTCCAGAGGTAGGAAGGCCCCGACCTTGAGGTGTTCGTCGCTCGAAGATGCGAACTCTTCGTCTAGAGGCGTGCAGCTCCTCTCGCCCTCGAGGGGAGGTCGGGCAACAAGAGTGCCTGTCCCAATTTCAATGTTATGGGACCGCAGGATCTTGTTGACCCTCCCTTGGGTCGTAATCTTCGAGACTATCCTCTCTGCCTCGAAGAAAGCATCAGGTCCCACCTCGACCTCTTTCTCCACCATGGGACTGAAGTGGGAGATGGAAGAATCCACCACAATCCCTTTCCCCTTGATGACCTGCTGGGATGACGAGCTAGCCGTGCTCTTCTTGGGTATGTTCTTCCTGGGTCCCATCTGGTCGCCTAACGAACAAGAATGAAGAAAATTTTAAATAGGCGACCTAAAAATAGAAAAGGGAATATAGCACGAGAAATAATTTTCGTACACGGGCAGAGGTAATCTCAGCCCGCGGTATGTGAAGCCACGCGTTGCCATGGTCACGCGCCCACGTTTCCAGCAGATCCCTGATTGCTCAGGATCTGTGTGTTAGGAGGGTCAGGATAATGCTTGCTTTGGAGGGAAAGTTTTAAAAATCAAAACCGCCTAGGAAGCGTGACCCCTAAGCTACCCGGTTTTGCACCCTAGAAACCTCTCACCTTCCATTTTCCAAGCAGGCATTCCCTAACGCTACCCAGAAAAGCTACCTAGAAAAATTGCCCTGAATTTATCTTGTCCTAAACATCACATTCCTAGACATGTTCTCAAATAGTCGATATGCCTAGGATCAAAACCTATGCACCAAAAACCAGCGAAAACAACCTATAGTGTGCGACTAAGAAAGAGGTTTACCTAACAGAGAAACGGAAAGATCAAAACATGCAACAGGCAAAGGACTTACAGTGTATTTTCCGTGTGAAAGTCGCAAAAGGAGTAGGAATCGGAGTCTTGTTTGAGTCTTTAAAGCTGGACTGGTGAAGAAACTCTTGTGGCGAGAGCGTAGGGATCTTTGGGATGACAACCGGAAGAAGAAAAACTTCTGAGACTAAAAAGGAGAGAAAATGAGGAAAAAAATTCAAATGAAGGATGGCTAATACGGAAGATGGCCAACCTTATATATACGTAAGAGACATAAAGGAACGAGGACCATTCGATCAAATGAATGGGAGATACGAGGGTCATAAATCGAGAGGCGAAACGACGGCCTAAAGCATGCTACGCCATTTAATGCAATTCTCGGAAATCGAACAGTCGCCAACCATGGCGCTCCATGTGTCCGATACCCACGCAGTGGGAGGGACATGAAGAGTCGAAAGAGAAACTTAAAAGCCCCCCATTGTGAAGGTCGCAGATGACGTCATGGGTCACGAGCAGGGGCTTGGGGGGCAAATGTATGCCCTGAATATATGCGCACTATTGGCGAGCTAGAAAAGGGCCTAATTCGATCTGCCACGTGTAAATCTTCCACCCGGAGCTGTTTTGTTACGAGCCTCCATCTGTCCAGCCCGAGCTGATTAGAGAGTTTACTGCTACTCGGAGGCATCGTGTCAACAGTACGAGTGTCACGAGCTGGCGCCACATTAAGCTCGTGATACGACAGAGATCTGACACCTGAATCCTTGTATAGTCAACCACGCAATATAAACGTGCATATATCAGACATCACATGTCTGTTTTATTTCTGATTTCTCGGATGCACATTATATACGTGCGCATTCGGACATCTCGTATCTGATTTGGGCCAGGCGACGCATTACCCATCCTTACCTGTTGATTAGACCTCACTTCCTTGTAAGGTATAGGAATTAATCATTAGTGTCACAGAGATGATGTGAAGGATAAAGAGATCACGGGATGACCCCATTGCCAACCCAGACATCTTCTTCCTATAAATACCAAGACTCTGGGTAGTGCAAGGGGTTGGCATATTAACACTCTGTAAGAAATAGTAAAGAGATATCATTAATATCGACTGGTGGACTAGAGGGATTTTAACATTCGAACCACCTAAAAAGAAAGGAGTGACCATCTTTCTACTGCTATTAGTTTCCCAAAGTCTAAATTACAATGTTTTTTCATATTACGATTTCTTGAGTTCTCAAGGATTAGCTACCCTTGTGAACATCCAGGAGGCCAAAAGGTCCTACAAGAAAAGCCTCCAAATAAAGGCAGATGCTCCCACGAGAGGAAAGGCCTCAGGAAGAGCACCCACCAATAAGCCTAGAGCGGCCACCAAGCCGTCTAGCCAAAAAGGGTCCTAAAAGAGACCCTTGCAAAAATAGTACTATGAATAATGACGAGAAGGACGCTTCTCGCAAGAAATAATAAGCGCACACAAGAATATATAAAAGGATAACTAGAACCCAAGGGGTCAATATATCCTTATAAGAACAATCAAGAGGCTCCAAAGAGGGACCTATTGAACCCCTTCGCATGGGCTCCAAAGGACCTCAAGCCTGATAAATAAAAAAGAGAACCTATCGAACCCCATCATGCGGGCTCAAAATGACCTCGAACACACAGGGGTAAAGATGAACGATCATATATGTATATATTAAAAAAAAAAGTTTTGATAACATAACAAGACTCGGAGAAATTACAAGCAAAAATAAGGCTCAAATGAGCATACACCCACATTGGACTAATTGGCAAAAATCGCAAAATGATAATCTCAAGGCCTCCTGCCATGGGTGTTCCACTCAGCCGCCCGGGCAATGGCGTGCTCACCAAAGGAAGAGAAATCGAAGTTAGGATTCTGCCTCCATACTCCATAAAGGGCACGCTCTATGGATCTATAATCAATAGCTGCCTTGTCCGCCTCCATAGCTGCCTTGTCCACCTCTAAGGAAGCGACCCTCCCCTGCAACGCTGCGATAGTAGCCTTAGCACCCTCAAGTTCGGTCTCTAAGCTGGTGACCCTTTCCTGCAGTATCATGGCCTTGGCAATCGCCCTCTTATTCTTTTTTGATGAAGAAGAAGCCTCGCCAAGGCCTTCTCTAGCTTAAGCCTGGTTTCAACAAGTTCCCTCTTGAGTTCCTGAACCTGGACCGTAAGACGATCCCTCTCAACATTCGACGTGGAGAGGTCTTGAGCCGAGTCGGCAAATTGTTGAGCCACTGTATAGTTCTGCACAAGAAAAATAACAATAACAATGATAAGCAACAAAAAGAGAAAGAGAGAAAAAAAGGGATAAGGCCGACATAAGATGCATGAACTCACCCAAGCAGCAGAATGCACAAGTGTCTCCCCGAGCTCCGACATAGCAAAACTCCCAAGACCACTCCAATCAGCCTCAGGAAGGTCTGTGGCAATTTGGACATACCGTCGCCCATAAGAGGCCAGCATGCAGCCCACCCAGGGTGCCCTTTCTGAACCAAGGGTGCTTGGCTGAGTAAGGACAGACGACCCGCTCGCCGAAGGAACAGGGGGGGCAGGAAGATCAGAAAAATGAGCCCCCGATTGACCAGGAGGGGGCGCAAGAATATCAGAAAAATGAGTCCCTGATGGACCAGGGTCAAGGGAAGGCTGAGAAAAAGCATCGAAGTCCTCAACATAAGGACAGACGAAACTCCTCGGCATGGCCTGTTGATCTTGGGAGTGGGAGGCCATATCACAGACTGTAGGGGCTAAAGGAGGGTACCACCTATGAGACAAAGATGGTTGGTGGGGTTGCCCATGTCGAATGGAGACCCCCTCTGGCACATGCTCAGCCTCACCCCTGTCTGAGTGATGTTCAACCGAAGCAGCCTTCTTCTTCTTTGATCCAGAAATACTCCACAACAAACTGGGATCCGAAATCAGGACAGCTTGTGAAAGTTGAGTTTGTCCATGGTGAAGAGGTATGTAACCATTTTCTCGGCAGGGTCAGCCTTGACGAATGCATCCATTACATTCGCCTCCGACCCAACAACTCCAGGGGTGGCAAAATGCTCTGCACAATCCACACAATTTCCAACGCAAACATAAGTTCCAAAACAGTAAGTTTAAAAAAGGGGGGGGGGGGGGGGGGGGCTTGAAGTACTTACTAGGAGCAGAGCGAAAGTGCTCACGAACAGAGAGGGGACCCTTCACAAAGAAAAATTCCTGCTTCAAGGAACCTGGGTTGGACACAGCGCCCTCTATCAAAGGGACCTAAGTATTGGCTTCTTGCAGGAAATAAAAGCCCTTAGACTTAGGAGAGTGTAGCAACCCAAATTTGCTAATAAGGCTTGGGGCCTTGATTAGCGTGCCTGGAGGGTAATAATTGTTATATTGTATTAATATGTGAATTTAATGAATATGAGATTAGAAATGCATGTTTAGGTGAATTAAATATGCATGTGGGCCCCATTTGATTGTTAGGGGCATATTTGTAATTTTAGCCTGCTAAGGACATAAATGTTATATTTATGTGTATTGTGATTGATACCACATGTGGGTGGTGATATAATCGCAGTGCACGATCCGAGACGGTCCTAGGGAGTTGTGTAGCTAGAAAGTCACAACGGGGTCAAATACCCGGCTCGGGAGGAGCTAAGGGGTATTTTGGGTATACTATAAAATGATCGGGAATTATTGAGCGGCAGTTAGTAACTCAATAATTGTTTAGACGTGTCAGGATTAAACGAGGATTTTTAGGTATACTCGAGGATTTAGTGGGACATGTTAAAAGACTAAATCGCCCTTGGAGAGATTTGGGGACTTAAGCTAACTTAAGGGGTAATTAGGTCATTTTAGGCAAATGGATATGCTCAACTTGGGGGCTGGGACTCTAGAAACACTTAACCAAAGAAAACAGAAAAGGAAAAAGGGAACCAATTTTCTCTATCTCTTCCATTCGATGCTCTCCCTCTCCCTCTCTAAGGTGACTAATTTTGAAGGATTTTAAGCCAGAGTTTAAGGGATTCTAGGCTAGGAATTGGGAGATTGACCTAGGCGCAAAGGTAAGTTTTAATCAGTTTCTTGATAGAATGCTACTGAGAAATGTTAAGGTTAAGAGCTGATATGTGTTTCTTCTTGGTGGATTCTTGGGATGAAGCTTGGCAATATTTAGTCTGGGAACCAAAGGGAATTAGCTTGGAGTTGGATTTGGAGGAGGCTCAGGGCTGAATTTCTACTTGAGGTAAGGGTTTTATGCATCTCTGGTGTGTATGTGCTGCTGTGGTTTAAGTTTCTGGTTTCTGGTTTATGGTTTAAGTTTCATAAAGTTTTAAACCAAGTTTTGAATCATGGGTTTGAATGTGTGTTTGGGCTAGTTATTGGTGTTTTCGAGTTGCCATATGGTCTATTTGGGGTTTTGGAATGAATTTGGGATTTAGGTATGTCTTGGTAATGATTTGGGAGTGTTTTGGCTTGGGAAAAATGATGGGAAAAACCCAGATTTTTGGGCTCGCGTATGGGCGCCGCGGCCCTGTTCTTCCGTGCCACGGCGCTAGGATGCATTAGGGGAAGGGCACCATTTTGGGCGTTGTGGCCCCTATGGGTTAGTGCCGCGGCGCTAGGCCATTTATGGGCAGGGGAAATTTTCAGTTTTTAGGCTTTTGCCCAGGGGGCTCAGGGGACGCTTCCACTACCTTGTGTGGGGAACCGGGAGGTCCCGAGAGCACAGGATTGATTCCGGGAAATACTTTTGAATTGGTTAGTATTGAGGGTGTTTTGTATGTGTTGTGACTAGGTTTTCGGAGAGGCTCAGGTTAGAGGACCGTGCTTGAGATTTTGGTGCTCAAGAAGCTCGGGACACAGGTAAGAAAACTGTTGCTCCCACAGAGGTTGTATGCAGGGTAGGGCCCTGTATGATTGTGTTGCAGGGCGTAGCCCTTTGATTGAGTTTATTCATGTTTAGTATTTGCTTTGTTATGCTATGTATGCATATGTGTGAATGTTCGACAAGAGCCGGGAACAGCGCAGGCCGAGGTTGGCAAGGCCGGGAACGGCATGGGGCCCAGAACGGTGTTAGGCATGTGGAGTGCAAGGCCGAGTGTGGCAAGGGGCCGGGAGCAGTGTTTAGCATGCGGAGTGGGAGTTGCCAGGGCGAGACCCTAAAGGATACCTGGGATATCCTTACGGTGTGGACCGTAAACCTAGGGCCTAGTAAAGCGCCTGGGATGGCATGGCCGTATGTGTATAGCCTATTGGTGGCCTGTTTATATGCTAAGTGTTTAATATGCATATGTTATCTGCTTGTGAGGGTTTTCTTGCTGGGCTTCGGCTCACGGGTGCTCTGTGGTGCAGGTAAGGGGAAGGGAAAAGTCGACCAACCATGAGTACGGAGAGCGTGAAGCGACGGGTACATGTTTGGCCTGCCTGGCTGCCACGGCCAGGGGTATTTTGGGAGATGGTTGTATAAAACCCAGATTTTGTCGTTTAGTCGACTTAGTTATTCTTTTGAGTTGTAAATATTTCTAAACAGTATTTTTGGATACCAAATGTTAAATGCTTTATGATTTTCAGTAAATGGAATTATTTTCAAAGTTTATGACTCTGTTTATGGTTTAATTACACGTTTGTCTTAAACCTCAATTAGCGAGTTAAATGCACGTTTTAAACTCACTTAGTAACGGCTCTAAGGAAGTAGGGAATTCCAGAGAGGGCATGAGATTGTACATGAAATGCACCTCTTGGGCCATAGGTGCACGCTGGACACAATCCATATATGAGATGAAGAGGCAACTCAAGGTTAGCCAGCTGTTGGGCGCCAGCTGGAGTGGAGCAAGGTCAAAATAATTGAGAACCGCGACAAAAAACGGATGTAATGGGATTGTACCACCCGCTTTCAAGATATGCTCCCTCTTAGCCACATAACCTTGATTTGGGCAGTTAGCCCGGAACTTGTCCGAAGGAACGTATAATGAGTATTTTAAGGGAACAAGGTAGTTCTCTATTATTTCCAACAGTTTATTCTCAGACACATGGGACACTAGAGTGGATGCCAACAGGGGGTCAGTGCCCTGATCATCAGCAGTCACCTGTCGTCGCCCTCTCTTCGGAATATCTGCAAAACCAAAAGAAAAAGGTGAGGTGGAAACAGAGCACTTTACCCTCCATTTTTTCTTCCTAGCAAGAGTCTTCAACCGAGGCACCGGCTGTGAAAGGGCTAAACTAAGGTAGATCGAGAATAAGGGTTGAGGAGAAGATGGGACGGCCCCATGGTAATCATTAGGGGAGAACGGTTTAGGAGGCTCAGGCGGGAGATTTCCCTCCATAAACTCCAATTCCATCTACAAATCTAAAAGGGTCACCTTAAGGTTCACTACATGGTCGTTAAGGTCAAGGGGGAAAGGTGCATCGTCTCCCCTCAACACCGAGTCTATTTCGCTCTCTACCACCCAAATTTTATGCCTAAGTTCAGCCATATGCTCAAGATGACGAATGCAGGCTTGCCTTAAGGTGTCGTAGTCATGGTGAGGATTGTCCTTAGAGGACTCCGAGTCTGAAGACAAGTCAATAAATTCGACCCCTGGAGGAGCGTCGAATGGACCTTCACATGCCATGAGACCTCGTCCTAATAGCAAAAAGGGTTCACGTATAAATGAGAGGATTGCTACAAAACACAAAGGAATGGGCTCAAAACCTCTAGGTACAAGCGCTCTAAATGACCCACTACGGGGTATGAATAAGGGGGCATGCAACTCGGTTAACTCACGATAATCTCAGGCTAAAGTACCCCATCCCGAGTGGTGCTAATTTGAACCCAATAAACATATAGGAAAAAGAAAATATACCTCAAGCAGGTAAAATGAGGCGCTTTCGTGGTCAAAAGGAGGTTGAGGGCTAAAAGCACCGTCGTGGTCGAAGAGAAGCAAATGGTCGAAAGTACGCATCTGCAAAAACAAATGAAAAAGATGTTTTAGTCCTCAAGTACCTGCATGGATATAGACATACAAAAAGTGAACTCAAATAAAAAAAAGGATAGAAAAAGTGAGGTTGCGGGGGATTGAACCCCTTACCTCTTGAAAAGAGCAAGGATCTAAATGTCACTAAACTAAGGAGATGGAGTGTAAATAATAGGCTAGATGTGAAGGCTTATTTATAGGAGCCACAGGCTCATCTCAACCATTGAACCTAAAGATTGATCAGTGGCCAAGAAGGGAGCTTAGCATCTAGATTAAGATCCACGAAGCAAGATGATAGGCTCACGATCAATCTCAAGAAATCACAAGGATCATCACTAACACCACCCGTGCATTCATGACACCATACTGAAAACTCTACCAGAGTGCCTAAAGGTACTCTCCTAAACTGGGGGGCAAGTGTGGATGCTTAAAACTCCATGCTTATAAAAGGTCCAAAACACGTGCTAAGGTCCCATAAGTGCTTAAGTACGTACCTATGCCTACACCCCCAGATGTATATTGATAAACCTTGCCGAATGAAACTCCAGCAGGTGAGCCGCACAGGATCCCCGTCGTGTGCCTCGCGCCACGCCCAAGCCAGTGCCTCGCGCACCCGTAGCTGCTCAGGCGGCCTCGCGCCTCGCCCAGGCCAGCACCTCGCGCACTTGCAGCTGCACAAATGGCGTCGTGCCTCGCCCATGCCAGCGCCTCGCACGCCCGTAGCTGCCCAGGCGGCCTCGCGCCTCGCGCGCCCATAGCTGCCCAGGCAGCCTTGCTCCTCGCCCAGGCCAGCATCTCGCGGGCCTGTAGCTGCCCAGGCAGCCTCACGTGCCCATAGCTGCCTAGGCGGCCTCGCGCCTCGCCCAGGCCAGCGCCTCGCGGGCATACAGCTGCCCAGGCGGCCTCGCACCTCGCCCAGGCCTATGCCTCACGCACCCACAACTTCCCAGGCGGCCTCGCGCCTCGCCCAGGCCAGCACCTCGCGCACCCGCAGCTGCCCAGGCGGCCTCGCACCTCGCCTAGGCCAGCACCCCGCGCGCCCATAGCTGCCCAGGCAGCCTCGTGCCACGCCCAAGCCAGCGCCTCATGCGCCCATAGCTGCCCAGGTGGCCTCGCGCCCAACACCGGTGCTTCCTATGAGGACCTAGGGAGACCCCAATATTTGGAGGTAAGAGTCCAAGTATAATTGAAAGGGATCGTACTAGTACGATCTTGTACAGGGTACGACCTTTTAGACCCCATACGTCTGATTTGAATACTCACGCCAGACAAGTAGTGGGAGTACTAGGAGAGAGGGACACAGCGTGTATGCTTCTAACCAGATGTCAGAGTTGACACCACTACGCCTGGTGCCACTCCTCTGACACTCGCACTAAATAAGTAGTGGAGATATCCCCACAGAATCTGACCATGTACTAGAACCAACACCACTACCTCTGATACCACTCTCCTGACAGTGTTCTTGTGTACCATCAGGTCCCCTAGACCACAATGTATCAGGGGTCATTAGAGCCCACTATAAAAGGAATCCCTCTTCCACATGGAAGGGGGTTGGAAAAAACACTATAGCATCATACCATAAGAAATACAAGTTCTTTTCACCATTTTCTTTCTCTAACTACTCTCTAAGTTTCTGTTTAGATTTTTGAAGGTGTTCATCGATAAGCTCTATACTTTAATTTTTTCAACTTAATTTCGTTGACGAGTTCTCACCGTCAACAGGAGACATGCATGTATTTGAAAGGTTACAATTGCTCATTAAATTTATTATTTTCATAACAAACAATTAAAAAAATATGTTTTCATAACCCTTCACAACATCCTATTATCCTATATATATTTATATATATATAAGTATTGTAAAGTAGATTCAAGAATTTTCATCACTTCCTTTTAAAAAAAAAAAAATCATATATATATATCTTCATCTTTTATTCAAAAAAAAGTCATATTTCTCTTCTAAACGATTTTTTTTATTATTATGAAGTACTTTTTAACGTTCCAACTGCCTTTTATTTCCATGGTCGAACTGCTAGAACACCAATTATCCATCGTCAAATAATTGACAAGAGAAGATACTTCTCAAAGCGAAAGCAAATCGAAGTCTGAAATTGTCCTTTTCGCCGAGAAGAAACAACAAAGAAGAAAAATATTGACTTCTTATATGGTTAAAAATTTAGAGTGCAAAATTTAACTTTGGATAAAAGAGCTTCAGAAGATGAGAATGGAGGACGAAGACATCTACGATTAATTTATGGGTGGCAACGAAGAATGATTCAAAAAGAATATGAAAGTTCTCATGCAGGATGAAACAATCAATACCAATGGAATTGATTTGAGTTTTGACAATGATGATTAGATTATCAGTTTATTATTATATTTAATTTATGATTAAGTTTCTTCTTTATTTCATTTTGTTAGTTTATGATTTTGTTATGACAGTGTTCTTCAGTCCTGATAATTGGTTCGATGTTAATATCTCTATTATTATTATTATTATTATTATTATTATTATTATTATTATTATTATTATGAATTTCAAGTTCTTTTTTTTTTAATTTTATCGCAATTTTTATTATTTTTTAAGTGCATTTTACTCAAACTAAACTATCTAAATCATTCATGAGAATTGGTTATATTTTCCTATCTATTGAAAAAAAAAACAATTATTTAACATTTTGCCAAATTGTTGACAAAAATTTGTAACTAATAATAATAGCAATCATAGTAAATTTGTGATTTTTCTAACAACAAAATTTATTACGAGTAAACCATTTTTATTCTTAATACAAAAATATCGTGTACCATCACATTCTTTCTTTTATTTTGTTAGTTTATGACATTGTTATGACAGTATTGTTTGGTCCTGATAATTAATTCGATGTTAATATCTCTATTATTATTATGAATTTCGAGTTCTTTTTTTAATTTTGTCACAATTTTTATTATTTTTAAAGTACATTTTACTCAAACTAAACCATCTACATTATTCATGAGAATTGATTATATTTTTCTATTTATTTAAAAAAAAAATTATTTAACATTTTACGAAATTGTTGACAAAAATTTGTAACTAATAATAATAACAGTCATAGTAAATTTGTTATTTCTCTAACAACAAAATTTATTGCAAGTAAACCATTTTTATTCTTAATACAAAAATATCATGTACCATCACATTCTCTTTTTTTATTTTGTTAGTTTATGACTTTGTTATGACAATGTTCTCTGGCCTTGATAATTGATTCGATGTTAATATCTCTATTATTATTATTATTATTATGAATTTTAAGTTCTGTTTTTAATTTTGTCACAATTTTTATTATTTATAAAGTACATTTTACTCAAACTAAGCTATCTACATCATTCATGAGAATTGGTTATATTTTTTAATATATTTAAAAAAAATTATTTAACATTTTACCAAATTGTTGATAAAAAATTGTAACTAATAATAATAGCAATCATAGTAAGACTCGATAATGCGGAAATATAAATGTTTTCATTTAACCAAATGTCTCAAAAATCCGTATAAAAAAAGCTTTTTAAATGTCGTATGGTCATACTTAACATTTAATACAAACATATTTTATAAAGAGTAGAGTGAGCCTAGTTTATGAAAATAACACAACATTTCCAAAAATAAAACGGCTTCCCAAAAGGTCGGTCCACATGTACATTCGCAAGGTAGACTCCAGCGCTCACTGCTCTGCCTTGCCCTTGCTCTTACCTACAATAGGAAACAACTAGGTCATCGAAAATACTTAGTAAGTTCAACTTTAAAACAAAAGCATGTAGACAATTAGGGTTCCGGATCAATCCAGACCCTACACAATCAATTTCAAGAACGTGAAAATGTCCTAGCAAACTTATGGTCATGTCTGATAACCAATGACAAATTATTTCATAAAAACACATAAATTCCTGCACTAAGAAAATCCCTGAACAAGCAGATATATTATATCACAATTATATCTTATCAACAAATAAATCACTGCACTCAAAAAATCTCAGAGCAAGCAGATATAATATATAACAATATAATTCGAGACCAACGCTCGAAAATTTCCAACAATTCGGGCATAACACGCCCTCCAGCATAAATGCTAATCTGTAAGGGAGAATCGAGTCCCAACACTAAAATCTATCAAATAAATATCTCCATCAGGGTAACTATTGTGTTACCTAGGGCATCGCTACTTATCCAAGAGTAAATCCCTCGCAAGGGTAACCATCAAGTTACCTAGGGCATCACTACTTATCCAAGAGTCTAATCGAAGTTACATGGTTTTACAGAGACTTATATGTTAATCAGTGGTGCTGGTGAGTAGTTCCCCATAGGGTGTTCAACCTCACTCAAACTTGACAACCCCTAGTATCTCTAGCTACTCTCACTGAATGGCCAATATTCATGACTACTATCCGAGAATAACTTATCAGAGCACTTGCTCGGGTTTTAACCGTTCACTGATTAAGTAAGCATGAGGGCCCCTAGGTCCCATTCATTTTGGCGCCCCTAGGTTTAAACCAGTAATCCTCACCTCTTGGCCACTCGTCACAATAACGAATCGGACATAAACAAAATCAAGCAGTGTGACGGGGATCAGCCGTCTAGGATATGACAGATATCTACCGTTCATATTTTCTATATCAGCACCCACTAGACAAACGTCTCTACGCAACTTTCTACGATAGTGTATACATGTGCATGTGTCTCTATACTAACATACAATACAATCGTCGTTTCATGTTGCAGCCACACAATAGAAGTTGACTTACTTGGAGTCCTTCGCCCTCAGCAAGATTTCACCCTCCAATGTATAATCCAGTTCTGCTTAGCCAATACTGTAATTATCCTTACAGTATACTCAGATTAATTATGGCTATTCATAATTCATTAGTATTATTTTGGGCAGTTTGGTCATTTTCAAAATCATTAGTAAGGACTAAAGATCTTTATTTGGTTTTAAACCCTATGTCTCGGGGACACCTACCCTATGGTCTCGACACCTAGGCTCGCGTATCACAATAGTATTTTCCCACAATCCGCTAAAAATCTTTTTCTTTAAAAGTTCTGCTATTAACCCGTACTTTCAACAGTCGATAAAATATATAAAAGATTTTAGCCGGTATTATATCCCGAAAATACTAATTAAATTCCTTAATTATTTTTCAAGAAGATAAACTCTTAATTTTCCTTTTAGTTTTTGTAAGGTTTTAATCTCTAAAAACTATTTTAAGAAAATCGCCTAATTTATCTTAATTAGGAAATCCGTTAAAAAATTTCCATCATGACTAATTAATTTTTCGGAAGTCAATTAATCAAGTTTACTTACTTGAAAAATAACTCACTTAATTATTTTCTAAAAATATATGGTTTTAAACCCTCTTTTAATTTATTAACTTATTAATAAATTAATTCTTTTATTTTTAGAAAGAATAAAAATTCTTTAATGAAAATAATTCTCACTAAACTCAAAGTGGTATTTTCGGTCAAAATATGTTTTCATGACTTACCAAGTTTTTATCTTGCAATAAGCAAAATTTTACTTTTTACCTTGAGTTCCAAAATCTCATTTTTACTCTAAGTGTGAAAATCATATTTTTCACATTTTTAACTACATACTTTGTTAGGTCATAACTTGAAATTTACTTACCCAATTGTTACAAAAATTTCCCAATTCCATTTTTTGTATGCCATTTAGGTGTTTAAAAAATCTTAGGTCAAAATGAGCATTTTTTATTGGTGAAATTATTTTCCAACAATGAGGTAAAAATTCCATTATTTTCAAGTCCTTAATTTTTTAAAACTTTGGAACTTAATAACTTTTATACTGTTCAATATTTTATTACCAAATTTTACAGTGGAATACTAGGTTATGCCAAAATTATGTCCACAAATTTTCAGAAAAAACTGGGTTCATTGACCTATACAGTGGCTCTCCAAACTTGGTTCCGAAATTAAGAATACAAAAAAAAAAACAGTTTTTTACCTAATCTTTGAAATAGCATAACTCACTCATTTTTAAACTTTTTTTTAGTGTTTCAAAAGCTCAATTTTATGTACTCAATCTCAAAAAAAATCACAGTATAATTAAATTTTACAAAATCAATATACAGTGGATGCTTGACCCCTTGGAAGTCACAGCTCAAAACTTGTATTTTGTTTTAGGGTTCTCACCAAAACCCTTAGGGATTTTGGTCCCTATTTTCATAAAAATTATTGAGCAACTACCATAGTCTTATTACATCACCAATAAGAAACTTTAAGCATTAAATATACAAAATAATGCTTAAAAATAAAAATCATACAATAACAACCATAAAAAGTAAAATTTTTACCTCTTGTTGTTCTTGCTCTAGGTTTTTGATGTTCCTACTAGCTTTGAGTCCTTCAAAACTCTTTCAACACCTTAACCAACTTCCCCCAACAACATAGATAGTTAGCTATTGAAAGACCTATGCGTAAAAACTATACAAAGTCAAGGTTTTTGAAATTTTACCTTAGGGAAACCCTTCCTAGACCAAAGCTTAGGCTTCCAAGCCTTCTTAGTGTTCTTGAGGTTGAAGATGGAGCGAAAACTTGAGAGAGAGTATTAAAAAAAGATGAGAGTGATTGTGAGAGAGAGTGGGGTCGATTGGGGAGGGTTGGAAGAGCATATCAACTAAAAAGAAATATCTAAACACTTGAGTGTTTTTACCATCCACTTGATGCCTTAACCCTTATATTTAAATTGGGATTAAACCAAAAAACAAAATTGGTCAACCCCATTAACTCCTTCACATGGCCGGCCACCACTTATTTTTTATCTGATCATATATATATATTTTTTATCTATAAAGGTTAATAAATATTTCCTAAGAAGAAAAATCCAATTTAACTTCCTATAACATTTTTTACTCTTATTAAGTTTTAAAAACAAAACTCAACACCAAATAATTAAATTAATGTCTCTCACATTTAATTTAATTAATCACACAATAAATGTTAACCTAAGGTCCATTCATGGAATAAAATTCTCAAATTCGGTAAAATTAAGCATTTAACACAAAATGCCCTAAAATTTCTATTTTCCCTTAGAATTATTATTTTTTACCAAACTTTAATTTTTATGAATGTATTTTATGCCCAAAATATATTTTTCATAGTTTTTCATTTTATTTTCTGAGATTTTTACCCGATCAGGGTTTTTGTGTCGGTCCAAGACCGAAAGTCTTATCTTGACTTTTAAACATAAAATTCATAATTTGGCTAGCAATAACTCATGGAAATAAATTCCAAACAAGTATAATATTATTTAAAATAATATTCTTAACTTGGGGAAAAAAATCCCGACTACAGCCGTTTAAAGGTACCCGAAATGCAGAACGTTACAAAATCACACCATGAAGAAAGAACAGGTCGAGAATTAGTAGTTTTACAAATTTATTTACGGTTTCCAATGGCCTTGTTTATGTATAATAATGTTCATTTTATTTTTATTATTATACCCTTTCAACTATCTATTTGGTCTTCAACAATGCTATTATTATCTAAATGGATAGTTCTTGAATTTTAAGATGTGCAATTATTTGTATTTTTAATCTTTAAGCATTTCAATTTTAATTGTAAACTACAAATGACATCCGAAATTAGGGTTTAGATATTAATAAATTTTACATTTTTAGATATCAACTTTAATTATAATTTTCAACATTTAGGTTTACAAAACCACAATTGTGCAATATCAATATATCTTCATTCAATGTTGGGATATAAATAGTTTTACAATCTTTGAATATGAACAAGTGGATCTCAAAATTTAACATAATCAAAGCAATAATCAGTCAAAGTCCTTTATTATGTAAATTAATTGAACTTTCCCCATTCTCAAAACTATATTTACATTTTTAGTGAAATAAAACAAAACAATCATTGTCTGTCCCCGAAATTAAGATTTAAAATAAATTTGGAATATGAACAGGTGGATTTCAAAAAATAAGATATCTTCATTATTTAATTATTCAAGGTAATTAAAACTGCAAATTAAATCAAGGATTTCGTAAATTCTTCTTATGCAAATTAAACTTGGAATTGAACAAGTGGATTTTGAAATTTAAAATATCTTCAATATTTAATTGTTCAAGGTAACCCTTAATATGAAAATTAATTGAACGTTTTCAATTCTCAATGCTATATTTATTTATTTTTTTAAAAAAACAAAACAAATATTGTGTGTTGACGAAATTAGGGTTTAAAATAAACAATTTAAATAGCTTTTATTTAATGTTACCATATGGATAGTTGGTTACACTCTTCGAATATTAACAGGTGGTTTTCAAAATATAAAATATATTCAATATTTAATTATTCAGCAAAATAATTAGTGTGAACCCTAATCATGCAAATTAATTGAACTTTGACAATTCTCAACACTATATTTACATTTTTTAAATGAAACAAAACAATTACTTTATGTAGGTGAAATTAAGGTCTAACATAAACAATTTAATATTGTTTACCCAAAAAACGGCTGCTGATGACGTGGCTGAGTCGAAATAAAGAGGTGTTGTTCGCTTATCGACCAGCTCCCTGTTGCTTCGTCAAACCCCACGATTAGATGCGACCAGACTGGTCATATGCTTCATTTAATTTCCTTAAAAGATTGTAATTTTATAATAACTACGTTGATTATTTCCTCTTTATTGCCTTGATACGTGGATACTAAGGATAATTAAGGCCCATTGGCCCATGTAAGTCCCCTTGAGCCTACAAATATGCATGAGAGGGCTCAAGGAAGGGACTTTTGAACCTTTTTGGGAATACTGAGAGAAAGAGCGTATAGTGCAATTATCCCCCAAACAGTTGTAATTCTCCTAAAGCTTGTGAAACACAAGAACCCTAGTTCTTTGATCACGACATTGGGATTCAATATTAATAATAGCACTAAGTGGACGCAGGTCATTACCATTCATTGGGGCCGAACCACTATAAATCATCTGTGTCATTTCTTTACCATTGGATTCCATTCTTGATTATCATCTCATTTCTTGTCGTATTTCTGACTCTGTGTCGTTGGCCGAATCGAGGGTCAACATTCTGGTGCTTTCATTGAGAGGTTGATCAAGAAGCTGTAAGAAAATCTAATGGCAAAGACATCAAAGAAAGTTGGACCGGCCGCTGGCGCTACATCATCTCAACCTCCTCCTCAAAATGTGGAGGAGAATGAACCACATTTAGAGTTTGAAGAGGAGGAGTTGTGTAACGCCCTGGTTACCCCAGAACAGTTACGGTGAACGGTGAACCGGAAATTTGACCCGCTACCCGAGTCATTTGGTTAAAAACGTGATCTAAGTGTTATTATCAAGTTAAGGTGTAAAACCAGTAAAAAGGTAAGGGTACATTTCATTAAGTAAAAAAACTGCTCATGAGCCTTTCAAAATGTTTACAAGTAGTTCGTAATACAAAAGAGTCGCTACAGTTCCAAATTTACAATCCCCGACGGCCTAAGCGGCAAAAATAGGGTAAACCCCTAGTCCCTCTGAGAACTCCTTGACCGTGGCGGTCAAGCGGCCCTGTATGTACACAACACCGTCCAAGCTCTCCACTCAGGGCTGGCCAAGCTTTTCCTTTCCTTTACTTGCACCACATAGCACCCATGAGCCAAGGCCCAGCAAGAAAACACAATAAAATACGATATAATATCAACAACGATCATAATAATCATCCAAGACTATCAGCCCAACAAATAGGTGACAATAGCCAACGGTCACAATAACGAGCAGCGCTCCCTCTAGCCATGTGGCGATAGGGTCACCAGGGCTTAACTGATAAGTGATTCTCTCACAAATTGATCAGGACAGGTGTATGGTGATTAGTCACCAACATAACCTTCCTCACGACTCTGGAGTCGTAACTATGGATAACGTCCCTTAGCCACGTGACTAACGGTCACCGGGGTCGTATACCTTGGCTATAGACATCTGGTCATAGACCAGGCAAGCGCTTATAAGTTCTTCGACCTTAGGGTTGGTCCCGCATTAATGCCATAGAGCCATTCAATGCGTGATCGTCGACTTTAGAGTCGGTCCCTGACTAGTCAGTGTCTTAAACAGGTAATCAGCACTCATTAGCATTTAATATGCAATCCACGTTCACATATATCAACCAACATGCCTCAATATCAAACCATGCATGTCATATACCTGTATAGGGTGCAACTGTATCCATACACTGTTTTCTTACCTCAAGTTCGAGCGAGAAGTATGATAAAGACGACCCCTGAGAACGATTGGTCTTTTAGTTCCTTAGCGATTACCTAATCACAACCAATTATAACCTCCATTAATGAGAATCCACAATAATAGGGTCTTAACCTAAGCACCACCCTCGGGACCTCGAAACATGCCCACACGGTGAGTAGATTCGATCCCGGGCCTTAAGGATTGAAACCCCAAGTCAAAAACCCTTAAAAACACTCAAAACGGGGTTTGGAAGGAACAGGGTAGCGCTACAGCGCTCAACCCCTAGCGCCACAGCGCTCTACACAGAACCGCCCAAGTGCCTGAAAGCCTCCTGAGGAGCGCTATAGCGCCCTAGGGTGGGCGCTGTAGCGCTACCTCCAGCCCAAAACATCCCTGAACCGACCTTCTTCATCTCCTTCGATTCTAACTCGATTCCCAAGCTTCCAAAGCCTATTCTTGATGCCAAATAAACCCAAAAAACCATCCCAACACACCCCAATCATCACAAGCATGGGAACCCTAGCCAAAACTCCCAACAAAACCATGAATTCACCCTAGAAAACTCAGCTGCAAAACAAAACTAAAACAGAGCAAACCAAAGAAAACCATAGTTAGAAACTTACCCAAAGCTTGGCCTAGGATGCTCTTCAATGGTGGAACACACTCCCAAACTCCCAAGGCTTGCTTCCTAAGCTTGAATCCTCAAAATTGGTTCAAAAACCACAAAGAACAGTGAGGAGAAGAAGGTACGGGAGAACTCTAAAGTATACTCTGTTTTCCATCACTTTCTTCAGTCATCAAGTGTTATATCTATCCTAGGGGTGAAATGTCCATTTTACCCCTAGGTCAATTAATACTTTCTAAAGGCTCCCAAGGGCATTTTTGGTACTTCCCTCCTTTCTCGTTAATCATAATTAATGCTCCCCAATTCCCGCTATTGTCAATGATCATAAGCACCAATAACTCACATCCCGCTACCCTTTATCTCCCGGTAACGCTCTAATCATCAAAATCACCCCGAGACTCAACCCAAGTCCCGACACTTAATCCCATTGTGACTAAACCGCTAATCAATATTCTACGATCGTCTCATGTCGAACAGCTCGAACAAACCCACATCATAATGTGGTCTCAACATATATCATCGACATGCATACAATTAACATTATATTATAATATAATTCTCATAAACAAACATAAACACGTTAAATGGCATAATTAAACAATTATGGCCCTCCCGGCCTACAAATCCAGCCGCTAAACCACATTAGGGAATCCGGGGCATTACAAGTTGGATACGGAAACACTGAGAACAACATTGGGGGTGTTGCAGGATGAGTTGGCCAATCTGAGGGCCAATCAGGAGAACCCAGCGGAGACAATGGCACTGCAGCAGAGAGAAATTGAACGTCAGCGCCAGGAGCTAAATGAATGGCAGGTGGACATGGACCGTCAGCAGAGGAATGGCATGGCCGTTCTTGAAGCAACCATTCAATTGGCTCGAGGACAGGCTATGTCGGCCTCTCAACCGGATCAGCCAATGAGCGTGCCACCACAGCGGGCTCCCAATCCAAGTCCTCCACTCCAGCCAGCAAGCCCCCAAAGGCCGGAGCAACCACTTGTGGCTCAGGATGATGTCCCAATTCGGGATCCTAAGCAGCAGCCTCCATCTCAAGCTGGTCGAGGCAATCCCCAGTACTAGAGGCAGAATATGGTTAAGCAACCGCCCCGTAGCCCTAGACGCCCACGGGACGAAGAGTCGAATTCGCCGAGCAGGGTGCAGCGTCCTTCTGGTAACAGAAGGAACAATGAGTTAGGCTCTGCGGTCAGAGGCCCCCCATGGCATAATAATGCACGAGGACCCAACAACTAGTGCAGGCCTCCTCCTGACGCTCGAGAAATACCAGCCCGAGGAGGAAATAGCGTGAACAGTCAGTCACGCCGTAGTCAGCCACAGTTTAGAGATGGCCATGACTATAATGAAGCCGATTCTGGCAGAGGAAATGCTGGTCGGAGGAATGAGGAAAGAGGTGGACACAGAAGCCCCCCACCTAGAGAAAATAGGCCAGCAAGCCATGACACTGGGGGGCAACCCAAGCAGCATAACGTCTTTGATCGGCTAGGCACGATGAGTATGCTCCTCCAGCACCGGTCTTCCCAGCGATCACAGAAGTGGTTCAGGCACAGATTGATGCCCTGAACCAAGCAGTGCAATAGCTAGTTGGGAGTCGAACATCCAACATAGAGTACGATTAGAGGAGGGGCACTTCGTTTGTGCAAAGGATTACTATGGCAGAAACCCCCAGCAAATTCAAAATGTCAGTACTGCCGAACTTTGATGGGTACGGAGACCCAGTATCTCATTAAAAAAATTTGAGATACAAATGGATATACAGAAAGTGTCAGAAGATGCCCGCTGCAGGATCTTCCCCGCAACACTATCTTACACTGCCCAGGAGTGGTTTTTTAAGTTCCCTCTTGCTAGTATAGTATCCTAGGAGATGTACGTGAAGGAATTCTACGGAAAATTCTATGCGGGTCGCGTACACCCCACAGAGGCCAACCAGCTGGTCGAGATATGCCAGAAGGAGGGAGAGCCCTTGAAGGAGTATGTCCAGCGCTTTATGCGAGCAGTGGCTGGAGCCAAGATAGTGGGCAACGAAGGCAAGATGATGGCCCTAACTACTAGGGCTAGACGCCATTCTCCCCTCTGGAGTAGCCTAAGAAAGAATGGGGTAAAAAGTACCTAGTAGTTTTTGGATCGAGCTAATCGATATATCAAGCTCGAGGACACGATTACCAATGAGGGGAAATCACCCACGATGGATAAGGGGGAAAAGGAAGAACCCGCCAAGGCCGCCAATGGGTTAGAGAAACCCAATGGCAATGGCAAGGGCAACGGAAACGGAAATGGAAGAAATGGTGGAAAACGGGCTAGCAAGGAGCCGTCGGCATCTGAGAATGAACGCCCCAAAGGCAATAGATACGAGCTGAGATTCACCAACTACACGGCCCTTGTCGAAAGTCGAGCAGAGGTCTACCACGTGACCAGCTCTAGTATGCCTTATAAGCGACTGGCGCCTATAAGGAAGGATATCTCCAAGAGAGATACCACTAAATTCTGTCATTTTCACAACGACTACGGACACGATACCAATGAATACAACCAGTTGAAGGATGAGATTGAGTTCCTGATCAGGTAGGGACATCTAAGGAGATATGTGTGAGCCGCAGGAGGGTCTCAGCGAGAGGCTCAAGGTGGCAACGAGCAGGCGCCTGCACGCAAATGCTCGCCACCTTTAAAGCCAACTCCTGTGGCAGGCACGTTACTCACCATCTGTGGTGGCCCACACCTTGCAGGGGACAGTGGGAAGGCAAGGGAACGATACGCTTTAACCCTACGCCACGACCAGGACATCAAGATGATGAGTGTGGAGGATCGAGCGTCAAAGAAGGCTCGAACAGAGGAGGAATTAATAACCTTCTCTGAAGACGATGCCCAGCACGTATGATTCCCACACTCCAATCCACTGGTCGTTGACGTTCAAATTGCCAACATGATGGTTAAGAGGGTGTTGGTTGACACAGGAAGCTCAATCAACATCCTATACAAGTCCTCACTAGAAAGAATGAAATTGTCTGTCAAAGACTTGGAGCCATGAAACCAAACCATCTATGGTTTTTCTGGCGAAGGGCTCACCCCAACTGGGTCGATTAGGCTTCCAGTTACAGCAGGTACTGCACCTGCTAACAGGACATTACTCACTACTTTCATAGTAGTTGATTGTCCATCGACATATAATGCTATAATTGGGAGGCCAATTTCGGTCGACCTACAGCCGTTACCTCGATATGGCACCTGGCCATGAAATTCCCAACCGATGCATAGATAGTATGCGCGTTAGGAAATCAGCAGGAAGCAAGGGAGTGCTACAATGCCTCGATAAGTAAGGCAAAGAAAGGTATATCGAGGGAAGTTGCCGGAAAAGAGTTGCAAATGGTGGCTGATGTACAAGCCCAATCAGGTGATGATGTCACCAAATAAGGCGTTGCCCAAAGTGAGGACAGAGATTTAGATCCTCGCTTTGGGGATTTTGATGAAGAGATAGGACCCATCGAGGACCTTGAAGAGGTCCAACTTGATGAAGAAAATCCCACCAGGGTTGTGAAAGTCGGTAAAAACTTAGAGACAACAACAAAACAAGCACTAGCGGAATTTTTTAAAGAAAACCAGGAAGTCTTTGCCTAGTCGCACAAAGACATGGTCGGAATAGACCCTACAGTCATTAGCCATGTCCTGAACATAGACAAAAGTTTTCCATCAGTACAACAGAAAAGGATGCTGCTCGACAAAGATAGATCAAAGGCCCTAAAAGAATAAGTCGAGAAGCTGAAGGAGAATGGATTCATCAGGGCAGCATTTTATCCATCATGGGTCTCTAATCCCATACTTGTTCCCAAGCCGAACGGCAAGTGGCGAACGTGCATGGATTTCACAGACCTTAATAAAGCCTGCCCTAAAGATTGTTTCCCACTCCCTAGAATCGACCAACTGGTCGATGCCACTGTAGGGCATGGGATTCTCTCATTCATGGATGCAAACTCCTGGTATAATCAAATCAGTATGCATCCTCCTGATGAGGATCACACTAGCTTTCCGACTGACACAGGGCTTTCCTGTTACAAAGTAATGCCCTTCGGTTTGAAAAACGCTGGTGCGACTTACCAGCGACTGGTCAACCACATGTTTAAGGAGCTGATCGGCACAAACATGGAGGTATATGTCGATGACATGCTAGTTAAGTCGAAGAAGGCAGAAGGGCATATAGGGGACTTGCAAGAATGCTTCAACGTCTTGAACAAATATCAGATGAAGCTGAATCCCCTCAAGTGCTCCTTCGGAGTAGGATCAGGGAAATTCTTGGGATTTATAGTAAACTCATGAGGAATTGAGGCCAACCCCGAGAAGATCAAAGCCCTAGTCGACATGAAATCGCCAATGAAGATCAAGAATGTTCAAAGCTTAACTGAAAGAATTACTGCTCTCAGTAGGTTTATTTCCAAATCAACGGACAAATGTGTCCCATTCTTTAATCTACTCAGAGGCAACAAGAAATTATAATGGACTAAGGAGTGCAAACAATCTTTTCAAGCCTTAAATACTCACATGTCGCAACCACCGATCCTATCAAAGTCAGTTGATAAAGAAACGCTGCCAGTGTTGTCTTAGTAAGAGAAGAAGAAAGCGTGCAGAAGATTGTTTATTATGTAAGCAAGAGGCTAATTGGAGTGGAGCTGCAGTATCCACCTATTGAAAATTTAGCCTATTGGTTGATCTTAGCCTCTAGGAAGTTGCGACCCTGCTTTCAATCTCACCCAATCATGGTTTTGACCGACCAGCCTCTACGGCAAGTTCTGCAGAAACCAGAAGCCGCAGGCAGATTATTGAAATGGACGGTCGAATTTGAACAGTTTGATATCTCTTACATGCCGTGAGTAGTGATAAAAGGGCAAGCCCTGGCGGACTTCGTCGCAGAACTCACTGGGCTTCCAGATAGCAAGTAGCCTGAAGCGCTTGAAAAGCCCGAGCCTCAAAACAAAACTCTTCATGGAAGTTATACACGGATGACTCTACTAATGAACATCACGCAGGAGCAAGAGTGATTTTGATAATGCCTGAAGGGCATCGATTTCAATGCGCAATCAGGTTTGACTTCACTGCTTCTAACAACAAAGCTGAGTATGAAGCACTGCTCGCTGGATTATGGCTAGCCAGAGACATGCACATAGAATCGCTTGATATCTACAGTGACTCCCAGCTAGTGGTCAATCAAATCAATGGAGAATATCAAGCCCGAGGCTTAAAAATGGTTGCTTACTTAAATAAAGCAAAGGATCTATTAGTGCAATTTGACAAATACACCCTTCAGCAAGTATCTCGCGACCAGAATTCAAACGCTGATGCTTTGGCCAAATTAGCAAGTGCGAAGGATGCTAATACTCTGAACATAGTGCCAGTTGAACGGCTATCTGTGCCAAGCATCCAAGCAGAGGAGGCTACTTTGGTGATCCAGGCGGTGGATACATGGATGGCACCATACATAGAGTACCTTACGCAGGGCGTCTTTCCGGCGGACAGAAACAAGGCTAAGACCCTTCAGCGATAGGCTGCTAGGTATATCCTGGTCAATGGAATCATGTACCGAAGGGGATAATCAATGCCACTCCTCAGATGTATTTCAAAGGGGAAAGCCAAAGAATTTATGAAAGAGGTCCATGAAGGCTTTTGTGGAGTCCATGCTGGGGGGTAGAGCTTATCAAAGAAGAGCCTAAGGCAAGGATACTTCTGGCCAACAATGAAGGAAGACTCGATGGAATTTGTGCGGAGGTGTGATAAATGCCAAAGGTTCTCCAAAATTCCGCGAGCAGCCCCTAATGAGCTAAAACAGATGCAAAGTCCATGGCCATTCGTAGTCTGGGGTATAGATTTAATCGGATCTCTGCCTACAGGGAAGGGCGGCGTCAAGTATGTTGTGGTTGCTGTTGATTACTTCACTAAATGGGCTGAAGATGAGCCACTCGCAACCATAACGACCAAGAAAGTGCTAGATTTTGTGATTAAAAACATTATGTGTCGCTATGGATTGCCAAGAAAAATTGTCTCAGACAACGGCACCCAGTTTGATAATGATCTGTTCACAGATTTTTGCGAGCGACATGGAATTATTAAGAGCTTTTCTTCAGTCGCTCATCCTCAAGCAAACAGACAAGTCGAGGCAGTCAATAAAACGCTAAAGGATACTTTGAAGAAAAGACTTGAGGAAGCAAAGGGAGCATGGCCATAACAATTGCCTGAAGTCCTTTGGTCGTACAAAAATTCTCATCGAACAGCAACAAGTCATACTCCATTTTCCTTAGCTTATGGATATGAGGCTATGTTGCCTGTTGAGTTAGATCCGTCGTCGCATCGCAGAATAACATATGATCAAGGCTCTAATAGCCAGCTATTCATGGAATCTCTTGATTTGGTCGATGAAAAGCGCGAGCAAGCCCAACTCTGAGTAGCTGCTTACCAACAAAAAGTCGCCCGGTATTTCAATTCTAAAGTACGCAAAAGGAAATTCAATGTTGGAGATCTAGTACTTTGAAGGGTTTTCCTTAACACCCACGACCAGGCTGCTGGAGTACTCGGACCTAATTGGGAAGGACCATACCAGATTGAAGAAGTTATCCGTCCAGGCACCTATAAACTTGCTCGCTTAATTGGAGATCTCATTCCTCGCTACTGGAATGGAGAACACCTGCGCAAGTACTATCAATAAACAATTCTTCTTAAAGAATTGGCTTGTATTAATTTTACTTTTTACAAGTTATGAAAAAAGGTTGGTCAGTTTACATGACTGATCGCTTATAAGTGTAAGATCTTGTTGATCACTCGTACAGACATGTTTTGTCCATTTATTACGAGAAATATAAGGGAATGTGCGCAACCAGTCATTCTTGTCAATTATTGTATTTATTACAAGTATTTGCTCATTACGTGTGTTGTTTTGTTGTATTATCGTTTTAAATTCTTTGCTCCGAGCAGTAATGTTCGAACATGTTTTGGTCAAGACAAGTGACCAAGGACCTAAAGCTCCTCAATCACTTGGGGAGCATATAAGGCCTCTAGTAAGCAAAGCATATCGAAAGGTATGTAAACACATGAGCAAAATAAGTGAAAGCATGCTAGGGTACTTAGAGTATTTTTCAAAATTTTGTATTTTGTTAAATCAAACCAAAGTACTATGCTAAGTTCGGTCATGCGAACAGATGTTATAATAAAGTGCAAATATTATAATATCAAAAGGAATTCCTTTACACCGTGAGCAGTAACTTCTCGGATGTAATTGTTTGTTAAAAGTAAAAGCTGCCCATGCAGCAATAAAAAATTAAAAAAAAAAGAAATTGTCTTTACATCATGACCCGTAGGTCGCGTATTCAAAAGATAATAAAATAAAAAGGAAAATAAAAGACTAAGAGGCTGGAGGATCTTGAGGAGCGTTCTGGTCGACAGTAGCGCCAGCTTTATTGTCCACGCCGTTAATCCCCGTTGCTAGGGAAATCTCTGGGGAAGCAGGAATTTTAGCTCTTTCTTCTTCCTCCAGGCGAATGGTGCATTGGGACATTAGAATTCGTCTCAAGCGCTCAAACAGATAGCTGAAGTCGGCTTTTCGATTGTGCTTCCAAAACTCGTAGAAGCAAAGGTGGGTGGCTTCCCTGTACTTCTCCAAGTTTTTGGCATCAGTCTCTTTGAGCTCCTTAATGCACCCCTCCAGCTCCTCCATCTCCTTTCTGCTCGCAATCAGATCAAGCTCAAGTTGTTTGGATTCTTGGTAATTGAGTTTGGCACTCTCCCTGAATTTTTCTTTATCTTCATTGGATTTGTTCAGGGCAGCTCAGCTTTCCAACAGCTCCTCGGTCAGCGTGGCTTTCTACTCGAGCAATTCATCATTCTGCTTGGTCAGCTCTGCGTTTTTCTCGAGCAGTTCACCGTCTGCTTGGTCAGTTCTGTATTTTCTTGAGCAGATCAGCATTCTTCCCCTTGAGCACCTTCATTGCCTCAGTGAGCCTGGTGTCAAAGTTTATGGTCTGGGAGACCATTGCACCTGCACGGTGCCAGCCAGCAGTCATGTTAAGCAATCCCTGCGACCAGATGAAATGAATAAGGTGATGGCAAAAAATTAAGAGTAAATTACTCAGCAACGGAAAGCAACTTACCCTGACTATCTCATTCAGCCCTCAATTTATTATTTGTTCAGTTTCCATGGAGATGGTACCGTCGATGGCCTCTTGACTACGTTTGTGTTTGGAGAGTTTGTATATTCTCTCCCTGGCCGAGCTGACCACGGTGATGGCCAGAGTGTCTTTGGGTTGAGTACGGTGTGGCTGGTTAGAAGGCGCTAGAGGAGTGGAGTGCTGATCGACCGATGCAGTTGAGGATGGATGGTCGAGTGGAGAAGGAGGTGGCGTGGTTTCCTTCGAGAGAGCAACTGCTGAAGGACCCTCAGTCCGAGCCTTCTTTGAAGCAGTTTTGCTGCTTTCTCTGCAAACCCTCTTGCTGTCTTTCTTCCTGCCTGAGGAAGTAGCAGCAGCCTTGTAATGCTCAAACACGTCTTCAGACGACATATCTGCATAAACGGAAACAATACGAGCAGTGAGACAAAATGTATAGATTGAACTAAAAAAAGAAAGCAAGGAAATTATAAGTAAAGTACCTGTGCTACAACTACTGGTCACTACATTACTTACTGAACTACTGATACCCTCACTTACTGCCTGGAAGAAATCTGAATTTAAGTTTGGAGTATACTTAAAGTTGCCATCCCTGTCAAATAAATGACAGGGAATTGGAAAACTATCTAAGAATGAGAAAACAATACCATTCCAATCTAAGGATTCGTCGATGGGAGCAGAGGGTTCAGTGGCTTTCTTTTTTCCCTTTCTCAGTGGGGCAAGGGGAGCAGCAGCTCGCGGGGTGCTGGAGGGCTCCCTGATTGTCACTCCAGTCGTCCTCCTCCTTTGAGGTTGCAACACTTCTGGGTGCTTCTCGGGAATCTCCTCACCGGTGGCACTCCCCGTTGTTGACTCCCTTACATCCTGTGAGGTGCCAAAAGCCCGACCAGCCTCAGTTTAGCCTCTATGACCATCTGTTTGACGCTCTTCTCTACGTCAATCATGCTGGCCAAGAGTGCTGATTGGACTTCCATGTCTAGAGTGGGAGTCGGTCGCAGCCACGGACCTGAAATGCACTAAATCTCTAAGAAGAATGCAAGAAGAATTAAAGGAAAATAAATGACCAGAGGAGAAAAAATATTGCCTCCTTGGGTGAAGGCCAGGTTGTTGGCGACCAAGTTGGTAGTCAGAAAGTACTCTAGATGGTACTTCCCCACATTGGATATGAAAGTGATATCACTCAGGAAAGGGCGGGTAGTTTCCTGGTGGAAGAAATGGAAGTACCCCGTGTTTTCTTGATTGGGGTTGGATTTTAGGTCGAACAAATAGTTGACCTCATGTGGCATGAGGACCGACCACTTCTTATGGCTATAAAGGATATAGAGTGCAGAGAGCATTCTATACCCATTTAGGGTTATTTGGAAAGGAGCAACCCCAAAATAGTAGGCCACTCCTTGGAAGAAAGGATGGAGAGGCAGGATCGCTCCTGCCTCGATATGATACCTCGACCAGGCGCTGAAGGCGCCTCCGGGCAGAGTCGCCCGTTGGTCTTTAGTGGGTTGGACTAGGGTCACCCTAGGAAACCCGTACTTCTTAATGTAATTGGCAATCATCCTAACCGTTACTCGGCTAGGAGGGGCAACGTACCATTCGACATCTGGTCAAATGGAATTTCGGAGTTGGGCTTGAGTTTGGATTTCTGGGTCGAGGGTATTTTCATCTCGACCACTGGTCGAAGGAATTTTAGCCCAAAGAGCAAGCTAATTTGAAGGAGAAGCGGATGGTTTCTTTTTCTGGGCTTTGAACTTTACTCGACCCATGTTTTGAAGTAGGGTCGATGGAGTGTTTGGGATGACACAAGAGAAGGGGATCTCTGGGATCAACAACGATGGTTGCTCCTCGTCCTCGAGCAATTGGGCCAGTAAATCGTCGTCAATAGGTCTCTCACCTCCTCACAGATCTTGCATGAAAATCTGCGAACAGAAAAGGGGGAGATGAGAATCTAAGGCCTAAAACCTTGTGTTTAAAAGTAGGAATAACACTGCTCGTGTATAAAAGTTAAGTTGTTATACGACCAATAGCATTCTGATAAAAAAACTGTATTTCAAGCGAAAATTTTGGAAAATAGATTAAAAAGCAGAAGTGAAAAAAATTTCAGGAAAAACTTTTCGACTCTGAAAGGGCGGGAAAAACCCAGTTTTTCAACTAGCTTAAAAATCGAATTTTTACTTCGATTTTACGCCCTAAATCTATAACCCTGACTACCAAACTAATTCTTAACCCCAGCAAAGTATCTCTTCCCTACTATATCAAACATCGATCAATATGCCCATTTACCCCAAAACAGTTTTAGTCAAGAACATTCAAGAGCTCAGATACGAAACAGATAAAAAATGGTTTTGCATGGCATCTCAAACGACTGAAAGGTTCGGAAAACTTACTTGGCTGAAAGTTATCGATCAATATGCCCATTTACCCCAAAACAGTTTCAGTCAAGAACATTCACGAGCTTAGATACGAAACAGATAAAAAATGGTTTTGCATGGCATCTCAAACGACTGAAAGGTTCGGAAAACTTACTTGGCTGAAAGTTAGAATACGAACCCGAACGTTTTGAACGTCTAAGCGAAAGTTCCTTAGATCAGCGATGAAAGCTTCTGGGTTGTTTGGCTCTATTCTTCAGAGTTCTTGAATAAGAGAAGATAAGTGAAAAGTAAAAAGTAAAAAATGGGCTTGGGGGGATTATTTATATTGATCGCGGCACTGTAAAAGGGGTAATCATGGAATTACTTTTTTCAAAGCATGGGGAAACGCAATAGCCGTCAGAAATTTTTTTGGGAAACTGAAAAGACTTGATTGGACATGATTAGTTACCTTTTTCGAGAAGGCATGGGCGGCTCTGACAGATTTGGTGGGGTATGCGAATGGTCAGTTTCCTAAGCTTACTTTATGTTGGTCGCAGTAAAATAAACTTGGGGGGCAAATGTTTACCCAAAAAATGGCTGCTAATGACGTGGCAAGAATTTCTCACACGTGGTTGACACATGGCAGAGTCGAAATAAAGAGGTGTTGTTCGCTTATCGACCAGTTCCCTGTTGCTTCGTCAAACCTCACGATTAGATGCGACCAGACTGGTCGTATGCTTCGGTTTATGTCCTTAAAAGATTGTAATTTTATAATAACTACGTTGATTATTTCCTCTTTATTGCCTTGATACGCGGATATTAAGGATAATTAAGGCCCATTGGCCCATGTAACCCCCCTTGAGCCTATAAATATGCATGAGAGGGCTGAAGGAAGGGACTTTTGAACCTTTTTTGGGTATACTGAGAGAAAGAGTGTATAGTGCAATTATCCTCCAAACAGTTGTAATTCTCCTAAGGCTTGTGAAACTCAAGAACCCTAGTTCTTTGATCACGGCATTGGGATTCAATATTAATAATAGCACTAAGTGAACGTAGGTCATTACCATTCATTGGGGCCGAACCACTATAAATCATCTGTGTCATTTCTTTACCATTGGATTCCATTCTTGATTATCATCTCATTTCTTGTCGTATTTCTGACTCCGTGTCGTTGGCCAAATCGAGGGTCAACAAATATTTTTTTTATTTAATGCTAGGATATAAATAGATGGCTACAGTCTTTGAATAAGAACAGTTGCATTTCGAAATTTAAGAAATATTCAATGTTTCATTGCTCAAGGTAATTCTTAGTGTAAGCCTAATTATGCAAATTAATTGTCACTTTACCAATTCTCAAAACTATATTTAATATTTTTTTTAAAAACATGATTATGCAGTGTAGCTGAAATTAGAGTTTAAATTAACAATTTACTTAATTTTTAATTATTAATCATAGGATATAGATAGTTGGTTAGAGTCTTGGAATATAATCAGGAGCATTAATATTTAAGATATATTAAATATTTAATTGTTCAAAGTAATAATTAGTGTAGACCCTATTTACAAAAATTAATTATAAATTCATTAAGATTTAATTAAGAAATTGGCTCTTAATTAATTATATATACCAAAAGAATTTTCCAAAGATTGCACTAATTCATGATACATTTGTATCTGCCTATATATTCAACATTTAAAAAACATATAAGAAAAAACTTACTTATATTTCCTCAGAGTTAGAATAGGCATTAACATGGAAGATTTCATTACATTCGAATAACCAATTCTAGTTATGCTCAATTCATTAAAGGAGCAATTGTCAACAGTCGAAAAATTGACCAACGAAAGAGACTACCCTCTACCGTAGAGCAACAATTGTGATCTCATCAACTTCTCCATTTCCCAACAAGAAAAAAGAGCCGAGTTAACCAACCTTATGGCCAGAAACTTGACGTTGGAGCTCCAAATTTGGCATAAAGAAATGGAAAAAGTGAAGATTAGTGAATAACAAATCTTCAAAGTTTTAACAGCCGGTGACAAAAAACGTTTTGAAAAGTATATGAAGATGCTAACAAATGAAGAAATAATTAAAACAACAAAGCAAGGTCAATAGATTTCTAAGACTTTTACTATAATTGTTAGAGTTTTTCCTTTATGTATTTTTGCAAATGTTTTTTATTTAGTTTATGATTAATATAGTAATGTTGAATTGCGTTTAATAGTTTTGTATACATACTTTAATTCCAACATGTTTTATACAATTGAAGTAGCCGAATAAATTCAAAAAATATACTGTAACAAAATACATTAACAATGTAAATAAAACGAACTTTGTTTGGTATGATGACAACAAAATATACACTCTGATGTGATATTAAACCTTATAGTTACTTTGAATGATATAAATTATGGTTTCTTTTTTATAGTAATGCGCTAAAACCTATTTATTTACCAATTAATGCATGTTGAAGCAACAAACCTACTTAATATTCACAGTATATGATGTGACAAGATCTTACATAGTAGACTTGGAGAAATAAACATGCACATGCCAAAAATTTCAATATGATGAAATGCCTTTCTGCCATGCAATGAATGCTTTAACCAAAAGGCATATGTCTTCCTATGACTACTGCTCATACTACTACACAAAAGAAGCTTTTATAGCAGCATTTGAAGTTACCATAATACCATTAGGTGATGCAAATTCCTAGGATATACCTAATGAGATGAAGCAAATCATTGTTCTACCACCAAAACATGAGAGACCAGCAAGGCGCCTAAAGACACAAAGATACAAATCTGCACTAAAATCAAAAACAAAAACACAAAATAAATGTGGAAGGTGCAAAAAAAAAAGGACACAACCGTCAAACTTGCAAGAATGAACTAGTCCTAAAGAAAGAGAAGAAAAATGAAGGCATGACATGGATGTTTCATAGCTTTTTCTAAACACAAAACTTTTTAATAAAACAACCATTCAAATTATTTTATATTGTTTAGAAACTTTGTAACCAAATATTGGTTTAATCAAATTGGAAACTAATTAGTAACTTCTAAAATAGTTCATATAAATTTGTCACAAAACTTCATGTAACCAAGTAACTAAACTACAAATTGATATATTGTTTAGTTCCATTATTTATTATTTGATATACTACCAGTAATATATAATTTACTATTTGGTTACTTTATTTTATGAAATCGGTATCTTATGATATATTTTTCATCAATCCAATTATATAAATTTACTATATAGTTACCAAAATCATGACTTCCATATCACTTTAACTAATTTGGTTACATAGTTAAAAAAAAAAAGCATCCTCCTAAAACAAAGTTTAAAATTCAAATTCTTTTATATTGTTTAGAAGCTTTGTAACCAAATATTGGTTTAATCAAATTATAAACTAATTAGTAATTTCTAAAATAGTTCATATAAATTTGTCACAAAAACTTCATGTAACAAGGTAACTAAACTACAAATTAATATACTGTTTAGTTGCATTAATTAAATATTCACTACTTCAATAATAGCCTTTAACTTTGGTATTTTAGGCTAATAGTCTTTGATTTTTGCTGAAATAGAAACTGAAATCTATCCATGCGAAGTTAAAACCTTATAATAACCGAAGTCCCGAAGTTAAAAATTAAGAATAGACTTTGGTTATAACATAAAAACTGAAGCCTATTCTTAGATTTAACTTCAGCTTTTATGTAATAACTGAAGTTAAAAGGTTCCAGTGTGAATATTTAAACCTTTAAACTTCGGTCATTACATAAAAACCGAAGTTAAAGGTATAAATAGACTTCGATTTTTATGTAATAACCGAAGTTAAAGAGTTATTTAAAAAAGATTATTTTATTTTGTAATAATCGAATTGTATATATATTTTTGTTTTGTAATAACCGAAATATATATTTTTATTTCATATTATATAACCAAATATTTATTTTAGATTTAATATTTAGAAATATAATTTAGTTTAATATAAATAATATTTTATTTTCTTTGTTAACATTATTATGTTTTAATTTATCATTTGCATAAATAAAATTCAACAATTTTGTAATCTTATAAAAACATTCATATTGTACGCCCTATATATCCACAAGCTATTGGCGAGCTGGAAAAGGGCCTAAGTCGATCCGCCACGTGTAAATCGTCCACCCGGAGCTGTTGTTACGGGTTTCCACCTATCCAGCCCGAGCTGATTAGAGAGTTAGCAGTTCACTCGAAGGTAGCGGGTCAGCAGTATGGATATCATGAGCTAGCGCTACATCAAGCTCGTGATGCGGCATAGATCTGACACCCAAATCTTTGTAAAGACAACCACGCAATGTAAACGTGCATATATCAGACATCACGTTTCTATTCCATTCCTGAATTCTCGGACACACAGTATAAACGTTCGTATTCAGACATCCCACGCCTGGTTTGGGCCATGCGGCCCATTATCCCTCCTTACCTATTGATTAGACCACACTTCACTGTCAGGTTCTAGGAATTAATCATCAGTGTCACAGAGATGACGTGAAGGGCAAAGAGGTCACGAGATGACCCCCTTGGTCAACCCAGGTATCCTCTCCCTATAAATACCAAGACCCCAGGCATTGCAAGGGGTTGGCACATTTTTTGTAAAGAAGTACTTTGTAATGATTGACCGAGAGATATCAATAATATCGACTGGTGGACTAGAGGGATTTTAACCTTCGAACCACCTAAAAAGAAAGGAGTGATCACCTTCCCATATTATTAATTTCTCAAGTCTAGAATTAAACTATTTTCATATTACGGTTCATCAATTAGCACTAATCCATCCTATTTATTTGTATAATTATTTGTTGGCGAAGAACTGCGTCAACAGTTTGGTGCTTTCATTGAGAGGATTTATATTGGTGCTATCGCAAAAACCTGATCATGGTGGTTACTCATTCGAGACATGGTAAGGAGGTGGATCAACATGATGGGCAGGAGGCCCACCATGCTGCCATATCCGATGAACAAAACCCCGAGATCCAGTAGCGGCCGGGAAAGCAGCCGATGGGCGAGGACAACACCGGGAGTTTGGCGCCCCGGCCGCCAAATCCGAACTCGGATTTCCTGATGGCGATAGAGATGGAGAACATACAGTTGAGGAGTCAGCTGTCCAGAGCAAGCAAGTAAATCGAAGAAGTCTTGGCCCAGCTACCCTCTCTTACAACCGACGTTATCGTCGGAAAGAGGCAAAGTGGGACTCATAACTCCCACCGGGATAATCGGTCTAGGCCCAGCCGATCAGTCATAACTTCAACACCGAGTTCTACCCCTACATCACACCACCGCCAGGAAACTGTGTTTGAGGAGTTTCCTAGGGCCAATCAAAAATTCAGCCGATCAGTCCGAACCTCGACTCTTAGCTCGATTCCACCGTCGAATGCTCACAGGAGGGCTTGTGGCAGCTTGCAGAGGAGATCCGGAGAAGGCTTGCGAAGACAGACTACTCCATCCAACCCTCTCATGCCGCGATCCGACCGCCGGGCACAGGATGCTGGAGATGGTAGAGTAGAACGGCCGCGAGCTAAGTTGATCCGCCCGGACGTGACTAGGATCGCGTCACCAGTTAGGCATCCCCCGTCGCCAATAAGATACCCATCTCCTCCCCGTCCAGTTTGGGACATTCCAGCACATGGGAGCAGCAGAAGAAATCCTCCTTCCGCCGATCCTTCCCATCGCAACAGACCGCGCGGGGAAGTCCCGAATCCTCACCCACAGCAGCGGGCTCCAAGCTTTTCAAACGGGAGTTACTGGACCGGGAGCCACCGAAGTGGCAGATCCGGTGAAGACCTACACAATTGCTTACGTGACAGTGGGAATGTCCCACCTAACCCAGCTCAAGCTTGGAGGGACAATAACCCGCCTAACGCTTACAATGGAACTGGAGCTGTTGAACAGCCATGAACAACCAAGGAAGTAAGGGCTAAACCCTAGAGCGTTTAGCTCAGATGGAGGAGCCGATGAAGAAGCTCTTGTCAGAAAAGGAAAAAGACGAGTACGACACGGGGGACGAACTTGAGCTTTTCACCCCCAACATAGCGGCCACAACATACCCGCCGGGTTTCCGGATGCCCCACCTGTCTAAGTTCGATGGAGACGGAGACCCGTCGGATCATTTGGGTATGTTCAACACCCTGATGATGCCCCATAACATCGGCCCCGAGCTAAGGTGTTTGATATTCCCTTCCACCTTGACTGGGCCGACCAGGCAATGGTGCAAGCAGTGTAAAGAGCAGTCCATCAGCTCGTGGAAAACCTTCAAGAGGGCATTCCGAGCTTCTCAAGCTGCCCGTGTCAAAGCTGACACCCTGCAAAATGTGAAGCAACAGCCCGAGGAACCCTTGAAAGCTTACCTGAGCAGGTTTGCATACGTCACAGTCGAGCCAGGGACGCAGATGATAGTTCCAAGCTTATGGCCTTGAGGACTGGAATCCTCGTTGGAGGCGGGCTATGGAAAGAAATACAGAGAAAATGTAACAGCACCATGGATGAATTCCTGAACAAGGCCCAGGGATGGATAAACCTCGAAGAGGCGCGAGCGTCGGTCGCGGGAACCAGCCAAACCCCTGATCAATCTGTTGGAGTGGGAACGGATGTCGTGAAAATGACTCAAACCATTACACAAAATAACCAAGGGGGTGGAGGTAAGAGAAAAGGGAGCAGCGAGGGCGGGCAGCACAGTACGAAGAAGAACAAGTCCGTGGAAAAATTTAAGTCAGTCTACGCAGCTTATACCAAGCTCACAAACATAGGGAACACATTTTCCTAGCAAACTCTTCCCGCCTCCCCTAGAAAAAGCCAAAGCCTTTGAAGCACCAGAAGGCCAAGAGGGAACCTTCCAAGTTTTTTCGATCCCACAACGACATTGGCCACAACACTGATGATTGTAGGCATTTGAAGGATGAGATTGAGACACTCATCAGAGCCGGACCTTTGGCTCAGTATGCGCGAAACAGAGTTCCTACCAGTCAGCCGGCCCCGGAAGCTTTGGTAAATCAGCCCAGGCCTTGGATAAGTCAGGATACCCCTCCTCCTGTGTTAGGGGGAGAGATATCCACAATCTCCTGGGGCCCCTATTTGGCCGGCACGAGCAAAGGTGCCCAGAAGAGATATGTCAATGAGTTGAAGGCTCATAACGGAGTGGAATTCATCCCGGAGTAGCATCTACCCAAACAACAATGACTGGAGAGGCAACCAATCATTTTTATCGAGGAGGATGCTAGTCACGTCTAGTTCCCCCATAACGATCCTCTGGTCATAACTGCCCAACTTGCCAACTGGAGAGTTAGGAGGATACTGATCGATAATGGGAGTTCGATGAACCTGCTGTTCCGGTCTACGCTGGAGAAGATGGGGTTATCTATCACCGAGTTGAAGGCCACCTCCGTGATCCTGTATGGATTTTATAGAGAAGGGTCGGCAGCGATAGGAACAATCGAGCTGGTAATTACCTTGGGAGAGGGGCCCCGGACTGTCTCAAAACTCCTTGAATTCGTGGTCATCGATTGTCCCGCCGCCTACAATGCTATTCTGGGTCGACCTACATTGATAGCATTCGAGGCCATAACCTCCATCCGCCATCTTGCAGTCAAATTCCCACCCTCCATGGGGATATGCACGATCTGAGGTGATCATCTCGCTGCCAGGGAATGCTATAGCATTTCCATGAAGGGAAAGTCATGACCCGGGCAGCAGACGATGACCATTCAAGGAAAGAATGAGGAATCTCAGGAAGTATGACCTATTCCTGAGATAGAAAAGCCTCATAGAGCCAATTGGGAGGATATCACCTTGAATGATGATATCGACCCCAGGATAGGCGAAGATAGATCTGAGCTCCAAGCCATCGAAGAGCTCGAGGAGGTGAACATCGACCCGCAAGACCCCTCGAAGGTGGTAAAGCTCGGGAAAAACCTGTGTAATAAAAGGAAGGCGGAGCTGCTTAGATTTCTACAAGAGAATCTAGATGTGCTCGCCTGGTCTCATGAGGACATGATAGGGATCAGCCCAGGCGTCATCATGCATACCCTCAACTTGGACAAGAACGTGCCTGCGAAGTCCCAGAAACAAAGGCGTCTGGGCACGACCCGAGCTGAGGCCCTAGAGGAGGAAGTAACCCGGCTCTTAAAGTGCGGCTTTATTCGCGAGGCAAAGTATCCGATCTGGGTTGCCAATCCTGTTTTGGTCCCGAAGCCCAACGGGAAGTGGCGAACCTGCATCGACTTTTCCGATCTGAATAAAGTCTGCCCCAAAGATTACTTCCCCTTGCCAAGGATTGATCACTTGGTAGATGCCACGACAGGGCATGAGCTCATGTCTTTTATGGATGCATACTCAGGCTATAACCAGATCTCCATGAACTCGGCAGACCAGGAACACACTAGCTTCATGACCCCAACTAACGTTTATTGCTTCAAGGTCATGCCCTTCGGGCTGAAAAACGCAAGAGCAACATACCAGAGGTTGGTCAACAGGATGTTTACTAATCAGATCGAGAAAAACATGGAAGTGTATGTTGACGACATGTTGGTCAAGTCAAAAACTGCCAATAACCATGTCTCCGATCTGAAGGAATGCTTTACGATTTTAAGAGAGTACGACATGAGGCTGAATCCCCAAAAGTGTAGTTTTGGGGTTGCGTCAGGAAAATTTCTGGGTTTCATAGTCAACACCAGTGGAATATAGGCAAACCCCGATAAAATCAGGTCGCTACTCAAGATGCCATCACCCCGGTCATGAAAAGACGTCCAAATTCTGACAGGAAGGGTGGTATCCCTTAATCGGTTCATTTCCAAATCTACCGATAAGTGTTTGCCATTCTACAACCTGCTTCGGGGAAATAAAAAATTCGAGTGGACCGAAGAATGCGAACGTGCCTTCCTCGACCTGAAAGCACATTTAGCCGAGCCGCCCGTGTTGTCCAAGCCAACAGCAGGAGAGCCTCTTTTCCTTTACCTAGATGCACGGAAGATACGGCTAGCGCAGTAGTGGTCCGGGAAGAAGACCTGTCTCAGAAGCCAGTCTATTATATTAGCAAGAGGCTTCTCGGGGCTGAATCCCGATACCCGTTGATGGAAAAAATGGATTTCTGCCTTATTACGACCTCCCGAAAGCTCAGGCTGTATTTCTAGTCCCATTCAATCCACATCATAACCGATCAACCTTTAAGGCAGGTTTTGCAGAAACCTGAGGCATCGGGACGACTTTTGAAATGGGCTATCGAGCTTAGCCAATTTGAGACACTGTATGTGCTGTGAACTGCAGTAAAAAGCCAAGCTCTGGCTGATTTTATGGCAGAGTGCACGGGATTCCGAGAAGAACCAGTGGAAGAACCGGTTCGAGCCTCGTGGAAAGTATTTGTAGATGGCTCATCTAACGAGAATGGATCCGGAGCTGGAATCATCTTGATATCCCTGGATGGACATCGTTTCCACTTCGCGTTGCGATTCAGATTCAAAGCATCCAACAACGAAGCCGAATACGAAGCTTTATTGGCTGGGCTAAGGGTGGCCCAGGAGCTGAAGGCCAGCTCCGTCCAGTGCTACAGCGATTCCTAACTCGTGGTAAACCAGGTATCAGGATAATACCAAGCGCGAGGAACCAAGATGGCTGCCTACCTGGCTGAGGTAAAGAAGGAGCTGTCCGCATTTGAGCAAAACCTAATTGAACAAATACCTCAGGAGCAGAATGCTAATGCTGACGCCCTGGAAAAGCTCGCCACCTCTGTGGAGGCCGAAACTTTGGGCCTGGTACCGGTAGAATTCTTGGAAAGACCAAGTATAGAGGAAGCTGGGATGGAGGTCGAAGTGATCGACACCAAGCCGACCTGGATGACTCCCATAATCGAGTACCTAACAATAGGAAAGTTACTTGAGGAGTGAAACGACGCAAGGAGGGTACTTTACCAAGCTCTGAGGTATACAATGATAGACGGGACGTTGTACCGGCGTGGTCTCTCTTTACCTCTTCTGCGGTGTGCTCTGCCAGGCAAAGCGAAAATCGTTCTGCAGGAGGTGCATGAGGGATTTTGTGGAGATCACTCTGGGGGGAAAAACCTGGCCTTGAAGGTGTTGAGGCAAGGGTATTATTGGCCCACTCTATTGTAGGACTCGATCTCTTATGTCAAAAAGTGCGACAGATGCCAACGGTTCACCACAGTCGCCCGAGCCCCTCCAGTCGAGCTAAAGATGATCTCGTCCCCATGGCCATTCGCGGTATGGGGGATTGATTTAGTGGTCCCCTTCCCACGGGAAAGGGAGGAGTTCGCTATGCGGTGGTGGCTATTGACTACTTCACAAAATGGGCAGAAGCAGAGCCCTGGCGATGATTACATCAAAGAGTGTCCTCAACTTTGTGGTTAAGAGTGTTGTCTGTCGATTCGGGCTGCCAAAGAAGATTGTGTCGGATAACGGAACCCAGTTCGATAGCGATCTCTTCACCAAATTCTGTGAGAGGCACGGCATAGTTAAAAGCTTCTCCTCCGTGGCCTACCCCCATGTTAATGGGCAGGTCGAGGCTGTGAACAAGATACTAAAAGCGAGCCTTAAGAAGAGGTTGGATGAAGCCAAGGGAGTTTGGCCCGAACAACTCCCCCAGGTGTTGTGGGCATATCGGACCTCGCACCGAACTTCGACGGGTCACACTCCTTTCTCCCTGGCTTTCAGGAGTGAGGTCGTCCTTCCTATGGAAACAAAGATAGCCTCGCATAGAGTCTAGGCATTTGACCAAGACCAGAACGACAAATTGCTTTGCGCGTCCCTCGACCTAGTTAACGAAAAATGAGAAGCTTCGCAGCTGCAACTCACGCATTATCAACAAAAGATCACTCGTTATTTCAACTCGAAGGTCAAGAAACGCATCTTTAACTTAGGCGACCTGGTGCTCTGAAGACTCTTCTTAGCCGGTAAGGATCCCAAGGACGGAGTGTTGGGACCAAACTGGGAAGGACCCTATCAAATAATAGAGGTTGTGAAGGAAGGAACCTTTAAACTAGCTCGGCCTAATGGAGAAGCAGTCCCACAGACTTGGAACACTGTACACCTAAAGAAATATTATCAGTAATACTTTTGTAAGGCTCAGTTATGAAAGCCACCTTGTTTTATTAAAAAATGAGGAGTAGTTTCTTCGTATCATTGCATGTTTTCGTGAGTGCAGTGTTAGAAGAGCATGTTCCAAGTAACCAAGAAAGGTCCCTTCCTAGTTACTTGGGGGCATATATCCTGGATACAACCAGGTCCTAAAACTTAGAAGTTGGTTTAAATTGACTAACCGATGTTTTTCTTAAAAAGCGTGAGGTATCGATAAAACCAACACGAACTAAGTTTCTAAAATCAATGTTCTGGATACAACTAGGTCCTAAAACTTATAAGTTGATTCAAATTGGTTAATCGATGTTTTTCTTAAAAAGCATGAGATATCAATAAAAAATTAATGTGAACTAAGTTGTTAAAATCAATGTCCTAGATACAACCAGCTCGTAAAACTTAGAAGTTGATTCAAATTGGTTAATCGATGTTTTTCTTAAAAAGCACGAGATATCAATAAAAATTTAACGTGAACTAAGTTGTTAAATTCAATGTCCTGGATACAACCAGGTCGTAAAACTTAGAAGTTGATTCAAATTGGTTAATCGATGTTTTTCTTAAAAAGCACGAGATATCAATAAAAAATTAACGCGAACTAAGTTGTTAAAATCAATGTCCTGGATACAACCAGGTCCTAAAACTTAGAAGTTGATTCAAATTGGTTAATCGATGTTTTTCTTAAAAAGCACGAGATATCAATAAAAAATTAACGCGAACTAAGTTTTTTAAAAGTTAACCGTCTTGGATACAAATAGGTCCCGAAACTTAGAAGTTAGTTAAAATTGACTGACAGTGCTTTGTGGTCTCAAAGAAAAAGTCAATAAACTGACGCAAACTAATTTTTTACCAAATGCGCTGAAAATAAATAATGATAATGATAAAAATAGATTAAAATGAAATGTAGGAAAACCAATTGTCTCGAGGAGAAAAAACCCCATGGTCAAATATTACAAATAAATAAAAACAAAAGTCCTAGGCCCCCCCAAGCCATTCCGATGAGGTCACCCCTTCGGTCTCCTGCTCGCCTGCAGCGGAAGTCTCCCCAGTCTCAGAGGGCGGCTCTTGTTGAAGACGGGCCTTGAACTTCTCGAGGAAGGGCTCCCACACCTCAGGCGCTAGGAAGGAGAAGTCGCCATCCTGGTTGAAGGCCCAGCAGTGATAGAGCATGGCCTCCATGGAGGAGCTGGAAGACGTCCTCTCTGCCACGGTGGCAGCCTCGGCCTCCAACTGCTTAGCCTTGGCCTCCTCGAGCTTGGCCTTCGCGGCAGCCAAGGCGACCTGTGCAGCCTCGGCCTCCAATTTCTTAGCCCTAACCACCTCCAGTTCGGCCTTCGCAGTGGCCAAGGCGACCTGCGCAGCTTTTTCACTTTCTTTGACAGCCATCAAGGTAGCCTTGGGATTTTTCTCTTGCTATTGTGCAGACGCGAGAGTGGCCTGAGCAGTCTGGAACTCGCCCCTGATCTCGTCAAACCTGGCCCTGGACCGAGCTATGCTGCGATGTAGAGCCAAAGCTGCCTGAAAAGGCATAGATAGTAAGGCATGTACTAAAGAGAAAGCAGAGAAAGTTAACTAAGTAAACTTACCGTGATGGTCATCCCCAGCGAAGACTCCATGACATTCTCGGGGCTCCTCGTCTCGATCTCCCGCAAGTCCCTCAGGGTGGCGTTGTAATAATGCTCCACCGTATAGCTCGCGGTCTCGTAGACCGTCCCTCGAAAGGCCTCGAGGAGTTTCTCCAAAGCCTGGATGTTAACCGGTATGCGCACGGTGGGAGTGGGAGCTGGAGGGGTTCCAGCTAGTGCATCTTGTTCCCGAGTAGGGACCGAAGGTCACGGAGGAGGTGGAGGCATGTTCTCTGCAGCTGCAGGGACCTGGCCTCTCCCCTTAGCTGGAGACTTGGAGGTGGTCCTAGGAGGAGGAGTCTTCTTGGTCAGCCGGGGTTTCTTGACCAGTGGTCCGGACGATCCGAAGGGAGGATTCCCCCCTTGAAAGATGGACCGCAAAACGTTGTCGCCGGGCTGGGCCATCTCTTCGCCTGAAAAAGAAAAAAAAAAAGAAGGGAGCGTTAGTATACATGTAAGGTTACAAGATAAGTCCAAAGATGTATTGCAAAGGTCCTACCCTCCAAGCTGGAGGAGGAATCTAGTGCCACGACCTCCGGCCTCGGAGCTTCTATGGGGGAGCCTAAGTTTAAAACTTCGCGGATGAGAGGGGGTTCTGGGTCCAGATCCGCCTCAGGACTGGACTCCTCTACATACTACCTAAGCCCTGGAGCGACTACACCCTCCAGAAGGGAGGGCCACGATCTAAGGTTGGTCCCGTACTCCTCAAAAAAGGCCGACCTAAAAGCCAGGGTGTTGTCTACTACTATAGTGTCCCTAGGATGGCCCATGTCATGGCGCAACACTAGTTGATCTACACATTGGAGTAGGGTTATGTTAAGGTCTGGGTCACCTTGATGACGATGTATGAGCTGGCTTGGGTTAAACCTAGCAAGCTGTAGGTCTGCGGCAGCCATGTCTAAGTCCCTAAACAGGTATGGGTTACCTTGCCCGGAGGGGCCGGCTGCTGCCCCGGACTGGATTCGATCCGCGTCGAGGACCTAGGCAACCTCGAGAGCCTGCTTCCTTCGCACAAGCGGCACCTCGTCTACCTTATCCTGCTCGTCATTGTCCGCAGCATCCCCCTCAGGGATGGGCACCAACTCGTGAGCTACTAGGATAGCCCGCGACCTCCTCAAGGCCAGGGTCTGGCCTGGAGAAATTAACTTGAACGCCAGCATCGTCTTATCAGATACGAGCTGGCGGTAGTCTTTTTCACTTGGTGGGAGCCCCGCCAAGGTTTCATATTGACCCCCGAGGGTCACTAATTTGGCCGTCCTCGCAAAAATGGATGCACGATGGTATTCAAGTCAATACACATGAAAAGAAATAAAGCAATATGGCGATTTTACGAGCTGAGGATAGAAAGAACTTACGAGGACAATTGAAGTAGTGGTGATCGCAGTTGCGAAACCCCGTCGAGATGAAGAACTGGTCCTTGAAGTCGTTGGGGTGGCTGGGCAGCTCGATGACTGTAGGAGAGTTGGGAAAACGGGTCAGGTAGTAGAACCCATCGCCTCGCCCCCGTTGATCCGGGCTGGCTTTGAGGCAGAAGAAATAAAGGATGTCTGCTGGTGTAGGGACCTCCCACTCATGCTTCAGGAAGAGGTACCTCAGCCCCGCTAGTAGACGGTAGGAGTTAGGGGGTAGTTGGAAGGGAGCCAGCTTCACGTAATTCAAAAAATCCGCGAAGTACTGGTCCAGAGGTAGGAAGGCCCCGGCCTTGAAGTGTTCATCGCTCCAGGCCGCGAACTCCTCGTCGAGGGGCGTGCAGCTCCTCTCGCCCTCAGGGGTGGTCGGGCAACAAGAGCGCTTGTCCCAATTTCGATGTTATGGGACAGTAGGATCTTGTTGACCCTCCCTTGGGTCGTAATCTTCGAGACTATACTCTCTGCCTCGAAGAAGGCGTCAGGTCCCACCTCGACCTCTTTCTCCACTGTGGGACCGAAGTGGGGGATTAGAGATTCCGCAACTATCTCTTTCCCCTTGCTCCTGCTGGGATGATGAGCCGGCAGCGCTCTTTTTAGGTATGTTCTTCCTGGGCCCCATCTGGTCACCTAACGAACAAAGATGAAGAAAAGTTTAAATAGGCGACCTAAAAATAGAAAAGGGAATATAGTACGAGAAGTGATTTTCGTACACGGGCTGAGGTCATCTTAGCCCGCGGTGTGTGAAGACACGCGTTGCCACGGTCACACGCCCACGTTTCCAATGGATCCCCGATTGCTCGAGATCTATGTGTCAGGAGGGTCAGGATAAGGTTTGCCTTGGAGGGAAAGTTTTAAAAAACCAAAGCCGCCTAGAAAGCGTGACCCTAAGCTACCCGGTTTCGTAACCTGGAAACCTCTCACCTTCCCCTCTCCAAACATGCATTCCCTAAAGCTACCCAAAAAATTTATCCATAAATTATCTTGTCCTATACATCACATTCCTAGACATGTTCTCATATGATCGATACTCCTAGGATCAAAACCTACGCACAAAACACCAGCCAAAAACAACTTACAGTGTGTGACTAAGAAAGAAGTTTACCTAACAGAGATACGGAAATATCAAAACGTGCAACAGGCAGAGGACTTACAGTATTTTTGCCGTGTGAAAGTAAAAAAAAAGCGTAGGAATTAGAATCCTGGTGGAGCCTTTAGAACTAAATTCACGAAGAAACTCTTGTGGCAAGAGCGTAGGGATCTTTGGGATGATAACCGGAAGAAGAGAGACTTCTGAGGCTAAAAAGGAGAGAAGATGAGGAAAAAATTTCAAATAAAGGGTGGCTAATGCGGAAGGTGGCCAACCTTATATATACGTAAGAGACGAAGGAACGAGGACCGTTTGATCGCATTAATGCGAGATACGAGGGTCATAACTGGACAGGCGAAACGACGGCCGAAGATAGGCTAGGCTATTTAATGCAATTCTCGGAAGCCGAACAGTCGCCAACCACAGCGCTCCACGTGTCCGATACCTGCACAGTGGACGGGACATGAAGAGTCGAAAAGGAAACTTAAAAGCCCCCGCTGTGAAGGTCACAGATGACGTCATGGGTCATGAGCAGGGGCTTGGGGGGAAAATGTATGCCCTAAATATTCGCGAGCTATTGGCAAGCTGGAAAAGGGCCTAAGTCAATCCGCCACGTGTAAATCGTCCACCCGGAGCTGTTGTTACGGGTTTCCACCTGTCCAGCCAGAGCTGATTAGAGAGTTAGCAGTTCACTCGAAGTCAGCGGGTCAGCGGTATTGATATCATGAGCTGGCACTACATCAAGCTCGTGATGCGGCATAGATCTGACACCCAAATCTTTGTAAAGACAACCACGCAATGTAAACATGCATATATCAGACATCACGTGTCTATTCCATTCCTGAATTCTGGGACACGCAGTATAAACGTGCGTATTCAGACATCCCACGCCTGGTTTGGGCCATGCGGCCCATTATCCCTCTTCACCTATTGATTAGACCACACTTCACTGTCAGGTTCTAGGAATTAATCATTAGTGTCACAGAGATGACGTGAAGGGTAAAGAGGTCACGGGATGACCCCCTTTGCCAACCCAGGTATCCTCTCCCTATAAATACCAAGACCCCGGGCATTGCAAGGGATTGGCACATTTTTTGTAAAGAAGTACTTTGTAAGGATTGACCGAGAGATATCAATAATATCGACTGGTGGACTAGAGGGATTTTAACCTTCGAACCACCTAAAAAGAAAGGAGTGATTACCTTCCCATATTATTAATTTCTCAAGTCTAGAATTAAAATATTTTCATATTACGGTTCATCAATTAGCACTAATCCATCTTATTTATTCGTATAATTATCTGTTGGTGAAGAACCGTGTCAACACATATATACTAAACATTCATTCTTTTGTCTAAAACAAAAGACATCGTATTCATATTTTTCTAACCTAATTGATATAATTATAAGTAGCTATAAAACTAAATTCACCTAATAATAAATAAAAGTTGTCAATCTTGCTAACCATTCATGTTGTATTGGGAGGAGGTCATCGATCTCACTGTACACATTTTTCCCATCAAACTATAAAATTGAAAAATAAAAATTAATGAGAATACTAATTATTTTATAGTTTATCATAAGCCCAAATAATTTATAAGAATATAAACAAACCTACTTTATTTTTTAGGACTCCCACCGCATTTGCTGCCCTTACAAGATCCCGTATGTATTTTAATACATAGAAACCACATTCATGACTCTTTGGTTGTTTTGGGCACTGAATATTGAAGATCTTTGTAAACTTCCCAAGCATGGAATTTGAAGAAGCCCTTTCGTATGCACTACATTAAGAAATTAAAGATGTAAAATATTTAATAATTTAAACTTGAAAATTTAAGAAACATAATTTTAAAAATAAAATTTACCTCATCATCAATGCATCAATTTGTGGAGGTCATTCATGTACTTTCAATGGGTCAAGAAATACGACCTTTCCTTGTGGCATAGCGATCACTAGCATCAAATGTTGACTAAAATGATAATTAAGTTAAACTAATTAAATGATTATATGAAAAGAGTAGTTAAAGTAGTTTTAGGTAGTTCTTACTTCACATTCCAAGGAATAAAGTACATTTGTCCTGGTCTATCCATTGTCATCAACCAATTGGCCATAATTGAAGTTGTACAATCCACATCTTGTGCATTGTTAGTACTAAGAAGCTCAGCATCAAAAAACTTGAAATAGACACGTGTATTTTCGTAAAGGCTCTCCCAAATGCATCTATACAAAGTTCTCAAGTATTAAATTTTTAAAAAAAAATTCGGCAGAGTTTCCCCTATAAATAGGACTATTCAATTTACAACTAAAATATTCCATAGCGCAAAGGAGATAAGTAGAATCATGTCATGTTTATCTTAAATTAAAGATTAAGTTGAAGTTGAAGGGATACCTCATGCAAAAAAGTATGGCTGAGCCTCCAATATTATCCAAAGTTGCTACTTGCTCAACATCTTCTGAAGTGATGAAGATGGACTCGTGATTCATAAATGATTGGTCAACGAGAATTACTACGACTCTTGTTGTTCCTTTAATCGAACAGTATTCCTTCACAATAAATCTAAGACTAACGTGGATGTGATTCATTATGTGAGCATTGAATAGTTGGGGTTCTATTTCAGCTTCTCCTACATTGATGTGAGATCTAGCTGATGACACATGTGGGCTGGGCATGGATTTATGTTTTGCCTTGGACACACTTCTTAGCATTGCAAGGTTCTTTTGTAGGGGACCCTGTATAATATCATTTAAATCATTAATACTATAGACACATATAACAAATGAATAATATGATGAATTGTTTTATACCTCATGAGTCATAATTAAATGTTTCAGCGAAGGAAGGAATGTATCGGTTGTATCACGAACATATCGTACTTCACCAACTTCAATTGGGATTTCGACATCCTCTTGTATCAAATTGGTGACCAAATCTTGCGCGACCGAATCATCCAATTGAACTATATGAATTTTGACAAGGCCCACTGAATCAAATATGACACCATCAGCCACTATGTTGTGAATATTATCTTAACATAGTTTCAGAACGTTGTTATGTTGTGGAGGGAACTGATACATAACAGGTTGAAATTGTTCTTCAATGTTTTCTTCATTATTGTATCCTACTTCAGTGTCCATATTCTCCTCTTCATTGTAGAATTGTTATTCATTCTCACTCTCCTCTGATTGTCTAGCTCTTTCCCTCTTCAGCTCTTCAATTTCTTTTGTGAGTCTAGCAATCTCGTTTTCTTTCTAAGAAACAACATCTGGCACTTTCCTTTTTTTTTTCTTCCAAATAATGAAGTCATTTTAGCAGTAAACCTACAAAATAATTCACTAAGTTAATTATTTTAGTTAAGTAAATACAAAGCTAACACAAATTAAGAAGTAACATACCCAGCAGCTCGAACACGACCTGAGTGCTCAGGTATTCCTGACGCTTGAGTCAAGATGTCATCCCGACCCTTAGCTACAATTTCACCACGACTAGCTTTTTCTTTCAATTCCTCCTATTCGACATACCATTAACCAATAAAATTAATAATGTATACCAATTGAAGTTAGTTTAATCATTGTTACATTTCTTTAGATCACTTACTCTCTTCTCTTGAATCTGTATGTCCAATTTTGTGATAAGAATTTTTTTTTCACGAGCTCTTAGCCAAACTTCATGGCATTCAAAATTTTGCACACCTCATTCTTTTTTCTACAACATAGAAGATAATTAAAGTTATTTGGTGATACTCAATATATGTTAAACTACTAACGTGAATTACCTACCAAATCCTCTCTAATATTCACTATGCCTTTGCGAGATGTGTGATGCCTCAACGTATTTTGTAGAGCTCATTCCATTTGTGCTTTCCTGAATTCCTACAAAATATATTTAAAGTTAAGTTACTAAACACTTATTACTCATGTATCGAAACTGAATTTGCACAGAAAAAAGTACCTGAAACTCTGTAGATAGACGATGTTGGACAAATTGTAGCCAGTCCTCGTGGTCGATTTCTGGATATGCTGATGGGACATGTGAGAGCCATTCCATCATGTTTGCATTTGCCAATGGGTAGATGTATTTGGTAGTGATATAAGTCTTAAAATCCTTCATCATTCTTCCAGCAATTTTCAGGCACTCTTTCTTCCATGACTCTGGAACGTTGTAACCACCGTGAAAATATAAAGACAACTAATCAATTAAATTTAAACATTAAATTCAAATGAACACCAAAGCATTATACATTCCATAGATTAACTTACATATATATATATATATCATTCCATATATTATCTTTCAAATGGTGTGGGACACGCCTCCAATCATCATAATTTAGAGAGATTGACCTTCTGCATCTAACTCCAAGGTATGAAATCATCTCTGAATATGCATCTCCAAAAGGTTGTCCACTATCATTGTACTCAAGGTCTACCTTGATTCCTTTATCTTTTCATTGATTTACATGACCCATTTTTGTAGGACCTCGCTTATTTGGCATATTCTGATCTCCTGAATCTTTCATCTGCAACATAAACATCAATTTAACAATTATTAGTTACAATTTTTACATTACTAAAAACATACACATACTTAGGACATATATAAACACATATTACTCACTGAACACATTTTCTTTTCTTTTGGGTCGATTGACAATCACCCATATTCCTTCTTCATTGTCGCTTCTATTGTATTCACCATCATCGTCTTCTGAACAATAATGAATTTCCTCAACTTGTTCATGTATCGGTTGTCCAACTGTGAAACAATCTTGACTTAAATCATCATTTTCCTCATCGTCTTCATTCTCTAAAAACTTCCTCTCTGGGACTGTTAAAACAACAGACCATTTAGCATCAACTGGATCAGTTATATAAAACACTTGTTTTGCTTGGGTAGCCATGATGAAAGGATTTTTCTTGGTTCTTTTTTTACTTAAATCAACCAAAGTGAATCCAAGCTCGTCTGTTCTAACTCCAACATTGTTGTCTACCCAAGAACATTTGAGAAGGGGAATTCGGAACAACGAATAATCAAGTTCCCATATTTCTTCAATAACCCCATAATATGTCATAGTGCCTAAAACTGGATTATTGTCTTTTGCACTTGCAAAATGCATTGCTTCCGCGACAATACTTACTCCACTATTTTGAACCATTCGAGCATCATCTCTAGTCTTTGTATGAATTCAGAATCTTACCATATATTATTCATCACTCCGATTTCATAAAATTTACTATTTAGTTACCAAATTTGTGACTTGGGTATCTCTTTCAGTAATTTGGTTTGCAAATTAGTTAACTTATTCATTAATCCATAATTTCCATTATTCAATATACTATTTAGTAACTAAAAAAAATTCACATTAAAAACAATGACAAACTATATATGATCGTTAATATTATAAAAACTTAAACGCAAAAGATTATATAAAATCCTTGATTAGATAGTTCAAATAAGAAGAAGATAACATCCTTAATAAAGTTCCAAAAATTAGCAACTCCAAAAAAGTTTCCAAAATGAAAAAGTTTGCTAGATAAAACTAGAAACTCCTAAAAAGGTTTTTTACAACACCAAAAAACAAATCATTCACATGTAACCAAAAAGCTCCTCCCCAGGTTTGGGGCCTACACTGCTTTTGGCACCTTTCGAGGAAACTCATCATCAGAAATATAACCATTCAACTCATTTTTCTTTGCACGCACAAAAAGCTCCACACACAGCTTGTTTTAGAAGAACTCTACATCCAATGGATTCGTAATCTTGTCAAGTAATCCATGTATAAAGTATTCAACATACTTTATAATAAAAAGACCACAATCACTGCACACAAAAAACACATTCCAAAACAAAACCAATTCAATAGTTGAAAACTAAAACATTTATTATATAAAAAGAAACCATAAAGTTACCTCAAAGTTTGTTGTGGCAAACCATCAACAAGTATATCTAATGGATCAATGGCACTCTTGCCTTTAAAGTACCCAGTGGTTTGATCAATATCTTTCCTACGTTCATAAAACTCCACATGCGATAGTAAAATAGGCAATATAGCATCAAATGAATTCACAAAGTTGTAAAAGTTCCTAGATTTCCCAAACCCCATGGAATTACACACTTTTAGACACCTCAACCTAATATGAAAATTGCATAAATCCAGTGTGCCAAAACTGAATCATTAACAAGAATCAAAACATAGTCTAGACTTAGCCAATGGATAGAGAAACACGTACGATACCCAAAAATATATTCAATAGCCTCACAATTCCTAAGTACAGACTATAATCTTCACCCTTACTCACAAACTCCCCTTACATGTTGAAAATTTGATTTGCAAAAAAAAAAAGGTTTATACCTTTTTGGACCCTGTATTTTGTCTTATTATCTGTTTGGACCCTGTGTTTTGACAAATTACTTTTTGGACCCTATGTTTTGTAAAATGGTTAAAATAGAACCCTAAACCCGATTTTGGTCAATGATTTCTCAACTAAAATCACAAATAATTTACCAAACTAACAATTCAGAGCAAAAATAAAATCATTCTACTTAAACACTGTGTTGTTATATTCAATTTTTTCTTTATTAAAATTGAGTTTAGGGTTCTATTTAAACCATTTTACAAAACATAGGGTACAAAAAATAATTTTTCAAAACACAGGGTCCAAACAGGTAATGAGACAAAACACAGGGTCCAAAAAGGTATAAACCCAAAAAAAAACAATCAGTAGTGTTTATTGACATATTGACACTCTTATCGTATTTTATCTTGTTCCTCAGGTAGTAAAAACACACGTCAATATGCCACAAAAACAACAAAACCAAATATATATAGATATATTAACCAAACTAAAACACAACATAACATAAAAATAAAATATATAAAAACAATAATACTAACCGAGCACTGCAGATTTCTCCCAGGGGTTCTCAAATCATAAAACCACATTTTTTCATCAATCTTTGCTATCGCAAAATCCAAAGGAACAGGCAATTTTCGTTGCTTCTTAAGAAACTTGTTAATCCTACACAAAAGGTAAAGTTTAGCATAACAAGTACAACTAATAGAAACATTAAATTAGACACAAAACACAAAAATAATATTACCTATTAACAGGCCTAAAACCAATAGAATACCAATCATCAAATGATTTCTCATGAAGAGCATTAGGACAATCCATCAAAATAGAAGATAATGGTGAAATATCTACAAGTACCACCTTTTTTCTAACACCACTTCCATAACTAAATTCAGTAGTATATGGAGTTTGTATACAAGAACCAGGTTTAACAAGCCTCTTTTTCAATCCAGGAGAAATCACTTCCAAATTGGATTGATTTTTCTCCTTAAACAAAATAATAAACTAAACAGTTATCAAACAATAAAAAACTAAAACTCAGTCAAAGTACAACAAACAAAACAAAAGCATCAATTTTTTCATTGATAATCTCCAAAGCAGAGGTAGTAATGCTATCATCCGCATGAGATCAGTGGTGCAAGACCCTAGGTCCTAAGTAACGGCTAAAAAACCTAACTGTTGAGCTGGTCGTTATGGGCTAGACTACCTACTACTATCTACTATATGAAAGAAGTTCTGCTGTAACCTCCCCTTAGCTAGTATAAGCACACGTGCCCTCCCGATCTGTCCTTCAATAGAGGTCCCTATAATCCCGGTCTAGCCCATTCGAGATGAGGAATGTACTGACTCTTAAGATGAGAACTTTTTTTGTTTGTCTATGCGTAGAGTTTCGAGAAGAGAACGATCATCGCGATGCGCACAGGAATTCAAATCCAATTAGTAAAGATCCATAGTCAGAATAAGTGCCCTGACTATCAACTAACTTTCCACACGCAACTGTTTTTACACCAGCATCATCCCCACCCGACCCTTGCAAAATAAAACTAAGCAGAAAACATATAATTTTTTTTCTTAAAAATAATTAAAGCTTAAATCATAAAATAAATTTTACCTTAATATCAACACCATCATTCTTTGAATCTTAATTAGCATTCGATTCCTTGAAAAATTCAGGCTGGTTATAATAAAACTCATGATATCAAAACTTGGGCAATCATCAATACCATCCTAACAAACAAAAATAAAATATATAAATACTTAACTAACATAACAAAGTAAACATAAAAACGAAAAATGTTCTTTTTTTTAATTTTTTTTATAAACCTTGTTGACCACATTAGTTGTAACAATAATTTCATTTCCACTACTCTTAATAGTTTCAATCTCTATTGAAACCTTATCTTTGCTATCCTGTATAAAAAAAAACAAATAAAACAACAATTAATTACCAAAAACTAACTTGCTAATAAAAAAAAGTAAAAAGAAACCAAAACAGAACCTTTTTCACAGTAGTATATTTTCCACCATCAGACAAACCTCCACCATCCTGTATGAAAAGAAACACCAATTAGTTACCAAAAACTAACTTACTAATAAAAAATATTTTTTTTCTTTTTAATACAAACAAAAAAAAAAACAAAACATTTTTCATAGTAGCATCTTTCCCACTATCAGACAAACCTCCACCATCCTGTATTAAAAAAAACCAATTAGTTATCAAAAACTACCTTACTAATAAAAATTATTATTTTTTAAACAAAAAAAAAAAGAAAAGAAACAAAAAACAGAACTTTTTCCACAGTACTATCTTTTCCACCATCAGACAAACCTCCACAATCCTGTATAAAAAAAAACACACACACACACACAAATTTGTTACAAAAAAACAAAACTACTATAAAAAAAAATATTTTTTTTAACCAAAACAGAACATTTTCCACATAAGTATCTTTTCCACCAATGCCACCTTCCTTGACAACCACCGAATCACCTCCAACACCAAGCTCAAACATCGTAATATCCTGCCAAAACAAACATAGTACTAAATAAAAAAAGACATAACTAATTAAAGAAAAAAGGATTACAGCTCACCTCTTCAATTTCCTCATCACTATAACTTTCAATAACAGCCTTAGAATTCCCAATAGACTTCTTTAACACATCAAACTTCATATCTATAAAGAACTTCAAACCCTCATCAATCTTTAAATCAATGTATGACTTCAAGTTCTTTTTAAACTCCTTACATCTACAATCAACATCTTGATTCAGAAAATCCAAACTACAATCCAACTTTGCTTGCATTCCTACAATATCCTTGAAATAAACCTTAATCTCCTCTAAAATAGGTTCTCCACTATAAATTTTTTTCTTTAAACCAGAAGATTCTACTACACCATGTGACCTCTTCACTAAAGGCTCATCCTCAAAATCATCATCAGGAGAAGCCACATGACCAAACTAAAAATCAGATAAGTCAAGGGTTTCCTTCTCATCACCAGAAGGAACAACATGCACTACTTTCAGCTAAAAGCAATGGTAAAAAAAGATACTAATTAGTATAAAAAAATTAAATAACTGAAAATTCAAACAATAATTGATAAAAATAACCTAATTACCTTGGTTGATGAAAAATCTTTACTCTCCAGCTCTTTAGAATTGGGATTTCCAACAGTAGACCATCTACAAATCATATGAACTGCTTCATCATCATAGTTGCATATTCGCTACTTTTTCAAAACTGGCATGATCTCATACAACCAAATTTGAAAGGCACAAGGAAATGTAGAAAATTTGTAAAATCTAACAGGATTTTACTCTTTTTCCTTTCCTTTTCCTTTATCACCAGAATCCTTAGAAATTTTTTTCATATTTTTTCCCTTGAAACCTAGCCTCAAATTATACAGAGTCATGTCATAAACTATTTTCCCCATGGAAAACTATCATACTCACACAGACCAACCATATTAATCAACTCAAACTTCACTTTTTTGGTAAGAGCCTTACTAAGCAATTTATAGCCATTTTAACAGCAAAATCATCTGTCTTGAACTCACTATAGCAAAACCTCTGATCCACAACACTTTAGCAACTTTTTGGTCACTAAAATACTTTTCAACAAAAGCATTCTCCTTATTTTCAAACTTTGACATATTTGAATCACCTACACACTTCAGTCCAGTTATAATAGCAAACTCTGCCAAACTAAACCTAACCTTATCACATCAAAATTTAAACAACACTTCACACTCATTTATTTTGATGAATTTCCCTAGATAAAGCACAGTGAATCAACTGTGCGTGCATTGACATATGTTTCATCTCTAGAAAGTGGCCAAAACATGTACGACTAAAAATACTAAGTTGTCCAGGAGTCAACTTAGCCTTTATAGTAGCAATACATGACAACTCTGAATTATGATAGAAAATGACTTTACCAAGTACCCTATTTCAGGCATGAAATAAAACTCTCATTCCTAAAAAGTAAATTAAGTAAAACAAGTTATAGAAAAAAAAAAACATGAAACTCAATCTAAATAATGGAAACCAAACCGATTCTAAAAAGTACAATAACAACATAACAAATTTCAAAAACAAACAAAAAAATGACACCAAAAAGTAACCACAAATATAAACACAATCATAGAAGAACAAAAAAAGTCATTCGAAAACACCTAATATACCAAACAGATAACCAACAAATTACTATAAAACAAAAACAAAACACAAAATAAAACTGAAAAACTACATAAACAGATACCAAAACGTACAATATTTTTAAAACAAAAATTAAGTGTGATATAAACCCTAACAAAAAAAAAAACCAAATCGATACCCCTTAAAAGAAAATCAAACACATACCAAAAAAAAAATCCAAAAAGAAAATCAAATTAAAACCCTTAAAAAATACCAAAAAGTAAACAATAAATAAAAAATTTAACAAACATGAATAAAATAAAATAAAAAAGAAACAAAACACGGTACCAAATGCCCTAATACAGTGAAGGATTATAGACCGATAGCCTGCTGCAATGTTATTTACAAAGCAGCTACGAAATTGATATGCTCGAGACTCAAAACTATCCTCCCTAGTCTTGTGGCTCAAAATCAAGGCGGCTTTGTTCAAGGTCGTTTCATAGCACACAATATAATGATTTGCCAAGACTTAGTTCGTCATTATGGGAGAAAATCAACAAAAGCCAGTTGTATGATAAAGTTAGATTTACAAAAGGCTTATGATACTATTGAATGGAGCTTTACAGAAGAAATGTTGTATGGTTTCCAATTTCCTGAGCACTTTATTCAGCTGGTCATGACCTGTATTAGAACACCATGGTTTTCACTCATGATCAATGGTTCGCTGCATGGTTATTTTGAAGCCAAAAGAGGGTTGCGACAAGGGGACCCGATGTCACCTCTTATTTTTGTACTGGGAATGGAGTACCTCACTAGAATTATGAAAAGAGTTGGCTAGAAATCTGATTTTCTTTTTCATGACAGATGCAAAGAGCTGAAGTTGAATCATCTTATTTTCGCAAATGATGTTTTACTGTTTTGCAATGGTGACTACAAGAGCAGTTATTATTTACTACAGGGCCTCAAGTTGTTTTCGCAAACATCAGGATTGCAGCCTAATGCTTCCAAGTCTGCAATATATTGCAGTGGGATGAATAATAATGAGGTACAACTCATTCTGGATGCTTCGGGCTTTAGAAAAAGTGATGTCCCGTTCAACTATTTAGGTATTCCAATATGTGCTAAGCGAATATCTGCTAAGGAGTGTAGCTTGCTGGTGGATAAAATGACCAATAGGATCAGGTCCTGGAGTACAAGGAATATTTCATTTGCGGGTCGAGCAGTTTTGATTAATTATGTTCTACTCACAATACACTCATATTGGAGCCAAATCATGTTGCTGCCTAAGAAGTTGCTAAAATAAATTGAGGCCAATTGTAGAGCCTTCTTGTGGAATGGCCAACAAATGATGACTGGAGCAGGGCAAATTGCTTGGGACAACATATGTAAGCCTAAAGCAGCAAGAGGTATAGGCTTCAAGAACATCTCTGAATGGAACAAAGCAGCCATGTTTAAGTATGTTTGGGCTATAGCGTCTAAAGAAGATAATTTGTGGGTTAAATGGGTGCACAGTGTGTACATAAAAGAAGAAGATTGGTGGGGTTACAATGCCCCGTTACATGGTAGCTGGTATTGGAGGAAGATCGTAGCAATCAAAGACAAAGTGAAGACACTTGTGGCCTTAGCTCTATTCACTCAAGAAAGGTATAAGATTGCAGAGGGATACAAGCTTTTATGTCCTATACAAGATCGGGTCAATTGGAGTAAGGAAGTTTGGGGGAGATTGAATACCCCAAAGCATAGCTTCGTACTATGGCTTGCTATCCAAGACAGGTTGAAAACTAAAGAAAGGTTGTATCGGTTTAATGTCCTCCCTGATGCTAGATGTCAGTTTTGTACAGTGGAAGATGAAACAATTGCTCACTTATTCTTTGAATGTCCATTTACTAGCGATTGTCTTCAACAGATTAAGAGCTGAATGCACTGGGGGATTTCTTCTTGTCAGCTGCCTAGTATTTTGCAGTTGATTGGAAGAATGAAGACAACAAAGTTCAGGAAAATGGCTATTTCAGCTATTATTGCTGCACTGGTGTATCACTTATGGAGAGCCAGAAACGAAAGAATTTGGCTTTCCTCCCTTGACAATCCAAAAAGCATTGTACAGAAGATTAAAGTAGCTAGTAAGAATAGAATTCAAAGTGTCTGGCCAAAAAAAGTTTTTGCAAAGGACTTAGAATGGTATACTGCATTATAAATATAGTGTAATCAATGTACAGATCTAAGAAGTTTGTTTTCAGACCCTCTTTGGAGGGTGCTGTTTGCTTGTAATTGGTTATTGGAGTATTGAAATTCACTGTTGATTTACCAAAAAAAAAAAAACATGGTACCAAAAAAATACAAAATGAAACATCAAACGAGAAAAATGTAAAAACTCACAAACTCCAAACCCACAACAAAAACGAAACCAATAAGAAACCAAAAACTAGATACACTTTAAAAAAAAACACAAAGTACATAAAAAAAATTGAAAAATAAGAAACCAAATAGAAATTAAAAAAAAGAACAAAATATACCTTGATTTTCTTAGGCACTTCAATCTCTAAATCATCACTATCATTACTATCGTCATCTACTACCTTAACCTTCTTCACTGGACAATAATCATCTGAAGACTTCCCCCTAAATTTCGTTTTCACGTACTTCCTCTTACTAGAACCCTCACTCTTACTCAAATTCTTCCCACAAAAATCACTAACATCTTCCTCATAATCCTTTTTCCTCGAATCAGACATGTTTTTGTTTCTTTTTCTTTTTCTTTTTCTTTTCAGTAACAGACTTCGGCAATGGAGAAATGGACGATTGAGTTATCGCCATTACTCAAACTCTTCAAGTATTTAAAGAACAAACCCTCGACAATGGCGGAAATGAGAAGACCACGACTCAAACCACGAACTTATAACTCCTATACAGACTATACCACTACTAGAAAATGGAGGAAATGAGTAACCCCTTACCAAACACCATGATTGGACTGGAAAAAAAAAAAGGAAAATAGGGATTAGACTACACATGCATGTCACGTGCTTCAAAAATTGTACACTCACCGTACTTGAAAAAGAAAAGATAGCAATATATAAATTCTAAAAAATGGTATATAAAGTTAATACAGGTATAAAAAACAGTATAATAGTAAATAAAAAAACAACAATAAAACTATAATTAAAATTAAAAAAGGATGCCACATGAAATTTTCCCTTCAAAATTCTATTTATTTTTCTATATTTTTACTTCAATCCTACTTTCCAATTATAACTTCTTTATTATATTGCATTAAAGTGTATAAATACGTTTATTTGAAGTCGAGATAATATAAATACATAAGTGCACTCTCTAATTTCATCATAAGTATTTTTTTTAATGATATCCCTTTCTTATCAAAAATATATATTGACCGATGACCTCGTGATATGCATGATGAAGATTGTATACAAGGGTAACTAATTGATTTTCCAAATTGCGATGTATAATTATCAGTGTCATACTCAACTGTAACATGTTTCATATTATGTGCACTAACTCCCTTAACAACAACAAACTCGCGTTTTGTTGTAACCATTTACAATCTTTCAAAAGCCGAGGAAATTATTGCTTCCATGTTTACGTGTAACTGGTTACATGTTACATACATGAACCACCCAAACGAAAACGTAGACATGTTTTTTTTTTTTTTTGTAATTGGTTACAAATGTTAAACCTGTCATTAAATTAACCGTGACATACTTAACTGTAACTGGTTTTAAATTATGTATAGTAAATCACTGATTAATTTACTTTTTTTATTTTTTTTATTTTCATATGTGGAAAGTTTCCAAGTGAAGGAACAATATTTATTTTTGTTGCTTTCAAAGGTAAGCATTTTGTTAAAATATTTAATACGTTAATAACTTTTAATGAGAATAATATATTTTAAATTGCAATATATACCCGACAACCACAAATAATGTCTCTAACAGAATTCTATAGTTGAAGTGGCATAATTCTTTAAAATAAACAAGGAAAAAACTAACAAACACGTACACTGTTTTATCGATTAGCATCGCTAGTTATCAAACTCCGCTACAAAGAAGGCATTATAAAAGACACGCGTCATCAGGGTGTGGCCTAACTTACATATGAAAGACACGTAACATATTTGGGAGGGCTTAAACGTAATCTCAAATTTACTATGCTCTGTCACCTTATTTTGTTCGAGTGGAAACCATTAGGTTGACAGTATAGTGTAACCCAGTCAATATTGGGATTGGGAGTGGCTAAAGTTGTTTCGCTTAAGTGGCCCTTTCCATGGACCATGGGTTAAGATGAGAAGAAGTTCATCATGCAGCCGTCTCTCTTCACTGAGCAAGTCCATTGTCCTTTGAACCGCATTCCCTTCCGCAACTTCTGTCAAGGGCTCGTTCCCTTTATCCATCATCCAATTGGATTATGAACCGGCAGCCTCCTTCTCTAAACAGCAGGTACAGGATAAATGTTTATGCCACCTCTCACTTGTGCTTGATTATGTATGGGATGTTCCCACTGTACGACATTCCTGAATTACTTTCCCTTCCTTAACCCAGTCTGACAGCAATTCGTAAGTGTGAGCGCTAACAAACTCTTTAACTACCCACGACTCTCCATTTCTCTTTCTATGCCTTACATTCTACACGAATGATGACCTTGGGGGCCCGTACTCTGTCAGTTATGTCATCAAACTTCTCCAAACGATACCCTTTCGTAGAACATAGCCAAGTTTTTACCTTTGCCACCCATTTTCTTGATTTTTTCATACTCCCTCGTCGTACCCGGAATCCCATAACCCTGGTGTACATCATAAAAAAATAATTCAGCATCATCCTCACTTTGAAACACCTTCCCCACTAGGCCCTCCCTCGCAAGATCTTCAGGTACAACTCATAGTCCAAGTCCGTTGAGTACTGACTTCCACGACTAATCTCTTGGCCTCAGCAATAAATCAATTATCTATATTTTCCTTACATCACCCACAATAATTTGTTTTGGAATAAATATAACCAGTCGTGTTAATAGATGCTTATGAAGTATATTCTCCTAGTGTTAATCGATACTAAGAAGTTAAATTTACTAATAGCAAATGAATTAGCAATTAAGATGGTACTTACCACTCCGCAATCACAGGTTTCTCCTTCACACTTGCCAATCCTCCTTCACCAAGAAGTGGCCACTGTTTGAAGAAACTTGTTCATCTCACATTTTCTAGTTAGTGTGGCCATTGGTAGATGAGAGAGTGAGTTCAATTTGTCTATATAGGGGATGTGTCTTGGCGACCATGTCACGTGACCTTAGACGTTTGCATGTGACTATTTCAACAAACTATATGGGGTCGGTTTGACTGAGACGTAAAATTCACCTTAATTTATGTAATCACATTAATTGATGTGGGCCCTTGAGCGCTAGTTAGCAAAAAACCTTATCCTTTTGAGTTTTGTTAATCTTTTTGGAGACGTCTTCTTTCTCATTATTGGTGGAAATTTTTTCATTGAACGAGTGGAGATTATGTATTGGAAGGCTTCACCCTAAATTGTCTGTTACTATTTAAATAATCTGGCATTGGCCGGAACTGGAGATTATATTTTTTTCCCTAACAATTTGTTTTTGTCATTGTATGTGACAGTATTTCAGTGGTTTCCCAATTATGTCACACATTTGTTCAGAACAATGGATCAAAGTTCCACTTTCCTTTTATATTCCAATAACGTTTACGTAGAAGCTCCCATAACCTTTGAAATTGCATGAAAAAAACACACGTAATTAACAGTTTTGTGTTAGAGATTAAGAATTTAGGAAAGGAGGATTTAGGTTGGGTTAGAGATTTACAATGTAATTAACAGTTTTGTGTTTCAGTAGTTGGAGATTGTAATTGATTGGTGTTTGTAATTTGTTGTGCATAATACAAACTAGCTGATTTAAAAAAAAAAAAAACACACACACACGTAAAAACAAGTAAACCATTGTTACTACATCATACTTAGAGGGGATATAAAGGGATCCCAGAACAAAGTGGACATATAAGGAAACCCAAATGAATGGGTACATACTTTAACAAATCATAACTGATTTAACCTAACACCAGTGATGATACGTGGTACGTAATTGGTTACAATACTTGTTAAATAGAATGTTATACAACAAACAAGGGAGTGTTGGAAAATAAGAAGAATTTTGGAGAGAATACTTAAATGGAAGAAGCTATATTTTATATCTCAACACATCTCTATTTATAGGACTCTATGGACTAATCTAGAAACATTATTAAATGACTAGCTTCTACATTTTTCTACATAATTCCCACTACTAACACAAGTGAAAGATAATTCTAGAAAATTCAAGAGTACTCAAACAAACAAGAAAACTTTAGAAACTTTAGTAAATATAGGAATAGTCTAGAAACTTTAGTAACAACAAGAAAATTCTAGAAATTAACTATATTAAATCAAGTTTAATATTTCCAACACCCCCCCTTAAACTTGATTTGTGACTCCAATAATACTTCGTAGTTTGATGAATGTTTCTCTCTTGAGTGGCTTCGTAAAAATGTCTGCTGCTTGATCTTGAGATTTGACATATTCCACTCTTACTTCTTTTCTTCCAATGCATTCTCTTATGTAATGATAGCGGGTGTCGATGTGTTTGCTTCTTTCGTGAAAGACTGGATTCTTTGCTAGTGCAATTGCTGATTTGCTATCAACACGAATCTCAGTTGGCTCCTCTTGTGGCACGTTCAAATCCTTCAGCAAGTTTCTTAGCCAAATAGCATGACAAACGCATGAAGTTGCAGCAACGTATTCGGCTTCACAAGTCGATAGCGTAACGATTGGTTGCTTTTTTGACATCCAAGTAAATGCTGTGTTTCCCATGAAGAACACAAATCCAGTGGTGCTCTTTCTATCGCCCAAGTCTCCACTCCAATCGCTATCACTATATCCAACTATCTCATAATTGTTAGAGGATGAATAAAATAGCCCATAATTGGTCGAACCTTTGATGTACCGAAGTATTCTCTTTGCAGTTTTCAAATGGGTTGTTGTTGGAGCTTCCATAAAGCGGCTAACGATTCCAACAGCATAGAGAATATCCGGCCTTGTACAAGTTAGGTAGCGCAAACTTCCAACAAGGCTTTTGAAAAGAGTTGGATCCACTTTTCCTCCTTCGTCATGCTTTGACAATTTTATTCCACATTCTATTGGTGTGCTAACTGGATTAGAATCATCCATCTTGAACTTCTTAAGTACTTCCTTAGCATAGCCTTCTTGAGTGATGAAAATGCCTTCATCTTCTTGCTTCACCTCAATGCCGAGGTAATAAGACATGAGCCCAATATCTGTCATCTTGAACTCTTTTGCCATATCTTTCTTTAACTCCTCAAACATACTTGAGTTGATTCCAGTGAAGATCAAGTCATCCACATACAAGCATACAATCAAGATATCTTCATTCTTAATTTTGATATAGAGTGCATGCTCATATGGACACTTGGTGAAATTCTTGTCTTGAAAGTACTTGTCGATTCGAGTATTCCAAGCTCTCGGCGCTCGCTTTAGGCCATATAAAGCTTTCTTCAACTTCAAAACTTTTCCTTCATGTCCTTTTACTTCATATCCCAATGGTTGCTCGATGTAGACTTCTTCCTCGAGGAAACCATTTAAGAAAGCAGACTTTACATCCATTTGGTGGATCTTCCATCTATTTTGGGCTGCTAAAGAAATTATTAGTCTAACAGTTTCAAGACGAGCAACTGGAGCAAATACCTCATCATAGTCGATGCCTTCCCTTTGACTATATCCTTTTGCCACCAATCTTGCTTTATATCTCTCCACCTCACCTTTAGCGTTCTTCTTTTCCTTGTACACCCACTTTACTCCAATTGGCTTGTATCCTTATGGAAGAGTAGCTGGCTCCCATGTGTCGTTTTTTGTAATTGAATTAATTTCTTCATCCATCGCATCTCTCCATTTCTTGCTTCTTACTGCATCTTGGTAGCTTAGAGGATCACAATCACCAAATAGACACATAAGAGAAATGTCATTTTGATTCTTAGTTACCTCATAAAGTTCTTGCAAGCTTCTAAAGCGTGGCGTCTTTTCATTTGAGCTCTCACTTGAATCTTCTTGTATATTTCCAGTTGGCGAGATTGGTGGAGTAGTAGGTTCTTGAAGTTCTTCTTCCATCCTTGGTTGCTCCGCTACATCTTCCTCTTCAAAGTAAGGAAGAAAATCATACTCGTCTTCTTCTGTGTTCCAATTCCAAGAATCTTCTTCATCAAACTCTACGTTGCGACTGATGATAGTTTTGCCGGTAATTGGGTTGTACAACTTGTAGCCTTTGGATCTTGAGTCATAGCCGATGAAGATGTACTTCTCACTTTTGTCATCAAGCTTCGTTCTCTTCTGATCGGGAACATGAACATAAGCAATACTTCCAAAGACTCTGAGGTGAGAAATTCCAGGTTTTCTTCCACTCCATGCTTCTTGAGGTGTCTTCTCATGTACACTTCTTGTTGGAGAGCGATTCACCAAGTAGACTGCGCAAGCTATCGCTTCAGCCCAAAACTCCTTTGGCATTCTTTCGCTTTTGAGCATGCTGCGAGCCATGTTGAGTATGGTTCGATTCTTCCTCTCTGCCACTCCATTTTGTTGGGGGGATCTTGGCACTGTTAATGGACGACGAATTCCATGATCTTCACAGTATTTGTTGAACTCATTTGATGTGAACTCTCCTCCTCGGTCAGATCTCATGGCCTTAATAGGAAGACCACTTTCTTTTTCAACTAGAGCTTTGAATTTCTTGAAATTCTCGAACACTTCTGATTTCTCCTTCAAGAAATAAGCCCATACTTTTCTTGAAAAATCATCAATAAAGAGGAGGAAGTATTTACTCTTACCAAATGAGTTTGGTTTAATTGGGCCACAGACGTCAGTGTGTACGAGCTCAAGCGGCTTTGTGGCTCTTGATAGCGACTCCTTTGGAAAACTTCTTCGGGATTGCTTTCCAAGCAAACATCCTTCACAAAGTTGATCTGGTTGGTTGATGCATGGAAGGCCTCTCACCATCTCCTTCTTCTCTAAGAGTTTAAGCCCGCCAAAATTGAGATGTCCAAAGCGTAGATGCCAAAGCCATGATGACTCATTGTAGCAGGCCTTTAAACACTTCGGAACATCATGTTGAATATTCAAGAGAAACATTCTATTCTTTGTCATGGGAACCTTGGCGATCAAATTACTTTTATCATCTCTTAAGAAAAGGTTATTTTCTTTTAAGTGAATATCATAACCTTTCTCTAGTAATTGACCCAAACTCAAAATATTATTTTTCATATTGGGCACAAAGTAAACATTTGAGATGAATTGATGGCCTCCATTTTTCAAGCGTATAAGAATCTCACCTTTGCCTTCCACGGGTATTTTTGATTCATCTCCAAAAGAGGCATTCCCTTTTACCATTTGATTGAGCTCCACAATCATTCTTCTTTCTCCGCACATGTGATTGCTAGCGCCGGTGTCAAGATACCATTTATTTTCTTGACCTTCATCTTTGTCTTTGCAGGCAAGCAACAAAGTTCCTTCTTCTCCACCTTTGTCTTCGGCAAAATTGGCTCTTTCTTCGACCCTCCTTGATCTACATTCGGAGGCATAATGACCGTACTTGTTGCAATTATAGCACTTGATGTGAGATTTGTCACTCCTTGACAATGAGTTGCCTCTTCCGCGCCCTCTTGGTGCTTGTGAATTTCGACTTCGTTCTCCATTGTTGAAATTGTTGTTATTATAGCCACCCCTTCCTTCTCTTCGTTGTCCTCGACCACGTCCACGTTCGCTTCCTTGGTCACGTCCTCTTCCTTTTTGATCTTTACTGTTGTCAGAATTTTCTTCTTCCAAGGTGAGCTTTAGTAATTGCTCCATTTTCTCCTTTCGCTTCTTTTTCCTTTTTTGTTTCTCCTCATAGGCTTGTAAAGAACCCATGAGTTGCTCAATAGTCATGGATTCTAAATCTTTATTCTCTTCCATGATTGTAGCAATGTACTCAAAGGTTGGACTCACAGTACGAAGAATTTTTTCTATAACCTTTACTTCACTAATTTCTTCGCCATTTCTTCTTAACTGATTGACAATTGATAATGCTTTAGTGAAATAATCAGAAATTGATTCAGTATCTTCCATAAATAAAGTTTCAAAATCACCTCTAAGAGCTTGAAGACGGATCTTTTTCACTTGCTCCGCTCCTTTGTTGCAAGTTTGAAGCTTCTCCCACGCTTCTTTGGCCGTTGTTGCATTTGAGATCTTCTCGAACGCATCTTCATCCACTGCTTGATAGATGAGGTAGAGAGCTTTCTTGTCCCTCTTTCTTGAATCCCTTAAGGCATCTCGTTGAGCTTGGGAAAGAGCAACATCATCTTGCTCCTTGTGACCTTTCTCAACAATATCCCACACATCTTGAGCTCCTAGTAGTGCCATCATCTTAATACTCCAATTGTCATAGTTGCTCTTGGTGAGCATTGGAACTTGGAAGGGGATCATTCCTCCACTTGCCATTTTTCTTCACAAACCTGGCTCTGGTACCACTTTGTTGGAAAATAAGAAGAATTTTGGAGAGAATACTTAAATGGAAGAAGCTATATTTTATATCTCAACTTGTGTGATTTTTGACTTGGTACAAAATGATGGGATGACATCTCTATCTATAGGACTCTATGAACTAATCTAGAAATATTATTAAATGACTAGCTTCTACATTTTTCTACATAATTCCAACTACTAACACAAGTGAAAGATAATTCTAGAAAATTCAAGAGTACTCAAACAAACAAGAAAACTCTAGAAACTTTAGTAAATATAGGAATAGTCTAAAAACTTTAGTAACAATAAGAAAATTCTAAAAATTAACTGTATTAAATCAAGTTTAATATTTCCAACAGGGAGACCCACTTAATTTTTGCTCATTTCCATTCGAAAATGCCGACGAAGATACTTTGCAGCAATAATTGTCCATCTTGTGGCGTGATGCAGGTCCACTAACACATCGTATGACATTCCTCCGATTTGCAACATTGACCAAAATTAGCCACCTCTGCGATCCTCTCGTCCAGATCGTCTAGTAATAGATGTTCTCTTTTGTGTATCTATCTCTTCGTGATTGGATATATTCGACGCCCATTCAACTTGCGAGGAGATCCTCCGGTCCTTTCCGAGGATGAAGAAAATTCAATAACATCAGGAGGGGGGGATGCTAGGTACTGGTGAAACAGCCCTACCATCTCCTGACTCATCTATGTTTTAAAGAAAAAAAGATTATAAACGATAAACTTTGGTGGGTACTACACGAATAAAAATACAATTTTTTGGTAGGGGATGGTTGTGTGTAAATAGGTTAACCTACATTTATGTAGAGTCCAGCGTAATGGGCTTAAAACCAAAAAATAGTAAGGGTGTGTTTATTAGTAGCCCAGCATAATTCTGTAGCTTTTCGACGCTAAGTTCAATATAGTTAGTGTATCTAACCCAATCTAGGTTAAATTAATTTGGTAACAAGTTTGTGATGTTTTAATATTTTAATGATTTAACCATAGTTACTTTAGATGAATTAAATGGATGAGAGCCGACACCACATGACAGATAAAACATCAAGGAAGACAAATGTGAGTTCTCGAAAAATGTGAAGTCAGTGGATATAATTGGAAGCACCATTTGAAGATTTTGTAATTTTTCATTTTCTCAACTTAAGATAATAGAAACATAAGCAAAATGGTTTATTTTTCGGTCCACTAAGAGATTGACGTGTGCCTATTTATGATGATTCTATTTGTCTTCTATTGTAGGTTTCGAGCATAGAAATCAGACTAAGGTGAAACTTTGGAAAGAACCATAAAATGTTGGGTTGAGGCGATACTTGTAAGAAACGAGATTTTATTATGAAATGGATAAATAAACATTTTTAGTCTTTAAATTCATTTTAGAGATCCACATGATCGTCCTGTTAGATCTTCGAGGCCGTGATTTGATTGTTTTGACATTATTTCACCATGTAAAGATCGAATCGTAAAAGATATGACCTGTCTAATCATATAGGGAATGAATCTCAGCGCCATAGGAGAAGCCGGGTAATACTTCTTGAGTTAGGGCGACTTCCCCTGCGAGTGTAAAATTTGAATATTGCTATAAATAAAAAATATTTAGAGCACCCTGAACACAATCCACTGCATATTGTTCAATAAACCTTACTAAATTGTCAATTATTTTAATTATATTTAATATTTATATGTTGAAATTGTTGACCTGGACTATTGTCATACAACTAGGCTATGCCTACAACCATAAGTTTTTAATTTTGTTAATGGAAATTGTACATAATACCATTCACACTAATTTATGATTACAACATATGAATATCAAATTTTTAGAGAATATATAACTTTTTAAAAATAATTATGACAGCTGCCAAACGCACTAGCACTTATTACTGATTCTATATGCCATAAAACAATGAATAAACTAGTTAGCTACACTTACTCATGGCCATGAAGTTTATATTTATGCTAACCCTAAAAGCTAATCATTTGTCGATTAGTTGAAATAATTCAGCAGTTAAAAATCTAGAGGTGGTGGTTATTATATATTTTGATTCATTCTCATCGTATCTTGTTACATCGACAGTAGCGATACATTGTTGGACATTTAGTGATGCTAAATGTATAATGTGAGAATCGATTAATTATTCACTACTGAAGTAATAGTAGCTAAGGAATACAAATTATTTAGAAGAGTAGGATAGACGCTTTTCATGACCGCAAAATAATGCAACAGTAAATAAATAAGCGAGCACATAGAGTTTCATAAAAGCTTTTAAAGGTTTCTTTTCTTTTTATTTAAAAATATAATATTTTTATTGTCCGTGAGAACTATAAATATTGCTCGAATCATTAATATTAAACTTTTCTGAGTCATTTATGAGAATATGATATTGTATTGTTAGGACATCATTAATGTAGCATACCAAAAATATTTTAGTTTAATTAGTTTTGTACTTTATTTTATTATTAATTGTTAAGTGTTAGGAAATTATTTTTAATTGTTTGAATTATTTGGTAGGAATTATGTGAAGTTAATTTGTTCATTATTTTAATTTGCAAGATCATGAGTTTTGGTTTTATATACCAAGGTGCATGGTAAGTAGTGATGCACTTGAGCAATTAGGTGTGTGCATGTGCATGGTGAGCATGCAATAATTTTCTATGCATATTGTATTTTTATTTTTATTTATTTATTGTTATTATAAAAATAGAAAATAAGAAAATAATAAAAGGGGTAAGCTATTAGTGGCTTTGTACCTATCTATGGAAGGTTGAGAATTTGGGAATGGAGTGTGAAAGGCCTTCTATGGCCGAATATGGAGAGAGAGAGAGAGAGTAGTGGTCGATCAAGGGGAGTGAGGGAATCAAGGTGTGGGTTTTTTTTTTAATGATGACATTTCCCCCTTAATTACTACCATTATCATAATTAATTTATTCTTTTATTATTATTTGATTTTAAGCAAAATTAAGGGAAAGGGATTGGAAAAGTTACTCATTCAAATTAGGAGGATAGGGTTAGACCATTACGACAAATAAAAGGAAAAGCATGAGCTTGAAAGCTCATTTGCTTTGTGGCTGTCGTGAACAAGAGGAAAGAAGAGAGAGAGAGAGAGAGGGAGATCACAAGAAAGGGAAGAAAAAAGAAGAAGGAAAATAAAAGAAAGGGGTTCAAATCTCTCTATAGGTATGGCCTTGCTTGGTTTGGTTGATTCATAAGTTTAGATCCGACTCAACTTCTAAGTGTTTTTTTCTTTCTATTCCTTGCGGTGTTCGAAAATCCCCATAGGTGTCAAGGTTCTTTATTTGCTAGGGAATTCTTGATTCAACAATCAAGAGAGGTAAAGGAATTCTCTCTTATTTGTTTGATGTGGTAATGGTCATGGATTATGATTTCTCTCTCTTATTTTTGTTGTTGATTTATTGATGATTGATGTTTTGATTATTGTTGTTTATATTAGTTTGTGGTTGTTTAACCATGGCTTGGTATCTTGTTCAAGTTCATAGCAAAATGCTAGGGTTGTGTGTTTGGTTAATTTTTTTTTATGAATGAATGCATGTATTGACATATATATGTATGTGTGTATGGGCGTGTGGTGTATTTAGGCAAGTATGAATAGAATTTTGGGCTTGGATGTTGTATGAGATCTTATGGATATGTTTTCATGATTATTTAAATCTAATAGTTTATGTAAAAAGAATGCAAGAATGTTAATAGACATAAGATATGACTTATGTTTTGGTTTGACCTATTTTATGAAATGTTGTCTCTTAAATATTCTTGTAAAATGCAAAAGAGATATGAGATGTTTATTATAAAGGTTTCGGCCTAGGGTTGCAATTGTTGTTTGATTTTGTGTTGATTAACTTGCATGGTATTTGTAATAGTGTGGTGTACAAGTGAAAGATGATGTTAGGGTTAATTGTTAAATTGTTACAAGCGTTTTATAAGCATTGTTTAAACATGATTCGGTGATTTTACACTACTTGTTTTTTTGTTGTTTTATGATGGTAAATAAATGTTTTTGAAATGCACAAGTGATGCTACAAAGTGGTGTTTGATTTTATATAAACAAAAAAGATATTTTATTTCACATGTTAATGAGGCTTTTATCAAACTAAATACATAAAGTTTTTTTTTGTTGTTATTTTATGAAAGAAAATATGGTGGATGATTCAAGTGTGTGATTTTAATTAAATAAAATAATTGCTGGAAAATTTTGGTTAGTAGGAAGACATTGTCTTTTAAATGAGATATGTAAAACAAGTGTATCAAATAAATTAAAGCTTAAGTTATGAATATGATAAATATGATATTTTCAAATTTTAAATATGTATTCTCACACTTATATTTATATGCAGTTTTTTTTATTTAAAATGTGAAAAGAATACGGTGTAAATTCATTTTGTGATTTTAAACAAATAATTAGCTTGCTGGAATTTTTGTTTATTAAATGAAAAATGTCTTTTAAATTAAGATAAGTTAGTCATACACTCCAATAAATTAAGTCTTAGATTGTACATATGAAAATATAATTTTTCCACATTTTATTTATGTATTTTCACATTTATAGATATGCAGTATATTTTTTAGACAAAAAAATTATTTTTCTAAAAGAAAACAAGAAATTTATATAGTCATTACAAGTAATTACAAATTTTGTCACAATTTTAAAAATGCTATTAAATAATAGATGAAATTATTATTTCATGAGAAGTTAAAAATAATTAAATATTTTATAATAAAGTTTTGTATGACATTTGTGTGGTTAAAGAAATAATTAAATGGTAAATAAAGTAAGTTTGGTAATTTTTTGAAAATGAAAGAAATAAACATGTAGAAATTATCGACTTTAAACGTTAAATTTTAAGAACACTCCCACGTATGCATGTTACATACAAATGTATTTTTACGTTCAAATATATGCCTATTGTTCAAACACATGACTTTTACTTTGTAATCATAAAGGATTAATAGGTAGAATTAGCATTATTCTTGTATGATTTTATGTGAAATTATTGTATGATTACAATTATAGTGCAACTTGTGCCACGTGTGCATGGCACATGCACCCGTTGGGTATGTATGTTGTGTTGGTTTTTATAGATCAAATCAGAGATTATACGCAGCAGAACAACAATCAAAATTGTTAATTTAATCCCACAAGATTTCTAGATCTACTTCTTCACATGCATATATATATTGAATCAAAGACATGAATAGAAAATTACCTCAGATCTCACACAAAGATCTTCCAAAATGTTCTTAGCACACAAAGAACGAATGTGGGCTCGCTAAACAAAATAATAGGCAAAATCTATTTATCAGATGTTCTCAACACATGAGATCTGATAATGTTTGGACCTAAGTTTGTGAAGAACAGTGACCTATGCTTGTATCACTGTTCTCTTTTTCTTAGAGAGATTTCACGATATTTCTCTATCCCTAAAAAGTTACGTTCTGAAAAACTGATATCCTATATTTAATATATCCAATATATTAAAAATAAAATATTAGTTATTTTAAAAAATTTGAAAATAACTAATCAATTGTCAAATTATCTTTAAATAATAATATTTTAATCATATTACAATATCGCATTATTTATTTAATATTTAAATAACTAAAATTGTGGAACCAATAAACTACTCAGAGTCTCTTATGCATGTAGCACAGTGACTGTGCATTGTGCTACACGTGTACCACATGCCAGGGATGGCATGTGATTTTTCCCAATTTTTATTATTATTTAAATACCAAAATTCCCAAAAATAAATTAATTCAAAATTAATTATATTTTTGTTGAATCAAATAATTAATTAATTACACATAATTATACAATAATTATGTTTGATGCATAGAAAAATATTTTACTTATCAAATATGTCCTTTTGCCCATTTTTGTATTTACCTTTGTCAGTGTTTGTTTGAGCCATTTCGGGGACCATAGACCTATAACATTAAGCTCCAATAAATTGAAACTAAATAATTAAAATCTTTAATTATAATAGTTAATTTATTAATTCTGATATTTCTCCACTATAAATTCAAAATTGCACTCTTTATGTTATAGATATACTTTTACAGAAATCTTATCTTAAGTCGTCCATTGATATAACCATCTTACAATAGTTCAACCCTCTAATTAATTAGTTCATAAATTAGAATAGAAAAATTACCATTTTACCTTTCTAATTTACTTCTTATTCCTTAAGTACCATTAATCCACTAGAGAATAATTAATCTATAATCTAATTATAGATTTGAGCTCAAAATCATTCATTTCCAGAATTAATCCTTAAGGGAACTAACATACGATCCGCTAGGAAAGATTAGATTATGTATTGTTGATAGATGTTCCCATCCATCCATGATATTAAATCTCCAAAACAAAAGTCATTAGCCTCATTCTATGAAGAGACATTAACGAATGAATCAAAAGATTTAATAAACATGAACAGCAGTTCATGAACACTCAGGATTTAGGTTGATCTATAAATGATCATCAGTCATGATATGAATTACAAGTCTTTATTGTTAAATAGTTTTTGGATAAAGACTTTTATTCATATCGGTCCATGTCATATTTAATCATATTATATAAGGCAACTTTACCAAGATGTCTTACCACATCAATAATCTGAATCTAGATTATTTGTATCATCATGATACTCCAAACCGTACTTACAACTCCAATTAAAGAATTACATAACTTTAATTTGTTTATGTTGACTATTTTTATTCATTCATGTGATCTTAATTCTCTTGTACTAATACAAGATCACATCCTCAATAATGAATATGGAATTTTTCTGATATTTACAAAATTATTCAAACAATAATTTAACAATCTAAATATAATAATAATAATAAAACATTGTATTTATTTATTCACAGAAATAACAAATGTCTTTTACATGCTTTTAGGACACACTCCTAAAAATCTCCCACTTGTACTTAAAGCAAGTGAGGCATTTCTCTCAATCCCATATTATGTAACTGACCCTCGAATTGCTTTGTAGGAAGCATCTTCGTGAATGGATCTGCCAGGTTGTGTTCTGATGTGATTTTTAGAATGGACACATCTCCTCTATGTACGATTTCTCTGACCAAGTGGTATTTGTGCTCTATATGCTTTCCCCTCTTGTGGCTTCTTGGTTCTTTAGAATTAGCCACTGCTCCACTGTTTTCACAGTAAAGAACAAGTGGTTTCTCCACTTCTGGAACCACTTCTAGATCTGTGTAGAACTTTTTCAGCCAAACTGCTTCTTTAGCTACTTCACAAGCTGCTATGTATTCAGCTTCCATGGTTGAATCAGCTATATTGGATTGCTTAATGCTTCTCCAGACAACTGCTCCACCACCAAGAGTGAATATTGACCCAGAAGTAGACTTTCTACTATCCTTGTCAAATTGAAAATCTGAGTCAGTGTATCCAGTAGGTTCGAGGTCACTACCCGAATATACTAGCATATAGTCTCTCGTTCTCCTGAGATACTTAAGAATATGTTTCACCGTAATCCAGTGTTCCAAACCTGGATTTTATTGATAACGACTAACAATCCCTACTGCATAACATATGTTAGGTCTAGTACATAACATTGCATACATTAGGCTCCCTACAGTTGGTACATAGGGATACTTTCTCATATCCTCTTGCTCTTGTGGTGTCTTTGGAAACTGATCTTTGCAAAGAGTAATTCCATGTCTGGTCGGCAATTGACCCTTTTTGGAATTCTCCATAGAGAATCTTTCAAGCACTTTATCAATATAATTTTCTTGTGAAAGTGCTAGGAGCTTGTTCTTTCTATCTCTTAGAATTTTAATGCCTAGAACATAGCTCACTTCTCCCAAATCTTTCATTTGGAATTTGTCAGCCAACCATTTCTTTACATTTGATAATGTCTCTACATCATTTCCAATGAGTAGGATATCATCAACATAAAGAACTAAGAAAACCACAACTTTCCCTTTGATGTATTTATAAACACATGCTTTGTCAACATTTTGTTCGAAACCATATGTTTTAATAGTTTCATCAAATGTTAAGTTCCAAGATCTTGATGCTTGTTTCAATCCATATATGGATTTCAACAGCTTGCATACCTTTTGATCTTGATACTTCTTAATAAACCCTTCTGGTTGTTCCATATAAATTGTTTCATCAAGGTGGCCATTCAGAAATTATGTCTTGACGTCCATTTGCCATATCTCGTAATCATAGATGGCAGCTATGGATAAAAGTATGCGAATGGACTTAAGCATGGCCAGAGGAGAAAATGTTTCTTCATAGTCCACACCCTCTCTCTGTGTGTAGCCTTATAGGTCTCTACCTTTCCATCTGCACCCCTTTTCTTCTTGTAGATCCATTTACATCCAATGGAATTAACATTGTTAGGCAAATCTACAAGTTCCCAGACTGAATTGGAATACATTGATTCAATTTCTTGATTCATGGCAGCTTGCCACTTATCAACATCAGGTTCTTCCATTGCTTCTTTAAAAGTAAATGGATCGTCCTTTTCAGTATCTGATATAAGAACGTGTGCCTCATGTTCGTAGCGAATAGGTTGTCTCACAATCCTCCCACTACGACGTTGCACTGGTTTTTCCTTTTCAGGAATTGTGGTATCTTTGGTTGTTTTATCATTAACTGATGAAGAAGATGGAGATGAAATTTTATCTATCATTAGTTCCTCTAAAACTACTTTGCTCCGAGGTTTAAAATCATTCATATAGTCGTGTTCTAAAAAGGTTGCATTCGTTGAAACAAATACCTTTTGATCACTTGGGCTATAGAAATATCCACCTCTTGTTTCTCGAGCATAGCCCACAAATATACACACTTCAGACCTTGAATCCATATTTAGGTCTTAGCACATGAGCAGGACAACCCCAAATACGGAAATGTCGTAAACTAGGTTTATTTCCATTCCATAGTTCTAGTGGTGTCTTTGTCACAACTTTGGACAGAACTACATTCAAAATGTAGTTAGCTGTTTGAAGTGCATATCCCCAAAACGATAAGGGAAGTGAAGAATAGCTTAACATAGACCTGACCATGTCCAACAGGGTCCGGTTTCTTCTCTTTGAAACTCTGTTTTGTTGTGGTGTTCCAGGTGCTGTGAGTTGGGATAGAATTCCATGCTCCAGCAAGAAATATTTGAATTCAAAATCCAAATATTCACCACCACGATCAGATCGGAGTGTTTTTAAAGATTTACCTAATTGCTTCTCAGCTAAGGCTTTGAAGTCTTTAAACCTATCAAAAGTTTCTGACTTCTTAAGCATTAGGTAAACATGACCGTATCTAGAATAGTCGTCAGTAAATGTGACAAAATATTCATAACCACCTCGAGCTTGAATGTTAATTGGACCACATACATCACTATGTATAAGCTCTAGTGGTTCTTTGGCTCTATTTCCCTTCAAAGTGAAAGGTCGTTTAATCAATTTTCCTTCAAGAAAGGATTCACAAACCGGTAGGGTTCCAACTGTTAGTTCCCTCAAAGGTCCATCTTTAGTTAACCAGTTTATCCTATCTAGACTAATATGACCTAATCTTAAGTGCCATAGATACGTGTCATTTTCTTTAGAAACCTTTTGTCTTTTGTTACTTTGTGGAATAGCTACTTTAAATAATTCAGAATTATCGAGTGATTTTTCTATTGGATTAAGCATGTACAGTCCATCCTTTTGTTTTGCATGACAAATATTGTTCCCATTCCTTGAAATAAAAATCATATTATTATTAAAAGAAATGCCAAATTTTTGTTCATGTAACAAAGATAAAGAAATAATGTTTCTAGTAATTTCAGGAATAAATAGAACATTATTCAAAACTAGAAAATTGTTCTTAAAATTTAAACGGACTGTTCCACATGCTTTAGTTGAAACAAGCGCTCCACTTCCCAGTCTCATAGTCATCTCTCCTTGCTCCAACTGCTTTGCGGACTCAAGCATCTGCAAACAAGTACAAACATGGTTAGTTGAACCAAAATCAACTATCCATGATAATTTATCTTGTTCCACCATACAAACTTTGAGACAAGTAAATCTAATTTACCTTTCTTTTTCTCTTTTAGCTCGGCGAGATACTTTGGAAATTTTCTCTTCCAATGACTATCGACATTACAATGGAAACACTTTCCTTTGGGTGCCTTTTGTTTGGGGTCATTATTCTTTTTGTTCTTGGGTGCCTTGGATAACTTCTTTGCCTTTTTTGGATTGTCCTTTTTAGGTTTGCAGTCATTGTTATTGCTTTTCTTTTTCTTCTTAGAAGAAGATGGTTTTGCTTCAGCAACATTTGCTTCAGCCTGACTTGAGATCGTCTTGTTCAAAGACTCAAAAGTTTGTAATTCATTCAACAATTATGTCATGTTAAATTCCAATTTGTTCATGACATAATTTGTTGTGAATGTAGAAAAAGCAGGAGTTAAAGACTCAAGTATAATGCTTACTTGTGTCTTTTCATCCATGACTGCTCCATGCGTCTTAGCTTCATGAAGTACACTGATCATGTTCAAAACATGCTCACACACAGATTGACCTTTCTTCATCTTAGCATTCATGTAGGTTCTAGTAGCCTCATGACGACTTTGATCAGATGGGCGCCCAAACATTTCCTTAAGAGATTCTAGTATCTCAAAAGTTGTTTCCATAGATTCATGCTTTGTTCGTAAGACATCACTCATGCTTACAAGCATATAGCACTTAGCTTTGTTATTGGATTGAATCCAAGCATCAAACTTGTCCCGAACATATTTCAGGGCATTGGCGCCAGGTTCTTCAGGACATTCCTCATTTAGGACACACTTGTGGTTTTCTCTAACCAACAACAGATTCATATTTGATTTCCATTTTATGAAGTTATCACCAGTTAATTTTTCTTGTGTGATCAAAGCAGTGATGGGATTTCCAGATATAGACATATTCTGAATAAAATAAAAAAATACAAATATTATTATTATATTTAGAAAAATAAATATCAAAGATTTCAGAAATTAAACATGATGCATGAGCACAATTAAAACACATAAAATAAAGATTAATTTCCACGATAAAATTTTCTAACAATTAAAGTGCCGCCTTAGGGTCGGTCAAATTAATTTTATAGAATTTATAAGACATTCTTATCTTTATTGTTTAAAACTTAAAATAACTCTTTATTTTCTCTTTTAAACATTAAAGTACCGCTTAGTTTGGTCAAGTTATGATTATCCACTTCAAAAGCTTAATCATAACTTTGCGAGTGTAACCCATTATTTCGGAGTTCATGACTTAACTTAGGACATGCCGCTTTATGATCGGTCAAACCTAAAATACATCATTAGTTCCTATCTTTGTAAGAAATATAACATTGCTATTGATATGTCTAGACACCTTCCTTAGGGGGACAAAAACAAAGCCGTCGTGAGGCGCTATTCATATCTCACGGTGTTATATTAATAATGGAGACCATGGGTAATGTTGAGTTATCAACCCTCTCCCACTCACTATTTTAAAATAAGTATTTTTAACCTAATTAATTCTAAATTAATTATAGATTCTTTAAACTTTATGAACATAATTAAAATTGGAAAGAAAGCGAGTTTCTAGGTCTATATCCAATTTTAAATTACCAATTATGTTCATCTAAACTTTACTAATTTTTTTTTTTAAAATAAAGTTGGTTTAAATAAATTAAGTCATAAAGACTTAAAAATTGGTGTGATATTTTTACCAATTTTTCAAAAATAAAACTAAGTAATTTACATGCAATTGGTTTCGCAAAACAATTCATATAAACATATAGGACAATCCTAATAATCATGTTTCTACTAATGAGATGCATGATTATGACTGTGTGGGTTTTTATGTATGGCACAAAATGCATGAACATGTTATCAATCACATCAATCACATGAAAATAATTATTTAAATAAATAAACAATAAATGTTGAACCTGGTGCTTTTGGGTATTTCTAATTTTACAACCTCTTTATAAAATTAAAAAAATAAAATAAAACCGTCTTGATCTTCATCGGGCATCTTTACTTTACTTTCGGTAGGATATGTGTCGTTGTTGGTCCAGAATAATAATAAGAAAATAATTTTCTAATTATTTTGATTAATTAATTTTTTTTTAAATAATCATTATTTTTATTTTTATTTTTAATTAAAACAACTTTTAATTAAAATAAGAAACTGAAATATTTAATTAAAATTTGTTATTTTTAAAATTAAATTTTGAAATAAGATTTAAAAAAAAGGTTTGTTAGGATAACAAAATTATCACATTATTTAAATATCAAATTTCTAATAAATAGGATATTTAACATTTTAAAATTTTAAAAACATAACAGAACAATTTAAAAAAAAATAAAAAAATTCTGGACCAGCAGGACGGGGACACATGGCGTCAAACGGGGCTGCCGTAGGGTCCGTACGACGTCCCTGGCAGCAACTCGGAGGGTGTCCTTGGAGGAATGGTGGCTGAATTCTGAATCCCGGGCTCCGTTTTGACTTTTGTGTGATCGGAATTATAATTTTATGGTGTCAAAAACCAAATAAAATTACATAAATCCTATGCCCTTTAATGGCTTACACAATGATCTAATCATAAACAAATCCTAACCCAAAACACCATACAATTAACGATTCAACATTCCCATGCACTCAATCATATTAAGCCATCTATTCATTCATCAAAAATAAATAAATGCATAAAATTAAACCCACACAGATTCAATATATATATATATATATATGTGAAGATGGCTCTGGTACGATTTGTTGGTTTTTATAGATCAAATCAGAGATTATACGCAGCGGAACAATAATCAAAATTGTTAATTTAATCACACAAGATTTCAAGATCTACTTCTTCACATGCATATATATATTGAATCAAATACATGAATAGAAAATTACCTCAGGTCCTTCCTTGCTGCTATCTTTTTGTATGGAAAAAATCCTTGAGATCTCACACCAAGATCTTCCAAAATGTTCCCAGCACACAAAGAACGACTGTGGGCTCGCTATACAAAATGATAGGCAAAATCTATTTATCAGATGTTCTCAACACATGAGATCTGATAAAGTTTGGACCTAAGTTTGTGAAGAACAGTGACCTATGCTTGTATCACTGTTCTCTTTTTCTTAGAGAGATTTCACGATATTTTTCTATCCCTGAAAAGTTACGTTCTGAAAAACGGATATCCTATATTTAATATATCCAATATATTAAAAATAAAATATTAGTTATTTTAAACAATTTGAAAATAACCAATCAGTTATCAGATTATGTTTAAATAATAATATTTTAATCATATTACAATATCGCATTATTTATTTAATATTTAAATAACTAAAATTGTGGAACCAAGAAACTAGTCAAAGTCTCTTATGCATGTAGCACAGTGATTGTGCACTGTGCTACATGTGTACCAAATGCCAGGGATGGCATGTGATTTTTCCCAATTTTTATTATTATTTAAATACCAAAATTCCCAAAAATAAATTAATTCAAAATTAATTATATTTTTGTTGAATCAAATAATTAATTAATTCTCAATTAATTAATTACACATAATTATACAATAATTATGTTTGATGCATAGAAAAATATTTTACTTATCAAATTAGTCTTTTTGCCCATTTTTGTATTTACCTTTGTCAATGTTTGTTTGAGCCATTTCAGAGACCATGGACCTATAACATTAAGATCCAATAAATTGAAACTAAATAATTAAACTCTTTAATTATAATAGTTAATTTATTAATTCTGATATTTCTCCACTACAAATTCAGAATTACACTCTTTATGTTATAGATATACTTTTACAGAAATCTTATCTTAAGTCGTCCATTGATATAACCATCTTACAATAGCTCAACCCTCTAATTAATTAGTTCATAAATTAGAATGGAACAATTACCACTTTACCTTTCTAATTTACTTCTTATTCCTTAAGTACCATTAATTCACTAGTGAATAATTAATCTATAATCTAATTATAGATTTGAGCTCACAATCATTCATTTCCAGAATTAATCCTTAAGGGAACTAACATACGATCCGTTAGGAAAGATTAGATTCCGTATTGTTGATACATATTCCCAGCCATCCATGATATTAAATCTCCAAAATAAAAGTCATTAGCCTCATTCTATGAAGAGACATTAACGAATGAATCAAAAGATTTAATAAACATGAACAGGAGTTCATGAACACTCAGGATCTAGGTTGATCTATAAATGATCATCAGTTATGATATGAATTAGAAGTCTTTATTGTTAAATGGTTTTTGGATAAAGACTTTTATTCATATCGGTCCATGTCATATATAATCATATTATATAAAGCACCTTTACCAAGATGTCTTACCACATCAATAATCCGAATCTAGATTATTTGTATCATCATGATACTCAGCAAACTGTACTTACAACTCCAATTAAATAATTCCATAACTTTAATTTGTTGTTGTTGACTATTTTTATTCATTCATGTGATCTTAATTCTCTCATACTAATACAAGATCACATCCTCAATAATGAATATGGAATTTTTCTGATATTTACAAAATTATTCAAAAAATAATTTAACAATCTAAATATAATAATAATAAAACATTGTATTTATTTATTCACAGAAATAACAAATGTCTTTTACATGCTTTTAGGTCAGATTTGCGTTCTGGTGGATTATGGTATCAGGCGGGAGATTCTAGATGAGTCTCATACTACTCTCTATTCCATGCATCCGGGTACAACGAAGATGTACCAAGACTTGAGAACATTGTATTGGTGGTCGGGGATGAAGAGGGATGTAGTGGATTATGTGGCTAAGTGTTTGACCTATCAACAGGTGAAGGCTAAACATAAAAGGCAAGCAGGGTTGTTGCAGGCTTTAGGGATTCCTGAGTGGAAGTGGGAGGATATCACCATGGACTTCATGGCTGGACTGCCGAAGACAGCAGGACAATATGATTCTTTATGGGTGATTGTGGATAGTTTCACCAAATCAGCCCACATTTTGCCTATTAAAACAACTCATACTGTGGAGCAGTATGTTGAGTTGTATGTGAAGGAAATTGTGCGACTTCATCAGGCTTTGAGGTCGATAGTATCTGATAGGGACCCCACCTTCACCTCTAAGTTTTTGGAGAGCCTGCAGAAGGCTATGGGCACACAGTTGTAGTTTAGTACCACTTATCATCCTCAGATGGATGGATAGTCTGAGAAGACAATTCAGATACTGGAGGACATGCTATGGGCCTGTGTACTGGATTTTGGGGGATCTTGGAGTAAGTATCTCCCTTTGATTGAATTTTTGTATAATAACAGCTATCAAGCGACTATCAGAGTGGCTTCATATGAAATGTTATATGGGAGTAAATGCAGATCGCCCATCCATTGGGATGAGACGGGTGGGAGGAAGTACTTAGGTCTTGAGGTTGTTCAGAGGACCAATGAAGCGACTGAGAAGATTAGAGCTTGAATGCTCGCCTCCCAGAGTCGACAGAAGAGTCACTCAGACTTGAGATGCAGGAGTGTAGAGTTTCAAGTTGGTTATAATGTGTTTCTCAGAGTTTCTCCCTTGAGATGGGTGAAGTGATTTGGAGTGAGAGGCAAGTTAAGCCCTAGGTTTGTTGGCCCTTTGAGATTCTAGAACGAGTTGGACAGGTAGCCTACAGATTGGCAATGCCTCCATTCTTATCAGGGTTCACAACGTATTTCATGTGTCCATGCTCTGGAACTATGTATCAGATTCTACACAAGTGCTGAGTTATGAGAACCTAGAGCTGGATCAAGATTTGTCTTATAAGGAGAAGCCAGTTTAGATTCTAGACCAAAAAGATAATGTCTTACAGAACAAGACCATTGCCTTAGTAAAAGTGTTGCAGAGGAACAACAAAGTGGAAAAGGCAACTTGGGAGCTTGAGACTGATATGCGCGATCGATATCCCGAGCAATTCAGGTAAGTTTTGAGGAAAAAAATTCTGTAAGGAGGGGATAGTTGTAAAGTCCCAAATTTTCTAATAAGGCTTAGTGCCTTGATTAGCGTGGCGAGAGGGCAATAATTGATTTAATTATGTTATTATGTGGATTAAATGATTATTATAGGAACACTCAAGGAATTAGCGGGATGTGGAAAATGACAGGGTTGCCCTTGGTGGCATTAAAGGACTAAGGATTTAACTAGGGGCATTTTGGACATTTTAGTTGAGGATAGAGATAAACCAAACAAAATTTTGGAACTAAGGAGAAAAAAAAAATAGAACTCCTCTCAACCTATCTCTCCCGGCTCCCTTTCCCTTTCTTGGTGGCCTAGAGGATTTTGGAAAAAAATTGACGGAAAAGCTCAGAATTTGGTTGCTGGAAGTTGGAGATTTACAGCTTGAGGTGTTCGAAATCTAGCCTAAGGTCGGAATTAGCACTAAGGTGAGAATTTCTATTGATTTTACTAAGATTTCAATTGTGGTTTTGAGGTTTTATGGGGTTGAACTTTGGGATGTGATCTTTGAGTTTTTGATGAGTTTGATTAGTAAGTTTTGGGGTATTTATGTTAGTTATGCTGCTTGGATATGAACTGTAGGTTGAATTCTGAGTGTAGGGGTTGATTTGGCTGCGAATTGGTAAGTTAGGCAGAGGAAAACATAGCAAAAAATGCATGGATTTCTGGGTTTTTGGGGCTCGCGCTGCGACCCTATTCTTCAGGTGTCGCGACCCGCATGAACTCAAAGGCTTGGGAGCCTCGGATTTTTGCCCTGGCATCGCGGCGCAGGCTGAGGCGCGTCATGTCCCATGTCCCTTTAATGAGAGCCCAAAGATCTCTGACTTTTGGCACGCCACAACTCTTAAGGGCTGGGTCACGGTTCAAATAGAAAATGTTGGCCAATTGGAGGTTTTAAGCTTAGGAACCCAAATGTTAAGGCTCGGGAAGGATTCTACTACCCGGTTTAGTAGAATTCAAGGTCCCGAAGGCTAGTATTTTAATCTTGAAGTTATCAATTGGTTAGTGATTGATGGATGTCTATTTATTATGGCGCTGTGACTAGGTTTTCCGTCAAGGCTTGGGTTTAAGGATCGTGCTATCGCATTAATCTAATAGCTTGGGACATAGGTAAGAAAACTGTTTATGCCCGTAGAGTAGGGCATGGCCAAATTATCTGTGTTTAAGTGTTTTATGTGAATGTTATGACCTGCTATGTTACGTGTGCATGATTCTGAATGAACGGCGAAGGCTGGGGACAGAAAGGGTCAGGATCAGCATTAAGCACGCTAAGTGCAGGCCGCTAGGGCGAGACCCTCTAAGGGTGTTGTATTCACCTGCTCGGTGAAGACCCTAAACTCGTCGACCTGGGTCGGCATAAGCCACTATATGTTAATTTTTTGTGTGTTTGAATTGTATATTATTGGATTGAACTGCAATATGTTATGCGTTGAGTTTTCTTGTTGGGTTTCGGCTCACGAGGGCTCTATGGTGTAGGTAAGGGCATGGGAAAGGCCGATCAAGCATGAGTTGGAGAGCGTGGAGCAACATGTACTTGTTCAGCCTACCTGGCTGCCACGACCAGGGTTATTTTGAGGAATATTTTGTAATGGTAGGTTTTGTCACTTTGGTCAATTGTATTCACACTTTTAGTTGTAAAAAAATTTCAAATTGTATTTTGGGATCCCAAATGTATAAATTTTATGATTGTAATGAATGTCCAAATCGTTTATGATTAATGTTGTCAAATGAATCTTCATTCCAATTTACTCACACTTTTCAACCTAAAACCTCGATTAGCGAGCAAATGGTACATTTATAAATTACATGGTAATGGCTCTAAGAAAGTTGGGCGTGACAAGCGTTGCCGAGAAAAACTTGCATCATGCATTGTCTAACACCTTGTGGATCTCCATCTAAATCTTGAATTGGTTGATATGCTCCAAGGGATCTCCTTTACCGTTGTAGGTCACTATCAATGGCATCCTAAAGTATTCAGGTAGTTGTGCGTCGACGATGGCGGGAGAGAAAGGGCACTCCTTTCTTGGATTCAAAAAGGGTTCGCCAATCTTGGTCTCGCCCATCTCCCAGATCATCCTTCTCTGTTCCTCGATCTGAGCACGAACTGGGTTGTTTGTTACCAAGACCTCTCGGCCATCGGCAATTGGGACCCCTTGAGCGTTGGCAACTTCTAAAGCCCTGGATAACCAAGACCATTACACTGTGTGTTTAAAATAGTGCAAGACTTGCTAATCAAGTTTTTTGAACATAAACGTGTTTCTAAAGTCAACTGACAGGATAGGGTTAATAGATTTTGATCATAAAATGGTTGACTTTCATTAAAATAGGAGTTTGAAACACGGGATCCCAAAAACAATGTCTACATGGCGGTTACAACTCTAAAAAATAAATACAACAATAGCCAGCCTAAATGGAAAAATACAAATTTTGGCTCCAGTCCCCGTATCTCTCTGTCGTGGCGGTCGAGCAGCTGCAGATGTACACACCACCCACAAAGCTCTCCAACTCATGGCTAGTCCATTTTTCATTTGCCTTTACCTGCACCACTTATAACCCATGAGCCAAGGCCCAGTAAGAAAACCAAATTCAACAAGCATAGATAAAAAGAGAGTGGATGGTAAACTTTAGATCAACCAATTCAATTAGCAACATAATACAAGTAGTTTAATCCAAACATATAAATCAATCTTAATGCAATTAATTAGGTGTCGGCGCCCTTAGGCTGAGCCCTCTAGTTATTTAGCTGACCCCGACTCGCTTAGGCCGAGCTACGTTCAGTACGTATCACATCAAACATATCATACATATAAGTTGCGAAGTATGTAATCAAAGGCGGCACGTACTAACTTGTCTGTTCAGATATTTCCAATCACAACACATTTATGATTGGTGCCTCTGACTTGGGGGCGGGCCGCGACTCGCCCTATAGGTCCGCGCCGCGCACATGAATCAGCAAGCCCCCTCAGGGCTTTTGGGGCATGCGGGTCGCGACGCCAATGAACTGGGTCGCGACTCGCCCCTGTTAACCCAGAAATCTTTGGGTTTTTCTGCATTTTTCCCCAACTCACAGCCACCGAATTCAACCCTAAATATATACCCAAGCCAAATCTAGGTCCATAATTCCCAATATCACCTCATAAACAACACATAGCCTAAAATACTAGTTCAAGTTTCCCTAAATCCCAAATTTAGAAACTAATCCAAGTATCCTTAAACATATCCAAAACCATCCAAAATTCAACATATTAGGGCTTACAATCTTACTCAATGACAACTTAATCCTTAGTTGATCCTTGCCTACTCCTAGCTTCAATTCTTCAGTCCCCAAGTTTCAATTCCTAAGCCTCTTTCCTCAGCAATTTTCCTAAGCCTTTAAGTCACACCAAAGATGGAGAGAGAGAGATAAGAACGTGAGAGAGAGGGAGAGTCTAATACTTCTGATACATTCTAACATATTCTTGAAGTTTAATCCATCCATATCTTATAACATAAAGATCGAAATGCCCCCATAATAACTCAGCCCCTTTGTTTACCTTAAGGGAAAAACGGTCATTTGCCCCATTTCCAGGTAATTACTCAAGTCGTCCTACAAGTTCTCAATTGATCCCACATGCCCAACTAATCACCAAATACATACTCGTTACACAATAAATCCCAAATATACGTTAAAGTTCCTAAAACACCCCTAGGCTCACCGCGAGTCGGGTATTCAACCCTGCTGTGACTATTATGCTAATCTACTCACTAGGATTGCCTCGAGCCATATACTGCAAACATATCCACATAATAATGTGGTCTTAATCATTTAACACATATATTCACATTTATGCCCGCAACGGGCCAATATTACAAATACGCCTTATACACAAGAGCGGGACAACAAGCATATTTAATACTTATAAACATGCATATAAATATATTAATATTATCATATAAAGCATGCATGCCATGTAGTCATGCATGTAATCAATTAATCACACATATATCCAATTATGCCCTCCTAGCACGCTAATCAAGACACTAAACATTATTATCATTTTTGGGACGTTACACAACTGGAGGTCACCCATGGTGGTCTCCTTTCTCTTCTTTTTGAGCATTCAGATGGTCATGCAAGTCACCTTGCTCATCGTCTTCTAGTCATTGAGCGTCACCTCGCTAGTCATTCAGGTGTCTGCGCAGATCAGGCTCATTCCTAGGTCTCACTATTTATCCAAGATGTGAAAAGATGCTACCAGTGTGGGAATTATTGGCGTCTTATTTTCTTCTATGTGGCCAACTATGAAGTGAGCAGCTAACCGAGCCTTCGCCATGGTCCCAAGCTTGGGGTGGTCACTGTCCTCCTTGGTTTGGAGGTCGAGGAGGTCATCCTGCCCAGGATTGGGATCTTTCGGGATTAGTATTGCTCCTGGAGTGATGAGCAGTTGATTGCTCCACTCTTTCTCCATCCAAGGCATGGGGATGCCTTGAAGGAGCTTGGAAATACCTCATTGCCATGCATATGGCCGTCTCGAAGGCGAGGGTTTCCTCTCGTTGTCATTGTTCCATGTCCCGTCATTGGGCATCTATCTTAGCTACAACAGCGACGTTCATGGCGCGCAATTGTGCCATTTCTTATCTCAGGGTGGCGACGTCTTCCTGTGCCGCCTCGGGCTATTCAAGGGTGTGGTTTCCCTTACATTCATCCAAGTTCTCATAAGGGTCCTCCTCAACGTTCAACAAAGGAGGAGAAGGAATTGGTGGGTTTACATCGCCATTCTCTGTAGCTGGACCGCACTAAGGTGCCATGACGAGCGAGGGGGTGGGCCACCTTGGGTGGTCAGTAAGGAGATCGTACTCTGAGACTCACACTATCAATGAAAGCACCAAAATGTTGACTTAATTTTTTGTCAACTTGCACAGAGGAATAAATGAAGAATTGTTTTGTGTGTAATACCTCTTAATGATGAACAGTGAGCTCAAGAAAAGAGGAATAAATGCAGTAATCAATGAATGAGGTAAATATTTATGGTGGTTCGGCCCAAAAAATATAACCTACGTCCAATTTAGTAAGTATTGTTTATGAATTTTGAGCCCTCAAGAACAAGTTGAGTTTGATCTTGCTCTTAGGGCGGTTACAGTAATGGAGAGTAGAGGCTCTCTCCGAAAATGAACTGCTACTGATTTGTTTCTTAGACCACTTGTTATCTCGACTTTTCCCCCTTGTTAAGTGCAGGTTGCACTATTTATAACCGTGAAGAGGAGAAGGGCTGACGATGGCTCCTTGTTTCCCAATTAGGCTAATACTTGGTACACTTGGTCGGAGACAGGTCGTGTCTCGCCAAAAATAGTAGTTTGACTTGTCCTATTCATTTAATGGTTGAAGGCGCACTCTGATGTGGAATGAGGCTTGGATGGCGAGGGCCACCAGCAAGCAGCAAGGGTCCTCAATGATCGGCGACCGGCGAGGGCCTCAGGGATCAGCTATGGTCGATGGCGACTTTAGTAGATCAGTGGTGCATGTTTGTTCGACCGAGTTGCATGTCTGGCTAGGGCCTTTATCTTCTTACGATTGAAGTTGGCATGGCCATCTGGGGACCATTTAGCTTCTCACGATTGGAGAAGTAGGTCAGCACTAGCAAGTCCTGCCTCCTCTTGAGTATTGGGGAAGTGGTGAAGGCCACTCTTCACGACGGTTAGTTATGGCTGTTGTGCCCTGGCACTTTGTCTTGACACGTTATCGCTTCACATGACGCTACGTGGAAGTTCCAAATTTTGGGTATAACACTTTTCATATTTTGGAAAACACTACATGGTTATCAATCTGAAAATAAATAAAACTTAATAATCAATAATTGTATGGTTTTTAGAAAATGGACACACCAATAACGAATTACACATCTGAAACTACATTCATAGATAATATTCTAATCATAAATTCAATGGATATGTATATGCATTGTTAGAGCTAATATTTGTATATTTTGCAACAATCAACTAAATATTAGCTAACATCAATTAGTTAAATAGACCCTTACACTGTAACTATGCATGTGGCATGTGGCATGTGGCCACATTAGCAAATTGTTTTAAAAATGAATAGGATGCAACAAAAGGGACACATTTGCAATGATTGCTATAGTTTGGGGGGAATTTTTACCACTTAAAAAAGTGCAAGATAAATTTTTGCTACGTAAAAAAGTTTAGAGATAAAAGTCTACAAGTATTATAATTTAGGGTAAAAAAATTCCTATTTGTCCTAACTAAAATATGTCTAATTATAAGCTAGGGAAACTCCACATATTAATCTTTATTTTCCCATTTATTATAACCATATATCTCTTCTGAAGTTTTTCACAATAATAACCTCATACCCACTCAAAAAGTCATAAATACCCTTAGCACAAATTAAGGTTCTCTATCTCTCTTCTCCTCTCTTACAATCTTGCAACCACAACCACCATCAATTTTTATCTTTTTTCTTTCTCCTCACCTTACTCATGAATTGTAGCTACCATATTATTTTATATCGAATTTTTGTTCTCTCTATCTTCCAAAGTCATCATCTCACTATTTTTTTTCATTTAAAAGTTACCAAAGTTGAAGGAAGAAAGAGTTTTGATAATGGGTAAGTACTATTGTTGTTTATAGGTCATGGTGTGTTATATAATAATTTATAGTTGTTTTTCAAACTATTCTGGTCTGAAAACTTTGCCAAAAGAATGAATTTTATGTTCAAATGAAAAATTTTATATGATTAATGCAATTTAGGCCTTTTATGTTCAAACCAAGTTCAGACATGTTTCAGACCTAGTTCAGACCAATTTCGAACAAAATTCGGACTAAGTTTGAACCAAATTCGGACTAAGTTTGGACCATGTCCGAACAAGGCCCGAACTTGGTTCGAACTAGGTCCTAACCATATCAGAACTAGGTTCGAACTTGATCCGAACGATGTCTGAATTATGTTCGAACCATATTTGAAAAAATTCTGAACTAGGTTCGAACCATGTCCGAACTAAAAAATCTTAAATCGCAGATTTCAAACGAAAATTCACAATCTCAACATAAAATTAATGTTTTTGGTTGGTTTCTATACCTGGAATAGTGCAAAAAACAGACGTAAGTTATTTTATAACACACCCATAACTTATAAATAACAAAAAAAACTTATTAATTATCAATTGCTCCAAATAATTATTTCTCCTTCAACTTTGGGATTTTTAAAAAAAAATGATGTTAAAACTATACAACATGAGTTCCTCTTTGTCATTCAATCTCTTTCTTTGATCTTTTATAATTTAGATTTTGTTATGATGATTTGGAGAATAGATGAGTAGAAGAAGATAGTTGTTGCAATAGACTTCTTCTCTTGATCGTGGGAGGTTTAATGTTAGTTAAAGGCATTTAAGTCATTTTAAGTGGGTATAAGGTTATTTTTTTTAATAACATTATAAGGGGTGTATAATTATAATAATGGGGTACAAAAATGTTATTTAGTGGAGTTTCCCATAAACTGCTAGTGTAAAAAGAATGTTTATATTCAAATTTAGTTCTCTCACTAAAATAGAATTAGAATATAGTGTGTGTTTTTTTTTTTGTTGAATCAAGATATATAGAGAATTAGTCAATGTATTATAGTTGTCATGTATACTTGTGTAGTTATATAGGCTTATATTATATTAAAATATTCAAAATAGTCAAACCAACGCATAGGACTCACTGGAATGAAGAAGGGGTGAACATGGGATTTGCTAAAGGTGGATGAAATCATGACAAACTCACGATGGCATAACAATCAAATACATGTGTTGTGCAAATAAGACAACTTTATGTGTGGTTGTGTTTGAGTGAAAGGGAACATTGTTCTTTTTTCAATAACTATTGAAGGTGAAAGGGGCGTGGTTCAGGTTGTCACTGGTTCAGTGCATAGTCGAGCGGTGATTAGACTGAGCCTATGGTAGTTTCTTTTTATATATTTTGTGGACATTCCCCATTTAAATTTTAAATTTATGTTAAATTCCTATATTTTGTGGTGAAAGCTAAATCCTCACTTTAGGAGAATGATTTTTCTCAATAAACTAGGAGAGATAAATCATGCAAAATGTGTCCTTTTATTAAAAGAGGAAGAACTCTGAATGAGCACACTACAGATCAGAGCTCATTATGAGCACATCGATGGGTACAACTCAAAAGTGAACTCATAGAAGAACAAAGACCAAAATAAACTCATCAGAGAAAAGAGATGGCAATAGCTTATTCATGGAGTAGACTCTGAGAGAGCTTGTTTAGATTGATGAGCATTGAGCTCGATATGATTGAATAGATTGATGAGCTTTGAGCTCAATGTGATTGCACAGATTGATGAGTTCTAAGCTCAATATGATTGAATAGATTGATGAGCTCTGAGGTCAATGTGATTGCACAGATTGATGAGCTACGAGCTCAATATGATTGAATAGATTGATGAGCTCTCAGCTCAATATGATTGAACAAATTGATTAGCTTTGAGCTCAATATGATAGAATAAGATTGATGAGCTCTAAGCCCAATATGATTGAATAGATTGATAAGCTTTGAGCTCAATGTGATTGCACAGATCGATGAGCTCTTAGCTCATTGTGATAAAATAGATCGGTGAACATGGATAAGAAGAGAAAAGGGGAGGAAAAAAGTTGGTAAAGCGAGACACGTGTGCTAATCATGAGAAGAATCTCTAACTTTCTTCTTTGTTATTTTTTCTATAAATAGATGAAGAGGGATTGAATTTCGGGACAAGAAACTTTAGTGAAGTAGAAGTTTGAATAGATTGAGGATTGAGAGGGAAAGCATTGTGCTGACTTAAGCATCGGAGTTTCTTTTGCAGGTACACCCCTTATGTTTTCTATACTCATTCCATTGAAGAACACATTTATGCCATTGGGAAGGCCAATAGAATGTATAAGTTATTGGTAATCTTCATCAACAATGGAATAATCTCAGATTCCTAAACGTGTGAAATACAAAGAAAAGATTTGGGAGGAAGATTTTGACACAAACAATTGGTGTCGTTTGTGGGAAACAACCAAGAAATAGATGTGTCTTTCTTAAGAAAATAAATTTCTTAATTGCTCTTGATTTTTGTGTCTTTTGCAAAATTGGATGGTAACAAGTAAAGAAAAGAAGATGCCTCGTTCAAAAACACAACTAGAAGAGGATGCAAGCAAATCATCGTAAGTAGACTACATGAAAGAGTTACACAAATTGATGCAATTTATGCAGCAAATAAAAGAACAAGATGATGACAAATTCAGATTGATCGAGGAATGACAACAACAGGCGGAAGATTGACACCAAAAATGAATAGAAGAAGTGGTTGCGCAACAGCCCTAGTTGATGGCAGAATTAACCATGATGAGGAAAGAGAAAGATATCAATCAAAGGTGAGCTAAAGCCACAACGGCAGGAGCTGCTGATGAAACTCAACTAAAAGAAAACCCGAAGCTGCTAGGAATGGAGGAAGATATCCCAGAGATCTACAAAGAGGAGGGACAAAAATCATCCCAGAGAGAAAAAGAGAAAAGTGCAACACATACTGCAAAAAAGACTGACATGCCAACCACACAAAACAACCAAAGGCTTGTCATTCTCCATCGACACTTGTGATACCTTCGGACTGGAAAGAACAAATGATGAAGTCCTTGACAGAGTAAATGTTGTGAGTACCTGGAGTACGATGATGGATATGGACAACGAAGCCATCAAAAGAATTTTTAAGTCACCACTCACTCACAAATCACTAGTGAACTAAAACCGAAAGACTTTACGATGCTGAATTTTTCCCAATATGATACAAGTTCATATCCGTCGAATCACATTTTACAATTTCAACAAAAGATGGCGATGGAATTCGAGAATGAAGCAATGCAGTGCAGGGCCTTTGCGACCACTTTGGTAGGGCCAGCACTACTATGGTTCAAGCAGTTGAAACCAAAGACTGTAAATTCTTTTGTGGAGCTAGGCGAGTTGTTCGTGTAGCAATATGGAGGAAATAATGAAACACCAAAAAAAATGGGCGACGTGTATTCGATATAACAAGGGGTAAATGAGAATCCCCATGTATATCTGAAAAGGAACTTAAAGTTGGTGCATCAGATCAATAACGTAGATAAGGTATTCGCAACAAATTTGTTCAAAGAGAGTTTGCAAGAGGGGTCATTATTGAGTGAGAAAATACACTTAAATCCACCAAGAGACCTCTCAGAGATACAAATGAGAGCAGAATGAGTGTTTAAGATATTCAAGATAAGAGAGGAAGAGGCTAGGTGCACATCATTAATTACTAAGCCCCGTGAAGGGAATACTCCCTTAGGTGACAAAAGAGACAAGAGGAGAGTAGAGCAGTCCATCACGGGAAGTAGGAATGTGCCAAAACGCTCAAGAGAAGAAAATGAAATCAAATACCCGCATATAGAAACTACAATGCCGGTGGATCAAATTTACAACGAGAACAAAGATAAGTCAATTTGGAGGGAGCCATTTAAAATAGCTTCGCCGGTGGAACGAAGAGATCAAACTAAATACTATGCATTCCACAAAGATGTGGGCCATACCTTAGCAAAATGCAGATCACTGTAGAATCAAGCCAAGTGAATCCTGCGAATAGGAGGATTGTCACAATATTTCAAAAATGCACATAATGCAACACAACAATAGTGAGCATCGCCAAAGTTACCTGCATAGGCAGTGGCAGAGCTGAATGCGCAGTTGCAAGTAATAATAGAAGAAAAACTTCAACAACCGTTGAAACAAATAGTGATGATATTAAGATACGTGGAACCCTCGGTAGAAAGGGAAGCAAAGATGAAATTTGAGAAAAGATCTCAATCAATTATGTGGCCCCAGCTGAACGATGTTTCCCTGCAAATCCCATCACCTTCATTGAAGACGATTTAAAAGAAGTGAATCTGTCGCATGATGATGCGTTGGTGATTAAATTACAGATAGAGAACTGTTTGTTCAACAGAGTATTGTTAGATGGGGGAACCAGCACAGATCTCCTCTTTTATGATGCTTTTCAAGCCATGGGGATACTAGAAGAGAAGCTGAGGGCATCCACTTTCCTTATTCTGTCATTTAGCAGTACAAAAGTGATACCTAAAGGAACGATTGAGTTGAAGGTAATGGCTTCCAAGCGCACCCTAGTTATAGAATTCATAGTGATTGACGTTGATTCGGGATATAATGAAATTATTGGAAGGTTGTGGGTGAACATAATGCAAGGAGTAGCTTTAAGCTTACACCAAGTACTGAGTTGTCAATCACCTTGTGGGACTTACACTATCGACATAAAAGGATGTCAAAAACAAGCTAAGAAACCACGTGTCCTGTTAAAAGAGGTAAATCAAGCGGGAAAAGGAGAAGAAGCGTCGTAAGAAAAGGCATAGCAATTAAACGAAAAGTTACCAGCCTATTGAAAAGCTCTTGAAGATGAAGAACAATGCACAGAGCCCCGATCAACTGTCGATGAGTTAGAAGAAGTATAGTTAGACACTTAGTGCGTGAAAAGGCTATGTTGGTAAATGCCCGAATGAATGATGAGCAAAAACGCTTACTAGTGGAATTCTTGGCAAAAAGCATCTCCATGTTTGCATGGATAGCAAAGGACTGCAAGGAATAGAATGTATTGTTATGACGCATCAGTTGAACATAGATAAGTGATTCTCGGCAGTAAAGCAAAGACATAGACGATTTGCCCCAGAGATAAATCAGGTTGTTCACGAAAAAGTAGAATGGTTATTGCAAACAAGAGCCATTGAGGAATTCTCGTACCCATCTTTGACATCAAACCCTGTAGTTGTACCAAAGAACAATGGGAAGAAACGAGTTTGCATCGATTTCACCAATATGAGCAAGGCTTGCCCAATGGATATTTTTTTGCTGCGGAGAATAGATTTGATGGTGGATGCGACAACTGGGTATGAGAAAATGAGCTTTTTGGATGATTATTCTAGTTATAATAAAATTACAATGGAGGTAAAAATCAAAACCTATATATTGTTCAAAACTGAGTGAGGGCTATACTGTTACAGAGCCATGCCCTTTGGGAAGCACAATGCTAGAGCAACATATTAGAGACTTAAAAAAAATCTTCGATGAATAGTTGGGACAGATAATGGAGGTGTATATCGATGATATGGTTGTAAAGTCCAAAAAGGAGGCTGGTCATTTGAAACATCTAGAGGAATGCTTCAATGTGTTGAACAAATATAATATGAAGTTAAACCCGACAAAATGCACATTCGGAGTAACTTCTGGACATTTCTTGGGCAATATTGTGAGTTAAAGAAGAATTGAAGCAAATCCAACACAAATAGCATCTTTTTTTGGAGATCGCTGAACCACGTACTGTACAAGAAGTACAAAAAATCACAGACAAAATTGCTGGATTAGGTTGTTTCATTGCACAAATGTCAGACCGTTGCGAACCCTTCTTTCAATGTATCAAAAGGAATTCACAATCATTATGGGGATATGAGTAGTGTAGAGTATTTGAAGAATTGAAAAGTTATCTAAGTACGCAATTAGTGTTGAGCGCCCAGAGCAAGATGAAGAGTTGTATATGTACTAAGCAGTGCCAATTGTTGCAGTAAATGCAATACTGTTCAAAGAGGTAGAGGGAAAGCAAAACTAAATCTTCTATGTAAGTAAAATACTGCTAGATTTTGAGATGCTGTAGCATTTTCGAGAAATTGGTATTAGCCCTCATGACATCTAAGAAATGATTAGGCAATACTTTGAGACACATGTGGTGACTATGTTGGCTGAATTTCCGCTTAAACAAATCTTTGCAAATCCTGACTTTTCTGGACGCATGTCAATATAGGCAATTGACCTATCCGCATATGATGTAAGGTTTGCACCATGGAAATCAAAGAAAGGGCAAGTGCTGGCAGACTTTTTGGTGGAAATTAACTCATTTCAAGGTGAACCCGAACATGAGATGCAACTCCCAAAAGAAGATTGGATATGGGTAATGAGTGTAGACAGATCAGTAAATGCCAATTTTATAAGCATTGGTATGGTATTAGAGGCCCCGTTTGGCTTGAGGATCGAAGAAGCTCTATAATTGCAAGAGAGAGTGACCAATACTAAAGCAGAATAAAATGCATTGATATAGGGTTGGAAATGGCAAGTAGTTTGGGTATCAAACTGATAAGGATGATAGCAGATTCAAAACTAGTAACTAAGCAGGTCAGTGGAAATTTTGATGCTAAGGAGCTGAGAATGGTCATGGATCTGAGCACTGTGAAGCACCTACGAGCCAAATTTGCACAATTTGAGCTCACACAGATGTAAAGAGATATGAACCGCCACAGAGATGAGTTAGCGCAGCCAAGTTAATGTTGGATAGATCCAATTGTAAGATATATGAAGGATGGAACATTGCCCGGCAATAGAGATGAAGCCAAGAGTCTGAAATCCAAAGCTGTGTGGTACACCCTAATCAATGACTAGTCATATTGGAAGTCTTTCAATGGTCCATACATGAGGTTTTTAAATCCAAATGAAGCTAAGAAGTTCATTGAGGAGATCCACGAAGGAATGTGTGGCAATCATTCAGTAGATCAAAGCCTAGCTCATAAGGCTCTTATTGTAGGGTATTATTGGTCATACATGATGATAGAGGCTAGACAGCACGCAAGAATGTGTGATAAGTGCCAATGATATGCATCATTAATACACCAGCCTGCACCACCTTTGCATTCGGTTGTTACACCGTGGTCGTTCGCGAAGTGGGGAATGGATGTAGTAGGAGAATTGCCAAGAGCTGCTGGAGGAAAGCGTTACATGCTATTGGCCACAAATTACTATACCAAATGGGTAATTGGTGAAGCTTATACCACCGTGGGGAAGTATGATACAGTAAGCTTTGTGTGGAAGCATATAATTTTCCATTTTGGAATCCCTAAGGAGATTATAGTAGACAATGGAACACTGTTCAATAATGCTAAAGTCAAAGAGTTGTGCCAACAGTTTTGGATTTACTTGGGATTTTCCTTAGTTAGCTATCCATAAGGGAATGGGCAGGCCGAGGCTACTAGTAAAGTAATATTCAGTAATATAAAGAAGAATTTGGAAGATAAAAAAGGGGCTTGGCTAGAAGATTTTCCAAATGTCCTAAAGGCATACGCAACCACACGAAAAAACTCCACTGGAGAATCCCCATATGCAATGGTGTACAGAACGAAGGCGGTAATCCCAATAGAGATAGGCTTGCCAACTTTTTACACAAATATAGTCGCTATACCGGCCCTCAATACAACACAACTTGCACACAATTTAGACTTACATGAGGAACTCAGATAGATAGCTCATATTCACAACATAAAATACAATATGTTGGATGAGTTGCAATATCAAACACTTGTTAACCCAAGAGAGTTATGAGCAAGAGAATGGGTGCTCATACGATTTACTAGTAAGCAAAAGAAATTGGAGCTTGGAAGGATCATTCTGGATTGTAGAAGTGATAGGCAAAGGTGGTTATACATTACAAGAAATTCATGGTGGGAAGCGCTTACCCAAAACGTAGAATTCTGTGTCACTCAAAAAATATTATTTTTTGTCAACTACGGTGCGCTCATATTTGTGCCTCTGCTCTGCACAAATTTTAATGAACAGATAGAATCAAGAAAGATGACATTTGGTAAAGATATTCCAATTATGATATCTAGATGTCTAAAGTAATTCCATTTTTTTTAATATTTAATTGATGTGAAAGCTCTCGTGAACCGTCTATTAACCATATATTGATTGAAATTGAACAGTGAACACATGACGCTGGATGAAGTTGGGAGTCAACAGTAAAAGTACACCCCGACAGAGTACGATCAAATCTTTTTAGTAAAGTCAGAGCACGTGTAACGGCCCTCAAAACACACAAGACCAAAACATGCAAAAATCTAAACTTTTACTTTAAATCATTGTAACAAAAATCCATAAAAATAAACACTTTTTAAAAGGTCGTATGTGCACACTTATAGTTTAGCCAACAGAAATACAACTTCTCTTCCACAGAGTTATAACAAAACAATTATCCCAAAAGAAATAAAAAAATTCCATATTTTTCTTTTCAAAATGGTGATCCATCAAAAACCTCCCCAGGTCAGGCCACAAGTACATATCCACAAGCAAAATCTAGTGCTCACTGCTCCACTTCGCTTTTGCACTTACCTACAACAAGAAACAACAAGGTAAGTGAAAACGCTTAGTAAGAATAGTCTTGCACACAAATATACTAAACCCAGTAATAGGTTAACCTAAGGTAGATATCGCTACCGGTCATCAGGGTATTGGATAGGTCCTAACCCTATCATACAATTCTCAATAATAGCCATAATAGAAATTCAAGCACATTGGTTGCGCCTAACAACCAATTTTCATACATCTCATAAAACCTACACTCAGAAAATCCCAAAACATTCAAGATATATAATTATACAATTTAATCAATTCAAACAAACACAAAGGATCCTGGCTCCAACTTGGATCGCTCTTAGCTTCCTAACTCCAACCCAAACTATATTACCATGTCCTAGCTCCAACCTAGACTTTATCTTACCATTATCTGGCTCCAACTCGGACTAAAATTTTACCATGTCCTGGATCCAACTCGAACTATAATTTCACCATGTCCTAACTCCAACCAGGACTAAAATCTCACCATGTCCTAGCTCCAACTTGGACATTATTATAATAAGGTTCTGGCTACAACCTGAACTCACTTACCGATAAGCCGCAGAATGCATAAGCATTGCAAAGGTAGGCATTAAGCATACTCTTGTCTTAACAACCCAAACAAAATTAGTTTAATCTACTACTACAAGCACAATCTAGTATATTCATGTTGTAGCCAAAAAAGAGAAAAGGCTAACTTACTTGGAGTCCTTAGCTCCCAGCTGGATGTTTCACACTATTCATTTTTCCTTTCGCAGTTACTGTAGTTAATACTGTGTAATCGAATTAATCTATGGCATACTCTTATATCTAATATTCTATGATAGCTACAAGCAATAAAATTCTCTTAGACTCTATACTATAGCCTCTTATACACCTTACAGTGTATAAGGCCAGATTTTGTTTCACACTTCAAAGTGACATGAGAAAATCGACCTCACCACAATACACTCTCCATGTCGTGAATTTTAATATTCTTTAGCTAAAAAATCACTTATCGGTAACTCGTAAGTTAGTGTTAAGAAAAAGGAGTTCTAATCACATTCTATCTTTAGAAAAATATCAACTTGTCGTCCTCTTACGAAAGTTTACCGCTTTCTATCATTTACCAAAATACCACCTTTTGACCATTTACAAATAATATATGGCAATGTTATCCTGTTCTCTGAAAGATTCTACAAAACCCAACTCCCATTCTTACCCTTTTTATCTAGAAGTTTTTCCCAGGTTTTATGGTAAATTTGAAAATTTATTTCTCTTACACCTTAGCCTAGTTCTTTCTGAAAGCTTTCAGGGATCTTTAAACGTGTTTATATTAACTTCCTACAAAATTTCATAAATTTTGGAATTATAAAACTCAACAAAATGTTTAAATCCATATGGGTAGTGCTTGTTGCCCAGAAGTTTTGTTTCCAGATTCTAGGGAAAATTTTGAAAAAAGCATATCTCTTATACCTTTAACACATTTTCCTCTACAATTTTACAGTGACCCTTATAAATGTTTAAAATAAGACGCTACAAAATTTCATAGCTTTTTGATTTGCAAAACCCGTTCAAAATTCAAAACAATCTGGGCAGCGCATGCTGCCCAGAAATTTTCCAGGTTTGCATCAAAATGCCAAAAAGTGTATAACTTGGGTTTAAAAATATATTTTTATGGTTTTCCAAAGCCTATCATCAAGTACTCATAAAGAACTATGCACCTACAAAAATATTTGTCACAAATAGAGACAATGGAGTGCGATCTAACCTTTTGAAAGCTAGACCACAAAATTTTGGCAGCATGCATTTTCACTCACACTCAACAACAACAAGTTTTATATCATCAACCCTAGCCACACGGATGCATGCAAATCATCATACCACACAAAATTTCAACCTTAAGCATAAAATAAGCTTAAAAATCATTGAAATACGCTATACAACCAGATCCACAAGAATCAACACGAAACATAAAGAACTAACCATAGATTCTTCCGTTCAAAGCCCTAGCTTGGAGATATGTTCCTTAGTTCTTCAAAACCTTCCCTTGGTGCTTTAAACTCTCAAAATTGAGCCCCAAGTTTCACATGTAGATTTTTAAGAAAAGGATTAGGGTAGACAACTTAGACGAGGAAGAAAACATGCAAACTACCACGATTTCTTACCTTGCCTTCACTAGATCACCAAAATGTTAAATCCTTGAGGTATTATCCATAAAAGCCTCTCTTAAACCCTAGAACACATGATCAAAGTCATGCATGGATATTAGATCACATGCATCCAACATAAACCCTTAGGTTTCCGGGTTTGAAGAGGAAGATAGGAGAAAAAAAATAGAGTGGGGTTCGAAACTTACTCTTCCTTAGTGTGCTCTTGAGCTTCTCCCTCCTTCAATGGGAAATGAGTGCTCTTGGCTCATGGAGAGAAAAATGGCAGAAATGGAGAGTAGAGGGATTAGGGTTCGGTTTCGAGGGAGAGGAAATAGAAAATTGTGTTTTTGTTTTCTTGAGAGAAAAGGAAATTAAAAAAAAATTATTAGATGTGTAAGAGTAAAATGATTTGGGTTAAGCCAATGAGTGGATAAAGCTCTTACTCTTCTTAGGTTAGGTATCCTAGGCTCTTGAGAGCCCTAGGCATAGCCTTGCCGCCCCCATTCTCTCTCTCCTCCCTTGGAAAAGACCTTTATGCCCTTGCACGTTCTTACCTCTTTCCTTAGACACTCAAGGGCCATTTGGTAATTTTACTTATCCAAAATTCCTTAAAATTTTATCCTATAGTTTTTCAATATCACCAAGCCTAATTAATTAAATTAAATGTGACCAAAAAATAAAATTTGTCACATATCACATAATTTTGGTAATTTTATCAAATTGACCAAAATGCCCTTAGAGGCCCAAGCAAGAAATTCTCCTTCTTTAGCCCGGTTGATTGGAATTCAAACCTCAATAATTTTTTCTTAAACTTATTGGCTCAAATATAAGGTCCCTGTTTCCAGACAAAATTAATATTTTTATGCTATAGTATTTCCTATTTTACTTAATCCGATGGTCCGAGACCAATCTTTCTTTGCATAAAGCTAGATCCTTTACCGGATCAATACATCTACTATACAATTCACTAACCATCGCAAATTCAAATAATATCATTTATTAAAATAATATTTCACATAGTTCTTCATTGGCTCCAACCGGCTACTAACGGGTGTTTAAAACACGGGATGCTACAATACCTACAGTTTATAAAAGTTTCGTCCCTGAAACTCAAAACAGATGGGGATACTGCTCCCGCGTCTCGACTTTTGTCTCCCAGGTCGCCTCTTCAATGTCATGGTTACACCACTGCACCTTTACCAAAGGTATTGTTTTGTTTCTTAACACCTTGTCTTTCCGATCCAGAATCACGACCGGTTTTTTCCTCATAGCTTAGCTTAGGATCTATGTTAAGTTCATCGTAACTTAGCACATGAGCGGGGTCGTTCACGTACTTCCTTAAGGTTGTCACATGGATTACAATATGAACTCTAGAGAATGCGGGTGGAAGGGCTTGTCGGTAAGCCGCCTTCGCAATGCGTTCCAGAACCTCGAAAGGCCCTATGTACCTAGGGCTCAACTTGCCCTTTCTCCCGAACCTCATAACTCCTCTTAGTGGAGCTACCTTTAATAGTACCTTGTCCCCAACATCAAATTCTAAAGGTCTCTATCGACGATTGGCATACTTGCGTTGGCATCTATAGAGGTCTGTATCCTCTGATGAATCGACCCAATGTCCTCCGTAGTTTGGTCCACCTCTTCTGATCCCATGAATTTCCTCTCACCAATCTCATGCTAGTGGATTGGAGATTGAAACTTTCTTCCATATAGTGCCTCATAAGAAGCCATTTTTATCGAGTCAGCTATTGTTGTAGGTGAATTCAATTAATGGAAGTTTTACACTCCATAAACCTTGAAAATCTAGCACGCAAACTCTCAACATGTCTTCCAATGTCTGAATTGTTCTTTCGCTCTGGCCATCTGTCTATTGGTGGAAAGCAGTACTAAACTTGAGTTTAGTTCCCAATCCCATTTGCATTATTTTCCAGAACGCTGAGGTAAATTGTCCATCACGATCAAACACTATAGATATGGGAACCCCATGTAATCGCACTATCTCAGCAATGTAAAAGTCCGCCAAATTATCTGCACCTTCTGTTGTCTTAATGGGTAATAAATGAGCAGATTTTGTCAGTCTCTCCACAATAACCCATATTGCATCATGCCCCTTCGGAGTGTGTGGTAACCCGGTAACAAATTCCATGGTGACCATTTCCCATTTCCACTCCGATTAACCCTACGGGTCACTAATGCTTCACCTTGGTTTGTTGACACATCAAACAGTGTGCCACGTACTCTGCTACATCTCACTTAAATCGTACCCACCAGAAGTATCTTTTAAGGTCCTCATACATCTTATTGGTTCCCAGGTGAATAGCGTAAGGAGTATTGTAAGCATCATAAAATATTTGTTTCTTGATCTCCCTATCATCATGCACGCATAATCTACCCTTGAAACCCAACACTCCATCCTCCAAGATGTGAAATCCTAGTCACATGCCTTTCTTAGTCTCATGCACCAGTCGTTGGATCAATGAATCTGCGAGTTATCCCCCGTGGATTGCTTCCATGATCGTGGGTTGCATGGATAACTTTTCCAATCTTCCCACTACTATCTCCAAATCCAATTTGGAGATATCAGTTCGTAGTTCTTAAGGTATTTCCTTCACCGAAATTACATAAGCTATCGGCTACCGTCTCAATGCGTCAGCTACTTCATTAGCCTTGCCTTGGAGATAAAGTGTATCGCAATTGTAATCGTTAAACAATTCCAATCATATCCGTAGTCTCATGTTTAACTCTTTCTGGGTGAAGAAATATTCCAGAATCTTATGATCCCTGTATATGTCGCAGAGGATCCCATAGAGATAGTGTCTCTAAATCTTTAATGCAAACACTACTGTTACTAGCTCCAAGCCATGTGTTGGATAGTTTCTCTCATAGTTTTTCATTTGTTGGGAGGTGTATGCGATCGCTTTCCTGTGTTGCATTAGTAAGACACCGAGTCCTTGACCTGATGCATTGCTATAAATAGCATATCCCTCGATACCCTTTGGAATAGTGAGTACGAGAGCAATCGTTAATTTGGTCTTCAAGTCTTGAAAACTGTGTTCGCACTTGTCCGTTCACTCAAATTTGACGTTCTTTTGGATTAGTGCGGTCATAGGTGTCACTATTTTGGAAAAACCCTCCACAAAGCGCCTATAAGACCCTACAAGGCCCAAAAAACTGCAAACTTCTTGTGCGGTCATCGGGGCCTTCCATTGTTTCACCGCTTCGATCTTGGCTGGATTAAATGAAATTCTATCTCCTAACATCACGTGCCCTAGGAAACTCACTTGAGTCAACCAAATTTTGCACTTGGAGAATTTGGTGTACAACGGTTTCTCGCATAACCGTTGTAAGATCAGTTCTAGGTGCTTGGCGTGTTCTTATTCGTTTTGTGAGTATACGAGTATATCGTCTATAAACATGATCAATAATTTGTCCACATACTCACCCAGTACCCTATTCATAAGATCCATGAATGCCACAGGCACATTGGTGAGTCCAAAAGACATCACCACGAACTCGTAGTGGCCATACGAAGTTCAGAATGCGGTCTTAGGGATATATAATTCCTTGACCTTCAACTGGTGGTAGTCGGATCTCAAATCGATCTTTGAGAATACCGATGCTCACTACAGTTGATCGAATAGATCATCAATTTTGGGCATTGGGTATCGGTTCTTGATTGTCAGTTTGTTGAGTTCACGGTAATCTATACTCATTCTCAAGGAGCTGTCTTTCTTTTTAACGAACAATATCGGGGCTCCCAATGGAAAATGACTTGGTCATATAAATATTTTATCTAGGTAGTCTTGTAATTGCACTTGCAGTTCTTTAAACTCTACTGGTGCCATCCGGTATGGTGCCTTTAAAATAGGTGCGGTGCCTGGAATCAACTCGATCTCGAACTCGACTTCTTGGTCAGGGGGTATCCTTGGAAGATCCTCAAGAAACACTTCCGAGAATTTGCACACTATTGCTACCTCAGTTGGTTGTAGCTTAATCTCTCTATCCTTGTCTACTATGCTTGCAAAGTGCCTGATACATCCATTGTCCAATAGATTCCTCGCCTTCAAAGTGGAGATCATAGTGAAATTCTTCTCTCGAGTTGTGCCTTGAAACACAAATGGTTCTACTCCAAGTGGATTAAAAGTCACCTTTCTTTGTTTTCAATTCACCACCGCCCGTATTTGGTTAGCCAATCCATACCAAAGAATATATCGTGTTCATGTAATTCTAATGCTAACATGTCTACCGTCAATTCTCAGCCTTCTACCCAGACTGGTACGGCTCTAACCTAAGACCATACCATCATAGCCCCCCCCCCCCCCCCCCCCCCCCCAAAGGTAAGGATACACCACATACATTTTCCATAGGCTCAGGCTTCTTATCTATCTTATCAACATAAGATGTTGTAATAAAAGAATGGGATGCACTAGTGTCCATCAATACATATGCTTAGTTATTATCCACATGAAGTTGACCTGACACAATGTTGGAAGTTTTATCTCCTTTATCACCCTAGGTGAGTGCATAAACTTGCATTGCGGCTCCAATTGGCTCTGGTTGGTCTTTCCCTTCCTTCTGACCAAGATTCTGTCAGTGCCTGGAGAAATGCCCAGGTTTTCCACAGGTGAAGAAATTACCATTGTTACACTCGCTTGGGTGGCGTCAGTTGCATTTGTTACAGTGTGGCCAATAATTGTTCTCTCGTCTTAGTTGTTTTTTGAAGTTTGAACTTTGGCTTGGCGGATCCATTCTCCGTGTGTTATTACCACTATTGTGAAAGCTAGAGCTCCCTTGAGTATTGGTCTTCCCCATACTTTGATTGCCTCTGGATGCAAACCTCCCAGAAAGCCCGCTCTGGTTGTTAGAGTATCTTCCTTGGTCATTTGGAACATATGCTCGTTCTTCAGCTCTGTAGGGCCCCTTATTTTCTTGTACTAACAAGGATTCTTGGCAGATTGCTCACTCTACAGCTTCATCATAAGTATCTGGGATGGTCTTCCTGGTATCCACGAACTGAGCTATCTCTCTTTTCAACCTATTCATTAATTTGTGTACCCAGTTGGCTTTAGTGTGTACCAGATCTGCAGCAAATCATTAGAGTTGGTCAAACTTACTCACATACTCATGTACACTAGATGAAATTTAGACTAGGTTGGAAAACTCAACCACCTTTTGATCTATCACTATCTGGTTGTAATACTTGGAATTGAATAGGGTCAGGTTGTCTGCCCATTCCATTTATGCAACATCACGCCCCTTCCTAGCAATATCCCACCAGATGCGGGCGTCCTTCCTCAACATATACACAACACAAATTACCTTTTCCCTCTCGGTAGCCGCCACAAAATCATAGATTCTCTCCAGCACGTTGACCCATTCATCTGCCACCAGGGGGTTCGAAATCCCTTTGAACGCAAGTGGGATTTGCCTGCTAAACTGTTCTGAGATCTGTTTCAGCTGTACTGTTCTAGATGCTTCAGCTAGTGGATTTGCTTCCTGTTGTGTAAAATCGATACGCAAGTGCACATAATCGTAACAAGTAATAAAGAGTAAGTGAGATCGTTCCCACGAGGATTGTTTATTAAGTACCAGAACTTAATTCCTATTTCTATTTGGCTTACGATAAATGAGTCTCAAGAATTAACTAAAATTGTAAAACAAAAATCTAAAATTAACTTCAAGAACTGAAAATAAATAACGTTAAGAAAATTCAATGGATTAAAAACTAGGCAATCAATTTCATCAACCATCCTCTTTAATTCTTCTTAACACAAATCTTACTATTCAATTCTTCTCTTGTGATAGCAGGTCAACAATAATAACTTATATTCGTACTAGGATATATAAGTCTCAATCTTATGCAAATTTTCTACATCTCTGTGATAAATAAACATAAGATAGGCATTATGATTAACAACCCTAAAACTACACAGACCACACAGGTACTCTTGTCCTAATATGAAATCTATGTTTATTCAATTATAGCATATTCAATTCTCACTTCTCAGATTTTGAATCAAAATCATATATTTCATGTCAATGGTGATCAATCATTCACAAGCATTAGGTTCAAATTGAATAAATCACAAGATAAAATTGAAATCATAAAACTTGCATTAATTTAAAATAAAGGTTCAGGAGAATCCATTAACACCCTAGAAAAAGAGTTTAGTTCATGATCAAATCCATAATGACCATAGAAGAAATAAAAAGCATCCAAAATACAGAAATTCAAAGTAGAAAAGAAGAAAACTGTGATGAATTCTTCGATTCTGCTTGCAATCCTCCACAATGTGCCTTCAGCCGTCTCCTAGGTTAATCTCCCCTTAAAAACGTCCTTAAGAAAGCTTTTATAATCCCTAATTAATTATGTGCGAAAGGACAAAATTGCCCTTGAAAAATGCCCTAACTTCGACTTCCGTACAGACTGGCGCCGTGGCTCCATGTGATAGAGCCGCAGCTCTAGTGCATTTCGCGATCCAGAATTCCTCTCTGACTCCTTGTAGCACCACAGCTCTACTTGATAGAGCCGCAGCTCTAATTCAGATTTTAATAGAGCCTCAGCTCTGTCTGATAGAGCTACAGCTCTAATGCTGACAGATTTTTTTTCTCTTCTCTGAAACTCTTAGGGCTGCGGCTCTACACCATAGAGTTGCGGCTCTAATTCCAACTTTTCACCAAATCATAAATTTGACCCCCGGTTTCGCCTAGTTTCCATTCCTTAGCCCGTTTAACACCGTTTCTTCAAGAATTAAGCGCTTTTCCTCCAATTTCAAACTATTTCCTTCATAACCACACTTAATCCTGAAAACACAATAAACACCGGCATAATATCGCACAAAACCAAATAAAAGATTAAAATTGCCTCTTAAAACACGCCATAAAAACATACCAAAACTAGTCCTAACACTTCCACCAGTGGGTCATCTTGTGCTGGGAATTCCTATTGTTCGGGAACGTCTTCTCGAGGTGCTGGGGGTGCGGGGTTATGTGGTGCATCCAAGAATCTCCACATCAATGTCTCCTCATCGCCTAGGGAATGTCAAGAATGATGATTCTAGGATTGTGTAGGTATGGGACTACACATTCTAAGAGGGCTTAAATGGATTGATGGGTACTACCTATGCCAACAAGATACATTTTCTTTTCGGTAGCCCATCACTTGAGAACTCCAAAGTTAAGCGTGCTTGACCTGGAGTAGTCTCGTGATGGGTGACCTCCTGGGAAGTCTTCCCAGGGAGCGTGCTAGTGAGGACAAAGCACGCTGGAAAGACTCGTGTTGGTTTGTAGGGCCAATCGTCATTCCAGGAAGCAGCAATAGTGATGTGGGGCATTGTAAATGGTATCAGAGCCTTGACCCAACCGGAAGTGTGGACGATGGGGATGTCGGACCCCTAAGGGGGGAAGTGATTGTAATAGTTAGAATCCCATGATCTGTAGGGGGAAAGACTGGGTAAAAGCTGTGCAATCCCACATCGCTTGGGAAAGGTCAAGTGTGATGTATTTAATATTGTGTAGGTATGGGACTACACAGTCTAAGAAGGCTTATATGAATTGATTGGTACTACCTATGCCAACAAGATACATCTTCTTTTCAGTAGCCCATCACTTGAGAAATCCCAAGTTAAGGGTGCTTGACCTGGAGAAGTCTCATGATGGGTGACCTCCTAGGAAGTTTTCCCAGGAAGCGTGTGAGTGAGGACAAAGCACGCTGGAAAAACTCTTGTTGGTTTGTAGGGCCAGTGACATGGGGCGTCACAGTTTGCGACGAAACCATATCCATGTCGAGCCTCTCAGACAAGTTTTGGCATATCGCACTCTCCATTGCTCGGGTGTGTTGGCCTGATCAAAGACTTTTGGCATGTAACGGGTCCATTGCCAAATGACACGCCGATGTCATTGATCATACTCGAAGCGTCGAGGATTCTCGTTGTTAAACAGTCTATAGTAATCGAACCTAGGCGTAAGGATCATCGGTAGGTTCTCTATCACAGGGTCACCTATCTCATGTATATCAGCCATAACCTACAATTTATAGAATCGATGTACATAAAAGAAAGCAAGGGAAATAGATATGGAAAGGCTATACTTACAGTGAGTGGCCGTATATCTTGTAGAATGTACATGTGGGTTTGTCTACAAAATTGGCTCAACACGAGCTCTGATACCACTTGTAACGACCCTCAAAACATACAAGAACAAAACATGCAAAGATCTAAACTTTTACTTTAAATCATTGTACCAAAAATCAATAAAAGAAACTTTTTAAAAGGTCATGTGCCCACACTTCTAGTTTAGCAAACAGAAATACAACTTTTCTTCCACGGAGTTATAACAAAACAATTATCCCCAAAGAAATAACAAACTTCCAGATTTTTCTTTTCAAAATGGTGATCCATCAAGAACCTCCCCAGGTCAGGCCACATGTACATATCCATAAGAAAACTCCAATGCTCACTGCTCCACTTTGTTTTGGCACTTACCTACAACATAAAACAACTAGGTAAGCGAAAACGCTTAGTAAGAATAGCCTTGCAAACAAATATACTAAATCCAGTAACGGGTTGACCTAAAGTAGATATCGTTACCAGTCATTAGGGTATTGGATAGGACCTACGCCTATCATACAATTCTCGATAATAGCCATAACAGAATTCAAGCACATTGGTTGTGCCTAACAACCAATTTTCATACATCTCATAAAACCTGCAATAAGAAAATCCCAGAACATTCAAGATATATAATTATAAAATTTATTCAATTCAAAAAATCACAAAGGATCGTGTCTCCAACCCAGATTCACTCTTAGCGTCCTGGCTCCAACCCAGACTAAAATTTTACCATGTCCTGGCTCCAACTCAAACTATAATTTCACCATGTCCTTGCTCCAACCCGGACTAAAATATCACCATGTCTTGGCACCTAGCTAGATCTTTAACACCGTTATTCGTTTTTCCTTTCGCGGTTAATGTAGTTAATACAATGTGCTCGGATTAAACTATGGCATACTCTAATATCTAATATTATATGATAAATACAAGCAATAAAATTCTCTTAGAGAATCTATAATATAGTCTCTTATACACCTTATATGATATAAGGCCGGATTTCGTTTCAGTCTTTACATTGTCATGAGAAAATCGGCCTCACCGCAATATGCTCTCTGTGTCATGAATCTTAATATTCTTTAGCTAAAGAACCCTTTTATCGGATAACTCATATTTTGGTTTTAGGAAGAAGGAGTTCTGCTCAACTCCTATCTTTAGAAAAATACCAACTTGTCATCCTCTTACGAAAGTTTACCATTTTCTATCATTTACTAAAATACCTCTTTTTAACCCCCGACAAATAATATATGACAATGTTATCCCTTTCTCTAAAAGATTCTACAAAACCCAAATCCCATTCTTACCATTTTTATCCATAACCTAGGATCTATTTTTATGTTATTTTTTAAAAGAAGTGCAATTGGACGCTTAACTTATAAAATGGTAAAAATCAACTTTTCGTTAAGGTTCGAAATGCTACTTTTCAGTTTTTAGGGAAAATTAAGAAAAATTATTTCTCTTAAACATTAACATATTTTTCTCTCAAATTTTACAGGATTCCTTGTACACACCTTAAATAATTCCCTTCAAAATTTTATAATTTTTGGGAAGGCAAAACCCATTCGAATTTTTAAAGCAACCTGGGCAGTGCCCGCTGCCTTGAAGTTTTTCCCAGATTTTATGGTAACTTTAAAAATTTATTTCTCTTACACTGTTGCCAATTTCTTTATGAATTTTTATAGGGATATTTAAAAAATTTCATAATTTTTGGAATTATAAAACTCAACAAAATGCTTAAAGCCATCTGAGCAGTGCTTGCTGTTCAGAAGTTTTGTTTCCAGATTCTTGGCCAAACATTGAAAAAATCATATCTCTTATACCTTAACACATTTTCCTCTAAAATTTATAATAACCCTTAAACATGTTTAAGCTAAGATCCTACCGAATTTCGTAGCTTTTTTATTTGTAGAACCCATTCAAAATTCAAAACAATCTGAGCAGTGCATGCTGCCCAGAAATTTTCTAGGTTTACATCAAAATGCCAAAGAGTGTATAACTTGGGTTTAAAAGTACCTTTTTAAGATTTTACAAAGCCTATCATCAAGTACTCACAAAGAAATATGCAACTATACAAATAATTTTTACAAACAGAGAAACTGGAGTGCGATTTTACCCGTTGGAAACCAGACCACAAAATTTTGGATGCATGCATTTTCACTTACACTCAACAACAACAACACGCTTTCTAGCATAAACCCTAGCCACATGCATGAATGAAAATCATCACACCACAAAAAATCTCAACCTTAAGCATAAAATAATCTAAAAAACTATTGAAATACCCTATACAAACAGATCTACAAGAATCACCACGAAACATAAAGAACTCAACCATAGATTCTACATTTTGAAGCCCTAGCTTTGAGATGTGTTCCTTAGCTCTTCAAAACCTTCCCTTGGTGCTCTAAACTGTCAAAGTCGAGCCCCAAGTTCCACATGCAGATTTTTAAGAAAAGAATTAGGGTAGAAAACTTAGATGAGGAAGAAAACATGCAAACTACCAAGATTTCTTACCTTGCCTTCACTAGATCACCAAAATGCTAAATCCTTGAGGTACTACCCGTACAAGCCTCTCTTGAACCCTAGAACACATGATCAAAGTCATGCATGACTATTAGATCACATGCATCCGACATAAACCCTTACGTTTCCGGGTTTGAAAAGGAAGAGATGAGAAAACAAATATAGTAGGGTTCGATACTTACTCTTCCTTATTGTGCTCTTGATCTTCTCCCTCCTTCAATGGGAAATGAGAGCTCTTGGCTCATGGAGATAAAAATGGTAGTAATGGAGAGTAGAGGGACTAGGGTTTGGTTTTGGGGGAGAAAAAATAGAAGAGTGTATTTTTTTTTTCTTGAGAGAAAAGGAAATTTTTATAAAAAAAATGGTTAGATGTGTAAGAGTGGAATGATTTGGGTTAAGCCAATGAGTGGGTAAGGCTCTTACTCTTCCTAGGGTAGGTGTCCTTGGCTCTTGAGAGCCCTAGGCATAGCCTTGCCCCCCCCCCCCCCCCTTTTCTCTCTCCTCCCTTAGAAAAGACTTTTATGCCCTTGCACCTTCATACCTCTCTCCTTAGACAGTCAAGTGCCTTTTGGTAATTTTACTTATCTAAAATTCCTTAAAATTTTACCCTATAGCTTTTAAATATCACCAAGATTAATTAATTAAATAAAATGTGACCCAAAAATAAAATTTGTCACATATCACATAACTTTGGTAATTTTATCAAATTGGCCAAAATGCCCTTAGGGGCTCGAGCAAGAAATTCTCATTCTTAAGCCTGGTTGATTGGAATTCTAATCTCAATCAATATTTCTTAAACTTGTTGGCTCCATTATAAGGTCCCAGTCAATATTTTTATGCCATAATATTTCCTATTTCACTTAATCCGAGATTCTTCTCCCATTAGAGTTTACCCCTTGGTCCGAGACCAATCTTTCCTTGCATAAAGCTAGATCTTTTACCGGATCAGTACAGCGACTATGAAATTCACTAAACATTGCAAATTCATATAATATCGTTTATCAATATAATATTTCACATAGTTCTTCACCGGCTCCAACCGGCTACTAACAGGTGTTAAACACATGGGATGTTTAGTGAATTCGAGTTATGCCCCTTGAGCGAGAGGTGTTGCTCAGATGGAAGCATGTGTTCAAAGAGAGAACGCCCTCTTACTCACCCAATGCTACCAGTAAGGGGATTTGAAATCAAGTGGGGGGAGATCTACGCAAACAGAGAGTTGGCGTGGCTGCCAAACGTGGCCTGATGACAGTGGAAAGCTGAGGATGCAAAGATTGATTTCTCCATCGACTCTATCATCTAAAAAACAACTTTCATGGGGTATTTGAATGAAAATGAGAAATCTCCAGCGGCTCAGCTCAGCCTCATGGTTGTTCCATTTGGTAACAGTTGTCAGGCAGTACACCCCAAGCAGTCGACCTTGGTACACTGGAGCCAAAATGCTGAAATCGACAATTGCTTAGCGTTGCTCAACATTTTACTAGTTCGGAGAAGCTGAAAGCCAGTATACCCCAAGTACCAGCTAGTCATGTCCTATGGCTCACCCTCTTTTTCTCATAAAAATATAACAAGAGGTTAAGCCCTTATTCCCAAGCAAAGAACATTTTGGGTAGCAGAGCCAGAGTAAGCAAGAAAAGGACTGGTAGCAGAAATTAACATGGGTGCACAACATAATCAGGATAAATGTATTTGTGTAAATAAAGATAATAACTGTGCAGAATCGCATAATCAATTGTTATTATTTTTTATCTAATGAATGGATATTTTATAAAGTTGGTACTACCGATTAAGTATGTAATGATGAACATAAACGTGCATTGTGAAGTTAACCAAAAGCAACTATAAACCATGCGACAAAATGGGTTATTGTTTTACTTCTTTAATGATGTGAATAAATGTTTTGAGTATTACTTATTTTTCAGTTAATGACATACGACGTATACTAAGGGATAATGGTCAAGGTTGGTATGAGCTCAGAACATGAAAAAGTGTAGATAGTTTTACAAAGACAAAGAGACTAAAAAAAATAAGGAAGAAACGAATGAGAAAAAATAAAACCATTCAATCTGAGCAGACATTGAATTATCTTACGCCTTAGTGTTTTTCTTTAAAAAAAAAAAGAAAAGAAAGCAATTTTCCCGAGAAAACAAATTTTTTGAGGACAATACGTAGCAAGATCAAGGAATGATGTGGTAGCGTTGAACATCAAGTTTGGCAAAATAACTTAACAACGTTTGTGATGATGTGGGGGTCGCAGAAATTGAGAAACAATCCTGCTCTCATATTCAGAAAGGGTGCGTTGTAGAGATTTGGAACCTAATTAGTACGCAAGCTAGCGATGCAGGATCTATGAAGACGCGAGCCAGTGACTTCGATAGAAAATCCTGCTCAGCCTACGGGAAGAGTACCATGGTCAATGCGCTTCACCTGGCAGCGCATTATCGGTATCTTAGTACGAAAAAAAATCTGCTGTCCCCAATTTCCTATCCCTTCTATGTCCCACCAATTAGTTCAAGACACCTCATTTATTTATTTAATATATATTTAAATTATTTATAACTTTCTCTTTTTCCAATTATATTAACACTATAAATAGATGATGTGTCTTACAATAATTTGTGGGACATGGAAGGGACAGGAAATTGCGGACAGCAGATTTTTTTCCATCTTAGTACATTTGTAGCATTGTTTTAAAAAAATAATGCGTAGAGATTGAGTAGGAGTAATTACATGGCAAAGACTCCCACCAATGATATTGTTCATGAGTATTGCCAAGGGCAAATGGTCTAAAATGCCTGTGTAGTCCTGTCGTAGCAGAATTTTGTTAGAAAAATCAGTAGTGAATAGTAATTTTTCTTTGTCCCACAATGTTTATGAATAAAAAATCTCATTAGTTAGATACTATAAATAGACCTTAATGGTCTTAGTTTCTTTTACACCAAAACATATTCTTATATATATTTTATCTTCCTTTGAAGATTAAAGATATATATAATTTCTCAATATTGTTTTTCTCTTTTACTCTTTATAGTTCTTAGATCTGTTCTAGTGTGATAGAGTTCGGGCATATTTGGTTCGGCAAAGTAATTGAGTTACTTGTCGTTCACCGTTGTACCCTAGGAGATAGACGTCGAAACCTCGTAGAGGCGGTGAATCTGTTTTAAGGAAACTGTGTGTTACACAGGCCTCGGCTTTTAATTTTGTTCTTTATAATTATTGTGTAAATTAATTATAATTGCTATTTATATTATAGTTATTTATATATTGTTATTTATAATTATAATATTATATTGTTATATATTTATTATAAGTTATTTATAATTATAATATTATATTGTTATATATATATTATAAGTTATTTATAATTATAATATTGTTATATATATTATAAGTTATTTATATTGTATTATTTATAAATTATAATATTTATGTATCTTTAATTTAGTAGGTATAAATATTGTATTTATCATATTGCGTTTATTCAAGTATTATATAAGTTATGTTTTTCCTACAATCTTAAAACAGATTATTGTTTAAATATAATATTTGAATATATCTATTAGTGATATTCCTATATCTATATATTGAAAGATATTGTTATTGCGAAAAGTTCGTTTGAACTTAAATCTCACTAGAGAAGTTCTAGGAACTGAATATTTTCAAAGAAACTAGACTGCTGAGGCAGGGGCTAGACCCTTCTTCTAGTGTTCTTTGGAAATTATCTGGTAGAGATATTTGAGGCTGGATAAATTCTACGAGAGGCTAGACCACGAATGGTTGGGTTTTTTTACCCTTCCAGGCTAACCTAAGAATTTTCTTTAAGTTTGATCTAAAAAATCTATCAGCCATGGTGTCTGAGATAAACCTAGTCAATTCCAACCCAATGGAGTGGTGGATTGATACTGGTGCCACTCGGCATGTATGCTCAAACAAGAGTCTGTTCAAATCTTTTGAACAGGTAGATAATGGCGAGAAGATTTTCATGGGAAATTCTGCCACATCTAAAATTGCGGGTCAAGGAAGTGTGATCCTAAAAATGACTTCTTGAAAGGAGCTGACTCTGAACAACGTACTGTACGTACCAGAGATCCGAAAAAACCTAGTGTCTGGTTCACTGTTGAACAAACACGGATTCCGAATTGTATTTGAGTCAGACAAAGTTGTTCTGTCCAAAAGTGGAATGTTTGTGGGAAGTGGTTATGTAACTGATGGGTTGTTTAAACTCAGTGTAATGGTTGTTAAACCAATTATCAATAAAGTTAATAACTCTTCTACTTACTTGCTTGAGTCTTCCAATGTTTGGCATGGTAGACTAGGACATGTTAATTATGATACTCTACGGAGATTAATTAACTTGAATCACATACCAAAATTCCACATTGATTCAAATCATAAGTGTGAAACCTGTGTTGAGGCAAAACTAACAAGGTCTTCCTTCAAAATGATTGAAAGGAATAATGAACCCCTAAATTTAATCCATAGCGATGTATGTGATTTAAAATTTGTTCAAACAAGGGGAGGCAATAAGTATTTTATTACTTTTGTCGATGATAGCACGAAATATTGCTATGTGTATTTGCTAAAAAGCAAAACCGAGGCTATAGAGAAATTTGTTCTCCATAAGACCGAAGTTGAGAATCAACTTAAATTTATGTTAAAGAAACAGATAATGACTATGTCAATTTTTGTCTTTACGTAAATGACATGCTCATTGTTGGAAGCTGTGATAAAATGATCAAATCTATCAAGAGTATGTTGAACTAGAAATTTGACATGAAAGATTTAAAATCTATGAGTGGATATGTGTTCACACTCGGTGGTGCAGTTGTATCATGGAAATCTTCTAAACAAACGGTAATAACTAGATCCACGATGGAATCTGAGTTTATTGCCTTAGACAAGTGTGGCGAAGAAGCTGAATGGCTTCGTCAATTTTTAGAAGATATTCCAAAATGGCCTAAACCAGTGCCACCTATTGGCTTACATTGCGATAGTCAATCTGCAATTGGTAGGGCGCATAATAATATGTATAATGGTAAGTCTAGACACATACGTCATAGACACAATACCATTAGACAACTACTCTCAACTGGAGTTATCTCTATTGACTATGTGAAGTCAAAGGATAATATTGCGGATCTGCTAACCAAAGGGTTAAATAGAGAGTTGGTTGAAAAATCATCGAGGGGAATGGGTCTAAAGCCCATGAATGAATAAAGTCAATACAGTAGACACCCCACCTAGTTGACTGGAGATCCCAAGATCTAGGTTCAAAGGGACAACTAAAACTGTAAAGACTATGTTGGATCACTGTGGGGGTTATCCTCATTGTCCATTCCTATGATGAAACAGTGATAACCGTAAGGAAAAGGTTTAGCTATGCTTTTAATGATTTCTTATGCGTCGAAATGTCGAGCAGAGTAATACGGGTTACTCTTAATTAAGAAAATCACCTATGTGAGAGAGAAGATGGGCCGCTTCTATAGGGATTGAATAAGGGCTCAATTCCTAGAATATCTCTTGCAGAACCAGGGAAATGTTCAGGGCCAAAACGAACATAATATTGAGAACCAATATATGTCAGGATGATTCCTGTGTGTGGTATATGATCGTTTACACGAACGGCAGAACAGTTCAAAGACATCGCGTCTACTGATCAGCCAGTAAAGTAAATATACTTACACAAGGGAAGGTTCAAAGGGTAACACCTACCTATCCTATGCAGGCTTCTACCGTTGAACTCTATCACCTAGGTCTAAACCATCTGATGGTTATTCTTGTGTCATTTTTCATTCATGTGGGGGATTGTTAGAAAAGTCAGTAGTGAATAGTAATTTTTCTTTGTCCCACAATGTTTATGAATAAAAAATCTCATTAGTTAGATACTATAAATAGACCTTAATGGTCTTAGTTTCTTTTACACCAAAACATATTCTTATATATATTTTATCTTCCTTTGAAGATTAAAGATATATATAATTTCTCAATATTGTTTTTCTCTTTTTACTCTTTATAGTTCTTAGATCTGTTCTAGTGTGATAGAGTTCGGGCATATTTGGTTCGGCGAAGTAATTGAGTTACTTGTCGTTCACAGTTGTATCCTGGGAGATAGACGTCGAAACCTCGTAGAGGCGGCGAATCTGTTTTAAGGAAACTGTGTGTTACACAGGCCTCGGCTTTTAATTTTGTTCTTTATAATTGTTGTGTAAATTAATTATAATTGCTATTTATATTATAGTTATTTATATATTGTTATTTATAATTATAATATTATATTGTTATATATATATTATAAGTTATTTATAATTAAAATATTGTTATATATATTATAAGTAATTTATATTGTATTATTTATAAATTATAATATTTATGTATCTTTAATTTAGTAGATATAAATATTGTATTTATCATATTGCGTTTATTCAAGTATTATATAAGTTATGTTTTTCCTACAAATTTCATGTTGAAGGGGACTAAAAAAAATAAACTTAGGGGAAGAGAAGAACAACAACGTTGAGTAAAGAACACGAAGACAAACACAATGCAGTGGAAAGTAGATAATATAGTATATATGATAGTTTATCTAAAGCATAATCTAAAAGTAGAACATACAACTTCTGTTAAAAAAAAAACATTAGTGAAATGCTTATAAAAACTAGATTTGATACTAACTACCATCATCCCTTTGACCTATTGATGCATCTGGGGGAGGAACGTCGGTATAATCCTTGAGGGCAGCACTGATAATTGGAATTGGATGCGGCTCAGCTCTCGTCTCTGCCATTTGGGCCCACCTCTTGTTCCAACGTCCACAGTTGAGCTTCCTAACGTTGGATCTGCAATATCCTTTGGTACAGATGACTCTGGTACATCAACGGCTCCACCTTGGCAGGGTGCACCATTTGCATCATATATGAATCCATGTGGGTCTCAAGTTTCCCCCAGCGTTTGATTGTGCTTGTTTGGGTAATTAATCATAAGGGCACCCAATTTTTCTATATAAATGTCGGCGTTGTACTAACGAACAATCAAGCCATGGTCATCGTAGTACGTATGAAGTAGGTCTTATTTTTCTTTCAAACTCTGATTATCGCATTGAATCAGGAAATCCAAGTAGTACGCTACGCCAGTCCTGCCCAAAATGCCCATTTTTTGCTCCGTGCAATATCTATCAAAAATCTAAGTTTTTGTACAGACCAGACAGCTCATCTCAAGCTCCAACGCAGATTAATTTAAAAAAGAAATGACTTTATTTTCTTTTTTTAAAAAAAAGATGAAAGGAAAAAAAACATGGTTATCAAAAACACATATACTTAATAACACTGACCTTCTCCAGATTCTGGACCCTTGAGTTGAGCTGAGTGATTTTGTTACTTATGCGAGATTACTTCGCTGCCTGGTGAGGACGGAGTTTCTCAACATCTTCACGAGCATTTTCCGAATTTGCCAAAGTTTCAGTTTAAAGCTTATCTATGCCTGAGATCGTAAGCTGGACTAACCTAGAATCTGATTGTAAGATTTCTACCTCATTTTCAAGCGTTGCTTTTGACAATTGGAGACTTTCTAACAAATACTTGTTGTCATTGCAAGAATCACGAAGATTCTACACAATAACTTTGTGAGCTTCCTTTATCTTTTCAACTTCTGACTTAAACTTTTCATGCTCTGCAACAAGTTTGTCATATTTCCTTTGCCAGTCACCGTCAGATACCAACTTTGCTTCCAACTCATGGCATTTACTTTGCAATTAAGAATAGAGAGTCTGGGTCACTCCAAAAGCTTGTATTGATTCTTCAGCTCGCTTCAGTTTGTCCCGCATCTCGAATAAAGTCATCCTACTATTGATGCGGTCTAGCATGGTCCTCAGAGCCAATCTGTGCAGTGCAATATCCATTTCATAACAATCACGCAAAATAGACAGGTCACCCTCAACATGCGACATGTGCAACTCTTTATAAAATTTGGCCTGAACAATTAATAAAATTAGTATACTAAGTAGATCGTGACAGATTGCTCAATTCATCTAATCAATAATGAGCAATGAAAAATGAACAAGGCTTTACCATAGTAAGGTGCGCTTCTAGTTGTTTAGTGACAAAAGAGGGAGATAGCGAAGTCCCTATGATACACGCATCAGGTACTTATCATATTATTGTTGTTCCACTTGGTTGTCATAGCCAGCAAGGAGGAAAGTAGCATGGATATCAATAGTGTGAAGGAAACAAAGCCTTGGCATGTAACCCTTAGCTGGACTCTTGAACAAACGCCAAATGGGAGTAGAATCATCCTTGTGGTCATGAATGATTTTGAGAAAACGGAGCTGGGATTCACACTACTTGGACCATGCAACGTTTGAAGGCCATAGAATTTGTGGAAAAAAATAAAGGTATAAAGAAAAGTGACAACAAAGCATGCATGTAACGAACAATAAAAAGGAATAACAACTAACCTTTCTGGGAAACCCGCGACAAAGAGAAGATGTCGCTAGGCACATATAGGGGGTACCAATCTCCCCCAACCACGAAAGGCAATTCATCCCAATGTTTGTTAGTCATGGAACGATCTTTGAACATAAAGTGTTTCCTCCTAGGAGTAAGGTATTAAGTGATGAATGAGCGATCATCCTGAGTACGATTATGCAGAGTGTGAGAGAAGCAGGAGAAAATGTCCTGAACAGAGATGGAGGTTTTATAAAGGGGACCGATCATAGCAGCACCACATACCAATTGAATGGTGTTGGGGAGGAATCAGGAATTGGACAAATTCTAGAAGTTTAGGCTCGATAACAATTTCTTCGGGGGCGCAAGTTTCTTCGAAGCACCATTTCTTGAGCTCATCCTCAGTTAAATGACATACAATAATATTAGAAGGGAGGGTGCACTTGCGTTCTAATTCGACGCATACTTCATCATATTTTTCTTTAAGGGTTTTGGGGCTCTTAGTAGGATTAATGGCTGGAGATGGAGGCAATTTTTCAATTGATGTTTTGCTAGGGCTTTTCGAAGCCATGATTGAACGACTGGTAGGAGGAAAGGAAGATTTGGAGGAGAAGAAATTTGGGAGCACAAAACCCTTGATTGAATCTGGGAAAGATGAAAGTAAGAGAAGAAAGTGATAGTTAGGATGTAATGATTCGAAAAAAATGAGAAAACCCAAGAAAAAGGAAAGAAGATCAAAAGATGTGGTAGTTGTAAGAAAGAAAAAAATGTCCCGCAGGATTGACTCAAAATTTGAATGATGGGACTGACAATAAATGCTTGGAAGAAATTCAAGCATGTGTGTCTGTTGAACCTTGTTTTGGTCAACTGACACGGAGTCAAAAAGCTTGATGTGGAGAGATCTCACATCAATAATAGCTTAAGTGGACGTAGGTCAATACCAGTTCTTGGGGCCGAACCACTATAATTTCTTGCGTCCTTTACTGTTTTTGCCATTATATTCATTCCAACACATCTATCCACATCAAGCTTTTTGACTCCGTGTCAGTTGACCAAAACAAGGGTCAGCATTCTGGTGCTTTCATTGAGAGCTTGATACGAAATCGTTGAAATAGTAATGGCGAAAACAACAAAGAAAACTGGGCAGGCGGCTGGCGCTGCACCATCTCAACCGCCTCCTCCTCCAAACATGGCTAAAAATGAGCCACATTTGGAGTTTGACGAGGAAGAACTGGATTCAGAGACGCTGAGAAATACCCTGTGGGTATTGCATGATGAACTGGCCATTCTGAGGGCTACCCAAGAAAGCGCTGCGGAGATTATGGCGCAGCATCAACAAGAGATAGAGCTGACAGCGCCAGGAGCTGAGTGAAAGACAGGCAGAGATGGACCGTCGTCAGAGGGAAGCCATGGCAGCCCTCGAAGCAGCCCTGCAGTTGGCTAGGAATCAGGCTGCACCTGCCTCACAGCCTGATCAACCCGCAAATGGACCACCCCAAGGGGGTCCCAATCCTAGCCCGCCGATCCAGCCGTCAAGCCCCCAAAGGCCCGAGCAGCCGCCAATGCCTCAGGAGGATGTCCCACCAAGGGATCCTGAAGCGCAGCCTCCATCCCAAGCTGGTTGAGGCAATCCCCTGCAGCCAAGGCAGAATAGGGCCGGGCAGCAGCCCCGTAGTCCTAGACGCCATAGAGGTGAAGAGTCGAACCCACCGAGCAGGGGGCAGCGTCCTTCTAGCAACAAAAGGAACTTAGAGATAAGCTCTGCGCTCCGAGGCCCCCATGGCATGATAATGCACGGAGACCTACTGACCAACGCAAGCCACCCTCTAACGCTCGAGACTTTCCAGCCCGAGGGGGCAACCGAGGGGACAGTCGATCCCACCATAGCCAATCGAGGTTCAGAGATGGTCATAGGTACAATGAGGCCGACTCAGGCAGAGGAAATGCCGGTCGGAGAAATGAAGAAAGAGGCGGAGGAAGAAGCCAACCACCTAGGGAGGACCAACCCAAGAGACGTAACGCTGGGGGGCAGCCCAGACAAAATAACATCTTTAACCGGCTCGGAGCAAGCGAGCAGCGGCGAAGAAACGAAGACTTAAGAGATGTACTCAACGACCTCCGGGAATGACATGATGAGTACATTCCCCTAGCACCAGAGGCCCCAGAGATTCCTGACGCCGTGCAAGCCCAGATAGATGCCTTGAACTAGGCAGTACAACAGCTGGTCGGGGGAAGAACGTCTCATATCGAGTAAGATAGGAGAAGGGGCACTCCTTTCGTTCAAAGGACAGCTGTGGCAGAAACTCCCAGCAAGTTTAAGATGCCCACACTTCCGAACTTTGACGGGTATGGTGACCCGGTATCTCATGTCAACAAGTTCGAGAAACAGATGGACATTCAAAAAGTGTCCGAAGACGCTCAGTGCAGGATCTTTCCTGCAACACTTTCTGATGCTGCGCAGAAGTAGTTTTTTAAATTCCCTCCTGCGAGTATTGTTTCTTGGGAGATGTTCTTAAAGGAATTTTACGGAAAATTCTATGCGGGTCGTGTGCACCCAACTGAGGCAAACCAGCTGGTAGAGATACGTCAGTAAGAAGGAGAGCCACTGAAGGATTACGTCTAGCGCTTCATGCGAGCAGCGGCTGGAGCCAAAACAGTGGGAGATGAGGGCAAGATGATGGCCCTAACTGCGGGAGTTAGGCGTCGCACGCCTTTGTGGAATAGCCTCAGAAAGCATGGAGTTAAGACTACTAAAGAATTTTTGGATTGAGCTGATCGGTACATCAAGCTCGAGGATGCCATAGCCAGCGAAGGAAAGCCCCCAGGCAAGGATAAGGGGACTGCCGAGCCTTCCAAAGCCGCCAATGGGTCAAAACCCAACGACAAAGGCAACGGGAACAGCAATGGCAATGGCAAGAATGGGGGGAAGCGGCCGCATAATGAGCCTTCCACCTCTGAAAATAAACTTGCTAAGGGCAATCGTTATGAGCTGCGGTTCACTAACTACACTGCCCTTGTCGAGTCTCGGGGAGCAGTGTATCGGGCCACGCGTTCTAGTGTGCCTTACAAAAAACCCACTCCCATTCGGAAGGATATTTCGAAGAGAGATACAACCAAGTTCTGTCGTTATCATAACGACTATGGACACAATACAAATGAATGCAACTAGCTAAAGGATGAAATCGAGTTCCTTATCAGACAAGGACACTTGAGGAGATACGTACGAGCCTCGGGAACTTCCCAACGAGAGGCTCCAGGTGGCAACGAGCAGGAGCCCGCACGCCAACACTCGCCACCTTTGCAGACTGACCCCGTAGCTGGCACTTTACTCACCATCTATGGAGGCTCGCACCTCGCGGGAAGCAGCGGAAAGGCGAGGGAACGATATGCTCGGACCCTACGCCATGACCAGGACATCGAGATGATGACTATGGAGGACAGGGCATATAAAAAGGCTCCATCAGAGGATGGTGAAATAACCTTCTCTGATAGCGACGCCCAGCATGTTCGGTTCCCACATTCCGATCCGCTGGTCGTGGATGTTCAAATCGCCAACATGATGGTGAAGAGAGTACTATTTGATACAGGAAGTTCAGTAAACATCCTATACAAATCTTCGCTGGAACGCATGAAGTTGTCCGTTAAGGACTTAGAGCCCTGCAACCAAACAATTTATGGCTTCTCTAGTGAGGGACTCGCTCCAACGGGGTCAATCAGACTTCCGGTAACAGCAGGTACAGCACCTGCTACCAGGACATTACTCGCTACTTTCATAGTAGACGATTGTCTTTCGACGTACAATGCTATAATCGGAAGGCCCATACTGGTTGATCTTCGGGCCGTCACCTCAGTATGGCACCTGGCCATGAAATTCCCAACAGACGCAGGGGTAGGACGCGTGTTGGGGAATCAAAGAGAAGCAAGGGAGTGCTACAATGCCTCGATCATGAAGGAAAAGAAAGGAACATTGAAGAGCACTCCCCCAGAGAGGTTGCAGATGGCCATTGATACACAAGCCCAATCCGGTGATGGAGTCACCAAATAGGGTGTTGCCCAAAGTGAGGATAGAGATTTAGATCCTCACTTTGGGGATTTTGAGGAAGATATTGGACCCGTCGAGGACCTTGAAGAGGTCCAACTTGACGAAAAAGACCCGACCAGAGTTGTAAAGGTCGAGAAAAATTTAGAAGCAACAACGAAGCACGCACTGGTGAAATTTTTGAGAAAGAACCAGGAAGTTTTTGCCTGGTCACATAAAGACATGGCTGGGATAGATCTTGCAGTTATCAGCCATGTCCTGAACGTTGAAAAGAGTTATCCACCTGTGCACAGAAAAGAAGGCTGCTCGATAAGGATAGATCGAAAGCCTTAAAAGAGGAAGTTGAAAGATTAAAGGAGAATGGGTTCATCAGGGTGGCGTTTTATCCATCATGGGTCTCTAATCCAGTACTGGTTCCCAAGCCTAATGGAAAATGGCGAACCTGTGTGGATTTCACAGACCTTAATAAAGTCTGCCCGAAAGATTGCTTCCCACTCCCAAGGATTGACCAGCTGGTCGATGCAACTGCAGGACATGAGATCCTCTCTTTCATGGATGCATACTCGGGATACAATCAGATCAGTATGCATCCCCCTGACGAGGATCACACTAGCTTTCAGACCAATACAGGGCTATACTGTTATAAAGTAATGCCCTTCCGGCTGAAAAACGCTGGTGCGACTTACCAGTGATTGGTTAACCACATGTTTAAGGAGTTGATCGGAGTAAACATGGAGGTGTACGTGGACGACATGTTGGTAAAGTCAAAAAAGGCAGAAGGACATGTGAAGGGTTTACAGGAGTGTTTCAATGTTTTGAAAAAATATCAGATGAAGCTAAATCCTCTCAAATGTTCCTTCGGAGTAGGATCAGGGAAATTTTTGAGGTTCATTGTTAATTCAAGAGGAATCGAGGCCAACCCCGAAAAGATCAAAGCCCTGATAGACATGAAATTTCCATTGAAAATCAAGGATGTGCAAAGTTTAACTGGGAGGATTGCCGCACTCAGTAGATTTATTTCAAAGTCGACGGATAAATGTGTCCCTTTCTTTAATCTGCTTAGAGGCAACAAAAAGTTCGAGTGGACTGAAGGCTGCAAACAGGCTTTCCAAGCCTTAAAAGCGCACATGGCACAACCTCCTGTTTTATCAAAGCCTATGGATGGAGAAACTTTGTTCATTTACCTGGCGATCACTGAATATGCTGCTAGTGCGGTACTAGTACGAGAAGAAGAAGGCGTACAAAAGGTGGTTTATTATGTTAGCAAGAGGTTAATCAGGGCCGAATTGAGGTATCCTCCCATCGAAAGATTAGCCTATTGCTTAATTTTGGCCTCAAGAAAGTTACGTCCTTACCTCCAAGCCCATCCCATCACAGTCTTAACTGACCAGCCCCTTCGGCAAGTTCTACAAAAATCGGAAGCGGCTGGACGCTTGTTAAAATGGGCAGTCGAACTCGGGCAGTTCGATATCACATACTCACCGCGAGTAGCAGTAAAAGGACAAGTCTTGGCTGATCTTATTGCTGAATTAACTAAGCTCCCAGATAACAAGCAGTGCGAAAAACCTAGTGCGCATGAGCCCCGAGTCGAAGCTCCTTCGTGGAAGTTATTCTCGGACGGATCGTCCAACGAATCTCGCGCAAGAGCAGGAGTGATATTGATAATGCCAGAAGGGCATCGATTTCACTGCACTATTAGGTTCGATTTCATCGCATCAAACAATGAGGCCGAATATGAAGCACTACTTGCTGGACTAAGGTTGGCCAAAGGCATGGGTATAAAAGTGCTGGATATTTATAGTGATTTACAGCTGGTAATGAATCAGGTCTTAGGGGAATATCAAGCACGGGGCCTGAAAATGGTGGCCTACCTGAACAAAACCAAAGATCTGTTGGCACGATTTGAGAAGTATACCCTTCAGCAAATACCCCGGGATCATAATTCAAACGCAGATGCCTTAGCCAAACTCACGAGTGCAAAAGACGCTGACACTTTAAATATAGTACCAGTGGAACGACTACGCGAGCCCAGCATACGAGCAGATGAAACCAGTATGGAAATTTGGATAGAAGATACATGGATGGCACCGTACTTGGAGTATCTCACGGATGGTGTACTACCAGCAGATAGAAACAAAGCCAGGACTCTCCAAAGACAGGCTGCTAGGTACATATTGGTCGATGGTATTCTATACCGAAGAGGATACTCCATGTAACTAATCAGATGTATTACACCAGAAAAGGCTAAAGAGCTGATGAAGGAGGTACATGAAGGCTTCTGTGGGGATCACGCTGGGGGGCAGAGCTTGTCGAAAAAGATACTGAGGCAGGGTTATTTCTGGCCGACTATGAACGAAGACTCAATGGAGTTTGTGCGAAAATGCGATAAGTGTCAGAGATTTTCCAAGATCCCACGCGCAGCTCCCAACAAGTTAAAGCAAATGCAAAGTCCATGGCCCTTCGTAGTATGGGGTATCGATTTAATTGGATCTTAGCCAACGGGAAATGGTGGAGTAAAATACGCAGTTGTAGAAGTCGACTACTTCACCAAATGGGCCGAAGCTGAGTCACTCGCTACCATAACGACAAAGAAAGTTCTTGACTTTGTCATCAAGAACATTGTTTGCTGATATGGATTGCCTCGAAAGATTGTCCCAGACAACGGCACCCAGTTTGACAGTGACCTATTCACAGACTTCTGCGAAAGGCATGGAATCGTCAAAAGCTTTTCTTCAGTCGCGCATCCACTAGAAAATGGGCAAGTCAAAGCAGTGAATAAAACACTTAAGGATACTCTAAAGAAAAGGCTCGAAGAAGCTAAAGGAGCATGGCCGGAACAGCTACCCGAAGTGCTCTAGTCGTATTAAACTTCTCATCGGACTGCAACTGGCCATACCCCATTTTCCTTAGCATACGGGTATGAAGGCATGTTACTAGTCGAGTTAGATCCGCCCTCACATCGAAGAATCACATACGACCAAGACCAAAATGGCCAACTGTTGATGGAGTCCCTAGACTCGCTTGAGGAGAAACGAGAAAAAGCCCAACTCCGAGTAGCTGCATACCAGCAAAAAGTCGTCTGGTATTTTAACTCAAAAGTAAAAGAAAGAAAGTTCAATGTCGGAGACCTAGTACTTCGATGAGTTTTCTTAAATACCCGCGACCCAGATGCTGGAGTACTCAGAACAAACTGGGAAGGACCTTACCAGGTTGAAGAAGTCCTTCACCCAGGCACATACAAACTTGCACGCTTAAATGGAGATCTCGTTCCACGCTATTGGAATTGAGAACACCTGCACAAGTATTATAAATAAATAGTCCTTCTTAAAGGACTGGCTTGTATTAATTTTTACTTTTTACAAGTTTTTAAAAAGGGTTAGTCATGTTGTATGACTGATCGCTTATAAGTGTAAGATCTTTTTAAAAGATCACTCGTAAAGACATGTTTAGTCCATTTTAATACGAGAATTATAAGGGACTGTGCGCAGCCAGTCATTCTTGCCAACCTTTGTAATTTTTTTTTACAAGTATTTGTTCATTACGTGTGTTGTTTTGCTGTATTACAAGTGTTGCATTTTTTACCGAGCAGTAATGTTCGTACAGGTCATGGTCAAAGAAAGTGACCAAGGACCTAAAGCTCCTCAGTCACTTGGGGGGCATATAAGGTACATCGATAGCAAAGCATACCAAGAGGTGTGTAAACACATGAACAAATTAAGTGAAAGCATGCTACGGTACTTAGAGTATTTTTCAAATTTTATATTTTGTTAAATCAAGCCAAAGTACTATGCTAAGTTCGGTCATGCGAACAGATGTTATAATAAAGTAGAAATATTATAATATCAAAGGAATTCTTTTACACCGTAAGCAGTACTGCTTGGATGTAATTGTTCAAATGTAAAAGTAAAATAAGCTGCTTATGCAGCAAAACCAAAGAAAAATCATAGTCTTTACATCACGACCCGTAGGTCGTGTAATTAAAGAAAAGTAAAAGAAAAAAAATCTAAGGAGCTTGAGGAGCAGGAGGATCTGTTGGAGCATTTTGATCGACCACGTCCCTTCCAGCTTCTCCTCCCTCCACTTTGGTGGCTGGCTGAATGCTTGGGAAAGCAGGGACCCTAGCTCTCTCTTCCGCAGCTAACCAAGCAGTGCAGCGGGCTAGCTCGACCTACCTAGCATCTTCTGGGAGGTAACTGAAATCGGCACTTTGGTTGTGTTTCCAAAAATTGTAGAAACACCAAAGTGTCGCGTTCTTATACCTCTCTAGATCCTTGGCATTGGTGAGCTTCAGCTGTTCTACCTGGCTTTTAAGAACAGCGATGGTCGCGTCCTTAGCGAGATGCTCCTCCCTAAGTTTCTTGACTTCATGCCATTGGATTCGGCTGGACTCCAGGTAGTCATCCCTCTGCTTCCTGAGAGTTTCCTGAGAAGCTTGCTTCTCTGCCAGTTCTGCCACCAAGGCATCCTTCTGCTGGGTAACCACCTCCAATTCCCCAGCATGCCTAGCCTCTGCGGCCTGAAGCTCCTCGATGACCTTCGCCCGAGACTGCTCGATGCAAGCGCTAGCGCGAGTACGAGCTGCAGTCATTGTCAGCATGGCCTGCAGTTAAAGAGTAAGAGTTAGGCTATATTCAAGAAGGAAAGATAAGAGCCAAGATCGCAAAAAGAAAAAGAGTACTTACACTGGCCACTTCGTTAAGAGCCCTGTTGAGGATCTGATCGACCCCTATGTTCTCAGCCTTAGCCATTGCCTCCCTGCAACGATCATGCTTCAGGATATGAGCAAGGCGATCTTTAGCTGATCGCAGGGAACGACTCGAGAGTTTGGCCCCAGGGATTTCGGCTTGCTAGGCCTGTTCTATTTTAGCCGCAAGCGAAGGGTTCGTGGCGGCAGGCAGGACCTCCTTCTCAGCAGGAGCAGGTGGTTGAGCAGAAGGTTGGCCAAAGGGCCCATCCTTGGAAGGATCAGCTGCTCGACCCTTCTTGGTCGAGGGTGCTTGGCTAGATTCGCTGTCGTGTCTCCTGGCCGATTTCTTCCGTCGAACCAGGGGAACCTCCTCCTCCTCCTCCTGAGTCTGGTATAGGTCGAAAACATTGGGGGAGGCCATTTCTGCAGAAGAAGATAATCATTGCAGATAGTAAGACAAAAATAGATGACAAATTATAGTACATCAAAGAAGAAGTAAGGAAAAATCACAAAGTCCAATACCCGAGCTACTACTACTTGTCGCTACACTACTGACTCTACTAGTCATACACACACTCTCTGGCATGAAAAAGTCTGGCCCTAGATTTGGAGTATACGTAAAATTGCCATCCCCGTCAAATAAGTGACAGGGAATTGGCAAGCTATTTAAAAGTGAAATAATAGTACGGTTTTCGTCTGAAGACTCATCCAATTCTACGACAACTTCTGTTGCCTTTTGTTTCCCCTTCCCTTGGGGGGCAGAAGGTCTTTCTGCTTGGGGGGCACTAGTTGGTTCCCTGATCGTAACCCCAGTCGGTCTCCTTTGAGGAGGAGACGCTGGGGGTTGCTGCTCGGGATGCCCCTCGGCAGTGGTGTCTGCCACCACGGGTTCCCTCGTTTCTTGACGAGGAGTCAGGAGGCCAGACAGCCTCAGGTTTTCATTAGTGACCAGAGACTTAACGCTTTTTTCAGCGTCAACCATCCAGGCCAATGTGTTGGACCTCAACACCATGTCTGGTGTTGGGTTGGGACGTAGCCATGGTCCTGAAAGGCACAAGATACTTTAGAGAAGTACAAAAAAAATTTTGCTAAAAAAAAGTAGCGACCAGTGAAAAAGGACATGTACCTCCTCGAGCGAAGGCCAAGTTGTTTGTAGTCATGTCTGGCGTAAGGAAATACTCCTGATTGTATTTCCCCATGTTGGAGATATGGGTAGTGTCGCTCAGGAACGTGCGGGTTGTTTCCTGGTGACAAAAGTGAAAAAAGCACGTCCCGTACTGTTGATGGTTGGACTTAAGGTCAAAAAGGAAGTTGACCTCGTGGGGAGTAGGCTCTGGCCATTTTTTGAGTTTGTAAAGGATATAGAGTGCAGCAAGCATTATATATCCATTTGGAGTAATTTGAAAGGGGGCAACACCGAAGTAGTTTGCCACCCCCTGATAGAACGGATGTAGAGGAAGGGTAGCCCCCTCCTCTATGTGGTACCTCGACCAGGCGTTGTAGACGCCCCCAGGAAAATTTCCCCTCTGGTCAGCAGCATGGATCTTGAGATTGACCCCAATGAGAGGATACTTCCTAAGGTAATTGGCAAGCATCCGGGGAGTCATCTGGCTGGTGGGAGAAAGATACCACTCGACATCAGGGAGGTTTGAATGCCGAGGGCAAGCCCTGACCTGAATGCGAGGGTCCAGGGCAATGTTTTCTCGACCACTGGTCGAGGGAACCCTAGCCTGCGAATCAGGTTGGGCAGGAGGATTTGGATTGTTTTCAGGGTTTGGTTTCTTTTTGCCTGGAGACTTAGAGCAGGGCATTTTAGGTGGTGATGGTTGAGGTCTAGAGGAAGCAGGTCTTGAGAATGGGATCTCGTGAACACGCTGAGCCGGCTGTTCATCGCCTTCGAGCAGTTGTGCAAGAAGATCGTCATCGATTGGTCGCTCACCTCCCCACAAATCTGGCATTAAAATCTGCGAACAGAGAAATGGGGAGGTGAGGATGGAGAATCTAGAAAGTTTGTTAGAATAACGCTGGTCGTGTATAAAAGTCAAACTTTTATACAACAACATTCTAACAAAAAACTAATTTTTTCACACGAACATTTTGAAAAGCAGATCAAAAAAGTGAAAGTAAAAAGTTTTTGAAAAAGCTTTTTCAACTCCTTTAAGGGCGGGAAAAACTCAGTTTTTCAACTAGCATAAAAATCGAATTTTTACTTCGGTTTTACGTCCTAAATTTATGATCTCGGCTATCAAACTAACTCAAATGGCAAAGAAACATCATCCTATCTACTATCACCCGATAAAACCCCTACTTTCATGCATCTCAACCCAGAAACACAGACAACACCAGAACTTAACAATTAACCCACATAGGCATGCACGGCAAAAATAAAAGAGCATAAAGGTTCTGAAACTTACCAAAGCAAAGATCATGGAGGTTTGAAAGAGCTTCAAGCGAAGATGAACAGACGGCTGGTTCTTGAAACGCTGAAAGATGGTCTTCAAAGAGAATGAAGGTTCTGATTTTAGGGTTTCTTGAAGGAGAATTAACTTGCGTAAAAAGGAAAAGAAGACTATGAGAAAGCTATATATATTTTTTGTCTGTGGCATGAAAGAGGAAGTAATCATCAATTTTCTCTTTTCCAAGCATGGGGAAGGGTGATAGCCGTCAATAGGTTACTTGGGAATCGAAAAGCCGTGATTGGACAGGGGTAGGTTACTTTTCCCAAGGATGCACGAACTCCTCTGACAGATCTGGTGGGGTAATCGAAGGGTCGTTTCCTTAAAGTTTATTTATTGTTGGTCGTAATAAATAAACTTGGGGGGCAAATGTTATCCAAAAAACAAGCACGGATGACGTGGCAGATGATTTTGAACACGTGGCTGACACCTGGCGGAGTTCTGTTAGAGTATCGACCAGTAAGACATTACAAGCGCGACAGTTGAATTTTCTCATGACTAGCATGGTCATACATTCCGCATATTTCAAGATGATCTTGTGAAGATCATAATCAATTTCGAGATTGTCTCAAATGATTCCTGATTATCCGATTAATTAGGAGAGAATATCTGTAACAAATTCATGTAATCCTCCTTGAGCCTATAAATAGAGAAAGATAGCTCAAGGAAGGGACTTTTGGCTTTTGCTTAATTAAAATTACATACTTACGAGAGAATTAGAGCTATTGTATTACGATTGTACTGTTTATCTCTCTTAGGTTTGTGAAACTCGAAGAACCCTAGTTCTTTGATCACCCCTTTGAGATCTCATATTAATAATAGCTTAAGTGGACGTAGGTCATTACCAGTTCTTAGGGCTGAACCACTATAATTTCTTGCGTCCTTTACTGTGTTTTTCCATTATATTCATTCCAACACATCTATCCACATCAAGCTTTTTGACTCCGTGTCAGTTGACCAAAACAAGGGTCAACAGTGTCGTTTGGGGCAAAGTATTGAACAAAAACAGATCAAACAAAATGAAAATTGCCTTTATCCAATATTAGGTAACGCAAATGGAAAAAGGCAAGGGGAAATTGTAGGGGAATGATTTTTCCCAATAAACAAGGAGATATAAATCATGGAAAATGTGTTGTTTTATTAAAAGAGGAAGAGCTCGGAATAAGCTCACTACATAATAGAGCTCATTATGGGCACATTGATGGGCAGAGCTCAGAAGTAAACTCATAAAAGAACAGAGCCCAGAATAAACTCATCAAAGAAAAGAGCTGGTAAGAGCTTATTCATGGAGTAGAATCTGACAGAGCTTGTTTTGATTGATGAGCTCTGAGCTCGATATGATTGAATAGATTAATGAGCTTAGAGCTCAATGTGATTGCACAAACTGGTGAGCTATGAGCTCAATATGATTGAATAGATTGATGAGCTCCGAGGTCAATATAATTGCACAATTGATGAGCTCCTAGCACAATATGATTGAATATATTGATGAGCTCTCAACTCAGTATGATTGAAAAATTGGTTAGCTCTGAGCTCAATATGATAGAATAAGATTGATGAGCTCTAAGCTCAATATGATTGAATAGATTGATGAGCTCTGAGCTCAATGTGATTGCACATGTCGATGAGCTCTTAGCTCATTGTGATAGAATAGACCAGCGAGCATCTGAGCTCATAACGTGAAGAAGAGAAAAGTGGAGGAAGAAAATTAGTAAATCAAGACACGTGGACCAATCCTAATAAGCTTCTTTAACTTTTTCTTTGTTATTTTTTCTATAAATAGAAGAAGAACGACTGAATTTTGCGACATGGAACTTGAGTAAAGTAGAAGTTTGAATAGATTGAGGATTGAGAGGGAAACATTGTGCTAACTTAAGCATAGGGGTATGTTTTGCAGGTACACCCCTAATGTTCTCTCTACTCATTCCATTGAAGAACACATTTATGCCATATTGGCCTTGTCAATGGAATGTGTAAGTTATTGGTATCATAAACAATGGAACAATCTCATATTCCTAAACGCGTGACCCAAATACTCACATATACAAAAATAGTACGAAACAATTATCATATTTTTGTAATATCTATATCTATATCTATCTATATATTTATGTAAAGGAAAGTCACAAGGAGATGATATGACACTCTAAAATTGCTCTAAATCACTCATTATTTTTTCTCTTTTTTCCACATTTATTTATTCTTCTTTAAAAAATTTATGACAAAAAGAAAAAATATCTATCTAATATTTTTAAAATAATAATAATAATAACAAAAACAATAATAATAATAATAATAATATGGATATTTGCAGCAAAACCCCCTTTTCTTTTTGAGTTGACTCACAAATAACTCCAATAAAAAATTTTGACGGCAGTACCCCTTACTATTACATTTTTCTTGCAGCCATCCACTTTGGACCGTTAAGTGGCAACGAGTAAAGACCAGAGTCTTTGTGGCATAGATTCATTTGTCCACGTGGTTGCTAACATGGACTTACTTAATGACATGGATTTTTTTTCTTTATAATTATACCAAAAAATTAATAATATAAATTAGAAACAACATATTAACAAATTCAAGAACAATAACCCAGGAAAAAGAAAAACAAATCTAGATGAACAAATTTCTATCTCAAACTTAATCCAAATAAACATTTCATACTAGTCTTTCCTTAATTTTTTCATGTATCATACACAAGTAGATGACTTTCAATGTATACCATGCATATTTCCTCACACGCATGAATATTAAACTATGTTAACACTGCAAGATATCTCAAAAAGTATTTTCAAGAAAGTTTTGTGCACCTAACAAATGTAGAGAGAACTCACCGATTGGGACCTACAAATTAAAGAAGAAATATAAGCGTCAAAGTGATGTTCCTGGTATACGTATATTTATTTATGGTTGATTTATAGATTTTGATATTTTTCTCTCATTTTATATTTTTTTTAAGCTTGTGACAAAACGATATTACTAGTAGTATTGTTTGGATTTGTGATTTGTTTTCATTATAGTAAATAAATATTTTCTAGATTGTAATTTAGCGGACATTCCAGCAGCGAAAAAAGATGCGATACGGAGATTGATGTGAAGGACGCAAAATCCTTTTTAGTAACAAGGAACATATTATGAATTAAAAAGAATATTATTATGACAATTGATGTTAATACTGTTTGTTATCTTAATTTTTTCACTTCTCTTTCCTTTGAAATGTCATTATACATTTTATTTATTTATTGAAAGGAGAGAGAAACAAATAATTGATTAATTAGATACTTTTAATATAATTTTTCAGGTACACCCCTAATGTTCTCTCTACTCATTCCATTGAAGAACACATTTATGCCATATTGGCCTTGTCAATGGAATGTGTAAGTTATTGGTATCATAAACAATGGAACAATCTCATATTCCTAAACGCGTGACCCAAATACTCACATATACAAAAATAGTACGAAACAATTATCATATTTTTGTAATATATATCTATCTATATATTTATGTAAAGGAAAGTCACAAGGAGATGATATGACACTTTAAAATTGCTCTAAATCACTCATTATTTTTTCTCTTTTTTCCACATTTATTTATTCTTCTTTAAAAAATTTATGAAAAAAAGCAAAAATATCTATCTAATATTTTTAAAATAATAATAATAATAACAAAAACAATAATAATAATAATAATAATAATAATAATAATATGGATATTTGCAGCAAAACCCCCTTTTCTTTTTGAGTTGACTCACAAATAACTCCAATAAAAAATTTTGACGGCAGTACCCCTTACTATTACATTTTTCTTGTAGCCATCCACTTTGGACCGTTAAGTGGCAACGAGTAAAGACCAGAGTCTTTGTGGCATAGATTCATTTGTCCACGTGGTTGCTAACATGGACTTACTTAATGACATGGATTTTTTTTCTTTATAATTATACCAAAAAATTAATAATATAAATTAGAAACAACATATTAACAAATTCAAGAACAATAACCCAGGAAAAAGAAAAACAAATCTAGATGAACAAATTTCTATCTCAAACTTAATCCAAATAAACATTTCATACTAGTCTTTCCTTAATTTTTTCATGTATCATACACAAGTAGATGACTTTCAATGTATACCATGCATATTTCCTCACACGCATGAATATTAAACTATGTTAACACTGCAAGATATCTCAAAAAGTATTTTCAAGAAAGTTTTGTGCACCTAACAAATGTAGAGAGAACTCACCGATTGGGACCTACAAATTAAAGAAGAAATATAAGCGTCAAAGTGATGTTCCTGGTATACGTATATTTATTTATGGTTGATTTATAGATTTTGATATTTTTCTCTCATTTTATATTTTTTTTAAGCTTGTGACAAAACGATATTACTAGTAGTATTGTTTGGATTTGTGATTTGTTTTCATTATAGTAAATAAATATTTTCTAGATTGTAATTTAGCGGACATTCCAGCAGCGAAAAAAGATGCGATACGGAGATTGATGTGAAGGACGCAAAATCTTTTTTAGTAACAAGAAACATATTATGAATTAAAAAGAATATTATTATGACAATTGATGTTAATACTGTTTGTTAGCTTAATTTTTTCACTTCTCTTTCCTTTGAAATGTCATTATACATTTTATTTATTTATTGAAAGGAGAGAGAAACAAATAATTGATTAATTAGATACTTTTAATATAATTTTACTATTAAAGTAAAACATTAAAAAAATGGATGAATCACAAAAGGAATAAATTTCTCACTCACATTATACAAATTATAAAATTAATCAAACAAACATAAAATTACCTTATATATATTTAAAATTATTATAAAAAATATTGCGCGAACCGTGCTTATATTTTCTAATTTGTGTATCTATATATTTATATCAAGGAGATGATGTAGCACTCTAAAATTACTCTAAATCACTCTATCTATTTTCTCATTTTTTTTCTTCAATTTTTTCTTAAAAAAATATATAATAATAATAATTAACTCTATTTACATATAAATATATATTTTAATGACTTAAAAATTAAGATACAACACAATTAGGGGAAATATATTTTTATTATACTTTTTTTAAAAGGCTATTTAGGATTTTTATCCCTCGAACTATTACCACTACCGTATCATACCCCCTAATTTTTTCAAGCCGTTAAAAATTCCCCCCGAAATATTCACAGTAATGTAAAGAAGGACTTCCGTTAACTTTTAACACATGTGGCTAACAGAAGGCTGACATGACTCTTTATATGCTGATGTGTCTTGGCCATGTCAGCACCATGTGTGTAATTTTAAAATTAAAAAAATCTATAATCATATTAAAAATTAATAAATTAAACACTAAAAAATAGAATTAATAAATTAAACCATTTTTTATACATTAAAAAAAATAAAAAACATATTTAAAAACAATAAAATTACACATATGGCGCTGACATAGCCAAGACACATCAGCATGTAAAGAGCCATGTCAGCATTCTGTGTTGAAAGTTAACGGAAGTCCTTCTTTACATTACTGTGAATATTTCGGGGGGAATTTTTAACGACCTGAAAAAATTAGGGGGAGCGATACGGTACTGGTAATAGTTCGGGGGGTAAAAATCCTAAATAGCCTTTTTAAAATATATATAATAATAATAATTAACTCTATTTTAAATAAATATATATTTAAATGACTTAAGAATTAAACGACAACACAATTAGGAGAGCCCCAAGAAGATGGTGTAGCACTCTGAAATTGCTTTAAATCACTCTATCTATTTTCTTATTTTTTTATTCAACTTTTCAAAAAAAAATCTATATATATCTATATAAATCAGAGCATCAAGAAGATAATGTGACACTCTAAAATTGCTCTAAATCACTCTATCTATTTTCTTATTTTTTTCTCATTTTTTATTCAACTTTTTCTTAAAAAAATATTTTTATTCTACTTTTTTTTAAGAAAAATATAATAATATTAGTAATTAATTCTATTTATACATAATTACATATTTAAATGACTTAAAAATAAACTACAACACAATTAGGGAAATATATATATAATAATAATAGTACTTAACTTTATCTATATATAAATAAATATATATTTAAATGACTTAAAAATTAAACTACAACACAATTAAGAGAGTCGGAGATAACGTGACACTCTAAAATTATTCTAAATCACTCATCTATCTTCTTATTTTTTCTCATTTTTTTATTCAACTTTTTCTAAAAAAATATATATTTATTCTACTTCTTTTTAAAATATATAATAATAATAGTAATTAACTCTATTTTATTTTAGTATCTAAATATCTATAATAATATTCATATATATATTTAAATAACTTAAAAATTAAACTACAACACAATTATGATTATTAATTAATTTTTTTATCTATCTATTTAAAAATAAAAAATAAAAAAACGCTTTTAAATTTTTAATTATTAATCATTAATTAATGAAAATATTAAAAGATCTATCTAATTTGAATTCCAATTCGACTATATATTTAAAACTATTTTTTTATTTTACTTTATCTATTTTCTAATTTTTTAACATTTAAAAAAATTATAATCTATATATTTATATAAAGGAGAGCTTCAAAAAGATAATAAGCTTGTTTGTGATAACTTTTACTTTTATTTTTTACTATAAGTAGAAGTGAAGCAAAAGTAATAACTTTTTTATAGGATTGTTTGGATAGTATATTTTAAAAGTATTTTTGATATCAAAAGAACTTTTTAACATGTTTGGCATGTACAGTTTAGCAGCTATATTTATAAACAAATACATAATTTATCGTTAAATTATTTTTCACTTTATATTAGATTAGCTATAAATTAATATTCACATTAAATTATGTTAATTATATACACAATAATTTTTTTCTTCCTAAAATTATATTTTTTTCTATAAAAATTATAATTATCTAAAAAAATATATGAAAAATAAAAACAACATTACAAATAAATTCTATATATTCATACAAACTAATACAAATTAATAGAGTTTTAAAAAATATATATATATATATATATCTAACCATAAGCTCTATTGCAATTCTATCACGAACAACTCTCATTTCACTCTCATCCATTCCTAAGTTAATTGGTTCACTATTACTATTTGATAGACTATCTTTATTTTCATCACAAGAAGAAAATTCCAAATCAAGAATTGCCTCTCTCTTTATGAAATTATGTAATGTCATTGAAGCTGTAACAATAGCTACTTGGTCATCAAACTTATAATTAGGCATTTGTTGTAAAATTCCCCCGTCGTGCCTTCCAAACTCAAACATTTCGCTCAATAACATTGCCCAATGATGAACGAGTATAGTTAAATACTTCTCGTTGACCTCTGGGTTGACCACCTTGTTTAAATTGAAGAAGATGATATCATTCTCTTTTGAATATAGTTAAATAACCTTTCATATTTGGATATCTTACATCGACTAAGTAATACTTATCCGCAACACCAATTCCCCAATAATTAAAAATATCATTTAAAGTAAAAATAATAATTATAACTTTATAGGTACAACCTCAAATTGAATATCACATACCATTTGGTGGTTTATGAAATTTTAACTCATCATTGTTTAATGCTTCTAAAAATATACGTGTGTCGTGTACAGTTCCTTCCCAACTAGGGCAAACAAATGTAAATAATATATCGAATCCACATGTAGTCATAATATTTTGAGTTGGATAACCTTTCGTGCCAATAAATGGAATTTATTTATCAACTAGAAGTGATGCATGAACATGTGTTCCATCTATAACTCCAATATAATCCTACCATTAAGAAAATAATATACATAAATAAAATAAAAAATAAATATACCTACTTTTATAATAAAATCTTAAGAAGGCATAAAACAATTACCTTAAAATATGGCCAATATCTAGGATTGCTTCGTATGTATTTTGGAACATCGTCAAAATTTCAGGTGCTCTAATTTCATCCATGGCGAGTATAGTCATTTTTTCCAATACATTGTCAAAGTGTCTACTAACAGTTTCTTCTAAATGTTAGAATTTTTCTTGAATCATTTTGTTTCTTGCGCACCATGACCTAAAGTCATTAAAAACATACCAACAGATTCTTTTAGTTGCAATCCTTTAGTAGAAGTTAATCCATAACTTCTTAATCTATCTCATAATTTACAAAATACATGTTTCTCCATTTGAAACATCTTATGACAACACTGACCATTTCTTTCAAGTACCTCCATAATAAACCTCCAACCTGTATAAGGAGAATGCCTACAAGGTTCTTTGATTACAAAATTCATATAATGATATATTGTTGTTCTTGCATAAATAAGAAGGAGTTCATCAAGTTCTAAATCATCTCTAATAGCTTGTTGTATGTATTCACCATTTATATTATCTGAGTCACTATCCATTTTGTAATTTTAATAATAATAAAATAAGTTTAAATATATTCTCTAATCAGTAGAATGAACGAAATTGTAAATATATATAACTATAATATTTTAAATGCATAAATATATTGTCTACTAAATATCAATAACTAAACACTCCAAAAATTCAAAAAAAATCTACAATACCAAAATATTAACAACAGCACAAAAACTACACTCCAAAAAATACTACAATATTTATATATATAAAAAAATAGCGAATAGTAAAATATTTTGATATTTAGTTCTATATCAAAGTATCAAATTTATTTGTTGAACTCCTTCTCCTTCAACCATTCAATTTGATATTCCAGCTCTTTTAGAGCGACCAAATTTTCTCGACTTGCTTTCTTTGTGAATAATTTGATGCCTAGTTTGAAAAAGGACTCATAGGTTTGCAACCAGGAAGTGTAGCTAAGCTGTTAAGAACTTCTTGAACACTACAACCTGATGGATCAATACGTATATATGAACTCCTATTTTTTAATTGCCTCACAAATCTCATGAAGTTGTTTGGATAATTTTGATGTTGTAGAGTTATTTCTTTTCCTTTTTGAAACGTTTCCTCATCGTTTGAATTAGTTTTTTCTCTTCATGTATACAATTATCTTTATTGTAACAACCAATGTTATTATTTTCTCCTTAATTATGACTATATGATAGTTTTTATTATAGTTTAGTTTGAGTGGTGGAAATTAAAAAGATTGCTTTAAGTTTAAAATTATTTATTTTATGGCATGATCTTGTGACTTACAGAAAATTATAATTTAGATAAATTATAATTATTATAGCTAGTAATTTATGGGATACTTTTAGTGTATAGTTCTAAGTTTTTTTTTACTAGATTAGGATATAGTTTTATTAAAGAATAATGCACACATATTATTTGGTGGTCTAAGAAGTACACATATGGCATTAAATTTAGTCCCAATTATTTAAATATAAATTGTATAGCCCACTTTCCCTAGGGAAATTTGATAAATCATGCTTACATTAGCTTAATATTTAAAATTTGAACCAAAGTTAACCACCATATGATACAAATGCTCATCTTTCATTTAATACCAAAAATACCCTCATACATTTCCTCTCTATTCTCCCTCTTCCTCTCTACCTTTCATTTAATAGCTTAATAATTAAAATTTGAACCAAAGTTAACCACCATTTAGAATGTTGTTTAGATGTTGGATCTGTAGTTTGTTGGTATTTTTTGCTGTTTTTTTAGTGAAAATCGTGTTCTGTGAAAACCTGCGTTTTTTTTGGTTCCTTGAGTTTTTTTCGAAATGCCCGATAGTGTCCGATAGAGGTCCGATTCGGGCACGATAGTTATTGAGTTTCAAGGTTAGGGATAAAGGTCCGATGACAACCCGATGGTTGCCCGATAGTCAAGGTTAGGGATGGTGGTACGACGGTATTACGTTAGTGGGTACGATAGTGTGCAATACTGTAGTTATTTCCATAATGGGTACGATGATGGTACGATATTAGCACGATAGGTGTACGATAGAATTTGTTAAGTAGTTACTATAACATCGTAATTTTAGAATTTGTAGTGGGACGATATAGGTACGATGGTAGTACGATAATAGTTAGTTTCAAATTGTTAACTTACTTTGTCAATGGTACGATGATGGTACGACAGTGGGATGCTAGTGGGTACGATGGTGTATAATACTGTAGTTTTTGCCATAAATGTACGATGATGGTACAACATTAGCACGATAGGGCAATTATCGGGTAACCAAAACTATCGAGCAACCATCGGGTTTCCATCGGACCTTCATCCCTAACCTTGAAACTCAACAACTATCGTGCCCGAATCGGGCCTCTATCGGACACTATCGGGCATTTCGAAAAAAACTCAAGGAACCCAAAAAAAACGCAGATTTTCACAGAACACAATTTTCACCCAAAAAACTACAAAAAATACCAACAAACTACAAATCCAATATCTAAACAGCATTCTAAATAGTGGTTAACTTTGGTTCAAATTTTAATTATTAAGCTATTAAATAAAAGGTAGAGAGAAAGATGGAGAATAGAGAGGAAAGGTATGGGGGTATTTTTGGTATTAAATGAAAGATGAGCATTTGTTTCATATGGTAGTTAACTTTGGTTCAAATTTTAAATATTACGCTAATGTAAGCATGATTTATCAAATTTCCCTTCCCCTTTCCCTATGGTATTATTAGGGGAAGCTTTTGTGATTTAATTTATTAAGTAATAAGAGTTATTTTGAAGAACCAAGTAAGACATAGCATGGTTATAGGCGTGTAGCATAGAAATAGGCTAGATTTTTTGCTCATTTTGAATTTACATGATAGGTGTCACACTAACCTTGAACTAACTAACTAAGTTGGTGATAGTTGAAGCTTTGTGAAAACATTTGAATTTAAAGGTACATAGGTGTAGGCGTGAGCATGAATTTGGATAAACAAGTGAGGAATTTTGACTTCTTTGGTTACATGTGAGTGTGTGTGTCATCAAGAGAATGTTTGTAACACTTTGAATGGGTAATATAGGCTGGCCAAAACTGCCTAATAGACGAATGAGTTTGATTTTGAAAACTAGTTGAACTAGTATGGAGACAATCAAGGGGAAATGTTAAGGTGTAGAGCCTATAAATAGAGTCATTACCATCTCACTTTTTCACACTCATAAAGCTCTCAAGCCTCTCTCATTTTCAAAATTCTATAGTCCCCAAAAGATCTCTTCTTTTTGCCCACAAACACCTCATAGCCGAAATACTAAGACCTTTTAAACCACTTTATAGCCAAAAATATTCCAAGTATTAAAGCTCTTGGTGTTGTGTTGGAGATAGGCATTATAGAATGCTCAAGATTTTGATCATTTGATTCTAGGGTAAAGGTACGATTTTATAAGGTTTCAAATTCTTGGAATTATAGTTTTATTGTAAGGTTCTAAATTTAATTATTTTATGTTATATATAAGGTTTTGGGAGATTCTCTATAACAAAAGAAAACTCTTCTTTTCTTCTCATTTCCACACTCAAGGCACGGAAAATAAGATAGTTTAGATTATGACCTGGTTTGTGATATGTATGACCCTAAAATTTCAGGTACAATAAGAAGATAAATTTGACTGGACCTAAGGTGTTCAGAAATGTATGATGGACCTAAGTTGATGTCCAGTAGGCTCGGTTGGCAAAATTGTATGACGAACTTATGTCTGGGGCTTAATTGTCACCCTTGTATAAGCACTTATCTTTTTCTTATACCTGTCTTGCTATTATGACCTATGTTATGACCTAGAATATATTATGATCTTGTATGATTATTATTAAATAGCATTGTTATGAACATTTGTATGATTTGTGATATGTCTGTTATGATTACTTGTTATATGATATTTTTTTGTATTTTCCTTACTGGGTTTAGAAGTCCACTCCTTATTATGTTAGTGTGCAGACAATTGAGGATAGAAATGTCGGTGGCGAGTGGGACTTGAGAGCTTAGTGATGTTTTCGTGGGGACCATATAGTCGATGAATGATCAACGGGCCTATGATTTTATTTACAAAGCATTTTGTTTTAAAGTTTTTCTTTTTATTCTAATGTTGCTCATTTTATTTTGCTAAAGAATATTATTTTATTTTTGTAAAGACATTGGATCCCTTTGCTTATTCTAATTTTCTTAAATAAAAAAATAATATTTATGTTTATGATCAAACACTGTGTTCTCGATAATATCATGAGAAATTAGGGTGTTACATTTATCCTCTTGATCTTCTTTAGAATTTACACTCATTCCTCCATCGTTTTCAATGTCAACATGAGATGATTCTGTGTATAAAGAAGGCAATGAACCTGAGGTTGGTGCCCAAGCTCTAGTTCCTGTAGCTCCTGTAGCTTGTTGTAACATCTCGAAATAATTTATCTAGCTTGAGTGCATGTTCTAGATCTTTGAGTCTTAATTTTGCAACGTCTGGATGTTTCTGTTTGTATTATTGTAGAGTTAGACGAGAAAAAAATATAAGGTTGTTTTATAAATCATAGTGAAAGAATTACTCTTAATAAATACCCTTTTAAATTTTCTTCCCACAATTCATTTGAACCATCTACAGTTTGTCTTTCCATATCCCAACCAATTCCAGTCTCTCCTCTGAGCAAAGAATCTCAAAGTTGCCACACTTTCTTTATATTATCCCAATGATTCTTTAGCTTTTTGCTATCATAGTTTCAATTTGTTGCATTTCAAAAGTTCACAATAAAGTTTTTCCAACATATTTTGCTCAAAGTTCCTACACATCTATTACCAACTCTCATTTGTTCTACAACTAAATTATCCCAAATCTCATGTGTGTGTGGATCCCATACAACATTTTGTTTTCCTTGTGTTCCCACCCTTTCTATTCTAATTTTCAAAACAATTACCCAAATAAGAATTTAAATATAAATAATATATATACATCATTTTTACAATATTGTGCATAATAATAATAATAAAATCTTTTTGAACTTATAAATTTATTCTAATAATAAAATTTATCAATTCTAGCATATTAAATTTTAACATGAAAAAAAATTATTATTTTAACATAATATATTCATAAAAAGAAACTCAAAAACTAAAACTAATATAACACTTGGAAAGTCAATCGCATCAAGGAAAAACAAAATTATATCTTATATATATATATCTACTATATATATTAAGGGAAATTTGACTTTTTATGCTTAATAGTGTAGTGTAATACAAAATAATGCTAGGCATTTTTAACATTACAAAATAATGCCAAAATTTTTGATAGTACCCAAAATACCCCTGTCACAATTCCCCCCAATCCCAGTTTTGATTCTCCCTCTCTCTCTCAAACTCTCGGTCACAAACTCCCAACCCCCCGACCATTGAACTACCCAAATCTCCCCATCGGTTTCTCAAGCTTTCTCAAGCTTTCTCTCTCTCTCAAGCTTTCTCTCTCAAACTCTCGGTTCGAGTCCCCGTCGCGGCCCCCGTCGAAGTCGCGTTGCCCCCCGTCGAAGCCGCGCTGCCCCCCGTCGAGCCCCCGTCACAGCCCCCGTCGAAACCCCGCGCCTCCGTCTTGCCTCTCGCCGTCTGTCATCCAAAACCCACGGTTCAAGTTTCTCCATACCCAAAACAAAGGTAAGCTTATTGTTTGTGTTTGTGTGTATGTGTATGGATTAGTGTGGAATTGTTTGTGTATGGATTAGTGTGGGATTGTTTGTGTGTATGGATTAATCTGGTTTGTTTTGGGTATGGAATAGTGTGGGTATGTTTTAGTGAAGCCTGGGATTTTTGTGGGTCTGTAAGGTTGCTCGATGGGAGGTTCGATGCATGCTTGATGGGGGTTCGATGCATGCTCGATGGGGGTTCGATAGGTTAAGACATTAAGGGTTCCAAGTTTAGGTTCGATGCTCGATGGGGGTTCGATGCATGCTCGATGGGGGTTCGATGCATGCTCGATGGGGGTTCGATAGGTTAAGCCGTTAAGGGTTCCAAGTTTAGGTTCGATGCTCGATGGGGGGGTTCGATGCATGCTCGATGGGGGTTCGATAGGTTAAGCCGTTAAGGGTTCCAAGTTTAGGTTCGATGCTCGATGGGGGATCGATGCATGCTCGATGGGTTGTGTATTTTTTGGGTTCGATTCATGCTCGATGGGGTTCGATGCATGCTCGATGGGTTTGGTATTTGTTGGGTTCGATGCTTGTCGATGTTGGTTCGATAGGATAGGCCTTAGGGGTTCGATGGGGTAGGCCCATTATGGGTTCCGGGTTTAAAACTAAGAAATTAGATGCATGCTCGATGGGGGTTCGATGCATGCTCGATGGATTGGGTCTTATGTTGGGTTCGATGGTGGTTCGATGCATGCTCTAGGGGTTCGATAGGGGGTTCGATGGGTACTCGGGTTGGGGTTCGATGGGTGTTCGAGATGGGTTCGATGGTTGCATGTATGTTTATTTATGGATTTTTCATGCGACTTTATTTAACTGTATTATTGTTATCTTTATTTTTTGCAGATGCCGAAGTATCTTTTACCCTTGACAGATCACTTTCCTGGACGAGTCACATATAGGGGCAATGGTTACTTTAAAACAATCAAGGACAAGTTTGAGGAGCTCGGGTTGATAGAAAGGGTGAAGGAATCCCCATTCAAACAATTTTTCATGGCTGAGAAATTGGACTTCTCTGCATCTCTCATGCATCAATTAATGTTGCGCAAGATCCAGTGCTTCAAAGAGGATGAGTTGCATTTACATTTGGGATCTAGACCCTGCAGATTTGGTAGAGGCGAGTTTGCTTTGGTTACGGGTTTGAACTTCAGTTCCGGGCCATCTGAGACTGATTTGAAGAAACACTTGACTAGTGACCGCTTAATCAAGGAGTACTTTAATGATGAAGAAACAGTGAAGTTAATGCATTTGGAGGCTGCTTTAAAAAACTGCACTATAGTTGAAGATGCCTACAAGTTGGGCCTATGTTTCTTTGTTGAGGGGGTTTTACTTGCACGAGAGGGCAAGTTAAATGTCTGGATAGATTCGCTGAAGATGGTGGAGGACACTGAGTACTTCTTTACTTACCCATGGGGGAAGGTGTCTTTTAACAAGCTTATGGATTCATGTAAGAAAGACATGCATCATCAGAAAAGGAACTATGAGAAGAAAAAGGAAGTTAAGGGGAAACAGAAAGAAGCAAAATACAGTTTGTATGGTTATGTCCCTGCATTGCAGTATTGGGCATATGAAGCCATCCAGCAGTTTGCACGTGAGTATGGTATTAACCATGGAAACCAGTTTCCGAGGATGCTTAGTTGGTCGAGCAATAAGGAGCGTCCTATTTCGAAGGCCGACCTTGCACCGATGTTCAAGAAGACGAGTGTAAGTTCTGCTATATTATGTCAAAATAGAGTATTCTTTGGTGGTTTCAAACTGACTTAATGCTTTGTATTTGATGCAGTTGATTGTGTTGTCCATGTTGAAGCCCCGGCCTTCGGAGATAGATTATTATAGCGCTCTGACGGAGGGTGATGCTCCCTTGTATCCCGGGTTGGGCCAAGAAGAAGAGGTAGAAACTCCCACTGATTTTGAGAAGGTGGCGGAGATAGCTGCTGAGGTTGCGAAGGCAGCAAATATTTTTGTTGATGGCCCTGATGATGAGGATACCCCAGCCCCCATCGACCCCACACCCTCGGCCCCAGCCTCATCGGTACACCCCAGTCCTGATCAACCTGATTTACGGGAGGTGTTGGAGAGGTTGGAGCGAGTCGAGAGTCGTCAGGATACCATCCTAGAGAACCAGGCGGTCATCATGGATGTTGTCAATAAGATCTTGACATTCGTACAAGATCTTCCAAATGATTCTGATTCTGATTCCGACTCACTTGACCTCCCAGATGATTTTGTCTCACATGACATAGGCACTCCTCCCCCGATAGTACTCACAGCAAATCCTGAGACCCCAGGTGTTGCTATTATAGAACCTGGGGATGTTGCTGGTGTAGAGTTTCAATTGGCCAAGAGGAAAAGACGCAAACCTAAGAAATTTGAAGACTACACCGACCCAACCAGAAAGAAAGCTCGTTTGGATGCGATTGATGACGTGCCATTAGTCCTCGACCCTCTAAAGAAGCCACTTGCTACACAGTACAGAACGGTCGGCAAGTGGTTGCTTGGAGATATTCCGAACAAGACGAAGAGGGATGTCCAATCTGGTGTGTATGGTCCGAGTTGGTTTCTGACGATGAAGACACCACAGTTTTGGATCGATGATGGGGTAAGTAATTTTATTAAATTTATTAATATTTGTTATCTGGTATAAGCAGTGGGTTCAATAAGGGTTTCGATAGGCTGATTAATTACTTTCCAATCAATTTTGCAGCATATTGATGCGGCCATGCATATGCTACGTAGGCGTCGACAGTTCTATCCCGGGGCGTATCGGCAAGATGGTGTTGTGATGAATATTATGTTCTCACAAGTGGTACCGGCTCGTTATGATGCATATCAGACTGCCAAGGAAGCGGATAAGAAAAGGTTTTTGTGGGATTCAGATGTGATATCAATGATTACGGGAATTGACAATCAATTTCTGGCATCGTGGAAGGGAGTAGACACTGTATATTGGTGCCAGAACTACCTTCAAGCGCATTGGTTTGCAGTTGAAGCCTCCATTTCTACTTGGACTCTGAATGTTTATGATTCGGACGTGACCGTGATAAGTGATAAACAACTGCAATCTTTTATGAAGTCATGGTCTACTTTGTTCCCATCGTTGTTATTACAGTCACAACTTTTCAAGGACGACCCTCGGTTGACGATTCCACCTGGAGCTAAAAGATGCAAAGAGTTCAATGTGGACCGCATGCCAGTTGATTCAGTACCCCAAACCAAAGTCAGGTAAACAAAAGTCTAGTTTTTATTCAAGTTTTTTAAATTAAATTCCATGTTGATTTTGTTACTAATGCAATTTATGTTTGGTTACAGTGGAGATTGTGGTGTGTACGCCATCAAGCACATCGAACACTTATTGGGTAGGCTACCACTTGACACGATTTGCGATGACAACATGGAGTTGTTCAGAAACAAATGGACAGTTGACTTATGGTATCAGAATGTTAGACATTGAACATTCTCATGTTATATTTATTTGCTTAAAATGTAGATTTTTAAGAAATTTTTTTGAGTCGAGTATCTTTTTATTAACGACAATTAACAACCAAAATTCATTAACGACAATAAAAAAAGAAAACGAAAAATAACCTTCAACTTCAAGTTTAAATAAAATACAACAAAAAATAAACTCAAAGCCGAGCTTTGCATGAGGATTTGTTGTGGCCACAACCACCACATCTACTACACTTACGCATTGTAACTGGTTTTTCCCCGCCAGATGGCCAACGATTTGTCCTTGGTCTTCCTAGCTTTGGTTTTTTTGGGCGACCAACTTGTTGTTTCTCTATGGGTACACCAACTACCATATTCTTAATGTCATCTGGAAGTATCCAGTCATCCTCGTTCCCAGTTGGGTAAATGGTTTCTTTGTACGAATTCCTCCATGACTCAATGGTGTAAAACGGTGAACACAAGGAGTAAAGGTTCACTCCACGCTCTATAGCTGCTGCAGCTGCATGGGGACAAGGTGTGCCTATGAGCTGGAATACCCCACATGAGCATGATTTCGTCATCAAATTCACCTCAGCATCGCTGTCTGCACCAGTTACATGAAACTCGAATTGACCAAGGGCATAGACATTCATGAACCTTCCTTTGCCAACATTGTTCGATACATCTGCCTCCATCAGGGTGGATAATTTGGTGGTAGTCTTCTCTGTCACACTACGTCGTTCAGAAAACCAAGACTGTAGTGTGAACCGAATGAATTCTAAAAAAATTGTAACTGGAAAGGTTCTTGCATCCTTGGTCTTGTTGTTGAAGCTTTCAGCGTAGTTGCTAGTCATTATATTGTATCGTTTTCCAGGAAAGAAAGGACGAGACCACTTATCGAAACCAATTCCCTCCAAATAGGCAGCTATAGGAGGATCCATTCGCTTAATATTTTCATAATGCTTTAGAAATTCCGTCTTCTTCCATGCATAGGCTGCTGCCCACATCTCACTGTGACAGTGATCAGTCTTGAACTTGGCTTTCACATTCATACTGATGTGATGGTAGCATGCGCCGTGGTAGGCATCAGGAAAGACAACCTCTAGAGCATGAATAATACTCGCATGCCTATCTGACACGAAAGCCAAGTCATCAACGTCCCCAATGGCTTCCTTCAACTTCGTCATGAAATATTTCCACGAGTTGTGGTTCTCACTATCCACCAACCCGAAGGCAATTGGATATAAATGACTATTCGCATCCAAAGCAACGGCACATAGCATGTGGCCACCGTACTTATTCTTCAAGAACGTGCCATCCACACATATCACAGGACGACAAAATCTGAATCCTCTCCTACAAACTCCAAGGGCAAAGAAGCAATATAGGAAACGACCATCTTCAGTGACAAAATCAGTAATTGTACCTGGATTCTTTTGCTGCAACATGTGCAAGTAGGATGGCAACTTGCAATACGAATCCTCATATGTCCCCCTAACATACGTAAGTGCCTTCTCTCTACATCTCCATGCCTTTTCATAACTCATATCAATACCAAAATTTTTCTTCATATCCTCCTTTATGTTGTTTGCCATGTAACTGGTCCCATCAACTACGTATTTGTTCTTTATGAGGTGTCCAACGACCCACGGTGCAGCTTGACGATGACCTTTTTGTCGCACTTCTAGTGAGCATGTGTGTACGCTCTTGTATACCGTGATCTCAAACATGGGGGACATTGGTTGTTTTTTCCCTCTCAATCTCCAACAACAGTCAGGATCTTTGCATGTGATATACCACACGTCAGTACCAGACTTTTTCACCATATACTCAAAGTTATTCTTCATTGCAAATAGAGCAGCTTTGGTTTTTAAATCATTCTTGTCCTCAAAAGTCTTCCCAACATATATTTCTCCCATTGGTCCACCAGATGATGAGGAATGGGTTTTAGCAGATGCCTCAATATCTTCTTTTGTAAACATTGGGGCACTCCATCTGGTGTGATCTTCTCTTGATACAATTGTCTCCCTCCACCCAGTGTTATCTTCTGTCCTAGCAGGTTGATTACTGCTTCGAGCAGGTGCTCGGCGTACTTGAGTTGGGAGAGGTGCCTGTGCAAGAGGCAGTCCTGACTCTTCTTCTACTTGTTGGGCTTGGGAAATGTTTAACTCCTCATTTGAAACATCTGCACTATAATACGAGTCATCCTCGGAACCATCATCATTATCTTCAAAGCAATTACCAACTGGATCATCATTCACATAGGGATCGTACTCATATGCCTCAAGCACACCTGTGGGACCTCCTTGTGGTATATCAAGCTGAATAGTAGCCATCGGATCAGTAACTGGAACAAAAGTGCCCACCTCGCTAAGATGCTTGTAACTGCTACCTACAAGAGATGGATCGATACTAGTCGTGTCTTTTTTGTTCACACTAGGAGAAGGATATGATATGAAATTCTTCTTAAGTGGAGTCACACATAAGACTACCCGTTCATTCAAGCTTATTCCTAAGAATACACGAACTTGGCGATCATTCTTCAATTGAACCGGTGCAAATGGTTGCTCGCCGCATACGTATGGCACCTCGAGTTTCAATTCATACACCTCTCTATCCACCTGAAATGTCTCGTGCAGTATGTCAAGTAGTTGCAAGTAAGTGACATCATTCTCTACTGGTATCACTTCACCTTCAGCATCCTTAAAATACCATTTCCTACCATGCATTTCCCAAACACCGTTGTAAGAAACAAATACGTAAACAGTAGAACCTGAAATAAAAAAACACAAACACAAATGGTATTTTAATGATGTTGAAAAACATGACCATCGAGCTTGCATCGAGTAGCTACCGAGTAACCATCGAGCACAACATGCAACGTAAAAAAATATGTGCAATCGAGCTTGCATCGAGCATCTATCGAGCATGCATGAAAAGTGAGAATGCACATTACCATCGAGTACCCATCGAGTAGGTATCGAGTACCCATCGAGTACAACATGCAACGTAAAAAATGATGTACCATCGAGCTTGCATCGAGCAGGCATCGAGCATTTATCGAGCATGCATGAAAAAGTGAGAATGCACATTACCATCGAGTACCCATCGAGTAGGTATCGAGTACCCATCGAGTACAACATGCAACGTAAAAAATGATGTGCCATCGAGCTTGCATCGAGCAGGCATCGAGCATTTATCGAGCATGCATGAAAAAGTGAGAATGAACATTACCATCGAGTACCCATCGAGTAGGTATCGAGTACCCATCGAGCAGAACATGCAACGCTAAAATTGGTGTGTCATCAAGCCTGCATCGAGCAGGCATCGAGCATCTATCGAGCATGCATGAAAAAGTGAGAATGAACATTACCATCGAGTACCCATCGAGTAGGTATCGAGTACCCATCGAGCAGAACATGCAACGCTAAAATTGGTGTGTCATCGAGCCTGCATCGAGCAGGCATCGAGCACCCATCGAGCACAACACTAACCCAGAAAATTCCCAGAAAACGCAGATCGACAAAAAACCAGAAAAAACCCAAAAAAATGTACAAATATTGCTTAGATCTATACGAAATGCTCAAAAAGTTTAAAGGAAACATCACTAATCCAAGTATTTAAGAAAAAATTGCTTACCCATTAAATTTTTCTCCAAGATTTCTCAACCCTTACTTTAGTCTACAAATGGCTTTCTTAGTGGCGGTCCCAAGCTCTACCGTGGTGCTCTTAGTGGTGGTGTGAGGTGAGGTGAGGTGAGTGAGAGTGAGAGTGAGGAAGAAACAAGAAGAAGGAAGAGATGAGGAAGGAAGAGAGGGGGAGGGAAGAGATGAGATAGTTGTTTTTAGGGGTATTTTGGGTACTAGCAAAAAATTTGGCATTATTTTGTAATGTTAAAAATCCCTAGCATTATTTTGTATTACACCATGCTATTAAGCATAAAAAGTCAAATTTCCCTATATTAATAGATAAGCTACTGCTCATCTTCTTTTTTTGTCCATTATATATACAAATATGGTTCTAGCTAAAAGTGTCTTTTTTTTATTTATTATTTTGCTTTTGTCTTTTATGTTGACTGTTCCACCGCCTCATTTGACAAATGCTCCATCGACTTCTGGTTTATATATTATATATAGTTTGTTTGAAACACAGTTTAACTCTCTTCAAGGGAAAAAAAACAAATTAAGTCTTCATCTTTCCTCAACATCATTCACTTTCTTTATTTTCATATTTATATAACCAAAATCAAGTGCATGTATGTGCTCATTTTAGTAGTATATATGTTTTGTTAAAAAAGAAATAGTATCCAAATTTTCAAAAATAAAAAATTTTAATCTATATTTGATATTTTGTGACTAAAAAAATTATTTCCCATAAAATAAAATTCCACTTCCATTAACATCTTTCTTTTCCTATGCTTTGTGTTGAAAATCTCACTTTTAACATGTTGGACATCTTCAATGGAAAATGTAAATTTTGTGTCAAATTTAACACAAAAAATAAGTTAATGTTATATTTGGCCCAATATTTATAATTATACTCTAATGCATAAGATGCAATTTAATACAAAAAAATCAATTGTTCATTTAATTTTTATTGAGAACGTATACAAATTATTATTTTTTATTATCCAAATTATGTAATCTAAATAGAATCTGTATTCAAGTCTTGCAAATTGAATATTTAATAATGGGATTTGGTAGGAGATATGAAATAAATTGAAAATCCTATAGTTTTCATTTTCTCTATAATCAGAAATTTGAAATTTTGTGATTTTCTATAACAAATTTTTCATTTTTTTTTCCGGCTAAGAAAAAATAAAAGTTGTTATGTATTCCTTCTCTTGTCTTTTTCATCTTTCTCACACCATATCTGTACTATATATATATATAAACAAACCCGTTAGTTATCATTCTTCCTTTGTTGTGTTGTATTGTGATTTTTATTCTGTTATTTCTTTCTTCACACTAATTTACTATATATATAATAGTACTTTTTAATATTTTTACGGCATTTGTGACAGCCCATTGTTTTTGTCATTTAAGTTGCCTAACATAGATATAGAAAGATATATTTTAAATTGCTTAACATATATAGATATATATTTTCATTATTTTTGTCACATATATATATATATATATATAAACAAAAACTTTATAATAAAAAAAATTTATTCACGCGATGTAATAATTAACAAAAATTATCACTTTATTATTTTGTATTTTATTTATATTCTTACTAATATATTTTATATTTTTAATAAGATAAAAAAATATTATTATATTCAGTAAACAATATAAAAATATGGGTTAAACTCAATTTTAATTAGAAAACATTACGCATAGTGATGCGGTAATTTAACTTAGCCAATTACAATTATCATATTTTGAGTGCACATATCATTATTCTAATTCTCTAAGATCATATTAGTTGTAAACAAATAATTTACAACATTTTAACACTATTTACAAATTTTTCAAACAAAAAATATATAATTCCTCAATATTCAAATATTATTGTTTTTCTTATAATTTTAAGCATGGATATTTATACATTTAATAATAGACTCAATTTTTTTTAAATAAACAATTAATTAAGACTACTTTTTTAACAACTAATTAAGATTACTTGTTTTCCAAAAAATCCACCGACTCATTTCACTAATGCTCCAACTTGTCATCTATGTAATATATATATATATATATATATTTGGTTTGAAATATAGTTTAACTCTATTGAAAAAAAACAACAAAAAATATTTGTGAAGTTGTAAATAGTTCAATTAAATATTTAGAAAATTATTAGTTTTATCATCTCACAATATATATATTAATTTATTTAATAAAGAAAAATTGTAAGAAAAGTAGAGTGATTGTGAAAATATATATACGCAAGTGCATGTAATCGATTCAAGTAATATATATGATAAGTGAAGTATCGTTTCCACGAAGACTATCTTCCAAGTACCACTAATTGTTCTTTTAATTTCTATTTTGCAATAAAAATTTAGATGAATTTAATTTTAAAATTATAAAAGAAAACTAAGAACAAGAATCACTAATTAAAAGATTTAAATCACTATTAAAAAGACTTAGGGTATTAATTTCATAAACTTTTCATTCTACTAATTTTATTAATCAATTTTAAATCTCTTTCTTCTTATTCTAATAGCAGGTTAACATAATTCGATTCCTATTCTTTTTCAAGATATAAGATATCAACCTATATGCAGGTTTTCTACATCTCTGTGATAAACTTAAACATATAGAATGTATTAAGCATGGAAATCTAATTACTACACAAGTCATAGATGTACTTTTGTCCAATATGCAAGTTATGTCTATATAATGATAGCATACTCAATTCTCATCTTTCAAATTTTGAATCAAAATGATAAAATCAAGCAAATATTGATCAAGTATTTACTAGCATTAAACACACATTATATAGATTAGAATAGAGAAGAAAAATCAAAAGAATATCATAATTAAATTAGATAGAAATCCAAGTGACTACATTAAACCCTATATAAAATTGTTTAGTTCATATCAGACATGACTAAATCAACAAAATAATAATTCAAGAACATAAGATTCATAAACTTAAAGGGGAAAGGAAAAGAAAAAAAAATCCAGAATTACTAGCCTAAGAACAAAAATTAGTCTCTAAAAATGTAATTAAAAACTGACCTCCTCACTTAATTAAACCCTAAATACGAATTTATAGTAAAAAAAATTACATCACTAGTGTTTTTCATACGCGGGTCGTGACTTGGCCTTCTCTGGGTCACAGTCCGTGTCTATTTTTGAGCCATCTCCCTTCTGTGTAAGTCTTCAGGCGTTGCGACTCAAACATCATCAAGTCGTGGCCCGTGTCCATTTTTCCCATTTGATGAGCCTCTGATTTTCTCTTGAGTCGTGACTTGTAAGTCCAAGTTGCGACACTAATTGCCTCCAGCAATCATGCGTCTCTGACTTCACCTTGAGTTGCGACTTACAAGCCCAAGTCGTAGCTCTAATTCCATTTTTTTTCTCAAATTACTTCTTTCAACTTGTCTCTTCATCCAAAATTGACTTTAAATTGACCTTAGCATCATTTTGATTCAAACAACCACCAAAAGCATCGTTTTTCCACCATTTTCACTTCTTTTTACACTTTTCTTGTGATTCACCGCACCAACCTACAACAAAGACAAACAAAAGCGTATTCTTCCACAAAACACACATAAAAGACTCAAGATTACCACAAAAATACATTCTAAAATGACACTAAAATGAAGTTATCAAACTCCCCCAAACTTATTCTTTGTTAGCCCTCGAAAAAAGGACTCAAACAAACCTAGACTTTAACCACTAGAACAAATTCCACAACATGAATTATACCAACAACAACAATTGTGCCTTAAAATCATGAATGTTAGTCATATAATTCTCAGAAAACTACTCAACAGTTTATTCAATCTAGAATTTTCATCAAAACACTCCATCAACACACTTTAGTCTACTAACATTTTGGATTATAAAATCATGATCATTAAATAAACATATTCGAAATCAATTATGCTCACCAAATGTCTTTCCAATCGATCCATTCAAACCAAATAATTCCATAAGCTCACTTACTTGCAATTCTCCACTAATATAAATCATGATATGCATAAGAATCAATAGGACTTTTATAGGCTTGTAATGATCGCTTAGGTAAAGGTAAATGACAAAGTAATTTTTAAGCTCACTTTACTATAAGCACATGACCAAAACTCACCAACTTTACTTCCATAATAATACAATACCATAATCCCCTTTCTTGTTTTTTTTTTCTTTCTTTTCTTTGTTTTTTTTTTCCTTTAAAGAGATATATAATTTTTTTTTATAATAACTACACTCCTCCAAACTTGATTTTTCTTTATATTCATATTGGGAGTGTATTGAAATATTTTTATTTTTTTCCAATATATATACTCTCTCTAATTTTTTTTCACTTTTCATTTTCTAAACCCACTAAAATAACAATGAAACTCCATTACATATCAATCCCCATAATTTTTCTCAATCATATCCTCATAGTATATTAGGGACGAATATATTACCAAGTTTAAAGTACTAGGCTTAAATGATGGTTTAGAACAAAAAGATACAAAATTAGGTTCAAAAGGGGTAAGCAAAGGATCAACTGATTTAAGGTTTGCAAGAAAAGCTCAAACGATCCAAATGATAGCCTAAATCATATTCTGAAGCATACATGATATATTATTTCGCCTCAAATAACAAGTAAGCAAGATCTAGAATCGTAGAAAATAATTTTCACTTTCCATTCATCATTCCACTAACCAATTTCAGCAAGCATAATCAATATCAAAAACATAAATTTAACATCATTACAAGATATTCAACAAATGTTATCTAAACTAAAATGAACTAAGAGAGTGTTCAATCAAGCACACATATTTTTTTTTTCAGATTTCATTTTCTTTGAACTATAATCATAACATTCATTTCATTCTCATCGACATTTGTTGTAAATCATTATTCATGTGGGAACTAAACACACTAAAACAAAACTCTAAACACTACATAAACTAAACGAATCACATAAAACAAAACTAACAGAAAAAATAAGCTCCCTCCCCCAAACTTAAACTAAACATTGTCCCAATGTTTAAAAATAAGTAAAGAAACAAAACTTACCTGGTGCGAATCACTTCTAAAATGGTGGTGGATCTCGAAAAGGATGCCAAGAAGGTGGATGAGGAAAGTACTAATGGTTTGCCTCAAGACTGATTGAAAAAAACCCTTTTCACGATTTGCACGATTTTTTTACAAAATTTATACTAAAAAAAATAAACATTATAAATCCAAAATAAAATTAAATAAAATTTTCCACTAATTAAAAAAAAATCTAAAAGAAAGTATTGGAATGCCTCCTATAGCGTTGTCGGTAACGTCATTTAGCCGGACGCTTTTCTTCTTTCAAATTAAACTTGGATCAAGTCCTCCCCTCACGTCCTTGTGATTAAAAATTGGTGGAACTTTCCCCCGCTCATATAACAATTGAATCCTTTCATTAAAGAACCTTTTTAACCGATGACACCTCTTTCGCATTCCAGTTTTAACTATAGATCTTTTCTTTGAGACTTCCACCTTATTATCTCCTTGGTTTACTACTTCCACTCTACAACACGTTGGAATTTCTATTGCTACAAAAACATTAAATATCACTTCCTCTTTTTGCACTCCAAGCTTTAACTCACCCTTTTGTACATCAATTGAAGCCCTACGTATCCAAGAATGGCCTTCCAAGTATTATTGGAATATTTTCATATTCCTCCATATCTAGAATAATAAAGTCCGCAGGAAAGATGAATTTACCTACTTTTACCAAAACGTCCTCAATCACTCCGTAAGGATGATTGACTGATTTATCTGCCATCTGTAGAGGTACAGTAGTCCACCTAGCTTCTCCCAAATTCAACCTTCGAAAGATTGATAGAGGCATTAGATTCAGACTGTCTCCTAAATCATATAAAGCCTTTGTTTCTACTGAACCCCCTATAGAACAAAGAATATTGAAACTACCAGGATCTTTAAGCTTTGGAGGTAGTTTCTCTTGAAGTATTGCGCTACACTCCTCAGTAAGTGCCACTGTCTCATAATCCTCTAGCTTCCTTTTCTTCGACAAAATTTCTTTCATAAACTTCACATAACTTGGCATTTGTTCAAGTGCCTCCGCAAACTGGATATTGATGTGTAGTTTGCAAAAGATATCCAAAAATTTAGAAATTTTTTTGTCAAGATTAGCCTTTCGGAACCGTTGAGGATATGGAATCTTTGGTGTTGGCTCTGTGTATTTTGGCTTTTCTTTCTTTGGAAGATCTACAGTAACCTCCTCTTGTATTGGACTAGTAACATGTTGATTCTCTATCTTCTTCCTCTTGTCATCCACTGTAGGTCCATCATACTTAGTCTCACTCCTTAGAGTGATAACTTGACATTGTTCTTTAGGCTTTACCTCTGTGGAACTAGGAAAATTCCCTTGCTGCCTACTAGAAATCTTTTTAGCCAATTAACCTATTTGTGTCTCCAAATTCCTGATAGATGCCCTAGTTTTAGTCATGGATCGGTCCAGTACGTCGGGTTGTACTTCAGGTTGTGTTGGAAGATGTGGTGGTGGAGGAGATGGGCGTGGGTTTGGATCATAATATGGTCTAGAATGTAATCCATAAGTCGATTGATGAGGGGGTTGTTGAGGTGGGTACTGTGGATATTGCAGTTGTAACCCTTGATTATTTTTCCAAGACAGATTAGGGTGATTTTTCCAAGCAGGCCAATATTAATTTGGCGGGGCTACTAGGAAAATTCCCTTGCTGCCTACTAGAAATCAGTGACCCTTGGGGGTCAATACGATACTTTAGCGGGGCTTCCGTCTAGTGAGAAAGGCTACCGCCAGCTCGTGTCTGATGAGATGATGCTGGCGTGTAAGTTAATTTCTGCGGGCCAAACTCTGGCCTTGAGGAGGACGCAGACTACCTACCCAGTAGGTCGCGACCTGGTGCCTATCCCCGAGGGGTATGCCACAGACGGGGACGAGCAGGATAAAGAAGATGAGGTGCCGCTCGTGTGACGAAGGCGAGCTCCTGAGGCTGCTCGGGGCCCTGATGTGGATCGGGCTCAATCGGGGGCAGCAGCTGGCCCCTCCAGCCAAGGTAACCAATACCCATTTAGGGATCTAGACTGGACTGCCGCAAACCTTAGGCTTGTTAGGTTTAACCCAAACCAGCTCATCATCGAGATGACCCGGACCTTAACATAACCCTACTCTAGTGTGTAGACCAACTTGTATTACGCCATGATATGGGCCGTCCTAGGGGCACCGTAGTAGTAGACAACACCTCGTCCTTTAGGTCGACCTTCTTTGAGGATTACGGGACCAATCTTAGGTCGTGGCCCTCCCTTCTGGAGGGTGTAGTCGCTCCAGGACTTAGACAATAGGTAGAGGAGTCCAGTCATGAGGTAGATCCGGACCCAGAACCCTCTCTGACTCGTGAAGTAATAAACTTAGACTCCCCTATAGCAGTTCCAAGGCCGGAGGTCGTGGCAATAGATTCCTCCTCTAGCTCGGAGGGTAGGACCTTTTCAATATAGCTTTAGATTTCTCTTGTAATAAAACAACCTTACATGTATACTAATGTCCTTTTCCTTTTGCTTCAGGCGAGGAGATGGCACAACCCGGAGATAGCACCCTGCGATCAATCTTCCAGGGGGAACCCTTCCTCTGGACCATCCAGGCCATTGGTCAAGAGGCCCTGGCTAACCAAGAAGACTCCTGCCTCCGGGACAACCTCCAAGTCCCCCGCCAAGGGGAAAAGTCAGATCCCCGCATCCACAGAGAACATGCCTCCACCTCCCCCATGACCTCCAGCCCCTACTCGGGAACAGAAGGCACTACCAGGAACTCCGTCAGTCCCCGCTCCCATCGTGCGTATCCCGGTTAATGCCCAAGACCTGGAGAAAATCCCAGACACCTTCCGAGGGATGGTCTACGAGATCGCGAGCTACACGGTGGAGCATTATTATAAGGCCAACCCGAGGGACTTGAGGGAGATCGAGGCGAGGAGCCCCGAGAATGTCATAGAGTCAACGCTAGGGATGAACCTCACGGTAAGCTTACTCAGTTAAATTCCTTTGCATTCTTCCCAGCACATGCCTTAATCTCTTCATTTCTTTGCAGGCGGCTTTGGCTCTACACTGCAGCATAGTTCAGAGCAGGGCCAGGACTGACAAGCTTAGGGGCGAGCTCCAGATTGCTCAGGCCACCCTCGCATCTGCTCAACAACAAGAGCAAAGCACCAAGCTTGCGTTGATGACTGCCAAAGAAGGCAAAAAGGCTGCGCAGGCCGCCTTGGCCACTGTGAAGGCCGAGCTCAAGGAGGCCAAGGCTAAGCAGCTGGAGGCCGAGACCGCCACTGTGGCAGAGAGGGTGACCTCTTCGGAGCGACCTGGGGAGCCTATAATTTTTTGTATTTTCATTTTTATTTACCTCTATAACTATCCACCATGCGATTTTTTCTTTTCGAGACAATTGATTTCAGTTACTCCGAGTTTTATTTCAATCTATTTTATTTTTTAATATGATGTGTTTGGTAAAAACTTAGTTCGTGTTAGTTTATTGACTGATTTTTCTTTCTTTGAGATTGCAAAGTACTGCTAGTCAATTTTAATCAACTCAAAGTTTTAGGACCTGGTTATGTCCAGGATTTTTAATTTTAAAAACTTAGTTTGCGTTAGTTTTATCGACACCTCGTGTTTTTAGAAAAAAGACTGGTTAATCAATTTAACCAACCTCTAAGTTTTAGGACTTGGTTGTTCCAGGATATTAATTTTAAAAACTTAGTTCGCGTTAGTTTTATCGACACCTCGTGCTTTTTAGAAAAACACCAGTTTATCAATTTAACTAACTTCTAAGTTTTAGGACCTGGTTGTGTCCAGGATATTAATTTTAAAAACTTAGTTCACGTTAGTTTTATCGACACCCCGTGCTTTTTAGAAAAAACACTGGTTAATCAATTTAACCAACTTCTAAGTTTTAGGACCTGGTTGCGTCGAGGATAATAAATTTAAAAACTTAGTTCGTGTTAGTTTTATCGACACCTCGTGCTTTTTAGAAAAAACACCGGTTTATCAATTTAACTAACTTGTAAGTTTTAGGACTTGGTTGCGTCCAGGATATTAATTTAAAAAACTTAGTTCGCGTTAGGTTTATCGACACCTCGTGCTGTTTAGAAAAAACATCGGTTTATCAATTTTAACTAACTTCTAAGTTTTAGGACCTGGTTGCGTCCAGAATATTAATTTTTAAAACTTAGTTCACGTTAGTTTTATCAACACCTCGTGCTTTTTAGAAAAAACACCGGTTTATCAATTTAACTAACTTCTATGTTTTAGGACCTACTTCTCGGGGTATATGCCCCCCAAGTAATTAGAAAGAGATCTTTCTCGGTTACTTTGAACACGCTCTTTTAAGCCTATACGCACATGGAAACATACAACGATACACGAAATATACTTCATTTTTTAATAAAAAAGGGGGGCTTTTATAATTAAGCCTTACAAAAGTACGACTATTGATAATATTTCTTTAGGTGCACAGCGTTCCATGTCCGTGGGACTGTTTCTCCATTAAGCCGAGCTAGTTTAAAGGTCCCTTCCTTCACAACCTCTATTATTTGATAGGGTCCTTTTTAGTTTGGCCCCAAAACTCCGTCCTTGGGATCCTTACCGGGTAAAAAGAGCCTTCGTAGCACCAAGTCGCCTAAGTTAAAGATGCGTCTCTTGACCCTTGAGTTGAAATAACGAGTGACTTTTTGTTGATAGTGCGCGAGCTGCAACTGTGAAGCTTCTCATTTTTTGTCAATTAGGTCGAGGAATGCGCTAAGCAATTTATCGTTCTGCTCTTGGCTGAACGCCCGGACTCTATGCGAGGCTATCTTTATTTCGACAGGAAGGATGACTTCACTTTTGAAAGTCATGGAGAAAGGAGTATGCCCCGTCGAAGTTCGGTGTGAGGTCCAATATGCCCATAGCAGCTGAGGGAGCTGTTCAGGCCAAACTCCCTTACCTTCGTCCAGCCTGTTCTTAAGGCTCGCCTTGAGCGTTTTGTTCACAGCCTCGACCCGCCCATTAGCCTGGGGGTAGGCCATATAGGAAAAGATTTTAATTATGTCGTGCCTTCCACAGAATTCGGTGAAAAGGTCGCTATCAAACTAGGTTCCGTTATCTGACACGATTTTCTTCGGCAGCCCAAACCGGCAGACAATATTCTTAACCACAAAATCGAGGACTCTCTTTGATGTTATTGTGCCCAGGGGCTCTGCTTCTGCCCACTTCATGAAGTAGTCAATAGCTACTACCGCATAGTGAACTCCTCCTTTTCCTGTGGGTAAGGCACCGACTAAGTCAATCCCCCAGACCGCGAACGACCACGGGGACGAGATCATCTTTAGCTCGACTGGTGGAGCTCGGGAAATCGTGGCAAACCGCTGGCACTTGTCACACTTTTGGGCGTAAGAAATTAAGTCCTTTGATAGAGTGGGCCAATAATATCCTTGCCTCAATATCTTCAAGGCCAGGCTTTGCCCCCCAGCGTGATCCCCACAAAAGCCTTCATGCACCTCCTGCAGAATAGCCTTGGCCTCATTTGGCAGAACACATCGCAGAAGAGGCAAAGAAATACCACGTCGGTACAACTTTCTGTCTACAATTGTATACCTCGGAGCTTGGTAAAGTATCCTCCTCGCGTCGCTTCGCTCTTCAGGTAACTTTTCTGTTGTGAGGTATTCGACTATGGGAGTCATTCAGGTTGGCCTGGTGTCGATCATCTCGACCTCTCTCACGGTCTCCTCTACGCTTGGCCTTTCTAGGAATTCCACTAGTATCAAGCTTAAGGTTTCAGCCTCCCTAGAGGTGGCAAGCTTTGCTAAGGCATCAGCATTGGCGTTCTGCTCCCGAGGGATCTATTCGACTAGGCTGTACTCAAATGCGGACAGCTCCTCCTTTACCTTGGCCAGGTAGCTCGTCATCTTGGTTACCCGCACCTGGTCTTCCCCTGACACCTGGTTTACCATGAGCTGGGAATCGATATAGCACTGGATGGCCCTAGCCTTTAGCTCCTGGGCCACCCTTAGCCCAACCAACAAAGCTTCGTATTCGACCTCGTTGTTGGACGCTTCGAATCCGAACTGTAACGCGGAGTGGAAACGATGTCCCTCGGGGGATACCAAAATGATTCAAGCTCCGGACCCATTCTCATTAGACGAACCATCCACAAAGACTTTCCACAAAGCCTGCACCGGTTCCTCTTGGAATACAGTGCACTCTGCCACGAAATCAACCAGAGCTTGGCTTTTGATCATAGTTCGTGGTACGTATAGTATCTTGAATTGGCTGAGCTCGATGGCCCACTTCAAAATATGTCCCGATGCCTCAGGTTTCTACAGTACCTGCCTTAAAGGTTGATCGGTTATGACGTGGATTGAATAGGACTGGAAATACAGCCTAAGCTTTCTGGAGGCCATGATAAGGTAGAACGCCATTTTTTCCATCAACGGATACCGAGATTCAGCTCCGAGGAGCCTTTTGCTAATGTAATAGACTGACTTCTGAGACTGGTCCTCTTCCCGGACCAACACGGCGCTAGCTGCCTCTTTCGTGATAGCCAGGTAAAGAAAAAGAGGCTCTCCTGCTGTTGGTTTAGACAACACGGGTGGTTCGGCTAAATGTGCTTTTAGGTCGAGGAAGGCACGCTCGCACTCATCGGTCCACTCGAATTTTTTATTTCCCTGGAGCAGGTTATAGAATGGCAAACACTTGTAGGTTGATTTGGAAATGAACTGATTAAGGGCTGCCACCCTTCCTGTCAGACTTTGGACATCTTTTCACGACCGGGGTGATGGCATTTCGAGTAGTGATCTAATTTTATCGGGGTTCGCCTCTATTCCTCTGGTGTTGACTATGAAACCCAAAAAATTTCCTGACGCATCCCCGAAGGTAGATTTTTGGGGATTCAGCCTCATACCATACTTCCTCAAGATCTTAAAACATTCCTTCAGATCGAGAACATGGTTATCAGTTGTTTTTGACTTGACAAACATGACGTCAACATACACTTCCAAGTTTTTCCTGATCTGATCAGCGAACATTCCGTTGACCAATCTCTGATATGTAGGCCCCACATTCTTCAGCCCGAAGGGCATGACCTTGTAACAATAAGTGTTGGTTGGGGTCATGAACCTAGTATGTTCCTGGTCCGCAGGATTCATAGCGATCTGGTTATAACCCGAGTATGCATCCATGAAAGACATGAGCTCGTGTCCCGCAGTGGCATCTACCAATTGGTCAATTCTCAACATGGGGAAGCAATCTTTGGGGCATGCTTTATTCAGATCAGAAAAGTCGATGCAAGTCCGCCACTTCCCATTGGGCTTCGGAACCAGAACAGGATTGGAGACCCAGATCGGGTATTTTGCCTCGCGAATAAAGCCTTATTTTAAATGCCGAGCTAATTCCTCTTCTAGGGCCTCAGCTTGGGTCGTGCCCAGGTGCCTCTGCTTCTGGAACTTCGCAGGCATGTTTCTGTCCAAGTTAAGGGCATGCATGATGACACTTGGGCTGATTCCTATCATGTCTTCATGAGACCAGGCGAAAACGTCTAGATTTTCATTTAGAAATTCCAGTAGCTCTGCCTTTCTCTCATTACTAAGGTTTTTCCTGAGCCTAACCACCCTCGAAGGGTCTCTAGGATCAATGTTCACCTCTTCGAGCTCTTTGATGGCCTGGAGCTCGGATCTATCTTCGCCTATTCTTGGGTCGATATCATCACTCAAGGTGGTACCTACGCCATCGACTTTCTGAGGTTTTTCTATCCCAGGATCAGATCTTACTTCCTGAGATTCCTCGCTTCTGCCTTGAATGGTCATCGTCTGCTGCTGGGGTTTTGATTTTCCATTCATGGAAATGCTATAGCATTCCATGCTAGCGAGATGGTCACCTCGGACCGTACATACCCCCGTGGAGGAGGGGAATTTGACTGCGAGGTGGAGGATAGAAGTTATGGCTTCAAATGCCATCAACGTAGGCCGGCCCAGAATTGCATTGTACGCGGTGGCACAATCGATAACCACGAACTCGAGGAGTTTGGAGACAGTTCCGGGTCCCTCTCCCAAGGTTATTACTAACTCGATCGTTCCTATCGCTGCCGATCCTTCTCCGGAAAACCCATGCAACATCATGGAGGTGGCCTTCAGTTTGGCTACAGACAACCCAATTTTGTCTAGCGTGGACCGGAACAGCAGGTTCACCGAACTCCCATTATCAACTAGCATCCTCCTAACTCTCTGATTGGCGAGCTGGGCGGTTATGACTAGAGGATCATTATGTGGGAACTAGACATGACTAGCGTCCTCTTCAGTAAAACTGATTGGTTGCCTCTCCAATCGCTGCTGTTTAGGTAGATGCTGCTCCGGGACAAACTCAATTCTGTTATGAGACCACAGCTCATTGACGTACCTCTTCTTGGCACCTCTGCTTGTGCCTGCCAGATGAGGGCCTCCAGAGATGGTGGTTATCTCTCCTCCTATTATGGGAGGAGAGGTATCCTGATTAACCCGGGTCCCGGGCTGGTTTATGGGAGCCTCCGGAGCATGCTGACTGGTAGGGACTCGATTCCGCGCATACTGAGCCAAAGGTCCGGCTCTGATGAGTGTCTCGATCTTGTCCTTTAAATGCCTACAATCATCTATGTTGTGGCCGATGTCGTTGTTGAATCAACAGAATTTGGAAGGGTCTTTCTTGGCCTTCTGATTTTTCAAGGGCTCTGGATTTTTCCAGGGAAGGCAGGCAGAATTTGCTAGGAAAATGTGCTCCCTAGTGTTTGTGAGTTTTGTATAAAATGCGTAGACTGGTTTGAACTTTTCCATGGGCTTGTTCTTCTTTGGATCATGCTGGCCGCCCTCGTCGTTCCCCTTTCTCTTGCCTCCACCCCCATGGTTATTCTGGGCAATGGTTTGAGTTGTTTTCACGATGTTCGTTTCTGCTCCAATGGGCTGGTCAGGGATTTGGCTGCTTCCCGCAACCGATGCTCGCGCTTCTTCCAAGTTTATCCACTCCTGGGCCTTGTTCAAGAATTCATCCATAGTGTTGATACCTCTCCTCTGGATTTCTTTCCACAGGCCGCTCCCAACAAGGATTCCAGTTCTCATAGCAATGAGTTTGGAACTATCGTCCACGTCCCTAGCCCGGGCTGCAACGTTTGCGAACCTACTCAGATATGCTTTTAAGGGTTCCCCGGGCTGTTGCTTCACGTTCGCTAGGGTGTCTGATTTGACGCGAGCTGCTTGAGAGGCTCGGAATGCCATTTTGAATTCGATAGAGAAATTCTTCCACGAGCTGATAGAATGTTTCTTACACTGCTTGAACCACTGGCTAGCTGGCCCGATCAAAGTCGAAGGGATTATTAGGCATCTTAGCTTGGGGCTGATATTATGGGCCATCATCAGGGTATTGAACATCCCCAAGTAATCCGATGGGTCCTTGTCCCCATCGAATTTGGATAGATGGGGCATCCGGAAACCAGGCGGGTATGCCGTGGCTACTATGTTGGGGGCAAAAAGCTCGAGCTCGTCTCCCAAGTCATATTCGTCTTTGCCTTTTTCTAATAAGAGTCTCTTCATTAGCTCCTACATCTGAGCTAACCTTTCGAGGGTCTGATCCTTGATCCCCTGGTTGTTCAGGGGCTGTTCAACAACTCCCATTCCATTGTACGCGTTAGGCTGGTTATTATCCCTCCAAGCTTGAGCTTGGTTTGGTGGGATATTCTTATTGTCACGTATTTCAAAAGGACCATCCTCTCGACGAGTATGACTTTCATTTCTGGTCGTATCCCCCCTCTGCGAGTTGAGGCGATCTCGAAGGCCAGCTCTCGAGGCGGCCCGAGAGCTTTGTGCCGAACATAGATGATTGCGCTGGTCTCCACCAGATCTGCCACTTCGGTGGCTCTCTGTCCAATAGCTCCCATTGGAAAAGCTTATAGCCTGCTGCTGGGGGTGAGGATCCGGGACATTTCCACGCGCTCGCAGGCGATTGGTAGGAATGGCAGGAGGAGGATTCCTTCTGCTGCCCCGTGCGCTGGAGTATCTCAAGCAGGACGAGGAGGAGATGGGTATCTTATCGGCGAAGGGGGGTGCCTAACTGGTGAAGCGATTCTAGTCCTGTCTGGCCGGATAAAACTAGCTCGCGGTCATTCTACCCTACCACCTCCAGTTTCCTGCGCCCAGTGGTCTGACCACAGCACGGGAGGGCCGGCCGGAGCAGGCTGTCTACGCGAGCTTTCCCCGGACCTCCTCCGCGAGCTGCCAGGTGCCCTTCTGGGTGCATTCAATGGTGGGGCTGAACTTGGAGTTGAAGTTCTGATTGATCGGCTGACTTGCTGATTGGCCCTGGAAAACTCCTTAAAAATAGTTTCCTGGTGATGGCGCGACACGGGCGCAGAACTCGGGGTTGAGGTTCTGACCGACCGACTGGGTCTAGGCCGACTATCCGCACGGGACTTGTGAGTCATGCTTTGCCTCTTTCCGATGTTAACATCGGTTGCAAGTGGGGGTAGTCGAACCAAGACCTCCTCGATTTGCTTATTCTCTTTGGACAGATGACTCCTCAACTGCATGTTCTCCATTTCTATCGCCATCAGGAAACCCAGGTTCAGATTTGGCGGTAGGGGCACCGAACTTCCGATGTCGTCATGGCCCATCGGCTGCTTTCCTGATCGCTGCTGGACCTCTGGGTTTTGTTCGTTGGATATGGCAGCATGATGAGCCTCCTGCCCACCATGTTGATCCGCCTCGTTACCATGCCTTGAACGAATAACCACCATGATCAAGTTTTTACGATAGCACCAATCTAAACCCTCTCAATGAAAGCACCAAACCGTTGACGCGGTTTTTCGCCAACAGATAATTATACGAATAAATAGGATGGATTAATGCTGATTGATAAACCGTAATACGAAAATGATAGTAATCTAGAATGTGGAAATTAATTGCAAGGAAAAGATGGTCGCTTCTTTTTTAGGTGGTTTGGAGGTTAAAATCCCCCTAGTCCACCAGTCGATATTATTGATATTTCCTTCCTATTTCTCACAAAGTATTTTCTTTACAAGAAGAAGCCAACCCCCTACACTACCCAGGGTTTTGGTATTAATAGGAGATTGATCTCTGAGTAGGTACTGGGGTCATCCCATGATCTCTTCATCCATCATGCCATTTATGTGACACCGATGATTAATTCCTAAACCTTACAGTGAAGTGTGGTCTAATCAATAGGTAAAGATGGATTTGGGCTGCATGGCCCAAATCAGGTGTGGGACCTCTGAAAACGCACATTTATATTGCGCACCCGAGAATTCAGGAATGGAATAGGCACATGATGTCTGGTATATGCACATTTATATTGTGTGGTAGACTTTATAAGGATTCGGGGGTGTCAGACCTCTGATGCAGCACGAGCTTAATGTGGCGCTAGCTCGTGGCTTCTACTATGTCGACACAATGGCTCCATGCACGGAGCATCTAAATGATCCCTCAGCTTGGGTTGATTGTTTAGGGGTTTGTAACAATCAGCTCCGGGTGGACGGGTTACATGTGGCAGATCGATTTAGGCCATGTTCTAGCTCGCCAAAGTGTGCGCGGATATTCAGGGCGTACAAGCGCTATTGGATCAACTTTTAAGACTCTTGCTACTTTCTTATTCTCACGCTCTATAGGCCAATTATAATAATTCATATCCATCTCTTCCAATATATCATATGCTTCATTAGCGCTTTTTCTCATAAACGCTCATCGTGATGCTGCATCTATAATGGTCCTTGTATTGCCCCCCAAACCATTGTAAAAAGTATGAACTAGCAGCCACTTCTCTATTCCATGATGTCAGCATTTCCTTTGCAATTACTTAAATCGTTCCCATGCATCATACAAAGACTCCCCATCCAGTTGATGGATGTTGTTAATCTCTCCTCTTATTATGGCTGACTTGGCAGGAGGAAAATATTTACCAAGAAACTTCTGAGCCAAATCTTCCCAAGTAAGTATAGGGTTTGCTTGTAAATAATTCAACCAACTCTTATCTATGTCCCTTAGTGAAAATGGGAATAGTCTCAATCGTACAACATCGTTACTTACCCCATTCATTTTAAATGTCGCACATTGTTGACGCGGTTCTTCGCCAACAGATAATTATACGAATAAACGGGATGGATTAGTGCTAAATAGTGAACCGTAATATGTAAATATTTATATTCCAAACTGGCGAAATTAGTATTGTGGGAAGGTTATCACTCCTTTCCTTTTAGGTGGTTCAAAGGTTAAAATCCCCCTAGTCCACCAGTCAATATTATTGATATCTCTCGAGTATTCCTTACAGAGTGCTTTTTTACAATCAAAACACCAACCCCTTGCAACGCCCAGAGTCTAGATTTTTATTGGGAGAGGATATCTGGGTGTTGGTAAAGGGGTTCATCCCCTGACCTTCTTACCCATCGTGTCATCTCTATGACACTTATGATTAATTCCTAAAACTTGACAATGAGGTGTTGTCTAATCAATAGGTAAAGGGGGATAATGGACCGCATGGCCCAAACCAGTCGTGGGGTGCCTGAACACGCACGTTTATGCTGCGTGTTCGAGAATTCAGGAATGGAATAGACACGTGATGTCTGATATGCGCACGTTTACATTGCGTGGTTGACTTCACAAATGGTCGGGGATGCCAGATCTATGCCGCACCTCGAGCTTGATGTAGCGCCAGCTCATGATATCCATACTGCTGACCCGTTGCCTTCGAGTATACTTGCTAACTCTTTGATCAACTCGGGCTAAAGAGGTGGAGACTCGTAACAGCAGCTCCGGGTAGACGATTTTGACGTGGTTGATTGAATTATGCCCTTTTCCAGCTCGCTAATAACTCGTGGATATTTGGGGCGTACACACATAACTCCAAAAAGTTTGTGATATGTAGATTTGGATCCTCATTTGATAATTGAGGGTTTTATCTCAAAATTATTTGCCTCCAAAGTGGGAGAACAAATCCTTGAATGCATCCCCGTAACAGTAGGGAGTACAAAATTCTTTAATGGTGGATCGACTTCAGTTGCATTACCCATATTTGCATTGTTGTTGACATCATTATTTGTGTTTTCAGTCATGGAAAAGTCCAGCCTTTTCTTTATCTTTCAAATCTATCTGCACATTCTTTCAATTTCAAGGTCTATTGGTATGATCTCCTTTTGTCTACTTCCTCACATATACCAAAAATTCCTGAAACACAATATAGTCTTGATCCGAATAAACGTTAAACAATAATAAAATAAAATAAAAAACCAAATTAGAAAAAATAACAATTAACTATGATATTGGAAATTAAGTCCGCAGTAACGACGCCAAAAACTTGATCGCGAAAATATATATACACAAGTGCACATAATCGATTCAAGTAATATATATGATAAGTAGAGTATAATTCCCACAAAAACTATCGTCCAGTACCACTAATTGTTCTTTTAATTTCTATTTGGCAATCAAAATTTAGATGGATTTAATTTTAAAATTTTAAAAGAAATCTAAGAACAAGAATCACTAATTAAAAGATTTAAATCACTATTAAAAAGACCTAGGGTGTTAATTTCATCAAATTTTCATTCTACTAATTTTATTAATCAATTCTAAATTTCTTTCTTCCAATTCTAATAGCAGGTTAACATAATTCAATTCCTATTATTTTTCAAGATATAAGATCTCAACCTATATGCAGGTTTTCTACATCTCTATGATAAACTTAAACATATAGAAGGCATTAACCATGGAAACCTAATGACTACACAAGTCATATAGGTACTTTCGTCCAATATGCAGCCTATGATTATATACTAATAGCATATTCAATTCTCATCTTTGAAATTTTGAATCAAAATCATAAAATCAAGCTAATATTGATCAAGTATTTACTAGCATTAAACACACATTACATAGATTAGAATAGAGAAGAAAAAGCAAAAGAATATCATAATTAAATTAGTTAGAAATCTAAGTGACTTCATTAAACCCTAGATAAAATTGTTTAGTTCATATCAGACATGACTAAATCAACAAAATAATAATTCAAGAACATAAGATTCATAAACTTAAAGAAGAAAGAAAAAAAATGCAGATTTACTAGCCTAAGAACCAAAATTAGTCTCTAAAAACGTAATTAAAAACTGACTTCCTCACTTAATTAAACCCTAAATACGATTTTATAGTAAAAATAAATTACATCAGCAGTGTTTTTCATACGCGGGCCGCGACTTGGCCTACGTAGACGCCATAGGGGCGAAGAGCCGAACCCACCGAGCAGAGGGCAGCATCCTTTTGGTAACAGAAGGAACTCGGAGACAGGCTCTGCGGTCCAGGGCCCCCCACGACATGACAATGCACGGGGACCCACCGACCAACGCAGGTCACCCTCTAACGCTTGGGACGTTCCAACCCAAGGAGACAACCGTGGGAACAGTCAATCCCACCATGGCCAGTTGAGGTTCAGAGATGGCCATGGTTATAAAGAGGCCGACTTAGGCAAAGGAAACGCCGATCGGAGAAATGAAGAAAGAGGTGGGGGCAGAAGCCCACCACCTAGGGATGACCAATCCGAAAGACGTGACGCTGGGGGGCAGCCCAGACAAAATAACGTCTTCAACCGGCTTAGAGTCAGTGAGCAGTGGAGAAGAGATGAGGATTTAAGAGATGTACTCAATGATCGCAGGGAACGACACGATGAGTACATTCCTCCAGCAGTAGAGGCTCCGGTGATTCTTGGCGTCGTGCAAGCCCAGATAGATGCCCTCAACCAGGCAGTGCAACAGCTGGTCGGGGGAAGAACGTCTTATATCGATCACGATAGGAGAAAGGGCACTCCTTTCGTTCAAAGGATAGCTATGGCGGAAAACCCTAGCAAGTTTAAGATGCCTACGCTTCCAAACTTTGACGGGTATGGTGACCCAGTACCTCATGTCAACAAGTTTGAGATACAAATGGACATTCAGAAAGTGTCCGAAGATGCTCTGTGCAGGATCTTTCCTGCAACACTTTCTGATGCTGCACAGGAGTGGTTTTTCAAATTCCCTCTTGCAAGTATTGTTTCTTGGGAGATGTTCGTAAAGGAATTTTATGGACAATTCTATGCGGGTCGTGTGCACCCAACTGAAGCAAATCAGCTGGTCGAAATACGCCAGCAAGACGGAGAACCACTGAAGGATTACGTCCAGTGTTTTATGCGAGCAGCTACTGGAGCGAAAACAGTGGGAGACGAAGGCAAGATGATGGCCATAACTGCAGGAGTTAAGCGCCGAACGCCTCTTTGGAACAGCCTCAGAAAGCATGGAGTCAGGACTACCTAGGAATTTTTGGATCGAGCTGATTGATACATCAAGCTCGAAGATGCCATTGCCAGTGAAGGAAAGCCCCCAGGCAAGGATAAGGGGACTGCCGAGCTCGCCAAAGCCGCCAATGGGTCAAAACCCAACGGCAATGGCAAAGGCAATGGTAACGGCAATGGCAATGGCAAGAATGGGGGGAAACGGCCACATAATGAGCCTTCCGCCTCTGACAATAAATGAGCCAAGGGTAATCGTTATGAACCTCGGTTCACTAACTACACTGCCCTTATTGAGTCTCGGGAAGAGGTATATCAGGCCACGAGTTCAAGTGTGCCTTATAAAAATCCTGCTCCCTTTTGAAAAGATATTTCGAAGAGAGACACTACCAAGTTCTGTCGTTATCATAACAACTACGGACATGATACAAATGAATGCAACCAGCTAAAGGATGAAATCGAGTTCCTTATTAGACATGGACACTTGAGAAGATATGTACGGGCCTCTGGAAATTCCCAACGAGAGGCTCCAGGTGGCAACGAGCATGCGCCCACACGCCAATGCTCGCCACCTTTGCAGCCTGACCCCGTAGCTGGCACTTTACTCACCATCTGCGGAGGCTCGCATCTCGCGGGAAGCAGTGGAAAGTAGGGCTGTGCAGAAATTTTTACAACCCGCCCAACCTGAATAATCTGCCCAAACCAACCCGAAAAAACCGCCTAAAAACGCAACCTGAATAAACCGACCAAAATTTAAACCGCCCAATTGTTACATTGGGCGGGTTGAAAATAATTATCAACCCGCCCAATTAAGAATTTATTATTTTTAATATATTCAAATAAATATATAAATTAATTAAGTTTTGTTTTAATTTTTTTACTATAAATTTAAAATATTGTTTTAAGCTTAAAAAGATAAACTTCACATTATTAGTACTAGTATTTAAATGAAAAAAATTACAAAAATGTAAAAAAAAAAATACCACTTTTGTTTGGGCGGGTTGACCCGCCCAACCCGACCAAAAAAAAATACAATTTCGGTTTGGGCGGGCAAATTATTGGACGGGTTAAATTTTTTTTTTCTTAATTGGGCAAGTTACGGGTCACTTTTGCTAACCCGATTATGACATTGGACGGGTAAAAATGCCTTGTAACCCGACCAACCCGCCCAATGCTCAGCCTTAGTGGAAAGGCGAGGGAACGATATGCGCGAACCCTACATCACGACCAGGACATCGAGATGATGACTGTGGAGGAAAGGGCATCGAAGAAGGCTCGGTCAAAGGATGGTGAGATAACCTTCTCTGATGGCGACGCCCAGCATGTCCGGTTCCCACATTCCGATCCGCTGGTCGTGGACGTTCAAATCGCCAACATGATGGTGAAAAGAGTACTAGTGGATACAGGAAGTTCAGTGAACATCCTGTACAAATCTTCGTTGGAACGCATGAAGTTTTCTGTTAAGGACCTGGAGCCCTGCAACCAAACAATTTACAACTTCTTTGGGGAGGGACTCACCCCAGCAGGGTCAATCAGACTTCCTGTGACAGCAGGTACAGCGCCCGCTACCAGGACATTACTCACTACTTTTATAGTAGTTGATTGTCCTTCGGCGTACAATGCTGTCATTGGAAGGCCCATACTGGTTTATCTTTGGGCCGTCTCCTCAGTATGGCACTTGGCCATGAAATTCCCGACAGACGCAGGGGTAGGACGCGTGTTGGGTAACCAGAGAGAAGCAAGGGAGTGCTACAACGCCTCAGTCACAAAGGCGAAGAGGGAAACATTGAAGAGCACTCCCACTGATAGGTTGCATATGGCAATTGATACACAAGCCCAATCCGGTGATGGAGTCACCAAATAGGGTGTTGCCCAAAGTGAGGATAGGGACTTAGATCCTCGCTTTGGGGATTTTGAGGAAGATGTTGGACTCGTCGAGGACCTGGAAGAGGTTCAACTTGACGAAGAAGCCCCGACCAGAGTGGTAAAGGTCGGGAAAAACTTAGAAGCAATAACGAAGTATGCACTGGTGGAGTTTTTGAGAAAGAACCAGGAAGTTTTTGCCTGGTCACACAAAGACATGGCTGGGATAGACCCTGCAGTTATCAGCCATGTCCTGAACGTTGAAAAGAGTTTTCCACCCGTGCAACAGAAAAGAAGGCTTCTCGATAAGGATAGATCAAAAGCCTTAAAAGAGGAAGTCGAGAGACTGAAGGAGAATGGGTTCAGCAGGATGGCGTTTTATCCATCGTGGGTCTCTAATCTGGTACTGGTTCCCAAGCCTAATGGAAAATGGCGAACCTGTGTGGATTTCACAGACCTCAATAAAGCCTGCCCAAAGGATTGCTTCCCACTCCTAAGGATCGACCAGTTGGCCGATGCAACTGCAGAACAAGAGATCCTCTCCTTCATTGATGCATATTCAGGGTACAATCAGATCAGTATGCATCCCCTTGATGAGGATCACACTAGCTTTAGGACTGATACAGGGTTATACTGTTATAAAGTAATGCCCTTTGGACTGAAAAACGCTGGTGCGACTTACCAGCGACTGGTCAACCACATGTTTAAGGAGTTGATCGGAGTAAACATGGAGGTGTACGTGGACGACATGCTGGTAAAGTCGAAAAAAGTAGAAGGACATGTGATGGATTTATAAGAGTGTTTCAACATTCTGAACAAATATCAGATGAAGTTAAATCCTCTCAAATGTTCCTTCAGAGTAGGATCAGGGAAATTTTTGGGGTTTATTGTTAATTCGAGAGGAATCGAGGCCAACCCTGACAAGATAAAAGCCCTGATCGACAAGAAATTGCCAATGAAAATCAAGGATGTGCAAAGTTTAACTAGAAGAATTGCCGCACTAAGTAGATTCATTTCCAAGTTGACGGATAAATGCGTCCCTTTCTTCAATGTACTTAGAGGCACAAGAAATTCGAATGGACAGGAGACCGTGAGCAGGCTTTCCAGGCCTTAAAGGCCCACATGGCATAGCCTCCTGTTTTATCAAAACCCATGGACGGAGAAACTTTGTTCATTTACCTGGCGATCACCGAATTTGCTGTCAGTGCGGTGCTAATGCGAGAGGAAGAAGGCGTACAAAAGGCGGTTTACTATGTAAGCAAGAGGTTAATTGGGGCTGAATTGAGGTATCCTCCAATCGAAAGGTTAGCCTATTGCTTGATTTTGGCCTCAAGGAAGTTACGTCCTTACTTCCAAGCCCATCCCATCACAGTCTTAACTGACCAACCCCTTCGGCAAGTTCTGCAAAAGCCAGAGGCGGCTGGGCGCTTATTGAAATGGGTAGTCGAACTCGGGCAGTTCGATATCACATATTCACCGCAAGCAGCAATAAAAGGACAAGTCTTGGCTGACCTTATCGCTGAATTCATTGAGCTCCCAAACGACGAGCAGTGCGAAGAGCCTAGTGCGCCCGAGCCACAAGTTAAAGCTCCTTCGTGGAGGTTATTCACGGAGGGATCGTCCAATGAATCTCACGCAGGAGCAGGAGTGATATTGATAACGCCAGAAGGGCATCCATTTCACTACGCTATCAGGTTCGACTTCACCGCATTGAACAATGAGGTCGAATATGAAGCACTCCTCGCAGGACTAAGGTTAGCCAAAGACATGAATATAAAAGTGCTTGATATCTACAGTGATTCACAGCTGGTAGTGAATCAAGTCTTAGGGGAGTATCAAGCACGGGGCCTCAAAATGGTGGCCTACTTAAACAAAACTAGATATATGTTGGTGCAATTCGAAAAGTATACCCTCCAGCAAATTCCCCGAGATCAAAATTCAAACGCAGATGCCTTAGCCAAACTCGCAAGTGCGAAAGACGCTGACACTTTGAATATAGTGCCAGTAGAGAGATTATGCGAACCGAGCATACGAGCATACGAGCAGACGAAATTAATATGGAAATCTGGATGTTGGATACATGGATGGTACCATACTTGGAGTATCTCGCAAATGGTGTACTACCAGCAGATAGAAACAAAGCCAGAACCCTTCAAAGACAGGCTGCTTGGTATATACTGGTCGATGGTGTCCTTTACCAAAGAGGATATTCCATGCCACTGCTCAGATGCATTACACCAGAAAAGGCTAAAGATCTAATGAAGGAAGTACATGAAGGCTTCTGTGGGGACCACGCTGGGGGGCAGAGCTTGTCAAAAAAGATTCTGAGGCAGGGTTATTTCTGGCCGACTATGAATGAGGACTCAATGGAGTTTATGCAAAAATGCGATAAGTGTCAGAGGTTTTCCAAGATCCCACGCGTTGCTCCCAACGAGTTAAAGCAAATGCAGAGTCCTTGGCCTTTCACAGTATGGGGTATAGACTTGATTGGATCCCTGCCAACAGGGAAAGGTGGAGTAAAATATGCAGTCGTAGCAGTCGACTACTTCACCAAATGGGCCGAAGCTGAGCCGCTCGCTACCATAACGACCAAGAAAGTTCTTGACTTTGTCATCAAGAACATTGTTTTTCGATATGGTTTGCCTCGAAAAATTGTCTCAGACAACGGCACCCAGTTTGACAGTGACTTATTCACAGACTTTTGCGAAAGGCATGGAATCGTCAAAAGCTTTTCTTCAATCGTACACCCACAAGAAAATGGGCAAGTCGAAGCAGTGAACAAAACACTTAAAGATAGCCTGAAGAAAAGACTTGAAGACGCTAAAGGAGCATGGCCAGAACAGCTATCTGAAGTACGCTGGCCGTATAGAACTTCTCATCGAACAGCGGCAGGTCATACCCCATTCTCCTTAGCGTACGGGTATGAAGCTATGTTGCCCGTCGAGTTAGATCTGCCCTCACATCGACGAATTACATATGACCAGGACCAGAATAGCCAACTGATGATGGAGTCCCTAGGCTCACTTGAAGAGAAACGGGAAAAAGCCTAACTCCAAGTAGCTGCATACCAGCAAAAAGTCGCCTGGTATTTTAACTCAAAAGTGAAAGAAAGAAAATTCAATGTTGGAGACCTAGTACTTCGACGAGTTTTCTTAAATACCCGCGACCCAACTGCTGGAGTACTCGGACCAAACTGGGAAGGACCTTACCAGATTGAAGAAGTCCTTCATCCAGGAACATACAAACTTGCACGCTTAAATGGAGATCTCGTTCCTCGCTATTGGAATGGAGAACACCCGTGCAAGTATTATCAATAAACAGTCCTTTTTAAAGGACTGGCTTGTATTAAATTTTTACTTTTTACAAGTTTTGAAAAAGGGTTAGTCATGTTATTTGGCTAATCGCTTATAAGTGTAAGATCTTTTTAAAGATCACTCGTAAAGACATGTTTAGTCCACTTTTAATACGAGAATTATAAGGGACTGTGCGCAGCCAGTCATTCTTGACAACCTTTGTAAATTTTATTTACAAGTATTTGTTCACTACGTGTTTTTTTTTGCTGTATTCTATATTTTACAAGTTATTCCGAGTAGTAATGTTCGTACAGGTCGTGGTCAAGGCAAGTGACCAAGGACCTAAAGCTCCTCAGTCACTTGGGGGGCATATAAGGTACATCGATAGCAAAGCATACCAAGAGTTATGTAAACACATGAACAAAATGAGTGAAAGCATGCTACGGTACTTAGAGTATTTTTCAAATTTTATATTTTGTTAAATCAAGCCAAAGTACTATGCTATGTTCGGTCATGCGAACAGATGTTGTAATAAAGAGAAATATTATAATATCAAAAAAGCATTCTCTTACACCGCAAGCAGTATTACTTAGATGTAATTGTTTAAAGTAAAAGGAAAGTTTGCTGCCCATGCAGCAAAATTAAAAATAAAAATCCAGTCTTTACATCACGACTCGTAGGTCGTGTAATTAAAGAAAAGAAAAAGAACAAGAAAAACTTTAAGGAGCCTGGGGGGCAGGAGATCTGTTGGAGCAGTTTGGTCAGCTGCAGCTTCTCCTCCCTCCAAATCGGCAGGTGGCTGGATACTTGGGGAAGCAGGGACCCTAGCTCTTTCTTCTTCGGCACCTTGGTTGTGTTTTAAAAGTCATAGAAACACCGAAGTGTCGCGTTCTTGTACCTCTCCAGATCCTTGGCGTTGGTAAGCTTAAGTTGTTCCACTTGGCTATCAAGAACAACTATGGTCTTGTCCTTAGCAAGGTGCTCCTCCTTGAGTCTCTTGACTTCACGATATTGGATTCGACTGGACTCCTGGAAATCGTCCCTTTGCTTCTTCAAAGCTGCCTGAGAAGCTTCATTCTCCGCCAGCTTTGCCACCAAAGCATCCTTCTGTTGGGTGACCACCTCCAACTCCCCAGCATGCCTGGATTCTGCCGCCTGAAGCTCCTCGATGGATTTCACCTGAAACTCCTCGACGGCCTTTGCCCGAGCCTGCTCGATGATAGCACTAGCGCAAGTACGAGCAGCAGTTATAGTCAGCATTGCCTGCAGTCAAGGAATAAAAGTTAGGCTATATTACAAGAAGGAAAGATAAAGGCCAAGAGAAAGAATACTTACACTGGCCACTTCGTTAAGAGCCCTGTTAAGGATCTGATCGACCCCCATGCTCTCAGCTTCAGCCATTGCCTCCCTACAACGGTCATGCTTCAGGATATGAGCAAGGCGATGTTTAGCTGATCGCAAGGAGCGGTTCGAGAGTTTGGTCCCAGGAAGTTCTGCTTGCGGGGCCTGTTCCCTTCGGGCCATAGGCGGGGGGTTGGCAGCAGGGGCAGTCTCCTTTTCAGCAGGAGTAGGAGGTTGGGCAGAAGGTTGGCCAGTAGGTTCGTCCTTGGAAGGATCAGCTGTTCGACCCTTCTTGGCCGGGGGTGCTTGGCTTGATTCGCCATCATGCCTCCTAGCTGATTTCCGTCGAACCATGGGGACCTCCTCTTCCTCCTAGGTCTGGTACAGATCAAAAACGTTGGGGGAAGCCATCTCTGCAGATAAAGAAAAACATGCAGGCAGTAAGACAAAAGTAGGTAAAAAATCATGGCAAATCAGAAAAGAGGTCACAAAGTTTAATACCCGAGCTACAACTACTTGTCGCTACACTACTGACTCTATTAGTCATACACTCACTATCTGGCACGAAGAAGTCTGGCCCTAGATTTGGAGTATACGTAAAATTTTCGTCCCCGTCAAACAAGTGACAGGGAATTGGCAAACTATTTAAAAGCAGAATAACAATACCATTTTCGTCTAAAGACTCATCCAAGTCTATGACGGGCTCGGTTGCCTTTTGTTTCCCCTTCCCTTGGGGCGCAGAAGGCCTCTCTATTGAAGGGTCGCCAATGGGTTCCCTGATCGTAACCCCAGTTGGCCTCCTTCGAGGAGGAGACGCTATTGGTTGCTGCTCGGGATCCCCCTCGGTAGTGGCATCTGCCACCACGGGTCTTCTTGTTTCATGGCGAGGAGCCAGGAGGCCAGATAGCCTCAAATTTTCATCAGTGACCAGGGAGTTAACGCTTTTTTCAGCGTCTTCCATCCTGGCCAGTGCGTTGGACCTCAACACCATGTCTGGTGTTGGGTTTGGGCGTAACCATGGTCCTGAAAGACACAATATACTTTAGAGAAGTGCATAAGAGTTTGCTAAGGAAAAGTAGCGACCAGTGAAAAGTGACATTTACCTCCTCGAGCAAAGGCCAAGTTGTTCGTAGTCATGGCTGGCATAAGGAAATACTCTTGATTGTACTTCCCCACGTTGGAAATGTGAGTAGTCTCACTCACGAATGTTCGGTTTGTTTCCTGGTGACAAAGATGAAAGAAGCCCGTCCCGTATTGTTGAGGGTTGGACTTAAGGTCAAAAAGGAAGTTGATCTCGTGGGGAGTGGGTTCTGGCCATTTTTTGAGTTTATAAAGGATATAGAGTACGGCCAACATTCTATATCCACTTGGGGTAATTTGAAAGGGGGCAACACCGAAGTAGTTGGCCACCCCCTGGTAGAATGCATGTAGAGGGAGGATAGCCCCCGCCTCTATGTGATACCTGGACCAAGTGCTATAGATGCCCCCAGGCAGGTTAGCTCTTTGGTCAGCAGCAAGAATTTTGAGATTAACCCCGGTTAGAGGATACTTCCTAAGATAATTGGCGAGCATCCGGGGAGTCACCAAGTTGGTAGGCGAAAGATACCACTTGATATCAGGAAGGTTTTGATGCCGAGGGCGAGCCCTAACTTGGATACGAGGGTCCGGGGCAATGTTTTCTCGACCACTGGTCGAGGGAATCCTGGCCTGCGAATCAGGCTGGGCAGGTGAATTTGGATTGTTTTCAGAGTTTGGTTTTTTCTTGCCTGGAGACTTAGAACGAGCCATTTGAGGTGGTGATGGTTGAGGTCTAGAAGAAACTCTGGAAAATGGAATCTCGTGAACTCGGTCGGCTGGTTGTTCTTCACCTTCAAGCAGTTGCGCAAGAAGATCGTCGTCGATGGGCCGCTCACCTCCCCACAAATCTGGCATTAAAATCTGCGAACATAAGAATGGGGAGAAGAGGATGAAGAATTTTGAAAGTTTTTTAGAATAACGCTGGTCGAGTATAAAAGTTAAGCTTTTATACAGCAGGATTCTAACAAAAAACTAATTTTTTCATACGAACAGTTTGAAAAATAGATCAAAAAGTGAAAGCAAAAAGTTTTTTGAAAAAAGCTTTTTCAACTCCTTTTAAGGTGGGAAAAACTTGGTTTTTCAACTGGCATAAAAATCGAATTTTTACTTCAGTTTTACGTCCTAAAATCATGATCTCGACTATCAAACTAACTCATAACTCCTTAATGGCAAAGAAATATCATCCTATACAGTATCACCCATTAAACCCCCTACTGTCATGCATCTCAACCCAAAAACAAATGAACTCAACAGTCAATCCACCGAAGCATGCACAGCTAAAATATAGAGCATAAAAGTTCTGGACTTACTAGAAAAAAGATCGTGGAGATTTGAGAGAGTTTTTGAGCGTCGGAGAACTCGCGGACTGAATCTTGAAACGCTGGAAGACGGTCTCCAGAAGAAAATGGAAGCTCCAAGAATCTTGAAACGCTGGAAGACGGTCTCCAGAAGAAAATAGTCAACAATTCTTATCATCATTATTATTGTATTAATATATTATTGTTATTATTATGAATAATAATGTAATATATAATCAATATATAATGTGATAATAAGAGAAAAACAGTGATTTTTCAGAAGAGTTTCAGAAAATTGTCAGACAAGAAATTCTCATCTTATTCTCTTATTATTCAAACCTTGCTCAAGCCATAATCCAAGTACTCATGTGTTAAGATAAACATGTGATTTATACATTACAAACCCTTGTTCTCTATGTGCCCACCCAAATCTTGAGGTGTAGAGAACACTTCGGAAGATCGTGGTCTGAGTACTCAAAGTGATGAATAGGAAGAACGTTATTTATACGAAAGACTCAAGGACACTTTATAGGCTTCAAGAGGTAAATATTTCTGTCCTTGAATATTTGTATACAAGCTCATAAAATATATAAGTATGTGTATATATGTTGCATGATTAATGATATTTCATATTAATTGTTCCTGTATGTATTCTAGAACATATAACGTATTTATATGAGAGGTGGAAATTTTTTGTTGTTTAACAACTGTACCCACCATGCCATTTCACTGCACACTCTGATTGTTTTTCCAACATATTGTTGTCAACGAGTTGATCAATCCGAGGGAGTGGAAAGGAATCCTTAGGGCATTCTTTGTTTTTGTCGCTAACGTTGATACAAATTCTCCAAGTGTTGTTCGGTTTACGCACAAGCATTGTGTTAGTGACCCATAAGGTATAGAAGGCCTATTAGATGAAGCCATTCTCTTCCAACTTCTTTACTTCCTCTTTAAACGCTTCATATATCTTTGTATCTACGGACCGTCACTTCTGGGATATTGGGAGTACCTTCAGGTCTATGTTTAGGACGTTGATAATGACCAACAAGGTGATGCCTACAATTTCGTTGTGGGAACAAGTGAACACGATTCTTCCGACCTTGAACTTTCGAGTGTGGTCGCCATCCTTCAATTCCACTTCATCAAGATCTTCGAATAGTCCAACCAGTCTCTCTTCATCCCCAAAGTGAGGATCCAACTCCTCCCTTCTATGGGACTCATTCAATAAGATGTGTGGACTTGGGTAACCATCAATACTGATTTTGTCCCTATGGTCATCATTGGCGACAGAGCTAGCACTGTGGTCGCCGTCGCTGATGGCGCTACCTCTGCGGTCGTTGTTGGTGACCATGGCGAGGATGACCTCGTATCCCACGACACACATTTACGTGGCCTCGTTCATCAGGGCCTAACCAATGTCGACCTCGCTCATCAGGGCCTTACCCATCAGGACCTCATCTATCTCGGCCTCGACCATTAAAGCCTCGCCTAGTGAACTTTGTCCCCATCTTCATGATGATATTCTCATCAAATAACTCCTTTATTCATTGAACTCCTCAGCCGTCAAAGGTCATGTTGGCGCAAGAGGTGAAGTTCTTTCTAGCTTTGTTGATCTAGGCATTGTAGCATTCATGTGCCTCTCTATGGTTTCCTCTCACGCAACCGATACCTTCTCTTGTGGGGAACCTAATGTTTAGGTTACAGATGGGCATTATGGCAAGGGCAGTCGACAAATACGAACGTCGCCATGCAAGTTTCTCTCTGACGGTGATCGCCTAGAGTTACCGAGAGCTTGATGGATCCGATAGGGGCCAAGCCCTCGCCATTGAAACCATAGATTGTGGTTGGGCATGGTGTGAGGCCTCGAACATACAATTTCATTTTATCTAGTCATGACTTGTACAGGATCTTGACCAAATTTTCGTTCTCAACTAGAACTCGTAACACCTTTAGGTTGGCGATTTGAGCTACGATGACCATGGGGTAGTTGCGCGGGTAGTGAACTCACCTTGAGTCTTCACTAGTGAAGGCGATGTCTTGGTCTTCCATGCCTGAGACCTTGCTTGGTCTCTCTTCGTTCTTCATTACTTCGTCTATGTGATGTCCCAACTCGCAGCTCGCGAGCATACCTCACCCGACACTTGTTACTATCCCCTGCGAGGTGTGGTCCTTCACAAATCATGACGACTGTAGCTATCATGTCCGGTACCTCGTCTGCGCAGGCTGGCAACCACTGCATTTTGGTCCTGTCATTTCGACCACTGTTCTGATTTTGTCCTTGGGGCGATCGATGAAACGAGCTATGTGTCCTCTTCTGACAAGGAATTATATCTCGTCCTTCAGTTGATGACACTCGTTAGTGTCATGACCATGGTTCTTGTGGTAGCGGCAGTACATGGTCTGGTCGCATTTTCTTGGATCATTTCTTATAGGAATAGGCTTATTGTATGGCTCTTGACCTTCGGTCGCTATGAGGATATCTTGTAGCACACCATTTTTTTATTTTAATCAATTTATACTCTAATTTTTTTTTATTATTAAATGTTTAGTGTCAGAATTATTTTTTAATTGTTTGGTAGAAATTATGATAATTAAAATTGTTAATTGTTTTAATTTGTAAGTTCTTGAGTTTTGGTTGTGTGCACCAAGGTCCATGGTTAGTAGAAATGCACCTTAACACTTGTGTGTGTTCATGTGCATGGTATGCATGGTGAGCATGCATTAATTGCCATGCATAGTGTATATTTTCCTATTATTTTTTTTATCAATTTAAGAAAAGAGAAAATGGGAAACAAATGGTGTGAATAGAGAGAGGAGGTGGTGCGTGAGTGTAGGCTAAGGAAAGGGATTTTTTTTTACTATGTGTTGACATTATTATTGGCATTTAAAATTAAAGGAAATTAAAATATTAATGTGAATGGTTATCATAATGTTTTGGGAAAGTGTTAGTGGATGACCTTGAACATATTGGGTAAATAAAATAGAAAAGATTGAAAATTGAATTGGGTGAGTTGGCTTGGTGGCCAAGGCACATAGAGAGGGAGAGGGGCTTGACTATGTTCGATCACTAGAAGAAGAGTTTCCTATCTTTTTGAGTCAATTACTTGATCTTGGGAGATGCAAGGGAAGAAATTGAGGCTATTATTGGGTGATTTCCCTTAGGGTTTCGGCTAGGATAAGAATGAGGAAACGAGTGAGATTATGGCTCATTTGAAGGGGCTGGTCGAACCTAGAGAGAGAAGAAGAGAGAGAGTGCTCATGAGGCATAGAAAGAGAAGGAAAGAATGAAAGAGGAAGAGAAAGAAGGGTCTCGAATGACTAAGGTATGTATTGAGTTTCATGGTTTTCTTCTTCTTCTACTTAGTTCTAAGCTTGTGAAATGTTCATGGTGATGCTAGGTGAATTTTACAAAGGAAAATTGTTTAGGTCTTGGCTTAGGATTTGGTCTACAAGGGTGAGATCATTCTTCTTGGATTCTTATTTGTTGATGGTAAGAACTCGCCAAGTAAGTTAGATTAAGGATTTTGTGAGTTGTAAGGAAAAAGAACTCAAATTGATTGATCTTAAAACAAACTTTCTGATACCTCAAAGAACTTAAAACATGAATATTATAATGGAAATGGAGAGAATGCATAAAATATGTGTATTGCTAAAAAAATATCTAGTTCCAATGCTAAAAAATTCGACCCCATTCTCAGGTGAAGGGAGGTCATAGTTATAGAAGAGCACTACTAGCTCATTGTACATAGTTGTCCCAAGGAGACAAGGAGCTGCATATCAAGGCTGCAAATGGTAGTGGTGTCGGAGGAGTGGTGGTCAGCTCCAGTATGTGTCAGGGGTATGCAAAAGTACTCCTGCCTTGGTACTATGTCGTTCCTTACTTACTTGTTGGATACGAACCTCATAGGTGTGCTGGGGGAGTTCTTACTATGTACCATTCTTGTACTGCCACTACTTCTTTTGCATGGATACAGTGTCTGTACACTAACTTCACTTGGTTTGTACGTGCATTTTGTACCTATACGAGCTCCTCGAGTCATACATAGGTTTTCCCCCTCACAAGGTACTTTATTCATATGAGCTTTAAGTATTGAAATCCTTATATATTATCATGGATGACACGGTTCCAAGATTCCTGGGAGGCAAGGACTCTGCGAGATGGCCCTATGAAAATGAGACGCGAGGAGCCTCTCGAACCATAGGCGTGATATCCTTGGCTCAAGGTACGGTATTGCATGTTAGGCATGTGCCTCGTGACACAGTCACCACGAGATGCGACACCAGGAGTGAAGGATGACCTCGCGAAACCCTTGGTACGAAGCGAGGCTCCGTAGGTGAGGCTGTGCCTTGTGGGACCTTTGACGTAAGGTAGAAGACTAGGTAACGGGGGTGGCCTTGCGAGACACTTGGTGCAAGGTGCAGCATCATAAGAAAGGCATGCTCTGCGAGAACCTCAGTGCGAGACGCGATGCGACGTACGAGGGGTGACCTCATGACACCCTTGGTGCGAGGCGAGGCTCTGTAGGCAAGTTGTGTGCCTCGCAAGAACTTAGGCGCCAGATGTGACGCCAGGTGTGAGAGATGACCTCGCGAGACCCTTGGGACAAGGCGATGCTCCATAGGTGAGGCATGTGCCTTGCGATAACTTCAGCTTGAGACAAGACGCCATGTATAATGGGTGACCTCACGACACCCTCGGTGCGAGGCGAGGCACTATAGGCAAGGCGTGTGTCTCACAAGACATTCTGTGTGAGTTGTGATACCAAGTACGAGAGGTAACCTCACGAGACCCTCGACGCGAGGCGATGCTCCGTAGGCAAGGTGTGTGCCTTGGAAGACCTTCAGCGCAAGATGCGATGCCAGGTGTGAGGGGTGACCTCACGAGACCCGTGGCGCAAGGCGAGGCTCCATAGACGAGGCGTGTGCGTCGCGAGACCTTCGGCCCAAGGCACAAGGTAGATTTTGGTTCTTTACATCCTGAGTTTATAATTTGAGGGACACGAGGTGAGGGCCTTTTGTAAGCACAATATTTTGGCATCCACAATATGATTGGTTGATTTGATTTTTGGTTGGTTGGCCTAATAGTTTAATGTTTATGCAAAGGTGTTGGAATTGACAAATCAAGAAGAGGTAGTTTGGATTTTGGCTTGTTTGTACTCAAGGTGAGGAAGGACTTTGCCTTGATGAGTTGATGACTTTGGGTTTCTCTTTTGAAAGTGTTGTTTAGAATTTTTAGGATTCTATGTGTGTTGATGGTCGTTTTCCATTCTTTATATTTTTTCAAGTTCATAACAACATGATATGGTTCTAAGTGTGTGGTTTATTTTTATCAATGAGTGAATTTATGGATTCATGTATGTGTAAATGTGGTGTGAGCGTGTGCTGCCTTATCTGTAGGCGTGTGTGTGTGTTTATGTACAAGTATGGGACTTAAAAATATACATCTATGGATATGGTGTAGTGTATAAAATATTGTTTGTATTGTATAAAGATATGGATATGGTGTAGTGTATATGATATTGATGTTATTGGAGATAGGAACAAGTAACGGTTTTCATTGGAAATCTACAAGAGTTTTGATTTTTGAAATATTAAAATTCGGTTATTGTTGTTTCAATAAATCTCGGGTCTTGAGAATAAAAATGCAAAATGGACATTAGATGTATGCTAATAGGGTTTTGGCCTAGGGTATCTTACAGGATTGTGAGATTATGTTTTGGTTTCTTGTTTTATTTTTAGCTATGGGCATGGTATAATTGTAATACTTTATGTTTTTTTTTATGTTGCAAAGAATTCAACCTGAGCATACATTATGGTTTAAGATTGTTTTGATTTTGTTGTTGGTTTTGCATGATTAAATGTATCCTTGAATTATTCAAGTATAGAAACATGTTAGTGTGACTTGATCAAAAAGTGTTCAAAATGATGCATGAGTTGTAGAAACATGCTAGGTAATGTGTTAATATGATTAAAGGTTTAATTACATAAATATGTTCTTGTTGTTGTTATTTATTTATTTGATAATGATGATGATAAATCAATGATTTTAAAAATGCACAAGTTATGCCTCAAGGTGATATTTTGATCTTATATAAACAAAAAATATTTTATTTCACATATTAGTGTGATTTTTATCTAATAAAAACATATTGTTTTCTTTTTATATATTTTGTGAGACAAATATGGTTTTAGTTCAATTATGTGGTTTAAATAAATAATATACTTGCTGGACAATTTTTGTTTATTACGAGAAAATATCTTTTAAATAAAATAAGTAAAACATGTGTTCAAATAAATTAAACCTTAGACTATGCATATGGTAAATGTAATTTTTCCACACTTTAAATATGTATTTTTCTCATTTATATTTATGGAGTTTTTTTTAAAATAATTAAGTAAAATTATTTTCTAAATATGATCAAGGAATTCATTTAATAATTATAAGTAGCTATAACATTTTGCCACATTCATTTAAATGTTATTAAATAATGAATGAGATTATTATTTTTATGTAAGTTAAAGGTATGGAACTATTTTAGTAAATTAAATTTTTGCAATAAAATTTATGAATGACAAATGTGTGATTTAAAGGAATAATGTAGTAATAAATGCTTGCTGGATTTTTGTGAAAATGACTAGAAAATAAAGGAACAAATAATTCCAACTTCAACGCTAGTTTTAACAATCGTCACATGCATGCATGTTACATGCAAGTTTACGTTTACGCTCCAATATAGGTTATTTAATTAAATCCACGTTTCCTAATCTGAAATCATTGAGAATTACTTAGTAAAAATTATATTATTCTTTTATAATTTTATGTGATGTTGTTGTATGAAGAGATTTGTGGTACAACTTGTGCCATGTGTGCCTGACCCATGCACACGTGGGGTATGTATGACGGGCATGCGTAATTTTACATGATGTTAAGATGAGTGTTTGATTGTTATTCTATGCTTGTTGTGAATTTATCCCGCTCTTAAATTTCGTGGACTTAAGGTAAGTAAGTTAGCTAGAATTTCCTATGATTTATGTTTTGAACGGTATGAATTGTTATGTTGCAAAAGTTAAAGTGTTATGTAAAGCATAAGTTATGGGAAGCTAAAGTGTTATGCAAAGTGTGAGTTATTATATTACGTTATAAATTGTTGTATGCTTACTTGTATGTTGTATTAAAAAGCAGTAGGTTGTTAGCGTGTTAAACGCGACACAACAAATGAGTTACTAAGGATATGATGTAACTCATAGGGCGGACATGCCAAGGTTATTCGAGGACAAGAGTTCCTTTTTACCTCATAGAGAAGGTCTTAGCAGTTTATGATTTTGTTGGTTACCTCATGATGTGACATGGACAATAGGGGTGCCATGCTCACATGAAGTATGAATTATGATTGTGATTGAATATGATATGATCTTATTGTGGATATGATACGATATGATCACAAAATGGATATGATATGGTTATGCTATGAGTTTTACGATACGTATATAATAAGTAGTTTTCTTATTGTTGACGGTGAAATCTCGTCAACGAAATTAGGTCGGAAAACTCAAAGGTAAATGCGGCGATCTCTAGATAAGAACTTAGAATTAACTTATGAAAGGATAAACACAGATGAACAATGGAGTGAAAAAATGTATATTTCTTAATGGCCTCTGCATACAATGAATTTTCCAACCTCCTTTCAGGTGGTTTTAGAGTTCATTTTATAGTAGGCTCTAATGACCTTAGGTACATAGTGGTCCAGGGGACCAAGTGGTACATACGTACTGTGTCAGGGGAGTGGCTCCAGAGGCTGTGGTCGTACACCCCGTACAGGAGCAGGTGTCAGGAGGATGTCTCCACTACTTGTCTGTATCCATGTCTGATGCGTGGCGGCAGGCGTAGTGGCGCAGGAGGTAGTGGTGTCGGCTCTGACCTATGGCCGTAGACGTACGGACCATAACTCCTATCCTTGCATACCCACTCCTGGCATTCCCACTACTTGTCTGGTAGGGGTACTATATCCGTACTCTGACTTCCTTAGGTTCGTAGGTACATTCCATATTCATGCGTGTACCTTGCCCCTTGTGAGTATTCTAACCTCCAAGGGCCATGGGCAAGGCCATGGAGGAGGCCATGGGCGAGGCCATGGAGGAGGCCATGGGGGCGAGGCCATGGAGGAGGCCATGGGGCCGAGGCCATGGAGGAGGCCAGGGGCGAGGCCATGGAGGAGGCCATGGGGCCGAGGTCATGGAGGAGGCCATGGAGGAGGCCATGGGCGAGGCCATGGAGGAGGTCATGGGGCCGAGGCCATGGAGGAGGCCATGGAGGAGGCCATGGAGTGAGGCCATGGGCGAGGCCATGGAGGAGGCCATGGGTGAGGCTATAAAGGAGTCCATGGGGCCGAGGCCATGGAGGAGGCCATGGGCGAGGCCATGGAGGAGGCCATGGAGGAGGCCATGGGGCCGAGGCCATGGAGGAGGCCATGGGCGAGGCCATGGAGGAGGCCATGGGGCCGAGGCCATGGAGGAGGCCATGGGGCCGAGGCCATGGAGGAGGCCATGGAGTGAGGCCATGGGCGAGGCCATGGAGGAGGCCATGGGCGAGGCCATGGAGGAGGCCATGGGGCCGAGGCCATGGGCGAGGCCATGGGGCGAGGCCGTGGGGCCGAGTGCATGGGCGAGAGGGGCCTCGTGAGGCTACTGAGCCTTGGCACCTATGCCTTGCCAACGTGGGCCACTTGGCATCGACTCCACGAGAAACGAACCCAGACTCGTGTTGTGATGGCGCGATGGCTTCCCGAGACGACGGTGGCCTTAGGGACTTGCCTCGGCCTCATACTTTCTCTTGATGGGATTATGAGCATCAACATTTCTCATGAGATGATCTCCTGTATTCAACAAGGCCTACAAGCTCGAGCCCAATAGCATGAATAAGCGACCCTTATCCCTATGTTCCAACCAGGGGCTAAAGAGTTTCTTTTTGGTGGATTTTTGGCATCCACACTTATTATTTCTTGGAATTATTGTATTTGTGTGTACTTCCTTACTAAGCTTTTAGGTCACCCCCTTCCTTTCCCCCTTTCAGGTAGGCAATAGGATTTCTCCTTGGCACGCAGAGTGTGGGAAGTTTCGAAGTCTAGGCATGTATGACGTGGTGTTTCCTTTGAGTGATTAACGATCAAGATGAGCGTCCAGAATATTTAAGAACTTATGTTATGGGTTTATGTTTTCAATAACGTCAGTGGGACTTCTTATGTTTATTTTGTTTTCAAAGACTGCATAAAGACACATCATTTTTATTTCAACTATTGGGCCCAAATTGCATGTTTTATGAAGGCCCCACTGAAACTTTATTCTAAAATGTTATTTTTTCTAATAAATATTAGTTGAGCGACATTTTTATAAATAAATAGAATAGGACGTTCGTACATATCTTTAGGCATCCAGGCCTAGGTGGTGTAGTTGGTGAAGTGCGACTCGTACAAGAGTTGTCTTCCCTCTTTCCTGTGCTTCATGCGGTCTTGCCCTGCCTTATGGGACACTTGGTGATTGCTCGCTCTCTTCCCTTTACTGATGTTCTCGCTACCCATTCAGCCTTCGCCGCTCCTTCGACAATGGTTTCCAGTCTTCGCCGGGTCCAGATTCTTTACCACCTTATCTATCTTGATGAACTCATCCGCGTGGTCTAACAAATCACGCATCGAACTGTTAGCCATCTTGGTCAAGTTGTTCCACAGAGGGCTCTAGACTCTGACACCGAATATGATCTCCATTAGTCGTCCTTTCATCGCCAACGATCTTGGCGCGAGAGGCTTTGATAAGGGAATTTTGGGTATTATATTTGTTATCCTTTTGCACTTAGATAGTGTAAATTTCTAGGTGTTCATAGGTTTATTTTACGAGTCTTTAATTTTAAGCTATAAAATATTTTTTAAGTTATTATCGATGAATTTGATGTATTTGATGTATTTTTGTTGTTAGGAATTGAGAAGCAATGATAGGACTTGAGAAAATGAAGTTTGGGACAAAGTTGAAGTGTTTTAGAAGTCCCTAAGCTCGAGGATCAAGCTTAAAATCAAAGATTTCGAAGAAAATGGCATGTGTGCTGAAATTAAACACTGGTCGCAGTCAACTTTAACCCAGGTATCGACCTGGGAGTCAGAGAGTGGCGGTCGCGGCCACCAAGAATCACTAGTGACAGCTGGAGATTAGATTTTTTCTTCATTTTTTAAATTTTAAATGTAATTTTTAAGGGGTTATAAGAGGGATTAGGGTTAACTTTTAGAACAACTTTGGATTGTGAATTTTAGAGTCTATAACGGTAGAAGAGAAGAAAAGACATCACCATCTATATTCTTCATCTAGTTATTCTTTCTTCTCAAAACTTCTTTATTTTCATTGAATATTTATGTCTGTTAATATTAATTTGATTATGCAGTAGTTTTCTTTGTAGTTGACGGTTATTTCAAAACCCTAGACATGAGAACTTGAATGCATTGATAAAAAATTTTCATTCTATTCCCATATATTAAATTCTTTCAATTTTTCAGTTTAAATGCTATGAATCTTGTAAGATAATGTTGTTAGGAACGAGTTTCATAATACGCAGCGGAAAGGTGGTGTGGTTGGCCCAGTGTACAACAAAAATTTTGTAACATATTTAAACTACCTTTAAATATGCGGATCCATTAATATACATACATTAATCATAAGCAAGATAGTGATAGAAATCATACCTCTTGAAGCCTATCAAGTGTCCTTGCTATCTTCTCGTATTTAGAACGATCTTCCTATCCAAGCCGCTCCACGTACTCACACCAAGATCTTCCAAAGCGTTCTCTACACCTCAAGAAATGTGTGGGCACTTAGAGAATGAAGGATAGTTTATTTGTGATTCTACTTGATGTACTCAACACATGAGATCAAGAGAATAGGCCTGAGAATGGGTTCTTTATTTTCAGGGAGTGAAAACTATCGTTCTATTTTCACAGAGCGAAATTGTCAAAGTAGTCTCACTCTCTTTTCTTTTTCTTATCCGAATAATTTTCTGATTAGGCATACTTAACAGAAAAAATTCAAAATTTAAAAATTAAATCTGTAACCATTTTACAATTTACTTTTTAAATAATTAATTATTCCATTAATGAAAAAATCCAAAAACCAAATTTTGATTTATCCATTAATTAATTAAATAAAATTGAAAATCCCATCCCTGAAAAATTCTGTCCTACACGCCACACACAGTCCTGGACTGTGTGTGAACGTGTAGCTTCCTAATTTCTAGGGATATTGGTTTTTCAAATTTTATTTAATTATTTATTCAAATTACTTTGTTAGATAAGATCTAACAACCTGATAACTAATTCAAATTTGAATTCAAATTAATTATCTTTTTAATTAATTATCAAATATAATTAATTATTTGAATAAATATTAATCTTTTAAATTCAAATCCAATTTGAACTTATCAGATTATTTTCTCCCACTCAAATAAAGATATTTAATTAATTCTACTAATTAATTAAACCCAAATTTTTGAAATTAAATATTTAATTTATTATAATTTCAAAAAATTATAATTAATTATTTAATTAAATTTCAAAAATTAATTTAATTATTTAATATAATTTCGAAAATTATATAATAATTAAATATTAATTAATTTGGTTAACTACAACTAATTTGTAATTAATTAATTAATCACCATTATCATATAATTGCATATTTGGCCTGAAGAACAAATTTCGTCCTAAATATGTCTTTAAACTATTTTCCCTTCATATCAACTCTTACCTTGAACAGTGTTGATAGAGCTGCTATGGGGACCTATGGACCTATAATTCCAAGCTCCAATAAATTTGAGATTATTAATTAAACTCTTTAATTAAATAATCTTAATTTATTAATCTCATGATTATTCCACTATAAATATGAGACTGCACTCTTGTAATTATAGACATTTCATTTACTGAGTACTTTATAATCATAAAGCGTCCATTGATTTAATCATTGCATACAACTTGACCCTCTAATAATGGTTCATAATTAATCGGGAATAAAATTACCGTTTTACCCTTTTAATTATCTCTTGTTTCCTTAAGTACCATTGACTCTACTAGCGAAGGTTAATTCATAACTAAATTATGAATTTGAGCTCAATAACCTTTCAGTCCCAAAAGTCAACCCTTAAGAGAACCATCATTCAATCTCTTGCGAGAAGGTATAGATTCCATATCTGTATACTATGTCCCCAGCCATCTATATTAATGAGTTCCCAAAACAAAAGTTTTTAGCCTGATCATTCTGACAGACCCTAACAAGTGAATCAAAGAACTCATATAACATAAACAGGAGTTCATAGTAACCTCAGGATTAAGATCTATTTGTATATGATCATCAATTGATATATTTAATTAATACTTCGAAACGGTATTTAACTAAGTATTAATAAACATATCTAGTCCAGTTCTATATATTCTCTAATATATAAAGCACCTCCACTAAAGTGTCCTACCACACTAGTGATCCGGATCTAGATCACATGTATTCATAATACTAGTGGACCGTACTTGCAGTAATTAATCTAAAGATTCCATAACTTTATCTTACTGCGAACTATTCAAGTTCATTTATCTCAAACACAATCCTCTCGTACTAATACGTGTTTGAGATTACATACATGAACTTAGGAATTTTCCTGATATTTACATAATATTATCATAGAATAATATAGTCCATAAAATATATGCATAACAAATTCAATTTATTTATTTATTTCATAAAAACAATGTCTACTACATATGCTTTCAGGACACATTTCCAACAAATGTTTAGATGGCCACTAATTAGGGTTTTACATTATTCTATTATCATCTTAGGATTGCTATTCACCTAATAATTTAGGATTCTAAGCAGAGTAATAAATTACAATTAAGGTATTGTGACGGGTATCTTAATTGTGATGAAAATAGAACCTAGGTTAAATGAATTGCATGCGTATTGAATTTCTTGCCTTGAATAACATGTTTCCACATAGTGTAATGCTTTTCCTAGGTTAAATAGATTGCATGCTTAATGGGTTTATTTCTTGATAAAAATGATTAATTAAAAGCACTTTGCTTTAATTAATTATAATAGGGAAACTGTGATAATTGACTACTTAAGTGTTATTTGCAGGGTTAGTAGTTTAATTGGGAATAGGGAATATTATTTGTCATTGTTGATAGATTGATTGTTAAAGGTGGAGATTAATTCCTGACTATTTCTTTAAAAATTTTTTATCCTTAGTTCTTTACTCATTTAATCATTATTTTATTTTATGTTATTAGTCTTTATTGCCAAATAACTTATTTAATTTATGTTTAGTTCTTAATTTTGAATAATAATTTGAATTGTAGTCCTTGTGGGTTCGACCCTTATTTACCGTTGTACTAAAGTGGCTGGTATAATTTATAGATAAAAAATATTTTAATTTTGTACTACATACCACACGCATCAAATTTTGTACCATTATTTCCTAGTTACTTGAGAATGTTGAAGAAAATATGAAGGTGAAAATGAAATGTTAGAGACTTTTCGCAAGGTTGAGATAAACATCCCTTACTTAATGCCATTAAACAAGTACCTTGATATGCAAAGTTTTTAAAGGAGTTATGCACCAATAAGAGGAAGCTAAAAGGGAATGAAAAGGGAGTGTCAGGGAAAATGTCCCGACGGTACTTCAATAAAAACTCCGACCAAAGTGTAAGGATCCTGAAACCTGCACTATTCCTTGCACTATTGGAAGTAAAAGGATTACGAGATGTAAGTTGGATTTGGGTACTTCAATCAATGTAGTGCCTTATTCAATTTATACCTCTTTGAATTTGGGACCACTTGAAGAAACGAGGGTGATCATTCAATTAGCGGATTAGTCTAATGCCTATTAAAGGGGAGTAGTAAAAGATGTATTGGTTAAAGTAAATGAGCTAGTTTTCCCTACGAATTTCTACATTCTTGATCTGGAAGATGATTCAGTTTCATGCTGTACACCACTTTTATTGGGAAGGACAATTTTAAAGATGCTAAAACCAAGATAGATGTTCATGGAGGCACTTTGACTATGGAGTTTGAGGGTGAACTCGCTTTAATATTTTTGAGGCTATAAGGTATCCAAGTCATGTTCATTCATTTTATTCAATTGATATTTTAGACTCATTGTCACAAAGAATTCTTGAGATTCATGGAGAGGATGGGTTAGATGTTGTTTTGAGGGAACCATTTGACTTGAAGAAAGAGGATGTCTCTAATGAAGTGAAAGAGATAGTGGTTGTACTTAATAGTGGAGGGGAGGTTTCTAAAGTGGTACCATTCTTAGAGCTATTTCTCATGAGTAGCTTCAACCATCTGTTAAATCACCAACAAAGTTTGAATTAAAACCACTACCGGAGTATCTTAAATATGTTTACTTGGGTGAAAAAGAGACATGACCATTCATTATCAACACACACCATACCCAAGTATAAGAGGGTCATTTGATAAGGGTATTTTGGGAATACAAAATAGCCATAGGGTTGACCATAGCAGATATCAAGGGAATAAGCCCAACTATGTGTGTAACGTCCTCCTAATCCAGGACCAATACACTGTATACTTTAAATAGTGTCAGAATTGCTAATCAAGTCGTTAGGTTATAAACGTGTAACTAAGGCTAACGTCAAGGGTTATGGTTAAAAAAATTTGTCAAAGGAAACGTTGACTTTTCATTTAAAAGTTTAATACATACATGGGATCCCAAAATGTTACAATCTGATGTTTAAAAGGGTATATACAAAACAAAAGTTACAACCAGCCGACCTAAGCGGCAAAATAAGGGATATAACCCTAGTTCCTCTGAGATATCCTCGGCCGTTGGGGTCGAGTAGCCGCAAATGTACAAGCCGCCACTGAAGCTCTCCAACTCATGGCTGGTCCAGCTTTCCATTTCCCTTAACTACACCGCATAGCACCCATGAGTCAAGCCTCAGCAAGAAAACTTAAACATGTGCGTGAACAGTAAATATAAATATTAGATACATTTCTAGCATGCCCGACAGCAATAACCTACTCATGCATGCATACAAACATAAATAAATGATCATAGGATCATTCTAGGGCCCGCTGCCCTAAATAGATGACCATAGAGTCAACCTGGGGCCCTATGCCCTAGCTATGTGACCATAGAGTCACCTGGGGCCCTTGCCTTTAGCTCTGAGTAACTAGTCATAGAGCTAGCCAAGCACTTTGTTTGCCAATGAACATAGGGTCAGTCAACATAATACTAAGTCCCTGATTGGGCCTAAGCCTCTCGATCAGCACATAGTGTGCTATTGTTGCCCTTGACTAATAAGTTGAGGCCTTAACCAGATATTCAGATAACCAGACAAACAAATGCAAATAAAGATAAGCATACTTCAGGCAATATAAGCATGCATACATATTAATCATATATCTTAGTCTATTAAATAAAATCATAGTAATAACCATGTTCCTTAATGGGGTCGAGCCCTAACTACACAGACAATGCAAGCAATCATTAAATAGTTATACAGACACGGAGCATTCAATCATGCTCAATCAACGAGCACAAATATAAATTAATCATGCTCGTTCTCAGGGGCTCTTGCCTATTCATAGTTATAATAAAAAAATGGGCCAAAGCCCTAATCACATATATCATGTATTGGGTGCAGTTTTCTTACCTTAGGTCCAAGTGCAATGTATATTGGGAAAGACTCTCGAGCACGATCCTAGTTCTGAGCCCCTAGCGATAACCTAGTCACAACCATAATAGAGAATTCCGTTAAAAATGAGCGAATAAAGGCTTCCGGACTAAGTCCTAGCCTGCAAGACATCAAATTCTACTAAACCGGGTAGTAGGATCAATCTCGAGCCCTTGGTTTTAAGTTCTCGTATTGAAACCTTCCTGGGGCTCAAAAACCCTTTAAGCGCCGCGACTAAAAACAAAAGAGGCACGGCTTGCCCCAAGTCAGAGAGCCCAAGGCTCTCCTTTGTTTCTACACGCCCCATGTCACACCATTACTGGCGTCGAAGCTCAAATGGAGGTTCTACACCTCCTTCTCATTCTTATTCATGGGAGCCGTGGCACCCCAAGAACAGGGTCGCGGCTCGCCATGGAAACTAAAAAATTTCTGCGTTTTCTTCTAGTCAAAACCCACCCAAAACCTATCCAAACATAGAAAAATCCCCAAGGTAAAGTTCCCAATCAACTCAGCACCTCAAAACACACAAACCCCAAGCCTAAACTTGGCTAAAACAACATCAAATATCAAAATTCAGAACTAAGTTTCTAAGCTCCAAATCTTAGCTTAAAACCAGAGAAATAGAAAGATTCAAGACTGGAAATCATTATCTTAGTTGCCCCAAATAATGCTAAGCTTCTCCCCAAGAAATAATGAGCCTAAGCTAGCCTTGATTCTCCTTAGATCGTAAAGAATTCAAAGATTGAATGTATGAGAGTGTGAATGGGGGAGAGAGAACGTTGGGAGAGTTTCTCCTCTGTTTTCTTGTGTTGTTCGGTTATGAGAGGTTACTTAGAGTTCAAGTAACTCAAAGTAAATCCCAAGCCTTGGGGTACCCAAAAATATCCCCGATGGTAAAATGATTGAAAACCTCAGAATTCCCTCCTAATCTCACTAACTCCAAATATTTCATCGAATATTTTTTCCCATTACCTGATAACCCGGTAATGTACTTGGTACCCAAAATACCCCTAGACTCACCCCGAGCCGAGTATTCGATCCCGCTGTAACTTTCCCGCTAATTTGCTCCCTAGGTTCGCCTCGTGCCGAGTAACCCAAATATACCCACATAATAATGGGGTCTTACACATATATCACATATATGCACATATAATCTAAATATACCCGTAACGGGCCAAATTACGAAAATTGCCCTTCTAATAAGAAAGAGGCCCACATGCATATATAATACACCTAAACATGCATATCTAGTAATATTATAATATAACTCACATAATCATATAATTACACATATATATATATATCACATAAACTCATAGTTTTCCATAATTTTCCATCCTAGCCCCCTAATCAAGGCCCTAAGCCTTATTAGGTAATTTGGGACGTTATAACTATCCCCTCCTTACAAAAATTTCGTCCTCCAAATTTTACCAAAACAACTCGGGATATTTATTCTGCATATCTGGCTCCAGCTCCCAAGTGACTACTTCGGCCTTGCTATTATGCCATAATACATTAACTAAAGGTGTAGTCTTGTTCCTCAAGACCTTGTCCGTCTTCTCTAAAATCTTAACTGGCTGCTCCTCATAGGATAAATCTATCTCTAGTTCCAGATCCTCGTAACTCCAATGGTGAAACCCTAAGGAAGATGTAGTCTCCCTCTTAGAACTTCACATTCGTCCCCTTTGGGTTTGAATAACTCTTATGTCTACTCTGAGACACGAGCATCTGAGCTCTAATCTTTTCAATAGCCTCAGTGGTCCTTTGAACTGCCTCAGGACCAAAATATTTACTCTCATCCATCTCATCGCATTGAATGGCCATCTACACTTCCTACCATGCAACATCTCATAAGGTGCCACTCCAATAGTCGATCGGTAGCTGTTATTATATGAAAACTCTATCTGAGGCAAATATATACTCCAGGAACCTTCAAAGTCCAATACACAAGCTCTCAGCATGTCCTCCAGTATCTGGATGATCCTCTCAGACTAATCATTGGTCTGAGGATGATAAGCTGTACTGAACGTCAGTGGTGTACCTATTGCCTTCTGTAAACTTCCCCAAAACTTGGAAGTGAAGATACGGTCCCTATCAGACACAATAGACCTTGGAGTTCAATGAAGGCATACTATCTCTCTCACATAGAGATCTGCATACTGGTCAATCGTGTAATTTGACCTCACTGGTAGAAAGTGAGCTAATTTTGTATATCGATCCACAATGACCTAGACTAAATTGTGGTGGCCCACTGTCTTGGGCAATCCTACCATGAAATCCATCGTGATGTCCTCCAATTTCCACTCTGGGATATCCAGAGGCTGCAACAACCTTGCTGGTCTGTGATGCTCTGCCTTGACCTGTTGATAGGTCAGACACTTCGCCACGTACTCAGTCACATCCCTCTTCATCATAAACCACCAATATATGGTTTTCAGATCCTGGTACATCTTCGTGGTGTCTGGATGCAAAGAATAATGGCTAGCATGAGATTCATCTAGAATCTTCCATCTGATCCCAGTGTCCATCTGAATGCAAATTCGATCCTTGTATCTCAATAAACCTATGTATAACACTGTATATTCCATAGCTACTACATATAGGATGTCCTTTCTAATCTTTCCCAACTGCCAATCACTCAAATGTTTCTCCTTGATCCTCTCCAAAAGAGTGGACTATAGGGTGATGTTGGCTAACTGGCCCATCACTAGCTCAATACCTTCTCTAGTCATATCCTCTGCCAACTCCCTAGATATCTGCCTAGCACTATACAACTGTCCCGGACCCTTTCGGCTTAAGGCATCTTCTACCACGTTGGGTTTCCCTGGGTGGTAGAAGATCTCACAATCATAATCTTTCATCCACTCTAACCAACATCTCTGCCTGATGTTCAAATCCTTCTTAGTGAAGAAGTATTTCAAACTCTTGTGATATGTCTATATCTCACACTTCTAACCATATAAGTAGTGTCATCACACCTTCAGTGCAAAAACTACTGCTGCATGTTTTAAATCATGTGTGGGGTACCTCTGCTCATACTCCTTCAACTGACATGATGCATAGGCAATCACCTTCCTTGACTGGATAAGGACACAACCTAGGCCTTGCCTTGAGGTGTCAAAAGAACAACAAAATTGTCGTGATCTACAGGAAGACTCAGAACTGGAGCGGTGATCAAGTTCTTCTTCAGTCTTTGGAAACTGTCCTCACACCTGTTTGACCATATGAACATCTAATTCTTGCATGTCAACTCTGTCAGTGGTGATGCAATCTTGGAAAACCCCTCCATAAAGCATGTGCAATCACCTGCCAATCCTAAGAAACTCCTAATCTCTAAAGCATTCTTCGGCCTTGGCCAATCTCTGACCTACTCAATCTTTGATGGATCCACCATAATTCCATCCTTACTGACTATGTGAACTAAGAAAGTCACCTGTGGCAACAAGAACGCACACTTCTGGAATTTTTCATACAACATGTGCTATCTCAGCCTCTATAGTACTAATCTAAGATGTTGCTTGTGCTTTGTCTCTGACTGAGAGTATACCACTATATCATCGATAAAGACAATAACAAACCGTTCTAGGTAATCTTTGAACACCCTATTCATCAGATCCATAAATGTTGCAGGGGCACAGGTCTCACCACCATCCTGGTGGCCTATTTGTAGGCCCCATGGCCTCCTATCTGGCCTTGGAGCTGAAACTGTGTCTAGAGTCTTTCTCTTTTGGTCACTAGGGCCTCCGCCCCTACCAAAGCCTGCAAATGGAGGTCTGAGCCTCCTAGAATCCCTTCTGGCTACATTCTAGCACTAGCTCATGTTCTCTGGGCTCTCAACTGCAAGCTCCTTCTCCAAAGCCTGTGCATAGGTAGTTGCTCCTAGAACAATAGTGATACTTACATCTTGGGCTATCATAGGTTGAAGCCCCTGGAGAAACCTCTCTCTTCTAGTCCCATCAATGGGCACCAGATCCCTAAAAAACTTTACCAATCTATCGAACTTCAAGGCATAATCGGTCACTGACATGTTGCTTTGAAGTAACTTACTGAGTTCTTCAATCTTCGCAGCTTTAACTGTGTCATTGTAGTATTTCTCATTGAACAGAGTTCTGAATTCCTCCTATTCCATAGTATTTACTGCCCTGGTCTAGGATACCACCTTCCACCATATTCGGGCATCCTCCCAAAACATTTAAGTGCACATGCCACTCTTTCATTACCACCTACCCTCATGAAATCCAGGATGATGGTTATCATAGTCATCCATACAGGGGTCTGAGCTGCCCTAAAAAACCTTCAGTGGGTCTGAGCTACCCTAAAAAACTGGAGGGTGCTGCTTCATGAACTTCTCATATAGGGGTTCCCATCTATTTCCCCCTGCCCGGGGCTGTAATGTTGCTGGTACCACTGGCTGTATCATTGCTGGTACTGCGGGCTGTAGGTTCCCTGCTGGATCTTGTTGCCGTTTCAAGAGGCAAATCTCATCTTCCTACCTCCGTAACCTGGCTTACATATGAGAATGCACCTATTTCCAGTTCTCAGGAGCTGGCGGTGGGGCCTGGCCCTAGTCATTCTCTTCTGTGGCTTGTATCTCTTGGCCATCCAACCTCTTTGACCTTTGAGGAAGCATACTGATAACTATCCCACTCTGCAGTGATCAAATCAGTTGTTAGGTAAGTATTAATTATAACTCTTGTCGCCTGACGGTCCAAGACCGAACAAACAAACAAATGCAATGCTAATAAGCATGCCAACATCTAATACATTCAATCATGGTGCTAATAAGCATCTCCTGATATTCATCAGCAAATAACAATGCTAATAAGCAATTTCTAGCCTATATGCAATTAAAAAGGATAATAAGCTTGTTCTAACCTACATGTCCATATAACAACGCTAATAAGCGGTTCCTTTGCATTCACAAGCAATAATAATGCTAATCAGCATATCTTTATTATTCATGCAACAATCAAGGGCCATACCCTATCAGAATATCTTATGCTCCCTAATAAGGCATGCAGATAAGAGGTATACATTTATTTATACAGTTAATCACTTAATCATATAAGTAGTTAACAAACCCTGAGTTGAGCTTGTCTTTAGTGGCGAGTGTACATGCCCAACCAGTCTTCAAGAATCCTTAAACCTTTGCAGCTTTGATACCAAGTTGTGACATCCTCCTAATCCAGGACCTTTACACTGTGTCCTTTAAATAGTGCCAGACTTGCTAATCAAGTCATTGGGTTACAAACGTGTAACTAAGGATAACGCCAAGACTTAGGGTTAAAAATTTTGGTCAAAGGAAAAGTTTACTTTTCATTTAGAAGTTGAATACATACATGGGATCCCATAATGTTACAAAAAAATGTTTAAAAGGGTATATACAAATCAAAAGTTACAACCAACCAGCCTAAGCGACGAAATAAGGGATACAACCATAGTTCCTTTGTAATATCCTCGACCACGAGGGTCAACTAGCTGCGTATGTACATGCCGACACCGAAGCATTCCAACTCATGGCTGGTCAAACTTTCCTTTCCCCTTACCTGTACCACACAACACTCGTGAGCCAAGGCTCAGTAAGAAAACTTAAACATGTGCATGAACAGTAAATAAAGATCTCAGACACATATCTAGCACGCCCAGCAGCAATAAGCTACTCACACATGCATACAATCACAAATAAATTATCATAGGATCATTCTGGGGCCCACTGCCTTAAATAGATAACCAAAAATCAACCTGGGGCCCTATGCTCTAGCTATGTGACCATAGTCACCTAGGGCCCTTTCCCTCAGCTCTAAGTAACAAGCCATAGAACTAGCCAAGCACTTTGTTTTCCAAAGATCATAGGGTCGGTCAACGTAATAGTACATCCATGATTGCTCCTAAGCCTCTTGACCAGCGCGCAACGCGCTATTGCCGCCCTTGACTAATAAGTCGAGGCCTTATCCAAATATTTAGATAACCAGACAAATAGATACGGATAAAAATACATATATGCATACTTCAGACAGTACAAGTATGGATACATATTAATCATATATCTCAGTCAACTAAATACAAACATAGTAATAACCATGTTCTTTAATATGGTCGAGCACAAATTACACAGAAATGCGAGCAATCATTATACAGTTATCCAGACACGAAGCAGTCAAGCATGCTTAATAAATGAGCATAAACTTCACTTAATCATGCTCATTCTTAGGGGCCCGAGCCTTATTCCTTGTTATAATCAACAACTAGGCCAACCCTTAATAACATATATCACTTATTGATTGTAGTTTTCTTACCTTAGGTCTAAGTGCAATGTATATTGGGAACGACCCTTGACAACAATCCTGGTTCCGAGCCCCTAATGATAACCTAGTCATAACCATAATACAGAAACCCATTAAAAATGAGCGAATAAATTGTTCCGGACCGAGTCCTAACCTGCAAATGTCCAATTCTACTAAACAAGGTAGTAGAATCGATCCCGAGCCCTTGGGTTTGAGTTCCTCACTCAAAACCTTCTCAGGGCTCAAAAGCCCTTCAAGCGTCACGACTCAAAACAAAAGATTCGTGGCCCGCCCCAATTAGAGATTCCAAGGCTCTCCTTTGTTTCTGCACGTTGCTATGGCTAAAATGGAGGTTATGCACCTCCTTCTTCTTCTCGTTCATGAGAGTTGTGGCGCCCCAAAAGTAGTGCCACGACTCACCATGAAATCTCATAAATTTCCTCGTTCTCTTCAAGCCAAAACCCACCAAAAATCTATCCAAACATAGCTAAATCCCCAAGGTAAAGTTCCCAATTAATTTAGCACCTCAAAACACGCAAAACCTAAGTCTAAACTTGACAAAAACCTCATCAAATCTCAAAATTTGGAATTAAGTTTCTAAACTCCAAAGCTTAGCTAAAACCAGAGAAACAGAATGGTAAGCTTCTCCCCATGAAATACCGAGCCTAAGCTGGCCTCGATTCTCCTTAGATCGTAAAGAATTTAAAGATTTAATGAATGGGTGTGTGAATGGGAGAGAGAGAATGTTGAGAGAGTTACTCCTCTATTTTCCTGTGTTTTTCAGTTATGAGAGGTTACTTAGAGTTCAAGAAACTCTAAGTAAGTCATGAGGCTCGAGGTACCCAAAACGTCCCCGAGGGTAAAATGGTCAAAACTCCCAAAATTCCCTCCTAATCTCACTAACTCCAAATATATCCACGAATATTTATTCCCGTTACCCGATAACCCAGTAATGTACTAGATACCGAAAATACCCCCTAACTCACCCTAAGTCGAGTATTCAGTCCAGCTGTGACTTTCCCATTAACTTGGTCCCTAGGTCGCCTCGTGCCACGTAACCCAAATATACCCAAATAATAATGTGGTCTCACACATATAACACATATACTCCAAATATACCCGTAACAGGCCAAATTACAAAAATTTCCCTTCTATTATGAAATGGGTCCACATGCATGTTTAATACACCTAAACATGCATATCTAGTCATATGACAATATAACTCACATAATCATATAATCACACACACATATATATATCACATAAACACATAATTTTCCAAAATTTTCCATCATGGCCCCTAATCAAGGCCCTAAGACTTATTAGGTAGTTTGGGACATTACAATGTGTGTGCACCATATTCTTATTGAAGAGGGATCAAAGCCTTCTAGAGAAGCTCAGTGAATGTTAAATCCACCTATGATGGAAGTAGTTAAAAATTGAGATACTAAAGCTCTTAAATATGGGTGTGATTTACCCTTTTTCAAATAGAAAGTGAGTGAGTCTAGTTCAAGTAGTTCCTAAGAAATAAGGCATTACTGTGGCAAAGAATGATGAGAATGAGTTAGTGCCCACAAGATTCCAAATAGGTTGGCGAGTTTGTATTGATTATAAAAATTTGAATGCTGCAACTCTAAAAGACCACTTCCCTTTGCCATTCATCAATCAAATGCTTAAATGATTATCGGGAAACTCTAATTATTTCTTTCTTGATATTTATTCAGGTTATAATCAGATTTCTATTGCTCCTGAAGACAAAGAGAAGACCATATTTACATTCCCATTCGACACCTTTGCCCATTTCAGTGATGTATGGTTAGTATTTTCTCAGACTATATAGAGAACATCATAGAAGTGTTTAAGGATGATTTTATTTTCTATGGTGATTCTTTTGATAAGTCTCTCCCCAACTTAACTCTTGTTCTAAAATGATGTATTGACGCTAATCTTGTTTTGAATTTGGAGAAGTGTCACTTTATGGTACAACAAGGTATTGTGTGTGGGGCATGTTATTTTGGAAAAAGGGATTGGAGTAGACAAGGCAAAGATTGATTTCATTCATTCTCTTCCACCACCATCAAGTGTAAAAGAAATAAGATCCTTTTTTGGTCATGCAGGATTCTATCGGTGGTTTATAAAAGATTTCTCAAAGATTACTTCCCCAATATGAAATCTTCTTCAAAAGGATGTGGCCTTTGAATTTAATGATAAATGTTTGCTCACATTCAACAAATTGAAGGAATCCTTCACTTCAACGCCTATTATTCAACAACTGAATTGGGAGTTACCGTTTGTAATAATATGTGACGCTAGTGATTATGCAGTATGGGCAGTCCTTGGGAAAAAAATTGGTAAGGTTCCTCATGTTATATACTATGCCTCTTAGACTCTTAAAGATGCTCAGTTCAATTACTCTACTACGGAGAAAGAGCTTTTAGTGGTCATCTTACTTTGGAAAAGTTTTGATCTTACATGATTGGAACTAAAGTTATTGTTTACACTGACCATGCAGCTCTTAAATATTTACTTGCTAAGAAAAAAACGAAGTCTAGGCTTATTCGGTGGATTCTAATCCTTCACGAATTTGATCTTGAAATAAAAGATAAGAGAAGGTAAAATAACTTGGTGGTGGATCATTTAAGTATACCTATTCGGGATGAAGATAACTTGCCATTAAATGAAACATTTCCCGAAAACAACTCCTAGCTTTTCAAGAATTAACTCCATGGTTTGCTAAGGGTATGATTGGTATAGAATTTGGGTACAACTTTATGAATTAGAAAACTGAAAATTTGTGGGGCCCATGAAAATAATTGATTAGTAGCTAGTTTTTGAAAACCAGATCCAAATCTATATTTAGACTTTATGTTGTAAAATAGAAAACGAATAAATCCTGTTTTCTTCGTTTTGTGAAATTTCTTCCTAAAAGCAAAATCCATCTCTTCTCCCTTCCACCATTTGCGAAAGACAGAGCTTCTTCATCTCTCTCCCATCAATGGTGATTCGTTGCCCCTCCTAACAGTGCCTGATCCACTCCAACTCCACATCTACCATCAGCCACATAAGGTATCTCTAAAACTGGTTTGAATGTTTTTATATATATATTTATGTTTGAGAGTTTATCGTTTTAGTGATGTGAAATCTGTTCTAAAGCCTGGAAGCTCAGTCAGAACAGGTACAATAATTCTTTCATTGTTTTCACAAGCTTTTATTCTTTTTATACTGTATGTTTCTTGTTTTTCAGTTAGTAGTTTACATTTTCGATACCCATCGGCCATTAGTACATCAAAATTTTCAATTGCTTGTTCTCTTGTGATATGGTCATAGGAATTTATACCTGGTGTAGTATGCTTAATTTAATTATACTTGATTTCTAGCCTCTTTTTCTTTATAAGATTGTAGAGTTTCGCATGGTCATGGTCATTGCTAGCTAATTGATTCTGTTTACTATGTATTAAGGTTTTCCTCTTCCCTGAAGAGTTTAAAATAGGAAGTCATCAACTATTGACAAACCTTAAGCACCTGAAGGTCAAGACTTTTGAAAGATTGGAAGACAAATCTAAGTTGAAAGACTCTTTATATTGGACTTCATCTCATTTGGACACACTACTGATTGAAGAAGGAACAAAGAGTGAGTTAATGTTATTCTAGTTTGCTTTTCTTTATGTCTTGAAAGATGTATAATTAGAAGAATGTAGTATGTGTTGCATCAAATGCTGAGTTTTCTTCTTATTTTTTATATTTTGGAATAATGTCAATTGGATTCTACATTTAGTACTGCTCAGTTTAGTTGGAATTTTTTTGGAGTAATTTTATGCAACAATGCTTCTGGTTTAAGAAGAAAGAAATAGTGCACTCTACATGTTTGGGGAAATGCCTTAGAGACATAATGTATAGTATATAGAATAGAAATTTATATGCTTTAAATCACTATGGCTCAATATCAACTTGAGTAATTTTAATGTTACACTTTAATCCAAAAGCTCTAGTGCTTTTTTGTTTCTTTTGATTCTATACTTTTATCTAATTTTCTCATGCTGAAAGTCTTTCATTTCATTGTAGGCTTAATGTTTAATAATCATTTGAACAAAGTTTTCTTCACCATTTTTGTATACATATGTGCATATCTTAATTCTCAGTTAAAACATTAATATCTTCTCTTCTCTTCTTTTTTTTTGAAGAAAAAAAATATTTATAATCATACACTTTGTGGTGATCAAACTATTACCAAACAAAAACTGTAACAAAACAAGTAAACTTCATAGATAAATTGCAAAAAACTGAACAACTACCTTTGGAGATTACAATGGTAGCAGATACTTAACTTTACAACTGTGTGAACAGAGATCTTGATGACAGAAAATGAGAGAATTTACAATTGCCTATTGCAGAAGTTGAGACGTTTCAAGAAACTGAAAAATAATAAATGAGTCATTATACACACAAAAGAGAATCAGAAGCAATATATATAATATTGTTTGATTCTGTTTTTATATTTCCATATCTTTATTCAATTCCCTTGCTTGCATATTTGGTTATTGAACTTGAATTATGGTTTGTGCTCTTATGTGGTCAAATTTGACAATCAGGTGAAATTTTTAAATGCAAGTCTAAAACTCTCTCTTGCCTTTAATTCTGATTTGATAATCTTGATTTTTATTGTGGGCTTTCACCAAATAAGCATCTTAGGAATATGATTTTTATTCAATTGCAATTCTAGAGTAAAAAGTTTTTCAGAAACTAATTTTGAGTCCTTCAATGGTTGCTTTCTTGTAAAATTGGAATGTCAAATTCCACCCAAAAGTAGCATGGTATTCCATAGAGACAAACTTACATGTATTAGAATGTCCCTCTATATGTGTATTCTATTGTTGTTGTTGCAGATATACTTTCTTGATGTACTCTTGTATTGATGTAATAATCAATAACTATGCATCAACTATTATTGCTGATATGAACAACTACTTTTTTAATGACCTTTACTAAATATGCTTGTGTGTATACATATATTTATGCACTTATGTCACGCATCACTAAAGCCCTGTAATAAAGAAATAATTCCTAATCATATATGTATATCCAAATATCTAAATTTTACATTGATTATAGATCCACTAAATTGTGATAAGACATATTTAAGTGTTTGACTCCATGCTTATCAATATAATTAAATTTATTAATAAATCAAAATTTAATATTATACAACCTATGTATATAAAATTAAAATAATATTCATATTCAGCTGAACTAATCATATATTCAGTTTCTGTTATATTTTCAAATTTAATACCAATCACAGATTAGGGCCTGTTTGGCATTGTTTTCAGTTTTTTGTTTTCAAAGTTGTGTTCTCAGAATTGAGAACAAAAAATTGTTTTTGTAGTTTTCAAAAAACAAAAAGTGTTTGGTTAATGTTTTCTAAAAACAATTTTTTAGTTTTATTTTTTTTAAATTTTAAATAAAAAATTAACAAATATATTTACAAAGAGAAAAATATTTTAAAAGTTTGTAATAAATAATGAGATAAAATAATTTGAAAAAAAATGATGAAAAAGAAGAAGTGAGAAAGTAAGGAGGGAAAATTTGAAGAAATAGAAAATGAGAAGAGAGAAATTGATTCAAGAAAAAATAAGAGAGAATGTGATGAGAAAGAAAGTGGAGAGAGAGAAGTAAGTAGAGAGAAAGTGATAAGAGAGGAAATGGGGAGAGAGAGAAAATGAGGAGAGAGAAAGTGATGTAAGAGAAAGTGAAGAGAGAGAAACTAATGACAGAGAAAATGATGTGACAATAAATGATGTTAGATAATAATAATTAAAAAAGTGATGTGATAAAAAAAAAAGATAGACAAAAAAAATTTGAGAACAACAGAAAACAGTGATGTTCTCAAAATTTTCCTTGGGCGCGAGGATTTCTTTTTCAAAACTCGGCTCAATGCCAATTTTTCAATATTTTTAATAGCAGTTTTTTAATAATGTGCAATATCAATGATATTAATGTAGTTAATAAGTATCATTATTGAATTTTTATTTAAAAAACCTTTTTTTATTAAATATATAATAACTAATTGAATTAATAATTAATATTACAAATTATTACAAAATTAAACAATATTTGAATAATTTATTTAAAAAAAACTCATTTTTTAACTAATAACTATTATATGTTGCAAATTATTTATTTATAATTTTTTATGAATATATTTATATAATATATTAAATTGTATTAAAAAAATATAAATTTTTCCATACTTGATTAAAAAAATTATTATAAATGCAAAAGTTAATAATATGAAAAATTTACAAACAAAAAAATCTAGTTTGAAAAGTTTTTAATAAATATATAATGTTTATAAATATATATATATATATATTTACACAATTTAGTTTATTTTTAAAATTAAATTATTCATTAATGATATTTTAAAATTTTTTTATTTGAATTTCAGCAACATTTTATAACTGTCGATATTGGACTTTTATTAATTATCGGCATTGAGGTCAATAGCGACAATTTTTAACTGTCGGTATTGGTCTCGAATTAACTGTCGGCGTTGGGGTCAACTACAACAGTTTTTAACTGTCGGCATTGGTATCGAATTAACTATCGACGTTGGGGTCAATAGCGACACCTTTTAACTATCGACATTGGTCTTGAATTAACTGTCAGCGTTTGGGTTAATAGCGACACATTTTATCTGTCGGCATTGATCTCGAATTAACTGTCGGTGTTGGGGCCAATAGTGACAGTCAAAAGCAATAGTGATAGTTAGCTGTTGGCGTTGGTCTCTATGCCAACCGTTTTTAACTGTCGGCGTAGAGTCCCACTAAGCAATTACGACAGCCAATAGAGTTGACTGTCGTGGTTGGGTGTCGAGAAAGCCTAGTTTTGTAGTAGTCTTATTTTAGTGAAATCTCTCTTGTTTCATTCAAGTGTATTTATTGTTAATCTCTTGTTGTTGTTTGGCCAGCAATGGCAAGAATGTTTAATTATGTTTGATGCTGGAAGGATTAAATATAATGGAAAGAACATGGATGACACAAGTCATAATCTATGTTAGGTTATGTTAGTAAATAACATAGGGATGTGTTATTTGCGTTGTGTAACTTTTGAGAATTGAACCTTGAATTTGTATTCTTAAATCTGGTTTGACATTGGAATATGTTTAATTAGGTAAAAGAATTAATATCATAAAATTTGGGAAAGTTTTATCAGATTTTATTGAATTCTTGTTAACCTTGGAGTTTTGCTAAAATATTGCTGCTGCAATCTATTCAGTATAATTAACATAGGGGGAATTAATAATTGAATTCCATTTTACAATCCTCGTGTTTCTTCTGAATCTATTTGTTTAGTTCAGTTTTATTTTCAGTATTTTTATCTTTTTAATATTTGGTTTAGCTTACAAACAACCCATTTACTTGTCAATACCTTTAAGTTGTTTAGTAAATTTTTTTCCCTATTTTTCTATTTTGCAATCCCTGTGGAGACGATTTACTTATCACTGTATTACTTGTGTGATTGCGTATACTTGTGTATTTAAATCAATGAATTTTTCACAACACTTCCTTTATTGGATAAACAATGATATTCTTTTCTTTTTGCGAATAATAAGGTTGACATTATGTTTGACTCCCGAGTTATTGGAAACTGTTTTTATTCTGATGGTCTTTACAAGTTATCAATGGCTTCTTTAGCTTCCTCTTCAATGTTGAGAATAATGTGGCTAAGAGATCTAATATTAAGGAAAAATCTTTATTGCTATGGCACAAAATGTTAGGTCATATTTCCAAAGAAAGAGTTGATCGATTAATTAAGGTTGATATTCTTCCACCTCTTGATGCTTCTGATTGGGATACTTGTGATGATTGTGCTCGAGGAAAGTTAACCAAAACAAGGAAAAAGACTGCCAACCGTAGCCAATCTCTATTGGATATTATACATATCGACATTAGTGGGCCTTATTCTACTTCGTTATGTATAAATAAGTTTTTTCTCACCTTCATTGATGAATTTTCTCGATATGGGTTCACTTACTTGATTTAAGAAAAATTTGATGCTCTTGATAAGTTCAACATTTTTCGAAGTGAGGTTGAGAAACAATTAGGGAAAGTCATTAAGATTGTGTGTTCGAATCGTGGAGTGGAATACTATGGCAGGTATACCAAATCTTGACAAAACATGGGGCCTTTTGCTAAGTATACAAGATAATGATATAGTTGCTCAATACACCATGCCTGGTACCCCTGAACAAAATGGAGTTATAGAAGCATAATGAGTAGATCTAATATGCCAGAATTATTATGGGGTGAAGCAATCATGACTGCTACTTATATCTTGAATCGTGTTCCAAGTAAATATGAACCCAAAACTCCTTTTGAGTTGTGGACTTGTAGAAAGCCTAGTTTGAATCAGCTTCGCATATGGGGTTGTCTAGCTGAAGTCAGGATTTATGATCCTAATCTAAAAAAGTTAGATACCAGAATAGTCCAGTGTTTTTTCGTTGGTTATCCAAGTCACTCAAAAGGCTATCGCTTTTATTGTCCTACTCGAGGTACTAGAATTGTTGAATCTCAAACTACAAAACTACTGGAATTTGATGTTGCTGAAAACATTCCAACTCCATCTCTTGAAACGGGGGAGTAGTCTGATGGAATTTTTATTCCTGTGTCTTTTTCAAGAGATGATAATCATAGCGATCCTATCCCTACCCCTGGTGATAATGCTCCTATTGCTGACGAGCATATTGCTCTTGTTATGGATGAGGGTCCTGTTATTGAAGAAATTCCAATTGTGGAAGATGTCATTCAAACTGATGATCAACAAATAGAAGCTATTCCAGAAATACTTCCTCCAAGAAGATCTCAAAGGGAAAAGAGGTTTGCGATATCTAATGATTATTTAGTATACCTTGGAGAAGGAGAATATGATATTGGTCATTATGTGAATCCTGTGACTTATAGTGAAGCTCTTAATAGTCCATAATCTTCTAAATGGATAGAAACTATAAATGATGAAATTGACTCCGTGAAGAATAATGATTTATGGGAGTTAGTTGAATTGTCAGTTGGTTTTAAACCAATAGGTTGTAAGTGGATTTTCAAAACCAAAAAGGACAATAAGGGTCAGATTGAAAGGCATATGGCACATTTCGTGGCAAAAGGATTTACTCAAAGAAAAGTTATTGACTACATTGAAACATTCTCGACTGTTTCCACTAAAGATTCATTCAGGATTATTGTGGCTTTAGTAGCACATTTTAATTTAGAGTTGGATCAAATGGATGTAAAATCCTGAAGGTTTCAAAAAAGACGGAAATGAGAATTTGGTTTGCAAATTGAAACGGTATATTTATGGTCTCAAACATGCATCTTGTCAATGGTACTTGAAGTTTGATAAGGTTGTGACATTGTTTGGTTTTATAGAGAACAAATTTGATCAGTGTTTTTATATGAATATCAATGGGAGTCGTTATATCTTTCTTGTTCTTTATGTGGACGAAATTTTACTTGCGAGTAGTGATTTGACATTATTAAATGAGACCAAACTATTTCTGTCTACAAACTTTGATATGAAGGATCTTGGAGAAGCATCTTTTGTTTTGGGGATCGAGATTCATCGTGATAGGAATCGAAAATTTATTGGCTTATCGCAAGAAGCTTACATTAATCATGTGCTCAAAATGTTCAGCATGAATCTATGTAAGCCTGGTTCTGTCCCTATTCTGAAAGGGGACAAGTTTAGTAGGCAACATTGTCCTAAGAACGACTTGGAGAGAGAAGAAATGAAAAACATCCTATATGCAAGTGTATTAGGGAGTTTGATGTATACTCAAATTTGCACTAGACCTGATATTGCTTTTGTAGTCAATGTTCTTGGGAGATATTTATCTGATCCTGTACATGATCATTGGGTTGCAGCCAAGAAAGTTATGAGATATTTGCAAAGAACCAAGAATTTTATGCTTGTGTATAAGCATGTTGATAGTGATCAAGTTGTTGGTTATTCTGATTCAGATTTTGGTGGTTCTATGGATGATTTAAATTCAAATTCTGGATATATTTTCACTTTGGCTGGTGCAGCTATTTCTTGGAAAAGTGTTAAATAGACTTTGATTACGTCATCTAATATGTATGCTGAGTTTGTAGCATGTTATGGGGCATCTTTACAAGCTTTGTGGTTAAAGAATCTGATTTCAGAGATGTGAGTATTTGATTATATTTCCTTACCTATGTTGATCTATTGTGATAATAGCATTGTCGTTTTCATTTCAAAGAATAACAAGATTAGCAATGCTTCAAAGCATATGGAGATAAAGTATCTTACTGTCAGAGACTTAGTCAAGAAATGAGACATTGTTATAGAAAATTACAAAATAATGTTGTTGTTAGTAGATCCTTTCACCAAAGGATTAAGTGCCTCACTGTTTAATAAATATGTTGTTGATATGAGCATTTTAGAATCTTTTGATCTTTTGGATTAGTGGGAGTTTTTCTTTTCTGGTTCTTTTGGTTGTTAGTAATTATGATTTTTTGTAATTTTCTAATTGAAGTTATGAACTACATTTTGTGTTTTATTATTTGGCTATTGAATGATTATGTTTTCAATATGTTTTGTTATATTCTCGAGAATGAATGAATTGAAAGCATTTGACACATATTGTAGTGATTTTATCTTTTGAGTTAATTAGCTTAACAATGATATCATATTGGCTTAATTTTTTAAGCATATTTAATGATATTACACTGTCTTATTTATTAAGTAGTAGTAATGGTTAATTTCACTGGCTTATTTATTAAGCATCATGACATGAGTGAAATTGAGGGATGATAAGGAGATTATGTTATTTTATTGATCACATGCCAAACATAATTCCTTACCACACTACTAGACTTGTTGACCATGTCGGTTTGGTTATTGGTATTTATGATTATGAATATCTTTTGTTGATTAAGAAACAAAGTGATAGTCATAGTTCAATATCAATGATTAAACTGGACTGGTTGTTTGAGATGCTATCAAAGAACTATTGTTTTAAAAGTGACCACAAATGTTTTCTTGTTATTCAACCCATGAGTCGTTTTCAAATAAAATTATTTTAATATATATATGTATTAAAAAGATTAATGTAGCCCAAGTGGGAGAATGTAAGACTTTTATTTGGGCTTACATTAAGATTTTAATTGTTTTATTAAAATATGGGTTGTTAGATAGTTCTTTGTTGTATTAGCCCATATAATTAGTGATCTATAGTTAATGGGCTTAGCATCTGTGTGAAGTATAGTTGAAGCAGATGTGTGGGCTTTCTAGTTGACTGAAGCCTTTCATGAGGAGGCCCAGTCAAACCAGGGTTATGCAGCTAAGTCCCCTCCCTAACTCTATAAATACATATTGCCTCATCACAATTGTATGGTGGTATTTGGTTGATCTATTTGATCTGGTTCTGATTTAGAGATCTAGGGATGAAGACTTAGTTGGTTAGTATTACACTACCAAATCTCAATTATTGCTATCTTGTCCCCTGGGACTACAATGTATGGGGAGCCATCAGAGCTCCAATATAAATAGATATTCACCCCACCAGCAAAGGGGTTGGAAAACTCATTGTATGCTGAAGTTGTTAAGCAATATATAGTTTTTACTGCATTGTCGATCTGTGTTTATCCTTCCATAAGTTCATTTTAAGTTCTTATCTAAACATCACCATAATTACCTTTGAGTTTTCTGATCTAATTTCGTTGACGAGATTTCACCGTCAACACTAACCTCTTGAGACTTCACATACTCGAACCTCACTTCTTTTCTTCCAATGCATTATCATATGTAATGATAATGTGTGTTGATGTGCTTGCTTCTTTCGTGAAAGATAGGATTCTTTGCTAGTGCAAGTTCTGATTTGCTGTCAACATGAATCTCGATAAGTTCCTCTTGTGGCACATTCAAATCTTTCAACAAGTTTCTTAGCCAAATAGCATGGCAAACACATGATGCTGCAGCAACATATTCAGCTTCACAAATTGATAATGTGACAATTGATTGCTTCTTTAACATCCAAGTAAAAGCAATTGTTGACGCAATTTTTCAGCAATAGGGGATTTAGAAATCTGAGAATAGAGAGATTAGGCTTTAAGTAAACCGAATGTATAAGACATGGTGAAAAAAACAAGAATGCAAAATGCTCACACGATTTTGTGTGGTTCAAGTGTTAAAATACACCTAGTCCATGAGTTACTCTTATTGATCTGTTTAAGACTCTTGAGGAAATTATTGATGACAATTTCAGCAAAGTTTTTGTATACATAAAGTTGATCTATTTAACTGTCTATTCCCCTAGTATTTATAGGATATTCTCATGGATAGTTTTGGGTAACCGTGGCTTAATATGGTAATTAATTTTTTTGGGTAACTTCCCATTTACATAAATACATGATTGCCTATTAAATTTATATTCGTTATATCGGGTAATAGATGCAAAATAAAATCTGGGCCTTTATAAGGTGTATAAAGAATCTCCGAGTCTTTCGGGATCCTTCACTATGCGTCATGACCAGGCTTCCGCGAGCATAACACTTCCTTTGAGCTAGGTGTCATAGGACTAATTTGAACTGACACGGGTAATGTTAAGAGCTTCATGAAGATGATCTCGATGGCGCACATCTCGAACTAAGTTGTTGGCGTTAGAAGTGATCTAGACACTATTTGGTTATCGTAAGCTTTCAAGTTTGACTCGAGCTGCTCACTCCAGAGTTAACGTCTCACTTTCTTCATACGCCTGTCTACCAGTTGTACCCCTAGCTAAGTAATTCAACTCATTTTTTGGGTACAACATTTTCCCCCCAAGCTCATGCTCGTGCGTGACATCACTTCTGACATGTGCAGTAGGGGTTGTTTGGCTTCTGTTATGAGAAAATGTTCCCACCCACTCACTCGAGTACGAGACACGTGTTGGTTTGTAATAGGCGCCTGTTTGGGTTTCGAGTACTATGTCAATTGTCTTGTCAAACATTTTCCGCCGCTTAATTTATTTCATTCAAGCCCTTGTATTTCGAACTAATCTAATCGTGTGGTCTAGATCGGTTCCTGAAGTTTACATATAAATAGGAAAGCCATGCTTGAGTCTTACCACCTTTGCATTCAAAATTTTCCTTTTACCTTTCTCAAAACACTCAAATTTTTTGAAATCCCTTGCTTCCCAAAGATCCCCAAATCCTCTCGCTCGGATTTTTCAAGAATTTTGAGTTCTTACTTCACTCATCGATCAAGAAACAAATTTGTAAGTGTGATCATCCTTGGGTTAAATTTCGTTTTCTCATTTTTCAACATTGTTTTATGAAATTTTCCAGTACTTTGTCTTACTTTTGTTCTGTTTAAGTTTAGTGTGGGTTTTTTTAGGCCAAAAACAATAGCACTAGATTCGATTAGAAATAATGCACAAAAAACGGGTGTGTAATGACCCAACTACTCTAGACTTTTGGACCATTAACGAAAACTATACATAAACACTAATCCTTAATAAATCTTTACAAGTGAAAAGACCATAACTTTATTAAGAAACTTGTAAAAATAAATAAAGACGTACCTTACATAAAATATCAAGTAGGATATGGGATCCCATTGTTTTAAAATGAAAACATGACATAATTAAAAAGAGATTTACATAATAAAATGCGGAAAATACATGTAAAAACCATAAGAAACAAAACTACATCCTCGAATCGAACGCTCGGCTTTTGAATCCATTCCGCCTCAATACACAATCTCCAAGCTTCCAAGAACCTTTCCCGCCACTAAGACTATTTTCCTGCACATATAAACAAAAAGGAATGAGCCTAATGCCCAGCAAGGAAAATCTAACATATAGCCATATACATAAAAATTCATAATGCAACATAAAAACATACCATAACACTTATGTCACATACATACTATAATGGCCATTATTACTTGGGGTCCCATAGACTAAACAAGTCATATGCCCATTAGATTAGTGGGGTCCTACTACCTAAGCAGGTCATATGCCCATAATCTATTTGGGGCTTGTTAGACATATGGGTCATATGCCCAAGCCTACAAACATACATAACATAACATATTTCATAACATAAAAATCATAAGATAACACATAAAAACATATAACATATAAATTCTATCCTATTTTCCTTACCAAAGTTACTGGGATATGAGAACAGAGTTGGGACTTTGGAACACTCCTAAAAACCATTCATGAAAGGGTGAGTCTATTGAAGGAAAAGAGATGAAAGAAATGAAGGAACTATACTATTAAAATATACTTACCAAAACCTTGTGCTCAAGAACTTAGATTTCCTAACCAAAATAAGAATAAGGTTAGAAGGCTGAGTAGAAGACTATGAGAACTTAAATAAAATAATACCAATGAACTAGAGTGTGGAAATACCTTGAAGACTTGTAAGACCAATCTAAACCTTGAACTGAAATGCTATAAAACCTTACTTCCCAAGTGTTTGATAAGCTTATAATGATCAAGCTTATGATTCCCAACCCAAGTGTTTACATTCTCACACTCACCTAGCAACTTGCAGCCTCTGAACTTAGAGTAAAAGATGAATAATGGCTAGGTACTAGGTCCTATTTATAGAGTTTAGGAATGAAGAGATCTTCATTTAACTTGAATAAAAATAATGGCCTTTTAAGTGAAAATAATTTGAATTATCGTTCAGCAGAGGCTGAAGACTCGTTCAAAAAGATGCTGGACTTATCAAGAGGTTGAAGGGTTGAATGGAAAATGATTTCAAAAACTTTCAATTTATGCTGAGAGGGGCGATATATCGCCCCCTGTAGGCGATATATCGCCTGGGCCAGTATGCCCGAGGCAGACGTACATTGTTTCGGGTTTTTCGTATCTTCGTGCTGCGATATATCGCCCCCTATAACTGCGATATATCGGCATACGCTGATTATTTAAACACGAAATTACACATTTTTAGCTTAATTTGAATTGAGTAAACAGCCTTGACTAAGCCCTCAAACGTTTTCAAAGCTGCTGACTGACCTTAGAGCATTCAAACTTTACCCTTAATAAATTAAATCCTCAAAATACTTAATCATTAATAATCCATACTTAACATGTGCTATAATCCTATTGGTTCTTATTTAAACCTTATAGTATAATAAATATTATCCTCAATATCAGTCATATTAATCAAACCTTAGGTTAAAATTAATATTCTTAAACTATAGGTTAATCTTAGAAAATCTACAAGTACTACTATGAGTGTCCAAATAAATCCCGGTCTGAACCAAAAATCCACAGTCATAATGATAATACTATTTTTACTATAATACTACTATCTAACTTAGCTAATTAAAGTTCTTGGACTTTACAGGGTGATTTTCTAGGTTTTCTGGCTTCGAAAGAGGAACGTCGAAATAGGTGAATTTTGAGATTCGACGGTTTTTATGTTCAGTTCTAGGTAGCTTAAGGCTCACAATATCTTTAGTGGTTTTGCATTAAAGCACTTTCCAAAGAGGTACTGGATTTGACACGCGAATCCCGATGTATCAGGGTTTCTCGAGGTTAAGGCGCGTGGTTTCTGACCACGCGTGAAATCACGTATTGGAATTGGTGACAATCTTTGTAACGCCCTGGATAACCAAGACCATTACACTGTGTTTTTAAGATAGTGGAAGACTTGCTAATCAAGTCGTTTGTACATAAATTTGTTTCTAAAGTCAACTAACTGATTAGGGTTAAAAGAATTTGATCGTAAAATGGTTGACTTTCATTAAAATAAGAGTTTGATTCATGGGATCCCAAAAATGATGTTTACTTGGAAATTACAACACTCAAAATAAATACAATAGTAGCTAGCCTAAATGGAAAAATATAAATTTTGGCTCTAGTCCGTGTAACTCCCACATAGCACCCGTGAGCCAAGGCTCAGCAAGAAAACTTTAATCAACAAGCATAGATAACAACAGAAAGTGCATTGTGAACTAGATCAACTAGTTCAATCAACAACAAAGTACAAGCAACAAGTTAGGCAACATTTAAAATATACTTCCAAACATATAATTCAATCTTTATTACATATCTTTAGGCGTCGGCGCCCTTAGGCCGAGCCCTCTCGTTATTTAGCTGATCTCGGCTCGCTTAGGCCAAGCTGCGTTCAGTACACTTAACATCAACCTCGACTCCCTTAGGCCGTACTTTCACATCACACATAACAAATATATAGGTTAGAGAACACATATGTTCATTTACAGGGAATCTCAGTCCCATCCACAATTTGGGTGTAGTTTTCTTACCTTGAGTCCCAAGCGAAGGATGTAAAGCGGTCTCGAGCACGATCCTCAATCCCGAGCCTTAACAGTAATCCTACTCACAAGCAACAATGGATAAATATTGAAATCTAATCTAATTAAATGTTTTTGAAACAAATACTAGCCTCCAGAACCTCGAATTCTACTAAACTCGGTAGTAGAATTTGTCCTGAGCGCTTAGGTTTAAGTCCCCGAGCCTAATAACCAAACCTGGCTATGGCTGCCTAGGCGGGCCGCGACTTGGCCCTAAGGGTTGCGGCATGCCCCAAGTCAAAGGCATCAGCTTCTTGTCCGAGGGGGAGGCGGGCCACGACTTGCCCTCTAGGGTCGTGGCGTGCCCACAAATATCATATAGCACTAGTTCAATCCTCCCTAAATGCCAAATTCAGAACCCTCTCAAGTAACCCTCAACATGATCAAAACCAACCAAAAAATCAACAGCCTAGAACCTGAAATCTTACCGCAATTAGAAGCTTTAATCCTCAGCAATTGCTTGGTTGTTTCCTAGCTTTCCAGCTCAAGTCCCAGGTTTTCTTCAAAAACTTCCTTCAGCCTCAAAGCATTCCAAAGGGAGAGAGAGAGAGAGAATGTGAGGGCAAGAAAGAGAGAGGGTTTGAGGTGTTTCTGATAGTTCTGGCTACTTCCTAGTGTCTCAGCTGAGTATATCCCTTAACTAAAAAGGACTGAAATGCCCCTAAAATCAACAGCCCTCTAATTTCTCTTGAGGGTAAAATGATCTTTTGCCTCGTTTCCTGCTAATTACTCGAGTCATCCTACCAACCAGTCCTAACATACCTAACTAATTACCAAATACTTACCTGTTACTCGTTAAATCCTCAAATATTCTCTAAATTCCCAAAATACTCCTAGGCTCACCCCGAGGTGGGTATTAAACCTCCGCTGTGACTATTTTGCTAATCCGCTCACTAGGATCGCCTCAATCCGAATACTGCAAATGTATCCACATAATTATGTGGTATTAATCATTTAACGCAAATAATCTCATTTATGTCCTCAACATGCCAAAATTATAGATATGCCCCTTATAAATAAGAACAGGCCCATGTGCATATTTAATACTCATAAACATGCATATAAATATATTCATATTATCAAAAAAAATTGTTACGCCCCAATTTCTTGAAGCGTTAACTTGACAATTACCATAATTAAAGTTTTAAAAAAAATACTCTTTTATTTATAAAACTAGTTCATAAACACCACTTAAATGTTAAAAAAATGAAACTCCAGAGTTTCATAATTTTCATAAATAAAGTAAAATAAAAAAATTAAAATCCAATCCATAAACCAAAAAAACTTTCTCAAATAAATACTTAATAAATTTCCATTGTAGGCCCCATCCCCTATGATCATTAAATCCTTGACATGTACGCTCTCCGCCAGAGCACTCCAACTTATTACGTTGTAACCACTTCTTTGACTTTACCTGTAGCACAAAGTACCCGTGAGCTAACACCCACCAAGAAGAGCTATACAGGACACAATCCCCAAGCCTAAAAATATGAGATATAAAACACAAACAAAGACTTATACTACTCCTAACTTATACCCTTACATACATTATAGCGTTCAACAAAAATTCATATTATATCGTATCATTCTCGTAGCATAACTTTACATACCAGAGCATAACATATCATACAACAATCATAACATATCACAAAACAACCATAACAGTATTACCGGTGTCACTCCGGCCGTAAACCAGTGCTAATCTGGTTAAGTGTGCAACCGAGCACGAGAAACGTAAGCATGCATTTTATTATAGTGTAAGCATGCAATTTGTCATAATGTAAACATGCATTTTCATAACATAAGCATGCCACGTAAACATTCATCATATTCACACATAACACAGTCACACATAACATGCATAACCTATAACATACCTCATAGCACAACCCATAACATAATTTCTAGTATAACTCATAACATAATTCATATCATAGTTCATAGCATAATTCTTAACAAAGTTCACAACATAATTCCTGACATAATTCGTAATAAAATTCATAGCACACAAAGTTGACCACACTTAAGTACGTCGAGCGTGCACCCTGCGTATAGGTGTCCACTCTTCTTTCCTGAATTCCAGCAATTAATTTGATAAAATAACCCAAGTGTGATTCTGTTCAAGCATCTCTAGACAAACCTAAACAAAACCGGTCAAAATTGATTAATACCAAGCTTAGTTCATGATTATGACCCCAAAGTAATAACATCTAAACTTGTATTAGGTTCTAGGATTGTAGATCTTTCTAAAATCTTTCTAACCATATAAAGAACGTCCAAATCCGACATTGGCATCAAAAGTTATGGCCAAAATACGAAACCCAAAATTATAACAAAAAAATGTATTTGACCCTCGGCGCCCTCCCATAGAGTCGCAGGGCTACTGAAGTCAGAGAGAAAATTTCAGCCTAAAACGAGAGATTTTTCAACCATTTTGACGCCAAACATCCCAAAACACTAGGGGACTCTAAACCTTGCCCCAAAACAATTATCCTAATATGTTTCTAACCTTTAGAACCCAGATATTAACATCTCTAAATTTATATTAAACATCCATCAATGCAGAAACAATAAAGCAGCCTTAGATCTTCAAAAACTCAGATTGACAAAACCTTAAAATATAAAGGTTTGAATACTTACAGATGAGAGTCCGACCACCAAAACCTTATATCCTTGACGTCTAGCCTTTCAATAGCCTAGATTATTGATCTCCTTCAACCTCAACTCTTCACAAACTCAGATCAAGAACGAGAGATTGTTCTTGGTCTGTTTCCCCTTCAATCTATCGCCCAAAACCAGAGTCTGAAAGATACGATTTCTAAACCTATTTGACTTATTTTGAATTATTTAATCTGACTTAATTCGTATAAAAGCCAAATGACCTTTCTGTCCCCAACCTCAAGTTAATCCTTAATAATTACTTAAGGCCCTTATTGTAATTCCCATCCAAAACTATTAGTTTTAACTTTTGATAATTACGTTTTCTATCATAAAACCCATAATTCTACTTTGACCCCCAATACACAACTCCTATTATACTTTAGCCCCTAACACTTGAAGAAACACGTGTGTGTGGATTGCTTGACAGAACACATAAATGAACATACATCACAAATCATACATGTCATAATTCATATAATTAAACACATAATGTCATACAATTCACCATAATACCCTTACTAGTAAAAATGGATATTACATATAATATCACATATACATAATCACATAATATATAATTTCACAAAATTACCAAAATACCCCTCAAGAGTATTAAATTACCAAATTGCCCTCACAGGCCAAAATTACCATAATATCCATGAAATGCAAAAGCAGATATTACATAAATCATGCATGCCACATACTCACGCATTTAACCAATAAATCACACATATATCCAATTATGCCCTCCTAGCATGCTAATCAAGGCACTAAACCATATTTGCATTTTTGGGACGTTACAACTATCCCCTCCTACTGAGAATTTCATCCTCAAAATTTACCTGAATAACTCGGGATATTGATCCCGCATAGCCGACTCTAGCTCTCTGGTCGCTTCCTTGACCTTGCTATTCTTCCATAATACTTTGAGTAAAGGAATCGTCTTGTTCCTCATAACCTTATCCTTTCTGTCTAGGATCTGAACTTGTCGCTCCTCATATGACAAATCTGTCTGTAGCTCCAGATCCTTGTCCCCAATACATGGGTCATATCTAAGACATACTTTCAAAGTATAGAGATGTGGAATACGTCGTGAACCCTTGATAAGAACTGTGGCAGAGCCAATCTGTAGGCTACCTGCCCGATCCTTTCTAGGATTTCGAAAGGTCCTACGAATCTTTGGCTCAGCTTGCCCTTTTTCCCAAATCTCCTCACCCCACGCAGTGGCGAAACTTGAAGAAATATGTGGTCCCCGACATGGAACTCCACGTCCCTACGCTTAAGATCAATGTAGCTTTTCTGTCTGCTCAGCGAAGCGAGCATTTGAGCTCGGATCTTCTCAATAGCTTCATTATTCTTCTCAACCATCTCTGGCCCCAAATACTTTCTCTCCCCCACCTCATCCCAATGAATGGGCGATCTACACTTCCTTCCATATAACATCTCATATGCAACTACTCCAATCATTGATTGATAACTGTTGTTGTATGAAAACTCAATCTATGAAAGGTACTTACTCCAAGACCCCTCGAAGTCTAGCACACATGCTCTAAGAATGTCCTCAAATATCTTAATTGTCCTCTCAGACAGCCCGTCTGTCTGAGGATGAAAGGTTGTACTGAACTTTAACTGAGTTTCCATAGCCTTCTGTAAACCACCCCAAAACTTGGAGGTAAATATGTGTAGCTTTTTTTAATTTAAATCTAGACGCATGCTTCCTATTATTTTTCCAAACACATTATAGAAACATAGAATAACATGACATACACATGAACATTAGATTCGTAAATTAACGTAAACACAAAGATGTAGAAACTTACGATTACGCATCAGAACTGGAACAACTATAATAACCCAAATTTGCTATTAAGGCTTAGGGCCTTGATTAGCGTGCCTGGAGGGCCATAAGTGATTTATTGTTATAATACGTGAATTTGTGTGAATATGTGATTAGAGATGCATGTTTAGGTGAATTAAATATGCATGTGGGCCCCGTCTGGTTATTAGGGGCATGATTATAATTTTAGCCCGTTGAGGGCATAAATGTGATAATTGCGAATAATTGTGATATATCTGTGTTGCATGATCCGAGACAGTCCTAGGGAGTGGTTAGCTAGAAAGTCACAACGGGGTCAAAAATCCGACTCGGGACCAGTCGAGGGGCATTCCGGGTAGTAGACATTTTATGGGGTTATCGGTTTATTGAAATAAATATTTGGAGATATATTTGAGGTTAGAATGTCTAAGAGGGAATATTGGGGAAATTTACCATTTTTCCCTCGGGGACGTTTTTGGTACTCCGAGCCTTGAGGTAACCTTAGGAACTTGAGTTAAGTAAAACAAAACCAATAGAAGCCTTTAGAAAAAGAAGGAACCGACCCTCCCTTCTGCCTCCTCTCTCTCTTTATTTCTTCTATGTCTTAGCAAGGGAAAATTTGGTGGAAATTACTTAAAACTAAGGAATTTCAGTTGGGATTTTGGGAGCTAGAGGCTTGGAGCTTAGAGAACAGATTTCGGGATTCACTTCAGCTTAAGGTAAGCTTTAATCTCAGTGAATTGTATTGAGTAACTACTGGTTTTTCTTAGAGTATGCATGTGTGTTGAGTGAAGAATTGACTTTGAGTTTGATAAGGTTTTTGGCTTGAGTTCTTGTTGGGTTTTGTTGCTGAATCTATAGTATAACCTCTGTGATGATTAGTTGGGATTGTTGGCTTGATTTTGGGGTTAATTGGATTGGTTTTTGAGGTAATAATAATGAGTTTTTCTGGGCTCGAGGGGTCGGGCCGCGACGCTGTTCTTGCTGAGCCACGACCCCTTAGAACATAGGGGCGTCTAGAATTGGAGGTGCGCCGCGGCGCCCTTCAGGAAGGGTCGCGGCGTGTGTAGGTTGATTTGAGGCAGGGCCTCGGGTTGAGCTGGGGGCCGCGGCGCTTAGTGCATTTTTGGATTCTAAAGTGGTTTTAGGCTCAGGATTTCATTAGTTAATGATCGGGATGGATTTTATCACCCGGATTGATAGAATTCAATGTTTTGGAGACTAGAATTATGACCCAAAGCTATTTAATGGATTAGAACTTGATGGGTAGAAATTGCTAATGCGTTGTGACTAGGGTTTCAGTGAGGCTCGGACTAGGGGACTATGCTCGGGACATCGGTACTTGGAAAGCTTGGGACACAGGTAAGAAAACTACTGTTCCCATAGAGCTTGAGTTGCAGGGCTCAGGCCTATATGATTGAGTTGCAGGGCTTGGCCCTATATGATTGTGTTGCAGGGCGTGACCCTTTGATTGAATTTATATGTGTTTAAGTATCTGTTTAGTTATATTATGTGTACATATAAATGAATGAACGGCGAAGGCCGAGAACGGCAAGGGGCCGGGAGCAGCGTTTAGCACGCGGAGTGGGAGTTGCCAGGGCGAGACCCCAAAGGATACCTGGGATATCCTCATGGTGCGGACCGCGAACCCAGGGCCTGGTAAAGCGTCTGGGATGGCATGGCCATACGTGTATAGCCTGATGATGGCTTGTTTATATGTTAAGTGTTTGATATGCATATATTATATACTTGTGAGGGTTTTCTAGCTGGGCTTCGGCTCACGGGTGCTCTATGGTGCAGGTAAAGGCAAGGGGAAAGTCGACCAACCTTGAGTATGGTGAGCGTGATGAGCGGCGCGTACATGTCTGGTCTGTCTGGCTGCCACGGCCAGGGATACTTTTGGGGGATGATTGTAGTAAGCTTAAATTTTTTCGTTTAGTCGACTCTGGTTATAGTTTTGAATTGTAAATATTTCTAAACAATATTTCTGAGATCCCAAATGTTAAACGCTTTATAATTTTCAATGAAAGGTTTATTTTCAAGTTTATGACCCTAATTATGGTTTAATTACACTTTTGTCATAAAACCTCGATTAGCGAGTTAATTGCACATTTTAAACTAACTTAGTAACGACTCTAAGGCAGTAGGGCGTTACAACAACTTCTTCATTCAATCTCTCTAACCCTTGATTCCTTTCTGTAGTAGAGTATTTTCAAGAGATTGAACTAGATCATCAACATAGTCTTCCTCACCAAGCCTTTAATAAACCTAGAACTAGTGTGGGTTGGTTCTCAACTCATGAGATAGAGAAGAGAAGAAGACGAAAGTGAGTGACCAATAAAGGATTAGACTGTCTAGGATCTCACTTACCCAATGAGTCAATTGAGACTGACTTATAAAAACCCTAGATATCATATTCCTTATATAGGAAAATTAATGGGTTTTATTTAATTTAAATTAATTAAATTAATAACCAAAAAGACAAAAGCCTTGGGCTCCCACAAATGGACTTGGGTCCAATACCTTTATTTTGAATTTAAATCTCAATTGGGTCTAAATTCAAAACCTTTTATTTTTTTTAATTAATTAATTAAATCCTTATTCAAATTAACTAATTATAATTTGAAACTTGATTTAATATTATTTATTTATATTTACACCAATTTATCAATATTAATAAATTTACCCAAAGATTCTCTTTTATCCTATAAATCTCATATATCTGTAAATTTTCCAAAATTGACCTAGTCAAATTTAAAAAATCATAATTGATAATTAAATCAATTAATTGCGAAATTCTAAAAATTTTACTCAAAGGTGATGCAGGGACCATGGATCCATGAAATCAAGCTCCAATAAGTTACCATGAATTTGTCTACAAATAATTTCACCACCTCATTAATTCTTCGTGACTCCACTATAGACTCAGAATTGAACTCTTGAATTCATAGAACTTATTTTCCAAACAATAAATACGTTATCCATTATTATAACTATTACAGTTAGTCAATCCTCTATCGATGGCTTACTAACGAGCTGGGTGCAAATTACCGTTTTACCCCTCATCATTATTTTATCCTTAACTCCACTAAGTTCCTTATTAATGATATTTCTGTGAATTTAATCACAGAAATGAGATCTCAATCATTTAACCTTTTGAACAAAGCAATTAAGGAGATCATCTTTACACTTCTCATATAGAAGTTATAGATTTCATATCTATGAATTATACTCCCACTCAATTACACTACTGAATCTCCAACATGTAAGTATGGGCTAGATCGTAGGGTAAGCTGGTACCGAACAAGTCAAAAGATTTAAATAATATAATTAGCAAAATATTATCACTCAGAATTAAGATCGACTTAACATATGGTCAATGTTGTGACATTGATTAGATTCGATAACAACGATACTTATTTATCAATCAATAATCAAATTTGGTCCTCGTCCGATGTAACCAAATACATCTGATCATATCTACTTGGTCAATGCCTTGGACAAGACATCATACCCCGAATGTGTAAGTAGATCATATCGTAGAATTCCTAATCAATGAAAATTCAATGCACTGATCTACTCTTAGGACTCGTTCTTTTCAACATATAATTACAACAATAATCCACTGTGACCTAGTCACAATAATTGTAAATATCCATATGTTCGGGATGTTATGAATGTTTGTATTAAATGTATAAACATGTAATAAAACAAGCAAACAATGCGATTGAATAAACAAAATGATTTCTACTTATTTTATTGATAATAATAACGTGTTACATAAGAAATATGGTTTTATTAAGGGCATAAAACCCAACAAAATGGGATCCCAGTCCGATACTATAGACTTAGGAACCCCATGGAAACATACAATCTCCCTCACATACAACTCTGCATACTGATCCACAGTATAGGTCGTTCTTATTGGAAGAAAGTGAGCTGACATGGTGTACCTGTCTACTGTCACCCACATCGAGTCATGTTGCCCCACTGTCCCTGGAAAACCTCCTAAAAAATCCATGGTGATATCCTCCCACTTCAACTCGGGACTACCCAAAGGCTGTAACAACCTTGCTGGTCGCTGGTATTTAGCCTTTACCTGCTGACAGGTTAAACACTTGGCTATGCATTCAACCACGTCCTTCTTCATCCTAGGCCACCAATATAAACTTCGTAGATCCTGGTACATCTTCGTGGTGCCTGGATGGAGTGAGTATGGTGTAGTATGGGATTCATCAAGTATCTCTCGTCTAATACCCGAATCCATCGAAACACAGATCAGATCCTTAAACCGTAGTAAACCTGTCTCTGAAATTGAATAATCCTTAGCCACTCCAGCTAGGACATTCCCTCTAACCTTCTGCAACTGCGCATCACCCACTTGAACCTCTCTTATCCTCTCCAAAAGGGTAGACTATAAGGTAATATTGACCAACTGACCCCCAACCTACTCTATCCTCGCTCTAGTCATTTCTTCGTCCAATTCCTTCTATATCTGCTTCGAACTAAACAACTGTCCTGGGCCCCTCCGGCTCAAAGCATCAGCCACTACATTTGCTTTTCCTGGGTGGCAAAGGATGTCATAGTCGTAATCCTTCACTAATTCTATCCAACGTCTCTGTCTCATATTTAAGTCCTTTTGGGTGAAGAAATACTTCAAAATTTTATGATCGGTGTATATCTCGCACTTATCTCCATATAAATAATGTTGCCATACTTTTAGTGTGAACACCACCACTACTATTTCCAAATCATGGGTAGGGTACCACTGCTCATATTCCTTAAGCTGCCACGATGCATAAGCAATAACCTTCTCATTCTGCATCAACACGCATCCCAATCCAAGTCTCGATGCATCGCAGTACACTACAAACTTCCCTCCCTCCAAAGGAAGACTCAACACGAGAGCAGTAATAAATTGTCACTTCAACTCCTGGAAGCTACCCTCACATTTTTCTGACCAGGTGAACTTCAAATTCTTCCGTGTTAACTTGGTCAATGGTGTGGCAATCTTTGAAAACCCTTCCATAAACTGTCTGTAATATCCTGCTAGTCCAAGGAAACTCCTAACCTCCGAGGCGTTCCTTGGCCTCGGCCAATCCCTAATTGCTTCTACCTTGGCGAGATCCACCTTAATCCTGTCCCCACTGAAAATATGTCCAAGGAATGTCACTTTCGGCAGCTAGAATTCACACTTCTTAAATTTAGCATATAATCGATGCTCCCTCAACCTTTGCAATACCAGTTGAAGATATTGCTCATGCTCTGCCTCTGAGCAAGAGTAAACTAGGATGTTGTCAATGAAGACAATCACAAACTGATCTAAGAAATCCTTGGACACCCTGTTCATCATATCCATAAACGTTGCTGGAGCATTGGTCAAACTAAACGACATGACCAAGAATTCATAATGCCCATACCTCATGCGGAAGGTCGTCTTTGGAATATTCTTGTCCTTGATCCTCAGCTGGTGATAACCAAATCAAAGATCAATCTTTAAGAATATTGTCTTACCCTGCAGCTGATCAAACAGGTCATCTATCCTCGATAGGGGGTACTTGTTCTTGATAGTCAACTTGTTCAACTCCCTATAGTCTATACACATTCTCAGAGTCTCATCCTTCTTCTTCACAAATAAAACCGGAGCACCCCATGGCGAGTAGCTAGGTCTGATGAATCCCAAATCCAATAATTCTTGTAACTATATCTTCAACTCTTTTAGCTCCATCGGAGCCATCCTATATGGTGCTCTCAACACTAGCTCTGTACCCGGTGCTAGCTCAATGACAAACTAAATTTCCCTGAGCGGCGGAATTCATGGTAAATCCTCAGGAAACACATCCAAGAACTCGAATACCAGTCTAGTCTCTCCCGGCCCCACTGGCGTAACTCTAGTGGTAACCACCACACTAGCTAGAAAACCTATACAACGCCCTTGTAATAGGTCCCTATCCGTCAACGCTGATATCATGGGAACGCAGGGTCCATGCATAGTACCCAGAAAAACAAAGGGGTCCTCATCCTCAGGCTCAAAAGTTACCATCTTCTTCCTACAATCTGTAGTGGTCTTATATATAATTAGCCAATCCATCCCCAAAATCATATCAAAATCATCCATACCCAACTCTATCAAATCTACTGATAGTTCCCTACTATCCACCATCATTGGTAGTGCTCTAATCCATCTCCTAGAAATTACCAGTTCCCTTTTAGGCAGTATAGTCCCAAACCTTGCAATTTAATACTCACTAGGTCTACACAATTTATCAATAACTTTAGTAGAAACAAATGAATGAGTAGCACTAGAGTCAATAAATACAGTATATGAAGAGCCAGCACTAGAAAGCTAACCTGTCACTACCGAGGGACTAGCCTTAGCCTCTGCCTGTGTCAAGGCGAACACTCGAGCTGGAGTCAAGCTACCCGCCTTCCTTGGTTCATCTATCTTCAACGTCGGGTAATCTTTCTTGAGGTGTCTAACCACCCCGCAGAAGTAGCAGGCCTTTGCCAGCATTCGCCCAGATGGCGCTTCCTGCATCTAGCACACTCTAGATAGCTTCTCCATGACTCACTACCTCCCTAGTAGCCACTCTGGGAACCCCGACGCCTCTTATTAAGACTTGCAGTGGTCGAGGTGTCAGGGGTCTTCCTCTTTTGATCACTGGGGCCTCCTCCTCTACAAGACCCTGTAAACGGAGGCACTACCCTGCGAACATTCCGTCTCGTAGCATTTTCCCTCCAAATCTTGTTCTCTGCCTCCTCAGTAGTGATGGCCCTTAAGCCCTTGAACAAACCTGTCTTGTCTAACTGCATCTACAGGCACTAGATATGGTGTAAACTTCACTAGCCTGTCAAATTTAAGGGCATACTCGATAATTGTCATGCTGCCCTGCACTAACCCAATGAACTCAGTCACCTTTGCTTCCCTGACTTCAACATTGTAATATTTCTGTTGAACAAATCTCTTAACTCATTCCAACTTAGAGTAGAAACTTATCGATTCTAGGATGCCACCTCCCACCAAAGGTGGGCATCCTCTCTAAGCATATAGGTTACACAGGCCACCTTGTCATTACCTTCCACCCTCATAAAATCCAGGATGGAGGTGATCATTCTTATCCACTGTTCAACCTTGCGTGGATCTAGTCCTCCCTCAAAGACTGGAGGATGATGTCTCCTAAATCTTTCATAAAGTGGCTATCACTTGTTCCTAGTCTCAGGCGGCTGTACAAATGGTGCCACAACAGGTGGCAAGTTAGGTGCAGCACTCCATGGCGGAGCTTGCTGCCTCAGAAGGTTAATCTCTTCCTCTTGACTCTGAAGTCTAGCTTGCATATCAGTAAGCAATTGCTGCCAGTTCTCAGGGACTAGCGGAGGGGTTCTAGCCCTGCTTATCATCTCTAGCCCCAACCTCAATGTCGCCTAGTCGAATTGATCGCCTTGGACGCATGACTATCAAAGTTTATCTGCAATCAACGACTCAGCTGGTCAGGAAATGAAAATAGGTTTATATAGACCCCATGGTCCAACGCCGAAATTCAACCAACAATACAAAAGCATAGTGCAAACATGCATTTAAAAAGTTATTCACATATAGTAGAAATGCTAATAAGCACGCCTTATCATATTCACAAGCAGTCAAGGGCCCTAATAAATGGGCAGATAAAACATTTATATTTCATTTAAACATTCAAACACATAATAACATATATGGTTACCAAACCCTGAGTCGAGCTTGTTTTTAGCGGCGAGTGTACATGCCCAGCCGGTCTTCAAGAACCCTTAAACCCAACTTGGCTCTGATACCAAGTTGTAACGTCTTGGATAACCACGACCGTTACACTGTGAGTTTAAGATAGCACAAGACTTGCTAATCAAGTCATTTGTACATAAATGTGTTTCTAAAGTCAACCAACAAATTAGGGTTAAAAGATTTTGATCGTAAAATGGTTGACTTTCATTAAAATACGAATTTGATACATGGGATTCCAAAAATAATGTTTACATGGTGGTTAAAACCCTTAAAATAAATACAACATTAGCCAGCCTAAATGGAAAAGTACAAATTTTGGCTCTAGTTCCTGTAACTCCCTCGGTCGTGGCGGTCGAGTAGATGTCGATGTACACTCCGCCCCCTTGCCTTTACCTGCACCACGTAGCACCCGTGAGCCAAGGCTAAGAAAGAAAACTTTAATCAACAAGAATAGATGACAACAAAAAGTGCATAGTAAACTTTAGATCCAATAGTTCAATCAACAACAAAGTACAAGCAATAAGTTAGGCAATAGTAAACATATACTTCAAAACATATAATTCAATCTTTAATACAAATATTTAGGTGTCGGCGCCCTTAGGCCGAGCCCTCTGGTTATTTACCTGATCCCGGCTCTCTTAGGCCGAGCTGCGTTCAGTACGCTTAACATCAGCTCCGGCTCCCTTAGGCCATACTTTCACATCACACATAACAGATATATAAGTTATAGAGCACATATGTTCATTTATAAGGAATCTCAGTCCCATCCACAATTTGGGTGCAACTTTCTTACCTCGAGTCCTGAGCGAAGGATGTAAATCAGTCCCGAGCACGATCCTCAATCCCGAGCCTTAATGGTAATCCTAGTCACAAGCGACAATGGAAAACTATAAAAATCTAATCCAATTAAATGCTTTGGAAACAAATACTAACCTCTGAAACCTTAAATTCTACTCATCCGGGTAGTATAATGAATCCCGAGCGCTTAGGTTTAAGTCCCTGAGCCTCCCCGAGCCTAAAATCCAAACCTGGCTATGACTACCTAGGCAGGGCGTGACCTGGTCCAAAGGGTCACGACGCGTCCCAAGTCAGAGGCACTAGCCTCTTGTCCTAGGGGGAGGCAGGCTGCGACTTGCCCTCTAGGGTCGCAGAGCATCCACAAGTCAGCAAGCCCCTACCTCCCCCTCCCTCCCCCCCCCCCCCCAAAGGGCCTTCTGGGGCACGGGGGCCGCGTCGCCCATGAACTGGGTCGCGGTGCGCCCCCATGAACCTAGAGATCCCTGGGTAATCTACATTTTTCCTCAACTCACAGCTCTGTATTCGACCCTAAACATGTACCCAAGCCAAAACTAGGTCCATAATTCCCAATATCACCACATAAAAAACACACAAATAGCCTATAACACTAATCCTCCCTAAATGCCAAATTTAGAACCCCCCTCAAGTAACCCTCAACATGATCAAAACCAACAAGAAAATCAACAGCCTCGAACCTGAAATCTTACCTCAGTTAGAAGCTTTAATCCTCAACAATTAGTTGGTTGTTTCCAAGCTTAATTTCCCCTAGATTTCCAGCTTAATTCCCAGGTTTTCCTCATAAACTTCCTTCATCCTCAAATCACTCCAAAGGGAGAGAGAGAGAGAGAGAGAGACAGAGAGAGAGAGAGAGACAGACAAAGACAGAGACAGAGACAGAAAAAATGTGAGGGCAAGAGAGAGAGGGTTTGAGTATTTCTGATGGTTCTGGCTACTTCCTAGTGTCTCAACTGAGTATATCCCTTAACTAAAAAGGAACAAAATGCCCCTAAAATCAACACAGCCATCTAATTGCTCTTGAGGGTAAAACAGTCTTTTGCCCCATTTCCTGCTAATTCCTCAAATCGTCCTACTAATTCCTAAGCAGTCCCGACATACCCAACTAATTACCAAATACTTACCCGTTACTCGTTAAATCCCCAAATATTCTCTAAATTCCCAAAATACCCCTACGTTCACCCCGAGGCAGGTATTAAACCCTCGTTGTGACTATTCGGTAATTCTCCCACTAGGATTTTCTTGAGCCGAATACTGCAAATGTATCCACATAAGAATGTGGTCTCAATCATTTAACACATATAATTGCATTTATGCCCTCAACGGGCCAAAATTCAAGATATGCCCCTTATAAACAAGAATGGGACCAAATGCATATTTAATACTCATAAACATTCATATAAATATTTTCATATTATTATATAAATCATGCATGCCACATAGTCTCGTATTTAATCAATAAATTACACATATACCAAATTATGCCCTCCCTGCATTCTAATCAAGGCACTAAACCCTATTAGCTTTTGTGGGACGTTACAATTATCCTCTCCTAATGAGAATTTCGTCCTCAAAATTTAGCTGAATAACTCGAAATTTCATCCCCTCCTGCTCTGATTCCTCAAGTTATTTAGGGCGAGGCCCCATCTGTGCTTCTCCCAGACACGTAGCTCCCAATCATGCCGCTTGAGGTCGAAAGGATCTCGGTGGAACTTTGTGGGTCCCTCTACGAGATGGCCAACCAACTGGTGGGTCATGCCAACTAGGTGAATGTCAAGGATATGAGGGCTATAGAGGAGCATTCCCAGGAGAACGTCCTGGAGTCGCCCTTAGGAATGAATCTGACTATAAGTTATCCACTTTCGCTTTACATATTTTTTTTTCGAGCTAATCCTACTATATATTCATCTTTTGTAGTCTTGTTTAGCCCAAATCTGCTACAGCGCCTAGATCTAAGCTCAAAGAGATAAGCTTAGAGCTTCTATTGCATCATCCCAGGACAATGAGCGAATTTCCAAGGGACAGGTCATCGGGTGAGCCAGCGTCAAGACCAGTTGTAGGTCGAGGTCGACAACCTCAAAAAGAAGCTTGAGGAAGTCAATGTGCTCAAAAATAGGTTGTTTGAGGTTGAGGAGAAAGCTAAACATGATGTCAAGACGGTGCGGCAGGAGGTTTCTGAGGCATCAAACTCCCTGGAAAAGATGCTATATCGGTGTTGGGCGTACAACCAGGCAGGAGACTTCTCATTCTTGGATGCGGAACTTCGGGGGCGATACCTCACCAAGTTATAGAGTTGATTATCGCAAGAGCCCTCCGATGCCGTTGAGGCTTCTAGGGCTGCTAAAGGGGGTGATGATGAGGTGACATCACATGGGCAAGATGTCGGAGCTCAATGATGTCTAGAGCATCCTCATCCTTTTTTATTTTTATATTTTATTCTGAGTTCTTCAAACCCTTTGTAATTAAGCTTTCAAAAGCGGAGATAATTGCCTTTGGGCTTAGTTTGTGGTTATTTTTCCTCGAGTTATTCATATAGTTGTGTTAGTAGATATTTATTAATTTCTAATCTATTTTTGTTCCTCTTAACCTATTATCTTGCCATGTTTACGAACTCTTTTTTTTTTTTTGGAGTCCTTGTACATTTGTAGTCATAGGGGTTAACTTTAGATCGAGATAAGTGCCTAATGGCTCGACCAGTTAATTCTGGTCGATGACTTCGTTATATCCAGGAGTTTGTTCACCTATAGCGTTACACCTGCTACAAATCAGGCCTTGGACCTAGTTTAGTTCCGGAATTTTCATACCTAGTTATGTTCTAGGATTTTGCTTATGCTTTGAATTTTCTTAACTTAGTTCGTATTCCAAATTTCTTTGAAAACTCAAGCTTTAAGAAGCCGTAGACTGACCAATTTTCCAAATTCTAAGTTGCAAAAATTTTAGCCTAAATTTGTCGAATGTTTCAAAGACTTTTCGAGGGTTATATGCCCCCCAAGCGACCAGAATTTATCAATATTGTAGGTTGCTTTTACAAAATGAGCTCGTGATACATCACAAAAATAATATAACTTATTGATTCTACGTTTAAACTACGTAGCAATCATGTTGTTATTAAAGTAGTACAATTTTTATAAGTAAGCTTTATACAGAAAAATATTAAAAACATTAAAAACTAACAAAATCTTCCTATTACTGATAGTATTTTTTTAGATGTAGAGCATTCCAGGTCCGTGGGACCAATTCTCCACTTGACCGAGCTAGTTTGAAGGTTCCTTCACACAAGATGTCCAAGATCTGGTAGGTTCATTCCAAGTTTGGTTCCAATACACCATCTTTAGGATCTTTGTTTTCTAAAAGCACTCTTCGGAACACTAAGTCACCCAGTTCGAGTCTATGTCCTTTTACTTTAGAGTTAAAATAGCGAGTAACTCTTTGTTGGTAATGGGTGAGCTGTAATTGAGACTCCTCCTGCAACTCTTCAATGAAATCCAAGGATGCATTAAGCAGGTCATGATTCTGATCCTGGTAGTAGGTTCTTTGCCTACGCGAGATCATAGAGCCTCCACTAGGAGCATGGCTTTGATTCCAAAGGTCAGAGAGAAGGGTGTGTCACCAGTCGTGAGGTACTCAACAATAGGAGTCATCTAGCTCAGTTCTGTGCAAATTACTCTTACTTCCATTAACTCATTCTCGATACTTGGTTGTTCCAAGAACTCTACTAGAATCACGTTTAATGTGTCTACTTCCTTGGTGGTGGCAAGTCGAGCTAGAGCATCAGCATTAGTGTTCTGTTCACAGAGGACATGCTCAACAGAATAGAACTCAAATTCAGACAGTTCACATTTAACCTTAGCTAGACAAGCTACCATTTTGACTCCTCGAGCTTGGTATAACACTTGATTAACCATGAGCTAAGAATCGCTAAAGCATTGAATTGCTCTTGCATTCAGCTCCCTTGCTATCCGAACTCCGGCCAATAATGCCTCGTGCTCCACTTCATTGTTGAAGGCATCAAAACAAAATCTAAAAGTCATATAGAAGCGAAGTCCTTTGGGTAAAATTAAAATTTTTCTAGCTCTAGACTCGTTCTCTTTTGACAATCCATCAACGAAGAGTTTCCACACCTCTTGTACAATTTCTCTCATTAGTTTTTCTTGGAACCCCGTACATTCAGCCATGAGGTATACGAGCGCTTGTCCTTTGATTGTTGCTCGTGGTTTGTATAGTATCACGAACTGACTAAGTTCAATGACCCACTATAACAAGATTCACGATGTCTCAAGCTTTTGCAAGACCTGCCTTAACGGTTGATCAGTTTAAATGTGTATAATATGGGACTGAAAATACAACCTGAGTTTTCTCAAAGTTAGGTTCAAACAAAACATGAGGTTTTCAATTAGATGATACTTGGACTCATCTCCTAGAAGCCTCTTGCTCACATAATACACCAGTTTCTGCACTCGGTTTTCCTCTCGAACTAATACAACACTGAACGCATTTTCTGTTACAGCTAGGTATAAGTATAGACCTTCCCTAGCAAATGGTTTTGATACACAGGGGACTAAGCTAGATGAGTCTTTAGATCCTAAAATTCTTCTTCGCATTCTTCTGTCCATTCAAATCGTCTATTTCCCCTAAGGAAGTTGTAGAAGGGAAGACATTTGTCTGTGGACTTTGTTACGAATCGGTTCAAGGCAGCGACCTCTCCGCTTAAGCTCTATACATCTTTTCCCGACCTTGGTGAGGCATTTCTAATAGCGATCTGATCTTTTCTGGGTTTGCCTCGATCCCCCTTGCATTGACTATGAAGCTAAGAACTTCCCTGATGACACCCCAAAGGTACATTTCTGGGGGTTCAACTTCATGTTGTATTTTTTCAGAATGCCAAAACATTCTTCCAGATCGGATACATGGTTATTGACAGTCATTGAATTTACGAGCATATCATCGACATACAGCTCCATGGTTCTCTCGATTAGGTTAATGAAAATTTTGTTGGGTAACCTTTGATAAGTTGCACCTGTATTCTTTAGCCTGAATGGCATAACTTTGTACAAATATACGTTATGCTCAGTCATGAAGCTAGTGTGATCTTGGTCTGCAGGATTCATCGCGATTTGGTTATACCCAGAATATGCGTCCACTAAGGAAATGAGCTCCTGGCCAGCCATTGCGTCTAATAATTGATCAATTCTAGGTAGTGGGAAGCAATCCCTGGGACATGCTTTATTAAGGTTGGAGAAATCGATGCAGGTTCTCCACTTTCCACTAGGCTTCGGGACTAAAATGGGGTTGGCTATCCAGGTCGGATATTTTGCCTCCCTAGTGAACCTACACTTTCATAAGCAAGCTACCTGTTCCTCTAGGGTTTCTTCTCGCTATTTTCCCAACAGATCACACTCGGACAAATGCATACCTTGTCCTCATGCGACCAGGCAAACACGTCAAGATTTCTTCTCAAAAACTCGACCAACTCCTTCTTTCTGCTGGATTCAAGATTTTTCCCAACCTTTCAAACTTTCAAAGGTACTTCTAGGTCGAGGATGATTTCCTCTAGCTCCTCTAAAGCCTAGAGCTTAGATCTCTCTTCGTCTAATCTCGGATCAATTTCTTCGGGTTGGGAAACAACTACCATTGCCCGAGGTTCCTTATTCTCCTCAATTATTACCATGCCTTGCTGCCCAGGTTGTGATTTTCCGTTTATGGCAATGATAGAGCATTCTCTGGCAACGAGATGATCTTCTCTCACAGAGCATATCCCCGAGGACGATGGGAATTTCATGCCCAGATGGCGAACTGAGGTTATAGCTTCGAAAGCCATCAACGTAGGTCTCCCCAAAATTGTAATGTAGGCAGCCAAAGAATTAATTACTACAAATTTGAGCATCTTGGCGACAACTCGTGTCTCCTCACCCAATGTGACTACGAGCTCGATTGTTCCTATGGCTCCCATTCCCTCTCCCGAAAATCCATAGAGGGTCATTGAGGTTGTTTTAAGATTGGCTACATATAGCTCCATTTTTTCAAGGGTAGACCCGAATAACACATTTACGGAGCTCCCATTGTTGATCAATATCCTTCGTACTCTTCAATTAGCGAGCTGGATTGTTACCACGAGCGCATCATTGTGCTAGAATTGGACGTGGCTAGTGTCCTCTTCCGTAGAAATGAAGTGTTTTTTCTTCAACTGCTATTGCTTTAATAACCTCTGCTCTGGTACAAATTCAGCGTCATTGTGCATCTTCAGCTCTTGGAAATACATTTTTCTGAGCTCCACTACTCGTTCCTGCCAAATGGGGCCCTCCAGCTATAGTGTCTATATCCCCTCCTTCAACAGGAGAGGGGATAACCTGATTTCCTTGAACTGGTTGAGGGTTGGCCTGGCTTGCCTGAGCTGACTGTGGGTTCTGCCCCGCCGGTTGACTAGGAGCTACCCTGTTTCGAGTGTATTGTGTTAACGATCCAGCTCGAATGGGAGTCTCAATCTCATCTTTCAGTTGATAGCAATCGTCAGTGTTGTGACCAATGTCAATATGATATTGGCATAACTTAGCTGGGTCACTCTTCGCCCTTTGATGTTTCATGGGCTCGGGCTTCTTCCATGGAAGGCGGGTAGAGTTATCTAAATAAATATTTTCTCCTATATCCATTAAATTTGTATAAGCGATGTAGACGGAGGTATATTTATCCCCGTGCTTATTTTTTTAGGCCCCTTCTGGTGGACCTCACCATTCTCTTTCCATTTATTACCCCCGAATGGTTATTCTAGGTTGTGGGCTAAGTCACTGCTGGAGCATCCGTTACCACTCCAGCGGGCTGAACAGGGGTCTGGCAAGTTCTTGCAACAACAGATTTTTCCTCTTCTAAATTTATTCATTCTTGAGCTTGAGCCAATAAATCATGTACACTCTTCACTCTTTTTCTCTAGAGTTCTTTACACAAATTTCTTCCTATGGTAATTCCCATTCTCATAGCCATGAGCTTAGAGATATCATCAACATCTGTAGCTCGGGCCGCTTTATTTATGAATCAATTGAGATATGCCTTCAGGGATTCACCGGGTTGCTGCTTGATGTTATCCAATGAATCAGCCTCTACTTGGGTCTCTTTTGCAGCTCAAAACTATCTTTTGAACTCAGAAGACAGTTTTTTCTAGGTGGTGATTGAATGTGTTTTATATTTATTGAACCACAGTTTGGTCGGTCCAGTCCACGTTGCGGGGAACAGAATACACCTTAGGTCAAAATTTACACTATGGGCCATCATCAATGTGTTGAAGGTCCCTAGGTGATTGGACAAATCAGTGGTTTCATTATAAGTGGGCATGGTATGCATGTTGATGCCAACAGGATACGGAGCAGCCGCAATATGGGGAGTGAAAGCCTCAAGATCCTCATCAGAATCACAGTCATCAATATCTTTTCTATATAGGAGTCTTTTCATCTGCTCCTCCATTAAGGCTAGCCACTCGAGGGTTTGATCCTTGATTTCTTGGTTATTTGGGAGCTAGTTATCAGCCCCCACCCTGTTGTATGGGTTAGACGGGTTATTATCCCTCCAAGATTGAGCTCCGTTAGGCGGTACATTCCCATTGTCACGTAGAATAGAAGATTTCCCTTGGCTTGAGTATAACTCTAATCATCGTGGCGAGCTGGATGTCCTCTTTGGAATTTTTTATGATCACGCAGGTCAGAATGTGGGTCAAAGCGAAGACTTTGTGTGGAGCTTAAATGATTCCTTAGGTCGCTCTCGTGCCAACCTCTGAGCTGGCTCTCTCTCCAATAGTTCCCAGCCGGGAAGCTTACAGGTCCTGGCTGGGATCGAGGATTTGGATTATTAGCGTGAGATTGCAGGATATAAACGTCTTCTAAGGGGGGAGGATTTCTTTTGCTATCCCCTTGGGCTGAAGTATTCCTTTATGGGTGAGGTGGCATTGGATGTTGAATCTACAATGGATGATGCCTTATTGGTGAAGCTATCCTTGTTCCATTGGGATGCACTAGATTAGCTTGCTCTTGATCTACTCCAATTTCTCAGGTTGGAGGCACTGGAGATTCTTTTCTCTGTGACGGCGCTGCTGGTTGAGGTACGAATGGATTTTTTCGGGACATCTCTTCTCCTTGAATCGGTTTCAACTCGCCCTGTATGGGCATGCTGATTCCTAGGAGTGTGAGTTGAATTATTATTCCTATGAGGTTTGGCAGGTTGAGCATTTCATGGAATCCGTTCAGAAGGTACGAAACTCATAGTCGCAGTTCGGACATAACAGCTAACATTAGGTCGATGATTCTTGTGGGGATTGGCAGGTTGAGTATTCCATGGACTCTGTTAAGAAGTTATGGAACATGAAGTTACAGTTCTGATAGAGCGACTGATATTAGGTCGATTATTCCCATGGGATCTGTGGGACCCACTTTGCCTTGTGTTAGCTGAAAGTCTCAATTGTAATATCTAGTTGCAGTGTCCACAATCGAGGTTAAGTTTGTGGAAACTACTGAAGCTTTAAAAGAGGCCACATGGTTACGAGGGTTTCTTGAGGAGTTGAAAGTGTTGAAGACTACATCAGTAGTTTATTCAAATATTCAACCTGTTATTTATTTTTGTTGAAGTCCAACGTATCATGAGAAGACTAAGCACATTGATGTGTGGCTGAATTGGGTTAGAGAGAAGATTGAAGACATGACTACTGAATTGGAGAAAGTACCTACTGAGGAGAACCCAACTAATTTTGGTACTAAGGTCCTGAGTGTTAGCGAGTTTCAACATTGGTTGAAATTTCTAAGAATTGGTGAAGGTTGAATCTTATGAAGAGAGATTAGGCTTTTCGTAAATTGAATGTATAAGAAATGGCAAAAAAAATAAGAATGCAAAATGCTCACAGGATTTTACATGGTTCAGTGGTTAAAATCCACCTAGTCCACGAATCATTCTTATTGATTTATTTAAGACTCTTGAAGAAATTTTTTATGACAATTTCAGTAGAGTTTTTGCATACCGAAAGTCAATCCCTTTAACTATCCATTCCCCTAGTATTTATAGGAGATTCTCATGGACAACTTTGGGTAACCGTGCTTAATATGGCAATTGAAAATTTTGGGTAACTTCCCATTTACATAAATACATGATTGCCTATTAAATTTATATCCATTATATTGGGTAATAAAAGCATAACAAAATCTCGGCCTTTATGAGGCGTATAAAGAATCTCTGAGTCTTTTGGGATCCTTCACTGTGTGTCATGACCAGGCTTCCGCGAGCTGAATGCTTCCTTCGAGCTAGGTGTCGTAAGACTACTCTGAACTAACACTAGTCATGTTCAGAGCTTCACGATGGCGATCTAGATGACGCACTTCTCGAACTAAGTTGTTGGCATAAGAAGTGATCTGGAGACCATCTGGTTATTGTAAGCTTTCAAGTTTGACTCGAGCTGCTCACTCCAGAGTTAGTGTCGCTTTCTTCATACGCCTATCTACCCACCTGTACCCCGTGCTGAGTATTTCAGTTCGCATTTTTGGGGTACAACAGCAGTGTTTCCCATGAAAAACACTAATCCGGTGGTACTCTTTCTACATCCAAGTCTCCACTCCAATCACTTTCACCATATCAAACTATCTCATAATTGTTAGAAGATGAATAAAATAAGCCATAGTTGGTTGTACCTTTGATGTACCGAAGTATTCTCTTTGCAGTCTTGAAATGAGTTGTTGTTGGAGCTTCCATATAGCGACTAATGATTCCAACAACATAAATAATATTCGGCCTCGTACAAGTTAGGTAGCGCAAACTTCCAAGAAGGCTTTTGTAGAGAGTTGGATCAACCTTTTCTCCATCGTCATGCTTTGACAACTTGATTCCACATTCCATCGGTGTGCCAACTAGATTAGATTCATCCATCTTGAACTTCTTAAGCATTTCTCTAGCATAGCCTTCTTGAGTGATGAAAATGCATGTGTCTTCTTGCTTCGCTTCAATGTCGAGGTAATAAGACAAGAGCCCAATGTCTGTCATCTCAAACTCTTTTGCCATGTCTTTCTTGAACCGCTCAAACATACTCGGGTTGCTACCTGTAAAGATCAAGTCATCTACATGCAAGCATACAATCAAAATATATATTTGTAACTTTGATATATAGTGCATTCTCATATGGATACTTTGTGAAATTCTTGTCTTGAAAGTACTTGTGAATTCGTGTAGTCCAGGGTCTCGGTGCTTGCTTTAAGCCATACAAAGCCTTCTTCAACTTCAATACTTTATGTTCATGTCCTTTTAATTCATAGACCAATGGTTGCTCAATGTAGACTTCTTCTTCGAGGAAACCATTCAAGAAGGTAGACTTTACATTCTTTTGGTAGATCTTCCATCTATTTTGGGCTGCAAATAGCCTTTTGCCCTCTCTTTGACTATAGCTTTCTGCAACCAATCTTTCTTTTTATCTTTCGAAGTCTCCATTGATATTTCTTTTTATCGTACTGTGACAGGTTGGAGAATTCATATTGACTACTGCCAGTTGAATAAAGCCACTAGAAAATAATACTTTCCTTTGCCATTTGTTGATCAAATGTCGGATAGGTTGGTAGGCAACAACTATTATTATTTCTTGGATGGTTATTCTGGGTACCATCAGATAGCTATCACACTTGAGGATCAAGACAAGACAACATTCACCTGTCCTTATGGCACTTTCGGTTTTAGGAGAATGCCATTCAGACTTTCTAATGCACCTACAACTTGCCAATGATGTATGATGGCAATATTTTCTGACATGGTAGAGAAGGGCATTGAAATCTTTATGGATTATTTTTTAGTCTATGGTTTTCGTTTGATAATTGCTTGGCAAATTTGGAGCTGGTTCTTAAGAGAAGTGAGGAATCTAACTTAGTATTGAATTTGGAAAAGTGCCACTTTATGGTGAATGAGGGAATTGTTCTAGGGCACAAGATTTTAAGTAAGGGTGTTGAGGTGGATCGAGCTAAAATTTTAACAATTGAGAATTTACTACCTCCTATCTCAGTGAAGGAGTTAAAAGCTTTCTTGGTCATGTGCGGTTCTACAGAAGATTAATTAAAGATTTTTCCAAGATTTTGAAACCCCTATCTACAGTGTTAATGAATGGAGTACCTTTTGAATTTGATGAGAAGTGTTTCCATGCTTTTACTGTACTTAAGGAGAAATTGACTTCAACGTTGATAGTTGATGCACCTAATTGGGATTTGCTATTTGAGTTAATGTGTGATGCAAGTGACTATGTTGTAGGAGTAGTGTTGGGGAAACGAGTTGAAAATGTGTTTAGAATGATTTATTATGTGATTCGTACCTTGAATGATTCTCATGTTAATTATGCAACTACAGAAAAGGAGCTCTTGGCCATTGTGTTCGCTTTTGATAAGTTTAGGCCATGTCTCATTGGGAATAAGATAATGGTATACACTAATCATTCCGCCATTAAATACCTTATGACCAAGAAAGATGCTAAGCCTCATCTCATTCGTTAGATTCTATTTCCGCTAGAGTTTGACATGGAGATTTGGGATAAGAAAGTAACAACAAATTTGGTGGCTGGCCATTTTCCTAGATGAGAAGCGGAAGAGAGTCCAAGTATGAAAGAGGTGTTGATTAATGATGCTTTTCCAAATGAGCAGTTAATTAAAATAAAGGAGAATAATGAGGTACCGTGGTTCGCTGACTATGCTAACTTCTTGGCTGCCAATATAGTGCCTCCAGAGATGTCTAGACAACAACTTAGAAAGTTTTATTCGGAGGTAAAGCATTACTATTGGGAAAAGCCTATCTTATATAAACATTGTGTAGACAAAGTCATTCGTCGATGTGTACCAGAGGATGAGATGTTATCTATCCTCACTCATTGCTACACTCTTCATTGCGGTGGCCATTTTGGGGCTACAAGAACAGCATCAAAAGTTTTACAGTGTGATTTTTATTGGCCAACGTTATTCAAAGATTCGAATGTATTTTTTAAAGCTTGTGATCGCTATCAATGAACAGAAAATATATCAAGACGGAATGTGATACCTCTACATGCTATATTGGAAGTGTACATATTTGATGTTTAGGGGATAGATTTTATGGGACCCTTTCAGTCATCTTATAATAATAAGTATATTTTGCTTGTTGTAAATTATGTTTTGAAATGGGTGGAAGCAGCAGCAACTCCAACTAATGATGGAAAGTTAGTTATGAATTTCTTACAAAAGAATATTTTCACTAGATTTGGAACTCCTAGAGCTATTCTAAGTGCTGAAGGGACTCGTTTTTGTAATAAACAGTTCGATGCTTTGCTTGCTAAGTATGGAGTGAGGCATAGAACAACCCCAGCTGATCATCCCCAATCAAATGGGCAAATGGAAGTGTCTAATAGAGAGGTGAAAATAATTCTAGAGAAGACCGTCAATAGTTCAAGGAAGGATTGGTCCAACAAGCTTGATGATGCATTGTGGCTTATAGGATGACATTCAAAACTCCTATTGGCATGTCACCATATTGGTTGGTTTTTGGTAAAGCATGTCATTTGCCGGTGGAGTTGGAACATAAAGCTTATTGGACAATGAGGCAATTGAAAATGGATTTGAAAATATCTGGTTAGAATAGGTTGATGGAAATAAATGAACTTGATGAATGGCAGAATGAAGCTTATGAGAATGCGAAGATTTACAAGGAACGTACTAAAGCTTGGCATGATAAAAAAAACCTTATTCGAAAAGAATTCCAACCAAGTCAACAAGTATTATTGTTTAATTCAAGGTTGAAGTTGCTTCCTGGAAAACTGAAATAGAGATGGTTAGGGCCATATACAGTGGTGAACATTTTTCCTTATGGTGTAGTGGAATTGAAAGACAAGTATAATAAAATGTTCAAAGTCAATGGTCAGCGAGTTAAGCCATACTTGGGTGGTCCTATTGATCAAGCAAAGTCAGTCCTCCTCTTAAAGCCAGTATGAAGAGGAGGTTCAGCATCCAGCTAAATGACGTTAATGACAATGCTATCGGGAGGCATCCCATTCATTTATTCATTTTTTGTTTTAGTTTGTAATTTTTAATTTCATTGAACAATTATTTTAATTTTTTTCTTAGGTTTTAGCTTTTATTTTTCATGTTTCAATATTGTTTTTGAATCGTGAAAATCGTGAAATTTTTTTTTTGAAAAAAAAAGCTCGAAAAAGGACATTTCTGAGCATGTACTGTGACCACACTACCTTAGAGCACGGTCGGGCCCACAGGGCCCCAGGCCCATTCAGTGACGCAGCGCGACCACACCGGGAGGAGCGCGATAGCACCAAACACTGTTCAAATGACATTAAGGAGATAAGTAGCGCGACCGCGCTCAAGGGATCTGCAAGTTTTAAAACTCTCCAAAATATGATTTTCAACCATTTCGCCATTTTTTTCCTTTCTCCGAGTCTCACTCTTTTCTCTTCCTAGTTTAAAGTTTTTGTAGCATAATTGTAAGATTCTCTCCTCCTAAATCCCCTTTGAGTTAAGTGTTGATGCTTTTCCTTCTACATTGTAAGTATTTCTTTTACAAGCTTTCTCTCCTTTACTTGTTATCTTTGAGTTCCATGGTGAAATCTGAATCTATTGATAATTAGTGGTGATAATATTGTTTTCTTTTCAGATTGGTTGTGTTTATTGAGAGTATATGATTGATTGTTCATGGGTATTGAGATTTCTTGGTGGATTGTTGAAGGATTGAGCATTGGAAAATTTTGGGGGAAATTTGTGACCTACAAATTAGGGATTTCAAATATTTTTTATGTTTTGATGAAATTGGAATGACATTGATGAAATTATTATGATGCTTGTGGGTTTCTATCAATTATTTTGTTGAATTTCATTGTAAATTGAGGGAATTTTGCATATTGAAAATTATAGGGCATGAATTGGGGGTGTTGGGACATTATTGGTTATATCATACTTGATTATGCTTGGATATTGTTTAAATTTGGTAGTTTCTTGCATAATTGAGTAATGTGACATATTAGGTCCTTACATTGGCACTTTTTCATTGTGCATTTAATTGTTCTTTTTCTATTGTGTGGTTGTATTTATTGATATCATTAATATTTGTTTGGGTACTTGTTTGTTATTTTAGTGTTACCATTGTGATTCATTGAATTGTTAGATTAATTTTGTCAGATGGCACCTTCTAGGAAACGAAATAAAAAAGTGCAGGAACAGATACCTGACACTCAAGATTTTGACATTGAGCTGAATGAGTCTACTGATCCTAGATTTACTTCTACTAGTGCTAAGTCTAGGTATAGAGTAGAGAAGTCTAGGAATCTGATTCAGGAGAGAGGGTTTGCAACTAATGCTGAGGGAGAGTGTACTGTTCCTGTAGAGTATGTCAGTGTCATTAACACTCACCACAGGAAATATTTTCGTTCCCCACCTATTTCTGCACTAATACCAATTGTGAGATAATTCTATGCCAATGCCTTGGATCATGACTATACTTGGGAAGCCAAAGTTAGGGGGAAAACTATTTGCTTTGATAGAAAGACAATTCATGATTTCTTTAGGTTGCCCACATGAGATAATGATGCTTACCAAGACTTGAAAAATAATTTATGTGAGGAGTGTACCTAGGATAACATTTTTTCTGCTTTGACTCCAGCTGGGAGTCAATGTACTTTTAATGCGACAGTTAGAATAGGTTTTCCCTTTAATTTGTGAACCTGAGAAAAAATAATTTGGTTAAATTTTCTTTGCGCAAATCTAACACCTAGTAGTCATGTGACTATTGTAAATCATGATAAGCATTATTACTTTATGTTGTTTTGTCAAGCATGTCTGATGATATTGGTAGGATTATAGCTTCACAAATACATTAGCATTATTCACTCAAAATGTTGGGTTATGTTTTCCTAGTTTGATAACAAGTCTATGCTTGAAAGTTGGGGTTGAATTTCATGAGACTGGGCACCTTTTGACTCCTTTAGTTTATGACATTGTCACTATTAACTAGACCAAAATAGTTGGTACTTCTAGTGTTGCTTCTGCAAGTGGTACATCATCTCAAGCTCGGCCTAGATGTCCGGGTTATTCTTATTTATTGGAGGAGCGGATGAGTAGGTTGGAGGTCAATTTCCAAGAGCATCACTTGTGGAGTGTTAATATGGCCTAGTATCAGCGTGGGTATCATCAGGCATTTGCGTCTCACTTCGACATTGATACCAGTCAGTTGCCTCAGTTTCCCAAGCCACCACATTTTGGTTATCCTCCACCTATGGGAGATGGTGGAGAAGGTCCTTCATCATGAGTCCTTCAAGTTTTCAAGTATGTTTCTTTTCCATATCATTTCTTTAAAACATAGGGGACAATTTTTAGGTTAAGTTTGGGGGAAGGGATTTATTGTATATGTTAGATTGTGTGCTTGTGTTAGTCTGTGTTTTGTTTTTAATTGTGTTTTTATCTAGGTTGTTTAGAGTGTTAGTTGAATCAAGTTGACAATGATAATATGATTGAATGATGTGATGTATAAATTGAATGGGAATGAAACTATAAAAATATGTGTGCTTGGTTGAATATTTCTTTCTACTTTTACTGTGTCCACTCGAATAATTGATAGCTTAATCATGATTTTTGATAAATTTTGTGTGATTGAATATTATTTATGCTTTTTGATAAATTGAAATTGGTTTTATCTTAGAACTTGTTTGCTTACTTTTTTAGACCAAATCCTAGATGATACATGCTTATGAAGATGATTTAGGCAATTCTTTGGAACGATTGAGTCTTTCAAGCCAACATTGATGTATTAAATCCTTAGTTACCTATTTTTGAGCTTAGTGTGAATCTTTTTGATTTATTAAATCTTTTTGTGAATCTTAATGTGAATCTATTTGATACTTTGTTATTATTATTTTTCTTCCCTGTGATGTAACGACCCGTATTTTCAAGACTCGATAATGCAGAAATATAAATGTTTTCATTTAACAAAATGTCTCAAAAATACGTATAAAAAAACTTTTAAAAAGTTGTATGGCCATACTTAACATTTAATTACAAACATATTTTATAAAGAGTAGAGTGAGCCTAGTTTAGGAAAATTACACAACATTTCCAAAAAAAAATGGCTTCCCAAAAGGTCGGTCCACATGTACATTTGCAATGTACACTTCAGCGCTCACTGCTCTGCCTTGCCTTTGTTCTTACCTACATCAGGAAACAACTAGGTAAGTGAAAACGCTTAGTAAGTTCAACTTTAAAACAAAGCATGCAGAGAATTAGGGTTCCGGATCCATTTGGACCTTACATAATCAATTTCAAGAACGCAAAAGCGTCCTGCCAAACTTATAGTCATGCTTAATAACCAATGACAAATTATTTCATATAAATAGATAAATTCCTGCACTCAGAAAATCCCAGAACAAGCAGATATATTATATCACAACTATATCTTATCAACAAATATATCCCTGCACTCAGAAAATCCCAGAGCAAGAAGATATAATTGTTATCCAAAAAATTGGCATAGATGACGTGGCAAGTGATTCCTGGACACGTGGCTGACACTTGGAGGAACTTTGCTAGGATATCGACCAGAAGGCACATTATAAGCAGTAGGCAGCCTAGTCTTACCCTCGAGCAGTCTGGTCGATGGTTCCGTGTACTTCATGATGTTACTATAAAGATCTTTGTAAATCCCGAAATTGACTCCCATAATCTCCTGAGTATCCGATTATTTAGGAGAGAATATATGTAACAAATTCATGTAATCCCCCTTGAGCCTATAAATAGAGAAAGATAGCTCAAGGAAGGGACTTTTTGCTTTCGAATTATTTGAGACTAGAGTAATTCTATCTGAGATATTGTATTGTTCTACAGAGGTTAGTGAAACTCATTGAACCCTAGTTCTTTGATCACTCCTTTGACTCTCACATCAATAACAATCTAAGTGGACGTAGGTTATTACCAGACTCTGGGGCCGAACCACTATAAAATATCGTGTTCTTATTATTTTCTTCATCACGTTCTTTTCAACGCATTCATCCACGTCAAGCATATTTTGACTCCATGTCAGTTGAACAAAATCAGGGTCAACATTCTGGTGCTTTCATTGAGAGCTTGATATATCACTGTTGAAAAAACCAATGGAGAAAACTGCAAGGAAAACTGGACAGGCGGCCGCCGCTGCACCATCAAACCCACCTCCTCCTCCTCCTCTTGCAAGTGTGGCTGAGGATGAGCCACATTTGGACTTTGAGGATGAAGAAATGGATGACGTGACACTGAAAAGTACTCTGGGGGTGTTGCACGAAGAATTGGCCAATCTGAGGGCCAATTAAGAAAGTACTGCCGAAATCATGGTGCGGCAGCAACAAGAGATTGAACGGCAGCGCGCGGAGTTAAGCGAAAGGCAGGCGGAGATGGACCGATGCCAGAGCGAAGCCATGGCAGCCCTCGAGGCAGCCTTGCAATTGGCTAGGAATCAGGCCGCACCTGTCTCGCAGCCTGATCAACCTACGAATGGGCCACCCCACAGGGGTCCCAATCCTAGCCCGCCTATCCAACCCTCGAGCCCGCAAAGGCCCGAGCAACCTCAGGTGCCTCATGACGATGTCCCACAGGACCCTGAGGCACAACCTCAATCCCAAGCTGGTCGCAGAAATCCCCCGCATCAGAGGCAGAATAGGACCGAGCATCAGCCTCGCAGTCCTAGACGCCATAGGGGCGACGAGCTTAACCTTCCGAACAGAGGTCAGAATCCCCCTGGCAACAGGAGGAACTCAGAGTTAGGCTCTGAGGTCTGGGGTTCCCCACGGCATGATAATGCACGGGGACGCAACGACCAGCGCAGGCCACCCTCTAACGCTCGGGACGCTTCAGCCCAGGATGGAATCACCATAGCCAATCAAGATTCAGAGATGGCCATGGGTATAATGAAGCTGACTCAAGCAAAGGAAATGTCGGTCGGAGGAATGAAGAAAGAGGTGGGGGCAGGAGCCAGATACCTCAAGATGACCAACCCAATAGACGGAATGCTGGGGGGCAGCCCAGGCAAAATAATGTCTTCAACCGGCTCAGAACTAGCGAGCAACGGAGAAGAGATGAGGACTTGAGAGATGTACTCAATGATCGCCGCGAGCGACATGGCGAGAACATTCTCCCCAGCGACAGAGGCCACGGCGATTCCTGTCCCTGTACAGGCCCAGATAGATGCCCTCAACCAGGTGGTACAACAGCTGGTCGGGGGAAGAACATCTCATATCAACCACGACAGGAGGAAAGGCACTCCTTTCGTCCAGAGGATAGCTATGGAAGAGACTCCTACCAAGTTTAAAATGCCTACGCTTCCGAACTTTGATGGGTACAGTGACCCGGTATCTCACGTCAATAAGTTTGAGATACAAATGGACATTCAGAAAGTGTTTGAAGATGCTCGGTGCAGGATCTTCCCTGCAACACTTTCTGATGTCGCACAGGAGTGGTTTTTTAAGTTCCCTCCTACAAGCATAGTTTCCTGGGAAATGCTTGTAAGGGAGTTTTACGGACAATTCTACGCAGGTCGTGTGCATCTGACCGAGGCGAACCAGCTGGTTGAAATTCGCCAGCAGGATGGAGAAACGCTGAAGGACTACATCCAGCGCCTTATGCGAGAAGCAGTTGGAGCGAAGACAGTGGGGGACGAAGGCAAAATGATGGCCATAACCGCAGGGGTTAGGCGTCGCTCCCCCCTTTGGAAGAGACTCCGCAAAGATGGGGTTAGAACTACCCAGGAGTTCTTGGATCGGGCTAATCGTTACATCAAGCTCGAAGATGCCATAGCCGATGATGGAAAGTCTTCAGGCAAGGATAAGAAGGCTGCCAAGCCCGCCAAAGCCGCCAATGGGTCTAAACCTAACGGCAACGGCAAAGGCAATAGGAACGGTAACGGCAATGGCAAGAATGGTGGAAAATGGCCACACAATGAGCCTTCTACCTCCGACAATAAACGAGCCAAGGGTAACCGTTATGAACCTCGGTTCACTAACTGCACTGCCCTTGTTGAGTCTCGGGGAGAGGTTTATCAGGGCACGAGTTCTAGTGTGCCTTATAAGAAGCCTGCCCCCATTCGAAAGAATATTTTGAAAAGAGACACTACCAAGTTCTGTCGTTATCATAACGACTACGGACATGACACCAACAAATGCAACCAGTTGAGAGACGAAATCGAGTTCCTTATCAGACAAGGACACTTGAGAAGATACGTACGGGCCTCGGGAAATTCCCAATGAGAAGCTCCAGGTGGCAACGAGCAAGTGCCCGCACGCCAACGCTCGCCACCTTTGCAGCCTGCCCCCATGACTGGCACACTGTTAACCATTTCTGGAGGCCCGCACCTTGCGGGAAATAGTGGAAAGGCCAGGGAACGATACGCTCGGACTTTGCGCCACGACCAGGACATCGAGATGATGACTGTGGAGGACCGTGCGCCAAAAAAGGCTCGATCAGAAGAGGGTGAGATAACCTTCACTGATAGCGATGCCCAGCATGTCTGGTTCCCACATTCCGATCCGCTGGTCGTGGACATCCAAATGGCCAACATGATGGTGAAGAGAGTGCTGGTCGATACAGGAAGTTCGGTGAATATCCTGTATAAGCCTTCGCTGGAGCGCATGAAATTATCCGTTAAGGACCTGGAGCCTTGCAACCAAACAATATACGGCTTCTCTGGTGAGGGACTCGCCCCTGTTGGATCAATCAGACTACCAGTGATGACAGGTACAGCGCCTGCTACCAGGACATTACTCGCTACTTTTGTAGTAGTCGATTGTCCTTCGGCGTACAATGCCGTCATTGGGAGGCCTATACTGGTTGATCTACGGGCCGTTATCTCTATGTGGCACTTAGCCATGAAGTTCGCGACAGACGCAGGGGTAGGACGCGTGTTGGGGAACCAGAGGGAAGCCAGAGAGTGCTACAATGCCTCAGTCATGAAGGCGAAAAAGGGAACATCAAAGAGCACTACCTCAGATAGGTTGCAAATGGAAATTGATACACAAGCTCAATCCGGTGATGAGGTCACCAAATAGGGTGTTGCCCAAAGTGAGGATAGAGATCTAGATCCTCGCTTTGGGGATTTTGGAGAGAACGTTGGACCCGTCGAGGACCTGGAAGAGGTCCAACTCGACGAAAAAGACCCGACCAGAGTCGTGAAGGTCGGGAAAACTTAGAACTAACCACAAAGCATGCACTGGTGGAATTTTTGCGAAAGAACCAGGAGGTTTTTGCCTGGTCACACAAAGACATGGATGGGATAGACCCTGCAGTTATCAGCCATGTCCTAAACATAGACAAGACTTTTCCACCCGTGCAACAAAAAAGAAGGCTGCTCGATAAGGTTCAATCGAGAGCCTTAAAAGAAGAAGTTGAAAGATTAAAGGAGAATGGGTTCATCAGGGTGGCATTTTATCCATTGTGGGTCTCCAATCCAGTGCTGGTTCCCAAGCCTAATGGAAAATGGCGAACCTACGTGGATTTTACAGACCTCAATAAAGCCTGCCCAAAGGATTGCTTCCCACTCCCAAGAATCGACCAGCTAGTCGATGCTACCGTAGGACACGAGATCCTCTCGTTCATGGATGCATATTCGGGCTACAATCAGATTAGCATGCATCCCCCTGACAACGATCACACCAGCTTTCGGACCGATACGGGCTTATACTATTATAAAGTAATGCTCTTCGGACTGAAAAACGCAGGTGCGACTTACCAGCGGCTAGTCAACCACATGTTTAAAGAGCTGATCGGAGTAAACATGGAGGTATACGTGGACGACATGCTAGTAAAGTCTAAAAAGGCAGAAGGACATGTGAAGGATTTACAAGAATGTTTTGATGTATTGAACGAATACCAAATGAAGTTAAATCCCCTCAAATGTTCCTTCAGAGTTGGATCAGGGAAGGTTTTGGGGTTCATTGTAAACTCAAGAGGAATCGAGGCTAACCCCGATAAGATAAGAGCCCTGATTGACATGAAATCACTAGAGAAGATCAAAGATGTACAAAGTTTAACCAGGAGAATCGCAGCCCTGAGTAGATTTATTTCGAAGTCAACAGACAAATGTGTCCCTTTTTTCAATCTACTTAGGGGCAATAAGAAGTTTGAATGGACAGGAGACTGTGAACAAGCTTTTCAGGCCTTAAAGGTGCATATGGCATAGCCTCCCATTTTATCAAAGCCAATCGATGGAGAAACTTTGTTCATTTACCTGGCGATCACTGAAGTTGCTGCTAGTGCAGTACTAGTACGAGTGGAAGAAGGCGTACAAAAAGCGGTCTACTATGTTAGCAAGAGGCTGATCGGGCCAGAACTGAGATATCCACCCATTGAAAGGTTAGCATATTGCTTAATCCTGGCCTCAAGGAAGCTACGCCCTTACTTCCAAGCCCATCCCATCATAGTTTTAACCGACCAACCCCTTTGGCAAGTCCTCCAAAAACCCGAGGCGGCTGGGCACTTATTAAAATGGGCAATTGAACTAGGGCAGTTCGATATCACATATTCACTGTGAACAGCAGTAAAAGGACAAGTCTTGGAAGTTATTCACCGAACTCCCAGATAGCGAACAGTGCGAACAACCTAGTGCGCCTGAGCCTCAAGAGAAAGCTCCTTCGTGGAAGTTATTCACGGATGGGTCGTCCAATGATTCCCACGCAGGAGCGGGAGTGATATTGATAACGTCGGAAGGGCATCGATTTCACTGCGCCATTAGGTTCGACTTCACCGCGTCAAATAATGAAGCCGAATACGAAGCACTCCTCGCTGGACTGAGAATGGCCAAAGACATGGGCATAAAGACGCTTGATATTTACAGCGATTCATAGCTGGTGGTGAATCAAGTTCTAGGGGAATATCAAGCGCGGGGCTTAAAAATAGTGGCCTACTTGAATAAAACTAAAGACCTGCTAGCCCAGCTTACGAAGTATACCCTCCAGCAAATATCGCAGGATCAAAATTCAAACGCAGATGCCTTAGCCAAACTCGCGAGCGCGAAAGATGATGACACTTTGAACATTGTGTCAGTAGAAAGATTGAGTGAGCCAAGCATACAAGCGGATGAAGCCAGTATGGAAATTCGAATGGAGGATACATGGATGGCACCTTACTTGGAGTATCTGACAAATGGTGTGCTACCAACAGATAGAAACAAAGCCAGAACTCTACAAAGGCAGGTGGCTAGGTACATACTGGTCGATGGTGTTATGTACCGGAGAGGGTATTCAATGCCACTACTCAGATGCATTACGCCAGAAAAAGCTAAGGAACTAATGAAAGAGGTGCATGAAGGCTTCTGCAGGGATCACACTGGGGGGCAGAGTTTGGCAAAGAAGATTCTAAGGCAAGGCTACTTATGGCCGACCATGAATGAAGATTCGATGGAGTTTGTACGAAGATGCGATAAATGTCAAACGTTTTCCAAAATTCCACGAGCAGCTCCAAACGAGTTGAAACAGATGCAGAGTCTGTGGCCTTTTGCGGTATGGGGGATAGATTTGATTGGATCCCTGCCCACGGGAAAAGGTGGAGTGAAGTACGCAGTCGTGGCAGTCGACTACTTCACCAAATGGGCCGAAGCTGAACCACTCGCTACCATAACGACCAAGAAAGTTCTTGACTTTGTCATCAAGAACATTGTTTGCCGGTATGGTTTTCCCCGAAAGATCGTTTCAGACAATGGAACCCAATTTGACAGCGACTTATTCACCGACTTCTGCGAAAGGCACAGAGTTATTAAAAGCTTTTCGTCAGTTGCGCATCCCCAAGCAAACGGGCAGGTCGAGGCCGTGAATAAAACTCTTAAGGACACCCTGAAGAAGAGGCTTGAAGACGCTAAAGGAGCATGGCCAGAGCAGCTGCCTGAAGTCCTCTGGTCGTATAGAACGTCTCACCGAACAGTGACAGGTCATACCCCATTTTCCTTAGCCTACGGATATGAGGCTATGTTACCTGTCGAGTTAGATCCCCCCTCACATCGACGCATAACATACGACCAGGACCAGAATAGCCAACTGATGATGGAGTCCATAGACTCAATTGATGAGATATGGGAGAAAGCCCAACTCCGAGTTGCTGCATACCAGCAAAAGGTCGCCCGGTACTTTAACTCAAAAGTAAAAGAAAGAAAATTCAACGTCGGTGACTTGGTGCTACGACGAGTTTTCTTAAATACCCGCGACCCCACTGCTGGAGTACTCGGACCTAATTGGGAAGGACCTTAACAGATTGAAGAAGTCTTTCATCCGGGCACCTACAAACTTGCATGCCTAAACGGAGATCTCGTTCCACGTTATTGGAATGGAGCACATCTGCGCCAGTGTTATCAGTGAACAGTCCTTTTTAAAGGACTGGCTTGTATTAAATTTTACTTTTTACAAGTTTCGCAAAAAGGGTTAGCCACATTGTATGGCTAATCGCTTATATATGTAAGATCCTTTTTTTTTAGGATCACTCGTAAAGACATGTTTAGTCCATTTTTAATACGAGATTATACGGGACTGTGCGCAGCCAGTCATTCTTGCCAACCTTTGTAAATTTATTTTTACATGTATTTGTTCATTACGTGTGTTGTTTTTCTGTATTACAAGTATTATGTTTCCTACCAAGCAGAAATGTTGGAACAGGTCGTGGTCAAGGCAAGTGACCCAGGACCTAAAGCTCCTCGATCACTTGGGGGGCATATAAGGCACATCGATAGCAAAGCGTACCATGAGGTATGTAAACACATGAACAAAATAAGTGAAAGCATGCTAGGGTAGTTAGAGTATTTTTCAAAATTCATATTTTGTTAAATCAAACCAAAGTACTATGCTAAGTTCGGTCATACGGACAAATGTTATAGTAAATGAAAATATTATAACATTATAATGCAATCTTTTGCACCGCAAGCATCACTGCTTGGATGTAATTATTCGAATAAAAGGAAAGTTTGCTGCCCATGTAGCAAATCCAAAAAAGATAGTCTTTACATCACAACCCGTGAGTCGTGTAATTAAAGAAAAATAAAAAGAAAATAAGTTTAAGGAGCAGTAGGAGCAGGAGGGTCTTGCTTAGCAGTCTGGTTAGCCTCATCCTCAACAACTCCTCCTTCCTCTGCGCCAGCGGCCGGCTGGATGCTTGGGGAAGCAGGGATCCTTGCTCTTTCCTCTTCTTTGGCCAATCGAGTAGTGCAGCGGGCTAGCTCAACATTCCTGATATCTTCTTAAAGGTAGTCAAAGTTGGCACCCTGGTTGTGTTTCCAGAAGTTATACAAACACTAAAGCGTCGCATTCTTATACCTTTCCAGATTCTTGACGTTCGCAAGCTTCAGTTGCTCTATTTGACTCTCAAGATCAGCCATGGCCTTGTCGTTGGCAAGATTCTCCTCTTTGAGTCTCTTGCATTCGCGATATTGGACTCGGCTGGCCTCCTGGTACTCCTCCCTCTGCTTCCTCAAAGCTGCCTTCGAAGCTTCGACCTCCGCCAGCTTTGCCACCGCAGCGTCCTTCTGCTGGGTGACCGCCTCCAACTCCCCGGCATGGCTGGCTTCTGCAGCCTGAAGCTCCTCAGCAGCTTTCGCCTGGTATCTCTCGATGGTCTTTGCCCGAACCTGGTCGATGGTAGCCTGGGCACGGGTGCGACAAGCAGTTGCGGTCAGCAAGGCCTGTGGACAAAGGATAAAGTTAGAATCTGTTGCAAAAAATAAAAGACTAAGGCCAAAGAGATAAGAAGCACTTACGCTGGCCATTTCGTTTAGGGCCCTGTTCAGAATTTGGTCGACCACCATTTTCTCTGCCTCAACCATCGCATCCTTACAAAGATCGTACTTCATGATGTGTGCAAGGCGGTCCTTGGCTGATCGCAAGGCGCGGTTCGAGAATTTGTCCCCAAGAGCTTCGTCCCGCTGGGTTTGTTCTTTGGCGGCTGCAGGTGGAGAGTTCTTCGTAGCAGGTGGGGTTTCCTTCTCGACAGGAATCGCAGGCTGGGCAGAAGTTTGCCCAGTTGGCGCATCATTGGGAGGATCTTCTGTTCGACTCTTCTTGGCAGGAGGTCCTTGGCTCGATTCGTCGTTATGCCTCCTGGACGTTTTTCACCGAACCAGAGGAACTTCTACTTCCTCCTCAGTCTGTTATAAATCGAAGACGTTGGGAGTGGCCATATCTGCACACAAGAAAACATATGCAAATGATAAGATAAAGGCAGATAAAAACTCTTTATAAAACAGAAAAGAGGTCACAATGTTTAATACCCGAGCTACAACTACTAGTCGCTATACTATTGACTCTATTAGTCACACACTCACTATCTGGCACGAAGAAGTGTGGCCCTAGATTTGGAGCATACGTAAAGTTGCCCTCCCCGTCAAACAAGTGACAGGGAATTGGCAAGCTATTTAAAAGCAAAATAACTGTACCGTTTTCATCGGAGGATTCCCCCAAGTTCACAACAGATTCTGTTGCCTTTTGTTTCCCCTTGCCTTGGGGTGCAGAAGGCCTTTCTGCGGAAGGATTTCCCGTGGGTTCCCTGATGGTAACCCCCGTCGGCCTCCTTCGCGAAGGGGATACGGGGGGTTGCTGCTCGGTAACCCCCTCGGCAGTGGCATCAGCAACCACGGGTCCTCTTGTTTCATGGCGAGGAGCCAGGAGGCCAGATAGCCTCAAATTTTCATCAGTAACCAGGGACTTGATGCTTTTTTCTGCGTTTGTCATCCTGGCCAATGCGGTGGACCTCAACACCATGTCTGGTGTTGGGGTCGGATGTAACCATGGGCCTGAAAGACAAAGTGTACTTTAAGAAAAATGAAGGAAAATTCGCTGATGAAAAGTATCGACCAGTAAAAACAGCACTTACCTCCTTGGGCGAAGGCCAGGTTGTTGCTGGTCATGTCCGGAGTAAGGAAGTACTCCTTGCTGTACTGCCCCACGTTGGATATGTGCGTGGTGTCACTCAGGAACATCCCGTTTGTCTCCTGGTGACAAAGATGGAAGAAGCCCGTCCCATACTGTTGAGGGTTGGACTTGAGGTCGAAGAGATAATTGACCTCATGGGGGGTAGGTTCTGGCCATTTTTTAAGTTTGTACAGGATATAGAGTGCGGCCAACATTCTATATCCATTCAGAGTAATTTGGAAGGGGGCGACACCAAAATAGTCATCCACCCCCTGATAAAAAGGATGTAGAGGGAGGGTAGCCCCCGCCTCTATATGATACCTAGACCAAGCACTATAAACATCTCCGGGAAGGTTAGCCCTTTGGTCTGCAGCAGGAATCTTGAGATTGACCCCTGTGAGAGGATACTTCCTAAGGTAGTTGGCAAGCATCCGAGGAGTGACTTGGCTGGTCGGGGAGAGATACCACTCGACATCAGGCAGATTATGATGACGAGGACGGGCTCTAGTTTGGATATTTGGGTCAGGAGCGGGAATTTCTTGACCATTGGTCGAAGGAACCCTAGCCTGTGAATTAGGTTGGGCAGGAGAGTTTGGGCTATCTTCGGAGTCAGGTCTTTTCTTGCCTAAGGATTTAGAACAGGCCATTTGAAGAGGAGATGGGCGAGGTCTAGGAGAAGATCGTGAGAAAGGGATCTCGTGAATTCTGTCGGTCGGTTGTTCTTCGCCTTCGAGCAGCTGGGCAAGAAGATCATCATCGATGGGCCGTTCACCTCCCCACAAATCTGGCATTAAAGTCTGCAAACAGAAGAATGGGGAGGTGAGGATAGAGAACTTTTAAGACTTTTTAGAATAACGTTGTTCGAGTATAAAAGTTAAGCTTTTATACAGCAGCATTCTAACAAAAGCTAAAAAAAATTTCACACGAACAGTTTGAGAAATGGATCAAAGGGTGAAAGCAAAAAGTTTTTCGTAAAAGCTTTTTCAACTCCCCTTAGGGCGGGAAAAACCTATTTTTCAGCTGGCCTAAAAATCGAATTTTTACTTCGGTTTTACGTCCTAAAAAGTATGATCCCAACTATCAAACTAACTCGCAACTTTTTTCACCCACAAGACATTCTACTGACAAGCATCTCAACCCAGAAGTAGATAAACTCAACAGTCAACATACAGAAACATGCATTACAAGAATATGAAGCATAAAGGGTCAAAGACTTACCAGAAAGAAGGTCGTGGAGATTGGTAAGAATTTTCGGAGATCAGGGAACTCTCGGGCTGAGTCTTGAGAACGCAGAAGGACGGTCTCTGGAAGAAAATGGAAGCTCTGGTTTTAGGGTTTCTTGAAAGAGCAATGGCGTGTGTAAAAAGAAAAAGGGAACTTTGGAGATGTTATATATAAGTTTGTCTGTGGCATTAAAAGGGATTAATCATCACTTTCCCCTTTTTCGAAGTATGGGGAAGTGGGATAGCCGTCGAATTATTACTGGGGAAGCGAAAAGTCATGATTAGACAAGAGTAGGTTGCTTTTTCTAAGAACACACAAAGGGTTCTGACACGTATGGCAGGGTCACCAAAGGGTCGTTTCCTCAAAAGTTTATTTATTGCTCATAATAAATAAACTTGGGGGGCAAATGTTATCCAAAATACTGGCATAGATGACATGGCAAGTGATTCCTGGATACGTGGCTGACACTTGGAGGAACTCTGCTAGGATATCGACCAGAAGGCACATTATAAGCAGTAGGCGACCTAGTCTTACCCGCGAGCAGTCTGGTCGATGGTTCCGCGTACTTCATGATGTTACTATAAAGATCTTTGTAAATCCCGAAATTGACTCCCATAATCTCCTGAGTATCCGATTATTTAGGAGAGAATATATGTAACAAATTCATGTAATCCCCCTTGAGCCTATAAATAGAGAAAGATAGATCAAGGAAGGGACTTTTTGCTTTCGAATTATTTGAGACTAGAGTAATTCTATCTGAGATATTATATTGTTCTTCAGAGGTTAGTGAAAGTCATTGAACCCTAGTTCTTTGATCACTCCTTTGACTCTCGCATCAATAACAATCTAAGTGGACGTAGGTTATTACCAGACTCTGGGGCCGAACCACTATAAAATATCGTGTTCTTATTATTTTCGTCATCACATTCTTTTCAATGCATTCATCCACGTCAAGCGTATTTTGACTCCGTGTCAGTTGACCAAAATCAGGGTCAACAATAATATATCACAATATAATTCGAGACCAACGCTTGACAATTTCCAACAATTCAGGCGTAACACGCCCTCCAACATAAATGCTAATTTGTAAGAGAGAACTGAGTCTCAACACTAAGATCTAGCCAATAAATATCCCCTTCAAGGGTAACCATCGTTTTATCTAGGGCATCGCTACTTATCAAAGAGTAAATCCCTCACAAGGGTAACCATCAAGTTACCTAAGGCATCACTACATATCCAAGAGTGTAATCGAATTTACACGGTTTTATAGAGACTTCTTTGTTAATCAGTTGTGCTGGTGAGTAGTTGCCCCTAGGGTGTTCAGCCTCACTCAAACTTGGCAACCCCTAGTATCTCTAGGCACTCTCACTGAATGGCCAATATTCACGGCTGCTATCCTGGAATAACTTATCAGAGCACTTGCTCAGGTTCTAATCGTTCACTGATTAAGTAAGCATGAGGGCCCCTAGGTCCCATTCATTTTGGCACCCCTATATTTAACCAGCAATCCTCACCTCTTGGCCACTCGTGACGGTAATGAACCGGACATAATAAAATCAAGCAGTGTGACAGGGATCAGTCGTCTAGGATATGGCGGATATCTACCGTTCATATTTTCTAAATCAACAACCACTAGACTAACGTCTCTAAGCAACTTTCTATGACAATGTGTATATGTACATGTGTCCCTATACTAACATACAATACAATAGTCGTTTCATGTTGCAACCACACAATATAAGTTGACTTACTTGGAGTCCTTAGCACTCAGCAGGTTTTCACCCTCCAACGTTCAGTCCAGTTACGCTAGCCAATACTGTAGTTATCCATACAGTATACATGGATTAATTATGGCACTCATAATTAATTATTATTATTTTGGGCAGTTTGGTGATTTTAATAAAAATCATTTGTAAGGATTAATGATCCTTATTTGGTTTTAAACTCATTAAGGAAATTCATACAAAAATATTTGAGACTAAACCCTATGTCTCGGGGAGACCTATCCTATGGTCTCGATACCTAGGCTCGGGTATCACAATAGTATTTTCCCACAATCCGCTAAAATATCTTTTTCTTTAAAAGTTCCTCTATTAACTCATACTTTCAACAGTCGATAAAATATATAAAATATTTTAGCCGGTATTATATCCCGAAAATACTAATTAAATTCCTTAATTTTTTTAAAAAAAATAAACTCTTAATTTTCTTTTTATTTTTCTTAAGGTTTTAATCACTAAAAACTATTTTAAGAAAATTGCCTAATATGTCTTAATTAGGAAAACCGTTAAAAATTTCTCATCTTGACTAGTTAATCTTTCCGAAGTCAATTAATCAAGTTTACTTACTATAAAAATAATTCACTCAATTATTTTCTCAGAATATAATGTTTTAAACCCTCTTTTGATTTATTAACTAAATAAATTCTTTTATTTTTAAAAAGAATGAAAAAGTTCTTTAATAAAAATAATTCACACTAAACTCAAAGTGGTATTTTAGGTCAAAATATGTTTTCAAGACTTACCAAGTTTTTATCTTGCAATAAGCAAACTTTCACTTTTTACCTTAAGTTCTGAAATCTCATTTTTACACTAAGTGTAAAAACCCTATTTTTCACATTTTTAACTACATACTTTGTTAGTTCATAACCTGAAATTTTACTTACCCAATTGTTACCAAAATTTTCCAATTCCATTTTTGGTGCCATTTAGGTCTTTGTAAATCTTAGGTCAAAATAAGCATTTTTGATTGGTGAAATTATTTTCCATTAATGAGGTAAAATGACCTTATTTTCAAGTCCTTAGTTTTTCTAAACTTTGGAACTTAATAACTTTCAAACCGTTCAGTATTTTCTAACCAAATTTTACAGTGGAATACTAGGTTATGCCAATAAAATGTCGACAAAATTTTAGAAAAAAATGGGTTCATTTTCTCTATACAGTGGCTGTCCAAAATTTATCCCGAAATTAAGAATACGAAAAAACAGTTTTTTACCTAAACTTTGAAATAGCATAACTCACTCATTTTTAAACATTTTTGAGTGTTTCAAAAGCTCAATTTTATGTACTCAATCTTAAAAATATCACAGTACAATTAAATTTTAAAAAATAAATATACAGTGGATGCTTGAACCCTTGGTATTCACAGCTCAAAACATGTATTTTGTTTTAGGGTTTCCAACAAAACCCTTGGGGGTTTTGGTCCCTATTTTCAAAAAAATCAACACACAAGCATCATAAAAATTATAAAACAACTACCATAACCTTATTACATCACCAATAAGAAACTTTAAGCATTAACTATACAAAAAAATGCTTAAAACTAAAAACCATACAATAACAACCATAAAAAGTAAACTTTTTACCTCTTTGTTGTTCTTGCTTAAGGTTTGGATCTTACTATTAGCTTTGGCTCCTTCAAAAAACCTTTCAAAACCTTAACCAACTCCCCCAACAATATAGATAATTAGCTATTTGAAAATCTATGGTTAAAACTTTACAGAAATCTTGTTTATTGAAACTTTACCTTAGGGAAAAAAAAAACCATTCCTAGACCAAAGGTTAATGCTTCCAAGCCTCCTTAGTGTTCTTGAGGTTGAAGATGGAGAGATAACTTGAGAGAGTTTTCAAAAAAAGATGAGAGTGTTTTTTAGAGTATAGGGTGGGTTTTTTTTTTTTTTTTTTTTTTTGTGGGGGGGGGGGGGGGGGATTAGAAGAGTTTATAAAACTCTAAAAAATATCCTAAAAACACTCAAGTGCTTTACTATCCACTTGGTGCCTTTAACCCTTATAGTTAAAATGGGATTTAACTTAAAACCATTTGGTCCACCCAAATAATTTCTCACATGGCCGGTCACCCCTTTAATTATATATGTGATCATATATATATATTTTTTTATATAAAGGTTAATAAATATTTCCCAAGAAGAAAAATCCAATTTGACTTCCTATAACCTTTTTCACCCTTATTAAGTTTTAAACACAAAACTTAACACTAAATAATTAAATTAAATGTCTCTCACATTTAATTTAATTAATCACACAATAAAATTTAACCTAGGGTCCATTCATGGAATAAAATTCCCCATTTCAGTAAAATTATGCATTTAACACAAAATGCCCTGAAATTTCCATTTTTCCCTAGGTTTATTATTTTTGACCAAACTTTAATTTTTATGAATGTATTTTATGCCCAAAATATATTTGCCATAGCTTTTCATTTTATTTTCTGAGATTTTTACCCGATCAGGGTTTTTGTGTCGGTCTAGGATCGAAGGTCTTATCTTGACTTTTAAATCACAAAATTCATAATATGGATAGCAATAACTCATGGAATAATTTCCAAACAAATATAATATTATTTAAAATAATATTCTTAACTCGGAGACAAAAATCCTGACCTGAGTCGTTTAAAGGTACCCGAAATGCAGGACGTTACATGTGATATACCATTAGCATATGAAAAGTGATTGATGAGTGGTTTGTAATGGGGTTTATATTTTGAAATTTGTGTCATTAATAGTAAAAAATTGAGAGAGAAAAAAATATTGAAAATGAACTACACTCCAATTGAAAATATACAAAGAAATAAGTTTAAGGGAGTGTAGTATCATTAGAAGAAAAAAAAGTTTATGAAAGAAAAAAATATATTATTATGTGTATTAATTTTCTCTCAAAATAGGAAATATTAGAAAATTCGAGATTTTTTTTTGGGTTTGTGAGTTGATAAAGGTTGAGTTGTTTGGTTTGTATGCTTATGGTATAGTTGAGCCTAAATGACATTTTCATCTACCTATACCTAAGTCATTCAATTATAAGATGTGAAAGTCCTATTGATTTTTGAGCATGTCTTATCTACATTAGTGGAGATTAGCAAGTATAGCAAGCTTATGGGATGATAACTGATTGATTGACTGAAATGTAAAAATATGGTGAGCATTAATGGATTCAATTTCATTTTATTTATTAGGAGAGCATTTATTTTTGTTTGGATTTAAGAGAATTGGAAGAATGTTTTTGTAACGACCCACTAATCTAGACTAATTGGACCATTATCGAAACTATACATAAAACTTACATTTTTACGAAAATACCATAATTTATTGAGTAACTTGCAAAATAAGAGTTATTTACAAATAAACAGAATAATAAGGAGGATTATGGGAACCCATTGTCTTTAAAAACAAAAGATGATTTAAAATAAAAGACATTACATAATAATGCGGAAAATACATGTAAAACCATTAAAAACATAAGAAGTGAGACTACATCCTCGAATCGAATAACGCTCGGCCCCTTGACTCCATTCATCATCGATACACATCCTCCAAGCGCCACGAATCTTACCGCCTCTAAGCTTATTTTCCTGCACATAAACAGAAAGGAGTGAGCCTAATGCCCAACAAGGAAAACCTAACACATAGTCATATACATAATTTCATAAGAAAACATAAAGACATATCATAACACATAATTCACTTATTATAATGGCCATTATTACTTGGGGTCCCATAGACTAAACAAGCTTATGCCCATGAGATTAGTGGGGTCCTACCAGCTAAATAGGCTTATGCCCACAATCTTTTTGGGGTCTTGTTAATCAAATAGGGCATAAGCCCAAGCCTACAACATACACATCAATAACATATTCATAACAAAACATAACACATTAATAACATAAAACATATAGATAACATAAGCACATAACATATTAATTCTAGCCTATTTTCCTTACCAAAGTTACCGAGATTATGGACTGAGTTGGGACTGTTGGAACACTCCTAAAACCATAAGAAAGAGTAAGTCTAAAGAAAGGAGATGAAATGAAAGAGATGGAAAGACTAAACCATAAAAAAAACATGCTTACCGACTTATATGCTTAAGAGCTTGGATTCCCTAACCAAAATAAGAATAAGGTTAGGGGACTGAGTAGAAGGTTTTGAGAAAGGAAATAACATAAAAATACAGAAAGGAACTAGAGTTTTAGGTTTACCTCAAAGATTGCAAGATCAATCTAACCTCCACCGAAATACTATAGAACTCACTTCCCAAAGTGTTTGATAAGCTTATGATGTTTAAGCTTATAGTTTTTCCCCAAACCCAGTTTTTACACTCTCACACTCACTTAACACTAGCAGCTTCTGAACTTAGAGCAAATGGTGAATAATGGCTGGGTACTAGGTCCTATTTATAGAGTTTGGGAATGAAAATATCTTGATTTTACTTGAATAAAAATAATGGCTTTTTAGGTGAAAATCATTTGAATAATCGTTCAGCAGAGGCTGAAGACTCGTTCAAAAGATGCTGGACTGTTGAAGGAGTTTGAATGGCTGAAAGGAAATGAATTCAAAAACATTTGAACATATGCTGGAGGAGGCGATATATCGCCCCCTATAGGCGATATATCGCCTGGACCTTTGTTCCCGAGGCGACCGTGCATCGATTCGTGTTTTCCGTATCTACGTGCTGCGATATATCGCCCCCTATAGCTGCGATATATCGGCATACGCTGAATATTTAAACACGAATTTACACATTTTTAGCTAAGTTTGAATGGATTAAACAGCCTTGACTAAGCCCTCAACGTACTCAAGGCTGCCGACTGACCCTATAACATTCAAACTTTACCCTTATTTAATTTAATCCTTCAAAATACTTAATCCTTAATTACCATTCATAACATGTGCTTAAAATCCTATTGGTTGATGTCTAAACCTTATAATATAATAAATATAATCCTTAATATCAGTCACATTAATCAAACCTTACGTTATACTTAATATTCTTAAACTATAGGTTAAACTTAGAAAATCTATAAGTACTACTATGAGTGTCCAAATAATTCCCGGTCTGAACCAAAAATCTAAAGTAACAAAGATAACACTAAACATACTATAATACTACTAACAATTAGCTAAGTAAAGTTCTTGGACTCTACAATTCTCCCCTACTAAAAAGAATTTCGTCCTCAAAATTTACTTACCAAATAACTCCGGATACCGGCTCTGCATGTCCTCTTCCAACTCCCACGTTGCCTCGCGTTCAGAACTATTACTCCATAGGACTTTGACTATAGGAAAGCTCTTGGACCGTAACTGTTTCATCCCTCTATCTAGGATGCTAACCGGTCGTTCCTCGTAACTTAAGTCTTTCTGGAGCGCTATGGTATCGTACTTGAGGACGTGAGATGGGTCTGACACATATTTGCATAGCATCGAAATGTGGAAGACGTTGTGACTATCGGCTAGTGTTGGCGGTAGGGCTAGTCTATACGCAACTGGTCCCACTTTGTCCAATATCTCAAAAGGACCTATGAATCGGGGACTGAGCTTGCCTTTCTTCCCGAACCGCTTGACACCCTTCATAGGAGATATCTTCAGGAAGACTTGATCTCCAACTTGGAACTCCACATCGCGTCGCTTGGTATCCGCATAGCTTTTCTGACGGCTTTGAGCAGCAAGCATACGCTGTCTAATGAGCGTTACTGCTTCTTGAGCTTGCCTAACAGCTTCGGGCCCTAGAAGCTGCCTTTCTCCTACCTCGTCCCAGTGCAACGGTGATCGGCACCTTCTTCCATATAGCAACTCATAAGGTTCCATCTCGATCGTCGACTAGTAGCTGTTGTTGTACGAGAACTCGATCAGCGGTAGGTACTTGTTCCACGATCCTCCGAAGTCAATTACACATGCGCGTAGCATATCCTCTAAAATCTGAATCGTACGCTCGGACTGCCCATCTGTCTGAGGATGGAAAGCTGTACTAAGACTTAACTTAGTACCCATGGCTTGCTGTAAGCTTCTCCAAAATCTAGACGTAAACACTGATCCTCTATCTGATACTATCGTCTTGGGGATTCCATGCAATCGTACGATCTCTTGGATGTAGATGTCTGCATATTGGTCTGCCGTATAAGAAGTCTTAACAGGCAGAAAATGAGCCGACTTGGTTAGTCTATCTATGACTATCCAAGTAGAATCATGCTGCTTATTCGTCTTTGGCAGACCCGTCACGAAGTCCATGGCTATATCGTCCCACTTCCACTCCGGTATGCTAAGCGGTTGCAATAATCCTGCAGGCCACTGATGCTCCGCCTTCACTTGCTGGCATACCAGACACTTAGATACATACTCCACTATGTCCTTCTTCATCCCTGGCCACCAATAGACTGCCTTGATGTCATGAGTCATCTTGGTAGATCCTGGATGAACCGAGTATGGGGTGCTGTGCGCTTATTCTAGGATCGTCTTCTTAATACTTTGATCGTCTGGCACGCATACCCGATCCTTATATCTCAATAAACCTTGACTGGATATTGAGAAATCTGTAGTCTTGCCTTCTCTGACTGCATCCATGTGTGTTGCTAGTGTGCTATCATGTCTCTGACCAATCCGTATGTCCTCTAGCAGATTCGATTGGATAGACAAGTTAGCCAGCTTGCCTACAACCATTTCTATTCCGACACTGATAAGCTCTTGCTGTAGCGGCTTTTCTATTCCAGATAAGGCTACTAAGTTCCCATAACTTTTTCGGCTAAGTGCATCGGCAAGTACGTTTGCCTTCCCCGGGTGGTATAGGATTTCGCAATCGTAATCCTTTACTAATTCCAACCACCTGCGCTGCCTCATGTTGAGCTCCTTCTGCGTAAAGAAGTATTTTAAACTTTTGTGGTCCGTGTAAATCTCGCACCGTTCTCCATAAAGATAGTGGCGCCAGATTTTTAACGCAAAGACCACCGCTGCCAACTCCATATCGTGAGTTGGATAGCGTTGTTCATACTCCTCTAACTGACGTGAGGCGTAGGCTATTACCTTGTCATTTTGCATCAGTACGCATCCCAATCCTAACTTTGATGCATCACAGTAGACAACGAACTTGTCGTTGGGTGTTGGGACACTAAGTACTGGTGTTGAGCAAAGCTTATCCTTAAGCAACTGGAAGCTTTCCTCGCACTTATCACTCCAGTTAAACTTTGGTTGCTTCCGGGTCAGGTTGGTGAGTGGAGTGGCTATCTTAGAAAAGCCCTCTACAAACTTTCTATAGTAACCTGCTAGCCCTAAGAAGCTTCTTACTTCCGACGCGTTCTTTGGTCTAGGCCAATCCTTCACGGCCTCTACCTTCGATGGATCCACTGCAACTCCGTCTTTCGATATGATGTGCCCGAGGAACGCCACTTGTGAGAGCCAAAACTCGCATTTCTTGAACTTCGCATAGAGTTGGTGCTCCTTCAATCGCGTCAAAATCATCCTCAAGTGTTCCTCGTGCTCCACTTCATCCTTGGAGTAAATTAAAATGTCGTCGATGAACACAACGACGAATTTATCCAAGTAGTCTTTGAAGACCCTATTCATTAGGTCCATAAACGCGGCTGGCGCGTTAGTAAGACCAAAAGACATAACCAAGAACTCGTAATGTCCATAACGAGTCCTAAAGGCTATCTTAGGGATATCTTCTCCCTTTACCTTGAGCTGATGATACCCGGACCGCAAATCGATCTTAGAGAATACAGTCGCGCCTTGGAGTTGATCAAACAAATCATCAATCCGAGGTAGCGGGTATTTGTTCTTAATTGTGACTTTATTCAGCTCACGGTAGTCTATGCACATGCGCATACTTCCGTCCTTCTTCTTCACGAATAGTACCGGAGCTCCCCATGGTGAATGGCTTGGCCTAATGAAACCCAAGTCTAGGAGTTCTTGTAGCTGCGTCTTTAACTCCTTGAGTTCCGTAGGTGCCATCCGGTATGGTGCCTTAGAGATAGGCTCGGTGCCCGGTACTAATTCTATCGTGAAGTCTATTTCTCTAGTTGGCGGCAATCCTGGCAAGTCATCGGGAAATACTTCTGGAAATTCTTGTATGACTCGAACATCTCCAACTTTGAGTGATGTCTCCTTCTCCACATTCGTGATGTTGACTAAGAATGCTTGGCATCCTTTCTCCATCATTCTCTGAGCTTTGAGAGATGACACTAACGGTGTGCGTAGTCCTGAAGCTTGTCCCATGAAGCACAGTTTCTGGCCGTCAGGAGTATCGAATGTCACCTTCTTGCGTCTGCAGTCGATCGTTGCGCCATGCCGTGCTAGCCAATCCATGCCTAGTATGACGTCGAAGTCTTTGATCACCAGCTCTATCAGGTCTCCTTCTAGTTCCTTGTCCTCAATCTTGATTGGTACGCCTCGTACAATTCGTGATGATAGAACTACTTTGCCAGAAGGCAACTCGGTTGCAAACCTAGTTCTAAATCTTTCACTAGGTTTGTCTAGTTTATCTATCATTCCTAACGAAATATACGAATGGGTGGCTCCCGAATCAAATAATACATGACATAATTTATTGAGGATGGAAACCTGACATGTGACCACCTTGTTGCTAGCATCCGCCTCTCCTTGGGTTAAAGCAAAAACTCGAGCAGGAACCATCTTTTCGTCCTTCTTTCCTTCCAGCTTTGGCTGAGGACAGTCTCTTTTACGATGCCCTTCTTGACCACAGTTGAAACACTCCTTGGTATTGGCACGGCATTCTCCGGGGTGCTTCTTCTGACATTTGGCACATGGCGGGTATTCCACGTAGCCCGACCTATTTCCCCCATTATTTGGTCGTGCCCTTTTATTGTTGTCAGCTTGCTTGTTGTCAGGATGCCTTCTCTTCTGTCCGTTACCGTTGTTGTTGGACTGATTGTTGCCGCTATTGCTAGGCTGATTGTTGTTCCGACTGGCCTGAGGTTGGCTCTGCTGTCTGGGTTCAGGCTTGCTGGCTTCTTCTTTGCTCACGTTGGCCTGCAACCTTTCTACTTCAATTTCCGTCTCAAGAACGTCGGCATATGAAGTGTTTCCCGGGTTTGCTAGCTTCACCCCCATCTCAATCTTTGGTCGGAGTCCTCTCACGAATTTGTTCACCCTCAGATAATCGGTCGGAACTAACTCTGCTGCGAACTTGGCTAAGCGATCAAACTGACGAGCATATTCCGCCACTGTTAAATTCCCTTGCTTCAGATTGGTGAATTCCTCAACTCTCGTAGCAAGTACCGCTGAATTGTAGTACTTCTTGTGGAAGAGCTCCACAAATCGTGTCCACGTCATGGTGGCAGCATCGTGGGATTGCTGGACCAAATCCCACCATATCCTGGCATCTTTCTTGAGTAAAGATGAGACGCAGGATATGCGGTCAGCATTATTGAGGTTCATGTGGGCTAGGATCGGCTCCACGTTCCTTAGCCATTCTTCTGCTTCAAAGGGGTCCGTAGTCCCTTCGAAGTTCGGAGCGTACTGCTTGCGGAACCTCTCGTACACTGGCTCCATGTGCTGCACAGGGTATGGAGCGTCATTCATCATAGGCCATCCCCCATACGGACCAACTTGTTGGGGTGCTGAGGCCATTTGCCGTGGCTGCGGCTGCGGCTGTGGCGGAGGCTGAGGCTGAGATTGAGCCTATTGGCGTTGTTGCTGCAGAAGTTCCTCAACTTGATGTCGCAGTCTGGCAATCTCTGCAGTGTTGTCGGCTGGCTGTGCCGGCGCGTTGCAGCGAGCAGTAGCACGCACTCCCCTTCGGCGAACGGTAGGGACCGCATTGGTCGCTGGAACATCGTTGGAAGCGTTCCCGTTGGTGCAAGCAGATCTTCGGAGAGACATCGTAGTAGAGTTCTAATAGTTAAAAGAAACATGTTAGAACTTTTTCCTAATAGGCTCTAAGGCAAAAACTTATTCTAAAATAAACATATCTCGGACCTATTTAATATGACTTCTTATGAAAGATTATATAGGTCTTTATTTATTATTAGAGTGGGTTTCTAAACTTAGAAAAACAAGTCATCTTTATTTTCTAAGTGTGTTTCTAATCATCCTATATGACTTAATTCTCAGGCTCGAAACTTATCTTTGTTCCAAAGTTAACCATATTGAGGGAGGGCTGGGATCAGTAAAATCGTTCCCACTACTAAGGCCCCCTAACTCTCAATAAGGAAACCAGGTTCATTGATTTGTATCCACCCTCACCGAACTTAGTCATTATTCATTTTATTTAGTATTTATTATGATTGCGAAAATAGAGTCAAACTCACACATGATATTCAAATAGCATGTTATTCATTTGGAAAACAATTTCACTTATTACAATCAAAAGTAAATAAAACAAATAAAAACTAATAATCTAAAAATCGGGATCTTCTACATCTGATCCGCCATCTAACATATCATCATCTATTGCCTCATAGTCATCATTATCATGAGCATCAAAATGCCCTCTAGGAAGGTTGGTGAGAATCCTATTCTTTTGCTCTTTGGTGAACTGAAATTCAATTTTTGAGGTGAACCTAACTAAGAGGAAATAGTATCTCATTGCTAAGGGTAGTTCATCCTCCTCATGCATCTCTTCCCATATCTCTTCTAATGCTGCTATTACAAAATGAAAATCTTTAAACAACCTAATTACTAATACATATTGCTCGGTTGATCTAAGCATTATTTGTTTAGCCTCTTGAAGGCCACCTATCGCTTGGTGAAACAAAAGCAACCTTCGAGTAATCCTTTCTAGGGCTCCTACGGTGTTTCTTGGCTCCCTTATTCTTTTTAAGGCCTTAATGGCTCGGATATCTTGGTAGGTTAAGGCTCCGTTCATTCTTAACTGAAACATAAACACTAAAGTTGTTAGCTATACACATAGACAAAGTAACTTGTAACTTGTAACTTAAACACTTACTTGGCGGTCCGATTCGGAGCTTTGAGCATGCGTATCGAGGAGAACTTCATGCGAAGGAACCGTTTTCTCTGATACCAACTGTAACGACCCACTAATCTAGACTAATTGGACCATTATCGAAACTATACATAAAACTTACATTTTTACGAAAATACCATAATTTATTGAGTAACTTGGAAAATAAGAGTTATTTACAAATAAACAGAATACTAAGGAGGATTATGGGATCCCATTGTCTTTAAAAACAAAAGATGATTTAAAATAAAAGACATTACATAATAATGCGGAAAATACATGTAAAACCATTAAAAACATAAGAAGTGAGACTACATCCTCGAATCGAATAACGCTCGGCCCCTTGACTCCATTCATCATCGATACACATCCTCCAAGCGCCACGAATCTTACCGCCTCTAAGCTTATTTTCCTGCACATAAACAGAAAGGAGTGAGCCTAATGCCCAGCAAGGAAAACCTAACACATAGTCATATACATAATTTCATAAGAAAACATAAAGACATATCATAACACATAATTCACTTATTATAATGGCCATTATTACTTGGGGTCCCATAGACTAAACAAGCTTATGCCCATGAGATTAGTGGGGTCCTACCAGCTAAATAGGCTTATGCCCACAATCTTTTTGGGGTCTTGTTAGTCAAATAGGGCATAAGCCCAAGCCTACAACATACACATCAATAACATATTCATAACAAAACATAACACATTAATAACATAAACACATATAGATAACATAAGCACATAACATATTAATTCTAGCCTATTTTCCTTACCAAAGTTACCGAGATTATGGACTGAGTTGGGACTGTTGGAACACTCCTAAAACCATAAGAAAGAGTAAGTCTAAAGAAAGGAGATGAAATGAAAGAGATGGAAAGACTAAACCATAAAAAAAACATGCTTACCGACTTATATGCTTAAGAGCTTGGATTCCCTAACCAAAATAAGAATAAGGTTAGGGGACTGAGTAGAAGGTTTTGAGAAAGGAAATAACATAAAAATACAGAAAGGAACTAGAGTTTTAGGTTTACCTCAAAGATTGCAAGATCAATCTAACCTCCACCGAAATACTATAGAGCTCACTTCCCAAAGTGTTTGATAAGCTTATGATGTTTAAGCTTATAGTTTTTCCCCAAACCCAGTTTTTACACTCTCACACTCACTTAACACTAGCAGCTTCTGAACTTAGAGCAAATGGTGAATAATGGCTGGGTACTAGGTCCTATTTATAGAGTTTGGGAATGAAAATATCTTGATTTTACTTGAATAAAAATAATGGCTTTTTAGGTGAAAATCATTTGAATAATCGTTCAGCAGAGGCTGAAGACTCGTTCAAAAGATGCTGGACTGTTGAAGGAGTTTGAATGGCTGAAAGGAAATGAATTCAAAAACATTTGAACATATGCTGGAGGAGGCGATATATCGCCCCCTATAGGCGATATATCGCCTGGACCTTTGTTCCCGAGGCGACCGTGCATCGATTCGTGTTTTCCGTATCTACGTGCTGCGATATATCGCCCCCTATAGCTGCGATATATCGGCATACGCTGAATATTTAAACATGAATTTACACATTTTTAGCTAAGTTTGAATGGATTAAACAGCCTTGACTAAGCCCTCAACGTACTCAAGGCTGCCGACTGACCCTATAACATTCAAACTTTACCCTTATTTAATTTAATCCTTCAAAATACTTAATCCTTAATTACCATTCATAACATGTGCTTAAAATCCTATTGGTTGTTGTCTAAACCTTATAATATAATAAATATAATCCTTAATATCAGTCACATTAATCAAACCTTACGTTATACTTAATATTCTTAAACTATTGGTTAAACTTAGAAAATCTATAAGTACTACTATGAGTGTCCAAATAATTCCCGGTCTGAACCAAAAATCCAAAGTAACAAAGATAACACTAAACATACTATAATACTACTAACAATTAGCTAAGTAAAGTTCTTGGACTCTACAGTTTTGACTAAAATTTTGGATTATTGGTTGATTTTCCTGAAGATTATATAAGTGTGTTAGTCATCATAACTTGACGCTTGAATTATTGTTGATGGCTTGATTTAGTTGTGTTTGTTGTTTAGGTTTTTAGTCGAGTCTATTTATTGTTGTGTTCTTTTTCTCGAGGACGAGTAAAGGGTGAGTTTGGGGGAATTTGATAAACGAGTTTTAGACTCGTTAGTGTGTCTGTTTAGGAATTATTTTAGTTGGTTAGGGTTATTTTGTTCTATTTTACATTTTTTTTTAGGTTTTGAATGACTTTGGATGCTTTTGAACGAAAAAGAAGTCAAACTCAGCAAGTAGCGCGACCGCGCTACACAGTGTCGCATCCGCGCTAGGTGTTTGGAAAGCGAGGATTTCTACATATTTTTAATGAATGCAATTTGTACATTTCACTTGGGGAGAATGCAGGGTTTCATATTTTAATTCTACTTTCATCATAATACCAATGTTTTTCATAATTGGAACATAGAGAAGATTGCTGGAGACTTTTGGAGAAGCATTGGATTACTTAGAGTTTTTCTTCTTTTCATTATTTTCTTTCATCTTTAGATTATTTTGATTGTTAGTTTCATGAATTTGAATAATATGAATATGAACTAAATCTAGTTTTAGGATTTTCAATTGAGTCTCTTGAAACTCTTCTATGAATCAATGCAATTTTATGTTTTGTTCTTCTTATTTGATATCTTTTCAATTTATGTTTAATGCTTCTGATTTATTGGTCATTTATTAGATGATATATATGAATTTATTTCAAAATCTGAAAAAGTGAGATTCAAACATGCTATAATTGACTAAACATAGATTTCGATATTGAATGAAAGTATCAATAGGGTTTATGTAGCTTATAAGTTCTTATGCCTAATACCTCCTATATGTTGAGTTTATCATAGAAATATAGAAAATGCACATATAGGTCGAGCTTTATATATCTTAACATGAATATAGAATACTTTTCTAACTTGCTATCTCAATTAGAAGAAAATATTTATGAGAATATTGCATTAAGGAAATAGAGAGTGAAAAGATGACGAGATTATATTCCCTAATTTTCATCCAATAATTAATTGTCTTCATCGTTACTTTTTTAGAATTTATAGTTTTTAATTATTTTTTTCGTAGTTTTTATGTTTATGTTTTAGTTTTCTCTTATCAATAATTTTTTGTTAGCTAAATAGAGATTAGGAATTAAATATTTGTACTTAGTAATTTAGTCTCCGTGGGACTATACTCGTGCTTGTGCACGTTACTACTTGAAATGATACGTATACTTGCGTTGTCAATTTTTCACAGCTGTAATTACTAATTGTTTTGTCAAACATGACAATATGAATTCATAAGTAATTATCACTTGACATCCAAACACACCTTGTGTTTTAAAATATACTGTAATTAGTTAGATATGTAATGTAACGCCCTACTAGCCTAGAGTCGTTAACATGTGGTTTTCAAATGTGTAGTTGACTCGCTAATCGAGGTGTTAGACCCAAAAGTGTGATTAAATTAAAGTAACAACTCATTTAATAAAATTTCCATGAAAAGGTTTACAAATTCATTAGGATTACAGAATAGTTACAGTGGGATCCCAAAATGTTGTTTAAGACATATTTACAACTCAAAAGTCATTATACAGTCAACCTAGGCGACAAAATCAGACATTTACATTGTGTTCCTCAAAACTACCCCAGCTGTAATGCCCCGAATTTCCTAATAAGGGTTATGACCTTGATTAGGAGGCCGGGAGGGCCATAATTGATTTATTATGTTATTTAGTGATCATATACATGTTTCTGTGAATTATATTATTATATGATGATAAATGCATGCATATGGGTGTATTTATAATTATAAGGGACTTTTGGTAATTTGGCCCGTTGAGGGCGTAATTGTGTATTTTCGTGCATGTGGGTGAATTATGAATGGTACCACATTATATGTGGATTTGCTCGAGCCTTTCGGCATGAGACGATCATGAAATGCAAGTGTTCGGTCTGGTCATAACGGGTTTAAGTTCGGGGCTCGGGGTGAGTCTCGGGGTGATTTTAATGATTATAGCATTACCAAGAATTAAAGGGTAATGGGATATAATTTATTGGTGTTTGAGAACATCGAGTATAGCGAGAATTGGAGAGTGTTAATTATGATTAACGAGATAGGTGCGAAAGGATGATTTTTCCCTTGGAGCCTTTAGAAACCCTTATTAGACCTAGGGGTATTTTGGTCTTTTCACCCCTAGGATAGATATAAGCCATTAAGGCTGTATAAGTGTAACAAAAATAGAGTGTTGCTCCCCTTCTCTCCTGATGGTCATTTCTCCTCCATTTCTCTTTGAATTTTCAAGTTATTTTTTAGAAACCAAGCTGGGATAAGCTAAGGTTATGCTCCACCATTGAAGAGGGTGTGTTGCTGAGATTGAGGTGAGTTTTTAGCCATTAGAACTCTTGCTTTTGCTCAGTTTTCCAAGTTAAGTTTCAGCTGGTTTTTGAGATGAAAAGTTGGGAATTGATTGGAGTTTTGGCTGGGGTTCTTGGGGTTGTGATGCTTAGGACATGTGGAGGTGGTATTTGGGTTCATTTGGGACTTAATTTGATGTTTGGAAGATTTTGGGTTGGGTTAGAAATGGTGGAATCGAAGGAAGGCTTTTCTGGGCAGTCGCTGGCTAGCGCTACAGTGCCCAGTATAGGGCACTACAGTGCTACCTGCAGGAAGTGTTGGGCGGTTTTGGTTCTGCCTTGAGCGCTGGGGCGCTAGGAGGGTAGCGCTACCCTGTTTCTTCAGATCCCCGTTTTGAGTGTTTTTAAGGGTTTTTGGCTCGGGGTTTCAATTCTTAAGGCCCGGGATCGAATCTACTCACCGTGTGGGTACATTTTGGGGTCCCAAGAGTGGGGTTTAGATCAAGACCCTATCTTTGTTGATTTTCATTAATCGGAGGTTGTATTTGGTTATGACTAGGTGACTGCTGAAGGATAAAGGATCGATCATTCTCAAGAGTCGTTCTTGTTCTAATTCTTGCTCGAACCAGAGGTAAGAAAAATACACCCTGTGTATATGTGACATGCATCGTTATTTTTGATGCATGTTGAATGTTTAAATGTAATGCACGAGAAACATGTGATTAGGACATGCTATGTATACTGAATATGATATTGTTCAGAGCTTGAGCCTCTGTGTTTATGAATGATCCTAATTGTGCTAGTAATTGTTAAGTAAGCATGCTGAATGCCATGTATTCGGATATTGGATATATGATATATGTTTGGTGGCATTGCTTACTTGTATATGGCACTGACTAGTTAGGGTTGGCACTGGTCGCGTACTACGGACCTAATAGATGAGAACGGCATAGCGTCATGAACGCAGGGCTGAATGAAGATTAGATCTAATCGATATTAGCATTGAATGACTCATATGGGGTATTAATGCTGGACCGACCCTAAGGTCGTTGAAATTTATAAGCGCTTGTCTAGTCTAAGACTAGTTACTCAGAGCCAGGGCCAAAGGCCTAGGTGACAGCTTGTCACATGGCTAGGGAGCAGTATTCCATGGTTATGACTCTATGGTCATGAGGAAGGTTATGTTGGTGACTAGTCATCGTGTACCTATTCTGTTTAAGCTAGTGCAATGATCACTTATCTACTCGATAGGTTTATGCTGGTGACTATTTCACCAAATACCTATCTTGTTTATGCTAGTGAAAGGATCACTTATTTATAAAGGGAACGGAACCCACCTTAGTGACTGTACCATTGTCACTCTTCTATTTTGGGCTAAAAGCCCTGGATGATTATTATGATCGTTGGTTGATGTATTATACTCAACATTACGTGAACGCATTTGCCTGCTTGATTAGGGCTATGTTTGCTAGGCGTGTGCCTTATGATTTGATGACATGTTATTATTTTTCATGAGCATATTAAGTTTTCTTGCTGGGCTTCGACTCAAGGTTGCTATGTGGTGCAGGTAAAGGCAAAAGAAAGCTGGACCATCCTTGAACTGGAGAGCTTAGGTGACGACGTGTACATATGCGGCTGCTCAACTGCCACGACCGAGGGTTGAAAGAGGAACTAGGGTTAAACCCTGTTTTGCCGCTTAGATCGGCCTGTTGTAAATATCTTCTTGTAATAGACCTTTAAATTATATTTTTGGGATCCCAATGTATATAATAAACGTTCTAATGAAACGTTATATCTTAACCAAATTAATCCCTAAACCGCTAATCATACTTAGATACACGATTTTGGCCAAATGACTCGATTAACGAGTTTAGCACTATTTACAAGGCACACTGTAACGGTCCCTGGAGTTTGGGGCGTTACACCAGCCGTGGCAGCCAGGTAGGACAAACATGTATGCACCGCTCCATGCCCTCAAACTCATGCTTGGTCGACCTTTCCCTTGCCCTTAACTGCACCATAGAGCACCCGTGAGCCAAGGCCCAACAAGAAAACCTCACCAACATAGCATATAATAATTCATTTCAATAAGTGTGTAACTAAACAAACAAAATAGACAACTCACATGTATCCATCACAATTCGCAACAGCGGCCTAAGCTGATCAAGGTGCGTTACCAGGCACCAAGTTCACGATCCTAACCAAGCGAGTGAGTACAACACCCTTAGATGGCCATGCCATGGCGACCTGCATTCAACATGCTTATTGCCGATTTCGGCCCTTGCCAATCCCGGCCCTTGCCGATCTGGCCCAAGCCGCTCAGTCACAACACATATATAACATTATATTTGTAAACATTTACACATGAGACTAAGCACAATACAAGCATAGAAAATCGGGCCATGCCCTGCTCCACGTGCACATATAGTTTTCTTTCCTTAAGTCTCGAGATGAAAGTATAAGGCGATCTCGAGCATGATCTCTAATCTCGAGCCTTAGCGGTATAACCTAGTCACAACGTAATAATAAATAACCATCAAAACCTAAGCCAATTAAAAGCTTAAAAATAATATACTAGCCTCCGAGACCTCGAATTCTACTAAACCGAGTAGTAGAATCCCTCCCGAGCCCTTAAGATTGAGTTCCCGAGCTTAAAAACCTAATTTGGCTATTTTTCTTAATTAGAGTCGCGTCTCAGCCCATAGGGGTGCGGCGCATTACAAGTCAGAGAGCTTGGGGCTCTCTCCTAGGAGACATGGGCCGCGGTGCGCCCCAACCCGTGCTGCGACGCTTAGGAAATTTCACAAAACTGCCAAGGCCCTTTCACGGACACGAGCTGCGGTGCTTGAAGAATAGCGTCACAGCTCGAGCTCAAAACCAAGAATTTCCCAGCGTTTTCCCCTAAACCAATGTCACCAAATCTCACCCCAAACATAACCTAAAATGAGAATTGAATCTAGGACTCACATTAACACAACATGGGCTTCTTAATTACCCAAAAACCCAATAATAGATCCTACCCTAACTCTACAACTCAAGCTGAAACTAAACTCAGCTCAAAACCTAACTTAGCTACAATATTTAACAAAGAAAAAAAGGTAATAAACCTTACCTCAATAATGATTTCGACCCTCAGATGTCTCCAATCCTGCTACTAGCTTTAAAACCCCCAATTTACAGCCTCAAATTTCAAAGCTTCCTCCTAAAAAATCCCAAAGCCTCCCAAGCCTCAAGAGAGAGAGAGAGAGAGAGAGAGAGAGAGAGGGGAAAGCGTGAGAGTAATCTAAGTGTTTCTAGTGGTTTCCCAACGTGGCCTAAGCCTATCATTACACCAAGAGACCCAAGTACCTTACTCTCTAATGTCGCAAGGCCAATACCATCATTTTCCACCTTTCCTGCTAATCCTCGAGTAGTCCTATAAATTCTCAATTAATCTCGACATACCCAGACAATCACTTAATAACTACACATTACCCGATAACCCTAAATATGCAGTTCCAAAAATAACCCTTGGCTGACCCCGAGTTGGATATTTGACCTCGTTGTGACTATTCCGCTAATCCGCTCACTAGGACTACCTCGAGCCCTATATCGCAAATATACCAACATAATAATGTGGTCTCAGTCGTAACACACACATAATTACATTTATGCCCTTAATAGGCCAAAATTACAAATATGCCATTATTAACAAGAACGGGCCCACATGCATATTTAATACACATCAACATGCATATATATTCATGTTATAATATAACTCAAGTAATCAATTAATGATACACATATATCATAATTAATTCACCTAATAATGCAATTAAATCATTTATTGCCCTCCCGGCACACTAATCAAGGCACTAAGCCTTATTAGCAAATATGGGACGTTATAATTATCCCCTCATTACATAAATTTCGTCCTCAAAATTATATCTGAATAGCTCGGGATACCAATCCCGCATATTGGATTGAAGCTCCCAAGTTGCCTCTTCTACTTTGTTGTTTATCCACAACACTTCCACTAAGGCAATGGTCTTGTTCCGCAAGACTTTATCATTTCTGTCTAGAATATAGACTAGTTGCTCCTCATAAGATAAACCCTGATACAATTCTATGTTTTTGTAACTCAACATGTTGACGGCAGAAACTCATCAATGAAATATGGACGGAAAACTCAAAGACTTAATCAGTGACTTATGAATGCAAAAGAACTTGTAGAAATTTGAAGGAAAATTTCAAGTGAACAATAGAATGAAGCTTGTGTATTGATCTTAGAATAGTCTGGTCTTACATCCATTTTCCAACCCCTTAGCTTGAGGGGTGGAGGTCTATTTATAGCCTGCTCTAATGGCCTCTGATACAAGGTGGACCCAGGGGACAAGAAGGTACTTGGGTACACAGTCATGGTAGTGTCATAGGTCGTGATGGAATAGAGGATCGTGGTGTCGGGGCTCGTTTTTGGTCAGAGACACGCAGGTCATGCCACCACTCTTCGTACTGCCACTACATGTCAGGGACTCATGTCAGAGGTCAGTTAAGAAGGACCACATCAGGTATCTTACTTGTACGACCACTACTTGTGTGGCATGGATATGAGCATCAGATGCCTGGGGTCCTCAAAATCGTACAATAGTACGTACCTTCATATCCATATGATTTCTTTGTGTCGCGTGCAGGTTCGTACCCCCATAGGACGCCTATTCTTTTAACCTTTGAATGTTCCTTCTCTACTCATATAATTACTCCACTGGTGACACCTTCCACGGAAAGCAACAAGTTGTGAGGTTGTATGGTGCGGGGCGCTGTGTGGTTGATTTGTGTGCACCGAGGGTGTAGCTCTGGTGTACATGAGGCATGCCTACTGGGTATGTTGGGGGTGCACCTACTGGGCGTGCGAGGCTTTGTTGCATGGCATGGGTCTGTGATGCGAGGGTATCTCGCGAGTCGCTGGCCAGACGGGGTCGCAAGTCGTAGACCTGGGGCCCAGGGTGTCTCGCGAGGTGCTGGCGAGACAGGGTCGCAAGGCACGGACCTAAGGTGCATTAGTGTAAGAAGGTTGATGCGGGGCCTTGGCCAAGGAAGGTGCACGCATAAGTGGAGGCGCGTGATGATTGGGCCTCGCTATGCAAGGCCCTTAGCTGAAGGAGGCGCGTGAATAAGTGGATGCACACCTAGACACTCTCGCATGACGACTGGGCCTCGCTATGTGAGGCCCTTGGCTAAAGGAGGCGCGAGCATAAGTGGATGTGCACCTAGGCACCCGTGCATGATGACTAGGCCTCACTATGCGAGGCTCTTGGCTGAAGGAGGCGCATGCATAAGTGGATGCGTACCTAGGCACCCACGCATGACGACTGGGCCTCGCTATTCGAGGCCCTTGGCTGAAGGAGGCGCGTGCATAAGTGGATGCACACCTAGGCACCCACGCATGATGACGCGAGGCCCTTCACTGAAGGAGGCGCATGCATAAGTAGAGGAACTCGCGCATGACGACTGGGCCTTGCAATGCGAAGCCCTTGGCTGGGGAAGGCGTGCGCATAAGTGGATTCGTATGTAGGCGCCTTTGCACCAGGATTGATTGGTTGTAGGTGGCTGGTGCCTCTCTATGGAAGGCCCTTGATCTATCAAGCCTAGAACCTTCACCGATGGATGTTTTAAGAGAAATTATTCCATATTCACACTTGCCCCTGAGTCTATGAACATTCTTTTTAAGTGTGTTCGTAGACTCTTTCATATGATCTTTGTGTGATTTGACTGACTTCTATGCTTCATTTTCCTTGAATGGGCGTAGAAGGCTCACCTCTCGAATGATATCTCGTGGTAGATGTGGAAACACAAAATGGACCTTGGTGGTGTGTTTCTTTGTAGTTCATAAAGAAACACAAAGGCGAACCAACTTTGGTGGTGATCCAAGTGTGTCCTTAGGAAGGAATGAAAGCCAACCATTTCTAAGTGCGGATCCCAAGGTTTCCAAGACTGTTAATCTCCACCATTCACCCTAGACTTGATCCAAAGGCTTGGAAGTCTTGACTCCTATAAATACCCAAACGCTTGGACTCATTTTTCACACCAAAACTTACTTAGCCTAGTGGTATCTCATGGAGGTTATTTCCATAGGCTCCACAGTTCCATCCTCCACAAAAGCAATCTTGAGGTAATTTTTGCCCCATTAAATTCTTCTTCTCACTTTTTTTTAAAAAAACTTATTCTTCCTTGTCTTAGATTTGCATTGCAAGGTGTTTTCACTTAGGAGGTCGCCTTTGCACCCCCAAAGATCCAACCCTTGTACACCCGTGGATTCATTTTTTCACATCCAAAGGTTCATCATCGCACATCCAAGGACCTGCATACACGCACCCAGGTATACCCTTCTCCCCTAGTGATATGCATATCTCTTTTATCTCTTGCATGAGGGTAGGACCTAAGGTTAGTATGTCATAGGGTCACGCAGTATGCGAGTAGACGTAAGACATGTAGAGGGCCTTTTAAGGGGTTGATGAATTCAAATACTCACAAAATGCCCATTGTCTCTGTCTAGGTACCAGACATGTCGAGGAGGACTTCCGACAATTCTGAATACGCTGGTATCATGTCCACTCTTACCAGTGTTAAGCTTGCCAACATGCTAAAGGCCCACCAACTATTGTCAGACATGAAGTTCATAATTCCAACCCGCAAGGAACGTGGGTCTGAGCCGCCCGAAGGGCTCGTCGCTTTCAGCGACTCAATAATCAAATCTAGTGGAGTCTTGCCACTTCACCCCTTTTCTGTCAAGGTACTAAACTACTTCGAGCTGGCGCCCCTTCAACTGTCCCCCAACTCTTGGGTGGTGCTCAGTTGTTTATACGTATTATACAAACAAGTGCACTCTAGAGGGCCTTCCATGAGTGAGGTCCACCACCTTTATACCCTTAGGGCGAACCCAACCACCCCTGGCTTCTATCAGCTCCAGAAAGTCATGGCCCATACAGGATATCCCTTCGTGGAGGGCTCCATTTCCAATAGAGGCTCGTGGAAGAGTGACTTATTTTTCACCCCAGCATGTCCACCCAACATACGTGCTTCAACACTTCAAGTAAGCTAATTCCGACCTTGAGTTCGTATATGAGAAATTTCTCTTTTACTCCTCCATATTCTAGTTTATCTAGCTATGTTCATTTCTTTTCTCTTGGATGTAGGTCTTGAAGGGGTTGTCGGCCCTACCTTGAAGTCATCAGCCTGCGATCGATTGGCGAAGATCCTGGGTGTGCCAGCCTTGCGCAAATAGGCATGTGGCCTTTTTACAGGGGGCAATCTTTATTCATACAAACTGCTATCTATGAATCAAGTTGTTTCTTTATGCTCCGTATCATCCAAATCTACGGTTTCGTGGGTATATGGTGGTGATGAAGACAATTATGATGAGGCAGCCGATAAAGATTACATCTACCCTTCGGGTGACCATATGGACACAGAAGATGAAGTGGAGGTGGAGTCCGAGAATTACTCATGTTTACGGTCCTTGACCGGTAGGGCTAGGGACGTTGCTGACGACCGACACACTGATGGTGTTACTTCTCAGGTTACGCCGTTGGCGCTTGGTGGAGAGTTTGTTTTCAACACACCTACTCTCGCCCCTTCCCCCCAAAGAGGAATTTTGGCATATCTTCTTTCGGTGATGCCCCTCCACCCTTGGGGGTGTTTGGGGCAGGCGTCTTTTCCTAAAGAGGTAACTCTGTGCTCCTCTGCCCCCCGTGCCTTTGTGGATGGATCTGGACCTTCTCGATCTCCTTTCCTTGCCTAAGCGTTCCTCGATGCGCATACATGCCCCCCCCCCCCGAGTTACCTTTATGCTTCTGGAGACCATCCTTTCGCGAGCCAATATGGAGAGGTCATGAGCCATTACATGGGCAACATTTTTGAAGGCGAGTGGGGGTCTATGCATAACATTCTAGATGCCGAGTTGGGTGAGGCTTATATGCGAGCCTCCATGTAGGTATTTTTTAAAACTCTCAACATATGTTTTTTGGTTTTGATATCGCTTGACCATTGATGTTTTATTTATTATATATATATTTTGTCCTTACTTAGGCTTTCATCCTGTGTCACCGGCTTATCACCTCGAGCTCCTCATCCACACAACGGCTATAGCTCGAGCTCGAGGGGGAAATGAAGAGTCTCTGAATGGTCGAGTTAGAAAAATATAATTTGTCCACACTAGTCCGAAACTTTGAGGGGCAGCTTGCTGAAGCAGTTTTCCAGAGGGACGCTACATTAGCCAAGGCTACTTCGACCTCACTCTCCAACACTAGACTTGAAACTACCATCCACACTCTAAATGAGAAGATTAGTGCGCTTGAGGCCGAACTTTTAAATGTCGAGAATGGCATAATTGAGCGCAGTCTGCATGCTGTGTGGAGAACTAATCCTGACGTCGACCTGTCTCCCTTTGGAGAGTATGCAACTGAGAAAATCTCTAAGTGGAAAGGTCAAGGAGAAAACCCGTAGATACCCCTTCAAGGATTATTTGTATACATATATGTTGCTGCCGTGTAATCCTCCATATTGTTTTCCTCTCTTTTGATTATCAAACTTAAGGGACTTTGGTAAGTCCCTCTTATTATTATTTTTATTTTTTTGACCAATTCCTCATCTCTTCCTTGGAGTGATGATGATAGTCTTTTTGGTGCACCAGGACTAACTTTTAAGGACACGTTAACCCCTTGGGTTCTCAGTATCCTTTTATATTCTTTGCTCGCGCTTGTTATTTTGTGCGAGAAGTGTGTTCTCGTCATTAAGCATAGTACTATTCTTAAAAGGGTCTCTTTTAGGACCCTTTTTGGCTAGACGGCTTGGTAGCCGCTCTACGCTTATTGGTGGATGCTCTTCCTAAGGCCTTTCCTCTCGTGGTGGTATCAACCTTGGTCAGGAGGTTCTTCCTATAGGACATTTTGACACTCTTGGTGTTCTTGAGGGTAGCTAATCCTCGCGAACCCAAGATATACCTTGCAAGGTTTTCTTCCTTATATATATATAAGGGTCTCTTTTAGGACCCATTTTGGCTGTATCTGCCCCCCATGTGGTTGGCGAGATTTATCTCGTCGGGCACTTTGATCATTTTGTCCATGCACATTGACAGTTCCAATTGGTGATAGGTATACGGAAGTTAGATATGTGCTCACGTATATGAGGAGTGTGTCATGCAAATAAAAAACATATTCATTAACAATGAGTAGAGTACATAGGTATCTATGGCAACATTGTTATCACTACATATCTGTGGATCTTGGTTATCTCTCTAATTCATAGCTACTTTTAAGGGGGACACACAACTATGTTAGGGGGCTAACTATGGTAACCCTTTTGAATTGTTCTACTAAAAATTGAGTCTTACCTGATGTTCCCTCTCAAGCGCGTATGCACAACCATCGATCTCCTTAGTAACTTCACGGTTGAACTCACGTAGGTTTGTGCTTCCATGCACTACCATCGCCATAGGTTCTGGCGGTTTCATGACAGTGTCGATGGACATGTTATAACATTCCCTTTCTTCTTTCTTGTAATGCCCTACTACCTTAGAGTCATTACTAAGTGAGTTTAAAATGTGCATTTAACTCGAAAGTGTAACTAAACTGTATTAAAGCCACATAATTTGATAAAGTAAACATTAACTGAAAATTATAAGCGTTTTACATTAGGGATCCCAAAAATATTGTTAATAAATATTTATAACCCAAAAATATGTTTTAAGTCGACTAAACGACAAAATAGGATTCACTACAAAGCATCTCCCAAAATTACCCCTAGCTGTGGTAGCCAGGCAGACGAGACATGTACTCATGGTTGGCCGATCTTCCCCTTGCCCTTACCTGCACCACAGAGCACCCATTAGCAGAAGTACAGCAAGAAAACTCCACACAAATAGATAACATATGCATATCAATAACTCAACACATAGCAAGTCCCCCAACAAGATAAACATATACGGTTGTGCCGTCCCAGGCTTTTTACCAGGCCCTGGGTTCGCGGTTCACACGGTAAGAATATCCTAGGTATCCTTTAGGATCTTACCCTGGAAACTCGCACTCTGTGTGCTAAACGCTGCTCCCGGCCCCTCACCGCTCTCGGCCTTCGCCGTTTCCGGCCCTTGCCGTTCTCGACCTTCACCGTTCCCGGCTCTTGCCGTTTATTCACATATATGCATATATAGCATAATTTAACAAAAACTTAAACATGTATAAACACAATCAAAGGGCTATGCCCTACACATAATCATATAGGGTCGTGCCCTGCAACACAACTATGGGGGCTCGCCCTGCTCTATGGGTACAATAGTTTTCTTACCTGTGTCCCGAGCTTCTTGAGCACCGAAATCTTGAGCACGGTCCTCTAACCCGAGCCTCGCTGAAAACCTCAAACTGAAATTCGACTCTGAGCTTCCTCCAATTCCAACTCCAAGCTAAACCCCTTTGATTCCCAAGCTCTGGATTAACATTGGCCTATGCCTGATTCCAGCTACCTCAATTCAGCCTTGAATTCCTTCCTTAGCCTCAAAGATTTTTAGCTCTCTTCCACCTTTCTCTACTAGCTTCTTGGTTCCTTTAGACTTCCAACATAAAACATTCAGTTTATGCCTAAATGAAATAACGTATATGACTTTCCTCAGCCAAGATTATCCTCTCCTAAGGCCAAATGACCCAGTTGCCCTCCTTTCCAACTTAGTTCCTAGCTAACCCTCAAGGGCATTCTAGACTTTTCCTTAATCCCTTGCAAAAATACCACTTTCCCACTTTAAACAACTATCCTCAAGAGTTACCTATGGTTACCCAAGTTACCAAAGTGCCACTAACCATCCCTCAATAACTCCCACACTCAAGTTATAATGTTCCCAAAATACCCCTAGGCTCCTCCCGAGCCGGGTATCTAACCCCGTTGTGACTTTTAGCGAAACAACTCCCTAGGACCGTCTCGGAACGTGCATCACAAATATATCACCAATATAGCACAAATATCACTTATATCACATTTATGCCCTCAACGGGCTAAAATTACAGACATGCCCCTGAAAACCAAACGGGGCCCACATGCATGCTTAATTCACCTAAATATGCATTTCTAATCACATATTAACTAAATTCACATATTAATACAATATAACAATTATTGCCCTCCAGGCACGCTAATCAAGGCCCCGAGCCTTATTAGCAAATTTGAGTCGCTACAACTATCCCCTCCTTACAGAAATTCCGTCCCTGAAATTACCTGAACAACTCGGGATACCGCTTCTGCATATCTGATTCAAGTTCCCATGTCGCCTCCTCAACTTTGTTGTTCCTCCACAACACTTTCACCAAGGTGATGGTCTTGCTCAGCAAAACTTTATCCTTCCGGTCAAGAATCTGAATCGGCTTATCCTCATATTACAAATCCTGGTCCAACTCCATATTCTCATAACTCAACACATGTGAAGAATCTAACACATACTTTCGGAGCATGGACACGTGAAATACATCATGAACCCCTGATAAGGCTGGAGGCATTGTCAATCTATAAGCTACCTCCCCAACCCGTTCTAGAACCTCGAAGGGGCCAACAAACCTAGGGCTTAACTTGCCCCAAGCACCAAACCGTTTCACTCCTCTCAAAGGTGAAAACCTAAGGAACACATGGTCACCGACGTGAAATTCTACGCTCCTGTGTTTCAGGTCTGAGTAGCTCTTCTGGCGACTCTGGGAGGCGAGCATTCGAGCTCTAATATTTTTTATTGCCTCATTGGTCCTCTGGACCATCTCAGGACCCAAATAACGCCTCTCACCCATCTCATCCAAATAGATAGGTGATCTGCACTTCCTCCCATAAAGCATCTCATACGGAGCCACTCTGATAGTTGCCTGGTAACTGTTGTTGTACGAGAACTCAATTAAAGGGAGATACTTACTCCAAGATCCTCCAAATTCTAGCACAAAGACTCGTAGCATGTCCTTCCGTATCTTAATTGTCCTCTTAGACTGTCCATCTGTCTGAGGATGATAAGCGGTACTAAACCACAATTGCTTGCCCATAGCCTTCTGCAGACTCTCCCAAAACTTGGAGGTGAAGGTGGGGTCTCTGTCGGAAACTATCGAACTCAGAGCCCCATGAAGTCAAACAATTTCCTTCACATATAACTCAACATACTGCTCCACAGTATAAGTCATCCTGACCGGTAGAAAGTGGGCAAACTTGGTATACCTATCCACAATCACCCACACTGAGTCAAGCTGTCCCACGGTCTTCAACAAACCAACCACGAAGTCCATGGTAATATCTTCCCACTTCCACTCTGGAATCCTTAGAGGCTACAGCAACCCTGCTAGCCTCTGATGTTTAGCCTTGACCCGCTGACAAGTTAAACACTTGGCCACATAATCCACCACATCCCTCTTCATGCCCAACCACTAATACAAAGCTCTCAGATCTTGGTACATCTTCGTCGTACCTGGATGTAAGGAGTAGGGAGTGGTATGCGATTCATCTAAGATCTCCCACCAGATATGAGAGTCCATCAAAACACAGATCTGACCCTTGTTCTTCAATAACCCCACCTCTGAGATAGAGAAGTCCTTAGCCGCCCTGACTAAGACGTTCTCCCTGTGACCTCTCAACTGGGAATCTTTCCCCTGTGCCTCCTTGATCCTCTCAAGGAGTGTAGACTGAAGAGTGATGTTGGCTAACTGACCAACCACTAACTCTATACCCACTCTAGTCATCTCCTCAGCTAGCTTATCAGATATTGGTCTCTAACTGAGTAACTTTCCTGGGCCTTTCTGACTCAATGCATCATTAACCACATTAGCCTTCCCAGGATGGTGTAGGATATCACAATCATAATCCTTAACCAACTCCAGCCACCGTCTCTAGCGCATATTAAGATCCTTCTGAGTAAAGAAGTACTTTAAACTCTTATGGTCGGTATATATCTCGCACTTCTCACCATACAAATAATGTCTCCAAATCTTAAGTGCGAATACCACCGCCGCTAACTCCAAATCATGTGTGGGATATCTCTGCTCATACTCCTTTAACTATCTCGATGCATAGGCTATTACCTTACCATCTTGCATCAGCACACACCATAAACCCTGTCTGGAAGCATCACAGCAAACCACAAATTTCTCATTATCTGTTGGCAAACTCAACATTGGCGCGGTGATCAGTCGCCGCTTCAACTCTTTAAAACTGCTCTCACATCTGTCTATCCAAACGTACTTTGTCTTTTTCTTCGTCAATTTTGTCAACAGTGTAGCTATCCTGGAGAACCCCTCAACAAACCACTGATAATATCCTGCCAATCCCAGAAAACTTCTAACTTCTGGAACGTTGTTCGGTCTAGGCCAATCTCTCACTGCCTCAATCTTATTTAGATCAACTAGAATCCCCTCCTTACAGACAATATGACCCAGAAATGTAACTTGCAGTAACTAGAACTCACACTTGCTGAACTTAGCATATAACCTATGCTCCCTCAACCGCTGCAACACCAAACATAGATGCTTCTCATGCTCTGTATCTGACTGAGAATACACCATAATGTCATCGATGAACACAATCACAAACTTGTCCAAATAGTCCTTGAAAACCCTATTCATCATATCCATAAAAGCTGCTAGGGCATTTGTTAATCCAAAGGACATGACCAGGAATTCATAGTGTCCATACCTCGTGCGGAACGCGGTCTTTGGTATGTCCTCCTCTTTGATACAAGGAGCTGATGGTAACTTGACCGGAGATCAATCTTGGAAAACACCGTACTTCCCTGTAGCTGGTCAAACAAATCATCAATCCTAGGTAGTGGATACTTATTCTTAATGGTCAACTTGTTCAGCTCCTTGTATTCAATACACATCCTAAGGGATCCATCCTTCTTCTTGACAAACAACCCTGGAGCACCCCATGGTGAGAAACTCGGTCTAATGAACCCCAAGTCCAGTAACTCCTGTAACTGAATCTTCAACTCTGCTGGAGCCATTCTATAAGGTGTCCTGGATACTGGCTCCGCCCCTGGTGCCAACTCTATAACGAACTCAATCTCCCGCTGCTGCGACAGTCTTGGTAGATCTGCTGGGAATAAATTTGGAAACTCACACACTAGTCTGGTCTCTCCCGGTCCAACCGACACAACCTTGGAGGTATCCACAACATTCACTAGGAATCCCATGCAACCTTCCTGCATCAGGTCTCTAGCCTTTAGTGCTGAAATCATAGGTAGCTGCGGTCCACTAACCGTCCCCACAAATACAAAGGGTACGTCCCCTTCTGGTTCAAAAGTCACCATCCTACGCTTGGAGTCAATCGTTGCCCCATACTTCGATAACCAATCCATCACTAAAAGCATATCAAAGTCATCCATCGCAAGCTCAATCAGATCAATAGACAATTCCCTACCATCTACCTCTACTGGTAAAGCTCTAATCCATCTCTTAGACACTACCAGCTCCCTAGTTGGCAACAAAATCTAAAAGCCCCTAGCATACAAAGCACTAGGTCTACACAGCTGATCTATCACCCTAGCAAACACAAATGAATGGGTAGCTCTCGAATCAATCAATGCAGTATACAATGAACTAGCATTAGAAATCTGACCTGTCATAATTGAGGGGCTAGCCTCCGCCTGAGTCTGAGTCAAATTAAACACCCTGGCAGGAGCGAGACTGTCACCATGCTTCGGCTCCTCCTTCCTGGCTTGTGGGCAGTCCTTCTTTAAATGATTGGCACTCCCACAGACAAAACAGACCCTAATCCTGCATTCACCCTGGTGTCATCGTCTGCACCGAGGACACACTAGGAAGCTCCTCCAATTGTCACCTCCACCCTGCCGGCCACTAAATGCACCCCATGCCCTCCTATTCGAACTGGGAGGAACAAAGAAATCTGGGGATTTCCTCTTCTACTCACTAGGGCCACTACCCCGACTGGATCCAATAAAAGGAGGCACTGTCCTCCTAGCATCACGCCTAATAGTGCTCTCTCTCCAGATCTGGTCCTCGGCCCCCTCAGCTGTAAGGGCCTTGTCTACAACCTGAGCATAGGTAGTAGTCTCTGGATCCAAAGTGATCTTCACATCACGGGCGATCATAACGTTCAATCCCCGTACAAACCTATCTCTTCTTGCCGCATCTGTTGGAACTAAATCTGGCACAAACTTCGCCAACCGATCAAATTTCAGGGCATACTCTGTCACGGTCAACCGATTCTGAGTTAGGTTGATGAACTTGTCAACCTTCGCATCTCGTACTGCAACACTGTAATACTTCTCATTGAAGATGTTCCTTAATTCTTCCCAAGCATAACTGCCACATTCCTTCTCTGAACCACTACATCCCACCCGATGCGGGCATCTTCTCTAAACATATAGCTGGCATAGGCTACCCTCAACCCTCATGAAATCCAAAATAGAGGAAACCATATTCATCCACTACTCTGCCCGCAGTGGGTCTGGTCAACCCTCGAAGGTGGGAGGATGCTGCTTCCTGAACCTTTCATACAAAGGTTCCCACCTATTCTCCATCACAGGCTGAATCGGCACTGGCACCACAACCTTTTGAACTGGCAACCCAGTGACCTGTGGAGGGGCCTGCTGCCTCAACTGTCAGAGTTCTTCTTTTGTTCGTTGCAATCTTGCTTCCATTTCGGCAAACATCTGTTGCCAATTCTGTGGGGCAGGTGGAGGATCCTGACCCTGGTTGTCATCCTCGGCCCGACTGCCGCAGAGTCTGGATGATTGTCGAGGCATCTAAACAAATATGCCTGCAATCAACGACGCTGCTCATCAAGCATGATAACAACATCCAAAACCACCTCCCAATTCACATCAGCCAACCATAACAATGATCCACATAATACACAAATAGCATATAACACTTAACGGGCCATGCCCTGGCATCACGCATATGTACACTCATTCATCATGCTCTATATGAAATAAGCAGGCAAACAGACATATAGACACATACTTGGCATATAAGTCAATCATTACCAACCAACCCTGACTCGAGCATGTCACTGACAGCGAGCGTACATGTTCGGTCAATCTCCAGGAACCATAAACCTTGGCTCGCTCTAATACCAAGTTGTAACACCCTACTACCTTAGAGTCGTTACTAAGTGAGTTTAAAATGTGCATTTAACTCAAAAGTGTAACTAAACTGTATTAAAGCCACATAATTTGATAAAGTAAACATTAACTGAAAATTATAAGTATCTTACATTAGGGATCCCGAAAAAACTGTTAATAAATATTTACAACTCAAAATATGTTTTAAGTCGACTAAATGACAAAATAGGATTCAGTACAAAGCATCTCCCAAAATTACCCCTAGCTGTGGCAGCCAGGCAGACCAGACATGTACGCGTCGCCTCATGCTCTCCGTACTCATGGTTGGCCGATCTTCCCCTTGCCCTTACCTGCACCACAGAGCACCCATGAGCCGAAGCCCAGCAAGAAAACTCCACACAAATAGATAACATATGCATATCAATCACTCAACACATAGCAAGTCCGCCAACAGGCTAAACATATACGGCCGTGCCGTCCCAAGCACTTTACCAGGCCCTGGGTTGCGGTTCACACTGTAAGGATATCCCAGGTATCATTTAGGGTCTTACCCCGGCAACTCACACTCCGCATGCTAAACGATGTTCCCGGCCCCTCACCGCTCTCGGCCTTCGTCGTTTCCGACCCTTGCCGTTCTCGGCCTTCACCGTTTCTGACCCTTGCCATTCTCGGCTTTCACCGTTCCCAGCTCTTGTGGTTTATTCACATATATGCATACATAGCATAATTTAACAAAAACTTAAACATGTATAAACGCAATCAAAGGGCTATGCCCTGTACATAATCATATAGGGTCGTGCCCTGCAACACAACTATGGAGCATCACCTTGCTCTATGGGTACAGCAGTTTTCTTACCTGTGTCTCGAGCTTCTTGAGCACCGAAATCTAGAGCACGGTCCTCTAACCCGAGCCTCGCTAAAAATCTCAAACTGAAATTCGACTCTGCGCTTCCTCCAATTCCAACTCCAAGCTACACCCCTTTGATTCCCAAGCTCTGGATTAACCTTGGCCTATGCCTGATTCCAGCTACCTCAATTCAGCCTTGAATTCCTTCCTTAGCCTCAAAGATTTTGAGCTCTCTTCCACCTTTCTCTACTAGCTTCTTGGTTCCTTTAGACTTCCAACATAAAACATTCAGTTTATGCCTAAGTGAAATAACGTATATGACTTTCCTCAACCAATATTATCCTCTCCTAAGGCCAAATGACCCAATTGCCCTCCTTTCCAACTTAGTTCCTAGCTAACCCTCAAGGGCATTCTAGACTTTTCCTTAATCCCTTGCAAAAATACCACTTTCCACTTTCAACAACTATCCTCAAGAGTTACCTATGGTTACCCAAGTTACCAAAGTGCCACTAACCATCCCTCAATAACTCCCCACACTCAAGTTATAATGTTCTCAAAATACCCCTAGGCTCCTCTCGAGCCGGGTATCTAACCCCGTTGTGACTTTTAGCGAAATAGCTCCCTAAGACCGTCTCGGAACGTGCATCACAAATATATCACCATTATATCACAAATATCACTTATATCACATTTATGCCCTCAACGGGCTAAAATTACAGACATGCCCCTGAAAACCAAACGGGGCCTACATGCATGCTTAATTCACCTAAATATGCATTTCTAATCACATATTAACTGAATTCACATATTAATACAATATAACAATTATTGCCCTCCAGGCACGCTAATCAAGGCCCCGAGCCTTATTAGTAAATTTGGGTCGCTACATTTTTGTTCCCCTTTCATACTCGCTACCACCCTAGGAGTTGGGAATTTCATGGCCAAGTGGTATACCGAGGTTATCACCTTCAATTGTCTCAGGGAGGGTCTCCCTAATACCACATTGAAGGGCGAGGAATTGCTTACTATGACAAAGTTTGTCATTACAGTGGTCTGTTTGGGCTGCTCTCCCATGGTGAGGGCCAACTCGATTGTGCCTAAGGGCTATATCCAGTCTCCTGTAAACTCATACAGGGAGGTCTTGTAGGGCTTTAGGTTCTTGATGCCTAGTCCCATCTTATCTAAGTTCGGGCGATATAGGATGTCTACGGAGCTCCCATTGTCTATCATAACCCGATGTACCTTCATGTTAGCCAGTTGTACACTTAACACCAAGGGGTCATTGTGAAGAAAATGCACACCCCGCACGTCTTCTTCAGTGAAGGTTATTAAGTCATTTTCCTCTTTAAAGTTTTTCGTGGGTCGTTGTTCTAAGCTTAGCTTGCATGGGGGTGGACTTTTTCTGGCTTCCTAGGCGTATCTACCTCTCTACTTTCTCGATTCTCCTCCAAATCCTAGTCCTCCAAAGAGCATCCTCACCTCTCCTTGCACCTTTGGGGCTACTTCTTGTGCTCGTGGCGAGGGTGGTCCATCATCTGGTCTTTCATTTTCTCTTCGGGCGTATCTACGCAAGTTCCCCTATGTATGAGTTCTTCAATTTCCCCCTTTAAGTTAGTGCACTCCGTTGTGGTGTGGCCAATGTCCTTATGATACTGATAGTAATTTTTAGGGTCTCTCTTCGACCGATCTCCCTTCATTGGTGGGGGTCTCCTGAAGGGGACCCGATTCTCGTTCGTTACGAATATATGCTCCCTAGTATGTGTGGGATGTTTGCATAGGATTAACTCTGTGTTTGCGCTTCCTCTGATGGTCATCTCTTAGCCCTTTGTACACCCTTTTCATTTTCGCGTCATTTGAACCTTCAGGGGCTGAGGGCTCGACAAGTGATGCCTTCAGGTTATCATGGCCGTCTTCGACAGGAATGTACTTTTGTGCTCATTCGTAGAAATTGTCTAAGTCAGTGACCTCCCTTTAGAGCATATTATCCCAAAGCTTACTGCCTGGGCACACTCCAGCTGTGATTGCCATCTTGAGTTTTCCCCTGGTCAGGCTTCTCACTTTAGCCGCCTCCATGTTGAACCTATGGATGTAGCTCTTCAAGTTTTCTCCTTCACCTTGCTTTATATTAGGGATGCTAGTGCCCGACATGGTATAATTGTGTACGGCATGATGTTGTTAGAGAAACTCATCGGAAAATTATTGCCATGACCTAATGGTCCCCGGCCTCAGCCTCTTAAACCATTTATATGCAGGCCCTTTCAGCGTGACAGGAAAATAGTGACACCTTGCTCTGCTATTAATCCCTCTCAGCTTCATTATACCATTGAAGGCGTCCAAGTGGTACTTGGGGTCCGAGGTGCCCTCATACGGGGTCATATGAGGTTCTTTAAAGTTGGTCGAGAGTAGTTCCAACTAGATTTCTTGTGTGAAGGGTGACTCGTAGTCGAATTATTCATCAGTAATGTGCCCCCCAGACGCTGAGACGATCTTGCTCCGAAGGCTCCTCATCTCAGTGTCTAGCTCCTGTCGCCTCCTATTCAAGGAGTCCCTCAGCTCGGTAAGGTTGGACTTTCTCTTCTCTCTACCCTTCGAAGGGGACATAGGAGGTGTCGTCCTTACTTCTGACCTTCTCCCATTTAGCTTTTCTCTTAGGTTAGGTAGCACCTCCTTTGAGGTGACTTCGACTTCATTTTCACGACCAACATCATCCCTCCGCCTTTGCTCCTAGGGGTATTTCGTCGGCCTAGGTCCATCATGGTACTTTGTCTAGGGGGTTTTTCTGGTGGAAAGTTTGGTTCTCCCATCGTCTACGAGGATAGTGGTTTCCCCTCTTTCACGCTCCTTCTCTTTATGCTTTGGAAGGGGTATGCTTGAATTTCCTTGCAGAAGGTCGTTTAAAACCTCCTGCATGTTCTCTAGTGTTGTTTCCAGCCTTCGATTCCTTTTTTGTAACTTGCAAATTTCATCCCCATAGAAACGAGTCCTCGTGCTAGAACTCACCAAGTGCACTTGGGGACTCTTGCCTGGCCTGCGTGTTGAGGGACCTGGGTCTTGGTCGCCGGAGCGTGGTGCCACCGGGGGCTGAGGATGTGGGTGCGCTAGTGGCTCCAAACGATCTCCGCCGGGTGGGACAGCTGGGGATGATGTTTCCTTCTCCTTTCTTTATGGAGGATGCTCCTCTGACATATCTCCATGCTTAGGTGGTGGAGGGTCCTTTCTGGAGGCCCTCAGCTATTCTCCGTCTAGGTGAACCTCCACATCTGGTACTTGACGTAGGCGCTCTGAACGCCTTGGAATTTTTCCTTGCTTGAAGTGTTGAATGAACGTCTCTCTTGATACTTTTTCTTCCCACAGACAACGCCAAACTGTTGAAGGTAGAAACTCATCAACGAAATATGGATGGAAAACTCAAAGACTTAATCAATGACATATGAACGCAAAAGAACTTGTAGAAATTTGAAGGAAAATTGCAAGTGAACAATAGAAGAAAACTTGAGTATTGATCTTAGAATAGTCTGGTCTTACATCCGTTTTTCAACCCCTTAGCTTGAGGGGTGGAGGTCTATTTATAGCCTGGCTCTAATGGCCTCTGATACAAGGTGGTCACAGGGCACAAGAAGGTACTTGGGTACACAGTCATGGTAGTGGCATAGGTCATGGTGGAATAGAGGATCGTGGTGTCGGGGCTCGTTTGTGGTCAAAGACATGCACGTCATGCCACCATTCTTCGTATTGCCACTACTTTTCAGGGACTAATGTAAAAGGTTGGTTGAGAATGACCACATCAGGTACCTTACTCGTACGACCACTAATTGTGTGGCATGGATATGAGGATCAGATGCCTGGGGTCCTTAGAGTCATACAATAGTACGTACTTCATATCAGTATGATTTCTTTGTGTCGCGTGCAGGTTCGTACCCCCACAGGGCTCCTATTCTTTTAACCTTTGAATGTTCCTTCTCTACTCATATAATTACTCCACTGGTGACACCTTCCACGGAAAGCAATGAGTTGTGAGGTTGTATGGTGCGGGGCGCTGTGTGGTTGATTTGTGTGCACCGAGGGTGTAGCTCTGGGGTACATGAGGCATGCCTACTGGGTATGTTGGGGGTGCACCTACTGGGCGTGCGAGGCTTTGTTGCATGGCATGGGTCTGTGATGCGAGGGTATCTCACAAGTCGCTGGCGAGACGGGGTCGCAAGTCGTAGACCTGGGGCCCGGGGGTGTCTCGCGAGGTGCTGGCGAGACAGGGTCGTGAGGCACGGACCTAAGGTTCGTTGGTGTAAGAAGGTTGATGCGGGGCCTTGGCCAAGGAAGGCGCATGCATAAGTGGATGCGCACCTAGGCACCCGCGCATGATGATTGGGCCTCACTATGCAAGGCCCTTAGCGGAAGGAGGCGTGTGAATAAGTGGATCCGCACCTAGACACCAACGCATGATGACTGGGCCTTGCTATGCGAGGCCCTTAGCTGAAGGAGGCATGCGCATAAGTGGATGCGCACCTAGGCACCCGCGCATGATGGTTGGGCCTCGCATAGCAAGGCCCTTGGCTGGGGTAGGTGTGCGCATAAGTGGATGCCCAGCTAGGCGCCTTCGCACAAGGATTGACTTGTTGTAGGTGGTCGGTGCCTCTCTATGCGGGGCCCTTGATCCATCAACTCTAGCACCTTCACCGATGGATGTTTTAAGAGAAATTATTCCATATTCATACAACACATGCGCAAGATTTGATACGTACCATCGGAGCATATACATATGAAACACTTTGTGAACCCTTGATAAAGTTGGAGGCATAGCTAATCTGTAAGTCACCTCTCCAACTCGTTCCAGAAATCTCAAAGGGGCCAGCAAACCTAGGACTTAACTTTCCTTTCACTATGAATCGTTTCACTCCTCGCAAAGGAGAAACTATGAGAAACACATAATCACCTACTTGAAACTCTATACATCTATGTTTCAAGTCTGAGTAACTCTTCTGTCTACTCTGGGAGGCAAGCATTCAAGCTCTAATTTCCTCATTAATCCTTTGAACTACCTCAGGACCTAAATACTTTCTCTCACCTATCTCATCCCAATGAATGGGCGATCTACATTTCCTCCCATACAACATTTCATACGGAGCCACTACGATAGTTGTCTAATAACTGTTATTATAAGAAAACTCAATCAAAGGGAGATACTTACTCCAAGATCCCCCAAAATCTAACGCACATGTTCGCAACATGTCCTGTAGTATTTGAATTGCCCTCTCGGACTGTCCACCCGTCTGAGGATGATAGGTTGTACTGAATCTCAACTGCGTGCCCATAGCCTTCTACAGGCTTTCCCAAACTTAGAGGTGAAAGTGGGGTCCCTATCTGACACTATCAATTTCAGAGCATCATGAAGATGCACAATCTCTTTCATGTACAATTCAGCATATTGCTCCACCATATAATTTGCTCTAAAGGGCAGAAAGTGGGTTGATTTGGTATACCTGCCCACAATCACCAACACAAAATCATGTTTCCCCACTGTTCTCGACAATCCAACCACGAAGTTCATGGTAATAACTTCCCACTTCAACTGTGGAATCCCTAAAGGATGCATCAACCCTGCTGGCCTTTGGTGTTCAGCCTTCACCTGCTAATAGGTTAAACACTTGGCCACATAATCCACCATGTCCTTCTTCATACCCAGCCACCAATACATCGGAAAGTACATCTTCATTGTACCGGATGTAAGGAGTGGTATGAGGCTCATCAAGCATCTCTCGCCTGATACCAGAATCCATCGGAAAGTAAATCCGACTTTTATTCCTCAACAGATGTACTTCTAAAATGGTGAAGTCTCTAGCCAATCCAGCTAAGACATTCTCCCTGTGTTTCTTGAATTGAGGATCCTCCTTCGATGCTTCTCTGATTCTCTCAAGAAGTGTGGACTTAAGGGTAATGTTGGCTAACTGACCAACTACCAATTCAATTCCCACTCTCGTCATTTCTTCAGCTAGCTTTTCTGATATCTATCTTGAACTGAACAACTGCCTTGGACCCCTCAAACTCAATGCGTCGACCATCACATTGGCCTTTCTTGTATGGTACAAAATCTCACTCTCGTAGTCCTTCACCAATTCCTGTCAATGCCTTTAGCGCATATTCAAATCTTTTTAAGTGAAGAAATACTTCAAACTTTTATGGTCAGTGTATATTTTACACTTTTCTCCATACAAGTAGTACCTCAATACCTTTATTGAAAATACCACCGCTGCCAGTTCCAGATCATGACTAGGATACCTCTATTCGTACTCCTTCATCTGTCTAGAAGCATAGGCTATCACCTTTCCAGCTTGCATCAACACACAACCCAAACCCTACCTCGAAGTATCGCAGTAGACCACAAACTTTTCCTTATCTGATGGAAGACTCAGTACCAGTGCGGTAATCATTCGCTGCTTCAACTCCTTGAAACTATTCTCACATCTATATGTCTAGAAAAACTTTACTTTTTACGTGTCAGCTCAGTCAATGGTGTTGCTATTCTAGAGAATCCCTCAACGAATCGCCGATAATACCCTGCTAATCCCAGGAAGCTTCTAACCTCTGGTACACTGCTCGGTCTCGACCAATCTCTCACTGCCTCTATCTTGGTTTGGTCCACTAGAATCCTCTCCTTACACATGATATGGCCCAGAAATGTTGCTTGGGGTAACTAGAATTTACATTTACTAAAGTTAGCGTATAGCTTAGGCTTCCTCAGCCTCTGTAGTACCAAGCAGAGATGTTGCTCGTGTTCTGCTTTTGATTGGGAGTATACCAGTATATCATCAATGAATACAATTACAAACATATCCAAATAGTCCCTGAATACCATATTCATCAAATCCATGAAGGTTGTCGGGGCATTCGTTAACCCAAAAGACATGGCCAAGAATTCATAATGTCCATACCTCGTATAGAATGCGTTCTTTGGTATATCCTCTTCCTTAATCCACAACTGATGGTAGCCAGACCGAAGGTCAATCTTATAAAATATTATCTTTCCTTGTAATTGATAAAGCAATTCGTCAATCCTGGGCAGTGGGTACTTATTCTTAATATTCAACTTATTTAGCTCTCGATAATCGATGCACAAACAACACTAGAGCACCTAACGGTGAAAAGCTAGGTCTAATGAATCCTAGATTCAGTAATTCCTGTAATTGAATCTTCATTTCCTTTAACTCTGTTGGAGCCATTCTAGAAGGTGTCCTCGATAATGGTTCTGCTCCTGGTGCCAATTCTATGACAAACTCAATCCCTCGAAGAGGTCGCAACCTTGGCAGGTCCTCTAGAAACACATCAGGAAACTCACACACCAACCTGGTCTCACCGGGTCCAACTCAAACAACCTTAGAGGTATCTACTATGTTTGCTAGGAATCCTATGCAACCTTCTTGCACAGATCTCTAGCTCTCAATTCAGAGATCATAGGTACTCATGGTCCACTCACTGTCCCAACAAACATGAAGGGTTCCTCTCCTTTAGGCTCAACAATTAACATCCTTCACTTGCAGTCTATCGTCGCCTCATACTTTGCCAACCAATCCATCCCCAAAATCATATCAAAATCATCCATCACCAGTTCAATCAAATCCACATACAACTCCCTACTGTCTATCTCTACTGATAACACTCTAACCCACCTCCTACAAACTATCAGTTCACCAATTGGCAACAAAGTTCTAAATCCCCTAACATATAGATCACAAGGTCTACACAAATGATCTATCACTCTGGCAGCTACAAATGAATGGGTAGCTCTTGAATCAATCAATGCAGTAAACGAAGAACTGGCACTAGAAATCTGACCTGTCTCGACCGAGGGAGAAGCCTTAGCTTTGGCCTGGGTCAGGGTATACACTCTAACTGAGTGAGGTTATCGCTCCTCTTTGGTTCCTATTTCTTGGCTTGCAGAGAGCCTTACCTCAAATGACTGACACTCCCACAGACGAAACATGCTCTGACTCTGCATTCTCCTAGATGGCGTCGCCTGTACCGTGCACACTCTGGGAAGCTTCTCTAGTTCTTTCCCCCGCCTTGACGGCCACCAAAGGCACCCCGTGCCATCCTATCTGGACCAGGAGGAACAAAAGAATATGGGGCATTTATTTTTTTCTCACTGGGGCCACTACCTCACCAAGAACAATTGAAGGGAGGCACCATCCTCCGAGCATCACACCTTGCGGTGCTTGTTAGGAAACTTAAACAGGATCTTTATTTATTTTCATGTAGATCTTATATTAAACAAGTAAATATGAGACAACCTAGAAAATGTTTCTAAAACTGAATTCAAAGAGAAATAATGATAAGAATATTTACATTATACGTAGCAGAATAATAGAGTCATTCCTTCAGTTTCAATAATCCTTGTATCCTTTCTGTCGGAGAGTATTACCAAGAAACTGAACCGATCTTCAATTTTCTTCACAGCCTTCCAAAGTATCCTTAGAATCACCTAGACTAGAGTGGGAGATTCCCAACACCTGAGATAGATACAAAGAGAAGAAGAGAAAAGAACAATATGGCTTAGAAAAGGACTTATGTTTAGAGAGAACCTAAAGCCTATCAGAAACTTATGTTTTGACTTATGTCTGTCATCTGATTTCGACTTTCACTTAACATTCCTTTTATAGACTCAATTAGGTCATTTATTTAATTAAAAAAACAATAAAATAATAGTCAATTTTAAATCCCTAGGTCGAAATTATCATGGGCTTTAGGCCCATGAAATTTCCCATTTGATTATAAGCCCAATGGACTTGAAAACAAGGCATGTATTATTTTCTATTGATTTAATTAATTAAATAATTATTTAAATCCTTTATCGAATTAATTATTTATAATTTGAACCTTGATTTAAATTTATTTATTAATTTAGATACCAATTTATCTTAATTGATAAATCTGACATAATTTCTCTTTTTTTCTCAAAATTACATAACTATGTGAAACTATCCAAAATTGACCTGGTCAACTTTGATAGTTCTAATTGATAATTAAATCAATTAATTGAGACTATCTAGATGATTTTATCTAAGGTACAATGGGGACCATGGGCCTATGAAATCAAGCTCCAATAAGTTATCATAAATCTAACAAATAAATTTACTAACTTATTAATTCCTCATGACTCCACTATATACTCAGAATTTCACTCTTTAATTCATAGAATGTTCTACAAGCAATATAGACACGTTATTAATTATCCATTGTTACAACCATAATTGTCACTCAATCCTCAATAGACGGTCTTCAATGAGATGGGACAAAAATACCGTTTTACCCCTCATTGCATTTTATCCTTAAAACACTTATACAGGATCTTTACTTATTTTCATGTAGATCTAATATTAAACAAGTTAATATGAGACAACCTAGAACATGTTTCTAAAATTGAATTCAAAGAGTAATAATGATAAGAATACTTACATTATACACAGCTGTAACGCCCTACTACCTTAGAGCTGTTACCAAGTGAGTTTTAAAAGAAAAATTTGTGCAATTCGCTCGCTAACCGAGGTTATTAAAACAAAAGTGTGACTAAGAAAAAGTTAAGGCTGTAATCTTTGAAAATGCGTCGTTTCATTAAAACTTCTAGTATTAAACATTTGGGATCCCAAAATAAGGTTTGAAAACTATTTACATCTTAAATAAGTTTACAGTTGATTAATTATAAAAATCATAGATTATTACAGCCATTTCTCGAATAAACCCCCAACCAAAGCAGTCGGGCAGGCCAAACATGTACGCGTCGCTTCACGCTCTCCGTACTCATGGTTGGTTGACTCAATCTATGCCCTTACCTGCAACACAGAGCACCCGTGAGCCGAAGCCCAGCAAGAAAACTCATGCAGTTCATAACATATGCAAATTATACAGTTAATCATACCAGATAGTCCACAGATAAACAAGTTAACCATTAGACTAAGCAAACACGGCCATGCTGCCCCAGAAGCCTTACCACAGCCTGGGGTCTCGGTCCTCACCGTAGGGATATCACACGTATCCACTGGGCCCTACCCTGACCATAAGCATCCCATGTGCTAAGTGTTACTACCGGCCCCACTGCCGTTCTCGGCCTTTCGCCGTTCTCGGTTCCATTGCCGTTCTCGGCTCCGCGCCGTATCATTCCACTATAATCACGTATAGCATAACTCAAACAACATTCAAACAACTATCAATTCATTTAAGTCTACACCCTAACATGCAATATAGGGCCGTGCCCTGCAGTCATCTCATCATGCAATATAGGGCCGTGCCCCGCAATCACACTATGGTCCCATGCCCTATCCTACGGGTGTTATAATTTTCTTACCTGTCAATTCGATAGCTTTCAACACTTGACTCCTTGAGCACGATCCCACTCGAGCCTTAGCGCACACCTAGGCACAAACATAGGTCAAAGTCAACACCAAACCCCAAGTCCGAATGCCTAGCCTCGGGACCACTTCCGAGCCCCCGGGAAGTCCTAGATCCCCAAAACAAAGTGGCGAAATCGAACCCCGAACCCTAGGTCAAAATTCCTCAACAAAAACCCAAAAATCCCCTTCTGTGAACAGTGCAGCGCTACAGCGCTCTAAAGAGGGCGCTGTAGCGCTACAAGCAGAAACACACCCCCAGAAACAGGGGCTAGCGCTGTAGCGCTCGTTGCAGACCAGCACTACCCAAAATCGCCTCCTGCGATTTCCTTCCACCAATTCAACCCCAAACTTGTCCGAATCTTTACCAAACTCAAAATCAATCTTATAAACACTCTCCATTCATCCCAAGCATCCCCAAATCTCAAAACCCAAGCACAAACATCCCAAATCTCAAGGTTCACCATAGATGAACCCTAAACCCAGAAATTCAGTCAAACAACAAAGTTAAAGGCTTAGAAATCATACCATTGATGCAATTTCGACTTTGATTCATTCCTAGACCTCCTTAGCTTGTTCATCCTCAAAGCTTGCCCGGAAATTCCCTAAAATTCCCATCATCTCAGCCGAAAACACAGCTCAAACCAGCCAAACCCTTAAAACTGAAAACTCAAAGAACTTACCTCAAAAGTTGATGTGTTCTTGCTAATCCTTGCCAAATCTTCAAGTCTAACTTTAAGATCCTTGATGCTCAGTCTATCCTAGCTCTCCACTGAGCTTTGCTCCAAGAAATTTGAAGAGAAATGGTGCAAGAATGCACAAACCGATCCTTTGGAAAACCCCTCTATTTTCTCTCTTTTCTTTTCTTCCTTTTTCTTTCTTTTCCTTCAGATTTCTCACACTCTAACAATCCCACTCACCATATAAAGCCTCATTTAATCTATCTCTCAAAAGACAACTGACCAAAATGCCCTCCCTATGAAATTCTAAACCCTTTTTGTCCAAGTAGGGCCATTTTAGTCATTTACCCAATTCCCGCTAATCCTCAAGTGTCTCTAATATTTTCCCGCTGTTTTCCAACACCTGATAAATCACCAAATAAGTATTCCCTATCATCAAAATTAATCTCAATCTATTCACTTGCTTCCTATTTATACCCCCAGGCTCGCCCCGAGCCGGGTATAATTCTCTGCCTCGACTTTCCACTAGTCCGCTCACTGGGATCGTCTCGAGTCACAAATCACAGATATATCCACATCACAGTGTGGTCTCAACAATTATCACATATCAATACAGTTATGCCCAACATGGCCAAAATTACAATTATGCCCTTCTAACACAGTCAGGGCCCACATGCATACTAATACACATAGTCATGCATCTCAAGTAATCAAATAGTCATATAACACACTTTAAATCATAATCATGCATTTAACTCATAAAATCACACATAAATCCCATCATGCCCTCCTGGCACGCTAATCAAGGCCCTTAAGCCTTATTAGCGAATTTGGGTCGTTACAACTATCCCCTCCTCATAAAAATTTCGTCCTCGAAATTTATCCAAACACATCAGTCAGCAATCCGCAATACTGACCATAATTTCCAAGGTCCACCGCCTTTACTTTACTTTTCAACAACACTCTTACAAGAGTAACAATCTTGCCCCTCAAGATTTTGTCTAATAGCCAAACCTTTGTTAGCTTCTTGTTTACACCACAACCCTGCTGAAACTTCAGAGTCTGCTTAAATTACAATGATTATCTCGCTGCCTAAATCCCATTTCCAGAGATACTCATAAGTCATCACCCCTACCAGGTGGGATCAACTTGTAGGCCCCGCTGCCTAACCCTTGGTACAACTTCAGAATCTATGCTGAATCACGAGTCAGAACTCTCCCTTCTTTCTCTGAACACCATACAAATCCTCATCTGTTAATACGTAGAGATACCAATCTTTCCTTCCGGAACTCTATTTTCCAAAATTTAGCAATTTACAAGCTCTTTATTCCTTCAAATAGGCAGACACTCCTGCCTTAAGAATTTCAACAACCTCTTTTGACTTTCTCTCTGAACCAATGCCAAATCGTAGTATTCACTATCCTTCACCTCTTACCATGTCCTATGTTGTGTTACTTTAACAAGGCGCCAGCATTTTCCACCATGACTAACTCATCAGGGATTACACTTCCCTTAATATCTCATGTCTTCGCATACTCAGTGCTTAATTCTTTAAGATATCTGTTAAACTCTTAGACTGCCAATCCACTTGCAATCAACTGATAGTTCCAGGTTCCCACTCTGTTCTTTTCGTTCTCTAGATCCTTTCCAAAAATTTAAAATACTATAGGGTCCCCATTCAGTATCATCAACGTTCTTCCCTGAAACCAGTTCACCTGAACCAACTACATTAACTCAAACAACAGAGTTAAAACTTTTCATGTCCAAACACCTTACTTAAGGTCTATTGTGGTCTATCCCCACGATACGCCACCACATCACCTAACCCCTTAGGGTCCAAAGGAAAACACTAGATTCTGTCACCCGCTCAACCCTCCCGGTACAACGTACCCTAGGAGGTGGAATGATATCCATTCAGAATTCTCATTCATAGACCAAATCTAATTGAATCCTTCATCCATCCCTGGTATCCCAACTTGTACCACCTTAGCAGGGTTCTTCCCTGCTTCAACCAAAGCTGACACTTCGAATTCCATAGCTCAGTGACACTCACCAGCTAATCATACCTGCTAACGTTACGCCAATCTCAGTCATTACCTGGTATCCTCCATTACAATCTATGGCGTTATCTCCTGACTGACACACGCCTCACCGTTAGGAGTTCCGCCTCCAAATATATCTCCCCTCGCCCAATCGAGGATTTCAAACACTGATCATCCGTCTATTACTTTTCACCGCATCTGGGTCTCAACGTTATCTTTCTTACTAACACCCAACACTCAAGCACCTTATGATATGCATAACTGCCAACTTAACGCTCCAAGTATATTAACCATGTTCATTCTTTCACCTCCCGCAAGGTTCGATCCATCCTTACGTCCATTTATTCCTGGGCGTGCCCAACTCGTGAGGCACTCCCACATTTCCACATCCTTACCATAGATCAGGTCCTTTCTGCCATCACTCTTTACTTAACCATAACACACATATTCCAGCATCACCAGATACCAATCAATTCTTACTTTGTCTTCTGAATTTCTTTCTGATTTGACACCACTCAGTCCGTCTAACCTCAAGTTTTACTGTTCTCCTCATCTCTGATGTAGCTGTCTCCGGAGATACTTATGCGATAGATGACGCGCTTACCAGTCTTGTTATGCTTTCTACTCTTCAGATAATCTTCATTAACTTCTTTGTGGCTTTAGATCAATTCTCCTTACCTGTCCTTTCTTCTTGTAGCCCTACTCTGAGTACTCCTAACGAAACCCAAACTGATTTTCCGTAGAACCTTACCTGTGACTCTGCCTTCTGGGTACAAACGTCTTCAGCATAATCATTTGCTCACCATTTCCGTCTGGGAGTAATCCACATACCTTGCTCATGAGTTTGAAGGGGACTTGCCCATACCGTTCCTGCATTCTCTGCCTAAAGAACTTACCTGTGTTGCTGTACCTTGAACCATTCTAGAATCTTTGTTACCAACTCCTCACACCCTACCCGGTGCAAAATAGACAAATTCACGAAATGTCTCTATCCTTGGTTTCCAGCTGGTACTAACCAGGTCATAGATCAACTCTTGGAGACATCGTCCCAACTTGTATCCAACATTGTACTTTTCGTTCTAACCCGACAATGCTAATCAATCCCCGCAGTATAACGCTCTGGCTACTCCAAGGTCAAATTCCTTTGATTGTTTCAGTAGACTTTCTTTCAGCCAATACCGTCTCTTACAACGTTCTTAATACCAATCCTATCTGTAGTCCGGCCCTGAAGTACCCCCAATCTTTCCTTACATACCCACATACTTTTCCCACTGGTCAGCTTAGTTCCACTCGGTCTCATTTGCATACCCCAGATGATATCCTTTACAGTCCATGGTTATTTCTTAACTGATAAATTTTCTCACCATGAGTTTCTTAATCACTTGCTTCCCAACTCATCTGCCAGAAGTTTCAAATTCCTTCTTAATAAATGTTACTATCATCAGCCTCTCGAATAGCACCTTTGAGGCAACCTCTCTATGTCCATCTCCCTCTCGGAACATTCTCAACACCGAGTTCTTCCAGTTCGTTACATGACCAAAGCATAAACCAGTCAGTTAAATACTCATCCTCGAACTTTGAATGTGCCGATGCATTCTAGTTCTCCTTTCCCTCACCATGGGAAATCCATCCTAACATATCGAGTCATTCTATGTGGAAGTCATGCCCTCACCTGACCTCCTCTCAGGTGGCATCCTCTCCCTCATGTGCATACCAAATAACCTCCCTCGTTCCTGTCACCATCTTGATAACTACCTTTTCAATCAAGCTTCTTTCCAATCTCGATTTAGGTGCCCAAGCACTGTCTGGGGTCCTTCTACCTCGAAATTGAGAATCTGTCCTTGTTGCATTCAATCAATACAAGTACCATCTTATCAATCAGACTTTTCCCCCTTCCTGGCAAAACCAGAAGCCACAACACTATCCAGGGTTCTTTTAACTTGATTATCACGAATCTATCTTTACTAATTCCATCAAAGGAAGCACTGCCATTGCGGCTCTAGCACTCATGCTCTAAACATCAACCATCAGTTCCTCGAACAACATGGCCCTCTCCGCCATCCACATATAGACGATAAATTCTTACATCAGAGCGGCCCAAATACCTTGGACTATCCCAGAGTCCTGTCTTTAAATGGGTCGCCATTAATTCCGGATACATTCGTCAGTATAAATTCCCAAAATGAATTACCCGATTCACCAAACCCATTGATTTACACTGTTGTTACCCCATTAGTCCAAACCCAACTCATAAGCCCACCAGTCTCCACGGTTCAAACCATGTCTTTATAACCTCTTCTATCAATCACTAACTAAGTTCCTTTCAGCCCATTAAGCCAGTACCTCTGCCCGAGTACCATTTCCAGGCATCCCTCTGCCTCAACATTTAACACAACCCTCTAATCAGGATCTCTCATCCTCTTAACAAAGGGTGGAATTAACTTTGCCCGCCTACTGATAAATTCTTTGTCAACCCGAACTTTCCTCAAAACTAGAGGATAACACCCTTTTAGTCTTTCGTTTAATACCCTTTTCTGTCCATACCTCACAGTAAACCAACACTGGTAACCTTACTGTTAGAACATCGAAATCAGCTATTTCCCTAGGGAAATCCGCTGTTCTTCTATCCCATCTCAACTAACAAACTCCACAGCTAACTCACACACTAGTGACCCTCTGCTGCTGCTTTCAGGGATAACTGGAGATCTCAACTCCAACTTATATCTAAAATCCCCCTTCAACACAAAATCAAGTCCACATAACCCTTCTAGGAACATACAATTCGAGTTCATCTGTCAAAACTGACCAAACTCCTGAGCTCTGTGGTTCATACTCTGAACCAAACCACAACTAGATCCAAACGACAACAGATATCATGCACACACAAAGCATAAATAGGCCAAATCCACAATGATATACATTTAGCTACCAGATTTTAACATCACTAAGTATACCCAGGTCTCAACATGCTTCATACAAGCAAATAAACAGATGTAACATACGAATTCAATTTAAATAATCAACCACATAAACTCAATATGCGAACCATTATGCCAATATTCATCCACATGCATAATAATGTTATTCAGCACGCATTAATCTCAACATGCAATAGTCAAGGGCCCAGCCCCAACAGTATCTCATGCATATGTCAACTCATTTCTCATGCTCCATATAGATAAGCAGGCAAACAGGGCATTCAAACACATGTTCAACATGTCAATCATTCATACCAACCAACCCTGAGTCGAGCTTGTCACTGACAGCGAGCGTACATGTTCGGTCGATCTCCAGAACCAATAAACCTTGGCTCGCTCTAATACCAAGTTGTAACGCCCTACTACCTTAGAACCGTTACCAAGTGATTTTTAAAAGAAAACTTTGTGCAATTCGCTAGCTAACCGAGGTTTTTAAAACAAAAGTGTGACTAAGCAAAAGTTAAGGCCGTAATCTTTGAAAATGCGTCGTTTCATTAAAACTTCTAGTATTAAACATTTGGGATCCCAAAATAAGGTTTGAAAACTATTTACATCTTAAATAAGTTTACAGTTGATTAATTATAAAAATCATAGATTATTACAGCCATTTCTCGAATAAACCCCCAACCAAAGCACTTGGGCAGGCCAAACATGTACGCGTCGCTTCACGCTCTCCGTACTCATGGTTGGTTGACTCAATCTATGCCCTTACCTGCAACACAGAGCACCCGTGAGCCGAAGCCCAGCAAGTAAACTCATGCAGTTCATAACATATGCAAATTATACAGTTAATCATACCAGATAGTCCACAGATAAACAAGTCAACCATTAGACTAAGCAAACACGGCCATGCCGCCCCAGAAGCCTTACCACAGCCTGGGGTCTCGGTCCTCACCGTAGGGATATCACACGTATCCACTGGGCCCTACCCTGACCATAAGCATCCCATGTACTAAGTGATACTACCGGCCCCACTGCCGTTCTCGGCCTTTCGCCGTTCTCGGCTCCATTGCCGTTCTCGGCTCCGCGCCGTATCATTCCACTATAATCACGTATAGTACAACTCAAACAACATTCAAACAACTATCAATTCATTTAATTCTACACCCTAACATGCAATATAGGGCCGTGCCCTGCAATCATCTCATCATGCAATATAGGGTCGTGCCCCGCAATCACACTATGGGCCCGTGCCTTATCCTACGGGTGTTATAGTTTTCTTACCTGTCAATTCGATAGCTTTCAACACTTGACTCCTTGAGCACGATCCCACTCGAGCCTTAGCGCACACCTAGGCACAAACATAGGTTAAAGTCAACACTGAACCCCAAGTCCGAATACCTAGCCTCGGGACCACTTCCGAGCCCCCGGGAAGTCCTAGATCCCCAAAACAAAGTGGCGGAATCGAGCCCCAAACCCTAGGTCAAAATTCCTCAACAAAAACCCAAAAATCCCCTTCTGTGAACAGTGCAGCGCTACAGCGCTCTAAAGAGGGCGCTGTAGCGCTACAAGTAGAAACACACCCCCAGAAACAGGGGCTAGCGCTGTAGCGCTCGTTGCAGACCAGCACTACCCAAAATCGCCTCTTGTGATTTCCTTCCACCAATTCAACCCCAAACTTGTCCAAATCTTTACCAAACTCAAAATCAAGCTTATAAACACTCTCCATTCATCCCAAGCATCCCCAAATCTCAAAACCCAAGCACAAACATCCCAAATCTCAAGATTCACCATAGATGAACCCTAAACCCAGAAATTCAGTCAAACAACAAAGTTAAAGACTTAGAAATCATACCATTGATGCAATTTCGACTTTGATTCATTCCTAGACCTCCTTAGCTTGTTCATCCTCAAAGCTTGCCTAGAAATTCCCTAAAATTCCCATCATCTCAGCCGAAAACACAGCTCAAACCAGCCAAACCCTTAAAACTGAAAACTCAAAGAACTTACCTCAAAAGTTGATGTGTTCTTGCTAATCCTTTCCAAATCTTCAAGTCTAACTTTAAGATCCTTGATGCTCAGCCTATCCTAGCTCTCCACTGAGCTTTGCCCCAAGAAATTTGAAGAGAAATGGTGCAAGAATGCACAAACCGATCCTTTGGAAAACCCCTCTATTTTCTCTCTTTTCTTTTCTTCCTTTTCCTTTCTTTTCCTTCAGATTTCTCACACTCTAACAATCCCACTCACCATATAAAGCCTCATTTAATCTATCTCTCAAAAGACAATTGACCAAAATGCCCTCCCTATGAAATTCTAAACCCTTTTTGTCCAAGTAGGGCCATTTTAGTCATTTACCCAATTCCCGCTAATCCTCAAGTGTCTCTAATATTTTCCCGCTGTTTTCCAACACCTGATAAATCACCAAATAAGTATTCCCTATCATCAAAATTAATCTAAATCTATTCACTAGCTTCCTATTTATACCCCCAGGCTCGCCCCGAGCCGAGTATAATTCTCTGCCTCGACTTTCCGCTAGTCCGCTCACTGGGATCGTCTCGAGTCACAAATCACAGATATATCCACATCACAGTGTGGTCTCAACAATTATCACATATCAATACAGTTATGCCCAACATGGCCAAAATTACAATTATGCCCTTCTAACACAGTCAGGGCCCACATGCATACTAATACACATAGTCATGCATCACAAGTAATCAAATAGTCATATAACACACTTTAAATCACAATCATGCATTTAACTCATAAAATCACACATAAATCCCATCATGCCCTCCTAGCACGCTAATCAAGGCCCTTAAGCCTTATTAGCGAATTTGGGTCGTTACAACAGCGGAATAATAGAGTCCTTCCTTCAGTTTCTCTACGCCTTGTATCCTTTCTGTCGCAGAGTATTACCAAGAAACTGAACTGATCTTCAATTTTCTTCACAGCCATCCAAAGTATCCTTAAAATCACCTAGACTAGAGTGGGCAATTCCCAACACATGAGATAGATACAAAGAAAAGAAGAGAAAGAACAATAAGGCTTAGAAAATGGCGTATGTTTAGAGAGAATCTAAAACTTATCTGAATCTTGTGTTTTGACTTATGTCTGTCATTTGATTTCAACTCTTACTTAAAATTCCTTATATAGACTCAATTTGGTCATTTATTTAATTAAAAATTAATAAAATAATAGCCAATTGATAGCCCTAGGTCAAAATTGTCATGGGCTTTAGGCTTGTGAAATTTTCCATTTGATTATAAGCTCATTGGTCTTAAAATTAAGGTTTGTATTATTGTCTATTGATTTAATTTATTAAATAATTATTCAAATCCTTTATCAAATTAATTAACCTTCATTTAAACTTATTTATTAATTTATATACCAATTTATCTTAATTAATAAATGTTATCCATAAAATTAGCATTGGTGACGTGGCAAGTAATCCCTGGACACGTGGCTGACACCTGGAAATGTTCTGCTAGAGTATCGACCAGAGGACACATTAGAAGCAGTGTAAGCCTGTCTTACCCGCGACCAGTCTGGTCGATAGTTCCGTGTACAAGGCGACATTTAGGGGAAGATCTTTATGAATCCCGAATTTATCTCATACAATCTCCTGAGTATCCGATTATTCAGGAAAGAATATCTGTAACAATCTTTTGTAATCCCCCTTGAGCCTATAAATAGCAAGAGATAGCTCAAGGGAGGGGGACTTTTTGGCTTTTGATACGTGAGAGATTATAGTAATTATCCTAGGAATACCGTATTGTTCTTGAGAAAGTGGTGAAACTCATTGAACCCTAGTTCTTTGATCACTCTTCTGGTTTTTATATCAATATCATTCTAAGTGGACATAGGTCATTACCAGATCCTGGGGCCGAACCACTATAAAATATTGTGTCTTATTTACTTTTGCCATTACGTTCTTCTCATCTCTTTCCTTCATATCAAGCATATTTTGACTCCGTGTCAGTTGGCCAAATCTTGGGTCAATATTCTGGTGCTTTCGTTGAGAGCTTGATTTATCGTTGTTGAGAAAACTAATGGCGAAAGCTAGAAAGAAAACTGGACAGGCGGCCGCCGCTGCACCGTCAAACCCGCCACCTCCTCCTCCTCCTGCAAGCATGGCAGAGGATGAGCCACAACTGGACTTTGAGGAGGAGGAAATGAATGATGCAACGCTGAAGAGTACCCTGGGCGCGTTGTAGGAAGAGCTGGCAAGTCTGAGAGCCAGTCAGGAGACTGCCGTTGAAGTTATGGCGCGGCAGCAGCAGGAGATTGAACGGCAGCGTGCGGAATTGAACGAAAGGCAGGCGGAGGTGGACCGCCGCCAGAACGAAGCCATGGCAGCCCTTGAGGCAGCCTTGCTATTGGCCAAAAATCAGACTGCACGTGCCTCGCAGCCTGACCAATCGATGAATGGGCCACACCAGAGGGGTCCTAATCCGAGCCCACTGATCCAGCTTTTGAGTCCGCAAAGGCCCGAGCAGCCTCAGATGCCCCATGACGATGTCCCACAGGATCTTGAGGCACAGCCACCATCCCAAGCTGCTCGGGGTAATCCCCCGCAACAGAGGCAGAATAGGGCCGAGCATCAACCTCGCAGCCCTAGACGCCGTAGGGATGATGGGTCGAACCTACCGAACAGAGGTCAGTACCCTCCTGGCAACAGGAGAGACTCAGAGTTAGGCTCTGCGGTCCGGGGCCCCCCACGGCACGATGATGCACGGGGACACCACCACCAGCGCAGGCCACCCTCTAACGCTCGGGATGGTTCAGCTAGGAATGGACATCGAGGGAACAGTAGATCTCACCATAGCCAGTCGAGGTTCAGAGATGGCCACGGATACAATGAGGCCGACTCAGGCGAAGGAAATTCTGGTGGGAGGAATGGAGAAAGAGGTAAAGGCAGGAGCCAGGTACCTCAAGATGACCAACCAAATACACAGGATGCTGGGGGGCAGCCCAGACAAAATAATGTCTTCAACCAGCTCGGGGGTAGCGAGCAGCGGAGAAGAGAAGAGGACCTGAGAGATGTACTGAATGATCGTCGTGAGAGACACGGCGAGAACGTCCCCCCGGAAACAGAGGCAACAGCGATTCCTACTGTAGTGCAGGCCCAGATAGACGCCCTCAACCAGGCTGTGCAGCAACTGGTCGGGGGAAGGACTTCATACATCAACCACGATAGGAGGAAAGGCACTCCTTTCGTACAAAGGATAGCTAACGCTGAAACTCCCAACAAATTCAAGATTCCTACGCTTCCAAACTTTGACGGGTATGGAGACCCAGTCTCGCACATCAATAAGTTTGAAATTCAGATGGACATTCAGAAAGTGTCCGAAGACGCTCGGTGCAGGATCTTCCGTGCAACACTTTCTAAAGCTGAGCAGGAGTGGTTCTTCAAGTTCCCTCTCGCGAGCATTGTTTCTTGGGAAATGTTCGTACGGGAGTTCTACGGACAATTCTATGCTGGTCGCGTGCACCCAACCGAAGCAAACCAGCTAGTCAAAATTCGCCAGCAGGACAGGGAGTCAGTGAAGGATTACGTCCAGCGCTTTATGCGAGCGGCGGCTGATGGCCATTACCGCAGGGGTTAAATGTTGCTCTCCCCTCTGAAAAAGTCTCTGAAAAGAAGGAGTGAAAACTACCCAAGAATTCTTAGACCGAGCTGACCGCTACATCAAGCTCGAAGAAGCCATTGCTGATGATGGAAAACCCTCGAACAAGGGTAAGAAGGTTGCCGAACCCGCCAAAGCCGCCACTAGTTCCAAACCTAATGGCAACGGCAAAGGCAACGGGAACGGCAATGGTAATGGCAAGAATGGTGGAAAACGGCCGTATAACGAACCTTCCACCTCCGACAACAAACGAGCTAAGGGTAATCGTTATGAGCCTCGGTTCACTAACTACACTGCCCTCGTTGAGTCTCGGGGAGAGGTTTACCAGGCCATAAGCTCCAGTGTGCCTTACAAGAAACCTGGACCCATTCGAAAGGACATTTCGAAAAGAGACACTACCAAGTTCTTTCGTTACCATAACAACTACGGACATGACACTAATGAATGCAACCAGTTAAAAGACGAAATCGAGCTCCTTATTAGACAAGGACACTTGAGAAGATACGTACGGGCCTCGGGAAATTCCCAAAGAGAAGCTCCATGTGGCAATGAGCAGGCGTCCACACGCCAACGCTCGCCACCATTACAGCCTGCCCCCGTGGCTGGAACACTCTTAACCATCTGTGGAGGCCTGCACCTCGCGGAAAATAGCGAAAAGGCCAGAGAACGATATGCTCGGACTCTGCGCCACGACCAGGACATCGAGATGATGACTGTGGGAGGACCGAGCACCGAAAAAGGCTCGGTCAGAGGAAGGTGAGATAACCTTCTCTGATTGCGATGCTCAACACGTCCGGTTCCCACATTCCGATCCACTGGTCGTGGATATCCAGATGGCCAATATGATGGTGAAGAGAGTACTGGTCGATACAGGAAGTTCAGTGAACATCCTGTATAAGTCAACACTGGAACGCATGAAATTGTCCGTACAAGACTTGGAGCCCTGCAATCAAACGATATACGGCTTCTCTGGAGAAGGACTCGCCCCAGCCGGAATGATCAAACTCCCAATAACGACAGGTACAGCGCCTGTAACAAGGACATTACTCGCCACTTTTGTAGTGGTCGATTGTCCTTCGGTGTACAACGCCGTTATTGGGAGGCCCATACTGGTTGATCTACGGGCCGTCATCTCTATGTGGCACCTAGCCATGAAGTTCCCAACAGACGCGGGGGTAGGACATGTTTTGGGAAACCAAAGAGAAGCCAGGGAGTGCTACAACGCCTCGATCACAAAGGCGAAAAGTGGAACGTCAAGGAGCACTGCCCCAGATAGATGGCAGTTGATACGCAAGCCCAATCAGGTGATGAAGTCACCAAATAGGGTGTTGCCCAAAGTGAGGACGGAGATTTGGATCCTCGCTTTGGGGATTTTGAAGAAAATGTTGGACCCGTCGAGGACCTGGAGGAGGTCCAACTCGACAAAGAAGACCCAACCAGAGTCATAAAGGTTGGGAAAAACTTAGAGCCTACCACGAAGCACGCACTGGTGGAATTCTTGCGAGAGAACCAGGAAGTTTTCGCCTGGTCGCATAAAGACATGGTTGGGATAGATCCTATAGTAATCAGCCATGTCCTGAATATAGACAAGACCTTTCCACCCGTGCAACAAAAAAGAAGGCTGCTCGATAAAGACAGATCACGAGCCTTAAAAGAAGAAGTCGAAAGGCTAAAGGAGAATGGATTCATAAGGGTGGCTTTTTATCCGTCGTGGGTCTCCAATCCGGAGCTAGTCCCCAAGCCTAACGGCAAGTGGCAGACCTGTGTGGATTTTACAGACCTCAATAAAGCCTGCCCGAAAGACTGCTTCCCACTCCCAAGGATCGACCAGCTGGTCGATGCTACTGCAGGGCACGAGATCCTCTCATTCATGGATGCATATTCGGGCTATAACCAGATTAGCATGCATCCCCCTGATGAGGATCACACCAGCTTTCGGACCGATACGGGCTTGTATTGCTACAGAGTAATGCCCTTCGGATTGAAAAACGCAGGTGCGACTTACCAACGGCTAGTCAACCACATGTTCAAGGAGAAAATTGGTGTAAACATGGAGGTATATGTGGATGACATGCTGGTAAAATCTAAGGAAGCAAAATGGCATGTGAGGGATTTACAAGAGTGCTTTAATGTGTTAAACAAGTACCAAATGAAATTAAATCCCCTCAAGTGTTCCTTTGTAGTCGGATCAGGGAAGTTTTTGGGGTTTATCATAAATTCAAGAGGAATCGAGGCCAACCCCGACAAGATAAAGGCCCTGATCGACATGAAGTCGCCAGAAAGGATCAAAGATGTACAAAGTTTAATCGGAAGAATCGCAGCCCTAAGTAGATTCATTTCAAAATCAACAGACAAGTGCGTCCCATTCTTCAATCTACTTAGGGGAAATAAAAAGTTTGAGTGGACAGAACCCTGCGAGCAAGCATTCCAGGCCCTGAAAGCTCATATGGCGCAGCCCCCCATCTTATCAAAGCCGATCGAAGGAGAAACTCTGTTTATTTATCTGGCGATTACTGAAGTTGCTGCCAGCGCGGTGCTAGTGCGAGAGGAAGAAGGTGCACAAAAAGCAGTCTACTATGTCAGCAAGAGACTGATCGGGGCAGAATTGAGATATCTGCCAATCGAGAGGTTAGCATATTGCTTGATCCTTGCCTCTAGAAAGCTACGCCCCTACTTCCAAGCCCATCCTATCACAGTTCTAACTGATCAGCCCCTTCGGCAAGTCCTCCAAAAACCCGAGGCGGCTGGGCGATTGTTAAAATGGGCAGTCGAGTTAGGGCAGTTCAACATAACCTATTCACCACGAGCAGCAGTAAAAGGACAAGTCTTAGCCGATCTTATTGCAGAGTTCACCGAACTCCCAGACAGCGAGCAGAGCGAACAGCCTGAAGCGCCCGAACCTCAACACAAAGCTCCTTCGTGGAAGCTATTCACGGATGGTTCATCCAACGAATCCCACGCTGGAGCAGGAGTGATATTGATAACACTGCGCCATCAGGTTCGACTTCACTGCATCAAACAATGAAGCAGAATACGAAGCACTCCTCGCTGGATGGAGAATGGAAAAGGATATGAGCATAAAGACGCTTGATATCTACAGTGATTCACAGATGGTGGTGAATCAGGTCCTAGGAGAATATCAAGCGCGAGGTTTGAAAATGGTAGCCTACTTAAATAAAACAAAGGACCTGTTAGCCCAGTTCACGAAGTACGCCCTCCAGCAGATCCCGCAAGATCAGAATTCAAACGCGGATGCCTTAGCCAAACTCGTGAGCGCAAAGGATGCTGACACTTTGAACATTGTGCCAGTTGAAAGACTGAGTAAGCCAAGCATACAAGCAACTGAGTCCAGTATGGAGATTCGAATGGAGGATACATGGATGGCGCCTTACTTGGAGTATCTGACAAATGGTACACTCCCAACAGATAGGAACAAAGCCAGAACTCTACAAAGACGAGCTGCTAGGTACATACTGGTCGATGGTGTTATGTACCGAAGAGGATTCTCAATGCCACTACTCAGGTGCGTTACACCAGAAAAGGCTAAGGGACTCATGAAGGAGGTGCATGAAGGCTTCTGCGGGGATCACGCTGGGGGGCAGAGTTTGGCAAAAAAGATTCTAAGACAAGGCTACTTCTGGCCAACGATGAATGAGGATTCGTTGGAGTATGTACGAAGATGTGATAAATGTCAAAGGTTCTCCAAGATTCCACGGGCAGCTCCAAACGAACTGAAACAGATGCAGAGCCCGTGGCCTTTTGCAGTATGGGGGATAGATTTGATTGGATCCCTGCCCACAGGGAAAGGCGGAGTAAAGTACGCAGTTGTGGCAGTTGATTACTTCTCCAAATGGGCCGGAGCTGAACCTCTCGCAACCATCACGACCAAGAAAGTTCTTGATTTCGTCATCAAGAACATTGTATGCAGATATGGTTTTCCCAGGAAGATAGTTTCAGACAATGGGACCCAATTTGACAGCGACTTATTCACCGATTTCTGCAAGAGGCATTGAGTTATTAAAAGCTTTTCTTCAGTTGCACACCCCCAAGCAAACGGGCAGGTCGAAGCCGTAAACAAGACTCTTAAAGACACCCTGAAGAAAAGACTTGAAGAAGCTGAAGGAGCGTGGCCAGAGCAATTGCCTGAAGTCCTCTGGTCGTATAGAACGTCTCACCGTACAGCAACAGGACATACTCCATTTTCCCTAGCATACGGATATGAAGCCATGTTGCCTGTCGAGTTAGATCCTCCCTCGCATCGGCGTTTGACTTACGACCAAGATCAGAACAGCCAGCTAATGCTGGAGTCCCTAGACTCAATCGATGAGATACGAGGGAAATCTCAACTCCGAGTTGCTGCATACCAGCAAAAAGTCACCCGATACTTTAACTCCAAAGTTAAAGAAAGAAAATTCAACGTCGGTGACTTGGTATTACGACGAGTTTTCTTAAATACCCGCGACCCTACTGCTGGAGTGCTCGGACCCAATTGGGAAGGACCTTACCAAATTGAAGAAGTCCTTGATCCAGGCACCTACAAACTTGCACGCTTAAATGGAGATCTCGTTCCCCGCTATTGGAATGGAGAACACCTGCGCAAGTATTATCAGTAAACAGCCCTTTTTAAAGGACTGGCTTGTATTAATTTTTTTTAATTTTTACAAGTTTTGCAAAGAGGGTTAGTCACGTTGTATGGCTAATTGCTCGTATATGTAAGGTTCTATTATAGAATCACTCGTAAAGACATGTTTAGTCCATTTTTAATACGAGATTATAAGGGATTGTGCGCAGCCAGTCATTCTTGCCAACCTTTGTGAATTTACATTTACAAGTATTTGTTCATTACGTGTGTTGTTTTTCTATATTACAAGTATCATTTTTCCGCACGAACAGAAATGTTCGAACAGGCCATGGTCAGGGCAAGTGACCAAGGACCTAAAGCTCCTCGATCACTTGGGGGTCATATAAGGCACATCGATAGCAAAGCATACTCTCAAAGGTATGTAAACACATGAACAAAATGAGTGAAAGCATGCTACAGTACTTAGAATATTTTTCAAAATTTATGTTTTGTTAAATCATACCAAAGTACTATGCTAAGTTCGGTCATACGGACAAATGTTATAATAAATAAAGATATTATAGCATCAAGATTTAAGCTTTTACACCGCAAGCATCGCTGCTTGGATGTAACTGCCCATGCAGAAAAGTTTACAAAGAAATAATTGTCTTTACATCACGACCCGTGGGTCGTATAGCCAAAAAGAAAGAAAAAATAAATGAGAAAGTTTAAGAGGCATTTGGGGCCGGAGGGTCCTGGGCAGCATCCTGGTTGGTCGCGTCCTCGACAACTTCTTCTTCTTCCACACCAACGATGCTTGGAGAGGCAGGGATCCTCAATCTTGCCTCCTCCTCGGCCAGTTGGATGGTGCAGCGAGCCAACTCAGCAGCCCTGACTTCCTCCGAAAGATAGCTAAATTCGGCACCCTGATTATGTTTCCAGAAGTTGTAGAAACATCGGAGCGTCGTCCTCTTGTACTTTTCAAGATTTTTGGAGTTGTCAAGCTCCAGCTGCTTCACCTTGCCTTCAAGAGCGATAATAGCCTCGTCCTTGGACTTGAATGTCTCTCCCAGATGCTTGATCTCGCGAAGATGGGTTTGGTTGGAATCTCGATACTGCTGCCTCAACTTTACTGCGGCATCTTTTGCAGCTTCAGCCTCTGACAATTTGGTCACCGCAGCATCCCTTTCTCGAGCCATTGCCTCCAACTCCTTGGCGTGCCTAGCCTCTGCAGCCGAAAGCTCCTCAGCCGCCTTCACTTGATGCCTCTCAGTGGCCTTTGCCTTGGCCTGCTCGATGGAAGCCTGGATACGGGTACGAACAGTGATAGCAAATAGCAAGGCCTGTGAACAAAGGAAAGAGTTAGAGCCTGCCGTGAAGAATAAAAGACTAAGGCTTAAAAAAGTGAAGAAGTACTCACACTGGAGATTTCATTCAGGGCCCTGTTCAGAACCTGGTCGGCCCCCATGTTTTCAGCCTCGACCATTGCATCTCTGACACGGTCACCTTTGCCAATGCGGTCAAGGCGATCCCTGGCTGATCGGAGGGTACGGCTCATGAGTTTAGCCCCGAGAGATTTGTCACGAATAATTTCCTCTCTGGCGGGCGCAGTCGGAGGATTTGGTGGGGCAGGAGGAGTCTGCTTCTCAGTAGGAGCTGGTGGATGAGTTTGACCCGTTGGCCCAGGATTTTGCCCAGTTGGCGCGTCCTTGGGAAGGTCTTCTGTTCGACCCTTCTTGGCTGGAGGGCCTCGGCTGGATTCGCCAGTTCTCCTCTTGGATCTCCGCTGGAGTTGGGGAAACTCCTCTTCCTCCTCGGCCTGGTACATGTCAAAGATATTGGGAGTGGCCATATCTGCATGCAAGTAAACACAGAAAACTGATAAGAATGAGAGGCAGATGGAAATACATTATATGCAACAGAAGAAAGGCAACAAAGTGAATACCCGAGCTACAACTACTGGTCGCTACACTATTGACTCTATTAGTCATATACTCATTATCTGGCATGAAGAAGTCTGGCCCTAATTTTAGAGTATACGTAAAATTGCCTTCCCCGTCGAACAAATGACAGGGAATTGGCAAACCATTTAAAAGTAAAATAGTGTTACCATTATCATCAGAGGACTCTCCCAAGTCCACAGCTGGCTCTTTGGCCTTTTGTTTCCCCTTGCCTTGGGGAGCAGAAGGCCTTTCTGCGGAAGGATTGCCCGTGGGCTCCCTAATAGTAATCCCCGTTGGCCTCCTCCGAGGAGGAGACACGGGAGGTTGCTGCTCGGGAACCCCCTCGGCAGTGGCTTCGTCCACCACGGACCCTCTAGTTTCATGGCGAGGAGCCAGGAGGCCAGACCGCCTCAAGTTTTCTTCAGTCACCAGGTTCTTGACGCTTTTTGCTGCGTCGGACATCCTGGCCAGAGTATTAGACCTCAACACCATGGCTGGTGTTGGGGTCGGACGTAACCAAGGGCCTGAAAATCAGATTACAGTTTGAGAAAAACGAAAGGAGACACCTTGGGTAAAAGTATCGACCAGTCAGAAACGGTGCTTACCTCCTCGTGCGAAGGCCAGGTTGTTGCTGGATATGTCCGGGGTAAGGAAGTACTCCTTATTATACTGCCCCACATTCGAGATATGCGTAGTGTCACTCAGGAATGTTCGGTTGGTTTCCTGGTGACAAAAATGGAAGAAACCCGTTCCGTGTTGTTGCGGGTTGGACTTGAGGTCAAAGAGATAGTTGACCTCGTGGGGTGAAGGTTCTGGCCATTTCTTAAGTTTATACAGGATATAGAGTGCGGCCAGCATTTTATATCCGTTTGGAGTTATTTGGAAGGGGGCAACACCAAAATAATTGGCCACCCCCACAAAAAAGGGATGATGAGGGAGATAAGCTCCCGCCTCAATATGATACCGAGACCAGGCGTTGTTGACACCTCCGGGGAGGTTAGCCCTCTGGTTTGCAGCAAGTTGTATAATGGAAACCCCTGTGAGGGGGAATCTCCTGAAGCAGTTAGCAATCATTCAAAGAGTTACTGAACTAGCTGGGCAAGTATACCACTCGACATCAGGCAAGTTCTGATGGCGAGGGCTGGCCCTAATTTCGATATTAGGGTCAGGAACAAGATTTTCTCGACCACTGGTCGAGGGAGCCCTTGCCTGCGAATCAGGCCGGGCAGGAGAATTTGGGCTGTTTTCAGACTCGGGTATTTTCTTGCCTGAAGATTTGGAACGGGCCATTGAAGGAGAAGGATGGGGTCTGGAAGAGGATCGCGAAAAAGGGATCTCGTGGACACGGTCAGCTGGTTGATCTTCTCCCTCGAGCAGTTGGGCGAGAAGGTCGTCGTCAATAGGCCTTTCACCTCCCCACAAATCTGGCATTAAAGTCTGCATACAGAAGAATGGGGAGGTGAGGATAGAAAACTTTTAAAAGCTTTTTAGAATAACGCTGGTCGAGTATAAAAATTAAGTTTTTATACAACAGCATTCTAACAAAAAGCTAAATCTTTCTACACGAACAGTTTGAAAAACGGGTCAAAGGGTGAAAGTAAAAAGTTTTTCTGAGAAAGCTTTTTCAACTCCCCTTAGGGCGGGAAAAATTTATTTTTTCAACTAGTCTAAAGATCGAATTTTTACTTCGATTTTACGTCCTAAAAAGCATGATCCCGGATTTTAAACTAACTCGTAACCCTATTTCGCCTACAAAATATTCTGTCTACAAGCGTCTCGAACCAGAAGCAGATAAACTCAAACAGTACGCAGTCAGAAGCATGCATCACAAAAAAATTAGAAGCGTGGGAGCTCGAAAACTTACCAAGAAAAGTGATCGTGGAGATGGAAGAAAGATCAAGGAGTTCTCTGACGGGGTCCTGAAAGTGCAGACGGAACGGTCTTCAGGAACGTTAAGGGCTCTGGATTTTAGGTTTTCTTGTGGAAACGATGGCGTGCGTAAAAAGAAAATAAAGGCTTCGAAGGTCTTATATAAGTTTGTTTCTGATAGTAAAAAGTATAATCATTAGTTTCCCTTTTTCAAAGTATGGGGAAGCGGGATGGCCATCGAAATCTTTTCTGGGGAACCGAAAGGACGTGATTAGACAGAGGTAGGTTGCTTTTTTCAAGAACACACGAAGGGTTCTGACACGTCAGGTGGGGTTACCGAAGAGTCGTTCGTCCAAAAGTTTATTTACTGCTCGTGATAAATAAACTTGGGGGGCAAATGTTATCCATAAAATTAGCATTGGTGACGTGGCAAGTAATCCCTGAACACGTGGCTGACACCTGGAAATGTTCTGCTAGAGTATCGACCAGAGGACACATTAGAAGCAGTGTAAGCCTGTCTTACCCGCGACCAGTCTGGTCGATAGTTCCGTGTACAAGGCGACATTTAGGGGAAGATCTTTATGAATCCCGAATTTATCTCACACAATCTCCTGAGTATCCGATTATTCAGGAAAGAATATCTGTAACAATCTTTTGTAATCCCCCTTGAGCCTATAAATAGCAAGAGATAGCTCAAGGGAGGGGGACTTTTTGGCTTTTGATACGTGAGAGATTATAGTAATTATCCTAGGAATACCGTATTGTTCTTGAGAAAGTGGTGAAACTCATTAAACCCTAGTTCTTTGATCACTCTTCTGGTTTTTATATCAATATCATTCTAAGTGGACGTAGGTCATTACCAGATCCTGGGGCCGAACCACTATAAAATATTGTGTCTTATTTACTTTTGCCATTACGTTCTTCTCATCTCTTTCATTCATATCAAGCATATTTTGACTCCGTGTCAGTTGGCCAAATCTTGGGTCAACAATAAATCTGCCATAATTTCTCTTTTTTTCTCAAAATTACATAATTTTGTGAAACTATCCAAAATTGACTAGGTCAACTTTGATAATTCTAATTGATAATTAAATCAATTAATTGAGACTATCTATATGATGTTATCCAAAGTACAATGGGGACCATGAGCCTATGAAATCTAGCTCCAATAAGTTATCATAAATCTAACAAATAAATTTACTAACTTATTATTTCCTCGTGACTCCAATAAAGACTCAGAATTGCACTCTTGAATTCATAGAACACTTTATAAGCAATATATATACGTTATTAATTATCCATTGTTACAACCATAATTTTCACTCAATCCTCTATAGATGGTCAACAATGAGATGGGACTAAAATACCGTTTTACCCCTCATTGTATTTTATCCTTAAAACAATTAGTTCCTTGTAAATGATTGTTGACGGTGAGAACTCGTCAACTAAGTTAAGTTAGAAAAATTGCAACGTAGAGATTATCAAAAGAAAAGCTCAAGAAATCTAAGTAGAAACTCCAAGAACAATCGCAGAAGAAAAATGGTGAAATCAATTTGTATTGATTATGGTGCACTGCTACAGTAATTTTTCCAACCCCTTTCAATGTTGAAGAGGGGTTCCCTTTATAGGGGACTCTAATGGCCCCTGATACATTGTGGTCCAAGGGACCAGATTGTACACTAGTACAATATCAGGAGAGTGGTATCAGATGTAGTGGTGTTGGCTCTAGTACATGGTCAGAGTTTGTGGGAACACTTCAGCTTTTGTACTCAATTATGCCTCCACTACTTGCCTTGTACGGGTGTCACATATGGGCTGGTGAGGATCACAACAGGTACCTCATTTGTACGACCACTACCTGTTTGGCATGAATATTATGTTCGTACTCTGACTCCTTCTGACTTTGCATGAATCACTATGAGGCTCCCCCACTCCGTTCTTAAGGGTGCGTTAAAGAGGTCCTTGATCCTACCTCATGCTAGACCCACAGTAAGAGTGGTGTCCCGTCACCAGCACCTATCTCAAGGGGAGAGACTAGGCCCCTGCAACGAGGCCCACTATGTAGGCAACCCCTAATGGCACGGATATGACGTGCTGAGGTGGGGGCGTCTCTAGCGAGCCCCTAGCGTGGCTGATGCGTGGGCGTGGTGTCGGCCTTCCGAACCCCTGGCGCGGCTAGTGCGCGGGCAAGGCGAGGGGGGTGGTGACGGCCCTGCGAGCCCCTGGCGCAACTGATGCATTGGCGAGGCGTCAGCCTCGCGAGCCCTTGGCGCGGCTGGTGCGCGGGTGAGGCGAGGGGCGTGGAGTCGGCCTCGCGAGACGCTCCTGTGCTAGACACTCCTGCGCGAGACGGGGCCTCGCTGGGTGCATGCGGCTGTGACGCATGAGATGTCGCCTTGCTAGGAGCGCCGAGAGACGATGCGAGGCAGGGGCCTCGCGAGACGCACTTGTGCGAGATGGGGCCTCGCTGGGTGCACCGAGAGGAGGCGCGAGACGTCGCCTCGCTGGGTGCGCCGAGAGGTGGTGCGAGGCAGGGGCCTCACGAGACACACTTGCGCGAGACGTGGCCTCGTAGGCAGTTGCCAGATGATGGTGGCCCAAGGGTCTCGCGGCTCAGACATGTATTTAGGCCTTTATGGGACCTTAGCATGTGCCTTGGATCTTTTACAAGCATGGAATATTGAGCATCCACACTTGCCCCCTAGTCTAGGAGAGGACCTTTAGGTGCTTTGGTCGACTCATCTTTTTAATTCTTATAAATAGGCCCCCATGCCAGGTCCATTAGTTACACTCAATCTTCCTAGCCTAGTGGTATTTAGTCTTTTGCTCCTTTCAAGAGGTAAGGGGTTCAATCCCCCACATCCTCACTTTTGCTATAGTTCCCCTCATTTTTTTTTTATATATATGAGCTAATTTTTGGTCTATTTATTTGGAGGCTAACACATCGTTTTTGTTTATTTTTGCAGACGCGTGCTTTCGACCATTTAGCTCTTTTTGACCGTGACAGCGCTTTTGGCCCTCGACCTCCTTTTGACCACAACAGCGCTCCATTTTACCTACTTGAGGTATCTTTTCTTTTTCCCTCATGTTCATTGGGTCTAAATTAGCATTACTCAGGATGGGGTACTTCGGCCTGAGCTTTCCGTGAATTAGCCCAGTTGCATGCCCCCTTGTTTATACCCTGTAGTGGATCATTTAGGGCATTTTCATCTAGAGGTTTTAAGCCCGTTCCTTTGTGTTTTGTTGCAATCCTCTCATTTATACGTGAACCCCTTTTTTCTTTCCTCACGAGGTCTCATGGCCAGTGACGGTCCATTCGGCATACCTCCGGGGTCGAGTTTGTTGACTTGTCTTCAGACTCAGAGTCCCCTGAGGAAAACCCTTACCAAGACTATGACTACTTAAGGCAGGCCCGTATCCGTCATCTTGAGCACATGGCTGAACTTAGGCATAAAATTTGGGTGGTGGAGAGTGAAATTGACTCGGCGTTGAGAGGAGACGGAGCACCTATCTCCCCTGACCTTAGTGACCATGTAGCGAGCCTTAGGGTGACCCTTTTAGAGTTGCAGAGGGAGTTGGAGTTTATGGAGGGACACCTTCCACCTGAGCCCTCCAGCCCATCCTCGCCTGATGACTGTCATGGGGCCGCTTCTGCTTCTCCTCAGCCCTTAGTTTCGATCTTCCTTAGCTTAGTGCTTCCGCAGCCGGTCCCCCGGTGGAAGACTCTTGCTAGGAAGAGAAAATGGAGGGTCAAGTGTTCTATCTCTTTCTCACCTTTTTCTTTTGGTTTTGCAGATATGCCGAGGGCACAACGACAGGTATCTACCATTGAACCGAATGATGCTCCTTTACTGGCATCCGAACTGGTGTCACATGTGTCAGAAAATAAACTGAGGGAAATTGTGAAGCACTATCGCGTTCCTCCGGAGTACCCGTTATACACTCCTTTGGAGACATGCCGGGCTAACCGCCCTAGCACCGGCTTCGTGGCCCTTAGTGAGCACATCCTAAAGGCAGGTGGTACCATCCCATTACACCCGTTCTTTGTTGGGGTCCGCAATTACTTTGACCTTGCTCCACTTCAGCTGGCACCCAATAGCTGGCTGACTTTGAGCTGCCTTTTCGTTGCGTTTGCGGAACTGGTGGAACGTGCTCCTACGGCGCTAGAGGTGCATTTCCTCTACAATCTCATGCCCTCTCCCAGGTCAAAGGGCTTTTATTATTTACAAAAAGCCACCAGCGAGGTCTCTTTGATAGAGGGCTCAGTGTCCAACCCGGGGTCCTGGAAGCAGGACTTTTTCTTCGTGCAAGGCCCCCTCTCTATTCGCGAGCACTTCTGTGCCACTCCCAGTAAGTACCCTAAGCCACATTTTCTCTCTTCTTCTTTTTTGCAACTTATTGTTTCATGACTTATGTTTGCGTCGACCATGGCGTGGATTATGCAGAGCAATTCGCTGATCCCGCAGTTGTTGGGATGGAAGCGAGAGATGTGAGGAAGTTCCTCAACGCTAACCCCGCTATGAAAAAGGATGTGTAACTATTCACCGTGGAAAATCTGAACCTCCACAAACTGTCCCTAGTCTCAGATCCCATGTTCCTGTGGACCATCTCTGGGTCCAAGAAGATGAAGGCGGTGTCGGCCGAGCCTTGCCTAGACGAAGGTGAGGCTGAGGATGAGCTGGAGGAAGACCCCCTTGAACGCGGGGGACCTCACCAGCTGTCCTCATCTCTTGGGGGATGCCCTCCTTATGCCTCTTATGACCCAGACATAGCCTCCCAATCTCAAGACCAGCATGCCATTCTGGGGTGTTTTGTTTGCCCCGACCCCGAGGACTACGACACTTTCACTCAAGCTCCCCTCGACCCTGGTCCATCAGGGGCTTACTTTGCCAATCTTCTAGCACCCCCCTCTGATCTACTGGGGCGTCACTTTTCCACTTTTCCTGTGCCCCTTCCCGTTTCGGTGAGCGGGTCGTCTGTCCTCACCCAGCCAGGTGCCCCTGGCCTGGATGGGGCGCCCTGGGTGAACTGTATGGCGACCTCTTACAAGCGGTGGTACGTCCAACTTGCCTCGGACCTCCCCGAATCTTACTGGAACGTTCTTGGGAGTTTTGACCTGTCGGACCTTGGGGAAATTCTAAGGCGCACCACTGCTTGGGTGAGTTCATGCATGTTGTGTCGGCTCTATTATATATAGATGTACATACATTTTTTTTTGTTACTTATTATTTCTGTTGTTAACTTTCTTATGCAGGCCTATACTATGGCATTGCGGTTTGCCGACTCGGCTAACAATCTCTCCGCGTCGAGTACTGAGAGGGACCGTCTCACGGCCCGGGTCCAGGAGCTCGAGAAAGAGCTTGAGGAAACCCAGACTAAGGTAAAAAGGGTTCGAACCAAACTTTATGTCTCGTCAAAAAGGAAGCAGAAGGCGGTTGCCAAAGCCACGATGCTGTAGGACAAAGTTACCAGCCTAGAGGGCGAACTCCAGGGGACCAAGGCTATCATGGCTGCGTCGCAAGAGAGAGTCACTTCTTTAGAGGCTGAACTCGAGGCTGTTAGGGCCAAACTCCAGGCTGCAAGGGCCGATGTAGCCGCGTCGTAGGATAGGATTGCTTCCTTAGAGGCGGATAGGATAGCTATCGAGTACAGGTCCATAGACTGCGCCCTTTACGGTGTGTGGAGGCAGGATCCCAACTTTGATTTTTCTTCTTTCGGCAAGCACGCCGTTGCTCGAGCGGCCGTGGCAGGAGGCCCTGAGGTCATCATATCATCATTTCTGTCAGCTATCCCGCTGTGGGCGTATGCTCATCTTGAGCCTTTGTAACATTATTATTATTTTTATTTTGTAAATCTTTCCATGTTACCAAGACTCCTTTTTCAATATATATATACATGTGTGGTTACTTATCTCTTATTCTTCTGTGTTCGAGGTCTTTTTGAGCCTGTATGATGGGGTTTGGTAGGTTCCCCTCTTTCATTTACCAGGCTAGAGGTCCTTTGGAGCCCATGTGAAAGGGTTCAATGGGATCTTTTTTGGTGCCTGTTGATTATTTCTATAAGGATATTTTGACCCCTTGGGTTCTAGCTATCCTTTTATATATTCTTGCGCATGCTTATTATTTTTTGCGAGAAGCGTCCTTCTCGTCATTATTCATAGTACTATTTTTGCAAGGGTCTCTTTTAGGACCCTTTTTGGCTAGACGGCTTGGTGGCCGCTCTAGGCTTATTGGTGGGTGCTCTCTCTAAGGTCTTTCCTCTTGTGGGAGCCTCTGCCTTTATTTGGAAGTGTGTTGTTGTTTCTTTTTGTAAGACCTTTTGGCCTCCTTGATGTTCATAAGGGTAGCTAATCCTTGTGAACCCAAGAGATGCCTTGTAAGGTCCTCTCCCTATTTCATATATATAAGGACTTCGTTTAAGGCCCCGATATAAGGGGTCCTTTTGGGATCCCCTGGTAGAGGGTCCTTTTTAGGATCCCCTGTTAGAGGGCCCTTTTTAGGATCCTCCTGCTAGAGGGTCCTTTTTAGGATCCTCCTAGTGCATAAGGTCCTTTTTAGGATCCTCCTGTTAGAGGGTCCTTTTTAGGATCATGGTTCCTTTTAGGGTCCTCCTGATAGAGGCTCCTTTTAGGATCCTGGTGCAAGGGGTCCTTTTTTGGATCCTCTTGAATGCTGTTTGCTTTATCTTCACGGGCCCCTATTGCCCCGCCAAGTGTCTGGTGAAGTTTACTTCGGCAGGCACTTTGATTGATGCCCACATAAAGTAGAAAAAATAGCGTGCGAAGATGTGACCAGTTTCATTCGTAGAATTCAGGTTACAACGGCATATTTAAAAAAAGGTTACATCTAATTGGGAGGTTACCTAGGTGGCCTCTTTGATTCCTACTCACTAAGCTAACATGACAAGGAACAAACTAAACATAGGTCCTCTTTGTACCAGGTGCCGAAGCCTCACTGGTAGCATTTCTCGAGGTGTTCCGTAACTTGTGGGTCCAACTCGTGTGGGTCACGCCTTCATACATAACCATTGCCATCGGCACCGATGACTTTGTGGCTGTGCGGAGGGACATGTTATAGCATTCCCTCACTTCCTTCTACTCCCCTTTCACGCATGCTACTCCCCCAAGGGTTGAGAACTTCATAGCTAGGTGATATAAAGAAGTTATCGCCTTCAATTCTCTCAGAGAGGGTCTCCCTAATACCGCATTGAAGGCTGAGGCACAATCCACCATGACAAAGTTTTCCATTATGGTGGTTTGCCTGGGTTGTTCCCCCATGGTGATTGCTAATTCAATTGCACCTATGGGCTGTATCGAGTCCCCTGTGAACCCGTAAAGGGAGGAATTGCAGGGTTTCAGATGCCGGACGCTCAGTCCCATCTTCTCCAAAGCGGGGTGATACAGGATGTCCACAGAGCTTCCATTATCCACTAGGACCCGATGTACTCTCATGTTCGCAAGCTGGACAGTTAGCACCAGGGGGTCATTATGAGGGAAATGTACCCCCTGCACGTCTTCTTCAGTGAAAGTTATTGAGTCATTCTCGCCCTTGAAACTCTTCGAGGGGCATTGCTCCAAACTTAAGACACACGGTGGTGGACTTCTTCTGACCTCCTTGGCATATTTTTCTCGTCCCTTCCTTGAATCGCCCCCGAATCCTAGTCCTCCAAAGATGGTCCTGACCTGTCCCTGTACTTCTGGGGCCACCTCTCGCGCCCGCCGCGGGGATGCTCCTTCTTCTGGCCTCTGGTTCTCCTTGTGCACATATCTGCCCAAATGTCCCCTGCGGATGAGCTCCTCAATTTCCACCTTCAAATGGTTGCATTTCGCGGTGGTGTGGCCGTTATCCTTGTGATACTGGCAATACTTGCTGGGGTCTCTTTTAGACCGGTCTTTTTTCATTGGCGGGGGCCTTTTGAAAGGGACCTGGTTTTCGTTCGTAACAAAAATATTCTCTCTCGCATGGGTGAGGTCAGTGTAAAAGGTGTAGGGGCCCTGTAGGCGCTCATCAGAGTGTTGATGCTTCCGGGGTCGATCATCTCTCGTTCCCTCATAAACCCCCTTCTTCTTTGCACAGCTTTGGTTTTCTCAGATTGAAGGTTTCGAGGGCGACGGGCCTTTTTCGGCTTTGAGGTTCTTGTGACCATCCTCCACGCGAATGTATTTTTGTGCCCGCTCATAGAAATCATCCAAGTCTGTGACCTCCCTCTTGAGCATGTTATCCCATAACTTGATTCCTGGGCGTACTCCAGCTGTGATGGCCATTTTAAGCTCTCAGTGTGTCAGGCTCCATACTTTAGCTGCCTCCATATTGAACCTGTGAATATAGCTCTTCAGACTCTCGTTTTCTCCTTGCTTCACATTTGCGAGGCTGGTGCCTGGCATCGTGTAGTCTCGCACGGCGTGGTGCTGCTAGAGGAACTCATCAGAAAGTTGTTGCCAAGATCTGATGGACCCCGATCTAAGTCTTTTGAACCATTTGTACGCAGGTCCCCTTAACGTGACAGTGAAGCAATGGCATCTCGCCCCGCTGCCAATCCCTCTCAGCTTCATCAGGTCGTTAAATGTATCTAGATGGTATTTTGGATCTGTGCTTCCTTCGTAGGGGGTCATATGGGGCTCCTTAAAATTGGCAGGGAGTCGGATGGATTCGATCTCCCTCACGAAGGGGGACTCGTGGTCAAACTCTTCCTCAAAATCTTGGCCTCCAGAGGCGGTGACGATCTTGCTTCGCAGGCTCCTCATTTCTGTGTTCAGGTCCTACCTCATCTTGCTTAAGGAGTCCCTTAAAGCGGACGGGTTAAGTTCCCCCTTTCCTTTGCCCTCTCGAGGCGCCATAGGGGGCGTGGTCCTTTTACCTGCCCTCTTCTTGTTGAGCACCTCCCGTAAATCTGAGGGTGCTCTCTTTGAGGTGACCTCGTCATCGTTGCGAGAGGCAGCATTGGTCTTCGGTTCTGGTTTCTGGGCCTGCTTCGGTGGTTCAGGATGCTCTCGTTGCTTCGTTCGAGGGGTGTTACTAGTGGAGTGTCGAGTCCTCCCATCGTCTACCGGAACGGTGGTCTCTGCCCCCTCTTGACCTTTCTCTTTTCTCTTGGGCAGGGTCGCGCTTGACTTACCTTGCAACAGGCCATTCAGCACCTCTTGCATATTCTCCAGGGTGGTCTCCAACCTTTGGTTCTTATGGTGCAACTCACGTATTTCCTCTTCATAGAACCAAGATTTAGAACTCGAGCTCACGAAATGGACCCGGGGATGCTTATCATGTCTACGCGTCGGGGGGCCCGGGTCCTGCCGGCCGGAGTTCGGTACTTGTGGTGGTTTATGGAGCGGGAACTCGTTGGCATTCCTTGGTGGTGCGGTGGTTGTCCTTGGAGGATTCTCACCGGGCGGGATGGCCGGTGATGAGACCTCCCTATCACCCTCGTGAACCTTAGAGTTCCTTAGGGGCTCCACATCTCTGGGTGGAGGAGGATCCTTCATGGAGGCCTTCAGCTGAACTCCGTTGAGGTGGACTTCCACCTCTCGTGGCTCCCTGAGTCGCTTTGAACGTCTCGACATTTCTTCTTGCTGGGAGTAATGGTAGAACAGTAGCTTGGTACTTAGGTTCCCACAGACGGCGCCAAACTGTTGACGGTGAGAACTCGTCAACTAAGTAAAGTTAGAAAAATTGCAACGCAGAGATTATCAAAAGAAAAGCTCTAGAAATCTAAGTAGAAACTCCAAGAACAATCGCAGAAGAAAAATGGTGAAATCAGTTTGTATTGATTATGGTGCACTGCTACAATAATTTTTCCAACCCCTTTCAATGTTGAAGAAGGGTTCCCTTTATAGGGGGCTCTAATGGTCCCTGATACATTGTGGTCCAGGGGATCAGATTGTACACTAGTACACTATCAGGAGAGTGGTATCAGATGTAGTGGTGTTGGTTCTAGTACATGGTCAGAGTTTGTGGGAACACCTCAGCTTTTGTACTCGATTATGCCTCCACTACTTGCCTTGTACGGGTGTCAGAGATGGGCTGGTGAGGATCACAACAGGTACCTCATTTGTACGACCACTACCTGTTTGGCACGAATATTATGTCCGTACTCTGACTCCTTCTAACTTTGCATGAATCACTATGAGGCTCCCCCACTTCGTTCTTAAGGGTGCGTTAAAGAGGTCCTTAATCCTTCCTCATGTTAGACCCACAGTATGTCTTGTCACCAGCACCTATCTCAAAGAAAAGCCACAACAATCATTTCTTAAAAATAAAATCCATTGAATAATGGAGAATACATGTGTTTTATTCCCAAATTTTTAGATCCTTTATATATGTGTTACACCCAGATTTCGAGACCTGAGGTCGTGACCTCGAAAGCTGGATTCGTCAGGTGTGAGCTCGCGATGGCTAAAATACATGTTCGTGATCCAGATGCCAAACCCTCGAAGCAGGTGGCAACCTCGAAGATAGGTAGCCTCGAAGCCCTTATAAGCACAAAAGACGGAACATCGGAGTATATCCATTGTCGGGTAGCCTCGGATCAAGTGGCCCGAGCTTGGCATGGGTGTGAACCCGAAATAAGGCGGCCTCAGTGGTATTTACCCACTCCGAGCTGGTCTTGGGGAAAGTAATACAGCTCGTAATTTACTTAGAGACCTAGACTGGCATGATGCTGATTGTCGACCTCGAACGGCTTAGTGAGTCACCTGAGGAGACGCAGTCCATGCATTCAAGAGATATTTATTGTGTGTAACTTCCCTACAATAAAGGGATATTAACTAGTCGGTTATACACCCCCTGGTCTTCAGGGGACGTTTCCTTGTATATGGGAGTTACAAACTTTAAAGTAATTAAATTTATTAATTTACGGAATAACTTCCCGAAACGTGTGGGATTGGATTCTGAGATCTCCTCTATAAATAGAGATGTCATGTACCTTTGTAAAGGACCGAAATTTTGTGATCTTGAGAGAATCTCTGGAGAATTTATTCCTGAAGAATTTCCAGAAATTTCCTAAGTCCTAATAAAATTGACTCGTGGACTAGGCAGAGTTAACTGCTGAACCACATAAAAAACTCCCATTGTTCTACTATATTATTCTTCTTTGCCATAGTTATTACTGTTTACGTGCTCTACACTTTAAGTTGACGAAAAACAGCGTCAACAGTTTGGTGCTTTCATTGAAAGCCTTAAGTGGTACAATCCCTGAATAGCTATGGCCGCGAATGATCAAAATATTCCTGAAGAAAACTATCCACGACGCCCTGGGAAGCAGCCAATGGTAAATCCAGAAACTGAAGAGAGAAGCGAGTCCTCTAATTCTTGGGGACCTCCAGCACCTCCGGCCCCAAGGGATGATGAGGACATGTACTATAATCCTGAACGGTACGTCCCCATTGTGGAACTTGAAAACTGACAGTTGAGAAAACAGTTGGCTGAGGACAATAAGTGGAACGAGGAATTGGCTAGGTTAGCCGCGGAGGCCCAGGCGGCTCAGCCCCCACCTCCGCGTGAGAACCAAGCCCCACCTCCGATGGACGTGCATGTTCCTCCTTGCAGGCCTCGTGGGCGACCTCGGAAAAACGCTGCCAGAAGGAGACCGGAGCAACCTCCGCCGCCGGTGGAGCAATCCGCTCCCTCGAGACCCCGAAGAAGTACTCGGGCTAGGGCTCCGGTTAATTCAACTGCGGAGGTACCAGCGGAAACTGGGAATAACCGAGCCCCTGCAGAGGCTCAGACTCAGATTCCTGGTAACACGCAGAATGTTACCGAGCCAACACGGGCAAACTCGGGACCGTCCTGACCCTGAAATGGATGGCAGCCACCGTCACCCATACGATTCCCTCCATCGCCTATAAGATACCCTTCACCACCTCGCAGGAATGCTCAACCAGTTCGAGATGATGAGGAAAGGCATGAAGGAAGGAAACAAGGAAATAAAGAAGCCTTCAGGAAGCGGAGAGGCGCCCAGCCTACAAGAAGTCAAATGTCTCGGTCTCGCACTGCAGAGATGAGGCAGCATGAAAGAGATCCATCTCGGAATAATCATGCAACAAGCCTCGCCAGTGACGTCTCAGGAGACACTAGATCAGTCAGCATGTATGGTCAGGGTCGAAGAAATACCGGAAACCACAGGAACCGTTCCGACCTGCGGGAACATCTGAATCAGAATCGGGGTAGTGGTAATCCATCGAACCCAGACCTGAGAGATCACCTAAATGGGCGCAAAGATCCCCTGCGAAGGCGCGAGCTTGGAATTGTGATCAATGATAGCCAATTTCAGGCAAGACCCCCTGCGGACCCGGTTCAGGAAAGAATTGATCAACTGGAAAGGGCCTTTAGGCTCTTGCAAAATGAACGAGGTTGGAGTCGGGATGAGGATTCTGATGAGGAGCTCGAACCATTCGCTCCCCATATTTCCAACACTCTGTTTCCTCAAGGGTTTCGGATCCCTCATGTCCCGCCTTTTGAGGGGAAGTCCGACCCGTACAGCCATCTGAGTAAATTTAATACCATAATGAGAGCAAGTAATGTGGGTTACGAGCTCAGATGCATGTTATTTCCAGCATCGCTTACAGGACCAGCAAAAAGCTGGTTCGAGAAATATAAAAGACATTCAATCACTTCTTGGGATCAACTATCAAAGGATTTCAAGAAATAGTTCAGAGCCATGATTGGGGTAAGGCCTGAGGCATCAACTCTGACCAACGTTCGGCAACAGCCAGGCGAAATGTTGAAAAGCTACCTTACGAGGTTTAATCTGGAGGTTTCCCGAGCTCGAAATGTGGATGACAGCGGTCATCTAATGGCTGTCCAAGCTGGGGTAATGCCGAGAAGTCCTCTCTGGGACGATATGCAGAGAAAACCTGTGAGGTCCTTAACCGAGTTTAATAAGCGAGCTCAAAGGTTTGTCAATGTAGAGGAGGCAAGGTCAACACTGAATATGACTTCTCAGCCTGTAACTACAATGATAAGCGTAAACTCTTCCTCGACCTCGATGGACCCAGCAGCTTCAAAGCCTCTTGCAGAAAACCCTTCCAAAAGGAAGAAGAATGAAGGAAGTAACCCCGAGGCAGAAGGGGGAAAGGTATTTCTCCATGTACAAAGTGTACACCGAGCTCAACGAGTCTTGGTAGAATATATACCTGGCTAATGAAAACCAGGTCCCTTTCAGGCGTCCAGACCCCATGAGAAATCAGAAGTCCAAGAGGGACTCCAGCAAGTACTGTCGATTTCACAGAGACACTGGGCACACTACTGATGAATGCAGGCAGTTGAAGGACGAGATCGATGGACTGATCTCGAGAGGATATTTCAGACAGTATGTCAAAAACCAGAGTAACAATCAGGCTTTTACTAGCCAGAGGGCAGCTGCGCCACAACCTGCTCAAAATAATAATTCTCGAGCAAGAGAAGAAGATAGGCCACCTCCAATTGATGGAGAAGACGTGATAACCATCTCGGGCGGGCTTCATCTCGCAGGGAAAGGCAAGAGTGCCCAAAAGTGGTATGTGAATGAGCTAAAAACTGGGGACGGGTCTCCCTATGAACCCGAACCTAGAGCTCCAAAATCCCAAAAGATTGAATCTCAGCCGATAACCTTTACTGAGGACGATGCGTCCCATGTTCAGTTTCCCCACAATGACCCACTGGTCATCACTCTCTAGCTCGCGAATAAGAGAGTTCACCGAGTTCTCATAGACAATGGGAGCTCAGTGAACATTCTCTATAAGGCCACCTTAGAAAAGATGGGACTCGCGCTTCGAGACCTAAAAGCATGTGCAACGACCTTGTACGATTTTTCAGGAGAGGGGATTGCCTGTATGGGGTCCATCGAACTCCCGGTAACCTTAGGAGACTACCCAGTCTCAGTAACCAAGATGATGGAGTTTGTAGTAGTGGACCTGCCATCGGCCTACAACGTGCTGCTCGGGAGACCCGCCCTAGTAGGGCTGGGGGCAGTCTCGTCTGTAAGGCATTTGGCCATCAAGTTCCCGACTTCTAGTGGCATCGGGACGCTGAAGGGAGACCAATTAGCCGGAAGGGAATGCTATAGCATTTCCGTAAGAGGAAAGAAGCAAGCGAGCGAACAATCACTCGTCGTTATTGAGACTAAGGACGGGACGGTCTTGGAGATAGATGAAGAGATCGATCCAAGAGTGGAGGAAAAAGCTGATCTCGAACCATTGGAAGAGCTCGAAGAAATCAAGTTCGAAGAGTCAGATCCCTCGAAAACAGTAAAGGTCGGGAAAAATCTACATGAAGAAACTAAATAGCAATTAATTTGCTTTTTGAAGAAAAACCAGGATGTCTTCGCGTGGTCACATTCGGACATGGTAGGAATAAATCCAAATATAGTGAGCCACACGCTAAATATGGATAAAAGCTTCCCACCGAAGCAACAAAAGCGAAGACAACTGGATGACGACAGAAAAAAGGCCCTAAAAGAGGAAGTCGACAGGTTAAAAGCAAACCGATTCATTAGGGATGCTTCTTACCCCGATTGGGTAGCCAATCCGGTACTGGTCCCGAAGCCTAATGGGATGTGGCGAACCTGCATTGACTATTCAGACCTCAACAAGGCCTTTCCTAAGGACTGCTTTCCTTTACCATGGATTGACCAGCTCGTGGATGCCACGGCAGGGCATGGACTGATGTCATTCATGGATTCCTATTCTGGATATAACCAAATTTCCATGCATGCCCCTGACCAGGAACATACGAGCTTCATAATAAATAAAGGGTTATATTGTTATAACGTCATGCCATTCGGGCTCAAAAATGCTGGGGCCACATACCAGCGGCTCGTGAACATGATGTTCTCCGAGCAAATAGGGAACAACATGGAAGTTTATGTTGATGACATGTTAGTCAAGTCTCAACTTAATGATAACCATGTTGATGATCTTGAAGAATGCTTTGCCGTGCTTCGGAAGTATAACATAAAGCTTAACCCTCAGAAATGCTCCTTTGGAGTATCTTCAGGAAAATTCCTGGGTTTCATTGTAAATGCTCGAGGAATAGAAGCTAATCCAGACAAGATCCAGGCCCTGATCGATATGCCCTCACCTCGAAAACACAAAGATGTCCAGAGTTTGACTGGCAGAATGGCGGCACTAAGTAGGTTTACCTCGAAATCTACAGACCGTTGTCTTCCGTTTTTCAACCTGTTGAGGGGAGGCAAAAAATTTGAATGGACAGAGGAGTGCGAGTTGGCTTTTCAGGAACTCAAGAAACACCTTGCAGAACCCCATATACTGTCAAAACCTATTACGGGAGAAGTTCTGTACTTATATCTTGCCACTACCGAGCACGCCATAAGTGCAGTGCTCGTGTGAGAGGAAGAAAAGGTGCAGAGGCCCGTATATTACATCTGTTGACTGTGTTTTTAGCCAACGACGTGAGAACGTCAAAAATGATAAACCTTCAAGAGAATTTAAACGACACAGACAGTTTTATCAAAGAAAGTAAATAACACACAAGATTTTTATAGTGGTTCAGCCGCGATCAGACGGTAATAGCCTAATCCACTTAGAGATTTGATTATTTATCTACACTCATGATCAGATGAACCAGTGTCAACTGAGTTTCTTCAGTGTAAATTCTTAGAATACAAAAAGGGTTCTCTCTCAAGGAAAACACAACTTTCTCTCTCTAGAATCTCAGACCAAATTTCAAATTGCCAAAAAGTCCTTTTCTGATCCCATCAACCCTCTATTTATAGGCTTGGGATCAGAAACTGATATCCCCCTAGTATCGGGATATTCTATTACTCATATTATATTTAAATTACACAAAATATTCAAAATACAACATAATCCTCAATTTGAGCGAAAAATGAGAGATTCCCGCGCGTGCCCATACCGATTCTTGTTGAAGCCGTTTATGGGAGTTTGACGTAGTCTAATCCATTTATTTGATGAATATCTTCTTCTGGTCGAACACATGCATGCTGGACACACACAAGTGCTGGTCGGACATATGCATGCTGGACACATGCATATGGACCATACCCCTTAGACTCTCCTCGGACCAAGATATGACCACACCCTCCTTGGTTCTCCTCGGACCAAGGTCCGAGCCACACTTTCCTTGGCTCTCCTCGGATCAAGGTCCGAGCCACACCTTCCTTGGCTCTCCTCGGATCAAGGTTCGAGCCACACCTTCGTTGGCTCTCCTCGGATCAAGGTCCGAGCCACACCTTCCTTGGCTCTCCTCGGATCAAGGTCCGACCGGACCTCTTGGGGCTTTTCCTCGGACTAGGGTCCGACCCCATCTCTTAGGGCTTCCCTCAGACTAAGGTCCGAGCACATCACTTGGACTCCTCGGACAAAGGTCCGACCGGACCTCCTGGGGCTCCTCGGATCAAGGTCCGATCACATGCTTTCCTTGGACCAAGGTCCGACCGGGCACACCCTAGCCCAAGTACTCTCCTCGGGTGCACTTGTCTTGGTTATGACATCTCTCAAGCAGTCCAAACTCTTCACTGATGTAATGGGCTACAGCTAAGCCAGATCACCCAACTATTCCATGCCACTTGTCAATTCTATTGCCACATCATCATTTTCAAATTTTGGGATAACAACGTCAGTAAAAGGTTGCTGGGGGCAGAATCGAGATATCCCTTGATGGAAAAGCTAGCTTTCAGCTTAATTCACTCGTCTCGGAAACTTTGACCCTATTTTCAAGCGCACCCTATCCATGTACTAACTGATCAACCACTAAGACAAGTCTTGTCTAAGCCAGAAGCTTCAGGTCGACTCCTTAAATGGGCAGTTGAACTCGGGCAATTCGAGATCACCTATCATCCAAGGACGACCATTAGAGCCCAAGCCTTGGCAGACTTCATAGTGGAATGCACTGGTATGACCAACGATGAAGTTATAACCCCAGCCCACGAGCTGTGGAAACTTTATGTTGATGGGTCATCTAATGAAAATGGATCGGGGGCAGGAGTAATTTTGATCACTCTTGCAGGAAGCAGATTTCATTCTGCCTTGAGATTTGACTTCAACGCATCAAATAACGAGGCCAAGTACGAGGCTTTACTGGCGGGACTTTGCATAGCCAAGGAGCTCAATGCTAAAGCATTACATTGCTACAGCGACTCCCAGCTAGTGGTTAACCAAATTTTGGGAGAATACCAGGCTCGTGGTACAAGAATGGCAGCTTACTTAGAAAAGGCAAAATCAGCATTGGAACACTTCGAGTTCTATGTGATAGAACAGGTCCCCCGAGAACAAAACTCGAATGCGGACGCCTTTGCCCGGCTCACTACCTCTACCGAGAATGACGAGCTAAATGTCGTACCAATTGAACATCTCTCCGCACTGAGTATTAGCGAGCCAGAGCAGGAAGACATGTGTATGATCGATTTTGAGCTTACCTGGATGACTTCGATAATTGAATATCTCGAGACCGGCGTCCTTCCGAAAGATCAGAACCAGGCTCGAAAGTTGATGTATCAAATCCCTCATTATACCATTATGGATGGAAGGCTGTATAGAAGAGGATATCCCATGCCATTACTTCGATGTGTGACTCCACCCGAAGCCAAGAAAATCATTGAAGAAATTCACGAAGGGTTCTGTGGAGACCATACTAGGGGGCATAGCCTGTCCAAGAAAATAATACGCCAAGGTTATTTCTGGCCTACCATCAAGTCAGATTCTTTTGATTACATAAAAAAGTGTGATAAGTGCCAACGATTCGCCACAATTCCTCGAGCTCCACCGTTCGAGCTAACTATGATGACCTCCCCATGGCCATTTGCGGTATGGGAAATCGACCTCATAGGCTCTCTTCCGACGGGCAAGGGCAGAGTAAAATACGCGGTAGTCACCGTGGATTACTTCACAAAATGGACAGAAGTTGAACCGTTAGCGACTATAACCTCCAAAATAGTCCTTGACTTTGTGGTGAAGAACATCATATGTTGATATGGGATGTCGAGGAAGATTGTATATGATAACGGAACCCAGTTCGACAGTGATCTGTTTACCAACTTTTGCAAAAAAAATGGAATAATAAAGAGTTTTTCGTCAGTGGCCCATCCCCAGGCAAACGGCCAGGTCGAAGCTGTGAACAAGACTCTAAAAAGCTCGCTGAAGAAAAAGTTGGAAGAAGCAAAAGGAAGATGGCCTAAAGAATTTCCCCAAGTCCTATGGGGATATAGGACTATGGCCTGTACATCGACAGGACATACCCCGTTCTCTCTGGCGTACGGTTGCGAGGCTATGTTGCCAGTTGAGGTCGAAATTCCCACAATTCGAGCCCCGCTTACGATTAAGCCTCGAACCATTCTCAGCTCAAAGAAACTCTTGACCTGATCGAAGAAAGAAGGAACGAAGCTCAGCTAAAAAATGATGCATACCAACATCGAGCTACCCGGTACTTCAACAAAAGAGTTCGAGATCGAAAATTCGGTGTGGGAGATTTAGTGCTGAGGCGTGTATTCTTGGCAACACGGGATCCAGCAGCTAGCATGCTCGAGCCAAATTGGGAAGGACCCTACCAGAAAGAGTCAATCATCCGACCCGGTGTTTACAAGTTGGCGAGATTGGATGGAAGTCCAGTACCGCGAGCATGGAATGGCGAACACCTACGACCTTACTATCAATAGTATAGGAAGGGTGTTGCCTGTAACCATTCTTGTTTATCTGTACTGTTTTTTCTATTTTTGGATTTTGTCAAATAAAGGTTGATTTCGTTTAATATGCTATATTTTTTGCAATCTCTCTTAATTTAATAACCTATGGTCACACTCATAGGATATTAAGGGGGCATTAGTGGTATATATACCATCAGCTTGAAAAATAAAATAACATATACGAAATACATACAAGTGTTTGGATATAACCAGATACGCGAGCTAAGATAGTTTGGATGTAACCAAGCTATCAAGCACAAAAAAAATAGTTTGGATATAACCAAGCTATCAAACACAAAAAAAAAAAACGTACAAGTGTTTGGACGTAACCAAATACGCGAGCTAAGACAGTTTGGATATAACCAAGCTAGCAAAAAGATAAAATGTTTGGATGTAACCAAATATGCAAACTAGATTAAAATGTAAGTGTATGGATTACAAACCTAACACGACCTTAATAGGTTTGGAACAAACCAGCTAAAACTAAGCGGAAGTAAGTTGGAGCATAACCCACTTCGTGTTAAGTCGAGATCGAGGCTGGAATATCTTGCAAGACAATAGTTTCGACCTTATAACTTCGGAAAGCTAACCAAGGACGAGGAAAAGTAACTAAAAAGTAAGATATAACTAAACCATTTGCATTACACACCATACAAGTACTTTTGGGTGCATGGTTAAAGTAATATTCGACCTTGACAAATAACGCGATCGGAAGCGGATAATTCGAGAAAACTGTGCATGAATGCATTGAACCTCGAGCTTAAATCCAAACTATGTTTGTGTGATTAAACAGGCATATATAACTCTTTAATATAAAATGTGCAAAATATTTCAACCCGAAAAATTGTACCAGCCCCATGGGCATAAAAATAAAAGAAAACAATTACAAAAGTAAAGGGACGCAACCCCGAGGTATCATCTAAAGAGAAGGAGCAATCTCCTTGGCCTTCTCAGCATTCTCCTTGGCCTTCTCAGCATCAGCGACCTCCCCAGCTCCCTCTGCCCCATCATGAGCAACCTCCTCATCCTCTAGTCGAGCCTGCCATTTGGCTACGAGTTTCGTCTCAAGATGGCCCAAGAAGCTGGTATCGAGGTCGATATTGTTGGCCCATATTCTGTACATGGCCAGGTCGACTGCCCGATCCTTTTTCTCCTTAAACTCTTCAAGAACACAAGCCTTTTCGCCGTCAATGATCTCAAAAGTGGCGGCCTTATCTTCTTCGAGCTTGGCATTGACCCCCTTGAGCCGAGTATTTTCCTTCTCAAGCTCTGCGAGCCTGGCGTTCTGCTTCTCAAGCTCGAATATCTTGCCCTTAAGCTCCTCGGCTCCAGCCTCAACCTTTGCCTTTGTTTCCCTGAGCTCATCACTCAGTTTGAGCTGAAGATCCTTCGCCTCCTGAGCATAGGACTTGCTCGAGTGGATCTCATTATTCAATTTATAGTTTAGCTGAGCAGAAACAGCAAGAGCCTGGCATACAAAGAAATCAACATTAGCATATGGACAGTCTATAAATACAGCTAGTAGCGAGAAAAGAAAAGTTACAGCGACAGTAAGCTCGACACTCTTCTCATAAAGTGTGTTGCAGTCTCGGGCGTTGTTCAAAAACTGCCAGTGAGGAGCGTCAAAGCTGCTAAAGCTCTGATCCTCTCGAGACAGAATGTCCGAGCCCAGCGTAGCCCCATGGGGCCCGGCAGCATTGTCAACTACATACTCATCAACGTGAGTAGAAACTGAAAATTTGCGGGTTAGGGAAGCCGAGGGTTTTTTCGAAGGTGGGTCGAGCGTTGAGTGAACCAGGATGGGAGATTGGGGCTCGACCATAGTGGATGTCCCGACCTATGGAGTCGGCTCCACAGCGGAGCTCGTGGCAGGCGGAGCTGGTGGAGGAGGTGTCTTTTCAGTCCTCTTAAGGACCTTGGCGGGTCGGTCAATCTTTCGCGACCCCCTGGGATGCTTACTCCTCTTGGCTCCGCCACTCTCAAGGATGTTGTCAAGATCGGAGTCCATCTCGCCTACACAGTTACACCACAATATGAGTTATCAAAAAAATAAAGTAACTCAGCATCATGCAAACATACATGGGACAAAAAGCCAAGTGGAGAGAAACGTAATTGGAACTCTCCCCCGAGCTTGAGCTCGGCGACCACGAAATTCCCCCATCTTCAGAAGAGGCGGGGGGAGTATCTTCCCTATAGGTGGACGTCAACCTCGAAAAGTCCCTATAGTCTTTGGTCCCATATTGGACAGCTATTCCGTTCAATACCTCGTTTAGGCTATACATGATGTCGTATTTCCCGAGCCAGCTATCGAACCTATGAACCCGTTCATCTACCCAAGACCATACATAAAAATGGTTCCTATCATCCTCAAACAATACTAACCTATCGGGTTTATGCTTTAATAGGGAGGGGGACCACATATTCGAGCTTAGGATGATTGTACCTTGCTCATCCGAGCCTGAGCTTGAGGCCTCGTCGTTGGCCTCGTTCCCTGATTGTGGACTCCTTTGATGAATTGGAGGCAGAAGCCTCGCCTCTCTCCTTGGGGGGAGGTTGCCCATTGGCAAAGGCACGAGCTCCCAACGGTCGTATTTTTTATTGGACCAATCCAATGTGGACTGATCCTCTCCCAAGAGCCCACAAGCTCGAAGCTTGTCTTCGTGCAAGAGATAGGAAAGGGATCTCTTGCCATAAGGAAGTTAGAGCATAGTCTCTCTGCGCTCCTTCATCTCGTCAGAGGGGGTGGGGCGATGATAGTTGGCTGGAAAGTTAAGCACATTTTAGCTAAGCTCGATCCAAAGGATGAGGCCAATCTCAGAGCGTGTTTTCCACCGAAAGGAAAGAAGGTGGACATGTTGTGGGAAATCCCGAAATATCAGGGAAAAAAGGTGGCGGTTGTTAAAAAGGTGATATTTTTGGGAATCGTGCATTCTTTAAAAAATAGAAAATCCCTGATTTTTTACCCAATGTCTTGGTGTGCAAGATGTAACGACCCGGGTTTTCAAGACTCGATAATGCGGAAATATAAATGTTTTCATTTAACAAAATGTCTCAAAAACCCATAGAAAGAAAAACTTTTTAAAAAGTCGTATGGCCATACTTAACATTTAGTTACAAACATGTTTTACAAAGATTAGAGTGAGCCTAGTTTAGGAAAATTACACAACATTTCCAAATATAAAAAGGCTTCCCAAAAGGTCGGTCCACATGTACATTTGCAAGGAAGACTCCAGCGCTCACTGCTCTGCCCTGCCCTTGCCCTTACCTACAACATGAAACAACTAGGTAAGCGAAAACGCTTAGTAAGATCAACTTTCAAACAAAGCAGATAGAGAAATAGGGATCCGGACCCTACACAATCAATTTCAAGAATGCTAAAGCATCCTGGCAAACTTATGGTCATGCCTGATAACCAAGGATAAATTAATTCCTATCTAGATAAAAAAAATCCTGCACTCAGAAAATCCCAGAACAAGCAGATATATTATATCACAACTATATCTTACCAACAATTATATCCCTGCACTCAGAAAATCCCAGAGCAAGCAGATATATTATATCACAACTATATCTTATCAACAAATATATCCCTGCACTCAGAAAATCCCAGAGCAAGCAGATATATTATATCACAACATAATTCGAGACCAACGCTCGACAATTTCCAAGAATTCATGCGTAACGCGCCCTCCAACATAATTGCTAATCTGTAAAAGAGAACCGAGTCCCCACACTAAGATCTAGCCAATAAATATTCTCATCAAGGGTAACTATCGTGTTACCTAGGGCATCGCTACTTATTCAAGAGTGTAATCCAATTTACACGGTTTTACGGAGACTTCTATGTTAATCAGTGGTGCTGGTGAGCAGTTGCCCCTAGGGTGTTCAGCCTCACTCAATCTTGGCAACCCCTAGTGTCTCTAGGCACTCTCACTGAATGGCCAATATTCACGGCTGCTATCCGGGAATAACTTATCAGAGCACTTGCTCGGATTCTAATCGTCCAATGATTAAGTAAGCATGAGGGCCCCTAGGTCCCATTTATCTTGGCGCCCCTAGGTTTAACCAGCTTATCCTCATCTCATGGCCACTCGTCTCGGTAATGAACCGGACATAAATAAAATCAAGCAGTGTGACGGGGATCAACCGTCTAGGATATGACGGACTTCTACCGTTCATATTTTCTAAATCAGCACTCACTAGACTAACGTCTCTAAGCAACTTTCTATGACAGCCTATGTATATGCATGTATCTCTATACTAACATACAAGACAATAATCATTTCATGTTGCGGCCATACAATATAAGTTGACTTACTTGGAGTCCTTAGCGCTCAGCAAGTTTTCACCCTCCAACGTTCAGTCCAGTTACGCTTAGCCAATACTGTAGTTATCCATACAGTATACTCGGATTAATTATGGCACTCATAATTCATTATTATTATTTTGGGCAGTTTGGTCATTTTAATAAAAGTCATTTGTAAGGATTTACAATCCTTATTTGGTTTTAAACCCATTAAGGAAAGTTATACAAAATATTCGAGACTAAACCCTAAGTCTCGGGGAGACCTATCCTAAGGTCTCGATACCTAGGCTCGGGTATCACAATGGTATTTCCCCACAACCCGCTAAAAAGCTTACTCTTTCAAGGTATCGCTATTAACCCGCACTTTCGACTAGTCGGTTAAAATATGTAAGATTTTAGCCGGTATTATATCCAGAAAATACAAATAAATTCCTTAATTATTTTTAAAGAAAATAAACTCTTTAAATTTTCCTTTTATTTTTCTTAAGGTTTTAATATCTAAAAACCGTTTTAAGAAAATTGCCTAATTTGTCTTAATTAGGAAAACCGTTATAAATTTCTCATCTTGACTAATTAATTTTCCAAATGCAATTAATCAATTTTTACTTACTAGAAAAATAATTCATTTAATTATTTTCTCAAAATATAGGGTTTTAAACCATCTTTTAATTTATTAACTATTAATAAATTAAATCTCTTATTTTTAGAAAGAATAAAAACTCTTTAATAAAAATAATTCATTTAAACTCAAATGGTTAATTTTAGTGAAAATATGATTTCAAGACTTACCATTTTATATCTTGAAATAAACAAAATTTTACTTTTTACCTTATGTTCCAAAATCTCATTTTTACACTAAGTGTGAAAAACCTATTTTTCACATTTTTAACTACATACTTCGTTAGTTCATAACTTGAAATTTACTAACCCAATTGTTACCAAAATTTCCCAATTCCATTTTTGTTATGCCATTTAGGCCTTTGTAAAATCTTAGGTCAAAATGAGCATTTTTTATTGGTGAAATCATTTTCCAACAATGAGGTAAAAATGACCTTATTTTCAAGTCTTTATTTTTTCCAAACTTTGACAGTTAATAACTTTCAAACCGTTCAATATTTTCTTACAAAATTTTACAGTGGAATAATAGGTTATGCCAGTAATATGTCCACAAAATTTTAGAAAAAACTCGGTTCATTTGCCCTATACAGTGGCTGTCCAAACTTGGTTCCGAAAATAAGAATACGAAAAAAACAGTTTTTTACCTAAACTTTGAAATAGCATAACTTACTCATTTCTAAACATTTTTTAGTGTTTCAAATGCTCAATTTTATGTACTCAATCTCAAAAACATCACAGTACAATTTAATTTTACAAAAACAATATAAAGTGGCTGCTTGACCCCTTGGAAGTCACAGCTTAAAACATGTTTTGTTTTAGGGTATCCTACAAAACCCTTGGGGGTTTTGGTTCCCATTTTCAAAAATCAATACACATGCATCATAAAAATTATTAAACAACTACCATAACCTTATTACATAACCAACAAGAAACTTTAAGCATTAGATATACAAAATAATGATTAAAACTAAAAACCCTACAACAAAATCATCAAAAGTAAAATTTTTACCTCTTTGGTGTTCTTGCTTAAGGTTTGGACCTTCCTATTAGCTTTGGCTCCTCCAAAACCTTTCAAAAACCCTAACCAACTTCCCCCAACAACATAGTTAATTAGCTATTTGAAACTCTAAGCTTAAAACTTTACAAAAGCCTAGATTAGTGAAGGTTTACCTTAGGGAAAATACTTCCTAGACCAAGACTTAGCCTCCAAGTTTCTTTGGTGTTCTTGGGGTTGAAAATGGAGAGAACACTTGAGAGAGTCTTCAAAAATCAGATGAGAGTGAATGAGGGAGGGAGAGTGGTCGGATTTGGGGGTTAGAATGGCTCACACAACTCTTCAAAATATCACAAAACACTTGAGTGCTTTTTTACCCACTTGCCCACTTGACTTCTTACACCTTTTTCACTCTCATTAAGTTTTAATCACCAAACTTACTATTAATTAATTAAATTAAATGTCTCTCATATTTAATTTAATTAACCACAAAATAAAATTTAACCTAAGGTCCATTCATGGAATAAAATTCCCTATTTCGGCAAAATTAGGCATTTACCACAAAATGCCTTAAAATTTCCATTTTCTTTTAGGTTTATTATTTTTTACCAAACTTTAACTTTTATGAATGTATTTTATGCCCAAAATATAATTTCCATGATTTTTCGTTTTATTTTCCGAGATTTTTACCCGATCAGGGTTTTTGTGTCGGTCCAGGACCGAAAGTCTTATCTTGACTTTTAAAATCACAAAATTCATATTTTGGCTAGTAATAACTCATGGAATACTTACAAACAAAATATAATATTATTTAAAATAATATTCTTAACCCGGGGGAAAAAATCCCGACCCGAGTCGTTTAAAGGTACCCGAAAATGCAGGACGTTACAATACCTACAATTTATAAAGGTTTCGTCCTCGAAACTTAAAACAAATGAGGATACAGCTCCCTCATCTTGTCTTCTATTTCCCAGGTTGCCTCTTCAATGCCATGGTTACACCACTGCACCTTTACCAATGGCACCGTCTTGTTCCTCAACACTTTTTCCTTTCGGTCTAGTATCATAACCGGTTTTTCCTCATAGACGAGTTGAGGATCCACGCTCAGCTGCTCATAGCTGATTACATGCGAGGGATCACGCATGTATTTTCTCAATAAGGACACATGAAACACATCATGCACCTTAGATAGGGCGGGCGGAAGAGCTAAACGATAAGCTACTTCCCCGACCCTCTCTATGATTTCGAAAGGTCCAACGAACCTTGGGCTAAGCTTTCCTTTCTTTCCAAATTGCATAGCCCCTCGTAGCGGAGCTACCTTCAGTAGCACATTATCGCCAACCTCAAACACCAGGGGTCTCCTGCGTCTATCAGCTTATTTGCGTTGTCGATCAACCGAAGTTTGCAAGCGTTGCCTTATCCGTCGGATGTCCTCTGTAATCTGATCAACCTCATCCGATCCGAGAAACTTTCTTTCATCGGTCTCGTGCCAATGAATCGGTGATCGACCTTTCCTTCCATACAACCTCTCATACGGAGCCATCTTGATGGAATCATGATAGCTATTATTGTAAGCGAACTCTATTAGTGGAAGCTTCTCATTCCATGACCCTTGAAAGTTGAGCACGCAGGCTCTTAGCATATCTTCTAGGGTCTGAATTGTTCGTTCGCTTTGACCGTCTGTTTGCGGGTGGAAAGAAGTGCTAAACTTCAGTTTAGTACCCAACCTCGTTTGGATTCTATTCCAGAATGTCGAGGTAAAACGTCCGTCGCGATCTGAAACGATGGAGTTGGGTACACCATGCAGTCTCATTATTTCTGCAATGTAAATATCTGCTAACTTATGTGCGCCATAAGTTACCTTGATCGGCAAGAAATGAGCGGACTTAGTCAGCCTATCCACGATAACCCAAATGGCATCGTGCCCCTTGGGAGTGGTTGGTAGACCTGTGACAAAGTCCATAGTGACCATCTCCCACTTCCATTCCGGAATTTCTAAGGGTTGTAACAATCCGGCTGGTCGTTGATGCTCGGCCTTTGTCTGCTGACAAGTCAAGCAGTGTGCCACATATTCTGCCGTCTCCTTTTTCATCCCAGGCCACCAAAAGTACTTCTTCAAGTCTTGGTACATTTTTGTGGTACCCGGATGCATGGCATAAGGAGCATTATGTCCTTCGAAAAAGATCTGCTTCTTGATCGTCATCCTCAGGAACACATATTCTTCCCTTGAACCCCAATACTCCATCCTCGGAGATATGGAATCCTGGTCGCCCCTCGTTCCTCACTTCGTGCATCAATCCTTGAACCCAAGGATCGACTAACTGCCCGCCTCTTATAGCTTCCATAATGGTAGGCTCGATAGAAAGGTTAGCCAATTGACCTACTACTATCTCTAAATCCAAGGTAGCAAGGTGGACTTGTAACTGCGGTGAAATTTCCTTCACTGTCATCACATAAACACCTGGTTGTAGACTCAATGCATCTGCCACCTTGTTTGCTTTTCCCGGGTGGTACAGAATGTCGCAGTCATAGTCGTTAAATAGTTCCAACCATCGACGCTGTCTCATATTCAATTCCTTCTGAGTGAAGAAATACTTCAGGCTTTTGTGATCAGTGTAGATGTCGCAGTGTATCCCGTATAGGTAGTGCCTCCATATTTTTAGAGCAAAAACCACTGATGCAAGCTCCAGGTCATGAGTGGGATAGTTCTTCTCGTAATTCTTTAGCTGTCGAGAAGCATAAGAAATTACTTTTCCGTGCTGCATCATCACTGCTCCCAACCCTCGGCCTGAGGCGTCGCTATAAATAGTATATCCCTCTGTGCCATTGGGGATTGTCAGCACTGGGGCAGTCGTCAATCTTGTTTTCAGCTCCTGAAAACTCTCCTCACACTTGTCAGTCCATTCATATTTGACGTTTTTGCAGGTAAGGGAAGTCATTGGTGTGGCTATTTTGGAAAATCCTTCCAAAAATCGTCGGTAGTATCCCGCTAACCCAAGAAAACTTCTAACCTCATGCGCATTTTTCGGAGGTTTCCACTGCTTAACAGCTTCTATCTTGGGGGGATCTACTGAAATTCCATTTCCCGACACTATGTGCCCCAGAAAACTTACTCTCTCTAGCCAGAATTCACACTTCGAAACTTAGCGTAAAGCTTTTCGTCTCGCAGACACTGGAGGACCAGTTCCAGATGTGTTGCATGATCTTCCTGGCTTTTTGAGTATATCAGAATATCGTCAATGAACACGACGACAAACTTATCCACATACTCACGAAATACTCGGTTCATGAGATCCATGAATGCAGCAGGCGCATTGGTTAGTCCAAAGGACATCACTAAGAACTTGTAGTGATCGTAACGCGTTCTAAAGGCCGTCTTTGGTATATCTGTCTCCTTAACCTTGAGCTGATGATAGCCTGATCGCAGGTCTATTTTGGAAAATACTGACGCTCCTTGTAGTTGATCGAAAAGATCGTCGATCCTCGGTAATGGATATCGGTTCTTGATCGTCACTTTGTTCAACTCCCGATAGTCAATGCACATTCTCATCGTACCGTCTTTCTTCTTAACGAATAAGATCGGGGCTCCCCATGGAGAATGGCTTGGCCTTATGAACATCTTGTCCAATAACTCTTGCAGTTGTGACTGCAACTCCTTGAGTTCAGCTGGTGCCATTCTGTAAGGAGTCTTTGAGATCGGCGCAGTTCCCGGAATCAACTCTATCTCAAACACAATCTCTCGGTCTGGTGGAATCCCTGGGAGATCTTCAGGAAATACATCAGAAAACTTGCACACAACCGGTACATCCGATGGTTGTTGACTCGTTTCTTTATCCTTATCCACTATGTTTGCCAGAAAACCGATGCACCCGTCACTCAACATTTTTCTCGCCTTTATCGCAGAAATCATGGGACATTTCTTTTCTCTTGACGTACCCTTGAACTCGAATGGTTCTTCTCCTGCTGGGGTGAAGACCACTTTTCTGCGCTTGCAATTGATAACTGCTCCATATTTGGTTAACCAATCCATCCCAAATATGACATCATATTCATGTAGGTCCAAGACTAATAGATCCACCATTAGCTCACGATTTTCAACCCAAATTGGTACGGCTCTAACCCATGTTCGCACCAGAATATCCTTACCCGAAGGCAAGGATACCCCACCAATAACAGGCATAGGCTCAGGACTTCTATTTAATTTTTCCACAAAGGATGCAGATACAAAAGAATGTGATGCACCAGTATCCATTAATGCATATGCTGAGGTTTGGGCGATAGAAATCTGACCTGACACCATATCAGATGGGCCATCTCCATTGTCGCTTTGTGTAAGCGCATAAACTCGAGGCGGAGCTCCAATTTGTTTATGTTGGTCATTTCCATTGCCCTTGGCTGGCATTTGACAATCCTTAGCAAAGTGCCTTGGCTTTCCACAGTTAAAACAGACCCTGCACTTGCCCCGATGGCAGCGGTTACACTTGTGGCATAGTGGCCATTGTTCAAACTCATGTCTCGGTTGTTTGTTGTGACTAGCCATTGCTTGATTGGGAGGTCCCCCTTTTCTTTTGTTATTTCCCCCAAAAATCGATCTTGTGCCTCTTGGATTGTTTGTTCGCTCCGAGTTCTGGCCGAACGTCGGGTTGAACCTTCCCCTTGGGCCATTCTGATTGGCCTGAAACTGTCTGGGGTTGTTGGGAGTGTACCTCCTGTCTTCGTTCTTCTGTGGATCTGGCTTGTCTGACACGGCCCAAGACTCTTGGCGAAGAGCCCGTTCCACAGCTTCAGCATACATCTCTGGGCCAGTTCTACCAGTGTCTACACACCTAGCAATATCTCTGCGTAGGCCCTTCATAAAACTCCAGGTCTTATTCTCTTCAGTGCTCACCTGGTTCTTCGCAAACCTAGACAGCTGGTCAAATTTTCGAACGTAGTCCTGCACGCTCGATGTTCCCTGCTTTAGATTAGTGAACTCATTTACTTTGTGCTCAATCACCGCCTTACTAAAGTACTTGCCATTGAACAAGGTCAAGAACTCTAGCCATTCCATCTCGGCAACGTTATGCCCTTTCTTGGCTGCATCCCACCAGATGCGGGCATCTTTTCTCAGCATATAGGTCGCGCAGACTACCTTCTCTCTCTCAGTAGTTCCAATGAAGTCGAAGATTCTTTCCAAGATACTAATCCATTCCTCTGCCATTGAAGGGTCACTGCTCCCCTCGAATATAGGTGGATTTTGGTTGCCGAACCTTTCTGATATAGGTTTTGCTCGGGCAGCTCTTGGCGCTTCTACTGGCTGTACAGGTTGCTCAATGATAACCTGCGGGCCAAGGTTTTGTTCTTCATTGGTTGCAGGTGGTACTTCGTAGTTCTGAGAATTGTTGGGTGGTATAGGTAGTCGTCCCAAAAAGGGTGTTAAATCTTTCAGCTTGGAGGGCATCAGCGTCCTCCTGTCTCTTTTGCCCTCTTTCTATTTGAGCTCCCTGCGTCTCCACTAGCCTTTGCAGATGGTTCATCTGCTCGGCTATCTCGCGAACTCTATCAGCTTGGTTTGGAGCTCTAGTGGCAGGCGCATTCTGAGCTCTATCAGCAGGTGTGGCCTGGCCTCGGCCAGCAACACCCCTTCCTCTTTGAGCTCTTGTCCTTACCAATTTTTTGATTTCAATCAAAAGCTCTTAAGCGCATAAGGACGAGAAGTTAATATTGACACAGATAGTTAATCAACCTAATTAAGCACACCAAACATATCAAGCACAACAAGCAATCAACATTTTTTAACAAAAGTTAGCAACTTCATTTCATAACCTATACCATATACAACAACGTTTGAAGTTTGGGTTGGCAAGTCTAAGGGATTTACAAAATTAGCCCTAAAAAAAACGGACTTATAACCCTTCTAGACCAGTTACTAATTTCCTTAATCATATTCAAGGTAGGTATATATTTCAAAACTAGGTGGGTTTCTAACACCTATACAGCTCCTAACACCTATTGGGTGTCGTTTTCCGCTGCCATATTAGAACCATCCTCGGGATCTTCCTCGGAATCTTCTACGGGATCTTCCTCATCTTGGTCCATCGGCTCCTCATAAGAAATTTCCCCGTAGCCGAGTTCTTCATTAGCCACTTCCTCCACTGGCAGGTTCTCAGCTACAACTACACCAAAGTCCTACAACCTAGTAGGTTTGCAAGGTCTTTACAAAAAGTATCAACAAGACCCTCACAGCATAACCTAATCTAAGATGTCCATCAACATATCTAGCTCTATGTCGGTATCCTCGTCAGACTGCTCGAGATCCTCATCTGGCTCTACTGAAGACTTCCGTCATGTACTGCGTACATTGCCAAATGGCACGCCAATGTCGTCATTCGTACTCGAAGTGGCAAGGAATTCTCATCGTTAAAGAGTCTATAGAAAATCGATTCTAGGCAAAGGGATCATGGGTAGTTTTCCTATCACAAGGTCACCTATCTCAGGTATATCAACCATAACCTACAATTTATAGAATTCAGGTGAATAAAAAGAAAACAACACACTAAAGGAAGAAACAATACTTACAGTGAGTGCCGGTCTATCTTTGCGAAATGTACATGTGGGTTGTCTACAGAACTGGCTCAACTCGAGCTCTGATACCAACTGTAACGACCCGGGTTTTCAAGACTCGATAATGCGGAAATATAAATGTTTTCATTTAACAAAATGTCTCAAAAACCCATAGAAAAAAAAACTTTTTAAAAAGTCGTATGGCCATACTTAACATTTAGTTACAAACATGTTTTACAAAGATTAGAGTGAGCCTAGTTTAGGAAAATTACACAACATTTCCAAAAATAAAAAGGCTTCCCAAAAGGTCGGTCCACATGTACATTTGCAAGGAAGACTCCAGCGCTCACTGCTCTGCCCTGCCCTTGCCCTTACCTACAACATGAAACAACTAGGTAAGCGAAAACGCTTAGTAAGATCAACTTTCAAACAAAGCAGATAGAGAAATAGGGATCCGGACCCTACACAATCAATTTCAAGAATGCTAAAGCATCCTGGCAAACTTATGGTCATGCCTGATAACCAAGGATAAATTAATTCCTATCTAGATAAAAAAAATCCTGCACTCAGAAAATCCCAGAACAAGCAGATATATTATATCACAACTATATCTTACCAACAATTATATCCCTGCACTCAGAAAATCCCAGAGCAAGCAGATATATTATATCACAACTATATCTTATCAACAAATATATCCCTGCACTCAGAAAATCCCAGAGCAAGCAGATATATTATATCACAACATAATTCGAGACCAACGCTCGACAATTTCCAAGAATTCATGCGTAACGCGCCCTCCAACATAATTGCTAATCTGTAAAAGAGAACCGAGTCCCCACACTAAGATCTAGCCAATAAATATTCTCATCAAGGGTAACTATCGTGTTACCTAGGGCATCGCTACTTATTCAAGAGTGTAATCCAATTTACACGGTTTTACGGAGACTTCTATGTTAATCAGTGGTGCTAGTGAGCAGTTGCCCCTAGGGTGTTCAGCCTCACTCAATCTTGGCAACCCCTAGTGTCTCTAGGCACTCTCACTGAATGGCCAATATTCACGGCTGCTATCCGGGAATAACTTATCAGAGCACTTGCTCGGATTCTAACCGTCCAATGATTAAGTAAGCATGAGGGCCCCTAGGTCCCATTTATCTTGGCGCCCCTAGGTTTAACCAGCTTATCCTCATCTCATGGCCACTCGTCTCGGTAATGAACCGGACATAAATAAAATCAAGCAGTGTGACGGGGATCAACCGTCTAGGATATGACGGACTTCTACCGTTCATATTTTCTAAATCAGCACTCACTAGACTAACGTCTCTAAGCAACTTTCTATGACAGCCTATGTATATGCATGTATCTCTATACTAACATACAAGACAATAATCATTTCATGTTGCGGCCATACAATATAAGTTGACTTACTTGGAGTCCTTAGCGCTCAGCAAGTTTTCACCCTCCAACGTTCAGTCCAGTTACGCTTAGCCAATACTGTAGTTATCCATACAGTATACTCGGATTAATTATGGCACTCATAATTCATTATTATTATTTTGGGCAGTTTGGTCATTTTAATAAAAGTCATTTGTAAGGATTTACAATCCTTATTTGGTTTTAAACCCATTAAGGAAAGTTATACAAAATATTCGAGACTAAACCCTAAGTCTCGGGGAGACCTATCCTAAGGTCTCGATACCTAGGCTCGGGTATCACAATGGTATTTCCCCACAACCCGCTAAAAAGCTTACTCTTTCAAGGTATCGCTATTAACCCGCACTTTCGACTAGTCGGTTAAAATATGTAAGATTTTAGCCGGTATTATATCCAGAAAATACAAATAAATTCCTTAAGTATTTTTAAAGAAAATAAACTCTTTAAATTTTCCTTTTATTTTTCTTAAGGTTTTAATATCTAAAAACCGTTTTAAGAAAATTGCCTAATTTGTCTTAATTAGGAAAACCGTTATAAATTTCTCATCTTGACTAATTAATTTTCCAAATGCAATTAATCAATTTTTACTTACTAGAAAAATAATTCATTTAATTATTTTCTCAAAATATAGGGTTTTAAACCATCTTTTAATTTATTAACTATTAATAAATTAAATCTCTTATTTTTAGAAAGAATAAAAACTCTTTAATAAAAATAATTCATTTAAACTCAAATGGTTAATTTTAGTGAAAATATGATTTCAAGACTTACCATTTTATATCTTGAAATAAACAAAATTTTACTTTTTACCTTATGTTCCAAAATCTCATTTTTACACTAAGTGTGAAAAACCTATTTTTCACATTTTTAACTACATACTTCGTTAGTTCATAACTTGAAATTTACTAACCCAATTGTTACCAAAATTTCCCAATTCCATTTTTGTTATGCCATTTAGGCCTTTGTAAAATCTTAGGTCAAAATGAGCATTTTTTATTGGTGAAATCATTTTCCAACAATGAGGTAAAAATGACCTTATTTTCAAGTCTTTATTTTTTCCAAATTTTGACAGTTAATAACTTTCAAACCGTTCAATATTTTCTTACAAAATTTTACAGTGGAATAATAGGTTATGCCAGTAATATGTCCACAAAATTTTAGAAAAAACTCGGTTCATTTGCCCTATACAGTGGCTGTCCAAACTTGGTTCCGAAAATAAGAATACGAAAAAAACAGTTTTTTACCTAAACTTTGAAATAGCATAACTTACTCATTTCTAAACATTTTTTAGTGTTTCAAATGCTCAATTTTATGTACTCAATCTCAAAAACATCACAGTACAATTTAATTTTACAAAAACAATATAAAGTGGCTGCTTGACCCCTTGGAAGTCACAGCTTAAAACATGTTTTGTTTTAGGGTATCCTACAAAACCCTTGGGGGTTTTGGTTCCCATTTTCAAAAATCAATACACATGCATCATAAAAATTATTAAACAACTACCATAACCTTATTACATAACCAACAAGAAACTTTAAGCATTAGATATACAAAATAATGATTAAAACTAAAAACCCTACAACAAAATCATCAAAAGTAAATTTTTTACCTCTTTGGTGTTCTTGCTTAAGGTTTGGACCTTCCTATTAGCTTTGGCTCCTCCAAAACCTTTCAAAAACCCTAACCAACTTCCCCCAACAACATAGTTAATTAGCTATTTGAAACTCTAAGCTTAAAACTTTACAAAAGCCTAGATTAGTGAAGGTTTACCTTAGGGAAAATACTTCCTAGACCAAGACTTAGCCTCCAAGTTTCTTTGGTGTTCTTGGGGTTGAAAATGGAGAGAACACTTGAGAGAGTCTTCAAAAATCAGATGAGAGTGAATGAGGGAGGGAGAGTGGTCGGATTTGGGGGTTAGAATGGCTCACACAACTCTTCAAAATATCACAAAACACTTGAGTGCTTTTTTACCCACTTGCCCACTTGACTTCTTACACCTTTTTCACTCTCATTAAGTTTTAATCACCAAACTTACTATTAATTAATTAAATTAAATGTCTCTCATATTTAATTTAATTAACCACAAAATAAAATTTAACCTAAGGTCCATTCATGGAATAAAATTCCCTATTTCGGCAAAATTAGGCATTTACCACAAAATGCCTTAAAATTTCCATTTTCTTTTAGGTTTATTATTTTTTACCAAACTTTAACTTTTATGAATGTATTTTATGCCCAAAATATAATTTCCATGATTTTTCGTTTTATTTTCCGAGATTTTTACCCGATCAGGGTTTTTGTGTCGGTCCAGGACCGAAAGTCTTATCTTGACTTTTAAAATCACAAAATTCATATTTTGGCTAGTAATAACTCATGGAATACTTACAAACAAAATATAATATTATTTAAAATAATATTCTTAACCCGGGGGAAAAAATCCCGACCCGAGTCGTTTAAAGGTACCCGAAAATGCAGGACGTTACACAAGATAGGTCCTCCGAAATTTAAAAACTCAGAAAAAGAGCCATATTTGGGTTTTTTTTTTTTTTACGCATAAACTGGGTTTTGAACCGATAATGTTGGAACCTAAATGTAATATCTATCAGCCGACGCGTCCTAGTGCATTAAGCTAATGAATGGACCAACAAAATTCCAGTGCCCAAGGTGCAACAGAAGCATAAACACACATGGAAAAAATAATGCAAAGAAGCCATGAACAGAAAACTTACACAATGCGATCGGCGAAAACAGAGAAATGGACGATTGTATAAGCGGCTGCAAGTACGATCTCACAGAGTCAAAAATTTCAGCATGGCTTTGTCTTCTCGGCTTCGAGAACATGCAAGAAATGGGCAAGGAGGGTTCTGGTTTTCCTTTCTTCCTTTTTTCTCTGAAATGAACGTGAGTTAAGGAAGAAGACGACGGGGTCTAATTTATAAGCACATGAAAATGAGAAAGGCTGGATTAATCTGGGCCATTGGCCAGATTCCGTATCAAATCCGACGGCCAGGGCAGGTTTCCAAGGCACTCAAGCACATTGAGTGAGCAATACCCAGCTGACGCGTGTCCATACTCGAGTATGTGTGACGGAGCGGTTCCCGAAGAAAGTAGTTCAAAAGTTTCCTTCTCATAGGATTCGAACTAATACTTTTGAGGGGGAAAAATGTTACACCCAGATTTCGAGACCTGAGGTCGTGACCTCGAAAGCTGGATTCGTCAGGTGTGAGCTCGCGATGGCTAAAATACATGTTCGTGATCCAGAAGCCAAATCCTCGAAGCAGGTGGCAACCTCGAAGATAGGTAGCTTCGAAGCCCTTATAAGCTCGAAAGATGGAACATCGTAGTATATCCATTGTCGGGTAGCCTCGGATCAAGTGGCCCGAGCTTGGCATGGGTGTGAGCACGAAATAAGGCGGCCTCAGTGGTATTTACCCACTCCGAGCTGGTCTTGGGGAAAGTAATACAACTCGTAATTTACTCAGAGACCTAGATTGGCATGATGCTGATTGTTGACCTCGAACGGCTTAGTGAGTCACCTAAGGAGACGCAGTCCATGCATTCAAAAGATATTTATTGTTGTAACTTCCCTGCAATAAAGGGATATTAACTAGTCGGTTATACGCCCCTTGGTCTTCAGGGGACGTTTCCTTGTATATGGGAGTTACAAACTTTAAAGTAATTAAATTTATTAATTTACAGAATAACTTCCCAAAACGTGTGGGATTGGATTATGAGATCTCCTCTATAAATAGAGATGTCATGTACCTTTGTAAATGACCGAAATTTTGTGATCTTGAGAGAATCTCTGGAGAATTTATTCCTGAAGAATCTCCAGAAATTTCCTAAGTTCTAATAAAATTGACTCGTGGACTAGGCAGAGTTAACTGCTGAACCATGTAAAAAACTCTCATTGTTCTACTGTATTATTCTTCTTTGCCATAGTTATTACTGTTTATGTGCTCTACATTTTAAGTTGATGAAAAGCGGCGTCAACAATATGTAGAAATCAATTAAACTTAACTAAATGGAGAAAAGTAAAATTCATGAGGAAGTTAAAGTTTTAATGATGAACAAATGAAGTACTCATCTGATTGATTGTACGAGTGTATGTGAGAAGGGACATAGGTTCATTTCACCGCTGTTAAAAAAAATTGTGAAGTAACTAACCAGCTCATTAATTAAATTAAGCTTTGATAATCAAAATAAGTAGTACACATAAAATCTTTAGGTGCACTAGAGAACACCAGATTACAATCATTAGTCCAATGGTTACTCGGTGGGGCCATTTCAGAAACCTCAACCGGAAAGGCCACTTTTGATTCGGCTTGAGCCAGTGAGCCAACATCTCACCTTCGTTTTGGCTTCAACAAGCTGCCGTCCATCATAGAAGAAGAACTAGACTTCAAATCCTCCGGCAACCGGCGCTTGGGTAGCACTCTAACAGGCTCGGGCCCAGCCGAGCCAATGAGGTGAGGAAAATTCAACTTGGCTTTGGAGCCACGCATCTTGAAAGCGGCTTTGTCATAAGCCAAAGCCGCATCCTCAGGTATCTCGTACGTCCCAAGCCAAACCCTCGTTCCATTCTTCTTCGGGTCCATAATCTCGGCTGCGAACTTCCCCCACGGCCGCCGCCTCACTCCCCTAAAACGCGCCCACCCTCTTGTTGGCGCGTCAGCCACACGCTCCACTATGTGCACTCTAGCATTAGCTGCCCCCGATCGCCGCCGCCTCCTCCTCCAGAGTTTGACTTTCAGCTGTTACCATGATCGAACTAGGCCAGTTGAGGGCGCTGCCGTCATCACATTGTACCGTAAGTATGCGCCACCGCCGTACGAGTCGGCAATTCCCCGGAGAAAAGGCCTCCTTGCTGATGATCAACACTTGGACTAGTTTGGTAATTATCACATTGTAGTTTGGTAACGACATGATGAGCCGCTGAGAAATTAGGGTCGTAATGGGAGTCAAATTCACCTTCTAGAAGATGTTGACGAATTGACTCTAGTTAAAGATCGAATTCGGATTTAAAAGTACAAATAACCTCATTGTTAGCCATTGCAATAAAAAGTTTTCTTTCTTGACTTTAGCTACTGTACTCTACTCTCTAGACTCTATTACATCACGAGATAAAGAAGACTCGGAGTCTTGAGCAGAAGGATCTGTCTCAGCTTCTGTTGAGACAGACTGTTGAGGGCTTGAGATCGGTGAGGGCATCTATTTGGCTGGAACATCCATCACTCTTCTGCAAATTGAGGTCGGGAAAGATCACACCTTTACTAGAAGCGTCGACTATTGGAGACTTATTATGACTTGGAAGAGTAAGGACATTCTTCCTTGTTGTCGTTTTGGTTCGACTGCCTGGATGAACAGAGGCGACAGGGGGCACTGATGCAAAGACAGGCATAATCGATGGTGGGACTGGTGGAGTGACTGAGGGAACCTTCTTGGAAATAGTCTCCTTTTGAGGCTTCATTGCTTTAGAGGTGGAACAACGACCTCGGGTCTTCATGGCTGTTGCAAGAGAACAAATGGAGAAGCACAAAGAGAGAAAAATACAGAACCCTAGGCACAAGTTAGCAAGAAAATGAAAACAGAAAAACACTTAGAACCGAAAGGTCTTAGGGAATCTGAATATATAGAGGATTCTGTAAACAAAAGAGGCATGTTCGAAAATGGGTAGCTAACAAATAACCAAATTTGTGATTAATGCCAAAATATCTCCATTTTTTAAAATATTCTCTCACACCAAAAGATTGGGAATCTTTTCGAGATTTATTATATAATGAGATAAAACAAAAAAATATTTTCCATTTTTATCTCAATTTTTTTATAGTATACCGTCAACCAAGGATATTTTTATTTTTTTTATTAGAAATAAAAAAAAACTAAATTGTTGAAACATAAGCAATCTCATTGCCATACCATATGTGCCCTATAAATGCCAAGTCATGTCCAAGAGAAATATGATGACCATTTAAAAAAAATAATTAGAAAATGAAAAAAATAATTAGAATATTAGGCGATGATAAAAAAATAATCTGAAAAAGTATATACCAGCCACAAAAATATTATTTTAATCAAATTATTAAGCATATGAACCTAACATTTATTACACAGTCTTAGACAACAAGCATGTGTGTGTGCATGTGAGGCTAAGAAATATTGGCGTTTCTTTTTGGCCTTTTGTGCTAGGGTCATTGCCCATGATTGACAATTTTTAGCCTTTTCAATAGTAACCATAATAGAAGCTATAACTCGTATACTGATGGTAGCCCTTTACACTGGTAGAGTATCCTCCAATATATTTGCCAATTATCTGGTACAAACTTACTCATTATTGGCTTTCACACATTAGTATAGGTAGCACTTTTTGATAATGGAGCCTGAAGAAGAAACTAAATTAAAGACAAGGAATGCTCATACAAGAATGAAATAATAATTTGATCAAATATAGATTGCAGGGTCTACAACTTATTCAAATATTGTTTTTACTCATCACAAAATATAAAAATTATAAAGTCCATTCTCCAAAAATTAAGAATATGGACAACAAATTTCTTTCAAACAGGACAAGAGATTTACAGAAAGACATGCAAGGCAAATTAATCGATTATTGGAAATTTCAAAGAAAACAAACCCCCAAGGATTTCTTGTGGGAATAAAATCTGACCGTGTCTAAAGCTTTATCGAAAATATCTGCAATTTGTTTGTTAGTCTCAACATATTCTAAAATTAGAGTTTTATTTTCAACAAGTTACATGATAAAGTGATGATGAATATCAATGTGTTTGGTGAATGAGTGTTGAATGAGATTTTTAGAGATATTAATAGCAGTTGTATTATCACAAAAAATGGTTAATGTTTTAAGATCAAATCCATAGTCAACCAACATTTGTTTCATCCACAAAAGTTGAGTACAACAACTACCAGCAACTATGTACTCAGCCTCAGCTGTTGACAAGGAGATGGGGTATTGTTTTTTATTATGTGAGGAAAATAAATTGTTTCCTAGATAAAAACATCCAACACTTGTACTTTTGCAGTCATCAGTGTTTCCTGCCCAATCTGCATCACTATAGAACACAAGGCTAGAGTTTGTTTCTTTGGAGTACCATATGCCAAATTCAAGTGTATTATTCAAATAACGAATAATTCTTTTTACAGCGGTTACATGGGATTCCATTGGGTTTCCTTGAAATTGAGCACACACTCCAACACTATAACTGATGTCTGAGCGACTAGCAGTTAAGTATAGAAGACTGTCAATAATACTCTTATAAAGAGTTGGATCGACTTTTTGGTCTAATTCTCATCTTTGGATAGTTTGACTATGGTTCCCATGGGTTTCTTAACAGGTTTGGCTTTCTTGAGCCCAAATATTTTCACCAAATTCTTTGCATACTTGCTTTGTGAAAGGAAAATTCCCTCATCGGACTGCTTAACTTGTAGCCCCAAGACAGAATTGAGCTTTCCTACCATGTTCATCTCAAACTATTCTTGCATTTGTTTCACAAAATCATGCACTTGAGAATCGTTAGAAGACCCAAAGACTATATAATCGACATATATTTGAGCTATCATAATATCAATATCAACTTCTTTTATGAAAAGTGTATTGTCTACTCCCCCTCTCTTGTACCCCTTTGAGACCAAAAATAGGGTCAATATTTTATACCAAGCCCAAGGGGCTTATTTCAACCCATACAAGGCTTTTTGTATCTTAAAGATATGATTAGAAAGGTGAGGATCTTCAAATCCTTTAGGCTACTCAACATAAGCTTCTTCATTCAAAATCCCATTTAAAAAAGCGGATTTAACATCCATTTTGTAGAACTTAAAAAAAATGATACAAGAAATAGCTAACAACAATCTTATGGATTCAAGTCTTGCAACAAGGGAAAAAGTTTCATCAAAATCAATACCTTCAATTTGAGTATACCCCTGTGCAACAAGCCTAGCTTTATTCCTTATTATGGCACCCAATTCATCAGTTTTGCTTTTAAAGATCCATTTGGTACCAATACACATTTGTATAATTCGGTCTAGGGACAACAATCCATACCTCTCATTTCTTGTGAATTGTTCTTTCTCCTCTTGCATAGCACTAATCCATGATTCATCATTAAAAGCCTCCTTCACGTTTATTGGCTCAAATGTAGAAGTGAAGCAAAAAAATTGAATCAAATTAACATACCTTCTTCTTGTCACCATGCTTTCTTCAAGATTCCCCAAAACAAGTTCATAAGGGTAATATTTTTTGACTCGGGTCGAAGGTTCTCTCCGAACTGAATCAATGATAATGATTGGTGTCTCCTTCTCTGTTTGTCTAGAAGTTGTTTTAACACATTCCGTTTCTGTCCCAACTTTTTCGAACGTTGTTGCCACATAATGGCCTTCCGTCGAACCTATCGCTCATGTTTGATGTTCAACATCAATGAATCTATTAATTTCTTCCTCATGGGAATACTCAGAAAAATCTGTCAAATCATCAACAACCATGTTAGCATATTCCATAACAATTTGGGTTTTCATGCTATAAACACGATAAGCTCTACTGTTATTAGAGTAACCAAGAAAAACCCCTAGATCGCTTTTGGCATCAAATTTTCCAAGATTCTCACGATATCTAAGTACATAGCAAAGGCAACCAATAACATAAAAATAATTAATATTGGGTTTTCTACATTTCCAGATCTCATAAGGAGTTTTATTTGTACCAGGTCGCAGGAAAACACGATTAATTGTGTAGCAAGCAGTGTTAATTATTTCAGCCCACAATTTCTTTGAGAGTTTTTTTATGTTTAGCATAACTCTAGCCATTTCCTATAAGGTACAATTATTTCGTTCCAATACCCCCATTTTGTTATGGGGTTTTGGGTGCAGAAAATTCATGCAAAATTACAAAAAATTTACAATATTCATCATAAACAGAATTTTCAAACTCCTTACCATAATCACTTTGGATTCTCACAATTTTACCAATGTTGCAGTCTTTTTCAACTCTTAGTCTTGTACAAAGAGTTTTAAAAACCTCAAACGTGTCTGATTTTTCTCTTAGGAAATCAACCCATGTAAATCTTGAAAAATCATCCACACATACAAAAATATACCTCTTACCATTAATACTTTCAACCTGTATAGGACCCAAAAGATTAATATGCAATAATTGCAACACATTTGAAGTACTAATATTAGATAGAATTTTATGGGAAATATTCAATTGTTTTCCCAATTGACATGATTCACACTTACTGTAATGTCCCAAATTTCCTAATAAGGTTTAGGACCTTGATTAGGAGGCTGGGAGGGCCATAATTGATTTATTATGATATTTAATGATTATATGCATGTTTATGTGAATTATATTATTATATGATGGTGAACGCATGCATATGGGCTCATATTTTAAATGCAAAGGCATTTTGGTAATTTGGCCATTGGGGGCGTGATTGTGTAATTCTATGCATATGGGTGAATTATAATTTTACCACATTATATGTGGATTGGCTCGAGCCATTCGACGTGAGACGATCATGGGAAAGCAAGTTTTCGGTCTAGTCATAACGGGATTAAGTTCGGGGCTCGGGGTGAGTCTCGGGGTCATTTTGATGATTAGAACATTACCGGGAATTAAAGGGTAATGGGGTGTGATTTATTGGCATTTGAGAATGTTGGAATTAGCGAGAATTGGAGGGCGTTAATTATAATTAACGGTATAGGTTGGAAATGACGAATTTACCCTTGGGAATGTTTAGAAGCTTTTAAATTGGCCTAGGGGCATTATGGTCTTTTGACCTTAAGGATTTGTATCAGCCCATGAAGTTTAGAAGGCTGTAGAAACAGAGCCAAAACAGAGACATCAACCTCCTCTCTCTCCTCACCCGTACACCATTTCTCTTCTTTCTCCTTTTGGAATTTTGAAGCCAATTTGAAGGAACAAGCTAGGAAAATCAAGGTTTGGGCTTAGGGACTTGATTCAGCCATTGAAGGGGTTTGAAAACTGAGCTTGAGGTAAGTAATTAAGTCTGAGTTTTGAGCTATACCCTGTTTCTTTCTATTAAGTTTCAGCTTGTGATTTTGATGTGTTAGTTAGGAATTGATGTTTAACTTGGGTTTTGATGTGGGTGAGTTATGGGTGATGTTTGGAGGTTTAAATGAGTGTTTGGAAGAGGTTTTGAGTTGGTTTGAAGGGCTGGTTTGAGAGGGAAAATGCAGGGGACTTTGCTGGTGCGTTGCTGGTTTTCGGGCTGATCAGGGTAATGAGCCGCGGCCTGGCTTATGTGTGCCGCGGCCTGGCTTTTGTGTGCCGCGGCCTAAAGTGGTTTCTGAGGCAATTATGCCTCTATCAGGGAGATGAGCCGCGGCATGGCTCTGGTGAGCCGCGGCCCATGAGGGCAGAGTTGACCAAAATTGTGTTTTTAGCCTAAGGATGCTTACCATAGGCCTCGGGGTTGATCCTACTACCCGGTTAAGTGTGGATTGATGTCCCGGAGGCTAGATATTGGTTTGGGAACCTATGTTGGACATTTTTATTAATGGTATCCTATATGTTTGGTTATGACTAGGTGACCGCTAAAGGACTAAAAGCTGATCGTTCTCAAAGGTCGTTTCTTTTATTAATTCTCGCTCGAACCCAAGGTAAGAAAACTGCACCCCATATGTGACATGCATGGCTATGATTGACGCATGTTGTATGTTTAAATGTAAACATTGATAGCATAATGAATGCTTGGCGATCTTGCCCATTTGCATATGATTAATATTGAGGCATGCTGGATGATTAAGTGTGATGCATGTGATGCACGAGAAACATATAATTAGGGCATGCCATGAATGATGAATATGAGATTGGCAAGAGCTTGAGTCTCTGAGTTCGTGCATGATCATGATTATGCTAGCAACTGTTTAGTAAGCATGTTGAATGCCCTATTCTTGGATAACTGACATATGATACATATTGATAGCATTGCTTACTTGTGCATGGTACTGACTAATTAGTCAGATTTGGCAAAGGTGCTAGTATCAACTGTGAAGCTGTGACTCATTAGTCAGGTTCGGCAGTGGTACTGGGCACTGGTCACGTTGCACTGACTCGTCAATCAGAATTGGCAAAGGTGTTAGTATCAGGTGTGAAGCTGTGACTTATTAGTCAAGTTCGGCAGTGATACTGGACACTGGTCACATAGCGCTGACTTATTAGTCAGAACGGTTTTAGCGTGGTTCACGAAGCCAACGGAGATTAGATCTAATCGACCATCAGCATTGAATGACTCAAAGAGCATTAATGCCAGACCGACCTCGAGGGTCGATGAATGAAATAAGTGCTTAGATGCTAGTGGCTTACCTAGCAGCCACTCTCCCACTTGAATCAGGTGATGTTCACTCATTGGTTTGGAAGTTTTACGCTCGATGTGATTATAATGATAATCATTTGATAATGTTTATGTATAGCGTTATGTTTTCTTGCTGGGCTTCGGCTCACGGGTGCTATGTGGTGCAGGTAAAGGCAAGAGGAAGCTAGACCATCCTTGAGTTAGAGAGCTTATGTGATGACGTGTACATATGCAGCTGCTCGTCCGCCACAGCCAAGGTTTAAAGTGGAACTAGGGTTGAACCCTGTTTTGCCGCTTAGAATGGCCTGTTGTAAATATTTCCTGTAATAAACTCTGAAATTATATTTTCGGGATCCCATTGTATATATTAAATGTTCTAGTGAAATGTTACATCCTAACCAAAGTTTTAATCCCTAAACCGCTAATCATACTTAGTTCACGATTTTGGCCAAATGACTCGATTAGCGAGTTTAGCACTGTTTACAAGGCACACCGTAACGGTCCCAGGAGTTGGGGCGTTACAACTTGGTATCAGGGCGAGCCAAGGTTTATGGTTCCTGAAGACAAGATGGGCATGTACACTCATCACTGAAGATAGCTTCACTCAGGGAATGGTGACTATTTCTGTAGCTATGCGTATAGCTGTTTAAATAAAATGTGAATGATTTACCTGCACATTGTATTAGGGAGCATGAGATTCTGATAGAGCCTGGCTCTTGACTATATGATTATATGCTCTGTGAATATATATGTATATATGACTGTGATCATATGATTGCCTGCTCCATGAATATATAATTGTGTTATTTGCATGCTGGGGTTTGAGGCATGGTTGAGTATTGGAAGAGCAGGGGTTATGAGTATGTATGAATGCCATGGGCATGTTTGTAGCACTGCAAGTGGATTATGATTGTGATGTGGTAAGATTTATCCCGTGGGGAAAGCCCTTTATATGCTTATTATGATTAATGGGTCAAGTTATTGACTGCAGATTGAATTAGCAGGTTTATTCAAGGCAGATTATGAGGCCTGGTGATAGCTATACAGGGGCTGGGAGTTACAGCCAGGGTATTTGTTCTTCGTTTGTATCTCTGAATGTTCAGCAGATGCTTACAGGTTTGCAATTAAGATTGCAGAGGCATGATGAAGAGATCAGGTATTTGAAGCAACAACGGAGTCTGTTGGGTAGTACCTCTTCCTTTCCTATGCCAGGGGTGGCATCAGTTTCAGCTCAGCCTAGGGTTGAGAACAGATGGGAATTTCTCTGTGGAAGATTCCTGAAGTTTTATCCTTCAATCTTTGAGGGAGGCCTAGATCCATTCAGAGCTGAGCAATGGATGGGCATGATCAGTTCCATTCTTGATAGTATGGGGCTGGTGGGTCACGATAGGGTGATCTGTGCTACATGTGTACTGCGGGAGGATGCCCAGACGTGGTGGGAGGTAGTATCCCAGACACGAGACACAGCTGTGATGGACTGGAAAGAATTTAGGCAGTTGTTTAATGAGAAGTATTACTGTGATGTAACTAAGACTGCCAAGATGAATGAGTTTCTGAGTCTTGCTCAGGGTAGTGTGCCAGTGATCGAGTGTGCAACTGAATTTGATGGGTTGGCCAAGTTTGCCTTAGACATGGTACCCACAGATATGGCTTGGAAGGAAATATTTATTCAGGGGTTGAATCCTGGAATAGCTCAGGGCATTAGAATTGCCCCAGTGAATGAAGTCTCTACCTATGCTCAGGTGGTAGAGAAGGCTCTTGCTGTTGAGAGTATAGTAGTTGGGCAGCAGAGTGCTGGAGGGCATGGAGCCCAGATAGTGGTACCTCCACTTATTGGAACAAGCAAGAAGAAAGGCTGGAAGCCTTACCCAGAGTGCGCTCGGTGCAAGAGGCATCATCTGGGAGAATGCCGAGTAAGGTCATGTTTTGCTTGTGGCATGGTTGGGCATATTGTGAAGAGGTGCCCCGTGGTAAAGGATGAGCAAAGAGGGATAGGCAGCTCAATTCCAACTCGAGTGTTTGTTCCAGGACAATCAGAGCCTGAGACTGAGACTAGCTCCTCGGGGATGACAGGTCAGTTTTCTAGTTCTGAGTTATGAATTATGTTGTTTGGCTTTGGCACCATGTTATTCTTTTGTTAGTGTGTATATGGAGAAGGGTATATGGATGGTATATGTGGATCACATGGTTACATTGTGATGGGAAAAGTAATACGGTATTGGCAACCTAAGAGATAAGTTGAGTTATGGCAAGGACTCATCAGGGATTCTGATAAAGCTGGTTATGACAGGCTTTAGTTTGATCCAGGGTTTGGATTGGTTGAGTAATTAAAGACCAGTTTTGAATGGCAAGGAAAGTGTAGTAATTCTTGAGCTTGTGAGCAGAAAGTCTTGTGACAATTGGCACTGTGCATGAATTCGATATGTTTATGATACCGGATGTGAGGGCTGGAGTTTGTGCAGGGAGGTGCATGAAACTCTTAGCTAGTGTGGTGGATACCACTTAGTTTGTGTTAGTGAGATCAGGACAGACTGGACTAGTCTGTGAGTTCTGAATGTGTTTCCAAGTGGTCTGTCAGGCCTTCTTTTTATTAAAAGAAGATTGGAATGGTGATTGATTTAGTGCCAGAGATGGAATCAGATGTAAACACTGTTTCGAGTGGCTCAGTGGAGTTGTAAGAATTAAAGAGTTAGTTGCTGAGTAAGATGGAACCCTTTAAGGTGGATCTTGGATCTGGTTAAGACCAGTTAGAGATCAGAGTGAGAAAATTATGTAAAGGATTGAGCTAGTATCAGATTAGAGCACTAAGGGTGCTGAGTATATCTTGAGAATTGGGTTGATACTAAGTGTTTGTGAATCATATGAATAGAGCACTCAAGGATTTGTTTGAAATGGGATTTGTGATCGTCTTGGACGATGGAATAGTGGTGTTTTCTCTGCGGAGAATGGCCAAGAGTAAAAAGTGCCTTGGGGATAGGAGTGTCCATGAATAGTAAAGATATTTCAGGTGCCTTGGGGAGGAAAGTTCTGGGACTTTATAGACCAGGGTTAGTTTGAGGATTGTTATGACATCCTAGTGATGGAGAAAAATGATTGCCCATGCAACATGTTGATTAAAGAATCTGACCAGGACTGGGTAGAGTTTCTGGCAGACCAAGTGGCCAGTTTATTGTTTGAGATTATTATCTCAAGAAAGATAAAAGGAAAGATGGTTAAGTGAGCCACAGACGGGCAAGATTGAATGGAAAGCTTTAGCTGGATTAGTTAAGGGTTGTATAATGACAGACGTGAATTTATGGTGGTATAGAGATCGGACTTGGGATCCGATGGACATTGAGATTAACTGAGAGATTCTGGATGAATCTCATGCTATTCTTTTATTCGTTTCATTCAGGCATCGTGAAAGGGGAACATGACATGGAAATTTATAGTGATGGCCTGAGATGAAGAGGCGTGTATCGAGGCATGTGTAAAGCTCTTACCTGTTAGCAGGTCGAGATAGTGTATCAGGAAATAGCAAGGCCATTACAGCCTTTGGGTATTTCATAGTGGGAATAAGTGAGCATCGCGATGGGTTTCGCGGTGGGATCCCCAGGTTGATGGATCGGTATGAAATTGGCATTAAGTTATTGTGGACTGGTAGTCCAAGTGAGTTTATTATATCAATAAGGACAGGTGAATAGTACAACTGATCTATATTTGAGTCTCCTTGTGAGAAGAATAGAGAGCCTTCGTGAACTCAAGGTCTATCTTATCAGATGAAGACTCTAATGTTACTTCCAGGTTATGGAAAGATGAGAGAAGGCGATGAATATATAGATAGAATTTTGTACAGATCATTGTTCTCGGGCTGATCATAATCAGAGGGAGAACTGTCCAGTGTTGAAAGGGTACCTTATGAGTAGGGCTGTGTAGAAACGATCCGATCCAATAACAAACCGACCGATCCAATGTCAACCGACCGCTAAAAATTGGATATCCAATCATGATTGGATTGGATCGGATGACATTTTTCAAAATCCAATATTGGATCGGTCGGTTCTTGGATGACATGTAAATCCAATGGATCCAACCGACCGATCCAATCCAATAATGATCCAATACCATCCAATTAATATTCAGATAAAAAATATATTATATATATTTTTTTAAAGTTAAAATATATTATATTTTATTACATTTACTGTTTACATATATTATATTTGATGTACTAAACTTTTTTATTTAATTATGATGTATTCTTGTAATTTTATGTTGGATTCCTACAAATTATTAAGACTTATGTTTTTAATTTTATATTAGATTTGTGTTGTAAACTTCTAAATCATTACAATTAAATATTTTTATTATTTGGATGAGTAATTAGTGTTTTTATAATTGAAATAATATATATATTTTTTAAAATCAGCCTAAATAAAGGTTTTAAAAGATCGGATGGATCCGATCCGATCCAACGGATAACCAATGGATGCATCCAATGGATGGAACCGAACCGATCCAATCATCCATTGGATCAGATCGGATCGGTTGGTTCAAGATGATTGGATTGGATCGGTTCCAAAAATCCAACATCCAATTGGATGATTGGATCGGATCGGATGGGCTTAAAAACATTAGATGTCATCCAATGAACACCCCTACTTATGAGATAAGGTATGGTAGAACATGTTCATCACTTGTACATTGGAATGAGATGGGTGAGATGTTACATCTGGATCATGAGATGGTTCAGGGGACCATAGAGGTTATTAGAGGTTGGAGCAGGGATGCTCACTTCTCAGATTAAATGGAAAGTGATACTAAACTGAAAAACAGGAACATGGAGTTCCAGGTAAGAAGTTGTATCTTCCTAAAGAATCACCATGGAAAGGGGTAATGAGTAAAGGCAAGTTGAGCCTAGATTGGTATGGAAGTTTGAGTCCTGGATAGGACTGGTCAGATTATCTTTTGTTAGACCATAGTTTTGGTTCTGATAGTGGTACATTGTGTTATGTATTTTCATGCAGTGGACATGGGTTAAAAGAACTCATGAGTTGAGTTATAAGGTTCTGAGGAACAAAGTATACCTTGATTTAAGGTATGTTGCAGAAACAGTGAGGTCAAGAGAATGACCTGGGAAACTGGAATCGGTTGTGCGGAATTCTTATTCCGGGCTGTTCAGATAAATTTCGAGGACGAAATTTCTGTAAGGAGGGGATAGTTGTAATGCCCCAAATTTCCTAATAAGGTTTAGGACCTTGATTAGGAGGCCGGGAGGGCCATAATTGATTTATTATGATATTTAATGATTATATGCATGTGTTATGTGAATTATATTATTATATGATGGTGAACGCATGCATATGGGCTCATATTTTAAATGCAAGGGCATTTTGGTAATTTGGCCGTTGGGGGCGTGATTGTGTAATTCTATGCATATGGGTGAATTATAATTTTACCACATTATATATGGATTGGCTCGAGCCATTCGACGTGAGACGATCATGGGAAAGCAAGTTTTCGGTCTAGTCATAACGGGATTAAGTTCGGGGCTCGGGGTGAGTCTCGGGGTCATTTTGATGATTAGAACATTACCGGGAATTAAAGGGTAATGGGGTGTGATTTATTGGCATTTGAGAATGTTGGAATTAGCGAGAATTGGAGGGCGTTAATTATAATTAACGGTATAGGTTGGAAATGACGAATTTACCCTTGGGAATGTTTAGAAGCTTTTAAATTGGCCTAGGGGCATTATGGTCTTTTGACCTTAAGGATTTGTATCAGCCCATGAAGTTTAGAAGGCTGTAGAAACAGAGCCAAAACAGAGACATCAACCTCCTCTCTCTCCTCACCCGTACACCATTTCTCTTCTTTCTCCTTTTGGAATTTTGAAGCCAATTTGAAGGAACAAGCTAGGAAAATCAAGGTTTGGGCTTAGGGACTCGATTCAGCCATTGAAGGGGTTTGAAAACCGAGCTTGAGGTAAGGAATTAAGTCCGAGTTTTGAGCTATACCCTGTTTCTTTCTATTAAGTTTCAGCTTGTGATTTTGATGTGTTAGTTAGGAATTGATGTTTAACTTGGGTTTTGATGTGGGTGAGTTATGGGTGATGTTTGGAGGTTTAAATGAGTGTTTGGAAGAGGTTTTGAGTTGGTTTGAAGGGCTGGTTTGAGAGGGAAAACGCAGGGGACTTTGCTGGTGCGTTGCAGGTTTTCGGGCTGATCAGGGTAATGAGCCGCGGCCTGGCTTTTGTGTGCCGCGGCCTAAAGTGGTTTCTGAGGCAATTATGCCTCTATCAGGGAGATGAGCCACGGCATGGCTCTGGTGAGCTGCGGCCCGTGAGGGCAGATGTAACGCCCTACTTCCTTAGAGCCGTTACTTAGTGAGTTTTAAGACAAATCAGTGTGCAAAGATCTCGCTAACCGAGGTTTTGAAACGAAAGTGTGACTAATTAAAAGTTAAGGCTGTAATATTAGAAAAATGCGTTGTTTCAATAAAACTCCTAATATTAAACATTGGGATCCCAAAATAAGGTTTGAAAACTATTTACATCTTAAAAATGAGTTCACAGTTGATAAATCATAAAAAACTCATAGATTATTACAGCCATTTTCAAATAAACCCCCAACCAAAGCAGTCGGGCAAGCCAAACATGTACGCGTCGCTTCACGCTCTCCGTACTCATGGTTGGTTGACTCAGTCATTGCCCTACCTGAATTCCGAGCCTCCTGATGCACTATAGCCGCGAGCACGGTCCTCAAGCACGAGCCTCACCAACAACCTAGTCATAACACACAAGAAACATCCCTCAATACTAATCAACCCAAAACCACTTCCCGGGATCAATCCCGCACTCTCGGGACCTCTAAAACCTTAAAACAACACCCCGGAGACATCCCCCGAACCCCCGGAGCAAAGGCCTAAAATTGCCTAAAAATGATGCCCTGAATTTAGCCTTGTGCCGCGGCACCACATCCTTGTGCCGCGACACCCATCAATCAGAGGCTCCCTTGCCGCGGCACGAAAAACCTGTGTCGCGGCACGCCTTTGCAGACCCAGAATTCTGGGTTTTCTCCTGCGTTTTCTCCGAGCTAAAACCTTCCCAATTCATACCAAACCAATACCCAAACCCCCAACTCAAATCCAAACTTCATATGACCCATCTAGCAACCCATAAACATCATCAAAGCAATCAAACACACAATCAAATCCCCAAAATCCACATCCTTGATTTCAATTTCAGAAAATTAAAAACTCAAAGTTCAAACTTAAACCATGCTCAAATCTCTTAACCCATAACATAATCAAGCCTTAAATGTGTATAAACTCCTTACCTCAAGTAGAGAATCCCTTCCCAAGCTCCCTTGATTCATCTCCTAAGTCTCCAAATTTCAGCTACTTCACTTCTCTTCTTCTTCTTCTTCTTCTCATTGCCCTAACTTTTCTTCTCTTTGGTTTTTATCAAAACCAATCAATGCCAAGCCCCAAACCGTGTACCCCCTATAACCCAGCTGCCATAAATCAATTTCCCAGCCAAATGACCATTTTACCCCTCCTTGCCTATCCTTTCCCAACTAAACCTCAAGGGCACTTAAGTCCTTTTACTTCTATTTCATTTCTACCATTTTCTACCTAGAACTTGTTACTCTCAGCTGTAACTAATGGTTACCCAGGTTACTAAATCTCCAATAACCATTACCCGCTAAATCTCAACTTAACCATAAAATTCCCGAGGTACCCCTAGGCTCCTCCCGAGCCGGGTATAGAAATCCCGTTGTGACTCTTAAGTTAAATTGCTCTCTAGGACCGTCTCGGCACGTGCATCACAAAGTAACACCACACTCACGTGGTACAAATCACGGAATACAATTATCACAAATATGCCATCGGCGGGCTAAAATTACAATTATGCCCTTCAACACAATCAGGGCCTACATGCATACTAATACACATATACATGCGTCTCAGATAAATAAATAGTCAAGTAACATGCTTTAAATCATAACCATGCATTTAACTCATAAAATCACACATAATTCCCATCGTGCCCTCCTGGCACGCTAATCAAGGCCCTTAAGCCTTATTAGCGAATTTGGGTCGTTACAGCAGAGTTGACCAAAATTGTGTTTTTAGCCTAAGGATGCTTACCATAGGCCTCGGGGTTGATCCTACTACCCGGTTAAGTGTGGATTGATGTCCCGGAGGCTAGATATTGGTTTGGGAACCTATGTTGGACATTTTTATTAATGGTATCCTATATGTTTGGTTATGACTAGGTGACCGCTAAAGGACTAAAGCCTGATCGTTCTCAAAGGTCGTTTCTTTTATTAATTCTCGCTCGAACCCAAGGTAAGAAAACTGCACCCCATATGTGACATGCATGGCTATGATTGACGCATGTTGGATGTTTAAATGTAAACATTGATAGAATAATGAATGCTTGGCGATCTTGCCCATTTGCATATGATTAATATTGAGGCATGCTGGATGATTAAGTGTGATGCATGTGATGCACGAGAAACATATAATTAGGGCATGCCATGAATGATGAATATGAGATTGGCCAGAGCTTGAGTCTCTGAGTTCGTGGATGATCATGATTATGCTAGCAACTATTTAGTAGGCATGCTGAATGCCCTATTCTTGGATAACTGGCATATGATACATATTGATAGCATTGCTTACTTGTGCATGGTACTGACTAATTAGTCAGATTTGGCAAAGGTGCTAGTATCAACTGTGAAGCTGTGACTCATTAGTCAGGTTCGGCAGTGGTACTGGGCACTGGTCACGTTGCACTGACTCGTCAGTTAGAATTGGCAAAGGTGTTAGTATCAAGTGTGAAGTTGTGACTTATTAGTCAAGTTCGGCAGTGATACTGGACACTGGTCACATAGCGTTGACTTATTAGTCAGAACGGTTTTAGTGTGGTTCACGCAATCCAACGGAGATTAGATGTAATCGACCATCAGCATTGAATGACTCAAAGAGCATTAATGCCAAACCGACCTCGAGGGTCGATGAATGAAATAAGTGCTTAGAGGCTAGTGGCTTACCTAGCAGCCACTCTCCCACTTGAATCATGTGATGTTCACTCATTGGTTTGGAAGTTTTACGCTCGATGTGATTATAATGATAATCATTTGATAATGTTTATGTATAGCGTTATGTTTTCTTGCTGGGCTTCGGCTCACGGGTGCTATGTGGTGCAGGTAAAGGCAAGAGGAAGCTAGACCATCCTTTAGTTGGAGAGCTTATGTGATGACATGTACATATGCAGCTGCTCGTCCGCCACGGCCAAGGTTTAAAGTGGAACTAGGGTTGAACCCTGTTTTGCCGCTTAGAACGGCCTGTTGTAAATATTTCCTGTAATAAACTCTGAAATTATATTTTCGGGATCCTAATGTATATATTAAACGTTCTAGTGAAACGTTACATCCTAACCAAAGTTTTAATCCCTAAACCGCTAATCATACTTAGTTCACGATTTTGGCAAAATGACTCGATTAGCGAGTTTAGCACTGTTTACAAGGCACACCGTAACTGTCCTAGGAGTTGGGGCGTTACACTTACCAGCTAATTCTTTACCCAATTTGGGTATCCCACGGATGAGACCTGTATTGGCATTTTTTTTAAATTTTTTGAAATTTATGTGACCAAGTTTTTCATGGCACAAGTCAATGTTATTAACACTTGATGATGATGCATGACATGTGAATTTTTGTGTGAGTGTATAACAATTATCCAAAGAATGATAACCTTTAAGAACAGTATCATCACTTTGATTTACAACATTATACTCATCATATGAAAAATTAACAAAAAAAATCTTGGTCACAAATTTGGCTTATGCTAATTAAGTTAGCTTTCAGCCCATCAACAAGAACAACACTTTTTTTAGCTTTGGTAATCCCTCTACGTTTATGGTACATTTTCCTAAAATTTTTCCAGTCATCCCACCTCCTAAAGTTACTACACCACATTTCAAAGATTTGAAGTTGGTGAGTATGTTGGCATTACCTATCATATGTCTAGAGCAATCACTATCAAAGTACCATGAACTAGATGCATGTGTTTTATGACAAGTAAAAGCAACCAAACAAGCTGAATGATTTTTCTTGACCCATGTTATTTTTTATTTTGAATTACTTTTGGTCAAAAATCGATTCATGCTACCAAAGTGTTTAACATAGTTCTTTTTCAACAAGTTTAACAAAGAAAAAAACTATGGTCTTATATGTCATTTCATACCACAAAAATGACAAACTGGTACAAATTTTCCAATTTTTATCTTCGAAGAAATTTTCTTTAGTTGCAGATCAGTTGGAAACAGATGATAACTTTGTGTTCTCGGAAGAGCCACTTGTTCCTGCAACACAATTAGTTGTCATAACAAAAGGATAATTCACAGTTTTACAAAAATCATTTTCGTAGAGGATTCAGATCTAAAATATCCTAATACACTGAAATCACCAACTCTTTTTCCTGCAGAGAGAACATCATCCAAAATTCCAGATTTTGGATTGAGCATTTTGACACATTTTTGCATAAGATCAATTTCTTTACTCAAAGAATTAATTTCATTATTTTTGGAAGTAATAATCAATTCATGTTCTATAATTTTTTCAACCGATTTCTTGTTATTGCTAGCCATTAACAATAAATCAGTTGAAACTTTCAGCCATTGATCATACATTTTCTTGTAAGAATATTTCAAGGACTCCTCATCTAAGTCAAATTCATCAGTGTCAATGTTAGATTCTTCATCATTCTGAACAGAATTATTAAGGCATATCAAATCCTTGGAATCAACTGAAGAGAAAAACATACATTTGTGAAGAGAGGTTAAGGCAACATTATTGTCTTCCTTGTCACTCTATTTAGAATCTTGATAACCCTAAGTAGCTACCATGGCTTTCTTTTTTTTAAGGTATTGGCACACTCGGATTGAATGTGTCCAAATCTTTCACATTCCCTGCACTGAATACCCTTTTTGTTAGTTTCAAAGGGTTTAGAAAAATTACCTTTTGGGTTTTTGAGTATGGCCATTTTGTTTCCCAAATTTTTTATGTACTTTTGAAATTTTTTTGTTAACAAGGTGATCTCATCATTCGAACTTTCCTTCTTCTCTCTAAAATATTTCAAGGCAATAGGTTTCTCCTTGATTTCTTCTATTTCACATTTTTCGTCTGATTTGTTGATTCAGTTCAAAAGTTCGAAGTGAATCCATCAATTCTTCTACTTTTATTTTGTCCAGATTTTTTTCTTCCTAAATTGCACTGAGCTTAGTTTGAAACCTGTCAAGAAGAACTCTAACAATTTTTTTGGACCAAAACACTTTCTTCAAGTTTCTCACCAAGAGTAAAATATTCGCTAGCAATATCTGACAATTTTTCATAAAAATCGGTGAGGATTTCATTTTCATTCATTTTTTAATTTTTTTGTGAGCATAACAAGCCTAGAATGCTTGACATCAATAGTTCTTTCAAATTGAGTTTGAAGAATTTGCCAAGCCTCTTTGGCCGAAACACATGAAGAAATTATTTTAATGTAGCCCTCACCAACACCATTAAAAATTGCATGTAATGCTTTATTATTATAATTGGAAAATTTATCTTCAACACCTGTCCATTCCAGTTCAGATTTTACATTAGTAATGTCAATGCTTTCTGCGAGAGGAGTCCAACCACTGAAGACTGCTCTCCAAGCATTTTCATCTTGAGATTTGATGAAGGCTCTCATTCTAACTTTCAAGTATGGATAGTTAGAGTCATTGAGTCAAGGGGGGGCGAGTTATGGAACCACCTTCTGTGAAAAACGACATTGCAAGAATAAAACAAAACACAACAAACAGAATATAACAAGATCACGCTTTAGAAATAAGTGTCCTGCTCTGATGCCAAATGAAATTCTGTTTCTAGTAATTACCAATTTAATTAAAACAAGTAGTTTAATTTAGATGCAGAATGTTAATTGAATGTTAACACATATTTAAGTTCTGTCGTGACAGAATGAGGATTGGTCGTAACAAAAACTGAACACATTAAAAAGACAGTGCAAAAATATTAAAGAACACAATGAATTTTTACAATATTTAGAAACCCTTTCGGATAACCTAATTCTTGGGGCCACACCCAGAGAATAAAACCAATTAATAAAGAATCACAAGTACATAAACATTGACTTAAACAAAACAAGACTCCCACTTGAGATTTGGCGCAACTTTGTTGTACTTCTCTTAATTACTAATGTAATATTTATTGAAATGTCTAACCACCTTAACTCCCTTCATTGGTCAGCGAGTGCTTGCATCCTTCCGAAGGAAGGCTTGTAAAAATCTTCTCCCAAAGACTTCAAGAATTGTGTCAAATTACAACCTGTATTCACACATGAAAGTGGTATAGACTCACCACAAAACTAAACACTCACTTTATTATAATAACACGTGAATACTATGATCTTGAATACAAACTATGAACCCTCACAAATATTACAATTCACTCACAAAACAATACACCAAAGAGTTCACTTTTTCTCAACACCCTAGAACTCTATTTGTAGAGATCATTTCAAGCTTAGAAGGCTGAGAAAAAAATCCACAATTAAAGCAAGAATATTTGATAATATTCTTGATTGATGGAGATTTGTTAATCTGTTGATTCTGTTCCGACAGCCACGTAATCCACGGAGACAGCTTATACCTGAGTCAACTTAGAATTTCGTAAAAAAGGAAATGAGCAATAACTACACAATGATTTTATTTCCTGCAATAAACCATTCTTGGAAAGTACGAAAATTATCACAAGAAAATCCATAAATGAATTCAATTAATCACAAAATATTTTCCTTATAATAATAAGATATAAATTCCGTTTTTAGATATATTATGAATATAAATATGAATAAGGAATATATGCAAATCCCACCAAATATTCCAAGGATTTAAAACCGAATATCACAATATAAAAGAAATTCCATAATTTCCATAAATCAGTTTTTAAATCAAATAAGATATTTCCATAAATTTGCTAATTTAAGATTTTACAACAAGAATCATAAGATTTCATCTAAAAATCAATTGGTGATTAGTGGAATTACACATGTTCTTATTAATGACCTAATATTTTTACACTTATTTCATGCGGAACACCATACTCCAATATAGAGAAAATTGTATGGTATTGTAGGTTAAAAAAATAATACTTTATATATCTCTTCTATATAAAAAGTGTGTAGATAACGAAAGTTATTGGTTTTAACAGTTTTTTTTTCCGTTAACTTTAATGGAATATTCTTATATTTAACGGTAGATTATAAACATCATTTAAACTTAAATAAAATTAAATAATTAAACAAATTAAAATATGATATTTTTGAGATATTTTACAATAATAATTATTTAAAAATAATAAAATCATATATTTAATAACTTAAATAAAATTTAATTAACTTTAACTTAATGTTATATTAAACATATAAATATATAATCTTTTGTTGTCACTGCCAAATTAAAAAACTACAAAAACATAAACTTAAACAAAAATAAATAAATAAATTAATTAATTAAAATAGAAAATTTTAAAGATATTTTATGATAATTTAAATAATTAAATTATATTTATTTAAAAATAATAAAGACATACATATTATTTTTTTATCTTATAAAATTGTGTGATAATTTATTTTTTATCAAGTGATAAGAGCTTTTTTTCTTCATTAAATTCACCAAATGATATTGTGAGATACATTAGAAACTAAAAATAGTTTATGCATGTTGTTGGAGCAACAATTTGTCTTTCTATTTCTGGAGGTCCAACCCAACGATGGACAGTGCTCTGTCACTATTCCGGTGATGAAGTTTGCCTTTGATTCGTCGGGATCACCTGCAAGAAAGACACTCCGATGCTTAAGTCAGTTCAAAAGTCGATCCCATTTCCCTCCTATGAATCTTATATTTATAGGAAAAAATATGTAAAGCAGTTAGTTGGTTCAAGGGAACCCTGGAATGGGGGGAAGAAATAACTGAATTTCCCTCCAAAAAATACCGACTTTGAATGTCTCGTTTAAGGGTCAGAGGCGCGGATCGCCTCTGACCCACAGCTTCTGCCTTCGGAACTTCTATACGCCAAAACGTTTCGTTTTGAATATTCGATAAATGTGGAAAGGGTTTTTGGGCCGAACATTTTGGGCCTAACAGATGCTCCCTGGCCTAAGCTTCGAACAGGTGAGGCGTGCTAATCTGTTCAAATCTTGGGCTGACTCTTCAACACCAAAAATTTCTCCTAGAGCCGTCATTCTCCGTAAACTGAGGTAATCCGTAGGTGCATGATCATTTAATTGCCTGACAAGCTACACTTAATGCAAACATAGTTATCGAGTGAAGCGTTTGGTTCAGAATTTTACCTTTCACTTAAATAGTTTTATTTTAAAATAATTTTCATTCAAATTTCCAAACTTTATTCCAACTTCCAGAGAGAAGCTCCGAAGAAACCCTAGAGATTTCCCCCAGTTCAATCCTTCGACAATCATCTCATCCTGCGTAATAATGTCTTCTCGTTCATCTCCTGAGCCTTTGGATCGCGAAGGATACAAGAATGCGTATGAACGCATGCGCAAATCATTCGACATTCCTGACAATGTCACTGTGAGGATGCTCTCGGATGCTAAGCTTCGAGAATGGCGATTTAAGGACATAGTGAAGCCTTCTGAGATCATTATGAGTCTGAGACATATCGAATGGCTTCGCTTCCCTCTCCCAGCTCTGCTTGTTCAGATAATTTCAAACTCCGGGGCTCACATTTCTCAATTTCTCCCAAATGTTATTCAGTCAATAGTCGGGGATCAGATGATAGGGAGCCTCAGGAATGTCAACATTCAATCGGACGATATTTACGCATGCTTCACCAAGTCTACGAACAAGGCGATAGAGGGAAAGCCTTGGAAAACCTTCTACCTCTCTCCCAAAAAGGATCGGACAATCTTCACCAATTTTGATAGCTCCCATTGAAATTGGGATAAATATTTCTTTGCTGTTGGAGGAGCGTGGTTTCCTGAATACCTGCCTCAGGAAATTTTTCCTTTGGCTAGGGTGTTTATAAAAGGTGAGTCACATTTTTCATTCTGTTCCTTATTGATTTTAATGTGAACTAATCATATCTGGATGATTATCTGCTAGTTTAACTCTGTGTATTACTGTTTCGCTTCTCTGTATCAGATTTTTCTTGGCCTCAGGTTAACAAGAGTCTTGAAAGGCAGAGCAAGCTGACGGAGAAAGGGCTTCTACATGAGTCTAAGGAGAATGCTATTAGTATCAGGGGTGTACTGAACCCCTACTGTATGCAGATTATGACTCGGCTTTGCTTTGTGGATCGATTCGATCCTGGCGCCGTGCGAGTTAGATCGCAGAAGGGTGACATGACCCTTAGCAAGATTACAACAGCATGCGCGAAGCAGCTGGGAGCTTTTATGAAGAAATCCCCTCCTACTCCTTCAACTCTGTCGTTGACGAAGACTGAGTGCGAAAGGGCGTGTTCTGAGACCTACGCTGCGTGTGCCAAGCGTCAAGGGGTCCCAGAAGGTAAAAAGAAAGAGGGCTCTGGTCTGGCTTCTGCTGCAGAGTCGTCCCCTAATAAGTCCAGCTTATCGCGCAGATCTTCGCGTATCCAAGGGCGATCGTCCACGCCTTCTGACGCTCTGCAGATTCAGCCTCTTCAACAAGTGCCCTTGCCTATAGACACTTTAGGAAAAAGAAAAGAGCGTGAGGAATCTTCTAGTGAAGATTCAGATGATGGGAAGTGCATTTCGTCCAAGCTTCGAATCCCAAAGGGTTCTGTCTCCACTGCTCAAGGATCTCCCCTTGCAATCCCCAAACTTGCCCCAGGAAAGTTACCAACAGGCCAGGCTCTAACGCTGTGCAAGAAGCCACGAGGATCTGCCCCCGTGGGGTCTTTACCTGGGGCGTCTTCTACCTCGCATGCAACTGGGACTTCCTTGGAGGAAGGCTCAGAAGGGGTGGCTCGTTCAACGGAAGCTTCTTCTTCTCCGTCCAAATTATCAGGAGTGGTGACTGGAGATGGAGTGTAGGGTGGCTTACCAGTTGAGGTGAAGTCTCCTGTTGTCTGTATGAAGCCGTCAGAGGCATTACTCTCTGCTTCTGCTTTGGCTGAAGGGTCTGACATTGGCCATAAGCGTGGCTCAGAGAGGAGACGCCCTTCTTCTGCCTCTCGTAAGAACAAGCTTCTAGAGGATGCCTTCGGAGAGGGTTTTGAGTCTACGGATACCCCTCCTCTGCCAGTTGAGCCAAGTAAGACCCTTGTATCTGAAACTACCCCTGGGTGTCAGGAATCAGGGGCTGTCGAAGTAACAGGTGTTGACACTCTCAGTGTTGACGTTTCCTTATTACCGCCTATCGCTTCTGAGTCTCATCCAGGAGATGTCATTGTTGTGTCTCCGAAGGGTACTAGCACTTTTGAATCTCCTAGCGCTTTCTTGGAGCAGCTAACGTCTTCTGCCGTGTAGACGCCGGTGTACCTCCCAAGTGATTTGGGTGAAGATGATAGCTTATTTATACGCCCTTCGAAGACGTATTCTTCTGGCATGGGGAAAATTGTGCTGGCGTCTGATAGCATTATGGTATCGACGTTAGCAGAAGGTGGGAAGCCAGCTGCCCCCGTTGCTTCTGCGGCTGCATTTGCAGGGGGAGAAGCAAGCAATAAAGCAGGAGTAGTGTCGGAATATGGCCCTTCTGCATCTACTGAAGTTATGGATGAAATGCTACGCATAAGCAGACCCCATCTACCTACAGAAGCAATTGGATCCTTGAGCGGGCAAGGTGATTTGCTGCAGCAAGTATCAGACCACATCTGGATGGTAAGTTGGTTAAAAAATCAGGCCTTGTTTATATCTCATGATATGTGTATGATGTTATATTTAATGGGCGTAATTGATTTGTCACAGAGCTATGTATGCGCGTCTGCTGCAAGGCGGGAATATGCGGCGGCTATACAGAATGGTTCTAAACTAGCGGAGCAGATGGAGAAATTAGAAGAGGAGTGGGCGGGGAGAATGATGGCGAGGAAAATCGGGACGTGCTTGTGGAAGCCATCAAGAAGTTAGAGGCAGAGCTGGCAGAGGCAAAAAAGAGGGTGACTGCCACAGAGGAGAAGCTAGTAGGCACTGTCGGACTCGAAGTAGAGCAAGACAAATTGAAAGCTGACTTGGTGGATATGACCAATAAGTGGATGGAGAAAAATCAAGTCTGCGTTCAGCATGAAGCCCGCATAGAGAAGCTTAGCAGTATGATGAACGACCTTGAAGAGGATATAGTGTCGTTGCAGACTGATAAGGAGATCTTAGAAAAAGAGAAAAAAGAGCTGGAGCGAAAGTCAAATGATCTTGAGGCCAGAGCAGTGGACGCCAGGAAGCAGAAGTTGGAGGCTGAACTTCATTTAGGGAAGAAGTTGAAGGAAGCAGAAGAGGCGGTGACCAAAACCAAGAAGCAGTTGGAGGAGATGGTAGAGGTATGCGACTCTTCTTTTGTTATTAATGTATTGGAAAATTAATGGGCCCATAAAACATGTGTGTTGATTTCATAATGTTTTTGGTTTTGTAGAGGGCAGCAGAGGCGGCGATTGAAGCCACAAGGCAGCGCATTCGAGATCGCGAGATAACCGAATGCAAACTTGTGAGGGTGGCTAAGGTAGATACTGCGAAGTATCTGGATCTGGCATTACGCAATAAGAAGCAGACCCCAGAGGAGAAATGGGCAAAACTGGAGATGTATTGTAAGAGCGTCGATGTGAAAATAGGAGAGTATGATGTCGACAAGTATTTGAATGAACTTGGGGATCTACAGATTTCCTATCCGTCATGTCATCTGGAGAAGTTGAAGTTGAGGGGAGATGTGCTGGGGTCGATGTATAATGCCAACGGGGAAGCTGTTGAAGATAGTGTTGTCAATGTGGCGTCTGATCAGAAGGCAGTAGAATCCGCGCCTGCTGCAGAGGCCAAGCCAGATGGTGAAAGAGGTGTCGTAGAATGAATGACACACTATCATTTTGTTAAATTCTGTCATGTTTTGCTTTGAATTAATTTTTGTATATGCATTCTTTGGCCTTTTTTTGGCCGCTAGTATGTAGATGATTGTAATAGAGAAAATTCTCAATACAAATTGAGCTTTGTTTCCTGATGGCTGTCTTGGTGTGTGTATTGGATGTGTTCATTTTCGTTTAGGACTTAATTGAAGGTGTGATGACAGGTGATAGTCATATGGTTTATTCAGATCAGAAGCTTCATAGACCCTTCAGGCCATTGCGTGCGAGATATAGCGAAAGATCATACAGATGGTGGGAGAGAATGCCCAGTTAAGTGTTGTGTGAACGATCCGTCTTAGTGTTTTGGTGATGGGTTGGAGCTGACAACATTGTTGTTGCAGGTGAGTACCGTGAGTGGACGAAGGTTCCCTTTTTGAGGAGGATCTTTGATAACCCACAGTGGCTTTATTCAACGTGGGCTATGGAAGAACTTATAAGAAGTGGCATCCCGTACTACATATCGTGTGAACGTTATGGGTTAGGCCATCCGAAGCTAGAGAGTGCGATGGCAGAGTACATGCGTCGTATTGAATGTGATTAATTATGGGTGAGAGAATATTTTTGCATAGAGAATAGATCAATTATGAAATCAGGAATTAATATTGTCGTTAATGTAACATAATTTATAAATAACAACTTCTGATTTATTTCCATTTTTGGGTACACGTCGCCTTCTGATCGTGCATAGTACAAATATTCATTTTTGTTTATTAAGAAAGGAATTGAGTATGTGTGCCCACACTTAGCATCTGCCAAATTAAGTTACAGTGATAAGAGTGTTGTACTTCTGCGACGTTTCCATTATTGTTGAGTGGTAGACCTTCTTACGCGTAGGGAGTTATGTAGCGGTCTGATCCGAGGGGGTTGGCCTCTGGTGACTGATACTTTCCCACAAGGCCAAAGAGGTTAATGTGATTTTGGGCGAACGCGGGGGACGAAGCGTAGAATCGGGCATCGAGGCAGAGGCAAAAGGGTCAAGATTGCGAGGTAGATATCTTTCCAATGCACCCATACCATGTGGTATAGCGATGGCTTGTTTGGGCTGTCTTGTATTCTATCAAAGGCACCCATTGTGTAGGATATGGGTACGACTGTGGGAAAAGTTCCTCCCAGGCCTTGGATTGCCAAACCAGTTAGTATGTATTGGTGAGGAATCCGAAGCGTGACAGTTGATGGTTCTGCTGCGATAGTCAGGCCAGAGTAGACAGCAGGAGGTGCTCCTCTTATGCAGGTAAGAGGGTAGGGTTTGCAGTGCACCTTCGTCGAACGGCCAGATCGGCATAGTCAGGGCAGATTAGACTGCGAAATGGCTGGCTGTAGCTCCCTGTGAGCTTAGTCAAGTCAGATTAGAGTGCGGCACAATATCCAGTGAAACGGCAGAGGCGGTAGGATCGTGTACGCAGGTTGTGTGTAGTGGCCTTGCTACCACGATCTGCTGAGATTTAGCCTGGTGCCAATTTGCGGGGTGAGAGGCAGCACCCCACCGTGCATTATTATTGTTCTTTGTTTATTGGAGAGCTTATTTTTTGTTGTGGGTGTGGGCAGCGTATGTATTGAGACCAAAGACATATGGTGCACTGCTATGGGAAGTTGGTAACTTCAAGCATTCAGATAATTGTTTATTTATAGCCATTGTGGTAGGTGGTTTTTGAGTGCACGTGAATAATGTTATTTTTGAACAAGGGTAGGTGGGGATATAATTTTGAAAACCTTTCGAGTGAAAAGTTAATTGTCACGTGTCTGGCTTGGTGTAATATGGTGGACAATAATGCCAAGAAATTGAATGTACAAGAGAAATTTAAAAGAATGTGAAAAAATGGAAAGTTGTTGTATTACTTTTGAATTGCACAGTACAACTATTAACCATAATATTGTTTCAAAGACATTGAATTCCAAGTACGGGGTACGATTTTCCCACTACGTATATTCTTTAGGGTATAAGACCCTCTGCCTAGTATTTTTATGATTTCGAAAGGCCCTTCCCAATTAGGTTCTAGCTTCTTCTTGTTGCTTGTGACCTTACGCAGAACCCAATCACCTTCCCGAAATGTGCGTGAGTGGACTCTTTTGTTGTAGTAGCGTTCTGCAGCCTTTTGGTAATTTTCTAGTCGTAATTATGCCACCGTACGTACTTCTTCCAGAAGGTCTAGGTTGTGTAGTAGTTGAATGTTGTTTGTTGTTTGATCAGACGCGATCTCTGTTCGAAGTGTAGGCAGGCCCACTTCTGTTGGGATGATGGCCTCTGTTCCATATACCATGGCGTAGGGAGATTCTCCTGTGGAGGATCTTTTTGTTGTCCTATATGCCCATAACAATTTTGGAAATTCTTCTGCCCATGCTCCTTTTTTATCTTCCAAGTTCTTCTTAATGTTGGCAAAGATAACTTTGTTGGAAGCTTCTGCTTGACCGTTGCCTTGTGGGTAAGTGACAGAGGCAAAGCTAAGCTTGATCTTGTATGTGTCGCATAGGTCTTGTACCTTCGCATTTTGGAACGGAGTTCCATTGTCCACGACTATCTCCCATGGTATCCCAAATTGACATATGATATGCTTCCAGATGAAGGACATAGTGTCTGTTTTGCTGACCGTGACGTATGCCTCTCCCACAACCCATTTCGTGAAGTAATCAGTGGCTACAAGAGCATACCGTCTTCCTCCAGCAGCCTTAGGTAGTTCACCTACCACATCCATACCCCATTTTGCAAAAGGCCAAGGTGCAACGATGGAGTGTAAGGTTTGAGTAGGTTGATGGATGGTGGGTGCAAATCGCTGGCACTTGTCGCATTTTTTGGCATAGTCACGTGCTTCTGTCATCATGTATGGCCAGTAATACCTTGCTGTAAGTGCTTTATGTGCCAGTCTCCGTCCCCCTGTGTGATTTCCACATGTCCCCTCATGTATCTCTTCTAGTAATTTTTTAGCTTCTGATGGATGCAAACACCGTAGGTAGGGGCCGTTGAAGGACTTGCGGTATAGCGTCCCATGGATTATGGAATAACGTTGTGCCCGAAGGCGTAGAAGTTTTGCATCTTTTGGATTAGGTGGGAGTTCGGAGGTGGACAAGTATCTTATGATTGGATCCATCTAGCATTCAGGTTCGGATGATGTTGAATAGACTTCCATGTCTTTGCTTGATCGACTTATAGATATGGAGGACTGGCGTGTGCAACCTCCTGTAGAGGCTAATTTGGCAAGGGCATCGGCCTTCTGATTTTGCTCCCTAGGTACTTGTATGAGTTCGAACTGGTGAAAATGTGATCGCAAGTCAGTTACCTTCTGTAGAAGGCTAGCTAGATGGGGTGCTTTAGTATCGAAATTTCTAGCCACTTGCTCTATCATAAGCTGTGAGTCTCCTCTGACATTCAGACGTTGGATGCCCATTTCTCGTGCTAGTTCTAAACCATAGATTAGTGCCTCATATTCTGCTTCATTATTCGTCGTGGATTTCTCTAAATGAATGGATTCTTCGATTTTGAGGCCCGAGGGAGCCTCTAATACGATGCCAATACCAGCCCCTTGGGAATTGGATGCTCCGTCAGTATGCATCGTCCACACCCATTGATCTTCTGACTCTAACAGTTCTGGCAGAGTGTCAGGGGTGAATGACTGAATTTCAACTAGGAAGTCAGCGAGTACCTGTCCTTTTTTTGCTTTTCGTGGCGAGAACCGAATATCATACGTCCCTAGCTCAATTACCCATTTAGATAACCTTCCAGAGAGGTCGGGCTTACTCAATACTTGCTTTAATGGATAGTCCGTATATACAATGATGGCGTGGCTTTCAAAATATTGTAGTAACTTCTTCTTTGTCGTAAGGAGTGCGAGTGCCAATTTTTCCATCATACTGTAACGAGTTTCAGCGTCCAGGAGCATCTTGCTGCAGTAGAACACTGGCCTCTGACGATTAGCTTCTTCTCGGAAGAGAACATAACTCACAGCGAATTGTGAGACAAACAGGTACAAGAATAAATCTTCATTAGCTATGGGGGAGCTCAATATAGGAGGGGAGCTCAAATAAGTTTTCAATTCTTCCAACGCTTTTCTTTGCTCTGGTCCCCAGGTGGCGTTGGTAGATTTCTTTATGCACTGCAAGAAGGGCTGGCAACGGTCAGACATTCGTGATATGAATCGACTTAATGCTACTACTTTGCCCGTCAGAGCCTGTATATCTCGGATGGTTCGGGGCTCTTTGACTTCTGAGAGGGACGCAATCTTTGTTGGGTTCGCCTCGATGCCCCTCTGACTGACGACGTACCCCAAGAACTGTCCAGAGGACACCCCAAAGACGCATTTAGAGGGGTTTAATTTCATTTTATAAGTATCAAGGATGTCGAAGCACTCGGTCAAGTCGTCTATATGTGAAGATCTTTGTTTGGACTTGATGACCATGTCGTCAATATAAACCTCCATATTTCTCCAGAGCAATGAGGAAAACAGCTTGTGCATCAGCCTTTGGTATGTTGCGCCTGCATTCTTTAGACCGAAGGGCATAACTTTGTAGCAATATAAACCACCTTCTATTATGAAAGCCGTGTGAATCTGATCTTCTGATTTCATGGGGATCTGATTGTATCCAGAGTAAGCGTCGAGGAAGCTCATTCTTTCATATCTTGTCGTGGCATCTATCATCTGATCGATCTTCGGTAGAGGGTAGCTATCTTTGGGACATGCTTTGTTTAAATTTGTATAGTCTATGCATACTCTCTTTTTCCCATTCTTTTTTGGGACCACGACGGGGTTGGCAAGCCAACTGGGATATAAGTATTCTTCGATTGTCCCTGTGCTCAGAAGCCGTTGGACCTCCTCTTGTATGACTTGATTCACCTTTGGAGTGAACCTCCTCTGCTTCTGCTTGACATGTGGGAAGTTGTTGGAGATATTTAGGCTGTGACTCATGACAGAGGGGTCTATTCCGGGTATGTCATGTGGAGACCAGGCGAAAGTTCTCATTCTGGTCTTGAAAAATCGTATGAGGGTCTGTCTTTCTTCTTCAGAGAGTTTGGTACTTACCAGCACTGTCTTAGAGGGGTCAGCGTCGTCTAGACCCACTTGTTCTAAGGTATCTAGCGTAACTAGGGGTTTTTCTTGGTCTTCCTCTAGATCGATTCCTTTTAGGCATGCTGGTAGGTCCTGCAGTAATTGCTATTTTTCAGGGGAGTTGTTATGGGAAGCAGTGCCAGAGCTATTTATTTCTTTCAAGGTAAGGAAGCACCTTTTGGCCTGCTTCTGGCAGCCCTTCATGTCGACGGTGTAGCATCCGTTGAGTGATTGACACCGCATCACCTGATGTAGAGTTGAGACTACCCCCTGCATCCGATGGATCCAATTTCTCCCCATGATGGCGTTGTAGCTTGTGGTGGAATCTATAATGAGAAAGTCTACTGGCAGGGCGCGTTCTGCGGCCACCACAGTTAATCGAACGACGCCCTTCGGATATACTCTTTGGCTGTTGAATCCCAAAATAGGCGTGGTGGAGGGCCGGATCTGATTCTCCTCTAGCCCCATCTTCTGGAAGGCTTCCCAGAAGAGGATGTCGACCCCACTGCCCCCGTCGATCAGAACTCTGCCCAGCTGGCAATGGTCAACCTGTAGGGAAATGACGAGTGGATCATCATGGGTTAGGTGTATGCCCTTCAGGTCATCATCGGTGAAGGTGATTGCAGAGGCTGGGTAGCTTCTGTCTTCTGAAGTGACGACATTGACCACGTGGCCTAATGATTTGTATCGCTTCACTCGTTCTTCCATCCTTTTATGGATTTTGATTGTATGCTCTTGATTGTTAGTGAGTTCTACGATCCCGTGGATCATAGGGACTTGCTTAAGAGGCTCCTGGGTGATGTCAGAGGCTGCGTGCACGGGGTCTGACGCTTGTGGAGCGGGGGCAGAAGCAGGATTATGCCGTGAGGTGCCGGGTCTGCCCGTCTCCTTGATGTATTGGGTAAGCCTCCCACTCCTCATGAGGGCTTGGATCTGATTGTTCAAGTTATGGCATTCAGCGATCGTATGACCGTGATCTTTGTGGAAGAGACAGTATCTGCTTTTATCCCTTCTGTCAGAAGGAGTGGTAATTTTGTAGGGCTCTCGCCAGATAGGTCTGTCTTTATTTTCTTCATAAATGACTTCTTGCGGGACGGTGTATTCGAAGGACAGGTATCATGATGACTGTCGATCCTGTCTTGGCCTTTTTCCTTCCTTCGTGTGATCTGTTTGGTTCCGCTTCCTCTTGTCATCCCTAGCAGGTGGTGGAGGATTATTTGTTGGTGGAGCAGAGATGAGTGCAGACTTCTTTTGTGCCTTGGCTCGGGTCTGCACGTCTGCCATGTCGTATGGTGGTGTCATGGTGAGATTCTCATGTAAAAGAGATCCCACCTACAAGCTTTTGACGAAGAGATTTGCTGCGGTGATTGGATCGACATCGTGGATTTGATGCACGAGGTTAATGAAACGCTGCAAGTATGCTTTCGGATGTTTATTCTCCCCCTGTTCAACCCGATAGAGATCAGCCATTGTTCTGGGTGCCTCTCGGTTTGCACTGTATTGCTGTAAAAAGGTCCGTCGGAGATCACTAAAACTGTTGAGTGACCTGGGCTTTAATTGTCGAAACCATAACAGAGCTGGCCCGGAGAAAGTCGTTGAAAATACTTTGCACTGAATGGCTTCGTTATTAGCTTCTAATGCCATCTCCTGTTGAAATTGGAATAAATGGTTTAGCAGATCTCCTTTTCCATTGAACGCAGGCACAGAAGGGATGACGAAGTCTCGAGGCTTTGGCTCATTCTGAATCCATTCCGAGAAAGGCGATTTCTCAGTGGTTCTTGATACTAGATCCAAATGCTCAGTGGCGTAGGCTAATCGCCCATCTGAGAATTTCTGCATCATTTCCCTCATCATGTCTTCTTTCCAACTGTCTAAGAACCGGATTGAGGGAACACGACCTTCAGAGGGAGAATCGTGCGCGGCTTGAGGTGCAGTGTGTTGAGGCCAGATTTCGGCTGCTGGCTGAGCGGATCCGGTGGGTTCTGCTTCCGTCCGCCCATGCGTGTCAGAGGTTGGGGCTCATCGCTCTTCAGCCCCGGAGGATGGCGGGATGCCTTGGGAATTTTCGTTACCTGGGTTCGTGTTTTGATGAGGGGAATTAACGCAATCGATTGGAACTTCAGATCTGCCAGAATCAAGATTGTTGTGGGCTTGGGTGTTGCGTGTTGTGTCAGCGGATCTGCGCAGCTCAGCGATCTCGGCTTCGAGCCTAGCTTGAGCTTCGGCCAATGTCTTGATTGCTTTGTCGAACCGCTGCTGGCTTGCTTCCAACAGGCGACACATCCTGTTGATCTGATCGCTCACGTCCGTCGGAGGGACGCTCTGTGCGACTGGGCCCGAAACTCCGTTGCCTTTTGGTGGCATGATTTCAGGGTTCGTAGAGGATCTTAATTTCTTGGTTCGACGACGTGGCTAGGGCCGAAATGTTTTTCGTTTCCCACAGACGGCGCCAATTGTTGGAGCAACAATTTGTCTTTCTATTTCTGGAGGTCCAACCCAACGATGGACAGTGCTCTGTCACTATTCCGGTGATGAAGTTTGCCTTTGATTCGTCGGGATCACCTGCAAGAAAGACACTCCGATGCTTAAGTCAGTTCAAAAGTCGATCCCATTTCCCTCCTATGAATCTTATATTTATAGGACAAAATATGTAAAGCAGTTAGTTGGTTCAAGGGAACCCTGGAATGGGGGGAAGAAATAACTGAATTTCCCTCCAAAAAATACCGACTTTGAATGTCTCGTTTAAGGGTCAGAGGCGCGGATCGCCTCTGACCCACAGCTTCTGCCTTCGGAACTTCTATACGCCAAAACGTTTCGTTTTGAATATTCGATAAATGAGGAAAGGGTTTTTGGGCCGAACATTTTGGGCCTAACACATGTATACTACTATCTACACTATGAATTTTTCTATTCTTATTTTATTTCTATTATTAATTTTTTTTATTATTATTATTGTATTTTATATATATGTCATGTAGTCATACAAAATATATCTATGTCAACATTGTGCTTAGATTTCATTTATGTAGAAATTATTGATATAAATATTTATATATACTATAAAACTATAATTTATTTTATTATATATATCTAAAAAAATTGTGAATCAACATTATATATACAATTATATTATATATACGTCAACATCAACATGCAGGAATAACACGGAAAGTACTCTATGAAAGAAAAAAAAATGCAAAAAAGAGTGGAGAGAATAAACAATTATATTTTATTAATGGATCAATAAACAAATCAATATGAAATTTTTTCCACATGACAAATTGTAATTATTTATTATAAATATATTTTATTTAATTGACTGTTTGATGTCGAATTATGTAATCAAAGGACTATATATATATATATGACAATTTTTCTATAGGGGTTTCACTTTAAGCTCTACCGGTAGGGCTTTCAGTGTTTCTCGACTCGTGAACAATTTTTGGTGTGATTTTTTTTATGACCGTGTATATTGTGGCTATTTAGAGCATCCTGCAAGTTTTCAGAAAATTCCGAATAGTTTACAGTACCGAAAACTAGGTTCAAACATGTTGTTTTCCACGTGCATAAAAAAAATTAGTCACGCGTGCAACAACATGTTTGAACCTAGTTTTCGGTACTGTAAAATATTCGGAATATTTCGAAAATTTGTAGAATGCTCTAAATAGCTACAATATACACGGTCATAAAAAAAATTGCGCCGAAAACTGTTCACGGGTTGTAAACACTGAGAGCCCTACCGGTAAAGCTTAAAATGAAACCCTATAGGAGAATTCCCCTCTATATATATTTATATATATATATCATTGTTAAAATCAATAAACAATCGTATCTGAAAGATTTCGTTTTAGCGAATTTCAAAACCAAGGGATTCGATCTACGACACATATGAATTGCTTTATAACCTAAAATACAAATCACATGGAAATATCTGACCACATTTTATAAGCTCGTTAAAAATTGGAATGATATTGTTATACCACAAATTTCGAGACATATTACATCATTTCGAAGTAAAAATATAGCCTCATAAACATACAGATCGAAGAGATAATTTATCAAATGAGTACATGTCATCAATACTGGTTACTAAAAAATAAGGTTATCATTGATTTGTGTGAAAGGAAACCCTAATTCTAAAACCTTATTCCTTGGACTACACGAAACATTCAGCCTATAACCTATTAATGAAATTAAACCATGTTTATGGTAAAACTTTCATGCAAAATATATCAAAATATCAGTTTTTTCTCAAAATCATCAAGAACAGTGTAAGCTAAAGTTTTTGTAGAGGGAGTATTGATAAAAAAAAAAAAAGAGGACGATGAAGAAACTTACACGAAGGTAGTTGATGGTAGAACTGCAGTGTGGATTAAAAAATCTTGTATAGAGAAGTCCTTGGGAACTCGTTGTAGAACGGAGGATAATCGGGGAACTGAGAGAGGTCTAGTTTTATCTTTTTTGAAGAAAACATGCAAATTGTTGAAAGAGAAATATGGAGAAAATGAAGAATGGGAGTTTAATTAGGCAAAAAAGTTTGTAACTAATGAGTAATCATGGCCATTAATCCGAATTTACTACGGATCCAACGGATTGCGTTTAATCTAAAAAAATAGCGGTAATTGAGCAGTGGAAGGGATGTGGGCAGGAATGTAGTAATTAAGTACTATAGCTACCCATTCTTAGGTTGACACGTATACAAACTTGGTGCGGTAGGTGGGCACCGTTTCACGAACTAGAAGTTCAAAAGTTTCTCTCTCTCGAGGTTCGAGTAGATACTTTTGAGGGAGCAAAATGTTAGACCCCAAATTTCAAGACAGATTAAATCATCTTGAAATGTAGGCTTGTAAAGATACATTTCAAAGAGATAATATATCAAATGAGTACATGTCCTCAATACTGGTGCCACGCCACCAGTATGGCTCGAGAATGAGAGTTAGCTCGATAGGTTTGGGACGTTACAAAAAGTTGATCTCGAAAGATTGACAGATGGTTACTCAGATAATACTGTTGGTGTCAACTCTAATTATGGTGTAGGCTCGAAAGTGTATATTCGAGAGATAACATGCACTTCATTTAAATAATTAAAGCCTACATTTTTTGGTTTAGTTATGTATTTGTTTAGTCAACTCAATTTCTATGGGATTCTTTATATGTCAAATTTAAATTATATGTTGTTGTAACTTCCCTAAAAATGTAGGAAGAAATATTTGAACCCAGTCTATAAATACTAGAAGACAAGCTCAATTCTTGTACTCAGAAACTTTGTGAAATTGCTTTCAAAGCTTTAACATGAAGATGTTAATAATAGTTACTTGTGGACTAGGTAGATTTAACTACTAAACCACGTACAAAATTCTCTCTTCTTCTTTTCTTCTTAATTTGTTAATCAATGTTTAATTGCTCTTATTTTTTGTTGACGAAAAATATCGTCAACAAATATTATTAGCATCATCACAAATTTTTACTCTTCTAATAAATTATTTAAAAAAATTTGTTGTTGTTTCGAGTAATTAAAAACCTAAGCAGAAAAAAAATACAAGTTTTTTTAGTTTGAGGTAAAATTAGATTTATTTTAAGGGTTTATACCTTTTTAGACCATGTGTTTTGTCTTATTATCAGTTGGATATTGTGATTTGTCAAATTACTTTTTGGACCTTGTGTTTTATAAAATGATTTAAATAGACTCTGAAACTTGTTTTTGATGAAGAGAAAAATGAATATAACAACACAATTGTTAAGCTGAATGGTTGTACTTTTGTTCTAAATTATTAGTTTGGTGAATTATTTGTGATTTTAGTTAAAAAAAAACTTTGATCAAAATTGAGTTTAAGGTCTATTTGAACAATTTTACAAAATACAGGGTCCAAAAAATAATTTTTCAAAACACATAGCCAAAACAAGTAATGAGACAAAATACATAATCCAAATATATAATAAGACAAAACACAGTAACCAAAAAAGTATAAACTATTCATTAAATAATATATTAAATATATTATGTAATTAATATGGATGTTTTTTTAAAAAAAAAACATTTATTTTCATATATAAAATTATTTACATATAAAATTTAGGTTTTAATTTTTAATAATTTATATTAAAATTTCATTTTTTTAATATTCCAAATATATTATATAATAAAAATAGAGATATTTTAGTCATATTCAAAATAGATTTGACCAAATTTGTTCTTAAAAATGTCTTAATATAGTTAACCATTAACCAAGCGAGAAATGTATCAACTCGTACGTACTAAAACAAATATTAAAATTATAAAATAAAGTAGTATAATCTATATCTTTATAGATATATATATTGTTGACCCTCAAATTGGCCAACGACACGGAGTCAAATATACGACAAAATATGGAACGACACTTGAAAAGATAATCTAATGGAAAGGAAAAAAACACCAAGGAATTATAGTGGTTCAGCCCCAATGATTGGTAACAACCTACGTCCACTTAGTGTATTGTTATTATTGAACTTCAAAGTCGTGATCAAAGAATTGGGGTTCTTTGAGTTTCACCAACCTTGGAAGGATTACAATAGTATGATGAACAATCACTATAGCTCTTTCTCTCTCAATATTAAGCAAAAACACTAACTCATTCCAAAAGTCCTTTCCTTGAGCTATTTCATGCATATTTATAGGCTCAATGAGGGTTACACATGCTAACGTGTCCTATCTTTCCTTAATAATCGCGTATCAAGGATAATTATGAAGAAATATTAAAATGCAGTTAATATTAGATTACAACTTAAGAAGGAAATAAATCAGGCTTCACGATCAGCCTAGTCGTATCAAAGATTAACACTGACGATGAGGTGTGCTTCTGGTCGATAGCCAAACAACACCTTTGCCCTTCAATTCCGCCACGTGTCAATCCATGTGTGAGAAATCTTTGCCACGTCATTAATAGCCATTTTTGGGTAAACATTTGCCCCCCAAGTTTAGTTATCGCGACCAGCAATAAGTAAACTTAGGAAAGCGACTCTACGAATGCCCCACGAAATCTGTCAGAATCGCCTATGCTTTCTCGAAAAAGATGATCAATCATATCTAATCAAGTCTTTTCGGTTTCCCAAGAATGTGTCCGACGGCCATTTCACTTCCCCATGCTTAGAAAAAGTAACTCATGATTACCTCTTTTGACGTGCTTTGGTCTTTATAAATAACCCCCAAGTTATCATTTTTACCTTTTACCTACTTTTGCCTTCTTGAAGAACTCGCTCTAGATCCCAGAAACTTTCAAGCACCTACGCTCAGACGTCAAAAGCTTTCACCTTCAGACTTCAATCTTCATCTGAGTAAGCTTCACGAATTTTCTTGTCTTTTGAGTTACCACATGAAACTGCCTTATACTTGCTTTCATTTCTAAACCCTTTCGTGTTCTTGGCTGAAAATGTACGGGGATTGTTTGCATGTTGACAGATGATTGATAGGGTAGTGAAATATTGTTTCGTAGGAGTTAGGAGCCAGTTTGGTAGTCGAGATTGTAGATTTAGGGCGTAAAATCGAAGTAAAAATTCGATTTTTAAGCTAGTTGAAAAAAAGAGTTTTTCCCGCCCCTTCGGAGTTGAAAAAGATTTTTCCTGAAAAACTTTTTACTTCCGCTTTTCAAACTGCTCGTATAGAACTTAGCATTTTTGTTAGAATAGTGCTGGCTGTATAAAAACTTAATTTTTATACGCGAGCAACGTCATTCGAACTCTCAATACATGCTTTTAAGCTTTACGTCTTACCTCCCCCTTTCTCTGTTCGCAGCTTTTCATGCAAGATTCGTGGGGAGGTGAAAGACCCATCGACGATGACTTACTAGCTCAGCTGCTTGAGGACGAGGAGCAACCGTCGTTGCTCATACCTGAAATCCCCTTTTCTCGTGCCACTTCTAACACTCCTTCGACCCCCATTCAAAATATGGGTCGAGCAAAAACTAAAGACCAGAAAAAGAAAAGTCCCAATCCTTCAAATCAGCCTGATCCTCAAGCTAAAGTTCCCTCGACCAGTGGTCGAGCAGAAAATATTCCTGAACCCAATATCCAAACTAATGCCCAGCCCTGAAATGCCATTCAACCGAATGTTGAATGGTATGTTGTACCTGAAAGCCGGGTGACGACCAGGATGATCGCCAACTACATTAGAAAATATGGACTCCTGGGGGTGACACTAGTTCGGCCCAATCAAGACCAACGGGCGAACTTACCTGGGGGCGCTTTCAGCGCCTGGTCGAGGTACCATATTGAGGCAGGGGCTACCTTGCCTCTTCATCCTTTCTTCCAAAGGGTGGCCAACTACTTCGGGGTCGCCCCTTTCCAAATAACTCCCAATGGGTATAGAATGCTTGCAGCACTCTATATCCTTTATAGCCACAAAAAATGGCCTGTGCCATCACCTCATGAGGTCAATTATCTATTCGACCTCAAGTCTAACCCCAACCAAGAAAGTACGGGGTTTTTTCACTTTTGTCATCAGAAAACAGGGCGCACTTTCCTGTCCGACACCACACACATATCGAACGTGGGGAGGTACTATCAAGAGTATTTTCTCATGACTGACATGGTCACGAACAACCTGGCCTTCACTCAAGGAGGTAACGTCTTTGTTCCACTGGTTGTTAATCTTTCTTTAATTTTTCCTCTATACTTAGATTTTTAGCGCCTTTCAGGCCCATGGTTGCGAATAGACCCCACCCCAGACATGGAGCTAAGATCATCCTTCTTGCCCAGTATGACTGACGTGGAGAAAAGCGTCAAGCATCTAGTCACAGAGGCTAACCTTAGGCTGGTCGGGTTTTTGGCCCCTCATCAGGATGTGAGGGAGTCAACAGTGGGGAGTGCCACTGGTGGAGAGGTTCTTGAGCAGCACCCAGACGTGGAACAACCCTTTCCGAGGAGGGCCACTGGAGTAACAATAAGGGAACCTTCCAGCATTCCGCGGGCTGCTGCTCCCCCCGCCCTAAAGGGAAAAGGAAAAAAGAAGGCCACTGAACCCCCCGCACCCACCGATGAATCTTCAGATGAGAACGGTACCGATCATTCGCTCTTAGATAGTTTGCCAATTCCCTGTCACCTATTTGACGGGGATGACAACTTTAAGTATACTCCAATCTTAAGTTCAGATTTCTTCTAGGCAGTAAGTAGTTCAGTAAGTAATGTAGCGACCAGTAGTTGTAGCGCGGGTACTTTACTTATAATCTCTTTACTTTCATTTCTATCTCCATCTATATATCTTGTCTCACTGCTCGTGCTGTTTCCTTTTGTGCAGATATGTCATCTGAAGACGTGTTCGAGCATTACAAGGCTGCTGCTGCATCTTCTGGCAAGAAGAAGGACAGCAAGAGGTCTCGAGGGGAGAGCAGTAAAATCGCCTCAAAGAAGGCCCGAACTGAGGACCCTCCAACCACTGTCCCTTCGAAGGAGAACACGCCACCTCCATTGCCACTCGAGCAGTCGGACTTGACTCCTCCGGTCGACCAGCATTCCACTCCTACAACACCCGTCGACCAGCACCCTACTCCTCAGGCCCCCATCTGCCAAACACAGCGCAATCAGCCCAAAGGCTCCCTGTCCAGCATCGTGGTCAGCTCAGCTAGGGAGAGGATATACAAGCTCTCCAAGTACAAACACAGTCAAGAGGCTGTTAACGAAACCATTTCCATGGAGACTGATCAAATACTTAACCGTGGGTTGAACGAGATAGTTAGCGTAAGTTACTTCCTGATGCTAAATGGTTTGCTTTTTATTTTCTGCCATTGCCTTACCCTTTCCATCTGTCTGCAGGGACTACTGACCATGATCACTGGTTGGCGTCGTGCAGGAGCGATGGTGTCCCGGGCCAAAAATTTCGACACCAAGCTTGCTAAGGCGAAGAAAGCGCTTGAAGGGAAAAACACTGATTTGCTCGAGAAGAATAATGAGCTAACTAAGCAGAACGGCGAGTTGCTTGAAAAGAGTACGGAGCTGTCTAAGTAGAAAGAGGAACTGCTCGAGCAAAAAGCCACTCTGACCGAGGAGTTGCTGGAGGTTCGAAACGCCTTGAAGAAATCAAAGGAAGACAAAGAAACATTCAAAGAAAGCGCCAAACTCAACTACCAACAATGTAAACAGCTCGAGCTTAACTTGATTACGAGCAAGAAGGAGACGGAGGAGCTGGAAAAGCACATGAAGGAGCTTGAGGAACTCGAGGCCAGGAACCTGGAGAAGTACAAGGAAGCCACTCATCTTTGCTTCTAGGAGTTTTGGAAGCACAACCGGGAGGCTAACTTCAACTATCTGTCAGAATGCCTGAGGCGGACTTTAATGTCTCAATGTGCCATTTGCCTGGAGGAAGAAGAGAGGGCTAAGGTTCATGCTTCCCCAGAGATTTCTCTGACAGCAGGGATAGATGGTGCAGACAACGAAGCTGGCGCAGCTGTCGACCAAGATGTTCCTCAGGACCCTCCAGCTTCTTAGTCTTTTTCCTTTTTTATCTTTTAATCTCTTGATTACACGACCTACGGGTCGTGATTTAAAGACATTAATTTTTTATTGCTGCGTGGGCAGCTATTTTCCTTTTAACCAGACAGTTACATCTGAGCAGTACTGCTCGCGGTGTAAAGTAATTCATTTTTGATATAATAACACATTTTTATTTTATTATAATACCTGTTCGCATGACCGAACTTAGCATAGCACTTTGGTTTGATTTAACAAAATACAAAATTTTGAAAAATACTCTAAGTACCCTAGCATGCTTTTAACTTATTTTCCTCATGTGTTTACATGCCTTTTAATGATATGCTTTGCTTACTTGTACCTTATATGCCCCCCAAGTGATCGAGGAGCTTTAGGCCCTTGGTCACTTGCCTTGACCAAAGCCTGTTTGAACAATGTTGCTCGGAGAAAAATAATTGAGATTGTAATACAGCAAAACAACACACGTAATGAGAAAATACTTGTAATAACTACAATAATTGGCAAGAAATGACTGGCTGCGCACAGTCCCTTATATTTCTCGTAATAAATGGACGAAACATGTCTGTACGAGTGATCAATAAGATCTTACACTTATAAGTGATCGGTCACATAACATGACCAACCCTTTTTCAAAACATGTAAAAAGTAAAATTAATACAAGCCAATTCTTTAAGAAGAATTGTTTATCGATAGTACTTGTGCAGGTGTTCTCCATTCCAATAGTGAGGAACGAGATCTCTGTTTAAGCGAGCAAGTTTATAGGTGCCTGGGTGAAGGACTTCTTCAATTTGGTATGGACCTTCCCAATTAGGTCAGAGTACTCCAGCAGCTTGGTCGCGATGTTTAGAAAAACTCTTCGGAGTACAAGATCTACATCGTTGAACTTTCTTTCTCGCACTTTAGAGTTGAAATATCGGGCGACTTTTTGCTGGTACGCGGCTACTCGGAGTTGGGCTTGCTCCCGTTTCTCATCAATCAAATCAAGGGATTCCATCAATAGCTGGCTGTTTGAGTCGTGGTCGTACGTTATTCTGCGATGCGAAGGTAGATCTAATTCAACTGGCAACATAGCTTCATATCCATAAGCCAAAGAGAACGAAGTATGACCCGTCGCTGTTCGGTGGGAAGTTCTGTACGACCAAAGTACTTCAGGAAATTGTTCTGGCCACGCCCCTTTAGCTTCTTCTAGTCTTTTCTTCAGTGTATCCTTCAGCGTTTTGTTGACTGCTTCAACTTGTCCATTTGCTTGGGGATGAGCGACTGAAGAGAAGCTCTTAATAATACCATGCCACTCACAGAAGTCCGTGAATAAATCACTGTCAAACTGGGTACCGTTATCCGAGACGATCTTCCTTGGCAATCCATAGCGACAAATGATGTTTTTGATCACGAAATCCAGCACTTTCTTGGTCATTATGGTTGCAAGCGGCTCAGTTTCGGCCCATTTGGTGAAGTAGTCGACGACAACCACAACATATTTGACACTGCCTTTTCCCGTGGGCAATGACCCGATTAGGTCGATACCCCAAACTGCAAACGACCATGGGCTTTGCATCTGTTTAATCTCATTAGGGGTTGCTCGTGGGATTATGGAGAATCTCTGGCATTTTTCACATTTCCGCACGAATTCCATCGAGTCTTCATTCATTGTGTGCCAGAAGTATCCTTTCCTTAGGATCTTTTTTGACAAACTCTACCCCCCAGCGTGGTCCCCACAAAAACGTTTGTGCACCTCTTTCATCAGTTCTTTGGCTTTCTCCTTTGTAATACATCTGAGGAGTGGCATTGAGTATCCCCTTCGGTACAAGATTCCATCGACCAGGATATACCTAACAGCTTGTCGCTGAAGGGTCCTGGCTCTATTTCTGTCCATTGGTAACACGCCTTTCGTCAGACACTCTACGTATGGTGCCATCCACGTACCCGCCATCTGGATTACCAGAGTGGTCTCCTCTGCTTGGATGCTTGGTACAGGTAGTCACTCAACTGACACTATGTTCAGAGTATCAGCATCTTTTGCACTTGCTAGTTTGGCCAAAGCATCAGCGTTCAAATTCTGGTCGCGAGGTACCTGCTGAAGGGTGTACTTATCAAACTGTGCTGACAAATCCTTTGTTTTGTTCAAGTAGGCAACAATCTTTAAACCTCGGGCTTGGTACTCTCCCATGACTTGATTCACTACCAGCTGAGAATCACTGTAAATGTCAAGCACTTTTATATTCATGTCCCTGGCTAACCGCAATCCAGCGAGTAGTGCTTCATACTCGGCCTCATTGTTAGAAGTAGTGAAGTCAAATCTTATTGCGCAGTGAAATCGATGCCCCTCCGGCGTTATCCATATCACTCCTGCCCCAGCGTGGCACTCGTTAGAAGAACCGTCTGTAAATAATTTCCACGTGGGGGCTTGGCTTTGACATTCAGGCTCGTTAGGCTCTTCAATCTGCTCACCATTCGTAACTTTAGTGAATTCTGCAATGAAGTCAGCCAGGGCTTGCCCTTTTGTCGCTGCTCGCGGTAAGTAAGATATGTCGAACTGCCCGAGTTCGACTGCCCATTTTAACAATCTACCTGCAGCCTCTGGTTTTTGTTGGAGTTGTCGAAGAGGCTGGTCGGTGAAGAACGTAATTGGATGAGCTTGAAAGTAAGGCCGCAACTTCTTGGAGGCCAAAACTAGGCAATAGGCTAGCTTCTCGATGGGCGGGTATCGTTGTTCTGCTCCAATCAGCCTTTTGCTTACATAGTAAAAAACCTTTTGCACGCCTTCTTCTTCCCTTACTAAAATGGCACTAGCAGCGTATTCCGTGATCGCCAGGTAGATGAATAAGGTTTCTTTATCGACCAGCTTTGACAGGATGGGTGGTTGTGCCATATGTGTTTTTAGTTCTTGAAAAGCCTGTTCGCACTCCTCCGTCCATTCAAACTTTTTATTGCCCCTAATTAGATTAAAGAATGGGACGCACTTATTTGTTGAATTTGAAATGAATCTACTTAGAGCGGCAATTCTTCCGGTTAAGCTTTGAACATCCTTAATCTTTGCTGGCGATTTCATGTCGATCAGGGCTTTAATTTTCTCGGGATTGGCTTCAATTCCTCTCGAGTTAACTATAAATCCCAAGAACTTCCCTGATCCTACTCCGAAGGAGCATTTAAGGGGATTTAACTTCATCTGATATTTTTTCAAGATTTTGAAGCACTCCTGTAAATCCCTAACATGCCCTTCTGCATTCTTTGACTTGACCAGCATGTCGTCGACATAGACCTCCATGTTTGTGCCGATAAACTCCTTAAACTTTGTGTTGACAAGTCGCTGGTAAGTCGCACCAGCGTTTTTCAAACTGAAGGGCATCAGTAGAGCCCTGTATCAGTCTAAAAGCTAGTGTGATCCTCATCAGGGGGATGCATACTAATTCTATTATACTCGGAGTACGCATCCATGAACGTGAGGATCTCATGTCCTGCAGTGACATCGACCAACTAGTCGATCCTTGGGAGTGGGAAACAATCTTTGGACCAGGCTTTATTTAGGTCTGTAAAATCCACGCACATACGCCACTTGCCATTCGACTTAGGCACTAGTACGGGATTAGAGACCCATGATGGATAAAACGCCACCCTGATGAACCCATTCTCCTTCAGCTTTTCGACTTCGTCTTTTAAGGCCCTTGATCTATCTTTGTCGAGTAGCATTCTTTTTTGTTGCACCAGTGGAAAACTCTTGTCGATGTTTAGGACATGGTTGATGACTGCAGGATCTATCCCGACCATGTCTTTGTGCGACTAGGGAAAGACCTCATGGTTCCTCCTTAAAAACTCCACCAGTGCTTGTTTTGTCATTGTCTCTAAGTTTTTACTGACTTTCACAACTCTGGTCGGATTTTCTTCATCGAGTAGGACCTCTTCAAGGTCCTCGATGGGTCCCACTTCTTCTTCAAAATCCCCAAAGCGAGGATCTAAGTCCCTATCCTCACTTTGGGCAACGCCTTATTTGGTGACAATATCACCCGAGTGGGCCTGAACATCAGTCGCCATTTGCAACTCTTTTCCGGTGGCATCTCTCGATACACCCTTCTTTGCCTTGGTGATCGAGGCGTTGTAGCACTCCCTCGCTTCCCTCTGGTTTCCCAATACGCAACCGATCCCTGGGTCTGTTGGGAATTTAATGGCGAGGTGCCATATCGAGGTGACGACTCGTAGGTCGACCAAAATTGGTCTCCCAATTACAGCATTGTATGCTGAAGGACAATCAACTGCTATAAAAGTAGTGACTAATTTCCTATTAGAAGGCGCAGTACCTGCCATAACTGGAAGCCTAATCGACCCTGTTAGGGCGAGCCCTTCACCAAAAAGACCATAAATGGTTTGGTTGCATGGCTCCAGGTCTTTGACGGACAACTTCATTCTTTCTAGCGAGGATTTGTATAGAATGTTAACTGAACTTCCTGTGTCGACCAACACCCTTTTCACCATCATATTGGCAATTTATACGTCCACGACCAGCGGATCGGAGTGTGGAAATCGCGCGTGCTGGGCGTCGTCGTCAGAGAAGGTTATTAATTCCTCCTCTGTACGAGCCTTTTTTGGTGCTCGATCTTCCACACTCATCATCTCGATGTCCTGGTCGTGGCGTAGGGTTCGAGCGTATCCTTCCCTTGCCTTTCCACTGTTTCTTGCAAGATGTGGCCCTCCGCAGATGGTGAGTAAAGTGCCGGCCACAGGAGCTGGCTGTAAAGGTGGAGAGCATTGGCGTGCAGGCGCCTGCTCGTTGCCACCTTGAGCCTCTCGCTGAGAACCTCCTGCGACTCGCACATATCTTCTTAAATGTCCCTGCCTTATCAGGAACTCAATCTCATTCTTCAACTGGTTACATTCATTAGTGTCGTGCCCGTAGTCGTTGTGAAAATGACAGAACTTCATTGTATCTCTCTTGGAGATATCTTTCCTTATAGGTGCGGGTTGTTTGTAAGGCACACTTGAGCTAGTCTCCTGGTAGACCTAAGCTCGGCTTTCGATAAGGGCAGTGTAGTTGGTGAATCTCGGTTCATACCGATTTCCTTTGGGGCGCTTACTCTCGGAGGTCGAGGGTTCATTGTTCGCCCGTCTTACACCACTTCTACCATTGCCATTCCCATTGCCTTTGTCATTTCCATTGGGTTTTTCTGACCCGTTGGCGACTTTGGCGGGTTCTTCCTTGGGCCCCTTGTCTTTTGTTGGAGATTTCCCTTCGTTGGAAATCGCGTCTTCGAGCTTGATGTAACGATCAGCTCGATCTAAGAACTCTTGGGTGCACCTTACCCCATTCCTTCTGAGGCTGCTCTAGAGGGGTGAATGGCGCCTAACCCCAGCAGTTAGGGCCATCATCTTTCCTTCATCGTCCACAGTCTTGGCTCCAGCTGCAGCTCGCATGAAGCGCTGAACATACTCATCGTGCCTTTCACGACAGTCGTTAAGTACATCCCTCAGATCATCGTCTCTTCGTCTTTGATCGCTGGCTCCCAACCGACTAAAGACGTTCTGCTGCCTGGGCTGCCCCCAGCGTTGTTGCTAGCTGGCCTATTTTCTATAGGTGGGGGGCTTCTACCTCCCCTTCTTTCTTCATGCCTCCGGCCAGCGTTCCCTCTACCAGAGTCAGCTTCATTATAGCCATGGCCATCCCTGAATTGTGGCTGACTATGGCGCGGCCAGCTGTTCGCGCTATTTCCTCCTCGAGGTGGCATCTCTTGAGTGTCAGGGGGAGGCCTGCGCTGGTCGTTGGGTCCTCGTGCATTGTTATGCTGTGGGGGGCCCCTGACCGCAGAGTCTGACTCTGTGTTCCTTATGTTGGCAGAAGGACGTTGTCCCCTGCTCAGTAGATTCGGCTCTTCATCCCCTGGGCGTCTAGGGCTGCGGGGCGGTTGCCTGGCCCTATTCTGCCTCAGGCGCTGGGGATTGCCTCGACCAGCCTGGGAGGGAGGCTGCTGCTCAGGATCCCTAGGTGGGACATCATCCTGGGCCATAGGTGGCTGCTTCGGCCTTTGAGGGCTTGGATTAGGACCTCTTTGAGGTGGTGCGCTTGGTGGCTGCTCTGGCTGGGAGGCTGGTACAGCTTGACCCCTAGCCAGTTGAATGGCTGCTTCAAGGGCGGCCATGGCATCCCTCTTCCAACGATCCATCTCGGCCTGCCGCTCACTTAGCTCTTGACGCTGGCATTCTATTTCTCTTTGCTGCAGTGCCATCGTCTCCACAGCATTCTCCTGATTGGCCCTCAGATTGGCCAATTCATCCTGCAACACTCCTAGCGTTGCCCTCAGCGTTTTAGAGTTTAGTTCTTCCTCCTCAAACTCCAAATGTGGTTCATTCTCGGCCATATTTGGGGGAGGAGGTTGGGATGGTGCAGCGTCAGCAGCCTGTCCAGTCTTCTTGGATGTTTTCGCCATTAGATTCTTTCACAGTTCTTTCCCAAACTCTCAATGAAAGCACTAGAATGTTGACCCTCAAATTGGCCAACGACACGGAGTCAAATATACGACAAAATATGGAATGACACTTGAAAAGATAATCTAATGGAAAGGAAAAAAAAACACCAAGGAATTATAGTGGTTCGGCCCCAATGATTGGTAACAACCTACGTCCACTTAGTGTATTGTTATTATTGAACTTCAAAGTCGTGATCAAAGAACTAGGGTTCTTTGAGTTTCACCAACCTTGGAAGGGTTACAATAGTATGATAAACAATCACTATAGCTCTTTCTCTCTCAATATTAAGCAAAAAAGCTAACTCATTCCAAAAGTCCTTTCCTTGAGCTATTTCATGCATATTTATAGGCTCAAGGAGGGTTACACATGCTAACGTGTCCTATCTTTCCTTAATAATCGCGTATCAAGGATAATTATGACGAAATATTCAAATGCAGTTAATATTAGATTACAACTTTAGAAGGAAATAAATCAGGCTTCACGATCAGCCTGGTCGTATCAAAGATTAACACTGACGATGAGGTGTGCTTCTGGTCGATAGTCGAATAGCACCTTTGCCATTCAATTCCGACATGTGTCAATCCATGTATGAGAAATCTTCTCCACGTCATTAATAGCCATTTTTGGGTAAACATATATATATATATAAAGGAGAGTTTCAAAGAGATGATGTGACACTCTAAAATCTCTTCAAAGTACTCTTTCTATTTTCTCATTTAATTTAATTTTTTTATTCATTTTAATTGTACATTATCTTATTTTTTTTTTCTATTTAATCTTAAAAAATATATAGAATAATGACCATTTTATAAGATTAAATATATTTTTTTTAGAAAAATGACAAAGAAGTAATAAAATCATATAAAAATAGTATAATTATATATATATATATATAAATGAGAGCTTCAAAGAGATAATGTGACCCTCTAAAATCTCTTTAAATCACTCTTTCTATTTCTCATTTAATTTAATTTTTTTATTCATTTTAATTTCACATTATCTTATTTTTTCTATTTAATCTTAAAAAATATATAGAATAATGACCATTTTATAAGATTAAATATATTTTTTTTAGAAAAATGACAAAAAAGTAATAAAATCATATAATAAACAGTATAATTATATATATATATAAATGAGAGCTTCAAAGAGATGACGTGACCCTTTAAAATCTCTTCAAAGCATTTATTTTCTATTTTCTCCTTTAATTTAATTTTTTTTATTCAATTTATAAATTTTAATTACACATTATCTTATTTTTTTCTATTTAATCTAAAAAATATATCTAGAATAATTATCATATTTTAAGATTATCTCAAATCTCTTCAAATCACTCTTTCTATTTTCTCATTTAATTTAATTTTTTTTATTCATTTTAATTACACATTATCTTTTTTTTTTCTATTTAATTTTTAAAAAATATCAAGAATAATGATCATTTTTTTAAGATTAAATATATATTTTTTAAAAATTACAAAAAAGTAATACAACCGTATAATAAATCGTATAATTATTTATAACCATATATAATTTATATTTATTATTATTCAAAACTATACATATTATTCGGAATATATAATAATCTATATATTCTCTATTATTTGTTTTTTAAAACGATTATAAAAACAATTGAAAAGATCAATGAAAATATCTATAACAATTTTTTTAAATTTAAATCTTATTAGATACCAATTATTAATTTTTCTAATTTATAGCTATTTAATTTAATTTTTAATGATTATACAGTTACAAAATAGTTAAATAATTTATTTATAATAAAAACATAAATTATACTATTACCGAAAAAGTAAATCTATATTATAAATATTTATCTATATTTAAATAACCTAAAGCATGGATTTGAATTATATAAGGAAAAAAACTAAAATATCTATAAAAATTAATCATTAAAAATAAAATTAAAAATAACTAAAATATTATATATTATTTTATTTAATGTAAGGTAAATGTTTGATTGAATTTAAATGATTATTATATTGTAACAAATGTGATGATATTTATAATATCTTATCTCTTAAATTACCAAGTTTATTATAATGCTTCACTAAAATATCTATAATAATTAAATAATCTAAAACTTAAATTGAAAATAACTAAAATATTATATATTATTTTATTTATTATAACTTATAAAATCAAATATGTTTCTAGTTGAATTTAAATGATTATTATATCGTAACAAATGCGAAGATATTTATATTATCTTATTTTACAAATTACCAAGTTTACATCTATGTATCACTATAAATAGAGTTTAAGTTCATTAGTAAAAGAGACTTGAATTCTATTTATCTAGAGAAAACCCTCTCACTTGTAATCATTTTACTCTATGGTGAAAATAATGTACCTTCTTTTTTATTAATAATTCTTTTTCAATTATTATTACTATTATCGTTTTTATATATTGTCATTTTTAATTTGTGTAACCGCTTTTGCTAATAAACTATTTTCATGCTATTTAATTATGATAGTATATACTTATCTATCTATTGTTGTGTTTTTTTTTTTTTTTTTTTGCATTTTTTATTTATCATTGCATTCATAAGATTGATTGTTGAAAACTTCAAATTTGGTATTTCACTTCCTTTTTATTTTTATTTTGTTAATATCTTGTGTTAGTTTTTCCTTTTTTATCTTTTGCGAAGTCTCCCAAAATACTTAGTGTATGATAATTCAATTTCAAAGAGTCGTCGTTTATGTTTGGTATTGAGTATTAACCTAACAATATATCATGTCAAAAAGTTGTTATTAAGATTTCTATATGTGGATTTAGATTTCTTATTTTGTGAATTTATACTCTAACATTTTTTTTTCATTTTTTTAATTCTTTTTTAGCAACCTTTCATATCTATAATAAAAATAAATAAATAAATAAACTTAACTAATTAAAATTAAATATGTTATCACCATGTTATACACATGATTATATTTTTTTTATGGCATAATAATAATAATAATAAACATTTATTCAAAATATTTATGCTTTTTTATTTAAATATAAATAATTTTACAAAAATATATTTTAACAACATATATACTTTAAATTTGAATTCTAATTTGTTTTATATAAAAATTTAATTCAAATGATATTTAATTTGAATTCAAATTTTATTAGATATATATTTTTTTTGATCAAGAAGAAATAAAACTTCATTGAACAAACAAGCATATACAATCAAGGGCAAACCGCCCAAACAACAGCCAAGAAGCAACCAACCAAGTTCTAACCCTCACTCTACATACATTGAAGCTTCCTTAAGAAAAGCTTGAGACGAGGGAAAACCTTCCTATTATGAACAATGTATAATCTGTATTTGACTAAAGTAATAACTTCTTTTGTTATACAGTTAGCTGTCAAGGAGAACCCATCAAAAATGCATCTATTCCTATTCCTCCATATATGATGAACCACTATTGCTAGAACCATATTCAGGATTATGCTCAAACTGTCATTTTGCCCAACATTGAGCCTAACCGTCCAAGCTGAATACTTGGTGGCCCAAGCTTGAAACCCAAGCCAAGAAAAAATACAAGATAAGACTCTCTTGGATAAACAGCACTCAAAGAACAAATGGTGATGACTCTCTAACTGGTCTTCACAAACTGGACAGTGAAAGCTATTCAACAGAATGTTAGCCTTAGCCAAGTTATCTCTAGTTAGGAGGTAAGAGTTGACCACCATCCATAACAGGAAACGGTGCTTAGGGAGGATTGTTCGACACCAAACTGCGTTCTTATAAGCCACAAGTTGCTGGTTTATTGAGCTGTCATACAGCTTGGACGGCTTGAATTTCCCAGAAGAACCAGCAGCAATCACCTCTCCTTCACTGAATCTGTTCCTTAAATGGCAGAGTTTCCACCAGTACCAGCTGCTATCTTGCTTCAAAACATAGTTCCAAAAGTTGACCCCCTTCAGATAGACATGCTGAACCCATTTTGTAACGCCCTACTACCTTAGAGCCGTTACTAAGTGAGTTTAAAACAGAAATTGTGCATTTAATGGACTCAAAGTGGTTTCTAAAACCAAAAGTGTGATTAAACCAGAGTTTAAGGCTGTACTCTTAGAAAATGTTTAGTTTCACTGAAAACGTTAAGTATCAAACACCTGGGATCCCAAAAATAAGGTTTACAAAGTATTTACAACTCAAAATAGATTTACATCAGGTTGACTACCAAAAGAATGATTTAATACAGCCATATACAAAATGCCCCCAACCAAAGCAGTCGGGCAGGCCGAACATGTACGCGCCGCTCCCACGCTCTCCATACTCATGGCTGGTTGACAGACTCCTTGCTTTTACCTGCCACACGGAGCACCCGTGAGCCGAAGCCCAGCAAGAAAACCCAAATAATACATAACATACGCAAATAATATAGCTGGCATGATTCACTGATAAATAGGAAAAACCATCATATTGAACAAGTACGGCCATGCCGCCCCAGAGGCCTTACCAAAGCCTGGGGTTTCGGTTCTCACCGCGAGGATAACTCATGTATCCCTTGGGTCCCACCCTGACTATAAGCATCCCATGTGCTTGAGTGTTACTTCCGGCCCCACGGCCGTACCCGGCCTATGCCGCTCTCGGCCCATGCCGTTCATTACATTATAATCACACATATAGCACATTCGAAATAATCATTCACACACATCATGATTCATTTAAGATTAAACATTTGCACATAATACAATCTCGGGCCATGCCCTGCATTCACACAGTGGGGGCCATGCCCTAATCTCGGGTGTCACGGTTTTCTTACCTGTATCCCCTGCTTTCCGATGCACCACGGCCACGAGCACGGTCCACTAGCACGAGCCTCCCCGAAATCCTAGTCACAACACACACATCAAACACTTTTAATACCAACCAAGCCCAAAACCACTTCCCGGGACCAATCCCGTACTCCCGGGACCTCCAAAACCTTAAAACAACACCCCGGAGACATCCCCCGGACCCCCGGAGCTAAGGCCTAAAATTGCCAAAAAAAGCTATCCTGAAATTGGCCTTGTGCCGCGACACCCAGCAGTCAGGGACTCCACGCCGCGGCACACAAAAACCGTGCCGCGGCACGCCTTCGCAGCCCAGAATTCTGGGTTTTTCCTTCGCATTTTCCTGAGCTTCAACCTCTCCAAATCACCCCAAACCAATACCTAAACCCCAAAACTCAAATCCAAACTTCATATGAACAATCTATCAACCTATAGACACTAGAATCAAGATCAAAACATCAACACACCCAAGATCCACACCTTTGATCTCCAATTCAGCAACTCAAACCAAAACCCATGAAAATCTTAACTCAAGCATTAAATTCCTCAAATCAACACAGAAAACAAAATTAAATATGTATAAAACCCTTACCTCAAATGGAGAATCCACACAAAGCTTCCTTGATTTCCTCCTAGGCTCCCACTTCTCCTTCTCTTCTTCTTCTTTTCTTTTTGCTTGCCCTAGCCTTTCTCTCCTCTTCTTTTCCTTCTCTTCTAATTTTATCAAAACACTAAATGATCCAATGCCCAAACCGTATACCCCATATACCCAGCTGAAACTTGCCTATTTGCCTTGCCAAAAGACCAATTTACCCCTTCCTAATAATCCCTCCTTAGCTAAACCTTCAAGGGCACTTAAGTCTTTACACTTTCATTTCAATTCTACCACTTTCTATCTTAAAACTTGTTACCCACAGCAGTTACAAACGGTTACCCAGGTTACCCAATTACCAATAACTAACCACTCATTCCCAACTCAACTTATAAGATTCCCGAAGTACCCCTAGGCTCCTCCTGAGCCGGGTACAACATCCCGTTGTGACTTTTAGACTAAATGGCTCACTAGGACCGTCTCGATGCGTGCATCTTGATAAAAACACCACCTCACATGGCACAATTCACATAGTACAATTATCACAGTTATGCCCTAACATGGCCAGATTACAATCATGCTCATTCTAAGACAATCAGGTCTACATGCATACTAACTCACACAGTCATGCATCTCAAATAATCAATTAGTCATATAACGTGCATTAAATCGTAATCATTCATTAAGCTCATTAAAGACACACACACAAAATCCCATTGTGCCCTCCAGGCATACCACTCCAGACCCTTAAGCCTTAACACTGAATTTGGGTTGTTACACATTTGACCCAAAGAGTGTCATGTTTTGTAGTGACAGCCCAGACATATTTAGCTAGAAGTGCTCTATTCCAGCTAGCGCCGTCTCTGAGCCCGAGCCCGCCATAAGCCTTAGGAAGGCATACCTGCTGCCAAGAAGCTGAATGAAGTTTACTACGAGTCCCCGAGGCCCCCCAAAGGAACAGTCTACATAACTTCTCTACCTCCTTGATGATGCTTTGAGGTAAAATAAACACATTCATCCAATAGTTTCTCAAGCCAAACAGGACAGTGTGAATGAGCAATAAACGACCAGCATAGGATAGATGCTTACTAGACCAGGAAAACAGCTTAGTTCTCATTTTGTGAACTATGATCTCACAATCCACATACTTCCATTTAGTAGGCCTCATAGGAACCCCAAGATAATGAAGGGGAAAGCTCCCCTCAGGAAGTTGAATGACCTGAGTTATCTCTCTTCTAACCTTTGTACTAACTCCTCCAAAATATATATGAGACTTCTTGGCATTTATTGACAGCCCAGAAGCCTCACTAAACTTCCCTAGAATATCCTTAAGAACACTAACAGCCGCAAGAGAGCCTTTGCAAAACAGAATAATATCATCTGCAAAACACAAGTTAACAAGCTTTAGGCTTTTACACATGGGGTGAAACCGAAATAAAGGAGACCTAGCAGCCAACTACAAACTTCTAGTCATATATTCCATAATGAGCACAAAGAGAAGAGGGGACATAGGATCCCCTTGGCGCAGGCCCTTTTCCCCCTTGAAACTACTCTGAACTCGACCATTTATCAATAAAGAATAGGTAGTGTTCCTGATACAATTCATAACCCAGCCAATGAACTTCATTGGAAAGCAGTATGCCTTCAATAGATTTTCCAAAAACTGCCAGTCAACAGTATCATAAGCCTTGCTAAGGTCTATCTTAATTGCACAGCGAGGAGAAGTTATAGCCCTACCATAATTCTTAATTAGATCTTGAAGAATCATGATATTGTGAGCAATAGACCTACCTCGAACAAACACACCTTGATTAGATTGAATAAGAGAGGGAAGCACCACTACCAGCCGAGAACATAACAACTTAGCCATGATTTTATAAAGGGTCGAATAGCAAGCAATAGGCCTGTAATCTGAGGCCCTAGCTAGATTAGAAACCTTAGGAATCAATGACAAAGTAGTTTCATGAAGTTCCTTAGGAAACTGGCCTGTAGAGAAACCATGTATGATTGCTGAGCATATATCCTGACCAATATCCTTCCAAAGAAACTTGAAGAAACCTGAACCATATCCATCTGGACCAGGCGATTTAGTATTAGGAATACTAAACAAAGCAGCTCTTATTTCCTTGTTGGAAAAGGGTTTTAAAAGATAAAGTTGCTGCTCCACTGAAAGCTTGGTGCCCAAAGCTATACAGTGCAGGTCTACTGACCCTGTAGCAGAACTAGTACTACCAAGATGGTTCTTGAAATGATCAACAAAATGATCCACTACCTCCTTAAAGTCATCTACCAACATACCATGATCATTAATATATGAGACTATAGTATTCTCTGCTTTTCGCTTCTTCAGATAGGCATGAAAGAATGAGGAATTCATATCTCCCTTCCTAATCCAGTTGATCTTACTACGTTGAGCAAGAAAACTATGATACATTTGTTCTTGTTGATGAAACTCAGAAGCCCTCTCCTTCATCACCACCTGCAACTTGAGATCTTGAGGATTCTCCTGGGCTTGATATTGGGCATCTTGAAAGGCCACCAAAGCCGACTGATAACCAGACCCTACATCTCCAATATAGTCCCTATTAAACTTCTTAAGCCGATGCTTCAGCCTTACTAGCATGATAAAAATTGCTCTCAAACCAGAAGCTTTAACAGGGGCCCTCCAGCCACTCAAAACCACCTGGTTAAACTCAGAATGGATAGACCAGAAATTATAATATCTGAACAGTTTGATTCCCATAGCCTCCATGGGGATATTATACACAAGAACAATGATCAGATACCACCTCCCAGCGAAACATAGCCAAAGACTGAGGAAACATGTCCAACCACTCCTCATTTATTAAAACATGATCAATTTTTGAGTAGATCCTAGCTGAGCCATCTTGGTTGTTTGTCCAAGTAAAATAAGAACCCATACTCTTAAGAGCCTCAATTTTTGCATTAGTCAGCCACCCTAAAGAGTCGGCCAATTCAATACTAGCAATTGGATTACCTCCAGACCTATCTCCACCAGAAAAAGGGGCATTAAAATCCCCTAATACTAACCAAGCTTTGACTGAAAGCGATATGCGAGTTAAATCATGCCATGAGCTTCTTCTATTCTCTGCTGAATTGTAACCATAGACAAAAGTGACTTGGAATAAACTCCTGTGGCCTACCAAGTTCACCTGGCAATGAACGAGCTGAGGAGACTCTTCCAAAATAATCAATCTCGCTAACCCCTTCCGCCAAATTATTAACAGTCTACCCTCTGTAACCGGACTAGAGTAAAACTCCCAGTTAGGAAATTTATGCTCCATGAACTCACCAATTTTATTCCCGCGCAATTTAGTTTCCAACAGACCACTAATTCCAATCTTATTCTTCCTAAATACATCTTGGACTGAACTTTGTTTATTCGCACTTTTCAGCCCCCTTATATTCCAACTCAGAATAGAGCACTTATCCATTAGATGAACTACCTCCAAGATGCCCAATCCTACTGCCCTTTTCTTGTTCCTGAAGAACACCAAACTGGTTGTTCTGTTTTCGAGTCTCAACAACCAGGTTAGAATTACCACTGGCTGTGTGACCCTGTCTACTCTGAGTTGCAACATGCCTAGGAGTTTTCCATTTTGCTTCCCTATTCCTCTCCTTAACTGGACCTGAATTGGCCTCCCTTGAAGGAGTAACATCGCTAGTACCCGGATCTGAGTTTTCTACTACTTTATACCCACCGACTTTCTCACCTGGTTCCCCTTCATTAAGCTCCTCATAAGCTTTTTGCTGCTCCAAAGGGATCTCAGCTTTAGAACGAGCTTCTTTTTCCACCCAAATAGTCTTATGCTCCTTGCGACAATCTGCCATAGAATGCCCAAAACCAGAGCAACTCTTACACTTAGTAGGCAGCCACTCATACTCTATTCCTTGTTCAACAATCTGGCCATGCTCATTGATAAACTGAAAGCTTCGAGGTGGATTATCAGTGATTTCCATCTCCACTAAAACCCTCGCAAACTAAACTTGAGAACACTCCCTAGTAAACTTATCTACTAATAGAGGTTTGCCAATCGTGCTCACCAAAGCACTGATACACTTGCTGCCCCAATACTGCAATCCAAGGTCATGAAGCCGAATCCAAAGTGGAACTAAACGGATAAGACGGATAGCACTAAGTTCTGCTGTCCACGGCCTGATGATGACAGGTTTTCTATCAAATTGAAGAACTCCATTCTCTAGCACATGATCTCTAGTTGCTTCATTGAACTTCACCAAAGTTAGCCCCAATGTCATTCTAGAGATTTGGGCAATCCCTAGATGACCCCAAACTCTTTTTATAAAGCCTTCAAACACTGTCATTGGAGGATTTACTCCAAGAACCATGCAAACCACCGTAGAGCTCCAATTAGCTGACTGAATTTTCACCTCTTCAATATCAACTTGAGCCAGCTTTTGCCCATTCCTAAAAATAGGTTCAGTAAATTCAAGTTTTGGTTCAGAAAAGGAAAGCTTACTCGATCTAAATTGTTGCCATTGAAGCTGGGACTCTGACTGAAAATCCCCTTCCGTGACCTTATCACCTCCTTCACTCCTATCTGCCCAAGAAGCATTCCTCAAATCGGAACCCAATCCAACGTCCACCACCTCGACAGGCTGGGCACTCTTGCCCTGTCGATCCATATCACCATCCTACATAACCCCGGACCCAGGTATTTCGAAATCCATCAAATTGACATGCACTGGTTCAGCGACATTATCTCCCTCTGAACCAATCATTGCCTTCGTTTGAGCCACAGGCGAAACCTTCTCAGATCGATCATCAGAAAGAATTTCAGGCCTACAAATCGGCTTCTTCCGCTTCGCCATGGAAGAGAGCAACCCGACCCTTCAGCAATTGTTTGTGATTTTGAGATTATTTAGAAATTTTTTTTATTAGATATTTAATAATGATAATTTTTTAATTAAATTATAAATTATAAATATAATAATAAAATTTATTTTTCTCACGTTTTATTCTATTTTTTTAATTTACGCTTAAAGGGAAAAAATTTCTCATTTTTTATTCTAATAATAATTATAATAAATGACAATTAATTTTTTTTATATATAATATTAAAGAATCTATCTATTTTTATTTTTAACATTTTTTGACAAAACACAGTTCCAAAAGTTAGTTTTTAAAAATAAAGGTTCCAAACAAGTAATCGACCAAAATATATGTGGTTAAAATAATCTTTTTATATATTCCTATTATTAACCTTTTGACAAAAGATGAGATCCAAAAGTTAATTTTAAAAAATAAAAGGTTCCAAATGGGTAATCAACTGAAATACAAGATTCAAAATAGTGTCAACCCTTGCACAAATAAAAAATTATATATATACTGTTGACCCAAGATTTGGCCAACTGACACAGAGTCAGAATATGCTTGATATGAATGAATATGATGAGAAGAACGTAATGGCAAAAACGAATAACAACACGATATTTTTATAGTGGTTTGGCCCCAAGGTTTGGTAATAACCTACGTCCACTTAGACTATTATTGATATAGAATCAAAGGGGTGATCAAAGAACAAGGGTTCAATGAGTTTCACTAACCTCTGAAGAACAATACAATATCACTAGGAGAATTACTATAGTCTCAAATAATTCAAAAGCCAAAAAGTCCCTTCCTTGAGCTATCTCTTGCTATTTATAGGCTCAAGGGGGATTACAAAAGATTGTTACAGATATTCTCTCCTGAATAATCGGATATCCAGGAGATTGTGCGAGATAAATTCGGGATTCACAAAGATCTTCTCATAAATGTTGCTTTGTATGCGGAGCTATCGACCAGACTGGTCGCAGGTAAGATTGGGCCGCACTGCTTCTAATGTATCTTCTGGTCGATACTCTAATAGAACGTTTCCAGGTGTCAGCCACGTGTCCAGGGATTACTTGCCACGTCATCAATGCTAATTTTTTGGATAACATTTGCCCCCCAAGTTTATTTATCGCGAGCAGTAAAATAAACTTTTGGACGAACGACTCTTCGGTAACCCCGTCTTACGTGTCAGAACCCTTCGTGTGTTCTTGGAAAAAGTAATCCACTTCTGTCTAATCACGTCCTTTCGGTTCCCCAGAAATGATTTCGACGGCCATCCCACTTCCCCATAATTTGAGAAAGGGAAACTAATGATTACACTTTTTAATGCCAGAGACAAACTTATATAAGACCTTCGAAGTCTTCCTTTTCTTTTTACGCACTCCACTGTCTTTGCAAGAAACCCTAAAAACTAGAGTTTTAAACTTCTCCGGAGACCGTTCTCCTGCACTTCCAAGACTCAGACCGAGAGTTCCTTGATCTTCGAAGACCTTTCTTCCATCTCCACGATCATTTTCTTGGTAAGTTTTCGAATTCCCATGCTTCAGATTTTCGTGGCGCATGTTTCTGTATGTAGACCATTTGAGATTATCTGTTTCGGGTTTGAGATGCTTGTGAATAGGATGTTTTGTAGGCAAAAAAGAGTTACGAGTTAGTTTGATTAGTCAGGATCATATGTTTAGGACGTAAGATCGAAGTAAAAATTCGATCTTTAGGCTAGTTGGAAAATAGGTTTTTCCCGCCCTAAGGGGAGTTGAAAAAGCTTTCTTGAAAAACTTTTTGCTTTCACCCTTTAATCCGTCTTTCAAACTGTTCGTATGGAACACTTTAGCTTCTCGTTAGAATGCTGTTGTATAAAAGCTTGGCTTTTTATACTCGTCCAGCGTTATTCTAAAAAGCTTTTGAAAATTCTCTATCCTCACCTCCCCATTCTTCTGTTTGCAGACATTGATGCTAGATTTGTGGGGAGGTGAGCAGCCCATTGACGATGACCTTCTCGCCCAGCTGCTCGAGGGTGAAGAACAACCGGCCGACCGGGTTCACGAGATTCCCTTCTCACGGTCCTCTACTAGACCTCGTCCTTCTCCTCAAATGGCCCGTTCAAAATCAGTGGGCAAGAAAAGACCTGAACCTGAAAACAGTCCGAACCATCCTGCCCAGCCTGATCTGCAGGCTAGAGCTCCTTCGACCAATGGTTGAGAAAATCCTATCTCTTACCCTAATATCTAAACCAGGGCCTGCCCTCAACATCAGAATCTGCCTGATGTCGAGTGGTACACTTCCCAGGCCAGCTCAGTGACCATGCAGATGGTTGCTAATTACTTCAGGAAATACCCTCTCACAGGGGTTTCCATTATACGTCCTGCCGCAGACCAGAGGGCTAACCTCCCCGGAGGTGTAAACAACGCCTGGTCTCGGTATCACATTGAGGCGGGAGCTTACCTCCCTCTTCATTCTTTTTATGAGGGGGTGGCCAATTATTTCGGTGTCGCCCCCTTCCAAATAACTCCAAATGGATATAGAATGCTGGCCGCACTCTATATCCTGTATAAACTTAAGAAATGGCCAGAACCTTCGCCTCATGAGGTCAACTATCTTTTTGACCTTAAATCTAACCCGCAAAAACATGGAACAGGTTTCTTCCACTTCTGTCACCAGGAGACCAACCGGACGTTCCTGAGTGACACCACGCACATCTCGAACGTGGGACAGTACAGTAAGGAGTACTTCCTTACACCGAACATAACCAGCAATAACTTGGCCTTCGCTCGAGGAGGTAAGTGCTTGTATTTGACTGGTCGATACTTTTAATCAAGTTGTTCTCTTTCATTTTTCTCAATACTCAAATCTGTCTTTCAGGCCCATGGTTACGTCTGACCCCAACACCAGACATGGTGTTGAGGTCCCATACCTTGGCCAGGATGACTGACGTAGCAAAAAGTGTCAAGATCCTGGTTACTGATGGAAACCTGAGGCGGTCTGGCCTCTTGGCTCCTCGCCATGAAACAAGAGGGCTCGTGGTAGACGATGCCATTGCCGAGGGGGTTCCCGAGCAGTAACCTCCTGCGTCCCCTCCTCGGAGGAGGCCAACGGGGGTTACTATAAGGGAGTCCACGGGCAATCCTTCCGCAGAAAGGCCATCTGCTCCCCAAGGCAAAGGGAAACAAAAGGCCAAAGAGTCTTCTGATGAGAACGGTAACACTATTTTACTTTTGAATAGTTTGCCAATTCCCTATCACTTGTTTGACGGGGAGGGCAACTTTACATATACTCCAAAATTAGGGCCATACTTCTTCATGCTAGATAATGAATGTATGACTAATAGAGTCAATAGTATAGCGACCAGTAGTTGTAGCTCGGGTATTCACTTTGTTACCTCTTTTCTGTTGTATAAAGAATTTTCATCTGCCTCTTGTCTTATCATTTGCTTGTGTTTACTTGTATGCAGACATGGACACTCCCAACAACTTTGACATGTACCAGGCCGAGGAGGAAGAGGAAGTTCCCCAACTCCGGCGAAAGTCATCAAGGAGGCACACCGGCGAGACCAGCCAAGGGCCAAGCAAAAAGAGTCGAACCGAAGATCCTCCAAGGGACGCACCCACTGGGAAAACTTCTGCCCATCCTCCGACTCCTACAGAGAAATAGACTCCTTCGGCCACGCCAAAACCTCCGGCTGCGCCTACCGGAGAGCAAATTACTCGGGAAGATGCTCTCGGGGCCAAAATCTTGAGCCGCACCCTGCGATCAGCCAAGGATTGTCTTGTACACATCGGTAAGAACGACCGTGTCAAGGATGCAATGGTCGAAGCAGAAAATATGTCGGTTGACCTGATCCTGAACAGGACCCTGAATGAGATTTCTAGTGTAAGTACTCCTTTGTCTCTCAAGCCTTAGTCCTTTATTCTTCGCAATAGGCTTTAACTTTTTCCTTTGTTCACAGGCCTTGCTGTCTGCTACCACTGCTCGCACCCGTGCCCAAGTCTCTATCGACTAGGCTCGAGCAAAGGCCATTGAGAGGTATCAGGTGAAGGCAGCCGAAGAGCTTTCGGCTGCAGAGGCTAGGCCCGCCAAGGAGTTGGAGGCGATGGCTCGAGAGGGCGACGCTGCGGTGACAAAGCTGTCAGCGGCTGAAGCTGCAAAGGAAGCTGCAATAAAGTCGAGGTAGCAGTATCGAGATTCTAGCGTGACCCATCTTCGCGAAATCAAAAGGTTGGAAGAGATGCACAAGTCCAAGGACGAGGCCATTGCTACTCTCGAAGGCAAAGTAAAGCAGCTGGAACTTGACAACTGCAAAAATCTGGAAGGGTACAAGAGGACGACGATCTGATGTTTCTACAACTTCTAGAGACACAATCAGGGTGCTGACTTTAGCTATCTTTCTGAAGACGTTAGGACTGCCGAGCTGGCGCGCTGTGCTGCCCAACTGGCTGAAGAGGAGGTAAGAGCAAGGATCCCTGATTCCCCAAGCCTGGCTGTCGTAGAAGAAGAAGTTGCTGCTGAGGATGCTGTTATCCAGGATGCCTGTGAGGACCCTCCGGCCCTAAATGCCTCTTGAACTTTTTCATTTATTTTTTCTTTCCTTTTGATCACACGACCCACGGGTCGTGATGTAAAGACAATATTTTTGTTTTAAACTTTGCTGCACGGGCAGTATATCTTTTTTCTTTTACTTGAACAATTACATCAAAGCAATGATGCTTGCGGTGTAAAAGATTGCATGATGCTATAATATTTTTATTTATTATAACACTTGTCCGTATGACCGAACTTAGCATAGTACTTTGGCATGATTTAACAAAATATAAATTTTGAAACATACTCTAAGTACCCTAGCATGCTTTCACTCATTTTGTTCATGTGTTTACAAACCTCATAGTACGCTTTGCTATCGATGTGCCTTATATGCCCCCCAAGTGATCGAGGAGCTTTAGGTCCTTGGTCACTTGCCTTGACCATGACCTGTTCGAACATTCCTGTTCGTGTACAAAAATGATACTTGTAATAAAGTAAAACAACACATGTAATGAACAAATACTTGTAAATGTAAATTCACAAAGGTTGGCAAGAATGACTGGCTGCGCACAGTCCCTTATAATCTCGTATTAAAATTGGACTAAACATGTCTTTACGAGTGATTCTGAAATAGAATCTTACATATAGGAGCGATTAGCCATACAGCGTGGCTAACCCTCTTTGCTAAACTTGTAAAAAGAAAAAATTAATACAAGCCAGTCCTTTATAAAGGACTGTTTACTGATAATACTTGCGCAGGTGTTCTCCATTCCAATAACGTGGAATGAGATCTCCATTTAAGCATGCAAGTTTGTAGGTTCTTGGATGAAGGACTTCTTCAATCTGGTAAGGTCCTTCCCAATTAGGTCCGAGCACTCCAGCAGTAGGGTCGCGGGTATTTAAGAAAACTCGTCGTAGCACCAAGTCTCTGACGTTGAATTTTCTTTCTTTAACTTTGGAGTTATAGTACCGGGCGACTTTTTGTTGGTATGCAGCAACTCGGTGTTGGGCCTTCTCCCGTATCTCGTCAATCGAGTCTAGGGATTCCATCATTAGTTGGCTGTTCTGATTCTGGTCGTACGTTAGACGTCGATGTGAGGGGGGATCTAACTCGACAGGCAACATTGCTTCATATCCATAGGCTAAGGAAAATGGGGTTTGTCCTGTCGCAGTTCGGTGAGACGTTCTATACGACCAGAGGACTTCAGGCAATTGCTCTGGCCACACTCCCTTAGCTTCTTCGAGCCTTTTCTTCAAGGTGTCCTTAAGAGTTTTATTCACGGCTTCGGCTTGCCCATTCGCCTGAGGGTGTGCAACTGAAGAAAAGCTTTTAATGACTCCATGTCTTTCACAGAAATCGGTGAATAAATCTCTGTCAAATTGGGTCCCGTTGTCTGAAACTATCTTTCTGGGCAGACCATATCGACAGACGATGTTCTTGATAACGAAGTCAAGGACTTTCTTGGTCGTGATGGTATCGAGCGGTTCAGCTTCGGCCCATTTGATGAAGTAATTGACCGCCACGACTGCGTACTTTACTCCGCCTTTCCCTGTAGGCAGGGATCCAATCAAATCTATCCCCCATACTGCAAAAGGCCACGGACTTTGCATCTGCTTCAATTCGTTTGGAGCCGCTCGTGGAATTTTGGAGAACCTTTGACATTTATCGCACCTTCGTACAAACTCCATCGAATCCTCGTTCATAGTTGGCCAGAAGTAGCCTTGCCTTAGAGTCTTCTTTGCCAAACTCTGCCCCCCAGCATGATCCCCACAGAAGCCTTCATGCACCTCTCTCATGAGTTCCTTAGCTTTTTCTGGTGTAACGCATCTGAGTAATGGCAAGGAATATCCTCTTCGGTACATAACACTGTTGACCAATATGTATCTAGCAGCTCGCCTTTGTAGAGTTCTGGCTTTGTTCCTATCTGTTGGCAGCGTACCATTCATCAGATACTCCAAGAAAGGCGCCATCCATGTATCCTCCATCCAAATTTCCATACTAGATTCCGTGGCTTGTATGCTCGGCTTACTCAGTCTTTCTACTAGCACGATGTTCAAGGTGTCATCATCCTTTGCGCTCGCGAGTTTGGCTAAGGCATCTGCGTTTGAATCCTGATCTCGCGGGATTTGCTGGAGGGTGTACTTCGTGAATTGGGCTAGCAAGTCTTTTGTCTTATTTAAGTAGGCCACCATTTTCAAGCCTCGCACTTGGTATTCTCCCAGGACCTGATTCACCACCAGCTGTGAATCACTGTAGATATCAAGCGTCTTTATGTTCATATCCTTTGCCATTCTCAATCCAGCGAGGAGTGCCTCGTATTCCGCTTCATTATTTGATGTGGTGAAGTCGAACCTGATGGCGCAGTGAAATCGATGCCCTTCCGGCATTATCAATATCACTCCCGCTCCAGCGTGGGATTCGTTGGATGAGCCATCCGTGAATAGCTTCCACGAAGGAGCTTTGTCTTGAAGCTCGGGCGCTTCAGGCTGTTCGCACTACTCGCTGTCTGGGAGTTCGGTGAATTCTGCAATAAGGTCGGCCAAGACTTGTCCTTTGACTGCTGCTCGCGGTGAATAGGTTATATCGAACTGTCCCAGTTCGACTGCCCACTTTAATAATCGTCCAGCCGCTTCCGATTTTTGGAGGACTTGCCGAAGGGGTTGGTCAGTTAGGACTGTAATAGGATGGGCCTGAAAGTAGGGGCGTAACTTGCTAGAGGCCAGGATCAAGCAATATGCTAACCTCTCAATTGGTGGATATCTTATTTCTGCGCCAATCAGTCTCTTGCTGACATAGTAGACTGCTTTTTGTACGCCTTCCTCCTCTCGCACTAACACCGCGCTGGCAGCAGCTTCAGTAATCGCCAGATAAATAAACAAAGTTTCTCCTTCAATTGGCTTTGATAAGATAGGAGGCTGTGCCATATGGGCTTTTAAGGCCTGGAATGCCTGCTCGCAGACTCCTGTCCATTCAAACTTCTTATTTCCCCTAAGTAGATTGAAAAAAGGGACACACTTGTCTGTGGATTTTGAAATGAATCTACTTAGGGCTGCGATTCTTCCTGTTAAACTTTGTACATCTTTGATCTTTTCTGGCGACTTCATGTCGATCAGGGCTTTTATCTTGTCGGGGTTGGCTTCGATTCCTCTTGAATTTACAATAAACCCTAAAAACTTCCCTGACCAACTCCAAAGGAACATTTGAGGGGATTTAACTTCATTTGGTACTTGTTTAGCACACTAAAGCACTCTTGTAAATCCCTCACATACCCTTCTGCCTTCTTAGACTTTATCAGCATGTCATCCACATATACCTCCATGTTTACACCAATTTGTTCCTTGAACATGTGGTTGACTAGCCGTTGGTAAGTCGCACCTGCGTTTTTCAGTCCGAAGGGCATTACTTTGTAACAATATAAGCCTGTATCGGTCCGAAAGCTGGTGTGATCCTCGTCTGGGGGATGCATGCTAATCTGGTTGTAGCTTGAATATGCATCCATGAATGAGAGGATCTCGTGTCCTGCAGTTGCATCGACCAGCTGGTCGATCCTTGGGAGTGGGAAGCAGTCTTTTGGGCAGGCTTTATTGAGGTCTGTAAAATCCACGCAGGTTCGCCATTTGCCGTTAGGCTTGGGAACCAGCACCGGATTGGAGACCCACGATGGATAAAATGCCACCCTGATGAACCCATTATCCTTTAGTCTTTCGACTTCTTCTTTTAAGGCCCTTGATCTATCTTTATCGAGCAACCTTCTTTTTTGTTGCACGGGTGGAAAGGTCTTGTCTATATTCAGGACATGGCTGATTACTGCAGGATCTATCCCAGCCATGTCTTTATGGGACTAGGCGAAAACCTCCTGGTTCTTTTGCAAAAATTCCACCAGTACGTTCTTCGTGGTAAGCTCTAAGTTTCTCCCAACCTTTACAACTTTGGTTGGGTCTTTTTCGTCGAGTTGGACCTCCTCCAGGTCCTCGACGGGTCCAACATTTTCTTCGAAATCCCCAAAGTGAGGATCCAAATATCCATCCTCACTTTGGGAAACACCCTATTTGGTGACTTCATCACCAGATTGGGCTTGTGCATCTATTGCTATCTGCAACCTATCCGAGGTAGTGCTCTTCGGCGTTCCACTCTTCGCCTTTGTGATCGAGGCGTTGTAGCACTCCCTGGCTTCCCTTTGGTTTCCCAAAACGCGTCCTACCCCCGCGTCTGTTGGGAACTTCATGGCTAGGTGCCACATAGAGATGACGGCCCGTAGATCAACCAGTATGGGCCTTCCAATAACGGAGTTGTACGCCGAAGGACAATCGACCACTACAAAAGTGGCGAGTAATGTCCTTGTTGCAGGCGCTGTACCCGTCATTACTGGGAGTTTGATCAATCTGGCTGGGGCGAGTTCTTCTCCAGAGAAGCCGTATATCGTTTGATTGTAGGGCTCCAAGTCCTTAATGGATAATTTCATGCGTTCCAGTGCTGATTTATACAGGATATTCACTGAACTTCCTGTATCGACCAGTACCCTCTTTACCATCATATTGGCCATCTGGATGTCCACGACCAGCGGATCGGAATGTGGGAACCTGACGTGTTAGGCGTCGCCATCGGAGAAGGTTATCTCCCCTTCCTCTGACCGAGCCTTTTTTGGTGCACGGTCCTCCACAGTCATCATCTCGATGTCCTGGTCGTGGCGCAGAGTCCGAGCATATCGTTCTCTGGCCTTTCCGCTATTTCCCGCGAGGTGCGGGCCTCCACAGATGGTTAAGACTGTTCCAGCCACGGGGGCCGGCTGTAAGGGTGGCAAGCGTTGGCGCGTGGACGCTTGCTCGTTGCCACCCGGAGCTTCTCGTTGGGAATTCCCCGAGGCCCGTACGTATCTTCTCAAGTGTCCTTGTCTAATAAGGAACTTGATTTTGTCTTTCAACTGGTTGCATTCATTGGTGTCATGTCCATAGTCGTTATGATAATGACAGAACTTGGTAGTGTCTCTCTTCGAAATATCCTTCCGAATGGGGCCAGGTTTTTTGTAAGGCACACTAGAGCTTGTGGCCTGACAAACCTCCCCCCGAGACTCAACGAGGGCAGTGTAGTTAGTGAACCGGGGTTCATAACGATTACCCTTGGCTCGTTTGTTGTCGGAGGTGGAAGGCTCATTATATGGCCGTTTTCCACCATTCTTGCCATTGCCGTTGCCTTTGCCGTTGCCATTAGGTTTAGAACCATTGGCGGCTTTGGCGGGTTCGGCAGCCTTTTTACCCTTGTTTGAGGGCTTTCCATCGTCAGCAATGGCTTCTTCGAGCTTGATGAAGCGATCAGCTCGGTCTAAAAATTCTTGGGTAGTTCTCACTCCTTCTTTTCGGAGACTTTTCCAGAGAGGAGAACAACGTTTAACCCCTGCGGTAATGGCCATCATCTTGCCTTCGTCTCCCACCGTTTTTGCTCCAGCCGCTGCTCGCATAAAGCACTGGACGTAATCCTTTACCGACTCCCCATCCTGCTGGCGAATTTCAACCAGCTGGTTTGCTTCGGTTGGATGCACACGACCTGCATAGAACTTTCCGTAGAACTCCCTTATGAAAATTTCCCAGGAAACTATGCTTGTGGGAGGGAACTTGAAAAACCATTCCTGCGCAGCTTCAGAAAGTGTTGCAGGGAAGATCCTACACCGAGCGTCTTCGGACACTTTCTGAATGTCCATTTGAATTTAAAACTTGTTGACATGAGAGACTGGGTCTCCATACCCGTCAAAGTTTGGGAGTGTAGGCATTTTGAACTTGCTTGGTGTTTCGGCATTAGCTATCCTCTGTACGAAAGGAGTGCCCTTCCTCCTATCGTGGTCGATGTAGGATGTTCTTCCCTCGACCAGCTGTTGCACTGCCTGGTTGAGGGCGTCTATCTGGGCCTGTACAGCGGCAGGAATCGCTGTGGCCCCTGTTCCCGAGGGGACGTTCTCGCCATGTCGCTCGCGGCGATCATTAAGTACGTCACGCAAATCCTCATCTCTTCTCCGCTGCTCACTACCCCCAAGCAGGTTAAAGACATTATTTTGTCTGGGCTGCCCCCCAACATCCCATCTATTGGGTTGGTCATCTTGAGGTACCTGGCTCTTGCCTTTACCTCTTTCTTCATTTCTTCGGCCAGCGTTCCCTTTGCCTGAGTCAGCCTCATTATATCCATGGCCATCCCTGAACCTCGACTGGCTATGGTGGGATCGACTGTTCCCTCGATTTCCATTCCTGGCTGAACCGTCCCTAGCGTTAGAGGGCGGCCTGCGCTGGTCGTGGTGTCCCCGTCCATCATCGTGCCGTGGGGGACCCCGGACCGCAGAGCCTAACTCTGAGTCCCTTCTGTTACCAGTGGGATACTGACCTCTGTTCGGTAGGTTTGGCCCATCATCCCTATGGCGTCTAGGACTGCGAGGCTGATGCTCGGCCCTATTCTGCCTCTGTTGCGGGGGATTACCCCGAGCATCTTGGGATGGTGGCTGCGCCTCAGGGTCCAGCGGGGCGATCCCGATGAGCAAGTTAGTGGGAAAGTCGCAACGGAGTCTTAATACCCGGTTCGGGATGAGCCTAGGGGTATTCTAGTAATTTAGTACATTACCAGGAATTAGTGGGTAATGGGAATTTATTGGTAACCGTGTGAGAATATTGGAAGTAGCGGGAATTATAGGATGCGAATTGTGGATAGCGGGATTTAAGGCAAAGGACAAAATTGCCCTTGTGAGCACTTGTTGAATAGGCTAAGGGCAAGGGGCAAATTAGTCAATTCCACTTGGGGTTTAGGACTTGGTTAGCTGAATTATGTTGAGAAGGTTTGAGAAATTACAGGGAATTAAAAAGAAAAGACTTCAGCAGCCCTCTCTTTCTCTCTCACGTTCTCTTTATGCTCCATGGGGGTTTGAGTAGTTTTTGGAAAATTTAAGAGGAAAGCTTGGGAAATCAAGGTGTTAGGCTTGGGGAAAAATAGAGGCTAGGCTCAAGTGTTCATCACAGCTGAGGTAAGAATTCTGAACTGAAATTGTATGGTTAGTTTTGCTGAATATTTAGAGTAAGGATGTCTATCCATGCTTGATAATTGAGAGGTTGGGTTTGGTAAGTTTGATGAGCTTTACTGTGATAATTAGTTGAGTTTTATTGGTGAGAATGAGTATATATGTTGTGGGAATTGAATTCGAGGTATGGGACGGATTTGGTTAAGTTTTGGCTGGGTTCAGTTGAAGAAAAACCTAGAAAGTTCTAGGTTTGTGGGGGTGCGCCATGGCTCTTTTATGGTGAGCCGTGGCCTGCAAAGGGAATTTCGAGCCAGCAGGGCTCGGAGGCAGGGGTGGCCCGCGGCGCTTTAGGGGTGCACCGTGTCACGGGCCAGCTATTTGGGTACTCCAACTAGACGGAACGCGCGGCACTTGCAGACTCTTCAAGCTAGCAAGTCAGCCTACAACACACACCTACAGGCAAACAAACTCAGCGGTTAGCCACATACACATCTCAGACATGCAATGGGAAATAACGAAGTATGAGCAAGCACAAAGCAAGTCATTCCTAGGAACGTCCACACAACACAAAGCACACAACAAGGCAAGTGGCACACAATGGCCCAACGAAGATAACAAACAAGTAATGTGACGCCCCACATCACTATGGCTGCTTTCTGGAATGACGACTGGCCCTACAAACCAAGACAAGTCTTTCCAGCGTGCTTTGTCCTCACTCGCACACTTCCTGGGAAAACTTCCCAGGGGGTCACCCATCCCTAGATTACTCCAGGCCAAGCACGCTTAACCATGGAGTTCTCAAGTGATGGGCTACCGAAAAGAAGATGCACCTTCCTGATATAGGTAGTACCCATCAATCCATTTAAGCCCTCTTCAACTGTGTAGTCCCATACCTACACAGTCTTAGAATCATTACACTTGACCTTCCCCAGGCGGTGTGGGATTGCACAGCTTACCCGGTCTTTCCCCTTACGGATCACGGGATTCTGACTGTCACAATCACCCCCCCTTACGGGCCCGACGTCCCCGTCGGCCACACTTCCGGCTGGGTCAAGGCTCTGATACCATTATGTGACGCCCCACATCACTATGGCTGCTTTCTGGAATGACGACTGGCCCTACAAACCAAGACAAGTCTTTCCAGCGTGCTTTGTCCTCACTCGCACACTTCCTGGGAAATCTTCCCAGGGGGTCACCCATCCCTAGATTACTCCAGGCCAAGCACGCTTAACCATGGAGTTCTCAAGTGATGGGCTACCGAAAAGAAGATGCACCTTCCTGATATAGGTAGTACCCATCAATCCATTTAAGCCCTCTTCAACTGTGTAGTCCCATACCTACACAGTCTTAGAATCATTACACTTGACCTTCCCCAGGCGGTGTGGGATTGCACAGCTTACCCGGTCTTTCCCCTTACGGATCACGGGATTCTGACTGTCACAAGTAACACATAAGCAACAAGGAAGCACACAGGGGCAAGTATGGACAAATGTTGTTTCATTAATATATAGCCTTGATAGGGCAAGGGAGTACACAGCTTTGGCCCCTATCTGCTGATGGCCATGGTGCTTCCCTAAGTCACCAGGTCACCTCCCCCTAAGGAGCCTTCTAGGGAAATAAAGTCTTCCCTAGGAACAATATGATTTTTGTCTGGGAGACATATGCAATATGACAAAACAGCCACTACCCTATCCCATGAGGTTGCTTGGTGCAAGACTTAACTAATGATCAAGCACCAAGGCATGCTCATTTACAAAATGGCCCCATGTGGGTGTACCAAAGGGGCAGCACGCCACACGCCGCGGCGCGCGTTGGATTCCAGGGAGGCTGAGCCTCTGGATTTAGAGGCGGGCCGCGACTCAGGTGTGAGGAGCCGCGATCCTGAAGGGGAATTTTGGCTTAAATGGGATTTTTAGATTGGGAGCCTAACCATTTGAGCTTGGGATCGATTCTACTTCCTTGCTAAGTGGAATTCGATGTCCCAGAGGCTAAGATTTGGTATGGAAGCTTTTATCTACCTGTTGTTGATGGAATTTCCTTATTACGCTTGTGACTAGGTTTACACTAAAGGCTTGAATCGGGGATCATACTCAAAGGGCCATCGTTAGTAACTCGAATACGGACCAAAGGTAAGAAAACTGCACCTGTTATGTGAATGCGTAATTAGAGCTTAGTCAAGGTGATGAACATGATTATAATTATACTTGTGAATATCAGATTAGGTACATTGTAACGTGCATAATTATGATTATGCTTATGACTGCTATGTGAATGTATTATAATGCATTGTGATTGTTGATAAGTATGCTATATGAAACATGTGACTGTCTGTTATGACTGTGAAGCTTAGTTTATAAACTAGGGTATTTTAGGGTGTTAAGTGGGGATCAACTTATTAGTTGAGAATATAATAGGCTCTAGGAGACTCGCCTTATTAGTTGAGAATCCCAAGGCTTCAGCTTATAAGTTGGAGGCACGTGGTGGCTTGACTTATAAGTCAAGGGCTTAAAGAACTTAGTTTATAAGCTACGATTGGCATAATGCACGTGGAGTGCAGGCCACCATGGCTAGGCTACCCTGGGAGTGCGACATGCACTTGACTGGCTAAGATGCCAATAACTTAAAAGAAAGTGCAACATGCACTTGTGGGACCCTATGGTCTCCAATTGGGTTTGATGAATGTACTGGCTTCAGTTATTACTGTTTGATGGTTGTTTTATTCAGTGAACTGTTGATTATGTTTTCTTGGTGAGTCTTCTGGCTCACAGGTGCTTTCTGGTGCAGGTAAAGGTAAGGAGAAGCTCAACCAGCCATGAGTCGGAGGGCATTAGCAGTGGTATGTACATATGCAGTCCGGTCGACCACCACGGCCGAGATGCTCAAAGGAACTAGGGTTAAACCCAGCTTTTGCCGCCTAGGTCGACTTATTGTGTAATATGAGTATTGTAATTAGTTTTTAAACTTATATTTTTGGGATCCCATGTAAAGAACTTGTTTTTAACTTAATGGAAATGTTTATGAGATGATCAAAAGTTTTAATACCCAAAACTTAGTGGCTTAATCACATGTTTTGTAACGACCCAGATTCTCAAGACTTGATAATGCGGAAATATAAATGTTTTCATTTAACAAAATGTCTCAAAAACCCATAGAAAAAAAAACTTTTTAAAAAGTCGTATGGCCATACTTAACATTTAGTTACAAACATGTTTTATAAAGATTAGAGTGAGCCTAGTTTAGGAAAATTACACAACATTTCCAAAAATAAAAAGGCTTCCCAAAAGGTCGGTCCACATGTACATTTGCAAGGAAGACTCCAGTGCTCACTGCTCTGCCTTGCCCTTGCTCTTACCTACAACATGAAACAACTAGGTAAGCGAAAACGCTTAGTAAGATCAACTTTCAAACAAAGCATGTAGAGAATTAGGGTTCCGGACCCATCCGGACCCTAAACAATCAATTTCAAGAACGCTACAGCGTCCTGGCAAACTTATGGTCATGCCTGATAACCAAGGATAAATTAATTCATAACCAGATAAAAAAATCCTGCACTCAGAAAAATCCCAGAACAAGCAGATATATTATATCACAACTATATCTTACCAACAATTATATCCCTGCACTCAGAAAATCCCAGAGCAAGCAGATATATTATATCACAACTATATCTTATCAACAAATATATCCCTGCACTCAGAAAATTCCAGAGCAAGCAGATATATTATATCACAACTATATCTTATCAACAATTATATCCCTGCACTCAGAATATCCCAGAGCAAGCAGATATATTATATCACCACATAATTCGAGACCAACGCTCGACAATTTCCAACAATTCATGCGTAACGCGCCCTCCAACATAATTGCTAATCTGTAAAAGAGAACTGAGTCCCCACACTAAGATCTAGCCAATAAATATTCTCATCAAGGGTAACTATCGTGTTACCTAGGGCATCGCTACATATTCAAGAGTGTAATCCAATTTACACGATTTATCGGAGACTTCTATGTTAATCAGTGGTGCTGGTGAGTAGCTGCCCCTAGGGTGTTCAACATCACTCAATCTTGGCAACCCCTAGTATCTCTAGGCACTCTCACGGAATGGCCAATATTCACGGCTGCTATCCGGGAATAACTTATTAGAGCACTTGCTCGGATTCTAACCGTCCAATGATTAAGTAAGCATGAGGGCCCCTAGGTCCCATTTATCTTGGCGCCCCTAGGTTTAACCAGCTTATCCTCATCTCATGGCCACTCGTCGCGGTAATGAACCGGACATAAATAAAATCAAGCAGTGTGACGGGGATCAACCGTCTAGGATATGACGGACTTCTACCGTTCATATTTTCTAAATCAGCACTCACTAGACTAACGTCTCTAAGCAACTTTCTATGGCAGCCTATATATATGCATGTATCCCTATACTAACATACAAGACAATAATCATTTCATGTTGCAGCCATACAATATAAGTTGACTTACTTGGAGTCCTTAGCGCTCAGCAGGTTTTCACCCTCCAACGTTCAGTCCAGTTACGCTTAGCCAATACTGTAGTTATCCATACAGTATACTCGGATTAATTATGGCACTCATAATTCATTATTATTATTTTGGGCAGTTGGGTCATTTTAATAAAAGTCATTTGTAAGGATTTATAATCCTTATTTGGTTTTAAACCTATTAAGGAAAGTCATACAAAATATTCGAGACTAAACCCTAAGTCTCGGGGAGACCTATCCTAAGGTGTCGATACCTAGGCTCGGGTATCACAATGGTATTTCCCCACAACCCGCTAAAAATCTTACTCTTTCAAGGTATCACTATTAACCCGCACTTTCGACTAGTCGGTTAAAATATGTAAGATTTTAGCCGGTATTATATCCAGAAAATACAAATAAATTCCTTAATTATTTTTAAAGAAAATAAACTCTTTAAATTTTCCTTTTATTTTTCTTAAGGTTTTAATATCTAAAAACCGTTTTAAGAAAATTTCCTAATTTGTCTTAATTAGGAAAACCGTTATAAATTTCTCATCTTGACTAATTAATTTTCCCAAAAGCAATTAATCAATTTTACTTACTAGAAAAATAATTCATTTAAACTCAAAGGGGTAATTTTAGTGAAAATATGATTTCAAGACTTACCAATTTATATCTTGAAATAAACAAAATTTTACTTTTTACCTTATGTTCCAAAATCTCATTTTTACACTAAGTGTGAAAAACCTATTTTTCACATTTTTAACTACATACTTTGTTAGTTCATAACTTGAAATTTACTTACCCAATTGTTACCAAAATTTCCCAATTCCATTTTTGTTATGCCATTTAGGTCTTTGTAAAATCTTAGGTCAAAATGAGAATTTTTGATTGGTGAAATCATTTTCCAACAATGAGGTAAAAATGACCTTATTTTCAAGTCCTTATTTTTTTCCAAACTTTGACAGTTAATAACTTTCAAACCGTTCAATATTTTCTTACCAAATTTCACAGTGGACTAATAGGTTATGCCAGAAATATGTCCACAAAATTTTAGAAAAAACTGGGTTCATTTGCCGTATACAGTGGCTGTCCAAACTTGGTTCCGAAAATGAGAATACGAAAAAACAGTTTTTTACCTAAACTTTGAAATAGCATAACTTACTCATTTCTAAACATTTTTTAGTGTTTCAAAAGCTCAATTTTATGTACTCAATCTCAGAAACATTACAGTACAATTTAATTTTACAAAAACAATATACAGTGGCTACTTGACCCCTTGGAAGTCACAGCTTAAAACATGTTTTGTTTTAGGGTATCCTACAAAACCCTTGGGGGTTTTGGTTCCCATTTTCAAAAATCAATACACATGCATCATAAAAATTATTAAACAACTACCATAACCTTATTACATCATCAACAAGAAACTCTAAGCATTAGATATAAAAAATAATGCTTAAAACTAAAAACCCTACAACAAAATCATCAAAAGTAAACTTTTTACCTCTTTGGTGTTCTTGCTTAAGGTTTGGACCTTCCTATAAGCTTTGACTCCTTCAAAACCTTTCAAAAACCCTAACCAACTTCCTCCAACAACATAGGTAATTAGCTATTTGAAACTCTATGATTAAAACTTGACAAAAGTCTAGATTAATGAAACTTTACCTTAGGGAAAACCCTTCCTAGACCAAGACTTAGCTTCCAAGTTTCTTTGGTGTTCTTGGGGTTGAAAATGGAGAGAACACTTGAGAGAGTCTTCAAAAATCAGATGATAGTGAATGAGGGAGGGAGAGTGGTCGGATTTGGGGGTTAGAATGGCTCACACAACTCTTCAAAATATCACAAAACACTTGAGTGCTTTTCTACCCACTTGCCCACTTGACTTCTTAATTAAATGGGATTTGAATTTTATAAAATTGGGTTCACACCACTCTAAAATAGCACATGGCCAGCCACCATTTTCCATATATGTGACCATTAATTTTTTTTATTTTTTTTTTATTTTTTTATAAAGGTTAATAAGGGTTTATAAGAAGAAAAGTCCAAATTGGCTTTTGACACCTTTTTCACTCTTATTAAGTTTTAATCACCAAACTTAACATTAATTAATTAAATTAAATGTCTCTCACATTTAATTTAATTAATCACATAATAAAATTTAACCTAAGGTCCATTCATGGAATAAAATTCCCCATTTCGGCAAAATTAGGCATTTAACACAAAATGCCCTAAAATTTCCATTTTCTTTTAGGTTTATTATTTTTGACCAAACTTTAACTTTTATGAATGTATTTTATGCCCAAAATATAATTGCCATGATTTTTCGTTTTATTTTCCGAGATTTTTACCCGATCAGGGTTTTTGTGTCGGTCCAGGACCGAAAGTCTTATCTTGACTTTTAAAATCACAAAATTCATATTTTGGCTAGCAATAACTCATGGAATACTTACAAACAAAATATAATATTATTTAAAATAATATTCTTAACCCGGGGGAAAAATACCGACCCGAGTCGTTTAAAGGTACCCGAAAACGTAGGACGTTACATGTTTAGTCTAAGTGACTTGTTAGCAAGTCCAGCATTGGTTTCAAAACACACTTGGTAATGGACCCTGATTAGCAGGGCGTTACAACTTGGTATCAGAGCAGCCAAGGTTTAAGGGTTCCTGACGTTGGACTGGGCATGTCATTCACTGCTAAAGACAAGCTCGACTCAGGGTTGGGAAACTATTAATATAGTTATGTGTATATTTGCTTAAATGAGTCATATGTGCTTTATCTGGTAGTTTAAATAAGAAGCATGAGTTTTCCTGATAGGGCCTGACCCTTGACTACTGTATGTAGGTTGAGAACGTGTTTATTAGCATGGTAGATATTTGTAAATGCTATAGGACTGCTTATTAGCATCATTGAACTTGATGAATGTCAGAAACGCTTATTAGCGCTGTTGTATGCATACCCTGGATAGAGGATGCTTATTAGCGCCATAGTGTGTTAAAGGAAAATGTTTATTAACATTGTTAAGTGCCTATGCATGCCAAAGAATATGCTTATCAACATCTTGTTTAGGTGATACTATGAATTTCTCTGCTTATTAGCATGATTATTGAATGTGAAATATTGGGGATGCTTATTAGCATTATCAATGCATGTGGATGCTTATTCGATCAGTTTTGAACCGTGGGTTGATGTGAGATATTGCTATTACTGCCTGATAGGCCGAGTCATTGATTGCAGATAGACTTGGAAGTATGCTTCCAGGGCAATCCAATGAGCCTGCCAGCGCTAGGAATCAGGCCGAAAGTAATGATCAGGGTCAGAACCCTCCGCCAGCCCCTGTGAACTGGCAACAGGTGCTTGCAGACTTGCAAGCTCAACTACAGAGGTAGAATGAAGAGATACTACGATTGAGGCAACAACAGGTTCCGGCTGGGAACGCTGCTTCAGGGGCCCCATCTGTTGTTTCAGTACCGGCCGTACAGCAGCAGACAAAGTTGGAGAACCGTTGGGAATTGGTATATGAGCAGTTCTGGAAGCAACACCCTTCAATATTCGAGGGTGGCGCATATCCATTTAAGGAAGAGCAGTGGATGGCTATGATTACGTCCATCTTGGACTTCATGAGAGTTGTGGGCAATGAAAGGGTGGCCTGTGCCACGTACATGTTTCGGGAGGATGCCCGAATTTGGTGGGGGGTGGTGTCCTAGACTAGAAATGTAACTACAATGGGTTGGGAGGAGTTAAAAATCATCTTCAATGAAAAGTATTACAATGAGGCCGTTAAAGCTACAAAGGCTGAGGAATTTAGTAAATTTTTCCAAGGAAATATGTCAGTGACTGAGTATGCCCTGAAATTTGACAGATTAGCCAAGTTCGCTCCAGACTTGGTGCCCACTGATGGGACAAGGAAGGAAAGATTCCTTCAGGGGCTACAACCTATGATAGCCCGGGATGTCAGAATTACCACTGTACCTGGAGTGACAACTTATGCTCAGGTAGTGGAGAGAGCCCTCTGCAGAGGGTGCAGAGAATAAGATCTGGCGTGATAACGCAACTAGGAGGGTTATAAGGCGGACGGGACCTCTCTTTTCAGGAGTCGGTAGGGGCGGAGGCCCCAGTGACCAGAAAAGAAAGACCCCGGATACTAGTTTGGCTCCTAGACTTGATAGGAGGCCACAAGGTGCACAGATTGGCCGCAAGGGCGGCAATGAGAATTGGAAGACATATCCAGAGTGTGCCAGATGCAGGAAACATCATCTAGGTGAGTGTCGGGCGAAGGCCTGTTTTGTATGTGGACTTGTGGGGCATCTTAAGAAGGATTGTCCAAGACTGAAGAAAGAAGAACTTAAGAAGCCAGATAGTGCAACTCCGTCTCGGGTATTTGCATTGACACAAGCTGAGGCTGAGGCTGAGGCTGAGGCTAGGCCTTCAGTGGTCATAGGTCAGCTTTCTAGTGCTGGCATATCTTATTCTGTGTTGATTGATTCTGGTGCTACACAATCATATGTATCTAGTAGGATTGTTGATAGTTTGTGTAGGCCCTGTGAGTTTTATGCTGTGGGATTTGGAACATTATTACCCACTGGAGAGTTGGTGGTTTCCAAGAGATGGGTTAGGTCTTTACCACTGATGGTGGATGGTAGGGAATTATCGGTTGACTTGATAGAGTTGGCCATGACTGATTTTGACATGATTTTGGGAATGGATTGGTTAACTAGATATGGAGCAACCATTAATTGTAAGAAGAAGATGGTAACTTTTGAACCTGAGGATGAGGAACCTTTTGTGTTTGTTGGCACTATGCATGGACCCCGAATGCCTATGATAACAATATTAAGGGCTAGAGACCTATTACAGAAAGGTTGCATAGGATTCCTAGCCAGTGTGGTGGATACCATGCAGGTCATGCCAGTGGGACCATCAGAGACTAGGTTGGTCTTTGAATTTCTGGACGTGTTTTGTAGAAGATCTACCAGGATTTTCGCCGTACAGAGAGATTGACTTTGTTATTGAGTTGGCACCAGGAACAGAGCCAGTATCTAGGGCACCTTACAGAATGGCCCCAGCTAAGTTGAGGGAACTCAAGGTACAGTTACAGGAGTTGTTGGATCTGGGTTTTATTAGACCCAGTTTCTTGCCATGGGGTGCGCCGGTGTTATTTGTGAAGAAGAAGGACGGTTCATTAAGGATGTGTACAGACTATGGAGAACTGATTAAGTTGACCATCAAGAACAAGTATCCTCTACCAAGGATAGATGACTTATTTGATCAATTGCAAGGTAAAATGGTATTCTCAAAGATAGATCTTCGATTTGGTTATCACCAGTTGAGAATTAAGGATGAAGACATACCCAAGACAGCTTTCAGTACTAGGTATGGGCACTATGAGTTTCTCGTTATGTCATTTGGTTTGACTAACGCCCTGACAACTTTTATGGACCTAATGAACAGGGTGTTCAAGGATTATCTGGACCAGTTTGTGATCGTCTTTATTGATGATATTTTGATTTATTCACAGTCAGAGGAGGAGCATGAGCAACACCTCAGGTTAGTCTTGTAGAGACTAAGAGAACACAAGTTATTTGCGAAGTTTAAAAAGTGTGAGTTCTGGTTATCGCATGTGACATTCTTCGGTCATATTGTTAGTAGAGATGGGATCAAGGTGGACCCATCTAAGATTGAAGCTGTTAAGAATTTGCCAAGGCCAAGGAATGCCTCGGAGATTAGAAGCTTCCTTGGGTGGACAGGCTATTGCAGGAAATTTGTGGAAGGATTTTCCAGAATATCATTCCCATTGAAAGAATTAACACGTAAGAACCAGAAGTTTACATGGTCAGATAAATGTGAGAATAGCTTTCAGGAGTTGAAGCGACGTTTGATTACTGCTCCAGTCCTGAGTCTTCCGATTGGTCAGGGGAAATTTATGGTTTACTGTGATGCCTCAAGGCAAGGGCTAGGGTGTGTCCTTATGCAGGCAGAGAAGGTGATTGCCTATGCATCACGACAGTTAAAGGATTATGAGCTGAGGTATCCAACTCATGATTTGGAATTGGTCGCAGTGGTCTTTGCATTGAAGGTATGGAGGCATTATCTTTATGGGGAGAAATGTGAGATATATACAGACCACAAGAGCCTCAAGTACTTCTTTACATAGAAGGATTTGAATATGAGACAAAGGTGGTGGTCAGAACTGGTGAAAGACTATGACTGAGATATTCTCTATCATCCAGGTAAAGCCAATGTCCTGGCTGATGCCCTAAGTCGGAGAGGTCCAGGGTAGCTGTATAGTGTGAGACAGATATGCAAGGAGTTAGCAGAGGATATGACCAGAGCAGGGATTGAGTTAGTAGTGGGCCAGTTAGCCAAAATTACCCTGCAGTATACTCTCCTAGACAAGATAAAGGAGAGTCAGTTACAAGAGCCACAGTTGGTGAAGGTTAGAGAGGATGTTCTAGCTGGAGCAGCTAGGGATTATTCTATATCTGATATGGGCCTGCTAAGATACAAGGGTCGGATTTGTGTTCCGATGGATGCTGTTATTAGACGAGAGATTCTGGATGAATCTCATACCACCCCGTATTCCTTGCATCTCGGTACCACCAAGATGTGTCAAGACTTAAGAACTTTGTATTGGTGGCCGGGGATGAAGGGTGATGTAACTGAATATGTAGCCAAGTGTCCGACGTGTCAGTAAATCAACGCTGAACATCAGAGACCTGCAGGATTATTACAACCCTTAGACATTCCAGAGTGGAAGTGGGAAGACATCGCAATGGATTTTGTGGTGGGATTGCCCAAGACAGTGGGTCAGCATGATTCAGTATGGGTGATAGTGGACTGATACACTAAATCAGCTCACTATCTACCAGTGAGGACAACTTATATCGTTGACCAGTATGCAGATCTCTATGTTAAAGAGATAGTACGTCTTCATGGAGCTCCGAGGTCGATCGTGTCAGATCGAGATCCTACTTTTACTTCCAAGTTCTGGGGAAGTTTGCAGAAGGCAATGGGCACGCAACTAAAGTTCAATACAGCGTATCATCCTCTGACCGATGGTCAGTCTGAGAGGACTATCCAAATACTGGAGGACATGCTGAGAGCATGTGTACTAGATTTTGAGGGGTCTTGGAGTAAGTATTTACCCGTGATAGAGTTTTCCTACAACAACAGCTATCAGGCGACCATAGGATTGGCTCCTTATGAGATGTTGTATGGTAGGAAGTGTAGATCACCTATTCATTGGGATGAGTTGGGTGAGCGCAGATACTTGGGTCCTGAGGCAGTTCAGAGGACCAATGAAGCTATAGAAAAGATAAGAGCTCGAATGCTCGCATCGCAAAGTAGACAGAGAAGTTATGCGATCCAAAGCCTAGGAACGTGGAGTTCCAGGTGGGAGACTATGTCTTCCTTAGAGTCTCACCGTTCAAAGGGGTGAGAAGATTTGGCAAGAAGGGCAAGCTGAGCCCTAGATTCGTAGGACCACTTGAGATCCTGGAAAGGATCGGTCAGGTAGCCTATAGGTTGGCATTACCTCCGGCGTTGTCGACTGTGCACAACGTGTTTCATATCTCGATGCTACGGAAGTATGTTTCTGATGAGACTCATGTGCTGAGTTATGATGACCTGGAGCTGCAGTCAGATTTGTCCTTCGAGGAGCAGCCAGTCCAGATATTAGACGGGAAGGACAAGGTCCTGAGGAATAAAGTTATACCTTTGGTGAATGTATTATGGAGGAACAGCAAGGTCGAGGAGGCGACCTGAGAGTTGGAGTCAACTATGCGAGATCAATATCCCGAGCTGTTCAGGTAAAATTTCGAGGACGAAATTCCTATAAGGAGGGGATAGTTGTAACATCCCAAATTTCCTAATAGGGTTTAGTGCCTGGATTAGGGGGCCGGGAGGCAATAATTGAGTTATTATGTGAATTATATTATAATATAATCATGCTTGTATGTTAGAGATATTAAATATGTGTTTGTGTGATTGAGACCACATTATTATGTGGATATATTTGGGCTACTCGGCAAGAGGTGACCCCGATGAGTAAGTTAGTGGGAAAGTCACAACAGGGTCTTAATACCCGGTTCGAGGTGAGCCTAGGGGTATTCTAGTAATTTAGTACATTACCAGGAATTAGTGGGTAATGGGAATTTATTGGTAACCGTGTGAGAATATTGGAAGTAGCGAGAATTATAGGATGCGAATTGTGGATAGCGGGATTTAAGGCAAAGGACAAAATTGCCCTTGTGAGCACTTGTTGAATAGACTAAGGGCAAGAGGAAAATTAGCCAATTCCACTTGGGGTTTAGGACTTGGTTAGCTGAATTATGTTGAGAAGGTTTGAGAAATTACAGGGAATTAAAAAGAAAAGACTTCAGCAACCCTCTCTTTCTCTCCCACGTTCTCTTTATGCTCCATGGGGGTTTGAGTAGTTTTTGGAAAATTTAAGAGGAAAGCTTGGGAAATCAAGGTGTTAGGCTTGGGGAAAAATAGAGGCTAGGCTCAAGTGCTCATCACAGCTGAGGTAAGAATTCTGACCTGAAATTGTATGGTTAGTTTTGCTGAATATTTAGAGTAAGGATGTCTATGCATGCTTGACAATTAAGAGGTTGGGTTTGGTAAGTTTGATGAGCTTTACTGTGATAATTAGTTGAGTTTTATTGGTGAGAATGAGTATATATATTGTGGGAATTGAATTGGAGGTGTGGGACGGATTTGGTTAAGTTTCGGCTGGGTTCGGTTGAAGAAAAACCCAGAAATTTCTGGGTTCGTGGGGGTGCGCCATGGCTCTTTTATGGTGAACCGCGGTCTGAGAAGGGAATTTTGAGCCAGTAGGGTTCAGAGGCAGGGGTGGCCTGCGGTGTCACGGGCTGACATTTTGACAGTGGAAATGCCCGTGCGACACCTTGACTCCTCTCAGCCAAGGTCAGCCTTCCAACCATTCGAATAACATTTGGCACATTTTTCGCGCGACTGTGTGCCTCTGCACACTTTCGTCTCTCGAACAACTCTCGCCGAGTCATGCTCTTCAACATCTATGAGTGCAATCACGCATCAAGGCTATCTAGCCAAGACACTCACACTGACCATAGGTTCTCACTATGGCAAGGCAAATCCCAACACCGATGCTCACCCAGACATTGACAAGTCGAGGTAGCATGTGTGGCTAAGAGCCAACACCAAGCTGACGTGCCAACACCTCCTATCATGTCCCATTCGATACTATCCGATTAGCTCACGTCATAGACCAAGGACTCTCATACGTCCATGGTCCAATCCTCAAGGCACCACACCATCATGCATGTTGGCAGGCCCTCGAGACTGGGTGCCAGACTAGTAACACACACTGGACCTCTGTCCTACTCAAGCATAGTGCACCCTCTAATGCTTGCATGCTAACAAGTCCCATGAATGACTTCCCGTGTCATCTCATGTCGAGATTCATGGCCATGGTGCACCACGACATCTCTCGAAGGTTTGGGCCACGTTCCATGCCAGCGGCATCCCGACAAGCAAAGGGAACCGTACCCTTAAACCTCTGGCAGCACACTTCGATGCACTATCGGGGCGACCGTGTAATGTCCATGAGTACTCCTACTCATGGAGACATATGAGTCCCCTCATGGTCCTCATATGCCCGCCTTACTAGTCCTCCCAACTAGTAGTAGCTCACTTGACGCACCTACGCTAGGGGGTGGTGGAGAGCTGACACCAGGTGCTCCCCTTACAAAGAGCCTTCTGAGCTTTTAGCCTTCTACCAGGAACATATATGATTTTTGCTTGGGAGACATATTTGGCTTCCAGCTCGCAAATTCTCCGAATCTCCCAAATCCGATCGTACCATTGCGTTCATTGACCCTTCAATATGGAACCTACCAAGTCCCGTCCATTTCCGGGCAATATTGAAGATATTTACGAAAATACCACTGTCGTACAAACTAGGCATCAGCATGCTCACCAGCCTGCACCCTCGCGTGCGCATCTGACCAAGCGCCATCCTAGCTTGTAACATGCCCTCAAGGCCGGCATGTTACACTCTCCCCTACTTCAATTGTCGATGCCCTCATCGACAGACCGCTGGCCAAATCTTCCTGCTTCGACTCCTAAGCTCACTCCATGCTTCTTCCAAATCTTGAGTCTACACTAGCCCCTCTACCACTGTAGAACCACAAACTTGGTGGTGATCTCCCATGTCCACCCTTGGACTCGATCAAGGACCCCATGCCACCGTCGCCAGTCAGAATCCTCCCATGAAGTAGTACTGCTGCACTCGAATACTCCTTGCATACATGAACTTCTCCGAGTCCATGACGATGTCCCTCCAGTCAACCAAGCAGCCCTTGCAACACTAACCCCAAAGCCAACACATCTTTTGATTGTTGCCTTCCCGCCAATCTTCCAATGCCTACTCTCTTATTGACAAGGAGGAAATTAAGGTGCACCCCCCTCAGGGTGAGGTTCGCAAACCAACCGTTCCCAACGGCACCTATGAAACATCCTTCCATTGAAGGCATGTCTCTCTTCAACGTGGCACTCATGCCAACTATAGCCTTTATGCAGTATCTAGTGCACCCTTGCACACAAACTTCACGAAGTAGTCTCTCAGACTTTTGGCCCTCCGGCCTTACTGCATACCCATGGCTTGATGCAAAATGGCCACTCCTGACCATAAGCATAACTACTCCTCTGAGCTTCTACAATGTGGTCAGTGATCTAACATCATTCGAAACCACTACACTGCCTTCTGGCTCATGCTCATGCTGACTCTCAGCATCGTGCCTCAAGTTCTACCCCCAAATCAACCTTGCCTAACTCTAGACAGCATGTTGAATCTTGATCAACTTGACTGCACTTTACCTCACCCTTGAGGTCTGAAGTTGTCCCAATCCGCTATCTCCCTTCGGCATATGTTCTCTGAATCATTCGGCTTGTGTTCCCATTAACATGTGTTCCCATAAAACACTAAACATGTCCCATAATATGCTGCAAAACCTGCCCAATCTTGATCTCAGCCTACGCCCATGCATACCGTTTATCTGCAGTTTCAATTGGTCACCTGACCTACTCGCATCAGTCATGCATGTCTTCACACTGTACAACCCATCTGCTGTTGTGTTTCTCTCTAGATTCACACACCAAAACTGAACAAGTACCTTGACCCTTCGAACATATGAATTAGTGGGCTCCCCCACTTCAACTTGGGAATAAATTCTCTTCTCGAGGTGTACCTCTCAAGGTATAGCTCGCAAGCTAACCGCTTTTCTCGTGCGGTCCCTCGTTCCATTTATCACTTTTGAAGATGATGTTGAACTAACGTCTCGGCCATTCTGACTCTTCGCTTCTCGACATCTCTATGTTGCCTTAGTACCTGAGTCTTGCTGACTTTCACCTTAAGTAAATGTTGCCCTAATGTTACCTTACTACTTGAGTCTTGACGACTTTCACCCTAGGTAATTGGCTTTGTCTCTGAGTCTCCCTGACTTTACATTCTGAACAACTAACGATCTCCATGATAACCCATGTCGATGCTTTTGTAATGGAACATTGGTATGCTATTTGGATGTTTGAACTGTGAAGGTCTCTCCCCCACTTCAACTGTTGGCGTCCTCGACAACTTGCCCACACGCAAGAATTCGTGTAGCACCATTGTCGATTCCCCTATGTGTGAGCTCTCCACATAGCTATCCATCTTCCACATACTAGCATCTCGCCCCTCTGAGCAGCTTCTCTAGGCTTCTATGGTCACTAAGTCCCGATAGCAAGGCCCTCTGACCCACATTTGAACTCAAGCACCATCTCCGCCTCCTTAAGCCTTCTTGTAGCACTAAGTTTCCTTGACGCAGCCCTCCAGCGCTCTCGAAACTCTAGTACTATTCTGACCACTGCGCGCGATCTACTCGACCCTGCTGGCCTTTGATGCATATATTCCATAACTCAGCATCTCCCATGATGCCACAATGTTTCCCACACCAGCTAATCACTATGAGGTAACACGTTCCACTCAATTGTCTCGGCGCCTCCCTTCTTGGGTGAAACAAGATAACATGTAGACACCTCCTAGTACGACTGCCCTCTGACAATCGCGGCCACGACCACCTTGGTCTCCATGTGATGCCATTTGGCACACAAGTAGCAACTGAAGCATTTCATGTTCATCTTTATCAGGTTTTCCAGAGCTATCCACTCTCGACCTCTGTCGTGACTGACAAGCGTCTGACGGTCACCGTTATGTTCCCACACCCTTGCGTACAAGTTGCCTTTTCAACAACAGCGCTCCGTGCGACTTACACTATCACTCACGCAAACCTGAACTAGTGAACCCAGCATAAAACCTTGACTTCTCGATCAAACAATTTCTCGTGTCAATGAGTTCCAACTCTTTTGTAGCACCTCTCCACAATTGCACGTGGTTGTTGTCTTTCTAGAATTACTGAGCTTTGATTCGAAGTAACCATAACTTGTCCCCTCTCTAGGATGTCCAGTATTCCCACGAAGAAGAGCAACCAAGTCTCATCCCGTCTCAGCCTACTGATCCTTTCTAGGTGACTAAAAGGCTCAACGACATCTGTCCAAGCATCCAGACCTTTATGGTCCTTCAGCACGCCTACATCCTTTCTAGGATGGGCCAACTAGGTTCACCTCAACTTGAGATGAACCTGGCTCTGATACCAACTGTCATGGGCTGACATTTTGACAGCGGCCCGTGCGGCACCTTGACTCCTCTGAGCCAAGCTCAGCCTTCCAACCATTGGAATAACAATGGGCACATTTTTTGTGCGACCGTGTGCCTTTGCACACTTCCGTCTCCCGAACAACTCTCGCCGAGTCATGCTCTTCAGCATCTATGAGTGCAATCATGCATCAAGGCTATCTAGCCAAGACACTCACACTGACCATTGGTTCTCACTATGGCAAGGCAAATCCCAACACCGAAGCTCACCCAGACATTCACAAGTCGAGGGAGCATGAGTGGCTAAGAGCCAACACCAAGCTGGCGTGCCAACACCTCCTATCATGTCCCATTCGATACTATCCGATTAGCTCACGTCACAGACCAAGGACTCTCATACGTCCATGGTCCAATCATCAAGGCACCACACCATCATGCATGTTGGCAGGCCCTCGAGACTGGCTGCCAGACTAGTAACACACACTGGACTTCTGTCCTACTCAAGCATAGTGCACCTTCTAATGCTTGCATGCTAACAAGTCCCACGAATGACTTCCCGTGTCATCTCGTGTCGAGATTCATGGCCATGGTGCACCACGACATCTCTCGAAGGTTTGGGCCACGTTCCATGCAAGCGGCATCCCGACAAGCCAAGGGAACCGTACCCTTAAACCTCTGGCAGCACACTTCGACGCACTACTGGGGCGGCCCGGTAATGTCCATGAGTACTCCCACTCATGGAGACATATGAGTCCCCTCGTGGTCCTCATATGCCCACCCTACTAGTCCTCCCAACTAGTAGTAGCTCACTTGACGCACCTGCGCCAAGGGGAGGTGGAGAGCTGACACCAGGTGCTCCCCCTACAAAGAGCCTTCTAAGCTTTTAGCCTTTTACCAGGAACATATATGATTTTTGCTTGGGGGACATATTTGGCTTCCAGCTCGCCAATTCTCCGAATCTCCCAAATCCGATCGTACCATTGCGTTCATTGACCCTTCAATATGGAACTTACCAAGTCCCGTCCATTTCCGGGCAATATTGAAGATATTTACGAAAATGCCACTGTCGTACAAACTAGGCATCAGCATGCTCACTAGCCTGCACCCTCGCGTGCGCATCTGACCGAGCACCATCCTAGCTTGTAACATGCCCTCAAGGCCAGCATGTTACGCCCGCAACGCTTCAGGGGCACGCCGCGGCGCGCATTGGATTCCAGGGAGGCCGAGCCTCTGGATTTAGAGGCAGGCCGCGACTCGGGTGTGAGGGGCCGCGACCCTTAAGGGGAATTTTGGCTTAAATGGGATTTTTATATTGGGAGCCTAACCATTTGGGCTCGGGATCGATTCTACTTCCTTGCTAAGTGGAATTCGATGTCCTAGAGGCTAAGATTTGGTATGGAAGCTTTTATCTACCTGTTGTTGATGGAATTTCCTTATTACGGTTGTGACTAGGTTTACACTAAAGGCTTGAATCAGGGATCGTACTTTTAGGCCATCATTAATAACTCGAATACGGACCAAAGGTAAGAAAACTGCACCTGTTATGTGAATGCGTGATTAGAGCTTAGTCAAGGTGATGAACATGATTATAATTATGCTTGTGAATATCAGATTAGGTACATTGTAACATGCATAATTATGATTATGCTTATGACTGCTATGTGAATGTATTATAATGCATTGTGATTGTTGATAAGTATGCTATATGAAACATGTGACTGTCTGTTATGACTGTGAAGCTTAGTTTATAAACTATGGTATTATTAGGGTGTTAAGTGGGGATCAACTAATTAGTTGAGAATATAATAAGCTCTAGGAGACTCACCTTATTAGTTGAGAATCCCAAGGCTTCAGCTTATAAGTTGGAGGTACGTGGTGGCTTGACTTATAAGTCAAGGGCTTAAAGAACTTAGTTTATAAGCTAAGATTGGCATAATGCACATGGAGTGCAGGCCACCATGGCTGGGCCACCCTAGGAGTGCGACATGCACTTGACTGGCTCGAATGCCAATAACTTGAAAGAAAGTGCAACATGCACTTGTGGGACCCTATGGTCTCCAATTAGGTTTGATGAATGTACTGGCTTCAGTTATTACTGTTTGATGGTTGTTTTATTTAGTGAACTGTTGATTATGTTTTCTTGCGGAGTCTTCTGGCTCACATGTGCTTTGTGGTGCAGGTAAAGGTAAGGAGAAGCTCAACCAGCCATGAGTCAGAGGGCATTAGAAGTGGTATGTACATATGCAGTCCGCTCGACCACCACGGCCGAGATGCGCAGAGGAACTAGGGTTAAACCCAGCTTTTGCCGCCTAGGTCAACTTATTGTGTACTATGAGTATTGTAATTAGTTTTTAAACTGATGTTTTTGGGATCCCATGTAAAGAACTTGTTTTTAACTTAATGGAAATGTTTATGAGATGATCGAAAGTTTTAATACCCAAACCTTAGTGGCTTAATCACATGTTTACTCCAAATGACTTGTTAGCAAGTCCAGCACTAGTTTCAAAACACACCTGGTAATGGACCCTGATTAGCAGGGCATTACAAAGGCTCCCAGTGGCAAAAGATGGGAGATGGACAGGGTGAAGAACCTATTCCGGAACTATCGCATGTTGTACACCCTGGAGAAACATTTGGGTGTGGAATCGACTCTCAGACTATTCTATAACCTCCTAGCCAGAAAAGAAGAAAAAGCCCACACCGCCATGGGCGAATTTGGGGCCTGAAGCGTGGGCCACATCAGCGCGGGAGCCACTCTCCTGCTTCACGACTACTTTGCGCGATTCCTCAAGTTCGTGGGGATTGCGCTGTTCCAGCTCTTACCTCAAGCTTACCAACTGCTTGCGGGATGGCGCATTTTGTGTGTGGCGAAGGAAATCCCGGAGTCGACCCCTGCTGAGTTGTTGTACTTCTATAAGCTGGCGCCGCAGCTTAATGTCAAGGACAGGACCCTGGACGACTTCTACAGATTGAAGCCTCATGGCAATTACGCTGCCCCCACCAGTTCATGGAAGCACCCCCCGAATTTCAGACACTATTGGTTCATGACATCCAGGTTTCTCTTGAATAAGAACCCCACGCTGACATTGGACTTCCAGCGAGTGCGTACGTAGCTTCCCGTTTCCTAGTTTAATTCTGTTTTTTGATTTTTTATTACCCACTTTCAACTTACTGCCCTGGATGACAGGACCCTATGCCCAAACTACCATCACCCAGTCGATCCATGACCGGAGGAAGTTCTACTCCACACTAAGCGCGGAGGACCTGGACGTAGGGGCTACGTTAACACCGACAACCTACGAGTTGTCGGGATGCTGGCGACAAACCAGACGATCGTGGCCCCTAGCCTGCGGGGGATACAATGCGAGAAAGATCGAGCCTTGAGGGAGGAACTGTCTCTCAAACATATCAAGGTCGTGGTAGGCGCATCCCTGGCAGACTCGGCGAAAAGGAAGAGGGAACAGGCTTAGCAAAAGGAGAGGGCCGCCTCCGAGGAGCTAGAAGCCCTTTTTGACTAGGCTCAACTAAACACGGGGGCTCCAGGGGCTAGTGTATCAGGGCGAGGTAATTCACCTTTTCTTTTGACTTATGCTCCCCATTTTGGGGACTTAGTTAAGGATAGACTAGTTTGTCGAGGCCCCCTGTTCAGGGCCGATGGAGAAATGAGACCTTCATCCCCCATCACTGTAGACCCGGAGACTCTCATGTACTCGTCCGGGTTCCTTCAATATGGCAACTGTAACGACCCAAATTCGCTATTAAGGCTTAAGGGCCTTGATTAGTGTGCCAGGAGGGCAGGTTGGGATTTATGTGTGATTTTATGAATTTAATGCATGGTTATGGTTTAAAGCATGTTATTTGGCTATTTTTTTAACTGGGATGCATGGCTATGTTTACCAGTATGCATGTAGGCCCGGATCGTGTTAGAAGGGCATAATTGTAATTTTGGCCATGTTGGGCATAACTGTATTGATATGTGATAATTGTATTCTGTGAATTGTACCACGTGGGTGTGGTTGTATTATTGTGATGCACGTGCCGAGACGGTCCTAGAGAGCTAGTTAACTTCAGAGTCACAACGGGATTTCTATACCCGGCTCGGGAGGAGCCTAGGGGTTCCTCGGGAATTTTACGGTTAAGTAGAGATTTAGCGGGTAATGGTTATTGGAGATTTAGTAACCTGGGTAACCATTAGTTACTGCTGAGAGTAACAAGTTTTAGAAAGAAAATGGTAGAAATGAAATAGAAATGAAAAGACTTAAGTACCCTTGAGGTTTAGGTGGGAAAGGATAGGCAAGGAGGGGCAAAATGGTCATTTGGTTGGGAATTAGATAAATGGCAGTTGGTTTTATGGGGTACACGGTTTGGGGCTTAACCATTTTGGTCTTGATAGAGTTTGAAGAGAAGAGAAAAGAGAGGGAAAAGCTAGGGCATGAGGAAGAAGAAGAAGAAGAAGAGAAGGAGAAGTTGGAGACCTAGGAGATGAAGGAAGCTTAGGGATGGATTCTCCATATGAGGTAAGGAATTTTATACACATTTAAGGCCTGATTATGTTATGGGTTAAGAATTTGAGCATGGGTTAAGTTTGATGTTTGAGATTTTATTTTTCTGAAATTGAAATCAAGGATGTGGATTTTGGGGATTTGATTGGGTGTTTAGATGTCTTTGGTGATGTTATGGGTTGTTGGATGGTTTATTTGGAGTCTTGAATTGGTTTTGGGGCTTGGGTGTGAGTTTGGGTTGATTTGGGAAGGTTTTAGCTCGGAGAAAACGCAGGAGAAAACCCAGAATTCTGGGTCTGCGAAGGCGTGCCGCGACACACGTTTTTCGTGCCGCGGCAAGGGAGCCTCTGACTGATGGGTGTCGCGGCACAAGGATGTGGTGCCGTGACACAAGGCAAATTTCAGGGCATCATTTTTAGGCAATTTTAGGCCTTTGCTCCGGGGGTTCGGGGGATGTCTCCGGGGTGTTATTTTAAGGTTTTAGAGGCCCCGGGAGTGTGGGATTGGTCCCGAGAAGTGGTTTTGGGTTGATTAGTAATGAGGGATGTTTCTTGTGTGTTGTGACTAGGTTCTTTGAGAGGCTCGTGCTAGAGGACCGTGCTCGCGGCTTTAGTGCATCAGGAGGCTCGGAATGCAGGTAAGAAAACTATAGCACCCGTGAATAGGGCATGGCCCTAGATTGTATTATGTGCAAATGTTTAACCTTAAATGAATCATGATGTGTGTGAATGATTATTTCAAATGTACTATATGTGTGATTATTATGAAATGAACGGCAAGGGCCGAGTACGGCGTAGGCCGGGGCGGCCGTGGGCCGTGTACGGCGTAGGCCGGGGCGGCCGTGGGCCGAGTACGGCGTAGGCCGGGGCGGCCGTGAGCCGAAAGTAACACCTAGCACATGGGATGCTATAGTCAGGGCGGGGCCCGGTGGATACATGTGTTATGCTATATTCAGGGTGGGACCCAAGGGATACACGAGTTATCCTCGCGGTGAGAACCGATACCCCAGGGCTTTGGTAAGGTCTTTGGGGCGGCATGGCCGTGTTTGCTTAGTCTAATGGTTGACTTGTTTATTTGAGGATTATCTGTTATGATAAACTGTATACATTGCATATGTTATATTTTGCATGAGTTTTCTTGCTGGGCTTCGGCTCACAGGTGCTCTGTGTTGCAGGTAGGGCAATGACTGAGTCAACCAACCATGAGTACGGAGAGCGTGAAGCGACGCGTACATGTTTGGCCTGCCCGACTGCTTTGGTTGGGGGTTTATTTGAAATTGGCTGTAATAATCTATGATTTTATAACTGATCTACTATAAACTTATTTCAAGATGTAAATAGTTTTCAATCCTTATTTTTGGGATCCCAATTGTTTAATACTAGAAGTTTTTATTGAGTCAACGCATTTTCAAAGATTACAGCCTTAACTTTTATTAGTCACACTTTTGCTTCAAAACCTCAGTTAGCGAGTTCATTGCACTGTTATGTCTTAAAACTCACTTAGTAACGGCTCTAAGGAAGTAGGGCGTTACAACTTGGTATCAGAGCGAGCCAAGGTTTATTGGTTCTGGAGATCGACCGAACATGTACGCTCGCTGTCTGTGACAAGCTCGACTCAGGATTGGTTGGTGTGATTGATTGATATGCTGAATATATGTTTGAATGCCCTGTTTGCCTGTTTACTTATATGGAGCATGAGGAATGAGATAACATATGCATGAGATACTGATAGGGCCTGGTCCTTGACTATTGCATGTTGGGATTGATGCATGCTGAATAATACTATTATGCATATGGATGAATATTGGCATAATGGTTCGCATATTGAGTGTATGTGGTTAATTTTCTAGATTTAATTCATTAGTTATATCTGTTTATTGGCTTGTATGAAGCATGGTGAGTATGGTTATACTTAGTGATGATAGAATCTGGTAGCTAAATGTATATGCTTGTGTGTGCATTATACCTGTGGATGTTCGGATCTAGTTGTGAGTTGGTTCCGGGTATGAACCTCTGAGTTCAGGAGTTTGGTCGGTTTCGACGGATGAACTCGAGTTGTTGGTTCCTAGAAGGGTTTGGGGACCTGATATTGTGTTGAAAGGGGGGTTTTTAGATATAAGTTGGAGTTGAGATCTCCAGTTACCCCTGAGAGTAGCAGCAGAGGGTCACTAGTGTGTGGGTAGCTGTGGAGTTGTTAGTTGAGACGGGATAGAAGAACAGCGAATTTCTCTGGGGAAATAGCTGATTTTTATGCTTTAACAGTAAAGGTGACCAGTGTTGGTTTACTGTGAGGTATGGACAGATAAATGTATTATATGAGAGGTTTAAGGGGTGTTATCCTCGGGTTTTGAGGAGAGCTCGAGTTGGCAAGGGATTTATCAATAAACGAGCAGAGTTAATTCCACCCTTGGTTAAGAGGATGAGAGATCCTGATTAGAGGGTTGTGTTAAATGTTGAGGCAGGGAGATGCCTGGAATTGGTACTCGGGCTGAGGTACTGGCTTAATGGGTTGGGAAGGACCTAGATGATGAAAGGTTAGAAGAGATTTTAAAGACATGATTTGCACCATGGAGACTGGTGGGCTTATAAGTTTGGTTTGGACTGTTGGGGGTAACAACAGTGTAAATCAAGGGGTTTGGTGATTTGGGTAATTCATTTCGGAAAGTTATACTGATGGATGTATCCGGAATTGATGGCGACCCATTTAAGGATTTAAGATCGGGAATAGTCTAAGGTATTTGGGCTGCTCTGAGGTATGAGTTTATCGTCTGCATGTGGATGGCGGAGAGGGCCATGTTGTTTGAGGAACTGATGGTTGATGATTAGAGCATGAGTGCTAGAGCCGCATCGGCGGTGCTTCCTTTGATGGAATTAGTAAAGATAGATTCGTGATAATCAAGTTGAAAGAACCCCGGATAGTGTTGTGGCTTCTGGATTGCCAAGAAAAAGGGGAAAAGTCTGACTGATAAGACGGTACTTTTGTTGATAGAACGCAGTGAGGTCGAATTCTCAATTATGAGGTAAAAGGACTCCAGACAGTGCTTGGGCACCTAGATTGAGATTGGAAAGAAGCCTGATCGAAAAGGTAGTTATCGAGATGGCGACAGGAACCAGGAGGTTAATTGGTATGCACATGAGGAAGAGGATGCCACCTGAGAGGAGGCCAGGTGAGGGCATGAATTCTACGTATAATGACTCGAGATGTTAGGATGGATTTCCCATGGTGCGGGAAACGGAGAACTGGAATGCATCGATACATTCGAGGTTCGAGGCTGAGTCCTCAAGGATGAGTATTTAACTGACGAGCTTATGCTTTGGACATGTAACGAACTGGAAGGGCTCGGTGTTGGGAATGTTCCGAGAGGGAGATGGACATAGAGAGGTTGCCTCAAAGGTGCCATTTGAGAGGCCGAGGACAGTAATACTTATTGAGAAGGAATTAGAAACTCTGGCAGATGAATTGTTGAGGATATTATCTGGAGTACGTAAAGGAGACAGAGCTAATCAGTGGGAAAATTACGTGGGTATGTAAAGAAAGATTTAGGGGATACTTCAAGGTCAGACTACATATAGGATCGGTATAAGGAATGTTGTAAAAGACGGTTTTGGCTGACAGAAAGTCTATTGAAGCGATCGAAGGAATCTGAGCCTGGTGTAGCCAGTGTGCTATACTGCGGGGGTTGTTGGCATCGTCGGGTTAGAACAAAAGTTTAATGTTGGATACAAGATGGGACGATGTCCCCAAGAGTTGATCTATGACCTGGTTATTACCAGTTGGAAACCAAGGATAAAGACTTTTCGTGAATTGATTAGGTTGCACCGGGTAGGGTGTGAGGAATTGGTAACAAGGATTCTGGAACTGTTCAAGCTGCAGCAGCACAGGTAAATTCTTTAGGTGGAGAATGCGTGAACGGTATGGGCAAGTCCCCTTCAAGATCACGAGCAGTGCATGTGGATTACTCCCAGACGGAAATGGTGAGCAACTGATTATTATGCTGAAGACGTTAGTACCCAGAAGGCGGTGTCTCAGGTAAGGTTCTACGGAGTGTTAGTTTGGGAGTCGTCAAGAGTATTCAGAATAGAGCTACAAGAAGAAAGGACAGGTATGAGGAGATTTGATTTGAAGCCGCAAAGAAGCTAATGAAGAACATCCGAAGAATTGAAGGCATAACAAGACTGGTAAGCGCGTCATCTACTGCATAAGCACCTCCAAAGATTACTACATCAGAGATGAGAAGAACAGTAAAGTTTGAGGTGAGACGGACTGAGTGGTGTCAAATCAGAAAGAAATTCAGAAGACAAGGTAAGATTTGATTGGTTACGGACGATGATGGAATTTGCGTGTGTTTTGGTTAAGTAAAGAGTGATTTCATAAAGGACCTGATCTATGGTAAGGTTATGAAAATGTGGGAGTGCATCACGGGTTGGGCACGTCCAGGATTAAATTGATGCGAGGATGGATTAAACCTTGCGGGAGGCGACAGAATGGATCATGGTTGATGCACTTGGAACATTAAGTCGACTGTTGTGTATGGCATTAGGTACTTAAGTCTTGAGTATTAGTAAGAAAGGTTATCATTGAGACTCAGTGCGGTGAAAAGTAACAGACGGATGATCAGTGTTTGAAATCCTTGATTGAAAGAAGGGCGATGTAATTGGAGGCGGAACTCCTAGCTGTGAGGCATGTATAAGTCAAGGGATAACGCCATAAATTGTAATAGAATGGACAAGGCAACGACTGAGATTGGCATAACGTTAGTAGATAACGATTAGCTGGTGAGTGTCATTAATCTATGGAATTCAAAGTGTTGGCTTGAGTTGAAACAGGGAAGGACCCTGTCATGGTGGTACAAGTAGGATACCAGGATCGAGTGAAGGATCCAGTTAGGTTTTGGTTTTGAATGAGGGTTCTGAATGGACATCATTCCACTTCCTAGGGTACGTCGTACCGGGAAGGACGAGCGGGTGACAGAGTCTAGTGTTCTTCCTTTGGACCCCGAAGGGTTAGGTGATGTGGTGGCGTATCGCGGGAATAGACCACATTAGACCTTAAGTAAGGTATCCACATAAGAAAAGTTTTAACTCAGTTGATCGAGTTAGTGTAGTTGGGTCAAGTGAACTGGTTTCGGGATGGAACGTCGATGATATTGAATGGAGACCCTATAGTGTTTTAAATTTTTGGAATGGATTTAGTGAACGAAAAGAACAGAGTGGGAACCTGGAATTATCAATTGATTGCAAGTGAAATGTCAGTCTGAAAGTTGATCAGATATCTTAAGGGATTGAGCGCTGGGTAGGCGAATACTTGAGGTATTAAGGGAAGTGTAATCCCTGATGAGTTAGTCGTGGTAGCAGTTGCTGGTGTCTGGTTAATGAAACGCGACATAGGACATGGTAAAAGGTGAAGGATAGTGGATACTACTATTTGACAATGGCTCAGAGAGGAAGCCAGAGAGGCTGTTGGAATTCTTAAGGCAGGAGTGTCTGCCTATCTGCAAGAATAAAGAGCTTGTGAATTGTTAAATTATGAGGAACTAAAGCTCCGGAAGGAAAGAGTTGCATCTCTGCGTAATAACAGATGAGGATCTGTAAGGTGTTCAGAGAAAGAAGGGAGAGTTCGGACTCTTGATTCAACATAAAAAAAAAAATTTCGAAGTTGTATTAAGTGTTAGGCCAGCGGGGCCTACAAGCTGATCCCACCTAGTAGAGGTGATGACGTTTGAGGATCTCTGGAATCAGGAATAAGACAATGAATTGGTCATTGTAATCTAGGCAGACCCTGGGCTTCGGCAGGGTTGCGGTGTTAAAGAGGGGCTATCGAGAGTATGGCTATTAGACGAGATTTGCGAGCCAAGATTGTTCTCCTGAAAGAGCGTTGGTGGGAACTAAAGTAAGGCGATGGATCTTGGAGATTATGGTCAGATTGCGGGTTGCTGACTGATGTGTTTGGGTAAATTTCGAGGACGAAATTTTTATGAGGAGGGGATAGTTGTAACGACCCAAATTCGCTATTAAGGCTTAAGGGCCTTGATTAGTGTGCCAGGAGGGCAGGTTGGGATTTATGTGTGATTTTATGAATTTAATGCATGGTTATGGTTTAAAGCATGTTATTTGGCTATTTGTTTAACTGGGATGCATGGCTATGTTTACCAGTATGCATGTAGGCCCGAATCATGTTAGAAGGGCATAATTGTAATTTTGGCCATGTTGGGCATAACTGTATTGATATGTGATAATTGTATTCTGTGAATTGTACCACGTGGGTGTGGTTGTATTATTGTGATGCACGTGCCGAGACGGTTCTAGAGAGCTAGTTAACTTCAGAGTCACAACGGGATTTCTATACCCGGCTCGGGAGGAGCCTAGGGGTACCTCGGGAATTTTACGGTTAAGTAGAGATTTAGCGGGTAATGGTTATTGGAGATTTAGTAACCTGGGTAACCATTAGTTACTGCTGAGAGTAACAAGTTTTAGAAAGAAAATGGTAGAAATGAAATAGAAATGAAAAGACTTAAGTACCCTTGAGGTTTAGGTGGGAAAGGATAGGCAAGGAGGGGCAAAGTGGTCATTTGGTTGGGAATTAGATAAATGGCAGTTGGTTTTATGGGGTACACGGTTTGGGGCTTAACCATTTTGGTCTTGATAGAGTTTGAAGAGAAGAGAAAAGAGAGGGAAAAGCTAGGGCATGAGGAAGAAGAAGAAGAAGAAGAGAAGGAGAAGTTGGAGACCTAGGAGATGAAGGAAGCTTAGGGATGGATTCTCCATATGAGGTAAGGAATTTTATACACATTTAAGGCCTGATTATGTTATGGGTTAAGAATTTGAGCATGGGTTAAGTTTGATGTTTGAGTTTTTATTTTTCTGAAATTGAAATCAAGGATGTGGATTTTGGGGATTTGATTGGGTGTTTAGATGTCTTTGGTGATGTTATGGGTTGTTGGATGGTTTATTTGGAGTCTTGAATTGGTTTTGGGGCTTGGGTGTGAGTTTGGGAAGGTTTTAGCTCGGAGAAAACGCAGGAGAAAACCCAGAATTCTGGGTCTGCGAAGGCGTGCCGCGACACACGTTTTTCGTGCCGCGGCAAGGGAGCCTCTGACTGATGGGTGCCGCGGCACAAGGCAAATTTCAGGGCATCATTTTTAGGCAATTTTAGGCCTTTGCTCCGGGGGTTCGGGGGATGTCTCCGGGGTGTTGTTTTAAGGTTTTAGAGGCCCCGGGAGTGTGGGATTGGTCCCGGGAAGTGGTTTTGGGTTGATTAGTAATGAGGGATGTTTCTTGTGTGTTGTGACTAGGTTCTTTGAGAGGCTCATGCTAGAGGACCGTGCTCGCGGCTTTAGTGCATCAGGAGGCTCGGAATGCAGGTAAGAAAACTATAGCACCCGTGAATAGGGCATGGCCCCAGATTGTATTATGTGCAAATGTTTAACCTTAAATGAATCATGATGTGTGTGAATGATTATTTCGAATGTACTATATGTGTGATTATGATGAAATGAACGGCAAGGGCCGAGTACGGCGTAGGCCGGGGCGGCCGTGGGCCGAGTACGGCGTAGGCCGGGGCGGCCGTGGGCCGAAAGTAACACCTAGCACATGGGTGCTATAGTCAGGGCGGGGCCCGGTGGATACATGTGTTATGCTATATTCAGGGTGGGACCCAAGGGATACATGAGTTATCCTCGCGGTGAGAACCGATACCCCAGGGCTTTGGTAAGGTCTCTGGGGCGGCATGGCCGTGTTTGCTTAGTCTAATGGTTGACTTGTTTATTTGAGGATTATCTGGTATGATAAACTTTATACATTGCATATGTTATATTCTGCATGAGTTTTCTTGCTGGGCTTCGGCTCACGGGTGCTCTGTGTTGCAGGTAGGACAATGACTGAGTCAACCAACCATGAGTACGGAGAGTGTGAAGCGACGCGTACATGTTTGGCCTGCCCGACTGCTTTGGTTGGGGGTTTATTTGAAATTGGCTGTAATAATCTATGATTTTATAACTGATCAACTGTAAACTTATTTCAAGATGTAAATAGTTTTCAAACCTTATTTTTGGGATCCCAATTGTTTAATACTAGAAGTTTTTATTGAGTCAACGCATTTTCAAAGATTACAGCCTTAACTTTTATTAGTCACACTTTTGCTTCAAAACCTCAGTTAGCGAGTTCATTGCACTGTTATGTCTTAAAACTCACTTAGTAACGGCTCTAAGGAAGTAGGGCGTTACAGCAACTTCTTGGACCCAGATGACATGGGAGACCGAATTCATTCCTTCGCTTTAGGAGAATTGAATCGAGTCCGAGTTCTAGATAAGGGTTCGTCCCGGAGGACTTTTAGCTTAGTTTTTACTTTCGTTTATCCTGACTCGTATACTTTGCTAACTTTCTTTCTGTTTATCCATTTCAGAAGAATCTGATATGTCTAACCCGATGGAAAAGATGAAGCAAGCCCTTGACGCCCAGGTTGCCAAGACCAGGGCATCAGCTAAGAAAGCTGCCAAAGGCGTGCCCAAGCAGAAGGTGTTGGACACGATTCTTGGGCGTTCAGTGCCGGAGCCGAACCCAGTCGAGAAGGCCTCAGCGTTCGGTGCTGAAACTGTCCCGCCTCACCTTACCCGTCCTCTGGTAATCCACCTGGAGCAAGATCCTCTAGCAAGTCGAGGATCCGAGAAGAGAGTTGCGGACTCAGCTGCGGGTGAGTCCGCGAAGGGGGCAAAGAGGGCCAAGACCAAAGACCCTTCCTTGGCTAAGGATTCTTCCGGGGAAATTCAATTTGCCACTCGGGAACTTCTGGAAGCACCTGTGCTTCCAATCAATCCGACCCTACCTGAAGAGGGAGAGATGATCTTGCGGGAGGAGCAGTCCAAGATGGTGTCCCGAACATGGGAAAACAGTCGGGGAAAGAGGGAGGAAGTTTACCGGGCCTTGACGATTTTTCGCAAGGTCGAGTTCTCCGAGCGTTCGGCAACCTTTAGTGTTTCCCAGCCAATCGTGGATCGACTTGTTGCTGAGACTGGGTTTCGTCCCGAATTGCAGCAGGACACAGCTCCATTCGCCGCGGACTTGTTGGAGCAGGTTGGGGCTACTATGTCCAACCTCTAGCTGAAACAGTACACCACCCTGGCCAACCAGGATGCTCTATTCATCTCCCAGGCTATCCGTCACCAGGCCACCGCGGTAAGTTATCCGGTTACATCTCCTTTTTCTTTTCGTATTTTTAGTTCTACAGATTCTATTTAACTTCGATTTATTCCAGGATGCTTTACTGGCCCATCGAAATGCCGACTTGGTGGTCGAGATGATGATGAAATTGGAGACGGGCCAACTAGGGCTAGAGGCGGTTGTAAACCAGTGGGAAGCTGATAAAGAAGCCCTGGCCAAGGAGGTAGCTCAGGCCATAGTGGATCGCGAAGAGGCTGCTCGGGCCCAGTTCCAGATTGAAGAGACTTCATCCTAGAAAGAAGCCGAGTATAAAAAACTGGCGGCTAGTTTGGAGGCAGAGCTTCTTCATGTTCGTCTGGTTAGGTGGGCCTTGTTCGGGATCTTGTCCCGGAGGAGGAATCAGCCTCACATTTTCGGGCACGTTATTCCCAGCCTGCGGGGTAGGCGGTTGTGTTCCTGGAGGCAAAACAAGTGGAGGACTAGCCACCAACCCTTGGGCAGCAATGAAAGCTTAGGATGGATTCTTGCATCCGTCGAGTGGCTTCTTTTTGTTCAGCAAACCTGGCCTCTTGGTCCAGGACTTGTTGTCTTAGTTTTGTCACCTCCGGGTCCTCCTGGTTGGGGTCAACTTCTTTTGGGATCGCTGGATCCTCAGCTTCGAGATCATGGTATTCCCCCTCATTTCCCTCCTCTTCCTCGTAGTAATCTTCCTCATAATCTGTCCCACCTTCATAGTTCTATGACTCGTCAGGCAGGGGCATCTGATAAGGTGCGTCCTCGGGTTGGTTCTGAGGAAGAGGTTGACTGGGCATTGGCTCTCCATTGTCTTGTTCTTGGTTAGTAGGGTCAAAAGTGGTGTGTCTTGTGTTCACCATTGTTGCAGATGTTCAAGATCAACTCAAGCTTTCTTTAGGCTCTCAATGAAAGCACCAAAATGTTTACTGAGTTTTTCGGAAACTAGAATTATCAAAGATAAGAGAGCTTAGAAAGTAATAAATAAAGATTATCGCACAAGGAGTTTTACGTGGTTGGGGCATTAAAGAGCCTTAGTTTAGGAGTCAATTGTATGATAGATTTTTAGGAGCTTAAGTAATGAACTCTCTAAATTTGAGTCGAGTGTATGCTTTTTAGAGAAGAATTCGATCCCTTTCCCTAGTGCACCACTGTTCATATTTATAGGCAAGTGAGTGCACTGGGCTTGGGCCGGACTAATCTGGGCCCAGTAGGGGTATAAATATTATCTTCTCTCTGATGGAGGCTTAATACAGAGGATTGTAATATATAAAATGCACTAACTAAGGCCCATTGGGCCAGCCCAAGCTTAACCACACTATAAGACTAACGACAGAATGCTGCTTCAATTTGGGTGTCATGGGCTTCGAGGGAGATTGGGGGGACAGGATCTGTCAGAGTAGTGGCAGTACAGTTCTGAACCGACGACGTACAATCCCGATGTAAACTCTTCTGCAGGTTAACTATGGGGACATAGCTCCACACTTCTTGGGGTGATGTCAGTATCGGGGATACTTTATCATGCCCAACCTGGTCACCGGGTCCAGGTTCGTTTACCAACATCCCTCTTTGTTTCCTAGGGTCTTGGTTCGTTTACCAGGACCCGAGTTCATCCACAGCCATTGTAACACCTCAAGTTGCTAATAAGGTTTAGGACCTTGATTAGTGTGCCTGAAGGGAAATAATTGAATTAACATGTTAATATATGAATTTAAATGAATATGTGATTAGAATGCATGTTTAGGTGGAATAAATATGTGTGTGGGCCCCGTTTGTTAGTTAGGGGTAAATTGGTAATCTTAGCCCGCTGAGGGCATAAATGTAATAATTATGTTATATGATTAATACCACGTGTGAGTGGTGATATTATTGTGATGCACGTGCCGAGACGGTCCTAGGGAGCTAATTAGTTTAAAAGTCACAACGAGATTAAATACCCAGCTCGGGAGGAGCCTCGGGGTATTTTGGGAATTTTATAATTTGAGTTTGTGAGTTAATGGTTAATGGTAATTGAGTAACTTGAGTGACCGTTGGTAACTATTGAGAGTAACATATTTTAGATGAGAAAATGGTAGATTTGTAGGAAAGGTGAAATGGCAAAAATGCCCTTGAGGTTTAGCTAGAAAAGGATTTTGATGGAGGGGTAAAATAGTCTTTTGGCAGAGGCTTAGACAGCTTCAGCTGGGGGAAAAGAGGATTCACGTTGTAACACTTGGTCACATTTTGCTCTTGCTGAAATTGGAGTAGAACTAAAAGGAAAAAGGAAAACCAAGGGCAAGAAGGAGAAAAGAGGGGAGCTGAAATTGGGAACTTAGGAGGAGAATCAAGATGCTTGAGGCAACTAAAATCAAGTATAGGCTAAGGCTTTTTCAGAGGTAAGAGTTTATCCCCTGTTTTACTAAGTTTCAAGTTTGATTTTAGAAAGTAAGCATGAAAATTGAAAGATTGTAGCGGCTGGTTTTGTATGGGAATTCAGCTTGGTAATCAAGAGGATTTGATTTGAAGCTGGGTTTGGAGAGGGCTCAAAGTCGAATTCTTGATTGAGGTAAGAGTTTTGAACATCTTTGAGTTTTCGTATCTAATGTGGTTTAAGAATTTGGAAGCATGGTTTAAGTTTTTCAACCTTTAGTTTAAGCTTTTGGCCTGCTGGTTTAAGTTTCTGATGTTTGAAACCAAAGTGTGGATTTTGGGTGTGATTGTGTGTTTGACCTTATTGCTGGTGTTTATAGGTTGTTAGATGGTTCATTTGGGGTTTTAAATTGATTTTGGGGTTTAGGTATGTGTTTGGGTTGAATTGGAAGTGTTTTGGCTCGGCGAAAGGCTGCATCAGGAGTTGGGGGATTTTCTGGGCGCCGTGGCCCTCCTCGGTGGGCGCCGCGGCGCTAGTCTATTTCTGGGCAGGGAGATTTTGTAATTTTGGGCATTTGCCCTGGGGGCTCGGGGGATGTTTCTGTTACATTGTTTTGGGAAATTGGAAGTCCCGAGAGTACAGGATTTGTTCCGGGAAGTGGTTTTGGATTGATTAGTATTAAAGAGTGTTTTATATGTGTTGTGTTTTCGGAGAGGCTCGGGTTAGAGGACCGTGCTCGTGACTTTGGTGCATTGTGAAGCTCGGGATATAGGTAAGAAAACTGTAGTACCCGTAGAGCAGGGCATGGGCCCATAGTGTTGTTGCAGGGCATGACCCTAGATTGATTTACATGTTAGGGTGTAGCCCTTGATTGAATTGTTATATGCTTGAATGTTGTTTGAGTTATGCTATATGTGATTATAGTAGAATGAACGGCAAGGAGCCAGGAACGGCAAAGGGCCGAGAACGGCAGTGGGGCCGAAAGTAACACTTAGCACATGGAGTGCTTATTGTTAGGGTGAGACCCCAATGGATACATGGGATATCCTTACGGTGAGAACCGAGATCCCAGGCTTTGGTAACGCTTCTGGGACGGCATGGCCGTATTTGTTTAGTCTGATGGACTATCTATTTTATTTGTGGATTATCTGATATGTTGATTATATAATATGCATATGTTATGTGTTGTATGAGTTTTCTTGCTGGGCTTCGGCTCACAGGTGCTCTGTGTTGCAGGTAAGGGCAAAGGAAAAGTCAATCAGCCATGAGTACGGAGAGCATGAAGCGACGCGTACATGTTTGGCCTACCCGACTGCTTTGGTTGGGGGCATTTTGAGAAATGGTTGTATTAAACTGTGATTTTGATAGTTAATTATCTGTAAACCCATTTTTGAGTTGTAAATATTTTATAAACTAAATTTTGGGATCCCAAATGTTAGACACTTGGAATTTTCAATGAAACAAGGTATTTTCAAAGATTACAGCCTTGACTTTTTGTTTAATCACACTTTTGTTCTAAAAACCTCGTTTAGTGAGTTAATTGCACATTTTAAACTCACTTAGTAACAGCTCTAAGGTAGTAGGGTGTTACAGCCATCCTGGTCTAATCTCGAAATTGGTAACCACGACCTCTTCATTACATCCCGGGAGGCATCGAAGGATGCGGTCTGGGAGTATGCAACAAACCAACGCGATGGTCCTGGATTCTATTCCGAGATGCCCTTTGGGCCTTACTGAGACTTGGGTCGCCAGAGTTCGTTTCGTCTTCGTCTACTGGGCCTGATTTGGGCTTTAAGTCCCTGTAATGCGGCCCATAAACTCCATAATGTGGATCCATACACTTGGGGAGAAACGGGGATAACATGTACTTTAATTATTTAGAATTTATCGAGAAAAAAAAATTAAATTACAAAAGAGTACACAAGCATGGTTATGTTTTCTAGTTTCTTTAAAATAATATAACAATTTTGGGTGTGAATATTAATCACTTTTTTTTTTTTTATTTCTTCCTTACTCCTTTTAATTAATCAATTATTATTAAATATATAATTTTAACTAATTGACTTACATATTCTCACGAAATATAAAGAAATATTAAAAAACTAATTTTTTTTACACAACTCCTAAACATCTTATAAATTACATATATATATTAATTCGTCTATATTGTGAAGAATTTTTTTTACATAATATTAATTTTAGGACTTTTTTTGTAAATACGGTGATTATATTTTTAATTCATCAATATATAACTTTTATGTTTTATTTCAAAAATACGGTTTGCAAGTCATATTCGGTCTCCCACTCTTCCTTCCACATGATCTCCACCTCTCACATCTACACGATCTCATCTTTTCTTATCTACCAGCTCCGGTGACAACCATTGTCGGAGCTATAAACCTTCAAAAAGTAACTAGAAATCTCCTCCCGTCAAATCCAAATCACCACATCAATCTAGTTCACATTGAAAATTCGAAAAACCAACAAAATCTGCAATTAGATTGAAATCCTATTGAATTTTGACTTCAAAAACAATCCCAACCACTCAAATCTTTGCAGCTTTTAGGTAAGTTCTTACTACTTTTGTTGCTCTATTTTTTTGTTGGGTGTTTCAATGGTTGCTCTGAATATTGAACATGTTGCTTATGGGTTGCTCTGAATATTGTACATGTTGCTGAATATGTTGCTTCCTAGTTGCTAAATGAGTTATAAAGGTTGCTGAAAAACTTGCTTAAGAGTTTCTCTGTTTGTTGTATATGTTGTTGATTGATTTGGTTGAATCTAAATGGGTTGCTTTAAATCTTTTGGTTGTTGCAATAATATTCATTAAACAAGCATTTAGAAGAAATCGTGAGAACAAGCAATTTCCAAGTTCTTGTTTAAAGGAGGAAAATCATATTTTATACTTTGCTGATTTCAATTGGTAGCTTAATTTGCTCTGTTATTACTTTTGTTGCTCTGTTTCTTTGTTTGGTGTTTATAGTTGCTGAGGTTGTTTTATATGCTCATTATAAAAGGATGTGGTTTTTTTAATAGATTGCTTATTGATTGCTTAAGGGGTTATAAATGATGATGAAGAGGTTGCTTAAGAGTTCTTTTATTTGTTGTGCATGTTGCTTATAGGTTTCTAAAGTAATAGTAAATATTGTTGTATATGTTTCATATAATGATTGGTAGTTGTTGGATAAGTTGCTTAAATATTTCTTTATATGTTGCTTATGGGGATTATGGGTTTCTTTAAGGGTTACTAATAATTAGGTTATAATAATGATGGTTAGTTGCTGAGGATGTTGTATATGCTCATTATAAAAAGATGTGGTTTTTTTGAATAGGTTGTTTATTAGTTGCTTAAGGGGTTATAACTGTCGCTGAAGAGGTTGCTTAAGTGTTCTTTTATTTGCTACATGTTGCTTATAGGTTGCTAAAGCAATAGTAAAGATTGTTGTATATGTTGATTATAATGATTGGTAGTTGTTGAATAGGTTGCTTAAATGTTTCTTTATATGTTGTTTATGTTGATTATAATGATTGGTAGTTGTTGAATAGGTTGCTTAAATGTTTCTTTATATGTTGTTTATGGGGATTAAGGGTTTATTTAAGGGTTGCTAGTAATTAGGTTGTAATAATGATGGTTATTTGCTGCATAAGTTGCTTTGTAGTTGTTGAGGCTCTTGAATATGCTCATTATAAAAGGATGTGGTTTTTTGAATATGTTGCTTATCAGTTGTTTAAGGGGTTATAAATGTTGCTGAAAAGTTTTCTTAAGAGTTATTTTATTTTATGTGCATGTTTCTTATGAGTTGCTAAAATAATAGTAAAGATTGTTGTATATGTTGCTTATAATGATATGCGGTTGCTGAATAGTTGAAATGTTTCTTTAAGGGTTGTTGTATAATGTCGCTTTATAGTATAAAGTGTAACTTCAAGGGTTGCTTAATAAGTTCCTTATATGTTGCTTATAAGGTTTATCTTGGTTGTAGGAAATGGATGACATTGCAGTCAAAGTGGACATAGTAGAAAGACTTGAAGAAACCCTCGACAAAAAGATTAGATATTGACTTACAAAATCATACATTATTGCTTCATTTTTTTCAAAACAATATGAAAAGCTCAATTGTTTGATCTATACAATGGTTTTTGGTCCATTTCCCTTATGTTTTACTTCAAAATTACTGATAATTTCTTTAATATACAAAGGTTATGTACTTAATAATTTTATTGTTATCTAATTTCATTAACATGTTGCTTAGGTTCCTTTTGGGTTGATGTACATGTAGGCATATAGAGTTGCTCACAAGGAAGTATTATATGTTACTTTGAGGGATTACGTGTTTCCTTAAGGGTTGCTAAATTTTTGCTATAATAGAGATTGTGGGTTGTTGAATAGGTTGCTTAAGGATTGCTTAAATAATTATAAAGGTTGTTGTATATGTTGATATAAAGATTGTGGGTCGCTAAATGCTTAATGGTTGCTTAAAAGGGTTGATTTATATGTTGTTTTTGGGATTATAAGTTGCAGGTTGTTGAATAGGCTGCTTAAGAGTTGCTTGAAAATATTTCTTTATATGTTTGCATATAAAGTTTCTTAGGAATTTCAATGGTTGCATATCATGTTACTTTATGGGTTGCTTATGAGTTTTCATAGTTTTTTGACATATTACTTTTTATGATAATGGTGGGTTGCTTAAGAGTTGAATGGGTTGCTTACAAGGGGTTGCTTAAGGGTTGTTTAAGGGTTGTTGAGTAGGTTGATTAAGGGTTGCTTTATATGCTGCTTTTAAATTTTTATTTGGAAATTATCAAAGAAAGACATTAAATTATAAAACAATTATAATTTGAAAAGTAAATCTTAAGTATTGAAAATAAGCATTTTGTCTTGGCAACAATAACTTCATTAATAAAGCTTTCCCTTTGTATTGGCAACAACAACAACACTATCTAGTATCCACTATTAGCATCAAAGTGGATACTAGATAGTGTTCAAGCAAAAAAACAAACCTATTTAGACTGGAATTAAGAGTCCCAAAACCATAGAGTCCTAAAGCAAACCTATTCACATTGTTACTAAGAGTCCAAACAGATGAATAATGAGTTTTAAATTTTCTTTTGATATAAAGAATTACAAAATAAGTATTTCCATGGAGTTAACTCACATTTTTTTTTCAAATAAAGACTAGTATTCAGTAATGATATCAAACTCTTTTTTTAATTTGTGGTAGAAACATCATAAACAGATTGGTACATTAGAAAGTAATGCAATACCACCCATCAAAAGTACTTGACAGCGCAGTGTGCACATACCAATATGAATCTGAATACAACTAAAGCAATAATTATAGTAAGTAACTTTTTCAAAGCTTTTCTAATGAGTTTTTCATTGTAAGAGGATTCAAACCACAACCCATATACACATTCAAGTTCAATTCAAGCAATGCAGTAACCATTAAACCAAAAGAAGATAAATAATAATAATAATAATGTTGACTGTGTTTTTAGCCAACGACGTGAGAACATCAATAAGGACAAACCTTCAAGAGAATTTAAACGACACAGACAGTTTAATCAAGAAAAGTAAATAACACACAAGATTTTATAGTGGTTCATCCCCGTTCAGTCGGTAATAGCCTAATCCACTTAGAGATTTTATTACTTTTTCTACACTCAAGATCAGATGAACCAGTGTCAACTGAGTTTCTTCAGTGTAAATTTTCAGGAATACAAAAAGGGTTCTTTCTCAAGGAAAACACACTTTCTCTCTCTAGAACTCAGACCAAATCTCAAATTTCCAAAAGTCCTTTTCTGATCCCATTAACCCTCTATTTATAGGCTTGGGATCCTAAACTGATCTCCCCCTAGGATCGGGATATTCTATTATTTATATTATATTTAAATTACACAAAATATTCAAAATACAATAGATTCCTCAATTTGAGTGAGGAATGAGAGATTCCCGCGATGCCCAGACCGATTCTTGCTGAAGCCGTTTCTGGAAATTTGACGTAGTCTGGTCCATTTGTTTGATGAATATCTTCTTCTGATCGGACATATACATGCTGGACACCTGCATACGGACCATACCCCTTAGACTTTCTTCGGACCAAAGTCCGACCAGTAACCTTTTGGGCTCACCTCCGGACCATAGCCTTGGGGTCTCCTCGAACCAAGTTTCGACCACACCCTCATGGGTGCTCCTCGGACCAAGGTCCGAGCCACACTCTCCTTGGCTCTCCTCGGACCAAGGTCGGAGCCACACTCTCCTTGGCTCTCCTCGAACTAAGGTCCGAGCCACCCTCCTTGGCTTTCCTCGGACTAAGGTCTGAGCCACACCTTCCTTGGCTCTCCTCAGACTAAGGTCCGAGCCATGCATGGGGCTTCTCCTCGGACATGGGTCTGAGCCCATCTCTTAGGGCACTCCTCGGACTAGGGTCCGAGCCAATCACTTGGACACTCCTCAGACTAGGGTCCGAGCCAATCACTTGTGGCCTCTCCTCGGACTTGGGTCCGAGCCCATCACTTGGGGCATCTCCTCGGACTAGGGTCCGAGCCAATCACTTGTGGCATTCCTCGGACTAGAGTCCGAGCATACCATTTGGACTCCTCGGACTAAGGTCCGAGCACACCATTTGGACTCCTCGGACTAAGGTCCGACCGGGCACACCTTAGCCCAAGTATTCTCCTCGGGTGCATTTGGCTTGGCTATGACATCTCTCAAGCAGTCCAAACTCTTCACTGATGTTCTGGGCTACTACTAAGCCAGATCACCCAACTATTCAATGCCACTTGTCAATTCTATTGCCACATCATCACTTTCAAATTTTGGGATAACATTTGCCCCCCAAGTTTATTTACGATACATTCATATAATAAAATTTTTCTCCAGTTGATGTCATTTATAAAAAATAACTGTTCATCTTCCCACCATGCAGTAGACCACAACTTATAGGCCACGATCACTGCAAAAACTGTCCATGATCATTGGGAGAAAAAATAGCCAACGAAATGCCAAGGGTCCAACAATAAACAATAAGCCCCACTTTTTTCCCTTTAAATAACCCCAATTTTACACATTTTTCTTCATACAAGCAAGTCACATTTTTTAAAAACCTCTCTTCTTCTTTCTTCTCTCTTGGCCGAAACTCCAAGGACTTCAAGGGAAGCTCTCCATCTCTTTAAGCAATTTCCAAGCAAGTCAAAGGTTCTCCAACCTTGAGTAAGTCTTCTTCTCCATGTCTTTACATTGTGGTTATTTTTCAAAAAATTTCATGAAAACCCATGCCATGGCCGAAACCCATTGATAGCTTTTTTGTTGGGTTTGTTCATGAATCTCATATGAATTCTTGTATAATGTGTTGGTTTGTTGGGTTTTGAGGATGTTTTTGCTATGGGTAAACCAACATTACCTTTAATTTCATAGGAATTTCAAGAAAAATGGGTTAATTTGATATAAATCATGAGTATGGGTTTTGGGGTTTTTGATAGCATAGAGGGTTTTCAAGAACATGAAAAAACTTTTCCACTTCCATGTTTTGATCTAGTTTTTGTATGTATGGATGAAGAAATTTGTTTATGCTAGGGAATCTAGGGCTTTGCACTTATTGTTTGGGTTTTATGGCTAGAGTTAGGGTATGAAAAATGGGTAGATTAAGGAAGTGGCCGATCGGCCACTTAAAATTCTGGGCAAACATGTGGTCCGATCAGACCACATTTATACTCCTTGGACGCCCATGTCCGATCGGACATCATGGGCTGCTTGGTGCTGGGATCCTCGGAGGTGCATGGTTCGGACTTGCACGGGGCTAGGCTCTTCGGACCCAAGTGGCAGCTGCTCAGATGGACATTCCCTCGGACGCGTCTTCTAGGGTGTTTAGGCATCCGAGCGGATGCACCAGGGACAACCCCTCCTCGGATCAAGCATGTGGTCCGATCAGACCACATTTAAACCCCTTGGCCTTCTTCATCTCCTCGGACGAACCTTGCTCCTCGGACCCAAGTGTCCACTTGGACACACATAGCTCCTCGGCATGCACACACGCACACATGGGTGCTAGCCTCTTCGGACAACCCCAAAATTTTCCATTCATGTTGATTTTAGTGACCTTAGATACTTCAAGTACTTTTTAGGCACCCTTAGGCTCTCTTAGGCACTAAGATTATTTTTTCCCATATGTGCTATATTTTTACCACTTAGATAAATTATTCTAAGTGTAAAAATAAATTTTGTTCTTGTTGAATCTTTTCTGTATGGTTACTCACCTCCCAGTTTTTTATTTATTTTTGTAGATGAATCGCTCTGATTATAGGGGAGGTGACAACCATTCGGACTCTGATACATCCATCCCGTAGTCAGTCGAGACTCCTCAGAACAGCGATTCCTCATCAAAATCGTCCACCAGTTGTACCCCAGAGGACCGCCTTCGCCGCTTCAAGCAGATCCTTCCCTGCTCAGCCTTGTACCTTCTCCACGAGGAACAGTTTCTTCAACAAGCTTCCCAGTCGACGATGACGGTGAAGAAATCTAGCAGACTTCCCCAGAACCAAGATCCATAAGTTGCCTGCAGAGCGGTGCAGAAGGTGGTGGAGCGCAGTCACGCCCGCACTGCAACTCCTTCAGGAGAACCCTCTCAGAAGTTTGCCACCGTGATTCAGAACTTGGCCACTCAAAAGCCACGGAAGGGGGGAGGAGAAGAACCTTCCTGGTTCATTGCTGAAGCTTCAAAGCTTAATCCCGCGTCGTTCCACAAACACATCAAGGATTTGGGTTTGAGCGGGGCGAACGTGATATGACCGGGCTCTCACCAGAGAGCCAATAGGCCTGGTGGAGCATACTGCGCCTGGTCTAGGCATCATGTCCACGCCAGAGCAACACTTCCATTACATCCTTACTTCCGATCTATAGCGGACTATTTCAATGTCTCCCCATTCCAGATTGCACCGAATGGGATCCAGGCATTGTCTGCATTATACATTCTCTACTTCCTGCATGGTTGGGACAAGCCTACCCCTCACGAGGTGCATTACTTATTTGACTTCAGGACCAATCCCACCCACAACAACACGGGCTTCTTCCACCTCTACCACAGGCAAAGGGGGACTACATACCTTAGTGGTATCTCTCACAAATCGAACCCCGGGAAGTATTACAAAGAATATTTCCTTACATCGGACATTAAGGCCAACAACTTGGCCTTTACACATGCGGGTCCATTCCAGCGACCCTTGCCTACTGAAGGGATGTTTGATCGAGCAGAGAAGTTGGCTAGCATGAGTCCAGAGGAGAATGATGTGAAAAAACTGGTCACTGTAGACTACCTGCAGATGGTGGGCCTTATACCATGTGACCAAGATATGGCGGTGGAAAGTACCACTAGGGAGAACAACACAACTGATCAGTCCAATGCAGGCACAGAGATAGTGACTGTCCAGTTTTCTCCTGGACCCTCTCCGGTTTCTCATAGGCCTGGAGACCTTGTCATTAGGGAGCCTCAGCCTCAGCCTCAGCAAAGATTTGCTATTCCCGCTCAGTCTGGGAAAGGAAAGGCCATCCAGATTGAGAGAGAACTCAGCTCATCTTCGGACGACGAGGAGGAGTTCATTGACCAGATTCTCAACCCAGGTCTAGTAACCATAGGAATACGTTTAATAACTTGGTGATTCGAGACTAACAAAATTGTAGTAGTAATACTCATCTACATTTTATTATGTTTATATCTCTAACAACTTTGTGTTTTCCTCTATTGCAGATCCAGATATGTTCAGGCAGTGCATTGCTTCTGCTCAAAAGAGAAAAGATGGCGATGGAAGTGGCTCCACGCCGCCGAGGAAGATTCCGAGGGCAGTGCCGCCCAATCGAGGGAGACAACCCGAGGGGTTGACTACACTTCCACCGTTAACTCCTTCGTCACTTCCTCCATCAGCGAGCCTAACTCCCCCAGGCCCGTCAGGCCTGAGCGAGGCACTTCGAGCTGCTGATACCAAGCTTAGGGGGTCAGCTGATCAGACCCTCCGCAACGCATCAACGATTCAAAGCTTTGAATCTCTTCCTCGGCTTAGTGTCGATGCTGTCCTAGATAGAGGGATTGCTCAGCTGACACACGTAAGTACTCCACCATAAGATAGATTGTTACTTACGTTAATGCTTTGTAGTAACTTTTTGTTTTTCATGCAGACGCTCATGACCTTTTGTCACGCCCAGCAGCGGTCAGTTGATTACAAGGAGTTGATCAAGGTACTAAATGATCAACTGGTGGAGGCCCAAGCTAAAGTAGAGACTCTAACTGCCTCAGAAAAAGACTCCAAATCCAAATTGGAGCAGGCAGATTAGACCGTGGCTGAACGGGATGAGTCTCTTAAGAGACTATCTGATGAGAATCAGCAGCAAGTTCAAACCAACCAGTCCTTGACCGCTCAACTGGAGAAGCTGACCCTTGAGAATAAGGAGTTAGCTCGTGAGAATGAGGGACTAATCAGCGAGAATGAAGAGCTGAAACAAGAGAAGGAGTTTGATTTAACTCGTTACTAGGAGGCTAGCTTCGGCTGCTTTTATCAGGTCTGGAAACTGAATAAACCTCTCAAGCTCGATATTTTCACCAAGGAGGTTCAGGCAGAGGAGATTGCTAGATGTGAAGCAAGGGCTGCTGAGGAAGCTACCAATCCTCCTGGCCCTACACCAGCCTCCTCTACATTATCATTCCGAGCAAGAGGAGCAGCTGAGGCCGAGGAGGGGGTTGATCAACCCACCAGAGAAGCACGCCAGTGACTCCTCATCCTGCTATAGCACACCTGCATAACTAGTTGTAGTCTTACTAGTTTTTATCATAGTTTGTTTTATTTTGTATACTTTTGCTCGTGAGAATGAGCAATTTGACACTTGCATTTTACTTTCTTTTTTTTTTATTTTTTTTACTAGCTATAAACTTTTAAGTCTTTATTGTGAATAGTAAAATTCCTATATGCCTTAAATTTCACATGAGTATTTAGTTTTCTAACTTAGAAATTCTAAACATTTCATAAGTCCTTACCAAATATACTTCCTCATGCTCTTATTGCTCTAACTTTTTATGAGCATGACTTATATTATTACACGAATATCTATTTCTAACTTAAAATTTTTAAAAATTCTAAGTTACTTAAGCGTTGTCAAACAAGTTAGCTTAATGGCCTTTTTAGACTTCCAAATTTACAAGTCAGCCCAAAAATAGATATCTTTGCTCGTGCTCTTATTGCCTGTGTTGAAGTACAAACCAGTATACCCTATGTGCCCCCCAAGTGATTGAGGGTTGAAAAATCCTTGATCACTTGCTACTTGACCGAATTTGTCCGAGCAGTTACTACTCGTGAAACACATAAAATATACAAACATATTTCAGTAGTTGACCACTACAAAAACACTATTTAAACATTGGTCATTCATCTCATGATACCGACCAGTTGAACACTATCCGGTATATATTTACACTTAGTTTTTAGAAGACCTGTTTTGTTTAAATCATAATGACAGTTGAACACTGCCAAGCAAGAATAATCAACAAATATGCAAAATTTGTAGCAAGATTCGACCACGCTTCGCGTGATCTCTTTTATTACTCGTAATAATAAATTACAAAACGTGTCTAACAACGAGTTCCAAACAAAATAACATTGTTCAAAATAATGTGACTGGGTAGCATATAACCAGTTCACAAACAAAAAACTTAAATAACAAGTTAAGCACTTGATACAAAGCTACTACTCTGCAAGCAGTATTTATTGATAATATTTCCTCAAGTGCTCGCCATTCCAGTAGTTCCTGATCAGCTCTCCATTCAACCGAGCAAGCTTGTAGGTGCCGGGTGGCAAGACTTACTCAATTTGATACGGTCCTTCCCAGTTTGGTCCTAGCACACCAGCTGGTGGGTCTCTAACAAACACCTTTCTTAGGACCACATCTCCGACCTGGAACTTTCGATCTCGCCCTTTGGAATTGAAGTAGCGCGCCACTTTTTGCTTGTGAGCAGCAACTCTCAGGTTTGCCTCCTCTCTTCTCTCCTGGAGGAAGTCCAAGGATTCTGCTAGCAACTGATGATTCTCCTCTTGGTTGTACATGGTCCTTCTATGAGATGGGGGATCTATCTCCACAGGTATCATGGCCTCATACCCATATGCCAAAGAAAATGGGGTATGTCAAGTTGCTGTCCGAGCAGTAGTCCTGTACGACCAAAGGACTTCTGGTAATTCTTCCGCCCAAGCACCCTTAGCTCGTTCTAGGCGCTTTTTCAGAGTGTCCTTCAATGTCTTGTTTACTGCTTCAACCTGCCCATTGGCTTGCGGATGAGCTACTGAGGAGAAACTTTTTGTGATGCCATGCCGAGTGCAAAAATCAGTAAATATGTCGCTGTCAAATTAGGTGCCGTTGTCAGACATAGGCAGACCATAACGACATATTATGTTCTTAACCACAAAGTCCAACACTTTCTTCGATGTGATTGTGGCTAATGGTTCGACCTTAGTCCACTTAGTGAAATAATCTACTGCAACCACCGCGAACTGTACTCCTCCTTTTCCTTTGGGCAACTTCCCGATCAGATCAATACCCCACACTGCAAAAGGCCATGGACTTTGCATTTGCTTCAAGACATTTAGGGGCGCTCTAGGCACTTTAGAAAATCTTTGGCATTTATCACACCTCTTCACATACTCCATAGAGTCCTCGTTCATGGTAGGCCAGAAAAATCCTTGCCTCAAGATCTTTTTAGATAGACTCTGCCTCCCAGCATGATCTCCACAAAACCCTTCATGCACCTCAGCTAATAAACTCTTTGACTGGTCGGGTGTTATGCACATGAGTAGAGGTAAGGAATACCCTCTTCTATACAACACCCCATCCACCATGGTGTACCTAGTAGCTTGCCTCATAATCTTCCTTGCTTCATTACGTTCCACTGGGAGGGTCCCTTGCTCAAGGTAAGTAATGATGGGAGTCATCCAGGTGTCAGCTATCGTGATCGGCATGGCCTCTTGTTTATCAATGCTCAGCTCCGCTAAGTATTCTACCGGTACTATATTCAGAGTTTCAGCATCTTTTGCACTTGCAAGCTTTGCTAGAGCATCTGCATTAGAATTCTGCTCCCGTGGTACTAGCTTGATGGTATACTCCTCCAACTGTGCCAGTAGATCTTTGGTCTTGTTTAAGTATGCCACCATGCATAGGCCCCTTGCCTGGTATTCCCCCAATACTTGGTAGACCACCAATTGGGAATCGCTATTTATTTCCACCGACCGGGCATGTACTTCTCTAGCCAGTCGCAAGCCTGCTAGGAGGGCCTCATATTCCGCCTCATTGTTAGAAGCATTAAATCTGAATCTCAGTGCACAATGAATTCGATGCTTCTCTAGTGTGACTAATATAATCCCAGCTCCTGAATGATGCTTATTCGACGACCCATCAACAAAAAGTTGCCAAGTAGGAATTTCTTCTTTCTGCCCAGTTACACTCTCTTGCTGTTCGGGAACATCAGTGATTCCGATACATTCATCAATAGAATCTGCCAAAGCTTGACCTTTAATAGTAGTCCTCGGCTGGTACTTGATTTCAAATTAGCCTAGCTCAACCGCCCATTTAAGTAGCCGACCAGACGATTCCGGCTTCTGTAAGACTTGGCGTAGACGCTGGTCAGTAAGGACCTTAATGGGATGTGCTTGGAAGTATGGCCACAATTTTCGTGATGCAAGTACCAAGCAGTAAGCCAACTACTCGATCAAGGGATACCAGGACTCCGCTCCTATCAATCGCTTGCTAACATAATACACCGGGTGCTGCACTCTATCCTCCTCACGCACTAAGGCAGCACTAACAGCATGCTCCGTGACTGCTAGGTACAGAAATAGGTCTTCTCCATCAATCGGCTTAGAAAGAACAGGAGGTTGGGCCAAATGCACCTTTATGGCCTGGAAAGCTTGTTCACATTCTGCAGTCCACTAAAACTTCTTGCCTCCTCTAAGTAGGTTAAAAAATGGGACGCACTTGTCCATTGATTTTGAAACGAACCTGCTTAGAGCTGCAATCCGTCCAGTCAAGCTTTGCACATCCTTTATTTTAGCTGGAGACTACATTTCTATGAGAGCCTTTATCTTTTCTGGGTTTTCCTCTACTCCTCAGGAGTTCACAATAAACCCCAGAAATTTTCCAGAACCCACTCCAAATGAACACTTGAGGGGGTTTAACTTCATGTTGTACTTCCTCAGTATTGCAAAGCACTCCTCTAAGTCTCGCACGTGCCCTTCAGCTTCCTTTGACTTCACCAGCATATCATCTACGTACACCTCCATGCTCTTGCCGATTAAGTCACGAAACATACCATTCACCAAGCGCTGAAAGGTAGCTCCTTCATTCTTCAATCCGAAGGGCATGACCCTATAGCAGTATAGCCCTATATCTGTTCGAAAGCTGGTATGCTCTTCATCAGGAGGATGCATGCTGATTTGGTTGTACCCCGAATATGCATCCATAAAGGACAAGGATTCATGACCAGAGGTTGCATCTACCAAGTGGTCTATTCTCGGTAAAGGAAAGCAATTCTTCGGGCATGCTTTGTTTAGATCAGTAAAATCTACACAAGTCCTCCACTTTCCATTGGGTTTGGGCACCAACACTGGGTTTGACACCCAAGCAGGGTAGTATGCCTCTCTGATAAACCCATTCTCCTTTAGCCACTCTACCTCCTCCTTAAGAGCCTTTGCTCGATCCTTGTCAAGCAATCTCCTCTTCTGCTGCACTGCTGGATAACTTTCATCCACGTTGAGCACGTGGCTGATCACAGTTGGTGAAATACCCACCATATCCTTGTGAGACCAGGCGAAGACATCTTGATTTCTTCACAAGAATTCTATCAGCTGTGCTCTCACCTCTGCTTTCAACTTTTTCCCAATTTTGACCCCTCTCGTCGAGTCATTTTCATCTATAAGGACCTCCTCTAACTCCTCGGACGGTCCTTCATCACTTTCATAATCCCCAAAGCGAGGATCAAACTCCCTTCCCTCGCTTTGGGCAACGCCCTATTTGGTGACTTCATCACCGGATGGGGTCTTCTGCTCTTCTAAACCAAGAGTGCTCTCCTGGCCACACTCCTCTAACATCTCTTCATCGGTCACTACTGCAAGACTCTGGTCTACATCCATCTTGTCCACCTCCTCTCTCTCAACACATAAAATCATGTTGTTCTCCTTGGCCCCTTTCTTCGCCTTGGTTACCGAGGCATTATAGCACTCCCTAGCCTCCCTTTGGTCTCCTTGGACACAGCCTATGCCAGCACTGGTCGGGAATTTCATGGAAAGGTGCCAGATTTAAACTACCGCATGCAAGTTGGTGAGTAGTGGTCGACCAATAACCACATTGTAGGCGGCCGGTCAGTCAACAATAAAAAACTTAGTCATTAAGGTTTCATGCTTGGGAGCTTCCATCGTCGTGACTGGTAACTTGATTGTCCCAGCTGGTGACAATCCTTCTCCAGTAAAACCATAAATGACTTGAGAGCACGGCTTCAAGTCATTGACAAATAACTTCATTTTCTCGAAGGAGGACTTATAGATAATGTTTACAGAGCTCCCTGTATCGACCAGACACCTTTTCACCTTCATATTAGCAATTTGGACTGTCACAACAAGAGGGTCATTGTGAGGATACCTCACGTGTTTAGCATCTTCTTCAATCAAAGTGAGGGACTCACTTTCATATCTTGGGTTCTTTGTTGGTCGCTCCTCCACCGTCATAACTTCGGAGGTGGATGCCGCACCCAACTCATGACGAAGGGTGCGAGCATACCTCTCCCTCGCCTTGTTGCTGTCTCCAGCAAGATGTGGTCCTCCACATATAGTATCTAGTGTGAAGTCCACAGGTTCGGGTTGCAAAGGTGGGGACCGTTGCCGCTTGAACCCAGGATTATTATTACTCCCCTCTCCTTGGGTCTTCTCGGCTCGGTACTTTTTTAGTTTCCCTGACCGGAGGAGGAACTCTATCTCATCTTTGAGATGATTACACTCATTCGTGTCATGACCATAGTCTCCATGGAAGCGACAGAATTTGTTCATATCTCTTTTACTCATCTCCTTCTTGATTGGTGGGGGTTTCCGGTAAGGGACCTCTTGGTGACTAGCCAAATAGATCTCTGCTCGGCTCGCTGATAGAGTGTTGTAATTGGTAAATCGAGGTTCATACTTCGTTGGCTTGTCGTTTGGTCCCGACTTAGCCTTCTTCTCATTGTGGCGGTCAGACCCGTTATTCCCACGTTTCTTACCGCCATTCTGATCATTCCCACCATTCTTGGGGGGATCATTCGACCCGCTTGGATTGTTCAATCCATTTTCTCCCTTCTCAATTGCATCGTCCAATTTCATATACTTATCTGCCCGGTCTAAAAACTGCTGTAAAGTTGAAATTGGATGGCGATGGATGCTGTCCCAAAAAGGACTTCGATAGATAATACCGGAAGAGATTGCCACCATCTTCCCCTCATCTCCAATCGCGGTAGCTCGGTTAGCTTCTCTCATGAACCTTTGAATGTAGTTCTTGAGGGACTCATCTTTACCCTGCCTAATATCCACCAAGTGATTGGCATAAACAGGAGGGGTTCGGGCAGTACTAAACTGCCTGCAAAACTCCTTCCTAAAACTCTCCCAAGAGGTGATGGAGTCTGGTTTGAATTTCCAGTACCACTCCTGGGCAGTGTCTGACAACGTGGTGGGGAAGACTCTGAAGCGATAGTCATCACTCACCCCAAGCAGCTCCATCTTATCTTCAAACTTCCCAACGTGTCTTACCGGGTCTGCCTTTTCTATATAAACTGGCAGTACCGGTGCTTTATATTTCTTTGGTGGTTGAGCTACTCTAATTCGAGCACAAAAAGGGCTACCGCTCCTGTGGTTTATCAGATCAATCGCAGCTGGTTGTTTTGACAAACTCTGGATTGCCGCTGTCAAAGCATCAAGCTGGGCTTGGATGCCTGGGGCCATTGCTGGGGACTCACTTTCGGGACCGCTTGGTCTGGCACTCCTATCCGGCAAACCATCATCAAGTATTTCTACTTGACTGGTAGGACGGATTGGCTCTTGCCCTTCGACCGGGCCGGTCCTCCTTCTATCATCAATGACGTCCCTCAGGTCCTTCTGAGCAGTGTTCTTTCCCAACCGGTCGAACACCGTACTCCGAGTCTTCTCAGAAGGTTTGCTGGGTGGAGCGTGCTCCTTGCCATTGCGCTGGTTGGGATGCCGTGGTGGCTTTCCTGTTTGAGCTGGTCGATCCTCTCCTCCTTGTTGGTTATTATTCTTCTCCTTCGAACGGTTGGTGTGATGACTGTCAGCTTCATCATGCCCATGCCCATCTTTGAAGTGGGAAGTCTCATTGCCACAAGGAGCTCTATTGTGCTCCTGCTCAGAAGGTGTTTTCTTACTCCCTGACTTATGACTCCCTGACCTGGAAGTCTCTGATCGGTGACTCTTTGAGGGGGTTTTGGAGTTTCCCCTTTGAGTTGAGGTAGTGCGTGATCGGACTCGATCCTCCTCATGACCAGGTGGGTTACCACCACCCCTGCCTGGTCTATCAGTTTTCTTACGACCAGCTTCTGTGGTCCTTGCCTCTGGGGTGGCTGCCACTCCAGAGCGAGTGCAGCTTCGCGATGTCGCCTGTCGGCCTCCTCCTGCTGTCGATGGATCTCCTCACTCCTAGCGTCCATCTCCCGTTTCTGCTGCTCGAATGCGGCATTCTGCCTAGCCATTTCCTCAGCAAACGCCTCCTGCCTGGCCTTGAACTGAGCCATCTCCTCCTGGAATGCGCTCATGGCCTCCTAGAGCTCTTCAACTTCTGGAGCTACATCCTCGAGCACGACTCTAGGCTCAGTTTCACGATCTTGAACGCTGGGACCTTCCGATCTAGCATGCTCCTTAAAGAAACCCATCTTCTTGGAGGCTGCAGTGGTGTTCTTAGGCGCCATATTGCTTGAGGGACTCTTCAGGCTCTCAATGAAAGCACCAAAATGTTGACTGTGTTTTTAGCCAACGACGTGAGAACATCAATAACGACGAACCTTCAAGAGAATTTAAACGACACAGACAGTTTAATCAAGAAAAGTAAATAACACACAAGATTTTATAGTGGTTCAGCCCCATTCAGTCGGTAATAGCCTAATCCACTTAGAGATTTTATTACTTTTTCTACACTCAAGATCAGATGAACCAGTGTCAACTGAGTTTCTTCAGTGTAAATTTTCAGGAATACAAAAAGGGTTCTCTCTCAAGGAAAACGCACTTTCTCTCTCTAGAACTCAGACCAAATCTCAAATTGCCAAAAGTCCTTTTCTGATGCCATTAACCCTCTATTTATAGGCTTGGGATCCTAAACTGATCTTCCCCTAGGATCGGGATATTATATTATTTATATTATATTTAAATTACACAAAATATTCAAAATACAACAGATTCCTCAATTTGAGTGAGGACTGAGAGATTCCCGCGATGCCCAAACTGATTCTTGCTGAAGCCGTTTCTGGGAATTTGACGTAGTCTGGTCCATTTGTTTGGTGAATATCTTCTTCTGATCGGACATATACATGCTGGACACCTGCATATGGACCATACCCCTTAGACTCTCTTCGGACCAAAGTCCGACCAGTTACCTTTTGGGCTCACCTCCGGACCATAGCCTTGGGGTCTCCTCGGACCAAGTTCCGACCACACCCTCATGGGTGCTCCTCGAACCAAGGTCCGAGCCACACTCTCCTTGACTCTCCTCGGACCAAGGTCCGAGCCACACTCTCCTTGGCTCTCCTTGGACCAAGGTCGGAGCCACACTCTCCTTGGCTCTCCTCGGACTAAGGTCCGAGCCACCCTCCTTGGCTTTCCTCGGACTAAGGTCCGAGCCACACCTTCCTTGGCTCTCCTCGGACTAAGGTCTGAGCCATGCATGGGGCTTCTCCTCGGACATGGGTCCGAGCCCATCTCTTAGGGCACTCCTCGGACTAGGGTCCGAGCCAATCTCTTGGACACTCCTCGGACTAGGGTCCGAGCCAATCACTTGTGGCCTCTCCTCGGATTAGGGTCCGAGCCAATCACTTGTGGCCTCTCCTCGGACTTGGGTCTGAGCCCATCACTTGGGGCATCTCCTCGGACTAGGGTCCGAGCCAGTCACTTGTGGCATTCCTCGGACTAGGGTCCGAGCATACCATTTGGACTCCTCGGACTAAGGTCCGACCGGGTACACCTTAGCCCAAGTATTCTCCTCGGGTGCATTTGGCTTGGCTATGACATCTCTCAAGCAGTCCAAACTCTTCACTGATGTTCTGGGCTACTACTAAGCCAGATCACCCAACTATTCCATGCCACTTGTCAATTCTATTGCCACATCATCACTTTAAAATTTTGGGATAACAAATAATAATAATAATAAAGCTTCTTACAAAATACCACTCACATTAGCAATGCAGAGATCAATGCAGTCTTCAAAACGACAATTAAACCATGATATTCTATCAATCTATTGACTGAAAGAGAGAAAAAAATGTAGATTGGGCAGATGATACATTGTGAGATATGTTGGATATCTATAATTTGCAACATCACCAAGGATTGCACAACAAACTGACAAAAAATACCCAAAAGTTGAGTTTCAAAAATTTTACAAAGCAAAAATAATTCAAAATATTAAGAATCTCAAAACCATAGAAGCAAACAAAAACAAGTTCACTTAACTAATCAACATTCAATTAAACATCAATATTACAAAATATTTAAAAACGAACCTATTCAGAGACGGCGTGGGTTGCGGGTTCTAGCCACAATCAAGTTATACGTGGTTGACATGGTCTCTAGTCTCCAAAGTCCATCAGTCATGGGTGGTTTCCGATTAGAATTCAGGGTCTGATTTTGGCAAGAAAAGAACAAGAAGAATAGAAGTAAAAGAGAATTTGGGGTTTGGTTTGGCCGAGAAAATGAGAAGAAGAAGAAGAGAACTTGGGGTTTGGTTTTGCCAAGAAAAGGAGAAGAAGAAGAGAAGTAAAAGAGAATTTGGGGTCTGGTTTTTCCGTGAAAAGGAGAAGAAGAAGAGAACTTGGGGTCTGGTTTTGCCAAGAAAAGGAGAAGAAGAAGAGAACTTGGGGTCTGGTTTTGCCAAGAAAAGGAGAAGAAGAAGAGAACTTGGGGTCTGGTTTTTTGCCAAGAAAAGGAGAAGAAAAAGAGAAGTGGTTCTAGTTTTGCCGAGAAAAGGAGATGAAGAAGGGAATAGTGGTAGAGGAGAAGTCGTACAGGGGAAGGGCAAGTCGTAAAAAGAAAAAAAAATGTTAACATAAAAATGAGAAAAGGAAAATATATAAATGGGAAACAAAAAAAAAACGTAAAAGTAAAAAAAAAGTTAAAATATCGTATATAGGGTGATTTCTCTAAATTTTATAAGCATCAAGATTACATATTGTAGTTTTACTAATAGTTTTAGTTATAATGAGATTATGTTTTAAATTATTTATGTTTACACTTGTTCTCTCTTTTTTTTTTGGCTTACAAAATAAAATTAAAAATAGTTATCAAATTGTTTACTCTTAAAAAATTATTTATTTTAATTAATTGTGTCAAAGTTGTTTTAATTTTTTTAAAAAGTAATAAATTATAAAAGACGAAAAAAATTAGAAAAATTATGAAGGATTTATATATTAAAAAAAAGTGGGTGTGTACAAGATGTTTTTTTTTTTTGCAAACTTCTACTTGTGGATTTATGGTAGTGTTTCATATCTTATAATATACATTTTATTAAATAATTAACTTAAATTGTAAATATCATTAACGTCGTCGATCGAGGCAACATTAATAAAAAGTAATAAGTAATAATTAATTATAAATCTAGGTTGTGAAATCTATAATTGCATTTGGTAAAATTTTTGTTTATAAATATATTTTTGTTTTTGTGTTTTTTTATTTTAATAAAATAAAAATACGTTTGGTAACTATTTTTGTTTTTCAAAAATAAAAATAAAAATGTGTTTGGTATTAAAAAATTAAATATAAAAAACATGTTTGGTAAACATTTATTTTGAAATGTTAATTTTTTATTTTTATTTTCTAAACTAAAAAATAAAATATTTTTTGAGACCACTATTTATTATTTTAAAATAAAATTAAGAAAATATAATAAAAAAATATCATATTAATAATATCCAAGAAATATCAAATACACTAAAATAAAAACATATCAACTGATAATTGTTCAAGTTTAAAGTAAAGTATTAAACAAGTCATAATAATCAACTAATGTCTTTGCTCAATCTCACTATCGTCGACTAGCTCTCCATATATGATTAGCAATTTCATCACGAACATGAGTCATTTCACGTATATGAGTTCTGGAAATGTTGAACTCTACACTATCAGTCAAAGTTTCATCCGTGCTTTGTAAAGTAGTGGCCTATACTTCAGAATTTCCTTCACCTCCATCAAAATATACACCTAGTTCTGCATTTGTCCTTATAAAATTGTGAATCCCACAGCAAGAAATGACAATGTACTTTTATATTCTTAGATCATACGAAGGAATTTGATTTAGGATTGGAAAGCGAGCATTCAATACGTCGAAACACCTCTCAATGACATTTCTCCAGAAAAAAATGTCGATAATGAAAAGCTCCTTTTTTTTCCTATGGGATTAAGATCTGTTTACTGGCCCAAATGATACCTTTCCCCTCGATATGGCAAAAGAAAACCAAGCATGTTTGTCTAGCCAGAATCAACAAGATCATATTTTCCTGATCCCATGATAATTCATGTTAGTTTTTACATATAGATATTTAATATATAATAATGTTAATCAACATAATAAGTTTGATAAACACTTACCTTGGGGCGGCATTGGAAATCCATAATTTGGGTTTGTGGCACATTCTAGAAGAATCTGTGCATCATTAGTTGATCCTTCCCATCCAGGGACAACATATATGAACTTCATGTCAAACGAACATACACAAACAACGTTCTGAGTTGTATCCACTTTCCGACCTCGATATGGTATTTGTTCCTCAATTGCAACATGCACAGAAATATGAGTCTCATCTATAGCTCCAACACAATTCTAAAATACAAAACAAATGATTAGATTTTTTTTATTGGATATTGAAAGAAAGAAAAGAAATAATTCAAATTTTTGTACCTTAAAAAATGGATATTATCTGGGATCGAATCGAATTTGTGGAGGGGTTACATCAAATGAAGGTGAAGTAATTAGTTCTTTGGATAGACAACATATTGCATTCAAAACCTTCCTAAAATAATGAGATGTGGTTGAGGTGGAGTGATGAAATCGTTCAGCAACCACACGATGCCGTTCATTATGGCAAATCACAAATAAGAACATAGTCACTTATTCTTAAATAGACAGATATTGTGAGTTCTTCAATAAAAAAATTTCCTTTAGAACACCACAGAATAGTTTGAAGACATCTTTGTTGATTCTGAACAAATCATAACACATACTCCAATGGTCGTGCAACACCTCCATAATGTATTCATGGATTGAAAGAGCCGAATTTCTACAAGGTTTCTTAGATAGATATAATTGATTATATTCATGGCAAGAAAAATACAGCAAAATCTCTCTGAACTCATCATCTGAATTGTCTAGTAAATTATCCTTGTTGAACCGAGCAATGTTTAAAGACATTTTATCATGATAGTTGAAAAATACTTTTAAATTTTGCATTCAATATATAAAAATATATAAACACTCAAAGTCAAAGTGAAACCATAAAACAAAATAAGAAAAATAAGTCATCCAGTTAATAGCAAAACAAAGTCATCCTGTCAATAGCTAAACAAAGTCATCGAGTCAGTAGATAACAAAGTCATCCAATCAATAGCTTAACAAACTCATCTAGTCAATAGTTAAACAAAACAAAAGTTAATACCTAAACAAAGTCATATTGTTCACAGCTAAACAAAGTCTAACCTTTTCACTTCAAATTCAGCAACCCATCTATTCTTCTATGCTCTGGCATCTTTAGAAATAGTGCTCTGGACACCTCGTTCTCAAACTTCTCAATAGCTTTTGCGTATACTTCTCCACTATTTCCACCAATTTGATTAAGAGTTTTAACACTCTCATCCAATAAGTAATGTGATGCAGATGTTCCCATTGATCTCTCTATCAGTTCTGTCTTTCGCTTTGCAGTTTCATTATATGTTGCTAGTGCATCTACCAAAGCTGATGAGAACTTTGCTCTTTTTACTGATTGAGAGTTCGAAACGCCTGTTAATTTACCTCTTCTTTTGCTAACATCCTCATTAAAACCACTTTCTTCATTCCTAGTAGAATAACTTATCGACGTTGCATCATCATCATTATTATCTCCATCATTAGAAGGACTTCGAGTTGAAGGATGAGCATTGGAACCAGTTGAAGAATTATCACCAAACATAGTGCATAATTTCTCATAAAACTTACAACATTTATTTCTAAATCTTTTAGCAGACTTGTTAACATACATGAAATGAAATTATATTGATAAAATATACCAATACCTATTAAAATAAAACAAGCATAAAATCCAATTTAAATAATTTTTACCCGAATAGGTTTATCACAAACTTCATCAGTCGCACTAACTTCTCCAATCACTGCATTGTATCCTATACTAGTCTCTTTCAGTAAAGACTTAAAACCCTTATTCTTTTGCTTTAATTGATTGTATGTGTTCCTTAGTTGCATATCACTATAATTTCTTTTTGCTCGTGCATAAAGCTCTTCCCTTATATGTTTCCATGATTGCTTTGTAAAGGTTGTAGTATTCTTATTTCCCTTTAAAACTTATTCTTCCATAAGTTCAATGATAATTTCTTTAGTCCAAACATTATCCTCGTTGTTATTCTCAATAATAAGAACTTCACTATCAACACCTGCCATCTAGGTAAGACCTAAGGATTCAATAAGAATTCTAAATGCAAATACAAGACTATTCCTAAAGAAATAACCATTTCAAGAACAACAATAAGAAATTAGATTTATGCCATATATTTGTGTTATCCCCAAAAATTGGAGATCGATGATGTGGCAATAGAGGTGACAAGTGGCAGTGCATGGTCCATAAACGACACATTAATAGTCAATAAATATATTGGCTGCTTAGAGTTGTGATAAAGTGATCTGGGTTAGGAGTGACCCGGTAGACCAATGAAGAATTTTGACTGGCCAGCCAAGTGTCATGACCGACCAGGTATGACCTTGTTTGACTAGTCATAAGATTGTCTGCCCAGTCATGACCATGTCCGACCAGTCATGACCATGTCCGACCAGTCATGACCATGTCCGACCAGTCATGACCTGTCTGCCAAGCCAAGTGCATGTCTGCCCAGCCAAGTGCATGTCTACCTAGCCAAGTGCATGTCTGCCCAGTCAAGTGCATGTCTGCCCAGTCAAGTGCATGTCTGCCCAGCCAAGTGCATGTCTGCCCAGTTGAGTGCGTGTCTGCCCAGTGAAGGTTTGGCTGACCAGACTAAATGTGATATGGATCGACTAGATAGAGCAGGACTACATCAAGATTCTCATAAACGACTTCAACAAGAATCGATCTTGGCATACGCGGGAATCTCTCAATTTATCCCACAAATTTAGTGTATTGTTATATTTTGAATATTATTGTAAATTAAATATAATGAGAATAACCAAATATCCCGATTATGGGGATATCATCTGTACAATCCTGAGCCTATAAATACAAGGCTTATGGCATCATAAAGGGGACTTTTGGACTTTTGATTCGAATGCTAATTTTATGGAGAGAGAGAGTACTTGTATTTGAGAGAATTCTTGTATTCTTGTAATCTGCACTGAAGAAACTCAGTTGACTCAAGTTCATTTGATCTTGAGTGCAGATCTATAATCACAACTCTAAGTGGATTAGGCTATTACCAACACATTGGGGCTGAACCACTATAAAAATCGTCTGTGTCGTTTATTTCTCTAGAAGGTTTTTGTCGTTTTTGACGTCTACACGTCGTTGGCCAAAAACGCGGTCAACATTTTGGTGCTTTCATTGAGAGCCTGAAGAGAAACACAGACTGTCCTTGAGGTATTATGGCGCCTAAGAACACCAATGCGGCCTCCAAGAAGACAGGCTCCTCTAAAGAGCCTGCCAGATCAGAAGGTCCTAGCCTTCAAGATCGTGAAACTGAGCCTAGAGTCGTGCTCGAGGATGTAACCCTAGAGGTTAAAGAGCTCCAGGAAGCCATGAGCGCCTTCCAAGAGGAGATGGCATAATTCCACGCCAGGCAAGAGGCATTCGCTGAAGAGATGGCCAGGCAGAGAGCTGCGTTAGAGCAGCAAAGACGCGATATGGAGGCCAGAAGCGAAGAGCTCACACAACAACAGGAGGAGGTCAACCGGAGACATCGTGAAGCATCACTTGCTCTAGAAGCGGCTACCCAATTGGCCCAAGCCAATGCTCAAGCCGCAGCACAAGCAGCCACCCAGGGAGTAAGAAATAATAATGCTGGTCGGAGGACCACTGACAGAGCCGATTCTCGAGGACCAGGCAGAAGCTGGAGTAACCCCCCTGGTCGGGACGATGATGGGGACCGATCCAGAACTGCCTCGACACAAAGGTAGCACTCTAGAACCCCCTCCAGGAGCCACCGATCAGAGACTTCTAGATCAGGGAGTCACCGGTCGGGCAGTAAAAAGACTCCACCCAGACAGGAACAGACCAAGACTCCTCAAGAGAAAAGGACTTCACAATTCAGAGATGGGCACGGTCGTGATGAGGCTGATAGTCATCACACCGATCAGTCAAAGGAAAAGGAGGGTTTTATCCCAAAATTTGAAAAGGATGATGTGGTAGTAAAATTGACACGTGCCATGGATTAGTTGGGTGATCTGGCTTAGCAGTAGCCCAATGCATCAGTGAAAAATTTGGACTGCTTGAGAGATGCCATAATCAAGTCAAATACACTCGAGGAGAATACTTGGGCTAAGTTGTGCTTGGCTCGGACCCTTGTCCGAGAAGCCCAAGTGTTTGGTTCAAACCCAAGTCTACGGAGCTTAAAGGATGGGTTAGGACTTTGGCCTGAGGGACAGAAGCAGCAGATCCGATCAGACCTTACCTTGAGGAGCCCCTAGATGCTTGGCTCGGACCATGTCCGAGGAGAACCTCTTGGGTGATTGGCTCGGACCATGTCCGAGGTAAGCATCCAAGATGTTTGGCTCGGACATGTCCGAGGTGAGCTCCCTAGATGGTTGGCTCAGACCAAGTCCGAGGAGAGGTCCCATGCATGCCAAGGGATGGACTTAGATTTTGGCCTAGGAGAGGCCACAAAAGGTCCGATCGGACCTTAGTTGGAGGAACCAAGTGCTTGGCTCGGACCTATCCGAGGTGAGCTTCCAAGTGTCTAGCTCGGACCTATCCGAGGTGAGCTTCCAAGTGCTTGGCTTGGACCTATCCGAGGTGAGTTTCCAAGATGTTTGGCTCGGACATGTTCGAGGTGAGCTTCCAAGATGGTTGGCTCGGACCAAGTTCGAGGAGAGGCAAGGGTGATTGCCTCGGACCCTAGTCCGAGGAGAAGGAAAAAATAGGTCCGGTCGGACCCTAGTCCGAGGAGCCAAATTACTTGGCTCAGACCTTAGTCCGAGGTATGATCAAAGAGGTTGGCTCGGACCATGTCCGAGGAGAGCCAATGCATGTGGCTCGGACCTTGGTCAGAAGACGATCTTCATCAACAAACAAACTAGACTACGTCAAATTCCCGGAAACTACTTCAGTAAGAATCGATCTGGGCACCGCGGGAATCTCTCATTCCTCACTCAAATTGAGGAATTTGTTGTATTTTAAATATTTCTTGTAATTTAAGTATAAGATGAATAATAAAATATCCCTATCTGAAGGGGATATCAGTTGAGGATCCCAAGCTTATAAATAGAGGGTTGATGGGATTGTAAAAGGACTTTTTTTTTTTGGGAAAAATTGAGAATTAGTCTGTGTTCTAGAGAGAGAAAGTGTGTTTTTCTTGAGAGAATCCCTTTTTTGTATTCTGGAATATTTACACTTTAGAAACTCAGTTGACACTGGTTCATCTGATCTTGAGTGTGAATAAAGTAATAAAATCTCTAAGTGGATTAGGCTATTACCGACTGATCGGGGCTGAACCACTATAAAATCTCTTGTGTTATTTACTTTCATTGATTAAACTGTCTGTTGTCGTTTACATTCTCTTGAAGGCTTGTTGTTATTGACGTTCTCACGTCGTTGGCTAAAAACACAGTCAACATTTTGGTGCTTTCATTGAGAGCCTGAAGAGAAGGACAGACAGTCCCTGAAGCTATATGGCTCCAAAGAACACTAATGCGGCCTCCAAGAAGGCAAGCACCTCTAAGGAGCATGCTAGATCAGAGGGTCCCAACGTTCAAGATCGTGAGACTGAGCCTAGAGTTGTGCTCGAGGATGTAGCTCCAGAAGTTGAAGAGCTCCAGGAGACCATGAGCGCATTCCAGGAGGAGCTGGCTCAGTTCAATGCTAGGCAGAAGGCCTTTGCTGAGGAAGTGGCCAGGCAGAAATGGGAGATGGACGCTAGGAGCGAGGAGATCCGTCGACAGCAGGAGGAGGCCGACAGGCGACATCGCGAAGCTGCACTTGTTCTGGAGGTAGCTACGCAACTGACCAGAGCCAATGCTCAAGCTGGGCCTGGGGTGACACCCACCCCAGAGGCAAGGACCACAGAAGCTGTTCATAAGAAAACTGATAGACCAGGCAGGGGTGGTGATAACTCACCTGGTCATTAAGAGGAGGGAGTCTGATCGCGCACTGCCTCAACCCAAAGGGGGAACTCTAAGACCCCCTCAAGGAGCCACCGATCAGAGACTTCCAGGTCAGGGAGTCATAGGTCAGGCAGTAAGAAAACACCTTCTGAGCAGGAGCACAATAGAGCTCCTCGTGGCAAAGAGACTTCCCACTTCAAAGATGGACATGGGCGTGATGAAGCCGTTGGGAAGTTTGAAGATCAGATGGAGCTGCTCGGGGTGAGTGATGACTACCGCTGCAGAGTCTTCCCCACCACATTGTCAGACACCTCCCAGGAGTGGTACTGGAAGTTCAAACCAGACTCTATCACCTCTTGGGAGAGTTTTCGGAAGGAGTTTTGCAGGCAGTTTAGTACTGCCCGAACCCCTCCTGTTTATGCCAACCACTTGGTGGATATTAGGCAAGCTAAAGATGAGTCTCTCAAGAACTACAGTCAAAGGTTCATGAGAGAAGCTAACCGAGCTCCCGTGGTTGGAGATGAAGGGAAAATGGTGGCAATCTCTTCCGGTATTATCTATCAAAGTCCTTTATGGGACAGCATTCACCGCCATCCAATTTCAACTTTACAGCAGTTTTTAGACCGGGCAGATAAGTACATGAAGTTGGATGATGCTAGTGAGAAAGGAGAGAATGGGTTGAACAAACCAAGTGGATCAGGTGATAACCCCAAGGATGGAGGAAATGATCAAGGTGGTAGTAAGAAACGTGGGAATAACGGGTCTGACCGCCGCAATGAGAAAAAGGATAAGTCGGGACCAAACGACAAGCCAACGAAGTATGAGCCTCGATTATCCAACTACACCACTCTTTCGGCGACCCGGGCGGAGATCTATCTAGCCAGTCATCAGGAGGTCCCTTACCGGAAACCCCCACCAATCAAGAAGGAGATGAGTAAGAGGGATATGAACAAGTTCTATCGTTTCCATGGAGACTATGGACATGACACGAATGAATGTAATCACCTTAAAGATGAGATAGAGTTTCTCCTCCGGTCGGGGAAGCTAAAAAAGTACTGAGCAGAGAAGACCCAAGGAGAGGGGAGCAGCAATAATCCTGGGTTCAAGCGGCAACGGTCCCCACCTTTGCAACCTGTACCTGTGGACTTCACATTAGATACAATATGCGGAGGACCACATCTTGATGGGGATAGCAACAAGGCGAGGGAGAGGTATGCTCGCACCCTTCGTCCTGAGTTGGGTGCGGCATCCACCTCCGAGGTTATGACGGTGGAGGAGCGACCATCAATGAACTCAAGGTATGAAAGTGAGTCCCTCACTTTCACTGAGGAAGATGCTAAACACGTGAGGTATCCTCACAATGACCCTCTTGTTGTGACATTCCAAATTGCTAATATGAAGGTGAAGAGATGTTTGGTCGATACAGGAAGCTCTGTAAACATCATTTATAAGTCCTCCTTTGAGAAAATGAAGCTATCTATCAATGACTTGAAGCCATGCTCTCACGTCATTTATGGGTTTACTGGAGAAGGATTGTCACCAGCTGGGACAATCAAATTACCAGTCACGGCGTGGGAAGCCCGCAAGCATGAAACCGTAATGACTGAGTTTTTGATTGTTGACTGCCCGTCCGCCTAAAATGTGGTTATTGGTCGACCACTACTCACCAACTTACATGCGGTAGTTTCAATTTGGCACCTATCCATGAAGTTCCCGATCGGCGCTGGCATAGGCTGTGTCCAAGGAGACCAAAGGGAGGCTAGGGAGTGCTATAATGCCTCGATAGCTAAGGCGAAGAAAGGTGCCAAGGAGAACAACATGATTGTATGTGTTGAGAGAGAGGAGGTGGATGAGATGGATGTAGACTAGAGTCTTGTAGTAGTGAACGATGAAAAGATGTTAGAGGAGTGTGGCCAGGAGAGCACTCCTAGTTTAAAAGAGCAGAAGACCCCATCCGGTGATGAAGTCACCAAATAGGGCGTTTCCCAAAGCAAGGGATGAGATTTTGATCCTCGCTTTGGGGATTATGAGAATGATGTGGGACCATCCGAGGAGTTAGAGGAGGTCCCTATTGATGAGAATGACCCGACGAGAGGGGTCAAGATTGGGAAGAAGTTGAAAGCTGAGGTGAGAGCACAGCTGATAGTATTCTTGCGAAGGAATCAAGATGTCTTCGCCTGGTCTCACAAGGATATGGTGGGTATCTCACCAACTGTGATCAGCCACGTGCTCAACGTGGATGAAAGATATCCAGCAGTGCAGCAGAAGAGGAGATTGCTTGACAAGGATCGAGCAAAGGCTCTTAAGGAGGAAGTAGAGCAATTGAAGGAGAATGGATTTATCAGAGAGGCATACTACCCAGCTTGGGTTTCAAACCCGGTGTTGGTGCCCAATCCCAATGGAAAGTGGAGGACTTGTGTAGATTTCATTGATCTAAACAAAGCATGCCCGAAGGATTGTTTTCCTTTACCGAGAATAGACCAGTTGGTAGATGTAACCTCTGGTCACGAGACCTTGTCCTTCATGGATGCGTATTCGGGGTACAACCAAATCAGCATGCATCCTCCTGATGAAGAGCATACAAGCTTCCGAACAGATATAGGGCTATACTGCTATAAGGTCATGCCCTTCAGATTGAAAAACGCAGGAGCTACCTATCAGCGTTTGGTGAATGGTATGTTTCGTGACTTAATCGGCAAGAGCATGGAGGTATACGTAGATGATATGCTGGTGAAGTCAAAAGAAGCTGGGGGGCACGTGCGAGACTTAGAGGAGTGCTTTGCAATATTGAGGAAGTATATCATGAAGTTAAACCCCCTCAAGTGTTCAATTGGAGTGGGTTCTGGAAAATTCCTTGGGTTTATTGTTAACTCCCGAGGAATAGAGGCAAACCCAGAGAAGATCAAGGCTCTCATAGAGATGAAGTCTCCAACAAGAATAAAGGATGTGCAAAGCTTGACTGGGCGGATTGCAGCTCTAAGCAGGTTCGTTTCGAAATCAACGGACAAGTGTGTCTCATTTTTTAACCTGCTTAAAGGAGGCAAGAAGTTTGAGTGGACCGCAAAGTGTGAACAAGCTTTCCAGGCGATAAAGGAGCATTTGGCCCAACCTCATGTTCTTTCCAAGCCAGTTGGTGGAGAAGACCTATTTATGTACCTAGGAGTCACGGAGCACGCTGTTAGTGCTGCCTTAGTATGTGAGGAGGATAAGGTGCAGCACCCGGTATATTATGTTAGCAAGCGATTGATAGGAGCGGAGTCCCGGTATCCCATGATCGAGAAGTTGGCTTACTGCTTGGTACTTGCATCACGAAAATTGCGGCCATACTTCCAAGCACACCCCATTAAGGTCCTTACTGACCAGCCTCTACGCCAAGTTTTACAGAAGCCGGAGTCGTCTGGTCGGCTACTTAAATGGGCAGTTGAGCTAGGCCAATTTGAAATCAAGTACCAACCGAGGACTGCTATTAAAGGTCAAGCTTTGGCAGATTTCATCGCTGAATGTACCGGAATCGCTGATATTCCCGACCAGCAAGAGAGTGTTACTGGGCAACTTTTTGTTGATGGGTCGTCGAATGAGCACCATTCAGGAGCTGGGATTATACTAGTCACACCAGAGAAGCACCGAATTCATTGTGCACTAAGATTCAGATTTAATGCTTCTAACAATGAGGCGGAGTATGAGGCCCTTTTAGCAGGCTTGCGACTGGCTAGAGATGTACGTGCCCGGTCAGTAGAGATAAATAGTGATTCCCAATTGGTGGTCTATCAAGTATTGGGGGAATATCAGGCAAGGGGCCTACGCATGGTGGCATACTTAAACAAAACCAAAGATTTGCTAGCCCAGTTCGAGGAGTATACCATCAAGCTAGTACCACGGGAGCAGAATTCCAATGCAGATGCTCTAGCAAAGCTTGCTAGTGCAAAAGATGCCGAAACTCTGAATTTAGTACCGGTAGAATACTTGGCGGAGCTGAGCATTGATAAACAAGAGGCCATGCCGATCATGATAGCCGACACCTGGATGACTCCCATCATTGCTTACCTTGAGCAAGGGACCCTCCCAGATGGTCGTAATGAAGCAAGGAAGGTTATGAGGCAAGCTGCTAGAAACACCATGGCGGATGGAGTGCTGTATGGGAGAGGGTATTCCCTACCTCTACTCAGGTGCATAACGCCCGACCAGTCAAAGAACTTATTAGTTGAGGTGCATGAGGGGTTTTGTGGAGATCATGCTGGGGGGCAGAGTCTATCTAAAAAGATCTTGAGGCAAGGATTTTTCTGGCCTACCATGAACGAGGACTCTATGGAATACGTCAGGAGGTGTGACAAATGCCAAAGATTTTCTAAAGTGCCCAGAGCGCCCCCAAATGTCTTGAAGCAAATGCAAAGTCCGTGGCCTTTTGTAGTGTGGGGTATTGATCTAATCAGGAAGTTGCTCAAAGGAAAAGGAGGAGTGCAGTTTGCAGTGGTCGCGGTAGATTATTTTACTAAGTGGACTGAGGCCGAGCCATTAGCCACGAGCACATCGAAGAAAGTATTGGACTTTGTGGTTAAGAACATAATATGTCGCTATGGTCTGCCTAAGAAGATAGTGTCTGACAATGGCACCCAATTTGACAGCGACATATTTACCAATTTTTGCACTCGGCATGGCATCACCAAAAGTTTCTCCTCGGTAGCCCATCCTCAAGCCAATGGGCAGGTTGAAGCGGTAAACAAAACATTGAAGGACACTCTAAAAAAGCGCCTGGAGCAAGTTAAGGGTGCTTGGGCAGAAGAGTTACCAGAGGTCCTTTGGTCATATAGGACTACTGCTCGGACGGCAACTGGTCATACCCCATTCTCTTTGGCATATGGGTATGAGGCCATGCTACCTGTGGAGATAGACCCACCATCTCATAGAAGGACCATGTACAACCAAGAGGAGAACCATCAGCTGTTAGCATAATCATTGGACTTCCTCGAGGAGAGAAGAGAGGAGGCAAGCCTCAGAGTTGCTGCTCATCAGCAAAAAGTGGCGCGCTAATTCAATTCCAGAGTGCGAGATAGAAAGTTCCAGGTAGGAGATTTGGTCCTCAGAAAGGTGTTTGTAAGAGACCCAGCAGCTGGTGTGCTAGGACCAAACTGGGAAGGACCGTATCAAATTGAGCAAGTCTTGCCACCAGGCACCTACAAGCTTGCTCGGTTAAATGGAAAGCTGATCAGGAACTACTGGAACGGTGAGCACTTGAGAAAATATTATCAATAAATACTGCTTGCAGAGTAGTAGCTTTGTATCAAGTGCTTAACTTGTTATTTAAGTTTTTGTTTGTGAACTGGTTATTTGCTACCCAGTCACATTATTTTGAACAATGTTATTTTGTTTGGAACTCGTTGTTAGACACGTTTTGTCACTTATTAATACGAGTAATAAAAGAGACCACGCGCAGCGTGGTCGAATCTTGCTACAAATTTTGCATATGTGTTGATTATTCTTACTTGGCATTGTTCAACTGTCATAATGATTTAAACAAAACAGGTCTTCTAAAAGCTAAGTGTAAATATATACCGGACAGTGTTCAACTGGTCGGTATCATGATATGAATGACCAACGTTTAAATAATGTTTTTGTAGTGGTCAACTACTGAAATATGTTCGTATATTTTATGTGTTTCTTGAGTAGTGACTACTAGGACAAATTCGATCAAGTAGCAAATGATCAAGGATTTATCAACCCTCAATCACTTGGGGGGCACATAGGGTATACTGGTTTGTACTTCAACACAGGCAATAAGAGCACGAGCAAATATATCTGTTTTTGGGCTGACTTGTAAGTTTGGAAGTCTAAAAAGGCCATTAAGCTAACTTGTTTAACAAAGCTTAAGTAACTTAGAATTTTTAAAATTCTATGTTAGAAACAGATATTCGTGTAATGATAAAATTTATGCTCATAAAAGGTTAGAGCAATAAGAGCATGAGGAAGTATATTTTGTATGGACTTATGGAATGGTTAGAATTTCTAAGTTAGAAAACTAAATACTCATGTGAAATTTAAGGCATCTAGGAACTTTACTATTCACAATAAAGACTTAAAAGTTTGGAGTTAGTCAAAAAAGAAAAAAGTAAAGTGCTAAGTGTCAAGATAGCTCACTCATCCGAGCAAGAGTATACAAAATAAAGTAAACTATGAATAAAACTAGTAAGGCTACAACTAGTCATGCAGATGTGCTCTAGCAGGGTAAGGAGTCACTAGCTTGCTTCTTTGGTGGGTTGATCAACCCCCTCCTCAGCTTCAGCTGCTCCTCTTGCTCGGAACGATAAGGTAGAGGAGGCGGGTGCAGGTCCAGGAGGATTTACAGCTTCTTCAGCAGCCCTTTCTTCACATCTAGCAAGCTCCTCTGCTTGGACCTCTTTGGTGAAAAAACCGAGCTTGAGAGGCTTATTCAGCTTCCAGACCTGATAAAAGCAGTCAAAGCTAGCCTCCTCGTAGCGAATTAAATCAAACTCCTTTTCTTGTTTCAACTCTTCATTTTCGCTGATCAGTCTCTCATTATCCCGAGCTAACTCCTTGTTCTCGAGGGACAGCTTCTCCAGTTGGGCTGTCAAGGAATTGTTGTTTTGAACCTACTACTGATTCTCATCAGAAAGTTTCCTAAGAGACTCATCCCTTTCAGCTACGGTTTTCTCTGCCTGCTCCAAATTGGATTTGGAGTCTTTTTCTGAAGCCGTTAAAGTCTCTACTTTAGCTTGGGCCTCCACCAGTTGATCGTTTAGTACCTTGATCAACTCCTTGTAATCAACCGCTCGGAGCTGAGCATGACTGATGGTGACAAGTGACTGCATGAAAGACAAGAGGTTTTTACAAGCAAAAATATTAATAACAAATTGTCTTAAGACAAAATACCTACCTTCATTAGTTGAGCAAGCCCTCTTCTTAGGACGACTTCAACGCTAAGCCGAGGGAAGGATTCGAAGCTTTGGAGCATTGAAGCGTCATGGTCAATCTCCTTATGTAGTCCTTTTCCTAGGTCACTAGCAGCACGGAGGACCTCACTCGAGCTAGCCAGGCAGGTAGGAGTTAAGCTCGCAGAGGGAGAAAGCGAAGAGGGAGTCAGTGGCGGGAGTGTAGTCGGTCCCTCGGGTTGTCTCCCTTGGCTGGGCGGTACTACCTTTAGAATCTTCCTCGGGGGCATGGAGCCACTTCCATCACTGGCTTTCCTCTTTGGAGCAGAAGCAACACACTGTCTGAACATGTCTGGGTCTGCAAAAGAGGAAAACACAAAGTTGTTAGAAATATAAACATAATAAAATATACATGAGTATATACTACAATTTTGTTACTCTCGAATCGCCAAGTTAGTAAAAATATTCCTATGGTCACTAGACATGTGTTACCTGCATTGAGGATTTGATCGAGGAACTCATCCTCGTCGTCCGAGGATGAGCTGAGTTCCCTCTCAACCTAGATAGCCTTTCCTTTCCCGGACTGAGTGGGAATGGCAGATCTGCGCTGAGGCTCAGGCTCCCTAATGACAAGGTCACCAGGTCTACGAGAGAACGGAGAAGGTCCAAGAGAAAGCTGATTAGTCACTAGCTCCGTGCCCGCGTTGGACTGATCAGTCGTGCTGTTCTCCCCGGTGGTACTTTCCACCGCCATATCTTGGCCACACGGTATCAGGCTTACCATCTGAAGGAGGTCCACAGTGACCAAATTTCTCACATCCTTCTCCCCAGGACTCATGCTAGCCAACTTCTCTGCTCGTTCAAACATCCCTTTAGTAGGCAAGGGTCGCTCGAATGGACCCGCATGTGTAAAGGCCAAGTTGTTGGCCGTAATGTCCGATGTAAGGAAGTATTCTTTGTGATACTTCCCGGGGTTCGATTTGTGAAAGATACCACTGAGGTATGTAGTCCCTCTTTGCCTGTGGTAGAAGTGAAAGAAGCCCGTGTTGTTGTGGGAGGGATTGGTCCTAAGGTCAAATATGTAGTGCACCTCGTGAGGGGTAGGCTCGTCCCAACCATGCAGGAATTAGAGGATGTACAACGCAGAGAGCGCCTGGATCCCATTCGGTACGATCTGGAATGGGGAGATATTGAAGTAATCCGCTACAGACCGGAAATAGGGGTGTAGCGGAAGTGTCTCTCCGACGTGCACATGATGCCTGGACCAGGCGCAGTATGTTCCACCAGGCCTATTGGCTCTCTGATGAGAGCCTGGGCATATCACATTTGCCTTGCTCAAGCCCAAAGCCTCAATGTGTTTTTGGAACAACGCGGGATTAAGCCTTGAAGCTTCAGCAATGAACCAGGAAGGTTCTTCTTCTCCCCCCTTAAGTGGCCGTTGAACAGCCAAGTCCTGGATCACGGTAGCAAATTTCTGAGAAGGTTCTTCTAAAGGAATGGCAGTGTGAGCATGACTGGGCTTTACCACCTTCTGCACCGCTCTGCGAGCAACCTGTGGATCACGTTCCTGAGGAAGTCTGTTGGATTGTTTCACCCTCATCGTCGACTGAGAAACTTGTTGAAGAAACTGTTCCTCGTGGAGGAGATACAAGGCTGAGCGAGGGAGGATCTGCTTGAAGCGACGAAGGCGGTCCTCTGGAGTACAACCAGTGGACGAGTTTGGTGAGGAATCGCTATTTAGAGGAGTCTCGATTGATTGCGGGATGGATGTATCGGAGTCCGTATGGTTGTCACCTCCCCTATAGTCAGAGCGATTCATCTACAAAAATGAATAAAAAATGGGGAGCTGAGTAACCATACAGAAAAAATTCACCAAGAATAAAATTTATTTTTATACTTAGAAATTTTTATCTAAGTTATAAAAATATAGCACATAAGGAAAAGAATAATCTTAGTGCCCAAAAGTGCCTATGAAGTACTTGAAGTATTTAAGGTCACTAAAATTTATATAAATGGGAAATTTTGGGGAGAGCTTCCCTTGAGGTTAGGTTCCCTATGTGTGTGTGTGTGCATACCAAAGGGCAGTGAATGTGGTCTGATTGGACCACATTATTTATCCTAAGAAGTGGCCGTGCCTAGTGCATCCGATCGGATGCTTAGACACTCTAAGGCGTGCGACCGAGGAGATGAGTAACAGCTGCCTGGAACCGAAGGGACTTGATTCCGTGCGAGCCCAATGCCAAGCAACCCACGAGACGTCCGATCGGACATGCAACGTCCGAGGAGATGCGCACCCCACGGTCCGAGCGTCCGAGCACCTAGCGCGCCTTGTGCCTCCGAGGATCCTAGCCACTAACAGCCCACTATGCCCGATCGGACATGGGCATCCAAGAAGGTTAAAATGTGGTCCGATCGGACCACATACTTGCCCAGAAAATTCAGTGGCTGATTGACCACTTTCCTTAACTATACACTTTTCATACCTCAGACCCAAAACCGTACAGGCAAAGCCCTAAAATCCCTATCTTAAACACACTTCTTCATTCACACATACAAAAACAAGATAAAAACATGGAAATGAAAAGTTTTTTTTTCATGTTCTTGAAAACCCACTATACTATCAAAAACCCTAAAACCCATACTCATGATTTATGTCAAATTAACCCATTTGTCTTGAAATTCCTATGAAATTAAAGGTAATGTTGGGTTACCCATACCACAAACATCATCAAAACAACAAGCTAACACATTATACAGGCATTCATATGGGATTCAAGAACAAACTCAACCAAAAAAGCTATCAACGAGTTTCGGCCATGGCATGGGTTTCTATAGAAATATTTTGAAAAATTATAACAATGTAAAGGCATGGAAAAGAAGACTTACTCAAGGTTGGAGAACCTTTGGCTTGCTTGAAGATTGCTTGAAGATGGAGAGCTTCCCTTGAAGTTCTTGAAGATTCAGCAAAGAGAAGAGGATTTTGGGGGTTTCGGCCAAAAGAGAAGGAAGAAGAAGAGAGGTTTTTGAATAATGTGATTTTTTCTTGTGTGAAGAAAATTGTGTAAAGTTGGGTTATTTAAAGGGAGAAAAATGGGGTTTATTGTTTATTTTTGGACCCTTGGCATTCCGAGACTATTTTTTCTCTCCACAATCATGGGCAGTTTTTTGCAGTGATCGTGGGTCTGCTGCATGGAGATGAACACTTATTATTTTTTATAATGACGTCAGCTGGAGAAAATTTTTATTATGTGAATGTATCATATAATAAACTTGGGGGGCAAATGTTATCCCAAAATTTGAAAAGGATGATGTGGCAGTAAAATTGACACGTGGCATGGATTAGTTGGGTGATCTGGCATAGCAGTAGCCCAATGCATCAGTGAAAAATTTGGACTGCTTGAGAGATGCCATAATCAAGTCAAATACACCCGAGGAGAATACTTGGGCTAAGTTGTGCTTGGCTCGGACCCTTGTCCAAGAAGCCCAAGTGTTTGGTTCAAACCCAAGTTTAAGGAGCTTAAAGGATGGGTTTGGACTTTGGCCCGTGGGACAAAAGTAGCAGGTCCGATCGGACCTTAGCTTGAGGAGCCCCTAGATGCTTGGCTCGGACCATGTCCGAGGAGAACCTCTTGGGTGATTGGCTCAGACCATGTCTGAGGTAAGCTTCCAAGATGTTTGGCTCGGACATGTCTGAGGTGAGCTCCCAAGATGGTTGGCTCGGACCAAGTCCGAGGAGAGGTCCCATGCATACCAAGGGATGGACTTAGATTTTGGCCAAGGAGAGGCCACAAAAGGTCTGATCGGACCTTAGTTGGAGGAAGTCTGATCGGACCTTAGTTGGAGGAACCAAGTGCTTGGCTCGGACCTATCCGAGGTGAGCTTCCAAGTGCTTGGCTCGGACCTATCCGAGGTGAGCTTCCAAGTGCTTGGCTCGGACCTATCCGGGGTGAGCTTCCAAGATGTTTGGCTCGGACATGTCCGAGGTGAGCTTCCAAGATGGTTGGCTCGGACCAAGTCCGAGGAGAGGCAAGGGTGATTGCCTCGGACCCTAGTCCGAGGAGAAGGCAAAAATAGGTCCGGTCGGACCCTAGTCCGAGGAGCCAAATTACTTGGCTCGGACCTTAGTCCGAGGTATGCTCAAAGAGGTTGGCTCGGACCATGTCCGAGGAGAGCCAATGCATGTGGCTCGGACCTTGGTCAGAAGACGATCTTCATCAACAAACAAACTAGACTACATCAAATTCCTGGAAACTACTTCAGTAAGAATCGGTCTGGGCACCGCGGGAATCTCTCATTCCTCACTCAAATTGAGGAATTTGTTGTATTTTAAATATTTCTTGTAATTTAAATATAAGATGAATAATAAAATATCCCTATTTGAAGGGGATATTAGTTGAGGATCCCAAGCCTATAAATAGAGGGTTGATGGGATCGTAAAAGGACTTTTTTTTTTTGGGAAAAATTGAGAATTAGTCTGTGTTCTAGAGAGAGAAAGTGTGTTTTTCTTGAGAGAATCCCTTTTTCGTATTCTGGAATATTTACACTTTAGAAACTCAGTTGACACTGGTTCATCTGATCTTGAGTGTGAATAAAGTAATAAAATCTCTAAGTGGATTAGGCTATTACCGACTGATCTGGGCTAAACCACTATAAAATCTCTTGTGTTATTTACTTTCATTGATTAAATTGTCTGTTGTCGTTTACATTCTCTTGAAGGCTTGTCGTTATTGACGTTCTCACGTCGTTGGCTAAAAACATAGTCAACAGAGGGCAACGACCAACAAGGAGGAAAAGACTGCCCGGGGCGTACCAAAAGGCCTCCACTGCACCCCGGCCAGCAGCGTAGTGGGAGAACGCAAGTGCCGCGTAGTAAGCCCTCTGGGAAATCGAAGAGTATGGTGGTCGATCGAGCAGGAGAGCAGGCTTCCCGGAAGGATCTAAGGGATGTTATCACCAACAAGAGGAGGACCATCCCGGTCGAAGGGAAAAATCTGGACCGCCCTACCAGTCAAGTAGAAATACTTGACGACAGCGCGCCAGATGGTAATGCCCGACCAGGCGGTCAAGATCTTGGGACTCCATCAGTTGCACCAGCCATCCAAGCCCAGCTGGATGTGCTAGCAGCTGCAGTGCAAGGTTTGTCAAAACGACCTTCCAGGATAGATTCGATAGACCACCGGAGTGGCAGCCCATTTTGTGCTCGGATTAGAGCAGCCCAGCCACCGACAAAATATAAAGCACCGGTTCTGCCAGTTTATACAGAAATGGCAGATTCGATAAGGCACGTAGGGAAATTCGAAGATCAGATGGAATTGCTCGGAGTAAGTGATGATTATCGGTGTAGATTTTTCCCGACTACATTGTCAGATACTGCCCAGGAATGGTATTGGAAGTTTAAGCCAAACTCCATTACCTCTTGGGAAGCATTCAGGAAGGAGTTTTGTAGACAATTCAACACTGCCCAGACTCCACCAGTTTATGCCAACCACTTGGCAGATATCAAACAAGGAAAAGATGAGTCTCTAAAGAAGTATATACAGAGATTCATGAGAGAAGCCAATAGAGCAACTGTTGTAGGAGACGAGGGGAAGATGGTTGCCATATCTGCTGGGATAACTTATCAGAGCCCTTTGTGGGACAGTATACATAGAAATCCAATTTCAACAATTCAACAATTTCTTGACCGGGCAGACAAGTATATGAAATTGGATGATGCAATAGAGAAGGAGGAGAATGGCATAAACAATTCGAGCGAATCAATTGACTCTGGTGGAAGGAAATGTGGAAATAATGGGTCTGACCACCATGAGGAAAAGAAAGCAAAGTTGAATTCAAGTGAAAATCCAACCAAGTATGAGCCTCAATTCACTAACTATACCACACTATCGGCTAGCCGAGCGGAAATATATCTTGCTAGTCATGAAGAGGTTCCCTACAAGAAACCTCCACCCATCAGGAAAGAGATGAGGAAGAGAGATATGAATAAGTTTTGTCGTTTCCATGGAGATTATGGTCATGACACGAATGAATGCAATCACCTCAAGGATGAGATAGAATTTCTTCTCCGGTCGAGCAAGTTGAGGAAGTACCGGGCTGAGACACCCCAAGGAGAAGGAGGTAGCAGCAATCCTGGTTTCAAGCGACAAAGATCTCCACCCTTGCAACCCGGACCTGTGGACTTTACTTTAGACACTATATGTGGAGGTCCACACTTGGCTAAGGAAAGCAACGAAGCAAGGGAGAGGTATGCTGAGCGGGAGTGCTAGGATCAGAAACCACTGGAGTGGCGAGCATCGAAGGATATATTATTTCTAAATACTACTTTCAGAGTGGTAGCTTGATTTCGAGTTATTTGACTTGTTATTTAAGTTTGGTTGATGAGCTGGTTATTTGCTAACCAATCATTTTATTTTTGAACAATTTTGGTTGTTTAAGACTCGTTATTAGACATGTTTTGTCCTTTTTAATTTACGAGTAATAAAAGAGACTGCGCGCAGCGTGGTCGATTCTTGCTACAAATATGCATGTGTGTTAGTTATCCGAGCAGTGTTCAACTGGTCGGTAAAATCGGACAGTGTTCAACTGGTCGATACGTTCAAGCAGTGTTTAACTGCTCGAATATTTTCCATATAGTCTATGTGTTTCATGAGTAATTAACTGCTCGAACAGATTCGGTCAAGTAGCAAGTGACTAAGGATCTTTCAACCCTTGATCACCTGGGGGCACATGGGGTATACTGGTATATAATTTAACACAGGCAATAAGAGCATGAGTTAATATATCTGTTTTTAGGCTGACTTGTAAATTTTTGAAGTCCAAAAAGGCCATTAAGCTAACTTGTTTGACAAAGCTTAAGTAACTTGGGATTTTTTAAAATTTTAAGTTAGGAGCAGATATTCGTGTGACAATATACATTATGCTCATAAAATGTTAGAGCAATAAGAGTGTGAGAAAGTACACTTAGTATGGACTTATGAAATGTCTAGAATTTCTAAGTTAGAAAACTAAGTACTCATGCGAAAATATAAGGCATACATCAGAGTGACTTTACTATTCACAAAAAACTTAGAACTTTTTAAGTCTAAAAAGACTTAGAATGTTTTAAGTTAACAAAGAAAATTAAAGTATAATTGCCAACACTACGAGAAAAAAAATTATTACTTAGATAAATATTCATCTAAGTGGTAAAAGTATAATGTGCATAAGGCAAAAAAAAAATTTTTTGCCTACAACACGGTATCCGAGCGGATACCTTAAGGTGGCCAAGCATCATGAGGCATGCCGAGCCTATCCGAGCAACACGCCTGGTGTCCGAGGGGCGTGCCGTGCCTGCCAAGGAGCTAAGCGTAGCGTCCGAGCGGTGAAGCTGCAGGTGTCCGAGCGGGGTAGGCTGTGTCTGACCATCTGGAGCTACGTCCAAGCGGGTGTGGCTGCGTCTGAGCGGCTGGAGCTGGCATCTGAGCGATTGGAGCTGGCACCCGAGCGGTTGGAGCTGGCGTGTCCAATCGGGTAGCACTAGTGACCGAGCAGTCGGAGGAGCATCCAAGCGGCTGCATGCGTGTCCGAGCAGCCTGGGGTCTGTGTCCGAGTCATCATGTGCACATCCGAGCGGATGGTGGTAGGCGTGGTGCCCAAGTGGTGTACATGGTGTCCGAGCGGATGATGAGGTGTTCGAGTGTTTAGGCCAAGCATCCGAATGGTTTACATGGAGTGTCCGAGCAGCTTGGAAGAAGAATGTACCCATTGTCCGAGTGGTTAGATGAAATTGACCAATTGGCTATAAGGTCCAAAAGGATAATAAATCTCAAAGGCATGGGGCACAAACATGTTTTCTTACTCATGGGATAATACGACAAGATTAAAAAATAGAATTTGAAAAAATCAAAAGGCAAGTTCAGTCGTGGGTTTACGTGAAAGTTATCGACCGGATAAGAGCTTTTGAATGACCTCAAGAACATTTTGCTAGAAGAAAAGTTTATCATACGAGAAAATCGTATCATAAACTTGGGGGGCAAATGTTATCCCCAAAAATTGGAGATCAATGACGTGGCAATAGAGGTGACAAGTGGCAGTGCATGGTCCGTAAACGACACATTAATAGTCAATAAATATATTGGCTCCTCAAAGTTGTGATAAAGTGATCTGGGTTAGGAGTGACCTGGTAGACCAATGAAGCATTTTCACTGGCCAGTCAAGTGTCATGACTGACCAGGCATGACCTTGTCCGACCAGCCATATGATTGTCTGCCCAGGCATGACCCTGTCTGACCAGGCATGACCCTGTCTGCCCAGTCATGACCATGTCTGCCCAGTCATGACCATGTCCGACCAGTCATGACCATGTCCGACCAATCATTACTTGTCTGCCCAATCAAGTGCATGTCTGCCCAGTCAAGTGCATGTCTGCCCAGTCAAGTGCATGTCTGCCTAGCCAAGTGCATGTCTGCCCAGTTGAGTGCGTGTCTGCCCAGTGAAGGTTTGGCTGACTAGACTGAATGTGATATGGATCGACTAGATAAAGCAGGACTACGTCAAGATTCCCATAAACGACTTCAACAAGAATCGGTCTTGGCATACGCGGGAATCTCTCAATTTATCCCACAAATTTAGTGTATTATTATATTTTGAATATTATTGTAAATTAAATATAATGAGAATAACCAAATATCCCGATTATGGGGATATCATCTGTACGATCCTGAGCCTATAAATACAAGGCTTATGGCATCATAAAGGGGACTTTTGGACTTTTGATTCGAATGCTAATTTTCTGGAGAGAGAGAGTACTTGTATTTGAGAGAATTCTTGTATTCTTGTAATCTGCACTGAAGAAACTCAGTTGACTCAGGTTCATCTGATCTTGAGTGCAGATCTATAATCACAACTCTAAGTGGATTAGGCTATTACCAACACATTGGGGCTGAACCACTATAAAAATCGTTTGTGTCGTTTATTTCTCTTGAAGGTTTTTGTTGTTTTTGACGTCTACACGTCGTTGGCCAAAAACGCGGTCAACAATTTGCTATCCAAAAACAACACCAAAAACTAACCAAAAGGAAAATCATTAGAGCGAGAAAATGGGGGAATTAGACACCCTCCAAATTTTTTACCAAGCTATACACAAAATGAGTTTAGCTCTTTTACTTTTCAACGCAAAAGGAAGATCATTAGATGGAAAGATCATGCATGCCTCGAAATGGAAATTATTGCTTCCTTTTATGCATTTTAGCTTTATTGTCTTATTTTATGTTCTATTTTATTACTAATGGTATGGCTATGTGGACAAGTTTTAGACAGTGTTGCATGCATTATCCTTTCTAGCTAAAATAAATAAACAAATACAAAAGACACATTTAATAAAAAATATACTAATAATATTCAGAAAAGTTCATATGAATGTTGTAACACAAAACTGCTTCTCACAATGAGTTTTTCCATCACAGGTCAAAAAACACATAAAACACATGAAACCAAAAATACCACATAAACAATATCTTGACATATCACGTCCCCTATTCTTGCGAGCCTAGTTATATGTAGAGAGAACATAATTCATATCAGTCAGGATAATGTCTACTAGTGCCAATTTTCAAAAGTTAGAAAATGCTAAGTCCATTATTGGGAACTATACTTTTTTTATAGAAATAGGCCATTCTCATTACAGTGGTGTCCCAAAATCCAAAAAGGGATCAAGCTAACAAACTGAGACAATCAACTCGAGACCAAGCAATTTAACTAAACTAGCTAAAAAATGCATTGACTTAGATTTAAAATTAAAAAGGCTAAACCAATAATCAAAGTAGATTAATTATTATCCCTCTAATGTGTACGAAGAATGGACTGTATATATATTCAAGAATAGACCAATAAAATACTTTCCAAGACAAATTTATATTGTTTATTTAGTTTCATGATGATTACTAGACCAACATCACTGGAAATGATGAAGTACTTGCAGAAAAACTATAAATCATAACTTTGAAGCCCTAGACTATGCATCTTAAGATCCAGGGCAAGGAGAATTCTAAGTTCATCGTAGCATATAGCTTAAATGGAGGATGTTTGAAGCACAAAATGGTCTAAGCACTAATTTGAGAAACACCACTCTTTCAGTTTTCCAAAAGCTTGCGTCTTAGTGCTACAACTTTCTTCTAAATAACATACTAGCTCATAACTTTTCTTTTATTTCTAAATTATCTTGACCAATCAAACAAAGCAGTGAATAGAGGTGCTTCAGTTAACTTATGAGCAATATAGTGGAGGAATTATCAGCACATCATCAAACTATATTTTTAAAAATTACAGATCAAGACACTAGAACAGCAAAATTACAGACCAATTTTCAAAAGTTGGAAAATGCTCAGTTAGGCGACTAGTGCAAATTTTCAAAAGTTGGAAATTGTGAAATTCATAAAACACAATCTGATCATAAAAAAAAAAGAATTTATAATTTGGATTTTTGAATAATACACTCAAATTCAACATCCAGGATTATAGAACTAAAAAACCAAAACTTCAAACAAAGAGACAATTTCTCCAACTACAACCTCTAGATCAATGAACAACTGACTTATAAGAAATCATCATGCTGGATCACTAAACTCACAACTTGTCTAATAGACAGTCTAAGGGTCTATTAACTTTGTCTAAACTTCTCCAAAAAAAATCTCCAACTACAGCCTATAGATCAATGAACTACCATGACCTTGGTAAGTGAACTTGCCCTTTACTCTTAAACATGTGCAACTTAAATTCACATCCTTATAATTCAATCGTATATCATTTCTCATCACTGAGAGATTCAAAAGGAAAACTAAAAATTTGTTGTGCAATTCCTATTTGAATCAAAATTTAAGTTGTTCTAGGTCCACGATTTGCTCCTATGAATTCTGGCTTCTGGGTTCAGGTTCTCATGGAAACCTACTTAGAATTTAGCCTACCCCTTAGTATTAGTAATATGCTAGAGTTTCCAGCCTTGCAATGATCATATGGTTCAGTAGCACAAAAAATAAAAGCTATAAACTACATATATAATAGACTAGCGACCTCAAGAGATGGGACACTCTTTGATTGGATCTCCATTACCACTAATTTATAAATTTCACATAGCCTCCAATTTTCATTATTATGAGGAATACTTATGTATCTAAGCTCAATATTTTCTTAAAGAGCTACAATTCTACTCAATTCTAGATGTCGATATCTCATAGTGCAACGAAAACTGAGATAATCATCAAGTAAAACTTATATTGATGAACAAATTTAAGCCCAAAAAATTATGTTCGCTAAACACTGTAAACAAATTCAGCCAATTTCAAAAATCACAGATCTACACAAATTCAATTAGTAAGCATGCGAATATGCATAGAACTAAGCCCAAAAATTAAAAAATAAACTGATTAACCATCAAAAAATAAACATTAACAACGGAAATCAAAGAAATACGAAAAACAATTTCAAGGACCTTCAAAAATCATAAATATTCATACAAACCAAAATATTTAAATATTAGAATCATACCTTAATAGAAAAAAATCTTCCTATTTCGGTTATAACATTATTCTTGCAAAAATCTAAAATTGAAAATGAGAGAGAGAAACAGATCTTAGAGACATGAAAGATGGAGAGAGGGAGAGAAAGATTGAAAAATGAGTCACAAAGACAAGAGAATGAGATGATAATTTTACCTGAAGAAATCAGAGTGGAGAGTTTGAAGAAGAATTAGCCATTGATGTGCTAAGTGAGGAAAACTATTGTGCGTGAGGAAGACGAGAGAAAGAAATAAAAAATGTGTTTTTACAATTTTGTAAAAGCAAAAGATTTATGTTTTCAAAAATTAATAAATTATAATTAAAATTATAAAAAATAAAAAGTGAAGTTAGATTACCAAACATGTTTCTCTATTTTATTTTCACTTTTATAATTATTTAATGATAAAACTGATTTTAAAAGGGTTACCGAACAACCCCTATATATATTTAAACAAAGATCTGAATCACTTTAAAATAAAAAAATCTGAAATTTGTTGAGTGGACTCCACTTAGACTCATCAAACTAGTTTATAAGGTTGTCATGTCATTATAAAATAATTCAATCAAACTTTTATCCGTCATAAATAACCATAAATCAAGCAATCTTTCATACTTTAAGAGGAGTTGACTTTCTAATTGTTAGAGATAAATATATTGCCTCAATGGAAATAAGAAAGACTATTACAACTCTAGAAAAAAAAGATATAAATGATAAGATGATTGATTAAATATGTTAAAAATGTATTGTAAAAATACAAGTAAATATAGAAAGAATAAGATGAAGAGAATATTATAAACAACAACTATATGAAAAAAGTTTCAAGTAGACCAGAAGATGTAGAAGAAATTACAACTCTATAGCAAAAAGATACAACGAAACATAAAAAGGAAATAGAAGAATGATGACAAAAATAATATAAGAACATGAATAAAGAAGTAAAGCTCTCTCATTCACACAATCAAAGAGAAGAATATTGGGGATCACCAACTTGAACAAGGTTTACAACCTTTGTACAAAAGCTTATTCCCCCTTATCTCAAGCACTAAGAGAGCTCTCACAAATTGAAAGTAGTGCTTTGGAATAAACAAGCCTCTTTGGTGAATTTCTAGTCAAGTGCTCTAGTAGATATAAATGACGTGTCTTACAAGTGAGAAATAGACTCCAATTTATAGAGTTATGAGATACACTTTGAATTTCAAATTTCACCAACCCCATGTCTGTTACCAATGTTTATGGAATTTAAAATGGAGATTTGGGAGTTACGTGGGTGTTGCAAACATTCAAATTTGGAGAAAACCGGGAATAGGTTGTCAACACTCCAGGGAGCGGCCGGGGATAACAGTTGTCGCGGCCACAGTGCGTTTCAGCCTCCTAATTTTTCATACTTTTCCAAAACGTTGCAAATGCATTCCCACTTGATTTTGTAACTTTCATACAATTTATGAGAGTTAAACTCACATCTCCAACAATCATATCACTTATGGATTTGTGAAATTCAAACTCAAATGTGTAGCATACAATCTACACATTATTTGGGAGTTACAAATTTGTAATTGATTTTGTAACTCCAAATATGTTACACACTTGGATATACACACTATCCAAAATATAACTCTCATATATATTATGTTACAATGTGTGACAACATTTTGTCACATTATTTAATCTAAACATTATATTATATAAATAATATAGCATTCCCCCACTAGATTAAATAGTTCACCTTTTGTAACACTTATTTAATCAATCAAACATTATATTTAAAATATAACATTTCCCCCACTTGATTAAATAATTACTCTCTTATAGAAGCCATTGCATTGGTGCATAAAGTAAAGTGCTTTTCAACTTGAACTTTATTATACTGTAATTACCACAAAGTTTGTTGAAAACTTGGTTGCATTTTGCATTGAACCAACTTTTCTTAATAACAAATTGGTGATAACACACACATTTTTGCTATGTTCACTTGAGACACATATGTCTCGCTTTGCATTGTTAATGGCCATGTGCAGTTTCCATTCATGGGCGTTCTTGAGAATACTCACAATTCTCATGAGGGGCGGCACCACCTCTAGGTTCATATAGGTAGAACTCTTACAGTATTTTGCTACCCTAAAATACTTGTTTTCTCAAGACTGAGTTCTATTAAAATACCTCTCAGCTTTAACCCTCAATTTTGTAACTCACAAGTTCTCATATTTCATATGAAACTATTATTGAGTACTACTAATATTCACTTGATTGACTTGTTATTACCTATTGAACCTAACACTAGTTATGTAACTAGTATTAAGATAGGTTACCATCAAACGTGAATCTCTTTAGGGAGTTTACGACCCATCCCTCGAGATGAGGTAGCCACTAAATCTCTCGTTAGTGGCTTAGTGAAAGGATCCTCCAAGTTTTCACTTTTTCTCACATAGGATATTGAGATGACTCCTCTTTGAATCAATTCTCTTACATATCCATGTCTTAGACTAATGTGTCTAGACTTCCCATTATAGACTCTTTTGTATGCACGAGCCAATATTGCTTGGCTATCACAATGTATCGATATAGTGGATACATTCTTTTTTATTAGAGGTATCTCCATCAAGAGATCCATTAACCATTCAGCTGCTTTGTTGGTAGCAGCTAGAGCTATGAACTTCACTTCCATAGTAGAGTGAGATATACATGTTTATTTCTTGGAACCCCAAGAAATTGCACCCTCACCAAGTGTAAATACCTAACTAGTGGTAGACAAGTTGTCCCCAAGATTGGATATCCAACATGCATCCATAAACCCTTCTAAGATTGAAGGAAATTTTGAGTAGTGAAGGCTTAGTCCTTTGGTTTTCTTAAGATAACCTAGGACTCTCCCAATAGCCTTCCAATGATCCACACTTGGATTACTTCTAAACCTACTAAGCTTACTTATTTTAAATGTTACATTAGGTTTAGTACACTGGGTGACATACATGAGACTCCCTATAACACTTGCGTACTCCAATTGAGCCACCGCTCTGTTAGGATTAATGCCCTAAAAGCATGTGAAGACATTAATTGATTTAAATAAAAGTACAATTTTATTAAATATGAATGCTATAATTATTTTTTGAATTAATTATATAATAATTTCAAGAAATTTCCTTATTCATTCACCCGAATATGATCTTGTTGACCTGTGAAATTGTCCAACGGTTGTATGTACAATATACATACGACACCTTTTGAACGAAATAAATATAATTAAAGACAAAGTACGAATATCTTAAACAAACACTAGAAATTTTATAGTGGTTCAGCCCTGTTCTGGTGAACAGTAATAACCTAATCCACTTAGCTTTTAGTATTGAATCACTCAACAATTACACTGATGAATAAAGTATTCACTCGTTCTAATTTTCCCAGAATTTCTCCCCAAATGTTCTTCAGATCTCAAAAATTCTAGAAAAATCCTTTTCCTGAAATGAAGCCTCAGGTCCTTTATTAATAGTACTCATGGGCTATTACATGATCAATAATACTGGGATCGTGGTTTGGTACATGATTATCAGGTAGTGGAGATACATGTCCACCTCCCCATGATTATGAGATCATGGGTTTCTCGTTGTTTTTCTAGATCGTGGTAGATAAGCACGGTTGAAACCTCTGGGAAAATGTTAAGTCTTGGTTGGTCTATGAGACCTAGGTCCTAGGCCTGATGACCCTCTGGGTGCTGAACCTGTGTTCTTCTAGGTTCTAAACTTGTTTGATCTCAGTTTGAACGAGTGTGAGTATTTCTCAGTGAAGTGTACTTGGGAGTTTAGGCCGACCACCCAAGTGGTTCTTGAGCATGTCAGGCTGACCACCCCTGGGGTAGGGGCCAGGCCGACCACTCCTAGAGGCTCTTGGGCATAATGGGGCCAACCACCCCTGTGGTAGGGGTCAGGTCGACCACCCGTAGGGGCTCTTGGGCCTGCTCGAGCCAACCACCCCTAGGGATAGGAGTCAGGCCAAGCACCCCTAGGGCTAGGGCCAAGCCGACAACCCCTACGGGGTCTTGGCCTGGCCGACTTCCCTATAGGTCTTGGACCTATCTTTTTTGCTCGTCGGTCTTTTCTCAATACTTTGTCGTTTTTCCATGATTTTTGATGCCACGTGCCGCTTTCTCATTCGCCACATCATCCATGTATTTTTTAGGGATAATATTCCCCCCCCCCCCCCAAGTTTATTGTAATGTATTCAACATTACGGTAAACTTGATCCTGGACCGAGAAACATACCGTAGCAGTACTTTAACAACCAAGTCCCTCGGCACATTACGTAGTACTTTTTTAACTATCGATAATTTTCTCAGCACAAATTTTTCAAGGATAATTGGTAATTCCTAAAAATAAATAGGTTTTTCAAGGAAATTTGAAGTCCTAAAAATATAATATATATTTTCAAGGAGTTTTGACGTCCTAAAAATAAAATATATTTTCCAATGATATTAATTCATAAAAATACATTATATTTTTCAAGGAATTTTAATTCCTAAAAATATAAGATATTTTTCAAGGAATTTTAATTCCTAAAAATACCAGATATTTTTCAAGGAATTTGAAATTTTAACCATATCAGATATTTTTCAAGGAAATTTGAATTCCTAAAAATATATGCCTGAAAGGCTATAAGTAGGGCCTCACTTCTCACTTCCTTGCTTTGTGCGCCTCACCCATAGAGTCTCCAAGCCTGATTTCTCAAATTCTTCATCAATCTCAAATCTTTATTTGGGTAAGTACTTCTAATCCTTACATCATTTAATTTAAATGTGGTTAGATTTAGAAGAAATACTTTGAATCTTTGAGGAATCTGCCTGAATCTTCTTGTTTTGTTTTATTTTGATCCAAAATAATTGACTTGTTTGAATCAAGTCTACGATTTTCCTAGAATTTCCTTAGCCTGGACGATTTCCAGGGTTACAAACCCTAGCACATGCGATTTCAGGGAGGTAAAACCCTAGGCCGACCACCTCTTTGAGATCATTAGCCTGACGATTTCTAGGATTCCAATCCCTAGCATAGGAGATTTCTAGGGATGTCCATTCCCTCATGGGTCGACCACCCCTAGAGTTTCATCATGGGTCGAGTACCTCCAGGGCTTCCCGTCCCTTGCCTTATGCGATTTCCAGGGATGTCCATTCCCTCATGGGCCGACCACCCTTAGAGTTTCCATCATGGGTCGAGTACCTCTAGGGCTTCCCTTGCATTTTCCTTGCCTTATGCGATTTCCAGGCCTAGGGATATGAGTTTGGGCCGATTATCCTAAAGTTTCCTTAGGCTCCTAGCGATTACCAAGTTTACATACCACCATAGGCCGAGCAATGTGTACCTCATCGGCCGACCACCATATCCTTGGGCGACTTCCTAGGATCCAGGGTGGTCGACCCAAGCATAAGCTGACCACCTGGGACCCTAATTTTTTTTTTCTCTTCCTTTCCTGATCTCTTTGGGGTCTTCCTTGTACTGTACAATTTATTCGAGACTTGAACTTTAGTCCCCTGTCATTTTTCTAAGGTTTGCATCCCTGGGGTGGTCGACCTAAGGTGGTAGGCTGACCACCTATGCCCCATCTTTCATGCTTTGTAATCTTAGGGACTCATGGTGGTCGACCCAGGCATTGTCTCACTGGGGCGACCCCTTATGTAGACTTTTTCTTCTGATTTCTTCATTTTTGCTCCTTAGTTTATGGATATGCCCCCAACTATTAGCTTCATTATGCTCACATACTAACTTTACTCTTTCCTTTGTTACAGATGTCCAACTCCTCTTCATCAGACAAGTCAGTAAGCGAGCATACTCCCCAGGAGTTCTTGGAAATGGTGAAAAGGATTTTCCATCACTCTACTTTATATTTGTTCAGTGAGGAAGACTTCTTGAAAAGGTATAGCCCAATGGAGAGAGTAAAACAGACATCTCGCAAGCTTTTGAAGATAATCCTATTATTTCCTGACACACCACCCAAAGCTCTTCACCTGACTCTTCTCAAATCTCTTCTTAGCACAGTACGCCTCGCAGCTCTCAAGGCACATCTCAACAAAGTCATTATTCTAAGTGGAATATGTATGTTCAGCGAGACCCAATGCAACGCCCTTTACATCGGGATACCAGTCGGGTTCCCTATCACTCTTCTTCTTAGCGAACATACTGAGGGTTCTCATTGCCATGCTACTCATCCTCAGGAGTGTTCTATTCACAGGTTCTGGCCCGCGGTGGTTCACCCTCCTTCCAAGAGTAAGACATTCTTCCCAGCTGCGCAGCAGAAGAAGAGATGACAAAAGGAGTTCCATTCATTAGATTCTGAGGCCAGCTTGGCTAGTGAGATCATATGGAAACCAATTGAGAAGCCTCACCCTACTGATTATGAGGTTGTGTGGTTCAAGGGGGCTGCCTCTGACATAACTAAAGAAAAGGTAAAGAATTTAAGGAAGACCTTTGACCTCTCTGGTGTGTCTATTACTATCCCTGGTCCAGATGACAGAGCTGAGGATCCCCTTCTGGGTATGTGCGCTTGGACACATTCTGCCATCAAGTCTGGCACCCTACTTCCTCTTCATCCATACTTCCATAGCGTTGCTGAATATTTCGGTATTAGTCCTTCTCAACTGGCTCCTAATGCGATCTTGGTCTTATCTGCGTTGTACATTATCTATCACCACAGAAAATGGGCTGCTCCAGTGCCTCACGAGATCCACTACTGGTTTGACCTGAAGATGAACCCTTCTCAGCGCAACTTAGGGTATTTCCACTTCCACCATTATATGAGTGAGGGTACCAACACCTTCTTGGAAGAGATCTCTAGAAATAGCAAGGCATTTAGATATGCCGACAACTATTTCTTTACTAAGGACGCAAAGGCCAACTACTCCAAGTTTAAGCACGTTGGGCCTTTTCATAGACCGCTCCCGACCCAGGCTATGACAGTTAAGGCCAAGGCATTGATTTCCATGACCCCTGAGGAGAAGAATGTCAAGACCCTCATTACTTTAGAGTACCTTAGGAAGGTCAGGATGTTTCCTCCTACTATAGCCAATGTTCCAGATGATGATGGTCCCGAGTCCATGTCTGCCATAGACTCCCCGGGACCCATTCATGTCAAGGAGGTACCTTCTTTGCCTATGCTAGCTGGACAGGAGGGTGATGAAGTGGGTGCATCTGTCGCATACTCATCGCTTGCTTCAGACAACTTTGATGAGACTGCGTTCGAACCTAAATCTCATTCAGAAGGTTCGACACTTTATCACCTTTATTTTATGATTCATCTGTGCTTAATATCCTTATAACATTTGATCTTCTTTTGCAGGCTCAGACATGTTTGGTTTTGTTCATACCCAATAGAGGTCGACTCCCACCAAGGCCAGTCCTTCTATTCGAGTGGCAAAAAGGGCCAGGGTTGAGGCTGATTCGGTAATGGAGGTTCCTCTCGAGGTGTCTCCTCTAACTCCTTTGGCGTCTAGTCCGATTCTTTTGGCATATAGTCCTATCGCAGAGGTAGAGCCATCTCTGTCTACACTATTTCCTCCCATTTCCACTTATGTAGGTGCTTCTTATTCTGCGCTTGTTCCCTTATCTCAGCCACACCAGTCTGCTATACAGAACTTAGGTGCCCTCATGGACCGAGCATCTCATCTGGAGCAGACGACAATGACTTTTAATGGGATTAAGAATGAAGACTCAAGCACCATTCTAACGAAGTCACTCCTAGGCATTCAGAGTGTGAGTCCTTTACAGTTCTCTTCTTGTCTCGTTAGCTTGTGTGCTGATGTTTATCTAACACTTATATGTTTTTTGCAGGCACTAATGCTGGTCACTCATGTCCGTGATAGGTATGTGGAGTATACTTCTACACTCTCTAATCTTCGTTCTGAGCTTGAAGCTGTCCGCCAAGAGGTGTTGGACCTTAGGCGCATTCTCGGCTCTAGGGATGCTGACATTTCTTTGAAGGATGAAGAGATTAACACCATCCATAGTACCGTGGAGCTTAAACAGTAGGAAGTGACCGAGTTGACTCTCAGGATAACCCAGATGGAGGGGAAACTTGCCGATCAGCTCCAACAGTCTGAAGCTGAGAAAGGAAAGTTGATTGCTGACATGGACCAATTGTGGAAGGATGATCTTGTCGAGAAAGAGCAAGAGGTCAAAGCTGCCCGGAACAAGCCTCGAGAGGAGTATTCAGAGATAGCTTTCTCTTACTTTTACTTGATCTAGAAGTCAAACAAAGATCTTAACTTGGATTTCCTTATCGAGAAGACGCGAGCGAAGGAGCTTAGAAAGTGTCTGGCTCGTGAGGCTGTCGAGGCTTAGGGTGGTCTTTCAGATGATACTCATCGCCCTAGTTAGTGTTCTCTTGATCTTTTATTCTGTCTTTCCTCTCATGCCATTGGTGGGGCTCCTTGTACTTGACAATTTTTACATATGACATTTTATGCCTTTATGCTTTTTTGTTATGAGTATTCAGTGTATTGATTGAAAATTTTAATTTCTAATCCTTAATAAGTATATCAACTCACAACCCTCATTTGTTCAGGTATCAGTATACTCTGAACACATGTATTTCACGTGCCATACTAACCTTACTCTTTCATGTTTTTCATGCTAACAACCCTGGTAATGTGAGTAGTATGATACTTCACCAAGTACCATGAACAAAATAGGTCAGGTCGACCACCCCATGGGTGATAGGTCAACCACCAATGCCTTTTTTGTTTTTGTTTTTTGCACTTTCGGAACATATGTTGAACAAATGTCCTAGAAAAACTTGAGCTTGCTTAGTACTTAAGGTCACACCTCATTTCTTGTGTATACCCCAATCGGTATGTACTATATGCCCCCAAGTGATCATGGGTTTAAAAGCCCTGGTCACTTGCTACTTGACCATGCCTTGCTTCGAGCGTTAGACACATAGTACTATATTTTTCACCCAATGATGCAAGCAGCAAATGTGTGTCCCTCATTGGTAGTTGGGTGATGGTTTCATACTCAGTAGTAATGATACATATACACAAATGCATATTGTGTAGCAAGTATCGATCAAGATTTACGTAATCTCTCATTTACTTGTTATAATGATTGTAGACAGAAGTGTCTAAGTTGGACCAACCAGATCTAGATGGGCTAATCGAGCCTATGATGAGTCTTAGAGCAAATTATCGACCAGTCCCTCAAGGACCAGATTCAATTATGATCTGATGATGGTGATTGGTCTTCGGACCAGTCTCTTTTTTTGATCGTATGGGTTGATAGGTTCCTCAAGAACCAGGATCGAACGTGATCAAATAATGGCGACTGGTCCTCGGACCAGTCTCTTTTGTAGAAGGTTCCTCAAGAACCAGGATCAAACGTGATCAATAAATTTAGCGACAAGGTCCTAGGACCTGTCTCTTGTTTGGATCGTATGGGTTGATAGGCTCCTCAAGAACCAAGATCGAACATGATCCATAATTTGGCGACAAGGACCTTGGACCTGTCTCTCATTTGGATTGTATGGGTCGATAGGCTCCTCAAGAACCAAGATCGAACAGAATCCATAATTTGGTGACAAGGTCCTATGACCTGTCTCTCGTTTGGATTGTATGGGTCGATAGGTTCCTCAAAAACAAAGATCGACCATGATCCATGATTTGGCGACAAGGTCCTAGGACCTATCTCTCATTTGGATCATATGGGTCGATAGGCTCCTCAAGAACCAAAATCAAACATGATCCATATTTTGGTGACAAGGTCCTAGGACCTATCTCTCATTTGGATCATATGGGTCAATAGGCTCCTCAAGAACCAAGTCGAACATGATCAATATTTTGGTGACAAGGTCCTAGGACCTGTCTCTCGTTTGGATCGCATGGGTCAATAAGCTCCTCAAGAACCAAAATCAAACATGATCCATATTTTGGGGACAAGGTCCTAGGACATGTCTCTCATTTGGATCGTATGGGTCGATAGGCTCCTCAAGAACCAAGATCGAACATGATCCATATTTTGGCGACAAGGTCCTAGGACATGTCTCTCGTTTGGATCGCATGGATCGATAGGCTCCTCAAGAACCAAGATCGAACATGATCCATAATTTGGTGTCAAGGTCCTTGGACTAGTCTCTTGTTTGGATCTTATGGGTCGATAGGTCCCTCAAGGACTAGAATCGAACATGATCTGATGGGGTAGATAGGTCTATAGGACAAGTCCCTTGTTGAAAGAAATTTAAAGAATTAAGTGAAACTTAATAAATTAAATTCATTCATTCATTGAAGCACAATGGATGTTATATTGATTATTAGAAAATAATATATTTGCCTTCTACTTGGCTATGCTTCTTTCTGCCAAGGATTCAATGGGAATGATATTCAAGGTGTCCGCATCTTTGGCACTGGCAAGCTTGGCTAAGGAATCAGTATTGGCTTTCTGCTCCCTCAAGACTTGTGTAATCGAGTACCTCTTGAACTGTGTCAACAAGTCCTTCACCTTGTTCAGGTACTGCACCGTCCTAACTCCCTTGGTTTGATACTCCCCCAACACCTGATACACCACTAGCTAGGAATCGTTGAATATCTCCAGGGACTGTGCATGCACATCTTGAGACAAGTGTAATCCTACTAATAATGACTCGTACGTAGCCTCATTGTTTGAAGTGTTGAATCCAAATCTGAGAGCGCAATGGATTCGGTGATTCTCCAGAGTGATCAGTATGATTCCGGCACCTAAGTTGTGTTCATTGGATGTTCCATCAACATATAGCCTCCATAAAGGAGTACCTCCTTTCTTCTCGGTTTCTCCATTTTGTAACGACTCGGATTTTCAAGACTCGATAATGCAGAAATATAGACATTTTCATTTAACAAAAGGCCTAAAAAACCCATATAAAAAAACTTTTTAAAACGTCGTATAGCCATACATAACATTTATTTACAAACATATTTTATAAAGAGTAGAGTGAGTCTAGTTTAGGAAAATTACACAACATTTCCAAAAATAAAACAGCTTCCCAAAAGGTTGGTCCACATGTACATTTGGAAGGTAGACTCCATCACTCATTGCTCTGCCTTTCCCTTGCTCTTACCTTTAACATGAAACAACTAGGTAAGCAAAAATGCTTAGCAAAATTCAACCTTAAAACAAAGCATGCAGAGAATTAGGGTTCCGGATCCATCCGGACCCTACACAATCAATTTCAAGAACGCAAAAGCATCCTGGAAAACTTATGGTCATGCCTGATAACCAATGATAAATTATTTCCAATAAACAGATAAAACCTTGCACGCAGAAAATCCCAAAACAAGAACATATATTATATCACAACTATAACATAGCACTTGATCGGGTTCTAACCGTTCACTGATTAAGTAAGCATGAGGGCCCCTAGGTCCAATTTATTTTGGCACCCCTGGGTTTAACCAGCTAATCCTCACCTCTTGCCCACTCGTCGCGGTAATGAGCTGGACAAAATAAAATCAAGCAGTGTGATGGGGATCAGCCGTCTAGGATATGACAGATATCTACCGTTCATATTTTCTAACTCAACACCCACTAGACTAACGTCTATAAGTAACTTTCTAGGACTGTGTATATATGTGCATGTGTCCCTATACTAACATACAATACAATAGTCATTTCATGTTGCAGCCACACAATATAAGTTGACTTACTTGGAGTCCTTTGCACTCAGCAGGTTTTCACCCTCCAACGTTCAGTCCAGTTACGCTTAGCCAATACTGTAGTTATCCATACAGTATACTCGGATTAATTATGGCACATAATTCATTAATATTATTTTGGGCAGTTTGGTCATTTTCAAAATCATTTGTAAGGATTTATGATCCTTTTTTGGTTTTAAACCCATTAAGGAAATTCATACAAAAATATTTGAGACTACACTCTAAGTCTCGGGAAGACCTATCCTAAGGTCTCGATACCTAGGCACGGGTATCACAATAGTATTTCTCCACAATCCGCTAAAAATCTTATTCTCTAAAGGTATCGCTATTAACCCGCACTTTCAACAAGTCGGTTAAAATATGTAAGATTTTAGCCGGTATTATATCCAGATTATACTAATAAATTCCTTAATTATTTTTAAAGAAAATAAACCCTTAATTTCCCTTTCATTTTTCTTAAGGTTTTAATCTCTAAAAACTGTTTTAAGAAAATTGCCTAATTTGTCTTAATTAGAAAAAACCGTTAAAAATTTCCCTTCTTGAATAGTTAATATTTCCAAAATCAATTAATCAATTTTACTTACTAGAAAAATAATTCACTTAATTATTTTATCAAAATATAGGATTTTAAACCCTCTTTTAATTTATTAACTATTAATAAATTAAATCTCTTATTTTTAAAAAGAATAAAAATTCTTTAATAAAAATAATTCACACTAAACTCAAAGTGGTAATTTTAGTGAAAATATGTTTTCAAGACTTATCAAGTTTATATCTTGAAATAAGCAAAATTTTACTTTTTAACTACATACTTCGTTAGTTCATAACTTGAAATTTACTTACCCAATTATTACCAAAATTTCCCAATTCTATTTTTGGTATGCCATTTAGGTCTTTGAAAAATCTTAGGTCAAAGTGCGCATTTTTTATTGGTGAAATCATTTTCCAACAATGAGGTAAAAATAACATTATTTTCAAGTCCTTATTTTCCCAAACTTTGACAGTAAATAACTTTCAAACCATTTAATATTTTCTTACCAAATTTTACAGTGGATTACTAGGTTATGCCAACAATATTTCCACAAAATTTTATAAAAATCTGGGTTCATTTGCCCTATATAGTGGCTGTCCAAACTTGGTTCCGAAAATAAGAATACGAAAAAACAGATTTTTACCTAAACTTTGAAATAGCATAACTTACTCATTTCTAAACATTTTTGAGTGTTTCAAAAGCTCAATATTATGTACTCAATCTCAACAACATCACAGTATAATTAAATTTTACAAAATCAATACACAGTCGATGCTAGACCCCTTGGAAGTCACAGCTGAAAACATGAATTTTGTTTTAAGGTTTCCTACAAAACCCTTGGGGGTTTTGGTTCCTATTTTCAAAAATCAATACACAAGCATCATAAAAATTTAAAACAACTATCATAACATTATTACATCACCAATAAGAAACTTTAAGCATTAACTATACAAAATAATGCTTAAAACTAAAAATCATACAATGACAACCGTAAAAGTAAACTTTTTACCTCTTTGGTGTTCTTGCTTAAGGTGTGGATCTTCCTACTAGTTTTGGCTCCTTCAAAACCTTTTAAAAACCCTAACCAACTTCCCCCAATAACATAGATAATTATCCATTTGAAACTCTATGATTAAAACTTTACAAAAGTCTAGATTAATGAAACTTTACCTTAGGGAAAACCCTTCCTAGACCAAGACTTGGTTTCCATGTCTTCTTGGTGTTCTTGGGGTTGAAAATGGAGAGAAAACTTGAGAGAGTCTTCAAAAATAAGTTGAGAGTGAATGGGAGAGAGGTGTGGTCGGTTTTGGGGTTAGAATGGCTCACAAAACTCTTCAAAATATCACAAAACACTTAAGTGCTTTTCTACCCACTTGCCCACTTGACTTCTTAATTAAATGGGATTTAAACTTAATTAAATTGGGTTCACACAACTCTACAAAATCACATGGCTGGCCACACTTTTCATTTTATCTTTTTTTTATATATTTTTTTATTTATTTTTCTTTTATAAAGGTTAATAAATATTTCATAAGAAGAAAAGTCCAAATTGACTTTTGATACATTTTTCACTCTTATTAAGTTTTAATCACAAAACTTACCATTAAATAATTAAATTAAATGTCTCTCACATTTAATTTAATTAATTACACAATAAAATTTAACCTAATGTCCATTCATAGAATAAAATTTCTCATTTCGATAAAATTAGGCATTTAACACAAAATGCCCAGCAATTTCCATTTTTCCTTAGGTTTATTATTTTTGACCAATCTTTAACTTTTATTTATGCCCAAAATATATTTTCCATAGCTTTTCATTTTATTTTCCGAGATTTTTACCCGATCTGGGTTTTTGTGTCTGTCCAGGACCGAATGTCTTATCTTGACTTTTAAATCACAAAATTCATAATTTGGCTAGCAATAACTCATGGAATAATTTCCAAACAAATATAATATTATTTAAAATGATATTCTTAACTCGGGGACAAAAATCCCGACGCGAGCCGTTTAAAGGTACCTGAAAACGCAGGACGTTACAATACCTACAATTTATAAAGGTTGCGTCCTCGAAACTTAAAATAAATGAGAATACATCTCCCTCATTTTGTATTCTGTTTCCCAGGTTGCCTTTTCAATGCCATGGTTACACCATTGCACCTTTACCAACGACACCATCTTGTTCCTCAACACTTTTTCCTTTCGGTCTAGTATCATAACCGGTTTTCCTCATAGACGAGTTGAGGATCCACGCTCAACTGCTCATAGTTGATTACATGTGAGGGATCGTACATGTATTTTCTCAACAAGGATACATGGAACACGTCATGCACCTTAGACAGTTCGGGCGGAAGAGCTAAATGATAAGCTACTTCCTCGATCCTCTCTATGATTTTGAAAGGCCCAACGAACCTTGGGCTAAGCTTTCCTTTCTTCCTGAACCGCATAGCCCCTCGTAGCAGAGCTACCTTCAGCAGCATATTATCTTCAACCTCAAACACCAAGGGTCTCTTGCGTCGGTCGTCATATTTGCGTTGTCGATCAACCGAAGTTTGCAAGTGTTGCCTTATCTGTCGGATGTCCTCGGTAATCTGATCAACCTCATCCAATCCGAGAAACTTTCTTTCACCGGTCTAGTGCCAATGAATCAAAGATCGGCATTTCCTTCCGTACAAAGCCTCATACGAAGCCATCTTGATGGAATCATGATGGATATTATTGTAAGCGAACTCTATCAGTGGAAGCTTCTTATTCCAAGACCCTTGAAAATCAAGCACGCATGCTCTTAGCATATCTTCCAAAGTGTGAATTGTTCGTTCGCTTTGACCGTCTGTTTGCGGGTGGAAAAAAGTGTTGAACTTCAGTTTAGTACCTAACCTCGTTTGAATTCTATTCCAGAATGTCGAGGTAAAACATCCGTTGCGATCTGATACGATGGAGTTGGGTACACCATGCAGTCTCATTATTTCTACAATGTAAATATCTGCTAACTTATGTGCCCCATAAGTTACCTTGATCAGCAAGAAATGAGCAGACTTAGTCAGCCTATCTACAATAACCCAAATGGCATCGTGCCCCTTGGGAGTGGTTGGTAGACCTGTAACAAAGTCCATAGTGACCATCTCCCACTTCCATTCTGGAATTTCTAAGGGTTGTAACAATCTGACTGGCCGTTGATGCTCGGCCTTTGTCTTCTGACAAGTCAAGTAGTGTGCCACATATTCTTCCGTCTCCTTTTTCATCTCAGGCCACCAAAAGTACTTCTTCAAGTCTTGGTACATTTTCGTGATACTTGGATGCATGGCATAAAGAGCATTATGTCCCATGAAAAAGATCTGCTTCTTGATCTCATCATCGTCCGGAACACATATTTTGCCCTTAAACCCCAATACTCCATCTTCGGAGATATGGAATCCTGGTCGCCCCTCGTTCCTCACTTCGTACATCAGTCCTTGAACCCAAGGATCGACTAACTGCCTGCCTTTTATAGCTTCCATAATAGTAGGCTCGATAGAGAGGTTAGCCAAATGACCAACTAATATCTCTAAATCCAAGGCAGCAAAGTCTCTTTCAATGTCATCATGTAAGCACTTGGTTGTCGACTTAATGCATCTGCCACCTTGTTTGCTTTTCCCGGGTGGTACAGAATGTCGCAGTCATAGTTGTTAAACAGTTACAACCATCGACGCTGTCTCATATTCAATTCCTTCAAAGTGAAGAAATACTTCAGGCTTTTGTGATCAGTTTAGATGTCGTAGTGTATCTCGTACAGGTAGTGCCTCCATATTTTTAGTGCAAAAACCACTGCTGCAAGCTCCAGGTCATGAATGAGATAGTTTTTATCGTAATTCTTTAGCTGTCGAGAAGCATAAGAAATTACTTTTCTGTGCTGCATCGGCACTACTCCCAACCCTCGGCCTGAGGCGTCGCTATAAATAGTATATCCCTCTGTGCCATTAGGGATTGTCAGCACTGGGGCAGTCGTCAATCTTGTTTTCAGCTCCTAAAAAATCTTCTCACACTTGTCAGTCCATTCATATTTGATGTTTTTGCGGGAGAGGGCAGTCATTGGTGCGGCTATTTTGGAAAATCCTTCCAAAAATCGCCGGTAATATCCTGCTAACCCAAGAAAACTTCTAACCTCATGAGCATTTTTCGGAGGCTTCCACTGCTTAACATCTTCTATTTTGGCGGGATCTACTGAAATTTCATCTCTCGACACTATGTGCCCCAGAAAACATACTTTCTCTAGCCAGAATTCGCACTTCAAAAACTTAGCGTAAAGATTTTCGTCTTGCCGACTCTGGAGGACCAGTTCCAGATGCGTTGCATGCTCTTCCTGGCTTTTTGAGTATATTAGAATATTGTCAATGAACACAATGAAAAACTTATCCAAATACTCACGAAATATGTAATTCATGAGATCCATGAATGTTGCAGGCACATTAGTTAGTCCAGAGGACATCACTAAGAACTCATAGTGACTGTAGCGCGTTCTGAAGGCCGTCTTTGGTATATCCGTCTCCTTAACCTTGAGATGATGATAGGCTGATCGCAGGTCTATTTTGGAAAATACTGACGCTCCTTGTAGTTGATCGAAAAGATCGTCGATCCTCGGTAAGGGCTCGGTTCTTGATCGTCACTTTGTTCAACTCCCGATAGTCAATACACATTCTCATCGTGCTGTCTTTCTTCTTAACGAATAAGATCAGGGCTCCCCACAACTTCTTGTCCATTAACTCTTGCAGTTGTGAGTGCAACTCCTTGAGTTCAGCTGGTGCCATTCTGTAAGGAGTCTTTGAGATCGGCGCAGTTCCCGCAATCAACTCTATCTCAAACACAATCTCTCGGTCTGGTGGAATCCCTAGGAGATCTTCAGGAAATACGTCAGGAAACTTGCACACAACCGGTACATCCGATGGTTGTTGACTCGTCTCTTTATCCTTATCCACTATGTTTGCCAAAAAACCGATGCATCCATCACTTAACATTTTTCTCGCCTTCATCGCAGAAATCATGGGGCACTTCTTTTCTCTTGATGTACCCTTGAACTCGAATAGTTCTTCTCTTGCTGGGGTGAAGACCACTTTTCTGCGCTTACAAATTATAACGGCTCCATATTTTGTTAACCAATCCATCCCAAATATAACATCATATTCATGTAGGTCCAAGACTAACAGATCCACCGTCAGCCCACGACCTTCAACCCAAATTGGTACGGCTCTAACCCATGTCCGCACCAACATATCCTCTCCCAAAGGCAAGGATACCCCACAAATAACAGGCATAGGCTCAAGATTTCTATTTAATTTTTCCACAAAGGATGCAGGCACAAAAGAATGCGATGCACCAGTATCCATTAATACATATGTCGAGGTTTGGGTGATAGAAATCTGACTTGGCACCATATTAGATGGTCCAGGTCCGTTGTCGCTTTGTGTAAGCGCATAAACTCGAGGCGGAGCTCCAATTTGTTTCTGATGGTCATTTCCATTGCCCTTGGCTGGCATTCGGCAATCCTTAGCAAAGTGCCCTGGCTTTCCACAGTTAAAACATACCCCACACTCACCTCGATGGCGTCGGTTACACTTGTTGCACAGTGGCCATTGTTTAAACTCACGTCTTGGCTATTTGTTGGGACTAGCCATTGCCTGATTGGGAGGTCCCCCTTTTCTTTTGTTATATCCCCCAAAAATTGGTCTTGTGCCTCTTGGATTGTTTGTTCGCCCTGAGTTCTGGTCGAACCTCGGGTTGAACCTTCCCTTTGGGCCATTCTGATTGGCTTGAAATTGTCTGGGCTTGTTGGGAGTGTACCTCCTGTCTTCATTCTTCTATGGTTCTAGCTTGTCTGACACAGCCCAAGACTCTTGGGAAGAGTCCGTTCCACAGCTTCGGCATACGTCTCCGGGCCAGTTCTACCAGTGTCTACACACCTAGCAATGTCTCTACGTAGGCCCTTCATAAAACTCCAGGTCTTATTCTCTTCAGTGCTCACCTGGTTCTTCGCAAACCTAGATAGTTGGTCAAATTTTTGAACGTAGTCCTGCACACTTTACGTTCCCTGCTTCAGATTTGTGAATACATTCACTTTGTGCTCAATCACTGCCTTACTAAAGTACTTGCCATTGAACAAGGTCAAGAACTCTATCCATTCCATCTCAGCAATATTATGCCATTTCTTGGTTGTGTCCCACCAGATGCGGGCATCTTTTCTCAGCATATAGGTCACACAAACTACCTTCTCTCTCTCGATAGTTCCAATGAAGTCGAAGATCCTTTCTAAACTACTAATCCATTCCTCTGCCATTGAAGGGCCACTGCTCCCCTCAAATGTAGGTGGATTCTAGTTGCCAAACCTTTCTGATATAGGTTTTGCTCGGGCAGCTCTTGGTGCTTCTACTGGCAGTACAGGTTGCTCTATGATACTGCGAGCCAATGTTCTATTCTTCATTGTTTTCAGGTGGTACTTCGTTGTTCTGAGCATTAATCGGTGGCATGGGGAGTCATCCCAAGAGGGTGTTAAACCTTTCTGCTTGGAGGGCATCAACATCCTCCTGTCTCTTTTGCCCTGTTTCTCTTTGGGCTCCCTGCGTCTCCACTAGCCTTTGCAGATTATTCATCTGCTCGGCTATCTCGCGAACTCTAGCAGCTTGGTTTGGAGCTCTAGCGGCAGGCGTGTTCTGAGCTCTATCAGCAGGTGCGGCCTGGCCTCAGCCAGCAACACCCCTTCCTCTTTGAGCTCTTGTCCTTGCCATTTGTTTGATTTCAATCAAAAGCTCCTAAGCGCATAAGGACAAGAAGTTAATATTGACACAGATAGTTAATCAACCTAATTAAGCACGCCAAACATATCAAGCACAACAACCAATCAACACTATTTAACAAAAGTTACCAACTTCATTTCATAACATATACCATATATAACAACGCTTCAAGTTTGAGTCAGTCAGCCTATGGGATTTACAAAATTAGCCCTAAAAAAATGGACTTATACCCCTACTAAACCAGTTACTAATTTCCTTAATCATATACAAGGTAGGTACATATTTCAAAAGTAGGTGGGTTTCTAACACCTATGTAGCTCCTAACACCTAGTCAGTGTCGCTGTCAGCGGCCATATCAGAACCTTCCTCAGGATCCTCCTCGAAATCTTCCTCGGGATCTTCCTCAGGATCCTCCTCGGGATCTTCCTCAGGATCCTCCTCGGGATCTTCCTCTGTCTAGTCCATTGGCTCTTTATAAGAAATTTTTCCTGCCACTAAGTTCGTCGTCAGCCACTTCCTCCACTGGCAGGTTCTCAGCTACAACTACACCAAAATCCTACAACCTAGTAGGTATGCTAGGTCTTTACAAAAAGTATCAACAAGACCCTCACAGCATAACATAATCTAAGTTGTCCATCAACATATCCAGCTCTATGTCGGTATCCTCATCCGACTGCTCGGAATCTTCCTTTGGCTCTACCGAAGACTTTCGTCATGTACTACGTACATTTCGAAATAACACACCAATGTCATCGTTCGTACTCGAAGTGGCAAGGAATTCTCATCGTTAAAGAGTCTTTAGAAAATTGATTCCATGCGAAGGGATCATGGGTAGTTTTCCTATCACAGGGTCACCTATCTCAGGTATATCGACCATAACCTACAATTTATAGAATTGAGGTGAATAAAAAAGAAAACAACACACTAAAGGAAGAGACAGTACTTACAACGAGTACCGGTCTATCTTTGCGAAATGTACATGTGGGTTGTCTTCAAAACCAGCTCAACTCGAGCTCTGATACCAACTGTAATGACTCGAATTTTCAAGACTCGATAATGCGGAAATATAAAAGTTTTAATTTAACAAAAGGCCTCAAAAACCTGTATAAAAAAAACATTTTAAAAAGTCGTATGGCCATACTTAACATTTATTTACAAACATATTTTATAAAGAGTAGAGTGAGCCTAGTTTAGGAAAATTACACAACATTTCCAAAAATAAAACGGCTTCCCAAAAGGTCGGTCCACATGTACATTTGCAAGGTAAACTCCAGCGCTCACTGCTCTGCCTTGCCCTTGCTCTTACCTACAACATGAAACAACTAGGTAAGCGACAACGCTTAGTAAGTTCAACCTTAAAACAAAGCATGCAGAGAATTAGGGTTCCGGATCCATTCGGACCCTACACAATCAATTTCAAGAACGCAAAAGTATCCTGGAAAACTTATGGTCATGCCTGATAACTAATGATAAATTATTTCCTATAAATAGATAAGACTCTGCACGCAGAAAATCCCAGAACAAGCAGATATATTATATCACAACTATATCTTATCAACAAATATATCCCTACACTCAGAAAATCCCAGAGCAAGCAGATATATTATATCACAACTATATCTTATCAACAAATATATCCATGCAGTCAGAAAATCCCAGAGCAAGCAGATATATCATATCACAATATAATTCGAGACCAACGCTCGACAATTTCCAACAATTCAGGCGTAACACACCCTCCAACATAATTGCTAATCTGTAAGAGAGAACCGAGTCTCAACACTAAGATCTAGCCAATAAATATCTCCATCAAGGGCAACTCTCGCATTACCTAGGGCATCACTACTTATCCAAGAGTGAAATCGAATTTACACGGTTTTACAGAGATTTATATACTAATCAGTGGTGCTAGTGAGCAGTTGCCCCTAGGGTGTTTAGCCTCACTCAATCTGGCAATCCCTAGTATCTCTAGGCACTCTCACTGAATGGCCAATATTCACGGCTACTATCCGGGAATAACTTATTAGAGCACTTGCTCAGGTTCTAACCGTTCACTGATTAAGTAAGCATGAGGGCCCCTAGGTCCCATTTATTTTGGCTCCCCTAAGTTTAACCAGCTAATCCTCACCACTTGGCCACTCGTCGCAGTAATGAACCGGGCATAATAAAATCAAGCAGTGTGACGGGGATCAGCCGTCTAGGATATGACAGATATCTACCGTTCATATTTTCTAACTCAGCACCCACTAGACTAACGTCTCTAATCAACTTTCTATGACCGTGTATATATGTGCATGTGTCCCTATACTAACATACAATACAATAGTCATTTCATGTTGCAGCCACACAATATAAGTTGACTTACTTGGAGTCCTTAGCACTCAGCAGATTTTCACCCTCCAATGTTCAGTCCAGTAACACTTAGCCAATACTGTAGTTATCCATACAATATACTCGGATTAATTATGGCACATAATTCATTAATATTATTTTGGGCAGTTTGGTCATTTTCAAAATCATTTGTAAGGATTTAAGATCTTTATTTGGTTTTAAACTCATTAAGGAAATTCATACAAAAATATTTGAGACTACACTCTAAGTCTCGGGGAGACCTATCCTAAGGTCTCGATACCTATGCTCGGGTATCACAATAGTATTTTCCCATAATCTGCTAAAAATCTTTTTCTTTCAAGGTATCGCTATTAACCCGCACTTTCAACAAGTCGGTTAAAATATGTAAGATTTTAGCCGATATTATATTCAGAAAATACTAATAAATTCCTTAATTATTTTTAAAGAAAATAAACTCTTAATTTCCCTTTTATTTTTCTTAAGGTTTTAATCTCTAAAAACCGTTTTAAGAAAATTGCCTAATTTGTCTTAATTAGAAAAAACCGTTAAAAATTTCCCTTCTTGAATAGTTAATATTTCCAAAATCAATTAATCAATTTTACTTACTAGAAAAATAATTCACTTAATTATTTTATCAAAATATAGGATTTTAAACCCTCTTTTAATTTATTAACTATTAATAAATTAAATCTCTTATTTTTAAAAAGAATAAAAATTCTTTAATAAAAATAATTCACACTAAACTCAATGTGGTAATTTTAGTGAAAATATGTTTTCAAGACTTATCAAGTTTATATATTGAAATAAGCAAAATTTTACTTTTTACCTTATGTTCCAAAATCTCATTTTTACACTAAATGTGAAAAGCCTATTTTTCACATTTTTAACTACATACTTCGTTAGTTCATAACTTGAAATTTACTTACCCAATTATTACCAAAATTTCCCAATTCTATTTTTGGTATGCCATTTAGGTCTTTGAAAAATCTTAGGTCAAAGTGAGCATTTGTTATTGGTGAAATCATTTTCCAACAATGAGGTAAAAATGACCTTATTTTCAAGTCCTTATTTTCCCAAACTTTGACAGTAAATAACTTTCAAACCATTTAATATTTTCTTACCAAATTTTACAGTGGATTACTAGGTTATGCTAAAAATATTTGCACAAAATTTTAGAAAAAACTGGGTTCATTTGCCCTATATAGTGGCTGTCCAAACTTGGTTCCTAAAATAAGAATACGAAAAAACAGTTTTTTACCTAAACTTTGAAATAGCATAACTTACTCATTTCTAAACATTTTTTAGTGTTTCAAAAGCTAAATCTTATGTAATCAATCTCAAAAACATCACAGTAAAATTAAATTTTACAAAATCAATATACAGTGGATGCTAGACCCCTTGGAAGTCACAGCACAAAACATGTATTTTGTTTTAAGGTTTCCTACAAAACCCTTATGGGTTTTGGTTTCTATTTTCAAAAATCTATACACAACCATAATAAAAATTTAAAACAACTACCATAACTTTATTACATCACCAATAAGAAACTTTAAGCATTAACTATACAAAATAATGCTTAAAACTAAAAATCATACAATAACAACCATAAAAGTAAACTTTTTACCTCTTTGGTGTTCTTGCTTAAGGTATGGATCTTCCTACTAGCTTTGGCTACTTCAAAACCTTTTAAAACCCTAACCAACTTCCCCCAACAACATAGATAATTATCTATTTGAAACTCTATGATTAAAACTGTACAAAATTCTAGATTAATGAAACTTTACCTTAGGGAAAACCCTTCCTAGACCAAGACTTAGCTTCCAAGTCTTCTTGGTGTTCTTGGGGTTGGAAATGGAGAGAAAACTGGAGAGAGTCTTCAAAAATCAGATGAGAGTAAATGGGAGAGAGGTGTGGTCGGTTTTGGGGTTAGAATGGCTCACAATACTCTTCAAAATATCAAAAAAACACTTAAGTGCTTTTCTACCACTTGCCTACTGTTCTTCTTAATTAAATGGGATTTAAACTTAATTAAATTGGGTTCACACAACTCTACAAAATCACATGGCCGGCCACCCTTTTCATTTTATCTTTGTTTTATATATTTTTTATTTATTTTTCTTTTATAAAGGTTAATAAATATTTCATAAGAAGAAAAGTCCAAATTGACTTTTGATACATTTTTCACTCTTACTAATTTTAATCGCAAAACTTAACATTAAATAATTAAATTAAATGTCTCTCATATTTAATTTAATTAATCACACAATAAAATTTAACCTAAGGTCCATTCATGGAATAAAATTCCACATTTCGGTAAAATTAGGCATTTAACACAAAATGCCCTGAAATTTCTATTTTTCCTTAGGTTTATTATTTTTGACCAAACTTTAATTTTTATGAATGTATTGTATGCCCAAAATATATTTTCCATAGCTTTTCATTCTATTTTCCGAGATTTTTAACCGATCAGGGTTTTTGTGTCAGTCCAGGACCGAAGGTCTTATCTTGACTTTTAAATCACAAAATTCATAATTTGGCTAGAAATAACTCATGGAATAATTTCCAAACAAATATAATATTATTTAAAATAATATTCTTAACTCAGGGACAAAAATCCCAACCCGAGTCGTTTAAAGGTACCCGAAAATGCAGGACGTTACACATTCTCCGACCTATAGGAAGGGTCTTCAAGGTTGGTGCCTTCCACTATGAAGTTTGCTAATGCTTTTCCTTTTATCGCCATCCTCAAATGATAAGTGATATCAAACTATCCTAGTTCCACGACCCACTTGACTAATCGTCCCGAGGCCTCTGGATTCTGAAGAACTTGTCTCAGCGGTTGATTGGTCATGACTTGGATCGAGTGAACTTGGAAATGTGGTCGCAGCTTTCGAGAGGCGATTATTAAACAGTAGGCTAGCTTTTCAAGAGGGGGATACCTAGACTTTGCACCTACTAGCCTTATACTGATATAGTACACATGGTGTTGTACTTTGTTCTCTTCTTTTACCAAAGCAGCGATGATTGCATGCTCGGTGATTGCCAAATAGATGAATAGTACTTCACCATATATTGACTTCGCTAGGATGGGAAGTTGAGCGAGATGCTCCTTCAAGGCTTGGAAAGCTTCTTCACTTTCCTCGATCCATTGGATCTTCTTGCTGCCCCTCAGTAAGTTAAAGAAAGGGACACACTTGTTCGTCGACATCGATATGAACCTACTTAGTGCGGCTACTCTCCCCATTAAGCTTTGCACTTCTTTGATTGTGGTAGGTGACTTCATGTTGATCAATTCTTTGATCTTCTCGAGGTTAGCCTCGATTCCACGTGAATTGACTATGTATTCGAGAAACTTACCAAAACCAACTCCAAACGAGCACTTGAGAGGGTTTAACTTCATGCTATACTTTCTAAGTATTGCAAAGCATTCCTCCAAGTCTCGAACATTCCCTCCAGCTTCTTTGGACTTGACCAATATGTCATCGACATATACCTCCATATTTTTTCCAATCAAGTCTCGGAACATGCTATTCACTAAACGATGGTAGGTGGCTCCTGTGTTCTTCAAGTCGAATGGCATCACCTTATAACAATACAATCCCTTGTCTATCTAGAAGCTTATATGTTCCTCATCGGGAGGGTGCATACTTATTTGATTATACCCAGAATATGTGTCTATGAATGAGAGTATTTCATGTCCTGCTGTTGCATCGACCAATTGGTCTATTCTGGTAGTGGGAAGCAGTCTTTGGGGTAGACCTTGTTCAGATCTATGAAGTCCATGCATGTTCTCCACTTCTCGTTTGGTTTTGCGACTAGCACGGGGTTCGATACCCAATTTGGGTAGTAGGCCTCCCTTATAAAACAGTTTTCCTTGAGCTGCTCGACCTTCTCCTTCAGGGCTTGAGATCAGTCTTTGTCAAGCAGTCTCCTCTTTTGTTGCACTGGTGGGTAGTTCTTGTCCACATTGAGGACATGGCTTATCATGGATGGAGAAATTCCAACCATGTCCTTATGTGACCAAGCAAAGACGTCCTGGTTCTTCTTCAAAAATTCTACCAACTGTGCCTTAATTTCCATCGTTAGCTCCTTCCCAACTTTAATTACTCTAGTCGGGTCCTCCTCATCTAGTAAGACTTCGTCAAGATATTTGACTGGTCCTACCCCCATGATGTCATCCCCAAAGAGAGGATCGATGTCGTTTCCCTCGTTTTGGGAAACTTGCTATAATAACAAATCTTCATTAAAAGGAGCCCCCAGCTCATTGGTTCCTTCCTTCTCTTCGCAGCAGGTTACTGCCATGTTGTTTACGCATGGTCCTTTCTTTGCTTGACCACTGACGCATTATAGCATTCTCGTGCCTCCCTTTGGTTACCTGTACGCATCCTTGCCCTGCGCTTGTGAGGAACTTCAAAGATAGATGCCAGATAGATACTGCTGCGTGTAACGCCATCAAGAGGGGTCTCCCGAGCACTACATTGTAAGCCGATGAGCAATCTACCACTAGGAACTCTGTCATCATAGTCTCGTGCCTGGGGGCATCCCCCACCATGATCGGTAGTCTGATTGTTCCTGCTGGTGCTAGACATTCTCTTGTGAACCCATATATCACTTGGGAACATGGTGTCAGGTCCTTGATCATGAGCTTCATCTTCCCGAGGGATGATTTGTAGATGATATCTAATGAGCTTCTCGTATCCACCAAGCATCTCTTCACTCGGGCATTGGCGATTTGAATGGTAAAAACCAGAGGGCCATTGTGGGGGTATCTCACGTGCCTAGCGTCATCCTTAGTAAAAGTGAGAGTTTCACTTTCATACTTCAATTTTTTTGGAGACCGCTCCTCGACTGCCATGCACTGGGAAGGCTCCCCTACCTCATGTCTGAGGGTCTTTGGATATCGCTCATGAGCATTGTTACTATTACTTGCTATGTGGATCCCCCCACATATGGTATCTAATGTGAAGTCTACAGCCACTGGTTCTAGTGGTGGACTCCTCTGCCTTCAAAAGTTTGGATTCCTGCTCGGGGTTTTGGTCTTCACTCAGTACGTCGAGATTTTTTCTGATCGGAGAAGAAACTCTATCTCATCCTTCAATTGTTTGCAGTCGCTTATGTTGTGCCCATAATCATTATGGAAACGACAAAACTTATTCTTGTCCTTCTTTCCTTCTAAACGCAAGGGTGGTGGCTTTCGGTGTGGTACCTCCTGGTATTTGCCAAGTAAATCTCAGCCCTTGATGTAGTCAAGACGGTATAATTAGTGAACCTGGGTTGGTAGGGCTGATGCTTAGGCTGTTTTTCGGCGGGTGCTAACTTAGCTTTCTACTCTCCACCCTGTTTGGCACCTGAGGTATTCCTCTTCCTACCGTTGCCCCCACTGCTGCCTTGAGGGTTTGAGCCATTCTTATCTGCCTTGACAATGGTCAGATGGTTTATGCCTTTTTTTTCCTTCATGATAGCGTCGTCTAGCTTCATGTATTTGTCTGCTTGGTCGAGGAACTCCTGCAAGGTGTTGATGGGATTCCTGTGTATGCTATCCCACAAGGGACTACGATAAATTATTCCTGCTGATATGGCAACGAACTTCCCTTCATCTCCTACTGTGGATGCTCAGTTTGCCTCTCTCATGAATCTTTGGATGTAGTCTTTGAGGGATTCATCTTTCCCTTTCTTGATGTCAACTAGCTGATTAGCATAAACTGGTTGAATCCGTCCGGTACTGAAGACCTTGCAAAATTCCTTCCTGAACTGCTCCCTGGAAGTGATGGATCCAGGTTTGAATTTCCAATACCATTCTTGGGCTGAGTCAGAGAGAGTGGTAGGGAATACCCTGCACCTATAATCATGCTCCACACCGAGTAACTCAATCTGATCCTCGAATTTCCCGATGTGTCATACTGGTCCTCCTTTCCAGTGTATGTTGGGAGTTTCGGGGTCTTGTATTTCGGTGGTGGTTGAGCACCTTGGATATTAGCACTGAAGGGACTACCACTTCTATGTGCATCTATTTGAGCCTGAATTATTGGTGGGATTACTACTCTAGGTGGGGTAGACGTCCCTGGTACCCTCTCCTAAGCGTTGGTCCTCCTGTTAATGATTTCCCTCAGATCCTGAGGTTGTGCATCTTTCACGAGCCTATCAAACACTGTATTGGTGTTGTTCATCGGGTCATTTCCCTTGCGAGACTGAGGGTGTAGGGGTGGTAGGTCCACCTTTCCCTTGTCGGTAAGACCCTTCCCCCGAGCCTCTTCTCCTACATGACTTTGGGATTTTGAGCGGCCATTCCCATTCCTGTCACACCTCTCAGATGTTTGACCCTCATCTACTGCGTTGTTTCGCCTGTCCCCCTGGGAGGGGGCCTTTAGGTTTGTAACACTCTTACTCTGAGAAGAAGTGTTATTCTTCTTAGTCATGGAGGAGGCAGTCTTTGACTGTGCCTCTTCATCCTATCTCTGGGAAAGTGGCTCTGAGAGCATCCTTGGGGTTCGACTCCTCCCTTAGGACTCTCTGTTACTATTGTCTCGCATTCCTGCTGCTTTGGCCTGAGCAACGGCTTCAGCGTTAGCTCAGGCTAATTGGGTAGCTACCTCAAGGGCCACAACAGCCTCCTGGTGCCTCCAGTCAGCTTCTTTCTCCCTCTGGATCATCCTCTAGACCTGCTCATCGATCTCCCGTCGTTGTCGTTCCATAGTTACCCTCTGGAGGGCAATTTCTGCACCAAAGGCCTCTTGCCTTGCCAGAAATTGCGCCATCTCGTCCTGGTGAGCATCCTGTTGATCTTCTGCATCGGGTTGGTCTCCAACCTCCACCTGGGGTTCGTTAATGGGATCGATTGGATCCTGAGTGGTGGAATCCCTAGGAGTCATCTTCTTTGTCTTACTAGATTTTGGAGGCATCGTAAAACTGATGAAAGTGTGTTTCTTGATTTCGTACTCTTAATGAAAGCATGAAAATGTTGACCTGTGAAATTGGACAACGGTCGTATGTATAGTATACGACACATTTTGAATGAAAGAAATATAATAAAAGACAGAGTATGAATATCTTAAACAAACACCATAAATTTTATAGTGGTTCAACCTTGTTCTGATGAACAGTAATAACCTAATCCGCTTAGCTTTTAGTATTGAATCACTTGACAATTACACTAATGAACCAAAGTATTCACTTGTTCTAGTTTGCCCACAATTTCTCCCCAATTTTTCTTTAGATCTCAAAAATTCCAAAAAAAGCCTTTTCTTGAAATGAAGCCCTGGGTGCTTTATTTTTAGTACCTAAGGGCTATTACATGATCAGTAATACTGGGATCATGGTTTGGTACACTATTATCAGGTAATGGAGATACGTGTCCACTTCCCCATGATTATAAGATCGTGGGTTTCTCGTTGTTTCTCTAGATCGTGGTAGATAATGCACGATTAAAACCTCTGGGAAAATGTTAAGTCTTGGTTGATCTAGGCCCGATGACCCTTTGGGTGCTAGACTTGTGATCTTCTAGGTGCTGGACCTGTTTGATCTCAGTTTGAAGGAGTGTGAGTACTTCTTAGTGAAGTGTACTTAGGAGTTTAGGCCGACCACTCTATGAAGAATAGGGTAGGCCGACCACCAAGGTGGTTCTTGAGCATGTCAAGCCGACCACCCCTGGGGTAAGGGTCAGGCGGACCACCCCTAGGGGTAGGATTCAGGCCGACCACCCTTAGGGCTAGGGCCAAGCCGACCACCCCTACGGGGTCTTGGCCTGGCCGACTTCCCTATAGGTCGTGGACCTATCTTTTTGCTCGTCGGTCTTTTCTCAATACTTCGTCGTTTTTCCTTGATATGTGATGCCACGTGTCGCTTTCTCATTTGCCACATCATCCCCATATTTTTTAGGGATAGCATATCTTATATTAGTACGAGAGAATTAAGATCATATACAACGAATAAAACAGTCACTAACATATTCAAGTAAGTATCTTTAATGAATGGTTACTAGTGTGGTTTACTAAGCATACGGGATGCAAGTGATCTCGATTCAGATTACTGATGTGGATAGACATCTAAGTATAAGTGTTGTGTATAATAGAGATTATATGCAACAGGACCGACGAGAATTAATTATCTTTATAAACATGTTGTTTGACATAAAGATTTGATTCTTATCATAATAGATGATCATTTGTAGATCAGTATAAATCCTTAGTATTCATGAACTCATGTTTGTGTTTATTGGATCTTTTGATTCACTTGTTAAGGTTTCTTAGTATAATGAGGCTAATGACTTTAATTTTGGAGATTCAATATCATGAATGGCTGGGAACATGATTTACAATAATGGAATCCATACTTTCTTAACGAATCGAATATTGGTTCCCTTAAGGGTTAATTCTAGAACTTAATAGTTATTGAGTTCAAATCTATAGTTTGGTTATAGAATAATTATTCGCTAGTGAATTAATGGTACTTAAGGATCAAGAGGTAGTAAGAAGGGTAAAACAATATTCTTGACCAGCTCTAATTAACGAACCAATAAATGGAGGACAGAACTACATTTATTGATTATAGCAATGGACTACAAGAGAAACAGTAAAATGGGAATCTTCACCAACTCTAAATAACGAACCAATAAATGGAGGACATAACTACATTTATTGATTATATCAATGAACTACAAGAGAAAACTCTGTAAATATAATTTTATAAATACTTCCAGTGCAATTCCATACTTATAGTGGAGTAATCTTGGAATTAATAAATAAGATTATTAGATTAAAGAGTTTAATTAATAATCTGGTTTATTGGAGCTGCATATTATAGGTCCATGGTCCCCAGATCACTTTTCTCCTACATTGTCAATGGTAAGGATGTCAAAATAGAGATTTGTAGAGAGGACTTAATTGCAAATGAATTAATTTTCCAGGGCAAGGAAATAATTATGTGATATTTATGGATAATTGCTTAATTATGAATCAATTAATTGTTTAACTGTATAGTTTTTATTTTGAAAAACTCTATGTTAAAATAAATATTAATCATGTCTGGATTAATATGAAGAGAGATTGATAATTACCTTATGTATAATAAGATATTTATTTATTTACTCAAACAGCTATTTTAAGATAAGGTTAATTTTGAATTAACTGATATTTATTTTTGGGATAAATATTTATCTTAATTATTAATTTTACAAAAAATGAGAAAGTTAGAGAAAACCTTAATGTGGCTCACACCACTCACTGTGAGTGGCGCCACGCATGGATATTCCTTATCTCTGGGACTTGAATTTTGAATTTCAAATAAATTTTTATTCAATTATTCTTTTTAAATATGATTTAAATTAAATAACCAAATAGGTTATAACTGATTAGTTTTATTTTAAATAAAATAAAGATGAATTAAATTAGTTAATATCTTTATAAACCTAAAAATAAGTGATATTTTCATGAAGAATAAGTTGTTTACATAAGTTTTGACTATTAGATTCTCTCTCAAAAATAGACAACGATAATTTTTCTAAACCTGAAAAATAATTTGAAATCTCCTCTCTCTATCAAACATATATAGATCTCATGTGTTGAGTACATCCAGAGAGTTCTAAATCAACCTTGTGAATCCTACGTGACCATACACGTTCTTGTGTGTTTGAGGATTGATCTGGAAGATCAAGGTTTGAGCTTTCAGAATCTGCATAGGAAGATCGTTGATTTATACAAAAAGATTCGTGGATTCTTGATAGGATACAAGCGGATATCTCTAATCTCTTTGTAATGTCCCAAATTCCCTAATGTGGCTTAGTGCCTGGATTAGGGGGCCAGGAAGGCCATAATTGATTTAATGCATTATTTTGTGATTATGTGCATCGTATTATTATATGACTGTGTTTGCATATATGTGGGTCGTTTCTTATAAGAATGACATTTTCATAATTTTGGTTCGTTGATGGCATATTTATATATTTACATGCATGTGTGTGATATATGGTTGAGATCACATTATTATGTGATTATGTTTGAGCTATTCGATATGAGACGATCCTAGGATGCAAGTTAGCGGTTTGGTCATAATGGGGTTAATTACCGGGCTCGGGGTGAGCCTATGGGTAATTTGGTGCTTAGTACATTATCGGGAATGAGCAGGTAATGGGAAATGATTTAATAATTATTTGAGGATGTTGGGAGTAACGAAAATTGGAGGACGTTAATTATGATTAACGGGGTAGGTGGAAATGACAAATTTTCCCTTGGGTGGCTTTGAGGGTTTTTGATGGCCCTAGGGGCATTTTGGTCATTTTAGGCCATTAGATATACTAAGCCAAGGAAGGTTGTAGAATGAACCAAGCGAACAGAGTTTCTCTCTTTTCTCTCTTGATCATTTCCTTTTGCGGTTGGATTTTTGAGGCAAGTTAGGGGATTCAAGCTTGGAGTTCTTGAGTTTGAGGTTTAAGATTGGGTTACAGCAACTGAAGGATTTAGTTTATAGCTGAGGTGAGTTTTCAATTTTGTTTGTGACTGCTTTTACTCTGTTTTTAAGGTTATTTATAAGCTTGATAGTTTGATCTTAGAATTGGGTATCTGGTGGTGTTTTAAGTGTTATGAAACTTTGATTTTATTGCTGAATTGGTGGTTATGTTGTGTTGGGGTTTGGTTTTGATATTAGGATTGTTGGGTTTTGTTTTTGGTTGAGTTTGAATTGATGAAAATGCAGGGGAGCTGGGTTTGCAGGGTAAAGTCACGACTGAGGTCATGGGTACCGCGACTTGAGTGAATCCCAGAGCCTTCATTGGGCTCTGTCTGGCATGCACGCCGCGACCCTCAAGGGCAAGTCGCGGCCCGCCTCTGGCACCCAGACAGGGAGCTGTCTGTCTGGGAGGCGCGCAACAACCCTTGGGGGCAGGTCGCGAGCCATCTGTCTATTTTTGGCTAGGCTTAGTTTTATTAGGTTTTAAGCGTGGGTTTTTGAATCTTAAGGCTCGGGATCGAATCTACTACCCGTTTTGGTAGGATTCGAGGTCCCGGGGGCTAGGACTTGGTCCGGTAATCTTTTATTACACATTTTATTGATGGGATTTCATATGTGGTTATGATTAGGTGACCGCTAAGGGCCTAAGGCCAGGATCATTCTCAAGGGTCGTTCTTAACCTATTTTATGCTCAAGTCTGAGGTAAGAAAACTGCACCCATTATGTGACATACGTGATTATTATTGAAGCATGTTGATTGCTCTATATTTGGATATATGTTGCATTATGAATGCTTGAATGCATTCTTTATCTGAACATTTCACTGACTTATTAGTCAGAAACGACAATGGTGTTAAGTGCTGGTCGTGAAGCTCTGATTTATCAGTCAGGATCGGCAATAGTACTAAGCGCTGGTCGTATGGAATTGATTTATGAGTCAAGAGCGGTAATAGCGCATTTAACGCTGGTCGATATGATTAGATCTAATCAACAAGAGCATTATATGCTCGTCCGACCTATTGGTCGAAGAAAACTAAAGCGCTTGGCTAGTCTATGGCTAGTTACTCAAAGCTAGGGTTAAAAGGCTCAGGTGACTTGATGGTCACATGGCTTAGGGCACAGGACCTCATGATGTCTTATTAGTCATCTATTCAGGGTGTAGGACCCCACAATGTCTTATTAGTCATCTATTTAGGGTGCAGGACCCTAGGATGTCTTATTAGTAATCTATTCAGAGCGTAGGACCCCAGAATGACTTAATAGTCACTAATCCAGAGCGCAGGACCCCAGAATGACTTAACAATCATCACCTGATTAGGGTTGTGAGCCCTAGAATGATTTCATGATCATTTATTAATACTTGTATACACGCAGTAATAAGTTTTCTTGCTGAGCCTTGGCTCATGAGTGCTATGTGGTGCAGGTAAAGGGAGAGAAAAGTTTACCCAACCTTGAGTGGAGAGCTTAGGTGGCGACATGTACATATGCGACCGCTTGACCACCATGACCAAGGTGTTTCAGAGGAACTAGGGTTTAACCCCATTTTTGCCGCTTAGGTTGGTGGATTGTAACTTTTGAAATGTAATGACCATTTTGGATTGTAAGCAAATTTGTAAACATTTTTATGGGATCCCATGCACAGTTTAATGTTTTAATTAAAATATATTCATTCCTTTTTACCGAGATTTTAACCCTAGCCCATTAATAATACTTAGATGCACATTTATGGCCTAATGACTCATTTAGCGAGTTAAGCACTATTTAAAGTACACAGTGTGACGGTCCTGGCTAATCAGGGCATTACACTATTTGTATGTGATTTAATATATATATATGATCCTGGCTGGTATTAATAAATTTTTTTAAAAGACTCATTCCACTGCGTAACTCTGATTTACACTTTTGATACCAACAATTGGTACGAGAGCAGTCTACATATATATATATATATATTAAATGTTGTATGAGTTTCTTGCATTTGTTATATGTATGTTGATATGTATATTGAATGGATGGATATGTTTTTTGAATGTATGGTTGAATGATGGATAGTTAATTATATGGGTGCTATTGAGTTAGGAATTTGAATTTCTAGATTTTGTGTAAGTCATAAAGGGCATAGGATTTTTGTAAATTTTATCTTTGAAATATGTATTTTAAAAATCTGTACACATAGAATATAAGGGACCCAAGCATTTCAGCCTGAGCCGTAGCCACACCAGCCCGAGTTGTGGCTCCCTACGCACTTGTGCACCACATGCGTGCCGAGCCTCCAAGCACACCTATGCTTGTCTACGCACCTAAGTGCCTAGCCCGAGCCTCCCAGTTGTCGTGAGCGCCCTAGGCCTTCTAATCCCTCACTGCTGCCTGCCCAGGCTGAGCCCCTGCTCCATGCACGCGCGCCCTTGGTTCGTGCCATGCATGCACCCCTCTGGTTCGTGCCATTCACTCCTCACCTTGCCTCGGTCGTAATATTAGGGCACCACTCTTGGTGCCCAAAGCTAAATCCTATTTTTCTGTATATATCTTTTATTTAATTAATTTTTAAAATTTTTTAATTTTAAACGTTTAACTATCTTATTTTATTTTTATTAGAAAAATAAAATATCTTTTAGTTAGTTAAGATCTTATCTTAAGTTTAAATAATTATTTGAATTTGATTCTTTAATTATTTAAATTCAACTAAATTAAAAAGATTACAAAATTGGTTATTTAATTAAAAGTTAGTTTTAATTAAATAAATTAGTTAGAAAGTTAGTTTCTAATTAATTAGTTCGGCATAACAAATTCCTCAATATTAGAAAGAAAGCCTAAAAGAATGGAGAAGCTTTCTTGGAGTCTTGCAAACAGCCTAAATGCTACTCTGTAATTTTATTTCTATTTTTCCAAAGCTTGTAAATTTAGAAATACCCAATAGTACTTTGTTCATCATTTATTGTACATTTATTTATTGCATTTCTTAAATAAATGTTAATTAATGTTTGATTGATAACATGAGTATGCATTAGTCAATTACATGCCATTCATGAAATCTCACACAATTTTCATTAATCATTCATCTTTTAGAAACATGATTATTTAGGATTGTCCTAATTGTTTATGTGAATTATTTTGGAGAAATCAATTGCACGTAAACCACTAAGTGTTAAATTAGTTAAAAATTGGTAACTCACACCATAATAAAGAGAATAGTTTTATAGGCCTTTAAGATAACCAACTTTATTTAAAAAGTATATTTAGTAAAGTTAGATGAATGTAATGGGTAACTATCTAGATCACATTAATTGTAGAAATAGACTCTTTTATAATTAAATGTATTTTGTAATTAATTATATTCATAGGGTTATTAATAAACTAGTGATTAATTTAGAATTAATTGATTAGTTTAATAAAACACTATTTCTAAAATAGTAAGTGGGAGAAGGTGAACATCTCAATGTGACCTATGGTCTCCATTATTAGTACAACACTGTAAGACATGAAAATGGTCTCGAGGTGGCTTTGTTTCCGTCCCTCTAAGGAAGGTTTCTAGACATATTAATACCAAGGTTGGATTCTTATAAAGATAGGAAGGAGTGATGTATTTTAGGCTTGACTGACCCTAAGGAGAGACTCTCTAAGTTAAGTCATGAATTTCGAAATAATGGGTTACACTAACAAAGATGCAATTAATTTTTGTGGTGGATAATTGATTCTTGAGCAAGCCAGTGGTACTTTATTTTTAAAAGAGAAAATAAAGAGTTATTTTAAGTTTTAAATAATATAGATAGGACTGTCTTATAAGCTATTTGAATTTAACTTGACCGGCCCTAAGGCGACACTTTATTTGTTGGGTAGTTTTATCGTGAAATAGTAAATGCTAGTTTATGTGTTTTAATCATTGCATTCATGCATCATATTTACTTTCCAAATAATTGATATTTTTCAAATATTAATATTATTGTATTTTATTTCTTTCAATAATGTTGAACGACGATTGTTGTACCCTAGAAATACGAGCTGAATTACTCAACACGGGGTACGGCTGACAGGCAGACATATGAAGAAAGAGAGACGCTAACTATGGATTGAGCAGCTCGAGTCAAACTTGACACCTTATAACCAGATAGTCTCAAGATCACTTCTTGCGCCGACAACTTAGTTCAAGATGTGCATCATTCAAATCTCCTTTGTGAAGCTCTGAACATGACCCGTTTTAGTTCATATTAGTCCTACAGCATCCAGCTCAAAGGAAGCCTGTCCATGACACATAATGAGGATCCCAAAAGACTGGCCATGACACATCATGAAGGATCCCAAAATACTCGGGGATTATTTATACGCCTCATAAAGACCAAGATTTTATAATGCATTTATTACCGAGATAACAGATGTAAATTCAATAGGCAATCATATATTTATGTAATGGGAAGTTACCCAAATTTATTAATTACCATATTAATGTACGGTTACCCAAAACTATCCATGAGAGTCTCCTATAAATACCAGGGGAATGGACAGTTAAAGGGGTTGACTTTCTGTTTGCAAAATCTCTGCTAAAATTGTCATAAACAATTTCCTCTAGAGTCCTAAACATATCAATAAGAGTGACTCGTGAACTAGATGGTTTTTTAACCACTGAACCACATAAAATCCTGTGAGAATTTTTCATTCTTGTTTTTTTGCTACTTTATATACATTTGGTTTACAAAAAGCCTAATATCTCTAGTACTTGATTTCTAAATCCCCTGTTGCCAAAAAACCGCGTCAACAGATTGATACTTTCATTGAGAGCATATTAGGCTTAATTCCCCATGAAAGTTTCACCAAACAGACATTATTTGATAGTCAGAATCCTGTGATCCGCGGGGGGAAAGACTGGGTAAAAGCTGTGCAATCCCACATTGGCTGGGGAAGGTCAAGTGTGATGATTTTAAGACTGTGTAGGTATAGGACTACATAGTTGAAGAAGGCTTAAATGGATTGATGGGTACTACCTATGCCAACAAGATGCATCTTCTTTTCGAGGGCCCATCACTTGAGAACTCCAAAGTTAAGCGTGCTTGACCTGGAGTAGTATCATGATGGGTGACCTCCTGGGAAGTTTTCACAGGAAGCGTGCGAGTGAGGACAAAGCACGCTGGAAAGACTCGTGTTGGTTTGGAGGGCAATTCGTCATTTCAGGAAGCAGCCATAGTGACGTGGGGAATTACAAATGGTATCAGAGCCTTAACCCATCCAAAAATGTGGCCGACGGGGACATCGGACCCCTAAGGGAGGGTGATTGTGACAGTCAGAATCCCGTGATCCATAGGGGGATAGACTGGGTAAAAGCTGTGCAATCCCACATCGCCTAGGGAAGGTCAAGTGTGATGATTCTAAGACTGTGTAGGTATGAGACTACACAGTTCAAGAGGGCTTAAATGGATTGATGGGTACTACCTATGCCAACAAGATGCATCTTCTTTTCAGTAGCCCATCACTTGAGAACTTCAAAGTTAAGCGTGCTTGACCTGGAGTAGTCTCATGATGGGTGACCTCCTGCGAAGTTTTCCCAAGAAGCGTGCGAGTGAGGACAAAGCACGCTGGAGAGACTTGTGTTGGTTTGCAGGGCCAGTCGTCATTCGAGGAAGCAGCCATAGTGACGTGGGGCATTACACATTATGGATGTCACCCGATCTATGCGCGACAACGAGACATAGCAACCTAATGATCAGGAGGCTCACCATGCAGCCATCCCCACTGGGGAAGGAACATCCATACAACATCGTCTTGGAAAACAACATGTGGACCAAGACAATGCTAGGAGCTCAACCTCATGCCCATTAAATCCCCATCTTAGGTACCTGACATCCATTGAGATAGAAAACTCCCAGGTAAGGTACCATCTTGCTGAGGATAACAAGAAGATTGATGAGATTTTGGCTCGATTACCCTCTCCTACAACTGATGCTAATGTCAGAATGAGGCAAAGTGGGTCCGCAGATCCAACATGAGTAATTGACCCAATATTAGTCGCTCTGTCAGGACTACAACTCCGAGTTCCATACCATCTGAATAGATTTTGCGAAACACTCAACCTACCAATCCCCACAAGAATCATCAGCCTCATGTCAGTTGCTCAGTTCAAACTGTGACCTCGAGTTCCATACCTTCTGAACGGATTCCACAGAATTCTCAACCTGCCAACCCTCACAGGAATAATACTTCAACTCACACTCCCAAGAATCAGCCTGGGAGAAGAGACTTCCCTGCAAATCCATTCGAGCCTCAGATAGAAGCTCCGACATAGATAAATGAACTTGCACTGCCTCCAACCTAGTAGACCAAGGGTGAGCAAATCCAGTGCGCCCCGATGGAACAAGGATAGCTTTACTGTAATGCCCTGGATAGCCAAGACCGTTACACTGTGTGTTTATAAAGGTGCAAGACTTGCTAATCAAGTCGTTTAATTTCAAACGTGTCACTGCAACTACAGTTGAACTAGGGTTAAAAGATTTTGGCCTCAAAAGCTTCATTTCTTATAAACAAACATTTTATTTACATGGGATCCCAAAAGTAGTAAAGTTAAAAGACAGTCAACAAAATTTTAGGACTAAAATACAGTTATTAGCCACTCTAAGGCAAAACAGACAATTAAGCTTTTCTCGTCCTGTATCACTCCTCGGCCGTGGCGGCCGATCAGCTGACTATGTACATTCAACCCCGTTGCTCTCCATCTCAGGATTGGTCCAACCTGACCTTGGCTTTACCTGAACCACACAGCACCCGTGAGCCAAGGCCCAACAATAAAACACAATAGCAGAGCACAATCATTAAGCAAACAACCAGATAACTCATACAGTATAAAAATATACTCAACAATTCAGACATTCATGTTGTTCAAGTATTCAGCATACCAGGTACATCATCTCATATCATTAATCAATTCACACATGATAACTAAGGTTAACGCCCTTAGGCCACACCCTCTATTTATCCCACTGACTCCGGCCCGCTTAAACCGAGCCCAGTGAATATTAAGCTGTCCTCAGCTACAAATTGCCGAGCCGTGCCCTGTGCGCAAGTATTATTTACGGACCTTAGGCCGTTTATCACATGTCCCATGGCATAATACCATCTATGAAATTATACATATATAGGGAGCTCTTAGTCCCATCACAAATACATAACCGGGTGCAGTTTTCTTACCTTTAGATTTTGCTAGTTTTGTTCAATTTGATCCTCAAGCATGATCCCGTCTGAGCCCTAGCGTACACCTAGTCTTAGCCATAGATCAGAATCATCACCAAACCTCAAATCCAAAACCTAGCCTCAGAACCAATCCAGAGCCCTCGAGAAGCCTTAATTCCACCAAATGGAGTGGTGGGATCAAACCCCGAGCCCCCGGGCAAAAACCCTTAGAAATAACCCAAAAACCCCTTTCTAGGAACAGGGTAGCACTACAACACCCTAAGGTGGGCGCTACAGCGCTACAAACAAAGCCTTCAGGCTCCCAGACGCCCAAGCCTAGCGCTGTAGCACCCTAAGGCTAGCGCTATAGCGCTAGTCACAGCCAGACACTACCTAGATTTCTCCTCTTCGAATTTCCTCGAGCCAAACCTTTCCAAAACTCAATCAAACCTCAACCAAACTTCAAAACAAGCCTCTCAACATCCTCAACTCATCCCATAAGTCCCAACCATACAAAACTCAACCACATGCACCCCAAATCAAGGAAATCACCATAGTTGAACCTAGAGCCTAAAAACTCAACAAGAAGAACAACTGAAACCACAGAATTCAAGTGACCAAGTTCAGAACTTCTTACCTTTAGCAGAGAGATTCAACCTTAGGCTATCCTCCAACATTCCTTAGCTTTCACTCCTCAAATTTTCAGCCTCAATTCCCTAGAATTCCCACCAAAACTCAGCTCAAAATCCATATTTATACTAAGAACCAGAAACTGAAAAACTACCTTGAACCTTACCTCATAGGATGAACAACCCTTGCTAACTCTTCAAACCAAACCAGGGATCCTAGCCTCAACCTCCTGGCCAAACTCTCTCTGAGTTTTAGCTTCAAATTCTCTCAAGAAATGGAGAAGAGACCTCCAACCGAGAGAGAGAAAGATAGACCTAACTAATCACCAATTATATTTACCGCTTACTTCCCGAAACCTAACTAATCACCAATTATATTCCTCAATATCAAAATAGACCCCAATATATTCTCTAAATCCCCATAAATACCCCCAGGCTCGCCCCGAGCCGGGTATTAATCCCTGTCGTGAATTTTCTGCTAAATCACTCACTAAGATCGCCTTGAGTCACAGATTACAAATATATCCACATAATAATGTGATCTCGACAATTTATCACAAGTATATACAGTTATGCCCTCAACGGGCCAAAATTACGAATATGCCATTCTAACCTAATCAAGGCCTACATGCATACTAGTACACATAGTCATGCATCACAGATATACAAATAATCATATAACATGCTTTTAATCACTTAATTCACATATAATCTGGTTATGCCCTCCCGACACACTAATCAAGGCCCTTAAGCCTTATTAGTAAATTTGGGTCATTATAACTATCCCCTCCTAATTAGAATTTCGTCCTCAAAATTTACCTGAATAACTCGGGATACTGATCCCGCATCACTGTCTCAAGCTCCCAGGTCGCTTTCTCGACCCTACTATTCCTCCATAACACCTTAACAAGAGGAATCGTCTTATTCCGTAGTACTTTATCTTTTTGATCCAAGATCTGAACCGGTTGCCCCTCATAAGTCAAATTTGTCTGCAACTCCAAGCCTTCATACCTTAACACATGAGTCGCATTTGAGACGTACTTTCGGAGCATAGAAACATGGAACACGTTATGAACTTCTGACAATGATGGTGGCAAGGCTAACCTGTAAGCCACCTGACCGATCCTTTCCAGGATCTCAAAAGGTCCGATGAACCTGGGGCTTAGCTTGCCCTTATTTCCAAATCTCCTCACCCCTCGCAATGGTGAAACTCGGAGAAACACATGGTCCCCAACCTGGAGCTCCACGTCCCTGGGCTTGGGATTAGCATAGCTTTTCTGTCTGCTCTATGAGGCGAGCATCCTAGCTCGGATATTCTCTATAGCTTCACTTGTCCTCTGAACCATATATGGCCCCAAATACTTCCTCTCACCCATCTCATCCTAATGAATGGGTGATCTACACTTCCTTCCATATAACATCTCATAGGGAGCCACTCCAATCGTTGATTGGTAACTATTGTTATACAAAAACTCAATCAACGTGAGATACTTACTCCATGATCCCTCAAAGTCAATCACACATGCTCTGAGCATATCTTCCAATACCTGAATCGTCCTCTCAGACTGTCCATCAGTTTGAGGATGAAAGGCTATGCTGAACTTCAACTGAGTCCCCACAGCCTTCTGCAAACCAACCCAAAACTTGGAGGTAAAGATAGGATCCTGGTCTAACACTATAGACTTAGGAACCCCATGGAGACGTAAGATCTCCCTCACGTACAACTCAGCATACTGATCCATAGTATATGTCAACTTCACTGGAAGAAAATGGGTTGACTTGGTGTATCTGCCCACTATCACCCACACCGAGTCATGAAGCCCTACAGTTCTGGGTAAACCTCCCAAAAAATACATCGTAATATCCTCCCATTTCCACTCGGGAATACCCAAAGGCTGAAGCAACCCTGCTGGTCGTTGATGCTCAGCTTTCACCTACTGACAGGTTAAACATCTGGCTACGTACTCCACCACTTCCTTCTTCATCCCGGGCCACCAATATAATGTCCGTAGATCCTGGTACATCTTCGTGGTACCTGGATGAAGTGAGTACGACATCGTATGAGACTCATCCAATATCTCTCATTTGATCCCCTCATCATTCGGAACACAAATCTTCCCCTGATACTGAAGCAAACCAACCACAGAGATAGAATAATCCTTAGCTACTCCTGCTAAGACATTCTCTCTAACCTCCTGTAACTGAGCGTCTACCAATTGCCCTACTCTAATCTGCTCTAGCAGGGTCGACTGCAGAGTAATATTGACCAATCGGCCTACCACCAATTCTATCTCCGCTCTGACCAACTCATCAGCTAACTCTCTCGAGATCTGGGTGGAACTATATAACTGACCTGGGCCTCTCCGGCTCAATGCATCCACCACTACGTTGGATTTCCCCGGATGGTAAAGAATATCACAATCATAATCTTTCACCAACTCTAGCCAACGCCTCTGTCTCATGTTCAGGTCTTTCTGTGTAAAGAAATACGTCAGAGTCTTGTGATCAGTGTATATCTCGCACTTCTCCCCATACAGATAATGTCGCCAAACCTTCAGTGCGAATACCACTGCTGCTAGCTCCAAATCATGGGTAGGATACCGTTGCTCATACTCCTTTAGCTGTCGTGATGCATAAGCCATGACCTTCTCATTCTGCATCAACACACAGCCTAAACCCAACCTCAACGATCGCAGTAGACAACAAACTTCCCTTCCCCCGAAGGAAGACTCAACACAGGCGCAGAAATAAGTCGTCGCTTCAACTCTTGGAAATTGTCCTCACACTTGTCTGACCAGATAAACTTCAAATTCTTCCGTGTCAATTCTATCATCGGTGCCGTTATCTTCGAGAAGCCTTCCATAAACCATCTGTAGTAACCCGCTAAACCAAGAAAACTTTGCACCTCGGAGGCGTTCCTTGGCCTTGGCCAATCCCTAACTGCCTCTACCTTAGATGGATCCACCTTAATCCTATCTGCACCCACAATATGTCCAAGGAATGTCACTTCTGGTAAACAAAATTCACATTTCTTAAACTTGGCAGACAGCTAATGCTCCCTCAATCTCTGTAGAACCTGTCGAAGATGAAACTCGTGCTCTGCCTCTGAATTGGAGTACACTCAGATGCCGTCAATGAAGACAATAACGAACTGATCAAGAAAATCCTTGAACACTTTATTCATTAGGTCCATAAAGGCTGCTGGGGCATTGGTCAAACCAAACAACATGACCAGAAACTCATAGTGCCCATACCTCGTTCAGAAGTCTATCTTCGGTATGTCCTCGTCCTTGATCCTCAGTTGGTGATAACCAGATCGAAGATCAATTTTCGAGAACACCGTCTTACCCTGTAGCTGATCGAACAAGTCGTCAATCCTTGGTAGGGGATACTTATTCTTGATAGTCAACTTGTTCAATTCCCTGTAGTCTATGCACATTCTCAAAGTCACGTCCTTCTTCGTCACAAACAACACTGAAGCACCCCAGGGCGAGTAACTAAGCTTGATGAACTCCAAATCCAGAAGCTCCTGCAACTGTATCTTCAATTCTTTTAGTTCCGCCGGTGCCATCCTATATGGTGCCCTCGACTCTGGCTCTGTCCTGGCGCCAACTCAATGACAAACTGAATCTCTCTACGCGGCGGCAACCCTGGAAAGTCCTCAGGAAACACATCCAAGAACTCGCAAACCAATCTGGTCTCTTCCGGTCCTGCTGGCGAAACCCTGGGGGTATCCACCACACTAGCCAGAAAACCTATACACCCTCCTTGTAACAGATCTCTGGCTCTCAGCGCCGATATCCTGGGTACGCGGGGTCTATGCACTACTCCCACAAAAACAAAGGTGTTATCCAAAAAACTGGCATTGATGACGTGGCAAGTGATCCCTGGACACGTGGCTGACATCTGGAGGAACTCTGCTAGTGTATCAACCAGAAGGCACATTATAGGCAGTAGGCGGCCCAGTCTTTCCTGCGACCAGTCTAGTCGATGGTTCCGCATGCAGCATGATGTTCCAATAAAGATCTTTGTATATCCCGAAATTAACTCCCACAATCTCCTAGTATCTGATTATTTAGGAGAGAATATCTGTAACAAATTCATGTAATCCCTCTTGAGCTTATAAATAGAGAAAGATAGCTCAAGGAGGGGACTTTTGGCTTTTGAATCATTTGAGACTAGAGTAATTCTACCGGAAATATTGTATTGTTCTTCAGAGGTTAGTGAAACTCATTGAACCCTAGTTCTTTGATCACTCCTTTGATTCTCACATCAATAACAATCTAAGTGGACGTAGGTTATTACCAGATCCTGGGGCCGAACCACTATAAAATATCGTGTTCTTATCCTTTTCGCTATTACATTCTTTTCAACGCATTCATTCACATCAAGCATATTCTGACTCCGTGTTAGTTGACCAAAATCAGGGTCAACATTCTGGTGCTTTCATTGAGAGCTTGATTTGTCACCGTTGAGAAAATCAATGGCGAAAACTGCAAGGAAAACTGGATAGGCGGTCGCCGCTGCACCGTCAAACCCGCCTCCTCCTCCTCCTCCTGCAAGTGTAGCTGAGGATGAGCCACATTTGGACTTTGAGGAGGAAGAAATGGATGACGCGACACTGAAGAGTACTCTGGGGGCGTTGCATGAAGAGTTGGCCAATCTAAGAGCCAGCCAAGAAAGTGCTGCCGAAATCATGGCACGGCAGCAGCAGGAGATTGAACGGCAGCGCGCAGAGTTAAGTGAAAGGTAGGCGGAAATGGACCGCCGCCAGAGCGAAGCCATGGCAGCCCTCAAGACAGCCTTGCAATTGACTAGGAATCAGGCTGCACCTGCCTCGCAGCCTGATCAACCAGCAAATGGGCCTCCCCAAAGGGGTCCCAATCCAAGTCCGCCTATCCAACCCTCGAGCCCACAAAGGCCCGAGCAGCCTCAGGTGCCCCATGATGATGTCCCACTGGACCCTGAGGCATAGCCTCCATCCCAAGCTGGTCGCGGCAATCCCCCGCATCAGAGGCAGAATAGGACCGGGCATCAGCCTCGTAGTCCTAGACGCCATAGGGGCGACGAGCCGAACCTACCGAACAGAGGTCAGAATCCTCCTGGTAACAGGAGGAACTCAGAGTTAGGCTCTGCGGTCCGGGGTCCCCCACGACATGATAATGCACGGGGACACAACGACCAGCGCAGGCCACCCTCTAACGTTCGGGACATTTCAGCCTGGGATGGAAATCAAGGGAACAGTCGATCCCACCATAGCCAATCAAGATTCAGAGATGGCCATGGGTATAATGAAGCCGACTCCGGCAGAGGAAATGCCGGTCGGAGGAATGACGAAAGAGGTGGAAACAGGAATCAACCACCTCAGGATGACCAACCCGGCAGACGGGATGCTGGGGGGCAATCCAGACAGAATAATGTCTTCAACTGGCTTGGGGGTAGCGAGCAGTGGAGAAAAGATGAGGATTTGAGAGATGTACTCAATGATCGCCGCGAGCGGCATGGCGAGAACGTCCCCCCAGCAACAGAGGCCACAGCGATTCCTGTCGCTGTACAGGCCCAGATAGATGCCCTCAACCAGGCGGTGCAACAGCTGGTCGGGGGAAGGACATCTTACATCGACCATGATAGGAGGAAAGGCACTCCCTTCGTCCAGAGGATAGCTATGGAAGAGACTCCTAGCAAGTTTAAAATGCCTACGCTACCAAATTTTGATGGGTACGGTGACCCGGTATCTCACGTCAATAAGTTTGAGATACAGATGGACATTCAGAAAGTGTCCGAAGACGCTCGGTGCAGGATCTTCCCTGCGATACTTTCTGAGGCCGAACAGGAGTGGTTTTTTAAGTTCCCTCCTGCAAGCATAGTTTCCTGGGAGATGTTCGTAAGGGAGTTTTACGGACAGTTCTATGCAGGTCGTGTGCATCCGACCGAGGCAAACCAGCTGGTTGAAATTTGCCAGCAGGATGGAGAATCGCTGAAAGATTACATCCAGCGCTTTATGTGAGCAGCAGCTAGAGCAAACATGGTGGGGGACGAAGGCAAAATGATGTCCATAACTGTAGGGGTTAGGCGTCGTTCCCCCCTCTGGAAGAGCCTCCGTAAAGATGGGGTTAGAACTACCCAGGAATTCTTGGACCGGGCTGATCGTTACATCAAGCTCAAAGATGCCATTGCCGATGATGGAAAGCCCTCAGGCAAGGATAAGAAAGCAGCCAAGCCCGCCAAAGCCGCCAATGGGTCCAAACCTAACGGCAAAGGCAACGGGAACGGTAATAGCAATGGCAAGAATGGTGGAAAACGGCCACACAATGAGCCTTCCACCTCCGACAACAAACGAGCCAAGGGTAATCATTATGAACCTCGGTTCACTAGCTACACTGCCCTAGTTGAGTCTTGGGGAGAGGTTTATCAGGCCACGAGTTCCAGTGTGCCTTATAAGAAGCCTGGCCCCATTCGAAAGGATATTTTGAAAATAGACACTTCCAAGTTCTGTCGTTATCATAACGACTACGGACATGACACCAACGAATGCAACCAGTTGAAAGACGAAATCGAGTTCCTTATTAGACAAGGACACTTGAGAATATACGTACGGGCCGCGGGAAATTCCCAACGAGAAGCTCCGGGTAGCAACGAGCAAGAGCCCACGCGCCAACGCTTGCCACCTTTGCAGCCTGCCCCCATGACTGGCACACTCTTAACCATTTGTTGAGGCCCACACCTCATGGGAAATAGCGGAAAGGCCAGGGAACGATACGCTCGGACTCTGCGCCATGACCAGGACATCGAGATGATGACTGTGGAAGACCGCGCGCCAAAAAAGGCTCGATTAGAGGAGGGCGAAATAACCTTCTCTGATAGCGATGCCCAACACGTCCGGTTCCCACATTCCGATCCGCTGGTCGTGGACATCCAAATGGCCAACATGATGGTAAAGAGAGTGCTGGTCGATACAAGAAGTTCGGTGAATATCCTGTATAAATCTTCGCTGGAACGCATGAAATTGTCCGTTAAGGACCTGGAGCCCTACAACCAAACAATATACGGCTTCTCTGGTGAAGGACTCGCCCCAGCCGCATCAATCAAACTACCAGTGACGACAGGTACAGCGCCAGCTACCAGGACATTACTCGCTACTTTTGTAGTAGTCGATTGTCCTTCGGTGTACAATGCCGTCATTGGGAGGCCTATACTGGTTGATCTACGGGCCGTCATCTCTATGTGGCACTTAGCCATGAAGTTCCCAATGGACGCAGGGGTAGGACGCGTGTTGGGAAACCAGAGGGAAGCCAGGGAGTGCTATAACGCCTCAGTCACGAAGGCGGAAAAGGGAACACCAAAGAGCACTACTTCAGATAAGCTGCAGATGGCGGTTGATACACAAGCCCAATCCGGTGATGAAGTCACCAAATAAGGTGTTGCCCAAAGTGAGGATAGAGACTTAGATCCTCACTTTGGGGATTTTGAAGAGAACGTTGGACCGTCGAGGACTTGGAAGAGGTCCAACTAGACGAAAAAGACCCGACCAGAGTTGTGAAGGTCGGAAAAAACCTAGAGCCAACCACGAAGCACGCTCTGGTGGAATTTTTGCGGAAGAACCAAGAGGTTTTTTCCTGGTCGCACAAAAACATGACTGGGATAGACCCTGTAGTTATCAGCCATGTCCTGAATATAGACAAGACTTTTCCACCCGTGCAACAAAAAAGAAGGCTGCTCGATAAGGATCGGTCGAGAGCCTTAAAAGAAGAAGTTGAAAGATTAAAGGAAAATGGGTTCATCAGGGTGGCATTTTATCCGTTGTGGGTCTCCAATCCAGTGCTGGTTCCCAAGCCTAACGGAAAATGGCGAACCTCTGTGGATTTCACAAACCTCAATAAAGCCTGCCCAAAGGATTTATTTCCACTCCCAAGAATCGACCAGCTGGTCGATGCTACTGCAGGACACGAGATCCTCTCGTTCATGGATGCATATTCGGACTACAATCAGATTAGCATGCATCCCCCTGACGAGGATCACACCAGCTTTCAGACTGATACGGGATTATACTGTTACAAAGTAATGCCCTTCGGACTGAAAAACGCAGGTGCGACTTACCAGCGGCTAGTCAACCACATGTTTAAGGAGCTGATCGGAGTAAACATGGAAGTATATGTGGACGACATGCTGGTAAAGTCTAAGAAGGCGGAAGGACATGTGAAGGATTTACAAAAGTGCTTAGATGTATTGAACGAATACCAGATGAAGCTAAATGCCCTCAAATGTTCCTTCGGAGTTGGATCAGGGAATTTTTTGGGGTTCATTGTAAATTCAAGAGGAGTCGAGGCCAACCCCGACAAAATAAAGGCCCTGATCAACATGAAATCGCCAGAAAGAATCAAAGATGTACAAATTTTAACCGGGAGAATCGCAGCCCTAAGCAGATTTATTTCGAAATCGACAGACAAGTGTGTCCCTTTTTTCAATCTGCTCAGGGGCAATAAGAAGTTTGAATGGACAGGAGACTGCGAGCAAGCTTTCCAGGCCTTGAAAGCACATATGGCACAGCCTCCCATCTTATCAAATCCAATCGAAGGAGAAACTTTATTTATTTACCTGGCGATTACTGAAGTTGCTGCCAGTGCGGTACTAGTACGAGAGGAAGAAGGCGTACAAAAAGCGGTCTACTATGTTAGCAAAACCCTGATCGGGGCAGAACTGAGATATCCACCCATCGAGAGATTAGCATATTGCTTAATCCTTGCCTCAAGGAAACTACTTCCTTCAAAAACCAGAGGCGGCTGGGCGATTATTAAAATGGGCAGTCGAACTAGGGCAGTTCGATATAACTTATTCACCGTGAGCAGCACTAAAGGGACAAGTCTTGGCTGATCTTATTGCGGAGTTCACAGAACTCCCAGACAGCAAGCAGTGTGAATCGCCTAGTGCGCCTGAGCCTCAAGAGAAAGCTCCTTCGTGGAAGTTATTCACGGATGGGTCATCCAACGAATCCCACGCTGGAGCGGAGTTCACAGAACATCGGAAAGGCATCGATTTCACTGCGCCATCAGGTTCGACTTCACCGCGTCAAACAATGAAGCCGAATACGAAGCACTCCTCGCTGGATTGAGAATGGCGAAAGACATGAGCATAAAGACGCTTGATATTTACAGTGACTCACAGCTGGTGGTGAATCAAGTTCTAGGAGAATATCAAGCGCGAGGCTTAAAAATGGTGGCCTACTTGAATAAAACAAAGGACCTGCTAGCCCAGTTCACGGAGTACACCCTCTAGCAAATACCGAGGGATGCTGGGGCCGTCATTTAGGAGAGAATATCTGTAACAAATTCATGTAATCCCTCTTGAGCTTATAAATAGAGAAAGATAGCTCAAGGAGGGGACTTTTGGCTTTTGAATCATTTGAGACTAGAGTAATTCTACCGGAAATATTGTATTGTTCTTCAGAGGTTAGTGAAACTCATTGAACCCTAGTTCTTTGATCACTCCTTTGATTCTCACATCAATAAAAATCTAAGTGGACGTAGGTTATTACCAGATCCTGGGGCCGAACCACTATAAAATATCGTGTTCTTATCCTTTTCGCTATTACGTTCTTTTCAACGCATTCATTCACATCAAGCATATTCTGACTCCGTGTCAGTTGACCAAAATCAGGGTCAACAAAAGGGTTCCTCGCCCTCCGGCTCAAGGTCACCATCTTCTTCCTACAGTCAATAGTAGCTCCATATCTAACCAACCAATACATACCTAAAATCATATCAAAGTCCTCCATACTCAACTCAATCAAATCTACTGACAACTCTCTACCGTCAACTATCACTGGCAGTGCTCTAATCCACCTCCTAGATACTACCAGTTCCCCTGCAGGCAAAATAGTCCCAAACCCTGAAGTACAATACTCACTGGGTCTACACAGTCTATCAATCACCTTACTAGAAACAAATGAATGTGTAGCACCAGAGTCAACCAATACAGTATAAGGAGAGCCAGCTCTAGAAAGCTGACCTATCACTACCGAAGGACTAGCCTCGGCCTCTGCCTGCGTCAGGGTGAACACTCGAGCTGGAGTCAAGCTGTCCACTTTCCCCGCATCTCCCTTCTTCATTGTCGGGCAGTCTTTCTTGAGGTGTCCCACCACCCCACACACGTAACAGGCCTTATCCCGGCACTCGCCCGGATGGCGTCTTCTGCACCTCGTGCACTCAGGATAGGTCCTCCATGAATCACCGCCTCCCTGACGGCCACCCTTAGTACCCCGACTTCTCCTATCAAGACCAGGAGCGGTCGAAGCATCAGGGGTCTTCCTCTTTAATTCACTGGGGCCTCCGCCCCTACCAAAACCAGAATATGGAGGCACCACCCTGCGGCCCTCCCGTCTTGCTGCACTATCCCTCCATATCTTATTTTCCGCCTACTCAGCGGTAAGAGCCTTCTCCACAGCCTGGGCATAGTTTGTCCCTCCAAGAACTGTTGTAATCCTCACATCTTGGGCTATCATCGCATTAAGCCCTCTAATAAATCTGTCCTGCCTAGCTGCATCAGTAGGCACAAGATCTGGTGCAAACTTCGCAAGTCTGTCAAACTTTAGGGCATATTCTGTAACTGTCATGCTGCCCTGAACCAACCCCATGAACTCATTTACCTTCGATGCCCTGATGGCAACATTATAGTACTTCTGACTAAATAGGTCCTTGAATCCTTCCCAAGTCAAAGCAGTAACATCTCTAGTCTGTGATACCACTTCCCACCAGATTCGGGCATCCTCTCTCAGCATATATGTGGCACAAGCCACTCTGTCATGTCCCTCTACCCTCATAAAGTCCAAGATGGTAGTAATCATGGTCATCCACTATTTAGCCTTCAGTGGATCAGGTCCTCCCTCAAAGATCGGGGGCTGTTGTTTCCTGAACCGCTCGTACAATGGCTCCCATCTGTTCCCAACCTCTACTGGCTGTACAACTGGTACCACTGCAGGTGGCACAATGGGGGCAACACTCCCTGATGGAGCCTGTTGTCACAGAATTTGGATCTGTTCATCCTGGCTCTGTAACCGAGCTTGCATGTCTGCCATAAGCTGTTGTCAGTTCTCAGGGACTGGCGGAGGGGTCTGGCCCTGGTCATCATCTCTAGTCTCAGACCTATTGCCGGCTAGTCGTATAGATTTTCTTGGACGCATAATTATCCAAGTCAATTTGCAATCAATGACTCGGCAGTCAAACTATGATGATAGGGTAATAATCCTTCCATGATCCACCATTAGAACCCCAAACATTCACAAACAATCAAAATATAACAGTTTATCAAAATATTCATCCATATATTCATTCACATGCATAGCAGTGCTGATAAGCACGCCTCAATATAATCATGCAATAGTCAAGGGCCAGGCCCTATCAGTATCTCATGCTCCCTATTAATCAAGCAGATATCAACAATCATATTTCATTCAGATCATTTAAACATATAGTCATGTATACACAATTACCAAACCCTGAGTTGAGCTTGTCTTTCACGGTGAATGTACATGTCCAGCCAGTCTTCAGGAACCCTTAAACCTAGGACACTCTAATACCAAGTTGTAACGCCCTGGATAGCCAAGTCCGCTACATTGTGTGTTTATAAAGGTGCAAGACTTGCTAATCAAGTCGTTTAATTTCAAACGTGTCACTGCAACTACAGTTGAACTAGGGTTAAAAGATTTTGGCCTCAAAAGCTTCATTTCTTATAAACAAACATTTTCTTTACATGGGATCCCAAAAGTAGTAAAGTTAAAAGACAGTCAACAAAATTTTAGGACTAAAATACAGTTATTAGCCACTCTAAGGCAAAACAGACAATTAAGCTTTTCTCGTCCTGTATCACTCCTCGGCCGTGGCGGCCGATCAGCTGACTATGTACATTCAACCCCGCAGCTCTCCATCTCAGGATTGGTCCAACCTGACCTTGGCTTTACCTGCACCACACAGCACCCGTGAGCCAAGGCCGAGCAATAAAACACAATAGCAGAGCACAATCATTAAGCAAACAACCAGATAACTCATACAGTATAAAAATATACTCAACAATTCAGACATTCATGTTGTTCAAGTATTCAGCATACCAGGTACATCATCTCATATCATTAATCAATTCACACATGATAACTAAGGTTAACGCCCTTAGGCCACACCCTCTATTTATCCCACTGACTCCGGCCCGCTTAAACCGAGCCCAGTGAATATTAAGCTGTCCTCAGCTACAAATTGCCGAGCCGTGCCCTGTGCGCAAGTATTATTTACGGACCTTAGGCCGTTTATCACATGTCCCATGGCATAATACCATCTATGACATTATACAAATATAGGGAGCTCTTAGTCCCATCACAAACACATAACCGGGTGTAGTTTTCTTACCTTTAGATTTTGCTAGCTTTGTTCAATTTGATCCTCAAGCACGATCCCGTCTGAGCCCTAGCGTACACCTAGTCACAGCCATAGATCAGAATCATCACCAAACCTCAAATCCAAAACCTAGCCTCGGAACCAATCCAGAGCCCTCGGGAAGCCTTAATTCCACCAAACTGGGTGGTGGAATCAAACCACGAGCCCCCGGGCAAAAACCCTTAGAAACAACCCAAAAACCCCTTTTTGGGAATAGGGTAGTGCTACAGTGCCCTAAGGTGGGCGCTACAGTGCTACAAACAGAGCCTTCAGGCTCCCAGACGCCCAAGCCTAGCAATGTAGCGCCGTAAGGCTAGTGCTACAGCGCTAGTCACAACCAGACACTACCCTGTTTTCTCCTCTTCGAATTTCCTCGAGCCAAACCTTTCCAAAACTCAATCAAACCTCAACCAAACTTCAAAACAAGCCTCTCAACATCCTCAACTCATCCCATAAGTCCCAACCATACAAAACTCAACCACATGCACCCCAAATCAAGGAAATCACCATAGCTGAACCTAGAGCCTAAAAACTCAACAAGAAGAACAACTGAAACCACAGAATTCAAGTGACCAAGTTCAGAACTTCTTACCTTCAGCAAAGAGATTCAACCTTAGGCTATCCTCCACCCTTCCTTAGCTTTCACTCCTCAAAGTTTCAGCCTTAATTCCCTAGAATTCCCACCAAAAGTCAGCTCAAAATCCATATTTATACTAAGAACCAAAAACTGAAAAGCTACCTTGAACCTTACCTCAAAGGATGAACAACCCTTGCTAACTCTTCGAACCAAACTAGGGATCCTAGCCTCAAGCTCCTGCCCAAACTCTCTCTGAGTTTTAGCTTCAAATTCCCTCAAGAAATGGAGAAGAGACCTCCAACCGAGAGAGAGAAAGATAGACTCTTGTTTTCTCCCTTCTTTCTTTTTCCTTCTTCTTTTCTTTTTCTTTCTTCAGACTTCCAACTCTTTCTCCACTATCCACTAAGGCATAAAACAGCATAATACTTATCCCTACTTCTAACTCAAATGACCAATTTTCCCTCCCATTTAAAACAGAGCTTTTAAACCTCCAGGGGCATTTTGGTCATTACTCCCAATTCCCGCTAATTCCCCGAATGTCTCTAATATTTACCGATTACTTCCCGACACCTAACTAATCAACAATTATATTCCTCAATATCAAAATAGACCACAATATATTCTCTAAATCCCCATAAATACCCCCAGGCTCGCCCCGAGCCGGGTATTAATCCCCGCCGTGACTTTTCCGCTTAACTGCTCACTAAGATCGCCTCGAGTCACATATTACAAATATATCCACATAATAATGTGGTCTCGACAATTTATCACAAGTATATACAATTATGCCCTCAACGGGCCAAAATTACGAATATGCCCTTCTAACCTAATCAGGGCCTACATGCATACTAGTACACATAGTCATGCATCATAGATATTCAAATAATCATATAACATGCTTTTAATCACTTAATGCACATATAATCCAGTTATGCCCTTCCGACACAGTAATCAAGGCCCTTAAGCCTTTTTAGTAAATTTGGGTCGTTACATTCACCGATAAGGAATCCTCCATTGTTGATTCGACATCCAACCCCACCTCACCCACAGAGGAATGCTTCAGCCTGAGGGGATAGCAGGAGAAATCCTCCCCCCTTAGAAAACATTTATATCCCACGGTCTCGCGCTAATAATCCAGATCCTTGATCCCAACCATGAGCTATAAGCTTCGCAAAAAGAAGCTACTGGACAGATAGCATACACAAAGGCAGGCACAAGAGCGACCTGAGGAATCATTTAAGCTCTGAACAAAACCTTCACTCTGACCCACATTCCCACCTGCGTGATCATCTGAACTCACAAAGAGGACATCAAGCTCGCCACAATGATTTGAGTCACGCTCAGGCCAGGGGAGATTCTTCTATTGTACGTGACAATGGGAATGTCCCGGCTAACCAAGCTCAATCTTGGAGGGATAATAACCTATCTAACGTGTACAACAGGATGGGAGCTGATTATCATCTCCCAAATAACCTAGAGACCAAGGATCCAACCCTTGAGCGACTGGCCTTAATGGAGGAGCAGATGAAAAGACTTCTGTCTGGAAAAGGCTTTGATGACTGTGATTCTGATGAGGAGCTCGAGCCTTTCGCTCCCCATATTTTGGTAGCTCCGTATCTTGTTAGCTTCAGGATGCTGACTATGCCCACATATAATGGGACCACTGATACATCCAATCACTTACGGACCTTCAACATGCTGATGATGGCCCACAAAGTAAATTTTGACCTATGGTGTATTCTGTTCCTCAAAACGCTGACTAGACCGGCTAAATTGTGGTTCAATAAATATAAAAAACATTCAATCACCTCCTGGAAAAAACTGTCTTCCGAGTTTAAGAGACAATTTCGGACTGCAAAAGAGACCTGAGTAGAGGCTAATTCATTGGCTAACATCAAACAGCATCCCAGTGAATCCGTAAAGGCATATTTTCACTTATTCACAAATGCAGCAGCCCTAGCTAGAGACGCTGATGATAGCTCTAAGCTTATGGCTATGAGGACGGGAATCACCGTAAGAGGAGATTTGTGGAAATAACTCAAGAGAAAAAGAGTAAAGAGTGTAAATGAGTTCTTAACTCGAGCTCAAGAATGGATAAATTTAGAAGAGGTAGAGTCTGTTGTTGCAGAAACCAGCTAGACCCCCGTTCAGCCCACTAGAGTGGTAACAAATGTTGCAGCTGTGGCTCAGCCCGCTACTCAGAATAACCAGTTGAGGGGTACTAAACGGAAAGGGAATGGTGAAGGTGACTAGAATGTCTCCAAGAAAAACAAGCACAGGGATAAATTTACCTCCATCTACACCTCCTATATAGATTTAATGGATCATGAGAATGTATTTATTTAGCTAACTCTACTTGCCTTCCATGAAAGAAACCCGAGCCCATAAAGCATCAAAGAGCGAAGAGAGATCCAGTTACATTCTGTCGATATCATAATGACATTGGTCACAACACCAACGATTGTCGTCAACTAAAAGATGAGATCGAGTCTCTCATCCGGGCTGGACCGTTAGCACAATACGCTCAAAACATGGAAGCTCCTAGTCAATCGGCGGGGCAGAACTCACAACCAGCTCAGGCAATCCAGGCCAACCCTCAACAAGCTCAAGGGAATTAGGTTATCCCTTCTCCTGTTGAAGGAAGGGAAATAGCCACTATCGCTGGGGGGTGGGGGGGATTTGGTAGAGACAAGCAGTGGAGCCCAGAAAATGTATATCCAAGAGCTGAAGATGCATAATGGCTTCGAGTTTATACCGAAGCAGAGGTTATCAAAGCAACTACGATTGGAGAAATAACCAATCATTTTTATGGAAGATGACACTAGCCACGTCCAATTCCCGCATAATGACATGTTGGTGATAACCATCCAACTCGCAAATCGAAGAGTACGAAGGATACTGATTGAAAATGGGAGCTTCGTAAACGTGTTATTCATGTCCACCCTTGAAAAGACAGGTCTATCTGTAGCCAACCTTAAAGTGACCTCAATGATCCTCTATGTATTTTTAGGAGAGGCATTGGAAGCCATAGGAATAATCGAGCTCATAGTTACATTGGGCGAGGAGACACCAGTTGTCGCCAAGATGCTCGAGTTCGTAGTAATTGAATGTCTAGCCACCTACAACGCTTTTTTAAGAAGACATGCGTTGGTAGCGTTTGAAGCTATAACTTCGGTTCGCCATCTGGCCATGAAATTTCCCTCATCCTCGGGGATATGCATAGTGAGGGGAGATCAACTCGCCGCCAGGGAATGCTATAGCATTGCCATGAGGGAAAAATCACAACCTGGACAGAAAGCCATGGTAATAGCTGAGGAGAATGAGGAACCTCGGGCAATGGTAGTTGCTGAAAAGGTGGAAGAACCTCAAGAAGTTGGAAATGAGGTCGCCCAACCCGAAGAAATTGACTATTAGGCAAAGAGATATCTAATTCCAGTCTTTAGAGGAGCTAGAGGAAATCATCATTGACCTATAAGTACCCTCGAAAGTGGTAAAGGTTGGGAAAAACCTCGGATTCGAAACAAAGAAGGAGTTGGTCGAGTTTTTGATAAGAAATCTTGATGTCTTTGCCTAGTCGCATGAGGACATGTTAGGGATTATTCCGAGAGTGGTGATGCACACGTTAAATCTGGACAAAAACGTACCTGCAAAGGCGTAGAAATGTAGATTGTTGGGAAAAGAGTGAGGAGAAGCTCTGGAGGAAGAGGTAACTCACTTATTAAAGTGTGGGTTCATCAAGGAGGCAAAATATCCAGCTTGGATAGCCAACCCCGTTTTGGTCTTGAAGCCTAATGGAAAGTAGAGAACCTGCATCGATTTCTCCGACCTTGGTAAAGCCTGTCCCAAGGATTGTTTCCCACTACCTAGGATTGATTAAGTAGTAGACGCAATAGCTCGTCATGAGCTCATGTCCTTCATGGAAACGTATTGTGGATATAACCAAATCGCGATGAACCTTGCGGACTAAGAGCACACTAGCATCATGAACGAGCATAACGTATATTGTTACAAAGTTATGTCGTTAGGGCTGAAGAATGCTGGTGCTACTTACCAAAGGCTGGTCAACAAGATGTTTGTTAACCATATCGAGAGAAACATGGAGGTATATGTCGATGATATGCTCCTCAAGTCAAAGACTGCCAATAACCATGTGTCTGATCTAGAAGAATGTTTTGACGTGCTGAGAAAATACAACATGAAGTTGAACCCCCATAAATGTACCTTTGGGGTGTCGTCGGGGAAGTTCTTAGGCTTCATAGTTAATGCGGGGGGGGGGGGTCGACGCAAATCCAGAAAAAATCAGGTTGAAATGTATTATTCTTTTAATATGTTTATGTCATTATTTTATATATATATATAATATTGTTGATTTATTTAAAATTTATTTGACAATCATAAACACTTAATAAATATATTTAATAACTTTTTTTTAAATAAAACTAAGTAAATATGCATTGTACATTTCTTGTACCTAGAACCATATTATATGTGTTTTTATCTATTTTTTTTAAATAATAAATATTACATAATTTATTTTTTAAAATATATAGTATTTGATAAAAAAATTATATATAATTATATATAATTAATACTTCATTTATTTTTATTCTACACCTAATGCAATATTTAAATAATCCAATTTAATCTAATTCTAAATGCCAAATAAGCCTAAAATATATTATTCTAATAGGACAAAATTTCATTTGATATTCAAGATCCATCTAATTCAATAAAATCATCATAAAGTGAAAATATCAACCATTACAAATTAGATTGAAATTTAGAAATTTATGCGGATTAAATGTATTTCTTCATAAAAATATATAGAAAAAAATAATAGTATGAAACTTTATCACTACAAAAAAGATGATGCACCGGTGAAATCCGTATGGGCTTTGCCGGTGTGTTTTTACGTCGGCAAAGGCTAACGATGAAAATCAGTCGGCAATACAACTTTTGTCGGCGCAAAATGAACTGCGCCGGCAAAAATAAATTTTATCGACGGAAAAATGTGTCGACAAAAAAACAGACACACTGAGAATTTTTTTTGCACGGAATTGTAAAAAAATACTTTTGAGGGTGCAATTTTACATCAACAAAAGTCTTAATCTTTATCGACACAAAATCACGCCAACAAAAGTGAAACTTTTAGTGGCGTAAAATTGCGCCGCCAAAAGTTTACATTTTGCCGGCGCTTCAATGCGCCGACAAAAGTTTATGATTGCACCAACAAATTTTTGTTTATTTTTACTGACGAAGCCTTTTGCCGACGTAATTTTGCGACGGTAAAAGTAATAGTTATTTTTTTTATAAAATTAATATAAATTATAAAAATATAAAAATATTTTTTATTTAATAATTTTAATTTTAATTTATATTAAATTAATTATTTACTTAATTTTAATTCATGCAGTAATTATATTAATTAATTTAATTAAAAATAAAATAAAAATTTATTTGTACTAAATAAAAATTAAATTAAAGTAGTTTAGTGCAAATGAATGAGACATTGTCTCTAATAATATATCCTATAAATAAAGAAAAAAAGTATACAAATAGGTACTGGTGTTCTCATCATTCCCGCCCCTGTTAGCTGCACCATCATCATCGTCATCTTCAGGATCCTCTTCTGGTAAGTCCACAGTAAAATCAAGAGTCATTGTGCCCATCTTCTTCAACAAAACATTGATCAAGAGATCCTGACGTCACTGACGACTCTCAAGTTTCTAACTATGCTTCTCAAGTCGCTGATTATGCCTTAGTATGGAGTCCACATAAGGTGCCACTTGCTCGAACATTTGAAAAGAAGATGATGAAGATCCTGCCCTCTTCTCGTCAAATTCCTTTAGCCTAGGCAACGCCCCAAACCCTTTATTATAGTGCGAGCGGAGCCCAAGGACATCAGTGACAATGTCCATATCACGCGGGAACTCACCGTCGACATTATCGCCGACACAGGAAGCAACAGATGAGCACACTTTTCAAATTGTGGTAATTATTCAATTAAGTGGTAATTAATTACAATAATATTTTTAAATTGTTTACTTTTTTATTAGTTTAATTTTTTAAATATTTAATTAAGTGGTAATTAATTACAACAATATTTTAAAAAAATTTAATTTTTTATTAGTTTAATTTTTTTAATTATGATTAAATTAAAATTTATTTTTATTTACTTACTTAATAATTATTATTTTTAATTATACTTAAACTTTTATTTACTTATTTAGTTAATTTGTAATTATTTAGTTTCAATTAAAATTAATTATGCGAGAAGTATTTATTTTCAATTTTTTTTAGGTTTATTATTATCTTTGTCTTTAATTTTAAGCCACACTTTTATGAATATTTAATAATTTTTTAATCATTTAACAAATTATGTATTAATTTTCTAATTAATTTTAATTTTTCTAAGTTTAATGAAATTTAGGCAGCATAACGACGACATTTTAAACTATCCCAAAATTTTAAAACCTACAAATTACTCACAGAACATAAATATCCAGATTATTCCCAAAACATGCGAAACATAAAAATAAGATTTATACATATTAAAATACTTCAATTAACCATTTGCACATAACATTTTACATATTTTTTTCCAATAAAGCATTGCACAAAACAAAAACAATATTTAAGTTAATGATTTTTATTTTAATAAATTACACCATAACTTAAAATACCAAATACCAAAACTATTTTTCTTAATAATATCAAAACAATTTTTTTAATAAATATTTAGAAACAAATAACTTTTCATATAAAAAAAATATTAAACATAACATACACAATTAATCTGATTTTTTTAAAAAAAATCAAACAAAAATAAAAAATATATACTAATCAGATTTTATATTTATGAAAATATAATAAATATTAATAAACAAATATAATTAATATAAATTAAAAAAAAATATTATAATGGGCTAGGAGGCGTTGGCAACTAAGGGACTCGAGGGCTCGAACTCCCGGCAACAATGATGTGGGGTGGATGCAGAGGCGTCACGAAATCAAACAATAAAAAAGTTATAAAAAAACTAAATAAATAGAATCAGAGAGAGGGAGGGAGTGTTACCTAGCAGAGGTGGTAGTAGCGTGGTGGAGGTGTGGATTGAGGGATGCGGCATGGTGGAGGCTCAGAATTGGGGGCTTAGGCGTGGATTCAGGGCTTAGCGTGGTGGAGGCGGAGGGAGGCGGTGGGGTGGGGTGGTTTGATTGGTGGTGGGTTGCAGAGAAAACAAGAGAGGGGGAGAAAACAAGGGGAGTGAAAATGGTGGGGAAGAAAGGTGTGGCGGATGGTCTAATATCGTTAGAATTTTGCCGGTGCATTTCGTTGCACCAGCAAAAGTCAAATTTGCGCCGACAAAAGTAAGTCCCGAAACCCTAATACTAAACGACATCATTTCAATTAGTGGGACTTTTGCCAGCATAGATTTGACTTTTTCCAGTGCAATGAAACGCGCCGGTAAAAGTCTGCTCACCTAACTCATTAACCATGTGTACTTTTGTCAGCGTGTTAGGTCAAAGGCACCGACAAAAGTACCTAACACGAGACTTTCGAAATTGGCAAAGGTGGGTGTTTTCCAGCCTGATTTTTGCCAGTGCAATTGGGAATTGCGCGGGCAAAAGTGGTTACACTGGCGCAAATTTATGCCGGTAAAGGTGTTTTAGCACCGGCAAAAGTAATGAATTTTTTTATTTTTTTCCCTTTTAATTAAAAACTAATAATGAGCATTGGGGACAATAATAGTATCATTAAATATTTTTAAATAAAAAATAATAGTCTTCAGGTATCATAGAGATAATTTAAATATAGGTGATCACATAATATCAACGAGCAATATTAATTCTGATTACTATAATCCATTATGAATATTTAACTAGTAAATACTCATTTTTGTACTAATACTTTCGGGGTGTTATATCGACTGACAACAATACAAACACTATCAATGAACTTTGTTAATTTTTCAGTACTTCTTAACATTTCAAATATTTTAACACTTACTATTTAATCGAATTATTTATAATGTCCATAATTACTTATAAATACTAAATATTTCTAAAATTTTGTGAATTTGGATGGTATACAACAATAATTATAAATCATAAGAGTTTATCTATTCACACAATCAATATGATCATTGTTAATTCTTGTCAATTGTTATAAAACAATAATGTTATGATCGACTAATCCTTTATTGGTCAACAAATGAATAATTATTTAACGTTCCAACAAACTGTTAATACGATTTTATATATCAACATTGAAACATACATATAAAAATATATAATAATAACAATACATATGAGTAACATTAATAATGCTGACTGAGAGCAACATTATAGATATTCATAAACTTTGTGTGTAATCAAATCGTTTATTAGACCTATGATGACAAATAATTAAAAAAATGATAATTGTATGGTTAGATAAATATAATCGACAATGATCACAACCATACTAGTTGATAATTACAAAGTTAGTTAGTATTGTTGTTGATCTTAGAATAATCTAACAACATTATACTATTGATTAGATGTTTAATACTCATTAATTTAACAATAATATTGTATAAAACTTAAATTAATTCTTAAATCTAAAAAATATGTGTTCTTCTATTATGTTAATACTTTTGCCGACGTAATATAACTTCTACCAACACATTTATGAATTTTGCCGGAGCATTTGAATGACTTTTGCCAGCACAATTTCGTAATGCCCCGACAAAAGTATCTTTGTCTAAGATCAGTTTGGGGAAAAAAAACTTTTGTCGGTATAATTGCACCTAACGCATCGGCAAAACTTTAACTGTCAGGAGTATAAAATCTTTTGCCGGCGCATGTCATAGTTGCACCAGAAAAAGTAGCATTTGTCGACGCGTTATTGAGCTGCACCGACAAAAACTACTTATGCCGACGCTAAATTACGTTGGTGAAGAATGTAACTTTTGTCGACGCCTTAGTGAAACGTGCCGACTTTTGTCGACGCGTTTCCGAAAAGCACCAAGAAAAGTGTTTTTTCTTATATTTTCATGAGATAATATTATATAGTTTAATTTTAGTTTTAAGTATTGTCTTTGTTGCTAGAAGAAAAAATATATATATAAGTTTTGGATAAATTTGACCATAAAACTCTAAAATTGGAGAATAATAATAATAAAAAATGTAATCCATCTAAAATATTCAATCAATTCCGTAGTAATGTGTCTCAAAAAGTGCAAATACATGAGACATAGTCATACATTAATTGTAGTGAAATTGATGTCCGACTTTTTTTTTGCTGGGCATTCAAACATCTCAATTTATTCAACTACAACTATAGTTTGAAACTTAACAGATCCTACAGGGTCATTTTTCATGTCAAAAAACATCATCCAAATAATTTATTTATTATATATATAATTTTTTTTTGTCAGGTTTATACATAAATACTTTAGTTTGCCGCTAATGTGAACAAAGAATGGGAAAATAAGCGAAGCGCGATTCTATGGAGAATTGTCAACGAATGCTATTTGGTTTCATTGAATCTTTCCTAAAAATTAATTCAGTGAAATTTGTACACAAGGAATTAAAGACTAGTACGAAGGTTTTTAGCGAATATCAATGTAATGAATTGGTAAAAATATCTCATGTTTATGATAACTCCGAATGCAGATGTAATCCACTATAATGAACATCAATAAGTGAAGCTACTTTTTTAAAAAAAAATTTAAATACAACATAAAAATTTAATTAGTGTTGTTAGAACTTTTTGTAAAATGAATTATTAAAAATAAATGAAAATATCTTCAGTCTCCTTTAGTTGGAGTCCTATACCATTTTAGAAGTATATATAAAGTGATGACTCTAATATTGAAGATGTGCCCAAAGAGTAAGTTTTAATTATGCTCACATAAAGAAATAGATAAACACCACCACCACACAGCACCACCGTCAGTCAGAGTTAAACTAGTTAGTGTAGTGTGACATTTAATTTGTTGAAGAAAAATGAATTTATTAATGTCTTTTAGAAGTAGTCTTTACGAAGGCGTTTTGCTCCTTAACTAAATAATAGTTTTTATTTTATTTTTAAAACATAAAAATTGTTTTTTAAAAATAAATAAGAGTATTTGATATTGTTTTCAAAAAATAATTTTTAAAAACAAAGTTAAAAATAAAAATATTGAGAACAAGAAAAAATTATTTTTAATTATTCTCAAATTTTTTTTGTCAATTTTTTTCTTACTTAATATTTTTAATTATTATTATCTCAAATCATTTTTTCTTTCATTAATTTATCTTTCCTCATTTTCTCTTTCATTACTTTTGATATCTTTATTTTCTTAATCATCACTATATGTCATTATTTTCTCTCTTATCACTTCTTATATCCTCATCTTCACTTTACTTATTTTTTTTATTTCATTATTTTCTTTCTCATTTATTTTCTTGCATCAATTTTTTTTTCTTAATTTTTCTTCCTCAAAATTTCTCAACTTACTTTTTCTTTTCTTATTTTTCATAAATTTTTTCCACATTACTTTATCTCATTATTTATTTCAAACTTTTACAAAATATTTCTCTTTGTAAATATATCTATTAATTTTTATTTAAGATTTTTTAATAAAACTAAAAAATTATTTTTAGAAAACATTAACTTTTAAAACAACAAAAACTGTTTTCTGTTCTTATTTCTGAAAACACAATTTTGAAAATAAAATATAAAAAACAATGCCAAAGAGGGCTATGTTTTTTTTTCCTAACTATTAATCTGACGAGAAACATAATGAATGAAATTATACAACATTACTTTTTCTTAAAAAAATATTCGAGCAATGCAAGTGTATATAGAACGCGATCATGTCGTGACAAAGATAATCTGAGCTATTTACAAAACGTCTTAAAGTGGCCACTAAATATGTGACTTATCCCATAAATTTGTTTCCTTAAATTCATTCTTATGTTATTTCAGCACCAACAAATGCTACAAACACAAAGTACATATATTGGTTTTTAAACGAACAAGGTTACGGTTGCCAGGAAAGTAGAAGTTTAGGATCAAATTGCCAAAAAAAAAAAAAATAGTTTGGGAGAACCAATATAACAAAGCCTGTATAATTTGGAGACCTGCGATACAAATAAGCCAAAATCTACGATATTGATGTGACATATACATTCATAAATTGTGTGATTAATTAATTGTATAAATTTTGGATGTAAACAGTAAAAACATGTAAAATCAGATATCTGTCTTAAACTTAAAGAACGTGTTCATCGATCAATTTACACATAGTACATAGATCAAATAAGAAAAATTGGAGTATTAATTTTATTTCATGAATTCGCAAATATTAATTAAATGAGTAATTATCATGTGTAGCATGAACTGGACGGGCGGGCGCTCTCAAAATATACAAATTTTTTACAACTTCGGAGTGGAACTAATTGAGATCTTTATTGCAAACCAAAACTCAATGATTCATTCCAATTACTGAACCAAGCATCTTCAAAACCAAACTGATGATTTACTGTGAACACCTCATGATTATTCCCACTTTTAAAATTGGTACTCTCCGGCGAGCCAACTTGTTGTCTCTTCCTCTTCGAACTGGACGTTGGTCCATTTTCAGATGACGACGAAGAAGGTTCTGACGAACGGCGCTTTGGGGTTATTCTGATTGGCTCCCAGGTTACTGATCCAATGAGGTGAGGAAAATTGAGCTTAGCCTTCGCTCCACGAATCTTAAAAGCCTCTCGGTCATAAGCCAAAGCCGCATCCTCTGGCGTCTCGTACGTTCCCAGCCAAATCCTCTTCCCCTTCTTCTTTGGGTCCCTAATCTCCGCCGCGTATTTCCCCCAAGGCCTCCGCCTCACTCCCCTGAAACTCATAAGCTTATTCCCCTTATTCTTCGCTTGCGGTGCGTTCGACACACGCGCCGCCGTCAACTGCTGGTCATCACCGCTCTCTTCGACGAAATCCTTGATTGATGTGCCCTCATCGGAGGGACTCCATCCGGTGTTTTCACCCAAAACTACCATGTCATCGGTGGTGTAGTCATCCACTTTAATCTGACAATGATCAGTATCAGCAAAAAAGTGGGGGCTAAAGCTCCAAGTATCAGAAGAGTTCACGATCATGGGACGATAAAAGGGTGTGACGAGGTCTTCGAATTGATCATCACGAAGGAGGTGTAGCCTAATAGCCTCCAGAAGATCCAAATCTCCAGACTCCGAGCTACTCATCAGCATAGATCCAGACATCATATATTTGCTTATTTTTATGAAAATATAGTGTAATAGATGAAGAGCTTTTCGATTTTGATAGTGAATGGAAACTAGGATTATGATTTGGGTTGTGTGTTTGTGACTGTTATATATATATATATATATTTATATATAGGAAGAATTATTTATATATAAATGGAGTGTGGGTTGATAACGGGAATCTGGAAAGGGAAACTCTTTTAATTATTTTTGTTGCATGACGTGAGCCATGTTTCGAGGAAGCTGCATGTGTGGGTTTTTAGTCACGTGTAAAATCTGCCGAATTGGGATTATTTAAAGAAAAAGAAAAAACTATACTCAATAGTATTATTGTAATCCTCCTTTTAAAAATAACTAGGGTAATCATCCCACTTAGTAGTCATCCTACCCATTTCTCTTTTATCTAAAAGTTGTTAGATTGTTTAAAATTGTATTAAATAATGTGACACATTAATTTGACAATAAAAATAACAATATAATTTTCATTAAAAAAAAATATATACTATTGAAGTCATTAATGGCTACCGTACCACTTATCCGGCCCTCCATACAATACACAATTTAAATTCATTATTATTTATAAAAAGTATATATATATAGGGAGCATCTTGTCTTAGGGTACACTTTTTTTTTCTTATTTTCGGCACGTCAATAAGTTATCATTCCACCCGTTTCTTTTAAAACAGTATTTATTGTAGTAATAATGTACTCTCTACAAGTTTTCGGGAAAATCTGGATACTTAATTGTACCGAAAACTTTTCTATTTTTTTGTAGTATAGGTACTGTACTATTCAGACTTTTTATTTGAACTGTATTTTTGACACAATAAATTATCCTTATTCGCCAAAAAGTTGCATGAGTTTTGCTATAACTACAATAAACCACTACTACAAAAATAGGCTTTAACTTCGGTTTTTTCGCTTGTTATTCTTCGGATCTCGCGGAGATATTAACCAAAGTTAATCTGAGGGAACTTAAAAATATCTAAAAACCAAAGTTAAAGGGTACCCTTTAACTTCGGTTATTATGTAAAAACCGAAGTTACCTTTAACTTCAGTTATTATGTAAAAACTGATGTTAAATGGTACATTTTAACTTGGTTTGCAATTATTGAATTAACCGAAGTTAAATATATTTTTTCCTAAAAAATATTTATTTTATTTGTAGTATTAATTTGATTTCTTATAAAATATTTTAATAATAATTTTTTAATTCTAATTTTTAATTATTTTAATATTAATAAATATATTTAAAAATTTCAATAAACTTAAAATAAAATAAAATTCACAAACTATAAAGACTTAATGTACATATATATACACATTCATACAAAAATAAAAGCTAAGTACCACAAAAAATTCTAAAGTGTTCATACAACTAAACATGTGAAGTTCACTTAAGTAATTATTTGAAATATTGAAATTTCTCAAGTATTAAATATTTTTTAAAAAATTAGCAAAATTTCCCCTATAAATAGGACTACCCAAACCTGTTGACATTTAATTTACAACTAAAATTTGCAACAGTTCACAAAGCAGATAAGCATAATCATGTCAAGTTTATCAGAAATTGGAGGAATACCTCATACCGAAAAGCAAAGCTTAGTCTCCAATTACAATAGAACTCATGTTAATCCATTTTCATATTGAATGCTTGCCTTGAATTTTGATGGTATCCATAAGCCCCTAGTTCAAAGTAACCTTGTCTAGTCAAGAGACATGATAATGTTACTTCAAACTAGGGACTTATGGTTATCACCACAACACACAAATTCTCGATATTCTATTCAAAACCTACCGCCAAACCTAAAAAGTTTAAATTATAACTCTATGAATAAATACTACATATTTAAAAACATGTTCAATTAATAAATCCTAAAAAATTGGGCAGAGTTTCCTCTGTTTCTATAACATATCCCAATTTCATAAGTACCTATTAATTCAACACAAACAAACACAATAATCAACATGCATAATTTCATCCTTATACCACCGCAGCGCACAAATTTATCAGAACCTACCTCATTAATTTTCAAACCTAATTTCCACTAAATTCAATATGGTTTAACTATAATTCTATAAATATATACAATAGTAATAAATAAAAATAAAACTCTCACTCACCTTAAAATTAATCTTCAAGCTAGTAACCACCAATGAAAAACCAAATTACCTCCAAAACAATAACCGTCCTAAAAATAATATAAACAAAATTAAATATTATAATTATTGAGTTTATAATAACTAGTACCAAACATTAAAACATATTATACAAATAAAACTTTATTTTAACAAAACATTAACTTGAATTTTTTTTTACAACAACAACATATTAAAACTATATTTTACAAATGAATTTTTCTTAACTAGATATTAACTTGATCTTTTTTTATTATAACAACAACATGTTAACTTTTTTTTAACAACAACAAAATATTAACTTCATTAGTTTTCTAAATAATTATTCTAAATAAAAACATATTATAAAATAAAAAAATAAATCAAATAAATTATAAATTTAGTAATACATTAATATTAAATTCGGATTAATAAATTTTTTTATCACAAACACATTTTTTTTTTAAGATTCATACATTCTTAAATAATCAAATACAACTCTAAAATATTATTATCAACCATAAACACATATCAATTATCAATATATTATAAAAAAATATAAAACATTCGAAATAATATGTATATATATATAATCATGTAAACATCTATGTAACTATCAATACATAGTACAAACCTGAAAACTTTGTATAGAAGCTGAAAATCCGTTGAAAAACCCAAAACAATGGGTATTTCCGGCCACCACATGTCACCATTGTCAAGCCAACATTTTTTTCACTCAAAATTGAAAATAACCAAGTTTCTATGATATATTTGAGTTTTCTAGCAAGATTGATGGAAGAAAATGAGGAAAATGGTGCTAAATGGCGAAACCCTCATTTTTCTCACGATGGAAATGGAGGTTTTTGCTCTCTGTTTGGGGGGTTTCAGCGTTTCGAAAATAAGGGAGAAGTCGAAGGGCTACGGATATAAGCACCTTTAACTTCAATTTTTAGCAAAAAACCGAAGTTAAAGGGTAACCTTTTAACTTCGGTTTTTATCAAAAAACTAAAGTTAAAGGATTCTGTCATTAGTTCTCCCTCGGCCTATTACCCTTTAACTTCACTTTACATAAATAACTAAAGTAATAAGTTAATTCCTATGAGTGCTAAACCAAAAAGCGAAGTTAAAAGTCCATCAAAAGCTTTAACTTCGCTTTTTTTTATGTATTTCCCAACATTTCTATGTATAAAAACCGAAGTTAAAGCCTATTTTTGTAGTAGTGAACACCGTCATAAAAAATAAAAAAAGCAATTATATAAAAAAGAAATCCATAAACTCATCTATGTATATGAAACTAGGTTGTGTCATTCTGATATGATAAAAAATCCTACCCTACCCTACACGCCTCTCTATATATAAATATCTTTAGAGATAGCATCAGTATATCATTGATTTTCATTGCCCTCCTCGATAATTTTTTTTAATTAATACTACATATATATTTATTTTCTATATACAGCGAAAATATAAATAACCACATTAGGGGATAATTATAATTCCCTCATGTTGACCCAAGATTTGGCCAACTGACACGGAGTCAAAATGTGATTGATGTGAATGAATGTATAGAGAAGAACGTAATGACAAAAGCAAACAAAACACAGTGATTTATAGTGGTTCGGCCCCAGGATCTGGTAATGACCTACTTCCACTTATACTGATATTGATATAAGGATCAGTAGAGTGATCAAAGAACTAGGGTTCAATGAGTTTCACTAACCTCTCAAGAACAATACAAGTTTACTCAGAGAATTATTATAGTTTCGAATGATTCAAAAGCCAAAAAAGTCCCCTCCCTTGAGCTATCTCTTACTATTTATAGGCTCAAGGAGGGTTACAAAAGATTGTTACAGATATTCTCTCCTGAATAATTGGATACCCAGAAGATTGTATGAGATAAAGTCGGGATTCATAAAGATCTTCCCATAAATGTTGCCTTGTACACGGAACCATCGACCAGACTGGTCGTGGATAAGACGGCTTACCCTGCTTCTCCTGTGTCTTCTGGTCGATATTCTAGCAGACGCTTCCAGATGTCAGTCACGTGTCCAGGGATTACTTGCCACGTCATAAATGCTAATTTATTGGATAACATTTGCCCCCTAAAGTTTGTTTACTCCGAACAGTAAATAAACTTTTGAACAAACGACTCTTCGGTAACCCCACCTGACGTGTCAGAACCCTTCGTGTGTTCTTGAAAAAAGCAACCAACTTCTGTCTAATCATGTCTTTTCAGTTCCCCAGAAACGATTTCGACGACCATCCCTGTTGGACCCAAAACGGGTGTTTTAAAATTTAAACTCGCAAGTGCACGAATCGTTTCGGAATATAATGTTCATGTAAGTACGAGGTCGAACCCATGGGAGTTGACTAACATCAAAAGAAACTATTTCAAACAAAGCAATAATATTCTAACCTAGTTCCAAATATTTGATGAGAATTTGTTTTAGAAAAATAAAAAGACAAATAATAAAAATATTAATGATAAAATAGAAAAATGGTTTTCAAATAAGATAAGTAAAATAAGATTATTAAGATATTAGAATCCACAAAATGCAAGTTCAATAGTATTTATAAGTATATTGATTCCCAAGTTTTGATATAGTTGAAATAAATCACACTATATATTTTTTTTCAAAATATATTTTCTATTCAAGCACAAGTTACTCTTTCAAAAATGTAGGATTTTTCTTCACTTATATAAGATATAATTTCTAAGCATTAGTTGTGTTACAACCTAATGAAACTACAAAAATCAAAGAGATTATGTTTAGGCAAAATATGATACTTATGCTCTAAGAATTAGATGTGAACAATTTAATGAAAAACATTTAATCAAAGAATATCATATTTTTGCATAATGAAGAACTAAGTATAATATGCTTTAACAATCAACACTAGATGAAAAATGCATATCTTTGATAGAAAAATCCATAAACAATGTTGTACAAATGGGAAATCAACATACAACAAAAAATACTATCTAGTTACATTTTGCTTCATCATCATCTTAATAACATTTGAAAAAGATTAGAAGCTCATAACTAGATTGAAATAAAAATTACAAAATAACATACTTGACATGCTCTTTAAAAGATGAAAATGGTAGAAAGAAAATAATGAAAAGAAGAGAGAAAAATATGTGTAGAAGATGTTGAAAGGATGAAGAAGAAGAGCTCCCCAAATGGTCTTACAAGACTCTATTTATAGGCAAAATATGGAGATTAAATTAATCAAATTAAAATAAATAAATTGATTAATTTAATTGTGTTGGGAAGTGGTAGGATAAATAGAGTAAGTGTAAGAGTATTGGAAAGATGAAATGTTTGGTTGGGTAAAAGATTAGTGAAAAGCTAGGGTAAAAAAATGAATTAGGAATGTTTATTTAGGTAAGAAAAATAGGGAATAGTGAATTGATATTTAAGTAAAAAATATTGGGAATGAAAATGTGATTTTTGGGTCTTTTTGTGGCTGTTTTGGAGGAAATGGCAGCAGCTGAATGTTGGGCCTTTTTGGAGCTGGGCCCAAGTTGGTGGAGAGGCAGCAATGAACGTGGGCCTTGCTGAATGTTGGGCCTTGGATGTAAGGCTGGCCCACGTTGGTGAGGCACTTGCTGGAAGAAAGGAAGTGCATAAGTGATATGTGCATATGTGCATATGTTGATGCTGATGCTGATGAGTTGGAGACAGGAGGCGTGAAGGCTGGGTGAGGCACTTGTTGAAGGAGAGTGGACAGGTGGCGTGATGGCTGGTGAGGAGGGCAGGTGGGCCATGGCTGGGCTTGGGCCTGAAGCTTCTGGGCTTGTGGAGCTCTAGTTCTCAAAATTGCCATTTTCTTCCTTTCTTTCTTGTAAATTGTCATAGTTCTTTCATTTTTCTTGCTTTTCAAGAGCAAATAAAATACAACAAATTCCCTATAAAACAAACATAAATTAAATTAAAATTAAATATTTTCAATAATAAAATATACAACCAAAAGTTACATGAAAATATTAATTAAAACTTAATTTTCTTAAACATTCAAGCTCAAAATGGCATCTTTTTACCCCTAACTTAACAATATTATTTTTAAATAATTAAACTATAACATTTTTCAATAATATACTATAAAAACACACAAAAGTATATAAAAATCAAAATTAACCTAATAAATTCAAAATCACTTAAAAACTTGATAAATCAATTAAAAACTCAAAGATTAAGCAACAATTAGTACATAAAAAGTGGTAAAATAACTCTATTTTATAGAGTTATCAATCCCGTTTCCCCATACTTTGAAAAAGGAAAACTAATGATTACACTTTTTTAATATCAGAGACAAACTTATATAAGACCATCGAAGCCTCCTCTTTCTTTTTACGCACGCCATTGTCTTTGCAGAAAACCCTAAAAACCAGAGCTTTAAACTTCTCCGGAGACCGTTTTCCTGCACTTCCAAGACTCAGACCGTGGGCTCCTTAATCTCCGAAGACCTTTCTTCCACCTCCACGATCACTCTTCTTGGTAAGTTTTCGAAACCCCATGCTTCTAATTTCTCGTGGTGCATGCTTCTGATGGTGGACTGTTTAAGTTTTTCCGTTTCTGGTTTAAGGTGCTTGTAGACAGAATGTTTTGTAGGCAAAGTAGAGTTACAAGTTAGTTTAAAATCCAGGATCATGCTTTTTAGGACGTAAAATCGAAGTAAAATTTTGATCTTTAAGGCAGTTGAAAAATAAATTTTTCCCGCCCTAAGGGGAGTTGAAAAAGCTTTTCCAGAAAAACTTTTTACTTTCACCCTTTGACCCGTTTTTCAAACTGTTCGTGTAGAAAGATTTAGCTTTTTGTTAGAATGCTGTTGTATAAAAGCCTAACTTTTATACTCGACCAACGTTATTCTAAAAAACCTTTTAAAGTTTCATATCCTCACCTCCCCATTCTTCTATTTGCAGACTTTAATGCCAGATTTGTGGGGAGGTGAAAGACCCATCGACGACGACCTTCTCGCCCAGCTGCTCGAGGGAGAAGAACAACCAGCTGACCGTGTCCACGAGATTCCTTTCTCGCGATCCTCTTCCAGACCCCATTCTTCCTCTCCAATGGCCCGCTCCAAGTCTACTGGCAAGAAAAGACCTGAGTCCGAAAGCAACCCAAATTCTCCTGCCCAGCCTGATTCGCAGGCTAGGGTTCCTTCGACCAGTGGTCGAGAAAATCTCGTTCCTGACCCTAATATCCAAACTAGGGCCTGCCCTCGTCATCGGAATCCGCCTGATGTCGAGTGGTATACTTCCCCAGCCAGTCTAGTGACCCCTCGAATGGTCACTAACTGCTTCAGGAAATTCCCCCTCACGGGGGTTACTATTATACGTCCTACCGCAGACCAGAGGGCTAACCTCCCAGGAGGTGCGAACAGCGCCTGGTCCCGATATCATATTGAGGCGGGAGCTTACCTCCCACTTCATCCCTTTTTTGTGGGGGTGGCTAATTATTTTGGTGTCGCCCCCTTCCAAATAACTCCAAATGGATATAGGATGCTGGCCGCACTCTATATTCTGTATAAACTTAACAAATGGCCAGAACCTTCGCCCCACGAGGTCAACTATCTCTTCGACCTTAAGTCTAACCCACAGCACAACGGGACGAGCTTCTTCCACTTCTGCCACCAAGAGATCGGCCGGACGTTCTTGAGTGGCACTACCCATATATCAAACGTGGGGCATTACAATAAGGAGTATTTCCTTACTCCAGAAATAACAAGCAACAATTTAGCCTTCGCACGGGGAGGTAAGAGCTTGTCTTTGACTGGTCGATACTTTAATCTAAGGTGTCTCCTTTCATTTTTCTCAAACTTTAATCTGTTTTTCAGGCCCTTGGTTACGTCCGGCCCCAACACCAGACATGGTGTTGAGGTCCAACACTCTGGCCAGGATGCCTGACGCAGCAAAAAGTGTCAAGACCCTGATAACTGAAACAAACTTGAGGCTGTCTGGCCTCCTGGCTCCTCGCCATGAAAATAGAGGGTTCGTGGTGGACGAAGCCACTGCTGAGGGGGTTCCCGAGCAACAACCTCCTGTGCCTCCTCCTCGGAGGAGGCCAACGAGGGTTACAATCAAGGAACCCACGGGTAGCCCTTCCGCAGAAAGGTCTTCTGCTCCCCAAGGCAAGGGGAAAGAAAAGGCCAAAGAGCCTATTGTTGACTTGGGGGAATCTTCTGACGATAATGGTAAAGTTATTTCGCTTTTAAATGGTTTGCCAATTCCCTGTCACTTGTTTGACGGGGATGGTAACTTTACATATGCTCCTAATCTAGGGCCAGACTTCTTCATGCCAGATAATGAGTATATGACTAATAGAGTCAATAGTGTAGTGACCAGTAGTTGTAGCTCGGGTATTTACTTTGTTACCTCCTTTCAGTTGTATAACATACTTTCACCTGCCTCCTTTCTTATTAACTTGCTATGTCTACCTACATGCAGATATGTCTACTCCCAACATCTTCGACATGTACCAGGCCGAGGACGAAGAGGAGATTCCTCAACTCCAACGGAAGCCTAAGAAGAGAACTGGTGAATCCAGCCGAGGCCCTCCAGCCAAGAAGGGTCGAACAGAAGACCTTCCTCAGGTCACGCCAATAGGGCAAAGTCCTACGCCAACAGGGAAAACTTCTACCCCTCCTCCAGTTATTTCCGAGCAGCAGACTCCTCCTACCCCGTCGAAACCTCCAGCCACGCCTACCGGAGAGCAGCTTACTCGTGAAGAACCTCTTGGGGCCAGACTCATGAGCCATGCCATTCGATCTGCTAGGGACCGTCTCGATCGCATCGGCAAAGGCGACCGTGTTAGAGCTGCAATGGTCGAAGCTGAAGAGCTGCCAGTCGACCAGATCCTAAACAGGGCTCTGAACGAAATCTCCAGCGTAAGTACTTCTTTATATTTCAAGCTTTAGTCTTATAGTCCTCATGATAAGTTCTAACTCCGTTTTGCTTTATTTATAGGCCTTGATGTCTGCCACTACTGCTCGTACTCGAGCCCAGGCTTACCTCGAGCAGGCCAAGGCAAAGGCCATCGAGAGGTATCAGGTGAAGGCGGCTGAGGAGCTTTCGGCTGCTGAGGCTAGGCATGCCAAGGAGTTGGAGGCAATGGTCCGAGAGAGGGATGCGGCGGTGACTAAGCGGTCAGAGGCTGAAGCTGCGAAGAATGCAGCAGTCAAGTTGAGTCAGGAGTTTCGAGATTTCAACCAAGCCCATCTTCGTGAAATCAAGCATTTGGGAGAAGTACTCAAGTCTAAGGATGAGGCTATTGTCACTCTCGGGGGCAAGGTGAAGCAGTTGGAGCTTGACAACTCCAAGAATCTGGAAAAGTACAAGAGGACGACACTCCGATGTTTCTACAATTTCTGGAAACATAATCAGGGTGCTGACTTTAGTTACCTTTCAGAGGAAGTCAGAACTGCTGAGTTGGCTCGATGCGCTGCCCAACTGGCCGAAGAGGAGGCAAGAGCTGCAACCCCTGCCACTCCAAGCGTCGCTGGTGCGGAAGAAGAAGAAGTTGTCGAGGACACGACTAACCAGGATGCTGCTCAGGACCCTCCGGCCCCGAATGCCTCTTAAGAATTTTTCTTATATATTTTTTCTTTCTTTTTGGATATACGACCCTCGGGTCGTGATGTAAAGACAACAGTTTCTTTTTTAAACTTTACTGCACAGGCAGTAAATCTTTTTTCTTTTACTTGAACAGTTACATCCAAGCAGCGATGCTTGCGGTGTAAAAGCTTAAATCTTGATGCTATAACATTTGTCCGAATGACCGAACTTAGCATAGTACTTTGGCCTGATTTAACAAAACCTAAATTTTGAAAAATACTCTAAGTACTGTAGCATGCTTTCACTCATTTTGTTCATGTGTTTACATACCTTGAGAGTATGTTTTGCTATCGATGTCCCTTATATGCCCCCCAAGTTATCGAGGAGCTTTTAGGTCCTTGGTCACTTGCCTTGACCATGGCTTGTTCGAACATTCCTGTTCGTGTCAAAAATGATACTTGTAATACAACAAAACAACAAATGTAATGAACAAATACTTGCAAATGTAAATTCACAAAGGTTGGCAAGAATGACTGGCTGCGCACAGTCCCTTATAATCTCGTATTAAAAATGGACTAAACATGTCTTTACGAGTGATTCTATAATAGAACCTTACATATACGAGCAGTTAGCCATACAACATGGCTAACCCTCTTTGCAAAGCTTGTAAAAAAAATTGAATTTTTTTTACCCAAGCCAGTCCTTTAAAAAGGACTGTTCATTGATAATACTTGCGCAGGTGTTCTCCATTCCAATAGCGTGGAACAAGATCTCCGTTTAAGCGTGCAAGTTTGTATGTGCCTGGGTGAAGGACTTCTTCAATCTGGTAAGGTCCTTCCCAATTAGGTCCGAGCACTCCAGCAGTGGGGTCGCGGGTATTTAAGAAAACTCGTCATAGTACTAAGTCACCGACGTTGAATTTTCTTTCTTTAACTTTGGAGTTAAAGTACCCGGCGACTTTTTGCTGGTAAGCAGCAACTCGGAGTTGAGATTTCTCTCGCATTTCGTCGATTGTGTCTAGGGAGTCCATCATTAGCTGGCTGTTCTGATCCTGGTCGTAAGTTAAGCGCCGATGTGAGGGGGGATCTAACTCGACAGGCAACATGGCCTCATATCCATAGGCCAAGGAAAATGGGGTATGGCCTGTTGCTGTTCGGTGGGACGTTCTATACGACCATAGAACCTCAGGCAGCTGCTCCGGCCACGCTCCTTTAGCTTCTTCAAGTCTTTTCTTCAGGGTGTCTTTAAGAGTTTTGTTCACGGCTTCAACTTGCCCATTCGCTTGGGGGTGTGCGACTGAAGAAAAGCTTTTAATAACCCCATGCCTTTCGTAGAAATCGGTGAATAAGTCGCTGTCAAACTGGGTCCCGTTGTCTGAAACTATCTTCCTGCGCAGACCATACCGACATACAATGTTCTTGATGACGAAGTCAAGAACTTTCTTGGTCGTGATGGTTGCGAGTGGTTCAGCTTCGGCCCATTTGGTGAAGTAATCAACTGCCACAACTGCGTACTTTACTCCGCCTTTCCCTGTAGGCAGGGATCCAATCAAATCTATTCCCCATACTGCGAAAGGCCACGGGCTCTACATCTGTTTTAGTTCATTTGGAGCTGCTCGTGGAATCTTGGAGAACCTTTGACATTTGTCGCATCTTCGTACATACTCCATCGAATCCTTGTTCATTGTTGGCTAGAAGTAGCCTTGCCTTAGAATCTTTTTCGCCAAACTTTGCCCCCCAGCGTGATCCCCGCAAAAACCTTCATGCACCTCCTTCATGAGTTCCTTAGCTTTTTCTGGTGTAACGCACCTGAGTAGTGGCATTGAATATCCTCTTCGGTACATAACACCATTGACCAGTATGTACCTAGCGGCTCACCTTTGCAGTGTCCTGGCTTTGTTTCTATCTGCTGGCAGTGTACCATTCGTCAGATATTCCAAGTAAGGCGCCATCCATGTATCTCCTGGACGAATCTCCATATTGGCTTCGACTGCTTCTATGCTTGGCTTATTCAGTCTTTCTACTGGAACTATGTTCAAGGTGTCTGCATCCTTTGCGCTCGCGAGTTTAGCCAGGGCGTCTGCATTCAAATTCTGGTCTCGCGGAATTTGCTGGAGGGTGTACTTTGTAAACTGGGCTAGCAAATCCTTCGTTTTATCCAGGTAGGCCATCATCTTTAAGCCTCGTGCTTGATATTCTCCCAGGACTTGATTCACGACTAGCTGTGAGTCACTGTAAATATCAAGCGTCTTTATGCTCATATCTTTTGCCATCCTTAATCCAGCGAGGAGTGCTTCGTATTCCGCTTCATTGTTTGATGCGGCGAAGTCGAACCTTATTGCGCAGTGAAATCGATGCCCTTCCGGCGTTATCAATATCACTCCCGCTCCAGCGTGGGATTCGTTGGATGAACCATCTGTGAATAGCTTCCACGAAGGAGTTTTGTCTTGAGGCATGGGCGCTTCAGGTTGTTCGCACTGCTCACTGTCTGGGAGTTCAGTGAACTCCGCAACAAGATCGGCCAAGACTTGTCCCTTTATCGCTGCTCGCGGTGAATAAGTTATATCGAACTGCCCTAGTTCGACTGCCCATTTTAACAATCGCCCAGCCGCCTCGGGTTTTTGGAGGACTTGCCGAAGGGGCTGATCGGTTAGAACTGCGATAGGATGGGCTTGGAAGTAAGGACGCAACTTCCTGGAGGCTAGTATTAAGCAATATGCTAACCTTTCGATTGGCGAATATCTCAATTCTGCACCGATTAGCCTTTTGCTGACATAGTAGACTACTTTCTGTACGCCTTCTTCTTCTCGTACAAGCACCGCACTAGCAGCAACTTCAGTAATCGCCAGATAAATAAACAAAGTTTCTCCTTCGATCGGTTTTGACAAGATGGGAGGTTGCGCCATATGAGCTTTCAAGGCTTGGAATGCTTCCTCGCAGTCTCCCGTCCATTCAAACTTCTTATTGCCCCTGAGTAGATTGAAGAAAGGGACACATTTGTCAGTTGATTTGGAGATGAATCTACTCAGGGCAGCGATCCTTCCGGTCAAACTTTGTACATCCTTGATCTTCCCTGGTGACTTCATGTCGATCAGGGCTTTTATCTTGTCAGGGTTGGCCTCGATTCCCCTTGAATTTACTATAAACCCCAAAAACTTCCCTGATCCGACTCCAAAGGAACATTTGAGGGGATTCAACTTCATCTGGTACTTATTTAACATATCAAAGCACTCTTGTAGATCCCTCACATGTCCTTCTGCCTTTTTAGACTTTACTAGCATGTCATCCACATATACCTCCATGTTTGCACCGATCAGCTCCTTAAACATGTGGTTGACTAGCCGTTGGTAAGTCGCACCGGTGTTTTTCAGTCCGAAGGGCATGAATTTGTAACAGTATAAGCCCGTATCGGTCCGAAAGCTGGTGTGATCTTCGTCAGGGGGATGCATGCTAATCTGGTTGTAGCCCGAATATGCATCCATGAATGAGAGGATCTCATGTCCTGCAGTCGCATCGACCAGCTGGTCGATTCTTGGGAGTGGGAAGCAGTCTTTTAGGCAGGATTTATTGAGGTCTGTAAAATCCACACAGGTCCGCCATTTGCCGCTAGGCTTGGGGACCAGCACCGGATTTGAGACCCACGATGGATAAAACGCTACCCTGATAAACCCATTCTCCTTAAGTCTTTCGACTTCTTCTTTCAAGGCTCTTGATCTATCTTTATCGAGCAGCCTTCTTTTTTGTTGCACGGGTGGAAAAGTTTTATCTATGTTTAAGACATGGCTGATTACCGCAGGATCTATCCCCACCATGTCTTTGTGCGACCAGGCGAAAACTTCCTGGTTTTTTCGCAAGAACTCCACCAGTGCATGCTTCGTGGTAGGTTCTAAGTTTTTCCCAACCTTCACGACTCTGGTCGGGTCTTCTTTGTCGAGTTGGACCTCCTCCAGGTCCTCGACGGGTCCAACATTCTCTTCAAAATCCCCAAAGCGAGGATCCAAATCTACATCCTCACTTTGGGCAACACCCTATTTGGTGACTTCACCACCTGATTGGGCTTGCGTATCTACTGCCATTTGCAATCGGTCTGGGGTGGTGCTCCTCGACGTTCCACTTTTCGCCTTTGTGATCGAGGCGTTGTAGCACTCCCTGACTTCCCTTTGGTTTCCTAAAACACGTCCTACCCCCGCGTCTGTTGGGAACTTCATGGCTAGGTGCCACATAGAGATGACGACCCGTAGATCAACTAGTATGGGCCTCCCGATAACGGCGTTGTACGCCGAAGGACAATCGACCACTACAAAAGTGGCGAGTAATGTCCTTGTTGCAGGCGCTGTACCTGTCGTTACTGGAAGTTTGATCATTCTAGATGGGGCGAGTCCTTCTCCAGAGAAGCCATATATCGTCTGATTGCAGGGCTCCAAGTCCTTTACGGACAATTTCATGCGTTCCAGTGTTGACTTATACAGGATGTTCACTGAACTTCCTGTATCGACTAGTACCCTCTTTACCATCATATTGGCCATCTGGATGTCCATGACCAGCGGATCGGAATGTGGGAACTGGACGTGTTGGGCATCGCCATCAGAGAAGGTTATCTCGCCTTCCTCTGATCGAGCCTTTTTTGGTGCACGGTCCTCCACAGTCATCATCTTGATGTCTTGGTCGTGGCGCAGAGTCCGAGCATATCGTTCTCTGGCCTTTCCGCTATTTCTCGCGAGGTGCGGGCCTCCACAGATGGTTAAGAGTGTTCCAGCCACTGGGGCAGGCTGTAATGGTGGCGAGCGTTGGCGTGTGGACGCCTGCTCGTTGCCATCTGGAGCTTCTCATTGGGAATTTCCCTAGGCCCGTACGTACCTTCTCAAGTGTCCTTGTCTAATAAGGAACACAATTTCGTCTTTTAACTGGTTGCATTCGTTAGTGTCATGTCCGTAGTCGTTATGGTAACGAAAAAACTTGGTAGTGTCTCTTTTCGAAATGTCCTTTCGAATGGGTCCAGGTTTTTTGTAAGGCACAGTAGAACTTGTGGCCTGGTAAACCTCTCCCCGAGACTCAACGAGGGCAGTGTAGTTAGTGAACCTAGGCTCATAACGATTACCCTTGGCTCGTTTGTTGTCGGAGGTGGAAGGCTCGTTATACGGCCGTTTTCCTCCATTCTTGCCATTACCGTTGCCGTTTCCGTTGCCTTTGCCGTTGCCGTTGCCGTTGCCATTAGGTTTGGAACCATTGGCGGCTTTGGCGGGTTCGGCGGCCTTCTTACCCTTGTTCGAGGGTTTTCCATCATCAGTAATGGCATCTTCGAGCTTGATGTAACGATCAGCTCGGTCCAAGAACTCCTGGGTGGTTCTAACTCCTTCCTTTCGGAGACTTTTCCAGAGGGGAGAGCAACGTTTAAACCCTGCGGTGATGGCCATCATCTTGCCTTCGTCTCCGACTATTTTTGCTCCAGCTGCCGCTCACATAAAGCGCTGGACATAATCCTTCACTGACTCCCCGTCCTACTGGCGAATTTCGACTAGCTGGTTTGCTTCGGTTGGGTGCACACGACCTGCTTAGAACTGTCCGTAGAACTCCCTTACGAACATTTCCCAGGAAACTATGCTTGCAGGAGGGAACTTAAAGAACCACTCCTGCGCTGCTTCAGAAAGTGTTGCAGGGAAGATCCTACACCGAGCGTCTTCAGACACTTTCTGAATGTCCATCTGAATCTCAAACTTATTCACATGCGAGACTGGGTCCCCATATCCATCAAAGTTTGGGAGTGTAGGCATCTTGAATTTGCTGGGAGTTTCAGCGTTAGCTATCCTTTAGACGAAAGGAGTGCCTTTCCTCCTATCGTGGTCGATGTAAGAATTCCTTCCTCCGACCAGCTGCTGAACAACCTGGTTGAGTGCGTCTATCTGGGCCTCTGTTGCTGGTTGGACGTTCTCGCCGTGCCTCTCGCGGCGATCATTGAGTACATCTCTCAGGTCCTCTTCTCTTCTTCGCTGCTTGCTACCACCGAGCCGGTTGAAGACATTATTTTGTCTGGGCTGCCCCCCAGCATCCTGTCTATTTGGTTGGTCATCCATTCCTCCCACCGGCATTCCCCTTGCCTGAGTCAGCCTCATTGTATCTGTGGCCATCTCTGAACCTTGACTGGCTATGGTGAGATCGACTGTTCCTTCGATGCCCGTTCCTGGCTGAACCATCCCGAGCGTTAAAGGGTGGTCTGCGCTGGTCGTGGTGTCCCCGTGCACCATCGTGCCGTGGGGGCCCCGAACCGCAGAGCCTAACTCTGAGTCTCTCCTGTTGCCAGGAGGGTACCGACCTCTATTCGGTAGGTTCGGCCCATCATCCCCATGGCGTCTAGGGCTGCGAGGCTGATGCTCGGCCCTATTCTGCCTTTGTTGCAGGGGATTACCCCAAGCAGCTTGGGATGGTGGCTGCGCCTCAGGATCCTGTGGGACATCGTCATGGGGCACCTGAGGCTGCTCGGGCCTTTGCGGACTTGAAGGCTGAATCGGTGGGCTCGGATTAGGACCCCTCTGGGGTGGCCCATTCACCAGTTGGTCAGGCTGCGAGGCAGGCGCAGCCTGATTTCTAGCCAACAGCAAGGCTGCCTCCAGGGCTTCCATGGCTTCCCTCTGGCGGCGATCCACCTCCGCCTGTCTTTCGCTCAATTCCGCGCGTTGCCTTTCTATCTCCTGCTACTGCCGCGCCATAACTTATCGGCAGTCTCCTGACTGGCTCTCAGATTAGCCAGCTCTTCTTGCAACACGCCCAGAGTACTCTTCAGCGTTGCATCATCTATTTCCTCCTCTTCAAAGTCCAGTTGTGGCTCATCCTCCGCCATGCTCACAGGAGGAGGAGGAGGTGGCGGGTTTGACGGTGCAGCGGCGGCGGCCTGTCCAATTTTCCTTCCAGCTTTTGCCATTAGTTTTCTTAACAGCAATAAATCAATCTCTCAATGAAAGCACCAGAATGTTGACCCAAGATTTGGCCAACTGACACGGAGTCAAAATGTGATTGATGTGAATGAATGTATAGAGAAGAACGTAATGACAAAAGCAAACAAAACACAGTGATTTATAGTAGTTCGGCCCCAGGATCTGGTAATGACCTACTTCCACTTATACTGATATTGATATAAGGATCAGTAGAGTGATCAAAGAACTAGGGTTCAATGAGTTTCACTAACCTCTCAAGAACAATACAAGTTTACTCAGAGAATTATTATAGTTTCGAATGATTCAAAAGCCAAAAAAGCCCCTCCCTTGAGCTATCTCTTGCTATTTATAGGCTCAAGGAGGGTTACAAAAGATTGTTACAGATATTCTCTCCTGAATAATCGGATACCCAGAAGATTGTATGAGATAAAGTCAGGATTCATAAAGACCTTCCCGTAAATGTTGCCTTGTACACGAAACCATCGACCAGACTGGTCGTGGATAAGACAGCTTACCCTGCTTTTCCTGTGTCTTCTGGTCGATATTCTAGCAGACGCTTCCAGATGTCAGTCATGTGTCCAGGGATTACTTGCCACGTCATAAATGCTAATTTATTGGATAACACCTCACATTTGATTTTGAAAGATGTAATTATATTCATGATTTCTAAACCTTTAGATATATATATTTTTTATAAAATGTAATTGGATCGTAGTTCTATGGGTTTATTATTTAGAATAATGTGTAAATACAAATTTTGAATGAAAAATATAAGTAAATGCCAGGGAAAATACTTAAATTTTTTGCTTTATAGTGCTTAAATACCTAAGTCTTTTTTTATAGATAAAATACACTCCTTCACTATGTTGGAAATGTGCCCTGAAAGCATATGTAGTGGACATTGTTTTTATGAAATAAATAAATAAATTGAATTTGTTATGCATATATTTTATGGACTATATTATTCTATGATAATATTATGTAAATATCAGGAAAATTCCTAAGTTCATATATGTGATCTCAAACACGTATTGGTACGGGAGGATTGTGTTTGAGATAAATGAACTTGAATAGTTCGCAGTAAAATAAAGTTATGGAATCTTTAGATTAAATATTGCAAGTACGGTCCACTAGTATTATGAATACATGTGATCTAGATACGGATCACTAGTGTGGTAGGACACTTTAGTGGAGGTGCTTTATATATTGAGAATATATAGAACTGGACCAGATATGTTCATTAATACTTAGTTAAATACCGTTTCGAAGTATTAATTAAATGTATCAACTAATAATCATATACAAATTGATCTTAATCCTGAAGTTACTATGAACTCCTGTTTATATTATATGAGTTCTTTGATTCACTTGTTAGGGTCTGTCAGAATGATTAGGCTAGAAACTTTTGTTTTGGGAACTCATTAATATAGATGGATGGGGACATAGTATACAGATATGGAATCTATACCTTCTCGCAAGAGATTGAATGATGGTTCTCTTAAGGGTTGACTTTTGGGACTGAAAGGTTATTGAGCTCAAATTCATAATTTAGTTATGAATTAACCTTCACTAGTAGAGTCAATGGTACTTAAGGAAACAAGACATAATTAAAAGGGTAAAACGGTAATTTTATTCCCGATTAATTATGAACCATTATTAGAGGGTCAAGTTGTATGCAATGATTAAATCAATGGACACTTTATGATTATAAAGTACTCAGTAAATGAGATGTCTATAATTACAAGAGTGCAGTCTCATATTTATAGTGGAATAATCATGAGATTAATAAATTAAGATTATTTAATTAAAGAGTTTAATTAATAATCTCAAATTTATTGGAGCTTGGAATTATAGGTCCATAGGTCCCCATAGCGGCTCTATCAACACTGTTCAAGGTAAGAGTTGATATGAAGGGAAAATAGTTTAAAGACATATTTAGGAAGAAATTTGTTCTTCACGCCAAATATGCAATTATATGATAATGGTGATTAATTAATTAATTACAAAATAGTTGTAGTTAACCAAATTAATTAATATTTAATTATTATATAATTTTTGAAATTATATTAAATAATTAAATTAATTTTCGAAATTTAATTAAATAATTATAATTTTTTGAAATTATAATAAATTAAATATTTAATTTCGAAAATTTGGGTTTAATTAATTAGTAGAATTAATTAAATATCTTTATTTGAGTGGGAGAAAATAATCTGATAAGTTCAAATTGGATTTGAATTTAAAAGACTAATATTTATTCAAATAATTAATTATATTTGATAATTAATTAAAAAGATAATTAATTTGAATTCAAATTTGAATTAGCTATCAGGTTGTTAGATCTTATCTGACAAAGAAATTTGAATAAATAATTAAATAAAATTTGAAAAACTAATATCCCTAGAAATTAGGAAGCTACACGTTCACACACAATCCACAGATTGTGTGTGGCGTGTAGGGCATGGTATTTTTCAGGGATGGGATTTTCGATTTTATTTATTTAATTAATTAATTAATGGGTGATTCAAAAATTGGTTTTTGGATTTTTTTCATTAATGGAATAATTAATTAATTAAAAATTAAATTGTAAAATGGTTACAGATTTAATTTTTAAATTTTGAATTTTTTCTGTTAAGTATGACTGATCATAAAATTATTTTGAGAAGATAAGTGAAGAGAGTGAGACTACTCTGAACATTCGCTCTGTGAAAAATAGAACGATAGTTTTCTCTCTCCCTGAAAATAAAGAACCAATTCTCAGGTCTATTATCTTGATCTCATGAGTTGAGTACATCAAGAAGAATCACAAATAAACTATCCTTCATTCTCTAAGTGCCCACACATTTCTTGAGGTGTAGAGAACGCTTTGGAAGATCTTGGTGTGAGTACGTGGGAGCGGCTTGGATAGGAAGATCGTTCTAAATACGAGAAGATAGCAAGGACACTTGATAGGCTTCAAGAGGTATGATTTCTATCACTATCTTGCTTATGATTAATGTATGTATATTAATGGATCCGCATATTTAAAGGTAGTTTAAATATGTTACAAAATTTTTGTTGTACACTGGGCCAACCACACCACCTTTCCACTGCGTATTAGGAAACTCGTTCCTAACAATTGGTATCAGAGAGGTCATTAATCTCTGCATACATTAATTACTGTGTGGGCATAATATGCATTCTTATGTTATTGTAATATATGTGAATGGATGGATGTATGTATGATGATAGTTGATTCTTAAGGGTCGTTAATTATATGGTGTTTTGGATTTAGGAATTGTTCTTAAAATTCTAGATGAAAAATGTAAGCCATTTTGGGGCATAGGAATTTTTGTAATTTTAATTTTCTGTGTTAAAATTATTTGAAAAATTCTGTAAGGCCCGAGCCCCGGGTTCCGAGCCCCGAAGCCCGAGCCTCACCCAGCTGCCTTGCTGCGTGCCCAGCCCTTGCAACGTGCCCAGCCGCTGCTGCATGTTGCCAGCCCAGGCGTCCAGCAGCCGTGCGCCCCTGCCCAGGCCGTGCGTCCCTGCCCAGACGCCCTTCGCCATGCCCAGCTTGCACCTGCCCAGGCCGTGTGCCCTTGCCCAGGCGTCCCTGCGCCATGCCCCTGCGCACCCACCCAGCTGCTCCCTAGCCCAGCCTGCGCGCCTGATGCTGCCGGACCACAGCGCCTGTTGCTGCCGCACCCTAGCAGCCTGTGCACCCCATGCCGAGCCAGCATGTGCAGCCGTCCCTAGGGTTTTCTAAACCCTAGGGCTTGCATCCAAAAATTGTCCATTTAAATTATGGGCTTAATTAAGTTAACCCATAATTAAAAATTTGTTTTATTTTGAATTAATTGTGTGAGCCCAAATTCAAATCTGGGCCTAATAACTTATTGGGCATCAAACCCAAGTTAATTATTCTTAAAATTTGTTTAAGATAATTAAAAGTTATTTTAATTCAAAATTAAATGGATAAGTGGCTTAATGGATCAAAACTATGTGTGAAGGCCCTGAGTAATAGATAGAGATCTATTTAGGTCTTATTTAGTTTCTTACATTTTTGTGTATATTTTTGCAAATGTTGTAATTTTTCTAGAAATACCCAAGACACCCGGCCCACATTTATTTATTTATTTAGCTAGTATTTATTTATTTAAATGTTTGAATGTGATTAAATTGTTTAATACTTTACCATGCATTTTTTGACATGCCATACATATAACCCACACAGTATTTAAAATTGTGCATGCATCTCATATGAGTAGATACATGCCTTAGGATTGTCCTATGTGATTATATGCTGGTCCATATAATAATAAATCTAGTTTTTTAACTAGTTCAAGAGCGGAAACAGATTTTAAAAGTGGTTTAATTTCTAGTATTTAATAAAATTGTTTTATTAAATTATAAATGATATTCTTAGTAATTATAGCAAAATAAAATTGAACTAATTAGGGCATAGTTCTATAATTTTAATTTTTCTTAATTTGATTAGTAATTATTAGAATATCATTTGGTAAAAATAGATCACTTTAGTTTTACAACCAATTAAAAAGCATAGGATGCTTTGAGAAAACACATGTTCTAAAATAGTGAGTGGGAGAGGGAGTTATGACAATAAGTCCCATGGTCTCCATTATTAGTTAGCACCGAGGTAACATGGAGAGGGCCTCGCGGCACCATTGCTTGTGTCCCCCTAAGGAAGGCTTCCGACTGTGTTATTCTCAAGCAAAACTTCTTTTTCAAGAATAAGATTTAATGATGTATTTCAAGTTTGACTGACCCTAAGGCACACTCTTGAGTTAAGTCATTGATCTAAAATAATGGGTTACACTCACAAGGTACATTAGGCTTTCGAGCGGACTAGTGTATTCTTGACCAAACAAGCGGTTGTTTATAAGTCAAAAGAGAAATATTGATTTAAGTTTTAACTTATAAATCTGAGAGCTTGTCTCAAAATTAATTTGGAATTAGTCTGACCTACCCTAAGGCTGGTCCATTAATGTTCAAATTAATTAATCGTGGAATTAGTAATTATTTTTTATGTGTTTTTTGTTGCATTCATGAATGACGTTTACTATTCCGAAAATAACATATATTTATTATATGCATAGATTCATTTTGTTTATTTATTTATTTTCAGCAATTATGTCTAGCTCAAATCCTGTATCTTCTTTACTTGCTAATGAAAAGTTGACTGGTGAAAACTACATGAAATGGAAATCAAACTTGAACATTGCATTAATATGTGAGAAGCCTAAAAAGTCATCCAAAAGAAAAAAGAACAAGAACACTAAAACCTCCAAAAGGAAGACCCTAAAAAGGACTTGCTTTAATTGTGGAGGGAATGGTCACTGGATAAGAAACTGTTCAAAGTATCTCGCTGACCTCAAAGAGAATAATACAAGCAAATTTGATTTACTTGTGTTAGAAGCTTGTTTAGTGGAAGATAATTCCTCTACCTAGATAGTAGATTCAGGAGCCACTAACCATGTCTGCTTTTCTCTTTCGATTCTTAGTTCAACGAGGAAGCTTGCTGATGGAGAGGTGACTATGAGGGTAGACAGTGGACAGATTATCTCTGCAGCAGCAGTTGGAACAACCCGTTTGGAATTTGATAATAATAAATTTCTTGTTTTAGAAAATGTTTATTATATTCCTGGATTTTCTAGAAACTTAATTTCTGTTTCTATGTTGCATGAACAAAATTTTAAAATATCTTTTAATAATAATTCGATTGTTATTTCAAGATATGGTTTTAAGATATGTTTTGCAAAATCTATCGATGGGCTTTATAAACTGCAAGCTAAAGAGAAATCTGTAAATAATTATGAATTATTTAAAACAGCCAATCCTAGATCTATTAAACGCCAAAAGACTGATTCCGATAGTGATACATATCTATGGCACTTGAGATTGGGCCATATTGGTCTAGACTGAATAAATAGGCTTGTAAAGAATGGTCTTTACGAGAACTATCTATTGGATCTCTCCCGGTTTGTGAATCCTGTCTAGAAGGCAAAATGACCAAGAGACCTTTCTCTGCCATAGGTTCAAGAGCCACAGAACCACTTCAGCTAGTACATACGGATGTTTGCGGTCCACTCAATGTACAAGCAAGAGGAGGTTATGAATACTTCGTCACCTTTATTGACGATTATTCAAGATATGGTTACCTATATTTAATGCAAAGAAAATCTGAAACTTTTGCAAAGTTTAAAGAATTTCAAGCAGAAGCTGAAAAACAATTAGGTAAGTCACTAAAAGCTCTTCGATCTGATCGAGGAGGAGAGTACTTGGATTTTGAATTCAAGGACCATCTGTGTGAGCATGGAATTCAATCCCAACTCACAGCACCTGGAACGCCACAACAAAATGGTGCTTCGGAAAGACAGAACAGAACGTTATTAGATATGGTTAGATCAATGATGAGTTTCTCATCATTACCACTGTCATTCTGGGGCTATGCAATTCAATGTGCACTATAAATATTAAATGTTGTTCCATATAAGTCTGTCCAAAAGACACCCATAGAATTATGGAATGGTTGTAAACCTAGTTTACATCATTTTCGAATTTGGGGGTGTCCTGCACATGTGCTTAAAGGAAAGACCGGGAAGTTGGAATCATGCTCTGAAGTGTGCATGTTTGTAGGTTATTCCAAAGAGACCAGAGGTGGAATTTTCTATAGTCCAAAAGAAAACAAAGCATTTGTATCGACAAATGCAACTTTTCTTGAATATGACTATGTAAATAACCACAAACCTCGCAATAAAGTTGTTCTGGAGGAGATGGTCTCAAATGAAGTTGCAAAGTCACCAGCAACAACCAATGAAAAACGACAAGAGGAAACTACTAATTCTAGTCAGAATAGTAATGAACCTCGTCGTAGTGGGAGGGTTAGCAAGCAACCCACACGCTATGAACACGAAGTTCAAATGCTTGTGCCTGACACAAACAAAGACGATCCATTGACATTTAGAGATGCAATGAATGATTCTGACAAGGACAAATGGCAAGAAGCCATGAACCAAGAAATGGAATCGATGTATTCCAATTCTGTCTGGGTTCTTGAAGATCCACCTGAGAATATCAAACCCATTGGTTGCAAGTGGATATTCAAGAAGAAAAGAGGAGCGGATGGGAAAGTAGAGACTTTCAAAGCAAAGCTTTTAGCCAAAGGTTACACACAGAAAGAAGGGGTTGACTATGAAGAAACCTTTTCTCCTGTAGCCATGCTAAAATCCATTCGTATACTCTTATCCATAGCTGCTTGCATGGATTATGAGATTTGGCAAATGGATGTCAAAACAGCTTTTCTGAATGGCTGCCTTGACGAAACCATTTACATGTCTCAACCAGAAGGGTTTGAGTTAAAAGGTCAAGAGCAAAAGGTTTGCAAGCTTCTTAGATCCATTTATGGACTCAAACAAGCTTCTAGATCTTGGAATCTTAGATTTGATGACACAATTAAAACGTTTGGTTTTGAACAAAACGTTGACGAACCTTGTGTCTATAAACAAATCAAAGATGGTGTAGTAGTATTCCTCGTTCTTTATGTTGATGATATATTACTGATTGGAAATGACGTAACAACATTGTCAAAAGTAAAGAACTAGTTAGCTGAACAATTCCAAATGAAAGATTTGGGAGAAGCAAAGTAAGTTCTGGGCATTAAGATTCTTAGAGATAGAAATAACAAAACTTTGGCATTGTCTCAAGCAACTTATATTGATAAGGTGCTAGAACGCTTTAATATGCAAAACTCCAAAAAGGGTGATATGCCAACCCATTCTGGAGTATTCCTTTCCAAAGAGCAGTGTCCCAAAACACCTCAGGAAGAGGAAGACATGAGACAATATCCCTATGCCTCAGCAGTAGGCAGTCTAATGTATGCCATGTTGTGTACAAGACCAGACATTTGTTATGCAGTAGGGATAGTCAGCCGTTATCAATCCAATCCTGGATTGAGTCATTGGACTGCAGTAAAGAATATTCTCAAGTATCTTAGAAATACTAGAGATTATATGCTTGTTTATTCAGGTGGAGACCTGAACCCCACTGGTTACACTGATTCTGATTTTCAATCAGACAGAGATAGTCGGAAATCGACTTCTGGATCAGTGTTTACTCTTGGAGGAGGAGCGGTAGTCTGGCGAAGTATTAAACAAACCAGCATTGCAGACTCCACCATGGAAGCCGAGTATATAGCGGCTTGTGAAGCAGCTAAGGAGGCTGTGTGGCTCAAAAAGTTCTATTCCGATCTGGAAGTTATACCAGATGTGGATAAGCCACTAGTCCTATACTGTGACAACAGTGGGGCAGTAGCTAACTCAAAGGAACCACAGAGTCACAAGAGGGGAAAGCACATCGAGAGGAAGTATCACTTGCTAAGAGAGATAGTTCATCGAGGAGATGTTGCAGTTATGAAGATAGCTTCAGAGCATAATCTTGCAGATCCTTTCACAAAGACTTTATCCATAAAATCTTTTAAGGAGCATGTAAGAAATATGGGAATGAGAGAGATGCATCATTTGCTTTAGGGCAAGTGGGAGATTGTTGGAAATGTGCCCTGAAAGCATATGTAGTGGACATTGTTTTTATGAAATAAATAAATAAATTGAATTTGTTATGCATATATTTTATGGACTATATTATTCTATGATAATATTATGTAAATATCAGGAAAATTCCTAAGTTCATATATGTGATCTCAAACACGTATTGGTACGGGAGGATTGTGTTTGAGATAAATGAACTTGAATAGTTCGCAGTAAAATAAAGTTATGAAATCTTTAGATTAAATACTGCAAGTACGGTCCACTAGTATTACGAATACATGTGATCTAGATTCGGATCACTAGTGTGGTAGGACACTTTAGTGGAGGTGCTTTATATATTGAGAATATATAGAACTGGACCAGATATGTTCATTAATACTTAGTTAAATACCGTTTCGAAGTATTAATTAAATGTATCAACTGATGATCATATACAAATTGATCTTAATCCTGAAGTTACTATGAACTCCTGTTTATATTATATGAGTTCTTTGATTCACTTGTTAGGGTCTGTCAGAATGATCAGGCTAGAAACTTTTGTTTTGGGAACTCATTAATGTAGATGGTTGGGGACATAGTATACAGATATGGAATCTATGCCTTCTCGCAAGAGATTGAATGATGGTTCTCTTGAGGGTTGACTTTTGGGACTGAAAGGTTATTGAGCTCAAATTCATAATTTAGTTATGAATTAACCTTCACTAGTAGAGTCAATGGTACTTAAGGAAACAAGACATAATTAAAAGGGTAAAACGGTAATTTTATTCCCGATTAATTATGAACCATTATTAGAGGGTCAAGTTGTATGCAATGATTAAATCAATGGACGCTTTATGATTATAAAGTACTCAGTAAATGAAATGTCTATAATTACAAGAGTGCGGTCTCATATTTATAGTGGAATAATCATGAGATTAATAAATTAAGATTATGTAATAAAAGAGTTTAATTAATAATCTCAAATTTATTGGAACTTGGAATTATAGGCCCATAGGTCCCCATAGCGGCTCTATCAACACTGTTCAAGGTAAGAGTTGATATGAAGGGAAAATAGTTTAAAGACATATTTAGGAAGAAATTTGTTCTTCACGCCAAATATGCAATTATATGATAATGGTGATTAATTAATTAATTACAAATTAGTTGTAGTTAACCAAATTAATTAATATTTAATTATTATATAATTTTCGAAATTATATTAAATAATTAAATTAATTTTCGAAATTTAATTAAATAATTATTATTTTTTGAAATTATAATAAATTAAATATTTAATTTCAAAAATTTGGGTTTAATTAATTAGTAGAATTAATTAAATATCTTTATTTGAGTGGGAGAAAATAATCTGATAAGTTCAAATTGGATTTGAATTTAAAAGATTAATATTTATTCAAATGATTAATTATATTTGATAATTAATTAAAAAGATAATTAATTTGAATTCAAATTTGAATTAGCTATCAGGTTGTTAGATCTTATCTGACAAAGAAATTTGAATAAATAATTAAATAAAATTTGAAAAACTAATATCCCTAGAAATTAGGAAGCTACACGTTCACACACAATCCACAGATTGTGTGTGGCGTGTAGGGCATGGTATTTTTCAGGGATGGGATTTTCGATTTTATTTATTTAATTAATTAATTAATGGGTAATTCAAAAATTGGTTTTTGGATTTTTTTCATTAATGGAATAATTAATTAATTAAAAATTAAATTGTAAAATGGTTACAGATTTAATTTTTAAATTTTGAATTTTTTCTGTTAAGTATGACTGATCATAAAATTATTTTGAGAAGATAAGTGAAGAGAGTGAGACTACTCTGAACATTCGCTCTGTGAAAAATAGAACGATAGTTTTCTCTCTCCCTGAAAATAAAGAACCAATTCTCAGGCCTATTCTCTTGATCTCATGAGTGGAGTACATCAAGAAGAATCAAAAATAAACTATCCTTCATTCTCTAAGTGCCCACACATTTCTTGAGGTGTAGAGAACGCTTTGGAAGATCTTGGTGTGAGTACGTGGGAGCGGCTTGGATAGGAAGATCGTTCTAAATACGAGAAGATAGCAAGGACACTTGATAGGCATCAAGAGGTATGATTTCTATCACTATCTTGCTTATGATTAATGTATGTATATTAATGGATCCGCATATTTAAAGGTAGTTTAAATATGTTACAAAAATTTTGTTGTACACTGGGCCAACCACACCACCATTCCGCTGCGTATTAGGAAACTCGTTCCTAACACACTATTTCTTGATTTAGTTTGAATTTTTATTTTTAATTGTTTTTTATTTAATCAAAATAAGTATTTTAAATTACTTTTAATTTTGTTATTATATTTTTAATAAGTTTTACTTAATTTTTAATATTAAATTAATTTAATAAAAAAATAATGTTCACGACCAATCATTATCTTTATTTATAAATTCCAAACCATTATCAAATCTTAGAGTTTTGACCTTAGTCAGTTTGGTTTTTAACCTATTTTTCCAGATTTTAAATTGTTCCAAGCACTCATCTTTCATTCTACGTAAGTAAGTCCACACACATCTACTATAGTCATCTACTATAGATAACAAATAATGTGTACCTGAGTGAATGGACACATGGCTAGGCCCCTATAAATCAGAATGTACATATCCAAAACCCCTTTGGTATTGTGTTTTGCTACCATAAATTTAGTCTTGTGTTGTTTGCCAAAAATGGAAGCTTAATAGAACGACAATGCACAGGTCTACTAATATTTTATGATTCCTTGGTTGTGTAATTCTCTAAGACCTTGTTCACTAATATGCCCTATCATTTGGTGTCATAATTGCATTTCATTCTCTTAAACTTTAATAGTATTGGCTTCAACAATGGACACCATCTCTCTTTCCAAAACATATAAACCATTGATTCTCTTTCCCTTCATTACTAACAATGATCCTTTTGTGATTCTTAAATTTCCATTTAGTGATTTGTATCCACAGCCCTCATCTTCAAGAGCTCCAAGAGATTCTAAATTTCTTCTTAGCTTTCGAATGTGCCTTACATTTTACAACACTTTAACTTCACCATTAAACTGCTTTACAACCACCTGTCCAATGCCAATCCCCTGCAAGAAACATCATTTCCCATTAGAACTTTACCTCCATCAATTTTCATGTAATAAAGAATGACTCTAAATTAAGACACATATGATAGTGCTTCTTGAATCAAGGATTCACTCTTTAACATTAGTATTTTTCAGAAATTGAAATTATTTCTCCGTCTAATGAACAATCATTTGTTGGTAACTGGTTTACCATGTGCGCTGCGGAATGCGTGGTGTGGTGGGCCTAGAGATTTCAATTTTTTAAAAACAAACTTTAAATAATCAGATTCATTAATATGCCTACATTAATCAATGACATAGAAAAAGATAATGAATATACCAATTGTAGAACTACCGTTTATGATTGGTTAAATACAAATGATAAGTGTTGTTATACAAGCTAGGTATAAAGCACGTAGTGAATTTCACATAAGTAGATGTAAAATTTGAGTTTCAATTGTAGGCACTTTAGAAATATGTTTCCGGGTCCAAAGTGATACATGGAGTAATATAAGGATCCCAAAAGTTTTGGTACTATTTGGAGCAATTTTAGGCGCATTGGAGGGGTCACTAGTCAGAGGAGGTGACGTTGCGTCCTTCCTTGGAGGCGCTGCATCGCCTGGATGCAAAGGGCTGAAAAAGTCATAGCAAGTAACGCATTGTTTGCTAGTAGGTGACGTATCGCCTGGCAAGCGATGCATCGCCTACTAGCAGGCGACACGTCGCTTGATGTGTCTGTATGGACACGTGTTCTATGCTCCAAATGACAAGTTCTTTAGCTCTAATCCTATTGATTAGATCTAATGACGGTGCCTGCACTATAAATGGGTCCTCATAGAGTTTTTGAAGATAAGATCACTCTCTCAAATCTCTCCTTAAACTCTCTCTCTCTAGCTTTAAGGAGTCTCTAGTTTTCTCCAAGAAACTCATAAAGAAAGTTCTTGACTTTGTGAGTTTAAGACTTGTTCAATCCCAATTTCCATTTCCTCATAGAAAAAGCCTCAAGCATCAATGTTAGCTAGGAAATAGAGAATTAGGACAAGGATAAGAATCGTGTATAAGCCTTGGTTTTGTGTTTTTGCATTGAAGAAGGAAAAACTCAAGGTGGTGGTTCTCCAAGGGTTTTGAAGGTTCTTCAAGGTTGAAGAAGATTGTTCTACAAGTAGGGTTTGCATCATCATTCTCAATCTTTCTTTAGTCTATGTTAACCATTATTTTGTGTAGATTCGAATTTGTGGTGGTGTAATCTCACTCTCCCTCAACATCCTAATTCTCTATTATCTGAGATAGAACATCATGGAAGAATCTAACTCTTTTTCGGCTTTGAAGTTTATGACTCAAGACTTTGTAAGATTGGATAGGTTTGATGGGACTGACTTTGTTCGTTGGCAAGATAAGATTAGATTCTTGCTAACCACTCTAAAGGTCTTCTATGTCTTGGATAAAGACCTAAAACCATTGGAAGCGGCCAAGGAATATGACACTCAAGAAGTCATCAAAGAAAGGAAGAAGCACGAAGAAGATGAATTAATTTGTAGAGGTCACATTCTCAATGCTCTATCGGATCGTTTGTATGATCTCTACACCAACACCAAGACTGCCAAGGGGATTTGGGAAGCCTTGGGAAAAAAGTACAAAGTGAAAGAAGAATGCACAAAGAAATTCTTTATTACTCAATATATGTAATTTATGTTCAATGATATGAAACCCCTTCTCCCCCAAACACACGAGTTGCAAATTATTGTGAATAAATTTTCTACACTCAACATTGTATTTTCGAAAAAATTCCTAGTGGGTTCCATTATAGCCAAGTTGCCTCCATCTTGGAGGGACTATAGGAAGAAAATCCTCCATAAGAATGAGGAGATTTCATTGGAGGAATCCTCAAGCACTTGAGGATGGAGGAAGAATCCTGTTCTACAGATAAGAACGAGGAAGAGTCTAATGGTGAGATTTCAAAAGCCAATGTGGTGGCTAATCCTCCTAAAGGAAAATGAATTGACAAGAATAAGGGCAAGGGTAAAAAAACCCTTAGGGCCCAAGAAGAATGAGGGAAAATTAAAAAGTTCTAAGGGACCTTGCTTTGTGTGTGCCAAGAATGACCATTTTGCTAGAGATTGTAGGTTCAAGAGGAACCATAACAATGAAGCAAGAGTCAACTCAACTAACGAAGAGCTAGTGGAAACACTAAGTGAAGTAAATGCCATTCACGGAAAGGTGAATGGGTGGTGGTAAGATACTTGCGCCACCATTCATGTTACCTATGATATATCTCTATTCAAGATCTTCAAAGGAAGGGCATGAGATAAAAATGGGTAATGAGAAAAAGTCCAATGTTGTAGGCAAGGGGACTATTGATTTGTTTTTCACATCCTACAAGAAGGTTCTACTCACCAATATTTTGTATGTTCTAGAAATGAGTAGAAACCTTGTGAGTGGTAATTTTCTTGGCAAACCGAGAATCAAGGTTGTGATAGATTTTGGCAAGCTCACTTTGTCCAAAGGAAATGTATTTGATTGAAATGGATATGCTTGTGATGACATGTTTAAACTTTGTACTTCTATTGACAATGTGAACAATAAATTTCTTCTAGTTATATCTTGACTCAAATTCTATTATTTTGTGGCATGTTAGACTTGCACATATAGGATTTAGCACAATTAAAAGAGCAATCAAATGTGGATTGGTTGATTGTGATAATGTTAAGCATGATAAATGTGAATTATGCATTAAATCTATGATGATAAATAAACATTTTCCAAGTGTTGAAACAAACTCTAAGTTGTAAGATTTGATACATAGTGAATTATGTGAACTAAATAGAATGTTGACTAGAGGAGGAAGTATATATTTTATTACTTTCATAGATGATTGCTCTAGGTTCACATATGTATATTTTCTTAAGAATAAAGATGAAGCATTTAATGTGTTTAAAACATATAAAATGAAAGTTGAAAATCAATTGGAAAGGAAAATTAAAGTGCTTAGAAGTGATAGGGGTGGTGAGTATTTTTCAAATGATTTCATCTTGTTTTCTGAAGAGCATGGTATAATACATGAATGTAAAACCCCTTATACTCCATAACAAAATGGTATAGTAGAAAGAAAAAATAGAACATTTCTTGAGATGATTAATGCTATGTTATTACATTCAAATTTGAGTTTTAGTTTGTGGGGTGAAGCCTTGCTATTCGCTTGTCATATTTTTAATTATGTTCCCAAGAAGAAAAACAATATCTCTCCATATGAGTTATGGAAAGGAAAAAAGCCAAACATTGGTTATCTTAAAGTGTGGGGGTATCTTGCTTATTCCAAGAACATCGATCACAAAATGATCAAGTTGGGTCCAAGGGCTATAAGATGTGCATTTGTGGGTTATGCCCAAAATAGAAAAGCTTATAGATTATTAGACTTGGAGTCTAATGTGATAATTGAATCAAGAGAGGTTGAGTTCTTTGAGAACATGTCATGTGATGACAACAAATTAATAGAACTAACTCAAATTAGAGAGCCTGAAGAGGAGACTCCTAAAATTGTTGGTGAGCGACCTCAATTGCCTACAAGGAGTCAAAGGCCCAAAGACTTGAGATAAAGTGGGAAGTGTTCTCAAATATAGACACTATACCTTGTTGAAGGTAATAATGAGGAAGTCACTTGGAAATATCCAATAGTACTTCAAGTACAGGATGATCCCAAAACTTTTAAAGAAGCAATGTCCTCAAGGGACTCTGCCTTTTGGAAGGAGACAATTAATGATGAAATTGATTCAATTATGTTAAACTACACTTGGGAATTGGTTGAAATTCCAAAGGGGTCTATACCAATTGGGTGCATATGGGTATTTAGAAGGAAATACCATACCGATGACACCATACAAACCTTTAAGGCTAGATTAGTAGCTAAAGGATTCAAACAAAATGAGTGAATAGATTGCTTTGACACTTATGCACCGGTAGAAAGAACTACTCCTATTAGATTGTTATTTTCCTTATCATCTATATATAACCTTTATGTTCACAAAATGGATGTGAAAACGACATTCCTAAATGGGGATCTCGAGGAGGAGGTCTATATGGAACGTCCGAAGGTTTTGTTCTCAAGGAAATTGTAACACCCTGGATAACCAAGACGGTTACACTGTGTGTTTAAAATAGTGCTTGACTTGCTAAGCAAGTCATTTGAACTCAAATGTGTAATTAAAGACTAAGTCAAGGTCAAGTATTAAAATATTTGGTCAACAAAATGATTATTTTTCATTAAAATATTAAGTTTATATATGGATCCCCAAAATTAGTTTACAGACTCGTAAAAGACAAGTAGAATACAATTTAGCTGTCCTAAGCGGAAAATCAGGGTTTAACCCTAGTTCCTCCCAAGCTATCTTGACCGTGGCAATCAAGCAGGCTGCATATGTACACACCACCCTTGAAGCTCTCCAACTCATGGCTAATCCCACTATCTCTTTCCCTTACCTGCACCACATAGCACCTGTGAGCCTAGACTCAGCAAGAACATTTAAACCAGCATGCATAACTAGGAAAAAAATACAAAGGCAGTAAACATAAATCATTAGATTCAATTAACAGTAGGGTTTACGCAACAAACTCATAGAAATATTAAGCTCTTTCAAATGTATAATTCAAGCTCATCAATCAATACAAATTGTTAAGTGCGAACCACACTTCTGTTTATTGTATAATGTCCAGTCCCGACGCCCTTAGGCCGAGTCTACTGGTCTTATAGCCGACTCTGACACCGTTAGGCCGGGCTGCATTCCGCACGCTTGCTATCAGCCTCCGACATCCTTAGGCCAGCTTGAAACAAACATAGATACTGTTGACCCTCGATTTGGCCAACGACATGGGGTCAAGTAAATGATAAAGAACAAAAGAAAAACATGAAGATAATCAAATGGAAAGAAAATGACACAAACGATTTATAGTGGTTCGGCCCCAACTAGATGGTAATGACTTATGTCCACTTAATGTTCTTATTGATATTGAATCCTAATATTGTGATCAATGAACTAGGGTTCATGAGTTTCACAAGCCTTGAGAGGATTACAATTTCGGTGGATAATCACACTGTGCTCTTTTCTCTGACTACAAAGATCAAAAGTTTTCCAAGAAAAATTCCCCTCCTTGAGTCCTCTCCATCCTATTTATAGGCTCAAGGGGGTTACATGGGCCTTAATTGCCATTAAGATTAGCTTATCAAGGTAATAAAAGGAAATACAATAACTGCACTTATTATAAGATTGCGTATCCCAAATGAAGTAAATGAAAGTATGCGACCAGATTGGTCGCACCTAATCGCGAGATTTTACGAATCAGTAACTATCTGGTCGATGGTCGAACAGGATCCATCCACTCGAAACTGCCACGTGGAAGAAAATCTTGCCACGTCATCAGGAGCCATTTTTGGGTAAACATTTGCCCCCCAAGTTTATTTTACTGCGACCACCATAAAGTAAACTTAGGTGACCGACCTTTCGTATGCCCCACCAAATCTGTCAGAGCCATCCATGCTTTCTCGAAAAGGGCAACCAATCATGTCTTTTCAGTTTTCCAAAAGTAATCTGACGGGTATTACACTTACCCATGCCTCAGAAAGTTACCCCTTATGATTACCTTGGTAACTGCTCCTTGATTAATATAAATAACCCCTCACAATCATTTTTCACTTTTTACATTTCACCTTATCCTCAAGAACACCGAAGAACAAGGCGTAAAAACTCAGAAACCCAGATGACCTTGACGATCCACGAAGCTCCTGCCTAGCCAAATCGACTTAGCGTCTCAGAAATTTACTCCAACTTTTATCCAAGTAAATTTCTCAAACTTTTCAGTCATTGAGATGCCATGCACTATCTGTTTTATATCCATTTCAGATTCTGAGTTCTTGAATGTTCTTGAAGAAATTGTTTTGGGGTAAATGGGTATGTTGAACCGAGCCTAATATGATAAGAAAATGATACTTTGGAAGAGTTAGGAATCAGTTTGGTAGTTAGGATTATTAATTTAGGGCATATAAAAATTCAATTTTCAAGCTTGTAGAAAAAACTCGGTTTTTCCCGCCCTTTCAGAGTCGAAAAGTTTTTCCAAACTGTTCGCATAGAATTTAGTGTTTTTGTTAGAATGCTGCTGGTCGTATAGAAGCTTAACTTATACACGAGCAACGTTATTCCAACTTTTTACACTTCTTGGTCTTTTGGCCGTAGATTCTCATCTCCCCTTCTCTGTTCGCAGATTTTCATGCACGATCAGTGGGGAGGTGAGAGGTCGATCGACGACGACTTGCTCGCCCAGTTGCTTGAAGACCAGGATCAACCGTCGTTACTTATCCAGTAGATTCCTTTTTCCCATACTTCGTTTAACAGACCTTCAACCATTTCATTAAACATGGGCTGAGTAAAATCCACCACCCAGAAAAAGAAACCAACCAACCCTCCTGCAAATCAGCCTGCTCCTCAGGCAGAAATTCCTTTGACCAGAAAACACACCCCAACCAGAAATCCAAACAAAGGCCCAACTCCAAGAGGTCCTTTGACCAGAGGTCGAATGGTACGTGGTACCTCCTAGCAACATCACTGTTAGGATGGTAGGGAACTATCTCAAAAAGTACGGACTTTCTAGGATAACCCTAACTAAACCTTCCATCGACCAGCGAGAAAACTTGCCTGGGGGCGCCTGGTCGAGATTCCATATTGATGGCTGTCGTATACAACAACAAATTTAATAATTATTTTTCTTTCAATACTTCCAATTATCTTAGTATAATAGCAAGCATAGGTCGAACCCACGAGGACTATTGTTCACTTTATTATTCAATAATTAACAATAAAACTTAAAAGGGGATTTAGATTTCAAACTCAAAATTAAATAACATAAACTAGAAATCAATTAAAGATTGATATTACGATATTAAGAAACAGTTAAAGGTTAATCTCCACCCTCAAAAATCATTCCCAATCACCAATAATAAATATCATCCCAATTTCTTAATTAAACTATTAACCTCGCAGACAATTATCCCAGTCTCCCTATTACAAGTAATCAAGGCGAAGCGCTCAATAATTAACTCTTTTAGCTAAGCAATAAATCTATGAAGCATACAATATATTTAACTTAGATAAAGAATTAAGTCCTATGGAGACAAGTTAATCTAGCCAATAAATTAATGAAGCATATAAATCATTTAATCTAGGTTCTATTTTTCATCACAATCAACAATTATTTTGACATCACTATCAATTGCAATTTATCACATACACTTAGAATCCTAAACTATTAGGTGAGTAGTAATTCTAAGATGACAATTAAATAATGTAAAACCTTAATTAGTTGGACACCTGACAAGAAATCACAAAATCCATAACATTCAATTGGAAAAATAGAAACAATTTAATATTGAGAGAAATTAAAGAATGTTATTCATTATCAACAATCAAGAATTCATGTCTTGGGTTTTGAATTAACCCTTAACCTAAAAAGAACCTACTCCATAATAGTAATCATAATCACAAACATAATTATAATTAAGATTAAAGAGATTAAGGGAAGAAAAGAAACTATATTGATGAACAAAAGTAATGTAGTCTTGTAGTCTTCTCTCCAGCCCTTTCTGAGTCTTTTTCTCTCCTAAACCGTAATAATCAACCTTTCTAAAATTAACCCTAATAATCCTTTATAGTCTCAATTAAATTCTAATTAAAAAGTAATTAAAAATCTGAAAACGACGTCACAAGCCGCGACCTGGAAAATGCGAGCTGCAGCCTAGAACAAAATCTGTACAGAAATTGGCCATGCAGGCAGCGGCTTGAAAAAACTGAGCAGCGGCCTGTCTGGAAAAAAAATTTGAAACACCAATTCCATTTAAAGTGCCGCGGCCTGAATTTTATGAGTCGCGGCCTACCTTCAATTTCTTCAATTCTTGACCTTAGATAGCTTGTACATTGCCGCCACTTCAACATTTCAATCCCGAAAGCCTGAAATATTCATAAAACTTCATTTTAACTACACTTGCCATCAAAATGTCAGATTTATCATTATAAAATGCAATATAGAAAATATGTTGTAGAATCACGAAACTAAGTTAAAACTATTAAAAATGCTATCATAACACCATCCAAGCATAGAAAAACTTAACAAATATTAATACAAAAATGACCTTATCACATTCCCCCACACATGAATTTTGCTAGTCCCTTAGCAAAACACTAAAATAACAAAAATAAAAATAAAAATAATACAAACTAATCTAGACTCACTAAACAAAGGTCTTGTCAAAAGCTTGAATGTCTCTGAGAATCACACAAATAAGTAATGTCAAAACAAATAAGATTTTAATACTCTTTAGAATTTCAACTCCATATGTAATTCACCATTTGATTTTCAAAAATAATTTACTAAGCACTTAATCCCAACACCAACTCAAATGCATCAAATTTAATCCATACTTGCCAAATCATTTTCTTTTAAATCAGTCCCTATATACCAAAATGTTTTTCAATGAAAAGCATCCACTCCATAGACATTGACCAATCATTCTCCGCTAATATAAACACACAATGATCAAAAATCAAAAGGTATTTATAGGCTTGTAATGCAAGGCTAAGGTTAAGGGTAGTTGAGAAAGATACATTTAAGCTTAAATCACACCATAACATACATCAATTTCATTCTTTGAACCTGCCACAAATTTTCCCATACAATTCAAGAAATACCTATTTTTCCTTACTCTTCTTTCCTTAATGATCTCACTATTTCCCGCAAACTTATACTTTTGCAAAATTTGCATATAAGATTTTTTTTTTCATTGCAAATCCTTTTTTTTTTCTTTTGTTTTTTTAATAATATTTCAAGGAGAGAAATAGAGATCATACACAAATTACAACCAAACAAATAACCCATAAATATTTTCTTTTTTTACAAACCATCCCACAAAATAAAAAATCATATATATAACCATGGTGCAATGGGATACAATAAAGAAATATTTTTTTCAATGAAGTATAGGGTCAAAATTTTCAGTTCATAGAAGAAAAGTAACAGTCGTCATGGCTCAAACATGGGTAACTAGGGATTATCATATAATGGGTTGGCTTGAACGGCTCAAACGATCCAAAGAACTGCCTTAATCATCTTCCTAATCATGTGTACTTATGATTTCGCCTCAAACAATTGATCAATGATTTATAGAGTGGTTGGGACTTCAAATTTTTTTTCCAACAAGCATAAATCTTTTCCAACACATTTAAGTGGTGAATTCAATCGTGCATAGAGCGAAAAAAACAACATAAATCAAAATAGCAATTCACATAGGAGTCAAGCACACAAATCATACAAAATTCCTCATTGTCTAACATCACTTTAAGCACAATTCAAAGTTTCGTCATCGACCAATGCTTTCAACAAGACCAACACAACTGAACTAAAATTAAAGACATATACTAACAGACACTAAATAAAACGAAAATAACAGAAAGTTAACAAAGACATAACAAAACAGAAAATTTCCTTCCCCCACTCTTAAACAGTACATTGTCCTCAATGGACTTAGGAAAATAGAAAATAAAGTGAAAATAGAAGAAAGAAAAACTCCCTCATAACAAGTTAGTCCTCAAGAATATCCATATCTGTAGTGCTAGCAACATCCTCATCATTAGGGGCCTGATATGGCACCATGGGCGTGGGAACCGGTGGTGGGTATGGCTGCAACCAAGTAGGAGGAGGTGGATATCTAGACATATCAACATTCAAACGAGCCCGATCCATCCTATAACAAAAATACTTATAGCTCGCATATTCCACAAATCTCTGGTTGTGAGCCTAGATATGTTGGTATTGGCCCGAATATCAAGTCGTCCATGATAAACCTCTTGCTCCAAAGCTTGCAAATGTTGTTGAGTGGTTCTTCTACTATCATTCAGAGGGGGAACAGACGCCAGAATAGAAGATTGGTCTTGATCATTAGCTTGAGCAGCGGTTTTTCCCTTCAATCAATCAAGGGTATTGTGATCAATAATGCACAATGGATGCACTTTGTCTTCAGATTCATCCCAAGGAGCACCCTCCTTCTTGCATAACACAATGATCAATGAGGGAACATAAAATCAATTCGTTACTTGGCTCATACTTCGGATGATGGAACAAGGAATAATTTGCCCCACATTAATTGTGTTTGTCAGTGAGAATAGCATAAACGAGAATTGCCTCATGAATATCAACGTGGCCAAATTGGGTTGTCGGCATTAATTTTGCCCCCATGAACTGCTGCCAAGATTTTGTATTGCTATCCAGATAAGTGGCTTTGATGTAGCGAGGAGCCCCATTATTATATAAAGTCCATACATCACCCGGCATTGCAATCTCATCAATAATAGCTTGATGATTAAAATTATCTTTAATAGAAGCATATTCATCACGTTGAAAGTGGGGTAGCTAATAATAGCTATTAATATCAGATGCTTTGAATGACACTTTCACACCTCTCACTTTCACCTTGTAATTTTCATGAGCCACAGCATTGGCATAAAATTCACGACAATAGGACCAATGCCAGGTTCAGGATGAGAACACAATTTTTCCCAACCCCGAGACTCAATTTGATGCATGAGGAAAGGTTGATCATGATGCATGTGAAGATCAAATCCTCGTTCAGGGACCCACGCCTTGTCATGAGCAATGGAATTCATGTAACTCTCACAGGCCTCGGTGGACAGAAACCTTTGGGGATCATAGGGAATTGGTGTCGATGAAGAAGCTTGATTTCTATTTGTCTTTGGAGCCATGGCTGTACAAAAATTAGAAAAATGAAGAACAAAAACCCAAAAAAAACACCATTGTTAGTCACCAAAAGATTAAGAGAAAAACACCACAATGGCCAACATTGATCCATACCAAAGATTAAATGCCCCCAATTCCGGGGTCAAAGTGACACAATGCATCAACACAACTCATACATAACCAATACCCCAAGAACACTCATACACCAACCATATACTCCATTTCTCACAACCTTTTTATCAAACACATACAGTGCAGAAAAATACCATCTCCAACAAATTATACACCATAAAGTAAAACTTCCCAAAAATCATAATGTGCATGAATTAATAATCAAAGTAATACAAGAGACATTGATTACCAACATAAACAACCACACAAATATTTCCAAAATACACCACATTTCAATTGTTCAATTGACAAAACAAATACTTTTCACAATTGAAAAATTGATCAAAGAAAAACTTACTTGATGAGAGTATTGAATGTGAATGCAAACCTCCTTTGAATATATATGTGAAATGTATAAGAAATGCAGAAAACAAAATGGGATGTGTGAATTTTTGGATTAGTATGGGGGAATAGGGGTGGAGATGTGTTTATGGAGTAATGGAAGAAGAAAGAAATAAATGGGTAGAATGAATTAGGGTGATTGTGATGGAAAAAGAATAAAGAAAACAAGGGCAAATGTAGAAATTGGTGTGGATATTTGATTATGAAAGTAATGGAAAAGAAAAGAGAATGTTTGTTTTGTTTTGTAAAAACTAAGTGATGAAATGGAGTTTTTTTTTAAGCTATTTTTTTTAAACGTTCGTGGGCCGCGGCCTACACACATACCTGACGCTACTCCCCTTTTTTTTTTTCTGAAAAACTTTCGTGTGCCACGGCCTAGGAAATGTGTGCCACGCCCTACATTGTACCTGAAGCTATTTTCTGGAAAAGGGCCGCGACCTACGAAATACGTGCCGTGGCCTGCGAAGCCTGTTTTGTCTAAAATACCATTCGTAGACTGCGACTTGTAAAATGCATGCAGTGGCCTACGAACTCCTAAAGCTGTCTTCCTTCTTTTTTTCGTAAAAGGGCCGCGACCTAGGAAATGTGTGCCGCGGCCTGAGACCCCTGTTTTTTTCCTTCAACCTTTTTCATTTTTTCATTGTTTTCCATTTTTTTTCACGATTTTCATGGTTCTAGTTACAAAAATTAAACTAAAATTACCTCAACAAAAACAAAAATAAAAACATAATGTTCAATTTAAATAAAGAAAATAATAATGAAAATAAAATAATTTACTAAGTAGCTAAGTTTATCGTCCCTAGCTCAACTTAAAGCTTCATTCATCAACATATACCGGGTCAATGAGGTGAATCACAACACCTTGTTCTTTCTCCATTTATTCGTAATATGGCTTTAATCTCTGACCATTCACCTTGAATGAATTTTTGGTACTTGGACTTACGACTTCGACCGCTCCATGAGGAAAAACCTTGGTAACAGTGAACAGACCTAACCAGCGAGATTTCAACTTCCCAGGAAAAAGTTTAAGGCGAGAGTGATACATGAGAACTTTCTGACCTTCCACAAAACTCTTTCGAAGAATATGTTTGTCATGAAAAGCTTTGGTTTTCTCCTTGTAGATTCTCGAGCTATCATTTGCTTCATTGCATATTCTTCTAGCTCATGCAATTAAAGCATTCGTTGTTGTCCTACATCAACCATGTCCATGTTACACTTCTTTACAGCCCACCAAGCCTTATGCACTAGCTCTACCAGTAGATGGCAAGGCTTCCTATACACCAACGATATGGTGACATACCGATAAGTGTTTTATATGTCGTACGATACGCCCACAAGGAATCATCAAGCCTTGTACTCCAATCTTTCTGGTTTGGATTTACAGTTTTCTGAAGAATCAATTTAATTCACGATTAGAAACCTCCGCTTGCCCGTTGGCTTGTGGATGATAAGCAACTGTCACCTTGTGAGTTACACTATAGCATCGAAACAATGCTTCTATATTCTTGTTACAAAAATGAGTGCTTCGATCACTAAGTATAGCCTTAGGTGTACCAAAACGCACAAAAATGTTGGAGCAAATGAAATCCACTACTGTTTTTGAATTATCCGTTCTAGTTGCAATTTCTTCCACCCATTTAGACACTGTTGACCCTGATTTTGGTCAACTGACACGGAGTCAGAATATGCTTGATGTGAATGAATGCGTTGAAAAGAACGTAATAGTGAAAAGGATAAGAACACGATATTTTATAGTGGTTCGGCCCCAAGATCTGGTAATAACCTACGTCCACTTAGACTGTTATTGATGCGAGAATCAAAGGAGTGATCAAAGAACTAGGGTTCAATGAGTTTCACTAACCTCTGAAGAATAATACAATATTTCTAGTAGAATTACTCTAGTCTCAAATGATTCAAAAGCCAAAAGTCCCCTCCTTGAGCTATATTTCTCTATTTATAGGCTCAAGGGAGATTACATGAATTTGTTACAGATATTATCTCCTAAATAATCGGATACTAGTAGATTGTGGGAGTTAATTTTGGGATATACAGAGATCTTTATTAGAACATCATGCTGCATGCGGAACCATCGACCAGACTGGTCGCAGGAAAGACTGGACCGCCTACTGCCTATAATGTGCCTTCTGGTCGATACACTAGCAGAGTTCCTCCAGATGTTAGCCACGTGTCCAGGGATCACTTGCTACGTCATCAATGCCAGTTTTTTGGATAACAGACATGTAGTCCACTGCCAAAAGAATATATTCATAGTCGAAAGAGGATGGGAAAGGTCCCATGAAATCCATACCCCAAACATAAAAAATCTCAAGAATTAAAATAAGAGTTTGAGGCCTTTGATCCTTGGCCGTTATGTTACCAACTCGTTGACAACGATCACATTCCTTACAATAAGCATAAGAATCTTTGAAAATTGTGGGCCAATAGAAATCGCTGTCAAATATCTTACGAGCTGTCCTCTTAGGTCCAAAGTTTCCACCACAAGCATAAGCATGACAAAAAGAAAGGATGGAACGAAATTCAGATTCAGGTACACACCTTCGAATGATTTGATCTGTACAATGCTTCCAAAGATAAGGTTCATCCCATATGTAGTGGCGAGCATCATGCTTGATCTTGTTCCGTTGTGCTTGTGTGAGATCACTTGGTAACTCCTTTGAAGCAAGGTAGTTTACAATGTCAGCATACCAAGTAATAACTTCTTGCATGGCGAGGAGTTGTTCATCTAGAAAATTTTCTTCTATGGGAAAATTATCTTCATCCCGAATAAGACGACTCAAGTGGTCCGCAACCATATTCTCAGAACCCTTTTTATCTTTTATCTCCAAATCAAACTCTTGAAGAAGTAGAATCCACCGAATCAGCCGAGGCTTGGCTTCTTTCTTTGCCAATAGATAGCGAAGAACAGCATGATTGGTATAAACAATCACTTTAGTTCCAATCAAGTATGACCGAAACTTTTCCAAGGAAAAAATGACTGCCAAGAGCTCTTTTTCAGTGGTGGAATAATTAAGTTAAGCATCATTAAGAGTGCGAGAAGCATAGTATGTAACATGAGGAAGCTTGTCAACTCCCTGCCCAAGAACAGCAACCACGACATAGTCACTTGCATTACACATGAGTTCAAAAGGTAGCTCCCAATTTGGTGGCTGAATTATAGGAGTTGTAGTCAAAGACTCTTTTAATAAGTTGAAAGCCACTAAACACTTTTCATTAAACTCAATCTTTACACCTTTTTGAAGAAGGTTGCATAGTGGCGTGGAAATTTTAGAGAAATCCTTGATAAATCTCCAATAGAACCCAATATGCCCAAGGAATGATCTTACTTCTTTCACACTAGTCAGAGATGGTAGAGAACGAATTAAATCAATCTTTTCCTTATCAACCTCTATTCCCTTGACTGAAATCACATGACCCAAAACTATACCTTGTTTTACCATAAAATGGCATTTTTCCCAATTAAGCACAAGGTTAGTTTCAATACACTGCTGGAGTACCAAAGTGAGATTATGAAGGCAGCGATCAAATGAGTCACCATAAACACTAAAATCATCCATAAAAACCTCAATGATGTTTTCAATATATTCTGAAAAAATGCTCATCATACATCGCTGAAAAGTGGCAGGAGCATTACATAACCCAAACGGCATACATTGGAAAGCGAATGCACCAAAAGGGCATGTGAAGGTTGTCTTCTCTTGATCATTAGGAGTTATAATCTAATTATATCCCGAATAACCATCAAGAAAACAATAATAAGGATGACCTACGAACCTCTCAAGCATCTGATAAATGAAAGGTAATGGAAAGTGATCTTTACGAGTTGTCGCATTCAACTTTCGGTAGTCTATACAAACTCGCCACCCAGTTTGCATTCTTTTTGGTACCAGCTCATTTTCATCGTTCTTTACCACTGTGATTCCAGACTTCTTTGGCACTATCTGAACTGGACTCACCCATTGACTATCTGAAATTGGGTAAATAATACCCACACTAAGGAGCATCAGTATCTCCTTTTTGACAACCTCCATCTTAGGTGGATTTAATCTCCGTTGCGCCTCACGTGTTGGTTTAGACCCTTCTTCAAGTAAAATTCGATGCATGCACATAGAAGGGCTAATCCCCTTAATATCAACAATAGACCAACCAATGGCTGTTTTATATTCTTGGAGTACTCTCATTAATTTTTATTCTTGAACTTGGTTAAGATCTCTTGCAATTATAACTGGAAGTGTCTCGTTCTTCCCCAAGTAAACATATTTGAGATGCTCCAAAAATGGCTTCAGTTCAAGTGTAGGAGCTTGAACAATTGATGGCGGCAATTTCTCATTAAAAATCAGTAAATTAAGAAATGAAACCTTCTTAAAAGTCTTGTCAAAACCACTACTGAGTGTGGTTATGACATCCATGATCTCATGAGAAAAATCTTCATCGGTCAACACAAGATGCTCTCTCAATGCAACCTCCAAACAATCTTCATTATGCAAATCTAAAACTCGTTGAGAAAGGATATCCAACACATCAAGAGAGTAAACAACATGTACATCACTTGGATACCTCATAGCCTCAAAAATATTAAATCAATTTGTCTCCCCATCAAATTCCATGGTCAATGTACTGTCATGCACATCAATCTTAGTTCTCGCAGTTTTCATGAATGGTCTCCCCAAAAAAATTGGAGTGGAGCATGGAATAGATTCATCTTCCATATTAAGAACATAAAAATCAGCCAGAAACACCAATTCATTCACTTGAACTAAAACATCTTCTATTACACCCCTAGGATAAGCATTCGACCTATTAGCAAGTTGAATAATCACCCTTCTTTCTTCAAGTGGACTGAGATTCAATGAAGCATAAATGGAGAATGGTATGACATTGATAGAGGCTCCCAAACCCAACATACAATGCTCAATTCTTTTATTACCAATAGTGCAAGGGATAGTAAAAGTACTAGGATCCTTACACTTTGGTGGAAGCTTCTTTTGAAGATCTGCAAAAACATTCTCCCCCACACTAATTTCTTCATTACCCCTCAACTTACGCTTATTAGTGCACAACTCTTTCAAAAACATGGCATAGCGTGGCACTTGTTTAATAGCGTCAAGAAGAGGAATATTCATTTCTACCTTTTGAAATGTATCAAGAATTTCCTTGTCAACCTCTTCCTTTTTAGTCTTCTTTAGTTAGCTTAGGAATGGAGGTGGGATGACAAAAGTAGGCTTAGGGTTTAGTTGTGTAAGGTTGGTTGGCTTTGGAGGAACATCTTCATTAACTGAGCAATCAACTTGTGGCTTGGATGACAATTTACTGGGCATTGGAGGACTAGGTGGATCATATTGCTTCCCGCTTTGCAAAGTTACTGCACTAGCATTCTCCTTGGGATTCAACTCAGGTTGTGAAGGAAATTTATTAGACAGATGAGCTTTCAACCTGTTATATTATGCTGCTAATTGTCCCACCTGATTCTCCAAACTTTTGATGGAAGCTTGGGTGGTTTGCTGAAACCGACGAGTATTTGTAGCAAGTGCATTGATTAAATCCTTAGTAGATGGTTTGGCACTTGGTGGTGGAGTAGCTTGCGGTGCTTGTGATTGTGTAGGTACAAAATTATTTTGAGACCGCTGTTGCAAAGTGAGACCAGGTGGTCTTGCAGATGTAGACTGTGGAGCAACTTGTTGTTGATTCCCATAACGAAGATTTGGATGATCACGCCAGCCAGGATTATAAGTTTGTGAAAAGGGTTCATAGTACATCTGACGTAATTGACCAGGGAAATTTACTACAACATTAACACCCTTAGTTTCTCCTTAAATAGAGTAGGGTTAGTATCAGTAGCATGCCCCACAACTTGACATATTCCACATGGCCTCACCTGTTGGCCTAAAGCTAGTTGTTGTACCACTGCAGTTAATTGAGCCAATTGTTGACCCAACTGATTAACATTAGAGGTGCTCACTTCATTAGCTGATTTGGGTGGTGGAATAGGATCTTGGCGAATGCCAAACTGTTGTGAGTTAGCATCCATATTAGAAATCAAGCTCCTGGCTGCAGCAGGAGTCTTATCAACTAGTGCACCCCACTGGCTGCATCAATCATACTCCTATCTAATGATTGTAATCCTTCATAAAAGTACTGAATGAGGAGCTGTTCACTTATCTGATGATGAGGGCAACTAGCACACAACCGCTTTCCTGATGCTTCCAACATTAGATGCTGGAAAATACCATTCCAAGAACATAGTTTTCATACCATTCCATGTTTCAACAGTACCAGGTGGAAGATAGTACAACCACTCTTTAGCTGCATCCTTCAGGGAGAAAGGAAAAACTCGCAGCTTAATTTGTTCTTCAGTCACAGCAACAGGTTTCATACTAGAACAGAAAATATGAAACTCCTTCAAATGTTTATTCGGGTCCTCACCAGGCAGCCCATGGAAAGAAGGCAATAAGTGGATGAGGCCCGACTTCAGCTCAAAATTTACATCCACTAGTGGATACAGGATGAAAAGTGGTTGTTGGTCCAGATTTGGTGCTGCCAACTCTTTCAATGTCCTTTGCTGGGCCATTGGTCTATAGGATTGAACTGAATCGTCAGAATCAGATTTATTGTCAGACGGTAATGGCACTTTAACCGGATTAACTTGTGGAGCAAGACGTTGAAAGAGTGGATTATCAGTGATAGTCCATGAAGAACGAGAAACTGACGATGACTCAAGATATTGTTTAAGCCTAAATAACCTTTCTTGGGTATCATCTTCACCAGACATATACACCTGAAAATTCCACAGTAAAAACTAATTAGTCACAAATAAGTAAATTTGAATAATAAAGAGAATAACAATAGTCCCTGGAAATGGCGCCAAAAAATTTGATGGCTGTCGTAAACCACAACAAATTTAACAATTATTTTTCTTTCAATACTTCCAATTATCTTAGTATAATAGCAAGCACAGGTCGAACCCACAAGGACTATCATTCACTTTATTATTCAATAATTAACACTAAAACTTAAAAGGGGATTTAGATTTCAATCTCAAAATTAAATAACATAAACTAGAAAGCAATTAAAGATTGATATTACGATATTAAGAAACAGTTAAAGGTTATATCATTCCAATTTCTCAATAAAACTATTAACCCCGCAGATAACGCTGAAGAAGATAATTATCCCAGTCTCCCTATTACAAGTAATCAAAGCAAAGCGCTCAATAATTAACTCTTTTAGCTAAGCAATAAATCTATGAAGCATACAATATATTTAACTTAGATAAAGCATTCAGTCCTATGGAGACAAGTTAATCTAGGCAATAAATTAATGAAGCATATAATTCATTTAACCTAGGTTCTATTTTTCATCACAATCAACAATTCTTTTGACATCACTACCAATTGCAATTTATCACATACACTTAGAATCCTAAAATATTAGGTGAGTAGTAATTCTAAGATGACAATTGAATAATGTAAAACCTTAATTAGTTGGCCACCTGACAAGAAATCACAAAATCCATAACATTCAATTGGAAAAATAGAAACAATTTAATATTGAGAGAAATTAAAGAATGATATTCATTATCAACAATCAAGAATTCATGTCTTGGGTTTTGAATTAACCCTTAACCTAAAAAGAACCTACTCCATAATAGTAATCATAATCACAAACATAATTATAATTAAGATTAAAGAGATTAAGGGATGAAAAGAAACTAGATTGATGAACAAAAGTAATGTAGTCTTGTAGTCTTCTCTCCAGCCCTTTTTGAGTCCTTTTCTCTCCTAAACCGTAATAATCAACCTCCCTAAAATTAACCCTAATAATCCTTTATAGTCTCAATTAAATTCTAATTAAAAAGTAATTAAAAATCTAAAAATGACGTTGCAAGCCGCGACCTAGAACAAAATCTGTGCAGAAATTGGTCATGCAGGCAGCGCCCTGAAAAAACTAAGTAGCGGCATGACTCACTAGGCAGCGACCTGTCTGGAAAAAAAAATCTGAAACACCAATTCCATTTAAAGTGTCGCGGCCTGAATTTTATGAGCCGCAACCTACCTTCAATTTCTTCAATTCTTGACCTTAGATAGCTTGTACGTTGCCGCCACTTCAACATTTCAATCCCAAAAGCCTTGAATACTCCTAAAACTTCATTTTTACTACATTTTCCATCAAAATGTCAGATTTATCATCATAAAATGCAATGTAGAAAATATGTTGTAGAATTACGAAACTAAGTTACAACTATTAAAAAAGTGCTATCATAACACCATCCAAGCATAGAAAAACTTAACAAATATTAATACAAAAATGACCTTATCACATATTGAGGCAGGGGCAACCTTTCCTCTTCATCCATTTTTCCAGGGGGTGGCCAACTATTTCGAGGTCGCCCCCTTCCAAATCACCCTAAACGGATATAGAGTGCTTTCTGCTCTCTATATCCTGTACAGCCACAAGAAGTGGCCCATGCCTAAACCGCATGAGATCGATTACCTATTTGATCTCAAGTCCAACCCAAATCACAACAACATGGGGTTTTTCCATTTCTATCACCAGGAATCGATTCGCACCTTCCTGAGTGAGACTACCTACAAGTCCAACGTAATAAAGTACTTTCGGGAATACTTTTTAACAACTGACCTGGTCGCCATTAATTTGGCCTTCACCAAAGGAGGTAATTTCTTGTTTCTCTGACCACTTACTTTCTTTTAGTTTTTCTACGCATTCCTTAGAATTTCAGTGCTCTTCAGGTCCGTGGCGCCGACCAGCTCCTACTCCAGAAATGGAGATACGAGCAGCTTCTTTGGCCAGCATGACTGACGTAGAAAAAAGCATCAAAGAGTTGGTTACAGAGGCCAATCTAAGGCTGGTCAGTCTTCTGGCACCTCACCAGGATGTGAGGGAATCAACGACGGGGAGTGCAACTGGTGGAGAAGTTCCTGAGCAGCACTATGACGTTTCACAACCTCCGAGGAGAAGGACAACTAGGGTGACAATCAGGGAACCCTCCAGCACCCCGCAAGCAACTGCTCCCCCTGCTCCTTTGGGAAAGGTCAAAAAGAAAGATTCCGAACACCCTGCGCCCATTGATGAATCTTCAAATGAGAACGGTACTGACCTTTCTCTCTTAGATAATTTACCAATTCCCTGTCATTTTTTTGACGTGGATGATAGCTTTAAATACACGCCTATTTTAAATTCAGGTTTCTTCAAGCCAGAGAGTGAGTGTAGCAGTAGCTCGGTAAATAGTATAGAGACCAGTAATTGTAGCTTGGATATTTTACTTGTGATTTCCTTGCTCTTATTTTCTTGATGTAGTAAGTACATCTATTCATATTGTCTAACTGCTCGTATGTTTTCTTACTTGTAAATATGTCATCTGAAGACATGTTCGAGCTTTACAACGCACCTGTTGCTCCTTCGAACAAGAAGAAAGATAGCAGGCGACACCATGGAGAGAGTAGCAAGGCCCCTCCGACGAAAAAGGCTCGGATTGGGGATCCTCCAGCAACTGTTCCTTCAAAGGAAACAACACCCCCTTCATCTCCCCTCGACCAGACATCTCCCCCAGCACCAGTCGACAAGAACACTCCTCCACCAACACCTACCGACCAGACACCTCACGACCAAACTGGAGATGTCCTGACAAATGCCGTGGTTAACTCAACAAAAGAGAGAATGTTCAAACTCTTAAGGCACAAATGCAGCCGAGAGGCCATCGTCAGCACTGACTCTATGGAGGCTAACCAAATAATTAACTGAGTGCTAAAGGAAATAGCCAGCGTAAGCTGCTATCTATTGCTGAGTTTTTGTTCAATTATTTTGTCATTTGCTGCTACCACCTTATCTTTTTGTCTGATCGCAGGGAATGCAAACTATGACCGCTGGCTGGTGCCACTCGGGGGCTTTGATTACCCAACTCAAAGAATTTGAGGTCAGGCATGCCGAGGAGTCCCAGATTGCTGAGAGGAAAAATGCATAACTGCTCGAGCAGAACACCAAGCTGGCAGAAGAGTTGAAGTAATTCCAGGCTGCCTTGGCCAAAGCCATTGAAGAAAAAGAGAAGTTTAAGGAGGCTTCCAAACTTAACTTCCAGGAAGCCAAATAGCTTGAGGTTGAGCTGGTGGCAAGCAGAAAGGAAACTAAAGAGCTAGAGGGGCGTATCAAAGAGCTCGAAGAGGCCAACGCCAACAACTTGGAGAGGTATAAGGGAGCCACCTCCAATTGCTTCTATGCATTCTGGAAACACAACCGCGAGGCCAACTTCAACTATCTTTCTGAGTGCATGAGACAAACTGAAATAGCCTGGTGCCTTGCTCGCCTTGAGGAAGAGGAGAGAGCAAAAATCCCAGCCTCCCCCGAGATCTCCTTGGCCACGGGCATTGACGACGCAGAAGAGGAAGCTGGGGCCTCTATGGACCAGCAAACTCCTCAGGACCCTCTTGCAACTTTATAATTTTTCCTTGTTTTTCTTTCTTTTTAACCTATAGTTTAAGACACTTGAACTACGGTTTGTGATGTCAAAACAATTTATATTTTTATTGCTGCACAGGCAACTTTCCTTTTAATAGACAATTACATCTGAGCAGTAACTGCTCGCGGTGTAAAGGATTTCATTTTTGATATTATAATATTTGCATTTTATTATAACATCTGTTTGTATGACCGAACTTAGCATAGCACTTTGGTTTGATTTAACAAAATAACAAAATTTTGCTCGTGTGTTTACATACCTATTGATATGCTTTGCTTACTAGATACCTTATATGCCCCCAAGTGATTGAGGAGCTTTAGGTCCTTGGTCACTTGCCTTTACCAAAACCTGTTCGAACATTTCTGCTCGTAATAGAGATTTTAGAATGATAATATAGCAAAACAACACACGTAATGAGAAAATACTTGTAATAAATACAATAGTTTGGAAAGATTGACTGGCTGTGCATAGTCCCTTTTATTTCTCGTAATAGATGGACAATCGTGTCTGTACGAGTGATCAAGAATATGATCTTACACTTATAAGCGATCAGTCACAAGAATGACTCACCCTTGTTCATAAACTTGTAAAAAGTAAAATTAATACAAGGCAATTCTTTAAGAAGAATTGTTTATTGATAGTACTTGCGTAGGTGTTCTCCATTCCAATAACGAGGAATGAGATCTCCATTTAAGTGAGCAAGTTTATAAGTGCCTGGATGGAGGACTTCTTCGATTTGGTACGGTCCTTCCCAGTTAGGTCCAAGTACTCCAACAGCTTGATCGTGGGTGCTAAGGAAATCTCTTCTAAGTACCAGATCTCCCACATTAAATTTTCTTTCATGTACTTTAGAGTTGAAATACCGGGCGACCTTTTGTTAGTAAGTTGCTACTCAGAGTTGGGCTTGCTCGCACCTTTCATCGACCAAATCCAAAGACTCCATCAATAACTGGCTATTAGTGTCTTGATCGTATGCTATCCGTCGATGTGATGGCAGATCTAATTCAACAGGCAACATAGACTCATATCCATAAGCTAAGGAAAATGGAGTATGACCTGTTGCTATTCGATGGGATGTTCTATAGGACCAGAGGACTTCAGGCAACTTCTCTAGCCATGCCCCTTTTGCTTCCTCAAGCCTTTTCTTCAGAGTATCCTTTAGTGTTTTTTTGACAGCCTCGACTTGCCTGTTTGCCTGCAGGTGAGAAGCTGAAGAAAAGCTTTTGATAATTCCATGCCACTCGCAAAAATTCGCGAACAGATCACTATCAAACTGCGTGCCATTGCCTGAGACAATTTTTCTTGGTAATCCATAGCGACACACTATGTTTTTTACCACAAAGTCCAGCACTTTCTTGGTTGTTATGGTTGCAAGTGGCTTAGCTTTGGCCCACTTTGTGAAGTAATCGACAGCCACCATGGCATATTTGACGTTGCCTTTCCCTGTGGGCAAAGATCCAATTAGGTATATACCCCATACTGTGAATGGCCACAGACTTTTCATCTGCTTTAGCTCATTAGGGGCTGATCGCGGAATCTTGGAGAATCTCTGACACTTGTCGCATTTTTGAACAAATTCCATCCAATCTTCATTCATTGTTGGCTAGAAGTACCCCTGCCTTAGGATCTTCTTTGATAAACTCTTCCCCCAGCGTGATCTCCGCAGAAACCTTCATGTTCCTCTCGCATCAATTCTGCTGCCTTTTCCTTCGAGACACATCTTAGGAGTGGTATTGAGTACCCTCTTTGGTATAGAATTCCATCGACCAGGATAAACCGAGCAGCTTGCCTCTGGAGGGTCCTTGCTTTGTTTCTGTCCGTAGGCAACATTCCATGCGTTAGGTACTCAGTGAGAGGCGCCATCCATGTATCTGTTGCCTGAATTACCAGAGAAGTTTCTTCTGCTCTGATGCTTGGTGCGGATAACCATTCAATAGGCACTATGTTTAGCGTGTCGACATCCTTCTCCCTCGCTAGTTTGGCCAAGGCATCATCATTTGAATTCTGGTCGCGAGGTACTTGCTGGAGAGTATATTTGTCAAACTGTGCCAAAAAATCCTTTGCTTTGTCAAAGTAAGCAACCATCTTCAGCCCCCGGGCTTGATACTCTCCAATAATCTGATTAACCACCAACTGGGAGTCGTTATAGATTTCAAGTGACTTTATGTGCATTTCCCTGGCTAATCGTAAACCTGCGAGCAGGGATTCATATTCGGCTTCGTTATTGGACGTTGTGAAGTCAAATCTAAGCACAGTGGAATCGATGTCCTTCAGGCGCTATCAAAATTACTCCGGCTACAGCGTGATGTTCATTAGAAAAACCATCTGTAAACAGCTTCCAAGTGGGAGTTTGTTCGTGAGGCTCATGCTCTTTTGTCTGTTCACCATCTGGAAGCCCAGTGAGCTCTGCGACAAAGTTGGCCAGAGCTTGCCCCTTTATTGCTGTTCGTGGCAAGTAAGAAATTTCAAACTGCCCAAGCTTAACTGCCAATTTTAACAATCGACCAGCAGCTTCTGGCTTCTGCCCAACATGCCGTAGGGGCTGGTCGGTTAGTACAGTGATGGGGTGTGCTTGAAAGTATGGTCGCAACTTTTTGGAGGCTAAAATCAAGTAGTAGGCTGATTTTTTGATGGGTGGGTACCGCAGTTCTTCTCTTATTAGCCTTTTTCTTACATAATATACAACCTTCTGCACATTTTCCTCCTCCCTTACCAAGACAACACTTGCAGTATATTCTATGACAACCAAATAGATGAACAAAGTTTCTTTTTCGACCGACTTATATAGAATCGGTGGCTGCGACATATGAGACTTTAAAGCTTGAAAAGCTTGCTCGCACTCCTCCGTCCACTCGAATTTCTTATTTCCTCTAAGTAGATTAAAAAACGGGACGCACTTGTCCGTCGACTTGGAGATAAATCTACTTAGAGCAGCAATTCTCCCGGTTAAACTTTGAACATCTTTTATCTTTGTTGGAGATTTCATATCGACTAGGGCCTTGATATTGTCGGGATTATCTTCAATTCCTTGTGAGTTTATAATAAATCCCAAAAATTTCCCTGATCCAACTCCGAAGGAACACTTGAGGGGATTCAACTTCATTTGATACTTGTTTAAGACGTTGAAGCACTCTTGCAAGTCCCCTATGTGTTCTTCTGCCTTCTTCGACTTAACCAGCATGTCATCAAAATATACTTCCGTGTTTATATCGATCAGCTCCTTGAACATGTGATTGACTAGTCGCTGGTAAGTCGCACCAGCATTTTTTAAATCAAAGGGCATTACTTTGTAATAGTAAAGTCCTATATTGGTTCGAAAGCTAGTGTGATCCTTATCAAGTGGATGCATACTGATTTGATTGTACCCAGAGTACGCATCCATAAATGACAGGATCTCATGTCCTGCAGTGGCATCGACCAGCTGGTCGATTCTAGGGAGTGGGAAACAATCTTTAGGGCAGGCTTTATTAAGGTCTGTGAAATCCATGCATGTTCCCCATTTGCCATTTGGATTTGGATCTAATACGGGATTAGAGACCCATGATGGATAAAAAGCGACCCTGATGAATCCGTTCTCCTTTAGCTTCTCGACTTCTTCCTTTAGAGCTTTTGATCTGTTTTTGTTGAGTAACCTCCTTTTCTGTTGCACTGGTGGAAAGATTTTATCTATGTTCAGGGCATGGCTGATAACTGCTGGGTCAATTCCAACCATGTCCTTATGCGACCAGGCAAAGACTTCCTAGTTTTTCTTCAGAAATTCCACCAGCTTTTGCTTTATGGTTGTGTCTAAGTTTTTACCGACTTTCACAACCCTGGTCAGATCTGCTTCATCGAGTTGGACCTCTTCGAGGTCCTCGATGGGTTCTACTTCTTCATCCAAATCCCCAAAGTGAGGAACCAAATCCCTATCCTCACTTTGGGCAACACCCTATTTGGTGACGTGCTCACCTGATTGGGCTTGTGCTTCATTGGCCAACTGCAACTCTTTCCTGGTGTCTTCCCTCGATCCACCTCTCTTTGCCTCGCTTCTTGCTGGTTTCCCAATACGCATCATATCCCTACGTCAGTTGGGAATTTCATGGAAAGGTGCCAAATCGAGGTCACAACTTGCAAGTCGACCAGAATAGGTCTTCCAATTACAACATTGTACGCGAAAGGACAATCAAGTACTATAAAAGTAGTGAGTAATGTCCTATTCGTGGGTGCAGTTCCTGCTGTAACTGGGAGCCTAATCGACCCTGTTGGCGCAAGCCCTTCGCCAGAAAACCTGTATATGGTTTGGTTGCACGGTTCCAGAAAACCCCAACAGTTGCTCGCATGAAATGCTGGACGTACTCCTTTAAGGATTCTCCCTCCTTCTGACGTATCTCGACCAGCTGGTTGGCCTCAGTGGGGTGTACATGCCCAGTGTAGAATTGTCCGTAGAATTCCTTTAAGAACATTTCCCACGATACTATGCTAGCAGGGGGAATTTAAAAAACCACTCCTAAGCAGTGTCAGATAGGGTGGCCGAAAAATCCTGCAACGAGCATCTTCCGACACCTTTTGGATGTCCATCTATATTTCAAACTTGTTCACATGGGATACCGGGTCTCCGTACCAATCAAACTTTGGCAGCACTGGCATCTTGAACTTACTGGGGGTTTCTGCCACAACTATTCTCTATATGAACAGAGTACCTCTTCTCCAATCGTACTTGATGTGGGATGTCCGACTTCCCACCAGCTGCTGGACAGCCTGGTTTATTGCATCAATTTGGGCCTGTACAGCGTCTGGGATCGCTGGGGTGATTGGTGCTGGAGGAGATTACTCATCGTGCCTCTTGCGCTTGTTGTTGAGCACATCCCTCAGGTCATCATCTCCATGTCTTTGCTCGCTAGCGCCCAACCGATCAAAGATGTTATGCTGTCTATGCTGCCCCCCAGTGTCTTGGCTCGTAGGCCTATTTTCTCTTGGTGGGGGGTTCCTATCTCCACCTCTTCCTTCATGCCCTCGACCAGAATTTCTCCTGCCGGAGTCGGCTTCATTATAACCATGGCCGTCTCTAAACTTAGACCGACTATAGTGCGACCAGCTGGTCACGATGTTTCCTCCTCTGGCTAGCATCTCCCGAGCGTCAGGGGGAGGCATGCGTTGGTCGGTGGGTCCCTGTGCATTATTATGGTGTGGGGGTCCCCTCACCGCAGAGCCTGACTCGGCATGCCTTTTGTTAGCAGAAGAACGTTGCCCTCTGCTCGGTGGATTTGGTCCATCGGCCACTAGGTATCTAGGGTTTCGGGGAGGCTGCCCGACCCTATTCTGCCTCTGGCGCTGGGGATTTCCTTGACCAGCTTGAGAAGGTGGCTGCTGCTCAGGATCCTAAATTGGGATATCCTGTTGAGCAGCAGACAGTTGCTCCGGCCTTTGAGGGCTTGTTGGCTGAAGCAGAGGACTCGGATTTGGGGCTCGTTGTGGTGGTGCATTTGGTGGTTGATCCGGTTGAGAAGCCGACGCAGCTTGTCCTCGAGCCAACTGAATGGCTGCTTCTAAAGCGGCTGTGGCATCTCTCTACCGGTGGTCCATGTCTGCCTGCTGCTCATTCATTTCCTGAAGTTGACGCTCGATTTCCCTCTACTGTAGCGCCAAGGTCTCTGCTGCATTCTCTTATTGGCCCTTAGATTGGCCAACTCGTCCTGCAACACACTCAGTGTTGTCCTTAGCCTTTCAGAATCCATTTTTTCCTCCTTAAAATCCAAGTGTGGCTCATTTTCAACCACATTTGGAGGAGGAGGCTGAGTGGATGCAACGCCAGAAGTCTGCCTAGTTCTCTTGGATGTCTTAGCCATTTGATCTTCTTGAAGTCTAGAATTAAAATCTTAATGAAAGCACCAAAATTTTGACCCTCGATTTGGCCAACGACACAGAGTCAAATAAATGATGAAGAACAAAAGGAAAACAAGAAGATAATCAAATGGAAAGTAAATGACACAAACGATTGATAGTGGTTCGGCCCCAACTAGATGGTAATGATCTACGTCCACTTAGTGTTCTTATTGATATTGAATCCCAATATTGTGATCAATGAACTAGGGTTCACGAGTTTTACAAGCCTTGAGAGGATTACAATTTCGGTGGATAATCACACTATGCTTTTTTCTCTGAATACAAAGATCAAAAGTTTCCCAAGAAAAATTCCCCTCCTTGAGTCCTCTCCATCCTATTTATAGGCTCAAGGGGGTTACATGGGTCGATGGGCCTTAATTGCCATTAAGATTAGCGTATCAAGGTAATAAAAGGAAATATAATAAATGCATTCATTACAAGATTGCGTATCCAAAAGGAAGTAAATGAAAGTATGCGACCAGATTGGTCGCACCTAATCGCGAGATTTGATGAATCAGTAACTATCTGGTCGATGGTCGAACAGGATCCATCCACTCGTAACCGCCACGTGCCAGCCACGTGGAAGAAAATCTTGCCACGTCATCAGGAGCCATTTTTGGGTAAACAGTTACAAATGCACAATGCATAACAAATAATCAATGGCAGCATATACAAGCATGCCCATCTAGATATTCTCAGATACAGATAGGTTCATATTCATTAACAGGGATTTGAGCCCCATTCTCAACTCAGGTGCAGTTCTCTTACCTCAAGTCCAAAGCAGATAGCGTAGGGCAGCCCCGAGTACGATCCCTAATCCTAAGCCCTTGCGGTAAAACCTAGTCTTAATGCGATAGTGGATAACCATTAAAATCCTAAACCAATTAAAAGCTTTGGAATCAAATACTAGCTTTTGGGACCTTGAATTCTACTTAACTGGGTAATAGAATTCGTCTCGAGCGCATAGGTTTAAGTCCTCGAGCTTCCCCAAGCCTAAAGACCAAACTTGGTTATGGATTCCTAGGCGGGCCGCGACCTGGCCCTAAGGGTCGTGGCATGCCCCCAAGACAAAGGCTCCAGCCCTAACACCTACAAGCATGTTGGCCATGACCTGGCCCTAAGGGTCGCGGTGCGTCTATGAGACAGAAACCCCCCAGGCTCCTGGGGCACAACCACTCTATCATGGCCTACCACTCTCAGATCATCAAGGATGGAGCTAATCACACCCATCTATTGATCAGTTCTGAACAACCCCAAACCTCCCTAAAAAACTGGAGGATAATTCTTCTAGAGTCCCTCATATGATAACTCGTATCTATTTCCACCCTCAGGTTGAACAAACAATGGTGGCATTACTGTCAGGATATACGAAGCAGCATTCCCCGATGGAACTCACTGTCTCAACCATCTAATCTCCATATTTTGATCTGGTAGTCTTGCTTGCATACCAGTAAGCTTCTGCTGTAAATTCCAGGGGCAGATGGAGGGTTCTGACCCTAACTATCATCTGCAACCCTCATACTAACAATACCAGGCCTAGTTGACTATCTTGAATACATAATTTCTGAATCAGTCCGCAACCAATGACTTAACCCCTCAGCCCTGATACTCATATCCAGAATCATCCCACGGGAAGGTCCAAACAGTCACAATAACCACACATAAACATACATATCAAAATACAAATCTACATTGCTCACGCATCAATTATCAAATCCCATTTCCACCAAATATATTCATACACATGATGCTCTCTATACTAGCATGTAGATAAGGCACATAGGTTCAATTTAAACAATTAATCACATAATCATGTCATTAGATACCTAATCATGAGTCGAGCTTATCTTTAGCGGCGAGTGTACATGCCCAACCAGTCTTTAGGAACCCTTAAACCTAGACCGCTCTTATACAAAGTTGTAACGCCCTGGATAACCAAGATCGTTACATTGTGTGTTTAAAATAGTGCTTAACCTTCTAAGCAAGTCGTTTGAACTCAAATGTATAATTAAAGACTAAGTCAAGGTCAAGTATTACAAAATTTGGTCAACAAAATTGTTATTTTTCATTAAAATATTAAGTTTATACATGGGATCCCCAAAATCAGTTTACAGACTCGTAAAAGACAAATAGAATACAATTTAGCCGTCCTAAGCGACAAATAAGGATTTAACCCTAGTTCCTCCCAAGCTATCCCAGCTGTGGCGATCGAGTAGGCTGCATATGTACACACCGCCCCCGAAGCTCTCCAACTCATGGCTAGTCCCGCTATCTCTTTCCCTTACCTGCACCACGTAGCACTCGTGAGCCAAGGCTCAACAAGAAAACTTAAACCAGCATGCACAACTAGGCAACAGTATAAAGGCAGTAAACATAAATCATTAGATTCAATTAACAATAGGGTATACACAACAAACTCAGCTCCGCACGCTTGTTGAATTTATCTCAGTCAAATGTATAATTCAAGCTCATCAATCAATAAAAATAGTTAAGTGCAGACCACACTTATGTTTATTGTATAATGTCCAGACCTGACGCCCTTAGGCCGAGTCTACTAGTCTTATAGCTGACCCCGACACGCTTAGGTCGAACAACGTTTGGCACGCTTGCTATCTGTTAGGAAGCTTATACGTGATCTTTATTTATTTTCATGTAGATCTAATATTAAACAAGTTAATATGAGACCGCCTTTAACATGTTTTTAAAATTGAATTCAAACTAAAATAATGATAAGAATACTTACATTATACGCAGCGGAATGAAAGAGTCCTTCCTTCAGTTTCTCTAACCCTTGTATCCTTTCTGTCACAGAGTATTACTAAGAAACTGAACCGGTCTTCAATTTTCTTCACAATCTTCCAAAGTATTCTTAGAATCACCTAGACTAGAGTGGGAGATTCTCAACACATGCGATAGATACAGAGAGAAGAAGAGAAAAGAATAATGAGGCTTAGAAAAAGACTTATGTTTAGAGAGAATCTTAAACCTATCAGAAACTTGTGATTCAACTTATGTTTTCAACTCTCTCTTACCATTCCTTTTATAGACTCAATTAGGTTATTTATTTATTTTAAAAAATAAATAATATAATAGCCAATTAACAATCCTAGGTCGAAATTATCACGGGCTTTAGGCCCGTGAAATTTCCCATCTCATTATAAGCCCATTGGACTTAAAATAAGGCCTATATTATTTTCTATTGATTTAATTAATTAAATATATATTCAAATCATTTATCAAATTAATTATTTTTAATTTGAACCTTTATTAAAACTTATTTATTAATTTAGATACAATTTTACCTTAATTAATATATCTACCCTAATTTCTCTTTTCTTCTCAAAATTGTATAACTCTGTGAAACTATCCAAAATTGACCTGGTCAACTTTGATAATTCTAATTGATAATTAAACCAATAAATTGAGACTATCTAGATGATTTTATCCAAGGTACAGTGGGGAACATAGGCCTATGAAATCAAACTCCAATAATTTATCATAAATCTAACAAATAAATTTACTAACTTATTAATTCCTCGTGACTCCACTAAAGACTCAGAATTGCACCATTGAATTCATAGAACAACACTCTATAAATAATATAGATATGTTATTAGTTATCCATTGTTACAACCATAATTGTCACTCAATCATCTATAGACAGTCTACAATGAGATGAGACTAAAATACCGTTTTATCCCTCACTGTATTTTATCCTTAAAACACTTAGTTCCTTGTAAATGATATTTTAGTAAACTAATATTAATTACTGAAATGAGATCTCTATCATTTAGCACCTTGAACCAAACTAAAAGGAAACCATCGTTTCACGTCTTCATCATAAGCTATAGATGTTCATATCTATGATTAACACTCCCACTCACTTATACTACCGAGTTCTAAACCCACAATTTAGTCTACAACTTTCAATAACACCTTATAAATAGCTCAAAGACCCTGGAATCCATATAAAATCCTCAATCCAATTCAGAACAAAAGTTATATCTAACTTACCAAAAACAATACCCAAACCTAGAAATTCACAAAGAAAATTCAGATTGCAAAGCTTACCTCAAGATTGATTTTGACCTTGAGCTGCACCTCAACCAATCCCAGCACCAATTCTTCAGGAAGATACTCAACCCTCTCCCCTAAATTCATCAAAACTTCAAGTGTCTTCCAAAGCTCTAGAGGGAAAGAGAGAAACATGAGTGATGGAGAGAGAGGGAGCAGCTCCATGTTCTGTTTTTTCCTTCCGATTGCTTCCCAAGACTATTCAAGTCTATCCTAAGCTTCTACTGAAGTCTAGAGCCTTAAACTAAGTCTATCTCTTGGCCAAAGGACCAAAACACCCCTTAAGCATATTCTTAACCTTAAATGGCCCCAAGGGATAAATCATCATTTGTCACATTTCCCGCTAATCCTCAAGTAGCCCTATAAATTCCCAATCAATCCCGACATGCCCAATTAATCACCAAATAATTTCACGTTAACCAATAAATCCTAAGTACGCACTAAGTCCCCAAAATACCCCTAGGCTCACCCTGAGCCAGGTAGTGGACCCTAGTGTGACTATTTCGCTAACCCGCTCACTAGGATCGCCTCGAGCCAAATTTTGCAAATATATCTACTTGATAATGTGGTCTCAATCATTTAACACATATAATCACATTTATGCCCTCAACGGGCCAAAATTACAAGTATGCCCCTATAAGCAAGAACGGGCCCACATGCATCTTTAATACTTATAAACATGCATATAAATATATTCATATTATCATATAAACCATGCATGCCACGTAGTCACGAATTTAATAAATTAATTCAACATGTATGTCCTATTATGCCCTCCAGCCACTGTAGTCTAGGAATTTAGCCTTAACAATAAATTCGGGTCGTTACAGAAATGAACATAACGGGTGTAGACTTGTCAAATCATTATATGGTTTGAAAAAGTCATTGTTTCTAATGGATTTAGACACAACAATGCGGACAAGTGCTTATACTATATGTAGATGATATATTGATTTTGAGTAATTACATGAGAGGAATAATAGAAACGAAGAGGTTTCTATCTTCTAACTTTAAAATGAAAGACCCTAGAGAGGTGGATACCATTCTAGATATTAAAGTTAGAAGAAATAGTGGGGTTTTTGTTTCGAGTCAAACCTACGATGTCGAGAAAGTGCTTGAAAAATTTAGTCATCTCAAAATCAAAGAGGAAAATACATCATTCAATTGAAACATGAAGTTTGAAAAGAATGAGGGAAGAACGATGGATCAATTGGAATATGCAAGTGCAATAGGACGCCTACTGTACGCCACTCATTGTACAAGAACAGATATTGCATATGCGGTTAGTAAACTTAGCAGGTTTACTAGCAATCAAAGTATCAAGCATTGGAGGGCTATTGAGAGACTTCTTGGTTACCTAAAGAGCACCGAAGAGTATAGCTTTCACTATACATACTTTCCAAGGATACTTGAAGGATTGTAGCGTCCCAAATTTGCTAACAAGGCTTAGGGCCTTGATTTGCGTGCCTGGGAGGGCAATAAGTGATTTACTATCTTCATATGTGAATATGATGAGTATGTGATTAGAGATGCATGTTTAGGTGAATTAAATATGCATGTGGGCCCCATTTGGTCATTAGGGGCATGTTTGTAATTTTAGCCCGTTAAGGGCATAAATGCAATATTTGTTATTATTGTGATCTTTACCACGTGTAAATGGTAATATATTTGTGATGCACGATCCGAGACAGTTCTAGGGAGCGATTTAGCTAGAAAGACAAAACGGGGTCGAATACTCGACTCGGGGCGAGTCAAGGGGTATTTCGAGCATTAGACATTTTACTGGGTTATCGGGTTATGAAAATAAATATTTGGAGATATATTTGAAGTTAGAACATTTAGGAGGGAATATCAGGGTGCTTTACCATTTTCCCATTGGGGACGTTTTTGGTACCCTGAGCCTTGGAGGTAACTTAGGTGACTTAGGCTAAGTAAAATAAGACTTAGGCTAAGTAAAATAAAACTTAGGAAACACGTAGAACTTGGTAAACCAACCCAAACACTCTTTTCTCTCTATCTTATTTTCTCTAAACCTTACAAAGGGAAACATTGAAGATTACGCAAGAAATTTGGGCTCTAAACTTGGGGATTAGCTCAGTTTCAACTTATGGATTCAAGCAGAGGATAAGGTAAGCTTTGAATTGTGATTTTAGCCATTAGGTTCTGTAATTATTGAATGAGTTTTTAGCTTTCTTGAGTCTTTGAAGTTGAAGATTAAATTTGGGATTTGATGAGGCCTTAAGCTAGCTTTTTGTTAGGTTGTGTTGCTGGGACTATTCTAGAACTTCTGTGGTGATTAAATTGGGTTGTTAAATTGATTTTGGGGTAAATTGGTGTGCTTTTAGTTGTGAAAATAGGGGATTTTTCTTGGTTTGAAGGGTCGGGCCATGGCATTGATCTTGGTCAGCCGCAGCCCTGTAGAATGTTTTGGAGGCCAGGAAGAGGGGCAGGCCGTAGCGCCCTATAAGTTGGGCCACGGCGCACATAGGAAAAAATGGAGGCTGGGTTTCTAGTTGAGGCGGGCCGCGTCATAGGACTTTGGGGCTGCAACTCTTAGTGAGTTTTTGGACCCCGAGAAGGTTTTAGGCTCGGGAATCTAAAAGTTAAGGCTCGAGATGGATTCTATTTCCTGGATTGATAGAATTCAAGGTCATGGGGATTAGAATTATACCCCAAAGTTATTTAATGGATTAGAACTTGATGGATGGATGATGTTGATACGTTGTGACTAGGTTTTCAGCGAGGCTTGGACTAGAGGACTGTGCTCGGGATATCGATGCATGGGAAGCTTGGGACACAAGTAAGAAAACTATTGTACTCATAGAGCAGGGCGTGTTCCTATAGTTTGTATTACAGGGCACGACCCTATGTGATTATGGTGCAGGGCGTAGCCCTATTATTTATGCTTGTATTTGTTTAAGTATTTGTTAAGTTTATGCTATGTGTTGCATATCTGTAAATGTACGGCAAGGGCTGGGAATGGAGAAGGCCGAGAACGGCAAGGCTGGGTATGACAAAGGGTCGAGAACAACATCAAGCACGTGGAATGCAAGGTCGAGTATGGCAAGGGGCCAGGAGCGGCGTTAAGCACATGGAGTGCAAGTCGCTAGGGTGAGACCCTTCTTGGATGCCTGGGACATTCTCATAGTGTAGACCGCAAACCCAGGGCTTGGTAAAGCACCTGGGATGGCATGGCAGTTATGTGTTTTGCCTGTTGGCGACTTTGTTATATGCTGATTGATAGTTATGCATGTGTTGATTGCTTGTGTGGAGTTTTCTTGCTGGGCTTCGGCTCACAGGTGCTCTATGGTACAAAAGGGCAAGGGAAAGGTCTATCAACCATAAGTACGGAGAGCGTGAGCGGCGTGTACATGTTCAGCCTGCCTGGCTGCCATGACTAGGGGTATTTTTGGGAGATGTTTTGTATTAGTCTGAATTTTGTCGTTTAGTCGACTTTAATCATATTTTGAGTTGTAAATATTTTTAAACAGTATTTTGGGATCCTAAATGTATAATGCTTTATAATTTCAATGAATGGTTACATTTTCAAATTATATGATTTTTATTACAGTTTTGCTACACTTTTTACATAAAACCTCGATTAGCGAGTTAATTGCACGTTTAAAACTCACTTAGTAATGACTCTAAGGAGGTAGGGCATTACAACTTGGTATCAGAGCAGGCCAAGGTTTATGGTTCTTAGAGATTGACCAAACATGTATGCTCACTGTCAGTGACAAGCTCGACTCAAGGTTGGTTGGTAATGATTGAATTATATGCTTGATTATTTTTTTAGATGCCCTGTTTGCCTGATTATTTTATATAGAGCATGATGAATGAGTTAACATATCCATGATGCTAGGGCATGGCCCCCCTTGAGTGTTGTATGTTATTTGTGTTATGTGGACGACTGTTGGTTGGTGTGAATTGGGAGATAGTTCTTGATGTTGTAATCATGCCTTATGAGCGACATCGTTGATTGCAGGCACATTGTCTAGATGCCTCGAAAATCATCTAGACTCTGCGGCAATAGGGCTGAGGATGAAAACCAGGGTTAGGACCCTCCACCTGCCCCACAGAATTGGCAAAAGATGTTCGCCAAAATGGAAGCTAGACTACACCAAATAGAGGAAGAACTTTGACAGCTGAGGCAACAGGCCCCTCCTCAGGGCACTGGGTTGCAAGTTCAATAGGCTGTGGCGCCAGTGCCAGTTCAGCCTGTTATGGAGAATATGTGGGAACCTTTGTATGAGAGGTTCAGGAAGCAATATCCTCCCACCTTTGAGGGTGGACCAGATCGAATGCGGGCAGAGCAGTGGATGAATATGACTTCGTCCATTATGTATTTCATGAGGGTGGAAGGGAATGAGAGGGTAGCTTGTGCCAACTACATGTTTAGAGAGGATGCCCTCATCTGGTGGGATGTAGTGACTCAGAGAAGAAATGTTGCAGTTATGACCAGTGAAGAGTTCAGAAATATTTTTAATGAGAAGTACTATAGTGTTGCAGTCCGAGCTGTGAAGGTTGATGAGTTTATCAACCTGACTCAGAATCGGTTGACAGTTACTGAGAATGCTTTGAGATTTGACCAGTTGGCAAAGTTCGCACCAGATTTGGTGCCGACTGATACAGCAAGAAAGGATCAGTTTGTACGAGGGTTGAATGTCATGATCGCCCGTGATGTTAAGATAACTTTGGATCTAGGGACTACTACATATGCTCAGGTAGTGGACAAGGCCCTTAAAGCTGAGGGGGCCGAGGATCATATTTGGAGAGAGGGCGCTGCTAGGCGCGATGCTAGTAGGACGGTGCCTCCTTTCACTGGATCCAGTCGGGGTAGTGGCCCCAGTGAACAGAAGAGGAAGGCCGCTGATTCTTTTGTTCCTCTTAGCTTGGATAGGAGGGCACGGGGTGCTTTTAGCAGCCGTCAAGGTAGAAGTGACAACTGGAGGAGTTTCCTAGTGTGTCCTTGGTGCAGACGACGACATCAGGGAGAATGCATGATTAGGGCCTGCTTTATCTATGGGAGTATCAATCATATGAAGAAGGACTGCCCATAAGCCAGAAAAGAGGAGCCGAAGCAGGGCGACAGTCTCGCTCCTGCCAGAGTATTCACCTTGACTCAGACTGAGGCTGAGGCTAGCCCCTCGGTTGTGATAGGTCAGATTTCTAGTGCTGGTTCTTCTTATACTAAATTGATTGATTCGAGGGCTACTCATTCATTTGTGTCTGCTAGAGTGATAGATCGACTGTGTAGACCTAGTGACTTGTATGCTAGGGGTTTTCAGAATTTGTTGCCAACTGGGGAACTGGTAGTCTCTAGGAGATGGATTAGAGCATTGCCAATAGAGATAGACGGTAGGGAGTTGTCTGTTGATCTGATTGAGTTAGAGATGGATGACTTCGATATGATCCTAGGGATGGATTAGTTATCGAAGTATGGGGCAACGATTGACTGCAAATGCAGGATGGTGACTTTTGAACCAAAAAGGGAGATACCCTTTGTATTTGTGGGGACAGTTAGTGGACTGTGAGTACCTATGATTTCAGCACTGAAGGCTAGAGGCCTAATACAGGAAGGTTGCATAGGATTCCTAGCAAACATTGTGGATACCTCTAGGGTTATTTCGGTTGGATCGAGTGAGACCAGATTGGTATGTGAGTTTCCAGATTTATTTCCAGCAGATTTTCCAGGGTTGCCACCACAACAGGAGATCGAGTTTGTTATAGAGTTGGCACCAGGGGCAGAGCCAGTATCTAGGACATCTTATAGAATGGCTCCGACAGAGTTGAAGGAATTGAATATTTAGTTGTAGGAGTTACTGGATTTGGGGTTCCTCAGTCCGAGTTTCTCGCCATGGGGTGCTCCAGTGTTGTTTGTTAAGAAGAAGGATGGATCTCTTAGGATGTGTATTGAGTACAGGGAGCTGAACAAGTTGACCATTAAGAACAAAAACCCACTACCTAGGATCGACGATTTATTTGACCAACTATAAGGGAAGACAGTGTTTTCTAAGATTGATCTTCGGTCAGGTTACCATCAGTTGAGGATTAAAGAGGAGGACATACCAAAGACCGCTTTTTGTACAAGATATGGACACTATGAATTCCTTGTTATGTCCCTTGGATTAACCAATGCCCCAACATATTTTATGGACATCATGAATAGGGTTTTCAAGGACTATTTGGACAAGTTCGTGATTGTGTTTAATGATGACATACTGGTGTACTCTTAGTCAGAGATAGAGCATGAGCAGCATATACGTTTGGTATTGCAGCGATTGAGAGAGCATATGTTATATGCTAAGTTTAGCAAGTGTGAGTTTTGGCTACCGCAAGTCATGTTTCTGGGCCATAATGTCAGTAAGGAGGGGATTCTGGTTGACCCGAGTAAGATTGAGGCAGTGAGGGATTGGCCTAGACTGAGCAGTGTACCAGAAATTAGGAGCTTCCTGGGATTGGCAGGGTATTATCAGCGGTTTGTTGAGGTGTTCTCTAGGATAGCCACACCATTGACTGAATTGATGAGGAAGAAGACTAAGTATGTGTGGACAGACAGGTGTGAGAACAGTTTCAAGGAATTGAAGCGACAACTGATCACCGCTCCAGTGTTGAGTCTGCCGACGGACAATGAGAAGTTTATGGTTTACTGTGATGCTTCTATACTGGGTTTAGGGTATGTGCTGATGCAATCTGGAAAGGTGATAGCCTATGCATCGAGATAGCTAAATGAATATGAGTAGAGATATCCCACACATGATCTGGAGTTGGCAGCGGTGGTATTTTCACTTAAGGTTTGGAGACATTGTCTGTATGGTGAAAAGTGAAAAATATACACCGACCAAAAGAGATTGAAGTACTTCTTTACTCAGAAGGATCTGAATATGCATCAGAGACGGTGGTTAGAATTGGTAAATGATTATGATTGTGATATCCTATACCATCCTGGGAAGGCTAATGTAGTGGCTGATGCATTGAGTCGGAAAGACCTAGGACAATTGTTCAGTTCGAGACAGTTATCTAATAAGTTAACTGAGGAGATGACTAGAGCGGGTATAGAGCTGGTGGTTGGTCGGTTAGCCAACATCACTCTTCAGTCTACGCTCCTTGAGAGGATCAAGGAAGCGCAGGGGAAGGATCCCCAGTTGAGAGGGCACAGAGAGAGTGTCTTAGTCAGGGCGGCTAAGGACGTCTCTATCTTTAAGATGGGATTACTGAAGTACAAGGGTTGGATCTGTGTTCCGATGGATTCTGATATCCAGTGAGAGATCTTGGATGAATCGCATACCACTCCCTATTCTTTACATCCAGGTACGACGATTATGTACCAAGATTTGAGAGCCTTGTATTGGTGGTCGGGAATGAAGAGGGACGTGGTGGATTATGTGGCCAAGTGCTTAACTTTTCAGTAGGTAAAGGCTGAACATCAAAGGCCAGCAGGGTTATTGCAGCCTCTAGGGATTCCATAGTTGAAGTGGGAGGATATCACCATGGACTTCATGGGTGGTTTGCCGAAGACCGTGGGACAGCATGATTCGGTGTGGGTGATTGTGGATAGGCATACCAAGTTTGCCCACTTTTTACATGTCAGGACTACTTATACTGTGGAGCAATATGCTGAGCTGTATGTGAAGGAAATTGTTCGACTTCATGTGGCTCCGAGGTCGATAGTATCCGACAGGGATCCCACCTTTACCTCCAAGTTTTGGGAGAGTCTGCAGAAGGCTATGGGCACGCAGTTGCGGTTTAGTACCGCTTATCATCCTTAGACGGATGAACATTCTGAGAGGATGATTCAAATACTGGAAGACATGCTACGACCCTGTGTGCTAGATTTTGGGGGATCTTGGAGTAAGTATCTCCCCTTGCTTGAGTTTCCGTACAATAACAGTAACCAGGCGACTATCGGAGTGGCTCCGTATGAGATGCTATATGGGAGGAAGTGCAGATCACCTATCCATTGGGATGAGACAGGTGAGAGGAGATACTGTGTCTTGAGATGGTTCAAAGGACCAATGAGGCGATTGAAAAGATTATAGCTCAAATGCTCGCCTCCTAGAGTCGCCAGAAGAGTTATTCATACTTGAAACGCAGAAGCGTAGAGTTTCAAGTCGGTGACCATGTGTTCCTTAGGGTTTCACCTTTAAGAGGAGTGAAACGGTTTGGTGTTTGGGGCAAGCTGAGCCCTAGGTTTGTTGGCCCCTTTGAGATTCTGGAATGGGTTGGAAAGGTAGCTTACAGATTGGCGATGCCTCCAGCTCTATCAGGGGTTCATGATGCTTTTCACGTATCAGATTCGACACATGTATTGAGTTATGAGAACTTGGAGCTAGACTAGGATTTATCATATGAGGAGAAGCCGGTTCAGATTCTCGATCGGAAGGATAAAGTCTTGCGGAGCAAGACCATCGCCTTGGTGAAAGTGCTGTGGAGGAACAACATGGTTGAGGTGGCGACGTGGGAACTTGAATCAGATATGCGGGAGCGATATCCCGAGTTATTCAGGTAATTTCGAGGACGAAATTTCTGTAAGGAGGGGAGAGTTGTAGCGTCCCAAATTTTCTAATAAGGCTTAGAGCCTTGATTAGCGTTCTTGGAGGGTAATAAGTGATTTACTATCTTAATATGTGAATTTGATGAGTATGTGATTAGAGATGCATTTTTTGGTGAATTAAATATACATGTGGGCCCCATTTGGTTATTAGGGGCATTTTTGTAATTTTAGCCCGTTGAGGGCATAAATGTAATATTTGTGATTATTGTGATCTTTACCATGTGTAAGTGGTAATATATTTGTGATGTACGATCTGAGACAATCCTAGGGAGCAGTTTAGCTAGACAGTTACAACGGGGTCGAATACCCGACTCGGGGCGAGTCAAGGGGTATTTCGAGCAATAGACATTTTACTGGGTTACCGGGTTATGAAAATAAATATTTGGAGATATATTTGAAGATAGAATATTTAGCAGGGAATATCTGGGAGATTTACCATTTTGCCCTCGGGGACGTTTTTGGTACCCCAAGCCTTGGAGGCAACTTAGGTGACTTAGGCTATGTAAAATAAAACTTAGGAACACTCAGAACTTGGTAAACCGACCCAAACACTCTTTTCTCTCTCTCTCTCTTATTTTCTCTAAACCTTACCAAGGGAAACATTGAAGATTAAGCAAGGAATTTGGGCTCTAAAGTTGGGGATTAGCTCAGTTTCAACTTGTGGATTCAAGTAGAGGATAAGGTAAGCTTTGAACTGTGATGTTAGCCATTAGATTATGTAATTATTGACTGAGCTTTTAGATTTCTTGAGACTTTGAAGTTGAAGATTAAATTTGGGATTTGATGAGGTTTTAAGCTAGCTTTTTGTTAGGTTGTGTTGCTGGGACTATTCTAGAACTTCTGTGGTGATTAAATTGGGTTGTTAGATTGATTTTGGGGTAAATTGGCTTGGTTTTAGTTGTGAAAATAGGGGTGTAATGACCCAACTACTCTAGACTTTGGACCATTAATGACTACTATACATAGACACTAATTTTTAATAAAACTTACAAGTAAAATAATCATGACTTCATTAAAAACTTGTAAAACAAATGTTAAACTACATAAATTTAAAGTAGGATATGGGATCCCATTGTTTTAAAAGAAAAACATAACATAATTGTAAATAAAATAGATTACATAATAAAGTGCGGAAAAATACATATAAAACCATAATTAAAGAGACTTCATCCTCGAATCGAACACTCGGTCCTTTGATTCCATTCCGCCTCAATACACATCCCCAAGCTTCCAAGAACCTTTCCCGCCACCAGAGCTATTTTCCTTCACATATAAACATAAGGAGTGAGCCTAATGCCCAGCAAGGAAAATCTAACACATAAATCATATACATAAAATTCATAACGTAGCATATAATAAACCATATCATAAACATATGTCACACATACTATAATGGACATTATTACTTGGGGTCCCATAAACTAAACAAGTCATATGCCCATTAGGTTTGTGGGGGCTTGCTAGCTAAGCAAGTCATATGCCCATAACTTTATTAGGGCTTGTTAGTTGTACAGGTCATATGCCCAAGTCTACAACATACATAATACACAAATCATAAGTTAACATAACACATGAATCATAAGATAACCTATGGCATAACACATAATATCCTATCCTATTTTCCTTACCAAAAAATACCGGGATATGATAACAGATTTGGGACTTTGGAATACTCCTAAAAACCATCAATGAAAGGGTGAGTATACTGAAGAAAAAGGAATGAAAAGAATAGACGAACTATACCATCAAGAATATACTTACCAAAAACTTTATGTTCAAGGTCTTAGATTTCCTATCCAAGAATAAAGAATAAAGTTAGGGTGCTGAGTAGAAAACTACAAGAACTTAAGGAAAACAATACCAAAAATGAACTAGAGTTTGGAATACCTTGAATGCTTCTATGACCGATCTAAATCTTGAACCGAAATGTGCTATAAACCTTACTTCCCAAGTGTTTGTTAAGCTTATAATGATTAAGCTTATAATCCCCAATCCAAGTGTTTACACTCTCAAAAATAACCTAGCAGCTTGCAGCCTCTGAACTTAGCTTGATGAATGAATAAATGGCTGGGTACTAGGTCCTATTTATAGAGTTCAAGAATGAAAAGATCTTCATTTAACTTGAATAAAATAATGGCTTTTTAAGTGAAAAATATTTGAATTATCGTTCAGCAAAGGCTGAAGACTCGGTCAGAAAGATGCTGGACTTATCAAGAGGTTAAAGATTAAAATGAGAGCGTTTTCAAAAATATACTAATGGAGCCGATATATCACCCCTTGTAGGCGATATATCGCCTGGGCCAGCATGCCCGAGGCTCATCGAGGTGATCGTGCGAAGTTACGTGTTTTTTGTATCCCCCTACTGCGATATATCGCCCCATATAGCTGCGATATATCGGCATACGCTGAATATTTAAACACGAAATTGCACAATTTCAGCTTAATTTGAATTAAGTAAACAACCTTAACTAAGTCCTCTAACGTTTTCAAAGCTGCTGACAGACCCTAGGATATTCAAATATTACTCTTAATAAACTTATTCCTCAAAAATACTTAATTATCATTAAACATACACATGACAAGTGTTACTTTCTTATTGGGTCTATCTAAACCTTATAGTATAATAAATATCACCATCAATATCAGTCATATTAATCAAAACTTAGGTTAAAATTAATATTCTTAAACTATAGGTTAAACTTAGAAAATCTACAAGTGTTACTATGAGTGTCCAATTAAATCCTGGTCTGAACCAAAGTCCACAGTCATAAAAATACTACTACTATTACTATTATACTACTATCTAACTCGTTAAGTAAAGTTCTTGGACTCTACAAGGGGATTTTTCTTGGTTCGAAAGGTCGGGCCGCGGCATTGTTCTTGGTCAGCCGCATCCCTCTAGAATGTTTTGGAGGCCAGGAAGAGGGGTGGGCAGCAGCGCCCTATAGGTTGGGCCGCAGCGCGCATAGGAAAAAATGGAGGCTGGGTTTCTAGTTGAGGCGGGCCGCGGCATAGGACCTTGGGGCCGCGACGCTTAGTGAGATTTTGGACCTCGAGAGGGTTTTAGGCTCGGGAATCTAAAAGTTAAGGCTCGAGATGGATTCTATTACCTGGATTGATAGAATTCAAGGTCCTGGAGATTAGAATTATACCCCAAAGTTATTTAATGGATTAGAACTTGATGGATGGATGATGTTGATACGTTGTGACTAGGTTTTCAGCGAGGATCAGACTAGAGGACCGTGCTCAGGATATCGGTGCTTGGGAAGCTTGGGACACAGGTCAGAAAACTGTTGTACCCGTAGAGAAGTGCGTGGCCCTATAGTTTGTATTGCAGGGCGCGACCCTATGGGATTATGGTACAGGGCATAGCCCTATTGTTTATGCTTGTATTTGTTTAAGTATTTGTTAAGTTTATGCTAAATGTTGCATATCTGTAAATGTACGGCAAGGGCCGGGAATGGCAAAGTCCGAGAACGGCAAGGCCGAGTACAGCAAAGGGTCGGGAATGACATCAAGCACGTGGAGTGCAAGGCCGAGTACGGCAAGGGACCGGGAACGACGTTGAGCACGCAGAGTGAAAGTTGCTAGGGTGAGACCCTTCTTGGATGCCTGGGACATCCTCACGGTGTAGACCGCGAACCCAGGGCTTGGTAAAGCGCCTGGGACGGCATGGCCGTTATGTGTTTAGCCTGTTGGCGTCTTTGTTATATGTTGATTGATAGTTATGCATATGTTGATTGCTTCTGTGGAGTTTTCTTGCTGGGCTTCGGCTCACGGGTGCTCTAGGGTGCAGGTAAGGGCAAGGGAAAGGTCAATCAAACATGAGTACGGAGAGCGTGAGGCGGCGTGTACATGTTCGGCCTACCTGGCTGCCACTGCCAGGGGTATTTTTGGGAGATGTTTTGTATTAGTCCGAACTTTGTCGTTTAGTCGAATTTAATCATATTTTGAGTTGTAAATATTTTTAAACAGTATTTTGGGATCCCAAATGTATAACGCTTTATAATTTCAGTGAATGGTTATATTTTCAAATTATATGATTTTTATTACAGTTTTGCTACACTTTTAACCTAAAACCTCTATTAGCGAGTTAATTGCATGTTTAAAAGTCACTTAGTAACGACTCTAAGGAGGTAGTGCGTTACAAGGATATTCCGACGCAAGTTGGATATCGAGAGTGAGAGGTAATCTCTGCACGACCGGTTTGGTATTTACTCTTTGAGGAGGTGCAATCTCATGGGACTCCAATAAGAAAATTTGTATATCACACTCAACCATGGAAGCAGACTTTATAGCTCTAGTGGTAACCGACAAAGAGGTCGAGTGGCTTAGGGATCTCATGTTGGTTATCCATTTTACCGCAGATATGGTATCAACAATTTCAATACATTATGATAGCAAATCCACACTTGCTAGAGCATATAATAATGTGTATAATGGAAAGTCTAGACATATTAGTCTAAGACATGAATAAGTGAGACAATTGATTCAAGATGGAATCATATCGATCTCATTTGTAAAGACAAGTGAGAACTTAGCGGATCCATTTACAAAACCTCTTGTGAGAAGGCCAGTAAGTTCCACTTCAAACAGGATGGAACTGAAACTCCTAGAAGAATAGATTTACCAATGATGGCAACCCAAATTCAACCTTGTGAACAACAAGGGAAAAAGTTCAATGGGTAGGAACAAGTCATTGATAAGTGAATGGTTTCAACACTAAAAGTTTGGTAAGTTCCATCTGAGATGGTTAGTGTTGGTTCTATTGAGTAAGGGTTAAGCCAAGGGCTTTTAATGAAGTTCATTTGAGTGCAACAAGCATCTCTAAATGTAGCAAAGATGTTGTAAGAACTTCACCTATGTGAACTTAGAGGCGGTTGTAACGACCCAGATTTTCCAGACTCGATAAGGCAGAAATATAAATGTTTTCATTTAACAAAATGTCTCAAAAACCCGTATAAAAAAAAAAAAATTAAAAGTCGTATGGCCATACTTAACATTTAGTTACAAACATATTTTATAAAGAGTAGAGTGAACCTAGTTTAAGAAAATTACACAACATTTCCAAAAATAAAATGGCTTCCCAAAAGGTCGGTCCACATGTACATTTGCAAGGAAGACTCCAGCGCTCACTGTTCTGCCTTGCCCTTGCTCTTACCTACAACATGAAACAACTAGGTAAGTGAAAACGCTTAGCAAGATCAACTTTCAAACAAAAGCATGTGGAGAATTAGGGTTCCGGACCCATCCGGACCCTACACAATCAATTTCAAGAAGGCTAAAGCATCCTGGCAAACTTATGGTCATGCCTGATAACCAATGATAAATTATATTCATAACTAGATAAAATCCTGCACTCAGAAAATCCTAGAACAAGCAGATATATTATATCACAACTATATCTTATCAACAATTATATTCCTGCACTCAGAAAATCCCAGAGCAAGCAGATATATTACATCACAACTATATCTTATCAACAAATATATCCCTGCACTCAGAACATCCCAGAGCAAGCAGATATATTATATCACAATATAATTCGAGACCAACGCCCTACAATTTCCATCAATTCAGGTGTAACGCGCCCTCCAACATAATTGCTAATCTGTAAAAGAGAATCGAGTCTCCACACTAAGATCTAGCCAATAAATATCCTCATCAATGGTAACTATCATGTTACCTAGGGCATCGCTACTTATCCAAGAGTGTAATCCAATTTACACGGTTTTACGGAGACTTCTATGTTAATCAGTGGTGCTGGTGAGCAGTTGCCCCTAGGGTGTTCAGCCTCACTCAATCTTGGCAACCCCTAGTATCTCTAGGCACTCTCACTGAATGGTCAATATTCGCAGCTGCTATCCGGGAATAACTTATCAGAGCACTTGCTCGGGTTCTAACCGTTCAATGATTAAGTAAGCATGAGGGCCCCTAGGTCCCATTTAACCAGCTTATCCTCATCTCATGGCCACTCGTCGCGGTAATGAACCAGACATAAATAAAATCAAGCAGTGTGACGGGGATTAGCCGTCTAGGATATGACGGACATCTACCGTTCATATTTTCTAACTCAGTACCCACTAGACTAACATCTCAAAGGAATTTTCTACGACAAGGTATATATGTGCATGTATCCCTTTACTAACATACAATACAATAATTGTTTCATGTTGCAGCCATACAATATAAGTTGACTTACTTGGGGTCCTTAGCGCTAAGCAGGTTTTCACCCTCCAACGTTCAGTCCAGTTACGCTTAGCCAATACTTTAGTTATCCATACAGTATACTCGGATTAATTATGGCACTCATAATTCATTATTATTATTTTGGGCAGTTTGGTCATTTTAATAAAAGTCATTTGTAAGGATTTATAATCCTTATTTGGTTTTAAACCTATTAAGGAAAGTCATACAAAATATTCGAGACTAAACCCTAAGTCTCGGGGAGACACCTATCCTGAGGTCTCGATACCTAGGCTCAGGTATCACAATGGTATTTTCGCACAATCCGCTAAAAGTCTTATTCTTTCAAGATATCGCTATTAACCCACACTTTCAACTAGTCGGTTAAAATATGTAAGATTTTAGCCGGTATTATATCCAGAAAATACTAATAAATTCCTTAATTATTTTTAAAGAAAATAAACTCTTAAATTTTCCTTTTATTTTTCTTAAGGTTTTAATATCGAAAAACCGTTTTAAGAAAATTGCCTAATTTGTCTTAATTAGGAAAACCGTTAAAATTTTTCCATCTTGACTAATTAATTTTCCAAAATCAAGTAATCGATTTTACTTACTAGAAAAATAATTCATTATTATTATTTTCTCAAAATATAGGGTTTTAAACAATCTTTTAATTTATTAACTATTAATAAATTAAATCTCTTATTTTTAAAAAGAATAAAAACTCTTTAATAAAAATAATTCATTTAAACTCAAAGGGGTAATTTTAGTGAAAATATGTTTTCAAGACTTACCAATTTATATCTTGAAATAAGAAAATTTTTACTTTTTACCTTATGTTCCAAAATCTCATTTTTACACTAAGTGTGAAAAGCATATTTTTCACATTTTTAACTACATACTTCGTTAGTTCATAACTTGAAATTTACTTACCCAATTGTTACCAAAATTTCCCAATTCCATTTTTGTTATGCCATTTAGGTCTTTGTAAAATCTTAGGTCAAAATGAGCATTTTTGATTGGTGAAATCATTTTCCAACAATGAGGTAAAAATGACCTTATTTTCAAGTCCTTATTTTTTTTCCAAACTTTGACAGTAAATAACTTTCAAACTGTTCAATATTTTCTTACCAAATTTTACAGTGGAATACTAGGTTACACCAAAAATATTTCCACAAAAGTTTAGAAAAAACTGGGTTCATTTGCCCTATACAGTGGCTGTCCAAACTTGGTTCCAAAAATAAGAATACGAAAAAACAGTTTTTTACCTAAACTTTGAAATAGCATAACTTACTCATTTCTAAACATTTTTTTGTGTTTCAAAAACTCAATTTTATGTTCTCAATCTCAACAACATCACAGTACAATTTAATTTTACAAAATAAATATACAGTGGCTGCTTGACCCCTTGGAAGTCACAGCTCAAAACATGTTTTGTTTTAGGGTATCCTACAAAAACCCTTGGGGGTTTTGGTTCCCATTTTCAAAAATCAATACACAAGCATCATAAAAATTATTAAACAACTACCATAACATTATTACATCACCAATAAGAAAATTTAAGCATTAAATATACAAAATAATGCTTAAAACTAAAAACCCTACAACAAAAATCATCAAAAGTAAAGTTTTTACCTTTTTTCGTGTTCTTGCTTAAGGTTTGGACCTTCCTATTAGCTTTGGCTCCTTCAAAACCTTTCAAAAACCCTAACCAACTTCCCCCAACAACATAGTTAATTAGCTATTTGAAACTCTATGCTTAAAACTTTACAAAAGTCTAGATTAATGAAACTTTACCTTAGGGAAAACCCTTCCTAGACCAAGACTTAGCTTCCAGGTTTCCTTGGTGTTCTTGGGGTTGAAAATGGAGAGAACACTTTGAGAGGTCTTCAAAAATCAGATGAGTGCATGAGAGAGAGTGGTGTGGTCGGTTGGGGAGGGTTGGAAGAGTTTATCACACTCTAAAATTCCTAAAAAAACACTCAAGTGCTTTACTCCCACTTTCCCACTTGACATTATCCCAAACCTTTAAATAAATGGGATTTAAACTCAATTAGTTAATAAATGGGATTTCAAAACATCACATGGCCGGCCACCCATTGTTATATATGTGATCATTTCATTTTTTTTTATAAAGGTTAATAATTATTTCCTAAGAAGAAAAGTCCAAATTGACTTTCTATACCTTTTTCACTCTTTTTAAGTTTTAAAAACAAAACTTAACACTAAATAATTAAATTAAATGTCTCTTACATTTTATTTAATTAATCACACAATAAAATTTAACCTAAGGTCTATTCATGGAATAAAATTTCCCATTTCGGTAAAATTTGGCATTTAACACAAAATGCCCTAAAATTTCCATTTTCTTTTAGGTTTATTATTTTTGACAAAACTTTAAATTTTATGAATGTATTTTATGCCCAAAATATATTTGCCATAATTTTTCATTTGATTTTCTGAGATTTTTACCTGATCAGGGTTTTTGTGTCGGTCCAGGACCGAAAGTCTTCTCTTGACTTTTAAAATCACAAAAGTCATATTTTGGCTAGCAATAACTCATGGAATAATTCCAAAAAAAAATATAATATTATTTAAAATAATATTCTTAACCCGGGGGAAAAATCCCGACCCGGGTCGTTTAAAGGTACCCGAAAACGCAGGACGTTACAACGATGCTCCCTCTCATGGGAGTTGGAGTATATCCCCGGAAAATTCATGAAGGGATAAACAAATGGTCACGTAAGAGTTAAAGCGCGAAAGTGGGAAATAAATGATCTAGTGGAAGTGTGTGAGGTATCATTTGCTTTATCATAAGGAATAATTGGTTTAAGCTTTTAAGCTACCAATGATTTCGATAAGACTTTTTTAGTATTTTTACTAAGCTAAAGCTCAAGTCGAAAGGCACTTTACTTTATACACCAAAACTGTTTGAGCTAGAGGTTGAGTCTTCTATTTAACCAAGTGGGGGAATGTTATGATTGGTTAAATACATAGGATAAGTGTTGTTATACATGCTAGGTATAAAACACTTAGTGTATTTAACAAACTGTAGATGTGAAATTTGAGTTTCAATTGTAGGCACTTTAAAAATGTGTTTCTGGGTCCAAAATGATACATAAAGGTATCAAAGGTTCCTCAAAAAGTTTGGTAGCTTTTTGAGAAATTTTAGGCCTATTGGAGGGCTCACAAGTCAGAGGAGGCGGCGATGCGTTGCCTCCTTGGAGGCGATGCATCGCCTGAATGTAAAGAGGCTCAAAATCCCCAATAAGAGATACATCACCTACATGCAGGTGACGTATTGTCTGACGTGTTTGTATAGACACGTGTTTTAAGATCCAAATGACGAGTTCTTGAGCTCTAATCCTATTGGTTAGACCTAATGATGGTGCCTACACTATAAAAGGGTCAAAGTAGAGTATTGAAAGATTTGATCACTCTCTCCAATCTCTCTCTAAAGAACCCCTATCTCTCTCTCTTTAGCTTTCAAGAATCTATAGTTTTATCCAAGAAACTCATAAAGAAAGTGCTTGGCTTTGTGAGTTTAAGGCTTGTTCAATCCCAACTCTCATTTCCTCTTTGAAAAGGCCTCAAGCATCAATGGTTGCTAGGAAATAGAGAATTAGGACAACGATGAGAATCGTGTATAAGCCTTGTTTTTGTGTTTTTTCATTGAAGAAGGAAAAGCTCAAAGTGGTGGTTCTCAAAAGGGTTTTTAAAGTTTCATCGAAGTTGAAGAAGTATGTTCTACAACTAGGATTTGCATCATCTTTCTCAATCTTTCTTTGGTCTCTGTCAACCATTATTTTGTGTAGATTCTAGTGTTTATGGTGGTGTAATCTCACTCTCCCCCAACAGGAGGTGGTGACGCGTCGCCTCCGTGGAGGCGTTGCATTGCCTGGATGCAAAGGGATCAAAAAGCCCTAGCATGTGACGTGTCGCCTGCTAGTAGGTGATTCATTGCCTGCTTGAAGGTGACGTATTGCTTACCAGCAGGTCACACGTCGCCTGACGTGTTCGTACGGACATGTATTTTAAGCTCCAAATGGTGAGTTCTTTAGCTCTAATCCTATTGGCTAGACCTAATGACGATGCCTACACTATAAAAGGGTCCTCATTGGGTTTTGGAATACTTGATCACTCTCTCAAATCTCTCTCTAGCTTTCAAGAATCCCTAGTTTTCTCCAAGAAACTCATAAAGAAATTGCTTGACTTTGTGAGTTTAAGGCTTGTTCAATCCCAATTCCCATTTCTTATTTCCTATTAGAAAAAGCATAAAAAATTAATGGTGGCTAGGAAATAGAGAATTAGGACAGTAATAAGAAACTTGTATAAGCCTTGGTTTTGTGTTTTCTCGTTGAAAAATGAAAAACTCAAGGTGGTGGTTCTCCAAGGGCTTTGAAGGTTCATCAAGGTTTAAGAAGATTGTTTCTACAACTAGTGTTTGCATCATCTTTCTCAATCTTTCTTTAGTTTATGTTAAACATTATTTTGTGTGGATTCTAGATTTTGTTGTGGTGTAATCTCACTCTCCCCCAACACTATCAAGATTCATCACTATCTTTCTGTATCTCCACTGAACATCCAATCATAAGTAGCCTCCAAAATACTCAGACCAAGATCTTCCAAGATGTATCTCTACACCTCAAGACGCAAGTGGGCACATAGAGTTATGGTGGGAATTTTGTGATTCACAAGATCTTCTCAACACATGAGATCTTAGAATTTTCAGGTCTGAGACAATTTTTCAGGGATAGAGAAAAATAATATGATATAATTTTTCTCTCTGTGAAAGACTTGGAATTCTCTAGAATATTCTTGAATTCTCTTTAAAACAATTTTATTGTTCAACGCACTGGAGTGCTAGAGGAAAATGAGCAAACAAAGGAATTAGAGAATGATGGAGACATTATGCCAACATGGAAGCTATTTGTGGATGGGTCCTCAAACGAACACAACTCTAGGGTTGGACTTATTCTTATTACACCTAAAGGGCATCACATTCATTGCACAATTAGATTTGGTTTCAACGCTTCAAACAATGAGGCAGGATACGAGGCTCTCCTGGTGGAATTACGACTTGCTATGGATGTTAAAGCTCTAGTAGTAGACATATAGGGTGATTCACAACTGGTCGTAAATCAAGTATTGGGCGAATACCAGGCTCGAGGCATAATTTTGGCACAGTTTAAAAAGTTTACCATACAACAAGTTCCCCGTGACCAGAATTCTAACGCTGATGCCTTAGCAAAATTGGCAAGTGCTAAGGATACTGATACTTTAAACGTAATACATGTTGAGCACCTTACCCAACCTAGTATAAACGAATCAGAAAAAATGTTATTGCTTGACAACACCCCCTCCTAGATGACTCCTATCGCAACATACTTAGAGCAAGGAATTTTACCTCAAGACAGAAATAAGGCTCAAAAAATTTCAAGGCAATCTGCTAGATACATTATCTTCGATGGAGTGATGTACACAAGAGAATATTCGATGCCTCTACTTCGGTGTGTCACTAGAGCAGAAGAATAATTGCTAACGATTGAAGTACATGAAGGATTTTGTTGCATCACGCAGGGGCATAGTCTAACTAAGAAGATATTGTGACATGGGTATTTTTGTTCAACATTGAATAAAGATTCTATGGAGTGTGTATGAAAAGGTGACAAGTGCCAAAGATTCTTCAAAATACCAGGAACAACTCCCAAATTAAACAAATGCAAAGTCTGTGGACCTTTGCTGTTTGGGGAATTGACTTCATCGGTCAACTACCAACAGGAAAAGGTGGAGTCAAATTTGTAGTGGTGGCAATGGATTATTTTACTAAGTGGACTTAAGCAGAACCACTGCCAACCATCACATAAAAGAAGGTGCTTGATTTTGTAGTAAAAAATATTATCTATAGGTATGGACTACCAAAGAAAATAGTTTCAGATAACGACACCCAGTTTGACAGCGGTATGTTCACAGACTTTTGTGTTCATCATGGTATCACTAAAAGATTTCTAACAGTGGCACATCCTCAAGCAAATGGACAAGTAGAAGCTGTCAACAAAACATGAAAGGATGCAATGAAAAAGCGGCTCAAACTAGCTAAAGGCAATTGGTAAAACTCAACTGGCCATACTCCATTCTCCTTAGCTTATGGATATGAAGCTAGGACACCCGTTGAGTTAACCCCCACATCGCATCAAAGGAGTACGTATGACCAAGAATAAAACCACCAATTGTTAGCTGAAACTCTTAACCTGATTGATGAACAAAGGGAGAAATCACAATTACGAGCGGCTGCTTACCAACCAAAAGTGGCCTGATACTTTAACTCTCGTGTCAGAGATAGAAAATTTGCTGCAGGACATCTAATATTGCGATAAGTGTTCCAAAACACTAAAGACTCTCAGTAGGAGTTTTGGGGCCCAATTGGGAAGGACCATACCAAATTGTAGACATTTTACAACTGAGAACATACAAACTTTCTCAATTAAATGGTGAAACAGTCACAAGTTACTAGAACAACGAACACTTATGAAAATATTATTAATAAACACTGGTCGAAAGGCACACTTTGCCCATTTACTCCGATCAACATAGTTTTAGATTTATTTTACTTGTAAGGCACGATTGTTGCCTACTTTTATTCTATATATTTTTTTTGGTTGTAAGGCACGTATTGCCCATTTTTTAAACACCAATTATTACTTAGATTTTTTTTTTTGTTATTTGGTTATCATGCATGTTTTGCCCTTAAATTTGACCAGTAACCTCTGATTAATTCAATTCTTAATGTTTTTTTGGTCAAGAAGAATAGAAAACTTCATTGAACAAAAGACAAATACAAACAAACTGCCCAGATTGACCTCAAAAAGAGGAACAAGTCGAAACTAAAAAATCAACAGCTAATTACAGAGAATATGTTCAGTGAATAGCTGATCATGAGCTGAGATAGTGTGTCTATACATTTTGTTGAGCCTAAACTTAATTGTGAATTTTATATCCTGAACTAAACTCAAAACAGATGAAGAGTAAGAATCATATATACACCTATTTCTATTCTTCCATATGTTGTAGACAACAGCAGCAGCAAAAATCATGTTCACAATGTCTGCCTTAGTACCATTCCTGGCTCTAGTCAGCCAAATCTGCCAGTGCTGGAACACCAACGGCCACGCCTGAAACCCCAGCCAATAAAAAATGCAATGAACCAACTGGGAAGACAGAACACAGTAAAAAAACAGATGAGAGTGAGTCTCAGGACAATTCTCACAGACCGGGCATAAGCTTGAGGCTAGCTGAACGTTCTTCTTGATGAGGTTGTCTCTAGTTAGAAGGTGGGAGTTAATACTTTGCCATAACATGAATCTATGCTTAGGGAGGATTTGTTTGCTCCAAACAGACCTATGATACTCCACTTGTTCCTGAACCAGCTGGCTGTTATACAGCTTGCCAGACCGAAATTTTCCTTGCATACCAGCTGATATAATAGCAGCAGAGCCAAAGAAAATCTTGATGCGACAGAGCTTTCTCCAATACCAGCTACAATCGCCTCTCAATTCGTAACTCCAAATGTTATTTATACGAAAAATTCATCGCTCGTAGAATTTTTTAATTCAATTGTAATGACCCGACATAAACTAAATAATTTACTACAAAATATTTATCGAAACTCATTTGAAAACAAACATGAAGTAAATATCCTTTACAAAACATGCAACTCGAGATCTCGCTATTTAAAATAAACCATATCTTACATACATATCGTTGGTAAAGACACAAGTTATTAAAACTCAACATAAAACCATGACTTAAAGACTTTTAAAACCATGCATAAGTTGCAACCCCTTTGACCCCCAAGTTGACAATCATGACATGCACACATTTGATTGAGCCTACTCCAACTCATCGCTTCGTCAACTGCACTTTTGCTTTTACCTGCAACACAGAGTACCCGTGAGCTAGCACCCAGCAAGAAGAGCTACATAGGACACAATCCCCAAAGCCCAATAATATAAGGAAAACATAAAGCGTAAAATATAAAATATAAACTAATTCATATCCTCACAACCTAAAACATAAGTAACTCATAGTTGATACCTTAACATACAAAGTTCCATAACCAACATTATCATACCGTAACATAATCATAACATATATAAACTATCCCAAAAAACCTAACTATAACATAATGTAAACATAGAATACAATAAACATAGCATAACATATTCAATCCATAACTCATATTAATGGTGTCATTCTGACCTATTGTGCAACCCAACACGAATTAACATAAGCATGAATTTTTCATAACGTATGCATGCCACATAGACATACAACATATTCACACATATCTCAGCCACACACAACGTGCATTACTCATTAACATAGATTCAAACATAATTAATAACATGATTCATACCATAGTTCATAACATATTTCATAACAAAATCCCTAACATAATTCATAGCATAACTTATAATATAACATACAAAGTTTACCAAATTTAAGTAGGTCGAGCATACACCCTGCGTGCAGGTGTCCACTGCTCTTACCTCAGGTTCATCATAGCTCCACACAAATAAACATGTATGTTCAAGTATCCTTGGCGAGCCAATCATATCATATAATATCAATACCTTTAAACTCAAGCAAAACCAAAACCATTTTAGAATACACCCATATCCTTCTTAAGGCTAATTCATCCTCAAAATATACTTATAAAAGTCTTAAAACCATATTGAATAAATTCCCAAACCAAAAGGTACCGATATGTATCGAAATGGAGCATTTGAACCAAAATAATGCATTTTTGGACAACCGGCGCGGTCGCACTACTCATCGAATAAAGAAATCGTAGATGCGATTTGTAAACCCTTGGATAGCCAAGACCATTACAATGTGTATTTTAAATAGATCTGGACTTGCTAGCCAAGTCATTTGGATATAAACGTGTAACTGACGGGTTAGGGTTTAAAATTTTTGATCATAGGAATAATGATTTTCATTTAAAAGTCTGAGTTTGTACATGAGATCCCAAAAGAAATATTTACAAGGAATTTACAACTCCTAAAAGTAATTACAGCATAAGCCGACCTATGCAGAAAAATTAAGGTTTGACTCTAGTTCCTCACGAACCGTCAGCCGTGGCAGTCAAGCAGCTGCAAATATACACGCTGCCCTTAAAACTCTCCAACTCATGGCTGGTCCAGCTTTCCCTTTCCCTTACCTGCACCGCATAGCACCCGTGAGCCAAGGCTCAGCAAGAAAATTTAAATCAACAGATTCAAATATGCAACAGAATATAAACAATAAGCTTAGCAGCAACAACCCTGCTCAAACAAATACATAGTTCAACTTAAATAATCAACGAGTTAGACAAGTGCAGAAAACACTTCTAATTATTTAGGAGGCATTTGGGCCCAACTATGTTAGGTTGAGCTTTCAGATCTTATTGCCGACCCCAACTCTCTTGGGCCAAGCTGTGTTTCGCACGCTTATTGCCGGCCTCGACTATCTTAGACCGAGCTTTCAAATTAGATATAATCAAACATAGAGATTGCATAAGACACAATCAGATCCAACATATATAAGCATGCCTAACCAGATAATCACAAGTATAGTCATAGTCATATTCATTAACAGGGGTTGGGCCCCGATTACAACCAAGGTACAGTTTTCTTACCTCGAGTCCCGAGCAGATAGCGTATGGCGATCCCTGCTCTCGAGCCCTAGTGGTATAAGCTAGTCACAATGCAATAATGATAACAATCAAGATCTAAACTAGTTAAAAGCATCGAAATCACTCACTAGCCTTCGAGACTTCGAATTCTACTAAATTGGGTAGTAGAACCCTTCCTGGGCCTTTAGGTTTGAGTTCCTAAGCTTCAAAACCCCATTTGGCCAAAATCCTCCATTTGAGTCGTGATGCCCCTTAAAGGCACCGCGACCCTATACAAGTAAGAGAACTACCTCCCTTGCTACCCTAGACACGTGCCACGACGCTAAGGCAGTTCAGAGAACCACCCTTAGCATTTGAGTTCATTCGGGTCGCGGTGCCTCAAGAACAGCGCCGCAGCGCGACCCCCCAAACCAAGAAATTCTGTGTTTTTCTTGCATTTTCCCTGAGCCAAAAGCCCTAAAATCAGTCCCAAACTTCCACCAAACTCATAATTAACTCTTAATCTTTTAACAACACAGTATAACAAATATATAACCATTAAGAACTAAGCTAAAACCTCAGCATAACTTAAAATCCCAACCCCTGGGTTCAAAACTCTAGAACACCTTAAAAACCAAATCAAAACCTAATCAAAATAAGATTTAAGGCTTACCTCAACTAAGAATTATGACCCTGAGCTAAGCCTACACCAATCCTAACCTCCAACCTTCAATTTCCTAAGCCAAACTTCTCAAAAATGATTCAAACTCCATCCAAGCCTCAAGGGAGAGAGGGAAACGATAGAGAGAGAAGAAAGACTAAGTGAGTTTATTTTTCTTCTGTTTTCCTTCTACAGAATCCCAGTGGCTAAGTTACTCCAAGGCTAAGTTTATCCCTTTGACACCAAAAAGAGTAAAATTCCCCTAGATAAAAACCTTAATCCTTAATGCCCCTTAGGGCAAAATTGTCATTTGCAACATTTCCCGCTAATCCCCAAAAGCAATATGAATCCCCGATTAATACCGTCATACCCAAATAATCACCAAATAACTACCCATCACCCAATAAATCATGACCTCACAGCAAATTACGAAAATACTCCTTGGCTCACCTTAAGCTGATTATTTGACCCCTTTGTGATTTTTTTGCTAACTCGCTTACTAGGATCGCCTCGAGCCTAATATCGTTAATATATCTACAAAATAATGTGCTCTCAATCACATAACACATATAATTACAATAATACCCTCAACTTGTCAAAATTTGAAATAAGACCTTATTGACAAAAACGAGCCCACATGCATATTTAATACATATAAACATACATCAATATTCATATCACCATATAAATCGTATATGCCACATAATCACACATATATACGATTAATTTCACGTATAAATCCAATTATTTCCTCCCGACACACTAATCAAGGCATTAAGCCTTATTAGCAAATTTGGGACGTTACAACTATCCCCCCTTACTGAAAATTTCGTCCTCAAAATTTACCTGAACAACTCGGGATGCTGATCCTGCATAACTGACTCTAGCTCCTAGGTCGCTTCATTGACCTTGCTATTCCTCCATAAAACCTTAACTAGAGGAATCGTCTTGTTCCTCAGAACCTTGTCCTTTCTATCTAGGATCTGAACTGGTCGCTCCTCATAATACAAATCCGTCTGTAGCTTCAGATCCTCATATCTGAAACATACTTCTGAAGTATTGAGATGTGAAATACATCATGAACTCCTGATAATGACAAGGGCAGAGCCAATCTATAGGATACATGCCCGATGTAATGCCCCAACTAATTCTAGACCTCAGACCATTAAAAACTACTAAACATAGCTACTATTTTGGAATACATACATAATAAATAATCATAACTTTATCTAAAACCCAAAATATTGTACGAAATAAAAAATACGGTATGGGTACCCATTGTTTAGTACATAAAGCATAAAAACATAACTTTAAAAAATTGAAAAAAAAACTAAGTGCTTAAATACATAAAAAGATAAATCAAAAGACTTAAAAACAACGTCATCCTCGATCTTCCAGCAGTCCATTCAATCCATTCATCCTCAACACACATGCCAAGCTGCCATGAATTCGACTCGCCTTCCAAGTTAATTTTCCTACACCATCTAAATAGAAAGGAATGAGCCTAATGCCCAGCAAGGAAAATCTACTAAAAACATATATGTCATAAATCATAAAACATAAGACTATATCATAAAGCATATACTATAAAACTTATGACGTAAAAACACATATCAAATAGGACGACAATATTAATGACCATTAACTCATTAACGTGGTATGTGATAAAACTATCTAGGTCCTCAGTCTACTAATCGAGGTAAGTTAGATCACAACTATAGTATATGATAACCCATCTAGGTCCTCTGTCTACTAATCGAGGTAGGGTAAATCATAACTCTAAACCACGAAAATGATAAAAAATTCTTGGGGCTTGCTATCTAAGAAAGTCATATGCCCAAGTGACTACAAAACATATATCATATCATATCATAAAATATATCATAACATAAACATATAAACACATATAATCTAACCTATTTTCCTTACCAAGAACCGGGTCATGGAGACAAGAATGGGATAGGAACAGTCATAAAAACAATAGTAAAAACCATGAGTTTTCTAAAGAAATGGAGATGAAAAAGATACTAAACCATCAAGATAGAAACTTACCGAAAAAACTTAAGTTTCAAAGAAATTAAACACCTAACCTAGAATCATAACAAGGACTTTGGATCTGAAAGAAAACAAAAGTAAACTAAAGAACCATGAAAAATTGAACTTAAGGATAAGAATACCTTGGATGAACTATGAATTTGATCTACACCTCGATACCGAAATAACACTCTATCTTACTTCCCAAGTGTTTTAGAAAATCTTAGATTGGAAAAGCTTTTAACCCAATGCTTGAATGATGAGTGAAATGGCTGAGTACTAGGTCCTGTACGCCCTGATTTTCCCACGGGCTGATTAGCGAGCCGGGCTGCGGCCTAATCATGATTATCTCGTGGACATCCCCAAAACCGGAGCTGCCGTCATAAGATCATACCTCCTTAGCTCGAGGTAACCTGAGGGTTCGCCTCTGGTGACTTAAGGAGGGAGTCCGGGCTCTGAAGGCCGAAGGTCGAGTTAAGTACCTAGATCATAGTACGAGCTGGGGTTGGAGGCTATGACCCTTTATAAAGTCAACCACACAAGGTAAACGTGCATATATCAGACATCACGTGTTTGATATATCCCTGACTTCTCGGACACGCAGCAGGAACGTGCGTATTCAGACACCCACGACTGGGTTGGGACGTGCGGCCCATTATCTCCTTACCTATTGATTTGACCACACTTATGTGTCAGGTTTAGGAATTAATCATGAATGTCACAGAATTGACATGATAGGTAAGAAGGTCACGGGATGACCTTCTTACCAACTCCCAGGTGCCTTCTCCTATAAATATGGAGACCTTGGGAGTTGATAGAGGTTAGATTCCTGATTGTAAGAAGGACCCTGTAATCAAATATCCATTATATAGCAATAATACTGACTAGTGGAGTAGAAGGATTTTAGCCTTTGAACCACTCAAAAAACGTACTTTGAGTCACCATTTCATTTTCCTAAGATCATATATCTGTTTCGGTTCAGCATAAGCACTAATCCCTTTCTCTTCTTTTCTTAATTTCCTGTTGGCGAAGAACCGCGTCAACAGGTCCTATTTATAGAGTTCAAGGAGTGAAACTAACCCATTTTAAAATGAATATAAAATGAAAAAGATTTGAATTTTTGTTCAACAGATGCAAAGAACTCGGTCAAAATCGTTCAAGAGCAAGTCCAAGTGGTTAAGGTTGTTTTTAAATCTAAATTCTAAAGTTTCAAAAATGTCTCCCATAGGCGATATATCGCCTGGACCTAAACCCCGAGACTTCGCGCTTTCGTTCGTGAGAAGTGGACGTGTTTTCTGTATCAACCGTAGGCGATATATCAGCCCTTATAGCTGCGATATATCAGCATACGTTGATATATCAAACACGTATTTGCACTCTTTCATCATATTTTGAATTGATTAAACCGCTCTGACTGAGTAAAAATGTGATCCTAACAACTGCTGGAGGGTTCTAGAGCTTCTAGATCTTTCTTTTAATTAAACTATTTATAAAAAAATAATTAAATCCTTAAGAAACATGCTTGTGACAAATGTCACGTTCTTATTAATTCTATCTAAACCTTAGGTTATAATAAACAATATTTCTAGGACCAACATTATTAATCAAACCTTATGTTATAATTAATATTTCTAAACTATAGGTTAAACTTATAAAATCCATAATTGTTGCTATGAGTTTCCAACTAAGTCCCGACTTGAACCAAAATCCACAGAAACTAACATACTACAAGCTACTACTAGCTGCTACTACTACTATCTAGCTAAGTAAAATTCCGAAAGACTACACCCGATCCTTTCTAGATTCTCTAAACGTCCTACAAACCTAGGGCTCAGATTTCCCTTCCTTTGAAATATTTTTACTCCCCGCAATGGTGAAACTCGCAGAAATACGTGGTCCCCTACCTGGAACTCAACGTTCCTACGTTTAGGGTCAGCGTAGCTTTTCTGTCTACTCCGTTAGGTGAGCTTTGGAGCTCGGATCCTCTCAATGGCCTCATTAGTCCTCTGAAACATCTAAGGACCCAAATAACTCATTTCTCCCATCTCATCCCAATGAATGAGTGACCTACACTCCCTTCCATAAAACATCTCATATGGAGCAACTCCAATCGTTGATTGATAACTATAATTGTATGAAAACTCAATCAACAGAGGGTACATACTCCAAGACCCCTCGAAATCTAGTACACATGCTCAAAGGATGTCCTCCAATATCTGAATCGTCCTCTCAGACTGATTTTCTGTCCAAGGATGATAGGCTGTACTAAACTTCAACTAAGTCCTCATAGCCTTCTGCAAGCTTCCCCAAAACTTGGAGGTAAAAATGGGATCTCGGTCTTATATATAGATTTTGGCATCCCATGGAGACGTACAATCTCTCTCACACACAACTCTGCATACTCGTCCACTGTATAGTTTGTTCTCACTAGCAGAAAATGAGCTGAATTGGTATATCTGTTTGTTAGGAAAAACTTATACAGAATCTTGTTTATTTTCATGTAATTCTAATATTAAACAAATTAATATAAGACAACCTAGAATATGTTTCTATAATTGAATTTAAATAGAGATAATGATAAGAACACTTACATTATACGCATTAGAATGTATTAGTTTTTCCTTCAGTTTCTCTAACCCTTGAATCCTTTCTGTCGCATGGTATCACCAAGAAACTGAACCGATCTTCTAATTTCTTCACAGTCTTCCAAAGTATCCTTAGAATGACCTAGACTAGAATGGGAAATTCTCAACATATGAGATTGATACAAAGAGAAGAAGAATAGAAGAGAATATTGAGGCTTAGAAAAGGAATTATGCTCTAGAGAGAATCTAAAACCTAGAGCATCAAGAATAGATCTTCTGATCTTCTCAAAACAAGTCTTTTAAAAATTTGATTTCAACTCTCACATAGCATTCCTTTTATAGGCTCAAATTACATCATTTATTTTAATTAAAAATCAATAAATAATTGAAAATATCAGTCATTAGGTCAAAATTCTCATGCGCTTTAGGCCCGTAAATTTCCCATTTAATTATAAGCCCATTGGACTTAAAATCAAAGCCTATATTATTCTCTATTGTTTTAATTAATTAAATAATTATTTAAATCCTTTATCAAATTAATTATTTAAAATTTGAACCTTGATTTAAATATATTTATTAATTTCGACACCAATTTGTCTCAATTAATAAATCTACCCTAAAATTTCTTTTCCTCTCTAAATTGTATAACTCTTTGAAACTATACAAAATTGACTTGGTCAACTTTGATAATTATAATTAATAATTAAATCAATTAATTGAGACTATATAGATGATTTTATCCAAGGTACAGTGGGGACCATGGGCCGATGAAATCAAGCTCCAATAAGTTATTATAAATTTAAAAAATAAATTTATTAACTTATTAATTCCTCGTGACTCCACTAAAGACTAAGAATTGCACTCTTGAATTCATAGAATGCTCTATAAGTAATATAGATACGTTATTAGTTATCCATTATTACAACCATAATTATCACTCAATCCTCTATAGACGGTCTACAATGAGATGGGAATAAAATACCATTTTACCACTTATTGTATTTTATCCTTAAAACTCTTAGTTCCTTCTAAATGATATTTCACTAAACTAATATTAATTACTCAAATGAGATCTCTATCAATCAGCACCTTGAACCAAACTAAAAGGAAAGCATCGTTTTACTTCTTCATTAGAAGCAATAGATGTTCATATCTATGATTAACACTCCCACTAAATCATACTACCGAGTTCCCAAGATGTAAGTATGGGCTAGTCCATAGGGTAAGTTGGTAACGAACAAGTCAAAGAACTCAAATAATACAATCAGTTAGAATACTAACCACTCAGAATTGAGATTGAATTGATCTATTGTCAAATATATGATATGGCTAGAATAGATAATAATGGTACGTTTACTTATCCTATCTACTGTCAATATCGGTCAAGTTCGATGTAACAAATACATATGATTTTATCTACTTTTCTAATGTTCTAGAAAGAACATAACACTACAATGTGTAAGTAGATCATATCATAGATTGGCAAGTCAGTGTAAATCCCATGCACTGACTAATCTTATGACTAAATTATGTTTGAACATATGATCATATTTATATTCCACTGTGATTACGTCACTATAAATATGATTAGCTATATGATCGAGATTTAATAAAAGTTTATATTAAACAAATAATCATGAAAATAAAACATGTGATCAAAGTGATTGACCAAGTCAAAAATTGATTTCTATTCTTTTATTAATAATAAATGAGATTACAGAGAATTTGAGTTTTGATTAGGGCATAAAACCCCAACAAACTCCCACGTGCACTAATTAAAACTAATGCCTTAATTCTACTAATCCCATTTCCTTGATATGCTTATCAAACGTAGCTTCTGGTAGTGTCTTTATAAATGAATCTGCAAGATTGTCTTCAAATGCAATCTTCATAACCTTCACATCTCCCCTGGCCACATATTCTCGAATTATGTGATACTTCCTTTCTATATGCTTACTCCTTTTGTGACTTCGAGGTTCTTTCGAGTTGGCTATCACTCCTATATTGTAACAAAACAATACAAGGGGTTTATCCATATCTTGAATAACACAAAGATTTGAATAGAACTTCTTTAGCCAGATTATTTCCTTAGCTACTTCAGACGCAGCTATGTACTCAGCCTCCATGGTGGAATATGAGAACGCAGACTGCTTTACGCTTCTCCATATCACAGCTCCACCCCCAAGAGTAAATGCCATTCCAGAAGTAGAATTCCTGTCATCAACATCAGTCTGAAAATCTGAATCGGTGTAGCCTACAGGGTTCAAAATGCCACCCTTGTAGAATAACATATAATCCCTAGTCTGCCTTAAATACTTCAGAATATGCTTAACTGCTATCCAATGTTCATGTTCTAGGTTTGAGTGATACCTGCTCACTACTCCCACTTCATAGCAGATATCTGGTCTAGTACACAACATAGCTTACTTTAGACTTCCAACTGTAGATGGGTAAGGAACTTTTCTCATTGCATCTTCATCTTCATCTTTAGGAGTCTGGGGAGACTGCTTCTTTGAAAGATGAATTCCATAGCGGGAGGGTAGACGTCCTTCTTGGAATGTCATTGAGAAATGTTCATGCACTTTATCTATGTAAGCTGCTTGAGATAGAGCTAAGAGTTTGTTCTTTCTATCCCTAATGATCTGGATACCTAGAACATAACTTGCTTCACCCAAATCCTTCATCTGGAATTGAGTGCTCAACCAATTCTTCACATCTGATAATTTCTTAACATTGTTTCCAATGGGTAAGATATCATCTACAAAAAGAACCAGGAGTACCGCTATTTGATTTGCCTTCAATTGGTAAACACAAAGGCTCATCAATATTTTGTTCAAAGCCATAGGTTTTGATTATTTTATTAAACCTAAGGTTCCAGGAACGAGAAGCTTGCTTAAGTCCATAAATGGAGCTATTCAACTTGCAAACTTTTACTTCTTGTCCAGCTACTTTAAATCCTTATGGATGATCCATATAAATGACTTCGTCAGGCTTTTCGTTAAGAAAGGTTGTCTTGACATCCATTTGTCAGATCTAATAGTCAAGAGTGGCTGCAATAGATAGGAGGTTGCAAATTGACTTGAGCATAGCTCCCATACTAAAAGTTTCCTCATAGTCCACGCATTCTATTTGGGTATAACCCTTTCCCACTAATAGAGCTTTATAAGTTTCGATCTTTCCATCAACACCTCGTTTCTTCTTGTAGATCCACTTGCACCTAATGGCCCTTAAGTTACTAGGTGCTTCCACAAGATCCTAGACAAAATTTGAGTACATGGACTCCATTTCCTGTTTCATGCCTTCGAGCCATAGTTCTTTTTCAAGGATAGCCATTTCCTGTTTGAAAGACAACAGATCATTGTCACCAGTGTCACCAACATCCATATTGGTTTCACCACCCAAACCATAGCAAATTGGGTTCCTAGAAACCCTCCCACTATGACGAGGCTCGGTGACTGTTTGCTTAGGAACAAGAATACTTTCTTCATGTAAATCGACTTGCGTCAGTTGGATATGAAGAGTGATAATTTCATCATCAACTATGGAACATTGGTTGGAGTCAATTCTTCAACCATCTCCTCTAAAACTACCTTGTTGTGTGGTTTGAAGTTTTGGACATAGTCATTTTCCAGAAAAGTAGCATTCGTAGAAGTAAACACTTTATTTTCATAATGACTATAGAAAATTCCACCCTAACTGCCTTTGGGATAGCCAACAAACATGAAAAATTCGGTTCGTGGCTCTAGCTTTCCATCTTTTTATCCTCAGGACGTGGGTGGGACACCCCCAGATTCTATAGTGATGTAAAATGGGTTCACGACAATTCCAGTGTTCTAAAGGTGTTTTGGGGATTTTTTTGGACGGTACGACATTTAGATTGTCGTTCGTAGTTTCAATTGCATGTCCCCATAATGAAGTTGGTAGAGTTGAGTAACTAAGCATGCATCTAACCATCTCCAATAAAGTTCTGTTCCGGCGTTTCGCTACACCATTTTGTTGCGGAGTACCCAGGGCAGTAAGTTGTGATAAAATCCCAAGTTCAGTTAAATGATCTTGGAATTGCATATCCAAATATTCTCCACCTCTATCAGATCGCAAGATCTTTATGTATTACCTAATTGGTTTTGAGCTAAGCTAGGAATTCCTTAAACTTTGAAAATGTTTCTGATTTCCTATGCATTAGGTAAACACATGAGTATCTAGAGTAATCATTAATGAAAGTGATGAAATACTTAAAACCACCCTTGGCTTGTATATTCAAAAGTCCACAAACATCTGAATGAACAAGTCCAAGTGGTTCTTTGGACCTATCACTACAAGAAAAATTGGTTTCAATAAGAAGGAAAGTGTATTATCGAATATATACCATAACACTTTTCTATGTGTTAAGAAAAATGATGTTATCGTAGGTTGGAGCACTTTGCATAACACTTTTCCGTAGTTATAGTGAAGTATTATTGTATAGTTTATGATAATACTTTCGTTGTGTTATTTTGACAAATGGTTAAGTATTTTGTTATACTATTTATATTAGATTATAAAACACCTTTTGTCACTTATAAAGTAGTATTATGGTAAATTTTAAAATAACACATGTTTTGCAATATATACACAATAGTTTACATAACAAAATTTTATACTTGTAAGAATTTAATAATAATTTTTTTTTACATTATTACAAAAATTATAAAAGTTTTAGCTAATGTGATACATATAAACTTGTATAACACTTTTTCCTCACAAACATAAAGAAACAAAATGAAACTTGAAGAAAAATAACATAATTTAAATATTTTTTTATTAGTTTCTTGAATAGAATTACAATAATTAGTCTTTTTAGCTTCAAAATTATAATACTAAATAAATTCCACTCATTTAGAATTCTATTATCACTGACTATGTAACAAGTGTACAAAGTTAGAGAAATAAATTATTCCTTTGAGTACTACAAATTAGCAACCACATTCCATGTCAAACATCTGCAATGAATCTTCAAACTACTTTCTTCTCCATAACATCAAGTTTCAAATTAACTCTTCATTCTTGATTTGCTCATCAACATAAACCTAAATGACCTTCTAAGATTTGTGTGTTTCTGATGCTATAGGAAAACCTATACAAGAAGAAATGTAATAATATTATATATCATCCATGTAGTAATTAAGCATCCAAATATTGACATCATTTGGGAAACTAAGTAAGGCGTTTAATATCAGTCAAGAAACAATACCAACTCTAGAAATAAAAAGTTTTTGGTACAAATTACAATTCTTGCCCAGATTCTTTTCTACCCCTATTATATATGTGACCATGTTAATATTGAAATTTTTTATAAATACAACAATTTTCATATCTATAAAGTAATATCATATTATATTGATGCAATTTAAATCTTTAGTCTGTAAACATGCATAACAAACTAAAACACAACTCAATTTGTGAAAAGCTTAAGAGAGAAGAGTAAACCAGCAAAGATAAATACATCAATAAATATCAAATCAATAATGATATCAAGAAATGAATAAATGACATCATAAAAAACAAGTTTCAATAATCTTTAGTGGTCTGTCCATTTTATTTTTCATAATATCATTTCTATCTCAACAAAAATAGAAACTCTTCCTTAAGCATTTCGGTACTGACACATTAGTGTACTTACATTACATGTATAAACACTAAAATCAAATTAAAGTCAAACATGGTAGTAGACAGTAGTAGCACACCGATATACAAAACAATAAAATACATTTTTTGTGTTATACTTGAATGATGTACTTTAAAAGCAATTAATTAAGCAAAAAAAAATTTCTCAAGAGGGAACCAAAATAACAAAAGAGATCATATAAAATAGGCAACTTAATTTTTCTAATAATAGTGAAGAGTTACTTAATAGGTCCCATGTATGCACTTTGTTAGCTCATGAAATTTATCTATAATATGTACTGAAAGCCGTGTATGAGCACTATATGTAGTGCAAACAAGGTCAAAGATATTCTTATATATATATGTATAATCATAAACATATGATTATTTGCATATAAATATAATAGCATAATGTAAGAAGCAATAAAGAGCACTACATATGCTTGCGTGCATATAAACCTAGCTGCATGATGTAGATATATATAAGATCCAATGGCCTAGAATCTAAATATGACACTCATATTATATGTGTGCAAGGTAAACATGTTATTAGGCTTACTAAAAAAGAAGCAATAAATAGCATAAATGGTTGTGCCAATTCATTAGTCTGAAGTAGTTTGAGAGATTAAATAAAGAGCATGACCATGTTTTTAGACTAAATCCTATTTTCTTGGAAATTTAAACAAGGCTAAGTGAAAGTTTTATTGTGGTACTATATATAAACATGATTGTATCCTCTAGAAACACATATTTCTATGTCAATAATATAATAACAATGATAATAACATATAGATATAACCATAGGAGCTTAATCTTGTTAATTAATTTTTTTTTTCGTTTGTTGCAAATTTATGGCAAAAGAAAAAACACTTATTAAAGTACAACATCCCTTTGAACACATGAAACTTTTATATGTTCTTGATAGGTCTCTCCCGCAAAACTAGATATTCCCTATTATTATTATTATTATTATTATATATGCCAACTTATAACGAAACAATTGTAAATTGGAGGGCTTCAATTTTAACCCCAATAAGCCATAAGAAACTCATAAAAAAGAACACAAAAAACAAAACACTACAATAAACTAAACTACTAAAACTAGCAACTTTGTGTGCTTTATGTTCGAAGCCACTGCCAAAAAAAAAAAAAAAAGGGAGAAAAAATACAAGGGACTAAACTTGGGAGTTTGATTAACCATTGCCGAAGAAGGATCCCTTCTAGTTATGAATCAAAGACCATTTTGTAACATTAAGAGAGATATTGACAATCCATTTAACACAATCCAGACCCAAACACAAATAGAGATATTGACACTTAGAATAAACAACCAATAAAAAGCTATTATGCATGCACCACATTACTTGAAAAACATAAGGCATGCATAAGTTGGGAACATACATGTCCAAGAAGCAAATCATGCACATGTGCCCCCATTATGGTCACTTTTCTACTAGATCTGAAGATCATTCCTAAAAATTATTATGATGATCCTTAAGTATCAACAAATAGTTTCAAGAAAATAATACCAAGAATTTAATCATTTGATATCTTTTGGAAAGAAAGGCTGATAAATCATCAAACCTTCTTCCTACTCTTTTATCTCATTCTCATACTGGTTAGTATTATGAAGTTCAAGATCCATAAATGACTCCAGCTAAAACCCAAACCACCCAATGACTTCAAATGTTCAGATTAAAAGTGCACAGTTTCAACTTCTAACCAGAACAATTAAGGAAAGAAAGCACCAAATTAATGATATTATGATCAAGTATGAATAAAATAAAGCTACACAATATCATATTCAGTATTTAATATTAAAACTAAAGGCACTTCATAAGGAAAACTTAATTATAAAATCATAAATGCATTACTCGTGAAGACCAAATAATTTTCCTTCTCTCCAAAATTAGTTCTCAATCCTGCAACCAAGATTGGAAAAATAACAAGTTAATCATTAATCTAAAGCTCTAGGGTCTAATATATATACCTAAATTATCAAATGTATAAGGAATAAAATGCATTTATATATATATTTATATATATTGTCAAAGGTTTCCCATACATATCCCCTAAAAATCTCTACTGTACGCAGTCTCCAGATCTTGCTCTTTACCCCCACTTTTCCTAAAACAGATCTTAAAATCTAGTGTGACCACATAAAAAAAAAAGCTTGATCAATGTTGAAGTTTTTTGCTAAGCTTACATGCTTTTCTTTCTAAAAAAAAAGTTTAGAGAGAGAAACCTGGATAGTGTCTTTATTCCTTTGACTATAAATTTGCAATCCTAACAACTTTATTGTAATTCTATATATAGTATAATAGGTTGTATAGCACAAACAAGATTCAAGCATTAAATTTATTCACACACACACATATATATATAAACAAACAAAATACGAAGGTAACAGAGAAGAAAAGGGTCCACATGGCTTGTATGGTGCAAAAGAGCTACATGAACAAACTGGAAGTTGCAAATTGATGAACTAAGACGTTTAGATAAGGATTATCTTGGGCTTAGTCCCTATGTAGCTGTCTCATAACGATTCAAGGAATCCCATGGGGAATCAATCTTTGCTAAGGGGTTGTGAGAGACCAAAGGCACAAATCGTCGTTAGGGATTTAGAGAGAGATGAGTGATAAGAGAGAGAGAGAGAGAGAGAGAGAGAGAGAGACAGAGATAAGTAAAATAAGAAAGAAAGCAATTTGTTAACCTAGCAGCAAAAATTGGGGACAGAAATTAAAAAGATGGCGCTAAAAAATTTGAGTGACCCGCTTAAATTTTTAGCACATACCATAATACTTTTTTAATAGTATTAGATTTCAGTGTTGTGGTTAGTAGTCTTTGTTGTAGTGTATCACCCTTTGGAGAATATGGATGCTTGGTAAGTATTCCTTCTAGAAAAGATTCATAGACAGGTAATTCACCTAAGGTGAGTTCCCTAAAAGGCCCGTCCTTTGTAAGTCTTTGAATTCTATCATAGATAATGTGACCTGGTCTCAAGTGCCATAAATGTCATGTTATCGTTATCAAATTTTTGACATTTATTGGTCCTAGGTTTAGCTACTTTGAATTAATCATTATTAAGCTCGAGGGGTTTGTCAAGTCGCAAATTATAAAGCCTGTTTTCCAAACATGCAATACATAATTGTGATCCATTGAAAGAAATAGATATATTAGAACTTGTGAATGTTATAACAAATTCTTCTAATTGCAACATGGAAACTAAAATTAAATATCTACTAATATCCGGAATAAAAAATACATCTTTCAAAATTATATATATATTTCCGAACTTCAGGCGAGCTCTTCCTCTAGCTTCGACTACAACAAACGCTCCATTCCCAACTCTAAGCTTTAAGCCTCCTTCGTCCACTTCCTCCCATGATTCAAGAAGTTGTAAAGAGTTACAAACATGGTAAGTACATCCAGACTCAATAATCAACGGTAGCAGCAATAGTCTTCTTTTCTCCTCCCTTACTTGGTCCACCCATGATTGACTTGAAAGTCTGAAGCTCATTCATGAGCTACGTCAGACCATAGTTGAGTTTATTCATCACATAATTGGTGGTGAACACTATGAAAGTTGGAGAGAGACTGTTGAGGATTAAGCCGACTTGAGTATCCTCATCTATTATTTCTCTGTGAAATTCAACTTCCTGAAAGTAGTTGATCATCTTGATCAGGTGATCACGAACGTGCTCAGACAGTGCCATTCGAGCATTGGCATATTTCTTGGTGGCCTCAGAACGAGTACGCACAGACTTTGCACCGAACATGTCTTGGAGCTGATCCATGATTTCGTATGACGTCTTGACATTTTCCATCTTTGTCTTGAGAGTGTCGGCCATGCTTGTCAACATATAGTACCCTGCCTTGTTATTAGCCGCATGCCAACGTTCATATTTATCTCTAATAGTCTTGGTAGTTCCTTTAGCTGGAACTTTTGGGGATTCCTCAGTAATGATGAACTTGGCATTGTCACCAACCAACACTATGTTGATATTCTGCTTCCACTGAAGGAAGTTTTCCCCAGTGAGTTTTTCCATAGAAAGTTGAGAAAGGAAGGGAGTAGACACAACCATACTTAAAACTACCAGATATAAATAAAATAGACATCAATAACATTTTCTCAATAAAAATTCTATTAACTATAATTTCAAGAAATAGCACAACATATACCACAAAACATGTAAGATATGGAAAAAAAATACCAAAATAATCATATATCTATTTCTTTAGGTTTTTAACTATTCTATGATATCATTGTCCCGGTTAGAGAGAGTAAAAAAATATCATTAGTTAAATAGATTTGTAAACTCACTTAATAATGGACGCCATTATTAACAACCTACTATTCGATCAAAATAAGAAAACAAAATCTCTTATTTTATGAGCTAGACCCACGATTTCAATAATTATAGATTTAGTCCTAGTAGTCACTATAGGGGTGAGTCTAGTAGAATTTGACCTGTAACTATCTATCTTTCGAAATGTAACCTTGTCAAAATAACTAATGAACACATTTCGTAGGGGGACGAATCAAGGCGTCTCAAGGCCCCATTAAGTTATTGACCTTGTTAAATCAACAGTGGAGATCGAATTTAATTTTTAAAATGAGCTCATTATTAATTTAAAATAGTATTTTTATTATTAATTTTTCAAAAATTATTGACTATGGTTCTTCAAAGAATTGTAAAATTAAATTTATAAAACCAAAGTTCTATAATTTTCGATTAAATCTCAAGTGTCACATTGAAACAAATTCAATTAAATTATAATTAATTTATTGGTAATCAATATTTAGGTTTCACTATTATAATGAACATATACAATTAAGTCCAACTCCGACAAATGGGCCTTAACAATTGGGCTTGTATGGAGGTGGGCTGGGACTAGTATATCGTTCCACTACTAAGGCCCCCATACTTCTATACAAGGTCCAAAAGACAGGAATTTAAATATTTGTTTTATTAATTGTTATTCAATTTATTATGCCCAATCTAATAATGCAAAGCAAATGTGCCTTCACAAGTGGAACCACCCACAAGAGAGGAATTTAAACTTTATATATTCAATTGGGCCCAAATAAAACCTAACATTTTATGAAAGTTTTATTTGAGTTTTCCCACATTTTTCAAACACAAAAATTAGGTCATCATTATACTTTATTTAAAGCCCAAATGATACAAATAACTTAATAATGATGCTTGATATGTTACTAATTGGATGAGTCTAACATGTTACTATATGAGCATGTATTATTAAATTATGCAAATATACCACAACAATATGCTATTTTGCAAAAATACCATAATTAATTAACATAGAATTCATCAGACATAATTCAATATAATTAATTAAACATGTTGCAAAATATTAAATTAACTAAAATAGAATTTATCAAACAAATTCAATTTTAAATAATTAATTTAAACTAGGTTGTTAAGTTGTTAGGAATGACAAAATATTTTAACCAATTTTAAAATATCAAAATATATTTTACCCAAATTTAAAATATCGAAATTATATAGAATTATCTGATAACCAATTTCAAATATTTTAAACAATAAAAATATCTTGAATAATCAGATAACTAATTTTAATATTTCATTTATAACAAAATAAAAACAAATATCTTAAAATATATTGATTATCAGATAACCAATTCAAAATATTTTAAAAAACTAAAATAATGAGATAATCAATATTAAGTATTATAAATATAATTGCACAAAATATTCAATTTAACAAAAATTAATAAAAATAAAAATTTGCGAAAAAGTGTCCCCGCGGGGTCCGGCATCGACGTCGTACAGATCTGTACGACCAAGGTCCCGTCAGCTTTTTCATGTGTGCCTAGTACGCACACTACCCAAATCAGTCCAAAAAAAAATATTAAAAACCTATGCAATTTTTCAATCCCGAAACAAGCCAAAAACTACCAAATTATTGCTAAATTTACATATGAAAACATAAACATGCACCAATAACATGTACCATCCAATTAATACCGTAACATATCAATCAATTTCATACATGTTCATTCATGCAAATAAAGATTACCAAAGGCTCTAAGGCCAGTTGTTAGGAAAAACTTATACAAGATCTTGTTTATTTTCTTGTAAATCTTATATTAAAGAAATTAATATGGACAACCTAGAACATGTTTCTATAATTGAATTTAAACAGAGATAATGATAAGAACACTTACATTATACGCAGCAAAATATATTAGTCCTTCCTCTAGTTTTTCTAACTCTTGAATCCTTTCTATCGTAGGGTATCACCAAGAAACTGAACTGATCTTCTAAATTTTTCATAGTCTTCCAAAGTATCATAAGAATCACCTAGACTAGAGTGGATAATTCTCAACATATGAGACAGAATAAAAGAGAAGAATAATAGAAGAGAATATTGAGGCTTAGAAAATGACTTATGTTGTAGAGAGAATCTAAAACCTAGAGCATCAAGAATACATCTTCTCATATTCTAAAAAAAAAGTCTTTTAAAAATATGATTTCAGCTCTCACTTAGCATTCCTTTTATAGGCTCAAATTAGGTCATTTATTTTAATTAAAAAATCAATAAAATAATAGAAAATATCAGCCATTAGGTCGAAATTCTCATGGGCTTTAGGCATGTGAAATTTCTCATTTAATTATAAGTCCATTGGACTTAAAATCAAGACATGTATTATTTTCTATTGATTTAATTAATTAAATCCTTTATCAAATTAATTATTTATAATTTGAACCTTGATTTAAAGTTATTTATTAATTTAGACACTAATTTGTCTTAATTAATAAATCTGCCCTAAAGTCTTTTTTCTTCTCTAAATTGTATAACTATGTGAAACTATACAAAATTGACCTAGTCAACTTTGATAATTCTAATTGATAATTAAATAAATTAATTGAGTCTATCTAGATGATTTTATCCAAGATACAGTGGGGACCATAGGCCTATGAAATCATGCTCCAATAAGTTATCATAAACTTAACAAATAAATTTACTAACTTATTAATTCATCGTGGCTCCACTAAAGACTCAGAATTGCACTCTTGAATTCATAGAATGCTCTATACACAATATAGATACATTATTAGTTATCCATTGTTACAACCATAATTATCACTCAATCCTCAATGGACGGTCTACAATGAGATTGGACTAAAATACCGTTTTACCCCTCATTCTATTTTATCCTTAAAACACTTAGTTCCTTGTAAATGATATTTCAGTAAACTATTATTAATTACTGAAATGAGATCTCTATCATTTAGCACCTTTAACCAAACTAAAAGGAAAGCATCATTTGACTTCTTCATCAAAGCTATAGATGTTCATATATATGATTAACACTCCCGCTAAATTATACTGCCGAGTTCCCAAGATGTAGGTATGGGCTAGTCTGTAGGGTAAGCTGATAATGAATAAGTCAAAGAACTCAAATAATACAATCAGTTAGAATACTAACCACTCATAATTGAGATTGAATTGACCTATGGTCAACAATATTACTAGAATAGATAATAACGGTATGTTTATTTATCCTATCTACTGTCAATATCGGTCTTGTCTAATGTAACATATACATCTTATCTTATCTACTTTGCTAATGTTTTGGAAAGAAAATAACACTACAATGTGTAAGTAGATCATATTGTAGATTGGCAAGTTAGTGTAAATCCTGTGCACTAACTAATCTTAGGAATAACTTATGTTTGAACATATAATCATATTTATATTCCACTGTGATTACGCCACTATAAATATGATTAGCTATATGCTTAGGATTTAATAATAGTTTATATTAAACAAATAATCATGAAAATAAATAATGTGAGCAAAGTGATTGACCAAGTCAAAAATTGATTTCTATTCTTTTATTGATAATAAATGAGATTACTAAGAAATTGAGCTTTAATTAGGGCATAAAACCCCAACATTGTCCATTATCACCCATACCGAGTCATGTTGCCCCATTGTCCTGAGTATGCCTCCTACAATGTCCATAGTAATATCTACCCTATTCCACTCAGGAATACCTAAAGGCTACAGCAATCCCGCTGGCCACTAGTGTTCAACCATCAACTGCTGACAGGTTAGACACTTCGCCACATAGTAAACCACATCCTTCTTCATCACAGGCCACCAATACATTGATTTTAGATCCTGATACATCTTTGTGGTGTCTGGATGTAGTGAAAACGATGTGGTATGAGATTCATCAAGGATCTCTCTTCTGATACCCACCTCCATCGGAACACAAATCCGATTGTTGTATCTCAGCAAACTCGTCTCTGTAATGGAAAAATCCTTAGCTACTCCAGCTAAGACATTTGCTCTACACTTTACCAACTATGAATCACTTATCTGGCCCTCCTCTATTCTCTCCAAGAGAGTGGACTGCAAGGTAATATTGGCCAAATGACTCACCACCAACTCTATCCTCGCTCTAGTCATGTCTTCTGCAAATTCCTTCGATATCTTCGTCGAGCTAAACAACTGTCATGGGTCCCTCCAACTCAAAGTGTTCGTCACTATATTAGTTTTCCCTGGATGATAAAGAATCTCATAGTCATAATCCTTTACCAACTCTAGATGTAACGCCCAGGATAACCAAAACTGTTACACTGTGTGTTTAAAATAGTGCTTAACTTGCTAAGCAAGTCATTTGAACATAAATGTGTAAATAAAGACTAAGTCAAGGTCAAATAATAATAGATTTGGTCAACAAAATGATTATTTTTTATTAAAATATCAAGTTTGTACATGGGATCCCAAAAAATCAGTTTACAGACCTGTAAAAGATAAACATATACAATTTAGTCGTCCTAAGCGCAAAAACAGGGTTTAACCCAAGTTCCTCCCAAGCTATCCCGATTGTAGCGATCGAGCGGGTTACATATGTACACACTGCCCCTAAAGTTTTCCAACTCATGGCTGGTCCAACTATCAACTCCCTTACCTGCACCACGTAGCACCCGTCAGCCAAGGCCTAGCAAGAAAACTTAAAATAACATGCACAACTAGGCAACATTATAAGAGCCGTAAGATAATTCACCAGATTTAACTAACAATAGAATATATATGCAACAATCTCAATAAAAGTACTCAGCTTAATCAAACGTATAAATCAATCTCAACAATCAATACAAATAGTTTAGCGCAAACCACACTTCTGTTTATTGTATTATATCCAGGCCAGGCGCCCATAGGCCGAGTCCACTGGCTTTATAGCCGACCCCGACACCCTTAGGTCGAGCCATGTTCCGCACACTTTCTATTGCCCCCCGGCACCCTTGGTCGCCCTGTAAACAAATATAATCACAGATGCACAATGCATAGTAAGTAATCAATGGCAGCTATACAAGCATGCCCAACCAGATATTTTCAGCTACAGATGTGTTCATGTTCATAATATATTCATACAAGGGGGGTTTAAGCCCCAACCATAACTTGGATTCAAATTCTATCCTCCGGGACATTGATTTCTACTAAACCAGGTAGTAGAAATCATTCCGAGCGCTTACGTTTTAATTCCCAAGCCTCCCTGAGTCCTAAGAAAGTCCTAGGCTAAAACTGTCTAGGCGGGCTGCGACCTGGCCCTAAGCGTCGCGGCACGCCTTTAGTCAGCAGCGTAGCCTCTACATCTGGGGCGAGGCGAGCCGCTACTTGCCCCCTAGGGTCGCGGAGCACCTATAAATCAGCAAGCCCTCCCAAGGCATTCTGGGCACGCAGGTCGCGATGCCCATGAAATGGGTCACGGTGCGCCCCCGCAAACCCAGAATTCCCTAGGTTTCCAGTATTTTTCCCAACTTCAAATGCCTAGAATCCAATTTAATTATACAACCAAACCCATACCAAGTCCAGAATCCTTATCTTTATAGCATAAACATCATAACCAACCTATAACACCAGCTCATTCTCCCTTAAATTCTAAATTCTGAAACCTACCCAAGCTCCCTTAAACAAAACCAAACTCCGCAGTATTTCAGCAATTAACATCTAAAATCTTACCTCAATTGTAAGCCTAATCACCTCAGAAATCCTTGACTGACCCTAGCTTTGATTCTCCAAACTTTCCTAGCTCAATTTCCAGCTTCATTCCCTAGCCTTCAAGCTTCTAATTCCCAACTTCAACAATAATTCTTCAAGAGTCTCCCCAAGATCTTGAAATGCACCAAAAATAGAAAGAGAGGGAGAGAGAAACCGAATAAAAGGAAGAAAGGGAGAGCTGGGGAAGGTTCTGGTGTATTCCAGCTTAAGTCTAATATTTGTTTACTATATCTTTTAGTTATAATGACTAAAATGCACCCTTAAGTTTCCTCTTTTCCTTAAATGGCCCCAAGGACAAATTCATCATTGCCACATTTCTTGTTAATCCTCGAATTGTCCTATTGTACAGTCCAAGAACTTTACTTAGCTAAGTTAGATAGTAGTATAATAGTAATAATAGTATTATCTTTATGATTGTGGATTTTTGGTTCAGACCGGGATTTATTTGGACACTCATAGTAGTACTTGTAGATTTTCTAAGTTTAACCTATAGTTTAGGAATATTAATTTTAACCTAAGGTTTGATTAATATGACTGATATTGAGGATAATATTTATCATACTATAAGGTTTAGATAAGAACCAATAAGATAGTAGCACATGTCATGTATAAGTTTAGTAATGATTAAGTATTTTGAGGATTAAATTTATTAAGGTTAAAATTTGAATACCCTAAGGCCAGTCAGCAGCTTTGAAAACGTTAGAGGGCTTAGTCAAGGTTGTTTACTCAATTCAAATTAAGCTAAAAATGTGTAATTTCGTGTTTAAATATTCAGCGTATGCCGATATATCGCAGCTATAATGGGTGATATATCGCAGTACGAAGATACGAAAAACACGAAACGTTGCACGATTGCCTCGGGCATACTGGCCCAAGCGATATATCGCCTATAGGGGGCGATATATCGCCTCCTTCAGTGTGTTTTTGAAAGTTTTCAAAAACGTTTTCATTCAAATCCTTAACCTCTTGATAAGTCCAGCATCTTTCTGAACGAGTCTTCAGCCTTTGCTGAACGATAATTCAAATGTTTTTCACTTAAAAAGCCATTATTTTTATTCAAGTTAAATGAAGATCTTTTCATTCCTAAACTCTATAAATAGGACCTAGTACCCAGCCATTTATTCATCTATTACTCTAAATTCAGAGGCTGTAAGTTGTTAGGTTAGTGTGAGAGTGTAAACACTTGTGTTGGGAATTATAAGCTTGATCACTACTAAACACTTGGGAAGTAAGGTTCTATACACATTTCGGTGAAAGGTTTAGATTGATCATAGAAGTACTCAAGGTATCCCAAACTCTAGTCCATTTCTGTATTATATTATTTAAAGTTCTCATAGTCTTTTACTCATTCTAACCTTATTCCTATTCTTGGTTAGGAAATCCAAGTTCTTAAGCACAAGGTTTTTGGTAAGTATATTTTGATAGTATAGTTCCTTCATCACTTTCATCCCTTTTCTTCAATATACTCATCATATTATAAATGGTTTTTAGGAGTGTTCCAAGGTCCCAAATCAGTTCTCATATCCCGGTTGTTTTGGTAAGGAAAATAGGATAGGATTTATGTGTTATATGATTTTTATATGTTATCTTATGAATATGTGTTATGAAAAATGCTATGTTAAGTATGCTTGTAGACTTGGGCATATGACCTATACAACTAACAAGCCCCAAATAGATTATGGGCATATGACTTGCTTAGCTAGCAAGACCCCACTAATCTAATGGGCATATGACTTGTTTAGTTTATGGGACCCCAAGTAATAATGACCATTATAGTATGTATGTGACATAAGTGTTATGGTATGTTTTTTATGTTGCATTATGAATTTTTATGTATAAGATTTATGTGTTAGATTTCCCTTGCTGGGCATTAGGCTCACTCCTTATGTTTATATGTGAAGGAAAATAGCTTTGGTGGCGGGAAAGGTTCTTGGAAGCTTGGGGAATGTGTATTGAGGCGGAATGGATTCAAAGAGCCGAGAGTTTCGATTCGAGGATGAAGTCTTTACTTATGGTTTTATGTGTATTTTTCCGCACTTATTTATGTAATCTCTTTTTAATTACCATTATGTTATGTTTTGTTTTTAAAACAATGGGATCCCATATCCTACTTGAGATTTTATGTAAGTTTAACATTTGTTTTTACAAGTTTTAATAAAGTTATGATCTTTTCACTTGTAAGTTCTGTTAAGGATTAGGGTCTATGTGTAGTTTTCATTAATGGTCCAAAGTCTAGAGTAGTTGGGTCATTACACCTATAAATTCCCAATTAATCCCAACATAACCAAATAATCTCTACATACTTACCCATTACTCAATTAATCCCAAATATACATTAAACTTCCCAAAATATCCCTAGGCTCGCCCTAAGCCGGGTATTAAACCTCGATGTGACTATTCTACTAATTCGCTCACCAGGATCGCCTCAAGTTGTATACTGCGAATATATTCACATAATAATGTGGCCTCAATCATTTTCTCACATATATTAACATTTATGCCTGCAATGGGTAAATATTATAAATATGCCCCAATTGTCAAGAATGGGCCTACATGCATATTTAATACAAATAAACATGCATTTAAATGTATTCATTTCATCATATATTTCATGCTTGCCACATAGTCATGCATTTAACCAACTATTCACACATACATCCAATTATGCCCTCCCGGCACCCTAATCAATGCATTAAACCTTATTATCATTTTTGGGACGTTACAACTATCCCATCCTTATTGAAATTACGTCCTCGAAATTTATTCGAAAACTACGGGATACAAATCCCGTAAATCTGGTTGTAACCACAGAGTCAAATCGTTTGCCTTTTCTCATTCAGTAACACCCTCATTAGAGTGACAATCTTATTCCATAAGACCTTATCTCATTATCACAATTCCACTAGCTTTTCCTTGCGTAATAACTCCCGCTGAAATCCTAGGCTCACTTCATCTCATCAGTGGTGATTATGATACATTTCCTTCCTTGACATTGGCACCAGTAACATTCAAAAGCTACCACCCACACTAGGGTAAGGCTAATCTGCAGGCCCCTGGCCTATTCCTTGGTAAGATCTCAGAAGTCTTATTAAATTGGGAGTCAAAACTCCTCTTTCTTTCCAAAATATCTTATTCTTTCTTGTCTACAATATTCGGAGAAATACAAAGTTTCCCATACTGGAACTTTGTGTTCCCATATTTGAAATTTGCGAATTCTTATGCCTTTTCTGATAGGCAGACACTTATGCCTTAACAATTCTAATAACTTCATTGGTTTCTCCGAACCAATACTGAACCATAATATTCTTTGTCTTTCATTTCATTACATGGAACAAGTACTTCTCGCTCTCTACCTTACTATATCTAATGCAAAGTCACCCTAGCCTTTGACCGACATTCACCATTGTGACTATTCAATCAAGGGACCTTACTTATCTCAATTCCCCAAACACTATCACATTCGATGCATAATTCGTCAAAACCTAAGTCACTTCTTCAGATTGCCAGTCTATCTGAAGGTAAGCATTAAGTCCAAGTTCCAATCTTATACTCTTTGTCTTCAACATCCTTTTCCAGAACTTGGAAATAAAGGGTCTTAGTCCAACACCATCAACTTCGATGTCCCACAGAGACATACACTCTCCTGTCGCCCAAATGCATTATTGTGTTAACCGTTCACACGAACTGAAGTGTGTTAACTCAATCTATTTACTCGCAACCTTTTTACTTACCATCTAATGTGGTCCACTCATACAGTCCACTACTATACCTTTTTACCTTCCAATATACGGATTTTAGATCTTAACATCCATTTAAACTTCATGGTTACTATATTCATGAGGAGGTAGTATAATATTCAACTAGAATCTCCACCTTAAGACCAGGTTCTACTGGATCACTCATACGATCTTCATATCTTAATTCATTCATACTAAAATAGTAGGATTCTGAGCCATTCCTACAAGATCTTCTCTCTAAATTTCACTGTACATAGAGATATATCTGTTCCCTATCAACTGCAGATACTATATCAATCTTGATCATTGCCTCGTCTGACTTTACTATAATTCGTGGCATCCTATCCAACTGGCACAGATCTTTCCAACCTAGGAGATCAACTTCCATATTAATTTTCCTGTATGTAATCAAGGGTTTCCAATATGAATCACCCATAGATGACCAAGGTTATTCCACTAGGTCTTGGTCTCAAGGTTATTCCTCTATAGATGACCAAACGCTTAAATCCTTTACGTTAATACATTCACTTCTATTCCGTGGGCCAGCAATGCCCCCTAACTGTGGCTATCTAGCATTTCCGTCGACTTAATGCTCCATGTATAACATTCATGTTCTTATTCTTTCATCTATAGTGAAGCACGAACAACCATCCTTTCAGTCTATACATGGGTGCGTCTTAGTCCTTGATGCACTGTCTTATAGTTTCATGTCTTAAGCAAAGACAATATCCTTCACGTTGCCTCTCCATATCCATCCATTGCATACAGATTCTAATAACATAGGGTACTAAACTTTAGGTTCTTGTGTCATCCCAATTTTGGGTGTAGCTATCTTCGAAGATGCTTCAAGTAGTAATTGATATGTCTTACTGGTCTCACTGTACTTCTCACCCCTCAAGCATTCTTCGGTAATTTCTTCAAGATTTCTGATTGAATTCCTTCATACATGATCCCATCACTTCTGATAACGTGACTTTGAATACCTTTGGAGAAATCGAAGCTTACACTTTCTGGAGCCTAAAACCCTTCTTTATCAGTCTTAGTATTATCAATGTAGTAGTCGTTCACATTCTTCTTTTAACTTGGAGTAGACCAACACATTCCTAACCAATCTGGATGTGGCTCATCCATGTCGTTTATGTATTCTCTACTTATCGAACTTACCTGTGTAGTTGAAGCATTGGTCAGTTACGAAGCTTCAGTAATAATCCATCACATCCTACTTGGTGTAAGAAGTAATTCCTAGAATGTCTCTTTCCTTGATCCTCAGCTGGTAATAACCAGATCGAAGATCAATTTATGAGAACATTGTCCTATCTTGCACTGGGAAATTGAACCATTCATCATTAACAGGCGATGTTGATGTGTGTCCACGATGTGATGCTCCATTTGATCCATCCTCAAATCAAATACTTCTTCAACTGAACCATTAATTCTTTTTGCTAAGCTAATATCATTCTTCATGATGTCCCTGATACCGAGTCTGTCCATACCCAAAGCCCGTAGCATACCCAACAATTCCTTGTGCACCCATCTGAAACCCTAATGGCCAATCTAGTTTCCATTCAGTCCAACTAATATTTTCCAAGTGGTACTTACCACAATATCTTGGCATCCCGTAGACGCAACCGGGTCCTTCCCTTTCAAATCAAGGCATTACCACCATCTTATACAATCCATGGTTGTCCCTTATTTAACAAATTAGCTCCTACTAAGGATCATATCAAAACTCTCATATGACGAGCTCATTCAATTCTACTTTCAACCTTTTACCAATAGTATTATAATTCTTCTCTTGGAAGTTACCCTTACTTAATCCTACAAATGGGAATACCATTACCTGCACTTCTTTCCCTATGACATTCACACTCCATATCTCATCTCTTATGTATTTAATAACAAGGCCCTTCCTACTGCCCAAGCATAGATAGAAGTCTCAGCACTGGAGCGACCTTAACTCTCTGGGTCATCCCAGAGTTCAGTCCTCATCAGAATAAAAGCGGATCTAGCCAACCCACCAAATTCATTGACATACTCTGTCGTTGTCTTACCATTTTGAACCGAGTTCATAAACTCATTAGTCTTCGCAGTTCAAACTTCATCACAGTAGTCTCTTTTATCAAATCACTGTCTGATTTCCTCCCAACCCATCATGACAACATTCCGGGTCTGGAGAACTATTTCCCACCACATCAGGGCATCCTTATGCCGCATACGCATGGCACAACTACTATATCATGGCCCACCATTCTCATATCAACAAGGACGAAGTTAATCACGCCCATCCACTGATCAGTTCCTGAGCAAACCCAAACCTTCCGCGAAAACTAGAGGATAATGCTTCTAACGTCATTCATACAATAACTATTATCTCTTTCCATCCTCAGGTTGAACCAGCATTGGTGCCCTTATTGTAAAGACATACGGAGCAGTGTTTCCCAAATGGAACTCGCTGTCTTAACCATTTAATCTCTTTATCCTGATCTAGCAGCCTTACTCGCATACCAGCAAACATCTACTATGAATTCCAGGGGAAAATGGAGAGTTCCAACCCTAACTATCATCTACGGGCCATTATAACAATACCAGGTCCAATTAACTATCTTGAGTACATACATTCTGAATCAGTCCGCAATCACTGACTTAACCTTTTAGCCCTGATGTTCATATCCAGAATCATCCCACGAGCAAACCCAAGCAATCACAATAATCACACACATAATATACATATCAAAGCATCAATCTACATTACTCATGCATTAATTATCAAATCCCATTACTACCAAATATACTCATACACATCATGCTTTCTATACTATCATGTAGATAAGGCATTCAATTTAAACAATTAACAACATAATCATATCCTTAGATACCTAACCGTGAGTCAAGTTTATCTTTAGTGGCGAGTGTACATGCCCAGCCTGCCTTCAGGAACCCTTAAACCTAGACCGCTCTGATACCAAGTTGTAACGCCCTGGATAACCAAGACCGTTACACTATGCATTTAAAATAGTGCTTAATCTGCTAAGCAAGTTGTTTGAACTTAAATGTGTAACTAAAGAATAAGTCAAGGTTACGTAATAAAAGATTTGGTCAACAAAATGATTATTTTCATTAAAATATCAAGTTTGTACACGGAATCCCAAAAAAATTAGTTTATAGACTTGTAAAAGATAAACAGATACAATTTAGACGTCCAAAGAGGCAAAAACAGGGTTTAACCCTAATTCCTCCCAAGCTATCCCAACCGTGGCGATCGAGCATGTTGCATATGTACACACTACTCCTGAAGCTCTCCAACTCATGGCTGGTCCAGCTATCAACTCCCTTACATGCACCACGTAGCACCCGTGAGCCAAGGCCCAACAAGAAAACTTAAAACAACATGCACAACTAGGCAACATTATAAGAGCCGTAATATAATTCACCAGATTTAACTAACAATAGAATATATATGCAACAATCTCAATAAAAATACTCAACTTAATCAAACATATAAATTAATCTAATCAATCAATACAAATAGTTAAGCGCAAACCACGCTTCTGTTTATTGTATAATGTCCAGGCCCGACGCCCTTAGGCTAAGTCCATTTGCTTTATAGCCGACCTCGACACCCTTAGGTTGGGCCACGTTTCGCACGCTTGCTATTGGCCCCTGACACCCTTAGGTCGGCCTATAAACAAATATAATCACAGATGTGCAATGCATAGCAAGTAATCAATGACAGCATATACAAGCATGCCCAACCAGATATTTTCAGCTACAAATATGTTCTTGTTCATAATATATTCATACAAGGGGGGTTTAATCCCCAACCATAACTTGGGTGAAGTTTTCTTACCTCAGATCTTGAGCAGCAAGCGTATGATGGCCCAGAGCATGATCCTTAATTCTTGAGCCCTTGCGGTAAAACCTAGTCACAATGGGATAATGGATAACCATAATATTATAAACCATTTAAAAACTTTGGATTCAAATACTATCCTCAAGGACCTCGATTTCTACTAAACCAAGTAGTAGAAATCGTCCCAGTCCTTAAGTTTTAATTCCCGAGCCTCCCTGAGCCCTAAGAAAATCCTAGGCTAAAACTGTCTAGGCGGGTCGCGACCTGGCCCTGAGGGTTGCGGCGCACGTCAAGTCAGAGGCAAAACCTCTGCATCTTGGGGGAGGCCCTCCCAAGGCATTCTGGGCATGCAAGCCGTGACATCCATGAACTGGGTCGCAGTGCGCCCTCGCGAACCCAGAATTCCCTGGGTTTCTAGTATTTTCCCAACTTCAAATGCCTAGAATCCAATTTAATTATACAACAAAACCCATACCAAGTCCAGAATCCTTATCTTTATAGCCTAAACATCATAACAAACCTATAACACTAGTTAATTCTCCCTTAAATTCTAAATTCTGAAACCTACCCAAGCTCCCTTAAACAAAACCAAAGTCAATAGAATTTCAATAATTCACATCTAAAATCTTACCTCAATTGTTAGGCTAATCTCCTCAGAAATCCTTGACTGACCCTAGCTTTGATTCTCCATACTTTCCCAGCTCAATTTCCAGCTTCATTCCCTAGCATTCAAGCTTCTAATTCCCAGCTTCGACAACAATTCTTCAAGAGTCTCCCGACGATCTTCAAATGCACCAAAAATAGAAAGAGAGGGAGAGAGAAACCGAATAAAATTAAGAGAGGGAGAGCTGGGGGAAGGTTCTGATATATTCTAGCTTAAGCCTAATATTTTCTGACTATATCTTTTAGTTATAATGACCAAAATGCCCTCTTAAGTTTCCTCTTATCCTTAAATGGCCCGAAGGGAAAATTCGTCATTGCCACATTTCCCGTTACTCCTCGAATTGTCCTATAAATTCTAAATTAATCCCAACATAACCAATTAATCTCTAAATACTTACCCATTACTCAATTAATCCCAAATATACATTAAACTTCCCAAAATATGTTACTTTTTATAGATCAAATCAAAGATTATACGCAGCAGAACAACAATCAAAATTGTTTATCCAACCCCACAAGATTTATAGATCTACTTCTTCACATACATATATATATACTGAATCAAAGAGATGAATAGAAAATTACCTCAAGTCCTTCCTTGCTGTTATTTTTTTGTACGGCTAAATCCTTGAGATCTCACACCAGGATCTTCCAAAATGTTCTCAACACACAAAGAACGAGTGTGGGCTCGTTATACAAAATAATAGGCGAAATCTATTTGTCATATGTTCTCAACACATGAGATCTGATAAAGTTTGGACCTAAATTTGTGAAGAACAGTGACCTATGCTTGTAGCATTGTTCTCTTTCTCTCAGGGAGATTTCACGATTTGTTTTCTATCATTGAAAAGTATCGCTCTGAAAAACTGATCTCATATATTTACTATATCCAATATATTAAAAATAAATAATATTAGTTATTTTAAACAATTTGAAACTAACTAATCAGTTATCAGATTTTTGTTTAAATAATAATATTTTAATCATATTAAAATATCTCATTATTTATTTAATATTTAAATAACTAAAATTGTTGAATCAAGATCCTTTGAGAACCTTCTTGTGTGCGTAGCACAGTGACTATGCACTATGCTACACACCCACCTCATGCTAGAGAGGGCATGTGATTTTTCCTAATTTTCATTATTATTTAAATACCAAAAACTCCCAAAAATAAATTAATTCAAAATTAATTATATTTTTGTTAAATCAAATAATTAATTAATTACACATAATTATACAATAATTATGTTTAGTGCATAGAAAAATATTTTACTTATCAAATAAGTCCTTTTGCCCATTTTTGTATTTATCTTTGTCAGCATTTGTTTGAGCCATTTCGGGGACCATTGACCTATAACATTAAGCTCCAATAAATTAAAACTAAATAATTAAACTCTTTAATCATTATAGTTAATTTATTAATTATGATATTTCTCCACTATAAATTCAGAATTGAACTCTTTATGTTATAGATATACTTTTACAAAAATCTTATTTTAAGCTGTCCATTGATATAACCATCTTACAATAGTTCAGCCCTCTAATTAATTAGTTCATAAATTAGAATGGAAGAAACACCATTTTACCTTTCTAATTTACTTCTTATTCCTTAAGTACCATTAATTCATTTAATCTATAATCTAATTATAGATTTGAGCTCAAAATCATTCAGTTCCAGAATTAACCCTTAAGGGAACCAACATACGATCCGTTAGGAAAGATTATATTCCGCATTGTTGATACATGTTCCCAGCCATCCATGATATTAAATCTCCAAAATAAAAGTCATTAGCCTCATTCTATGAAGAGACCTTAACGAATGAATCAAAAGATTTAATAAACATAAACAAGAGTTCATGAACACTCAGGATTTAGGTTGATCTGTAAATGATCATCATTTATGATATGAATAACAAATATTTATTATTAAATGGTTTTTGGATAAAGACTTTTATTCATATCGTTCCCTGTCATATATAATCATATTATATAAAGCACCTTTACTGAGATGTCTTACCACATCAATAATCCAAATCTTGGATTATTTGTATCAACATGATACTCAGTAAACCATACTTATAACCCCAATTAAAGAATTACATAACTTAATTTTGTTGTTGACCATTTTTATTCATTCATGTGATCTTAATTCTCTCGTACTAATACAAGATCACATCCTCAATAATGAATATTGAATTTTTCTGATATTTACAAAATTTATTCAAACAATAATTTAATAATCTAAATATAACCATAATAGACCATTGTATTTATTTATTCATCGAAATAATAAATATCTTTCACATGCTTTTAGGGCATACTCCTAACAAAATATCCCTAGGGTCGCCCCAAGCCGGGTATTAAACCCCGGTGTGAATATTCTGCTAATTCGCTCACTAGGATCGGCTCGAGCCATTTACTGCAAATATATCCACATAATAATGTGGTCTCAATCATTTTCTCACATATATTAACATTTATGCCTGCAACAGGAAAATATTACAAATATGCCCCAACTATCAAAAATGGGCCCATGCATATTTAATACAAATAAACATTCATTTAAAAGTATACATTTCATCATATATTTCATGCATGCCACATAGTCACGCATTTAACCAACTAATCACACATACATTGTAGTGTCCTCGAATTTTACTTAGCTAGATAGTTGTAGTAGTTAGTAGTAGTTGTAGTATGCTAGATTCCATGGATTTTGGTTCAAGCCGGGACTTAGTTGGAAACTCATAGCAACAGTTATGGATTTCATAAGTTTAACCTATAGTTTAGAAATATTAATTTTACCTTAAGGTTTGCTTATAATTGCTGGTCCTAGAAATATATTTATTATAAGCTAAGGTTTAGATAGAACTATTAAGAATGTGACACTTGTCATAATCAAGTTTATTAAGGATTTAAGTATTTTTTTATGAATAGTTTAAATAAAAGAAAGATCTAGAAGCTCTAGAACATTCCAGTAGCTATTAGGATCACGTTTTGACTCAGTCAAAGCTGTTTGATGAATTCCAAATATGCTGAAAAAGTACAAATATGTGTTTGATATATCAACGTATGTCGATATATCGCAGCTATAGGGGACGATATATCGCCTACGAAAGATACGAAAAACACGTCGACTTTCACGAACGAACGAACAAGGCTCGGGAATATGAAGGAGGAGATATATCGCCTATAGGGGGCAATATATCGGCTCCAACTCAATTTTTTTTGAAAGTTTTGGATTTTAAATTTAAAAATAGCCTTAACCACTTAGACCTACCTTTGAATGATTTTGACCGAGTTCTGGGTATCTGTTGAATGAAAATTCAAATCTTTTTCATTTTATATTCATTTATTTATTCAAACTAAAAAGGGTTAGTTTCACTCCTTGAACTCTATAAATAGGACCTAGTACTCATCCATTTTCTTCATTCTTCAAGCAGTCTTCAAAGCCTTCAAGTTGCTAAGATTACTATAGAGAGAAACACTTGGGTTTTGGGTTAAAAAGCTTTTCTAATCTAAGCTTTTCTAAACACTTGGGAAGTAAGATATAGAGTGATTTCAGTATAGATCAAGTCATAACATCATTCAAGGTATTCTTATCCTTAAGTTCAGATCTTCATGGTTCTTTAGTTTTCTTTTATTTCCTTTCAGATCCTAACTCTTGTTTATAATTCTTGAATAGGTGTTTAAGTTTCTTGAAACTTAAGGTTCTTTTTGGTAAGTTTCTATTTGGATGGTTTAGTTTTCTTGTCATCACTTTTCTTTAGAAATACTCATGGTTTTGCTGTTGGGTTTTAGGAGTGTTCCAATCCCATTCTTGTTCTCAAATATCCCAATTTTTGGTAAGAATAATAGGTTAGATTATATGTGTTTATATGTTTATGTTATGATATGTATATGTATAATTATGTTTTGTAGTCCTTGGGCATATGCCTTGATTAGATAGCAAGCCCCAAGAATATGTTTTCTAGTTGCTTGGGCATATGACTTGCTGAGATAGCAAGCCGCAAGAATTTTTATCATTTTCATGGTTTAGAGTTATGATTTACCCTACCTCAATTAGTAGACAGAGGACCTAGATGGGTTATCATATACTACCATGGGATCTAACCTACCTTGATTTGTAGACAGAGGACCTAGATGGTTTTATCACGTGTCATGTTAATGAGTTAAAGGCCATTAATACTGTAGTCCTATATATGTTATATATTTTTATAGTCATATGTTTTATAGTATATGTTTTTGATATAGTCTTATATTTATGACTTATGATATATGTTATTAGTAGATTTTCCTTGCTGGGCATTAGGCTCATTCATATTAATTTGTTTAATATTAGATCTACATGAAAATAAATAAAGATCATGTATAAAGTTTCCAACAGATTAGAAACAGACTTAGAAAATAATAAAGATTGTTGATTTTCTAAGTATAGAAACACACCCTAATTATAAAGAAGGCTTACATAATTCTTCATAAGAAATCATAACTAATAGGTCCGAGTTATGTTTGCTTAGATTAAGTTTTGCCTTAAAGCCTATTAGGGTAAGTTCTAACATGTTTTTCTCGACTGTTAGAACTCTGCTAAAAATGTCGCTCAAAAGGCCTGTACGCACAGTCGACAATGCCTCCAGCGTCACTCATGAGACTAGTGAAGCCCCTCCAGTTCGAAGAAGGGGAGCGCGTGCTACCAATGCTGCTGCTAACATAAGTGCAATGTCACCTCTGGTTGACAACACCGCTGAAATGGTCCGACCACGTCAACAAGTGGAAGAATTGCTGCAGTAATAATCATAACAGGCTCAGCTGCAGCCTCAGACTCAGCCCCAACCTCAGCCGGAATCACAGCCTCAGCCAGCGGTTCAAGCACCCCAACATGTAGGTCCTTATGGGGGATTGCCAATGGCGAACTATGCACCTTATCGAGCTCAGTACATAGAGCCAATCTATGAGCGGTTTCATAAACAACACACTCCAATCTTTGAAGGGACAACCCACCCCTTCGAGGCAGAAGAATGGCTCAGGAATAAAGAGTCGATCCTTGCACATATGAATCTCAGCAACGCGGACCGCATATCCTGTGTTTCGTCTCTTCTAAAGAATGATGCTAGAATCTGGTGGGATTTAGTACAGTAGACTAACGACGTCGCCACCATGACATGGACTAGATTTGTGGAGCTCTTTCACAAGAAGTGCTACAGCTCAGCAGTCATCGTTACAAGGGTAGAAGAATTCACCAGTCTAAAGCAGGGCAACTTAATGGTAACGGAGTATGCACAACAGTTCGACCGACTAGCCAAGTTTCAACCAGAGTTGGTCCCAACCGAATTCATGAGGGTCACCAAGTTAGTTAGGGGACTCAGACCAAAGATTGAGCTTGGAGTCAAACTAGCAAATCCTTGAACCAGTTCTTACGCCGATGCTCTAGAAACGGCTATAGAGGTGGAGAGGCTTTAGGCGAATGTTAGTAAGGAGGAGGCCAGCAAGCCTGAACCTAAACAGCAAAATCAACCTCAAAATGGTCGGAACCACAACAACAACCATCATCATAGAAATAATAATGGCCAGAAGAGAAGGAATCCTGATAATAAGCAGTTCAATAGGTCAGGTTATGTAGAATACCCGCAGTGCTCCAAATGCCAAAAGAAACATCTTGGTGAGTGCCGAGCAAAAACACTAAAGGATGTTACAATTGTGGTCAAGAAGGTCATCGGAAGAGGGAATTTCCATAGCTCATGCAAGAGGAGAGAAGGGACAACAAGATGGTTCTAGCCAGAGTCTTTGCCTTGACCCATGGAGAAGTTGAAGCTAGTAATAAAGTGGTTACAGGTACATCTTGTTAGAAATGATAGAGATAATAGACAAACCTTGTGAAAGAATTATAACTAAGTTTGCGACAGAATTGCCTTCGGGCAAAGTAGTCCTATCATCACGGATAGTACGACGCATACCGATCAAAATCGAAGGCGTAGAACTAGAAGGATACCTGATAGAGCTAGAGATCAATGACTTTGACGTGATACTGGGCATGGATTGGCTAATAAGGCATGGCACAATCATCGACTGTAGATGTAAGAAAGTGACATTTGAAAGTCCTGATGGTTAGAAACTATGCTTTATGGGAAAGGTTTCAGGACTATGAACACAAGTTATTTCATCTCTCAAAGCTCAGAAGATGATAGAGAAAGGATGTCATGCATACTTAGCCAGCGTCACAGATGTGGTAAAGGAAACACCACTAATGGTTGGAGACGTTCGCATTATAAAATAATTCCCATAAGTATTTCTAGACGACTTACCAAGGTTGCTGCTGACTCGGGAAATTGACTTCACAATCGAACTAGTACCGGGAACCGAGCCTATCTCAAAGGCACCATATCGGATGGCACCTACCGAACTCAAGGAGTTGAAGACAAAGCTACAAGAACTCCTGGACTTGGGTTTCGTTAGACCAAGTCATTTTCCATGGGGAGCCCCGGTTCTATTTGGGAAGAAGAAGGACGGAAGCATGCAGATGTGTATAGATTATCGCGAGCTGAATAAGGTGACAATCAAGAATAAGTATCCTCTACCCTGGATCGATGACTTGTTTGATCAACTCCGAGGAGCGACCTTGTTTTCTAAGATTGATTTACAGTCCGGCTATCACCAGCTTAAGGTACGGGAAGAGGATATTCCCAAGACAGCTTTTAGAAATCGATATGGACATTACGAGTTTTTGGTTATGTCTTTTGGTTTTACCAACACTCCAACTGCATTTATGGATTTGATTAATCGGGTATTTAAGGATTACTTGGATAAATTCTTCATAGTGTGCATCGATGATATTTTGGTATACTCAAAGGATGAAGTCGAGCATGAGGAACGTTTAAGAATGACCATGTTGCGACTGAAGGAGCATCAACTTTATGCCAAGTTCAAGAAATGTGAATTTTGGCTTTCACAAGTAGCGTTCCTCGACCATATAGTATCCAAGGATGGAGTTGCTGTAGACCCAACTAAGGTAGAGGTTGTGAAGGATTGGCCAAGACCTAAGAATGCGTCAGAGGTTAGAAGTTTTCTTGGGCTAGCAGGCTATTATCGGAGGTTTGTAGATGACTTTTCTAAGATAGCCACTCCACTTACCTACCTGACCCGGGAAAACCAAAAGTTCAACTGGACAAATAGATGTGAAGATAGCTTCCAGGTACTTAAGGATAAGCTATGCTCAGCACTAGTACTTTGTGTACCGACACCCAATGACAAGTTTGCAGTCTACTGTGATGCGTTGAAGCAAGGTTTGGGTTGTGTGCTGATGCAGAATGACAAAGTAATAGCCTATGCCTCAAGGCAGCTGAAGGAATACGAGCAATGCTATCCAACGCATGAAATGGAGTTGGCAGCGGTGGTCTTTGAATTGAAAATCTGGCGTCATTATCTTCATGGAGAACGGTGTGAGATTTATATGGACCACAAGAGCTCAAAGTATTTCTTCACACAGAAGGAGCTCAACATGAGGTTGTACAGGTGGTTAGAGTTAGTAAAGGATTATGACTGCAAAATCCTATACCACACGGGAAAAGTAAACGTAGTTGCTGATGCGCTAAGCAGGAAGAGTTATGGAAATCTAGCAGCATTAGTCAGAATAGAAAAGCTGCTTCAACAAGAGCTGATCAATGCCAGAATAGACGTAGTCATTGGTAAACTAACTAACTTATCCATCCTGTCAAGTATGTTAGAAGATATACGGATCAGACAAGGGCATGATGACACATTAGTATCTCACATAGTTTTATTTAAAGAAGGCAACGCCACATATTTCCCTATATTAGGGCAGGGGTTCTTGAGATATAAGGACCAGGTCTGCGTGCCAAATGATCATGGAATTAAGATGAAGATTTTAGAAGAAGCGCACAATACCCCATACTCATTTCACCCAGGTCGACCAAGATGACTCACGACCTTAAAGCGTTGTATTGGTAGCCAGGAATGAGGAAGAAGTAGCAGAATATGTGTGTAAATGCTTAGTATGCCAGCAAGTGAAAGCAGAACATCAGCAGCCTGCAGGCTTATTGCAACCGCTTAGTATTCCAGAATGGAAGTGGGAAGACATAGCCATGGACTTCGTGACAGGTTTACAATGAACAAAGTAGCATCACTCGGCTTTGGTAGTCGTAGATAGACTAACCAAGTCAGCTCACTTCCTGCCTGTCAAGACTACGTACACAGTAGATCAATACGCAGACGTTTATGTCCAAGAAATAGTACGACCAAGTGGAATCCCTAATACCATAGTATCCGATAGAGGATCTGTGTTCACATCGAGATTTTGGGGAAGCTATGGGTACCAAGTTAAGTCTTAGTGCGGCATTTCAACATCAGACCGACGATCAGACCGAGTGTACCATACAAATTTTAGAGGATATGTTGCGCGCTTGTGTACTGGACTTCGGAGGATCATGGAGTAAGTATTTGCCACTGATAAAATTCTCCTACAACAATAGCTACTAGTCAACGATCAGTATGGCACCCTATGAGTTACTTTATGGAAGAAGGTGTCGATCGCCGTTACATTGGAGTGAGGTAGGAGAAAGGCAACTTCTTGGATCCGAAGCGGTTAGAGAGGCTCAGTATACAGTAGCGCTGATTAGAAAGCGTCTGCTTGCTGCTCAGAGTCGACAAAAAATTATGCGGATGCCAAGCGGCGTGATGTGGAATTCAAAGTCGGAGATCAAGTCTTCTTAAAGATATCTCCTATGAAAGGTGTGAAGCGGTTTAGGATGAAAGGAAAAATTAGTCCTCAGTTTATAGGTCCTTTTGAGATATTGGACAAGGTGGAAACAGTTGCATATAGATTAACCCTACCGCCAGCTCTTGCAGATGGCCACAATGTGTTCGACATCTTGATGTTGTGTAGATATGTGTCAGACCCATCTCACATCCTCAAGTACGATACGATAGCACTCTAGAAATACTTGAATTACGAGGAACGAATAGTTAGCATCCTAGATAGAGGGATGAAGGAATTATGGTATAAGAGTATTCTAATAGTCAAGGTCCTATTGAGTAATAGTTTTGAATGGGAGGCAACGTGGGAGTTGGAGGAAGACGTGTTGGCATAGTAACCGAAATTGTTTGGTAAGTAAATTTCGGGGACAAAATTCTTGATAGTAGGGGAGAATTATAGTGTCCCTGAATTTTACTTAGCTAGATAGTAGTAGTTATAGTATGTTAGATTCCGTGGATTTTGGTTCAAGCCGGGACTTAGTTGGAAACTCATAGCAACAGTTATGGATTTTATAAGTTTAACCTATAGTTTAGAAATATTAATTATAACATAAGGTTTGATTAATATTTCTGGTCCTAGAAATATATTTATTATAAGCTAAGGTTCACATAGAACTATTAAGAATGTGACACTTTTCATAATCATGTTTATTAAGGATTTAAGTATTTTTGATGAATAGTTTAAATAAAAGAAAGATCTAGAAGCTCTATAACGTTCCAGCAGCTATTAGGATCATATTTTGACTCAGTCAAAGCTATTTGAACAATTCAAAATATGCTAAAGAAGTGCAAATACGTGTTTGATATATCAACGTATGCCGATATATCGCAGCTATACGGGCCGATATATCGCCTATGGAAGATATGGAAAACACGTCGACTTTGCACGAACGAACGAACGGGATCGTGAATATGGGAGAGGTAATATATCAGCTCCAACTCACTTTTTTTTTTTTAATTTTGGGATTTTAAATTTAAAAATAGCCTTAACCACTTAGACCTGCCTTTGAACAATTTTGACTGAATTCTGGGCATCTGTTGAACGACAATTCAAATCTTTTTCATTTTATTCAAACTAAAAAGGGTTAGTTTCACTCCTTGAATTCTATAAATAGGACCTAGTACTCAGTCATTTTCTTCATTCTTCAAGCAGTCTTTAGAGGCTTCAAGTTGCTAAGATTACTATAGAGAGAAATACTTAGGTTTTGGGTTAAAAAGCTTTTCTAATCTAAGCTTTTCTAAACACTTGGGAAGTAAGATATAGAGTGATTTCAGTATAGATCAAGTCATAACATCATTCAAGGTATTCTTATCCTTAAGTTCAGCTCTTCATGGTTCTTTAGTTTTCTTTTATTTCCTTTCAGATCCTAACTCTTGTTTATAATTCTTGAATAGGTGTTTAAGTTTCTTGAAACTTAAGGTTCTTTTTGGTAAGTTTCTACTCCGATGGTTTAGTTTTCTTTTCATCTCTTTTCTTTATAAATACTCATGGTTTTGCTGCTGGTTTTTAGAAGTTTTTCAATCCTGTTCTTGTTCTCAAATTTCCCGGTTTCGGTAAGGAAAATAGGTTAGATTATATGTGTTTATATGTTTATGTTATGATATGTATATGTATAATTATGTTTTCTAGTCCTTGGGCATATGACTTGATTAGATAGCAAGCCCCAAGAATATGTTTTGTAGTCGCTTGGGCATATGACTTGCTTAGATAGCGAGCCCCAAGAATTTTTATCATTTTCATGGTTTAGAGTTATGATTTACCCTACCTCGATTAGTAGACAGAGGACCTAGATGGTTTATCATATAGTACCATGTGATCTAACCTGCCTCGATTAGTAGACAGAGGAGCTAGATGGTTTTATCACGTGTCATGTTAATGAGTTAATGGCCATTAATATTGTAGTCCTATATATGTTATATGTTTTTATAGTCATATGTTTTATAGTATATGTTTATGATATAATCTTATGTTTATGATTTATGATATATGTGTTGTTAGAGATTTTCCTTGCTGGGTATTAGGCTCATTCCTTTATTATTAGCTTGATGCAGGAAAATGAATATGGCAGGCAGAAAGATTCATGGCAACTTGGCTTGTGTGTTGAGGATGAAGGAATTGAATGGACTGCGTGTCGATTGATGATGACGTTATTTTTAAGTCTTTTGAATTATGTTTTGATGTATTTCCCCCAATTAGTATTTAAACAATTAAAGTTTATGTATTTATGTATTAAACAATGGGTACACTTACCGTATTTTATATTTCATATTTTACTTTGTATTTTGCACAATATTTATTTTGGGGTTTTAATTAAAGTTATGTTATTTCTTATATATGTTTCCCAAAATAATAGCTATGTCTAGTAGTTTTAATGGTCCAAGGTCTTAGAAATAGTTGGGTCCAATTATGCCCTCCCAGCACGCTAATCAAGGCATTAAATCTTATTAGCAATTTTGGGATGTTACACTAGCCAACGTCTCTGACTCACGTTAAGGTCCTTCTAGGTGAAGAAATACTTCAAGCTCTTATGATCAATGTATACATCGCACTTTTCTCCATACAAATAGTGTTGCCACACTTTCAGTGAAAATACCACCGCTACTAATTCCAAATCGTGAGTAGGGTATCGTTGTTCATATTCCTTCAGTTGTCGCAATGTGTAGGAAATTACCTTCTCAATCTACATTAGCACACATCCTAACCCAGCTTGATGCATCGCATCACACCATAAACTAATCCCCATCTAAAGGAATACTCAGCACCAGAGCAATAATCAATCGTCGCTTTAACTCTTGGAAGTTAATCTCATATCTGTCTGACCACACGAACTTCAAGTTCTTCCATGTCAACCCTGTTAGTGGTGTCGAAATCTTTGAGAATCCTTCCACAAATCGCCGAGAATACCCTGCTAACCCAAGGAAACTCCTGACCTAGGATGCTTTCCTTGGCCTCGGCCATTCCCTAAATACTTCCACCTTGGTCGGGTCTACCTTAATCCTATCTCCACTGACAATGTGACCAAGGAATGTCACCTGATGTAACCAAAACTCACACTTCTTAATCTTGGATGACAACTAGTGCTCTCTCAATCTTTGTAATACTAACCAGAGATGTTGCTCATGCTCTACCTCTGAACGGGAGTAAACTAGGATGTTGTTGATGAAGACAATTACAAACTGATCCAAATAATCCTTGAACACCATGTTCATCATATCCATAAATGTTGATGGGGCATTGGTCAACCCAAATGACATGACTAGAAGCTCGTTATGACTGGACCTCGTGCGAAAGGCCGTCTTCGGAATATCCTCATCCTTTATCCTCAATTGGTGATAACCAAATTGAAGATCAATCTTTGAAAACACTGTCTTACCCTGCAACTTGTCAAACAAATCGCCTATCCTAGGTAGTGGGTACTTGTTCTTGATAGTCAGTTTGTTCAACTCTCTATAATCTATACACATCCTTAGGGTCCCATCCTTCTTCTTCACAAACAAGACCGGAGCACTCCACGGTGAGAAGCTAGGTTTGATAAATCCCATATCAAATAATTCCTATAACTGTACCTTCAACTCTGCCAGAGCCATTTTTATGGTGCCCTCAACACTAGTTCTGTACCTGGCACCAACTCAATTAAAAATTCAATCTCCCAGTGCGGTGGCAGTCCCGGTAAGTCCTCATGGAACACATCTACGAACTCACACACCAACCTGGTCTCCTCTTGTCCCAATGGAATGACTTTTGTGGTATCCACCACACTAGCTAGGAATCCTATTCAACCTCCTTGTAATAGGTCTCTAGCCCTTAATGTTGATATCATAGGTATATGGGGTCCATGCACAGTGCCAACAAAAACGAAGGGGTCCTCACCATCAGGTTCAAAAGTCATCATCTTCTTCTTCCAGTCTATAATCGCCCCATACCTAGCTAACAAATCCATTCCCAAAATCATGTTGAAATCATTTATACCCAACTCGATCAAATCTACTGATAGTTCCCTGCTGTCCACCACCACCGGTAATGACCTAGCCCATCTCATAGAGACTACCAGCTCCCCAATAGGAAATAAAGTCCTAAACCTCGTAGTATAGTAATCATATGGCCTACACAATCTATCAATCACTCTGCTAGAAACAAATGAATATGTAGCACCAGAATCAATCAATACAGTATATGGAGTGCCTACCTTTCACTACTGAGGGACTAGCCTCAGCCTCTGCCTGAGTTAGGGCGAACACTCGAGCTAGAGTCAAGTTGTTTGTCTTCCTTGGTTCTTCCTTCTTCAAGCTCATTTAGTCTTTCTTGAGATGTCCAACCACCCCACACAAATAGCAAGCCTTCGCTCGAAATTCTCCCAGATGGCGCTTCCTACACCTGGCACAATCTGGGTAACTCCTCCAAGTCTCACTGCCGCCCTGGCAGCCACACTGGACACCCCGGCCCTTTCCATCAGGACCTGTAGTGGTTGAGGTGTCAGGGTTCTTCCTTTTCTGATCACTAGGGCCCATACCCCTACCAGATCCTACAAATGGAGGCATCGCCCTCCGAACATTACGTCGTACAGCACTCTCCCTCCATATCTTGTTCTCTGCCTCCTCAGTTATGAGGGTTTTCTCAACCACCTAGGCATAAGTAGTTTCCCCAGGTACTGATGTAATTTGAACATCCCAAGCTATCATAGCATTCAACCCCCGAACAAATCTGTCTTGCCTGGCTACGTCTGTAGGCACTAGATTAGGTGAAAATTTAGCCATACTGCCCTGCACCAAACTGGTAAACTCATTCACCTTCACCGCTCTAACCGCATTACTATAATAATTCTAGTTGAACAGATCACTAAACTCATCCCAATTCACGGTAGAAACATCTCGAGTCTAGGATGCCACCTCCCACCATATACGGGCATCATCCTGGAACATAAAGGTGTCACAAGCCACTCTGTCATGACCTACCACCCTCATAATATCTAGGATGGAGGTAGTTAGGCTCATCCACTACTTAACCTTGAGCAGATCTGGTCTTCCCTCAAAGGTTGGAGGGTGTTGCTTCCTGAATGTCTCGTATAGCGACTCACACCTATTCTCATTCTCGGGCTGCTGTACAGCTGGTGCCATGACAGGTGGCATGTCTAGTGCAGTGTTCCCTGGCAGAACCTACTGTCTCAATTAACGGATCTTTTCCTCTTGACCCTGAAGTCTGGCTTGCATATCAACAAGCATCTATAGCCAGTTCTCAGGGACTGGTGGAGGGTTATGACCCTCGTTATCTTCCTTAGCCTCGATCTCAACGCAAGCTCGTCGAATTGATCGACTTGGAGGCATAACTCTCCAAGTATATCTGTAATCAACGGCTCGGCTGATCAGGCAATGATTAAAGATTTTTAGAAGTCACCCCACAATCCAAACTCAATAATTAAGAAATTACATGCAACCACAATGCTAACAGGCATTCCAATAATACTAACATACAGTATCAATGCTAATAAGCATGCCATTTTATGTACACATAACAGTCAAGGGCCAGGCCCTATCAATATATGTCATGCTCTGTAATAGACAAGCATATAAGGAATTTATATCTTATTTAAGCAATTGAACACATAACCACATATATAGTTACCAAACCCTGAGTTGAGCTTGTCTTTAGTGGCATGTGTACATGCCCAGCCAGTCTTAAGGAACCCTTAAACCTAGATCGCTTTGATACCAAGTTGTAACGCCCTAGATAGTCAAGACCATTACACTCTGTATTTTAAATAGTGTTGGACTTGCTAACCAAGTCATTTTGATATAAATGTGTAACTAAGGGTAACTAACAAGTTAGGGTTTCAAAATTTTGATCATAGGAATAATGATTTTCATTTAAAAGTTTGAGTATGTACATGGGATCCCAAAATAAATATTTACAAGGAATTTAGAACTCCCAAAAGTAATTACAACATAAGTCAGCCTAAGCGGCAAAATTAAGGTTTGACTCTAGTTCCTCATGAACCCTCGGTCGTGGCGGTCGAGCAGCTGCAAATATACACGCCGCCCCTAAAGCTCTCCAACTCAAGGCTAGTCTAGCTTTCCCTTTCCCTTACCTGCACCACATAGCACCTGTGAGTCAAGGCTCAGCAAGAAAAATTAAATCAACAAATTCAAATAAGCAACAGAATATAAACAACAAGCTTAGCAACAACAACCCTGCTCAAACAAACACATAGTTCAACTTAAACAATCAACGAGTTAGACAAGTGCAACAACACTTCTAATTATTTAGGTGGCGTTCGGGCCAGACTCTCTTAGGCCGAGCTTTTCAAATCATATTGCTGACCCTGACTCTCTTAGGGCGAGCTGTGTTATGCACGCTTGTTGCCGGCCCCGGCTCTCTTAGGCTGAGTTTTCAGATTAGATATAATCAAACATATAGATTGCATAACACTCAATCAGATGCAGCATATACAAGCATGCCTTTGAGATAATCACAAGTACAATCATATTCATTAACAGGGGTCGAGCCCTGATTACAACCATGGTATAGTTTTCTTACCTCGAGTCCTGAGCAGATAGTGTATGGCGATCCCGAACTCTCGATCCCTAGCTGTATAACCTAGTCACAACACAATAATGGTAATCATCAAGATCTGAACTAGTTAAAATCTTTGAAATAGCTCACTAGCCTTCAAGACTCCAAATTCTACTCAATCGGGTAATAGAACCCTTCTGAAGGCTTTATGTTTGTGTTCCCAAGCTTAAAAAACCCATTTGGCCAAAATCATCTATTTGAGTCGCGACGCCCCTCAAAGGCGCTTCGACCCTCTACAAGTTAGAACGCTACCTCCCTTGCTACCCTGGACACACGTCGTGGGATAACCCACCCACCACTGCGGCGCTAAGGTGGTTGAGAGAACCACCCTTAGCCTTCGAGTTCATGTGGGTCGCGACACTTCAAGAATAGTGTTGCGGCGCGACCCCACGAACCCAGAAATTTTGGGTTTATCCTGCATTTTCCCCAAGCCAAAACCCCTAAAATCAGTCCCCCAAACTTCCACCAAACTCATAATTAAGTCTTAATCTTATAACAACACAGTATAACCAACATATAACCATTAAGAACTAAGCTAAAACCTCAGCCAAACTTAAAATCCCAACCCTTGAGTTCAAAACTCTAGAGCACCCTAAAAACCAAATAAAAAAAAAGATATAAGGCTTACCTCAACTGAGATTTACGACCCTGAGCTAAACCTACACCAATCCTAGCCTCCAACCTTCAATTTCCTAAGTTGAACTCCTCAAAATAAATTCAAACCCCATCCAAGCCTCAAGGTAGAGAGAGGGGTGAGAGAGAGAGAGAGAGAGAGGGAAGAGAGATTAAGTGAGTTTGTATTTCTTTGTTTTCCTTCTACAGAATCCTAGTGGCTAAGTTACTCCAAGGTTAAGTCTATCCCTTTGACACCAAAAAGACTAAAATTCTCCAAGATCAAAACCTTAATCCTTAATGCCCCCATGGGTGAAATCGTCATTTGCCACATTTCCCGCTAATCCCCAAATAGCATTAGAATTCCCTGATTAATCCCTTCATACCCAAATAATCGCCAAATAACTACCCATCACCCAATAAATATCGAATACACACCAAATTACTAAAATACCCCTTGGCTCACCCCGAGGTGGGTATTTGACCTTGTTGTGACTTTTCCCCTAACTCACTCACTTGGATAGCCTCGAGCCTAATATTGCTAATATATCCACATAATAATGTGATCTCAATTATATAACACGTATAATTACAATTATACCCTCAATGAGTCAAAATATGAAATATGCCCTTATTAACAAAAACGGGCCCACATGCATATTTAATACACATAAACATGCATCAGTATTCATATCACCATATAAATTATATATGCCACATAATCACACATATATACAATTAATTTCACATATAAATACAATTATGCCCTCCTGACACACTAATTAAGGCATTAAGCCTTATTAGCAAATTTGAGACATTACAAGGTTTCAAATCCATAAAATGCAAAGGCAGATATTACAACTATACCCTCCTCAAAAAGGATTTCGTCCTTGAAATTCCTATGCCTTAACATCTCAATATTCTCTCATCGTCAAGAGTATCTAAACACTCATCCTTTCCTTGTCAACTCAAAATTCCATAGAATATTTCCATTATAACGGATTTACACTACTTAGGATCATCACGATATATCTTGGCTAAGTACTGTAGCCATGTCCAATTATAGACAACATATACCCAGATACATTTTCGGGTTTACACCACCCACAATATGGTTCTGTTCACTGTACAACTTATTATTTACTAAATTTTCAATTATTTGCAACTTGATATTCCAGCAACTTGATACTGGTTCTACGTCATATTTCCAATTTCCTAATCCATGAAGTTTTCTTTACAGCCCCTTAGTATCCATAACATTTACATATATACTTCATAATTTTCTCTTTGTCTTTAATTCTTATTGACTTGCAATGTATATCCTCTTAATTTCTCTTCCCTTAACAATTAAATCATGCAACATACATCTGGTACATATTTCCATAGATTCCATCGTAAACACCTTTTAACATTAGATGTTAACTAATTCATTTAAGCAACACTTAAGGTTCATAATGCCATCTCAATTTTCCTTTCAGTTACTCTTTATAATAGCTTTCTTTAGTGGCACTTATAAAAGGACTTGCTACATGTTCTCAATCTTTCAATCTATCGATTCAACTGTACTCTTCCATGTATTTAGTTCATGTATTTTTTTTTCTACTAACCATCAGAAGTTGTCGTTCAATTCTGACCCTTCTGAATTAACTTCTTTTGATGTGTTCTATAGAACAAGTGGGTAATTTCCTCCTTTATCCCACCGATTAAGATGTTGTCTGAAATTTATCACTTGTTAGCTACATCAGCAATATAAAACTTGTACATATGTTATAATCTGGTACAATCCAAAACTGCATCCATATCATGTTCCTTAGAACGCATGTCAATCCTTCACTTATCATTTTAGTCCGACAACAAGGATCTAAGCCACCCTTTTTCTTTATAGCCATTGACTTCTACAATTTTCTGCAATTCAAGAAGATAGTCTTAAACCTTTACAAATGTTATCCAAGTATGAAATTTGTAAAGCTATCAAATATTTTTATGCTTCGAATTCTAAGATCAATCCACAACGATCATCTTTTACAAAAATAACTCACATTTTTCCATAAATCAATCAATTCTTATCACTAACGAATCATGTTACCTCGAATCATTCAGAAAATTCTTACACCTCTTCCTTATGGATCTTACTTTCATACTTCCCTGAGTCATAACATCCCTACATGTTACTCAAAATGAAAATTTCCCCACCCTTGGTATTCCTCCTTTGTAACGATTCAAAAAATATCTTCACGCCTTGGAAATACGATGATGTCATCTATCATGTCGATGAACTATTGGCATCATTGTCCAAATAGTCTGTCTTAAAAGTGTAACGACTTGGATTTTCAAGACTCGATAATGCGGAAATATAAATGTTTTCATTTAACAAAATATCTCAAAAACCCGTATAAAAATAACTTCTTAAAAAGTCGTATGGCCATACTTAACATTTAATTACAAACATATTTTATAAAGAGTAGAGTGAGCGTCGTTTAGGAAAATTACACAACATTTCCAAAAATAAAACGGCTACCCAAAAGGTCGGTCCACATGTACATTTGCAAGGTAGACTCCAACGCTCACTGCTCTGCCTTGCCCTTGTTCTTACCTACAACAGAAAACAACTAGGTAAGCGAAAACGCTTAGTAAGTTCAACTTTAAAACAAAAGCATGCAGAGAATTAGGGTTCCAGATCCATCCAGACCCTACACAATCAATTTCAAGAACGCAAAAGCGTCCTGGCAAACTTATGGTCATGCCGGATAACCAATGACAAATTATTTCATATAAATAGATAAATTCCTGCACTCAGAAAATCCCAAGACAAGCAGATATATTATATCACAACTATTTATTATCATCAAATAAATCCCTGCACTCAGAAAATTCTAGAGCAAGTAGATATAATATATCACAATATAATTCAAGACCAAAGCTCAACGACTTCCCACAATTCAGGCATAACACGCCCTCTAGCATAAATGCTAATCTTTAAGGGAGAACCGAGTCTCAACACTAAGATCTAGCCAATAAATATCCCCATCAAGGTTAACTATCGCGTTACCTAGGGCATCGCTATTTATCCAAGAGTAAATCCCTCACAAGGGTTACCATCAAGTTACCTAGGGCATCACTACTTATCCAAGAGTGTAATCGAAGTTACACGGGTTTACATAGACTTCTATGTTAATCAGTGGTGCTGGTGAGGAGTTGCCCCTAGGGTGTTTAGCCTCACTCAAACTTGACAACCCCTAGTATCTCTAGGCACTCTCACTGAATGGCCAATATTCACGGCTGCTATCTGGGAATAACTTATCAGAGCACTTGCTCAGGTTCTAACCGTTCACTGATTAAGTAAGCATGAAGGCCCCTAGGTCCCATTCATTTTGGCACCCTTAGGTTTAACCAGCAATCCTCACGTCTTGGCCACTCATCGCAGTAATGAACCGGGCATAATAAAATCAACCAGTGTGACAGAGATCAATCGTCTAGAATATGACGAATATCTACCATTCAAATTTATAAAATCAGCACCCACTAGACTAACGTCTCTGAGCAACTTTCTACGATAGTGTATATATGTGCATGTTTCCCTATACTAACATACAATACAATAGTCGTTTCATGCTGCAGCCACACAATATAAGTTGACTTACTTGGAGTCCTTAGCTCTCAGTATGATTTCACCCTCCAATATATAGTCCAGTTATGCTTTAGCCAATACTGTAATTATCCACATAGTATACTCGAATTAAGTATGGCGTTTCATAATTCATTATTATTATTTTGGGCAGTTTGGTCATTTTAAAAATTATTTGTAAGGATTAATGATCCTTATTTGGTTTTAAACCCATTAAAGAAATTCATACAAAAATATTTTAGACTAAACCCTAAGTCTCGGGGAGACCTATCCTATGGTCTCGATACCTAGGCTCGGGTATCACAATAGTATTTTCCCACAATCCGCTAAAAATCTTATTCTTTAAAGGTAATGATATTAACTCGTACTTTCAACAAGTCGGTTAAATATATAGAAAATTTTAGCCGGTATTATATCCAGAAAATACTAATTAAATTCCTTAATTATTTTTTTCAAGAAAATAACTCTGAATTTTCCTTTTATTTTTCTTAAGGTTTTAATCTCTAAAAACTATTTTAAGAAAATAGCTTAATTTATCTTAATTAGGAAAACCGTTAAAAATTTCCAATCTTGACTAGTTAATTTTCCGAAATCAATTAATCAAGTTTACTTACTAGAAGAATAATTTATTTAATTATTTTCTCAAAATATAGAGTTTTAAACCCTCTTTTAATTTATTAACTTATTAATAAATTAAATCTTTAATTTTTAAAAAGAATAAAAAAAAGTTCTTTAATAAAAATAATTCACATTAAACTCAAAGTAGTATTTTAGGTCAAAATATATTTTCAAGACTTACCAAGTTTTTATCTTGCAATAAGCAAACTTTCACTTTTTACCTTAAGTTCCAAAATCTCATTTTTCACACTAAGAGTGAAAACCCTATTTTCACATTTTTAACTACATACTTTGTTAGTTCATAACTTGAAATTTACTTACCCAATTGCTACCAAAATTTCCCAATTGTATTTTTGGTATGCCATTTAGGTCTTTTTAAAATCTTAGGTCAAAAGGAGTATTTTTTATTGGTGAAATTATTTTCCAACAATGAGGTAAAAATGACATTATTTTCAAGTCCTTATTTTTTCCAAACTTTGACACTTAGTAACTTTCAAACCGTTCAGTATTTTCATACTAAATTTTAAAGTGGAATACTAGGTTATCCAAATAACATGTCCACCAAATTTTAGAAAAAACTGGGTTCATTTTCCCTATACAGTGGCTGTCCAAACTGGGTTCGGAAATTAAGAATACAAAAAAATAGTTTTTTATCTAAATTTTGAAATAGCATAACTCACTCATTTTTAAACATTTTTTAATGTTTCAAAAGCTCAATTTTATGTACTCAACCTCAACAACATCATAGTATAATTAAATTTTGAAAAATCAAGATACAGTGGATGCTTGACCCCTTGGAAGTCATAGCTCAAAACATGTATTTTGTTTTAGGGTTTCCAACAAAACCCTTGGGGGTTTTGGTCCCTATTTTCAAAAATCAGCTCACAAGCATCATAAAAATTATAAAAAAAAACTACCATAACCTTATTACATCACCAATAAGAAACTTTAAGCATTAAATATACAAAATAATGCTTAAAAATAAAAACCATACAATAACAACCATAAAAAGTAACTTTTTACCTCTTGTTGTTCTTGCTAAAGTTTTGGATCTTCATATTAGCTTTGGCTCCTTCAAAACCCTTTCAAAACCTTAACCAGCTCCCCCCAACAACATAGATAATTAACTAATGAACAATCTATGGTTAAGACTTTACAAAAGTCTAGTTTATTAAAACTTTACCTTAGGAAAAAACCCTTCCTAGACCAAAGCTTAATTCTTCCAAGCCTCCTTAGTGTTCTTGAGGTTCAAGATGGAGAGAAAACTTGAGAGAGTTTTTTAAAAAAAAAAAAAAGATGAGAGTGTTTGTGAGAGTATAGCATCGGTTTTGGGGATTAGAAGAGTTTATACAACTCTAAAAAATATACTAAAACACTCAAGTGTTTTATTACCCACTTGACTATTTACCCTAAATGTAAAATGAGATTAAAGTTAATAAATTTAGTCCACCAAATTTAACTATATCACATGGTCGGCCACCCCTTTTGTTATATATGTAAACATATTATTTATTTTTTTATATAAATGTTAATAAATATTTCCTAAGAAGAAAAAAATCCAATTTGACTTCCTATAACATTTTTCACCCTTACTAAGTTTTAAACACAAAACTTAACACATAATAATTAAATTAAATGTCTCTCATATTTAATTTAATTAATCACAATAAAATTTAACCTAAGGTCCATTTATGGAATAAAATTCCTCAATTCGACAAAATTAAGCATTTATCACAAAATGCCCTAAAATTTCCATTTTTTCTTAGGTTTATTATTTTTGTCCAAACTTTAATTTTTATGAATGTATTTTATGTCCAAAATATATTTTCCATAATTTTTCATTTTATTTTCTGAGATTTTTACCCGATCAGGGTTTTTGTGTCGGTCCAAGACCAAAAGTCTTATCTTGACTTTTAAACACAAAATTCATAATTTGGCTAGCAATAACTCATGGAAATAAATTCCAAACAAAATATAATATTATTTAAAATAATATTCTTAACTCGGGGTAAACAATCCCGACCCGAGTCGTTTCAAGGTACCCGAAAACGCAGGACCTTACAAAAAGACCTTATTATACAAGTATAAACTGTTTCTAAAATATGTTCCTTCATATATCATGGTTTATTAACTCTTTTGTATTTTCTTGTAATTGTAGTTTCTTTTACCTTATCATAGCTTTGTCATATTCCTATTTCCTCAGATTTCTCCAAATTAGGTGCAATCACTGCAGTCTTAATCCATAACTCGTCTCCATAAAACTCTTTGTCCACTGCTTTTGTATCCATTCTGCATGTTCCTCTATTCTTGTTTCGTCCTCCTAGTCCTGTGCTACTCATAACTGTCATCAGAAACAAAATCTTAATGATCTCATGTAATCCTTCCATATGTTTGTAGCCTCCGTGATGTCATGTGATCAAGTGATACCTCCAATTCTTGAGCATTATTTGTGTGCTCATATCAATCTTGTCATGTAGTAGGTTTCTACGTTGTGATTTACGTAGTGATCTCTCCTTCTGTGTCAATCCACTGTTGTCCTCATCTAGTCTGCTTCATTCGCTTATGGTTGTTCGTCGTCTTCTTTGTAGTGAGTGTTTCGCCTTTTCTTGTCATTCTTACCATTTCTTTCAAGATACCATATGTCCAATTTCCTTATAAAACCTCGTAACATTTGTCCATGCATATATTGTCCTTATTGATCAGCTTATAGTAGGTAAAATTTCGTCGATATACTCTCCAAGTATAATCTTTATCAATCTAACTATATATATGTCATTCTTTATAGGTTTCAACTTCTCCCTTGTTCTTATATCCTTTTAAATATAGGTATCCAATCCTCTTTCATACTTAATGTCATTATTCATTCTTGGGTAGTCTTTTTTTTTTGCACCATGCGAACTCCTTTAATACGAAGAATCACGATCGTTCTGGGATTCTTTCCACTTCCTCCCATCACTTCCGATATTTGCTTGATCATCAATGAACTTTCGAATCGTCTTTGTTCTCATAAATCCAGGTCGTATTCCTTTAAAAATTAAATCTCTTTCCACTACATGCTTTCTTCAACATCCTAGTTTTCAGCTTCTCTTGCAAAGCTGAACTTAATCAATAACATTGTTCCTTATCATCACCAAATCCTTTAAAATTCTTGGCTCGATGCCTGTCTTGAGCCAATTGACTATGGAAGTTGTAATGACCCAACTAATTCTAGACTTTGGAAAATAAAGTTTTCACTATTTACAATCATAAATGAAAATAAACAAACTAAATAATGAAACTAATCGATTCTAAAAATTAGGATCTTCTACATCTGATCCTTCATCTAGCATATCTTCACCTATCTCTTCATAGTCATCATTGTCTTGTGCCTCAAAATTCCCTCGAGGAAGATTCGTAAAAATTCTATGTTTTTGCTCATTTGTAAATTTAAATTCCATTTTTGAAGTGAGCCTAAGTATGAGAAAATAATATCTCATAGCTACCGGCAATTCATCTTCATCATCTATCGTCTCCAAAATTTCTTCTCAGGCTACAATCACAGTAGGATAATCTCTAAAAAGTCTAATTAGTAAAACATATTGCTCCGTTGATCTCATCATGATCTGCTTAGATTCTTGGAGGTGACCTATCTCCCTGTGGAACAAAAGTAGTCTTCGAGTGATTCTTTCTAGCACTTTTACTGTGTTTCTTGGTTCTCTAATTCTTTTTAAGGCCTTAATGGCTCGGACCTCATAAGTTAATGCTCAATTCATTCTTAATTGAAAACATAATGGCTAAAATGGTTAGCTATAGACATAAACATAATAACTATAACTTAAACACTTACTTGGCGGTCAGGTATGTATCGAGGAGAACATCATGCAAATGAACCGTTGCTCTGATACCAACTATAATGACCCAACTAATTCTAGACTTTGGACCATTAAAACTACTATACATAGACACTAATTTTAAGAAAACATACATACGAAATAGTGACAACTTTATTAAAAATTGTAAAGCAAAAGTTAAAACACATAAAATTCAAGGTATGATATGGGATCCCATTGTTTGAAAATAAAACATAACTTAAATCTTAAATAAATTCCTTACAAAATGAGGTGCGGAAAATACATAGAAAACATAATTGAAATGACTAAAAACAACTTCGTCCTCGAATCGTTCACGCAGTCCACCGAATCAATTCTTCCTCAATACACAATCCCAAGCCACCAAGAATCTTTCCGTCGCCACAATTATTTTCCTGCACATATAAAATAAAGGAATGAGCCTAATACCCAGCAAGGAAAATCTACTAAAAGTATGAAACATAAACATAAACATATAACTATAAAGACGTATACCATATAGGACTATACTATTAATGGCCATTAAAACATGTGATAAACCATCTATGTCCCCTGTCTAATATCTGAGGTAGGTTAGATCACATGATAGTTTATGATAACCCATCTAGGTCCCCTGTCTAATATCTGAGGTAGGGTAAATCATAACTACAAACATAAAAATGATAAACACTAGGGCACTAAGCAACTATGAGCCGTAGAAAAAACATAATGTACTATAGCATAAACATGTAATACATAAACATACACATAAGCATATAGAAACTATCCTATTTTCCTTACCAATACCGGGATGTGAGAACAAGGACAGGATTTTGCAACACTCCTAAAACCAACAATGAGAAGGTGAGTATTTTTAAAAGAAAAAGATGAAAAGAAATAAACTAAAACCATCGAGAAGAAGAGCTTACCGAAAAGAAACTTCAAGTTCAAAGAACTGAAATTCCTAACCAAGAATGGAAGATATTGAGTTAGGATTTGAGTAGAGAAAAGCTATAAGAACTAATGAAACATACAGAAATGAACTAGGAATAGGAATACCTTTGAATGCACTATAACCGAACTACACCTCGATATCGAAAAACACACTATTAACCTTACTTCCCAAGTGTTTAATGAGCTTAAGCTGATAAAGCTTATAACCCCAACCCAAGTGTTTAACATTCTAAAGTAAACCTAGCAGGTTGAAGGCTCTGAACTCAGCTTGAAGAATGAAAGAAATGGCTGGGTACTAGGTCCTATTTATAGAGTTCAAGAATGCAAAGATCTTCTTTTAGCTTGAATAAAAATAATGACTATTTAATTGAAAAACATTTGAATATTCATTCAGGAGAGGCTTAAGACTTAGTCAAAAAGATTCTGAGGTTATGGGTTGAATTGAGCTTGGTTTCAAAATCATTCAAAAATATTGTCCTGGAGCCGATATATCGCCCAAGGTAGGCAATATATCGCCTGGGCTTATATACCTAAGGCTCGTCGAAACGTTCGTGCGAAGTTACGTGCTTTTTCGTATTCCCTGAGTGGCGATATATCGCCCCTAGAGCTGCGATATATCGACATGCGCTGAAATATTATACATGTAATTGCACTTTTTCAGCCTAATTTGAATTGAGTAAAAAACTTTGACTAAGTCCAATAACGATCTTAAAGCTGCTGGCAGATTCTGGGGTTTTCAAATATTACTCTTATAAAACTATTCCTCAAAAATACTTAATTTCTTAATAAGCATGTACATGACAATTGTCATGATCTTATTGGTTCTATCTAAACCTTATAGTATAATAAATAACATTTTTATAATCAGCTATATTAATCAAACCTTATGTTATGATTAATATTCTTAAACTATTGGTTAAATTTATAAAATCTACAAGTGTTGCTACAAGTGTCCAACTAAGTCCCGGCTTGAACCAAAATCCACAGTAATAAACATACTATAACTACTACTAGCTATTACTACTACTACTACTATTTAACTAGCTAAGTAAAGTTCGTGGACTCTACAATTGATACTACTATAATGATCCAACTAATTCTAGACTTTGGACCATTAAAACTACTATACATAGTCACTAATCTTAAGAAAACATACATACGAAATAGTTATAACATTATTAAAAAAATGTAAAGAAAAAGTTAAAATACATAAAATTCGGGGTATGATATGGGATCCCATTGTTTCAAAATAAAACATAACTTAAATCTTAAATAAATTCGTTACAAAATCAGGTGCGGAAAATACATAGAAAACATAATTGAAATGACTAAAAATAACTTCGTCCTCGAATCATTCACACAGTCCACACATTCCATCCATCCTCAACACCCAAGCAAAGCTACCAAGAATCCTTCCGCCTTCCAGATTCATTTTCCTGCATCACACTAAAAATAAAGGAATGAGCCTAATGCCCAGCAAGGAAAACCTACTAAAAACAAACATCATATATCATAAGCATAAAACTACATCATAAACATAGACTATAAAAACATATACCATATAGGACTACAATATTAATGGCCATTAACTCATTAACATGGCATGAGATAAACCATCTAGGTCCCCTATCTAATATCTGAGGTAGGGTAAACCATAACTCTAAACCATGAAAATTATAAACACTAGTGCTTGCTAGCTAAGCAACTATGAACCCTAGATAACATAAAAAAATATAACATAACATATTATATAATAAACTTATCATAACATATTATACATAAACATAACATATCATACAAACATACAAGATCTATCCTATTTTCCTTACCAACACCGAGATATTTGAGAATAAAGATGGGATTTGGAACTGTAACGCCCTAGATAGCAGGACCGCTACACTGTGTACTTATAAAGGTGCAGGACTTGCTAATCAAGTCATTTAGTTAAAAACGTGTCACTAACCATAAATGTGCTAGGGTTTAAAAGGGGTTTTGGTCTCAAAAGATACATTTCATATAATTAAACAGTTTTACACATGGGATCCCAAAAAGAAACAGTGTTTAAAAGTTTGTTTACAGACTTTCCAAAATACAGACAACCATCAGCCATTCTAAGGCAAAACAGACATTTATGGTTCTCTCGTTCTTGCCTTTCTCCCAACCATGGCAGCTGAGCAGCTGGTCATGTACATTCAGCCCATAGAGCTCTCCAAGTCAGGGCTAGTCAAATTTTCCCTTGCCTTTACCTATACCATGTAGCACCCATGAGCCAAGGCCCAGCAAGAAAACATAATATGCGTCATAAACAACATTAACAGATGAATAATCCTTTGAACATGATCAAACACTCAATACTCATATTAACCACATAGCACGTATTCAGAATCAAAGATACAACTAAGCATTAATAACAATCAAGTTACATGATAAGCAGGGCTGACAACTTAGGTCGCACCCTTTGTTTACCCCACTGACTCCGGCCCGCTTAAACCGAGCTCAGTGCATAATAAGATGTCCTCGGCTACCAGTGGCCGAGCCGCGCCCTGTGCGCTAGTGTAACCTTGGCGCTCTTAGGCCGTTAGTTACTGTTTACATGGCATAATACCATCCTTTCAAAGCATACATATTAGGGAACCCTTAGTCCTATTACAATTACAAAACCGGGTGCATTTTTCTTACCTTTAATTTCCACGTTCACCGACTATGAGTGACGTCCCTCGAGCACGATCTGTTTCCCGAGCCCTAGCTTAACACTTAGTCACAACTAATGAAATGGATTCCATTAATATTCAAATAAAGGTTTCCGGGTACAATACTGGCTTTCGGGACATCAAATTTCACCAAGCACGGTGGTGAAATCGATCCCGAGCACCCTAGGTTAAATTCCCGAACTTAAAATCCCCAAAAGATCAAAAATACACCTAAGGGCTGCGACCCTTGAAACCTAGTCGCGGCCCGCCCCTAAAACAGAGCCTAAGCCCCCCAGTAAGCAGACACGCACTGCATCCTTGCCCTGTGGAGCTGCGGCGCTCCCCTTTGGCCGAGCCTCCCTGGCTCCTTTGCTTCGTAGGGCCGCAGCGCTCTAGAACAGAGCCGCGACCCTACCCTTCGTGCCCAGAAAATCCACCATTTCTAGCATCCTAACCTCATCCAAAACCATCCCAAAGCACCCTAACTCAAAACCCATTAATCACAAAACCTTTAACATGATTCTAACAACATAATCCAACAAAAATCCAGCTTAAAAACCTACTAAAATTCCATTTTGATTCCTGAAATCCAACAGCTCAAAACACCAAAAACCAGTCATGCAAACTCATATTTTAACCTCTAAATTACAAGTTGAAGCTTACCTTCTTTGCTAAACCACTTCCTTAACAGATTCCTGGGCTAAAACCCAAGCTCTCAGCTTCAATTCAGCCCTTAACATCAAAACCACAAACACCTTAATATTCAGCCACAAAACTCAGAGTTCTAACACCCAAAAACAAAACTCAATTCTTACCTTGATCCTGGTTGAGTGTCCCTTGCCTGAGCACAAGATTAAGCCTTTAAAATCCCAGCCCAAACCATTGAATTTCCCAGCTGATTTCCCTTAAATTCAAGTGTTTTTCTTGAAAGAGAGAAGAGAAGGAAGATAAGAGCTCAATAGGTTAGTTTGGGTCTTTTTGTTCTACTACTTTCTAATTACTTAGTCTAATCTTATCTAATTAGATAAATCCCGAGGCTCGGGGTACTAGAAGTGTCCCCGAGGGCAAAACGGTAAAATTCCCCAATATTCCCGCCTAAGCTTCCTGACCTCAAATATATCTCCATATATTTATTTTCATAACCCGATAGTCTAAATAACCACCCGATACCTAAAATACCCCTGACTTGTCCAAAGTCAAATATTAAGCCCCGTTGTGACTTTTCCCGCTATCTAGCTCCCTAGGATCGCCTCAAGTCGCGCACTGCAAATCTACCCACATAATAATGTGGTTCACACCGATATAACATTTAACCACATTTACAATCATATTGTCATACAAGCATGCTTATCATATAATCATGCATTAAATCAATAAATTCACACCTAAGCCAATTATGCCTTCCCAGCGCACTAATCAAGGCCCTTAAGCTATTTTGGGTCGTTACACGAACACTCCTAAAACCAACAATACAAATGGTGAGTATTTCTAAAGAATAAAGAATGAATGTGGAACTAAACCATTAAGAAGAAACTTACCAAGAAAGAACTTAAGTTTCAAGAACCTAATCAAGAACCAATAACGAAAGTTAGGATCTGAATAAAAGAAACTAAGAAAACTAAAGAGTTTTAAAGGATTGAACTTAAAGAATAAGAGTACCTTAATTGACCTTATGGATTGGTCTAACTCCAATATCGAAATACACTAAACCTCACTTCCCAAGTATTTGATAAAGCTTAATAATGGCAAAGCTTTTCCCAACCCAAGTGTTTATCACTCTTAAGGTCTCACTAGCACCTTGGAGTCTGATCACAGCTGAAGAATGAATGGAAGGGCTGGGTTCTAAGTCCTATTTATAGAGTTCTAGGAATAAATATCTTCTTTTTGGCTTTGAATAAAAATAATGAATATTAAATGAAAATATTTGAATATTCATTAGTCAAATGCTTAGGACTTGGTCAAATTGTTCAGAGGTAGGTCTAAGGAGTCAAAGCTTGTTTTAAAAATAAAAATAAAAAATAGAATCCTAACTCCTAACTTCCTAAATCTCGTAACTCTAAACTCACCTGTAGTAAAATCAACATAACTGAAGTTGTAGGACTCCGATTTAGGCCATCTTTATACCGTTAGAAATCCAATTCAATTATCTACAACTTTCTAGAAATATTATTTTTCGAATTCATAATATAACTGGGTCAAAAATAGGTCGGAAGTTATAGTATCCTAAAGTTACGGAAAATCTATTTAATTATCTAAATAACAAACTAATCCACAAATATCTTAACTAACCATAAAATGACAAATTCTAATTCCCTAATAATCATGCTTATGAAAAGTGTCATATTCTTATTGGCTTCATCTAAACCTAAGGTTATAATAAATAATACACCTAGGACCAGCAATATTAATCAAACCTTATGTTATAATTAATATTCTTAAACTATAGGTTAACCTTATAAAATTCATAACTATTCCTATGAGTTTCTAACTAAGTCCCAACTTGAACCAAAATCCACGGAATCAAACATACTACGAATAATACTAACTACTACTACTACTACTACTACTACTACTATCTAACTAGTTAAGTAAATATTCTAGGACTCTACAATTCTTCCCCACTAAAAAGAATTTCGTCCCCGAAATTTACTTGTCAAACAATTCCGGATACCGGGTTAACATGTCTTCCTCCAACTCCCACGTTGCCTCTCGTTCAGAACTATTACTCCATAGGACCTTGACTATCGGAAAACTCTTACATCGTAATTCTTCCATCCTTCTATCTAGGATGCTAACCGGTCATTCCTTGTAACTCAAGTCTTCCTGGAGTGCTATCGTATTATACTTGAGGACGTGAGATGGGTCTGACACATATCTAGGCAGCATCGAGATGTACACATTATGACTATCTGCTAGAGCTGGCGGCAGGGCTAATCTATATGCAATTGCTCCCACTTTGTCCAATATCTCAAAAGGACCTATAAACCTGGGACTAAGCTTGCCTTTCTTCACGAACCGCTTCACACCTTTCATAGGAGATATCCTTAAGAAGACTTGATCTTCGCCTTCGAATTCCACATCACGCCACTTGGCATCCGCATAGCTTTTCTGACTGTTTTGAGCAGCGAGCATACACATTCTGATCAGCGCTACTGCTTCTTGAACTTTTCTAATAGCTTCGGGACCAAGGAGCTACACCTTCTTCCACAAAGTAACTCATAAGGTGCCATCCCGATCGTTGACTGGTAGCTATTGTTGTAGGTGAATTCTATCAGCGGTAAGTACTTATTCCATGATCCTCCGAAATCAAGTACACAAGCGCGCAACATATCTTCTAAAATCTATATGGTGCGCTCAGAGTGACCGTCTGTCTAAGGATGAAATGTTGTACTAAGACTTAACTTAGTATCCATGGCTTGCTGTAAACTTTCCCAAAATCTCGATTTAAAAACTGATCCTCTATCAGACACTATTGTCTTGGGAATTCCATGCAATCGTACTATCTCTTGGACATAGATGTCTGCGTATTGATCTATTGTGTATGAAGTCTTAACAGGCAGGAAATGAGCAGACTTAGTTAATCTATCTATTACTACCCAAGCTGAATCATGCTGCTGACTTGTTTGTGGCAAACCCGTCATGAAATCCATAGCTATATCATCCCATTTCCATTCTGGTATCCTAAGTGGTTGCAATAAGCCTGCAGGTCACTGATGTTCTGCTTTCACTTGCTGGCATACTAAACATTTAGAAACAAATTCTGCTCTATCCTTCTTCATTCCTGGCCACCAATATATTTCCTTAATGTCGTGAGTCATCTTGGTCGACCCTGGGTGAACTGAGTATGGGGTACTGTGCGCTTCTTCTAGATCCTTTGATCATTTGGCATGCATACCAGATCCTTATATATCAATAACCCTTTACTTGATATTGAGAAATTTGTGGCCTGCAGGCTTATTGCAACCACTTAGCATACCATAATGGAAATGGGACGATATAGCAATGGATTTCTCATGACATGGTCATAATAAGAGATTATCCTATCATGATTGCAACGTTCCAACTTACCGCTGATAGAATTCTCCTACAACAATAGCTACCAGTCAACGATTGGGATGGCACCTTATGATTCACTTTATGGAAGAAGGTGCAGATCACCATTCATTGGGATGAGGTAGGAGAAAGGCAGTTGCTTGGTCCTGAAGCTATTAGAAAAGCTCAAGAAGCAGTAGCGTTGATCAAAAAGTGTATGCTCGCTGCTCAAAGCCGTTAGAAAAGCAATGCAAATTCCAAGCGGCGTGATGTGGAATTCAAAGTCGGAGATCAAGTCTTCCTGAAGATATCTCCTATGAAAGGTATGAAGCGGTTTGGGAAGAAAGGCAAGCTTAGTCCCTGTTTTATAGGTCCTTTTGAGATATTGGACAAAGTGGGAGCAGTTGCATATAGATTAGCCCTACTGCCAGCTTTAGTAGATAGCCACAGTGTGTTCCACATCTCAATGCTATGAAATTATGTGTCAGACCCATCTCACATCCTCAAGTATGATACGATAGCACTCCAGAAAGACTTGAGTTACGAGGAACGACCGGTTAGCATCCTAGATAGAGGGATGAAGCAGTTACGGTCGAAGAGTATTTCGATAGTCAAAGTCCTATGGAGTAATAGTTCTGAACGGGAGGCAACGTGGGAGTTGGAGGAAGACATGCAAGGCCGGTATCCGGAATTTTTTGGTAAGTAAATTTCGAGGACGAAAATTCCTTTTAGTAGGGGAGAATTGTAGAGTCCAAGAACTTTACTTAGCTAGTTAGATAGTAGTAGTAGTAATAAAAGCTAGTAGTAGGTTTAGTATGTTTATTACTGTGGATTTTGGTTCAATCCGGGACTTAGTTGGAAACTCATAGGAATAGTTATGAATTTTATAAGTTTAACATATTGTTTAAGAATATTAATTATAACATAAGGTTTGATTAATATTGTTGGTCCTAGGTTTATTATTTATTATAACTTAAGGTTTAGATAGAGCCAATAAGAATATGACACTTGTCATAAGCATGATTATTAGGGAATTAGAGTTTTGTTATTTAGATAATCAAATAGATTTTCCAGTAACTTTAGGGTACTATAACTTCCGACCTATTTTTGACCCAGTTATATTATGAATTTCGAAAAATAGTATTTCTAGAAAGTTGTAGATAATTGAATTATATTTCTAACCGTATATATATGGTCTAAATTGGATTCCTTCAACTCCAGTTATATTTATTTTACTACAGGTGAGTTTAGAGTTACGAGATTTAGTAAGTTAGAAGTTAAGATTCTATTTTTTTTTTTTTAATTTTTAAAACAAGCTTTGATTCCTTAGACCTACATCTGAATGATTTGACTGAGTCCTATGCCTTTGATTGAAGAATATTCAAATATTTTCAATTAAATTCATTATTTTTATTCAAAGCCAAAAAGAAGATTTTTATTCCTAGAACTCTATAAATAGGACTTAGAACCCAGCCCTTCTCCTCACTCTTCAGCTGTGATCAGACTCCAAGGTGCTAGTACTACCATAGAGTGATAAACACTTGGGTTGGGAAAAAGCTTTGCATTCTTAAGCTTTATAAAATACTTGGGAAGTGAGGTTTAGTGTATTTCGGTATTGGAGTTAGACCAATCCATAAATTCAACTAAGGTACTCCTATTCCTTAAGTCCAATTCTTTAAAACTCTTTACTTTTCTAGTTCCTTTTATTCAGATTCTAACTTTCGTTATTGGTTCTTGATTAGGTTCTTGATACTTAAGTTCTTTCTTGGTAAGTTTCTTCTTGATGGTTTAGTTTCCACATTCATTCTTTATTCTTTAGAAATATTCACCATTTGTATGGTTGGTTTTAGGAGTGTTCCAAATCCAGTCCTTGTTCTCATATCCCGGTGTTAGTAAGGAAAATAGGATAGATTTTATGTGCTTATATGTTATGTTATGTTATGATATGTTATGTTATGATATGTATATGTATGATATGTTTTAGTTCTTGGGTATATGTTTTTTTTAGATAACAAGCATATAATTTGTTTAGATATCAAATAACTTGTTTCGATAACAAGTCCCAAGATTATATTCCTTGGGCATATGATTTGTTTAGATAACAAGCCTCATAAATTTATATGACTTGTTTAGATAACTAGCCCTGTAGAATTATGGGCATATGATTGCCTAGCTAGCAAGCCCCAAGATGTATGATGGTCATTGTAATAGATGTTTTTGTATCCATATGTTTTATAATGTATGCTTATGATATATGATATATGTTTTACATAGTCTTATGTTCTTTTATAGTATTTGATGTAGTCTTATGCTTATGTTTACGATGTATGTTTTTTTTTTAGTAGATTTTCCTTACTAGGCATTAGGCTCATTCGTTTATTTTAGTGTGATGCAGGAAAATGATTATGGAGGCAGAAGGATTCTTGGTAGCATGGCATGTGTGTTGAGGATGAATGGAATGGATGGGTTGTGTGTCGATCGAGGATGACATTTATTTTAGTCTTTTGAAATATGTCTCTTTTGTAATTCCGCATTCAACTTTTGTTTTTTTGAACTTGTTTTTAAAGCTATGTTTTATGTTTTGTAAACAATGGGATCCCATACCATATCACATTTTATTTTACATTTTTAATAAAGACATGCTATTTCTTATCTTTTGGGTTTTCAATAAAGGCATGTTATTTCTTATGTTTGTATCAAAATAGTAGCTATGTCTAATAGTTTTAAAGGTCCAAGGTCTTAGAAATAGTTGGGTCATTACAGTTGGTATTAGAGCAACGGTTTATTTGCATGAAGTTCTTCTCGATACACACACTCAAAGCTTTGAATCTGACCGCCAAGTAAGTGTTTAAGTTATAGTTATTATATTTATGGGCATAGCTAACAATTTTAGCCTTTATGTTTTCAGTTAAGAATGAATGGAGCATTAATTTATGAGGATATCCGAGCCATTAAGGCCTTAAAAAGAATTATAGAACCAAGAAACACAGTAGGAGTGCTAGAAAGAATCACTCAAAGACTACTTTTGTTCCACAGGGAGATAGGTCACATCTAAGAATCTAAGCAGATCATGATGAGATCAACGGAGCAATACGTTTTAGTAATTAGACTTTTTAGAGATTATCCTACTGTGATTGCAGCCTTAGAAGATATAAACATTAGTTCTTAACAGAAAACATTATGTCATGACATTAGCTACGGATTTACAATCATGAATGCAAATAAACAAAATAAATAATGAAACTAATCTATTCTAAAAATTGGGATCTTCTACATCCGATCCTTCATCTAGCATATCGTCATCTATCTCTTCATAGTCATCATTGTCTTGTGCCTCAAAATGCCCTCGAGGAAGATTCATAAAAATTCTATGTTTTTCCTCATTTGTAAATTGAAATTCCATTTTTGAAGTGAACCTAAGTATGAGAAAATAATATCTCATAGCTACCGGTAATTCATCTTCATCATCTATCGTCTCCCAAATTTCTTCTAAGGCTACAATCACAGTAGGATAATCTCTAAAAAGTCTAATTACTAAAACGTATTGCTCCGTTGATCTCATCATGATCTCCTTAGATTCTTGGAGGTGACCTATCTCCCTGTGGAACAAAAGTAGTCTTTGAGTGATTCTTTCTAGAACTCTTACAGTGTTTCTTGGTTCTCTAATTCTTTTTAAGGCCTTAATGGTTCAGATATCCTCATAAGTTAATGCTCCATTCATTCTTAACTGAAAACATAAAGGCTAAAATTGTTAGCTATACACATAAACATAATAACTATAACTTAAACACTTGCTTGGCGGTCAGATTCGAAGCTTTGAGTGTGTGTATCGAGGAGAGCTTCATGCGAATGAATCGTTGCTCTGATACCAACAATCAAAGCTCTTAATCTGACCGCCAAGTAAGTGTTTAAGTTATAGTTATAATGTTTATGTGTATAGCTAACAATTTTAGCCTTTATGTTTTCAGTTAAGAATGAATGGAGCATTAACTTATGAGGATATCCAAGCCATTAAGGCCTTAAAAAGAATTAGAGAACCAAGAAACACCATAGGAGTGCTAGAAAGAATCACTCGAAGACTACTTTTGTTCCACAGGGAGATAGGTCACCTCCAAGAATCTAAGCAGATCATGATGAGATCAACGGAGCAATACGTTTTTGTAATTATACATTTTAGAGATTATCCTACTGTGATTGCAGCCTTAGAAGAAATATGGGAGATGATAGATGATGAAGATGAATTGCCAGTAGCTATGAGATATTATTTTCTCATACTTAGGTTCACTTCAAAAATGGAATTTCAATTTACAAATGAGCAAAAACATAGAATTTTTACGAATCTTCCTCGAGGGAATTTTGAGGAACAAGACAATGATGACTATGAAGAGATGGATGAAGATATGCTAGATGAAGGATCGGATGTAGAAGATCCCAATTTTTAGAATAGATTAGTTTCATTATTTATTTTGTTTATTTGCATTTATGATTGCAAATAATGTCTATGTATAGTAGTTTTAATGGTCCAAAGTCTTGAATTAGTTGGGTCATTACAGAAGTCCTGGTAAATGTGTTCATCCAACTTACTCTTAGAAACCTTCCAACTAAAGCTCCGAACTCAATAAATATTATGTCTTAAACTCTATGTAAAAATAGCTCTATCAAGTACATGTTGGCTTCCCGTCTACTTTTTCGTGTAGCATCAATGTGTGAACTAGCATCCTTTATGGATAAAACCTTTGTGTCTATATTATTAGTGATTAGGATTTCCTTCTCCTATCGGCTATTCCTTGTGTCACTAGTTCATGGTTGCCATCTATCCAACCAATCCCTCATCTCCCAACAACTTGACTCCTTCTCGAATGTTGAAGATCATTGAATCTAAGACCTTCATGAGTGACATTCGATAGTCCTTGTGGCCATGATAAAATCAAGGGCATTCTGATCATGATCCACCTTTGTCAAAGGATTAACTTGCCTTAGATGATTCCAACTCTCTTCTTGAGTGCTACAAAAAATTCCTCTACATCAGAACAACGTCCCTAATGTCCTTAGGTCGTAAGAGTTGATTGATTGCCTTTTCTGCCTCCTTGGAAAAATCTTCTCAACCAAGACATGTTGAATCGAACATAGCATGACTTCATAAATTGTTGACAACCAACAATCGGGCATACAAAAGAATCTACCAACTAACTATACAAAAGCTAGTGGTGTAACATCAATAAGCATACATGAAAAACCATATAATGCATATATCACACATACTAAAGCACACCATAAGTGTAGGGTGAAGATTAGTGGTGAAAAGTGCACCTTTATTGATCTTAAATGTCAAAATAAATTAAATTTTAATTAATATTTTCAGTAATTTTATATGATATATTTTTAAATTGAAAATATTTGATTTTAATTTAATTTGTGTTATTTTATAGGAAATAAAATGTATTTTGGTACTTTGAAATGAAGAGAAAAGAAAAGAATTAAATCTAAAAAGAATATTGAAAAAAAAGGCAAAAGTGAAAGAAAAAGACCCAAGAGAGCAGCCCAACCCATTTCTCCTATCCGACCAACCTCTCTAGGCTCAGTCGGAGCTCCCCGTGACCCGCGCCTACTTCGGATCTGACCCGCGTGTGCCTAAGTCCCTTTGACCCGCAAGCGCTTGCCCAGCCCAACCCAAGCCCAATTCGCATGTCTGTTCTCTTTCAGCAACCCAATCACATTAGCTGCCACTTTCTGTTCATTTTTGGACTTTTGCAATCCCATCAACTCCTTATTTTGCTCACACTCAGCTCTCATGCAATGTAAATGCCCAAAATAGCCATGATAACACTATAAATAATAATATTAATAATATAATTTGATTTTAAACAATCATATTTTATTATTGATATTAGATTTATTTGCAAGCCCCAAAAAATCTTCTTTATTTATTTATTTTAGTCCTTTATAGGCTCTATAATAAGAGTTATTTTTATCTATTCGGTATGTAATTTTTAAAGTAAAGAAACTATAGCAAAATTTCCTCTCACTTTTCTTCTCATATTTCTTTAAATAATTTTTGTAAGAATGATGTGCATAATGGCCTAATCTTCCTTGGAAGGTTAGGCATGATCCCATATGCAAAGTGTTGACCCTGATTTTGGCCAACTGACACGGAGTCAAATATGATTGATGTGGAAAAATGCGTTGAAATGAATGTGATGACAAAAACAATAAAGAACACAAGAGTTTATAGTGATTCGGCCCCAGAATCTGGTAACTACCTACGTCCACTTGAACTGTTATTGATATAGGATTCAAAGGAGTGATCAAAGAACTAGGGTTCAATGAATTTCACCAACCTCTGAAGAACAAAACAATATATCAAATAGAATAACTCTAATCTTAGATAATCAGAAAGCCAAAAGTCCCCTCCTTGAGCTATCTTTCTCTAGTTATAGGCTCAAGGGGGATTACATTAGTTTGTTACAGATATTCTTTCCTAAATAATCGGATACTCAGGAAATCATGGGAGTGAATCTTGGGATTGACTAAGATCTTTATAAAATTATCGTGAGACACGCGGAACCCACGACCATACTGGTCCCAGGTAAACCTCAACCGCCTTTTGCTTGCAATATCCTTACTGGTCGATACCCTAGCAGAATTCCGCCAGGCGTCAGCCACGTGTCCAGAAATCACATGCCATGTCATTCGTGCCTATTTTTTGGATAACATTTCCCCCCCAAGTTTATTTATTACGAGCAATAAATAAACTTTTGAGGAAACGACCCTTCAGTTACCCCACAAGACCTGTCAAAACACTTCGTGCAATCTTGGGAAAAGCAACCTACCCTTGTCTAATCACGACTTTTCGTTTCCCAAGTAATCTTTCGACGGCCATCACCCTTCCCCATGCTTTGAAAAAGGGGAAATTGATCATTACTTCCTTTTAATGCTTACGAACAAAAATATATACATAGTCCCCTCAAAGTTTCCTTTTTCTTTTTACGCAAGCTATTTACTCCTTCAAGAAACCCTAACACCAGAGCCCCTGTCTTCCTCTGGAGACCGTTCTTCAGCGTTTCAAGATTCAGCCCGTGAGTTCTTCGACGCCCGAAAATTTTCTCAAATCTCCACGACCTTTATCCTAGTAAGTTTCTGGACTCTTATGCCTTATATTTTTGCCGTGCATGCTTCTGTAGACTGACTATTGGGTTCGTTCGCTTCTGGGTTGAGATGCATGTCAGTAGGGGTTTAATGGGTGATACTGTATTGACTGATATTTCTCTGCCACTAAGGAGTTACGAGTTAGTTTGATAGTTGAGATCACGACTTTTAGGACGTAAAACTGAAGTAAAAATTTGATTTTTATGCTAGCTGAAAAACCAAGTTTTTCCCGCCCTAGAAGGAGTTGAAAAAGCTTTTTCAAAAAACTTTTTGCTTTCACTTTTGATCTGTTTCTCAAACTATTCGTGCGAAAAGTTTAGTTTTTTGTTAGAATGTTGTTGTATAAAAGCTTATCTCTTATACTCGACCAGCGTTATTCTAAAAAAAACTTACAAAATTCTTCATTCTCACCTCCCCATTCTTCTATTTGCAGACTTTAATGCCAAATTTGTGGGGAGGTGAGCGGCCCATCGACGACGATCTTCTTGCTCAGTTGCTCGAAGGCGAAGAACAACCGATCGACCAAGTTCACGAGATTCCATTTTCCAGAGTTTCTTCTAGACCTCATCCATCACCACCTCAAATGGCCCGCTCTAAGTCTCTAGGCAAGAAAAGACCTAACTCTGAAAATAGTCCAAATTCTCCTGCCCAGCCTGATTCACAAGCTAGGGCTCCCTCAACCAGTAGTTGAGAAAATGCCGCCCCAGACCCTCGTATCCAAGTCAGGGCCTGCCCTCGGCATCAAAACCTTCATGATGTCGAGTGGTATCTCTCCCCTACTAGCCAAGTGACTCCTCGGATGCTTGCCAATTATCGCAGGAAGTATCCTCTTACAGGAGTCAATCTCACAATCCCGGCTGCTGACCAAAGAGCTAACCTTCCCGGGGGTGCCTATAGCGCTTGGTCCCGATATCACATAGATGCGGGGGCTATCCTCCCTCTACACCCTTTCTATCAGGGGGTGGCCAACTATTTCGGTGTTGCCCCCTTTCAAATGACTCCAAACGGATATAGAATGCTGGCCGCACTCTATATCCTCTATAAACTTAAAAAATGGCCAGAACCCACTCCTCATGAGGTCAACTTCCTCTTTGACCTTAAGTCCAACCCTCAACAATACGGGACGAGCTTTTTTCATCTTTGTCACCAGGAAACAAACCGAACGTTCCTGAGTGAGACTACTTTCATTTCCAACGTGGGGCAATACAGTAGAGAGTATTTCCTCACGCCAAATATGACTACGAACAACTTGGCCTTCGCTCGAGGAGGTAAATGCTATTTTCACTGGTCGATACTTTTCCTTAGCACATTCTTCTACACTTCTCTAAAGTATATTGTGCCTTTTAGGACCATGGTTACGTCCGAACCCAACACCAGACGTGGTGTTGAGGTCCAACGCACTGGCCAGGATGGCAGACGCTGAAAAAAACGTTAAGTCCCTGGTCACAGATGAAAATCTGAGGTCATCTGGCCTCCTAGCTCCTCGCCATGAAATAAGAGGACCTGTGGTAGCAGATGCCACGGACGAGGGGGATCCCGAGTAGCAACCTTCGGCATCTCCTCCCAGAAGGAGACCAACGGGGGTTACGATCAGGGAACCCACTGGCGTCCCTTCAGCAGAGAGGCCTTCTGCGCCCCAAGGCAAGGGGAAACAAAAGGCAACAGAGTCTGTCATAGACTTGGATGAATCCTCAGATGAAAACGGTATTGTTATCTTGCTTTTAAATAGCTTGCTAATTCCCTGTCACTTTTTTGACGGGGACGGAAATTTTACGTATACTCCAAATGTAGGGCCAGATAGTGAGTGTATGACTAATAGAGTTAGTAGTAAAGCGACCAGTAGTTGTAGCTCGGGTATTAAACTTTGTGACCTCTTTTCTGTTTTACCATGAATTTTCATCCGCCTTTATCTTACTATCTGCATATTTTTCATTATATGCAGAGATGGCTACTCCCAACGTTTTCGATTTGTATCAGGCTCAGGAGGAAGAAGAAGTTCCCCTGGTTCGACGGAAAACATCCAGGAGGCACAATGACGAATCAAGCCAAGGACCCCCAGCCAAGAAGGGTCGAACAGAAGATCCTTCCAAGGACATGCCTACTGGACAAGCTTCTGCCCAGCCTTCAGCCCTTACCGATAAGGAGGCTGCCCCTGCTGCCAACCCTCCGCCTACGGCCTGAAGGGAGCACACCCCGCAAGCAGAGCTTCCTGGGACCAAGCTCTCGAACCGCTCCCTACGATCAACTAAAGATCTCCTTGCTCACATCTTAAAGCACGACCGTTGCAGGGAGGCAATGGCTAAGGCTGAGAGTATGGGGGTTGACCAGATCCTCAACAGAGCTCTTAACGAAGTGGCCAGTGTAAGTATTTTTCCCCTTGGATTTTGCTTCTCCTTTTTGTAGTATAGTCTAACTTTTATTTCCTTGACTTCAGGCCATGCTGACAATAACTGCCACTCGCACCCGTGCCTTGGCTACCATCGAACAGGCTCGGGCAAAGGCCGTCGAGGGGTTCCAGGTGAAAGCCATCGAGGAGCTCCAGGCTGCAGAAGCCATGCATGCTGGGGAGTTGGAGGTGGTTACCCAGCAGAAGGATGTTGTGGTGGCAAAGTTGGCAGAGGCTGAAGCTTCTCAGGCAGCTTTGAAGAAGCAGAGGGACGATTACCAGGATTCCAGCCGAACCCAATATCGTGAAGTCAAGAGGCGCAAGGAGGATCTCCTTGCTAAGGACAAGACCATAGCTATTCTCGAGAGCCAGGTGGAGCAGCTGAAGCTTACTAATGCTAAAGATCTGGAGAGGTACAAGAACGCGACACTTCATTGTTTTTACGACTTTTGGATACACAATCGGGGTGCCAACTTTAACTACCTTCCAGAGGATGCTAGGAACGCTGAGCTGGCCCGCTACACTGCTCGATTGGCTGTAGAAGAAGAAAGAGCAAGGATCCCCGCTTCCCCAAGCATCCAACCGGCCGCTGGCGCAGAGGAAGAAGGAGTTGTTGATGATGCAGCCAACCAAAATGTTGAGCAAGACCCTCCTGCTCCTAATGCTCCTTAGACTTTTTTATTCTTTAATTACACGACCCACGGGTCGTGATGTAAAGACTAAGTTTTTATTTTTAAATTTGCTGCATGGGCAGCAAACTTTCCTTTTACTTTAAACAATTACATCCAAGCAGTACTGCTTGTGGTGTAAAAGAATGCCATTTGACATTATAATATTTTTATCTATTATAACATCTGTTCACATGACCGAACTTAGCATAGTACTTTGGCTTGATTTAGCAAAATATAAAATTTGAAAAATACTCTAAGTACCGTAGCATGCTTTCACTTATTTTGTTCATGTGTTTACATACCTCTTGGTATGCTTTGCTATCGATGTACCTTGTATGCCCCCCAAGTGATCGAGGAGCTTTAGGTCCTTGGTCACTTGCCTTGACCATGACCTGCGCGAACATTACTGCTCGATAGTAAACATAACACTTATAATACAGCAAAACAACACACGTAATGAACAAATACTTGTAAAAATAAATTTACAAAGGTTGGCAAGAATGACTGGCTGCGCATAGTCCCTTATAATCTCGTATTAAAAATGGACTAATCATGTCTTTACGAGTGATCTTAGAAATATCTTACACTTATAAGCGATTAGCCATACAACGTGGCTAACCCTTTTTCGAAACTTGTAAAAAGTAAAAATTAATACAAGCCAGTTCTTTAAAAAGGATTGTTTATTGGTAGTACTTGCGCAGGTGTTCACCTTTCCAATAGTGTGGAACAAGATCTCCATTCAAGCATGCAAGTTTGTAGGTGCCCGGATGAAGGACTTCTTCGATCTGGTAAGGTCCTTCCCAATTTGGTCCGAGCACTCCAGTAGTGGGGTCGCGGGTATTTAAGAAAACTCATCGTAGCACTAGGTCACCGACATTGAATTTCCTTTCTTTTACTTTTGAATTAAAATAACGGGCGAACTTTTGTTGGTATGCAGCAACTCGGAGTTGAGCTCTTTCTCGTCTCTCCTCAATTGAGTCTAGGGACTCCATCATCAGTTGGCTATTCTGGTTCTGGTCGTATGTGATGCGTCGGTGTGAGGGGGGATCTAACTCGACTGGTAACATAGCTTCATACCCGTATGATAAGGAAAATGGGGTATGACCTGTCGCTGTTCGATGAGAAGTTCTATACGACCAGAGTACTTCAGGCAGCTGTTCTGGCCATGTTCCTTTAGCGTCTTCAAGTCTTTTCTTCAGGGTATCCTTAAGCATTTTATTCACTGCTTCAACTTGCCCATTTTCTTGTGGATGCGCGATTGAAGAAAAGCTTTTAATGATTTCGTGCCTTTCGCAGAAGTCTGTGAATAAGTCACTGTCAAACTGGGTGTCATTGTCTGAGACAATTTTGTGAGGCAAACCATATCGGCAAACAATGTTCTTGATGACAAAGTCAAGAACTTTTTTGGTCGTTATGGTAGCGAGTGGCTTAGATTCGGCCCATTTGGTGAAGTAATCGACTGCTATGACTGCGTACTTCACTCTGCCTTTTCCCGTTGGCAGGGATCCAATCAAGTATATACCCCACACTGCGAAAGGCCAAGGACTCTGCATCTGTTTTAACTCGTTGGGAGCTGTGCGCGGGATCTTGGAAAATCTCTGACACTTGTCGCATTTTCATACAAACTCCATTGAGTTTTCATTCATAGTCGGCCAGAAATAGCCCTGCCCCAGAATCTTTTTCGCCAAACTTTTCCCCCCAGCGTGATCCCCGCAGAAGCCTTCATGTACTTCCCTCATCAGCTCCCTAGCTTTCTCTGGTATAATACATCTGAGCAGTGGCATGGAATATCCTCTTCGGTATAGAACACCATCGACCAATATATACCTAGCGGCCTGCCTTTGAAGAGTTCTGGCTTTGTTTCTATCTGCTGGTAGTACACCATTTGTAAGATATTCCAAGTAAGGCGCCATCCATGTGTCTCCCATCCGGATTTCCATACTGGTTTCATTTGCTCTTATGCTTGTCTCGCTCAATCTTTCTACTGGCACAATATTCAAAGTGTCAGCATCTTTCGCGCTTGCGAGTTTGGCTAAGGCATCTGCGTTCGAATTCTGATCCCAAGGTATTTCCTGGAGGGTATACTTTTTGAATTGAGCCAACAGATCTCTAGTTTTGTTCAAGTAGGCCACCATTTTGAGGCCTCGTGCTTGATATTCCCCTAGAACTTGATTCACTACCAGCTAACGAATCACTATAAATATCCAGCACCTTTAAACTCATGTCTTTTGCCAATCTTAATCCAGCGAGGAGTGCTTCATATTCGACTTCACTATTTGATGCTGTGAAATCGAACCTAATGGCGCAGTGAAATCGATGCCCTTCTGGCGTTATCAATATCACTCCCGCTCCTGCGTGAGATTCGTTGGACGACCCATCTGTGAATAACTTCAACGAAGGAGTTCATCTTGGGGCTCAGGCGCATTAGGCTTTTCGCATTGTTCGTTGTCTGGGAGCTCAGTGAACTCCGCAATAAGATCAGCCAAGACTAGTCCTTTTACTGCTGCTCCCAGTGAATATGTAATATCGAACTGTCCGAGTTCGACTGCCCATTTTAATAGACGCCCAGCCGCCTCTGGTTTTTGCAGGACTTGCAGAAGGGGCTGGTTGATTAAGACTGTAATGGGATGGGCTTGGAAGTAAGGATGTAGCTTCCTTGAGGCCAAGATTAAACAATAAGCTAACCTCTCGATGGGAGGATATCTCAACTCTACTCCGATTAGCCTCTTGCTTACATAGTAAACCGCCTTTTGTACGCCTTCTTCCTCTCGTACTAATACCGCACTAGCAGCAACTTCGGTGATCGCCAGGTAGATGAACAAAGTTTCTCCTTCGATAGGCTTTGATAAAATAGGAGGTTGTGCCATATGGGCCTTTAAAGATTGGAAAGCCTGCTCGCAGCCTTCTGTCCATTCAAACTTCTTGTTGCCTCTAAGTAGATTGAAGAAAGGGGCGCATTTATCCGTTGACTTGGAAATGAATCTACTTAGGGAAGCAATTCTTCCAGTTAAACTTTGCACATCCTTGATCTTCTCTGGCGATTTCATGTCGATCAGGGCTTTTATCTTGTCGGGGTTGGCCTCGATTCCTCTTGAATTAACGACGAACCCCAAAAATTTCCCTGATCCAACTCCGAAGGAACATTTGAGAGGATTAAGTTTCATCTGGTACTTGTTCAATACATCAAAACACTCTTGTAAATCCTTCACATGTCCTTCTGCTTTTTTCGACTTTACCAGCATGTCGTCCACGTACACCTCCATGTTTACTCCAATCAACTCCTTAAACATGTGGTTAACCAATCACTGGTAAGTCTCACCTGCGTTTTTCAGTCCGAAGGTCATCACTTTATAACAGTATAATCCCGTATCGGTCTGAAAGCTGGTGTGATCCTCGTCAGGGGGATGCATACTAATCTTATTGTAACATGAGTATGCATCCACGAAGGAGAGGATCTCATGTCCTGCAGTTGCATCGACCAGCTAGTCGATCCTTGGGAGTGGGAAACAATCCTTCGGGCAGGCTTTATTGAGGTCTGTGAAATCCACACAGGTTCGCCATTTGCCGTTAGGCTTGGGAACCAGCACTGGATTAGAGACCCACAATGGATAAAATGCCACCATTATGAACCCATTCTCCTTAAATCTTTCAACTTCTTCTTTTAAGGCTCTTGACCGATCCTTATCGAGCAGCCTTCTTTTCTGTTGCACGGGTGGAAAACTCTTGTCTATGTTTAGGACATGGCTGATAACTGCAGGATCTATCCCAGCCATGTCTTTGTGCGACCAGGCAAAGACTTCCTAGTTCTTCCGCAAAAACTCCACCAGTGCATGCTTCGTGGTTGGCTCTAAGTTTTTCCCAACCTTTACAACTCTGGTCGGGTCTTTTTCGTCAAGTTGGACCTCTTCCAGGTCCTCGACGGGTCCAACATTTTCCTCAAAATCCCCAAAGTGAGGATCTAAATCTCTATCCTCACTTTGGGCAACACCATATTTGGTGACTTCATCACCGGATTGGGCTTGTGTATCAATAGCCATCTGCAACCAATCTGGGGGAGTGCTCTTTGACGTTCCCTTCTTTGCCTTCGTGACTGAGGCGTTGTAGCACTCCCTGGCCTCCCTCTAATTTCCCAACATGCGTGCTACCCCTGCGTCTGTCAGGAATTTCATGGCTAAGTGCCATACTGAGGTGACGACTCGAAGATCAACCAATATAGGCCTTCCAATGACCGCACTGTACGCCAAGGGACAATCGACTACTATGAAAGTAACGAGTAATGTCCTGGTAGCAGGCATTGTACCTGCTGTCACTGGAAGTATGATTGACCCTGCTGGGGTGAGTCCCTCACCGGAGAAGCCGTATATTGTTTGGTTGCAGGGCTCCAAGTCCTTAACGAACAACTTCATGCATTCCAACGAAGATTTATACAGGATGTTCACTGAACTTCCTGTGTCAACTAGCACTCTTTTCACCATCATGTTGGCCATTTGGATATCCACGACGAGCAGATCGGAATGTGGGAACCGTACATGTTGGGCGTCGATATCAGAGAAGGTTATTTCACCTTCTTCTGACCGATCCTTTTTTGGCGCGCGGTCCTCCACAGTCATCATCTCGATGTCCTGGTCGTGGCGCAGAGTCCGAGCATATTATTCTCTGGCCTTTCCGCTATTTCTCACGAGGTGCGTGCCTCCACAGATGGTTAACAATGTGCCAGTTACGAGATCAAGCTGCAAATGTGGCGAGCGTTGGCATGTGGGCGCTTGCTCGTTGCCACCTAGAGCTTCTCGTTGGGAATTTCCCGAGGCCCGTATATATCTTCTCAAGTGTCCTTTTCTAATAAGGAACTCGATCTCATCCTTCAGTTGGGTGCATTCATTGGTATCATGTCCGTAGTCGTTATGATAACGACAGAACTTGGTAGTGTCTTTTCTCGAAATATCCTTTGGAATGGGGGCAGGTTTCTTATAAGGCACACTGGAACTCGTGGCCTGATAAACCTCTCCTCGAGACTCAATAAGGGCAGTGTAGTTAGTGAACCGAGGTTCATAACGATTACCCTTGGCTCGTTTATTATCAGAGGTGGAAGGCTCATTGTGCTGCCGTTTCCCCCCATTCTTGCCATTGTCGTTGCCGTTCCCGTTGCCTTTGCCGTTGTCGTTGGGTTTGGACCCATTAGCAGCTTTGGCGGGTTCGGCAGTCCCCTTGTCTTTGCCTGGGGGCTTTCCTTCATTGGCGATGGCATCCTCGAGCTTGATATATCGATCAGCTCGATCCAAAAATTCCTGGGTAGTCCTGACCCCATGCTTTTTGAGGCTGTCCCAGATAGGCGTGCGGTGCTTAACCCCTGCAGTTATGGCCATCGTATTGCCTTCGTCTCCCACTATTTTCGCCCCAGCAGCTGCTCGCATAAAATGTTGGACGTAGTCCTTCAGTGGTTCTCCGTCTTGCTGGCGTATTTCGACCAGCTGATTTGCCTCAGTCGGGTGCACACGACCCGCATAGAACTGTCCGTAGAATTCCTTCACGAACATCTCCCAGGAAACTATAATTGCAGGAGGGAATTTGAAAAACCACTCTTGTGCGGCATCAGAAAGTTTCGCAGGGAAGATCCTGCACCGAGCATCTTCAGACACTTTCTGAATGTCCATTTGTATCTCAAACTTGTTGACGTGAAATACCGAGTCACCATACCCGTCAAATTTCGGAAGCGTAGGCATCTTAAACATGCTAGGAGTTTCTGTCATAGCTATCCTCTGGACGACAGGAGTGCCCTTTCTCCTATCGTGGTCGATATAAGATGTTCTTCCCCCGACCAGCTGCTGCATTGCCTGGTTAAGAGCATCTATCTAGGCCTGCACGGCGCCAGGAATGGCCAGGGCCTCTGGTGCCGGGGGGACGTACTCGTCGTGCCGCTCCTGGCGATCGTTGAGTACGTCTCTTAAATCCTCATCTCTCCTCCGCTACTTGCTAGCTCCGAGCTGGTTGAAGACGTTATTTTGTCTGGGCTGCCCCCCAGCGTCCCATCTTTCGGGTTTGTCATCCCTAGGTGGCAGGCTTCTGCCTCCACCTCTTTCTTCATTCCTCCGACCGGCATTTCCTTTGCCTGAGTCAGCCTTGTTATAACCATGGCCATCTCTGAATCTTGATTGGCTATGATGGGATTGAATGTTCCCTCGGTTGCCTTCTCGTGCTGGAACCTCCCGAGTGTTAGAGGGTGGCCTGCGTTGGTCGGTAGGTCCCCGTGCATTATCATGCCGTGGGGGGCCTCGGACCGCAGATCCTGAATCTGAGTTCCTTCTATTACCAGGAGGACGCTGTCCTCTGCTTGGAGGGTTTGGCTCGTCGCCCTTATGGCGTCTAGGAATGCGAGGCGGCTGCCCGACCCTATTCTGCCTTTGTTGCGGGGGATTTCCGCGACCAGCTTGGGATGGAGGCTGCGCCTTAGGGTCCTTCAGCGGGACATCGTCTTGAGGCACCGGTGGCTGCTCGGGCCTTTGGGGGCTGGATAGGCAGGCTAGGATTAGAACCCCTCTAGGGCGGTCCATTCGTAGGTTGATCAGGCTATGAGGCAGGTGCAGCCTGGTTCCTAGCTAGTTGTAGGGTTGCTTCGAGGGCTTCCATGGCCTCCCTCTGGTGATGGTCCATCTCCGCCTGTCTTTCACTCAGTTCTAGGCACTGCCATTCGATCTCCTGTTGCTGCCGCGCCATAATTTCGGCAGCACTTTTTTGGCTGGCCCTCAGATTGGCCAGTTCATCCTGCAATACCCCCGGGGTATTCCTCAGCATCTTGGAATCCATTTCTTCCTCCTCGAATTCCAAATGTGGCTCATCCTCAGTCACATTTGGAGGAGGAGGAGGCGGGTGAGATGGTGCAGCGCCAGCCGCCTGTCCAGTTTTCTTGGTAGTTTTCGCCATTGATATTTCAACGATACAGTATCAAGCTCTCAATGAAAGCACCAGAATGTTGACCCTAATTTTGGCCAACTGACACGGAGTCAAATATGCTTGATGTGGACAAATACGTTAAAATGAATGTGATGAGAAAAACAATAAAGAACACAAGAGTTTATAGTGGTTCGGCCCCAGAATCTGGTAACAACCTACATCCACTTGAATTGTTATTGATATAGGATTCAAAGGAGTGATCAAAGAACTAGGGTTCAATGAGTTTCACCAACCTCTGAAGAACAAAACAATATATCAAATAGAATAACTCTAATCTTAGATAATCAGAAAGCCAAAAGTCCCCTCCTTGAGCTATCTTTCTCTATTTATAGGCTCAAGGGGGAATACATTAGTTTGTTACAGATATTCTTTCCTAAATAATCGGATACTCAGGAAATCATGGGAGTGAATCTTGGGATTGACTAAGATCTTTATAAAATTATCGTGAGACACGCGGAACCTGCGACCATACTGGTCGCAAGTAAACCTCAATCGCCTTTTGCTTGCAATATCCTTACTGTTCGATACCCTAGCAGAATTCCACCAGGTGTCAGCTACGTGTCCAGAAATCACTTGCCACGTCATCCGTGCCTATTTTTTGGATAACACAAAGTGATATTATTTATATTTTTTATTCAATATATGTGTCTTTACAGTTTATACATTTTAGTAATTTATGTTCTTCTATCATCTTCTTTATCTTTATTCATTGTTGCTAATATTATATATAGAATTAGTCATGCTTTTTCTATGTATTTAAAGTTAGTATAAATAACATTAATGCTTAGTTTTATGTTCAATCTTTTATTGCATTATGGTGTAATGATATAGTGTCATTCTTATATTTTTCATAAGATATTAACATATTGCTTCCAAAGTAAGAACATATTTTCTCAAATATATTTTTGTGAAACATGCATGCACTTTCATGTTAAATCCTCCAAATAAGTAGTTGGGATGTGAACTATTTGTTTGTGTAAATTTTATGAATCAATGATCTAAATAGCTAAACAATGCATATGGGTGACTCTTGATGCCTTTCTATTCTCTAATCTTGGATTACATCTTATTTTTATTTTTTATTTTACAATCAAATTCTCAAAATAAAAATCTTACACCCATTTCCCTTTCATTATCTTTCACTAACCTTTTGCGTTTATTTTCCACTAATATATTTTGCTCTTAATTACATCCTTGTGGAATCGACCGCCCGATCTTTACTACAACCACCGCTTAGTGGATGCACATTTTGGGCGTTAAACATGTGATAAAGGATTATACCCATCCTCAAAGCATTTCGGTCAACGGGGGACTATTTGTTAGGATTAATGCCCTAAAAGCATGTAAAGACATTTTATAGGTTTGAAATAAAAGTACAATTTTATTATATTTGAATGTTATAATTATTGTTTGAATTAATTATATAATAATATCAAGAAAATTCCCTATTCATTCATGAGAATATGATCTTGTATTAGTACGAGAGAATTAAGATCATATATAATGAATAAAATAGTTAGTAATATATTAAAGTAAGGAATCTTTAATGAATGGTTACTAGTACGGTTTGCTAAGCGTACGAGATGCAAGTAATCTAGATTCAGATTACTGATGTGGATAAATATCTTAGTAAATGTGTTGTATATAATAAAGATTATATATGATAAAACCGATGAGAATTAATTATCTATAACTTGCTATTTGACGTAAAGATTTAATTCTTGTCATAATAGATGATCATTTGTAGATCAATCTAAATCCTGAGTATTCATGAACTCTTGTTTATGTTTATTGGATCATTTGATTCACTCGTTAAGGTCTCTTAGAATAATGAGGCTAATGACTTTTGTTTTGGAGATTCAATATCATGATGGCTGGGAACATGAATTACAATATTGGAATCCATGCTTTCCTAACGGATTGAATGTTGGTTCCCTTAAGGGTTGATTCTGCAACTGAATAGTTATTGAGCTTAAATCTATAATTAGATTATAGAATAATTATTTGCTAGTGAATTAATGGTACTTAAGGATCAAGAGGTAATTAGAAGGGTAAAACAGTAATTTTGACCAACTCTAATTAATGAACCAATAATGGAGGACAAAACTACATATATTGATTATATCAATGGACTACTAGAGAAAACTCTGTAAATATAATTCTATAAATACTTAAAGTGCAATTCCATATTTATAGTGTAGTAATCATAGAATTAATAAATAAGATTATTAGATTAAAGAGTTTAATTAATAATCTGGTTTATTGGAGCTTCGTATTATAGATTCATGGTCCCCAGATCACCTCTGTCCTACACTATCAAGGGTAAAGATATCAAAAGAAATATTTATTAAGAGAAATGACTAAATTGCAAAGGAAATAATTTTCTAGGACAAGGAAATAATTATTTGATAATTATGGGTAATTGATTAATTGTGAATTAATTAATTATTTAACTATATATTTTTTATTTTGAAAAACTATAGGTTAAAATTAATATTAATCCTATTTGGATTACAAAGAGAGAAAATAATAGATATCTTATCTATAATATGATATTTATTCATTTAATTTAAAACTGATATTTTATAATAAAGTTAATTTTTAATTAATTGATATTGATGTTGGAATAAATATCTTGTCTCAAAAGTTGATTAAATAAACAAATGAGAAAATTAGGGCAACCCTAATAGGGCTGGGCGACACACACTATACAATACAATGTGTGGCGCCTAGCATCAAGGATTTTATCCCTTGGATTTGAATTTTAAATTTCAAATAAATTTGTTTAATGAGTTATTTAATTATTCTTTTTAAATATGATTTAAGTAGATAATTAAATGAAAATATCTAATCAGTTTTTACTTTGAATTATATTTCAATTAAATAAATATTATTTAATTAGATTAAATATATTTATAAATCTGATATACGTGATATTCAGAAGATGGATGGATAATCAGACTCTCTCTCTAAAGCGATAGTTTTCTCTAAACCTAAAAACTATTCTAAACCTTCTCTCTATCAAAACTCTCTAGATCTCATGTGTTGAGTACATCTAGGGAGTCACATAAATCAACCTTTTGAATCCTACGTGCCCACACACGTCCTTGTGTAATTGAGGATTGGTCTTGAAGACCAGGGTGTGAGATCTCAGAACATTGGATTGGAAGATCGTTGATTTATACAAACTCAAGGGCACTTGATAAGCTACAAGAGATAATCCCTCACCTTTGTATGTGGTTTAATATTTATATATGTATATGATCCTAGCTTGTATTAATATTTATTCAAATGGGTCCATATAATTTGTTGCGTACATTTGATTTGATCATTTAATACCAACACTATTAGCCTCATCACACAAATACACACGCCTAACTTCCTCTTAATGTCACCTGACACATTTTATCCATAAAATACTTACAAGTCGACTCTTACTAACTGTCAAGCCATAGACAATAAGCTTCCATAACAAGTCTTATCTTATCGTCTATCATTGGTCTACCATACTGAATCACCTTATGCCATTCACTCAATAATGACCAATCTGGTAACCTTGTACCGCTTTTTTTTCCTCATATACACAATCAATCTTAATCTCATAAACAAGTTAATTCATGATCCTTAGAACAATCTCGTAAAGTCTAACCACTCACATAAACTTCCTACCTAGAACCATATCTTGACAACACGTCACTTTGACACCATACTTCTGTCCTTACATCATTTTTTTTAATTTCATCTTAACTATAACATCCCAGTTATAGAACATAACTTCTTTTCTCGTTAACTAATACAACATCTCTCTATCAAACCATCACGGTCATGCCTAAAAAATAACATACAATGTGGTGCGTTGAACATAACGCGATAAGTTAAATGTACCATGACGCGTTGAACGTAGGCGACGCATTAAACATAACGTGACGCGTTAAAAGCAACTCCATTCAACCTTATTCCTCCAATCCAGATACCCATTCTTTCTCACATGAGGCTTCCAATTACACTAACCGATACCATCATAAAAACATACAACTTATTGAGTCTACCCTTACTAAATCTGTGTTGACTAGCAGCAGCAAAGCGTAAAAAAAAACTAAAGAAAAACAAAAAAACTTAAAACTTACAGTGCAATGAGTCAAGTCATCTCGGTCTTCATGTGCAAATCGTGAGGGTCTACAGGAACGTTAAAACTATTTCTCTGATACCAAATGTAATGACCCGTCATAAACTAAATAATTTACTACTAAACATTTATTGAAACTCTTTCGAAAATGAACATGAAGTAAATATCATTTACAAAACATGCAACTTGAGATCACGCTATTTAAAATAAACCATATCTCACATACATATCGTTGGTAAACACACAAGTTATTAAAACTCAACATAAAACCATGACTTGAAGACTTTTAAAACCATGCATAAGTAGCTTCCCCTTTGACCCCCAAGTCGACAATCACAACATGCACACATCTAACTGAGCCTGCTCCAACTCATCGCTTCGTCAACTACGCTTTTGCTTTTACCAACAACATAGAATACCTGTGAGTTGATGCCCAACAAGAAGAGTTATATAGAACAAAATCCCAAAAGCCCAAAAATATAAGGAAAACATAAATTGTAAAACATAAAACATAAACTAATTCATATCCTCACAACCTAAAACATAAACAACTCATAGTTGGTACCTTAACATACAAAATTCCATAGCCAACATTTTCGTATCGTAACATAATCATAACATATATAAACTATCCTAAAAATTCTATCTATAACATAATGTAAGCATAGAATACAATAAACATAGTGTAACATATTCAATCCATTACTGGTGTCATTCTGGCTAGTTGTGCAAACCAGCACGAATTAACATAAGCAAGCATCTTTCATAATGTAAGCATGCCACATAAACATGCAGCATATTCACACGTATCTCAGTCACACACAACATGCATTAGTCAATAACATAGCTTTTAACATAATTAATAACATGATTCATACCATAGTTCATAACATAATTCGTAACAAAATTCCTAACATAATTCATTGCATAGCTTATAACATGATTTATAATATTACATACAAAGTTTACCAAATTTAAGTACGTCGAGCGTACACCCTACATGCATGTGTCCACTCTTCTTACCTAAGATCAAACAGCGCTACACACACATAAACATTTCCCTTCAAGTATCCTTGGCGAGCCTATCATATCATATAACTTGAAAACCTTTAAACCCAAGCAAAACAAAAACCATATTAAAATACATCCATGTCCTTCTTAAGGCTAATTCATCCTCAAAATATACCTAAGAAAGTCTTAAAACCCTATTGAATAAATCCCCAAACCAAAAGGTACCGATAAATATATATATCAAAATGGTACATTTCAACCAAAATATTGCATTTCTGGGCAACTGGCGCAGTCACGCCAGTGCCTAGGCGTGGTTGTTAGGGTTTTATGCCCTAATTAAAACTCAATTTCTTTGTAATCTCATTTATTATCAATAAAAAAAATAGAAATCATTTTTTGACTTGGTCAATCACCTTGCTCACATGTTTTATTTTCATGATTATTTGTTTAATATAAACTTCTATTAACTCCTGAGCATATAACTAATCGTATTTATAGTGATGTAATAACAGTGGAATATAAATATGATTATATGTTCAAAATAAGTTATTCCTAAGATTAGTCAGTGCACAGGATTTACACTGACTTGCCAATCTATGATATGATCTACTTACACATTGTAGTGTTATGTCATTTCTAGAACATTATCCAAGTAGATAAGATCAGATGTATTTGTTACATCGGACTTGACGGATATTGACAGTTGATAGGATAAGTAAACATACCGTTGTTATCTATTTTAGTCATACCATATAGTTGACCATAGGTCAATTCAATCCCAATTCTGAGTGGTTAGTATTCTAACTGATTATATTATTTGAGTTCTTTGACTTGTTCGTTACCATCTTACCCTACATACTAGCCCATACTTACATCTTGGGAACTCGGTATTATAATTGAGTGGGAGTGTTAATCATAGATATGAACATCTATAGCTTCTGGTGAAGAAGTGAAATGATGGTTTCCTTTTAGTTTGGTTCAAGGTGCTAAATGATAGATATCTCATTTCAATAATTAATATTAGTTTACTGAAATATCATTTACAAGGAACTAAGTGTTTTAATGATAAAATACAATGAGGGGTAAAACGGTATTTTAGACCCATCTCATTGTAGACCATCTATAGATGATTGAGTGAAAATTATGGTTGTAACAATGGATAATTAATAGCGTATCTATATTTGCTATAGAGCATTCTATGAATTCAAGAGTGCAATTCTAAGTCTTTAGTGGAGTCACGAGGAATTAATAAGTTAGTAAATTTATTTGTTAGATTTATGATAACTTATTGGAGCTTGATTTCATAGGTCCATGGTCCCCATTGTACCTTGCATAAAATCATTTTGATAGTCTCAATTAATTGATTTAATTATCAATTAGAATTATAAAAGTTGACCAGGTCAATTTTTGATAGTTTCAAAGAGTTATGTAATTTAGAGAAGAAAAGAAAAATTATGGCAGATTTATTAATTAAAATAAATTGGTATCTAAATTAATAAATAAGTTTAAATCATGGTTCAAATTATAAATAATTAATTTGATAAAGGATTTAAATAATTATTTAATTAATTAAATCATTAAAAAAATAATACAGGCCTTGATTTTAAGTCCAACGGGCTTATAATCAAATGGAAAATTTCACGGGCCTAAAGCCCATGATAATTTCGACCTAGGACTATTAATTGGCTATTATTTTATTGATTTTTTAATTAAATAAATGACCTAAATAAGTCTATAAAATGAATGTTAAGTGAGAGTTGAAATTAGATGACAGACACTAGTTTTCTTATAGATTTTAGATTCTCTCTAAACATAAGTATTTTTCTAAGCCTTATTGTTCTTTTCTCTTCTTCTCTCTATATCTATCTCATGTGTCGAGAATTGCCCACTCTATTCTAGGTTCTCCTAAGGATACTTTGGAAGGTTGTGAAGAAAATTGAAGATTGGTTCAGTTTCTTGGTAATACTCTACGACAGAAAGGATACAAGGGTTAGAGAAACTGAAGGAAGGACTCATTCATTCTGTTGCGTATAATGTAAGTATTCTTATCATTATTTCTCTTTGAATTCAATTTTAGAAACATGTTCCAGGTTGTCTCATATTAACTTGTTTAATATTAGATCTACATGAAAATAAATAATGATCCTATATAAGTTTTCCCAATAGCAGTCGCACCCATAGAGCGGATGGGCTTTCCAGCCGAGTAACGCGGTCGCGCCAAGGCTGGGCACGGTCGCGCTAGTCCACGAATGAAGAAATCGCAAATGCAATTTTAAACCTAGATTTAAACCCAAATCGCAAAGTTTCGACCCCAATTCACCAAATCATTCAACCTAGCATGTTTCTAACCTTTTAACCTCAAATATAACCAATCTTAAACATATATTAGTCATCAATAATAATAGATACAATAAAATATCTTTTCAACATCAAAAATCCAAATATATCTTCAAACCTAAACTGTAAAATTGGAAGAACTTACCAATCAATATTCAGCCACCAATCTCCAAATCATTGCTCCTTTGAATGGTTCTTAGTCTGCCAAATTACTAAATCCACGTCCTCTTTTGGATTCGTAAGCCTCCAAGATCTAGATCAAGAACAAGAGAACTGTTCTGGGCCTGTTACTCTATCACGTATCAAAAATGAGAAGTGTCAGACTATCATATCAATTCTAAACCAATTTCTCAATATTAATTTATTTATGATAATTAATCATATAAAGCAAATTCACCATACCATCCTCATTCTCTAATTTTTCTCAGTAATTACTTAAGCCAATTTTTGTATTTTCAGTCAAAGCTAATAGTTTTGAATTTCCTTAATTACACTTTCTATCATAAAACTTATATTTCTACTTTGACCCATTGTTTTAAATATTTTTGGCACTCAAACCCCCAATACTTGAAGGCCCCATGTTTTGCCGCTGTCATACACATACATATCATAATCATGAAATAAATCATATATTATCATGAAATTTAAAAGAAACAATTAACATATACATCATCATATATAAATTATCGAATTTCCCTCACAGGCCAACTTACCAAAATATCCACAAAATGCAAAGGGATATATTACATCAACAAACACGTTTTGTCCATGCTATTATGGGATATTTACAAGGGAGTGTGCTAGACACACTCAATATTTTCCAAATTTTGTCATTATACCAAGTATATCTTAACATGTGAGATTTTTTTAACAACATACATGTAAAGTACTTTATGAAATAAATTCGAGCAACTGTGTGTAGCTTGACTATGACTTGTTATTTGGCAAGTGACCAATGACTTACCTCCTCGATCACTTGGGGGGGGGGGGGGGGAGGGCATATAGAGTATACATAATTGCACATAAGAAAATGAGGAAAAAGCACAACTGAGTAGTGTTAGGGTTAATGCCTTAAATTTGATTATATTTTAGTATTATAATTATTGTTTGAATTAATTATATGGTAATATCAAGAAAATTCATTATTCATTCATTCATGAGATATGATATTGTATTAATACGAGAGAATTAAGATCATATATTATGAATAAAATAGTCAGTAACATATTAAAGTATGGAATCTCTAATGAATGGTTACTAGTGCGGTTTACTAAAGAAACGGGATGCAAGAGATCTAGATTCGGATTACTTATGTGGATAGAATTCTAAGTAAATGTGTTGTATATAATAAAGATTATATATGATAGGACTGATAAGAATTAATTATCTATATAAACTTGCCGTTAGACATAAAGATTTGATTCTTACCATAATAGATGATCATTTGTAGATCAGTCTAAATCCTAAGTATTCATGAACTCCTGTTTGTGTTTATTGGATCTTTTGATTTACTCGTTAAGGTTTCTTAGCATAATGAGGCTAATGACTTTTGTTTTGGAGATTCAATGTCATGAATGGCTGGGAACATGAATTACAATAATGGAATCCATCCTTTCCTAACGGGTCGAATATTGGTTCCCTTAAGGGTTAATTCTGCAACTGAATAGTTATTGAGCTCAAATCTATAATTTGATTATAGATTAATTATTTGCTCGTGAATTAATGGTACTTAAGGATCAAGAGGTAATTAGAAGGGTAAAACGGTAATCTTGACCAACTCTAATTAATGAACCAATAAATGAAGAACAAAACTACATTTATTGATTATATCAATGGACTACAAGAGAAAACTCTGTAAATATAATTCTATAAATACTTAGAGTGCAATTCCATATTTATAGTGGAGTAATCATGGAATTAATAAATAAGATTATTGGATTAAAGAGATTAATTAATAATATGGTTTATTGGAGCTTCGTATTATAGGTTCATGGTCCCCAGATCACCTTTGTCCTACACTGTCAAGGATATGGATGTCAATAGAAAGATTTGTAGAGAGAATGACTTAATTGCAAAGGAATTAATTTTCTAAGGCAAGGAAATAATTATAGGAAATTGATTAACTATGAATTAATTAATTATTTAACTGTATAGTTTTTCTTTTGAATAACTATAGGTTAACATAAATATTAATCTTGTTTGGATTAATTTAAAAAGAGAGATTAATAATTATCTTATTTAGTATACAATATTTATTTATTTATTTAAAACTGATATTTTAAGATAAAGTTAATTTTGAATTAACCGACATTTATTTTGGGATAAATATATTGTCTTAAATATTAATTAAATAAATAAATGAGAAAATTAGGGGTAACCCTAATGGTGTGGTCGACACACTCACTGTACAGTGAGTGTGGTGCCACATATAGGGATTTCCTATCCTTTGGATTTGAATTTTAAATTTCATATAATTTGTCTTATTTAATTATTATTTTTTTAAATATGATTTAAATTAAATAAGGTTATAACTGGTCATTTTTATTTTAATAAAATAAAGATTAATTAAATCAGTTAATTATCTTTATAAACCTGAAAAGAATAGATACTTTTCAAGATTATTGTTTTCATAGACTGTTAGACTCTCTCTCTGAAAAGAAGCGATAGTTTTCCTAAACATGAAAACTATTCAGTTCCTCGTCTCTCTATCAAACCTCTCTAGATCTCATGTGTTTAGTACATCAAGTGAGTCATAAGTCAACCTTTTGATTCCTACGTACCCACACACGTCCTTGTGTGTTTGAGGATTGGTCTGGAAGATGAAGTGTGAGCTTTCAAAACTTGGATAGGAAGATCGTTGATTTTATACAAAAAGATTCAAGGACACTTGATAGACTACGAGAGGTAATCTATAATCTGATTGAATGTGATTTAATATATGTGTGTGTGTGTGTGTGTGATCTTAGCTGGTATTAATAACTATTCAAAAGGGCTCATTCCCCACTGTGTATCTTTGATTTGCTCATTTAATACCAAATAGTAGTACTTAGAAATTTTTTCAAAATTTATAAAGTGTTGTGCTTCGTTCATAACATATAGCATTTAAATTATTATATCAAGTCAAAATTAACAAGCTGTATATTGTATGTCATGCAAGAAAATTATTACAAAAATATCCAAGATTAAAAGCTGCTTGGTCAGTACCAATGTTCAAGCCTTGAGGAGGAATGTCCTTTGTAGTAATATATATTACTTCTTTGGTTTTTTCACCATGAACCTGACGGTTCTGGTGACCAACCAAAGAAATAATATATATTACTACAAAGGACATTCCCCCTCAAGGCTTGACCACTTCAGCATCGTCCTGCCCAGGCCTCTGGTCGCCATCAAAATTCAAGGAGACTTCTGGCAAAGCAGCAGCTAACTCTTCCTCGTTGCAAGAAAACCATTTAGCAATCTCTTTGTCTCGAAGGTTGGCAGGCAGGTAGTCGAAGTTATCCCCCTTATTGTTTTTCCAAAACATGAAAAAACATTGAAGGTCGCACTCCTGAACATTTTTAGGTCTGAGGAATGTGACTCCTTCTCCTTAGCTAGCTCCTCCTCGAGTAGTTTTTTCTCATTTTCCATCTTTTATTGCTCTGCCTTCAGCTGTTTCACGTGTTCCTCAAGGTTTTTCCTCTTTTGTTCAAGCTCCTCGATCTGGTGCTTTTTCTTGGTCCCTGTCTCCTTGAGCTCCTTGATCACTTTGCCCTTGTTTTTAACCTCAGTGATTATGTCCTTCAGATCATCTTGAAGCTCCTTGCAAAGGTTGTAGTTGATAGTGTTTGAATCCTTGAAGCTTGTCATGGTCGCCTATGATTTGTTCAGTGACCCTACAACCTTAAGTGCTTCAATTCAGGTATTAGCAAAAGTTATCATACCTTGCTAGAACTATAAAAGTTAGAATCATGAAGGAAACCTAACAACAAATTTAAGAATTTAAATGGATACTTACCAAAAGGTGCTCAGACATGGCGTGACCTAGTCCCAAGTCCACGAATGAATGCTCGTGGTTTATGAATGATTCAATATTCTACCGCGAAAGGCCAGGGACTCATCATCAGAGTTATTTCCATTAGAGGGGCTCACGGGATCTTCGCAGACCTTTGGCATTATTCGCACTTGCGGACGTAATCAACACAGTCTTTCTTAGTCGTTGGCCAGAAATGTCCTTGCCGCAGAATTTTCTTAGACAAGCTGAGTCTGGGTGTATGATCTCCGTAGAAACCTTCGTGCACCTCGTGCATGATTACACTCATTTCGGTCCCAGATACGCATCGGAGGTATGGCATGGATAGCCCTCTATGATAGAGTTTTCCTTTCATCATGACGTATCTAGGGACCTAGTATTGAAGCTTCCTGGTTGCTGGCCTGTCCGTGGGCAACCCCCCGGTCGTTAGGTATTGGGTGATGGGTCCCATCCAGGACGTGGAGTAGTCTATAGCATTGATCGCGGGGGCTTGGATACTTGGTGCGGGGAGATGGTTGATCGGGACCAGCCCAAAAAGTTCTACCTCAGCATCCGTGGCCAGCTTTGCCAACGTGTCTGCAAACACGTTTTGTTCCCTTGGGATCTGGCGGATGGAGTGCTTCTTGAAAGATTGAAGTATCTCCCGCGTCTGCGTCACATAAGCTGCCATCCTTTCCCCTTTTGTTTGGTATTCTCCCAAGATTTGTCTGATAACCAATTTGGAGTCACTATAGATCTCCAGATTTGCGGCCCGTACTTCCCGGGCTAGGCGCAGTCTGGCCAACATGGCCTCGTGCTCGGCCTCGTTGTTCGAAGCCTTGAACTAGAAACGTAGGGTGCTTTGCAACTGGTGTCTCTGTGGTGACACTAGGATGACTCTGGCTCCTGCTTCATTTTCATTCGAGGCTCCGTCTATGAAAACCTTCCACAAGGGTGCCGTGGGCTCAGCGGGATCATCCTCTTTAGTGATCCCGGAGCATTCCATGATGAAGTCGGCTAGGGCCTGCCCCTTGATTGATATTCTAGGAACATACGCAATATTGAATTGACTCAGCTCCATGGCCCACTTCAAGAGCCTTCCCGATGATTCGAGTTTCTGCAACACTTGTCGGAGGGGATGGTTAGTCAGTACTCTTATCGTATGGGCCTGAAAATAGGGCCTCAGCTTTCAGGATGCGATCAGCAAGCAAAATGTCAATTTTTCGATTATTGGGTATCGTGATTCCGCACCTAATAACCTTTTGCTTACGTAATAGACTAGGAGCTGGGCCTTCCCGTCTTCCCGTACTAATGCGGCGCTGATGGCGTGTTCGATCACGGCCAAATAGAGGTACAGCAGTTCTCCCTCCACCAGTTTCGCCAATATTGGTGATCGGGCCATATGTTCTTTTATTCTTCGGAAAGCCTCTTTGCATTCAGCCGACCATTCGAACCTTTGGCTTCCTCGAAGGACGTTGAAGAACGGGATGCACTTGTCCGTGGCCTTTGAGACAAAATGGCTCAAAGAGGCTATTCGCCCAGTTAGGCTCTGAACATCTTTGTGCTTCCATGGTGAGGGCATGTCAATCAGTGCCTTGATTTTGTCCAGATTGGCCTCTATTCCCCAGTAGCTTACTATGAACCCCAGGAACTTCCCGGATGCCACGCCGAAGGTGCATTTTTTGGGATTCAACTTCATCTCATACCTTCGAATGATCGCGAAGGCTTCGACCCTCATTAGCATGTTCTCTGGAAGTCTTGGATTTGATCAGCATGTCGTCGATGTAGACCTCCATGTTCCTTCCTACCTGGGCTCGGAACATTCTGTTGAATAGTCGCTGATATGTGGCTTCGGCATTTTTCAGTCCAAAAGGCATGACGATGTAGCAGTACACCTCCTTGTCGGTTTGGAAGCTGGTATGTTCCTTGTCCGCTACATGCATAGAAATCTAGTTGTAGCTTGAGTAGGGATCCATGAAGCTCAAGATTTCGTAGTCGGACGTTGCATCCACCATTTGATAGATCTAGGGGAGCGAGAAACAATCTTTAGGGCAAGCTTTGTTGAGGTCCGTGAAATCGATGCACATTCTCCAAGTCTTGTTAGGCTTTGGCATCAGCACTGGATTGGCTAACCACACAGAATACAAAGCTTCTCGGATGAAGTTGATCGAGTATAACTTTTCAACTTCCGACTTAAGAGCTTCTGCTCTTTCCACACCTAGGGGTCTCCGTTTCTGCCGGACCAGGGTTGCATCCTTGTCGATATTCAAGGCATGGCAGATAATATTGCAGTCGATCCCGGTCATATCCAAATGAGACCACGCCAGGACATCATGGTTTTCTTTCACTCGACCGATGATGGCATCCCAGACCTCTGCACTCAGGTTCTTCCCGACTTGGATTACCTTGGTCGGGTCGGTGTCGCTGATGCACACCTCTTCAATTTCCTCCATGGGCTCCAGTACGCGGTCTTCCCCAATCCGCAGGTCCAGCCCATCTTTCCGGGGGGGGGCAGGGCTGGATCGGCATTTTCCTCCTCTAAAGGTTCTTCGCGGACCATGTAAATGGGCCGGGCAGACACGTGGTAACATTTTTGGGCGCTCTTCTGTTCTCCTCAGACTGTTCCCACTCCTCCGTTATCGCAGGGGAATTTCATGCAGAGGTGGCGGATGGAGGTGATAGCCCTGAAATCGACCAATGTGAGCTGACCGAAGATGATGTTGTAAGCGGTGGCACAAACGTACAAAATTTGAACGAGCCTTTGATCTCGTTCCCCAGCGTTACGGGCAACTGGATTATCCCCATCGGGAGTATAGAATCTCCATTGAAGTCGTAGATTTGGGTTGGGCATGAGGCCAAATCTGCCTCAGTCAAGCCAATTGCGATGAAGGCTGGCTTGAATAAGATGTTGACGGAGCTTTTGTCGTCCACCAACACTCGGGACACCATCTTATCTGCTATTTGGGCATCAATGACCAGAGGATCGTGATGCAGGAAATGGACGTTGCGGGCGTCGTCTTCTGTGAAGGTAATGGGGAGGTTAATCGACTTTGGGTGTTGAGCCAGTGCTTGGACCAAGGCGCATACCTCTTGGTCGTGGTCAAGCTCGCTGAGGTAGCACTTTTGACCATCCAGGACGATCCTCCCAGATGGGGTTCACCCAAGATGGTGGCTACATGACCATCTACTCACGGGGGCGCGGTCCCGGCAAGGTAAGGCATTCCAGATCTGGGCGCCTGCACTGTGAGGGCCCCCCTGAGGGGCCTGTGCTCCCAGGCCTGTCGCGTATCCTCTCTGGGGAGGCGGGTACGCTCCAGGTGCGCCTGGGATCGTGAACTGTCCAGGGACTGCTGGCAGTCCCGAAACGCCCACGGGCATCCTGACCCACTAGTGGAGATGTCCCAGCTTGATCAAATTTTTGATCTCATCTTTAGCTGCCAACATTCTTCGGTTGTGTGGCACACCTCCTTATGGTACGCGCACCTTTTGCTGGTATCCCTTGGGTTCTTTCCCCCTTTCAACATGGGGCTGGTTTCCGGTAATGAACCGTCCTTTCTGTGGCCAGGTATATGTTTTCCCTGGTATCCACTAGATTGGTGTACTCCGAATACTGGGGCTCGTATCCCATCTTGCCCTTCTTAGAGGGTTCTGACCGATTTTGTCCCTTCCCGAATCTCTTTCCCCATAAGGGATTCACACTTGCCTAAGTTCCCCCCATCTGGAATGGATGGGCCCCACCGGGAGTAGCACTGTACCCGATTGTCGCAACTCCGTACCCAGTCAAGGAGGTAGACTGGGCCAAGGCATATCCTGAAGATGCAGGGCCATAGATCGTAGGTGCGGCAAAGGTCATTCCAGGCGTAGTTGCCGGTCCTGGTGCTATTGGGGGAGTTAGGTATTGCGGGGCTGGATATTGCACCCCGTATCCCAGAAAGGTTTGGGCACTTTGCTAGGGGGCCGGCTGCCATCTGAATGCCTGGATTCGGGCCTCCACCCAGTTGATAAAGCCTTGTGCCCTCCTTATGAATTCTTCGAGGGTGGCCGCGTTACTGCACTACATGCCGTCCCAGAGGGGAGACCCGACCTAGATTCTGGATTGTAGGGCCACTAGGCTCTGTCCATCGTCCACCTTGGTTTTGGAGGATTCCTCTGTGAAACGTTGGATGTAGGCCCTTAGAGTCTCTGTGGGGAGTAGCTTAATGTTGGCGAGGGCATTGATTTGCATATCCATCCTCATGGTGGCCACAAATTGTTTGCGGAACGCCGATTGTAGTCTGGACTAGGATTGGATGGATCCTGGCTTGAGCGTCTTCCCCCATTCCACTCCATGTTCGTCTAGAGTAATCAAAAAGCAAAGGCACTTTCCATTGTCGCTGACATGGGCTACGATCATTAACCGATTATAGCGCGATAAATGGTCTCTAGGGTCGGTGTTCCCAGTGTAGGTAGGTAGATTCGACATTTTGAACCCTTTAGGGAGCACCACATCTGGGATGTGCTTGGCGCAGGGCTCCTTTTCCTCTTCTTCAGAGTCAAACTCTTCTCCCTCCTGTTTGCGGACCAAGCAGTCTGCGACCTTTTTTAAGGTGGCCAGTTGTTCCATGAATTGTCTGGCAGTATTGTCATCCAGGGGAACTCTCTTGTTCCTTCTCTCGTTGATATTATTTCTTAAATCACCTCCTCGGGGGCAGATCTTTTCCTTGCAAACCCGCTCCTTGGCCTGATACCTTGAGGGTGCGTCCCTTGTGGATTGATCGGGTGGTCCTATCCTGGGACGGGACGCACCTTCTCTTTCCTAGGGAGCGGTCGGGGGTTGGTCCCTGCCTTCTGGACGGGAGGAATTTTTCTCTGGGGGTTTATTTTTCCATCAGGGTTAGCTGCTTTGGCCTTCCCTTTCTCTTGGGCCGGGTTAGTCGGGCCCTGTTCAGGAGCTTGTCCTAGGGGAGGAATCGACCTCGCATTCTTAGACACGTTATTCCTAGCCTGCGGGGCTAACAGTTGTGTTCCTGAAGATGGAACTACTAGAGGACTAGCCGCCAATCCTTGGGCGGCTATGAAAGCTTGCAGGGCCTGGAGGTATTCTTGCATCCGTCAAGTGGCTTCTTTTTGTTCGACAATCCTGGCCTCCGGGTCCAGGACTTGTTGTATTAGTTTGATCACCTTCGGGTCCTCCTGGTTGGGTTCTACTTCCTCTGGGATCGTTGTATCCTCAGCTTCGAGATCATGGTATTCCCCCTCATTTCCCTCCTCTTCTTCGTAGTAATCTTCCTCATAATGCACCTCGCCCTCATAGTTCTATGACTCTTCAGGCTGGGGTGTCTGCTAAGGTATGTCCTCATGTTGGTTTTGAGGAAGAGGTTGGCTGGGTAATGGCTCTCCATTGCCTTGTTTTTGGTTAGTAGGATCGAAAGTGGTGTGTCTTATGTTCGCCATTATTGTAGATGTTGGAGATCAACTCAAGCTTTCTTTAATCTCCCAATGAAACAACCAAAATGTTTACCGAGTTTTTCATAAACTTGAATTAGAAAAGATAAGAGAGCTTAAAAAGAAAGGATTTTGAAAATGCAAGCAAGGTTTTTACGTGGTTGGGGTGTTAATGAGCCTTATTCCACGAGTCAGTTGTATTAGTGCTTAGAGAGCTTTTGACAATGGAGATTTCTGCAAGTTTGAGCAGAGTAATTGCTTACAAGAAAGATCTGGGATCCCTTCCCCAGTGCACCACTGCTCATATTTATAGGCAAGCGAGTGCACTGTGCTTGGGTCGGACTAATCTGGGCCCAATAAGGGAATAAATATTATTTGCTCTCTGATGGAGACTTAATACAAATGATTAAAGTATAAAACATATATTAACCCGGGCCCATTGCGCCATCCCAAACATAACCACACTATAAGACTCGCGACAAACTATTGCTCCAGTCTGGGTGTCGTGGGCTGCAAAGAAGATTCGGGGCACAAGATCTATCAGTGTAGTGGCAGTACAGTTCTGAGCCGAAGACGTACATTCCCGATGTAACCTCCTTTGCAGGCTAAATATGGGGACATCGCTACACACTTCTTGGGATGATGTCAGCATCGGGGATACTTTATCACGTTGAACTTGGCCATCCGATCCAGGTCTTTTTACCAACATCGCTCTTCATTTACCAGGGTCCTGGTTCATTTACCAGGACCCGGGTTCATCTACGGCGATCTGGCCTAATCTCGGACCTGGGAGCCCCGACCACTTTTACCGCGTCTTGGGAGACATCCCGGGACGCGGTCCCAAGTTTATACAACATGCCCCGGCGATGGTCCTAGCTTATATTCCCGGATGCCCTTTGGGCCTTACTGAGACTTGGGATTCTGATATTCGTTCTCTCTTCGTCTACTGGGCCTGATCTGGGCTTTAACTCCCTGGAAGGTGACCCATGAACTTAGAGTGTGGATCTATACACTTGGGAGAAATGGGGATAACAGGGTTCTATTTCAGCCTCTCCTCTGTTGGTCTAAGATCCAGCTGATGACACATGTGGGCTAGACATGGATTTGTGTTTTTCCTTGGACACACTTCTTAACATTGCAAGGTTCATTTGTAGGGGACCCTGTATAATATCATTTAAATCATTAATACTATATACATATATAATAAATGAATAAAGTGATGAATTATTTTATACCTTATGAGTCATAATTAAATGCTTCAGCCAAGGAAGGAATGTATCGGTTGTATCACAAACATATTGTACTTCACCAACTGCAATTGGGATTTTGGCATCCTCTTGTAAAAAATTGGAGACCAAAACTCGTGCGACCGAATGATCCAGTTGAACAGTATGAATTGTGACAGGGCCCATTGAATCAATTATGACACCCTCAGCCACTACGTTGTGAATATTATCTAAACATAGTTTCACAATGTTGTTATGTTGTGGAGGGTACGGATACATAGAAGGTTGAAATTGTTCTTCAATGTTTTCTTCATTATTATATTCTACTTTAGTGTCCATATTCTCCTATTCATTGTAGAATTGTTCTTCATTCTCATTCTCCTCTGATTGTCTAGCTGTAATGCCCTGGTTACTCCAAGATCGTTATTGTGAACTTTAAACAGTGCTTAACTCGCTAAACGAGTCATTTAGTTATAAACGTGCATCTAGGTGTTATTAATAGGCCAGGATAAAAATTCTTGATCAAAAGGAATGGATATATTTTATTTAAGACATAAAACTGTACATGGGCCCATAAAAATGTTTACAAGTTGTTTACAATCCAAAATGGTCATTACAGTGTAAAATTTACAACTCCCCGACCTAAGCGGCAAAAATAGGGTTGACCCCTAGTTCCTCTAAGAAACACCTTGGCTGTGGTGGTCAAGCGGCCGCATAAGTACACATTGCCACCTAAGCTCTCCACTCAAGGCTGGGTGAGATTTTCTTTCCCTTTACCTGCACCACATAGCATCGTGAGCCAAGACTCAGCAAGAAAACTTATTACTGCATGCATACAATATCAATTGATGATTATGATAATCATACTGGGCTGTGTCCCAAATTAGATAAGTGAAGATCAATAAAGATTCTGATAATCATGTTGGGGCTTGCAGCCCAATCAGATAAGTGACTATTAAGTCATACTCTGAATAGATGGCTAATAAGTCTATCTCTAGGGCTCTGCACCCTAATCAGATTAGTGACTATTGAGTCACACATTGTGCAGGTGACTAATAAATCAACCTCTAAGGATCTGTTCCCTGTATAGATGACTACTAAGTCCATCTCTAGGGTTCTGGTCCTTAAATACATGGCTAATAAGTCCTTCTCTGGGGATCCGCTCCCTAAGCCATGTGACATGTCGGTCACCCTAGTCTTTTGGCTCTGGTTCTAAGTAACGAGCCTTTAGACTAGACAAGCGCTTTTGTTTTCATCGAACTTAAGGTTGGTCAAGCATTTCATGCTTATGATGATAATGCTTATGTCGATTAGATCTAATATTTTTGGCTTGCGTTAAACACACTAATATCATTATTGACTCATAAGACAATACCATACGACCAGTGCTCAGTACTACTATCGAACTTGACTAATAAGTCACAGCTTCATAATCAATACTGACACCATTGCCGTTTCTGACTAATAAGTCAGTACCATTCACAGATAAGCAAGACTGCTAAGCATTTACAATGCAATCAATGTCCAAATATAGAGCATTCAACATGCCTCATCAATAACCATGCATGTCCCATACTGGGTGCAGTTTTCCTCTGGTTCAAGTGAGAAATAATAAAAGAACGACCCTTGAAAATGATCTGTCCTTAAGTTCCTTAGCAGTTACCTAGTCATAACCAATATGGAATTCCATCAATAAAATAAATCATAAAAGAGTTTATAATCTAAAACCTCGCTCCTGGGACCAATCTTGTGCTCTCAGGACTTCCAATCCACCCAAACGGGGTAGTGGAACAATTCCCCGAGCCCCCAAAGTCATCCCGAGCCCTAAAAAATAGGTCTTGCTGAAAATTACCTAGCGCTGGGGCGCCAACTGACAGACCAGAAAATTCTAGTTTTTCTCCCCCTTCGAATTTCCCTGAATACCAAGCTTCAAAATCAACCCAAACATCATCCAAACCTATAATTTAATCCCAAAACTTCATCTATACCTCAACCTCATCAAAACCCAAGCAAACTTTCTAAAAAACCTCATTGATTTCCCACAACTAGCATCAAACTATAAACTCTGTAAAAGCTAAACAAAAACAGAGGAAACTTAGGATCAAAGCTTGGAGAATCATTACCTCAAGAACTCATGAGCTTCCTAGGAATCCCCAAATCAATTCCCTAGCTTAAACTTCTCAAATCCTAGCTTTTCCATCAAAGAAATTCAATGAAAAAAGAGGGAGAGAGATGATCGAGTGAGTGAGTGAAGAGCCCCTGTTTTTGCCTTAATCTTCTACAACTTTCTGGTTTTTAAATATAATCCATGGTCAAAAGACAAAAATGCCCCTAAGTCAATCTAATTTCCTCTCAAGGCTAGCAAGGGAAAAATCGTCCTTTCCGGTCTATCTCGTTAATTATAATTAACGTCCTCCAATTCTCCTTATGCCCAATATTCTAAAGTAATAATAAATCATATCCCATTACCCTTTAATTCCTCGTAATATACTAATCATCAAATAACCCCAAGACTCACCTCGAGCCTGGTAATTAACCCCGTGATGACCAAACCGCTAATTTGCATTCTAAGATCGTCTCATGCCCAATAGCTCGAACATATCCACATAATAATGTCGCCTCATCCATAAATCACCAACATGCATGAAAATATATAAATATGCCCTCAATAGTTCAAATGACCAAAATACCCTTATAATGAAAAGTGGACCCACATGCATGTATTTATCATCATATAATAATATAATTCACATAAACATGCATATAATCATTTAATGATATAATAAATTAATTATGGCCCTCCCGACCTCCTAATTTAACCATTAAACCTCATTAGGGATTTTGGGGCATTACAACTATCCCCTCCTTACAGAAATTTCGTCATCGAAATTTACCTAAACAGGTCGGGATACTGATTCCGCATATCTGACTCAAGCTCCCAAGTCGCTTCATCAACCTTGTTGTTCCTCCATAATACCTTAACCAAATGTATCGTTTTATTCCTGATGACCTTGTTCTTTCTGTCTAGTATCTGAGCTGGTTGTTCCTCATAGGAGAGATCTGCCTCAAGCTCTAAATTGTCATAACTCAAAACATGAGTCACATCTAATACATACCTCCAAAGAGCTGAGATATTTAATATGTTATGCATGGCTGACAATGTCTGTGGTAAGGCCAACGTACAGGCCACCTGACCAATCCTTTCCAGAATCTCAAATGGACCTACATATCTAGGGCTTAGCTTGCCCTTCTTCCCAAATCTTCTCACCCCTTTCCATGGCGAGACTCTAAGGAAAACATGGTCTCCTACCTGGAACTCCACGTTCCTGCGTTTGGGATCTGCATAACTTTTTTGTCTACTTTGAGAAGCAAGCATTCGAGCTCTAATCTTCTCAATAGCCTCACTGGTCCTCTGAACTGCCTCAAGACCCAAGTATCTCCTTTCTATTGTCTCATCCCAATGAATGGGAGATCAGCATTTCCTACCATACAATATCTCATAAGGTGCCATCCCAATGGTAGACTGATAACTGTTGTTGTAGGAAAACTCTATCAAAGGTAGATACTTACTCCAGAACCCACCAAATTCCAGCACACATGCTCACAGCATGTCCTCTAATATCTAGATCGTCCTCTCAGATTGTCCATCTGTCTTAGGATGATAAGCAGTACTGAACTTCAACTGTGTCCCCATGGTCTTCTGTAAACTCCCCCAAAACTTGGAAGTGAAAGTAGGGTCTCGATCTGACACGATCGACCTCGGTGCTCCATGGAGGCGCACGATCTCTCTCACATTGAGATCTGCATACTGGTCAACTGTATAAGTAGTCCTCACTGGTAAGAAGTGAGCTGACTTGGTATAACGATCCATAATAACCTATACAGAATCATGTTGACCAACAGTCCTGGGTAACCCCACCACGAAATCCATCGTGATATCCTCCCATTTCCACTCTAGGATGTTTAGAGGATGCAATAACCGTGTTGGCCTCTGATGGTCAGCCTTGACCTATTGACATGTCAAGCACATAGCAACATATTCCACTATATCCCTCTTCATCCCCGACCACCAATACAATGATCTCACGTCCTGGTACATCTTCGTGGTGCCTTGATGCAAATAGTAAGGAGTAGTATGAGACTCTTCCAGAATATCCTGTCTCATAGCAGTGTCTAGCGGAACACATATCCGACCCTTGTATCTCAACAAGCTTATCTTAGACACTGTATAATCTTTGGATACTCCAGCCAAAACATCCTCTCTGATCTTGGTCAGTTGTGAATCACCCAACTAACCTTCATTTATTCTCTCCAACAGTGTAGACTGTAGCGTAATGTTGGCCAACTGGCCCACCAGCAACTTTATGCTAGCTCTAGTCATATCCTCTACTAACTCTCTAGATATCAGCCTCGTACTATAAATTTGTCTTGGACCCTTCCAGCTTAAAGCATCAACTACCACGTTGGCCTTTCCTGGATGATACAGAATCTCACAATCATAATCTTTCACTAACTCCAGCCAACGCCTTTGTCTCATGTTCAAGTCTTTCTGCATGAAGAAATACTTCAGGCTCTTGTGGTCAGTATAGATCTCACACTTCTCCCCATAAAGGTAATGCCTCCATACCTTTAATGCAAAGACCATAGCTGCCAACTCTAAATCATGAGTGAGATATCTCTGTTCATATTCTTTTAGCTAACGTGAGGCATAGGCAATCACCCTCCCTGAATGCATCAGAACACAACCTAAACCCTGATGTGAGGCATCACAGTATATCACAAACTTCTCCTAATCTGATGGAAGACTCATAACCAGAGCTGTAATCAACCTCTGCTTCAGTTCCTGGAAGTTGTTCTCACACCTATCTGACCACACAAACTTCTGATTCTTGCGTGTCAGCTCAGTCAATGAAGTAGCAATCTTAGAGAACCCTTCCATGAAACGTTTGTAATAAGCTATCAATCCAACAAAACTCCTCACTTCACAAGCATTCTTTGGCCTTGGCCAATCTCTAACCACCTCAATCATGGCTGGATCTAACTTAATCCCTTCCTTACTAACAATGTTCCCAAGGAAAGATACCTGAGGTAACCAGAACACACACTTTTTGAACTTTGCAAACAATTTGTGTTTCCTTAGTCTCTGTAAAACAAACCTTAGATGCTGCTCATGTTCTAACTCTAACTAAGAATAAACCAAAATATCATCGATGAAGACGATCACAAACTGGTCCAAATAGTCCTTGAACACTCTGTTCATCAAATCCATAAAAGCAGCAGGGGCATTAGTCAATCCAAAGGACATGACTAAGAACTCATAATGTCCATATCTAGTACGAAAAGCATTCTTTGGTATGTCTCCCTCCTTGACCCTCAACTGATGATAACTAGAACGAAGGTCTATCTTTGAAAATAACCTTTTACCTTGCAACTGATCAAACAAATCATCTATCATTGGCAGAGGACACCTATTCTTAATTCTTAACTTGTTCAGTTCTCTGTAATCAATGCACATCCTTAGAGAACCATCTTTCTTCTTCACAAAAAGAACTGGTGCACCCCAAGGTGAGAAACTAGGTCTGATAAAACCTAAGTCTAATAGCTCCTGCGACTGTACTTTTAATTCTTTCAACTCTGTTGGGGCCATTTTGTAAGGTTCTCTAGACATTGGCTCCGTCTCTGGTTCCAGTTCTATCACAAATTCAATCTCTCTGTGTGGTGGAAAACCTGGTACATCTTCTGAAAACACATCCTGAAACTCAGAGAGAGAGAGGGAGAGAGGCCGAGAAGATAAAGAGATTAAGCAAGGGACAAAGGAGAACGTGAGAGAGAGAAAGAGAAGAGAGGGAGAGAGATTGAGTGAGATGGTGAGGGTGAGGGTGAGGGTGAGGGTGGCGGCTAAATAGAGAGAAAGAGAGTTATGAGGGTTTGCTGTGAGGATTTGGGGTTTAGGCCGAGATATAGGGCTTTTTTTTATATACACATTTACGTTAGTGGGGCACTGTCACAAATGGTAAAGTTTGTGACAGTGCCCCACTAACATAAATGGTGGCAGTTTGTGAAAGTTTCCAACTGAGACAAATTTTCCAAACAAATAGCGTCAGTGTGCATAATGACGTAAATACCCTTGTATTTGTGGTAGTGCTCAACTACCACAAATGCAAATTCTTGGGACTGACGCGTTTCACTAACATAAAAAGGGTATTTTGGTGTAGTGTCGACTGCCTCTTCTAATATATAACACTCAACCATACTAGCTTCTGGACGATGGTGATTACGCACATAACCTTTCAACACCTTCATATTCCTTTCTAAACTAAGGAAGGAATGTATCGGTTGTATCACGAACATATCGCACTTCACCAACTGCAATTGGGACTTTGACATCCTCTTGTATAAAACTGGTGACCAAAACTCGTGCGACTGAATCATCCAGTTGAACTGTATGAATTGTGACAGGGCCCACTGAATCAATTATGACACCCTCAGCCACTACGTTGTGAATATTATCCAAACATAGTTTCACAACGTTGTTATGTTGTGGAGGGAACTGATACATAATAGGTTGAAATTGTTCTTCAGTGTTTTCTCCATTATTATATTCTACTTCAGTGTCCATATTCTTCTCTGCATTGTAGAATTGTTCTTCATTCTCATTCTCCACTGATTGTCTAGCTATTTCCCTCTTCAGCTTTTCAATTTCTTTTGCGAGTCTAGCAATCTCGCTTTCTTTCTGAGAAACAACATCTGGCACTTTCCTTTCTTTTCTTCCAAATAATGAAGTAATTTTAGCAGTAAACCCACAAAATAATCCACAAGCTAATTATTTTAGTTAAGTAAATACAAAGCTAACACAAATTAAGAAGTATCATACCCAGCAGCTCGAACACGACCTAAGTGCTCAGGTGTCCCTAACGTTTGAGTCAAGATGTCATCCCGACCCTTAGCTACAGTTTCACCACGACTAGCTTTTTATTTTCAACTCCTCCAATTCAACACATCCGACAATCCATGATTTTGTACTCCCAACTTCATTAGAATGGTATTCTTCTGCAACCTAATAAATGTTTTACGATGTTCATCTATAACCCATTTGTCTTTTATTTTTAACCTTGTTTGGACCATTGATTGTAATAACTTCATGTGCTCACTTCAAATAAACATTAATGGTTAAAATTTAAACAATACATAAATGAGTGTATAAAAAATGAGTGTTAAAATTGATTGAAATATATTGCTTACGTTATATATGATTAAACCTATGGATTGTTGTCCAGTACAACTAATTGAGCTTGATCTAATTGTGTCTTAGATACGGTCACAACTATTCCTCTCCCCCGTAATCCTTTATCAATCTCTAAGTTATTTCATGGTTTTCTGATTGCCTCGACTCCAACCGTGTACTCTGAAAAAAATTCGACTCCCTCTTCAGATATATAACACTCAACCATACTAGCTTCTGGACGATGGTGATTACGCACATAACCTTTCAACTCCTTCATATTCCTATCTAAACTAAGGAAGGAATGTATCGGTTGTATCACGAACATATTGCACTTCACCAACTGCAATTGGGATTTTGGAATCCTCTTGTATAAAATTGGTGACCAAAACTCGCACGATCGAATCATCCAGTTGAACTGTATGAATTGTGACAGGGCCCACTGAATCAATTATGATACCCTTAGCCAGTACGTTGTGAATATTATCCAAACATAGTTTCACAACGTTGTTATGTTATGGAGGGAACTGATACATTATAGGTTGAAATTGTTCTTCAATATTTTCTTCATTATTATATTCTACTTCAGTGTCCATATTCTCCTCTTTATTGTAGAATTGTTCTTCATTCTCCTTCTCCTCTGGACACGGACTGTGGCACCAAGGTAGTTCGAGGCACATCCCTGTTCTCTGAGTTCATGAGGGCCACGATGCTCCAAGAACATTGCTGCAGTGCGACCCTGCGAACCCACAAAACCAGTGTTTTAAGAATCGCAAACTACCCAAAAATCATCCCAAAACATGATTTTAACTTGTTTTGATCATAATAATGGTCGCAGTAGCTCAGAAGCATCAAAACCAATCTTAAAACTCAAACAAAATCTCTTAAACTTAGATTCCAATAAAGCTTCAAAAACCATAGAAAACCAAAAACTAAACTCAGATAATTGAGTTACCTTTGATAGAATTCGAATCCCCAGCTGGTACTCCTAGCTTTTACAACTCCTAGCTTTTACAACATCCAACTTGCCCCAAATCTCTGTAAAATTTAAATTCTCTTTTAAAATCTAAAATCTCAGAGAGAGAGAGAGTGTGTGTGTGTTTGTGTGAGTTCTGCTTTTCTTTCTGAACTAAGGAAGGAATGTATCGGTTGTATCATGAATATATCGTACCTCTCTAACTGCAATTGGGTGTTCGACATCCTCTTCTATATAATTGGTGACCAAAACTCATGCGACCGAATCATCTAGTTGAACTGTATGAATTGTGACAGGGCCCACTGAATCAATTATGAAACCCTCAGTCACTATGTTTGTGAATATTATCAAAACATAGTTTCACAACGTTGTTATGTTGTGGGGGGAACTAATACATAATAGGTTGAAATTGTTCTTCAGTGTTTTCTTTATTATTATATTCTACTTCAGTGTCCATATTCTCCTCTGCATTGTAGAATTGTTCTTCATTCTCATTCTCCTCTGATTGTCTAGTTATTTCCCTCTTCAGCTCTTCAATTTCTTTTGTGAGTCTAGCAATCTCGTTTTCTTTATGAGAAACACCATCTCGCACATTCCTTTTTTTTCTTCCAAATAATGAAGTAATTTTAGCAGTAAACCTACAAAATAATCCACCAAGTTAATTATTTTAGTTAAGTAAATACGAAGCTAACATAAATTAAGAAGTATCATACCCAGCAGCTCGAACACGACCTGAGTGCTCAGGTGTTTCTAACGTTTGAGTCAAGAAGTCATCCCGACCCTTAGCTACGATTTCCCCAAGACTAAATTTTTCTTTCAACTCCTCCTATTCAACACATCCGCCACTACATGATTTTGTATTCCTAACTTCATTAGAATGGTATTCTTCAACAACCTAATAAATGTTTTACGATGTTCATCTATAACTCATTTATCTTTATTTTTAACCTTGTTTGGAACCATTGATTGTAGTAACTCCATGTGCTCACTATAAATAAACATTAATGGTTTAAAATTTAAACAATACATTAATGAGTGCGTAACAAATGAGTGTTAAAATTGATTGAAACATATGTTTCACGTTATATATGATTGAACCTCTGGATTATTGTCCAGTACAACTAATTGAGCTTGATCTAACTCTGTCATAGATACGGTCACCACTGTTCCTCTCCCCCGTAATCCTTTATCAATCTCAGAGTTATTTCGTGGTTTGCTAATTCTGATTGCCTCGACTCCAACCATGTACTCTGAACAAAATTCACACTACAACAAAAAAAGTCATTTGCGTCAATTTCTAACTGCCACAATTGAGTTTTTGCATCAGTTTTAAATGTGACGCGGAATCCTATGACACAAATCAGGCTTGCATTTGCGTCAGTGGGGAACTGTTACAAATTTGGAATTTGTGGCAGTTCTCCACTGACACAAATGTTTAGAATTTGCGTCAGTGCCTAATTGCCACAAAAAAATGATATATTTAAAAAAATAAAAAATAATATTTTAATAAACCACTAGCAAACAAAACAGAGTCCCCCATCCACACAGCCGCGATCACCACCACCACCTGCAATAAAAAAACAAGAACATTGTATGTTTTTTTTCACAACCCCAAAACTGAGTCCCCCATCCTCACGGCTCCAACCTAGACCCTTCACAAACTCATATGAAAAAAGAAAAAGAAAAAATAGTAAAAAAACATAAAGAATGAGTGAGAGAGAGAGAGAGAAAGAAAACTTAACCTGTGAGTGAAGGAGAAACCCGAGCCCCGCCGTGCCCTGACGTCGTCCTCGCCCCTCCATAGTGCCCTCGTCAACCCCAATGTCTTGTCCACCTGAACAAAAAAAATCAAAAGAAGAAAGAGAGAACAAGAGAGAGATCTAGAATGATGAGGGAAGGAGGAGAACATGAGAGAGAGAGAGAGAGAGGCTAAGAAGATAAAGATATTGAGCAAGGGAGAGAGGAGAACGTGAGAGAGAGAGAGAGAAGTTGAACTTGAGGAGAACATGAGAGAGAGAGAGAGAGAGAGATTGAGTGAGATGGTGAAGGTGAGGGTGGCGACTAGATAAAGAGAAAGAGAGTTATGAAGTTTTGCTTTGAGGATTTGGGGTTTGGGCTGAGATTTTGGGCTTCTTTTTTTTTTCTTATATACACATTTGCGTTAGTGGGACACTGTCACAAACGGTAAAGTTTGTGACAATGCCCCACTGACACAAATGGTGGGGTTTCTGACAGTTTCTAACTGACACAAATTGTGCGAACAAATAGCGACAGTGTATGTGCGTCAGCCACAAATGCTAATTCTCGGTCAATGGCGTCAGTCAACTGCTTTGAGTGACGCGTTGGACTGACAGGAAAGGGGTATTTTTGTGTAGTATCGACTGCCCCTTCTGATATATAACACTCAACCATACTAGCTTCTAGACGATGGTGATTATGCACATAACATTTCAACAGCTTCATATTCCTTTCAAATGGATACATCCATCTTGTCCAAACTGGCCCACACAATTTCGCTTTTATTACTAGATGAACCATCAAATGTATCATGATGTCAAAGAAAGATGGTGGAAAATATCTTTCAAGGTTGCACAAAGTAACAGCTATCTGATCATGCAATGCATCCAACTTATTAATTTTAATTACTTTCTCTATAATTGATTAAAAAAGATGCATACATTTGTCATACAATCCCGAACTCTTTTTGGTAAGACTAATCGAATGGAAATCAGAAATAATTGTTGCATTAACATGCGACAGTCATGAGATTTCATTCCCATTAACCTCAAATCCTCCATGGACACCAAGTTTCAAATGTTAGATGAATATCCATCAGGCACTTTAATCTTCGTAAATGATTTACGTACAACTCGTTTCTCTTCTCTAGACAACGTAAAACAAGTCGGAGGTAAATATGTACGTTTACCTTTCTCCTCAAGTGCCAAACGATGTCTTATGCCCATCTCAAGAAGATCTAAACGACTATCCAAACCATTCTTAGTTTTGCCGGGCATATCAAGTAAAATACCAATAATACTTTCACACACATTTTTTTCTATGTGCCTGACATCCAAACAATGTCGAACCAATAAATCTTTCCAGTATGGAAGACAAAAAAAAATTGATTTTCTTTGAAAACATCCATTAACTTTTTTTTTCTTTTGCATCTTTCAATACTTAAAGTCTATTTTTTCTACTTCATAAAGAATCTGCTACCCTGATAGTGGAAAAGGAGCAACATTTCATTCTTCAGTACCATCAAATTCTTTCTTTTTATTTCTATCACAATGACTTAGAGTCAAGTATCTTCTATGACCCGTATAGCACATTTTGTGTCCATTTGATAGGCGATGAGCCCATGTGCTGGTGCAACAAATTGGACAACCTTCGTAACCTTTTGTGCTCAACCCTAATAAATTACCATATGCTGAGAAATCACTAACAGTCCACAACAACACAACTTTCAAATTAAAGAATTATTTCTTTAACCCATCATATCCCTTTACACCATTCTCATACAACTCTTTCAAATCATCAATTAATGGTGCCAAATAAACAACAATATCGTTTCCAGGTTGTTTTGGGCCTAAAATCATTAATGAAAGCGTCATAAACTTCCTTTTCATGACTAATCACAGAGGAAGGTTGTACATAACAAGGAAGATGGGCCATGAACTATGTCGACTACTCAGAGATCTATGTGGGGTTACTCCATCTGCAGATAAACCTAGACGAAGATGTCTTGGTTCAATTTTAAATTCTGGATTCAAGTGATTTACTTTTTTCTAGGCTTGTGAATCAGCAGGATGTTGGAGTTTTTTTGTCTTTCACTCGCCTAGTCTCATGCCATATTAAGTTTTCAGAGTGTTCTGCACTTCGATATAACCGCTTAAACTGAGAAATCAAAGGCAAGTACCACATCACTTTTGAGGAATAAGTTTCCTAATTTCCTTAGGTTTGTATCGTGGTAAACCACATGCAGAGCAAGTGTCAATATCTGCATACTCTTTACGATATAAAACACAATTGTTCGGGCATGCATGGATCTTTTCATACTTCAACCCTATCAAATTTAAATTTTTCCTATCTTCATATATAGACTTCGGGAAGCAGTTATCTAAAGGTAAAATCTCCTTAAAAGCAACTAAAAATTGACTAACACATTTATCGCTCACTCCATTTTCTACATTTATGTTGTAAAATTTCACCATTGTAAGTAATCTTAGTTTATTGCAACCATTGAACAACGATTTATCTGCATCTCTAGCCAAATTATCAATTTTTTTTCTGGATCAACAACAAACTCCCCTTGAGCTTCATCAAGCAATTCCATAGGATGATCATCAAAATAATTATAATCAAAATCATCTACCCCTCGCCTCCCTAACGAATATGGATCATTATTTGATAATTCTCCATGCCAATACCATGTAGTATAACTTCTATTGAATTCCCGGCAAAATACATGATTTTTTATCATGGTAATATTTCATTTTGATTCATTACCACAATCTACACATGGACAAGGAATTCTTTCACGATCACTACAATTCTTTAAGCAAAACTCTAAAAATTTGTTGAATCCATCTTGAAATTGTGGTGTTTCTCTCCTCTCATGCATCCCGATTTATCCATAATAATAATAATAATAATTTCTATTAAGTTTTAAAAAACAAATATCACATATTAAAAATCATGTTCAATTAATAAATCCTACCAAAAATCGAGCAGAGTTTCTTTTGTTTCTATAACATATCGCAATTTCATAAGTACCTATTAATTAAATACAAACAAATACAATAATAACAAGCATAATTATATCCTTATCAATTAATAATTCCTAAAAAAAATGGGCAGAGTTTCCTCTATTTCTATAACATATTCCAATTTCATAAGTACCTATTAATACAACACAAACAAACACAATAATCAACAAGCATACTTCTGTCCTTATCTGTAATGACCCGACTATTTCTAAGACCTCAGACGATTAATAACTACTATGACATAGCTACTAATTTGAATACATACATCAAGGAATAATAGAACTTTATTCAAAACCCAAAATATTGTACGAAATACAATATAAAGTATGAAATATAAAATATGGTATGGGATCCCATTGTTATAAAACATAAACATAAACATTAAATCAATTGTTTAAAATACTAAGTGCGGAAATACATAAACATAATTTAAAAGACTTTAAACAACGTCATCCTCGATCTTCCAGCAGTCCATTCAATCCATTTGTCCTCAACACACATGCCAAGCTGCCATGAATCTTCCTGCCTTCCATGTTCATTTTCCTGCATCATTCTAAAAAGAAAGGACTGAGACTAATGCCCAGCAAGGAAAAATCTACTAACAACATATATCATAAATCATAAACATAAGACTATATCATAAACATATACTATAAAAACATATAACTATAAAAACGTATATCATATAGGACTACAATATTAATGGCCATTAACTCATTAAGATGGCATGTGATAAAACCATCTAGGTCCTCTGTCTACTAATCAAGGTAGGTTAGATCACAACTATAGTATATGATAACCCATCTAGGTCCTCTGTCTACTAATCGAGGTAGGGTAAATCATAACTCTAAACCATGAAATGATAAAAATTCTTGGGGCTTGCTATCTAAGCAAGTCATATGCCCAAGCGACTACAAAACATATTTATACATATACATATCATAGCATAAAACATATCATAACATAAACATATAAAAACATATAATCTAACCTATTTTCCTTACAAAAAATTGGGATATGGAGACAAGAACGGGATTTGGAACACTCCTAAAACCAACAGTAAGAATCATGAGTTTCTAAAGAGAAAGAGATGAAAAAGAGAACTAAACCATCCAAGTGGAAAATTACCGAAAAGAACCTTAAGTTTCAAGAAACTTAAAAACCTAACCAAGATTCATAAACAAGAGTTAGGATCTTAAAAAAATTTAAAAGAAAACTAAAGAACTATGAAAAACTGAACTTTAGGATAAGAATACCTTGGATAACTATGACTTTGATGTACACCTCAATACCGAAATAACACTATATCTCACTTTCCAAGTGTTTAGAAAAGCTTAGATTGGAAAAGCTTTTATCCCAAAACCAATGTGTTTCTCTCTATAGTAATCTTAGCAGCTTGGAGGCTCTGAAGAATGTTTGAAGAATGAAGGAAATGGCTGAGTACTAGGTCCTATTTATAGAGATCAAGGAGTAAAACTAACCCCTTTTTCATTTGAATAAATAAATGAATATAAAATGAAAAAGATTTGAATTTTCGTTCAACAGATGCCCATAACTCGGTCAAAATCGTTCAAGAGCAAGTCCAAGTGGTTAAGACTGTTTTTAAATTTAAATCCTCAAGATTCCAAATATTCACAACAGGGGCTATATATCGCCTAGCCTGGGCGATATATCACCTAGACCTATATCCTAAGGCCCATTCGTTCCTTCGTGCAAAGTCGACGTGTTTTCCGTATCTCTCGTAGGCAATATATCGATCCATATAGCTGCGATATATCAACATACGTTGATATATCAAACATGTATTTTCACTTTTTCAGCATATTTTCAATTGATTAAACAGTTTTGACTGAGTCAAAACGTGATCTTAACAGCTGCTGGAAGGTTCTATAGCTTCTAGATCTTTCTTTTAATTAAACTATTCATCAAAAATATTTAAATCTTAATAAATATGATTATGACAAGTGTCACATTCTTAATAATTCTATCTAAACCTTAGGTTATAATAATTAATATTTCTAGGACCAACAATAATAATCAAACCTTATGTTATAATTAATATTTCTAAACTATAGGTTAAACTTATAAAATCCATAACTGTTGCTATGAGTTTCCAACTAAGTCCCGGCTTGAACCAAAATCTACGGAAACTAACATACTACAAACTAATATTAGCTACTACTACTACTACTACTACTACTATCTAGCTAAGTAAAAATTATGGGACACTACATTATCAATAAATAAATCCTAAACAAAATTGGGCAGAGTTTCCTGTGTTTTTATGTAATGACCCAACTACTCTAGACTTTTGGACCATTAACGAAAACTATACATAAACACTAATCCTTAATAAAACTTATAAGTGAAAAGACCATAACTTTATTTAAGAAACTTGTAAAAATAAAAGTTAAACTTACATAAAATTCAATTTAGGATATGGGGATCCCATTGTTTTAAAATCAAAACATGACATAATTAAAAAGAGATTTACATAACAAAATTCGGAAAGATACATGTAAAAACCATAAGAAACAAAACTACATCCTCGAATCGAAACGCTCGGCTCTTGAATCCATTCCGCCTCAATACACATTCTCTAAGCTTCCAAGAACCTTCCCCACCACTAAGATCTATTTTCCTGCACATATAAACAAAAAGGAATGAGCCTAATGCCCAGCAAGGAAAATCTAACATATAGCCATATACATAAAAATTCATAGTGCAACATAAAAAAAACATACCATAACACATATATCACATACATACTATAATGGCCATTATTACTTGGGGTCTCATAGACTAAACAAGTCATATGCCCATTAGATTAGTGGGGTCCTACTAGCTAAGTAGGTCATATGCCCATAATCTATTTGGGATCCTACTAGCTAAGCAGGTCATATGTCCATAATCTATTTGGGGCTTGTTAGTCATATGGGTCATATGCCCAAGCCTACAAATATACATATCATAACACTTATTATAACATAAGAAACATAAGATAACATATAAAACATATAACATGTGAATTTCTATCCTATTTTCCTTACCAAAATTACCCGGATATGAGGACAGAATAGGGACTTTGGAACACTCCTAAAAACCATTTGTGAAAGGGTGAGTCTATTGATATTGAAGAAAAAGGGATGAAAGAGATGAAGGAACTATACATATTAAAACATACTACAACTAATACTAGCTATTACTACTACTACTACTACTACTACTACTACTATCTAACTAGCTAAGTAAATTCTGGGACTCTACAATTCTCCCCTACTACAAAGAATTTCGTCCCCGAAATTTACTTATCAAACAATTCCGGATACCGGGCTAACATGTCATCCACCAATTCCCACGTTGTCTCCTGTTCAGAACTATTACTCCATAGGACTTTGACTATTGGAATACTCTTGGACCATAACTGCTTCATCCCTCTATCCAGGATGCTAACTGGTCGTTCCTCGTAACTCAAGTCTTTCTGGAGTGCTATCATATCGTACTTGAGGACGTGAGATGGGTCTGACACATATCTACGCAGCATCGAGATGTGGAACACATTGTGACTATCTGCTAGAGCTGGCGGTAGGGCTAATCTATACGCAACTGCTCCCACTTTGTCCAATATCTCAAAAGGACCTATAAATCGGGGACTAAGTTTGCCTTACTTCCCAAACCGCTTCACACCTTTCATAGGAGATATCCTTAAGAAGACTTGATCTCCGACTTTGAATTCCACATCACGCCGCTTGGCATTCGCATAACTTTTCTAATGGCTTTGAGCAGCGAGCATACGCTTTCTAATCAGTGCTACTACATCCTGAGCTCCTCTAACAGCTTCAGTTCCAAGTAGTTGCCTTTCTCCTACCTCGTCATAATGCAACCGCGATCGACACCTTCTTCCATAAAGCAACTCATAAAGTGCCATTCCGTTCGTTGACTGGTAGCTATTGTTGTAGGAGAATTCTATCAGCGGCAAATACTCACTCCCAGATCTCGATGTAAACATCGATCCTCTATCGAATACTATTGTCTTAGAGATTCTATGCAGTCGTACTATTTCTTGAACTTAAACGTCTCTGTAAAGATTTGCTGTGTACGAAGTCTTAACAGACAGGAAATGAACTGATTTGGTTAATCTATCTATTACTATCCAAGCCAAATCATGCTGCTTACTTGTTCGTGGTAAACCCGTCACGAAATCTATGGCTATATCATCCCATTTCCATTTTGGAATGCTAAGTGGTTGCAATAAGCCTGTAGGCGCTGATGTTCTGCTTTCACTTACTGGCATTCTAGACACTTAGACACAAATTCTGCTATGTCCTTCTTCATCCCTGGCCACCAATACATTGCCTTGATGTCGTGTGCCATCTTGGTCGACCCTAGGTGAACTGAGTACGGGGTATTGTGCGCTTTTTCTAGAATCTTCACCTTAATAATTTGATCATTTGGCACGCATACTCGATTCTTATATCTCAATAAACCTTGACTAGATTTTAAGAAATCTGTAGGCTTGCCTTCTCTGACTGCATCTATATGTGCTACTAGTGTGTCGTCATGTCCCTGACCAATCCGTATATCTTCTAGTAGATTTGACTGGATAGTCAAGTTAGCTAGCTTGCCGACAATTACTTCTATTCCGGCACTGATAAGCTCCTGCTGTAGTGACTTTTCTATTCCTGCTAGCGTTGCTAAATTTCCATAACTTTTCCTACTAAGCGCATCGGCAACTACATTTGCCTTTCCCGGGTGGTATAAGATTTCTCATTCGTAATCCTTCACTAGCTCTAACCACCTGCGCTGCCTCATGTTGAGCTCCTTCTGAGTAAATAAGTACTTTAAACTTTAGTGGTCCGTATAAATCTCGCACCGTTCTCTGTAAAGATAATGGCGCCAGATTTTCAACGCAAAGACCACTGTTGCCAACTCCATATCATGCGTTGGATAGCGTTGCTCGTACTCCTTCAACTGTCGTGAGGCATAGGCTATCACCTTGTCATTCTGCATCAGCACACAACCCAACCCTTGCTTCGATGCATCGCAGTAGACTACGAACTTATCGTTGGGTGTCGGTACACAGAGTACTAGTGCTGAACAAAGCTTATCCTTAAGCAACTGGAAGCTTTCTTCACATCTACCATTCCCGTTGAATCTTTGTTGTTTCCGGGTCAGGTTGGTGAGCGGAGTGGCTATCTTAGAAAATCCCTCTACGAACCTCCTATAATAACCTGCTAACCCTAGAAAGCTTCTTACTTCAGATGCGTTCTTTGGTCTTGGCCAATCCTTCACGGCCTCTACCTTTGATTGGTCTACTGCAACTCCGTCTTTTAATATAATGTGCCCGAGGAATGCCACTTGCGAAAGCCAAAATTCGCATTTCTTGAACTTGGCGTAGAGTTGATGCTCCTTCAATCGCGTCAAAATCAACCTCAAATGTTCCTCGTGCTCTACTTCATTCTTGGAGTATACTAAGATATCGTCAATGAATACAACGATGAATTTATCTAAGTAATCCTTGAAGACCCTATTCATTAAGTCCATAAACGCGGTTGGTGCGTTAGTAAGACCAAAGGACATAACAAAGAACTCATAATGTCCATAACGAGTCCTAAAGGCTGTCTTAGGAATATCTTCTCCCTTTACCTTGAGCTGATGATACCCAGACCGTAAATCGATCTTTGAAAACACTGGTGCCCCTCGGAGTTGATCAAACAAGTCGTCAAGTCGGGGTAGCGAGTACTTATTATTAATTGTCACCTTATTCAGCTCGTGATAATCTATACACATATGCATACTTCTGTCCTTCTTCTTCACAAATAGAACCGGTGCTCCCCATAGCGAATGGCTCGGTGCCCGGTACTAGTTCGATTATGAAGTCTATCTTTCGAGTCGGCGGCAATCCTGCTAGTTTCCAGGAAATACCTCTAGGAATTCCTTTACATTAAGGAAGTCTCCAACTTTTTGTGGTGTTTCCTTTACCACATACGCAACGCTAGCTAAGAATGCTTGACACCCTTTTTCTATCATTCTTTGGGCTTTAAGAGTTGATATTAGCAGTGTACGTAGTCCTAAAAATTTTCCCATATAGCATCGTTTCTGACCGTCAGGAGTCTCGAACATCACTTGCTTACGTCTGCTATCGATGGTTACGCCATGCCTTGCTAGCCCGTCCATGCCTAATATCATGTCGAAGTCTTTAATCTCCAGTTCTATCAGGTCTCCTTCTAGTTCTATGTCCTCAATTTTGCTTGGTACGCCTTGTACTATCCTTGATGATAAGACTACTTCACTCGAAGGCAACTATGTCACAAACCTAGTTCTACAAGGTTTGTCTAATTTCTCTATCATTCCTAACGAGATATACGAGTATATTGCTCCCAAATCAAGTGATACTAGAACATATACTATCGAGGATAGGAATCTGACATGTAACTGCTTGTTACTAGCATGGGCTCCTCCCTGGGTCAAGGCAAAGACTTTAGTCTGGAACCATCGTTTAATCCCTCTTCTCCTTCTGCTTGAGCTATGGACATTCCTTCTTTCGATGACTTTCCTAACCACAGTTGAAACATCCCTTGATGTTTCTTTTGGCCCTTAGAGCATTGCAGGTATTCTACATAACCCGACTTATTGCCTCCATCGTTTGTCCGTGCTCTTTTATCACCATTGGCCTACTTATCATCAGGATGCCTTCTCTTCTGACCATTACTATTACTATTGCTATGTTGACGGCTGTTGTTTCGATCATTCTGAGTTTGACCCTACTGTTTAGGCTCAAGCCTACTAGCCTTCTCCTTACTAACATTCTCCTGAAGCCTTTCTACTTTTATTGCCGTTTCTAGAACATCGGCATAGGTAGTATTTCCCGGGTTTGCTAGCTTAACCCCTAATTCAATCTTTGGTCTAAGTCCTTTAACGAACTTGGTCACCCTCATAAAGTCAGTTGGAACCAACTCTGGTGCCAACTTGGCTAATCTGTTGAACTGTTGAACTGTCGAGCATATTCTACTACCTTTAAGTTGCCCTGCTTCGAACTAGCGAACTCCTCGACCCTTGTAGCGATGACTGCCAAGTTGTAATACTTCTTGTGGAACAGCTCCACAAATCTTGTCCATATCATGGTGGTGACATCGTTAGTCTGCTGAACTAAGTCCCACCATATTCTAGCATCCTTCTTAAGCATAGACGAAACGTAGGATATGCGATCTGTGTTGCCGAGATTCATATGCGCTAGGATCGGTTCTACATTTCTGAGCCATTATTCTACTTCAAAGGGGTCTGTTGTCCCTTCAAAGTTTGGAGCGTGTTGCTTACAAAATCGCTCATAGATTGGCTCCATGTGCTGAGCTGAGTATGGCGCATAGTTCGCCAGTGGCCATCCCCCATAAGGACCCACTTGATGGGGTACTTGAGCCATCTACTGAGGCAGTGGTTGTAGCTGAGGTGGAGGCTGAGTCTGAGTCTGATGTCGCTGTTGCTGCAGTAATTCCTCCACTTGTTGTCGCAGTCTGGCGATCTCCACAGTGTTGTCAGCTGGTGGCGGCGGCGCGTTGCGGCTGGCAGTAGCACGCACTCCCCTTCTCTGAACTGGAGGGGCTTCATTGTTCACCGGAGCAGCGCTGGAGGCGTTTCTGTTGGTGCGAGAAAATCTTCTGAGCGACATCTTCAACAAAGTTCTAATAGTCGAGAACATGTTAGAACTTATCCTAATAGTCTCTAAGGAAAAACTTAATCTAAGCAAACATAACTCGGACCTATTAATTATGATTTCTTATGAAAAAATTATGTAAGCCTTCTTTATGATTAGGGTCTGTTTCTAAACTTAGAAAAATAAGCCATCTTTATAATTTACTAAGTCTGTTTCTAATCATCCTATATGACTCGTCGTTGTTCCCACTACTATGGCCCCCTAAACTTAGAAAAAATTCTCAGGCTCGAAACTCATTGTTGTTCCAAAGTTAACCATATTGAGGGAGGGCTGGGATCAATAAAATAGTTCCCACTACTATGGCCCCCTAAACTCTCAATATAGAACCCGGTCCATTGATTTGTATCCACCCTCACCGAACTTGGTCATTATTTATTAAATTTATTATTTATTATGATTGTAGAAAAAAATTAAACTCATACATGTCATTCAAAAATAACAATTGTATTTATTTGGAAAAAAAACTTTTCACTAAAAACACTCATGCATGCAAAGATAATAAATAAAATAAATAACGAAAAATAAACTAATTTACAAATATTATTAACTGAAAACATAAGGGCTAAAATGTTAACTAAACACATAATCAAAACAACTAAAACATAAACACTTACATTGGCGGTTAGATTCAGATCTTTGAGTATGTGTATCGAGGAGAACTTCATGCGAAGGAACCATTGCGCTCTGATACCAACTGTAATGACCCAACTACTCTAGACTTTTGGACCATTAACGAAAACTATACATAAACACTAATCCTTAATAAAAATTATAAGTGAAAAGACCATAACTTTATTTAAGAAACTTGTAAAAATAAAAGTTAAACTTACATAAAATTCAAGTTAGGATATGGGATCCCATTGTTTTAAAATCAAAACATGACATAATTAAAAAGAGATTTACACAACAAAATGCGGAAAGATACATGTAAAAACCATAAGAAACAAAACTACATCCTCGAATCGAAACGCTCGGCTCTTGAATCCATTCCGCCTCAATACACATTCTCTAAGCTTCCAAGAACCTTCCCCGCCACTAAGACCTATTTTCCTGCACATATAAACAAAAAGGAATCAGCCTAATGCCCAACAAGGAAAATCTAACATATAGCCATATACATAAAAATTCATAGTGCAACATAAAAAAAACATACCATAACACATATATCACATACATACTATAATGGCCATTATTACTTGGGGTCCCATAGACTAAACAAGTCATATGCCCATTAGATTAGTGGGGTCCTACTAGCTAAGTAGGTCATATGCCCATAATCTATTTGGGGTCCTACTAGCTAAGCAGGTCATATGCCCATAATCTATTTGGGGCTTGTTAGTCATATGGGTCATATGCCCAAGCCTACAAATATACATATCATAACACTTATTATAACATAAGATAACATATAAAACATATAACATATGAATTTCTATCCTATTTTCCTTACCAAAATTACCGGGATATAAGGACAAAATAGGGACTTTGGAACACTCCTAAAAACCATTTGTGAAAGGGTGAGTCTATTGATATTGAAGAAAAAGGGATGAAAGAGATGAAGGAACTATACATATTAAAACATACTACAACTAATACTAGCTATTACTACTACTACTACTATCTAACTAGCTAAGTAAATTCTGGGACTCTACATTTTATAACTGTTATCCATAAAATTAGCATTGGTGACGTGACAAGTGATTCCTGGACACGTGGCTGACACCTGGAAACGTTCTACTAGAGTATCGACCAGAAGACACATTAGAAGCAGTGCGAACCTGTCTTACCTGCGACCAGTCTGGTCGATAGTTCTTAATGGGAAGATCTTTGTGAATCTTGAATTTATCTAACACAATCTCCTGAGTATCCGATTATTCAGGAAAGAATATCTGTAACAATCTTTTGTAATCCCCCTTGAGCCTATAAATAGCAAGAGATAGCTCAAGGGAGAGGACTTTTGGCTTTTGAATCATTCGAGACTATAGTAATTCTCCTAGTAATATTGTATTGTTCTTCAGAGATTAGTGAAACTCATTGAACCCAAGTTCTTTGATCACTCATCTGATTTTTATATCAATATCAACCTAAGTGGACGTAGGTCATTAACAGATCCTGGGCCGTACCACTATAAAATGCTGTGTATTATTTACTTTTGTCATTACGTTCTTCTCATTACTTTCATTCATATCAAGCAAATTCTGACTCCGTGTCAGTTGGCCAAATCGTGGGTCAACATTCTGGTGCTTTCGTTGAGAGCTTGATTTAACGTTGTTGAGAAAATTAATGGCGAAAGTTGGAAAGAAAACTGGACAGGCGACCGCCGCTGCACCATCAAACCTGCCACCTCCTCCTCCTCCTGCAAGCATGGCAGAGGATGAGCCACAGCTGGACTTTGAGGAGGAGGAAATGGATGATGCAACACTGAAGAGTACCCTGGGCGCGTTGCAGGAGGAACTGGCTAGTCTGAGGGCCAGTCAGGAGACTGCCGCTGAAGTTATGGCGCGGCAGCAGCAGGAGATTGAGCAGCAGCACGCGGAATTGAGCGAAAGGCAGGAGACAGCCTTGCTATTGGCTAGAAATCAGGCTGCACCTACCTCGCAGCCTGACTAACCGGTGAATGGACAACCCCAGAGGGGTCCTAATCCAAGCCCACCGATCCAGCCTTCGAGTCCGCAAAGGCCCGAGCAGCCTCAGATGCCCCATGATGATGTCCCATCGGATCCTGAGGCACAGCCACCATCCCAAGCTGCTCGGGGTAATCCCCTGCAACAGAGGCAGAATAGGGCTGAGCATCAGCCTCGCAGCCCTAGACGCCGTAGGGATGATGGGTTGAACCTGCCGAACAGAGGACAGTACCCTCCTGGCAACAGGAGGGATTCAGAGTTAGGCTCTGCAGTCCGGGGCCCCCCACGACACGATGATGCACAGGGACACCACGACCAGCGCAGGCCACCCTCTAACGCTCGGGACGGTTCAGCCAGGAATGGACATCGAGGGAACAGTCGATCTCATCATAGCCAGTCGAGGTTCAGAGATGCCCACGGATATAATGAGGCCGACTCAGGCAAAGGAAATGCCAGTGGGAGGAATGAAGAAAGAGGTAAAGGCAGGAGCCAGGTACCTCAAGATGACCAACCAAATAGACAGGATGCTGGGGGGCGGCCCAGACAAAATAATGTCTTCAACCAGCTCGGGGGTAGCGAGCAGCGGAGAAGAGAAGAGGACCTGAGAGATGTACTCAATGATCGCCGTGAGAGGCATGGCGAGAATGTCCCCCCGTGAACGGAGGCCACAGCGATTCCTGCCGCTGTACAGGCCCAGATAAACGCCCTCAACCAGGCAGTGCAACAGCTGGTCGGGGGAAGGACTTCTTACATCGACCACGATAGGAGGAAAGGCACTCCTTTCGTACAAAGGATAGCTAACGCCAAAACTCCCAGCAAATTCAAGATGCCTACGCTTCCAAACTTTGACGGATATGGAGACCCAGTCTCGCATGTCAATAAGTTTGAGATTCAGATGGACATTCAGAAAGTGTCCGAAGATGCTCGGTGCAGGATCTTCTCTGTAACACTTTCTGAAGCTGCGCAGGAGTGGTTCTTCAAATTCCCTCCCGCAAGCATCGTTTCCTGGGAAATGTTCGTACGGGAGTTCTACCGACAGTTCTATGCTGGTCGTATACACCCAACCGAAGCAAACCAGCTAGTCAAAATTCGCCAGCAGGATGGGGAGTCAATGAAAGACTACATCCAACGTTTTATGCGAGCAGTAGCTGGAGCAAAGACGGTCGGGGATGAAGGGAAGATGATGGCCATAACTGCAGGAGTAAAACGACGTTCTCCCCTCTGGAAGAGTCTCTGAAAGGAAGGGGTGAGAACTACCCAAGAATTTTTGGATCGAGCTGATCGCTATATCAAGCTTGAAGAAGCCATTGCCGACGATGGAAAGCCCTCAGGCAAGAATAAGAAAGCTTCCAAACCCGCCAAGGCCGCCAATGGGTCCAAACCTAGTGGCAACGGCAAAGGCAACAGGAACAGCAACGGTAATGGCAAGAACGGTGGAAAACGGCCGTATAACGAGCCTTCCACCTCCGACAACAAACGAGCCAAGGTTAATCATTATGAGCCTCAGTTCACTAACTACACTGCCCTCGTTGAGTCTCGGGGAGAGGTTTACCAGGCCACAAGTTCCAGTGTGCCTTACAAGAAACCTGGGCCCATTCGAAAGGACATTTCGAAAAGAGACACCACCAAGTTCTGTCGTTACCATATTGACTACGGACATGACACTAATGAATGCAACCAGTTAAAGGACAAAATCGAGTTCCTTATTAGACAAGGACACTTGAGAAGGTACGTACGGGCCTCGGGAAATTCCCAACGAGAAGCTCCGGGTGGCAACGAGCAGGCGCCCACACGCCAACGCTCGCCACCATTACAGCCTGCCCCCGTGGCTGGAACACTCTTAACCATCTGTGGAGGCCTGCACCTCGCGGGGAATAGCAGAAAGGCCAGAGAACGATATGCTCGGACTCTGCGCCACGACCAGGACATCGAGATGATGACTGTGGAGGACCGTGCACCAAAAAAGGCTCGGTCAGAGGGAGGAGAGATAACCTTCTCTGATGACGACGCCCAACACGTCAGGTTCCCACATTCCGATCCGCTGGTCGTGGACATCTAGATGGACAATATGATGGTGAAGAGGGTACTGGTCGATACAGGAAGTTCAGTGAATATCCTGTATAAATCAACACTGGAACGCATGAAATTGTCCGTGAAGGACTTGGAGCCCTGCAATCAAACGATATACGGCTTTTCTGGAGAAGGACTCACCCCAGCCGGATTGATCAAACTCCCAGTAACGACGGGTACAGCGCCTGTAACAAGGACATTACTCGCCACTTTTGTAGTGGTTGATTGTCCTTCGGCCTACAACGCCGTTATTGGAAGACCCATACTGGTTGATCTACGGGTCGTCATCTCTATGTGGCACCTAGCCATGAAGTTCCCAACAGACGCGGGGGTAGGACGCATTTTGGGAAACCAAAGGGAAGCCAGGGAGTGCTACAACGCCTCAATCACAAAGGCGAAAAGTGGAACGCCGAGGAGCACTACCTCAGATAGATTGCAAATGGTAGTTGATACGCAAGCAAAATCCGGTGATGAAGTCACCAAATAGGGTGTTGCCCAAAGTGAGGATGGAGATTTGGATCCTCGCTTTGGGGATTTTGAAGAAAATGTTGAACCCGTCGAGGACCTGGAGGAGGTCCAACTCGACAAAGAAGACCCAACCAGAGTCATAAAGGTTTGGAAAAACTTAGAGCCTACCTTGAAGCACGCAGTGGTGGAATTCCTGCGAAAAAACCAGGAGGTCTTTGCCTGGTCGCATAAAGACATGGTTGGGATAGATCCTGCAGTAATCAGCCATGTCCTGAATATAGACAAAACCTTTCCACCTGTGCAACAAAAGAGAAGGCTGCTCGACAAAGATAGATCACGAGCCTTAAAAGAAGAAGTCGAAAGGCTAAAGGACAATGGGTTCATCCGGGTGGCATTTTATCCGTCGTGGGTCTCTAATCCGGTGCTGGTCCCCAAGCCTAATGGCAAGTGGCGGACTTGTGTGGATTTTACAGACCTTAATAAAGCCTGCCCAAAGGACTGGTCGACGCTACTGCAGGACATGAGATCCTCTCGTTCATGGATGCATATTCAGGCTACAACCAGATTAGCATGCATCCCCCTGATGAGGATCACACCAGCTTTCGGACCGATACGGGCTTGTATTGTTACAAAGTAATGCCCTTCGGACTGAAAAACGCAGGTGCGACTTACCAACGGCTAGTCAACCACATGTTCAAGGAGCAAATCGGTGTAAACATGGAGGTATATGTGGATGACATGCTGGTAAAGTCTAAGAAGGCAGAAGGACATGTGAGGGATTTACAAGAGTGCTTTGATGTGTTAAACAAGTACCAGATGAAGTTGAATCCCCTCAAGTGTTCCTTTAGAGTCGGATCAGGGAAGTTTTTGGGATTTATCGTGAATTCAAGAGGAATCGAGGCCAATCCCGACAAGATAAAAGCCCTGATCGACATGAAGTCGCTAGAAAAGATCAAAGATGTACAAAGTTTGACCGGGAGGATCGCGGCCCTAAGTAGATTCATTTCGAAATCAACAGACAAGTGTGTTCCTTTCTTTAATCTACTTAGAGGAAACAAGAAGTTTGAATGGACAGGAGATTGCGAGCAAGCATTCCAAGCGTTGAAAGCTCATATGGCACAACCTCCCATCTTGTCGAAGCCGATCGAAGGACAGACATTGTTTGTTTATCTGGCGACTACCGAAGTTGCTGCTAGCGCGGTACTTTTACGGGAGGAAGAAGGCGTACAGAAAGCAGTCTACTATGTCAGAAAGAGGTTGATCGGTGCAGAATTACGATATCCGCCAATCGAAAGGTTAGCATATTGCCTAATTCTAGCCTCTAGGAAGTTACGTCCTTACTTCCAAGCCCATCCTATCACAGTTCTAACTGACCAGCCCCTTCGGCAAGTACTCCAAAAACCTGATGCGGCTGAGCGATTGTTAAAATGGGTAGTCAAACTAGGGCAGTTCGATATAACCTATTCATCGCGAACAGCAGTAAAGGGACAAGTCTTGGCCGATCTTATTGCGGAGTTCACCGAACTCCCGGACAGTGAGCAGTGCGAACTGCCTAAAGCGCCCGTGCCTCAAGAGAAAGCTCCTTCGTGGAAGCTATTCACGGATGGCTCATCCAACGAATCCCACGCTGGAGCGGGAGTGATATTGATAACGCCAGAAGGCCATCGATTTCACTGCGCTATCAGGTTCGACTTTACTGCATCAAATAATGAAGCGAAATATGAAGCACTCCTCGCTGGATTGAGAATGGCAAAGGATATGAGCATAAAGACGCTTGATATTTACAGTGATTCACAACTGGTGGTGAATCAGGTCCTAGGAGAATATCAAGCGCGAGGTTTGAAAATGGTGGCCTACTTGAATAAAACAAAGGACCTGCTAGCCCAGTTCACGAAGTACACCCTCCAGTAAATCCCACGAGATCAGAATTCAAACGCAGATGCCTTAGCCAAACTCGTGAGCGCAAAGGATGCTGACACCTTGAACGTCGTGCCAGTAGAAAGACTGAGTAAGCCGAGCATACAAACCATAGAATCCAGTATGGAGATTCGGATGGAGGATACGTGGATGGCGCCTTTCTTGGAGTATCTGATGAATGGTACGTTGCCAACAGATAGGAACAAGGCCAGAACTCTACAAAGACGAGCTGCTAGGTACATACTGGTCGACGACGTAATGTACCGAAGAGGATATTCGATGCCGTTACTCAGGTTCGTTACACCAGGAAAAGCTAAGGAACTCATGAAAGAGGTGCATGAAGGCTTCTACGGGGATCACGCTGAGGGGCAGAGTTTGGCAAAAAAGATTCTAAGGCAGGGTTACTTTTGGCCAACGATGAACGATGATTCGATGGGGTTTGTACGAAGATGTGATAAATGTCAAAGGTACTCCAAGATTCCACGAGCAGCTCCAAACGAATTAAAACAAATGCAGAGTCCGCAGCCTTTTGCAGTGTGGGGGATAGATTTGATTGGATCCCTACCTACAGGGAAAGGCGCAGTAAAATACGCAGTTGTGGTAGTTGATTACTTCACCAAATGGGCCGAAGCTGAACCACTCGCAACCATCACGACCAAGAAAGTTCTCGACTTTGTCATTAAAAACATTGTCTGTCGGTATGGTTTTTCCAGAAAGATAGTTTCAGACAATGGGACCCAGTTTGACAGCGATTTATTCACCGATTTCTGCGAAAGGCATGGAGTTATTAAAAGGTTTTCTTCAGTTGCACACCCCCAGGAGAATGGGCAAGTCGAAGCCGTAAACAAAACTCTTAAGGACACCTTGAAGAAAAGACTTGAGGAAGCTAAAGGAGCATGGCCAGAGCAGTTACCTGAAGTCCTCTGGTCGTATAGAACGTCTCACCGAACAGCGACAGGACATACTCCATTTTCCTTAGCCTATGGGTATGAGGCTATGTTGCATGTTGAGATAGATCCCCCCTCACATCGGCGTTTGACTTATGACCAGGATCAGAAAAGCCAGCTAATGATGGAGTCCCTAGACTCAATCGATGAGAACGAGAGAAATCTTAACTCCGAGTTGCTGCATACCAGCAAAAAGTCGCCCGGTACTTTAACTCCAAAGTTAAAGAAAGAAAATTCAATGTCGGTGACTTGGTGTTACGACGAGTTTTCTTAAATACCCGCGACCCTACTGCTGGAGTGCTCGGACCCAATTGGGAAGGACCTTACCAAATTGAAGAAGTCCTTCATCCAGGCACCTACAAACTTGCACGCTTAAACGGAGATCTCGTTCCACGCTATTGGAATGGAGAACACGTGCGCAAGTATTATCAGTAAACAGTCCTTTATAAAGGACTGGCTTGTATTAAATTTCAATTTTTACAAGTTTTGCAAAGAGGGTTAGCCACGTTGTATGGCTAACTGCTCGTATATGAAAGGTTCTATTATAGAATCACTCGTAAAGACATGTTTAGTCCATTCTTAATACGAGATTATAAGGGACTGTGCGCAGCCAGTCATTCTTGCCAACCATTGTGAATTTACATTTACAAGTATTTGTTCATTACGTGTGTTGTTTTGCTGTATTACAAGTATCAATTTTCATACGAACAGGAATGTTCGAACAGGCCATGGTCAGGGAAAGTGACCAAGGACCTAAAGCTCCTCGATCACTTGGGGGGCATATAAGGCACATCGATAGCAAAACATACTCGCAAGGTATGTAAACACATAAACAAAATGAGTGAAAGCATGCTACAGTACTTAGAGTATTTTTCAAAATTTATGTTTTGTTAAATCATGCCAAAGTACTATGCTAAGTTCGGTCATACGGATAAATGTTATAATAAATAAAGATATTATAGCATCAAGATTTAAGCCTTTACACCGCAAGCATCGCTGCTTGGATGTAACCGTTCAAGTAAAAGAAAAAGATTTACTGCCCGTGCAGCAAAGTTTAAAACAAAAATATATTGTCTTTACATCACGACCCGTGGGTCGTGTAGCCAAAAAGAAAGAAAAAAATAAGGGAAAAGTTTAAGAGGCATTTGGGGCTGGAGGGTCCTGAGCAGCATCCTGGTTGGTCGCGTCCTCAACAACTTCTTCTTCTTCTACAGCAACAATGCTTGGAGAGGCGGGGGTCCTCGCTCTTGCCTCCAGCTGCTTCACTTTGCCTTCAAGAGTGGCAATGGCCTCATCCTTGGGCTTGAGCATCTCTTCTCCAGCCTTTTGATTTCGCGAAGATGGGTTACGCTGGAATCTCGATACTACTGCCATGACTTTATTGCAGCTTCCTTTGCAGCTTCAGCCTTTGATAGCTTAGTCACCGCAGCGTCCCTCTCTCGAGCCATTGCCTCCAACTCCTTGGCATGCCTAGCCTCTGCAGCCGAAAGCTCCTCAGCTGCCTTCACCTGATGCCTCTCAGTGGCCTTCGCCTTAGCCTGCTCAATGGAAGCCTGGACACGGGTACGAGCAGTGATAGAAGACAGCAAGGCCTGTGAATAAAGGAAAAAGTTAGAGCCTGCCGTGAAGAATAAAAGACTAAGGCTTAAGAAGTGAAGAAGTACTCACACTGGAGATTTCATTCAGGGTCCTGTTCAGAACCTGGTCGGCCCCCATATTTTCAGCCTCGACCATTGCATCCTTGACGCGGTCACTTTTACTGATGCGTTCAAGGCGATCCTTGGCGGATCGAAGGGCACGGCTCATGAGTTTGGCCCCGAGAACTTCTTCACGAGTAATTTCCTCTCTGGTAGGCGCAGCCGGAGGATTTGGCGGGGCAAGAGGGGTCTGCTTCTCAGTAGGAGCTGGTGGATGGGCAGAAGTTTGCCCAGTTGGCGCGTCCTTGGGATGGTCTTCTGTTCAACTCTTCTTGGCTGGAGGACCTCGGCTGGATTCACCAGTTCTCCTTTTGGACCTCCGGTGGAGTTGAGGAACTTCCTCCTCCTCCTCAGCCTGATACATGTCAAAGATGTTGGGAGTGGCCATGTCTGCATGCAAGTAAACACAGGAAAATGATAAGATAAGAGGCAGATGAAAATCCATCATACAACTGAAAAGAGGTAACAAAGTGAATACCCGAGCTACAACTACTGGTCGTTACACTATTGACTCTATTAGTCATATACTCATTATCTGGCATGAAGAAGTCTGGCCCTAATTTTGGAGTATATGTAAAGTTACCTTCCCCGTCGAACAAATGACAGGGAATTGGCAAACCATTTAAAAGTAAAATAGTGTTACCGTTCTCATCAGAAGACTTTTCCAAGTCCACAACTGGCTCTTTGGCCTTTTGTTTCCCCTTGCCTTGGGGAGCAGAAGGCCTTTCTGCGGAAGGATTGCCCGTGGGCTCCCTAATAGTAATCCCCGTCGGCCTCCTCCTCCGAGGAGACGCAGGAGGTTGCTGCTCGGGAACCCCCTCGGAAGTGGTTTCGTCCACCACGGACCCTCTAGTTTCATGGCGAGGAGCCAGGAGGCCAGACCGCCTCAAGTTTTCTTCAGTTACCAGGATCTTGATGCTTTTTGCTGCATCGGACATCCTGGCCAAGGTATTGGACCTCAACACCATGTCCGGTGTTGGGGTCGGACGTAACCATGGGCCTGAAAAACAGATTACAGTTTGAGAAAAGTGAAAGGGAACATCTCGATGAGAAATATCTACCAGTCGAAGACAAGCACTTACCTCCTCGGGTGAAGGCCAGGTTGTTGCTGGTTATGTCCGGGGTAAGGAAGTACTCCTTATTATACTGCCCCACATTCGAGATATGCGTAGTGTCACTCAGGAATGCTTGATTGGTTTCCTGGTGACAAAAATGGAAGAAACCCGTTCCGTGTTGTTGCGGGTTAGACTTAAGATCAAAAAGATAGTTGACCTCGTGGGGTGAAGGTTCTGGCCATTTCTTAAGTTTATACAGGATATAGAGTGCGGCCAACATTCTATATCCGTTTGGAGTTATTTTGAAGGGGGCGACACCGAAATAATTGGCCACCCCTCAAAAAAGGGATGAAGAGGGAGATAAGCTCCCGCCTCAAGGTGATATCGGGACCAGGCGCTGTTTGCACCTCCGGGGAGGTTAGCCCTCTGGTCTGCGGCAGGACGTATAATGGAAACCCCTGTGAGAGGGAATTTTCTGAAGCAGTTAGCAACCATCCGAAGAGTCACTGAAATGGCCGGGGAAGTATACCACTCGACATCAGGCAGGTTCTGATGGCGAGGGCGGGCCATAATTTGGATATTAGGGTCAGGAACAAGATTTTCTCGACCACTGGTCGAGGGAGCCCTTGCCTGCGAATCAGGCCGGGCATGAGAATTTGGGTTGTTTTCAGACTCGGGCCTTTTCTTGCCTGAAGATTTGGAACGGGCCATTGGAGGAGAAGGATGGGGTCTGGAAGAGGATCGCGAAAAAGGGATCTCGTGGACACAGTCATTTGGTTGTTCTTCTCCCTCGAGCAGCTGGGCGAGAAGGTCGTCGTCAATAGGCCTTTCACCTCCCCACAAATTTGGCATTAAAGTCTGCATACAGAAGAATGGGGAGGTGAGGATAGAAAAATTTTAAAAGCTTTTTAGAATAACGCTGGTCGAGTATAAAAGTTAAGCTTTTATACAACAGCATTCTAACAAAAAGCTAAAAAAATTTTCACGAATAGTTTGAAAAACGGATCAAAGGGTGAAAGTAAAAAGTTTTCTGAAAAAGCTTTTTCAACTCCCCTTAGGACGGGAATTTTTTTTTCAACTAGCTTAAAGATCGAATTTTTACTTCGATTTTACGTCCTAAAAAGCATGATCCTGGATTTTAAACTATCTCGTAACTCTATTGTGCCTACAAAATATTCTGTCTACAAGCGTCTCAAATCAGAAACAGATAAACTCAAACAGTACACATTCAGAAGCATGCACCACGAAAAATTAGAAGCGTGGGAATTCGAAAACTTACCAAGAAAAGTAATCGTGGAGATGGAAGAAGGGTCTTCGGAGATCAAGGAGCTCTCGAACGGGGTCCTGAAAGTACAGAGGGAACGGTCTTCGAGAACGATAAAAGCTTTGGATTTTAGGTTTTCTAGTGAAGACGATGGCGTGCGTAAAAAGAAAATAAAGACTTCGAATGTCTTATATAAGTTTGTCTGTGGCATTAAAAAGATGTAATCATCAGTTTCCCTTTTTTCAAAGTATAGGGAAGCGGGATGGCCGTCAAAATCTTTTCTGGGGAACCGAAAGGACATGATTAGACAGAAGTGGGTTACTTTTTTCAAGAACACACGAAGGGTTCTGACACGTCAGGCGGGGTTACCGAAGAGTCGTTCGTCCAAAAGTTTATTTACTGCTCGTGGTAAATAAACTTGGGGGGCAAATGTTATCCATAAAATTAGCATTGGTGACGTGACAAGTGATTCCTGGACACGTGGCTGGCACCTGGAAACGTTCTACTAGAGTATCGACCAGAAGACACATTAGAAGCAGTGCGAACCTGTCTTACCTGCGACCAGTCTGGTCGATAGTTCCGCATACAAGGCAACATTAATGGGAAGATCTTTGTGAATCCCGAATTTATCTAACACAATCTCCTGAGTATCCGATTATTCAGGAAAGAATATCTGTAACAATCTTTTGTAATCCCCCTCGAGCCTATAAATAGCAAGAGATAGCTCAAGGGAGAGGACTTTTGGCTTTTGAATCATTCGAGACTATACTAATTCTCCTAGTAATATTGTATTATTCTTCAGAGATTAGTGAAACTCATTGGACCCAAGTTCTTTGATCACTCATCTGATTTTTATATCAATATCAACCTAAGTGGACGTAGGTCATTACCAGATCCTGGGGCCGAACCACTATAAAATACTGTGTATTATTTACTTTTGTCATTACATTCTTCTCATTACTTTCATTCATATCAAGCATATTCTGACTCCGTGTCAGTTGGCCAAATCGTGGGTCAACAATAACATATTCCAATTTCATAAGTACCTATTAATGCAACACAAACAAACATAAGCATAATTCTATCTTTATCAATTAATAAATCCTAAAAAAAATTAGGCAGAGTTTCAACTGTTTCTATAACATATTCCAATTTCATAAGTATCTATTAATACAACATACAAAAAAAATAATCAGCATGCATAATTTCATTCTTATACCACCGTAGCACACAAATTTCTCAGAACTTATTTCACTAATTTCCACTAAATTCAATATAGTTTAACCATAATTATATAAATATGTGCAATAGTAATAAATAAAAATAAAATTCCCACTCACCTTAAAATTAATCTTCAAGCTAGTAACCATCAATGAAAAGCCAAATTGCCTCCAAAATAATAACCGTCCTAAAAGTAATACAAACAAAATTAAATATTATAATTATTGAGTTTATAATAACTGGCACCAAACAATAAAGCATATTATACAAATAAAACTTTCTTTTAACTAAATATTAACTCGATTTTTTTTTACAACAACATATCTAAACATTAAAACTGTATTATACAGATGATTTCTTTTAACTAGATATTAACTTGATCTTTTTATATTATAACAACAACATGTTAACTTTTTTTTTTCAACAACAACAAAATATTAACTTCATCAGTTTTCTAAATAATTATTCTAAATAAAAACATATTATAAAATACAAAAATAAATCAAATATATAAGAAATTTAGTAATACATTAATATTATAAATTCAGATTAATAAAAAAATTATCACAAACACTTTTTTTTAAAGATTCATACATTCTTAAATAATCAAATACAACTCTAAAATAATATTACCAACCATAAACACATATACATTATCAATATATTATAAAAAAATATGAAAAAATCTGAAATAATATATATAATCTTGTAAACATCTATTTACCGATCCATACCTAGTACAAAGCTCAAAACTTTGTATAGAAGCTGAAAATCTGATGAAAAACTCAAAACAATGGGTATTTCCGACCACCACATGTCACCATTGTCAAGACACAATTTTTTTTTTCACTCAAAACCGAAAATAATAACCAAGTTTCTATGATATATTTGAGTTTTCTAACAAGATTGATGGATGAAATTGGAAGAAAATGAGGTAAACTGTGGTAAATGGCAAAACCCTCATTTTTCTCACGGTGGAAATGGAGGTTTCTCTCTCTGTTTGGGGGATTTCAGTGTTTCAGAAATGGGGGAGAAGCCGAAGTGGTGCGGATATAAGCATCTTTCATAAAACCGAAAGTAACGATTTCCGTAATGTTTTCTCACAAAAATGTCTCTCCACCTATTACCCTTTAACTTCATTTTATCTAAATAACAGAAGTAATAATTTAATTGCTATAAACTCCAAACCAAAAAGCGAGTTGAATTTCTTTTAAAAGCTCTAATTTCATTTTATTTTTTTTTTGTATTTTCCAATATTGTTATGTGTAAAAACTGAAATTAAAACCCATTTTTATTGTAGTGGGAGGTGTGCCCATACACCTCTTTTTGTGAGATGTACCAAAAAAATTCCATATAAATATATGTATATAATATTTTATTGGATAGACATATATAAAGAGGCTATATGGGACAGGACTTTTCTCTCCCCGGAATCCAATATATTCACACAATTTTCATAAAAACTAAAATTATATAATAATTAAATCAAATAACGACATGTGTACATATAAATTACATTAGAAAAATGTTAAAATATTATAATGCATCGTTCCGTGTTATTAAATATAGGAAAATGAAATTTTTTTCTAAAAAATACAATAAAAGAAATTCAACATGTGAAAAATAAATAAATATTAAAAAGATTAATTATTACACGTGAGTTAGAAACATATTATATTTAGGGAGATATTCGGTCAAATCAATGACAAATATATAAATGTGCAAATTATGCTAATGAAATTTCATGGAAAGAGCCTCTTCGTGTTTACACTTAGCAAATATTTATGCGAAACCATCAAATCATAACTCATTAATAGTTTGTTTTATATCACTGTTCTCACCTCTCTCCTAAAACCTCAACATTTTGCTCTACAAATTATCAAACATTTTAGTACTTTCATATTGCATAAATTTATATGTAAGAAATGCCCGGATCAAAAAGCTCCTTAAACTTCAACGAGTTAGCTCTTCTAGAATCTATCTACCACCATCTTCTAGATGACTCAGCTTCTCCGGCTCCGGCAATAAGCAACAGCTTCGGAAGTGCTTCGCGGACAAGCTCGAATATTTCGAGTTCCGATAATGGCCTCGCATTCACCGCAAATGACAGTGAACTTCCATTCAAACATAGCGAGCGCTGTTCCGATCAGGACATGCTGACCTATGGAGGTAGTAACAGTAGTATTACTGATCCATATGTAATTAGCTGCCCTGGAGACTCCGATGCGGCGATGGCGAGTGAGAAGCAAGCGCCGCGGAGGGCGATGCATTTCAGGGGCGTCAGAAGGAGGCCATGGGGAAAGTACGCGGCTGAGATAAGAGACCCAGCAAAGAACGGCTCAAGGGTGTGGCTGGGGACTTATGAGAGAGCGGAGGACGCTGCGCTGGCTTACGACCGAGCCGCTTTCAAAATTCGTGGCGCAAAAGCAAAGCTGAATTTTCCTCATTTGATCGGCTGCAGTTACGAAGTTGAGCCTGTTAGGGTGACTACAAAACGGCGCCGCTTCCCGGAGCTGGATTACGTCAACGAGCCTCCGCGGTAGCAAAGTCGAAGAGGATAAACAGGGTTGTCTAGTTTCACTCGTTTGTCTCCATAGCTGATGTTATTGGTTGAGGAAGCGAGAGAGAAATGATTAAGTCATATATATATATATACATATACATATATAACTATATATCACGCACACTCTGAACGTAACCCTAACGAATGGTGTGCAAGTGTTTTTAGTTTTTTTTTTTTCTTTCTTTCTTCTTCCGCGAAAATAATATGTAAGGCTTAAACATTTTGTCAGAGCTCAACAGAGCAGTTTACGAGCAAAGTATTTTAAAGAATAAATATGTGAACTTTTATCACTTGTGCCCTTACACTGTCAGATTATGCCCTAAAGTATATTATCTGTTAAAATTTATTATTGAAACTATTGATAATATTTGAATAAAATAATTAACATTTTTACTTTTGAACTTTTACAATTACAAAATTGTGTCCTTTAATTATAAAAAATTAAAATCTATTTTCTAATTAATTCTTAAAATACTTTTAAATTTTTTTAAAATTCATTTTAAATACATTTAAGTTTAAATTATTTTTTTAAAAAGAAAAACTAAATTGTTACAAAAAAAAACACATATTCCCTTCATTTTTATTTATTTTTAATATATTTTTTAAATTACTTTCTATTCTTTCATTTGTTCCCAATATTTTTAATTAACTAAGTTTTATATATATTTTTTAAAATTAGTACATTTTAAATTTGTAATATTTTATATATAATTAATTTTTAAAATGATTTTAGGGGCCAAAAATGAAAGAATAGGAAAAAAAAATTAGAAAACTTAATAAAAAAAAATAAAGAAGAAGAAAATATATATTTTTTAATTGTAACAATTTAGTTTTTTTTAAATGTATTTAAACTTCAATGTATTTAAAAGGAATTTTAAATAATTTCAGTCTTTTATTGAATTTTTTTAATAATTTTTCTTTAATTTTTTAAGAACTAATAGAAAAATAGATTTTTAAATTTTTATAATTAAATGAAGCACAATTTGGTAGTTGTCAAAGTTCAGGGAACAAAAATGCAAATTATTTTATGCAAATCATAACAGGGGGCACGATATAATAGTATCAATAACTCAGGGAAAATTTTTTACTGACTATATATTTTAGGGGCACAATCTGGTAGTGTTAAAAGTCCAGGAGACAAAAATGTTATTTATTCTATTTTAAATGGTAATAGTGGTGCTTCTATTTATTTTTGCACACCATTTATTTCTCTCTTTACCCATTCCCTTTCTAGCATCCATCATAAACAATTTTTTTTAAAAAAAAAAATCATACATTTTCTTAATTTTCATTAGTACAACATTACTCTTTTTTTATGTAAAAAAAATAAAAATCTTTCTACATCCATATATATTATTAAAATATTTAAAAAAATCGATAATCTTCTATTAAAAACTATTGAAAAATTTAATCATACTCCCTTCAACACAAAAATAATAACAAATAATATTAAAATGATAAAAAAAAAAGGAATTTACTCATTTGTTATCGTGTTTTTGCAAAGTATTGTTTTGGTACCATTTTTTTCAATAATGCTCATATAGTACCATGTATTTTATCATACATATTTGAGCCCGTTTGAGACAGCTTTTGAAAAAGCTAATAGCCGCTTTTGAAAAAGTTGTACAGTAATTGTGTTTGGTAAATTGTAACGACCTGAAATTGCTAATAAGGCTTAAGGGCCTTGATTAACGTGCCAGGAGGGCATAATTGGTTTATGTATGATTTAAATGATTTAATGCATGATTATGTGATGAGCATGCTTATATGATTATATGAATAAATGAGATGCATGATTATGAGAATTAGTATGCATGTAGGCCCTGTGTAGAATATTAGGGCATATTTGTAATTTTGGCCCATTGAGGGTAAAAATGTGATAAATTGTGGAGACCACATTATTATGTGGATATGTTTGCAGTATACAACTTGAGGCGATCCTAGGGAGCTAGTTAGCGGGAAAGTCACAACGGGACCCAATACCTAGCTCGGGTCGAGTCAAAGGGTATTTCGAGTATTAGATGGTTATCTAGGTTATCAGGTTATGAAAATAAATATTTGGAGATATATTTGAGGATAGGAAGCCTAGGTGGGAATACTGGCGAATTTTACCATTTTTGCTCTCGGGGACGGTTTGGTACCCCGAGCCTCGGGATTGACTTAATTAACTAAAGTTAGACTAAGTAAAGTTGAGAAAATGGTAGAAGAAACTTAAACCGGCCCTCTCCTTCTCTTAGTTTTATCACTCTTCTTTCCTCTCTTTTTCTCTCAAGGGAAACCATTGGAACATAAGGAAATTCAGCTGGAAATTCAGTGAATTGAGCTGAAGTTTTGGAAGATTAACTTAGTATTTAGCTATGGAGTTTAACCAGGATTGAGGTAAGACTTGAATCACACTCTTGGTTATTTAAATTCTGTGGTTTTGATTGAGTTCTAAGAGGTCTTGGGGTTTTGAAATTGAAAACTGAATTGAAGCTAAGAACTTGGGAGTTAGCTCAGAAATTTCTTAGAGAATTGGTTCTTCAGTGAAGGTAAGCTCGAACTTATGATCTAATGTCTGAATCTTGGTGTTTTCTTGACTGGTTTTGATGTTTTTAAGCTTTTGGGTTTCAGAGATTGAAGTGGGATTTTGATGAGTTTCTAGGCTAAGTTTTTGCTGGATTATGTTGCTGGAAACGTGTTAGAAGTTTTGTGATAATTGAGTTGTGAAATTGGGATGGTTTTGGGTGGTTTTGAGTGAGGTTTGAGTGTTAAAAATGATGGTTTTTCTGGGTTCGAGGGGCTGGGCCGTAGCTCTGTTCTAGACTGTCGCGGCCCTACGGAGCAAGGAAGAGCCAGGAAGGCTCTGAGGTAAGGGAGTGCCGCGGGGCCACAGGGACAGGGCCGTGGCACGTGTCTGTGTTCAGAGAGGCCTAGCCTCTATTTCAGGGGATGGGCCGCGACATGGGTCTTAAGGGTTGCGGCCCTTAAGGGCACTTTTGGCCTTTTGGAGGTTTTAAGTGCGGGAACATAGTCTACGATGCTCGGGACCAATTCTACTACCGTGTTTGGTTGAATTCAATGTCCCGAAAGCTAGAACTTTAATCAGAAACCTTTTTACAATTGTTAATGGAATCCCTTATCTTGGTTGTGACTAGGTAAAAGTTAGGGCTCAGGAAACGGATTACGCTCGAAGGGCATTTCTTGTGATCTGAACACTTGGAAATTAAAGGTAAGAAAACTGCACCCAGTTGCGAGTTAATAAGGGACTAAGGGTTCCCTATTCTTGTATGCGTTATGAAAGTTGGTATTATGCCATGAGAATAGTAAACCAACGACCTAAGAGTACCGGGGTTTACATTTTGCGCACAGGGCGCGGCTCAGCCACTGCTAGCTGAGGACAGCTTAATATTCACTGAGCTTGGTTTAAGCAGACCAGAGTCAGTGGGGTAAACAGAGGGTGCGACCTAAGGGCGTCGACCCTATTTATTGTGTAATCTGATTGTTATTGTTAACTGTTGAATATGAATTGCTAAATGGCTAGGTAGTAGCTTATGGATTCATGATCATGTCTTTGAGTTATGTGATTACCAGGAACTATTAAGTGTTTAAACATGCTTTAAGAGTTATATGATTATTATCAGTGCTTGTGCTATGAGATTATGTTTTCTTGCTGGGCCTTGGCTCACGGGTGCTATGTGGTGCAGGTAAAGGCAAGGGTAAGCTTGACCAACCTTGAATGGAGAGCTCTGAAGGCAGAATGTACATGACTAGCTGTTCAGCCGCAATGGTTGAGGAAGGGACAAGAACAGGAGGATCATAAATGCCTCTTTTTCCCTTAGAGTGGCCAACAGTGGTTTATACCTTGAAATTTTGTAAACTGACATTCAAAAGTTGTTTCTTTTGGGATCTCTTGTACAAAAATGTCTAATTTTATGAAATGTTTCTTTTATGACCAAAACCTTTTTAAACCCTAGTTCATAAGTGGCGTTAATGACACGTTTTCAACTTAATGACTTGATTAGCAAGTCCTACACCTTTATAAATATACAGTGTAACGGTCTTGGCTATCCAGGGTGTTACAACTTGGTATCAGAGCGTCCTAGGTTTAAAGGTTCCTGAAGACCAGCTGGACATGTACATTCGCTGCTAGAGACAAGCTCGATTTAGGGTTTGGTAATGTGTATGTGTGCTTATATGCTTGTATGCTTAGAAATAATTATGAATGTTGCTATCTGTTGGATTAATAGGAAGCATGAGATTCTGATAGAGCCTGGCTCTTGACTGCTGTGTGATTATATTGATGCGTGCTTATTAGCATTGCTATGCATGTAAATTAATATTTGAATGATTAATTTCATATCGCGTACATATGGGTGAGTGTATGGATGTATGTCTATATCCCGACTGTTGTATGGTGATGTTGGGGCATGCTTATTAGTAGTCTAGTACATGTGGATAAATGCCTATATTTTTATTGCTTGTGATTGATTATGTTCCATTGGTGCATTTAGGAAAACCTTTTACCCTGTCATCATGGTTTGATTACTGAGTCGTTGATTGCAAATTAACTTCGATAGCTATGCGTCCAATAAAATCTACGTGACTAGCCGGCACTAGATCTGAGACTAGAGATGATGATTAGGGACAGAACCCTCCACCAGCCCCTGAGAACTGGAAGAAAATTATGGCAGAGATGTAAGCGCGGCTTCAGAGCCAAGATGAACAAATTCACCTTCTACGACAGCAGGCTCCATCAGGGAGTGATGCACCTATTGTGCCACCTGTAGTGGCACCAATTATTCAGCCAGTAGAAGTTCGGAACAGGTGGGAGCCGTTGTATGAGCTGTTCCAGAAGCAACATCCCCCAACTTTTGAGGGAGGACCTGATCCACTGAAGGCCGAACAGTGTATGACTATGATTACTACTATACTGGACTACATGAGGATAGAAGGTTATGACAGAGTGACCTGTGCCACATATATGCTAAGAGAGGATGCCCGCATCTGGTGGGAAGTGGCATCACAGACCAAGGATGTCACTACTTTGAGTTGGGATGGATTCAAGGATTTGTTCAGCCAGAAATATTACAAGGTTTCTATCAGGGAAACAAAGGTTAATGAGTTCGTGGGGTTGGTGCAGGGCAGTATGACAGTCACTCAGTATGCCCTAAAGTTTGATAGACTTGCAAAATTTGCACTAGATCTTATGCCTACAGATGCTGCTAGGCAAGACAGATTTATTAGAGGGCTTAATGCCATGATAGCTCGGGATGTGACGATAACAACAATTCCTGGGGGACGACTTATGACCAAGCTTTTGAGAAGGCTCTTACCACTGAGGAAGCGGAGAACAAGATTTGGAAGGAAAATGCAATGAGGCATGAGGGTCGCAGAGTGGTGCCTCCTTATTCTGGGTCTGGTAGGGGCGGAGGCCCCAGTGATGTGAAGAGGAAGACCTCTGACACTTTGACTGCTTCTGGTCCTAATAGAAGGGGTCAGGGTGCTCAGGGTGGCCATCAGGGAGGCGGTGAGGCATGGAGGAGTTATCCTGAGTGCCCAAGGTGCAGAAGACGCCATCAGGGCGAGTGTTGGGCCAAGGCCTGCTGTAACGACCCAAAATTACTAATAAGGCTTAAGAGCCTTGATTATTGTGCCAGGAGGGCATAATTGGAGGTTAGAGAATTAATGGTAAGAAAGTGTGGATATGGGTATTGAATAAGTATGCGGGCCCTGTTTGGCTGGTAAGGGCATAATGGTAATCTTGGCCCGTTAGGGCATAAATGTGAATGTGTGTGATAAATTGTTGAGACCACATTATTATGTGGGTAAATTGATAAATATATATGCGTGTACAGGTGTGTGCATTTGTAACTATCGGCACAAGGCGATCCTAGGGAGCAAGTAGCGGGAAAGTCACAACGGGGTTTAATAGTTGACTTTGGATAAGTCAGGGGTATTATAAGTATCGGGTAATTATTTAGACTATCGGGTTATGAAAATAAATATATGGAGATATATTTGAGGTCAGGATGTCTAGGTGGGAATAATGGGAGATTTTACCATTTTGGTCTCGGGGACAGTTCCGGCACCCCGAGCCTTGGGCTTGACCTAAATGATAAGGTTAGACTTACTAAAAATAGAAAACAGTAGAACCACAAATAAACTGACCTTTTCTTTCTCAGCTCTCTTCTCTCTCTCAAGGGAAACACAAGGGAGATAAATAGAGAAAATCAAGTGGGATTTTGAAGGGATTGAGCTAAGGATTTTTGGGAATTGAAGAGGGGATTTTGAGGTTTAACTCAAGGGTTATCCAAGGAACTTAATCAGCACTAAGGTAAGCAGTGAATTCCTTTCTTTTGGTTAGAAAATTCTGAGTTCTACCTGGATGTTGAGATAATTGTAACTTTGATATTTAAGGTTGAATTAGAGCTGAGAGCTTGGGAACTAGCTGGGGTTTGGCTTAGAGAAGGTTCTCAATGGAAGAGGTAAACTCTAATTCATGATTTAAAAGTTTAAATTTAGGTTTTGACTAGTTGGTTTTAGGTGTTTGTGTTCTTGGGTTTCAGATATTGAAGATGGGACTTCTAAGAGTTTTAGGCTTAGTTTTCTGTTGAATTAAGATGTTAAAGTTGTCTTAAAAGTGTTGGGAATGATTGATATGGAAATAGGGAGCTTTGGGATGGTTTTTGGTAAGGTTTGGAGGTTGGAAATGGTGGAAATTCTGGGTTCGAAGGGAAGGGCTACGGCTCTGTTCTAGAGTACTGCGGCCCTAGCTTGCTAAGGAGCCAAGAGGGCTCGGCCAAAGGCAAGCTCCGCGGCGCCCAAAGCAAGGGCCACAGCGCGTGTCCCCTTCAGGTGTGGTGTTGGCTCTGTTTTGGAGAAGGGTCGCGGCTAAGCTTCAAGGGTCGCAGCCCTTGGTTGCACACATGAGTTTTTGAGGGTTTTAGGCACGGGAAAGTGGTCTAGGGCGCTCGGGTTTGGTTTCACCACCGTGCTTGGTGGAATTTGGAATCCCGGAAGCTAGTTTGTACATGAAAACCCATATGTGAATATTAATGGAATTCATTATCTTGGTTGTGACTAGGTGATAAGCTAGGGCTCGGGAATGGATCGTGCTCGGGGGTCGTCCTCTCTAATTAAAGCATTTGGAATCAAGGTAAGAAAACTGCAGCTGTGTATGTGGATAGGATGGGACTAAGTGTTCCCTATATTTGAATGTATTGTTATGTGATTGCGGTACACCATGTGAATATGTTGGGACTAAGAGTTCCCTATAATGGTATGAATGTCATAAGGTGGTATTATGCCATGGGGACATGTGGTAACGGCCTAAGGGTGCCGAAATCCACACTTGCGCACAGGGCGCGACTCGGACACTGGTATCCGAGGACAGCTTATTATGCACTGAGCTCGATTTAAGCGGGCCGGAGTCAGTGGGTTAAACAGAGGGTGCGGCCTAAGTTGTCGGCCCTGAATATGATGTGATAAGAGTGTATTATGTGATTGACTGTATCTTGAATCTGAATGTACGTGCTGAATATCTGTAGTAGATTATTGTCTAGGACTCAATGAGTATCTGGAGCTGGATTATTGGTTATTGACCAGTGTGTTGTCTTGAATGGACTTAATGGCTTGAAGGAACTGAGTAATGCTTTGTGGTTATTGGATTATGCTCTGTGAACTGTTTAGTTGTTAATACTGTTATGATATGATATTATATTTTCTTGCTGGGCTCTGGCTCACGGGTGCTACATGGTGCAGGTAAGGCAATTTGGCCATGGGTTGGAGAGCTCTGGGGGCGAGGTGTACATTGTCAGCTGCTCGGCCACCACGGTCGAGGATTTGTACAGGAACGGGAACCTAAAACGTATATTTTGCCATTAGAGTGGCTTGGTCAATTATTTGTAATTAAGAATTTTTGTATTTACGTTATTTAAACCCTGATTTAGGATCCCATATAATAAACCTCTGTTTTCAATAAAGTTTAACCGTTTATAATCAAATTCTGTTTAACCTAATCCTTTGTGTCATTAGATACACAGTTCAAACTAAATGATTTGACTAACAAGTCTTGCACTATTTCAAACACACAGTGTAACGGTCTTGGTTATCTAGGGCGTTACACCTGCTATGTGTGCGGAACAGTGGGACACCTCAATAAGGATTGCCCAACGGTGAAGAAAGGGGAAGAAGGGAAGATGGACAGCTTGACTCCAGCTCAAGTATTCACTTTGACACAGGCAGAGGCCGAGGCTAGTCCCTCGGTGGTGATAGGTTAGCTTTTTAGCGCTTGCTCTCCTTTTACTGTATTGATTGATTCTAGTGCTACACATTCATTTGTTTCTAGTAAAGTGATTGATAGATTGTGTAGACCTAGTGAGTAACGGACCGCAGGGTTTGGGACTATATTGCCTACTAGGGAACTGGTAGTTTCTAGGAGGTGGATTAGAGCACTGCCAGTGGTGGTTGATAGTAGGGAGCTTTCAGTGGACTTGATTAAGCTAGACATGGAGGATTTTCACATGATCTTAGGGATGGATTGGCTAGTCAGATATGGAGCTACTATTGACTGCAAGAAGAAGATGGTGACTTTTGAGCCTGAAGGCGAGGATCCTTTCATTTTTGTGGGTGCGGTAAGTGGACCCCGCGTACCCATGATTTTAGCATTCCGAGCTAGAGACTTGTTACAGGGAGGATATATGGGTTTTCTGGCTAGTGTGGTGGACACTACTAGGGTTTTACCAACAGGGCCGGGAGAGGCCAGGTTGGTTTGTGAATTCTTAGATGTTTTCCCTGAGGACTTACCAGGGCTGCCACCGCACAGGGATATTCAATTTGTTATTGAGTTGGCACCAGGGACAGAGCCAGTATCAAGGGCACCATATAGGATGGCACCAGCTGAGTTGAAGGAATTGAAGATACAACTGCAGGAACTTCTGGATTTGGGATTCATCAGGCCTAGCTACTCGCCATGGGGTGCTCCAGTTTTGTTTGTGAAGAAGAAGGATGGGACATTGAGGATGTGTATAGACTACAGGGAATTGAACAAGTTAACTATCAAGAATAAGTATCCCTTACCAAGGATTGACGACTTGTTCGATTAACTGTAGGGTAAGACGGTATTCTCGAAGATTGATCTTCGATCTGGTTATCACCAGCTGAGGATCAAGGACGAGGATATTCCGAAGACGGCCTTCCGAACGAGGTATGGGCACTATGAGTTTCTGGTCATGTCGTTTGATTTAACCAATACCCCAGTAGCCTTCATGGACTTAATGAACATGGTATTCAAGGACTTTCTGGATCAGTTTGTTGTTGTCTTCATTGACGACATCTTGGTGTACTCTAGTTCAGAGGTAGAGCACGAACGACATCTACGACAAGTTCTACAGAGGTTGAGGGAGCATCAGTTGTATGCCAAGTTTGAGAAGTGTGAATTTTGGCTACCAGAAGTGACATTCCTTGGACATATTGTTAGTGCGGATGGGATTAAGGTGGATCCATCCAAGGTGGAGGAAGTTAGGGATTGGCTGAGGCCAAGGAACGCCTCAGAAGTTCGGAGTTTCCTTGGGTTAGCGGGTTACTATAGACGGATCGTAGTGGTTGTGTTTATTAAATGGTTACGACTTCAAGGTCAGGGTCAAATATTATCATCTTATTAACTTCATCGCTCTTGGGTATGCACTAAGTTTAAAAGTTTATGATTTAGCGAGTTAGTAATTAACTCAATTACGATCCTTGGATAGGATTAAATACCATGGGAAAAGCCTGATTGGTAGCTCTTGTCAAGCAATCTTACATATCTAAGGACTTGAGGTAAGTAAATCTCACCTTACGTGATTTACTTGCTCATATGTTTGATTAAAAGACTATTTAAACTGAATGACTTATGTAATCTTAGATATTATTAAGATGCAGACTCTATGAATGTGTACGTGTTGCCTGGTTATGTGATATAAGGTGTTTCAATAATTAAGAAAAATTGATATGTTATTATAAGTGCATTTTTAGGCAATTTAGAATATAATCGATTTTGTACTTGTACTTGGTTTGTCTGTGTAATTAAGAATGACAAGCTTTATGATTATGCTAGCATGATTTGATTTTATATCTATGGGTACTCTGTTGATGAATAAGTTTCCCATCTCTGCGATGTTGTGTAGTTGTTATGACTTGGGCAAACTTTGTGAATTGCTTTGCTGTAAGTCAACCTTTTGAATTATGTGGCTACGACATGAAATAGCTTGTATTATATTTGATAGTATAGAAACACATGCACATGCATAAACTTATCGTATAAGGTATACATAGAGACCGTAAACTAGTGGGTTCTTGTCCTGACGCGATATGACCCGCTAATTATTATCGGTCTGGTTTAAGTCCGTGAGAATTGTTATAGGCCCAATTCGTGAAAATTATTATCAGTTTGTGTCAAGTCCGTGAGATTTGATAATTATTATTAGTCTGGTTCAAGTCTGTGACATTTTGCCATTATTTGATCTGATTCATGTCTGTGACAACTATTATCGGTTTGGTTCAAGTACGTGACAATTACTAATAGGTCTAGTTCAAGTCCGTGACCATTCACCTTAGATGAGTAACCAATATAACTAGGAGTCTCTGTAAATTGGTGTAAACATATTTACACTTGTGATAACATCTATGCTCTGGGAATCGATGCTTACCCTTGGTAAAATTGTATGTTTGGAATGAATAATGTTGATGCTCGGTTCCCCATTTTAATGGTATGGATGTTTAAGGTTACCTGTTACCCCAAATTATTTTAGTAACTCCCAAGTTAACTTCTTGGGTTAACTTTGGTGTATTGTCATCTACCTTGCAGGTTGATAATTTTATTGGCTATTATCTCCGTGAGTTTAATTGTTGTGGTAATAATAGAATTGGTGCAAGTCTCGAACGATTTGAATTAAGTACTTGAAATATGTTCAGTAGAGGTGATTAGTCAAATGGTATGATTAGCAAAACCGATTTAGAAAATTGTGTCAAGAAGGACTTGTAAGAGTTTGATCATAGTTCGTGACCAATCGTAACATGGGAAAGAGTACACATAGGTTATCGTTGTCCAGTTAGCCTTGTGACCTAATTAGGCATCCCTTTCTCTGGCCTCAGGATTAGTGTGCAAGGCTAACATTCTGTATGTTGGTTTGAGTGTTGATTCCCGAGCCTTTATACAGGATATGTTATGTAGAATAGTTAAAGACTTCCACTAGTTGTCCTAAGTTACACTAGAACTTAGTGTTGAATCTAAGGTTTCGATGCATGAATAGACCACCTAGCACAACTTCACAATGAATGTGTATAATAAAGAGTAAGTAAGGGTAAAGGGAGTTAGTAATTTATATTGAAGATAAAGGAAAAACCCGAGGGAGAACAAGGTAAATTTTAAAACCAATAAACTTGTGAGGGGTTGGCGCAAAAATGCACAGGAAAAAGCCTTTTTTTTTTTTGTAGTGACAACTGTAGCTGCTTTTCCCCACACCACATCTAAAGATACTTTTCCCCACAACATGGCTTTACCAAATTGGCCCTTGCTACCCTGGACTCAGAGTTAATAAATGAAATTTTATCAATATAACAAAACTGCCATCAGTTATATGTAATCAAAATTTAAAATTTGAATTTGGAACTCATATAATTGAGAGCAGTTTGATTAAATTAGCAAAATTTCATTATTTAAATTTGAGTTTAGGGTACCAAATATGTACCAGTTCAAAATACACGATACTAAATATGTACAATTTCAAAATACAGGGTACCGGATATGTACGATTTCAAAATATAAGGTACCAAATGAGCATTATTGTAAACACACGGTACCAAAACAATACTTTACAAAAGCACAAGATACCAAATGGTTATCTACCTCATAAAAAAATTAGTAAATTACAATATGTTAGACTTTCTTGATAATTTGTAAAAAATTAAAATATGCAAAAAAGAAAATTAACATTTATAATATATTTTATACTTGTTATTTATTTTATCAACTAAAAGTGTGTACGAAAAAATATTTTATTATGAAATAAGTAGTATGGTTATTTTGTGTAAATTTATAAAAAAGATATATTTAGAAAGAATTAAGAGCGGTGTAGAGAGTAAACAAATAAGAGTAAATAAAAGCACCCTACATTGATATAATCCTAAGCATTTCCATCATTGCTTTGATACAACCCTAAGCATTTGGTAGTTAAGTCATTCTTACATGTCTAATCAAATCAAAAATAAATTAAATACGAAAAATATATAATAAAAAATTAAATTAATTTGTTAAATCATGAACTTAATTTCTAAGTTGTTAAAATCTAAGTTATTAGTACAAAATGTTAATTTCTCAAGGAAAAACAAAACAAATCTATCTAAATCAATGTCAAATTTTCAAAGTAATTCTCTTCATAGTTTTTTAATGTCATTGGACTAGCCTAACAAAAACTTGAACTTGAACCATATAGGAACCAAGATATATTGTCCATAAGATAAGGCAAAGTAGAAGAAGACTAACCGAAGTAGGGCTTGAAGGCTATAACGTTGCGGGGTGGGGTTATCATCTAGTATCTGGGCTCGAAGGATGGTTGGGTGACAAGGTTAGTAGGTTACCTGGAGAGAATGGTCAACAAAGGGATTGGCTAGGATGGTCAGTTCAGAGGGTGTCGAGGATGGCTGACTAGGTTTGAATTATTTTGTATATATATTTTTTACTTGTAATTGTTTATTTTGGATATTAAATGTATCTATTGGAAGATTGTTTATTTATCAAGATATTAAAATTTTGAAGAACATGAGTATAGATTCAATTAGGGATATTATTTTGGGTTTCTTAGGTTTATTTATTTTTAGTTTATTTTGTGTCTTGTAAGAATTTTTTAGGTTTTAATTTAGACAAAAGTTAAATTAAGATTTTAAAAATTAATTCAATTTTCTATTTTGTTTAATTTTCCTAATCTTTCTCAATATTAATTTTCTTAATTTTATTTAATAATTTTTGAATAATCATAAGGAGTTAGGTAAGTCAATCATGTATATGTTAAGATTGATTAAAAAAATAGTGAAATTGTTTAGGTATGAAGCTGTGCTAAAAAAATAACGATTTCACAATGTAAGAGTACCCAATATAAATAAACTTTTTGGGTCCAAAAAATTTATTTGGAGTATATAAATCAATCAAGTATATGTCGAGATTGGTTAAATACATGGTGAAATTTTTTAGGCACAAAGATGTGCTAAAACAACAACGATTTCACAATGTAAGAGTACCCAAGATAAATCAACTTTTTGGGTCCAAAATATTTATTTGGAGTATATAAGAGTACCCAAGGTGTTTGGGAGCATTTGGAGGTGTTTTGAGACAAATCTTGCAATGCCAAAACAGAGGCAATGCGTCTTCCCCTAGGAGGCGACACATTGCCAAAATCTTGAAACCCTAGGCTGAGACAGACCAAGCGATGCATTGCCTGGCCATAAGCGATACATCTCCTGTCACGTGATGCATCGCCTGGTGCCAGGCAATGTGTTGCCTGGGCTGTTACAGAAAGTCCGTACAACTATGTATATAAGCTCCAAAACTTAAATTTAAATGTTCTAATCTCATTGGTTGAGCCTAATGATGGTCCTATACTATTTAAAGAGTTTATATGAGTTAATTGGTGAACTGATCACTCACCTCTCTCTCTATCTAAAAGAAGAACTCTCTCTCTCTCTTTAGCTCCAAGATTACTAGTTTTCTCCAAGATCTTCATCAAGAAAGCTTTGCTTGTATGAAGGACCAACACTTGTGTATCCCAATCTCATTCCATTGCTACAACTTCAAGCATTTACTTAGAGAAGGCTAGGAATATATAATTTTGAACGAGAAATCCTCATTTGTGTTAAGCCTTGCAACTTTTGTGTTTCACATAAAATCATAGCTTGTTAGTTTATGTTCCTAGGGTTTGTTCTTCAAGGAAGGTCCACTCTGAACTCTTATCTCTTTGTGTTTATGTGATTTGTTTTAACTATTCTTAAAGGATGATTTACTTGTATCTTTTGTCTTGAGTTGATCACTGATAACTATTGAATTTGTCTATTTTTAATTCATATGATTATGCACTTGAATATTTATTTATATATGTTTAATTAGTTTATTTTGTATTTTTAGGATTTTTCAAGACATTTGGATGAAAAAGAATGGATTGGGGATGTTTTACAAGCAATGGTTAAGCTCGGAATACAAGTCTGAACCTTCACACTTGATTTTGACAATTTTTTAATAATCTTTTGGAAATCTTTCTAGAAATACCAGTTTTAGATCTTGTTCTTAGCTCTCCAAAGAATTTTTAACTGTCCAATTCCAAGCTATATCATTGTAGTTATGGTTATAATACCATCAGTGGCTACAACTAAAGAAAAATAATAAAAAAATGGAAAAAAATGTTATGGCCACGGCTAGCCACATCCTAGGTCGCGGCCACACCAACAGAGCCCACCGCCCGCGAACAACGCCCATTATCTGGAAAGTTCATGTTCCAGCAGCTGCGGCCGCCAATAATACTCATCGTGACCGGTGATTGAAATTTTCCTTAATTTTTAAATTTTAAATGTATTTTTCAAGGGGATAGAAAAGGAATTAGTGTTAACCTTTAGAATAACTTTGGATTGCGAATTTTAGAGTCTATGGCGGCAAAGAAGAAGAAAAGACATCATCATCTACATTCTTCAATCTAGTTTTTCTTTATTCTCTAAAACTTCTTTATTTTCATTGAATATTTATGTTTGTGATCATAAATTTTATTATGGAGTAGTTTCCTTTTAGGTTAAGAGTTATTTCAAAATCCTAGACATGAGATCTTGAATGGATTGATGAATTTTATTCATTCTATTCCCTTATATTAAATGACTTCTATTTTTCTATTTGAATGATATGAATCTTGTAAAGTCTTGTTTAGATGGCCACTAATTATGGTTTTTCATTGTTCTATTATCATCTAAGGATTTCTATTCTCCTAATATTTTAGGATTCTAAATAGAATGAGAAATTACAATTAAGGTATTGTGACAGGTATTTTAATTGTGATGAAGAATAGAACCTAGGTTAAATGAATTGCATGTTTAATGAATTTGTTGGCTAGATTAACTTGTTTCCATTGAATGTAATGGTTTTCTTGGGTTAAATAGATTGCATGCTTAATGGATTTATTGCTTGGTAAAAATGATTAATTAAAAATGCTTAGCTTTAATTAATTATAATAGGAAAACTGAGATAATTGACTACTTAAGTGTTATCTGTGGGGTCAATAGTTTAATTAGAAATAAGAAATATTTTTTGTCATTGTTGATAGATTGATTGTCGAAGGTGGAGAATAATTCTTAATTTGTTTCTTTAAAATCGTATCATCCATTGTTGTTTGTTTATTACTTTATTTTATGTTATTAAATCTTGAAATAAAATCCCATATGTAAACTCTTGTTTTTATTTTGAATGATGAATTGAATAATAGTCCTTGTGGGTTCGACCCTTACTAGCATTTTACTAATAATTTAGTGAGTAAAAAGGAATAAATATAATTAAATATTGTACGACATACTACACGCATCAATCACAAACCAAAGGTTATCTATAGCCTAGTCCTCAACAATAAAAAATCTATATCTCTAAACTTTTGTTTTGTGTCAAAGTTTGTGTATTTCTAAAGGTTTTGTTCTAGTTAATGTTATGGAAGAAAGAAAATCAATGTCAAGCCTCAAGTTAATGTCTCAAGATCTAGTTATATAAGATAGGTTTGATGGCTCAAACTTTGTAACATGGCAAGACAAGATCAAGTTTCTACTCACAACATTGAATGTTCATTACATTCTTGACAAAGACTTGAAGACTTTGGAGCCTCATAGGGATGGTGATTATCAAGAAGTGATCAAAGGAAGGAAAAAAATGGAAGAAGATGAGCTCATTTGTAGAGGCCACATACTCAAAGCTTTGTCGGATCACCTCTATGATCTCTACACAAACACTACATCGACAAAAGAGATATGGGAAGCTCTTGAGAAGAAATACAATACTGATGAAGAAGGTACCAAAAATTCCTTATAACTCATACATGGAATTTAAATTCTTTGATGCTAAACCCTTACTTCCCAAAGTACACGAGCTTCAAGTTATTGTGAATAAGTTGTCTACTCTTAAGATAACATTGCTGGAATCCTTCATTGTGGGAGGGATTATAGCCAAACTACCTCCATCTTGTAGAGGCTATAGGAAGAAGATTCTCCATAAAAATGAAGAGATATCTTTGGAAGAAATCTTAAAACACCTAAGGATTAAAGAGGAGTCTCGGTCTAGAGACAAGAGTATGGAAGAGTCCAATGTTGGGACATCGAAGGCTAATTCCATTGAAAAACCCTCCCAATCAGAAAGAAAAGACTCAAAAGAAACCTCAATTATAGAAAGATAATCATCCAGCCCCAGGGAAGAATGAAGGGCAATTCAAGTGTGTGAGAGGTCCTTGTTTTGTTTGTGGAAAGAGTGGTCACATGGATAGAGAGTGCAAGTATCGAAATCCCCATAACCATGAATACAAAGTCAACAAAACTGAAGAGGAGTTGGTTGCAACTTTGAGTGAGGTAAAAGCCATTTAAGGAAAGGTACTATGGCGGTGGTATGACACTTGTGCCACCATTCATGTGGCCTATGATAGAGAGGTCTTCAAGACCTTTGAGGAATCAAAGGATGGGCATGAGATCCAAATGGGGAATGAGAAAAGGTTCAAGGTGTTGGGCAAGGGGAATGTTGATCTTTAATTCACATCCGGAAAGAAGGTTCTCTTGACCAATATGTTCTATGTTCCGAATGAGTAGGAACATTGATAAGTACTGAATTTGTCTATTTTTAATTCATTATTCTTCTATTATTATGCACTTGATTATTTATTTATATATGTTTAATTAGTTTATTTTGTGTTTTCAGGATTTTCAAGACATTTGGGTGAAAATGAATGAATTTGTGATGTTTTACAAGCAATGGTTATGCTCGGAATTACAAGTTTGAAACTTCACACTTGATTTTGATAACTTTCCAATACTGTTTTGGAAATATACCTAGAAATATAAGTTTTATATATTTTTCATATATTTCTATAGCTTTTTGAATTGTCCAATTCCGAGTTATATCGAGGAAGTTATGCTTACAATACTTTCGATCACTGCAGCAGAAGAAAACCGAAAAACGGGAAAACTTGCAACGGCCGTGGCCAGCCTTATTCCAGGCCGCGGCCTGGGGGACAGAACGTAGTGGCCGCGGCCAGCAATGTCCTAGGCCGCGACCAGAGCCCGATTTTCTAGAAAATACATTTTTCTAGTGGCCGTGGCCACCAAGAATCATTGGCCGCGGCCGGCGATCGATTTTTTCTTAAATTTCAATTTTTAAATGTAATTTTTGGGGGGCTATAAAAGGGATTAGGGTTAACTTTTATTATAACTTTGGATTGCGATTTTTAGAGGCTAGAGCAGCAGAGGAGGAGAAAAAAACATCATCATCTATATTCTTCAATCTAGTTTTTCTATCTTCTCAAAACTCTTTTATTTTCATTGAATATTTATGTTTACGAATATGAATATGATTATGGAGTAGTTTTCTTTATAGTTAAGGGTTATTTCTGTTATCCCAAAAATCAGAAGTGAATGACGTGGCAGGAATTAATTGCACGTGGCTGACACCTGGAAAAACTTGTGTTCGACTATCGACCAGGAAGATGTTCGGAGATATGCGATCGATCTCTTCATACGACCAGTCAGGTCGTATGCGCGTAACACGCGGAGGAAATCTTAGGCAGTTATGATGGAATCCGAAATTCGCTCCCATGATTTCTTGAGTATTCGATTATTTAGGAAATAATATCTGTAGAAAATCAATGTAAATCTTCCCTGAGCTTATAAATAGAAGAAGAGGGCTCAGGGAAGGGGATCCGATCCGACCTTTTTTCTCTTTTCCTGACTTCTAAATCGCTGGAGTTTAGAGTAATCATATCAATCATATTGTATTGTTCTTCAGAGGTTAGTGAAACTCATTGAACCCTAGTTCTTTGATCATTCCTTTGACTCTTACATCAATAACAATCTAAGTGGACGTAGGTTATTACCAGATTATGGGGCCGAACCACTATAAAATACTGTGTTCTTATTATTTTCGCTATTAAGTTCTTTTCAACGCATTTATCCACATCAAGCGTATTTTGACTCCGTGTCAGTTGCCCAAAATCAGGGTCAACATTCTGCTGCTATCATTGAGAGCTTGATATATCACCGTTGAAAAAACCAATGGCGAAAACTGCAAGGAAAACTGGACAGGCGGCCGCCGTTGCACCATCAAATCCGCCTCCTCCTCCTCCTCCTGCAAGTGTGGCTGAGGATGAGCCACACTTGGACTTTGAGGAAGAAGAAATGGATGACGCGACGCTAAAGAGTATCCTGGGGGCATTGCATGAAGAACTGGCCAATTTGAGGGCTGGCCAAGAAAGTGCTGCTGAAATCATGGCGCGGCAGCAGCAGGAAATCGAATGGTAGCGCCTGGAGTTAAGCGAGAGGCAGGCAGAGATGGACCGCCGCCAGAGCGAGGCCATGGCAGCCCTAGAGGCAGCCTTGCAATTGGCTAGGAATCAGGCCGCACCTGTCTCGCAGCCTGATCAACCTGCGAATGGGCCAACCCATAAGGGTCCCAATCCTAGTCCGCCTATCCAACCCTCGAGCCCGCAAAGGCCCGAGCAGCCTCAGGTGCCTCATGACGATGTCCAAGAGGACCCTGAGGCACAGCCTCCATCCCAAGCGGGTCGCGGCAATCCCCTACATCAGAGGCAGAATAGGACCGAGCATCAGCCTCGCAGTCCTAGACGCCATAGGGGCGACGACCCGAATCTTCCGAACAGAGGTCAGAATCCTCCTGGTAACAGGAGGAACTCAGAGTTAGGCTCTGCGGTCCGGGGTCCCCCACGACATGATAATGCACGGGGACACAACGACCAGCGCAAGCCACCCTCTAACGCTCGGGACGCTTCAGTCCGGGATGGAAATCGAGGGAACAGTTGATCCCACCATAGCCAATCAAGGTTCAGAGATGGACATGGGTATAATGAAGCCGACTCCGGCAGAGGAAATGCTGGTCGGAGGAATGACGAAAGAGGTGGAAACAGGAATCAGCCACCTCAGGATGACCAGCCTGGCAGACGGGACGATGGGGGGCAATCCAGACAGAATAACGTCTTCCACCAACTCGGAGCTAGCGAGCAGTGGAGAAGAGACGAGGACTTAAGAGATGTACTCAACGATCTCCGCGAGCGGCATGGCGAGAACGTCCCCCCAGCAACAGAGGCCACAGCGATTCCTGTTGCTGTGCAGGCCCAGATAGATGCCCTCAACCAGGCTGTGCAACAGCTGGTAGGGGGAAGAACATCTCATATCGAACACGATAGGAGGAAAGGCACTCCTTTCGTCCAAAGGATAGCTATGGCAGAAACTCCTAGCAAGTTTAAAATGCCTACGCTTCCGAACTTTGATGGGTACGGTGACCCGGTATCTCACGTTAATAAGTTTGAGACACAAATGGACATTCAGAAAGTGTCCGAAGATGCTTGGTGCAGGATCTTCCCTGCAACAGTTTTTGATGCCGTACAGGAGTGGTTTTTTAAATTCCCCCTGCAATCATAGTTTCCTGGGAGATGTTCGTAAGGGAGTTTTACAGACAATTCTATGCTGGTCGCATGCATCCGACCGAGGCAAACCAGCTGGTTGAAATTCGCCAGCGGGATGGAGAATCGCTGAAGGACTACATCCAGCGCTTTATGCGAGCAGCAGCTAGAGCTAAAATAGTGGGGGACGAAGGCAAAATGATGGCCATAACTGCAGGGGTTAGGCGTCGCTCCCCCCTCTGGAAGAGCTTTCGCAAAGATGGGGTTAGAACTACCCAGGAATTCTTGGACCGAGCTGATCGTTACATCAAGCTCGAAGATGCCATTGCCGATGATGGAAAGCCTTCAAGCAAGGATAAGAAGGCTGCCGAGCCCGCCAAAGCCGCCAATGGGTCCAAACCCAACGGCAACGGGAACGGTAACGCCAATGGCAAGAATGGTGGAAAACGGCCACACAATGAGCCTTTCACCTCCGACAATAAACGAGCCAAGGGTAACCGTTATGAACCTCGGTTCACTAACTACACTACCCTTGTTGAGTCTCAGGGAGAGGTGTATCAGGCCACGAGTTCCAGTGCGCCTTATAAGAAGCCTGCCCCCATTCGAAAGGATATTTCGAAAAGAGACACTACCAAGTTCTGTCGTTATCATAACGACTACGGACATGATACCAACGAATACAACCAGCTCAAGGATGAAATCGAGTTCCTTATTAGACAAGGACACTTGAGAAGATACATACGGGCCTCGGGAAATTCCCAACGAGAAGCTCCAGGTGGCAACGAGCAAGCGCCTTCACGCCAACGCTCGCCACCTTTGCAGCCTGCCCCTGTGACTGGCACACTACTAACAATTTGTGGAGGCCCGTACCTCGCGGAAAATAGCGGAAAGGCCAGGGAATGATACACTCGAACTCTGCGCCACGACCAGGACATCGAGATGATGACTGTAGAGGACCGCGCACCAAAAAAGGCTCGGTCAGAAGAGGGCAAGATAACCTTCTCTGATAGCGATGCCCAACATGTCCGGTTCCCACATTCTAATCCGCTGGTCGTGGATATCCAAATGGCCAACATGATGGTGAAGAGAGTGCTGGTCAATATAGGAAGTTCGGTGAATATCCTGTATAAATCTTCGCTGGAACGCATGAAATTGTCCGCAAGGACCTGGTGCCCTGCACCAGACAATATACGAGTTCTCTGGCGAGGGGCTCGCCCCCGCCGGATCAATCAGACTACCAGTGACGACAGGTACAACGCCTGCTACCAGGACATTACTCGCTACTTTTGTAGTAGTCGAATTTCCTTCGGCGTACAATGCCGTCATCGGGAGGCCTATACTGGTTGATCTACGGGCCGTCATCTCTATGTGGCACTTAGCCATGAAGTTACCGACAGACGTAGGGGTAGGACGCGTGTTGGGGAACCAGAGGGAAGCCACAGAGTGCTATAACGCCTCAGTCATGAAGGCGAAAAAGGGAACATCAAAGAGCACTACTTCAGATAGGTTGCAAATGGAAATTGATACACAAGCCCAATCCGGTGATGAGGTCACCAAATAGGGTGTTTCCCAAAGTGAGGATAGAGATCTAGATCCTCGCTTTGGGGATTTTGAAGAGAACGTTGGACCCGTCGAGGACCTGGAAGAGGTCCAACTCGACGAAAAAGACCCGACCAGAGTCGTAAAGGTTGCGAAAAATCTAGAACCAACCACGAAGCATACATTGGTGGAATTTTTGCGGCGAAACCAGGAAGTATTTTCCTAGTCGCACAAAGACATGGCTGGGATAGACCCTGCAGTTATCAACCATGTCCTGAACATAGACAAGACTTTTCCACCCGTGCAACAAAAAAGAAGGCTGCTCGATAAGGATCGATCGAGAGCCTTAAAAGAAGAAGTTGAAAGATTAAAGGAGAATGGGTTCATCAGGGTGGCATTTTATCCATCGTGGGCCTCCAATCCAGTGCTGGTTCCCAAGTCTAACGGCAATTGGCGAACCTGTGTGGATTTTACAGACCTCAATAGAGCCTGCCCAAAGGATTGCTTCCCACTCCCAAGAATCGACCAGTTGGTCGATGCTACTGCAAGACACGAGATCCTCTCATTCATGGATGCATATTCGGGCTACAATTAGATTAGCATGCATCCCCCTGACGAGGATCACACCAGCTTTCGGACCGATACGGGCTTATTCTATTATAAAGTAATGCCCTTCGGACTGAAAAACGCAGGTGCGACTTACCAGCGGCTAGTCAACCACATGTTTAAAGAGCTGATCAGAGTAAACATGGAGGTGTACGTGGACGACATGCTGGTAAAGTCTAAAAGGGCAGAAGGATTTACAAGAATGTTTTGATGTACTGAACAAGTACCAGATGAAACTAAATCCTCTCAAATGTTCCTTCGGAGTTGGATCAGGGAAGTTTTTGGGGTTCATTATAAATTCAAGAGGAATCGAGGCCAACCCCGACAAGATAAAAGCCCCGATCGACATGAAATCGCCAGAGAGAATCAAAGATGTACAAAGTCTAACCGGGAGAATCGCAGCCCTGAGTAGATTTATTTCGAAGTCAATGGACAAATGTGTCCCTTTTTTCAATCTACTTAGAGGCAATAAGAAGTTTGAATGGACATGAGACTGCGAGCAAGCATTTCAGGCCTTGAAAGCACACATGGCACAGCCTCCCATTTTATCAAAGCCAATCGAAGGAGAAGCTTTGTTCATTTACCTGGCGATCACGGAAGTTACTGCGAGTGCGGTACTAGTACGCGAGGAAGAAGGCGTACAAAAAGCGGTCTACTATGTTAGCAAGAGGCTGATTGGGGCAGAACTGAGATATCCGCCCATTGAAAGGTTAGCATATTGCTTAATCCTGGCCTCAAGGAAGCTACGTCCTTACTTTCAGGCCCATCCTATCACAGTGCTAACCGACCAGCCCCTTCGGCAAGTCCTCCAAAAACCAGAGGCGGCTGGGCGATTATTAAAATGGGCAGTCGAACTAGGGCAGTTCGATATCACATATTCACCGTGAGCAGCAGTAAAAGGACAAGTCTTGGCTGATCTTATTGCAGAGTTCACCGAACTCCCAGACAGCGAATAGTGCGAACAGCCTAGTGCGCCTGAGCCTCAAGAGAAAGCTCCTTCGTGGAAGTTATTCACGGATTGGTCGTCCAACGAATCCCACGCAGGAGCGGGAGTGATATTGATAACGTCGGAAGGGCATCGATTTCACTGCGCCATTAGGTTCGACTTCACTGCGTCAAATAACGAAGCTGAATACGAAGCCCTCCTTGCTGGACTGAGAATGGCCAAAGACATGGGCATAAAGATGCTTGATATTTACAGCGATTCACAGCTAGTGGTAAATCAAGTTCTAGGGGAATATCAAGCGTGGGGCTTAAAAATGGTGGCCTACTTGAATAAAACCAAAGACCTGCTAGCCCAGCTCACGAAGTATACCCTCTAGCAAATACCGCGGGATCAGAATTCAAATGCAGATGCCTTAGCTAAACTCGCAAGTGCGAAAGATGCTGACACTTTGAACATTGTGCCAGTAGAAAGATTGAGTGAGCCAAGCATACGGGCAATAGAGGCCAGTATGGAAATTTGAATGAAGGACACATGGATGGCGCCTTACTTGGAGTATCTGACAAAAAGTGTATTACCAACAGATAGAAACAAAGCCAGAACTATGCAAAGGCAGGCCGCTAGGTACATACTGGTCGATGGTGTCATGTACAGAAGAGGATATTCCATGCCACTACTCAGGTGTATTACATCAGACAAAGCTAAGGAGCTAATGAGAGAGGTACATGAAGGCTTCTGCAGGGATCACGCTGGGGGGCAGAGTTTGGCAAAAAAGATTCTAAGGCAAGGATACTTCTGGCCAACTATGAACGAGGATTCGATGGAATTTGTACTAAGATGTGATAAATGTCAAAGGTTCTCCAAAATTCCACGAGCAGCTCCAAACGAGTTGAAACAGATGCAGAGCTCGTGGCCTTTTGTGGTATGGGGGATAGATTTGATTGGATCCCTACCAACGGGAAAAGGCGGAGTAAAGTACGCAGTCGTGGCAGTTGATTACTTCACCAAATAGGCCGAAGCTGAACCACTCGCTACCATAACGACCAAGAAAGTTCTTGACTTTGTCATCAAGAACATTGTTTGCCGGTATGGTTTGCCCCGAAAGATAGTTTCAGACAACGGAACCCAATTTGATAGCGACTTGTTTACCGAATTCTGCGAAAGGCACGGAGTTATCAAAAGCTTTTCTTCAGTTGCGCATCCCCAAGCAAACGGGCAGGTCGAGGCCATGAATAAGACTCTTAAGGACACCCTGAAAAAAAGGCTTGAAGACGCTAAAGGAGCATGGCCAGAGTAGCTGCCTGAAGTCCTCTGGTCGTATAGAATGTCTCATCGAACAGCGACAGGTCATACCCCATTTTCCTTAGCCTACGGATACGAGGCTATGTTACCTGTCGAGTTAGATCCCCCCTCACATCGATGCTTAACATACGATCAGGACCAGAATAGCCAATTGATGATGGAGTCCCTAGACTCAATTGAAGAGATACGAGAAAAAGCCCAACTCCGAGTTGCTGCGTACCAGCAAAAGGTCGCCCGGTACTTTAACTCAAAAGTAAAAGAAAGAAAATTCAACGTTGGTGACTTGGTGCTACGACGCGTTTTCTTGAAAACCCGCGACCCCACTGTTGGAGTACTCGGACCTAAATGGGAAGAACCTTACCAGATTGAAGAAGTCCTTCACCCGGGCACCTACAAACTTGCACGCCTAAACGGAGATCTCGTTCCACGTTATTGGAATGGAGAACACCTGCGCAAGTATTATCAGTGAACAATCCTTTTTAAAGAGCTGGCTTGTATTAAAATTCTACTTTTTACAAGTTTTGCAAAAAGGGTTAGCCACGTTGTATGGCTAATCGCTTATAAATGTAAGATCTTTTTTTTTAAGATCACTCGTAAAGACATGTTTAGTCCATTATTAATACGAGATTATAAGGGACTGTGTGCAGTTAGTCATTCTTGCCAACTATTGTAAATTTATTTTTACAAGTATTTGTTCATTACGTGTGTTGTTTTGCTGTATTACAAGTGTTAAATTTTGCAACGAGCAGTAATGTTCACACAGGTCGTGGTCAAGGCAAGTGACCCAGGACCTAGAGCTCCTCGATCACTTGGGGGGCATATAAGGTACATCGATAGCAAAGCATACCATGAGGTATGTAAACACATGAACAAAATAAGTGAAAGCATGCTACGGTACTTAGAGTATTTTTCAAAATTTATGATTTTGTTAAATCAAACCAAAGTACTATGCTAAGTTCGGTCATGCGAACAGGTATTATAATAAAAGATTATAATATCCAAGGCAAACGTTTACACCACGAGCATTAGCGCTCGGATGTAAAAATAGAATTAAAAGGAATAAAAACCTTTACACCGTGAGCAGTATTGCTCGGATGTAATTGTTCAAGCATAAGAAAAAGAGCTGCCCTCGCAGGATTAAAATTAAAAAAGGATTGTCTTTACAAAAAGACCCGTGGGCCATAAAGCGAAGAAAGAAAAAAATTAATATTGATTTTGCTGGGGGGCAGGAGGGTCTTCTGGATTAGGAGCGTTTGGACCAGCCGGAGGTTTAGCCACAACAGCAGCAGCAAGAGTTTGGGCCTTGGCTTTCTCTTCTGCTTCCAGCCGAGCAACACACTGCGTCATCAGCGTTTCTTGCAACTGCTCGGAGAGATAGATGATGTCTGCCTCCCGATTGTGCTTCCAGAGGTCGTAGAAGCTAAGGAAGGTGGCTTCATTGTACTTCTTCAGAGTTTTAACTTCGTCCTCCTCGAGCTCGCGCACCCGTTCCTCAAGCTTCTTTACCTCATCCCTGCTGGAGGTCAGGTCGAGTGTGAGCTGCTTGCACTCTTGGGTGTTGAGTTTGCAGTTCTCCTTCCATTTGTGCCGCTCGTCGATGGCTTTGTTCCGGGCCACTTCGCTCTCCTGAAGCTCTCGGGTAAGAGTGGATTGGTCCTTGCATAGCTGCTCGTTCAGCTTAACCAGCTCACTGTTCTCCTCGAGCAACTTAGCCTTCTCATCCTCAAGCGCTTGCGTGGCCTGGGCAAGTCTGGAGTCAAAGTTCCTCTCTCGAGAAACCATCGCCTCAGCTCGACGCCAGCTAGCAGTCAAGGACAAAAACCCATGAAGAAAAAAGTGAGTTAAGAAAGGAAGTTTAGCATAAATGACAAAGCAGCGATAGACGACTTACACTGGCTATCTCGTTCAGCCATCTGTTAATGATTTCATTGATGTCCATCGTGGCAGTGTCAGTGATGGCAACCTGGGCGCGCTTATGCTTGGAGAGCCGATATAATCTCTCCCTGGCCATGCCAACTATGTGGCTGGGCAGGGAGCCTTCGGACAATTGGTCTGTGGTCTCTTTGTCTGCGGCCTTTGAGGAAGGTCGAGGGTCGGCACGCGTGGGAGTTTGCTGCTCGGGGGTAAGTGGATGTGTTAAGTTCTCTTTGAAGGGGGCGTCGGTGGGAGCGTCTTCTGTTCGGGCTTTCTTTGAAGGGGTCTTGCTACTTTCCCCACGAGCTCTTTTGTTGTCCTTCTTCGGGACAGAAGCTTCGACCGCAGCTTGGTAATGAGCAAAGAAGTCCCGGGGGTCCATGCCTACACAAAGAATGACATTTCAAGCGATGAGATTAAAGGGTCGCAGAGAGACAAAGGATAGAATATAAGAGATGCAAAAGTAAGGTACCCGAGCTACACCTACTGGTCGTAACATTATCTACTGAACTACCTAGTTCCTGGAATAAATCTGAATTTAAATAAATCTGAATTTAAAGAAGGAGTGTTCCTAAAGTTGCCGTCCCCATCAAACAAGTGGATGGGAATGGGCAAGTTATTTAAAAACAAGAATGGTGTACCGTTTACATCTGACGAGTCGTCAGACTGTTCGGCAGGCTCAGCAGCCTTTTGTTTCCCCTTGCCCTTGGGGACCGACGGTTCTGCTGCTCGGTGGGGAGCAGCGGGTTCCCTGATTGTAACCCCAGTTGGCCTCCTCCTAGGAGGGGGTGACTGAGGCTGCTGCTCGGGACCCTGCTTGCGTCCCACGCCAGCATGGACACCACCCGCTGCAGGTTCGCTGGTCGCAGGAGGGGAGCCCTTAAGGCCAGCCAACCTAAGGTTAGCCTCAGTGATCAGGTTTTTCACACTCTTAGCAGCATTGGGCATACTGGCTAAGAGTGCTGCCCTCGACTCCATTCCTGGAGTAGGGGTCGGGCACAACCAAGGACCTGGAGTACAGTGGAACAGTAGAGTATTATGACAAGAAAAAATTTAAAGGGCCAGAACTACTGGTTTAAGGTTCGTTATTCCCCTTACCTCCTCGGGTGAATGCCAGGTTGTTCGCAGCAGTGTCAGGTGTGAGAAAGTATTCCAGGTGATACTTCCCCACATTGGTGATATGGGTGGTCTCGGACAGAAACGTGCGTCCTGTCTCCTGATGGCAAAAATGGAAGAACCCCGTACCGTCCTGGTTGGGGTTGGACTTAAGGTCAAAAAGATAATTGACCTCATGAGGAGAGGGGGCTGGCCATTTCTTGAGTTTGTAAAGGATATAGAGCGCGGTTAGCATCCTATATCCGTTTGAGGTAATCTGAAAATGGGCCACCCCAAAGTAATTAGCCACCCCTTGGAAAAATGAATGCAGAGGCAGGGTGGCACCCGCCTCGATATGGTATCTCGACCAGGTGCTGTAAGCCCCCCTGGCAGGTTGGCTCGCTGGTCGATGGAAGGTCTGACTAGGGTCACCCCGTCAGATTGTACTTAGTTAAATAATTTGAGACCATGCGAATGGTCACCATGCTTGGAGATACCATGTGCCACTCGACAGCCGGCTGGTCGGCATGACGAAGACAGGCACGCGCCTGGACTTCAGTCTCAGGAGGAAATTCTCGTCGACCACTGTTCGAGGGGGCATCAGCAGGAGGCTGACTTGGAGAAGGGTTGCGTCTTTTTCTGGCCTTGGTTTTTGTTCTGGCCATTTTCTGGGTAGGAGCTGGTGGAGGATTTGGGTTAGAGCGTGAGAATGGAATTTCTGGAATTAACGTGGATGGATTCTCTTCTCCTTCGAGCAGTTGAGCTAAGAGATCGTCTTCGATAGGTCTTTCTCCTCCCCAAGGGTCTTGCATATGAACTGCAAACAGATAATGGAGGAGATAAGACAATCCGCGAAGTAGTGTGGGGAAGTTGGGATAACGTTGCTCGTGCCTAAATAGCCAGCAACATCCTAATCCTACGCTAACTTCAACGTGGGTAAATAAAAAAAAAAGAGCAGGGAAAGAAGAACGTTTTCTAAAAAGAACCTTTTTTCAACTCCCAAAGGGCGGGAACAAATTTCAGTTTTTTCGTCTAGCTTAAAGGTTGAATCTTTTGACAACCTAATGTCCCAAATCAGAAACTCTATCTATCAAAGTACTGATCTAACCCATACAAGGCATGACGATGCACTTCTACAGAATATTAGGCGATTTATACCAAAAACCCTAAAAACCCTATTCAAGAACGCAGACATATCAGAGCAAGAAAATAGCATGCATGGTGTAGCACAGAGCTTAAAGGATGGAATCCTTACCTGAGAGGAAGAGGGGATTCGCGAGAAAATGAAAACTTGAGGCGGAAGACCCACGGCACGACGTCGAACTGGTTTTCGGAGCTCTGAACACTGGTGCAAGTTCTTGAAAATTTTGGCGAAAATGACGGGTAAAAGTTTCTTGAAAAAAAGAAAGGTTACTTATAGAAGATCAAAGGGGTAGCCAAAAGGCGGTAATCATCACTTCCCACTTTCAAAACGTGGGGAAGTGGACAAGCCGTCAGATTGCCTTTTTGGAAACCAAAAAGACTTGATTAGACATTATTATGTCACAGTTTTCGAAAATGCACGGGGATTCTGACAGATGTGGGAAGACGAACGGTTGGTCCCTTAAGTTTCATTGTTACTGGTCGCACTAAACAAACTTGGGGGGCAAATGTTATCCCAAAAATCAGAAGTGAATGACGTGGCAGGAATTAATTGCATGTGGTTGACACCTGGAAAAACTTGTGTTCGACTATCGACCAGGAAGATGTTCGGAGTTATGCGATCGATCTCTTCATATGACCAGTCTGGTCGTATGCGCGTAACACGCGGAGGAAATCTTAGGCAGTTATGATGGAATCCGAAATTCTCTTCCATGATTTCTTGAGTATTTGATTATTTAGCAAATAATATCTGTAACAAATCAATGTAAATCTTCCCTGAGCTTATAAATAGAAGAAGAGGGCTCAGGGAAGGGGATCCGATCCGACCTTTTTTCTCTTTTCCTGACTTCTAAATCGCTAGAGTTTAGAGTAATCATATCAATCATATTGTATTGTTCTTCAGAGGTTAGTGAAACTCATTGAACCCTAGTTCTTTGATCACTCATTTGACTCTTACATCAATAACAATCTAAGTGGACGTAGGTTATTACTAGATTCTGGGGCCGAACCACTATAAAATACCGTGTTCTTATTATTTTCACTATTACGTTCTTTTCAACGCATTTATCAACATCAAGTGTATTTTGACTCTGTGTCAGTTGCCCAAAATCAGGGTCAACAATTTCAAAACCCTAGATATGAGATCTTGAATGCATTGGTGAATTTTATTCCTTTTATTCCCTTATATTAAATTGCTTCTATTTTTCTATTTGAATGTCATGGATCTTGTAAAATCTTGTTTAGATGGGCACTAATTGGGGTTTTACATTGTTCTACTATCATCTTAGAATTTCTATTCACCTAATAGTTTATTATTCTAAGTAAAGTGATAAATTGCAATTAAGGTATTGTGACAGGTATTTTAATTGTGAGGAAAAATAGAACCTAGGTTAAATAAATTGCATGCTTAATGAATTTGTTGCCTAGATTAACCTGTTTCCACAAAGTGTAATGCTTTTACTAGGTTAAATAAATTGCATGCTTAATGGGTTTATTGCTGGGTAAAAACGGTTAATTAAGAGCGCTTAGCTTTAATTAATTATATTAGGGAAACTGGGATACTTGACTGCTTAAGTGTTATCTGCGGGGTTAATAGTTTAATTGGGAATAGGGAATATTATTCATCATTATTAATAGATTAATTGTTGAAGGTGGAGAGTAACCCTTGACTATTTCTTTAATATCGTTATATCCTTAGTTATTCAATCTTTGATATTTATTTTATTTTATGTTTTCAGCTATTAAAACTAAAACCCTTTTTTAATTTCAGTCTAGTATTATTTTGAATAATAATTTGATCATAGTCCTCGTGGGTTCGACCCTTATTTACCGCTTTACTGAACTAGCTGGTGTAAGTGAATAAAATATATATATATATTGAAATTTGATATGACATACGACACGCATCAAATTTTTGGCGCCGTTGCCGGGGACTATTTTATTTAATTTGTTATTAATTTTTTTTTCTCTTTTTACTAACTTGGTCTATTAGTTGTGGTTGATGTTTTTAGGGCTTGCATTGAACTTGGTTTGAGACATGGGAATGTACTATCAACACTGTTATGATTCTCAAATGAATAGATATGATTCCTATTCTAGCAATTACAATTCACAATGGGAGGAGTATTCTAATACTTTCTTTGGTGGAAATCAATATGTTGAGCCAAATTACTACTCTCAATCAGAATATAATGAGCTCACCCCACAATATTCAGATTCATCAATTGGAGATCTCATCAATGCATTGAATGCCAACACTCTCCAACTTCAATAGATGTCAGAGCAGGCTTATGGGCCTTTTCCTCAAAAACCTCCTACAGGAATGTCATAAGATCAGGAACCATCAATTTCAGATATGCTAAAAACCTTGGTGGCTTCAACTATGCAGACCCAAGTTATTCTTCAGAGTACAGAAGCATCCCTCAAGAATTTGGAGAGTACTATGGGACAAATTGTTACATCATCGAATAATCTTGAGGTTGAGAATATTGGAGAATTACCCACACAATTAGAGAGTAATCCAATAGAGAATGATGTTACCCTAATTCTTCAAAGTGGTCCACAACTTGACTTGCCACCTCATCCAGACATAACATTTGATCTAATTCTAACTCAAGAAGTCAAAAATTCAACCCCAGAAGCATCTTCTCCACCGGAGATTGAAACTTTCACGTCAGTTGGTTCATCATCACAGAACATGCTACACAAACCAACTGTCAGATCCTATGTCCATATTCCTCCTTTTCCGAAAAAATTGACAAAATTTAAGAATGAGGAGGAAAATAAGGTGATCCTTAAAATCAATATTTCGCTCCATACAACCATTAAATAAGTACCACCATATGCTAAGCTTCCTAAGGAGTTGTCCACAAATAAAAGGAAGTTGAAAGGTGATAAAAAGATAAGTGTGGGGAATGTTTCTGTTATTCTCCAAAGGAAATTGCTACCCAAGTGTCAAGACCTTGGGATGTTTATAAATCAATACACTATCAGTAAAAGCAGGTTTGATCATTGTATGATAGATTTAGGAGCACCTATTGATTTAATGTCTTATTCTATTTTTGCTTCTTTAAATCTAGGGTTGTTAAAAGAAACTAGTGTTATTATTCGATTAGCTGATCACACTAATGCTTGAAGATGTTTTGGTACAGGTTCAATTTGGTAGGCCATTTCGGCTTATTAGAAGTACAAAGCTCGATGTCAAAGTATGGGCACTTACAATGAAATTTAATGGTGAAGTTATACAGTTTGATATGTTGAATTCTATTGAGAAGTACAAAAAGAAGAAGGTTTTGTTAAATGACCCACCTTGACAATCACGACCACATCATTCAGTCGAGCTAACGACATTAAACAAAGCAAACTTGCGGGAGGTTTTCTTTCCTTTATCTTTTTATTTTGCATTGATTTTTTATTTAGTATATGCCTTGAGGACAATGCCTAAATTAAGTGTGGGGGGAGGGAAAACTGTCTGTTCAATTTTTATTTATCATTTTTGTAGTTGTTATTTGTGTTTGTGTTGTTTAGTTGTTTATAGTGTCATTTAAAAAAAATTAGGTTGTTATAAGCATGGTTATGTTGAAAATTGTCTGTCAATGATAAAAATTCTGATTGAGATAAGAATATGTTTAGGAAATTGATGAATTCTGCATGAATTGTGTGCTTAACTCTTGTCTAGTTGTTACTTAAGCTTGATCTTTAATTTTTAAACATAACGTGTTCAATTAGATTTACTTTTTCATTATTGTTTGGAGATATTTATGCATGCTATCATCTATATATATATAGTCTCGACCACTCTAGAAACCATTGATTAATTGTTTCAGGCGAAATCCTTAGTACACATGATTAGGAAGATGATTAAGGCATGTTATTTGGATCGTTTGAGCCTTTCAAGCTTACCTATGAAATTAAATATCCTAGTTTCCCATTTTTGAGCCATAATGACTAATCTTTTTCTTTTATAACCCAATATCGAAACCTTTGCAACTTAAAATTTTTATCCTTTTTGTGACCCATTACACTATAGTTTTATATGATTATTTGATTTGGTGGGTTGGATTATGGATTGTAAGAATGTGAAGTTGTATTGGTTTGTGTGAATTATAATGTGAAAGTATATGATCTACTATTTCTTCCAATGCGTTGAATTGAAAAAGAAAAAGAAAACAAAAAAAAATCTGCATTGAGAAATATGAAAAAAAAAGTATTGCAAAAGTATAAGTGTGGGGGAAGTAGTAAGATCAATGTGGAAAGAAAAAAAATAGAAAGATTATGTATTTTTTTGAATTGTATGGGAAATTTGTGGGAAGATATAGAGAATAGAAAAGAAAAAAATATAGGCTATGGTGTGATTTAAGCTTAAATATTCATTTTTCATCTACCTTTAACCTTAGCCTTACATTACAAGCTTTTAAAGACCTTTTGATTATTGATTATGTGTGTTTACATTAGTGGAGAACAATTGGTTAATATCTATGGAGTTGATGTTTTTCAAGAAAATATTATTATAGATGAGACTTTAAAACATATTATGGCATGTATAAATTGATTCGAATGTTTGTGTTTTGCTAAGTTTGATTGTGTATAATCATAAAGAGATCATGTAACGACCCAAATTCGCTAATAAGGCTTGAGGGCCTTGATTAGCGTGCCAGGAGGGCACGAAGGGATTCATGTGTGATTTCATGAGTTAAATGCATGGTTATGATTTAAAGCATGTTATTTGGCTATTTGTTTAACTGAGATGCATGGCTATGTTTACTAGTATGCATGTAGGCCCGGATCGTGTTAGAAGGGCGTAATTGTAAGTTTGGCCATGTTGGGCATAACTGTGTTGGTAAGTGATAATTGTATTCCGTGAATTGTACCACGTGAGTGTGGTTTTATTATTGTGATGCACGTGCCGAGACGGTCCTAGAGAGCTAGTTAACTTCAGAGTCACAACGGGATTTTGTACCCGGCTCGGGAGAAGCCTAGGGGTACCTTGGGAATTTTATGATTAAGTTTAGATTTAGCGGGTAATGGTTTTGGAGATTTAGTAACCTGGGTAACCATTAGTTACTGCTGTGAGTAACAAGTTTAGTTGGAAAATGGTAAAATTGAAATATTAGTGAAAGGACTAGAGTACCCTTGAGGACTTAGTTGGGAAAGGATCATTTGGAGGGGTAGCATGGTCATTTGGCAAGGGTAATAGGCAATTCTCAGCTGGGTTTTAGTGGGTCACGGTTTGGGTATTTAGGGGCATTTGTTGGTCTAGATAGAGTTGGAAGAGAAGAGAAAAGAGAAGGAAAAGTTAGGGCATGAAGAAGAAGAAGATGAGTGGAGGAGCTGAATTGGAGACTTAGGAGATGAAGGAAGCTTAGGGATGGATTCTCCATTTGAGGTAAGGAATTTTATACACATTTAAGGCTTGTTTCTGTTATGGTTTGATGAATTTAAGCATGGTTTAAGTTTGGTTTTGGGTGTTATATTTTCTGAAGTTGAAAATCAAAGATGTGGGTTTTGGGGATTTGATTGTGTGTTTGGTTTCTTTGATTGTGTTTCTAAGTTGTTAAATGGTCTATTTGATGTTTGGAATTGGGTTTTGGGGGTTTAGGTTTTGTTTGGGCTGTTTTGGAGATGTTTTGGATGATGAAATGCAGGGGAAAAACCCAGTTTTTCTGGGTTCGCGTTGGGGCGCCGCGGCCCTGTTCTTGGGCGCCGCGGCGCAAGGCTGAAGGCAGGAGGGGATGGGGCCTCTGACTTGATTAGCGCCGCGGCCCTGTAGGGCTGAGCCGCGACGCTAGGCCATTTTCAGGGGTTGGAAATTTGCATTTTTCAGCTTTTGCTTCGGGGGTTCGGGGGATGTTTCCGATAAATTGTTTTAGGAATTTGAGAGTTCCGAGAGTGTGGGTTTGGTCCCGGGAGGCGGTTTTTGATTTGATTAGTATTGAGGGACGTTTCTTGTGTGTTGTGACTAGGTTTTGGTGAGGCTCGTGCTAGAGGACCGTGCTCGCGGCTTTAGTGCATCAGGAGGCTCAGAATTCAGGTAAGAAAACCGTAACACCCGAGAATAGGGCATGGCCCCACTGTGTGATTGTAGGGCATGGCCCCAGATTGTATTATGTGCAAATGTTTAACCTTAAATGAATCATGATGTGTGTGAATGATTATTTCGAATGTACTATATGTGTGATTATGATGAAATGAACGGCAACGGCCGAGTACGGCGTAGGCCGGGGCGGCCGTGGGCCGAAAGTAACACCTAGAACATGGGAAGCTATAGTCAGGGCGGGGCCCGGTGGATACATGTGTTTTGTTATATTCAGGGTGGGACCCAAGGGATACATGAGTTATCCTCGCGGTGAGAACCGAAACCCCAGGCTTTGGTAAGGCCTCTGGGGCGGCATGGCCGTGCTTGTTTATTATGACGGTTTTCCTATTTATCAGTGAATTATGCCAGCTATATGAATTGCATATGTTATGTATTATTTGGGTTTTCTTGCTGGGCTTCGGCTCACGGGTGCTCCGTGTGGCAGGTAGAAGCATGGACTGAGTCAACCAACCATGAGTACGGAGAGCGTGAAGCGACGCGTACATGTTTGGCCTGCCCGACTGCTTTGGTTGGGGGTTTATTTGAAAATGGCTGTAATAATCTATGATTTTATGATTTATCAACTGTAAACTTATTTCAAGATGTAAATAGTTTTCAAACCTTATTTTGGGATCCCAAAGGTTTAATACTAGCAGTTTTAAATGAAACGACGCATTTTTCTAAGATTACAGCCTTAAATTTTAATTAGTCACACTTTTGTCTCAAAACCTCGGTTAGCGAGTTCTTTGCACTCTGTTTTGTCTTAAAAATCACTTAGTAACGGCTCTAAGGAAGTAGGGCGTTACAACTTGGTATCAGAGCGAGCCAAGGTTTATTGGTTCTGGAGATCGACTGAACATGTACGCTCGCTGTCAGTGACAAGCTCGACTCAGGGTTGGTTGGTATGATTGATTGATATGCTGAATATATGTTTGAATGCCCTGCTTGCCTGTTTATTTATATGGAGCATGAGGAATGAGATAACATATGCATGAGGTACTGATAGGGCCTGGCCCTTGATTATTGCATGTTGAGATTGATGCATGCTGAATAACATAATTATGTATGTGGATGAATATTGGCATAATGGTTTACATATTGAGCTATGTGGTCGATTGTTTAAGTTGAATTTGTATGTTATATCCGTTTATTTGCTTGTGTGAAGCATGTTGAGTGTGGTTATACTTAGTGATAATAGTATCTGGTAGCTAAATGTATATCATTGTGGATTTGACCTAGTATATGCTTGTGTGTGCATTATACCTGTGGATATTTGGACCTAGTTGTGGTTTGGTTCAAGGTATGAACCTGAGAGTTTAGGAGTTTGGTCCGTTTAGACAGATGAACTCGAGTTGTTGGTTCCTAGAAGGGTTTGGGGACCTGATATTGTGTTAAAAAAGGTTTTTTTTTTTATATATAAGTTGGAGTTGAGATCTCCAGTTATCCCTGAAGCAGCAGCAGAGAGTCACTAGTGTGTGAGTAGGCTGTGGAGTTTGTTAGTTGAGATGGGATAGAAGAACAGCGGATTTCTCTGGGGAAATAGCTGATTTATACGCTTCAACAGTAAGGGTTACCAGTGTTGGAGTGTTGGGTTACTGTGAGGAATGGACAGATAAGGGTACTATATGAAAGGCTTAAGGGGTGTTATCCTCTAGTGTCGAGGAAGGTACGAGTTGACAAGGAATTTACCAGTAGATGAGCAGAGTTAATTCCACCCTTGGTTAAGACGATGAGATATCCTGATTAGAGGGTTGTGTTCAATGTTGAGGCAGGGAGATGCCTAGAAATGGTACTCGGGCTGAAGTACGGGCTTAATGGGTTGGAAAGAACCTAGGTGACGAATGGTTAGAAGAGATTTTAAAGACATGATTTGAACTGTGGAGACTGGTGGACTTATAAGCTTGGTTTGGACTGTTGGGGGTAACAACAGCGTAGATCGATGGGTTTGGTGATTTGGGTAATTCATTTCAGAAAGTTCTACTGATGGATGTATCTGGAATTGATGGCGACCCATTTAAGGATTTGAGATCGGGAATAGTCTAAGGTATTTGGACTGCTCTGAGGTATGAGTTTATCGTCTGCATGTGGATGGCGGAGAGGGCCATGTTGTTCGAGGAACTGATGGTTGATGATTAGAGCATGAGTGCTAGAGCCGCAAGGGTGGTGCTTCCTTTGATGGAATTAGTAAAGATAGATTCGTGATAATCAAGTTGAAAGAACCCCGGTTAGTGTTGTGGCTTCTGGATTGCCAAGAAATAGGGGAAAAGTCTGACTGATAAGATGGTACTTGTGTTGATAGAACGCAGCGAGGTCGGATTCTCAATTTTGAGGGAAAAAGGACTCCAGACAGTGCTTGGGCACCTAGATTGAGATTGGAAAGAAGCCTAATCGAAAAGGTAGTTATCGAGATGGTGATAGGAGCCAGGAGGTTAATTGGTATGCACATGGGGAAGAGGATGCCACCTGAGAGGAGGTCAGGTGAGGGCATGACTTCTACGTAGAATGACGCGAGATGTTAGGATGGATTTCCCATGGTGCGTGAAACGGAGAACTGGAATGCATCGATACATTCGAGGTTCGAGGCTGAGTCCTCAAGGATGAGTATTTAACTGACGAGCTTATGCGTTGGGCATGTAACGAACTGGAAGGGCTCGGTGTTGAGAATGTTCCGAGAGGGAGATGGACATAGAGAGGTTGCCTCAATGGTGCCATTTCAGAGGCTGAGGACAGTAATACTTTTTGAGAAGGAATTAGAAACTCTGGTAGATGGATTGTTCAGGATATCATCTGGAGTACGTAAAGGAGACAGAGCTGACCAGTGGGAAAGCTATGTGGATATGCACAGAAAGATTTAGGTAATACTTCAAGGTCAGACTACAGATAGGATTGGTATAAGGAATGTTGTAAAAGATGGTTTTGGCCGACAGAAATTCTATTGAAGCAATCGAAGGAATTTGGCCCTGGAGTAGCCAGAGTGTTGTACTGCGGGGACTGTTAGCATCGCAGGGTTAGGATGAAAAGTACAAAGGTTTGATACAAGGTGGGACGATGTCCCTAAGAATTGATCTATGACATGTTTATTACCAGTTGGAAACCAAGGAAACAGCATTTCAGGAATTCTGTTTTGAACTGAGTAAAGTGTGAGGAGTTGGTAACAAAGATTCTAGATTTGGTTCAAGCTACGGCAGCACAGGTAAGTTCTTTAAGTAGAGGATACAAGAATGGTTCAGGCAAGTTCCCTTCAAGTTCACGAGCAGTACATATGGATTACTCCCAGACGGAAATGGTGAGCAAGTGACTATGCGAAAGACGTTTGTACCCAGAAGGCGGAGTCTCAGGTAAGGTTCTACGGATTGTTAGTTTGAGCGTCGTCAGGAATACTCAGATTAGAGCTACAAGGAGAAAGGACAGGCATGAGAAGATTTGATTTGAAGTAACAAAGAAGCTAATGAAGAACGTTTAAAGAACAGAAAGCATAGCAAGATTGGTAAGCGCGGCATCTATTACACAAGCACCTCCGGAGACAACTACATCAGAGATGAGGAGAACCGTAAAACTTGAGGTTAGACGGACTGAGTGGTGTCAAATCAGAAGGAAATCCAAAAGACAAGGTAAGATTGTTTAGTATCTGGTAATTCTGGAAGTTGTATATGTTAAGGTTAAGTAAAGAGTGATTGCATAAAGGACCTGATCTATGATGAGGGTATGGAAATGTGGGAGTGCATCACGATTGGGCACGCCCAAGAATAATTGACGCGAGGGTGGGTTGAACCTTGCGGGAGGTGGCTGAATGGATCATGGTTGATATACTTGGAACGTTAAGTCGATTGTTGTACATGGCGTAAGGTACTTAAGTCTTGGGTATTAGTGAGAAAGGTTAACGCTGAGACACAGATGTGGTGAAAAGTAACAGACGGATGATCAGTGTTTGAAATCCTCGATTGAGCGAGGGGAGTTATAATTGGAGACGGAACTCCTAGCTGTGAGGCGTGTGTCAGTCAGGGGATAGCGCCATAGACTGTGATAGAGTGGACAAGGCGACGACTGAGTTTGGCGTAACGCTAGTAGGTATGATTAGCTGGTGAGTGTCAATGATCTATGGAATTCAACGTGTTGGCTTGAGTTGATGCAGGGAAGGACCCTGCTAAGGTAGTACAAGTTGGGATACCAGGAATGGATGAAGGATCCAATTAGATTTGGTTTATGAACGAGAATTCTGAATGGATATCATTCCACCTCCTAGGGTACGTTGTACCGGGAGGGTCGAGCGGGTGACGGAATCTAGTGTTTTCCTTTGAACCCTGAGGGGTTAAGTGATGTGGTATTGTATCATGAGAATAGACCACTGTAGACCTTGAGTAAGGTGTTTGGACATGAAAAGTTTTAACTCAGTTGATGGAATTAATGTGGTTGGGTCAAGTGAACTGGTTTCAGGATGGAGCGTCGATGATATCGAATTGAGAGAACAAAAAGAACAGAGTGGGAATATGGGATTATCAGTTGATTGCAAGTGTAGTGGCAGTCTGAAAGCCTATCGGATATCTTAAGGAATTTTAGCGCTGAGTAGGCGAATACTAGAGGTATTAAGGGAAGTGTATTCCCTGTTGAGTTGGCCGTAGTGGCAAATGCTGGCGTCTTGTTAAAGTAACACGACATAGGACATGGTAAGAGGCGAAAGATAATGAATACTACAGTTTGGCTTTAGTTCAGAGAGAAAGCCAAGAAGGTCGTTGAAACTTCTTAAGGCAGGAGTGTTTGCCTATTTGAAAGAATAAAGAGCTGGTAAATTGCTAAGTGATGAGGAAATAAAGTTTCGGGAAGAAAGAGTTGCATCTCTGCGTGGTAACAGACGAGGATCTGTAAGGTGTTCAGAGAAAGAAGGGAGAGTTCTGACTCTTAATTCAGCGTAAACTGAAGTTGTACTAAGGGTTAGGCCAGCGGGGCCTACAAGTTGATCCCACCTAGTAGAGGTGATGACTTTTGAGTATCTCTGGAATCAGGAATAAGACAATGAATGGGTCATTGTAATCTAGGCAGACCCTGGGCTTCGGCAGGGTTGCAGGGTTAACAAGGAGCTATCAAGATATGGCTATTAGACGAGATCTTGCGGGGCAAGATTGTTACTCCTGAAAGAGCGTTGATGGGAACTAAAGTAAGGCGATGGACCTTGGAGATTATGGTCAGGTTGCGGGTTGCTGACTGATGTGTTTGGGTAAATTTCGAGGACGAAATTTTTATGAGGAGGGGATAGTTGTAACGACCCAAATTCGCTAATAAGGCTTGAGGGCCTTGATTAGCGTGCCAGGAGGGCACGAAGGGATTCATGTGTGATTTCATGAGTTAAATGCATGGTTATGATTTAAAGCATGTTATTTGGCTATTTGTTTAACTGAGATGCATGGCTATGTTTACTAGTATGCATGTAGGCCCGGATCGTGTTAGAAGGGCGTAATTGTAAGTTTGGCCATGTTGGGCATAACTGTGTTGGTATGTGATAATTGTATTCCGTGAATTGTACCACGTGAGTGTGGTTTTATTATTGTGATGCACGTGCCGAGACGGTCCTAGAGAGCTAGTTAACTTCAGAGTCACAACGGGATTTTGTACCCGGCTCGGGAGGAGCCTAGGGGTACCTCGGGAATTTTATGATTAAGTTGAGATTTAGCGGGTAATGGTTTTGGAGATTTAGTAACCTGGGTAACCATTAGTTACTGCTGTGAGTAACAAGTTTAGTTGGAAAATGGTAAAATTGAAATATTAGTGAAAGGACTAGAGTACCCTTGAGGACTTAGTTGGGAAAGGATCATTTGGAGGGGTAGCATGGTCATTTGGCAAGGGTAATAGGCAATTCTCAGCTGGGTTTTAGTGGGTCACGGTTTGGGTATTTAGGGGCATTTGTTGGTCTTGATAGAGTTGGAAGAGAAGAGAAAAGAGAAGGAAAAGTTAGGGCATGAAGAAGAAGAAGATGAGTGGAGGAGCTGAATTTGAGACTTAGGAGATGAAGGAAGCTTAGGGATGGATTCTCCATTTGAGGTAAGGAATTTTATACACATTTAAGGCTTGTTTCTGTTATGGTTTGATGAATTTAAGCATGGTTTAAGTTTGGTTTTGGGTGTTATATTTTCTGAAGTTGAAAATCAAAGATGTGGGTTTTGGGGATTTGATTGTGTGTTTGGTTTCTTTGATTGTGTTTCTAAGTTGTTAAATGGTCTATTTGAAGTTTGGAATTGGGTTTTGGGGGTTTAGGTTTTGTTTGGGCTGTTTTGGAGATGTTTTGGATGATGAAATGCAGGGGAAAAACCCAGTTTTTCTGGGTTCGCGTTGGGGCGCCGCGGCCCTGTTCTTGGGCGCCGCGGCGCAAGGCTGAAGGCAGGAGGGGATGGGGCCTCTGACTTGATTAGCGCCGCGGCCCTGTAGGGCTGAGCCGCGGCGCTAGGCCATTTTTAGGGGTTGGAAATTTGCATTTTTCAGCTTTTGCTCCGGGGGTTCGGTGGATGTTTCCGATAAATTGTTTTAGGAATTTGGGAGTTCCGAGAGTGTGGGTTTGGTCCTGGGAGGCGGTTTTTGATTTGATTAGTATTGAGGGACGTTTCTTGTGTGTTGTGACTAGGTTTTGGTGAGGCTCGTGCTAGAGGACCGTGCTCGCGGCTTTAGTGCATCAGGAGGCTCGGAATTCAGGTAAGAAAACCGTAACACCCGAGAATAGGGCATGGCCCCACTGTGTGATTGTAGGGCATGGCCCCAGATTGTATTATGTGCAAATGTTTAACCTTAAATGAATCATGATGTGTGTGAATGATTATTTCGAATGTACTATATGTGTGATTATGATGAAATGAACGGCAAGGGCCTAGTACGGCGTAGGCCGGGGCGGCCGTGGGCCGAAAGTAACACCTAGCACATGGGATGCTATAGTCAGGGCGGGGCCCGGTGGATACATGTGTTATGTTATATTCAGGGTGGGACCCAAGGGATACATGAGTTATCCTCGCGGTGAGAACCGAAACCCCAGGCTTTGGTAAGGCCTCTGGGGCGGCATGGCCGTGCTTGTTTATTATGACAGTTTTCCTATTTATCAGTGAATTATGCCAGCTATATGAATTGCATATGTTATGTATTATTTGGGTTTTCTTGCTGGGCTTCGGCTCACGGGTGCTCCGTGTGGCAGGTAGAAGCATGGACTGAGTCAACCAACCATGAGTACGGAGAGCGTGAAGCGACGCGTACATGTTTGGCCTGCCCGACTGCTTTGGTTGGGGGTTTATTTGAAAATGGCTGTAATAATCTATGATTTTATGATTTATCAACTGTAAACTTATTTCAAGATGTAAATAGTTTTCAAACCTTATTTTGGGATCCCAAAGGTTTAATACTAGCAGTTTTAAATGAAACGACGCATTTTTCTAAGATTACAGCCTTAAATTTTAATTAGTCACACTTTTGTCTCAAAACCTCGGTTAGCGAGTTCTTTGCACACTATTTTGTCTTAAAAATCACTTAGTAACGGCTCTAAGGAAGTAGGGCATTACAGATCAAGTTTAAGTGGTGAATGGGTATTGAGTTGAAATTCTAAGGAATGTGGAATTCAGATTTTTCTTATGACGTATTTGTTTGATCAATTTTTGAGACAAATAACGCTTTCGAAAAAACCATTGCTTATGTGTTTAGTTTTTATTTTGTTTGCTCGAGGACGAGCAAATGTCATGTGTGGGGGAATCTGGTAAGTACTGAATTTGTCTACTTTTAATTCATTATTCTTCTATTATTATGCACTTGATTATTCATTTATATATGTTTAATTAGTTTATTTTGTGTTTTTAGGATTTTCAAGACATTTGGGTGAAAATGAATGAATTTGTGATGTTTTACAAGCAATGGTTAAGCTCGGAATTATAAGTCTGAAACTTCACACTTGATTTTGATAACTTTCCAATACTGTTTTTGTAACGACCCAAATTCGCTAATAAGGCTTAAGGGCCTTGATTAGCGTGCCAGGAGGGCACGATGGGAATTATGTGTGATTTTATGAGTTAAATGCATGGTTATGATTTAAAGCATGTTATTTGACTATTTATTTGTCTGAGACGCATGTATATGTGTATTAGTATGCATGTAGGCCCTGATTGTGTTTGAAGGGCATAATTGTAATTTTAGCCCGCCGAGGGCATATTTGTGATAATTGTATTCCGTGATTTGTACCACGTGAGTGTGGTGTTATTTTGTGATGCACGTGCCGAGACGGTCCTAGAGAGCAATTTAACTTAAGAGTCACAACGGGATTTCTATACCCGGCTCGGGAGGAGCCTAGGGGTACCTCGGGAATTTTATGGTTAAGTTGAGATTTAGCGGGTAATGGTTATTGGAGATTTAGTAACCTGGGTAACCATTAGTTACTGCTGAGGGTAACAAGTTCTAGGTAGAAAATGGTAGAAATGAAGTAGAAGTAAAAGGACTTAAGTGCCCTTGAGGTTTAGTTGGGAAAGGATAGGCAAGGAGGGGTAAAATGGTCATTTGGCTGGGAAATTGATTTATGGCAGCTGGGTTATAGGGGGGTACACGGTTTGGGGCTTGGCATTAATTGGTTTTGATAAAAACCAAAGAGAAGGAAAGTTAGGGCAATGAGAAGAAGAAGAAGAAGAAGAAGAAGAAGAAGAAGAAGAAGAAGAGAAGTGAAGGAGCTGAAATTTGGAGACTTAGGAGATGAATCAAGGGAGCTTGGGATGTGATTCTCTACTTGAGGTAAGGAATTTATACACATTTAAGGCTTGATTATGTTATGGGTTAAGAGATTTGAGCATGGTTTAAGTTTGAACTTTGAGTCTTTAATTTTCTGAAATTGAAATCAAGGATGTGGATTTTGGGGATTTGATTGTGTGTTTGATTGCTTTGATGATGTTTATGGGTTGCTAGATGGGTCATATGAAGTTTGGATTTGATTTTGGGGTTTGGGTATTGGTTTGGTTTGAATTGGGAAGGTTTAAGCTCGGAGAGAACGCAGGAGGAAACCCAGAATTCTGGGTCTGCGATGGCGTGCCGCGACACAGGTTTTTCGTGCCGCGGCAAGGGAGCCCCTGACTGATGGGTGCCGCGGCACAAGGCAAATTTTAGGGCATCATTTTTAGGCAATTTTAGGCCTTTGCTCCGGGGGTTCGGGGGATGTCTCCGGGGTGTTGTTTTAAGGTTTTAGAGGTCTCGAGAGTGCGGGATTGGTCCCGGGAAGTGGTTTTGGGTTGATTAGTAATGAGGGATGTTTCCTTGTGTGTTGTGACTAGGTTGTTGGTGAGGCTCGTGCTAGAGGACCGTGCTCGCGGCTTTAGTGCATCAGGAGGCTCGGAATGCAGGTAAGAAAACTATAACACCCGAGGTTAGGGCATGGCCCCAGATTGTATTATGTGCAAATGTTTAACTTTAAATGAATCATGATGTGTGTGAATGATTATTTCGAATGTACTATATGTGTGATTATGATGAAATGAACGGCAAGGGCCGAGTACGGCGTAAGCCGGGGCGGCCGTGGGCCGAGTACGGCGTAAGCCGGGGCGGCCGTGGGCCGAAAGTAACCCCTAGCACATGGGATGCTATAGTCAGGGCGGGGCCCGGTGGATACATGTGTATTGCTATATTCAGGGTGGGACCCAAGGGATACATGAGTTATCCTCGCGGTGAGAACCGATACCCCAGGCTTCGGTAAGGCTCTGGGGCGGCTTGGCCGTGTTTGCTTAGTCTAATGATTGACTTGTTTATCTGTGGGCTATCTGATATGATTAACTATATATATTGTCATATGTTATGTTCTGCATGAGTTTTCTTGCTGGGCTTCGGCTCACGGGTGCTCCGTGTTGCAGGTAGGGCAAAGACTGAGTCAACCAACCATGAGTACGGAGAGCGTGAAGCGACGCGTACATGTTTGGCCTGCCCGACTGCTTTGGTTGGGGGTTTATTCGAAAATGGCTGTAATAATCTATGATTTTATGATTAAACAACTGTAAACTTATTTCGATATGTAAATAGTTTTCAAACCTTATTTTGGGATCCCAAGTGTTAAATACTAGAAGTTTTTATTGAGTCAACGCATTTTCAAAGATTACAGCCCTAACTTTTAATTAAGCACACTTTTGTTTCAAAATCTCGGTTAGCGAGTTCATTGCACACTGTTTTGTCTTAAAACTCACTTAGTAACGGCTCTAAGGAAGTAGGGCGTTACAGTTTTGGAAATATACCTAGAAATATAAGTTTTATATATTTTTCATAGCTTTCTATAGCTTTTTGAATCGTCCAATTCCGAGTTACATCGAGGAGGTTATGCTTACAATACTTTCGGCCACTACAGCAGAAGAAAACTGAAAAACGGGAAAACTTGCTACGCCCGCGGCCAGCCTTATTCCAGGTCGCGACCTGGGGGACAGAACGTAGTGGTCGTGGCCAGCAATTTCCTAGGCCGCGGCCGGAGCCCAATTTTCTGGAAAATACATTTTTTTAGTGGCCGCGGCCGGCGATCGATTTTTTCTTAAATTTCAATTTTGAAATGTTATTTTTGGGGGGCTATAAAATGGATTAGGGTTAACTTTTATTATAACTTTGGATTGCGATTTTTAGAGGCTAGAGCAGCAGAGGAGGAGAAAAACACATCATCATCTATATTCTTCAATCTAGTTTTTCTTTCTTCTCAAAACTCTTTTATTTTCATTGAATATTTATGTTTATGAATATGAATATGATTATGGAGTAGTTTTCTTTATAGTTAAGGGTTATTTCAAAACCCTAGATATGAGATTTTGAATGCATTGATGAATTTTATTCCTTTTATTCCCTTATATTAAATTGCTTCTATTTTTCTATTTGAATGTCATGGATCTTGTAAAATCTTGTTTAGATGGCCACTAATTGGGGTTTTGCATCGTTCTACTATCATCTTAGGATTTCTATTCACCTAAGAGTTTATGATTCTAAGTAAAGTGATAAATTGCAATTAAGGTATTGTGAAAGGTATTTTAATTGTGAGGAAAAATAGAACCTAGATTAAATAAATTGCATGCTTAATGAATTTGTTGCCTAGATTAACCTGTTTCCACAAAGTGTAATGCTTTTACTAGGTTAAATAAATTGCATGCTTAATGGATTTATTGCTGGGTAAAAACGATTAATTAAGAGCGCTTAGCTTTAATTAATTATATTAGGGAAACTGGGATACTTGACTGCTTAAGTGTTATCTGCGGGGTTAATAGTTTAATTGGGAATATTATTCATCATTGTTAATAGATTAATTGTTGAAGGTGGAGAGTAACTCTTGACTATTTATTTAATATCGTTATATCCTTAGTTATTCAATCTTTGATATTTATTTTATTTTATGTTTTCAGCTATTAAAACTAAAACCCCTTTTAAATTTCAGTCTAGTATTATTTTGAATAATAATTTGATCATAGTCCTCGTGGGTTCGACCCTTATTTACCGCTATACTGAAGTAGCTGGTGTAAGTGAATAATATATATATATATGCAAATTTGATACGGCATACGACATGCATCTAACATTGAGAGTGGGCATTTGTTGAGCAAACTGGGCATCAAAGCAGTGTTTGAGGCTGGTAATCTAATTTTATCCAAAGGCAATTACTTTGTGGGAAAAGGGTATGTTTGTGATGGGATGATAAAATTGTGTACCAAAGACAATGGTTTTGATAATAATGTATGCTCATCTTCCTCTTATGTCCTTGGTTTTGATTCTGTTACTTTGTGGCATAATAGACTTGCTCGTATATGATTTAGTACAATTAAAAGAGTTATTAATTATGGTTTAATTGTATGCAGTGATGTTGAGCATGAGAAATGTGAATCATGTGTTAAATCCAAGATGGTAAAGAGACATTTTCCTAGTGTTGAAAGGAAAACAAACTTGTTAGATTTGATACATAGTGATTTGTGTGAATTGAATGGAATAATTACTAGAGGTGGACATAAGTATTTATTATCTTTATTGATGATTTTTCTAGATTCACATATGTATACTTGCTTAAGAATAATAATGAGGCCTTTAGCATGTTTAAAATCTATAAAGCCGAACTTGAAAATCAATTGGAAAAGAAAATGAAAGTGATTAGAAGTGATAGGGACGGTGAATATTTTTCCAATGAGTTTAATGTGTTTTGTGAGATGCATGGTATAATACATGAATTTACAACCCCTTATACTCCCCAACAAAATGGTATAGCCGAAAGAAAGAATAGGGCATGTGTTGAAATGATTAATGATATGCTATTACATATGAATTTGAGTTTTGCGTTATAGGGAGAAGCCTTGCTAATCGCTTGTCATATTATAAACCAGATTCCTCAAAAGAAGAATCAAATTTCACCATATGAGATATGGAAAGGAGAGAGGCCCAACCTAGTGTATCTTTAAGTGTGGGGATACCTTGCTTATTGCAAGAGTACGAATCCGAAAAGGACCAAGTTTGGTCCAAGGGACATCAAATGTGTGTTTGTAGGCTATGCCTCAAATAGCAATGCCTATAGGCTATTAGAATTGGAGTCTAGTCTAATAATTGAATCAAAATAAGTTGAGTTCTTTGAGATTTTGTTGTATAGTGACAATAATCCTCAAGAACTGATCCCATTAGAAGGAACTCAAGACAAGTTACCTTCAAGGGTTGTACAACAAACGATGTTGGCTAGAAGAAGACAAAGGCTTAAAGAGAGTTGATCAAAAAATGAAACCTTTCAAGTGGAGACTCCTTACCTAGTAGAGGGAAACTATAAGGGAGTTACTTGGATGTATCCTATGGTACTTCAAGTGGAGGATGTTCCAAAAACTTTCCAAGAAGCAATGTCCTCAAGGGACTCTAACTTTTGGAAAGAGGCAATAAATGATGAGAAGGATTCAATTATGTCTAACAACACTTGAGAGATTATGATCTACCACAAGGATCAAAGCCAATAGGTTGCAAGTGGGTATTTCCAAAGAAATAGAATACTAATGGGACCATTCAAGGCTATAAGGCAAGATTTATGGCTAAAGGGTTTAGACAACATCGATAAGATTGTTGTTTGCTACCTATGCATCAGTAGCAATGACAACATCTATAAAATTATTGTTTGCCTAATTATCAATACACAACCTATATGCTCAAAAGCTATTGAAATACCCTATACAACCAGATCTACAAGAATCACCACAAAACATAAAGAAGACAACCATAGATTCTACCTTTTGAGGCTCTAGCTTGGAGATGTATTCCTTAGTTCTTCAAAACCTTCCCTTGGTGCTCTAAACTCTCAAAATCGAGCCTCAAGTCCCACATGCAGATTTTTAAGAAAAGATTAGGGTAGAAAGAAACTAGACGAGGGACAAGAACATGCAAGCTTACAAAAACCTCTTACCTTGCTTTATTTGATCACAATGGTGCTCAAATTTGAGATCCAACTAGTAAAGGCTCCTCTTGAACCCTAGAACACAAGAACAAGGCCATGCATGGATTTTAGATCACATGCATGCACAAGGAACCCTAGGGTTTCGAGTTTGAAGAAGAAGGAGAAAGTATGAATCACAAGAAAGGATTTCACTTACCTTGAGCTCGATTTTTCTTAGGAGGGTGCACTAGCTTCAAAGGAGTCCTTCCTTGAGAGAGAAAGGGAGAGGGATGAATTGAGAGGGAGAGAGAGAGCCTCTGATTTTTCATTTCAGAGTTAGAAAAATGAAAACAAAAGGGGGGGGGGGGGAGAAAGGGTGCCTCAATTTTGGGGGGAAATTGTAGAGAGAAAATTGTTTTGAGAGGAAAACAATGATTAAACCCTTAACTTGTGAATGGGTAACACTCTTCCTATTCTCTTTGGGGTATGTGTTCTATCTCTTGAGAACCCTAAGACCTAGCCTTGCTGTTCACCCCTCTCTCTCTTCCCTTGGAAACTAATTTTATGCCCATGATTATTTTACCTCACATTTAAGGAATCCAATGGCCCTTAGGAATTTTGTGCTCTAAATTTCCATCAACTTTTAACCTACAGTTTTTAAATCTCCAAGCATAATTAATTAAATTAAATGTGACCCAAAAATAAAATTTGTCACATATCACTTAATTTTGGTAGTTTTGTCAAATTGATCAAAATGCCCTTAGAAGCCCGAGCAAGAAATTTTCATTCTTAAGCCCAGTTGATTGGAATTCAAACCTCAATAAATTCTCTTAAAATTTACTGGCTCAACAATAAATTCCTAGTTGTCAAACAAAAATTAATATTTTTATGCCACCGTATTTCTTATTTTATTTAATTCGAGATTTTTCTCCCATTAGGGTTGATCCCTTGGTCCAAGACCATCTTTCTTTCCATAAAGCTAGATCCTTTTACCGAATCATTACAGTGGCTATAAAATTCTCTAATCGTCACAAATTCATATAATATCATTTATCAAATTAATATTCCACATAATTCTTCATTGACTCCAATTGACTACTAACGGGTGTTCAAAACACAGGATGTTACAATACCTATAATTTATAAAATTTTTGTCCCCGAAACTCAAAATTGATGGGAATACCACTCCCGCATCTCGGCTTTCATCACCCAGGTAGCCTCTTCAATGCCGTGGTGACACCACTGCACTTTACCAAAGGTATTGTTTTGTTTCTTAACACCTTGTATTTTTTATTCAGAATTGCGATTGGTTTTTCCTCATAACTCAGCTGAGGATCTATGCTAAGTTCATCATAACTTAGGACATGACTGGGCTTGTTCACGTACTTACTTAAGGTTGACACATGGAATACATCGTAAATGTAATGCCCCAAAATCCCTAATGCGGTTTAAAGGCTGGATTAGTAGGCCGGGAGGGCCATAATTGTTTAATTATGCCATTAAATGATTATATGCATGTTTATATGAATTATATTATAATATGATGTTAAATGCATGCATGTGGGTCCACATTTGATTGTTATGATGTTTTGGTAATTTGGCTCGTTGAGGGCATATTTGTGTATTTTGGTGCCTATTGTGATTTATGGATGAGATCCCATTATTATGGAGATATATTCGAGTTATTCGGCATGAGACGGTCTTATATTGCAAATTAGCGGTTTGTAATAACGAGGTCAGTTATTGGGATATTGAGTAATAAGAATGTTTATTTGATGATAAATTGGGAGTTATTGAGATCAGGAGGAAATTCTGGGAGTTTTGACTATTATGTCCTCGGGGGTGTTTTTTGGGACCCTGAGTATTTGGTTTTATTTGAGATTACTTAAGCCTTAAGTAGTTTTTCAGATAGAACCGTACGTTTAAAACACCCTTCTATCTCTTCCCGTTAGTCTTTTTAACGTTCGTGGCAATTTCGAAGAAATCTTGAGTTCTAGGAGTCGGAATCAAGTGAGGATCGAGGCATAGTGATCCTAGGAAAGATTAGAAGCTTCTTGACCGAAGGATTTAACAAGAAACAACCCAATCAAAGGTAATCTAAGCATTAAGTTTTGAGTTTTTAGAGTTTCTCAGCTTTGAATTGGATTTTGTGAATCGATGAGCTTTTGATTCGTTTAAGCCTTGGGATTTGATGATTTTGGATCATTGGGATGTTTGGGAACTTTGATTTTTGGATTTGGAAGTGTTTAGGTATGTTTTTGGAAGGTTTCGAATGAAGAAAATCGAGGTTATGGCTAGTTTCAGGGTGGGGACCGCGGCCCTGTTCTTGGGCGCCACGGCCCAAGCTCGAAGAAGCAGGTGGTGGAGTTTGGGCGTGCTGGGCACCGCGGCACTTATTAATGGGCGCTGCGGCCGTTACTTCTGGTGTGGTTGGGGGCCACGGCTCAAGGTTCTAGGGTTGCGGCTCAGGTAGGGTTTTGAGGCCAATCGGGTGTTTTGATCATGGGAACTAAGTTTTAGGCCTCGGGATTGTTCCTACTACCCAGATTAGTGGGATTTGATATCCCGGAGGCTAGATCTTGGTTCGGGAACCTTTGTTATTCATTTTATTGATGGTATCCCATATTTGGTTATGACTAGGTGACCGCTAAGGAACTTAAAGATTGATCGTTCTCAAGGATCGTTCTTATATTACCTCTCGCTCGAATCAGAGGTAAGAAAACTGCACCTTGTATATATGACATGCGTGATTGTGTTGAGGCATGTTGGTTATAGAATGTGGACATCAATTTCATATTAAATGCTTAGCAAATCTTGCTTATTTGTGTATGGCACTAATTAGTCAGGGTCGGCATTGGTCGTGTATTATTGACCTGAGAGTCAGAAATGGCATAAGCGTCCTGAATGCAGAACCGATAAAAGATTAGATCTAATTGATATCAACATTGAAGGACTCTAGGAGCATTAATGCTGGACCGACCCTAAGGTCGATGAAAATTATAAGCGCTTGACTAGTCTAGGACTAGTTACTCAGAGCAAGGGCCTAGGTGACTGCTTGTCACATGGCTAGGGAGCGGAATCTCATGGTTGTGACTCTATGGTCATGCGATAGGTTATATTGGTGACTAGTTCATCAAGCACCTATCTTGATAAGCTAGTGAAAGGATCACTTATTTGTAAAGCCCAGGTGACCCTATCATCACATGGCTAAAGGGAATGAAACCCACCTTAGTGACTTTTCAATTGTCACTCATTTATTTTGGACTGAAAGTCCTGAATGTTTATTATGATCATTGTTGATATTATATTCATGCAATATTGTGTTTTCTTGATGGGCTTTAGCTCATGGGTGCTATGTGGTGCAGGTAAAGGGAAAGAAAAGCTCACCCAACCTTGAGTGGAGAGCTTAGGTGGTGTTGTGTACATATGTGGCCACTTGACCACCACGACCAAGGAGTTCTCAGAGGAACTAAGGGGTTTACCCTATTTTTGCCGCTTAGGTCGGTGGGTTTGTATATTTGAAACTGTAATTACCATTTTGAGTTGTAAATAATTTGTAAACGTTTTTATGGGCCCATGAACAGCTTTATGTTTTAAATAAAATATATCCTTTCCTTTTGATTGATTTTCCACCTTAGCCTGTTAATAATACCTAGAAGCACGTTTTTAACCAAAGAACTCGGGTAGCGAGTTAAATTTACGGTTCACCATTCACCGTAACTGTTCTGGGGTAACCAAGGAATTACAGTAAACTCTAGAGAATGCATGCGAAAGGGATAATCAATAAGCCATATTACCAATGCGTTCCAGAACCTCGAATAGTCTGTTGTACCTAGGGCTCAACTTGCCCTTTTTCCCGAACCTCATATGTAACGACCCAAATTCGCTAATAAGGCTTAAGGGCCTTGATTAGTGTGCCTCGAGGGCATAATGGGAATTATGTGTGACTTTAATGAGTAAAATGCATGATTATGATTTAAAGCATGTTATACGACTATTTGAATATTTGAGATGCATGACTATGTGTATTAGTATGCATGTAGGCCCTGATTAGGTTAGAAGGGCGTAATCGTAATTTTGGCCATTATGGGCATAACTGTATTGATATATGTGATAATTGTTGATGCAACATTATTATGTGGATATATCTATGACCTGTGACTCGAGACGATCCTAGTGAGCAGATTAGCGAAAAAGTCATGGCGGGGATTTATACCCAGCTCGGGGTGAGCCTGGGGTATAAATGGGAATTTGGTGAGTATATTGGGGTCTATTTTGATATCGAGACACTTGAGGAACTAGCGGGAATATGGTGAAATGACTAAAATGCCCTTAAGTGGATTAAAGGACTTAAGATTAAAGGGGAGGGCAGTAAGGTCATTTGGCTTGCAAGTGGATTAAAGGACTTGAGATTAAAGGGTAGAAGGTTGAGGAAAGAAAGAAAAGAAGGAAAAGGAAGAAAAAGAAAGGGAGAAAACAGAGAGTTTCCTAAGGTCGGTTTATGCTTTCTTCATCAATTTCTTGAGTATTTTTGGAGCAAAGCTCACGGAGGAGCTAAGTTAGGCTGAGCATCAAGAATCCTAAGCTAGGCTGGGAGAATTGGCAGAGGTTTAGCAAGAACACCCTAACACTTGAGGTAAGGCTCTATAGTTTCTTCAGTTTCTGGTTTTGGTTTTTGAACTATGGTGTATAAGCTGAGTTTGATGGGAACTTTAGGGAATTCAGGCCAAAGGGTGAGGAAGATCAAGCTAAGGAGGTGTAGAGGTTGTCTTGAAATTGAATTCCCATTAAAGGTGTGAAGTTCTGAGCTTTAACTTTGATGTTTTGACTGGTACTGCTGAGTTTTGATGTCTAGAAGTGGCTATGGTGAATTTTGAGGTTAGGGATGCATGTGCTTGAGTTTTGGGTATTTGGGGTGCTTGGGATGAGTGGAGTATGTTAATAAGGTTGTTTTTGAGTTTGGTGAAGGTTTGGAGAGGTTTTGGTTGAGTTTGGTTCGAGGAAATCGCAGGAAGGAAAATTGGGGTATTGCCTGTCTGTGACTAGCGCTACAACGCTAGCCTTTGGGCGCTGTAGCACTAGGCCATGCTTCCTGGGGGATTTTTCTTCTGCTTGTAGCGCCCTCCTAAGAGCGCTGTAGCGCTGCCCTGTTTCCAGAAATTGATTTTAGGGTTGTTTTCAAGGGTTTTTGACCAAGGGTTCGAAGTTCGTTTCCACTACCTTGTTTGGTGGAATTAGGACTTCCCAGGGGCTCGGGATTGGTCCCGAGGCTAGGTTTTGGACTTGAGGTTTGGTGATGACTTTGACCTATGGTTATGTTTAGGTGAGCACTAGGGCTCGAGGGGGATCGTGCTCAAGGAGTCAAGAGATCAAAGCTAGCAAATTGAAAGGTAAGAAAACTACACCCGATTATATGCTTGTGATGGGACTAAGTGGTCCCGATAATTGTATTATGTCAATGATGGTATTATGCCATGGGACATGTGATAGCGGCCTATGGGTGCCCTACACAATATTTGCGCACAGGGCGCGACTTGGCCACTGGTAGTCGAGGACAACTTTATATTCACTGAGCTCAGTTTAAGTGGGCCGGAGTCAGTGGGGTAACGGAGGAAGCGGCCCTGAGGGCGTTAGCCCTAGTTATCATTTGTGAACTGATATATGATATGAGTTGATATGTTTAGTATGTGGAATACTTGATTATACTGAATGCTTATATGGATTAGAATATGTGATGCGATATGAGATACTGAATTGTCTGTTGATTGCTTATGCTTTGTTGTTGTGTTTTCTTGCTGGGCCTTGGCTCACGGGTGCTACGTGGTGCAGGTAAAGGCAAGGGCAAGTTGGACAAATCCTGAGATGGAGAGCTACGGGGTTGAATGTACATAGCCAGCTGTTCGATCGCCATGGTCGAGGAGTGGATCAGGACAGGGATTGCCTAACTGTCTGGTTTCCCTTAATATGGCTTGATATTGTATTTAAACTTTATGTCTTTTGTAAACAGTCTTTAATCTTAATGTTTTTGGGATCCCGTGTAAACAGGAAACATTTCTTTATGAAAATGTGACTTTTGAGACCAAAACATTTTAACCCTAGTTCCTTTATAGTTTCAATAACACGTTTTTAATTAAACGACTTGATTAGCAAGTCTGTCACTTTATAACCACATAGTGTAGCGGTCTTGGCAATCCAAGGCATTACAACTTGGTATCAGAGCGTCCTAGGTTTATGGGTCCTGAAGACTGGCTGGATATGTACATTCACCGCGAGAGACAAGCTCAACTCAGGGTTTGGTAATTGTGTATACATGATTATGTGTTTAAATGATTTGAGTGAGATATGATTGTTGATATCTGTTTGATGAATAGGGAGCATGAGATACTGATAGGGCCTGGCCCTTGACTATGGCATGATGCTATTGAGGCATGCTTATTAGCACTGCTATGCATGTGAATGAATATCTGGATAAGCTGTTATATTTTGATTGCTTGTGAATGATTGGAGTTCCAATGATGGATCATGAAAGGATTATTACCCTGTCATCATAGCCTAATTGCCGAGTCGTTGGTTGCAAATTGACTTGGATAGTTATGCGTCCAAGAAAATCCACGTGATTAGCTGGCAGTACTGGGGCTAGGGATGATGATCAGGGCCCGACCCCTCCGCCAGTCCCTGAGAACTGGCAGTAGTTAATGGCAGACATGCAGGCTCGGCTACAGAGCCAAGATGAACATATTCGAATTCTGCGGCAGCAGGCTCCATCTGGAAGTGTTGCCCTTGTTGTGCCACATGCAGTGGTACCGGTAGAGCAGCCAGTTGAGATTGGGAACAAATGGGAACCGTTGTATGAGCGGTTCAGGAAGCAATAACCCTCGATCTTTGAGGGAGGACCTGATCCACTGAAGGCTGAACAGTGGATGACTATGATCACTACCATTCTTACTTTTATGAGGATAGAAGGACATGACAGGGTGGCCTGCGCCACTTATATGCTGAGGGAGGATGCCCGAATTTGGTGGGAGGTGGCATCACAGACCAGAGATGTTACTGCATTGACTTGGGAAGGGTTTAAGGATTTGTTTAGCCAGAAGTATTATAATGTTGCCATCAGGGCAGCAAAGATCAATGAGTTCGTGGGGCTGGTTCAGGGCAGTATGACAGTTATATAATATGCCTTGAACTTCGACAGACTTGCGAAGTTCGCACCGGATCTTGTGCCTACTGATGCAGCGAGGCAGGACAGGTTTATTAGAGGGCTGAATGCCATGATAGCCCGAGATGTGAGAATTACCACAGTTCTTGGAGGGACGACTTATGCGCAGGATGTGGAGAAAGCTCTTACCGCTGAGGAAGCGGAGAATAAGATATGGAGAGAGAGTGTTGTGAGGAGGGAGGGCCATAGGGCGGTGCCTCCATATTCTGGTTCAGGTAGGGGCGGAGGCCCCAGTGATCTGAAGAGGAAGACCCCTGAGGCTTCGACCATTCCTGGTCCTGATAGGAGAGGTCAGGGTACTCAGGGGGGCGGTGATACATGGAGGACTTATCCAAAGTGCACGAGGTGCAGGAGACGCCATCCGGGTGAGTGTCGGGCTAAGGCCTACTTTGTGTGCGGGGTGGTGGGACACCTCAAGAAGGATTGCCCGACTGTGAAGAAGGGAGACACAGGGAAGGTGGATAGCTTGACTCCAGCTCGAGTGTTCACCCTGACGCAGGCAGAGGCCGAGGCTAGTCCTTCAGTAGTGACAGGTCAGCTTTCTAGTGCTAGCATTCCTTTTATTGTGTTGATTGATTCTGGTGCTATGCATTCGTTTGTATCTGATAAGGTGATTGATAAATTGTGTAGACCTAGTGAGTATAGTACTTCAGGGTTTGGGACTATTTTGCCGACAGGAGAACTGGTAGTATCTAGGAGGTGGATTAGAGCACTGCCAGTGATAGTTGATGGTAGGGAGTTGTCAGTAGACTTGATTGAGTTGAGTATGGAGGACTTTGATATGATTCTAGGTATGGATTGGCTGGTTAGATATGGAGCTACCATTGACTGTAGGAAGAAGATGGTGACTTTGAGCCAGAGGGCGAGGATCCCTTTGTGTTTGTGGAAGCAGTGCATGGACCCCGCGTACCCAGGATATCTGCGTTGAGAGTGAGGGACTTGTTACAGGGTGGTTGTATAGGCTTTCTGGCTAGTGTGGTGGATACCACCAGAGTTTCACCAGTAGGACCGAAGGAGACCAGATTGGTTTGTGAGTTCTTGGATGTGTTTCCTGAGGATTTTCCTGAGTTGTCGCCGCGTAGAGAGATTCAGTTTGTCATTGAGTTGGCGCTAGGGACAGAGCCAGTGTCGAGGGCACCATATAGGATGGCACCGGCGGAACTGAAAGAATTAAAGATACAGTTGCAGGAGCTTCTGGATTTGGGGTTTATTAGGCCTAGTTACTCGCCATGGGGTGCTCCAGTTTTGTTTGTGAAGAAGAAGGACGGGACTTTGAGAAGGTGCATCGACTACCAGGAATTGAACAAGTTAACTATCAAGAATAAGTATCCCCTACCAAGGATTGATGACTTGTTCGATCAGCTGCAGGGTAAGACGGTGTTCTAAAAGATTGATCTTCGATCTGGTTATCACCAGCTGAGGATCAAGGATGACGACATACCTAAGACGACCTTTTGAACGCGGTATGGGCACTATGAGTTCTTGGTCATGTCTTTTGGTTTGACCAATGCCCCAGCAGCCTTTATGGATCTAATGAACAGGGTGTTCAAGGATTTTCTGGATCAGTTTGTTATAGTCTTCATCGATGACATCTTGGTGTATTCCAGTTCAGAGGCAGAGCACGAGCTTCATCTTCGACAGGTTCTTCAGAGGTTGAGGGAGCATCAGTTGTACGCCAAGTTTAAGAAGTGTGAATTTTGGTTACCTTAAGTGACATTCCTTGGACATATCGTAGGTACAGATGGGATTAAGGTGGATCCATCTAAGGTAGAGGCGGTTAGGGATTGGCCGAGGCCAAGGAACGCCTCGAAGGTGCAGAGTTTCCTTGGTTTGGTAGGTTAATACAGACGATTTGTAGTGGATTTCTCAAAGATAGCGGCACTGATGACAGAACTGACACGGAAGAATCTGAAGTTTATTTGGTCAGAAAATTGTGAAGGAAGTTTCCAAGAGTTTAAGCGATGACTTATTACAGCGCCAGTGTTGATTCTTCCTTTGGGGGAAGGGAAGTTTGTTGTTTATTGTGATTCATCGAGGTTGGGCTTAGGCTGTGAGTTGATGCAGAATGAGAAGGTTATAGCTTATGCATCACGACAGCTGAAGGAGTATGAGCAGTGGTATTCTACCCATGACTTGGAGTTGGCAGCAGTGGTTTTTGCACTGAAGATTTGGCGACATTATCTATATGGGGAGAAGTGCGAGGTATACACTAACCATAAGAGCCTGAAGTATTTCTTTACATAGAAGGACCTAAATATGAGACAGAGGCGTTGGCTGAAGTTGGTAATGGATTATGATTGTGATATTCTTTACCATCCGGGGAAAGCCAATGTGGTGGCGCATCCATTGAGCCGGAGAGGTCCAGGTCAGTTATACAGTTCCATTCAAATCTCAAGGGAGTTAGTTGATGAGATGGTTAGAGCAGGGATAGAGTTGGTGGTAGGCCAGTTGGCCAATACTTTGCAGCCGACCCTGCTAGAGTGGTTTGGAGAAGGATAGTTGATAGATGCTCAGTTACAGAGGGTTAGAGAGGATGTCTTAGCGGGAGTAGCTAAGGACTATTCTATTTCTGAGATTGGATTGCTTCGGTATCAGTGACAGAATTTGTATTATAGCTGATGAGGGGATCAGACGGGAGATACTGGATAAGTCTCATACGACACCGTACTCACTTCATCTGGGTACCACGAAGATGTATCAGGATCTGCAGACTTTATATTGGTGGCCCGGGATGAAGAAGGATCTGGTGGAGTACGTTGCCAGATGCTTAACCTGTCAGCAGGTGAAAGCAGAGCATCAGTGACCAGCAGGGTTGCTTCAGCCTTTGGGTATTCCTGAGTGGAAATGGGAGGACATTACTATGGTTTTTGTGGGAGGTTTACCCAGGACAGTGGGGCTTCATGACTTGGTGTGGGTGATAGTGGACAGGTACACCAAGTCGGCCCATCTTCTACCAGTGAGATCGACATATACTGTGGATCAGTATGCTGAGTTGTATGTGAGGGAGATCGTACATCTCCATGGGGTTCCTAAGTCTATAGTGTCAGACTGGGATCCTATTTCACTTCCAAGTTTTGGGGTGGTTTTGCAGAAGGCTTTGGGAACTCAGTTGAAGTTCAGTACGACCTTTCATCCTCAAACTGATGGGCAGTCTGAGAGGACGAACCAGGTATTAGAGGATATGCTCAGAGCATGTGTGATTGATTTTGAGGGTTCATGGAGTAAGTACCTTTCGTTGATTGAATTTTCGTATAACAATAGCTATCAATCAACGATTGGAGTGGCTCCCTATGAGATGTTGTATGGGAGGAAGTGTAGATCACCCATTCATTGGGATGAGATGGGTGAGAGGAGATATTTGGGATCAGATATGGTACAGAGGACAAGTGAAGCTATAGAGAAGATCCAGGCTAGAATGCTCACTTCTCAGAGCAGAAAGAAAAGCTATGCTAATTCTAAGCCTAGGGACATGGAGTTTCAGGTTGGAGACCACGTGTTCCTTCGAGTTTCACCTCTGCGAGGGGTGAGGAGGTTTGGAAAGAAAGGCAAGCTAAGCCCTAGATTTATTGGACCATTTGAGATCCTGGAGAGGATTGGTCAGGTGGCGTACAGGTTAGCCTTGCCACCATCATTATCAGGAGTCCATGACGTATTCCATGTTTCTATTTTTCGGAAGTACGTCTCAGATGTGAATCATGTGTTAAGGTATGAAGATTTTGAGTTATAGATAGATTTGGCTTATAAGGAGCAACCAGTTCAGATCTTGGATCGAAAAAATAATATATTGCGAAATAAGACGATTCCTCTTGTTAAAGTACTATGGAGGAATAGTAAGGTCGAGGAGGCGACCTGGGAGCTTGAGACAGCGATGCGGGATCAATATCCCGAGTTGTTCAGGTAAATTTCGAGGATGAAATTCTCATTAGGAGGGGATAGTTGTAATGACCCAAATTCGCTAATAAGGCTTAAGGGCCTTGATTAGTGTGCCTCGAGGGCATAATGGGAATTATGTGTGACTTTAATGAGTAAATTGCATGATTATGATTTAAAGCATGTTATACGACTATTTGAATATTTGAGATGCATGACTATGTGTATTAGTATGCATGTAGGCCCTAATTAGGTTAGAAGGGCGTAATCGTAATTTTGGCCATTATGGGCATAACTGTATTGATATTTGTGATAATTGTTGAGGCCATATTATTATGTGGATATATCTGTGACTTGTGACTCGAGACGATCCTAGTGAGCACATTAGCGAAAAAGTCATGGCGGGGATTTATACCCGGCTCGGGGTGAGCCTTGGGGTACAAATGGGAACTTGGTGAGTATATTGGGGTCTATTTTGATATTGAGGAATATAATTGGTGATTAATTAGGTATTGGGAAGTAAGCGGAAAATATTAGAGACACTTGAGGAACTAGCGGGAATAGAGTGAAATGACTAAAATGCCCTTAAGTGGATTAAAGGACTTGAGATTAAAGGGGAGGGCAGTAAGGTCATTTGGCTTGCAAGGGATAGATATGCTGAGGTTTTATACTTAGTGGGAATTGTAGAAAAGGGTAGAAGGCTGAGGAAAGAAAGAAAAGAAGGAAAAGGAAGAAAAAGAAAGGGAGAAAACAGAGAGTTTCCTAAGGTCGGTTTATGCTTTCTTCATCAGTTTCTTGAGTATTTTTGGAGCAAAGCTCAGGGAGGAGCTAAGTTAGGCTGAGCATCAAGAATCCTAAGCTAGGCTTGGAGAATTGACAGAGGTTTAGCAAGAACACCCTAACACTTGAGGTAAGGCTCTGTAGTTTCTTCAGTATCTGGTTTTGATTTTTGAACTATGGTGTATAAGCTGAGTTTGATGGGAACTTTAGGGAATTCAGGCCAAAGGGTGAGGAAGAGCAAGCTAAGGAGGTGTAGAGGTTGTCTTGAAATCGAATTCCCATTAAAGGTATGAAGTTCTGAGCTTTAACTTTGATGTTTTGACTGGTTTCTGCTGAGTTTTGATGTCTAGAAGTGGCTATGGTGAATTTTGAGGTTAGGGATGTATGTGCTTGAGTTTTGGGTATTTTGGGTGCTTGGGATGAGTGGAGTATGTTAATAAGGTTGTTTTTGAGTTTGGTGAATGTTTGTAGAGGTTTTGGTTGAGTTTGGTTCGAGGAAATCGCAGGAAGGAAAATTGGGGTATTGCCTGTCTGTGACTAGCGCTACATCGCTAGCCTTTGGGCGCTGTAGCGCTAGGCCATGCTTCCTGGGGGATTTTTCTTCTGCTTGTAGCGCTGTAGCGCCCTCCTAAGAGCGCTGTAGCGCTGCCCTGTTTCCAGAAAGGGATTTTCGGGTTGTTTTCAAGGGTTTTTGACCAAGGGTTCGGAGTTCGGTTCCACTACCTTGTTTGGTGGAATTAAGACTTCCCGGGGGCTCGGGATTGGTTCCGAGGCTAGGTTTTGGACTTGAGGTTTGGTGATGACTTTGACCTATGGTTGTGTTTAGGTGAGCGCTAGGGCTCGAGGGGGATCGTGCTCAAGGAGTCAAGTGATCAAAGCTAGCAAATCGAAAAGTAAAAAAACTGCACCCGATTATATGCTTGTGATGGGACTAAGTGCTCCCGATAATTGTATTATGTCAATGATGGTATTATGCCATGGGACATGTGATAGCGGCCTAAGGGTGCCCTACACAATATTTGTGCACAGGGCGCGGCTTGGCCACTGGTAGCCGAGGACAGCATTATATTCCCTAAGCTCGGTTTAAGCGGGCCGGAGTCAGTGGGATAACGGAAGGGGCGGCCTGAGGGCGCTAGCCCTAGTTATCATTTGTGAACTGATATATGATATGAGTTGATATGTTTAGTATGTGGAATACTTGATTATACTGAATGCTTATATGGTTGAGAATATGTGATGCGATATGAGATACTGAATTGTCTGTTGATTGCTTATGCTCTGTTGTTGTGTTTTCTTACTGGGCCTTGGCTCACGGGTGCTACGTGGTGCAGGTAAAGGCAAAGGCAAGTTGGACAAATCCTGAGATGGAGAGCTGCGGGGTTGAATGCACATAGCCAACTGTTTGATCGCCATGGTCGAGGAGTGGATCAGGACAGGGATTGCCTAACTGTTTGTTTTGCCTTAATATGGCTTGATATTGTATTTAAACTTTATGTCTTTTGTAAACGGTCTTTAATCTTAATGTTTTTGGGATCTCGTGTAAACAGGAAACGTTTCTTTATGAAAATGTGACTTTTGAGACCAAAACATTTTAACCCTAGTTCCTTTATAGTTTCAATAACACGTTTTTAATTAAAGGACTTGATTAGCAAGTCTAGCACTTTATAAACACATAGTGTAGCGGTCTTGGCTATCCAGGGCGTTACATCATAGCTCCTCTCAGTGGATATATCTTTAACAGTAAGTTGTCCCCAACTTCAAATTCTAAAGGTCTCCATCGATAATCGACCTACTTACGTTGGAGAACTATAGAGGTCTGTAGCCTCTAGCGAATTGACCTAATGTCCTTCGTAGCTTTGTCCACCTCTTCTGATCCCAAGTATTTCCTCTCACCACTCTCATGCCAGTGGATTGGAGATCAGCACTTTCTTCAGTATAGTACCTCATATAGAGCCATTTTTATCGAGTTAGGATAACTATTTTTGTAGGAAAACTCAATTAATGGATGTTTTACACACCACGAACCTTGAAAATCTAGCACACAAGCTCTCAACATGTCTTCCATGGTCTAAACTATTCGTTCACTCTGGCCATCCATCTATGGGTGGAAAGCAGTACTAAACTTGAGTTTAGTTCCCAATCCCATTTGCATTCTCTTTTAGAACGCTGATGTAAATCGTTTGTCACAATCAGACACTATTGAGATGGGAACCCCATGTAATCGTACTATCTCAGCAATGTATAAGTCTTCCAACTTATCTGGACTATTTGTTGTCTTAATGGGTAAGAATGAGAAGACTTTGTCAGTCTATTCATGATAACCCATATTGCATCATGCCCCTTCGGAGTGCATGGTAACCCAGCAACAAAGTCCATGTTGACCATTACCCATTTCCACTTAGGGATCTTTAGCGGTTGCAATAACCCTGTGGGTCACTGATGCTCTGCCTTGGTTTGTTGACACGTCAAATATTGTGCCACATACTCTGCTAGATCTCTCTTCATTCCTACCCACCAAAAGTATCTTTTAAGATCCTGATACATCTTAGTGGTTCCTGGGTGCATAGCGTAAGGAGTATTATGAGCCTCGTAAAGATTTGTTTGTTGATCTCCTTATCATCAGGCACACATAATCTACCCTTGAAACCAAACACTCCATCCTTTGAGATATGAAACCCTGGTCGCATGTCTTTCATAGTCTCATGCACTAGTCGTTGGATCCACAGATATGCGAGCTATCCCCCTTGGATTGCTTCCATGATCATGGGTTGCACGGATAACTTTTCCAATCTTCCCACTACTATCTCCAAATCAAATTTGGAGATATCAATTTATATTTCTTGGGGTATTTCCTTCACCGTCATTACATACGCCATTGGCTGCCGACTCAATGCATCAGCTACTTTGTTAGCCTTGCCTGGGTGGTACAGTATATCACAGTCGTAATCGTTAAACAATTCCAACCATCTCCGTTGTCTCATGTTTAACTCTTTCTGGGTGAAGAAATATTTTAGACTCTTATGGTCCGTGTATATGTCGCAATGGATCCCATACAGATAGTGTCTCTAGATTTTCAATACGAACACTACCGCTGCTAACTCCAAGTCATGGGTTGGATAGTTTTTTCGTAATTTTTTCAGTTGTCGGGAGGCGTATGCGATCACCTTCCCATGTTGCATTAATACGGCTCTGAGTCCTTACCTGATGCATCACTATAATGAGCATATCCCTCAGTACTCTTTGGCTCTTGAAAATTCTATTCACACATGTTTGTCCACTAAAATTTGATGTTCTTTCGGGTTAGTGCGGTCATAGGCGTCGCTATTTTGGAAAAACCTTCCACAAAGCGCCTACAATACCCTACCAGGTCAGAGAAATTGTGAACTTCTTGTGCATTTTCAAGGCCTTCCAATGTTTCACTGCTTCAATTTTGGCTGGATCGAGTCCAATTTTGTCTCCTGACACCACGTGCCCTAGGAAACTTACATGAGTTAGCCAAAATTCACACTTGGAGAATTTGGCGTACAACTTTTTCTCGCGTAATCTTTGTAAGATCAGCTCCAGGTGCTCGGCGTTCTTCCTGGTTTCACGAGTATATGAGTATATCATCTATAAACACAATAACGAATTTTTCTAGATACTCAGCCAATACCCTATGCATAAGATCCATGAATGCCGTGGGCACATTGGTGAGTCCAAAAGACATCACCACGAACTCGTAGTGGCCATACCAAGTTCAGAATGCGGTCTTGGGAATATTCGATTCCTTGACCTTCAACTAGTGGTAGCTGGATCTCAAATCGATCTTCGAGATATTGATGCTCCATGTAGTTGATCGAATAGATAATCAATTCTTGACAATGGGTATCAGTTCATGATCGTCACTTTGTTGAGTTCACGGTAGTCTATATACATCCTCATGGGGTCATCTTTCTTTTTCATGATTAGTACCGGGGCTCCCCAAAGAGAATGACTTGGTCGTATAAATCCTTTATCCAGGTAGTCTTGTAATTGTGCTTTCAGTTCTTTGAGCTCCGCTGGTTCCATCCGGTACAGTGCCTTTGAAAGAGGTTCGGTTCCTGGAATTAACTCAATTTCAAACTCAACTTCCAGTCTGGGGTTATCCCTAGTAGATCCTCATGAAACACTTCAAGAAATTTGCACACCACTGCTACCTTAGTTAGTTGTAGCTTAGACTCCCTATCCTTGTATATTACGTTCCCCAGGTAACCGATACATCCATTGTCTAGTAATTTCCTAGCCTTCAAGGTGGAGATTATAGCAAAATTATTCTTGCGGGCAGTGCCTTGGAACATGAACGGTTCTTCCCTAGGTCGGTTAAAAGTCACCTTTCATTGTTTTCAATTGACCACCACCCCGTATTTGGTTAGTCAATCCATACCAAAAATAACACCGTACTCCTGTAAATCTAAAACTAGCGAATCCATAGTCAACTCCGGACCTTCTACCTATACTGGTATGACTTTAACCCAAGACTATACCATCATATCCTCCCTCGAAGGTAAGGATACACCACATACATTTCCATAGGCTCAGGCTTCCTATCTATCTTATCAACATAAGATGTAGCTATAAAAGAATGGGATGCACCACTATCCATCAATGCATATGCTAAGTTATTAGCCATAAGAAGCTAACATGACACCATGTCAGAAGTCTCAGCATCTTTATCAGCCTGGGTGAGTGCATAAACTTGTGGTGCAACTCCATTTGGCTTTGGTTGGTCTTTCCCTTCCTTCTGACAAATATTCAGGCAATGCCTAGAGAAATGTCCAAGATTTCCACAGGTGAAGCATTTACTGTTGTTATACTTGCCTGGGTGGTGTCGGTTGCATTTATTATATTGCGGCAAATAGTTGTTTTCTCTCCTTGTCTTCTTGTTGAAGTTTGAGCTTCGACTTGGTGGATCCATTCTTCGCTTATTATTTCCACCATTGGGAAACCTAGAGCTCCCTTGAGTATTTGTCTTCCCTATACTTCTATTGCCTCTGGATGCAAACCTTCTAGAAGGGCCTAGTTACTAGAGTACCTTCCCTGGTCATTGGAGACATGTGCTCATTCTTCTGCCCTATAGTTCTCTTTCTTCCCTTGTACCAGCCATGACTCTTGGCTAATTGCTCGCTCCATGACTTCATCATAAGTATCCAAGCTGGTCTTCCTGGTATCCACGAACTGAGCAATATCTCTTTTCAACCCCTTCGTGATTTTGCGTACCTGGTTGGCTTCACTGTTTACCAGGTCCGGAGCAAATCTTTAGAGTTGGTCAAACTTGCGCATGTACTCCTATACGCTAGATGACCCTTGTACCAAGTTGGAGAACTCAACCACCTTTTGATCCATCACTGTCTGGTTATAGTACTTAGCATTGAACGAGTTTAAAAATTCTTTCCATTCCATATGTGCAGTATTACGCCCCTTTTTACCGATGTCCCACCAGATGCGGGCATCCTTTCTTAACATGTACACCGTGCAGATTACCTTTTCTCTTTCAGTGGCCTCAACAAAGTCAAATATCCTTTCTAGCACACTAGCCCATTATTCTCCCATCATGGGGTTTGAAGTCCCTTCGAACACAAGTGGGTCTTGCCTACTAAATCGTTCTGAGATCGGTTTCGGTTGTTCTATTCTAGGTGCATCTGCGAGCAGATTTTCTCCCACCAGTGGATCTTCTTGTGCTAGTGCTTCCCGTGGTTCTGGAATGTCTTCTTGGGGTGCGGGCTTGTGTGGCACTTCCGAAAATCTTCTCATCAATTCCTCAAACATCTGAGCATTTCCTGCATTCTGCTAATGCACAATCCTTCTCGGATCCTCTATCTGAGTTGCCAGATTTGGTTCTGGCTATGCTCTTTGTCCTCGGCTGTAATGCCCCGGATTCCCTATTATGGTTAATGGCTGGATTAGTAGGCCGGTAGGGTCATAACTGTTTAATTATACCATTAAATGTGTTTATGCATATTTATGAGAATTATATTATAATATGATGTTAAATGTATGCATGTGAGTCCACATTTGTTTACAGGGGTATTATGGTAATTTGGCCCGTTGAGGGTATACTTGAATATTTGTGTGTATGTTAATGATATATTGTGAGACCACATTATAATGTGGGTTGGTTCGAGTATTTCGACGTGAGACAATCTTTAAACATGATTAACGGTTTGGTCATAACAGGTTTGAGCTCGGGGCTCGGGGTGAGTCTCGGGGTGATGTTGGTGATTATAGCGTTACCGGGGATTTTAGGGTAACGGGATATGAATTATTGGTGTTTGAGGATATTGAGATTAGCGGGAATTGGGAAGCGTTAATTATGATTAACGGGATAAGTGAAATGTGCCAAAATTACCCTTGAAGTGGATTTAGAGGCTATAAAAGACCTAGGGGTATTTTAGTCTTTTGGCTTGGATATATGTTAAGCTTGGAAGGCTGTAGATTAACAGAGTAAAACAGAGGTAATTTCCTTCTCTTCCCATACCTTCTTCTCCTTCATCTTCCTTGTGAGATTTTGTGAGCTTGTTGAGGGTTTGAGCTTGGAAGCTAAGCCTTGATACCTTGGGAGGGTGTTCCATTGTTGAAGAGCACCATAACCTGAGCTTAAGGTAAGCTTTTTGCCACTGGTTTTTACATATGCTCTGTTTTCGTGTTAGCTTTTAAGTCATGAGTTTTGATGTGGAAAGTGTGAACCAAAGGGGGTTTTTAGTGTTAGTTTGATTGGGGTTTGATGTGAGTAAGCTAAGGGTGTTGTTTGGGGGTTCAATTATATGTTTGGAAGAGGTTTTAAGATGGTTTGAGGGACTGGTTCGAGAGGAAAAACGCACAGGGAGAAAACTGGTTCGTGTGGCCGACTTAGCCATTCTGGGCTGAGCGCCGCGGCGCAGCAGGGGAGCGCCACGGCCCTTGGCGCCTGGCAGATGGGGAGCTTCTCTGTCAGGGGGGCGCGCCACGGCGCAGCAGAAGGGGCCACGGCCCTTAGAGCCAATTTTGCTAAAATAAGGTTTTTTTTAGCTTAGGGATTCAAACCATAGGCCTCGGGGTTGGACCTAGCACCCGGTTGGGTAGTATTTGAGGTCTTGGGGGCTGGGTTTTGGTTTGGGAACCCTCAGTTATCATTTTTATTGATGAATTCTATAATTTGGTTATGACCAGGTGACCGTCAAGGTTTTTAAAGGTTGATCGTTCTCAGGGGTCGTTCATATTATAATCCTCACTCGAACCAGAGGTAAGAAAACAGTGTATGAATACAGTTGCACCCTGTATAGATATATGACATGCATGGTTTGATATTTGAGGCATGCTGGTTGATATATGTGGACATGGATTGCATATTAAATGCTATTGAACGCTGATTATCTGCTTAAGACACTGACTAGTCAGGGACCGACTCTAAAGTCGAGAATTATGCATTGAATGGCTCTATAGCATTAGTGCCAGACCGACCCTAGGGTCGAGAAACTTATAAGCGCTTGCCTGGCTTACAACCAGATGAATATAGCCAAGGTATATGACCCCGGTGACTGTTTGTCACATGGCTAAGGGACGTTGTCCATAGTTTCGACTCCAGAGTCGTGAGGAAGGTTATGTTGGTAACTAATCACCTTGCACCTGTCCTAAACGAATTTATAAATGAATCACTATTCAGTTAAGCCCTGGTGGCCCTAACGTCACACGGCTAGAAGGAGCGATGCTCATTATTGTGACTTTTGGCTATTGTCACCTATTTGTTGGACTGATAGTCCTGAGTGGTTATTATGATCATTGTTGATTTTATATCATGTTTTATTATGTTTTCTTGCTGGGCCTTGGCTCATGGGTGCTACGTGGTGCAGGTAAAGGAAAGGAAAAGCTTGGCCAGCCTTGAGTGGAGAGCTTGGGCAATGTGATGTACATACAGGGCCGCTTGACTGCCACAGTCAAGGAGTTCTCAGAGGGACTAGGGGTTTACCCTATTTTTTCCGCTTAGGCCGGCGGGGATTGTATATCTGAAACTGTAGCATCTCTTTTGTAACACAAACTACTTGTAAACATTTTAAAAGGCTCATGAGCAGTTTATTTACTTAATGAAATGTACCCTTTCCTTTTTATTGGTTTTTCACCTTAAAATGTTAATGGTACCTAGATCACGTTTTTAACCGAAGGACTCGGGTAGCGAGTCAAATTTCCGGTTCACTGTTCACCGTAACTGTTCTAGGGTAACCAGGGCGTTACATCGGCCACTCCCTCGGCCTCTACCCCTTCCTTTGCCTCGGTCACGGCCTACATCTTGGTCAACGGGCGCTCTCTTAGTTGGGTCTGGTGGATTAACAACTCAACCTCCCCTGGCTTGAGTGTTCGGCACCCTCACGAGTCTCTATACAACAATGTTTAAAACATTTGAGTATACAAGTTTCCCGCACACACGGAAAAGAAAAGAAAATCATAACGATTTAACTCAAAATAGGTAGTCATAACATTCAACGCTATAACCTAGCAATACAAAATAATCATGACATAACATGCCATAAAGATTTAGTTAGCAGCACGATAAATTCAATAGAGAACCCTAGCTACACGTCAGGTTTCTACATATGTTTGCTACAACTATACAAAAGTCCTACAACCTAGTAGTTTTTCCAAGTCTTTACAAAAAGTATCAACGCAACCCTCAAAACATAACCTAATCTAGGCTATCCATCAGTATATCCAGCTCTATGTCAGTATCCTTGTCCGGTTGCTTGGGATTCTCCTCGAGATATGCTGCCCTACCTCGAGGTATGCTATCAACCACGGAGATATGCCAATCCATGGCCCAAATGCTAGCTCGATCTGCATACAAAATTCATCCCACGTGTCACAAACCAGCCACCAATGTCTGTGATGAAACCATATCTGTGCCGCGCCTCTCAAACAAGTGTTGCCATATCGCACTCTCTGTTGCTCAAGTGTGTTGGCCCTATCAACGACTTCTGTCATGTAATGCGGCCATTTCCAAATGGCACACCGATGGTGTTTATCGTTCTCGAAGCGTCGAGTATTCTCATCGTTAAAGAGTCTATAATAATCGATCTTAGGCGTAGTGATTATGGGTAGGTTCTCTATCACAGGGTTACCTATCTCAAGTATATCAGCCATAACCTACAATTTATAGAATCAAGGTAAATAAAAGAAAGCAAATGAAACAGATATGAAAAGACAGTACTTACATTGAGTGTCGGTCTATCTTGCAGAATGTACATGTGGGTTTGTCTATAGAATTGGCTCAACTCGAGCTCTGATACAACTTATAACGACCCTCAAAACATACTAGACCAAAATCATGCGGAAATTTAAACTTTTAACTTTTAACTCGTTGTTCCGAAAATCCATATAAAAAAAACTTTTAAAAAGATCGTGTGCACACACTTTTAGTTTAGTAAACAGAAATACAACTACTCTTCCACAGAGTTATAACAAAACAATTATCCCAAAAAATAGCAAACTTCCAACTTTTTCTTTTCAAAATGGTGGTCCATCAAAAAACTCCCCTGGTCAGGCCACATGTACATATCCACAAGCAGACTCCGGCGCTCATTGATCCACTTTGCTTTCACACTTACCTACAACATGAAACAACTAGGTAAGCGAAAACAATTAGTAAGAATAGCCTTGCACACAAATATACTAAACCTAGTAACAAATATACTTAACAACCAAAACAAAACTAGTGTAATCTACTACTACAAGCACACACTATTATATTCTTATTGTAGCCAAGAAAGAGAAAGACTAACTTACTTGGAGTCCTTAGTTCCCCGCTTGATCTTTAACACTGCTATTCATTTTTACTTTCGCGGTTACTGTAATTAATATAGTGTACTCGAATTAAACAATAACATACTCTTATAGCTAATATTCTATGATAGCTAAATGCAATAAAGTTCTCTTAGAGAATCTAATACTGTGGACACTCAATATTCCATGCCCATAAAAGAACCAAGACGCGTGCTAAGGTCCCTTAAAGGCTTAAATGCATGCTTAAGCCACGAGACGCGAGAGCCACCTCCCTCTTGCAATGGCCTCGCATGCCTAGGACCGTGACCCGAGAGATGATCTTACGCGCCCAGGCTCACGCCCCAGCGCCCATGGCCTCATGTCCAAGCCCGCGTGGCCTTGCCGAAGTACCCTCGGCATCGCACCCCAGCGCCGTGGCCTCGCGCCCCAGCAGGCGTTCGGCCTCGCGCAGCCACGCCCGGAGTACCCTCGGTGTCACGCCCTAGACGGTGTTCGGCCTCGCGCCCGAGTAGGCATTCGGCCTCGCGCAGCCACGCCCGGAGCACCCTCGGCCTCGCACCTCAGCGCCGTGGCCTCGCACCCCAGCAGGCGTTTGGCCTCGCGCAGCCACGCCCGAAGCACCCTCGGCCTCGCGCCCCAGCAGGCATTCGGCCTCGCGCCCCTAGCGAACCACGCCATCATGTGGCCACGCGAAGGGGGGAGGGCCTCGTGAAGGGGACTCGTGAGAATCTAGAGGGCTGCGCCATCAATAGGCCTTCCAGGGAGGCCTCGCGAAGGAATAGGAGCCACGCCATGGCCATCAAGGTCTGAGTGGCATGGGAGCTGCGCCACCAGGTGGCCATGCGAGTGAGGCCGCAAGTGAAGGGAGCCACGCCCCCAAGGCGCTCCCGAGGAAGGCGTCTCGCCTTGCACCCTTAGACATCTGTCGAGGCCACATGCCTATCACCCATGCTCGTGGGTGACCTCGGGTTGCTTCAGGCTTCTCATGCCAAGGACCCTAGAGCCTCGCCTCACGTCACGACCATTACATGCACCAAGTGTCCCATTCCCTATACCTTGAGACCCCAAGGCTTAGAGGTTCGGGTACGAGTCGAATGGAGCATACTTGTACGACCTAGTACTGGGTACAGCCGTTAAGACCCTTTGTGTCGAGTACAGACACCCATACCAGTAGGGGAGTGGGACTGCTGGGATAGGAGTTATGGCATGTACGTCTACGGCCAGGAGTCAGAGCCAGCACCACTACCACCTGCGCCACTATGTCCGTCACCACTCCTCTGACATGGGTACGGACAAGTAGTGGAGACATCTTCTTGACGCCTGCCCCTGTACTGGATGCACGACCACAACCTCTGAAACCACCCTCGTGACAGAATACTTATGTACCACTTGGTCTCTTGGACCACCATGTACCCAGGGCCATTAGAGCCTACTATAAAATGAACTCTAACTCCACCTGAAAGGGGGTTGAAAAATTTACTGTAGCAAGTGCTTGAAAGTGAATGAAAGATTGATTTCTCTATTGTTGTTCTATCACTGTTCTTGAGTTGTTACTTAAATTTCTACAGCTTTCTTATTGACTATCTTTACTTGATAATTATTTCCAACTTAACTTAGTTGACGAGTTCTCACCGTCAACAGTTTGGTGCTATCTGTGGGAACGTTAGTTCCAAGCTACTGTTCCATCATTGTTTCCTGCAAGAGGAAACGCCAAGATGTTCAAAGCGACTCAGGGAGCCACAAGAGGTAGAGGTTCACCTGAACGGAGTCCAGCTGAAGGCCTCCATGAAGGATGCTCCTCCACCCAGAGACGTGGAGCCCCCGAAGAACCCTGAGGTTCACGGAGGTGATAGAGTGGCCTCGTCACCGGCCGCTTCTCCTGGAGAAAGTCCTCCAAGAGCACCACCGGGAAATGCTAATCAGTTCCCTCTCCCAAAACCACCACAGGTACCGAACTCCGGCCGGTAGGACCCGGGCCCCTCTACCCGTAGGCATGATAAGCATCCCCGGGTCCATTCCGTGAGCTCGAGTTTGAAATCTCGATTCTATGAAGAGGAAATACGTGAGCTCCACTGTAAGAACCAAATTTTGGGGACCACCTTGGAGAACATGCAAGAGGTCCTGAATGGCCTGTTGCAGGGTAAATCGAGCGTGACCTTGCCTAAGAGGAAGGAGAAAGGCCAGGATGGGGTAGAGACCACCGTACCAGTAGATGATGGGAGAACCCGACACTCTACCAGTAACACCCCCTGAGCGAAGCAACGTGAGCACCCTGAACCACCTAAGCAGGCCCAGAAACCCGCGCCAAGGACCAATGCTGCCCCTCGCAACGAGGAAGAGGTCACCTCTAAAAGAGCACCTTCGGATTTACGGGAGGAGCTTAATGAAAAGAGGGCGGGCAAAGGGACCACGCCCCCTATGGCTCCTCGGGTGGGCAAGGGAAAGGCGGATCTTAGCCCGTCCGCTTTGAGGGACACCCTAAGCAAGAGGAGGCAGGACCTGGACACGGAGATGAGGAGCCTGCGAAGCAAGATCGTCACCGCATCAGGCGGCCAGGTCTTTGAGGAAGAATTCGACCATGAGTCGCCCTTTGGGAGGGAGATTCAGGCCATCCGGCTCCCTATCAACTTTAAGGAACCCAATATGACCCCTACGAAGGAAATACGGATCCAAAGTACCACTTGGATGCGTTTAACGATCTGATGAAACTGAGAGGGATTGGAAGTGGTGCCAGATGCCACTGCTTCGTTGTCACTTTGAAAGGACCCGCCTACAAATGGTTCAAAAGATTAAGGCCGGGGTCCATCAGGTCCTGGCAGCAGTTTTATGACGAATTCCTCCAACAGCACCATGCCGTGCGGGACTACACGATGCCAGGTACCTGCCTGGCCAACGTGAAGCAAGGGGAGAATGAGAGCCTGAAGAGCTACATTCACCGGCTCAAGATGGAGGCCGCGAAAGTGGGAAGCCTAACTCGCCGAAAGTTAAAAATGGCCATTACAGCCGGAGTGCTCCCAGGAAGCAAGTTGTGGGACAATATGTTGAAGAGGGAGGTCACCGACTTAGATGACTTCTACGAGAGAGCGCAGAAGTACATTCGTGTGGAGGATGGCCACGCAAACCTGAAGGAAGGAAAGGAGGAGCCCCACGCGAAACCCCCGGCTGGCGACGGGATGAATGTAACAAAGAAGAAAAGGGTGTATGATGGGTCGAGAGATGACCAACAGAGGAAGACCAAACGGGGGAATGATCATAGGCAAGCGGCTTATACTTACTATACGAACCTCACAGATACTAGGGAGCATATTTACCTCACCAACGAAGATCGAGTTCCCTTCAAGAAGCCCCCACCAATGAGAAAGGACCGGTCCAAAAGGGACCCCAGTAGATACTGCCAGTACCACAAGGATATCGGTCACACCACGGCAGAGTGTATCCATTTGAAGGAAGAAATCGAGGAGCTCATCCGCGGGGGACACCTAGGTCGTTATGTCAGGAGAGAAAGGCCAAAGCCAGAGGACGAGCCTGCGGCACCCCAGACACAAGGGCGAGCCCCAGAAATATAGGGGGAGGTCCGAACCATTTTCGGAGGTCCAGGATTTGGGGGGGACTCTCGGAAGGGGCGAGATAAATATGCAAGAGAGGCTCGGCGAAGCCCACCACCCTGTGTCATGAGTTTGGAACAGCGACCCTCGAAAAGCTTCAAGGGGGAAAATTACTCGATAACATTCACCGAGGAGGATGCGCGGGGGGTACATTTTCCCCACAATGATCCGCTGGTGCTGACAGTTCAGTTGGCAAATATGCGCGTGCATCGAGTCCTAGTGGACAACGGGAGCTCGGTGGACATCCTATATCGTCCTGCCTTGGAAAAGATGGGACTGGGCATTTGTCATCTGAAGCCCTGCCAATCATCCCTATACGGATTCACGGGGTACTCTGTGCAACCCCTAGGGATGATCAAATTGGCACTCACCATGGGGGAGCAACCTCGGCAGACTATAGTCGTGGCTAACTTTGTCGTAGTAGATTGTGCATCAGCTTTCAATGCAGTATTGGGGAGACCATCCCTAAGAGAATTAAAAGCCATAACTTCAATATATCACCTGGTTGTCAAGTTCCCAACTGTAGGAGGGGTCGCTAGTATGAAGGGAGAACAGAAAGAGGCAAAGGAGTGCTACAACACCTCACTCCGTGCGCCTGTGAAATCGTGGGAACCAATGGCTATGGTGATACATGAGGTGCTACGTGTGCCCGCGGGGGGTCCGCAGGAGCTGGACCCTCAAGTCGTGGAGGAGTCAAGAGCAGAACCAGTGGAGGAAGTAGAGGAGGTTATAGTGACGGAGGAACCGTTAAGAAAATTGAAAATAGGGAGAAGCCTGCAATATGACGTGAAGGAGTTGATAAGGTTTTTGAAGGATAATCTAGACGTATTCGCATGGAGTCATGAGGATATGGTGGGTATAGACCCCGGTGTGATGTGCCACCATCTAAATATCTCCCCAGAAGCGAGGCCCATTAGGCAGAAGAGGCGGGCGCTAGACCCAGAATGGTACGCAGCATTAAAGGAGGAGGTTGACAAGCTGAAGGCCAATGGGTTCATCCGTGAGTCGTTTTACCCTGTGTGGGTGTCGAACCCAGTACTCGTTCCGAAGCCAAATGAGAAATGGAGGACCTGCGTCGATTTCTCGAACCTGAATAAAGCTTGTCCTAAGGACGGCTTCCCACTCCCAAGGATAGATCAGCTAGTAGATGTGACGGCAGGACATGAATTACTGAGTTTCATGGACACTTACTTGAGGTACAACCAGATCCCAATGAACCCAGCAGATGAAGAGCACACGTCATTCATTACAGATAAAGGGCTCTACTGTTACAAGGTGATGCCCTTCGGATTGAAGAACGCGGGTGCCACTTATCAGAGGTTGGTAAATAAGATGTTCGCCAACCAGATAGGGAGGAACATGGAGGTGTATGTGGATGATATGTTAGTAAAGACCAAGAATGCAACAGAGCTCAACAAGGACCTTGGAGAGATGTTCGACACACTTAGGAAATACCGAATGAAGTTGAATCCCGTCAAGTGCACCTTCGGTGTATCCTCAGGAAAATTCTTGGGCTTCATGGTCAATTCCAGAGGCATCGAGGTCAATCCCGATAAGATAAAGGCCCTGATAGAGATGAGCCCGCCAAAGAAAAAGAAGGAAGTGCAATGCTTAACGGGAAGGGTGGCAGCCCTTAATGGATTTATTTCAAGGTCCACCGATAAGTGCCTCCCCTTCTTTAACATCCTCAAAGGGAGCAAAAAGTTTGCTTGGGATGAGGAATGCGAAGAGGCATTTATCAAGCTGAAGGAACACTTGGGGAAGCCACCCCTATTGGCGAAACCTGAGAGAGGCGAGAGGCTATACCTGTACTTGGCAGTGTCTGAGCATGCCATAAGCGCAGCCTTGGTTAAAGGGGAGAAGAAGCAGCAACAACCCGTGTACTATATCAGCAAGCGTTTGGTGGACGCGGAGAACCGATACCCAGAGATTGGAAAGTTGGCCTATACTTTAGTTGTGGCCTCGAGGAAGTTAAGGCCTTACTTCCATGTGCACGCGATTGAAGTCTTGACGGATAGTCCTTTGAGGCAGGTCTTACATAAACCTGAGACCTCATGGAGGCTGATGAAATGGTCGATCGAGTTGAGTCAATTTGACATTGTGTATACCCCAAGAGCTTCCATCAATGGACAGGTGCTGGCAGACTTTATAGTAGAGTTCACCCATCATCCGAATGGAGGAAGAAATGAAGAAGGGGAGCAGCCTGTTATAGAGGAAGAGCGAGGGGGTCTGGAGGAATGGAGTTTGCATGTTGATGGGGCATCCAATGAGGGAGGATCCGGAGCGGGCATCATGATGACAGGGCCCGAGGGACACAAAATGTATTGCACGATTCGGTTCGGGTTTGAGGCCTCCAATAACGAGGCGGAGTACGAGGCGCTCCTGGCTGGCTTGCGTTTGGCCCAGGAGCTGAGAGTGACGCGCCTTCATATCTTTAGTGACTCTCAGTTGGTGGTGTACCAAGTAAAGGGGGAATACTAGGCGACGGGACCCAAGATGGCAGCCTACTTGGAAAGGGTAAAGGGCTACCTAGGACGGTTAGTGGCATATAGCATAGAGCAAATCCCCAGAGAAAGGAATTCCCATGCTGATGTACTCGCGAAGCTAGCTTCCACCAGGGACGGTGATGTCTTGGAGTCGATACCCGTGGAGTACTTACCCAAACCCAGCATCGTGAGCGCGGACGTGCATATGATAAGTGCCTCGAAGGAGTCGTGGATCGAGCCGATCAAAAGATACCTGGAGGAAGGAACCTTGCCTGTAGACAAAAACGAGTCCCGGAGGTTGGTGTACAGGGCCACTAGATACGACCTGGTAGATGGGGTCCTTTACAAGAGAAGGTTCTCAATGCCACTCCTGCGGTGTGTGGAAGGGGAGGAGGCATTGAGAGTATTGCATGAGATACATGAGGGAGAGTGTGGCAACCATGAGAGCGGACCCTCCATCGCTAGGAAGGCCATAAGACAAGGATACTACTGGCCCTCCATGGAGAGAGACGTGCATGACTTTGCCAAGAGATGCGACAAATGCCAGAGGCACGTCAACTACCCTCGGAAAGCCCCAAGTGAGCTAACTAGCATGACCAGCCCCTGGCCCTTCACTATCTAGGGGATAGACTTGATCGGCGCTCTTCTTGCAGGCAGCGGTGGAGAGAAATATGCGGTGGTAGCAGTGGACTACTTTACTAAGTGGGTAGAAGCAGAACCCCTCGTGAAGATAACGACCAAGCACATCACCTCTTTCGTCATAAAATTCATTGTTTGTAGATATGGAGTACCCTACAAAATTATTTCTGACAATGATACCCAGTTCGAGGGGGGAGATTTCGAGGAGTATTGTAGGGGAAGGGGCATAAGGAGAAGCTTCTCCGCGGTCGTACACCCACAGGCCAATGGACAGGTGGAGGCCATAAACAGGGTCCTTAAGAAGAACTTGAAGGCAAAGCTAGAAAATATTAAGGGAGCCTGGGTAGAGGAGCTACCAAATGTGTTGTGGGCTTACAGAACCACCCCATGCACGACTACTGGGGAGTCCCCATTCTCCTTGGCCTACGGATGCGAGGCCGTACTCCCGGTTGAGATGCAGGTTGAGTCCCTCAGGGTACAGGCGTATGGAGACAAGGCCAACCGCATAGCTCTGGCCGAGAGCTTGGTAAATGCTTGAAGAGAAGAGAGAAAAAGCACAAATGAGGGTGGCAGTATACCAACAGCGCGCCGCCAGGTACTACAATTCGAGGGTACGAGAGAGAACTTTCAGAGTTGGCGACTTGGTGCTGAGGAAGGTACTCCCTAACACGCAAGACCCAGGAGCAGGAGTGCTTGGGGCGAACTGGGAGGGGCCCTACCAGGTTGCTCAGTGCATACCCCCGAACACTTATAAGCTGGCGCGCATGGATGACACCATCATACCTCGAGCATGGAACGCGGAGCACCTTAGGAAGTACTACCAGTAAGGCGCCCACGCCCGGTGCTAAAAGGACAAGTGTTGCACGCTATCTTAGTATGGTAGAGAAGAATCAAAGAGGTTACTTAGATAACCTCCTGAGTAGGTGTGAGTCTTTTTTATTTTATTTTCTATGAAAATCTCATATGTATCACTGTAGCCAGAATTTTATGAATAAAACTATTTTCAACTTCGTATGTACTTTTCTTCGCTATGCGGGCATTAGCCAAAGTGCCTGCTGAAATAAATTTCACGAAGCACTTAGGGGGCAAGACAGGAGGCGAAAACATGCAACTGGCAGGGGAAACCTAAAAAGGACCCTCTAACGGAGGATCCTAAAAAGGACCCCCTGCCCTCCTAAAACAGAGGATCCTAAACCTCGCCCTCCTAAAAAAGAGACCATGACCCTAAAGAGGACCCCTTATATCAGGGCCCTAAGAGAAGTCCTGACAAGGCATCTCCTGGGATCACAAGGATTAGCTACCCTTGTGAACATCAAGGAGGCCATAGGGACTTACAAAAAAAAATGCATTGTAATGACAATAATAAGTCTAGAGCGGCCACCAAGCCGTCTAGCCAATATATGGTAACGACAATAATAAGTCTAGAGCAGCCACTAAGCCGCCTAGCCAAAAAGGGTCCCAAAAGAGACCCTTGCAAAAATAGTACTATTAATAACGACGAGAAGGACGCTTCTCGCAACAAATAATAAGCGCGCGCAGGAATATATAAAAGGGTAGTTAGGACCCAAGGGGTCAAAATATCCTTATAAAAGTAATCAAGAGGCACCAAAAGGGGTCCCAGTAAATCCTTTCACATGGGTTCCAAAGGACCTCCAGCCTGGTAAATAAAAGAGGGGAACCAACCAAACCCCATCATACAGGCTCAAAAGGACCTCAAATGCAGTAGAATAAAAGATAAATAGCAACACTTGTATATATACATTGAAAAAGAAAGTTTTGGAGAAAGTACAAGAGTTACCAAAGAAAAATAATAATGACAGTCATATTACAAAGGCCCAAAGTACAAAAAAAAAAGAAGGAAGAGAGCGTATACCCATGGAGGGCTAGCTGGAAAATGTTATGAAATAACTACTTCAGGGCCTCCTACCACGAGCACTCCACATGGCCGCTCGAGCGACGGCGTGCTCACCGAAAGAAGAGAAATTGAAATTAGGATCCTGCCTCCACACGTTGTAAAGGGCACGGTCTATGGACTTGTGCTCGGTGGTAGCCTTCTCCAACTCCAAGGAAGCATTTCTCTCCTGCGACGACTGAAGTTCGGCCCTGAGGGCCTCGACTTCGGCCTCCAACTGGGTAACTCTCTGCTGCGACGCAGCCGAGATGGCCTTGGCCTCCTGGAGTTCACGCTCCAAGCTGGTAACCTTGTCCTGTAGCCCCTTGGTCTTGGCCCTTACTTCCTTCCTCTTTAGTAACAAGTTGGAAAATTTTGTCTAGACCCTTGACAACTTAGCCTTGGTTTCATTAAGCTCTTTCTCAAGCTCTTGAACCCGTGCTGCAAGACGGTCCCTCTCGGTGCACGACACGGAGAGATGGCCAGCCGAGTCGGCAAACCGCAAAGCCACAGTATACGCCTGCACAAGAAAGTTAACAACAACAACAATAAGTGACAAAAACAAAAAAATATATATGCATAAACACCTATACATAATAGGGCCGACGCGAGGTGCGGGGACTCACCCAAGTCATAGAGCACCTTAGGTTCTCCCCAAGGTCCGACTGAGTCACGTTCCCAAGGCCATTCCAGTCGGATACAGGGAGGCTCGAGGCAAGTTGGGTATCGCTGTCCGTAAGACGTTGCCATCCGAGTCACCCAGGGCTCCCCATCCGTACCAGGGGCACCTAGCTGGATGAGGACAGATGACCCGCTTGCCAAAGCGGGAGGGGGCGCGGTGAAAGTGGAAAAGTGAGGCTCTGGAAGATTAGAGGGAGGCTCTGCAAGGTTGGTGTAGTAAGCCGCCGATGATCCAGGGTCGAGAGGAGCTTGAGGGAAGGCGTCGTAGTCCTCAGGGCCAGAGGAAACATAACACCCTAGTGTGACATGCTGGTCTTGAGGTTGGAAGGCCATGTCCTGGTCATAGGAGTCATAAGGGGGGCATCCCCCGGGGGACAAGGAACGCTGGTGAGGTCCCCCGCGTTCAAGGGGGGCTTCCCCCAGCACCTCCTCAGCCTCACCATCGGTTGGGAGAGGCTCAGCCGGCGCAGCCATTGTCTTCTTAGACCTAGGAATCGACCACGGGAACTTGGGGTTTGAGACCGGGGACAACTGGTGGCGGTTGAGATTTTCCACGGTGAATAAGAATGTCGCCTTCTTCATGGCGGGGTCAGCATTAATGAGGTCATTCACAGCATTCACCTCCGACCCAACGACCGAAGGAACAACAAATTGCTCTGCATGATCCACGCCATTGTCAGTGCAAGCAAGAGTACAAAGCAGTAAGTTCTAACAAGAAGAAAAGGAGGACCAAGGTACTTACTAGGGGTGGCGCGGAAGTGTTCACGGACAGAGGGAGGGCCCTCTACGAAGAAAAATTCTTGTTTCTAAGACCCCGAATTGGACACTGAGCCCTCTATCAAGGGGAGCTCGTTATTGGCCTTTTGTAGATAGTAGAAGCCCTTGGACTTGGGGGATGCCATGAGGTTGTACAAGAAGTGCACCTCTTGTGCCGTAGGAGCGCGTTTCACCAGTTCCTTGAACGCCACAAAAAGGCAGCTTAGGGTCAACCAACTTTTGGGTTACAGCTTAAGGGGGGCCAGGTCAAAATAGTTAAGGACCGCTACGAAAAACGGGTGCAAGGGAATGGTGCCACTCGCCTTCAAAATATGCTCGCTCAAAGCCACAAGGCCGGCCCTAGGGCGGTCGGCCCGGTATGCCTCCTGGGGAGCGTATAAGACGTATTCTGGGGGAACACGATAGTGCTTCACAATTTCTTTCAATTTATTCTTGGACACATGCGACACCAGCTCGGACGCCAGTAAAGGAGCATCATCCTGTTCCTGGATAGATACCTGTCGACTTGCCCTCGGCATATCTGCAAAATCAAAAGAAAAATGTGAGGAAGAGACAGAACACTTGACCCTCCATTTTTTCCTCCTAGCAAGAGTTTTCCATCGAGGGAGCGACGGTGGAAGCACTGAGCTAGGAAAAAACGAGACTAGGGGCTGAGGAGAAGTGGAGGCAGCCCCATGACCGTCATCAAGCGAGGATGGGTTGGGAGGTTCGGGTGGAAGGTGTCCCTCCATAAACTCCAACTCCCACTGCAATTCAAAAAGGGTCATCCTAAGGCTCGCTACATGGTCACTAAGGTCTGGGGGGAAAGGTGCTCCGTATCCTCTCGACACCGAGTCAATTTCGCTCTCCACCACCCAAATTTTACGCCTAAGTTCGGCCATGTACTCAAGACGGCGGATACGGGCCTGCCTTAAGGAGTCATAGTCCTGGTGGGGGTTTTCCTCAGGGGACTCTGAATCTGAGGACTGGTCAATAAATTCAACCCCTGGAGGTATGTCGGACGGGCCTAACTGGCCATGAGACCTCGTCCCAACAACAAAAAGGGGTTCACGTATAAACGAGGGGATGGCAACAAAACACAAAGGAATAGGCTTAATATCTCTATATACAAACGTCCTAAATGGCCCAGTACAGGGTGTAAAAAAGAGGGGCATGTATATGGTCAAACTCACTACAAGCTCAGGCTAAGGTATCCCATCCCGAGTAATGCTAATTTGGACTCGATGAATGTAAATATATATATATATACCTCAAGCAGATAAGATGGAGTGTTGTTGGAGTCGAGAGGAGTTCGAGGGCCAAAAATCACCAGAGGGTCGAGGGTACGCGTCTGCAAGAATAGACCAGAAAGATGTGTTAGCCTCCAAATAGACATGCCAAAAATTAGCGTATATATATAAAAAAAAAAACTAAAAAAAAAAGGTGAATGATGAAAATGATGTGAAAAAATAAAACAAATGAAACTATGGAAAAAGTGAGGTTATGGGGGATTGAACCCTTTAACTCTTGAAAGAGGAAGGACTCTCCAAACCACTAAGCCAAGGGAGTAAAGTGAAAATAATAGGCCATGCATGAAGGCCTATTTATAAGAAGTAAGGAGAATAGTCTACAAGAGCACCTAAAGGTCCTCTCCTAGACTGGGGGGCAAGTGTGGACGCTTAATATTCCACGCCCATAAAAGAACCAAGACGCACGCTAAGGTCCCTTAAAGGCCTAAATGCATGCTTAAGCCACGAGACGCGAGAGCCACCACCCTCTCGCAATGGCCTCGCATGCCTAGGGCCGTGCCCCGTGAGATGATCTCATGCACCCAGGCTCACACCCCAGCGCCCATGGCCTCGCGTCCAAGCCTACGTGGCCTCGCCGAAGTACCCTCGGCATCGCGCCCCAGCGCCATGGCCTCGCGCCCCAGCAGGCGTTCGACCTCGCGCAGCCAAGCCCGGAGTACCCTCAGTGTCACGCCCCAGCGCCATGGTCTCGTGCCATAGTAGGCGTTCGGCCTCTCACCCCAGCAGGCGTTCGGCCTCGCGTAGCCACGCCCGAAGCACCCTCGGCCTCGCACCTCAGCACCGTGGCCTCGCACCCCAGTAGGCGTTCGGCCTCGCGCAGCCACGCCCGAAGCACCCTCGGCCTCGCACCTCAGCGCCGTGGCCTCGCGCCTCAGCAAGCATTCGGCCTCGCGCCCCTAGCGAACCACGCCATCATGTGGCCACGTGAAGGGGGTAGGGCCTCGTGAAGGGGACTTGTGAGCAGCTAGAGGGCCATGCCATAAATAGGCCTTCCAAGGAGGCCTCGTGAAGGAATAGGAGCCACGGAATGGCCATCAAGGTCTAAGTGGCATGGGAGTCACACCACCAGGTGGCCACGCGAGTGAGGCTGCGCGTCAAGGGAGCCGCCCCCCCAAGGGGCTCGTGAGGAAGGCGTCTCGCCTCGCACCCTTAGACATCTGTCGAGGCCACATGCCTATCCCCCATGCTCGTGGGTGACCTCGGGGTGCTTCAGGCATCTCATGCCAAGGACCCGAGAGCCTCGCCTCATGTCACGACCATTGCATGCACCAAGTTTCCCATTCCATATACCTTGAGACCCCAAGGCTTAGAGGTTCGGGTACGAGTCGAATGGAACATACTTGTACGACCTAGTACTGGGTACAGCTGTTAAGACCCTGTGTGTCGAGTACGGACACCCCTACCAGTAAGGGAGTGGGACTGCTGGGATAGGATTTTTGGCCCGTACGTCTACGGCCAGGAGTCAGAGCTGACACCACTACCACCTGCGCCACTATGTCCGTCACCACTCCTCTGGCATGGGTATGGACAAGTAGTGGAGACATCTTCTTGACGCCTGCCCCTGTACTGGATGCACGACCAAAACCTCTGAAACCACCCTCCTGATAGAGTACTTATGTACCACTTGGTCTCCTGGACCACCATGTACCCAGGGCCATTAGAGCCTACTATAAAATGAACTCTAACTCCACCTAAAAGGGGGTTGGAAAATTTACTGTAGCAAGTGCTTGAGAGAGAATGATAGATTGATTTCTCCATTGTTGTTCTGTCACTGTTCTTGAGTTATTACTTAAATTTCTATAGCTTTCTTATTGACTATCTTTACTTGATAATGATTTCCAACTCAACTTAGTTGACGAGTTCTCACCTTCAACAAATACTATAGTCTCTTTTACACCTTACAGTGTATAAGGCTAGATTTCATTTTAGTCTTTACGATATCATGAGAAAATCGACCTCACTGCAACACCCTCTCTGTGCCGTGCATCTTAATATTCTTTAACTAAAGAACTCTCTTATTGGATAATTCGTATGTTTGTTTTAGGAAAAAAGATTTCTACTCAACTCATATCTTTGGAAAAATACCAACTTGTCGTCCTCTTACAAAAGTTTAACATTTTCTATCATTTACCAAAATACCTCTTTTTGACCCTTTACAAATAATATTTGAAAATGTTATCTCATTCTCTTAAAGGTTCAACAAGACCAAAACTCCAATTTTTACCATTTTTATCCATAAGCTAAGATATCTTTTTTTGTTTTTTTGTTTTTGAAAAGAAGGGCAATTGGACCCTTAACTTATAAAGTGGTAAAAATCAACTTTTAAATTAACTCAAGCAGATTTGGGATTGGTTAAATCTCCAAATATTTAGTTATCTTTTCAAAAGGCTTATTTCTTCTCATTTCCAAAACTTTAATGTCATTATATGTTTTAAAGCGATAAAGTTCTATTTTTAAGCTTTTTCCCTTAATTTAGTTTTTTAATCAAAACCCTTAAACAATCGTTCATGTATTCTTTGTCATAAGGACATGAACTAGGTGAAATCCTCGCATCAAAACTTGTTTTAGGTTAACAGAACTAACCTCCCAAAAATCATTTTTTGTTAAGGTTCGAATTTACTATTTTTCATATTTTAGGGATAACTTAGAAAAATAAGTTCTCTTAAACCGTGATACATTTTTCTATAAAAATTTACTAGGATCCTTACATATCTTAACTAATTCTCCTCAAAATTTCATAATTTTTGGGAAGGCGAAACACATTCAAATATTTAAAGCAATCAGGAAAGTGTCTGTTGCCCAAAAGTTTTTCCCAGATATTAAGGTATTTTGGAAATTTATTTCTCTTACATCATAATCCAGTTATTTCTAAAATTTTATAGGAATCTTTGTAAATGTATAAATTATTTTCTTTCAAAATTTCATAATTTTTTGAGAAATAGAACCCATCAAAATGTTTAAAGCAATCTGGGCAGTGCTTGCTGGCCAAAAGTTGGGTTTCTAGATTCTAGGGCAAATGTGAAAAATCATATCTCTTATAATGTAACACATTTTCCTCTACAATTTTTCAGTGACTCTTATTCATGTTTAAAATAACACCCTACAAAATTTCATAGCTTTTAGATTAGGAGAACCCATTCAAAATTCAAAACAATCTGGGCAGTGCATGCTGCCCATAATTTTCCAAATTTGCATCACAATGCCAAAAAGTGTATAACTTGGGTTTAAAAATACCTTTTTGCACACCAAGAGTAATCGACTACCTCCCTATTCTACAAACGTCCTTTCAAATGGCCTTCTTGCCACCAACTTTTGAGAATTAAACCTGGTCCATCATATACTCTTTTACTTCAAACCAAGGGCTCAGATTCATTCAACCATTTACATTCCCACTGAGATATAAATATATACACGTCTCTTCTTCCCCGTTCTCTTCACTTTCACCTTTATTCTTCAAAAAACATGAACCAAAGGAAAAACCAAGGTTTTCTCTTTTCTTTGCATGTTCTCTAAACCCAAAAAATAGGGTGCCCTCTCCTCCTTCAGTTTTGTGAGATCAGTCCGGCAACCACTCATACAATCGACAATTTCCTTGTATCTTCAGTCCACTTTGCGTAAGTTCTCTGATCTTTCCTTGGTATTTTTATTTTTTTGTTTTTACGTGTTTCTTTTGTGCGTAAGGAAAATTTTTATGGTTTCTACCAAATTTTTAAGGTCTCTTTTGCATTAGATAAATTTTTGATTTTTGTAGGATTGGAATGATTAGAAACATGATTTAGGAAAAAGAAATTTTGGTAGAAACATGTAAAAATGGAGCTTTTTTCAGGTTATGGGGAATTTAGGATACGAGTTTCGTGTAGCTTAAGGAATAGGGTTTTGGATTTGGGCTTTAATGCACACATCCCAAAAATATGGCCTTTTCGGGTAACTGCCCACTTCTTTCCTAGGAATTCAGGATTCTTTTCAACTGGTAATAACCATCCCACTCTCGTGTGGGTGCACTCTCGATGCCCCGAACTTAATAAAAGTTAAGTGTTAGCATTTGAGTTAATCTCACAATTCGAGCCTTCAGGGTCGATTAATGCGATCTTGTCATCTCGAGCTTACGAGCTTCAGTTATCAAGATCCTAACCCATTCCTCTTCTCCTTATCCTTTTTTTAATGGACCCTCACATTTTTCTTCCTTATTAGATGTCGCAGTCTTCTGAGAATCAGTGGGGACCTAACCTTGCCATCCCATACCATCTGCCATCTCTCGGACCTGAATCGCCTTTTACACGAAATTAACGATTAATTCACAAGCACAAGGAGCGGTGTGAGCAAGAAGATATACGAGCCCATTTTTGACGTCAGATCGAAGAGAGGAAAAGAAAGACGCTCCGAGTTGCGGCATATCCCGATCCGGACCCCGAGATCTGGCCAATTCTGCTAGACCCCAAACTAAAGTCACCGTAGCCTACTCTCCAGGTGAACTCGCATTCAACCTCATGGAGGGTCCATCTAACCAGCCTTCCAAAGTCCTCAAATCACTTTCCATCCCAATCTCAGAGAGTTCTTTTTTCAAGGTCGAACACTACAAAATCTCCATAACCTTGACCCGATAGATTTCTGAGCTCCTCTCCTGCCATGGGTTGAAGCTCTCCAGCTAGTTAGTTTGCCATCCCACCATCTCCAACAAGAGGAGTTGTTTTTCCCCTGGCAATGGCGATCCAGACAGAAAGGTTAAGCTCAAAGCCTGGAGTCATGAGCAGTTGTGGACGGGGCTTTACTGCCGCTGAAGGACTACATCTGGAGCTTTCTGGACTACACTGGCATAGCCCCATTCCAACTCTAGACAAACTTGTATAGGGTCCTGATTGCGTTAAGGTCGTTGTACCGGGTGTTGAAAGGGGAGGAGCCCATGACACATGAGATCCTCTATCTCTTTTTCCTCAAAAGCAACCCTTCCTGAGCTCATGACGGATATGGGTTCTATTACCTTTCAAGCTATCCCAAGGAGAAATGGCTATTCGTTGATATCCCTAATAATCCTACTAATTTGAAGACCGCCTTGTTCTGGATGAACGACCTCGCTCCCTCTCGCTTCTACTCGTTCCAACGAATTCGTAAGTATTTTTCTTTATTCTTTTCTTATTTGATTTTCCCTTTAATTTTCGAGCTTAATTGACTCACTCAAATCTTGTATACAACCAACTACCACCGTCCCCAACCTAAAAATTCCATGAAGGAACATAGAGAAGCTATCCTTAAGCTTCCTTATGGTCGGCGATCCCTCTCATACATTTTTCACGAAGACAAGATTCAACTTTGCAACCTTATTGAAGAGGGTGAGTCCACCGACAACTCAGGAAATCGCAAATACGCGAGGTAGGAAGATCTCCCTTTGCCCACCACCAAGCTACCTGTGAGAGACAAATACGCGAGCCCGAGCTCGCGTACCCTTAAATCTCGCCTAATAGAACCCTCAGGCTTGGGTAATGAGGCATAAGATGAGGCCTCAGCGAGCTCGTCAGGAGGAGATAAAGTTGTGCTCGACCAATCTATGTTGTCTCCCGCTCACCTTAAATATGAACCCGATGTAATGGTTCTTTTTGAGGACCCAGGAATAAGTTCCTGGCATGGTCGAGGGTAGACCTTAGAGTCCATAGGTTCAATAGTTGGCTAGGGAAATACCAGACCATGTATAGTTTAAACAAGGTTTGGGATGGGGTAGTCGTGCAATATGGTACAAATGACTATAGGGACCTTCCAAGGATGTCCCCTACTTTCAGGGAGGGGACTCTAGTAGTTTTGTTAGAAGATAGGGGAATTTCTTGGTCGCCGAGTTTGAGCTCTAATGAGTCCTCCAGTTAGATTACTGATACTTAGTAATTTTTAATATTGAAATGTGTATAATTTTTCCTTTCTCGGCTTAACTGATCTTCTTTGTTCTTTTTTCAGGTGACATACATTCAGACTTGGACAACCTCCTGGGGAAACCTCCTAAGGCCCGAGGGAGTAAGCGAGGACACGCCACCTCAAAAAAGGCACTCATTCAAAATTTGCGAAGGTTGCAGAGGGTTCCTCTCCCTCGAAGCCTATCTCTAATGAGCCCAAGCCCCAAGCTCCAGACTCTACAGATGAGGTCAGTGGCACTACTCTCGCAACCTCAATGGTAATCACCATCGAGCCCCCAGTTACCATGTCGCCTCCTCAAGTCAAGTCTCCTCCTCCTCCTGGCCTGTTACCTGCTGGAGACAAAGGCAAAAAGGTTGTGCCCCCTTCGAACCCTAAGCCTGTGGGTGCTCTGACCACGACCGTAGTTCAACAATTTGTAGCCTCGTCCCATATGCGGGAATACCTTTTGGCCAGCGTGGTTGGGACCCTGGGGGTCGATCTATTCTCAAACTTCCTGTCTCGGGCTGACCAATCGTGTAGCAACCTCAATGCCGATTTGTGGCGGTTTCTGAGGGGGGACAATCCCACAAGCCTTGTTGACCAGACCATGGAGCTCGGGGTTTCGGTAAGTTTATTTCATGTGATTTTTATTCTCTTGATTACTTGTTAATTTTCTAACCATGGTAACCTTACGTTTCAGAAACTCCTTGGTATTCTTCACCAAAGCTCTCTCTTCCCCTCAAGAATGCTAGTGGCCGAGACCATTGTTTATGGCCCAAACCAGGCTCGAATTCATATGATGATCTGAAGAAGGCCAAGGGAGCCTAGGCCAAACTCGAGGATGCCCTTAAAGTCTCTCAAGCCAAACTCGCCTCTTCCAAGGTCAATGTCGACAACCTGAAGGCGGAGCTAGACATTAAGACGACTAATGTTGATGCCGTTAAGGTCCAGATTAATCACTTGAAGGCGGAGACAAGTGCTGCCAAGGCGGAGGTTGAACGCCTGAGGAAGGAAAAGAACTTTTCCTTTGAGATTCTCGAGGATGAAAAGAAACACATGCTCAAGGAACTCAAGGGCAAAAAGGACTAGGCTACCGACCGGGCCATGTTCATGATGTGTTCCCTGAACCCCGAGATGGACACCTCGTTCCTCGAGGATAGGGAAGAAGAGTTCATCTCCAAGTGGAAAGCTCGATTGGCTTAGGAGGAGGTTGGGGCCACCACTTTGGATGGCGGAGGTAAAGAGGAGACCTGGGAGGAAGCCGAGTCTGCTCCTGCTGGCCAAGACTGAATTTTATTAAAAAGGGTTGCGTCTCTTATTATTTTTTTTTGTAATTATTTTTTCGCCCTTTGGGCAAAGACAATTGAAACATTTACTTATATTTCTTTCATATATGTCAATGGTAGTTTTCTTTTTTATGCTTATATTCCTTGATCAAAATATTTACGCATATTGTCTACCTTGGATACTTTTTTACTTTTTCACATGCTTAAATTTCTTGCTCAAAACATTTACACATATTGTGCATAAAGTATTGCATTTGTTTATCTATACATATACTTGTTGGGTTTAAGCTTGAATTTCGACGCATTCATGCCTAGTTCACTCGATTACCTTTTTCGACTTCATTATTGTCAAGATCGAATATTACTTTTACCATGTAATATATTAAAAAATACTTAGTGGCATGTAACCTCGTTAGTCTAGTTATATTTTGTTCTTCCATATTAACTTTGCCTCATCCTCAAGTATTTTCTCGAGGTTGCGAGGATGAAACTTATTTGGAAAAATTTCCAGCCCTTGTCTCGACTTATGATTTTTGTTGGTTTATCTAGAATTCCAACTTTTTATTGTGTCTATTAGGCTTTTCTGGTTTGTTCCAAACTTGTTTAGTTTGTGTTTGGTTAATAATCCATACACTGTTAATGTTTACTTCATGTTAGGTTAACAATCCATACATTGCTATTAGAGTTTATTTTTATTGATGTTATGTTTTTTCGAGCTCATGGTATGATTGTATACCACTTATGCCCCTTAATATCCTGTGATTGTGATCTTAGGTTATTGAATTTTGAGGGCTTGCAAAAAGTATAACAATAAAAATACAAAATTTGAATGAAATCCAGTGCTTTATTGATGAAAAGAAAAAATTAAATACAAGCTGGTTTAAAATGAATAAACATCGTTCTTATATTACTGGTAATAAGGTCGTACATGTTCACCATTCCAAGCTCACAGGACCAAACCTCCATTCAATCTCGCTAGTATATAAACACCAGGTCAAATGATGGACTCAATTTGGGAAGGTCCTTCCCAATTAGACCCGAGCACCCCAGCAGATGGGTCTCGTGTGGCCAAAAACACGCGTCTGAGCACCAACTCTCCCAATCCAAATTTCCTGTCTCAGACCCTCTTGGTGAAATATATCATAGCCCACGTATGAAACATTCTTTAGCTAGGCTTCGTCTTGTCTTTCTTGAATTAGGTCCAGACTCTCTTCGAGCTTGGATTGGTTCGAGGTTTGGTCATACGCCTCGTGCCTTATAGTTGGGATTTCGACCTTAATAGAAAACATGGCCTCACAACCATAAGCCAGGGAGAAAGGGGTATGTCCTATTAAGGTTCTTACTATCATTCTGTATGCCCATAGGACATATGGTAGTTCCTCTGGCCATCTTCCTTTAGCTTCTTCTAGCCTTTTCTTCATAGAACGTTGAGTCTTATTTACTGCTTCGATCTGGCCATTTGCATGTGGATGGGCCATAGTGGAGAAGCTTTTAATTATTCCATTCTTCTCACAGAAATGTGTGAACATGTCGCTATCGAATTGGGTCTCGTTATCTGATACAATCTTCCTGGGCATCCCATACCTACAGATTATATTCTTTACCAAGAAACCCATAACTTTTTTCAAGGTGATGGTAGCTAGAGGTTCAGTTTTGGTCCATTTTGTGAAATAATCAACACTGAGTACCCAATATTTTACTCCTCCTTGCCCAGTTGGCAAGGAACGTATGAGGTCAATTCCCCATACCTTGAATTATCACAAAGCTCATCATGGTAAGCTCGGTAGGTGGAGCTCGCGGTATCGAAGGGAACCGTTGACATTTGTCACACCGCTTAACATATTCGAATGAGTCTGCTTTAACTATAGGCCAGTAGTATCCTTGCCTAATCACCTTCTTCAACAAACTATGCCCCTCAGTATGGTCTCTGTAGAATCCTTCAATGATTTCTTCTAAAATCTTCCTTGCCTCAGGCGGAGTTACACACCATAGTAGTGACATGGAATATTCTCTTATGTACAACCTTCCTTCCAAGATGGTGTGTCTTGGTATTTTGTACATAAGTTTCCTAGCCTTGTTCCGGTCTGCTGGGGGTCATCCAGGTAGGTTGTGAGTCAATCATGTTGACATCTTTTTCCTCGGGTTCGATTATACTTGGGATCGGTAAGAATTCGACCGGCACCACATTAAGCGTGTCAGCTTCTTTGTTCGTCGCAAGCCTAGCCAGGGCATCCGCATTTGAGTTTTTCTCTCACAGAACTTGTTCAATGGTGTAGAATTCAAACTCCCTGAATTTCGCCTTATCTTTCTCCAAAATAGCCTGCCATTTTAATGCCACGAGCCTGATATTCACCTAGGACCTGGTTAACGACTAATTGGGAATCACTATAGCAGTGAATGACCTTTGCCTTTGCCTTGTAACGCTGAATGAAAATGATTTCCCGTCGGAGTGACAAAAATGATTCTTGTCCCCGACCTATTCTCATTGGAAGATTCATCGACGTATAGTCTCCACAGCTCGCGGGCTGGGGTTATGACTTCCTCATTGGTGATTCCTATACATTCAATAATGAAATCTATTCAGGCTTGCCCTTTGATCGTCGTTCTTGGATGATAGGTGATCTCGAACTGTTCAAGTTTGACAACAAATTTTAACAATATGTCGAAGGCCTCAGACTTGGATAATACTTGCCTTAACGGCTTATTAGTTCACACATTTAGAGGATGTGCTTGGAAATAGGGTCAAAGCTTTCGAGATGCATGTATCATGCACAAAGCCAACTTTTCCAATAACGGATATCTCGACTCTGCCCAGCACACGTGATTTTGCACTTTCTTATTCTCCCGAGCAAGTACTACGCTGATGGCATGCTCGGTTGTGGATAGTTATAAGTACAATATTTCCCCTATAATCGGCTTGGATAAGACTGTTAGCTCGTCGAGGTGCTTCTTAAGATTTTGAAATGCAAGTTCACACTCATTCTACCATTAAAATTTCTTTCCCCTTCTCAAAAGGTTAAAGAATGGGAGGCACTGATTTGTAGATTTCGAGATGAACCTACTTAGGGCCGCCGTTCGTCCAATTAGGCTCTAGAGTTCTTTGTGTTTTCTAGGTGAGGGCATATCGATTAACGCCTTAACTTTATCAGGATTTGCATCTATGCCTTGAGCATTCACTATGAATCCAAAAAACTTTCTCGAGGATACTCCAAATGAGCATTTCTGCAGGATAAGTCTCATATTGTACTTTTGAAGCACAACAAAGCATTCAGCGAGGTTTTCCACATGGTTCTAGTTATACTTAGATTTGACTAGCATATTTTCCACATAAACTGTAATGCCCCGAATTCCCCGTTGTGTTTAACGGCGTGAACAGTAGGCCGGGAGGGCCATACTTGCTTAATTATGTTATTAATTGATTAAATGCATGTATATGTTGATTATATTATGATATGATGTGAAATGCATGCATGTGAGTCCATATTTCTTATTACAGGGGTGTGATGGTAATTTGGCCCGTTGAGGGTAAATTGGTTATTTGTTCGCATGTTGGTGATATAATTTGGGACCACATTATGATGTGGGTTTGTTCGAGCCATTTGGCATGAGACGATCAAGGAATGTTAAATACCGGTTTGGTCATAACGGGCTTAAGCTCGGGGCTCGGGGTGAGTCTCGGGGTGCTTTTAATGATTAGAGTGTTACCGGGCATTAAAGGGTAACGGGAGGTGAATTATTGGTGTTTGAGAATTTTGAGATTAGCGGGAATTGGGAAGCGTTAATTATGATTAACGGTGTAGGTGGAAAGTGTCAAAATTACCCTTGAAGTGGTTTTAGAAGCTTTATTAGACCTAGGGGTATATTGGTCATTTGGGATTTGGATATATATGATGTTTAGATGGCTGTAAAACAGAACCAAAAACAGAGTTTGCTTCATCCTTCCCGTACGTTCATCTCTCTCTTCTTCCTCTTTGGAGTTTTGAGCTCAAGGTGTGGAATTAAGCTAGGGAACTTGGAGGTTGAGGTTGTAGGCATAGCTCAGCCATTGAAGAGGGTTTGGTTTCGAATTTGAGGTGAGTTTTATCCATTGTTTTACTGGTTTTGCTCTGTTTTCGCTTTAGGATTTCAGCTCTTGATTTTGGTGTGGAAAGTTGGAATCAAGGGGAGTTTTTGTGGTGTTTTACTTGGGTTATGATGAGGGAGAGTTTTGGGTGATGTTTGGAGGTTTAAATGGGTATTTGAAAGAGGTTTAGGTGGTGTTTAAACTGGGTTTGAAGGGTTGGTTCTAAGGGAAATCGCAAGGGAAGAAAAACAGGGGTTTTGGCTGAACTGGAGCTAGCGCCGCGGCGTGGCAGGGGTGAGCCGCGGCCCTTGGGGGCTGCTGGGTTTAGGCGCCTCTGTTTGAGGGGCAGGCCATGGCATGGCCAAGGAGGGTCGCGGCCCTTAAGGCATTTTTGGCCAAAGTGAGCTTTTTGGCTTGGGGATTCAAGCCTAAGGCCTCGGGGTTGAACCTACTACCCGGTTGAGTAGTGTTTGATGTCCCGGAGGTTAGGTTTTGGTTTGGGAACCTTTTATTATTCATTTTATTGATGGAATCCCAGAATTTGGTTATGACCAGGTAACCGCTAAAGGACCAAAAGGTCGATCGTTCTCAGGGTTGTTCTTGTATTCATTCTTGCTCGAACCCGAGGTAAGAAAACTGCACCCAAAGTGTGACAAGCATGGATATTTGTGAGGCATGTTGATTGTATAAATATGGACATGGATTGAATACAGAATCGAAAAAAGTGTTAGTATCAGCTGTGAAGCTATGACTTATTTTTCAGGTTCGGCAGTGATACTGGACACAGGTCAGGTAGCGCTGATTTATTTGTCAGAACGGCCTTAGCGTGAGTCACGCAAGCCAACAGAGATTAGATCTAATCGACTTTTAGCATTGAATGGCTCAAGGAGCATTAATGCCTGACCGACCCTGAGGGTCGATGAATAAACAGAGCTTGGAGGCTAGTGGCTTACCTAGCAGCCACTCTCCCACTAGAAAACAGAGCTTGGAGGCTGGTGGCTTACCTAGCAGCCACTCTCCCGCTAGAAAGAGAGCTTGGAGGCTAGTGGCTTACTCAACAGCCACTCTCCCGCTAAAATCATGTGTTATTCATTTGTTTGAAAGCTTTATGCTCAGTGTGATTATAATGATAATCATTTGATAATGTTTATGAAAAGTATTATGTTTTCTTGCTGGGCTTTGGCTCATGGGTGCTGTATGGTGCAGGTAAAGGGAAAGAAAAGCTCACCTAGCCTTGAGTTGAGAGCTGATGTGGTGACGTGTACATATGCGGCCGCTTGACCACCACGGCCAAGGAGTTCTCAGAGGAACTAGGGGGTTTACCCTATTTTTTCCGCTTAGGTCGGCGGGATTGTAAATCTTAAACAGTAATGACCATTTTGTACTGAGAACCACTTGTAAATGTTTTGTTTAGCTCTGCAGAGCAATTTGTAATAAAAATCTCCATTTCCTTTTTATTGGTTTAATACCTTAACCCGTTAATTACACTTAGAGCACGTTTTTGACCAAAGGACTCAGGTAGTGAGTCAAATTTCCGGGTCCACCGTTCACCGTAACTGTTCTGCGGTAGCCAGGGCATTACATAAACCCCCATGTTATTATTGATTTGTTCAGCAAACATCCTATTCACCAATCTTTGGTATGTGGCTCTTGCGTTCTTGAGCCCAAAAGGCATTACATTGTAGCAATACAAACTTGTATTGGTCATGAAACTCATATGTTCTTGGTCAGGTGCATGCATGGCTATTTGGTTATATCTAGAGTATGCATCCATGAATGACATGATGTCGTGACCTGCAGTGGCATCTGGGAGCTGATAGATTGGAGGCAAGGGAAAAAAATCCTTTGGACATGCCTTATTGAGGTCTGAATAATCAATGCAAGTTTTCCACTTGCCATTGGGCTTCGGAACCAACACAAGGTTGGCTATCCAATCATGGTAGAAAGCATCCCAGATAAGCCGATTTGCCTTTAGTCTTTCGACCTCCTCTTTCAGGGCTTTCTTCCTATCATCGTCCAGGAGCCTTCTTTTTTGTTGCTTCGAAAGGAAGCTTTTGTTTATGTTGAGTGCATGGCTTATAATGTTTGGGCTGATCCTACCATGTCTGACTGTGTCCATGCAAACACATCTTGATTTTCCTTGAGGAAGCGAATTAAATTTTGTCTCGCGTCCTTGGAGAGATTCTTCCCTATTTTTACCACCCTAGTGGAATCCTTTTCATCAAGCACTACGTCCTTGAGCTCCTCTATTGGTCCGAGATCAGCCCTATCCTATTCTCCTCTAGGGTCAATTTCTTCTTCGATTTCAAAGACAGACCCACTTATCTCTTGGATTTCTTCTCATGGAAACGCTATAACATTCTCGAGCGGTGAGTTGGTCTCCCTTCAGCGTCCCAAGGCCACTAGATGTCGAGAACTTGATGGCCAAATGCCTAACGGATGACACATCCCCCAGCCCGATCAGGGCTGATCCGAACCATGTCTTATAATGTTTAGTGCATGGCTTATAATGTTTGGGCTGATCCCAACCATGTCTGAGTGTGACCATGCAAACACATCTTGATTTTCCCTCAAAAAGCGAATTAATTGTTATCTCGCGTCCTTAGAGAGATTCTTCCCTATTTTTACCACATTAGTGGCATCCTTTTCATTGAGCTCTACGTCCTCGAGCTCCTCTATTGGTCTGAGATCGGCCCAATCCTCTTCTACTCTAGGGTCGATTTCTTCTTCGATTTCAAAGACAGACTCACATATCTCCCAAATTTCTTCTCATGGAAATTCTATAACATTCCCTAGCGGGGAGCTAGTCTCCCTTCAACGTCCCAATGCCACTAGATTTCGGGAACTTTATGGCCAAACGCCTAAGGGATGACACTGCCCCTAGCCCGATCAAGGCTGGTCTACTGAGCAGTATGTTATAAACTCCATCATCTTGGTCATCAAGAATGGATAGTCTCCCAAGGTTACTGGAACCTGATGGATCACGTGCTGGCTATCCCTTCTCCTGAAAATCCATACAACGTCATTGTACAGGCTTTCAAATCTCGAAGTGTGAGTCCCATCTTTTCTAAAGTGGTCTTATAAAGGATGTTAACTGAGCTCCCATAATCTATCAGGACCAGATGCACCATTTTGTTGGTGAGCTGGAGTGCGATGACCAGAGAGTCATTATGGGGAAACTGGACGTGCGATGCATTCTCTTCTGTAAAAGTAATGGGTTGAGTTTCAACCCTTTGTTATTTTGGAGCTCACAGTTCAAGTTCGTAAGAAGACGCATCCCCTGTCTTGAGCTCGTTAACATATCTTTTCTAGGCATTTCTATCCGACCAAAGGGAGGTGTGGTCCTCTGGAAATGGTTACCACATCCTCCCCATGTATTTTGGGAGGTCGATCATCTTCCCTCACTCGTGAGGCTGTATTCTACTGGGTAGGCTGTGTAGGAGCTGCCCTCTGTCCGGCCGACGCTTGAGCCGGATTTCTGTTTCTTACATATTGCCCAAAATATCCTCTCGAGATCAGACCTTCAATCTCGTCCTTTAGTTGTCTGTATTGGTCGGTGGTGTGTCTGATTTCTCTATGGAATCTGCAATAATTATTGGTGTCTCTTTTTTATTTTTTATTTCGCATTGGGACCTGATTTTCATTTGTGATAAATATGTTTTCCCGATTTTCAGTAAGCTCGGTATAAACCACCTAAATGGAGAAATACTTATTTCCTTTTTTCTTTTTCTCTTCTTCCGTCTCTAAGCTATTCCCTTCATTTTTATTTCTCTTTGAAGGGTTGTCTCGTGAGGGTTAAGACATTAAGAGGGTAGCTGAGGTCAAGGCTGAGTTAACTTTCATCGTTGTAGTTATAACAGGCTGAGGGGTCAGTTTTAATGCTGACCTTCCTCTACATTGACAAATCACTGAGCCCTTTTTTTGAACTCGGTTATGGTCCTTATTGGTTTCCTTTGCATATCGTCCCAAAGGGGACTTCCTGGCAATATCCCAGCTCGTACTGCCATAAGATGACCATTGTCATCGACATTACGGGCTCATGCCACCTCAATGTTAAATCTTTCCAGGTAGCTTTTTAATGACTCTCCTGACTACTGTCTAACATTTGTCAAAGTCGAGGCTTCGGGTCTGACGCCTACCATGGCGTTAAATTGATTCTTGAACTCTTTTGCTAATTGTTCCCAAGATGAGATCGAATGCCTTCAGAAATTATCGAACTAGTTTTCCACTGGTCCCGTCAGATTGGTCAGAAATAGCATGCACCTGAGCTCGTAACCAACATTGATAGCGCGCATGATTGTGTTAAACGTGCTCAGATGGCTGTACGGGACTGAGTTCCTGTCAAAAGGAGCCACATGGAATATATTGAATCTGTAAGGAAACGGTGTATTCAATATGTGCGGAGCAAAAGGCTTGAGCTCCTCATCGAAGTTGTCTGCCTTGTCCTTATTCCTTTCATCTTGAAGGAGTTGGAATGCTCTTTCGAGCTGATTAATTCTTTCCTGGACCAAGTCCACCGGAGGTTGAGCTTGCACTTGGGGGAGCTGGTTGTTGTTTGTGAAAACTCTTGCTCCTTGCCCAGTATAGGGTTATATTGATTCCCATATACTGCTGCATGGGCTATTTTCAGCTATTCAAATGTTCCCGTAAATCTGGGTGTGAAGGGTTAGCCTTCCCCTAGTTTTGATTCAAATGATCTCGAAGATCAGGGTTGTTGTCCTCGAAATTCCCAATATTCTTGGGTTAAGTATTATATACACTCACTGACCTACTAAGGTCCAAACTTCCACTCATGAAAATAACATTTCTCTCTCGTTGTGCGCCCAATGGTTGCGAGGTGGATCTTCCACTAACCCTCTCGCTCCAGTTTTTTGTGACCTCAACATGTGACTTCCTACTGGCTGGGATGCCCTATGTCCTCTGGGAGCCTCTTGCTTGCCCCGTGCTCGTGTCGAGCTCTGTGGTTCCTGTCTCGGCTGCCACTCTGAGAAGGTCTCTAAGGTGCCCGCTCCTCTGTCCGGTTCCTATCGGGGCCGACTGGGGTGCTTCTCGAACCAAAGATGGGTGCCTTATTGGAGACAGAGGATGCCTTATAGGTGATGGTAGGGGCCTTTCATTGTTGGGTCTAGAAGGTCCAAAATTAGCTCGGACTGGCTTCGATTATTCCTGACAAGCTCGGGGTTAGTGTTCCAAGCTACTAAGGGAGCTCAGTTATTCCCCGCTCCTGCAGTTACACTCACTGTAGGACTACCAGTAGTAGTAGTTTGAGTATTCCTCCTAGGGAGACCATTGCTAGTAATTTCCCCAGGCCTTTGCTGGGCCCTTTGCTCAGCCATTCTGGCGGTCGTACTCCCACTGGGGAGCCCTCTGGTCCTCTGAGAGGAGCCTAGGCCTCAGTGGCCTGCCTTGATAATTCTTCATTATGCAGTGTGGCTATAGCCAACTGTTGGCGCAATTGGCGATTCTCCAATTCCACAATGGGCACGTACATCTCAAGATTATAATAGAGATCCTCGACAAACTTCTGGTAGTAACTCGCTAACCCTAAGAAGCTTTGAACCTTCGAGGCATTCTTGGGTTGGGGCCACTATCTAATGGCCTAAATCTTTTCTATATCCACTCCTATTCCATTCTTGGACACTACATTCCCTAGGAAAGTCACCCGTTCCAACCAAAACTCACACTTAGAGAACTTAGCATAAAGTCATTATTCTCGAAGTCTATTGAGCGCCAACCTCAGGGGTTCCTCATGCACCTCCTTAGTCTTTGAGAAAATAAGGATATCATCTATAAACACCACCACGAACTTATCCAAGTAATCCTTAAACACTCTATTCATCATGCCCATGAATGCTGCTGAGGCATTTGTTAGTCAAAAAGACATCACTAGGAACTCATAGTGCATATAGCGGGTTATGAATGTTGTTTTAGGAATATCTCCTTCCTTCACTTTCAACTGATGGTGCCCCTTGCAGTTGATCAAAGAAGTCATTTATCCTAGGTGAAGGATATTTTTTCTTAATAGTGACTGTTGATGCCATTTTTTGTCAACTTAATTATGAAGAGCGCTAAACAATGTTTCAGAAAAAATAGAAGAACTCACAAGCTTTTTACGTGGTTCAACAGTTTAAATCTTCCTAGTCCACGAGTCAATATTATTGATCATGATACTCTCTCAAAGCTTTTTCAGAAAGCAATTTGGCAGAGTATTCTCCATACCATTTATGCGTGAGTACAAATGAAATTCCCCAGGCTATTTATTGGCCTAGTTGACAAAATATGTAGTGTCTCAGAATTTTACTTAGCTTGATAGTAGTAGCTTGTGCTGTAGTATTTTAGTTTTCGTGGTTATTTGTTAAAGATGAGATTTAGTTGGAAACTCATAGAGATAGTTATGAATTTTATAAGTTTAGCCTATAGTTTAGAAATATTAATTTTAACATAAGGTTTGATTAATATAGCTGGTCCTAGAAATATTATTAATTATAACATAAGGTTTAGATATAATAATTAAGAACGTGACACTTGTCACATGTATGATTATAAACGATTTAAGGATTATAGATGAATAATTTAATAAAGGATAAACCTAGGAAGTCTAGAACCTTCCCTCAGCTGTAAGGATCATGTTTTACTCAGTCAAAGTGGCTTTAAAAAAATTCAAGTGTGCTGAAACTGAGCAAAAATGTGTTTAATATATCAACGTATGCCGATATATAACAGCTATAGGGACCGATATATCGCCTATGATTGATACGGAAAACACATCGACTTCACACGAACGAAACCACAGAGGCTCGGGAATATGGGGGAGGCGATATATCCCCTATAGGGGGGGTGATATATCACCTATAGGGGGGCGATATATCGACTCCACGCACATATTTTGAAAGTTTGTGGAATCCGAGCTAGAAATAGCCCTCAACAATTTGGACATGCTCTTGAACATTTTTGACTGAGTTATGTACATCTGTTGAGTATAAAATTCAACTTTTATTCAATTATTTGTTCATTTTAAAAGGATTTAGTTTCACTTCTTGAACTCTATAAATAGGACCTTTCACTCAGCCATTTGCTTCATCATTCAAGCATTTATCAGAGCCTCCAAGATGCTAAGTTCATTGTAGAGAGAAACACTAGGGTTTTGGGATTAAAAGCTTCCCAATCTAAGCTTTTCTAAACACTTGGGAAGTAAGATAGAGTGATATTTCGTTATTGAGGTGTAGATCGAAGTTCTACTCTATCTAAGGTATTCTTTTTCTTCAGGTTTAGTTCATTATAGTTCCTCTTATTCTTTTCATTTTCTTCAAAATCCTAGCTTGTTTTGATGGCTTTTGGTTAGGTGTTTGAGTTTCTTAAAACTTAAGGTTTTCGGTAAGTTCTTATCTTGATGGTTTAGATCTTCTTTTCATCCTCATTTCTTTAGAAAACATATGATTTTTACCGTTTGGTTTTAGGAGTTTTCAATCCCATACTTGTCTTCAATATCCCAGGTTTTGGTAAGGAAAATAGGTTAGATTTTATGTGTTATGATTATGTTTATATGCTATGTGTATGTATGTATGTATGTATGTATGTATGTATGTATGTATGTATGTATATGTTTTATTTTATAGTCGCTTGGGAAATATGGTTGCTTAGATAGAAAATAAGCAAATCCCAAGTTTTTTTTTATCATTATCGTAGACTATAGGTATGTTTAAACCTACCTCTAAATAGTAGCAAGAGGACCTAGATGGTTTCTATCACATACTACGGTAATGAGTTATTGGCCATTAATATTGTAGTCCTATGTTTTATGATTTACGTTTTTACGTCATATGTTTTATGATTTATGTTTTTAGTCTTATGATTTATGATATGTTTTAGTAGATTTTCCTTGTTGGGCATTTGGCTCATTCCTTTTTATTTTAGATGGTGCGGGAAAATAAGCTTGGAAGGCGGGACGGATTCATGGCAGCTTTGGCATGTGTATTGGGCAAGAACTGAATGAATGGACTGATGATAAAGATCGAGGATGACATTTATATTTTGAGTCTTTTTAATTATGTATTATGATTTTCCGCATTTAGTATTTGAACGATTAATAATAAAGGTTTAAGTTTTCTTTATGTTTTTATGTAATAACAATGAGATCCCGTATTCATTTGGATTTTTATAATAATGTTCTATTATTTTATGCATATATTCTAAAATAGTAGTTATGCTGAGTAGTTTTAATGGTCCAAGGTTTAGTCGGGTCATTACAGTTGGCACTAGAGCCACAGTTCATATGCATGAAGTTCTCCTTGATACACACGCAAAAGCTCCAGATTTAACCGCCAATGTAAGTGTTTATGTTATGAATATTATGTTTATGTTAATAGCTAACGTTTTAGTTATTATTTTTTCAGTCAAAATGAATGGAGCTTTGACTTATCTGATATCCGAGCCATTAAGGCATTGAAAAAGGATTAGAGAGCCAAGGGACACAATAGGAGTGCTAAAAAGAATCACTCAAAGATTGGTCACATTTTTGACAAGGAGATAGTTCAACTTCAAATCGTTAGGCAAATTTTGATGAGAACCATGGAACAATATGTCCTAGTAATTAGGCTTTTTAAGGATTTTACTACTGTAGTTTCAAAAATTAAAGAATTATGGGAGACTATGGATGATGAAGACGATTTACCGGTAGCCATGAGATATTATTTTCTTATACTTAGGTTTACCTATAGGTTTGAGTTTCAATTAACTAATGAACAAAAGCATAATATCCTAATGAAAATTGCCCGAGGTAGTTTCGAGGCTCATGATAATGATGATTATGAAGGAATAAATGATGTTATGTTAGATGAAGGGTCAGATGTAGAAGATCCTGATTTTTAGAGATTTACCCTAGTTATTAGTAGTATAGTTTCTTTATTTATTTTTGAATTTATGATTGTAATAAGTGAAAATCTTTTTCCAAATGAATAAAGTTGTTATTTTTGAATGGCATGTATGAGTTTGATTTTTTTTTTACAATCATAATAAATTTAGAATAAATTCAATAAATAATGACTGAGTTTAATGAGGGTGGATACAAATCAGTGGACCGGGTTCTGTATCGAGAGTTTAGGGGGCCATAGTAGTGGGAACAATTTTATTGATCCCATCCCTCCCTCAATATGGTTAACTTTGGAACAACGACGAGTTTCGAGCCTGAGAATTAAGTCATATAGGGTGGTTAGAAACAGACTTAGAAAATAATAAAGGTGGTTTAATATTCTAAGTATAGAAACACACCATAATTTATAAAAGATGGCTTACCTAATTTTTCATAAGAAATCATAATTGATAGGTATGAAGAAGGAGAACGCGCGCTACTACTGCTGCTACTAATAGGAATGCACCACCACCAATTGATAACACCACTGAGATTATCTAGTTACGACAACAAGTAGAAGAACTATTGCGGCAACAACGACAACAGTAGTAGGAATCATAATTGATAGGTATGAAGAAGGAGAACGCGCGCTACTACTGCTGCTACTAATAGGAATGCACCACCACCAATTGATAACACCACTGAGATTATCTAGTTATGACAACAAGCAGAAGAACTATTGCAGCAACAACGACAACAATCTTAGTCGCAGCCTCAGTCACAGCCTCAACCACAGATTCAGCCGCCATCTCAGTCGCAGCCTCAGCCAGCGGCTCAAGCTCCCCAGCAAGGGAAGAATGTAGGATATCCATATGGGGGATGGCTGATGGAGAACTAAGCACCTTATCCAGCTCAGTACATAGAGCTAATCTATGATCGTTTCCATAAGCAGCACACTTCAAACTTTGAAGGGACAACCGAACCCTTTGAGGCTGAAGAATTGCTCAGTAATGTAGAATTGATTCTAGCACACCTGAACCTCGGCAACGCAGATCGCATATCCTGCATTACCTCTCTACTGAAAAAGGATGCTAGAATCTGGTGGGATTTGGTACAATAGACTCATGATGTCACCACCATGGCTTAGGCCAGATTTGTGGAGTTGTTTCACAAAAAGTATTGCAACTTGGCTGTCATCGCTATGAGGGTGGAAGAATTTGCATGTCTGAAGCAGGGCAATTTAACGGTAGTAGAGCTGGTCCCAACTGATTTCTTGAGGGTTACCTAGTTCACTAGAAGACTCCGACCCAAGATTGAGTTAGGTGTCAAGCTGGCAAATCCTAGAACCACTTCTTATGCCGATGTTCTGGAAAAGGCTATAGAGGTGGAAAGGCTCCAAGCAAATGTTAGTAAGGAGGAGGAAAGTAAGTTTGAACTTAGGCAGCAGAATTAGACTCAAAATGGTCAAAACCACAAAAACAACCGGCATAGCAATAATGGGCAGAAAAGAAAGCATCTTGATAATTAGCAAGCAAGCTGACGCTGACAAAAGAGCACAGCCTAATAACGGTAATAATAGGTCGAGTTATGTGGAATACCCTCAGTGCTCCAAGTACCACAAAAGAAATCTTGGGGAGTGTCGTATAGACACCAAGGGTTGTTTCAATTGTGGCCAAGAAGGTCATTAGAAAAATGATTGTCCACAGCTCAAACAAGAAGAAAAAAAGAACAAGAAGATGGTTCCAGCCAGAGTCTTTGCCTTGACCCAAGGAGAAGTCGAAGCTAGTAACAAAGTGGTCATAGGTCAGCTTCCAATCCTCGATAATATATGTTCAGTATTGTTTTATTCAAAAGTAACACACTCGTATATCTCATTAGGAATGATAGAAAAATTAGACAAAATTTGTGAAAGATTTAGAACTAGGTTTGTTACGAAACTGCCTTCAGGCGAAGTAGTTCTATCATCACGAATAGTATGAGGAATACCGATCAAAATTGAGGGCGTGGAACTAGAAGGAGACCTGATAGAGCTAGAGATCAAGGACTTTGACGTAATTCTAGGCATGGACTGGCTTGCAAGGCATGGCGCAACCATCGATTGTAGACGCAAGGAAGTGACGATCAAAAACTATGTTTTATGGGAAAGATTTCAGGACTATGGACACTGCTTATCTCATCTCTCAAAGCTCAAAGGATGATACAGAAAGGATGTCACACATTCTTAGCAAGCGTCACAGATATGGCATAGGAAACACTGTTAAAGGTTGCAAACGTTCGCAGTATAAAGGAATTTCTAGAGATATTTCCTGACGACTTACTAGGGTTACCCCTTACTCGGGAATTTGACTTCACAATTGAACTAGTACCAAGAATCGAGCCTATCTAATAGGCACCATACCAGATGGCACCTACCGAACTCTAGGAGTTAAAAACGCTGTTACAAGAGCTCTTAGATTTGGGTTTCATCAGACCGAGCCATTCGCCATGGGGAGCACCAGTTCTATTTGTGAAAAAGATGGAAGGAAGCATGCGGATGTGTATCGATTACCGTTAGCTAAACAAAGTGACAATTAAGAATAAGTACCCGCTACCCCAGATTGACGACTTATTTGATCAACTCTGAGAAGCGACTGTATTTTCAAAAATTGATCTACGGTCTGGTTATCACCAACTCAAGGTAAGGGAAGAGGATTTACCAAAGATAGCTTTTAGGACTCGATACATACATTACGAGTTCCTAGTTATGTATTTTGGTCTTACCAACACCCCAACTGCATTTATGGACTTAATGAATCGGGTCGTCAAGGATTACTTGGAAAAATTCGTCGTAGTGTCCATTGATGATATTTTGGTGTACTCCAAGGACGAATTCGAGCATGAGGAACATTTATGACTGACCATGCTGCAACTAAAGAGCATCAACTTTATCCCAAGTTCAAGAAATATGAATTTTGGCTATCACAATTGGCGTTCCTCGGCCATATAGTATCCAAGGATGGAGTCGCAGTAGACCCAACTAAGATAGAGGCTGTGAAGGATTGGCCAAGACCTAAGAATGCGTCAGAGGTTAGAAGTTTTCTTGGGCTAGCAGGAAATTATCGGAGATTTGTAGAAGGCTTTTCTAAGATAGCAACTCCGCTTACCAACTGTTGACGGTGAGAACTCGTCAACTAAGTTGAGTTGGAAAAATTATCAAGTCATGATCTCTAATAGAAAAGCTGTAGAAACTTAAACAATCACTCAAGAAGAATGATAGAACAATAATGGAGAATTCAATCTTTCATTCACACTCAAGCCTTTGCTACAATAAAATTTCCAACCCCCTCTCAGGTGGTGTTAGAGTTCATTTTATAGTAGGCTCTAATGGCCTTAGGTACATGGTGGTCCAGGAGACCAAGTGGTACATAAGTACTATGTCAGGGGAGTGGCTTCAGAGGTTGTGGTCGTACTTCCAGTACAAGAGCAGATGTCAGGAGGATGTCTCCACTACTTGTCTGTACCCATGTCTAATGAGTGGTGGCAGGCATAGTGGCGCAGGTGATAGTGGTGTCGACTCTGACCTTTGGCCGTAGACGTACGGGCCATAACTCTTATCCCAGCAGTCCCACTAGTATTGGTGTCCGTACTCAGTACTAGGTCGTACAAGTATGTCCCATTCGACTCGTACTGGAGCCTCTAAGCATAGGGGTCTCAAGGTGTAAGGAATGGGACCCTTGGTGCATGGCTCTACTCACGTGGCCACTAGGTGACGTAACTCTCATTCCTTCGCGAGGCCCCCTTGGAAGGCTAATTGATGGCGCGGCTTTTTTGGCTGTTCAAGAGGTCGAGTGTGCTACGGATGTGACCCCCATGAGGCCATGGGCGAGGCCACCATGGGGCCTAGATGGCGAGGCCACCACGGGGCCTAGATGGCGAGGCCACTCCGTGGGCGTGGGCGAGGCCACCACGGGGACTCATGGGCGAGGCCACCACGGGGCCTAGATGGCGAGGCCACTCTATGGGCATGGGCGAGGCCACCATGGGGCCTGGATGGCGAGGCCACTCCATGGGCATGGGCGAGGCCACCACGGGGCCTAGATGGCGAGGCCACTTCATGGCCATGGGTGCCGAGGCTTGGCCGAGCGACGCCAGGGAGACGTGCACGTGAGGTGGCCAAGCGACGCCAGGGGATGCGCGCGTGAGGAGGGCCTCGCGCCTGGGGCACGGCCGAGCGTCGCCTGGGGGGTGCGCGGGCGTGGCCAAGTGAGGCCACCTGGGGTGCGCGGGCATGGCCGAGCGAGGCCACCTGGTGTGCATGCCTGACTGGCCGAGCAAGGCCTAGCGAAGCCGTTGGCGTCTTGCGTCTGCGTGGCCGAGTGTGGCCGAGCGAGGCCATGGCTTCTACGTCGTGTAAATGGGGGCATCATGGCATCGATCTCTTATTTTCCCTTGGTGAGATTTTGAGCATCAACACTTCCCCCCAGTCTAGGAGAGTACCTTTAGGTGCTCTTGTAGACTATTCACCTTAGTTCTTATAAATAGGCCTTCATGCATGGCTTAATATTCCCACCATACTTCCTTGGCTTAGTGGTTTGGAGAACCCTTCCTTTTTCAAGAGGCAGGGGTTCAATCCCCCACAACCCCATTCTTGCCATAGTTTCATTTGTTTATTTTTTCACTTCATTTCTCTTTTTTTTTTTTTTTTACATATGGGCTAATTTGTTGGTGTGTCTATTTAGCGACTAACACCTCCTTTTTGCCTATTTTTGCAGACGCGCATTTTTGACCATTTGGTGCTTTTGGCCTTCGTCCTCCTTTTTTGGTCCCGACATCCTCAAATTTCTACATCTTGAGGTATGTTCTCTTTTTTCCTGGTTTTTGTTAGGTTCACATAAGCGTTACTTGGGATGGGGTACCTTAGCCTGAGCTTGTAGTGAGTTTGACCATATGCACGTCCCTCTCCCTTTTTTTTTTTTTGGTACCCTGTAGTGGGCCATTTAGAGCGTTTGCATCTAGAGATATTAAGCCTATTCCTTTGTGTTTTGTAGCCTTTCCCTCGTTTATACGTGAACCCCTTTTTGCTGTTGGGACGAGGTCTCATTGCCAATGATGGCCCGTCCAACATACCCCCAGGGGCTGAGTTTATTGACCTGTCCTCAGACTTAGAGTCCCCTGAGGGCAATCCTCACCAGGACTATGACTCCTTAAGGCAGGCCCGCATCCGCCACCTTGAGTACATGGCTGAACTTAGGCATAAGATTTGGGTGGTGGAGAGTGAAATTGACTCGGTGTCGAGAGGAGACGGAGAACCTTCCCCCCCAGACCTTAGTGACCATGTAGCGAGCCTTAGGATGGCCCTTTTTGAATTGCAATGGGAGTTAGAGTTTATGGAGGGACACCTTCCGCCTGAGCCTTCCAGCCCACCTTCGCCTGATGACTATCAGGGGGCTGCTTATGCTTCTCCTCAGCCCCTAGTCTCAGTTTTTCCTAGCTTAGCGCTTCCGCGGTCGCTCCCTCGATGGAAAACTCTTGCTAGGAAGAAAAAATGGAGGGTCTAGTGTTCTGTATCTTCCTCACATTTTTCTTTTGATTTTGCAGATATACCGAAGGCACGCCGACAGGTATCTACCCAAGAGCAGGACGACGCCCCCTTATTAGCGTCCGAGCTGGTGTCGTGCGTGTCCGACAACAAACTAATGGACATCGTGAATAATTATCGCGTCCCTCCAGATTATGCTCTATACGCCCCTTTGGAGGCATACCGCGCTGACCGCCCTAGGCTTGGCTTCGTGGCCCTCAGCGAGCACATTCTAAAAGCGGGTGGTACCATTCCGCTGCATCCGTTCTTTGTTGCGGTCCTCTACTACTTCGACCTCGCCCCACTTCAGCTGGCACCCAATGGCTGGCTGACTTTGAGCTTCCTTTTCATTGCATACATGAAACTGTTGAAACGCGCCCCTACGGCCACCGAGGTACATTTCCTCTACAACCTCATGGCCCTCCACAATTCAAAAGGCTTTTACTACTTACAAAAAGCCAACAACGAGGCCTCTTTGATAGAGGGTTCGGTGTCTAACCCGGGGGCTTTGAAGCAGGACTTTTTCTTCGTCGAAGGTCCACTCTCTGTCCGTGAGGATTTTCGGACCACTCCCAGTAAGTACTCTGAGCATCACTTCCTCTCTTCTTTTTTTTTCTTGTTTTTGCAACTTATGGTTTCATGCCTTACGCTCACACTGACTATGGCTCGTATTGTGCAGAGCGATTCGCCGAACCTTCCGTCGTCGGGTTGGAAGCAAAAGACATGAGACGGTTCCTCAATGTTGAACCTGTCAGGAAAGAGGCGGTGCGCCTTTTCACCGTAAAGAATTTGAACCGCCACAAGCTATCTCCCGTCTCTGACCCCAAGTTGTTGTGGACCATCTCTGGGTCCTCGAAGATGAAGGAGACCTTAGCTAAGCCTTGCCCGGATGACGATGAGGACGAGGAGGGGCTGGAGGAAGCCCCCCTTGACCATGGGGGATTCCACCAACCACCTCCATCTCCTGGGGGGTGCCCTCCACGTGCTCCCTATGATCCAGACATAGCCCCTCACTCACAAGATAAGCAGGACATTTCGGGGTGAAGTATTTACCCTGACCCTGAGGGCCATGACGCCTTCCCTCAGGCTCCTCTCGACCCTGGATCGCCGGGGGTTGATTATGTCGGCCGTGCAAACCCCCCCTTTGGTCTATCAGAGCCTCGGCTTTCCACTTCCACCGTACCCCCTCCCGCATCGGCAAGCGGGTCGTCTGTCCCCATCCAGCCAGGTGCCCCTAGTACGGATGGGGAGCCCTGGGTGACTCGGATGGCAACGTCGTTCGGGCAGCGATACATCCAGCTTGCCTCGGGCCTCCCTGTATCTGACTGGAATGGCCTTGGGAACGTGGCTCAGACGGACCTTGGGGAGAACCTAAGGCGCTCCATGGCTTGGGTGAGTCCCTGCTCCTCGCATCGGCCCTATTATGTATAGGTGTTTATGCATATATTTTTTTTTTCTTTGTCACTTATTGCTGCTATGCGGTTTTTCGACTCGTCTAACAACCTCTCCGCGTCTGCTGCTGAGAGAAACTGCCTTACAGCCCGAGTGCAGGAGCTTGAGGAAGAGCTTAATGGAACCAATGCTAAGTTGTCAGAGGTCCAGACCAAATTTTCCAACTTGTCATTGAAGAGGAAGGAAATAAGGGCCAAGACTAAGAGGCTAGAAGGAAAGGTTACTCACTTGGAGCGTGAACTCCAGGAAGCCAAGGCCATCGCGGCCACCTCGCAGCAGAGAGTTACCCTGTTGGAGGTCGAAGTCGAGGCCCTCAGGGCTGAACTTCAGTCAACGCAGGAGAGGAGTGCTTCCTTGGAGGCCGAGAGGGCTACCACTGAGCGCAGGTCCATAGACCGTGCCCTCTACAATGTGTGGAGGCAGGATCCTAACTTCGACTTCTCTTCTTTTGGTGAACCTGCCGTTGCTCGGGCGGCCCTGTGGAGTGCCCACGTTAGGAGGCCTTGAAGTAGTCTTGCTTTTTTTTTTTTTTTTGTTTTACTTTGTAATATCATTATCACTGCTACTTTTATTTTGGTAACTCTTGTACCATCTCAAGAACTCTTTTTTCTAATGTATAAATACATGTGCTGCTATTTATTTCTTGTTCTACTGCATTTGAGGCCCTTTTAAGCCTGCGTTTGAGGCCCTTTTAAGGCTATCACCTCTTTTATTTACCAGGCTGGAGGTCCTTTGGAGCCCATGTGAAAGGGTTCACTGAGACCTCTTTTGGTGCCTCTTGATTACTTTTATAAGGATATTTTGACCCCTTGGGTCCTAGCTATCCTTTTATATATTTTTCCGCGCGCTTATTATTTGTTGCGAGAAGCGTCCTTCTCGTCATTATGCATAGTACTATTTTTACAAGGGTCTCTTTCAGGATCCTTTTTGGCTAGACGGCTTGGCGGCCGCTCTAGACTTATTATTGGATAGACGGCTCGGTGGCCGCTCTAGACTTATTATTATCGTTACCATATATATTTTTTTTGGTAAGTCCCTAAGGCCTCCTTGATATTCACAAGGGTAGCTAATCCTTGTGATCCCAGGAGATGCCTTGTAAGGACTCCGCTTAAGGCCCTGATATAGGGGGTCCCTCTGGGATCCCCGCTGAAGGGTCCTTTTTAGGGTCCTCCTGATGGAGGGTTGTTTTCAGGATCCTCTTGGTAAAGGGTCCCTCTTAGGAGTTAGGAGGGCAAGGGGTCCTTTTTAGGATCCTCCGTTAGAGGGTCCCTTTTTAGGAGCCCTTTTTAGGTTTTTCTTGCTGGCTGCATGTTTTTGCCTCCTGTCCTGCCCTTAGGTTCGCGTGGCCATCCTCCACACGTATGTACTTCTGCGCTCTCTCGTAGAAGTCGTCTAAGTCAGTGACCTCCCTCTTCAGCATGTTGTCCCACAACTTGCTTCCTGGGAGCACCCCGGCTGTAATGGCCATTTTTAGCTCTCGGCGAGTCAGGCTCCCCACTTTCGCGGCCTCCATATTGAACCGGTGAATGTAGATTTTCAGGCTCTTATTCTCCCCTTGCTTCACGTTGGCCAAGCTGGTACCTGGCATCGTGTAATCCCTCAAGGCATGGTCTATTTGAGGAATTCGTCAGAAAACTGTTGCCAGGACCTGATGGACCCTGGCCTTAATCTCTTGAACCACTTGTAGGCGGGTCCTTTCAAAGTGACGGCAAAGCAGTGGCATCTAGCTCCACTTTCAATCCCTCTCAGTTTCATCAGATCGTTAAACGCATCTAGGTGGTACTTTGGATCTGTGTTCCCTTCGTAGAGGGTCATATTGGGTTCCTTAAAGTTGGCAGGGAGCCGGATGGCCTGAATCTCCCTCACGAAGGGTGACTCATGGTCGAATTCTTCCTCATAGACCTGGCTGCCTGATGCGGTGACGATCTTGCTTCGCAGGCTCTTCGTCTCCGTGTCCAGGTCCTGCCTCCTCTTGCTTAGAGTGTCCCTCAAAGCGGACGGGCTAAGATCCGCCTTTCCCTTGCCCTCTTGAGGGGCCATAGGGGGCGTGGTCCCTTTGCCGTCCCTCTTTTTATTGAGCTCGTCCCGTAAATCTGAGGGTGCTCTTTTAGAAGTGACCTCGTCCTCATTGCGATGGGCAGCGTTGGTCCTCGGTGCGGGTTTCTGGGCCTACTTAGGTGGTTCAGGGTGCTCACGTTGCTTCGCTCGGGGGGTGTTACTGGTCGAGTGTTAGGTTCTCCCATCATCTACTGGTACAGTGATCTCTACCCCATCCTTGCCCTTCTCCTTCCTCTTAGGCAAGGTCACGCTCGACTTACCCTGTAACAGGCCGTTCAAGACCTCTTGCATGTTCTCCAAGGTGGTCTCCAACCTTTGGTTCTTACGGTGGAGCTCACGTATTTCCTCTTCATAGAACTGAGACTTCAAACTTGAGCTCACGGAATGGACTAGGGGATGCTTATCATGCCTACGGGCAGAAGGGCCCGGGTCCTGCCGGCCGGAGTTCGGTACTTGCGGTGGTTTTGGAGGAGGGAACTCATTAGCATTTCCCAATGGTGCTCTTGGAGGACTTTCTCCAGGTGGGGCGGCCGGTGACGAGGCCACTCTATCACCTCCATGAACCTCAAGGTCCTTCGGGGGCTCCACGTCTCTGGGTGGAGGAGCGTCCTTCATGGAGGCCTTCAGCTGGACTCCGTTCAGGTGAACCTCTACCTCTCGTGGCTCCCTCAGTTGCTTTGAATGTCTTGGCATTTTCTTCTTGCCGGAAATAATGGAGGAACAGTAGCTTGAAACTAACATTCCCACAGACGGCGCCAAACTGTTGACAGTGAGAACTCGTCAACTAAGTTGAGTTGGAAAAATTATCAAGTCAAGATCTCTAATAGAAAAGTTGTAGAAACTTAAACAATCACTCAAGAAGAATGATAGAACAATAATGGAGAATTCAGTCTTTCATTCACACTCAAGCCTTTGCTACAGTAAAATTTCCAACCCCCTCTCAGGTGGTGTTAGAGTTCATTTTATAGTAGGCTCTAATGGCCTTAGGTACATGGTGGTCCAGGAGACCAAGTGGTACATAAGTACTATGTCAGTGGAGTGGCTTCAGAGGTTGTGGTCGTACATCTAGTACAGGAGCAGATGTCAGGAGGATGTCTCCACTACTTGTCTGTACCCATGTCTGATGAGTGGTGGCAGGCATAGTGGCGCAGGTGATAGTGATGTCGACTCTGACCTTTGGCCGTAGACGTACGGGCCATAACTCTTATCCCAGCAGTCCCACTGGTACTGGTGTCCGTACTCAGTACTAGGTCGTACAAGTATGTCCCATTCAACTCGTACTGAAGCCTCTAAGCATAGGGGTCTAAAGGTGTAAGGAATGGGACCCTTGGTGCATGGCTCTACTTACGTGGCCACTAGGTGACGTAACTCTCGTTCCTTCGCGAGGCCCCCTTGGAAGGCTTATTGATGGCGCGACTTTTTTGGCTGTTCAAGAGGCCGAGTGTGCTGCGGATGTGACCCCCATGAGGCCATGGGCGAGGCCACCATGGGGCCTAGATGGCGAGGCCACCACGGGGCCTAGATGGCGAGGCCACTCCGTGGGCATGTGTGAGGCCACCACGGGGCCTCATGGGCGAGGCCACCACGGTGCCTAGATGGCGAGGCCACTCCGTTGGCATGGGCGAGGCCCCCACGGGGCCTGGATGGCGAGGCCACTCCGTTGGCATGGGTGGTTGGAATTAGTAAAGGACTATGACTGCAAAATCCTATAACACCCAGGAAAGACGAATGTAGTTTCATATGACTTAAGTCGAAAGAGTTACAAAAATCTGGCAAAGTTATCTGTAATAGAAAAGCCGCTACAGGAAGAGCTGATTAATGCTGGAATAGAAATAGTCATGGATCAACTAGCAACTTGTCCATTCAGTCGAGTTTACTAGATGATATACGGATTGGGCAAGGGCATGATGATGCATTAGTATCGCATATGGCTGCAGTCAATGAAGGCAAGACTATTGATTTCTCTATATCAGGACTGGGATTCTTGAGATATAAGGACCGATTGTGCGTGACGAATGACTATGAGATTAAGATGAAGATATTACAATAGGTACACACTACCCCATACTTAGTTCACCTGGGGTCGAACAAGATTACTCACAACCTTAAAACACTATATTTTTTGCCGGGAATGAAGAAACATGTAGTAGAATTTGTGTCCAAATGCCTTATATGCCAGCAAGTGAAGGCAGAACATCAGCGACCCACAGGCTTATTGCAACCGTTTAGTATTTCAGAATGGAAGTTGGAAGACATGGCCATGGACTTCGTGACAGGATTACCACGAACAAATAAGCAACATGACTCAGCTTAGGTTGTGGTAGATAGACTCACCAAGTCAGCTCACTTCCTGCCTATCAAGACTACGTACACCGCAGACCAGTACGCAGACATTTATGTTCGAGAAATTGAACGACTGCATGGAATCCCTAAGACCATAGTATCCGATAGAGGATTGGTGTTTACATCAAGATTTTGGGGAAGCTTGCAGCAAGCCATGGGTACCAAGCTAAGTCTCACTACGGCATTTCATCCTCAGACCGACAGACAGTCTGAGCGTACCATACATATTTTAGAAGATATGTTGTGCTTGTGTACCAGACTTCAGAGGATCATGGAGTAAGTATTTTCCACTTATAGAGCTCTCCTACAATAATAGCTACCAGACAACAATCGGTATGGCACCCTATGAACTACTTTATGGAAGGAAATACCGATCGCTGTTACATTGGGACGAGGTAGGAGAAAGACAAATTCTTGGACCCGAAGCTATTAGAGAGGCTCAAGATGCAGTGAAGCTGATTAGAAAGCATATGCTTGCTACTCAGAGTCAACAAAAGAGTTATGTGGATGCCAAGCGGCAAGATGTAGAATTCAAAGTCAGAGATTATGTCTTCTTAAGAATATCTCCTATGAAAGGAGTGAAGCGGATTGGGAAGAAAGGCAAACTTAGTCCCCGGTTTATAGGTCCTCTTGAGATATTGGACAAGGTGGGACCAGTAGAACATAGATTAGCCCTACTGCCAGCTCTAGCAGATAGCCACAATGTGTTTCACATCTTGATGCTAGAACACAGCCCTCAACAATTTGGACTTGCTCTTGAATGTTTTTGACCGAGTTCTGCGCATCTGTTGAGTAGAAAATTCAATTTTTATTCAATTATTTATTCATTTTAAAAGGAGTTACTTTCACTTCTTGAACTCTACAAATAAGACCTTTCACTCAACCATTTGCTTCATCATTCAAGCATTCTTTAGAGCCTCCAAGCTGCTAAGTTCATTCCAGAGAGAAACACTATGGTTTTGGGGCTAAAAGCTTTCCAATCTAAGCTTTTATAAACACTTGGGAAGTAAGAGTTATATTTCGGTATTGAGGTGTAGATCGAAGTTCTAATCTATCTAAGGTATTCTTTATCTTCAGGTTTAGTTCATTATAGTTCCTCTTATTCTTTTCATTTTCTTTAAAATCCTAACTTGTTATAATGGCTTTTGGTTAGGTATTTGAGTTTCTTGAAACTTAAGGTTTTTGGTAAGTTCTTATCTTTATGGTTTAGATCTTCTTTTCATCCTCATTTCTTTAGAAAACTTATGATTTTTACTGTTTGGTTTTAGGAGTTCTCAATCCCGTTCTTGTCTCCAATATCTCAGTTTTGGTAAGGAAAATAGGTTAGATTTTATGTGTTATGATTATTTTTATATGATATGTGTATGTGTGTATGTATATATATGTTTTAGGTTATAGTCGCTTGGGAAATATGGTTGCTTAGATAGCAAATAAAAAATCCCAAGATTTTTTTATCATTATCGTAGACTATAGTTATGTTTAAACCTACCTCTAAATAGTAGCAAGAGGACCTAGATGGTTTATCATATACTATATTTGTGTTTAAACCTACCTCTAAATAGTAGCAAGAGGACCTAGATGTTCTATCACATACTACGGTAATGAGTTAATGGCCATTAATATTGTAGTCCTATGTTTTATGATTTATGTTTTTACGTGATATGTTTTATGATTTATGTTTTCAGTCTTATGATTTATTATATGTTTTAGTAGATTTTACTTGTTGGGCATTTGGCTCATTCCTTTTTATTTTAGATGGTACAGGAAAATAAGCTTGGAAGGCGGGATTGATTCATGGTAGCTTTGGCATGTGTATTGGGCGAGAACTGAATGAATGGACTGATGGGAAAGATCAAGGATGACATTTATATTTTGAGTCTTTTTAATTATGTATTATGATTTTCTGCATTTAGTATTTGAATGATTAATAATAAAGGTTTAAGTTTTATTTATGTTTTTATGTAATAACAATGGGATACCATATTCATTTGGATTTTTATAATAAAGTTCTATTATTTTATGCATATATGCCAAAATAGTAGTTATGCTTAGTAGTTTTAATGGTCTGAGGTCTTTAAGTTAGTCAGGTCATTACAGAATATCTTCCCCTTATTTTGGGAACTTACCAACAATCATTCAAATTATGAAATAAATTAAAATAAATACACTAATTACTTAATATCCCATGATAATTGGGATTTAATATCTGATAGCAACAAATCTCTAAGGAATTTTCCTCGTGGAAAACACGTTCTTGAGCTCGATCGTAAGGTTGACACGCTTTTGAGATACATCAAGACTTTGAGCTCATCATTCCAGTCAACCTCCTCCTCATCTAGTGGTTTCATCGAACTCATTCTTTGGAGAAGATCAGTGATTTCGAGCGTGCATCTTAAGCTCAAACAATATAACTCATGCTTGGGTGTTAATAATTTAAAATGCCTGAAATCATATCAAACTATACAAATGTACAACCAACACTTGTCATTTTCGAGCTTACTCTTTTCGAGCCTACATTTCGAGGCTTATTTATTCATTCTTGGTAATCGATGCACATTCTCATACTTCCATATTTCTTCTTCATAAACAGAATTGGAGCTCCCCATGGCGAATGACAAGGTCGTATGAACCCCTTGGCCAACAACTCCTGTAGTTGGATTTTGAGTTCCTTCAACTCTATAGGTGCCATTCGGTAGGGTGCTTTGGATATTGGTGTTTTTTCTGGTGCAAGTTTGATCACAAATTTGATTTCTCTGTTCGGGGATAAACCTGGTAAGTCCTCAGGAAATACCTTAGGGAACTCACAAACAATGTTAATATTCTCAAGTTTTAGCTCAGTCTCTTTAGTCTTATCCGCGATATTTGCAAAAAATGTTGAACACCCATGTTGCATCGTATTCCAAGCTTCTAATGCAGATATGATTGGTGTGCAAAATTATTTCACTTCTCCCTTAAAAGAAAAGAGTTCTCCTTCCTCGAGTATGAACTCCACCGTCTTTCTCCGATAGTCTATCGTTGCTCCATATTTGGCTAGCATCGTAATCTGGTATGTCTAACTCTACGAGGTTTGCTGGGCACTCTATGTCGTCAACTACTACGGAAGCTGACTGTAACCACCTAGTTGACGACATAATGTCTCCTAATGGTAAAAGAGTACTAAATCTATGCTCAAACAGTTTATGAATCAAACCTATTTTATCAATTACTTTTATAGCAACATAAGAGTGAGTCACTCCAAAATCAATGAGGACTCTACACATCATACCAGAAATTGGAAGTTGACTTGTGACGACGATGTTACTATTGGCTGCTTCTTTTTGGGTCAAAGCAAAGACTCTTGTTGGCATTAGATTTCCATTGCTTCCTTGCCCTGTTCCTGCTCTCCACTGTGGGAAATCCTTCTTCAGGTGGCCTACCTGACCGCATTTGTAACACTTTGTGGTGCCTGCCTGACAGTCTCATAGATGTCGGCATGAGCATTTAGGACCACTAGGGTACTCAACTTTGTTGTTCTAGTGGTTTTCATGGTTGTGATCACTGTTGTGACTGCTACAGTTGTTGTGGTAGTTACGGTTGTTATGATTCTTTTGATTCGGGGACGGGGGTTTAGGCCTCTTGTCATTGCCACTGTTATGTCCCTCATGGGCCTTCCTCTTATTACCCTCCTGGAAGCCCTTGTTTCTATTGGCCTCCCTTATTGTAGCACTATTGTAACGACCCGAATTTGCTAATCGGGCTTAGGGCCTTGATTAGTGTGCCTGGAGGGCAATAAGTGATTTAATATGCTTATATGTGGATTTATGTGAATATATGATTATGATGCATGTTTAATTGAGTTAAATGTGCATGTGGGCCCCGTCTGGATATTAGGGGCATAAGTGTGATAAATGTGATAAATGCTATATATATGTGATATATCTGTGTAGCACGGACCGAGACAGTCCTGGTGAGCGGTTAGTCAGAAAGTCACAACAGGGTTGAGATTCGGACTCGGGGCGAGTCGAGGGGTAATTTGGGTACTAGGTGTTATGGGATTATCGGGACATGGAAATAAATATTTGGAGATATATTTGAGGATAGAATGTCTAGGCGGGAATATTTGTGAAATTTACCATTTTGCCCTCGGGGACGTTTTGGTACCCCGAGCCTTGAGGTAACCCTTTAAAATTAAGTCAAATAAAACAAAAAGGAGGAATTACTTAGAATCTTGGGGAAACCGACACACACACATTATTTCATAACTGAGATAGCTTTTATCCTCTTCTCTTCTTTACTCTTCAAGGCAAACACAAAGAGAAACTCAAAGGAATTTGCTAGGAACTAGGAGGATTTCAGCTGGGATACTCTAGGAACTTGAAGCTTGGGGATTGAGGATCAAACTCAGGGACTAAGTTCTGCAAGGTAAGCTTTACTTACTTAGGTTTAGTCTTAAGTTTCTGTTGGTTATAGGGGATTGCATGTTAGCTAAGCTTGATTTATCTTTGGGAGTTCTAGCTGAGTTTTGGAGCATATTTTAATGGGGTCTTGATGTTGTTTTTGAGCTAGAATAACTGTGTTGGTTAGCTAGGAATGTTAGCCAAGTTTTAGGATGAATTGGCTTGAGGAAAGGTTTAGAAAATGGTGTGAAAATCTGGGTTTGGTGGGAGCGCCGCGGCCCATGTGCGCGCGCGGCCATGGGAGGCTGAGAGGTTCATGCGCGCTGCGGTGCTTGGTGGGCGCGGCGCGGCCCGTGTGGGGGTCAATGAGGTGCTAGCCTCTGTTTTGAGGCTAGCCGCGGCTCTTGTGGGTGGGGTCGCGGCCCTTAGTGCTAGTTTGAGTTTTTAAGAGTATTTTAGTCTTAGGAACTCAAGGGGTAAGGCTCGGGATGGATTTTATCACCCGGATTGATAGAATTCAAGGACCTGGAGGTTAGGGTTATGGCTCAAAGTTATTTATTGGATTAGAATTTGATGGATGGACATTGTTAATGTGTTGTGACTAGGGTTTTGGCGAGGCTCACGTTAGAGGACTGTGCTCGGGGCATCGATGCTCAGAAAGCTCAGAACTCGAGTAAGAAAACCCTTGTTCCCATAGAGCTTGTGTGCAGGGCTGAGCCCAATGTGTTTGAATGGAATTGATATGCAGGGCCGAGCCCAATATGTTAGAACTGCGGGGCGTAGCCCTTTAACTGAATATGCTAGAATTCTATACTTGCTTGTTATGCTATGTGTATTATGATATGAATGGTCGGCTAGAGCCGGGAACGGTGTAGACCGAGAACGGCGAAGGGCCGGGAACGGCGTTGGGCACGTTGAGTGCAAGGCCGAGAAAGACAAGGGGCCGAGATCAGCGTTTAGCACGTAGAGTGCGAGTTGCTAGGCCGAGTCCTAGAAGGATACCTGGGATATCCTCACGGCGTGGTCCGCGAACCCAGGGCTTGGTAAACGCCTGGGACGGCTAGGCCGTATGTGTTTAGACATTGGTGGCCTGTTTATATGCTTGGCTTATGTGTTGCATATATCATCTGTTTGTGGGTTTCCTTGTTGGGCTTCGGCTCACAGATGCTCTGTGGTGCAGGTAAGGGTAACGAGAAGATCAACCAACCATGAGAACAACAGGCGTGAGGCGGCGTGTACATGTTTGGCCAGCCTGGCTGTCACAGCCAGAGGATTTTGGGAGATGCTTGTAAATGAATTTATATTTTTTCGTTTAGTCGACTTAGTACAGTTTTTATGTTGTAAATATTTCTAAACTGTATTTTGGGATCCCAAGTGTAAAACATTTTATGATTTACTTTGAGAAAAGTACTATTTCTAATGTTTTTTCTTTGTTTACGGCTTAATTACACTGTTTGACTTAAAACCTCAATTAGCGAGTTAAAAGCACGTTTTTAAACACACTTAGTAACGGCTCTAAGGAAGTAGGGTGTTACAATTATCCTTCCATATGCAGTCCTCTAGGTATTCCACATCAAGAGCCTTATCCAAAACCTCAGCGTAACTAACTATCTCAGCATTGGTCATCTTGACATCTCTAGCAATCATGGGCTTAAGTCCTCTCAAAAACCTCTGGACTCGCATGGCCTCATTGGTACTATTTCAAGTGTAAACCTCGCCAATCCATCAAAATTTGGAGCGTAATCAGTAAGAGAAAGGTTTCCTTGAACCAACGTCACAAACTTATAATACTTTTTGCTGGTTGCCAGTACATCTGCACTATAACACTTTTTGCTAATTGTAGATACCTCTAGGGTGGTGTCAGTTGGACCGAGCGAGACTAGATTGGTGTGTGAGTTACCGGATTTGTTTCCGGCAGATTTGCCAAGGTTGCCGCCGCAGCGGGAGATTGACTTTGTTATAGAGTTGGTACTAGGAGCAGAGCCAGTATCTAGGACACCTTACAGAATGGCTCCAGCGGAATTAAAGGAGTTGAAGATTCAGTTGCAAGAGTTACTTGATTTAGGGTTCATCAGACCGAGTTTCTCTCCATGGGGTGCTCCAGTGTTGTTCGTTAAGAAGAAGGATGGATCTCTTAGGATGTGCATTGATTACAGAGAGCTGAACAAGTTAACCATTAAGAACAAGTACCCACTGCCTAGGATCAACGATTTATTTGATAAGTTACAGGGAAGAACAGTGTTTTCAAAAATAGACCTCCGATCAGGTTACCATCAATTAAGGATTAAAGAGGAGGACATACCAAAGATTGCTTTCCGAACGAGGTATGGACATTATGAATTCCTGGTTATGTCCTTTGGATTAACCAATGCCCCAACAACTTTTATGGACATGATGAATAGGGTTTTCAAGGATTATTTGGATAAGTTTGTGATTGTGTTCATCGACGACATTCTGGTGTATTCTCAGTCAGAGACAGAGCACGAGCAGCATCTGCGGTTGGTTTTACAGCGGTTGAGGGAGCATAAGTTATATGCTAAGTTCAGTAAGTGTGAGTTCTAGTTACCACAAGTTACATTTTTGGGCCATATTGTCAGTAAGGAGGGGATCCTGGTTGACCCAAGTAAGATTGAAGCGGTCAGAGATTGGCCTAGACCGAGCAATGTTCCTGAAGTGAGAAGTTTTCTGGGTTTAGCAGGGTATTATCGGCGGTTTGTTGAGGGGTTCTCCAGAATAGCTACGCCTTTGACAGAACTGACAAAGAAGAAGACAAGGTATATCTGGACGGACATGTGTGAGAACAGTTTCAAGGAGTTGAAGCGGTGATTGATCACCGTGCCAGTGTTAAGCTTGCCGACAGATAATGAAAAGTTTGTGGTTTACTGTGATGCATCCAGACAGGGTTTGGGGTGCGTGCTGATGCAAGTTCGTAAGGTAATAGCCTATGCATCGAGACAGTTAAAGGAGTATGAGCAGAGATATCCCAAGCACGATTTGGAGTTGGCAGCGGTGATGTTCGCACTTAAGATTTGGAGACATTATCTCTATGGTGAGAAGTGCGAGATATACACCGACCATAAGAGCCTGAAGTATTTCTTTACTCAGAAGGATCTGAATATGCGCCAAAGGCGGTGGTTGGAGTTGGTTAAGGATTACGATTGTGATATCCTATACCATCCTGGGAAGGCTAATGTAGTGGCTGATGCATTGAGTCGGAAAGGCCCAGGACAGTAGTTTAGTTCGAGACATATATCTGATAAGCTAGCTGAGGAGATGACTAGAGCGGGTATAGATTTGGTGGTTGGTTAGTTGGCCAACATCACGCTTCAGTCTACACTTCTTGAGAGGATCAAGGAGGCGCAGGGGAAAGATTCCCAGTTGAGAGGTCATAGAGAGAATGTCTTAGTCAGAGCGACTAAGGACTTTTCTATTTCAGAGATGGGATTACTGAAGTACAAGGGTTGGATCTGCGTTCTGATGGATTCTGATATCCGACGGGAGATCTTAGATGAATCGCATACCACTCCCTATTCCTTGCACCCGAGTACAACGAAGATGTATCAGGATTTGAGAGCTTTGTACTGGTGGTCGGGCATGAAGAGGGATGTGGTAGATTATGTGGCCAAGTGCTTAACTTGTCAGCAGATTAAGGCTAAGCATCAGAAGCCAGCGGGGTTACTGCAGCCTCTAGGGATTCCATAATGGTAGTGGGAAGATATCACTATGGACTTTGTGGTTGGTTTGCCGAGGACCATGGGATGACTAGGTGTGGGTGATTGTGGATAAGTATACCAAGTCCGCCCACTTTTTGCCTATTAGGACAACTTACACTGTGGAGCAGTATGCTGAGTTATATGTGAAGGAGATTGTTCGACTTCATGGGGCTCCGAGGTCGATAGTATTCGACAGAGACCCCACCTTCACTTCCAAGTTTTGGGAGAGTTTGCAGAAGGCTATGGGCACGCAGTTATGGTTTAGTACTGCTTACCATCTGCAGACAGATGGACAGTCTGAGAGGAGGATTCAGATATTGGAGGACATGTTGCGAGCCTGTGTGCTAGATTTTGGGAGATCATGGAGTAAGTATCTCCCTTTGATCGAGTTCTCGTATAACAACAGTTATCAGGCAACCATCGGAGTGGCTCCGTATGATATGCTTTACGGAAGGAAGTGTAGATCACCTATCCATTGGGATGAGACAGGTGAGAGGAGATATCTGGGTCCAAAGATGGTTCAGAGGACCAATGAGGCGATTGAGAAGATTAGAGCACGAATGCTCGCCTCCCAGAGTTGTCAGAAGAGTTATTCAGACCTGAAACGCAGGGGCGTGGAATTTCAGGTTGGTGATCATGTGTTTCTGAGGGTTTTGCCTTTGAGGGGTGTGAAACGGTTTGGTGTTTGGGGCAAGCTGAGCCCTAGGTTTTTTGGCCCCTTCAAGATTCTGGAATGGGTTGGAGAGGTAGCTTACAAACTAGCGATGCCTCCAGCTCTATCGGGGGTTCATGATGTTTTTCATGTGTCCATGCTCTGGAAGTATGTGTCAGATTCAACGCACGTTCTAAGTTATGAAAATCTGGAGCTCGATCAGGATTTGTCCTATGAGGAGAAGCCGGTTCAGGTTCTTGACCGGAAAGATAAAATCTTGCGGAGCAAGACCATCGCCTTGGTGAATGTGTTGTGGAGAAACAGCAAGGTTGAGGAGGCGACGTGGAAACTTGAATCAGAGATGAGGGAGCGGTATCCCATATTGTTTAGGTAATTTTGAGGATGAAATTTCTATAAGGAGGGGATAGTTCTAACGACCCAAATTTGCTAATAAGGCTCAGGGCCTTGATTAGCGAGCCTAGAGGGCAATAAATGATTTAATATGCTAATATGTGAATTAATGTGAATATGTGATAGAGATGCATGTTTAGTTGAATTAAATATGCATGTGGGCCCCGTTTGGATATTAAGGGTACGACTGTGATTTTAGCCCGTTGAGGGTATACATGTGATAAATGCGATATGTATGTGATTTATTTGTGCAGCACGATCCGAGACAGTCCTGGGGAGCGGTTAGCCAGAAAGTCACAACGGGGTTAAGAATCCGACTCAGGGCGAGTCGAGGGGTATTTGGGGTATTAGATGTGTTATGGGGTTATCGGGTTATGGAAATAAATATTCGGAGATATATTTGAGGTTAGAATGTTTAGGAGGGAATATTGGAGAAATTTACCATTTTGCCCTTGGGGACGTTTTGGTACCCCGGGCTTTGAGGTAACCTTAGAGCTTAAGTTAAATAAAAGAAAAGGAAGGGAAACACTCGGGAACTTGTAGAAACCGACCCAAGTATTCTCTCTTCACTCTCTTTATTTTTCTCTAAGGCATATCAAAGGAAAAATTGTGGTGGAAGCTAATCAAAACAAGGAATTAAGCTGGGGAATCTTTGGAGCTAGAAGTCTCATGCTTAAGGACCAAATTCAGAGACTAAGTTCAGCAAGGGTAAGCTTTAAATTACAAGGTTTAGCTTGAAGTTTCTGCTGGTTTTCTTAGAATATGCATGTAGTATGGTGAAGGATTGATTTTGGGTTTTATAAGGTTTTTGGTTTAAGTTCTTGTTAGGTTTTGCTGCTATGATTGTCTTAAGACTTCTGTGATTAATGTTTGGATTGTTAGGTTGATTTTAAAGGATGATTGGCTGGGTTTTAGAATAGAAATGGAGGATTTTTCTGGGTTCGAAGGGTCGGGCCGCGGCATTGTTCTTGCTGAGCCGCGGCCCTCCAAAGCATTTGGGTGGCCTGGAAGAAGGGCGGGCCGCGGTGCGCATGCCCTGTTTTGGGTGTGCTCTCGGGTTTGGGGGCGGGCCGCGGCATGGTCCCATAGGGTCGTGACTCTTAGTGCCAGTTTGTATTTTTAAGTGTGTTTAGGCTTGGGAACTCAAAGGTTAAGGCTCGGGATGGATTTTGTCACCCGGATTGATAGAATTCGAGGTCCCAGAGAATAGAGTTATGGCTCAAAGTTATTTAATGGATTAGAACTTGATGGATGAATATTGTTAATGCGTTGTGACTAGGGTTTCAGCGAGGCTAAAGTTAGGGGACTGTGCTCAGGATATCGGTGCTCGGAGAGCTCGGGAGGCAGGTAAGAAAACCCCTGTCCCCATAGAGCTTGTATGCAGGGCTAAGCCCCAATATGTTTGAATTGCAGGGCGTAGCCCTTTGGTTGAATTTGTTAGTGTTCAGTATATGTTTGTTATGCTATGAATGCGATTATGTGAATGTTCAGCATGAGCTGGGAACGGTGTTGGGCACGTTGAGTGCAAGGCCGAGTATGGCAAGGGGCCGGGAGCAGCGTTGAGCACGTGGAGTACGAGTTGCCAAGGCGAGACCCTAAAGGATACCTGGGATATCCTCACGATGTGGACCGCGAACCCAGGGCCTGGTAAAGCACCTGGGTTGGCTTGTCCGTATGTGTTTAGCCTATTGATGGCCTGTTTATATGCTATGTGTTTGTTATGCATATGTTTTCTGCTTGTGCGGGTTTTCTTGCTGGGCTTCGGCTCACGGGTGCTCTGTGGTGTAGGTAAGGGCAAGGGAAAAGTCGACCGACCATGAGTACGGAGAGCATGAAGCGGCGCGTACATGTTTGGCCTGCCTGGCTGCCACAGCCAGTGGATTTTGGGAGATGATTGTAATAAAACCTAGATTTTGTCATCTAACTGACTTGGTTTGTACTTATATGTTGTAAATATTTCTAAACAGTATTTTTGGGATCCCAAGTGTCGAACACTTTATGATTTTCAGTAAATGGAATTATTTTCAAGGTTTATAACTTTGTTTACAGCTTAATTACACTTTTTGACCTAAACTCTCGATTAGCGAGCTGGAAGCACATTTTAAACTCACTTAGTAACGGCTCTAAGGAAGTAGGGCGTTACACCCAGCACCCAGTATTGCTCAATAGGCCAAAGCATTGCGCCTCTCTTGTTAATCATTCTCTGAATATGCTCACAAACTACTATAGTCGTCTTCAGTACGCCGATCCTCCAATCATCATTATCCTCATTAAGTTACACATTAGGTAGAGCGTGAATCTCTTTAAGTAACTGTTTCTTAGTGGTCCTAATGATAGGAGGCATCCTTTCTACTACAATTACAAAACTAAATATTTAAAACAAAGAAAGCAAATAACAATTAAAGTAAATACTTACGACACGGTGAGGTGAGATTTTCTCTTCTTTAGCATGTATGCGGAGGGTCCTTCGAAACATGAACAACCTGTCTTTGATACCATTTGTTAAGAGCATCCTAATCTATTACTTTATAAAACGTCTCTCAACTCACATGTATTAGAAAAGTACAATTTTAAGGAAAAGTTTAATGGGGCCTTCATAAAACATGAAATTTGGGCCCAATAGTTTGAAATAAAATTGTTGTGTCCTTCTGTAGTAATTGGAAATAAAATAAAGTTATAAGTCCCACTAACGTAATTTGAAACATAAACCATGACATAAGTTCTTAATTATTCTTGGCACTCATCTTAATCGTTATTCATTCATAGGACACCCCGTGTCATACATGCCCTACCTAAATGGGAGAAAGTAAGGGGGTGAGCTAAAAGCCGAGAAAGGAAGTATAGACAAATACAATAGATTCAAGAAAGCAAGGAAACTACATAACCTAACCATACCATATTATGTTCATAATCATATCGTATCACGTTCATAATCATATCGTATCATATTCATAACCATATTGAATCACATTCATAATCATATTGTATTATATCATATTCATAATCATAATCATAATCATACTTCATAATTCTGTGAGCGTGGAACCTCTATTGTCCATGTCACATTGTGAGGTATCCAGCAAAAGCATAAACTAGTAAAACCTTCTCTTTGAGGTATACAGGAACTCAGGTCCTTGAATAACCTCGGCGCGTCCGCCCTATGAGTTACATCATATCCTTTGGTAACTCCATCGTTGTGTCGTGTTCAGTACGCTAACAACCTAGTGCTTTTACATACAACATACAAGCAAGCATAACAACAATTCATAACATAATATAAGCACTCAAACTTTTCATAACACTTGGCTTACCATAACACATGCTTTCCATAACACTTTAATCTTTTGCAACATAACAAATCATACCTTTCGTAACATAATTCTTAGAAAATTCTAGCTAACTTTCTTTTCTCACGTCCAAGCAAAGATAAAATTCGGGTACGTCACAGCGAGCCTATAACCACAAGCAATCGTTCGTCTTAAAATCATGTAAAATCACACATGCCCAACATACATACCCCACATGTGCATGGGCCATACACACGTAGCACAAGTTGCACTACAACTCTATTCACACAACAACGTCACATAAAATCATAGAAAATAATTCCAGTTCTAACAATCAATCCTTCATGATTACAAAAAATTAATCATGCGTTTGAATAATAGGCGTACGTTTGAACGTAAAAATACACTTCCATGTAACATGCATACGTGAGAGTGTTCTTAAAATTAGCGTTCACCTTGATAATTCTACTTGTTCATTTTATTGCCACTTTCTTAAAAAATCAGCAAACATAAACAATTTGCCACCTTAGTTAATACCGCATTATTTATTTAAATCACACATTTTCATTCATAAATGTTTATTACGAAAATTCAATTTATAAAAATGTTATTTAGTCCTAATTGTATAAAATAATAATCTAATTTATTGGTTTTAAAATTAATAATAAAGTTACAAAATTCGTAATTACTCATAATTATCAAATAAATTCTTTGATCACCTTTTAAAAAAATAGTTTTTACTTAATTATTTTGCAAACAAAATCCGCATTAATGCAATAGTGAAAATTCCTAATTAAATTATAGAAAAGAACCATATTTTTCATGTATAAAATCAAAGGCATAAATCATTAAGGCATACACTTTATATATTTCAATTTGAAGAGCCTTTCCTACAAAACTAAGAAAAATCAGCAAGCAACTTATGCTCTAAATTCAAAATTATAAATGTTGAAAAGATTTAACTATGCCCCCATTTATTACAATAATTCCTTGATCATCTTATGAAAATACTTTTACTTAATTATCTTATATATAAAAAAAAAACTGCATGAATATAATTGAGAAAAATACATATTTAAAGTGTGAAAAACTACATTGATCATATATATAGTGGAAGACTTAAATTATTTGAGCATATACTTTATATCTCTTATTTAAAAGAAACTTCCTTTCAAGAAACCAAAAATTCCAGCAAACATTTTGTTACATAATTTTTTTTAATAACCAAATTTGTAGGCATAAAAAATTTATAGTTTCTTTCATAAATTTTAAAAAAAAATTACATGCATTTGATGAAGGAAATACATTATTGACATATGAAAATCACTCTTTTTGTTGTATTGGTTTTAAAAAAAATGTGCATTTTAAGTCATAGCTTTCTTTCTTACCAATTAATTCACAAATTACTAATTTAGAGTTAACAAAATTCAGCAAGCACATAAAATCATAAAATTGTTAAACCATGATAATTAATTTTTTAACAACTCATTAATATTCCTAACATGCTTCCTAATACCTATAAATTTTATTTACACATTTAAAAAAAACAACATAATGTTTCATAAAATAGCCTAGGCCGAAACTAGCATAATTGGAATAACAAATATACCACAATTTAACATGCTTGTCAATTAATATTTCAAGGCAAATAAATAATGAAAACAAATCAAACATCAAACCCTTTTACAATCCCTTGGTCGAAATACACTTATCAACCTACCAAAATAATTTTCTAAAATTTATCGTGCCCTTTTATCAAAATAAGAATAAAATTAAATAATAAAATCAAACAACCATTACTACACATCTCTTTTCCCTCTTGGCCGAAATACATAGTGTAACATCACACATCAATTTTCATCACGAAAAAGATTTAAACATAGTATGTTTCATCAAACTTGCATCTTTATAATCAAAACCTCAAAATCCAAATAACCAACAACACAATAATATGATACCTACATAAAATCACGCATAAAATCATAAATTGAGTAAAAGAAGAAATCACATAAACTATCACATTCTCCTTATCATTCTTCTACCATTATTGAGTTTTCAATAAAAAAAATAGCAGATTTATTTCATTCAAGAACCAAGAGTATTACAACAAGACATACCCTTTATGCAAAATAATCATCAAAACATATAGAGTATCAAAAGATCAAAACGAAAATCAATAATTGAAAAAGCAACAAGACAATAACAAGGCTAAGGATTCAATTACCTCCTTTGATGGAAATAAAAAATTCAACAAAATACTTATAGTCACCCTCTTCGACAACTAGGGTTTTCGAAACCCATCACAAAAGAAAAGAAAAATCTCTTAGAATTAAGAAGAAGAAGGTGAATGAAAGTATTGCCATGAACTAACACTTTTACCCTTAGGGATTTTGAAATCCCCTAATTCTCTTCTTCTTCTTTCTTCTTCTTCTCCTTCTCTTTCTAGTCCTCATGCCTGCCCCCTCCTTCTCTCTCTAAAATCGCAAGCACAAAGAGTATCGAAGCTCTTCTCCTTTTTTTCCTTTTATTTAACCAAAGAGGGAAAACCCTAGCCTAATGTGAATGGGAAGGTTTCTCTTGATTTCCTCTCCCAAATCAAGCCATTTCCAACTATGAAAGAATTTGAATACTCACCCAAAAGGAAACATCCCTCCACTCTTAATCTATACCCTTGACCGACCCCCTCTCTCTCTCCTCGGCCATACAAGGCCTCATCACACACCCACATACATTTCTCCACCTTCCAAAAATAGCTTAGGCCAACCAATCAATCCCTTACCTCTTTCTCCCTTTATTTTCTTTTAGATATTTCTATCTAATTAAATTAAATAAAATGCAAAATACTTTCTCATTTACACTTGTGTGAATACAAGTGTTCTAGAAATATCTCATTTTTAAATACATAATATAAACTAAAATGTATGGTAATTTATTATATGCTCACCATGCTTACCATGCACGTGCACACATACAAGTGCTAGAGTTGATTTCTACTAACCATGCACATTGGCGCACACAACCAAACTTCAAGAATTCATAAATAAAATAATTAAATAAAACAATTAACAAATTTAAATTCATATAATTTCTATCAAGAAATTTAAACAATAAAAAAAATGTTGCTAACACTTAACATTTAATAATAAAATAAAGCACACAAATTAATACAATAGAATAAAAAATTGGTGCGCTACATATATTTATAGATTAGGTTTTTCTTAAAAAAAATTTATTTATTTTTTTGTGAAAGAGGAGATTGTGGTTAGAATTGAATTTGGGGTTTAATTAATTTCTTTGTTTTTGTTTAAATTTGATTAGATTAGAATTATATTTAGTTTAATATATATAATGAGATTTTTTTTTATTTGATTAGATTAGATTTAAACTTCTTTATTTATTTTTTTTTTTTGTTTTTGTGTTAGTATTAATTAGAATTAGTATGTGTAAGTATAATGCATTGAGTGTATATATGGTTTGATTTAATTTTTTTCATTTGATTTTTCAGATTTGTTTTCCATAAAGAGAAAGAAAGTTTGGTGAAATTTGCATTGGATTTAGAGTATTCACAAAATTTCCATTTGTGAAAAAGTATGTTTGTGTATGTATAATTTATTTTAGTTATTGTGTTGATTTGAGATCAATATGCTATTATGAGAATTGGTATATGTTTATATTTGAAGTATGTTAGTAATATGAATAGGTAAATTAATAGCATGATATAGATTAGGTTTTTAATAAAATTTATTTATATTTTGTATATGATTTTTTTATGAATGTCTCAATCTTATTTGAATTTAGGAATAAGATTATAAATATTATTCTTTGTTTGATAATATTATCGAAATGTTAGAAGAATTTGAATATCTTAAATATTTATCCATAGTAAAGTAGGTTCTGAGATTAAATATGTGTTGCGGTGATAACGAAAGGTTTATAACTTGTGTATTTTAGTGAAGTATGTTTTGAGCTTGTTTGTCTGTTGTGGAGATATAAGGAGAATTTATTACTTTTTGTGTTTGTTGTTTGTTGAATTGATAGGTACTTATAAAATTGGAAAATGTTATAGAAACAGAGGAAACTCGATCCATTTTTCGTAGGATTTCGACCTTGATAGTGATGGAGTGGCAATGTGGATTAGGACACATGAACATTTTTCTAGTTTTTGATCTTCGGTTTTTTTTTTTTATATAAATACCATGTGAAACGACCGGAGTTGGATAATTGCAAAAACGGCCTGCAAAATTTATGAAAGGTATGGACGAATTTGTTGGAGTCGTTGAAGCTCACCTTAATTCTTCTTAGGTTACTCGATGCCTGGTAAGCATAATTTTGATCATATATTTTAATTTCCTTAGGCTTAGAAATTGTCAGTTTTTATTTATTTTAATGATTTTAATTTTATTTTTTTTGATATTTTGTGATTTTTGGGTAAAAAATAATTTTAAGAGTAAAAATACGTTTATTAATATAAAAAAGTTGACTTTGAATTAATATTTCTATGGCTTTAATTTAATATATCTTTTATTTGAAATTTTTTAATTTATTGGGTTTTATATGAAATTGTGTATTTTTATGAAGAAAATAAAATATTGAAATTTGAGTCACAATTGGAGCTGAAACTTCACAAGCGATTTTAACACTGGTCTAACCATATTTTTGAAATTCTTCAAGAAATACAAGTTGTAGATATTTTTATTAGCTTTCCAAAAGATGTTGAATGGTCCAATTCAGAGTTATATCGAGAGAGATATGACTAAAATATGATTAGTTGGGGAAAATTCAATTTCTTGATTAATACGAAAAATATCATATTCAAACTCCAAATTCGCAACTAACAAGCATATAGTTTTACTCCAAATTCAAAAATAGGAGATATCACAGTAATATTAAAAGAAAATTAATATCTATTAGCTTTAGTTTAAGTTTATGTTTTGAATTTTAAATTTTATTTTGATTAGTTTTAATTAGTGTGAGGTTATTATAAATAGAGGTTTGTCTCTATTTGAAAACATACTCTCTATTCTCTCTTTTAGATAGATATTCTCTTCTATTCTTTTTCTTTTAGTAATTTTAGTTTTTATTGTTGTGCTTATTGTTAAGGGTGATTTCAAAGCCCTAAATATGATTTCTTGGTTTTAATAATTTTCATTGATCTTCTATTCCCTTATATTAAATTGCTTCTATTTGAATGTTACAGATCTTGTAAAATCCTGTTTAGACGGCAGCTAATTAGGGTTTTGCATTATTCTATTATCATCTTAGGATTTCTATTCACCTAATAGTTTAGGATTCTAAGTAGAGTGATAAATTACAATTAAGGTATTGTGACGGGGATCTTGATTGTGATGAAAAATAGAGCCTAGGTTAAATGAGTAGCATGCTTGATGAATTTGTTGCGACAGAGTGTAATACTTTTCCTTGGTCAAATAGATCACATGCTTAATGATTTTATGGCTTGGTAAAAAGAATTAATTATGAGCGCTTAGCTTTAATTAACTATTGTTGCCCATATTTTCCACCTTGAACACGTGGCAAGGTCAAACAAGCTTCGTGGGCTCTCAAGAGAGGCCCGAACCCAACCATGGCCTAGTGAACAAAGAGAAACCAAACCCTATAGGCTCAGAGCATGATAAGCCCAGTAACTAGTGAATAACACAAGCATAGTAAGGGACCCAGACATGAGATGTAGGCCCGAACCAACTTCACGAGCGCACCTAATCTCCATCCTCTGGGATTTAGATTATGGTGTTGGACGGTCCATTCCAGGAGACAGATCCTATCATGAAGAATCCAGATGAAGTAACCAGGTCTGTCCTCAACATTTCAACTCGCTACCAGGATACGTCCTTCAATCTGTCGTCGCTAACTGATGTCCACCTTGGTAAATGAACCTAAACCATACGTCTGTAATGACCCTCAAAACATACAAGACTAAAATCATGCGAAAATTTAAAATTGTTTACTTTTAACTCATTATACCAAAAATTCATATAAAAAAACATTTTAAAATATCATGTGCCCACACTTTTAGTTTAGCAACGGAATTACAACAACTCTTTTACAGAGTTAAAGCAAACAAATGTCATAAAAGAAATAACAAGCTCCCATCGTTTCTTTTCAAAATGGTGTTCCATCAAAAACCTCCCCAGGTCGGGCCACATGTACATATCCACAAGCAAGCTCCGATGTTCACTGCTCCACTTTGCTTTTGCACTTACCTACAACATGAAACAACTAGGTAAGTGAAAAAGCTTAGTAAGAATAGCCTTGCACAGAAATATACTAAACCCAGTAACAGGTTGACCTAAGGTAGATATCACTACCGATCATTAGGGTATTTGATAAATTCCAACTCTATCATACAATTCTCAATAAATAGCCAAAATAGAATAAAATACTTTGATTCTACCTAACAAACAACGTTAAACATATCATGATAACCTGCACTCAGAAAATCCCAGAACATTCAAGATATACAACACATATCATAACTAATCAATAAATTAACAGTAAGGGATCCGGGCCTAAACCCAGTTCCAACATTTATGTCCTGACTCCAAACCGGACTATATTACCATTGTCCTAGCTAGAACCCATACTATATTTTTACCATGTCCTGGCTCCAACCTGGACCATATTACCATTGCCCTAGCTCCAACTAGGACTATATTACCATTGTCCTGGCTTCAATCCAGACTATATATTTACCATGTCCTTGCTCCAACCTGGACTATATACTTACCATGTTCTGGCTCCAACCCAAACTATTTTACATTAGGGTTCTGGCTCCCACCCAAACCTACTTACCATTTAGCTGCAGAATGCCAAAGCATTGAAAGAGTAGGCATTAAGCATATCGTAGTCATAATGACCCAAACAAAAATAGTGTAATCTACTACTACAAGCACACACTAGTATATTCATGTTACAGCCAAGAAAGAGAAAGGCTAACTTACTTGGAGTCCTTAGCTCCCAGCTGAATCTTTAACACCGCTATTTGTTTTCCCTTTTGCAGTTACTGTAATTAATATAGTGTACTTGGACTAAACTATGACATACTCTTATAACTAATATTCTATGATAGCTACATGCAATAACGTTCTCTTAGAGACTCTATACTATAGCCTCTTATACACCTTAAAGTGTATAAGGCTAGATTTCGTTTCATTCTTTACAATAACATGAGAAAATCGACCTCACTGCAACATGCTCTCCGTGTTGTGCATCTTAATATTGATTAACTAGAGAACTCTCTTATCAGATAACTCGTATTTTGGGTTTTGGAAAAAGACGTTATGCTCAACTCCTATCTTATAAAAATATCAACTTGTCGTCCTCTCACGAAAGTTTACCGTTTTCTATTATTTACCAAAATACTGCTTTTTGACCCTTTACAAATAATATATGACAATGACAATGTTATCCCGTTCTCTTAAAGATTCTACAAAATCCCAACTCCTATTCTTACCATTTTTATCCATAACATAGGATCTATTTTTATGTTATTTTTTAAAAGGGAAATTGGAATCTTAACTTAAAAATGGTAAAAATCAACTTTTAATTTAACTCAACATGATTTGGGATTGGTTAAGTCTCCAAATCCTTATTTATCTTTACAAAGGTTTATTTCTTCTCATTTCCAATACTTTACTTCCACTATTTAATTTAAGGGGTAAAATTTCATTTTCAAACTTTTGCCCTAAGTTGAGTTTTGGGAAAAACCTCTTAAACTATCGTTCATGTGTTCTGTGTCATAAGGACGGGAACTAGGAGAAATTACTAGTTAAGATTTGAAATTACTACCTTTCACTTTTTAGGGCACATTTAGAAAAATTATTTCTCTTAAACCGTCACAAATTTTTCTCTAAAAATTTACAGAAGTACTTATACACATATTAACTATTTTCTCTTAAAATTTCATAATTTTTGGGATGGCAAAACTCATTCAAATTTGTAAAGAAATATGGGCACTGTCTACTGCCCAAAAGTTTTTCCCCGATTTTAAGGTAACTTTGAAAATTCACTTCTCTTACAATGTAGCCCAGTTCTTTCAAAAATTTTACAGGGATCTTTGTAAATTTCTATATTAGCTTCCTTCAAAATTTTATAATTTTTGGAAAATGAAATTTATAAAAATGTTTAAAGTAGTCTAGGCAGTGCTTGCTGCCCAGAAGTTTTATTTCCAGATTCTAGGGCAAACTTTGAAAAATCATATCTCTTACCCCTTAACACAATTTCCTCTATACTTTTACAGTGACCCTCATACTTGTTTAAAATAACTCCCTACCAAATTTCATAGATTTTTGATTAGTAAACTCATTCAAAAATTAAAACAATCTGGGCAGTGTATGCTGCCCATAAATTTTCCAGGTTTACTTCAAAATGCCAAAATGTTCATAACATGGGTTTAAAAATACCTTTTTATGATTTTCTAAAGACTATCATCAAGTACTCACAAAGAACTATGCAACTACACAAATATTTTTCACAGAAAGTGGTAGTAGAGTGCGATCTGACTCATTGGAAGCTAGACCACAAAATTTTGGCAACATGCATTTTTACACAACCTAACATCAATAAGCACTTCTAGCATAACCCTAGCCACATGCATGCACACAAATTATCATACCGCACATAAATCTCAACCTTAAGCATAAAATAAGCTCAAAAACTATTGAAACACCCTATACAACCAGATCTACAAGAATCACCACAAAACATAAAGAACTCAACCACATATTCTACCTTCCGAAGCCCTAGCTTGGAGATGTGTTCCTTAGCTCTTCAAAACCTTCCTTTGGTGCTCAAAACCGAGCCCCAAGTCACACATGCATATTTTTAGAAAATGATTAGGGTAGAAAGAAACTTAGATGGGGACAAGAACATGCAAGCTCACAGAAACCTCTTACCTTGCTTTACTTGATCACAATGGTGCTCAACTTGGAGAACCGACTAGTGAGGCTTCTCTTGAACCCTAGAACACAAGAACAAGGCCATGCATGGATTTTAGATCACATGCATGCACAAGGAACCCTAGAGTTTTGAGTTTGAATAAAAAGGAGAAGAAAGATTCACAAGAGAGGATTTCACTTACCTTGAACTCAATTTGCTTAGGGTTGAACACTAGCTTCAATGGAGTCTCTCCTTGATATTGAAAGAGAGAGAAACGAAATGAGAGGCAGTGAGAGAGCCTCTGATTTTTCTTTTCATAATTAGAAAAATGGAAAGGGAAGGGGAATAGGGTGCCTCATTTTTGGGGGGAAAAGTGGGAGAGAAAAGTGTTTTGAGAAAAAACAAAATAATGATTAAACCCTTAACTTGTGAATGGGTAAGACTCTTCCTATTCTCTTTGGGTATGTGTCCTAGCTCTTGAGTACCCTAGGACCCAGCCTTGCTGCCCACTCCACTCTCTTTCTACCCTTGGAAATTAATTTTATGCCATTGCTTATTTTACCTTAAATTTAAGGGATCAAAGGACCCTTTGGGAATTTTGTGGTCTAAATTTCCCTTAACTTTTAACCTATAATTTTTAAATATCTCCAAGAATAATTAATTAAATTAAATGTGACCCAAAAATAAATTTGTCACATATCACATAATTTTTGTAATTTTATCAAATTGACCGAAATGCCCTTAGTGACCCGAGCAAGAAATTTTTATTCTTAATCTCGGTTGATAGTAATTCAAACCTCAATCAATTTTTCTTAAACTTATTGGCTCGACTATAAAGTCCCAGTTACCAGAAAAAATTAATATTTTTATGCCATAGTATTTCCTATTTAATCCGAGATTTTTCTCCCATTAGGGTTTGTTCCTTGGTCCCAGACCAATCTTTCTTTGCATAAAGCTAGATCCTTTACTGGATCATCACAACGGCTATAAAAATTCACGAATCATCACAAACTCATATAATATCATTTATCACAATAATATTTCAAATAATTCTTCACCGGCTCCAACCGGCAACTAACGGGTGTTCAAAACATGGGATGTTACAACGACCGGTAGAACAAGATCAGTTCTTCATGCAGCTGACGTGTCCCCGAGAAATCTGGAAGTTGGTCTCCTCATCTAACTCGCAGTAAGGGTACGCACGAAACGTTCGGTGTTCCTAGGGATCGGTTATGCTGCTACTCTGACAGATCCTATCCCTTGAGCCCCCCTGAGGGCTCATGCACATCTGTCTGTATCAATGTACAACAGACAGTTGTATGGCTCTACCATCCTTAAGCTGACTGAGTGAGCCTAGACTAAACCATATATAATCATGTTACACACATGTAATATAGCTCCATTAGAGAGTGTTTATGCTTATATCCTTTTTGGGCCTGGATTAGTCCGGCCCAAGCCACATGACTGCCTATAAATAGGGTCCTTTGTGCACTGTAGCAAGGATCTGATTTTTCATGTACACATAAATGCTGCTGAACTTACATAAAACCTCCATTGATAAACTCTCTAATGCTCAATACTATTGACTCATGGACTAAGGATCGTTAACACCCCAACCACGTAAAAATTGGGATCTTGTTCATTTCTTTCACTTTCTTTCTAGCACTTACTTCTCAATATATTTGTAGTTTTTGAAATGCTCAGTAGACATTTTGGTGCTTTCGTTGAGAGCCAAAAGAAAGCTTGAACCAGTCTTTGTCATCTACGAAGATGATGAATACCAGACACACTATGTTTGATTCCGCTCAACAACAGTAACAACAGGTCAATGGAGAACCATTGCAAGACCAACAACTTCCTCAAGACCAACCAGAGGATGTACCTTATCACAGGCCCATGCCTGATGACTCCCAGAACTTCGAAGAAGGGGTGAGTACGACGAAGAATATTACGAGGGAGATGGAGAGGGGTACGAAGACCACGAGGCCGAGGATCCCTTCAATCTAGGTGAGAATGATGTGGATCATGAACAGGAGGACCCAGAAGTTGTTCGTCTGAGACAACAGGTCCTCGATCACAAAGCAAGGATGGGAGAACAATAAGAGACCACCCACCAGATGCAAGAATCCCTCCTAGCTCTTCAAGCATTTATTGCTACTCATGGATTCACAGTTAACCCTCCAGCTATTCCTCCCCAAGGAACTCAACCATTTTTTCCATCTAGAGGGATTGGCGCTCTCAACAATGCTATAACCCCTACTCCTCCTCTAGGACGATCCACTCATCCCGGAGTCGGTCCTTCTAACCCAGCTCAAGAAAAGGGAAAGCCATAGTGATTGATCCCATAGAAAAATCTAACCCCCAATAGAAGACTCCTTCCGCTCCAAAAACTAGGGTGGACCCTGGGCATTTCCCTAGGAAAGAATGGGTGAATCCTATCCCAAGATGGAATCACCCGAACAATCCGTAGGGGAAACGCCCGTAGGGCACTAAGCCTCGGAATTTCTCGAGACATGACGACAAGGGAAGAACTTTTTATCCTTATGCATCTATGAAAAAGGATCATGGAGGGCGTAAACGCAGAGAGGAGCCGAAAGCTGTTAGTTTGGGAGATGACACATCCTGCGTAGATTCTCCCTCAGGGAGGCGACTTGAGGATAACCTCAACAACAGAAGAAACGAGAGAGCTCCCATTGATGATGGAATGGCCAGGAAGTTCATGGAGCAGCCGATTGATCTCAAAAACGTCATGGACCATTTGGTCTGAAAGCAAGAAGGCAAAGGTTTCAATTCAGAAGATGAATAAAAGGAACCGTGTGCAATACACATCCTCGATGTCGTGTTACACAAGGGGTTCAAGATGTCGGATATACCCACCTATACCGGAAATACCGACCTTAGAAACCATATATCCCGCTACAATCGCCTGATGAATGCAGCCCATGTCTGCAACAATGATAAATGCCTATGCTTTTTTATCACCTTGGTCGGATCCACTGAAGAGTGGTGGAAAAGTATCAAGACAGGATCAATCCAATCTTGGTCTGGATTGCAGTCGGCTTTCCGTAAGCAATTCGTAGCCGTCCAGAAACTAGACATGGAGGTCAGTGCGCTGGCCAACATTAAGCAAAATCCCACTAAGACCCTTAGGGCTCACGTCCAACGCTTCACAGAGATTCAAAGACTAAGGTGGATGATTGGCAACGATTAGTAGCCCTCCAGTCCAGAATCATAACAGGATCCTCTCTCTGGGATGACATGCAACGCATGAAGGTGGCCACTCTTGAAGAATTTTTAAGAAGGGCTCAAGGCTTCATAAATTAGGTAGAAACTTGAATCCACACTTCTGGATGGCCTTAGACACCGCAACCAACAACACAAACCATTCCTGAGTACGGGGTGCAATACCTGACCAATCCCTATCCGGCGCCTCCAGCGATATCCGGGATGTAGTACATGACTCCAACAGTATATGCGTCTGCTCCATCAGCATATGCTCTAGCTTCTTCAGCCCTTTTTTATGGGTACGGAGTAGCAATGACCGGATATAGTGTCACTCCCAGAGCAGTTCAACCATCCCAAACTGAAGCGGCAGAGGCAAGCATAAACAATTCCCAAGGAAAAATATCCAGCAAGAATTAGAGCCGGACCGAGCCCGCAAAGAATGGAAAGAGGGGTATGAGCCCCAGTACACATAATACATGAACTTGGTGGACAGCCAGGAGAATATCTACCTTGTCATGGGAAATGTAGTCCACTACCAAAAACCAGGCTCCATGTTTAATGGGGGAAAAAACCCAAGAGATGTGAGCAAAAGATGTGCCTATCACAAGGACATAGGCCATACAACTGCAGAATGTCCTCAACTGAAGGATGAGATCGATAATTTAATCAAGCTGGGGCACCTCCACCAATGGGTCAGGATGCCAGCTGGAGTTCCGGGACAACCCACAACTCCCGAACAGCCTTTTTCTCAGGGAGCACAAGAACAGTTCAGAACTCCTCAGGGAGGGTACGCTCCAGGACTAGTAGCACAGGCTCCTCAGGGGGCCCCAATAGTGTGACCTCCTAGAGGCCTATGGTTCCTGGAGCCGAAATGTCATATCTGTGGCCACCATCTCAGGAGGCCCGCACCTGGGAGGACTATCCCAGAATGACCAAAAGAGGGGCCTCAGTGAGCTTGACCACGGCCATGAGATGTGTGCATTGGTCCAAACTCCAAACCAGCACCTAAAGCTGATGATTCAACCAATAACGTTCACAGAGGAAAGATGCCCAAAATGTCTACTTCTCGCATCACGATCCCTTGGTCATTGACGCCTAAATTGCCAACAAAAGAATATCAATGTCTTGTTCAAGTTGGCCTTCACAGCGATCGGCCTAACGGAGGTAGACCTAGCATCGTGTCCAATGCAAATCTACGACTTCAATGGGGATTCATTCCTACCGATCGACAAGATACAACTCCATGTTACATTGGGGAATGATATTCGAAACACATTCAAGTACTGCACATTCGTGGTGGTGGATTGTCCCATTGCGTACAATGTGATTTTTGGGCGCCCCGCTCTAGTCAATTTTGGTGTCGTTACCTCCATCCGCCACTTATGCTTGAAGTTCTCGTGTGATAACAACGGAGTAGGGACAGTGCAGGGAGATCAAAAGAGTGCCCAGAAGTGTTATCACGTCTCTGCCAGACTAATCTTCATGGTCCGCGAAGAGACCTTTAAAGAGGAGAATGTCTCCCTAGTCCCACAACCCGAGCTAGCATAGGGGGCAGTCCGGGAAGATGACGAACTGGACCCGGATTGAGGCAGACATGGCATTAGAACCAATGGAGGAGATAGAAGAGGTGTGCATCAGTAACACCGATCCGACCATAGTAATTTGCGTAGGAAGAAATTTGAATCTAGAGGTTAGGGTCGCCATAGTTTCCCAAGTAAAAGAAAAATAGGATGTCCTAGCCTGGTCCCACTTGGATATGACCGAGATTGACAACAACATCATATGTCACACCCTGAACATTGACGAAAATGCAACTCCAATCTGGCAGAAGCGAAGGCCATTCAGCGCGGAACAGGCAGAGGCCCTCAAACTAGAAATCGAGAAACTATCATTGATCAACTTCTTCTCGAAAGCACTGTATCGCATTTTCCTGGAAAATCCGGTGTTGGTGCAAAAGCCAAATGAGACATTGGGAACTTGCATAGATTTCACGGACCTCAACAAGGCGTGTCCAAAGGACTATTTCCCTCTGTCACAGATAGACCAGATGGTGGATGCCACGTCTGGGTACGATTTTCTAAGCTTCATGGATGCCTACTCCGGTGACAACCAAATTTTGAAGCACGTAGTAGAGCAAAAACACACCAGCTTTCAGATGGACAAGGGTGTATACTGCTACATTGTCATGCCTTTCGGGCCAAAGAATGTCGGAGCCTCATATCAAAGCCTTGTCAACAGGATGTTCCGGAACCTACTCGGGAAGAACATGGAAGTCTACATAGATGACATGTTGCTCAAGTCCAAGACGTCGATCCAACATGCAAAGGACCTAGCAGAAGCATTTTCCATTATTCAGAAGTGTGGGATGAAGCTAAATCCCAAGAAGTGCACTTTTGGCGTGGCATTCGGGAAGTTTCTAGGCTTCATAGTAAGCTCGAGAGGGATAGAAGCCAACCCTGATAAGATCAGAGCTTTGATCGACATTTCATCACCATGGAAACACAAAGACATTTAGAGCGTGACTGGAAGAATAGCGGCTTTCAACCGCTTTGTGTCAATGTCCACAAACAATGCTTCTTGTTTTTCAACACACTTTGAGGAAACCAGAGGTTCGAATGGACAACCGATTTTGAAGAGGCTTTCAAAAAATTGAAAGAGCATTTGGCTCAAGCAACAATCTTGTTGAAGTCAGTGGATAGGGAACCATTGTACCTATATTTGGCCGTGTCAGAACATGCCATAAGTGTTGCCTTAGTGCGAGAAGAGGTAAAGGCCAACTCCTAGTCTATTGCATAAGCAAAAGGTTGCTGGGCGTGAAGTCCAAATACCCTTTTTTTGAGAAACTGACATTTTTCTTACTGACCACTTCCAAGAACTTAAGACCTTACTTTCAGGCTCATGCCATCAAGGTACTAATGAACCATCCCCTATGAAAAGTATTACAAAAATTAGAATCATCAGGAAGACTTTTGAAGTGGGTCATGGAGCTGAGCCAGTTCGATATCACCTACGTCCCCAGGTTCTCAATTAAGGGACAAGCCCTGGCCAACTTCATCATAGAATGTACTAGGATTGTTGAGGACGAAGAGCCAATCAAACCCATAATGCCCTTTTGGAAGATCTTTGTTGACAGAGCCTCCAATGAGAACGGGACCAGGGCCGAGGTCGGGATCATCCTAATATCCCCCAAGGTCACCAATTACAAAGCACCCTAAGACAGATTTTGGGAGAATACCAAATGAAGGGGGAGAAGATGGCCGCCTACGTGGTGCGAACCCGATAGTTACTCCAATCATTCAAAAGATATGTCATCTGCCAGATCCCCAGGGAACAAAATGTGTTCAAGGACATACTGGCAAAGTTGGCCACGGATGTTGAAGTAGAACTCTCTGGGGTAGTCCCAATTGACCATATACCCACGCCTAGTACTCAAGCCCCCGCAATCGTAAATGCCATCGATTACACAACATCCTGGATGAGGCCTCTCATCCAATATCTAACCACTGGATAATTGTCCACATACAGGGCCGCCGCCAGGAAGCTTCAGTACCAGGCCCCCAGATACGTCATGATGGATGACAAGCTCTATCGCAGGGGTTATCCATGCCGTATCTTCTATGTGAATCCAAGACCGAGATGAGGACGATCATGCATGAAGTGCATGAAGGCTTTTACGGAGATCACTCAACCGGATCAGCTTGTCCAAGAGAATCCTAAGGCAAGGAAATTTCTAGCCAATGATGAAGAAGGACTCTGTAGATTACGTCTGCAAGTGCGAGCAATGCCAGAGGTACGTGAAGATCTCGTGAGCTACTCCAACAGAGATAACCTTGATGACCAGTCCCTACCCTTTTCCAGTTTGGGGAATTGATTTTGTAGGATCCCTCCCGACTGGGAAGGGCCGATTGAAATATGCCATTGTAGTCGTCGACTATTACACCAAAGCGGTTGAGGCGGAGCCAATGAAAACCATTACATCAAAAAAGGCCCTGGGCTTTGTCATGTACAATATTGCGTGCCTATACGGCCTCCCTCATAAAATCGTGTCCGACAACGAGAACCAATTTGATAGCATCCACTTAATCGACTTCTGTGAAAGACATGGAATTGTCAAAAGCTTCTCCGTAGTCGCAAGGCCTCAATAAAATGGGCAAATAGAGGTCGTGAACAAAATTTTAAAAGGGACATTGAAGAAAAAGCTACAAGCTTGCAAGAGCAAGTGGCCAGAAGAGTTGCCCTGCGTCTTATGGGAATATCGGACCACGAAAAGAACTTCAAATAGACATACTCCCTACTCGATGGCTTACGGATGCAAAGCAGTCATCCTAGTAGAAACTGCGGTCTTTTGCCACAAATGTGATACGTACGATCCCGTTTAGAATCACGCCTTGCTACAGGAATCGTTGGATCTCATCGAAGATATCCGGGAAGAGACACAAGTACAGCTAAAGTTGTATCAAGGAAAGAGCACAAGGCACTTTAACTCTAAAGTTAAGAGCCAAAGGTTCTGTTGGGAATTGTACCCTGAAAGCATATGTAGTAAACATTGTTTTGTGAAATAAATAAATAAATTGAATTTGTTATGCATATATTTTATAGACTATATTATTCTGTGATAATATTATGTAAAAATCAGAAAAATTCCTAAGTTCATATATCTAATCTAAAACATGTATTGGTACGGGAGGATTGTGTTTGAGATAAATGAACTTGAATAGTTCGCAGTAAAATAAAGTTATGGAATCTTTAGATTAATTACTGCGAGTACGGTCCACTAGTATTATGAATACATGTGATCTAGATCCGGATGACTAGTGTAGTAGGACACTTTAGTAGGGGTACTTTATATATTAGAGAATATATAGAACTGGACCAGTTATTGTTCGCTTTTATTGATCAAATCAGAGATTATACGCAGCGGAACAACAATCAAATTGTCAGTTTAATCCCAAAAGATTTCTAGATCTACTTCTTCACATGCATATATATATTGAATCAAAGACAAGAATAGAAAAAATTACCTTACGTCCTTCCTTGCTGCTATCTTTTTGTATGGCTAAATCCTTGAGATCTCACACCAAGATCTTCCAAAATGTTCTCAGCACACAAAGAACGAGTGTGGGCTCACTATACAAACAATAGGCAAAAAAAAACTATTTATCAGATGTTCTCAACACATGAGATCTGATAAAGTTTGGACCTAGGTTTTGTGAAGAATAGTGACTTTTGTTTATGTCACTGTTCTCTTTCTCTGAGAGAGATTTCTAGATATTTTTCTATCCCTGAAAAGTTACGTTCTGTAAAACTGATATCCTATATTTAATATATCCAATATATTAAAATATTTGTTATTTTAAACAATTTAAAATAACTTATCAGTTATCAGATTTTTGTTTAAATAATAATATTTTAATCATATTAAAATATCTCATTATTTATTTAATATTTAAATAACTAAAATTGTGGAACCAAGAAACTGAACATAGTCTCTTATGCGTGTAGCACAGTGACTGTGCACTGTGCTACACGTGTACCACATGCCAGTGATGGCATGTGATTTTTTCCAATTGTTATTATTATTTAAATACTAAAAATCCCAAAAAATAAATTAATTCAAAATTAATTATATTTTTGTTAAATCAAATAATTAATTAATTACACATAATTAAACAATAATTATGTTTGATACATAGAAAAATATTTTACTTACCACATAAGTCATTTTTGCCCATTTTTGTATTTACCTTTGTCAGTGATTGTTTGAGCCATTTCGGTGACCATGGACCTATAACATTAAGCTCCAATAAATAAACTAAATAATTAAACTCTTTAATTATAATAGTTAATTTATTAATTATGATATTACTCCACTATAAATTCAGAATTGCACTCTTTATGTTATAGATATACTTTTACAGAAATCTTTTCTTAAGTCGTCCATTGATATAACCATCTTACAATAGTTCAACCCTCTAATTAATTAGTTCATAAATTAGAATGGAAGAATTACCATTTTACCTTTCTAATTTACTTCTTATTCCTTAAGTATCATTAATTCACTAGTGAATAATTAATCTATAATCTAATTATAGATTTGAGCTCAAAATCATTCAGTTCCAGAATTAACCCTTAAGGGAACTAATATACGATCCGTTAGGAAAGATTAGATTCTGTATTGTTGATACATGTTCCCAGCCATCCATGATATTAAATCTCCAAAACAAAATTCATTAGCCTCATTCTTTGAAGAGACCTTAACGAATGAATCAAAAGATTTAATAAACATGAACAGTAGTTCATGAACACTCAGGATTTAGGTTGATCTATAAATGAACATCAGTTATGATATGAATTACAAGTCTTTATTGTTAAATGGTTTTTGGATCAAGACTTTAATTCATACCGGTCCATGTCATATATAATCATATTATATAAAGCACATTTACCGAGATGTCTTTCTACATCAATAATCTAAATCTAGATTATTTGTATCATTATGATACTCAGTAAACCGTACTTACAACTCCAATTAAAGAATTCCATAACTTTAATTTGTTGTTGTTGACTATTTTTATTCATTCATGTGATCTTAATTCTCTCGTACTAATACAAGATCACATCCTCAATAATGAATATGGAATTTTTCTAATATTTACAAAATTATTCAAACAATAATTTAACAATCTAAATATAACAATAATAATAAACTGTTGTATTTATTTATTCATAGAAAAACAAATATCTTTACACGCTTTTAGGACACACTCCTAACAGATATGTTTCTTAATACTTAGTTAAATACCGTTTCGAAGTATTAATTAAATATATCAACTAATGATCATATACAAATAGATCTTAATCTTGAAGTTACTATGAACTCTTGTTTATGTTAAATGAGTTCTTTGATTCACTCGTTAGGGTCGGTCAGAATGATCAGGCTATAAACTTTTGTTTTGGGAACTCAATAATGTAAATGGCTGAGGACATAGTATATAAATATGGAATCTATGCCTTATTGCAAGAGATTGAATAATGGTTCTCTTAAGGGTTCACTTTTGGGACTGAAAGGTTATTGAGCTCAAATTCATAATTTAGTTATGAATTAACCTTCACTAGTAAAGTCAATGGTACTTAAGGAAACAAGAAATAATGAAAGGGTGAAACAGTAATTTTATTCCCGATTAATTATGAACCATTATTAGAGGGTTAATTTGTATGCAATGATTATATCAATAGACATTTTATCATTATAAAGTACTCAGTAAATGAAATGTCTATAATTACAAGAGTGCAGTCTCATATTTATAGTGGAGTAATCATGGGATTAATAAATGAAGATTATTTAATTAAAGAGTTTAATTAATAATCTCAAATTTATTGGAGCTTGGAATTATAGGTCCATAGGTCCCCACAGCGGCTCTATCAACACAATTCAAGGTAAGAGTTGATATAAAGGGAAAAATAGTTGAAAGATATATTTAAGAAGACATTTGTTCTTCGGGCCAAATATGCAATTATATGATGATAGTGATACATTAATTAATTACAAATTAGTTGTAATTAACAAAATCAATTAATATTTAATTATAATATAATTTTCGAAAATTATATTAAATAATTAAATTAATTTCGAAATTAAAATATCTTTTTTCGAAATTATATTGCATTTAATTAATTAGTAAAATTAATTAAATATCTTTATTTGAGTGGGAGATAATAATTTGATTAGTTCAAATTGGATTTGAATTTAAAATATTGATATTTATTCAAATAATTAATTATATTTGATAATTAGTTATAAAGATATTTATTTTAAATTTGAATTCAAATTTGAATTAATTATTAGGTTGTTAGATTTTTATCTAACAAAGAAGTTTGAATAAATAATTAAATAAAAATAGAAAAATCAAATATCTAGGGTGGTACACGACCACACACAATCCATGGACTGTGTGTGGCGTGTACTGCATATTTTCAGGGACAGATTTTTAATTTTAATTAATTAATTAAATAATTAATGGATAATTCATAAATTAATTTTTGGATATTTTCATTAATAAGATAATTAATTAATCAAAAGATAAATTGTAAGTTGGTTACAGATTTATTTTTTAAATTAAATGTGTTCTATTTAAATAAGACTTATCAGGAAATATACAGATATTAAAACTAAATCATTCGCTCTGTGAAAACTAGAACGATACTTTTCAATCTCTCCCTGAAAAGATAAAGAACCAATTCTCAGACCTATTCTCCTGATCTCATGTGTTGAGTACATCAAGTAGAATCACAAATTAAGTATCCTTTATTCTCTAAGTGCCCACACACTTCTTGCGGTGTAGAGAACGTTGTGGAAGATCTTGGTGTGAGTACCTGGGAGGAGCAGCTTGGATAGGAAGATCGCTTTTATTACGAAAAAGATAGCAAGGACACTTGATAGGCTTCAAGATGTATGATTTCTATTCCTATCTTGCTTATGATTAATGTATGTATATTAATGGATCCGCATATTTAAAGGTAGTTTAAATATGTTACAAAATTTTTTGTTGTACACTGGGCCAACCCACCACCATTTCACAGTGTATTAGGAAACTCGTTCCTAACAATTGGTACCAGAGCAGTCATTAATCTCTGCATACATTAATTACTGTGTGGGCATAATATGCAGTCTTATGTTATTGTAATATATGTGAATGGATGGATGGTCGTTAATTATACGGTGTTTTGGGTTTAGGAATTGTTCTTCAAATTCTTGATGAAAATGTAAGCCATTTTGTGGCATAGGAATTTTTTGTAATTTAAGTTTATGCATTAAATTATTTGAAAAAATTCTGTAAGGCGCAAGCCCCGGGTTCCGTGCCCTAAAGCCCGAGCCTCGCCCAGTCGCTCGCCTCCGCCCCTGCGCACCTTGCCCAGCCACGCGCTTGCGCCCCTGCGTACCTCGCCAGTCACGTGCTCAGCACGCCCCTGCTCCTACGCCAGCCGCGCACGCCCGGGCCCCTGCGCACCTTTCCAGCCCCGCACGCCCATGTCGAACCACAAGCAGCCCCCCGTGCGCCCCAGCCACACCTCCTAGCTGCTTGCCGCATGCCCCATGCCAAGCCTACTCGTGCCACCATCCCTGGGGTTTTTAATCCTAGGGTTTGCACATTGTTATTCATTTAAATTATGGGCCGAATTAATTTTAGCCCATAATTAAAATTGTTTTATTTTGAATTAATTGTATGAGCCCAAATTCAAAACTGGGCCTAATAAATTATTGGACATTAAAGTCCAAGTTAATTATTCTTAAAATTTGTTTAAGATAATTAAAAGTTATTTTATTTCAAAATTAAATGGATAAATGGCTTACTGGATCAAGACTACTTGTGAAGGCCCAAAGTTTATGATAGAGATCTCTTTAGGTCTTATTTAGTTTCTTACATCTTTTGTGTATATTTACATATGCATAAATTCATTTTTGTTTATTTATTTATTTTCAGCAATTATGTCTAGCTCAAATCATGTATCTTCTTTACTTGCTAATGAAAAGTTGACTATTGAAAACTACATGAAATGGAAATCAAACTTGAACATTGTATTAATATGTGAGAACCACAAATTTGTCTTGACTGAGGAATGTCCTGAAGTCCCGCTACTGCTGCCAAAACTACAAGGGAAAAGTTTGATAATTGATCCTATCAAACAACAAAGCAAAGTGTTATATGCTTGCGAGTATGAGCGATGTGCTCAGAAAGAAGTTTGAGAACACTAAAAATGTGTAACGACCCAACTATTCTAGACCTTGGACCATTAATAACTACTATACTAATCTTAAGAAAACGTACATATGAAAACACCATAACTTCATTTAAAACTGTAAAGTAAAGGTTTAAATACATAAAAATTTCACTTAGGATATGGGATCCCATTGTTTTGAAAATAAAACAAAACATAACTTAAATAAATTGGTTATAAAATTAAGTGCAGAAAAATAAGACATAGAAATCATAACTAAAAGACTTAAAAAAAACTTCATCCTCGAATCGCACGCGCAATCCACCGATTCCATCCTGCCTCAATACACATCCCCAAGCTGCTAAGAACCTTCCCGCCGCCATAACTATTTTCTTGCACATATAAAACATAAAGGAATGAGCCTAATGCCCAGCAAGGAAAATCTACTACAAGCATGAAACATATACATACACATAAACTATAAATTGTAAACTATAATCATATGACTATATAAACACAACATCTATTACAATTGCCATCATACTTCTTGGGTCTTGCTAGCTAAGCAATCATATGCCCATAAATTTACACAGCTAGTTATCTAAACAATCATATGCCCAATGAATCTACTATTGGGACTTGTTATCTAAGCAAGTTATATATTTGTTATCTAAACAAATTATGTGATTGTTATCTAAACAATTCATATACTACAACAACTAAAAGCATATCATACTTATAACATAGACATATATCAACAACATAAAAACATACAAATCTACCCTATTTTCCTTACCAAAATACCGGGATGATGAGAACAAGGTCAAGATTTTGGAACACTCCTAAAAACCATTAATAGAGAGGTGAGTTTTCTAAAAGAAAGAGATGAAGAGGAATGAACTAAACCATCGAGAAGATACTTACCAACAAGAAATCTCAAGTTCGAAGAACTTAGATGCCTAACCAAGAATAGAGAAGAATGAGTTAGGAATTGAGTAGAGAAAAACTACAAGAACTAATGAAACAATACAGAAAAGGAACAAAGAATACGAATACCTTTGAAATTGCTATGACCGAGCTACACCTCAAAACCGAAATACACACTATGAACCTTACTTACCAAGTATCTAATAAGCTTAGAATAATAAAGCTTATAACCCCAACCCAAGTGTTTATCACTCTATAGTCTCACTAGCATCTGGAAGGCTCTGATCAATGCTTGAAGAATGAATGAAAATGCTTGGTGCTTCGTCCTATTTATAGAGTTCCAGGAATAAAAATCTTCTTTTTCGCTTTGAATAAAAATAATAAATTTAATTGAAAATATTTGAATATTCTTCAGCCAAAGGCTTAGGACTTGGTCAAATTGTTCAGAGAGAGGTTTAAGAAGTCAAAGCTTGATTTTTAAAAACAAAAATAATAAAAACAAATAGAATCCTAACTTCTAACTCCCTAAATCTCGTAACTCTAAACTCATCTGCAGTAAAATCAACATATTTGGAGCTGTAGGACTCCAATTTAGACTATTTTTATACCATTAGAAAGCTAATTCAATTATATACAACTTTATAGAAATACTATTTTTCGAAATTCATAACATAACTAGGTCAAAAATATGTTGGAAGTTATAGTACCCTAAAGTTACGAAAAATCTATTTAATTATCTAAATAACAACCTAATCCACAAATAAATAAAATTGTGACAAATGTCATGCTCCTAACAGATTCTGGTGAAGACTAAGTCTTATATTTTCCTTATTTTATCATTAAAATAATAATTCCTTAATAATCATGCATATGACAAGTGTCATAATCCTATTGGCTCTATCTAAACCTTAGGAATAACTATGCTCATGACAAGTGTCATATTCTTATTGGCTCTATCTAAACCTTAGGTTATAATAATTATCATATTAATAACCAGCAATATTAATCAAACCTTATGTTATAATTAATATTCTTAAACTATAAGTTAAACTTATAAAATCCATAACTATTGTTAGGAGTTTCCAACTAAGTCCCGGCTTGAACCAAAATCCACAGTAATAAACATACTATAACTACTACTAGCTATTACTATTACTACTACTATCTAACTAGCTAAGTAAGTTCTTGGACTCTACAAAATGCTTATGATATTTGGGATACCCTTCAAGATATGTTTGGGCAGCAATCAGACTAGTGTAGGCATGAGGCCACCAGATCCTACATGACCAACAAAATGAAGAAAGGAGTTTCTGTCAGAGAACATGTATTAGACATGATCCATATAATGCACGATGTCATTATCCATGGGGAAATCATTGATGAAAGGACTCAAGGAAGCATTATACTTGAATCGCTTTCTCCAACTTTTAATGGTTTCACAACCAATTATGTCATGAACAAATTATCATTTAACATGACACAGCTGTTGAATGAATTGCAAACTTATGAATCTCTTAATAAAGGTTGTGAGAAAGAAGGAGAAGCAAATGTTTCTAATTCTAACCCTGTAACGCCCTACTTCCTTACAGCCGTTACTAAGTGAGTTTAAAACGTGCAATTAACTCGCTAATCGAGGTTTTAGGCTAAAAGTGTAACTAAACTGTAAATAAAATCATATAACTTGAAAATGTAACCATTCATTTTAATTATAAAACGTTATACATTTGAGATTCCAAAATACTGTTTAGAAATATTTACAACTCAAAATATGATTAAAGTCGACCAAACGACAAAATTTGGTTTAATACACATCATCTCCCAAAAATACCCCTGGTCGTGACAGCCAGGCAGACCGAACATGTACACGCCGCTTCACACTCTCTGTACTCATGGTTGATCGACCTTTCCCTTGCCCTTACCTGCACCATAGAGCACCCGTGAGTGGAATCCCAGCAAGAAAACTCCACACAAGCAATCAACATATGCATAACTACCAATCAACATATAATAAAATCGCTAAAAGGCTAAACACATAACAGCCATGCCGTCCCAGGGGCTTTACCAGGCCCTGGGTTCGCGGTCTACACCGTGAGGATGTCACAGGCATCCGAGAGGGTCTCACCCTAGCGACTTGCACACTGCGTGCTTACCGTTGCTCCCAACCCCTTGTTGTACTCGACCTTGCACTCCACGTGCTTGATGTCACTCCCAGCCCTTTGTCGTACTCGACCTTGCCGTTCTCGGCCTTCGCCATTCCTGGCCCTTTACTGTACATTTATAGATATGAAACACACATCATAAACTTAATAAACACTTAAACAACTACAAACATACACAATAGGGCTACGCCCTGCATCATAATCACATAGGGCCGCGGCACGGAAGAACAGGGCCGCACCACTCATACGCGAACCCAGAAAACTGGGGTTTTCCCAACATTTTTCCCGAGCCAAAACTCATCCAAATCACCATCAAGGTACACTCAAGTCCCAACTCAGCCTAAAACCCCAAATAAACAGTATGGCAACTCAGAAATACTAGCGACAAACTCAAACACTCAACCAAACCCAAGAATCAGCTAGTGGTTTAAAACTCCACAAAACTTAAACCACACTTTACAAAATTTAAACCACACTCCCGAAAACTTAAACCACATATGAATATAAACTTTAGAAATGCATGGAATTCTTACCTCAAGCAAGAATTCGACCCTGAGCTACCTTCAAATCCAGTTCCAAAGTTAAATCCTCTGATTTCCCAAGCTGAATCTTCACAATCAATAAACCACAAATCCAATTTTCAACAGTCAACCCTAAACTCTCAAGAACAAGTCTGGAGACTCAAAATCAGGGATGAAACCTTACCTCTATATTAAACATGCCCTTGAACTGATTTCCCCAGCCACAGCAAGTAAAATTCTTCAGTTCTTAGTCTAAAATCCTCAAAGTTCTTCAAGCTCTCAATCACAAAGGAGAGGGAAAGAGAGTGCCGAGTATGAGAGAGAGAGAGCTGAGAAATTTCTATTATTTTCTTTCCTCTGCTTTTGTCTAAGTCCTTCTAGAGTCCCAACTCCCAAATTGAATATATCCTCTTGCCAAGATGACCAAATTTCCCCCTTAAATTAACCTAAGTCCCCAAATAACACCAAGGGTAGTTTAGTCATTTAACATATCCTGCTAAATCCTCAAGTACACCTAAAAAAACCCTCGTTAATCCCGTCATACTCAAATCATTTATATATTACTACCCTATACTTAATAAATTTCAAACTCATATAATATACCCAAAATACCCCTAGGCTCCTCCGGAGTCGGGTATTTGACCCTGTTGAAACTTTCCAGCAAAATTGCTTCCTAGGACTGTCTCGGATCGTGCATCACAAATATATCACCACTCACATGTGGTGTCAATCATAATATACAAAAATATTGCATTTATGCCCTCGGCGGGCTAAAATTACAAATATGCCCGTAGCAACCAAATGGGGCCCACATGCATATTTAATTCACCTAAACATGCATTTCTAAGTGCATACTTATTAAATTCAAATATTAACATAATAAATCAATTATTTCCCTCCAGGCACGCTAATCAAGGCCCTAAGCCTTATTAGCAAATTTGGGATGCTACAACTATCCCCTCCTTACAGAAATTTCATCCTCGAAATTACCTGAATAACTCAGGATACCACTCCCGCATATCTGATTCAAGTTCCCACGTCACCTCCTCTACCATGTTGTTCCTCCACAACACTTTCACCGGGGTGAGGGTCTTGCTTCGCAAGACTTTATTCTTCCAGTCTAGAATCTGAACCAACTTCTCCTCAGAAGATAAATCCCGATCCAGCTCCAAGTTCTCATAACTCAACACGTGTGTAGAATCTGACACATACTTCCGGAGCATGGACACGTGAAACACATCATGAACCCCTGATAAAGCTGGAGGCATCGCCAATCTATAAGCTACCTCTCCAACTCGTTCCAGAATCTCAAAGGGGCCAACAAACCTAGGGCTTAGCTTTCCATGAACAGCAAACTGTTTCACTCCTCTCAAGGGAGAAACTCTGTGGTCACCAACTTGATATTCTACGCTTCTGCGTTTGAAGTCCGAGTAACTCTTCTGGGGACTCTGGGAGGCGAGCATTCGAGCTCTAATCTTTTCAATCGCTTCATTGGTCCTCTGAACCATCTCAGGACCTAAGTTCCTTCCCTCACCCATCTCATCCCAGTGGATATGTGATCTACACTTCCTCCCATATAACATCTCATACGGAGCCACTCCGATAGTCGCCTTATAACTGTTGTTGTATGCAAACTCAATCAATGGGAGATACCTACTCCAGGATCCCCCAAAATCCAGCACACAGGCTCGTAGCATATCCTCTAGAATCTGAATTGTCCTCCTAGACTGTCCATCCGTCTGAGGATGATAAGTGGTGCTAAACCGCAACTGCGTATCCATAGCCTTCTGTAGACTCTCCCAAAAACTTGGAGGTGAAGGTGGGGTCCCTATCAGATACTATCAACCTCAGAGCCCCATGAAGTCAAACAATTTCCTTCACATACAGCTTAGCATACTGCTCCACAGTATAAGTCATCCTGACAGCCAAGAAGTGGGCTGACTTGGTATACTTATCCATGATCACCCACACTGAATCATGCTGTCCCACAGTCTTCGGCAAACCAACCACGAAGTCCATGGTAATATCCTCCCACTTCCACTCTAGAATCCCTAGAGGCTGCAATAACCCTGCTGGCCTCTGATGTTCAGCCTTTACCTACTGACAAGTTAAGCACTTGGCTACATAATCCACCACATCCCTCTTCATTCTCAACCACCAATACAAGGTTCTTAAATCCTAGTACATCTTCGTCGAACCCGCATGCAAAGAATAGGGAGTAGTATGAGACTCATCCAGTATCTCTCGCAGAATATCAGAATTTTTTGAAACACAAATTCAACCTTTGTACTTCAGTAATCCCATCTCTGAAATAAAGTAGTCCTTAGTCGCTCTGGCTAAGACACTCTTTCTGCGTTCTACCAACTGGGGATCCTCCCCATGTGCTTCCTTGATCCTCTCAAGGAGCATAGATGAATAGTGATGTTGGCTAACTAACCAACCACTAACTCTATACCTGCTCTGGTCATCTCCTTAGCTAACTTATCAGATATTTACCTCGAACTAAACAATTGTCCTGGGCCCTTCCGACTCAATGCGTCAACCACTACATTAGCCTTCCTAGGATGGTATAGGATATCACAATCATAATCCTTTACCAATTCCAGCCATCATCTCTGGCACATATTTATATCCTTCTGAGTAAAGAAGTACTTCAAACTCTTATGGTCAGTGTATATCTCACACTTCTCACCATACAGATAATGTCTCCAAACCTTAAGTGCAAATACCACCGCTACCAACTCCAGATCATGCATGGGATATCTCTGCTCATACTCCTTTAACTGTCTCGATGCGTAGGCTATCACTTTTCCAGCTTGCATCAGCACATACCCTAAACCCTGTCTGGAAGCATCACAATAAACCACAAACTTCTCATTGTCTATCGGCAGACTCAACACTAGAGCAGTAATCACTCTCCGCTTCAATTCCTTGAAACTGTTCTCACACCTGTCTGTCCACACATACTTAGTCTTCTTTCATGTCAATTCAGTCAACGGCGTGGCTATCCTGGAGAATCCCTCAACGAACCATCGATAATACCTTGCCAAACCCAGGAAACTCCTAACTTCTGGTACACTGCTCGGTCTAGGTCAATCCCTCACTGTCTCAATCTTACTTGGGTCAACAAGAATCCCCTCCTTACTAACAATGTGGCCCAGAAATGTGACTTGTGGTAGCCAAAACTCGCACTTCCTGAACTTAGCATATAACCTATGCTCTCTCAACCACTGTAACACCAAGCATAAATGCTGCTCATGCTCTGTCTCTGAATGTGAGTACACCAATATGTCATCAATAAACACAATCACAAACTTGTCCAAGTAGTCCTTGAAGACCCTATTCATCATGTCCATAAACGTTGCTGGGGTGTTGGTTAATCAAAGGGCATAACCAGGAATTAATAGTGCCCATACCTTGTGCGGAAAGCGATCTTTGATATGTCCTCCTCTTTAATCCTTAGTTGATGGTAACCTGACCGGAGGTCAATCTTAGAGAACATTGTCTTCCCTTGTAATTGGTCAAAAAAATCGTTGATCTTAGGTAATGGGCACTTGTTCTTAATGGTCAACTTGTTCAGCTCCCTGTAATCAATACACATCCTAAGAGACCCATCCTTCTTCTTGATGAACAACACTGGAGCACCTCATGGCGAGAAACTCGATCTGATGAACCCCAAATCTAGTAACTCCTGCAACTGAATCTTTAATTCCTTCCAACTCTGTCGAAGCCATTCTATAAGGTGTCCTAGATACTGGCTCTGCCCCTGGCGCCAACTCTATAACAAAATCGATCTCCTATTGTGGCAGAAATCCTGGAAAATCTACTGGAAATAAATCTGGAAACTCACATACCAATCTGGTCTCACCCAGCCCAACCGACACAACCCTAGAGGTATCCACAATATTCGCTAGGAATCCTATGCAACCTTCCTACATCAGGTTCCTAGCCTTCAATGCTAAAATCATAGGTATTCGCGGTCCACTAACTGTCCCCACAAATACAAAGGGTACCTCCCCTTTCTGGTTCAAAAGTCACCATCCTGTGCTTACAGTCAATCGTCGCCCCATACTTCGATAACCAATCCATCCCTAGGATCATGTCGACGTCATCCATCTCTAACTCAACAAGATCAACAGATAACTCCCTACCGTCTATCTCTACTAGCAATGCTTTAATCCATCTCCTAGAGACTACCAGTTCCCCAGTCGACAACAGAGTCTGAAATCCCCTAGCATACAAATCACTAGGTCTACACAATTGATCTATCACTTTAGCAGACACAAATGAATGGGTAGCCCCTGAATCAATCAATGCAGTATAAGAAGAACTAGCACTAGAAATCTGACCTGTCACAACCGAGGGGCTAGCCTCAGCCTCAGTCTGAGTCAAGGTGAATACTCTGGCAGGAGCGAGACTGTCACCTTGCTTTAGCTCCTCTTTCCTGGCTTGCGGCCAATCCTTCTTTAGATGATTGATACTCCCACAAGTAAAGCAGGCCATGATCCTGCATTCTCCCTGATGTTGTCGTCTATATCTAGGACACACTGGAAAACTCCACCAGTTGTCCCCACCGCCCTGACGGCCGCCAAAAGCACCTCGTGTCCTCCTATCCGAGCTAGGAGGGACAAAAGAATCTGTGGCCTTTCTCTTCTGTTCACTAGGGCCGCTACCCCAACTAGATCTGGTAAAAGGTGGTACCATCCTCCTGGCATCGCGCCTAGCGACGCCCTCTCTCCAAATCTGATCCTCGGCCCCCTTAGCTGTAAGGGCCTTGTTCACTACTTGAGCATATGTAGTAGTCTCTGGATCCAAAGTAATCTTCACATCATGGGCGATCATAACATTCAACCCTCGCACAAACCTATCCCTTCTTGCCGCATCAATCGGCACCAAATCAGGTGCGAACCTCGGCAACCGGTCAAATTTCAAGGCATACACAGTAACTGTTAACCGGTTCTGAGTCAGGTTGATAAACTCGTCAACCTTCGCAGCTTAGACTACAACACATTAATATTTCTCGTTGAAAATGTTTATGAACTCTTCCCAGGTCATAACTATGACATTCCTTCTCTGAATCACTACATCCCACCAGATGCGGGCATCCTCTCTGAACATGTAGCTGGCACAAGCTACCCTCTCGTTCCTTACCACCCTCATAAAATCCAAGATGGACGAAATCATATTCATCCATTGCTCTGCCCATAGTGGGTCTAGTCCACCCTCAAAGGTGGGAGGATGCTGCTTCTTGAACCTCTCATACAAAGGTTCCCATCTATTCTCCACAACAGGCTGAGCTGGCATTGGTGCTACAGCCTGCTGAACCTGCAACCCAGTGCCCTGAGGAGGGGCCTGTTGCCTCAGCTATTGAAGTTCTTCCTCTGTTCGATGCAGTCTGGCTTCCATATCAGTAAACATATATTGCCAATTCTGTGGGGAAGGTGGAGGGTCCTGATCCTGGTTGTCATCCTCAGCCCTACTACCGCGGAGTCTCGATGATTATCGAGGCATCTCAACAATATGCCTGCAATCAACGATGCCACTCATTAGGCATGATAACAGCATACAAAACCACCTCCCAACACTCATCAACCAACCATAAACAGCAGTCCAGATAACACAAATAACATACAACACTCAAGGGGCCATGACTTAGCATCATGCATATGATAACTCATTCATCATGCTCTATATAAAATAATCAGGCAAACATGACACTCAAGCACATAATCAAGCATATAATTCAATCTTTTCCAACCAACCCTGAGTCGAGCTTGCCACTGATAGCGAGCGTACATGTTCGGTCAATCTCTAGGAACCATAAACCTTAGCTCACTCTGATACCAAGTTGTAATGCCCTACTTCCTTAGAGCCATTACTAAGTGAGTTTAAAACGTGCAATTAACTCACTAATCGAGGTTTTAGGTTAAAAGTGTAACTAAACTATAAATAAAATAATATAACTTGAAAATGTAACCAAACATTTTAATTATAAAACGTTACACATTTGGGATCCCAAAATACTGTTTAGAAATATTTACAACTCAAAATATGATTAAAGTCGACTAAACGACAAATTTTGGTTTAATACACATCGTCTCCCAAAAATACCCCTAGCCGTGACAGCCAGGCAGGTCGAACATGTACACGCCGCTTCACGCTCTCCGTACTCATGGTTTGATCGACCTTTCCCTTGCCCTTACCTGCACCATAGATCACCTGTGAGCTGAAACCCAGCAAGAAAACTCCACACAAGCAATCAACATATGCATAACTATCAATCAACATATAATAAAACCGCCAACAAGCTAAACACATAACGGCCATGCCGTCCCAAGCACTTTACCAGGCTCTGGGTTCGTGGTCTACACCGTGAGGATGTCTCAGGCATCCGAGAGGGTCTCACTCTAGCGACTTGCACACCGCATGCTTACCGTCGCTCCCGGCCCCTTGCCGTACTCGGCCTTGCACTCCACATGCTTGATGTCGTTCCCGGCCTTTTTCCATACCCAGCCTTGCCATTCTCGACCTTCGCCGTTCCCGTCCCTTTGCCATACATTTACAGATATGCAACACATAGCATAAACTTAATAAACACTTAAACAAATACAAGCATACACAATAGGGCTACAACCTTCATCATAATCACATAAGGCCGCGCCCTGCTACACAAATTATAGGGCCATGCCCTGCTCTATGGGTACAACAGTTTTCTTACATGTGTCCCGAGTTTCTTGAGCACTGAAATCCCGATCACAGTCCTCTAACCCGAGCCTCGCTGAGAACCTAGTCACAACACACAAGTAACACTCTCGTTACCTCTGTGTTAAACACACCCTTGAATTGATTTCCCCAGCCACAACAAGTAAAATTCTTCAGCTCTTAGTCTAAAATCCTAAAAGTTCTTCAAGCTCTCAATCACCAAGGAGATGGAAAGAGAGTGTCGAGTATGAGAGAGAGAGAGCTGAGAAATTTTTGTTCTTTTCTTTCCTCTACTTTTTTCTAAGTCCTTCTAGAGTCCCAGCTCTCAAATTGAATATATCCTCTTGCCAAGATGACCAAATTGCCCCCTTAAATTAAACTAAGTCCCCAAATAACACCAAGGGTAGTTTAGTCATTTAACATATCTTGCTAAATCCTCAAGTACACCTAAAAAAGTCCCCGTTAATCCTGACATACTAAAATCATTTCTAAATTACTACCCTATACTTAATAAATTCCAAACTCATATAATATACCCAAAATACCCTAGGCTCCCCCCGAGCTGGGTATTTGACCCCGTTGTGACTTTCTAGCTAAACTGCTTCCTAGGTCCGTCTCAGATAATGCATCACAAATATATCACCACTCACACGTGGTTTCAATCACAATATACACAAATATTGCATTTATGCCCTCAGCGGGATAAAATTACAAATATGCCCCTAGCAACCAAATGGGGCCCACATGCATATTTAATTCACCTAAACATGCATTTCTAAGCACATACTTATTACATTCACATATTAACATAATAAATCAATTATTGCCCTCCAGGCACGCTAATCAAGGCCCTAAGCCTTATTAGCAAATTTGGGACACTACAAACCCATCCTCTTCAAAGGCTAAAACCAAAAAGAGGAAAAATGGAAATGACAAGGACAAGGACAAGGAGAAAGACAAGAATACAAAGAAGCCTAAAAAGTCATCCAAAGGCAAAGAGAAGAAGAATACCAAAAACTCCAAAAAGAAGACCCCAAAAGGGACTTGCTTTCACTGTGGAGAAAATGGTCACTAGAAGAGAAACTGTCCAAAGTATCTCGCTGTCCTGAAAGAGAAAAAGAAAGGTAAATTTGATTTACTTGTGTTAGAAGCTTGTTTAGTGAAAGACAATTCCTCATTCTGGATAGTAGATTCAAGAGCCACTAACCATATTTGTTTTTCTCTACAAATTCTTAGTTCGACGAGAAAGCTTGCTGATGGAGAGGTGACTATGACGGTAGGCAGTGGTCAGATTGTCTTTGCAGCAGCAGTTGGAACAGCTCGTTTGGAATTTGAGAAGAATAAATTTCTTGTTTTAGAGAACGTTTATTATATTCCTGGATTTTTGAGAAACTTAATTTCTGTTTCTATGTAGCATGAACAAAGTTTTAAAATTTCTTTTAATAATAATTCAATTGTTATTTCAAGATATGGGTTTAAGATATGCTCTGCAAAATCTATTGCTGGGCTTTATAAACTACAAGCTAAAGAGAAATATGTTTATAATTATGAATTATTTAAAACAGCTGATCCAAGATCTATTAAACGACAAAAGACTGATTCTGATAGTGAAACATATCTGTGGCACCTGAGATTGAGCCATATTGGTCTAGACAGAATTAATATATTTGTGAAGGGTGGTCCTTTAAGAGAACTATTTATTTGATCTCTCCCTGTTTGTGAATTTTGTCTCGAAGGCAAGATGACCAAGAGACCTTTCTCTGCTAAAGGTTCAAGAGCCACAGAACCACTTCAGCTAGAACATACGGATGTTTGCGGTCCACTTAATAAACAAGCAAGAGGGAGTTATGAATACTTCGCCACTTTTATTGATGATTATTCAAGATATGGTTACTACTTCATGCAAAGAAAATCTGAAACTTTTGGAAAGTTCAAAGAATTTCAAGCATAGGCTGAAAAGCAATTAGGTGAATCACTAAAAGTTCTTCAATTTGGTCGAGGAGGAGAGTACTTGGATTTTGAATTCGAGGACCATCTGCGTGAGCATGGTATTCAATCCTAACTCACAGCACCTGGAACGCCACAGCAAAATGGTGTTTCAGAAAGACGGGACAGAACGTTATTATATATGGTTAGACCAATGATGAGTTTCTCATCATTACCACTGTCATTCTGGGGCTAAGTGATTCAATGTGCTCTATACATATTGAATGTGCTATGCGATTCAATGTCTCAAGCAACTTATATTGATAAGGTGATAGAATTCTTTAATATTCAAAACTCCAAAAGGGGTGATATGCCAACCCGTTCTGGAGTATTCCTTTCCAAGGAGCAGTGTCCCAAAACACCTCAGGAAGAGGAAGACATGAGAAGTATCCCTATGCCTCAACGGTAGGTAGTCTAATGTTCGCCATGTTAAGTACAAGACCTGACATTTGTTATGCAGTAAGGATAGTCAGCCGTTATCCATCCAATCCTGGATTGAATCATTGGATTGCAGTGAAGAATATTCTCAAGTATCTAAGAAATACTAGAGATTATATTCTTGTATATTCAGGTGGAGACCTGAACCCCACTGGTTACACTGATTCCAATTTTCAATCAGACATAGATAGTCATAATCGACTTCTGGATCAGTGTTTACTCTTGGAGGAGGAGCAGTAGTCTGGCGAAGTATTAAACAAACCAACATTGCAGACTCCGCCATGGAAGCCGAGTATATAGCAGCTTGTGAAGCAGCTAAGAAGGATGTGTGGCTCAAAATGTTCTATTCCGATCTAGAAGTAGTGCCAGATGTGGATAAGCCACTAGTCCTATACTGTGACAACAGTGGGGTAGTAGCTAACTCAAAGGAACCACGGAGTCACAAGAGGGGAAAGCACATTGAGAGGAAGTATCAATTGGTAAGACAAATAGTTCATCGAGGAGATGTTGCAGTTATGAAGATAGCTTCAGAGCATAATCTTGCAAATCCTTTCACAAAGACTTTATCCATAAAATCTTTTACGGAGCATGTAAGAAACAAGGGATTGAGAGAGATGCCTCATTTTCTTTAGGGAAAGTGGGAGATTGTCAGGAATTGTGCCCTGAAACCATATGTAGTAGAAATAAATAAATAAATTGAATTTGTTATGCATATAGTTTGTGGACTATATTATTCTGTGAAAATATTATGTAAATATCAGAAAAATTCCTAAGTTCATATATGTAATCTCAAACACGTATTGGTATGGGAGGATTGTGTTTGAGATAAATGAACTTGAATAGTTCACAATAAAATAAAGTTATGGAGTCTTTAGATTAATTACGGCAAGTACGGTCCACTAGTATTATGAATACATGTGATCTAGAGCCGGATCACTAGTGTAGTAGGACACTTTAATGGGGGTACTTTATATATTAGAGAATATATAGAACTGGACCAGATATGTTTATTAATAATTAGTTAAATATCGTTTTGAAGTATTAATTAAATATATCAACTAATGATCATATACAAATAGATCTTAATCCTGAAGTTACTATGAACTCCTGTTTATGTTAAATGAGTTCTTTGATTCACTCGTTAGGGTCTGTCAGAATGATCAGGCTATAAACTTTTGTTTTGGGGACTCAATAATGTAAATGGCTGAGGACATAGTATATAGATATGGAATCTATGCCTTATTGCAAGAGATTGAATAATGGTTCTCTTAAGGGTTCACTTTTGGGACTGAAAGGTTATTGAGCTCAAATTCATAATTTAGTTATGAATTAACCTTCACTAGTAAAGTCAATGGTACTTAAGGAAACAAGAAATAATGAAAGGGTGAAACAGTAATTTTATTCCCGATTAATTATGAACCATTATTAGAGGGTTAATTTGTATGCAATGATTATATCAATGGACATTTTATCATTATAAAGTACTCAGTAAATGAAATGTCTATAATTACAAGAGTGCAGTCTCATATTTATAGTGGAGTAATCATGAGATTAATAAACTAAGATTATTTAATTAAAGAGTTTATTGGAGCTTGGAATTATAGGTCCATAGGTCCCCACAGCGGCTCTATCAACACTATTCAATTTTGCAATTTTGAGGTTTCGCTCTGGGGGTTCGGGGGATGTTTCCAATGAATTGTTTTAGGAATTTGGGAGTCCCGAGAGTGTGGAATTGGTCCCGGGAAGTGGTTTTGAATTGATTAGTATTAAAGGATGTTTTATACGTGTTGTGACTAGGTCTTTGGAAAAGCTCGGGTTAGAGGACCGTGCTCGCGGCTTTAGTGCATCAGAAAGCTCGGAATACAGGTAAGAAAACTGTAGCACCCGAGAACAGGGCATGGGCCCATAGTGTTATTGCAAGGCAAGGCCCTAGAATGTATTACGTGCTAATGTATAACCTTAAATGAATTATTATATGATTGAATGATTATTTCGAGATGTACTATATGTGTGATTATAATGAGATGAACGGCTAAGGCCGAGAGCGGCGAAGGCTGAGAACGGCCGTGGGGCCGGAAGTAACACTTAGCACATGGAGTGCTTACAGTTAGGGTGGGACCCAATGGATACATGAGTTATCCTTACGGTAAGGACCGAGACCCCAGGCTTTGGTTAGGCCTCTGGGGCGGCATGGCCGTGTTTGTTCAGTCTGATGGTTTTCCTGTTTATCAGTGGATTATATGTTATTTACTGTTTGAGTTTTCTTGCTGGGCTTCGGCTCACGGGTGCTCTGTGTTGCAGGTAAAAGCAAAGGGTCAGTCAACCAGCCATGAGTATGGAGAGCGTGGGGCGGCGCGTACATGTTCGGCCTGCCCGACTGCTTTGGTTGGGGACATTTTGATAAATGGCTGTATTAACCTATTCTTTTGATAGATAATCAATTGTAAATCTATTTTTGAGTTGTAAATATTTTGTAAACCTTATTTTTGGGATCCCAGACGTTTGATACTTGAAGTTTTAATGAAACTAAGCATTTTCAAAGATTACAGCCTTAACTTTTGTTTAGTCACGCTTTTGGTTCTAAAAACCTTGTAAAACAAGTTAGTTGCTCATTTTTCGTTTTTAAACTCACTTAGTAACAGCTCTAAGGTAGTAAGGCGTTACAACTTCATTGTCAGGTTTTAGGAATTAATCATAAATGTCACAGAAGTGACATGATGGGTAAGAAGGTCACGGGATGACCCTCTTTGCCAAAGCCCAGGTGTCCTCTCCCTATAAATATGGAGACCCTGGACATTGCAAAGGGTTGGCTTCTAATTTGTAAAGAAACACCCTGTGAGGAATACCAAAGATATATCAATAATATTGACTGGTGGACTAGAGGGATTTTAACCTTCGAACCACCTAAAAGGAAAGGAGTTATAACCTTCCCCCTAAACTATTCTCGCCAGTTTAACACATAAATATTTACATATTATGGTTCATTATCTAGCACTAATCCTTCCCGTTTATTCATATAATTATCTGTTGTCGAAGAACTGTGTCAATAGTTTGGTGCTTTCATTGAGAGGATTTAGATTGGTGCTATTGCAAAAACCCAACCATGGTGGTTACTCGCTCGAGGCATGGTAACGAAGTGGACCAACGTGATGGGCAGGAGGTCCACCATGCCGCCATATCTGATGAGCAAAACCCAAAGGTTCAGCAGCGACCGGGAAAGCATCCAATGGGCCAAGATGACACTAGAAGTTCGGCTCCCCGGCCACCCAATCCGAACCTGGATTTCTACACGGCGGTAGAAATGGAAAATGCACAGTTGAGGAGTCAGCTGGCGAAAGCAAACAAGCAGATCAAATACGTTTTGGCCCGATTACTGCCTCTTACAACCGACACTAACGTCGGAAAGAGGCATGGTGGGACTCATAAGTCCCGCCGGGGTAACCGGTCCAGGCCCAATCGGTCGGTCAGACCCTTGACATTGAATTCTACTCCCACGTCGCACCACCAGGAAACTATATTTGAGGAACTTCCTAGGGTCGATCAGTAATTCAGCCGATCGGTCCGGACGTCAACTCCTAGCTCGATTCCACCCTCGAGTGCACCCAGGAGGGCCCGAGGCATCTCGCGAAGGAGATCCGGGGAGGGCTCACGATGATAGCCTGCCCCGGCCAGCCGTCCTGCACCACGATCTGACCGCCGAGCGCAGGATGCGAGGGATGGTAGAGCAGAGCGGCCGCGACCTAGCTTAATCCGCCCTGACGGGACTAGGATCGTGTCACCAGTCAGAAACCCCCCATCACCAATAAAATACCCATCTCCTCCCTGTCCAGTCCGAGACATTCCGGCTCGTGGGAGCAGCAAGAGAAATCCTCCTTCCATCAGACCTTCCCATCGCAGTCGGGGGCCCAGGGAAATCCCGGATCCTCACCGTCAGCGGCGGACTCCGAGCTTTTCAAACGGAAGTTACTGGACCGGGAGTCATCAAAGTGGCACGTCCGGCGAAGACCTGCGCCATCGTTTGAATTCGGCTCAAAGCCCTCGGGCCACCCTGAGGGCCAACCTCCGAGATCGCCTCAACTCTCATAGAGGAGGCCCAGCTAGAAATGGTAGTCGTGCTCACCAAGGGGAGGGTCTGTCGGAAGTACGTGACAACGGGAATGTCTCACATAACCTATCTCAAGATAGGAGGGACAATAACCTGCCTAACGCGTACAATGGAACTGGAGCTGTTGAACAACCCCAGAACAACCAAGGAAGTAAGGACCAAACCCTGTAGCGTCTAGCTCAGATGAGGGAGCTGATGAGGAAGGTCTTATCGGAAAAAGAAAAAGATGAGTACGACTCGGGGGACGAACTCGAGCTCTTCACCCCCAGCATAGCAGCCACGGCGTATCCACCTGGTTTTCGTATGCCTCACTTGTCCAAGTTCAATGGAGACGAGGACCCGTCAGATCATTTGGGTATGTTCAACACCCTGATGATGGCCCACAACATCGGTCCCGAGCTGAGGTGTTTAATATTTTCTTCCACCTTGACTGGGCCGGCCAGGCAATGGTTGAAACAGAATAAAAAGCAGTCCATCAGCTCATGGAAAGCCTTTTCTGCCGACTTCAAGAGGGCATTCCGAGCTTCTCAGGCTGCCCATGTCAAAGCCAACACCCTGGCAAACGCAAGAGAACAGCCCGACGAACCTTTGAAAGCTTACCTGAGCAGATTCGCAAACGTCACGGCTCGAGCTAGGGACGCAGATGATAGTTCCAAGCTTATGGCCTTAAGGGCTGGGATCCTCGTTGGAGGCGAACTCTGGGAAGAGATACAGAGAAAAGGTGTCAGCACCGTGTACGAATTCCTAAATAGGGCCCAGGGATGGATAAACATGGAAGAGGCGCGAGCATCGGCTGCGGGAACTAGCCAAGCCTCTGACCAGCCCGCTAAAGTGGGAACGGATGTTGTGACAGCGACCCAAACCGTTACACAGAATAACCAATTTGGTGGAGGCAAGAGAAAAGGGAGCAGCGAGGGCCCCCAGCACGACCCGAAGAAGAACAAGCCTGCAAAAAAGTTTAAACCAGTCTACGCGACTTATACCGAGCTCACATACACTAGGGAGAACATTTTCCTAGCGAACTCTGCTCGCCTCCCCTGGAAGAAGCACCAGAACGCTAAACGAGACCCCTCCAAGTTTTGTCAATTCCACAACGACATTGGCCACAACACTGACAATTGTAGGCACCTGAAGGATGAGATCGAGACTCTCATCAGAGCCGGACCCTTAGCTCAGTATGCATGGAATAGAGTTCCCGCCAGACAACCCACTCCAGAAGCTCCGATAAGCCAGCCCAGGTCTCGGATAAATCAGGACACCCCTCCACCTGTGATAGGAGGAGAGATCTCCATGATCTCTGGAGGCCCCCATCTGGCCGGCACGAGCAGAGGTGCCCAGAAGAGATATGTCAATGAACTAAAAGCTCATAATGGAGTGGAGTTCATCCCAGAGCAGTATTTACCCAACACAAAAATGACTGGAGAGGCAACCAATCATATTCACCGAGGAAGATGCCAGTCACGTCCAGTTCCCTCATAACGACCCTCTGGTCATAGCCGCCCAGCTCGCCAACTGGAGAGTTAGGAGGATACCGGTCGATAATGGGAGCTCGGTGAACCTATTGTTTCGGTCTAGGCTGGAAAAGATGGGTTTATCTGTCACCAAGTTGAAAGCCACCTCCATGGTGCTATATGGATTTTCTAGAGAAGGGTCGGCAACAATAGGAACAATCGAGCTGGTGATCACCTTGGGAGAGGGACCCCGGACTGTCTCAAAACTCCTTGAGTTTATGGTCATCGATTGTCCCGTCGCGTACAATGCTATTTTGGGGCGGCCTACATTGATAGCGTTAGAAGCCATATCCTCCATCCGCCACCTCGTGCTAAAATTCCCCTCTTCCACAGGGATATGCATGGTCCGAGGTAATCAGCTCGCTGCCAGGGAATGCTATAGCATTTCTATGAAGGGAAAATCAAAACCCGAGCAGCAGACGATGACCATCCAGGGCAGGAGTGAGGAATCTCAAGAAGTTGTGCCTAGTCCTGAGATTGAAAAACATCAGAATCCCAGAAGGGAAGATATCATCTTAAATAATGATATCAAACCCAGAGTAGGTGAGGATAGATCCGAGCTCCAGGCCATCGAAGAGCTCGAGGAGGTAAATATTGACCCACAAGACCCCTCGAAGGTGGTGAAGCTCGGGAAAAATCTATGTAGCAAGAGGAAAGCGGAGCTGATTAGGTTTCTGCAAGAAAATCTAGATGTGTTCGCCTGGTCCCATGGAGACATGATGGGATCAGCCCGAGCATCATCATGCACACCCTCCACTTGGATAAAAACGTGCCTGCAAAGTCCCAAAAACAAAGGCGCCTCGGAACGACCCGAGCTGAGGCCCTGGAGGAGGAAGTAGCCCGGCTCTTAAAGTGCGGCTTTATCCGCGAAGCAAAGTTCCCAGTCTGGGTCGATATTCCTGTGTTGGTCCCGAAGCCCAATGGGAAATGGAAGACCTACATCGACTTTTCCGATCTGAACAAAGCCTGCCCCAAAGATTGCTTCCCCTTGCCAAGGATTGACCAACTGGTAGATGCCACAGCGGGGCACGAGCTCATGTCTTTTATGGATGCATACTCGAGCTATAACCAAATCGCCATGAATCCAGCAGACCAGAAACACACTAGCTTCTTGACCCCAACTAACGTTTATTGTTACAAGGTCATGCCCTTCGAGCTGAAAAACGCAGGAGCTACGTACTAGAGGTTGGTAAATAGGATGTTTACCAATCAGATCGGGAAAAATATGGAAGTGTATGTTGACGACATGTTGGTCCAGTCGAAAACTGCTGATAACCATGTCTCCAATCTGGAGGAATGCTTTAAGAATTTGAGAGAATACGACATGAGGCTAAACCCCCAAAAGTGTACTTTCGGGGTCGCGTCAGGAAAATTCCTGGGTTTCATTGTCAATACCAGAGGAATAGAAACGAACCCCAATAAGAACAGGTCACTACTCGAGATACCCTCACCCCAGTCGCGAAAAGACGTTCAAAGTCTGACAGGAAGGGTGGCAACCCTTAATCGGTTTATTTCTAAATCTACCGAAAAGTGTTTGCCATTCTACAACCTGCTCTGGGGAAATAAAAAATTCGAGTGGACCGAGGAATGCGAGCGTGCCTTCCTTGACCTGAAAGCACATTTAGCTGAGCCGCTGGTATTATCCCAACCAACAGTAGGAGAGCCTCTTTTCCTTTACCTAGCTGTCACAGAAGATGCAGCTAGCACCGTATTAGTCCGAGAAGAAGACCGATCTCAAAAGCCAGTCTATTACATCAGCAAGAGGCTTCTCGGAGCTGAATCCCGATATCCGTTGATGGAAAAGATGGCTTTCTACCTTATTACGGCCTCCCGAAAGCTCAGGCCGTATTTCCAGTCCCACTCAATACACGTCATAATCGATCAGCCTTTAAGGCAAGTATTGCAGAAACCTGAAGCATCAGGGCGTCTGTTGAAGTGGGTTATCAAACTCAGCCAATTTGAGATACTATACAGATCGCAAACTGCAATAAAAATCCAGGCCCTAGCTGATTTTGTGGCAAAGTGCACAGGGTTCCGAGAAGATCCTGTAGAAGAGTCAACTCAGGCCTCATGGAAGTCTTCGTAGATGGCTCGTCTAACGAGAACGGCTCCGGGGCTAGAATCATATTGATATCCCCAGAGGGACATCGATTCCACTCAGCGGTATGATTCGGATTCAAAGCATCCAACAACGAGACCGAATACGAAGCTTTACTGGCTGGGCTAAGGGTAGCCCAGGAGCTGAGGGCCAGCTCCATCCAGTGTTACAGCGATTCCCAGCTCGTGGTAAACCAAGTGTTAGGAGAATACCAAGCATGGGGAACCAAGATGGCTGCTTACCTGGCCAAGGTAAAGAAAGAGCTATCCGCATTTAAGCACGGCTCAATCGAGCAGATACCTCGGGAGCAGAATGCCAACGCGGACGCCCTGGAAAAACTCGCTACCTATGGGGAGGTGGAGACTTTGGGGCTGGTGCTGGTAGAGTTCTTGGAAAGACCAAGCATAGAGGAAGTCAGGGCGGAGGTCGAGATGATTAACGCCAGACCGACTTGGATGACTCCCATCCTCGAATATCTTACAACAGGAAAGTTACCCGAGGGGCGAAATGACGCAAGGAGGGTACTTTACCAGGCTCCAAGGTATACAGTGATAGATGGGATATTATACCGGCATGGGCACTCTTTACCTCTCCTACGGTGTGTTCTTCCAAGCGAGGCAAAGACCATTTTGTAGGAGGTGCACGAGGGTTTTTGTGGAGATCACACTCGGGGGCAAAGCCTATCCCTGAAGAATCTAAGGCAAGGGTATTATTGGCCCACTCTGTCAAAGGACTCGATCTTCTACCTCCAAAAGTGTAACAAGTGCCAGCGATTCGCCACAATTTCCCGGGCTCCTCCGGTCGAGCTGAAGATGATCTCGTCCCCATGGCCGTTCGCGGTCTGGGGTATTGACCTTGTTGGTGCCCTCCCGACTGGAAAGGGAGGAGTTTGCTATGCGGTGGTGGCTATCGACTACTTCACAAAGTGGGCAGAAGCAGAGCCCCTGGCGATGATCACTTCAAAGAGAGTCCTCGACTTCGTGGTCAAGAGTATTATCTGTCAATTCGGGCTGCCAAAGAAGATCGTGTCGGATAATGGGACGCAGTTCAATAGCGACCTCTTCACTGAATTCTGCGAGACGCACGACATTGTTAAAAGCTTCTCCTCCATGGCCTATCCCCAGGCCAATGGGCAGGTCGAGGCTGTCAATAAGATGCTAAAGGCAAGCCTTAAGAAAAGACTGGATGAAGCCAAGGGAGTTTGGCCCGAACAGCTCCCCCAGGTACTGTGGGCATACCGGACCTCGCACCGAACTTCGACGGGTCATACTCCTTTCTCCCTGGCTTTCGAGAGTGAGGCAGTCCTTCCTGTCGAAGTAAAGGTAGCCTCGCATAGAGTCTAGACATTTGACCAAGAACGAAACGAAGAATTTCTCTACGCGTCCCTCGACCTAATTGACGAAAAACGAGAAGCGTCACAGCTGCAGCTCGCACATTATCAACAAAAGATCACTCGTTATTTCAACTCAAAGGTCAAGAAACGTGTCTTTAGCGTTGGCGACCTGGTACTCAAAAGAGTCTTCCTAGCCAGTAAGGATCCCAAGGACGGAGTGTTAGGACCAAACTGGGAAGGGCCCTATCAAATAACGGAGGTCATGAAAGAAGGAACCTTCAGGCTAGCTCGGCTTAATGGAGAAGCAGTCCCACGAACTTGGAACGCTATACACCTAAAGAATTATTACCAGTAATATTTTTGTAAGGCTTAGTTAGAAAAGTCACCTTTGTTTATTAAGTAATAAGAATTAATCTTTTTGCATTATCGTATATGTTTGTGGATGTAACGTCAAGTAACCATGAAAGACCCTTTCCTGATTACTTGGGGGGCATATATCCTGGATATAACCAGGTTCGAAAACTTAGAAGTTAGTTCAAATTGATTGATCGACGTTTTTCTTAAAAAGCGCGAGATATCAATAAAGGATTAACACGAACTAAGTTGTTAAAATTAATGTCCTGGATATAACCAGGTCCTAAAACTTAGAAGTTAGTTCAAATTGATTGATCGATGTTTTTCTTAAAAAGCGCGAGATATCAATAAAGGATTAACACGAACTAAGTTTTTAAAATTAATGTCCTGGATACAACCATGTCCTAAAACTTAGAAGTTAGTTCAGATTGATTGATCAACGTTTTTCTTAAAAAGTACGAGATATTAATAAAGGATTAACACGAACTAAGTTGTTAAAATTAATGTCCTGGATATAACCAGGTCCTAAAACTTAGAAGTTAGTTCAAATTGATTGATTGACATTTTTCTTAAAAAGCGCGAGATATCAATAAAGGATTAACACGAACTAAGTTTTTAAAATTAATGTCCTGGATACAACCAGGTCCTAAAACTTAGAAGTTAGTTCAGATTGATTGATCAACGTTTTTCTTAAAAAGTACGAGATATCAATAAAGGATTAACACGAACTAAGTTGTTAAAATTAATGTCCTGGATATAACCAGGTCCTAAAACTTAGAAGTTAGTTCAAATTGATTGATCGACATTTTTCTTAAAAAGTGCGAGATATCAATAAAGGATTAACACGAGCTAAGTTTTAAAAATTAATGTCCTAGATCCAACCAGGTCCTAAAACTTAGAAGTTGGTTCAAATTGATTAACAGATGTTTTTCCCAAAAAGGATGTGTTATCCAATAAATTAGCATTTGTGACGTGGCGAATAATCTCTTGACACGTGGCTGATACCTGAAGCGTCTGCTAGAGTATCGACCAAGAGACACACCAGAAGCAGGACAAGCCTGTCTTTCCCACGACCAGGCTGGTCGGTGGTTCCGCTGGCAAGGCAACATTTATGGGATGATCTTTGTGAATCCCGAATTTATCTCATTTAATCTTCTGGATATCCCATTATTCAGGGGATAATATCTGTAACAATATTTTGTAACCCTCCATGAGCCTATAAATAGCAAGATATAGCTCAAGGGAAGGGACTTTTTCTTGGCTGCTGAATCATAGAGATATAGAATTTCTCCTAGTAAATTTGTATTATTTTGTCAGAAGTGTTGAAACTCATTGAACCCAAGTTCTCTGATCACACTTTTGGTTCCATATCAATATCATTCTAAGTGGACGTAGGTCATTACCAGATCCTGGGGCCGAACCACTATAAATCACTGTGTTTTCTTTGCTTTTGTCATTACGTTATTCTCTTACATTCGTCTATATCATTCATATTTTGACTCCGTGTCAGTTGGCCAAATCGTGGGTCAACATTCTGGTGCTTTCATTGAGAGGACGATTCATTGCTATTTTTTATAAAAAAAAACACTGATGGCGAAAGCAGGAAGGAAAGCTGGCCAGACTGCCGCCGCTGCACCGTCGAATCCACCACCACCTCCTCCTCCACCTGCAAGCATGGCGGAAGATGAGCCGCAACTAGATTTTGAAGAGGAGGAAATGGACGATGCGACGCTGAAGAGCACCCTTGGCGCGTTGCAAGAAGAATTGGCTAGTCTGAGGGCCAATCAAGAGACTGCCGCAGAAGTTATGGCGCGACAGCAGCAGGAGCTTGATCGTCAGCGGGCGGAGTTGAGCGAGAGACAAGCAGAGGTGGACCGCCGCCAGACCGAGGCCATGGCAGCCCTCGAAGCAGCCTTGCTGTTGGCAAGAAATCAGGCCGCACCTGCCTCGCAGCCTAACCACCCTGAAAATGGGCCACCTCAGAAGGGTCCCAATCCTAGCCCACCAATCCATCCTTCAAGTCTGCAAAGGCCCGAGCAGCCTCAGATGCCCCATGACGAAGTCCCACTGGACCCCGAGGAAAATCCACCTTCCCAGGCTGCTCGGGGTAATCCCCCGCAGCAAAGGTAGAATAGGGCCGAGCGTCAGCCCCGTAGTCCTAGGCGCCATGAGAATGATGGGCCAAACCAAGCGAACAGAGGTCACCACCCTCCTGGTAACAGCAGGGACTCGGAACTAGGCTCTGCGGTCCGTGGACCCCCATGGCATAACGATGCACGGGGACACCGCAACCAGTGCAAGCCACCCTCTAACGCTCGGGGTGTTTCTGCCAGAGACGGTCATAGAGGGAACAGTCAGTCTCACCACAGCCAGTCAAGGTTCAGAGATGGTCATGGGTACAATGAGGCTGACTTAGGCAAGGGCAGTGCTGATAGGAGAAATGGAAATAGAGGTAAAAGCAGGAGCCAAATACCTCAAGGTGATCAACCAAATAGACAAGATGCTGGGGGGCAGCCCAAACAAAATATTGTCTTGAACCGGCTCGGAGGTAGCGAGCAACGGAGAAGAGAGGAGGACCTGAGAGATGTACTCAACGATCGTCGAGAAAGGCATGGCGAGAACATCCCCCTAGACATAGAGGCCACCACAATTCCTGCCGCAGTGCAAGCCCAGATAGATGCACTCAATCAGGCTGTGCAGCAGCTGGTCTGAGGAAGGACTTCTTACATCGATCACAACAGGAGGAAAGGTACTCCTTTCCTCCAGAGGATAGCTAATGCCGAAACTCCCAGCAAGTTCAAAATGCCTACGCTCCCGAACTTTGTGGATATGGGGACCTAGTCTCGCATGTGAATAAATTTGAGATTCAGATGGACATTCAGAAAGTGTCCGAAGACGCTCGGTGCAGGATCTTTCCTGCAACGCTTTCTGAAGCAGCACAGGAGTGGTTCTTTAAGTTCCCACCTGCAAGCATAGTTTCCTGGGAAATGTTCGTAAGGGAGTTCTACGGACAGTTCTACGCGGGTCGTGTGCACCCAACCGAAGCAAACCAGCTGGTCGAAATCCGCCAGCAGGACGGAGAGTCAGTGAAGGATTACGTCCAGCGCTTTATGCGGGCGGCGGCTGGAGCAAAGACAGTAGGAGACGAAGGCAAGATGATGGCCATTACCGCAGGGGTAAAGCGTTGCTCTCCCCTCTGGAAGAGTCTCCGAAAGGAAGGAGTTAAAACGACTCAAGAGTTCTTGGATCGAGCCGATCGTTACATTAAACTCGAGGAAGCCATTGCTGATGATGGGAAACCCTCGAACAAGGGTAAAAAGGCCGCCGAGCCTGCCAAAGACACCAATGGTTCCAAACCTGATGGCAACGACAAAGGCCATAAAAACGGCAACGGTAATGGCAAGAATGGTGGGAAACGGCCGTATAACGAGCCTTCCACCTCCGACAATAAACGAGCCAAGGGTAATCGTTATGAACCTAGGTTCACTAACTACACTGCCCTCATCGAGTCTCCGGGAGAGGTTTACCAGGCCACAAGCTCTAGTGTACCTTACAAGAAACCTGGGCCCATTCGAAAAGACATTTCGAAAAGAGACACTACCAAGTTATGTCGTTACCATAACGACTACGGACATGACACCAATGAATGCAACCAGTTAAAAGACGAAATTGAGTTCCTTATTAGACAAGGACACTTGAGAAGGTACGTACGGGCCTCGGGAACTTCCCGACGAGAAGCTCCAGGTGGCAACGAGCAGACGTCCACACGCCAACGCTCGCCACCATTACAGCCTGCCTCCGTAGCCGAAACACTCTTAACCATCTGTGGAGGCCCGCACCTCGCGGGAAATAGCGGAAAGGCTAGAGAACGACATGCTCGGACTCTACGTCATGACCAGGACATCGAGATGATGACTGTGGAGGACCGTGCGCCAAAAAAGGCTCGCTCAGAGGAATATGGGATAACCTTCTCCGATGGCGATGCCCAGCATGTCCGGTTCCCACATTCCGATCCGCTGGTCGTGGATATCCAGATGGCCAATATGATGGTAAAAAGAGTACTGGTCGATATAGGAAGTTCAGTGAACATCCTGTATAAGTCAACACTGGAACGCATGAAGTTGTCCGTAAAAGACTTGGAGCCCTGCAATCAAACCATATACGGCTTCTCTAGAGAAGGACTCGCCCCAGCCGGAATGATCAAACTCCCAGTAACAACGGGTACAGCATCTGCCTCAAGGACATTGCTCACCACTTTTGTGGTGGTCGATTGTCCTTCAGCATATAACGCTGTTATTGGAAGGCCCATACTGGTTGAGCTAAGGGCCATCATCTCCATGTGGCACCTAGCCATGAAATTCCCGACGGACGCAGGGGTAGGATGCGTCTTAGGAAACCAAAGGGAAGCCAGGGAGTGCTATAACGCCTCGATCACAAAGGAAAAAAGTGGAACATCGAGGAGCGCTACCCCAGACCGATTGCAGATGACAGAAGACACACAAGCCCAATCAGGTGGTAACGTCACCAAATAGGGTGTTGCCCAAAGTGAGGATATAGATTTGGATCCTCGCTTTGGGGATTTTGAAGAAAATGTTGGACCCGTCGAGGACCTGGAAGAGGTCCAACTCGATGAAAAAGACCCAACCAGAGTCGTGAGGGTTGGGAAGAATTTAGAGCCTACCACAAAGCAGGCACTGGTGAAATTCTTGCAAAAGAACCAGGAAGTTTTCGCCTGGTCGCATAAAGACATGGTTGGGATAGATCCAGCAGTGATCAGCCATGTCCTAAACATAAACAAAGCCTTTCCACCTGTGCAACAAAAAAGAAGGCTACTCGATAAAGACAGATCAAAAGCCTTAAAAGAAGAAGTCGAAAGACTTAAAGAAAATGGGTTCATCAGGGTGGCCTTTTATCCATCGTGGGTCTCAAATCCGGTGCTGGTCCCCAAGCCTAACGGCAAGTGGCGGACCTGTGTGGATTTTATAGACCTCAATAAAGCCTGCCCAAAAGACTGCTTCCCACTCCCGAGGATCGACCAGCTAGTCGATGCAACTGCAGGACATGAGATCCTCTCGTTCATGGACGCGTATTCGGGATACAACCAGATCAGCATGCATCCCCCTGACGAGGATCACACCAGCTTTTGGACCGATACGGGCTTATATTGTTACAAAGTAATGCCCTTCGGGCTGAAAAACGCAGGTGCGACTTACCAACGACTGGTCAACCACATGTTCAAGGAGCTGATTGGGGTAAGCATGGAGGTATATGTGGATGACATGCTTGTAAAGTCCAAGAAGGCAGAAGGACATGTGAGGGATTTGCAGGGATGCTTTGATGTGTTGAACAAGTATCAGATGAAATTGAACCCCCTCAAATGTTCCTTTGGAGTCGGATCAAGGAAGTTTTTGGGGTTTATAGTAAATTCAAGAGGAATCGAGGCCAACCCTGACAAGATAAAAGCCCTGATCGACATGAAGTCGCCGAAGAAAATCAAGGATGTACAAAGCTTGACCGGAAGGATCGCTGCCCTAAGTAGATTCATCTCAAAATTAACTGACAAGTGCGTTCCATTCTTCAATCTACTCAGGGGGAATAAGAAGTTTGAATGGACGGAAGACTGCGAGCAGGCATTCCAGGCCTTAAAGGCTCATATGTCGCAACCACCCATCCTATCAAAACCAATCGAAGGAGAGACTTTGTATATTTATCTGGCAATTACCGAAGTTGCTGCTAGTGCGGTATTAATACGGGAGGAAGAAGGCGTACAGAAAGCTGTTTACTATGTCAGCAAAAGGCTTATCGGAGCAGAATTGAAATATCCACCAATCGAGAGGTTAGCATATTGCTTAATTCTAGCCTCCAGAAAGTTGCGTCCGTACTTCCAAGCCCATCCTATCACAGTTCTGACCGACCAGCCCCTTCGGCAAGTCCTCCAAAAACCTGAGGCGGCTGGACGGCTGTTAAAATGGGCGGTCGAATTAGGACAGTTCGATGTAACTTATTCACCGCGAGCAGCAATAAAAGGGCAAGTCTTGGCTGATTTTATTGCGGAGTTCACCGAACTCCCCAGCAGTGAGCTATGCAAACAGCCTGAAGCGCCCATGCCTCAAGACGAGACTCCTTCGTGGAAACTATTCACGGATGGTTCATCCAATGAATCCCACGCTGGAGCAGGGGTGATATTGATAACGCCCGAAGGGCATCGATTTCACTGCGCAATCAGGTTTGACCTCGCAGCATCAAACAATGAAGCAGAATACGAAGCGCTCCTCGCTGGACTGAGAATGGCCAAAGATATGAGCATAAAAACGCTTGATATTTACAGTGACTCCCAGCTGGTCGTGAATCAAGTCCTGGGAGAATATCAAGCGCGAGGATTAAAGATGATGGCCTACCTTAATAAAACGAAAGATGTGCTAGCCCAGTTCACAAAGTACACACTCTAGCAAATTCTGCGAGACCAAAATTCCAATGCAGACGCCTTAGCTAAACTCGCAAGTGTGAAGGATGCTGACACCTTGAACATAGTCCCGGTAGAAAGATTGAGTAAGCCAAGCATTGAAGTGGCCGAAACCAACATGGAGATTCGCGCAGAAGATACGTGGATGACGCCTTACATGGAGTATCTGACAAATGGAACATTGCCAGCAGATAGAAATAAGGCAAGAACTCTGCAAAGGCGGGCTACTAGGTACATACTGCTCGACGGTGTTATGTACCGAAGAGGATATTCAATGCCACTACTCAGATGCATTACATCAGAAAAAGCTAAGGAACTCATGAAAGAAGTGCATGAAGGCTTCTGCGGAGATCACGCTGGGGGGCAGAGTTTGGCGAAAAAAGTTCTAAGACAAGGCTACTTCTGGCCAACAATGAACGAGGATTCAATGGAGTACGTACGAAGATGCGATAAATGTCAAAGGTTCTCCAAGATCCCACGAGCAGCTCCAAACGAGCTAAAGCAGATGCAGAGCCCGTGGCCTTTCGCAATATGGGGAATAGACTTGATTGGATCACTACCAACAGGAAAAGGAGGAGTAAAGTACGCAGTCGTGGCAGTCGATTATTTCACAAAATGGGCCGAAGCTGAATCACTCGCAACCATCACAACCAAAAAAGTTCTTGACTTCGTCATCAAGAACATTGTATGCCGGTATGGATTGCCCATGAAGATAGTTTCAGACAACGGGACCCAATTTGATAGCGACCTGTTCACCGATTTCTGCGAGAGGCATGGAGTTATTAAGAGCTTTTCTTCAGTCGCACACCCCCAAGCAAATGGGCAAGTCGAAGCTGTAAACAAAACTCTCAAGGACACCCTGAAAAAATGACTTGAAGAAGCTAAAGGAGCATGGCCAGAACAGCTGCCTGAAGTCCTCTGGTCGTATAGAACATCTCATCGAACAGCGACAGGGCATACCCCATTTTCTCTAGCCTACGGATATGAGGCAATGTTACCTGTCGAGTTAGATCCCCCCTCACATCGGCGTTTGACTTACGACCAGGACGCGAACAGCCAGTTGATGATGGAGTCCATAGACTCAATCGATGAGATAAGAGAAAAATCTCAACTCCGAGTTGCAGCTTACCAGCAAAAAGTCGCCCGGTACTTTAACTCCAAAGTTAAAGAAAGAAAATTCAACGTCGGAGATTTGGCACTACGACGAGTTTTCTTAAATACCCACGACTCCACTGCTGGCGTGCTCGGACCTAACTGGGAAGGGCCTTACCAGATTGAAGAAGTCCTCCACCCAGGCACCTACAAACTTGCACGCTTAAATGGAGATCTCGTTCTGCGCTATTGGAATGGAGAACACCTGCGCAAGTATTATCAATGAACAGCCCTTCTTAAAGGACTGGCTTGTTTAAATTTCTCTTTTAATTTTTACAAGTTTTGCAAAGAGGGTTAGCCACGATGTATGGCTAACTGCTCGTATATGTAAGATTCTATTTCAGAATCACTCGTAAAGACATGATTAGTCCATTTTTAATACGAGATTATAAGGGACTGTGCTCAGCCAGTCATTCCTGCCAACCTTTGTGAATTTATATTTACAAGTATTTGTTCATTACGTGTGTTATTTTGCTGTATTACAAGTACCAGTTTTACTACGAACAGGAACGTCCGAACAGGTTATGGTCAAGGCAAGTGACCAAGGACCTAAAGCTCCTCGATCACTTGGGGGGCATATAAGGCACATCGATAGCAAAGCATACTTTTAAGGTATGTAAACACATGAACAAAATAAGTGAAAGCATGCTACAGTACTTAGAGTATTTTTCAAAATTTATGTTTTGTTAAATCATGCCAAAGTACTATGCTAAGTTCGGTCATACGGATAAATGTTATAATAAAATATTATAGCACCAAGAGTTAAGCTTTTACACCGCAAGTATTGCTGCTTGGATGTAACTGTTCAAATAAAAAAGATTTACTGCCCGTGCAGTAAAGTTTAAAAAAGAAATTACTATCTTTACACCACGACCCTTGGGTCGTATATCCAAAAAAGAAGGAAAAACAAATACAAATTCAAGAGGCATTCGGGGCTGGAGGGTCCTAAGCAGCATCCTGGTTAGTCATGTCCTCAACAGCATCCTCTTCTTCCAAACCAGCAACGCTTGGAGTGGCAGGGGTCGCGGCTCTTGCTTTCTCCTCGGCCAGTTGGGCAGCACATCAGCCAGCTCCGCAGTTCTGACTTCCTCTGAAAGGTAGCTAAAGTCAGCACCCTGATTGTGTTTCCAGAAATTGTAGAAACATCGGAGTGTTGTCCTCTTATACTTTTCCAGATTCTTGGAGTTGTCCAGCTCCAACTGCTTCACTTTGCCCTCGAGGGAGAGAATAGCCTTGTCCTTGGTCTTGACTACCTCCTCCAGATGCTTGATTTCGCGAAGCTGGGTTTTGCTGATCTCCCGGTACTCTTGCCTCAACTTGACCGCTGCTTCCTTCGCAACTTCAGCCTCGGACAGCTTAGTCACCGCTGCATCCCTCTCTCGGATCACCGCCTCTAACTCCTTAGCATGCTTAGCCTCAGCAGCCGAGAGCTCCTCGGCCGCCTTCACCTGGAACCTCTCGATGGCTTTTGCCTCGACCTGCTCGAGGTAAGCCTGGGCTCGGGAACGGGCAGTAATGGCAGAAAGTAAGGCCTGTGCACAAAGAAAAAGGAGTCAGAACTTATCACGAAGAATAAAAATCTAAAGACTCAAAGAATAAAGAAGCACTTACGCTGGAGATTTCATTCAAAGCCCTGTTCATGATCTGGTCGACTGGCAGCTCTTCAGCTTGAACCATTGTGGTCCTAACACGCTCGCCTTTACCAATGCGATCGAGGCGGTCTCGGGCGGATTGGATGGCGTGGCTCATAAGTCTGGCCCCATGAGCCTCTTCGCGAGAAAGGTGCTCCCTGGCAGGCGCAGCTGGAGGATTCGGGCGAACAGGAGTAGTTTGCTGTTCAGAAGGAGCTGGAGGAGGAGTAGGAGTTCGCCCAGTTGGCGCAGGACTTTGCCCAGTTCGCGTGCCCTGAGGAGGGTCTTCTGGTCGACTTTTCTTGGCTGGAGGGCCCCGACTGGATTCACTAGTTCTCTTTTTTGGCTTCCGTGTGAGTTGGGGGGTTTCTTCTTCCTCCTCAGCCTGATACATGTCGAAGATGTTGGGAGTCGACATATCTGCATGAAGGTAAACACAAGAGGTTAATAAGGAAAGAGAAAGGTGAAAGTAAATAACACAATAGAAAGAAGATAACAAAGTAAATACCCGAGCTACAACTACTGGTCGATACACTATTGACTCTATTAATCATATACTCATTTTCTGGCATGAAGAAGTCTGGCCCTAGGTTTGGAGCATATGTAAAGTTACCGTCCCCGTCAAACATATGACAGGGAATTGGCAAACCATTTAAAAGCGAAATAACGTTACCATTGTCATCAGAAGACTCTCCCAAATCAACAACAGGCTCTGTGGCCTTTCCTTTCCCCTTGCCTTGGGGAGCAGAAGGCCTTTCTGCAGAAGGGCTACCCGTGGGTTCCCTGATCGTAACTCCTATAGGCCTCCTCCTGGGAGAAGGCACAGGAGGTTGCTACTCGGGAACCCCCTCGGCAGTGGCTTCGTCCACCACGGACCCTCTATTTTCATGGCGAGGAGCCAGGAGGCCAGACGACCTCAAGTTCTTTTCAATGATCAGGGCCTTGACGCTTTTTGCTGCGTCAGACATCCTAGCTAGAGCATTGGACCTCAACACCATGTCTGGTGTTGGAGTCGGACGTAACCAAGGGCCTGAAAAACAGGTCAAGTTTGAGAAAAAATGAAAGAATATACTCTGGGGAAAAGTATCGACCAGCGAAAGATAAGCTCTTACCTCCTCTCGCGAAGGCCAAGTTGTTACTGGCTATGTTCGGAGTAAAGAAGTACTCCTTATTATAATGCCCCACGTTCAATACATGAGTAGTACCACTCAGGAACGTCCGGCCGGTTTCCTGGTGACAGAAGTGAAAAAAGCCCGTCCCGTTGTGCTGAGGGTTGGACTTGAGGTCAAAAAGGTAATTGACCTCATGAGGTGAAGGTTCTGGCCATTTGTTAAGTTTGTATAGGATATAGAGTGCGGCCAGCATCCTATATCCATTAGGAGTTATTTGAAAAGGGGCGACACCAAAGTAATTGGCCACCCCCACAAAAAATGGATGAAGAGGGAGATAAGCTCCCGCCTCAATATGGTATCGGGACCAGGCGCTGTTCGCCCCTCCTGGGCGGTTAGCCCTCTGGTCCGCAGTGGGACGTGTAATGGTTACCCCCATGAGGGGGAATTTTCTGAAGCAGTTGGCAACCATTCGAGGGGTCACCGAACTAGCTGGGGAGGTATACCACTCGACATCAGGCGGATTCCGATGATGAGGACGAGCCCTAGTTTGGATATTAGGGTCAGGAACAAGATTTTCTCGACCACTGGTCGAGGGAACCCCAGCCTGTGAGCCAGGCTGGGCAGGAGAAGTAGGGTTACTTTCAGACTCGGGCATTTTCTTGCCAGAAGACTTTGAATGGGCCATTGGAGGAGAAGGATGTGGTCTGGAAGAGGCTCGCGAGAAAGGTATCTGGTGAATGCGATCGGTTGGTTATTCTTCTCACTCGAGCAGCTGGGCGAGGAGGTCGTCGTCGATGGGTCTCTCACCTCCCCACAAATCTGGCATTAAAGTCTGCAAACAGAAGAATGGGGAGGTGAGGTTAGAGGATTCTAGAAGGCTTTTAGAATGACGCTGGTCGAGTATAAAAGTTAAGCCTTTATACAACAGCATTCTAACAAGAAACTAAATCTTTCTACGCGAACAGTTTGAAAAACGGATCAAAGGGTGAAAGTGAAGAGTTTTCCTGAAAAGCTTTTTCAACTCCCCTTAGGGCGGGAAAAATTATTTTTTCAACTAGCTTAAAAATCGAAATGTTACGTCGGTTTTACGTCCTAAAAAGCATGATCCTGAATTTTAAACTAACTCATAAGCCTACTCTGCCTACAAAAACATTCTATCTACAGGCGCCTAAAAACCAGAAGCCAAGAGACTTAAACAGTACACCATTAAAAAGCATGCACCACGAGAAATTAGAAGCATGGGGTTTCAGTAACTTACCAGGGAAAATGGTCGTGAAGGTGGAAGAAAGGACTTCGGAAATCAAGGAGCCCACCGTCTAAGTCTTGAAAGCACAAGAGAACGTTCGCCGGAGAAGGTAAAGCTCTGGTTTTTAGGGTTTTTGGCAGAATAATGGCGTGCGTGAAAAGAAAAGAAATGGCTCTGGTGGTCTTATATAAGTTTGTCTCTGATATTAAAAAGGCGTAATCATTAGTTTTCCTTTTTCGAAGTATGGGGGAACGTGATGGCCGTCGAAATTGTTTCTGGGGAACTGAAAAGTCATGATTAGACAGGAGTGGGTTGCTTTTTTCAAGAACACACGAAGGGTTCTGACACGACAGGAGGGGTTACCGAAGAGTCGTTCGTTCAAAGTTTATTTACTGTTCGTAGTAAATAAACTTTGGGGGGCAAATGTTATCCAATAAATTAGCATTTGTGACGTGGCGAATAATCTCTTGACACATGGCTGATACCTGAAGCGTCTGCTAGAGTATCGACCAGGAGACACACCAGAAGCAGGACAAGCCTGTCTTTCCCACGACCAGGCTGGTCGGTGGTTCCGCTGGCAAGGCAACATTTATGGGAAGATCTTTGTGAATCCCGAATTTATCTCATGGAATCTTCTGGATATCCCATTATTCAGGGGATAATATCTGTAACAATATTTTGTAACCCTCCATGAGCCTATAAATAGCAAGATATAGCTCAAGGGAAGGGACTTTTTCTTGGCTGCTGAATCATAGAGATATAGAATTTCTCCTAGTAAATTTGTATTATTTTGTCAGAAGTGTTGAAACTCATTGAACCCAAGTTCTCTGATCACACTTTTGGTTCCATATCAATATCATTCTAAGTGGACGTAGGTCATTACCAGATCCTGGGGCCGAACCACTATAAATCACTGTGTTTTCTTTGCTTTTGTCATTACGTTATTCTCTTACATTCGTCTATATCATTCATATTTTGACTCCATGTCAGTTGGCCAAATCGTGGGTCAACAGGATGAAATGTCAATCATAACACCAACAGAAACTAAGTTCTCACCAAATGCATTAAAGAGGAGTAACAATAAGGTCAAACCAAATATATATAAATAGATTAAAATAAATCTAAGGAAATCAATTGTCTCGAGGATAAAAAAACCTCGTAATGTAAAGTTACTAATAAAATAACAAGAGAAAAAGGAGCAAAAAATCCTAAGCCCCGCCAGGCCGCTCTGACGAAGTCACCCCCTCAGCATCCTACTCGGTTGTAGTGGAAGTCTCCCCGGTCTTAGAGGGCACCTCTTGTTGAAGGTGAGCTTTGAACTTCTCCAAAAAGGACTCCCACACCTCCGGCCCCAGGAAGGAAAAGTCACCATCCTGGTTGAAGGCCCAGCAATGATATAGCATGGCCTCCATGGAGGAGCTGGAAGATGCTCTCTCCGCCACAAGGGCGGCCTTGGCCTCTTCAAGTTCGACCTTCGCAGCGTCCAGGGCGACCTTGGTAGCCTCGGCCTCCATCAGCTTGGCCCAGGATGCCTCCTGGTCAGCCTGCGCAGCAACCAAGGCGGCCTGCGCGACCATCTTGCTTTCCTGGGCAGCTTTGGCATCCTGCTCCTGTTGTCGAGCGGACGTGAGGGCAGCCTGGTGCTCGCCCCTGATCTCGTCAATCCTGGCGCTAGACCGAGATATGCTTTGATGGAGAGCCAAAGCCGCCTGCAAGATAAAAAGATAATAAGGCAAGTGCTTTAGAAAAAGTAAAGAGAACCAGTGGTAAAGCAAACTTACCGTGAGGGTCATCCCCAGTGAAGACTCCATAACATTCTCGGGGCTCCTCGTCTTAATCTCCCGCAAGTCCCTCGGGGTGGCGTTGTAGCAGTGGTCCACCATGTAGGTCGTGGTTTTTTAAACCGTCCCGCGAAAGGCCTCAGGGATTTTCTCCAAGGCCTGAGCGTTAACCGGGACGCGCACGGTGGAAGTTAGAGCTGGCAAGGTCCCGGTTGGTACCTCAAGTCCCAGCTGGAGACAGGAGGTCGCGGGGGAGGTGGAGCCATCTTCTCTATGGCAGGAGGGGACGGAGGCACCTTCTCTATGGCGGAAGGACCCTGGCCCTTCCCCTTGGTAGGAGACTTGGAGCTGGTCCCGGGGGGAGGAGTTTTCTTGGTCAGCCGGAGCCTCTTCACCAAGGGTCCAGACGACCCGGAGGAAGGATTTCCCCCCTGAAACATAGATTGCAGAATGTTGTCCCCGGGCTGCGACATCTCCTCGCCTGAAACAAAGAACAAAGCGTCAGTATGCATGTAAAAATATTTGATTGCAAAACAAAAAAATCTAAAGTATGTATTGAAAAAGGTCCTACCCTCTGAGCTAGAGGAGGAGTCTATTGTCAAGACCTCCGGCCCTGGAGCTTCTACGGGGGAGTCTAAGATAATGACTTCACGAATGAGAGGAGGCTCTGGGTCCAGATCCGCCTCAGGACTGGACTCCTCTACATACTGCCAAAGCCCCGGAGCTACTACACCCTCCAGAAGGGAGGGCCACGATCTAAGGTTGGTCCCGTACTCCTCCAAGATGGCCGACCTAAAGGCCAGGGTATTATCTACTACTACAGTACCCCTAGGGCAGCCCATATCATAACGCAACACTAACTGGTCAACACACTAGAGTAGAGTGAAGTTACGATCTGGGTTGTTTCGGTGGCGGTGAACGAGTTGGCTGGGGTTAAACCTAGCAAGCCGTAGGTCTGCGGCGGCCTAATCTAAATCCCTAAACAAGTAAGGGCTACCTTGGCCGGAGGGGCCGGCTACTGCCCCGGACTGGGTCCGCTCCGCATTGGCCTTCTGGGTGACCTCAAGAGCCCGCTTCCGGCGCACGAGGGGCACCTCGTCTTCCTCATCCGTGTCATCATCCGCGGCCTCCTCCTCGGGGATGGGCGCCATCTCGCGAGCTTCGGGGATGATTCGTGGCCTCCTCAAGGCCAGAGTCTAGCCCGGAGAAATTAACTTACATGCCAGCATCGTCTCATCAGACACGAGCTGGCGGTAGTCTTTTTCACTTGGGGGAGCCCCGCCAAGGTTTCGTATTGACCTCCGAGGATCACCGATTTAGCCGTCCTCGCAAAAATATCTTCACGATAGTATTCAAGTCAATAACGAATGGAAAGAAACTAATCAGCGAAGATCTCGCGAGCTGAGGTTAGAAAGAACTTACAAGGACGGTTAAAGTAAGGTGTTCGCTGTTGCGAAACCCCGTCAACATGAAGAATTGATCCTTGAAGTCGTTGGGATGGCTGGGCAGCTCGATGACCGCGGAAGAGTTGGGAAAACGGGTCAGGTAGTAGAACCCGTCACCTCACCCCTGTTAATCCGGGTTGGCTTTGAGGCAGAAAAAGTAGAGGATGTCCGCGGGTGTAGGGACCTCCCATTCCTACTTCAGAAACAGGTACTTCAACCCCGCTAATAGACAGTAGGAGTTAGGGGGGAGTTGAAAGGGGGCCAGCTTCACGAAGTTCATGAAATTCGCGAAGTACTGGACCAGGGGAAGAAAGGCCCTGGCCTTGAGGTGTTCGTCGCTCCAGGCCGCAAACTCCTCATCAAGTGGTGCGCAGCTCCGCTCACCCTCAAGGGGAGGACGAGCGACCAGAGCACCCTTCCCTATCTCGATGTTGTGGGAAAGCATGATCTTATTGACTTTCCCCTGGGTTGTAACCTTCGAGGCAATCTTCTTAGCCCCGAAAAAGGCGTCAGGTCCCACCTCGACCTCCTTCTCCACGGTGGGACCGAAGTGGGGGATTGGGGAGTCTGTTGCCACATCTTTCCCCTTGCTGGCCTACTGGGATGACGAGCTGCCGATACTCTTCTTGGGCATACTCTTCCTGGGTCCCATCTGGTCGCCTAACGAACAAAGATGAAGAAAGTTTAGAAAAGGCAACCTAAGCATAAAAAAGAGTCTAGCGCGAAGAATGGTTTCCTTTACACGGGCTGACATAATCTCAGCCCGCGGCGAGTGAGACCATGCGCTTCTATGAACATGCGCCTGTGCTCCCAACGGGTCCCCGATTGCTCGGGATCCGTGTGTCAGGAGGGACAGGATAATGTTTGCATTGGAGGGAAAGTTTCAGAAGGCAAAACCGCCTGGAAAGCGTGGCCCCTAAGCTACCCAGTTTTTGCACCCCAGAAACTTGTTGCCTTCCCCTCTCCAAACAGGCATTTAAAAAGATTACCTAGAAAAATCACCCCAGAATTTTGTCCTATGTGTCATGTTCCTAAGCATTCTCTTTCCTATGGTCGATAACCCTAGGATAAAAACCTATGCACAAAATACCAGCCAAAAATAAAAACAACCTACAGTATGCGGCTACGAAGGGAGTTTACCTAAGCTAAGAAAAATGGAAACATTTAAAGCATACAGTAGGCAGAGGACTTACAGAAGCTTTTTGCTGCGTAAAAACTGAAAAGTGCGTAGGAGTTGGAATCCTGGTGGAATCTTCGAAACCGGAGTCACGGAGAAATCCTCGTGTTTGGAACTCAGGAAAGTCTGGAACAGTGACCGGAAGGAAAAAGGGTTTTGAAACTGAGAAGAGAGAAGAAAGAAGATGAGAAATTTTTTCAAATAAAAGGTGGCTCATGCGAAAGGTGGCCAACCTTATATATACGTAAAAGGCAAAAGAATGAGGGATGTTCGATCGTCTTGATGTGGGATACGAGGGTCATAACTCAAAAGACGAAATGACGGTCGAAGATAGGCTAGGCCATTTAATGCGGTTCTCGGAAGACGGATTGTCACCAACCACGATGCTCCACGTGTCTGATACCAGCGCAATGGGTGGAACATGAAGAGTCAACAAGGTAGCCTAAAAGCCCCCACTGTGGCCATAGATGACGTCATATGCCATGAGCAAGGGCTTGGGGGGCAAATGTACGCCCTAAACATCCACGGGTTATTAGCGAGCTTAATCCTATCTGCCACGTGGAAGCCACCTACCCGGAGCTGCTGTTACGAGTCTCTACCTCTTTAGATCGAGGTAGTCAAAGGTTTAGTAAGAATACTCGAAGGCATCGGGTTAGCAGTGTGGGCACCACGAGCTGTGACTACATCAAGCTCGAGGTACGACCTGGAGCTGACACCTCCGACCCTTTATAAAGTCAACCACGCAATGTAAACATGGGCATATCAGACATCATTTGTCTACTCCATTCCTAAATTCTCGGACACGCGGCATAAACGTGCGTGTTCAGGCACCCCACGACTGGTTTGGGCCATGCGGCCCATTATCCCCTTACCTATTGATTAGACAACACTTCATTGTCAGGTTTTAGGAATTAATCATAAGTGTCACAGAAGTGACATGATGGGTAAGAAGGTCACGGGATGACCCCCTTTGCCAACGCCCAGGTGTTTTCTCCCTATAAATATGGAGACCCTGGACATTGCAAAGGGTTGGCTTCTAATTTTTAAAGAAACACCCTGTGAGGAATACCAGAGATATATCAATAATATTGACTGGTGGACTAGAGGAATTTTAACCTTCGAACCACCTAAAAGGAAAGGAGTTATAACCTTCCCCCTAAACTATTCTCGCCAGTTTAACACATAAATATTTACATATTACGGTTCATTATCTAGCACTAATCCTTCTCGTTTATTCATATAATTATCTGTTGTCGAAGAACCGCGTCAACAGTTAACCATTCAAACTCTCTGTTAAAGTTGAATTTCTATAGAATCCATGGCTTTTTGAGGTGTTATTGAACCTTTTAGCTCAAGAATTGAAATTGGAGTTTTGATGAGTTTTAAGACTAGATTCTTGCTGGGTTTTGCTGTTGGGAAGATGTTAGAACTGTAGTGGTAATTGAATTATAGTTTGAGGGTGAAATTGGGTTAGTTGGATTGAATTTAGCTACTAGAAAGTGTGAAAAATCTAGGTTCGGATGGCCAAGTCGTGGCTCTGTTCTTGAGGTGTCACGATTCAGCTTGAACCCAGGCCTTGGGAGGTCTCTGCCTGGGAGGCACGCCACGACCCTCAAAGGAAAGTCACGGCCCACATCCCTTCAACATAGGGGGAGGCTCTCATATAGGAGGGGGCACGCCACGACCCTCAAGGTCTGGTTGCGGCCCACCTGGGCATTTTTGGCCTTGGGGAGTTTTTAAAAATGGGAACCTTTGCCTTAGGGCTCGGGATTGACTTCACTACTCGGTTTAGTGGAACTCAAGGCCCAAGAGGCTAGGACTCAGTCTGGAAGCCTTTATTTAATTGTTATCAATGGAATCCTATATTATGGTTGTGACTAGGTTATCACTAGGGGCTCAGAACCGAGATCGTGCTCGAGGGTCGTTCTTATTTTACGTTATACTTGGACCTGAGGTAAGAAAACTGCACCCAATACGTGTTATATGTGATTAGGACTTGGCCCGAATGCTATCAATTATTATGATTAGGGCTTGGGCCCCTGAGAACGTTTATGTTTAAGCTATTGTTTCACATGTTGATTGATCCTACTTAAATATTCTATACCTGCTTAAGTGTTTCATGTTTTTTGTGTGAATTATGTGGTAGGGCCTGAGGCCCCATTAAATAGGAATGATTAGTATTTTCGAATACCTGGATCAGGGCTTGACTTATTAGTCAATGACGGCAAAAGCGCATTGCATGCTGGTCAAAAGGCTTAGGCATAAACCAACAATGTACTATTATGTTGGCCGACCCTATGGTCGTTGAAAAAAAAGCCAAAGGTGTTGGGCTAGCTCTATGGGTAGTTACTCAGAGTTAAGGGCGAGGGCCCCAGGTGACTATATATGGTCACACAGCTAGGGCATGGGCCCTGGGGTTGGCTCTATGGTCAACTATTCAGGGTAGCTGCCCCAAAATTGGTCCAATGACCATTTGTTTGTAACTGATTGATTGTATCTATAGATTATTATAGTTGGAAATGCTAGGTAAGTATCTGGGATTCTGTATTGTTCTATTTATGCACATGTTTAGTTTTCTTGCTGAGCCTTGGCTCACGGGTGCTTTGTGGTGCAGGTAATGGGAATGGAAAGTGTTATCCAAAAAATTAGCATTGGTGACGTGGCAAGTGATCCCTGGACACGTGGCTGACACTTGGAAACATTATGCTAGAGTATCGACCAGAAGACACATTAGAAGCAGGGCGAACCTGTCTTACCTGCGACCAGTCTGGTCGATAGCTCCGCATACAAGGCAACATTAATGGGAAGATCTTTGTGAATCCCGAATTTATCTCACACAATCTCCTGAGTATCCGATTATTCAGGAAAGAATATCTGTAACAATCTTTTGTAATCCCCCTTGAGCCTATAAATAGCAAGAGATAGCTCAAGGGAGAGGAATTTTGGCTTTTGAATCATTCGAGACTATAGTAATTCTCCTAGTAATATTGTATTATTCTTCAGAGATTAGTGAAACTCATTGAACCCAAGTTCTTTGATCACTCATCTGATTTTTATATCAATATCAACCTAAGTGGACGTAGGTCATTACCAGATCCTGGGGCCGAACCACTATAAAATACTGTGTCTTATTTACTTTTGTCATTACATTCTTCTCATTACTTTCATTCATATCAAGCATATTCTGACTCCATGTCAGTTGGCCAAATCGTGGGTCAACATTCTGGTGCTTTCGTTGAGAGCTTGATTCAACGTTGTTGAGAAAATTAATGGCGAAAGCTGGAAAGAAAACTGGACAGGCGGCCGCCGCTGCACCATCAAACCCACCACCTCCTCCTCCTCCTGCAAGCATGGCAGAGGATGAGCCACAGCTGGACTTTGAGGAGGAGGAAATGGATGATGCAACGCTGAAGAGTACCCTGGGCGCGTTGCAGGAGGAACTGGCTAGTCTGAGGGCCAGTCAGGAGACTGCCGCTGAAGTTATGGCGCGGCAGCAGCAGGAGATTGAGCAGCAGCGCGCGGAATTGAGCGAAAGGCAGGCGGAGGCAGATCGCCGCCAGAGCGAAGCCATGGCAGCCCTCGAGGCAGCCTTGCTATTGGCTAGAAATCAGGCTGCACCTGCCTCGCAGCCTGACCAACCGGTGAATGGACCACCCCAGAGGGGTCCTAATCCAAGCCCACCGATCCAGCCTTCGAGTCCGCAAAGGTCCGAGCAGCCTCAGATGCCCCATGATGATGTCCCACCGGATCCTGAGGCACAGCCACCATCCCAAGCTGCTCGGGGTAATCCCCCGCAATAGAGGCAGAATAGGGCCGAGCATCAGCCTCGCAGCCCTAGACGCCGTAGGGATGATGGGCCGAACCTGCCGAACAGAGGACAGTACCCTCCTGGCAACAGGAGGGACTCAGAGTTAGGCTCTGCGGTCCGGGGCCCCCCACGGCACGATGATGCACAGGGACACCACGACTAGCGCAGGCCACCCTCTAACGCTCAGGACGGTTCAGCCAGGAACGGACATCGAGGGAACAGTCGATCTCATCATAGCCAGTCGAGGTTCAGAGATGGCCACGGATATAATGAGGCCGACTCAGGGAAAGGAAATGCCGGTGGGAGGAATGAAGAAAGAGGTAAAGGCAGGAGCCAGGTACCTCAAGATGACCAACCAAATAGACAGGATGCTGGGGGGCGGCCCAGACAAAATAATGTCTTCAACCGGCTCGGGGGTAGCGAGCAGCGGAGAAGAGAAGAGGACCTAAGAGATGTACTCAATGATCACCGTGAGAGGCATGGCGAGAATGTCCCCCCGGCAATGAAGGCCACAGCGATTCCTGCCGCTGTACAGGCCCAGATAGACGCCCTCAACTAGGCAGTGCAACAGCTGGTCGAGGGAAGGACTTCTTACATCGACCACGATAGGAGGAAAGGCACTCCTTTCGTACAAAGGATAGCTAATGCCGAAACTCCCAGCAAATTCAAGATGCCTACGCTCCCAAACTTTGACGAATATGGAGACCCAGTCTCGCATGTCAATAAGTTTGAGATTCAGATGGACATTCAGAAAGTGTCCGAAGATGCTCGGTGCAGGATCTTCCCTACAACACTTTCTGAAGTTGCGCAGGAGTGGTTCTTCAAATTCCCTCCCGCATGCATCGTTTCCTGGGAAATGTTCATACGGGAGTTCTACGGACAGTTCTATGCTGGTCGTATACACCCAACCGAAGCAAACCAGCTAGTCGAAATTCGCCAGCAGGATGGGGAGTCAGTGAAAGACTACATCCAACGTTTTATGCGAGCAGCAGCTGGAGCGAAGACGGTCGGGGACGAAGGGAAGATGATGGCCATAACTGCAGGAGAAAAACGACGTTCTCCCCTCTGAAAGAGTCTCCGAAAGGAAGGGGTGAGAACTACCCAAGAATTTTTGATCGAGCTAATCTCTATATCAAGCTTGAAGAAGCCATTGCCGATGATGGAAAGCCCTCAGGCAAGGATAAGAAGGCTTTTGAACCCGCCAATGGGTCCAAACCTAGTGGCAACGGCAAAGGCAACGGGAACGGCAACGGTAATGGCAAGAACGGTGGAAAATGGCCGTATAACGAGCCCTCCACCTCCGACAACAAACGAGCCAAGGGTAATCGTTATGAACCTCGGTTCACTAACTACAATGCCCTGGTTGAGTCTCGGGGAGAGGTTTACCAGGCCACAAGTTCCAGTATGCCTTACAAGAAACCTGGGCCCATTCGAAAGGACATTTCGAAAAGAGACACCACCAAGTTCTGTCGTTACCATAATGACTACGGACATGACACTAATGAATCCAACCAGTTAAAGGACGAAATCGAGTTCCTTATTAGACAAGGACACTTGAGAAGGTACGTACAGGCCTCGGGAAATTCCCAACGAGAAGCTCCGGGTGGGAACGAGCAGGCGCCCACACGCCAACACTCGCCACCATTACAGCCTGCCCCCATGGCTGGAACACTCTTAACCATTTGTGGAGGCCCGCACCTCACGGGGAATAGCAGAAAGGCCAGAGAACGATATGCTCGGACTCTGCGCCACGACCAGGACATCGAGATGATGACTATGGAGGACCGTGCACCAAAAAAGGCTCGGTCAGAGGGAGGAGAGATAACCTTCTCTGATGACGACGCCCAACACGTCAGGTTCCCACATTCCGATCCGCTGGTCGTGGACATCCAGATGGCCAATATGATGGTGAAGAGGGTACTAGTCGATACAGGAAGTTCAGTGAATATCCTGTATAAATCAACACTGGAACGCATGAAATTGTCCGTGAAGGACTTGGAGCCCTGCAATCAAACGATATACAACTTTTCTGAAGAAGGACTCGCCCCAGCCGGATTGATCAAACTCCCAGTAACGATGGGTACAGCGCCTGCAACAAGGACATTACTCGCCACTTTTGTAGTGGTCGATTGTCCTTCGGCGTACAACGCCGTTATTGGAAGACCCATACTGGTTGATCTACGGGCCGTCATCTCTATGTGGCACCTAGCCATGAAGTTCCCAACAGACGCGGGGGTAGGACGCGTTTTGGGAAACCAAAGGGAAGCCAGGGAGTGCTACAATGCCTCGATCACAAAGGCGAAAAGTGGAACGCCGAGGAGCACTACCTCAGATAGATTGCAGATGGCAGTTGATAAGCAAGCCCAATCCGGTGATGAAGTCACCAAATAGGGTGTTGCCCAAAGAGAGGATGGAGATTTGGATCCTCGCTTTGGGGATTTTGAAGAAAATGTTGGACCCATCGAGGACCTGGAGGAGTTCCAACTCGACAAAGAAGACCCAACCAGAGTCATAAAGGTTGGGAAAAACTTAGAGCCTACCACGAAGCACGCACTGGTGGAATTCCTGCGAAAAAACCAGGATGTCTTCGCCTGGTCTCATAAAGACATGGTTGGGATAGATCCTGCAGTAATCAGCCATGTCCTGAATATAGAAAAAACCTTTCCACCCATGCAACAAAAGAGAAGGCTGCTCGACAAAGATAGATCACGAGCCTTAAAAGAAGAAGTCAAAAGGCTAAAGGAGAATGGGTTCATTCGGGTGGCATTTTATCCATCGTGGGTCTCTAATCCGGTGCTGGTCCCCAAGCCTAACGACAAGTGGCGGACCTGTGTGCATTTTATAGACCTTAATAAAGCCTGCCCAAAGGACTGCTTCCCGCTCCCGAGGATCGACTAGCTGGTCGACGCTACTGCAGGACATGAGATCCTCTCGTTCATGGATGCATATTCAAGCTACAACCAGATTAGCATGTATCCCCCTGATGAGGATCACACCAGCTTTCGGACCGATACGGGCTTGTATTGTTACAAAGTAATGCCCTTCGGACTGAAAAACGCAGGTGCGACTTACCAACGGCTAGTCAACCACATGTTCAAGGAGCAAATCGGTGTAAACATGGAGGTATATGTGGATGACATGCTGGTAAAGTCTAAGAAGGCAGAAGGACATGTGAGGGATTTACAAGAGTACTTTGATGTGTTAAACAAGTACCAGATGAAGTTGAATCCCCTCAAGTGTTCCTTTGGAGTCGGATTAGGGAAGTTTTTGGGATTTATCGTGAATTCAAGAGGAATCGAGGCCAATCCCGACAAGATAAAAGCCCTGATCGACATGAAGTCTCCAGAAAAGATCAAAGATGTACAAAGTTTGACCGGGAGGATCGTGGCCCTAAGTAGATTCATTTCGAAATCAACAGACAAGTGTGTTCCTTTCTTCAATCTACTTAGAGGAAACAAGAAGTTTGAATGGACAGGAGATTGCGAGCAAGCATTCCAGGCGTTGAAAGCTCATATGGCACAACCTCCCATCTTATCGAAGCCGATCGAAGGAGAGACTTTGTTTGTTTATCTGGCGACTACCGAAGTTGCTGCTAGCGCGGTACTTTTACGGGAGGAAGAAGGCGTACAGAAAGCAGTCTACTATGTCAGCAAGAGGCTGATCGGTGCAGAATTACGATATCCGCCAATCGAAAGGTTAGCATATTGCCTAATTCTAGCCTCTAGGAAGTTACATCCTTACTTCCAAGCCCATCCTATCACGGTTCTAACTGACCAGCCCCTTCGGCAAGTCCTCCAAAAACCTGAGGCGGTTGAGCGATTGTTAAAATGGGCAGTCGAACTAGGGCAGTTCGATATAACCTATTCACCGCAAACAGCAGTAAAGGGACAAGTCTTGGCCGATGTTATTGCAGAGTTCACCGAACTCCCGGACAGTGAGCAGTGCGAACTGCCTGAAGCACCCATGCCTCAAGAGAAAGCTCCTTCGTGGAAGCTATTCACGGATGGCTCGTCCAACGAATCCCACGCTGGAGCGGGAGTGATATTGATAACGCCAGAAGGGCATCGATTTCACTACGCTATCAGGTTCGACTTTACTGCATCAAATAATGAAGCGGAATATGAAGCACTCCTGTAACGACCCAAATTCGCTAATAAGGCTTAAGGGCCTTGATTAGTGTGCCAGGAGGGCAGGTTGGGATTTATGTGTGATTTTATGAATTAAATGCATGATTATGATTTAAAGCATGTTATTTGGCTATTTGTTTAACTGAGATGCATGGCTATGTTTACTAGTATACATGTAGGCCCGGATCGTGTTAGAAGGGCATAATTGTAATTTTGGCCATGTTGGGCATAACTGTATTCTGTGAATTGTACCACGTGGGTGTGGTTGTATTATTGTGATGCACGTGCCGAGACGGTTCTAGAGAGCTAGTTAACTCAAGAGTCACAATGGGATTTCTATACCCGGCTCGGGAGGAGCCTAGGGGTACCTCGGGAATTTTATGGTTAAGTTGAGATTTAGCGGGTGATGGTTATTGGAGATTTAGTAACCTGGGTAACCATTAGTTACTGCTGAGAGTAACAAGTTTTAGAAAGAAAATGGTAGAAATGAAAAGACTTAAGTACCCTTGAGGTTTAGGTGGGAAAGGATAGGCAAGGAGGGGCAAAATGGTCATTTGGTTGGGAATTAGATAAATGGCAGCTGGTTTTATGGGGTACACGGTTTGGGGCTTAACCATTTTGGTCTTGATAGTGTTTGAAGAGAAGAGAAAAGAGAGGGAAAAGCTAGGGCATGAGGAAGAAGAAGAAGAAGAAGAGAAGGAGAAGTTGGAGACCTAGGAGATGAAGGAAGCTTAGGGATGGATTCTCCATATGAGGTAAGGAATTTTATACACATTTAAGGCTTGATTATGTTATGGGTTAAGAATTTGAGCATGGGTTAAGTTTGATGTTTGAGTTTTTATTTTTTTCTGAAATTGGAATCAAGGATGTGGATTTTGGGGATTTGATTGGGTGTTTAGATGTTTTGGTGATGTTTATGGGTTGTTGGATGGTTTATTTGGAGTCTTGAGTTGGTTTTGGGGCTTGGGTGTGAGTTTGGGTTGATTTGGTAAGGTTTTAGCTCGGAGAAAACGCAGGAGAAAACCCAGAATTCTGGGTCTGCGAAGGCGTGCCGCGACACAGGTTTTTCGTGCCGCGGCAAGGGAGCCTCTGACTGATGGGTGCCGCGGCACAAGGATGTGGTGCCGCGGCACAAGGATGTGGTGCCGCGGCACAAGGCTAATTTCAGGGCATCATTTTTAGGCAATTTTAGGCCTTTGCTCTGGGGGTTCGGGGGATGCCTCCGGGGTGTTGTTCTAAGGTTTTAGGGGTCCCGAGAGTGCGGGATTGGTCCCGGAAAGTGGTTTTGGGTTGATTAGTAATGAGGGATGTTTCTTGTGTGTTGTGACTAGGTTCTTTGAGAGGCTCGTGCTAGAGGACCGTGCTCTCGGCTTTAGTGCATCAGGAGGCTCGGAATGCAGGTAAGAAAACTATAACACCCGAGGTTAGGGCATGGCCCCAGATTGTATTATGTGCAAATGTTTAAACTTAAATGAATCATGATGTGTGTGAATGATTATTTCGAATGTACTATATGTGTGATTATGATGAAATGAGCGGCCGTGGGCCGAGTACGGCGTAGGCCGGGGCGGCCGTGGGCCGAGTACGGCGTAAGCCGGGGCGGCCGTGGGCCGAAAGTAACACCTAGCACATGGGATGCTATATTCAGGGTGGGACCCAAGGGATACATGAGTTATCCTCGCGGTGAGAACCGATACCCCAGGCTTCGGTAAGGCTCTGGGGCGGCTTGGCCGTGTTTGCTTAGTCTAACGATTGACTTGTTTATTGTGGATTATCTGTTATGATAAACTGTATACATTGCATATGTTATGTCCTGCATGAGTTTTCTTGCTGGGCTTCGGCTCACGGGTGCTCTGTGTTGCAGGTAAGGGCAATGACTGAGTCAACCAACCATGAGTACGGAGAGCGTGAAGCGACGTGTACATGTTTGGCCTGCCCGACTGCTTTGGTTGGGGGTTTATTCGAAAATGGCTGTAATAATCTATAATTTTATAATTTCTCAAACTGTAACCTTATTTCAAGATGTAATTAGTTTTCAAACCTTATTTTGGGATCCCAACTGTTTAATAATAGAAGTTTTGATGAAACGATGCATTTTCAAAGATTACAGCCTTAACTTTTAATTAGTCACACTTTTGTTTCAAAAACCTCGGTTAGCGAGTTCATTGCACACTGTTTTGTCTTAAAAACTCACTTAGTAACGGCTCTAAGGAAGTAGGGCGTTACAACTCCTCACTGGATTGAGAATGGCAAAGGATATGAGCATAAAGACGCTTGATATTTACAGTGATTCACAACTGGTGGTGAATCGGGTCCTAGGAGAATATTAAGCGCGAGGTTTGAAAATGGTGGCCTACTTGAATAAAACAAAGGACCTGCTAGCCCAGTTCACGAAGTACACCCTCCAGCAAATCCCGCGAGATCAGAATTCAAACGCAGATGCCTTAGCCAAACTCGCGAGCGCAAAGGATGCTGACACCTTGAACGTCGTGCCAGTAGAAAGACTGAGTAAGCCGAGCATACAAACCACGGAATCCAGTATGGAGATTCGGATGGAGGATACGTGGATGGCACCTTTCTTGGAGTATCTGATGAATGGTACGCTGCCAATAGATAGGAACAAGGCCAGAACTCTACAAAGACGAGCTGCTAGGTACATACTGGTCGACGGCGTAATGTACCGAAGAGGATATTCGATGCCGTTACTCAGGTGCGTTACACCAGGAAAAGCTAAGGAACTCATGAAAAAGGTGCATGAAGGCTTCTGCGGGGATAACGCTGGGGGGCAGAGTTTGGCAAAAAAGATTCTAAGGCAGGGCTACTTTTGGCCAACGATGAACGAGGATTCGATGGGGTTTGTACGAAGATGTGATAAATGTCAAAGGTACTCCAAGATTCCACGAGCAGCTCCAAACGAATTAAAACAAATGCAGAGTCCATGGCCTTTTGCAGTGTGGGGGATAGATTTGATTGGATCCCTACCTACAGGGAAAGGCGGAGTAAAATACGCAGTTGTGGCAGTTGATTACTTCACCAAATGGGCCGAAGCTGAACCACTCGCAACCATCACGACCAAGAAAGTTCTCGACTTTGTCATTAAAAACATTGTCTGTCGGTATGGTTTGCCCAGAAAGATAGTTTCAGACAATGGGACCCAGTTTGACAGCGATTTATTCACCGATTTCTGCGAAAGACATGGAGTTATTAAAAGCTTTTCTTCAGTCGCACACCCCTAGGCGAATGGGCAGGTCGAAGCAGTGAATAAAACTCTTAAAGACACCCTGAAGAAAAGACTTGAGGAAGCTAAAGGAGCATGGCCAGAGCAGTTGCCTGAAGTCCTCTGGTCGTATAGAACGTCTCACCGAACAGCGACAGGACATACTCCATTTTCCTTAGCCTATGGGTATGAGGCTATGTTGCCTGTTGAGTTAGATCCCCCCTCACATCGGTGTTTGACTTACGACCAAGATTAGAACAGGCAGCTAATGATGGAGTCCCTAGACTCAATCGATGAGATACGAGAGAAATCTCAACTCCAAGTTGCTGCATACCAGCAAAAAGTCGCCCGGTACTTTAACTCCAAAGTTAAAGAAAGAAAATTCAACGTCGGTGACTTGGTGTTACGACGAGTTTTCTTAAATACCCGCAACCCTACTGCTGGAGTGCTCGGACCCAATTGGGAAGGACCTTACCAAATTGAAGAAGTCCTTCATCCAGGCACCTACAAACTTGCACGCTTAAATGGAGATCTCGTTCCACGCTATTGGAATGGAGAACACCTGCGCAAGTATTATCAATAAACAGTCCTTTATAAAGGACTGGCTTGTATTAAATTTCAATTTTTACAAGTTTTGCAAAGAGGGTTAGCCACGTTGTATGGCTAACTGCTCGTATATGTAAAGGTTCTATTATAGAATCGCTCGTAAAGACATGTTTAGTCCATTTTTAATACGAGATTATAGGGGACTCTGCGCAGCCAGTCATTCTTGCCAACCATTGTGAATTTACATTTACAAGTATTTGTTCATTACGTGTGTTGTTTTGTTGTATTACAAGTATCATTTTTCACACGAACAGGAATGTTCGAACAGGCCATGGTCAGGGCAAGTGACCAAGGACCTAAAGCTCCTCGATCACTTGGGGGGCATGTAAGGCACATCGATAGCAAAGCATACTCGCAAGGTATGTAAGCACACGAACAAAATGAGTGAAAGCATGCTACAGTACTTAGAGTATTTTTCAAAATTTATGTTTTGTTAAATCATGTCAAAGTACTATGCTAAGTTCGGTCATACGGACAAATTTTATAATAAATAAAGATATTATAGCATCAAGATTTAAGCTTTTACACCGCAAGCATCGCTGCTTGGATGTAACTGTTCAAGTAAAAGAAAAAAAGAGATTTACTGCCCGTGCAGCAAAGTTTAAAACAAAAATATATTGTCTTTACATCACGACCCGTGGGTCGTGTAGCCAAAAAGAAAGAAAAAAATAAGGGAAAAGTTTAAGAGGCATTTGGGGCTGGAGGGTCCTGAGCAGCATCCTGGTTGGTCGTGTCCTCAACAACTTCTTCTTCTTCTACAGCAACAATGCTGGGAGAGGCGGCGGTCCTCGCTCTTGCCTCCTCTTCGGCCAGTTGGGCAGTGCAGCAGGCCAACTCGGCAGTCCTGACTTCCTCCAAAAGATAGCTGAAGTCGGCACCCTGATTGTGTTTCCAGAAGTTTTAGAAACATCGGAGCGTCGTCCTCTTATACCTCTCCAGATTTTTGGAATTGTCAAGCTCCAACTGCTTCACTTTGCCTTCAAGATCCTTGGGCTTGAGCATCTCTTCCAGCCTTTTGATTTCGCGAAGATGGGTTACGCTGGAATCTCGATACTGCTGCCGCGACTTTATTGCAGCTTCAGCCTCTGACAACTTAGTCACCGCAGCGTCCCTCTCTCGAGCCATTGCCTCCAACTTCTTGGCATGCCTAGCCTTTGCATCCAAAAGCTCCTCAGCTGCCTTCACCTGATGCCTCTCAGTGGCCTTCGCCTTAGCCTGCTCGATGGAAGCTTGGACACGGGTACGAGCAGTGATAGCAGACTGCAAGGCCTGTGAATAAAGGAAAAAGTTAGAGCCTACCGTGAAGAATAAAAGACTAAGGCTTAAGAAGTGAAGAAGTACTCACACTGGAGATTTCATTCAGGGTCCTGTTCAGAACCTGGCCAGCCCCCATGTTTTCAGCCTCGACCATTGCATCCTTGACGCGGTCACTTTTACTGATGCGTTCAAGGCGATCCTTGGCGGATCGAAGGGCACGGCTCATGAGTTTGGCCCCGAGAGCTTCTTCACGAGTAATTTCCTCTCTGGTGGGCGCAGCCGGAGGATTTGGCAGGGCAAAAGGGTTCTGCTTCTCAGTAGGAGCTTGTGGATGGGCAGAAGTTTTCCCAGTTGCGCGTCCTTGGGAAGGTCTTCTGTTTGACCCTTCTTGGCTGGAGGACCTCGGCTGGATTCACCAGTTCTCCTCTTGGACCTCCGTTGGAGTTGAGGAACTTCCTCTTCCTCCTCAGCCTGATACATGTCAAAGATGTTAGGAGTGGCCATGTCTACATACAAGTAAACACAAGAAAATGATAAGATAAGAGGCAGATGAAAAGCCATCATACAACAGAAAAGAGGTAACAAAGTGAATACCCGAGCTACAACTACTGGTCGCTACACTATTGACTCTATTAGTCATATACTCATTATCTGGCATGAAGAAGTCTGGCCCTAGGTTTGGAGCATATGTAAAGTTACCCTCCCCGTCAAACAAATGACAGGGAATTGGCAAACCATTTAAAAGTAAAATAGTGTTACCGTTCTCATCAGAAGACTCTTCCAAGTCCTCAACTGGCTCTTTGGCCTTTTGTTTCCCCTTGCCTTGGGGAGCAGAAGGCCGTTCTGCGGAAGGATTGCCCGTGGGCTCCCTAATAGTAACCCCCGTTGGCCTCCTCCTCCGAGGAGACACAGGGGGTTGCTGCTTGGGAACCCCCTCGGCAGTGGTTTCTTCCACCACGGACCCTCTAGTTTCATGGCGAGGAGCCAGGAGGCCAGACCGCCTCAAGTTTTCTTCAGTTACCAGGATCTTGACGCTTTTTGCTACGTCGGACATCCTGGCCAAGGTATTGGACCTCAACACCATGTCCGGTGTTGGGGTCGGACGTAACCAGGGGCCTGAAAAATAGATTACAGTTTAAGAAAAATGAAAGGGAACACATCGACGAAAAGTATCGACCAGTCGAAGACAAGCACTTACCTCCTCGAGCGAAGGCCAAGTTATTGCTGGTTATGTTCGGAGTAAGGAAGTACTCCTTACTATATTGCCCCACATTCGAGATGTGCATAGTGTCACTCAGGAATGTTCGATTGGTTTCCTGGTGACAAAAATGGAAGAAACCCGTTCCGTGTTGTTGCGGGTTAGACTTAAGATCAAAAAGATAGTTGACCTCGTGGGGCGAAGGTTCTGGCCATTTCTTAAGTTTATACAGGATATAGAGTGCGGCCAACATTCTATATCCGTTTGGAGTTATTTGGAAGGGGGCGACACCGAAATAATTGGCCACCCCTCAAAAAAGGGATGAAGAGGGAGATAAGCTCCCGCCTCAAGGTGATACCGGGACCAGGCGCTGTTTGCACCTCCGGGGAGGTTAGCCCTCTGGTCTGCAGCAGGACGTATAATGGAAACCCCTGTGAGAGGGAATTTCCTGAAGCAGTTAGCAACCATCCGAAAAGTCACTGAAATGGCCGGGGAAGTATACCACTCGACATCAGGCAGGTTCTGATGGCGAGGGCGGGCCATAATTTGGATATTAGGGTCAGGAACAAGATTTTCTCGACCACTGGTCGAGGGAGCCCTTGCCTGCGAATCAGGCCGGGCATGAGAATTTGGGTTGTTTTCAGAATCGGGCCTTTTCTTGCCTGAATATTTGGAACGGGCCATTGGAGGAGAAGGATGGGGTCTGGAAGAGGATCGCGAAAAAGGGATCTCGTGGACACGGTCAGCTGGTTGTTCTTCTCCCTCGAGCAGCTGGGCGAGAAGGTGGTGGTCGTCAATAGGCCTTTCACCTCCCCACAAATCTGGCATTAAAGTCTGCATACAGAAGAATGGGGAGGTGAGGATAGAAAACTTTTAAAAGCTTTTTAGAATAACGCTGGTCGAGTATAAAAGTTAAGCTTTTATACAACAGCATTCTAACAAAAAGCTAAAATTTTTTTCACGAATAGTTTGAAAAACGGATCAAAGGGTGAAAGTAAAAAGTTTTCTGAAAAAGCTTTTTCAACTCCCCTTAGGACGGGAATTTTTTTTTCAACTAGCTTAAAGATCGAATTTTTACTTCGATTTTACGTCCTAAAAAGCATGATCCTGGATTTTAAACTAACTCGTAACTCTATTGTGCCTACAAAATATTCTGTCTACAAGCGTCTCAAACCAGAAACAGATAAACTCAAACAGTACACATTCAGAAGCATGCACCACGAAAAATTAGAAGCGTGGGAATTCGAAAACTTACCAAGAAAAGTAATCGTGGAGATGGAAGAAGGGTCTTCGGAGATCAAGGAGCTCTCGGACGGGGTCCTGAAAGTACAGAGGGAACGGTCTTCGGGAACAATAAAAGCTCTGGATTTTAGGTTTTCTGGTGAAGACGATGGCGTGCGTAAAAAGAAAATAAAGACTTCGAATGTCTTATATAAGTTTGTCTGTGGCATTAAAAAGATGTAATCATCAGTTTCCCTTTTTTCAAAGTATAGGGAAGCGGGATGGCCGTCAAAATCTTTTCTGGGGAACCGAAAGGACATGATTAGACAGAAGTGGGTTACTTTTTTCATGGAACACACGAAGGGTTCTGACACGTCAAGCGGGGTTACCGAAGAGTCGTTCGTTCAAAAGTTTATTTACTGCTCGTTGTAAATAAACCTGGGGGCAAATGTTATCCAAAAAATTAGCATTGGTGACGTGGCAAGTGATCCCCAGACACGTGGCTGACACCTGGAAACGTTCTGCTAGAGTATCGACCAGAAGACACATTAGAAGCAGGGCGAACCTGTCTTACCTGCGACCAGTCTGGTCGATAGCTCCGCATACAAGGCAACATTAATGGGAAGATCTTTGTGAATCCCGAATTTATCTCACACAATCTCCCGAGTATCCGATTATTCAGGAAAGAATATCCGTAACAATCTTTTGTAATCCCCCTTGAGCCTATAAATAGCAAGAGATAGCTCAAGGGAGAGGACTTTTGGCTTTTGAATCATTCGAGACTATAGTAATTCTCCTAGTAATATTGTATTATTCTTCAGAGATTAGTGAAACTCATTGAACCCAAGTTCTTTGATCACTCATCTGATTTTTATATCAATATCAACCTAAGTGGACACAGGTCATTACCAGATCCTGAGGCCGAACCACTATAAAATAATGTGTCTTATTTACTTTTGTCATTACGTTCTTCTCATTACTTTCATTCATATTAAGCATATTCTGACTCCGTGTCAGTTGGCCAAATCGTGGGTCAACAGAAAGCTTCACCAGCCATGAGTTGGAGAGCTTCGGTGGCGGCATGTACATATGCGACTGCTTGACCACCACGGACGAGGATATCTCTGAGGTACTAGGGTTGTAGCCCTGTTTTTTCCGCTTTGGTCGACTGGATGTAATATTTGTATACCTACACTTCTTTAAGAATTTGGTTGTAATATTTTGGGATCCCACGAATGTATGAAACTTTTTAAATAAAATAAAAGTCAACGGTTTCTTTAACCAAAATTTTTAACCCTAACCCTTGACATTAACCATAATTACACGTTTTAAGCCAAAAAACTTGATTAGCAAGTTTGACACAGTTTAAAGTACACAGTGTAACCGTTTTTGATTAGGAGGACGTTACAATGGTTCTCGTATAGGAATTAGCCGAAGGAAAAACAAAAACCTCTCTTTCAATATTAAGGTGTAATTTAACTAATGATATAAAATTAAGGGTGAAGTATAGAATTTCCATTGTAAATAACAGGAAACTCTCAGCCCATGAGCAGAGGTTTTTAGATAGATTAACCATGTAATTCTTGTTTTTGGGATTTTTTGGCTGTTTCTTTTAGTTTGCGTTGGAGGGTTTTTTCCCTTTGTTTTTGGTTGTAAGTTTTGACTGTCTTGTTCTTTGTTTGATTTGCTAGTTGATTAATGAAGTAACCTTCTTCTTGATCAAAAAAATATTAAGGTGTAATTGGATCCATACCCATACATCAAAAATTAGAACCAATAACAATGATTTACAGATCTAACAACTCAATAGATGGAGTGTTTTTTTCTTACAAAGAAAGATGAGCTAAGGAGGTAAAGCTATGTAAATGGCAGGCAAGAAAAACACACAACACGCAAAACGAAGGGATGTCGGGGGACATGACAAAAGCAATCCTGACATATTGAAAGTGATTAATACAATATCAGCTTTCATAAAATAATTACATGCATGTCGGTATACCATAATCTCATGCACGCAGTGTACCTCACACCTTCTCCACCACTAGATTAAATATCAAAGGCCATAAAAGTTTTCCCACCCATTCGGAAATAACCCACTTCTGTACAATAGTCTTGCTCTATATATATATATATATTTATATGGTTGGAGATGGGTCGCCTGAGATGCTCAACGGGGGTTGGGCTCGGCGAAGGTTGGGGCTCGACAGGGTTTAGGGCTCGACGGGGGTTGGGTTCGACGAGATTTTGGGGTTTCTTGAGAGAGAGAGTAGAGAGAGAAATGAGATGTTAAAAAAATTTGAGTGGAAAAATGGGAAGGGTATTTTGGGTAGATGAGAAATGTTTAGCATCAAAATGAAAGAGTTAATAGTGGTGGTATTTTTTGGTAATAGTAGAGACTATTAAGTACAAAGAGTGAAATTTCTCTTAATTAATTACTTTATAGATGATTTAAAATTAATATTAAATAAAAAATTAAAAAGAATATTTAAGAATTTATATATTTTTAATCTAATTTAAGATTTTATTGAGTGGGAAAAATATTTATTATTTTACAAATAATTTGTTTAAGAAAAAAATTAAAATAAGAAATTATATAAATATAAATTAACTTATTTTGTTTTATAAAGAATTCAATTTTTTTTCTCTAATTTTATCAAAGAACCAAAAAGAGAAAAAAATGTTATAAGAAGATCATTTTCTTACCTTTTTCATTTCCTTACCTAAAAAATAGTTTTTTTTCTTTTTTCACGCATTTTTCATAATTATTTTATTTTATACCAAAACTCAAGCTACAAACAAAATCTAAAATAAAAATTATTGATGTAAAACACTAATGGTGTCCAACACAACTATACATTAATTGATGCAATCAAATATGGAATCCCTATTATTCAATTTTAAATTAAAATACATGAAAAATAAGAACTTCCACACCAAATTAATATGGATGAATAATATACACCATTTGAATAATATACACCATTTGAATAATGTCGAATGTTCATCCCCACCAAATTTTAGTATTTTGCACCAAATTGGTGCATATGTGATACTTACTGTCGTGCATAGGTTGCCAAAATAATGACGCAGAGCAAGGCAGGTTATCTTCATTTCTGGCCTGTTTCGATACGAAGCGAACCTTGTCTCCTTCCCTTTGGCTCCGCTTAGCTATAAATGACCATTTTGTTCGCGATAATTTCGTGATGAATTTCTTTAACTGTTTTCTTTTGAAGTATTTGTGTTGCACGAAAATTGTTCCCTGCCGAAAGCCATCTGGTTTTGGACATTTCTGTACATAACAGGTCTTTTCTATGGTTTAGAATAGTAATTGTCGGGTAATTTACATTATTTATTGAGTTCAATTTCAAGCCCTTTTTTCCCTTGCTTTTTGATCAAGTCATGGAGCGATGGAGTGGGCTGTTGAGAGTCCCATTACACGCTGATAGCAGAGCCTTTTACCAGGTTGCAGCATCTCTCTCCCTTTCACCATCTTCAAATTCCCCAATTGTAAGTTCTTTTGTTCAATTCAGGACCTTTTTTATTTTTGTGTTATCCAAATCATTAGAAACTTTTAACAATAATCTTCATACGGTTATTATATTTTTATCACTAAAGAGAACTGAGTTCCCATTTCTTGTTGTAATTTTTGAGGGGCAGATGCCGTTGTCTACAAATGCTATCTTTTTCAGTGGAGATCGAGTTATGGGGATTGAGAATCCAGTGATTGAGAGGTTTTCTAATTTACAAAACATAGCAGATATTATGGTTTCAAAAATTGGTGGCTCTGTCAATGCTTGGGTTATCGAGGCTTCGTTGTTTAATGGGCCTTTCGCTGTATATAACGACTTTATACCGTCTGTGAACCAACGGGGAGAACCAAAATCATATGACCCAACTGGGTTTCCTGCCAGTAGGTCCACCGTATCACTCTTATCAAATTGTCTACAAGAGGTGGGTGCACTTTTCAATAATCACTTTTCCCTCTTCATGGGTTTTCCATTTTCTTAACTGATATTCATTCATGTGATTTATCAAACTTTATCTGAGTAGAGTAGTTCTGTGTGTGTCTTAATCTATTAAAGGGGGTTCGTTGTGAAACCATTACTGATTTATTTTGGTCTTTAGAAACCAGATATTTATTGAACTTGAAATAAATGGCAGGCGAAGAGTGCTATGGCACATAAACATAAAGATCCAAGCCTAGCCAGCATTTCAGGGTTGCAATTTTGTCGCCCCAAAACACTCATATTTGGATTCAGCAAAGGTGGAACTGTAGTTAATCAGCTAGTTACTGAGCTTGGCTTCGCAAAGTCTAGATCATGTCAAGATAGGACACAGACAGAAGATGAAATTCAACAAATTATACCCTATATGAAAGAAGACTTCTTAGACAGCATTGCTGAGATACATTACGTGGATGTTGGACTAAATTCCGTTGGTGCATACATTACTGATGGTTACTTGGTTGAGAAACTCTCCAGACACCTTGAACAAGTACAAGGGGATAAAGGAATACGCTTTGTGCTTCATGGAACTCCCAGGCAGTGGTGTGACACCAATCGATCATGGATTCGCAACGAAAAAGACACACTGTTTCATCTGCTTCAGTCTGTAACACAAAGGAGTGGAGGAAAATTACAGGTTTGTGAGAGATTTTACTTTGCTGATAGGCAACCTGATCTGCAGATGCATTTTGAAATAATAGAGAAGTTGGATGTCAGTTAAGTGCTTTTGGAAACCCCGGAATTTATTGTCAATTTGTTATAATTGTACGCTGGGAAGTTGAACAAACAAAAGTGATTTCATTTGTGCACACTGTTTTTTAGAAACACTAAATTAGTGTTCACAAATTAAGATAAGTTATTTGTTTCTTGTTGGAATTCTAAATGCATTCAATTTCTTTAGTCCAATGTCTGCAAATAAATAGATAATATACTATATGTTAATGCTTTAAAATCATTAAGTTCAGAGATTTCTGGAATTTTGTTCAAAAAATTTATTAGGCTACAGCTTGAACAAGTAACGAAGGTTGCAGATTAAAACTGAATACTATTGAAGCTCAAAGAATATGAAAAAGGAGTGAAAATGGTGAACTACCTTCTAGAATTGTTGTACCAAAGTTGGCCGCCTTTGAGTAGGTCACGTGCATTGCACATGATCATACACAATTGGTTTTAATGAAAATCTTCACTTGATGAGGATATATCTTTGTTTGTTTGCATCATCTCATTATCCCATATTAAAAAAAAAACATTTGAATTGTGTATGCAACTCACAAACATGCCATAAGTCACTAAAAGACCTATTACAGCAAATGAAAAGAGTACAAGTATAATTACATAGAATATTTTAATTAACTGAGAAAAATAACTCTTTTAGAATTTTATATTGAAATTTAGTTAAAAAAAAATTTCCGCATAAATACATATTTTGATTCAAATTCATATTTTTCAATATGTACCAATGTTGGATATAACAAAGTGTATTGAAATATTATAGTGTTTTTTCTCTTTTAAGAAACATGTTAAATGTTTAAATGCTTGGTACCTATAAGAAATCCAAATTAGTGTAATACATTTTTACACAATGCAAAAAAAAAAAACCAATAAATTGAAAACACAATAACTTCTTCATGCCTATTTTGGATTGAATTCTACAATGACGAAGCAGGACAATACTACTAAGCAATGGTAAGCATGATAAGATACATGTAGTCTTGCATATAAAAAGGGAAAAATTAAAACAAATAAATATTCGACTTGCGATAAATACAACCAAGAGCGAGGCTTTTTTTTTTTGGTCAGGAAGAGCAAGGCTTATTATTAATCCAACATAGTTTGAATCAAATACTCCTGTTAAACCACCAAGCAGTGATCTAGTCTATATACTACCGAAAAATGTAACAGTAATTTCATATATGTGTAAGGAGCATGAGAGAGAGAAAATGCCTCTATTTCTTTTACATTTAATAAATATTGAAACAACAAGCAATGTTATGGTTAAAGAAAAAGACAGAGAGAGTGATATTGAAGCAAAACGGACCACTCTTGCATTGACGACATCATTTCCAAGGGAAGCTAAGATACCAAGACCTTCAGATGAAACTCTGCGTTCTGAAGCACATATGTCTCTCTCTATCAGAGTACTCTACCAAACAAAAGGTTAGATGAATATAGATAAAATTGTCAATCAATAATTTAGTGCAAGCATCCTAAAATGTGGGCACCTAAAAATTAGAATGTGCAGAGTTTAGTATATCCTATTCTTTAGGTGATCGTTTTATGGCCATGTGCTCACACAAAAATGTACATTCTTATATGTATATAGGTGAAGATTAAATACAACACTAAGACTTGGAAAACCCACTATAACACAGTTACTTAAGCTTATATTACATTTTAATTTCCTTAATTGTATATTACTAATTTGGAGTGTATGTTAGTCTTTTAAAACTAAAATTTGATTGAAATCTGGTAGATAATATAATTTGAGAAATGAATGCTTATTTCAGAGCTTCTATCAATAATTGTTCAAATTTGTAATTTATCAAAAAAGATAAGCTAGCAATATATTTTCATATAACATGAGCAAGTGATTATATAATGAACTGAGAACAGAATACGATTAAAGATTTGGGAAGTACTATTGATTATTCAAATTATCGGTGATTATTATAAGCAGCAGTAGTCCTTATGATGAAGAAGACATGGGCAACTTTATTTCTCAAATTGAGAAAAAGAGCTTCCCATCTTTCATCTGAAATAATGTGCAGTGTTTGATAAATTCTAACTAAATCTCTTTTCAAGAGTATTTAATAAAATTTTGCTAAATGGAGGAAGAATATTTTGTAAACTTCCTACCCCTCAAACAATATTTTGTTTGAGGGGTAGGGTAGGCCCATATTGTTTGAGGGGTAGGGTAGACCCACTTGATGGCAGGGGCTACCTACCCTTCAAACAATATTTTGTAAACTTCCTAAAGTTCGTGGGGATAGCCCATTTCTAGCTTTCCCCTAATAGCTACAGAGTGCTCGCGGGGATGTACATTCTGTATTGGAAGAAGAAATGGCCCGAGCCTTCGCCGGCAGAGATCCTCTACTTCTACAGCTTCCGCACCACTCCACGACAGAAGAACACCAAACGAGATAGATACTATGTCTTGGCGAAGTATGCAGCCTCATCGCTCGACTACAAGGATCCTCACCATAACGATAATCATTCTCGGGATTACAAGGACGCCTTCTTCTTCACGAACGGCTTTCCGACTCGCACTAATCCGACCTTGATTCTTGACTTCGCCAAAGTTGGTGAGTATCTTCCCGGCCATGTTATCTTTCAGATTGTTACAGATTTTTTTTGTTCGACACTTAGTCAATTCCTTTTGAATAGGTCCTTTATGTCGAACCCACTACGTCCATCTCTTCGAGGATCATCTCTAGGCGATGAAGGCTCTCCCCGACCGAGATTTGGACCTTAGAGTCCTGGTGACTGAAGCAAACCTCATTAGGTCGGGGCATTTCAGCGTGGAACAAAGAATTAGCAACCTGGAGCTAACCAAGTATCGCCAGTCCAAAAAGTCTCAGGAGTTGGCATCGCGTCACATCAATTACATCGAAAGGTTGGACCAGAGGGCTGTACAGAAGCGGCTGGCGGAGGAAAGACTAGAAACATGCATGCCGCGGAAGAAGCCCGAGAAACCCAGGAGGATCAAGAGCTTGAGGGAGAGCTTTAGGCAGGGATGGAAGCCTCGCACGCTGCTCCAGGTAAACTAACCCTCACCTTATATCACGCTCCCCGGGTAGGGGATTGGATAAGTTCCGAGCACGTTTGGGCCTCCCTAGCTCTCCTTCACCATGGACAAGTTTCATATCGGCACTGGACTAGGGAAGAATTCCAAGATTACATTGATTTAATAGACGTGCATCTCCACCGCCCAAGGAAACAGTCAACTCCTCGGGGTTTTGTACCCCTAGACTTAGTGACGTCTTTCAACTCAGACTTGTTTTGTCAATATGGCACTAACATGAGTTGTGAGGCCGAAAATAGGATAAGACACTCTCACTGTCTACACCGAGGCTTAACTCATGGTGGGTCTGCGAGTAACTTATGTTATGGCATCAATTTACAAAGGGGAAATACACTAACTGTTTAATTTGTCATTGCAGCTCACATGGGGTTATACGGCATTGCCCAGTCCGCCCTGAGGCTCGGAGCACCCCAAGCTCTTCGGCGGGAGAGGGGTCGTCACACCCTCGGGAGCATCCAGAAGTTCCTCCTCCAGCCAAGAGGCAATGGGTCCTTATGCAACCATTCCTGGAGTCGATCCACCCCCGGTGCTAGAGATTCTATCCTCACCCGGGGTAGAAGAGGCAGTCTAAGAGCCAGTCCAAGAGTCGGTCCAAGGGTCGGTCCAAGACTCGGAGCAAGAGGCGGCGTCACCCCAGATCCATCTTTTGGTGTATCCTGAGAAATATGAGGGGGCCCTGCTGGAGCAATATGAGAAGATGCTTCAACATTTTGAGGCAAGGTTGGACGAGACAGTCGAGGCCCTTCGCCAACTTAAGCCACCCCGAGGGAGGCCAGCTGTTCCTCCAATAGGTCGGGCTGAGCTGGAGACTTTGTTCTCCACCAAGCTAGGGGAGATCGTAGCTCCTCTCGCCGCCGAGATCCTTTAGGGGGTCAGCTCCACAATGTGTCAGTTGACCGCTCAAAGCTTCTCCCAACTATGCAACAACAATGAGGCTTCTCTCATGGCCGCGTGCTGGTACGCTTCTGTCCGGGTAAGTTATTCATTCTCACATTTAAATTCTATTCAGGGAGGCTTTATTAGGCTAACCTTTTCCCTCTCTTATTTTTTCTTTTTGCAGTTCGCCTTGGCCTGCTAACGCCTGGGAGACATCATGATGGAGAAGTCATATAAACTTCAGAGGTCCCGAGACAAAATAACCTCCCTTAAGAAGAAAATCCAAGGCCCTCAGGAAGAGCTTGCCCGAGCCCAGGCTGCCCTCAAAGCCGAGCAAAAACGCTCTCGGGAGCTTGAGGAAGCTGTCCAGAAGACCACTGAGGACATGCAGCGGGCCAAGGAGGATACGAAACGGCCACTGAGAGTATCCAGTGAGCCTAAGAGAAGGCTATGAAGGCCATAGCTGAGGTTGCCCGAGTGGTCCTTGAAAACTCCCAACTTCAGGAGCATGCTAAGGAGGCCATCGTCCCAGTTGAGCTAGGGGAGAGAAAAACCCTCCAAGCCATGGAGATGAAGAGGTCCTCTCGGTGTTGGGTGGAGAAGCTAGAAAAAGATGTCGAGACAATGGCCGAGGAAGCCTTCTATGTGGCCTGGTATCACAACCAAGACATGAGCTTGGATTTCACCAGAGAGCCCAAGAAGTATAGACTCCTCTTCAAATAGCATCTTCGGGTGACCTAGGCTGCAAAAGCAGCTTTAGCTGTCGAGGCAATCCAAATGGCTCAAGAGGCCGAGGTGACCCGTCTACCAAGGCCATCCAGCCAACTGAGGCTACTGAAACGGCTCCGGCAGAGGGTGTCCCGAGTACAGAACCGATTATTGATCTAGTGGAGAAGGTCCCCAAAGACTGTTCATAATTTTTACACTTAGGCCTGCGTGCCATAACTTACTGGGGTATAAACAATTAATAGTTGTAATTACTTTCCTGTTTAAGAATTAAGCAGCTTGCCTTGCTTTTTTATTTGGTTTGGTTCTATGAATTTATCATAACTTAATTGCCACGAGAATAAGCACTCAAACCTCTTTAAACACCTGTATCTATAAATTCAACGTGGCCCAACTTCCACGAGAATAAGAATTCACACTAATCAAGTGGTTCTATAAATTAAACGTAACATGAATGCCACGAGAACAAGAACTCAAACCATTTTATATCCTTGGTTCTATAAATTCAACGTAACACGATTGTCACAAGAATGAGAACTCACACCACTTTAAACACCTGGTTCTATAAATTCCATGTAGCATGATTTCCACGAGAACAAGAACTCAAACATCTTTAAACATGTGGTTTTATAAATTCAACGTGGCCTGTCTGCCATGAGAACAAGCACTGACACTAAACAGGTGGTTCTATAAATTCAACGTAACACAAATGCCACGAGAACAAGAACTCAAACTGTTTTACATCCTTGGTTCTGTAAATTCAACGTAACATGAATGCCACGAGGACAAGAACTCACACCACTTTAAACACCTGGTTCTATAAATTCCATGTAACATGATTGCCACGAGAACAAGAACTCAAACCATTTTAAAGGTGATTCCAGCATTTAGTCTCTTGTAGGCTTATAGTCTTAGAAGTAACTTCAACGCGAAATCTACTATTGGTCCTAACTTGGCATCCTATGTCTCCACAATCCAAAGATTCGGGCTTTCAGGGGTCCTTGCACGTGAAACTGATTGCCCCCAAGTACGCAATACTCGGGTAGTTGGTCAGGGACTTCCCCTGCTCCTCGAGTGTAAGTCTCAGAGATTCCAACTGCTATTTTAGATCTCATAACTCCTCAGGCTAGATGTCCTCGGGAGGTGATGCTAATAGGGTGTCCGAGTACACACGACTTGGGCATCCGTTCACATCTTGGAGATTAGGATTTGGTTATTACTCCTCGGGCGCGCACTATCCTCGGAAGGTAACCTGAATCTCTAAGTTCTCGTTACACTGGGTTTTCTTCAGGTTTTCTGGTTATGGGATATAACGACGCTAGGGGTGCTTCGCTCGTTGACTAGCCATGCTCCCCATGTCACAAATTTCTCAGGGGTCGAGCATGGTGTAACGCCCCATGTCACTATGGTTGCTTCATGGAAATGACGACTGGCGCTACAAACCAACACAAGTGTTTCCAGAGTGCTTTGTCCTCACTCACACGCTTCCTGGGAAAACTTCCCAGGAGGTCACCCATCATGATATTACTCCAGGTCAAGCACGCTTAACTTTGGAGTTCTCAAGTTATCGGCTACCGAAAAGAAGATGCATCTTGTTTTTGGTAGCCCATCACTTAAGAACTCCAAAGTTAAGCGTGCTTGACCTGGAGCAATCTTATGATGGGTGACCTCCTAGGAAGTTTTCCCAAGAAGCATGAGAGTGAGAACAAAGCACGCTGGAAAGACTCGTGTTGGTTTGTAGGGCTAGTCATCATTCCAGGAAGCAGCCATAGTGACATGGGGCATTACACATGGGGCACTCGGTCTTCCTTTCACATCTCGAGACCAAGAGACTTGGTCAGAGCTCCTCGGGCTCAGTGTCCATGGGAGGTGACACAAGTCTATTCTTGCGCTACTTGGGTTATCTAGCTCCTAGGTGCTAAGCTCTGTTCCGGCTGGAATAAGCATAGTCTTCTAGGCTAGACATGACTAGTTTCCTAGGATTTTCTATTCTCGGGGTTGTGATGCTAGGCTTACTCCTCTTGAAAAACTTAGTTTCCTAGGTCGTTCCCTGTGAGGCATAATGCTGCCCTAACTCCATGGCCCCCAAGTGATCAGAGACTAGTCTGCGATCACTTGTCCAGGCAAGTGGGTGCCTTTACATAGCATTAATATAATAAAGGAAACCAATAAATATAAGCAGACAATAAATTTCTTACCGTGTTTTTAATACACAGTTTCCATTAAATATGCCCAAAGGCTACAAGAGGTATTACAAAAATAAAGAATGTTTGCTACTCAAATAATGGTGAAGATGCTTAGAATTCCAGGCATTAGGAATCAGCTCCCCACTTAGTCGGGCTAACTTGTATGTTCTTGGACACATAACACTCTCGACTTGGTATGGGCCTTCCCAGTTTGGTCCCAGCACTCCTGCACTGGGGTCTCGGGTGGCTAAGAAGACTCTCCGCAACACCAGATCTCTGACCCCAAACTTTCCATCTTTCACTTTGGAAAATACCTGGCTACCTTCTGTTGGTAGGACGCTACTCGAAGTTGAGAAGCTTCGTGCAGTTCCTCAACGAGGTCCAGGGATTCTTGAAGAAAAGCATGGTTTGTGGTCAGGTCATATGTGTCCCGTCGGTGTGTGGAGATTGCTGCTTCAACTGGGAGCATAGCCTCATACCCGTAGGCCATCGAGAAGGGGGAATGGCTGGTAGAGGTCTTGGCAGTGGTGCGGTAGCTCCACAGTGCCCTAGGCAGCTCCTCAGGCCAAGCTCATTTTGCCTCCTTTAGCCTTTTCTTTAAAGTGGACTTGATTGTCTTGTTAACTGCTTTCACTTGGCCATTGCCTTGCGAGGAGAAGCTCTTGATGACTCCATGTCGTTGACAGAAGTTCGTGAATACTTCACTGTCAAACTGCAATCTGCTGTCGGAGACTATCTGTCCCGGGAGCCCATACCGACAAACGATGTTCTTGATAACAAAGTCCAAGGCCTTTTTAGAGGTGATCGTAGCGAGTGGCTCGGCCTCGACCCACTTCATGAAGTAGTCGATGACCACTATGGAATATTTCACTCCTCCCTTCCCTGTAGGCACAGACCTGATAAGGTTGATGCCCCAGACAGCAAAAGGCCATGCGCTGGTCATCTGTGTAAGCTCATTTGGAGGCACTCAGGGAATGTTGGTGAAGTGCTGGTACTTGTCGCATTTCTTGACATAATCCATCGCATCTCCTCCATTCATGGTGGGCCAAAAGTATCCTTGCCTTAAAATTTTTTTGGAAAGGCTTTGCCCTCTAGCGTGATCTCCGCAAAAGCCCTTGTGTACTTCTCTAAGAATCAAATTGGCTTCTTTCTTGGACACACACCGAAGAGAAGGCATAGAGTAACCTCGCTGATAAAGCCTATTATCAATGATTATGTACCTCGGTACTTGATAAAGTAGCTTCGGAGCTGCCTTCTTATCTTGGGGAAGCTCCCCGGAGATGAGATATTTAACTATTGGCTCCATCCACCCATCTTAGGGTTGTACACACTCCACCTCGTTTGGAGTTGAGATACTCGGAGACTCCAAGTAATCAATGGGGACCACATTGATCAACTCAACATCTTTGGTTGTGACCAACTTGGCCAGGGCGTCAGCATTGGAATTTTGCTCTCGTGACACCTGCTAAATAGTGAATCTTCAGAAGTTATGTAGCATTTCTTGAGCCTTTACTAGGTACAATGCCCTCTTTGTTCCCTGGGCCTGGTACTCTCCGAGAACCTGGTTCACAATGAGTTGGGAATCGCTAAAGATCTCAAGGCCCTCGACCTTGAGCTCCAGTGCCACATGGAGTCCAACAATTAAGGATTCGTATTCTGCTTCGTTGTTAGAGGCGCTAGACCCAAAGGGGAGGGCACTATGCACTTTGTGACCCTCGGGGGAAATCGAAATATGTCCAACCCCGACACCATTATTCGTTTGAAGATCCATCAACGAACTGCTTCCAGGCTGGTCTGACCACTGGGGTACCCTCAGTCTTCTCTTGATTCCCTGCGCACTCGGTGAGGAAATCAGCGAGTGCCTGGCCTTTTATGGTAGTCCTCAGATTTTAGGTGATGTCGAACTAACTTAACTCCACCGACCACTTCAAGAGTCTTCCTGACGACTCAGGTTTCCGAAGGACTTGTATGAGGGGATGGTTTGTGAGGACTTTAATCGGATGTGTCTGGAAGTAGGGTCTTAGCTTCTAAGGGGCCACCATTAAGCAAAAAGTTAGTTTCTCCATTAGCGGGTACCTAGACTTTGCCCCGAGGAGTCTTTTGCTAACATAATAGATGGGGTGTTGAACACAACTTTCTTCCCTTACCAATGCAGCATTGATAGCATCCTCCGAGACAGCCATGTAGAGCAGGAGAGGCTCTCTGTCTACTGTCTTGGATTGAATCAAAGGATTTTCCATGTCCTCCTTGAGCTGTTGGAACGCCTATTCGCACTCTTTCGTCCATTCAAACCTCTAACTTCCTCGGAGGACATTGAAGAAAGGGATGCAGTTATCTGTTGCCTTGGAGATAAAAATGGCTCAAAGCTGCGATCCTCCTTGTCATCTTGATCATGGCCTTGATTTTCTCGGGGTTTGCCTTAATTCCTTGAGCACTAACAATGTTGCCTAGGAACTTACCGGAGGCAACCCCAAACATGCACTTTTGGGGGTTTTATTTCATTCCGAATTGGTGGAGCACCGTGAAAACCTCAGTCAAGTCACCACATGGTTGGGAGCGGTCCTAGACTTGACCAACATGTCATCCACATAATCCTCCATGTGCCTGCCTCAACTGGTTCTTGAGTATCTTGTGAACCAGCCTGTGTAAGGTGGCGTCGACATTTTTTTAGCTCGAAAGGCATCACGATGTAACAATAAACACCCTTATCGGTTTGAAAGCTAGTGGGCTCCTGATTTACGACGTGCATGGATATCTGGTTATATCCAGAGTATGCGTCCATGAATGACAGCAACTTGTAGCCAAATGTGACGTCGACTATCTGGTCTATCTTGGGGACTAGGAAGTAGTCCTTTGAAAAAGCATTGTTAAGGTATGGGAAATCAATGCATGTTCTCCAGGTGCAATTTGGATTTGACATGAGAACAGGATTGGACAGCAACCTAGGGTATTGGGCTTCTCGGATAAATCCATTGGAGAGGAGCTTGTCCATTTCGGCCTTGAGGGCCTCTTTCCAAGTTTGATCAAACGTTTGTTGCTTCTGCTGGACAGGAGCAAAACTGGGATCGATATTCAAGGTGTGGGTATGATGTTCGGATCAATACCAGTCATGTCAGAATGTGACCATGAAAACACGTCTTGGTTCTCTCAGAAAAAGTCTACCAATGCCTCTCAGACTTCTGCTTTCAAGCTTCCCCCAACTTTTATTTTTCTATCGAGGGTGGTGGTATCAAGAACGACCTTCTCCACCTACTCTATTGGTTCAATGGTCCTCTCCTCTTGAACCCTTGGGTCCAACTCGTCAGGCTCGGTCTCCTGGACAGCTTGTACTTTCGATGCCTCGGGCTTCTTAGGGCCTTCCTTCACCACCATCACGGGAGTTTTGAGGGAGACATTGCAACACTATCTTCCCTCTTTCTGGTCTCCGTAGACTGTACCAATTCCTGCCTCCGTGAGGAACTTCACGCACAGATGGTGGATGGAGGAGACAGCTCAGAACTCCACCAGCGCATGTCCTCCCAAGATGGCATTGTACGCTGAGGAACAGTCCACCACCACAAAGGTGAAATATTTGAAGGCTTGGCGTGGAACCTCTCCAAGCATCACAGTGAGCTTTATCTATCCCATCGGGATGAGGGCCTCTCCCGAGAATCCATAGAGTGTCGAGGCGCACGGGGACAAGTCTGTCGTGGTTAGTCCTATCTTCTCGAAGGCTCACTTAAACAAGATGTTCACCGAACTCCCATTGTGTAACGACCCAACATTTTCTAATAGGGCTTAGTGCCTTGATTAGCGTGCCAGGATGGCATAATTGGTTTATATATGTGTTTAATTTATCAAATGCATGACTATGTGTGTAACGCCCTGGATAGCCAAGACCGTTACACTGTGTGTTTATAAAGTGCTAGACTTGCTAATCAAGCCATTTAATTAAGAACGTGTTACTGAAACTATAATGGTACTAGGGTTAAAATGTTTTGGTCTCAAAAGTCACATTTTTCATAAAGAAACATTTCTTGTTTACACGGGATCCCAAAAATGTTAAGATTGAAATCGTTTACAAGAGATTCAAGAACTAAATACAGTATTAGCCATATTAAGGAAAAATAGACAATTAGGGAATCTCTGTCCTAATCCACTCCTCGGCCATGGCGACCGAGCAGCCTGGCTATGTACATCCCACCCCGCAGCCCTCCATCTCAAGATTGGTCCAACTTTCCTTTGCCTTTACCTGCACCACGTAGCACCCCTGAGCCAAGGCCAAGCAAGAAAACACAACACAGAGCATAAGCAATCTACAAACAATCTATTATCTCATATTGCATAACCATGTTCTCAATCATATAAACATTCGGAATAACCAAGTATTCATCATATTATCAAGTCATATCATACATCAATTTACAAATGATAACAAGGTTAGCGCCCTCAGGCCGCACCCTCCGCTATCCCACTGACTCCGACACGCTTAAACCGAGCTCAGTGAATATTAAGCTGTCCTCGGCTACCAGTGGCCAAGCCGTGCCCTGTGCGCAAATATTGTGCACGACACCCTTAGGCTGCTATCACATGTCCCATGGAATAATACCATCATTGACATAATACAAAAATATCGGGAGCACTTAGTCCCATCACAAACATATAACCGGGTGCAGTTTTTTTACCTTTTGATTCGCTAGCTTTGGTCACTTTATTCCTTGAGCACGATCCCTCTCGAGCCCTAGCGCTCACCTAATCACAACCATAGGTCAAACTCATTACCAATCCTCAAGGCCAAAACCTAACCTCGGGACCAATCCCGAGCCCCCGGGAAGTCCTAGTTCCACCAAACAAGGTGGTGGAATCTAACCCCGAACCCTTGGTCAAATACCCTTGAAAATAACCCTAAAATCCCTTTCTGGAAACAGGGCAGCGCTACATCGCTCTAAGGAGGGCGCTACAGCGCTACAAGCAGAACAAAAATCCCCCAGAAAGCATGGCCTAGCGCTACAACGCCCAAAGGCTAGTGCTGTAGCGCTAGTCACAGACAGCCAACATCCCATTTTTCCTTCCTGCAATTTCCTCGAACCAAACTTAACCAAAACTTCTCCAAACCTTCACCAAACTCAAAAACAAGCTTATTAACACATTCCACTCATCCCAAGAATCCCAAATACTCAAAACCCAAGTACATGCATCCCTAATCTCAAAATTCACCATAGCCACTTCTAGACTTCAAAACTCAGCAGAAACCAGTCAAAACATCAAAGTTAAAAGCTCAGAATTTATACCTTTGATGGAAATTCAATTTCATGTTAGCCTCTAGACCTCCTTATCTTTCTCTTCCTCAACCCTTGGCTCCAACTTCACTAGAATTCCCCATTAACACACCTTAGATGCCTTAGTTAAAAACCAAAACCAAAACGGAATGACTACAAAGTTTTACCTCAAGTGATGGTCTGTTCTTGCTATGCTCTTCCAACTCTTCAAACCTAGCTCAGGATTCCTGTTGCTCAGCCTAACCTAGCTCCCCTCTGAGTTTTTCTCCAAGAAAACACCCAGAAATGGTGAAGGAGATCACCAACCGACTCCTAGGAAAACAACTCTGTTTTCTTCCCTTTCTTTTCCTTTCTTTTCCTTCTTTTCTTTTCAGACTTCCATTACATTCTACAAACTCCACTGAGCATAAAGCCTCAATAATACCTATCTCTAAACAGCCAAATGACCATTATGCACTTCCTTTTTATTTTAAACCTTTAATCCACTTAGGGTCATTTTAGTCATTTTACCCAATTCCCGCTAATTCCTCGAGTGTCCCTAATATTTTCTGTTTACCTCCCGATACCTAATTAATTACCAATTATATTCCTCGATGTCAAAATAGACTCCAATATACTCACTAAATTCCCATTTATACCCCTAGGCTCGTCCCGTGCCGGGTATAAATCCCCGCCTTGACTTTTCCGCTAAACCGCTCACTAGGATTGTCTCGAGTCACAGATCACAGATATATCCACATAATAATGTGGTCTCAACAATTATCACATATATAAATACAGTTATGCCCATAATGGCAAAAATTACGATTATGCCCTTCTAACCTAATCAGGGCCTACATGCATACTAATACACATAGTCATGCATCTCGAATATTCAAATGGTCATATAACATGCTTTAAATCATAATCATGCATTTTACTCATTAAAGTCACACATAATTCCCATTATAAACTCCAGGTACACTAATCAAGGCCCTTAAGCCTTATTAGCAAATTTGGGTCGTTACAACTATCCCCTCCTAATGAGAATTTCGTCCTCGAAATTTACCTGAACAACTCGGGATACTGATCCCGCATTGCTGTCTCTAGCTCCCAGGTCGCCTCCTCGACCTTACTATTTCTCCACAACACTTTAACAAGAGGAATCGTCTTATTTCGCAATACTTTATCTTTTCGATCCACGATCTGAACTGGTTGCTCTTCATAAGCCAAATCTGTCTGTAACTCCAAATCTTCATACCTCAACACATGAGTCACATCTGAGACGTACTTCCGAAGCATAGAAACATGGAATACGTCATGAACTCCTGACAACGATGGCGGCAAGGCTAACCTATAAGCCACCTGACCAATCCTTTCCAGGATCTCAAAAGGTTCAATGAATCTAGGGCTTAGCTTTCCCTTCTTTCCAAACCTCCTCGCCCCTCGTAGAGGTGAAACTCGAAGAAATACGTGGTCCCCAACCTGAAACTCCACGTCCCTACGCTTAGGATCAGCGTAGCTTTTCTGTCTGCTCTGAGAAGCGAGCATTCTAGCCCGGATCTTCTCTATAGCTTCACTTGTCCTCTGAACCATATCTGGCCCAAAATATCTCCTCTCACCCATCTCGTCCCAATGAATGGGTGATCTACACTTTCTCCCATACAACATCTCATAGGGAGCCACTCCAATCGTTGACTGATAACTATTGTTATATGAAAATTCAATCAACAGAAGATACTTACTCCATGAACCCTCAAAGTCAATTACGCACGCTTTGAGCATATCCTCCAATACCTGAATCGTCCTCTCAGACTGTTCGTCAGTCTGAGGATGAAAGGCCGTATTGAACTTAAACTGAGTCCCCAAAGCCTTCTGCAGACCATCCCAAAACTTGGAAGTGAAAATAGGATCCCGATCTGACACTATAGACTTAGGAACCCCATGGAGACATACGATCTCCCTCACATACAACTTTGCACACTGATCCACAGTATATGTCGATCTCACTGGTAGAAAATGGGATGACTTGGTGTATCTATCCACTATCACCCACACCGAGTCATGAAGCCCCACTGTCCAGGGTAAACCTCCCAAAAAATCCATAGTAATGTCCTCCCATTTCCATTCAGGAATACCCAAAGGCTGAAGAAACCCTGCTGGTCGCTGATGCTCAGCTTTCACCTGTTGACAGGTTAAGCATCTGGCAACGTACTCCACCACATCCTTCTTCATCTCGGGCCACCAATATAAAGTCCGTAGATCCTGATACATCTTCGTGGTATCCGGATGAAGTGAGTACGGCGTCGTATGAGACTCATCTAGTATCTCTCGTCTGATCCCCTCATCAGCGGGAACACAAATCCGTCCCTGATACCGAAGCAAACCAACCTCAGATATAGAATAGTCCTTAGCTACTCTCGCTAAGACATCCTCTCTAACCCTCTGTAACTGAGCATCTGCTAACTTCCCTTCTCTAATCCGCTCTAGCAGGGTCGACTGGAGAGTAATATTGGCCAACCGGCCTACCACCAACTCTATCCTCGCTCTGACCATCTCATCAGCTAACTCCCTTGAGATCTGAATGGAACTATATAACTGACTTGGACCTCTCTGGCTCAATGCATCCGCCACCACATTGGCTTTCCCCGGATGGTAAAGAATATCACAATCATAATCCTTTACCAACTCCAGCCAACGCCTCTATCTCATAATCAAGTCCTTTTTTTGTAAAGAAATACTTCAGGCTCTTATGGTCAGTGTATACCTTGCACTTCTTCCCATGCAGATAGTGTCGCCAAATCTTCAGTGCAAAAACCACTGTTGCCAGCTCTAAATCATGGGTAAAATACCACTGCTCATACTCCTTCAGCTGTTGTGATGCATAAGCTATAACCTTCTCATTTTGCATCAACACACAACCTAAACCCAACCTCGAAGCATCACAGTAAACAACAAAATTCCCTTCCCCCAAAGGAAGACTCAACACTGGCGCTGTAATAAGCCATCGCTTTAGCTCTTGGAAACTGTCTTCACACTTGTCTGACCAGATAAACTTCAGATTCTTCCGTGTCATTCTGTCATCGGTGATGCTATCTTCGAGAATTCCTCTACAAACCGTCTGTAGTAACCTGCCAAACCAAGAAAACTCCGCACCTCCGAGGCATTCCTTGGCCTCGGCCAATCCCTAACTGCCTCCACCTTAGATGGATCCACCTTAATCACATCTGCTCCTACAACATGTCCAAGGAATGTCACTTCGGGTAACAAAAATTCACACTTCTTAAACTTGGCGTACAACTGATGCTCCCTCAACCTCTGAAGAACCTGTCGAAGATGAAGCTTGTGCTCTACCTCTGAACTGGAATACACCAAGATGTCGTCGATGAAGACAATAACGAACTGATCTAGGAAATCCTTGAACACCCTGTTCATTAGATCCATAAAGGCTACTGGGGCATTGGTCAAGCCAAAAGACATGACCAAGAACTCATAGTGCCCATAACGCGTTCGGAAGGCCGTCTTAGGTATGTCCTCATCTTTGATCCTCAGCTGGTGATAACCAGATCGAAGATCAATCTTTCAGAACATCGTCTTACCCTGCAGCTGATCGAACAAGTCATCAATCCTTGGTAGGGGATACTTATTCTTGATAGTCAACTTGTTCAATTCTCGGTAGTCGATGCACATTCTCAAAGTCCCGTCCTTCTTCTTTACAAACAAAACTGGAGCACCCCATGGCGAGTAACTAGGCCTGATAAACCCCAAATCCAGAAGCTCCTGCAGCTGTATCTTTAATTCTTTCAATTCCGCCGGTGCCATCCTATATGGTGCCCTCGACACTGGTTCTGTCCCTGGCGCCAACTCAATGACAAACTGAATCTCTCTACGCGGTGGCAACCCAAGCAAATCCTCAGGAAACACATCTAGGAACTCGCAAACCAATTTGGTCTCCTCCGGCCCTACTAGTGAAACTCTGGTGGTATCCACCAGACTATCCAGATAGCCTATACATCCACCCTGTAAAAAGTCTCTGGCTCTCAACGCCGATATCCTGGGTACGCGGGGTCCATGCACCGCTCCCACAAAAATAAAGGGATCCTCGCCCTCTGGCTCAAAAGTCACCATCTTCTTCCTCCAGTCAATGGTAGCTCCATATCTAACCAACCAATCCATACCTAGGATCATATCAAAGTCCTCCATACTCAACTCAATTAGATCTACTGATAACTCCCTACCATCAACTATCATTGGCAGTGCTCTAATCCACCCTCCTAGATACTACCAGTTCTCCTGAAGGCAAAATAGTCCCAAACCTTGAAGTACTATACTCACTAGGTCTACACAATCTATCAATCACCTTATCAGATACAAACGAATGCGTAGCACCAGAATCAATTAATACAATAAAAGGAGTGCCAGCGCTAGAAAGTTGACCTGTCACCACCGAGGGACTAGCCTCGGCCTCTGCCTGCGTCAGGGTGACACTCGAGCTGGAGTCAAGCTGTCCACCTTTCCTGTATCTCCCTTCTTCACTGCTAGGCAATCCTTCCTAAGGTGTCCCACCACCCCGCACACATAACAGGTCTTAGCCCGACACTCGCCCGGACGGCGTCTTCTGCACCTCGTGCACTCTGGATAAGTCCTCCATACATCATCGCCTCCCTGACGGCCACCCTGGGTACCCTGACCTCTCCTATCAAGACTAGGAGGGATCGAAGCCTCATGGGTCTTCCTCTTCAAATCATTGGGGCCTCCACCCCTACTAGAACCAGAATATGGAGGCACCGCCCTGCGGCCCTCCCTCCTCACTGCCCTCTCTCTCCATATCTTGTTCTTCGCTTCCTTAGCAGTAAGAGCCTTCTCCACAGCCTGGGCATAAGTTGTCCCTCCAGGAACTATGGTAATTCTCACATCTCGGGCTATCATAGCATTCAGCCCTCTGACAAATCTGTCCTGCCTAGCTGCATCAGTAGGCACAAGATCTGGTGCAAATTTCGCAAGTCTGTCAAACTTCAAGGCATATTCTGTAACTTTCATACTACCCTGAACCAGCCCCACCAACTCATTTACTTTCGCTGCCCTGATGGCAACATTATAATACTTCTGACTAAACAAATCCTTAAACCCTTCCCAAGTCAATGCAGTAACATCTCTGGTTTGTGATGCCACCTCCAACCAGATTCGGGCATCCTCCCTTAGCATAAAAGTGGCACAGGCCACTCTGTCATGTCCTTCCACCCTCATAAAATCAAGAATGGTAGTAATCATAGTCATCCACTGTTCAGCCTTCAGTGGATCTGGTCCTCCCTCAAAGGTCGGGGGCTGCTGCTTCCTGAACCGCTCATACAACGGTTCCCATTTGTTCCCAACCTTAACTGGCTGCACTACAGGTACCACTGCAGGTGGCACAAAAGGGGCAACAATCCTAGATGGAGCCTGCTGCCGCAAAATTTGAATCTGTTCATCTTGGCTCTGTAGCCGAGCCTGCATGTCTACCATTAACTGCTACCAGTTCTCAGGGACTGGCGGAGGGGTCTGGCCCTGATCATCATCTCTAGCCCTAGACCTGCCAGCTAGTCATGTGGATTTTCTTGGACGCCTAACTATCCAAGTCAATCTGCAATCAATGACTCGGCAATCAGGCTATGATGACAGGGTAATAATCCTTTCATGATCCATCACCAGAACTCCAATCATTCACCGACAATCATTATATAGCAATTCATCCAGATATTCATTCACATGCACAGCAGTGCTAATAAGCATGCCTCAACAACATCATGCAATAGTCAAGGGCTAGGCCCTATCAGTATCTCATGCTCCCAATTAATCAAGCAGATATCAACAGTCATATCTTATTCAAATCATTTAAACACATAATCAAGTGTACACAATTACCAAACCCTGAGTTGAGCTTATCTCTCGCGGCGAATGTACATATCCAGCCAGTCTTCAGGACCCATAAACCTAGGACGCTCTAATACCAAGTTGTAACGCCCTGGATAGCCAAGACCGTTACACTATGTGTTTATAAAGTGCTAGACTTGCTAATCAAGCCATTTAATTAAGAATGTGTTACTGAAACTATAATGGTACTAGGTTTAAAATGTTTTGGTCTCAAAAGTCACATTTTTCATAAAGAAACATTTCCTGTATGCACGGGATCCCAAAAATGTTAAGATTGAAATATTTTACAAAAGATTCAAGAACTAAATACAGTATTAGCCATATTAAGGCAAAACAGACAATTAGGGAATCTCTGTCCTGATCCACTCCTCGGCCATGGCGACCGAGCAGCTGGCTATGTACATTCCACCCAGCAGCCCTCCATCTCAGGATTGGTCCAACTTGCCTTTGCCTTTACCTGCACCACGTAGCACCCGTGAGTCGAGGCCCAGCAAGAAAACACAACAACAGAGCATAAGCAATCTACAGACAATCCATTATCTCATATTGAATAACCATGTTCTCAATCATATAAACATTTGGAATAACCAAGTATTCAGCATATTAACATATCAACTCATATCATACATCAATTTATAAATGATAACTAGGGTTAGCGCTCTCAGGCCACACCCTCCGTTATCCCACTGACTCTGGCCCGCTTAAACTGAGCACAGTGAATATTAAGCTGTCCTCGGCTACAAGTGGCCAAGCTGCGCCCTGTGCGCAAATATTGTGTACGAAACCCTTAGGCCGCTATCACATGTCCCATGGCATAATACCATCATTGACATAATACAAATATCGAGAGCACTTAGTCCCATCACAACATATAACCGGGTGCAATTTTCTTACCTTTCGATTCACTAGTTTTTGTCACTTGACTCCTTGAGCACGATCCCTCTCAAGCCCTAGCGCTCACCTAATCACAACCATAGGTCAAAGTCTTTACCAATCCTCAAGTCCAAAACCTAACCTCGGGACCAATCTCGAGCCGCCGGGAAGTCCTAATTCCACCAAACAAGGTGGTGGAATCGAACCCCGAACCCTTGGTCAAAAGCCCTTGAAAATAACCCTAAAATCCCTTTCTAGAAACAGGGCAGCGCTACATCGCTCTAAGGAGGGTGCTACAGCGCTACAAGCAGAACTAAAATCCCCCAGAAATCATGGCCTAGTGCTACAGTGCCCAAAGGCTAGCGCTGTAGCGCTAGTCACAGACAACCAACATCCCATTTTTCCTTCTGGCGATTTCCTCGAACCAAACTTAACCAAAACTTCTCTAAACCTTCACCAAACTCAAAAACAAGCTTATTAACACATTCCACTCATCCCAACCAACCCAAATACTCAAAACCCAAGCACATGCATCCCTAATCTCAAAATTCACCATAGCCACTTCTAGACTTCAAAACTCAGCAGAAACCAGTCAAAACATCAAAGTTAAAAGCTCAGAATTTATACCTTTGATGGAAATTCAATTTCATGTTAGCCGCTAGACCTCCTTAGCTTGCTCTTCCTCAACCCTTGGCTCCAACTTCCCTAGAATTCCCCATCAACACACCTTAGATGCCTTAGTTAAAAACCAAAACCAGAACTGAAGGAACTATAAAGTTTTACCTCAAGTGATGGTGTGTTCTTGCTAAGCCCTTCCAACTCTTCAAGCCTAGCTCAAGATTCCTATTGCTCAGCCTAACCTAGCTCCCCTCTGAGTTTTTCTCCAAGAAAACACCCAGAAATGGTGAAGGAGATCACCAACCGACTCCTAGGAAAACAACTCTGTTTTCTTCCCTTTCTTTTCCTTTCTTTTCCTTCTTTTCTTTTCAGACTTCTATTACATTCTACAAACTCCACTGAGCATAAAGCCTCAATAATACCTATCTCTAAACAGCCAAATGACCATTTTGCCCTCCCTTTTAATTTTAAACCTTTAATCCACTTAAGGGCATTTTAGTCATTTTACCCAATTCCCGCTAATTCCTCGAGTGTCCCTAATATTTTCCGTTTACCTCTCGATACCTAATTAATCACCAATTATATTCCTCGATGTCAAAATAGAATCCAATATACTCACTAAATTTCCATTTATACCCCTAGGCTCGCCCCGTGCCGGGTATAAATCCCCGCTGTGACTTTTCCGCTAAACTGCTCACTAGGATCGTCTCGAGTCACAGATCATAGATATATCCACATAATAATGTGGTCTCAACAATTATCACATATATAAATATAGTTATGCTCATAATGGCCAAAATTACGATTATGCCCTTCTAACCTAATCAGGGCCTACATGCATACTAATACACATAGTCATGCATCTCAAATATTCAAATGGTCATATAACATGCTTTAAATCATAATCATGAATTTTACTCATTAAAGTCACACATAATTCCCATTATGCCCTCCAGGCACACTAATCAAGGCCCTTAAGCCTTATTAGCAAATTTGGGTCGTTACAATGTGGCATGCATGATTAATACTATTATGTGAATATATTATATGCATGTTTGTGAGTATTAAGTATGCATGTCGGCCTCCATTGTTCATAAGGGCGTATTTGTAATTTTGGCCCGTTAAGGGCATAAATGTGATTATATGTGATAAATGATTGAGACCACATTACTATGTGGATATATTTGTAGTATATGGCTTGAGACGGTCCTAGTGAGTGGATTAACGAAATAGTTATAGCGTGGTTTAAATACCCGGCTCGGGGGTAACCTAGGGTTATTTTGGGAATTTAGAGAATATTTTGGGATTTATTGAGTAATGAATAAGTATTTGGTAATTATTTGGACACGACGGGATTAATTGGTAAATGTTAGGAACACTTGAGGGATTAGTGGGAATCAGGAAAATGACCATTTCACTCTTAGAAACCATTAGAGGGCTGAATAAGTTCAAGGAGACAAAATAGTCATTTTGGGTTAAGGATATACATAGAAAATACTTAGGAATGTATCAGAAACACACATAATTCTATCTCTCTTCTCCCACACGTTCTCTCTCTCACTCTCTCTAGAACCTAGGTGACTTTGGAGAATTGAAGGAGACTAAGGTGGGAATTTAGCTGGGAATTTGGGGGAAACTAAGCTGGGATTAGTCAGAGTATTACTGAGGTGTTAGACTATCAATTTAGGTAAGAGTTCCAAAATCTGCTGAATTTAGCTGAATTATTATTGAGTTTAGAACTTGTGTAAATTTTGGGTTTTGGTTGAATTTGAGTGTTTAATAGGTGTAAGAATTGGTTTTATATACTAGTTATGAGGTATAGGTTGGGAGGATGAAATTCTGGGCTTGAATATGAGTTTGGCTTGTCATGTGGGGTATGAATTTGGGGTTAGGCTCAAGGAAAAAAAATGATGGAAAGTATGTTTTTCTGGGTTTAGGGGCTCGGGTCGCGGCCTTGTTCTTCAGGCGCCGCGACCTGTATGCTTTTGGAGGCTGGGAGCCTCTATTCGCCAGGCACGCTGCGACTCGGACAGGTGCAAGTCGTGGCCCGTGTCCTCCATCAGGGAGGACTGGGCCTCTGTTCGAGCGGCGGACCGTGACCCTTAATGGGGAATTAAGGGAAGACAAGGTTTTAGGCTCAGAGATTCAAACCTAGGCGCTCGGGATGAATTCTACTACCTGGTTTATGAGAATTCGAGGTCCCAGAGGCTAATATTTGTTCCCATAGTATTTATTTGGATTAGAAATTGATAGTTACCCATTGTTGTTGTGACTAGGTTTATTGCTAAGGTTCAGGATTGGGGATCGTTCTTGGACCGTTCTTAATTCTCTGCTTGGGATTCGAGGTAAGAAAACTGCACCTATGTGGTTGTTTTTGGGACTAATGTTCCCTGTATCTGGATATATGTGTAGTGTAAGTGTATTGTTGTTATATGAAATGTGAAAGTATGGACTAAGGGAGCCGGGGCTGACGATTAGCACATTGGACGCAGCTCGGCCACTGTGAGTCGGGGTCAGCTAAATAAATAGTGGACTCGGCCTAAGCGAGCCAGGGTAAGCTTAATAAACAGAGGGCTCGGCCTAAGGGTGCCGACCCTAAGCATTTGTGTTACTGATTAAAATATATACTTGAAAATACTTATTTACCATTATTATCTTGATACTTATATTCTGTTGAATTTCTGAATGACTTGTATTAAGATTGATTGAATACTACTATTTCTATATATATATATTTGTTGTTTATGGTTTTCTTGTTGGGCCTTGGCTCACAGGTGCTACGTGGTGCAGGTAAAGGCAAAAGGAAACTGGACCAACCATGAGTTGGAGAGCTCTGGGGGCGGAGTGTACATAGTCAACTACTTGCCCGCCACGACCAAGGGAAAGTACAGGGACAAAACCCTAAAATTTGTATTTTTCCATTAGAGTGGCTTTTGGTTGTATTAACTTTTTGGGATTGTAAATTACAACTTATATCCTCCTTTTGGGAACCCATGTATCAAACATCTATTTTAATGAAAATTAACCGTTTATGACCAAAATATTTTAACCCTAACATGATAGTTCACTTTAGGATCACAATATTGTTCAAACGACCTGATTAGCAATTCTTGCACTATTTTAAAATAGACAGTGTAACGGTCTTGGTTATCCAGGGTGTTACACGATGTATACTAGGATCTGCACCACCATTTTGTTGGAGATTTGGCTCTCAATCACCAATGGGTCATGATGCAGGAAGTTCACTCTCCGAGCATCGTCTTTGGAGAATGTTATGATTTGGTCAGTCATTCATGGCATTTGGGTAGGCAATTGGGCCAAAGCCATTAACTCATCATCGTGATTCAAAGCTTGTGTATACTTGTTCTGTGAGCTTCGTGAAGTACCCCCTAAGTGTGGCCCTCCTGAGATGGTTCCTACCCGCCCATTCACCAGAGGAGGCCCTTGGGCCACTGGATGTTGGGGAACTTCAGGAGCTACCGCTGGGACTAGTGGTGCAATAGGTGGGACCACCGGTCCTGCTATGAGAGGTTATGCTTGATGCATTGCACCCTTAGCATATTGATGGAGGTGTCTTAGCTTGATGAGATTCTCAATATCAACCTTGAGTTGGCGGCAATCATTGGTGTGGTTCCCTATGTCGTTGTGGAAACGACAAAATTTGTCAGGGTCCCGCCTTTCCCTGTCTCTCATGATGGGCTGCGGCTTCCTATAGTGAACGTGTTGTGCCATGGCCATGAAGATATTCTCACAGGAATCTACTAAGTTGGTATACTGGGAATACTATGAGACATACTTCTCGCCAGATGTGACTCCCTGCTTGGCCTGTGCGGCTCCTCTTCCCTTGGGCTTCCGGCCCTTGCCTTTCCCCCCGCGCCTACTATTGCTAGGAGCTCAACTAGATTAGGAAAACTAGAAGGGGATAGCAACTCCACCACTGAATGCAGGCTGAAAATCACTATATCCAATGGGCACTACCCCATACACTGCCAGAGCCATACTGAATCCAAGAGCGGGCACAAGGCTATAACCAGAAGATGGAATGCTTTGGCTGGGTTGGACTCCCCCTTAGCCCGGTTGGACAGGAACAAAAGGGAATATTGGATTCCCTAAGCCACGGGGCCGGGCACGGTTGAGGTAGGGAAAACAGTGGATGCTCCGAATGCCCCATTCTGGGCATCCTCCCAGCTAATATATTCTTGTGCTCGACAAATGAAGCCGTCGAGATGTCGGCATCCCCTCCATTGGAAGTCATCCCAAAGCGGGGACCCTGCGCGGATCCTAGTTTGCAATGCCATCAATTGCTGGCCATCATCGACCCTTTTGGTTTTCATTGCTTCCTCCTTGAAGCATTTGACGTAGGCCTTGAGGGTCTCGAAGGGCCCTTACTTTATGTTGGCCAAGGCGTTGACCTCAAAGCTTACCTTCTGAACTCCTATGAATTGTGTTCGGAAAGAAGATAATAACTGATGTTATGATTGAATGGACCTTGGTTGGAGCTTTTTCATTCCTGTCAGAGTGATAGGGAACACGTGACACTTAGCGTCGTTGGAGACACGATGCACCGAGATTAACCTGTTGAACATAGACAGGTGGTCCGTGGGATCCTAGCCACCGTCATAGGGAGGTATCGTTGGCATTTTGAAGCCTAGTGGTAGAGGGGCCTCGACAATGTGAGGAGCGCATGGCTCCACTTCTTCATCTTCTGAGTTAGACTCGTGGCATTGTCACTTGGTCATCCTAAGCATTATCCACTTCAGACTTTCTAATTCCGCATGAACTGGGTCACGATCTCGGTTGATGTTCTGAGCCGAGTTATCTCTTCTTTGAGCGTTGAGATTATCTCTGAGGTCTGATAGACCTCTCCTAGTGGGCTTGTTTCCTCCTGCCTTACTGCATCTTTGGGCATTGAGGTTGTCTAGCAAGTCAGCCTGTCCTCGAAATGCACCGTTATCCTCGGGATGAGCCACTACGGTCTCTCAATCAGACTCGATGTTTTTATTTACTGAGATACTGATAACGCGTTCTAGGTTTTGCGGGGTATTCCTTGGGCCAGTCCTTAGACCGTTATTCCTACAGGGGTGGTTGGGTCCCCACGGGGACACCAGATCCTGCCATTGCGCGGTCCGTATGGGCGCGTCAGGGCAAAACACCCTGAGCTCCTCGGGCGCTGACTTCCTGGTGGTGCCCTCGGGCCCCTGGGCCATTATCTTTGCTAGCCTACTGAGGAACCTGGTGGCTTTCAGGTTCTTGACGAGCCCTCTTCTACTTTGGAGTAGGTTTATCGTTAGCCTTTCCCTTACCACGATCCTTTGGTGGTATTGGGGTTCCAACACCTACTGGGTGCTCGACGGGAACCTTAACTGGTAGATCTTGTGCCTCTACAATCGGGTGCTTGGGATGCACAACAGCTGCATTAATAGGTGGCACCCCAATAGGGAGCACAGGTGGAACACCAGTTGGGTGCCCAGCTAGTGCACTGCCATTGAGGTCCACTCAAAACCCCTGGGCTGCAAGATTGGCCTTCATGGAAAGGACCATCTCCTGTAGGGCGATGATGTTACCCTCTTGTGCATCGATCTTTTGTTGTTGGGTGGCCACTTGGTCACGGAGCATCACCACCTCCAGCATCTCCTCCACATCCATGGGATGAGGGTATTCTTCCTTATAATACCCCTGGTCGATGCCATCATCTTCATCGTCGTACTCGGCGTCTTCATCGTATTCCTCCACCATCTCAGGTACATACTTAGGTGGTTGCTGACTAGGTTCCCCTCCTTCAGCTCTAGTAGGAAGGAGTACATCATCTGTGATGTTTCTTCAAGTAGTTACCATGATTGTAAGTGTTCCAAATGCTTTCTTCAAGCTCTCAATGAAAGCACCAAAATGTTGAATGCCTTTTTCCCTATCAACCTTAAACGAGAGATTAAAGAAATAATCAATACGAACAGAAAGATTTTTACGTGGTTCAGGTTATAAAAGAACCCTAGTGCACGAGTCTCCGGTATTAAGAGGAGTGGAAGGTTGTGATTGCAAGTTCCAATGGTGTATTCTTAGGCAACGTATAGATTACACTGAGTACAAGATGTTCTATCTCTAAAAAACTAAACCCTTTACAATAAGACTCCCACCCCTATTGATAGAGGCTGGGGTAATTAATAATAATCATTTCTAATTAATATACATTCTTCCAGTTATTGTGGGATTAATACCAATTCAATGCATTGGGCTGCATTGAATAGAGACTATGATCCAGGTGAGATCTGCGGGGTCCACTGTAGAAATGTACCTACTTTATGGGGAACATGCCCCTGGTACTGTCAGGGCATGCTGTATGTATTTCCGTGTCAGAAGATGTAGGGTGAGTGCAAATTGTCAACTTGTACAATAGACAACACCGTAGGCGGATCACCTAAAAGGTTGTCAGGTGCTCCTCTGATGCTGTAAACCCGCAATGGCTGACATCTGACACCTTATCTTAGGTTCAAGAACCAGAACCTTGGACCTGGGAGACGAATGGGGGGAGGATAGTCGTCACTTTAATTGCATGAGCTGGAGAACCTTCGGTTCCAAAGGCAAGCCTCGGAGAGTAATCTACCGATATCCACAGCCTACCCACTAGCGGACATAGGTGACCTCACCAAAAAGGAGCTTCGCTTTGAATAGAGCCCTCGAGGAGTAACATACTCTAAAGATGTCTAAGACCATTCGAGCCAATCATTCTGGGTTGCCACGTGTCAGAGGCGAAAATACAGACAATAAGCCTAAAAAAAGAAATTATTTTTAGACACAGACTCTCTCTTAGAAATAGAAGCGATAGTTTTCCTAAATTTAAAAACTATTCAATTCCTCTTCTCTCTATCAAATCTCTTTAGTTCTCATGTGTTGAGTACATCTAGAGAGTCATAAATCAACCTTTTGAATCTTACATGCCTACACACGCCCTTATGTGTTTGAGGATTGATCTGGAAGATCAAGGTGTGAGTCTTCAAAACTTGGATAGGAATGCTATTCCTCAAAATTCATGAGAAGACATGCCAAATGAGAAAGCGACACATGGCATCACAAGTCATGGGAAAATGATAAAGTATTGAAAAAAGACCAATGAACAAAAATAGATAGGTCCAGGACCTAAAGGGAAGTCGACCAGGCCTAAACCTCCTAGGGGTGGTCGACCTGGCATTCTCAAGGACTGCATGAGGTGGTCAGCCCACCCTATTCTTCATAGGGTGGTCGACCTAAACTCCCAAATACACTTCGCTGGATAAAGTTGATGCTCGTTCAAGCTGAAATCAACAGGCCTAACACCCAGTAGATCAACAAGCCTAACACCCAGAAGACCAACAGGCATAGCACCCATGATCTAAAGAGTCATTAGGCTTAGCACCTAAGTCTCATAGACCAACAAGACTTAGCATTTTCCCGAAGGTTTCAATAGTGTATCATCAACCACGATCCAAAGAAACAACGAGAAGACCCACGATCTCATAATTATGGGGAGGTGGACACGTATCTCCACTACCCAATGATCGTGTACCAAACCATGATCCCCAGTCTTCCTGACCATGTAACAACTTTTGGGTACTATAAATAAAGGACACAGGGCTTCATAAAATAGGAGGATTCTTGGACATATATTTTTTTGGAGAAGAGACTCTGGGCAAATCTGCGATGAGTGAACTCTTCAGTTCATTTTTGTAATTGTCAATCAAGTGATTCAATACTAAAGACTAAGTGTATTAGGTTATTACTATTCATCATAACAGAGCTAAACCACTATAAACTTCTGTGTGTTTGTTTAGATATTTGTACTCTGTCATATATTTATATTTACATCTTTCAAAAGGTGTCGTATACCATACATACGACCGTTGGCCATTTTCACAGGTCAACATTTTGGTGCTTTCATTGAGAGTAAGAAATCAAGAAACACACTTTCATCAATTTTACGATGCCTCCAAAAGCCAATTAGATGAACAAGACGACTCCCAGGGATTCCACCACTTAGGATCTCATCGATCCTGTTAATGAACCTTAGGTGGAGGTTGGAGATCAACCTGATGCGGAAGATCCACAGGATGCTCACCAGGAGGAGATGCTGCAATTTCTAGTGAGGCAGGAGGCCTTTGCTGTAGAAATTGCCCTCTAGAGGGGAGATTATGGAATGACAACTGCGGTAGATAGATGAGCAGGTTCAGAGGATGATCCAGAGTGTAACGCCCTACTACCTTAGAGCCGTTACTAAGTGAGTTTAAAATAGAAATCGTGCTTTTGACTGACTCTAAGTGGTTTCTAAAACCAAAATTGTGGATAAATCAGAATTTAAGGCTGTACTCTTTAAAATGTTTAACTTCATTGAAAACGTAAGTATAAAACATCTGGGATCCCAAAATAAGGTTTACAAAATATTTACAACTCAAAAATAGATTTACATCAGGTTAACTATCAAAAGAATGGATCAATACAGCCATTTACAAAATGCCCCCAACCAAAGCAGTCGGGCAGGCCGAACATGTACGCGCCGCCCCCACGCTCTCCATACTCATGGCCAGTTGACAGACTCCTTGCTTTTACCTGCCACACGGAGCACCCGTGAGCCGAAGCCCAGCAAGAAAACCTAAATAGCACATAACATATGCAATAATATCACTGGCATAATTTACTAAAATAAATAGGAAAATCATCGATTTAAACAAGCACGGCCATGCCGCCCCAGAGGCCTTACCAAAGCTTGGGGTCTCGGTCATTACCGTAGGATAACTCACGTATCCCTTGGGTCCCACCCTCGCTATAGCATCCCATGTGCTGAGCGTTGCTTCCGGCCCCGCTGCCGTACTCGGCTCTTGCCGCTCTCGGCCTTGCCGTTCATTCAATTACAATCACACATATCATACATTATGAAATATCCATTCAAACATACAATAGTTTATCTAAGATTACACATTTGCACACAATACAAGCTAGGGCCGTGCCCTACAATCACACAATGGGCCCATGCCCTAATCTCGGGTGTTACGGTTTTCTTACCTGTAATCCGTGCTTTCCGATGCACCACGGTCACGAGCACGGTCCTCTAGCACGAGCCTCTCCGAAATCCTAGTCACAACACACATAAAACACTTTTAATACTAACCAAACCCAAAACCACTTCCCGGGACCAATCCCGCACTCTCGGGACCTCTAAAACCTTAAAACAACACCCCGGAGGCATCCCCCGAACCCCCGGAGCTAAGACCTAAAATTGCCAAAAAAAGCTATCCTGAAAATTGCCTTGTGCCGCGGCACCACATCCTTGTGCTGCGGCACCCATCAGACAGAAGCTCCCTTGCCGCGGCACACAAAAACCCTGCCGCGGCACACCTTCGCAGACCCAGAATTCTGGGTTTTTCCTGCAATTTTTCCCGAGCTTTAACATCTCCAAATCACCCCAAACCAAAACCTAAACCCCAAAACTCAAATCCAAACCTCATATGAACAATCTAACACCCCATAAACACTAGAATCAAATCCAAAACATCAACACACACAAGATCCACTCCTTTGATTTCAAATTCAGCAACCCAAACCAAAACCCATGAAAATCTTAACTCAAGCATTAAATTCCTCAACCAACACAGAAAACAAACTTAAATAAGCATAAGATCCTTACCTCAAGAGTAGAATCCACCCTAAAAGTTCCCTTGATCTCCTTCTAAGCTTCCCACTTCAGCCCCTTCTACACCTCTTCTTCTTTCTTCTTCTTTGCCCTAGCCTTTCTCTCCTCTTCTTTTCCTTCTCTTCTAATTTATCAAAGCCACAAGTGAACCCAAATGCCCAAACCGTACCCCCTAAATCCCAGCTGCAAAATGTCTATTTGCCTTGCCAAAAGACCAAATTACCCCTCCTTACTAATCCTTCTAAGCTAAACCTTCAAGGGTACTTAAGTCTTAACACTTTCATTTCAATTCTACCACTTCCTATCTTAAAACTTGTTACTCACAGCAGTTACAAATGGTTACCAAAATACCAATAACTAATCACTCTTTCTAAACTCAACTTATGAGATTCCCGAAGTACCCCTAGGCTCCTCCCGAGCCGGGTACAACATCCTGTTGTGACTTTTAGACTAACTGGCTCACTAAGACCGTCTCGATGCGTGCATCCTGATAAAAACATCACACTCACATGGCACAATTCACATAGTACCATTATCACAGTTATGCCCTAACATGGCCAAGTTACAATCATGCTCATTCTAAGACAATCAGTTCTACATGCATACTGATTCACATAGTCATGCATCTCAAATAATCAAATAGTCATATAACGTGCAATAAGTCATAATGATGCATTAAACTTAATAAAGTCATACATAAAATCCCATCATGCCCTCCAGGCATACTACTCCAGGCCTTAAGCCTTAACACTGAATTTGGGTCGTTACACAGAGGGAGCAGGAAGCTGACTGGAGGCACCAGGAGGCTGCAGTGGCCCTGGAGGTGGCTACCCAATTAACACAAGCTAACGCTGAAGTTCCTGCTCAAGCGATGAGGGAGGCTCAGGCTAAAGCAACAGGGATGCGAGACAATAGTAAGAGGGAGTCCCAAGGGAGGATTCGAACCCCAAGGACGCTCTCAGAGCCACTTTCCCAGAGACAGGTTGAAGAGGCACAGTCTAAGACTACCTCCTCCATGACTAAGAAGAATAACACTTCCTCTCGGAGTAAAAGTGTTACCAACCCGAAGGCCCCCTCCCATGGGGACAGACAAAATGACATAGGAGAGGAAGGTCAAATATCTTAGAGGTATGACAGGAATGGAAATGGTCGCTCAAAGTCTTAAAGTTATGTAGGAGGAGAGGCTCGGGGGCAGGATCGCACCAACAAGAGCAAGGCAGATCTACCACCCTTACATTGTCAGTCTCGCAAAGTAAAGGAGCCGATGAACAACACCAATACCGTGTTTGATAGGCTCAGGAAAGATGCACAACCTCAAGATCTGAGGGAAGTCATCAACAGGAGGACCAGTGCTCAGGAGGGGGTGACGGGGACGTCTAACCCACCTGGATCAACAATCCCACCAGCAGTGAGGCTCAGATAGATGCACCCACCACGACTATTCAGGGCCTGACAAAGAAACCTTCCGATATCGAGCTGGCTCATAGAAGTGGGAATCCCTTCAGTGCCAAGTTCCAAGCTGCTCAACCACCACCGAAGTACAAGACCCCAAAACTTCCAACATACACTAGGAAGGAGGACCCAGTGTGACACATTGGAAAGTTCGAGGATCAGATGGAGTTACTTGGTGTGGAGCATGATTATAGGTGCAGGGTATTCCCTACCACTCTCTCTAACTAAGCTCACGAATGGTAATGGAAATTCAAACCTGGATCCATCACTTCCTGGGTGGAGTTCAGGAAGGAATTTTGCAAGGTCTTCAGTGCCAGACGGATTCAACCAATTTATGCCAATCAACTAGTAGACAACAAGCAAGGTAAGGATGAATCCCTGAAGGGCAACATCCAAAGATTCCTGAGAGAAGAATACCGAGCATCCACAATAGGATATGAAGGGAAGTTTGTTGCCATCTCAGCAGGAATAATTTATCGTAGTCCTTTGTGGGATGGTGCAAATACATGAAGATAAATACATGAAGCTAGATGATGCTATTATCACAGGAACCCCATCAACATCTTACAGGAACTCCCAGACCGAGCAGATAAATACATGAAGCTAGATGACGCTATCATGAAGGAAGAAAAAGGCATAAACCATCTGACTATTATCAAGGCACGCAAGAATGGCGCAAACCCTTAGGGCAACAATGGGGGCAATGGTAAGAAGAGGAGTACCTCAAGGGCTCAGCAGAGTGAAGAAAAGAAGGCTAAGTCAGCACCAACCGACAAACAACCTAAGCATCAACCCTACCAACCCAGGTTAACCAACAATACTATCCTGACTGCAACAATGGTTGAGATTTATTTGGAAACATACTGGGAGGTACCATACTGAAAGCCACCATCCTTGCGCTCAGAAGGAAAGAGGGACAAGAATAAGTTTGTTGTTTCCATAATGATTATGGGCACGACACAAACGAGTGCAAATAGTAGAAGGATGAGATATAATTTCTCCTTCGATCAAGAAAACTATCAAGGTACCGAGTCAATATCGAAACCCCGAGCAAGAATTCAGAGTTCCGAAGGTAGAGGAGTCCACCACTAGAGTCAGCGGCCGTGGACTTCACATTGGACACCATATGTGGGGGCCCCCACATAGCAGGCAATAGTAACAACGCTCGTGAGCAATATGCAAGGACCCTAAGACATGAGGTAGGGGAGTCTTCCCAGTGCATGGTAGTTGAGGAATGGTGTCCAAAAAATTCGAAGTATGAAAGTGAAACTCTCACTTTTATGGAAGATGATGTTAGGCACGTGAGGTACCCCCACAGTGACCCTCTGGTCCTTACAATTCAAATCGCCAATGCCCGAGTGAAGAGATGCTTGGTGGATACGGGAAGCCCAGTAGATATCATCTAAAAATCATCCCTTGAGAAAATGAAGCTTACGGTCAAGGACCTGACACCTTGTTCCCAAGTGATATATGGGTTCACAAGTGAATTCCTAGCACCAGCAGGAACTATAAAACTACCGTCCAAGCCCCTAGGCACGAGACTGTGATGACAGAGTTCCTGGTGATAGATTACTCACTGATTTACAATGTAGTGATTGGGAGACCCCTCCTGATGGCATTATATGCAGCAGTGTCTATTTGACATCTATCTTTGAAGTTCCCCACAAGCGCAGGACAAGGATGCCTACAAGGTAACTAAAGGGAGGCAAATGAATGTTATAACACGTTGGTGGTCAAAGCAAAGAAAGGAGCATGTGTAAAGAACATGATAGTAACCTGCTACGAAGGGAATGAAGGAACTGATGAGGTTCTCAACATGGAAGTTGACATTGAAAGAAACACTCTACTAGAGTTTGGGGCTCCTTTTAACGAAGATTCGTTATTGTAACAAGTTTTCCAAAGCGAAGGAAATGACATTGATCCTCAGTTTGGGGATGACGTCATGGGGGTAGGACCAGTCGAAGATCTTGATGAAGTTCTACTAGATAAGGAGGACCCGACTAGAGTAATCAAACTCAGGAAGGAACTAAGGTGGAAATTAAGGCAAGGTTGGTAGAAATTTTGAAGAAAAACCAAGACGCCTTTGCCTGGTCACAAAAGGACATGGTTGGAATTTTGTCGTCCGTGATAAGTCATGTCCTTAATGTGGAAAAAAACTACCCACTAGTGCAACAAAAGAGGAGAATAATTGACAAAGACTGATCTCAAGTTTTAAAGGAGGAGGTCGAGCGACTCAAGGAAAACAATTTTATAAGGGAGGTCTACTACCCAGACTGGGTATCAAACCCAGTGCTGGTCCCAAAACCAAATGGGAAGTGGAGGACATGCGTGGACGTCACAGATCTGAACAAGGCCTGCCCCAAAGACTACTCTCCACTACCCAGAATAGACCAACTGGTTGATGCAACTGTAGGTCATGAAATACTCTCATTCATGGATGCATATTCTGGGTATAATCAGATAAGTATGCACCCTCCCAACGAGGAACACACCAGCTTGTGGACAGACAAAGGATTGTAATGTTATAAGGTAATGCCATTTGATTTGAAGAATGCGGGAGCCATCTACGAACATTTAGTGAATGGCATGTTCATAGATTTGATGGACAAAAGTATGGAGGTATTTGTCGATGAAATGTTGGTCAAGTCCAAAGAAGCTGGAGGGCATGTTCAAGACTTGGAGGAATGCTTTTCAATACTTAGAAAGTATCACATGAAGTTAAATTCTCTCAAGTTCTCATTTGGAGTTGATCCTGGTAAGTTTCTCAGATACATAGTCAATTCACATGGAATCAACGTTAAACTCGAGAAGATCAAAGCATTGATCGACATGAAGTCACCTACCATAATCAAAGAAGTGCAAAGCTTAACAGGGAGAGTAGCTGCCCTCATTAGGTTCATATCGAAGTCTACGGACAAGTGTGTCCCCTTCTTTAACTTGCTGAGAGGTAGCAATTAGATCCAATGGACCAAGGAATGTGAGAAAGCTTCCCAAACTTTGAAGGAGCATCTCGCTCAACCTCCCGTCCTAGCAAAGCTAATAGACGATGAAGTGTTATTCATCTATTTGGAAATCATCGAGTATGCAATCAACACTACTTTGGTGAAAGAAGAGAACAGGGTACAACACCCTGTGTACTATATCACTAAAAGGCTAGCAAGAGTCTAGGTATCCCACTCTTGAAAAGCTAGCCTACTGTTTAGTAATCGCCTCTCAGAAGCTACGTCCATACTTCCAAGCTCACTCGATTCGAGTCCAAATTTATCAACCGCTATGACAAGTTCTTCAGAAGCCAGAGGCCTTAGGATGATTACTCAAATGGGCGGTGGAGATAAGACAGTTTGATATCACGTATCATCCGAGGACGACGATAAAAGGTTGAGCATTGGCAGAATTCATAGCCGAGGGCACCAACCTTGAAGACCCTTCCTACTAATCAGAGAATGGAGATACCAAGAAGGAAGGAGATACTCCCGTATGGAAGCTATATGTTGATGGAGTATCCGAAGAACACAACTCAGGCGCAGGAATTATACTGATCACTCCAGAGAATCATTGGATCCACTACACTCTTAGATTTAGATTCAACTCTTCAAAAAATGAGGCTAAGTACGAGGCATTGCTAGCAAGATTACGCTTATCTCGGGATGTGCACGCACAATCCCTAGAGATATTATGCCATTCCCAACTAGTAGTGTATCTGGTACTGGGGGAGTATCAAGCAAAGGGACATAGGATTGTGCAATACCTGAACAAGGTGAAGGACTTGTTGGCATAATTCAAGAGACACTCGATTACACAAATCCCAAGAGAGAAAAATGCCAATGCTAATGCCTTAGCCAAGCTTGTCAGTGCCAAAGAAGCGAACACCCTGAATGTCATTCCTATCGAATACTTGGAAGAAAGAAGCATAGCCGAGCTGGAGGCAAATGTATTATTTTCAAATTATCTATGTAATAGCCATTGTGCTTCAATGAATGAATGAATTTAATTTCGTAAGTTTCGCTTAATTCTTTAAATTTCTTTCAATGAGGGATTGGTCACTTTAGACCTGTCAACCACATCGGCTCATATTCGATTCTGGTCCTTGAAGGACCTATCAACCCATAAGATCCAAACAAGAGACTGGTCCGAGGACCTTTCGCCATCATGGATCATGTTCGACCCTGGTCCTTGAGGGACCTATCGACTCATAAGATCCAAACAAGAGACTGGTCCGAGGACTTGTCACCATTATGGATCATGTTTGATCTTTTTTCTTGAGGAACCTATCAACCTATACGATCCAAGAAGAGAGACTATTCCTATGACCTTATCGCCAAATTATTTGATCATGTTCGATCTTGGTTCTTGAGGAACCTATCAACCCATACAATTAATAAAAGAGAATGGTCAAAGGACCAATCACCATTATTTGATCATGTTCGATCATGGTTCTTGAGGAACCTATCGACCCATACGATAAACAAAAGAGATAGGTCCGAGGACCAGTCACCATTATTTGATCATGTTCGATCATGGTTCTTGAGGAACCTATCAACCCATACGATCAACAAAAGAGACTGGTCTGAGGACTAGTTACCATTATTTGATCATGTGTTGATCATGGTTCTTGAGGAACCTATCGACCTATACGGTCAACAAAAGAGACGGGTCCAAGAACCACTCACCATTATTTGATCATGTTCGATCATGGTTCTTGAGGAACCTATCGACCCATACGATCAAAAAAGAGACTGGTCTGAAGAACAGTCGTCATCATCAGATCATAATCGAATATGGTCCTTGAGGGATCGATCGATAATTTGATCTAAAACTCGTTACAGGCTCGATTAGCCCATCAAGACCTAATTGGTCCAACTTAGACACTTCTGTCTAAACTCATTATAACGAGTACACGAGAGATTATGTGAATCGTCATCAACACTTGCTACACAATCTGCATCTATGTATATGTATCATTACTACTGAGTATGAAACCATCACCCGACTACCAATGAGTGACAAGCATTTGCTGCTTGCATCATTGGGTGAAAAAGATAGTACTATGTGACTAAACGCTCGAAGCAAGGCATGGTCAAGTAGCAAGTGACCAAGGCTTTTAAATCCATGATCACTTGGGAGGCATATAGTACATATCGATTGGGGTATACACAAATAATGAGTACGTGACCTTATGTATTAAGCAAGCTCAAGTTTTTCTAGGACATTTGTTCAACACATGTTCCGAAAGTGCAAAAAACAAAAACAAAAAAGGCATTGGTAGGGAGACTCCTAGCCATGTCCCTTATAGGGTGGTTGGCCTCCACCAACCCTATAGGGTGGTCGGCCTATCACCCATGGGGTGGTTGACCTGACTGTTTTGTTCATGGTACTTGGTGAAGTATCGTACTACTCACATTACCATGGTTGTTAGCATGAAAAAAGTAAATGAGTAAGGTTAGTACGGAGCATGAAATACATGTGTTCAGAGTATACTGATACCTAAATCAATGAGGGTTGTGAGTTGATGTACTTAGTAAGCATTGGAAATAAAAAATTTCAATCAATACATTGAGTACTCATAACAAAAAAGCATGAAGGCATAAAATGTCATATGTAAAATTTGTCAAGTACAAGGTGCCTCGTCAATGGCACAAAAGGAAAAACAAAGAATAAAAATCCAAAAGAAGACTAACTAGGGCGAGGAGTATCATCTGAAAGAACACCCTAAGCCTCAGCAGCCTCACGAGCCAGACACTTCTTAAGCTCCTTCGCTCACGTCTTCTTGGGGAGGAAATCCAAGTTTAGATTTTTGTTGGACTTCCAGATCAAGTGGAAGCAAGAGAAGGTAGTCTCTGAATATTCCTCTTGGGCCTTGTCTTGGGCAGCCTTGACCTCTTTCTCCTTCTCGAAAAGAGCATTCTTCCATAGGTGGGCCATCTCAGCAATCAGCTTCTCTTTCTTAGCTTCAGATTGTTTAAGCTGATCGGCAAGTTTCCCCTCCATCCGGGTTACTTTGAGAGTCAACTCGGTCACTTCCTGTTGTCTGAGCTCCACGGTATTGTAGAGAGTGCTGATCTCTTCATCTTTAGAAGCAATGTCCGCATCCCTAGAGCCAAGAACGTGCCTAAGGTCCAGTACCTCCTCGCAGACAACTTCAAGTTCAAAATGAAGGTTGGAAAATGTAGAGGTATACTCCATAGACCTACCACGGACAGGGAGACCAACATCAGCACTTGCAAAAAAAAAAATACAAGTGTTAGATAACATCAACACATAAACTAACGAGAAAAAAGAAAACTCTAGAGCACTTACACTCTGAATCTCAAAGAGTGACTTCGTGAGGATGGTGCTCAAGTCTTCATTCTTAATCCCATTAAAGGTTGTTGTTGTCTCCTCCAGATGGGACACTTGGTCCATAATGGCACCTAAATTCCGTATGGTAGACATGTGTGGCTCACATAAGGGAAGAGGCACAAAGGAGGAGGCACCCGCATCAGTGATACTGGGAGTAACCGAAATGGGCAAGGATGGCTTTACTTCTTCAACAGGACTAGATGCTAGTGGAGTCGAAGGAGGCGCCTCGGGAGGGACCTCCATTAGTAGCACACGCTAAACCCTGGCTCTCTTCTCCGCTCGGACAGAAGGACTGGTCTCAGTTGGAGTCGACCTTTGTTGGGTGTGAACAAAGCCGAACATATCTGAACGTGAAAAAGTAGATCAAATATTAGGAAGATATCAAACACAGAAGAAACATAAAGTAAAGATGATAAAGTGTCGAACCTTCTGAATGAGACTCGGGTTCAATAATGGCTTTATCAAATTCATCTGAAGCAAGCAGAGAGTGCGCAGATGCACCTACCTCATCACCCTCCTGTCCAGGTAACACGGGTGAAGATGATACCTCTATCGCCTTCACAAGCTTAGTACCATCTTCATCCGGAACATCGGCGACAGTAGAAGGAAATAGTCCGACCTTCCTAAGGTTCTCTAAAGTAACGAGAATCTTGACATTCTTCTCCTCAGGGGTAATGGCAATCAATGCCTTAGCCCTAATAGTCATTGATTGGGTCGGGAGCGGTCTATAAAAAGGCCCGATGTGCTTAAACTTGGAGTAGTTGGGCTCTGCATCCTTAGTGAAGAAATAGTTGTCGGCATATCTAAATGCCTTGCTGTTTCCAGAGATCTCTTCCAAGAAGGTGTCAGTACCCTAGCTCGTATAATGGAGGAAGTGGAAGTACCCCGAGTCGTGCTGATCAAATAAGTAGTGGATCTCATGAGGTACTAGAGCAGCCCATTTTCTATGATGATAGATAATGTACAATGCAGATAACACCAAGATAGTGTTGGGAGCCAACTGAGAGGGACTAATACCAAAATAATCTGTCATGCTCCGAAAATATAGATGAAGAGGAAGTAGGGCGCTAGAATTAATTGCAGAGCGTGTCCAAGCGCACATACCCAAAAGGGGGTCCTCAGCTCTGTCATCCGAACCAAGCATAGTAATGGAAACGCTAGAAAGGTCGAAGGCCTCCCTTAAGTTCTTTAATTTCTCTTCAATCATGTCAAAGGCAACCCTTTTATACCAAACCACCTAGTAATTACGAGGGTGAGGCTTCTCAACCAATTTCCATATGATCTCACTGGCAAAGGTGGTCTCTGAATCTGATGAATGGAACTCTTTTCATCGTCTCTTCTTCTGTTGCGCAGCTGGCGAGATTATCTTACTCTTGGAAGAAAGGCGAGCCACCTTAGGTCGGAACCTGTGAATAGAACGCTCCTGAGGGTGATTAGTCTGGCGATGAGAGCCCTCGGTATATTTTTGCTGAGAAGAAGAGTGATGGGGAAACCGACTGGTATCCCGGTGCAAAGGGCGTCACGAGGAGTCTCGCTGACTAGACAGGCTCCGCTAAGAAGAATGACTTCGTTGAGATGTGCCTTGAGAGCCACGAGGAGTACTATGCTGAGAAGAGATCTAAGAAGAGCCAGGCAAAGAGCCTTGAGTGATGTGCCTGCCAATGTGAAGATTATCTTTGGAAGGTTGCCGAGTTGTCTGTTTTACTCTCAGAATTGGGCTATACCTTTTCAAAAAATCTTCGTCAGTTAATAAATATAGAGCGGAATGGGGGAGAGTCCTTTTCACGATTTCCAACATCTCTTGAGGAGCACGCTCGCTCAAATACTTGTCAGACGAAGAGCACCTGGACATCTGCAACAAAGAAAGTACAAAAAGTAAAGTTAGTATATCGACGTAATGAAACTCCCTACCATGAGCCATAAAGGCCAATGGCTGGGGGCATGTCCATTACTAAGGAGAAAAAGTGAAGAAATTAAAGGAAATTTTTTTTTTAGGGTCATGGGTGGTTGACCTATGGTTGGGCCGACCACCCTAGATATTGGATCCCTAGAAATTGCCCAGGTTTTATGATGGTCGGCCTATGCTAAGGTTTGAGCTGACCACCTAGGCTTGGAAACCTTGGAAATCGCGTAGGACATGGGGAATTCAGTCTAGATTTGGATTTGTAACCCTGGAAATCACATATCCCTGGATCTGAAACCCTATAATTCACCCAATCATAGGGTTTATAACCTTGGAAATTGCCCAGGCTAAGGAAGCCCTAGGAGAGGTTTGCCCATGATGGAAGCCCTAGGGGTGGTCAGCCCATGATGAAATTTACAAGCCTAGAAGTTTCCCAGGCTAAGGAAGCCCTAGGGGTGCTTGGCCCATGATGAAATTTACAAGCCTAGAAATTGCCCAGGCTAAGGAAGCCCTAGGGGTGAACGACCCATGATGAAATTTACAAACCTGGAAATTGCACAAGGCAAGGGAAATCCTAGGGGTGGTCGGCCTATGATGGGAATTGAAGGCCTAGAAATCGCAAAAGGCAAGGGAATCCCTAGGGGTGGTTGGCCTATGAAGATTTGGAGAATTTCACAGCTCAGACTTTCCCTGAGATAGGCGCATGGGCATGGGATGTGATGAGTGAGTCTCTACTTGTAGCCTCTTAGGCTAACCATATTTTTAGGAATTCAAATTCCTTGAAAAATATTTGGAATAATTAAAAAATCAAATTCCATGAAAAATTTCTTATATTTTTAGGAATTCAAATTCCTTAAAAAAATATCTTATATTTTTAGGAATTCAAATTCCTTGAAAATATTTTGTATTTTTAGGAATTAATATCCTTGAAAAATATATTAAATTTTTAGCAATTCAAAACTCCTTGAAAAATATATTATATTTTTATGATTTCAAAACTTCTTGAAAAATATAACATATTTTTAGGACTTCAAAATTCCTTGGAAAATATACTAGATTTTTTAGGAAATTAATTTTTCTTGAAAAATATAATTATTTTTAGGAATTACAATTATCCTTGAAAAATATGTGTTGAGAAAATGATCGATAGTTGATAAAAGTACTACATAATGTCCCGAGGGACTTTATTGTTTGAGTATTGTTACGAAATGTTTCTCGGGCCAGATCAAGTTTACCGTAAAGTTGAACATAGTACGATAAACATTGGGGGGGGGGGGGGCAAATGTTATCCCTCAAAATTCAAGAGATAACGTGGTGAATGAGAAAGTGGCACGTGGCATCACAAGTCATGGAAAAACGACAAAGTATTGAAAAAAGGCCAATGAACAAAAATGGATAGGTCCAGGACCTAAATGGAAGTCGACTAGGCCTAAACCTCCTAGGGGTGGTTGGCCTGACCCAACCCCTAGGGGTGGTCGGCCTAGCATGCTCAAGTACTGCATGAGGTGGTTGGCCCACCCTATTCTTCATAGGGTGGTCGGCCTAAACTCCTAAATACACTTTGCTGGATAAAGTTCACGCTCGTTCAAGATGAAATCAATAGGCCTAGCACCCATAAGATCAACAGGCCTAGCATCCAGAAGATCAACAGGCCTAGCACCTAGAAGATCAACAGGCCTAGCACCCAAGCTCTAAAGAGTCATCGGACCTAGCACCTAAGTCTCGTAGACGAACAAGACTTAGAGTTTTCTCAAAGGTTTCAATCTTGTATCATCAACCATGATCCAGAGAAACAATGAGAAGACCCACGATCTCATAATCATGGGGAGGTGGACACATATCTCCACTACCCAACGATCGTGTACCAAACCACAATCGCCATGTTTGCTGACCATGTAATTGTTCCTGGGTACTATAAATAAAGGACCTAGGGATTCATAAAAAAAAGAGGATTCCTAGACGGATATTTTCTTGGGGAAGAGACCTTGGGAAAATCTACGATGAGTGAACTCTTCAGTTCATTTTTGTAATTGTCAATCGAGTGATTCAATACTGAAGACAATGTGGATTAGGTTATTACTGTTCATCAAAACAGGGCTAAACTACTATAAAATTTTGTGTGTTTGTTTAGATATTCGTACCCTATCATATATTTATATTTATATCATTCAAAAGGTGTCGTTTACTGTACATAAGACTGTTGGCCAATTTGACAGATCAACAAGGAAGTTCATTGAATTTATACAAAAAGATTCTAGGATACTTGATAGGATATAAGAGGTAATTTTCTAATTTGATTGTATGTGATTTAATATATATATGTGTGTGTATGAACTTGGTTAGTATTAATAATTATTAAAACGGGCCCATTCCCTGCTGCGTATCTCTGATTTGCTCTTTTAATACCTATAATTGGTACCAGAGTAGTCTACATATATATATATATTAAATGCTGTGTGGGTTTCTTGCATTTTTTATATGTATGTTGATATGTATATTTAATGGATTGATATGTTTTTTGAATGTATGGTTGAATGATGGATTGTTAATTGTTGACGCAGTTTTTCACCAACAATGAATTATGAAAATAGCTGGGATGGATTAGTGCTTAATGATAAACCGCAATAAGAAAATGATGCTTAAGAACACTAGAAAAGAAATATTAAGAACACTCATCTTTTTACGTGGTTCGGAGGTTAACATCCACCTAGTCCACGAGTCTGTATTATTATTTTTTTTCTCTCTAAATTTTGATAGAGTTTTTGTATTACAGAAACAACTCTACCTTTCCCTATCCAAGGTCCTAGTATTTATAGAGAAAATCCATGGATAGGATAGGTATTGGGGTCATTACGTGAATCAAATCCCTAGTGTGACCTGTCTCACACTAATTATAATTATTACAATTTATCCTAAGGTATGGTCTAATCATTAGGTAAAACTGATCATGGGTCCTCAGGGATAATTCAAACATGCGATGTCTGATCATGCATGATTATATTATGTGTTCGCGATTTTCGGGATTTGCGGACATGTAATGTCTGACCATACACGTCTATATAACGTATCCAGGTTTATAAAGATCCAAGGATGCGACAGATCTCTAGCGTACCCCGAGCTTAGTGCAGCGCCAGCTCGTGTCTCGGATGCTACGCTTTATAAACGTTTTCAGTTCGTGCCGATTGCTTTGTATTCACCAGCTTGTGCTATAGACCTGGGGAGTCATGCTGCCTTTGTAGAGGAAATATGGACTTGTGGATCATCTATTACAGTTCTTGGCTAGCTAGTTGTATCCGAGCTGGCTAAAAGACTCGTGCTGAATTTTAGGACGTACATTTACCCCCCCCAAGTCCCTGCTCATGTTCTATGACGTCATCTTCTGACTTACAAGGCGGGGACTTATAAAATTCTGTCGTGATTATCCAGGCTTGCTCATTACTCGAGTAATGAACACGTGGAATGCTACGCTTGGCGTCTGTTTGGGTTTCGATGACTACATTAATGGCCCAGCCAACTTTTTGCCGCTGTTTCATCTTTCAAAACACTATCCTCGAATCTTGAACTGGTTTGATCGGATAGTCCACGTTGTTTTATGCCTTTTACGTGTAAAAAGAGACAAGTCAATCCTACAACTTACCACCTTTCATTCGAAAATTTTCTTCTTCGTCTTCTACCTTCTATGTTCTCACACCTTCTTTTTTTTTCAGAGAAAAGAAATACTTTCAAAAACCCCCTATACCAAAAATCTTTTGAAGACCCGGCCGTTCAGCTACCCCGGAGTGAGTTTTCCAAACCATATGACACACACCTCGTGCATCGACGATCTTACTGTAAGTCATAACATTCCTTATGGGTTCTTTCTTTATAAATTTCTGCATTTTATTTCCCATATATATTTATGCTTCGCCGTAGAAAATATTAGGGTGCCTTCTTGGTTTCTGGCACATAGATTTCAACTTTAGGGTTATACAAAAGATTTTGAACTTCTCCTAATATTGCGGCACTTATGACATAGGATATTTTCTGGGTAGAATTGGGAAACTTTTAGAAAATACTCATCAGGTGCATAGAAGATGAAAGGTTAGGGTTCAAAAAATTGGGTTGCTTAGGGAACACGCTTTCTTTGGTGGCTTTTCTGTAAACCACCCTCCCCCGGTCAGTAATGGCCGAATTTTTTGACACACAGATCCTTGAATACTAGGGGTTTGCTGGGAAACCTAGGCATGTAGCGTAGGTAGCGCATGCAATTCCTTGCCTTTATCTTTATAAAATGTTAGGTCACCTATTAAGTGACTCATCGTTCTTGTTCGCTAGGCGACCTAATGGAGCCCAATAAAGGCGTATCCAAGAAGAGTATAGTTGGCTCATCGTCTCAACAAGCCAACAAGGGAAAGGAGGTCGCCTCCGAATCCCCTATCCCTCAGTTTGGCCCTGTGGTGGAGGAGGAGGTCGTGGTCAGACTTGACACATTCTTCGAGGCAAAGAGAATTGTCTCCAAGATCACGACCCAAGGGAGGGTCAACAAGATAATGTTGTCCCATAATATTGAGGTCAGGTCTGGCATCCTCATTGTTCGACCTCCATATGAAGGGGAACGGAGCTGCGCTCCACTCCAGGACAATTTTGCGGCTTAGAGCGAGGGGCACTTCAAGGCAGGGGCTTTCCTTACCATTTGCAGGCGGTATTGGCTCAGCACCAAAGCATAGCTCGGGCTAGGACCAGGAATGAAGAGCTTCAGGCCGAGCTCCAGGCTGCTTAGATCACCCTGACTACTACCCAAGCTGCCCTCGCAACTACTCAACAAGGCGAGCTAGATGCCAAGGCTGCCCTTGCTGCATCTCAAGAGTGCGAGCAAGCTACAAAGGCTGCCTTGGCTGCTCTTCAAGTCGAGCTCGTGGAGGCAAAAGCCAAACAATTGGAGGCCAAGACTGCTACTAAGGAGGAGAAGGCAACCTCACTATCCTCCATGGAATGCATGTTATAACATTGCTTGGCCTTCAACCAGGATGGTAACTTCTCCTTCCTGGCCTCTGAAGTGTGGGATCCCTACCTCGAGAAGTTCAAAGCTCGGATTCTACAAGAGCAGTCCAAGACTGGGGATGCTTCCAGCGCTGGCGAGCAGGAGATTGAGGAGGTTACATCCTCAGAGTGTCTTGGAGGGTCTTGATTTTATTTTTCCCTTTTTCTTTATATTTTATTATTTTTTTGTAAACATTTTCCATTTGGCTTGGTGCGAGGTTATTTTTCCTCGAGATGAACTTGTATTCAGTTTTTATGCCTATCTCCTTCATCTATTTATCTTTTCCTTAATTGTCTTATGTTTATGCCTTCTCAGACTCATACATTTGAGATTTTAGGAATCAATTTTTTGCTCGGGATAGAAATTTTAAGCTCAATTATGTCCAAATTTATTTTGCTTGATTTGTATCATACCTGTTAGGAATCAGGCCTTGGGTCCAGTTGTGTCCGGAGTTATAAAATTTTCAAAACTTAGTTCGTGTTTAGATTTATTGATATCTCGAGCTTCTAGGGAAGCTATTGAATTTTCAATTTTGCTAACTTCTAAGTTTTGGACCTGGTTGTACCCAGGATTTTAAGTAATTTAAACTTAGTTCGTGCTAGGTCTGTTGACATCTCGAGCTCTAAACAAAAAACCGTCAAATATCAATTTTCCAAACTTCTAAGTTTTTGACCTGGTTGTATCCAGGATTTTTTTTGTATCTGGTTAAGTCCAGGACTTTTAATGATCTAGATGCTTTGATACACCTCGGGTTATATGCCCCCCCTAGTAACCAGAAAGTGAACTTTCTTGGGTGCTTGGATAAATGCTATCACACGAACTAATATCTGAATGAACCATATAAAAGACAAGAAATACATAATGATCCCTTTATTTCCTAATCAAATGGCTTTTATAAATGAGCCTTACATAGATGGATGGTATCATCATTGATAATATTTTTTCAAGTGCATGGCGTTCCAGGTCCGTGGGACTTTTTCTCCACTAAGTCGAGCTAATTTGAAAGTTCCTTCATGCATGATCTCCACTATTTGATAGGGCCCTTCCCAACTCAGACCTAGGGCACCATCTTTGGGGTCCTTGTTTGCTAAAAAGACCCTTTGGAGGACTAGGTCGCCCAAACAAAAACCACGTCTTTTGACCTTGGAATTAAAATACCGAGTAATTTTTTGCTGGTAATGCGCGAGCTGTAACTACGTCTGTGCGTGGTTACTTTGGTCTCGACGGGGAGGACGACCTCACTCCCAAAGGTCAAGGAAAAAGGGGTGTGTCCCATGGAGGTTCGGTACGCCCACAGTACCTGCGGGAGTTGTTCAGGCCAGACTCCCTTGGCCTCATCTAACCTTTTCTTAAGGCTTGCTTTGAGGGACTTATTCATGGCCTCGACCAGCCTATTAGCTTGTGGGTAGGAAACCGAAGAGAACCTTTTTATTATGTCGTGCCTCTCATAGAACTCAGTGAAGAAATCACTATCGAATTGAGTTCCATTATCTGATACAATCTTCTTGGGCAGTCCAAATCGACCTGCAATACTCTTGACTACAAAGTCAAGGACTCTTTTTGAGGTGATTGTTGCTAGGGGCTCGGCCTCCGCCCACTTTGTGAAATAATCAATGGCCACCACCACATAGCGAACTCCTCCTTTTCCCGTAGGTAAAGCTCCTATTAAATCAATTCCCCATATCGCGAATGGCCATGGGGATGAGATCATTTTTAGCTCGACTAGTGGAGCTTGGGAAACCATGGTGAATCGTTGGCATTTGTTGCACTTTCAAACATAGGAGATGGAATCCTTTGCTAAAGTGGGCCAATTATATCCCTACCTTAATATTTTTAAGGCCAGGTTTTTCCCCCCAGCATGATCCCCACAGAAGCCTTCATGCACCTCCTGTAATATAGTTTTGGCCTCCTCTAGTAGAACACACCGTAGAAGAGGCAAGGAATGGCCACATCGGTACAACGCTCCATCCACGATTACATACCTTGGAGCTTGATAGAGTATCCTTCTCACGTCTTTTCGTTCATCAGGCGAATTCCCTGTTGTAAGATACTCTATTATGGGGGTCATCCAGGTTGGCCTGGTGTCGATCATCTCGACCTCCATCGTGCTTCCTGCCATGCTTGGGTTCTCCAAGAATTCCACCGGTACTATGCTCAAAGTCTCGGCTTCTTTGGAGGTAGCGGGCCTTGCCAAAGCGTCAGCGTTGGCGTTCTGCTCGCAAGGGATCTGCCCGACGAGGCCATATTCAAATTCTGATAGCTCTTGCTTCACCTTGGCTAGGTAAGCCACCATCTTGGCCCCCCGCGCTTGGTATTCTACTAACACTTGATTTACCAAGAGTTAGGAATTGCTATAGCACTGGACAACCCTGACCTTCAACTCCTTTGCCACTCTAAGTCTGGCCAACAAAGCTTCATATTTAGCTTTGCTGTTGGATACCTCGATCCCGAACCGTAGCGCGGAGTGGAATCGATGCCCTTCCGGAGAGATCAATATGATCCTAGCTCTGGACCCATTCTCATTAGATGAACCATCCATGAATATTCTCCACAACGCTTGTACTGGTTCTCTCAAAAGCTCCTCCTGAAACCCGGTGCATTCATCCATGAAATCAGCCAGGGCTTGCCTTTTGATCGTAGTCCGTGGTACGTACAGTATTTCAAACTGGCTGAGTTCAATTGCCCATTTTAAGAGATGACCCGGAGCTTCAGGTTTCTGCAATACCTGCCATAAAGGTTGATCGGTCATGACGTGGATTGAATGGGATTAGAAGTATGTTTTAAGCTTCCTGGAGGCTAGAATAAGGCAGAATGCCATCTTTTCCCTTAAGGGATACCGCGATTTAGCTCTGAGAAGTCTTTTACTTATATAATATACCATTTTTTGAACTCGGTCTTCATCCTGGACCAACACGATGTTGACTGCATTTTTCGTAACAACCAAATAAAGGAAAAGAGGCTCCCTCGCTGCTGATTTAGACAATACTAGTGGCTCGGCCAAATGTGTTTTTAGATCGAGAAATGACTATTCATACTCCTCAGTCCATTCAAACTTCTTATTTCCTCGGAGCAGGTTATAGAATGGCAGGCACTTGTCGGTGGACTTAGAAAAGAACCGATTAAGGGCTGCCACTCCGAAAGTACACTTTTGAGGATTCAACCTCATATTATATCTCCTTAAGATCTCAAAATATTCCTTCAGACTGGGGACATGGTTATCGACAGTCTTAGATTTGACCAGCATATCATCGACATAGACTTCCATGTTTTTCCTGCTCTGATCAACGAACATTCTATTGACCAATCGCTGGTAGGTAGCCCCAACGTTCTTCAGCCCGAAGGGCATAACTTTATAATAGTAAACATTTCTTGGAGTCATAAAGCTAGTATTCTTCTGGTCTGCGGGGTTAATAGCGATTTGGTTATATCCATAATACGCATTCATGAAGGACATGAGCTCGTGCCCTGCAGTGGCATCCACCAACTGATCAATCCTTGGCAATGGGAAGCAATCCTTGGGACAAACTTTGTTTAGGTCGGAGAAATCGATGCAGGTCTGCCACTTTCCCTTCGGCTTTGGGACCAGGACAAGATTTGCGACCCAGATCAGATATTTAGCCTCAGGAATAAACCCGCATTTTAATAGCCGAGCTACTTCTTCTTGCAGGGCCTCAGCTCGGGTTGTACCCAGATGCCTCTGTTTTTGGGAATTCGCAGACATGCTTTTATCCAAGTTCAGGGTATGCATGATCACACTTGGGCTTATCCCTACCATATCTTCATAAGACCAGGCGAAAACATCTAGATTCCCTTGTAAAAAAAAATTCATCTCTGCCTTCCTCTCATTGTCAAGATTTCTCCCGAGCTTAACGACTCTCGAAGCATCTCTGGGATCGATGTTTTCTTGTTCGAGCTCTTCAATAGCTTGGAGCTCAGATCTTTCTTTGCCTACTCGTGGATCAATATCATCACTTGGGATAATATCCCTGCCATTGGCTTGCTGAGATTCTTCCGTTTCAGGAGCAGCCCTTACTTCCTGGGAGTCCTTGCCTTCGTCCTGTATGACCATTGTTTGCTGCCTGGGTTGTGATTTTCCCTTCATGGAAATGTTGTAGCATTCCCTGGGAGCAAGATGATCGCCTCGAACAGTGCATATTCCCGCAGATGAGGGGAACTTCATTACAAGGTGGTAGACAGATGTTATGGCTTCGAATGCCATCAGCGTAGGTCAACCCAAAATTGCATTGTACGCAGTCGGACAATCAACGACCACAAAATTGAGAAGCTTGGAAACATTCTGTGGTCCTTCACCCAAGGTTATCACTAACTCGATTGTTCCGATAGCTGTCGACCCCTCACCAGAAAATCCATATAGCATCATGGAGGTCGCCTTCAGCTCAGTTACAGACAATCCCATTTTTTCTAGTGTGGACCTGAATAGTAGGTTCACGGAACTTCCATTATCCACTAGTGTCCTTAATAGTAGCTGGACGGTTATGACTAGAGGATCGTTATGTAGGAATTGGACATGGCTAGCATCTTCTTCAGTAAAACTGATTGGTTGTTTCTCCAATCGTTGTTCCTTAGATAAACACTGCTCCTGGACAAACTCAACTCCGTTGTGAGATCTCAGCTCATTGATATACCTCTTATGGGCACCTCTGCTCGTACCTGCCAGATGAGGGTCTCCGGAGATAGTTGTTATCTCTCCCCCTATTATCGGAGGAGGGGTATCCTGATTCTCCTAAGCTCCTGTGTGATTTACTGGGGCCTCCGGAGCTGATGGAATGTTTTGTCCAGCGAGCTGACTGAGAGTTATTCGATTCCAGGCATACTGAGCCAAAGGTCAGGCCCTAATGAGTATCTCGATCTCATCCTTCAAGTGCCTGCAATCATCAGTGTTGTGACCGATGTCATTGTAGAATCGACAAAATTTCGAAGGATCTCTCTTCGCCCTTTGATTCTTTAAAGGCTCTGGCTTTTTCCACGGAAGGCGGACATAATTCGCCAAGAAAATGCGCTCTCTAGTATCCTTGAGGTCGGCATAAGTCGTACAGATCGGCTTAAACTTCTCCATGGGCTTGTTTTTCTTTAAACTGCTCTGGCCGCCCTCACCATTTCCCTTCCTCTTGTTATTTCCTCCTTGGTTATTCTGGGCAACGGTTTGAGCCATAGTTGCAACATCCGTTACCACTCCCATAGGCTGGGTAAGGACTTGGATGGTTCCTACAATTGAAGCTCATGCCTCTTCCAAGTTGATCCACCTTTGAGCCTTGTTCAGGAACTCATCCACGGTGTTGACCCCCTTTCTTTGGAGTTCTTGCCATTGTTCACCCCCAACAAGAATTCTTGTTCTCATCGCCACGAGCCTAGAACTTTCATCTGCGTCTCTGGCTCACGCAGCAACATTGGCAAACCTACTCATATATGCTTTTAGAGGCTCTCTAGGCTATTGCTTTACATTTGCGAGGGAGTCTGCCTTGATGCGAGTCACCTGAGAAGCCCGGAATGCCCTCTTGAAATCTGCACAGAAAATCTTCCACAAGTTGATAGAATGCTTTTTGTATTGCTTGAACCATTGCCTAGCCAGCCCGACCAGAGTCGAGGGAAATACCTGACACCTCAACTCGGGTCCAATATTGTGGCCCATCATCAGGGTGTAGAACATTCCCAAGTGATCGGACGGATCTCCATCTCCATTGAATTTTGACAAATGGGGCATCCTTAAACCCGACGGGTATGTTGTTGCTGCGATGCTTGGGGCGGAAAAGTTCGAGCTCATCCCCTGAGTCATATTCATCCTTTTCGTTCTTTGATAGGAGTCTTTTCATCAGCTCCTCCATCTAGGCTAACATTTCGAGGGGTTGGTCCTTGGTTCCCTAGTTATTATGGGGCTGTTCAACAGCTCCCATTCAGTCGTACGCATTCGGGGGGTTATTGTCCCTCCAAGCTCAAGCCTGGTTTGGCAGGACATTCTCGTTGTCACGTAATTCGAAAGGGCCTCTCTCGTGGTGAGTGTCACTGACTCCATCGCGAGCTGGATTTCTCCTTTGTGAGTTTAGGCGATCTCGCAGATCGGTCTGTGGATCGACTCGAGGGCTCTGAGTTGAACTCAGCTGATTTCTCAAATCTGTGCCAGTCCTACCACTTCGACGGCTTTCCGTCCAGTAACTCTCGTTAGCGAAACTCGGTGCTCGTGGCTGAGGATAAGGGATATTGTCGTGTGCCTGAGGGACATGGGCGGTGGCAACTGGAGGAGGATTTCTCCTGCTGTCCCCATAGGCGGGGACATTTCGCGTAGAACGGGGTGGCGTTGGATGCCTTATGGGCGACGGAGGATGTCTAATTGGCGAGGATATTTTCGTCCCATTGGAGTGGATTAAATTATCCCGTGGTCGTTCTGTTCCTCCCTCTCTAGCTCTCTGCATCTGGCGACCTAATCGTGACGCCTGGGGGTTAGATGGAATAGGCTGCCTTCGTGGATTTTCCCCAGCCTTTCCCCGGGAATTGCCGTGAACATTCCCAGGCACACTCGATGATGGTATTGAACTTGGGGTTGAGGTTCTAACCGATCGAATGTCTTCCCTACGACCCCTAGGAGGATTTTCAAGCTGAGCATTTCTAGCCGTGGGCTCAGAACTTGAGGTGGCAACCCTACTTGATCGATTTGGTTTAGACTGGTTATTCCTGTGGGTTTTACGAGGCCCACTTTTCCTCTTTCCGACATTAACGTCGGTTGCAAGAGGGGGTAACCGAGCCAAGACCTCCTCCATTTTTTTTTTTTCCCTAGCCAGATGGCTCCGTAACTGTATATTTTCCATTTCTTCGGTGGTCAGGTAATCGGGGTTCGGATTTGGTGGCAGGGACGCCAAACTCCCAGTATCGCCATGGCCGACCGGTTGTTTTCCCGATCTCTATTGGACATCCGGGACATGCTCATCGGAGACAGCGGTGCGGTGGGCCTCCTGTCCACCAGGCTGTTCCATTTCATTCTCGTGTCTCGAGCGAGTAACCACCACGATGAACTTTGATCTGAATCTTTTACAATAGCATTAATCTGTAGCTCTCAATGAAAGCACCAAACTGTTGGCGCGGTTTTTTTCCAATAGTGAATTATGAAAATACCTGGGAAGGCTTAGTGCTTAATGATAAACCATAATAAGAAAATGATTCATAAGAACACTAGAAAAGAAATATTAAGAACACTCGTATTTTTACGTGGTTCGGAGGTTAAAATCCACCTAGTCCACGAGTCTGTATTATTACTGTTTTTCTCTCTAAATTTTGACAGAGTTTTTGTATTACAGAAACAACTCTACCTTTCCCTATCCAAGGTCTTAGTATTTATAGAGAAAATCCATGGATATGATAGGCATTGGGGTCATCACGTGAATAAAATCCCTAGTGTGACCTGTCTCACACTAATTATAATTATTACAATTTATCCTAAGGTATGGTCTAATCATTAGGTAAAAATGATCATGGGTCCTCAGGGATAATTCAGACATGCGATGTTTGAACATGCATGATTATATTACGTGTCTGGGATTTCAGGGATTTGCGGACATGTAATGTCTGACCATGCACATCTATATAACGTATCCAGGTTTATAAAGATCCAAGGATGCGGCAGATCTCTAGTGTACCCCGAGCTGAGTGCAGCGCCAGCTCGTGTCTCAGATGCTATGCTTTATAAACATTTTCAGTTCGTACCGATTGCTTTGTATTCACCAGCTCGTGCTATAGACCTGGGGAGTCGTGCTGCCTTTATAGAGGAAATATGGACTTGTGGATCATCTATTACAGTTCTTGGCTAGCTAGTTGTATCCGAGCTGGCTAAAAGACTCGTGCTGAATTTTAGGACGTACATTAATTATATGGTGTTATTGTTGGAAAAACAATCTGAGTACACAGGGGAATAGGCGTGGTGGGCCCATTGTTTACAACAACAAAAAAATTTCTTCTCTCATATAAACAGTTTATATGATCCAGAAAACATCCAGAGAGAAACATTAACATACAATATTATTAATCATGCAACATGTAATAAATATATAATATATTTACATATATCATATACTCATATACATAAATATTCAAGAACGTGTGTATTTACCTTTTGAAGCCTATCAAGTGTCCTTGAGTTTTTTTGTATATATAACGATCTTCCTATCGAACGCTTTGAGTACTCAAACCACGATCTTCCAGAGTATTCTCTACACCTCAAAATATGTGTGGGTACATAGAGAATATGTGTTTGCAATTCAAGAATCACAAGTATTTCTCCACACATAAGAACTTGGAATATGGTCTGAGAAATGTTATAATAAAGAAGAAGAAGATAACCTTTTTGTCTTACAAAAATTCTGAAAACAATTCTCCTTTATGTTTCTTGTATATACTTTTTATTATTCTATATCATATATATAGAGATTATTATATTACCTTAATATTCCTAATAATAATAGTAAGAATAAATTGCATTTTTGCGCCCCGAACTATGACCACTGTATGATCGTACTCCCTGAATGATTCGCGATGTTGAAAATTCCCCCCGAACTATACACGTTACTAAAATATGAGACTTCTATTAGATTTCGTCCTATGTGGCTAACAGATTGATGATGTAGCATATTGTCTGTTGATGTGGCAGTGCCATGTGTAGAATAATTATCAATTTTGCCCCCTGAACTTTAACCACTACCAAATTATACCCTTTTTATAAAAAAATATATATGTTTTTTTTCTTAAAAGTAATAATTAAATCATTAATAAATAAAATTTTTTAATTATCAACAAATAACTCTTTTTTACTTTTTCTTTTACAATATTAAAACTATTTTAGAATGAACATTTAAAATAAATACTAAAACAAAGAAAAAACTTTTAATTAAAGAGGTGGATGAAATACTTAAATAAATAAATAAAAAATTTAATTTAAGAGGAAGACAAAGGGGAAAAACTTTGTTTTAGGATTTATTTTTTTAATTTTTATATTAAAATATATTTATTTTATATTGTAAAAGAAAATAAAAGGTAAAAAAAAAAGTTATTTACTATTAATTAGATTTTTATTTTTTGAGTATTTGAATTTTATTTAATTAATTTGAAACTTTTAGTATTGATTATTTTCTTAATCTTTTAAAATAATTTTTTTTAATTTTTAAGGATTTAAGTATCATTTAAAAAAAATTAAACTAGTCTTAATAAAAAGGGCACAATTAGGTAGTAGTCAAAGTTCAGGGGGCAAATTTCTAATTATTCTACACATGGCACTGCCACATCAAGAGACAAAATGCTACATCATCAATCTGTTAGCCACTTAGGAAAAAATCTAACAGAAGTCTCATATTTCAATAACGTGCATAGTTCGGAGGGAATTTTTAACATCGCAAATCATTCGAGGGGCACGATCATACAGTGGTCATAGTTCGGGGGGCAAAAATACTATTTATTCTAATAGTAATACAATAATAATATCATAATGATGATAAGACTTGATTTAGGTAAATATCTAACTTACCAAACTTGAAAAAATCTATCTTCAAATTATTAATAAATAAAATAAAAATTATACAGTACACTGTTACATGCATGTCACAATCCCTGGACTATGCCATGCATGAATAGTAGTGTAATCCCTTGTCAGAGATATTTCATTTTTCTTTTATTTATTTATTTAACTAAAATCAATCTTTCACAAAATAAGGTATTTATCTTTTTAAGAAAAAGATGACAACCATATTTCAAAATTTAAATTTAAAATTTAAAATTCAAAATTCAAAATTGAAATTCTAAATTAATTATTTAACCTCAATTATCATATAATTGTATACTTGATCCGAAGAATAAAATTATTCTCAAATTTGCAAATTACAATTTTACCCTTGCATAAACTCTTACATTGATATGGTGTTGATAGAATCACCCTAGGGACCTATGGACCTATAATATCAAGCTCCAATAAATATTAGATTATTAATCAAAGCTCTTTGATTAAATAATCATATTTATTAATCTCATGAGTACTCCACTATAAATATGAGATTGAACTCTTGATAATTATAGACACATATTTACTAAGTACTTTATAAAATAATAAAGTGTCCATTGACATAATAATTTCATACAACGTTAATCCTCTATTAATGGTTCATAAGTAAAAGGGAATAAAATTACCGTTTTACCCTTTTAGCTATATCTTGTTCCTAAAGTACCATTGACTTTGCTAGTGAAGGTTGTGTCACAACAAGTTTGTGACGTGAGCGCTCATAACCTTTTCAGTTCCAAAAGTCATCCCAATATGGAACCATTATTCAATCTATAAGAAGGTATATGTTCCATATTTGTTAAACTATGTCCCTAGCCATGTAATGTCAGGGAAAATCTCTTAACATAATTTGCGGGAAAACATAACCATTTTCTAAAATAAGGTAACTGAAAATCCATATAATTTTTTTTTCAAAACATGCAAGAGTTCGGAAGTATGCACATACTTAAAAGAAAATTATAATGTCATAATTTTGAAACATTCAACAAGCCCAAAATAATTTCTTAGTTATCATATGAATTCTAATCCCCAAAACATAAATTTCCAAAAGGTCGATCAATATGTACATCCTCACAGATAAACTCCATCACTCACTGATCCATTTTGCCTTTGAGCTTACCTACAACACGAAACAACTCGGTAAGCGAAACACTTAGTAAGAACAACTTAACAAACATAACCACATAATAGAGCAAGGACTTAACTAACTATAACTTGGCAGATAATCAACCAAGAATAGGATTCTGATGAAACCGAACCCTAACATACAATTTAAGAACCTGCGAACGTCCTTTCAAACTTATGGTCGTGCCTCATAACCAAAATTTATATCCTGAAAGTACACCTGCACGCAGAAAATCCCAGAGCATACATACAGTCTTAACTAGTAACATATATACTTACTTACTCAGTCGTATCATAACATACATACTTAGAAATTCATATCATAACATACACACTTACTCACTCATTCATATCTTAATATACATACATACTTACTCATTCGTATCTTAACATACATTCATACTTAGGGTTCCAAAGGAATATTCAACATAGCTTAACATATCTTAGCATAGATTAACATTTCTTAGTACATCTTAGCATAGCGTCGATGAGTGTAAACTAGTTACACCGGTTACCTAGACTCCTAGAAGAATTTGACATACTTTCTTAATCATAGAGATTTGATTCCGGAATTAACTTACTTACGTGTCATGGAGTTTAACCGGACTCTTATATCACGGGTGTTAAGCCAGACTTCTTACATATTGCGGTGGCCAACTGACCTTAGTCACATAGTCATCGGTGGTGAACATATTTCTCACTTAGTTCCCCGGTGGCTAGCTAGAGTTCATAGTTGTCACGGTAGCTAGCCGGACTCGGAATCAACTTACTTACATGTTACGGAGTTTAACCAGACTCATATGTCACAGGTGAAGCCGGACTTCTTTCATATTGTGGTGGCCAACTGACCTTAGTGTCATAGACATTAGTGGCATACCGGTTTCTCACATAGTTTCCCCGTGGCTAGTCAGAGTTCATAGTTATCACGATAGCTAGATGGACTTGAAATCAACTTACTTATGTGTCCCGGAGTTAACCAGACTCTTAAGTCATGGGTGTTAAGCCGGACTTCTTACATTTGTGGTGACCAATCGACCTTAGTCACATAGACATTTAGTTCCTAGGTGGCTAGCTGGAGTTTATAGTCGTTGCGGTAGCTAGCCGGACTGCTTACCTTAATCATGAGTATGCAAACTCTCTAGGACCACGGTCTTGAGTAAACCTTCTAAAACTAGTTCAAATTATTATCTTGTAACTTAGTTATCTAAACTAGTCATTAACGTGTTGTAGCCAAACATATCATAAGTTGTCTTACTCGGATTCCTTAGCGCTTGCTTCTGGGAACCTTCTATCTAGAAGTGAGCCTTCGCACATAGATAACACTATAGTGAAACAACATAGTGATTCAGATTAAACTATGTCATACTCTTATAGTTAATATTCCACAATAGCTACATTTAATAAAGTTCTCTTATAGACTCTATACAAACATTTCTCTTATACATTTTACAGTTTATAAGACCCGATTTCGCTTTAAATAAATTTACGGTTTCCTGAGAAAAATCGACCTTCCGTGTTGTGCATTTTAACATTCTATCTCTAGAAGACTCTCTCAATTGTATTACGCATATTTTGGTTACTTACCAAATAAGTTTTAAACGGCTCTTAATCTTACAAAACCACCCACTTTCTACTCAAGTACGAAGTTTACTATTTCCAATTCTTTACCCAAAAATAACGTATTTTGACCTTTTTCATTTTATTATCTATTAACGATAATAATTTTTCATTTACGGTTTTATAAAACCTAACTCCTGTTTTTACCATCTTTAAATCCACAACCTAGGATCCATATTACGTCATTTTCGAAATGAAAGGGAAATTGGACCCCGAGTTTAGAAAATGGTGAAAATGAATTTTCAGTAACCTTAAACAAAGTTGGGATTTGTTAGATATCCCAAACTTTAACTATTTTTGAAAACAACTTCATTTCCAATTTCGAACCCAACTTTTCACTATTCATTTTAACGTGATAAAAATCTCGCTTTTAGGTAAGTTAGAAAAATTACTACTCTTAAACCGTGACATATTTTAATCTAAAATTTTACCATGGCCTTAATACCTATCTTAAAAATTTTCTCACCAAGTTTCAAAGTTTTTGGGAAGTCAAAACCCATTAAACTATTTAAAGAAATCTGGGCAGTGCCTGCTGCCCAGGAGTTTTTCTAAGATTTTTAGGGTTCTTAGAAAATTATTTCTCTTATATCGTAGCCAAGTTTTTTCTAAAATTTTACCAAGACCTTTAATCATATCTAATTTAGTTACTCTCAAAATTTAATAATTTTTAGGATAGGGGAACCCATTAAAAAATGTAAGACAATCTGGGCAGTGTTTGCTGCCCAGAAATTTCGTTTTCAGATTATTAGGGAAATCATTGAAAAACCATTACACTTTAACCATTTTTCATTTTCCTCTAAAATATTTCTGTGATCCTTATACAAATTTAAACTAACAGTTTACAAATTTCATGGTTTTTGGCTCAGTAAAACATGTTCAATATTCAAAACAATCTAGGCAGTGCATACTGCCCAGAAATTTTCCAGATTGCATCAAGATGCCAAAAAGTTCATAACTTCGGTTTGAAAACACATTTTTTAGATTTTAAAAAGCCTAAACTCAAGTACTCAACTTGAAATATAAAAAAATACAAATTATTTCTACAAACAGAGGTAGTAGGGTACAATCTGACCCGTTGGAAGTCAGACCATGAAAACTTGACAGCATTCATTTTTACACATTCTAGCAAAATTAAATACAACTAGCAAAACCCTAGCCACATGCATGTATGAAAATAAACAAATCAACCAAGCTAACCTTAAAGCAGAAAATAAAATCCAAAAACAAACAAAACAGCCTATACAACCAAATCTATATCAATAATAAAAAATACTCATGAACCAACCAAAAATCTACCTTTGATGGTTCTAGCTTGGAGATATGGTTCCCTTAGCCTTTCAAACTTCCTCCTTCTGTTCTATACACTCAAACCGAGCCCCAAGGTTCCACATGCAGACTTTTTTAAAAAAACAAATGTTAGGGTAGAAGAAGGAGATGAGTGGAAAATTTCCAAAACACTAAATTTTTTACCTTTGTTCTCACTAAAACATCAACAAAATTCAAATCTTTGAGATCCTCCTAGAACCACCACTCTTGAACCCTAGAATACAAGATCCATGCCATTCATGGCCATTAGAATCACATGCATGCATAGTAAAATCCCTTAGGGTTTCAGGTTTGAAAGAAAAAGAGATGGAAATAATGTACTAGGTTTGAAACTTACACTTGCCTAGTGTGCTCTTGAGTTTTCTTCCTTCCTTCAATGGAGATTGAGAGCTCTTTCTCCTTGGAGAGAAAAATGACAGAAAATGGAGAGGGAAGAGTTAGAGCTTCGGTTTTGGGGAGAAGAGGAGAGAGCTATTTATTTTGTTTTCTTGAGGAAAAAAAAAGAAATTAAAAGAAATAATGATTGGACCAAATGGACCAAAATGCCTTTGGAGGCTCGGGCAAGAATTTCTCACTCTTAAGCCTGGTTGATTGAGATTCAAACCTCAATTAATTTTTCATTTCCTATTTAATTAATCCTAGATTTTTACGCGATTAGGGTTTTTGACCTGGTCCACAACCAAAGGACTCAGTTTCTTAAAAAAAACTGCCCTTACCACAGTATGTGTAACACCCTCACTTATTTTAGTTAAAACCATATTTGAGGTGTTATGTTTTAAAACTATATCATAATTTATTACTGCAAAAGTCTGGAGATTTTTTTTTTTTAAACTTGAAAACTTATTTCACATTATTTACATTAAACATAAAGTGGGTCTCAAACATATCATACATAAGTATTAAATAACCCAATTTGTTTTCAAAACATAACTTCACACTTTATTACAAACATCTCACTTATAACTGAAATAACCCACAAAAAGGTCGATATGTTCATATGTACAAATCAGGGTCAGGACCATGCTTCAGTTCTCCTCATGTCATTCACACATTTCTTTCTCTACCTGCAACACAAGACAACTGTGAGCCTAAATTTTGGGCAAAGTAATGCATGCAATGCTAATGATTACCCAATATCAATGGACATATACAACTTCTTTTTAAATTTTGGGCCCCTTAATATTGTGCACACTGTTTGAATTGGTCAATGCCTGCAGGGCTTGTTACACATACAATATAAAATCCCATGGGTTCTCCTCCGGCTAGCCATCACCACAGTAGGGCACATTAAAAACCTTATTCCATCGTTGCCCCGTCGGGCTCAAGAGTTAAGGCGGCCACACACTGTGGTGTCAATACATATAACAATAACTCATATGGAGGAGAAATAAAAACGGAAACATGGCAAACAATATAATTGGTTCACTAAAACCTAGCCCAAATTATTGGGCAGCCACTATAAGCCTACTATAGGCCTCCGTTTACACTTATTAACACTTTCATTTGCCTTTTCAAAACAGTGGCACTGAACTTAAACTTCTTATAACAACTTTCTTTTATGTTGCACAAAACTTGCAAAGGCATCATATAATTAATCATCATAATATCATGCATGGTCTTATATCATATAATAATTTACCATATCACTATTATGCCATGCATACAAATTTATGATGAAGTGTCACTGTATGTTAATACCACTTACTCACAAAATATTCATATAATGCATACTTTCACATAACACATAATTCTTGTGTTGCAGTTGAGTACTTTACTTACCTTTTTGTCCAAAATATAGTTCACCGTGTAACAAGTGGTGTCTTAGGTATTGATGTGCTTATCCTGACAATGGCATGGATTTCTCATCATAATGATGGCAGTAATACATTGAACTCTCATTTAAAAATACCCATAAAACATCATATCAAATTTCATACCCAAAACATGCCTAAAATGCCTTAAACCACCTAGATCGAGCGTTAGATTTATCTTAAACACTTAGAGAAATTTTGACAGAGTTTCCCCTTAATTTTAGCTATCCTCAAATGTCAAAATTAACCAATAATCAACATTAAATAACCTGCCATAACCATATATCCCAAATACCAACATGATTCATCATAAAGTTATCATATGCCGCTTTTGATAAAATTCTTATCTCCTAGATCATCACCCAAATTAAATGAGTCTCCACATCTATTCAAACATTTATAAACATATATACTCTCTTATAAACTCAATAAAATAACCAAAAATCAGTTTCTACTCCAAGAACCCCAAAAACCTCATAAAACACAAAATTTCACTTACCGAGCAACTTTTCGGCGAAAACAATCTCTTCAAGCTTTTCTAAACCTCAAACCACTTGGAAACCACCAATAAATATCTTAAAAAGGATAAAACACCATATATAAGCTCTCAGCAAAATTCAAAAACATGGTTTAACTTCCAAGTACAAGAACTTACCATAAAAAGGCTAGAACTAAGCTTAATCCACTTCTTTGGCTTTGATTTCACTTGGATCTCCTTAGAATTTCTTCAAACCAGCCAAGAAATGGTTTTAAGTTTTCTTTTCTCTCTGTTTTTCAGAATAATGGTCGTGCAAAGTGATAAGGTTGATGAAAATTCCTTATTTTCAATGATTTAGCCTTATTGTATCAAAATTTGACACGTTTCATCTCATCATTTCACCTTTTGACTTATGAAAACCTTATCACTTCAATAATTTCGACTTAATCATCTGCTAGGCCTATTATCCTTATGTGTAAAACACTCACACCAAACCTTAGGTCCATATGACTTCATACCCAATAGTTATGCTTACCCGATCGAGCGTAGCGCACTTATGCTAAGCTCGTTTTGACTTTGCATCAATACCACTGATTATGTATACCTCCCATCAAGAATTGATCTAATGGTTCTAAAACTATTTTTACATCATCAATGAGACCTTAATCATACCTCGATTACATTTGGTAAATCCATAAATACTCAATTTTACACCGAAATACTAGTAATCGACATTGTACTATTTTTCACTACTTAACCTATTTTGCCTTCTATATCTCACTTTCACCACTTAATTCCATGCCTTGTCCATATTTTTCATACTTTCTTATATCTTGAGCACATCAAACACCCATAAAAGACAACTCAAATGCCACAAGGTTAATAATATTGAGCATACATATAGACATCACATACACAACTTTTATACTTATACATGAAAACACTTATAAGAATATGCATATGCTCAAATTATACATATTGTATGATATGTAATGCAATGTAATCATGTGATTATTGACTATATTATGTCAAAATAATGTGGGTGCAACAGTATGGCTAGCATTCGAACATCACAACTTCTTATAACGTAAAATGTTCCCCTAACATAATACATAATACAGGGAATTAAAGTACTCGAACTAGGGTTTACTCGGTGCCATAAATGTGGGGCATTACAAGCCATATCAATCATTGAGTCCCCAAAATAATTATTCTTAGCCTTATCATTCCGACAAACCTTAGCGCATGAATCAAAGGATCAAATGACATATTTAGGAGTTCATAGCAACCTCAGGATTAAGATCATTGTGTGTATGATCATCGTTTGACATGTTTGATTAATACTATGAAATGATGTTTAAAGAAGTCTTAACAAGTCACATCTGGTCCAGTTCTATATATCACTATATATAAAGTACCTTCACTAAAGTGTCTTACTACACTAGTGACCCGGATCTTGGTCACTTGTATTCATAATACTAGCGAACCATACTAGCAGTAATTACTCTAAAGATTCTATAACTTTATTTTACTACATACTATTTGAAGTTTATTATCTTAATCTCGATCCTCTCATACAAATATGAGGTCAAGACCACATAGATAAACTTTAGAATTTTCTGATATTTACATAGCATTATCAACATAATATCAGACATGTTCTATATATATAATAATTCAATTCATTTATTGATTTCATTTAAAACATTTCTCAACTACAATTGCTGAGGAATCCCTTTCAATATGTTAATCACATTCTCCTGATAGAATTTGTCTACAAAGTCCTTGAAATAGTTTTGTAAGAAACTGTTTTGAAGTTATCTTCAAGATCATTACATCAATTATTTAAAACTGTCTTGAATTAAATGATACTTCATTTCATGTGCTTTACCCTCTCATGATTTCTAGTTCTTCTAGAATAGTTGTATCTCCATTGCTTTCGCAATGAGATACTAGTTGTTTATTCTAGTTTGAAAACCTTTCCAGAATGACAAAGAACTGAACTAAGTCAATTAGCCTATTTAACTACTCGTAGCTATTATATTTCGGCTTTTGTTTTGAAGCATACAAATATTTCGATTTTGAAGATTTAAAACCAGTTCATCCTTTGGGATTTTAGGTCAGTAACTAAATGCACATACATATAATCTCTAATATATTCAAGATACTCAAAATTAAGTCCTTATAATTATTCAGCAAAGACTACTTAGCCATTCATTTAAACTAATCTCATAATCCATGCATAAGGAAGTGGATAAGAGTATATAAACAGATCTAAGTTTGGTTACAGTAGAATATATTTATTCCAGTAATAAATTCTTCTTTTTGCTCATTATTTTAGGCTATTAACCTAACTTTGAAAAGTCTGTACTTTCCTCTGTTCTCCTCTTCATCTTGAATATCCTGTTTCAAACTGAAGTTTAATGAACTTTAGTTGGATGTTCAAGAATCTAGATGTCATAGAATTCCAAATTTCTTTTCTAGATTCATGGTGTTTCAACCATTGTTTTTCGTAAAAACCTTTTCACATCATACTAGTATGTGAATGAAGTATAGTTAGATTAGATTGTGTTACACACAATTTAACTATCTTTACATTTGTAATGGAGTAGTTACTAACTACCGCTCCCACTACAACAATGCTTTATATAATTTATCATATTCTTTGGTTTTATCATTGTTAATTATCAGTAACTTCCTTACTTGACTTGCAGTCATTATTTAGTAGAACTTAACTAGAAAATATAGTAATTATAATAATCATGCTTCATTAAAGTAGCATTGAAGAGACACAAACTCTTTTGTAATCTATTATGATTATTAAACTGTTTCATTAAATAACTCCATGGAAAATTTTCTATATATTCACATAACCACTTGTGAATCCCAACTTCTAAGTCTTTGATGTTGTACAATCAAACAGGTATAGAGTATAACAAGTGTTAAAATTATAGAAATAATAAAGACAATAATGATCACTCATTATCTATTTAATCTTATTTAATATGATTTTATTCCATTTCCAAAATACTAATTTTGCGTAGCATTCAAGTTGTATGTGTATTGGGTTAGAATTCAATGTTCACATGAAAATTACTTGAATTTCAAAGTCAAGTTTAGACTTCCATTTGATCAGATCAAACAAGTCTCTAAGTGACTTTACTTTGAATGTTGCATGAAAATTTCTAGAAATTTTCTTTGCATTCAATCAAAGTTAAACATATCTAAAACATATGTCAATCATATTGAGTTACTATTTATTATTTCTTTTAGCTTTGCACATTAAAAGGTTTAACATACATCTTTATGTATTAGCTAAACGATTATGTGATTTTTGAGCTTTTCTAAGAGAAAGGTCTTTTGGTTAACTTTAATTAACAGAATATGTGAATGTGGGATAATTTCGCAAGAAATATTTAAAGTAGTGTTAATTCTTGAAGGCTTTGTATATGGAGGCATCTTGCTATGCGAAAAGCTACTTGCCAGGGAAACCTTGCTTAGAAGACACAATGTGAGACCCTCGTGAAGCATCCCATGCATCATGCGGAGAGGTATCTAGACGAGGCCGCCTCGACGAACCTCTTGCGCGTGCCTAAGGACCCGCGTACGGGTCCCCCGAAAAGACACCCTCGCTATGCGAGGCTCACGGAGAGAATAGGCCCTCGCTATGCGAGGGCCGTGGTGCAAGGGGTCACTATGCGAGGCTTGATGGGTGAGGGGCCGAGACACGCGAGAATGGCTCGCTGCACGAGGGGCCAAGGTGCTGGGATGGCTCACTGCGCGAGAGGCCGAGACACACGAGCATGGCTCGCCGCACGAGGGGCTGAGGTGCTAGGATGGCACGATGCGCGAGGGGCCGAGACATGTGAGTGTGGCTCGCTGCCCGAGGGGCCAAGGCGCACAAGGGTGGCTCGCTGCGCGAGGGGCTGAGGTGCACAAGGGTGGCTCACTGTGCAAGGAGTCGAGATGCACATGGGTGGCTTGCTACGAAGACCTCCACAGGGCTCTCCGTGCATCACGCATTGGGGTCTTTGGATAGAGGCACCCCTGAGGGCCAGTCTAGCTATGCAAGATCTAGGCTAGACCCTGTGGGCACCAATGTCACCCACCAATGGATTGGCCTGAACACATGTCCGTCCCTGATGTTACGAACTCCTCTCATGACATCCCGGGGAAACCCACTATACCATATAGATGAATTCCCAAGATCAACAACACTTAGCAGAATGGGAGAAAACTTGGAAAGATGATGTGTCTCGAATATATAAGAATGACCATTAGTTACAAGGCATGTATAGGAGTACAGGATGTACAGAGGCGTGGCTCTGACATCCGTGTTTGAGAAGTAGTGGCGATACCAACCGTACGGAGAGTGGAGGCACTACCTAAGCAACCTCGACCATATGCCAGAGTCGACAATATGATATCCTGTACCACTACTCTGGCATTGTCAGGGTAGACACCACAATGTCCTGAGCCACTACCCTAGCAATGTACCTGTGTACGTCCTGGTCCCCTGGGACCTACTTGTATCAGGGGCCAATAGTGCCCTCCTATAAATAGGCTTCGACCCCTCAGGTTGAGGGGTTTGAAAATTCTTTGTATGCATAGATAATTAAGGAATATATGATCTTTGCTCCATTGTAATTATGTATTTTTGCTCTTTCAAGTTCTTTCCATCTTCTTCCTATCTATCTTTCGCAATATAATTTGAGTTTTCTGACCTTATATCGTTGACAAGTTCTCACCGTTGACAGTTTGGCATCGTTTGTGGGAAGAACGAGTATAAAGCCAACGTTCTTTCATCACCTTTAGAAAGGGAGAAATGCCAAGGCGTTCGAAATGCCTACGTCAACTATAGGATGTTGCAGTTCGCCTATTGGAGAGCAACTGAGGGCCTCCTGGAAGGAACCCCCTCCACCTAAGCAGAGGGACATGCTGGAGGAACGTCCTCCACCAATGGAGGAGAAGGAAGCATCGTCCCCAGCTAGGCGAACCCCCGGTGGCACCCTGCTCCGGCCACCGAGACCTGAGTCCCTCGACGCGGAGGCTAGGCAATAGCCCCCATGTAAACTCAGTGAGTTCCAGCTCGAGGACTCACTTCTATGTGGACAAAAATCACGAGTTGCACAAGAAAAATCGAAAGTTGGAAGCGACGCTAGAGAACATGCAGGAGGTCTTAAACGACCTTCTACAAGGAAAGTCGAGCCTACCCATTCCGACGCACAAGGAGAAAGAGTGAGAAAGAGGGGAAACCACTGTCCCCTTGGACGATGGGAGAACCCGACTCTCCACCAACAACACTCCCCAGACAAAATACCATGAGGGACCTAGACCGGCAAAATATCCCCAGGAGTAAAGACGGAGGAACAACGATGGTCTTAGGAACGTGGCCGAAGTCACCTCTAAGGAAGTGATGCTTGACCTAAGAGAAAAGCTTAATAGGAAGAGGTCAGAAGTGAGGACGACGCCCCTTGTGGCTCTTTCGAAGGACGGATAAAGGAGAAAGGTCAATCCCACTGAGATAAAGGACTCCTTACATAAGAGGCGACAAGAGCTAGACACCGAGATGAGGAGCCTTCGGAGCAAGATTGTCATGGCGTCCGGGGGGCACATTAACGATGAAGAATTCGACTACGAGTCACCTTTCGCGCGAGAAATCCAGTTGGAGCGACTCCTGGCCAACTTTAAAGAACCCCATATGACCCCATACGAGGGTACCTCGGACCCCAAGTACCACTTGGATGCCTTCAATGATTTAATGAAGCTGAGAGGGATCAATAGTAGAGTGAGGTGTCACTGTTTCGCTGTCACGCTGAAAGGGCCTGCTTACAAATGGTTTAAGAGGATGAGGCTGGGGACCATTAGGTCATGGCAGCAGTTTTTCGACGAGTTTCTCCAACAACATCATACCGTGCGAGATTACACCATGCCGGGCACCAGTCTTGCTAACATAAAACAAGGTGAAGTAGAAAGTTTAAATAGCTATATTCATAGGTTCAACATGGAGGCGACCAAGGTGGGAAGCCTGACCAGGGGACAACTCAAGATGGAAATCATGGCTAGAGTGTGCCCACGTAGCAAGCTTTGGGATAATATGCTCAAAAGGGAAGTCACCGACTTAGATGACTTCTACAAAAGGGCACAAAAGTACATTCATGTCGAGGACGGCCATGAGAACTTAAAGGCGGGAAAAAATGAATCCCATGTTAAGCCCTCAACCCATGAAGGATCGAATGGGAAAAAAAAGAAGAGGGTGTACAAGGGGCTGAGAGGTGACCACCAGAGAAGGCCCAAACACGGGAGTGACCCCAGGCATGCAGCTTACACCTTCTATACAAACCGGACGGACACCAAAGAACATATCTATCTCATGAAGGAAGGTCGGGTTCCCTTCAAGAGGCCCCCGCCGATGAGAAAAGATCGGTCCAAGAGGGACCCTAGCAAATACTGTCAGTGCCACAAGGACATCGTCCATACCATGACAGAATGCACCCATTTGAAGGAAGAAATTGAAGAGCTCATACGTAGGGGCAACTAGGAAGATATGTCAGAAGGGAAAATAAGAAATCGGAGGACAAGCCGGTGATACCTCAGGCCTGAGAAAGAGCCCCAGAGATACAAGGAGAAGTTAGAACGATCTTCGAATGTCCGGGGTTTGGAGGAGAGTCAAGGAAGGGTCGAGACAGGTATGCTAGAGAAGCTAGACGGAGTCCACCACCGTGTGTCATGAGTTTGGAGCAACGACCCCCAAAAATCTTTAAGGGAGAAAATGATTCAATCACTTTCATGGAGGAGGATGCACAAGGGGTGCACTTTCCCCACAATGATCCTCTAGTGTTGACGGTTCAATTGGCTAACATGCGAGTGCATCAGGTCCTCGTAGACAACGAAAGTTCCGTGGATATCTTGTATAGCCCAACCTTGGAGAAGATGGGTTTGGGTGTAAGACACATGAAACCTTGCCAATCCTCCTTATACAGATTCATGGGGGACTCGATACAACCCTTAGGGGTGATCGAATTGGCACTCACCATGGGAGAACAACCTAGACAGACCACAGTCATGGCAAACTTCGTTGTGGTAGACTGTGCCTCACTTTTCGACCCGGTATTGGGGAGACCGTCCCTAAGAGAATTGAATGCGATAACTTCAATATATCACCTAGCCATCAAGTTCCCAACTCCTGGTGGAATAGCGAGTACGAAAGGAGAATAGAGAGAAGCAAGGGAGTGTTATAACACCTCCCTTCGCACATCTGTGAAACTGCGAGAACCAATGGCGATGGTAGTACATGGAGGAGAAAACCCGCATGAACTAGACCCCAGAATCATGGAGGAGCCAGGGGCAGAACCTGTGGAGGAGGTAGAGGAAATTGTGGGGATGGAAGAGCCATTGCGAAAGTTGAAGGCGAGAAGAAACCTTCAGGACGACATGAAGGAGAAGTTGGTGTGGTTTTTGAAGGACAATCTGGATGTATTCGCCTGGAGTCACGAAGACATGGTGGGGATAGATCCTGTGATCATGTGACACCATTTGAATATCACCCTCGAGGCAAGGCCCGTTAGGCAGAAAAGATGAGCACTTGATCCGGAGAGGTATGCAGCCTTAAAGGAGGAGGTTGAAAAATTGAAGGCGAATGGGTTCATCCGCAAATCATTCTATCCTGTATGGGTATCGAACCCCGTACTAGTCCCGAGACCGAATGGAAAATGGAGGACTTATGTGGACTTCTCAAACCTCAATAAAGCTCCTCCTAAGGACAGTTTTCTGCTTCCAAGAATAGATCAGCTGGTGGATGCGACGGTCGGGTACGAGTTACTTAGCTTTGTGGACGCCTACTCTGGATACAACCAGATACCTATGAACCCAAATGACGAAGAGCATACGTCATTCATAATGGATAAAGGACTCTACTGCTATAGAGTGATGCTTTTCGGATTGAAGAACACAGGTGCCACCTATCAAAGATTGGTGAACAAAATGTTCGCTAACCAGATAGGAAGGAACATGGAAGTATACGTTGATGATATGTTGGTGAAGACCAAAAATGTCGCAGAACTCAGGAGGGACCTAGGTGAGATGTTCGACACACTCAGGAGGTACCGAATGAAACTGAACCCACTCAAGTGCACTTTCGATGTCTTCTCGAGAAAGTTCTTGGGTTTCATGGTCAACTCCAGAGGCATCAAAGCTAATCCTGATAAGATAAGGGCCTTAATAGAAATGAGCCCACCCAAGAATAAGAAGGAGGTGCAATGTCTAAAGGGACGAGTGGCAACCCTTAATAGATTCATTTCAAGGTCTACAGACAAGTGCCTCCCTTTCTTCAACATTCTAAAAGGAATCAAAAAGTTCGCTTGGGATGGAGAATGTGAGAATGCTTTTACCAAGTTGAAGGAACACTTAGGGAAGCCACCCTTGTTGGCTAAACCTGAAAAAGGGTAAAAGACTATACTTACACTTAGCAGTATCTGAGCATGCCATAAGCGTTGCCCTGGTTAGGGGAGAGAAGAGGCATCAGCAACCCATGTACTACATCAGCAAACGGTTGGTAGATGCGAAGAACCGATACCCGGAGATAGAGAAGTTAGCATACGCATTAGTCGTAGCCTCAAGGAAGTTAAGGCCCTACTTCCATGCCTATGCGATTGAGGTACTCACTGATAGTCCTTTAAGACAGGTCTTGCATAAACCTGACACCTTGGGGAGACTGTTGAAATGGTCGATTGAGTTGAGTTAATTCGACATCACTTATACCCCAAGGACCTCCATCAATGGGCAAGTGCTTGCGGACTTCATAGTGGAGTTCACCTATCGACCGAATGAAGGAGGAGATGAAGGAGAGGGACAGTCGGTTGGAGAAGGAGAGCAAAGGAATTTTGAGGAATGGAGCCTGCATGTGGATGGAGCATCCAATGAAGGAGGAGCTGGAGCAGGTATCGTGATGACTGGACCCGGGGGACACAGGATGTACTACGCGATACGGTTTGCGTTTGAAGCCTCGAACAACGAGGCAGAATACGAAGCGCTCTTAGCTGGGAAGCGGTTGGCCCAGGGATTAAAGGTAATGTATTTACACATTTTTAGTGACTCACGGTTGGTGGTGTTCCAGGTGAAGGGGGAGTCTCAAGTGAGGGGTCCTAAGATGGCTGCTGCATACTTGGAAAGGGTAAGAGGCTATCTGGGGCAGTTGGTGGGGTATAGCATAAAGCAAATCCCAAGAGAGAGGAATACCCATGTCGATGCCCTTGCAAAGCTGGCTTCTACTAAGGATGGGGATATCCTTGAATCAGTGCCTGTGGAATATTTACCGGGGCCAAGCATCATTGATTCAGACGTTCTTATGATCAGCATCCCAAAGGAGTCATGGGCTGACCCAATTGTATGCTACTTAAGGGATGGAGTTTTGCCAACAGACAAGAGGGAGGCTCGGAGGGTGGTGTATAAGGCTACATGATACACCTTAGTAGACAGGATCTTGTATAAGAGAGGGTTTTCTATGCCGCTCTTGCGGTGTGTTGGTGAGGAGGAAGCGATGAAAGTGCTATATGAAATACATGAGGGCGAGTGTGGCAACCATGCAAGTTGACCATCCACGGCTCGGAAAACCATGAGGCAAGGGTACTACTGGCCCTCCATGGAGAGGGATGCAAAAGACTTCGCGAGAAAATGTGACAAATGCCAGAGATACACAAACTACTCCCGGAAACCCCCGAATGAGTTAACTAGGCTGACCAACCCTTGGCCTTTTGCTATCTGGGGGATAGACCTGATCTGCGCCCTTCCCGCAGGTAGAGGTGGAGCAAAGTACTCAGTTGCAGTCGTAGATTACTTCACCAAGTGGGTTGAAGCAGAACCTCTAGTAAAAATAACGGCCAAGCATATCACCACCTTTGTCAACAAATTCATTGTCTGCAGATACGGAGTGCCCTACAAAATCATTTCTGACAACGACACCCAGTTTTAGGGGGAAACATTTGAGGAGTACTGTAGGGAAAGAAAAATAAGGAGAAGCTTCTCTGCTGTTGTACATCCAAAGGCCAATGGGCAGTGGAAGCCATTAATAAAGTCCTTAAGAAGAACTTAAAAATGAAGCTAGAGAAGATGAAGGGAGCCTGGGTTGAGGAGCTACCTAATGTACTCTAGGCCTAAAGAACCACCCCTCACACAACCATTGGAGAGACCCCTTTCTCCTTAGCATACAGATGTGAGGCTGTTCTCCCGATTGAGATGAAGGTTAAATCTTTTAGGATACAGGCATATGAGGACCAGCTCAACCATGCAACGATGGCCAAAAGCTTAGACATGTTAGAAGAAAGAAGGGAAATGGCGCAAATGGGAGTGGCGGTATACCAGCAATGGGTAGCAAGGTACTACAACTCAAGGGTGTGAGAGAGAATGTTCAGGGTAGGAGACTTGGTACTAAGAAAAGTACTCCCCAACATGCGAGACCCGGGGGCGGGGGTACTAGGGGCGAACTGGGAAGGACCCTACAAAGTTGCTTAATGCATGCCACCAAACACCTATAAACTGGCGCGCATGGATAACACCATCATACCTCGAGCATGGAATGAGAAACACCGCAAGAAATACTACCAATAAGACTTCCATATCCGATACAAAAAATAACCATGTTTAGTTTGTTGCATGTTATGTTAACTTAGTAGATAAGAATAAAAGAGGTTACCCAGATAACCTCCCAAGTAGATGTAACCATTTCATATATGTCATTGTAATCTACCTATTATAAATGAAATTGTTCGCAACTTCGCATGTTATTTTTCTTCTCTATGCGAGCATCCACCAAAGTGCCTACTGGAATAAATTTCACCAACCACTTAGGGGTAGGATAGGAGGCACGCGTATAGGCAAAAAAAAAAAAAAAAACTCCTATCTCTTATATTCAAAAGGATTAGCTACCCTTATGAATATCAAGGGGATAGTTCAAAGAAAAAAAATAGGTGACCTCCAACCAACGGCTGACGCCCCCCCAGGGGATGAGGCCGTATGGAAGGAATCTCCCAATAAGTCTAGAATGGCCACTAAGCCGGCTAGCCAAAAAGGGTCCTAAAAGAGACCCTTGAAGAAATAGTACTATGCATAATGACGAGGAGGACGCTTCTCGCAAAAAGTAACAAGCGCGCGCAAAGAATATAAAAGGACCTCGATAACCCAATGGGTTAACATGTCCTTACATGTATAGTCAAGTATCATCATCAGATCAAGGAAGAGATATGTAATCCACAAATAATAATAATAAAAGGGACTTACCAAAGTCCCTTAAGTTTGATGAACACAAAAAAAAAAAAGAGAAAAGGGAAATAATATGAGGGATAACATGGCAACAACATATATAAGCTGAATGCAAAGAGATCTACAAGTTTCCATCCCGACCCTTCCACTCAGAGATTTTCTCAACTACATAATCTCCAAAGGGAGATAGGTCAACGGCAGGGTTGGTCCTCCATACGGCATGCAGCGTACGTTCAACTATGCCATTCTTGGCATTCACAAGCTCAGCCTCGAGAACAGTAATCCTCCCATTTAAAGTATGGATGGTAGCTTCCAGCCGGGTGTTGGAGTAAGAAGTCGATGTAGCCTAGGCTAAACCAGTGTCTCTCTGGCGAACCGCCTCAGTCAGTTGACTCGACAATACATCCTTCACCGCCTCGCCCATCAAGAGATTCCCCAGTGCCTCCTCGAGCTCACATTGTAGCCGTTGGGTTGATGAAGAGTTTGAGACGATAAGCTGGAGAGTATGGATAGAAGCCTATGTAAGGGCAAAAACATAGAACAAAGCCTCGAGGGTCAAGCAATATCAAAACAAAACAAAAAATATAAAAAATGAATAAAGCAAATGTCTCGACAAATACATGCAAGGAAACTCGCATATGAGCATCTTCCAGCTCAGCGTCAGGAATGTCGTGCAAGGATCTCCACTCACCTTTGGGAAGGTTTCCCAGATGATGGCTCATGGATTCCCCATACTGGCTTGCCAGAGGATGGTCCTTAGAAGCAGAAGCATAAGTTTGGCGAGGGAAATGTGTGCGCCAGCCGAGACACACTTTGACAGGGAAGGGGATCGAGAAGGTCCTGATCCATCCGCAGAGGTGCGGGGGGTAGAGGAGTGCGGAGTCATATCTTTAGGTAAAGAGGTGCCCGAGGACGCCCGCCTAGAACACCCCCCCATGGGTAGAGGAGCCAAAATAAAAGAAGGAATAAAAAAATTCCTTTTAGGCACAGAAGGGCAGGGGACAGAGGCGTTGAAGGCAAACTCGTCGCCTGGCATCGATGGTGGCACCCGAGAGGTAACACCATTGGTATGTCCGTCGTTGGCCACGTCCCTAGCCGTTCTGGCCAAAGAGTGTAGACACGAGTAGTTCTCTGACTCCACCGCCTTCTCTATGTCCATATGATCACCCGATGGGTAAACACAGTCTGTATCAGCTGCCTTGTCATAATTACCTTCATCATGGCCATATAGCCATAGACCTGCAGATTCAAATGAGATGGAGCATAAAGAGACAGCTTGGTCCGGGGATAGCAACTTGTACAAGTGAAGGTTGCTCTCAGTAAAAAGGGCACAGGCTAGTTTGCATTCGGCCGGCAAGTCTAGGATCTTCATCACTCGATAGCGAGCTGGCGATTTCAAGGTAGAGCTGACAACCCCTACGAGACCTGCCATTAATAGAAAAGAAATAACTGTAGTTAGATAAACCATAAAAGAAAAGCAGAGTAAAAGAGAAACCTCTCATGTATGAATTCAAGGTGAGAATTGTCTTACTTGGAGCGTTGAAGCGAGTTTTTCGGGTGGACATGCTATAAGTGAAGAAGTAGTTTGTTTTCCACAAGCCCCTGTTTGAAATGGAGCCCTTCATGAGGGGATACCCTTTATGGGCCACGACTTTCTGAAGTTGATAGAACCCGAGAGCAGATGAATTTGCCCTAAGAATGAAGAGGTAATGAACCTCGCTCATGGAAGGCCCTTTGGAGTGCACTTGTTGGTACAACACGTATAAGCCTACTAAACATCACCCAAGAGTTAGGGGACAGTTGTAGAGGTGCCAGTTCGAAATAGTTAAGTACTTTGACGAAGAAGGGGTGAAGCGGCAGAGCCCCACCAGATTTGATGATGGAGTCGCTGAAGGCCACGAACCCTTCAGGCGGTTCAGATGTGCGGTCCTCGTCTTTGGGATGACGAACTTGAGATCTGATGATAGTTGATGAGCCTTTAGCATGTTGAAAAGTTTAACGCTAGTAAGGTTAGACCTGCCCACATCTTCGGAAGTGTCGGAGGTTCTCTTCAGCGTCTCAGGTACTTGGACAGAGACAGGCAGTTTGTGAGCTATAGACTTTCTCAAGGTCCTGGAAGATCCCCCACACGTCTTATATATACCATCACTTTGCTTGACCCTAGGGCGTAAGACCGGGGATAGTAGAGGAAGGGTGGGTGGGATCATAGAAAGAAACTTAGGTTCAACTGATTCACAGTCATCGCCCTCAGGGAGGGGACCTCTATGACTGGAAGTCTCGTCACCACAGAAAGAAAAAGGCTCGGGGGGCAAGTTTTCCTCTAGGCAGGCAATTTCAGAAAGACAATACTGAAGGGCTAAATGTAGCTGGGAAACGTATGTCGCATGCCATGGGGAGAAACCTAAACCCTCATCACTAGTAATAGATTCTAGTTCCTTCTCCAGGTCGCGCGCCTTTTGCTTGAGGTAGGACAATCTCTGTAGGTAGAGCATTCACACACCCCCACGATTGGAGGGCCTGAGAACGTTAGCCTCAGAGTCGGAGGATGACAACTCAATGAATTCAACTTAGAAGAACCTTCGGGACATCGCCTAGATGCCATAGGCCAGCTAAGACTCGAGGATGTATGTGCGTAAGGATAACCCTATATCTACAACATGAGTATGAGGGGTATAAGAAAAGGGCCTATGCGTATGTACTTGAAGGGCCATAATAAAAGAGAATGACAACCTCTAAAGAATAAGTGCATTACATCCAATGACCCTAACCCTGTGTAATAGATAAGGGAAACATGCGTATCATTGGAGGAAAGAGTTATACCTGAAGGTGTATGTATGGATCCATAGGGGCACGAGGAGAGACTTGTGGGGCGTAAGATCAGTCGAGCAACAAGCAAGGGCAGGTCCTTAGCAACAAGAGAATGCCTAGCACCACTACAATGAAAACCTGATATAAAGAGAAATAATTAAAAAAAAAAGAGGAAGAATAAATGAAAAGAAGAGAAAATTACCTCAAGAATGCTTCTATGGAGGATAGAACCTTTGAGCTCTTGGAAGTGGCTTAGAGGGAATACTACTAGGCTAAGCAAGTCTTGGTGTGGAGAAGTGGGTTCAAGTCTTGGGGTATTTATAAGGAAAGTCAAGGATTCCTAGCCATTGGATCAAATCTACATGAATGGTGGGGATCGGAAACATTGGCAACCTTGGGATCTACACTTGGAAATGGTTGGCCCTTATTCAATCTTAGGGACACACTTGGATCATCACAAAAGTTAGATGGTTTTTGTGTTTCTTTGGACACTATAAAGAAACACAACATCTAAATCCACTTTGTGTTTCTTCAAGTAACATTGTATAGAGCACCAAGGTTGAGTCTCCCAAAACTTGCCATCCATATCAAACAAGAGAAGAAGAAAAAGTCTACAAGCACACTTAAAAGTGTACTTATAGACTCGGGGGCAAGTGTGAATGTGGGATAATTTCCCAAGAAATATTTAAAGTAGTGTTCATTCTTGAAGGCTTTGTACATGGAGGCATCTCGCTATGCGAAAATCTACTTGCCAAGGACACCTCGCTGAGAAAACCTGATGTGAGACCCTCGTGAAGCATCCCAAGCATCATACGGAGAGGTTTCTAGAAGAAGCCACCTCGACAAACCTCTCGCGCGTGCCTAAGGACCCGCGCACGGGTCCCCCAAGAATTCACCCTCGCTATGCGAGGCCCATGGAGAGAATAGTCCCTCGCTATGCGAGGGCCATGGTGCAAGGGTTCACAACGCGAGGCTTGATGCGCGAGGGGTCGAGACATGCAGGCATGGCTCATCATGCGATGGGCTGAGGCACTGGGATGGCTCGCTGTGTGAGGGGCCGATACACGCGGGCATGGCTCGCCGCACGAAGGGCCGAGGCGCTGGGATGGCATGCTGCGCGAGGGGATGAGACATGCGGGTGTGGCTCGCTGTACGAGGGGCCGAGGCGCACAAGGATGGCTAGCTATGTGAGGGGCTGAGGCGCACAAGGGCGGCTCGCTGTGTGAGGGGCCGAGACACGAAAGGGTGGCTTGCTACGAATACCTCCACAGGGCTCTCTATGCGTCACGCATTGGGGTCTTTGGATAGAGGCACCCCCGAGGGCCAGTCTAGCTATGCAAGATCTAGGCTAGGCCCCGTGGGCTCCAATGTCACCCACCAATTGATTGGCCTGAACACATGCGCGTCCCCGATGTTACAAAATCCTCCCATGACATCTCGGGAAAACCTACTATATCGTAGAGATGAATTCCCAAGATCAACAACACTTAGCAGAATGGGAGAAAACTAGGAAAGATGATGTGTCTCGAATATATAAGAAGGACCATTAGTTAAAAGGCATGTATAGGAGTACGAGATGTACAATCCTAAGGAGGACAGAGGCGTGGCCCTGACATCAGCGTCTGATAAGTAGTGGAGGTACGAACTGGTATGGAGAGTGGAGGCACTACCTGAGCACCCTCGACCACATACCAAAGTCGACAATATGATGTCCTGTGCCACTACTCAGACATTGTCAGGGTAGACACCACAATGTCCGGAGCCACTATCCTGGAAATGTACCTGCGTACGTCCTTGTCCCCTGGGACCTACTTGTATCATGGGCCAATAGAGCCCACCTATAAATAGACTTCGACCCCTCAGGTTGAGGGGTTGGAAAATTCTTTGTATGCACATACAATTAAGGAATATATGATCTTTGCTCCATTGTAGTTCTGTATTTTTGGTCTTTCAAGTTCTTTCCATCTTCTTCCTAGCTATCTTTCGCAATATAATTTGAGTTTTCTGACCTTATATCGTTGACGAGTTCTCACCATCAACAGAATATATAAATAGGGATATATAAATAGGGAGAGAACCAATGAATGGTTCCAATAAAAGACTGCTTTTTATTTGTTTTACGTGTCTAATTTATTACAAGCCAATCAAAAAATAAAAATCACATATATGTCTCACTTAAATGTGGTTGAAATAAGATGTCTTATTTATGATTTGCACAATAATGAATAATTATCATTGTTGACGGTGGGAACTCGACAACGATGTTAGGTCAAAAAACACAAAGTTTAGTAAGATAATAACTAAATAAGAATTTAGAATAGACTTGAGGAAGGATAAATGCATATCAACAATGGAGTAAAAACCCGTATATTGTTTAATAAGCTCTCTATACAATGAATTTTCCAACCCCTTTCAATGAAGAAGTGAGGCCCGATTATTAATAGGTGAGCTCTAATGGCTCTTGGTACATTGTGGTCCTGAAGAGCAAGGAGCTACATATTTAGGCTGTTGGTGGTAGTGGTGTTGAAGGAGTGGTGGTCGGCTCCAGTTTATGTCAGGGGTCTGCAAAAGTACTCCTGCCTTGGTACCATGTCGTACCTCCACTACTTGTTGGGTACGGATGTCAGAGTCGCGCCTCTGTCCTCCTCAAGGTCGTACATCCCGTACTCGAGGGCATGCCTTGTACCTGATGGTTCTTTTTCCTATTTCAAAGATACACCTTTTCACCAGGCTTTCTTACATTTGGTTAAGTGTTGTAGAACTTATGGGTTGTCATGGAAGATATGGTCAGGCAAGGTGCCTTTCATGGGTCTTTATCCCGGCAAGATGTGGGGTCTCGCATGGACCCTTTAGCACAAGGCATGGCATCTTGTGTGACAAAGCCTGTGGGCCTATGGTGAGGCATGTCCGCGGGACCTAGCACGAGGTGCTGCTGCACGACGGAGGTGGTGTCTGCGAGACCTGGTGCGAGGAGCTGCTACATGATCGAGGTGGTGTTTATGGGACCTGGCGCGGGGCACTACTCCACGGACGAGGTGATGGGTTTGCAGGACCTAGTGCGAGGGCTGCTGCTCGACCGAGGTGGTGAGTCTCCGAGACCTGGCGCGAGGCGTTGCTATATGGGCGAGGTGGTGGGTCCATGAGACCTAGCGCGAGGTGCTGCTATGTGGCCAAGGTGGTTGGTTCGCAGGACCTGGCGCAGGGCGCTACTGTGCAGTTGAGGTGGTGGGTCCATGGGACCTGGCGTGAGGTGCTGCTGCGCGGCCGAGGTGGGGTCCGCAGGACCTGGCGCGAGTGGTTCTAGTCTTCAATGAGGCAGAGGCCTATTGAGCGTCATGGTAGCATGAATCCTAAGTGCTTGGCACTCAGGTCTCCAGCCACGCAAGGGTCTCGTGAGGCACATGGACGCCCAACACAAGGGCGAGAGGCAGGGGCCTCGCAAGGGCCAGGGGCGCGAGACACACAAGGGTGCCGTGAGCCTTTGAATCTTCAGCAAGGTAGAGACCTGTAGGGCACTTGGGAGTGTTGGCTAGAACATGGTCTCGTGATACCTATAGGCTCCAGCTCGATAGCATGACTAAGTGACCATTAGCCACGTATTTCAACCATGGATCAAAGAATATTTCCTTGGTGGATTTTTGGCATCCACACTTGCCCCCAGTCTATGAGGAGGTCTTTAGACGTCCTTATAGACTTATTTTAATGTTATACTTACTTTTCATGAGTGTGATACCTGCATTATTCTTGGAGGCATATAAAGGAGCGAAGGATGTCATTCAACACTATTTGGTGATGAGGACCTTGCTATGCGAGATAGTCTCGCACAGCGAGACCCTCTCACTTGGTGAGGCTTGACTCCTTTTCTTCGTGCTTCATTCATTGACATCCTGGGGCCTTCATCGAGCTTCCTTCCAAGGGTAAGGCTTATACGAGGCTTAGGGGCACGTTAAACATTTCGACAAGAGTGTTTGGAAGCACTAGGCTATAGTTGGTCTCGCTATGCGAGGGCCCTCTCACTGTGCAAGGCCTCTTAACCTTCTTTTTTGTTTCTGTGACTTCATTCTTCATTTATGTTTGAAGGTGGCATTTATATAGATGTCCAATGAAGGAATGGAGCCCGATTGAGCAATAAAGTTGAGGGTAGTCTTGCTGAGGGAGGGTGTCATTGTTATGCGAGATCCTCTTGCAAGGTGTGAGGTGTCTCATTGCCTTGTTTTCCTTAGTCTAGGACTCTGACAAACCATTTTCTCTTTTTCTTTGTGTGAGGGACTTTCACAAGTCCTAATGGTCAATAGCTTTATTTTGAAAGGGTTCCCTTTGGGACCCCTCTACTACGTGTGATTCGTGTTTGTTGGTGCACCTTGATTACTCGTAAGGATATGTTGACCCTTTGGGTTCTCGCTATCCTTTTATATATTTTCACTCGCACATTTTATTTTGTACGAGAAGCGTCCTTCTCTTCATTATGCATAGTACTATTTTTGCAAGCGTCTTCTTCGAGACCCTTTTTTCAAGTGTCTTTTGTGGGACCCTTTTTCGCAAGCATCTTCTTTGAGACCTTTTTCACAAGCATCTTCTTTGAGACCCTTTTCGCAAGCGTCTTGTTTGAGACCCATTTCATAAGCGTCTTCTTTGTGACCCCTTTTTGGATTTTGAGGTGATCTTTCCTCGAGTCGGGACCCATGTAGGGAGATGGTCCTTGTGAAATCCTGCGAACACCTAATTTCAAGGCGCTTTTTCCCTTGGTAAGGCGACTCAATCGATCTAGACTTGGGGATCTCTTTGGGTTCCCCTTTCGTCTTTTGTGACGTGGTCCCTTTACAAGATGGGTTTGTCCGTGACGAGGTCACTTTTGAGGGACCTTTTGACTTTTTTAGATTCTATAAGGGTAGCTAGTCCTTATAGATTCAAATGTTCTCTCATAAGGTTCACCACTATCACATATATATATATATTATAAATACTTTTATATATATGTATGTCGCAAGGCTAGATGCTTGTTTCGCACTTGGCCAAGAACCTGGACACCTAATTTGTGCAAGGCGAGATGCCTGTTGAGGCTTGCGAGGCTAGGCACCTATTTTGCACATGGCTAGGTGCATGTTGAGGTCGGGTCCAATACCTTGTAAGTGGTTTGTTAGATCTTTCTTGCCATGTACTTTGTTTTCATTCTCTCTGATATGCTTTAACGATTCCAAATCTCTAGAATCAGCTAGGACACTCCTTTGGATCTTTATGGGGGCCGATTAAGATGATTTGATGAATCCTACTAGCTTCTTCTTTGAAGCCTTTTTATAGTCCTCTTCCAATTTTCAACTTGATCCGCGACTCCTCTATCACAACGTTCTCTTCTACTCAGAATCTTCAGATGTATTGGTAGAAGGGTGGTCGGAGGAAGATTCACTTTCCTCAACATGCAAGTTCTTATGGCCCTCTTCCACATGTATATACTTTTCTTCTCTTTCGAAGAAGTCATCTAAGTTTGTAACCTCTCTCTTGAGCATGTTACCCATAACTCGCTTTCTAGAAGAACTCCGGCTGTAATAGCCATCTTGAGCTCCTATCTAGTTGAACTTCCCAACTTTGTTGCTTCCATATTGAACATATAGATATAGCTCCTTAGACTTTCATTCTCGCCTTGTTTTATGTTAGCGAGGCTGGTAATTGGCCTAACATAATCACAGACTGCACGATGTTGCTAAAGAAATTCTCCAGAGAATTGCTGCCACGACTTGGTGGTTCCCTACCTTAACCTCTTGAACCACTTGTACGCAACTACTTTAAGTGTAACGACAATGTAATGGCACTTTGCTTTGCTGTTGATCCCCCTTAACCTCATCAAGTTATTGAAGGAGTCTAAGTGATACTTTGGATCCGTAGTGCCCTCGTACGAAGCCATGCGAGGATTTTTTATGCTGGTGGGGAGTTGCTCAACCTAGATCTCCCTTGTGAAGGAATGGTCAAATTCTTCATCATCTCTGTGCCCCCCAGGTGCAGTGATAATCTTGCCTTGAGTGCTTTGCATTTCAGTGTCTAGTTCCCTCTTATTTTTGCTTAAGGAATCTTGCGGGTTCTCAGATTGAACCCTTGCTTTGGTTGTGTCCCTCGGGGGAGCCGCGGGGGTTGTGGTTTTTTACCCCAGACCCTATCTGGTTAAATTTCCCCCTCAAGTCAGGTGACGCTTTTGTGTGGGTAATCTTGGGTCTGCAGCTCCCGTAGGTGGGGTTCACGTCAGGTTTCGCCACTAGTGTATAATATTCCTCGCGTTCTGGGCGAGGGGTATAATAAGTGGAGAGCTACATTCTGTCACCGTCCATGGGTATGGTGGTTTCTCCTCATGCATGCTTTTCTCTCCTATGCTAGGGAAAGGGTATGCTCGACGTTCCTTGCAGCAGGTCATTAAACACCTCCTGCATGTTCTCTATTGCGGCTTCTAGCCTTCTATTTTTTTATGTACAATTCGCGTATCTTATCCTCGTAAAAGCGAGTTTTAGAGCTGGGACTCATAGAGTGCACCCGCAAACTGTTGTCAGGCCTGTGCAAAGAGGGGCATGGGTCCCGCTGGCCGGAGCATGGTGCAATCAGTGGTTGAGGAGGAGGGTGCGTACTCAGGCCACACACACTGGTTGTAGATTGTTCACGATGACCTCCCCTAGGTTGGACTGCCAGGAGTGTTGCCTCCTTCTCCTCTCCAGGGGTTGAGTGTTCCCCCTGCATGTCTCCATTCTCAGGTGGTGGAGGGTCTCTTCTGGAGGCTTTTGGCTGGCCTCCGTCATTGCAGATCTCAACATCCTGAGATCCCCGTAGGCGTTTCGAATGCCTTGGTAGTTTTTCTTGTCAAAAATGATTGAAGAAAAACGGTTTGATAGTCGTCCTTCCCACAGGTAGTGCCAAACTATTGATGGTGAGAACTTGTCAACGATGTTAGGTCAAAAAACACAAAGTTTAGTAAGATAATAACTAAATTAGAATTTAGAATAGACTTGAGGAAGGATAAATGCAGATCAACAACGGAGTAAAAACCCGTATAGTTTTTAATAACCTCTCTATACAATGAATTTTTCAACCCCCTTCAATGATGAAGTGAGGCCCTATTTATAGGTGAGCTCTAATGGCTCTTGGTACATTGTGGTCCCGAAGAGACAAGGAGCTGCATATTTAGGCTGTAGCTGGTAGTGGTGTTGGAGGAGCGGTGGTCGGCTCCAGTATATGTCAAGGGTCTGCAAAAGTACTCTTGCCTTGGTACCATGTCGTACCTCCACTACTTGTTATGTACGGATGTCAGAGTCGTGCCTTTGTCCTCCTCAAGGTTGTACTTCACCAGGCTTTCTTACATTTGGTTAAGTGTTGTCGAACTTATGGGTTGTCATGGAAGATATAGCGAGGCAAGGAACCTTTCTCGGGTCTTTATCCCGGCAAGATGTGGGGTATCGCATGGACCCATGAGCACAAGGCATGGCGTCTTGCGTGACAAAGTCTGTGGGCGTATGGCGAGGCATGTCCGCGGGACCTAGCACGAGGCACTGCGGCACAGCCAAGGTGCTGTCTGCGGGACATGGCACGAGGCGTGCTTCACGGCCGAGGTGGTGTCTGTGGGATCTGGCATGGGGTGCTGCTATGCGGCCGAGGTGGTGGGTCCGCGGGACCTGGCGCGAGGCAATACTGCACTGCTGAGGTGGTGTCCACGAGACTTGGCGTGAGGCGCTGCTGAGCGGCCGAGGTGGGGTCAACGGGACATGGCGCGAGGCGCTAGGGTTCGTGGCACCTGGGCGCAAGGGGTTTTTGTCTTCAGCGAGGCGGAGGCCTCGTGAGCTGCATGGGAGCATGACTCCTAAGAGCTTGGCACTCGGATCTCCATTCATGCAAGGGTCTCACAAGGCACATGGATGCCCGACACATAGGCGTGAGGCGGGGGCCTCGTAAGGGCCAGGGGCACGAGACACACAAGGGTGCCGTGAGCCTTCGAATCTTCAGCAAGGCAGAGACTTGCGGGGCACTTGGGAATGTTGGCTAGAGCGTGGTCTCGTGAGACCTATAGGCCCGAGCTCGATAGCATGACTAAGTGACCATTAGCCACATATTTCAACTAGGGATCAGAGATTTTGTCCTTGGTGGATTTTTTGCATCCACAATCATTTATACTCATTAAGGAAATAGGCGGAACAAATATATTTAAAAAATAACAACTTAATTTATTATTCAAAAGAAATATTAAACTTGCTCATTCAATCAAATAAACGAATCTAAAAACATAGTTTCTAGAAAGAATTATAGAACTAATTTAAAGAAAGAAGACTTAATACAAAGTTGAAAATGAAAAACTAATTTCCATGTTAGTTATCTCTTGGTCTACCAATCTGCAATCCTTTTCTTGTTTCTCTTTCGCATTCTTTTCTTTTCTTGAATAATGCATTCCTGAAAACAAGAAAAGAATATTGTTTGTGGCATAAAAATTTGAATCAACTATTCAAATATATTAAAAGGAGATGAGCAAATCATATTTACCCTTTCTTCTTGCAAACTTCTCAAGTGATCAAAAGAATCTCTTTTGATCCTTTCCCATATCTCGTATGTAGATCTAAGGTTCACATTTCTCGATTTAATATCGTCAGACATACTCTATAGTATGTAATGACGAGCCAAATAATTAGATCTCATCCAATTTGCATATTTTTTATGACTATCATAATCAGATAAAGTTGATGGCTCATCCGGAGGCATATCAATGATTGCATCATACACTTTTAGTTCACTTAGAACTATATGTATGTTTCTGTACCAAACATCAAGATTGTTGAAGTCTAAGTGAAAGGGACATAGGTAACCATCACGAGGATTCACTGGTTCTTTCATATTTTGAGGTTCTTGATCAGGATTAAGAGAATTAACCATTGTTGCCGGAAATAAATAAATAAAATATAATGAATTAAAACATAAAATAAATACCAGATTGTATTTGGAAAAGTAAACATGATGCATGAATGCAACATATAAAAACACATAAAATATATACTAATCCACGATAAATTAATTTTAAAATTAATGGAACGCCTTGGGGTAGGTCAAACTAACTCCAAATTAATTTTGAGAGAAATCTCAATTTCATAAGTGAAAACTTAAAAACAAATTTTTCTGTTTTGACTTATGAACTACTGCTAGTTTGGTCAAGATGCACTAGTCATGCTCGAAAGACTATATACACCTTTAGAGTGTAACCCATTATTTTCAATCAATGACTTAACTCAAGAGTGTGCCTTAGGGTGTATAAAACTTGAAATACATCAGTAATTATATTCTCATAAGAGAAGTCATCCTTGAGATAAAATAAACATATTCAGAAGCCTTTCCTTAGGGAGGCCACAAACGGAGGCGACACGAGGCCCTTCCTATGCCTCTCGGTGTTTAACCAATAATGGAGACCATGTGACTTATTGTCATAACTCCCTCTCCCACTCACTATTTTGGAAAAGTGTGTTTTTCAAAAAATCAATATTTTTTAATTTAGTTGTAAAAATAAATTTAATTATTTTTACCAAATGATATTCTAATCATTGCTAATCCAATTAAGCAAAACAAAACAAAATTCTGCCCTCAATTCTAATTCTAATTTTGCTTTAATTAAGAGAATATCATTTTTATATTAATAAAAAAATTTCATTAAAAAAATAAATTAAACAACTTTAATTTTGATTTACCATCTTAACTAATTAAGACTAAATTTATTATTATATGATTTATCATATATAAACATAAAACAAAAATTATAAGATGTTCCTAATAGTATGTTTCTACACGAATGTAATGCATGCTAATTTCATACTGTGTGGATATATGAATGGCATGTTATAATGCATGACAGAATATTAAACACTTTAATCACATGCAAACATTTATAATTAGTAAATAAAAGCGGGTAAGTAACTTTTGGGTATTTCTAGAAAAATGACAACACTTGCAAAAAAGTACATCAAAATGTAACCTAGACTATTTAAGGCCTGATGAAGAGCACCTTGATCTTGAACCTTAAGATGCAGTGTTGTTGAGCAATTGCAACCCTTTTCCATATCCATTTTGAATTATACAACTTTTTTTTTGAATTATTTTAAACAAACATTCAAAAATAATTAAACTTTGGGTTTTAACACCCAAAAAGTTTCTAAGGCCGAATTTGAATTTGGGTAATTTAATTCAAAAATAAAATTAAACATTTTAATAAATTAAAATTCAAGATAATTTTAACTTTCGATATTTTAATGAAAACAATTTTAATTGTGGAAGATAACAATCAAAACATTTTTTATTAAGGAAAATAATCAATATTATTTCAATTAAAGAAATTTCCAAATTAAAATTATTTTAATTCAATTTCGGATTTTAATTAAATCAATAATTAAAATAATTATGGTAACTACATATTAGGGTTTGTAAAATACAAACCCTAGGTGTGTACCATTGAGGTGTGGTGGCAAGGTTGCGGTTGGGAAGGCAGGCACCCGAGGCATGGCTGGGCGGGCAGGCGCGCGGTGTGCAGACCTGGGTAGGGAGGCAGGCACGCAGGCCCAGACCTGGGAAAGTGGATAGTAGCGCTGTCGCGGACCTGGGCAGGCAAGTAGGTGCTGGGGCGCAGGCTGCCGCAGGCAAGCGCGTAGGGTTCGGGCATGTGCAGGGGCATGAGCTGGCGCAGGGGCATGGCTCGGGGCTCAAGCCATTTTGGAATTTCAACAAGAATTTTTAAAATAAAAATTACAAAATTCCTTTGCCCCATAATTGGCTTACATATTTTATCTAGAAATTTGAAGAACAATTCCTAAACCCAAAAGCAATAACCTTTTTGTTTGACAAAAATTCTGAAAACTATTCTCCTGTATGTTTCTTGTATATACTTCTTTTTATTTTGTATCATATGTATACAAATTATTCTATTACCTTATTATTCCTAATAATAATAGTAAGATAATAATAATATCATAATGATGATAGTAATTGACTTAGGTGAATATCTAACTTACCAAATTTGAAAATATCTATTTTCAAATTATTATTTAAATTAATAAAATAAAAACTATACAAACACAATATCTGTACACTGTTACACGCATGATACAATCCCTGGACTATGTCACGCGTGAGTAGAAGTGTAATCTCTTTTCAGGAATATTTCATTTTTCTTTTTATTTATTTATTTAACTAAAATCAATCTTCCACAAAATAAGGTATTTATCTTTTTAAGGAAAAGATGACAACCTTTTTTCAAATTTTAAATTTTAAATTCAAAATTCAAAATTCAAATTGATGACCATCATTATCATCATCTTTTAAAATTCAATAAATCAAAAACTATTTTTGACTTACTAATTTTATTTTCTCCCACTCAAATAAATTAATTAATTTCAAAATTTTATTTATTTATTTATATATATGAATTTCAAAAATTATATATTTAGATTAATAAACATAATTTTTGAAAATTTAATAATTAATTATTTAACATAAATTATCATAGAATTGTATACTTGATCCGAAGAATAAAATTCTTCTCAAATTTCGAAATTACAGTTTTACCCTGTATCAACTATTACCTTGATATGGTGTTGATAGAGCCACCTTGGGGATCTATGGACCTATAATATCAAGCTTCAATAAATATTACATTATTAATCAAAGTTCTTTGATTAAATAATCATATTTATTATTCTCATGATTACTCCACTATAAATATGAGATTGAACTCTTAATAAATATAGACATATATTTACTGAGTACTTTATTAAATAATAAAGTGTCCATTGATGTAATCATTACATACAACATTAATCCTCTATTAATTGCTCATAATTAAAAGGGAATAAAATTACTGTTTTACCCTTTTAGCTATATCTTGTTCCTAGACTACCATAGACTTTGCTAGTGAAGGTTGTGTCACAATAAGTTTGCGACGTGAGCGTTCATAACCTTTTCAATTTCAAAAGTCATCCCAATAGGGAACCATTATTAAATCTATAAGAAGGTATAGATTCCAAATCTATTAAACTATGTCCCCAGGCATTTATATCATTGAGTCCCCAAAACAATTGTTCTTAGCCTGATCATTCTGGCAAACCTTAACTCATGAATCAAATGATCAGATGACATATATAAGAGTTTATAGCAACCTCATGATTATGATCATCGTGTATATGATCATCGTTTGATGTGTTTGATTAATACTGTGAAACAATGTTTAAATAAGTATTAAAAAGTAAAGTCTGGTCCAGTTCTATATATCACTATATATAAAGTACATCCACTAAAGTGTCCTACTACACTAGTGACCTGGATCTTGGTCACTTATATTCATAATACTAGCAAACTGTAATAGCATTAATTAATCTAAAGATTACATAACTTTATTTTATTGCAAACTATTTTAAGTTTATTATCTTAATCTCAATCCTCTCACACCAATATGACATTAAAACCGCATAGATAAACTTTGTAATTTTCTGATATTTACTTAATATTTTCAACCTAATATTGGACATAGTCTATATATATAATAATTCAATTCAATTATTTATTTCATATAAAACATTCGTCATCTACAATTGCTTTAAGGGCACTACTCCCAATAGTTATTGGGTTATGAATTTATATTTCTAGATCTTGTGTAAGCAATAAAGGGCATAGGATTTTTGTAAAATTTTATATTTGAAATATGTATTTTAAAAATATTTACACAAAGAAGAAAGGACCCAAGTCCTATGGCTCGAGCCCTAGTCGAACGCACCAACCTGCCGCACGCGCGTCTACGAGCTTGTGCCCCTGCGCCTGCGAGCCCGCACCTGTGGGCCTGTGTCTGTGCGCCTGCGAGTCCGCGCCCCTTTACCAGCGCACCCGTGCTCGTGTGCCTGCATGCCCGTGCCCCTGCACCCACTACGTGCTCACCCAGCTATCGTGCTCACTGCACGCGACAGCCACAAACTTGAGCCCCTGTGACTCCTCCATACCGCCGACCCTAGTGATCTAGGGCATCATTCTTGGTGCCCAAACCTAGATCTTATTTTTGTGTTATTAATATTGTATTTAATTAATTTTAAATTTTTTGAATTTAAAAGTTTAATTATCTTATTTTATTGTTATTATAAAAATAAAATATCTTTTAGTTGATTAAGATTTTATCTTAAGTTTAAAAATTATTTGAATTTGATTCTTTAATTATTTAAATTCAACTAAATTAGAAAGATGACAAAAAAAATTATTTAATTAAAAGTTAGTTTTAATTAAATGAATTAATTGGAAAGTTAGTTTCTAATTAATTAGTTTGGCCAAACAAATTCATAAAGATTTGCAAGAAAGTCTAAAAGAGAGCAGAAACATTCTTGGAGTTTTGAAAACAAGTCATGGACTATTTTTGAAATTTTATTTCTAGTTTTTCAATGGTTGTAAATTTAGAAATACCCAATAGTACTCGGTTCATCATTTATTATTTATTTATTTATTTAAATAAATATTAATTAATGTTTGATTGATAACATGATCATACGTTAATCAATTACATACAATTTATGAAACCCCACACAGTTTTTATTAATCATGCATCTTTTAGAAACATGATTATTTAGGATTGTCCTAATGTTTAATGTGAATTGTTTTGGAGAAATCAATTGCATGTAAACTACTAAGTATTAAATTATTTAAACTTGGTAACTCACACCATAATAAAGGCAATAGTTTTTATAGGAGTTTAAGATAACCAACTTTATTTAAAAAGTGTTTTAGTAAAGTTAGATGAATGTAATTGGTAATTATCTAGGTCATATTAATTGTAGAAACATGCTCTTTTATAATTAAATGTATTTTGTAATTAATTACATTCATAAGTTATTAATATAACTAGTAATTAATTTATTAGTTTAATAAAACACATTATTTCTAAAATAGTAAGTGAGAGAAGGCGAACATCTCAATGTGACATATGGTCTCCATTATTAGTACAACACCGTGAGATATGAATAGGGCCTCGAGGCCGCTTTGTTTCTGTTCCCCTAAGGAAGGTTTCTAGACATATTAATACCAAGGTTGGCTTCTTATGAAGATAGGAAGGAGTGATGTATTTTACGCTTGACCGGCCCAAAGGCAGCACTCTCTAAGTTAAGTCACGAATTATGAAATAATGGATCACACTTAGAAATATGCAATTAAGCTTTTGCAATGGATGATTGCATCTTGACCAAACTAGCGATACTTTATTTTTAATAGAGAAAATAAAGAGTTATTTTGAGTTTTAAATTATAATGATAAGATTGTCTTATAAACTATCTGAATTTAACTTGAACGACCCTAAGGCGGCACTTTATTTGTTGGGTAGTTTTATTGTGGAAAAGTAAATATTTATTTATGTGTTTTAATTGTTGCATTCATGCATCATACTTACTTTTCGAATAATTGATATTTTTTCAAATAGTAATATTATTGTATTTTATTTATTTCAGTAATGTCGAATGGTGGCAATCCTATAACTACATTACTTTCACTTGAAACACTTAACAGTGATAATTTTATAAGATGGAAATAAAACCTGAATCTTATGTTAATGTAATGCCCTAATTTCTCATAAATTATCGAGAACATAGCGTTGGATCATGATCATAAACATTGCTCTTTTATTGAATGAAAACTTAAGAATAAATATATGGATCCATGCTTTTACAAAAATAAAATAATTGTCTTTAACATATTAAAATGAGCAACATTTAAATAAAACTTTAAAAGAAAACATTCTTTAAAAAAATAAATAGGCCCGCTTGATCTTCCTCGACTATATGGTCACCACGAGTACATCACGAAGCTTCTAGGACCCACTCGCCACCGACCTTTCTATCTTTAATTGCCTGAAATAACAACATCATAAGGGGTGAGCTTCTAAGCCCAGTAAGGAAAATACAAACAACAGCTAGTCATATAATCATTTAATCAACATATCATAAATTTCACAAGAGTCATAACAAAAATTATTTATACTAATCATACAACATCATAAAACCCTAGGTCATATCATAGCCCAAGTCATAATCATAAATCATAGTTCATAAATCATAATCTAAGTCATAGTTCATAGTCATAAGTCATAGGTCATAAGTCATAATCGTAACTATAGGTCATGGATCATAATAACAAGTCACATATAATAAAAAGATAAGTGCTTATACAAGGGTGGCAATTAAGCCCTCGACATAAGTCCGTCATACACCGGACATCAACTTAGGTCTGTCATAAAATTTTGGCAACTGAGCCTACCGGACATAAGTTTGTCTTACATCATTGGACACCTTAGGTCTAGACACACTTATCCTTTATTGTACCTGAAATGTTAGGTCATACAAAACATAAACTATATCATAAACTAAAATACTTAATTTTCTTTACCAAATCTGGGATATTTGAGAAAAATGCAGGATCAGAAACTCCTAAAACCAAACATAAAGAAACCATAAGTCCTCTAGAGAAAAGAAGATGAGGATAAGATCTAAACCATTGGAATAAAGACTTACCAAAAACCATAAGTTTCAAAGAAATTGAATACCTAACCAAAAGTCATTATAACGCGTTAGGATTTTGAAGAATAAGAGGAACTATAATGAACTAAACCTGAGGTTAATAAATACCTTGAATAGATAAGAACTTCTATCTACACCTCAATGCCAAAATATCACTCTATCTTACTTCTCAAGTGTTTCGAAAAGCATAGATTGGAAAGCTTTTAACCCCACAACCCTAGTGTTTCTCTCTAGAATGAACTTAGCAGCTTGGAGGCTCTGAACTGTGTTTAACAAATGATGAAAAATGGCCGAGTGAAGGGTCTTATTTATAGAGTTCAAGGAGTGAAACTAACTCCTTTAAAATGAATATATAATTTAATAAAAATTGAACTTTCTACTCAACAGATGCCCAGAACTCGGTCAAAAATGTTCAAGAGCAAGTCCAAGTTGTTAAAGGCTGTTTCTAGCTCAAATTCCGCATATTTTCAAACAATGCTGAGGGAGCCGATATATCGCCCCCTATAGGTGATATATCGCCTTCCCCATAGTCCCGAGCCTCCGTGGTTTTGTTCGTACGAAGTCGACGTGTTTTTCGTATCAATCATAGGCGATATATTGACCCCTATAGCTACGATATATCAACATACACTGATATATCAAACACATTTTTGCACACTTTCAGCATACTTGAATTTGTTTAAACCACCTTAATTGAGTAAAACGTGATCCAAATAGCTGAGGGATGGTTCTAGACATCCTAGACTTATCCATGATTATTTTTATTCATCAGAAACCTTAAATCTTTAATAAACATATATGTGACAAATGTCACAATCTTAGTTATTATATCTAAACCTTAGGTTATAATAAAAGAATATTCCTAGAATTATCTTCATAAATCAAACCTTAAGATAACATCAATATTTCTAAACTATAGGCTAAACTTATAAAATCCTTAACTAGCTCTACGAGTTTCTAACTAAATCCCGGCTTTGAAACAATATCCATGAAAATTAAAATATTACAGCGTAAGATAATACTATCTAACTAAGTAAAAATCTGAGGCGCTATAGTTAATCTGTGAGAACCATAAATTTTTCCTAACTGAAGAATGTTCTGAAGAGCTTGCTGTTGATCCCCCGAATAATGTTCAGGACAAGTATGATGCCTGGATTCAATCCAACAACAAGGCAAAGTGTTACATGCTTGTGAGCATGAATGAATTTCTGAGAACAAAGCACGATCCATGGAAACTGCGTTTGAGATAATGGATTCTCTACAGGCCATGTTTGGACAATAATCTGATCAAAGTAGACATGAGGCTACTAGAACCTACATGACTACTAAGTTCAAGAAAGGTGTTTCTGTACGTGAACATGTTTTGAACATGATTAACGTAATGCATGAAGCAGAAATACATGGGGCCATCATTGATGAGTGTACACAAGTAAGCATCATACTTGAATCACTCACTTTTGCCTTTTCTGCGTTCACCACCAACTATATTATGAATAAGTTGGAATTCAACATGACCTAGCTGTTGAATGGACTGCAGACATTTGAGTCTCTTAACAAATCCTTGAGGAAAATGTGGTAGAGGAGAAACCTTTAAACTCCGAGGACAAATCCAAGAAGAGGAAGAAGAGCAATGATAAGGACAAAGGAAAGGGCAAGAAGTCCAAGAAAAGAAAGAAGGAACCAAAAGCCAAGGAGGAAAAGAATGACAATAACTCCAAGAAGAAGGAAGAACTGAAATGAAAATGTTTCCACTGTGGAGTTGAAGGTCACTGGAAGAGAAACTGTAAAAAGTATCTCTCAGAGCTGAAAAACAAAGGTAAATCTTATTTACTTGTACTTGAAACTTGTGTAGTGGAAGACGATATGTCATCCTGGGTTTTAGATTCAGGGGCCACTAACCATGTTTATTCTTCTATGCAGATTCTTGAGTCGTCAAGGGAGCTGGCTGATGGCGAGGTGACCATGCGAGTTGGAAGTAGAGCGCTAGTTTTAGCTAGAGCAAAAGGAACAGTCCATTTACATTTTGCGAAGAATTATCTTGTTTTGAACAATGTTTATTTTATTATGGGATTTTCAAGAAATTTATTTTCATTATCTATGTTGCATGAACAATCTTTTGATATTTATTTTAGTAATAATGTGAATATTATTTTGAAGAATGGTTTCAAAACTTGTCAAGCAAAACATACAAACAGACTGTATATGCTTAAACCTAATGAACTAACACTTAATAACTCAGAATTATTTAAAGTGGAAAAAATGAAAGGAAACAAAAGACAAAAAGTTTCAAATGAAGATGACACATATCTTTGGCATCTTAGACTTGGTTATGTACGTCTAGATAGAATAAACTGGTTAACAAAAGATGGACCTTCGACAGAACTAAGAGTTGGAACTCTTCCTATTTATGAATCTTGTTTAGAAGGCAAAATGACCAAACGTCCTTCCTCAGCAAAAGGCAACAGAGCTAAGTAACCTTTGGAGCTTGTACATAGCGATGTCTTTGGTCTTATAAATGTACAAGCAAGAGGTGGGTATGAGTACTTCATCACTTTTATTGATGATTACTCAAGATATGGTCATACATACTTAATGCTTAGGAAATCTAAAAAAATTGGTAAGTTTCAAGAATTCAAAGCTCAGGCTAAGAAGCAATTAGGTAAAACTCTTAAGACACTTCGATGTGATCAATGTGGACAATATTTGGATTTAGAATTCAAAGATTTCTTGTTGGAGCATGGTATTCTATCCCAACTCACAACACCAAGAATGCCAAAGCAAAATGGTGTTTCTGAAAGAAGAAACAGGACCTTCTTAGACATGGTCAGGTCTATGTTAAGCTACTCTTCACTTCCTCTCTCCTTCTGGGGATATTCACTTCAAACAACGACTTACATTTTGAATGTAGTCCCATCTAAGACCATAATCAAAACAACATTGGAACTGGGAATGGAAACAAATCTAGTTTGCACCATTTTCGCATTTGGGGTTGTCTTGCTCATGTTCTTATACCTAAATCGGGGAAACTTGATTCAAGGTCTAAAGTGTGCATTTTTGTGGGCTATGCTCCAGAAACAAGTGGCAGTTATTTCTATAGTCCCAAGGAGCAAAATGTATTTGTTTCAACAAATGCAACCTTCCTTGAACTCACAGCTAATAAGATTCCATCATTTTCATCATCATCATTAAATGATAAACGACAAACCGGGAAACCACTATTCCTGGAAAAGAAACCCTAGCGCAACGTCGTAGTGGGAGGATTGTAAGACAACTTGTTTGCTACGAACATAAGGCACATGTCCTTGATTCTGATATAGACAAGGATGATCCATTAACCTTCAAAGAGCCTATGGATGAACCTGAAAAGTAGAAATGGCAAGAAGCCATGAACCATGAAATGAAATCTATGTATTCCAATTCTATCTGAGATCTTATAGATCCACCTGAAGATGTCAGGCCCATTGGGTGTAAATGGATATACAAGAAGAAAAGAGGTGTAGAAGGGAAAGTGAAGACTTTCAAAGCAAGGCTAGTAGACAAAGGCTACAATCAGAGAGAAGGTGTTGATTATGAAGAAACATTTTCTCCTGTGGCCATGCTTAAATCCATTCACATCCTCTTATCCATAACTACCACCTATGACTTGAAGATATGGAAAATGGACATCAAGACAACTTTTCTGAATGGCTATATTGATGAAAGTATCTATATGGTAAAACCAAAAGGGTTCATCAAGAATGGGGAAGATCAAAATATGTGTGTTTTGTTGAAATCCATTTATGGATTAAAGCAATCATCTAGATCTAGGAATATCACATTTGATGAAATAATTCAAACATATCGCTTCGAATAGAATGTCGACGAAGCATGTGTTTACAAATACATCAAAGGAAAAGTGGTGGTTTTCCTAGTTCTTTATGTAGATGACATTCTCCTCATTGGCAACAATGTAGACACATTGTCAAACGTGAAGAAGTGGTTAGCCAAAAAGTTCCAAATGAAACATTTGGGTGAGGCGAGCTATGTTCTAGGAATCCAAACCCTAAGGGATAGGAAGAACAAGCTCAGTGCACTTTCTCAGGCTAATTATATCGATAAGGTGCTTGAAAGATTCCCTATGGAGAATTCCATGAAAGGTCAGTTACCAAACAAACATGGAATTACTCTCTCCAAGAAACAGTGTCCTAAGACACCTCAGGAGGAAGAAGATATGAGAAAGTATCCCTATGCATCAACAGTTGGAGTCTAATGTATGCCATGTTGTGTACTAGACCCGACATATGCTAGGTAGTAGGGATTGCGAGTCATTATCAATCAAATCCTGGTTTGAAACATTGGATTGCATTAAAGCACATTCTCAAGTATCTTAGGAGAACGAGAGATTATATGCTTGTTATTTACCGATTTTTTCACAAACTATAAATATATTGAGAAATAAGAGTGAGAAAGAAAGGCACAGAAATGAAAAATATCACATTTTTTACGTGGTTGGGGCATTAATATGCCTTAGTCAATGAGTTAATAGTATTGAGCTTTGGAGAGTTTAACAATGGAGGTTTTCTGCAAGTTCAGCAGTGTTTATGCGTACATGAAAAATTGGATCCTTGCTACAGTGCACAAATGACCCTATTTATAGGCGGTCATGTGGCTTGGGCCAGACTAATTCGGGCCCAATATGGACATAATTATAAATGCTCTCTACGGAGCTATAATATAAGTGTGTAACATGATTACAAATGGTTTAGTTTAGGCCCACTAGGCCGACTTAAAGATGATAGAGCCTTACAGCTGCTCGTTGTACGTTGATACAGACATATGCGCATGAGCCCTCAAGGGGACTCGGGGGACAAGATATATCAGAGTAGTGGCGAACCGATCCCTAGGAACATCGTATGTTCCATGCGTACCCTCTTAGTGGGTTAGTTGAGGAGACTAACTGCCAGATTTCTCGCGGACACGTCAGCTGCATGAAGAACTAATCTTGTTCTACCTGGACATATGGTTCGGGTTCGTTTACCAAGGTTCCGGTTCATTTACCAAGACCCGGGTTCATTCATTAAGGAGGACATCAGTCAGCGTTGGCAAATCAAAGGTCGTATCTTGATAGGGAGTTGAAATGTTGAGGATGGACCCAGAAACTTCATCTGAATTTCGTCTCCTCAAATGGACCGTCCAACACCACAATCTAAATCCCTGAGGATGGCGATTAGGTGTGCTCGTGAAGATGGTTCGGGCCTACATCTCATGTGTGGGCCCCTTACTATTCTTATGCTATTCGCTAGTTATTGGGCTTAGCATGGTTCCATCCTATAAGGTTCGGTTACTCATTGTTCACTGGGCCATGGTTGGGCCCAGGCCTCTCTTGAGAGCCCATAAGCATGTTTTACCATGCCACGTGTTCAAGGTGGAAAATATGGGCAACGGACCTGTTGCCAATGAGGAGAATGTCATCCACATAAAGAACCCCACTTCATGCATGATCGCGCTCATCTCGGTCCTGGATACGCATCGAAGATATGACACGGATAAATCCCTACGATAGAGCTTGCCATCCATCATGACATATCTAGGGGCCTGGTACTAAAGCTTCCTGGCACTAATCCTGTCCTTGGGAAATTCTCCAGTTGTTAGATATTGGATGAGAGGCCCTATCGAGGACATTGTGTAATAGATCTCATTTATGATTGCAGTGGTTTGAATACTAGGCGCGGGTAGTTGGTCGATTGGGACTACCCCGAAGAGTTCTGCTTCAACATCTGTGGCCAGCTTTACCATTGTGTCTGCGAACACATTCTGTTCCCTGGCGATCAGCGGATGACATATCTTTTGAACGAATGGAGTAACTCTCGGGTTTGCGCCATGTTGGCGGCCATATTATCCCCCTTCGTTTGGTATTCACCCGAAATCTGTCTTACAATCAATTGGGAGACACTGTGGACTTCAATGTTTTCTTCCCCCACTTTCCGAGCTAAGCGTAATCCGGCCAGCATGGCTTCATGCTCAACCTCATTGTTTGATGCTTCAAACTAGAAGCGTAGGGCGCTTTGCAATTGGTGAACTTGGGGGATATTAGGATGATCCGGTCTCAGCCCTGTTCTCATTGGAGGCTCCATCAACAAATATCTTCAAAAAGGGAATTACAAGGTCGATTAGCCCATCTTCATCAACAATCCTGGTACATTATACGATGAAGTCGGCCAGTGCCTGTCCCTTGATGGAGATTCTAGGGACGTAGGCGATATCGAACTGGCTCAGCTCCATGGCCCACTTCAAAAGGCTTCCTGATGATTCTGATTTTTGTAATACTTGTCGTAGGGGATGGTTCATTAGTACCTAAATGGAATGAGCCTTAAAGTAAGGCCTTAACTTCCTATAAGCGGTCAGTAAGAAAAATGTCTTTTTATCAATCAAGGGGTATCTAGACTCCACCCCCAACAACCTTTTTCTCACGTAATAGACCGGGAGTTGGACCTTTTCCTCTTCTCGCACTAAGGCATCGCTTATGGCATATTCTAACACGGCCAAATAAAGGTATAGTGGTTCCCCATCCACCGACTTCGACAAGATTAGTGCTTGAGCCAAATGCTCTTTCAATTTTTGGAAAGCCTCCTCACACTCGGCTGTCCATTCGAACCTCTAGGTTCTGCGAAGTATGTTGAAAAATGGGATGCACTTTTTCGTGGACTTTGACCCAAAGCAGTTATTCTTCCCTTCATGCTCTAAACGTCTTTGTGTTTCCATGGCAATGGAATGTTGATCAAAGCTTTGATTTTATCTGGGTTGGCTTCTATCCCTCTAGAGCTTACTATGAAGCCTAGAATCTTCTCGGATGCTACACTAAAAGTGCACTTCTTAGGATATAGCTACATCCCGTACTTCCGGATTAATGGAGAATGCTTCTGCCAGGTCGTCTGCATGTTGGGCCGACATCTTGGACTTGACCAACATGTCGTCTATGTAGACTTCCATGTTCTTCACGAGTAAGTTTCAAAATATTTTGTCGACAAGCCTTTGATATGTGGCTCCATCATTCTTTAGCCTGAAGGGCATTACAATGTAGCAGTATACACCCTTGTCCATCTAGAAGCTGGTGTGTTCCTGGTCTACTACGTGCATTGAAATTTGGTTGTAGCTGGAGTAGGCATCCATGAAGCTTAGCAACTCGTACCAAGATGTGGCATCCACTATCTGGTCTATCCGGGGCAGAGGGAATCAGTCCTTTGGACACGCCTAGTTGAGGTCCATGAAATCTATGCAAGTTCTCCATGTCTCGTTTGGTTTTGGTAGCAACACCGAATTTTCTAGACAAACGGGGTACAATGCTTCCCAGATGAAGTTGATCAAGGATAACTTCTCGATTTATAGTTTGAGGGTCTCTGCCCGTTTCGCGCTCAAAGGCCTTCTCTTCTGTCAGATTGGAGTTTCATTTTTGTCGATGTTCAGGGCGTGACATATAATGTTGCGGTCAATCCCGATCATATCCGAGTGGAACCAGGCCAGGACGTTCTGGTTTTCTTTTACTCGGGAAACTACGAAAGCCCTGACCTCTAGATTCAAATTTTTTCCTACCCGAATTATGCTGGTTGGATCAGTGTCACTGATGGACACCTTTTCGATCTCCTCCATAAGTTTTAATTCCCTGCCTGCCTCTATCCGGGGATCCAATTCATCATCTTCCCGGACCAACCCCCGTGCTGGCTGTGGTTGTGGGACCGGAGCGACGTTCTCCACTTCGAGGGGCTCTTCGCGAACCATGAACATTGGTTGAGCGGAGACATGATAACACTTCCGGGAGCTCTTCTGATCTCTCCGTACTGTCCCCACTCTGCCGTTATCACACGGGAACTTCAAACATAGGTGGCAGATGGAGGTAACGACACAAAAATCGACCAGAGTGTGATGCCCAAAAATCACATTATATGCAGTGGGATAATCCATCACCATGAATGTGTAGTACTTGAATGTGTTTTGAACATCGTTCCCCAATGTACCCTCCCTGAGTAGTTTTGAATTGTTCTTATGTTCCCTGGACAAAAGGCTATCCGGGAGCTGTGGGCTGTCTCGGAATTCCTGCCGGCATCCTGACCCATGGATGGAGGTGCCGAAGCATGATTGAATTCTTTATCTCATCCTTCAGCTAACGACATTCCTCAGTTGTATTGCCTATGTTCTTTTGATAGGCACATCTTTTGCTTGCATCTCTTCGGTTTCCCTCCCCTCCCCCCCTTTAAACATGGGGCTTGCTTTCCGGTAGTTGACTACATTGCCCGTTGGAAGGTAGATATTCTCTCGGGTATCCACCAAGTTCGTGTATTCTATTTACTGGGGCTTTTACCCTGTCTTTCCCTTCTTTGTGGGCTCAGTCCGGCTTTGATTCTTACTGGATTATTTTCCTTGGGAAAGGTTTATGCTCGCCTCTGCCGCTTCATTCTGGGATTGTTGAACTACTCTGGGAGCAACACTATATCCCATTGGAGCCACTCCGTACCCAAAGAAAGAGGCTGAAGAAGTTGGAGCATATCCTGATGAAGCGAGCGCATAGACGGTCGAGGTCATGGACTTCATCCCTAGAGTTCCAGCGGGTCTGGACATTGTTGGAGGTGCCGGATAGAGATTTTTCTGGGTACTGCGTTCTGTACCCAGGAAGGGTTTGTGTTGTTGGATGTGGTGCTAGAGGCCATCCAAAGGTTTGGATCCGAGCTTTTTCCCAGTAGATGAAGGTTTGAGCCCTTCTTATGAACCCTTCAAGAGTGTAGGGCTACTAACCGTTGCCCATCATCCACTTTAGTCTTTGAAGCTTCCTCTATAAAGCAATGTATATAATCCATAAGGGTCTCAATGGGATGTTGCTTAATGTTGGCCAGTGCACTGACCTCCATGTCCAGTTTCTGGGCGGCTACAAATCGCTTACGAAAAGTTGATTGCAATCTAGAACAAGATTGGATTGATCCGGACTTGAGTCTTTTTCATCACTCTTCGGGGAATCCGCCCAAGGTGATCGAAAAGCACATGCATTTGTCGTTGTCACATATATGGGCTATAGTCATCAGGCGATTGTAGCAGAATAAATTCTCTATAGGGCCAGTGTTTCCGGTATAGGCGGGTATATACGACATCTTGAACCCCTTGGTTAACATGACGTCTATGATGTGTTTTGTACACGGTTCCTTTTCTTCATCTTCTGAATCAGAACCTTGGCTTTCTTGTTTTTGGACCAAGCGGTCCATGACCTTTTTGAGATCGACGAGCTACTCCCTAAACTTCCTGGCCATTCCATCATCAATGGGAACTCTCTCTTTCCTCCTATCATTGAGTTATTCCTCAAGTCACCTTCCTGAGGGCAAATCTTTTCTTTACGGGCCTGCTCCTTTCGAGCGTTGAGGTCCTCTCACAAATTTACACGGGATGTGTCATCTCCCGAACTAACAGCTGTTGGCCCCTCTCCGCGTTTACGCCCTCTATGATCCTTGTTCACAGATGCGCTAGAATAAAAATGTCTTCCCTGGTCGTCACGTCTCGGGACATTCTGGGGCATAGTGTCTTGCGAGCGTTTCCCCTACAGATTATTCTAGTGATTCCGTCCTGGGAGATGATTCGCCCGTTCTTTCCTAGGGAAATGCCCAGGGTCCACCCTAGTTTTTGCAGCGGAATGAGTCTTCTTTTGGTGGATTGCTTTTTCTATGGGATTGGCCGCTTTGGCTTTCCCTTTTTCTTGAGCTGGGTTAGAAGGACTAGCTCCGGGATGAGTAGGGGTCGTAGCGTTGTAAGGAGCGACAGTTCCTGTAGGTGGGACATCTGGCAGAGTTCCTGGGGGAGGAACAACTGGGAGATTAACTGTAAATCCCCGAGCAACAATAAATGCTTGGAGAGCCAGGAGGGACTCTTGCATCCAGGGTGGTATCTTGATGTTTTGCCATCCTTGCTTCTTGGTCAAGGACCTGTTGTCTCAGACGAACAACTTCTGGATCCTCCTGTTAAAGTTCCACATCATTCTCGCTTGGATTGATGAGATTCTCGGCCTCATGGTCTTCATACCCCTCTCCGTCTTCCTCGTAATATTCTTCATCATAATCACTCCCTTCTCCGAAGTTCTTGGAGTCGTTAGGCAGGGGCCCGTGGTGTGGTACATCCTCTGGTTGGTTTGAGGAAGTTGGTGGTCTTGCAATGTTCTGCATTATCATGTTGCTATTGTTGTTGAACGAGATCAAACACAGTGTGTCTGGTATTCACAATCTTTGTAGATGACAAAGACTAGTTCAAGCTTTCTTCTAACTCTCAATGAAAGCACCAAGATGTTTACCAAGTTTTTTGGAAACTATAAATATATCGAGAAATAAGAGCTACAAAGAAAGGCACATAAATGAACAAGATCACAACTTTTAGGTGGTTGGGGCGTTAATGAGCCTTAGTCCATGGGTCAATAGTATTGAGCTTTATAGATTTTATCAATGGAGATTTTCTACAAGTTTAGCAGCATTTATGCGTACATGAAAAATTGGATCCTTGCTACAGTGCACAAATTACCTTATTAATAGGCGGTCAAGTGGCTTGGGTTGACTAATTCGGGCCCAATAAGGATATAAACATAAATGCTCTCTAAGGGAGCTATAATACAAGTGTGTAACATGATTAAAAATGGTTTTATGTAGGCCACTAGGCCGAATTAAGGATGATAGAGCCTTACACCTACTCGTTATATGTTGATATGGACATATGCGCATGAGCCCTTAAGGGGACTTAGGGGACAAGATCTGTTAGAGTAATGGCATAACCGATCACTAGGAACATCGTACCATCCGTGTGTACCCTCTCTGCATGTTAGTTGAGGAGACCAACTTCCAGATTTCTCTGGGTCATGTCAGTTGTATGAAGAACTGATCTTGTTCTACCCGGACGTATGGTCCAGGTTCGTTTACCAAGGTTCAGGTTCATTTACCAAGACACATGTTCATTCACCAAGGCAGACATCAGTCAGCGATGACGGATCGAAGGACGTGTCTTGATAGCGAGTTGAAATGTTAAGGATGGACCTTGAAACTTCATCCGGATTCCCTCATGATGGGATTTGTCTTCTGGAATGAACCGTCCAAGACCAAAATCTAAATCTCTGAGGATGGCGATTAGGTGCAATCGTGAAGTTGGTTCGGTCCTACATCTCATGTCCGGCCCCTTGCTATGCTTGTGTTATTCGCTAGTTATTGCGCTTAGCATGGTCTGGACCTATAGGGTTTGGTTGGTCATTGTTTGCTGGGCCTTGGTTGGGCCTGGGCCTCTCCTAAGAGCCCATGAAGCCCATTTTACCATGCCACGTGTTCAAGGTAGAAAATATGGGACACACTTGTATATTTAGTGGGTGACTTAAACCCTACTGGATACATTGATTTTGATTTCCAATCAGACAAAGACAGTTGTAAGTTGACGTCTGGGTCAGTGTTCAGTCTTGGTGGAGCAGCTGTGGTCTGGAGGAGTATTAAACAATCCAACATAGTAGATTCAACCATGGAAGACGAATACATAGTGGCTTATGAAGCGGCTAAGAAAGCAGTTTGGTTGAGAAAGTTCTATACTGATATGGAAGTAGTTCCAAATATGGATAAGCCACTGATCCTATACTATGACAGTAGTGGAGTAGTAGCTAACTCCAAGGAAGAAAGAAGCCACAAGAAATAAAATAATATAGAAAGGAAATACCATCTGCTTCTAGAGATTGTAAACCGAGGTGATGTGACTGTTAAGAAGATAGCGTCGGAACAAAACCTGGCTGACTTGTTTACCAAGACACTTCCTGCAAAGTTGTTTATGGGTCATGTATGCAACATGGGATTAAGGGAGATGCCTCACTTTCTTCAATGGCAAGTGGGAGATTGTTAGGATTAATGCCCTAAAAGCATATAAAGATATTTTATTGAATTAAATAAAAGAATAATTTTATTATATTTATTGTTTGAATTAATTATATGATAATATCAAGAACGTTCCTTATTTATTAACGAGAATGTGATCTTGTATTACTAAGAGAGAATTAAGATCATATATAATGAATAAAATTGTTAGTAACATATTAAAATAAGGAATCTTTAATGAATGGTTATTAGTGTGGTTTACTAAGCATACGAGATGCAAGTGATCTAGATTCAGATCACTGATGTGGATAGACATCTTAGTAAATGTGTTTTATATAATAGAGATTATATATGACAGGATCGATAAGAATTAATTATCTTTATAAACTTACCGTTTGACATAAAGATTTGATTCTTATCATAATAGATGATCATTTGTAGATTAGCCTAAATCCTGAGTACTCATGAACTCCTATTTGTGTTTATTGTATCTTTTGATTCACTCGTTAAGGTTACTTAGTATAATGAGGCTAACGAATTTGGTTTTGAAGATTCAATATCATGAATGGCTGGGAACATGAATTACAATAATGGAATCCATACTTTCATAATGGATTGAATATTGGTTCCCTTAAGGGTTAATTCTGGAACAAAATTGTTATTAAGCTCAAATCTAGATTTGATTATAGATTAATTATTCGCTAGTGAATTAATGATACTTAAGGATCAAGAGGTAATTAGAAGGGTAAAATGGTAATCTTGACCAACTTTAATTAACGAACCAATAAATGGAGGACAAAGCTACATTTATTGATTTTATCAATGAACTATAAGAAAAAACTATATAGATATTAGAGTGCAATTCCATATTTATAGTGGAGTAATCATGGAATTAATAAATAAGATTATTGGATTCAAGAGTTTAATGAATAATCTGGTTTATTGGAGCTTCGTATCATAGGTCCATGGTCCCTAGATCACCTCTGTCCTACACTGTCAAGGGTAAGGATATCAAAAGAAAGATTTGTAGAGAGAAGGACTTAATTGCAAAGGAATTAATTTTCCAGGGCAATGAAATAATTATGTGATAGTTATGGGCAATTTGTTAATTAATTATTTAACTATATAGTTTTATTTCGACAAAATATAGGTTATAAGAAATATTAATCTTGTTTGATTAATATATAAAGAGAGATTAATAATTATCTTATTTAGAATAAGATATTTATTTATTTAAAACTTATATTTTAAGATAATGCTAACTAATATTTATTTTCGGATAAATATATTGTCTTCAATATTAATTAAATAAATAAATGAGAAAATTCGGGAAAACTCTAATGTGGCTCAGACCACTTAATGTACTTTATAGTGAGTGTCGCCGCACAAGGATATTTTCTATCCCTGGGATTTTAATTTTAAATTTTAAATAATTTCTTTATTTAATTATATATATTTAATTAATATTTTTAAATGTGATTTAAATTAAATAATTTAATAGGTTATAACTGATCAGATTTATTTTAATAAAAATAAAGATTAATTAAATTAGTTAATTATCTTTATAAACCTAAAAAGGAAGAAATTATTGTTACACACAGACTCTCTCTCAGAAACAGAAGCGATAGTTTTCCTAAACCTGAAAACTATTCAATTCCTCTTCTCTCTATCAAACCTCTCTAGATCTCATGTGTTGAGTACATCTAGAGAGTCATAAATCAACCTTTTGAATCCTATGTGCCCACACGTCCTTGTGTGTTTGAGGATGGGTCTGGAAGATAAAGGTGTGAGTCTTCAGAACTTGGGTAGGAAGATCGTTGATTTTATACAAAAAGATTCGAGGATACTTCATAGGCTACAAGAGGTAATCTCTAATATAATTGTATGTAATTTAATGTATATATATATGTGTGTGTATGATCTTGGCTGGTATTAATAATTATTAAAAAGGGTCCATTCCCCATTGCGTATCTCTAATTTGCTCTTTTCATACCAAAATTGTAACGTCCCAAATTGGCTAGTAATAAGGCTTAATGCCTTGATTACTGTGCCTGTATGGCATAATCAGATTTTTATGTGTTAATTGTGATTATACTTGTGAGATTAGGTTAATTATATGAGTTATATCATGATATGACAGTTTATGCATGTTTAGGTGTATCAAATGTGCTTATAGGCCTGATTTTGTTAATAGGGCATTTTCTTAATTTTTGACCTGTTGAGGGTATATATGTATTATATATGCTTTATGAGTAAGACCACAATATTATGTCGATATATTTGAGATGTGTGGCCCGAGGCGATCCTAGTGAGCAGTTTAACGAAAACATCACAACGGGGATTTATACCCAGCTCGGGGAGAGCCAAGGGGTATTTCGGTAATTTTGCGTATGTTGGGAATCATTGGGATATTGTTGAGGAAACTATTTGTAATTAGAAGATTAGTGGATTAATTAGGAACTTAGGGTATCAATTTAGGTTTAGCAAGAAAGTGGTGTCAAATGACCTTTGTGCCCTTGAAGAGCTTCAAGAGAGACTTTTAAGGTAGGGGCGTTTTGGTCTTTTGGAACCCTTGGACTGATTAAGCTAAGTGTTGAGAGGCTTAGCTTTGTTCTATACGTTCTCTCATTTTCTAGGAAAAGAAGGTTTTCTCTCTTGATGCTTTTGAAGAGAGGTTCTTGAATTCTAAGCCTAGAAGTCATCTTGGGTGGAATTTGGATGCTTGTGGCTGGGAATCGGAGGCTGCTATGATTGTATCAGTCAAGGGATTTGAATATTCTTAAGGAATTTAGAGGTAAGGTCCCTGTTCTTGGCATTTCAATGATGTTTTTGGATTATGAATTGTTAATTTTTTTAGTTTTGAGTATTCTGAAGTGTGGGGTAGGTTTTGCTAGTGATTTTGGGTAGAATTATGGTCAAAACTATGTTAGAACTTTGGTTGAATCGATTATGAGTATGGTTTTTGAGTTGGGAAGTCGCAGAAATCACAGGGATTAATTGGGGGAAGAACACTTTGAGTTTCAGGCCTTTTTGGGTTTGTAGCAACCTAGCGCGACCGCCCTAGGTTGTGTCTCAACCGCACTAGTGTCCCAGAAATCAGAGAATTCTGTTGGCATTGAGGGAGCGTTTGCGCCAGTACCCCAGAAAGCCCAAAATTTCTGCACACGCGACCACGCCAGGTGTCTAAAAATGTGGTTTTTCTAATTTTTAGGATTAGCTCTCGAGGAATTCAGGAATCCACTTGGTGGCCCACATGGGGGCTCGAGGGACGTTTCTAACGCCCCGACAACTGGGAATAGTAATCTTAAGAATTTAGGTTTGGGGTAAGTCTCGAGATTTAGAGTTAATCCCTAATAAGAGTGTGTTTATGTTGTGACTAGATTAACGCAAGGCTCGAGACTAGAATCGTACTTGAGGCCATATCATGTATCGCTCGATACTCAAGGTAAGAAAACGGAACCCGGGATGGATCCCTATTAATGGATATGATTGTGGTAATAAATGTGATTATTTGATTAGGCATACTTGTGTATGTTGCATCTGATTGTGTAATATGCAATCTATATATTTGATTATATATAACCTGGAAGCCTGACCTAAGGACGTCAGGGCCAACATCGAGGGTGCGAAACACAGATCGGCCTAAGAGAGCCAGAGTCGGCAATATAATCTGAAAGTGCGATGAAAGAGGGTCAGGTCTGAACCTCACCTAAATATTCAGAAGTGACTAATGCACTTGTCTAACTCATTGATTGCTAAATTGGATTATGTGTTTGTTTGAGGAGGTTGTTGCTACTAAGCTTGTTGTTTATATTATGTTACTTGTTGAATCTATTGATTTAAGTTTTCTTGCTGAGCCTTGGCTCACAGTTGCTTTGTGGTGCAGGTAGGGGCAAGGGTAAGCTGGACCAGCCATGAGTTGGAGAGCTTTAGGGGCGGTGTGTACATATGAAGCCTACTCGATCGCCACAGGCGAGATAGCTTGGGAGGAACAAGAGTTGAACTATGTTTTTCTGCCTAGGAAAGCTCGTGTGTATTTTATTTGTCTTTTTTCCATTTGTAACAAATTTTTGGGATCCCATGTATAAACTAAACACTTTTAATGAAAAATGATTACTTCGTTGACTAAATTTTTTAATACCTAACCTTGGTTTAGTATTTAATTACATATTTAAGTCCAAATGACTTGCTTAATGAGTATGCACCATTTTAAACACACAGTGTAACGGTCTTGGCTAACTAGTGTGTTACAAACTTAGGTTGCATCAAAATGATGGGCATTATATGGTCGGGACACATGTCAATCCCAGTTGGTTACCTATCGAGTTTGTACATTTTTAAAAGTGTCATTTCGACTGCTTGATGCACTTTTTTCTACATTAATCGAGGGTGTTTAAGAGTACTTGAATATTTCCTCAATCGACATGGACAACTTAGATTGGTTTCGAGCTTCCCATAAGGTCGCCTAACCTTTCCTTCATTCCCATTTCCCTATTGTCGAATTCGTTAAACTCCATAAAGGTTTTTTTCTTTAGCAATTTTCAAATAGGAAAACCAAAGATCGTCCTTTATTTCATCACCTTGCATTGTAGCCTCTTTTGCACCCTTGTTGCTTCACTGGAACATTTACGCAATGTTTGGTAGAGAGGAAGGAAAATAAGAAAGATGCAACAAGTAGAGGGGACAAAATAAGAGAAGGAAATAAGAGAAATGTAATCTCTTACTTGTTTGGTACAAGAAGAGGAAAGAAAATAATTTTCTATCCATTGTTTTGCATTTGAGTGAAAATTGAGAAATTTATTTTGCCAGTTTTACCCTTATTCTAATATTTATATGTAATTTAATTTTATAGTTATATTAAACTTTATGTATCCCTCATTATTTAAATGTTACATTTTATTCTTATATTTTTATCATAATTAGTGTTACTCGCATTTCTCGAGTAAGTCAGCATGTGCGGTTCAGAGAGACACGTGACCCTTGTAGACATTTTTCAAGTCATAACACCTAGCAAGGAGCTAGTAAGTGAGGAGTACCTAGGATCCTGAGGAACATGACAGGCATGACCTACGAAAGTCCGTCAAAGGTCCCGAAGGCCCGACCTCCACAAAATTAAAGGGATAGTGCTCGAGTAGCAGGAATTACTCGCAGACCTGTTGCAAAAATATGCACGCAAGTGTACGTGGTCGTGTCAAGTAATAATAAATTCCAAAAGAATGGATATATGGATATCGCCCCACAGAGACTATTAACTAATTACCAATAATTGCTCTTTACTTTTTATTTGGCAAGTAAAAGTAAGATGAATAAATCTAACTACAAACACAATTTCATTAACTTTAAACAAAAAAATTAATCAAATGATGAAAATCAATAATAAAAAGACCTAGGGTATTAACTTCATCAACTTTTCATTCAATTAATTTTATTAATCAGTTCTAAATTTCTTTCTTCCTAATCTAATAGTAGGTTAACATAAATTGATTCCTATTCTTTTTTAAGACATAAGATCTCAACCTATATCTAGGTTTTCTACATCTCTGCGATAAACATAAACATATAGCATACATTAAGGATAGAAACCTAATTGCTACACAAGCCATACAAGTACTTTCCTCCAATATGCAACCTATGTCTATATAACGATAGCATATTCAATTCGCATCTTTCGAATTTTGAATCAAAATCACAAATCAAGCAAATATTGATAAGATATTTACTAACATTAAACAAACAATATATAAACTAGAATAAAGAAGAAGAACTAATAGAACATCACAATAACATTAAATAAAAATCCAAGCGACTAAATTAATCCTTAGATAGAGATGTTTAGTTCACATCAGACATAACTAAAACAAAAAAATAATTATTGAGATCATAAAATTTAAAGACTTGTAGAAGAAATAAAAATATGAAAGTGCAGAAATAATTGTCTCAGAATCAAATTTAATCTCTAAATTTATAATTAAAATCAAACCTACAATAAAGAAAACATAAAGAATGAATTTATATGGAAAAAAAAAAGAATTCTTGTTTTTTTCCCAGTGCTAACCGCGACTTGGTCTTTCTTAGGTCGCGACCTGTGTCGTTTTTAAGGTACTTCAAAGTCTGATTCGCTCTTCAGGCATTGCGACCCTCTAAACCAGGTCACAACCCGCATGTTGATTCACCACCTGGGTTCGCCTCTGACTTCTACTAGCGTCGCGACTTATAAGCTCAAGTCGCGACTCTAATTCCCTTCAGCAACCTTCAACCACTGATTTTACTAGAGTCGTGACACTTAACACCATGGTGCAACTCTAATTCCATTACTTTCAGCTTTCAACCTTTCAACATCCTTCCTTCATCAAAAACTTATTATAAATCTTTAACGACCCAAAAGTTCTAGGAGGGTTTAGTGCTTTGATTAGCATGCCACGAGGGCATAATTGGATATGTATGTGATTACGTGATTTAAATGCATGACTATGTGGCATGCGTGATATATATGATGATGTGAATATGTTTATATGCAAGTTTATGAGTATTAGATATGCATGTTGGCCCTTTATTGATTATAACGACATATCTATAATTTTGGCCCGTTAAGGGTATAAACGTGATTATATGTGTTAAATGATTAAGACCACATTATTATGTGGTTATATTTTTAGTATATGGCTCGAGATGATCCTAGTGAGTAGATTAGTGAAATAGTCACAGCAGGGAATAATATACGGCATGGTTCTTCTTTTTTCCAAAATATGTTTTGCAGGCGCCACGACCCAACATAATCAAGTCGTGGTCTGCCTATGCTACAAGATCCCGTAAGTTCCCTGACTTTTCTTGGGGCCACGACTTATAAGCTCAAGTCGCGGCTCGCCTCCTCCTTCATTTTTCCTTAACTCTCTAACTTAGTTTAAAGCCACGACTTGACCTCCAGACTAATTTGAAAACTACCTTTTCACGAATTGCACGGTTTTTACATATATTTTTACTTAAAACCTACATAAAAAAATGAATCTTTACAAATCCTAAAACAAAATTAAATAAAATTGTTCAACTAATTATGAATTTAAACAAAAACACAAAAGAAAGAAATTATAGGAATGCCTCCTATAGCGTTGTCGTTAACATCATTTAGCCAGACGTTGAATACCCAATTCAATGTGGTTCCAAACACAGCACATACTTGCATTTTTCCATCGGTCCTTCCAAATAGTGCTTTCATCTATGACCATTCACCTTAAAGTGTCTTGTCTTCTCGCTATGAATCTGCACTGCACCATAAGGCAACGAGACAACAATTGTGAATGGTCCCAACCATCTCGACTTTAATTTTCTCAAAAAAAGCTTCAATCGAGAATTAAATAATAGCACCTTGTCTCCCGGTTGGAAATCCTTCCTAATTATCCTTTTATCATGAAATGCCTTAGACTTTTCTTTATAAATCATTGCATTCTCATATGCTTCATTTCGAATTTCATCAAGCTCGTTCAACTCTAGAAGCCTATTCTGTCGTACCATAAATAGATCAACATTCAGTTTTTTACTGCCCAATAAGCTCAGTGCTCAAGTTCCACCAGTAAATGACATGCCTTTCCAAACACCAGTCGATATGGTGATATACCAATCAGAGTCTTGAAAGCTATGCGATATGCCCACAATGAATCATCAAGCTTTTTCAACCAATCCTTCCTTGATGTATTTACAGTCTTCTCCAAATACTTTTAATCTCCCGGTTTGACACTTCTGCTTGACCATTGGCAAGTGGATGATAAAACAAGGCCTTTCGATGATGAACTCCATAACGAGTGCAGAGAGCTATGAATGACTTATTGCAAAAATGACTTCCTCTGTCACTAATAATAGCTCTTGGAGTACCAAACCGGGTAAAAATATTTTTATGAAGGAATTTAAGTACCTCCTTACCATCACAAGTAGGAGTTGCTGCAGCTTCCACTCATTTAGAAACATAATCTACTGCTAGGAAAATGTACTTGTTATTATAAGATGACGGGAAAGGTCCCATAAAATCTATTCCCCACACATCAAACAACTCAACTTCCAGAATTCTAGTCATCGACATTCGATCTCTTCTTGATATGTTACCGGTCCTTTGGCAACGATCACAACTCTTGACAAAGGCACTAGCATCTTTAAATAATGTGGGCCAATAAAACCCACATTGCAAAACATTTGTTGTTGTCCTTGTTCCTCTAAAGTGACCGCCACAATGTAAAGTATGGCAATGAGTAAGAATTGAAATCATCTCCTCTTCTGGAACACATCTTCTAATTACTTGATCAGCACAATGACGAAAGAGAATGGGCTCATCCCAATAATAATGTTTTTGACTTTCGAATAGAACTTTTTGAGTTGTTGCCTTAACATGTCCGGAGACACAACTTTAGCTACCAAATAATTGACATAATTAGCAAACCAAGGTATCTTTTCTTCACTTTCAATGGAAAACAACGGTTCATCCATAAAGTTTTCATCAATTTGTTCCTCTTTCTCATTAGGCTCTTCGCCTTTTTTCAATCTAGACAAATATTCTACAACTAAATTTTCTGTTCCCTTTTTGTCACAAATTTCCATATCAAACTCTTGCAATAATAGGACCCATCGAATAAAGCGAGGTTTAACATCCTTCTTGGTCATAAGGTACTTAATAGCGGAATGATCTGTGTAAACAATCACTTTATTACCAATTAAATATGGTCTAAACTTATCAAAGCAAAAAATAATTGCAAGTAATTCCTTCTCAGTAGTTGCATAATTTAATAGAGCACCATTCAAGGTTCGACTAGCTTAATAAATCGTTCGGAATACCTTGTAAACTCGTTGTCCCGAAACCGCTCCTACTGCATAATCACTCGCATCGCACATCAATTAAAAAGGAAGTTGCCATTTCAGAGATACAAGAAATGGAGCAAACACCAATTTTTCCTTCAGCATGGTAAATGCCCTTATACATTCAACATCAAAGTTAAATACCACACCATTCTTAAGTAGAGTAGATAAGGGTTTCAAAATTTTCGAAAAGTCCTTTATAAACCACGTATAAAATCCAACATGGCCCAAAAAACTCCAAACCCTTTTAACAGACACCGATGGAGGTAAGTTTTCTACTGTGGATATCTTGGCCCTGTCTACCTCAAAGCCATGGTGTGAAATTTTATGGCCCAAGACTATTCCTTCTATCACCATAAAGTGACATTTTTCCCAATTTAATATTAAATTGGACTCCTCACATCTTTTCAAAACCCTCCCCAAATTAGCCAAATCAATAGAGGCCCCAAAGATTGAAAAGTCATCCATAAAGATCTCTATACATTTTTCCACAATGTCCGAGAAGATAGACACCATACATCTCTGGAAGGTTGTTGGAGCATTACATAACCCAAATGGCATTCTTCGAAATAAAAATATTCCATAAGGGCATGTGAAGGTAGTCTTTTTTTGATCCTTCAATGCTATGGGAATTTGACGGTGTCCCGAATACCCATCCAAGAAACATTAATAAGGATGGCCTGCCAATCTGTCCAACATTTGATCTACAAAAGGCAAGGGGAAATGGTCTATCCTGGTTGCCTTATTCAATTTACGGTAGTCTATACAAGTGCTCCACCCCATCATTGTACGAGTTGGAATCAGTTCATTATTATCGTTCTTAACCTCCATCATGCCACCCTTCTTCAGTACCATGTGAATAGGACTAACCCATGCACTATCAGATATTGGGTAAATTACCCATGCATCCAACCATTTAAGGATTTCCTTCCTTAACACCTCTTTCATTGAAGGATTAAGCCTCCTCTGAGCATAAATACTAAGCTCACTATCCTCCTACATTAATATACGTTGCATCACTGTTGAAGGGCTTATACTCTTGATATCTGCCAAAGTCCACCTAATTGCTAGCTTATGAGCCCTCAACACTCTAAGTAGCTTCTCTTCTTCAACCAGAGACAACGAAGCTGAAACAATAACTGGTAATGTCTTTTTATCACCCAAATATGCATACCTAAGGTGATTAGACAATGTCTTTAACTGAAGAGCTGGTGGCTTCTCGATAGATGAAAGAGGTCTCTCAGGTACTTGCCCCAATTCCTCATATTTCTTTTTATAAATTTTCCCCGATGAGTTCAACCATTTAACATATTCACTAGCTTCAGTACCATCACACTCTTCAGGACTTGCAACCAAACTCAACTCAAGTGGATCCTCAATAGATTTGACCCCTTCACCATGTTCCTCCAATAAATTAACACTAAAACAACTATCACTAGCAGAAGGATATTTCAAGGCTTTAAAGACATTAAAAAAATACCTCATCACCTTGTACTCTGAGCCTTAACTCACCCTTCTGGACATCTATCAAAGCTTGCCCCATGGCTAAAAATGGTCTTCCCAATATAATAGGCATGTCCTCATCTTCCTCCATATCTAAAACGATGAAATCTCCTAGAAAAATGAATTTATATATCTTTACTAGAACGTCCTCTATAATACCTCAGGGGTGTGTTAATGAACGATCATCCAGTTGAAGAGTAACGGTAGTGGGTCTAGCTTCCCCCAAACCAAGTCTTCTAAATACGGACAACGACATTAAATTAATGCTTTCACCCAAGTCACATAAAGCCCTCTCACAATGAAATTTCCAAATGGTAGAAGGTATAGTAACGCTACTCGGATCTCTAAACTTTTGAGAAAGTTTCTTTTGAATAATTGCACTACACTCTTCTGTTAATGCCACGATTTCATAATCCTCCATTTTTCTCTTATTAGACAATATCTCTTTCATAAACTTCACATAACTAGGCATGTGTTCAAGAGCCTCTGCAAAAGGAATGTTAATGGGATGTTTCTTAAATACCTCATGAAATTTGGAGAATTATTTTTCAAGATTGGCCTTTTGGAACCATTGAGGATAAGGAATCTTTAGCGTAGGCTTGTATTTCGGCTTCTCTTTTCTTTAAAAGGCCTTTAGTAACCTCCTCTTGTGCTTGACAAGTGATATTCTGATCTCCTGTCTTTTCTTCCTTGTCACTGTAGGTCCATCATACTTAGTCCCACTCTTCAAAGTAACAACTTGACATTACTCTTTGGGATTTACCTTTGTGGAACTAGGAAAATTCCCCTATTGTCTACTAGAAAGTAGTTTAGCCAACTGACCCATTTGTGTCTCCAAATTCCTTATTAAAGACCTTGTCTCTGTCATGAATTGATGTAATTGGTCTGGCTGAGTTGTTGGTGAGTTCATTGGAGGATGTGGTGGTGGATGAGATTGGTGTGGGTTTGAATCATAATAAGGCCTAGAATGTAGTCCATATGTCGGTTGATGAGGTGGGTGTTGAGGTGGATACTGTGGTTGTAAACCTTTGTTATTTTTCCAAGAAAGGTTCGGGTGATTCTTCCACACAGGAGTATATGAATTTGTGTAAGTGTTGGGTGCAGTTCTTGGAATGTTACCAATAGCCTGTGCCTGTTCCAAAGGCATACTGTTCACATATGTCGAGCAACTAGTAGTGCTCGGGAATTGCTCATAAGAATGCGGACCCCCACAAATCTCACAACTCATTGCATTATGTACTTGCATTGCTTAGGTAACGAGGTTATTCTACTACAATTGCTTGGTTGAAGATGCCACTTGAGTGGTCAATAAACCAATAGGATCGACCTCTAAGACTCCTGCCACCTTCTTATTCTCACGCTCAATGGGCCAATTGTAGTTATTAATGGCCATCTCTTCCAATAATTCATAAGCTTCATTAGCGTTTTTTCTCATAAACGCTCCCCCCCATGCTGCATCAATAATTGTCCTTGTATTTCCCCCCGAACCATTGTAAAATGTAGACACTAGCTCTAGCGTCCCAAATTAGCTAATAAGGCTTAAGGCATTGATTAGTGTGCTTGGAGGGCAATAAGTGATTTATTGTCTTAATGTGTGAATTTAATGAATATGTGATTAGAAATGCATGTTTAGGTGAATTAAATATGCATGTGGGCCCCCTTTGGGTATTTGGGGCATGTTTGTAATTTTAACCGGTTGAGGGCATAAATGTGATAAATGTAATAATTGTGATATACTTCTGATATATCTACAATGCACGATCCAAGACAGTCTTAGGGAGTAGTTTTGCTAGAAAATCACAATGGGGTCGAATGTCCGACTCGGGCTGAGTCCATGGGTATTTCGGGCATTGGACGTTTTATGGGGTTATCAGGTTATGGAAATAAATATTTGGAGATATATTTGAAGTTAGAGCATTTAGGAGGGAATATTGGCGAAATTTACCATTTTTCCCTCCGGGACGTTTTTGGTACACCGAGCCTTTGAGGTAACCTTAGAAACTTAAGTTAAATAAAACAAAACCAAGGAAGCTTTCAGGACTTTGTGAACTGACCTAAGGCACTCTCTTTTCTCTCTCATTTTTCTCTAAGTCATACCAAGGAGAATTTTGAAGATCAAGCTAGGATTTGGGGCTCTAAAACTTGGAGATTGTTCAGTATCAATTTGTGGATTCAAGCAGAGCTAAGGTAAGCATTAAACTGTGATTTTAGCTATTTACTTCTGTGATTATTGGCCAAGTTTCAAGTTCTTTTGAGGTGTTGAAGTTGAAGATTGAATTTTGGGTTTGATGAGTTTTAAAGCTAGAGTTTGTTAGGTTTTGTTGCTGAGACAGTTCTAGGACTTCTGTGATAAATGAATTGGATTGCTAGATTGATATGAGGGGTAAATTGGCTTGGTTTTGGTAGAAAATGGAGGATTTTTCAGGGTTCGAGGGGTCAGGCCGCGGCATTATTCTTGCTGAGTCGCGACCCTTTAGAACATCTGGGCGGCCAGAAAACAGGGGCGCACCGCGGCGCCCTACAGGCAGGGCCGCGACGTGTGTGGGCAAAAATGAGGCTGGGCCTCTGGTTGAGCGTGGGGCCGTGACATAGGTTCATGGGGCCGCTGCGCTTAGTGTGCTTTTGGGCTTTAAGGAGGTTTTAGGCACGGGAATCCAAAAGTTAAGGCTCGGGATGAATTTTATCACCCGGATTGATAGAATTCAAGGTCGTGGAGACTAGAATTATGATCCAAAGTTATTAATGGGTTAGAACTTGATGGATGGATGTTGTTGATGCGTTGTGACTAGGGTTCCAGCGAGGCTCAGACTAGGGGAATGTGCTCAGGACATCGGTGCTAGAAAACCTCGGGACACAGGTAAGAAAATTACTGTACCCGTAGAGCAGGGCGATGCCCTATAGTTTGTGTTGCCAGGCACGACCCTATATGATTGTGTTACAGGGCATAGCCCCATTGATTGTGCTTATACATGTTTAAGTATTTGTTTAATTATGCTATGTGTGCATATATGTGAATGAACGGAAAGAGCCGGGAACGGCAAGGCCGAGTATGACAATGGGCCGGGAGCAGCGTTTAGCACACGGAGTGCGAGTTGCTAGGGCGAGACCCTATAGGATAACTGGGATATCCTCACGGTGTAGACCGTGAACCCAGGGCCTGGTAAATCGCCTAGGATGGCATGGCCGTATGTGTTTAGCCTGTTGGCAGTTGATTATATGTTGATGGTTGATTATGCATGGGTTATCTGCTTGTGAGAGTTTTCTTTCTGGGCCTCGGCTCACGGGTGCTCTATGGGCAGGTAAGGGCAAGGGGAAAGTCGACCAACCATGAGTACGGAGAGCGTGAAGCGGCACGTACATGTTTGGCCTGCCTGGCTGCCACGACCAGGGGTATTTTTGGGAATTGATTGTACTAAGCCTAGATTTTTTCATTTAGTCGACTTTGGTTATATTTTTGTGTTGTAAATATTTCTAAACAGTATTTTGGGATCCCAAATCTTAAACACTTTTATGATTTTCAATGAATGGTATTATTTCCAACGTATAAGACTCTGTTTAGGGTTTAATTACACTTTTGACTTAAAACCTCGATTAGCGAGTTAATTGAATATTTTAAACTCACTTAGTAACGGCTCTAAGGAAGTAGGGCGTTACACCAGCAACCACTTCTCTATTCCATGATGTGGGCACTTCCTTTGCAACTCTTTAAGATGTTCCCATGCATCACATACAGACTCCCCATCCAGCTGATGGAAGTACTTATTCTCTCCTCTATATTGAGTTGACTTCGTAGGAGGAAAATATTTTCTAAGGAATTTATGAGCTAAGTCTTCTCAAGTGACTATAGAGTTGGCTTGTAATGAATTCAACCAACTGTTAGCTCTGTCTCTTAATGAAACCAAGAACAATCTTAATCTCACAGCATCGTTACTCACCCCATTCATTTTGAATGTCACACACAACTCTAAAAAGTTGGTAATATAGAGATTTGGATCCTAGTTTGGTAATCCCCTGAATTGTACACAATTCTATACCATCTTAATGATCAAGGGTTTTATCTCAAAATTCTTTGCCTCTACAGTAGGAGGATGAATACTTGAATGTATCCCCATAACATTAGGGAGTACATAATTTCTCAATGGCGGGTCAGCCTCAGCTGCTACGTTACACGCATTACCAAGATTTGCATTGTTGTTGACACCGTTATTCGCGTTCTCAACCATGGAAAAATATAGCCTTTTCTTAATCTTTCGGTTTTGTTTGTGCGTTCCCTCAATTTCAAGATCTATCGGTATGAGTTCCTTTTGTCTACTTCCCTGCATATACAAATAATTCCTGAAACACTATACAGACACAATCCGAATGAGTATAAAATATAAAAACCAAATTAGAACAAAAAACAATTAATTTTGATATTAGATATTAAGTCCCCGGCAATGATGCCAAAAGCTTGTTGTGAAAATATGCACCCAAGTGTACATGGTCATGTCAAGTAACAAATTCCCAAAAAATGAATATCGTCCCACAGAGACAATTAACCAATTACCAATAATCGCTATTGACTTTTTATTTGGCAAGTAAAATTAAGATGAATAAATCTAACTACAAACTCAATTTCAATAACTGTAAAAAAAACAATTAATCAAAGGATGAAAATCAATAATAAAAAGACCTAGGGTATTAACTTTGTCAACTTTTCATTCTATTAATTTTATTAATCAGTTCTAAATTTCTTTCTTCCTATTCTATTAGCAGGTTAACATAAATCGATTCCTATTCTCTTTCAAGATATAAGATCTCAACCTATATGTAGGTTTTCCACATCTCTGCGATAAACATAAACATATAGCAGGCATTAAGCATAGAAACATAATTGCTACACAAGCAATACAAGTACTTTCGCCAAATATGTAACCTATGTCTATATAACGATAGCATATTCAATTCGCATCATTCGAATTTTGACTCAAAATCATAAATCAAGCAAATATTGATCAGATATTTACTAGCATTAGACAAACATTATATAAATTAGAATAAAGGAGAAGAATTAATAGAACATCATAATAACATTAAATAAAAATCCAAGGGACTACATTAACCCTTAGATAGAGATGTTTAGTTCATATCAAACATGACTAAAAAAGCAAAATAATTATTCAGAAACATAAAATTCAAAGACTTGAAGAAGAAATAAAAATATGATAGTGCAAAAAAAATTGTCTCATAATCAAATTTAATCTCTAAATTTGTAATTAAAATCTGACCTACAACAAAGAGAACATAAAGTATGAATTTATATGAAAAAAACCAAAATTCTTCTTTTTATTATTCAAGGGCAGGTCGTGCCTTGGCCTTTTTTAGGTCGCGGCCCGTGTCATTTTTAAGGCACTTCAAAGTCTTGTTCGGTCTTTAGGAACCGCGACCCTCTAAATCCAGGGTGCGGCCCGTGTGTTGATGCACCACCTGAGTTTGCCTCTAACTTCTACAAGAGTCGGGACTTATAAGCTCAAGTCGCGACTCTAATTCCCTTCAGCAACATTCAGCCTCTGACTTTACTAGAGTCGCGACTCTAGTTCCATTATTTTCAAATTGTAACCCTTCAACTTCCTTCCTTCATCAAAAACTTAGTATAACTCATCCTTACCGCCATTTTGAGTCAAGCAACCACTGAAAGCTCCTTTTCTTCACCATTTCCTCTTCTTTTCACATTTATCTCATGATTCAACACACCGACCTACAACAAAGACAAACACAAGCGTAATCTTGCACAAAAGAAACATAAATATTGAAGATTACAACAAAAACACATCCTAAAATGACACTAAAATGGAGTTATCAAGACCATCCTCGGCTTGCGAGTTGTACCCATCCACGTGTCCACTTGTGACAGACAGGGACAACTCTGACGCTCATGCCCACCTACCTTTGACGTTAGTGGTAGTTGCTTGGGACTTGGCCGCCCCCATTCGTACAACCAACAAAAAGGATGTCAGAAGATTAGAATTGCCCTAAAAAAAGGTAGTGTGTTGCCTGACATTGACACCATTACCACGATCGTGGCCATACACATGTGGTCCCAGAAGTGTTTGAGGAGCTTCTCGAAGGAGAAATGCTACTTAAAAATTCCATAAATCCTCGAGGACTATCCTAAACACACTTTTACCAAATTTTCATTGTAATTGGGATCAACTAATCCATTATATTTCCTATGTATTAAACCCTTATTAAGGGATACTAATCTCTTCCAGCCACCTATAAATAGGGTTGAAGACTCATTGTAAAGATAAACAAGCTTGTGCATGCCAAAACACTGCAAAATTGCAAACCCTAAGAAAGTTTGAACTGGTGCAAGTTCTTCATCAATACAATTAAATTGTGAACTAAGCTTAATTAATAAGTTGAACCACGTAAAAATCCTACTTTCATTTACATTTCTTTAGCTCTCCTTATTTCTTTGTCATTGGAGAAATCACACATTAGCATATTGGTGCTTTCCCTAAGAGCTAAAGATAATTGGAAGCTACAATAATTGCAGTTGCCTGAAACAGCTCACAACTGCATGAAAATCAGCCTCTGAGGTAGGCGGAGTATGGTGGCCTTCCTCATGTCCACCCAAATGTAGTGGAAGACAATAATAACTACAATCTTGAAGATTGAGGTATTACATCCTCCAGTACAAAGGAATAGCTGGGGAGGCCAGAGGTAATAGTCTTCCAGAACCAAGTGGTTGCTCAACAGGCTGAGCTAGTGGCCCAACACTTATGAACACCATGAGGGCCACCCATGTAGCCCAAGAACTTGTCTTTGATCCTCAAGCCGAAAAGAGGCTTTTCTAGCAGCTTCCGAGCAGCCAAATATTCCACCAATCGTCCCAAGCACACGCGCGCGGTAGGGGATTGAGAAGCTGCCTGTTGGATATGTGGCCTTAAAGCGTATTTTTGTAAAACATTTACTTAATATTTAAATACAATTTTTTTACTCATATTTGTAATATATTTTCATGTAATTTATCTAGACAATAACATAACCATTGTCCGTAATTCACTAATATTAAAGTGGGAGCTTTTATATTAATTAAGATTATGGGCACATCTAACTATTGTCATTGACAGGACAATCAATCTGGATTGTTACGTGCAGTTGACACATGGAGATAGGGGTGTCTATACAATATAGATTGTATAGGACTAGTGACACGATAAAAGAAAGAACTTTTAATAATCCCCATTAAAAAATAGAAGTTCATATTCATCACTCAATGGTCATTTGAGACTTGACATTAATCCTAAAGTGAGTAATAGACTCCTATTTGTAGTCTTATGACTTCTGACTTATTGAGTACAATTTACAAAGAGAACATAGACCTAATCCCTGATATCTTAGAGTCACGAGAATATAAGTAGTTGGGAACATAATTCATAGATATGAAATCCACTCACTCCTTAATTGGAAGTAGATTAATTATCACTTTCAGTAATGATAATGATATTTGAACATAGAGTGTTCAATTTCTATTGAGCATAGAAATTTCATCTGTATATGACTTACAAAAATATTCAATAGAGTATCAAAGGCACTGATTGATAAACATATAATTAGAGAGGTTAACAAATGATGAACTAGCTCTAATCATGAATAATTAGTGGAGGGTCATAACTCATGCAATGACTATATTAATGGACAAGTATATGAGTTACAACTTCTTATAATATAAGACATTATGTTCTGAGAGTGCTACTATGAATTTGAGTGGAAAAATCTCATAGTTTATAAATTAATTCATTGAGTCAATAGTTAGCAATATAATTAATTTATTGGAGATTAGAACTACAGGTACATTTGTCCCTGAGCTAGCTTGATAAAAAAAACAAAGTATTTGGTAAATTAAAGAAACAATAGAGTATTATTTCTAAATTAAAAATAATAAAGTGTTATTTAAAATTATTATTAAAGAAAAAATAAATTACTTTTTATTATTATTTATGAAATAATAAAATAGAGAAATGAAATATAGTGATATTTTATTAAAAGTAATTTTTTTAATTAAATTAATCATACATTATTTATTTGGCAAATAGAAAGGTAAAATTGAAAGCCTAAATTGGACGCAAAACACATGTTGAGGCCTACACAATCCAATGCACTATGATGGGAACCATGCCCAATCCAAAAAGAAAGCTAGGTTTAGCTTCTCTTTTCACTTCAAAGGCTTCTATAAATAGAACCTTATGTGACGAAGCTCAGGCTAATGTTTTTCCTATCAGAATAATTGAAAGAAAATGTTTCTTTTCTCTCCTTGCAGCTCATGCCTAAAGCAAGGAAAAATGCAAGCTTTTTGTGTTGAATTCTACAACATCCAATAGCATACGCACTCTCATGTTTTGAGACTCCAAAATGGGTATTAGAAAATTTACCATTGAATAAGAATACCATACACCTACTTTGATTTGTGCAAGACATAGCTTGGAAGACAAGTGGTTAGGAAACATTCTAGAAGTCACGAGATGTTCCAGGCATAAATCTGCGCTACAGGAGGTATAATTCTATTCTATGTACTATGTATTTTTTAATAGATCCACATGCATGAAGAATGTCATATTCTAGTTATAGTTGCTAGAATGAAATCTTTCTCATGTAAAAATATATGTTTGTATTATTAATGTTTTTGCATGAGATGTATATATTTCCCTACACTCACTTACATGTAACCAAAAACCAACAATTGGCCTCAGATTCAATTCACAAGTCTCTTGTAAACGCAACTGTTGAGTATATATTTTTAATGTGAAAAGTTTATTTTTTATAATGGAATATATAATATTATTTTTGAATGAATTATTCAATAAGATTGAAATTGTATGTTAGACAAATTTTTGTGCACCAATGCATAGCACTCATGGCTTCATAGCCTTGGGTGTGCTTGTGGTGCTCTCAACATTAATACCAAGTGTGTGCCAATGACTTATCGGCACCGTTGCTGCCAGCAGCCACCAGGCTGCATGGGTAGCATCCCGCGAGCCTGCAGGAGGTGCACATGCCACCAGTTTGAGTAGCCAATGAGTGCACCAAGCAGTGCCATGCATTGCACATTAGATGGGCGAGACGCTTGGCACTAGGCGAGCATGCATGCATGTGCATCTACCACCAAGTCAAGATTTCCCATTTAGGGAAATTTTGGAACAATAAAGGGTTTTATTTTTTAATTTTTTTTAATTAATTGATTGATTAGAATTTTTTAAAATGGGTAACAATTTGTTTTACTAATCAATTAGATTGACTGACATTGCAAATTAACAACAAATAATTAATTTATGATTTTATGATCATAAAAATTAAATTTTTGATAATTGAATAATTGGAAAGTTTTGATGTGATCAAAATTCACAATTTTAGAAATTGTAAAAGAGAAGTAACTTTTTCATTTATAAAAATGTAATAAATTCTAAAAATAGAAACAGATTAATAATTTTCATTTATAGAATCTGAAAATTTCTTGCTCATGAGGTTTTTCATCAACTACGATTTAGATAGATTAAGAAAGCGAAAAGAAATTAACAAGGAAGTTTTACGTGGTTTAGATGTTAATGAGGGCTAGTTCACGAGTCATTATATTCACTAAGAACTCGATGGAAAATCACAAGTTCCCTTAGGTTTTTCAAATGGGCAAAGTATAATCTTGCCCCAAATGAAGGTGTGTATTATTTAAGGAAATAAGGATATTGAGAAAATAAAGAATAAAAACTCTTTGTTATATAAATATTTTTATTTGAAGTGTTCTTACAATTATGTGACACATAGATTAATACAAATAATAATAAAATTATCACTAAATAAATCCCATATTAATTTATGAAGAGAAAAACAAAAAATTGGGTTTTTGTTTGAACAATCAGGTTTCCAACCGATTCCAACAACTTACAAACTTGATCAATCCACTAGCGAGAGTTTCAAAAATTATATTTCTAATAGAATGCTAATTTCATATTTTTACACATTTGTTTTATTACATTTTTTTTTTTAACTACTGGCTAATTTTTTTAAGGACAAATGATAAATGATATAGTCAGCCATGAAATAAATGATTACAGTTACCTAAAATATTAAAAAGCAATGAAATACATTAGTAATAAATAATTTATTAAAAAAAATAAACGAAACAAAAATAAAACAACCATTTTTACAAAGTCGGAAATAGCTGAGAATAAAAAAATAATAGTAAAACAACAGACAATGTATATTGAATTTTTTTACTTGAGTTTGAGTACTCTGTGAGGTTTGTCTCACCATTAAGAAGTAAGTTTTTCATTATTTTTCCAGGATTTCTCCTTCTCACGTTTGTGCATTGGTGTGAGGAGCATGGTGGTTTGAGTGCATTATAGTTATTGAAGATTTTGTAGGATGGTGGAATCGTATGTTGACTATCGAACAGGAGGATAAGGTTATAAGGGTAGCTGAAAATTTGGTGCTGAAAGAACGTTAGGTGGTTCGGAAAGGATTGTTGGGAATGTTGGTAATCCGAAAGTTGTTTAATCGAAACACATTTAAGAAGATTTATGGGATATTGTTGGCGGGCTGGAGATTCAGGAAACTAGCTGTAACACTTTTATGTTTGTTTTTTAGAAGGATGCTAACTGTTGGGTTTTATGGCCTTAATAAAACCATATTCCTCTTATAACACATTTTTATTATCAATAAAAAAGTAGAAATCATTTTGTTTATTCAATCTCATTGTTCGCCTGTTTTATTACATGTTTATTCGATTAATACAAACATGCATGAAATCCCGAACATATGGATAGTATTATAGTTGTAATTTCCACTGATTAGGTAATTTACGATATGATCTACTTACATATTCGGGGTGTGATGTCTTGTCTAAGGCATTGACCAAGTAGATAAGATCAGGAGTATTTTCGTACATCAGACTAGAACCGATATTGATTATTGATAGATAAATAAGTATCGTTGTTATCGAATCTAATCAATGTCATAACGTTGACCATAGGTCAAGTCGTTCTTAATTCTGAGTGATAATATTCTGCCAATTATATTTTTTAAATCTTTTGACTTGTTCATTACCAGCTTACCCTACGGTCTAGCCCATACTTACCTCTTAGAGATTTAGTAGTGTAATTGAGTTGGAGTATTATTCATAGATATGAAATCTATAACTTCTGTATGAGAAGTGAAAAGATGATTTCCTTAAATGATTTGTTCAAAATGTTAAATGATTGAGATCTCATTTTTGTGATTAAGTTCACGGAAATTTAATTTATAAGGAACTTAGAGGGTAAAACGGTAATTTGCACCAGGCTCGTTAGTGAGTCATCGATAGAGGATTGACTGACTATAATGGTCATAAAAATGGATAACGTATTTGTGGTTCGGAAAATGTGTTCTGTGAATTTAGGAGTTCAATTCCGAGTCTATAGTGGAGCCACGAGGAATTAATAAGTTGTATGATAATTTATTACTATAAATTAACTTGCGGGAACTTATTGTAGCTTGGGTTCATGAATGCATGGTCCCCATGCCATCTCTAGTAGAATTAGATCTAATAGTTTCAAATAATAGATTTAATTATCAATTAGTAATATCGAGTTGAATGGGTCAACATAAATAAATACAGTGAAGTATTTATTGATATTAGGTGAGAATTAGAAATAAGAGAAAGTTTGAGGATTTAATTGGAAATACTCAGAAAGTTTTATAGACATTTGGATAATTTTATTGATATTAGTAAATTTGTATTGATATTAGTAAAATGAATTAATAAATATTCAAAATATAAATAGCTATTTGAACAATTATTTAATTAATTATTATTTGAAATAAAGGCTATTTATGATTTTCACCCCCTGAACTATGACTTGTACATTATCGTGTCCCTTGATTTTTTGTAGCCGTTAAAAATTTCTCCCGAACTATTCACAGTGTTGTAAAGTGAGACTTCTGTCCAATGTGACTAACGACTTGCTGACGTGACTCTTTGCTTGCTGATATGGCATTGCCACCTATATAATTTAAATAATAAATAAGATTTACCTCCCGAACTATTACCACTACCAAATCATGCTACTCGAATTCAAAATTTTAAAATTTAAACAATATTTTGAATATTAAAAAGAAAAGATAAAAAATATTAAACTAAAAATCCATTTAAATTAAAAAATCAAATAGATAAAAACAAATCTATCTTAAAATTTTCTCTTATTTTCTTTCACTTTTTCGTACTTTCTTCCACTTTCCCTCACTTTTGCACTAACAAAAAAATCTCAACAACATTAATCAATTTATCACAACAAAAACTTAATCAAAAAAAATTATCACAACATATACAAATCAAAATTTCAATCGCTCAAATTCATACACATTTGAATATGATATTAACAACATAACAAAAAACCCAAAGCTGAATGTCGTCGGGAAACCTGCATGAGCCCAGCCTGTCAAAGATGTCGCTACCCAGCCAACTTCAAGCTCACTCAGACGCATGCCCAACACCTAAGATAATTTTTTGTCACCATCAAGTTTTTTTTTATTTCAATTGATTTTTAGTTTAATAGTTTTTTTTTCTTTTTTGTAATGTTCAAAAGATTGTTTAATTTTAAATTTTTGAAATTTGGGGGGTATGATTTGGTAATGGTAGTAGTTCAAGGGACAAGAATCCTATTTATTCTTTAAATTATAAATGAGGCATTGACGTGGCCATACTCCATTGATGCCCATACTACCTCATCACCATTCTGTTAGCAGAATTGGACAGCAGTCCCACATTTTAGTAATGTGAACAATTTAGGGGGAATTTTTAATAGGTTAAAAATTTGAGACGGCACGATTTGGATTGGTAATAGTTCGGGGGAAAAATCCTAGTAAGCATAAAATAAATAAATAATGATTTGATTTTGGGTAACTTTGGAAACAAAATTGAAAAATCAAAATGACAATCCTACCCCTAAGTTGTCGGCCATATAAGGTATTGGTGACAAAGTAATTGCTCCAATTATGCACTTATTTATTTAGTTAAATAATTAAATAAAAAATTGTAACTACCCTATTTTGTTTTCCCTAGAATTTGCCTATAAATATAACTGTTGACGCGGTTCTTCGCCAACAGGTAATTAAGAGAAGAAGAGAAAGAGATTAGTGCCAAATGTAGAACCGAAACAGATATATGATCTTAGAGGATGGAAGAGGTGACTCAAGACACGTTTTTTAAGTGGTTCGAAGGTTAAAATCCTTCTACTCCACTAGTCAATATTATTGATCTATACTGAGTATTTGATTACAGAGTATTTCTTACAAGAGATTATTTTTCCAACCCCTATCAACTCCCAGAGCCTCCATATTTATAGGAGAAGGCACCTGGAAGTTAGTAAGAAGGTCATCCCGTGACCTTCTTAGTTGTCGTATCAATTCTGTGACATTCATGATTAATTCCTAAACCTGACACATAAGTGTGGTCAAATCAATAGGTAAGGAGGTAATGGGCCGCACGGCCCAACCCAGTCGTGGGTGTCTGAATACCCACTTTCCTGCTGCGTGTCCGAGAAGTCAGGGGGATATCAGACACGTGATGCCTGATATGTGCACGTTTACCTTGCGTGTGTCACAGCCTCCATATCCAGCTCGTACCACCAGCTTCATACTTAGCTCGGTCTTCGGCCTTCGGAATCCCTGCCCCGGCCTTGGGCGGTGAAGGCGAGCTCTTGGGGCTTCCTCGAGCTAAGAAGGCACGAGATTACGATAGAAGCTCCGGCCCCTGGGGATGATCATAAGGTAATCATGGTTTGGCCGAAGCTCGGCTTGCTAATCATCCCGTGGGAAAATCAGGGCGTACATCTGCCCTCCAAGCTCCTGCTCGTGGTATATCACGCCGTATATAAGACCACAGTAGGGGCTTTTAGACTTCCCCATGAACTCTTCGTATTCCACTTTTTACACAGGCGCCTGATACGTGGAACATCATGGGTGGTGACGGTACGTCTTACGAGAACCGCATTTATTGGCCTAGCCTATGCCCAGCCGTCGTTTCGTATTTCGAGTGGAGGGCTTCGGATCCCTCATCAGGGCCATCCAACGGCCCTCTACACGTGATCTTTTATGCATATAAAAAGGGGTGGCCACCCTACGCATGGGCCACCCTTTCATTCGAAACTTTTCAAACTTCTCTTCTTCTTCTCTCTTTATTTCAGAAGAACAAACCCTCTAGTCTGTTACTGCTACTTTCGGCGTTCAAGAAGCTTAGGCGCACGGATTTCTTCAAAGCTTTGGAATCCAATACACCGACGAAGCTTTTACCAAGGCGACACCTCCATCCACCTCCCAACCACACACTGTAAGTTTCCTAACCATGTGCGTTTTGAAAATATATGCCACTGTGGCATAGGTAAAATTTGTACTGTAGCCGCATGCAAGGTTTTACTGGGTTTTGTGGATACGGAGGGTGAAAGCCCTTTTTAGGTTAGGGTATCTTTGCTGTAGGAAATCATTTAAGAGTATGGGTTTTAGGATGCTTTCTCTGGGGAAAATTTTCTGGGTAGGAGTTTTGGTAATTTTGGGTGCAAAACCGGGTAGCTTAGGGAACACGCCTCACAGGCGGTTTTGCAATTTTCTGCCTACTGAAACTTTCCCCCCAAGGAAAATTCTATCCTGACCCTCCTGACACACGAATCCCGAGGAATCGGGGATCTGTTGGGAGCACAGGCGCGTGTTCATCGAACCGCGTGGTCCCACTCTCCACGGGCTGGGCTTACCTAAGCTCGTGCAAATAATAATTACTTTTTCCTCATGCTTGAGTCACCTTTTCTGAAATGTTTTCTTTTGTTCGTTAGGCAACCAGATGGCTCCAAAGAGGAATCTCCCCCAGAAGAACGTCAGCAGCTCGACCTCCAAGCAGGACAGAGGAAAGGCGGCGGTGCCTAGCTCCCCGATCCCTCGCTTCGGGCCGGCATTGGAGAAGGAGGTCGAGGTGGCCCCTGATGCATTCTTTGAGGCGGAGAGGATCGTCTCAAAGATAACCGACCAGGTGAAGATTAACAAAATCTTCATTTCCCACAACATCGCCCTGGGGAAAGCATCCGTAGTGGCCCGACCTGCTTCAGATGGCGAGCGGAGATGTACGTCGCTTGACGAGTCGTTCGCGGCCTGGAGCAGTGAACATTTTAAGGCAAGGGCCTTCCTTCCACTGGATCAGTATTTTGCTGATTTCCTCAACTACGTGGGGTTGGCCCCATTTCAGCTCCCCCCCAACTCCTACCGTCTGCTAGCAGGGTTGAGGTATTTGTTCCAGAAGCACGAGTGGGAGGTCCCCACTCCTGCAAACATATTATATTTCTTCTGCCTCAAAGCCAGCCCAGACCAGCAGGGGCAAGGCGATGGGTTTTACTATCTAACCCGGTTTTCCAATACGGCAGCAGTCATCGAGCTGCCCAGCCACCCTAATGACTTTAAGGACCAGTTCTTCATGTCAACTGGGTTTCAGAACTGCGAGCACCACTACTTCAATCGTCCTCGTAAGTTCTTTTTATCTTTAGCTCGTAGGTCAGATTTCGTACAATTCCTGTGTCCATTTCTGACTTGGATTAATCCTGCAGCTATCTTCGCGAGGATAGAGAAATCTGCGACCCTTGGGGGTCAATACGAGACACTGGCGGGCTTGCCCCCCAGTGAGAAGGACTACCGGGTGCTCGTGACGGACGAGACGATGGTGGCTTGTAAGCTAATTTTCCCAAATCAGACTTTGAATCTAAGGAGGCCTCGGGGGCCTCCCCCAGCTCGCTCCTCTATGCCCATCATCGTGGAGGAGGTCGCGATGGACGAGGACGAGGAGGATGATACTCCACTTGTGAGGAGCAGGAAGCGGGCGCTGGAGGTCGCCCAGATAACAGACGAAGAGAGGATCCAGTCCGGAGCAGCCGCGGGTCCCTCGGGCCAAGGTAACTGTTATCCCAAAAATTTGAAAAGAATGACGTGGCAGTAAAATTGACACATGACATGAGTTAGTGGGGTGATTTGGCTTAGTAATGGCCCAATACATCAGTTAAGGAATTAGACAGATAGTCAAGCCAAATACGCCCGACCGAAGAGAATATTTGGACTGGGGGTTGCTTGGCTCAGACCTCAGTTTGAAGACCCTAATAATTGAATTGGAGCCAAGTCCAAGAAGTTGAAGGGGAGGTTTGGATTTTGGTTAAGAGGATAAAAGCAATAGGTCCGATCGGACCTAAGCTTAGGGGACCTCTTGTTAAGTTTGGCTCGAATGAGTTCAAAGAGAATGACCAAGGCTCAAGTTTTACTCAAGGGGAAAGCCACATAATGGCCGATCGGGTATGATGTGGAAGAGGTATACTTGGGCTTGAATGAGGTGAGGAGGAAAAGTATACCTCGGACCACCTTGGTCCGAGGAGAGCTAAATGTACATGACCTTTGGTCTGAGGAGAGCCATGCACATACCACCTTTGACCTACGAAAAGCTTGAAGAGTAGTCAACATGCATGAGAGACTACGTCAAATTGCCCGAAACTACTTCAGTGAGAATTGGTCTAAGCGTCCGGGAATCTCTCAATCCTCACTCGAATTTAGGGATCAGTTGTATTTTAAACATTTATTTTGTAATATAAATATTAGGTAAATAATGAAATATCCCGATCTAAAGGGGATATAAGTTGAGAATCCCAGGTCTATAAATAGAGAGTTGGGAGGATCCTAAAAGGACTTTTGGCAAAATTACGAGTAAACCTGTGTTCTAGAGAGAGAAAGTGTTTTTCCCTGAGAGAACCCTTTTTTGTATTCTGGAATATTTTGCACTGAAGAAACTCAGTTGACACGGTTCATCTGATCTTGAGTGTGAATACAGTAATAAAATCTCTAAGTGGATTAGGCTATTACCGATTATCAGGGCTGAACCACTATAAAATCTCGTGTCATTTACTTTCATTGATAAAAACTGTCTGTTGTCGTTTATAATTCTCTTGAAAGCTTGTCGTAGTTGACGTTCTTACATCGTTTGCTAAATTCACAGTCAACATTTTGGTGCTTTCATTGAGAGCCTGAAGAGAAGACAGACAGTCCCTGAAGCAATATGGCGCCTAAGAACACCACCGCGGCCTCCAAGAGGGCAAGCACCTCCAGGGAGCATGCAAGATCGGAAGGCCCCAGCGTTCAAGATCGTGAGAATGAGCCCAGGGTCGTGCTTGAGGATGTAGCTCCTGAATTTGAGGAGCTCCAGGAGACCATGAGCGCGTTCCAGGAGGAGTTGGCCCAATTCAATGCTAGGCAGGAGGCCTTTGCTGAGGAAATGGCCAAGCAGAGACAAGAGATGGACGCTAGGAGCGAGGAGATCCGTCGACAGCAAGAGGAGGCCGACAGGCGACATCGCGAAGCTGCACTTGCTCTGGAGGCAGCTACGCAATTAACCCGAGCCAACGCTCAAGCTGTGCCTGGGGTGACACCCACTCCAGAGGCAAGGACCACAGAGGCTGGTCATAAGAAAACTGATAGGCCAGGTAGGAATGGTGGTAACCCACCTGGTCATGAGGAAGAGGGAGTACGATCGCGCACTGCCTCTACCCAAAGGGGGAATTCTAAGACCCCCTCAAGGAGCCACAGATCAGAGACTTCCAGGTCAGGGAGTCATAAGTCTGGTAGTAAGAAAACACCTTCTGAGCAGGGGCACAACAAAGCTCCTCGTGGCAAGGAGACTTCCCACTTCAAAGATGGACATGGGAGTGATGAAGCTGACAGTTACCACACCAACCAGTCGAAGGAGAAGAATAATAACCGACGAGGAGGAGAGGATCAACCGGCTCAAACGGGGAAGCCACCACGGCATCCCAACCAGTGTAATGGCAAAGGGCACGCTCCACCTAGTAGACCTTCCGAGAAGACTCGGAGTACGGTGTTCAACCGATTGGGAAAGAACACTGCTCAGAAGGACCTAAGGGACGTCATTGATGACAGAAGGAGGACCGTTCCGGTCGAAGGGCAGGAGCCAACCCGTCCTACCAGTCGAGTAGAAATACTCGATGTTGATACGCCGGTTAGGAGTGCCCGACCAAACGGTCCCGAGAGTGCGTCCCCAGCAGTGGCCCCAGGCATCCAAGCCCAGCTTGATGCTTTAACGACGGCAATCCAAAGTTTGTCAAAACAGCCCGTTATTGATCCGGTAGACCACAGAAGTGGTAGCCCTTTTTGTGCTAGAATAAGAGCAGCCCAACCACCAAGGAAATACAAAGCACCGGTATTGCCAGTTTATACAGAAAAGGCAGACCCGGTGAGACACGTTGGAAAGTTCGAAGATCAGATGGAGCTGCTTGGGGTGAGTGATGACTACCGCTGCAGAGTCTTCCCCACCACCTTGTCAGACACTGCCCAGGAGTGGTACTGGAAGTTCAAACCCGACTCCATCACCTCTTGGGAGAGCTTTAGGAAGGAGTTCTGCAGGCAGTTCAGTACTGCCCGAACCCCTCCTATTTATGCCAACCACTTGGTGGACATTAGGCAAGGCAAAGATGAGTCTCTCAAGAACTACATTCAAAGGTTTATGAGAGAAGCCAATCGGGCTACCGCTGTTGGAGATGAAGGGAAGATGGTTGCAATCTCCTAGGGTATTATTTATCGAAGTCCTTTGTGGGACAGCATCCACCGCCATCCAATTTCAACTTTACAGCAGTTTTTGGACCGGGCAGATAAGTACATGAAGTTGGACGATACCATTGAAAAAGGAGAGAACAGGTTGAACAACCCAAGTGGATCAGATGAAACTCTGAAGGATAGCGGAAATGACCAAGGCGATAGTAAGAAACGTGGGAATAACGGGTCTAACCGCCGCAATGAGAAAAAAGCTAAGTCAGGATCCAATGAGAAGCCTACGAAGTATGAACCTCGATTCACCAACTACACCACTCTTTTGGCAACCCGAGCGGAGATCTATCTAGCCAGCCATCAGGAGGTCCCTTACCGGAGACCCCCACCAATCAAGAAGGAAATGAGTAAGAGGGATAAGAACAAGTTCTGTCGTTTCCATGGAGACTATGGTCACGACACGAATGAGTGTAATCACCTTAAGGATGAGATAGAGTTTCTCCTCCGGTCGGGGAAACTAAAAAAGTATAAGGCAGAGAAGACCCAGGGAGAGGGAAGCAACAATAATCCTGGGTTCAAGCGGCAACGGTCCCCACCTTTGCAACCTGAACCTGTGGACTTCACACTAGATACAATATGTGGAGGACCACATCTTGCTGGGGATAGCAACAAGGCGAGGGAGAGGTATGCTCGCACCCTTCATCATGAGTTGGGGGCGGCATCCACTTCCGAGGTTATGACGGTGGAGGAGAGACCATCAAAGAACCCAAGGTATGAAAGTGAGTCCCTCACTTTCACCGAAGAAGATGCTAAACACGTGAGGTATCCTCACAATGACCCTCTTGTTGTGACAGTTCAAATAGCTAATATGAAGGTGAAAAGATGTCTGGTTGATACGGGAAGCTCCGTAAACATTATTTATAAGTCCTCTTTCGAAAAAATGAAGCTATCCATCAATGACTTGAAGCCATGTTCTCACGTCATTTATGGGTTTACTGGAGAGGGACTGTCACCAGCTGGGACAATAAAGTTACCAGTCACCACGGGGGAAGCCCCCAAGCATGAAACCGTGATGACTGAGTTTTTTATTGTTGACTGCCCATCTGCCTACAATGTGGTTATTGGTCGACCACTACTCACCAACTTGCATGCGGTAGTTTCAATTTGGCACCTCTCTATGAAGTTCCCGACCAGCGCTGGCATAGGCTGCGTCCAAGGAGACCAAAGGGAAGCTAGAGAGTGTTATAATGCCTCCATAGCTAAGGCAAAGAAAGGTGCCAAGGAGAACAACATGATTGTATGCGTTGAAAGAGAGGAGGTGGATGAGATGGATGTGGACCATAATCTTGTAGTAGTGAACGATGAAGAAGTGTTGGAGGAGTGTGGTCAGGAGAGCACTCCTAGTTTAAAAGAGCAGAACACCCCATCAGGTGATGAAGTCACCAAATAGGGCATTGCCCAAAGCGAGGGAAGAGATATAGATCCTCGCTTTGGGGATTATGAGAGTGATGTGGGACTGTCCGAGGAGTTAGAGGAGGTCCCTATAGATGAGAGTGACCCGACAAGAGGGTTTAAGATTGGGAAGAAGTTGAAAGCTAAGGTGAGGGTACAGCTGATAGAATTCTTGCGAAGAAATCAAGATATCTTCGCCTGGTCTCACAAGGATATGGTGGGTATCTCACCAACTGTGATCAGCCACGTGCTCAACGTGGATGAAAGATATCCAGTGGTACAGCAAAAGAGGAGGTTGCTTGACAAGGATCGAGCAAAGGCTCTTAAGGAGGAGGTAGAGCGATTGAAGGAGAACGGGTTTATTAGAGAGGCATACTACCCAGCTTGGGTTTCAAACCCAGTCTTGGTGCCTAAACCCAATGGAAAGTGGAGGACTTGTGTAGATTTTACTGATCTGAACAAAGCGTGCCCGAAGGATTGTTTTCCTTTACCGAGAATAGACCAGTTGGTGGATGCAACCTCTGGTCACGAGACCTTGTCCTTCATGGACGCATATTCGGGATACAACCAAATCAACATGCATCCTCCTGATGAAGAGCATACCAGCTTCCGAACGGATATAGGGCTGTATTGCTATAGAGTGATGCCCTTCGGATTAAAGAATGCAGGAGCTACCTACCAGCGCTTGGTGAATGGCATGTTTCGTGACTTAATCGGCAAGAGCATGGAGGTATACGTAGATGATATACTGGTGAAGTCAAAGGAAGCTGGGGGGCACGTGGGAGACTTAGAGGAGTGCTTTGCAATCTTAAGGAGGTATAACATGAAGTTAAACCCCCTCAAGTGTTCATTTGGAGTGGGTTCTGGGAAATTCCTTGGGTTTATTGTCAACTCCCGAGGAATAGAGGCAAACCCAGAGAAGATCAAGGCTCTCATAGAGATGAAGTCTCCGACTAGAATAAAGGATGTGCAAAGCTTGACTGGGCGGATTGCGGCTCTAAGCAGGTTCGTCTCAAAATCAACGGACAAGTGCGTCCCATTTTTTAACCTGCTTAAAGGAGGCAAGAAGTTCAAGTGGACCGCAGAGTGTGAACAAGCTTTCCAGGTGATAAAGGAGCATTTGGCTCAACCTCCTGTTCTTTCTAAGCCAGCTGATGGAGAGGACCTATTTATGTATCTAGCAGTCACGGAACACGCTGTTAGTGCTGCCTTAGTACGTGAGCAGGATAAGGTCCAGCACCCAGTGTATTACGTTAGCAAGCGTTTGGTAGGAGCGGAGTCCCGATACCCCATGATTGAGAAGTTGGCTTACTGCTTGGTACTTGCGTCACGAAAGTTGAGGCCGTATTTCCAAGCACACCCCATCAAGGTCCTCACTGACCAGCCTCTTCGCCAAGTTTTACAAAAGCCGGAGTCTTCTGGTCGGCTACTTAAATGGGCGGTCGAGCTAGGCCAGTTCGAAATCAAGTACCAACCAAGGACTGCTATTAAAGGTCAAGCCTTGGCAGATTTCATAGCCAAGTGTACCGAAATCGTTGAGGTCCCTGACCAACAGGAGAGTGTTACTGGGTTAAAAGAAGAACTTCCTGCTTGGCAACTTTTCGTTGATGGATCGTCGAACGAGCACCATTCAGGAGCTGGGATTATACTAGTCACACCAGAGAAGCACCGAATTCATTGTGCACTAAGATTCGGATTTAATGCTTCTAATAACGAAGCGGAGTATGAGGCCCTCTTAGCAGGCTTGCGACTGGCTAGAGATGTACGTGCCCAGTCGGTGGAGATAAGCAGTGATTCCCAATTGGTGGTTTATCAAGTATTAGGGGAGTACCAGGCAAGGGGCCTACGCATGGTGGCATACTTAAACAAAACCAAAGATTTGCTAGCCCAGTTCGAGGAGTATACCATCAAATTAGAACCAAGGGAGCAGAATTCCAATGCCGATGCTCTAGCAAAGCTTGCAAGTGCGAAAGATGCCGAAACACTGAATATAGTTCCAGTAGAGTACTTGGCGGAGCCAAGCATTGATAGACAAGAGGCCATGCCGATTACGATAGTCGATACCTGGATGACTCCCATCATTGCTTACCTTGAGCAAGGGACACTCCCAGATGGTCGTAATGAAGCAAGGAAAGTTATGAGGCAAGCTGCTAGATACACCATGGTCGATGGAGTGTTATATAGGAGAGGATACTCCTTACCCCTACTCAGGTGCATAACTCCCGACCAGTCAAAGAACTTATTAGCTGAGGTGCATGAGGGGTTTTGTGGAGATCATGCTGGGGGGCAGAGTCTATCTAAAAAGATCTTGAGGCAAGGATTTTTCTGGCCTATTATGAACGAGGACTCTATGGAATATGTGAAAAAGTGTGACAAATGCCAAAGATTTTCTAAAGTACCCAGAGCGCCCCCAAATCTTTTGAAGCAAATGCAAAGTCCGTGGCCTTTTGCAGTCTGGGGCATTGATCTGATCAGGAAGTTACCCAAAGGAAAAGGAGGAGTGTAGTTCCCAGTGATCGCGGTAGATTATTTTACTAAATGGACTGAGGTTGAGCCATTAGCCACGATTACATCGAAGAAAGTGTTGGATTTTGTTGTTAAAAACATAATATGTCGCTATGGTCTGCCTAAGAAGATAGTGTCTGACAATGGCACCCAGTTTGACAGTGACATATTTACCAATTTTTGCACTCGGCATGGCATCACCAAAAGTTTCTCCTCGGTTGCCCATCCTCAAGCCAATGGGCAGGTTGAAGCGGTGAACAAAACATTGAAGGACACTTTAAAGAAGCGCCTGGAGCAAGCTAAGGGTGCTTGGGCAGATGAGTTACCAGAGGTCCTTTGGTCATATAGGACTACCGCTCGGACGGCAACTGGCCATACCCCATTCTCTTTAGCATATGGGTATGAAGCCATGTTACCTGTGGAGATAGATCCACCCTCTCATAGAAGGACCGTTTACAACGAAGAGGAGAACCATCAGTTGTTGGCAGAATCATTGGACTTCCTCGAAGAGAGGAGAGAGGAGGCAAGCCTCAGAGTAGCAGCTCATCAGCAAAAAGTGGCACGCTACTTCAATTCCAGAGTGCGAGATCGAAAGTTCCAGGTCGGAGATTTGGTCCTAAGGAAGGTGTTTGTTAGAGACCCAGCAGCTGGTATGCTAGGACCAAACTGGGAAGGACCGTATCAAATTGAACAAGTCTTACCGCCCGGCACTTACAAGCTTGCTCGGTTGAATGGGGAGCTGATCAGAAACTACTGGAATGGCGAGCACTTGAGAAAATATTATCAATAAATACTGCTTACAGAGTAGTAACTTTGTATCAAGTGCTTAAGTTGTTATTTAAGTTTTTGTTTGTGAACTGGTTATTTGCTACCCAGTCACACTATTTTGAACAATGTTATTTTGTGTGGAACTCGTTGTTAGACACGTTTTGTCATTTTTTATTACGAGTAATAAAAGGGACCACGCGCAGCGTGGTTGCATCTTGCTACTATTTTGCATATGTGTTGATTATTTTTGCTTGGCAGTGTTCAACTATCATAATAATTTAAACAAAACAGGTCTTCTAATAACTAAGTGTAAATATATACCGGACAGTGTTCAACTGGTCGGTATCATGATATGAAGGACCAACGTTTAAATAATATTTTTGTAGTGGTCAACTACTGAGATATCTTCGTATATTTTATGTGTTTCACGAGTAGTAACTACTCGAACAAATTCGATCAAGTAGCAAGTGATCAAGGATTTATCAACCCTCAATCACTTGGGGGGCACATAGGGTATACTGATATGTATGTCAACACAGGCAATAAGAACATGAGCAAATATATTTGTTTGGGCTGACTTGTAAGCTTGGAAGTCTAAAAAAAGCCATTAAGCTAACTTGTTTTACAAAGCTTAAGTAACTTAGAATTTTTCAAATTTTAAGTTAGAAACGGATATTCGTGTAATACAAAATTTATGCTCATAAAAAGTTAGAGCAATAAGAGCATGAGGAAGTATATTTAGTATGGACTTATGAAATGGTAAAAAATTTCTAAGTTAAAAAAATAAATACTCATGTGAAACTAAAGGCATATAAGAACTTTGCTATGTACAATAAAAACTTAAAAGTTTAAAGTTGTCAACAAAGAAAGAGTAAAGTGCTAAATGTCAAAATAGCTCACTAGTTCGAGCAACAAAATACAAAGTAAAGTAAACTATGATGAACTACGAGAGGGAGTCACTGGCGGGTTCCTCTAGGGGGTTGATCGACTCCCTCCTCTGCATCAGCTGCTCCTCTCGCTCGGAATGATAAAGCAGAGCAGGCGAGGGTGAGTGCAGGAGGATTGGCAGCTTCTTCAGCGGCCCTTGCTTCACATCTGGCTAGCTCTTCTGCCTGAGCCTCCTTTGAGAAACAATCAAGATTAAGAGGCTTGTTCAGCTTCCAGACCTTATAAAAGCAGTCAAAACTGGCCTCCTCAAAGCGAATCAAGTCAAGCTCCTTTTCTTGCTTCAGCTCTTCGTTCTCGCTGATTAACCTCTCATTTTCTCGAACTAACTCTTTAATCTCAAGGGATTGCTTCTCCAATTGAGTTGTCAAGGAAGCATTGTCTTGAGCCTGCTTCTGGTTCTCATCAGAAAGCTTTTTGAGAGACTCGTCCTGTTCAGCTACAGTTCTCTCTGCTTGCTCCAGCTTGGATTTGGCCTCCACCAGTTGATCGTTCTGCACCTTGATCAACTCCTTGTAGTCTACGGCTCGGACCTGAGCATGACCAATGGTGACAAGTGACTGCATGGAAGACAAAAGGTTAGTACAAGTAAAAATACTAATAACAAATTGTCTCAAGAAAAAATGCTTACCTTCATCAATTGAGCGAGTCCTCTCTTCAAGAAAACTTCGACACTAAGTCGAGGGTAGGAGTCTAGGCTTTGAAGCGTCGATGCATCATGGCCAATATCCTCAATAAGTCCCTTGCCCAGGTCGCTAACAGCACGAAAAAGCTCGCTCGAACTACCCTGGTGAGTAGGAGTTAGGCTCGCAGAAGAAGGAAGGGAAGAGGGGGTCAATGGCGGAAGTGTAGTCGGTCCCTTAGTTTGCCTCCCTTGACTGGGCGGTGCTACCTTCTGAATCTTCTGTGGAGGCATAGAGCCACTTCCATCACCAGTTTTCCTCTTTGAAGCAACGCACTCTCTGAACATGTCTGAATCTGCAAAGGGTGAAAAAACAAGGTTGTTAGAGAAATAAACATAATGAAACGTGTACAAGTGTATGCTACAATTGTGTTACGCTCTAATTACCGATTATCAAAAATATTCCTATTTTCACTAGACATGTGTTACCTGCATTGAGGATCTGATCAAGGAACTCATCCTCGTCGTCCGAGGATGAGCTAAGTTCCCCATCAACCTGGACAGCTTTTCCTTTCCCAGGCTGAGCGGGAATAGTAGATCTGTGCTGAGGATCAGGTTCTCTAATGACTAGGTCGCTAGGTCTGCGAGAAAGCAGGGAAGGCCCAGGAGAGAGCCGATCAGTCATTTGCTCCGTGCCCTCATTAGACTGACCAGGCGTGTCGTTCTCCCCGGTGGTACTTTCCACCGCCAGATCCTGGTCACATGGCACCAGACCCACCATCTGGAGAAGGTCCAACGTGACCAACCTTGTCACATCCTTCTCTTTAAGACTCATGTTAGCCAACATTTTGGCCCGCTTAAACATCCCTTCAGTAGGAAATGGCCGCTCGAATGGACCCGAGCATGTAAAGGCCAAGTTGTTGGCCTCAATATCCAATGTGAGGAAGTATTCTTTATGATACTTCCCGGCGTTCGATTTGTGAGAGATGCCGTTGAGATATGTAATCCCCCTATGCCTATGATAGAAGTGGAAGAAGCCTGAGTTGTTGTGGGAAGGATTGGTCCGAAGATCAAATAGATAATGCACCTCATGAGGGGTAGGCTCGTCCCAACCATTCAGGAAGTAAAGGATGTACAGCGCAGAGAGTGCCTGGATCCCATTCGGTGTGATTTGAAATGGGGAGACGTTGAAGTAATCTGCTATAGACCGGAAATAGATGTGCAGCGGGAGTGTTGCTCCAGCATGCACATGATGCCTGGACCAGGCACAGTATCTTCCACCGGGCCTATTGGCTCTTTGATGTGAGCCTGGACACGTCACGTTCACCCCGCTCAAGCCTAAAGCTTCAATGTGTTTTTGGAACAGCGCGGGATTAAGTTTTGAAGCTTCAGCAATGAACCAGGATGGTTCTTCTTCTCCCTCATCACGTGGTTTCTAAACAGCTAGGCCTTGGATCGCGGTAGCAAATTTCTGAGAAGGTTTTCTTGAAGTTGTGGTAGTGCAGGTTTGATTGCGCTTTACCACCTTCTGTACTGCTCTGCGGGCAACCTGCGGATCATGTTCCTGAGGAAGCCGGTTAGATTGCTTCACCCTCATCGTCGACTGAGAAGCTTGTCGAAGGAACTGTTCCTCGTGGAGAAGATATAAGGCTGAGCGAGGGAGGATCTGCTTGAAGCAGCGAAGACGGTCCTCTGAAGTGTAACCAGTAGACGAGCCCGGTGAGGAATCGCTATTTAAGGGAGTCTCGATTGTTTGCGAGGCGGATGATTCGGAGTCCGTATGATTGTCACCTCCCCTATAGTCAGAACGATTCATCTACAAAAATGAATAAAAAATGGGGAGGTGAGTAACCATACAGAAAAAATTCATCAAAAATAAGAATTATTTTTATACTTGGAAAGTTTTGTATAAGTTATAAAAATATAACACATGGAAAAAATAATTTTAATGCTCAAAAGTGCCTAAAAGGTACTTGAAGTGTTGAACTTATTAAAGTTTATAGAAGGGGGCATTTTTGAAGTTTTCCTATAAGGTTATGTTCCTTATGTGTGTAAGTTAACATAGGAAATTGGTTATGCATTTGGAAGGAAAGAAGGCCAAGGCCTAAGGAGTTAGGTGTGGTCCGATCGGACCACATTTTAGGCGCAAGGGAATGGTCTTATACCTCCGATCGGATGCCTAGACCCATTAAGTGAGCATGACCACAAAGGCGTTCAAGCCAAGGGAATTTGAAGACGGTCCGATCAGACCATGTGCTTACTCTAGGGGATAACTTAGCATATTGCATTCGGTCGAATGCCAAGATGGGTTGGATACTCATAACCAAAGGAGCGTTCAGAGCTAATGGGGTCAAGGAACCATGTATCCACGCGAGCCCAAAGAAAAATAGAATTGGTCCGATCGGACACAATTTGGCCAGGAGACGTCTTGCCTTGCCACCACACGAGCCCAACGTAAAGTCCCCAAACGTCCGATCGGACGTAGCATGCCCGAGGAGAAGGTTCGCACCCACGGTCCAAGTGTCCGTCTGGTGTGCCTTGCGCCTCCGAAACTCCTAGCCAGCAGCGACACTCTCTATCCGATCGGGCATGGGTGACTAAGGAGGTTCGAAATTGGCTGTCCAATCGGGCATGGATGTCTAAAGGGAGTTGAGCATTTAAAAGCAAAAGAAGGAACGTGTGGTTCGATCGGACCACACACTTGTCTCAAAATTTTCGAGGCCCGATCGGAAGTGATTGTCTTGCCTCATTCAGAAGGGATGCACGCCTCAAGCTTAAGCCATAGTTCATCATCCCCGATCGAACGTGGGCTCACGAGGAGGACAAAGTGTGGTCCGATCGGACCACACGTATGCCCAGAATTTCTGGGCAAAAAACTATGTAAAAAATGGTCCCTAATGGCATACTTTGCCTACCCCAAATCCGAACCAAATGGGCAAAGCCCTAAAAATCCCTAGTCTAAACACATTCCATCATTCACACATACAAAAAACAAGATCAAAGCATAAAAATGAAAGGTTTTCCTTCATGTTCTTAGAAACCTATTGCACTATCAAAACCCTCAAAACCATATTCATATTCATGTCAAATTAGCCACAATGTCTTGAAATTCCTATGAAATTAGTGGTAGATTCGGGTTACCCATGCCAAAAACTTCATCAAAACAGCAAGCAAACACATTGTACAAAACATTCACAAAGACTTCAAGAACATTCAAGGCAAAGGGGGTTCGACCATGGCATTTTTTTTTGAGAATTTCTGAAAAAAGAATATAGCAATCTAAGAGGCATGGAAAAGAAGACTTACCCAAGGTTGGAGAGCTTTGTGTTTGCTTGGAGGATGCTTGAAGATGAAGAGCTCCCCCTTGAAGCTTGTGAAGTCGGCAAGAAGAAGGGATCCTTGGGAGTTTCGGCCAAGAGAGAAGATGAAGGGTTTTTTAGAGGAATTTTTGTATGTGTAAAGAAGAGAGTGTAAAGTGGGGATATTTAACGGGAAAAAAGTGGGTTTTTCATTTACTTTTGGACCTTTAGTATTCTGGGACTATTTTTCTCTCCATGATCATGGTGGATTTTTGCAGTGATCGTGGGTCTGCTGCATGAAGATGAACAGTTATTATTTTTTATAATGACGTCAGCTGGAGAAAAATTTTATTACGTGAATGAATCATATAATAAACTTGGGGGGCAAATGTTATCCCAAAAATTTGAAAAGAATGACGTGGCAGTAAAATTGACACATGGCATGAGTTAGTGGGGTGATCTGGCTTAGTAATGGCCCAATACATCAGTTAAGGAATTAGACAGATAGTCAAGCCAAATACGCCCGACCGAAGAGAATATTTGGACTGGGGGTTGCTTGGCTCAGACCTCAGTTTGAAGACCCTAATAATTGAATTGGAGCCAAGTCCAAGAAGTTGAAGGGGAGGTTTGGATTTTGGTTAAGAGGATAAAAGCAATAGGTCCGATCGGACCTAAGCTTAGGGGACCTCTTGTTAAGTTTGGCTCGAATGAGTTCAAAGAGAATGACCAAGGCTCAAGTTTTACTCAAGGGGAAAGCCACATAATGACCGATTGGGTATGATGTGGAAGAGGTATACTTGGGCTTGAATGAGGTGAGGAGGAAAAGTATACCTCGGACCACCTTGGTCCGAGAAGAAGGTTTTGAGGTCCGATCGGACTGAGGTTGAAAAGGAGAGGCTCGGACCATTTTGGTCCGAGGAGAAGGGAACTATGTCCGATCGGACATACCCATAGGAGAGATACCTTGGATCATTTGGGTCCAAGGTGATGGTATGTAAAAGAAGGCTCGGACCATTCTGGTCCGAGGAGAAGAGTCCAAGGTCCGATCGGACCTTGGTTGAACGAAGAAAGGCTCGGACCATGTTGGTCCGAGGAGAAGAAAGTTGTGTCCGATCGGACATGATGCTTATGGGGTGCTTTGGACCATTTTGGTCCGAGGAGAGGAGCATTGTGCCCGATCGAACAAGATGCCTATGGGAGTGCCTTGAACCATCTTGCTCCGAGGAGATGGCAAGAAGAGATGGCTCGGACCACCTTGGTCCGAGGAGAAGAGTGCAAGGTCCGATCGGACCTTGACTGGAGGAGCCAAAGAGGGTGGTTTGAACCACCTTAAGCCAAAGAAGAAGGCTATTGTGTCCGATCGGACACAATGAAGGGGGATGCCTCGAATCTGCCCAAAGTAAGAAGCAAAGTAAGTACCCTCGGACCACCTTGGTCCGAGGAGAGCTAAATGTACATGACCTTTGGTCCGAGGAGAGCCATGCACATACCACCTTTGACCTACGAAAAGCTTGAAGAGTAGTCAACATGCATGAGAGACTACGTCAAACTGCCCGAAACTACTTTAGTGAGAATTGGTCTAAGCGTCCGGGAATCTCTCAATCCTCACTCGAATTTAGGGATCAGTTGTATTTTAAACATTTATTTTGTAATATAAATATTAGGTAAATAATGAAATATCCTGATCTAAAGGGGATATCAGTTGAGAATCCCAGGTCTATAAATAGAGAGTTGGGAGGATCATAAAAGGACTTTTGGCAAAATTAAGAGTAAACCTGTGTTCTAGAGAGAGAAAGTGTTTTTCCCTGAGAGAACCCTTTTTTGTATTCTGGAATATTTTGCACTGAAGAAACTCAGTTGACACGGTTCATCTGATCTTGAGTGTGAATACAGTAATAAAATCTCTAAGTGGATTAGGCTATTACCGATTATCGGGGCTGAACCACTATAAAATCTCATGTTATTTACTTTCATTGATAAAAACTGTCTGTTGTCGTTTATAATTCTCTTGAAGACTTGTCGTAGTTGACGTTCTTATGTCATTGGCTAAATTCACAGTCAACAGTAACCTTTACATATTTAGGAACTTAGATAGGGCCATTTCCGACCCCCGGCTAGCTAGATTCAATCCCCAACAGCTCGTCCATCGTCACCGAAGTGATCCGGACCTGGACACAACTCTGCTCCACTGCGTCGATCAGCTCGTGTTGGACTACCAAGATAGCCGACCTACGGGTACCGTAGTAGTAGATAACACCCTAGCCTTTAGGTGGATCCTATTCGAGGAGTATGGGACCAACCTCCGTTCATGGCCATCCCTCCGAAGGGGTATCTTAGCTCCGGGGCTTAAGCAATACGTAGGAGAATCTAGCCCTGAGTCAGACCCGGACGCAGAACTTGCGCCAGTTCGGGAAGTAATCGTCTTAGGTTCTTCTTCCAGCTCGGGGGGTAGGGCTCCCTTAGTATTCACATATTTTTTACCTTTAACCCTTTGTCTTTGTCTCTGTATGGTTGCTAACTTGTATTAACCATGTTTTTGGTTTGACAGAAAAGATGTCTCAGCCCGAGGAGAGCTTGCGAGGCGCAGTCTTCGGGGGGAACCCCTCAGCCGGGCCAAGACTGGAGAGGCTCCAGGGGTCCAAGAGCGCCGCTGGGGTCTCCGGCAAAGGAGAAGGAGAAAACCCTGGCAGACTAGGTCGCAGGAGCGATTCTCCCTGCTGCAGGAGCAGGCCAGATGCCTCCACCACCTCTGCGAGCTCCAGCCGCCACCCCGGACGCAGGAACGGAGCTCAGGACTTCGGCCGTGGTGGCCTCCGATGTACGCATCCCAGTCAATCCCCAGGACCTGGAGAAGATCCCAGAGGCCTTCCGGGGAATGGTGTATGAGTGAGCGAACTACGCCGTCAGCCATATATACAAGTTCATCGAGAAGGAACTCCGGGCTATTGAGACAATGAGCCCGGTTGGCGAATGGAGTCTTCCATGGGCATGACCCTAACGGTAAGCTCCCCTGTTCTCTTAAAGTTTTTACCATTACACTTTGCCCTATTTTTCCTCTAAGGAAATTTATCTTTCATTTCTCGCAGGGCGTCGTCGCTCTTCACCGGAGCATCATCAGGGCCAAAACTCAGCTCGAGGATATGAGGACCGAGCACCGAGCACCAGGCCTCTCTTCAGGAGGCTAAGGCAACTAAAGATGCCTTGGCGACCTCGAAGGCCGAGTTGGAGAAGACCCGCTCGAAGGTCCAAGAGCTCGAGACCTCCCTCGCCACCTCGCGGACAGACCTTGAGGTCGCGAAGACTGAGATCCAGGCTGCCCAGGCCGCCCTGGAGGCCGAACGGACCACTTTGGAGCAGTCCATGGAAGACCTGTTCTATCACTGCTGGATCTATAATCCGGAGGCTGACTTTTCCTTCATGTCACCGAGTCTCTGGGCGTGTTTGCTGGTGAAGTTCCAAGCTCGCCTTGACAAAGAGGCACCGCCTTCGGAGACTGGGGAAGGCTTTGGCGCGGCGGAGCAGGGTGAGACAGCGACCTCCCAGGGGCCATCTGACGGAGCTTAGGGCGTTTTTTCTCTTTTGCCCTTGAATATTTTTAAGTATTTTTTTGATGTAACCTTTGCATGAGGTGTTTTCACCTCGAGACAATTTGCTTTGACGATTTTAATTTACGCTTTTTCATGCCTTTTCGCGCTTTGGTTACAATAATTTTTTTTTGAGAAACTTAGTTCGCGTTAACTTTTATCCATATCTCGAGCTCTATAGGAAGAACATCGATCAATAGATTTAAATTAACTTCTAAGTTCTATGACCCGGTTAAAACCAGGAACTTAATTTGAAAACTTAGTTCGTGTTAACTTTTATCCATATCTCGAGCTCTTTAAGAAGAACAACGATCAATAGATTTAAATCAACTTCTAAGTTTTATGACCTGGTTAAAACAAGGAACTTAATTTGAAAACTTAGTTCGCGTTAACTTTTATCCATATCTCGAGCTCTTTAGGAAGAACATCGATCAATAGATTTAAATTAACTTCTAAGTTTTATGACCCGGTTAAAACCAGGAACTTAATTTGAAAACTTAGTTCGTGTTAACTTTTATCCATATCTCGAGCTCTTTAAGAAGAACAACGATCAATAGATTTAAATCAACTTCTAAGTTTTATGACCCGGTTAAAACCAGGATAGGACTTAGTTAGTGTTAACCCTTATCAATATCTCGCGTTTTTAAGAAAACAACGTTCAATCGATAAGAATCAACATCTAAGTCGTTAAGGAGACCTGATTATATCCAGGTACCATATGCCCCCCAAGTAACTGGGAAAGGTTCTTTCGTGGTTACTTTAAGATTACACTTGCAAATATGCGTAAAAAGCTGATTTTCATTAATACATAAAAAGTGGCCTTCCAGGCCTTACAAGTGGATCATTGATAATATCTCTTTAAGTGGATGGCGTTCCAAGTCCGCGGGACCGCCCCTCCATCAAGTCGAGCTAACTTATAAGTTCCCTCCTTGATGACTTCGATGACCTAGTATGGTCCTTCCCAGTTCGGTCCCAAAACTCCATCTTTGGGATCTTTTCCGGCGAGGAAAACCCTCCTCAGGACCAAGTCTCCTATGCTAAAAGTGCGTTTTTTGACCTTGGTGTTGAAGTAGCGGGTGATTTTCTGCTGATAATGGGCGAGCTGGAGTTGCGAATCCTCTCGCCTTTCCTCAACCAGATCGAGGGAATGGCACAGGAGCTCATGGTTTCGATCATGGTCGTAAGACTGGACTCTATGCGAAAGAACCTTTATCTCCACGGGGAGGACTGCCTCACTCCCAAAGGTTAGGGAAAAGGGAGTATGACCCGTAGGAGTTCGATGCGAGGTCCGGTATGCCCATAGGACCCGGGGGAGCTGTTCTGGCCAGACCCCCTTCGCTTCATCTAATCTTTTCTTCAGGCTCACCTTTAAGGTATTGTTGACAGCTTCGACCTGGCCATTAGCCTGAGGATAGGCCACGGAGGAGAAACTTTTTACAATCCCATGTCTTTCACAGAACTCAGTGAACAGGTCGCTGTTGAACTGAGTGGCGTTATCGGAGACGATCTTCTTGGGCAGGCCAAAGCGACAGATGATGCTTTTAACCACAAAGTGAAGCACCTTTTTGGACGTTATCGTTGCCAACGGCTCTGCCTCAGCCCACTTAGTAAAGTAGTCGATGGCTACCACGGTGTAACGGACCCCGCCTTTTCCAGTGGGGAGGGCGCTAACCAAGTCTATCCCCCAAACGGCAAACGGCCATGGGGACGAGATCATCTTCAGCTCGACCGGAGGAGCTCGAGCAACTACAGCGAATCGCTAGCACTTGTCGCACTTCTTCACGTACGAGATCGAGTCATTTGATAGAGTTGGCCAGTAATACCCTTGCCTGAGAACCTTTAAGGCCAAGCTCTGCCCCCCGGTGTGGTCTCTGCAGAATCCTTCGTGAATTTCTTGCAGGATGGCCTTCGCTTCACTTAGAAGAACGCACTGGAGGAGAGGTAGGGAATGGCCACATCGGTACAACACCCCATCGATTATCGTATATCTCGGAGCTTGATACAGGATTTGCCGTGCATCGTTACCTCCTTCAGGCAGCTTGCCCTCGACGAGATATTCAAGAATGGTGGTCATCCAGGTCGGCCTGGCGTCGACCATCTCGACCTCAGCCCGGTCTCCTTCTATACTTGGTTTTTCCAAGAATTCTATTGGCACCAACCCCAAGGTCTCCGTCTCTCCCGAGGTGGCGAGCTTGGCAAGAGCATCTACATTAGTGTTCTATTCCCGAGGTATCTGTTCGATCGATCCTCGCTCAAATGCGGACAGCTCGGCTTTTACCTTCGCGAGATAAGCGGCCATCTTGGGTCCCCGTGCCTGATACTCGCCCAGAACCTTGTTTACCACGAGCTGGGAGTCACTGAAGCACTGGACAGAGCTCGCCTTTAACTCCTTGGCCATCCTCAACCCGGCCAACAAAGCTTCGTACTCGGCCTCGTTGTTGGAGGCCTTGAACCCAAACCTTAGCGCCGAGTGGAATCTATGTCCCTCGGGGGATATCAGAATGATTCCGGCCCCAGAGCCGTTCTCGTTGGATGAACCATCCACAAAGATCCTCCACGACGATTGAGGCGAGGTGATCTGAGGTGAGCCCTCTGCTAGATTCTCCTGGAATCCCGTGCATTCTGCCACAAAATCGGCGAGGGCCTGACTTTTTATAGCAGTTCGCGGAGTGTAGAAAATCTCGAACTGACTGAGTTCGACCGCCCATTTTAACAAACGTCCCGATGCTTCAGGTTTTTGCAAAACCTGCCTTAGAGGCTGATCGGTCATGACGTGTACTGAGTGAGATTGGAAGTATGGCCTGAGCTTTCACGAGGCCGTGATTAGGCAGAACGCCAATTTTTCCATCAGTGGGTATCGTGATTCTGCCCTGAGAAGTCTCTTCCAGATGTAGTAGACTGGCTTCTGAACTTGGTCCTCTTCTCGTACCAGTACGGCACTAGCTGCATCCTCAGTGACAGCCAGGTAGAGAAAAAGAGGCTCTCCTGCCTTGGGTTTGGATAGAATGGGTGGTTCAGCCAGATGTGCCTTCAGGTCGAGGAATGCGCTTTCGCATTCTACTGTCCATTCAAACTCCTGTTCCCTCGGAGCAGGTTGTAGAAGGGCAAACACTTATCGGTTGACTTGGAAATAAACCGGTTGAGCGCTGTCACTCTTCCTGTTAAGCCTTGGACATCTTTCCGCGACCTGGGCGAAGGAAGCTCGAGCAGTGACCTGATCTTACCGGGGTTTTCCTCGATTCCTCGGGTATTGACTATGAACCCCAGGAATTTCCCTGACGTGACTCCAAAAGTGCATTTCTGGGGATTGAGCCTCATGCCATACTCGCGTAGTATTTTAAAACATTCTTCCAGGTTGGAAACATGGTTATCGGCAGTCTTTGACTTGACTAGTATGTCGTCAACGTACACTTCCATGTTCTTTCCGATCTGGTCCGTGAACATTCTATTTACTAGTCTTTGGTAGGTAGCTCCGGCGTTCTTCAGACCGAAAGGCATGACCTTGTAGCAATAGACATTAGTCGGGGTCATGAAGCTGGTGTGCTCCTGGTCCGCCGGATTCATCGCGATCTGATTGTAGCCTGAGTACACGTCCATAAAGGACATGAGCTCGTGCCCCGCCGTGGCATCCACCAGCTGGTTAATCCTTGGCAGTGGAAATGATTCCTTGGGGTAGGCTTTATTCAGGTCGGAGAAGTCGATGCAGGTTCAACATTTCCCGTTGGGCTTTGGAACTAGCACGGGGTTGGCGACCCAAATTGGAAACTTGGCTTCACGGATAAAGCCACATTTTTTGAGCCGGGCTACTTCTTCTCTAGGGCTTCAGCCCGGGTTGTTCCTAAACTTCTTTGCTTCTGCAACTTGGCAGGAATGCTTTTATCTAGATGAAGCGTGTACATGATGACACTCGAGCTAGTCCCCACCATGTCCTCATGGGACCAGGCAAATGCGTCTAAGTTAGCCCACAGAAACGTAGTCAGCTCCGCCTTCCTCTTGCCGCAGAGGTTTTTCCCGAGCCTGACCGTCCGTGACGGATTCTGTGGATCAAGGTTCACTTCCTCGAGCTCCTCGATAGCCTGGAGCTCGGATCTGTCTTCGCCTATTCGGGGTCAATATCCTCGTTTAAAGAGACATTTCCCCCTCGCACTTATCCCCATATAGGTGATGTCTCCATATCTTTAGTGTGAACACCAATGCTACCAACTCAAGATCATGGGTAGGATACCATTGCTCATAGTCCTTGAGCTGTCTGGAAGCATAAGCTACCACCTTCCCATCCTGCATCAACGCACACCCTAAGCCATTCTTTGATGCATCACAATATACCACAAACTTCCCGCCCTTTGTGGGAACACAAAGGATGGCGCATAGATCAACTTATCCTTCATGGTCTGAAAGCTTTCTTCAGCGGATGCGTCGAGGTTATTCAAAGACCAGAGCCTCCTGCTTACCTCACAGAGAAGGGCTTTCCAGTTTTATGCTTTTACTGGTTGCCTCAAGATGTGACATGGACAAGAGAGGGGGCCATGTTCACAAGGATGTGATGATGATGTTTATGATGGTGATGTTTGAATATGTTAATGATATATGATGCATGATAATGATGTATGATGTATGATGATAACACTTATGTATGATGTATGATGATGACGTTAAGTATGATCTATGACGATGTATGGATATGATGTTGTATGAGTCTTACGATATGATTATGCCTTTGTTGTGTTTTCTTTGTTTGTTGTTTGTTCTTCCTGACTGGGTTTTAGCTCACCCCTTACTTTCCCTTTCAGGTAGTAAATAAGGTTTCTCTTTAGCACGTGTTGTGATGTGAGGAGTTTGACATCAGAGTGTGTATGGCGTGGGGGTATCCTATGGATGAATAAATGATCAACTTAAATGCCAATTTTTAAAGAATGATGTTATGTTTTATTTTGATTTCAAAACTTATCAGTGGGACTTGAACTATATTTATTTTTAAACGTTGCATGAGAACTTTTATTTTTATTTTAAACTATTGGTCCCAACTTGCATGTTTTAGCAAGGCCCCACTGGAATTTGATTTGTTAAGTGGTTTTCATTAATACGTTTATGAGGTTGATGATCTATTACAAAGTAGTAGTCTAGGGCGTTTTACAATTAGAGAATTTGGGACATTACAACAATCCCCTCCTTACAGAAATTTCATACTCGAAATTTATTCAAACATCCCGGGATACTAATCTCGCATATTTGACTCTAACTTCAGAGTCAAGTTATTTACCTTGTTATTTCTTTGCAACACCTTCACAAAAGTGACAGTCTTGTTCCTTAAGACTTTATCTATTTTATCCAGGATTTCCATTGGTTTCTCTTTACATAATAAGTCTCACTGTTATTCCAGGGTCTCTTAATCCAAACAGGGGTAGTACTAACACCTCTGTCCTTAACATCGACACCTGTAACACCTTATGAACCTCTGTTCATGTTGGGGTAAGGCAACTCTGTAGGCCTGTGGCCTAATCCTTATTAGGATATCAAAATTATAACAAACCTAGAGTCAAATCTTCTCTTTCTTTCTTTCCAAATTATCTTACTTTTAATCAACAATACTCAAAGAGGCACAAGGTCTCCTATCCTAGAACTCCCTATTCCCATATTTGAGTTTGCGAACTTTTATGTCTTTTCAGTAAAGTAGATACTCCTGCTCTAAAAATCCCTAATAACTTCATTGGTCTTCTGGACCATTTCAGAACAAGAATACTTCCTGTCTCTAATTTCATTCCCCATAATGGATAATTCTCATTTCCTATCCCACAATATCTTATCTAGAGTCACTCTGGCCGTCAATCGGTATTCATCACCGTGAAAATCCAGTCAATGGACCATACTTAGACCAATGTCCTGAAAACTTACATATTCGAGGTATAATGCTTAAAGTCTGAGTTGCTCTCTCAAGTTGTCAATCTGTCTGAACGTAACAAATAATTCTAAATCTCAATCCTATACTCATTGCCCTCTGTGACCCTTTCCAGAACTGAGAAAAATAAATAAAGGGTTTCAAGCCGACACTATTGACTTTAGTGCCCCACGGAGACATACAATCTCCTTTCGAATATACTTATTCTTATGATAACTCGCTCACAAAAACAAAGCATGTTAACTTAGTATGTTGAGTCATACCCTCTCATATAAAATCACTTTACCCATAATCTAAGGCAATCCATCCATAAGGTCCAAAATTATATCCATCCATACCAACTCCGGGGTGCCCTATAGTCATAATAGCCTCTCTGGCTTCTGATATTCATCCTTCACTTGTTGAAAGATTAGGCAGTGAGCCCCCGGTATACAGATTTTAGGTCTTAACACACATTCAAAATTCCTTGATACAACAAGCATGACGGGTGATATAAGACTTATCAAGAATTTCCACCTTGATGCCAGTATCCATGGGAAGATGTATCCGATCTTCATATCTTAACCTATCCATGTTAAAATAGTTGGGTTCTTAGTCATTCCTATAAAATTTTCTTTCTATATTCCATTGTTTGTAGAGGTATATGGTATATCTGCCAATTATCAATCACAGATTCTATACCAATCCCAGTTGTTTCCTCCTCTGACTTCTCTGTAATCCATTATGAATCATACAACTGGCGTGAACCTTTCCAACTCAAGGAACCAACCTCCACATTAATTTTTCCTGTGTAATAAAGGATTTCTCTATCAGTCCTTCACTAGTTCTCACCAAATCCTTTATCTCAGGTTCAACCTCTATGGGTGACAAAATGCTTTAACTTTTATGCTAGTGTATGCACTTCTTTCCAATAAGTGTCATCGCCTCACCCTGATCGCAACTATCTGGCATTACTATTAACTTAATGTCCCATGTAAAACATCTATGTTCTTATTCCTTTAACCATTGTGAAGCATGATCAATCACCTTTCCAGTCTACACATGGGCACAACCTAGCCCCTGATGCACCGCACTATGAACTCCTCGTTTTAAACAAGAACAATGTCCACCGTACAATCCTTATATATTAGTCCACCACATGCTTATATTGATACCATTGCATGATAATCAACCCTTATGTCAACTTCTTAAAATTCGGTATGCAACTATCCATTCAGAAAAAACTTTAGGTCCTTATGTTACTTCAATCAAGGGTATGTCAGTCCTTGAAGATGCTTCAAGTAAAGACCGATATGTTTTTCCAGTCCCACAATTTTTCTAAGATATGAATTTTTATCCCCGTTTCCCGCCTTGGGCTCGGAACCGCAATCCAAGCCCACTAGCCGGGCAATGGAGGTTGGGCGCAGCCCAGGCCCATTTTGCAGGAAGTATGATTGACTTCGACAGCCCAAGTGCGGGCCCAGGCCCGGAAGGTGTCCGGGAAGAATGATCCGGGACCCTCATCTGGGAGAGGTACAGCTGTTTGGGGTTACATTCGGGATGTATGCAAACGGCCTCGAAGCCTGGTAAACGATCCGAGCTCCTAGTGGACGATCCGAGCTTATGATAAATTAAGAAGGACAGAGGCAAACAAACCCGGGTCGAGCCCTCAGGGTTGGCAAGATAAAGCATCCGTGACGCTGACTCCGCCCCATGAAACGTGCGAGTTGTCCCCACGTTTCACCTACGAAAAAGGCCACCTCGGGATTGTACGCCGCTGGTTCAAACCTGTGCCGCCACTGCTCTGACTTATCTTGTCCTCTGAATCTTCCTCGTAACTCGAAGTGCCCAAACCAAAAGCCCCAATCTGTCGGGTGATAGATAAGCTTTGGGCTACCCCAGTGGGCTCTGGTTAATGTTTGTCTGTTATGGTTTTATCCTTTGTATTGGGCTTCCGATAGAGAAGCTAGTAGTATTTATACCTTTATTGGACCTAGGTCAGCTTAGCCCAAGCCCAATGCTCCTATGGACCTATAAATACATTTTACAGAGCACTGGGGAAGGGATCTCTTTTTGGCGTGTATACAGTTACTCTGCTAAAATGAAGAGAAAACCCCATTGTTATAGACTTTCTAAGCTATAATACAACTGTCTCGTGGACTAAGGCTCATTAACGCCCCAACCACGCAAATATCTTGTTTACATCTTCTAAACCCTTTATCATTAATCTTCCTTAACTTTTATTAATATAGTTTTCGAAAACCTCAGTAAACATGAATGACTAAGTATGTATGTACGTTAAGATATGAATGGCTAGATAAGTATGTATGAAAAGATGACTCAGTAAGTATGTATGTTATGATATGAATGACTAAGTATGTATGTATGTTAAGATATGAATGACTAAGTATGTATGTACGTTAAGATATGAATGACAAAGTAAGTATGTATGATAAGATGACTAAGTAAGTATGTATGTTAAGATATGAATGAATAAGTAAGTATGTATGTTAAGATATGACTGAGTAAGTAAGTATGTATGTTATTAGTTAAGACTGTATGTATGCTCTGGGATTCTGCGTGCAGGTGTACTTTCACGATACGAATTTTGGTTATGAGGCATAACCATAAGTTTTCCAAGACATTCACACGTTCATAAATTGTATGTTAGTGTTTGGTTTCATCATAATCTTATTCTTGGTTTGTTATCTACCTACTTATAGTTAGTATAAGTCCTTGCTTCGTTTATGTGGTTATGTTCATTAAGTTGTTCTTATTAAGCATTTCACTTACCTAGTTGTTTCGTGTTGTAGGTAAGCTCAAAGAAAAAGTGGATCAATGAGGGCAAGAGTTTATCTACGAGGATGTACATGTGGACCGATGTAACGTCCTGAATTTCCTAATAAGGCTTGGGGCCTTGATTAGGGGGCTAGGATGGAGAATTTTGGAATTATATAAATATGTGATATTTATGTGTATCATTATGTGATTATGTTATTTATATCATAATATGACTTAATATGCATGTTTAGGTGTATTAAATATGCATGTGGACCCATTTCTGTTTAATTGGGCAATTTTCATAATTTGGCCCGTTTTGGGTATATTTGGCATATAGGTGTTATGTGTGTGGTGCTTCATTATTATTTGGTTATATTTGAGATATTTGGCATGAGACGATCCTAGCGAGAAAAGTAGTAGTTTAGTCATAACGGGGTCAAATACTGGGCTCGGGGCGAGCCTAGGGGTGATTTGGTAATTTAGTACATTATCGGGTTCGAGTAATGGGGAAAACTATTGGGTAATTAGTTGAGGATATTGAAATTAACGGGAATTGTGAGACATTAATTATGAATAACGTGGTAAGTGGAAAATGACGAAACTACCCTTGGAGGGTTTAGGGAGAGAGTTATGGCCCTAGGGGCAAATTGGTGTTTTAGACCAATGTAGTGATGGAGTCACTAAAACCCTTAGCTGAAGGAAACCTCACAGCAGCACAAAAATGGAGCATCATCATCTCTCTCTTTCTCTTTCTTTCGGTTTCTCTCTTCCTCTCCCTATTTTTGGTTTGAATTCTTGAGGAAAATAATGGAAACCTTAAGCTTGGAATGAAGTCTTGATTTTGGGCTTGATTAGTTGCAGATAGGAGGGCATAATCACCATTGAGGTAGGCTTCAAACTTTGTTTTTGATTGAGTTCTACTTTAGTTTCTATGTTCTTGAGCTTTGAGATTCAATGTATTGGATTTTAGTTTTTAGAGGGTTTTTGATCATGTGGGAACTTAGGTTTTGATGAGGTTGATGTATTGATGAGGTTTTGGGGTTAAATTATAAGTTTGGATGGTGTTTAGATTGGTTTTGAAGTTTAGAATTCAGGGGAAAACGCAGGGGACAAAACCAAAAAATTCTAGTATGTCAAACTAGCGTCCCAGCGCTAGGCAGGGGAGAGCTCGGGTGCTCTCTGACTTGGGAAGCGCCCCAGCACTACCCATGAGCACCCCAACACTATGTCTGTTTTAGCAGGACCCATTTTTAGGGCTTGGGAGGATTTTGGGGGCTTGGGGGATGGTTCCACCACCCCGTTGGGTGGATTGGAAGTCCCGAGAGCACGGGAATGGGCCTGAAGTTTGTTTTTAAGGATTGAATCTTATGAGATTATTATTTTATAGTTGTTGCTAGGTTACCGTTAGGCTCGGGACAAGATCGTGCTCAAGGGTTGTTCATTGGTAAGCTGTGCTTGGACTAAAGGTAAGAAAACTACACCCAGTATGTGATGCATAAGATACATGTGATTAGGGAATGGCATGAATGTTGAATATGAGATTGATTAGAGCTTGAGTCTTTGTAAATGTTCATGAGCATAATTATGCTAGCGAATGTTGAGTAAGCATGCTGAATGCCTTATATTTGGATATTTGACATATTATATATGCCTGAGTGCATTGCTTACTTGTGAGTGGTATTGACTCATTAGTCAGAAAAGGCACGGGTCGTATGGAATTGACCTATGAGTCAAGAGAGGCATAATCGTATTGAATGCAGAGCCGAAATGATTAGATCTAATCAACATGAGCAATAAGTGCTTGACTGACCCCAAGCTTTAAGAAAACTGAAAGCGCTATTCTAGTCTAAAGGCTAGTTACTTAGAGCCAGGGCCAAAAGGCTCAGGTGACTGTAACGTCAAGTGTCTTAGGGTGTAGAGCCCAAGTGCTTGACTCATTAGTCACTTATCTGATTAGGGTGCAGAGCCCAAGTGTGTGACTCATTAGTCTCCTATACAGTGTGTGACTCATTAGTCAGCTATTCAAAGATAGACTCAATAGTCCTCTATACCAGGCACGGAGCTCCGTTGTCATTTATTTATACTTTCTTGCATGCATGAATAAGGAAATTATTGCTAGGCATGCCTATTATGATTCAGTATCATGTTATTACCTGTTCATGAGCATATTGAGTTTTCTTGCTGAGCCTCGTCTCACGGGTGTTATGTGGTGCAGGTAAAGGCAAAAGAAAGTTGGACCATCCTTTAGTTGGAGATTTTAGGTGACGATGTGTACATATGCGATTGCTCGACCACCACGGCCGAGGGTTTAAAGAGGAACTAGGGTTAAACCCTATTTTGCCGCTTAGGTCGGCTGGTTGTAAATATTTTACTGTAATGAACATATAAAATATATTTTGGGATACCAATGTATACATTAAATATTTTAGTGAAACGTTGAATCTTTGACCAAAATTTTTAACCTTAAACCGTTGATCACACTTAGTTACACGATTATGGCCAAATGACTCGGTTAGCAAGCCTAGCACTATTTAAAATTCACAACGTAATGGTCCCTGGTCGTAGGGCATTACAACTTGGTATCAGAGCGAGCCAAGGTTAAGGGTTCTTGTAGACAAGCTAGGCATGTACACTCATCACTAAAGACAAGCTTCACTCAGGGTATGCTAACTAATTATGTTGTTATGTGTTTAACTGCTTAAATAGAATGTAAATGCTTTACATGCATATTATATTGGAGAGCATGAGATTCTGATAGAGCCTGGCTCTTGATTAATAATATGATTATATGATTACCTGCTCAGTGAATATATAAATGTGTTATTTGCATACTGCAGTTGGAAGCATGGTATGAATGTTGGAAGAGCAGGGATTATTAATTGATGTATGAATGCCATGGGCATGTTTTTAGCGCTGCATTGGTTTGTGAATGTAGTGTGGTAAGATTTTTCCCGTGGGGAAGGCTTTTGAATATGCTCATTATGTTTGATGGGTCAAGGTATTGACTGCAGATTCAATCAACATGTATGTATTCAAGGTAGATAATGAGACCTAGTAGTAGTTATACCGAGGCTAGGAATTAGAACCTGGATTTGAGTTCTTCACTTACCGCTCAAAATTTCCAGGAGTTGTTTACAGATGTGCAATTATGATTACAGAGGCAAGAGGAAGAGATTAGGTGTTTGAAACAGCAGCAGAATCTGTCAAGGAACACCTCTTCCTTTGCTATGACATGAGTGGCACCAATATTGGCTCAGCCTAGGGTTGTGAACAGGTGGGAATTTCTTTGTGGAAGATTCTAGGAGTATTACCCTCCAGTTTTTTAGGGAGGCCTAGATCCATTCGGAGCTGAGCAATGGATGGGCATGATTAGTTCCATCCTCGATAGTATGGGATGGTGGGTCACGATAAGGTGATCTGTGATACATATGTATTGTGGGATGATGCCTATACATGGTGGGAAGTAGTATCCCAGACAGGAGAGACAGATGTGATGGACTAGAAAGAATTTAGGTAGCTGTTTAATGAAAGATATTACTGTGATGTAATCAATATTGCTAAAATGAATGCATTTTTTAATTTGGTTTAGGGAAATGCAACAGTAACAGAATATATTAACAGATTTGATGGGTTGGCCAAGTTTGCTTTTGATATGGACCCACGGACGTGGCCCAGAAGGAAAGTTTTATTCAAGGATTGAATCCCGGAGTAGCTAAGGGCATTAGATTCGTCCAAATGCATGAAATCTCTACCTGCACTCAAGTGGCAGGAAAGGTTCTTATTGTTGAGAGCACATGAAATCAGATTGAGAAAGAGAGTGCCGGAGAGCTCGGAGCTCAGACAATGACACCTCCGTTTATTGGATCGAGCAAGGACAAGGTTTGGAAAGTCTACCCAAAATGCAGTCGGTGTAAGAGGCGTCATCTGGGAGAATGTCGAGCAAAGGCATGTTTCTTTTGTGGAATGGTTGGGAACCGTAAAAGGGATTGCCCAAGGCGAAGGAAGGATGTGCAAAAGAGGGTGGACAGCTCGACTCGAGCTCGAGTGTTCACTCCGATTCAGTCAGAGACTGAGACTGAGGCTGGTTTCTCAATGGCGGCAGGTCATCTTCCTAGTTCTAATTTTTGTATTGTGCTGACTGGTTTTGATGCCATGTTGTTCTTTGCTTTGTTGCATCTAGAAAGGCATAGAGTTGATATGCAGGTTACATGGTTATGTTGTGATGAGAATGTGATAATCTATTGGTAGTTTGAAGATATGGCTTAGGTTATGGTGAGAAGGGACTCATCAGTTGATTTGATAGGGTTGGTTATGACTGACTTTGATATGATCCTGGATATGGATTGGTTAACCAAGTGTAGAGCAATGTTAGATTGCAAGGAAAGAATAGTAATCCTTGGGTTTGAGGGTGAGAAATCCTTGTATGTGTTGGCATTGTGCATGGATTTTGTATGCTTATGACATCTGTATTTAGAGCTAGAGACCTATTGCAGGAGGATGCATATGACTTTTAGCTAGTGTGGTGGATACCACTTAGGTCGTGTCAGTGGGACCAAGACATACTGGATTAGTCTATGAGTTTCTGGATGTGTGTCGAGGGGATTTGACAGGATTATCATTTACACAAAGAGATAAATGGTGATTAGATTGGTACCAGGGACAGAGCCAGGTCTAGGGCACTGTATTGAACGGCTTCAGCAGAGATATAAGAACTAGAGGTCAATTATTGAGTAAGATAGTATTATGTGTTGGAGATTACGGAGAAAGATATGCAAGAGACTATTTTTATATCAGATATGAGCACTGGAAGTGCTGAGTTCTGTTTTAAGGATTTGATTAATGCTGAGTTGTTTTGATGGATTAGATGAATAGAGTATTCAAAGATTATATGAATTGAATTTGCGATCGTCTTGATCGATGATATTGTAGTATATTCTCGGTTAGAGATTTGCCGAGGTCAAGGAACGCCTTAGAGGTTAGGAGTTTCCTTGGATAGGCAAGATATTATATGTACTTTGTGGAAGAGTTCTGAGTCTTCTTACAGATCAAAACCAGTTTGTATGTTATTATGACACTTCATTGATAGGAAACGGTGATAGCCTATGCATCATGTTAGTTGAAGGGTATGACCAGAACTAAAGTAGAGTTACTGGTGGGCCAGGTGGCCAACATTATGTTTGAGTTTACTCTTTTAGAGAGGATCAAAGGAAAAACAGTTAAGGGACCCACAGATGGAAAGAGTTGAGGGAAATGTCTTAGCTGGATTAGCTAAGGACTATGTAGTGTCAGGTATGAGTTTATTGTGGTATAAGGATCAGATTGATATTCCGATGGACACTAGAATTAAATGGGAGATTCTAGATGAATTTTATACTACCCTCTTATTCTCTTCATCCAGACATCATGAAGATGTACTAGGATGTGAAAGCTTTATATTGGTAGCCTAGGATGGAGAGGGACGTGACTAAATACATGACAAAGTTTATAACCTGTTAGCAGGTCAATGCAGAGTATCAAAAACCAGTAAGGTCATTATAGCCTTTGTGTATCCCATAGTGGTAGTGGAAGGACATCACGATGGGTTTCGCGGTCGGACTGCCAGGGTAGCGGGTTAGCATGATTTGTTTTGAATCATTATGGACCAGTATTTAAATTCAGCTCACTTTTATCAGTAAGAATGAGTAAAATAGTTGACTAGTAAATAGATCTCTATGTGAGAAAGGTAGTATGCCTTCATGGAATTCGAGGTCTTTCTTATCAAATGAGGACCCTGTTACTACTTCGAAGTCTTGGGGAAGGTTGTAGAAGGTGATGGGTATACAGTTGGAGTTTAGTATAGTTCATTATCCTCATATTGATGATGAATCAGAGGGAGTTATCCAGTTATTGGAAGGGCACCTCATGAGATGTTGTATGGTAAAGAATGTATATCACTCATTCATTGGGATGAGATGGGTGAGATGTTATATTTGGGTCCTGAGGTAGTTTATGGGACCATTGAGGCTATTGAAAAGGCTAGAGCTCAGATGCTTGCTTCTAAGAGTGAATGAAAAAGTTATGTTAAGTTGAAGTGAAGGAATGTGGAATTCCAAGTGGAAGACTGTATCTTCCTTAGAGTCTCACCATGGGAAAGGGGTGAGGAGGTAAGGGCAAGTTGAACCCTAGATTAGTAAGATAGTTGGAAATCCTGAGAAGGATCGGTCATGTTGCCTATGGATTGGCCTTATCTTTGGCACTGTCGGTCGTATATAGTGTATTTTAGATTTCCATGATGAAGGAAACATGTGTTAAATGAGACTCGTGTGTTGAGTTATGAGGATCTGGAAGTAGAGGCTCAATTATCCTGTGAGGAGATAGTCAGTCCATATATGAGACAGAAAGAACAAGGTTCTGAGGAACAAAGTTGTACCTTTGATTAAGGTATTATACAGAAACAGTAAGGTCGAAGGAGCGACCTGGGAACTGAAATTAGTTATGCGGGATTGATATTCCGGGCTACTGAGTTAAAATTTCGAGGGAAATTTTTTTGTAAAGAGGGGATAGTTGTAACGTCTCAAATTTTCTAATAAGGCTTAGGGCCTTGATTAGGGGACCAGGATGGCGAATTTCAAAATTAAATGATTATGTGATATTTATATGTATCATTATGTGATTATGTGAGTTATATCATAATATGACTTGATATGCATGTTTAGGTGTATTAAATATGCATGTGGACCCATTTCTATTTAATTGGGAAATTTTCATAATTTGGCCCATTTTGGGTATATCTAGCATATAATATGTATGTGTGTGGTGCTTCATTATTATTTGGTTATATTTGAGATATTCAACATGAGACAATCCTAGCGAGCAAAGTAGTAGTTTAGTCATAACGGGGTCAAATACCGGGCTCTGGACGAGCCTAGGGGTAGTTTGGTAATTTAGTACATTACCAAGTTTGGGTAACGGGGGAAATTATTTGGTAATTAGTTGAGTATATTGGAATTAACAGGAATTATGAGACATTAATTATGAATAACGGGGTAAGTGGAAAATGACGATACCCTAGGAGGGTTTTGGGAGAGTGTTATGGCCCTAGGGTCATATTGGTCTTTTAGACTAATATAGTGATTGAGTCACTAAAACCCTCAGCTGAAGGATACCTCACAGCAGCACAAAACAGAGCATCATCATCTCTCTCTTTCTCATTCTTTCGGTTTCTCTCTTCCTCTCCCTATTTTTGGTTTGAATTCTTGAGGAAATCAATGGAAACCTTAAGCTTGGAATGAAGGCTTGATTTGGGGCTTGATTAGTGTCAGATAGGAGGGCATAATCACCATTGAGGTAGGCTTCAAACATTATTTTTTATTGAGTTCTATTTTAGTTTCTATGTTCTTGGGCTTTGAGATTCAAGGTTTTGGATTTTAGTTTTTAGATTTTAGTGGGTTTTTGATCAAGTGGGAACATGGGTTTTGATGAGGTTGATGTATTGGTGGGGTTTTGGGGTTAAATTATAAGTTTGGATGGTGTTTATATTGGTTTTGGAAGTTTGTAATTCAGGGGAAAACGCAGGGGAGAAAACCAGAAATTCTGGTCTGTCGAACAGGCGCTCCAACGCTAGGTAGAGGAGAGCTCGGGTGCTCTCTGACTTGGGTCAGCGCCCAAGCACTACCCATGAGGACCCCAGCGGTATGTCTATTTCAGCAAGACCCATTTGTGGGGCTTGGGAGGATTTGGGGGGCTCAGGGGATGGTTCCATTACCCCGTTGGGTGGATTGGAAGTCCCGAGAGCACGAGAATGGTCCCAAAGTTTTATTTTAAGGATTGAATCTTATGAGGTTATTATTTTATGGTTGTGACTAGGTTACCATTAGGGCTCGGGATAGGATCATGGTCGAGGGTCATTTATTGGTAACATGTGCTTAGACTAAAGGTAAGAAAACTGCACCCAGTATGTGATTCATGTGATGCATAAGATATATATGATTAGGGAATGGCATGAATGTTGAATATGAGATTGATCAGATGCATAACGTAACGGTCCCTAGGTAGTAGGGCGTTACAATCGAACTTTTGGGAATTTATGTTTCGGGGACTAGAACCCATGTGATAACTAAGAAATTATTTTGGGCTTGTTGATTCTTTTAAAATTATGACATTGTAATTTACTTTTAAGTATGCGCATGCTTCTGAACTATTGCTTCTTTTGAAAAGTTTAATTTTATATGGATTTTCAGTTACCTTATATTTTGCAAATGGTTATGTTATTCCATAAATTATGTTAAGAAATTCTACGGGACGTTACAGTTGGTATCCGAGCACCGGACTAAATCGGTTATGTAGACAAACGCACATGTACATTCGCAAAGATAGACCAACACTCACTATAAGTAATGTCTTAAGTTTCATTCATGTGATTTCTATGTGCTTACATGCTTGCTTTCTATAAATTTTAGGTTATGGCTCATATACCTGAGATAGGTGACCCTGTGATAGAGAACCTACCCATGATCCTTACGCATAGAATCAATTACTATAGAATCTTTAACATCGAGAATCCTCGATGCTTCGAGTACGATCAATGACATTGGTGTGTCAGTTGGCAATGGACGCATTACATGATAGAAGCTTTTGATAGGGCCAACACACCTGAGCGACGGAGAGAGCGATATGCCGACACTTGTTTGGGAGGATCGACACGGATATGGTTTCGTCGCAGACATTGACGGCTTGTTCACAACACTTGGGTTGACTTTCGTATGGAGATCGAGCTAGCGTTTGAGCCATGGATTGGACTATCTCCATGGTAGATAGCATATCTTGAGGCAAAGAGGTAGAGCCAGAGGAGGATCCCGAGTAGTCAAACAAGGATTCCGAGATAGAGCTGGATATGTTGATGGATAGGGTAGATTACGTTTTGTTGTGAATGTCTTTTTAATAATTTTTGGTAAACACTTGGCAAACCTACTAGGTTGTAGGACTTTTGTATAGTTGTAGTAGGCGTATGTAGAAACCCCATGCATAGCTAGGGTTGTCTTTTGTACTTACTGTTTTGCTAACTAAAACTTTATAGCATGATTTGTCATGATCATTTTGTATTGCTAGGGTATACACCTGATTGTTATGACTGTCTATTTTGAGTTGAATCGTTATTATTTTATTTCCTTTTCTCTTTTCCTACTGTATGGGAAAATAGTATACTTCAATGTTTTAGACATTGTTGTATAGAAATTTGTGATGGTGCCTAACACCCGAGCTAGGGGAGGTCAAGCTGTTAACCCACCAGGCCCTCCTGAGAGAGTAGCCATTGACCAGGAGGCAGGTCATGGCTGAGTCAGAGGAAGGGGTCAAGGCCAAGGGAATGGCCACATACAAAAGGTATAGCCAGAACCCAATCTGGCAACCCATATAGAGGATTTAAGAAGGACTGTGCATGAACAAAATGCGGCAAATGCTCAGATGTTCGAGATAATGATGCAGAGATTCTTGAAAGAGTAACACAACCCCGCACCACCCCCAGAACCTCTAGAGGACATTCCAGAACAACAGGAAGTTCTGGCGCAAGAAGACCCACTAGTGGGAGCGAATTCGCCTGCTGATGCACCCAGAGCATAATAGTCGAAATCGATCTTAGAATGGTTTAGCAGGCAAAACTCACCTATGTTCGAATGGACTTCGGACCCCCTGATGGCAAAAGAATGGTTCAGTGTGCTGGAGAGAATCTTTGACTTTGTGGCAACTACGGAAAGGGAAAAAGTAATATGTGCAGTGTATAAGTTGAGGAAGGACGCCCGCATCTAGTGGGATATTGCTAGGAAGGGGTGTGATGTTGCACAGATTGAATGGGAAGAATTCTTGACCCTATTTAATGCCAAGTACTACAACCATACAGTGATAGATCGGAAGGTGGTTGAGTTCACCAACCTAGTCCAAGGGTCATCTAGCGTATATGAGTACATGCGCAACATTGACCAATTCTAAAGATTTGCTCCAAATCTTGTACACACTGAAGCTAACCGGGTACGCAAATTAATGAAGAGGTTGAAAAGAGAGATAGCTCGGTTCGTGGATACTGGGAAGACCAGCCCGGATACTTATGATGAAGCCATAGAGCGAGTAATTCACCAAGAGTCATGGCTGGTACAAGAGAAGAAATAGCCCTACAGAGCTGAAGAACAGGCATATGTTCCAAACGACCGAAGAAGATACTCTAACAACCAGAGCGAACCTTCTTGGGGGTTTGCATACATAGGCAATAGAAGTGTGGGGAAGACCAATACTCTAGGAAACTCTCAGTTTCCCAATGGTGGAAATAATAAACGAAGAATGGAGCCACCAAGCTGAAGTTCGAACTTCAACAAGCAGCGAAGGAGAAAAACAAATATTGGCCAGAATGCAACAAATACAATCAACGCCACCTAGATGAGTGCAACAACAACAACTGCTTCACCTGTGGAAAGTCAGCTCATTTCTCCAGGCACTGCCCAACTCATAGTCAGAAGGGAGGAAACAACCAACCAAAGCCAGTAGGAACTACGCGGTGAGTCTATGCATTCACCCAGGGTGATAAAGAAGCTAGGACTTCCAACTTGGTGTCAGGTCAGCTTCCTGTGTCTAATAACTCAGAATATGTATTGATGGACACTGGTGCATCCCATTCTTTTATTGTTTCATCTTGTGTTGGTAAGATAGATAGGAAGCCTAAGCCTATGGCAAATGTATATGGTGTATCCTTACCTTCAGGGGAGGATATGATGGTACGATGTTGGGTTAGAGTCATACCAGTCTTGGTAGAAGGTCAGGAGTGGACCGTGTATTTGCTAGTTTTAGATTTACATGAGTACGGTGTTATTTTTGGTATGGAGTGGCTAACCAAATAGAGGGCGGTGGTGAATTGCAAACGAAGAAAGGTGAATTTTAACCCACTTGGGAAGAAACGTTCATGTTCCAAGGCATAGCCTGTGAGAAGAATTTCGCTATAATCTCCACCTTGTAGGTAGACGATGGATGTATCGTCTACCCGGCGAACATAATAGATAAGGACAGGGAGTCTAAGCTACAACCAATTGAGGTAGCAGTGGTGTGCAAATTTATGGAACTGTTTTCTGAGGATCTCCCAGGGATACCCCCCGAACCGAGAAGTCGAATTTGAGATCGAGTTGATTCTAGGAAACGCACCTATTTCAAAGGCACCGTAGCGGATGGAACCGGTAGAGCTTAATTAACTGCAAGCACTAATTACAAGACTACACGGATAAAAGATTTATACAACCAATTCATTTTCCATGGGGAGCCCCAGTATTGTTCATGAAGAAGAAAGATGAGTCCATGAAAATGTGTATATGCTACTGCAAACTCAAGAAAGTGACGATCAAGAATCGATACCCATTGCCCAAAATTGATTATCTATTTGATCAACTATAGGGAGCATCGATATTCTCAAAGATTGACTTGAGATCCGACTACCACCAGTTGAAGGTCAAGGAATCAGATATTTCCAAGACCGCATTCGGAACTCAGTATAGCCACTACAAGTTTGTGGGGATGTCTTTTGTACTCACCGATGCACCCCCGACATTCATGGATCTTATGCATAGGGTACAGGGTGAGTATCTAGAAAAAATCATGATCGTGTTATAGATGATATACTTGTATACTTGCGAAACTAGGAAGAACACACCAAGCACCTGGTGCTGATCTTACAACGATTACGCGAAAAAAGTTGTACGCCAAATTCTCCAAGTGTGAATTTTGGCTGACTCAAGAAAGTTTCCTAGGGCATGTGGTGTTAGGAGATGGAATTACAGTCGATCCAACCAAAATCGAAGCGGTAAAGCAATGGAAAGCTCTGAAGAACGCATAAGAAGTTCTTAGTTTCTTGGGGCAGCAGGGTATTATAGGTGGTTTGTGGAAGGTTTTCCAAAATAGTGACTTCTATGACCGCATTAACCTGAAAGAACGTCAAATTGGAGTGGACAGACTGGTGCGAACAAAGTTTTCAAGACCTAAAGACCAGATTAATGATTGCTCCTGTACTTACTATTCCAAAGGGTATCGAGGGATATGTTATTTATAGCGATGAATCAGGGCAAGGACTTACAGTCGTATTAATGCAACACGGGAATGTGGTAGCATATGCCTCCAGAAAACTGAAAAATTAAGAGAAAAACTACCCAACTCACAACTTGGAGTTAGCAGCGGTAGTGTTCGCATTGAAGATCTGGAGACACTATCTATATGGGATCCACTGCGACATATACACGGATCACAAGAGTCTGAAATATTTCTTCACCCAGAAAGAGTTAAAAATGAGACAATGAAGATGGTTGGCATTTTTTAACGATTACGATTGCGATATATTGTATCACCCATGGAAGGCTAATAAAGTAGCTGACGCATTGAGTCGGCAGCCAATGGCTTATGTAATTTAGGTGAAGGAAATACCCCAAGATCATGGAAACAATCCAAGGGGGACAACTCACAAATTTGTGGATCCAATGACTGGTGCATGACACTAAGAAAGATATGCGACCAGGGTTTCACATCTCAGAGGATGGAGTATTGGGTTTCAAGGGTAGATTATGTGTGCCTGACAATAAGGAGATCAAGAAACAAATCTTTTATGAGGCTCATAATACTCCTTATGCTATGCACCCGGGAACCACTAAGAAGTATCAGGATCTCAAAAGATACTTTTGGTGGGTAGGAATTAAGAGAGATGTAGCAGAATATGTGGCACACTATTTGACGTGTCAGCAAACCAAGGTGGAGCATCAGCGGCCCGCTGGGTTATTGTAGCCGCTAGAGATCCCTGCGTGGAAATAGGAAATGGTCACCATGGACTTTGTTACCGGGTTACCACACACTCCAAAGGGGCATGATACAATGTGGGTTATCATGGGTAGACTAACAAAACCCGTTCATTTCTTACCCATTAAGACAACAGGAGAAGCGGATAATTTGGAACACTTATACATTGCTGAGATAGTGCGATTACATGGGGTTCCCATCTCTATAGTGTCTGATCGTGATGGACGATTTACCTCAGTGTTCAAGAAGAGAATACAAATGAGATTGGGAACTAAACTCAAGTTTAATACTGCTTTCCACCAACAGATGAATGGCCAAAGCGAACGAATAATTCAGACCTTAGAAGACATGCTGAGAGCTTGTGTACTCGACTTCCAGGGGTCATGGAGCGAAAAACTTCCACTGATGGAATTTTCTTACAAAAATAGCTACCACAACTCTATTAAGATGGCGTCGTATGAAGCCTGTATGGGCGAAAGTGTTAATCCGCGATTCCTTGGCACGAAGACGGTGAAAGAAAATTCTTGGGTATAGAGGAAGTGGACAAAGTTACGGAAGATATTGGGAAGATTCGGGAGAGGCTGTTGACCTCAATGGATTGAGAGGATAAATATGCGGATCAATGCCGAAGACCCTTGGCATTTGAAGCTGGAGATAAGGTGCTCCTGAAAGTGGCTTTGTTGAAGGGAGCTCTGCGTTTTGGTAAGAAAGGAAAATTAAGTCCAAGGTATATCAAACCTTTCGAGAAAAAGGAGAAAATCGGGCGTGGTAGCCTACCGATTAGCTCTCCCACCTGCTTTGGCTTGAGTGCATGATTTATTCCATGTATCTATGCTGAGAAAGTATGTGGAATACCCGAGCCATGTACTAAGTTACGAAAAGTTGAAGGTGGATCCGAAACTGTTATGAGGAGAAACCAATAAGAATTGTAGATCGTAAAGATAAGGTGTTACGCAATAAGACTATACCTTTGGTTAAGGTGCAGTTGTGTAACCATGGGGTAGAAGAAGCAACATGGGAACCGGAAAACCGGATGAGATATTTATACCCACAGTTGCTCTAAGTTTCGAGGACGAAACTTGTATAAATTGTAGGTATTGTAACACTCCATGTTTAGGGCACCAGGTAAACCTTAGATTCGGGTATTTTAAATCCCCATATTATATATTATTTTGGAGGAACATTTTATGTTACAAGAAGTTCGTGCTGTTTGAATGCTAGCCATATTGTGATAAGTGCGGTTTTTTTTAAGAAACTGAGACCTTTGGTCGTGGACTACGTTAAAAACCCTAATCGGGTAAAAAAAATCTTGGATAAAATATTCTTGATGGAATAATTATGGCAAAACTTAGTTTGAGCATAACTTAAAAAAAATAACTATAGGTTATTTTAATAATAAAATATGATAATTTGTGTGATGTCACATTTTATTTAAATTGATTTTTATCACTAAGAAAAATTAATCAAACCTAACACTATGCTAAATGCCTTTTCGACCTTATGTTCAAGCTTATTTTAGGATTAATAAAATTTAAATTAAGGGCACCTTGAGGCATGTATGGATGATTATGTAGAGTGCTTGAGTGGGAAACACTTGCCCAATAGTATTTCAAGAAAAATAGCCATCATTATTTTCCCATGTTATCATATTTTCTTATTGAAAAGAAAACTAAGCTAAATCAACACTCAACCTCACCACCCAAATACCCCAAATGAACCCTCACTCTCTCTCACTCTATTTGATTATTTTTTTTCAACACACAATCATCTCTTTCAAAGCTTTTTTGTTTGTCTAAAAATTAGAGGACCATTGATGAAGCTCCATTGAAGGTTTTACAAAAAGCTTTAACCAAAGTCAAGAAAAAGGGGTCAGTTCTCTTGTGCTTCTTACCATCTTTATTTTCCTTCTTCTTCCTATGTTTACAGAACCTTTAAGGGTTCTAAAACACTATGAATGTTGGTTTAACACTAAGCACATCCATCATTTCAAACCTAGGTGTGGTTGATGCAAGTGTGAGCGCCATCATCTACATGCATGCAAGTTTAGAAGGAAATTTTTGAAAGAGGTAAACCCTAGAGCAAACTCTTTTTAAGAATCCCTCTCCTTTTCTTTTTCTAGCTCTATAATCTGATTCTGAGTGTTTATGGGAAGGGATTTAAGTGTGTGAAGTGTTGAGAAGTGGTCTGAAACCCTAAGAGCTCAACCACCCCAAAGGCTTGAACATAAAGAGCTAAAAATCTTGATTCTAACCATAACATTTTAATGGCTTTAGCAAATCTGAATTTGATTGTTCTTTTGTGAGTTAAATTAGTTATTTGGGTTTTAATAAGGTTATTTAGTGGGCTGATTATGAAATTATGTGGTTTATGTGGTGTTTGGTAGCTTGGAATCCAAAGTTCCATGGGATTGGTTGATGCAAACTTGCTGCCAAAAAAAAAAATCAGTGGCTTCCAAAGGGTCAAATCATACGTAAACAACCTAATTATTCACTGAAAAAATTTGTAATGCATTATTTTGAAAGAGTACATGATTTTAACATCTTGAACCACTGAAAAATATTTTATATAACTCAAGTTATAAGCTTTTTGGGAATCTAGTGCAAGCGGGATTAGGATTCGGCAGTTCCATCCTTAAAATTTTGAATAATTAGTTGAGTGTGTAAAAATTATTACTTTTTACTGAAATGTATACAGAATGTTATTTACATATTTTTCATTGAGCCCATGAAACCGTTTTTAAAAATTCACTATATTTTTGGATTTATAAATTTTCTAATTTAGTTGTTCAAAATTGTTTGCTGCCAAGATGGTGTGGTTATAGTGGCTTCCAACGGGCCAAACACTAGATTATTTGTAAAATTTCAAATGGTACTTTCATAATTTCATTATGTAGGAATATTAATTTATTTTATCATTTTGAAACACTAAAAAATGTTATGTCTAGGTCAAGTTATAAAAAAATTTGTAATTGATGTGCAAGCTGGAGTGAAAAGCTGACATATTATATAGTGCATATTTGAGCATCGTTTTGACAAGTTTAAAATCTGCATTTTTAGAAGGTTTTAATTATTTATACTCTTTTTATATTAAGTAAAAGTCATGAAGGAGTTCTCTAAGAAATACCCCATTGATTGTGACTTTTGTTTTTCTAAAAATGTTGTCAAATCAAATTATGTTTTGGACAGATTTGGTTTTTTTAAACTTTAAGTCATAATTCACTAGTCAATTCATGTTTTTTTTTCTTAAAGTAAATATGAGATAACTTTCTATGAATTAAGGGTTAAGATTTAAGTGGATTAAATATAATAAAGTTTTACATTTTATTAAAAAATCTTAAGATAGTACTCTTGTGCGATGTAGGACAAAAAATTGTTTATTTGGTTAATCGAGAGAATAAAATATTTTTGGATAATAAAGCCTATGGGTTTCTTAATTTACTGAAAATGGACCTTTTTAATTTACAATTTTAATAAAGCAGGAGATAGCGTTTAGAAGGTTTACTCAAGACCGTGGTCCTAGAGGGTTCGCATACTCATGACTAAGGTAAGTAGTCTGGCTAGCTACGGCGACAACTACAAACTCCGGCGAGCTGTCAGAAACTAAATAAGAAATTGGTTCACTACCGGTGACTATGAAACTAAGGTTGATTGCCCACAACGATTTGTAAGAAGTCTGATTTAACACCCATGACATAAGAGTCTGGTTAAACTCCGGGACACATAAGAAAATTGATTCTAATTCTGGCTAGCTTCCGTGACAACTATGAACTCCGGCTAGCCACTGGGGAACTAACTAAGAAACCGATTTGCCACCGGTGACTATGTAACTAAGGTCGGTTGGCCACCGCAACATGTAAGAAGTCCGGTTTAACTCCTGTGACATGGAATCAAATCTCTATGACTAAGAAAGTATGTCGAATTCTTCTAGGATTCTGGGTAACTGGTGTAACTAGTTTACACCCGTCGGCACTATGGTAAGATATGTTAAGCTACGGTAAGACATGTTTAGATACGCTAAGATATGTTAAGTTGTGATTAAGGTTCCTCTGGAACCCTAAGTATGTATGCTAAGATATGAATGACTAAGTAAGGATGTATGCTAAGATATGAATGACTAAGGATGTATGTACGTTAAGATGTGAATGGCTAAGTAAGTATGTATGATAAGAGGACTAAGTAAGTATGTATGCTATGATATTAATGACTAAGTATGTATGTATGTATCTTAAGATATGAATGACTAAGTATGTATGTTAAGATATGAATGACTATGTATGTATGTACGTTAAGATATGAATGACTAAGTAAGTATGTATGATAAGATGACTAAGTAAGTATTTATGTTAAGATATGAATAAATAAGAAAGTATGTATGTTAAGATATGGCTAAGTAAGTAAGTATGTATGTTACCAGGTAAGACTGTATGTATGCTCTTGGATTTTCTGCATGCAGGTGTCCTTTCATGATATGAATTCTGATTATGAGGCATCGCCATAAGTTTGCCGGGACGTTTGCACGTTCTTAAATTGTATGTTAGGGTTCAGTTTCATTAGAATCCTATTTTTGGTTGGTTATTTGCCTAGTTACAGATAGTTTATGTCCTTGCATCATTTATGTGGTTATGTTTGTTAAGTTGTTCTTAATATGTGTTTCGTTTACCTAGTTGTTTCGTGTTGTAGGTAATCTCAAAGGCAAAGTGGATCAGTAAGCGCTGGAGTTTATCTATGACGATGTACATGTTGACCGACATTTTGGGAATTTATGTTTTGTGGACTTGAACCCATATTATAACTAAGAAATTATTTTGGGCTTGTTGAATGTTTTAAAATTATGATACTGTAATTTACTTTTAAGTATGAACATACTTCCGAACTATGGCATGTTTTCAAACAAAAAATTATACGGATTTTTGGTTACCTTATTTATGGCAAATGATTATGTTTTTCCACAAATTTTGTTAAGAAATTTTATAGGACATTACATTTGATTTTATCATATAATACCAACAATTGGTACCAGAGCAGTCTATACATATTCATATATATCAAATACTGTGTGGGTTCTTGCATTTGTTATATGTATGTTGATATGTATATTTAATGGATAGATATGTTTTTTGAATGTATGGTTGAATGATGGATCATTAATTATATTGGGTAAGAAATTTTAATTTTCTTGATCTTGTGTAAGCCATAAAGGGCATAGGATTTTTGTAATTTTATTTTATGATATTTAAATTGAAAGTCTATACACAAACAAAATTGGAAGGACCCGAGCCCTAGTCGCACGCACCCACCCCGTGGCTGCCTCACCCACGCGCACGCCCAGGCCCCAAGCTCCCTGTTCTTGCATGCATCACCTAGCCCGAGCCCCTGCTCCCTCGCATGTGCCCCTGGTGCCTCCCGCATGCAGCGCTGATTAGTGCTCAAAAATGTCAATTTATTAGTTTTAAAGTGTAAAATAAATTAAGTTTTAATTAATATTTTCATTGATTTATTTCAATATATTTTATAATTAAAAATATTAATTTTAATTTAATTTGTGTTTAATTTTAAGGAAATAAATTATGTTTTGACATTAATAATAAGAAAAGAGAATGAATGAGTTCAGACTGAAAAAAAAGAGTTTAAAAGATGCCACTTTTGAAGCAAAGGAGCAGGCCCAACCCCTTTGACCCAGCCTAGGTCTGCATCCTCCCTAGCCCAGACACTTGCAGTCCGCCTGACCTGCACCACAGACTAGCACCCGACCCGCGCCTGACCCGTGCCAGTGACCCGCGCGCGCAACCCAGCGTGACCCAGACCCCCAGCTGCATGGCACTCCTGCTGACGCCGCGACATGTGGCATTTTTTCATTGGCTGCAAATTTGGTCAAAGCTCCTGCCTACCACCAGCCCATTTTCTTTTGCATTTTGGGCCTTGAACTTCAATTTTGAGCTTTTAAGGTTACATTTTGTATTAATTTAGAAAAATGTGTATGATGACCATTCACTAAAATATCTAGGTTAATATTAATAAAAAGATTTGATTTATCAAAATCATATTTTATTATTAATATTTCAGATATATTTTGTAAACCCCATTTTTAGTTTAATTTCTTTTTAGTCCTTTTATTCTTCTATAAATAGGGACTCTTCTTTCACTTTTGGTATATAATTTTTAGAGTAAAGAAACTATAGCAAAACTTCTTCTCATTTTCTTCTCATACTTTCTTCGTAAAATTTTGTGAGAATGATGAGCATAATGGCCTAATTTTCCTAGGAAGGTTAGGGATACTTCCATATGCTGGTGATGTTATTTTGCTACTTTTATTTAATATGTTCTTAATACAATATATTTGAGTTGTTTATGTTCTTTCAACCACATCTTAATTTTGTTATTTTTATTTACTTGTGCTAATAATATATAGGATTAGTCATGCTCTTTCTATTTGTTTCTAATTAGTAAAAGTAATATTGATAACTAATTTTATGTCTAATCTTCTATTGCATTATTTCCCTTGGCTATTTTGTCATTTTTAGATTTTTCATAAGATTAACATTGTGCTCCTAAAGTAAAGAACTTTATAACTCAAATGGACTTTTGTTAGAAAAGAATATGGACTTTAATGTTAGATTTTCCAAGTAAATGTTGGAATGTGAACTATTTACTTGTGTAGTTTTGTAAATAAAGTAATTAAGTAAGCAAACAAACATATGGATGATTCTTGAAATCTTTCTGCTTTTCAACTCTTGATTACATCTTATTTTTATTTCACTCGACTTGTCTCATTTTATCACTTAACCAAAAAGACAACAAAAAAAAATCTCAAATCTATTTTCATTTCCATTTCTATTTATTTCATGTTACAAAATTTTTGTGTTAGTTTTCTACTAATCTTTTGGTTTTAGGTTATCTCCTTGTGGATCGACCGCCCGACTTTTACTACAACTAGCGCTTAGTGGTTGTCACAATTTGGGCATTAAACAAGCGCCACGCACGCCTGGCACTAGCCGAGAAACCCTACACCCGTGCGCCCTTGGTGCCATGTCTGTGCGCCAAGCCCTTGCTGCGGCCGCGCCTGGCCGAGAACCACTTGTTCCCATGGCACCTTGTGCTGTCGACCCTAGGGTTCCTAGGTCACCAATCTTGATGCCCAAACCCAAAATCCTATTTTTGTGCAATATCTTTTATTTAATTAATTTTAAATTATTTCAATTTCAAAGTTTAATTATCTTATTTGATTTTATTAGAAAATAAAATATCTTTTAGTTGATTAAGATCTTTTAATATCTTAAGTTTACATAATTATTTGAATTTGATTCTTCAATTATTTAAATTAAAGTAAATTAAAAAGATGACAAAAATGGTTATTTGATTAAAAATTAGTTTTAATTAAATAAATTAATTAGAAAGTTTGTTTCTAATTAATAGGATGGGCATAACAAAGTTCCTAAAGATTAGCAAGAAAGCCTAAAGGAGAGGAGAAGCATTCTTGGAGTGTCTTGAAAGATACATAGGCTTAGATTACAATTTTATTTCTAATTTTTCCAAGGGTTGTAAATTTTTGAAATACCCAATAGTACTCGGTTCATCATTTATTGTTTTCTTATTTATTTATTGTATTTATTTAAATAAATTTTCATTGATGTTTGATTGATAACATGATCATGCATTAGTCAATTACATGCCATTCATGAAACCCCACACAGTTTCTCATTAATCATGCATCTTTTGGAAAAATGTTTATTTAGGATTGTCCTATTTTTTTATTTGAATTGTTTTAGAGAAACCAATTGCATGTAAGCAACTAAGTATTAAATTAGTTAAAACTTGATAACTCACACCATGACAAAGGCAATAGGTTTTGTAGGCCTTTAAGATAACCCAATTTATTTAAAAAGTATTTAGTAAAGTTAGTTGAATGTAATGGGTAATTATCTAGATCACAATAATTATGAAAACAAGCTCTTTTATAATTTTAAATGTACTTTGTAATTAATCACATTCATAGGGTTATTCATAAACTTGTAATTAATTTGGAATTAATTTATTAGTTTAATAAAAAACATTCAATCCAAAATAGTAAGTGGGAGAAGGTGAACATGTCAATGTGACTTATGGTCTCCATTATTAGTACAACACTGTGATACATGAATAGGGCCTGGAGGAAGCTTTGTTTCCATCACCCTAAGGAAGGTTTCTTGACATATTAATACCAAGGTTGGCTTCCTACAAAGATAGGAAGGAGTGATGTATTTTAGGCTTGACCGACTCTAAGGCGGCACTCTCTAAGTTAAGTCATGAATTTAGAAATAATGGGTTACACTTTCAAAGATGCAATTAAGCTTGCGCTTGATAATTGCATCTTTACCAAACCAGCGGTACTTTATATTTAAAAGAGAAAATAAATAGTTATTTTAAGTTTTAAATTATAAAGATAAGATTGTATTATAAGCTATATTAATTTAACTTGACCGACCCTAAGGAGACACTTTATTTGTTGGGTAGTTTTATCCTGGAAAAGTAAATGTTAATTTATGTGTTTTAATTGTTCCATTAATGCATCATATGCATCATGTTTACTTTCCAAAACATTGATATTTTTTCAAAATGATAATATTATTGTATTTTATTTATTTTAGTAATGTCGAACGGTAGCAATCCAATAACTCCTTTACTTTCACTTGAAAAACGTAATGGTGATAATTTTATAATATTGAAGTTAAACCTAAATCTTATGTTAATCTGTGAGAACCATAAATTTGTCCTAACTGAGGAATGTCCTGAAGAGCCACTGCCACTACCTCGAAGAATGTTCGGGGCAAGTATGATCCCTGGATTCAATACAATAATAAGGCAAAGTGTTACATACTTGTGAGAAATGAATGATGTTCTAAGAACAAAGCATGAACCCATGGAAATTGCATTTGAGATAATGGATTCTTTGCAGGCCATGTTTGGGCAGCCATCTTATCAGAGTAGAAATGAGGCTACTAGAACCTACATGACTACTAAGATGAAGAAAGGTGTTTCTATACGTGAACATCTCTTGCACATGATTAATGTGATGTATGAAGCAGAAATACATGGGGCCATCATTGATGAGCGCACACAAGTAAGCATCATACTGGAATCACTCACTCGTTTCGATTCTGCATTCACCACCAACTATATTATGAATAAGTTGGAATTCAACATGACCCAGCCGTTGAATGAACTGTGAACATTTGAGTCTCTTAACAAATCCATTACCAAATAGACAAAGGCAACTGTGGTAGAGGAGAAACCTTCAAACTCTGAGGAGAAATCCAAGAAGAGAAAGAAGAACAATGATAAAGACAAAGGAAAGGGCAAGAAGTCCAAGAAAACAAGAAGGCACCAAAAGCCAAGGAGAACAAGAATGACAACAACTCCAAGAAGAAAGAACCAAAAGGAAAATGTTTCCAATGTGGAGTTGAAGGTCACTGGATGAGAAACTGTAAGAAGTATCTCTCTAAGCTACAAAAGAAAGGTAAATGTGATTTACTTGTACTTGAAGATTGTGTAGTGGAAGATGAAATGTCATCTTGGGTTTTAGATTCAGGAGCCACTAACCATGTTTTTTCTTCTATGCAGATACCTCAGTCAGCAAGGGAGCTGTCAGATGGCGTTGTGACCATGCGAGTTGGAAGTGGAGTGCCCGTTTCAGCAAGAGCAAAGGGAAGAGCCCGTTTAATTTTTTTTGAACAATTATCTTGTTTTGAACAATGTCTATTTTATTCCTGGATTTTCTAGAAATTTAAATTCTTTATCAATGTTGTATGAACAATTTTTTCGTATTTCTTTTAGTGATAATGCGATTGTTATTTCAAAGAATGGTTTCAAAATATGTCATGCTGAACGTAATAACAGACTGTATATGCTCAAAACAAATGAACGAATGCTTAATAATTAAGAATTATTTAAAGTTGCAAAACCGCAAGGTAACAAAAGACAAAAAGTTTCAAAAGAGGATGACACATATCTTTGGCATCTTAGACTTGGTAATATAGGTCTAGATAGGATAATTTGGTTAACAAAAGATGGACCTTTGAGAGAACTAAGAGTTGGAACTCTTCCAGTTTGTGAATCTTGTCTAGAAGGGAAAATGATCAAACATCCTTTCTCAGCTAAAGGCAATAGAGGCAAAAGAACCTTTGAAGCTTGTACACAGTAATGTCTATGGTCGAATCAATGTACAAGCAAGAGGTGGGTATAAGTATTTCGTCACTTTTATCGACGATTACTGGAGATATGGTCATACTTACTTAATGCTTAGGAAATCTGAAACCTTTGGTAATTTTCAAGAATTCAAAGTTGAGGCTAAGAAGAAGTTCGGTAAAACTCTTAAGACACTTCGATCTGATTGAGGTGGAGAATATTTGGATTTAGAATTCAAATATTGAGCTACTCTTCTTTTCCTCTCTCATTCTGGGGATATGCACTTGAAATAGCGACTTACATTTTGAATATAGTCCCCATCTAAGACAATAAGAAAAACGCCACTGGAACTGTGGAATGGAAACAAACCTAGTTTGCACCATTTTTGCAATTGGGGCTTTCCTGCTCATGTTCTTAGACCTAAATCAAGGAAACTTTATTCAAGGTCTGTAGTGTGCATTTTTGTTGCATACGCTCCAAAAACAAGAGGCAGTTATTTCTATAGTCCCAAGGATCAAAAGGTATTATTCTCCACAAATGCGACCTTCCTTGAACATGACTATATGAATAACTATAAAGCTCGGAACAAGGTAGTATTGGAGGATTTCATAGCTAATAAGATTCCATCACAATCATCTTTATCATTAAATGATAAATGACAAACCGAGGAAACCACTATTCCTAAAAAGGAAACCCCAGTGCAACATCGTAATTGTAGGATTGTGAGACAACCTGTTCGCTACGAACATTAGGCACATGTCCTTGTTTCTAATAAAGACAAGGACGATCCATTAACCTTTAAAGAAGGAATGGATGATCCTGAAAAGGATAAATGGAAAGAAGCCATGAACCATGAAATAGAATCGATGTATTCCAATTATATTCGGGAACTTGTCGATTCACCGTAAGATGTCAGGCCCATAGGGTGTAAGTGGATATACAAGAAGAAAAGAGGTGTAGATGGGAAAGTAGATACTTTCAAAATGAGGCTAGTAGCAAAAGGTTACACTCAGAGAGAAGGTGTTGATTATGAAGAAACATTTTCTGATGTGGCCATGCTCAAATCCATTTGCATCCTCTTATCCATATCGGATGCCATTGATTATGAGATATGGCAAATGGACGTCAAGACAACTTTTCTAAATGGAAATCTTGATGAAAGTATCCATATGGTACAACGAGAAGGGTTCATAAAGAATAAAGAAGATCAAAAGGTGTGCAAGTTGCTGAAATCCATTTATGGATTAAAGCAACCATCTAGATCTTGGAATATCACTTTTGATGACACAATTAAAACATATGGCTTCGAACAGAATGTTGACGAAGCATGTGTGTGTAAATACATCAAAGGAAAAGTGGTGGTTTTCTTAGTTCTTTATGTTGATGACATTTTTCTCATTGGGAACAATGTAGAGACATTATCAAATGTATAGAAGTGGTTAGCCAAAATGTTCCAAATGAAAGATTTAAATGAGGCGAGCAATGTTCTGGGAATCCAAATCCTAAGGGATAGGAAGAAGTGGCTCTTAGCACTTTCTTAGGCTAATTATATAGATAAGGTGCTTGAAAGATTCTCTATGGAGAATTCCAAGAAAGGTCAGTTACCGATCAGACATGGAATAACTCTCTCCAAGGAACAATGTCCTAGGACACCTCAGGAGGAAGAGGATATGAGAAAGTATCCCTATGCTTCAGCGGTTGGGAGTCTGATGTATGCTATGTTATGTACTAGGCCCGACATATGTTATGCAGTTGGGATTGTAAGTCGTTATCAATCAAATCCTAGTTTGGAACAATGGATTGCAGTAAAGCACATTCTCATGTATCTTAGGAGAATGAGAGATTATATGCTTGTATATTCAGGGGGTGAGCTAAAACCCACTAGATACACTGATTCTAATTTCCAATCAAACAAAGACAGTCGAAAGTCAACATCTAGATCAGTGTTCACTCTTGGTGGAAGAGATGTTGTCTAGAGAAGCATCAAACAATCCAGCATATTTGATTCAACCATGGAAATCGAATACATAGAGGCTTGTGTAGCAGTTAAGGAGGTGGTTTGGTTGAGGAAGTTCTACACTGATCTAGAAGTAGTTCCAGATATGGATAAGCTACTAATCTTGTATTGTGACAACAGTGGAGCAGTAGCTAATTCCTAAGAGCTGAGAAGCCACAAGAGACGAAAACATATTGAAAGGAAATACCATCTGGTAAGAGAGATTCTACACCGATGTGATGTGACTGTTATGAAGATGGCATCGGAACAAAACCTGATGGACCCATTTACCAAGAAACTTCCTGCAAGGTCGTTCATGGGTCACATGCGCAATATGGGATTAAGCGAGATGCCTCACTTGCTTTGAGGGCAAGTGGGAGATTTTTAGGATTAATTCCCTAAAAGCATATAAATACATTTTATTGGATTTAAATAAAAGTACAATTTTATTATATTTGAGTATTATAATTATTGTTTGAATTAATTTTATAATAAGATCGAGAAAATTTCCTATTCATTTATGAGAATATGAACTTATATTAGTACGAGAGAATTAAGATAATGTATAATGAATAAAATATTCAGTATCATATTAAAGTATGGAATCTTTAATGAATGGTTACTAGTACAATTTGCAAAGCATACGAGATGCGAGTAATCTAGATTCGAATTATTTATGTGGATAGACATTGTAACGCCTTGGGTAACCAAGACTGTTACACTGTATTTAAAGTAGTGCAATACTTGCTAATCAAGTTGTTTAGTTGAGAACGTGCTCTTAAAGTCATAAACAAGTTAGGGTTAAAAGATTTTTTACATAAACGGATCATTTTTCATTTAAATAAACGTTTAGTACACAGGACCCAAAAACAGGGTTAATGAAAAATTTACAAACTTCCAAAAATCAAAAACAAGAAAAGGCCACTCTAATTGAAAAATACACATTTTAGGTTTTCTATCCCTGTAAAATCCCTCGGTTGTGGCGGACGAACAGCTGACAATGTACACCTCGCCCCCAGAGCTCTCTAACTCATGGTTCATCCATCTTACTCTTCTCTTTACCTGCACCATGTAGCACCCGTGAGCCAAAGCCCAGCAAGAAAACCCTAGCTATAACATTCTATTTATAGACAAATCCATGGGCTTATTTACGTAATTAAATTAATTAAAATAAATAAAATGTAAATAAATAGATTTTGAAGTGGAACTTACTAACCTTCTCACATTAGATATTGTAAATAGATTTGCTAAGTTCTCACTTGTCTTAACGTAGAGATTGATATGATTCCATCTTGAATCAATTGTACACACTATTATATGTAGGAAAAATATATACATGATCTTGTGTATTATCATGTGATTTCTAATTTAATCAAACACAAATAGAAATCCTAGAACATGCATCTATTGAAATAAACAATAAAACAAACAAAAAGTAAATTACTTACTTATTTGCAGCGGAATGAATGAGACTACACCCTTTCAGTTCTCTGTCCTTTTATCACAATCCAACCACAATCTTCCTAACCAATCTTTGATCAAGCCTAACTAGTGTGGGAAATTTTCTCTACACACGAGATAGGGATCAAGAAGAGAAGAAAGAATGGCTAGAAGAGTGTAAACTAGGGTTTCTTGAATTGGGCACTTGCCAAAAACTTGTCTCATGAAAACCCTAGCTATAACATTCTATTGATAGACAAATCCATGGGCTTATTTACTTAATTAAATTAATTAAAAAAATGTAAATAAATTCCTATTCTTGCTGGCCCATACCATGTGGGTTGGACTCATGATGTGTGTCTTAAATTTAAGACCAAATAGACTCAAATTCAAGACTCTTTTATTTATAGATTTTATAATTAAATCTTTATTCAAATTAACTAATTATAATTTGAAACTTGATTTAATATTATATATTAATATTAACACCAATTTGACATTATTAATATATATGTCAAATATTTTTCAATATCTCTCTTCTTTTCTCTAATTCATAATTCATTTAAGTATCCCAAAATTGATCAAGTCAATTCAATATTTTAAATTGATAGTTTAATCATGGGTCCATGAATAGAAGTTATTATAAGTTCTTGTGAGTTTATTTATAGAATAAATTATCTTACAACTTATTAATTCCTCGTGACTCCACTATAGACTCGGAATTGGACACTTGAATTCATAGAATGTATTTCCACTAATGTAAATACATTATCCATTGTTATAACCATTACCGTTAGTCAATTCTCTATCGATGACCTACTAATGAGTCAGGTGAATTTTACCAGCTTACGCCTCATTAGTATTTTATCCTTAACTCTGACTAAGTTCCTTATAAATGATAATTCCGTAAACTTAATTATGGAAATGAGTACTTAGTCATTTAATCATTTGAACTAAGCTATCAAGGAAATCATCTTTTGTAACGACCCAAAATTACTAATAAGGCTTAAGGGCCTTGATTAGTGTGCCGGAAGGGCATAATTGGAGGTTAAGAGAATTAATGGTAAGAAAGTGTGAATATGGGTATTGAATAAGTATGCGGGCCCTGTTTGGCTGGTAAGGCATAATGGTAATCTTGGCCCGTTAGGGCATAAATGTGAATGTCTGTGATAAATTGTTGGGACCACATTATTATGTGGATGGATGGATAAATATATGTGCGTGTACAGGTGTGTGCGTTTGTAATTAGCGGCACGAGGCGATCCTAGGGAGCAGATAGCGGGGAAAGTCACAACGGGGCTTAATAGCTGACTTTGGATAAGTCAGGGATATTATAGGTATCGGGTAATTATTTAGAATATCGGGTTATGAAAATAAATATATGGAGATATATTTGAGGTTAGGAAGTCTAGGTGGGAATGTTGGGGAATTTTACCATTTTGCCCTCGGGGACGTTTCCGACACCCCGAGGCTCGGGATTGACTTAACGGGATAAAGGATAGACTTAGTTAAAACAGAAGCTAGTGGAGAGAAATATTAGACCAACTCTTATTCTCTCTCCCTCCTCTCTCTCAAGAAAACTAAGAAAAACACTAGGAAAACAGAGGAAATTTGGAGGATTTAGGCTGGGATTTCAGAGGATTTCAATGGGGATTTAAAAGCTTAGCTCAAGGATTATCCAAGGAACATTTAATCAAAGCCAAGGTGAGAATCAAACTGTGTTTTTGAGGTTAGAAACTCTGAGTTTTCTGAGTAGTAAGATAATCATAATTTTGATGTTTAAGGTTGAATTGAAGCTAGAAACTTGGGAACTAGCTGGGATTCTGCTTAGAAAAGGGGTTCAGCTGAAAAGTTAAACTTTAATTTATGATTTACAAGTTTAAATCTGAGTTTTGAATGGTTGGTTATGGTGTTTGATGTTCTTGAGTTTCAGAGATTGAAAGATGGATTGCAATGAGTTTTAGATTGGGTTTCCTGTTGAATTATGATGTTAAAGTTGTCTTAAAAGTGTTGGGAATGATTGATATTGAAGTAGGGAGCTTTGGGATGATTTTGGGTAAGGTTTGGAGGTTGGAAATGGTGGAAATTCTGGGCTCGGAGGGAAGGGCCGTGGCTCTGTTCTAGAGTGCTGCGGCCCTAGGACGAAGATGAGCCAGGAAGGCTCGGCCAAAGGGGAGCACCACGGCGCCCAAGGCAAGGGCCGCGGCGGGTGTCTTCCTTCAGGGAGGGCCTTGGTTCTGTTTTGGGGAAGGGTCGCGGCTAGGCTTCAAGGGCCGCAGTCCTTGGTTGTACACATGCGTTTTTAAAGGTTTTAGGCACGTGAAAGAGGTCTAGTGTGCTCGGGTTTGGTTTCACCACCGTGCTCGGTGGAATTTGGAATTTCGGAAGTTAGTTTTGTACATGAAAACCTATATGTGAATATTAATGGAATCCATTATCTTGGTTGTGACTAGGTAATAAGCTAGGGCTCGGGAATGGATCGTGCTCGGGGGTCGTCCTTTTTAATTAAAGCACTTCGAATCAAGGTAAGAAAACTGCACCTGTGTATGTGGATAGGATGGGACTAAGTGTTCCCTATATTTTAATGTATTGTTATGTGATCATGATAAACCATGTGAATATGTTGGGACTAAGAGTTCCCTATAATAGTATGAATGTCATAAGGTGGTATTGTGCCACAGGGACATGTGGTAACGGCCTAAGGGTGCCGAAATCCACACTTGCGCATATGGCGCGGCTCGGACACTGGTATCTGAGGACAACTTATTATGCACTGAGCTCGGTTTAAGCGGGCTGGAGTCAGTGGGTTAAACAGAGGGTGCAACCTAAGTCGTTGGTCCTGAATATTATGTGATAAGAGTACAATATGTGATTGACTGTATCTTGAATCTGAATGTATGTGCTGAATATCTGTTGTGGATTATTGTCTATCACTTAATGAGTATCTGGAGCTGGTTTATTGGTTATTGACCAGTGTGTTGCCTTGAATGGACTGGGTAATGCTTTGTGGTTATTGGATTATGCTCTGTGAACTGTTTAGCTGTGAATACTGTTATGTTATGATTTTATGTTTTCTTGCTGGGCTTCGGCTCACGGGTGCTACGTGGTGCAGGTAAGGCAAGTTGGCCATGGGTTGGAGCTCTGGGGGCAAGGTGTACATTGTTAGCTACTCGGCCACCACGGTCAAGGATTTGTACAGGAACGGGAACCTAAAACGTTTATTTTTCCATTAGAGTGGCTTGGTCATTTATTTGTAATTAAGAGTTTTGAATTTACGTTATTTAAACCCTAATTTGGGATCTCATGTAACAAACATCCATTGTAGTAAAGTTTAACCGTTTATAAATCAAAATTCTTTTTAACCTAATCTTTTGTGTCATTAGATACACAGTTCCAACTAAATGACTTGATTAGCAAGTCTTGCATTGTTTCAAACACACAGTGTAGCGGTCTTGGTTATCCAGGGTGTTACATCTTTTCATATCTATGATAAATACTCTCATTCAATTACACCACTGAATCTCCAAGATGTAAGTATAGGTTATTCTGTTAGATAAGCTTTTAATGAACAAGTCAAAAGATTCTGATAATATAATTATTATCAATCAGAATTGAGATTGACTTGACCTATAGTCAACGTTGTGCCACTGATTAGATTTGATAATAATGATACTTATTTATCTATTAATAATCAATGTTGGTCCTAGTCCAATGTAATGAGATACAACTGATCTTATCTACTTGGTCAATGTCTTGGAGAAGACACCACACCATTGTGTAAGTAGATCATATCGTAGATTAGTAAATCAGTGAAAATCTTGTACACTGATTTAATCTTACGTCACATTTAATTTAATTAATTAAGCTTGGTGATATTTAAAAACTATAGGGTAAAATTTTAAGGAATTTTAGATAAGTAAAATTATCAAAGGGCCCTTGAGTGTCTAAGGAGAGAGGTAAAAAGGTGTAAGGGCGTAAAGGTCTTTTCCAAGGGAGGAGAGAGAGTAGAGAGGGGGGGTGCAAGGCTATGCATAGGGCTCTCAAGAGCCTAGGACACCTACCCTAGGAAGAGTAAGAGCCTTACCCACTCATTGGCTTAACCCTTATCATTTCACTCTTACACATCTCATCATTTTTTTAAAATTTCCTTTTCTCTCAAGAAAACAAAAACATCCTCTTCTATTTTCTCTCCCCCAAAACTGAACCCTAGTCCCTCTACTCTCCATTTCTACCATTTCTCTCTCCATGAGCCATGAGAACTTATTTCCCATTGAAGGAGGGAGAAGTTTAAGAGCACATTAAGGAAGAGTAAGTTTCAAACCCTACTCTAGTTTTCTCCTCTCTTCCTCTTCAAACCCGAAACCCTAATGGTTTATGTTGCATTCATGTGATCTAATAGCCATTCATGGCTTTGATCTTGTGTTATAGGGTGAAAGAGAGGCTTGTACGGGTAGTAACTCAAGGATTTAGCATTTTGGTGATCTAGTGAAGGAAATGTAAGAAATCTTTGTAGTTTGCATGTTTTCTTACTCATCTAAGCTTTCTACCCTAATCCTTTTCTTAAAAATATGCATGTGGAACTTGGGGATCGGTTTTGAGAGTTTAGAGCACCAAGGGAAGGTTTTGAAGAGCTAAGGAACACATCTCCAATCTAGGGCTTCAAAAGGTAGAATCTATGGTTTAGTTCTTTAGGTTTTGTGGTGATTCTTGTAGAACTGGTTGTATAGGGTATTTCAATATTTTTTGAGCTTCTTTTATGCTTAAGGTTGAGATTTTATGCGGTATGATGATTTACATGCATGCATGTGGTTAGGGTTTATGCTAGAAAGCTTGTTGTTATTGAGTGTGAGTGAAAATGCATGTTGCAAAAATTTCGTGGTCTGGCTTCCAATGGATCATATCGTGCTTCACTTTCTCTGTTTGTGAAAAATATTTGGGTAGTTGCATAGTTCTTTGTGAGTACTTGAAGATAGGCATTGTAAAATCGTAAAAACGTATTTTTAAACCCATGTTATACACTTTTTGGCATTATGATGCAAATCTTGAAAATTTCTGGGCAGCATGTACTACCCAGATTGTTTTGACTTTTGAACGGGTTTTAGAAATCAAAAAGCTATGAAATTTGTATAATGGTTACTGTAAAATGGAAAAGGAAAATTTGTTAAGGTATAAGAGATATGATTTTTCAAAGTTTTCCCTAGAATTTGGAAACAAAACTTCTGGGCAGCAAGCACTGCCCAGATGGATTTAAACATTTTGTTGAGTTTTATAATTCCAAAATTTATGAAATTTTTTAGGAAGCTAATGTAGAAATGTTTAAAAATCCCTGTAAAATTTCAGAAAGAACTGGGCTACGGTGTAAGAGAAATAAAGTTTCAAATTTACCATAAAATCAGGGAAAAACTTCTAGACAGTAGGCACTGCCCAGATTGCTTTGAAAATTCGAATGGATTTTTCCATTTCAACAATTATAAAATTTTAAGGGGAATTATTTAAGATGTGTAGAAGGGCTCCTGTAAAATTTGAGAGAAAAATATGTTAGGGGTTAAGAGAAATATTTTTTCTAAGTTTTCCATAAAAACTGAAAAGTAGCAATTTCGAACCTTAACGAAAAGTAAATTTTTACCATTTTATAAGTTAGGGGTCCAATTGCCCGTCTTTCCAAAAATAACATAAAAATAGATCCTAGGTTATGGATAAAAATGGTAAAATTTGGGAATTTGGGGTCTTTTAGAACCTTTAAGAGAACAGGATAACATTGTCGGATATTATTTGTAAAGGGTCAAAAAGCAGTATTTTGGTAAATGATAGAAAACGGTAAAGTTTCGTAAGAGGACGACAAGTTAGTATTTTTCTGAAGTTCTGAGTTGAGTAAAACTCATTTTTCTAAAACCAAAATATGAGTTATCTGATAAGAGAGTTCTTTAGTTAAAGAATATTAAGATGCAAGGCACGAAGAGCGTGTTGCGGTGAGGCTGATTTTCTCATGATACTATAAAGATTGAAACGAAATCTAGCCTTTTACATTGTAAGGTGTATAAGAGACTATACATTGTAAGGTATATAGAGTCTCTAAGAGAGCTTTATTGCATGTAGGTATCGTAGAATATTAGCTAGAATAGTATGCCATAGTTTAATCCGAGTACACTGTATTAATTACAGTAACCGCAAAAGGGAAAACGAATAGCGGTGTTAAAGATCCAGTTGGGAAATAAAGACTCCAAGTAAGTTAGCCTTTCTATTTCTTGGCTACAACATGAATATACTAGTGTGTGCTTGTAGTAGTAGATTAAACTAGTTTTGTTAGGGTCGTTAAGACAAGGGTATGCTTAATGCCTACCTCTGCAATGCTTATCCAATATGCGGCTTAATGGTATGTAAGTGTAAAGAATGCCCTAGACTAGTACTTAATAAAACATTCACATATCATTGGTCCATAAAGAAAACCACTTTTTATAAAGGTCTCAGTGGGGACTTGCTTAAAACAATGTGTAATGACCCAACTACTCTAGACCTTGGACCATTAACGAAAACTATACATAGACACTAATCTTTAACAAAACTTACAAGTGAAAAAGATGATACTTTATTAAAGACTTGTAAAAACAAATTGTTAAACTTACATAAACTCAAAGCAGGATATGGGATCCCATTGTTTTAAAAAGAAAACATAACTTAATTGTAATGAAAAAAGATTACATAAATAGGTGCGGAAAAATACACATAAACCATAAATAAAGACTACATCCTCGAAATCAAAACTCTCAACTCCTTGAATCCATTCATCACCGATACACATTCCCCAAGCATCCACGAACCTTTCCCGCCACTATAGCTATTTTCCTGCACATATAAACATAAAAGGAATGAGCCTAATGCCCAGCAAGGAAAATCTAACATATAGCCATATACATAAAAATTCATAATGCAACATAAAAAAATACTATAACACTTATGTCACATACATACTATAATGGCCATTATTACTTGGGGTCCCATAAACTAAACAAGTCATATGCCCATTAGATTAGTGGGGTCTTGCTAGCTAAGCAAGTCATATGCCCATAATCTATTTGGGGCTTGTTAGTCATATAGGTCATATGCCCAAGTCTACAATCATACTTAACATAACATATTACATAACATAAAATCATAAGATAACATATAAAAGCATATAACACATAAATCCTATCCTATTTTCCTTACCAAAATAACCGGGATATGAGAACTGATTTGGGACCTTGGAACACTCCTAAAAACCATTTATAATATGGTGAGTATATTGAAGAAAAGGGATGAAAGTGAAGAAGGAACTATGCTATCAAAATATATCTTACCAAAAACCTTGTGCTTAAGAACTTGGATTTCCTAACCAAGAATAAGAATAAGGTTAGAATGAGTAGAAGACTATGAGAATTTTAAATAACATAATACAGAAATGGACTAGAGTTTGGAAATACCTTGAAGACTTATATGATCAATCTAAACCTTGAACCGAAATGCTATAGACCTTACTTCCCAAGTGTTTGGTAAGCTTATAATGATCAAGCTTATAATTCACAACCCAAGTGTTTACACTCTCAATATAATAACCTAGCAACTTGCAGCCTCTGAACTTAGAGTAATAGATGAATAAATGGCTGGGTACTAGGTCCTTTTTATAGAGTTTATGAATGAAGAGATCTTCATTTAACTTGAATAAAAAAATGGCTTTTTAAGTGAAAAACATTTGAATTATCGTTCAGCACAGGATGAAGACTTGTTCAAAAAGATGCTGGACTTATCAAGAGGTTGAAGGTTTGATTGGAGAACATTTTTGAAAACTTTCAAAATATGCTGAGAGAGGCGATATATCGCCCCCTGTAGGCGATATATCGCCTGGGCCAGTATGCTCGAGGCAATCGTGCATCGTTTCGTGTTTTCTGTATTTTCGTACTGCGATATATCGCCCCCTATAGTTGCGATATATCGGCATACGCTGAATATTTAAACACAAAATTACACATATTTAGCTTAATTTAAATTGAGTAAACAGCCTTGACTAAGCCCTCTAACGTTTTCAAAGCTGCTGACTGACCTTAGAGTATTCAAATTTAACCTTAATAAATTAAATCCTCAAAATACTTAATCATTAATAAACCCATACATAACATGTGCTAATATCTAATTGGTTCTTATCTAAACCTTATAGTATAATAAATATTATCCTCAATATCAGTCATATTAATCAAACCTTAGGTTATAATTAATATTTCTAAACTATAGGTTAAACTTAGAAAATCTACAAGTACTACTATGAGTGTCCAAATAAATCCCGGTCTGAACCAAAAATCCACAGTCATAAAGATAATGCTATAATTACTATTATACTACTATCTAACTTAGCTAAGTAAAGTTCTTGGACTCTACACAATGCAAGTTGGGCCCATTAGTTTAAAAAGAAAATATGAGTTTTTATGCAAAGTTCAAAAGAAACAAAATTAAATAATTAAATCCCACTGATAATTTAGAAAGTCTCTTAAAACATAACATAATAAAATGGCGTCCTAAAGTGATCGTTTATTCCGTCCATAGGATACCCCACGCCATACACCCTACGACGATAGAACTCCTCACATCACCACGCGTGCCACAGAGAAATCATATTTGCTACCTGGAAGGGAAAGTAAGGGGGTGAGCTAAAAGCCCAGTAAGGAAGTACAAACAATAAGCAAGTAAGGATACAACAAATACAAACACTATCGTTCATCTTAAACATCATGACATCATAGCATATCATAACATTATCGTAACATATCATCAAAGCATGTCATAACATTAACATATCATCATAGCATATCATAACATTATCGTAACATAACATCATAGCATATCATAACATTATCGTATCATAACATCATAGCATATCATAACATTATCGTAACATAACATCATAGCATATTCATACAGCATTCATGGTGAACATGGCCCGCTAACTTGTCCATGTCACCCTATGAGGTAAGCAAGAGTCTCTGGTCCTTGAATAACCTCGGCGCGTCCGCCCTAGGAGTTATGTCTTTATATCCTTAGTAACTCGGGTTACGTCTTTATATCCTTAGCAACCCATTTGATGTGTCGCGTTCATCACGCTAACATCCATTCATAAACATAGGAGTTACGTCTTTATATCCTTAGTAACTCGGGTTACGTCTTTATATCCTTAGCAACCCATTTGATGTGTTGCGTTCATCATGCTAACATCCATTCATAAACATATCATATTCATACAAGCCACATATCATCACATTATGGCATTCATAATTGATAACGATTCATTCATACAACAGTCTTACCATTCATAGCATGAAATCATAAAATCTATCTAATTTCCTTACCTCAGGTTCGAGCTAAGAAATTTCACAACCTCTCAACGAGCCTATGCCATAACCAAAACAACATTTCTTAGGTTCATAAAATTACTATTTTGCCCTTTCATACAACTCATGTGTGCATGGGCCATGCACACATAATAAGAGTTACACATATCATGCAATTATTCTTAACTACACATAAGGCCATAAAAGAATAATGCTCATTTTGCCTAGTTTACATGCATGATCTTTCTATAAAAACCACATGGTTGAATAATAGACATAATTTTGGACGTAAAAGTGGATTTGCATGTAACATGCATACGTGGGAACATTGCGTAATTGTGACGTTTGAAAAACGATAATTCTACATATCTTACTTTTATCGTTTTAAAATTAATAGACTTATAACATGCTTTATTTTTCTTAAAATTTCTAGGTTGATTAAATTTCTCAAAACATTATTTTATTTTATAAAATAATTTTATTTAGCGTAAAAAAAAAGTAAAACTTGTGACAATTTTCATTTATTATTCTCAAATTACAAAGAAATAACAAAAGCTTGGAATTTAATTAAAATACCTATGATTAATATGTTTCTTTAGAAAAATCAAATTTGATATTGGTTAATTGTGTTACATAAATGATGTGAGAAAAATATATTTTTAAGTGTGGGAAAATATATTTTATTTAAATTATTTAAGACTTAGTTTTATGTAACATAAATCCATATGTGACAATTAAATAATCATTTTTAACTTTTTAAACCAAACTTTCAGCCACTATTTAATTTCTTTAAAAATCACAAATAAATTGATTCTAAATATTTTTCTCAATCAAAATGAAGAAAAATCATAACTTATCAAAATATGCATGTCATACCATATTAAAATACCACTTTTAATATTACCATAATTTAAGGTATTAATTTTATTTCAAATACTCATCAAATTCATTTTATTGAAACACTTCACATTTTTTTACAAAAATTCCAGCAACCATTTTTACCTTTAAAAATCACCATATTCAATTTAAAACCTTATATTTTTCTAAAAATACAATAAAAATTATGTAGGTATTTATTTGAGTAAAATATCATTTTATTGTGACTTAAAATACCCGTTTTAATTTCATAAAATTAACATATCATCAAGGACATTACTTATGCATGCAAATCATTTTTTTTTATCAAACTTTTACCCAATTATTTACAAAAATCAGCAAGCTTAATTTCTCATGAAATTCATCCTTTATCTAAAAAAATTCACATAAAATCCTATATGTCCAAAATCTCATCATGCTCTTATTATATACATAATTCTAAGAATATTACTAACATATTCACATGCAATCTTATAAAATCCCATTTTTTCTATTCCATTGAATCTACACATGAAATCCAACAAAACACTAACAATCACAATAACATACATTAATTCATAAACACCATATTCACATATGCCTTTATATTAAACCTAACATGTTTCTATCATTTTTCTTGCATCTTATAATTTATTCATTCACAATATCACATGCATCCTATCAAAATTTCATGGATCCAAATAGCAAGATTTCCAATTATCATTTTACCCAAATTACATAGGTCCTAAAACATGGATCTAATATATTGAAAATCATACAACATCAAACAAAATATCAAGATGATCCTAAGGTATGCCTAGGCCGAAATCCCCATATTGCATTCATAAATTACCACTAATCATTATACATAGAAGATCAACATCATAACCCTTTTATACATTAAACCATGATACCCTTCATGCAAATCAAACAATTTATTATCAACAAGATATCAAGAACACGAAGTACCCATTTTTCCTACCCAAAACATAAATCCCCTTTAACCATAATCCCTCTAATAATCTATTCATCAAAACCAATAATCACAAAATTTAGGGAGGGATTTCAATACCTCTTCTTGATAGAAAATCAAGAATCCAATCCAATCAAGAGTACAATAACCTCCTTGCTCAAACCCTAGGGGTTGTATATTTTGAATAATCAAGATGGAGAAGAAGATGAACAAGGTTAGAGACAACCCAATCAAAATACTGGATTAATCAAAAGGAAAAACAACCAAAAACCTTACCCTGGCTTGAACACTTTCTTCTTCTTCTTCTTCTTCTTCTTCTTCTTCTTCTTCTTCTTCCTTTCTTCTTCTTCCTTTCTCTCTAGAAAAAAATGGCAGCCCTTCCCCTTCTCTCTCTCTAGCTCCCCACTCTCTCTCTCTATTCTCTCTCTAGGTCATGACACAAGCTTGCAAAATGGCCTCTCTTCCTTCTTTTCTTTCCGTTTAATCATAATTCCCTCATAAAGACTCACCAAAATTAATGGTAAGTTCCCTAATCCACTCATCTAATTCAGCCTACAAATCCTTTATAATAAAGAGTATTTTAATTGAAAAAAATGTCAAAATTCTCTTACCCATAATAGCTATCTTCTTCTAATTTAAATATATTTACCTTAGAAAAATAATGGAAAAATATCAATCCCTTTCCCACTACACTACACGTCCACACTACTTGCCCTTTCCTTTATTTTGTTTATTTTTCTATCATTTAAATAAAACTACTCAATAATATCAAATAAATGGCAATTATAAAATGTGTAGAAAATCCACACATGTCCATCTTATTACCATATACTTGCACACACTAAATCACTAAGGTGCATCACTATCTACCATGCACCTTAGTGCATTCAACCAAATCTCACATGATCACATCAATTGTCACACTTATTTAAAATGTAACACTAATAGTAAAGTAAACATGTTACACAATTATTCACTTATTAAAATAAATAACCAAACAAACAATTAACAAATTTAAATTCAAAAAGATTATACCAAACAATTCTAACAATTAAATAAAATAACAAACAATCAAATAAAATAAACAGCATTTAAATAAAACAATTCATCACACTTAACATTTAAATAAAATAAAACACAAAATTTAAATAATCTAAAAAAAAAATTTGGTGCACTACAGTAAGTTCGGGTTGGAGCCAGAACCTTATTATAATATTGTTTAGGTTTAAGCCAGGAGATGGTGAAATTATAGTCCAGATTGGAGCCAGGACATGGTGGAATTATAGTCCGGGTTGGAGCCATGACATGGTGAGAATATAGTCTGGGTTAGAGCCCGGACATGGTGAAATTATAGTTTGTGTTGGAGCCAGGACATGGTGAAATTATAGTCCGGATTGGAGCCAGAGCATGGTGAGATTATAGTCCGGGTTGGAGCCAGGACATGGTGAAATTATAGTTCGGGTTGGAGCCAAGACATGGTAAGATAAAGTCCTGGTTGGAGCCAAGACATGGTGAAAATATAGTTCGGGTTGGAGCCAGGATGCTAAGAGTGAATCCATGTTGGAGCCAGGATCCTTTGTGTTTGTTTGAATTGATTAAATTTTATAATTATATATCTTGAATGTTCTGGGATTTTCTGAGTGTAGGTTGATATGATATGTATGAAAATGGGTTGTTGGGCGCAACCAATGCGCTTGATTTTCTGTATGGATATTATTAAGAATTGTATGATAGGGTTGGAATTTTATCCAATACCCTAGTGATTGGTAGTGATATCTACCTTAGGTCAACCTATTACTAGGTTTAGTATATTTGTATGCAAGGCTATTCTTACTAAGCATTTTCTCTTACCTAGTTGTTTCATGTTGTAGGTAAGTGCAAAAGCAAAGTTCAGCAATGAGCGCCAGAGTCTGCTTGTGGATATGTACATGTGGCCCGACCTGTGGAGGTTTTTGATGGATCACTGTCTTGAAAAGAAAAAGCTCGAAGGTTGTTATTTCTTTTCGGATAACTGTTTTGTTATAACTCTGTGGAAGAGAAGTTGTATTTCTATTTGCTAAACTAAAAGTCTGTGCACACGATCTTTTTAAAAGTTTTTTATATGGATTTTTGGTGCAATGAATTATTGTAAATGTTTAGATTTATGCACGTTTTGGTCATGTATGTTTTGAGGGTCATAATAGAAATAGATAAACAAAATGATCTCAATTTATTATTGATAATAAAATGTATTATATAAGAAATATGGTTTTACAAGGGCATAAAACCCAACATTTTATGCTCTAGCATGAATAGCGTGACTATCACAATGTAACGAGATCATCGATACCACATCCGTGGTAAAAGGGATATCCAACATGAGATCCCAAACCACTCGGCCTCTTTGTCGGTTGACACTAGAGCTATAAATTTTGTTTCAATGGTTGAGTGTAATATATAAGTTTGTTTCTTGTAACCCCAAGAGAAAGCACATCCTCCATGAGTAAACACCCAACCGGTGCTAGAGAGATTGTCTCCCACTCCTTAATATCCAATTAGCGTCGGAATATCCTTCAAGTATTCTAGGAAAATTTGAATAGTGAAAGCTATATTCTTTGGTACACTTAAGGTATCCTAGAATCCTTTCAATAGCCTTCCAATAATTGATACTTGGATTTCTAGTAAACCTACTAAGTTTACTAAACGCATTTGCAATGTCTACTCTAGTACAATGAGTAACGTACATTAGGCTCCCTATTACACTTACATATTCCAATTGAGCCACCACTCTTCCTTCTTTTTTTTTCAAGCTTCATGATTGAATAGAATGGTATATTTTCCTTTTTGATTTTGAGATGACTATATTTGTCAAGTATTTTCTCGACATAATGGGTTTGACTTAATAAAAACCTCCCACTAATTCTTCTAACTTTTATACCTAGAATGGTATCAACCTATCCAAGGTCCTTCATCTTAAAGTTACATGATAGAAACCTCTTTTGTTTGTATTATTCCTCTCATGTCATTACTCAAAAACAACATATCATCTACATAAAGTCACACTAAAATGGCATAGTCATCACAAGTCTTAGAGTATAAGCACTTATCTGTGTTGTTGTATCTAAACCAATCTGAAACAATGACTTTATCAAACTTCTCATGCCATTGTTTTGAAGCATGTTTCAAACATTATAATGATTCGACAAGTCTACACAATTTATGTTCATTTCCTTAAAGAACAAAACCCTCTGGTTGTTCCATATAAACCTCCTCCTCGAGATCTCCATTTAGGAATGTCGTTTTGACATCCATTTGGTGAACATAAAGGTTATATATAGATTGTAAGGAAAATAACAATCTAACTGAAGTGGTTCTTACTACTAGTGCATATGTGTAAAGTAATATATTCCCTCATCTTGCTTAAATCCCTTAGCTACTAATCTAGCCTTAAATGTTTGTATGGTCCCATCGGTATGGTCTTTCCTTCTAAATACTCATTTTCACCCAATTGGTTTAGACCCTTTTTGTAGGTCAACCAATTCCCAAGTGTGGTTAGACATAATTGAATTAATTTCATCATTTATTGCCTCATTCCAAAAATCAGAGTCTCTTGAGGACATAGCTTCTTTGAAAATTTTGGGATCATCTTCTAATTGAAGTATTATTGGATACTGCCAAGTAACTTCCTCATGATTTCCTTCTATAAGATATGGTGTCTCTACTTGAGAGCACTTCTTACTTGATCCCAAGTCTTTGAGCCTTTGGCTTCTTTTAGGCAATAAAGGCTGCTCACCAACCATTTTAGGAGTCTCATCTTGAGGCTCTCTAATTTGAATAGGTTCTTTTGATTTGTTGTCACCACATGAGATGTTCTCAAATAACGCAACCTCTCTTGATTCAATTATCACATTAGACTCTAAGTCTAACAATCTATAAGTTTTTCTGTTTGAGGCACAACCCACAAATGCACATCTTATAGCCCTTGGACCCGACTTTGTCCTTTTAAGATCTGTGCTCTTGCAATAAGCAAGACAACCCCACACTTTAAGATAACCAATATTTGGTTTCTTTTCTTTCCATAACTTATATTGAGATGTATTGTTCTTTTCATGGGAATATGTTTCTGTTATGATTGGTTAAATACATGGTGAAATTGGTTAGGCATGAAGAGGTGCAAAACCATAACAATTTCACAAATGTCAACATGTGAGAGTTGGCTTTCAGTATAGGCATTTATAAATCATTTTTGGGTCCAAAGTGTTTTTTTGGAGTATATAAGAGTACCCAAAAAGTTTGGGAGCATTTGGGGATGTTTTCACACAAATTTTTTAGTGCAAAGTCAATGGCGTTAGTGATGTGTTGCCTCTAGGAGGCGACGTGTTGCAAGACCACGAAATGTTAGACCAGGCGACACGTCTCCTGCTACTAGATGATGTTAGGAGTGTGTCCAGGCAAAATGTTAGACCAGGCGACATGTCTCCTGCTAATGACATTTATTTTTCTGTGAATAAATAAATACAATGGTTTATTATTATTGTTATATTTAGATTGTTAAATTATTGTTTGAATAATTTTGTAAATATCAGAAAAATTCCATATTCATTATTGAGGATGTGATCTTGTATTAGTACAAGAGAATTAAGATCACATAAATGAATAAAAATAGCCAACAACAACAAATTAAAGTTATGGAATTCTTTAATTGGAGTTGTAAGTACAGTTTACTAAGTATCATAATGATACAAATAAGCTAGATTCGGATTATTGTTGTGGAAAGACATCTCGGTAAATGTGCTTTATATAATATGATTATATATGACATGGATTGATATGAATTAAAGTCTTTATCCAAAAACCATTTAACAATAAAGACTTGTAATTCATATCATAACTGATGATCATTTATAGATCAACCTAAATCCTGAGTGTTCATGAACTCCTGTTCATGTTTATTAAATCTTTTGATTCATTCGTTAAAGTCTCTTCAAAGAATGAGGCTAATGACTTTTGTTTTGGAGATTTAATATCATGGATGGCTGGGAACATGTATCAACAATACGGAATCTAATCTTTCCTAACGGATCATATATTAGTTCCCTTAAGGGTTAATTCTGGAACTGAATGATTTTGAGCTCAAATCTATAATTAGATTATAGATTAATTATTCACTAGTGAATTAATGGTACTTAAGGAATAAGAAGTAAATTAGAAACGTAAAATGATAATTCTTCCATTCTAATTTATGAACTAATTAATTAGAGGGTTGAACTATTGTAAGATGGTTATATCAATGGACGACTTAAGAAAATATTTCTGTAAAAGTATATTTATAACATAAAGAGTGCAATTCTGAATTTATAGTGGAGTAATATCAGAATTAATAAATTAACTATTATAATTAAAGAGTTTAATTATTTAGTTTATTTATTGGAGCTTAATGTTATAGGTCCATGGTCCCCAAAATGGCTCAAACAATCACTGATAAAGGTAAATACAAAAATGGGCAAAAAGGACTTATGCAATAAGTAAAATATTTTTCTATGTATCAAACATAATTATTGTTTAATTATGTGTAATTAAATAATTATTTGATTTAATAAAAATATAATTAATTTTGAATTAATTTATTTTTGGGATTTTTGGTATTTAAATAATAATAAAAATTGGGAAAAATCACATGCCATCACTGGCATGAGGTACACGTGTAGCACAGTGCACAGTCACTGTGCTACACGCATAAGAGACTATGAGCAGTTTTTTGGTTCCACAATTTTAGTTATTTAAATATTAAATAAATAATAAGATATTGTAATTTTATTTAAATATTATTATTTAAACAAAAATCTGATAACTGATTAGTTATTTTAAAATTGTTTAAAATAACTAAGATTTTATTTTAATATATTGGATATATTAAATATAGGATATTAGTTTTACAGAACGAAACTTTTTAGGGATAGAAAAATATCTAGAAATCTCTCTCAGAGAAAATGAACAGTGATACAAACAAAAGTCACTGTTCTTCACAAAACCTAGGTCCAAACTTTATCAGATCTCATGTGTTGAGAACATCTGATAAATAGTTTTTTGCCTATTGTTTGTATAGCGAGCCCACACTCTTTCTTCGTATGCTGAGAACATTTTGGAAGATCTTGGTGTGAGATCTCAATGATTTAGCCATACAAAAAGATAGCAGCAAGGAAGGACCTGAGGTAGATCTATTCATGTCTTTGATTCAATATATATATATGCATGTGAAGAAGTAGATCTAGAAATTTTATGGGATTAAACTAACAATTTGATTGTTGTTCCACTGCGTATAATCTCTAATTTGATCAATAAAAACCAACAGATGATGCATCGCCTGGCAAGCGATGCATCACCTGGCAAGCGATGCATCGCCTGGGTCGTCCGTATGAGGCCGTACAGTGACGTGTTTTTTGGCTAAAAAATTCAAATTAAAATGCTTTAATTTCATTAGTTGAGTCTAATGAAGTTCCTATACTATTTAAAAGGTACATTTGAGGAAATTGGTGACTAAAAGAACTCTCTCTCTCTCTCTCTAGCTTTCAAGATTACTAGTTTTCTCCAAAATCTTCGTCAAGAAAGCTTGACTTGTATGAAGACTCAAGGCTTGTGAATCTCAATCTCATTCCATTGTTTTCTCAGGAAATTCCAAGGAGAAGGCTAGGAATAGAGATTTTTCGAAAACAAATCTACATTTGTGTCAAGCCTTGTTACTATTGTGTTTCACATAAAATCATAGACTTGTGATTTTGTGTTGAAGGTTGTTCTTCAAGATAGGTCCACTCTACACTTAGTCTTCTGTGTTTATGTAATTTGTGATTTTCTCCCATTAGAGTTATATTATTGGTTGTTTTTTGCTTTATGATGTAATACAAAACTAAGGTTAATTAAGCCTAACCCCCAACAATAAAAAATCTCTATCTCTAAACATTTGTTTTGTGTCAAAGTGTGTATATATCTAAAGGTTTTTCTACTAACCAAAGTCATGGAAGAAAGCTCCTTAATTCTAGCCCTCAAGTTCATGTCTCAAGATCTAGTGAGATTAGATAGGTTTGATGGATCAAACATTGTAAGATGGCAAGACAAGAACAAGTTCCTCCTCACAAATTTGAAGGTGCACTACATTCTTGACATAGATTTCAGGACTTTGGAGCCCCCAAAGGATGATGATTCCCAAGATGTAATCAAAGAAATGATGAAAAAGGAACAGGAAAAACTCATTTGTAGAGACCACAAACACTACATCGGCAAAGGAGATATGGGAAGCTTTTGAGAAGAAATACGAAACCGAAGAAGAAGGTACCAAGAAATTCCTTATCACTCGATACATGGAATTTAAATTCTTTGATGGTAAATCCTTACTCCCCCAAGTACATGAGCCTCAAGTTATTGTGAATAAATTGTCTGCTCTTAAGATAACATTGCCATTACCCTTCATTGTGGGAGGGATTATAGCTAACCTACCTCCATCTTATAGAAGCTATAGGAAGAAAATCCTCCATAAGAATGAATATATATATATATCTTTGAAAGAGATCTTGAAGCACCTAAGAATTGAAGAGGAGTTTCGTTCTAGAGACAAGTGTATGAAAGAGTCCAATGATGGGACATCCAAGACTAATGCCATAGAGAAACCCTTTCAATCCAAAAGGAAGACTCACAAGAAGCCTCAACCAAATAAGGAAACTCATCTAGCTCCAAAGAAGAATTAAGTGCAATTCAAGGGTGTGAGAGGCCCTTGTTTTTCTTGTGGCAAGAATAGCCACTTGGCTAGAGAATACAAGTATGGAAAGCCCCATAACCATGGATCCAAGGTCAACACAACTGAAGAGGAGTTGGTTGCTACCTTGAGTGAGGAGAATACCATCCAATGGGAAAGTGCAAGGATTGTGAAATAACACTTGTGGCACCATTCATGTTACTTATGATATAGAGAACTTCAAAACCTTTGAAGAGTCAAAGGATGGGCATGGGATCCAAATTGGGAATGAGCATAGGTCCAAGGTATTGGGTAAGGGGAATGTTGTTCTTTACTTCACATCCGGAAATAAGGTTTTATAGACCAATGTGTTGTATGCTACAGATATGAGTAGGAATCTTGTGAGTGGGCAATTATTGAGAAAAAAGGGCATCAAAGCGGTGTTTGAGTCTGGCAAGCTAATTCTATCCGATGGCAGCTACTTTGTGGGGAAAAAGTGTGTGTGTGATGAGATGATTATATTGTGTACCGAAGACAATGATTTTGATAATAATGCATGCACATATTCCTCTTATGTGCTTGGTTTTAATTCTATTACTTTGTGGCATAATAAACTTGCTCCTTATGTGCTTGGTTTTGATTCTATTACTTTGTGGCATAATAAACTTGCTCATATAGGATATAGTACAATTAAAAGAGTTATCAAATGTGGTTTAATTGTATGCAATGACGTTGAGCATGATAAGTGTGAATTATGTGTTAAATCTAATATGGTAAAAAACCATTTTCCTAGTGTTGGAAGGAAAACTAATTTGTTAGATTTGATATATAGTGATTTATGTGAATTGAATGGAATAATTACTAGAAGTGGACATAGGTATTTTATTACCTTTATTGATGATTATTCTAGATTCACATATGAGTACTTGCTTAAGAATAAGGGAAAGGCCTTTAGCATGTTTAAAATCTATAAAGCTGAAGTGAAAATCAATTGGAAAAGAAAATAAAAGTGATTAGAAGTGATGGATGCGGTGAATAATTTTCCAATGAATTTATGTGTTTTGTGAGATGCATGGTATAGTATATGAATGCACAACCCTTTATACACCCCTAACTAAATGGTATAGTGGAAAGATAGAATAGAACATATGTTGAAATGATAAATGTTATGTTGTTACATGAAAATTTGAGTTTTGCATTATGGGGATAAATTAAACCGGATTCCTTTAAGGAAGAATCAAATTTCACCGTATGAGATATGGAAATGAAAGAGGCCCAACCTAGGGTATCTCAAAGTGTGGGGGTGCATTTCTTGTTGCAAGAGTATAGAACCTAAAAGAACCAAGATGGGTCCAAGGGCCATCAAATGTGTATTTGTAGGCTATTCCTCAAATAGCAAGGCCTATAGGCTATTAGATTTGGAGTCTAATGTGATAATTGAATCAAGAGAAGTTTAGTTCTTTGAGAGTTTGTTGTATAGTGACAATAAGCCTCAATAATCGATCTCATTAGAAGGAACTCAAGAGGAGTTACCTTCAAGGGTTGAAGAGCAACATACATTGCCTAGAAGAAGCCAAAGGCTTAAAGTGAGTGGATCACAAAATAAAACCTCCCAAGTGGAGACTTTTTACATAGTAGAGGGAAATCACAAGGGAGACACTTGGAAGTATCCTATGTTACTTCAAGTGGAGGATGATCCTAAAACTTTCCAAGATGTTATGTCCTGAAGGGACTCTAACTATTGGAAAGATGCAATAAATGATGAGATGGATTCAATTATGTCTAACCACACTTGGGAGATTGTTGATCTACCATAAGAATCAAAGCCAATAGGTTGTAAGTGGGTATTTTGAAAGAAATACAATACTAATGGGACCATTCAAGCCTATAAGGCATGATTGGTGGCCAAAGGGTTTAGACAAAAGAAGGGCATAGATTATTTTGATACCTATGCACTGGTAGCAAGGACAACATGTATAAGATTGTTGTTTGCCTTATCATAAATACACAACCTATATGTTCAACAAATGGATGTCAAAATGGCATTTCTAAATGAAAACTTGTATGAGGAGGTGTACATGGAACAACCGGAAGGGTTTGTTCTAAAGGGAACTGAACATAAGGTGTGTAGGCTTGTTAAATCATTATATGTTTAAAATAAGCACCAAAACAATGGCATTAGAATTTTTATGAGGCCATTGTTTTGGATGAGTTTAGAGACAATAGTGCAGACAAGTGCTTATACTCTAAGACTTGTGATGACTATGTCATCTTAGTGTAACGCCCTGGATAGCCAAGACCATTACACTGTGTGTTTATAAAGTGCTAGACTTGCTAATCAAGTCATTTAATCAAGATTGTGTTACTGAAACTATAAAGGAACTAGGGTTGAAAATGGTTTGGTCTCAAAAGACATATTTTCATTAAGAAACATTACCCTTTACACGGGATCCCAAAAATATAAGTTTAAAGATCATTTACAAAAGTTATAAGACTCAGATACAATAACCAGCCATACTAAGGCAAAACAAGCAGTTAGGTAATCTCTGTCCTGGTCCACTCCTCGATCATGGTGATCGAACAGCTAGCTATGTACATTACACCTCGGAGCTCTCCATCTCAGGCTTGGTCTAGCTTGCCCTTGCCTTTACCTGCACCACGTAGCACCCGTGAGCCAAGGCCCAGCAAGAAAACACAATGACAGCAGAGCATAAGCAATTATCAGACAAGTCAATATCTCACATTGCATCACATAGCCTCAGTCAAATAACCATTCAATATAGTCAAGTATTCCACATACTAGGCATATCAATTCATAACATGCACAGTTTATAAACGATAACCAGGGCTAGCGCTCACAGACTGCTCCCTCTGTTATCCCAGTGTTCATGGCTCCCAGTGGCCAAATCGCGCTCTGTGCGCTAATAGTATGTACGACACTCTTAGGCCGCTTTTACATGTCCCATGGTGTAATACCAACATTGACACGATACAATTCTCGGGAGCGCTTAGTCCCATCACAATCATATAACCGGGTGCAGTTTTCTTACCTTTCAATTCACAAGCTTTGACCCCTTGACTACTTGAGCACGATCCCCCTCGAGCCCTAGCGCTCACCTAACACAATCATGGCCAAAGTCATCATCAACCCTTAAGTTTAAAACCTAGCCCCGGGGCCAATCCTGAGCCCTCGGAAAGTCCTAGTTCCACCAAACAAGGTGGTGGAACCAAACCCCAAACCTTAGGTCAAAAACCCTTGCAAATAACCCTAAAATCCCCTTCAGAAGGCAGGGTAGCGCTACAGCGCTCTTAGGAGGGCGCTACAGCGCTACAGACAGAAGCCAAATTCCCCTCAGCATTATGGCCTAGCGCTACAGCGCCCAAAGCCTAGCGCTGTAGCGCTAGTCACAGACAGCCCAGCACCAAAATTTCTCTTCTGCGATTTTCTCGAACCTACCTCAACCAAACCTCTTCCAACTCTTACCCAAACTTAAAAACAACCTCATGACCACATTCCACTCATCCCAAGCACCCCAAACATCTAAAACCCAAGCACACGCAATCACAAACTCAGAATTCACCATAGCCACTTCTAAACTCTAAAACCCAACATAAACCAGCCGAACATCAGAGTTAGAGCTTAGAATCCATACCTTTCATAGGATTTCGCCCACAAGCTATCCCTAGACCTTCTTGACTTGCTTTCCTTTGATCTTTGCCCTGAATTTCCCCAGAGTTCCCCATCAAACTCAGCTTATACATCAAAGTTCAGAAACTAAACCAGCAGTTGAAGAATTACAGAACCTTACCTCAAGTGCTGATGAAACCTTGCTAAACCTCTGCTAATTCCTCAATCTTAGTCTAGGATTCTTGATGCTTAATTATCCCAGCTCTCCTCTGAGTTTTACTCTAGAAATCCTCAGGAAAATGGTGAAGGAAGCTTGAACCGACTCAGAGAACTCCCTCTGTTTTCTCTCTTTCTTTTCCTTCCTTTTTCTTCTTTTTCAAACTTCTATAATATTCTACAAATCCCACTAACATAAAGCCTTGGTATTACTTAACTTATGTAATGCAAATGACCATTATACCCTCCCTATTAATTCTAACCCTTTAATCCACTTAAGGGTATCTTAGTCATTTTACCCAATTCCCGCTAATTCCTTGAGTGTCTATAATATTTCCCGCTTAATTCCCGATACCTAATTAATCACCAATGGTATTTCTCAATGTCAAAATAGACTCCAATATATCCGCTAAACTCCCATTTATACCCCTAAACTCACCCCGAGCTGGGTATAAATCTCCGCTTTGACTTTTCCGCTAGTTTGCTCACTAGGATCGTCTCGAGTCACAGATCGCAGATATATCCACATAATAATGTGGTCTCGACTATTATCACATATATCAAAGTAGTTATGCCCATAATGGCCAAAATTACGATTATGCCCTTGTAACCTAATCAGGGCCTATATGCATACTAATACACATAATCATGCATCTCAGATATTCAAGTAATCATATAACATGCTTTAAATCATAATCATGCATCTTAATCATTAAATTCACACATAATCCCCAATACGCCCTCCAGGCACACTAATCAAGGCCCTTAAGCCTTATTAGCGAATTTGGGTCGTTACACTTAGTGTGTATATATGTTGATATTAAGTAATGACATGAAAGGCATAGTAGAAACAAAGAGGTTTCTATCTTCAAACTTCAAAATGAAGAACCTTGGAAAGGACGATACCATACTAGGTATTAAAGTTAGAAGGAATGGGGATGGATATGCCTTAGGTCAAGCTCATTATGTTGAGAAAATGCTTGACAAGTTTAGTCATCTTAACATCAAAGAGGCAAGCACACCCTTCAATTCAACTCTAAAGCTTGAAAAGGATGAAGGGAGAGCGGTGGCTCAACTAGAGTATGCAAGTGTAATGGGGAGTTTGATGTATGTCACTCATTGTACTAGAGCGGACATTGCATTCATGATTAGTAAACTAAGTAGGTTTACTAGAAACCCAAGTATCTTACATTAGAAGGCCTTGGATAGAGTATTTGGATACCTTAAAAGGACCAAAGAGTTATGCCTCCAATATTCTATGTTTCCTAAGATACTTGGGGGATATTCTGATGCAAGTTGGATATCTGGTGTAGGAGATAATCTCTTCACAACTAGTTAGTTGTTCACCCTTAGAGGGGGTGTGGTTTCTTGGGGATCTAAAAAACAAACATGTATATGTCACTCAACCATGGATTCCGAGTTTGTAGTTCTAGCGGCAACCGACAAAGAGGTCGAGTTGCTAAGAGATCTCATGTCGGAGAAACCGAAAACCATGGTTGATATATCGAAGATTTTGATACATTGTGGTAATCAAGCCACATTGATTAGAGCTTACAACAAGATATATAATGGGAAGTATAGAAATATAAGTCTAAGACATGATTATGTGAGGGAATTGATTGATAAGAGTATCATATCAATTTCATATGTGAAATCTTATGAGAACATAGCGGATCTGTTTAACAAACCTCTTGGGAGAGATTTGGTTAGTTCCACAAATAGATTCCCCAATGATGGCAACCCAATTCAAAACTTGTATACATCAAGTGTAGAGTTCAATGGGTAAGAACAAGTCATTGATAAGGGAATAGTTTCAACATTAACAACTTAAAGCTCTCATCAAGGATGAGTTAATGTTGGTTGCTACTAGACCTGAGGGTTAAGCCATAGGCTTTTAATGAAATTTAGTTGAAGAGCAACAAGCATCTCTAAAGGTAGCAAAGATGATGTAAAAATTTCACCTATGTGAACCTAGAGGTGGTGTCGCTTCTCAAGAGAGTAGGAGTTTTTCTCTGGATGGTTCATGAATGGATCAAGCACAAGGCCATTAAAAGTGCTAAGCGCAAAATGTGGGAAATACATGAGTAATCAGATAGAGTTGTGTGAGACATTACTGCTTTTTATCACTAGGAATGTTGGGTTCAATATTTAAGAACAACTTAGTATTTTGGTAGAAGCTTTGTAGTGTTTTCACTAAGGTAAAGTTCAAACCCAAAAGTTACTTTACTTTATGCAATAATATCATTTGGCTAGAGGATTGAGGATGTATTTAACCAAGTGGGGAATGTTAGGATTGGTTAAATACATGGTTAAATTTGTTAGGGACGAAGAGGTGCAAAAACCATAATGATTTCACAAAAGTCAACATGTGAGAGTTGAATTTTGGTATAGGCATTTATAAATCATCTTTTTGGGTCCAAAATATTTCTATGGAGTATATAAGAGTACCCAAAAAGTTTGAGAGCATTTGGGAATGTTTTGAGACAAATTTTGGAGTGCAAAGTCAGTGGAATTGATGAGTCACCTAGCATGGCCATGAAATGGCAGACCAGGCGACACGTAGCCTGGTGCCAGGCAACGCATACAGTGACGTGTTTTTTGCTCCAAAACTCAAATTAAAATTCTTTAATCTCATTGGTTGAGTCTAATGAGGTTCCTATACTATTTAAAGGGTTCATTTGAGTAAATAGGTGACTTGATCGCTCACATCTCTCTCTCTCTCTCTAGCTTTCAAGATTACTAGTTTTTCTCAAAATCTTCATCAAGAAAGCTTGACTTGTATGAAGACTCAAGGCTTGTGAATCCCAATCTCATTTCATTGTAGTAGCTTCAAGCAATTCCAAGGAGAAGGCTAGGAATAGAGATTTTTGGACAACAAATATACATTTGTGTCAATCCTTGTTACTTTTGTATTTCACATAAAATCATAAACTTGTTAAATTTTATTTGAAGGTTGTTCTTCAAGAAAGGTCAACTATACACATAGGTGACGTTTGGTTGGAGGGAATGAAAATGGAGAAATAGTAATGAGAATGGGAAAATAAATAGGAATGGAATGGAATGGAATATAAATTAATACAAATAACAAAATTGATAAAAAAAAAATATTCAATTTTGTTAATCTTTCATTGAAATGTTATTTCCTGCCATTTTCAAATGGAATAGCCATTCCACAAAAATGGTGGAAAAACCATTCCAATAGAATGAAATTCCAATACTCTAAAATACAACCAAACAAATGAATGGAATGAAAATTGATTCCTTTCCACTCCATTCAATTCCATTCCATTACCTACAACCAAACATCACCTTAGTCTTTTTGTGTTTATGTAATTTTAAATTTTCTCCCATAAGAGTTAGATAACTTGTTGTTTTTTGCTTTGAGTTGTAATACAAAACTATGGTTGATTAAGTCTAACCCCCAATAGTTTCAAAATATGACATGCGGATAACAACGCTTCACCCCACAAATTAAAACTCAGTTTTTAATGTAATAGCATAGTATTAATCATTTCAAGAAATGTTTTATTTTTCCTTTCCGCTATACCATTTTGTTGTGGAGTTTATAGGGAAGTACATTCATGTATTATTCGATACTTTTCACAAAACAAGTTGAAATCATTTGAAAAATATTCACCACCTCTGTCACTTCTAAGCACTTTTATTTTCCTTTCTAATTGATTTTCAACTTTTGCTTTATAAAATTTAAACACATTAAATGTTTCATCTTTGTTCTTAAGAAAATATACATATGTGTACTGTAAATATGGAATAATTTCCCTTAAAGCTCCCTCGGTGAGAGTATGAAGACCCTAGACGCACGTCCCTCAGACACGGGCCTCGCATAGCGAGTACCAATCCCCGTGTGCAGGACTTTGGGCTTCTCGTGTGATGGTGCTAGGCGTGTGTGAATACAGGAGATTATCCCAAGGGAAACATCACCCTATGAGCCATGAAGTATGGCCCTGGTAGGATAAGGGGCCAAGGTACACGTTGCAAGAGGGCGGCTGCACGAGGTCCCCGCATAGCAAGGCCCTACTTGTCTTGACGCCAAGAGATGTCAAGGGCACCAGAGCCAGGTGCCTCCACCGCGTGTGCGTCTTGCGACCCTGCCCCTCGCAGCATGCCTCGCACAACGAGGCTCCCCTCGCAACTCGCCTCGCGCGCATCTCGCGAGTCTCCCTTCGCGACACTCCTTGCACAGCGAGGCTCCCCTCGCAACAAGCCTCACACATCTTGATAGCAGGGTTTATCTGTGTACGGAATCATTGAAGGCCTCTCTATGCGAGGGCCTTGGTGACCTGTCACCCGCCTACACCTCACCGTATCTGACCGTGTCGAGGTGCCACCCGCCTCCTTGTGGACGAGAACCCTTCTTGTTACCCACACACAGAGGATATTATGTGAATAGGGCTTCGGGTCGAGTCCCTTGACTCGTTGGTGAAGGTGGCCATGCATGCTACATCTAGTAACTTGCAAGTTTTCTCATACTAAGAAGAATGGGAGAAAGATTGGAGAAAATACATGTCTTGGAGATGTGAGAAAAACCATCAGGTATAAGGTACCCGTATGTGTATGGGTACAGGATGTACAATCATGAGGAGGACAGGGGCATGACCCTGACACCTGTATCAGACAAGTAGTGGAGGCACTACCTAAGCACCCTCGACCATGTGTCAGAGTCGACAGCACGATGTCCTGAACAACTACCCTGACAATGTCAGAGTCGACACCACGATGTCTAGAGCCACTACCCTGGCAATGTTCCTGTGTACATCCCTATCCCTTGGGACCCTCTTGTATTAGGGGCCAATAGAGCCCACCTATAAATAGCTTCAACCCCTGAGGTTAAGGGGTGGGAAAATTTTTTGTATGCACAGACAATGAAGGAATATATGAACTCTGCTCCATGGTAGTTCTGTATTTTTTTTGCACTTTCAAGTTCTTCCCATCTTCTTCCTAGCTATCTTCTGCAATATAATTTGAGTTTTCCAACCTTATATCATTGACGAGTTCCCACCGTCAACAATTTGGCGCTGTCTATGGGAAGAATGAGTATCAAGCCAACATTCTTTCATCACCTTCAGTATGGGAGAAATGCCAATGCGTTCGAAACGCCTACGTCAACTACAATATGTTGAGGTTTGCCTGGACGGAGAGCAACAACTGAGGGCCTCCCGGAAGGAACCCCCTCCACCTAAGCCGAGGGACATGCTGGAGGAACGTCCTCCACCAATGGAGGAGAAGGAAGCATCATCCTCAGCTATCCAGTCCGACGGAGGTCACCCAGATCCACCAGTGCCTCCACGTCCCCGACCCCCGGTGGCACCTGCTCCGGCCACCGAGACCTAGGTCCCTCGATGCGTAGGCCAGGCAAAAGTTCCCATGTACACTTAGTGAGTTCCAACTCGAGCACTCACTTCTATGTGGATGAAATTCAAGAGTTGCACAAGAAAAACCGAAAGTTGGAAGCCACGCTAGAGAACATGCAGGAGGTCTTAAACGACCTTCTGTAAGGAAAGTTGAGCATACCCATTCTAAAGCAAAAGGAGAAAGAGCGAGAAAAAGGAGAAACCACTGTCCCCATGTATGATGGGAGAACCCGACTCTCCACCAACAACACCCCCCAGAAAAATACCATGAGGGACCTAGACCGGCGAAATATCCCCTCAAGCAAAGACGGAGGAACAACGATGGTCTTAGAAACGAGGCCAAAGTCACCTCTAAGGAAGCGATGCTTGACCTAAGAGAAAATCTCAATGGGAAGAGGTCTGAAGTGAGGACGACTCCTCCTGTGGCCCCTCCAAAGGACAGAGAAAAGAGAAAGGGCAATCCCACTGAGATAAGGAACTCCTTACATAAAAGGCGACAAGAGCTAGACACCGAGATGAGGAGCCTTCGGAGTAAGATTGTCACGACTTTAGGGGGGCACATTAACGATAAAGAATTTGACTACGAGTCACCTTTCATGCGAGACATCCAGTTGGAGAGATTCCCTCAGACCCCAAGTACCACTTGGACGCCTTCAATGACTTAATGAAGCTGAGCAGGATCAATAACAGAGCGAGGTGTCACTGTTTCGCTGTCACATTGAAAGGTCCTACTTACAAATGGTTTAAGAGGCTGAGGCCAAGGACCATTAGGTCAGGGGAGTAGTTTTTCGATGAGTTTCTGAACAGAATCTTTCCGTGCGGGATTACACCATGTCGGGCACCAGTCTCGCTAACAAAAAGCATGGTGAAAGAGAAAGTTTAAAGAGCTATCTTCATAGGTTCAACATGGAGGCGGCCAAGGTGGGAAGCCTGACCAGGGGAGAACTCAAGATGGAAATCACGGTTGGAGTACGCCCATGTAGCAAGCTTTGGGATAACATGCTCAAAAGGGAAGTCACTGACTTAGATGACTTCTACGAAAGGGCACAAAAGTACCTTTATGTCGAGGATGGCCATGAGAACTTAAAGGTGGGAAAAAAGAATCCCATGTTAAGCCCTCAACCCATGAAGGATCGAATGGGACAAAAAAGAAGAGGGCATACGAGGGGCCGAGAGATGACCACCAGAGAAGGCCCAAGCGCAGAAGTGACCCCAGGCAAGCGGCTTACACTATCTATACAAACCTGATGGACACCAGAGAACATATCTATCTCATGAATGAAGGTCGGGTTCCCTTCAAGAGGCCCCCGCCGATGAGAAAATATCGGTCTAAGAGGGACCCTAGCAAAATATTGTCATTACCACAAGGGCATCGGCCATACCACAGCAGAATGCACCAATTTGAAGGAAGAAATTGAAGAGCTCATGCGCAAGGGGCACCTAGGCCGATATGTCAGAAGGGAAAATCAGAAATCGGAGAACGAGTTGATGATACCTAAGGCCCGAGAAAGAGCCCCGGAGATACAAGGAGAAGTGAGAATGATCTTTGGAGGTCCGGGTTTTGGAGGAGAGTCCAGGAAGGGCCGAGACAGGTATGCTAGAGAAGCCAGACGAAGTCCACCACCGTGTGTCTTGAGTTTGGAGCAACGACCCCCGAAATGCTTTAAAGGAGAAAATGATTCAATCATTTTCATGGAGGAGGATGCACGAGGGGTGCACTTTCCCCACAATGATCCTCTGGAGTTGACGGTTCAATTGGCTAACATGCGGGTGCATCGGGTCCTCATAGACAATGGAAGTTCCGTGGATATCTTGTATTGCCCCACCTTTGAGAAGATGGGCATGGAAGTCAGATAATTGAAACATTTCCAATCCTCCTTATACGGATTCACGAGGGACTCAATACAACCCTTAGGGATGATCGAATTGGCACTCACCATGGGAGAACAACCCAGCAGACCATAGTCATGGAAAACTTTGTCGTGGTAGACTGTGCCTCAACTTTCAATGCGGTATTGGGGAGACCGTCCCTAAGAGAATTGAAAGCAATAAATTCAATATATCACCTAGCCATCAAGTTCCCAACTCTTGGTGGAATAGTGAATATGAAAGGAGAACAAAGGGAAGCAAGGGAGTGTTATAACACCTCCCTCTGCATGTCTGTGAAACCACAAGAACCGATGGCGATGGTAGTACATGGAGGCATAAACCTGCAAGAACTAGACCCCTGAATCATGGAGGAACTAGGGGTCGAACCCGTGGGGGAGTTAGAGGAAATCGTGGTGATGGAAGAGCCATTGCGAAAGGTGAGAAAAAACCTTCAAGGCGACACGAAGGAGAGGTTGGTGAGGTTTTTGAAGGAAAATCTGGATGTATTTGCTTGGAGTCACGAAGACATGGTGAGGATAGATCCTCCTATCATCTGCCACCATTTGAATATCACCCTCGAGGCGAGGCCCGTTAGGCAGAAAAGGCAAGCGCTTGACCCGGAGAGGTACACAACCTTAAAGGAGGAGGTTGACAAATTGAAGGAGAATGGACTCATCCGCGAATCATTCTATCCAGTATGGGTATTGAACCCCGTTCTACTCCCAAAACCGAATGGAAAATGGAGGACTTGTGTGGACTTCTCAAACCTCCATAAGGCTTGTCCTAAGGACAGTTTTTCACTTCCAAGAATAGATCAACTGGTGGATGCGATGGTTGGGCACGAGTTACTTAGCTTCATGGATGCTTACTCTGGTTACAACCAGATACCTATGAACCCAGCTGAAGAATAGCATGCATCATTCATAACGGATAAAGGACTCTACTGCTACAAAGTGATGCCTTTCAGATTGAAGAACGCATGTGCCACCTATGAAAGGTTGGTGAAGAAAATGTTCGCTAACCAGATAGGAAGGAACATGGAAGTATACGTTGACGATATGTTGGTGAAGACCAAAAATTCCACAGACCTAAACAGGGACCTAGGTGAGATGTTCGACACACTCAAGAGGTACCGAATGAAGTTGAATCCACTCAAGTGCACTTTCAGTGTCTCCTCGGGAAAGTTCCTGGGTTTCATGGTCAACTCCAGAGGCATCGAAGCTAATCCTGATAAGATAAGGGCCTTAATAGAAATAAGCCCACCCAAGAATAAGAAGGAGGTGCAATGTATAATGGGAAGAATGGCAACCCTTAACAGATTCATTTCAAGGTCTACAGACAAGTGCCTCCCCTTCTTCGACATCCAAAAAGGGAGCAAAAAGTTCACTTGGGATGGAGAATGTGAGGATGCTTTTACCAAGTTGAAGGAACACTTAGGGAAGCCGCCCTTGTTGGCTAAACCTGAAAAGGGTGAAAGACTATACTTATACTTAGCAGTATCCGAGCATGCCATAAGCGCTGCCTTGGTTAGGGGAGAGAAGAGACATCAACAACCTGTGTACTACTTCTGCAAATGGTTGGTAGATGCGGAGAACCGATACCCAGAGATAGAGAAGTTAGCATATGCATTAGTCGTGGCCTCAAGGAAGTTAAGGCCCTACTTCCATGCCCATGCGATCGAGGTACTCACTGATAGTCCTTTAAGACAGATCTTGCATAGACCTGACACCTCGAGGAGACTGATGAAATGGTCGATTGAGTTGAGTCAATTCGACATCACTTATACCCCAAGGACCTCCATCAATGGGCAAGTGCTTGCGAACTTCATAGTGGAGTTCATCTATCGATTGAATGAAGGAGGAGATGAAGGAGAGGGACAGTCGATGGAGAAGGACAGCAAAGGAATTTTGAAGAATGGAGCCTGCATGTGGATGGAGCATCCAACAAAGAAGGATCTGGAGCAGGTATCGTGATGAATGGACTCAGGGGACACAGGATGTACTGCGCGATACAGTTTGGGTTTGAAGCCTCGAACAACAAGGTAGAATACAAAGCACTCCTAGCTGAGTTGCAGTTGGCCCAGGGGTTAAAGGTAATGCATTTACACATTTTTAGTGACTCATAGTTGGTGGTGTGCCAGGTGAAGGGCGAGTATCAAGCGAGGGGTCCTAACATGGCTGCATACTTGGAAAGGGTAAGAGGCTATCTGGGGCAGTTAGTGGGGTATAGCATAGAGCAAATCCCAAGAGAGAGGAATACCCATGTCGATGCCCTCGCAAAGCTAGCTTCTACTAAGGATGGGGATATCCTTGAATCAGTGCCTATGGAATACTTACCGAGGCCAATCACCATTGATTCAAACGTTCTTATGATCAGCATCCCAAAGGAGTCGTGGGCTGAGCCAATTGTAAGCTACCTGAGGGATGGAGTTTTTCCAACAGACAAGAGGGAGGCTCAAAGGCTGGTGTGTAAGGTTGCCTGATACACCTTAGTAGAGGGGATCTTGTATAAGAAAGGGTTTTCTGTGCTGCTCTTGCGGTGTGTTGGTGAGGAGGCAATGAAAGTGCTATATGAAATACATGAGGGTGAGTGTGGTAATCATGCGAGTTGACCGTCCACGGCTCAGAAAGCCATGAGGCAAGGGTACTACTGGCCCTCCATGGAGAGGGATGCAAACGATTTCACGAGAAAATGTGACAAATGCCAGAGAAAAGCAAACTACTCCCGGAAACTGTCGAATGAGTTAACAAGCTTGACCAACCCTTGGCCTTTTGCTCTCTGGGGGATAGACCTTATCGGCGCCCTTCCCGCAAGTAGAGGTGGAGCAAAGTACGCAATCGTAGCCATAGATTACTTCACCAAGTGGGTTGAAGTAGAACCTCTAGTAAAAATAACGGCCAAGCATATCACCACCTTTGTCAACAAATTCATTGTCTGCAGATATGGAGTTCCCTACAAAATCATTTCTAACAACGGCACCCAGTTTGAGGGGGAAATGTTCGAGGAGTACTGTAGGGAATGAGGAATAAGGAGAAGCTTCTCAGCTGTTGTATATCCACAGGCCAACGGGCAGGTGGAATCCATTAACAAAGTCCTTAAGAAGAACTTAAAAATTAAGCTAGTGAAGAGGAAGGGAGCCTAGGTTGAGGAGCTACCTAATGTGCTCTGGGCCTACAGGACCACCCCACGCACAACAACTGGGGAGACCCCTTTCGCCTTAGCATACGGATGTGAGGCTGTTCTCCTGATTAAGATGAAGGTTAACTCCTTTAGGATGCAAGCATACGAGGACCAGGTCAACCATGCAGCAATGGCAAAAAGCTTAGACATGTTAGAAGAAAGAAGGGAAAGGGCACAAATGAGAGTGGCGGTATACCATCAGCGGGCAGCAAGGTACTACAACTCGAGGGTGCAAGATAGAATGTTCAGGGTAGGAGACTTGGTACTAAGAAAATTACTCCCCAAAACGCGAGACCCGAGGGCGGGGGACTAGAGACGAACTGGGAAGGACCCTACCAAGTCGTTCAATGCATACCACCAAACACCTATAAACTGCCTTGAATGGATAACACTGTCATACCTCAAGCATGGAATGTCGAACACCTCAAGAAATACTACCAGTAAGACTTCCATATCTAATGCTGTAACGCCCTGGTTACCCCAGAACCATTACGGTGAACCAGAAATTTGACTCATTGCCTGAGTCCTTTGGTTAAAAACGTGATCTAAGTGTTTTTAATAGGTTAAGGTGAAAACCAATAAATAGGAGACGATATATTTTATTTGATACATAAAACTGTTCATGGGCCCATAAGAACATTTACAAGTTATTTACAACTCAAAAAGGTCATTACTGTTCCAAAATTTCAAACCCCGCCGACCTAAGTGGCAAAAATAGGGTAAACCCCCTAGTTCCTCTGAGAACTCCTTGGCCGTGGTGGTCAAGCGGCCGCATATGTACACATCACCACCTAAGCTCTCCACTCAAGGCTGGGTGAGCTTTTCTTTCCCTTTACCTGCACCACATAGAACCCATGAGCCAAAGCCCAGCAAGAAAACATAGCATTATATGTAAACATCATTAAATGATTATCATTATAATGACACAGAGCTCATAGCTTTCAAACACATGAGTGAATATCACTTGAGGTTCTGGGAAACCATACTGAGTGACTGACAAGCAAGTCACTAATTCAAATGGAAGAGTGGCTGCTAGGTAAGCCACTAGCCTTCAACAAGTTCTGGTAAACCATACTGAGTGACTGACAAGCAAGTCACTAATTCAAGTGGAAGAGTGGCTGCTAGGTAAGCCACTAGCCTTCAAGCGCTTATAATATTCATCGAACTTGAGATCGGTCCGGCATTAATGCTCTTTGAGTCATTCAATGCAGAAAGTTGATTAGATCTAATCTTGTTGGCTTGCGTTGAACACGCTAAGACCGTCCTGACTAATGAGTCAGCGCAATGTGACCAGTGCCCAGTACCACTGCTGAACCTGACTAATGAGTCACAGCTTCATAGTTGATACTAGCACCTTTGCCAAATCTGACTAATGAGTCAGTACCATGCACAAGTGAGCAACATTTGCTAAGTATTCCACATTTAATTCTTGTCCACATTTATACAACCAACATGCCTCATGAATAATCATGCATGTCACATTTGGGGTGCAGTTTTCTTACCTCTGGTTCGAGCTAGAATGAATAAAAGAACGACCCTTGAGAACGATCAACCTTTTGATCCTTTAGCAGTTACCTGGTCATAACCAATTATGGGATTCCATCAATAAAATGAATAACAAAGGGTTCCCAAACCAAAACCTAGCCTTCGAGACATCAAACACTACTAAACCGGGTAGTAGGATCGACCCCGAGGCCTAAGGCTTGAATCCCCAAGCTAAAAATCCATTTCTGGCCAAAAATGCCCTTATGGGCCGCAGCTCACCCTCCTGACAGAGGCGTTTCCACCCCTGAAACAAACATAGGCCACGACTCACCATAGCCATGCCACGGCCCTTTACCCAAACCGGCAAGCACCAGCTCGACTTCCCCTGCATTTTCCCTTGGAACTAAACCATCAAACCAGTTCTAACCTAACACCCAATTTAACCCCTAAACTTCATCTACAACTCACCCTTATCAAAACCCAAGTTAAACATCAACCTAACCTCCATTAATTCCAACTATCCACCGAAGAATTACAAGCTGAAAACTTAAACCAAAACTGAGTAAAACCAGAAAGTTAATGGCTGAAACTCACCTCAAACTTGAAATTAAACCCCCTTCAATGGATGAACCAACCCTATAAACTCAGCTCCTTGATTTCCTAGCTTGATTCCACACTTTGAGCTCAAAAACTCCAAAGGGAAAATGAGAGAAAATGATGTACGGGAAGGAGATAACCTTGCTCTGTTTTTGTTCTGTTTTCTACAGCCATCTAAAGCTTCATATAAATCCAAACCAAATGACCTAAATGCCCCTAGGTCATTTAAGGCTTCTAAAGTCATCCCAAGGGGTAAAATCGGTATTTTCCACCTATCTCATTAATCATAATTAACGCTCTCCCATTCCCGCTAATCTCGATAATCTCAAACACCAATAATTCATATCCCGTTACCCTATAATTCCCAGTAACGCTCTAATCATCAAAATCACCCCGAGACTCCTCCCGAGCCCCAAGCTTAAGCCTGTTATGACCAGATCGATAATTTATATTTAAAGATTGACTCATGCCGAATGGCTCGAACAAACCCACATTATAATGTGGTCTCAACATATATCACCGACATGCATACAAATATACAATTTACCCTCAACGGGCCAAATTATCATCACACCCCTGTAATTGGAAATATGGACCCACATGCATGCATTTAACATCATATCATAATATAATCCACATATACATGCATTTTATCAATTAATGGCATAATTAAACAAGTATGGCCCTCCCGGCCTACTATTCCCGCCATCAAACCATAATGGAGAATTCGGGGAATGACAGATGCAAAGAATATCCATGTTTAGTTTGTTGCATGTTATGTTAACATAGTAGTTAAGAATCAAAGAGGTTACCCAGATAACCTCCCAAGTAGATGTAACCATTTCATATATGTCATTGTAACCTGCCTATGATAAATGAAATTGTTTGCAACTTCGCATGTTATTTTTCTTCTCTATGCGAGCATCCACCAAAGTGCCTGCTGGAATAAATTTCACCAAGCACTTGCAGGGGGGCGTAGGACAGGAGGCACGCATATAGGCAAAGGAAAAAAAACTCCTATATCTTACATTCAAAAGGATTAGCTACCCTTATGAATATCAAGGGGATAGTTTAAAAAAAAAAGATGAACTCCATCCAAAGGCTGACACCCCCGCAGGGGATGAGACCGTAAGGAAGGAATCTCCCAATAAGTCTAGAATGGCCACTGAGCCGGCTAGCCAAAAAGGGTCCAAAAAGAGACCCTTGAAGAAATAATACTATTTATAATGACAAGAAGGACGCTTCTCGCAAAAAGTAACAAGCGCGCGCAAAGAATATAAAAGGACCCCGAAAACCCAATGGGCTAACATGTCCTTACAAGTATAGTCAAGGTGCACCGGAAAGATTATCATCATCAGATCAAGGAAGAGATATGTAATCCATAAATAATAATAAGAGGGACTTACCAAAGTCCTTTAAGTTTGATGAACACAAAAAAAAAAAAAGAGGGATCTACGAATAAGTCGAATACATATATAAGTCGAATACAAAGGGATCTACGAATTTCCTTCCCGACCCTTCCACTCAGATATTTTCTCAACTGCATAATCTCCAAAGGGAGATAGGTCAATGGCAGGGTTAGTCCTCCATACGGCATGCAACGTACGCTCAACTATGCCATTCTCGGCATTCACAAGCTTAGTCTCGAGCGCAGTAATCCTCTCATTTAAAGTATGGATGGTAGCTTCCAGCGGGGTGTTGGAGTGAGAATTCGATGCAGCTTAGCCTAAAGCAACATCTCACTAGTGAACCGCCTTGGTCAGTTGACTCGACAAGACATCCTTCGCCGCCTCGGCCATCGAGAGATTCCCCAATGCCTCCTCGAGGTCGCGTTGTAGCCGTTGGGTTGATGAAGAGTTTGAGGCGATAAGCTGGTGACTCAGGATAGAAGCCTAAGTAAGGGCAAAAACATAGAATAATGCCTCGAGGGTCAAGCGATATCAAAACAAAACAAAAAATATAACAAATGAATATATCAAATGTCTCGACAAATACTTGCAAGGAAGCTCGCATATAAGCATCTTCCAGCTCAGCGTCGAGAACAGTGTGCAAGGATCCCCACTCTCCTTTGAGAAGGTTTCCCAGATGATGGCTCATGGCTTCCCCATACTGGCTTGCCAAAGGATGGTCTTCAGAAGCAGAAGCATAAGATTGACGGGGGGAAATATGTGTGCTAGCTGAGACGCGCTTTGACAGGGAAGGGGACCGAGAAGGTCCTGATCCATCTGCAGATGTGCGGGGGGCAGAGGAGCATGGAGTCATCTCTTTAGGTAAAGAGGCCCCCGAGGACGCCCACCTAGAACATCCCCCTCACCCCCCGAGGGTAGAGGAACCCCAACAAAAGAAGGAATAACAAAATTCCTTTTAGACATAGAAGGGCAGAGGACAGAGGCGTTGAAGGCAAACTCATCGCCAGGCATCGATGGTGGCACCTGAGAGGTAACACCATTAGTATGTCTGTCGTCGGCCATGTCCCTAGCCCTATCGGGCAAAGAGTGCAGACATGAGTAGTTCTCTGATTCCACTGCCTCCTCTGTGTCCATATGATCACCCGATGGGTAAACATAGTCTGTATTAGCTGCCTCATCATAATTACCTTCATCATGGCCGTATAGCCACGGACCTGCAGATTTAGATGAGACGGAGCATAAAGAGATGGCTTGATCGGAGGACAGCAGCTTGTACAAGTAAAGGTTGCTCTCAGTAAAAAGGGCACATGCTAGTTTGCATTCAGCCGGCAAGTCCAGGATCTTCACCAGTCAATCGCAAGCCGACGATTTCAAGGTAGAACCGACAACCCCTATGAGACTTGCCATCAAGAGAAAAGAAATAACCATAGTTAGATAAACCATAAAAGAAAAGCATAGTAAAAGACAAACCTCTCATGTATGAACTCAAGGTGAGAATTTTCTTACTTGGAGTGTTGAAGCAAGTGTGTTGGGTGGACATGCTATGAGTGAAGAAGTAGTCTGTTTTCCATGAGCCCCTGTTTGAAATGGAGCCCTCCACGAGGGGATACCCTTTATGGGCCACGAAAATCTGAAGCTGATAGAACACGGGAGCAGATGAATTCGCCCTAAGAGTGAAGAGGTAATGAACCTCGCTCATGGAAGGCCCTCTGGAGTGCACCTGTTGGTACAGCACGTATAAGTTGCTAAGCATCACCCAAGAGTTGGGGGACAGATGTAAAGGCGCCAGTTCAAAATAGTTAAGTACTTTGATGAAGAAGGGGTGAAGCGGCAAAGCCCCACCAGATTTGATGATGGAGTCACTGAAGGCCACGAACCCTTCGGGCGGTTCAGAGGCGCGGTCCTCGCACTTTAGGATGATGAACTTGAGATCTGATGATAGCTGATGAGACTTTACAATGTTGGTAAGTTTAAAGCTAGTAAGGGTAGACCTGCCCGCATCTTCAGAAGTGTCGGAGGTTCTCTTCGGCATCTCGGGTACCTGGACAGAGACAGGTAGTTTGTGAGCTATAGACTTTCTCAAGGTCCTGGAAGATCCCCCACGCGTCTTATATCTACTAGCACTTTGCTTGACCCTAGGGCGTAAGACCGGGGGCAGGAGAGGAATCGTGGGTGGGATCATAGAAAGAAACTCAGGCTCAACTGATTCACAGTAATCGCCCTCAGGGAGGGGACCCTTACGACTGGAAGTCTCGTCACCATAGAAAGAAAAAGGCTTGGGGGGCAAGTTTTCCTTTAGGCAGGTGATTTTAGAAAGACAATCCTGAAGGGCTGAATGTAGCTGGGAAACGTATGTCGCATGCCATGAGGAGAAACCTAAATCCTCATCACTAGTAATAGATTCTAGTACCTTCCCCAGGTCGCGCGCCTTTTGCCTGAGGTAGGACAATCTCTGTAGGTAGAGCATTCACACACCCCCACGATTAGAGGGCCTGCGAACATCGACCTCAGTGTCGGAGGATGACAACTCCATGTATTCAACATTAGAAGAACCTTCGGGACATCGCCTAGATGCCATAGGCCAGCTAAGGCTCGAGGACGTATGTGCGTAAGGATAATCCTATATCTACAACATGAGTACGAGGGGTATAAGAAAAGGGCCTTTGTGTATGTACTTGAAGGGCCATAAGAAAAGAGAATGACAACCTCTAAAGAATAAGTGCATGACAGCCAATGACCCTAACCATATGTAATAGATAAGGGAAACATGGGTATCATTGGAGGAAAGAGGTATACCTGAAGGTGTATATATGGATCAACAAGTGCGCGAGGATAGACTTGTGGGGGTGTAAGGTTTGTCGAGAAACAAGAAAGGGTAGGTCCTTAGCAACAAAAGAATGCCTAGCACCACTACAATGCAAACCTGATATAAAAAGAAATAAGTAAAAAAAAAAAAAGGAGGATGAATAAGTGAAAAGGAGAGAAAATTACCACAACAATGTTTGTATGTAGGATAGAATCTTGGAGCTCTTGGAAATGACTTAGAGGGAATACCACTATTCTAAACAAGTTTTGGTGTGGCGAAGTGGATTCTAGATTGGGGTATTTATAAGGAAAGTCAAGGCTTCCTAACCATTGGATCCAATATACATGAATGATGGAGATCAAGAGTATGGGCAACCTTGGGATCCGCGATTGGAATTTATTGGCCCTTATTCAATCTTAGGGACACACATGGATCATAACAAAATTTGGTTGGCTTTTGTGTTTCTTTGGACACTATAAATAAACACACCATCTAAATCCACTTTGTGTTTCTTCAAGAAACATTGGATAACGTACCTAGGTAGAACCTCCCAAGACATGCCATCCATATCAAACAAGAGGAGAAGAAAAATTCTACAAGAACACTTAAAAGTGTGCTTATAGACTAGGGGCAAGTGTGAATATGGAATAATTTCCCTTAAATCTCCCCTCGGTGAGAGTATGAAGACCTAGGTGCACGTCCCTCATACAAGGGCCTCGCATAGCAAGGGCCAATCCTCGTGTGCAGGCCTTCGAGCTTCTCGCGTGATGGTTCTAGGCACATGTGAATACGGGAGATTATCCCAAGGGAAACATCACCCCATGAACCATGAAGTATGGCCCTGCTAGGCTAAGGGGCCAAGCTAAATGTTGCTAGAGGGCGGCTGCACGAGGCCCTTGCATAGCGAGGCCCTACTTGTCTTGACACCGAGAGATGTCAAGGGCACCAGAGCCAGGTACCTCGACCGCACGCGCGCGTCTCGCGGCCCTACCCCTCACAGCATGCCTTGCACAACAAGGCTCCCCTCACAACACGCCTCGCGCGCATCTCGCGAGGCTCCCCTTGCGACACGCCTTGCACAATGAGGCTCCCCTTGCAACACGCCTCGCACATCTTGACAGCAGGGGTTATCCACGTATGACATCATGGATGGCCTCTCTATGCGAGGGACCTGGTGACCTGTCACCAACCTACACCTCGCCATATCCTAACCGTGCCGAGGTGCCACCCGCCTCCTTGCACGAGGCACCGTATGTGTTAGACCCGCAACTTTGCATGAGAACCGTTCTCGTTACCCACACACAGAGAATATTATGTGATGAGGGCTTTGGGTGGAGTCCCTTGACTCGTTGGTGATGGTGGCCATGCATGCTGCATCTAGTAACTTACAAGTTTTCTCATACTTAGAAGAATGGGAGAAAGATTGGAGAAAATACATGTCTTGGAGATGTGAGAATAACCCTCAGGTATAAGGTATCTGTACGGGGACATGATGTACGATCATGAAGAGGACAGGGGCGTGACCTTGACACCTGTATCAGAATATTAGTGGAGGCACTATCTGAGCACCCTCGACCATGTGTCAAAGTCGACAGCATGATGTCCTTAACCACTACCCTGGCAATGTCAGAGTCAACACCACGATGTCTAGAGCCATTACCCTGGCAATGTACTTGCGTACGTCCCTATCCCTTGGGACCCTCTTTTATTAGGGGCCAATAGAACCCACCTATAAATAGGCTTCGACCCCTCAGGTTAAGGGGTGGGAAAATTCTTTGTATGCACAGAAAATGAAGGAATATATGATCTTTGCTCCATGGTAGTTCTGTATTTTTTTGTTCTCTTTCAAGTTCTTTCCATCTTCTTCCTAGCTATCATCCGCAATATAATTTGAGTTTTCTGTACTGTAACGTCCTAATTTCCCTAATAATGCTTAGTGCCTTTATTAGGGGGCGAGGAGGGCAATAACTTATTTAATTATGTATTACGTGATTATATGCATGATTATTTGCATAATGTGAGTTATATTATAATATGACTATATTGGCATGTTTAGGTGTATTAAGCATGCATGTGGACCTGTTTCTTATTAGAAGGGAATTTTCATAATTTTGACTCGTCGAGAGCATATTTGAATATATATATATGTGTGTGTGTGTGTGTGTATTTTATGATTGAGACCACATTATTATATGGATATATTTGGGCTATTCGGCATAAGGTGATCCTAGGGAACAAATTTGCACTTTAGTCATAACAGGGTCAAATACCAGTCTCGGGGTGAGCCTAGGGGTATTTTGGTAATTTAGTACGTTATTGGGATTTATCAGATAATGGAAAATTATTTGGTGATTATTTGAGGATATTGGAATTAACAACAAAATTATGAGGCGTTAATTGTGATTAGCGGGAAGTGTGGCAAAAGACGATTTTTCCCTTGGTAGGCTTTGAGAGAAAAGTTTGGACCTAAGGGCATTTTAGTCTTTTCATGCCCATGGATAGACTTAGTCTATCAGAAACCTCAGAAGGAGCTAGAAAACACATAGAAACACTCACTTTTTTCCTCTCTCTCGTTACTCTCTCTATTGTTCTTGTGCTTTGGCACCAAGTGGAGATTTGGAGTGGCTTGCTCTTTTGAGGCTAGGATTGAATTAGAAATAGCTCAAGGGTCCGATTACATAGTTGAGGTAAGCTCTAAACCCTGTTTTAATTATATTATGGTTTAGTTTAAGAGTTCTTTTGAGTTTTGAACTCAAGACTTTAATTTTTTATTTTGTGGATAGTTTGTTAAGTTTAAGGTTGGATATTTGTGTTTATAATGTATGGATGATGTTTTAGGACCCAATTATGGATTTGGTACTACTTTTGGGTGAATTTTGAGGGAATTGGCTCAGAGAAATGTTTGAAAAACTGGGATCGCATGGACGCGCAGCGACCCTCATGAACTCAGAGGCAAGGGCATTTCTCTGAAACGCCATGGCACCGCACGCTTGGTGGTCTGCGCCGCAACTCGTGTCCAGTGAAATAGGGTCGAGGCTCTCTGAATTGTGGAGTGATGCGGTGCTTAGTGAGGCGCACCATGGCTCAAATTGGGGTTATTGGCCAAGTTAAGTTTTTGGTGGCAGGAACTCGAACCTAAGGGCTCAGGAAGGGTTCTACTACTCGAATTAATAGAATTTGAGGTCCCCAAGGCTAGGACTCAGTCTGAAAGTCTTTATTTACTCGATATTGATGGATATCTCTTATTATGGTTGTGACTAGGGTACCGCTGGGCTGAAACGGGTCATGCTCGGGAGTCGCTATTAATTAGCCAGTGCTTTAGACCAGAGGTAAGAAAATTGCACCTAATACGTGATATATGTGATTAGGGCTTGGCCCGATTGTTAAATGTGGATATGATTAGGGTCCAGGCCCCTATGAATGAGCATATTATGATTATGTCCATGATTTTTTGATTAAGGATGATTGAATGCTCTGTAACTGGATAATTCTTGAATGATGTATGCTTGTCTGCTTTATTTGATTAAAAAGGCTTGAATTATAAGTCAAGGGCGGCAATAGTGCACTGAGTGTAGACCGATATGGTTAGGCCTAATTAGGAGCATGATATACGCTTGACCGACCCTATGGTCATTGGAAATTAAAGAGCCAGGTACGTTAGGCCAGCTCTAAGGCTATACAGAGGATAGGGCAATGGGCAACAATGTGACTCTATAGTCATTTATTTGAGGGCATCATCCCTGGGGTGACTCTTTGGTCATGTATCTAGGGCAACAGGCAACGGGCAACGGTGTGGCACTGAAGTCACTTATCTGAATCGAACAACTATCATGACTAGGATTTCTAAGAGAAGCTACGGTTAAATCCTATTTTTCCACTTAGGTCAGGTTATTATAACTTGTAAGTTTTAAATAACCTTTTAAATGTTTATTTTGGGATACCATGTACGAAAGTAAACATTTTAATGAAATGGTTATTCCTTTTGACCAAAAATTATAACCCTAAACCGTTAATCACGTTTAGTTACACATTTATGGCCAAGATACTCGTTTAGAGAGTCTAGCACTATTTAAAATACATAGTGTGATGGTCTTGGCTATCCAGGGCGTTACAACTTAGTTTCAAAGCATGCTAAGGTTAAGGGTTCCTAAAGACTGGTTGGGCATGTACACTCGCCACTAAAGACAAGCTCAACTCATGGTTTGGTAAATTTTTATGTGGTTATGTGTTTAACTGCTTAAATAGGATACAAATGCCCTATCTGCCTGCCTTATTAGGGAGCATGAGATATTATGATAGGGAATGGCCCTTGACTATTGTGTGTATGTTAAAGATGTTCTTATTAGCGCTATTATTGCTTGTGAATAAAAAGGAAATTCTTATCAGCGTTGTTATATGCATATGTATGCCAGGAAATTCTTATTCACATCATTATATTTTTATAAATGTAAGGAAGTGCTTATTAGCACCATGTTTCAGCATGAATATTAACCGACATGCTTATTAGCATGGCTGTTGAGTGTGAATACTTGTTTTTTTGGTCTTGGACCACAGAGCGGTAAGAGGTATTGTTATTACTATCTAACAGGACGAATTGATTACTGCAGCAATAAATAATCTTGGAAGTATGCTTCCAGGGAAGTCAAATTTGTTAGCCATTCAAAAAATACAGGTCAAGAATGATAACCAGGGTTAGACCCCTCCACCAACTCTAGAGAACTGGCAGCAAGTGCTTGCTGATATGCAAGCCAGATTATAGAGGCAGGAAGAAGAGATTCGTCTGCTTAGATAGCAACAGGTTCCAACAGGGAACATTCAGCCAGAGATGCCACATGCGTTGGTACTAACAGTAGTGCAACAATCTAAGGCTAGGAATAGATGGGAACCTCTTTACGAAAGATTCAAAAAGCAACATCCTTCAGTCTTTGAGGGCAGTGCAGATTCGCCCAAGTCCGAGCAATGGATGAGTATGGTTACCGCTATCCTGGATTTCATGAGGGTAGTTGGTAATGAGAGGGTGGCCTGAGCCACCTATATGTTTCGGGAGGATGCCTAAATTTGGTGGGAAGTGATATCCCGGACTAGGAATGTCAATACCCTAGACTGGGAAGAATTTAGAACTCTATTCAATGAGAAGTATTAAAATGATGCTGTTACGACTGCAAAGGTAGAAGAGTTCAGTAAGCTGTTATATGGGAACATGTCAATGATAGAGTATGCACTGAGATTTGATAGACTGACCAAGTTTGCTACAGACTTGGTACCCACTGATGGGACAATGAAGGAAATGTTCCTTCAGGGGCTACGGCCTATGATAGTCTGGGATGTTCGCATTACTACCGTGCCTGGGGTGACGACATATGCTTAGGTGGTAGAGAAAGCCCTTATTGCCGAGGGTGCAGAGAACAAAATCTGGTGCTAGAACGCAGCCATGAGAGATGCTGGGAGGATGGGACCTCCATTTATGGGTTCTAGTAGGGACGGAGGGCCTAGTGATCAGAAAAGGAAGGCTTCAGATACCTTTTCAGCTTCAAACCCTGACCGGAGGCCAAGGGGGATATAGATAGGTCGTCAGGGAAGCAATAAGGTTCGGAGGACCTACTCATTGTGCACTAGATGTAAGAGGCGCCATGTGGGAGAGTGTCAAACAAAGGCCTGCTTTCTGTGAGTGATAGTGACACATTTGAAGAAAGATAGCCTGAGAGCAAGGAATGAAGAAACAAGGAAGGCAGACAGCTCGACTCTAGCTCGAGTGTTTGCATTGACACAGGCAGAGTGTAACGCCCTGGTTAGCCAAGACACTATTTGTTTAAAATAGTGCTTAACTCGCTAAGCAAGTCATTTGGACTTAAATGTGTAATTAAAGACTAGATCAAAGTTAGGTATTAAAAATTTTGGTCAACGAAGTAAATATTTTTCATTAAAAATATTAAGTTTATTCATGGGATCCCAAAAAGTGGTTATAGACTATTAAGAGACAAATAAAATACAAATTAGCCACCCTATGCGGTAAAATGAGGTTCAACCCTAGTTCCTCCCAAGCTATCCTGGTCGTGGCGGTCGAGTAGGCTACATATGTACACACTGCCCCTGAAGCTCTCCAACTTACGGCTAGTCCAGCTTACCCTTGCCCTTACCTGCACCACATAGCACCCGTGAGCCAAGGCTCAACAAGAAAACTTAAATCAACAGATACAAATGAGCAACAGTATACAAACATTAAATTGATAAGTTGAATAAGCAATAGGACATAAGCAATCAGCTTAGCAGTAATAATCTATTCAATCAAATACATAATCCAATCTCAACAATCAATACAGTTAGTTAAGTGCAATCGACACTTCTGTTTATTTAAGTGATGTTCAGGCCTGATGCCCATATGTCATGTCCTCTGGTCTTATAGCCGACCTCAGCACACTTAGGTCGGGTTGCATTCTGCACACTTACTGTCGGCCCCGACGCCCTTAGGTTGGGCTTTCAGAATAGATATAGTCACATATATATTGCACAACACGGAATCAGATGCAACATATACAAGCATGCATAACTAAATAATCACATCTATAACCCCAGTCATATCCAATTACAGGGGTTCAACCCCGATTATAACCAAGGTGCAGTTTTCTTACCTCGAGTCCCTAGCAGATAGCGTATGGAAATCCTGAGCACAATCCCTATTCCCAAGCCTTAGCGGTATAACCTAGTCACAACGCAATAACAGTACCCATCAATAACTTACGTACACAATAAATAACAACCTATATCATCTAAAATATCCATAAACATCAAAATTCATTACTCGCAAAGAACACTTAAATAGCTCAAGGTTAGACCTCCATACTCTAAATCCTTGTAGCGTCTCCAATTTCCAATTAAGGCTGAGTGCCTTGATTATTGTGCCAGTAAAACATAATTAGATTTATATGTGGAATTAATTGGATATATGTGTGATTATGTGATAAAAATTGTCTATATAGTATTGTGAATATTTATGCATGTTTATCTGTAGTAAATATCCATGTAGGCCCATTTTTGTAAATTGGGGCATATTTGTAATTTTGGACTCGTTGATGGTATATTTGTATTATGTATGCATTATGAGTGAGACCCCTATGTTATGAGGATATATTTGACATATGTGGTCCAAGGCGATCCTAGTGAGCGGAATAGCAGAATAGTCACAACAGGGTCAAATACGCAGCTCGGGGTGAGCCTAGGGGTATTTTGGGAAACTTAGTGAGTATTCAGGATTTATTGGGTAACGGGTTGTTATTTGGTGATTAATTGGGTATGTCGGGATTAATCGAGGATTTATAGTGCAATGTTAGGATTAGCGGGAAATGAAGCTAATGACCATTCTGCCCTTGAAGGCTTTTAAGGGAGAACTCTTGGATGAGGGGCATTAAGGTCTTTTCCTTGGCCTTGGACTACCTTAGTCTTCTAGAGGCCTTAGAAGGTTTAGGAATCAGGCAAGAAAGGGAAGAAGCACCTAGACTACTCTCTCTCTTTCTCTCTCACGGTTCTCTCCGTCTCTTGAGACTTTGTTGGGGTTTGAGGCATTTTGGAGGAGTTTGGCTTAGGAAATTGAAGGGTGGAGCTGGGATTGATTGAGGTTTAGTTCAGGGGTATTGATTCTCAAGGAGGTAAGCTTCATTTCTATTGTAAATTCTAAGTTTTTAAATTCCATTTTTGATTTTCTTGAGCCTCAAGGCTCAAGGTAGGATTTAGGGTTCTGTGGGAATGTTTAGGTATGTTGTGGTGTAAAATTGTTGCTCTAGATGTATTGCTCGGAGATTTTAGCTTAATTATAGGTTTAGCTATGGTTTAGAGTGAATTTTGGTGAATTTGGCTGGGGGAAAACGCAGGGAAAAGCTTCAGAGTATCTGGGTTTCGGGCTCAAGTCGCGACATTATCCTTCAAGCTCTTCGGCCCATGTACATGAATTAGCTTTAACGATTAACTAAAATTGCTTAAGCACCGCGGCGCTGGTTGGGGTGCACAGCGACCTGTGTCTCCCAGGAGAGAGCCCCGAGCTCTCTGACTTGTAGTGTGCCACGATTCTAATTGTGACAAATAGCCAAAACAGTTTTCCTTGCTTGGGAACCCAAACATAATGGCTCAGGGTAAGACACTACTACCCATTTTAGTGGAATTCGATGTTCCAGAGGCTATTCTATTAATTTGAAGCTTCTAATTTGTTTAGGTTTTGATGATTGTTCATTAATGCGTTGTGACCAGGTTATACTATTAAGGATCGGGATAAGGCATCGTTCTCGGGACTGCTTTATACTTTTTGCTCGAGACTCGAGGTAAGAAAACTGCACCTAGAATGTGATTGGGGCTCGGACCCCTGCTAATAAATATGAGTATGACAGTATGTGAGAATATTGCTATAACTGTATTTGAGAATATTCAATAGTGCATGCATGTATATGTTGCATCTGATTTTGTGTTGTGCAATATATATATATATGATTATATCTATTCTGAAGGCTGGCCTAAGGGCACCGGGGCCGATAGAACCAGCCTAAGTGTGTTGGGATCGGCTATACGACCAGAGGACTCAGCCTAAGTGTAACGACCCAAAATTGCTAATAAGGCTTAAGGGCCTTGATTAGCGTGTCGGGAGGGCATAATTAGTATATGTGTGATTTAATGGTTTAATGCATGATTATGTGGTATGCATGATTAATATGATTATATGACTATGTGACATGCATGATTTTGAGTATTAGATATGCATGTGGGCCCTTTATAGCTTACAAGGGAATATTTGTAATTTTGGCCCGATGAGGGTATAAATGTGTGATAATTGTTGACACCACATTATTATGTGGATATATTTGCAGCATATGGCTCGAGACAGTCCTAGTGAGCGGATTAGCGAAATAGTCACAACGGGGATTAATACTCGGCTCGGGGAAAGTCTGGGAGTATTTTTGGAAATTTAGAGAATATCTTGGGAATTATTAGATACTGAATAAAAAATGGTAATTAAGTGGAATGATGAGATTAATTGGTAAATATTAGGAACATTTGAGGAATTAGTCAGAACTGGGGAATATGACCATTTTACCCTTTAGTACCCTTAGAAGGTTAGAAGGCTTGAGGGGCATAATGGTCTTTTGGTAGGCAAGTGATATACTCAGAAGTTACTTGGGATTAAGGCAGATAGAAGTAGAAACAACTAAAGCTGTCTCCTTCACTCTCACGATTTCTCTCATCTGTCTCATTGTTCTTGAGTTAGTGTTCATAGAAGGAAAATTAAAGGGAAACGCTGAACTGGAGCTTGGAATTCAGAAATTAAGCTTAGGAGCTTGAGGATTTAAGCTCAAGATTAGTAGATTGAAAGCTAGTGGGATATTCAAACACAATTAAGGTAAGTTCTCTATTACTGATTATGTTAGGAATTCTGGTACATGGGTAGAATTAGACAGGGTTTTTGGGTGAGAATGGTTGTTGAATTGGGATAGTGATTTTGGTATAGTTGTTAAGGTTTTGGTGTCTAAAAATGTGTGATTTAGTCTAAAATTCGTATCTAGCTTGATGTTGAATTAGGGAGGTTTGTTAGGGGAAATTCTAGGCTAATTGGTTGGGAAATGTGTTGAAGGAACCCATAATTTATGGGCTCGAAGGGTGAATGTCGTGACCCAGCCCTGGGGCGCCGCGGCACATGTGGCCTTCTGGCCCTGAATGCTCTTTGATATGGGGGTGCGCCACGATGCAGCCCACCTCCCCTTTGGCTTGGGTCATTGCTCTCTGACTTGGGGGAAATTCCCGACCCACTAAGGCAGGTCACAATCCGCCTAGGGATTTTAGCCTTGGAATGGTTTTTCGAATTGGTAAGGTTCGAGGGTTTCAAACCTAGGCGCTCGGGACAATTTCTACTACCTGGTTTAGAAAAAATTAAGGCCCGGAGGCTAGTTTCTGTCTCCTAAGTATTTATTTGGATTGGAAGTTAGCAATTACCCATTGCACACTGTGACTAGGTTTATCGCCAAGGCTCAGGGCTGAGGATCGTGCTCGAAACCATTTAATTTTCTCCGTTTGGAATTAAAGGTAAGAAAACTGCATCCTTGAGTGGTTATAACGGGGCTGAGTTCCCAATACTTGAACATGTATATTGTATGGCTAAATGAATAATTTGGCATATGGAAATGAACGGCCTAAGAGAGCCGGGGGCTGATAATTTACGCACAGGACGCGGCTCGGCCACTGTGAGTCGGGGTCAGCTAGATAAATACTGGACTCAACCTAAGCGAGTTAGAGTCAGTGGATTAAACAGAGGGTGCGGCCTAAGGGCGTCGACCCTGAGTATTGCATGTTGATTGAGATGAATTATTCGATATATATGTTTACTATTTATAGTTTGATGCTATGGCTTACTGAATATCTAGTTATCTATCTTGCGATTGATTGATTATCACCATTGATTATGCTGTAATGTTATGGTTTTCTTGCTGAGCCTTGGCTCACGGGTGCTACGTGGTGCAGGTAAAGGCAAGGGTATGGTGGATCAACCATGAGTTGAAGAGCTCTGGGGGTGAGGTGTACATTGTCAGCTGCTCGTCCACCACGACCGAGGGAAAGTACAGGGACAAAAGTGTAACGCCCTACTACCTTAGAGCCGCTACTAAGTGAGTTTAAAACAGAAATTGTGCATTTAATTGACTCAAAGTGGTTTCTAAAACCAAAAGTGTGATTAAACCAGAGTTTAAGGCTGTATTCTTTTAAAATGGTCAACTTCATTGAAAACGTTAAATATAAAACATCTGGGATCCCAAATTAAGGTTTACAAAATGTTTACAACACCAAGATAGATTTACACTTGATCAGCTATCAAAAGAATGGTTAAATACAGCCATATACAAAATGCCCCCAACCAAAGCAGTCGGGCAGGCCGAACATGTACGCACCGCCCCCACGCTCTCCATACTCATGGCCGGTTGACTGACTCCTTGCTTTTACCTGCCACACGGAGCACCCGTGAGCCGAAGCCCAGCAAGAAAACCCAAATAACACATAACATATGCAAAACAAATAGCTGGCAATAATTCACTGACACATGGGAAAACCATCATAGTAAACAAGTACGGCCATGCCGCTCCCAAGGCCTTACCAAAGCCTGGAGTTTCGGTTCTCACCGCGAGGATAACTCATGTATCCCTTGGGTCCCACCCTGAATATAAGCATCCCATGTGCTGTGTGTTACTTTCGGCCCACGGCCGCCCCGGCCTATGCCGTACCCGGCCTCTGCCGTTCGTTTCATCATAATCACACATATAGTACATTCAAAATAAACATTCACACACATCACGGTTCATTTAGGGTTAAGCATTCGCACGTAATACAATCCGGGGCCACGCCCTACAATCACACAGTGGGGCCATGCCCTAAACTCGGGTGTTACGGTTTTCTTACCTGTATCCCGTGCTTTCCAAAGTACCACGGTCACGAGCACGGTCCACAAGCACGAGCCTCTCCCAAAATCCTAGTCACAACACACAAAAGACACTTTTAACAACCTTAAATGAGCTTCCAAGCCAAGTTCTAGTACTCGGAACGTTGAAATTCACCAAACATGGTAAAAGGCTCAACCCCGAGCACCCTAGGTTAAATTCCCAAGCCTAAAATCCTAAAATCCTAAAATCCCTTAAGCGCCGCGGCATAGGCCACCCATGCCGCGGCATGGCCCCCAAACAGAACCCTCAAAGGCCCAAAAACAGGTAAGGGCCGCGGCATTGCTTGGGCCATGCCGCGGCCCGCCCTTCTCCATCAGCATACCACTTCTTCGAAGGGCCGCGGCTCACAAAGAACCATGCCGCGGCTCGACCCTTCGAACCCAGAAAAACCCACCATTTTACTCTCTAATCCTCACCTTAAACCATCCCAAACACATATCTCAACCACAAAACTCAATTCCAAACTTTACATGAACAATCTAACACCCTATAAACACTAGAATCAATTCAAAACATCAACATACCCAAGATCCACTCCTATGATTTCAAATTTCAGCAACTAACCCCAAAACCCCACAATGTTTAGCTTAGGCATTTAAATTCCTTAAATCAAAACAAAAATCCATACTTAGATATGTATAAAACCTTTACCTCAAATGAAGAATCCACACAAGTCCTTGATCCCCTCCTAGACTCCCACTTCTCCTTCTCTTCTTCTTCTTCTTCTTGCTTGCCCTAGCCTTTCTCTCCTCTTCTTTTCCTTCTCTTCTAATTTTATCAAGACACTCAAATGCCCAATACTCCAAACCGTGCCCCTCTATATCCCAGCTGCCTTTTGTCTATTACCCTTGCCAAAAGACCATTTTACCCCTTCTTAATAATCCTTCCTAACTAAACCTTCAAGGGCACTTAAGTCTTTACACTTCTATTTCAATTCTATCACTTTCCATCTTAAAACTTGTTACCTACCACAGTTACAAATGGTTACCCAAGTTACCCAATAACCAATAACTAACCACTCATTCTCAACTCAACTTATAAGATTCCCAAAGTACCCCTAGGCTTTACTTGAGCCGGGTACAACATCCCGTTGTGACTTTTAGACTAAATGGCTCACTAGGACCGTCTCGATGCGTGCATCTTGATAAAAACATCGCACTCACATGGTACCATTCACATAGTACAATTATCACAGATATGCCCAAACATGGCCAGATTACAATCATGCTCATTCTAAGACAATCAGGTCTACATGCATACTAATTCACATAGTCGTGCATCTCAATTAATTAACTAATCACATAACGTGCAATAAATCGTAATCATGCATTAAGCTCATTAAAGTCACACACAAAATCCCATCATGCCCTCCAGGCACACTTCCCCAGGCCCTTAAGCCTAAACACTGAATTTGGGTCGTTACAAAAAGCCTAAAACTTGTATTTTGCCATTAGTGTGGCCACTGATTGTATATAACTTTTGAGAGTTTGTAAATTTCCTTTTAAAACCTGATTTTTGGATCCCATGTATCAAACATCTACTTTAATGGAAATTAACCGTTTATGATCAAAAATCTTTTAGCCCTAACCTGATTATGACTTTAGGATCACATTTTTTTTAATTCAAATGACTTGATTAGAAAGTCTTGCACTATGTTAAATACAAAGTGTACCGATCTTGGTTATCTAGGGTGTTACAACTTAGTATAAGAGCCGTCTATATTTAAGGGTTCCTGAAGACTGGCTGGACATGTACACTTGTCGCTAAAGACAAGCTCAACTCAGGGTTTGGTAATTATATACATGTGATTATATGCTTAAGTGCTTGAATGAAATATAAATGCTTTACTACATGATTAATAGGGAGCATGAGATACTGATAGGGCCTTGCCCTTGATTACTGTGTGATGTTAATGAGGCTTGCTTATTAGCATTGTTGTTGCGTGTGAGAATATTTGAATGATTATTTGCATCTTGATTGCTTGTGGTTGGTTGAGTTCCAACGGTGGATCATGGAAAGATTACTACCTTGTCATCATTGTCTGACCATCGAGTCATTGATTGTAGATAAACTTGGATAGCTATGCTTCCAAGGAAATCTATACAACTTGTCGGCACAGGTTCTGAGGCTAGAGATGATGACTAGAGCCAGAACCCTCCGCCAATCCCTGAGAACTGGCAGCAGATACTTAAAGACATGCAAGCTCAATTACAACATTAGGAAGAGCATATCCATCTGCTGAGATAGCAAGCTCCATCATGGAGTGCTGCACCTATTGTGCCACCTATTGTGGCACCAGTTGTTTAGGCATCTGAGATTGGGAACATGTGGGAGCCCTTGTATGAACGATTCAGGAGACAACATCCTTCATCCTTTGAGGGAGCACCAGATCCATTGAAGGTCGAATAGTGGATAAGTATGATTACTTCTATCCTGGATTTCATGAGGCTGGAAGGTAATGACAGGGTGGCCTATGCCACCTACGTGCTGAATGCCTTCATTTGGTGGGAAGTGGCATCACAGACCCGGGATGTTTCTACTCTGAGTTGGGATGAGTTCAGAGACTTGTTCAGCCAGAAGTACTATAACATTGTCATCAGGGAAGCGAAGGTGAATGAGATTGTGGGGTTAGTACAGGGAAACATGACAATTACAGAATACGCCATGAAGTTTGACAGGCTTACGAAGTTTGCACAAGATCTAGTGCCTACTGATGCAGCTAGACAAAACAAATTTATTAGAGGGCTTAATGTTATGATATCCTGAGATGTGAGAATTACAACAATACCTGGGGGGGCGACTTATGCCCAGGCTATCGAGAAGGTTCTTACCGCTGAGGACACGGAGAATAAGATCTGGAGGGAGAACCCGGTGAGACGGGAGGTTCACAGGGCGGTGCCTCCACATTCAGGGTTTGGTAGGGGCGGAAGCCCCAGTGATCTAAAGAGGAAAACCCCTAACACTTCGACCATTGCTGGTCCTGATAGGAGGGGTCGGGGTGTTCAGGGTGGCCGCGAAGGAGGTGGTGAGACATGGAGCAATTACCCTGAGTGCACGAGGTGCAAGAAGCGCTATCTAAGCAAATATTGGGCAAAGGCCTGCTATATGTGCGGGGTGGTGGGACACCTTAAGAAGGACTGACCAATAGTGAAGAAAGAGGAAGCATGGAAGGTGGACAGCTTGACTCCAGCTCGAGTGTTCACCTTGTCACAGGTAGAGGCTGAGGCTAGTCCCTTGGTGGTGACAGGTCAGCTTTCTAGCACTAGCTCTCCTTATATTGTATTCATTGACTCTGGTGCAACACATTCGTTTGTTTCTAGTAAGGTAATTGATAGATTGTGTAGACCTAGCGAGTATTATACTGCGGGGTTTGGGACTATACTGCCTACAGGGGAACTGGTGGTTTCCAGGAGATGGAGTAGGGCACTGCCAGTGATGGTTGATGGTAGGGAGCTATCAGCGGACTTGATTGAGTTAGGTATGGAGGAGTTTGACATGATTCTAGGGATGGATTGGCTGGTCAGATATGGTGCTACCATTGATTGCAGGAAGAAGATGGTTACTTTTGAGCCTGAGGGAGAGGATCCCGCATACCCATGATATCAGCATTGATACTAGAGACCTATTACAGGGAGGTTGTATAGGTTTCCTAGCTAGTGTGGTGGATACTACCAGAGTTTTGCCAGCAGGGCCGGGAGAGACTAGATTAGTTCGTGAGTTCTTGGACGTGCTCCCTGAGGATTTACCAAGGTTGCTGCCGCACAGGTAAATTCAGTTCGTCATTGAGTTAGCGCCGGGGACAGAACCAGTGTCAAGGGCACCATATAGGATGGCTCCGGCAGAACTGAAAGAATTGAAGATACAGTTACAGGAGCTTCTTGATTTGGGGTTTATCAGGCCTAGCTACTCGCCATGGGGTGCTCTGGTTTTGTTTGTGAAGAAGAAGGATGGGACTTTGAGGATGTGTATAGACTACAGGAAGTTAAAAAATTGACCATCAAGAATAAGTACCCGTCACAAAGAATCGATGACTTATTTGTTTAGCTACAGGGAAAGATGGTGTTCTCGAAGATTGATCTTCGATCTGGTTATCACCAGTTGAGGATCAAGGACCAGGATATACCGAAGACGGCCTTCCGAACAAGGTATGGGCATTATGAGTTTCTGGTCATGTCATTTGGTTTGACCAATGCCCCAGTAGCATTCATGGACCTAATGTACAGGTTGTTCAAGGACTTCTTGGATCAGTTTGTGATTGTCATCATCGACGACATCCTAGTGTACTCCAGTTTAGAGGCAGAACACAAGCAGCATCTTCGACAGGTCTTCCAGAGTTTGAGAGAGCACTGGCTGTACGCCAAGTTTAAAAAGAGTGAGTTTTGGCTACCAGAAGTGACATTCCTTGGACATATTGTTGGTGAGGATGGGATTAAGGTGGATCCATCTAAGGTGAAGGCAGTGAGAGATTGGTCGAGGCCAAGGAATGCCTCAGAGGTTAGGAGCTTCCTTTGGTTAGTGGGATATTACAGGCGGTTTGTGGAAGGGTTCTCGAAGATGGTTGCACCGGACCGAATTGATATGGGAGAATTTGAAGTTCGTCTAGTCAGATAAGTGTGAGAACAACTTTCAGGAATTGAAGCGACGACTTATTACGGCACCTGTGTTGAGTTTCCCTTCGGATGGAGGAAATTTTGTGGTATATTGTGACCCATTGAGGTTGGTTTTAGGATGCGTGTTGATGCAGAATAAGAGAGTTATTGCTTATGCATCATGATAGCTGAAGGAGTATCAGCAGCGGTACCCTACCAATGATCTGGAATTGGCAGCGGTGGTATTCGCACTGAAAGTGTGGCAACATTATCTGTATGGAGAGAAGTGTGAGATATACACCGATCATAAGATTTTGAAGTATTTCTTCACCCAGAATGATCTAAACATGAGGCAGAGGCGTTGGCTGGAGCAGGTAAAGGACTATGATTGTGATATCCTTTACCACCCAAGGAAAGCCAATGTATTTGTTGGGTTTTATGCCCTTATAAAACCATGTCGGACATGTCGCACGATTTCATATTATCAATAAAAGTAGTAGAAATCATTTAGTTTGACAACCGTGTTGCTTGCTTGTTTTATTACATGATTATTGAAATAATACAAACATTTATAAAATCTCGAACATATGGATAGTTACAATTATAGTGACTAGGTCACAGTGGATTATAGTTGTAATTATATGTTCAAAAGAACGAGTCCTAAGATTAGATCAGTGCATTGGATTTTCACTGATTAGGCAATCTACGATATGATCTACTTACACATTCAGGGTGTGATGTCTTGTCCAAGGCATCGACCAAGTAGATAAGATCGGATGTATTTAGTTACATCGGACTAGGAACGATATTGATTATTAATTGATAAATAAGTATCGTTGTTATCAAATCTAATCAATGTCACAACGTTGACCATAACTTAAGTCGATCTTAATTCTGAGTGATAATATTCTGCTAATTATTTATTTAAATCTTTTGACTTGTTCGTTACCAGCTTACCCAACAGTCTAGCCCATACTTACATCTTGGAGATTTATTAGTGTAATTGAGTGGGAGTATTATTCATAGATACGAAATCTATAACTTTTGTATGAGAAGTGAAAAGATGATTTCCTTAATTGCTTTGTTCAAAAGGTTAAATGATTGAGATCTCATTTCTATGATTAAGTTCACGGAAATATCATTTATAAGGAACTTAGTGGGAGTTAAGGATAAAATACTTATGAGGGGTAAAATGGTAATTTGCACCTAGCTCGTTAGTAAGTCATCGATAGAGGATTCACTGATTGTAATGGTTATAACAATGGATAACGTATTTATGGTTTTGAAAATACTTTCTATGAATTCAAGAGTTCAATTCCGAGTCTATAGTGGAGTCACGAGGAATTAATAAGGTAGTGAAATTATTCGTAAATAAATTCACGGTAACTTGTTGGAGCTTGATTTCATGGATCCATGGTCCCCACATCACCTTTGAGTAAATCATCTAGAATGTCTCAATTAATTGATTTAATTATCAATTAGGATTTTTAAAGTTGACTAGGTCAATTTTGGAAAAATACAGAGATATGAGATTTAGAGAATAAAAGAGAATCTTTGGGTAAATTTATTAATATTGATAAATTGGTATCAATATAAATAAATAATATTAAATCAAGTTTCAAATTATAATTAGTTAATTTGAATAAGAATTTAATTAATTAATTAACAAATAAATAAATAAAAGGTTTTGAATTTAGGCCTAGTTGGGATTTAAATTCAAAACAAAGAGATTGGGCCCGAGTCCATTTATGGCAGCCCAATGCTTTTATTTTTGTTTATTATTTTTAATTAATTTAAATTTAAATATATCCCATTAAGTTGCCTATATAAGGAATATGATATCTAGGGTTTTCATAAGAAAGAGAGTTTCAGTTGATTGGTAAGTGAAAACCTAGACAGTCTAACCTTTCTTGGCCACTCTCTCTTCTTCTTCTCTTCAAGATCTCTATCTCATGTGTTGAGAACCAGCCCACACTAGTTCTAGGTTGATCAAAGGCTTGGTGAGGAAGACTGTGTTACTGATCTTGTTCAATCTCTTGATAATAATCTACTACATAATGGAATCAAGGGTTAGAGAGATTGAAGGATGGAGTTGTTCCAGTTCTGCTGCGTAATGTATGTTTTTACTTTACTCTGTATTTGTATCAATTTCATAGGAGCATGTTCTAGGAATTTTCATGTTTGTTTGATAATATGTAAATTGCATGAAAATAAATAAAGATCCTGCAATGAGTTTTTCCTATAGTATTGGCGAATATGTTGAGCCGAAGGGGTCCGGGATAGTTGTTTAGTGCTGAACATATATCAAGAGAGTTGGCAGAGGAGATGTCCAAAGCGAGGATAGAAGTAGTTGTGGGCTAGTTGACCAATATTACCTTACAGTCGACCCTGTTAGAGCAGATTAAAGAGGGTCAGATGGTTGATGCATAGTTGGAGGAAGTTAGGGGGAATGTCTTAGTGGGAGTGGCTAAGGACTATTCCATTTCTGAGATTGGTGTGCTACGGTACAAGGATTGGATCTGTGTTCTGAATGATATGGGGATTAGACGTGAGATATTAGATGAATCCCATACCACACCGTACTCACTCCATTCAGGCACTACAAAGATGTATTAGGATCTATGAACATTGTATTGGTGGCCTGGGATGAAGAAGGATGTGGTGGAGTACGTGGCCAAGTGTTTAACCTGTCAGCAGGAGAAGGCTGAGCTTCAGTGACCAGCGGGGTTGCTACATCCTTTGGATATTCCTGAGTGGAAATGGGAGGACATTACGATGGATTTTGTGGGAGGTTTACCCAGGACAGTGGGGCTGCATGAATCTGTGTGGGTGATATTGGAAAGATACACCAAGTCAGCGCACTTTCTGCCAGTGAAGTTGACTTATAGTGTGCATCAGTATGCGGATCTGTATGTGAGGGAGATTGTACATCCCCATGGGGTTCCCAAATCTATAGTATCAGACAGGGATCCTATCTTTACCTCTAAGTTTTGGGGTGGATTGCAGAAGGCTATGGGGACTCAGTTGAAGTTTAGCATGGCCTTTCATCCTCAAACTGATGGATATTCTGAGAGGATGATTCAGGTACTGGAGGACATGCTCAGAGTGTCTGTGATAGAATTTGAGGGGTCTTGGAGTAAGTATCTCCCGTTGATTGAGTTTTCATATAACAACAGTTATCAATAAAAGATTGGAGTGGCTCTGTATGAAATGTTATATGGGAGGAGGTGTAGATCGCCCATTCATTGGGATGAGACGGGTGAGAGGAAGTATTTGGGACCAGAGATAGTTTAGAAGACTAATGATGTAACGCCCTAAACTCTAGGGACCGTTACGGTGTGCCTTTTTAAACAGTGCTAAACTCGCTAATCAAGTGATTTGGCCATAATCGTGTAACTAAGTATGATTAGCGGTTTAGGGTTAAAAATTTGGGTTAAGATATAACATTTCACTAAAATTTTTATTGTATACATTGGGATCCCAAAGGTATAATTTAAAGGTTTATTATAACAAAATATTTACAACCAGCTGACCTAAGTGGCAAAAATAGGGTTTAACCCTAGTTCCTCTTTCAACCCTCGACCGTGGCGGTCGAGCAACCGCATATGAACACATCGTCACCTAAGCTCTCCAACTCAAGGATGGTCCAGCTTTTTTTTGCCTTTACTTGCACCATATAGCACCCGTGAGCCGAAGCCCAGAAAGAAAACTTAATATGCTCATGAACAAGTAATAACATGTTACTAAGTCATAATAGGCATGCCTAGCAGTAATAACCCTACTCATGCATGCAAGTAGGTAAAAATACATGTTTGTGAAGTCCTGCACTCTGAGTAGATGACTAATAAGTCTCTCGCTCTGAGGTAGATGACTGAGAAGTCTCTCTGAGGTAGATGACTAATAATTCATTCCTTGATCAGTTGACTAATAAGTCACTCTCTAAATAAATGACTGATAAGTCCATCTCGGTCAGATGACTGATAAGTACATCTCGGTCAGATGACTGATAAGTCTATCCCAGTCAGATGACTGATAAGTCCATCTCGGTCAGATAACTGATAAGTCCATCTCAGTCAGATGACTGATAAGTCCATCTCGGTCAGATGACTGATAAGTCTGATAAGTCTATCCCTGTTAGATGACTGAAAAGTCCATCTCGGTCAGATGACTAATGAGTCTATCTCGATTAGATGACTAATAAGTCTACCTCGGTCAGATGACTAATAAGTCTATCTCGATTAAATGACTAATAAGTCTATCTCGGTCAGATTACTGATAAGTCTATCTCGATTAGATGACTAATAAGTCTACTTTTGTCAGATGACTAATAAGTCTATCTCGATTAGATGACTAATAAGTCTACCTTTGTCAGATGACTAATAAGTCTATCTCGATTAGATAACTAATAAGTCTATCTCGATTAGATAACTAATAAGTCTATCTCGGTCAGATGACTGATAATTCTATCTCGCTCAGATGACTAATACGTCTATTTCGATTAGATGACTAATAAGTCTATCTCGATTAGATGACTAATAATTCTATCTCAGTCAGATAATTGATAAGTTCATCTTAGTCAGATGACTAATAAGTCTATCTCGGAGGTCCCATACCGTTCTAGCCATATGATGTGTAGGTCACCTTAGCCTTTCCGGCTTTGGCTCTAACTAACTAGCCTTTAGACTAGACAAGCGCTTTTAGTTTTCATCGAACTTGAGGTTGGTTCGGCATTAATGCTCATGATGAGTCATTCAATGCTGATGTCGATTAGATCTAATCTTTATCGGCTTGTGTTAAACACGCTACAACCATCCTTGACTCATAAGTTAATGCCATACGACCAGTGCTCAGTACTACTGCTGAACTTGACTAGTAAGTCACAGCTTCACAGTCAATACTGACACCAATGTCGATCCCTGACTAATAATGTCAAATATTCAGATATAAGACATTTACCATGCTTAATCAATAATCAGAAGCATAATTATAGTCATGCACAAACACAGAGACTCAAGCTCTGATCAATCCTAATTTCAACATTCATGCCATGCCCTAATCTCATGTATCATATGCATCACATACGGGGTGCAGTTTTCTTACCTCTGGTCCAAGCACAGGTTACCAATAAATGAGCCACAAGCACGATCCTGATTCCAAGCCCCTAGCGATAACCTAGTCCCAACCATAAACAGTGATCCAATGAGTTCATGTTCTAAAACCCAATCCCGGAACCAAGACCTAGCCTCAGGGACATCGAATCCCACTAAATCGGGTTGTAGGAACGATCCTGAGGCCTAAGGTTTGAGTTCCCATGATCAAAACATCACTTTGCCCACAAATGACCTTAAGCGCCACGGCCCCACCTTCCAAGCGTCGCGGCCCTCAGGCCTTTCAGCAACCTCCACCTTATTCATCGAGCCTGGGCCGCGGCACCCAAGAATAGGGTCACGGCCCAACCACGAACTAGCCCTTTTTCCTCATTTTCTCCATTTAAAAACCTTCCAAAAACCTATCCAAACATCCCCAAATCCCAAAATCAAAGTTCCCAAACATCCCCATGATCCAAAACCCACAAAACCCAAGCTTCAATTCAATCAAAAGCTCATCAAAACACAAAATCCAATTTAAGCTTGAAATCTTTAAAAACTTAGAACTTAAAACTTTTAATACCTCCGATTGAGTTGTTTCCCAACTAAATCCTCTGGCTAATAAGCTTCTAATCTTCCCTAGAATCACTATGCCTCGATCCTCGCTTGAATCCGAGTCCTATAGCTCAAGTTTCCTTCAAAAATGGAATCGGGTGTCGAAAATAGAACTTGGAGGGAGAGAGAACGTTCTTTTTTATTTCATAACAGGTTACTTCAAGCTTATGTAGCCTCAAACAAAACCTAATGCTTGAGTTCCCGAAAACGCCCTTGGGGGTAAAATAGTCAAAACTTCCAGAATTTCCCCCTGATCTTATTAATTCCCAATTTATCATCAAATATTTATTCCCATTACCCAACAACCCGGTAATGCCAAATATCCCCTTGACTTACTCTGAGTCAAGAATAAATCACGTTGTGACTTTCCCACTAGCTTACCTCCTAGGATCGTCTCGTGCTGAGTAACCCTAGCATAACCAAATAATAATGAAGCACCACACACATGCCACATGTATGCCAAATATGCTCAAAATGGCCAAAATATGAAAATCACCCAATTAATCAAAAATTGGTTCACATGTGTAACGACCCGGATTTTCAAGACTCGATATTGCGGAAATATAAATGTTTTCATTTAACAAAATGTCTCAAAAACCCGTATAAAAAAAAACTTTTTAAAAAGTCGTATGGCCATACTTAACATTTAGTTACAAACATATTTTATAAAGAGTAGAGTGAGCCTTGCTTAGGAAAATTACACAACATTTCCAAAAATAAAACGGCTTCCCAAAAGGTCGGTCCACATGTACATTTGCAAGGAAGACTCCAGCGCTCACTGCTCTGCCTTGCCCTTGCACTTACCTACAACATGAAACAACTAGGTAAGCGAAAACGCTTAGTAAGATCAACTTTCAAACAAAGCATATAGAGAATTAGGGTTCCGAACCCATCCGGGACCCTACACAATCAATTTCAAGAACGCTAAAGCGTCCTGGCAAACTTATGGTCATGCCTGATAACCAAGGATAAATTAATTCATATCTAGATAAAAATCCTGCACTCAGAAAAATCCCAGAACAAGCAGATATATTATATCACAGCTAATTCTTATCAATAATTATATCCCTGCACTCAGAAAATCCCAGAGCAAGCAGATATATTATATCACATCTATATCTTATCAATAATTATATCCCTGCACTCAGAAAATCCCAGAGCAAGCAGATACATTATATCACAATATAATTTGAGACCAACGCTCGATAATTTCCAACAATTCAGGTGTAACACGCCCTCCAACATAATTGCTAATCTGTAAAAGAGAACTGAGTCTCCACACTAAGATCTAGCCAATAAATATTCTCATCAAGGGTAACTATCGTGTTACCTAGGGCATCGCTACTTATTCAAGAGTGTAATCCAATTTACATGGTTTTACGGAGACTTCTATGTTAATCAGTGGTGCTGGTGAGCAGTTGCCCCTAGGGTGTTCAGCCTCACTCAATCTTGGCAACCCCTAGTATCTCTAGGCACTCTCACTGAATGGCCAATATTCACGGCTGCTATCCGGGAATAACTTATCAGAGCACTTGCTCGGATTCTAACCGTCCAATGATTAAGTAAGCATGAGGGCCCCTAGGTCCCATTTATCTTGGCGCCCCTAGGTTTAACCAGCTTATCCTCATCTCATGACCACTTGTCGCGGTAATGAACCGGACATAAATAAAATCAAGCAGTGTGACGGGGATCAACCGTCTAGGATATGATGGACTTCTACCGTTCATATTTTCTAAATCAGCACTCACTAGACTAACGTCTCTAAGCAACTTTCTATGACAGCCTATATATATGCATGTATCCCTATACTAACATACAAGACAATAATCATTTCATGTTGCAGTCATACAATATAAGTTGACTTACTTGGAGTCCTTAGCGCTCAGCAAGTTTTCACCCTCCAACGTTCAATCCAGTTACGCTTAGCCAATACTGTAGTTATCCATACAGTATACTCGGATTAATTATGGCACTCATAATTCATTATTATTATTTTGGGCAGTTTGGTCATTTTAATAAAAGTCATTTGTAATGATTTATAATCCTTATTTGGTTTTAAACCTATTAACGAAAGTCATACAAAATATTCGAGACTAAACCCTAAGTCTCGAGGAGACCTATCCTAAGGTCTCGATACCTAGGCTCGGGTATCACAATGGTATTTCCCCACAACCCGCTAAAAATCTTATTCTTTCAAGGTATCACTATTAACCCGCACTTTCGACTAGTCGGTTAAAATATGTAAGATTTTAGCCGGTATTATATCCAGAAAATACAAATAAATTCCTTAATTATTTTTAAAGAAAATAAACTCTTTAAATTTTCCTTTTAGTTTTCTTAAGGTTTTAATATCTAAAAACCAATTTAAGAAAATTGCCTAATTTGTCTTAATTAGGAAAACCATTATAAATTTATCATCTTGACTAATTAATTTTCCATAAGCAGTTAATCAATTTTTACTTACTAGAAAAATAATTTATTTAATTATTTTCTCAAAATATAGGGTTTTAAACCCTCTTTTAATTTATTAACTATTAATAAATTAAATCTCTTATTTTTAGAAAGAATAAGAACTCTTTAATAAAAATAATTCATTTAAACTCAAATGGGTAATTTTAGTGAAAATATGATTTCAAGACTTACCAATTTATATCTTGAAATAAGCAAAATTTTACTTTTTACCTTATGTTCCAAAATCTCATTTTTACACTAAGTGTGAAAAGCCTATTTTTGACATTTTTAACTACATACTTCGTTAGTTCATAACTTGAAATTTACTTACCCAATTGTTACCAAAATTTCCCAATTTCATTTTTGTTATGCCATTTAGGTCTTTGTAAAATCTTAGGTCGAAATGAGCATTTTTTATTGGTGAAATCATTTTCCAACAATGAGGTAAAAATGACCTTATTTTCAAGTCCTTATTTTTTCCAAACTTTGACAGTTAATAACTTTCAAACCGTTTAATATTTTCTTACCAAATTTTACAGTGGACTAATAGGTTATGCCAGAAATATGTCCACAAAATTTTAGAAAAAACTGGGTTCATTTTCCCTATACAGTGGCTGTCCAAACTTGGTTCCGAAAATAAGAATACTAAAAAAACTGTTTTTTACCTAAACTTTAAAATAGAATAACTTACTCATTTCTAAACATTTTTTTAGTGTTTCAAAAGCTCAATTTTATGTACTCAATCTCAACAACATCACAGTACAATTTAAGTTTACAAAACCAATATACAGTGGCTGCTTGACCCCTTGGAAGTCACAGCTCAAAACATGTTTTGTTTTAGGGTATCCTACAAAACCCTTGGGGGTTTTGGTTCCCATTTTCAAAAATCAATACTCATGCATCATAAAAATTATTAAACAACTACCATAACCTTATTACATCACCAACAAGAAACTTTAAGCATTAGATATACAAAATAATGCTTAAAACTAAAAACCCTACAACAAAATCATCAAAAGTAAACTTTTTACCTCTTTGGTGTTCTTGCTTAAGGTTTTGACCTTCCTATTAGCTTTGGCTCCTCCAAAACCTTTCAAAAACCCTAACCAACTTCCCCCAACAACATAGGTAATTAGCTATTTGAAACTCTATGATTAAAACTTGACAAAAGTCTAGATTAATGAAACTTTACCTTAGGGAAAACCCTTCCTAGACCAAGACTTAGCTTCCAAGTTTCTTTGGTGTTCTTGGGGTTGAAAATGGAGAGAACACTTGAGAGAGTCTTCAAAAATCAGATGAGAGTGAATGAGGGAGGGAGAGTGGTCGGATTTGGGGGTTAGAATGGCTCACACAACTCTTCAAAATATCACAAAACACTTGAGTGCTTTTCTACCCACTTGCCCACTTGACTTCTTAATTAAAATGGGAGTTAAACTTTATAAAATTGGGTTCACACAACTCTAAAAGACCACATGGCCGGCCACCCTTTGCCATATATGTGATCATTAATTTTTTTTTTTTTTATAAAGGTTAATAAAGGTTTCATAAGAAGAAAAGTCCAAATTGGCTTTTGACACCTTTTTCACTCTTATTAAGTTTTAATCACCAAACTTAACATTAATTAATTAAATTTAATGTCTCTCACATTTAATTTAATTAATCACATAATAAAATTTAACCTAAGGTCCATTCATGGAATAAAATTCCCAATTTCGGCAAAATTAGGCATTTACCACAAAATGCCTTAAAATTTCCATTTTCTTTTAGGTTTATTATTTTTTACCAGACTTTAACTTTTATGAATGTATTTTATGCCCAAAATATAATTGCCATGATTTTTCATTTTATTTTCCGAGATTTTTACCCGATCAGGGTTTTTGTGTCGGTCCAGGACCGAAAGTCTTATCTTGACTTTTAAAATCACAAAATTTATATTTTGGCTAGCAATAACTCATGGAATACTTACAAACAAAATATAATATTATTTAAAATAATATTCTTAACCCGGGGGAAAAATCCCGACTCGAGTCGTTTAAAGGTACCCAAAAACGTAGGACGTTACAACATGCATATTTAATACACTTAAACATGCATATTATCATTTAATTTGATAATAAATCAATTATGGCCCTCCCGGCCTCCTAATCAAGGTCCTAAACTTTATTAGGAAATTTTGGGCATTACAACTATCCCCTCCTTACAGAAATTTCGTCCTCGAAATTTATATTTACCGCCCGGAATATAAATTCCGCAAAAGTGATGCCAGTTTCCTAGGTTGTTCCCTTGACCTCACTGTTTCTGTATCATACCTTAACTCAAGGTGTAACTTTGTTCCTCAGAACCTTGCTCCTTCTGTCAAAATCTGAACTGGCTACTCAGCCTAAATTTCTAGATTCTCAAAACTCAACTCATGAGTTTCTTTCAACCCATGTCCTCGACATAGAAATATAAAATACATTGTATACAGCTGACAGTGCCAATGCTAAGCACAACTCAAACTCAACCTGACCAGTCCTATCCAGGACTCAAATGGTCATATCAATCTGGGGCTCAACTTGCCCTTATATCCTCACCCCTTTGCATGGTGATATTTGAAGGAAGATACAATCTTCTACTTGGAACTTCATGTTCCTGCATTTCAAATCAACATAACTTTTCCATCTACTCTGGGAAGTGAGCTTCCAAGCACCAACATTTTCAAAAACCTCAATGATCCCCTGAACTACCTCAAGATCCAGATATAATATCTCATTCATCTTATAAGATGTTCTTCCAATAATAATTGGATAACTATCTCTCTCATTTACCATCAGTCTGAGAGTAATAAAATGTGTATTCATCACCTTCTGCAACCCTTCCAAAACTTAGAAGTAATAATAGAGCCTTCATCGGATAAGATGGACCTTGAATTCTATGAAGGCATACTACTTTTCTCACACGAAGATCTGAATACCGATCAGTTGTGTTACTTGTCCTTACTAATAGAAATGGCTGACTTTAAGTACTGGTCCATAATGGCCCAATCCAAATCACGCTGACCCACCATCCTGGGCAGCCCCACCATGAAACCCATCGCGATGTTTTTTTATTTCCATTATAAAATACTCAAAGGCTACCATAGCCTTACTGGTTTCTGATACCCTGACTTGACCTGCTTATCAGGTTAGGAACTTTGTCACGTATTGCATTATATCCCTCTCCATCCCAAGCCAACACTATGAGGCTTTCGAACTCTGTACATTTCCATGATGCCTAGATGAAGAGAATAAGAGGATAATATGAGATTCATCCATAATCTCCCATTTAATCCCAGTGTCCATCGGATTCCAAATCAGATCCTTATATCACAATAAACTCATACATGACACTGCATAATCCTTAGCTAATCCAGATAAGACTTTTTACTCAATCTTCCTATCCGTGATTCACTTAATCGTCTTCCCTTTGAACTTTTTCTAAAATAACAATCTCAAGTATAAAGCTGGCCACCTGGCCCACAAGAAACTCTACCCTAGTCCTGGTCAGATCCTTTAACCAACATGATGCATAGGCAATCACTTTTCCCTGTCATTGAGGTGTCATAACAACCTACTAACTGGTTCCGATCTGTAAGAAGACTCGGAACTCTTTCCCAAAACACATGTAATATCCTGCCCGACCAAGGAAATTCTTGCCCTCTAAGGCGTTCCTTGACCTTGGCTGTAACGACCAAAAATTACTAATAAGGCTTAAGGGCCTTGATTAGTGTGCCAAGAGGGCATAATTGGAGGTTATGTGAATTAATGTTGTGATAATGCATGTTTATGAGTATTGGATAAGCATGTGGGCCTTGTTTGGCTGGTAAGGGCATTATTGTAATTTTGGCCTGTTAGGGCATAAATGTGATTATTTGTGATAAACTGTTGAGACCACATTATTATGTGGATATATGTGTTTGCATCTTTCGGCACGAGGCAATCCTAGGGAGCGAGTAGTGGGAAAGTCACAACATGACCCAATACTCGACTCGGGGTGAGTCAAGGGGTATTTGGGATATTAGACAGTCATTTGGGTTATCAGGTTATGGAAATAAATAATTGGAGATATATTTGAGGTTAGGAAGCCTAGGTGGGAATACCGGGGAATTTTACCATTTTGCCCTCTGGGACGTTTCTGGCACCCTGAGCTTTGAGATTAACTTAAGTGAAGTAAATAAGGTAAAACAAAACAAAGGAAGGCAGCAAAAACAGTAGAACCGACCCTCCTCTCTCTTCTCTTTTCTCTCAAGGAATCTCTTAAGCTAGCCATTGAACCAAGGGAATTCTTGGGCTGGGTTTATAAGAATTCAAGCTCTAGAATTGGAGATTAGCTCAGAAATTGATGGTGAATTCAAGCAGAGTTTGAGGTAAGATTTGGATTAAGGTTTTAATGTTTAATTTCTGAGTTGTAAGTGTTTTTGGGTCTTTAATGTTTTGAGTTAAATTGAAGCTTTGGGTGAGGATTTGAGCTGAATTCTTGTTAGGTTCTATTGCTGGGAACTTGGGGATTATCTCTACAACTTCTAGGTGGATTTGCTCTTCAGAAAAGGTAAACTTCTAACTATGGTTAGTCCTTGAATTCTATGAAATTTTTGGATGTTTTAGGAGGTTTATGAGCTTCCAAATTTCAAGGATTAAAATGTGATTTTGATGAGTCCTTGGGCTAGTTTTCCTATGGGTTTTGCTATTGGAAGTATACCTGAACTGTTGTGATAATTAGGATATGTTATTGGGATGATTTTGGGGTGAGTTTATTGAGATTTGGTGGATGAAAGTGGTGTTTTTCTGGGTTCGAAGGGGTCGGGTCGTGGCATAGTTCTTGGTGAGTCGCGATCCTCTAGAACAGATGGTACTTGAGAAGGAGGGCGGGCCGCGGCATAGGGCATGTAGGGTCGCGGCCCGTGTCTATTTCTGGGCGAGATTGAGCCTCTGTTTAGGGCCATGCCGTGGCATGGGGAGGCTTGAGCTGCGGCCCTTAAGGTTATTTGTGTTTTTGGGTTTTAAAGCATGGGAACTTAACCTAGGGTGCTCGGGATCGATCCCACTACCGTGTTTGGTGGAATTCGATGTCCCGGAGGCTAGAACTCCATCCGGAAACCCTTATATAATTATTGATGGAATCCTTTATCATGGTTGTGACTAGGTGTACGCTTGGGCTCGGGGCAGGATCGTGCTCAGGGGTCGTCTTTCCTAATTAAAGCACTTGGAATTAAAGGTAAGAAAACTGCACCTATATATGTGGATAGGATGGGACTAAGTGTTCCCTATATTTGTATGTATTGTTATATGATTGTGATAAACCATGTGAATATGTTGGGACTAAGAGTTCCCTATAATTGTATGAATGTCATGAGGTGGTATTATGCCACTGAGACATGTGATAAATGGCCTAAGGGTGCCGAAATCAATACTTGCGCATAGGGCGCAGCTCGGTCACTAGTAGCTGAGGATAGCTTAAGAATCACTGAGCTCGGTTTAAGCAGGCCGGAGTCAGTGGGATGAACACTAGACTTGGCCTAAGTGAGCCAAAGACAGTGGGTTAAATAGAGGGTGTGGCCTACGGGCATTAACCCTAGTTGTTGCTTGATATATATACCATTGTTAAATGTTGTGTATGATATGCTGAGTATCTGGAACTAGATCATTGGTTATTGATTGATATCCTGGATTGAATGAATGCTATGACTTACCGGGTAGTTGAATAATGTCTTGTAAATTATTTGGTTATACTCTGTGAATTACTTAGCTGCTAATAATGGTTATGTTATGATATTATGTTTTCTTGCTGGGTCTCGGCTCACGGGTGCTATGTGGTGCAGGCAAAGGCAAGGATAAGATGAGTTGACCATGACTTGGAGAGCTCTGGGGGCAAGGTGTACATTGTCAGCTGCTCGGCTACCACGGTTGAGGGATTGTACATGGACGGGAACCTAAAATGTTTATTTTGCCATTAGAGTGGCTTGGTTATTTATTTGTTTTGGAAATTCTATAATTACGTTATTTAAACCTTGATTTGGGATCCAATGTACCAAATATTTGTTTTAATGAAAATTATTAGTTTATAACCAAAATCTTTTAAACCTAACCGGTTGTGTCGTCAAATTCACATTTTTAATCAAATGACTTGATTAGTAGGTCTTGCACTATTTCTAATACACAGTGTAACGTTCTTGGTTATCCAGGGCATTACATTGGCAAACTCCCATAGAGAATATACCACAATACCATCGATCGAAACGATCACAAATCCAATTCAGATAATTCTTAAATACTTTGTTCATCTAATTTATAAAAACAACTTGGCATTAACAAAATTCTCAGAACATCACCTAGCACTCCCAATGCTCTTATGTGATATAAAAACAGTCTTCTGCATATCCTTCTCCCTAATCTCTAGCTGGTAATAACCAGATCAAAGATCCACCTTGGAGAATACCATCTTACTCAATAATTGAGGCCTTTAGGTCTTACAACTTTACTGAAGTCATTCAATATAGTGCCTTAGACCTGGTTCCTTCGCTGGCACCAACCTAATCACCATTTTGTCTCTTTATATGAAAGGTAACCTTGGAAAATCACCTGGAAATACTTCCAGAAACTACCACACTAATCCAATCTGCCCTAATTCCATTAGCACAACCTAAGTGGTATCCACCACACTAGCTAAGAGCTCTATGCATCCTCCTGCAATAGATCTCTAACTCTCAATACAGATGTCATCAACATACAAAATCCATGCACAGTGCTAGCTACCACAAGGCTTCTCACTCCCAAGCTCAAGAGTTACTATTATTGTCCTTGCAATCTTGCATTGCCACACACTTGATTAACCAATCCAAATCCAGGATCATACTGAATTCAGTCATAACCAACTTTATCAAACCAATTGATGAGACCGTTCCATCATAATCTAACTCATCACAACATAATCATGCAATCTGCATATCATCTCTATGCCTCTACATATGCAACAACCGAAGAATAACATGGTACCAAAATCAGTCAGCACAATACAAAATCAAAACTAGAAAGCTGACCTGCCATCCCTGAGGAACCAGCCTCAGTCTCCGACTCTGACTGCCTCAGAATGAACACTCGAGCTGGAGTCGAGCTGTCCATCCCCTTTTGCTCCTCTGTCTCTCGACTTGGGCAATCCCTTTTGATATGCCCAACCATTCCACATAAGAAACATGTCTTTGGTCGGCATCCCTTCAAATGACGCCTCTTGCACCGAGCGCAAATTGAATAAGTCCTCCAGTTCTTATTTTTTCTTGCTCCAATAAGTGGAGGTATCACTGCCTGAGCTCTGTGCTCTCCGGTAATCTCCTTTATAATCTTATTTCTTGTGCTCTCAACAGCATGAGCCTTCCCTGCCAGCTGAGCGTAGGTAGAGATTTCATACACTGGGGCAACTCTAATGCCCTGAGCTATTTTGGGATTCAATCCTTGGATAAACCTTTCCTTCCGAGCTACATCTGTGGGTACCATATCAAAAGAAAACTTGGCCAACCAATCAAATCTGTTAGCATACTCGGTTACTGTTGCATTGCCCTGAACCAGATTCATAAACTCATTCATCTTAGCAGTCTGAGCCACATCACAGTAATACCTTTCATTGAACACCTGCCTAAAGTCTTTCCAATCCATCACAGCTGTGTCCCATTTATGGGATACTACTTCCCACCATGTCTAGGCATCATCCCGCAATACATATGTAGCACAGATCACCCTATCGTGACCCACCAGCCCCATACTATCAAGAATGGAATTAATTATGCCCATCCATTGCTCAGCTCTGAATGGATCTAGGTCTCCCTCAAAGAATGGAGGGCAATACTCCTGGAATCTTCCACAAAGAAATTCCCATCTGTTCTCAACTCTAGGCTGAGCCAAAACTGGTGCCACTCCTGGCATAGCAAAGGAAGAGGTGTTCCCCGACAAATTTCGATGTTTCTTTAAACACCTAATCTCTTCCTCTTGCCTCTACATTCATAATTGCATATCTATAAGCACCTGCTGAAAATTCTGAGGGGCAAGTGAAGAACTCAAACCCTGGCTGTAACTCCCAGCCTTTGTATATCCACCAACAGGCCTCATAATCTGCCTTGGATACATACCTGCTGGTCGAATCTACAGTCAATAACTTGACCCATTAAATATGATGAGCATATCAAGAGCTTTCCCCATGGGAACAATCATACCACACTACAATCACAAACCACTGCAGTGCTAAAAACATGCCCATGGCATTCATACATCAATCATAATCCCTGCTCTTCCAACACATATACCATGCCTCCAACTCCAGTATGAAAATATCACATTTATATATTCATGGAGCATGTAATTATATAATCATATTAATAGTCTAGAGCCAGGCTCTATCAGAATCTCATGCTCCCTAATACAATGTCCAGGTAAAGCATTTGCATTCTATTTAAGAAGATAAGAACATAACTACAGAAATATTTACCATTCAATGAGTGAAGCTATCTTTAGTGATGAGTGTACATGCCCAACTTTTCTTGAGGAACCCTTAATCTTGGCTCGCTCTGATGCCAAGTTGTAACACCCTAAACTCCAGGGACAGTTATGGTGTGCCTTTTTAAACAATGCTAAACTCGCTAATCGAGTCATTTGGCCATAATCGTGTAACTACGTATGATTAGCAGTTTAGGGTTAAAATTTTTGGTTAAGATATAACGTTTCACTAAAACATTTATTGTATACATTGGGATCCCAAAAATATAATTTAAAGGTTTATAACAACAAAATATTTACAACCTGCCGACCTAAGCGACAAAATAGAGTTTAACCCTAGTTCCTCTTTCAACCCTCGACCGTGGCGGTCGAGCAGCCGCATATGTCCACATCGTCACCTAAGCTCTCCAACTCAAGGATCGTCCAGCTTTCTTTTGCCTTTACTTGCACCATATAGCACCTGTGAGCCGAAGCCCAACAAGAAAACTTAATATGCTCATGAACAAGTAATAACATGTTACTAAGTCATAATAGGCATGCCTAGCAGTAATAACCCTACTCATGCATGCAAGCAGGTACAAATACATGTTTGAGAAGTCCTGCACTCTGAGTAGATGACTAATAAGTCTCTCGCTCTGAGGTAGATGACTAATAAGTCATTCCTTGATCAGTTGACTAATAAGTCACTCTCTATATAAATGACTGATAAGTCTATCTCGGTCAGATGATTGATAAGTCTATCCTGGTCAGATGACTAATAAGTGCATCTCGGTCAAATGACTCATAAGTCCATCTCGGTCAGATGACTGATAAGTCTATCCTGGTCAGATGACTGATAAGTCCATCTCAGTCAGATGACTGATAAGTCCATCTCGGTCAGATGAATAATAAGTCTACCTCGATTCGATGACTAATAAGTATGCCTCGGTCAGATGACTAATAAGTCTATCTCGATTAGATGACTAATAAGTCAATCTCGGTCAGATGACTATTAAGTCTATCTCAGTCAGATGACTGATAAGTCTATCTCGGTCAGATGACTGATAAGTCTATCTCGGTCAGATGACTGATAAGTCTGTCTCAGTCAGATGAATAATAAGTCTATCTTAATTAGATGACAAATAAGTCTACCTCGGTCAGATGACTAATAAGTCTACTCGATTAGATAACTAATAAGTCTATCTCGGTCAGATGACTGATAAGTCTATCTCGCTCAGATGACTAATAAGTCTATCTCGACTAGATGACTAATAATTCAATCAGATAACTGATAAGTTCATCTCAGTAAGATGACTAATAAGTCTATCTCGGAGGTCCCATACCCTCCTAGCCATATGACGTGTAGGTCACCTTAGCCTTTCCGGCTTTGGCTCTAAGTAACTAGCCTTTAGACTAGACAAGCGCTTTTAGTTTTCATCGAACTTGAGGCCGGTCCTACATTAATGCTCATGATGAGTCATTCAATGCAGATGTCGATTAGATCTAATATTTATCGGCTTGCATTAAACACGCTACAACTGTCCTTGACTCATAAGTCAATGCCATAGGACCAATGCTCGGTACAACTGTCGAACTTGACTAGTAAGTCACAACTTCATAGTCAATACTGACACAATTGCCGATCCCTGACTAATAAGTCAGTGCTTCCTCAATGAGGTAATGCAACCAGACATATATCATATGTCAAATATTCATATATAAGGCATTTAGCATGCTTAATCAATAATCAGAAGCATAATTATAATCATGCCCAAATACAGAGACTCAAGCTCTGATCAATCTTAATTTCAACATTCATGCCATGCCCTAATCTCATGTATCTTATGCATCGCATGCATCACATACAGGGTGCAGTTTTCTTACCTTTGGTCCAAGCACAGGTTACCAAAAACTGAGCCACAAGCATGATCCTAATTGCAATCCCCTAGCAATAACCTAGTCCAACCATAAATGGTGATCCAATGGGTTCAAGTTCCAAAACCCAATCCCGGAACCAAGACCTAGCCTCCGGACATTGAATCCCACTAAACCGGGTAGTAGGAACGATCCTGAGGCCTAAGGTTTGAGTTCCCATGATCAAAACATCACTTCGGCCACAAATGACCCCAACCGCCGAGACCCCACCTTCCAACCACTGTGGCCCTTAGGCCTTTCAACAACCTCCACCTTATTCATCGAGCCTGGGTCGCGGCGCCCAAGAACAGGGCCGCGGCCTAACCACGAACCAGCCATTTTTCCTCATTTTCTCCATTTAAAAATCTTCCAAAACCCTATCCAAACATCCCCAAACCCAAAATCAAAGTTCCCAAACACCCCCATGATCAAAAACCCACAAAACCCAAGCTTCAATTCAATCAAAAACTCATCAAAACACAAAATCCAATTTAAGCTTAAAAACTTCAAAAACTTAGAACTTAAAACTTGGATTACCTCCGATTGAGTTGTTTCCCAACTAAATCCTCCAGCTAATAAGCTTATAATCTTCCCTAGAATCACTATGCCTCAATCCTCACTTGAATCTGAGTCCTAGAACTCAAGTTTCCTTCGAAAATACAATCGGGTGTAGAAAATGGAACTTTGAGGGAGAGAGAACGTTTTGAACGTTCTTTTTATTTTATAACAGGTTACTTCAAGCTTAAGTAGCCTCAAACAAAACCTAATGCTCCGGGTCCCGAAAACGCCCCCGTGGGTAAAATAGTCAAAACTTCCAGAATTTTCCCCTGATCTTATTAACTCCCAATTTATCATCAAATATTTATTCCCATTACCCAATAACCCGGTAATGCTAAATATCCCCTTTACTTACTCCGAGTCAAGATTAAATCACGTTGTGACTTTCCCACTAGCTTACCTCCTAGGATCGTCTCGTGCTGAGTAACCCTAGTATAACCAAATAATAATGAAGCACCACACACATGCCACGTATATGCCTAATATTCCCAAAATGGCCAAAATATGAAAATCACCCAATTAATCCAAAATGGGTTCACATGCATATTTAATACACCTAAACATGCATATTATCATTTAATTGCATAATAAATCAATTATGGCCCTCCCGGCCTCCTAATCGAGGTCCTAAACCTTATTAGGAAATTTGGGGCATTACAAATGAGGCTATCGAGAATATCCGAGCTCGAATGCTCACTTCACAATGGAGACAGAAAAGCTACATTGATCCTAAGCGTAGGGGCGTGGAGTTCTAGGTAGAGGACCACATGTTTATACAAGTCTCACCACTTCGAGGGGTGAGAAGGTTTGGGAAGAAGGGCAAGTTGAGCCCTAGATTCATTGGGTCTTTTGAAATCCTAGAGATGATCGGGCAAGTGGCCTATAGATTGGCACTGCCACAATCATTGTCGGGAGTTCATGATGTATTCCACATTTCAATGCTTCGAAATTACGTCTCAGATACGGCTTGTGTGTTGAAGTATGAGGATATAGAACTGCAAACAAATTTGTCTTATGAGGAGCGACCGGTTCAGGTCTTAAACAGGAAAGACAAGGTTCTATGTAACAAAATGATTCCTCTAGTTAAAGTGTTATGGAGGAATAGCAAGGTCGAGGAAGCAACCAGGGAGCTTGAGTCAGCGATGCGGGATCAGTAACCTGAGTTATTCAGGTAAATTTTGAGGACAAAATTCTTAGTAGGATGGATAGTAGTAATGACCCAAAATTGCTAATAAGGCTTAAGGGCATTGATAAGCGTGTTGGGAGGGCATAATTGGTATATGTGTGATTTAATGGTTTAATGTATGCTTATGTGGCATGCATGATTAATATGATTATATGACTATGTGACATGCATGTTTGTGAGTATTAGATATGCATGTGGGCCCTATATAGCTTATAAGGGCATATTTGTAATTTTGGCCCGTTGAGGGCACAAATATGATTATATGTGATAAATTATTGAGACAGCATTATTATGTGGATATATTTATAACTTATGGTTCGAGAGGGTCCTAGTGAGCGGATTAGCGAAATAGTCACAGCAGGAATTAATACTCGGCTCGGGGAAAGCCTGGAAGTATTTTTGGGAATTTAGAGAATATCTTGTGAGTTAATAGATACTGAATAAATAAATGGTAATTAAGTGGAATGACGGGATTAATTAGTAAATATTAGGAACATTTGAGGAATTAGCGGGAACTGGGAAAAATGACCATTTAACCCTGTAGTACCCTTAGAAGGTTAGAAGGCTTGAGGGGCATAATGGTTATTTGGTAGGCAAGTGATATACTCCGAAGTTACTTGGGATTAAGGCAAAAGGAAGTAGAAACAACTCAAGTTGTCTCCTTCACTCTCACGATTTCTCTCATCTCTCTCATTGTGCTTTGAGGTTAAGGAAGGAAAGCGAAGAAAACCTAGGCCTTGAGCTGGTGTTCATTGAAGGAAAATTGAAGGGAAAGGTTGAGCTGAGGCTTGGAAGTTAGAATATAAGCTTAGGAGCTTGAGGATTTAAGCCCAAGATTAGTAGATTGAAAGCTGGTGGGAGATTCAAACACAATTAAGGTAAGTTATCTATTATTGATTATTGTAGGAATTATGGTACATGAGGGTTTTTGGGTGATAATGGTTGTTGAACTTGGATAGTGATTTTGGTATAGTTGTTAAGGTTTTGGTGTCTAAAAATGTGTGATTTATTCTTGAATTCGTAGCTAGCTTGATGTTGAATTAGGGAGGTTTGTTAGGGGAAATTCTAGGCTAATTGGCTGGGAAATGTATTGAAGGAACCCATAATTTATGGGCTCGAAGGGTGAACGCCGTGACCCAGCCCTGGGGCACCGTGGCGCATGTGGCCTTCTGGCACTGGAATGCTCTCTGAGATGGGGGTGCGCCATGACCCACTAATCCAAGTCGCAGCCCGCCTCCCCTTTGGCTTGGGTCATTGCTCTCTGACTTGGGGGGAAGTCGTGACCCACTAAGCTAAGTCACTACCTACCTCAGGATTTTAGCCTTGGAGTGGTTTTCGAATTGGTAAGGCTCAGGGGTTTCAAACCTAGGCGCTCGGGACAATTTCTACTACCTGGTTTAGAAGAAATTAAGGCCCGGAGGCTAGTTTCTATCCCCTAAGTATTTATTTGGATTGGAAGTTAACAATTACCCATTGGACACTGTGACTAGGTTTATCGCCAAGGTTCTGGGCTGAGGATCGTGCTCGAAACCATTTAATTTTCTCCGTTCGGAATTAAAGGTAAGAAAACTGCACCCTTGAATGGTTGTAACGGGACTGAGTTCCCAATACATGAACATGAATATTGTATGGCTAAATGAATAATTTGGCATATGGAAATGAACGGATTAAGAGATCCGGGGGCTGATAATTTACGCACAGGACGCTGCTCAGCCACTGTGAGTCGGGGTCAGCTAGATAAACACTAGACTCAACTTAAGCGATTTGGAGTCAGTGGATTAAATAGAAGGTGCGGCCTAAGGGCGTCGACCCTGAGTATTGCATGTTGATTGAGATGAATTATTCGATATATATGTTAACTATTGATAGTTTAATGCTATGGCATACTGAATATCTAGTTATCTGTCTTGCGATTGATTGATTATCACCAATGATTATGCTATATTGTTATGGTTTTCTTGTTGGGCCTTGGCTCACAGGTGCTACATGGTGCAGGTAAAGGCAAGGTTAAGGTAGATTTACCATGAGTTGGAGAGCTATGGGGGCAAGGTGTACATTGTCAGCTGCCCGTCCACCACGTCCGAGGGAAAGTACAGGAACAGAAGCCTAAAACTTGTATATTTCAATTAGAGTGGCCACTGATTGTATATAACTTTTAGAGTTTGTAAATTGTCTTTTAAACCATGTTTTTGGGATCCCATGTATCAAACATCTACTTTAATGGAAATTAAGCGTTTATGATCAAAAATCTTTTAACCCTAACCTGATACACAGCGTAACGGTCTTGGTTATCCAGGACATTACACTAAGGGTGTCGGGCCTGAACGTTATACAAATAAACAAGAGTGTTGATTACACTTAACTAACTTTATTGATTTTTGAGATTGGATTATGTATTTGATTGAGAAAATTATTACTGCTAAGCTTATTGCTTATATCATGTTGCTAATTGAATTATTTTATTTAAGGTTAGTACTTATATATTGTTGCGCATTTGTACCTGTTGATTTAAGTTTTCTTGTTGAGCCTTGGCATACTGGTGCTATGTGGTGCAGGTAAGGGAAAGGGATAGTCGGACCAGCAATTAGTTGGAGAGCTTCAGGGGCGGTGTGTACATATGCAACCTACTCGACCGCCATGGCCGGGATAGCCTAGGAGGAACTAGGATTGAACCCTGTTTTGCTGCTTAGGAAGACTAATTTGTATTCCATTTGTCTTTTATTAGTTTGTAACCACTTTTTGGGACACCGTGTATAAAGTTAATATTTTAATGGGAAATAATTACTTCGTTGATCAAAAATTTTAATACCTAACCTTGATTTAGTCTTAAATTACACATTTAATTCCAAATGACTCGCTTAGTGAGTTAAGCACTATTTTAAACACACAGTGTAACGGTCTTTGCTAGCCAGGGCTTTACAACTTGGTATTAGAGCAGTCTAGGTTTAAGGGCACCAAAAGACTGGCTGTGAATGTACACTCGCCTCTTAAGATAAGCTCGACTCACTGTTTGACATCTTATAACGTGACGATGTGTTTAATTGTTTAAATTTAACCTATGTGCCTTATCTGCATGCTAGAATAGAGAGCATGATGTATATAAATGTATTTTTTGGGAGTAAGACTAGATAATTGATTTATGAACGTTATAGACTTTTGTCTTGGTATGCATATTGTCTATGGTTATTGTGTTGTTTGGCCATGCTCGTGGAATAGTTATGGATATGAATGTCATGCCTGAAAGGTTAAGTCATTGACTGTTGACAGATTCAGAAGTTATGTATCCAAGGCAGTCAACTAGACCATGCATTGTTAATATCAAGGTCGCGGATGATAGTTAAGGCCATATCCCACCATCTACCCCTTGGAACTGGCTACAGATGTTTCCTGGCATGCAAGCAAGATTGAAAAATCAAGAGGAAGAGATTAGGTGGTTGAGACAGTGACTTCCATCAAGGAACTCTACTCCGTATGTTTTGACAGCAATGGCAGTAGTTTTGGTTCAACCTGATGGTGGAAACAAATGGGAATTATTGTATGAAAGATTACAGAAGCATTATCCTCCAGTTTTTAGGGAAGCTTGGATCTGTTCAGAGTTGAACAGTGGATGGGCATGGTTAGCTCCATCCTTGACTATATTGGAGTGGTAACCGATGATAGAGTGGCTTGTGCTACGTATATGTTGTGGGAGGATGCCCCAACGTTGTGGGAAGTGGTATCTAAGACCCAGAATGCTGTCATGATGGGTTGGGAGGAATTCAGATAGTTGTTCAACAAAATGTACTACTGTGGCACAGTTCGAATTGCAAAGACCGATATTGACAGAGTATGTCAATGAATTTGATGGGTTGGCCAAATTCGCTTTTCATTTGGCACCAACAGATGTGGCCCAGAAGGAACAATTCATTCTAGGGTTGAACTCTGGGAGAATTTCGAGTGAAGGCATTTTTTCTATGTAGAATGGTTGGGCACCTCAAGAAGGATTGCCCAAGATTAAAGGAGGGAGAACCAAGCGGTGCGGGTAGCTCGACTTTGGTTCGAGTGTCCGCCTTGATGCATTCAGAGCCCGAGGCTAGTCTCTCGGAGACGACAGCTTGGCTTTCTAGTTATCGTTCTTTTACATGGTGTTGATTGAGTTTGGTACTATGAATCTTTTAGCAGAGACATAGATGTGTGGCACATGATGTATGATTGTTACTCTATGGGCTTTGGAATTTTAGTGTCTGCCAGGGAAAATTGATAATGTTGGTGGAGAGTCGACAATAAAATTAATTGAGCTGGTTATATGAGGATTTTGATATGATCTTGAGTATGGATTAGTCTGCCAAATAAGGGACAACCATGGACTATAAGAAAGGATGGTGACTTCTGAGTTTGAAATGGAAGGACTCGGTTGCGTTCACGAGATGCCTAGCTACTATGGTAGGTACCACCAGGATTGGCCAGTGAGGTTTCAGATGGGTTTACAAGGATTCGTTGGGATCGTTGTCATGTCAAGGAATTGAGTGTGATACGGGACTGTGGCAGGGATAAAACCGGTATCAGGGACATCATGAAGAATGACACTAGTTGAGCATAAAGAATCAAAGGTTCAGTTGAAGAAGTTATTTGCCTTGAGGGTTGATCAGACGGAGAATCTCATCACGGAACAAGTCAACACCATTTGTTAAAAAAAAGGCCAAGTCTGCGAGAATGTGTACCTCATATGGATAGCTAAATAAAGTAATCGCCAAGAATAGGTGTCCAATGCCAAGGGTGGATGATTTCTTTTTCGGGTTGCAGGGTAGGACAATGCTCTGAAGTATTGACCCTTGATCTGGCTATTACCAGCTGAGGATCAACAAAAGAGACATTTCAAGAATTACCTCTCGCACCAAGTATGATATGATGGGTTTTTGGTGAAGGCTCTTGAACTGACTAATGCTCCAGTGGCCCACGTAAATTCAACAAGTTAGAGAGTACAAATATGATTTGTATAAGTCGTATCTAGAATGATCAAGAATGTTTTGGACTACTTCCGGTTAGAAACAGAGCAGAAGTAACATTTTTGCTGATACTACCAAGGCTGAGGTTACGGAGATTACAAGTAAAGTTCCAGAAGGGACAGTTTCCAATTTCTCCATATGATATTCAATGTCATATTATGAGAATGATGGGATTGTGTATGATTTAATTACGATAGAAATAATAAGGAATTTACTAAAGGAACGTTTTAGAGGTTAGAAGCACTGTGGAACCGATAAGTCAAATCATCTTTTACTTGAGGCATATTCAAGGATTACAATACCCTTGACTGAAGTAACGTAAGAACCTAAAGTCTGTCTGAATGGATAGTCACGTATAGGAATTTTAGAACTTGAATTAAAGGTTGATTAGCATGCAATGGTATTAGAATATACAGGTGATGGACTGATACAGGAGGACGGTATGGTGGACACTGTCCTTGCTTAAAATGAAGAGTTAATAGTTTGGTGCGTCAAGGACTAGGGTGCACCCGTGTGTAGACTGAAAAGGTGATTGTTAGGATGAGGTGGCGACACTTACGGGAAGAAAGTACAAACACTAGCATGAAATTTAGTGTTTTATCAACCATAGGGGGGTTTACCATGAGACAAAGGCACTAGTGGGAACTAATGAAGGACTCACATTGAAACCCTCTGTTATCCCTAAAAAATACAGGGATGATGTAGCAAATTGGAATGCAGCACGTGGTATCACAAATCGGGGCAAAACGACGAAGTATTGAAAAGAAAAAGACCGATGAGAAAAAAAAATATCTCCAGGACCTATAGAGAAGTCGACTAGGCCAAAACCCTCTAGGGGTGGTCGGCCTGGCCCCAACCCCTATGGGTGGTCGGCCTAACCCCAACCCCTAGGGGTGGTCGACCCAAGCATGCCCAAGAACCCCTCGGGGTGGTCGGCCCACCCTATCCTACATAGGGTGGTTGGTCTACACTCCCGAAAATGGATAAAACTCACACTCATTCAAAGCCTAGCACCCAAAAGATCAACAGGCCTAGCACCCAAAAGATCAACAAGCCTAGCACCCAGAAGATCACAAGCCTAGCACCCAGAGGACCAACGGACCTAGCACCCAAGCTCTAAAGGGTCATCTAGCCTAGCACATAAGTCTCATAGACCAATATGGACTTAGCATTTTCCCAGAGGTTCAATCGTGCATTGTCTACCACGATCCAGAGAAACAACGAGAAGACCCACGATCTCATAATCATGGGGAGGCGGACATGTATCTCCACTACCTAATAATTGTGTACCAAGCCACGATCCCATTATTACTGATCATGTAACAGCCCCTGGGTACTATAAATAAAGGACCCAGGGCTTCATTGAAGGGTTTCTGACGAATATTTTGGGGACAAACTCTGGGCAAATTAGCAACAAGTGAATACTTATGTTCATTAGTGTAATTGTCTTTCGAGTAATTCAATACTAAAACTAAGTGGATTAGGTTATTACTGTTCATCAGAACAAGGCTGAACCACTATAAATTCCTGTGTGTTTGTTTAAGATATTTTTACTCAGTCGTATTTTATATTCATTCCGTTCAAAAGATGTCGTATACTGTACATACGACCGATGGACAATTTCACAGGTCAACACCCTTTATTGCTCAGAGAAAACCAACGTGGAGGCCAACATCTTGAGTTAGAAAGGTTTGTTCTAGTGGTATGATTCGAAATGGATTACAGTAAAGTCAGAGGAGGTAACAACGGGGATTGGTATAGAACCTGTGATTGATAATTGACATATATACCTCTACGAACAATGAAATACTGAAAGAAGATCTTGTAGGAATGGCTAAGGATCCTAGCATTTTAGCATGAACAAGTGAAGATATGAGGATTGGATGAGTGATCTGATGGATGCTAGCATCGAGATGGGGATTCTGGATGAGTTTTATACTACCCCTTATAATTTTTGTACCCAGAAAGTTTGAATGGGTTTTAAGACCTAAATTTTTTATACTGGGAGGTGCACTACCTAACATTTTAGCAAATGAGAGATGGTAAACAGAAGCTAGAAAGGCTATTGCGACTCTAGGGCATCCTAGAGTTGGTATGGAGGGATATATTATGGACGATAAGGGTGGATCACCTCAGATTGCAGGTGAGATGAGTGGATATGAGAAGTGGTGACTTGACATATTAGATTAGCACACTCTGGTTTGTGTGAACGAGTTATCATAGGAATAAGTATATACAAAAGGAGACCGTATGTCTTGATGGGACACCGAAATTGATGGTATCAGATTGAGACCCTTTATTTCCCAAGTTCTGAAAAGGGTCAAAGAGGGCGATGAGTATAAGATTGGAACTATTTGTTACCTTCAGACACACTAAAAACGTGAAGGAACAACTCAGACTCTAAGTATTTCACTTTGAATATGTAAATTTTGGGGACATTAAGGCAAGTACGATCCCTAGAATGGATTGTCACGATGATGAATGTCAGTCGATGGCTAGAGTGACTCTGAATAAGGCATTGTGAGATAGGAAGTAAGAATTTTATTCTGGGGAAATGAGATCAGAGGCAGGAAGTATTCTGGTTTAGAATCGATGTGGAGGATCACTAAAGTTATTAAGGATTTTTAGAGCAGTAGTGTCTGCTTTATTGAAAAGACATAAGAGTTCGCAAATTTAAATATGGGAACATGGAGTTCCAGGATTGGAGACTTTTTTCTTCTCCGAGTATTGTGGACTAAAAAGGATAAGATAGTTTAGGAAAGAAAGATGAGTTTTGACTCTAGATTGATTAGACTTACGAGATCCTAGTAAGGATTAGGCCAGGGGCCTACAAATTAGCCTTACCCCAGCATGGGTAGAGGCTCATATAGTGTTGCGGTGCCAATGTCAAAATAAAAGTTGTCGAGTACTACCCCTAATTGGGTGAAGCAACCCTGGAAATTCAGTGGAACTTATTGTGTAAGGAAAAGCCAATGGAAATCCTTGATAAAAGAGATAAAGTCTTACATAAGAAGACTGTCAGTCTAGTGAGGGTGTTACAAGAGATATCAAGGTAAAGGACTTGACTCTGAAGTTATAGTCAGATTTGCGGGATTAGTTTCCCAAGACGTTTGAATAAATTTTGAGGACGAAATTTCTATAAGGAAGGGATAGTTGTAACGTCCCGAACTCACTATTAAGGCTAAGTTCCTTGATTACTGTGCCAGGAGGGCATAATCAGATTTATATGTGGAATTAATTGGATATATGTGCGATTATGCGATATAAATGGTTTATATGGTAATGTGAATATCTATGAATGTTTATGTGTATTAAATATCCATCTAGACCCATTTTTGTAAATTATGGCATATTTGTAATTTTTGACCCATTGAGGGTATATTTGTATTATGTATGCGTTATGAGTGAGACCCCAATGTTATGAGGATATATTTTGTTGAGAATTATGCCTTGAAAGTATATGTAGTAGACATTGTTTTTAAGATATAAATAAACTGAATTTTGTATGCATATATTTTATGGACTATATTATTATGTGATAATATTAAGTAAATATCAGAAAATTTTCTAAGTTCATATATGTGATCTCAAGCAAGTATTGGCACAGGAGGATTATGATTGAGATAAGTGAACTTGAATAGTTCGCAGTAAAATAAAGTTATGGAATCTTTAGATTAATTACTGCAAGTACGGTCCACTAGTATTATGAATACATGTGATCTAGATCCGGATTACTAGTGTAGTAGGACACTTTAGTGAAGGTGCTTTATATATTAGAGAATATATAGAACTGGACCAGATATGTTTATTAATACTTAGTTAAATACTGTTTCGAAGTATTAATCAAATATATCAACTGATGATCATATAGAAATAGATCTTAATCCTAAAGTTACTATGAACTCCTATTTATGTTATATGAGTTCTTTTATTCACTCGTTAGAGTTTTTCAGAATGATCAGGCTAGAGACTTTTGTTTTGGGAACTCATTAATGTAAATAGTTGGGGACATAGTATACACATAAGGAATCTATACCTTTCTCGTAAGAAATTGAATAATGGTTCTCTTAAGGGTTGACTTTTGGGACTGAAAGGTTATTGAGCTCAAATTCATAATTTTGTTATGAATTAACCTTTACTAGTAAAGTCGATGGTACTTAAGGAAACAGGATATAATTAAAAGGGTAAAACGGTAATTTTTATTCTCGGTTAATTATGAACCATTATTAGAGGGTTAATTTGTATGCAATGATTATATCAATGAACGCTTTATTGTTATAAAGTACTCAATAAATGAAATGTCTATAATTACAAGAGTGCAGTCTCATATTTATAGTTGAGTAATCATGAGATTAATAAATTAAGATTATTTAATTAAAGAGTTTAATTAATAATCACAAATTTATTGGAGCTTGGAATTATAGGTCCATAGGTCCCCACAGCGGCTCTATCAACATTATTCAAGGCAAGAGTTGATATAAAGGGTAAAATAGTAAAAACACATATTTAAGTAGAATTTTATTCTTCGGGCCAAATATGCAATTATGTGATAATAGTGATTAATTAATTAATTACAAATTAGTTGCAATTATCAAATTAATTAATAATTAATTATTGTATAATTTTCTAAATTATATAAATAATTAATTTATTATAATTTTCGAAATTATAATAAAATGAATAATAAATTTTTGAAATTAATATTTAATTAAAATTGGTTTTAATTAGTTAGTAGAATTAATTAAATATCTTTATTTGAGTGGGAGATAATAATCTGAAAAGTTCAAATTGAATTTGAATCTAAAAATATTAATATTTATTCAAATAATTAATTATATGTGATAATTAGTTAAAAAGATAATATATTCAAATTTGAATTAATTATCAAGTTGTTGGATTTTATCTAATGATGTAATTTGAAAAATAATTAAATAATTGTGGAAAAATTACATTCCCCTATTTTATAGGGTGCTGCACGACACACAATGTCCCTGGACTGTGTGTGGCATGCATCTATAGAAATTAGGGAATGGATTTTTCACTTTTATTTATTTTATTAATTAATTAATGAAAAATTTAAAAAAAAATAGTTTTGATATTTTCATTAATAAGATAATTGATTAATTAAAAGATAAATTTTATTTGGTTACATATTTAAATTTTAAATTTAAATATTTTCTATATAAGCTAGACTTATCAGAATATAATAAATATACTCAATACTCAATTATCCGCTCAAAGAAAAGAACGATACTTTCTATCTCTCCCTGAAAAGATATAGAACCAATCTCAGGCCTATTCTCTTGATCTCGTGTGTTCAGTACATCAAGTTGAATCAGAAATATATCATCATTTATTCTCTAAGTGCCCACACACTTCTTGAGGTGTAGAAAACGTTGTGGAAGATCTTGGTGTGAGTACCCGGGAGCAGCTTGGGTAGGAAGATCGTTTATTTTACGAAAAAAGATAGCAAGGACATCAAGAGGTTGTTCTTTATTCTTTTATTGTTTATGATTAATGTATGGATATTAATGGATCCACACATTTAAAAGTAGTTTAAATATGTTACAAAAAATTTGTTTTACACTGGGCCAACCCATCACGCAATTCCGTTGCGTATTAGGAAACTCATTCCTAACATATTTGACATATGTGGTCCAAGGCGATCCTAGTGAGCGGATTACCGGAATAGTCACAACAGAGTAAAATACCCGGCTCGGCGTGAGCCTAGGGGTATTTTGGGAAAGTTAGTGAGTATTCTGGATTTATCGGTTAACAGGTAGTTATTTGGTAATTAATTGGGTATGTCGGGATTAATCAAGAATTTATAGTGCAATTTGAGGATTTGCGGGAAATGCAGTTAATGACCGTTCTACCCTTGAGGACTTTGAAGGGGGAAGTCTTGGATGAGGGGCATTAAGGTCATTTCCTTGGCCTTGAACTACCTTAGTCTTCTAGGGGCCTTAGGAGGTTTAGGAATCAGGCAGAAAAGGGAAGAAGCACCTAGACTACTCTCTCTCTCTCTCTCTCTCTCACGGTTCTCTCCCTCTCTTGAGACTTAGTTGGGGTTTGAGGCATTTTGGAGGAGTTTGGCTCAAGAAATTGAAGGCTGGAGTTGGGATTGATTGAGGTTTTGTTCAGAGGTCATGATTCTCAAGGAGGTAAGCTTCAATTTTGCTGTAAATTCTATGTTTTTAAATTCCATTTTTTATGTTCTTGAGCATCAACGCTCAAGGTAGGATTTAAGGGTTTTGTGGGAATTTTTGGGTATGTTGTGGTGTAAAATTATTGCTCTGGATGTATTGCTTGGAGTTTGCAGCTCAATTCTAGGTGCAAATGTGGTTTAGAGTGAATTTTGGTGAATTTTTTTTGGGGGGAAATGGAGGGACAAGCCCCAGAGTTTTTGGGTTTCAACCTCGAGTTGCAGCACAGTTCTCCAAGAGTCATGGCCCGTGTACATGAATTGGCTTGGGCGGTTCTCTAAAACCGCTTAAGCACCGCGGCGCTAGTTGGGGCGCTCCGCAGCCCATGTCTCCTAGGAAAGAGGCCTGAAATCTCTGACTTGTAGTACATCGCGGCCCTTGGGCCTGGGCCACGGCTATAATTGATCAAAATATCCAAAACAATTTTCCTTGCTCGGGAACCCAACTAAGGGCCCCTGAAGGATTCTACTTCCCAGTTTAGTGGAATTTCGTTGTCCTAGAGACTAGTTTATCAATTTCAAGCTTCTAATTGGTTTAGGTTTTGGTGATTGTTTATTAATGTGTTGTGACTAGGTTATATTGTTAAGGCTCGGGATTAGGGATCGTGCTCAGGACCGCTTTATACTTTCCGCTCGAGACTCGAGGTAACAAAATTGTACCTGAGTTGTGATCGGGGCTCGAACCCCTGCTAATAAATATGAGTATGACTATGACTGTATGTGAGAATATGGCTATAACTATATTTATGAATATACGGTAGTGCATGCTTATATGTGCTGCATCTGATTGCGTGTTGTGGAATATATATGTAATAATATATATTATGAAGGTTGACCTAAGGGCGTTGGGGCCGATAGCAAGCGTTAGGAACATAGCCCGACCTATTGATTTAAGTTTACTGCTTATATATTGTTGCTCATTTGTACTTGTTGATTTAAGTTTTCTTGTTGAGCCTTAGCTCACGGGTGCTATATGGTGCAGGTAAGGGATAGGGAAATTCAGACCAGCCATGAGTTGGAGAGCTTCAATGACGGTGTGTACATATGCAGCCTACTTGATCGCCACAGCCAAGATAGCCTGGGAGGAACTAGGGTTGAACCCTATTTTTCTGCTTATGACGGCTAATTTGTATTCCATTCGTCTTTTATCAGTCTGTAACCACTTTTTGGGATCCCGTGTATAAACTTAATATTTTAATGGAAAATAATTACTTCGTTGATAAAATTTTTTAATACCACCTTGATTTAGTCTTTAATTACATATTTAAGTCCAAATCACCTGCTTAGCGAGTTAAGTACTATTTTAAACACACGGTGTAACGGTCTTGGCTAGCCAAGGTGTTACAATCCCTCAGCAGAATTCGAATCCTCCCTTAGCTGCTGGTACTCATAGCTACCTCCAATCCTTAATCACAACCTCAAATCTAACTCACATCATCACTAAATTAAAATTCCCGAGAATTCCACACTTCCACCCTTTGAGAGAAAACTTAGAAGGAGAGAAAGAAAGAGAGTGTTTTTGTGTTTCCTTCTATTTTTTCTTAGCTTCTAGGGTCCTCTAGTCTAACTAAGTCCATCCAAGACTTAGAAAAGGACCAAAATGCCCCTCATCTTACGGTTTCCCTTCAATGCCCTCAAGGGAAAAATTATCATTACCCACATTTCCTGCTAATCCTCAAATTGTCTTATAAATTCCCAAATAATCCCAACATACCAAAATAATAATTTAATAACTACCCATCACTCGATAACTCCTGAATACGCACTTAGTTTCCCAAAATACCCCTAGGCTAACCCCGAGCCAAGTATTTGACCCCGTTGTGACTATTCTGCTAATCCGCTCTCTAGGATCGCCTCGGACCACACATCTCAAATGTATCCCCATAATACTGGGTTCTCACTCATAACGCATACATAATACAAATATACCCTCAACGGGTCAAAAATTACAAATATTCCCCAATTTACAAAAACGGACCCATATGCATACTTAATACACATAAACATGCATAAATATTCACATTACCATATAATCATTTATATTGCATAATCACACATATATTCAATTAATTCCACATATAAATTTGATTATGCCCTCCTGGCACAGTAATCTAGGCACTCAGCCTTAATAGCAAATTCGGGACGTTACAACTATCCCCTCCTTATCGAAATTTTGTCCTCAAAATTTATTCAAACGTCTCGGGATACTAATCCTGCAAATATGACTATAAATTCAGAGTCAAGTCTTTTACCTTGCTATTTTTGTAACACCCTCACTAGAGTGATAGTCTTATTCTATAAGAATTTATCTCTTCTATCTAGGATTTCCACTGGCTTTTCCTTACACAATAAATCCAAATAAAATTCCAGGTCTCTTCACTCAACCAGGGATAGTACTCGATACCTCTTTCCTTGACATTGGCACCAGTAACAACTTATGAGCCTCTACTCATGCTGGGGTAAGGCTAGTCTATAGGCCCCTAGCCTAATCCTTATAAGGATCTCACAAGTATATCAAACCTAGAGTCAAATCTCCTCTTTCATTCCCAAACCTAGAGTCAAATCTTTGTAGTCCTCAATACTCAGAGAAGTACAAAGTCTCTAATCCTAGAACTCCACAATTCCATAATTAAATTTGCGAACTCTTCTGTTCTTTCAATAAAGTAGACACTCCTGCCCTAACAATCCTTAATATCTTCATTGGTCCTCCGAACCGATTTTGAGCTAGAATACTACCTATCCCTCATTTCATTTCCTGAAATGAGTACTTCTCGTTCCCTATCTCACAATATCTTATTCATAGTCACTCTAGTCGTCGACCAACATTCATCATCGTGACAATCCAATCAAGGGACCGTATTTTCCTCAATGTCTTGAAAACCTATATATTCGAAGTAAAATGCTTAAAATATGAGTCATTCCTTTAGGTTGGCAGTCTGTCTAAAGGTAACCAATAATTTCAAATCCCAATCTTATACTCATCGCCCTCTATGAACCTTTTCAAAACATGGGAAATAAAGGGTCTCAATCTGACACTATCGACTTTAGTGTCCCACGGAGACGTACGGTCTCCTTTCGCATATACTTATTCCTATGATAACTCACTCACACAAACTAGAGTGTGCTAATCTAATATGGTAAGTCACTACTTCTCGTATACATGCATCTCACCTGCAATTTGAGGTGATCCACCCTTACGGTTCATGACTATATCCCTCCATGCTAACTCTAGGATGCCCTAGAGTTGCAATAGCCTTTCTAGCTTCTGATTATCATCTTTCACTTGCTAAAAGGTTAGGCAGTGCACCGCCCAGTATACAAATTTTAGGTCTTAACACCCATTAAAACTTTCTGGTTACAACAATTATAAGGGGTTGTGTAAAAATCATCCAGAATCCCCACCTCGACGCCAGCATCCATCGGATCACTCATCCGATCCTCATATGTTATCATGTCCATGCTAAAATGGTAGGATTCTTAGTCATTCCTACAAGATCTACTTTCTGTATTTCATTGTTCATATAGGTATAACTGCCAATTATCAATCACAGGTTCTATACAAATATCAGTCGTTACCTCCTCTGGCTTTACTGTAATCGATTGCGAATCATACAACTGGGACAAACCTTTCTAAGTCAAGATTTCAGCCTCCAAGTTTGTTTTCTCTGAGTAATAAAGGATTTCAATGTGGGTCCTTCACTAGTTCCCACTAGTGCCTTTGTCTCATGGCCAACCCCCTATGGGTGACAAAACGCTTTAACTTTCATACTAGTGTGCGTACTACTTTTCCCTATGTGTCGTCACGTCACCCTAACTGTGGCTATCCGGCATTATTTTCAACTCTAGGTCCCATGTAGAGCATCTATTTTCTTATTCTTTTATCCACTGTGAAGCACGAACAATCACCTTTTCAGTCTACACAAAGGCATACCCTAGTCCTTGGCGCACCACACTATTAACTCTTCATTTTAAGCAAGGACAGTGTCCATCGTACCATCCTCCTGTATCATTCCATCACTTGGATATTCTAATACCATGGTGTACTTAACAACCTTTAATTTAACTTCTAAAATTCTTGTACGTGACTATCCATTCAGACAAACTTTAGGTTCTTACGTTACTTCAGTCAAGGGTATGGCAATCCTCGAAGATGATTCAAGTAAAAGCTGATGTGTTTTACCAGTCTCACCATGCTTCTAACCCCTAAGGCGTTCCTTTAACCAATTCCTTACTTCTTCTATCTTAACTAAAGCATACACAATCCCATCACTTCCCATAATGTAACCTTGAATATCCTCTGGAAAAATCAAAACTTATGCCTTCCGGAACCTTACTTATAACCCCCGCTTCCTCAACCTCTGTAGTATCAGTGAGAATGTTACTAATGTTTTATTCCTATCCGGAAGTAATCCAAAACATTCTCGATCGATCCAAATACGACTTGTCCACACCATTTATGTACTCTCTACTTGTTGAATTTATGTGGGTCGTTGAAGCATTGGTCAGTTCAGGAGCCTTCATTGATAATCCCTCACATCATACTTGGTGCGAGAGGTAATTCTTGAAATGTCTTTTTTCTTGATCCTCAGCTAGTAATGACCAGATCAAGGGTCAATTCTTGAGAGAATTGTCCTACCCTACAACCAGAAAAATAAATAAACCATCCTTGGCAATGGACACCTATTCCTAGCAATTGCTTTGTTTGGCTATCCATATGCGGTACACATTCTCGTAGACTTGGCCTTCTTCTTAATAGAGGGTGTTGACATGTCCCATGGTGAAATGCTCCATCTGATCAATCCTCAAGTCAAATACCTTCTTCGATTGAACCTTTAATTCTTTCTGCTCAGCTAGTGCCATTTTGCATGATGTCTCTGATACCAGTTTTATGCCTGCCTTAATCCCGTAGCACACTCAATTCCTTGATGCAACAGCGATCCTAGCAAATTCTTGTAAACCCATCTGAAACCTCACTGGCTGATCCAGCTTTAATTTGGTCTAACTTATATAACCCCGGTGGTACCTACCATAGTAGCTAGGCTTCTCGTGAAAGCAACCGGGTCCTTCCCTTTCAAACTCAGAAGTCACCATCCTTTCTTATAGTCCATGGTTGTCCCTTATGTTGCAAAATGATCCATACTTAGGATCATATCAAAATCCTCATATAACCAGGTCAATAAATTATTACTGATAACTTTTTACCAATAATACTCTGACCCGTCTCCTAGAAATAACCAAATTTCCCCAAGCAGACACTAAAATCTCAAGCCCCGTAGCATAATGATCATACAGCATGTGCCACATATCTACGTCTCTTCTAAGAGATATGTAGTATCAGACTCATTCAGCACAATATAAAAGAACGAGAACTAGAAAGCCAACCTAGCACCTCAGAGGGACTAACCTCAGGCTCTGACTGCATCAAGGCGGACACTCGAGTCGGAGTCAAGCTATCTGCACTCCTTGGTTCTCCCTTCTTTGATCTCGGGCAATCCTTCTTGAAGTGCCCAACTACTCCACATAGAAAACATGCCTTCACTCGACATTCTCACAGATGGCATCTCCTGCACCTAACACATACTAGATAACTTCGCCAGACCTCATTGTCGCTCTGGCGGCCACCATGAATACTATGAGCCCTCTAGTCACGACCAGAAGTAGTAGATTATCAGAGGTCTTTCTTTTTTTATTACTAGGGCCTTTGCCCCTACTTGATTCCGTACATGGGGGTACCATTTTTTGAGCTTCCTGCCCTATGGCACTCTCACTCCATATCTCATCTCTGCATTCTCTATAGCAAGGGTCCTCCCTACCGCCTGAGCGTAGGTAGAAATCTCATGTACTGGAGCGATCCTAACTCTCTAGGCTACCCCAGAGTTCAGTCCTTGAATGAATCGTTCCTTCCGGGCAACATCTGTTGGTACCAAATTAAAAGCGAATTTGGCCAACCCATAAAATTCATTGACATATTCTGTCAATGTTTTATTACCCTGAAAAAAGTTCATAAACTCATTGTTCTTCGCAATTTGAACTGCGTCACAGTAGTACCTTTCATTGAACAATTGTCTAAATTTTTCCCAACCCATAATGATAGCATTCCGGGTCTTCGATATCACTTCCCACCACGTTCGGGCATCCTTTCGCAATATGTATGTGGCACAAGCCACTCTCACTACAATGTTAAAGTGTATTAGCGATGGGAAGGTTCGTCGCTAATAACATCATGGCCCGCCGGTAATTGGTATAAGCAGTGGGGTTCTGCCGCTAATACCCCACCGCTAATTAATGGCCGCTAATAGGTATTATTAGCGGCAGACTGATACACCTGCCGCTAATAATATATTATTAGTGGCGGAGCCCGTCGCTAATACATGTGTCAGAGACGCAGTTATTAGACGCAGGGTCCGCCGCTAATAATTTTTTCATTATACTTTTTAATATTAATTTTAAATAAATTAATATTTATTAAATTTAAATATTTTAAAAACTAATTCATAATAAATTTTAATCAAATAATCAATTAATTAATTTAAACATAACTAAAAGTAAAATTAAAATATAATTTTAATATTTACCAAAGTAAATAATATCGTTAATGTCATTAAAAATAAATAAACTATTAATTTAATCAAAATACATAAACTAATAACTAAATATAATCATTAAGGTCAATATTGTAATTATCCTCATCTTCAACATTTTGTTGTGGCGGTGGCAGTGGCGGTGGTTGTGTCTATGTCTGTGGCGGTGAAGGAATATAAGGCTGCTGTGAAGATCGTCCAAGCGTGAGGTCCCCAAACTGATCTCGACGCTGTGGCTGTATCGGGGTGGATAAAAAAGGTTGTTGCGACCTGCCCCTAAACTCACCATATCTAACAAATGGTTGTTGCTGTGAGGAACCCCCAAGTTCACCATACTGAGAAAATGGTTGCTGCTGCGACAAACCTCAAACCTCACCACCTAAGATTAGGTTGCGGATGTTGCATCGATCCTCCTTTAAAGTCGGTAAAATTAAAATATAGTGGAGGAGACTAGGAATAGCGTCCAAACATGTACTGATTTTGATACTGCAGAGGTTGTTGCGACAACATATATGGCGTATATTGTGGAGGAGGCTGGTACTGTTGCTGTGGCAGTGTATGAAGGTCAGAATGGGTGGTGTTACTCTGAGAAGACATACTAGCTATAGATTGTGATGGAAAATACCTCTGCAGAAAGTTGTCAAACTGTGGGTTGTACAGATTACTGGGTCGCTGAGGTGCCAACATCTGAATCGTCTCACACATTTCCTTCATCATCAGAGCCATAGTAGTCATATCTTCATTAGGCGTAGGAGCAGTATGTGTTTGGGACTGACTTTGATTTGTAGAGCTGGAGGTTGACTTTCTCGCTTTCCCTTTCACCCTATGACCCACTCCTCTTTGGTAGTCAAATCTCTCCCCAAGTACTTACTTAGTATCTCATATTGATCGATCGGGGACGAATCAACGCCAGATACATTACCAGACCCCTCACTCTGATGTTGAGACTGCCTATCAAATTGTGACCTCTGAAGCTCCACTGCCATTCTTTCCTGTATAAAGAAAACATTAGAAACAAAAAACTAAGATAATTTTTCGAATATGAGAACACAATAATATTTACTTACATAATCTTGTTGAGCTGCCTCGTTGACAAAAGTTTTTGTCGATTTTTTCATATGAACATCCCTCTAAGTATCAATAACATGCGCATCTGGGTGCTCCTATACAAATGTAAACAAAGTGTTTTAGAATGTGTTATTTTGTAAAATTAAATTAACATCTTCACTTACATATTCATGATGCTTAGCTGCACAACGATTTTGTGCCTTGTGTTGTTACATACTTCATTTGTTTTCTATTTGCTTGGATTTTAGCGGAGCGAGCCAAAAATCTTACGCCCACAAACAACTCACAAATATCCTTCCATGTCTCCTTAGTGCAATGGTCAGGTGGCTTAGAGAGGACATTCTCCCAATCTTCTGTTCTCGCATAATGATTTTTAAAGTGTCTATGTCTGATGGTCTTTCTCTCACGATATATTTCGCCCATCTCCTTATAGACAATTGCCAGAACTGACTTAGGTTGTGGATGACCATCTATATTATAGTAATACTTCATTAAGAAAAAAACTGAGATGACTTTGTAAATAATGTAGAGCATAATATTTGTAATTTTTTACCCTCCTACGATCAAGCACTTGATCCTTAAATTGTTGAGGTAAATCAACAAAATCCAAGTAATGTCCCGGACACAACATTGTAACTTGAGTGCCCAATATGCGAATAAAAGCTTGGTCCTCTAGCCCAACCACTTTTTTCGTCACATGATCACACTCTAGATCCAATGGTTTACCAGCTTTTTTCCTTTGTTCTTCAAGAGCATTATTACTAGCAAGTCTGCGATCATTTCTTCTCGTCGGCGGGGCATTAAATTTTTTTTAACAATTGCCATTATTAGTATTGCTGTTATATTTCTCTAACAATGTATTTTCCAAAAATAATTTTAATATAAAATATTTATCCTGACTCACAGGATGACGATACCCTAGAAGGATCTGGCGGGTCTCGACCACCACCATCTCTGTCGTGATAGGTTGCTATATCAACTGACATTATAATTCAGTTTAAAAATAGTAGTTAGTAATTAGTATCAAATTAAATTAGAGATATACTAGTTAATATCACATTAAATTCATTGACAAATAGATTACAAAAAAACTTTATTGTATTTCAATATATAGTTTTGTTACATAAATAGAAAAACTAAACAGAGTAATCACTATCATTTCCATTAGTAATCGGAGACACATTTTCATCTTCACAAAGCTCAACCAGCAATTCATCCTCTGCATTTGCGACTTCCTCATGTTCTAGCATATCACCTTCGTCGTCACCCTCTTCATCAGGCCCAACATATGCAGTAGGTTGATCAGATTGCATAATCAACTCTCCGAGGTCCGTAGTCACCACAAAATTTGATGAGCTTGTTTCATGTACAACATCAATAACATCATTAACCTCATCATAATTGTCCTTAATGTCCCAAATTTGTCGATGATTTACATCTTCTACAACTTTCCAATCACGACCTCTAAATAGATCATCAAGATAGAAAACTTACTTTGCTTGGCTAGCAAGTATATACGGTTCATCTTTGTACCATTCACCACTAACGTTTATACTGGTCATATTATTTTCAATGATTATTTTCTTCCTTCTTGGATTTGTATTAAACCATTTGCACCGAAATAATGCCACTGAATATGCACCAGTGAAAGATAGTGTCACTACTTCTTCAATTGTGCTGTAATAATTAAAACATTTTGTTCTGGCAACAAACACTCCACTATTTTGTGTGGTTTGCTTTTTATCTCGGTAGTATGCAATAAATAAAACACCATTGACTATACAGCCTTGGTAGTAGGTTGCCAAATGATCTGACCCAGATGCTAGCAATTCATCACCATTTTCCAAAGACCCAAGCTTGTGCAAGTCATATATCAAAATACATAAAACTATATTATATTCACAAAAAATATCATTACTAAAATGAAAGTTCAAATTTCAAAGCGACCTTCTTATGAAACCACGAACAGAATTTTTTTCTATGAAAACGATCATGATCACCATCTGGGTATTTTGTCTAATCTCTTGTAGGTGTTCACTGTTAATTAGAATATTGTTACAATTCTTGATAACAAAAAACTTATAATAACCACACATATTATAATTTAAAAGGGAATAAACTTACTCTAAATAAGCCTCAATTTTAGGAGAATTCTCAAGTATGAACCACTCAGCTATTTCACGAGTGTTATGATTGAGAGGTTTCAAAGTTGCCTTTGTGAGTAAACGACATTGAGATTGGAAGACTGTAAGGTTTTGTGGGATATAAGTTGCATCTTCATTTCAATCAAGACGGTTAAATCTTGTTTCAATGTCTTTGAAATACATTGAACAAGAGGTCAAAGCCTTATCTGAAACATAGCCTTCAGCGATCAACCCTTCAGAACGAGCTTTATTTCCCACATAATTCTTCAATATGTTCATGTACCTTTCAAAAGAGTACATCCACCTCATAAATACCAGGCCACCCAATATAGCTTCTTCTAGAAAATGTAAGATAAAATGAATCATTATGTCAAAAAATAACTTGAAGAAAAATCAACTCCATCTTGCACAATATCTATATAAGGTCATTTTGTGCTTCCTCCATATCTTTAACATTTAAGGTCCTCGAATATATTTTCCTAAAGAAACTGCACAATTTTGTAATGGTTGTCGATATAGATTTTGGGAGAAACTTGCGAACGCCGAGAGAAAGTAATCATTTTTATTATCACATGACAATCGTGTGACTTCAACCCTAGAATATTTGTATCATTCTCGGACACTTTCTTCTTCAAATTTGAACAAAAGTCATCTAGAAATCTAACTCATTTTATAAATTGACAAAATTGTTGCCTCTGTGTCGAAGTTAACAGGTAAGGAGCGTGCGGCTTCATCAACTTATAGTTCTCATCTTCATAAATCTACAATGATTCCCTCACACCCATCTTTTTCAAATCATGTCTTGCATTAGTGCTGTCCTTAGATTTATCATTGTCTAAGATGGTGCCAAGGAGACTATCACACACATTCTTCTCAACATGCATGACATCTATATTGTATTTTAATTTGTTTGTACACCAATATTCAAGCTCGTATAAGATGCCTTTTTTCCTCCAATTACCTTCATCTAAACCTCTTTTACGTTTCACACCCCCAAATTGGACGTGTTTTCCTGGAACTTGCAGTGCAAGAGCATTAACTTGTTCTAGTATATCCTCACAAGTAAATTGTCTTGGAGGACATCTTGTCTCAACTTCTCCATCAAACTCAGTGTCTCTTCTCATTCGATAAGTACTTGGAAAGAATCTTTTGTGACCAACATAATATGTCTTACCGATCACTCGAATGGAAGTTGTGTCTTCATTACCGTAGGACAAGCTTTGTATCCATGACCACTCCATCCAGAGAAATTGTTGCGAGCTGGAAAATCGTTCACTGTCCACAAAAGGCTACCCGAATCTTGAACATCGTGTTGGTCGTACTATCTCTTGTAACAACTCTGTTACCCACAGTTCCTTCAACTCATCCACCAATGGTCTTAGAAATACATCCATGTCCTTACCCGGGGATTTTGGCCCGGTAATAAGGTGGGTCAACATGAAATAATTATCTTTCATACACAACCAAGGTGGAAAATTATAGTTTGCCAACACCACAGGCCACATGCTGTATGCAAGGTTCTATTTCCAAATGGATTAAATCCGCAGCTAAGCCCAAATGAACATTTCTAGGATCCCTTGAAAAATCAGGATGCTTGACATCAAAGTCCTTCCACACAGAGCCATCCACCGGGTGTCGCATCACCCCAACATCTTTCGATTTCCCAGTGTTATGCAATATCATGTGTTTCGCTATAATCCTTAAACTATATAGTATTTTCAACCGAGGTGTCAATGGAAAGTAACGCATCACCTTGTGTGGCACTTTTTTTCCTTTCGTCATTTTGGAAGTAATCCATCTACTACTTCCACATACTAGGCATGTCTCTTTAGATGCATGCTCATTGTAAAATAAGCAGCAATCATACTGACACACATGAATGGACTTGTATCCCAACCCTAATGTTTTCAATCTCTTTTTGCCTCATAGTACGATGATGGAATTTTGCTTTTCTTAGGAAAGGCAAGCTTTAACAACTTCAGCAATTCATCAAATATGTTGTTAGGCACCTTCCCTCTAACTTTTGCATGCAATAACTTTGCTAAAAAGTGTAGGGATGAAATCCAATCACAGCCAGTATACAACTCCGCTTCAATCTCCTCAAATAACTTGTCATAATACTGACTCCCACCGGGATCCCTTTCTACTTCCATAGTTGTCGGTAAAAGGAAGTCTTCCACAACGTGAATCATCTCATCATCTTCATTCTCATCAACCACCTCATCGGCAACAATCTCTTCCACCTCACCATGAAAAATCTACTTATCATAAGCTTGATGAAAACCCTTATCGAATATGTGTGCTCGCACAACATCCAAAGATTCCAATCTATTATTATTGCATCTCACACACGGGCACCTAATTCTTCCATCATAATATTTATGCTCCAATGCCATCCTCAAAAAATCTTGTAAACCATTCCAATATTCTTGACAACCACAATTTCTCAATGTTGTCAAAGATCTATCAATCGCCATCTATGAAGATATAAGAGAGTATAAGGGAAGAAAAAAGAGCAATTGTCATAATCATATCATTTTAAAAAGTTTTATTATTTTAAATGTTTTATGATGTCTTATGAGAAGTGTTATTTCTGGATAAACTTGAGTTTTATGATCTCTTATTACTATAGTTAACGAGAACTATTTTTTTTATTCACGATAAAATTTAGTTAAATTTATCTCATGTTATTTTATGATAACTTATGTTATTTTATAACGACTTCCTTTTTCGCAAATTATTTATGATAATTTATATACAACTTTTTTAATATAAATATATATATATTATAATTATTATAAAATTAAATTATTTTTCTATTTATAATTAATAGGTATTTTTAGCAAAATTGTTTATTTTAGGACAAGACTATAATTATAGAAACAATAATATTTTACAACCACTTAAATAACCTTCTATTAATCGGTAATATAATAAAAATAAAATAAATATAAAATCATGACTATTGTTCATAAATATGTCACCAAATATATCAATTTTTGTTGTGATAGTATTAAAAGCATCATAATTTTAAAATTAATTTAAATTTGTCATACATTGACAAGGAGGGGTATTTAAAAAAATTCTCATATACCCAAAATTAATAATGACAGGTGTTTAACAAAAAAATATATTTTGCAAACATTGACAAACCCATTACTCTAACTAGTTAATGATTATGTACAGATGACTTGCTATTCAGTGAAAAACAATGACCTTTTTCTCTACATAGAATTGAGAAGAACAACATTAAGCAGCACGCCAAATAAGAATAGGGACCGTATGCTTCTTCTTTGCATTATTAGTATAAGCTTCAAATAACTACAATGCCATAATAAACTGAATTTTTTCTCTTTAGATCCAGAATAACAGAGAAAATTGTATTTATTAAGCTCAAAAAATAAAATAAAAATTAAGAGGGTAGCTTAGACACTGAGACATGTAGTTTTGTAACGTCCAGGGTAACCAAGACCGTTACACTGTGTATTTAAAATAGTGCAAGACTTGCTAATCAAGTCATTTAAACAAAATGTGAATCTAACATCATCAACGGATTAGTAATAAATTTTTTTGGTCATAAACAGTTTATTTTCATTAAAAATGACAATTTAATACATGGAAACTCAAAACAGGGTTAGATGACACAATTACAAAAATACCAGAAGTTATAAATAACTCATGCCACTCTAATGGCAAAGTACACATTTTAGGTTTCCGTCCCTGTACAATCCCTCGACTGTGGCGGCCGAGCAGTGGACAATGTACACCTTGCCCCCAGAGCTCTCCAACTAATGGTTGATCCAATATACTCTTTCCTTTACTTGCACCACGTAGCACCCGTGAGTCGAGGCCCAGCAAGAAAGCATGATATCATAGCATAATCAATATAAATAACCGGATATTCCACAAAATATAACCAAGCATTCAGCAATTCATAACGTTTGCCTATTCAGTGACAACAGTCGACAAATCACAATTTGTTATCTAGATAATCAACATTTCATATTTCATCAAATTAACAACAATAATCACATTCATAATCAACAGTTTATCACAACCATCACACAATATTCAGGGTTGGCGCCCTTAGGCCGCACCCTCTATTTAACCCACTGTCTTTGGCTTACTTAGGCCACCCCTAGTGTTATACCCACTGACTTCGGCCAGCTTAACCGAGCTCAGTGATTAATAAGCTGTCCTCAGCTACCAGTGGCTAAGTCGCACCCTGTGCGCAAATATTGATTCTGGCACTCTTAGGCCATTTATCACATGTCCCATGGCATAATACAATCTCATGACATGATATACAAATATAGGGATCTCTTAGTCCCATCATATTCATATGATTCATCACAATCACATAAAAATATATACCAATATAGGGAACACTTAGTCCCAACCTAACCACATAAGCAGGTGCAGCTTTCTTACCTCTTGTTCGAGCGAGAATTACGTTACGAACGACCCTTGAGAACGATCGATCCTTTTCTCCCTTAGCAGTCACCTCAAGCTCGGTATGAACTCCTCTTCAATGATGGAACAATACCCTAGATCCTCAACCCTTGATTCCCCAGCTTAATTCCTCAAAAGAAGCTTCAAAATTGAAGAAGAAAAAGGAAGAAAAATGGTATTCGGTGGAAGCAAGAGGAGGTGCTCTGTTTTCTTAAGTCTTCTACATCTTTCTAGTTTTAAGTATTGATATATATATATCATTAAAGGTAAAAAGACCTAAATTCCCTCAAGTTTAATTAAAGTCCTTAACAGCCACCAAGGGAAAAATTGTCCTTTCGCACCTATCTCGTTAACCATAATTAACACCCTCCAATTCCTGTTATTCTCAATATTCTCGAATACCAATAATTCATATCATGTTACCCCTTAACCCCCGGCAATGCTCTAATCACCAAATTACCCCGGGACTCACCCCGAGCCCCGAACTTAATCCCGTTATGACCAAACCGCTAACTTATACTCAAAGATTGTCTCATGCCGAACAACTCTATCAAATCCACATTGTAATGTGGCCTCAACAATAGCTTACCAAAATGCATACAATTATACAATTACGCCCTCAACGGGCCAAATTACCAAAATTCTCTCATAACAAAATATATACCCATATGCATGCATTTATCATCATATAATAATATGATCCTCATAATCATGCATATAATCATATAATGGCACAATAAATCAATTATGGCCTTCCCGGCCTGCTAATCAAGGTCCCTAAACCTTATTAGGAAATTTGGGTCATTACCACTATCCCCTACTTACAGAAATTTCGTCCTCGAAATTTTATCTGAGTTGCCCGGAATATAAATTATGCACAACTGATTCCAATTTCCCAGGTCATTCCTCGACCCCACTATTTCTAAAACATTTTCTTAGCTCAATGTACAATTTTGTTCCTCATAACCTTATTCTTTCTATCTCATAACTGAATTGGCCACTCCACATAAAATAACTCCATCTTCAGCTGCAGATCCCCATAACTCAACACATGAGTTTTCTCTAACCCATGTCCTCAACATGGAATATCTACATACACTGTGTACAGCTGATAGTGCCAAAATTGTTATCAACTTAAAAGCAATCTTACTGATCCTTTCTAGGATTCAAACAGTCTTAATACTCTAGGGTCCAACTTGCTCTTATCCCCTCACCCCTTTATCCTTGGTGATATTCTTAGAAAGGTACAATCTTCTAATTGGAACCCCATATATTTGCTTTCCAATTCAATAAAACTCTTTCATTTACTTTGAAAAGTGAGCCTCCAAGCTCTAACCTTTAATAATCTTAATGATCCCCTGAGCTACCCTCATTTCATCAAGTGTCCTTCCAATAACTTGATAACTCTCTCTCTCTCTATCTCTGATTTACCATCATTTTGAAAATTAGCAACCGTACCAAATTCCAATTATACACTCATCGTCTTCCTTAACCCTTCCAAGACCTAAAAGTAAAACAAAGTCCTTATTCAATAAATTAGACCTTGAATTCCATGAAGGTATACTATCTATCTCACATAGAGATTTGAATATTGATCAGCTATGTAACTTGTCCTTATTAATGAAAGTGAATTCACCCCAAATGCTGGTCCATAATGACTCAACCATCCCATGCTGACCCACCGTCCTAGAAGCCCATTGCGAAACCCATCGCGATGTTCCCTTGTTCCCATTATAAAATACTCAAACACTACAATAGCCTTACTGGTTTATGATACCTTGTCCTGACCTGCTAACAGGTTAAGAGCTTTATCATATATTCCATTATGTCCCTCTTCATCCCAGGCCACCAATATAAAACCTTCAAACTCCGGTACCTTTTCCTAATGCCTAGATGAAAAGACCAAGAGAGTAGTATGAGATTCATCCATAATTTCCATGTAATTCCGGTGTCCATCAGATTCCAGATCTGATCCTTATATTACAATAAACTTATACCTGACACTGTAAAATCCTTAGCTAACCCAGTTAAGACTTTGCCTTCAATTCTTTCCATCTGGGGTTTACTGAACTGTCTTTCTTTGATCCTTTATGAGATAATAATTCCAAGTATCAAACTGGCCACCTAGCCCACTAGAAAATCCACTCTAGTTCTAGTCGGATCCTTTAATCAACATCATGCATAGACAATCACCTTTTTCCTGTCACTGAGGTGTCATAACAACTCACAAATTGATTCCAACCTATAAAAAGACATAGAACTCAACCTGAAATACATGTACCACCATGCCCGCCTAAGGAAACTCCTACTCCTAAGGCGTTCCTTAACCTTGGCAAATTTCCAACCAAGAACACATCACCATAACGCCAATCGAGACAATCACAAATCCAATTCAGATAATCCTTAAATACTTTGTTCATCCACTTCGCGAAAACAATATGGCATTGACAAAATTTTCAAAGCATGACTCAGCATCCCCAGTGCCTTTATCTAATATGACAACAATCTTTTGCACAACCTTCTCTCTGATCTCTAGTTGGTAATAACCAGATCAAAGATCTCTAACTGTCCCTGATCTCTAGCTGGTAATAACCAGATCAAAGATCTACCTTAAAGAACATCATCCTACTCAATAATTGAGCCTTTAGTTCTTACAGTTATGTTGAAACCATTCAATACAGTGCCCTAGATCTGATTCCATCCCTGGCCCCAATCCAATCATCATTCTATCTCTTTATGCAAATGTACCCCTTGACAAATTCCTTGGAAACTTATCTGAAAACTCACTGACTAATCCAGTCTGTCTTGATCCCACTGGTACAACTTAAGTAGTGTCCATCACACTAGCTAAGGTTCTAAACATCCCCATGCAGTAGATCTCCAACTCTAAATACAAATGCCATATATACAGCACTAATTACTGCAAGGCTTTCTCCCTTTTAAACTCAAGAGTTACTATTCATTTCTAACAATCCATCACCATCCCCATACTTGACTAACCATTCCATATTTAAAATCCTTACGTTGTAGCTGTCTTCGAAGATACTTTAAGTAGTAGCTGATATGTTCACCGGTCTTAATGTGCTTCTGATCAAATTTCTTCATACCTGATCTCTTCCCTTCCTATAATATGACCTTGAGTACCCTTGAAAAATGAAGTTAATACCTTCTGAAACCTTACCTATGACCCAGCTGCTTCAGTCGTAATATCATCAGTGTAGTAGTCGTTCACATTCTGATTCTAGCTGGGGAGTAGTTCAACACATCGCTAATGAACCTGAATGTAACCCATTCATGTCGTTCCTGTATTCTCTGCTTGTCGGAATTATCCATGTCATTGAAGTATAAAATGATTAGGAACCTTTACTATTAATCCATCACACCCCACTCGGTACAAGTAATAATTCCTGAAATGTCTCTTTCCTTGATCCTTATCTCGTAATAACCAGATTGATGATCAACTCTTGAAGACATTGTCCTGTCTTGTAACGGGGCATTTAAACTCTTCATCCCTAGTAGGCGATATCAACGACTCCCATGAAACAATGCTCTGTCCAATCCACTTCTAAGTCACATACTTCTTCAGGTGAACCAGTAATTCCTTAAGCCAAACTAATATCATTCTTCATAACGTCCTTAATAGTAAATCTACCCATGCCCAAGTCCTAAAACATACCCAACAACTTCTTGTATACTCAACTGAATCCTTACTGACCAATTTAGTTTCCATTCAGTCCGACCAATATACTTCAAGTAATGTCCCCTTCTTCAATACGTTAGCTTTTCTTCAGGTCCATATCAAAGCTCTCATATGACAAGCTCAACCACTTCCCCTATGAACCCCTTAACGACTCATATTCTAATTCCTCCTTGTAGAGTTACTAATCCTTCCTCAACAAGTACTCACATCTCAAGCCCCTCGTATAACCACCTTGCGGTATGTACTTCATATCTAAATCTTTCCTGGGAGACACACAGCACCAAACTCTTTCAGCTCATTTTCTAACCAAAAACAAAGACTATCAAATCAACTGGTCACTTCCGAGGAACTAGCTTCGAGCTCTGAATGTAACAAGCCATCCCAGTCTTCCCTTCTCCAATCCTGGGAAATCTGCCCTAGCGTACAAAATCATCCCATATAGAAAACATGTCCTTACCTGACATCTTTTCAGATAGCGTCTTCTACTTCTGATGCATACTAAATAACATCACCAAGCCTCATCCTTGTCTTGATGGCCAACCTGTGAACTAGACCCCCTTCCTGTCAAGACCAGGAGCCACAAAACCATCAAGGGTTTTCCTTTTTCCGATCACCGAGTAGCCACCCTTACTAAATTCCACGAACGATAATATCATCATCTATATTCCTTATATCTTAAATAACATGGCCCTCTCTACTGCCCAAGCACAAATAACCATCTCATGCACTGGAGAGGCCCTGACTCTCCGACCCATCTCAGAGTTTAACTTATAAATGAATCATTATCTCCAGCTACATCCATTTGTATCATAATCCAAAGTGGATTGATCAACCCACCAAACTTATTAACATATATTGTTGCTATCTTACCACTTTCGACATCCTTCTGCTACAAATACTTAATACAACTACTCTGTCTCAATTTGTCCTCCTCCTTTTATCAAGAATGGGATTAGCTATACCCATTTACTAACCAATTCCTGGACAAACCCAAACCTTCCTCAAAACTAGAGGATAATGCTTCCAAAGCCTTCCATACAATAATCCTTATCTGTTTCCCCCTCGGTTTAACAAACACTGGTGTCCCGTGGTCACGGTATACAAAGCAGCTTGTTTCCCCCCAGTAAACCTGCTGTTTCGTCCATCTAATCTCCTCTATCAGACCTCACAGCCTGACTCGCATATCAGCAAACACCTGCTGCAAATATCAGGGGCAGATGGAGGATTCCAACCCTAACTATCATCTTCAACCTTTACTAAAACAAAACCAGGTCCAATTAACCATTCTGAGCACATACAATCTGAGTTAATCCGTCTTCACCGACTAAACCTCTCAGCCCTGATGTTTATACCCATAACCATCCCAAGGGCAGATCCAAATAACCATAATAATCATGCACACATAAAGCATAACAAACACCAATATACAATACTATGCATAAATTATCAGATTTCATTACCATTAGATGCATTCATACTTACTATGCTTTCCATACCGATAAACAGGTATAGCATATAAGTTCAATTTAAACATATAATCACCTACAATCCATATACCAATCATTATCCAAGTATTCATCCACATCCAAGAGCAATGCTAATCAGCACGCCTTAATATCATCACACAGTAGTCAAGGGCCAGGCCGTATCAATATCTCATGCTCCCTATTAATCATACCAATTAAAACATTATTATTTCATTCAAACACTTAAGCATATAATTTCATGTATTCAATTACAAAACATTGAGTCGAGCTTGTCTTCAGCGGCGAGTGTACATGTCCAGCGAGTCTTCAGAAACCCATAAACCTAGATGGCTCTGATACTAAGTTGTAACGCCCTGGGTAACCAAGACCGTTACACTGTGTATTTAAAATAGTGCAAGACTTGCTAATCAAGTCATATAAACAAAATGTGAATCTAACGTCATCAACGGGTTAGGAATAAAAGATTTTGGTCATAAATAGGTTATTTTCATTAAAAATGACAGTTTAATACATGGAAACTCAAAACAGGGTTAGATGACACAATTACAAAAATACCAGAAGTTATAAATAACTCAGGCCACTCTAATGGCAAAGTACACATTTTAGGTTTCCGTCCCTGTACAATCCCTCGACTGTGGCGGCCAAGCAGTGGACAATGTACACCTTGCCCCCAGAGCTCTCCAACTAATGGTTGATCCAATATACTCTTTCCTTTACTTGCACCACGTAGCACCCGTGAGCCGAGGCCCATCAAGAAAACATGATATCATAGCATAATCAATATAAATAACCGGATATTCCACAAAATATAACCAAGCATTCAGCAATTCATAACGTTTGCCTATTCAGTGATAACAGTCGACAAATCACAATTTGTTATCTAGATAATCAACATTTCATATTTCATCAAATTAACAACAATAATCACATTCATAATCAACAGTTTATCACAACCATCACACAATATTCAGGGTTGGTGCCCTTAGCCCGCACCCTCTATTTAACCCACTGTCTTTGGCTTACTTAGGCCACCCCTAGTGTTATACCCACTAAATCCGGCCAGCTTAACCGAGCTCAGTGATTAATAAGTTGTCCTCAGCTACCAGTGGCTGAGCCGCACCCTGTGCACAAATATTGATTCTGGCACTCTTAGGCCGTTTATCACATGTCCCATGGCATAATACCATCTCATGACATGATATACAAATATAGGGAGCTCTTAGTCCCATCATATTCACATGATTCATCACAATCACATAACAATATATACCAATATAGGGAACACTTAGTCCCAACCTTACCACATAAGCAGCTGCAGTTTTCTTACCTCTTGTTCGAGCGAGAATTATGTTACGAACGAACCTTGAGAACGATCGATCCTTTGGTCCCTTACCGGCCACCTCAAGCTCGGTATGAACTCTTCTTCAATGATGGAACAATACCCTAGATCCTCAACACTGGATTCCCCAGCTTAATTCCTGAAAAGAATCTTCAAAATTGAAGAAGAAAAAAGAAGAAAAATGGTAATCGGTGGAAGCAAAAGGAGGTGCTCTGTTTTCTTAAGTTTTCTATAGCTTTCTAGTTTTAAGTATTGATATATATCGTGAAAGGTAAAAAGACCTAAATTCCCTCATGTTTAATTAAAGTCCTTAACTGCCACCAAGAGCAAAATCGTCCTTTCGCACCTATCTCATTAACCATAATTAACACCCTCCAATTCTTGTTATTCTCAATATTCTCGAATACCAATAATTCATATCTCGTTACCCCTTAACCCCCGGCAACGCTCTAATCACCAAATTACCCCGGGACTCACCCCAAGCCCCGAACTCAATCTGTTATGACCAAACCACTAACTTATACTCAAAGATCGTCTCATGCCGAACAGCTCGAACAAATCCACATTATAATGTGGCCTCAACAATAGCTTACCAAAATGCATACAATTATACAATTACGCCCTCAACGGGCCAAATTACCAAAATTCCCTTATAACAAAATATATACCCATATGCATGCATTTATCATCATGCATATAATCATATAATGGCACAATAAATCAATTATGGCCCTCCCGGCCTCCTAATCCAGGTCCTAAACCTTATTAGGAAATTTGGGTCATTACAAATTTAAATTTTAAAATTTAAAAGTTAGAGCTTCTCCTATTATCTATAAAGCAATTGGTCTGTTCCCAAATATTATTGAATTAGACAGGCAGAGAATAATGAGAAGAAAATTGAGGAATGGGATGATTTTTTTTAAAAGGTTAATGCAATATAACACTTTAAAGTTGAATTTAAGACTGTAACCCACTAATTATAACTTAGCAACACTAAAAACAAAATTTAACCCATGACTATCTCTAAAAATGTGTCCATGACTATCTCTAGAAATGACACATTGGCACTACACTCTTAGATTCTATAGATAAATCACATACTATTACAAAAAGACACCAACACACACATTACAAACCATGCAGAATTCTAAAAACTGTGGCACATTTAGCTCAAGATAAGAAGTATAACCGAAAGCAAGCAGTTCTAATGGGGCAACAAAGAATAAATGAACAAAGAGAAAACCATGGATTATTCTTGTAGATGCTTAAATATATATATATACTATCCTTGTGGCTATTGGGTCTCTGGCGGAGGGTTGGAGCCGGGGTGGGTAAGTGGCAGAGGGTCAGAGCAATGGTAGGTCACTGGCGAAGAAGAGAAGCCTTTGATGCAACACTTGAGAAGAGAAAACAAGAGAACGAGAGAAGGACAGACAGACGAAACGATGTCCAAAATTTAAAATATGCAAGATTATTAGCGGCGGGACCCAGCGCTTTAATATTAGCCCACCGCTAATAATATTATTAGTGGTGGGTACTCCGCCGCTATAATGGTGATTACCCGCCACTAATACTATTACCTGCTGGTAGTCCGCCTTTACTAAAGGTAAATACCCGCCGCTAATAATTCTAAAATTAAAAAACCCTTTTGTTTCCCTGGCATTTCTTTGTTGTATTACCCACCTCTAATAATAGTAAGTCTGACGCTAATAAAAAAATATTAATTTTTTTTTTATATTTACACATTATTAGTGGCGGACTAATAACCAGTACAATACAGGCGGACAGAGTCCACCTCTAATTGTTCTGCCTCTAATATTAGATTTTCTTGCAGTGTCTATCATTGCCTACCACTCCCATATAGTCAAGGATGGACCTAACCATACCCATCCACTATTCAGCTCTGAATGGATCCAGGCCTCCCTTGAAAGTAGAGGATAATGCTTCTGGAGTCTTTCATAAAGTAGTTCCCATTAGTTCCCACCCTTAGGTTGAACCAAAACTGGTGCCATTGTTGTCAAAACATATGGAGCAGGGTTCCCTGATGGAACTCGCTGTCTCAACTCCCTAATATCTTCCTCCTGCTTTTATAATCTTGCTTGCATGCCAACAAACATCTGCTGCCAATTCTCGAGGGCAGAGGGAGGGTTCTGGCCTCGACTATCATCCACAACCCCAATATACCCATGCCTGGTTCAATTGACTGCCTTGGATACATAACTTCTAAATCTGTCTGCAGTCAATGACTTAACCTATCAGGAATGGTATTCATATCCACAACTATACCACTAGCAGGGCCAAACAACACAATAGCCACATACAATATGCATACCAAGACACAAGTCTATAAAGTCCATGCATCAATTATCAAGCGTCACTCCCACAAAATACATTTATATACATCATGCTCTCTATTCTAGCATGCAGATAAGGGACATACGTTCAATTTAAACAATTAAACACACAGTCATGTTATTAGATACCAAACTGTGAGTCGAGCTTATCTTTAGCGGTGAGTGTACATGCCTAGCTGGTCTTTAGAAACCCTTAACCCTAGACTACTCTAATACCAAGTTGAAACGCCCTGGTTAGCCAAGACCATTACAATTTGTGTTTAAAATAGTGCTTAACTCGCTGAGCGAGTTATTTGGACTTAAATGTGTAATTAAAGACTAAATCAAAGTTAGGTATTAAAAAAATTGGTCAACGAAGTAATTATTTTTCATTAAAAATATTAAGTTTATACACAGGATCCCAAAAAGTGGTTATAGGCTGGTAAGAGACAAATAAAATACAAATTTGTCATCCTAAGCGCCAAAACGGGGTTCAACCCTAGTTCCTCCCAAGCTATCCCGACCATGGCGGTCGAGTAGGCTGCATATGTACATACCGCCTCTGAAGCTCTCCAGCTCATGGCTGGTCCAGCTTACCCTTGCCTTTCGAGCACCACATAGCACCTATGAGCCAAGGCACAACAAGAAAACTTAAATCAATAGATAAAAATGAGCAACAGTATATAATTAGTAAAGTTAAATCGATAAGTTCAAAAAGCCATAAGCTTAGCAATAATAATCTGCTCAATAAAGACATAATAAAAACTCAACAATCAGTACAGTTAGTTAAGTGCAATCGACACTTCTGTTTATTTAAGTGACATTCAGGCCTGGCGCCCATATGTCGAGTCCTCTGGTCTTATAGCTGACCCAGGCATGCTTAGGCTAAGTTGCATTCCGCACACTTACTATCGGCCCCATCGCTCTTAGGTTGGGCTTTCATAATAGATGTAGTCATATATATATTGCACAACACGCAATGAGAAGCAGCATATACAAGCATGCCTAACTGAATAATCACATCTATAACCACAATCATATCCAATTATAAGGGTTCAAGCCCCGATTACAACCAAGGTGCAATTTTCTTACCTCAAGTCCCGAGGAGATAGCGTATGGAAATCCCAAGCACGATCCCTATTCCCGAGCCTTAGTGGTATAACCTAGTCACAATGCAATAATAGTAACCATCAATCACTTAGACTATATATAAGTTTCTAGGTATCATTCTAGCCTTCGGGACCTCAAATTCTACTAAACTGGATAGTAGAATTCTTCCCAAACCTTTAGATTTTAGTTGCGGTGCCACTCAATAGCGCTGCAGCCCTCTGTAAGTCAGAGAGAATTCTAAGTCAATTTCTTGGGTTCATACGGGCTGCGACGCCCAAGAACAGCTTCGTGGCATGACCCTACGAAGCCAGGAAAATAGCGATTTAAGAAATTGCAATCTCCTCCAAAACCCTTGCAAACTCGGGTTTTACCCCAAATTGACTATCCAAACCATTCCAGTAACTCAGGTACACAATAAATATCAACCTATTGCTTCTAAAATATCCCTAAACATCAAAATTCAAAACTCACCAAGAGGACTTAAATAACTCAAAGTTAGACTTCCATACCTCTGAATCCCTCAGCAAAATTTTAATCCCTTCTTAGCTACTGGTACTCCTAGTTGCCTCCAATCCTCAGTCACAACCTCAAATCTAACTCAGATCATCACTAAATTAAAAGCTCCAAGAATTCCATACTTCGACCCTTTGAGAGAAAACTCAGAAGGAGAGAGAGTGTTTTTGTATTTCCTTCTATTTTTCCTTAACATTTATGGTCTTCTAGGAGAACTAAGTCCATCCATGGCATACAAAAGGACCAAAATGCCACGCATCCTAAAGTTTCCCTTCAATGCCCTCAATGGTAAAACGGTTATTATCCACATTTCCCGCTAATCCTCAAATTGTCTTATAAATTCCCAAATAATCACGACATACTTAAATAATCATTTAATAACTACCCATCACTCGATAAATCCTAAATATGCAGTTAGTTTCCCAAAATACTTCTAGGCTCACCCCGAGCCGGGTATTTGACCTCGTTGTGACCATTCCGCTAATATGCTTACTAGGATCGCCTTGGACCACACATCTCAAATGTATCCCCATAACACTGGGGTCTCACTCATAACGCATACATAATACAAATATACCCTCAACGGTTCAAAAATTACAAATTTGCCCTAATTTACAAAAACATGCCCACATGCACATTTAATACACATAAACATGCATAAATATTCACATTACCATATAAATCATTTATACCACATAATCACACATATATTCAATTCATTCCACATATAAATCTGATTATGCCATCCTGGCACAGTAATCTAGGCACTCAACCTTAATAGAAATTTCGAGACGTTACACAGAGCCTGAGGCTAGTCCCTCAGTAGTGACAGTTCAACTTTCTAGTGTTGGAACCTCTTATACTGTTTTTATTGATTCTTGTGCTACACACTATTTTGTTTCTAGTAGGATAATTGATAGACAGTGAAGACCATGTGATTACTGTATGGTTGGGTTTTGAACTTTACTACCCATTGGGGAGTTAGTAGTCTCTAGGAGATGGATCATATCGTTGCTAGTGACAGTGGATGGCAGAGAGTTGTCGTTTGATTTGAGTGAGTTAGTAATGAATGACTTTGACATGATTTTGGGCATGGAATGGTTACTAAAATATGGAGCAACCATAGATTGCAAAAAGAAAATGGTAACCTTTGAGCCTGAGGGTGATGATCCCTTTGTATCTGTTAGGACTGTGCATGGACCCCGTGTACCTATGATATCAGTACTGAGGGTTAGAGACCTACTGCGGGGTGGTTGCATAGGATTTCTAGCCAATGTCATAGAAACCACTCAGGTCGTGCAAGTGGGACCAGAAGGACTAGATTAGTCTGTGAATTTTTGGATATGTTTCTAGAGATTTACCAGGGTTTCTGCCACACAGAGAGATAGAGTTTGTTATTGAACTGGCACCAGGGATAGAGCCAGTATCTAGAGCACCATACCGAATGGTCCCAGCAAAATTGAAAGACTTGAAGGTAAAGGTACAAGAGTTGTTAGACTTGGGTTTTATAAGACCCAGTTTCTCTCCATGGGGTCTGCAGGTTCTATTTGTGAAGAAGAAGGACAATTCTTTGAGGATGTGTATTGATTATTAGGAGTTGAACAAGTTAACCATTAAGAAAAAATATCCTCTGCCAAGGATAGATGACATGTTTGATCAGTTGCAGGGTAAGACGGTATTCTCAAAGATAGATCTTCGATCTGGTTATCACCAGCTAAGGATTAAGGAGGAAGATATATCGAAGACTGCTTTTCGCACCTGATATGGGCATTATGAGTATTTAGTTATGTCATTTGGTTTGACTAATGCCCCAGTAACGTTTATGGATATGATGAATAGGGTGTTAAAATATTATCTGGATCAGTTTGTGATCATCTTCATTGACGATATTCTAGTTTATTCTTAGTCATATAAAGAGCATGAGCAGCATCTCATTCTGGTGCTATAGAGACCAAGAGAGCACAAACTATATGTGAAGTTCAAGAAGTATGAGTTCTGGTTACCACATGTGACTTTTCTTGGTCACATTGTCATTAGAGATGGAATCTAGGTGGACCTAACTAAGATTGAGGTAGCTAGAGATTGTCCAAGGCCAAGGAACGCCTTAAATATCAGGAATTTTCTTGGATTGGAAGGTTATTATAGGCTCTTCGTGGAAGGATTCTCAGGGATTGCTACCCCACTGACGGAACTGAAATGCAAAAACCAAAAGTTTGCATGGTCAAATAGATGTGAGAACAGCTTCCAGGAGTTGAAGCGGCGTTTGATTACCGCTCCAGTTTTGAGTCTTCCAACAGATCAAGAGAAGATCATGGTTTACTGTGATGCCTTGAGACAAGGGTTAGGTTGTGTCCTTATGCATGGAGGGAAGTTGATTGCATATGCATCACGACAGCTAAGGATTACGAACACTGGTACCCTATGCATGATCTGGAGTTAGTAGTAGTGGTCTTTGCACTAAAGGTATGGAGGCATTACCTTTATGGGGAAAAGTGTGAGATATACACTGACTACAAGAGCTTGAAGTATTTCTTCACACAGAAGGATTTGAACATGAGACAAAGGTGTTTGTTAGAACTAGTGAATGATTATGACTGTGAAATCTTGTATCACCCAGGAAAGGCCAACGTGGTGGAAAATGCCTTAAGCTTGAAAGGTGTTGGACAATTATATAGTGCGAGACAGATATCCAAGGAATTGGCAGAGGATATGACCAGAGCAGGAGTAGAGTTAGTCGTGGGCCAGTTAGCCAACATCACCCTGCAGTCTACTCTTTTAGAGAGGATAAAGGAAAGTCAGTTGAATGATTCACAGCTGTTGAAAATTAGAGGGGATGTCCTAGCTGGAGTGGCTAGGGACTATCTAGTATCCAATATGGGCTTACTAAAGTATAAGTGTTGGATTTATGTTCTGATGTATGCTATTATCAAAAGGGAGATTATGGATGAATCGCATACCACCCCTTACTCTTTGCATCCAGTCACCACAAAGATGTATCCGGATTTAAGATCGCTATATTGGTGGCCTAGGATAAAGAGAGATGTGATTGAATATGTGGCTAAGTGCCTGGCATGTCAACAGGTCAAAGTTGAGCATCAAAGACCAACGGGGCTATTACAGCCTTTGGATATCCTGGAGTGGAAATGGGAGGACATCACAATGGATTTTGTGGTTGGGTTACCCAGGATAATGGGTCAACATGTGTAACGCCCTACTTCCTTAGAGTCATTACTAAGTGAGTTTAAAACGTGCATTTAACTCGCTAATCGAGGTTTTAAGTCAAAAGTGTAATTAAATCATAAAAAGAGTTATAAACTTTGAAAATAATTCCATTTACTGAAAATTATTGAGTGTTTGACATTTGGGATCCCAAAATACTGTTTAGATATATTTACAACATATAAGTACAAACAAGGTTGACTAGACGACAAAATCTAGGTTTTACTACAACCATCTCCCAAAATCCACTGGCTGTAGCAGCCAGCCAAGCCAAACATGTACGCGCCACTTCACGCTCTCCGTACTCATGGTTGGTCGACTCTTCCTTTGCCCATACCTGCACCATAGAGCACCCGTGAGCCGAAGCCCAGCAAGAAAACCCTCCCAAGCAGAAAACATATACATAAAAAACACTTAGCATACAAACAGGCCATCAATAGGCTAAAAAAACATACGACCATGCCGTCCCAGGCACTTTACCAGGCCCTGGGTTCGCGGTCCACACCGTGAGGATATCCCAAGTATCCTTTAGGGTCTCACCCTCGCAACTCACACTCCACGTGCTTAACGCTGCTCCCGGCCCCTTGCCGTTCTCGGCCTTACACTCCACGTGCCTAACACCGTTCCCGGCCCCTTGCCGCTCCCGGCCTCTGCCAACCTCGGCCGGCGCCGTTCCCAGCTCTTGCCGAACATTTACACAGATTGCATTCATAGCATAATAAAACATATACTGAACATGAACAAATTTAATCAAAGGGCTATGCCCTGCAATACAAACATACTAGGCTCCGCCCTGCATACAAGCTCTATAGGAATAGTGGTTTTCTTACCTACGTCTCTATAGGAATATCCCGAGCACAGTCCCCTAACCTGAGCCTCGCCGAAACCCTAGTCACAACACATTAACAATATACATCCATCAAGTTCTAATCCAATAATTAGTTTCAAACCATAATTATAAACTCTGGGGCATTGAATTTTATCAATCCGTGTGATAAAATTCATCCCGAGCCTTAACTAGTGAATTCCCGAGCCCAAAACCTCTTAGAAACCCAAGTGTACCTTAAGCATCGAGGCCCTAGGGACTCATGACGCAACCCCCAGCTCAACCCGAGGCCTTGCATCACAATTTCCCACACGCATAGCAGCCCTTGCTGAAGGGCGCCGCGGCGCTCCTCCAATTTCCTGACGCCCCAAGTTCAAAGGGGTTGCGGCTCAGCAAGAACAGAGTCGCGGCCCTACCCCTCAAACCCAGAAAAACTTAGCAATTCCACCTCAAAAACCAATCCAATTTCCCCCAAAATCAAGCCAACAATCAAGATTAACTTTCACAAAGATTCTAACACAATCTCCTCATCAAAACCTAACAAAGACCAGCCCCAAAACTTAGCCAAGCAATCAAGAACATATCCATACTTAGCTAACATGCAAACTCCAATATTCAACCTTAAAACTAGCAAAAATTCCAAACATGAACCTTATAATTTAGAACTTACCCTTGCTGGATTGAATCTCTGAACCAGCTCCCTGAGCTCCAAGCTTCAAGCTCCCCTAAATCCCAGCTGAATTTCTTAGTCTCTAGCTTGATTCACCAAGAGTTTTCCCAAAGCTTGAAATGGAGAGAAAGTCTTCCAAAGAGAGGTGAAGGACAGAGTCGGTTTCTGAGAGTTCTAAATAATTCTAAGTTTTGTTTTATTCAACTTAAGTCTATAAGGTTACCTCAAGGCTCTGGGTACCAAAAACGTCCCTGAGGGCAAAATGGTAAATTTCCCCAATATTCCCTCCTAGACATTCTAACCTCAAATATATCTCCATATATTTATTTCCATAACCCGATAACCCCATAAAACATCTAATACCCAAAATACCCCTCGACTCGCCTGGAGTTGGATTCTCAACTCCGTTGTGACCTTCTGGCTAACTTCTCTCTAGGACTGTCTCGGATCGTGCTACGTAGATATATCACAAACATATCACATTTATTACAGTTATGCCCTCAACGAGCTAAAAACATAAACATACCCCTAATATCCAAACAGGGCTCACATGCATATTTAATTCAACTAAACATGCATCTCTATCACATATTCACATAGATTCACATATTATATCCATAATTCATCTATTGCCCTCCAGGCACGCTAATCAAGGCCTTAAGCCTTATTAGAAAATTTGGGTCGTTACAACATGATTCGGTGTGGGTTATCGTTGATTGATACACCAAATCAACTCACTTCTTACTAGTGAAAGCGACTTATATAGTTAAACCGTATGCAGTTCTCTATGTGAGAGAGACAGTGCACCTTCATGGGGCTCTGAAGTTGATTATATTAGATTGGGACCCCACGTTTACTTCCAACTTTTGGGGAAGTCTATAGAAGGCTATGGGTACACAACTGAAGTTTAGTGCCACTTATCATCCTCAGACAAATGGACAATCTGATAGGACAATATAAATATTAGAAGACATGTTGCGAGCATGTGTGCTGGACTTTGAAGGCACCTAGAGTAAGTATTTGCCTCTGATAGAGTTTTCCTACAATAACAACTTTCAGTCAACCATTAGAGTGGCTCCTTATGAGATATTGTAGGGTAGGAAATGTAGATCGCCCATTCATTGGGATGAGATGGGAGAAAGGAAATACTTGGGTCCTGAGGTAATTCAGAGGAAAATGAGGCTATTGAGAATATCAGAGCTCGGATGCTCGCGTCTCAGAGTAGACATAAAAGTTATTCAGATCAGAAGCGCAGGAACGTGGATTTATAAGTTGAAAACTATGTCTTCCTTAGAGCTTCACCGTTTAGCGGGATGAAGAGATTTGGAAAGAAGGGCAAGTTGAGCCCTAGATTTGTAGGACCTTTAGAGATCCTAGAGAGGATTGGTCAGGTGGCCTATAGATTGGTCTTACTTCTGGCATTGCCGGCCGTACACAATGTATTTCATATTTTGATGCTTCAGAAGTATGTATTAGATGTGACTCATGTGTTGAGTTACGAAGATCTAGAGTCGCGGCTTAGTGAGGGGCACCATGACTCAAATTGGGGTTATTGGCCAAGTTAGGTTTCGGGTGGCGGGAACTCAAACCTAAGGGCTCGGGAAGGGTTCTACTACTCAGTTTAGTAGAATTCGAGGTCTCGAAGGCTAGGACTCAGTCTGGAAGTATTTATTTACCAGATATTGATGGATTTCACTTATTATGGTTGTGAGTAGGGTACCGCTAGGTATCGGAATGAGATCATGCTCGGGGAGGGGGGGGGGGGTTGTTAATTAGCCAGTGCTTGGACCAGAGGTAAGAAAACTACACCCAATACATGATATATGTGAGGCTCTGCCTGGTTGTTAAATAATGCTATGATTAGAGCTCGGGCCCCTGTGAATGAGCATGATTATGATTATATCTTTGATTGTTTGATTAAAAATGCTTGAATGCTCTGTATCTGGATAATTGTTAAATGATGTATGCTTGTCTACTTTATCTGATTTAAAATGCTTGACTTATAAGTCATGGACGACAATAGCGCACTGAGTGTTGGTCGAATGTAAATCAAGGGCGGCAATAGCGCCCTGACGCTGGTCAAAAGCATTGACTTATAAGTCAAGGGTGACAATAGCGCACGAAGCGCAGGCCGATATGGTTAGGCATTATTAGGAGTGGGATATATGCTTGACCGACCCTGTGGTCATTGGAAATTAAAGCGCCAGTTATGCTGGGCCAGCTCTAAGGCTGGTTATATAGAGGATAAGGCAATGGGCCCTAGGTTGACTCTATAGTCCCATATCCTAGGGCAATGGGCCCTGGTGTGACTCTATAGTCATTTATTTTAGGGCAGCAGCCTAGGGGTGACTCTATGGTCACATATATAGGGCAACAGGCCCTGGTGTGGCACTGTAGTCACTTATCTTAATAGAATGCATGCATGAGTAGGGTTATTACTGCTAGGCATGCTTATTATGATTTGTAATATGTTATTAACTGCTTATGAGCATGGGTAAGTTTTCTTGCTGAGCCTCGGTTCATGGGTGCTTTGTGGTGTAGGTAAGGAGAAAGGGAAGATGAATCAGCCATGAGTTGGAGAGCTTCGGTGGCGACGTGCACATATGCAGCTACTCGACCATCATGGTCGAGATTTCTCATAAGAACTAGGGTTAAACCCTATTTTGCCGCTTAGGTCGGCTTATTGTAACTTTTGAGTTGTAAATAACATTTTCAATGTTTATTTTGGGATCCCATGTACGAACGTAAACATTTTAATGAAATGGTTATTCATTTTGAGCGAAATTTTTAACCCTAACCCGTTAATAACATTTAGTTACACGTTTATGGCCAAGAGACTCGTTTAGAGAGTCTAGCACTATTTAAAATACATAGTGTGACGTTCTTGGTTATCCAGGGCATTACATGTACCTAGAGTAATCATCTATGAAATAATAAAATATCTACTTCCTCCTCTAGTCAACATGTCATTTAGTTAACATAAATCACTATGTATCGAATCCAATAATTTAGAATTTCTATCAACACTTGGAAAAGGTTTCTTATTCTTTTTAGTTTTTACACATAATTCACATTTATCATGCCCAACATTATCACAATTAATCAATCCACATTTAATTGCTCTTTTAATTGTGCTGAATCATATATGTGCAAGTCTAACATGACACAGAGTAATAGAATTTGAGTCAAGCATAGAACAAGAATAAGTATAAGTTTTATTGTTCACATCATCAATAGAAGTACAAAGTTTAAACATGCCATCACATGCATATCCCTTCCCCACAAAAATGTTCCTCTTAGACAAAGTGAGCTTTCCAGAATCTATCACAACCTTTATTCCTAGCTTTCCAAGAAAATTTTCACTCACAAGGTTTCTACTAATTTCTGGTACATACAAAACATTTTTGAGTAGAACCTTCTTGTCGAAAGTGAAGAATAGATCAATTATTCCCTTGCCTTAAACCCTGGACCTTTTCTCATTGCCCATTTGGATTCCATGCCCTTTCTTTGAAGTTTCAAAGGTCTTGAATAAAGATTTATCATAAGTAATATGGATTGTAGCACAAGTATCATACCACCCTCCATTTACCTTTCCATGCATGGCTTTAATCTCACTTACTGTTGCCACTAACTATTATTCAATTCAATTAACCCTTGCCTCATTATTGTGGTTCCTCTTGAACCTACAATCCTTTGCAAAATGGCCACTCTTGCAACACACAAAACAAGGTCCTTTGGAACTCTTGAATTTACCTTCATTCTTCTTAGGCCCCGAGGGTTTGTAACCCTTACCTCCATTCTTCGCAATTCATTTTCCTTTGTTGTTGTTGGGAGGTTTAGCCTCCACATTGGCTAGAAGTCTCTCCATTAGACTCTTCCACATTCTTATCTCTTGAATAGGATTCCTCCTCAATCCTTACGCGTTTGAGAATTTCCTCCAAGGAAATCTCCTCATTCTTGTGGAGGATTTTCTTTCTATAGCTCCTCTAAGATGGAGGCAACTTGGATGTAATCGCACCAAGGAATTATTCTGGAAATACAATATTTAGGGTAGATAGCTTATTCACAATAATTTATAATTCATTTAATTATGGTAGAAGGGGTTTCATATCACAAAACTTAAATTCTATATATTGAGTAATAAGGAATTTATTTACACCTTCTTCTTCCACTTTGTGCTTGTTCTCAAATGCTTCCTAAATCTCCTTAGCAATCTTTGTGTTGGTGTAGAGATCATACAACCAATCTAAGAGAGCATTGAGAATGTGACCCTTACATATAAGTTCACCATCTTCACATTTCTTCCTTTCTTTGATGACTTCTTGAGTGTCATGCTCCTTAACAAGTTTTATGGTCTTTAGATCATTGTCTAGGATGTAGAACATCCAAAGAGTAGTTAGCAAAAACCTATTCATGTCTTGCCAACAAAAAAAATTAGTTCAATCAAATCTATCAAATTGAACAGATTCTTGTGTCATGAATTTCAAAGTCAAAATCAAAGATGATTCTTCCATGATGATGTATCTCAACGTGTAAACATCTTTAGTGAAAATTCTACTACACAATCTCATTTTTTCACTTCAACTTTAGTGAAAATTCTTATTTTGCACCTCAACATGTAAACATCTTAACCATTATATTTAACCCATCTCAACATTCCCCCACTTGGTTAAACATATTCCTCTGTTCTTAGCATAACAATTTTGGTGTATAAAATAAACTATGTTTCGATTTGAACTTTACCTTAGTGAAAGTATTACAAAGCCTTATCGAAGTCATTGGCGTCTTAAAGATTGAACCAAGTACTCCTTAATGATAATATCGGTAATGCCTCACACACCTTCACTTGTCCATTCATTTTCCCACTGTCGCGCTTAGCACTTTATATGGCCTCGTGCTCATCCATTTCATGAACTTTCTGGGGAGAAACTCCAACTCCCATGAGAAGCGGTGCCACCTCTAAGGACATATAGTTGAAGTTCTTACAACATACTTGCTACCTTTAGAGATGCTTGTTGCACACAACTTAGTTTACTAACCGCATATGCAATATTCGCTCTTGTATAGTGAGTGGCGTACATTAGACTCCCTAATGAACTTGCATACTCAAGTTGAGCCACTGCTCTACCATTATTCTTTTCAAGCTTTATGCTTGAATCAAATGGTGTATTTGCCTCTTTGATTTTTGTAGAGTCCAAGAACTTTACTTAGCTAGTTAGATAGTAGTAGCAATAGTAATAGTTGTAGTGTTTTTATGACTGTGGATTTTGGTTCAGACCGGGATTTAATTGGACACTCATAGTAACACTTGTAGATTTTCTAAGTTTAACTTATAGTTTAAGAATATTAATTTTAACCTAAGGTTTGATTAATATGACTGATATTGATGGTGATATTTATTATATTATAAGGTTTAGATAGACCCAATAAGAAAGTAACACTTGTCATGTGTATGTTTAATGATAATTAAGTATTTTTGAGGAATAAGTTTATTAAGAGTAATATTTGAATATCCTAGGGTCTGTCAACAGCTTTGAAATCGTTAGAGGACTTAGTCAAGGCTGTTTACTCAATTCAAATTAGGCTGAAAATGTGCAATTTCGTGTTTAAATATTCAGCATATGTCGATAATATCGCAGCTATAGGGGGTGATATATCGCAATACGGGGATACGAAAAACACGTAACTTCGCACGATCACCTCGACGAGCCTCGGTCATACTGTCCCAGGTGATATATCGCCTACTAGGGGCGATATATCGGCTCCTTTGATATATTTTTGAATGTTTTTGAAAACGTTCTCATTTTAATCCTTAACCTCTTGATAAGTCCAGCATCTTTCCGACCGAGTCTTCAGCCTTTGCTGAACGATAATTCAATTATTTTTCACTTAAAAAGCCATTATTTTATTCAAGTTAAATGAAGATCTTTTCATTCTTGAACTCTATAAATAGGACCTAGTACCCAGCCATGTATTCATTCATCAAGCTAAGTTCAGAGGCTGCAAGCTGCTAGGTTATTTTTGAGTGCTTAAACACTTGGGTTGGGGATTATAAGCTTAAACATTTTAAGCTTACCAAACACTTGGGAAGTAAGGTTTATAGCACATTTCGGTTCAAGGTTTAGATCGGTCATAGAAGCATTCAAGGTATTCTAAACTCTAATTCATTTTGGTATTGTTTTCCTTAAGTTCTTATAGTTTTCTACTCAGCACCCTAACTTTATTCTTTATTTTTGGATAGGAAATCTAAGATCTTGAACATAAGGTTTTTGGTAAGTATATTCTTGATGGTATAGTTCGTCCATTCTTTTCATTCCTTTTTCTTCAGTATACTCACCCTTTCATTGATGGTTTTTAGGAGTGTTCCAAAGTCCCAAACCTGTTCTCATAGCCCGTTATTTTTGGTAAGGAAAATAGGGTAGGATATTATATGTTATGCTATATGTTATCTTATGATTTATGTGTTATGTTATGTTATGTATAGACTTGGGCATATGACTTGTATAACTAACAAGCCCCAATAAATTTATGGCCATATGACTTGCTTAGCTAGCAAGCCCCGTAAATCTAATGGGCATATGACTTGTTTATTTTACAAGCCCCAAGTAATAATGGCCATTATAGTATATGTGATATACGTTTTTGATATGTTTTAGTATATGTTGCGATATGAATTTTATGTATATGATTTACATGTTAGGTTTTCCTTGCTGGGCATTAGGCTCACTCCTATATGTTTATATGTGCAGGAAAATAGCTTTGGTGGCGGGAAAGGTTCTTGGAAGCTTGGGGATGTGTATTTAGGCGGAATGGAATCAATGGACCGAGCGTTCTATTCGAGGATGGAGTCTCTTTAATTATGGTTTTCTATGTATTTTTCCGCAATTGGTTGTAATAAGTTTTAATTAAGTTTTCATTATGTCAAAGTTATGTTATGTTTTTATTTAAAAAAAAAAACAATGGGATCCCATATCCTGCTTTAAATTTTATGTAGTTTAACATTTGTTTTACAAGTTTTTAATGAAGTTATGATTATTTCACTAGTAAGTTTTATTAAAAATTAGTGTCTATGTATAGTAGTCATTAATGGTCCAAAGTCTAGAGTAGTTGGGTCATTACAGTTGGTATCAGAGAAACGGTTCATCCGCATGAAGTTCTCCTCGATACACACACTCAAAGGTCTGAATCTGACTGCCAATTAAGTATTTAAGTTATAGTTATTATGCTTATATGTATAGCTAACAATTTTAGCATTTATGTTTTCAGTTAAGTATGAACGGAGCATTAACCTATGAGGATATCTGAGCCATTAAGGCTTTAAAGAGAATAAGAGAACCGAGAAACACCATAGGAACACTAGAGAGAATCACTCGGAGACTGCTTTTGTTCCACAGAGAAATAGTACACCTTCAAGAGTCTAAGCAAATCATGATGAGTGCAACAGAACAATACATTTTAGTAATTAGACTATTTAGAGATTTTCATCCCGTAATTGCATCCTTAGAGGAGATATGGGAAACAATGGATGATGAAGATGAACTGCCAGTGGCAATGCGATATTACTTTCTCTTAGTTAGGTTCACTGCAAAATCAGAATTTCAGTTTACAAATGAGCAAAAACATAGGATTTTTACGAACCTTCCTCGAGGACATTTTGAGGCACATGATAATGAAGATTATGAAGAGCTAGATGATGATATGCTAGATGAAGGATCAGATGTAGAAGATCCTGATTTTTACAATAGTTAGTTTCATTGTTTGTTTTATTTTTTTATGGTTGTAATAAGTGAAAACTCTTTTCCAAATTAATATCATGTTATTTTGTATCATGTATGAGTTTGATTTTATTTTGGCAATCATAATAAATAATAAATAAAATAAATAATGACTAAGTTCGGTGAGGGTGGATACAAATCAATGAACCAAGTTTCTATATTGAGAGTTAGGGGGCCATAGTAGTGGGAACGATTTTACTAATCCCAGCCCTCCCTCAATATGGTTAACTTTGGAACATAGATGAGTTTCGAGCCTGAGAATTAAGTCATATAGGATGATTAGAAACTGACTTAGAAAATAAAGATGGCTTGTTTTTCTAAGTATAGAAACCCACTCTAATAATAAAGAAGACTTATATACTTTTTTTTTCATAAGAAGTCATAATCAATAGGTCTGAGATATGTTTGTTTTAGAATAAGTTTTTGCCTTAGAGCCTATTAGGTAAAGTTCTAACATGTTTCTTTCAACTGTTAGAACTCTGCTACGATGTTGCTCCGAAGATCTGCACGCACCAACGAAAACGCCTCCAACGTTGTTCCAGCGAACAATGAAGCCCCTCCAGTTCGCAGAAGGGGAGTGTGTGCTACTACTAGCCGCAACATGCCGGCACCGCCAGCTGACAACACTACGGAGATCGCCAGACTGCGACAACAAGTTGAGGAACTTTTTCCGCAGCAATGACAACAGGCTCAGCCCCACACTCAACCTCCACCGCAGCCGCAGCCACAGCAAATGGCCTCAGCAACCCTAACAAGTTGGTCCATATGGGGGATGGCCAGTGGCAAACTACGCGCCGTATCCAGTACAGCACATGGAGCTAGTTTATGAGAGGTTCTGCAAGCAGCACGCTCCAAACTTTGAAGGAACTACAGACCCCTTTGAGGCAGAAGAGTGGCTAAGGAATGTGGAGCCAATTCTGACGCACATGAATCTCAGTAATGCAGACCGTATATCATGCGTCTCGTCATTTCTCAAGAAGGATGCCAGGATATGGTGAGACTTGGTCCAGCAATTGCATGATGTTCCCACCATGACATGGACTCGATTTTTGGAGCTGTTCCACAAGAAGTATTACAATTCGACTGTACTCGCTACGAGAGTTGAGGAGTTCGCCAACTTGAAGCAAGGTAGTTTATCAGTGGCAGAATATGCTCGTCAGTTCGACCGCCTAGCTAAGTTCGCATCTGAGATGGTTCCAACTGATTTTCTGAGGGCGAACAAGTTTGTTAGAGGACTTCTATCGAAGATCGAGATGGGGGTTAAGCTAGCAAACCTGAGGAATACTACGTATGCTGACGTTCTTGAGACGGCAATAGAAGTAGAGAGGTTGCAGGCTAATGTAAGTAAAGAAGAAGCCAGTAAGCCTGAGCCTAGATAGCAGAGTCAACCTCAGACCAGTCGGAACAACAACCATAATAGCAACCATCAGTCGAGCAACAACAGTAACGGTCAGAAGAGAAGGCATCCTGATAACAAGCAATCTGACAGCGATAAGAGGGCACAGACAAATAATGGGGGAAATAGGCCGAGTTATGTGGAATATCCGCCATGTGCTAAGTGTCAGAAGAAACATCCTGAAGAATGTCGTGCAAACACCAAGGAATGTTTTAACTGTGGTCAAGAAGGACACCAAAAATGAGATTGTCCTCAGTGCAAGCCATAAGGGAAGAAGGACGACAAGATGGTTCCTGCTTGGGTTTTTGCCTTAACCCAAGGAGAGGCTGATGCTAGCAATAAGGTGGTAACAAGTCAGGTTTCTATCCTCAATAACATATGGTCTATATTATTTGATTCAGGAGTCACTCATTCGTATATCTCGTTAGGAATGATAGAAAAACTAGACAAACCTTGTGAAATATTTAGAACTAGGTTTGTAACTGAGTTGCCTTCGGGCAAAGTAGTTCTATCATCACGGATAGTACGAGGCATACCGATCAAGATTGAGGACGTAGAACTAGAAGGAGACCTGATAGAATTGGTGATCAAGGACTTTGACGTAATACTAGGCCTGTACTGGCTAGCACGGCATGGCGCAACCAACGACTGCAAATGCAAGAAGGTGATGTTCGAGACTCCTGACGGCCAGAAACTATGCTTCATGGGACAAGCTTCAGGATTACGCACCCCGTTAATATCATCTCTCAAGGCTCAAAGAATGATGGAAAAAGGATGCCAAGCATTCTTAGCCAGCATCACAGATGTGGTAAAGGAGACACCACTTAAGGTTGGAGATGTCCGTATTGTAAGAGAATTCCCAGAGGTATTTCCCGATGACTTGCCAGGATTGTCGCCAACTCGGGAAATTGACTTCACGATAGAATTAGTACCAGGCACCAAGCCTATCTCTAAGGCACCATACCGAATGGCACCTACAGAACTCAAGGAGTAAAAGACGCAGCTACAAGAACTCCTAGACTTGGGTTTTATTAGGCCAAGCCATTCACCATGGGGAGCACCGGTGTTATTCGTGAAGAAAAAGGACGGGAGCATGCAGATGTGCATAGACTATCGCGAGCTGAACAAGTTAACAATTAAGAACAAATACCCGCTACCCCAGATCGACGACTTGTTTGATCAACTCTAAGGTGCAACTGTATTCTCAAAGATTGATTTACAGTCTGGGTATCATCAGCTCAAGGTAAAGGGAGAAGATATTCCTAAGACAGCCTTTAGAACTCGTTATGGACATTACGAGTTCTTGGTTATGCCCTTTGGTCTTACTAACACACCAGCCGTGTTTATGGACTTGATGAATAGGATCTTCAAGGACTACTTAGATAAATTTGTCGTAGTGTTCATCGACGATATCTTAGTATACTCTAAGGATGAAGTAAAGCACGAGGAACATTTGAGGTTGATTTTGTCACGACTGAAGGAGCATCAACTCTACGCCAAGTTCAAGAAATGCGAATTTTGGCTTTCGCAAGTGGCGTTCCTCGGGCACATTATATCAAAAGATGGAGTTGCAGTAGACCCATCAAAGGTAGAGGCCGTAAAGGATTGGCCAAGACCAAAGAATGCATCTGAAGTAAGAAGCTTTCTAGGGTTAGCAGGTTATTATAGGAGGTTCATAGAAGGCTTTTCTAAGATAGCCACTCCACTCACCAACCTGACCCGGAAACAACAAAGATTCAACTGGAATGATAGATGTGAAGAAAGCTTCCAGTTGCTTAAGGATAAGCTTTGCTCAGCACCAGTACTCTGTGTACCGAAACCCAACGATAAGTTCGTAGTTTACTGCGATGCATCAAAGCAAGGATTGGGTTGCGTGCTGATGCAAAATGATAAGGTGATAGCCTACGCCTCATGATAGTTGAAGGAGTACGATCAGCGCTATCCAACTCATGATATGGAGTTGGTAGCAGTGGTCTTTGCGTTGAAAATCTGGCACCATTATCTATACGGAGAACAGTGCGAGATTTATACGGACCACAAAAGTTTAAAGTACTTCTTTACTCAGAAGGAGCTCAACATGAGGCAGCGCAGGTGGTTAGAGTTAGTGAAGGATTACGACTGCGAAATCCTATACCACCTGGGAAAAGCAAACGTAGTTGCCAATGCGCTTAGTAGGAAAAGTTATGGAAGTTTAGCAGCTTTAGCCGGAATAGAAAGCTGATCAGTGCCGAAATAGAAGTAGTTGTAGGCAAGCTGGCTAACTTGTCTATCCAGTCGAATTTGCTAGAAGATATATGGATTGGTCAGGGACATGATGACACACTAGCAGCACATATGGATGCAGTCAGAGAAGGCAATACCACAGATTTCTCAATATCTAGTCAAGATTTATTGAGATATAAGGATCGGGTATGCGTGCCAAATGATCAAAGGATTAAGAAGACGATTCTAGAATAAGCGCACAGTACCCCGTACTCAGTTCATCCAGGGTATACCAAGATGACTCATGACATCAAGGCAATCTATTGGTGGCCAGGGATGAAGAAGGACATAGCAGAGTTTGTGTCCAAGTGTCTTGTATGCCAGCAAGTGAAAGCAGAGCATCAGCGGCCTGCAGGCTTATTGCAAACGCTTAGCGTACCAGAATGGAAGTGGGATGATATAGCTATGGACTTTGTGACAGGTTTGCCAAGGACGAATAAGCAGCATGATTCCGCTTGGATAGTAATAGATAGACTAACCAAGTCAGCTCATTTCCTACCTGTTAAGACTTCATACATGGCAGACCAATATGCAGACATCTATGTCCAAGAGATAGTACGGTTGCATGGAATCCCCAAGACAATAGTGTCGGATAGAGGATCGGTGTTTAAATCGAGATTTTGGGGAAGTTTACAGCAAGCTATGGGTACTAAGTTAAGTCTTAGTAAAGCTTTTCATCCTCAGACAGACGGGCAGTATGAGCATACGATTTAGATTTTAGAAGATATGCTATGCGCATGTGTACTTGATTTCGGAGGATCATGGAATAAGTACTTGTCGCTGATAGAGTTCTCCTACAACAATAGCTACCAGTCAACGATCGGGATGGCACCTTATGAATTGTTATATGAAAGGAGTAACACTTGTAGATTTTCTAAGTTTAACCTATAGTTTAAGAATATTAATTTTAACCTAAGGTTTGATTAATATGACTGATATTGATGGTGATATTTATTATATTATAAGGTTTAGATAGACCCAATAAGAAAGTAACACGTGTCATGTGTATGTTTAATGATAATTAAGTATTTTTGAGGAATAAGTTTATTAAGAGTAATATTTGAATATCCTAAGGTCTGTCAGCAGCTTTGAAATCGTTAGAGGACTTAGTCAAGGCTGTTTACTCAATTCAAATTAGGCTGAAAATGTGCAATTTTCTGTTTAAATATTCAGCGTATGCCGATATATCGCAGCTATAAGGGGCGATATATCGCAATACGGGGATACGAAAAACACGTAACTTCGCACGATCACCTTGACGAGCCTCGGGCATACTGGCCCAGGCGATATATCCCCTACTAGGGGCGATATATCGGCTCCTTTGATATATATTTTTTAATGTTTTTGAAAACGTTATCATTTTAATCTTTAACCTCTTGATAAGTCTAGCATCTTTCTGACCGAGTCTTAAACCTCTGCTGAACGATAATTCAAATATTTTTCACTTAAAAAGTCATTATTTTATTCGAGTTAAATGAAGATCTTTTCATTCTTGAACTCTATAAATAGGACCTAGTACCCAGCCATGTATTCATTCATCAAGCTAAGTTCAGAGGCTGCAAGCTGCTAGGTTATTTTTGAGTGCTTAAACACTTGGGTTGGGGATTATAAGATTAAACATTTTAAGCTTACCAAACACTTAGGAAGTAAGGTTTATAGCACATTTCGGTTCAATGTTTAGATCAGTCATAGAAGCATTCAAGGTATTCCAAACTCTAGTTCATTTTGGTATTGTTTTCCTTAAGTTCTTATAGTTTTCTACTCAGCACCCTAACTTTATTCATTATTTTTGGATAGGAAATCTAAGATCTTGAACATAAGGTTTTAGCTAGCAAGCCCCACAAATCTAATGGGCATATGACTTGTTTAGTTTACAAGCCCCAAGTAATAATGGCCATTATAGTATATGTGATATACGTTTTTGATATGTTTTAGTATATGTTGCGATATGAATTTTATGTATATGATTTATGTGTTAGGTTTTCCTTGCTGGGCATTAGGCTCACTCCTTTATGTTTATATGTGCAGGAAAATAGCTTTGGTGGCGGGAAAGGTTCTTGGAAGCTTGGGGTGTGTATTGAGGCGGAATGGAATCAATGGACCGAGCGTTCGATTCGAGGATGAAGTCTCTTTAATTATGGTTTTCTATGTATTTTTCCGCAATTGATTGTAATAAGTTTTAATTAAGTTTTCATTATATCAAAGTTATGTTATGTTTTTATTTAAAAAAAAAACAATGGGATCCCATATCCTGCTTTAAATTTTATGTAGTTTAACATTTGTTTTACAAGTTTTTAATGAAGTTATGATTATTTCACTTGTAAGTTTTATTAAAAATTAGTGTCTATGTATAGTAGTCATTAATGGTCCAAAGTCTAGAGTAGTTGGTTCATTACAATTTTGAGATTACTAACTTTTCAAGCACTTTCTCAATAGAGTGAGCTTGATTCAAGGCATAACCCCCATTATTTCTTCTCACTTATATACCCAAGATGGTATCAACCTCTCCAAGTTCTTTCATCTTGAAAGTGAAAGATAGAAACCTCTTCGTCTCTATGATGCCTTTCATCTCATTACTTAAAATCAACACATCATCAACGGATAGACAGACTAAGATGACATTGTCATCACAAGTCTTAGATTATAAGCACTTGTCTACATTGTTGTGTCTAAACCCTTCCGAAACTATGGCTTTATGAAACTTCTCATGCCATTGTTTTGGTATTTGTTTTAAACCATATAATGATTTAACAAGCCTACACACTTTATGTTCATTTCCCCTTAGAACAAAACCTTCTAGTTGTTCCATATAAATCTCCTCAGCGAGATCTTCATTTAGGAATATCGTTTTGACATCCATTTGATGAACATAAAGGTTATACATTGATGATAAATCAAATAGTACTCATATAGTGGTTGTCCTAGCAACCAATGCATATGTGTCAAAATAATTGATTCCTTCCTTTTGTTAAAACCCTTTGGCTACTAATCTAGCCTTGAAGGTCTGTAATGTGCCATTGATATGATATTTCCTCTTAAATACCCACTTGCACTCAATTGGTTTTGAACCTTGTGGAATTTCTACCAATTCCTATGTGTGGTTTGACATAATTGAATTCATCTCATCATTTATTGCCTCCTTCCAAAAATTGGAGTCTCTCAAAGATATTGCTTCTTGGAATGTTTTGTGATCATCCTCAACTTGAAGAACCATAGGAAATTTCCATGTGACTTCTTCAAGGTTACCCTCTCCTGGGTAGAGTATTTCTACTTGAGAACATTTCTCAATTGATCCCAACTCCTTGAGCCTTTGGCTTCTCAGAGGCAATGTAGGTTTCTCATCAACCTTTGGATCATTCTCTTTATGAGATTCTCCAACACATGTGCATTCTTTAGGGTTGCTATCAGAAAATAATATATTCTCAAAGAGCTCCACTTCTCTTGATTCAATTATCACATTAGACTCCAAGTTTAATAGCCTATAGGGATTGTTATTTTAGGTATAACCAACAAATGCACACTTTACGGCCCTTGGACCCAACTTGGTCCTATTAGTCTTCATGCTCTTGCAAGAAGCAAGGCACCTCCACACTTTAAGATAGCCTAGGTTAGACTTCTTTCATCTCCATAACTCATATGGAGGTACATTGTTCTTTTTCATAAGAATTCGATTCAATATATGACGCGCAGCAAGCAATGCTTCACCCCACAAATTATGACACAACTTAGCATGTAAAAGCATAGAGTTAAACATCTCAATATAAGTCCTATTCTTTCTTTCAGCTATCTCATTTTGCTATGTATTGTAAAGTGCAGTGCATTCATGTATAATGTCATGTTGTTCACAAAACACAATGAAATCATTTAAAAAGTATTCACCACCTCTATCACTTCCAAGAGTTTTTATTTTCCTTTCCAATTTATTTTCTACTTCATCTTTATAGATTTTAAAGGCTGTAACTGCATCATCATTACTCTTAAGTAAATACACATAAGTATACCTAGAGCAATCGTCTATAAAATTCATGAAGTATATATTTCCTACTCTAGTCAACATGTCATTTAATTCACATATATCATTGTGTATTACATCTAACAAGTTTGAACATCTATCAACACTTGAAAAAGGTTTCTTTACAATTTTATATTTAACACATAATTCACATTTATCGTGCTCATTCACATCACAATTAATCTATCCACATTTAACAACTCTTTTAATTATGCTTTAACTTATAGTAAGTCTATTATGCCACAAAGTAATAGAACTAGAATTAATCAAATTACAAGAATTATATTTCATATAATTATCGTCATTATCAAGAGTACATAGTTTGATCATCACATCACATGAATAACCCTTTCCAACAAAAATGTTCAATTTAGTCAAAATGAGTTTACCAGATTCAAACTCCATTTTGATGCCGGGTTTACTCAATAGACTTCCACTTATAATGTTTCTAGTCATATCGGGAACATAGAAAACATTATTTAAGGTCACTTTCTTTCCATTAGTGAAGAACACATCATTACAGGCCCTTCCAAGTACGTTGGATCTCTTTTCATTTCCTATTTGGACTTCAAGTCTCTCCTTTGCACTTTCAAAGGTTTTGAAAAGAGTTTTATCATGGGTTGCATGAATGGTGGCACAAGTATCATACCACCATCCTTGCACCTTTCCTTGGGTTGCATTAACTTCACTCAAGGTTGAAATGATCTCAACATCAAATGCATTGGCTTTGGTATGATTACTTAGGTTTTCAATGATCACATCATCAATGTATTAACCTTAGTACCTTCACTTTCTTTTGCAATGATCTCATCATCAATTGCACTGACATGGTCACCTTCTCTTAAGGTTGCATTAGTCTCATCACTCCATGCATGAACTATGTCAATTCTCTTTAGGGTTATCATACATTCCTCATCAAATGCTTAAATTCAATTAAGGTCACAAAGATCTCATCATCAATTGTATTAACCCTATTCTTATTATGGTTAATTTAACAATTATCATGTCTCACATGATGATCAATAAATTTATAAACAAAACAAGTATAACAATATCCATTGAATTATTCATTAACATTCACCATTGTACTCTTAACATAAACAATAGTCTCAAACTCACAAAGATATGGCATCAAACACATTTCATTCAAATTCTTGAACTCTACACATTTAGAAATAAGGAATTTGATAGTATCAATCTCCTTAAGTATGTAATCCCAATGAGTTATCTAATCCTTTGTTGATGAACACTTTAAATCCATATCCACATTCATGTAGTACATATAAAAAAAAAATTCTTTGATCTCTCATGGTTATGTCTTCAACACAAACCAAATCTTGAAGCAAGGATTTGAAGGTTGTAGAAGATGAACACATTTTCCTCATTGTAGATTATGCAAAATACAAAAAGAAATTGATTAGAAAATATAGAATTTGATTGTTGGGAATTTATGGCTTTACATTTTCTTAATCAACAATGCAGAATAGGAATAGTTCAATATTACAAACCCTAGATGCTAATCAAGAACATTATTCATTGTATGAATGCAAATCTTGATCATCAAAGAACCATATTCATGATATGAATGCAAATCATGAAAATAAAGGATTAAGTGATTAAATCATAATAAGTTGAGCTTAGAAATATTTAATCATCAATACAAATAACATAAACATAATAGAATGACAAACTCCAAGATTAGGGTTAGAAAGATACAACATTTTGTATTGAGCAACTTGAATCTTACAACTTGGGGAACTTCTAAGGCTTATACACAATAAGAATATTTTTGTCCAAAATCTCTATTTAAAGTCTTCCCTTATTGCTTGAAGCTTCAACCAAGTAGGATGAGATTTTGGATTTAACAATCCTTGAAACTCATGCAAGTCAAGCAATGATTGATGTGTTTCTTGAAGAAATCTTATGGTCTTTGAGAGCTAGAGAGAGAGGTTGGAGGAGAGCTGAAAAGTGTGATCAAGGCTTTACAACTCTAATACCTCTTATTTATAGTGTAAGCACCGTCATTAAGTCTAACCAATAGGAATAAAGATTTCAAACACATCATTTGGAGCTAATTCACGTAACTGTACGGTTCCGTAACTCAGGCTGGTGGCTCGAGTCCTCTCCTTTTTCTCCACTTGTGTGCAGAATTTTAAAATTCAAATTTCAAAAACTAAAATTACAAAAATCCTATGTTATTTATGGCTTGCACAATATCTAATAAAAATTCAAACTCAAATTCCTAGCCCAATAGCATCATATAATTAACAATCCATCATTCAACCATACATTTAAAAAAACATATCCATCCATTCAATACATATCAAAATACATATACAAAAAATGCAAGAAACTCACACAACATTTAATATGTGTGTGTGTGTGTGTGTGTGTGTAGACTGCTCTGGTAAAAATTGTTGGCATTAAATTATAAAACTATAAAAAATAAGCAGCGGAATAATGTACAAAAAGGATTTTCAAAAAATTATAATACCAGCAAGGATCATACATATATAGATATATTAAATAACTCATATATAGATTAGAGATTACCTCTCGTAGCCTGTCAAGTGTCCTTGATTCTTTTCATAAAATCAACGATCTTCTTATCCTTATGAAAGCTCACACCTTAGCCTTCCAAGCTGGTCCTCTAACACACAAGGATGTGTGTGGGCACGTAAGATTCAAAGGTTGATTTTAGGTTCTCTAGATGTACTCAACACATGAGATCTACAGAGGTTTGAGAAGAGAGAGGCTACATAAATTTCTAGAATTTAAGGTTAAGGAAATTCTATCATTTCTTTTCTTAGAGAGAGTCTAAGAACAATTGCTTGATTGAACTTCTTGAAAAGTATCGCTTATTTTCAGGTTTATAAAGATGATTAACTAATTTAATTAATCTTTATTTTATTTAAGTAAAACTGATCAGTTATAATCTATTTTAGTTATTTAATTTCAACCATATTTAAAAAGTATAATTAAATAAACAAATTAATTTGAAATTCAAAATTCAAATTCCAGGGATAGGGAAATCCCTAAAGTGGCCCCACTCACTGTGTGGCACAGTGAGTGGCGTGAGCCACTTATGGCTATCCTTGATTTTCTCATTTGTTTGTTTGATTAATATTTAAGAAAATATATTTACCCCAAAATAAATATGAGTTCATTCAAAATTAACTTTATCTTAAAGATAACAGTTTTAAATAAATAAATATATTATAATAAGATAATAATTAAACTTTACCAAACACTTAGGACAATCCTAGATAATCATGTTTCTAAAAGATGCATGATTAATCAAAATTGTGTGAGGTTTCATAAATAGCATGTAATAGACTAATGCACGATCATGCTATCAAACAAATATTAATTAACATTTATTTAAATAAATACAATAAATAAATAATAAATGATGAACCGAGTACTATTAGGTATTTCTAAATTTACAACTCTTGAAAAAATAGAAATAAAATTACAAATGGGCTTCAGTTGTTTGCAAGACTCCAAGACTACTTTTATTTTCATATTGGCCCATCTTCTTAATTCACGGGAATTGACTAGGCCCAAATAATTAATTAGAAACTAATTTCCTGATTAATTAATATAATTAAAAATTAGTTTAAATTACAAAATCATTTTTGTCATTATTTTATTTAGTTGAATTTAAATAATTAAAACAATCAAATTCAAATAATTATTTAAACTTAAAATAAGATATTATGCAACTAAAAGTTATTTTAGCACAAAAATAGGATTTAATTGGGCACCAATGAAAGGTTCCTTAGGCTAGGTTCGGCGCATGGAGGAGCAAGCCCAAGAGGCTCAGCATGCAGTAGTCGCAGGTGGTGGGTTCGACACCAAGGGTGTGCATAAGGGCATGGATGACCTCGGGGACTGGGCACGCAGGACACCAGGTGGGCGTGAGGGCTTGGGCTTGGGCTGGCAATTGGGTGCGAGGCTCGGGCAGAGAGGCTCAAGCTGGTGGCTTAGGTCCTATCCTTTTTCTCCTCTTGTGTGCAGAATTTTTAAACTCAAATTTCAAAAAAAAAATTATAAAAATCCTATGCCTTTTATGGCCTAGACAAGATCAAAGAAATTTTTTAAATCAAATTCTCAACCCAATAGCATCATATAATTAACGATCCATCATTCAACCATACATTAAAAAAACATAACCATCCATTCAATATACGTATCAACATACATATAAAAAATACAAGAAACTCACACAACGTTTAATATATGTGTGTGTGTGTGTGTGTGTATAGATTGCTCTGGTAACAATTGTTGGCATTAAATTATTAATCTATCAAAAATACGCAGTGAAATAATGTACAAAAAGGATTTTCAAAAAACAATTAATATCAGTCAAGATCATACGTATATATATATTAAATAACACATATATAGATTAGAGATTACCTCTAGTAGCCTATCAAGTGTCCTTGATTCTTTTCGTAAAATCAATGATCTTCTTATCTTTATGAAAGCTCACACCTTAGCCTTCCAAGTCGGTCCTCTAACACACAAGGACGTGTGTGGGCACGTAGGATTCAAAGGTTGATTTTAGGCTCTCTTGATGTACTCAACACATGAGATCTAGAGAGGTTTGAGAAGAGAGAGGCTATAGAAATTTCTAGAATTTCAAGTTTAGGAAATTCTATCACTTTTTTTTAGAGAGAGTCTGATAGCAACTGCTTAATTAAACTTCTTAAAAAATATCACTTCTTTTCAAGTTTATAAAGATAATTAACTAATTTAACTAATCTTTATTTTATTTAAATAAAATTGATCAATTATAACCTATTTTAGTTATTTAATTTAAAAAGCATAATTAAATAAACAAATTAATTTGAAATTCAAATTCAAATTCCAGGGATAGGGAAATCCCTAAAGTGGCGCCACTCACTGTGTGGCACAGTGAGTGGTGTGACACAGCGAGTGGCACGCGCCACTTGTGGCTATCCTTGATTTTCTCATTTGTTTGTTTGATTTACAATAATATATTTATCCCAAAATAAATATGAGTTAATTTAAAATTAACTTTATCTTAAAGATATCAATTTTAAATAAATAAGTATCTTATAATAAGATAATAATTAGACTCTCCCAAATATTAATCCAAACATGATTAATATTTATTTTAACATAAAGTTTTTACTAATAAAAACTATATAGTTAAATAACTAATTAATTTACAATTACACAATTGCCCACAATTATCACATAATTATTTCATTGCCCTAAAAAATTAATTCATTTGCAATTTAGTCCTTCTCTCTATAAATCTTTCTTGTGACTTTCTTACCCTTGATAGTGTAGGACAGATGCCACCCGGGGAACATGGACTTATAATACAAAGCTCCAATAAACTAGATTATTAATTAATCTCTTTAATTCAATAATCTTATTTATTAATTTCATGATTACTCCACTATAAATATGAAATTGCACTCTAAGTCTTTATGGATTTTTCTCTTCTAGTCCATTGATATAATCAATAAATGTAGTTCTCTCCTCCATTTATTGGTTTGTTAATTAGAGCTGGTCTAAATTACCATTTTATCCTTCTAATTACCTCTTGTTCCTTAAGTGCCATTAATTTACTAGAAAATAAATAATCTATAATCAAATTATAGATTTGAGCTCAATAACTATTCAATTCAAGAATTAACCCTTAAGGGAACCAATATTCGATCCATTAGGAAAGCATGGATTCCATTATTGTAAATCATGTTCACAATCATTCATGATATTGATCTCCAAAACAAAAGTCACTAGCCTCATTATATTAAGAGACCTTAATGAATGAATTAAAATATCTAATAAACACAAACAGGAGTTTATGACCACTCAGCATTTAGATTGATATTCAAATGATCATCTATTATGATAAGAATTAAATCTTTATGGCAAACGATAAGTTTATAAAGATAGTTAATTCATATCGGTCCTGTCATATATAATCATAATTATATACAACATCTTTACCAAGATGTCTATCCACATCAATAATCTGAATTTAGACTACTTGCATCCCATATACTTAGTAAACCGTACTAGTAACCATTCATTAAAAATCCATTACTTTAATATGTTACTGACTATTTTATTCATTATATATGATCTTAATTCTCTCGTACTAATACAAGAGCATGTCCTCATAAATGAATATGGCATTTTCTTGATATTTATATAAATTTTTCAAATAATAATTATAACATTCAAATATAATAAAAATGTACTTTTATTTAAATTAATAAAATGTCTTTCTACATGCTTTTAGGGCATAAACCCTAACAATCTCCCACTTTCCCTCAAAGCAAGTGAAGCATCTCCCTTAATCCCATGTTCCGTACATGACCCATAAACAACTTTGCAGGAAGTGTCTTGGTAAATAGGTTTACCAGGTTTTATTCCGACGCTATCTTCATAATAGTCACATCACCTCAGTGCACAATCTCTCTAACCAGATAGTATATCCTTTGTATATGTTTTCCCCTCTTTTGGCTTCTATGTTCCTAAGAGTTAGCAACTGCTCCACTGTTGTCACAGTGTACGATTAGTGGCTTCTCCATATCTGGAATTACTTCCAGATCAGTATAGAACTTCCTAAGCCAAACTATTTCCTTAGCTGCTCCACAAGCCACTATATACTCAGCTTCCATGGGTGAATCTGCAATGTTGGATTGTTTAATACTTCTCCAAACTATAACTCCTCTACCAAGAGTGAACACTGACCCAGACGTCGACTTTCGACCATCTTTGTCTAATTGGAAATCAGAATCAGTGTATCAAGTAGGGTTTATGTAATATCTACATTTGCATCTTATGGGTATTGTGGTCATTTTGGCCTATGAGGGCAATTTGGTAATTTATGTTGATGCATATGAATTTTTTTATTTTTTTTATTTTCATGATAATATGTTATTTATTTCATGATTATGATATGTGTATGCGTGGCAACATTAAAATATGGTTCATTCAAGTATCAGGGGCTTCAGTGCCAAGGATATTGCAAATTATGGGTTAAAGTATAATTATGAATCTTGTTGTAGAGATTGTAATTTCCATAAGTTAAAGTTATTATTTTATGGGGAAATTACTAAAAAGGGTTTTAATGAATTGTTAGAATAGCTAATATCAAGGGTAGGATGGTAATTTGGCAATAGTGATTCATTATATATAGAAAGAGAGAGACTATGGTTAGGGTTTCAATCATAATTTGAAATTGGTGGCTTCTCTACACATGTCAAATGAGAGAACTCTCTCACACTCTCTCTAGACTAGGGTTCAAGATCTAAGGAAGAAGAAGCATGACGATCTCTTCATGTACATATGCATCACTAGGAACTCATGTGGGGCTCATTTAGGATGCTTTGGGAGAATATTTTCAAGGCTTAGGTTGCTTAACATGATCTTGGTAAGAACTTCTCACACTTTTAAAGTTTCTTTGATAGTTCTTGAAGCTTTGAGTTATGTTAATGATGGATTTGATCAGAAAGCATGATAGGTTGGGATGATTGATTTTATATGCATGTTAGAGACTAGGTTGTTAATCTATAATGGTTAGAAACATGCTAGGATTGAATTATTAAGTTATGATTGCTAGTTTTGAAAATTGGAAAGAAAGGTTGGGAAGAACAAGTTTTGTTGTAAGAGATTGTTAGAGTTATGGAGTTAGGGGCTGCTCATGATTTTTTCAATCCCTAAAAATTGTATGATAATATAGAGGGATTTAAGATGAGAAAAATTCAAAAAGAATCAATCAAATCGGATTTAATTTGAGAGAGTTATGGCTGTTTGAAGAAAAGTTGCGGTCTGGGTTCTTCGTCAGGCGTGACCGCGCCAAAGGGTAGCGCAACCGCGCTACACACCCAGAAAACATGTTTTTCCACCATTTTGATGGTTTTGGTTGGCTCTTTGATGGTATAGTTTAAGGGTTTTATGTTTGAGGATTTTAGGACTTTCTTAAGGACACTTTAAGGCTGTTTGGAGTCCTAGAAAGTCTAAGAGAGATTACATAAGTCTAATATGATGTATGGTCTCTAATTTTAATCTTGTATGTTGTTTGGCTTATGACTTGCTAAATGATACTTGAACAAAACAAGGAACATGTTTTGGAGCGCTATTGGACCTAAGGTAAGAAGAGTGGTCACTGTAACACAGGGTGTGCATTGAAGACACAAATGTTATGTATATGTGATTTAATTATGTATATGTATGGTTAAAGTTATGATTTTTTCATGTATGTTATGACTTTATGAATATTGCATGTTTATGAACGTTGTTGCATGCTTACATTGATATGGGTGTGAATATACTTAAGCAGAGTTTCTATGACATATGTTTATGTTATGGCATCGTTTGGTGTTTTGTAAGTCGGGAAGGGTAGTTATCGGAACAAGTAAGGTGTTTGAGGTTGCGGAGGTTTGGTATAACGCTCCAATTTCTTGAAGCGTTAATTTGACAATTACCATAATTGAAGTTTAAAATAAAATTACTCTTCTACTTTTAGAAATCGATCGTAAATACAACTCAAACGTTTAAAAGAATGAAACTCTGGAGTTTCCTAGTTTTCATAAATAAAATAAAATAAACAACTGAAAAATTCCAATCGATAAAACTAAAACATTATTCTAAAATTACTTAGTAAATTTCCAATGTAGGTCAGTTCCTTTATGGTCTTTAAATCCTTGACATGTACGCCCTCTGCCAAAGCTCTCCAACTTATTGCGTAATAACCACATCTTTGCCTTTACCTGCAGCACAGAGTACCCATGAGCCAAAGCCCAGCAAGAAGAGTTGTCTAGGACACAACTGCATAACCTTAACCAGGATTTTAAATCAATAACAATAAAGATAAATATTCATAACTCATGAAAAGACGTAGCCCAAGTTGAGTTGGACAAGTACTGTATAACGTAAGCATGCAATTTCAACATATCATAAGTATGCATTTTCGTAACGTAGACATGCATTTTAAAACATAAGCATGCCAAGCAGTTATGACATACACATACACAACACATAACCACAATTACATATAAGCTCTTTAAACATGATCATTCACTAGCACAATCATGCATTAACATAAACATATTGAATAAAAAAGTTTCTACCATAAAGTATGTCAAGTGTACACCCAGCTTGTAGGTTTCCACTCTTCTTACCTCAAAAGCAGCAGCGATCCACACACCCTAACGCATGTCTTCAAGCATCCTCAGCGACCCAAAACATAACATATACCATCAAAGTTGTAAAATCCTCAACCAAAAAAAACCATAATTAGACCCATTAATATTCTTTTTAAAACTAATTCATCCTCATATTATCCTTGAGAAAGTCTTAAAACCCCTCTGGACAAAGTTACAACAATTAAAACCTATATCTAAAAGGTACTCAAAGGTCCTCAAAAATCACTTTTCTGGGCAACTGTTGCGATCGCGCTCACAGAGCACCAGGCCAAACCAGCTAAGTAGTGCGATCGCGCCAGGGTTGGGCGCGGTCGTGCTAGGTCTCTACTTTCAAAGATCGGATTTCTAAACTTGAAAATTGAACCCAAATCATAAATTCTTACCTTAAACCACTACCAAATCAGTCCTAACATGTTTCTAACCTCAATAACTTGTATAGATCCAACTCTAAACATGAAAACAACCTATAGTTCCTATCCAACATAATTAATAACCCAGTTTACTTCAATCCGAAAGCTGACAAAACTTTAAGCAGTAAAGGTTTGAATGCTTACAGATCAAAATCCAGCCACAAGAACTCAAACCTTGCCGCCTATGAAATTCCTAGCCCTTCAACAACTCAAATTGGTGATCTCCTTCAAACCTCAAGCTTCAAAACTCAGATCAAGACCGAGATATTGTTCTTGGTCTGTTTCCCCTTTAGCCTATTGCAAAACCAGAGTTTGAAGAAAATACAACAACTAAACCTATTTTACTTATTAATTATTTATTTATTCTGACTTAAATCATGTAAAAACCAAATTACCTTATTGTCCCCAACCTCTAATTTATCCTTAATAATCACTTAATACCCCTATTGTAATTTCCAACCAAAACTAATAGTTTCAATTTTTCATAATTACACTTTCTATCATAAAACCCATAATTCTACTTTGACCCCTAATACACAACTTCTATTACAATTTGGCCCCTGATACTTGGAGAAACTAATGTGTGTGGAATGCTTGACAGAGTACATAAAATTAACATACATCATAATTCGTATAATTAAACACATAATATCATACAATTTACCATAATACTCTTACTAGTAGAAGTGGATATTACAATTAGGGTGCGACGCAACTCGCTACTATAAACTGACAACAATTGCTTATGTTGTTTGTTTGATGCATGCTTGCGTGACATGCTTACATTATGAAAATGCATGTGTATGTTATGATAAAATGCATGCTTATGTTTATCATGCTTCGTTGCACACTTGACTAGATTAGCACCGACTTACGGCTGGAATGACGTCGACAATACGCCTTATGATTGTATTGTGAAATGCTATGATTATGTGATGTTGTGATAGGATATAGTATGCTATGTGTTGATTGTCTTTTTCACTATCAACCCTAAAACGAGAGATTAAAGAAATAAGCAATATGAACACAAAGCATTTTACATGGTTCATGTTATAAAAGAACCCTAGTCCAATAGTATCTGGTATTAAGAGGATTGGAAGCTTGTGATGGCAAGTTCCAATGGTGTATTCTCATGCAGCGTTTAGATTGCTCTGAGTACAAGATGTTCTAGCTCTACCAAACCGAACCCTTTACAATGAGACTCCCAACACTATTTATAAAGGCTGTGGTAATTAATACTAATCATTTGTAATTAATATACATTCTTCCCATTATTGGGGGATTAATCCCAATTTAATGCATTGAGCTACATTGAATAGAGAGCACAGCCCAGACAAGATCCGCGGGGCCCATTGCAAAAAGGTACCTACTTTATGGGGAACATGCCCCTGGTACTATCAGGGCATGCTGTACGTATTTATGTGTCAAACGGCGTAGTGGGAGTGTGAATTGTCGAGTCGTACAATCGACAACATTATAGGCGGATCACCCAAAAGGTTTTCAAGTGCTCATCTGATGTTGTAAACCCGCACTGGTTGACATCTGGCGCCTTATCTTAGGCTGAGAACTAGAACCTCAGACCTAGGAGATGGCTGGGGTGAGGAGAGCCCTCGCTTTAATTTCTTGACCTAGAGAACCTCCGGCTCCAAGGGCAAGCCTTGGAGAGTAATCTACCTTTAAGGTATCCACGGCCTACCCACTGGCGGAGACAAGCAACCTCGCTTAAAAGGATCTTCGCCTTGAATAAAGCCCTTGTGGGTAACATACTCCGAAGATGTCTAAGACCGTCTGAGCCAGTTATTGTGGGTTGCCATGTGTCGAAGGTGAAAATACGGACAACATTTTCCCCCAAAGTCTCTACTCGACCTCGGGCAATGGAGACTTAAATTAAGAGGAGTGATTTGAAAAATTGGAGGGAAAAACGTTTGGGCTTTCTTCTAACATCACTCTTAAAGGTGAACCCACTATTGACGCCCCATTGCAGGGCTCGTCAATCCGTGCATTTAGTTAGGGTCAACTCCAGGATCCCAAACGCCTACTCGGCACTCAAGGTGTCTTTTCCCAAAGAAATAATGATTGCAATCTGTGCCTTTTGAACCCTGACCAGTGGATCATGCCCATGACCATATCAGGGGAAGCCATCTGACGGTCTTGGGGAACTTGCTTTCCCCTTAAGTTTTATTGGGTATAAAACCCAAAAAAAAATTCTTAGCCTCACAGTGTTACCGTATGAAAACCAAAACCCTCACAAAAGCCTCTCTTCTTCCTCACCCTTATCCTCAACCATTTTCCCGAAGCTCTAGATGATTGGCGTGAATCGTCTTACTAATTGGCCGACATCAAACGATATCTCAGGGTCAGGACTCGCCTCTGCACCTACCTTCGTTTCATCTTGGGTAAGTGCCTTTATGTTTTTATTTATGCTTGAGGATTCTTGATATATGTTTAGGAATGTCAATGATATGGCATTTATGTAACATCCCAAATTCCTTAATATGGCTTAGTGCCTAGATTAGGGGGCCGAGAGGCAATAATTGTGTTAATTATGTATTAATATTGTATGAGCATGTTATTATGTGAATTATATTATAATATAATTATGCTTGCATTTTAGAAATGTTAAAATGTGTCTGTGTGATTGAGACCACATTATTATGTGGATATATTTGGGTTATTCAACGCGAGGCGATCCTAGTGAGCAAGTTAGCGGAAAAGTCACAACGGGAATTATAGGGCATAAATTGTGAGTAACAGGGTATGAGACGAAAGACAAAAGTTCCCTTGGGGGCATGTGATGAGTAGGCTAAGGGAAAAAGGGGTAGTTTGGTCATTTCTAGCCAAATGTGTGACTTGGTTGGCTGGGAACTTCTGAGATGGTTTAGGAAACTAAAGGAACTAAGGGAAAAACTCTCAGCCACACATTTCTCTCGCTCGTTCTTCTCTCCATCTCATGAAGCTTGGGAAAATCTTGAGGAATTGAAGAACTAAGATGGGGAAATTGAAGTTTTGATTTTGGGAAATTTGGAGATTAGCTTAAGGGAATTATCATATCAGAGGTAAGGGCTTAAATTCGAAATTTTTTTATGATGTTTCTGTGGTTTTGGCTGAAGTTTAGGTATTTGCATGCTTGATAGTTGGGAGGGTGAATTTTGGGTGTGTTGATGAGTTTTGATCTAGTAATTAGCTAGGTTTTGTTGCTGGAGAGGGTTATGTTGATTATGGGAATTGAATTGAAAGATTTGAGTATAATTGGATTGTGTTTAGTTGAGTTCGTCTAGGGGAAAAACCCAAAAATTCTGGGTTCGAAGGGTTGGTCGTGGCTCTGTTCTTGGCGTGTCGCGACCCTCTAGAGAAAAAAGGAGCCAGGGTGGGCTCTGTGGCAAGGGCCGGCCGCAGCGCCACAATGGTTGGGTCGCGGTGCGTGTCTGAAGTCTGGGGAGGTTAAGCCTCTAGTTGGAAGTGAGCCGCAACATAGGAGCATGGGGTCGTGGCTCTTAAGGGGATTTTTTTCTCCAAGAAGGTTTTGAGTGTGGGAACTCAACCTTTTGTGCTCGGGATCGATTCTACTTCCGTGTTGGGTGGAATTCGACGTCCCAGAGGCTAGGACTCAGTCTGAAAGCCTTTATTCACTTGTTGTTGATGGAATTCTTTATCATGGTTGTGACTAGGTCAACGCTAAGGGCTCAGATTAGGGATCGTACTCAAGGGTCGTCGTTAGTAACTTCCACTTGGACCAGAGGTAAGAAAATTGCACCCAATGTGTGATGTACATGATCAGGGCTTGGCCAGAATATTGAATGTAATCTTTATTTGGGCGTTAGGCCTATGAATGTGCATGATTATGATTATGCCTATGTATGTTTGACTAAACGTGTTATAATATATTGTATCTATTTAAATGTATGATAAATGGAATATGTGATTGCCTGCTGAGATTAGTAGGCTTAGTTTATAAACTAGAGAATTGTTGTGATATCTAGTTAGAGATTGACTTATTAGTCGAGACATATCTGACCCAAGGGGCTCGGCTTATAAGTCGAGGGTCTCTGAAGCTCAACTTATAAGTTGAGGGTCTTAAAGCTTCTACTTACAAGTCGAGGGCATGTGAGGCTTGACTTATAAGTCAAGGACTAGTATGACTTGGCTTATGAGCTGGGATTGGTATTATGCACGTGGAGTGTAGGCCATAATGGCTGGGGCACCTTGGGAGTGCGACACACACTTTACTGGCTTAGATGCCAAACAAATTAAAAGGAAGTGAGACATGCACTTGTTCGACTCTAGGGTTGCTAGTTTGTATAATGTGTATGCCAGATTCAGTTATCACTATTTGACAAATGTATTACTCTGTGAATCATTAAATATGTTTTCTTGCTGAGTCTTGTGGCTCACGGGTGCCTTGTGGTGCAGGTAAAGGTAAAGAGAAGCTCAACCAGCCATGAGTCAGAGGGCGATAGTAGTGACATGTACATATGCAATCCGCTCGACCACCACGGCCGAGATACTTAAGGAAGCTAGGGTTGAACCCAACTTTTGCCACCTAGGTTGGCTTATTATGTAACTTGATGTTGTAACCAACTTTTAAACTTGTAATTTTGGGATCCCGTGTAAAGAACATTTTTTTGATTAATGGAAGTGTTTATAACTTAATCAAAATTTTTAATACCTAAACCTTTAGTGGCTTAACCACATGTTTAGTCCAAATGACTTGTTTAACAAGTCCAGCGTTGATTTTAAACACACTTGGTAACGGACCCTAATTGGCAGGGCGTTACAATTTAGGATTCTATTTTTAGCTCTCACGAGTCATCTTAGACACATTTCGGTATTAAGGACGTTCAAAATGGCCCTCAAAAGTTTTTATGTCAATTTTGCATTTCTGGGGCTGTGATCGGAATCTGGGGAATTCCCAAATTCTGGTAGGTTCATCCCCTCTGGCCTATCCTTAGGCACCAGGGATACCCCACATTTCCAAACTTTTTCTCTTCTCCCTGAGCAGTATCCCTAGAGTCCTCCGTGTTTTGGCCATCTTTCCTTCGATCAGAATACTAACTGCTTGGTTTTTGTCTCAGATGTCCGAGGAACTCCAGCAGCTACACGAACACGGGTTCTACCTCTTCAACCAGAAGATTTCTGATATGGCCCAAGAACAAGGTGCCTCCGAAGGCATTGTAAGGACAGGAGCCCAAGAGCCAGCTGGGGAGTTAGTCATTCGTCTTGACAACCAAGTGGCGGAGAGGCTCGAAATGCTCGAAGACAGGGGATTAACTATGGAGGAGGTTAACAGAGCCCTGCTTCCACACCTTACACAAACGTACGAGGGCGATGGGTTTGAAGCAGAGGGTTACCACACTCTACTTCGACAGCCCAATGCTATTGAGGCTATCATGAGGCACTATTCAGTCGAGGAAAAGTGTCTCATCTGCCTCTGTCGAAAATCCAAAAGGGTGCATTGCAACGTCAACGGCCTGGGTGCCTGGAGCCAGGCCCACCTGATGGCAGGGGCTACCCTACCCCTCAAACAATATTTTATGAACTTCCTGAAGGTTGTGGGGATAGTCCCTTTCCAGCTTTCCCCCAACGACTACAGAGTGCTCACAGGGATGTACATCATGTATTAGAAGCAAAGATCCTCTACTTCTACAGCTTCCGCACCACTCCACGGCAGAAGAACACCAAACAAGACTGGTACTATGCCTTGGCAAAGTACGCGGCCTCGTCGCTCGACTACAAGGCTCCTCACCATATAAAGAATCATTCTTGGGATTACAAGGATGCCTTCTTCTTCACGAATGGCTTCCCGACTCGCAGCAATCTGACCCTAATTCTCGACATCGCCAGAGTTGGTGAGTATCTTCCCGGCCATGTTATCTTTCACAATTTCAGGGCTTTTTTGTGTTCGACACTTAGTCAATTCCTTTTGAATAAGTCCTTTCTTTCGAACCGACTATGTGCGAGTTGACTGCCCGAAGCTTCTCCTAACTAGGCGACAACAACGAGGCTTCTCTCGTGGCCTCATGACGGTACACTTCTGTCCGGATAAGTTATTCATTCTCACGTTTGAATTCAATGCAGCGAGGCTTTATTAGGTAAACATTTTCCCTACTTTATTTTTTCTTTTTACAGTCTTCCTTGGCCTGCCAACACCTGGGAGACATCATGATGGAGAAGTCATATGAACTCCAGAGGTTCCAGGACAAAATAACCTCCCCTAAGGTAAAAATCCAAGGCCCTCGGGAAGAGCTTGCCTAAGACCAGGTTGCCCTCAAAGTCGAGCAAAATCACTCTCGAGAACTTGAGGAAGCTGTCTAGAAGACCACTAAGGACATGCATCGAGCCCAGGAGGAGACAAAAACGGCCACTGAGAGTATGTAACGAGCCCAAGAGGAGGCTAAGAGGGCCATAGTTGAGGTTGCCCGAGTGGTCCTTGAAAACTCCCAATTTCAGGTGCAAGCTAAGGAGGCCATCATCCAGGTTGAGCTAGGGAAGAGAAAAGCCCTCCAAGCCATAGAGATGAACAAGTCCTCTCGGTGTAGGGTGGAGAAGCTGGAAAAAGAAGTCGACACAATCACCGAGGATGCCTTCTATGTGGCTAGGTATCACAACCAAGACATGAGCTTGGATTTCACCGGAGAGCCCGAGAAGTATAGACTCCTCTTCGAAGAGTGTCTCCGAGTGACCCAGGCTGTGAAAGTGACTTCAGCTGCTGAGGCGATCCAAGTGGCTCAAGCGGCTAAGGCAACCCCGTCTACCGAGGCCATCCAGCCAACTGAGGCTACTCTGGCTATTGAAAAGGCCCAGGCAGAGGGTGTCCCGAGTACAAACCCGATCATTGATATGGTGGAGAAGGTCCCCGAGGACTATTCATAATTTTTATACTTAGGCTTGCATGCCATAACTTATTGGGGTATAGACAATTAATCACCCGAGCCCTCGAGCATAGTTGTAATTACTTTCCCGTTTAAGAATTATGCTGCTTGCCTTGCTTTTTTATTTGGTTTGTGTTGACCACGATTTTGGCCAGCGACAAGTAGACGTCAAAATGACAATAAGCCTTGAATAGAAAATACGACACCAATAATTTTATAGTGGTTCAACCCCATTTTACTGGTAATAGCCTAATCCACTTGAAGTTGTGATATATATCCTACACTTAAGATCAAATGAACTTGAGTCAACTGAGTTTCTTAAGTGTAAGTAGAAAAATACAGAGTTTCTCTCTCTAGAGAATACAAGCTTTCTCTCTCTAAACTCTCTCATAAAATTCCCTAAGAATGCCCCAAGTAACAGTCCCAAGTTCTCAAAATCAGAGAGCTCTTTTTCCTTTCAAAAGACCAGATCCCCTTAAATGATGCCATGAGCCATTTATTTATAGGCTCGTGGATCATACATCAGAAATATCCCTTTGACCGGGTCCTTGGTTCTTCCAACCAACTTTAATTAACTAAAATATAAATAAATTCAAGTTACAATAATATAGCTATTATTTCAGGATATCTAAGCGATTCCCGCAGCAGTTGCAAATGATTCGGGTTGAAGCCGTTACGGAAGCTTTACTGAAGAGTTACTAGACGGTAACTTCTGAGATTCTTATCCGTGGACCGACCAAATCCATCCCTAAAGTGACTGGTTGGCCAAGACAACTCACCGGTCGGCATAGGCAAGCACCTTTTAGCACACCTCTGGTTGGTATAGGCAAAGCACTCCTCTAGCACGCCACCTCTGGTCTAACATGACACATCTCTGGTCTAGCATGACACATTTCTGGTCTAGCAAAGCACTTTACTGGTCTAGCAAAACACTTTACTAGTCTAGCAAAACACTTTACTGGTCTAGCAAAATACTTTGCTGGTCTAGCAAAACACTTTACTGGTCTAGCAAAACACTTTACTGGTCGGGCAAAACACTTTGTTGGTCTAGCAAACCACTTGACTGGTCTAGCAAAACACTTTACTCTGAAGTGACTGGTCGGACATAATTTTTTACTGGTCGGTCAAGAACCTTACTGATCAGACAGAAACCTTACCTGGTTGGTCAAATCACTTTCTGACCAGGTAAATTCATTTCCCGACCAGTAATATCACAACTCCATAGGTCAACTTCCAACCTTTGCACTTCCTTGGTCAACACATTTATTAACTATTAATGTGTCATTTACTGACCATGCATTGCCACTTGTCACTTTTGATTGCCACGTCATCGAACTAAAATTTTGGGGATAACATTTGCCCCCCAAGTTTATTATATGATTTACTCGTATGATAAACTTTTTCTCTAGCAAAATGTTTTTGAGGTCATACAAAAGCTTCCACCCGGTCAGCAACTTTCACTTTTGTAGTAAACCCACAATTGAACTTTTCTTTTCATGAAAACGGTAGTTATCAGTTTCCCATTTCCATTGCTCCTTCGGGTTCATGGGTATAGGATGATCATTGATGTTATCTTGAAGCTTATTGAACCCTTGAAATTCAACTTGTTTAATCTTGTTGTAGTACCCCATGAGTAGGAAAACATGTTTGTGCCCCATGCCCTTGAGGTTTGTTGTCTCTTCGGATCCTCTAGCCGATCGGTCATTTTCTTGGCCCCTTGAATACGTGTGTGACTAGTAGGATAGGCCTAGCTCCTCGGTCCCTTCTTAACTCCTCAGAAATAGCTAATTGGAAAACATTTATATGGTCGATCGGTACATACACTCATCTCTTCAAACCGCTCGGACACGCCCCCAAAGCTGCTCGGACGCAGACCTCCCAAGCTGCTCGAACACGCACACCAACTGCTCGAACGCACACCTATCCGCTCGGGTGCACGTATCTCAGCCACTCAGATCAGCGCTCAGCCACTCGATCGTGCGCCTGGCTTCTCGGATGCATGCCTATCAGCTCGGACACCAAAGCCTAACCGCTCGGTTTTGTATGCTCTTAAGTCCTCGGGCTTGTAAAAAATGGTTCATGCATTTTAGGCACCAAAAATTTATGATTATTATTGTTGCTCTCATACATTTTTATCTGGGCAGCAAAATATTTTTACTGCTTAGAGAAAATATTTTACTGGGTAGTAAATATTTTTACTGCTCAGAGAAAATATTTTACTAGGTAGTAAATATTTTTTCTTTACATTCATTTGTTCGTGTTTGTTTGGTTCACTCCAGGGACTCATCACTGTTAGTCATGCTCAACACCGAGAAGTAGACTATAAGGAGCTGGTCAAAGTATTGAATGATCAATTGGTGGAAGCCCAGGCAAAGATTGATGTTGACGATGTGCTTGCCTCTCTTGCTCTATCACTCTGACCAAAGGAGGTCCTGGATGTTGACGATGGTGTTAACCAATTAAGGACTATTTTACCCGACCAGTAGACACTCTTAGCCTACCCAACAACAGAGTTTCCTACTCGACCGGTAATATATGCTCAGCCGACCAGGGAATTTGTATCTGCTCTCCCGACCAAGAAAACTTTGCACCTGGTCAGCTAAACTTTGTATCAGGCCAGTAGTTTACTCATTTTTTCTTATACTATTGTGAAGATAATTGTTGCTTAGCATCTTTGATATTTTTCTCGTACAGTTGAGCTGTTGGCATTTATACTTTACTTTCTTTGCTAACTTGAAACATTCTAAGTCTTTTTAGACTTAAAACATTATAAGTTTTTTGTGAATAGTAAAGTCACTCTGATGCATGTCTTATATTTTCGCATGAGTACTTAGTTTTCTAACTTAGAAATTCTAGACATTTCATAAGTCCCTACTAAGTATACTTTCTCACACTCTTATTGCTCTAACATTTTATGAGCATAATGTTTATTGTCACACAAATATCTGATTATAACTTGAAATTTTGAAAAATTCCAAGTTACTCAAGCTTTGTCAAACAAGTTAGCTTAATGGCCTTTTTTTACTTCAAAAATTTACAAGTCAGCCTAAAAACAAATATCTTAACTCGTGCTCTTATTGCATGTGTTAAATTATATACCAGTATACCCCATGTGCCCCCCAAGTGATCGAGGGTTGAAAGATCTTTGGTCACCTCCTACTTGACCGAATCTGTTCGAGCAGTTAATTACTCATGAAACACATAAAATATATGGAAAATATTCGAGCAGTTGAACACTGCTTGAACATACCGACCAATTGAACACTGTTCGAATAATTAACACACATGCACATTTATAGCAAGAATCGACCACGCTGTGCGTAATCTATTTTATTACTCGTAAATAAAAAAAAAAGGACAAAACGTATCTAATAACGAGTCTTAAACAACAAAAATTGTTGAAAAATAGATGACTGGTCAGCAAATAACCAGCTCATAAACCAAATTTAAATAACAAGTTAAACAACTCAAAATTAAGCTACCACTCTGAAAGTGGTATTTAGTGATAATATATCCTCATATGCTCACCATTCTAGTGGTTCCTAATCAGGCTCCGTTCACCAAATCTGATCCTAGCACTCCCGCTCATGTCGAAGTGTTTGGGCATACCTTTCCCTTATTTTTTTACTATCCTCAGCCAAGTGTGTACCTCCACATATAGTGTCTAAGGTAAAGTCCACAGGCCCGGGTTGCAAGGGTGGAGATCTCTATCGTTTGAACCCAGGATTGTTGCTGCCTCCTTCTCCTTGGGGTGTCCATGCCCAGTACTTTTTCAACTTTCCTGACCAGAGAAGAAATTCTATCTCGTCTTTGAGGTGATTGCATTCATTTGTGTCATGACCATAATCTCCATGGAAATGACAATACTTATTCATGTCTCTCTTACACATCTCTTTCCTGATGGGTGGAGGTTTCTTGTAGGGAACTTCTTCATGACTAGCAAGATATATTTCCGCCCGGCTGGCCGAGAGAGTGGAGTAATTAGTGAACTGAGGCTCATACTTGGTTGGTTTTTCATTTGAACTCGACTTAGCCTTTTTTTCTTCATGGTGGTCAGATCCGTTATTCCCACGTTTCTTTCCACCATTTTGATCGTTTTCACCATTCTTAGGAGGGTCAGCAGATCCACCCAGATTTTTTATGCCTTTCTCCTCTTTCTCAATCGCGTCATCCAATTTCATATACTTATCCGCTCAGTCAAGAAATTGTTGAAGTGTTGAAATTGGATTTCTATGGATACTATCCCACAAATGGCTTCGATAAGTTATTCCAGAGGATATGGCAACCATCTTCCGCTCGTCTTCGATAGCAGTTGCTCTGTTGGCCTCTCTCATGAATCTCTGTATATAATTCTTTAGAGATTCATCCTTTCCTTGTTTGATATCTGCCAAGTGGTTGGCATAAACTGGTGGAGTCCGAGCATGACTAAATTGTCTACAAAACTCCTTCCTGAATGCTTCCCAAGAGGTACTGGAATTCGGTTTAAACATCAAATACCACTCCTGGGAAGTATCTAACAATATGGTTGGGAAAACTCTACACCGATAGTCGTCACTTACCCTGCTCTGATCCTCAAATTTCCCAACATGTCTGATGGGATCCGCCTTTTCTGTATATACCGGCAGTATCGATGCTTTATATTTTGCTGGTGACTGAGCTGCTCTAATCCGGGCACAAAATGGGCTGCCACTATTGTGGTCTATCGCATCCATCTCGGAAGGTTGTTTTGACAAACCTTGCACTGCAATCATTAGCACGTCAAGGTGGGCTTGGATGGCTGGTGCAACTGACGAAGTTCCAAGGTCTTGACCGCCTGGTCGGGCATTACCATCTAGTGCACTGTCGTCAAGTATTTCTACTTGACTGGCAGGGCGGTTCAGATTTTTCCCTTTGACCGAGCCGGTCCTCCTCTTGTTGGTGATAACGTCCCTTAGATCCTTCCAGGAAGCATGCTCTCCTACCTGATCGAACACCTTACTTTTCAATTTTTCAGAGGGCTTTACTACGTGGGACCTGCTCTCTCCTACTACATTGCTGGCTGGAGTGCAGTGGAGGCTTTTCGGTACGTCCCGGGTAGTATTTTCCTCCTTGTGGGTTGTTGTCTTCTTTATCCTTTGACTGGTCAGTGTGATGACTATCAGCCTCATAATGACCATGCCCATCTTTGAACTGTGAAGTCCTCTTATCTCGAGGAGTTCTGGTCTAATCCTGCCTAGGTAGAGTCTTTTTACTGCCCGATCAGTGACTCCCTGATCTAGAAGTTTCTGATCGGTGGCTCCTGGAGGGGGTTCTAGAGTTCTCCCTTTGCGTCGAGGTAGTTCCAGATCGGACCCCATCATCTTCCCGACCAGGGGGGTTACTCCTACTTCTGTCCGGTCCCCAAGAATTGGTTCTGTCAGTGGTCCTCCGACCAGCATTATTATTTTTTGCACCCTGTGCGGCTGCTCCTCGTGCTGCAGTCTGGGGATTGGCCCGGGTGAGCTGAGTGGCTGCTTCTAGAACAAGTGCAGCCTCTCAGTGTCGCCGATCAGCCTCCTCTTATCGTCGCCTAATCTCTTCACTCCTGGCATCCATCTCCTATTTTTGTTGTTCTAACGTAGCTCTCTGCCTGGCCATCTCTTCATCGAAAGACTACTGCCGAGCATTGAATTGCATAATCTTCTCTTGGAAAGCACCTATTGCTCCTTGGAGTTATTTAACCTCTGGAGTCGTCTCCTCGGCAAGACCCTGGGCTCAGTCTCAAGGGTCCAGGACCTTCTGATCTAGCGGGCTCTTTCGACGTGCTTGACTTCTTAGATGCCACATTGGTATTCTTGGGCGCCATAATGATATGATAGTAGTGTGTTTCTTCTCTTCAGGCTCTCAATGAAAGCACAAAAAATGTTGATCACGATTTCAGCCAACGACGAGTAGATGTCAAAATGACAATAAGCCTTGTATAGAAAATACGACACCAATAATTTTATAGTGGTTCAGCCCCAATTTATTGGTAATAGCCTAATCCACTTGGAGTTATGATATATATATCCTACACTTAAGATCAGATGAACTCGAGTCAACTGAGTTTCTTAAGTGTAAGTAGAAAAATACAGAGTTTCTCTCTCTAGAGAATACAAGCTTTCTCTCTCTAAACTCTCTCATAAAATGCCCTAAGAATGCCCCAAGTAACAGTCCCAAGTTCTCAAAATCAGAGAGCTCTTTTTCCTTTCAAAAGACCAGATCCCCTTAAATGATGCCATGAGCCATTTATTTATAGGCTCATGGATCATACATCATAAATATCCCTTTGACCGGGTCCTTGGTTCTTCCAACCAACTTTAATTAACTAAAATATAAATAAATTCAAGTTACAATAATATAGCTATTATTTCAGGATATCTAAGAGATTCCTGCTGCAGTTGCAAATGATTCGGATTGAAGCCGTTACGGAAGCTTTACTGAAGAGTTACTAGACGGTAACTTCTGAGATTCTGATCCGTGGACCGACCAAATCCATCCCTAAAGTGACTGGTCGGCCAAGACAACTCACCGGTTGGCATAGGCAAGCACCTTCTAGCATACCTCTGGTCGGTATAGGCAAAGCACTCCTCTAGCACACCACCTCTGGTCTAACATGACACATCTTTGGTCTAGCATGACACATTTCTGGTCTAGCAAAACACTTTACTGGTCTAGCAAAACACTTTACTCGTCTAGCGAAACACTTTACTGGTCTAGCAAAATACTTTGCTGGTCTAGCAAAACACGTTACTGGTCGGGAAAAACACTTTGTTGGTCTAGCAAAACACTTTACTCTCAAGTGACTGGTCGGACATAATTTTTTACTGGTCGGTCAAGAACCTTACTGGTCGGACAGAAACCTTACCTGGTCGGTCAAATCACTTTTTGACTAGGTAAATTCATTTCCCGACCAGTAATATCACAACTCCATAGGTCAACTTCCAACCTTTGCACTTCCTTGGTCAACACATTTATTAACTATTAATGTGTCATTTGCTGACCATGCATTGCCACTTGTCACTTTTGATTGCCACGTCATCAAACTGAAATTTTGGGGATAATAGTTTGGTTCTATGAATTCAACTTAACTTAATTGCCACGAGAATAAGCACTCAAACCTCTTTAAACACCTAGTTCTATAAATTCAACGTGGCCTGACTGCCATGAGAACAAGAACTCACACTAAACAGATGGTTCTATAAATGCAACGTAACACAAATGCCACGAGAACAAGAACTCAAACCTTTTTATATCCTTGGTAATATAAATTCAATGTAACACGAATGCCACGAGAACAAGAGCTCACACCTCTTTAAACACCTGGTTCTATAAATTCCACATAACATGAATGCCACGAGAACAGGAACTCACACCACTTTGAACACCTAGTTCTATAAAGTCCACATAACATGAATGCCACAAGAACAAGAAATTACACCACTTTAAACACCTGGTTCTATAAATTCCATGTAACATGATTGCCACAAGAACAAGAACTCAAATCATTTTAAAGGTGATTCCAACATTTAGTCTCTTGTAGGCTCATAGTCATAGAAGTAACTTCAACGCGAAATTTACTATTGGTCCTAACTAGGCGTCCTATGACCCTGCAATCCAAAGATTCGGGTTTTCAGGGGTCCTTGCACGTGGAACCGCTTGCCCCCCGAGTACGCAATACTCGAGTATTCGGTAAGGGACTTCCCCTACTCCTCAAGTGTATGTCTTGGAGATTCCACTAGCCATTTTAGATCTCATAACTCCTCCGGCTCAATGTCCTCGGGAGGTGATGCTAATAGGGTGTCCAAGTACACATGACTTGGGCATCCGTTCACATCTCGGAGATTAAGATTTGGTTATTACTCCTCGGGCGCGTGCTGTCCTCGAAAGGTAACCTGAATCTCTAAGTTCTCGTTACACTGGGTTTTCTCCTTATTTTCTAATTATTGGATATCACGATGCGATGGGTGCTTCACTCGTCGACTAGCCAAGCTTCTTATGTCACGGATTTCCCGGGGGTCGAGTACGGGGTACTCGGTCTTCCTTTCGCATCTCGAGACCAAGAGACTTGGTCAGAGCTCCTCAATCTCGGTGTCCATGGGAGGTGACAAAAGTCTATTCTCGTGATACTTAGGTTATCTAGCTCCTAGGTTCTAAGCTATGTTCCGCCTGGAACAAGCTTAGTCTTCTAAGGTAGAGTTGACTAGTTTCCTAAGATTTTCTATTCTCGAGATGGTGATGCTAGGCTTACTCCTCTTGACAGACTTAGTTTCCTAGGTCGTTCCCTATGAGGCGTAACGCTACCCTAACTCCATGCCCCCCCAAATGATCAGAGACTAGTCTGCGATCACATGTCTAGGCGAGCGGGTGTTTTTACATAGCATTAATAGAATAAAGGAAACCAATAAATGTAAGCAGACAATAAATTTCTTACCGTGTTTTTCATACACAATTTCCATTGGATATGCCCAAAGGCTACAAGAGGTATTACAGAAAGAAAGAATGTTTGCTGCTCTGGTAATATCAGGGAAGATATCCAGCATTCCAGGTGTGAGGAATCAACTCCCCACTTAGTCAGGCTAACTTGTATGTTCCCAGACACACAACTCTCTCGACTTGGTATGGGCCTTCCCAATTAGGTCTCAACACTCCTGCACCAGGGTCTCGGGTGCCTAAGAAGACTCTTCGCAACACCAGATCTCAAACCCCAAACTTTCTATCTGTCACTTTAGAGTTAAAATACCTAGCTACCTTCTGTTGCTAGGATACTACTCTAAGCTGACAAGCTTCGCGCAGTTCCTCCACGAGGTCTAAGGATTCTCAAAGTAAAGCATGGTTCGTGGTCGAGTCATACATGTCCTGTCGGTGTGTGGAGATTGCTACTTCAACTGGGAGCATAGCCTCATACCCGTAGGCCATCGAGAAGGGAGAATGGTTGGTGGAGGTCTTGGCAGTGGTGCGGTAGCTCCACAGTGCCCTAGGCAACTCCTCGGGCCAAGCTCCTTTTGCCTGCTCCAAAATTTTCTTCAAAGTGAACTTGTGTGTCTTGCTAACTGCTTCCACTTGGACATTGGCTTGCAGGTGGGCCACAGAGGAGAAGCTCTTGATGACTCCATGCCATTGACAGAAGTTCGTGAATACTTCACTGTCAAACTACAATCCATTGTTGGAGACTATCTTCCTCGAGAGCCCATACGAAAAACGATGTTCTTGATAACAAAGTCCAAAGCCTTTTTAGAGGTGATCGTAGCGAGTGGCTCGGCCTCGACCCACTTTGTGAAGTAGTCGACAGCCACTATGGCTTATTTCACTCCTCCCTTCCCTGTAGGCAGGGACTTGATAAGGTCGATGCCCGAGACAGCAAAAGGCCATGGGATGGTCATTTGTGTAAGCTCATTTGGTGGTGCTTGGGGAATGTTGGCGAAGTGCTGGAACTTGTCACATTTCTTGACATAATCCATCGCATCTCCATTCATGGTGGGCCAAAAGTATCCTTGCCTTAAGATTTTTTTGGAAAGGCTCTGCCTCCCAACGTGATCCCCGCAAAAACCCTCGTGTACTTCTCGAAGAATCAAACTGGCTTCTTGCTTGGACACACACTAAAGCAAAGGCATAGAGTAACCTCGCTAATAAATCCTACCATCCAAGATTATGTACCTCAATACTTGATAAAGCAGCTTCCGAGCTGCCTTCTTATCCTGGGGCAGCTCCCCAGAGATGAGATATTTAACTATTGACTCCATCCACCCATCTTGGGGTTGTACAGACTCCACCTCATCTGGAGCTGAGACACTCAGAGATTCCAAGTAATCAATGGGGACCACATTTATCAACTCAGCATCTTTGGTTGTGGTGAACTTGGCCAGGGCGTCAGCATTGGAATTCTGCTCTCGTGGCACCTGCTGAATAGTGAATCTTTGAAAGTTATGCAGGATTTCTTGAGCCTTTGCTAGGTACGCTGCCATCTTTGTTCCTTGGGCCTGGTACTCTTTGAGAACCTAGTTCACAATGAGTTGGGAATTACTAAAGATCTCAAGGCCCTCAGCTTTGAGCTCCAGTGCCACACAGAGCCCAGTGATTAAGGCTTCGTATTCCGCTTCGTTGTTAAAGGTGCTAAACCCAAAGTGGAGGGCACTATGAACTCTGTGATCCTTGAGGAAAACCAAAATAAGTCCAGCCCCAGCACCATTTTCGTTCGAAGATCCGTCAATGAACAGCTTCCAAGATGGTCCGACCAATGGGGTACCCTCAGTCTTCTTTTGATCAGGGAATGCCTGACCTTTTATGGTAGTCCTCCGATGGTAGGTGATGTCAAACTGACTTAACTCCACCGACCACTTCAAGAGTCTTCCCGACGACTCAGGTTTCTGAAGGACTTGTTTGAAGGGATGGTTTGTGAGTACCTTAAAAGGATGCGCCTGGAAGTAGGGTCTTAGCTTTCGAGAGGCCACCATTAAGAAAAAAGTTAACTTCTCCATTAGTGAGTACCTAGACTCTGCCCCGAGGAGACTTTTGCTAACATAATAGACGGGGTGCTGAACACGGCTTTCTTCCCTTACCAATGCCGTACTGATTGCATCTTTTGACACAGCCATGTAGAGCAAGATAAGGTCTCCATCTACTAGATTGGTTAGGATCGGAGGATTTTCCATGTGCGCCTTGAGCTATTAGAATACATGTTCACACTCTTCCAACCATTCAAATGTCTGACTTCCTCGGAGGACATTGAAGAAAGGGATGCACTTGTCTGTTGCCTTGGAGACAAAATGGCTCAAAGTTGTGATCTCCTTGTCAGGCTCTGAACGTCGTTATGTTTTCGAGGAGATGGCATCTCGATTAGGGCCTTGATCTTCTTGAGGTTTACCTTAATTCCTCGAGCACTGAAAATGAAGCCTAGGGACTTACCGGAGGCAACCCCAAACGTGCACTTTTGGGGGTTTAATTTCATTTTGAATCGATGAAGCACCGTGAAAACCACAGTCAAGTCGCCCACATGGTCAGGGGTGGTCCTGGACTTTACCAACATGTCATCCACATAAACCTCCATGTTTTGCCCCAACTAGTTCTTGAACATCTTGTGAACCAGCCTCTGGTAGGTGGCGCCGACATTTTTCAATCCGAAAGGCATCACTATGTAACAATAGACACCCTTATCAGTTTGAAAGCTAGTGTGCTCCTGATCTACGTGCATGGATATTTGGTTATATTCCAAGTATGCATCCATGAATGATAGCAACTCGTAGCCAGATGTGGCGTCGACCATCTGGTATATCTTGGGGAGTGGGAAGCAGTCCTTTGGACAAGCCTTATTAAGGTCCAAGAAATCGTCCTCAAAGTGTCTCTTGGCTTTGGCATGAGAACAGGATTGGACAACCACCTGGGGTACTGGGCTTCTCGGATAAATCCATTGGAGAGGAGCTTGTCAACTTTAACCTTGAGGGCCTCTTTCCGAGTTTGATCAATCATCTACTGCTTCTACTGGATGGGAGCAAAGCTAGGATCGATATTCAAGGCATGTCATATGATGTTCGGATTAATACCAGTCATGTCACAATGTTACCATACGAACACATGTTGGTTCTCTCGGAGGAAGCCTACCAATGCCTCTCGAACTTCTATTTTCATGTTTTCCCCAACTTTTACTTTTCTATCGGGGTGGAGGTATCAAGAACTACCTCCTCCACCTCCTATATTGGTTCAATGGACCTATCCTCTTGAACCCTTGAGTCCAAATCATCAGGCCCAGTCTCCTGGACAGCTTGTACTTTCGATGCCTCAGGCATCTCGGGGCCTTCCTCCAGCCTCACGGGAGTTTTGTGGGAGACATTGTAACACTGTCTCACCTCTTTCTGGTCTCTGTGGACCGTACCAATTCCTGCCTCCATGGGGAACTTCATGCACAGATGGAGAATGGAGGTGACGACTCCGAACTCCACCAGCGCATGTTGTCCCAGGATGGCGTTACGCCAAGGAATAGTCCACCACCACAAAGGTGTAGTATTTGAAGGTCTGGCGTGGCACCTCTCCAAGCGTCACAGAGAGCTTTGTCTATCCCATTGGGATAAGGGCTTCTCTCAAGAATCTGTAGAGTGTTGAGGTGCATGGGGACAAGTCTGTCGTGGTAAGCCCTATCTTCTCAAAGGCTGACTTAAACAGGTAGTTCACCAAACTCCCGTTGTCTATCAGGATCTGTGCCACCATTTTGTTGGAGACTTGGCTCTCAATCACCAATGGGTTGTGATGTGGGAAATGCACTCTCCAAGCATCATCTTCGGAGAATGTTATGACTTGGTCAGTCATTCGTGGCATTTGGGCAGGCAACTGGGCCAAAGCCATTACCTCATCATCGTGATTCAAAGCTCATGCATACCTATTCTACAAGCTTCATGAAGTACCCCCATGTGTGGCCCTCCTGAGATGTTTCCTACCTACCTATTCATCGGAGGAAGTCCTTGGGCCATTAGGGAACTACAGCTCTGGGACCTGTGGTGCAACAGGTGGGACCACCGGTCCTGCCACGAGAGGTTGTGCTTGACGTGCTCCACGCTTACAATATTGATGGAGGTGTCCCAGCTTGATGAGATTCTAAATCTCATCCTTGAGTTGGCGGCACTCATTGGTGTGGTGCCGTATGTAGTTGTGGTAAGGACAAAATTTTCTAGGGTCTCGCCTTTCCCTATCTCTCTGTATGGGTTGCGGCTTCCTGTAGTGAACGTGTTGTGTTGTGGCCACGAAGATATTATCTTGAGAGTCTACCAAGTCGGTGTACTCAGAATATGGCGAGACATACTTCTCACCAGATATGACTCCTTGCTCGCCCTGTGCAGCTCCACTTCCCTTGGGCTTCTGGCCCTCGCCTTTCCCCTCGTGCCTACTGCTGCTAGGAGCTCAATTGGATTCGGCAGGCTGGGAGAGGACAACAACTCCAGCACTGAATGCAGGCTGAAAAGCACTATATCTAGTGGGCGCTGCCCCATACCCTGTTGGAGCCATGCTGAATCCAGGAGCGGGCACGATGCTATAACCGGAAGGTGGAGGGCTTTGGCTAGGTTGGACTCCCCCTAAGCCCCGTTGGATAGGCACAAAAGGGGAATATTGGATTTCTAAAGCCACGAGGCCAGGTGCGGCCGAGGTAGGGAAAAAGGTGGATGCTTCGAATGCCCCAATCTGGGCATCCCCCCAGCTGATATATTCTTGTGCTCGATGAATGAAGTTGTCAAGACATGGGCATTCCCTCCATTGAAGGTCATCCCAAAGCGGGGACCCTGTGCAGATGTCAGCTTGCAATGCCATCAATTGCTGGCCATCATCGACCCTTTTAGTTCTCGCTGCTTCCTCCTTAAAGCATTTGATGTAGGCCTTGAGGGTCTCAAAGGGACCTTGCTTTATGTTGGCCAAGGCATTGACCTCAAACTTACCTTCTGAACTCCTATGAATTTTTTTAGAAGGCAGATGATAATAGATGCAATGATTGAATGGACCTTGGTCGGAGCTTTTTAAACCACTCATCTGTTGGCCTCGTCAGGGTGGCGGGAACACATGACACTTAGCATCATCAGAGACGTGATGCATGAACATCAATCTATTGAACTTGGATATGTGGTACGTGGGGTCCCAGCCACCGTCATAGGGTTGTATGGTTAGCATTTCAAAGCCTGGTGGTAGAGGAGCCTCAACAATGTAAGGAGTGCATGGCTCCACTTCTTCATCTTCCGAGTTAGACTCATGGCCTTGTCGCCTGGCCATCCTGAGCATTATTTGCTTCAAAATTTCTAATTTCGAATGGATTAAGTTACGATCTCGATTGATGCTCTGAGTCGGGTTATCTCTTCTTTGAGTGTTGAGATTATCCCGGAGGTCTGGCAGACCTCTGCCACCAGGCTCATGTCCTCCTGCCTTATTGCATCTATGGGCATTGAGTATGTCTCGCAGGTCTTCCTGTCCTCGAAATGCACTATTATCCTCGGAACGAGCTACTTCAGTCTCTCCATCGGACTCGGCGTTTTCGTTTACCGAGATACTAATACCACGTTCTCAGTTTTGCGGGGCATTCCTTGGGCAAATCCCTTGACCGTTATGTTGGGAATTATGCTCTGAAAGCATATGTAGTAGACATTGTTTTATGAAATAAATAAATAAATTGAATGTGTTATGCAAATATTTTATGGACTATATTATTCTGTGATAATATTATGTAAATATCAGAAAAATTCCTAAGTTCATAGATGTGATCTCAAACACATATTGGTACGGAAGGATTGTGTTTGAGATAAATGAACTTGAATAGTTCGTAGTAAAATAAAGTTATGGAATAATTAGATTAATTACTGCAAGTATGGTCCACTAGTATTATGAATACATATCATCTAGATCCGGATCACTAGTGTAGTAGGACACTTTAGTGGAGGTACTTTATATATTAGAGAATATATATAACTGGACCAGATATGTTTATTAATACTTAGTTAAATACCGTTTCGAAGTATTAATTAAATATATCAACTGATGATCATATACAAATAGATCTTAATCCTGATGTTACTATGAACTCCTGTTTATGTTATATGAGTTCTTTGATTCACTCGTTAGGGTCTGTCAAAATGATCAAGCTAGAAACTTTTGTTTTGGTAACTTATTAATGTAAATGGTTGGGGACATAGTATACAGATATGGAATCTAAAACTTCTCGTAAGAGATTGAATAATGGTTCTCTTAAGGGTTGACTTTTGGGATTAAAAGGTTATTGAGCTCGAATTCATAATTTAGTTATGAATTAACATTCACCAGTAAAGTCAATGGTACTTAAGGAAACAAGAGATAATTAAAAGGGTAAAATGGTAATTCTATTCCCAATTAATTATGAACCATTATTAGAGGGTTAATTTGTATACAATGATTATATCAATGGCCGCTTTATCATTAAAGTACCCAGTAAATGAAATGTCTATAATTACAAGAGTGCAGTCTCATATTTATAGTGGAGTAATCATGAGATTAATAAATTAAGTTTATTTAATTAAAGAGTTTAATTAATAATCTCAAATTTATTGGAGCTTGGAATTATAGGTCCATAGGTCCCCACATCGGCTCTATCAACGCTATTCAAGGTAAGAGTTGATATAAAGGGAAAAATAGTTGAAATACATATTTAAGAAGAAATTTCTTCTTCGGGCCAAAATATGCAATTATATAATAATAGTCACTAATTAATTAATTACAAATTAGTTGTAATTAACAAAATTAATTCATACTTAATTAAAATATAATTTTCAAAATTATATTAAATAATTAAATTAATTTCGAAATTAAATTAAATAATTAATTAATTATAATTTTTGAAATTATAATAAATTAAATATCTAATTTTTTAAATTATATTGGTTTTAATTAATTGGTAGAATTAATATTGTTCACCCACGATTTGGCCAACGACACGGAGTCAAATGTACGACAGAAGATAAAACGACAATTAAGAATATAATCCAATGGAAAAGAAGAAAACGCCAAGGATTTATAGTGGTTCGGCCCGAAAGAATGGTAATGACCTACACCACTTAGTGTTATTATTGATATTGAATCTCAAAGCTGTGATCAAAGAACTAGGGTTCTTGAGTTTCACAAACCTTAGAAGAAATGCTATGAAACGATGGATAATTGCACTATATCTCTCTTTCTCTCTCTATCTTAGCAAAGAAATTCAGGGATCAAAAGTCCTGTTCTTCAGCTATTTCATGTATATTTATAGGCTCAAGGAGGGTTACATGGGCCAACGGGCCATATCTTTCCTTAATAATCGCGTAACAAGGTCATAATGAGGAAATATTCAATGTAATTATTATAAGATTACAATTTTAGAAGTAAATAAAACAAACTATACGACCAGACTGGTTGTATCTTATAATTAAGTCTGACGAAGTGATGTGCTTCTGGTCGATAGTCGAACAACACTTCTACCACGTGTCAACCACATGTGAGAAATCCCTGCCACGTCATCAGCAGCCGTTTATAGGGTAAACATTTGCCCCCAAGTTTATTTATTGCGACCAGCAATAAGTAAACTTAGAAAACTGACCCTCGAATACCCCACGAAATCTGTCAGAGCCGCCCATGCTTTCTCGAAAAAAGGTGATCAATCATGTCCAATCAAGTGTTTTTAGTTTCCCAATAACTTGTCTGATAGCCATTACACTTCCCCATACTTTGAAAAAGGTAATTCATGATTACTTCTTCTACTAGGTTTCAGCCGCTATAAGTAATACCCCAAATCCACATTTTTACTTTTCACTTGCCATTTCCTCTCCAAGAACTTCGAAGAAATTCATCTTCAGAGACTAGAAATTCCCAGGAACTCACATAGATGCTCGAAAGCTTTCGTGTTCAGACTCTGTTCTTCATCTAAGTAAGTTTCAGGAACTTCTTAGACATTTGAGTTGCCATGCAAAACTGTTTCATACATATTTTTATCTCTGAACTTTTGCATGTTCTTGGCTAAAACTGTTATGGGAATTGAGTGTATACCAATAGATGTTTTGTAGGGTAGTGAAGTAATGTTTCGTAGGAGTTAGGAGCCAGTTTGGTAGTCGAGATTGTAGATTTAGGCCGTAAAATCGAAGTAAAAATTTGATTTTCAGGCTAGCTGAAAAACTGGGTTTTTCCCGCCCCTTTGGAGTCGAAAAATATTTTTTCGCGAAAAACTTTTTACTTCCACTTTTCAATCTATTTTTGAAACTGCTCCTATAGAACTTAGTGTTTTTGCTAGAATGTTGCTGGTCATATAAAAGCTTAACTTTTATAGGCGAGCAACGTATTCTAACTCTCAACACATATTTTTAGGCTTTACGTTCTCACCTCCCCCTTTCTCTGTTCGCAGCTTTTCATGCAAGATCCGTAGGGAGGTGAAAGGCCTATTGACATGACTTGCTTGCCCAATTACTTGAAGATGATTGAGCATCCGTCACTGCTGATACCAAAAATTCCTTTTTCTCGAACCCCACCCAATAGACCTCAGTCAAACCTTCCAGCCATGGGTAGAGTAAAATCCACCGCCCAGAAAAAGAAACCTTCAAACCCTTCAAATCAGCCTGCTCCTCAGTCTGGAGTTCCCTCGACTAGTGGTTGGGAAAGAAATATCCCTGACCCTAACATTCAAACTCGCGCTCAGCCTCAAAACATCGTTCAACCATATGTTGAATGGTACGTCGCCCCTATCAGCCGGGTAACGATCAGGATGATCGCTAATTATATTAAAAAATATGGACTTCCTGGGGTGACACTAGTCCAACCCAATCAGGACCAACGGGCGAACTTGCTTGGAGGCGCTTTCAGCGCCTGGTCGAGGTACCACATCGAGGCAAGAGCAACCCTGCCACTTCATCCTTTTTCCAGGGGGTAGCCAATTACTTCGGGGTCGCCCCTTTTCAAATAACTCCTAACGGATATAGAATGCTTGCTGCACTCTATATCTTATATATCCATAAGAAATGGCCCGTCCCCACACCACATGAGGTCAACTATCTGTTCGACCTAAAATCTAACCCAACCAAGAAAACACGGGGTTTTTCCACTTTTGTCACCAGGAAACAGGTCGCACTTTCCTGACTGACACCACTTATATCTTGAACATGGGGAAGTACCATCTGGAGTATTTCCTGACGACTGACATGGTCGTGAACAACTTGGCCTTCACACAAGGAGGTAAAGTCTTTGCACCACTGGTCATTTATCTTTCTTCAATTTTTTGTTGCATTTCCCTTAGAAATTTAGTGCGTTTCAGGCCCATGGTTGCGACCAGACCCTACTCCAGACATGGAGATGCGATCTTCCCTCTTGGCCAGCATGACCGACATAGAGAAAAGTGTCAAACAGCTGGTCACAGAGGCCAATCTAAGACTGGTCGGCGTTTTGGCCCCTCATCAGGATGTGAGGGAGTCAACAGCGAGGAGTGCCACTGGTGGAGAGGTTCCCGAGCAGCACCCAGACGTGTCACAACCCCCTCCGAGGAGGGCAACTGGAGTGACAATAAGGGAACCCTCCAGCGTCCCGCGGGCTGCTGCTCCCCCCGCCCTAATGGGAAAGGGAAAAAAGAAAGCCACCGAACCTCTCGAGCCCCTCGACGAATCCTCGGATGAGAACGGTACTGATCTCTCACTCTTAGATAGTTTGCCAATTCCCTGTCACTTATTTGATGGGGACGAAAATTTTAAGTATGCTCCCAATTTAGATTCAGGCTTCTTCATGCCAGAGAGTGAGTGTAACACTAGTAGAGTATATAGTGTAGTGACCACCTCGAGCAAGAGGCATCCTGGGGAAAGCAGTAAAGCGTCTCAGGCCAAGAAAACCTGTACTGCAGGCCCTCCGGTAGACGGACCCCCAGCAAATGTAACACCACCTCCTTCTCCTCTCGAGCAGCAAACTCCCCCTGCTCCTATCGGGTCGACACCTTCTCCACCGACCCCAACCGACCAGACTCAGTAGGCTGCTTCTGCTTCCACGGGGGGCGACATATCAAGTCGCGCCTTGAGATTGGTCAAAGATAGGGTGACCAAAATTTTGAAGCACGAACGTTGTCGAGAGGCAATGGCTTCGACGGAGACGATGGACGTCGACCAGATCTTAACCCGCGCATTGAATGAGTTTGCCAGTGTAAGTTATTATTATTATTTTTTTGTGGGGAAAGCCCTTTGTACTTTTTAGTCAATCTAACTTTCACTCTGATCGCAGGCAATGCTGACCCTTACTACCGGCTGGATTCGCTCGGGTGCTGTCACCGAGCAGTCCAGGACTTTAGAGCAACGACACACTGAAGAACTCAAAGCTGCCGAAGAGAAATACGTTGAACAGCTTGAGGCAGTGCTCGAGGAGAAGAACAAACTGGCTGAGGAGTTAAGGGAGAAGCAGACTGCTCTTGACAAGGCCATCGAGAAAAGAGACAATTTCAAGGAGTCTAACCGCATCAACTATCGCGAGGCTAAAATGCTCGAGCAGGACTTGATTGTGAGCAGACAAGAGACTACAACCTTGGAGGGCCGGATTGAGAAGCTTGAAAAAGCCAACGCCAGCAATTTGGAAAGGTACAAGAATGCCACGGTTAAATGTTTCCATGACTTTTGGAAACACAACCAAGAGGCTGATTTCGGCTACCTTCCCGAGCGCGCAAGGCATGCTGAGATAGCTCATTGCAATGCTCGATTGGCAGAAGAAGAGAGGGCAAGGGTACCTGCCTCGCTCGAAATCTCCTTGGCCACTGGCATGGATGGGGCGGACAATGAAGCTACAATTGTCGTCGACCAGGGCACCCCTCAAGATCCTCCAGCCTTGTAGTCTGCTATTTTTCTTTCTCTTTAATTTTTCAAGTACACAGCCTACGGGTCGTGATGTAAAGACACTTATTTTCCAGTTGAATATTTATTGTTGCATGGGCAACTTTTACTTTTAATTGAACAATTACATCCGAGCAACGACTGCTCGCGGTGTAAAAGGATACATTTTGATATTATAATATATTTGCATCTTATTATAACATCTATTCGCATGACCGAACTTAGCATAGTACTTTGGTTTGATTTAACAAAATACAAAATTTTGAAAAATACTCTAAGTACCCTAGCATGCTTTCACTTATTTTGATCATGTGTTTACATACCTTTCGATATGCTATGCTTACTAGATACCTTATGTGCCCCCCAAGTGATCGAGGAGCTTTAGGTTCCTGGTCACTTGCCTTGACCAAAACCTGTTCGAACAATATTGCTCGGAGCAAAATAATTAAAATTGTAATACAGCAAAACAACACACGTAATGAGCAAATACTTGTATAAAATACAATAATTGGCAAGAATGACTGGCTGCGCATAGTCCCTTATATTTCCTGTAATAAATGGACAAAATGTGTCTCTACAAGTGATCAAAAAGATCTTACACTTATAAGTGATTAGTCACATAAAATGACCAACCCTTTTTCATAACTTGTAAAAAGTAAAATTAATACAAGCCAATCCTTTAAGAAGGATTGTTCATTGATAGTACTTGCGCAGGTGTTCTCCATTCCAATATCAAGGAATGAGATCTCCATTTAGGTGACCAAGTTTGTAGGTGCCTGGATGGAGGACTTCTTCAATCTGGTAAGGCCCTTCCCAATTAGGTCCAAGTACTCCAGCAGCTTGGTCGCGGGTGTTTAGGAATACTCTTCGAAGTACTAGATCTCCGACATTGAATTTCCTTTCTCGCACTTTAGAATTGAAATACCAAGCGACTTTTTGCTGGTACACAGCTACTCGGAGTTGGGCTTGCTCATGCTTCTCATCAACCAAGTCTAGGGATTCCATTAGTAGTTGGCTGTTCAAGCCTTGATCATACGTTATTCTGCGATGCGAAGGTAGATCTAACTGAATAGGCAACATAGCCTCATACCCATAAGCTAAAGAGAATGGAGTATGGCCTGTTGCTGTTCGATGGGAAGTTCTGTACGACCAAAAGACTTCAGGAAATTGTTCTGGCCACGCCCCCTTAGCTTCTTCCATTCTTTTCTTCAGTGTATCCTTTAGCATTTTGTTGACTACTTCGACTTGTCCATTTTCTTGGGGATGAGCGACTGAATAAAAGCTCTTGATAATGCCACGTTGTTCGCAAAAATCCGTGAATAAATCACTATCAAACTGGGTGCCATTATCCGAGACGATTTTCCTTAGCAATCCATAACGACAAACGATGTTTTTTATCACGAAATCCAGAACCTTCTTGGTTGTTATGGTTGCGAGTGGCTTGGCTTTAGCCCATTTAGTGAAGTAGTCGATGGCAACTACAGCATACTTGATGCCGCCCTTTCCTGTGGGCAAAGATCTGATTAAATCTATGCCCCAAACTACAAACGGCCATGGACTTTGCATCTGTTTAAGCTCACTAGGGGCTACTCATGGGATTTTGGAGAACCTCTGGCACTTGTCACACCTCCGCACAAACTCCATCGAGTCTTCATTCATCGTGGGCCAGAAGTATCCTTGCCTCAGGATCTTTTTTGACAAGCTTTGCCCCCCAGCGTAGTCTCCACAAAAGCCTTCGTGTACCTCTTTCATTAATTCTTTGGCCTTTTCTTTTGAAATACATCTAAGGAGTGGCATTGAGTATCCCCTTCGGTACAAGATTCCATCGACCAGGATATACCTAGCAGCTTGCCGCTGAAGGGTCCCAGCTTTGTTTCTGTCCGTTGGTAACATGCCTTGCATCAGATACTCTATATATGGTGCCATCCATGTATCTGTCATATGGATTACCATAGTGGTCTCATCTACTTGGATGCTTGGCATAGACAGCCTCTTAACCGGTACTATATTCAGAGTATCAGCATCCTTCACACTTGCTAACTTGGCCAAAGCATCAGCATTGGAATCCTGGTCGCGAGGTACTTGCTGGAGGGTGTATTTGTCGAACTCAGCCAATAGATCTCTTATTTTGTTTAAGTAGGCAACCATAACCTCACGCCTGGTATTCTCCCATGACTTGATTCACCACCAGCTGAGAATCACTGTAGATGTCGAGCACCTTTATATTCGTGTCCCTGGCTAAACGCAATCCGGCGAGTAATGCTTCATACTCGGCCTCGTTGTTAGAAGTAGTGAAGTCAAACCTGATTGCCCAGTGAAATCGATGCCCTTCTGGCGTTATCAATATCACTCATGCTCCAGCGTGGCACTCATTAGAAGAACCATCTATAAATAATTTCCACGAGGGAGTTTGGTTTTGAGACTCAAGCACATTAGGCTTTTCAGTCTGCTCGTTATCTGTAAGTTTAGTGAACTCTGCAATGAAGTCAGCCAGGGCTTGTCCTTTTATCGCTGCTCACGGCAAGTAAGATATATCGAACTGCCCAAGTTCGACTGCCCATTTTAACAATCTACCCGCAGCCTCTGGTTTTTGCAGGAGTTGCCGTAGAGGCTGGTCAGTCAAAACTGCGATTTGGTGAGCCTAAAAGTAAGGCCACAGCTTCCTGGAGGCCAAAATTAAGCAATATGCTAATTTTTCAATAGGTGGGTACTGCAGCTCCGCTCCAATTAGCCTCTTGCTTACATAATAAATAGCCTTCTGCACGCCTTCTTCCTCCCTTACCAAAACGACACTAGTAGCATATTCCGTGATCGCCAGGTAGATGAACAATGTTTCCTTATCAACCGGTTTTGATAGGACCGGTGGTTGTGCCATATGATTTTTCAATGCTTGAAAAGCTTGATCGCACTCCTCCGTCCATTCAAACTTTTTGTTGCCTCTAAGTAGATTAAAAAATGGAACACACTTATCTGTTAACTTCGAAATGAATCTACTGAGAGCGGCAATTCTTCCAGTTAAACTTTGAACATCCTTAATCTTCGTTGGCAATTTCATATCAATCAGGGCTTTAATTTTTTCGAGATTGGCTTCAATTCCTCTCAAGTTAACTATAAATCCCAAGAACTTCCCTGATCCTACTCCGAAGGAACATTTAAGGGGATTCAACTTCATCTGATATTTGTTCAAGACGTTGAAGCACTCCTGCAAATCCTTTATATGCCCTTCTGCCTTCTTTGACTTGACTAGCATGTCATCTACGTAGACCTCCATGTTTGTGCTGATCAGTTCTTTAAACATGTGGTTGACTAACCGATGGTAAGTCACACCAGCATTTTTCAAACCGAAAGGCATTACTTTGTAACAGTAAAGCCATGTATCAGTCTGAAAGCTAGTGTGATCCTCATCAGGGGGATGCATACTAATTTTATTATACCTGGAGTATGCATCCATGAATGAGAGAATCTCATGCCCTGCAGTGGCATCGACCAGCTAGTCGATTCTTGAGGGTGGGAAACAATCTGTGAAATCCACGCATGTGCGCAACTTGCCATTTGGCTTGGGAACTAACACGAGATTAGAGATCCACGATGGATAAAACGCCACCCTGATGAATCCATTCTCCTTCAGCTTTTTGACTTCTTCTTTTAAGGCCTTTGATCTATCTTTGTCGAGCAGCCTTCTTTTTTGTTGCACCGGTGGAAAACTCTTGTCGATGTTCAGGACATGGTTGATGATGGCAGGGTCTATTACGACCATGTCTTTGTGCGACCAGGCAAAGACTTCCTGGTTCCTCCTTAAAATCTCCACCAGTGCTTGTTTTGTTGTTGTCTCTAAGTTTTTACCGACTTTCACAACCCTGGTTGGATTTTCTTCATCAAGTTGGACCTCCTCAAGGTCCTTGATGGGTCCAATTTCCTCTTCAAAATCCCCAAAGCGAGGATCCAGGTCTCTATCCTCACTTTGGGCAACACCCTATTTGGTGACATTATCACCTGAGTGGGCCTGAGCATCAATTGCCACTTGCAACTCTTTTCCGGGAACATCTCTTGATACACCCTTCTTTGCCTTGGTGATCAAGGCGTTGTAGCACTCCCTTGTTTCCCGCTGATTCCCCAAGACGCATCCTACCCCTGCGTCTGTTGGGAATTTCATGGCAAGGTGCCATATTGAAGTGACGGCCCGTAGGTCGACCAGAATTGGTCTCCCAATTACAGCATTGTATGCTGAAGGACAATCAACTACTATGAAAGTAGTGAGTAATGTCCTATTAGTAGGTGCAGTACCTGCTATAACTGGAAGCCTAATCGACCCTGTTAGGACGAGGCCTTCACCAGAAAAACCCTAAATGGTTTGGTTGCATGGCTTCAGGTCTTTGACGGACAGCTTCATTCTTTCCAGCGAAGACTTGTACAGGATGTTGACCGAACTTCCTGTGTCGACCAACACCCTCTTTACCATCATGTTGGCAATGTGTACGTCTACGACCAGCGGATCGGAGTGTGGGAATCGCACGTGCTAGGCATCGTCTTCAGAGAAGGTTATCAATTCCTCCTTTGTTCGAGCCTTTTTCGGTGCTCAATCCTCCACACTGATCATCTCGATGTCCTGGTCGTGGTGTAGGGTTCTAGTGTATCGTTCCTTTGCCTTCCCACTGTCTCCTACAAGATGTGGGCCTCTGCAGATGGTGAGTAAAGTGCCTGCCACAGGAGCTGGCTGTAGAGGTGGCGAGCGTTGGCGTGCAGGCGCCTGCTCGTTGCCACCTTGAGCCTCTCGCTGAGACCCTCATACGGCCCGCACATATCTTCTTAAATGTCTCTGCCTGATCAGGAACTCAATCTCTTCTTTCAACTGGTTACATTCATTGGTGTCGTGCACGTAGTCGTTGTGAAAATGACAGAACTTTGTCGTATCTCTCTTGGAGATATCTTTCCTTATAGTTGCGGGTCATTTGTAAGGCACGCTTGAGCTGGTCGCCTGGTAGACTTCAGCTCGGCTTTCGACAAGGATCGTGTTGTTGGTGAATCTCAGCTCGTATTGATTGCCTTTGGGGCGTTTACTTTCAGAAGCTAAGGGTTCATTGTTCGCCCGTTTTCCACCGTTCCTACCATTGCCATTCCTGTTGCCCTTGCCATTGCCTTTGGGCTTTTCTGACCCGTTGGCGGCTTTGGCGGGTTCTTCCTTGGGCCCCTTGTCTTTTGTTGGTGATTTCCCTTCGTTGGCAATCGCATCTTCGAGCTTGATATATCGATCAGCCCAATCCAAAAACTCTTGGGTACTTCTTACTCCATTCTTTCTGAGGCTACTCTAGAGGGGTGAATGGCGCCTAACCCCAGCAGTTAGAGCCATCATCTTACCCTCATCGCCCACTGTCTTGGCTCCAGTTGCTGCTCGCACGAAGCGTTGGACATATTCTTTCAAGGGCTCTCCCTCTTTCTGGTGTATCTTGACCAGCTGGTTGGCCTCTGTGGGGTGTACGCGACCCACGTAGAACTGTCCGTAAAATTCCTTTACGAACATCTCCCAAGATACTCTACTAGCAAGAGGGAACTTAAAGAAACACTCCTGGGCGGTGTCAGACAGTGTCGCAGGGAAGATCCGGCAGCGGGCGTCTTTCGACACTTTCTGTATATCCATTTGTATCTCAAACTTATTAACATGAGATACTGGGTCTTCGTACCCGTCAAATTTCGGCAATGTAGGCATCTTGAACTTACTGAGGGTTTCGGCCGCAGCAATCCTCTGTACAAAGGGGGTGCCCCTCCTCCTATCGTACTCAATATGGGACGTTCGTCCCCCGACCAGTTGCTGTACCGCCTGGTTCAAGGCATCAATCTGAGCCTGAACAGCTTCTGGGACTGCTGGGGCCACCGGTGCCAGGGGAGCGTACTCGTTGTGCCTCTCATGGCGGTCGTTAAGTACATCCCTTAGATCATCATCTCTACGTCTCTGCTCTCTAGCTCCTAGCCGACTAAAGTTGTTCTGCTACCTGGGTTGCCCCCCAGCGTTGTGGCTAGCTGGCCTATGTTCTCTATGTGGGGGCTTCTGCCTCCACCTCTTTCTTCATTTCTCCAGCCAACATTTCTTCTGTCGGAATCAGCTTCATTATGGTCATGGCCATCTCTGAATTGTAGCTGACTACGGCGTGACCGGCTGTTCACGCTATTTCCTCCTCGGGTTGGCATTTCCCAAGCGTCAGGGGGAGGCCTGCACTGGTCGTTGGGTCCCCATGCATTGTTCTGTCGTGGGGGGCCCCTGACAGCAGAGCCTGACTCGGTGTTCCTTCTGTTGGCAGAAGGACGCTGCCCCCTGCTCAGTAGATTTGGCTCTTCATCCTCAGGGCGTCTAGGGCTGCAGGGCGGTTGCCCGGCCCTATTCTGCCTCAAGCACTGGGGATTGCCTCGACCAGCCTGAGATGGAGGCTACTGCTCAGGATCCCTAGGTGGGACATCATCCTGAGCCATAGGCGACTGCTCCGGCCTTTGAGGGCTTGCTGGCTGGAGTGGAGGGCTTAGATTGGGACCTCTTTGAGGTGACGCATTTGGTGGCTGATCTGGCTGGGAGGTTGGCACAGCCTGACTCCTAGCCAGTTGAATGGCTGCTTCAAGGGCGGCCATGGCATCCCTCTGCCGATGATCCATTTCCGCCTACCGCTCAATCAGCTCATGGCGCTGGCGTTCTATTTCTCTTTGCTGCAACGCCATTGTCTCCGCAGCATTCTCCTGATTGGCCCTCAGATTAGCCAACTCATCTTGCAACACTCCTAACGTTACCCTTAGTGTTTCAGAATCTAACTCCTCCTCATCGAACTCCAAATGTTGTTCATTCTCAGCCACATTTAAGGGAGGAGGTTGAGATGGTGCAGCGCCAGCAGCCTGTCCAGTCTTCTTGGATGTTTTCGCCATTAGATTTTTTCACAGTTTTTCGTCAAGCTCTCAATGAAAGCACCAGACTGTTGACCCACGATTTGGCCAACGACACGGAGTCAAATGTACGACAGAAGATAAAACGACAATTAAGAATATAATCCAATGGAAAAGAAGAAAACACCAAGGATTTATAGTGGTTCGGCCCCAAAGAATGGTAATGACCTACGTCCACTTAGTCCTATTATTGATATTGAATCTCAAAGCTGTGATCGAAGAACTAGGGTTCTTGAGTTTCACAAACCTTAGAAGAAATACAATGAAATGATGGATAATTGCACTATATCTCTCTTTCTCTCTCTATCTTAGCAAAGAAATTCAGGGATCAAAAGTCCTTTTCTTGAGCTATTTCATGTATATTTATAGGCTCAAGGAGGGTTACATGGGCCAACGGGCCATATCTTTCCTTAATAACCGCGTATCAAGGTCATAATGAGGAAATATTCAATATAATTATTATAAGATTACAATTTTAGAAGTAAATAAAGCAAACTATACGACCAGACGGGTCATATCTTATAATTAAGTCTGACGAAGTGATGTGCTTCTGGTCGATAGCCGAACAACACTTCTGCCACGTGCCAACCACGTGTGAGAAATCCCTGCCACGTCATCAGCAGCCGTTTTTATGGTAAACAAATATAATATCTTTATTTGAGTGGGAGATAATAATCTGATAAGTTCAAATTGGATTTGAATTTAAAAAATTGATATTTATTCAAATAATTAATTATATTTGATTATTAGTTAAAAAGATATTTAATTTAATTTTGAATTAGTTATCAGGTTGTTAGATTTTTATCTAACAAAGTAGTTTTAATAAATAATTAAATAAAAATAGAAAAATCAAATATCCCTAAAAATTAGGGTGGTACACGACCACACACAGTCAATGGACTATGTGTGGCGTGTACTGCATATTTTGAGGGACAGATTTTTTAATTTTATTTATTTAATTAATTAATTAATGGATAATTCAAAAAATTAGTTTTTGGATATTTTCATTGATAAGATAATTAATTAATTAAAAGATAAATTGTAAGTTAGTTACAAATTTATTTTTTAAATTAAATATTTTCTATTTAAGTAAGACTTGTCAGAAAATATACAGATAATCCAATCTCAGTCATTCACTCTCTGAAAAATAGAACGATACTTTTCAATCTCTCCCTGAAAAGATAAAGAACCAATTCTCAGGCCTATTCTCTTGATCTCATGTGTTGAGTACATCAAGTAGAATCACAAATTAATTATCCTTTATTCTCTAAGTGCACACACACTTCTTGAGGTGCAGAGAAAGTTGTGGAAGATCTTGGTGTGAGTACTTGGGAGTAGCTTGAAGAAGAAGATCGTTTTTACTACGAAAAGATAGCAAGGACACTTGATAGGCTTTAAGAGGTATGATTTATATTCCTATCTTTCTTATGATTAATGTATGTATATTAATGGATCTGCATATTTAAAGGTAATTTAAATATGATCCAAAAAGTTTGTTGTACACTAGGCCAAACCCAGCACCCCTCTGCTGCATATTAGGAAACTCGTTCCTAACAATTGGTACCAAAGCGATCATTAATCTCTGCATACATTAATTACTGTGTGGGCATAATATGCATTCTTATGTTATTGTAATATATGTTAATGGATTAATGTCTGTATGATTATAGTTTATTCTTAAGGGTCGTTAATTATATGGTGTTTTTGGATTTAGGAATTGTTCTTTAAATTCTAGATGAAAAATGTAAGTCATTTTGGGGCATAGGAATTTTTTATAATTTAATTTTCTGAATTAAATTATTTGAAAAAATTTTGTAAGGCCCGAGCCTCGGGTTCCGTGCCCCGAAGCTTGAGCTATACCCAATCGTGCCCAACACCTGCTGCTGCCAAGCGCGCCCCTGCGCACCTCGCCCAGCCGAGTGCCCGCACCCCTACGCACCTCGCCTGTTCGCCCAGCACGCTCCTACGCCTACGCCAGTCGCGCGCCCCTGTGCCTGCCAGTCCCACGCACCCATGCCGAGCCACCACCAGCAGCCCGTGCGCCCCAGCCGCACCTCCTAGCTGCCATGCCCCATGCCGAGCCTACTTGTGCCACCAGCCCTAGGGTTTTTAATCCTAGGGTTTGCACATAGTTATTCATTTAAATTATGGTCCTAATTAATTTTAGCCCATGATTAAAAATTGTTTTATTTTGAATTAATTGTATGAGCCCAAATTCAAAACTGGGCCTAATAACTTATTGGGCATTAAAGCCCAAGTTAATTATTCTTAAAATTTGTTTAAGAAAATTAAAAGTTATTTTAATTCAAAATTAAATGGATAAGTGGCTTAATGGATAAAGACTACTTGTGAAGGCCCAAAGTTGAAGATAGAGATCTCTTTAGGTCTTATTTAGTTTCTTACATTTTTTTGTATATTTTTGCAAGTGATGTAATTATTCTAGAAATACCCAAGACACTCGGCCCGCATTTATTTATTTATTTAGTCGGTATTTATTTATTTAAATGTTTGAATGTGATTAAATTGTTTAATACTTTATCATGCATTTTGACATGCCATACATATAACCCACACAGTATTTAAAATTGTGCATGCATCTCATATGAGTAGAAACATGTCTTAGGATTGTCCTTTGTGATTATATGCTTCATAGACCATATAATAATAAATGTAGTTTTTTAACTAGTTCAAGAGCGGAAATAGATTTTAAAAGTTGTTTAATTTCTAGTATTTAATAAAATTATTTTAATAAATAATAAATGATATTCTTAGTAATTATAGCAAATTAAAATTGAATTAATTAGGGCATAGTTCTATAATTTTAATTTGCTTAATATTATTAGTAATTATTAGAATATCATTTGGTAAAAATAGATTATTTTATTTTTACAACCAATTAAAAAGCATAGGATGTTTTGAGAAAACACATATTCTAAAATAGTGAGTGGGAGAGGGAGTTATGACAATAAGTCTCATGGTCTCCATTTTTAGTTGGCACTGAGGTAGCATGGAGAGGGCCTCACGGCACCAATGCTTGTGTCCCCCTAAGGAAGGCTTCCGACTGTGTTATTCTCAAGGAAAACTTCTTTTTCAATAATAGGATTTAATGATGTATTTCAAGTTTGACAGACCCTAAGGCACACTCTTGAGTTAAGTCATTGATCTAAAATAATGGGTTACACTCACAAGGTACATTAGGCTTTCGAGCGAACTAGTGTATTCTTGTCCAAACAAGCGGTTGTTTATAAGTTAAAAGAGAAATATTGATTTAAGTTTTCACTTATAAATTTGAGAACTTGTCTCAAAATTAATTTGGAATTAGTCTGACCTACCCTAAGGTTGGTCCATTAATGTTCAAATTAACTAATCGTGGAATTAGTAATTATTTTTTATGTGTTCTTTAATTGTTGCATTCATGCATCATGTTTACTATTTTGAAAATTATTGATATTTATTATATGCATAAATTCATTTTGTTTATTTATTTATTTTCAGCAATTATGTCGAGCTCAAATCATGTATCCTCTTTACTTGCTAATGAAAAGTTGACTGGTGAAAACTACATGAAGTGGAAATCAAACTTGAACATTGTATTAATATGTGAGAACCACAAATTTGTCTTGACTGAGGAATGTCCTAAAGTCCCTCCCGCTACTGCTGCCAAAACTGCAATGGAAAAGTTTGATAATTGGATCTTAACAAACAACAAAGCAAAGTGTTATATGCTTGCGAGTATGAGCGATGTGCTCAAAAAGAAATTTGAGAACACTGAAAATGCTTATGAGATCTGGGATACCCTTCAAGATATGTTTGGGCAGCAATCAAATCAGTGCAGGCATGAGGCTACCAGATCCTACATGACCAAGAAAATGAAGAAAGGAGTTTCTGTCAGAGAACATGTATTAGACATGATCAATATAATGCATGACGCCATTATCCATGGGCCAATCATTGATGAAAGGACTCAAGTAAGCATTATACTTGAATCGCTTTCTCCCGCTTTTAAAGGTTTCACAACCAATTATGTCATGAACAAATTATCATATAACATGACACAACTATTGAATGAATTGCAAACTTATGAATCTCTTAACAAAGGTTCTGAGACAGAAGGAGAAGCAAATGTTGCTGATTCTAACCCATCTTCTTCAAAGGCTAAAACCAAAAAGAGGAAAAATGGAAATGGAAAGGAAAAGGAGAAAGACAAGAATACAAAGAAGCCTAAAAAGTCATCCAAAGGCAAAGAGAACAAGAACACCAAAAACTCCAAAAAGAAGACCCCAAAAGGGACTTGCTTTCACTGCGTTGAAGATGGTCACTGGAAGAGAAACTGTCCAAAGTATCTCACTGACCTGAAAGAGAAATAGAAAGGTAAATTTGATTTACTTGTGTTAGAAGCTTGTTTAGTGGAAGACAATTCCTCATCCTGGATAGTAGATTCAAGAGCCACTATCCATGTTTGTTTTTCTCTACAGATTCTTAGTTCGACGAGGAAACTTGCTGGTGGAGATGTGACTATAAGGGTAGGCAGTGGTCAGATTGTCTCTGCAGCAGCAGTTGGAACAGCCCATTTGGAATTTGAGAAGAATAAATTTCTTGTTTTAGAGAATGTTTATTATATTCCTGGATTTTCTAGAAACTTAATTTCTGTTTCTATGTTGCATGAACAAAATTTTAAATTTTCTTTTAATAATAATTCGATTGTTATTTCAAGATATGGTTTTAAGATATGTTCTACAAAATCTATTGATGGGCTTTATAAACTGCAAGATAAAGAGAAATTTATTTATAATTCTGAATGATTTAAAACAGCTAATTCTAGATCTATTAAATGACAAAAGACTGATTCTGATCGTCAAACATATCTGTGGCACTTGAGATTGGGCCATATTGGTCTAGATAGAATTAATAGGCTTGTAAAGGATGGTCCTTTAAGAGAACTATCTATTGGATCTCTCCTTGTTTGTGAATCCTATCTAGAAGGCAAAATGAGTAGGAGACCTTTCTCTGCTAAAGGTTCAAGAGCCACAGAACCACTTCAGCTAGTACATACGAATGTTTGTGGTCCACTTAATGTACAAGCAAGAGGAGGTTATGAATACTTCATCACTTTCTTTGACGATTATTCAAGATATGGTTACCTATACTTAATGCAAAGAAAATATGAAACTTTTGGAAAGTTCAAAGAATTTCAAGTAGAGGTTGAAAAGCAATTAGGTAAATCAGTGAAAGTTCTTTGAACTGATCGAGGAGGAGAGTACTTGGATTTTGAATTCAAGGACCATCTGCGTGAGCATGGTATTCAATCCTAACTGACATCACCTGGAATGCCACAACAAAATGGTGTTTCAGAAAGACGAAACCGAACGTTATTAGATATGGTTAGATCAATGATGAGTTTCTCATCATTACCACTGTCATTCTAGGGCTATGCGATTCAATGTGCTCTATACATATTGAATGTTATTCCATCTAAGTCTATCTAAAAGACACCCATGGAATTATAGAATGGTTGTAAACCTAGTTTACACCACTTTCGAATTTGGGGGTGTCCTGCACATGTGCTTAAAGGAAAGGGTGGGAAGTTGGAATCACGCTCTGAAGTGTGCATGTTTATGGGATATTCCAAAGAGACTAGAGGTGGAATTTTCTATAGTCCAAAAGAAAATAAAACATTTGTATCGACAAATGCAACTTTTCTTGAACATGACTATCTTAATAACCACAAACCTCGCAGTAAGGTTGTACTGGAGGAGATGGTCTTGAATGAAGTTGCAAAGTCACCAGCAACAACTAATGAAAAACGGCAAGAGGAAACTGCTAGTTCTAGTCAGAATAGTAGAGAGCCTCGTCGTAGTGGGAGGGTTAGTAAGCAACCCACATGCTATAAACACAAAGTTCTAATGCGTGTGTCTGACACAAACAAAGATGATCCATTGACATTTAAAGATGCAATGAATGATTCTGACAAGGACAAATGGCAAGAAGCCATGAACCAAGAAATGGAATCAATGTATTCCAATTCTATCTGGGTTCTTGAAGATCCACCTTAGAATATCAAACCCATTGGTTGCAAGTGGATATTCAAGAAGAAAAGAGGAGCAGATGGGAAAGTAGAGACTTTCAAAGCAAGGCTTGTAGCCAAAGGTTACACATAGAAAGAAGGGGTTGACTATGAAGAATAATTTTCTCCTTTAGCCATTCTAAAATCCATTTGTATACTCTTATCCATTGCTGCGTGCATGGATTATGAGATTTGGCAAATGGATGTCAAAACAGCTTTTCTGAATGGTTACCATGACGAAACCATTTACATGTCTCAACCAGAAGGGTTCGAATTAAAAGGTCAAGAGCAAAAATTTTGCAAGCTTCTTAGGTCCATCTATGGACTCAAACAAGCTTCTAGATCTTGGAATCATAGATTTGATGACACAATCAAAATGTTTGGTTTTGAACAAAATGTTGACGAACCTTGTGTCTATAAACAAATCAAAGATGGTGTAGAAATATTCCTCGTTCTTTATGTTGATGATATATTACTTATTGGAAATGACGTAACATCATTATCAAAGGTAAAGAACTGGTTAGCTGAACTATTCCAAATGAAAGATTTGGGAGAAGCCAAGTATGTTCTGGGCATTAAGATTCTTAGAGATAGATAGAACAAAACTTTGGCATTGTCTCAAGAAACTTATATTGATAAGGTGCTAGAACGCTTTAATATGAAAAACTCCAAAAAGGGTGATATGCCAACCCATTCTGGAGTATTCCTTTCAAAGGAGCAGTGTCCCAAAACACCTCAAGAAGAGGAAGAGATGAGACAGTATCCCTTTGCCTCAGTGGCAGGCAGTCTAATCTATGTCATGTTGTGTACAAGACCTGACATTTGTTATGCAGTAGGGATAGTCAGCCATTATCAATCCAATACTCGATTGAGTCATTGGACTGAAGTGAAGAATATTCTCAAGTATCTAAGAAATACTAGAGATTATATGCTTGTATATTCAGGTGGAGACCTGAACCCCACTGGTTACACTGGTTCTGATTTTCAATCAGACAGAGATAGTTGGAAATCGACTTCTAGATCAGTGTTTACTCTTGGAGGAAAAGAAGTAGTCTAGCAAAGTATTAAACAAACCAGCATTGCTGACTCCACCATGGAAGCCGAGTATATAGCAGCTTGTGAAGAAGCTAAGGAGGCTGTGTGGCTCAAAAAGTTCTATTCCGATCTGGAAGTAGTGTCAGATGTGGATAAGCCACTAGTCCTATATTGTGATAACAGTGGGGCAGTGGCTAACTCAAAGGAACCACGGAGTCACAAGAAGGGAAAGAACATCGAGAGGAAGTATCACTTGCTTAGAGAGATAGTTCATCGAGGAGATGTTGCAGTTATGAAGATAGCTTCAGAGCATAATCTTGCAGATCCTTTCACAAACACTTTATCCATAAAATCTTTTAAGGACCATGTAAGAAACATGGGAATGAGAGAGATGCCTCATTTGCTTTACTGCAAGTGGGACATTGTTGGGAAATGTGCCCTGAAAGCATATGTAGTAGACATTGTTTTATGAAATAAATAAATAAATTGAATTTGTTATGCATATATTTTATGGACTATATTATTCTGTGATAATATTATGTAAATATCAAAAAAATTCCTAAGTTCATATATGTGATCTCAAACACGTATTGGTACGGAAGGATTGTGATTGAGATAAATGAACTTGAATAGTTCTCAGTAAAATAAAGTTATGGAATATTTAGATTAATTACTGCAAGTACGGTCCACTAGTATTATGAATACATGTCATCTAGATCTGGATCACTAGCGTAGTAGGACACTTTAGTGGAGGTACTTTATATATTAGAGAATATATAGAACTGGACCAGATATGTTTATTAATACTTAGTTAAATACTGTTTTGAAGTATTAATTAAATATATCAACTGATGATCATATACAAATAGATCTTAATCTTGAAGTTACTATGAACTCCTATTTATGTTATATGAGTTCATTGATTCACTCGTTAAGGTCTGTCAGAATGATCAGGCTATAAACTTTTGTTTTGGGAATTCATTAATGTAATTGGCTAGGGACCTAGTATAAAGATATGGAATCTAAACCTTCTCGTAAGAGATTGAATAATGGTTCTCTTAAGGGTTGACTTTTGGGACTGAAAGGTATTGAGCTCAAATTCATAATTTAGTTATGAATTAACCTTTACTAGTAAAGTCAATGGTACTTAAGGAAACAAGAGATAATTAAAAGGATAAAATGGTAATTTTATTCCTGATTAATTATGAACCATTATTAGAGGGTTAATTTGTATGCAATGATTATATCAATGGACGATTTATCATTATAAAGTACTCAGTAAATGAAATGTCTATAATTACAAGAGTGCAGTCTCATATTTATAGTGGAGTAATCATGAGATTAATAAATTAAGATTATTTAATTAAAAAGTTTAATTAATAATCTCAAATTTTTTGGAGCTTGAAATTATAGGTCCATAGGTCCCCACAGCAGCTTTATCAACACTATTCAAGGTAAGAGTTGATATAAAGGGAAAAATAGTTGAAAGACATATTTAAGAATAAATTTGTTCTTCGGGCCAAATATACAATTATATGATAATAGTGATTAATTAATTAATTAATTACAAATTAGTTGTAATTAACAAAATTAATTAATATTTAATAATAATATAATTTTTGAAATTATATTAATTAATTAAATTAATTTTGAAATTAAATTAAATAATTAATTATAATTTTTGAAATTATAATAAATTAAATATCTAATTTTTTAAATTCTATTGGTTTTAATTAATTGGTAGAATTAATTATTTATCTTTATTTGAGTGGGAGATAATAATCTGATACGTTCAAATTGAATTTGAATTTAAAAGGTTGATATTTATTCAAATAATTAATTATATTTGATAATTAGTTAAAAAGATATTTAATTTAATTTTGAATTCAAATTTGAATTAGTTATCAGGTTGTTAAATTTGTATCTGACAAAGTAGTTTGAATAAATAATTAAATAAAAATAGAAAAATTATATATCCCTAAAAATTAGGGTGGCACACGACCACACACAGTCCATGGACTGTGTGTGGCGTGTACTGCATATTTCAGGGACAGATTTTTCAATTTAATTTATTTAATTAATTAATAGATAATTCAAAAAATTAGTTTTTGGATATTTTCATTAATAAGATAATTAATTAATTAAAAGATAAATTGTAAGTTAGTTACAGATTTATTTTTAAAATTAAATATTTTCTATTTATGTAAGACTTATCAGAAAATATACAGATAATCCAATCTCAGTCATTTGCTCTGTGAAAAATAGAACGATACTTTTCAATCTCTCCCTGAAAAGATAAAGAACCAATTCTCGGGCCTATTCTCTTGATCTCATGTGATGAGTACATCAAGTAGAATCACAAATTAACTATCATTTATTCTCTAAGTGCCCACACACTTCTTCAGGTGTAGAGAACACTGTGGAAGATCTTGGTGTGAGTACCTGGGAGCAGTTTGGATAGGAAGATCGTTTTTATTACGAAGAGATAGCAAGGACACTTGATAGGCTTCAAGAGGTATGATTTCTATTCCTATCTTGCTTATGATTAATGTATGTATATTAATGGATCTACATATTTAAAGGTAGTTTAAATATGATACAAAATTTTTGTTGTACACTAGGCCAACCCCACCACCATTCCGATGCGTATTAGGAAACTCGTTCCTAACACGTTATTCCTACAATGTGGGTTAGGTCCCTAGGGGACACCAGCTTCAAGCCTCGCGCGGTTCGTATGGACGCGTCGGGGTGGAACTCCCTGAGCTCCACGGGCACTGACTGTCTGGCGGTGCCCTCGAGCCCTTGGGCCATTACCTTTGCCAGCCTGGTGGCCTTCGGGTTCTTGATGAGCCCTCTTCTGCTTTGGAGCAGGATTATCTTCAGCCTTTCCCTTACCACGATCCTGCAATGGCATCGGGGTTCCAACTCTTGCTGGGTTCCTGGAGGGCACCTCATCTAGTGGATCTCGTGCCTCTACAGCCGGGTGCTCGGGAGGCACTCCAACTACATTAACAGGTGGCACTCCAGTTGGGTGCCTAGCTGGTGCATTTCCATTAGGGTCCACTCGCAACCCCTGGGATACAAGAGTGGCCTTCATGGCAAGCACCATCTTCTATAGGGCGACGATGTTACACTCTTTTGCATCGATCTTTTGTTGTTGGGTGGCCACCTACTCATGTAGCATCACCACCTCCGGCGTCTCCTTCACATCCATGGGCTAAGGATATCCCTCCTCATAGTACCCTTGGTCGATGCAGTCATCTTTACCATCTAATTCGGTGTCTTCGTCGTAATCCTCTACCATCTCAGGTATGTCCTGAGGTGGATGCCACTGGGTTCCCCTCCTTCGACTCTAGTGGGAGGGAGTATATCATCTGTAACGTTTCTTCGTGTAGTCACCATAGTTGTAAGTGTTCCAAATGCTTTCTTCAAGCTCTCAGTGAAAGCACCAAAATGTTGACTGCCTTTTCGCTATCAACCTTAAAATGAGATATTAAAGAAATAAGCAATACGAAGACAAGGATTTTTATGTGGTTCAGGCTATAAAGGAACCCTAGTCCACAATTCTTTGGTATTAAGAGGATTGGAAGCTTGTGATGGAAAGTTCCAATGGTGTATCCTCAGGCAGTGTTTAGATTGCTCTGAGTACAAGATGTTCTATCTCTACCAAATTGAACCCTTTACAATGAGACTCCCAGCCCTATTTATAGAGGCTGGGGTAATTAATACTAATCATTTTTAATTAATATACATTCTTCCCGTTATTGGGGGATTAATTTTGTAACACCTCAAGTTGCTAATAAGGTTTAGGACCTTGGTTAGCGTGTCTGGAGGGCAATAAGTGAATTAACATGATAATATATGAATTTGAATGAATATGTGATTAGAATGCATGTTTAGGTGATATAAATATGCATGTGGGCCCCGTTTGCGTGTTAGGGGTAAATTGGTAATCTTAGCCCGCTGAGGGCATAAATGTGATAATTGTATTATGTGATTTGTACCACGTGAGTGTGGTGATATTAATGTGATGCACGTGCCGAGACGGTCCTAAGGAGCTAGTTAATTTAAAAGTCACAACGGGATTTTATACCTAGCTCGGGAGGAGCCTAGGGGTACTTTGGGAATCTTGTAATTTGAGAATTAGTGGTTAATGGTTATTGGTGATTGAGTAACCTGTGTAACCATTAGTAACTGCTGAGAGTAACAAGTTCAGATGGAAAAATGGTAGAATTGTAATATAGGTGAAAAGACAAGAGTGCCCTTGAGGTTTAGTTAGGAAAGAATTTCTAGGGAAGGGTAGAATGGTCAATTGGCTAAGGGTAGATAAGTTTGAGCTAAAGGGAAGGATGGTTCACGTATAACACTTGGTCATATATTGGTTTAAGCTGAAAACTGGAAGAAATGGCTAGAAAGAAAGAGAAGCAAGAAGGAGGGCTGGAACTTGAAACCTAGGAGGAAATTCAAAGGAGTTTGAGGCAACCAAAACCAGATTTAAGCTAGGATTGTTCAAAGGTAAGAATTGCGCTCTGTTTTTGTTAAATTTAAGTCTGAATTTTCAGAGATTGAGTGTGGGAACCTAAAGGAAATATGGCTGGTTTTACTTGGAAATTCAGTTAGGATAATCAAGAGGAAAGAGGTTGGAGGCTGGAGTTGAGAGGAGTTCAAGCTGAGTTTTGATTGAGGTAAGAATCCTTAGCATGTTTAATTTTCGTATCTAATGTGGTTTAAGATTTTAGAGGCATGATTTATAGTTTTCAAGCTCTGGTTTAAGTCTTGGAAGCCATGGTTTAAGTTTCAGGAATTTGAAACTCAAGAATGGATTTTGAGTGTGATTGTGTAATTGAGCTTGTTTTTTATGATTGTAGGTTGTTAAAGGGTTCATTTGGGGTTTTAAATTTATTATGGGGCTTAGGTACTTGTTTGGGTTGAATTGGAGTTGTTTTGGCTTGGGAAAATGCATGGGGAAAACCCAGAAATCTGGGTTCACGTAGGGGCGCCGCGGCCCTAGGCTATTTTTGGCAGCCAAATATTGCAATTTTAGGGCTTTTGCCCGGGGGCTCGGGGGATGGTTCCAATACGTTGTTTTAGGGAATTAGAGGTCCCGAGAGTACGAGATTGGTCCCGGGAAGTGGTTTTGGGATTGGTTAGTATTAAAAGTGTTTTATATGTGTTGTGACTAGGATTTTGGAGAGGCTCGTGATAGAGGACCGTGCTTGTGACCTTGGTGCATCGGAAAGCTCGGGATACAGGTAAGAAAACTGTAACACCCGTAGAGCAGGGCATGGGCCCATAGTGTGGTTGCAGGGCACGGCCCTAGATTGTATCATTGCTAGGATGTAGCTTTAAATGAATTATTATATGTTTGATTGTTGTTTGAGAATGCTAAATGTGGTTATAGCAAAAGAACGGCAAAGGAGTCGGGAACGGCGAAGGACCGAGAACGGCGAAGGCCGAGAATGGCAGTGGGGCCGAGAATATCACTTAGCATATGGAGTGCTTGTAGTTAGGGTGAGACCCCAATGGATACATGGGATATCCTTATGGTGTAGACCGAGATCCCAGGCTTTGGTAACGCTTCTGGGATGGCATGGCCGTATATGTGTTTAAATCTTATGGACTGTTTGATTAGATATGAGTTATCTGCTATAATGATTGTATAATATGCATATGTTATGTGCTGTATGAGTTTTCTTGCTGGGCTTCGGCTCACGGGTTCTCTGTGTTGCAGGTAAGGACAAAGAAAAAGTCAACCAGCCATGAGTACGGAGAGCGTGGGGGTGGCGCGTACATGTTTGGCCTGCCCGACTGCTTTATTTGGGGGCATTTTGAGAAATGGCTGTACTAAACTGTGTTTTGATAATTGGTCATCTGTAAATCTATTTTGAATTGTAAATATTTTACAAACCTCGTTTTGGGATCCCAAATGTTAAACTCTTGGAACTTTTAGTGAAATGGAGTACTTTTAAAGATTACAGCCTTGTCTCTTTGTTTAATCACACTTTTGTTCTAAAAACCTCTATTAGCGAGTTAATTGCACGTTTTAAACTCACTTAGTAATGGCTCTAAGGTAGTAGGGCGTTACAAATTTGAATTCAATGCATTGGGCTGCATTGAATATAGACCACAGCCCAGGCGAGATCCGTAGGGCCCACTGCAGAAAGGTACCTACTTCATGGGGAGCATGCCCCTGGTACTATCAGGGCATGTTGTACGTATTTCCATGTCATACAGTGGAGTAGGAGTGCAGAGTGTTGAGTCATACAATCGACAACACTATAGGCAGATCACCAAAAAGGTTGTTAGGTGCTCCTTTGATGCTGTAAACCCGCACTGGCTGACATCTGGCACCTTATCTTAGGTCTGAGAACCGGAACCTCGGACCTAGGAGACAACTGGAGGAGGAGAGCCCTCTCTTTAATTGCCTGAGCTGGAGAACCTCCGGCTCCGAGGGCAAGCCTCGGAGAGTAATCTACCTTTAAGGTATCCGTGGCCTACCCACTGTCGGAGACAGGCGACCTCACCTAAAAGGATCTTCACCTTGGATAGAGCCCTTGGGAAGTAACATACTCCGAAGACGTCTAAGACCATCTGAGCCAGTCATTGTGGGTTGCCACGTGTCAGAGGCGAAAATACAGACAACACTATGATTATGTAATAATTATGATACGTTATTTTATGCTATGTTAAGTTATACTATGAGAATGATATGAATTATTATTGAACTCTATTTATGTTAAGGTATGGATTATGTGTAGTATATGACTTAAGTTGTGATAATTGAATAGTATATGAATTAGGTTGTCATAGTTTGAACTAGGTTATATTTTATGTTTATGTTAATAGTTTGGGCTTTGGGGTTGTGACCTACATAGCTCTTCTTGCTGGGCGTTATCTCATGGATACTATGTGTTGCAGGTAAGGGAAAAAGCGTAGTCGATGAGGTGATGAGTTGGAGCAGGCTCGGTTCGATGTGTGTATGTCGTGAATGGTTGACCTGAGGGTCAAGCAATTGCTACTTATGCATTATTGTTATAAAGGTCTTTATCCTTTGGTGTTATGTTGAGTCTTAAAACTTGTATTTTTATTTACATTACGCATGTAAAACATGATTAATTTTAAATATCGAGATCTCGAGTTGCATGTTTGTAAAAAGTGTTAATTCATGTTTGTTTCAATAAAAGTATTGTTTTCTTAAAGAAAGTCATGTAAACATTAATTTACTTAAATATGGAGTATTTAGTAAATTAATAAGTTTTAAGTCAGGTCATTACAGTTTAACTCACCCCCTGAATATACAAGCATATAATCTCTCGTTCTCCTAAGATACTTGAGAATGTGCTTTACTGCAATCTAGTGTTCCAAACCAGGATTTGATTGATAATGACTTACAATCCCTACTGCATAGCATGTGTCAGGCCAAGCACACAACATAACATACATTAGACTCCCAACTACTAAAGCATAGGGATAATTTCTCATGTCCTCTTTCTCCTGAGTGTTGGGGTTTAATGTCCTAATTAAAACTCAATTTCTTTATAATCTCATTTTATTATCAATAAAAGAATAGAAATCATTTTTTGACTTGTTCAATCACTTTGCTCACATGTTTTATTTTCATGATTATTTGTTGAATATAAACTTCTATTAAATCCCGAGAGTATATCCAATCATATTCATAGTGACGTAATCAAAGTGGAATATACATATAATTATATGTTCAAAATAAGTTAGTCCTAAGATTAGTCAGTGCACAAGATTTACACTGACTTGCCAATTTTCGATATGATCTACTTGTTGGAAACTTATACAGGATCTTTATATATTTTCATGTAGATATAATATTAAAGAAGTTAATATGAGACAACCTAGAACATGTTTCTAAAATTGAATTCAAAGAGAAATAATGATAAGAATACTTACACTATACGCAGCAGAATAATAGAGTCATTCCTTCAGTTTCTCTAACCCTTGTATCCTTTCTGTCGTAGAGTATTACCAAGAAACTGAACCGATCTTCAATCTTCTTCACAACCTTCCAAAGTATCCTTGGGATCACCTAGACTAGAGTGGGCAATTCTCAACACATGAGATAGATATAGAGAGAAGAAGAATAGAAGAGAAAAATTGAGGCTTAGAAAGGACTTATGTTTAGAGAGAATCTAAAAACTATCAGAAACTTGTGTTTCAGAAATCTGACTTGTGTTTTCAACTCTCACTTAACATTCCTTTTATAGACTCAATTAGGTCATTTATTTAATTAAAAAATCAATAAAATAATAGCTAATTAACAGCCCTAGGTCGAAATTATCATGGGCTTTAGGCCCATGAAATTTCCCATTTGATTATAAGCCCGTTGGACTTAAAATCAAGGTTTGTATTATTTTCTATTGATTTAATTAATTAAATCATTATTTAAATCCTTTATCAAATTAATTATTTATAATTTGAACCTTGATTTAAAATTATTTATTAATTTAGATACCAATTAAACTTAATTAATAAATCTACCATAATTTCTCTTTTCTTCTCTAAATTACATAACTCTGTGAAACTATCCAAAATTGACCTGGTCAACTTTGATAATTCTAATTGATAATTAAATCAATTAATTGAGACTATCTAGATGATTTTATCCAAGGTACAGTGGGGACCATGGGCCTATGAAATCAAGCTCCAATAAGTTATCATAAATCTAACAAATAAATTTACTAACTTATTAATTCCTTGTGACTCCACCAAAGACTCAGAATTGCACTCTTGAATTCATAGAATGCTCTATTACAAATATAGATATGCTATTAATTATCCATTGTTACAAACATAATTGTCACTCAATCCTCTATAGACGGTCTACAATGAGATGGGACTAAAATATCGTTTTACCCCTCATTGTATTTTATCCTTAAAACACTTAGTTCCTTGTAAATGATATTTCTGTAAACTAATATTAATTACTGAAATGAGATCTTTATCATTTAGCACCTTGAACCAAACTAAAAGGAAACCATCATTTCACTTCTTCATCAGAAGCTATAGATGTTCATATATATGATTAACACTCCCACTCAATTATACTACCGAGTTCCAAAGATGTAAGTATGGGCTAGTCCTTAGGGTAAGCTAGTAACGAACAAGTCAAAGAAATCAAATAATACAATCAGTTAGAATACTAACCACTCAGAATTGAGATTGAATTGACCTATGGTCAACTATATGGTATGACTAGAATAGAAAATGGCAGTATGTTTACTTATCCTATCAAATGTCAATATTGGTCCAGTCCGATGTAACAAATACATCCGATCTTATCTACTTTGTCAATGTTCTGGAAAGAACATAACACTACAATGTGTAAGTAGATCATATCGTAGATTGGCAAGTCAGTGTAAATCCTGTGCACTGACTAATCTTAGGAGTAACTTATTTTGAACATATAATCATATTTATATTCCACTGTGATTACGTCACTATAAATACGATTAGTTATATGCTCGGGATTTAATAGAAGTTTATATTAAACAAATTATCATGAAAACAAAACATGTGAGCAAAGTGATTGACCAAGTCAAAAAATGATTTCTATTCTTTTATTGATAATAAATGAGATTACAAAGAAATTGGGTTTTAATTAGGGCATAAAACCCTAACAAACTCCCACTTGCACTAATTGAAACTAATGCCTTAATTCTACTAATCTTATTTCCTTGATATGCTTATCAAATGTAGCTTCTTGTAGTGTCTTTATAAACGAATCTGCAAGATTTTCTTCAGATGCAATCTCCATAACCTTCACATCTCCCATGGCCACATATTCTCGAATAATGTGATACTTCCTTTCTATATGCTTACTCCTCTTGTGACTACGAGGTTCTTTCAAGTTGGCTATTGCTGACGTATTGTCACAAAACAACACAAGCAGTTTGTCCATTTCTGGAATAACACCAAGATTCGAATAGAACTTCTTTAGCCAGACTATTTCCTTAGCTGCTTCTGACGTGGCTATGTACTCAGCCTCCATGGTGGAATCTGAGATTGTAGACTGCTTTATGCTTCTCCATATCACAGCTCCACCCCCAAGAGTAAATACCATTCTAGAAGTAGACTTCCTGTTATCGACATCAGTTTGAATATCTAAATCGGTGTAGCCTACAGGGTTCAGAACACCACCCTTGTAGACTAACATATAATGCCTGCCTTAAATACTTCAGGATATGCTTAACTGCTATCCAATGTTCTGGTCCTGGGTTTGATCGATACCTGCTCACTACTCCCACTCCATAGCAGATATCTGGTCTAGTACACAACATGGCATACATCAGACTTCCAACTACATATGTGTAAGGAACTTTTCTCATTGCATCTTCATCTACAGGAGTCTGGGGAGACTGCTTCTTTGAAAGATGAATTTCATGGCAGGAAGGTAAATGTCCTTTCTTTGAATTTGTCATTGAGAATCGTTCAAGCACTTTATCTATGTAAGTTGCTTGAGATAGAGCAAAGAGTTTGTTCTTACTATCCCTAATGATCTGGATACCTAGAACATAACTTGCTTCACCCAAATCCTTCATCTGGAATTGAGTGCTCAGCCAATTCTTCACATCTGAAAATTTCTTAACATTGTTTCCAATGAGTAAGATATCATCTACATAAAGAACCAGGAATACCACTATTTGATTTACCTTCAGTTCGTAAACACAAGGCTCATCAATATTTTGTTCAAAGTCATAGGTTTTGATTATTTCATCAAACCTAAGATTCCAGGAACGAGAAGCTTGCTTAAGTCCATAAATGGACCTATTCAACTTGCAAACTTTTCCTTCTTGTCTTGCTACTTTAAAACCTTCTGGTTGATCCATATATATGACTTCGTCAAGCTTTCCATTAAGAAAAGTTGTCTTGACGTTCATTTGCCAGATCTCATAGTCAAGAGCGACTGCTATGGATAAGAGGATGCAAATGGATTTGAGCATGGCTACCGGACTAAAAGTTTCCTCATAGTCAACGCCTTCTCTTTGGGTATAACCCTTTGCCACTAATCGAGCTTTATAAGTCTCAATATTTCCATCAACACCTCGTTTCTTCTTGTAGATCCACTTGCTCCCAATGACCCTAAAGTCACTAGGTGCTTCCACAAGATCCTAGACGAAATTTGATTATATGGACTCGAATACCTGTTTCATGGCTTCGAGCCATAGTTCCTTTTCAAGGCTAGCCATTGCCTATTTGAAAGACAATGGATCATCATCACTAGTGTCACCAACAACCATATTTTTTTCACCATCCAAACCATAGTGAACTGGGTTCCTAGAAACCCTCCCACTACGACGAGGCTCTGTGACTATTTACTTAGGAATAGTGGTACTATCTTCATTTAAATTGACTTGCGTCGGTTGGACATGAAGTGTGGGAATTCCATCATCAACTCGCGTTGATGACGATGGAACATTGGTTGGAGTCAATTCTTTAACCATCTTTTCTAAAACTACTTTGTTGCATGGTTTGAAGTTTTGGACATAGTCACTTTCCAGAAAAGTAGAATTCGTAGAAGTATACACTTTCTTTTCTGAATGACTATAGAAAATTCCACCCCGAGTACCTTTAAGTTATCCAACAAATATGCAAACTTCAGTTCGCGGTTCTAGCTTTCCTTCCTTTTTCCTCAGAATGTGAGCGGGACACCCCCAAATTCTATAATGGAGTAAACTAGGTCCATGAACATTCCAACGTTCTAACGGTGTTTTGGGGATTGATTTAGACGGCACGACATTGAGAATGTCATTCGCGGTTTCAATTGCATGTCCCCAGAATGAAGTTGGTAGAGTTGAGTAACTAAGCATGCATCTAACCATTTCCAATAAAGTTATGTTCTGGTGTTCCGCTACACCATTTTGTTGCGGAGTACCTGGGGCAGTAAGTTGTGATAAAATCCTAAGTTTAGTTAAATGATCTTGGAACTGCATATCCAAATTGTAACGACCCAAATTTACTAATAAGGCTTAAGGGCCTTGGTTAGTGTGCCGGGAGGGAATAACTGGATTATATGTGATTTAAATGATTAAAAGGATGTTATATGACTATTTGGATATCTGTGATGCATGACTATATGTATTAGTAGGCCATGATTAGTTTAGAAGGGCATATTCGTAATTTTGGCCCATTGAGGGCATGAAATGTAAATAATTGTGATAAATTGTTGAGACCACATTATTATGTGGATATATTTGTAGCTTGTGACTCAAGACGATCCTAGTGAGCGGTTTAGCGAAAAAGTTACGGCGAGGATTTATACCCGGCTCGGGGCGAGCCTGGGGGTATTTCTGAGGATTTTGGAAATATATTGGAGTCTATTTTGATACTGAGGAATATAATTGGTGATTAGTTAGGTGTCGGGAAGTAAGCGGTAAATATTAGAGACATTCGAGGAATTAGCGGGAATTGCGTGTAATGACTAAAGTGCCCTTAGGAGGTTTAAAAGCTTAGTTTTAAATGGGAGGGCAGTTTGGTCTTTTGGTGTTTAAAATCAGAGATAAGGGTCATGCTACTTTATGCCTTAGTGGGATGTGTAGAAAGTAGTAAAAGTCTGAAGAAAAGAAAGGAAAGAAGGAAAAAGAAATAGAAGTCTCACTCTCACGGTTTGGGCTTCTTTCTTCAATTCTTGGGGTCTTTTGGAACTAAAATTCAGAGGAGCTCTTGCCTAAGGCTATGCACTTGAGACCTTGATCAAGTTTGAGAATTCAGCAGGGAGTAGGCATCCAACTGAGGTAAGTTTCTAGGTTTTGCTCTTGTGTTTCTAGTTTTGGCTGAGATGATTTTCTAACTTGAGTTTTGGATGGAAACACGGGGGATAAGCTTGAGGAAGTGAAGGGCTTGAGGCTGAAAGGACACTAGGGATAATCTAGGTTGAGAATATCCATTGAAGGTATGAAATTCTAGCTCTAAAGTCCTGAGGTTTTAGTTGTTTTCTGTTGAGTTTTTTAGCTTTAAGCTCAGCCATGGTGATTTTTGAATTTTGGGGTGCATGTGATTAAATTTCATATGGTTAGGTCATTTGGGGTGAGTCGGAGATGTTGGTAGGCTTGTTTTGATGTTTGGTTGAAGTTTGGAAGAATTTTGGAAAGGTTTGGCTCGGGGAAAATCGAAGGAAGAAAAAACAAGGTTGGTTGTGCTGTGACTAGCGCTGTAGCACTAGCCTTTGGGCGCTACAACGCTAGGCCTTGTTGTCTGGGCGCCTGTTGCCTCTGTCTGTAGCGCTATAGCACCCTCTTTATGACGTTGTAGCGCTACCCTATTTCCAGAAGAGGGTTTTTGAGATATTTCTTAGGATTTTGGCCCGGGGGCTCGGGGTTTGATTCCACCACCCCGTTTGGTGGAATTAGAGCTTTCTGAGGGCTCGGGATTGGTCCCGAGGCTAGGTTTTGGATTTGAAGTTTGGTATGGTTCTAACCTGTGACCGTGACTATGTTTACGCTAGGGCTCGGAAGGGATCGTGCTTGAGGGGTGTCATCATTGATCAAAGCTACCAGAATCCAAAAGAAAACTGGACCTGGTTATGTGTTTGTGTTGGGACTAAGAGCTCCCTATGTCTGTATAATGTCATAGATGGTATTATGCCATGGGACATGTGATAAACGGCCTAAGAGTGTCGTAATCAATATTTGCGCACAGGGCGCAGCTCGGCCACTGGTAGCTGAGGACAGCTTAATAATCACTGAGTTCGGTTTAAGCGGGCCGGAGTCAAAGGGATAAATAGAGGTTGCGGCCTAAGGGTGTTGACCTTCTTTATCATATGTGAATTGGTTATTAGTATGAAATGATGAACTTGGTATGATGAGTACTTGATTATTGTGAATATTTTGAATGTTGAGTATATGATTATACTGTATGAGTTATCTGGTTGTTTTGTTAGATGATTATGCTCTCTTTTTGTGCTTTCTTGCTGGGCCTTGGCTCACGGGTGCTACGTGGTGCAGGTAAAGGCAATGGCAAAGTGGACCAGTCCTGAGAAGGAGAGCTTTGGGGCTGAATGTACATAGTCAGCTGATCGGCCGCCATGGCCAAGGAGTGGTACAGGACGAGAAGAGCCTAATTGTCTGTTTTTCCCTTAGAGTGGCTAGTAACTGTATTTTAATCCTGAAATTTTGTAAACTGTCTTTTAGCGTTGCTACTTTTGGGATCCCATGTAAAAATGTTTGATTATGACTAAATGAAACTTTTGCGACCCAAAATATTTTAACCCTAGTTCAACTGTAGTTTCAGTAACATGTTTCTAACTAAATGACTTGGTTAGCAAGTCTTGCACCTTTATAAACACACAGTGTAACGGTCTTGGCTATCCAGGGCATTACACAAATATTCTCCACCCCTATCAGATCGCGAGTTCTTTAACGTTTTACCTAATTGGTTCTGAGCCATCGCTAGGAATTCCTGAAACTTTGAAAATGTTACTGATTTCCCATGCATTAGGTAAAAACATGAGTATCTACAGTAATCGTCAATGAAAGTGGTGAAATACTCAAAATCCCCCCTAGCTTGTACATTCAAAGGTCCACAAACATCTGAATGCACAAGTCTAAGTGGTTCTTTGGCCCTATCACCCTTTGTATAGAATGGACACTTGGTCAGTTTGCCTTCTAGACAAGATTCACATACAGGTAATTCACCAAAGGTGAGTTCTCTCAAAGGCCCATCCTTTGTAAGTCTTTGAATCCTATCATAGCTAATGTGACCTAGTCTCAAGTGCCATAAATATGTCATACTATCGTAATCGGTCTTTTGAAATTTATTGGTCCTAGGTTTAGCTACTTTGAATAAATAATTGTTAAGAGCGAGGGGTTCGTTAGGTCGCATAATATAAAGCCCATTTTACAAACATGCAAAACACAATTCTGATCCATTAAAAGAAATAGACATATTAGAACTTGTGAAAGTCATAACAAATTGTTCTAATTGCAGCATGGAAACTGAAATTAAATTTCTACTAAAATTTGGAATAAAAAATACATCATTTAAAATTAAAAATTTATTTCTGAACTTTAGACAAGCTCTTCCTCTAGCTTGGACCGCAACGAACGTTTCGTTCCAACTCTAAGCTTTAAGCCGCCTTCATCCACTTCCTCCCACGATTCAAGAAGTTGTAAAGAGTTGCAAACATGGTTGGTAGATCCAAAATCAATGATCCAAACGGATTTATCATTCTCTAAAACACATGTTTCTAAGATAAATGAACTATTATCATTACCTTTGTTTTTCGCTGTAGAAACTTGGGGCAATCCTATTTCCAATGCCCTTTCTCTTTGCAGTGAAAACACTTACCTTTACCTTTCTTGTTCTTCCCCTTAGGTGTCTGTGCACTCATCTTTTGCAGCCTTTGCAGGCTTGGGGTTGTTTTTTTGTCCACATTTCCTCTTGTTTCTAGCTTTCGAAGACAATGCTGGGTTAGCTTCAGTCTTAGATGGATCGGCAGCAACAGCAGTAGTCTTATTTTCTCCTCCCTTACTAGGTCCACCCATAATAGGCTCAATATTCTGAAGCTCACTCATGAGCTGCGTCAGACCATAGTTGAGTTGATCACAAACATGCAGACACGGTGCCATTCGAGCATTCATGGTGTCATCACGTATGTGCGGAGACAGTGTTGTCCAAGCATTTACAGTGCCATCACGAACGTGCGGACACGGTGCTCGTTCTGGGGATTCCTCAATCATGATGAACTCGGAGTTGTCACCAATCAACTCTATGTTGATATTCTGCTTCCACTTAAGGAAGTTTTGTCCAGTGAGTTTCTCCATCGAAAATTGAGAAAGGATGGGAGTATACACAGCCATACTTAAAACTACCAATTATCAATAAAATATAAATCAATCACTTTTGTTCAATAAAACTTCTATTCCCACAAAATTCAAGAAATAGCACAACATATACCAAAAATATGTAAGATATAAGAAAAAATACCAAACTAATCATATCTTTAATTCTTTAGGTTTTTAACTAATCTATGATATCCTTGTCCCAATTGGCGAGAGTCAAAAATACCACAAGTTAAATAAAGTTGTAAACTTATTTAATAATGGATATCATTATTAACAACCTATTATTCGATCAAAATAAGAAAACAAAATCTCTTATTTTATGAGCTAGACCCACAGTTTCGATAATCAATAGATTTAGTCCTAATAGTCACCGTAGGGGTGAGTCTAGTAGAATTTGACCTACATAATTATCTATCTGTCGAAACTAACCTTGTCAAAATAACTAATGAACACCTTCTGTAAGGGGACGAATCAAAGCATCTCGAGGCCCCATTAAGCTATTGACTTTGGTAAACCAACGGTGGAGATCGAATATAATTTTTAAAATAAGCTCATTATAAAATTAAAAATAACATTTTTTATTATTTATTTTTAGAAAATTAATGACTATGGTTCTCCAAAAAATTGAAAAGATTAAATCTTTAAAACCAAAGTCCTATAATTTCCTATTAATTATAAAGTGTCACATTGAAACAAATTCAATTAATTTAGAATTAATTTGTTGCTAATTAATTTTTTGGTTTAACTAATATAATGAACATATACAATTAAGTCTAACTCAGGTAAATGGACCTTAACAATTGGGCTTGGATAGAGGAGGGTTGGGTTCAGTATGTCGTTCCCACTACTAAGGCCCCCAAACTTCCATACAAGGTCCAAAATATAGGAATTTAAACATTCATTTTATTAATTGTTTAGGCTCACTATAGTCATGCAAAGCAAATGGGCCTTCATAAGTAGAATCACCCACAATAGAGAAATTTAAACTTTACATTTTCTAATAGGCCCAAATAAAACCCATCATTTTATGAATATTTTATTTGGCAAAATCCATATATCTAACAAACATATGAGCCACTATATGCATCTAAGCCTAATTGCAAAAATACAACATATAGTGCAAACAGATATGTTATAATTGGATGGGCATAATCATGTTACTATATGAGCAAGTCTATGAATTTATGCAAAAATAAAACAATTTATTTCATTTGCAAAAATATCACGATTAATTATCTAGAATTTATCAAAAATTTGAATTAATTAATTTTTTACAAAAATAAGTCAATTTAAATGAAATTTATCAACAATTAACAAAAGTTAATTTAAATTCCATTTATCAACAATCAACTTGATTAGGTTAATTTGAAAAAAAAATATTAATTTATTTTAAATAGGATTTATCAACAATTAACCAAAGTTAATTTAAATCTCTTTTTTTAAAAAAAATATTTTAATAATTGGTTGAAAAATAATGATATTTTTTAAAATTTAACCAATTTTAAACTTTAAAATCAATATCTTAACTTTTTTCAAAAAATATCTTGTGTTGTTACAACTATAAGCTAATATTTTAACCATTTTTAAAAAATAAAATATTAATAGTTATAACAACCCTAAAATATCTCAAAACAGTTAAATAAATTCAAATATCCATGAAAATATCTAACTAACAAATTTCAAATTTCAAATAATTTAAATATTAAAAACTATAGAATAAATAGATATTTATATTTTCAAATAAAAATAACAAGTATTTAAAAGAAAATATCTTAAATATTTGATATCTTAATTCTAATATTTTAATATATTAAAAGATTTAAAAGTAAGTTGCTAGTCTATTTTTAAATTTGAATTTGAATCTTTGTAAAAATATCTAATTATTTAAATCTCAACCAACAAAAATATCTTATTTTAAAAAAAAACATTTTTAAATACAAAAAAAAATATGATATTTTTGGCTTTGATTATAAATAATCAATTTTCACAATTTTATTTTAAAAAAAATCTGATGAAAAGTACCTGAGACACCGTACGCGCTGATGGCTGGGGTGTGAGCGCGTGAGGCCTTCTGGCAGCCGAGGAGGAGGCGCGGGTGCTAGGTGACGTGCGCAGGCGTGTGCACACTCTGGTGCGCATGTGCACGCACTGGTGCATGTCACGGGCTGACATTTTGACAGGGGAAATGCCCGTGCGGCACCTTGACTCCTCTGAGCCGAGGTCAACCTTCCAACCATTCGAATAACAATGGGCACATTTTTCGCGCGACCGTATGCTTCTGCACACTTCCGTCTCTCGAACAACTCTCACTGAGTCATGCTCTCAGGCATCTATGAGTGCAACCGTGCATCAAGGATATCTAGCCAAGACACTCACACTGTCCATAGGTTCTCACTATGGCAAGGCAAATCCCGACATCGATGCTCACCCAGACATTCGCAAGCCAAGGTAGCATGTGTGGCTAAGAGCCAACACCAAGTTGACGTGCCAATACCTCTCATCATGCCCCCATTCGATACTATCCGATTAGCTCACGTCACAGACCAAGGACTTCCATACATCCATGGTCCAATCCTCAAGGCACCATGCCTTCACGCAATGTTGGCAGGCCCGCGAGACCAGCTGCTAGACTAATAGCACACACTAGACCTCTGTCCTACTCAAGCATAGTGCACCCTCCAATGCTTGCATGCTAACAAGTCCCACGAATGACTTCTCGTGCCATCTCGTGTCAAGACTTGTGGCCATGGTGCACCACGACGTCTCTCAAAGGTTTGGGCCACGTTCCATTCAAGCGGCATCCCGGCAAGCCTAGGGAACCGTACCCCTAAACCTCTAGCAGCACACTTCGACGCACTACCGGGGCGGCCCGGTAATGTCCATGAGTACTCCTACTCATGGAGACATATGAGTCCCCTCGTGGTCCTCATATGCCCGCCCTACTAGCCCTCCCAACTAGTAGTAGCTCACTTGACGCACTTGCGCCAGGGGGTGGTGGAGAGCTGACACCAGGTTCTCCCCCTACAAAGAGCCTTCTGAGCTTTTAGCCTTCTACGAGGAACATATATGATTTTTGCTTAGGAGACATATTTAGCTTCCAGCTCGCCAATTCTCCGAATCTCCCAAATCCGATCATACCATTGCGTTCATTGACCCTTCAATATGGAACCTACCAAGTCCCGTCAATTTTCGGGCAATATTGAAGATATTTACGAAAATGTCACTGCCGTACAAACTAGGCATCAGCATGCTCACTAGCCTGCACCCTCGCGTGCACATCTGACCGAGCACCATCCTAGCTTGTAACATACCCTCAAGGCTGGCATGTTACAGTGCGCACACGCATGGGCAGCTTGGCCAAAAAAAATCGGAAAAAGTTTTTGTGCAATTTTTCAAACCAAAAACATTTTCTAATTAATTTTTAACATGTTTTACACAAAATAAAGCATATATAAAAATTAATGACATAGAAAACACAACAAAATAACCTAAAAATTGCTAATAATCACATAAAATCAATATGCTTCATAAAAACATGAAAATCCATCCAATTATTCAAACACATCAAATAATTCAATTTTTAACATGTTCATGCATGAAAATAAAGATTACCAAAGGCTCTGAGGCCAGTTGTTAGGAAAACTTATACAGGATGTTTATTTATTTTCATGTAGATCTAATATTAAACAAGTTAATATGAGACAACCAAGAACATGTTTCTAAAATTGAATTCAAAGAGAAATACTGATAAGAATACTTACATTATACGCAACGGGATAATAGAGTCCTTCCTTCAGTTTCTCTAGTTCTTGTATCCTTTCTGTCGCAGAGTATTACCAAGAAACTGAATCGATCTTCAATTTTCTTCACAGCCTTCCAAAGTATCATTGGGATCACCTAGACTAGAGTGGGCAATTCTCAACACATGAGATAGATACAGAGAGAAGAAGAAGAATAGAAGAGAAAATTTGAGGCTTAGAAAGGACTTATGTTTAGAGAGAATCTAAAAACTATCAGAAACTTGTGTTTCAAAAATCTGACTTGTGTTTTCAACTCTCACTTAACATTCCTTTTATAGACTCAATTAGGTCATTTATTTAATTAAAAAATAAATAAAATAATAGCCAATTAACAGTCCTAGGTCGAAATTATCCTGGGCTTTAGGTCCGTGAAATTTCCCATTTGATTATAAGCCCATTGGACTTAAAATCAAAGCATGTATTATTTTCTATTGATTTAATTAATTAAATAATTATTTAAATCCTTTATCAAATTAATTATTTATAATTTTAACTTTGATTTAAACTTATTTATTGTTTACGCAAAAACGATTTATCGGATGACGTGGCAAAATTAACATACACATGGGATGCACATGACCGTTTAAGTGAGTATGATCTGTTCGACCATCGACCAGAAGAGAATTCACTCAGGAGACGGGCAGTCTGGTCGCAGCATTTCAAATATTCTCTACAGATATGTAATTGCACATTTATGTAATGATTGTGATTTTCATTATTATTTAGATACGCTTGTATTAAATGTAATTAAGGCCCATCTGCCCATGAAGAACTCCTTGAGCCTATAAATGAGACTCAAATGGCTCAAGAGAGGGGACTTTTGGGGGACTTTTTTTTGAAAGAAAAAGAGGGAATTATAGTGTTTTTAATCGATAAATCTGTATTCATCTCCAAGCTTGTGAAACTAGTGAACCCTCGTTCATTGATCACCGCTTTGGGGATTCTACATTAATAAGAACACTAAGTGGATGTAGGTTATTACCATTATTTGGGGCTGAACCACTATAAATCTTTGTTTTCATTTATCTTTTTATCTTGAATGCATCTTGTTTTTGTCGTTTTACTTGACTCTGTGTCACTAACCAAATCAAGGGTCAACATTTATTAATTTAGATACCAATTTATCTTAATTAACAAAATCTGCCCTAATTTCTATTTTCTTCTCTGAATTACATAACTCTATGAAACTATCCAAAATTTACCTGGTCAACTTTGATAATTCTAATTGATAATTAAATTAATTAATTGAGACTATCTAGATGATTTGTTAGATTTATTCAAGGTACATTGGGGGCCATGGGCCTATGAAATCAAGCTCCAATAAGTTATCATAAATCTAACAAATAAAATTACTAACTTATTAATTCCTCGTGACTCCACTAAAAACTCGGAATTACACTCTTGAATTCATAGAACGCTCTATAACACATATAAATACTTTATTACAACCATAATTGTCACTCAATCCTCTGTAGACGGTTTACAATGAGATGGGACTAAAATACCATTTTACCCCTAATTGTATTTTATCCTTAAAACACTTAGTTCCTTGTAAATGATATTTCAATAAACTAATATTAATTACTGAAATGAGATCTCTATCAATTAGCACCTTGAACCAAACTAAAAGGAAACCAGCATTTCACTTCCTCATCAGAAGCTATAGATGTTCATATCTATGATTAACACTCCAACTCAATTATACTACCGAGTTCCCAAGATGTATGTATGGGCTAGTCCGTAGGGTAAGCTGGTAACGAACAAGTCAAAGAACTCAAATAATACAAGAAGTTAAAATACTAACCACTCAGAATTGAGATTGAATTGACCTATGGTCAAATATATGATATGACTAGAATAGATAATAACGATATGTTTACTTATCTTATCAATTATCAATATTGGTCCAGTCCGATGTAACAAATACATTTGATCTTATCTACTTTGCTAATGTTCTGGAAAGAACATAACACTACAATGTGTAAGTAGATCATATCGAAGATTGGCAAGTCAGTGTAAATCCTGTGCTCTGACTAATCTTAGGACTAACTTATTTTGAAAATATAGTCATATTTATATTCCACTGTGATTATGTCACTATATATACGATTACTTATATGCTCAGGATTTAATAGAAGTTTATATTAAACAAATAATCATGAAAACAAAACATGTGAGCAAAGTGATTGACCAAGTCAAAAAATGATTTCTATTCTTTTATTGATAATAAATGAGATTACATAGAAATTGGGTTTTAATTAGGGCATAAAACCCTAACACTACTTACACATCGCAGTGTTATGTTCTTTCCAGAACATTAGCAAAGTAGATAAGATCAGATGTCTTTGTTACATCGGACTAGACTGATATTTACAGTAGACAAGATAAGTAAACATATTGTTATTATCTATTCTAGTCATATCATATAGTTAATCGTAGGTCAATTTAATCTCAATTCTGAGTGGTTAGTATTCTTACTGATTGTATTATTTGAGTTCTTTCACTTGTTCGTTACCTGCTTACCCTACGGACTAGCCCATACTTACAACTTGGGAACTCGGTAGTACAATTGAGTGGGGGTGTTAATCATAGATTTGAACATCTATAGCTTCTGATGAAGAAGTGAAACGATGGATTCATTTTAGTTTGGTTCAAGGGGCTAAATGATAGAGATCTCATTTCAGTAATTAATATTAGTTTACTGAAATATCATTTACAAGGAACTAAGTGTTTTAGGGATAAAATACAATGAGGGGTAAAATGGTATTTTAGTCACATCTCATTGTAGGCCATCTATAGAGGATTGAGTGATTATTAAGGTTGTAACAATGGATAACTAATAACGTATCAATGTTGCTTATAGAGCGTTCTATGAATTCAAGAGTGCAATTCTAAGTCTTAAGTTTGTAAATTTATTTGTTAAATTTATTATAACTTATTGGAGATTGATTTATAGGCGCATGGTCCCCACTGTACCTTGGATAAAATCATCTAGATAGTCTCAATTAATTGATTTAATTATCAATTAGAATTATCAAAGTTGACCAGGTCAATTTTGGATAGTTTCACAGAGCTATGTAATTTAGAGAAGAAAAGAGAAATTATGGTAGATTTATTAATTAAGTTTAATTGGTATCTAAATTAATAAATAAGTTTAAATCAAGGTTCAAATTATAAATAATTAATTTGATAAAGGATTTAAATAATGATTTAATTAATTAAATCAATAGAAAATAATACAAACCTTGATTTTAAGTCCAATGGTCTTATAATTAAATGGAAAATTTCACGAGCCTAAAGCTCGTGAGAATTTCTACCTAGGGTTGTTAATTGGCTATTATTCTATTAATTTTTAATTTAAAATAAATGACTTAATTGAGTCTATAAAAGGAATGATAAGTGAGAGTTGAAATAACTTGTTTTTGAGAAGATTAGAAGATCTAATCTTGATGCTCTATGTTTTAGATTCTCTCTACAGCATAAGTCTTTTTCTAAGCCTCAATTTTTCTCTTCTACTCTTCTTCTCTTTGTATCTATATCATGTGTTCAGAACTGCCCACTCTAGTCTAGGTGATTCTAAGGATACTTTGGAAGGCTGTGAAGAAAAATGAAGAACGGTTCAGTTTCTTAGTGATACCTTGCAACTGAAAGGATACAAAGGTTAGAGAAACTGAAGAAAGACTTTATCTTTCTGTTGCGTATAATATACGTGTTCTTATCATTATCTCTGTATGAATTCAATTTTAGAAACATGTTCTAGGTTATCTTATATTAATATGTTTAATATATGATTTACATGAAAATAAACATGATCTTGTATAAGTTTTCCCAACATATGGCCTCAGAGCCTTTGGTAATCTTTATTTTCATGCGTAAACATGTTAAAAATTGAATTATTTGATGTGTTAAGTAATTGTATGATTTTCATGTTTTTATGAAGCATATTGAATTTTATATGATTATTAGTAATTTTAGGTTATTTTTTTGTGTTTTCTATGTCATTAATTTTTATAAATGCTTTTATTTTGTGTAAAACATGGTAAAAATTAATTAGAAAACGATTTTGGTTTAAAAAAATTGCACAAAATTTTTTTTGGAAATTTTTGCCTGGATGCCCACCCGCGCGCGTCACCCCTCCCCCCCCTTGTGCGAGCGCACCAGCGTGCGTCTTCTCTGCCTCAGCCACAGTGAACAGTACACGTTCATCCAATTTTTTTTTTAATTAAAGAAAATAAAATATGAAATTAATTTTTTGTAACAATCCCAAAAATATCATATATATTTTACATTTAAAAATATTTTTTAAAATAAGATATTTTTGTTGTTTGATATTTAAAAATTAGATATTTTCTACAAAGATTCAAATTCAAATTTAAAAATACGTTAACTACTTAATTAAATATTTCAATATATTAAAATATTATAATTAAGATATCAGATATTAACGATATTTTCTTTTAAATATTTGTTATTTTTATTAAAAAAATTGAAAATATTAATATGTGTTTATTCTATAGGTTTTAATATTTAAATTATTTCAAATTTGAAATTTGTTAGTTAGATATTTTTATGGATATTTGAATTTGTTTAATTGTTTTAAGATATTTTAGGATTGTTATAACTATTAATATATTTTTTTTAAATGGTTAAAATATTTGCTTGTAGTTGTAACAACACAATATTTAAAAAAAAAAAACAGTTAAGATATTGATTTTAAAATTTAAAATTAGTTAAATTTTGAAAAATATCATTTTTTTTTCATCCAATTAATAAAATATTTTTTTATAAATGGGATTTAAATTAACTATGGTTAATTGTTGATAAATCCTATTTAAATTAAATTAATTTTTTTTTCTCAAATTAACCTAAACAAAGTTGATTGTTGATAAATGAAATTTAAATTAACTTTTGTTAATTGTTGATAAATTTCATTTAAATTGACTTCTTTTTTAAAAAAATTAATTAATTCAAATTTTGGATAAATTCTAGAAAATTAATTGTGGTATTTTAGCAAATGAAATGAATTGTAGTATTTTTGCACAAAATTCAGACTTGCTCATATAGTAACATGATTAGGCTTATCCAATTATAACATGTTTGTTTGCACTATATGTATTATTGTTGCAATTGGGCTTAGATGCATATAATGGCCCTTATGTTTGCTTAATATATGGATTTTGCCAAATAAAATATTCATAAAATGATAGGTTTTATTTGGGCCCATTAGAAAATGTAAAGTTTAAATTCCTCTCTTGTGGCTGGTTCCACCTGTGAAGGCCCATTTGTTTTACATGACTATAGTGGGCCTAATCAATTAATAACAATAAATAAAACGAACGTTTAAATTCCTGTCTTTTAGACCTTGTATGGAAGTAAGGGGGCCTTAGTAGTGGGAACGACATACTGGACCCAGCCCTCCTCCATACAAGCCCAATTGTTATGGCCCATTTGCCTGAGTTAGACTTAATTGTATAGGATCATTATAATAGTTAACCCTAAATATTGATTAGCAACAAATTAATTCTAATTTAATTGAATTTGTTTCAATGTGACACTTTAGAATTAATGGAAAACTATAGGACTTCGGTTTTAAAAATTTAACTTTTCAATTTTTTAAAGAACCATAGTCATTAATTTTTCGAAAATAAATAATAAAAAATATTATTTTTGATTCTATAATTGTAACGCCCTGGATAGCCAAGACCGTTACACTGTGTGTTTATAAAGTGCCAGACTTGCTGATCAAGTCATTTAAATAAAATCGTGTTATTGAAACTATAAAGGAACTAGGGTTAAAAACGTTTTGGTCTCAAAAGCCACATTTTCATTAAAAAGCATCATCTGTTACATGGGATCCCAAAAATATTAAGTTCAAAGACCATTTACAAAAGACTAAAGGTTTATTTACAACAACCGACCATACTAAGGCAAAACAAGCAGTTAGGTGATCCCTGTCCTGGTCCACTCCTCGACCGTGACGGTCGAACCGCTGGCTATGTACATTCCACCTCGGAGCTCTCACCTCAGGCTTGGTCCAGCTTGCCCTTGCCTTTACCTGCACCACGTAGCACCCGTGAGCCAAGGCCCAGCAAGAAAACTCAACAGCAACAGAGCATGAACAATTAACAGACAAGTCATTATCTCACATTGCATCACATAAACTCAGACATATCATCAGTCAGTATATTCAAGTATTCCACATACTAGGCATATCAGTTCATAATATACACAGTTCACAAATGATAACTAGGGCTAGCGCCCTCAGGCTGCTCCCTCCGTTACCCCGTTGTTCTTGGCTACCAGTGGCCAATCCGCGCTCTGTGCGCTAAAGTCATGTACGACACTCTTAGACCGCTTTTACATGTCCCATGGCGTAATACCAACATTGACATGATGCAACTCTCGAGAGCACTTAGTCCCGTCACAATCACACAACCGGGTGCAGTTTTCTTACCTTTCAATTTACTGGTTTCCGATGCCACGAAGTCGCGAGCACGGTCCTCTACCCCGAGCCTCTCCAAAGACCTAGTCACAACACAAATGAGACATCCTTGTCACTAATCAATCCAAAACTACTTCCCAGAACCAATCCCACACTCTCGGAATCCCCCAAATCCCTAAAACAATGCCCTGAAGACATCCCCCGAACCCCCGGAGCAAAGGCTCAAAATTGCAAAATCCCATGCTCTGAAATTGGCCTAGCGCCGCGGCGCAGCCCTATAGGGCCGCGGCGCTCAGCAAGTCAGAGAACACACTCTGCCCAGAAACAGCCTTGCGCCGCGGCGCGCAAGAACAGCACCACGGCGCTCCTTCGCGAGCCCAGAAATCTGGGTTTTTCCTTGCGTTTTTCCCAAACCCAAATCACTCCAAATCACCCCAAACTCATACCTAAGCCCCAAAGCCAACTCAAAACCCCAAATAAACCTTTCAACAACCTAAAAACATCGTAATCTAGCTCAATTATACAACCATTCACAGAATTCACACCTAAATTTCAGACTCAAACACTTAAACCAAGACTTGAGAAAAGTGCAAACCAAACCCTTTAGATTCTTAATCCATAACAGCTACGAAAATTAAACAGGATACACTCTTACCTCAGTCAAGAACCCAGCTTGAAGTCTCCTCAACTCTAGCTTAAAATCACCTTCTCTTTTGATTATTCCAACTCTGAATTCATGCAAAACCAGCCACTAACTTACTTCAATTCATGCTTATCCTCCAAAAACTAGATTTGAAACTTAAACAAATCATAGATAGACCCTTACCTCTGAGTAACCTTGGCCTAGGCTTAGCTTAATTGCCTTGAATCATCAAAATTCTCTTCTTAGGTCTCCCACTTCAGCTTCCCTCTTCTTCTCTTTTCTTCTAGATTTTCCTCCAATTTCAACATAAATCAACTTCCTAAGTGTTATACGTGACTAACTTTTCTTCTCAGCTGAAGCTCATCTATTCACTGCCAAAAGACCACTTTATCCCTCCACAAATATCCCTTCCTAACTAAACCTCAAGGGCACACTTGTCCTTTTACTAACTTTACAATTTTATCACTTTTCCAACAAAACCTGTTACTCTCTATAGTTACTAACAGTTACGCAGGTTACCAAATCACCAGTTACCATTATCTAGATTTCTAGGACCGTCTAGGCACGTGCATCACATTGATATCACCACACCCACGTGGTACAAATCACATAGCATAATTATCACATAACATAATACACATAGTCATATAACATGCTTTAAATCATAATCATGCATCTTAATCATTAAAACCACACATAATTCCCACTTTGCCCTCCAGGCACACTAATCAAGGCCCTTAAGCCTAATTAGTGAATTTGGGTCGTTACAATAATGAACTTATTTTAAGAATTATATTCGATCTCCACCATTGGTTTAACAATGTCAATAGCTTAATGGGGCCTCGAGACGCTTTGATTCGTCCCCTACGGAAGGTGTTCATTATTTATTTTGACAAGGTTAAATTTCAAAAGATAGATAATTATAGGTCAAATTCTACTAGACTCACCCCTACGGTGACTACTAAGACTAAATCTATTGAATTTCGAAACCGTGGGTCTAGCTCATAAAATAAGAGATTTTGTTTTCTTATTTTGATCGAATAGTAGGTTGTTAATAATGGTGTCCATTATTAAATAAGTTTACAACTTTATTTAACTAGTGGTATTTTTTACTCTCGCCAACCGAGACAAGGATATCATAGATTAGTTAAAAACCTAAAGAAATAGAGATATGATTGTTTTTGGTATTTTTTTTTCTCATATCTTACATATTTATGATATATGTTGTGCTATTTCTTGATATTTGTGTGAATATGAGTTTTATTGAGCAAATGTGATTGATTTCTATTTTTTGATAATTTGTAGTTTTAAGTATGGTTGTGTCTACTCCCATCATTTCTCAACTTTCTATGGAGAAACTCACTGGAGAAAACTTCCTTAAGTGGATGCAGAACATCAATATTGTGTTGATTGGTGACAACTCAAAGTTCTTCATGACTGAGGAATCCCCAGAAGTTTCAACTAAAGGAGCCACCAAGTCTGTGAGGGATAAGTATGAACGTTGGCAAGCGGCTAACAATAAGGCACAATACTACATGTTGACTAGTATGGTTGATACTCTCAAGACAAATATGGAGAATGTCGAGACGACCTACGAAATCATGGATCGGCTCTAAGACATGTTTGGTGCCAAGTCAGCGCAGACTCGTTTTGAGGCCAGCAAGAAATATACCAATGCTCGGATGGCACCGTCTAAACACGTTCGTGATCACCTGATCAAAATGACAAAATACTTTCAGGAAGCTGAACTGCATTGAGCAACAATAGATGAGGAAACTCAAGTTGGCTTAATCCTCAACAGTCTCTCTCCAGCTTTCCTGCCATTCACCCCAACTATGTGTTGAATAAACTCAGCTATGGTATGACGCAGCTCATGAACGAGCTTCAAACTTTTGAGTCTATCATGGGTGGACCAAGTAAGGGAGGAGAAAATAAGACAACTACTACTACTGCTGCTGAACCAGCTAAGGCTGAAGCTAACCAAGCTTCGTCTTCGAAAGTTGGAAACAAGAGGAAAGGCGGACAAAAAGACAAACCCAAGCCTGCAAGGGCTGCAAACACAAGTGCACAACCAAATGCATAGACGCCTAAGGGGAAGAACAAGAAAAACAAGAAAGGTAAAGGTAAGTATTTTCACTGCAAAGAGAAGGGGCACTGGAAACAGGATTTACCCAAGTTTCTAGCAGTGAAAAACAAAGGTAATGATTATAGTTCATTTATCTTAAAAACATGTGTTTTAGAAAATGATAAATCTATTTGGATTACTGGTTCTAGATCTATTAACCATGTTTGTAACTCTTTACAACTTCTTGGATCGTGGGAGGAAGTGGGCGAAGGTGGCTTAAAGCTTAGAGTTGGGAACGGAGCGTTTGTTGCAGCCCAAGCTAGAGGAAGAGCTCGCCTGAAGTTTGTAAATAAATATTTAATTTTGAAATATGTATTTTTTATTTCAGATTTTAGTAGAAATTTAATTTCAGTTTCCATGTTGCAACTAGAACAATTTGTTATGACTTTCACAAGTTTTAATATATCTATTTCTTTCAATGGATCACATTTTTGTATTGCATGTTTGGAAAACAGGCTTTATATTCTGTGACCTAACGAACCCCTCGCTCTTAACAATGATTTATTCAAAGTAGCTAAACCTAAGACCAATAAACGTCAAAAGACCTATCACGATAACATGACGTATTTATGGAATTTGAGACTAGGTCACACTGGCTATGATAGAATTCAAAGACTTACAAAGGACGGGCCTTTGAGGGAACTCACCTTAGGTGAATTACCTGTCTGTGAATCTTGTCTAGAAGGCAAACTGACCAAGGTTCCATTCTCTGCAAAGGGTGATAGGGCCAAAGAACAACTTGGACTTATGCATTCAGATGTTTGTGGACCTTTGAATGTACAAGCCAGGGGTGGTTTTGAGTATTTCGTCACTTTCATTGAAGATTACTCTAGATACTCATGTCTTTACCTAATGCATAAGAAACCAGAAACATTTTCAAAGTTTCAGGAATTCTTAGCTATGGCTCGGAACCAATTACGTAGAACATTAAAGATCTTGCGATCTGATAGGGTTGGAGAATATTTGGATATGCAGTTCCAAGATCATTTAACTGAACTTGGGATTTTATCACAACTTACTGCCCCGGGTACTCCATAACAAAATGGTGTAGCAGAACGCTGGAACAGAACTTTATTGGAAATGGTTAGATGCATGCTTAGTTACTCAACTCTAACAACTTTTTTCTCGGGACATGCAATTGAAAACGCGAATGATATTCTCAATGTCGTGTCATCAAAATCAATTCCCAAAACACCTTTAGAACGCTGGAATGGTCGTGAACCTAGTTTATGCCATTATATAATCTAGGGTGTCCCACCCACGTCCTGAGGAAAAATGAGGGAAAGCTAGAACCTCGAACTGAAGTTTGCATGTTTGTTGGCTATCCTAAAGGTACTTTGGGTGGAATTCTCTATAGTCATTAAGAAAAGAATGTGTTTACTTCTACAAATATTTTTTTTTTGGAAAACTACTATGTCCAAAACTTCAAACCACGCAAGAAAGTAATTTTAGAGGATATGGTTGAAAAGTTGACTCCAACCATTGTTCCATCGTCATCAACGCGGGTTGATGATGAAACTCCCACTCTTCATGTCCAACAGACGCAAGTCAATTTATGAAGAAAGTACCACTATTCCTCAGCAAACAGTCACGGAGCCTCGTCGTAGTGGGAAGGTTTCTAGGAACCCATTTTGCTATGGTTTGGATGGTGAAACCAATATGGTTGTTGGTGACACTAGTGATGATGATCCTGTTGGAAATGTGCCCTGAAAGCATATGTAGTAGACATTGTTTTATGAAATAAATAAATAAATTGAATTTGTTATGCATATATTTTATGGACTATATTATTCTGTGATAATATTATGTAAATATCAGGAAAATTTCTAAGTTCATATATGTGATCTCAAACACGTATTGGTACGGAAGGATTGTGTTTGAGATAAATGAACTTGAATAGTTCGCAATAAAATAAAGTTATGGAATCTTTAGATTAATTACTGCAAGTACGGTCCAATAGTATTATGAATACATGTGATCTAGATCCGGATCACTAGTGTGGTAGGACACTTTAGTGGAGGTGCTTTATATATTAGAGAATATATAGAACTGGACCAGATATATTTATTAATACTTAGTTAAATACCGTTTAGAAGTATTAATTAAATATATCAATTGATGATCGTATACAAATAGATCTTAATCCTGAAGTTACTATGAACTCCTGTTTATGTTATATGAGTTCTTTGATTCACTTGTTAGGGTGTGTCAGAATGATCAGGCTATAAACTTTTGTTTTGGGAACTCATTAATATAGACGGCTGGGGACATAGTATATAGATATGGAATCTATGCCTTCTCGCAAGAGATTAAATGATGGTTCTCTTAAGGGTTGACTTTTGGGACTGAAAGGTTATTGAGCTCAAATTCATAATTTAGTTATGAATTAACCTTCACTAGTAGAGTCAATGGTACTTAAGGAAACAAGAGATAATTAAAAGGGTAAAATGGTAATTTTATTCCCGAGTAATTATGAACCATTATTAGAGGGTCAAGTTGTATGCAATGATTATATCAATGGACGCTTTATGATTATAAAGTACTCAGTAAATGAAATGTCTATAATTACAAGAGTGCAGTCTCATATTTATAGTGGAATAATCATGAGATTAATAAATTAAGATTATTTAATTAAAGAGTTTAATTAATAATCTCAAATTTATTGGAGCTTGGAATTATAGGTCCATAGGTCCCCATAGTGGCTCTTTCAACATTGTTCAAGGTAAGAGTTGATATGAAGGGAAAATAGTTTAAAGACATATTTAAGAAAAAATTTGTTCTTCAGGCCAAATATGCAATTATATGATAATAGTGATTAATTAATTAATTACAAAATTAGTTGTAGTTAACAAAATTAATTAATATTTAATTATTGTATAATTTTTGAAATTATATTAAATAATTAAATTAATTTCGAAATTTAATTAAATAATTAATTAATTATAATTTTCGAAATTATAATAAATTAAATATTTATTTTCGAAAATTTTGGATTTAATTAATTGGTAGAATTAATTAAATATCTTTATTTGAGTGGGAGATAATAATATGATAATTTCAAATTGGATTTGAATTTGAAAGATTAATATTTATTCAAATAATTAATTATATTTGATAATTAATTAAAAAGATAATTAATTTGAATTCAAATTTGAATTAGTTATCAGGTTGTAAGATCTTATCTGACAAAGTAGTTTGAATAAATAATTAATAAAAATTGAAAAACCAACATTCCTAAAATTAGGGAAGCTACACGTGCACACATAGTCCATGGACCGTGTGTGGCGTGTACGGCAATTTTCAGGGATGGGATTTTTCATTTTTATTTATTTAATTAATGGATAATTCAAAAATTGGTTTTTGGATTTTTTCATTAATAGAATAATTAATTAATTAAAAAGTAAATTGTAAAATGGTTACAGATTTTTTTTTTTAATTTTGAATATTTTCTTTTAAGTATGACTAATCAGAAAAATATTAAAAGGAAGATAGATGTGAGACAACTCTGAACATTCGCTCTGTGAAAAATAGAATGATAGTTTTCTCTCCCTGAAAAATAAAGAACTAATTCTCAGGCCTATTCTCTTGATCTCATGAGTTGAGTACATCAAGTAGAATCACAAATAAACTATCCTTCATTCTCTAAGTGCCCACACATTTCTTGAGGTGTAGAGAATGCTTTGGAAGATATTGGTGTGAGTACGTGGGAGCGGCTTGGATAGGAAGATCGTTTTAAATATGAAAAGATAGCAAGGATACTTGATAGGCTTCAAGAGGTATGCATTCTATCCTTATCTTGTTTATGATTAATGTATGTATATTAATGGATCCGCATATTTAAAGGTAGTTTAAATATGTTACAAAATTTTTGTTGTACACTGGGCCAACCACACCACCATTCCGCTGCGTATTAGGAAACTCGTTCCTAATAGATCTGTTGTCTTTCAAACAGGCAATGGCTAGCCCTGAAAAGGAACTATGGCTCGAAGCCATGAAACAGGAAATGGAGTCCATGTACTCAAATTCCGTCTGGGATCTTGTGGAAGTGCCTAGTGACTTTAGGGCCACTGGGTGCAAGTGGATCTACAAGAAGAAATGAGGTGTTGATGGAAATAACGAAACTTATAAAGCTCAATTAGCGGAAAAGGGTTATGCCTAGAGAGAAGGTGTAGACTATGAGGAAACTTTTAGTCTGATAGCCATGCTCAAGTCCATTCGCATCCTCATATCCATAGCAGCCGCTCTCGACTATCAGATCTGGAAAATGGACGTCAAGACAGCTTTTCTTAATGGGAAGCTTGACGAAGTCATTTATATGGATCAGCCAGAAGGATTTAAAGTAGTTGGACAAGAAGGAAAAGTTTGCAAGTTGAATTGGTCCATTTATGGACTTAAGCAAGCTTCTCGTTCCTGGATCCTTAGGTTTGATGAAATAATCAAAACCTATGACTTTGAACAAAATATTGATGAGATTTGTGTTTACCAACTGAAGGCAAATCAAATAGTGGTATTCCTGGTTCTTTATGTAGATGATATCTTACTCATTGGAAACAATATTAAGAAATTGTCAGATGTGAAGAATTGGATGAGCACTCAATTCTAGATGAAGGATTTGGGTGAAGCAAGTTATGTTCTAGGTATCCAGATCATTAAGGATAGAAAGAACAAACTCTTAGCTCTATCTCGAGCAGCTTACATAGATAAAGTGCTTGAACGTTTCTCAATGAAAAATTCCAAAAAAGGGCGTCTACCATCCCGCCATGGAATTCATCTTTCAAAGAAGCAGTCTCCCCAGACTCCTGAAGAGGAAGATGCAATGAGAAAAGTTCCTTACGCATCTGCAGTTGGAAGTCTAATGTATGTTATGTTGTGTACTAGACCAGATATCTGCTATGCAGTGGGAGTAGTTGTAACAACCCATATTTTCAAGACTCGATAATGCAGAAATATAAATGTTTTCAGTTAACAAAATATCTCAAAAACCCGTATAAAAAAACTTTTTAAAAAGTCGTATGGCCATACCTAACATTTAATACAAAAATATTTTATGAATAGTAAAATGAGCCTAGTTTATGAAAATAATACAATATTTCCAAACAAAACGTCTTCCCAAAAAGGTCGGTCACATGTACATTCGCAAGGTAGACTCCAGCGCTCACTGCTCTGCCTTGCTCTAGTTCTTACCTACAACAGGAAACAACTAGGTAAGCGAAAACGCTTAGTAAGTTCAAATTTAAAAACAAAAGCATGCAGAGAAGGTAGGTGGTCACTGACCAAGTTACTGTCCACAGATAACAATAGCTCACAAAAATTAAGGTTCTGGATCCATAACGCTACGCAATAAATTTAAAGAACGCAAAAGCGTCCTGGCAAACTTATGGTCATGCCTGATAACCAATGTCAAACTATTTCCTATAAATAGATAAATCCCTACACTCAGAAAAATCCCAGAGCAAGCAAATATAATATATCACAACTATTTCATATAAACCTATAAATCCCTGCACTCAGAAAATCCCAGTGCAAGCAGATATAATATATAACAATATAATTCGAGACCAACACTCGACAATTTCCAACAATGCAGGTGTAACACGCCCTCCAGCATAAATGTTAATCTGTAAGAGAGAACCAAGTCTCAACACTAAGATCTAGCCAATAAAACTCCCCATCAAGGGTAACTATCGCGTTACCAAGGGTATCGCTACTTATCCAAGAGTAAATCCCTCACAAGGGTAACCATCAAGTTACCTAGGGCATCACTACTTATCCAAGAGTGTAATCGAAGTTACATGGGTTTACAGAGACTTCTATGTTAATCAGTGGTGCTGGTGAGCAGTTGCCCCTAGGGTGTCCGACCTCACTCAAACTTGGCAACCCCTAGTATCTCTAGGCACTCTCACTGAATGGCCAATATTCACGGCTACTATCTGGGAATAACTTATCAAATAACTTGTTTGGGTTCTAATCGTTCACTGATTAAGTAAGCATGAGGGCCCCCTAGGTCCCATTCATTTTGGTGCACCTAGGTTTAAACCAGCAATCCTCACCTCTTGGCCACTCGTCGCGGTAATGAACCGGGCATAATAAAATCAAACAGTGTGACGGGGATCAGCCGTCTAGAATATGACGGATATCTACCGGTCATATTTTCTGAATCGGCACCCACTAGATTAACGTCTCTAAGCAAACTTTTATGACAATGTTTATATGTGCATGTGTCTCCATACTAACATACAATACAATAGTCGTTTCATGTTGCATCCACACAATAGAAGTTGACTTACTTGGAGTCATTTTGTCTCAGCAAGATTTCACCCTCCAATATATAATCTAGATATGCTTAGCCAATACTGTAATTATCCATACAGTATACTCGGATTAATTACGGCACTTCATAATTCATTATTATTATTATTTTGGGCAGTTTGGTCATTTTAAAAATCATTTGTAAGGATTTAAGATCCTTATTTGGTTTTAAACCCATTCAAGAAATTCGTACTAAAAAATATTTGTGACTAAACCCTAAGTCTCGGGGAGACCTATCCTATGGTCTCGAAACCTAGGCTCGGGTATCACAATAGTATTTTCCCACAATCCGCTAAAAAATTTATTCTTTAAAAGTATTGCTATTAACCCGTATTTTCAACAAGTCGATTAATTATATAGAAGTTTTTAGCCGGTATTATATCCAAAAAATACTAATTAAAATCCTTAATTATTTTTTAAGAAACTAATCTCTTAATTTTCCTTTTATTTTCTTAAAGTTTTACTCTCTAAAAACCAGTTTAAGGAAATAGCCTAATTTTAACTTAATTAGGAAAACTGTTAAAATTTTCTTATCTTGACTAGTTAATTTCCGAAATCAATTAATCAAGTTTACTTACTAGAAAAATAATTTACTTAATTATTTCTCAAAATATAAGGTTTTAAACCCTCTTTTAATTTATTAACTTAATAATTTAAATATTTTATTTTTAGAAAGAAAAAAATTCTTTAATAAAAATAATTCTCACTAATCTCAAAGTGTTATTTTAGGTCAAAATATGTTTTCAAGACTTACCAAGTTTTTATCTTGCAATAAGCAAAATTTTACTTTTTACCTTAAGTTCAAAAATCCCATTTTTACACTAAGTGTGAAAACCCCATTTTTTTTACATTTTTTACTACATAATTTGTTAGGATATAACTTGAAATTTACTTACTCAATTGTTACCAAAATTTCCCAATTCTCTTTCTGGTATACCATTTAGGTCTTTGTAAAATATTATATCAAAAGGAGCATTTTTTATTGGTGAAAATATTTTCCAACAATGAGGTAAAAATGACCTTATTTTCAAGTCCTTATTTTTTCCAAACTTTGGCACTTAATAACTTTCAAACCGTTCAATATTTTGTTACCAAATTTTATAGTGGAATACTAGGTTATGCCAAGAATATGTCTACAAATTTTTAGAAACACTGGGTTCATTTGACCTATACAGTGGCTGTCCAAACTTGGTCCCGAAATTAAGAATACGAAAAAACAGTATTTTACCTAAACTTTGAAATAGCATAACTCACTCATTTCTAACCATTTTTTAGTGTTTCAAAAGCTAAATTTTATGTAATCTATCTCAAAAACATCACAGTACAATTAAATTTTACAAAATCAATATACAATGGATGCTTGACCCCTTGGAAGCCACAGCTCAAAACTTGTATTTTTGTTTTAGGGTTTTCAACAAAAGCCTTGGGGATTTTGGTTCCTATTTTCAAAAATCAACACACAAGCATCATAAAAATTATAAAGTAACTACCATAGCCTTATTACATCACCAATAAGAAACGTTAAGCATTAAATATACAAAATAATGCTTAAAAAATAAAAACCATACAATAATAACCATAAAAAGTAAACTTATTCCTCTTGTTGTTCTTGCTTAAGGTTTGGATCCTTCAAAACCCTTTCAAAACCTTAACCAACTTCGCCAACAACATATATAATTAGCTATTGAAAAATCTATGGTTAAAACTTTACAAAAGTCTAGTTTTTTGAAACTTTACCTTAGGGAAACCCTTCCTAAACCAAAGCTTAAGCTTCCACGCCTTCTTAGTGTTCTTCAGGTTGAAAATGGAGAGAAAACTTGAGAGAGAATTTTTTTGAACACAAGAGAGTGAGAGAAGAGTATATGGTCGTTTGGGTGAGGGTTTTGATGAGCATATCAATAAAAAAAAATCTAAACACTTACTTCCTGACACCTAACTAATCACCAATTATATTTCTCAATATCAAATAGACTCCAATATATTTCCTACATTCCCAGAAATACCCCCAGGCTCACCCCGAGCCGGGTATAAATTCCCACTGTGACTTTTTCGCTAGACCGCTCACTAGGATCGCCTTGAGTCACAAGCTGCAAATATATCCACATAATAATGTGGTCTCAATAATTAACACAAATATTTACATTTATGCCCTCAATGGGCCAAAATTACGAATATACCCTTATATCCTAATCAGGGCCTACATGCATACTAATACACATAGTCATGCTTCACATATATCCAAATAATCATAAAAGTAAGCTTATCACATAATCATGCATTTAATCATTTAAATCACATATGATCCAGTTATGCCCTCCCGACACACTAATCAAGGCCCTTAAGCCTTATTAGTAAATTTGGGTCGTTACATAAATATTCTACAGTAATAGATCCTAAGCATAGGGATCAAGGGTAGGTTTCCTATCACAAGGTGACCTATCTCAGGTATATCGACCATAACCTACAATTTATAGAATTGAGGTAAATAAAAGAAAGCAAAGGAAACATATATGAAAAGACAGTACTTACAGTGAGTGTCGGTCTATCTTTGCAAAATGTACAAGTGGGTTGTCTACAGAACCGGCTCAACTTGAGCTCTGATACCAACTGAAACAACCCGGATTTTCAAGACTTGATAATGCAGAAATATAAATGCTTTCATTTAACAAAATGTCTCAAAAACCCGTATAAAAAAACTTTTAAAAAGTCGTATGGTCGTACTTAACATTTAATACAAACATATTTTATGAATAGTAAAATGAGCCTAGTTTATGAATATAACACGACATGTCCAAAACAAAACGGCTTCCCAAAAAGGTTGGTCCACATGTACATTCGCAAGGTAGACTCCAACGCTCACTGTTCTGCCTTGCCCTTGTTCTTACCTACAACAGGAAACAAATAGGTAAGCGAAAACGCTTAGTAAGTTCAACTTTAAAAACAAAAGCATGTATAGAAGACAGGTGGTAACTGACCAAGTTACTGTCCACAGATAACAATAGCTCACAAAAATTAGGGTTCCGGATCCATCAGGGCCCTACGCAATAAATTTCAAGAACGCAAAAGCGTCCTGGCAAACTTATGGTCATGCCTGATAACCAATGGCAAACTATTTTCTATAAATAGATAAATCCCTACACTCAGAAAAATCCCAGAGCATGCAAATATAATATATCACAACTATTTCATATAAACCTATAAATCCCTGCACTCAAAAAATCCCAGATCAAGTAGATATAATATATAACAATATAATTCGAGACCAACGCTCGACAATTTCCAACAACTCGGGCGTAACACTCCCTCCAACATAAATGCTAATCTATAAGAGAGAATCGAGTCTCAACACTAAGATCTAGCCAATAAATATCCCCATCAAGGGTAACTATCGCGTTACCTAGGGCATCGTTACTTATCCAAGAGTAAATCCCTCACATGGGTAACCATCAAGTTACCTAGGGCATCACTACTTATCCAAGAGTGTAATCGAAGTTACACGGGTTTACAGAGACTTCTATGTTAATCAGTGGTGCTGGTGAGCAGTTGCCCCTAGGGTGTTCGGCCTCTCTCAAACTTGGCATCCCCTAGTATCTCTAAGCACTCTCGCTTAATGGTCAATATTCACGGCTACTATCCAGGAATAACTTATCAGAGCACTTGCTCGGGTTCTAACCATTCACTGATTAAGAAAGCATGAGGGCCCCTAGGTTCCACTCATTTTGGCGCCCCTAGGTTTAAACTAGCAATCCTCACCTCTTGGCCACTCATCACGGTAATGAACCAAACATAATAAAATCAAACAGTGTGACGGGGATCAGTCGTCTAGAATATGACAGATATCTACCGGTCAAATTTTCTGAATTAACACCCACTAGACTAACATCTCTAAGCAAACTTTATACGACAGTGTATATATGTGCATGTGTCTCTATACTAACATACAATACAATAGTCATTTCATGTTGCTGCAACACAATAGAAGTTGACTTACTTGGAGTCCTTTGCTCTCACCAAGATTTCACCCTCCAATGTATAATCCAGATATGCTTAGCCAATACTGTAATTATCCATACAGTATACTCGGATTAATTATGGCACTTCATAATTCATTATTATTATTTTGTGGAGTTTGGTCATTTTAAAAATCATTTGTAAGGATTTAAGATCCTTATTTGGTTTTAAACTCATTCAAGAAATTCATACTGAAAAATATTTGTGACTAAACCCTAAGTCTCGGGGAGACCTATCATATGGTCTCAATACCTAGGCTCGGGTATCACAATAGTATTTTCCCACAATTCACTAAAAAATTTATTCTTTAAAAGTATCGCTATTAACCCGAACTTTCAACATGTCAATTAAATATATAAAAGATTTTAGCCGGTATTATATCCAAAAAATACTAATTAAATTCCTAACTTATTTTTTAAGAAACTAATCTCTTTATTTTCCTTTTATTTTCTTAAGGTTCTACTCTCTAAAAACCGGTTTAAGGAAATAGCCTAATTTTAACTTAATTAGGAAAATTGTTAAAAACTTTTTATCTTGACTAGTTAATTTTCCGAAATCAATTAATCAAGTTTACTTACTAGAAAAATAATTTACTTAATTATTTCTCAAAATATAGGGTTTTAAACCCTCTTTTAATTTATTAACTTATTAATAATTTCAATCTTTTATTTTTAGAAAGAATAAAAATTCTATAATAAAAATAGTTCTCACTAATCTCAAAGTGGTATTTTAGGTTAAATTATGTTTTCAAGACTTACCAAGCTTTTATCTTGCAATATGAAAAATTTTACTTTTTACCTTAAGTGCAAAAATCCTATGTTTACACTAAGTGTGAAAACCCTATTTTTTCACATTTTTAACTACATACTTTGTTAGGTCATAACTTAAAATTTACTTACTCAATTGTTACTAAAATTTCCCAATTCTATTTTTGGTATACTATTTAGGTCTTTGTAATATATTAGGTCAAAATGAGCATTTTTTATTGGTGAAAATATTTTCCAACAATGAGGTAAAAATGACATTATTTTTAAGTCCTTATTTTTTCCAAACTTTGGCACTTAATAACTTTCAAACCGTTCAATATTTTGTTACCAAATTTTACAGTGAAATACTAGATTATGCCAAGAATATGTCCATAAATATTTAGAAAAAACTGGATTCATTTGACCTATACAGTGGCTGTCCAAACTTGGTCCCGAAATTAAGAATACGAAAAGACAGTATTTTACCTAAACTTTGAAATAGCATAACTCACTCATTTTCAAACATTTTTTAGTGTTTCAAAAGCTAAATTTTATGTAATCTATCTCAAAAATATCATAGTACAATTAAATATTACAAATTCAATATACATTGGATGCTTGACCCCTTGGAAGCCACAGCTCAAAACTTATATTTTTGTTTTAGGGTTTTCAACAAAACCCTTGGGGATTTGGTTCCTATTTTCAAAAACCAACACACAAGCATCATAAAAATTATAAATCAACTACCATAGCCTTATTACATCACCAATAAGAAACTTTAAGCATTAAATATACAAAATAATGCTTAAAAAATAAAAACCATACAATAACAACCATAAAAAGCAAACTCTTTACCTGTTGTTGTTCTTACTTAAGGTTTGGATCTTTCTACTAGCTTTGGATCCTTCAAAACCCTTTCAAAACCTTTACCAACTCCCCCAACAACATATATAATTATCTATTGAAAAATATATGGTTAAAACTTTACAAAAGTCTAGTTTTTTTAAACTTTACCTTAGGGAAACCCTTCCTAGACCAAAGTTTAAGCTTCCAAGCCTTCTTAGTGTTCTTGAGGTTGAAAATGGATAGAAAACTTGAGAGAGAATTTTTTTTTTAAACACAAGAGAGTGAGAGAAGAGTATATGGTTGGTTGGGTGAGGGTTTGGATGAGCATATCAATAAAAAAAACTATCTAAACACTTGAGTGTTTTTGTAACGCCCTAAATAACCAAGACCGTTACACTGTGTTTAAAATAGTGCAAGACTTGCTAACCAGGTTGATGGCTGTCGTATACCACACAAATTTAACAATAATTTTTCTTTCAATACTTTCAATTATTTCAGTATAATAGCAAGTACAGGTCGAACCCACGAGGACTATCGTTCACTTTATTATTCAAGAATTAACACTAAAACTTAAAAGGGGATTTTGATTTTTTTATGCAAAATTAAATAACATAAATTAGAAAGCAAAATAAAGATTTGGATTACGATATTAAAAAGCAGTTAAAGGTTAATCTCCACCCTCGACAATCATTCATAATCACTAATAATAAATATTATTCCAATTTCTCAATTAAACTATTAACCCCGCAGATAACGCTAAAGCAGACAATTATCCCAGTCTCCCTATTATAAGTAATCAAGGCGAAGCGCTCGATAATTAACTCTTTAATCTAAGCAATAAATCTATGAAGCATACAATCTATTTAACTTAGATAAAGCATTAAGTTCTATGGAAACAAGTTAATCTAGGCAATAAATTAATGAAGCATATAATTCATTTAACCTAGGTTCTATTTTTCATCACAATCAACAATTCTTTTGACTTAACTATCAATTGCAATTTATCACACACTTAGAATCCTAAACTATTAGGTGAGTAGTAATTCTAAGATGACAATTGAACAATGTAAAACCTTAATTAGTTGGCCACCTAACAAGAAATTACAAAATTCATAACATTCAATTGGAAAAATAGAAACAATCTAATATTGAGAGAAATTGAAGAAAAATATTCATTATTAATAATCAAGAATTCATGTCTTGGGTTTTGAATTAACCCTTAACCTAAAAAGAATCTACTCCATAATTGTAATCATAATCACAAACATAATTATAATTAAAATTAAAGAGATAAAGGGAAGAAAAGAGCTAGATTGATGAACAAAAGTAATGTAGTCTTGTAGTCTTTTCTTCAGCCTCCTTTCAGTCTTTTTGTCTCTCTAAACCGTAATCCAAACCTCATTCCCGATTCTCACCCTAATCTCCTTTTATATCTCTCTTAAAATAATCATAAAAATCTGAAAGAATTCAAAATTTAAACTCGTGCCGCGGCAGGAATTTTCCCTTGCCACGGCAAAGAATGACGAATGGCACTTCTGGGTTCTCGTGCCGCGGCAAGAAGCTCTCTATTTTACTCATAGCGGCAAGGATTTTTCCCTGTAGCGGCGAGTACTCTGCTGCCTTGTCTTGTAGCGGCAAGGATTTTTCCCTGTAGCGGCGAGCTCTCTGCTTGATTATGCTTTCATTCTTTTTCGATTTTTTTTCTCCTCTTTAACTTTACTCCAATGATTAGAACCCTACAATATTATCATCAAACCAAAAACTCATTAAAATATATACATTATCCTAAAAAATGACGATTCAGTTTAAATGAAACAAATTAGCAAAACAATTCTAACCATCCTCAAACACACTACTTATTAACATAAAACCCTAAAGAATAAGAAATAAACTTTATACAAAAATGGACTTATCAAATTCCCCCACACTTAAACTTTGCTAGTCCCTTAGCAAACAACTAAACTTTGAATGAAATTGAAAATTAACACAACAGACAGTCTCATTGAATACGATGATTGTCTCAGAGAATTACACTAAAATATTATGCTATAATAACTTTGAATTTCATAATCATCAGAATTTCAACTCCTAAGTTGATGAACTACTTGAAATTCATCTTAAATCACGAGTTACAACAGTCATATTTACCAGCTCACTTGAATCAAGACTAATCCATACATGTCGTTTTATTAATGTTCTTTTTTTTTCTTTTCTTTTTTTCATAATAGCAAACTAGCCCCTCATCATAAAAAAATGTATATATAAGTAACAACCACTCCATAGACATTAACTAATTACTCTCCACTAATATAAACACACAGAATCAAGAATCAAAAGGTCTTTATAAGCTTATAATGTATGGCTAAGGTGCAGGGTAGATGAGAAGGATACATTTAGGCTCATATTGCACCATAGCATACCCAATATATACTTTTTTCTCTATTTCTACTTTGGATCTTCCTCAACAATTCCCACATACTTTTCATACATTATTGATCTCTCTATTTTCCCCCACACTTATTTTTATGCAAGAAATTTTTCTTTTTCTTTCTTTTTCTCTTTTTCTTTTAAGATATTCCTCGGGGATAAATAGGAGATCTTTACACTTATCAGTACATCATGTACAAAAACTCTTACTACACTTCTCTTTTTTTTTTTTTTACATATAACCTCTCATCCCATAGTAGAAAATTAACTAGCTAAGCCATGGTGCAATGGGTTATCAACATAGATAAAGAAAAATAAAGAAGTTTAAGGTTAAGTAATGAGTTTTCAACAAAAAAAAAATGGTCAATAAGGCTCAAAAACGGGAAACTAAGGATACATTATTATCATGGTAGGCTTGAACGGATCAAACGATCCAAAGAAAATTGCCTTTATCATTTTCCTAATTTTGTGCACTTATGATTTCGCCTCAAGCAATCAACCAATGTGTTCTAAAGTGGTGGGGACTAAATTTGTATATATCTAATTTTTTTTTTTTCGACATGCATAAATTGTTTCTCAAACAATAAGTAGCAAATCTAACTGTAATAAATCGTTACGATTTAAAGCACAAATTCAAGTAGTCATCAAAACAAGAGTCAAGCACACGAATCACAATCCATCCATCATCATCTAGCATTCAAGTTTAGTATCATTCATATACTCATCATCGACCATTGCATTCAATAAGACCGGCACAAGACACAAGACCAACATCAACAAAACAAACACTTATAAAAAAACACAGACAATTAGACAGACAAAACAAACAATTTGTTACCCATCCCCCACACTTGAATTGAACATTGTCCTCAATGGTGATAAGTACAAATTTAAACAAGATAAGAAAAGAAATAAAATGAAAGGAAAAGAAAAGAAGAAATAAAAGAAAATGAAAGAAAAAATAAGAAAATAAGAAAAACTCCCTCATCAATTTCGACTGTAGGTGTCATCCGCATCAGTGTATTGAAACTCTTCTGTGTCACCCTTTCCATCGTCATTATCATAGTCATTGGTATGGCTAGGCGGCACCAGAACAGATGGAGGATAAGGTGGCAACCACATTGGGGCCGGTGGATATCCAGACATATCCGCCCCTAAATTGGTTTGCTGCATCCTGAAGCACAAGTCCTGATAGCCAGCAAACTCCATCATTCTTTGATTGTGGGCCACCATCTCTTCATGATATGCTCGAATGTCAAGACGAGCATGATAGAGTTCATTCTCCATAGTGGCAACCCGATCAGTAAGTGTCATGTTTCGGCCAGTGTGAGGCTGAACAGGTGCATGTGAAGTAGAAGCAGGTTGCGCAAAAGATGTGGCTGTGGGTTTATCAAACCACTGAATAGTATTCCTGTCAATGATATGCATTGGGTTTATTACCTCCTCGTTATCATTCCATCGTACACCGGCCTTCTTGCATAGGTCTGTGATTAATGAAGGATGGTAGAACCCATTCTGTGTACTGGACATACTCTTCAAGATTGATGCATGAATGATCTTGCCAACATCTATAGACTTGTTTGTTACTATGGCGTACAACAAGTTCCCACAAGCCAAGTCCACTGTTCAAAAATGTTTTGTGGGGAACAATTTTGCCCCAACAAAACGGTGCCAAGCCTTAAGTTAATAGTCCATATATTTGGACTCTAGTTTATGAGCGGTGTCATGCTCGGACGTCCTCCACCTAGCCCCTCTAATGCCAATAGCTTGGATAATTGCATTTGGATCCATGTTTGACTCAGAGGCATTAAACTCATCATTCGGAATGTCTGGCAGGCCATAATAGTGGTTAATAGCAGAGGCTGAATAGGTGACGGGAACACCCCTAACCGTTACCTGTAAATTACTGCGGTTGATGGCATTGGCATAGAATTCACGAACAATAGAAACAACCGCTGGTTGTGGTTGGGCACATAGTCGTTGCCAACCCCTCTGCTCAATAATACTCATCAACCTCGGATAAGGATGATGCATGTCCAGATCGAAACCTCTTTCGGCCACCCATGCCTTTTTCTTGTCGATGGCGTCCTTGTAACTCTCAAATGCTTCTTTAGAGGTGAATTTCCTGGCATCATATTTCACCTTAGCAGTGGTAGAAGGGCCAGCATGTTCAGTACGTGATCTCTTGCTAGCCATTGTATCGATGGCAATAATTGATGAGACACTCCTTCAAAGTGGTGATGAGAAGTAACTAAGGTCATAGCACAAAGTAGAAGATTCTACACTCTCAATTCTGGATATTCAACTCAATGTGACATTTTATCAAACACATAGAGTGCAGAGTGTAAAACAAAGAGATCAAAAAGCTTGTGGCTTGAACTAGTACCCCCAATATGCAGATATAATCAATAGACAAGCACATTTACCACAGTATTCAATGTCAAGGAGATAAACCCAACGAATCTCGTCCACTCTAAGATGGTTTGAATGATGATAATTCTCAAGCAAAGGGTGGAGAGTGAGAATAATACCTTGAATTGATGAATTCAGTCAAATTTTTTTTTTGAAAATGTGCTTGATTACTCCTTGATCCCTTGCAAAGACTTCCAAATGAGCATGAATTGAAGAGAAGAATAGTGGGTGGCAAATGATGGGGTGAATTTTGAGGAAGAATGAGGAATGGGTATGGTGGAGGATGGGTATGGTGGATAAGATTGATGAGGAAGATGAGAGATTTAGGATTGGGGTAATTGTGTCTAGGGATTGAGAGGAGAGGAATGAAGATGGAGAATGGGGATGGCAAAATCGGTGGGTATTGTTGAGAAGGTAAGAGGGAGAGTGATAGGTGAGAAAAGGGGAAGAAAAAGGGTATTTAGGCATTTTCTGGGAATCGTGCCGCGGCAGGACTTTTTATGTGCCGCGACACACATGCGATTAGGGCACGTGCCGCGGCATGAACTTTTCTTTGCCACGGCAGAGGCCTCTTGGGTTTGGCTTTTCTGATGCGTGCCGCGGCAAGACTTTTTCTGTGCCGCGGCAAGAGTGCCTTTTTCTGCTTTTTTTTTTTCACGATTTTCACGGTTCTAAGTACAGAAATTAAACTAAAATTACCTCAAAAAAAAATTAAAAATTAAAAATTAAAAAATTAAAAACATAATGTTCAATTTAAACAATGAAAATAAACTAATTTACAAAGTAGCTAAGTTTATCGTCGCTAGCTCGACTTAATGCTTCATTCATCAACATATACCGGATCAATGAGGTGAATCACCGCAGCTTGTTCTTCCTCCATCGATTCATAATATGGCTTTAATCTCTGACCATTCACCTTGAATGACTTCCCGGTACTTGGACTTACAACTTCGACCGCTCCATAAGGAAAAACTTTGGTAACAATGAACGGACCTAACCAGCGAGACTTCAACTTCCCAGGAAAGAGTTTAAGGCGAGAGTGATACATGAGAACTTTCTAACCTTCCACAAAGCTCTTCCGAAGAATATGTTTGTCATGAAAAGCTTTGGTTTTCTCCTTGTAGATTCTCGAACTCTCATATGCTTCATTGCGTATTTCTTCTAACTCATGCAATTGAAGCATTCTTTGTTGTCCTACAGCAACCATGTCCATGTTACACTTCTTTACAGCCCACCACGCCTTATGCTCTAGCTCAACCGGTAGATGGCAAGGCTTCCCATACACCAACCGATAAGGTGACATACCGATAGGTGTTTTATATGCCGTTCGATACGCCCACAAGGCATCATCAAGCCTTGTACTCCAATCTTTCCAGTTTGGATTTACAATTTTCTCAAGAATCAATTTGATTTCACGATTAGAAACCTCCGCTTGCCCGTTGGCTTGTGGATGATAAGCAACTGTCACCTTGTGAGTTACACTATAGCGTCGAAACAATGCTTCTATACTCTTGTTACAAAAATGAGTGCCTCGATCACTAAGTATAGCCTTAGGTGTACCAAAATGCACAAAAATGTTGGAGCGAATGAAATCCACTACTGTTTTTGAATTATCCGTTCTAGTTGCAATCGCTTCCACCCATTTAGACACGTAGTCTACCGCCAATAAAATATATTCATAGCCGAAAGAAGATGGGAATGGTCCCATGAAATCCATACCCCAAACATCAAAGATCTCAAGAATTAAAATAGGAGTTTGAGGCATTTGATCCTTGGCCGTTATGTTACCAACTCGTTGACAACGATCACATGCCTTACAATAAGCATAAGCATCTTTGAAAATTGTGGGCCAATAGAAACCGCTGTCAAATATCTTACGAGCTGTCCTCTTAGGTCCAAAGTGTCCACCACAAGCATAAGCATGACAAAAAGCAAGGATGGAACGAAATTCAGATTCCGGTACACACCTACGAATGATTTGATCAGTACAATGCTTCCAAAGATAAGGTTCATCCCATATGTAGTGGCGAGCATCATGCTTGATCTTGTTCCGTTGTGCTTGTGTGAGATCACTTGGTAACTCCTTTGAAGCAAGGTAGTTTACAATGTCAGCATACCAAGGAATAACTTCTTGCATGGCGAGGAGTTGTTCATCCGGAAATTTTTCTTCTATGGGCAAATTATCTTCATCCCGAATAAGACGACTCAAGTGATCCGCCATCCTATTCTCAGAACCCTTTTTATCTTTTATCTCCAAATCAAACTCTTGAAGAAGTAAAATCCACCGGATCATCCGAGGCTTGGCTTCTTTCTTTGCCAATAGATAGTGAAGAGCAGCATGGTCGGTATAAACAATCACTTTAGTTCCAATCAAGTAGGACTGAAACTTTTCCAAGGCAAAAATGACCGCCAAGAGCTCTTTTTCAGTGGTGGAATAATTAAGTTGAGCATCATTAAGAGTGCGAGAAGCATAATATATAACATGAGGAAGCTTGTCAACTCGCTGCCCAAGAACAGCGCCCACGGCGTAGTCACTTGCATCACACATGAGTTCAAATGGTAGCTCCCAATTCGGTGGCTGAATTATAGGAGCTGTAGTCAGAGACTCTTTTAATAAGTTGAAAGCCACTAAACAATTCTCATTAAACTCAAACTTTACGTCTTTTTGGAGAAGGTTGCATAGTGGTGTGGAAATTTTGGAGAAATCCTTAATAAATCTCCGATAAAACCCTGCATGCCCAAGGAATGATCGTACTTCTTTCACACTAGTCGGAGATGGTAGAGAACGAATCAAATCAATCTTTGCCTTATCGACCTCTATTCCTTTGACTGAAATCACATGACCCAAAAGTATACCTTGGTTTACCATAAAATGGCATTTTTCCCAATTAAGCACAAGGTTAGTTTCAATACACCGCTGGAGTACCAAAGTGAGATTATGAAGGCAGCGATCAAATGAGTCACCATAAACACTAAAATCATCCATAAAAACCTCGATGATGTTTTCAATATATTCTGAAAAAATGCTCATCATACATCGCTGAAATGTGGCCGGAGCATTACATAACCCAAACGGCATTCGTCGGAAAGCGAATGTACCAAAAGGGCATGTGAAGGTTGTCTTCTCTTGATCTTCAGGAGCTATAACAATCTGATTATATCCCGAATAACCGTCAAGAAAACAATAATAAGGATGACCCGCTAACCTCTCAAGCATCTGATCAATGAACGGTAATGATCCTTACGGGTTGCCGCATTCAACTTTCGGTAGTCTATACAAACTCGCCACCCTGTTTGCATTCTTTTTGGTACCAGCTCGTTTTCATCATTTTTTACCACTGTGATTCCAGACTTCTTTGGCACTACCTGAACAGGACTCACCCATTGACTGTCTAAAATTGGGTAAATAATACCCACACTAAGGAGCTTCAGTATCTCCTTTTTCACAACCTCCATCATAGGTGGATTCAATCTCCGTTGTGCCTCACGTGTTGGTTTAGACCCTTCTTCAAGTAAAATTTGATGCATGCACATAGAAGGACTAATCCCCTTAATATCAGCAATAGACCAACCAATGGCTGTTTTATACTCTTGGAGTACTCTCATTAATTTTTCTTCTTGGACCTGATTAAGATCTCTTGCAATTATAACCGGAAGTGTCTCGTTCCTCCCCAAGTAAACATATTTGAGATGCTCCGGAAGTGGCTTCAATTCGAGTGTAGGAGCTTGAACAATTGATGGCTATAATTTCTCATTAGAAATCGGCAAATTAAGGAATGCAACCTTCTTAAAAGTCTTGTCAAAACCACTATTGAGTGTGGTTATGACATCCATGATCTCATGAGACAAATCTTCATCAGTCAATACAAGATGCTCTCTCAACGCAACCTCCAAACAATCTTCATTATGCAAATCTAAAACTCGTTGAGAAAGAATATCCAACACATCAAGAGAGTAAACAGCATGCACATCACTTGGATATCTCATAGCCTCAAAAATATTAAATCGAATAGTCTCCCCATCAAATTCCATGGTCAACGTATCGTCATGCACATCAATCTTAGTTCTCGCAGTTTTCATGAATGGTCTTCCCAACAAAATTGGGGTGGAGCATGGAATAGATTCATCTTCCATATCAAGAACATAAAAATCAGCCGGAAACACCAATTCATTCACTTGAACTAAAACATCTTCTATTACACCCCTGGGATAAGCATTCGACCTATCAGCAAGTTGAATAATCACCCCTGTTTCTTCAAGTGGACCGAGATTCAATGAAGCATAAATGGAGAATGGCATGACATTGATAGAGGCTCCCAAATCCAACATACACCGCTCAATTCTTTTATTACCAATAGTGCAAGGGATAGTAAAAGTACCAGGATCCTTACACTTTGGTGGAAGCTTCTTTTGAAGAACTGCGGAAACATTCTCCCCCACACTAACTTTTTCATTACCCCTTAACTTACGCTTATTAGTGCACAACTCTTTCAAAAACTTGGCATAGCGCGGCACTTGTTTAATAGCGTCAAGAAGAGGAATATTCACTTCTACCTTTCGGAATGTATCAAGAATCTCCTTGTCAACCTCTTCCTTTTTAGTCTTTTTCAGTCTGCTTGGGAATGGAGGTGGAATGACAAAGGTAGGCTTAGGGCTGAGTTGTGTAGGGGTGGTTGGCTTTGGAGGAACATCTTCATTCACTGAGCAATCAACTTGTGGCTTGGATGACAATTTACTGGGCATTGGAGGACTAGGTGGATCATATTGCGTCCCACTTCGCAAAGTTACTGCACTAGCATTCTCCTTGGAATTCATCTCAGGTTGTGAAGGCAATTTATTTGACAGATGAGCCTCCAACCGGTTATATGATGCTGCTAATTGTCCCACCTGATTCTCCAAACTTTTGATGGAAGCTTGGGTGGTTTGCTGAAATTGAAGAGTATTTGTAGCAAGTGCATTGATTAAATCCTCAGTAGAAGGTTTGGCACTTGGTGGTGGAGCAGCTTGCGGTGGTTGTGATGGTCTAGGTACATAATTATTTTGAGACCTCTGTTGTGTAGTGAAACCAGGTGGTCTTGCTGCTGTTGGTTGTTGAGCTATTTTTTGATGATTCCCATATCGAAGGTTTGGATGATCACGCCAGCCAGGATTATAAGTTTGTGAAAATGGTTCATAATACATCTGACGTAATTGACCAGGGAAATTTCCTACAGCGTTAACACCCTCAGTTTCTCCCTCCACTAGAGTAGGGCACGTATCAGTAGGGTGCCCCACTACTTGACAGATTCCACATGGCCGCACCTGTTGGCCCAAAGCTAGTTGTTGTACCACTGCAGTTAATTGAGCCAATTGTTGACCCAGCTGATTAGCATTAGAGGTGCTCAATTCATTAGCTGATTTGGGCGGTGGAATAGGATCTTGACGAATGCTAAACTGTTGTGAGTTAGCAGCCATATTAGAAATCAAGCTCCTGGCTGCAGCATGAGTCTTATCAACTAGTGCACCCCCACTGGCTGCATCGATCATACTCCTATCCAGTGATTGTAATCCTTCATAAAAGTACTGAATGAGGAGCTTTTCACTTATCTGATGATGAGGGCAGCTAGCACACAACCTCTTAAATCTCTCCCAATACTCATACAAAGACTCTCCTGTATACTGCCTTATACCACAGATCTATTTCCTAATGCTTCCAACTTTAGATGCCGGAAAGTATCGTTCTAGGAACATTGTCTTCATACCATTCCAAGTTTCAACAGTACCAGGTGGAAGATAGTACAACCACTCTTTAGCTGCATCCTTTAGGGAGAAAGGAAAAGCTCGCAGCTTAATCTGTTCCTCAGTCACTGCAGCGGGTTTCATACTAGAACAGACAATATGAAACTCCTTCAAATGTTTATTCAGATCCTCACCAGGCAGCCCATGGAAAGAAGGCAATAAGTGGATGAGGCCCGATTTGAGTTCAAAGTTTACATCCAACGGTGGATATTGGATGCATAGTGGTTGTTGGTCAAGATTTGGTGCTGCCAACTCTTTCAATGTCCTTTGCTGAGCCATTGTTCTATAGGATCGAACTGAATCATCAGAATTAGATTCGTTGTCAGACGGTAATGGCACTTTAACAGGATTTTCTTGCGGAGCAAGACGTTGAAAGAGCAGATTATCGGTAATAATTCTTGAAGACCGAGAAGCTGACGATGACTCAAGATATTGTTTAAGCCGAGATAACCTTTCTTGAGTATCGTCTTCACCAGACATATACACCTGATAATTCCACAGTAAGAACTAATTAGTCACAAATAAATAAATTTGAATAACAATAGTCCCCGGCAACGGCGCCAAAAATTTGATGGCTGTCGTATACCACACAAATTTAACAATAATTTTTCTTTCAATACTTTCAATTATTTCAATATAATAGCAAGTACAGGTTGAACCCACGAGGACTATCGTTCACTTTATTATTCAAGAATTAACACTAAAACTTAAAAGGGGATTTTGATTTTTTTATGCAAAATTAAATAACATAAATTAGAAAGCAAAATAAGGATTTGGATTACAATATTAAAAAGCAGTTAAAGGTTAATCTCCACCCTCGACAATCATTCCTAATCACTAATAATAAATATTATTCCAATTTCTCAATTAAACTATTAACCCCGCATATAACGCTAAAGCAGACAATTATCCCAGTCTCCCTATTATAAGTAATCAAGGCGAAGCGCTCGATAATTAACTCTTTTATCTAAGCAATAAATCTATGAAGCATACTGTTATCCAATAAATTAGCATTTGTGACGAGGCGAATCATCTCTTGACACGTGGCTGACACCTGGAGCGTCTGCTAGAGTATCGACCAGGAGACACACCAGAAGCAGGACAGACCTGTTTTTACCACGACCAGACTGGTCGGTGGTTCCGCTAGCAAAGCAACATTTATGGAAAGATCTTATGTATCATGAATTTATTTCATGCAATCTTCTGAATATCCCATGATTCAGGGGATAATATCTGTAACAATATTGGGGAACCCTCCATGAGCCTATAAAAAGCAGGAGATGGCTCATGGGAAGGGACTTTTGGGAGCCCGGGAAATCATAGAAATATAGAAATTATCTGTGAAAACTAGTATTGTTTATGAGGAGTGTTGAAACTCATTGAGCCCAAGTTCTCTGATCACACTTTTGTTCCCATATCAATATCATTCTAAGTGGACGTAGGTCATTACCAGATTCTGGGGCCGAACCACTATAAATTACTGTGTTTTCTTTACTTTTGTCATTACGTTATTATCTACACATATTCGTCTATATCATTCATATTTTGACTCCGTGTCAGTTGGCTAAATCGAGGGTCAACATTCTGGTGCTTTCATTGAGAGGACGACTCATCATTGTTGATAAAACTAATGGCGAAAGCAGGGAAGAAAGCTGCTCAGACCGCCGCCGCTGCACCGTCGAATCCGCCACCTCCTCCTCCCCCTGCAAGCATGGCGGAAGATGAGCCGCAACTAGATTTTGAAGAGGAGGAAATGGACGATGCGACTTTGAGGAGCACCTTGGGCACATTGCAGGAAGAGCTGGCTAGTCTGAGAGCCAATCAAGAGACTTCTGCAGAAGCTATGGCAAGGCAGCAGCAGGAACTTGATCGTCAGAGGGCAGAGTTAAGCGAGAGACAAGCGGAGGTGGATCGCCGCCAGACTGAGGCCATGGCAGCCCTTGAAGCGGCCTTGCTGTTGGCCAGAAATCAGGCCGCGCCTGCCTCGCAGCCTAATCAACCTGAAACTGGGCCACCCCAGGGAGGTCCCAATCCTAGCCCACCGGTCCATCCTTCAAGTCTGCAAAGGCCTGAACAGCCCCAGATGCCCCATGACGACGTCCCACTGGACCCCGAGGCAGATCCACCATCCCACGCTGCTCGAGGTAATCCCCCGCAGCAAAGGCAGAATAGGGCCGAGCGACAGCCTCGTAGTCCTAGACGCCGCGAGAATGATGGGCCACACCAAGCGAACAGGGGTCACTACCCTCCTGGTAACAGGAGAGACTCGGAGTTAGGCTCTGCGGTCCGTGGATCCCAACAGCATGATAATGCACGGGGACATCGCGACCAGCGCAGGCCACCCTCTAACGCTCGGGGTATTTCTGCCAGAGACGGGAATAGAGGGAACAACCAGTCTTACCATAGCCAGTCAAAGTTCAAAGATGGCCACGGCTACAACGAGGCTGACTCAGGCAAGAACAATGCTGATGGGAGGAATGGAAATAAAGGTAAGAGCAGGAGCCAAATACCTCAAGATGATCAGCCAAATAGACAAGATGCTGGGGGGCAACCCCGGCAAAATAATGTCTTCAACCGGCTCGGAGGTAGCGAGCAACGGAGAAGAGAGGAAGATCTAAGAGACATACTCAATGATCGTCGAGAGAAGCATGGTGAGAGCATCCCCCCAGCAGCAGAAACCGTAGCTATTCCTACTGCCTTGCAAGCCCAGATAGACGCACTAAATCAGGCTGTGCAACAATTGGTCGGAGGAAGGACCTCTTATATTGACCACGATAGAAGAAAAGGCACTCCATTTATCCAAAGAATAGCCAACGCAGAGACTCCCAGCAAGTTCAAGATGCCCACGCTCCCGAACTTTGATGGATACGGAGATCCCGTCTCGCATGTGAATAAGTTTGAAATCCAGATGGACATTCAGAAGGTGTCCGAAGACGCTCGGTGCAGGATCTTTCCTGCAACACTTTCTGAAGCCGCGCAGGAATGGTTCTTTAAGTTCCCACCTGCAAGCATAGTTTCCTGGGAAATGTTCGTAAGGGAGTTCTACGGACAGTTCTACGCAGGTCGTGTCCACCCGACCGAAGCAAACCAACTGGTTGAGATCCGCCAGCAAGATGGAGAATCACTAAAAGATTACATCCAGCGCTTTATGCGAGCGGCAGCCGGAGCAAAGACAGTCGGGGACGAAGGAAAAATGATGGCTATAACCGCGGGAGTGAGGCGCCGTTCGCCCCTATGGAAAAGTCTTCGTAAGGATGGGGTCAGAACCACCCAGGAATTCTTAGACCGAGCTGATCGGTATATCAAACTCGAAGAAGCCATTGCCGATGATGGAAAATCCTCGAACAAGGGCAAGAAGGCTGCCGAACCCGCCAAAGCCGCCAATGGCACCAAACCAAATGGCAACGGCAAGGGCAACGGAAACGGCAACGGTAATGGCAAGAATGGTGGGAAACGGCAACACAATGAGCCTTCCACCTCCGACAATAAACGAGCCAAGGGTAATCGTTATGAACCTAGGTTCACTAACTACACTGCCCTCGTTGAGTCTCGAGGAGAGGTTTACCAGGCCACAAGCTCTAGTGTGCCCTACAAGAAGCCTGGGCCCATTCGAAAAGACATTTCGAAAAGAGACACTACCAAATTCTGTCGTTACCATAACGACTATGGACATGACACTAATGAATGCAACCAGCTAAAAGATGAAATCGAGTTCCTCATTAGACAAGGACACTTGAGAAGGTACGTACGGGCCTCGGGAACTTCCCAACGAGAAGCTCCAGGTGGCAACGAGCAGACATCCACACGCCAACGCTCGCCACCATCACAGCCTGCCCCCGTAGCCGGAACACTTTTAACCATCTGTGGAGGCCCACACCTCGCTGGAAATAGCGGAAAGGCTAGAGAGCGATATGCTCGAACTCTGTGCCACGACCAGGACATCGAGATGATGACTGTGGAGGACCGAACGCCGAAAAAGGCCCGCTCAGAGGAGTGCGGGATAACCTTCTCTGAGGGCGATGTCCAACACGTCCGGTTCCCACATTCCGATCCGCTGGTCGTGGATATCCAAATGGCCAATATGATGGTAAAAAGAGTATTGGTCGATACAGGGAGTTCAGTGAATATCCTATATAAATCAACGCTGGAACGCATGAAGCTGTCCGTGAAGGACTTGGAGCCCTGCAATCAAACCATATACGGCTTCTCTGGAGAAGGACTCGCACCAGCCGGAATGATCAAACTCCCAGTAACAACGGGTACAGCGCCTGCCTCAAGGACATTACTCACCACTTTTGTAGTGGTCGATTGTCCTTCAGCGTATAACGCCGTTATTGGAAGACCCATACTGGTTGAACTAAGGGCAATCATCTCCATGTGGCATCTAGCCATGAAATTCCCAACGGACGCAGGAGTAGGATGCGTTTTGGGAAACCAAAGGGAGGCCAGGGAGTGCTATAACGCCTCGATCACAAAGGCAAAAAGTGGAGCATCGAGGAGCGCTACTCCAGAACGATTACAGATGACGGAAGACAGACAAACCCAATCAGGTGGAAAAGTCACCAAATAGGGTGTTTCCCAAAGTGAGGATATAGATTTGGATCCTCGCTTTGGGGATTTTGAAGAAAATGTTGGACCCGTCGAGGACCTGGAGGAGGTCCATCTCGATGAAAAAGACCCGACTCGAATCGTAAGGATTGGGAAGAATTTAGAACCTACCGCGAAACAGGCGCTGGTGGAATTCTTGCAAGAGAACCAGGGAGTTTTCGCCTGGTCACATAAAGACATGGTCGGAATAGACCCTGCGGTGATCAGCCATGTCCTGAACATAAACAAAGTCTTTCCACCGGTGCAACAAAAAAGAAGGCTGCTTGATAAAGACAGATCAAGAGCCTTGAAAGAAGAAGTCGAAAGACTTAAAGAAAATGGGTTCATCAGGGTGGCGTTTTATCCATCATGGGCCTCCAATCCGGTGTTGGTCCCCAAGCCTAACGGCAAATGGCGGACCTGTGTGGATTTTACAGACCTCAATAAGGCCTGCCCAAAAGACTGCTTCCCACTCCCGAGGATCGACCAGCTAGTCGATGCAACCGCTGGGCATGAGACCCTTTCGTTCATGGATGCGTATTCAGGCTACAATCAGATCAGCATGCATCCCCCTGATGAGGATCATACCAGCTTTCGGACCGATACGGGCTTATATTGCTACAAAGTAATGCCCTTTGGACTGAAAAACGCAGGTGCAACTTACCAACGATTGGTCAACCACATGTTCAAGGAGCTGATCGGAGTAAGCATGGAAGTATATGTGGATGACATGCTGGTAAAGTCCAAGAAGGCTGAAGGACATGTGAAGGATTTGCAAAGGTGCTTTGATGTGTTAAACAAGTACCATATGAAGTTGAACCCCCTCAAATGTTCCTTTGGAGTCGGGTCAGGAAAGTTTTTGGGATTTATAGTGAATTCAAGGGGAATCGAGGCCAACCCCGACAAGATAAAAGCCCTGATCGATATGAAGTCGCCAGAAAAGATCAAGGACGTCCAAAGCCTGACCGGAAGGATAGCTGCCCTTAGTAGATTCATCTCAAAATCAACTGACAAGTGCGTTCCATTCTTCAATCTACTTAGGGGAAATAAAAAGTTTGAATGGACGGAAGACTGCGAGCAAGCATTCCAGACAATAAAGGCTCATATGTCGCAACCTCCTATCCTATCAAAACCAATGGAAGGAGAGACTTTGTATATTTATCTGGCGATTACCGAAGTTGCTGCTAGTGCGGTACTGATACGGGAAGAAGAAGGCGTGCAGAAAGCTGTTTACTACATCAGCAAAAGGCTGATCGGTGCAGAATTAAAATACCCACCGATCGAAAGATTAGCATATTGCCTAATTCTAGCCTCCCGAAAGTTGCGACCGTACTTCCAAGCCCACCCTATCACGGTTTTGACCAACCAGTGAATCAAGTCCTGGGAGAATATCAAGCGCGAGGGTTAAAAATGATGGCCTACCTTAATAAAACAAAAGATTTGCTAGCACAGTTTACAAAATACACCCTCCAGCAAATTCCGCGAGACCAAAATTCGAATGCAGACGCCTTGGCCAAACTTGCAAGTGCCAAAGATGCTGACACCTTGAACATAGTCCCAGTAGAGAGATTAAGTGAACCAAGCATTGATGCGGCTGAAGCCATCATGGAAATTCGAGTAGAAGATACATGGATGGCACCTTACCTGGAGTATCTGACAAATGGGACATTGCCAGTAGATAGAAACAAAGCCAGAACTCTGCAAAGACAAGCTGCTAGGTACATACTGCTCGACGGTGTTATGTACCGAAGAGGATATTCAATGCCACTGCTCAGGTGCATTACATCAGAAAAAGCTAAGGAACTCATGAAAGAGGTGCATGAAGGCTTCTGCGGAGATCACGCTGGGGGGCAGAGTTTGGCGAAAAAAATTCTTCGACAGGGCTATTTTTGGCCAACGATGAACGAGGATTCAATGGAGTACGTACGAAGGTGTGATAAATGTCAGAGGTTCTCCAAAATCCCACGAGCAGCTCCAAACGAGCTAAAGCAGATGCAAAGCCCGTGGCCTTTCGCAATATGGGGAATAGATTTAATTGGATCACTACCGACAAGAAAAGGAGGAGTAAAGTACGCAGTTGTGGCAGTCGATTACTTTACAAAATGGGTCGAAGCTGAACCACTCGCAACCATAACGACCAAGAAAGTTCTCGACTTTGTCATCAAGAACATTGTGTGCCGGTATGGTTTGCCCAGAAAGATAGTTTCAGACAACGGAACCCAATTTGACAGCGACCTGTTCACCGATTTCTGCGAAAGGCATGGGGTAATCAAGAGCTTTTCTTCAGTCGCACACCCCCAAGCGAATGGGCAAGTCGAAGCTGTAAACAAAACCCTCAAGGACACCCTGAAGAAAAGACTTGAAGAAGCGAAAGGAGCATGGCCAGAACAACTACCGGAAGTCCTCTGGTCATATAGAACATCTCATCGAACAGCCACAGGGCGTACCCCATTTTCCTTAGCCTATGGGTATGAGGCCATGATACCCGTCGAGATAGATCCCCCCTCACATCGGCGTTTAACGTATGATCAAGAGAAAAACAGCCAGCTAATACTGGAGTCCTTAGACTCAATTGATGAGATACGAGAAAAGTCTCAACTCCGAGTTGCTGCTTATCAACAAAAAGTCGCCCGGTACTTTAACTCCAAAGTTAAAGAAAGAAGATTCAACGTCGGAGACTTGGTGTTACGACGAGTCTTCTTGAATACCCGCGACCCCACTGCTGGCGTGCTCGGACCTAACTGGGAAGGACCTTACCAGATTGAAGAAGTCCTACACCCAGGCACCTACAAACTTGCACGCTTAAACGGAGATCTCGTTCCACGTTACTGGAATGGAGAACACCTGCGCAAGTATTATCAATAAACAGCCCTTCTTAAAGGACTGGCTTGTTCAAATTTTCCCATTAATTTTTACAAGTTTTGCAAAGAGGGTTAGCCACGGTGTATGGCTAACTGCTCGTATATGTAAGATTCTGTTTCAGAATCATTCGTAAAGACATGATTAGTCCATTTTTAATACGAAATTATAAGGGACTGCGCTCAGCCAGTCGTTCTTGCCAACCTTTGTGAATTTACATTTACAAGTATTTGTTCATTACGTGTGTTGTTTTGCTGTATTACAAGTATCATTTTTCCGCACGAACAGGAATGTTCGGACAGGCCATGGTCAAGGCAAGTGACCAAGGACCTAAGAGCTCCTCGATCACTTGGGGGGCATATAAGGCACATCGATAGCAAAGCATACTCTCAAGGTATGTAAACACATGAACAAAATGAGTGAAAGCATGCTTCAAGTACTTAGAGTATTTTTTCAAAATATATGATGCCAAAAGTACTATGCTAAGTTCGGTCATACGAACAAACGTTATAATAAGTAAAAATATTATAACACCAAGAGTCAAGCTTTTACACCGCAAGCATTGCTGCTTGGATGTAATTGTTCAAACAAAAAGATTTACTGCCCGTGCAGCAAAGTTTAAAAAGATATTATTGTCTTTACATTGCGACCCGTGGGTCGCGTGTTTAAAAAAGAAAGAAGAACAGCTAAATAAATTAAGAGGCATGGGGGACAGGAGGATCCTGGGCAACAACCTGGTCAGTCTCTTCCTCGATGGTTTCTTCGTCCAAACCAACGATGCTTGGGGTTGCAGGAGTCGCAGCTCTCGCCTCCTCTTCAGCCAGTTGAGCAGCGCACCGAGCCAACTCCGCAACTCTGACCTCCTCTGAAAGGTAGCTAAAGTCAGCACCCTGATTGTGTTTCCAAAAGTTATAGAAACATCGGAGTGTCGCCCTCTTATACTTTTCCAGATTCTTGGAGTTGTCAAGCTCCGACTGCTGCACCTTGCCCTCAAGAGTGGCAATAGTCTCGTCCTTAGACTTGACTACCCCCTCCAGATGCTTGATCTCGCGGAGATGAGTTTTATTGTACGACCGGTACTCTTCCCTCAGCTTAACCGCTGCATCTTTAGCAGCTTCAGCCGCGGACAGTTTGGTCACCGCTGCATCCCGCTCTCGGACCACCGTCCCCAACTCCTTAGCTTGTTTGGCTTCAGCAGCCGAAAGCTCCTCAGCCGCCTTCACCTGATGTTTCTCGAGAACTTTAGCCTCAATCTGCTCAAAGTAGGCCTGGACTCGGGTACGAGCAGTAATGGCAGAAAGTAAGGCCTGTAAACGAAAGAAAAAGAAGTCAAGACTTATCACGAGAACTGAAAAAACAAAGACTCGAGAAACAAAGAAATACTTACGCTGGAGATCTCGTTCAGAGTCCTGTTCAGGATCTGATCGACTGGTAGCTCTACAGCTTGGATCATGGCAGCCCCAACACGCTCACCTCTGCCAATCCGTTCAATTCGATCCTTAGCGGATCGAATGGTATGGCTCACGAGCCTGGCCTCATGAGCCTCTTCGCGAGAAAGATGCTCCCTAGCAGGCGCAGGTGGAGGATTGGACCGAGCAGGGGTGTTTTGCTGTTCAGAAGGAGCTGGAGGAGGGGTAGGAGTTCGCCCAGTCGGTGCAGGACTTTGCCCGGTTGGAGTGCCCTGAGGAAGGTCTTCTGGTCGACTCTTCTTGGCTGAAGGGCCTCGACTGGTTTCACCAGTTCGTTTCTTTGACCTCCGTTGAAGTTGAGGGACTTCCTCTTCCTCTTCGGCCTGGTACATGTCAAAGATATTGGGAGTCGACATATCTGCATGAAAATAAACACAAGAGGTTAATAAGGGAAGAAAAAGGTGAAAAAAAGTAATACAACAGAAAGAAGATAATAAAGTGAATACCCGAGCTACAACTACTGGTCGCTATACTATTGACTCTATTAATCATATACTCATTTTCTGTCATGAAGAAGTTTGGCCCTAGATTTGGAGCATATGTAAAGTTGCCATCCCCGTCAAACATGTGACAGGGGATTGGCAGACCATTTAAAAGCGAAATAACGTTACCATTGTCATCAGAAGACTCTTCCAAGTCAACAACTGGTTCTTTGGCCTTTTCTTTCCCCTTGCCTTGGGGAGCAGAAGGCCTTTCTGCAGAAGGGCTGCCCGTGGGTTCCCTGATCGTAACTCCTGTTGGCCTCCTCCTTGGAGAGGGCACAGGAAGTTGCTGCTCGGGAACCCCCCCGGCAGTGGGTTCGTCCGTTTCGGACCCTCTATTGTCATGGCGAGGAGCCAGAAGGCCAGACGACCTCAAATTCTTTTCTTGTGTCAAGGTCTTGACACATTTGGTAGCAGCAGACATCTTGGCCAGAGTGTCAGACCTCGACACCATATCTGGTGTTGGGGTCGGACGCAACCAGGGGCCTGAAAAGCAAGTCGAGTTTGAGAAATGACGAAAGGAAATACTCTATGATAAAGTATCGACCAAGGCAAAGACAAAATTGTACCTCCTCTCGCGAAAGCCAAGTTGTTGCTGGATATATCCGGAGTAAAGAAGTACTCCTTGTTGTAATGTCCCACGTTTGATATGTGGGTGGTGCCACTCAAAAACGTCCGGCCAGTTTCCTGATGACAGAAGTGAAAAAAGCCCGTCCCGTTGTGTTGAGGATTGGACTTAAGGTCAAAGAGGTAATTAACCTCATGAGGTGAAGGTTCTGGCCATTTGTTAAGTTTGTACAGGACATAGAGTGCAGCCAACATCCTATATCCATTAGGGGTTATTTGAAAGGGAGCGACGCCGAAATAATTGGCCACCCCCACAAAGAAAGGATGAAGAGGGAGATAAGCCCCCGCTTCAATGTGATACCGGGACCAGGCGCTGTTTGCCCCTCCTGGACGGTTAGCCCTCTGCTCCGCAGTAGGACGTGTAATGGTTACCCCCGTTAGGGGGTATTTTCTGAAGCAGTTCGCGACCATCCGAAGGGTCATCGAACTGGCTGGAGGAGTGTACCACTCGACATCAGGCGGATTGCGATGACGAGGACGAGCCCTAGTTTGGATATTGGGGTCAAGAGTAAGATTCTCTCGACCACTGGTCGAGGGAGCCCCCGCCTGCGAATCAGGCTGGGCAGAAGGAGAAGGGTTACTTTCAGATTCGGTCCTTTTCTTGCCAGAGGATTTTGAACGGGCCATTGAAGGAGAATGGTGCGGTCTGGAAGAGGCTCGTGAGAAGGGTATCTGGTGGATGCGATCGGCTAGTTGTTCTTCTCCCTCGAGCAGTTGGGCAAGGAGGTCGTCGTCGATGGGTCTCTCACCTCCCCACAAATCTGGCATTAAAATCTGCAAACAGAAGAATGGGGAGGCGAGGTCAGAGGGATCTAGGAGATTCTTAAAGTAACGCTGGTCGAAGTATAAAAGCCAAGCCTTTATATAACAGCATTCTAACTAAGTCTCTCTGCGCAAACAGTTTAAAAAACGGACCAAAAGGGTGAAAGTGAAAAGTTTTCCTGAAAAGCTTTTTCGACTCCCCTCACAACGGGAAGAAACTATTTCCAACTGGTTTAAAAAATCGAAATGCTACTTCGATCCTACGTCCTAAAAAGCGCCAATCCTGGGTTTTAAACCTACTCATAAGCCTACGTTGCCTACAAAGACATCTTATCTACAGGCGTTCAAAAAAAAAAAAAAAAAAAAAACCAGAAACCAAGAGATTCGAACAGTACACCATTTAAGAGCATGCACCACAAAAGGTTAGAAGCATGGAGTTTCAGAGTAACTTACCAAAGAAAGTGGTCGTGAAGATGGAAGTGAAAGTTTCGGGAGTCAATGAGCCCACCGTCTGATCCTACAGCACAAAGGAAGGTTCGCCAGAGAGAGTAAAGCTCTGGTTTTTTAGGGTTTTCGACAGAGAGGTGGCGTGCGTAAAAAGGAAAGAAGTGGTTCAAGTAACCTTATATAAGTTTGTCTTTGGTATTCAAAAGGCGTGATCATTAGTTTTCCATTTTCGAAGTATGGGGAAGCGTAATGGCCGTCAAAATTATTTCTGGGAAACTGAAAAGCCTTGATTAGACAGGAGTGGTTTGCTTTTTTCAAGAACGCACGAAGGGCTCTGACACGTCAGGAGGGGTTACCGAAGGGTCGTTCGCTCAAAGTTTATTTACTGTTCGTGGTAAATAAACTTTGGGGGGCAAATGTTATCCAATAAATTAGCATTTGTGACGAGGCGAATAATCTCTTGACACGTGGCTGACACCTGGAGCGTCTGCTAGAGTATCGACCAGGAGACACACCAGAAGCAGGACAGACCTGTTTTTACCACGACCAGACTGGTCGGTGGTTCCGCTAGCAAAGCAACATTTATGGAAAGATCTTATGTATCCCGAATTTATTTCATGCAATCTTCTGAATATCCCATGATTCAGGGGATAATATCTGTAACAATATTGGGCAACCCTCCATGAGCCTATAAAAAGCAGGAGATGGCTCATGGGAAGGGACTTTTGGGAGCCCGGGAAATCATAGAAATATAGAAATTATCTGTGAAAACTAGTATTGTTTATGAGGAGTGTTGAAACTCATTGAGCCCAAGTTCTCTGATCACACTTTTGTTCCCATATCAATATCATTCTAAGTGGACGTAGGTCATTACCAGATTCTGGGGCCGAACCACTATAAATTACTGTGTTTTCTTTACTTTTGTCATTACGTTATTATCTACACATATTCGTCTATATCATTCATATTTTGACTCCGTGTCAGTTGGCTAAATCGAGGGTCAACACATACAATCTATTTAACTTAGATAAAGCATTAAGTTCTATTGAAACAAGTTAATCTAGGCAATAAATTAATGAAGCATATAATTCATTTAACCTAGGTTCTATTTTTCATCACAATCAACAATTCTTTTGACTTAACTATCAATTGCAATTTATCACACACACTTAGAATCCTAAACTATTAGGTGAGTAGTAATTCTAAGATGACAATTGAATAATGTAAAACCTTAATTAGTTGGCCACCTAACAAGAAATTACAAAATTCATAACATTCAATTGGAAAAATAGAAACAATCTAATATTGAGAGAAATTGAAGAACAATATTCATTATTAATAATCAAGAATTCATGTCTTGGGTTTTGAATTAACCCTTAACCTAAAAAGAATCTACTCCATAATTGTAATCATAATCACAAACATAATTATAATTAAAATTAAAGAGATAAAGGGAAGAAAAGAACTAGATTGATGAACAAAAGTAATGTAGTCTTGTAGTCTTTTCTTCAGCCTCCTTTCAGTCTTTTTGTCTCTCTAAACCGTAATCCAAACCTCATTCCTGATTCTCACCCTAATCTCCTTTTATATCTCTCTTAAAATAATCATAAAAATCTGAAAGAATTCAAAATTTAAACTCGTGCCGCGGCAGGCATTTTCCCTTGCCGCGGCAAAGAATGACGAATGACACTTCTGGGTTCTCGTGCCGCGGCAAGAATTTTCCTTTGCCGCGGCAAGAAGCTCTCTGTTTTACTCGTAGCGGCAAGGATTTTTCCTTGTAGCGGCGAGTACTCTGCTGCCTTGTCTCGTAGCGGCAAGGATTTTTCCCTGTAGCAGCGAGCTCTCTGCTTGATTATGCTTTCATTCTTTTTCGATTTTTTTTCTCCTCTTTAACTTTACTCCAATGATTATAACCCTACAATATTATCATCAAACCAAAAACTCATTAAAATATATACATTATCCTCAAAAATGACGATTCAGTTTAAATGAAATAAATTAGCAAAACAATTCTAACCATCCTCAAACACACTACTTATTAACATAAAACCCTAAAGAATAAGAAATAAACTTTATACAAAAATGGACTTATCACAGGTCATTTAAATAAAAATGTGAACCTAAAGCCATAAACATGTTAGATTTAAAATATTTGGTCATAAACAGATAATTTTCATTAAAATAAATGTTTTGCACATGGGATCCCAAAACATGGTTTAGAGGACATATTTACAAAATTTCCAAGTGTTATAAATAAACAAAGCCACTCTAATGGAAAAATACACATTTTTTGTTTCTGTCCTTGCACAATCCCTCGACCGTGGCGATCGAGCAACTGACAATGTACACCTTGCCCTTAGAGCTCTCCAACCCACGGTTGATTAATCTTACCCTTGCCTTTACCTGCACCACGTAGCACCCGTGAGTCGAGGCACAGCAAGAAAACCATATACAGAACATAACCAATAACAATAATCAAACAATTCATAATTCATTAATCAAATACTCAGCAGACCACAACATTCACATGACCAGCGATAATAATTGACAAATCAATAGTCTTTTAACCAGATATTCAACATGCCATAATCATCAAATTAACAACAGTAAACATATCATACAAGTCGACGCCCTTAGGCCGCACCCTCTATTTTTCTCACTGACTCCGGCTCACTTAGGCTGAGCTCAGTGATTATATAATTAACCTCAGCTACCAGTGGCCGAGCTGTGTCCTGTGCACAAATATTAACTCCGGCACTCTTAGGCCGTTTATCTCATGCTCACATGGCATAATACCATCATACAACATTGCATTACAAGTATATGGAACCCTTAGTCCCAACATAGTCACACAACCGGGTGCATTTTTCTTACCTTTTATTCCGAGTGGAGAAGGTGAACTGGTTCCAAGCACGGTCCTTAGCCTCGAGTCGTAAACCTAGTCACAAGGGCCATTGATATCCATCAACTTCCAATCAGAAATAAAATACCTAGGGAACAAAAACTAGCCTCCGGTATCTCAATTTCTACTAAACCAGGTAATAGAAATTGTCCCGAGCCCCTAGGTTTGAACCCCCGAGTCCTAACAACACTTGAATTACTTCCAAGATCAAACTACCCAGGCGGGTCGCAACTTGGCTCAGCAAGTCACGACTTGCCCCAAGTCAGAGAGCAAGCTCCCAAGCCAAAGGGGAGGCGGGTTGTGACTTGGCCAGGCAAGTCGCGGCGCACCCCCAAGTTAGAGAGCACCTCAGCCCAGAAGGGCCACACGCACTGCGACGCCCCCTACCTAGGTTGCAGCATGCCCCCGTCGACCCAGAAAATTCTGGGTTTTCCTCCTCCTTCTTCCCAGCCAAGAACACCCACTTAAGCCCAGAATTTTCCCTATCTTTTCCCCCAAAATTAACACTAAACCATCCATAATTACAAGACTACATTACACATTTATTAATCATCAAAACCTTAGTTATAATAGCAACATCACTGTCTCAATTCCACCAGAATCAAACACTCCAAAAGCCTAGACTAATTCTGCTAAAGAACATAGGATTCAACCCAAACCAAATCAATAAAACACAAAAATTAAACACCAAGGTTCTTACCTCAAATTGTAGCCCTACTCCCCAACTAAATCCTTGCTCCAATTCAGCTTAGTCCCTTGAATTGTCCTCTGTTTTCTAGCTCAAATTCTCAGCTTGAAACCCCTCTAGATTTCCTTCTAAGACTCCAATTCCAAGCCCAAGCTTCAACCCTTCCTTCACCCTTAGCTCTCAAGCCTTAAACTTCCTTCAACAGCCCCAAAAGTTTCAGTCATCAAGAGAGAGAAAGAGTAATATGTGAGAGTGAGAAAGAAGAGGCAGGAGAAGTTCTATTTTCTTCCTAGATAAACCAGAGTATATCCTTTCTAAGGAAAAGACCAACTTGCCCCTCCACCTATAAGTAATCCTTTAGCTAATCTAAGGGCCAAAATAGTCATTTACCCTCAATTCCCGCTAATTCCTCAAGTGTTCCTAATATTTACCAATTAAATCTCGTCATCCAATTAATCATCAATTATTTATCAAAATGTCTAATAGTCCCCAATATATTTTCTAAATTCCCGAAAATACCCCCAAGCTCCCCCGAGCCAAGTATAAATCCCCGCCGTGACTATTTCACCAATCCGCTCGCCAGGACCATCTCGAGCCATATACTGCAAATATATCCACATAATAATGTGGTCTCAATAATTTATCACACATAATTACATTTATGCCCTCAACGGGCCAAAATTACAAATATGCCCTTAAAAGCTACACAGAGCCCGCATGCATATTTAATACTCATAAACATGCATTTAGTCATTTTCACATAATCATAAAATCAGGCATGCCACATAATCATGCATTTTATCATTAATTCACATAAATACCAATTATGCCCTCCCGGCACACTAATTAAGGCCCTTAAGCCTTATTAGCAATTTTGGGTCGCTATAGTTTTTACCTTTATCACTTGGTGTCATTAACCCTAATATAATTGGGATTAAAACTACAACAATTTGGTCCACACAAATACTTATCCTCACATGGCCGGCCATTAAATTTCTATTTATGTAATCATATAATTTTTTTTATAAAGTTTAATAAATATTTCTTAAGAAGAAAAATCCAAATTGACTTTCTATAACATTTTTCACTCATAATAAAGTTATTATATTTAAAAAAAAAAACTTAACACATAATAATTAAATTAAATGTCTCTCATATTAAATTTAATTAATCACACAATAAAATTTAACCTAAGGTCCATTCATGAAATAAAATTCCACAATTCGGTAAAATTAAGCATTTAACACAAAATGCCCTAAAATTTCCATTTTCTCTTAGGTTTATTATTTTTGACCAAACTTTAATTTTTATGAATGTATTTTATGCCCAAAATATATTTTCCATAGTTTTTCATTTTATTTTCTGAGATTTTTACCCGATTAGGGTTTTTGTGTCAGTCCAAAACTGAAAGTCTTATCTTGACTTTTAATAACAAAATTCATAATTTGGCTAGCAATAACTCATGGAAATAAATTTCAAACAAATAAAATATTATTTAAAATAATATTCTTAACTCGGGGAAAACAATCTCGACTTGAGTCGTTTAAAGGTACCCGAAACGCAAGACGCTACAATTTATAGAGGTTTCATCCTCAAAACTTAAATCAAATGAGGATACAACTCCCTCATCTTGTCTTCTATTTCCCAGGTTGCCTCTTCAATGCCATGGTTACACCATTGCACCTTTACCAACGGCACCGTCTTGTTCCTTAACACTTTTTCCTTTCGGTCTAGAATCATCACCGACTTCTCCTCATAGACGAGTTGAGGATCAATACTCAGTTTTTCATAGATGAGTACATGCGAGGGATCGCACATGTATTTTCTCAACAAGGATACATGAAACATGTCATGCACCTTAGACAGGGCGGGCGGAAGAGCTAAACAATAAGCTACTTCCCTGATCCTCTCTATGATTTCGAAAGGTCCAATGAACCTTGGGCTAAGCTTTCCTTTCTTCCCGAACCGCATAGCCCCTCGTAGCGAAGCTACCTTCAGCAACACATTATCTCCAACCTCAAACATCAGGGGTCTCCTACGTCGGTCAGCATATTTGTGTTGTCGATCAACCGAAGTTTGTAAGCGTTGCCTTATCTATCGAATGTCCTTGGTAATCTGATCAACCTCATCCGATCCGAGAAACTTTCTTTCACCGGTCTCGTGCCAATGAATTAGTGATCGACATTTCCTTCCATACAAAGCCTCATACGGAGCCATCTTGATTGAATCATGATGGCTATTATTGTAAGCGAACTTTATCAATGGAAGTTTCTCATTCCATGACCCTTGAAAGTCGAGCACGCATGCTCTTAGCATATTTTCCAGGTTTGGAATTGTTTGTTCACTTTGACAGTCTGTTTGTGGGTGGAAAGAAGTGTTGATCTTCAGTTTAATACCAAACCCCGTTTGGATTCTATCCCAGAATGTTGAGGTGAAACGTTTGTCACGATCTGATACGATGGAGTTGGGTACACCATACAGTCTCATTATTTCTGCAATGTAAGTATCTGCTAACTTATGTGCCCCATAAGTTACCTTGATCGGCAAGAAATGAGAAGACTTAGTCAGCCTTTCTACGATAACCCAAAAGGCATCGTGTAACGACCCAAAATCACTAATATGGCTTAAGGGCCTTGATTAGTGTGCTAGGAGGGCATAATTGGCTTATGTGTGAATTTATTGATTTAATGCATGATTACATGATAAGCATGCTTGCATGATTATATGAATATAAATGTGATTAAATGTTATACTTGTGAGAACCACATTATTATGTAGGTAAATCTGCATCGGACGACTTGAGGCGATCCTAGGGAGCTAGATAGCGGGAAGTCACAACGGGGCTTAATGCTTGACTTTGGACAAGTCAAGGGGTATTTCAGGTATCGGGTGGTTACTTAGATTACCGGGTTATGAAAATAAATAATTGGAGATATATTCAAGGTTAGGAAGTCTAGGTGGGAATATTGGGGAATTTTACCATTTTTCCCTCAGGGACGTTTCCGGTACCCCGAGCCTTGGGATTAACTTGATTGCTTAAGGATAAACTTAAGAAGATTTCAGAAAATAGTAGAACAAAATAAGACCGACTCTTTTCTCAGCCTTTTTCTCTCTCTCCTCTCTCAAGGAAAAAACACTGAGTATTTTGGAGAAATTGCTGGAATTTGTGCGGGGATTTCAGAGGAATTCAGAGGGGAAATTAGAGGCTAGTTCAAGGATTATCCAGGGAACATTTAATCAAGGCTAAGGTAAGAATTATACTATGTTTTGAAGTTAGAAACTTTGAAATTTTGGCTGAGTAATGAGGTGATTGTGATTTTGATGTTAAGGGCAGAATTAAGGTGGAAAAGCTTGGGAATTGACTTGGATTCTCCTTAGAGAAGTGGTTATGCAGCTGAGGTAAGCTCTAATCTAAGGTTTAATGGCTGAGTTATAGTGTTTTCATGGCTGGGTTTTGTGTTTTTAAGTTAGAAAGTTTCAGTAATTGAAATGGGTTCTTGATGGGTTTCTAGCCTAGGTTTCAGCTGGGTTGTGTTGTTGGAATCTTGTGGGAAGTTTTTGGATAATTGAGTTGTGGAATTGGGGTAGTTTTGAGTGAGTTTGCATGAGTTTTGAAAGTTAAAAATGGAGGTTTTTCTGGGTTCGAAGGGGTCGGGCCGCGGCATAGTTCTTGGTGAGCCGCAGCCCTTCGAAGTGATGGGTGCTGAGGAAGGAGGGCGGGCTGCGACATGGTCTAAGTAGGGCCGCGACCCTTACCTGTTTTTGTGCTTTGGGAGGCCTCTGTTTGGGGCCATGCCATGGCATGGATGGCTAATGTCACGACCCTTAAGGGATTTTGAGATTCTAGGCTTCAGAATTTAACCTAGGGTGCTCGGGATTGAATCTTTTACCATGTTTGGTGAAGTTCAATGTTCTGGAGATTAGAACTTTGTCTAGAAGCTCATTTAAGTTTGTTGATGGTATCCTTCACCTTGGTTGTGACTAGGTGATAAAATCTAAAGCTCGGGAACGGATCGTGCTTGAGGAGCGTTGCTCATAATCAGTAACTGGAAAGATTAAAGGTAAGAAAACTGCACCTGGTTGAATATCTGTAATGGGACTAAGGGTTCCCTATTGTGTATGCTTGATAGGATGGTATTATGTCATGCAAGCTAATTAGTGAACCAACGGCCTAAGGGTGCCAAGGGTTACACTAGCACACAGAGCGCGACTTGGCCACTGGTAGCCGAGGACAGCTTATTATGCACTAAGCTCGGTTTAAGCGGGCCGGAGTCAATGGGGTAAACAGAGGGTGCGGCCTAAGTTGTCAGCCCTGATTATTATGTGATATGAATGTTATAAGTGATTGATTGCATCCATGATCCTGAATATATGCTGAATGACTAATGTGGATTATTTGATGAAAGTTCATGCTTAGTGAATTTACTATCTGTTATTATTGTTTGTGTTGCATAACATGTTTTCTTGCTGGGCCTTGGCTCGTGGGTGCTACGTGGTGTAGGTAAAGGCAAGGACAAACTTGATCAGCCTTGATTTGGAGAGCTCTATGAACAGAATGTACATGGCCAGTTGCTCAGCCGCCATGGTTGATGTTTAGGCAGGGACTCGAGACCCAGAAATTGTTCATTTTGCCTTAGTATGGCTGACAGTTGTCTGTATTTTTGGGAGTCTGTAATCCAACTTGTAAACTCTGTTTCTTTTGGGATCCCATGTATATAACTGCTTAATTATATGAAATGAAACTTTTGAGACCAAAACCTTTTTAACCCTAGCTCATACATGTTTAGTGACACGTTTTTAAATTAATGACTTGATTAGCAAGTCTTGCACCTTTATAAGTACACAGTGTAGCGGTCTTGGCTATCCAGGGTGTTACACATCGTGCCCCTTGGGAGTGGTTGGTAGACCTGTGACAAAGTCCATAGTGACCATCTCCCACTTCCATTTCAGAATTTCTAAGGGTTGCAACAATTCGGCTGGCTGTTGATGCTCGACCTTTGTCTGCTGACAAGTCAAGCCGTGTGCCACATATTTTGTCGTCTCCTTTTTCATCCTAGGCAACCAAAAGTACTTTTTCAAGTCTTGGTACATTTTCATGGTACCCGGATGCATGGCATGAGGAGCATTATGTCCCTCGAAAAAGATTTGCTTCTTGATCTCGTGATCGTCCGGAACACTTATTCTGTCGTTAAACCCCAATACTCCATCTTCGGAGATATGGAATCCTGGTCGCCCCTCCTCCCTCACTTCGTACATCAGTCGTTGAACCCAAGGATCAACTAACTACCTGCCTTTTATAGCTTCCATAAAGGTAGGCTCGATAGAGAGGTTAGCCAATTGATTGACTACTGTCTCTAAATCCAAGGTAGCAAGGTCGGCTCGTAACTGCGGTGAAATCTCTTTCACTGTTATCATGTAAGCACTTGGTTGTCGACTCAATGCATCTGCCACCTTGTTTGCTTTTCCCGGGTGGTATAGAATGTCGCAATCGTAGTCGTTGAACAACTCCAACCATCGACGTTGTCTCATATTCAATTCCTTCTAAGTGAAGAAATACTTTAGGCTTTTGTGATCAATGTAGATGTCACAGTGTATCCCATACAGGTAGTGCCTCCAAATTTTCAGTGCGAAAACCAGCGCTGCCAGCTCCAGGTCATGATTTAGATAGTTCTTCTCGTAATTCTTTAGCTATTGAGAAGCATAAGAAATTACTTTTCCGTGTTGCATCAGCACTGCTCCCAACCCTTGGCCTGAGGCATCGCTATAAATAGGATATCCCTGTGTGTCGTGAAGGATTGTCAGCACTGGGGCAGTCATTAATTTGGTTTTTAGCTCTTGAAAACTCTTCTCACACTTATCATTCCATTCATACTTGATGTTTTTGTGGGTGAGGATAGTCATTGGTGCAGCTATTTTGGAAAATCCTTCCATAAATTGGCGATAATATCCTGCTAACCCAAGAAAACTTCTAACTTCATGAGCATTTTTCGGAGGTTTCCACTGCTTAATAGCTTCTACCTTGGCGAGATCTACCAAAATTTCGTCTCTCGACACTATGTGCCCCAGAAAGCTGCCTTTCTCTAGCCAGAATTCGCACTTCAAAAACTTAGTATAAAGCTTTTCATCTCGCAGATGCTGAAGGACCAGTCCCAGATGCGCTGCATGCTTTTCTTGGCTTTTTGAGTATATTAGTATATCATCAATGAACACGATGATGAGCTTATCCAATACTCTTGAAATGCACGATTCATGAGATCCATGAATGTTGCAGGCGCATTGGTTAGTCCAAAGGACATCACTAAGAACTCGTAGTGACCGTAGCGCATTCTGAAGGTCGTTTTTGGTATATCTGTCTCCTTAACCTTGAGCTGATGATAGCCTGATCGCATGTCTATTTTGGAAAATATTGACACTCCTTGTAGTTGATCGAACAGATCATCAATCCTGGGCAATGGATATCGGTTCTTGATCGTCACTTTGTTCAACTCCCGATAGTCAATGCACATTCTCATCGAGTCGTCTTTCTTCTTCAAGAATAAGATCGGGGCTCCCCACGGAGAATGGCTTGGCCTTGTGAACTTCTTGTCCAGTAACTCTTGTTGTGATTGCAACTCCTTGATTTCAGCTGGTGCCATCCTGTAAGGAGTCTTTGAGATCGGCGCAGTTCCCGAAATTAGCTCCATCTCAAACACAATCTCTCGGTCTAGTGGAATCCCTAGAAGATATTCAGGAAATACGTCGGGAAACTTGCACATAACTAGTACCTCAGAAGGTTGTTGACCCATCTCTTTATCCTTATCCACTATGTTTGCCAGAAAACTGATGCATCCATCACTCAAAAAATTTCTCGCCTTCATCGCAGAAATCATGGGGCACTTCTTTTTTCTTGACGTACCCTTGAACTCGAATGGTTCTTCTCCCACTGGGGTGAAGACCACTTTTATGCGCTTGTAATTGATAACAGCTCCATATCTAGTTAACCAATCCATCCCAAATATGACGTCGTATTAATGTAGGTCCAAGACTAATAGATCCACCGTCAGCTCACAACCTTCATCCCAAACTGGTACGGCTCTAACCCATTTCTGCACCAGCATATCCTCTCCCGAAGGCAAGGATACCAAACAAATAACAGGCATAGGCTCAGGCTTTCTATTTAATTTTTCCACAACGGATGCAGATACAAAAGAATGCGATGCACCAGTATCCATTAATGCATATGCCGAGGTTTGGGCGATAGAAATCTGACCTGACACCATATCAGATGGTCCAGCTCCTTTGTCGCTTTGCGTAAGCGCATAAACTCGAGGCGGAGCTCCAATTTGTTTATGATGGTCATTTCCATTGCCCTTGGCTGGCATTCGACACTCTTTAGCAAAGTGCCCTGGCTTTCCACATTTATAACATACCCCACACTCGCCCCGATGGCTTCGGTTACACTTGTCTCACAGTAGCCATTGTTCAAACTCACGTCTCAGTTGTTTGTTGGGACTAGCCATTGCCTGATTAGGAGGTCCCCCTATTCTTTTTTTATTTCCCCCAAAAATCAGCCTTGTGCCTCTTTGATTGTTTGTTCACCCCGAGTTCTGGTCGAACCTCGAGTTGAAGTTTCCCCCTGGGCCATTCTAATTGGCCTGAAACTTTCCGGGGTTGTTGGGAGTGTACCTCCTGTCTTCGTTCTTCTGTGGTTCTGGCCTGTCTGACACGGCCCAAGACTCTTGACGAAGAGCCCGTTCCATAGTTTCGGCATACATCTCCGGGCCAGTTCTACCAGTGTCTACACACCTAGAAATGTCTCTGCGTAAGCCCTTCATAAAACTCAAGGTCTTATTCTCTTCAGTGTTCACCTGGTTCTTCGTGAACCTAGACAGCTGGTTGAATTTTTGAACGTAGTCCTGCACGCTCGACGTTTTCTGCTTCAGATTAGTGAACTCATTCACTTTGTGCTTGATCACTGCCTTACTAAAGTACTTGCCATTGAACAAGGTCAAGAACTCTAGCCACTCCATCTCAGCAACATTATGCCCTTTCTTGGTTACGTCCCACCAGATGCGGGCATCTTTTCTCAGCATATAAAATACGTTCTCTCTCTCGGTAGTTCCAATGAAGTCGAAGATCCTTTCCAAGATTCTGATCCATTCCTCTACCACTGATGGGTCAATGGTCCCCTCGAACATAGATGGATTCTGGTTGCCGAACCTTTCTGATATAGGTTTCACTCGGGTAGCTCTTGGTGCTTCTACTGGTTGTACTAGTTGCTCAATGACAACCTGCGAGCCAGGATTCTGTTCTTCATTATTTTCAGGTGGTATTTCATTGTTCTGAGCATTATTGGGTGGCATGGGGAGTCGTCCAAAAAAGGGTATTAAACCTTTCATCTTGGAGGGCATCAAAGTCCTCTGTATCTTTTGCCCTCTTTCAATTTGGGATCTCTGCATCTCCACTGGCCTTTTTAGATTATTCATTTGCTCAGCTATCTTGCGAATTCTAGCAGCTTGGGTTGGAGCTCTAGCGACAGGCGCGTTTTGAGCTCTAGCAGTAGGTGCGGCCTGGCCCCGGCTAGCAGCATCTCTTCCTCTCTGAACTCTTGTCCTTGCTATTTTTGTTTGATTTAAAATCAAAAAGTTCCTAAGCACATAGGGACGAGAAGTTAATACCAACGCAGATTACCTTTTCCCTTTCGGTAGCCACCACAAAGTCAAAGATCCTCTATCTGAGTTGCTAGATTTGGTTCCGATTGTACTCTTTGTCCTCGGCCACGACTTACATCCTGGTCAACGTCGCTCTCTCAGCTGGGTCTAGTTGATTAACAACTTGACCTCCCTTGGCTCGAGTGTTAGGCACCATTGCAAATCTTTATACCATAATGTATAGTAAGGAAGAATACTAACCTAGCAATAAATGAGCATACCAGTTTTGCTCATAAACAAGAAAGAAAAACCATAATGATTTGACTCAAAACGGGTAGTCATAACATTCAGGGATATAACCTAGCAATACAAAATGATCATGAAAGATCATCCCATAGTATTTTAGTGAGTAGGACGACAATCCAAGAAGAGAACCCTAACTACACGTCGGGTTTCTACATCTGCCTGCTACAACTACACCAAAGTCCTACAACCTAGTAGGTTTGCAAGGTCTTTCCAAAAATTATCAACAATACTCACACAGCATAAGCTAATATAGGCTATCCATCAAGATATCCAACTTTATGATGGTATCCTTGTCTGAATTCTCAAGATCCTCCTCTGCCTCGAGGTATCCTATCAACTACGTAGATAGGTCGATCCATGGCCCAAATGCTAGCTCGATTTGCATACGGAAGTCACCCCATGTGTTGCAAATTAGTCGCCAACATCTGTGATAAAATCATATATGTGTCGAGCCTCTCAGACAAGTGCTGGCATATCGCACTCTCCGTCGATCATGTGTGTTGACCCTATCAAGGACTTCTATTATGTAATGAGTCTATTGCCAAATGACACGCCAATGTTGTTGATCGTTGTTGACGTGGTTCTTCGCCAACAGGTAATTAATAGAATAAGAGAGTGGGATTAGTGCTAAGTAATGAACCATAACAGATGAATGATCTTGAAATAAAATGGTGATACGAATACTTTTTTAGGTGGTTCAAAGGTTAAAATCCTTATACTCCACCAGCCAATAATATTGCTAGTTTTCTGGTATTCTTTACAGGGTATTTCTTTACACATAGAATCCAACCCTTTGCAACTCCCAGGGTCTCCATATTTATAGGAGAGGGCACCTGGGGGTTGGCAAGGGGGCCATCCCGTGACCTTCTTACCCATCATGTCACTTCTGTGACATTCATGATTAATTCCTAAAACCTGACAAGTGAAGTGTGGTCTAATCAATAGGTAAGGGGGATAATGGGTTGCACGACCCAACCCAGTCGTGGGTGCCTGAACACGCACATTTATGCTGCGTGTCCGAGAATTCAGGGATATATCAGACACGTGATGTCTGATATATGCACGTTTACATTGCGTGGTTGACTTTATAAAGGGTCACAGCTTCCAACTCAAGCTCGTACCTCGAGCTGGATGTCTTCTTAACCCGCGGTGTCTATACCTCTGACCCAGCTCTTTAGCAACCTTAGTAAGCCGTTGGTTACCTCAAGCTAAAGAGGTGGGACCTGGTAACAGCAGCTCCGGGTACATGTCATCCATGTGGCCGATAAATAATTATGCCATACCTCAACTCGCTAATAGCCCATTGGAGAATTAGGGCGTACATTTGCCCCCCAAGCCCCTGCTCGTGGCACACGACGTCATCTGGGGCCCCCAGGTGATGCGTCACCTAGTAGCAGGCAATGCAATGCCTACAAGGTGGCGGCAAAATGCAACCTAGGCAGGTTAAAACTCTCAAAATTGATCTTAAACACCTCCACATTCTCCCAAACTTTTTGGGCATCCTTAGATACCTCAATGGATCACTCTGGATCCAAAAACACAATTTTTAAATGCCTACAATAGAAACTCAAAGTTCACATCTTCACTATGTGAAACCATTTAGTGTTTTACACCTGCACTTGAAGTTTGTATTTTAACCAATCCTAACATCTTCTATAATCCTTCTTTGGTAGTCCATTTCTACTTCTTGCTTGACTAAAGCCAAGCTACAACCGCCTACATAGCTTCTTGAGTGGCCTGAATGTTGGCCACTTTATCTTGCATAAGGTCCATAGCTTCATGAATCTACTTAACCTCTTGGGTGGCACCTTCTCCCAAATCCTCCTTAGGCTCGGTATTAGGGTCAATAGGACCATGTGTGGGTATTGATTGTGTAGACTAATTTGTAGGGGGTTGATTGTTTATTCTTCCCCTGAGCCATTGCGAATTCAAATGAATGAAGATGAAGAAATATTCTTGAATTCAACTCTCAATGATAGCACAAAAATGTTGACCACAAACTTGGCTAATGACACTGAGTCTGATGTACGACAGGTAATTAAAGAATTGAATAATAAAATACAGAACACCACAAATATATAGTGGTTCGGCCCCAAGAATTGGTAATGACCTACGTCCACTTGACACTTTTACTTGAATATAATCTCAAACTCAATATCAGAAGAACAAGATTAAACTGAGTTTCTTAAGCTTTGAAGAGAGTACAAAATAGTAGAGTTTTTGTATGTAAAGTGTGCATGAAAAATAAATGAGTCATTCAGTCTTGTATTTATAGACTTTCTAACTTTACATAATGGGCCTTGGGCAGTAGAAAACCTATTATCACAATTTTTACTTATTAATTATTAAAATATATATTCAAAAATAGATATATTTTGTAATAAGCTGCTTGAACTATGTGTTTTGAACTTTGTACTCGACCAGCTACTTATACATCGATCAACTATATATTCAATGACCGGCGATATTCTTGTCGTAGCACTTCTAAAGCTCGTTCTTCACTCATCTTGGTTGCCAAGCTCAACCAAACTTTGATGTCGTATAGAATTTTCTCTTACCGCATGTCACATAAAAAATGTCACATCATCAAGCTGATTTTTTTAGGGATAACACAAGATATCAAGAGTAAAGTATGGAAAAAGCTTCAAGTTTGAAAAAGAAAATTGCTTTCATTGTGGTAAGGAGGTGTTGATAAAAGCAATGTCTCTAACTACTCATAACTAAACTATGAGCATTTTTTGTCTCCCAAAGTCCTTATGTTATGACCTTTAAGTAATGGAGGCTTGGAATTGGTGGGGTTTATCTGAGGGAGTCAAATGCATTAGAAAAGGTAGGAGGTTTGTTGAGAGCTGAAGAAAGAAGGGGGAATTGGTCTTAGAGAACTTGTAGCTTTCAACCAAGATTTGGTGGCTAAGCAAGGCTTGCATATCATCTTTCATTCTAATTGTGTGATGGCTAGAGTTTGAAAGATAAATATTTTAATCAAGCCTTCTCTCTTGAAGCTAAAGGGAATAATGAGATGTTCTACTTATGGAGGAGTGTTCTTTGGGGATAGGAAGCATTTGCTCTTAGGGTAGGCTGGCAGGTGGGGGATGGAAGGTCTATATTGTTGGGAATACTTATATAGGATCTTATTTATATTCATGTAAATCATATATTAAACAAATTATTACAAGAAAACCTAGAACATGTTTCTATAATTGAATTAAAACAGAGATAATGATAAGAACACTTACATTATGTGCAACGGAATGAATAAGTCATTCCTTCAGTGTAATGCCCCAAAATCCCTAATGAGGTTAATGGTTGTATTAGTAGGCCAGGAGGGCCATAATTGATTTATTATGTCATTAATTGATTATGTGCATGTTTATGTGAATTATATTATAATATGATGTCAAATGCATGCATGTGGGTCCACATTTCATGATAGGGGCATTTGGGTAATTTGGCTCGTTGAGGGCGTTATTGTATATTTGTATGCATGTTGGTGAATTATTGTTGAGGCCGTATTATAATGTGGATTTGTTCGAGCCATTCGTCATGAGATGATCTTTGAGTACAAGTTAGCAGTTTGGTCATAGCGGGATTAAGTTTGGGGCTCGGTGTAACGCCCTAAACTCCAGGGATCGTTACGGTGCACATTTTAAACAGTGCTAAACTCACTAACCGAGTCTTTTGGCCATAATCGTGTAACTAAGTATGATTAGCGATTTAGGGATTAAAATTTTTGGTTAAGATATAACGTTTCACTAGAACGTTTACTGTATACATTGGGATCCCAAAAATATAATTTAAAGGTTTATTAAAACAAAATAATTACAACCAGCCGATCTAAGCGGCAAAATAAGGTTTAACCCTAGTTCTTCTTTCAAACCTCAACCATGGCAGTCGAGCAGCAGCATGTGTACACATCGTCACCTAAGCTCTCAACCTCAAGGATGGTCCAGCTTTCTTTTGCCTTTACTTGCACCACATAGCACCCATGAGCCGAAGCCCAGCAAGAAAACCCAATATGCTCATGAACAGTCATATCATGACATCAAATCATATCTGGCATGCCTAGCAAACATAGCTCTATTCAAGCATGCAAATAAATTCACATAACGCTAGGGAATCTAGGATAAGAAATCCTGCCCTCCTAATTGGATGATTATCAAGTCAATCCTAATCAGATGAGTGATTTAACACTGGAGGTTCTGGTAAACCATAATGAGTGACTAACAAGCAAATCACCATGGGGCTCAGCACCCACAGCCATGCCAATGATGATCATTATGATCATACAGAGCTTATAGCCCTGAACAGATGAGTGATTATCACTTTGAGGTTCTGTTAAACCATAATGAGTGACTGACAAGCAAGTCAATACGGGGCTCAGCACCCACAGCCATGTGACGAAACCGTCACCTAGGCTTTCTGGCATTGGCTGTAATCAGATGAGTGACTGTTGGGTAAGTCACTCGGGCTCAACACCCATAGTCATGTGACTAAACAGTCACTGGGGCTCTCTGGCCCTGGCTCTAAGGGACTAGCCTTTGGCTAGACAAGCGCTTTTAGTTTTCATCGAACTTGAGGTCGGTCCGGCATTAATGCTCATTTGAGTCATTCAATGCAGATGTCGATTAGATCTAATCTTTATCGGATTGCGTTAAACACGCTAAGGCCATCCTTTGGTCCAAGGACAGGTTACCAATAAATGAGCCACAAGAACGATCCTGATTCCAAGCCTCTAGTGATAACCTAGTCACAACCATAAATGATGATCCAATGAGTTCAAGTTCTAAAACCCAATTCTGGAACCAAGACCTAGCCTCCGGGACATCAAATCCCACTAAATCGAGTAGTAGGAATGATCCCGAGGCCTAAGGTTTGAGTTCCCATGATCAAAACATCTCTTCGGCCACAAATGCCCTAAAGCGCCGCGGCCCCCAGCCAAAACAGAGGTGCCAACATCATGCATCAGCACCAAGCACAGTAACCTTCACTTGCTTCATCAAGCTTGGGCCACGGTGCCCAAGAACAGGGCCGCGACCCAACCTCGAACCAGCCATTTTCCTTGATTTCTCCATTTTAAAACCTTCCAAAAACCTATCCAAACATCTCCAAACTCAAAAATCAAAGCTCCCAAACATCCCCATGATCCAAAACCAACAAAACCCAAGCTTCAATTCAATCAAAAACTCATCAAAACACAAAGTCCAATTCAAGCTTAAAAACTTAAAACTTGAATTACCTCTGATTGAGTTGTTCCCAACTAAATCCTTCAGCTAATAAGCTTCTAATCTTTCCTAGGATCACTATGCCTCGATCCTCGCTTGAATCCGAGTCCTAGAACTCAAGTTTCCTATGAAAATGTGATCGGGAGACGAAAATGGATCTTTGAGGGAGAGAAAACTTACTGAACATTCTTTTTATTTCTTAAAAAGGTTACTTCAAGCTTAAGTAGCTTCAAAAAAATCCTAACGCTCGGGGTCCCGAAAACGTCCCCCGGGACAAAATAGTCAAAACCTCCAGAATTTCCCCCTGAACTTACTAACTCCTAATTTATCATCAAATACTTATTCCCATTACCCAATAACCCGGTAATGCTCTAAATACCCCTTGACTCACTCCGAGTCAAGAATAAATCCCATTGTGACTAAACCACTAGCTTACCTCCTAGGATCGTCTCGTGCTGAGTAACCCTAGCATAACCAAATAATAATAAAGCACCACACACATATCACATATATGTAAAATATGCCTGAAATGGCCAAAATATGAAAATAACCTAATTAATAAGAAATGGGTTCACATGCATATTTAATACACTTAAACATGCATGTTATCATTTAATAACATAATAAATCAATTATGGCCCTCCCGGCCTCCTAATCAAGGTCCTAAACCTTATTAGGGATTTTGGGGCATTACACTCAGGGTGAGTCTCAGGGTAATTTGGTGATTAGAACATTGCCAGGAATTAAAGGGTAACGGGATATGAATTATTAGTTTTTGAGAATTTTGGGAATAACAGGAATTGGAGGGTGTTAATTATGATTAACAAAATAGGCGGGAAAGGACAATTTTACCCTTGGGAGCCTTTAGAAGACTTTAAATGACCTAGAGGCAAAAAGGTCTTTTCACCCTAAGATATACTTAGGCCATTGAAGGCTGTGGAACCTTGGCCAAAACAGAGTATAAAACACTTCTCTCCCATTCATCAAATCTCTTCATTTTCTTCATGGATTTTTTAGCTTCTTTTGAGGATTCTAGCTAGGGAAGTGGATCTTGAGGGCTTAGGATTGTGTTACACCATTGAAGAGGATCCTAAACTAAGCTTGAGGTAAGGTTCTAGCCATTAAAATCTCTAGCATTGCCCTGTTTTGTTTTGGATTTTAGCTTGGCTTTCTAGGTTGGATAATGGGAATTGATGGGAGTTTTGGCTAGGGTTACTTGGGTTATGATGCCTAGGACATGTGTAGATGGTTTTTGGGTTCATTTGGGACTTAAAATGAGGTTTGGAAGCTTTTTCTTAAGGTTGGAAATGGTGGTGTCGAAGAGGGAAAAACCAGGGCAGAAACTGCCTGGTCCTAGCGCTGTAGCGCCCAAGGGATGGTGCTACAGCGCTGTCCTAGGGCATTTTCTCCCTGCTTGTAGTGCTGGGGCGCTAAGGGGAAGCGCTATAGTGCTACCCTATTTTTCCATAGTCTTATTTTGGGAATTTTTAAGGGTTTTTGGCTCGGGGTTTCAATTCCTAAGGCTCGGGATCGAATCTACTCACCGTTTGGGTACAATTCGAGGTCCCGGGAGTGAGGTTTAGGTCAAGACCCTTTTATTGTTGATTTTCATTAATGGAGATTATAATTGGTTATGACTAGGTAACCGCTAAGGAATCAAAAGGTCGATCGTTCTCAAGGGTCGTTCTTTTATTATTTCTCGCTCGAACCAGAGGTAAGAAAACTGCACCCCATATGTGACATGCATGGTTATTCATGAGACATGTTGAGTGTTTAAATGTGGACATAGATTGCATATTAAATGCTTAGCAAATCTTGCTTACTTGTGAATGGCACTGACTTATTAGTCAGAAGCGGCAATGGTGTTAGAACTGACTGTGAAGCTGTGACTTACTAGTCAAGTTCGACAATAGTACTGAGTGTTTACCCAAAAATGGTTTTTGATGATGTGGCAAAGATTATTTACACGTGGATTGACACGTGGTGGAATTAAAGGGCAAAGGTGCTATTCGACTATCGACCAGAAGCGCGCCTCATCGTCAGTGTTAATTTTTGGTACGACTAGGCTGGTCGTGAAGTTCGATTTATTTCCTTCTTAAGTTGTAATCTAACATTAACTGCATTTGAATATTTCTTCATAATTATCCTTGATACGCGATTATTAAGGAAAGATAGGACATGTTGGCATGGGTAACCCTCCTTGAGCCTATAAATATGCATGAAATAGCTCAAGGAATGGACTTTTGGATTCATTAGATTTTTTGCTTAAGATTAACAAAAGAAAAGAGCTAAAGTGCATAGTTACTATCTTATTGTATTACGTCTAAGGTTTGTGAAACTCAAGAACCCTAGTTCTTTGATCACGACTTTAAGATTCAATATTAACAATATCACTAAGTGGACGTAGGTCATTACCAATCACTGGGGCCGAACCACTATAATTCATTGGTGTTTTTTTCCCTTTCCATTAGATTATCTTTTCAAGTGTCGTTCTATATCTTGTCGTATTCTTGACTCCATGTTGTTGGCTAATTCGAGAGTCAACATTCTAGTGCTTTCATTGAGAGCTTGTGAAAGAATCTAATGGCAAAAACATCCAAGAGGACAGGACAGGCTGCTGGCGCTGCATCATCCCAACCTCCTCCTCCAAATGTGGCTGAGGACGAACAACACTTGGAGTTTGATGAGGAGGAGTTAGATTCTGAAACCTTGAAGGCAATGCTGAGGGTGTTGTAGGATGAGTTGGCCAACCTGAGGGCCAATCAAGAGAATGCTGTAGAGATAATGGCGTCGCAACAAAGAGAAATAGAGCGCCAGCGCCAGGAGCTAAGCGAGCGACAGGATGAGATGGATCGTCGGTAGAGGGATGCCATGGCCGCCCTTGAAGCAGCCATCCAACTAGCTAGGAATCAGGCTGCACCAGCCTCCCAGCCAGATCAGCCACCAAACAAGCCGCCTCAAAGGGGTCCCAATCCTAGTCCTCCGCTCCAGCCTCTGAGCCCTCAAAGGCCGGAGCAGCCTCCTGTGGCCCAGGATGATGTCCCGCCTAGGGATCCTGAGCAGCAGCCTCCATCTCAGGCTGGTCAAGGCAATACCCAGTGCCTGAGGCAAAATAGGGTCGGGCAACCACCCTGTAGCCCTAGACGCCCAGGGGATGAAGAGCCACATCCACCGAGCAGAGGGCAGCGTCCCTCTGCCAACAGTAGGAACTCTGAGACAGGCTCTGCGGTCAGGGGCTCCCCACGCATAACAATGCACGAGGACCCACCGACCAGCGTAGGCCTCCCCCTGACACTCGGGAAATGTCAGCCTAAGGAGGCAACAAAGTGAATAGTCGGTCACACCATAGTCAGCCACAATTCAGAGATGGCCACGACTACAATGAAGTTGATTATGGCAGAAGAAATGCTGGTCGGAGGAACGAAGATAGAGGTGGAGGTAGGAGCCCCCCACCTAGAGAGGACTGGCCAACGGGCCATAACATTGGGGAGCAGCCCAAGCAGCAGAACGTCTTTAGTCGGCTGGGAGCCAGTGAGCAGTGATGAAGAGATGATGATCTGGGGGACATACTTAACGACTGCCAGGAAAGGCACGATGAGTACATTCCCTCGGCCCCAGCAATCCCAGAAGCTGTTCAGGCTTAGATCGATGCCCTGAACCAGGTGGTGTAGCACATTGAGTACTATCGGAGGAGAGGCACCCCCTTCGTACAGAGGATTCTTGTGGCTGAAACCCCCAGTAAATTCAAGATGCCAACACTACCAAATTTTGACTGGTATGGAGACCCAGTATCTCACGTTAATAAGTTTGAGATACAAATGGATATACAAAAGGTGTCAGAAGATGCCCGCTGCCGCATCTTCCTGGCAACACTGTCTGACACCGCCCATGATTGGTTCTTTAAGTTCCCTCCTGCTAGTATAGTATCATGGGAAATGTTCATAAAGGAGTTTTACGGACAGTTCTATGAGGGCCGGGTGCACCCCACTGAGGCAAGCCAACTAGTCGAGATACGCCAGAAAGAGGGAGAGCCCTTGAAGGAGTATGTCCAGCGCTTCATGCGAGTTGCAGCTGGAGCCAAGATTGTGGGCGATGAAGGTAAGATGATGGCTCTAACTGCTAGGGTTAGACGTCATTCGCCCCTCTAGAGCAGCCTCAGAAAGAATGGGGTAAGGAGCACCCAAGAGTTCTTAGATCGAGCTGATAGGTACATCAAGCTCGAAGACGCGATTGCCAACGAAGGGAAATCGCCAACAAAAGACAAGGGCCCCAAGGAAGAACTCGCCAAAGCCACCAATTGGTCGGAAAAACCCAATGGCAACGGCAAAGGAAATGGGAATGGCAATGGTAGAAACGGTGGAAAGTGGGCGAGCAATGAACCCTCGACCTCCGAGAGTAAGTGCCCCAAAGTCAATCGGTATGAACTGAGATTCACCAACTACACTGCCCTTGTTGAAAGCCGAGCTGAGGTTTACCAGGCGACCAGCTCAAGCGTGCCCTACAAATGACCCGCACCTATAAGGAAAGATATCTCCAAGAGAGATACCACGAAGTTCTGTCATTTTCACAACGACTACGGGCACAACACTAATGAGTGTAACCAGCTGAAGGACAAAATTGAGTTCCTGATAAGGCAGGGACATTTAAGAAGATATGTGCGAGCCGCGGGAGGTTCTCAGCGAGAGGCTCAAGGTGGCGGCGAGCTGGTGTCTGCACGCCAACACTCACCACCTTTACAGCCAGCTCCTGTGGCAGGCACTCTACTCACCATCTGCGGAGGCCCACATCTTGCAGGAGATAGTGGGAAGGCAAGGGAACGATACGCTCGAACCCTGCGCCACAACCAGGACATCGAGATGATGAGTGTTGAGGATCGAGCACCAAAAAAGGCTCGAACAGAGGAGGAACTGATAACCTTCTCTGACGATGATGCCCAGCACGTGCGATTCCCACACTCCGATCCGCTGGTCGTGGACGTACAGATTGCAAACATGATGGTGAAAAGGGTGTTGGTCGATACAGGAAGCTCGATCAACATCCTATATAAATCTTCGCTGGAAAGGATGAAGCTATCCGTCAAATACCTAGAGCCATGCAACCAAACCATTTATGGTTTTTCCGGTGAAGGGCTTACCCCGACAGGGTCGATTAGGCTTCCAGTTACGGCAGGTACTACGCCTGCTAATAGGACATTACTCACTACTTTTATAGTAGTTGATTGTCCTTCAGCATACAATGCTATAATTGGGAGACCAATTTTGGTCGACCTACGAGCCGTCACCTCGATATGGCACCTCGCCATGAAATTCCCAACAGACGCAGGGATAGGTTGCGTATTGGGAAACCAGAGGGAAGCGAGGGAGTGCTACAACACCTCGATTACCAAGGCGAAGAAGGGTGTATTGAGAGATGCCACCGGAAAGGAGTTGCAAATGGCGACTGATGTTCAGGCCCACTCGGGTGATAATGTCCCCAAATAGGGTGTTGCCCAAAGTAAGGATAGGGACTTAGATCCTCGCTTTGGGGATTTTGAAGAAGAAGTGGGACCCATCGAGGACCTTGAAGAGGTCCAACTCGATGAAGAGAATCCGACTAGAGTTGTGAAAGTCAGTAAAAACTTAGAGACAACAACAAAACAAGCACTGGTGGAGTTTTTAAGGAGGAACCAGAAGGTCTTTGCCTGGTCGCACAAAGACATGGTCAGGATAGATCCTGCATTCATTAGCCATGTCCTAAACATCGACAAGAGTTTTCCACCAGTACAACAAAAAAGAAGGCTTCTCAACAAAGATAGATCGCGGGCCTTGAAAGAGGAAGTCGAGAAGCTGAAGGAGAATGGGTTTATCAGGGTGGAATTTTATCCATCGTGGGTCTCTAATCCAGTACTAGTGCCCAAGCTGAATGGCAAATGGCTTACGTGCGTGGATTTTACATACCTAAATAAAGCTTGCCCCAAAGACTATTTCCCACTCCCAAGGATCGACCAGCTGGTCGATGCTACTGCAGGGCATGAGATCCTCTCATTCATGGATGCGTACTCTGGGTATAATCAAATTAGTATGCATCCCCCTGATGAAGATCACACTAGCTTTCAGACTGATACAGGGCTCTACTGTTACAAAGTGATGCCCTTCGGTTTGAAAAACGCTGGTGCAACTTACCAGAGACTCGTCAACCACATGTTTAAGGAGATGATCAGCACAAACATGGAGGTCTATGTCGATGACATGCTGGTCAAATTGAAGAAAGTAGAAGGGCATGTAAGGGATTTTTAGGAATGCTTCAACGTTTTGAATAAATATCGGATGAAGTTAAATCCCCTTAAATGCTCCTTCGGAGTGGGATCAGGGAAGTTCTTGGGATTTATAGTTAACTTGAGAGGAATTGAAGCCAATCCTGAAAAAATTAAAGCCCTGATCAATATGAAGTCGCCAACAAAAGTCAAGGATGTTCAAATCTTAACCGGAAGAATTGCCGCTCTTAGTAGATTTATTTCAAAGTCAACAGATAAGTGCGTCCCATTCTTCAATCTACTTAGAGGCAATAAGAAGTTTGAATGGATAGAGGAGTGCGAACGGGCCTTTCAAGCACTAAAAACACATATGGCGCAACCACCCATCCTGTCAAAGCCGGTCAATAAAGAAACTTTGTTCATCTACCTGGCAATCACGGAATACGCTGCTAGTGCCGTTTTAGTGAAGGAAGAAGAAGGCGTGCAGAAGGTTGTCTACTACATAAGCAAAAGGCTGATTGGAGCAGAACAGCAGTACCCGCCCATCGAGAAACTAGCCTATTGCCTAGTTTTGGCCTCTAGGAAGCTGCGACCTTACTTTCAAGCTCATCCAATTACAGTCTTGACCGACCAGCCTCTTCGACAAGTCTTACAAAAACCAGAGGCTGCAGGTAGATTGCTAAAATGGGCAGTCAAACTCGGGCAGTTTGACATACCTTACTTGCCATGAGTAGCGATAAAAGAACAAGCCTTGGCTGACTTCATTGCAGAATTCACTGAACTGACGAATGGCGAATAGACTGAAGAGACTACCGAGCCTGAAAGTCAAATCCAAGCACCTACGTGGAAATTATTTACAGACGGTTCTTCTAACGAGTGCCACGCTGGGGCAGGAGTGATATTGATAACGCCAGGAGGGCATCGATTTCACTGTGCAATCATATTTGACTTCACTGCTTCTAATAGTGAGGCAGAGTATGAAGCACTACCCGCTGGATTGTGGTTAGCCAAGGATATGAATATAAAAGTGTTCGACATCTACAGTGATTCTTAGCTGGTGGTGAATTAAGTCACGGGAGAGTACCAAGCATGAGGTTTAAAGATGGTTGCCTATCTAAACAAAACAAAGGATCTATTGGCTCAGTTTGAAAAATACAGTCTCCAACAAGTACCTCGCGATCAGAATTCAAACGCGGACGCTTTGACCAAATTAGGAAGTGCAAAGGATGCTGATACTCTGAACATAGTGCCAGTTGAGCGACTACCTGTACCAAGCATCCAAGCAGAGGAGACCACTTTGGTGATCCAGATGGCAGATACATGGATGGCACCATATGTAGAGCATCTGACGCAAGGCATGTTACCAACGGACAGAAACAAAGCCAGGTCCCTTCAGCGGCAAGCTGCTAGGTATATCCTGGTCGATGGAATTTTGTACCGAAGGGGATACTCAATGCCACTCCTCAGATGTGTTACAAAGGAGAAAGCCAGAGAATTGATGAACGAGGTGCACGAAGGTTTTTGTGGAGACCACGCTGGGGGGCAGAGTTTGTCAAAAAAGGTCCTAAGGCAAGGATATTTCTGGACAATGATGAATGAAGACTCGATGGAATTCGTGCGGAAGTGTGATAAATGCCAGAGATTCTCCAAAATCCCGCGAGCAGCCCCTAATGAGCTTAAACAGATGCAAAGCCTGTGGCCGTTTGCAGTTTGGGGTATTGACATAATCGGGACTTTGCCCACGGGAAAAGGCGGTGTCAAATATGCTGTGGTTGCCATCGACTACTTCACCAAATGGGCCAAAGCTAAACCACTTGCAACCATAACGACCAAGAAGGTGTTGGATTTTGTGATCAAAAACATCATTTTTCGATATGGATTTCCAAGGAAGATCATCTCGGATAATGGCACCCAGTTCGACAGTGATTTATTCACGGATTTCTGCGAGCGATATGGTATTATCAAGAGCTTCTCTTCAGTTGATCATCCCCAAGAAAATGGACAAGTTGAAGCAGTCAACAAAACGCTAAAGGATACACTGAAGAAAAGGCTAGAAGAAGCTAAGGGGGCGTGGCCAGAACAATTGCCTGAAGTACTTTGGTCGTACAGAACTTCCCACCGAACAGCAACGGGTCATACTCCATTCTCTTTGGCTTATGGATATGAAGCTATGTTGCCTATTGAGTTAGATCCGCCTTCGCATCGCAGAATAATGTACGATCAAGATTCGAACAGCCAGCTATTGATGGAATCCCTGGACTCAATCGATGAGAAACGTGAACAAGGCCAACTCCGAGTAGCTGTGTACCAGCAAAAAGTCGCCCGATATTTCAACTCTAAAGTACGAGAAAGAAAGTTCAGTGTTGGAAATCTTGTACTCCGAAGAGTTTTTCTAAACACCCGCGACCAAGCTGTTGGAGTACTCGGACCTAATTGGGAAGGGCCATACCAGATTGAAGAAGTCCTTCACCCGGGCACCTATAAACTTGCAAGCTTAAACGGAGATCTCGTTCCTCGATATTGGAATGGAGAACACCTGCGCAAGTATTACCAATAAACAATTCTTCTTAAAGAATTGGCTTGTATTAATTTTACTTTTTACAAGTTTTGAAAAAGGGTTGGTCATTTTATGTGACCGATCGCTTATAAGTGTAAAATCTTATTGATCACTCATACAAACATGTTTCATCCATTTATTACGAGAAATATAAGGGACTGTGCGCAGCCAGTCATTTCTTGCTAATTATTGTATTTATTACAAGTATTTGCTCATTACGTGTGTTGTTTTGCTGTATTATAAGTCTAATTATATTGCTACGAGCAGTAATGTTTGAACAGGTTCTGGTCAAGGCAAGTGACCCAGGACCTAAAGCTCCTCGATCACTTGGGGGTCATATAAGGTACGAGTAAGCAAAGCATATCGTTAAAAGGTATGTAAACACATGAGCAAAATAAGTGAAAGCATGCTAGGGTACTTAGAGTATTTTTCAAAATTTTGTTATTTTGTTAAATCAAACCAAAGTGCTATGCTAAGTTCGGTCATGCGAACAGATATTATAATAAAATAAAATGATGTTATAATATCAAAAACGAATTACTTTACACCGCGAGCAGTACTGCTCGGATGTAATTGTCTGATTAAAAGGAAAATAGCTGCCCGTGTAGCAATAAAAAATTAGTGTCTTTACATCACGACCAGTAGGTCGTGTAATTAAAATATCAAAAGAGAAAAAGGAAAAAGACTAAGGGGATGGAGGGTCTTGAGGAACGTCCTGGTCGACAGCTGCACCAGCTTCATTGTCTGCACCATCTATCCCTGTTGCCAGAGAAATCTCCGGGGAAGCAGGTACTTTAGCCCTCTCTTCTTCCTCCAGACGAATGGCACACTGAGACATTAGAGTCCACCTCATGCATTCTGATAGATAGTTGAAGTTAGCCTCCCGGTTGTACTTCCAGAACTCGTAGAAGCAAAGTTGAGTGGCTTCCTTGTACTTCTCCAAGTTCTTGGCTTCAGCTTCCTCAAGCTCCTTCACACGCTTCTCCAGCTCCTCCGTCTCCTGCCTGCTTGCAATCAAATCAAGCTCGAGCTGTACAGCCTGCTGGTAGTTAAGTTTGGCGCTTTCCCTGAACTTTTCTTTGTCTTCATTGGATTTCTTCAAGCCATTCCGAACCTCCAGCAGCTCCTCGGTCAAAGTGGCTTTTTGCTCGAGCAGTTCATCTTTCTGCCTAGACAGCTCCGTATTCTTCTCAAGCAACTCGCCATTCTGTTTAGTTAGCTCGTTGTTCCTCTCGAGCAACTCAGCGTTTTTCTCTCCGAGTGCTTTCTTAGCCTCGGCAAGCCTGGTATCAAAATTTTTTGCCCGAGACACCATCGCCCCAGCACGGCGCCAGCCAGCGGTTATGGTCAGTAGTCCCTGTAATCAGATAAAAGAAAAGATAAAGTGATGGCAGAAAATAAAAAATAAATTATCCAGCATCAGGAAGTGACTTACGCTAACTATCTCGTTCAGCCCTCGGTTGAGTATTTGGTCAGGCTCCATGGAAATGGTTTCAATAATCGCCTCCTAACTGCGTTTATGTTTGGAGAGCTTGTATATCCTCTCCTTGGCTGAGCTGACCACGATGCTGGACAGGGAGCCTTCGGGCTGATTACGCTGGGTTTGGCTGCTAGGGGCCTGAGGAGTAGGCTGCTGGTCGACGGGTGTTGGAGGATTAGAATGTTGGTCGACTGCTCGAGTGGCGATGGAGGTGGTGTGTTTTCCTTCAAAGGGATTATGGTTGGAGGGTCATCGGTTCGAGCCTTCTTCGAGGCAGTTTTACTACTCTCCCCTCGAGCCCTCTTGCTGTCCTTTTTCTTGCCAGAAGATGCGGCAGCAGCCTTGTAATGTTTGAACACGTCCTCAGAGTCAATATCTGCACAAAAGGAAACAACACGAGTAGTGAGACAAGATATTTATATGGGGCTAAAAATGAAAGTGAAGAGATTATAAGTAAAGTACCTGTGCTACAACTACTGGTTGCTACATTACTTACTGAACTACTTACTGCCTGGAAGAAATCTAAACTTAAGATTGGAGTATACTTAAAGTTGCCATCCCCGTCAAATAGATGACAAGGAATTGGCAAACTATCTAAAAGTGAAAGATCAGTACCGTTCTCATCTGAAGATTTGTCGATGGGAGCGGGGGGTTCAGTGGCCTTCTTTTTTTCTTTTCCCTTTGGGCGGGGAGAGCAGCAGCCCGTGGAGTGCTGGAAGGTTCCCTGATTGTTATTCCAGTGGCCCTCCTCGGAAGAGGTTATTCCACGGCTGGGGGCTACTCGGGAACCTCTCTGCCGGTAGCACTCCCTGCTGTTGACTCCCTCACGTCCTGATGAGGGGCCAAAAGGCCGACCAGCCTAAGGTTAGCCTCTATGACCAGATGCTTGACGATTTTCTCCACGTCAGTCATACTGGCCAAGAGGGCTAATCTTAACTCCATGTCTGGAGTGGGGTCTGGTCGCAACCATGGGCCTGAAAGGTACTAAAAATCTAAGAAATGTAGAGAAAAAATTAAGGAAAAACTGACAACCAGTGGTACAAAGGCGTTACCTCCTTGCGTGAAGGCCAGGTTGTTCGCGACCATGTCGGTCGTGAGGAAGTACTCCTGGTAGTACCTCCCCACGTTCGATATGTGGGTGGTGTCGGTCAGGAAGGTACGCCCTGTTTCTTGATGACAGAAATGAAAGAACCCCGTACCTTCCTGGTTGGGGTTAGACTTGAGGTCAAACAAGTAATTAACCTCATGGGGTGTTGGCACAAGCCATTTTTTTTTTTTGCTATATAGGATATAGAGTGCGGCGAGCATTCTATACCCGTTAGGGGTTATTTGGAAAGGGGCAACCCCAAAGTAGTTGACCACCCCTTGGAAGAATGGATGAAGAGGTAAGGTAGCCCCTACCTCAATATGGTATCTCGACCAGGCGCTGAAGGCGCCTCCGGGTAAGTTTGCTCGTTGGTCTTGGTTGGGTCGAACTAATGTCACCCCCAGGAGTCCGTATTTCCTAATGTAGTTGGCGATCATCCTTATCGTCACCCGACTTTCAGAGAAAACATACCATTCAACATCTGGTTGAATGGAATTTTGGGGCTGAGCATGATTTTGGACCGGAAGGATAAATTTCTACGGAATAAGACGATTCCGTTAGTTAAAGTGTTGTGGAGAAATAACAAGGTCGAGGAAGCGACCTAGGAGCTAGAGACAGTGATGTGGGATCAGTATCCCAAGCTATTCAGGTAAATTTCGAGGACAAAATTCTCAGTAGGAGGGGATAGTTGTAACGACCCAAAATCACTAATAAGGCTTAAGGGCCATGATTAGTGTGCCGGGAGGGCATAATTGGTTTATGCATGAATTTATTAACTTAATGCATGATTATATGATAAGCATGCTAGTATGCTTATATGAATGTAAATGTGATTATATGCTATACTTGTGAGAACCACATTATCATGTGGGTAAAACTGCCGCATGCGATTTGAGACGATCCTAGGGAGCTAGTTAGCGGGAAAGTCACAACGAGGCTTAATACTTGACTTTGGGAAAGTCAAAGGGTATTTTAGGTATTGGATGGTTATTTAGGTTATCGGGTTATGGAAATAAATAATTTGAGATATATTTGAGGTTAGGAAGTCTAGGTGGGAATACTGGGGAATTTTACCATTTTGCCCTCGCGGACGTTTCCGGCACCCGAGCCCCGGGATTAACTTAATTGCCTAAGAATAGACTAAGTAAACACAGAATTCGGTGGAACATTAGGAACCGACCTTCTCTCCTTTTCTCTTTCTCTCTCAAAGGAAAACCACTAGAACCTAAGGAAAACTCAGCTGGAAACTCTGCGATTTGAGCTAGAGTTTTGAGGGATTAGCTCAGTTTTAGCAAAGGAATTCAACCAGGACTGAGGTAAGGATTGAATCATACTTTTTGTTGTTGAAATTCTGTGGTTTTGATTGAGTTCTAAGTGGTTTTTGGGTTTTGAAATTAAAGACTAAATTGAAGCTAGGAACTTGGGAGTTAGCTCAGTAATTGCTTAGAGAATTGATTCTGCAGTGAAGGTAAGCTCAAATTTATGATTTAATATTTGAATTATGATGTTTTCATGGCTGGTTTTAGTGTTCTTGAGCCTTTGGGTTTCAGAGATTGAAGTGGGATTTTGATGAGTTTTTAGGCTAGGTTTTTGTTGGATTATGTTGCTGGAATCATGTTAGAAGTTTTGTGATAATTGAGTTATGGAATTAGGATGGTTTTGAGTGAGGTTTGAGAGTTAAAAATGGAGGTTTTTCTAGGTTCAAAGGGGTCGGGCCGCGGCATGGTTCTTGGTGAGCCGCAGCCCTGTGAAGCTGATGCATGCTGAGGAAGGAGGGCGGGCCGCGGCATGGGGCTTGTAGGGCCGCGGTCCGTGTCTGGTTTTGGGCATGGGGGAGCCTCTGGTTGGGGCCATGCCATGGCATGGGAGGCTTGAGCCGCGACCCTTAAGGGAATTTGGGATTTTAAGCATGATAATTTAACCTAGGGTGCTCGGGATCGAATCTATTACCGTGTTTGGTGGAATTCGATGTTCCGGAGACTAGAACCTTATTTAGAAGTCCTTTTACAATTATTAATGGTATCCCTTATCTTGGTTGTGAGTAGGTATAAGCTAGGGGCTCGGGAAATGAATCGTGCTCAAGAGGCATCTCGCGTAACCAGTACATTTGGAAACTAAAGGTAAGAAAACTGCACCCGGTTGTGGATTTATAATGGGACTAAGGGTTCCCTATTTTGTATGCTTTGTGAATGATGGTATTATGCCATGTAAATAGTAAACAAACGGCCTAAGAGTGCCGAAGTTTACACTAGCGCACAGGGCATGGCTCAGCCACTGGTAGCTGAGGACAGCTTATTATGCACTAAGCTCGGCTTAAGCGGGCCGGAGTCAGTGGGATAAACAGAGGGTGCGACCTAAGGTGTCGACCCTGATTATTGTGTGATTTAATTGTTATTATTGATTGGTGGATTGTTATGTTGTATAGTTGGGTGTTGATTAGCTGAATCTTTGGTTGAATCTTCATGCTTTGTAATTATTGTGGTATGTTAAGTGTATAAACATGCTTAAGGGGTTATCCAAATGTTATTGTTGCTTGTTATATAATATGATATCTTTTCTTGCGGGGCCTTGGCTCACGAGTGCTTCGTGGTGCAGGTAAAGGCAAGGGCAAACTTGATCAGCCTTGATTTGGAGAGCTCTGAGAGCAGAATGTACATGATCAGCTGCTCAGCCGCCACGGTTGAGAGGGAGACAAGAGTAGGAGAACCAGAAACGTCTGTTTTTCCCTTAGAGTGGCTAATGGTTGTTTGAACTCTAGAAATTTTGTAAACTGACTTTTGAACGTTGTTCCTTTTTGGGATCCCATATGTAAAAATGTTTAGTTATATGAAATGTACCTTTTGAGACCGAAACCCTTTTAACCCTAGTTCATTAGTGGTTTCTGTATCACGTTTTTCACTGAATGACTTGATTAGCAAGTCCTGCACCTATATAAGTACACAATGTAGTGGTCTTGGCTATACAGGGCGTTACAAGGTGACTACATCGTCACATGGCTAAGGGTACGGAACCCACACTAGTGACTCTATGGTCGCTCATTTGGTTTACATTAGTGACTCGCTCATCAGTTACTCATCTGGTTAAGCTAGTGACTCAGTCACTCATTTGTGAAGGGTGCGGAACCCGCATTAGTAATTTACACATCTGTTACTCATTTTTTGTGTGGCTATAAGCTCTGGATGATTATCATGATCATCATTTGATATTATATACATGCAGTAATGAGTTTTCTTGCTGGGCTTTGGCTCACAGGTGCTATGTGGTGCAGGTAAAGGGAAAGAAAAGCTCACCCAGCCTTGAGAGGAGAGCTTAGGTGGTGATGGGTACATATGCGATTGCTTGACCACCACGGCCAAGGAGTTTCTCGGAGGAACTAGGAGGTTAACCCTATTATTGCCGCTTAGGTCGGCGGGTTGTAAATTTTACACTGTAATGGCCATTTTGTATTGTAAATAACTTGTAAACGATTTTATGGCTCATGAACAGTTTTATGTTTTAAATAAAATATATCATTTCCTTTTTGATTAGTTTTTCACCTTAACCTGTTAATAACACCTAGATGCACATTTATAACCAAAGAACTCAATTAGCGAGTTAAGCACGGTTCAAAGCTCATAGTAATGGTCTTGGAGTAACTAGGGTGTTACATTCAGTTTCTCTAACCCTTGTATCATTTCTATCGCAGGGTATCACCAAGAAACTGAACCGATCTTCAAATTTCTTCACAACCTTCCAAAGTATCCTTAGAATCACCTAGACTAGAGTGGACAATTCTCAACACATGAGATAGATACAGAGAGAGAAGAAGAGAAGAGAATATAGAGGCTTAGAAAATGAGTTTTGTTGTGGAGAAAGTCTAAAACCCTAAAACATCAAAACTAGATCTTCTGATCATCTCTTTTCAACTCTCACTTAGCATTCATTTTATAGGATCAATTAGGTCACTTATTTAATTAAAATATCAATAAAATAATTGGTAATATCAGCCATTAGGTCGAAATTATCATGGGCTTTAGGCCTGTGAAATTTCTCATTTAATTATAAGCCCGTTGGATTTAAAATCAAGGCTCGTATTATTTTCTATTGATTAATTAATTAAATAATTATTTAAATCCTTCATCAAATTAATTATTTATAATTTGAACCTTGATTTAAACTTATTTATTAATTTATACACCAATCTATCTTAATTAATAAATCTGCCGTAAAATCTATTTTCTTCTCTAAATTGCATAACTATGTAAAACTATCCAAAATTGGTCTGATCAACTTTGATAATTCTAATTGATAATTGAATCAATTAATTGAGACTATCTAGATGATTTTATCCAAGGTACTGTGGGGGCCATGGGCCTATGAAATCAAGCTCCAATAAATTATCATAAATTTAGAAACTTTTTACTTCCTCGTGACTCCACTAAAGACTCAGAATTGCACTCTTGAATTCATAGAACGCTCTATAAGCAATATAGATACGTTATTAGTTATCCATTGTTACAACCATAATAATCACTCAATCCTCTATAGACGGTCTACAATGAGATGTGACTAAAATATCGTTTTACCCCTCATTGTGTTTTATCCTTAAAACACTTAGTTCCTTGTAAATGATATTTCAGTAAACTAATATTAATTACTGAAATGAGATCTTTATCATTTAGCACCTTGAACCAAACTAAAAGGAAACCATCGTTTCACTTCTTCATCAGAAGCTATAGATGTTCATATATATGATTAACACTCCAACTCAATTATACTACCGAGTTCCCAAGATGTAAGTATGGGCTAGTCCGTAGAGTAAGCTGGTAATGAACAAGTCAAAGAACTCAAATAATACAATCAGTTAGAATACTAACTACTCAGAATTGAGATTGAATTGACCTATGGTCAACTATATGATATGACTAGAATAAATAATAATGGTATGTTTTACTTATCTTATCTACTGTCAATATCGGTCCAGTCTGATGTAACAAATACATCCGATCTTATCTACTTTGCTAATGTTCTGGAAAGAACATAACACTACAATATGTAAGTAGATTAAATCGTATATTGGCAAGTCAGTGTAAATCTTGTGCATTGATTAATCTTAGGACTAAGTTATTTTTTAACATAAATAATCATATTTATATTCCACTATGATTACGTCACTATAAATATGATTAGCTATATGCTCGGGATTTAATAAAAAATTATATTAAACAAATAATCATGAAAATAAAACATGTGAGCAAAGTGATTGACCAAGTCAAAAATGATTTCTATTCTTTTATTGATAATAAAATGAGATTACAAAGAAATTGAGTTTTAATTAGGACATAAAACCCCAACATATACACCCCTTTAAGGATTCTTAGCTACCTCAGTTATCAACTTTTAGAACACTTATGCCTCTGGTGAGGTTGATAAGAGTTTGGCGATTACCCAAATTTTTATTTGAGGAACCTCGATGGTGGAATATAAAGTTCATTAAGCAGATATTTTGGGGATTGATAGTAGCCTAATCGTTAATATTCCATTGAGTTTTCACAACATGGGCGATAGAGTATTTTGGCATTTTGATCAAAATGGTCATTATAATGTTCGCTCCGGCTATAAAGCGATTATGAATGCTGACCATGATCGGTCCTCCTCTTCTTTGGATACTCTACTGAGGTAGTGGAGATATATGTGGGGTTTAAATATCCTGTCAAAGATAAAGTTGTTTATATGGCGTGCCTACCTTAGTACTTTTCCCATGTCGTAGACACTCAACTCAAGAGGTATCACTGTGTCTTTGAGATGCTTTTGTTGTGGTGAACAGGTTGAGTCTTTATCCCATTCATTGTTCTCTTGTCCTTTTTCTTTGGAATGTTGGGCACTCACACCATGGTGGGAGTCAATCTTAGGTTAGGGTCAATTGTATTTTGACACTGCTTCATTGGACATGTTTTCACAACTTTCTTTGGAAGATTTTAAGGTTTATACATATATGTTGTCGCACTTATGGTTTGAGTGCAACAAAATCAAACAAGGTAAGTGTAGTCATGACCCAAAGGGGGTTTGTGATTATACTCTGCTAAAGGACCATAATAGACTGTGCATTGGTGGGAATAATGTGGTTGTTACTTCAACTTAAGGACCATTACGTTTTGGCACGTAGACACATAATCGAATATGGAAATCGTCCAATAGTGTGTGCTTCAAATAAAACGTGGGATGTTGCCCTTTGTGTCCATTAGGGTCTTATTGGTGTGAGTGTCGTGGTGCGAGATGAGTTTGGCCACGTTATTCTGTTCCACTCTGTTAACTTCTACTCCTCTTGGTCTCCATATACAGCAAAGCTGTTGGCCTGTTTAGAGGAACTAAAATGGTATCACCGTGAGAATATAGTGATGCATTGCTGGGAAAGTAATTACCGAAATGCCAAGCAACATGCAATGCACGCTTGCTTAGTTATATTAATAGAATTTATTAATTATTTTTAGTAAACTTGTATCTTTGTTATATAAATTTCAAATAAATAAACAATATTATATATAAAAGAATGACATAAACATATTAAGAGAAAAATAAAACTAAAACAGTGTTTATGATTGTTTTTTAAATTTCTTCTATATAATAAGTGTGTAGATAACGGAAATTCTTGGTTTTAACGGTTTTTTATTTTTTTAATGTTAACTTTAACGGAATATTCTTATATTAAACAGTAGTTTGTAAACACTTAAACTTAAATAAATAATTAATTTTTTTTAAATAAGATATTTTTAAGATATTTTACAATAATAATTATTTAAAAATAATAAATAATCAAATAAATTAAAATAATATATTTTAGAGATATTTTTAAATGATAATTATTTAATAATAATAAAATCATATGTTTTATAACTTAAATAAAATTTAATTAAACTCAAACTCACTTATTAGAATAATATCATATTAAACATATAATATAATCTACTGTCAATTAGCAACAAATTTTTTTTTTTTAAACTAGCAAGAAACTTAAATTTAAAATCTACTTATAATGTTTAATATTACGTTAAACATATAATATATAATCTCTTGTTGTCACTTCCAAATTAAAAAACTAGAACAAACATAAACTTAACAAAAATAAATAAATTATTTAATTAAAATATGATATTTATTTGAAATTTATATGACATTAATATAAATTCAATAAAAATAATTAATAAATTCTACAAATAAAACTAAGCAAACGTGCATATTGCACGTTACTTGTATATAGTATGTATATAATATGATAACTTTTTTAAACATAAATGATAATTTTTTTAATAAAAATTAAGATTATGTATTATGTATTATTATTATAATGATATTTTATAATATTTAAATTTATATTAATATAAATTTTAAATATCTAGTTTTGTATTATATATTATTATAATATTTGAATTCATATTAATATAATTATTATATATCTAGTGATTTTGTATTATATATTATTATAATAATTTTGTTTTATAATATTTGAATTTGAATTTATATTAATATAATTATTATATTTGTAGCTTTATATTAAATATTATTATAATAATAATATTTGAATTTAAATTTATACAATATCTATTTTTGATTAGTTTTAAATATATATTCTGCTAAATAATTAAAAAATTTTGTTAAATATTTATAATATTTCATTAAAGTTAACCAAATAAACGGCTAAAATAAAAAAAACATGGATTGAAAACTGAGGTGAACAACAAAATCCAGTCACTACGGCAGGTCGTTGTTTATGGAAGGGTTTTTTGTCGTTCGTTAGTTTGAGTAAACGTGTCAGATAATAATAGAGGAGGCTTGGAGTCAACATGGAGTCAACTATATGAACACACCTCTCTTCGTAAACAAAAACAATTTGTCCCCGCCGTTTGAGCTTTGGGTCCCTAAACTAAATCGAGCAAAGTAAACGCCGTCAAAATTTCGCAAACTCTACTTGCTTCATCAATGGCTTCTGCTAATGTCGTTAACACTTCTTCTTCTTTCCACTTTTGTTTATATGAACTCTTCCGTTCTTCTGAAGTTTTTAAATTGAACTTCTATACTTCTTCTGCATGGCTTTTTTATTTTTTCAAGAGAATATTATTTAGGTTAAGCGAATTTAAATCATTTTTCTGAAAATTTGTTGTTTCGAATATTTGCAGGTGGACAATCGGGGCTCCTTCGGGTCAAAACGCTCTCGCAATGATGGTAATCTTATTTTTTTTAAAAGAATATATATATTTATTATCTTTTGTGCACTATTCTTTTTTTTAATTTTCGTGTCAATTACTAAATTTTATCTGTAATTCTCTTTCTGTTAATGCGTGTTTTATTTCTACATACAAGAGGAATTGACAATATTATCATAGAGATGAATGTTAAATACGGTTGCTATGTTGGCTTTAGTTTTTATTATTTTGAGTTATGTTGCTTTCTGTTATGAATGTTTGGAACAGTCGCTATGTTGGCTCTAATTTGTTTTATTCTGTGTTGAGTTGTTTTATGTTATTTTGGGGTCCCATTTTCAGAATTGTTTGATTTCGAATTTGACCTTGATTCTCCAGTCTTAACTACATTACAATATAGGGTTTTAATCTATTTGTGGTTCCTTTCTATGGTAAATGTATCACCAAGATTTTGTCTTTTATACATTCTGTCTTATTTCCTAAAGTTGGAGCCCATTGCATTTTAGACGCTCGGAGTGATGGAGATTGGACTTGTCCTGAATGTGGAAATATTAACTTTGGATTTAGAACGGTTTGCAACCGCGCAAAATGTGCTGCTCCTCGTCCTCCAGTATTGCCAAGTGTGAGTAATTGAATAATTTTGATGTATTCTTTTATATTTTGTAGATTGCAATGCATGTGTAGGAAATCAAGCTAGTAATTGGTTGTCAGATGTTGACGGCAAGCCATTTATGTTTTCAATTATTTTTCAGCTTCCTAGGAATTCCTATTTATTGTATTTATTTTTGAATATGACGGGTCTTAGTTGTTTGTTGTATATATAGCCTAGTTTTATGTTTTAAAAGATAGAAATTACATAAATAAAAATAATTTCTCTCATATTATTTTCTTCATGGTATCATAGCAATAGTCTTCAGCCCTCTCTTAAAAATTTAGGGTTTGGTATTCTTGAGGTTCAATCTTATAAAACCATTTTCGAGTGTTATTGTATTCTCACCTTCGGCCCATGGAGATTGCCCAGCTTCCGATGGGCGAACCCCCGAACTTTGGTGCCCAACAAAGTCGCGTGTGAGCCACACGCTCCTCTGCCAGCTACGCCATGCGTCGGCACGTGTAGGCGCATGACTGCCTCTGACGACCTCTTTTTCTGGCGTCTTCCTCCTCGGCGTCTTCCTCGTCTCCGACGCACCACTCATCCGTGCTCCTTTGCCTTGTCTCTGCTGGTATTTCTCTATGGCAGCACAAAGCTCTTCACAATATTTCTCTTTAGTTGCACAACAAAGCAACACTCGTGCACTCTAGGTTATTCAAATCGCTATACCCATTGGATTGTGGATTCTGGTGCTTCAGACCACATGACAGGTGATAGATCACTATTTTCATTTTTTTGCAAATGCTCCAAAGATAGCACTGTCCGCATAGCAGATGGCTTCTGTTCGAGAATAGACAGAATTGGGACACATAGTAGATGGCTTATGTTCGAGAATAGACGGAATTGGGACCATAACAATCACACCAAGTCTTGTTTTAAATTCTGTTCTTTACGTTCCCAACCTTGATTGTAATTTAATCTCAGTGAGCAAACTGAATAGAGATCTAAGTTTACTGCTAATTTTTGTGTTTTCAGGATGTGGAATCGGGGATGATGATTAGCTAGGCTGAGTTCAATAAGGGCTTGTATTTGCTAAAAATTAAAATCCTTTCTAACCATGGAAATCATTGTTGTCTCTCTCTCTCAGTGTCAATCTCTTACATCAGTAAACCAGTCCAACAAAATCAGCACAAGCACATTATGGCATTACTGTCTAAGTCATCCAAATTTCGTGCACCTCAAACACTTATTCCCATCCCTATTTGTCAATATAAACCCTCAGTCTCTCCAGTGTGATATTTGGCAATTTTTTAAGCACTCTCGTCACTCTATTGCCCCAAGACCTCATCAACCCTCTCATCCCTTCTCACTCAGTCACGAGGATATTTGGGGACCATCCAAAATTCAGAATATCAGTGGGACACATTGGTTTTTGTTACTAGTTGACGATCATAGCCGCTCAAGTTGGACATTCCTCATGAAAGAAAAGTATGAAACAAATCAGATTTTCCAAAACTTTCACAAAATGATTCAAACCCAATTTCAAACAAACATTCAGGTATTAAAATCCGACAATGCTCGTGACTTCTTCAATTTTGTCCTGGGACCATATTTGCATTCGCATGAGATTATTCATCAAAGTTCTTGCGTCGACACACCACAACAAAATGGTGTGGCCGAACGCAAAATTCGTCATTTACTTGAGGTAGCTCGATCATTACTTTTTTCATCTCATGTTCCAAAAAGATTTTGGGGTGAAGCTGTCCTCACAGCCACCTATCTCATAAATAGAATGTCCTCACAGCCACCTATCTCATAAATAGAATGTCATCACGAGTCCTAAAGTTCAAAACTCCGCTGCAAATCCTTCTTGAATCATATCCTCACATCTTGTCTCAAATTCCCCTTTCCTGTCTTTGTCTGTGTTGCATTTGTCCATGTTCACTTCTCACACCGAAGCAAACTCGATGCCATGTGTCCTTGGCTACTCATCCAATAAAAAAGGCTACAAATGCTACTGTCCAATTTCCAAAAAGTTGTTCCACTCCATAGATGTCACTTTCTTTGAAGATTAGTCTTATTACACCAATTCTACAATTCCAGGGGAGAACCATAGTTAGGAATTGCAAAATTGGGACTTTCAGTTGAATCACATGAGCCAAGAAATTCTCATCCAATCTCTTAAAGGCCTATTCACATTCCTAGCAAAGAGGTCCTACCTCAACATTTAGCCAAATCCAATGAGCCAAGAACTCCTCATCCAATCTCTCCAAGTCCTGTCCCATCCCAAGCAAAGAGATCCAGATTTACTCAAGGAGAAAGAAACAACTAGTAAGCATTGGGCAAGCCACTACACAAACTCAGCAAGGTCAAGAATATGATCCGATCTCATTCATCCTTGAAAAAACACCGGAAGACGCTAGACCTAAACCTATTATGGAAGAAAATGTGTTAGATGATCTGAACATCCCCATTGCTCACAGAAAAGGGGTGCGCTCTTGCACTCAACATCCCATTCACAATTATCTGAGTTACTCAAGCCTATCTCCTACATATAGAGCCTTTATCACCTCGTTGGACCAAGTTCAGGTTCCCACATCGGTCCAGGAAGCCCTACAGATTCCTGATTGGAAGGTTGCCAATGGAAGAACTTAGAGAACTTGATAAGAATGAAACATGGATCCTCATAGATCTACCTCTTGGCAAACGCACAGTTGGCTACAAATGGATCTTCTCAATCAAGCATAAGGCGGATGGAAGCATTGAAAGATTCAAGGCCCGCTTAGAGGCCAAAGGGTTCACTCATTCCTATGGCATTGATTACCAAGAGACTTTTTGTAAAAATGGTGAGGAAAAGATCACATTTCTTTCAGTATTTTATTTCTGTGATACAAATTTACAACCTAGGGCTAGTATTATATAAGCTATACACTAATCACAACTTTAATTACAGAATACTAAACAATCCCTATAAATGAGGGAACTAGAAAGTCACACCCTTTGATTTCCATAATTGTCAACACTCCCCCTCAAGCTGGACTATAGATATTGATGAGTCCAAGCTTGTTTATTAGGAAATCAAATACCTGTTAGATAACCCTTTTGTGAGAATATCAGCCAGCTGATGATCTGTTTGGACATATTTAATGCTGATAATTCCTCCATCATTCTTCTCCTGAATAAAATGACGATCCACTTCAACGTGTTTAGTTTTGTCATGATGTATAGGGTTATGGGCAATACTAATGGTAGATTGGCTATCGCAATAAAGCTGAATAGGGGCTTTATATTCAATCTTCAACTCCTCTAATAGGCATTTGATCCCTATTGCTTCACACTCCATGGGCCATGACTCTATATTCTACTTCTGCATTGCTTCTAGCAACCACTGTTTGCTTCTTACTTCGCTATGTTACCACATTCACCCATACCATTGTGCAATATCCAGATGTAGACTTTCTATCATCAATTGAGCTAGCCCAGTCTGCATCTGTGAACACTTCAACTTTCCTTTCAGTTGTCTTTTGGAAGAAAAGATTTTTTCCTGGAGTTTGCTTAAAATACCTTAGAATTCTATATACTGCATTGAGATGTCCTTGACATGAATCATGCATATATTGACTGACAAGACTTACTGCGAAGGTAATATCTGGTCTGGTGTGTGAGAGGTAGATTAGCTTTTCTACTAGCTATTGATACCTTCTTTTATCAACTGGATTTCTTTCAAACATCCTCTTTTTGTCTCCGAGCTCAATTAGAGTTTTGCTTGGCTTACTTCCAAGCATACCTGTCTCTTTTAGAAGATCAAGAGTATATTTTCTTTGGGACGCAGAAATAACCTTCTTGCTTCTAGCAAATTCCATCCCTAGAAAATACTTGAGTGAACTGAGATTCTTGACTTCGAACTCTTTTGCCAACATTTCTTTGATCAAATTCATTTCTTCATTGTTGTTACCAATGATAATTATGTCATCAACATACACAATTAACACTGACATTTTTCCCTTCTTGAAGTGTTTAATAAACAGAGTATGATCAGTCTGACCTTGCATGTATCCAAGTCCCTTGACTGCTTTCAGGAAACGGTTGAACCATGCTCAAGGAGATTGTTTCAAGCCATGTAGAGACTTGTTCAGCTTGCAGACTTTAGTTGTATTGGGAGGATTTTCAAAACTTGGGGGTTGACTCATATATACTTCTTCTAAATCACCATTCAAGAATGCATTCTTCACATCAGGCTGATGCAACTCCCAATCCAGGTTCACTGCAAGTGAGAGTAGTACTCTAACAGGGTTGAGTTTGGCAACTGGAGTGAAAGTTTCTGTGTAATCAATTCCGTAGATTTGAGAAAAACCCTTGGCAACTAACCGAGCTTTGTACCCCTCAATAGATCCGCTAGCATCGTATTTGACAGTAAACACCCATTTGCACCCTATCACCCTCTTTCCAGGTGGCATTTCCACTAATTTCCAAGTTCCATTCTGTTCGAGTGCTCTCATCTCTTCAAGGACTGCTGATTTCTATTGAGTACCAAGTGTTTCATCAATATTCTTGGGAATCACAATATCTGACAAACTAGAGGTAAAAGATTTAAATGGCGATGAAAATTTTGAATAAGAAATAAATTGTGAAATAGGGTGTTGAGTGCAAGTTCTAGTTCCCTTTCTCAATGCAATAGGAATATCTAAATCAGAAGGAGGTTTAGAGGGTAGAGGACCTGGATCTTTTGAAAGTAGTGAATCTACCTCCGGATTGGGCTCTTGACTGTGATGGAGATTCGTCATTTGTTTATTCCTTCTGGAGTATACCCGTAGTTCTTTATGTTGGTCTTGAGGAGAAGAAGTTCTATCGTTGTGAGAGGGTTGATGTTCAGGCTTAGAAGAAGATTAAGGAGTGATTTCAGGCTCTGGAGAAGAGACAGGAGTGATTTTAGGATCTGAAGAGAGAGAGGAGGGGATAGAGGCAATTCTAATTCCCACGACCATTAAGCTTCTTGCTCGTGATGATTATGATTCTCCCCCTGAAGCGAGGTGGGAGTGAAGTAAGGAGTATTTCGAAGAAGGTGACATCACGTGAGGTATAGGATTTTCTGGTGAGAGGACAATAGCATTGATAGCCTTTCTGTGTAGAAGAATAATTCAAAAACACTGTCTTAATGGCTTTAGGATCAAGTTTACTCTGATTTTGAGAGTGAATGTGAACAAAAGAAGTGCAACCAAAAACTTTGACTGGCAGAGAATTGGTGGACACATGAGGATACAGAGTTTGAAACACAAAGTATGGTGTTTTGAACTGAAGGGGTCGACTGGAAAGGCGATTAATGAGATAAGTAGCAATGAGGACATCATCACTCTAAAGATATTTTGGAACATGCATGGTAAGCATGAAAGCACGGGCAACTTCTAATAGGTGACGATTTTTCTACTCAACCACCCCATTTTGTTGTGGTGTATCCACACAAGAGCTTTGATGAATAATCCCACAATAAAGGAGAAAGAGACTAAGAGTAGTATTGAAATATTCACTACCATTGTCAGTACGAAGTGTCCGAATAGAAGTTTGAAAACTCCGTTTGAATCATATGATGAAAGTTTTGAAAAATAGGACCAGCTTCAAACTTATGTTTAAGCAGATAAACCCAAGTGATCCGTGAGTGATCATTAATGAAAGTAATAAACCAACGCTTACCATGAGAAGTAGTAACTTTTGAGGGACCCCAAATGTAACGCCTTACGTCACCATGACTGGCTGACTCTGCAAACCAACACGAGCCTTTCCAGCGTGCTTTGTCCTCACTCGCATGCTTCCTGGGAAAACTTCTCAGGAGGTCACCCATCATGAGACTACTTCAGGTCAAGCACATTTAACTTTGGAGTTCTCAAGTGATGGGCTACCAAAAAGAAGATGCATCTTGTTGGCATAGGTAGTACCCTGCATTTAAGTCTTCTTCAATTGTGTAGTTCCATACTTACATAGTCTTAGAATCATCACACTTGACCTTCCTTAAGCGATGTGGGATTGCACAACTTTTACCCGATTTTTCCCCTTGCGGATCATGAGATTCTGATTGTCACAATCACCCACCCTTAGGGGTCCGACGTCCTCATCGGCTACACTTTTGGCTGGGTCAAGGCTCGGATACCATTTATAACGCCTCACGTCATTATGGTTGCTTCTTGGAATGACGACTGACCCTACAAACTAATACGAGTCTTTCCAGTGTGTTTTGTCCTCACTTGCATGCTTCCTAGGAAAATTTCCCTGGCTGTTACCCATCATGAGACTACTTCAGGTCATGCACGCTTAACTTTGAAGTTCTCAAGTGATGGGTTACCGAAAAGAATATGCAACTTGTTGGCATAGGTAGTACCCATCAATTCATTTAAGCTCTTCAATTGTGTAGTCTCATATCTACACAGTCTTAGAATCATCACATTTGACCTTTCCCAAGTGATGTGGGATTGCATAGCTTTTACCTAGTCTTTCCCTCTGCGGATCACGGGATCCTGACTGTCACACCAAATGTCACTATGAATAAGAGAAAGGAAGGGAAGGTGCATGCATTTTTGGAGGGAAGGAAACCCGTGTGTGTTTAGCAAATTAACAAATATTTCATTGAAAATCAGCATCCTTTTTATGAATAAACAAAGAGAGAAATAATTGTTTTAAATATAAATAACTTGGATGCCCAAGTCGACAGGACCATAACATAATTTTTTGAGAAATTGAATCAAAAACAGATTCTGAAAACATAGGAATTAGAAATAGATTTTGAATCCAAACGAAGTTGAGAAGGTTGCTCTCTTCTTTGTCCATCAAAGATATAAAGTCCGTCACGAATCCTAATACTGCCAATCGTCCTCCCTGATAATAGATCCTGAGAGTGACAAGAATTTGACACAAATTTAGCAAGGTAGTGATTATTAGCAGTTAACTTATAAATAGAGATTAAATTGCATTTCAAAGACAATACATAAAGAATTGATTTAAGATATAAATCAGCAGACAATGTAATGGTGCCAATTCCTACAATAGGAGAGTAAGCCATCTGCAATTTTGACACTAGATTTAGTGGAATACGGATAATATGAATCAAACCAGTGAGGAAAACCTGCCATGTGATCAGTTGCGCTGGAATCTATTATCCATGGTGTTTGAAGAAAAATTACCAGTTTTGATAGAAGCAAAGGTGAACTGGTTATGGGCCTGAGATTGGGCTTGGATTTGGGTAGGCCCACTATTATGAGAAAAACTTATTGTGGGACTGAACTTGATAGGTGCAATGATGGGTTGATGATGGGCCAAATTGGGATTAGAATTAGGGATGTCGGTGGGTTGTGTTTGGGCTGAGTAAGGCCCAATCTTTTGAGATGAATTTTCTTTACGTGTAGACATGGTGACTTATGCGACCCAGGGACCGATTGAACTTCAGAGAAGTCCGAGCGTCTAAGGACTGTGCACGCCCGAGACTAGGGATGAGATGGATGCAGCAAGAGACTTGGAGTCGAGAGCTCAAGCGAGAGTGATGTCGAAGATTGTGGTTGAGAGCTCCTGAGTTGGAAAGGATGCCGAGAACTTCTGGGCGCCGTACGATTCGAGAGGACACCGGAGTGGTGCGATGGGGTTCGGTCGAGAGCTTCAGAGCTGAGAGCTTCAGAGAGAGTTGCAGGAGGCCGTGCGACTAGGTGACGGTGGTCGAACTGGAACTGCCAAGAGAAGGTCTGGATGTCAAAGAAAGATGTGGCTGGGAACAAAAGGAAACAGAGAGGACCGAAGGAGCCTTAAAGCTTTGATACCATGTAAAAATGGTGAGGAAAATATCACCTTTCTTTCTGTATTTTATTTATGTGATACAAATTTACAACCTAGGGCTAGTATTATATAGGCTATACACTAATCACAACTGTAATTACAGAATATTAAACAATCCTTATAAATGAGGGAACTAGAAAGTCACACCCTTTGATTTTCAAAATTGTCAACACGTTTGCTCGTGTTGCTAAGTTGAACACCATTCGAGTTCTCTTGCCGATTACAGTAAACAAAGAATGGCCTTTATTCCAACTTGATGTAAAGAATGTATTTCTTAATGGAGATCTAGTGGAAGAAGTATACATGGATATCCCTCCAGGATTTGAGGGCAGATTCACTAAGGGAAAGGTGTGCAAACTCAATAAATCTCTTTATGGCCTCAAGCAATCCTCTTGAGCCTGGTTTGACAGGTTTACAAAAGTTCTAAAGGAAGATGGCTACACTCAATGCTAGTCAGATCACACTTTGTTTGTAAAACATTCAGTAGGGTGAAAACTAACGGTGTTAATAGTTTATGTCGATGATATTGTGGTTACAGGAAATTTCATGGAGGAAATTACTCATCTCAAGCAGCTCCTCTCCAGTGAATTTGAGATAAAGGATCTAGGACAATTAAGATACTTCCTAGGGATGGAAGTAGCAAGATCCAGCCTAGGCATCTCAGTCACTCAACGAAAATATGTCATCGACTTCTTACAGGAAACAGGGATGATTGGATGCAAGCCATTTGATACACCGATGGATCCTAATACCAAACTTGGAGCACAGACAGACAAAATAAAAGTTGATCGAGGAAGGTACCAACGTCTTGTGGGAAACTTAATCTACCTAAATCACACTCGGCCTAATATAAGCTTTGTTGTAAGTGTTAGTCAATTTCTCAACAATCCCGCAGGGGAACACATGGATGCTGTCTATCGGATTCTTAGGTACCTCAAAGGAACACTAGGAAAAGGGCTAATGTTCAGAAAAGCTTTTCACAGTGTTATACCCAAAAAATAGGAAGATGCATCCTAGGAGGCTAAGGGGAATGCATTCTAGGAGAGTTAAGGGGAATGGTCCTAGGAGACCCCAAGGAGGATGTGGTCCTAGGAGACCCCAAGGAGAAAGTGGTCCTAGGAGACCCCAAGGAGGATGTGGTCCTAGGAGACCCCAAGGGTGTGTAGGAGGTAAGCCTCCCAAGGTTTTCTAAGTGTTGGCTCGAACGTGTCCAAGGTAAGTAGCTAAGGAGGAGGAGTCTCATGCAAGAGAATGGAGACTTAGATTTTGATAAGGAGAGCCTATACAATGTTCGATCGGACATGTTTGGGAGATGCTAAAGGAGAATGCCTTGACCTTGTCCAAGGTGAGATGTCATGGAGGAGGTTGCCTCAATGTTGTCCAAGGTGAAGTGCCAAGGAGGTTGTCTCGGACCACCTTGGTCCGAGGAGAAGCCAAGGAGATTGGTTCAAGGAGGAACATGGCATGCTAGAGGAGAGTGCCATGTTAGAGGAGAGAAGTGCATGTCCTACCACCATGCACGTTCAACCCACCCAAAAACATGTCCTACCACCATGCATGTTCAACCAGCACTTGCATGGGTAGTGAGTAGGAGGTGGACCAACTAGCTAGAGGAGACTAAGTCAGACACAACTCCAACAACATACGCGGGAATCTCTCATTCTTCCCACAAATGGGGGGTTTGTTACATTTCGAATTTTGAATGTTTAAATGTAATAAATATAATAAAATATCCCTATCATAAGGGGATATCAGTTGAGGATCCCAGGCCTATAAATAGAGAGTTTATGGGATGAGAGAGGGCTTCTTCTGCTTCTTCTTTCTAGAGAGAGAAAATTGGGTCTGTTTATTCTAGAGAGAGAGTGCTGAAATTAGAGAGAATTCTTGTATTTTCACAATCTGTACTGAAGAAACTCAGTTGGCTCAGTCCATCTGATCTTGAGTATAGGTCTATAAATCACAACTCTAAGTGGATTAGGCTATTACCGACAATCGGGGCTGAACCACTATAAAATCTCTTGTGTTCTTTATTTTCTTTATATAAACTATCTGTGTATTTATATTCTCTTGAAGGCTTGTCGTTATTGACGTTCTCACGTCGTTGGCTAAAAACGCAGTCAACACACAGGGATCTTAAAATCTACATAGATGCAGATTGGGCAGCTTCTCTCACTGATCGAAGATCCACGTCTGGATACTGCTCCTATATTTGGGGAAATCTCGTATCTTGGCGCAGCAAGTAGTAGCTCGTAGCAGTGCTGAAGTAGAATTTCGTGCCTTAGCACATGGAATTTGTGAAGGAATGTGGCTGAAACGCTTACTTGTTGAACTCAGAATCCGCCGTGAAGGCCCTCTAAATATTTTTTGTGATAATCAATCAGCTATAGTAATTGCAAAGAATTCAGTCCATCATGATAGAACCAAATATGTCGAAATTGATCGTCATTTCATCAATGAGAAGATTGAAGGCAAGATCATCACCTTGAAGCATGTTCCCTTAATCTTAACTAAAACTCTCCATCGCCCTAATTTCAGTGAACTCGGCTCCAAACTAGGAATCAAGCTAGTAATTGGTTGTCATATGTTGACAGCAAGGAATTTATGTTTCCAATTGTTATTTGACCATCCTAGTCTATAGGAATTTTTATTTATTGTATTTATTTTTTAATATGAAGGGTCTTAGTTGTTTATTGTATATATAGCTTACTTCTATGCTGTAAAAGATAGAGAATACATAAATAAAAATAATTTCTCTCATACCATTTTCTTCAGCAAGTGTTATTGAGTAATCAGTGTCCAAGTCAAATCTTCTCAAATTTTGTTCAAACCAGGGGGAAGGATAGAAAAGAAACTTAAATATGGGATTTTGGTAGTTTGGAAATTGTTTCTTCAGGTTGGAAGTTCTGGGAATAACAATATAAAGAGGACAAGAGTAAAACTACCAACCTGGACTTAACAAGCATGTTAGCTTAGAATAGTTTTGTATATCATGTCTTTTCTGTAAAGATGTCATGAAATTGAGAATAGGAGCTATCGATCGACTGAGGCTTATCTGTAACTCACATACCATTAATTTTTTTTTTCAGCATGCTCCAATGACAAGTCATTACAATAACCCTCCTCCCTTTTATATCGGAGGTTTTGGGCCTCCTCCAATGCCATATGGAGTATCCACCAGGTATGGGTCCCCAATTCCACATTCTGGAATGCATTACGACTATGGTGCACCCCCTGTTGCTCATGGAGCATATGGCCCTCCAGTCCCCACATTTCCACCCGGAGGTTATGGAGGTTCTCTCTTGCACTCACTCATTGTGTAATTTCTTTTCAGTCATTTGTTCATAATTAGTAGAACAAAGAATTTGCTGCATAGAAAACACATGGAGAAGCAGTTAATAAAGTTTTAATAGGATCAAAGAAGAGGAATTAAACTAAACATTTATTCTTCTTATATTTAAATATTTTGGCCATAACTTTGTCAAAATCTTTGAATTCACTGGATTTCCCAGTTCCATTATTGACAGCTATCACAACGTTTTTTGGACTTAAAATATGATGCATGGTTGGTACCATTACATATGATCTATACAAAGCATGTAAGATACATCTCACTGAAAGGCTTGTGTAACTTATAGGTTTTGGTGACTCAGGAATGGGTTACGCATCACCTTCAACTATGAATGGATATGGATTTGGTTTTCCTGGATCTCCTTGGTCTGGAGGAATGAGTATGATACCTGAAAATCCTGCTTCCAGGAAACGCCGTGGGGGTAATTTCTGCCTTGTTTGGAGACCCATTCTGCTTTTACTATCATCTTTTCAGGCAGTAATGTAGCGGTGCTTGATTGCTGTAATAGTTCACGCTTTTGTTATGTTATTTCACCCTCTTAATGCTGAGTTGCCTGTTCTGTTCTGCCTCATATCACATTAAATTTGTAGAATTTCTCTAATATCTTTTCTGAGAAATGGTTGACTTGTAATGAAGAGGCTATGTACTTGTTAAAAATTGTTTAGTATGTATGTATTAACTGTGAGTTAGTCTTTAGAAACTTTTATCTTCTTGAGTTTGCAGGTCCAGATGGTTCATATGATGGGGATTGGATATGTCCCAAATGTGAGAATGTAAACTTTGCTTTTAGAACTGTATGCAACATAAAGAAATGTGGAGCTGCCAGACCTTCTCTTGTAAGTGTTTCTTATAATTAGTTTAATTAATGGGGTGCTATTCTACTGTTCCTATTTCACACTGATATATTTGCTACTTTCATGGTCTTCAAGAATGGACTTTCACACTGATAAATTTTGTACCGTATGATGAAAAGCATGGTTCAAATCAGTTGGGATATATCTAAGAGGCCTAATGTTGGCTTCATCATATTTTCAGGTTATGTTTGTAAAATGGAATTCGGTTAAAAAAATATGAGAGAAAATATAGAATGATTATTTGCCAACAACAGATTAGGAGAAAATAAGTTGAAAATAAGTTGGATACAAAGTTGTAATATCTTTTTGTTAACAGTCAGAAAATAAAAAACAGAAATCAAAACGTTACCAAAGGATGGTTCAGTTTCCTAGTCTATAGGAATTCTCTTTTATTGTATTTATGTTGTATTAAAGATGGTTTGATATAAAAACTTGTATATAAACTCAATTTCTAGGTTGTAAATTTACACTGAAAATAAGAAACATTTCTTTTTCCTCACCATTTTTTCATGGTATAAGAGTCGTAAGGCTTTTTTTTTTCTTCTCGGCAATTTTTCTGTCCTGCTCCGGTTGTCCTCTCCGGTGCTGGCAGCTTTTGCAACTCCAGGTGACATCTCCGGCATTCCTAGCGGCTTCTACAACTCCACGCGACATCTCCGACGCTCTCGGCGGCTTTTGCAACTCCACGCGACACCTCTGGCTGTTGTGGCATCTCCAACAACCTCTGTATCCTTCTGCCACCTTGCACTTTGTTTGTCCAGCCTCGGTTGCATTCTCCAGTCCGGCACTTCATTCGTCCAGCCTCCGTTCGTTGCCCTCAGTCCAGCCCGGCATCACTCAGCCTCAGTCACACCCTCCAACTAGCAAAAAAAAAAAAAGGGCACATATTGCCTCGGTCCGTGAGCCTTGGCCTCTTGACACACAAGGTGCCAAAAACTCCTTTGATAGATCCATCCCCACTTGCCGGCTCTAGCCACGTGTGAGCATGTCAGGTAGTGAAGAAATCTCCTCTCAAATTAGTGGGCCTAACTCAATTCCAGCCCAAACTCAGGCCCAGAGTCAGTCCTCTGGCTCCATTTATAGTCATGATACCAGTTCTTTCCACATCACAGCCTACAAACTCGATGGTAGGAACTATTTACAATGGGCACAGTCAGTAAAGTTAGTCATTTGCGGACGTGGCAAACTCGGATATCTCACCGGTGACCTTGCTGCCCCTCCATTGACTGACTCAACCTACAAGGTATGACAGGCTGAGAATTCTATTGTCCTTGCATGACTTGTCAATTCAATGGATCCAAAGATTAGTCGCAGGTATTTATTTTTTAAAACTGCTAAGGAAGTATGGGATGCTGCTAAAAAAATGTACTTTGATCTTGGGAATGCCTCAGATTTTTTTAAATTCGTATCAAACTCAAAGAAATCAAACAAGGTAATCGCACTGTTACCCAATACTTTTCAGACTTACAAGACTCGATTTGTATATGGATACCACTCCTTTGTGTGCTACCTGCACCACTCTTTAGCACCAACAATTAGAAAAAGAGCGGGTCTTTGAGTTTCTTACTAGGTTGAACCGTAATCTTGATGAAGTTCGTGGTCGTTTGGTGAGTCGTTCTCCGTTTCCTGACACGGAAGAAGCTTTCTATGAGGTCACACGTGAAGAAGCACGTTGTCGCGTCATGCTCACTACTCCAGAATTATTGCCTGTAGAGAGTTCAGCTCTTGTCTCAAAGTCTGGTCCACCACCATTTGGCAGATCAAATCTTGTTCCTCGACCTAATTGCAAGGGTGACCGACCTTGGTGTAATCACTGTCAACGTCATGGTCACACTCACTCCACTTATTGGGAAATTCATGGCAAACCACCAAATTGGACTCCCCGTCGCTAGAATGACAAAAAGGCCTACCAAACCCAGACTGAGAGTAGCACTACTCATAGCAGTACTGTTGCCCCTTCATTCAGTAAGGAACAACTCGAACATTTATACACACTCCTTAGTCAATCATCCATAAAACCCAAGTCTGGTCCAGAGTCTCATAGTGCTTCTGTTGCACACTCTAGTAATTTCTCTTCCTCTTCCCATACACCATGGATCATCGATTTAGGGGCAACTGATCACATGACAGGTTTACTTCATTTATTTGATTCTTATAGTCTCTGCTCTACTGCTCTACTGCCTCTAGTGTTAAGATTGCAGATGGTACTCACTCACCTATTGCAGGAATTGGCACCATAAAATTGTCTGCTGATTTATTTCTTTTATCAGTTCTCTTTGTTCCTTCTTTACAATGCAACTTAATCTCTGTTCAAAAATTAACCTCTAATAATCGCTGTCTTGCTAAATTTATGTCTAATTCTTGTCAATTTCAGGATCTATCATTGGGGAGGACGATTGGCAGTGCTAGGATTCGTGACAGACTTTATTTCTTTCAGCACCCGAACAAAGAGCTGCCTTATCTGCACTGTTTAACTTCAAGTTCTATTTCTAATTCATCTTTTGATTCAACTTCTCAAAAAATTATTTTCTGGCATTGTCGACTTGGACATCCAAGTTTTTTTATATTTAAGTCATTTGTTTCCTTGTTTTTCAATAAAAATGTTGCTGATTTTCAATGTGATATTTGCCAATTTGCTAAATATACTCGTGTTTCATTTCCTCACAAACTATATACACCCTCTAGCCCTTTCTCTCTTATTCACAGTTACGTATGGGGACCATCTAAGGTCACTACTTCTTCTGGTAAGCGTTGGTTTATTACATTCATTGATGACCATACGCGAATTACTTGGGTGTACCTTCTTAGGCACAAATCTGAAACCTGTTAGGTATTCCAAAACTTCCACAAAATGATCCAAACATAGTACCAGACATCTATTCGGACACTTCGTACCGATAACGGTACTGAATACTTCAATACCACTCTCGGTCCCTATCTTCTACAAAATGGGATTGTTCACCAGAGCTCATGTGTGGAAACTCTACAACAGAATGGAATAGCCGAAAGAAAAAATCGTCACCTCGTAGAAGTAGCCTGTGCTATTATATTCAACATGCATGTTCCCAAATATCTTTGGGGCAATGCTGTACTCACTGCTACTTATCTAATCAATCGCCTTCCTAGTCGGCCTTTTCAATTCAAGACACCATATTCTATTCTTCAATCTCTCTATCCTCACATTTCCACAAATACTCTTGCCAGTCAAAGTCTTTGGGTGCACCACCTTTGTCCATGTGCACTCCCAACATCGGAGTAAACTTGATCCTAAAGCCATAAAAACAATTTTCTTAGAATATTCTCCTACACAGAAAGGCTACCGCTATTACTACCCCTCACCAAGAAAATTTACATCTCCAGTGATGTAACTTTTTTCGAAAATACTCCATACTTCACTCCCACTTCGCTTCAAGGGGAGCATATTCATCACGAGCAAAAAGGGATGCTAGGCAGTAAACCTAGAAAAACTCCAATCGAGCTCGGAGACAAGAGGAAAATGTTCGAAGGAAACTCAGTTGACAAAGAAAGGTACTAGCAACTAGTAGGGAAGCTTATCTACCTCTCTCATACTCATACTCATACTAGACTAGATATTGCATTTGCAGTAAGTCTGGTCAGTCAATACATGCATGATCCATGTCAAGGACATCTTAATGCAATATATAGAATTCTGAGGTATCTAAAGCAAACACCAGGAAAAGGTCTTTTCTTCAGAAAGACGACCGAGGGAAAAGTTGAAGTATTCACATATGCAAACTGGGTTGGGTCAGTTGATAGAAAATCTACATTTGAGTATTGTACAATTGTGTGGGGCAATGTGGTAATATGGCGAAGTAAAAAGCAAACAGTAGTTGCAAGAAGTAGTGCAGAAGCAGAGTACAAAGCCATAGCCCACGGAATATGCGAAGCAACATGGATCAGACGCGTGTTAGGGGAACTGAAGATTGAATATGAAGCTTCCATTCAGCTTTACTGTGATAATTAGTCTATCATCAGTATTGCACACAACCATATATATCATGACAGAACTAAACACGTGGAAGTGGATCGTCACTTTATTAAAGAGAAGATTGATGGGGGAATTTTCAACATCAGTTATGTTCATACGTATCAACAGTTGGCTGATATATAGTCTAGTTTGAGGGGGAGTGTTAACAGTCAGAAAATAAAAAACAGAAATCAAAACGTTACCAAAGGATGGTCCAGTTTCCTAGTCTATAGGAATTCTCTTTTATTGTATTTATGTTGTATTAAAGATGGGCTGATATAAAAAACTGTATATAAACTCAATTTCTAGGCTGTAAATTTACACAGAAAATAACAAACATTTCTTTTTCTTCACCATTTTTCACTTTTCTTACTATTGAAATACATGAAGATGGGGGAATTGAATAGGATAAAATTATCTAAAGTTTTTCAATGAGATTAAGTTATTTCATACTATGGCGATTGTTTAAGTTTGATTAATTTTTTCAATTTCCTCTCAAATTTTATAATAAAATCACATGATTAAAATTATTCAATCCTACTCTCCAAACGTGAACTTTGTGTAAAACTAAGTCCAAAGCCAAATGTGGATTTATTACTTCTGAATTTTCAATTTATCTATAAAGCTAAATCTTAGCTTTACTGTATCTGGTGTATACATGTTCCGGTAGGCATAAGGCAAAATCTGGGACTACGATTTGTTCTCATTAAATAATGTTGTATATTCTCATGGGATTATCGTCTTTTTGTAGGGTTCTACTAATCAGTCAAATGCTGGTGCTCCTGAAGGCAGCTGGACTTGTGGCAAATGCGGCAACGTGAACTACCCCTTTCGAACTGTTTGTAATAGGAAGGAATGTGGAACTGAGAAACCTAGTTCTTGAAATTTACTCAAATACTTTCTGGTTTATGTTTCGTGTAAAAAATCCACAGATTTCACCTATTGTTGGGAACAGAATTTCAAAATCAAGACAAATTTGTTCTCGGAAATATATTTGAAATGGTTATTTCTGACAAAAATGAGGACGTATCCCTTATTTACTTGTGTTTCTTCTGATCTGTTGCTTTGGTATTACACGCAAACATTGTATTTTCTTGTATGACGAGATGCCATTGGTATGGGCTAAGACTCTGATGCTAACGTTTGGATTTGAATTGGTTTAGTTAGCAAATGTTCTCTCTTGGTTAGGTTCATGATTTGGTTTTGGAAAAATGCCCCGTCATGTTGGAGAAGAACAAGCCTTTTATCTTTTTCGACAGGAATGAACTATACATATCATCTCAGGTGATTCATTGTACACGACACAATGTACTTGATAAAGTCAAGTCAATTAATGGTTGTCGTTTCTTACTATGTATATATTCTGTTATTTCTTCTTTGCTTTGTAAAATAATGGTTGTCGTGTGTGTTGATCCCATTTATACAAACAGCATATAGTTTATAATGAGTGGTTTATAACATATTTATTTTATTTAACAAGAGGTTGATGTTTTTGTATGTACAATTCATGTCTAAAATGTACTTTCAATTTCAAAGCCTCACAATTGTTTCCAATTAATTACGCTACGAATTGGCACACAATTGTCATATCATAGCTGGAATTTTTTTTTAAAAGGGTTCTCCGACCATAATATTGTCGTAACATATGGATGAGAATTGAACATTTTCAATACAGGAAGCCAACAAAGACAAAGCATCTTCTTTGCTTACGTTTTTGGTTATCTACGTGTACTAATATCATTCTGAGTTTTTTAGTTTAACTTTGACTACCGAAATGAAATCTACTTACATTGTATTAATGAGTGTTTAACATTGAATTTTTTCGATCTAATTCAATCATATTAGAGAAAATTAACATCCAATTATAAATAAGCATTCTAATTAGAAAATGGATTTTTCTTAAGGATCAAATCCATATCTATATAAATGAGAGTATCAAAGATGATGTTATATTATATTAGTCAATGAATGTTAAAGATTGAATCTTTTTCAATCTAATTCAATCATATTAGAGAAAATTATCGTCCAATTATAAATTTATTAAATTTATATCTATATAAAGAAGAGCATCAAGGAGATAATATGACACTCTAAAATATTAATCTATTTTCCATTTTAATCTAATTTTTTTATTCATTTTATAGATTATAACGTTTGTAATTTATTCTAATTCTACTTCTTAACTGTTTAATCTTTAAAAGTTACTAAAAATTAAAATTAATTAAAAAAATAGTAAACGTGTATGTATGGAGTAAATGTGTATGGTACATTTTTTTAAAAGAAATTATAATATATATTAACTACTTAAGTATCACATAGCAATACTATATAAATGTAGTTACATGTAACTACACATTAGTTTAAATGTTACATGTTAAAAAAAATGTAGTTAAATTTAAATTGGATATTTACAAGATATTATTATTTAAATCAATAATATATATATATATATATATGGGTGCACTCTTAATGGTTACTACCCATAGATGGTTACTTTAATATTAACCATTGGATTAAGATCAATGGTTCATATTTATAGTTGATAATTAATATTTCTAAAAATAAATTTTGATTTTTTCAAATTTTTGGAAGGGTTACCTGATGAAAAATGTGTATTTATTATGAAAATATAATATTATAAATTTTTTCATTTTTCAAATGTATGTCAATTTCTAAATATAACTAGTGTTTCTCATTGGTTGAAAACACCATTAATTATGGCAAAAAAAAAAACTAAATTCGAAATTAATATAGAAAAAATATATATTTACCTGTTGGTGACTTGCTATACCAAGTCACTATGTTGCCACATCATCATAATTGTTAATACACATCTATGGATAGTAACCATTAAGAAGTCTTCCATATATATATAAATATATCTTTGTGAGTTTATATATATTCTAAACATTCTTTATTAATCTCATATTTTCTTCCACCCTAATTTCTCTCTCTTTCGCTCTCTCTTTTTCTCTTCTTCTCTCTAAACTCTTTCATTTTCAATTTTCATAATGGAGTATTCTTTTCTTTACTTGAACAATGATAGAGATAAATGAATGATAATGGTTAGAGTTTGTAGAATATGGGAGTGTCTTAATACCAAGAAATAATTTTTATTGATGAGAATGTTGTATCAAAATTTATTTCCTCGGTTTTCTTTCTATTATCAATTGTTTTCTATTTAATTAATGTGTTATGTGTTTTTGTCACACGCGAGTATAGACCACTTTCAAATGACCATAAAACTATTTTTTTTGTTACAACTTCACTTAAGAGACTAGAAGAGGGAATTATTGACATTCCGATCAATGAATTCCAAATCATATCTCCAAATTTGATTGATTTACGTGTTAATAATAACACAATTCTCTTAAGTATTTATTCAATTATTAATATTTGTTAATCTTTAAAGTTTTTTATTTTAAATTATTGATCTTTATATTCGAACATCCTCATCTTATTTTTCTATCATGTTTTAGATGTTGTCGAAGGTTTATGTGGTATGAGTGATATTGAGAATGTTGGAGGTGCTTGGAAAAAAAGAGACATCAAAGTTTTAACAAATTAGTGAGTATAAGTTAATCGATAAAAGTAATATTACAAATATATATATGTTTGTTATTGTTGTATTTTTTTAATATTATGTTTTATTTTGTTTTTCTCTTTAGGAGAAGATGAGATGACACTCTCTTCTTCTAATCTTCTATTTTCCCTATTTTATGGTTTTTTCTAATTTTTTTATTTAATGTTTATTAAAAAAAACCACATGGTTTACAAAACCATTGTGGGTATTATACATTTAGTCTATAAATAAATCACTTTGATTTAACTCAATCTTGCCCAAATACCAAATAATTTTTTTGAGTTTATTAAATTTAATATATTACTTATATTTTACATATTTAATTTTTGTAGTATATATTTTTATATCATTTAATTTTATATTGAAAAAATGACATTAACTATCTATATCTATATATAAATATATTTAATTAAGATAAAATATCCATAAAAAGTAATAGTACTATTATAAAATATCTATAAAAAATAATAATATTATTAATATTTTCATTGCTTTTCTTACAATATGGAAACAATTATAATAATAGGTGATGCAACACTCTAAAAATTTTCCAAACCCCTCTATCTTTATTTTCTCATTTTTTTTATTCTACTACTTTTCTAATTTATGATTATTAATTAAGGGAAATATATATATAAAAATCTATATCAATATCTATCTATATGATTACATTTTATTTAAACCTCAATAGATTTACAAAAATATATCTGTTATACCCATTTTGGAGTGTCGCTACCCATCACAAGAGATCATGCCTAAGGCCTAGTCACTTGTAACTTTGTATACTTCTTGAGCCAAGCCCAATAACTTAAGCCCACACTCAAATGTAACCATAACTCTTCAATATAAATAAGAGAAGTAGGGACTGAGAAAGGAAGGGAGAAAAGGGGTGGCAACTTTTTACAGAGAGAGCTCTCCATCTTGAATGGAGTCAAATAGCTAAAAGCTAAATACAAATGTAATCCATGGCTTGCAAGATCAATGACAGTGACTAAATGGATCTAGACCATCTTTTTGAGGCTGAACCACTATAAAACTCTCGCTATCCATTATATATGGCTACTAGAAACATCTCATATACTTTATTTAGCTCTCACAAATCTTCTCAATATTATTCTTTGGGTGCTAGATGAGTTAACGAAAAAACGAGTCAATATTTTGGTGCTTTCATTGAGAGCTAAACTCAAGGAAAAAGACATTAGAGTCACTGAAATTTCCTCCAACTAATAGCTTTCCTAAGCCATCTCTATTGGGCGATATCTCAGACATATCGCTACAGTAGCTAGCAGATCGGCTCTTCAGCTCCCCTGCATTGGTGAATAACCCCAGATACGCACATCTAAGGCTAGTCGGATATAGGGACCCATCTCCAAAGATGTGCTTAGATAGTGGAACCTCCGGATAGCAAAAGATCACTCCCAAGAGCTACCTCATGTCTAGGATCGCTTGGGATTGTCTGAAGGGAGGAGTTGCCCTTGAGCATTAGGCTTTGCTTGGTACCTAGAGGTCCTCGTAACCTTGAGCATTTAGCTTTGCTTAGTTCTTAGAGGTCCCGGAACCTTGAGCATTCAACTTTACTTGGTTCCTATAGTTCCTCGGAACCTTGAGCATTCATTTTGCTTGGATCCTAGAGGTCTTTGGAACCTTGAGCAATCAGTTTTGCTTGCACTAGTACAAAACATGCTTTTAGGACACTTTTTTAGGGAACTCACCTAGATGCGAGCCCTAAAAATATCTCCTAGACTTTTTAGGACACTCATTAAGAGTCCTTAAAGAATTTCTTTTAGGACACGCTGTGCGAGCCCTAAAAACTGACGTGTGTCCTAAATGTTTGAATTTTTTTTAACAAAAGTTCCTGGGCTTTTTATGACACTTATTGAAAGTTCTTAAAGAATTTCTTTTAGGACACACAGTGCGAGCCCTAAAATCTTATGTGTGTCCTAAAAGTTTGAATAATTTTTTTAACTAAATTTTTATTATATATTAAATCAGAAAAGGAAAAAAAAAACTCAACCCATTCTCTCTCTCTCTCTCTCTCTCTTTCTTGGATTCCCTCTCTCTTCCCCCATTTCTCTCTCTCTCTCTCTCGCAAGCTTGCTGCCCAGCCACGAATGGTGGCTCTCCGGCTACCCCCCGCCTACACGTGCTGACCCCACCATCTTCCCCGAAACCCCCAGCCCCGTGAGCCCCTAGCCTCACGCGCCCCTAGCCTCTCGACGGAGCCTCCAAAGTTCAATGACCATGAGGGTTTCCAAAACTTTTGGGCATTTTTTGACTGCCTCGAGTCACCCCAAGCCAAATGACTACCACCACTGCATTCCTTGTGCTTTGGGCTTAAAAACCCACTAAATGATCGGACCGAACCACCACCGTGGGGTGGTGGCGCCGCTGTCATCATCGGAACTCCGGCAGGAGCTTTGGCTACAAATAAATATTTTAAAAATTAAAAATAAAACTTTTCAGAACTTGCAATGCAAGCCCTAAAAATATTCTGCGAGCCCTAATAAACCTCACATTTTAAGGCGAGTCCTAAAATTCTTTTTAATCTAGAGGTCCTCGGAACCTTGAGCATTCATTTTTCTTGGTTCTTAGAGGTCCTTGGAACCTTGTGCATTTATTTTTCTTTGTTCTTAGAGATCCTCGAAACCTTGAGCATTCAACTTTTCTTGGTTCCTAGAGGTCCTCGGAACCTTGAGCATTCATTTCGCTTGGTTCCTAGAGGTCCTCGGAACCTTGAAAATTTAGCTTTGGTTGGTTCCTAGAAGTCCTTAGAACCTTGAGCATTAATCTTGCTTGGTTCTTAGAGGTCCTCAGAAACTTGAGAATTCATCTTGCTTGGTTCCTAGAGGTCCTCAAAACCTTGAGCATTCATCTTTCTTGGTTCCTAGATGTCCTCAGAACCTTGAGTATTCATTTTTCTTGGCTCCTAGAGGTCCTCAGTGAAGTCAATTAATGATACGTCCAAGGCCTAAAGTTCTGGTCCTCGTGAAGAGAAACATGGAGAGTTCACACAATAAGTCAGCCTTATGCAAACATGAAGACTGACTTGGGGGAAAATTTTTATACCCATTTTTGGAGTGTCACTACCCATCGGCCCAAATCATGCCTAAGGCCTAGTCACTTGTAACTTTGTATACTTCTTGAGCCAAGTCCAATAACTTAAGCCCACACTCAAATGTACACACTTGTTGGGGTTCATGATTATTTGTTGAATATAAATTTCTATTAAATCCCGAGCATATAACTAATCATATTTATAGTGACGTAATCACAGTGGAATATAAATATGATTATATGTTCAAAATAAGTTAGTCGTAAGATTAGTCAGTGCATAGGATTTACATTGACTTGCCAATCTACGATATGATCTACTTACACATCGCAGTGTTATGTTCTTTCTAGAACATTAGCAGAGTAGATAAGATCGGATGTATTTGTTACATCTGACTAGACTGATATTGACAGTAGATAGGATAAGTAAACATACTATTATTATCTATTCTAGTCATATCATATAGTTGACCATAGGTCAACTCAATCTCCCTTCTGAGTGGTTAGTATTCTAACTGATTGTATTATTTGAGTTCTTTGACTTGTTCGTTACCAGCTTACCCTACAGACTAGCCCATACTTACATCTTGGGAACTCGATAGTATAATTGTGTGAAAGTGTTAATCATAGATATGAACATCTATAGTTTTTGATGAAGAAGTGAAACGATGGTTTCCTTTTAGTTTGGTTCAAGGTGCTAAATGATAGAGATCTCATTTCAGTAATTTATATTAGTTTACTAAAATATCATTTACAAGGAACTAAGTGTTTTAAGGATAAAATACAATGAGGGGTAAAATGGTATTTTAGTCTCATCTCATTGTAGACCGTCTATAGAGGATTGAGTGACAATTATGGTTGTAACAATGGATAATTAATAACACATCTATGTTTCTTATAAAGCGTTCTATGAATTCAAGAGTGCAATTCTGATTCTTTAGTGGAGTCACGAGGAATTAATAAGTTATTAAATTTATTTGTTAAATTTATGATAACTTATTAGAGCTTGATTTCATAGGCCCATGGTCCCCACTGTACCATGGATAAAATCATCAAGATTGTCTCAATTAATTGATTTAATTATCAATTAGAATTATCAAAGTTGACCAGGTCAATTTTGGATAGTTTCACAAAGTTATACAATTTAGAGAAGAAAAGAGATTTTAGGACAGATTTACTAATTAAGACAAATTGGTGTCCAAATTAATAAATAAGTTTAAATCAAGGTTCAAATTATAAATAATTAATTTAATAAAGGATTTAAATAATTATTTAATTAATTAAATCAATAGAAAATAATACAGGCATTGATTTTAAGTCCAACGGGCTTATAATTAAATGAGAAATTTAACGGGCCTAAAGCCCATGCGAATTTCGACCTAATGGCTGATATTATCTATTATTTTATTGATTTTTTAATTAAAATAAATGATCTAATTGATCCTATAAAAGAAATGCTAAGTGAGAGTTGAAAATATATGATTGAGAAGATCAGAAGACCTATTCTTGATGCTCTAAGTTTTATATTCTCTTTACAACATAAGTCATTTTCTAAGCCTCAATTTTTCTCTTCTATTCTTCTCTTTGTAATCATCTCATGTGTTGAGAATTTCCCACTCTAGTCTAGGTGATTCTAAGGATACTTTGGAAGGCTGTAAAAAAATTGAAGAACGGTTCAGTTTCTTGGTGATACCCTGCGACAGAAAGGATACAAGGGCTAGAGAAACTGAAGGAATGACTCATTCATTCCGCTGCGTATAATGTAAGTGTTCTTATCATTATTTCTGTTTGAATTCAATTTTTAGAAACATGTTCTACGTTGTCTCATATTAATTTGTTTAATATAAGATCTACATGAAAAGAAACAATATCTTGTATAAGTTTCCCAACAACTGGCCTCAAAGCCTTTGGTAATCTTTATTTTCATGCATGAACATGGTAAAATTGAATTATTTGATGTGTTGAGTAATTAGATGGATTTCATGATTTTTACGATGCATATTGAATTTTATGTGATTATTAGCATATTTGAGCTATTTTGTTGTGTTTTCTTTGCAAATAATTTTTATATAAATGTTTTATTTGATGTAAAACTTGGTAAAAATTATTTAGAAAACATTTTTGGGTTGAAAAATTACAGAAATTTCATTATTTTTTTTTCTTTCGGGCAGTGATCGCGACCTGGGTAACAGGGGCCAGTGGCCTCGACCACCATTAACCACTGGTTGCGGCTAGGACGCAAAAAATTCCCAAATTGGTCCAGTGGCCGTGCCCTGCGATGAATTTTTCTTAAAATTTGATTTTTGAATGTATTTTTTAATAGGTTAATATAAAAATATCAGATCTTTTCTATTCTTTAAAAATATATTTTTTTTGAAATACAATATTTTTGTTGTTTGATCTTTTGAAAAATAGATATTTTCTACAAAGATTCAAATACAAATTTAAAAATAGGTTAACTTATTAATTTTAAATATTTAATATATTAAAATACTAGAATTAATTTATTAGATATTACATGTATTTTTTAAATACTTGATATTGTTTGAAATATTTTATTTGAAAATAATAATATTATTAATTTATGAGATATTACATATATTTTTTAAATACTTGATATTTTTTGAAATCTTTTATTTGAAAATAATAATATGTGATTATTCTATAGATTTTAATATTTAAATAATTTGAAAATTGAAAATTTGTTGACTAGATATTTTTATGGATATTTGAATCTGTTTAATTGTTTTAGAAATTTTTTCAAAAATAGTAGTTGATATTTGTTTTAAAATTTATAACTGTTTAAATTTTTAAAAATATCACATTTTTCCAACCTATTAATAAAATATTTTTTAATAAATGGGATTTAAATGAACTTTGGTTAATTGTTGATAAATCCTATTTAAATTAAATTAATATTTTTCAAAATGACCTAATCTAAGTTGATTGTTGATAAATGAAATTTAAATTAACTTTTGTTAATTGTTGATAAATTTAATTTAGATTGACTTATTTATTTTTTTACAAAATTTAATTAATTCAAATTTTGGATAAATTCTTGAAAATTAATTGTGGTATTGTGATATTTTGTATAAATTCATAGACTTGCTCATATAGTAGCATGATTAGACTCATCCAATTATAACATATATGTTTGCTCTATATGTTATATTTTTGCAATTGGGCTTAGATGCATATAGTGACCCATATGTTTGCTTAATATATAGATTTTTCCAAATAAAATATTCATAAAATGATAGGTTTTATTTGAGCCCATTAGAAAATGTCAAGTTTAAATTCCTTTCTTGTGTGTGATTCCACTTGTAAAGGCCCATTTGCTTTGCATGACTATAGTGAGCCTAATCAATTAATAACAATTAATAAAACGAAGGTTTAAATTCTTGTCTTTTGGATCTTGTGTGGAAGTTAGGAGGCCTTAGTAGTGGAAACGACATACTGGACTCAGTCCTCCTCTATGCAAGCCCAATTGTTAAGGCCTATTTGCCTAAGTTGGACTTAATTGTATATGTTCATTATATTAGTTAAACCTAAATATAGATTAGCAACAAATTAATTATAAATTAATTGAATTTGTTTCAATGTGACACTTTAGAATTAATAGAAGATTATAAGACTTTAATTTTCAAAATTCTAATCTTACAATTTTTTGGAGAACCATAGTCATTAATTTTTGAAAATTAATAATAAAAATACTATTTTTATAATGAGCTTATTTTAAGAATTATATTCGATCCCTACCGTTGGTTTAACAAAGTCAATAACTTAATGGGGCCTCAAGACGCTTTGATTCGTCCCCCTACAGAAGGTGTTAATTAGTTATTTTGACAAGGTTAGATTTCGAAAGATAGATAATTGTAGGTCAAATTCTACTAGACTCACCCTACGGTGACTACTAGGACTAAATCTATTGATTATCGAAACCGTGGGTCTAGCTCATAAAATAAGATATTTTGTTTTCTTATTTTGATCGAATAGTAGGTTGTTAATAATGGTGTCCATTTTTAAATGAGTTTAAAACTCTATTTAACTAGTGGTATATTTTTACTCTCGCCAACCGGAACAACGATATCATAGAATAGTTAAAACCTTAAAGAAATAGAGATATGATAGATTTTGGTATTTTTTCCATATCTTACATATTTATGGTATATGTTGTACTATTTCTTGAAATTAGAGTGAATAGAAGTTTTATTGAGCAAAATAAATTTATATTTTATTGATAATTGGTAGTTTTATGTATGGTTGTGTCTACTTCCATCATTTCTCAACTTTCGATGGAGAAAAAGGAAGGGAAAAAAAGGGCGTTGGCAACTTTTTACAGAGAGAGCTCTCCATCTTCAATGGGTTAAATAATTAAAAGTTAAATACAAATATAATTCATGGCTTGCAAGATCAATGACAGTGACTATGGGAATGTAGGCCATCTTTTTGGGGCTGAACCACTATAAAACTCTCTCTATCAATTATTTCTGGGTACTAGAAACTTCTCATGTACTTTATTTAGCTCTCACAAATCTTCTCAATTATTATTTTTTGGGTGTTAGACAAGTTAACAAAAAAAAAAGAGTCAACAATATCTTAACGTCATATATAATTTAAATTTAAATTTGAATTCTAATTTGATTTATTTGGATTTTTTGTAATGGATTTGAACTTTTTATTTAAATGATGTATATAATTTATCCATACATTTATATTATTTATATAAAGGAGAGTCCCAAGGAGATGGTGTGACACTCTAAAATTGTTCTAAATCACTCTATTTATTTTCTTATTCTTTTATTCGACTTTTTAAAAAATATATTTATTTAAACTACTTTTTTTTTAATATATAATAATCATAATTAACTCTATTTTATTTTAGTTTAGTTTCTAAATATCTATCTATATATACCTATTTGTAACGTTTTGATAAAACATGGGGTCCAATTTTTTTTTTTTAAATAAAGGGTCTAAACAGGTAATTGAATACATGTGGTTCAAAAAATCTTTCTATATACACATATTTTTAACGTTTTGACAAAACACGAGGTCCAAAAGTTATTTTTTTAAATAAATAATTTAATTTACCATTTTAAAAATAAAATGTCCAAATAGTAATCAACCAACATACATGTGGTTCAAATAATATATCTATATATACCTATTTTTAATATTTTGACAAAACACGAGGTCCAAAAATTAATTTTTTTAAAATAAAGGGTCTAAGCAGGTAATCGAATACATGTGATTCAAATAATCTATCTATATATACCTATTTTTTACGTTTTGCCAAAAACATGAGGTCCAAAAGTTAATTTTTAAAAATAAAATGTCACAACAGGTAATCGGCTAAAATAGAGTGTTCAAATAATCGATTTATCTATTTCTATTTTTAATCTTTTGAAAAAATACGAGGTCTATAAGTTAATTTTTATAAATAAAGGGTAATCAACCAAAATAACAATTACAAAATACTATGCGAAGTGGGATTTTATTTTCTGGTTGTATATTAAAAGATGGATTTTAATTGGAATAATTGAGTTGCGCATAAACTAGTAAAAAATCATTTATAAATATTTGAAATGTAATCTATATTTTATAAATATATAGAAAATTAAGTGTTTTTATTGGTCTTTTGAAATTTTTTAGAACTTAACACACTTGATTATAATGTGTTCTGTTTACCGAGTTTTTCGGAAACGAATACAAACAAAATAATAAAAAGGTAAGAACTGTAGAAGTGCAGAAATATAAATAGACAAACAGGTTTTTTACGTGGTTCAGGCGTTAACGAGCCCTAGTCCACGAGTCGATGTTATTATACTTGTAGAGAATTACAGTAAAATGGCTGGTGTACAAGAACCTCACAAACTCACAATGTTTCTCTCGGGTTCTCTTGAAGAAGATGAAGCTAGAGAGATTTTGGCAGAGTTCTTGCTATTTTTTCTGTTGGCCTCCCCCCCCCCCCCCCTATCGTAAAATGAGGAGGTCTTTATAGCTAGAGTTTTGGATTAGGGTTTTACTCTGCCCCCATGAGTCTTAATTACACCAGCCGTAAATAGGGGATACAATTACCGTAGTCGCATGGCTACAAGGCTCTACGTAGGTATAATTACATGAAAATATGGGGAATGTAAAAAGGCAGCTGTCTTTTCCAGGCTGTCAGCGGAACAGTAGGCGAAAATGCACTTTTAGGCGTGCTGGGATGTGTGCGGCCTCGACCTGTCAGGCGGGATCCTGTGTCAGGTGAGTATCATTCCAACTATGCCTCCTCCGTGACTCGACCGCTTGGTCTTCTTCCGTGCGAGGCACGGAACTGTATCCGCGAAGGTAACCTGAAGAGCTTCTCCTGGAAGGACCTTCCCCGAAGGATATCCCTTCGGGAGTCCGGGAGAATTGACGAGCTTCCGGGTCGCGGTTGCTTGAAAGAGTGTGCTAGACACTAAACGGGAGAGGCGAAGCCTTTCTGTCCATCCGCGAGCCCTGGTCACCCTTCGTGAAAGACTTTGATAATTCTGCTTCCCCGAGGCTATCCATCTAAACGCTATCCGGAAATCTGGATAACATTTACCCCCCAAGGTCACGGAGCTTGAGAGGTCCGAGAGCTTGTACAGTCCTCCGGGTGTTCTGGTCTCTAGATTAGACGAGGGGTCACCTCCTGTGTTCCTGGAAGGGTTCCTTTTTCCCTTCTGAGTGTTAGTACGAAAAAGAAAAGGAAATTTCTTCCGTTTGAACTCAAGTACTCAAGTGTGGCGAGGGCCACACGTCATGCAGGGAATGGCTCTGTGATCAAGACGTGTGCGTGAGGCGACTGGCTGAGTATGCGTGCGTCAGGCGTCTGAGTAGTGATTTGACGGTATTTAATGGTACACCGGGCCCGAGATGGTACAATGATGGGAAATAAATACTTTATTCCCATCCGAGGAGTCATAAATGGGACCGGCACTTCATCCCCAGCCGTCGGATCTGATGCATGCGGTATGGGAAGATCGGGACCGTCCATTTGTGGAATTCGAAATGACTTCGTTCCTGCTATAAGAACGAGGGAACAGACCCTTCTTCCTCTTTACGCTTTCAAATTCTCGAGCTTTCAGGTTATCAGATTCCCAAATCTTCGAACTCTCAAGCTTCCTTTCCTTCGAATTCGCCACTTCTTTTGGTAAGGAATCCAGGAACTTTTCTTTTGATTTGGCAGTAGGATTGTTCGCCGAAGTTCTAGGTTTGAATCGTTGCTTGTCTTTGCAGCCTTTACTTCACGTGTTCGTGCGGTGCAGTGACCCGGTTACTCCCTCAATCTTCAACTACCCGACTACCAGTAAGTATTTTTACTTTGCTTTTTCCTTCTAAACCTCAGATTGTTGATAGTTGTTAGGGTTGAGTTTTCTGCCGGTGTCATCTTTATGCATGCGTGAATAGGGCTTTGATAGGCATGTGACTGGTGTGAGTCAATAAGTCATTTCTTTGCATGCTTTGACGATTTGCTTTTGGAAAGTTGTTTCCCGTCTGCTTGTGCTGTTCTGGTTTGTTATTTTAGGGCATAAGCGTGAACGCCTTTGGGGTGTCTTCCCCTGGGAAAACACTTCTCTCGGCGGGCTTAGGCTCGAAGTTTGAATCTGGTTCCTTGCTGTCCTCCGGGTGGCATGGTGCCAAACCCTCGGCAAGCTCGGTGGGAGCCTCTCCAAGCAGTTTTCGGGGAGGGTCTCCCCGACGCCTTTAATACCGTTAGGGTATGACAAGGGTGCTGACTGCTTGGAGTGTTTTCTTCTTTGTTTCTTTTGCTCAGTGACGAACACCTCAAAGGAACAAATCATCGCTGCGGTAGAGGCTGAAACTGCCCAGGAGCAAGGTTCCCCTGTTGCCGGCGCAAAGGGGAAAGCAAAATCTAAGGTGGCCGCGGCTAGCCCACCGACTATCAACAGTTCCATCTGGGAGATGGACCAGAAGCCGAACCTGTTCAGGAACTACGGCATGCTGGAGCTGTATTCCTCAGAGGCAGGCCTGAAGAACATCCCAGGCCTGATGTGGCACCGTCTGTCGGTGCTGGGTGAGTCTGCCAGTCAGAGTCATGAGGGTTTTGGTGCCTGGAGCTGGGCACACATAGTGTGTGGGGCACACTTGCCCCTAAGAAGTTATTTTGCCAACTTCTGCGTGAAGGCGGGGATTGCCCCCTTCCAGTTGATTCCCCCCAGCTACAAGCTTCTAGCGGGGTGGTATATCTTTTGCAAGTCCCGGGACCTGAAGGCCCCTACCCCGGAGGACGTGCTATACTTCTATGGGCTTAAGTCTCAGCCCATGAGAGGTCATGCAGACAAGGTGGGGTTTTATAGGCTGGAGAGGTATCCGGACGTGATGTGTCCCACATGTCATACCGCGAGGGTTCCAGATCTCCGGGAGTACTGGTTCCTGACGACTGGCTTCCCATTGAAGAGGGTGCCAGCTGTATCTTTGGACTTCAAAGTCCCTGGTAAGTGCTCCTTCCTCTCTTTTTTAACTTTGTTTCTTTACGTTTGGTTTGCCTTCCGGGAGGATCTCTAACACTCGTGCTTGGATTTTTCAGAAGCCGTCCCGCGGACACCTCGCTGTGCGGAGATGATAAGGAGGTCAAACTTCTACGAGGGGCTCTCGGAGGAAGAGCTGAAGGTGGAAGGACTTGTGACCACCGAATCTTTGAGGGAGTATGGGCTACTCGCCTCTTTCCAAAATATTGAGCCAGTGAGTGGCAGGGGGCAAAGTCAGGTGTCAGCTAACGTCCGGGAGCAGATTGCCCTGAAGCTGTCCAAGGTGATCTGCCAGGCAGCCCAGGACGAGAATAATTTATCCCCCAGTTGGGCGGAGAGGTTCCCCGACCCCCAGTCGGAGGAAGAAGAAATCGAGGCTCGCCACGCCGCAGCTTACCCCAATGAAGGGACTCTAGGAGCTGGTACCTCCGGGAAAGGTAAGACTAGCTTTCGATTGATCCACACCCCCAGCCTGTCTGAGGTTTCCCGGACTTCTCAGGTGGGGTTCGATCCCCGCTTCCTTAGGCTAGATCCGCGTAGGATACCCTTTGACAGATATCGCGATAGGGTAGATGAGCTCCTCGGGTGTTTGAGTGACGGTAGTCTGCCAGAAGGTGTCACCATGGTTGACCCTTCTTCCCTCAGCATGTCATTCCCGGACTTCAAGGAGTACGGGAGCTTCCTGGAGCAGGAAGCGGTGTCTTGTTTTGCTCGGGGAAGGCCATCCACGTTTCTCGTGCATGGTCGTCCTTTTCAAACTTTTCTCTTTTTTGTTTCTTGTTCCCTGCTGGTAGACTTGTTTGTGCTTTTATGTTGTGGCTTGTTTTGTTTTCTGCTTATCTTTTTTCACATCGCTTGCTGGTTGGTTAACCTTGCTTCGTACATTTCTTGCAGAACATCCCGAAGCAAAGATGTTGGGGAGAGCTACCTCACTTATCAAGAAGGCCGCCACCAGCCAAGACCTGCCCAAGGGGAAAGGACGAAAGGCCGGAGCTGGTAGGGGAGGTAAAGCTGCCACACCCAAGAAGACAAGTGGCGAGGCGCAAGGGTCTCTGGTGGTGGAGAGGGCAATCGTGCCCGTGGTGGAGATGCCTCCTGTCAAGGGGCCTTCCGAGAACATGGTGGTCTTGAGTAGTAGCAGCGAGGGGGAAGGTCTTGTGTTCCCCGCGAAGATGGCCGGGGTGAGCAAGCGCCCCGGAGGAGAGGCTGAGGGCGACAAGAAGAAACGCCTTAGACATTCTTCTCCCGGAGGTGATGGAGACCTCCGGGCTGCGCGCAGTCCTCGCCAGACTACCCCCACCCAGCAGCAAACACAACCCCAACAGCAAAAGCAACAGCAACAACAACAACAACAAAGACAATCAACACCGCCACAGCAGCAGCAAAAACAACAGCAACATCAGCAGCAACACCAAACCGGGGCGGTAGTGTCTTCGCTACCGTCCCTAATACCCCGTCTACCTCCTCCTCCAGTCCAGAGGGAGTCCACCATTTCGGGGTCTCCTTCTTCTCCTTCTCTTCCACTTTCTCAACAAACAAGCCTTCCTCAGCCTGGCCTGAAGTTCCACTTCCCTCAGAAACCAACCCGTTTCCCCGCTGCCCTCCTGGAGGGTGTAAGACGGGCTGATAATTTTTTGAAGAGGCGGTTGGAGGCCGAGAAGGCTGTTACTCAGGGAAGGGCAGACAACCTGTCTGCCGTGAAGAGAGCTGAGCTGGTAGAAGGGGTGAGATCCCTTCACCCGGCTGGATCGGTTTTGGATGGCCCAGCCTTGGAGAAGAGGCTGGTGCCTAGGCTCGGACGTGCATTGGCGCCGTTCGGAGCGGAGATGATGGAGGACATGGCCCTGAGCTTGTGTGAGCTCAATTCTGAGAAATGGGCCATCAGTAGCAGTAAGGACCCGCTGTTGCTGACACATGCCGTAAAGCAGCAACTTTCTGGGGTAAGCTGTCAGTTGTTGTGTTCTGGGATCAATTGTCTTAGTACATTTGGTTCTACTTAACTCATTCTGTTGTCTTTCCTCGCAGGCCTCTCTCATCGCGGAACGCTTGTTCCGGGAGGTGGGTGCAGTTCTGGTTCAGCTGGAGGAGAGCCAGGTGGCTCGCCAGGCCTTGGAGGTGGAGAAGCAGAAACTGATCCAACAGGTCGAGAGCATAAAGGGGGAGGCTGTGGAGAAGATTAACCAGGCCCGGCGCAAGGCTGAAGAAGAGGCGGACAAGAAATATCTTGCCAAATATCAAGAGTACCGGGCCAGCGCGGAGAATGAGTTCAAGCAGCGGTCGGATGACTTGAAGGCCAAGAACTCTAAGCTCCAGGAAGAGCTATCCCAGGCCAGGGAGGAGAAGGATACCCTGGATGCCCGCTTGCAATCGAAAAATAATCTCCTCCTTAATCAGAACGAGGAATATGCCACTCTTCAGAAGAGGCTGCACGAGGAGGAGCAAGATCACAAGAGGAGCAAGGATCTCGCGTCTATGCAGGAGTTGGGGCTCGCTGAGAAGGATAAACAGATTGGAGCCTTGCAATTCGCTGTCAGAGGGCATGTGACCGAGAAGCGATCCTTGCTGGACCAAAATAAGGTGCAGTGCAAGGAGATTGATTCCCTTAAGGGAGAGCGGGATGTATCCAAGACCGAGCTGGAAAAACTGAGGGCTCAATTGGCTGTCGCGGAGGCAAAGCTGGCGACCTCTGAGGCGGAGCGCTTGAAGGAGAAGGAAGATGCCGAGGTGGTGCTGAATAGAATGATTAATCTATCCCACGTGGTCCTCATGCACCAACTTTGGAAAATAAACCCGGAGGTAGTAGGCTACCTGGGAGAGGACGCCGCCGCCATGAGGGAAAAGATACAGGCGTGGGATCAAAGCCCAGAGGTGTTCATCCAGACTTATAACATCGACGAACCTGCTGGAGCCCCCGAGGCAGAAGATCCCGAAGAGGCGAGGACCTCTGAACCTGCCAGTGATGAAGTTCCACCTTCCAATGAGCCGACTCCGCCAGCCCCAGTTGAAACCGCTGTCTCCGAGACCCCGGTCGTGGAAGCCGCTGCCACCCCCAGTGCTTGAAGGGGTCTTATCCTTTGTGTAATTTTTTTTTTCTTTATTTTCCTTTGGGGCGAAGCTCCCTGTACTCTTTTTTAATTGCGGGAACATTACAGTTGTCCGGTCCGCAGGGCCTTCATTGTAATAATTGTAGACTTCTTCTTTCCTTTTCTGCTGAGTTCCTTGTTTAATTTTGTGCTTAGGGTAGAGACTTTTATACGATGGAAACTGCTGTAGGGGCGCATGAGGTTTAGGTTCCAACGGCCAGAACCTATGCATTTCTAACTTGAAGCTCCAACGGCTTATGTCTTTTCCCACGTAGTTTCTAGGTTACGGAGGGTTCTTGGTTCCAACGGCCAGACTCCCTCTTTCATCGTACTCAGCTTTCCTAAGGTAAATAGCCAATCCCGGGACTTGTAGTTATACCGTTCGCTGGGATGGCTAAGGTGACCTATTCCATCTTCCCATCACGATCTTTACAAAGCTTGCGAGGCCAACACTTAATACGATTCCGCGGGATGGTGCCGGAACGGGAGTTCTTTTAGTGAGCGTCGCTAGACTTAGGGCTAGATCTTTGCGAAGCAAAACTAACTGTCGTTGCGGACCTCACGGTGGCCGACTTCAGGGACTTGGCATGAAGCCTTGCGAGGCAAAGTTCGTTGCGGTCGAGGAAATCGTCACGCCTACCATGTGCGATCCTGGAGCAGGGGCTTTGCAAAGCAAGGCCTGCTGGAATTGGGGGATCGATTATATTTGCTCCCAGAGCTGAAGCTTGCGATGCGAAGTTTGCAGTGGTCGAGGAGCTCGCCATGCATTATTTTGTGAGACCCGAAGCTGAAGCCTGCGAAGCAAAGCTTACAACGGTCGCGGATCTTGCCATCTTTCGCCTTGCGGGACCCGGAGCTGGAGCTTGCGAAGCAAAGCTCTCAGCGGTCACGGATCTTGCCATGCATTACTTTATGAGACCCGGAGCTGAAGCTTGCGAAGCAAAGCTTTCAGCGGTCGCGGAGTATTCTGCGAAGGACTTGTCAGGAAGTTGGGGGTGTTTCGGCGTAGCTCTCTGAATGTGCCCCAACCTCCAGTCCTGTTCATCGCTGGGCTACACAGGAGATAATTTTCATGATGCATAATGGCAGATATTTTCATGGAAATTTTCACATAACCACATAATGCACACATGACACGTAATGCAAATATGTTCATGGCAACAAATCAACCTAAGCTTAATCAATTTAAAAATTTCAAACACAATGCTAGCACATAAGTGGTGTTCTCTTTATGTTTTGTTCAAGGGGCGTATGGCTATGCCTTAGCCATGTGTACCCCCCCAAGTGAGCATGGGGTCCGGACGTCTCCGGACCGCGTGGTCACTTGTTAAAACGCAGCTTGGAACAAAGGGATAAAAAATGCAGTAAAAGCGGAGTGAAACTCTCCGTGTTTTATTAAATTAGCCTGTTAGGCATGTGTTTTACAGCTGGGAGGATTATCTCCATATTTTACATTTTTGCTACGTTCACCAAGGGCTTTCGACTAGATAGTCCGGGGCCTACTGATAGTAACGGCGGAGGTGCTCCGCGTTCCAGGCGCGCGGGACTTTAGATCCGTCTAGTCTCTTTAAGTAATACGTCCCATGGCCCACTTTTTCTTGGAATTCATAGGGGCCTTCCCAGTTGGGTCCGAGGACTCCCACTCCCGGATCCTGCGTAGCAGGAAATACTCTCCGTAGGACAAGGTCCCCAACTTTGAATGTACGGCTCTTGACTCTTGTGTTGAAGTGTCGGGCTATCTTGCCTTGGTACATTTTGAGTTGGACCTGTGACTGCTCCCGGAGCTCTTCGATCATGTCCAGGGACTCCTGGAGAAGGGCGTGGTTCCGGGTAGGGTCGTAGGTGTCCTGCCTGTGAGGGGGGATCATAGTTTCTACTGGGATGACGGCCTCGCAACCGAAGGTCATGGAATAAGGTGTGTGCCCCGTCGAAGTTCTCTCTGTTGTGCGATAGGCCCAAAGTACTCGCGGAAGCTCTTCCGGCCAGTGAGCCTTGCATGCTTGGAATTTTTTCTTCAACGTGGTCTTTAAGATTTTGTTCACTGCTTTGACTTGCCCATTAGCTTGAGGTCTGGCGACTGCGGAAAAGCTTTTGATGATTCCATGCGAAGCACAGAAATCCGTGAAATGCTCACTATCAAATTGCTTCCCGTTGTCGGACACAATTTTACATGGAAGCCCGAAGCGACACACTATATTCTTGATGACAAAGTCCAGTGCTTTCTTAGACGTGACCGTGTTCATAGGTTCAGCTTCAGCCCATTTGGTGAAGTAGTCTACCGCGACTATGGCATACTTCACTCCACCCCTTCCAGTTGGAAGGGAACCTACTAGGTCAATGCCCCAAACGGCGAACGGCCAGGGGCTGGTCATTAAGGTAATTTCTGTAGGCGGCGCTGGCACTGCTCACATTTTCTGACATAATCCACACAATCCTTCTTCATGGTGGGCCAGAAGTATCCTTGACGAAGGATCTTTTTGGAGAGGCTCAGCTCGGAGGTATGGTCGCCACAGAAGCCTCCGTAAATCTCATGGATGATGGTGCTGATTTCGGTTCCAGCAACACACCAAAGGACGGGTATGGACAACCCCCTGCGGTAAAGCTTTCCATCCATAACCACGTATCAGGGAGCTTGATATCGGAGCTTTCTTGCGTCAGCTTTATTAGTGGGGAGCTCTCCGGTGGTGAGAAATCTGAGGATGGGTCCTATCCAGGAATGGGAATGGTCGATGATGGCGTTTACCCTCTGTGTCTCAGTACTAGGTGCTTCTAAGTGCCCGATGGGCACTAGGCCATATTGTTCAATCTCCGGGTCTGTTGCAAGCTTGGCCAGTGTGTCCGCGAGTGAATTCTAGTCCCGGGGGACCTGGCAGATTTGGTAGCCTTTGAAATGCTGCAGGAGGCCGCGGGAGAGAGACACGTAAGCAGCCATTTTTTCGCCTTTCGTCTGGTATTCTCCGGATATTTGGTTTACCACAAGTAGGGAGTCGCTGTATACTTCGATTTTTTGGGCTCCGACTTCTCGGGCCAGTTGTAATCCAGCTAGCATGGCTTCGTGTTCTGCCTCGTTGTTGGATGCTGGGAACGTGAAACGGATGGCGCTCTGGAGCTGATGCCCTTGGGGAGAAATTAGGATAACCCCTGCTCCAGCTCCTTTTTCATTTGAGGCTCCATCTACATAGACCTTCCATGTGGGAAGTTCCGGGACAGGATCTTCCGGGAGGTCATTCATTCCTGAGCAATCCACAATAAAGTCCGCGAGAGCTTGGCCTTTTATGGAGACACGTGGCTGGTAGTGGATGTCAAACTGGCTCAGTTCCATGGCCCATTTAAGTAATCTGCCAGAAGACTCGGGCTTCTGCAAGACTTGCCGGAGAGGGTGGTTGGTGAGTACTCTGATGGTGTGCGCCTGGAAATAGGGCCTTAGCTTCCGCGAAGCGATTAGCAAGCAGAGGGAGAGTTTCTCGATCATTGAATATCTGGACTCGGCGTCCAGTAACCTCTTGCTCACGTAATACACAGGGAGCTGGAGACGGCCGTCTTCCCGGACGAGAGCGGCACTTATGGCATGCTTTGTCACAGCTAAGTACAAGAACAACACCTCTCCTTCGACAGGTTTGGACAGAATGGGAGCTCGAGTTAGATGTTCCTTGAGGTGTTGGAAGGCTGCTTCGCATTCGGGGGTCCACTCGAACCTCTTGTTTCCTCGCAACACATTGAAGAAGGGGACACATTTGTCAGTGGCCTTAGATACGAAGCGGCTGAGAGCAGCTATCCTTCCGGTAACGCTTTGGACATCCTTATGCTTCCGGGGAGAAGGCATATCTATGAACGCCTTAATTTTCTCAGGGTTGGCCTCCACTCCGCGGGAGCTGACAATGAAACTGAGGAACTTCCCAGACGAGACCCCGAAAGTACATTTCTTCGGATTCAGTTTCATTCCGTACTTTCGGATCACGGCGAAAGATTCCTCAAGGTCGTCACTGTGGTCCCCGGAGGTCTTGGATTTCACCAACATGTCGTCTACATACACCTCCATGTTCCTCCCCAGCTGGTCCTTGAACATCTTGTTTACTAGACGCTGGTATGTCGCCCCAGCGTTCTTCAAACCGAAAGGCATGACCACGTAACAGTAGACACCCTTGTCCGTGGGGAAGCAGGTGTGTTCCTGGTCCCCGACATGCATCTTGATCTGGTTGTATCCAGAGTATGCATCCATGAAGGATAAGAGTTCCTACCCGGAAGTAGCGTCTACCATCTGATCGATTCGCGGAAGAGGGAAACAGTCTTTTGGGCAGGCTTTGTTCAGGTCCGTGAAGTCAATACACATTCTCCAGGACCCATTGGGTTTCGGGACCAGAACCGGGTTGGCCAACCACACGGGATAGAGTGACTCCTGGAGAAAGCCTATGGACATCAGCTTGTCCACTTCAGCTTTGACTGCTTCGGCCCTCACTGGGTCTAACGGCCTCCTCTTTTGGCGAACTGGAGTTGCAGATGGGTCTATGTTGAGTGCGTGGCACGCAACATTAGGATTAATCCCCGTCATATCAGCGTGGCACCATGCCAGGATATCCTGATTATTCTTCACAGTGCCCACGATCTTTTCTCGAATGGCCGATGGAAGGTTTTTCCCCACCTGAATGACTTTGGTGGGATCTCCCGAGTTGAGGATCACCTCTTCGACTTCCTCCATCAGCTCTATCGCCCTCTCGACCCCCACTCTAGGGTTGAGTTCGTCAACGTATGCCCCTTGGGCACCCCCAGTTTCTGGTAAATCCTCCGCCAAAGGTGCGGCAACAATCGCCTCCTGGACCGTGTAGACGGATCGGACGGAGACGTTATAACAGCTTCGTGCACTTCGTTGGTCTCCTCGGAGGGTGCCGATACGCCCGTTGTCGCATGGAAACTTCAAGCATAAGTGGCGTATCGAGGTTATGGCCCCAACATCGATTAGGACCGGTCGGCCTAGGATGGCATTATACGCCGTGGGACAGTCGACCACCACGAATGTGCAGTGCTTGAAGGCACAAGCGTCGCGGTCTCCTCTGAGGGTGACTGGAAGTTGAATTTTTCCTAAGGGCATGAGTGCATCCCCATTGAACCCCTGAAGCTGGATGGGGCATGGGGTCAGATCTGTCTCGGTTAATCCGATCGCGTGAAAGGCAGCTTTGAAGAGGATGTTTACGGAGCTTCCATTATCGACTAGGATCCGTGACACCTTCTTATTGGCGATCTGGGCTTCCACGACGAGGGGATCGTTGTGGGGGAAGTGCACATGTCGGGCGTCATCTTCCGTGAAGGTGATGGGAAGATCCATCATTCGGGGACGCTGAGCAGGTGACTGAACCAAGGCGCACATCTCCCCGGTGTGTTCTAACTCCCTCAAGTACCTTTTCCGGGAGTTACGGGTGCTTCCGGCAAGGTGCGGTCCTCCGGAAATGGTGGCTACGTGTTCGTCAACGGGTGGCGGAGCAAGGCCAGGCGGATATGGTTTTCCGGGTCCTGGAGTCAACATGGCAATGGGTGCCGGAGAGGTCGGAGCAGGAAGCGCTGGGAACTGAGATCCGGGAGCTTGGGGGTGACCGGCTCTAGGAGCGCTAGCGGTCCCCCTCTGTCCTGGAGAGTATGCAGCTCCGTGAACTACTCCCTGTCCGGGATAGATTATGGGTATCCTTACCCATTGACCGAGGTGTCCCGCTCTTGCCAGGGACTCAATCTCATCCTTCAGCTGAAGGCATTCGTTTGTGGTGTGCCCCATGTCTCCATGGAACTCACACCTCTTATTGGAGTCTCGCGGGCGCCTTCCTCCGTGAGACACTTTCGGGGGCTTCCTGTAGTTGACCATATTACAGGTCGCCCGATAGACATTCTCTCGTGAGTCTATCAAACTGGCGTACTCCGTGAACTTGGGCTCATAGTTCTTCCGGGGTTTCTTTGAATGGTCCCCCCGGTTGGAGTTTCTTCCGCCTCGTCTATTCCACGATTGGCTCAGATTTTGTTCTGGGCCTTCCGCTTGTGGTTGCGACGGGCCGGGAGCGATACTACATCCGGTTTGTACAGCTCCGTATCCAGAGAAATGGGTTTGACTCGGCGTCTGAGCAGACGCGGAAGGCCCATACACGCTTGGAGTGAACTGGGCTCCTGGAAGTGTGAGGGTTGGTGCGGGAGCTTGCGAAGCAAAGCTCGGTGCAGTCACGGAGGGCGTCGGAGCTGGGGGAACTCCAAAGGCCTGTTGGTAGGCATCCTCAAGGTTGATGATTCCCTGAGCTTTTGATATGAATTCGGACAGAGTTTCTGCTCGTCTCCTTTGCATTTCTCCCCATAGCAGGGAGCCGACGGTAAGCCCCGATTGAAGGGCGATTAGCTTCATGTCATCGCTGACCTTGGTCTTAGCAGCAGCTTCCATCATTCTTTGAATGAAAGCTTTGAGGCTCTCATTGGGTAGCTGCTTGATGTTGGTTAAGGAACCAACCTCCATGTCGTGGTCCCGGGCAGCAATGAACTGCCTCCTGAATGCGGACTGTAGCTCCTTCCAACTGTGGATGGATCCGGGAGCTAATCTTTTCCACCAGTCCTCCGCGGACTTGGTAAGGGTGAGTGAGAAGCACATGCATTTGGCATCCTCACTGACGCGCGCCACTTGCATCATCTTGTTGTATTTAGCTAGATGGGTGCGCGGGTCTGTCCTCCCCTCATATAATTCTATATGAGGCATTTTGAAGTTCTCCGGGAGGGGCGTTTCCGCGATCCTCTGAATACATGGTTCCGGGTCTTCCTCCTCAGAGTCTGACAGGGCCTCACTTTGCTTCCGGACCAGCTTGGTCAGGGCAGCGATCTGTTCCTCGAGCCTCTTTGTATCGCTCTCCAGGAGGTCACGTCCCCGGAGCTTGTCGTTGAGATGATTTCGCAGGTCATCTCCGTGAGGCCGGGCCTTTTCATACTTGGCCTCCAACCTTCTTCTTAGGTCCACCGTGGACCAGCTATCTTCGGAGTGCGTGTCCGCAGCCCGACCGTCCTGGTTGACGGAATCACTAGGGCGGTTGTTCCTTCCCTTAGGCCTGGGTGCCTTAGCACCGGGCCCTTTAGGCACAGAGTGCCCCCTTGGGGCTGAAGGACGTCTGGGCTTAGGAGCGCCAGAGACCTTCTGCGCGCGGGGGGGGGGGGGGGGGGGCAGTCGGCCTGGTGATTCACGCCTTTAGGAGGTGCAGGGGCGTTAGTGCGCACAGGCTCCCCAACTTTTTCTTTGCCCTTGTTAGGGGCGGCTTTGGATGGCCCAGCAGCGGCGGGATCTGGCATGGTGGCATCAGCACCACCTAAAACAGAGGCGTCCTCGTCCGAGTCGCCTAGATCTCCAAACTTGCTTTGGAGGCGTTCCATCATGTGCTGCATTTTTTCGGAGACGCGCTCCTGCTCAGCAAGCTTGGCCTTAGTGGTCACCAGTTCTTCGGCTACTTGGACCAGTTCTGGATCCTTCTCGTAGTAGTAGCCGTCTTTGTAGTAACCGTCTCAGACATACTCTTCTTCATTTTCTAAATATGTCGTATCTTCGGTACTGACCCGATCCTGGCGGGATGTCGGGTCTTCACCTTGGTAGTCCGAGTCGTGGGTACTTTCTCCTTCGGTCTGGGCTGCCGAGGGTTCGTTTTGTACCGCATCTTCCATCATAGTATCGGGGTTGACCCTAGCATTCTTGTCAACTGCGGATTTTCTCGTAGTCACCATCTTTTCAGTACGGAGTGAATACAAAAAACGTACACAGAAAAAGAGCTGACTAACAACTCCCTACAGCTCTCAATGAAAGCACCAAAATGTTTACCGAGTTTTTCGGAAACAAATACAAACAAAATAATAAAAAGGTAAGAACTGTAGAAGTGCAGAAATATAAATAGACAAACAGGTTTTTTACGTGGTTCAGGCGTTAACGAGCCCTAGTCCACGAGTCGATGTTATTATACTTGTAGAGAATTACAGTAAAATGGCTGGTGTACAAGAACCTCACAAACTCACAATGTTTCTCTCGGGTTCTCTTGAAGAAGATGAAGCTAGAGAGATTTTGGCAGAGTTCTTGCTATTTTTTCTGTTGGCCTCCCCCCCCTATCGTAAAATGAGGAGGTCTTTATAGCTAGGGTTTTGGATTAGGTTTTACTCTGCCCCCATGAGTCTTAATTACACCAGCCGTAAATAGGGGATACAATTACCGTAGTCACATGGCTACAAGGCTCTATGTAGGTATAATTACATGAAAATATGGGGAATGTAAAAAGGCAGCTGTCTTTTCTAGGCTGTCAGCGGAACAGTAGGCGAAAAGGCACTTTTAGGCGTGCTGGGATGTGTGCGGCCTCGACCTGTCAGGCGGGATCCTGTGTCAGGTGAGTATCATTCCAACTATGCCTCCTCCGTGACTCGACCGCTTGGTCTTCTTCCGTGCGAGGCACGGAACTGTATCCGCGAAGGTAACCTGAAGAGCTTCTCCTGGAAGGACCTTCCCCGAAGGATATCCCTTCGGGAGTCCGGGAGAATTGACGAGCTTCCGGGTCGCGGTTGCTTGAAAGAGTGTGCTAGACACTAAACGGGAGAGGCAAAGCCTTTCTGTCCATCCGCGAGCCCTGGTCACCCTTCGTGAAAGACTTTGATAATTCTGCTTCCCCGAGGCTATCCATCTAAACGCTATCCGGAAATCTGGATAACATGTTCAATATGTTATAATTATTTATTAATTTATTTTTGTCAATTTCTTTAAAATTGAAATAGAAAATAAATTAAAAAATTATGAGAAATTATAACCAATGACCTCCATTTTAGGTTGGTAAGTAATAAACGTCCCTTATTTTTAAGTTAGTGTTAAATAGTCATTTTTTTTTCAATTCTTCTATTTTATTATATTTTTGAATGTCCAATTCTTTTCTCTCTCTCTTCTTTTTTTTTAAAAAAAAATAAAATGAAAATGAAAAGCATATAATTTAATATCCCTATATATCTATATTAATTTTATTTTAAAATTTATTAATTTTTTTCGATTTTTAAGTGTTGTTAGTATATTATTTTCCATCTTAGCATATATATTTTTTGTGTTATGGTATTGTAACGACCCAAAATCACTAATAAGGCTTAAGGGCCTTGATTAGCGTGTCAGGAGGACATAATTGGTATATGTGTGATTAAATGGTTAAATGCATAATTAATATGATTATATGAATATGTGATATGCATGTTTATAAGTATTAAATATGCACGTGGGCCATTTCTAGATTATAAGGGCATATTTGTAATTTTGGCCCGTTGAGGGCATAAATGTGATTATTTGTGATAAATTGTTGATAACACATTATTATATGGATATATTTGCAGTATATGGATTGAGATGTTCCTAGTGAGCGAATTAGCGAAATAGTCACAGCAGGGTTTCATACCCGGCTCGGGGGGAGCCTGAGGGTACTTTCTGGGAATTTAGGGAATATTTGGGATTTATTGAGTAATGAATAAGTATTTGGGAATTACTTATAATGACGAGATTAACTGGTAAATATTATGAACATTTGAGGAATTAGCGAGAATTGGGGAAATGACCATTTTACCCTTAGAGCAACTTAAGGGCTAAGTAATATATGGGAGCGCAAAATAGCCTTTTTAGGGGTTAAATGATATATCTCCTTTGATTATAGAATTATCTAGAAATTACTTGGAAGCTCTCAGCTCTTCCTTTCTCCCTCCCTCACGATTTTACTCTCTCTCTCACTTGTGTTTTGAAGCTAAGGGAAGAAAATGGGTTGATTGAAGGTTAGAGCTTGACGAAGTTCAGCTGGGGATTAAGTTGGTTTTGAGTTGGTTCAAGCTGAGGAAAAGCTTAGGAAAACTCTATGGGAAAGGCCTTGAAAAAAAAATTGAAGCAACAACCCAGGGAATTCAGCTAGGGTACTGGAGAATTGAGTTGTAATTGAGGTAAAATTCTAGATCTTCATCTTTGAGCTTCTGGTTGGATTTAGATAGAATTATAGGTGCTTGGTTAGTTATGATTTGGGTGATGATTTCCACTGAATTGGGGTATTGATTTTAGTATAATTGTTAGGAATTTTATGATTAAAATATTTGATTAAAGGTCCAAACCCGTAGCTAGGCTTGGTTGTGATTGGGAGGTTCTTTTGAGTTTGAATTTTGGGAAAATTGGCTGGGAGAAGTGTGAAGAAAACCCATAATTTATGGGTTCGAAGGGGGGGCGCCATGACCTAGCTCAGGGGCATCGGGACGTGTGTGCCCATCAGGCCCTAGGTGTGCTCTCTGTTTGGGAGCGCGCTGCGACCTTGGGGGGCAAGTCGCGGCCCGCCTCCCCTTGAGGATTGGGGGTATTGCCTCTGACTTGGGGGCAAGTCGCGACCCTTGGGGCCAGGTCGCGACTCGCCTAGGGATTTTTTTTGCCTTAGGTTGGTTTCTAGGTTTGGTAAGGCTCGGGGGCTTGAACCTAGGCGCTCGGGACAATTTCTACTACCCGATTTAGTAGAAATTGAGGTCCCGAAGGCTAGTTTTTATCTCCTAAGTATTTATTTGGATTAGAAGTTGACGATTACCCATTGGCCATTGTGACTAGGTTTATCGCCAAGGTTCAGGACTTAGGATCATGCTCGGGACCATTCTATTATCTTCACTCGGAATTCAAGTTAAGAAAACTGCACTCTGCGTGGTTGTGAACGAGACTAGATTCCCAATTATTGGTTGCATGTAATATGTGTTTGTAAGATTGATTTGTCATACAAGAATGACCGGCCTAAGGGATTCGGGGCTAATGGTAAGCATACTGAGCGCGGCCCGGCCTAAGTGAACCGGGGCCAGCTAGGTCGACAAGGGGCTCGGCCTAAGGTTGCCAACCCTGATTACTTGAGATTATGTGATTTCCATTGATTAATTGAATATCTGTACTCAGTTTTATGTTTATATGAGATAAGCTTGATTGAATATCCTTATTGCTACATGAGATTGTTGTTTTGGTTTTCTTGCTGGGCCTTGGCTCACGGGTGCTACGTGGTGCAGGTAAAGGCAAGGGTAAGCTGGATTAACCATGAGTTGGAGAGCTCTGGGGGCGAGGTGTACATTGTCAGCTGCTCGTCCACCACGACCGAGAGAAAGTATAGGGACAGAAGCCTAAAACTTGTATTTTTCCATTAGAATGGCCACTGATTGTATATAACTTTTTGAGAGTTTGTAAATTGACACTTAAACCCTGTTTTTGAGATCCCATGTACCAAACATCTATTTTAATGAAAAATTAACTGTTTATGATCAAAATATTTTAACCCTAATCCAATTGTTGACCTTAGGATCACATTTTAAATAAAATGGCTTGATTAGCAAGTCATGCACTATTTTAACTACACAGTGTAACGGTCTTGGTTATCCAAGGCGTTATAACTAGGTATCAGAGCGGTCTAGGTTTAAGGGTTCCTGAAGACTGGCTGGACATGTACACTCACCACTAAAGACAAGCTCGACTCAGGGTTTGGTAATTGTATATATGTGATTATACGCTTAAATGTTTGAATAGGATATACATGGTTTACTACATGATTCATAGGGAGTATGAGATACTGATAGTGCTTGGCCCTTGACTATTGTGTAATGATATTGAGGCGTGCTTATTAGCATTGATGTTGCATGTGAGTGATTATTTGAGTGATTGTTTGCATCTTGATTGCTTGTGTTTGGTTGGGTTCCAATGGTGGACTATGGAAAGAATGTTACCCTGTCATCATTGTCAGACCGCCGAGTTGTTGATTGCAGATAAACTTGGATAACTATGAGTCCAAGGCAATCGAAAGGACTAGCTAACACAGGGTCTGAGGCTAGAGATGATGACCAGGGCCAGAACCCTCCACCAGCCCTTGAGCAGATACTTGCAGACATACAAGCCTAGTTACAGAGCCAAGAAGAGCAGATCCGTCTTTTGAGACAGCAGTGTAACGACCCAAATTCGCTAATAAGGCTTAAGGGCCTTGATTAGCGTGCCAGGAGGGCATGATGGGATTTATGTGTGATTTTATGAGTTATATGCATGATTATGATTTAAAGCGTGTTATATGACTATTTGATTATTTGAGATGTATGACTATGTATATTAGTATGCATGTAGGCCCGGATTGTGTTAGAAGGGAATAATTGTAATTTTGGCCATGTTGGGCATAACTGTATTGATATGTGATGATTGTTGAGACCACATTGTGATGTGGATATATCTGTGATTTGTGACTCGAGACGATCCCAGTGAGCAGTCTAGTGGAAAGTCGAGGCAGAGATTTATACCCGGCTCGGGGCGAGCCTGGGGTATAAATAGGAAGCTAATGAGTATATTGGGGTTTATTTTGATATCGAGGAATACTTATTTGGTGATTTATCAGGTGTTGGAAAGCAACGGGAAAATATTAGAGACACTTGAGGATTAGCGGGAATTGGGTAAATTGACTAAAATGGCCCTACATGGACAAAAGGGTTTAGAATTAATAGGGAGGGCATTTTGGTCAATTGGCTTTCTAGAGATTGATTATTGGGGCTTTATACACTTAGTGGGATTTATAGAGAAAGTGTGTTGGCTGTGGAGAGAAAGAAAGAAAAGAAAGAAAAGAGAGAAAATAGAGGGGTTTTTTCCAAAGGATCGGTTTGGGGTTCTAGCACCTCTTCTCTTCAAATTTCTTGGGGCAAAGCTCAGTGGAGTGCTAGGATAGGCTAAGCATCAAGGATCTTAAGTTGGACTTGAAGATTTGGCAAGGATTAGCAAGAACACATCAATGTTTGAGGGAATTTCTGGGCAAGCTTTGAGGGAGAGCAAGCTAAGGAGGCCTAGGGTTGAATCAAGGTCGAAATTGCATCAATGGTGTGCGCTAAGGCTCGAGTGGGATCGTGCTCAAGGATTCAAGTGATCGAAGCTATTGATTTGAAAGGTAAGAAAACTATAACACCCGTAGGATAGGGCATGGGCCCATGGTGTGATTGCGGGGCACGACCCTATATTGCATGATGAGATGATTGCAGGGCACGGCCCTATATTGCATTACATGTTAGGGTGTAGACTTAAATGAATTGATATTTGTTTGAATGTTGTTTGAGTTATACTATATGTGATTATAGTGGAATGATACGGCGCGGAGCCGAGAACGGCAATGGAGCCGAGAACGGCGAAAGGCCGAGAACGACAGCGGGGCCGGTAGTAACCCTTAGCACATGGGATGCTTATGGTCGGGGTAGGACCCAGTGGATACGTGTGATATCCCTACAGTGAGGACCGAGACCCCAGGCTGTGGTAAGGCTTCTGGGGCGGCATGGCCGTGTTTGCTTAGTCTAATGGTTGACCTGTTTATCTGTGGACTATCTGATATGATTAACTGTATAATTTGCATATGTTATGAGCTGCATGAGTTTTCTTGCTGGGCTTCGGCTCACGGGTGCTCTGTGTTGCAGGTAAGGGCATAGATTGAGTCAACCAACCATGAGTACGGAGAGCGTGAAGTGACGCGTACATGTTTGGCCTGCCCGACTGCTTTGGTTGGGGGTTTATGCGAAAAATGGCTGTAATAATCTATGATTTTTTTTTATAACTAATCAACTGTAAACTGATTTTAAGATGTAATTAGTTTTCAAACCTTATTTTGGGATCCCAAATGTTTATTACTAGATGTTTTAATGAAGAAACGCATTTTCAAAGATTACAGCCTTAAACTTTTGATTAGTCACACTTTCGTTTTAAAAACCTCGGTTAGCGAGTTCTTTGCACACTGTTTTGTCTTAAAACTCACTTGGTAACGGCTCTAAGGAAGTAGGGCATTACAAGCAGGCTCCGTTAGGGAGTGCTGCACCTGTTGTGCCACCTGCTGTGGCACCAGTTATACAAACACCTGAGGTTGGGAGCAGCTGGGAGCCTCTATATGAGCGGTTTAGGAGACACATCCTCCAACCTTTGAGGGAGGACCAGATCCACTGAAGGCTGAACAGTGGATGAGCACTACACCAAATACCCCTTTCCATAACATATGAATATAATGGTATTGAAAAAGTATTATGATACATCAAATAATAAAATAATAGGTGGGAAAAAAAATTGGCAGTACCAAAATTTTGGAGCCCGCATATTAGTAAAGTTATCTTCTACTTTTTACTTTTTTATTTTCCTCTACTTTTTTATTTCCAAACCTCTAAATAGTTTTCTAAGACACTTCTGACCATCCCTCAAGCGATACCCAGTTAGGGTTTCAGTATCAGCCACCGTCTTCCTCTTCTTCTTCTAATAACAATGGTGATCCTGATCCTGAAACTTTTGATCTCGGTCATGGGGCGGTCGAGAAGGAGAAGGAAGAGGAGGTAAGCGGAGCTTCTATTCATCAGGAGCTTGTGAGGTTGGAATTGAAGGAGAACGAGGAAGAGCTGGTTCTGAAACTGGATTTGGAGAAGAAGAAAGAAGAAAAAGAAGAAGAGAAGGATGAGGAAAAGGTTGTTGACATGGATTTGAGTGGAGAAGAAATGGGGAGCCGGAATGGAAGTGACGATGGAAATGAGAATGTGAATGAGGATGGGTATGGGAATGGGAGTGAGAACGAGAATGAAAATGAGGATGAGGATGAAGATGAAGATGAGGATAGGAAGAGAGAAGTAGAAGAGAACGATGATGAAGATGGTGGAGTGGGAGAGAATAAGAGTGGAAATGAGACTGAAAATGGCAGTGAAGTAGACAATGGTAGCGGTGAGATAGATAAGAAGCTCTGATTATCTCTGTAAGTCTCCTATCGTAAAAGAGAAACAAAGTGACTCTGGCCGAACTTGATGCTGGGCTTCTTCTCTTTAGATTGTAATTATCCTTTGCTAGGTATGCTTCTCTCTTTACTAATTATTAATTAATAGGGCTGTTCATGAAATCCAGAAACCTAGGTCCCAAACCCCAACCAATCCAGACCAAACCGTCTGAGACCGCACCAAAAAAATCCGACGCTGATGGTCCGGTTATCCGGACCATTTTCCTTCACTGTGGTTTGGTCTCAGTCTCAGCATTATACTTGCCGGTTCAAACCGGACCAGACCGGTGATTATCATTTTTTTATACTATATATATACATATATGTTAAGAGAAAATAAACCCTAAACATACATGCGCCTCCCTTCTCCCTCTTCCTCACACTCTCTCTCAATCACTCTCATTCTCTTCTAGTTCTCACTGTCTCACTCACAAATTGACGGCTACTGTAATGAGAAGTATGATAAGGGAAAAGGTGTTGTTGGCACCCAGCTTCTGGGTGAAAGAGCACAAATTATTCTAAATGAAGTTCGAGATTTGTCCCATTTTAATCGTATCCAATGTCTAGAGCATGTTGGTACTTTCTATATTCTTTGTGTTTTTGTAATATCTGTATCTTTTTGAAGTGTATTCCTTGTTAGAACTTATAGTGTTACCTCTGTGAATTCTCACTTTCTCCCAAATAGGAGAACATTTCCAACCTATTATGCAGGGATTGGAAAATGCAAGTCATTCTGCTGCAATTGTCTGTAGCCTTCTAATGTTGTTTTGGTATGAGGCTAATTATAATTATTTGGTTATGTGGTGAATCAATACTATTAGTTCCAGTTTCCAATTTTATTCTTTTAACGATCATGTTTATAGTCTTTTTTTTGTCATTTGTAGATTGCTGATGTTGCCCTGAAGGACTACATATCTGTTCACCTTGATAACAATCACGACAAGTTCAATTTTCTCATGTTAGCTACAATTCCCCATTTATTTTTTGTGTTTGCATCTTGTTCCTAAATAGTGATTTTTACTTTAATTGTTATGATGTGTTTTAATCTTTTCTTTTCTGGAATTATTGCGCTTGTTTTTTTTTTTCTTTTTTGTTTCTTGTTGTTTCCAGTTTTATGGTGCAACAATATTTTTTATTCATAGATCAGACTTCAGTGTCTCCTTGATTATGCTTTATATGAAGGTAAGAGCTTAATGGCTCTTTATTTGGAAATAAATTTTAGTACTTGAAATTTTTGTTAGTACTTTCTTTAAAATTACTAAAGAGATGTCAAATGAAAATATGAAATGAATAATGTGGCACTAGAATATTGAAATGCTAGTGTGGTAGTGAACAACTAGCAGAACATGTTTAACTAATTGCTCTGTACTTGTTTTCAAGTAACATTCTCTATTAGTACCACTGCACTCAAAGTACTAAGTCATTTGCTCTAGAATGTTTAATTTCTCTGTACTCATTTTGAAAAGATACATAATCTACCAGGGAAAAGTATAAGATATAGAAACAGGGGACAATTTTGAATATTGAGATGAACCAATAGAGGGAAATTTAAAATCTGTAAAGTAAACAGTCCAACATTAAAATGTTTGACAACCAAACCCCATATGTTGTTCGTTCACGTCTGCAGTACGAGAGACAGGCAGTGGTTCTAATAGCAGTACTACTCATTGAAACCCCAAGGCATCCCATACCTACATTCGAATCATCAGTAATAGTAGGAAGATCGATGTAAAGGCCATATTGTTAAACTTTATTTAGTAAATGAAAAGCCATAATATATATATACAGATCGATCATCTTTAACTAAATTATAAGCTAGTGTGTATCATTACCTAACCCAATGGCTTTTGAACTTTTCATCAGTCTGATGCTTTTGCATGATTCTATGAACATTTTGCCTCATATTGATAACAAAAAATTAAAATAGAAATCTAAATTATGTGGAGGTCATGTCAAGTTAGATAATGTCTACTAGCAAATCTTAGCTAGTTTGGTATGGTCTCATTCCATGGCAACTAATTTCCAAAACCAAAATGATGAAAGTATAATAAATTATTTACTTGTTTTTGTGATTCTCATGGTGACTTATGCTCTGGTTTCGAACAACGTTGGGGTTAGGAGATTGGGTTCATATGAGGCCTTGGCCACTGCTACTCCACTTGACCATAATCACATCCAGATAAAGTCCATGGCTGGCACCCAAGCTTAGCCTTGGCCCCAGAAGTTGAAGAAGAAAGCTTAGAACTTTTTGTTCATTTCAAGTAAGTAAATAAGCTTCTTTTCTAAACTATTTTCCTTTAGAACTCAAATTTTGTATATAATATAGATTTAGCATTTGCCTATGTTTTTGTTATTGGATGATGATAGAAAATTGGTTGAGATTTCTGAACTTTCCATTTTCTATAGAACTCAATTTTTGTATATATATTTATATATTGGCTGAGATTTCTGAACATTCCATTTACTTTTGGTTCGAGCCATAGATCTATGATAAATAAATTTATAAAGGGCTATCAATTGTAAGAACAAATCTGAGTTTATAACCATTTCTCAATGCTATGAACTAATCTGAGTTTATACATTATATATAGATTACAGTTTATGCAATCAGGGTGTTTGAATGAATGCCTCAATAGCGAATGACTCAGTAGATTTGTGTTGTTTATTATGTGTGTGATATATTGTTTTTTTTCTTCATTATTTATATATTTTCATAAATTTATTTGTAAGACATGATGTTTATTAATGAAATCAAAGCAATTAAGTCTTGGGTGTAGGCTATATGGAATTAAATTCAAGTTAAATTTATGTCTCATGTCATATATAGGCTATTCCATATACTCTGTAGTCTCATTGAGTGAGGTTTTTGCTCTTAGACTGAGATGTCTGAGTATCAATGAGAGCATTTTCCTTTCAATATTGAGAAGCCCCTCTTCGGAGACTACTCTTTCACATATGCCTGTCCACCAAATATTTTTCTCATTCCTTATAGTTTGCATTTTATGGTTAATGTCTATACTTGATCTATCATGGCCCAAACTAGTACTATTTGTGACATGGTACTTTAATTCAAGAGAAGTAAAAATTTAATACTTTTCCATGAAAACATGAATAAGTGCCATCAACAGTAAAGAAGAAGAGGTTTAGTCGATAGTTAATTAATATTGTACCTGTTTTATTTGTCTCTGCTGAAATAAAAGCAGGTTCTTATTCTCTGGTTCCATTGGAGTCTATAGCACAATTTGTAGAGACGTTGATATGTTGCATTGGGTTTTTTTTATGCACTTGGGTTGCACAGAATTTGTTCTGAATTATGCCAATAATATGCTATTGGGGTTGCTTTTCTGTGAAAATACATTAAGATATGTGGGATTGTGGCCTCTGTTTCAATGTGCAACATAAAGGTTCCTGCTCATATGTGCTAGAGATTATGAGCTCTTGATAATTGTTACTATAGTAGTAGATGAGTATTTTTCTTTATTTTGTCGTTGTTAAAAAAGTTGAGAGGCAACCAGAATATTTGTATTTCAATACCATGTGAATAATAGTTTTATTATACAGAGAATAACTAAAAATTAATCATTTTCCTCTTGTTCAATTTGCTAGGATGGTTCGTGCAATGGGCTACAATATTATGCTGCCCTGGGAAGGGACAAGGTACCCAACATCTCTTTTATTCGAGTTAAATAAAAACGCAGAGTGCAAAAGCTGTAATATAAAGGCTGTTTTCTTGGAATTTGTGAATCCTTCTTGTCTACCTAATTTGTAGCATGTTCTTTTATTTTTTATTTTTGTATGAAAATTATATTGAATATAATGCATCAAAGGAATCTGTACTCACTAAAATCACATCTTATAATTTTGTTTTCCTATTAACTAAAAGTTGTCTTTTATTTGTCATTTTTCAGTTGGGAGCAGCTGCAGTAAATCTTGTTGCAGGAGACAAACCTGCTGATGTCTACTCAGGAATAGCTGCCAGGTATCTGTTACTTTCTCTGATTGTAATAACTATTTACAAGTTAGAGCTAATGATCTCCAACTTATAGTTGTCCCTATGATCATGATAAAGGCAAGTGATCATCCAAGAACAATCATGAGCTGAAGAACAAACAAGCAAACATATATAAGAATTTAACTTCGATCATTATGTTTGATTTAAATTAGGTTATATTTTTGTTGTTGTTTGTCTTCTTTGAGTCTCGTTAACGAAGATGTAGATAGATTCTTTTTTCTTTCAAATCACGACTTATTGTTGTCAATCACAACTGAATTGATATGTTGCTCCTTTTAAACATAAAACTTTCTTTCTATTGTTTGGTTGCTGAGAGATGTGTTTAAAATGAAAGGAAATTTTTATTCACTGTTGTTGTGATATTTTAGGGAATCACATATTTTGGATACCTTTTTGGTTAATATCAATGTTATAGTTGGTAACTAATTATTTGAAATGATAAATCATTTTGGAGATTTGGGTTGAGCATTTTATTTTATTTTTTTTTATAGTAAACACTGAATTTGATCACCAACACTCTTGATATTTGAGTCTCATAACTTAAATCATACCAATGTATAATTTGACTCTGATTCTAGTAGTGTCATCATGCCAATGCATGATTTGATTTTGATTATAGCTTTATAGAACTAGTAGTAGCCATTTTCATGGCTCATATTCTGAGGGATATTTTTTAAGAGCTTTGCTTTCCTTTTAGTCATTACAGAGATAGCAAAACTAGGAAGTTTAAAGATTGATGAGATGTGCAAAGTATTTCCAAAACAGGGGAAATAAAACTTGTATTACTAGGCAATAGAGCCATCATTACTTAGTATGCGTGGCTCATATATACACACACATATAATTACATGGGTATGTATAGATTAGAATGCTTTACAGCTTATGTAGCTGAATTAGTACATACTTATGGGAGGAAACTCTGATGTTTCCATAGCTAGAACTGTATAGTAATCTATTACAACAGATATATTTTAATTACCAAAAGTTCTCATGTTTAAGCTTAACTAAACTAGAAAACATAGGTATTTGAAAACTCTTGCTTATTAAATGAGTAGGACTTTCAAGTAGTTAATAGATCATATATATTTACATAGTCACAACAGTAACTTAAAATTGTCGGGAATGGGTTTTTTTCTTTCTTATATAAATGATTTCTAAACATGAGCTAGCTAGATTTGGCAGAGAAACCAGTTATGATCAGATCAGACCACCAAAGAGATGGTTGGAATATTTTCATGGTTTGGTTTTATAGTACAACTTGTCTATTAAAGTTATAAGAAAGGATTTATGTTTATAATATGGCTTTTAGTACTCAGATCTTTTCCAAATTTACCTTAGTAATACATGTTATGTACATAGATACATAGATCATTTACAACTTAAACCTTTTCTGACCTACACATCTCTTAATCAGTATTTGGAGAGGCAAAACTTCCTATACTTTGAAAATATGTTGTTATATATGGTATTAACAGTGAAGATTACTTAGCTAGCGACGAGTTTTTGAAGCTGAGCTAGTACATAAAAGCTATAAAAGGCTTTTATCTTTTGTCGACAAGACATTTTAGTTTTGATGTCATGTCTACTCCTTCCTATCTTTGAGAAATGGGGTTGAAGTTGGTGTTTTTTTTAGTGTTTTTTGAGTATTATATGAAAGGGGTCTAATATTCTATTTCCCTGCACTGTTTGTTTATTTTACAGGTTAGACGACTTGGACTCTAGATTATCATCATCATCTGATACAGGAGGGAGAAAGTGTGGATTTAATATAGACGGAATAGGTGGTTCTCGGCATGCTAGGGATACAACGCCTAGATCATTTAAAAAAGGGATGGTAAAGGGTTTTGAAGGACTAAAGTCATTGTTGATTTTTTAGCTGTGCTACCCTTACCACAGGTTTGAAGATCACTTCTGTTTTTTTGGGCCCATTTTGCTCTTAGTTGTTGCCTTTTATTGTTCATTTTGCATCTAATTTTGTTATCTATTTTCTGTATATTGCTTTAGAGTTCCTTATGTGTTTGCTACCAGTCTTCATGTCTAACTTTTATTGAGTCATTTCTCTTGTACATGTGTTTCTGTGTATAAAATAAAAATCTATAGTACTTGCTAGTTCTGTGTAATTTTTGATTGTCAAGCTCTATTACTGGAAAAGAAAACATGAATTCTAATATAAGAACCAATACAAGTTTTTTTCTCTGAAATAGTTTAGTATATGGGCTTCTTTGTTGGCATTTTTAGGGATGAGGCTGCATTTTATTGCCTTTAGTATGGCCTTTTAACAAATTTAGCCCATAATCATTTCCTGCTTGCACTTGAAATGAAAGAAAAAAACTATGTTTTGCCAATAATTATGAGATCAAGTAGAATCCATATCCATATCATCATCATCATCATCATCATCTTCATAGATTTTCCCCCTTTTTAGATATTGTCTCCATCTGTAGATTGTTGTAAAGTTTTAAATTGATCAATTATTTTAGAAAAGGGGCATCAAATTTAATTCTGGAGATTTTTTATGAAAGAACTACTGGAGCAGTTATTTTTTTTAGCTAAATGTCATTGTTAATAGTACATGCATCTGAAATATGTAATCAATTACACGCACACATATCGAATTTTATTTGTCTAGTAAAGAAGTTTCTGTCATTTTTGCAGGCAGGTATGCTTAGTTCTTATTACTTGAGTTACATTACTTAGCTGTCATCATCTTTGCAAGTACCTATATTTTTCTGTAAAATTATATTTTTTTTAGTACTCATTATTTTCCTAGCTAAATAGTAATCTGGGTATGGAGAAGTTTCTGCATTCAATTGATGTTAAATTTTCTTTCCACCTCTGTCAACCTAACTTCATGGATCCTTCAACTATTATTTTATTGAAACTTTGCATTGTTGATAGTTCTTTAATTGTTAAGATTTTTCTATTATAAAATGACTACGAAGGTGGAGGTCTTGATTTCTGACTCCTTATCTATTTTTAATCTCTGCATATAGTGGTCTTGAGATATCTTCAACAGTCTGACGGGTCAGATGTTCTTCCTACAAAACAAGCATTGTTTTTCATTGTCTTACTCCAATATGTTCCCAGATTGCTTCGAGTGTTACCGTTAACTTCAGAATTGAATCGAATAGCCGGTGTGTTTGCTGAAACTGCTTGGGCAGGTGCTGCATACTATCTGCTATTGTACAAGAGGTACATTTTCATACTAAAAAAAGAACCAATATCTTATAATGTAGTGTTTGGTTTCTTTGTTTGTTTTGGTGTAGTTGTGAATTCATTATTTTGTATGTGGTGTCCTCTCTTGGAAATAATTTCCATAACATTTTTCTTGAAGTAATTTGTGATGCTAGATAATAACAATAAAATATTTCTTTGTTTATTTTGCAGATGTGACAAGCGAAATAAAAAATGATACTTAATTTTGAAGGCTTTGTGTTGGGCAGCTGTAGAATATTTTGTGCTGAAAGTAGTAACTTTTCAATATGTTGAATATTTAAGACTACTTGAATACTTAAAGAACATTTTGTTGTTGATGACAATGTTGAATGTTTTAAACTAATTTGTGGATTGTTAATACAATGTTGAATGTTTTTACTTTTTGTTATTTGAAAATCAAGTTCATTTGATGATGCTAGTTTATATTAGAAAGCTAATTTTAATTATATAAATAAATAAAAATATAATAGAATAAATTAGTGTTATATAAATGAATATATAATGAGAATTTAAACTTATCTAAACATTAAAATAATATGAAAAATGTGTTATAATATCTATTACAATAACACTTTTTATAAGTAAAGAATTTTGTTATGCAAACTTCATTATATAACACAAAAAATGTGTTATACTAAAGTGTAGTATAACACAAATTTATAAGTATTGAAATGTGTTATATAATCGAATATAAATAATATAATTAAACACTTATCTATTTATAACATAGAAAGTGTGTTATCGTTGACAGTATAATAACACATCTGTATAACAATGATAAAGTATTATGTAAAGTACCCTGACCTACGATAACATAGTCGGTCTTAACACATCAAAAAGTGTTATGGTATATTTTGATAACACATTTTTGGTCTTATTAAAAGCATTTTTTCTTGTTGTGGAGTATGATTACTTCTATCTTGGATTTTATGAGGGTGGAAGGTTGTTGACCACGATTTTGGCCAACTGCGAGTAGACGCAAAAACGACAATAAACCTTGAATAGAAAATAAATAGCACAAGTAATTTTATAGTGGTTCAGCCCCAATTTGTTGGTAATAGCCTAATCCACTTGGAGTTGTGATATATGTATCCTACACTTAAGATCAGATGAACCTGAGCCAACTGAGTTTCTTAAGTGTAAGTAGAAAAATATAGAGTTTCTCTCTCTAGAGAATACAAGCTTTCTCTCTCTAAGCTTTCACAGAAAATGCCCCAAGAATACCCCAAGTAACAGTCCTAAAGTCTCAAAATTAGAGAGTTTCCAAGTCTCCAAAAGATCAGATTGCCTAAATGATGCCATGAACCATTTATTTATAGGCTCATGGATTGTACATGAGAAATATCCCATTTTTATGGGGTCCTTGGTTGTTTCAACCAACTTTAATTAATAAAATACAAATAAATTCAAATTAAAACAATATAGCTATTATTCCAGGATATTTGAGAGATTCCAATGGTAGTTACGAGCGATTCAGATTGAAGTTGTTACTGAGGCTTTACTGAAGAGTCATTAGACGGTAACTTCTGAGATTCTCCAACCAAATCCATTCTTGAAGTGACTGGTCAACCAAGACAACTTTGGCCAAATCACACTACTGGTCGGGCATGGCACACCACCGGTCAGGCATGGTACACCTCTGATCGGGCATGGAAAATCATACCACTGATCGGGCATGGCACACCTCTGGTCAGGCATGGCACACCATCGGTCGAGCTAAACTTATTTCTGACCAGTAATATCACAACTCCTCAGGTCAATTCTCAACCTTTTCACCTCTTTAAATAACACATTTATTGATTATTAATGTGTCATTTATTGACTATACCCTGCCACTTGTCCATCCGATTGCCATGTCATTGAACGAAATTTTGGGGATAACATTTGCCCCCCAAGTTTATTATATGATTTTCTCATATGATAAAGTTTTCTTTTAACTCCTTGCAAGGATCCGCAGTAAATTTAATAATTATTGTGCCTTAAAATTCCAAAAATGACCTTCTATATTTTCCCTCCTTTTTAAGTAAACCCACGATTGAACTTTTCAATCCATGAAAACGGTAATTACCAATTTCCCATCTTCCATCGCACTTTCGGGTTCATGGGTTTTTATGAACTTTGAAGTTTTCTTGAAACTTTTTGAAACCCTTGAATTTCCCTTCTTGATATTATTTGCACAGTCCAAGATTAAGAAAATATGCTTATACCTCATGCTATGGTCCATACCCTTTAGCCCATCAAACTTGTTTCTTTTACCATTCCTAACCAATCAGATTTCTTTTGGCCCTCGGAACTCTTATGCCTCGAAACCCAAATAGCTCCTCGGTAATGCTACTCCTCGGACATGCCAGCCTCTCAGACCACCTCTCAAGCACCACTTCTCGGACATGCTCCAAGCTCCTCGGTCATGCTACTCCTCAAACATGCCAGCCTCTCGGACCACTCCTCTAGCCGCTCGGTCACGAATCTCCTCGAATGGCCAGCCCAACAGTTCCTCGGATGCACGAATATGCTGCTTTCCCAACCGCTCGGAGACGGAGCTCCTCGGATGGCCAACTACTCGGACACCCAGCCCTCGGCATGCCTAGAACCTTGGATGTGCACACTCGATTTGCTCGGACACACGGAGCTCCTCAGATGCATCATCCGCCTGGCAGCTTCTTGGATGCATGGCTCAGCAGCTCCTCGGATGCACGAGCCAACAACTCCTCAGATGCACTAGCCAACAACGCCTCGGATGCACGGAGCTCTTTGGATGCGCCAGCTCCTAGGACATGCATCCCCTCGGATGCGCACCCCCCTTGGCGTGCTCCTCGATCCGCTCGAACACACGACACATCTGCTCGGGCACATGGCACAGCCCCTTGGGCACATGACATAGCCACTTAAGCACATGGCATAGCCTAAACCTTATCCCTTCGAACACCATTTGGCACTTAAAAAACCTTGTTTAAATCTCTCAATAGTTTTATTACTTCTCTAAATGCCTTTCTTTTGGAAAAATTTATTTCTCTTCTCAAAGAAATTATTTTCACAGAGTAGTGTATATATTTTTTGCTTTGCACTCATTTTCTGTTTGGTTTATTCCAGGGACTCATCATTGTTAGTCATGCTCAACATCGAGAAGTAGACTATAAGGAGCTGGTCAAGGTCTTGAATGATCAATTGGTGGAAGCCCAGGCAAAGATTAAAAATCTGACCAAATCTGAATGAGATCTTCAATCCAAGGCCGAGCAGGTGGAGAAGACCATTGCCGAGTAGGATGGATCTCTAAGAGAGTTGGCTAATGAGAATAAGAAACAAATCCAAACCAACAAGATGTTGACTGACCAACTAGAAAAAATGACTAGTGAGAATGAGGAGCTAAAACAAGACAAAGAAGCTGATTTGGCCTGTTATGAAGAAATCTTCTATCGGATTGGGAAGTTAAATAAGCTTCTCAACCTCAAAATTCTCTCTGAATAAGCCAAGGCCGAAGAGCTCCCCAACTGCGAAGGCAAGGCCGCTGAGGAGGCTGCTCTTCCAGCTGACATTGTGCCTGCCTCTCCTACTCTATCATTCCGACTAGAGGAGGTTCTGGATGCTGACGATGGTGTTGACCAGCCAAGGACTAGTTTACCCGACTAGTAGACACTCATAGCCAACTTGAGAGCTTCCTGTCCAACAATAGAGTTTCCTACTCGACCAGTGATACATGCTCAGCCGACCAGGGAAGTTGTATCTGCTCTCCTGACCAGGAAAACTTTGCACCTGACCAGCTAAACTTTGTACCTGTCTAGTAGTTTACCCTTTTTTTCTTATACTTTTGTGAAAACAACTACTGCTTAGTAGCTTTGATATTTTTCTCGTAGGACCGAGCTGTTTGGCATTTATACTTTACTTTTCTTTGCTAACTTAAAACATTCTAAGTCTTTTTAGACTTAAAACATTATAAGTTTTTTGTGAATAGTAAAGTCACTATAATATATGCCTTATATTTTCGCATGAGTACTTCGTTTTCTAACTTAGAAATTCTAGACATTTCATAAGTCCCTACTAAGTATACTTTCTCACACTCTTATTGCTCTAGCATTTTATGAGCATAATGTTTATTGTCAAACGAATATTTGCTTCTAACTTGAAAGTTTGAAAAATTCCAAGTTACTTAAGCTTTGTCAAACAAGTTAGCTTAATGGCCTTTTTTTGACCTCGAAAATTTACAAGTCAGCCTAAAAACAAATATTTTAACTCGTGCTCTTATTGCCTGTGTTAAATTATATACTAGTATACCCCATGTGCCCCCCAAGTGATCGAGGGTTGAAAGATCCTTGGTCACTTGCTACTTGACTGAATCTGTTCGAGCAGTTAATTACTCGTGAAACACATAGAATATATGGAAAATATTCAAGCAGTTGAACACTGCTTGAACGTACCGACCAGTTGAACATTGTTCAAAAATTAACACACATGCATATTTGTAGCAAGAATCGACCACTCTGCGTGTAGTCTCTTTTATTACTCGTAAATTAAAAAAGGACAAAACGTGTTTAATAACGAGTCTTAAACAAAAAAAATTGTTCAAAAAATAAAAATAAATGACTGGTTAGAAAATAACCAGCTCATAAACCAAAATCAAATAACAAGTTAAACAACTTGAAATTAAGCTACCACTCTGAAAGCGGTATTTCGTGATAATATATCCTCAGATGCTCGCCATTCCAGTGGTTCCTGATCAAGCTCCGTTCACCAAATCTGATCCTAGCACTCCCGCTCATGTCGAAGTGTCTGGGCATACCTCTCCCTTGCTTTGTTACTATCCTCAGCCAAGTGTGGACCTCCACATATAGTGTCTAAGGTAAAGTCCGCATGCCCGGGTTGCAAGGGTGGAGATCTCTATCGTTTGAACCCAGGATTGTTGCTGCCTCCTTCTCCTTGCGGTGTCTCTACCCAGTACTTTTTCAACTTGCACGACCGGAGAAGAAATTCTATCTCGTCCTTGAGGTGATTGCATTCATTCGTGTCGTGACCATAATCTCCATGGAAATGACAAAACTTATTCGTGTCTCTCTTACTCATCTTTTTCCTGATGGGTGGAGGTTTCTTGTAGGGAACCTCTTCATGACTAGCAAGATATATTTCTGCCCAGCTGGCCGAGAGAGTGGTGTAATTAGTGAACTGAGGCTCATACTTGGTTGACTTTTCATTTGAACTCGACTTAGCCTTCTTTTCTTCATGGCGGTCAGACCCATTATTCCCACGTTTCTTTCCACCATTTTGATCGTTTCCGCCATTCTTAGGAGGGTCAGCTGATCCACCCAGATTGTTTATGCCATTCTCCTCTTTCTCGATTGCATCATCCAATTTCATATACTTGTCTCCTTGGTCAAGAAATTGTTGAAGTGTTGAAATTGGATTTCTATGTATACTATCCCACAAAGGGCTCCGGTAAGTGATTCCAGAGGATATGGAAACCATCTTCCCCTCATCTCCTACAGCAGTTGCTCTGTTGGCCTCTCTCATGAATCTCTGTATATAATTCTTTAGAGATTCATCCTTTCCTTGTTAGATATCTGCCATGTGGTTGGCATAAACTAGTGGAGTCCGAGTAGCATTGAATTGTCTACAAAACTCCTTCCTGAATGTTTCCCAAGAGGTAATGGAATTCTACTTAAACATCCAATACCACTCCTGGGCAGTATCTGACAATGTAGTCGGGAAAACTCTACACCGATAATCGTCACTTACCCCGAGCAGTTCCATCTAGTCCTCAAATTTTCCAACATGCCTGGTGGGATCCGCCTTTTCTGTATATACTGACAGCACTGCTGCTTTATATTTTGTCGGAGGCCAAGCTACTCTAATCCAAGCACAAAATGGACTGCCACTCCTGTGGTCTACAACATCCATTCCAAAAGGTCATTTTGACAAACCTTGAACTGCAGCCGCTAGCACATCAAGCTAGGCTTGGATTGCCGGGGCGACCATTGGGGGCTCAAGGTCATGACTGCCTAGTCGGCCATTTCTATCTGGCACACTGTCATCAAGTATTTCTACTTGAATGGCAGGGCAGTTCAGATCTCACCCTTCGACTGGGACGGTCCTTATCTTGTCACTGACAACATCCCTTAGATCCTTCCGGGAAGTGTGTCCTCCTAATCGATCAAACACTGTGCTCTTAGATTTTTCAGAAGGCTTACTATGCGGGACTTGCTCTCTCCCACTACGCTGCTGGCCGGGATGTAGTGGAGGCTTTTAGGTACGTCCCAGGCAGTATTTTCTTCCTTGTGGGTCGTTGCCTTCTTTATCCTTTGACCAATCAGTGTGATGACTATCTGCCACATCACGACCATGCCCATCTTTAAACTGTGAAGTCGTCTTATCTTGAGGGGTCCTGGTCTAATCCTGCTTGGGTGGAGTCTTCTTACTGCCCGACCGATGACTTCCTGACCTAGAAGTTTCTGATCGGTGGCTCTTGGAGGGGTTTCTAGAGTTTTCCCTTTGTGTCGAGGCAGTTCTAGAACGGGCCCCATCATCCTCCCGACCAGGGGGGTTACTCCTACTTCTGTCCGGTCCCCGAGAATTGGCTCTGCTAGCGGTCCTCCAACCTGCATTATTATTCCTTGCTCCCTATGTGGCTGCTCCTCATGCTGCGGTCTGGGCATTGGCCTGGGTTAGCTGAGTGGCCGCTTCTAGAGAAAATGCAGCCTCATGATGTCGTCGGCCGGCCTCCTCCTATCATCACCTAATATCTTCACTCCTGGCATCCATCTCCTATTTTTTCTTCTCGAATGCAGCCTTCTGCCTAGCCATTTCCTCGGTGAAAGACTCCTGTTGAGCATTGAATTGCAACATCTCTTCTTGGAAAGCACCTGTTGCTTCCTGGAGTTGTTAAACTTCTAGAGTGGTCTCCTCGAGAAAGACATTGGGCTCAGTCTCAGGGTTCTGAGGTTCAGGACCTTCTGCTCTAGCAAGCTCTTTTGACGTACTTGGATTTTTGGAGGCCATACTGGTATTCTTGGGAGCCATATTGGTAGGATAGCAATGTATTTCTTCTATTTAGGCTCTCAATGAAAGCACCAAAAATGTTGACCACGATTTTGGCCAACTGCGAGTAGACGCAAAAACGACAATAAACCTAGAATAGAAAATAAATGACACAAGTAACTTTATAGTGGTACAGCCCCAATTTGTTGGTAATAGCCTAATCCACTTGGAGTTGTGATATAAGTATCCTACACTTAAGATCATATGAACTTGAGCAAACTGAGTTTCTTAAGTGTAAGTAGACCAATAAAGAGTTTCTCTCTCTAGAGAATACAAGCTTTCTCTCTCTAAGCTCTCTCAGAAAATGCCCCAAGAATGCCCCAAGTAACAGTCCCAAAGTCTCAAAATTAGAGAGTTTCCAAGTCTCCAAAAGACCAGATTAGCCTAAATGATGCCATGAGCCATTTATTTATAGTCTCATGGATCGTACATGAGAAATATCTCGTTTTGACGGGGTCCTTGGTTGTTTCAACCAACTTTAATTAATAAAATACAAATAAATTCAAATTACAACAATATAGCTATTATTCCGGGATATTTGAGAGATTCCCGCGATAGCTACGAGTGATTCGAGTTGAAGCTGTTACTGAGGCTTTACTGAAGAGTCACTAGACGATAACTTCTAAGATTCTCCAACCAAATCCATTCCCGAAGTGGCTGGTCGGCCAAGACAACTTTGGTCAAATCACACTACTGGTCAGGCATGGCACACCTTTGGTCGGGCATGGCACACCACCGGTCGGGCATGGAAAATCACACCACTAGTCGGGCATGGCACACCACCGATTGGGCATGGCACACCTCTGTTCGGGCATGGCACTCCACCGGTCGGGCATGGCACACCTCTGTTCGGGCATGGCACTCCACCGGTCGGGCATGGTAGACCTCTGGTCGAGCATGGCACACCACCGGTCGGGCATGGCACACCTCTGGTAGGGCATGGCACACCACCGGTCGGGCATGGCACACCTCTGGTCGGGCATGGAACACCATCGATCGGGCTAAACTTACTCCTGACCAGTAATATCACAATTTCTCAGGTCAATTCTTAACCTTTTCCCCTCTTTAAATAACACATTTATTGACTATTAATGTGTCATTTATTGACCATGCCCTGCCACTTGTCCATCCGATTGCCACGTCATTGAGCGAAATTTTGGGGATAACAAAGGTAATGACAGGGTGGCCTGTGCCACCTATATGCTTAGAGAGGATGCCCGTATTTGGTGGGAAGTGGCATCACAAACCAGAGATATTTCTACTTTGAGTTGGGATGGGTTTAGAGATCTGTTCAACCAGAAGTATTATAATGTTGCCATCAGGGCCGCGAAGATAAATGAATTCACAAGACTGGTATAGGGCAACATGACAGTTACAGAGTATGCCTTGAAGTTTGATAAGCTAGCGAAGTTTGCATCAAACTTGGTGCCTACAGATGCGGCCAGGCAGGACAGATTTGTCTGATAGCTCAATGCTATGATAGCTTGGGATGTGAGGATTACCTCGGTACCTAGGCAAACCACTTATGCCCAGGCAGTTGAGAAGGCACTTACTACTGAAGAGGCAGAAAACAAGATCTGGAGGGAGAGCATTGTGAGACGGGATGTTCGCAAGGAAGTACCTCCATCCACAGGGTTCGGTAGGGGCGGAGGCCACAGTGATTTGAAGAGGAAGACCCCTAACACGTCTACCATTGTTGGTCCTGATAGGAGGGGTCGAGGTTGTTGACGGTGAGAACTCGTCAACCAAGTTAAGTTAGAAAAATAGAAATGTAGAGATTATCAAAAGAAAAACTTTAAAGATCTAATTGGAAACTCAAAGAACACTTGCAAAAGAAAAAATGGTGAACTAAATTTGTATATCTTATGTTGTAGTGCTACAGTGTTTTTCCAACCCCCCTCCATGTGGAAGTGGGGTTCCCTTTATAGTGGGCTCTAATGGCCCCTGATACATTGTGGTTCAGGGGACCAGATGGTACACAAGTACAGTGTCAGGAGTGTGGTTTCAGGGGTAGTGGTGTTGGCTCCAGTACATGGTCAGGTTCCGTGGGGATGTCTCCACTACTTATCAAGTACATTGTCAGGGGAGTGGCACCAGGCGTAGTGGTGCTGGTGGTGGTGTCGGCTCTGACATCTGGTTAAAAGCATACAGGCCATGTCCCCTCTCCTAGTACTCCCACTACTTGTCTGGCGTGTCCCTTCTCCTAAAGATCGTACCCCGTACAAGATCGTTCTGGTACAATCTCTTCAAATTATATTTTAATTTTTACCTCTGAATGTTGAGGTTTCCGTAGGTCTTCATAGGAGACACTATCTTGAGGTGTAGGGTGCGAGGCACCTGGTGCATGTAAGGGTCGTGGCGCGAGACGCTCGAAGAACTTTGAGGCCACTCACGAGAGGCCCCTGATGCGAGGTGCAAAGCGTGGCCTTGCTGGGTGCATGAGGCGCGAGACACCTCTTCTTGCGAGGCCATCTGGAGAGCGCGCGAGGCGCGAGACACCTCCTCTCGCGAGGCCATCAGGCGCACGCGCGTGAGGCGCGAGACGCCTCCTCTTGTGAGGCCATCAGGCGCACGCATGCGAGGCACGAGATGCCTTCTGTCGCGAGGCCATCCAGGGCAGTCGTACGAGGCGCTGCCTTGTTGAGTGTGTGAGGCGTGAGACGCCTCCTCTAGCGAGGCCATCAGGCGCACGTGCGTGAGGCACGAGACGCGAGGTGCCTCCTGTCGTGAGGCCATCTGGGGAAGCTGCACGAGGCGCTGCCTTGCTGGGTGTGCGTGGTGCAAGATGCCTCCTCTTGTGATGCCATCAGGCGCACGCAAGGCGTGGCCTCGCTAGGTGCACTGAGAGGAGGTTGGTACGAGACAATGGTGGTCCGAGGGCATCGCGGCTCAACCATGTAATTAGGTGCTTATGGGACCTTGGCACTTGCTTTGTGTCTTCTACAAGCATGAAATTTTGAGCATCCACATTTGCCCCCCAGTCTAGGAGAGGACCTTTAGGTGCTCTGTTAGACTCTTCTCTTTGATTCTTATAAATAGGTCCTTATGCCGAGCCTATTATTTACACTTCACCTCCTTAGCTTAGTGGCATTTAGATCCTTGCTCCTTTCAAGAGGTAAGGGGTTCAATCCCCCACAACCTCACTTTTGCTATAGTTTCCTCGCTTTTTTTTTTTATTATTTTTTTTTTATATTTGAGCTAATTTTTGGTATGTTTATATCCATTCATATATTTGAAGGCTAACACATCTTTTCTATTTATTTTTGCAGACGCGTACTTTCGACCACTTGCCTCTATTTGACTATGACAGCACTTTTGGACCTCAACCTCCTTTTGACCACGTCAACGCCCCATTTTACTTGCTTGAGGTATCTTTCTTTCTCCCTTATGTTTATTGGGTCCGCATCAGCACCACTCGGGATGGGGTACTTTGGCCTGAGCTCGTCGTGAGTTAGCCTTGATGCATGCCCCTTTATTCACACCTCGTAGTGGGTCATTTAGAGCGTTTGTGTCTAGAGGTTTTGAGCCCATTCCTTTGTGTTTTGTAGCAATCCTCTCATTTATACGTGAACCTTTTTTGCTTTCGGGACGAGGTCTCATGGCAAGTGAAGGTTCGTTCAGCATTCCTCCGGGGGTTGAGTTTGTTGACTTGTCTTTAGACTCAGAGTCCCATGAGGAAAACCCTTACCATGACCATGTCACCTTAAGGCAGGCTCGTATTCGTCATCTTGAGCACATGCCTGAACTTAGGCGTAAAATTTGGGTGGTAGAGTGCGAAATTGACTTGGTGTTGAGAGGAGACGGAGCACCTTTCCCTCCTGACCTTAGTGACCATGCAGCGAGCCTTAGGGTGACCCTTTTAGATTTGTAGGGGGAGTTGGAGTTTATGGAGGGACATCTTCTGCCTGAACCTTCTAGTCCATCCTTGCCTGATGACTATCATGGGGCCGCTTCTGCTTCTCTTCAGCCCTTATTTTTTATTTTCCCTAGCTTAGCGCTTCCGCAGCCGATGCCCCGGTGGAAGACTCTTTCTAGGAAGAGAAAATGGAGGGTCAAGTGTGCTCACCTTTTTCTTTTGGTTTTGCAAATATGCCAAAGAGAGGACGACGACAGGTGTCCGTTAATGACCAGAACGATGCCCCCTATTGGCATCCACCCTTGTGTCCCATGTGTCTGAAAATAAATTGATGGAAATTGTAGAGCACTACCGTGTTCCCCCAGAGTATGCATTATACACCCCTTCGGACAAGTGCCGGGCTGACTGCCCTAGTCCTGGCTTCGTGGCCCTTAGCGAGCATATCCTGAAGGCGGGTGGTACCATCCCATTACACCCGTTCTTCGTTGCGGTTCTCAATTATTTTGACCTCGCTCCACTTCAGCTGGCACCCAACAGTTTGTTGACCTTGAGTTGCCTCTTTATCACGTTTATGAAACTTGCCAAACATGCTCCTACGGCCCAAGAGGTGCACTTCCTATACAATCTCATGCCCTCTCCCAAATCCAAGGGCTTTTATTTCCTACAAAAAGCCAATAATGAAGTCCCTTTGATAGATGGCGCAGTGTCCAACCCGGGGTCCTGGAAGCAGGAGTTTTTCTTTGTGAAAGGCCCTCTTTCTGTTCATGAGCACTTCCGTTCTGCTCCCAGTAAGTACCTCAAGCCACCTTTTCTTCTCTATTTTTTTTTGTTGAAACTTATTGTTTTATAACTTATGTTTGTGTCGACAATGGCGTGGATCGTGCAGAGCAGTTCACCATACCTGTAGTTGTTGGGTTGGAGGCGAACGCCATGAATGACCTTATCAATGCTGACCCCGCCGTGAGAAAGGCTGCATACCTATTCACTGTGGAAAATCTTAACCTTCACAATCTGTCCCCAGTTTCAGATCCCAGGTTGCTGTGGACTATCCCTGGGTCAAAGAGGATGAAGGCTGCCTCGGTTGAGCCTCGTTCGGGTGAAGGTGAGGCTGAGGGTGTGCCGGAGGGTGTCTCCCTTGGACACAGGTAACCTTACCAGCTATCCTCATCCCCTGGGGGATGTCCTCCCTTTGTCCCTTTCGACCCTGACATGGCTTCCCAATCCCAAGGTCAACAGGCCATGCCGGGGCATTTTGTTTGCCCCGATCCCGCGGACTTTGACGCTTTTCCTCAGGTTCCCCTCGACCCCGGTCCATTGGGGGCTTACTTTCCCGATCTTCCTGCACCCCCTCCTAATCTACGCGGGGCTCATTTTTCCAATTTTCCTGCACCCCCTCTTGTTTCGGCGAGCGGGTCGTCTGTCCTTACCCAGCCAGATACCCGGCTCAGAAGGGGCGCCCTGGGTGGGTCACATGGCGGCCTATTATGGGCGGCGATATGTCCAGATCGCCTCAGACCTCCCCGAAGCTGATTGGAGTGGTCTTGGGAGTTTCTCCATGTCGGATCTTGGGGAGACTCTTACGCGCACTACTGCTTGGGTGAGTTCATGCATCTTGTGTCGGCCTTTTTTTTTTTGTTACTTATCATTGTTGTTGTTATCTTTCTTGTGCAGGCCTATACCGTGGCTCAACGGTTTGCCGACTCAGCTCACAACCTTTCCGCGTCAAATACCGAGAGGGACTGTCTTGCGGCTCGGGTCCAGGAGCTCGAGAGGGAGCTTGCCGAGACCAGGTTTAGGCTAGAAAAGGCCTTGGCAAAAATTTCTGCCACATCAAAAAGGAAGAAGAGGGCAGTTGCCCAGGCCACGATGTTGCAGGAAAGGGTCACTAGCCTAGAGGCCGAACTCCAGGGTGCCAAGGCTACCGCAGCTGCGTCGGGAGAGGGTTGCTTCCTTAGAGGCCAAACTTGAGGGTGCTAAGGTCGATGTAGTTGCGTTGCAGTAGAGGGTCGCTTCCTTGGAGGTGGACAGGGCAGCTATTGAGTACATGTCCATAGAGTGTGCCCTTTATGGTGTATGGAGGCAGGATCCAAACTTTGATTTTTCTTCCTTTGGTGAGCACACCGTTGCCCGGGCGGCTGGGTGGAATGCCCATGGCAGGAGGCCTCGAGGTCGTCATTTCATAATTTCTATCAATTAGCCCGCTGTGGGTGTATACTCATTTGAGCCTTGTTGTGCTTGTAATATTTTAATTTTTTTTTTAAATCTTGCCATGTTACCAAGACTCTTTTTTAATATATACATATGCGGTTATTCATCTCTTATTCCTCTGTGTTTGAGGTCTTTTTGAGCCCGTATGATGGGGTTTGGTAGGTTCCCCTCTTTTATTTATCAGGCTAGAGGTCCTTTGGAGCCCATGTGAAAGGGTTCAATGGGTCCTTTTTTGGTGCCTCTTGATTATTTTTATAATGATATATTGACCCCTTGGGTTCTAGCTATCCTTTTATATATTTTTGCGCGCGCTTATTATTTTTTGCGAGAAGCGTCCTTCTCGTCATTATTCATAGTACTATTTTTTCAAGGGTCTCTTTTAGGACCCTTTTTGGATAGACGGCTTGGTGGCCGCTCTAGGCTTATTGGACCTTTTGGCTTCCTTGATGTTCATAAGGGTAGCTAATCCTTGTGAACTTCAGGAGATGACTTGCAAGGTCTCCTCCCTGTTTGTTAGGGTTCACCATGCATTTTTTTTTAAAGAATTCGTTTAAGTCCCTGATACAAGGGGTCCTTTTGGGTTCCCCCTGATAGAGGGTCCTTTTTAGGATCCTCCTGATAGAGGGTCCTTTTTAGGATCTTACTGATACGATGAGTCCTTTTTAGGATCCTCCTGTTAGAGGGTCTTTTTTTAGGATCCTCCTTATAGAGGGTCCTTTTTAGGATCCTCCTAATACGATGAGTCCTTTTTAGGATCCTCCTGTTAGAGGGTCCTTTTTAGGATCCTCCTGATAGAGGGTCCTTTTTAGGGTCCTCCTATTTGCTGTATGCTTTGCCTTCACGGGCCACTATTCCCCCCCAAGTGTTTGGTGAAGTTTATTTCGGCAAGCACTTTGGTTGATGCTCACATAAAGGAGAAAAATAGCATGCGAAGATGTGAACAGTTTCATTCATAGTAGGCAGGTTACAACGATATGTATATATATAAAAAGTTTACATCTTCTTGGGAGGCTATCTAGGCACCCTCCTTAATTCTTGTCTACTGAGCTAACATAACACATAACAAACTAAGCATGGATACTGCTTGCATTGGATGTGGAAGTCTCACTGGTAGTACTTCTTGAGGTGCTCCACATTCCATGCCTGAGGCACAACGGTGTCGTCCATGCGCACCAGCTTATAGGTGTTTGGTGGTATGGACTGAGCGACCTGGTAGGGTCCTTCCCAGTTCGCTCCCAGTACCCCCGCCCCCAGGTCTCGCGTGTTGGGGAGTACTTTCCTCAATACTAAGTCTCCTACCCTGAACTTTCTCTCCCGCACCCTTGAATTCTAATACCTCGCTGCCCGCTGCTGATACGTGGCCAGCCTTAATTGTGCCCCTTCTCTTTTGGCTTCCAACAGGTCCAAGTTCTCGACCAACGCTGTGGTGTTAGCCTGGTCATCGTATGTTTACGTACGAAAGGAGTTAACCTTCATTTCTACCGGAAGGACAGCCTCGCAGCCGTAGGCCAAGGCGAAAGGTGTTTCCCCAGTGGTGGAACGGGGGGTGGTCCTATAGGCCCAGAGAACATTTGGGAGTTCTTTGACTCATGCCCCTTTCAACTTTTCCAACTTAGTTTTCAAGTTCCTTTTCAGGATCTTGTTGATGGCCTCTACTTGCCCATTGGCTTGGGGGTGTACTACTGCGGAGAAACTCCTCTTGATTCCTTTTGCCTTACAGTAGTCCTCGAACACTCCTCCTTCAAATTGCGTTCCATTGTCGGAGATGATCTTGTAAGGTACTCTGAATCTGTAAACAATATATTTGTTGACGAAGGTGGTGATCTGCTTAGCCGTTATGTTGACTAAAGGCTCCGCTTCCACCCACTTAGTGAAATAGTCAACCGTTACCACCGCATACTTAGCTCCTCCTCTTCCAGTTGGCAGTGCCCCTATCAAGTCAATCCCCCACACAACAAAGGGCCACAGGCTGGTCATGCTCACCAGTTCATTTGGTGACTGTTGTGGGTAAGTCGCATGTCTCTGGCACTTGTCATACTTTCTCGCGAAGTCACTCGCGTCCTTCTCCATGGCAGGCCAATAATACCCCTGGCAGATGGCCTTTTTTGCCGTGGACTACCCCCTAGCATGGTTTCCACATTCCCCTTTGTGTATCTCTTGTAAAAAAAATTACGCTTCTCCCTTATCAACGCACCGCAGGAGTGGGGTAGAGAAGCCTCTCTTATACAAGATTCCGTCTACTAGGGTGTACTAGGTGGCTCTGTAAGCCAGTCTGCAGGCCTCCTTCTTATCCAAGGGAGAGGTCCCGTCATTCAAGTACCTCCTAATGGGGGCAAACCATGGCTCCTCGGAGCTCTTGACCGTGTTGATCCTCTCTTCGGCTATGCTTGGCTTGGGGAGATATTCGACCGGTATAGACTCAAGCGTATCTTCGTCTCGTGTGGAGGCGAGTTTCGCGAGTGCATCAGCGTTCGCATTCTGCTACCTGGGGATTTTTTCTATCGTGTATTTTTTTAACTGGTCCAAATACTCCTTCACCTTGGTGAGGTATGCAGCCATTTTTGGACCTCTAGCTTGGTATTCACCCTTCACCTGAAACACTACCACCTGTGAGTCACTAAAGACATGAAAGTGGGATACCTTTAATTCCTTAGCTAGCCGCAGGCCGGCCAACAGCGCCTCATATTCTACCTCATTATTGGAAGCCTCGAATCCAAATCTCAAGACACAATACATCTTGTGCCCTTCAGGTCCCGTCATCACTATGTCAGCACCGGCTCCCCCTTCGTTAGATGCCCCATCTACATGGAGGCTCCATTCTTCGGGGTGCCTCTTCTCTTCAGGTGCCGGTTCCTTCTCCTCTATTTCCCCCTCCTCTTGGGGTTGGTATGTGAACTCGACTATAAAGTCTGCAAGTACCTGCCTGTTGATGGAGGTCCTTGGGGTGTAAGTGATATCGAACTGACTCAATTCAATCGACGACTTTAACAATCTTCCTGATATCGAACTTGACGTAGGGGGGTGTTGGTGAGCACCTCAATCGCATGAGCATGAAAATAGGGCCTCAATTTTCAAGAAGCCACTACCAGGGCATATGCTAACTTCTCTATTTCCGGGTACCGGATTTCCATGTCTACCAACCGCTTACTCATATAGTAGACAGGATGCTGGTGCTTCTTTTCCCCCTTGACCAAGGTGGCGCTTATGGCATGCTCAGATATAGCTAGATACAGGTACAATTTCTCCCCTTTTTCTGGCTTGGCCAAAAGGGGTGGCCTTCTAAGGTGCTCCTTCAACTTGGTGAAGGCATTCTGGCATTCGTCATCCCAAGCGAACTTTTTGTTCCCTTTTAGAATGTTGAAAAATGGGAGGCATTTGTCAGTCGACCTGGAGATGAATCTACTGAGGGCTGCCACTCTCCCCGTCAGGCACTGCACCTCTTTTTTGCTCCGTGGTGGGCTCATTTCCAGCAAGGCCTTGATTTTTTCAGGATCAGCCTCAATACCTCGGGAATTCACCATGAAACCCAGGAATTTTCCTGACGAAACTCCGAAGGTGCATTTGAGTGGGTTCAGCTTCATTCTGTACTTGCGAAGGGTGTTGAACATCTCCACGAGGTCGCTAGTGAGCTCTTCTGCTTTTTTTGTCTTCACCAGCATATCATCCACGTACACTTCCATGTTCCTTCCTATTTGATTTGCGAACATTTTGTTCACCAACCTCTGGTAAGTGGCACCTGCATTTTTTAAACCAAAGGGCATCACTTTGTAGCAGTACAACCCCTTGTCCGTTATGAACGAAGTGTGCTCCTCGTCAGCAGGGTTCATGGGTATTTGGTTATATCCTGAATATGCGTCCATGAAGCTAAGTAGCTCGTGTCTTGCTGTGGCGTCTACCAACTGGTCTATCCTAGGAAGTGGGAAGCTGTCCTTAGGGCAAGCCTTGTTAAGGCTGGTAAAATCCACACAAGTCCTCCATTTTCCGTTGGGCTTTGGGACCAGCACTGGGTTCAACACCCATAGTGGGTAATATGCCTCTCGAGTGAACCCGTTCGCCTTCAGCTTGTCAACCTCCTCTTTCAAGGCCACATATCTCTCTGGGTTTAGTGCTCTCCTTTTCTGCCTCACCGGCCTTGCTTTAGGATCGATGTTCAAGTGGTGGCACATGACCGCTAGGTCTAACCCTACCATATCCTCGTGACTCCAGGAGAATACATCGAGGTTGGCTTTTAAGAACTCTACTAGTTTCTCCTTCATGTCATCGGCAAGGTTTTTTCCTACTTTCAACTTCCTCAACGCCTCATTCATGACCGTTATTTCCTCTAATTCCTCTACCAGTTCAGCTCTGGGCTCTTCTATGACTCGTGGGTCCAACTTGCTTGGGTTCGCACCTTCATGCACAACCATCGCCATAGGTGCTATCGGCTTTGTGGCTGTGTGGAGGGATGTGTTATAGCATTCCCTTGCGTCCTTCTGCTTTCCTTTCATGCATGTTATTCCCCCGGGAGTTGGGAATTTCATAGCTAAATGGTATACAGAAGTTATCGCCTTCAATTCTCTTAGGGAAGGTCTCCCTAATACCGCGTTGAAGGCTGAGGCGCAATCTACCACAATGAAGTTTGCCATTATGGTGGTTTGTCTGGGCTGCTCTCCCATAGTAAGGGCTAACTCGATTGCCCCCAGGGGCTGTATCAAATCTCCCGTAAATCCATACAAAGACGTAGTGCAAGGCTTTAGGTGACGAAGGCTTAGTCCCATCTTCTCTAGCGCTGGGCGATACAAGATGTCCACAGAGCTTCCGTTATCCACCAAGACCCGATGCACCCTCATGTTAGCAAGCTGGACAGTCAACACTAGGGGGTCATTGTGGGGGAAGTGTACACCTCGAGCGTCGTCTTTGATGAAAGTTATTGAGTCATTTTCACCCTTGAAACTCTTTGGGGGGCACTGCTTCAGACTCAGGATGCACGGTGGCGGACTTCGCCTGGCCTCCTTGGCATATCTATCTCGTCCCTTCCTTGATTCGCCCTCGAATCCTGGTCCTCTAAAGATGGTCCTGACCTCTCCTTGCACCTCTGGGGCTACTTCTCGAGCTCGCGACGAGGATGCTCCTTCTTCTAGCCTATGGTTCTCCTTGCGCACATATCTGGCCAAATGCCCCTGCGGATGAGCTCCTCAATTTCCACCTTCAAATGGTTGCATTCCGCAGTTGTGTGGCCTATATCTTTGGGATACTGGAAATACTTGTTGGGGTCTCTTTTAGACCGGTCTTTTTTCATTGGCGGGGGCCTTCTGAAAGGGATCTGATTTTCGTTCGTAACGAAAATATGCTCTCTCGCATGGGTGAGGTCAGTATAATAGGTATAGGGGCCTTGTCTGCGCTCGTCAGAGCGCTGATGCTTCTGTGGTCGATCATCCCTTGCCCCCTCATAGACCCTCTTTTTCTTGGCATTGCCTTGGTTCTCTCGGATTGAGGGCTTCAGTGAATTTTGGTCTTTTCTGGCCTTGAGGCTCTCGTGACCATCTTCCACGTGAATATACTTTTGTGCCCACTCGTAGAAATCATCCAAGTCCGTGACCTCCCTCTTGAGCTTGTTATCCCATAATTTTCTTCCTGGGCCCACTCTAGCTGTGATGGCCATTTTCAGCTCTCGGCGGGTCAGGCTCCCTACTTTAGCTGCCTCCATATTGAACCTGTGAATGTAGCTCTTTAGACTCTCATTTTCTCCTTGCTTCACATTGGCGAGGCTGGTGCTTGGCATCGTGTAGTCCCGCATGGCGTGGTGCTGCTGGAGGAATTCATCAGAAAACTGTTGCCAGGATCTGATGGACCCTGGCCTAAGTCTTTTTAACCATTTGTACGCAGGTCCTTTCAATGTGACAGCGAAGCAGTGACATCTGGCCCCGCTACTAATTCCCCTCAGTTTCATCAGATCGTTAAATGCGTCCAGATGGTATTTTGGATTTGTGCTTCCTTCGTAGGGGGTCATATGGGGCTCCTTAAAGTTGGCTGGGAACCAGATGGCTTAGATCTCCTTGATGAAGGGAGACCCATGATCGAACTCTTCCTCAAAGGCTTGACCTCCGAAGGCGGTGATGATTTTACTTCGCAGGCTCCTCATTTCTATGTCCAGGTCCTGTCTCCTGTTGCTTAGGGAGTCCCTCAAAACGGACGGGTTAGGATCCCCCTTTCCATTGCCTCTTCGGGGCGCCATAGGGGGTGTGGTCCTTTTACCCGCCCTCTTTTTGTTGAGCTCTTCTCGTAAATCTGAGGGTGCTCTCTTTGAGGTGACCTCGTCATCATTACGAGGGGCAGCATTGGTCTTCGACTCCGGCTTCTGGGGCTGTTTCGGTGGTCCAGGATGTTCGCGCTACTTCATTCGGGGGGTGTTACTAGTAGAGAGTCACGTCTTTTCGTCATCTACTGGGACAGTGGTTTCTACCCCCCTCTGGTCTCTCTCTTTCCGCTTAGGGAGTGTCACGTTTGATCTCCTTTTCAACAGCCCATTTAGCACCTCTTTCATGTTTTCCAGGGTGGTTTCTAGCCTCTGATTCTTGCGGTGAAGTTCTCGTATCTCGTCTTTGTAGAATTGAGACTTCGAGCTTGAGCTAACGGAGTGGAATTGAGGGTGCTTGTCAGCCCGGCGCTTCGATGGGCCTGGATCCTGCCGACCAGGGTTTGGCACTTGCGGTGACTTTGGAGGTAGGAACTTATCAGTGCCACTTTCCAGGGCAGTCGCCGACCTTGGGCGATCCTCCTCAGGTAGGACTGCCGGGGACGAGCCCTCCCTTTTGTCTCTGGGTGCCTCAGGCTCCCTTGGGGCCTCCATGTTTGCAGGTGGAGGAGGATCCCTCATGGAGGCTTTTAGCTGATCTCTGTCAAGGTGGACTTCCACCTCGCGTGGCTCTCTCAACTGTTTCGAACGTCGCGACATTTTTTTCTTATTGGAATCGACGGAAGAATAATGACTTGCAATCTATCCTTCCCACAGACGGTGCCAAACTGTTGACGGTGAGAACTCGTCAACCAAGTTAAGTTAGAAAAATACAAATGTAGAGATTATCAAAAAAAAAAAAATTTAAAGATCTAATTGGAAACTCAAAGAACACTTGCAGAAGAAAAAATGGTGAACTGAATTTCTATTTCTTATGGTATAGTGCTACAATGTTTTTTCCAACCCCCTCCATGTGGAAGTGGGGTTCCCTTTATAGTGGGCTCTAATGGCCCCTGATACATTGTGGTCCAGGGGACCAGATGGTACACAAGTACAGTGTCAGGAGAGTGGTTTCAGGGGTAGTGGTGTTGGCTCCAGTACATGGTCAGACTCCGTGGGGATGTCTCCACTACTTATCAAGTACATTGTCAGGGGAGTGGCACTAGGCGTAGTGGTGCTGGTGGTGGTGTCGGCTCTGACATCTGGTTAGAAGCATACAGGCCATGTCCCCTCTCCTAGTACTCCCACTACTTGTCTAGCATGTCCCTTCTCCTAAAGATTGTACCCCGTACAAGATCGTTCTGGTACGATCTCTTCAAATTATATTTGGATTTTTACCTCTGAATGTTGAGGTTTCCGTAGGTCTTCATAGGAGACACTATCTTGAGGTGTAGGGTGCGAGGAACTTGGTGCATGTAAGGGTCGTGGCGCGAGATGGGGCTCTTGGGCCCTTGGCGCGAGACGCCCAAAGCACTTTGAGGCCACTCACGAGATGTGAGTGATAGGCACACGAAATGGGTCTCGCGAGAGGCCCCTGGTGCAAGGTGCGAAGCGTGGCCTTACTGGGTGCGTGAGGCGCGAGACGCCTCTTCTTGCGAGGCCATCTGAAGTGCGCGCGCAAGTCGCGATATGCCTCCACTCGCGAGCCCATCAGGCGCACGCATGCGAGGTGTGAGACGCCTCCTATCACGAGGCCATCCGGGGCAGCCGCGTGAGGCACTGCCTTGCTGAGCATGCGAGACGCCTCCTCTCGCGAGGCGTGAGACACCTCCTATCGCGAGGCCATCCGGGGCAGCCGCGCGAGGCGCTGCCTTGCTAAGTGTGCGAGGCACGAGACGCCTCCTCTTGCGAGGCCATCAGATGCACACGCGCGAGGCGCCTCCTGTCGCGAGGCTACCTGGGGCAGCCGCGCGAGACGCCTCCTCTCGTGAGGCCATCAGGTGCACACGAGGTGTGGCCTCACTAGGTGCGCTGAGAGGAGGCTGGTGCGAGACAATGGTGGCCCGAGGGCATCGCGGCTCAACCATGTAATTAGGCGCTTATGGGACCTTGGAACTTGCTTTGGATCTTCTACAAGCATGAAATTTTGAGCATCCATAGAGGTGCTCAGGGTGGCCGCCAGGGAGGTGGTGAGACATGGAGGAGTTACCTTGAGTCCACGAGGTGCAGGAAGCGCCATCTGGGTGAATGTCGGGCAAAGGCTTGCTATCTGTGCGGGGTGGTGGGACACCTAAAGAAAGACTGCCCAACAACGAAGAAGGAGGAATCAGGGAAGGTGGACAACTTGACTCCAGCTCGAGTGTTCACCTTGACGCAGGCGAAGGCCGAGGCTAGTCTCTCAGTAGTGATAAGTCAACTTTCTAGCGCTGGTTCTTCTTATACTGTATTGATTGACTCTGGTGCTACACATTCATTTGTTTCTAGTAAGGTAATTGATAGATTGTGTAGACCTAGTGAGTATTATACTGCGTGGTTTGGGACTATACTGCCTACAGGGGAACTGGTAGTTTCTAGGAGATGGATTAGAGCACTGCCAGTGATGGTAGATAGTAGGGAAATATCAGTAGACTTGATCGAGTTGAGTATTGGATGATTTTTATATGATCTTGGGGATGGATTGGCTGGTCAGATATGGGGCTACAATAGAGTGTAGGAAGAAGATGGTGACTTTTGAGCTCGAGGGAGAGGATCCCTTTATTTTCGTGGGTGTGGTGCATGGACCCCGCATACCCATGATATCAGCATTGAGAGCTAGAGACCTATTACAGGGAGGCTGTATAGGTTTCCTAGCTAGTGTAGTGGATACTACAAGAGTTATGCCAGCAGGGCCTAGAGAGACTAGATTAGTACGCGAGTTCTTGGATGTGTTTCCTGAGGATTTACCAGGACTGCCACCGCACAGGGAGATTCAATTCGTTATTAAGTTAGCGCCAGGAACTAAGCCAGTGTCTAGGGCACCATATAGGATGGCTCCAGTGGAAATGAAGGAATTGAAGATACAGTTGCAAGAGCTTCTTGATTTGGGATTTATCAGGCCTAGCTACTCGCCATGGGGTGCTCCAGTTTTGTTTGTGAAGAAGAAAGACGAGACTCTGAGGATGTGTATAGACTACAGAGAGTTGAAAAAGTTGACCATAAAGAACAAATACCATTTACCAAGGAACGATGAACTGTTCGATCAGCTACAGGGAAGACGGTGTTCTTAAAGATTGATCTTTGATCTAGTTATCATTAGCTGAGGATCAAGGACGAGGATATACCAAAGATGACCTTTCGAACAAGGTATGGGCATTATGAGTTTTTGGTCATGTCGTTTGGTTTGACCAATGCCCTAGCAACATTCATGGACTTGATGAACAAGGTATTCAAGGATTCCATAGACCAGTTTGTGATTGTATTCATCGACGACATCTTGGTTTACTCCAGTTCAGAGGTAGAACATAAGTGTTAGGAGTGTGTCCTAAAAGCATGTAAAAGACATTTGTTATTTCTGTGAATAAATAAATACAATGGTTTATTATTAATGTTATATTTGGATTATTAAATTATTGTTTGAATAATTTTGTAAATATCAGAAAAATTCCATATTCATTATTGAGGATGTGATCTTGTATTAGTACGAGAGAATTAAGATCACATGAATGAATAAAAATAGTCAACAACAACAAATTAAAGTTAAGGAATTCTTTAATTGGGGTTGTAAGTACGGTTTGCTGAGTATCATGATGATACAAATAATCTAGATTCGGATTATTGATGTGGTAAGACATCTCGGTAAAGGTGCTTTATATAATATGATTATATATGACATGGACTGATATGAATAAAAGTCTTTATCCACAAACCATTTAACAATAAAGACTTGTAATTCATATCATAACTGATGATCATTTATAGATCAACCAAAATCCTGAGTGTTCATGAACTCATGTTCATGTTTATTAAATCTTTTGATTCATTCGTTAAGGTCTCTTCAAAGAATGAGGCTAATGACTTTTGTTTTGGAGATTTAATATCATGGATGGCTGGGAACATGTATCAACAATATGGAATCTAATCTTTCCTAACGGATCGTATATTAGTTCCTTTAAGGGTTAATTCTGGAACTGAATAATTTTGAGCTCAAATCTATAATTAGATTATAGATTAATTATTCACTAGTGAATTAATGGTACTTAAGGAATAAGAAGTAAATTAGAAAGGTAAAATGGTAATTCATCCATTCTAATTTATGAACTAATTAATTAGAGGGTTGAACTAATGTAAGATGGTTATATCAATGGACAACTTAGAATAAGATTTATGTAAAAGTATATCTATAACATAAAGAGTGCAATTCTGAATTTATAGTGAAGAAATATCAGAATTAATAAATTAACTATTATAATTAAAGAGTTTAATTATTTAGTTTCAATTTATTGGATCTTAATGTTATAGGTCCATGGTCCCCGAAATGGCTCAAACAAACACTGACAAAGGAAAATACAAAAATGGGCAAAATGACTTATTTGATAAGTAAAATATTTTTCTATGCATCAAACATAATTATTGTATAATTATGTGTAATTAATTAGTTGAGAATTAATTAATTATTTAACAAAAATATAATTAATTTTGAAGTTATTTATTTTTGGGATTTTTGGTATTTAAATAATAAGAAAAAATTGGGAAAAATCACATGCCTTCCCTGGCATGTGGTACACGTGTAGCACAATGCACAATCACTGTGCTACACGCATAAGAGGCTCTTGGTAGTTTCTTGGTTACACAATTTTAGTTATTTAAATATTAAATAAATAATGAGATATTGTAATATGATTAAAATATTATTATTTAAACATAATCTGATAACTGATTAGTTATTTTCAAATTGCTTAAAATAACTAATATTTTATTTTTAATATATTAAATATAGGATATCAGTTTTTCAGAACGATACTTTTCAGGGATAGAAAAATATCGTGAAATCTCTCTGAGAAAAAGAGAACAGTGCTACAAGCATAGGTCACTGTTCTTCACAAACTTAGGTCCAAACTTTACCAGATCTCATGTGTTGAGAACATTTGATAAATAGATTTTTCCTATTATTTTGTATAGCGAGCCCACACTCATTCGTTGTGTGCTGAGAACATTTTGGAAGATCTTGGTGTGAGATCTCAAGGATTTTTTCCATACAAAAAGATAGCAACAAGGAAAGACCTGAGGTAATTTTCTATTCATGTCTTTGATTCAATATATATATGTATGTGAAGAATAGATATAGAAATCTTGTGGGGTTAAATTAACAATTTTGGTTGTTGTTCCGCTGCGTATAATCTCTTATTTGATCTATAAAAACCAACAATAAGCAGCATCTCCGACGAGGTATTGCAGAGATTGAGAGAGCATCGTTTGTATGCCAAGTTTGAGAAGTGTGAATTTTGGCTACAAAAAGTGACATTCCTTAGACATATTTTTGGTGAAGATGGAATTAAGGTGGAGGTAGTGAGAGATTGGCCGAGACCAAGGAACGCCTCAGAGGTTAGAAGCTTCCTTCAGTTAGCGGGTTATTACAGACGGTTTGTAGAAGGGTTCTCGAAGATTACTGCACCGTTGACATAATTGACATGGAAGAATTTGAAATTCGTCTGGTCAGACAAGTGTGAGAATAGCTTCCAGGAACTAAAGCGACGACTGATTACTACTCTGGTGTTGAGTCTTCCTTCGGATGTAGAATGAGGTTGGGTTTGGGATGTGTGTTGATGCAGAATGAGAAGGTTATTACTTATGCATCACGACAGTTGAAGGAGTATGAGCAACGATATCCTCCCCCTGTTCAGGAATTGGCAGCGGTGGTATTCGCACTGAAGGTATGGCGACATTATCTGTAATGGGAGAAGTATGAGATATACACCGATCATAAGAGTTTAAAGTACTTCTTCACACAAAAGGATTTAAATATGAGGCAGGGGCATTGGCTGGAGTTGGTAAAGGACTATGACTGTGACACCCTTTACCACCCAGGGAAAGCCAACGTAGTGGAGGATGCATTAAGTTGGAGGGGCCCGGGACAGTTGTTTAGCTCTGCATAAATATCGAGAGAGTTAGCAGAAAAGATGACTAGAGTGAAGATAGAGTTCGTTGTGGGTCGGTTAGCCAATATTACCTTGCAGTCTACCCTCTTGGAGAGGATGAGAGACGGTAAGATGAATGATGCGCAGTTACAGGAGGTTAGAGGGAATGTCTTAGCTGGAGTGGCTAAAGACTATTCCATTTCAGAGATAGGGTTATTATGGTATAAGGGTCGGATCTGTGTCCCGGATGATACGGGGATTAGATGAGAGGTACTCAATGAATCCCATACTACACCATACTCACTCCATCCAGGCACCATGAAGATGTATTAGGATCTACGGACGTTGTATTGGTGGCCTGAGATGAAGAAGGATGTAGTGGAGTACGTGGCCAAGTGCTTGACCTGTCACAGGTGAAGGCTGAGCATCAATGACCAGCGGGGTTGCTACAGCCTTTGGGTATTCCTAAGTTGAAATGGGAGGATATTACGATGGATTTTGTGGGAGGTTTACCCAGGACAGTGGGGCTTCATGACTTGGTGTGGGCGATAGTAGACAGATACACCAAGTCAGCTCACTTTCTGCCAGTGAAGGTGACCTATACTGTGGATCAGTATGCAGAGCTATATGTGAGGGAGATTGTACATCTCTATGGGGTTCCCAAGTCCATAGTGTCGGACCGGGATCCTATCTTTACCTCTAAGTTTTGGGGTGGTTTGCAGAAGGCTATGGGGACTTAGCTAAAGTTCATTACGACCTTTCATCATCAGACTGATGGACAGTCAGAGAGGACGATTCAGATGTTGGAGGACATGCTCTGGGCGTGTGTGATAGACTTTGAGGGGTCTTGGAGTAAGTATCTCCCATTGATTGAGTTTTCATACAACAACAGTTATCAATCAATGATTAGAGTGGCTCTGTATGAAATGTTATATGGGAGGAGATGTAGATCGCCCATTCATTGGGATGAGATGGGTGAGAGGAAGTATTTGGGACCGGAGATGGTTCAGAAGACTAATGAGGGTATAGAGAAGATCCGAGCCCGAATGCTCACCTCACAGAGTAGACAGAAAAGCTACACTGATCCTAAGTGTAGGGACATGGAGTTCCAGGTTGGAGACCACGTGTTTCTTCAAGTCTCACCATTGCGAGGGGTGAGACGGTTTGGGAAAAAGGGCAAGCTAAGCCCTGGGTTCATAGGACCATTTGAGATCCTGGAGAGGATCAAGCAAGTAGCCTATAGATTGGCACTGCTATTGTTGTTGTCAAGAGTTCAAGATGTATTTCATATTTCTATGCTTCAGAAGTACGTCTCGGATACAACTCATGTGTTGAAGTATGAAGATTTAGAATTGCAAACAAATATATGAGGAGCGACCAGTTCAGGTCTTAGATAGGAAAGACAAAGTTCTACGACAACAAGACAATTCCTCTTATTAAGATTTTGTGGAGGAATAGCAGGGTTGAGGAAGCGACCTGGGAGCTTGAGTTAGCGATGCGGGATCAATATCCCGAGTTATTCAGGTAAATTTTGAGGACAAAATTCTCAGTAGGAGGGGATAGTTGTAATGACCCAAAATCACTAATAAGGCTTAGGGCCTTGATTAGTGTGTCGGGAGGGCATAATTGGTATATGTGTGATTAAATGGTTAAATTCATGATTAATATGATTATATGAATATGTGATATGCATGTTTATGAGTATTAAATATGCAGGTGGACCCTTTCTAGCTTATAAGGGCATATTTGTAATTTTGGCCCGTTGAGGGCATAAATGTGATTATTTGTGATAAATTGTTGAGACCACATTATTATGTGGATATATTTGCAGTATATGGCTGGAGACGGTCCTAGTGAGCGGATTAGTGAAATAGTCACAACAAGGTTTCATACCCGGCTCAGGGGGAGCCTGGGGGTATTTTCTGGGAATATAGGGAATATTTGGGATTTATTGAGTAATGAATAAGTATTTGAGAATTACTTAGAATGACGAGATTAACTGGTAAATATAAGGAACGTTTGAGGAATTAGCAAGAAATGGGGAAATGACCATTTTACCCTTAAAGCAACTTAAGGGCTATGTAATATATGGGAGGGCAAATAGTCTTTTTAGGAGTTAAATGACATATCTCCTTTGATTCTAGACTTAGCGAGAAATTACTTGGAAGTTTTCAACTCTTCCTTTCTCCCTCCCTCACGATTTTACTCTCTCCCTCTCTCTCTCTCACTTGTGTTTTGAAGCTAAGGGAAGGAAATGGGTTGATTGAAGGTTAGAGCCTGAAGAATTTCAGCTCGGGATTAAGCTATTTTTGAGTTGGTTCAAGCTGAGGAAAAGCTTAGGAAAACTCTGTGGGAAAAGCCTTGAAATTTTTTTGAAGCAACAACCCAGGGAATTCAGCTAGGGTACTGGAGAATTGAGCTGTAATTGAGGTAAAATTCTAGATCTTTATCTTTGAGTTTCTGGTTGGATTTAGATAGAATTATAGGTGCTTGGTTAGTTATGATTTGGGTGATGATTTCCACTGAATTGGGGTATTGATTTTAGTATAATTGTTAGGAATTTTATCATTAAAATATGTGATTAAAGGTCCTAACCCGTAGCTAGGCTTGGTTGTGGTTGGGAGGTTCTTTTGAGTTTGAATTATGGAAAAATTGGCTGGGATACATGTGAAGAAAACCCAGAATTTCTGGGTTTGAAGGGGGGGCCGCGGCGCGTGTGCCCCTCAGGCCCTGGGTGTGCTTTCTGTTTGGGGACGCGCCGCGACCTTGGGGAGCAAGTCGCGGCCCACCTCCCCTTGAGGCTTGGGGGTATAGCCTCTGACTTGGGGGCATGTCACGACCCTTGGGGTCAGGTCATGGCCCGCCTCGGGGGCTTGAACCTAGGCGCTCGGGACAATTTCTACTACTCGGTTTAGTAGAAATTGAGATCCCGGAGGCTAGTTTTTATCTCCTAAGTATTTATTTATATTAGAAGTTGACGATTACCCATTGGCCATTGTGACTAGGTTTATCGCAAAGGTTCAAGACTTAGGATCATGTTCGGGACCGTTCTATTATCTTCGCTTGGAATTCAAGGTAAGAAAACTACACTCTACATGGTTGTGAACGGGACTGAAATTCCCGATTATTGGTTGCATGTAAAATGTGTTTGTAAGATTGATTTGTCATACAAGAATGACCGACCTAAGGGAGCCAGGGCTAATGGTAAGCATACTGAGCGCAGCTCGACCTAAGTGAACCGGAGCTAGCTAGATCGACATGGGGCTCGGCCTAAGGGTGCCAACCCTAATTACTTGAGATTATGTGATTGCCATTGATTAATTGAAAATCCGTACTCTGTTTTATGTTTATATGAGATAAGCTTGATTGAATACCCTTATTGCTACATGAGATTGTTGTTTTGGTTTTCTTGCTGGGCCTTGGCTCACGGGTGCTACGTGGTGCAGGTAAAGGCAAGGGTGAGCTGGATTAACCATGAGTTGGAGAGCTCTGGGGGTGAGGTGTACATTGTCAGCTGCTCGTCCACCACGACCGAGAGAAAGTATAGGGACAGAAGCCTAAAACTTGTATTTTGCCATTAGACTGGCCACTGATTGTATATAACTTTTTGAGAGTTTGTAAATTGACACTTAAACCCTGTTTTTGGGATCCCATGTACCAAATATCTATTTTAATGAAAAATTAACCATTTATGATCAAAATCTTTTAACCCTAATCCAACTGTTGACCTTAGGATCACATTTTTAATAAAATGGCTTGATTAGCAAGTCCTGCACTATTTTAACTACACAGTGTAACGATTTTGGTTATCCAGGGTGTTACAGGTATATCAAATTTTTATGGTTAATATTATTTAAAAATTATATGATTTTTATTATTATTAATACTATTTACATGCATTGTATGCTATAATATATCAAATTTTGTTATTGTTATTCAAATAAATTGATTTTGTTAAAAAAAAAATTTGGTATATAAGTTTACTAGCATGGTATATTAGTTTTTTATATTGTACTTATCAATGTTGGCTCCAGCACCCTACTCCCAAAATATGTGTTTTTTCACATATTCATATAAGAAAATAATAATAACTAAATTCTGGCAATAGTTTTGGGTGTCCGCACCCCAAAAATGTCCATCTTGCACCTACTCAAAAATAAAAACTAAATTTTAGCAATAGATTATGACACTCATGTGCCTGAAATGGGCACTATCTTGCTTGGTTAATGAAGAAACACAAATTTGGCTAATAGCTTAGGGTATCAGCCAGTAAGTAACTCAGAGTACTTTCATGCATGTTCAAATAAATAAAAAATGGAGGAATCATGTATATTGTTAAGCATGGTATATTCATTTTTTGTAAACTATAGTATATTAAATTGTGTAGATGATCTTTATTTTGTATCCTGTTATATATAATAGTTGTAGATAATTTTGTGACCATGGTATATACATTTTCTAAGAAATGATATACCCATTTTATTTTGATAGATATTTTTATGGTATATAATTTTATTATCATGATATATTGACTTTTTGTGTTACAACATATGAGGATTTGTTATGATTTTTTTTTTAAAAAAAATTGTTATGAAAGAAAAAAATGTTGGTTATATGTTATTTTATTAATTGAGTTATATCATATCATATTAAATTATTGTTACTAGGGGTGTTTACAGTGGGCGGTGTGGTTTTTATTTCCAATTTATTGGACTGCACTGTATATGCGGTTTGAGTAATTTTCCAAACTGCAACCCGTACCGCATAGACTTCAAACCGGATAATCCGTACGACAAAAATGTGGTGCGGTGTGGGCAATTTATACCTATTGCCAAATAATTTAATAATTATATAAACATTATAATTAATAAATATTCATAATAACGCTCATAACTAAAGAGTGTTTAACAAAATAATAAATATGCTACAAACTAATAAAATTTTAGCAAAACAATAAAAATACAACAAACTAATAACAAAGAAAAAATGCAATATAGAAGTAATGATTTTAATTAAGGGTGAATTTTTTTAGGCTGAAGTAGAATATGTGTTAGTATCCTATGAAACATAATATATTTTTTCTAGAGATTGTGTATATTATACTTGTTGTCCATGTTTTGACCATCCGACACGTGGAAATTGGGAGTAATTAGCAACAGGCCAGGGGAGTCCTCAGGAGGCAAGGACCCCAGCGTAGTCCAAATCGGTCGAGTCAAGGATGTCTTCCCTTGTGATCACATTTCAAGTTGGTCCCCGAAGCCTAAATAGCCACTGGTGAGGTGATGACCTGAGGTCTTCCCTCGGGGAGATGATGTCTCCAAGTGATGTTGCACCCCGAGGGGTCCTTCTAACTTGGCCATTCTCCAAGATCAGAACTCCGGTCCTCGGGACCTAGGAGTACTGCCAGGTGTCAATCACTGTAGGTGTGGGCCTCGAAAGGATCATCTGACAACTTTTGGTGATCCTTGATTAGTGGTGTCGAGTTCGTACGCTCGACAATCGACATTTCCCACAACGCCGCCTAAGCCACACCCTGACAGTTAGATATGTTTCCCATAAAGTTGGTGTGTGATTTTCCGCACTGGGAGCCATAGAATATGCGTGGGCCATATTATTTATTGTAACAAAGACCTTTGTGTATTAATTTATCATCAATATCCTAATATTAATGGAAGATGATTAGCATTAATGATCCCAACCTCTATAAATAGGGCTGGGGCATCTCCTTGTAGAGGGTTCATTTTTTTAGAGAGTGAAACTCTGTACTCGGTTTAATATATACGCTGCCTAAGAATCACCATTGAAGCTTTCTATCACAAGCTTCAAGCTCACTAACTAATAGAGACTCATGGACTAGGGTTCTTTTATAACCTGAACCACATAAAATCTTGTGTCTTTCATTGTTTATCCTTTAATCTCTCATATTAAGTTGGCAGCAAAAAAGGTAGTCAACATTTTGGTGCTTTCATTGAGAGCTTGAAGGAAGCTTGGAAAAGTAATGGTCACCACTCGTAGGAATGCACCAGATGACACCGCCCAACACGTCGTAGTTGAGGGAGGAGAAACCGGTCACATGCCACTGCAAGACCGCCCTGACGTGGTGGAGGACTACGACAAAAATGTCAAGTACGATGACATGGATGACGGGAGAGATGATGAATAATATGAGGAGGAATATCCTAACCCCATAGATGCGGAGGAGACACCAGAAGTGGTGGCGCTCCGTGACCAAGTGGCCACTAAACAGTAGAAGATCGACACCCAAGATGGCAATATCACCGCCCTGCAGGAGATGGTTAATGCCATGTGGGCTACTCTGGCAGCCTAAGGGATGCGAGTGGACCCCCATGGCGAAGTACCATCTGGGAATCCAGCTAGTGCGCCTTCTGTGCCCCCAGCTGGAATGCCACCTATTGCTTTAGTCGGTGTGCCTCCCGAACACCAGGCTGGGCTGGCGCGAGATCCGCCAGCTGACGTGCCTCCCAAACATCCAACTGGAGATGGAGACCCACCTACACCACAAGATCGTGGCAAAGGGAAGGTTGACGATAACCCTGATCCAAATTTAAAGAAGGCATGTCAGAACTCCAAGGACAATCAGATCCCGAGCCCAGCTAGCATGGGTGAAGGCCCAAGAGCCCAAGGACACCGCCAGGCCACTAGCATCCGTGGAGCCCAGGGTGTTTTGCCCAGGCGCGCCAATACAGACTGCGCGAGGCCCGGAGGTAGGGTCCCCCAAGCGCCTCGCCATCCCCATAGGAACAAGGACCGAGGATGCAACATGCAAAGTTCCCTATCGATGGGAAGTGCGACCTCAACATCTCGGTCAGTAATGAAAACATTGAGTCTGATGGGGAAACCAAGGTGGCTCGTCCCGAGGATAATGGCACATTCTGAGGTCAAACTGACCTGTAGGACAACCTTAATGCTCATAGGTGCAATAAGAATAATGGGCGCGAGCCCGCCAAGAAAGGTTCGTCAAACCTACGGGACAATCTCAATGCCTGAAGGAGAGATAACCTAGTGCAGAACGTCAACCGAGACTGTGACCCGCTTCGCATAGAATTAGAGAGTCTGAAAAGGATCATGCTAAGAATGGCCAGACGACAAGGCCACGGCTCAGACTCAGAGGATGAAGAAGGGGATCCATGCGCTCCTCACATTGTGGAGGCCCCTTTGCTACAAGTTTTCAAGATGTCGACCATCCCATCTTATGATGGTGGCTCGAACCCCATCGACCACCTTTCAAAGTTCAACAGGTTGTTGTCGGTGCACCGCATCTTCGAGGACGCTAAATGTCATGTGTTTCCGATAACTCTAACGGGACCATCAGATGAGTGGTTCAAGAAGTACTTGTCGGGATCCATTCAATCGTGGCACCAACTATCACCTTCCTTCCAAAGACAGTTTATGGGAGCTTGGAAGGTGAGCTTTGAGGTCAATGCATTGGCCAACATAAAGCAAGGGCCATTTGAGACCCTTAAAGCATATATCAAACGCTTCAAGGAGGAAGCCGCGAGAACCAAGAGGGTTGACGATGGCCAGCAATTGATGGCCTTGCAAGCTGACATCCACGCGGGATCCCAGTTATGGGATGACCTCCAACGAAGAGAATGCCAACGACTCGATGACTTTATTTGTTGAGCACAAGAGTATATCAGCTGGGAGGATGCCCAGATTGGAGCATTTGGAGGGCCCGTCGCCTTCCCCGCTCCGACCATACCTGGCCCCATCACTTCGAGGATCCAGTATCCGACATACGCTCCTGTCCAATTAGGTTTAGGGGGAGTCCAGTCCAGCCTGAGTGTCCCACCCATTGGCTTTTGTGCCGTGCCGACCGCTGATTTCAGTGTAGATCCGATGGGATACAGAGTGGCACCCACTGGGTACAGTGCTTTTAAGCTTGCATTCAGTGCTGGAGTTGCCACTCCATCCCAGGTTGCACCCAGTCAAACCCCCGACAACAGTAGACGCGGGGGGAAGGGCAAAGGTCGAAAGCCGAAGGGAAATGGAACCGCACAAGCTGAACAAGGAACTACATCTAGAGAGAAGTATGTCTCACAGTACTTTGAGTATACTGACTTGGTAGACTCCCGAGAGAATATCTTTGTGGCTACGGAACAACATGTTCACTATCAGAAGCCACAACCCATCAGGAGGGACAGGGAAAAGCGAGATCCCAACAAGTTTTATCGTTTCCATAACGATATATGGCACCACAACAATCAGTGTCGCTAGCTCAAGGATGAGATCGAGAACCTCATCAAGTTGGGACACCTCCACCAATACACTTGCAGCGGACCTCGCCAACCACTAGCTCTGGTAGTAGCAATACCTATGCAACCTGCTACTCCCATATCTATGAGCTCGCTGCCCATAGCTCCTCCACAACCAATAGCAAACAGAACCCCTCTGGTGAATGGTAGAGTGGGGACTATTTTTGGAGGACCCCACCTGGGGGCGCTTCCAGAGGATCGCATAATAGGTATGCACGAGCCTTAAACCACAATGATGAGGTGTTGGCCTTGACTCAGCTGCCAGCCTAGATATCGCGGATGACTGACCAAGTCATCACATTCTCCGAGAACGATGCTCGAAGAGTCCACTTCCCGCACCACAACCCTTTGGTGATCGAGAGCCAAGTGTCCAACAAGATGGTGGCTAGGATCCTAGTGAACAATGGGAGCTTAGTGAATCTCTTGTTTAAGTCCGCTTTCGAGGGGTCCTTCTAACTTGGACACTCTCCAGGATCAGAACTTTGGTCCTCGGGACCTAGGAGTACTGCCAGGTGTCAATCACTGCAGGTGTGGGCCTCGAAAGGATCATATGAAAACTTTTGGTAATCCTCAATTAGTGGTGTCAAGTTCGTACACTCGACAATCAGAATTTCCCACAATGCCGCCTGACACAGGCAAACGTGCACCGCACCCTGACAGTTAGATATGTTCCCCATAAAGTTGGTGTGTGATTTTCTACACGGGGCCCCATAGAATCCATGTGAGCCATAGTATTTATTGTAACAAAGCCATTTGTGTATTAATATAACATTAATACCCTAATATTAATGGAAGTTGATTAGCATTAATGATCCCAGCCTTTATAAATAGGGCTATGGCATCTCCTTGTAGAGGGTTCGATTTTTTAGAAAGAGATACTCTGTACTCAATGCAATATATACACTTGTTGATGGAAGAAACTCGTCAATGAAATATGGATGGAAAACTCAAAGACTTAATCAATGTCTTCTGAATGCAAAGGAACTTATAAAAATTTGAAGGAAAATTGCAAGTGAACCATAGAAGAATAACTCGTATATTGCTCTTAGAATAGTCTCATATTACAAGAATTTTCCAACCCCTTAGTTTGAGGGGTCGAAGCCTATTTATAGATGAGCTCTAATGGCCCCTGATACAAGGTGGTCCCAGGGGACAAGATCGTATGTAGGTACATTGTCAGGTTAGTGGTGTAGGGCATAGTGGTGCAGAGAGTTGTGGTGTCGACTCTGGCACATGGTCAGGGATGTACAGAACATGCTACCACTTCCCGTACTAATTCGTGTCGCCGATACGTGTCGAATACAGATGTCTGAATCACGCATTTGACTCCTTTATTGCCGTATACCCCATACTCGTACGCGTGCCTTGTACCTGATGGTCCTCCTATCATTTCCAAGGCAATAATTCCCCCCAAACCTCCTTATATCTTCATGTGTATGATAGCTTGTAGTATGTCATGAATGACATACTCAATTGTCTTTACCCATTCTAGTCTGACATTGAATGATTGCTTGGTCTTTCCTAGTGTTGCTCTCATGCAGACACATAAAGGCGAGACATGGCGCCTCGCGAACTCAGCTCTTCTCGACATCTTAGGCTCTCAACACTTCTCGACAACTTGGCATTTCGGCATCCAAGAACATCGGACCATGTGTGGGTTGCGCCCTAAGGCGCTCGAAGGTATTGGGCCTCGCTATGCGAGGCCCTCCTGCACACCGAGTCACGTAGGCGTTAGCTCATCTCCATGCATGGGTCGCGCCCTAAGGCGCTTGAACGTGTCTCCTGCACACCGAGTCACGCAAGCGTTAGCTCATCTCCATGCGCGGGTCACACCCTAAGGCGCTCCTTCACATCAAGTCACGTGGGCGACCCTAGGTGCATGGAGGCCTTCTTTCACGCCGAGCTACGCTGGCAGCACCTATGAGGGGGTGCCTTATGCATCCGGTCTCACTTAGCAAGGCCCTTAGCAAATGGTGCACGCGTCTATAAACTCCTCCATGGTGACATCACGGGAGAGACTTGCGCGCGTCTCAACATCTAGGCACACATGCATGATGAGCCTTTCTATGTGAGGTTGTTGTAAACGCCTCCACACTTACGCGCATATGTACGCCGCGCTTCACCTAGCGAGGTCATTGGTTGGGGGGCCATGCACGCTCGGCACAAGGTCCATGATTCCTTGGCGGCACCTATGTGGGCATGCCTCGAAGCACCGTTCTGTCAGCATGTGTTTCATGGTCTTTAACGTCCTTTGTAATTTAGAGGTTCTCTTGAAGGGACTTCACAAGGGAAAAATCCCACATTCACAACACTACCTGAGAATCACTATTGAAGCTTGCTATCACAAGCTTCAAGCTCACTAAATAATAGAGACTCGTGGACTAGGGTTCTTTTATAACCTGAACCACGTAAAATCTTGTGTCTTTCCTTGTTTATCCTTTAATCTCTCAGATTAAGTTGGCAGTGAAAAAGGAAGTTAACAAGACTATATAAATATATATGCATTAAGTTTAAATGTAGTAAAATTGAAAAGAAAATATATAAAAAAAAAGTTAATATATATAATGATGCAGTGCGGTGAGGTTTGAACCACATTTATAAAATTTAAAACCGCAAATCGCACCGCATCGTGCGATTTGGCAAAAATGGAAACCGCAGCCACATCGCGAAGGATTCCAAATCACAAATTGCAGTGCAATGTGGGCGGTTTGATGAACACCCCTAATTGGTATTCCATATTAATTATTGTTGTTAAAAAAATAAATACTATGGTACATATGGCATATATGTGTAATAACGTGGTATATTTATTTGTTATAGTACAGTATATCAAAATTAACTATAACACTCAAAATTCATGTATACATTTATTTATTTATTTAAAAAAAAATTGTTCTCTATTAAATTTTGTGAAGGAATATTTTGTATTTATTTGGTTATATATATAAAAAAATTAATTTGGTGATATCTAATTTAATTAGCATGAAATATATTTTATGAGTGAATGTATAATGATTCGAGTTGTTCATTGTGATATGGTATATTCAAGTAAGCTATTAAAAAGAAAAAAATAAAAAAGCCAAAAATTAACCAGTAGCTTAGGGTAAAAAAAAATTATGGTAAATATGTTCGGGAGTATGACTTATTTGTTATTTGCATTATTATATATCAGATTTGATTACATCTTAAAGTGAAAATAAATAAATAAATAAGGTTTATGGTATATGTTGACGCGGTTCTTTGCCAACAGGTAATTAAGAAAATAAGAGAAAGAGATCAGTGCTTAATAATGAACCGAAATAGATAATTGATCTTAAAATGGACTGATGACACAACTACATTTTTAGGTGGTTCAAAGGTTAAAATCCTTCTACTCCACCAGCCAATATTATTGCTATATGTCTAGTTTTCTTTATAGGGTATTTCCTTACACAATAGAATCCAACCCTTTGCAACTCCCAGGGTCTCCATATTTATAGGAGAGGGCACCTAGGAGTTGGTAAGGGGGGTCATCCCGTGACCTTCTGACCCATCATGTCACTTCTGTGACATTCATGATTAATTCCTAAAACCTGACAAATGAAGTGTGGTCTAATCAATAGGTAAGGGGGATAATGGGTCGCACGGCCCAACCCAGCCGTGGGTGCCTGAACACGCACGTTCATGTGGCGTGTCCGAGAATTCAGGGATATATCAGACACGTGATGTCTGATATATGCACGTTTATATTGCGTGGTTGACTTTATAAAGGGTCACAGTTTCCAACTCCAGCTCGTGCCTCGAGCTGGACGCCTTCTTGACCTGCGGTCTTTATTTTCCTGACTCGGCCCTTAAATAATCTTGGTAAAACTTTGGTTACCTCAAGCTAAAGAGGTAGGACCTGACGACAGCAGCTCTGGCCATGTGGTATCCACGTGGCTGATATAAGTAGGCCATATCTCAGCTCGCTAAATAGCCCGTGGAAAATCAGGGCATACATTTGCCCCCAAGCCCCTGCTCGTGGCATACGACGTCGTTTAGGGCCACAGTAGGGGCTTTTAGGCTTCTCCATGGACTCTCCATATTCCACCTTTTACGTAGGCGTCGAATACGTGGAACATCATGGTTGGTGACAGTATGTCTTCCTAGAACCGCATTAAAAGGGCTAGTCTATACTCAGCCGTCATTTTGCCTTTCGAGTGGACAGCCTCTCATCAGGGCGATCCAACGGCCCTCCTCTCATGACCTTTCACGTATATAAAAGGGGTGGCCACCTTACACATGGGCCACCCATTTATTTGAAAATTTTCTGAATTTCCCTTCTTCTTCACTCTTCTCATCCTCAAAAAAACCCTCTTTTTCTCCCGGTTACCGTTCCCAGCATTCCAGAAGATCAGGCGCAAGGGTTCCTTTGAGGTTTTGGAACCATTCACTCCATCGAGGCCCCAACCCAGACGACCCCTTCATCCCTCCCACAGCAAAATACTTCGTAAGTTTTCTGACTGTGCACGCTTTAAATTTTCTTTTCACTGTATCTTAGGTAAATAGTTCCTGTAGCTGCATGCAAGGTTTTGTTGGTTTTTTGTGGGTATGAAGGGTGTAGGCTTTTAGGTTAGGGTATCGATTGTAGAAGAAAACCATTTAGAAGCATGGCTCATAGGGTGCATTTTCTGGGGAAACCTTCTGGGTAGATTTTTGGGTATGCTTGTTCAAAATATCCAGCATTTTGGGTGCAAAACCGGGTAGCTTAGGGGACACGCTTCACAGGCGGTTTTGCACCTCTTGCCTACTGAAACTTTCCTTCCAAGGAAAACTTTTATCCTGACCCTCCTGACACACGAATTCCGAGTAATCAGGGATCTGTTGGGAGCACAGGCGCGTGTTCATAGAACCACGTGGTCTCACTCTCCACGGGCTGAGCTTACCTCAGCCCGTGCAAAGGAAACACTCCTTCAGGTTCTTTCTTATGCTTAGGTCGCCCTTTCTGAAATTTCTTCTTTTGTTCGCTAGGCGACCAGATGGGACCCAAGAAGAACACTCCCAAGAAGACCGCAAGCAGCTCGTCCTCCCAACAGTCCAAAGGAAAGGAGGTGATGACAGACTCCCCAATCCCCATCATTGGGCCGGCCGTGGAGCAGGAGCTCGAGGTGGCGCCCGATGCTTTTTTCGAGGCCGAGAGGATCATCTCGAAGATCACCGACCAGGGGAGAGTGAATAAAATATTCCTCTCCCACAACATCGAGCTGGGGAGGGGCACCCTGATCGCCCGACCTCCCCTAGAGGGTGAGCGGAGCTGCGTGCTGCTCGACGAGGAATATGCGGCTTGGAGTGACGAGCACTTCAAGGCTGGGGCCTTCCTCCCGCTGGATCAATATTTTGCCGACTTCCTTAACTATGTAAAGTTGGCTCCTTTCCAGCTCCCCCCCAACTCTTACCGTTTGTTGGCGGGGTTGAGATATCTGTTCTTGAAACAGGAGTGGGAGGTCCCCACTCCGACAGATATCTTATATTTTTTTCTGCCTCAAGGCCAACCCAGAGCAGCGGGGGCGAGGCGACAGGTTTTACTACCTGACCCGTTTCCCAAACACGACTGCGATCATCGAGCTGCCCAGGCACCCCAACGACTTCAAAGACCAGCTCTTCATGTCCAAGGGGTTTCACAACTACAAACTGCACTACTTCAACCGTCCTCGTAAGTGCCTTTTCTCTTAGCTTGTAAGTTAAGTATTGGTTAGCTCCCCTTTATCAGTTTCTGACTTAGAACAATTCCGCAGCCATTTTCGCGAGGACAGACAAGTCTATGATCCTCAGGAGTCAGTACGAGACACTGGCGGGTTTGCCCCCCAGTGAAAAGGACTATCGCCAGCTCGTGACAGACGAGACGATGTTGGCGTGCAAACTGATCTCTCCGGGCTAGACTTTGGCCCTGAGGAGACCCAGGGGGCTTCCCCCAGCTCGCGAGATGAGGCCCATCCCCGAGGAGGAGGCCGCGGGGGAAGGAGAGGATGAGGATGAGGTGCCCCTCGTAAGGACGAGGAGGAAGCGGGCGCTGGAGGTCGCCCAAAGAACGGATGAGGAGAGGATCCGGTCCGGAGCAGCCGCAAGTCCTTCTGGGCAAGGTAATCCTTACATGTTCAGGGGCTTAGATAAGGCCACCGCCGATCCTCGGTTAGCTAGGTTTAATCCCAACCAGCCCGTCCAACGCCATCGAAACAACCCCGACCTCGACGTAACCCTACTCCAATGTGTCGACCGGCTTGTGCTGGATTACGAGAGTAGCCGCCCTAGGGGTACTGTAGTCGTAGACAACACCTTAGCCTTTAGGTCGGCCCTCTTTGAGGAGTATGGGACTAATCTCCGGTCGTGGCCCTCTCTTCAGGAGGGTACTGTAGCTCCGGGTCTTAGGCAGTATGTAGAAGAGTCTAGTCCCGAACTAGAACCGGACCAGAACCTGTTCCAGCTCGCGAATTCATTGTTTTAGATTCCCCCGCAGGAGCTCCGGGGCCGATGGTCGTGACCATAGATTCCTCTTCTAGCTCGGGGGGTAGGATCCCTTTCAATATATATACTTGATTTCTGCTTTTCCCCCCTTATTTTTGTTCTTGCATAAATGCTTACTTGTATACTAATGTTGTCTTTGTTTTGCCAGAGGAAATGTCTCAGCCCGGGAACAGAGACCTGCGAGCTATGTTCGCCGGAGGGAACTCTTCTGCTGGAGCCTCTGGGCCCAAAATGAAGAAGCTCCGGGTGGCGAAGAAAGTCGTTGGGACCCCAACCAAGTCCCCTGCAAAGGGGAAAGACCAAACCCCAGCTGTCCAGGCCCAGGTACCTCCACCTCCTGCCGCAGTGGAGAGGATGCCCCCGCCCTCTCCATGAGCTCTCGCCTTTGTTCGGGATACGGGGGCGGAGCCCGAGATTTTGGCAACCGCAGCCCCCGAGGTGCGCATTCCGGTGGACCCCCAGGCCCTGGAGAAAATTCTCGACGTCTTTCGGGGGACGGTGTACGAGACGGCGACCTACACCATCGACCACTACTACGGCGCCACCGAAAGGGACCTGCAGGCGATCGAAACAAGGAGCCCAGAGAGCGTGAGGGATTCTTCACTGGGAATGGCTCTAATGGTAAGCTAGCTTTACATTTTGTACTCTTTTGGTTATCATGCATCGCACATTCTTTCTATTTCTCTTTTTTTTTCTAAGGCAGTTGCCTCTTTGCTTTGCAGGGTGCCTTGGCTCTTCACCGGAGCATATCCAGGTCCAAGGCTCGCCTCGAGGACATGAGGGGCGAGCATCAGGCTGTTTTAGCCGCCCAGCAGACTACTTTGGCCGCCCTAAAGACTGCCCAAAAGCAAGAACAGGATGCCAAGGATGCCTTGGCGGCCGCGCAGGCTGAGCTGGATGCGTCCTGCCCCAAGCTGGAAGAGGCCGAGGCTAACAAGGCCGCCTTAGCCGCTGTAACGGCTGAACTCGAGGAGGCCAAGGCTGCCCGGGCCGCGTTGGACTCTGCAAAAGCTGAGGCCGAGGAGGCCAAGGCCGCCTTGGCAACGAAGAAGGCAGCTTCCAGCTCCTCCATGGAGGACATGCTATATCACTGCTGGATCTTCAACCCGGATGGCGACTTTTCCTTCCTAGGAGCGGATGTCTGGGAGCCCTTCCTGGAGGGGTTTAAAGCTCGTCTTCAGCAAGAGGCGCCCTCTGAGACCGGGAAGACCTCCACAGCGGCCGAGCAGGAGGGCGAGACGGCGACCTCAACGGAGCAGCCCGGTGGAGCCTAGGGCCTTACTTTTTCTTTTTTTGAACACATTATTTTTTTTTTGTAACTTTTGTATGAGGTTTTTCCACCTCGAGACAATTTTCTTTATCCATTTTTGCTTCTATACACTTTTCTTTTTGTTGGTGCTATGATTGATGCTTTTATACTTTTCTTAGAAAAAACATGTTAACCAATCTTGACCCAACTTCTAAGATAAGTTCCGGTTGCACTCCGGACATTGCATTAAAAAACTTAGTTCGCGTTAACCTCTTATTGATATCTCGTGCTTTTTAAGAAAAACAACGATCCATCAATTTGAATTAACTTCTAAGTCTTATGACCTGGTTATGTCCAGGACGTTAGTTTGAAAACTTAGTTCGTGTTAATTCTTGACTAATATCTTGTGCTTTTTAAGAAAAACACCGATTAATCAATTTGAATCAACTTCTAAGTTTTATGACCTGGTTATGTCTAGGACGTTAGTTTGAAAACTTAATTTGTGTTAATTCTTGACTAATATCTTGTGCTTTTTAAGAAAAACACTGATTAATCAATTTGAATCAACTTCTAAGTTTTAAGCCGACCTGGTTATATCCAGGATAGGACTTAGTTCGCGTTAATCCTTTTATCAATATCTCATGTTCTTTAAGAAAAACAACAATCAATCAATTTGAATCAACTTCTAAGCCTTTAAGGCGACCTGGTTATATCCAGGATAGGACTTAGTTCGCGTTAATACTTTATCAATATCTCGTGTTTTTTAAGAAAAACAACGATCAATCAATTTGAATTAACTTCTAAGCCTTTAAGGTGACCTGGTTATATCCAGGATAGGACTTAGTTCGCGTTAATCCTTTATCAATATCTCGTGTTTTTTAAGAAAAACAACGATCAATCAATTTGAATTAACTTCTAAGCCTTTAAGACGACCTGGTTATATCCAAGCACCATATGCCCCCCAAGTAACTAGGAAAGGGTCTTTCGTGGTTACTTGAGATTACACCCACAAATATACACAATAATAAACAAAGATTTAATTCTCATTGCTTAAAAAAAAAAGGTGGCCTTTAAGCCTTACAAGGGTGCTACTGATAATATTTCTTCAAATGAATAGCGTTCCAGGTTCGTGGGACTGCTTCTCCATTGAGCCGAGCTAATTTATAAGTTCCTTCCTTAATGACCTCGGTGATTTGATATGGCCCTTCCCAGTTTGGTCCAAATACTCCATCTTTGGGATCCTTACTGGCTAAGAAGACTCTCCTGAGGACCAGGTCGCCAATGCTAAAGGCGCGTTTTTTGACCTTTGAGTTGAAATAACGAGTGATTTTTTGCTGGTAATGTGCGAGCTGAAGCTGCGAATCTTCTCGTCTTTCATCAACCAGGTCAAGGGAGGTGCAAAGTAGTTCGTGGTTGCGGTCCTAGTCATATGCCTGGACTCTATGCGAAGATACCTTAATCTCGACAAGGAGGACTGCCTCACTCCCAAAAGTCAGGGAGAAAGGAGTATGACCCGTAGGAGTTCGGTGCGAGGTCCGGTATGCCCACAGAACCTGGGGGAGCTGTTCTGGCCAGACCCCCTTGGCTTCGTCTAGTCTCTTCATAAGGCTCGCCTTTAGCGTCTTATTGACAGCTTCGACCTGGCCAGTTGCCTGGGGATAGGCCACAGATGAGAAGCTTTTCACAATTTCGTACCTTTCACAAAATTCGGTGAAGAAGTCACTGTCGAACTGAGTCCCATTGTCGGATACGATTTTCTTGGGCAACCCAAATCGGCAGATAATGCTCTTGACCACGAAGTCGAGGAATTTCTTGGAAGTTATTGTTGCCAAAGGTTCTACCTCAACCCACTTCGTGAAGTAGTCGATGGCCACCACAGCATAGCGGACCCTACCCTTTCCAGTAGGGAGGGCACCAACCGAGTCGATTCCCCAGACCGCAAATGGCCATGGGGACGAGATCATCTTCAGCTCGACTGGGGGAGCTCGGGAAACTATGGCGAATCGCTGGCACTTGTCACATTTCTTGACGTATGAGATCGAGTCCTTTGATAGAGTGGCCCAGTAATACCCTTGCCTTAAGACTTTTAGGGCCAGGCTTTTCCCCCCAGTGTGATCCCCGCAAAAACCTTCGTGCACTTCCTGCAGGATGGCCTTTGCTTCGCCTGGCAGAACACATCGTGGGAGAGGTAGGGAATGCCCATGTCGGTACAACACCCCATCTATTATCGTATACCTTGGGGGCTGATACAGTACCCACCATGCGTCATTACGCCCCTCGGGTAACTTTCCATTGGTGAGATACTCGAGGAGGGGGGTTATCCAGGTCGGTATGGCGTCAATCATCTCGACCTCTGCCCCGACCTCTTCTATACTTGGTTTCTCCAGGAACTCTACCGGTACTAACCCCAAAGCCTCCGTCTCCCCAGAGGTAGCGAGCTTGGCTAGGGCATCTGTGTTAGTGTTCTGCTCTCGAGGTATCTGCTCGATTGAGCCTTGTTCAAACGCGAACAGTTTGACTTTTACCTTGGCCAGGTAAGTAGCCATCTTGGCTCCCCGCGCTGTATACTCACCTAGCACCTGGTTTACCACGAGCTGGGAATCACTGAAGCACTGAACGGAGTTGGCCTTCAGCTCCTGGGCTATCCTTAGCCCGGCCAGCAAAGCTTCGTATTTGGCCTTGTTGTTGGAGGCCTTGAATCCAAATCTCAAAGCCGAGTGGAATCTATGCCCTTCTGGGGATATCAAAATGATTCCAGCCCCGGAGCCGTTCTCATTGGATGAGCCATCCACGAATGTAACGACCCAAATTTGCTAATAAGGCTTAAGGGCCTTGATTAGTGTGCCTGAAGGGCATAATGGGAATTATGTGTGGTTTTAATGATTAAGATACATGATTATGATTTAAAGCATGTTATATGACTATTTGAATATTTGAGATGCATGACTATGTGTATTAGTATGCATGTAGGCCCTGATAAGATTAGAAGGGCATAATCGTAATTTTGGCCATTATGGGCATAACTAATTTTATATATGTGATAATTGTTGAGACCACATTATTATGTGGATATATCTGTGATCTGTGACTCGAGACGATCCTAGTGAGCAAAGTAGCGAAAAAGTCATGGCGGGGATTTATACCCGGCTCGGGGTGAGCTTAGGGGTATAAATGGGAATTTAGTGAATATAATGGAGTCTATCTTGACATTGAGGAACATTATTGGTGATTAATTAGGTATCGGGAGTTAAGCGGGAAATATTAGAGACACTCGAGGAGTTAGCAGGAATTGGGTAAAATGACTAGAATGCCCTTAAGTGGATTAAAGGGTTAGGAATAAAGGGGAGGGCATTAAGGTCATTTGACTTTCTAAATATGGGAATTACTGAGACTTTATGTTAGTGGGAATTGTAGAGAAGTGTAGAAGTCTGAAAAAGAAGGAAAAGAAAGGGAGAAAACATAGAGAGCTTCCTAGGTCGGTTTACATTTCCTTCATCTGTTTCTTGAGGGTTTCTGGAGCAAAGCTTAGAGGAGAGCTGGGATAAACTAAGCATCAAGGATTCTAAGCTAAGTTTGGGGAATTATCAGAGGTTTGGCAAGGATTCATCAACACTTGAGGTAAATTCTGTAAGTTCCTTTAGTTCTGGTTTTGGTATTTGGCAGAGATATCTAAGCTGTGTTTATGGGAAATTCTAGGGAAGTTGGAGCCAAGGGTTGAGGAGAAGCAAGTCAAGGAGGTCTAGAGACAACTTGAGGTCGAAATTCCACCAAAGGTATAAATTCTAAGCTTTGAATTTGATGTTCAACTGGTTTCTGCTGAGTTTTAATGTCTAGAAGTGGCTATGGTGAATTTTGAGTTTGGGGATGCATGTGCTTGAGCTCTAGGTATTTGGGGTGCTTGGGATGAGTGGAGTGTGGTCATAAGGTTGTTTTTGAGCTTGGGAAAGATTTGGGGGAGTTTTCGTTGGGGTTGGTTCGAGAAAATCGCAGGAGGGAGAAACTGGTGTTAGTCTGCCTGTGACTAGCGCTTCAGCGCTAGCCTTTGGGCGCTGTAGCGCTAGGCCAAGCTTGATGATGGGGTTTTGCTTCTGTTTGTAGCGCTGTAGCACCCTCCCATGAGCGCTGTAGCGCTACCCTGTCTTCTGAAGGGGATTTTAGGGTTGTTTGCAAGGGCTTTTGACCTAGGGTTTGGGGTTTGATTCCACCACCTTGTTTGGTGGAACTAGGACTTCCTGGGGACTCGGGATTGGCCCCGAGGCTAGGGTTTGAACTTGAGGATTGATGATGACTTTGGCCCATGATTGTGTTTAGGTGAACGCTAGGGCTCGAGGGGGATCGTGCTCAAGGAGTCGAGGGATCAAAGCTAGTGAATTGAAAGGTAAGAAAACTGCACCTGGTTATAAGTTTATGATGGGACTAAGTGCTCCTGATACTTTTATCGTGTCAATGATGGTATTACGCCATGGGACATGTAAAAGCGGCCTAAGAGTGCCGTACACAATATTTGCGCACAGGGCGCGGCTTGGCCACTGGTAGCCAAGGACAGCTTAATATTCACTAAGCTCGGTTTAAGCGGGTCGGAGTCAGTGGGATAACGGAGGGAGCAGCCTGAGAGCGCTAGCCCTAGTTATCGTTTGTACAGTGATATATGATATGAGTTGATATGAGTAGCTTGTTGAATACTTGATTATACTGAATGATTATATGGTTGAGATTATGTGATGCAGTATGGGATGTTGATTGCTTATGCACTGTTGTTGTGTTTTCTTGATGGGCCTTGGCTCATGGGTGCTACATGGTGCAGGTAAAGGCAAGGGCAAGGGCAAGTTGGACCAATCCTGAGGCGGAGAGCTGCGGGGTTGAATGTACATAGCCAGCTGTTCGACCGCCATGGTCGAGGAGTGGGTCAGGACAGGGATTGCCTAACTATATGTTTTGCCTTAGTATGGCTTTATATTGTATATAAACCTTGTGCCTTTTGTAAACGATCTTTAAACTTAATATTTTTGGGATCCCGTGTAAACAGATTATGCTTCTTAATGAAAATGTGGCTTTTGAGACCAAAACATTTTTAACCCTAGTTCCTTTATAGTTTCAGTAACACGATTTTAATTAAATGACTTGATTAGCAAGTCTGGCACTTTATAAACACACAGTGTAACGGTCTTGGCTATCCAGGGCGTTACAACGAAGATCTTCCATGACGCCTGGGTCAAGGTGACCTGGGGTGACCCTTCCACAGGATCCTCCCTGAATCCTGAGCACTCTGCCACAAAATCGGCCAGGGCCTGACTCTTTATGGCAGTTCGGGGGGTGTACAAAATTTTGAACTGACTGAGTTCGATGGCCCATTTCAACAGGCGTCCCGATGCTTCAGGTTTTTGCAAAACCTGCCTTAAAGGTTGATCGGTCATGACGTGTATTGAGTGGGACTGGAAATACGGCCTGAGCTTTCGGGAGGCCGTGATAAGACAGAATGCCAATTTTTCCATCAATGGGTATCGGGATTCAGCCCCGAGAAGTCTCTTGCTGATGTAGTAGACCGGTTTCTGAACCCGGTCTTCTTCTCAGACCAATACAGCACTAGCTGCATCCTCTGTGACAGCTAGGTAGAGGAAAAGGGGCTTTCCTGCCTTTGGTTTGGACAATACGGGCGGCTCGGCCAGATGTGCCTTCAGGTCGAGGAAAGCACCCTCGTACTCCTTGGTCCACTCGAACTTCTTATTTCCTTGGAGCAGGTTGTAGAATGGCAGGCACTTATCGGTGGATTTTAAAATAAACCGATTAAGGGCTGCCACCCTTCCTGTCAGGCCTTGAACGTCCTTACGCGACCTGGGTGAGGGAAGCTCGAGCAATGACTTGATCTTATCGGGGTTCGCCTCGATTCCTCTAGTGTTGACAATGAAACCCAGGAATTTTCCAGACACAACCCCGAAAGTGCACTTCTGAGGGTTAAGCCTCATGCCGTACTCTCTTAGTATCTTGAAGCATTCTTCCAGGTCGGAAACATGGTTATCGGCAATCTTTGACTTGACCAGCATGTCATCAACGTACACTTCCATGTTCTTCCCGATCTGGTTGGCGAACATTCTATTCACTAATCTCTGGTATGTAGCACCGGCGTTCTTCAGCCTGAACGGCATGACCTTATAACAATAGACGTTAGTTGGGGTCATGAAGCTGGTGTGCTCCTGGTCCGCCGGGTTCATGGCAATCTGATTATAGCCTGAGTACGCGTCCATAAGGGACATGAGCTCGTGCCCCGCCGTGGCATCCACCAATTGGTCAATCCTTGGCAAGGGAAAACAATCTTTGGGGCAGGCTTTATTCAGGTCGAAGAAGTCGATGCAGGTCCGCCATTTCCCGTTGGGCTTCGGGACCAGCACGGGGTTGGTGACCCAAACCGGAAACTTGGCTTCACGGATAAAGCCACATTTCTTGAGCCGGGCTAGTTCTTCTTCTAAGGCCTCAGCCCGAGTCATTCCCAGGCGCCTCTGCTTCTGGGACTTTGCAGGAACGCTCTTATCCAAATGAAGGGTGTGCATGATGACATTTGGACTGATTCCCACCATGTCCTCATGTGACCATGCAAACACATCCAAGCTATCCTGCAGAAATTTGATCAGCTCCGCTTTCCTCTTGCTACAGAGGTTTTTCCCGAGCTTGATCATCCATGAAGGATTTTGTGGATCGATGTTTACTTCCTCGAGCGCTTCAATAACTTGGAGCTCGGACTTGTCCTTGCCTATTCGGGGGTAAATATCCTCACTTAGGACGATACTTTCCCCCTCGGCAATCTGAGGTTTTTCAATCTCAGGATTAGTCAAAGGTTCGTGAGATTCCTCTCCTCCACCTTGGATGGCCATCGTTAGCTGCCCAGGTTTCGATTTTCCCTTCATGGAAATGCTGTAGTATTCCCTGGCAGCAAGCTGATCGCCACGAACCGTGCATATCCCCGTGGAAGAAGGGAATTTCAGCGCGAGGTGGCGAACGGAGGTGATGGCCTCAAAAGCTATAAGTGTAGGTCGGCCCAAAATGGCATTGTACGCAGCGGGGCAGTCGATGACCATGAACTCAAGGAGTTTTGAGACTGTCCGAGGTCCCTCTCCTAAGGTGATCACCAGCTCGATCGTCCCTATAGCCGCTGATCCTTCTCCCGAGAAACCATACAGCATCATGGAGGTCGCCTTCAGCTCGGCAACAGTCAAACCCATCTTCTCCAACGTGGACCGGAATAGAAGGTTTACCGAGCTCCCATTATCGATCAGCACTCTCCTAACCCTCCGATTAGCGAGCTGCACTGCTACAACCAGAGGGTCGTTATGAGGGAACTGAACGTGGCTAGCATCTTCTTTAGTAAAAATGATTGGTTGCCTCTCCAATCGCTGCTGCTTTGGCAGATGCTACTCAGGGATGAACTCTACTCCATTATGCTCCTTGAGTTCGTTTACGTACCTCTTTTGGGAACCCCTGCTCGTGCCAACCAAATGTGGACCTCCCGAGATTGTGGATATCTCTCCTCCTATCACTGGAGGAGGGACGTCTTGATCTACCCGAGACCCGGGCTGACTGACCGGGGCTTCCGGAGCAAGTCGGCTTGTTGGAACCCTGTTCCACGCATACTGAGCCAAGGGGCCGGCCCTGATGAGAGTCTCGATCTCATCTTTCAGGTGTCTACAATCATCGGTATTGTGGCCAACGTCGTTGTGGAAACGGCAAAACTTGGAGGTGTCTCTCTTCCCCTTCTGGTGCTTTAACGGCTCCGGCCTCTTCCAGGGGAGGCGAGTAGAGTTCGCTAGGAAGATGTTCTCCCTAGAGTGGGTGAGCTCTATATAAGTCGCCTAGACTGGCTTAAATTTTTCTACGGACTTATTCTTCTTTGGGCCGTGCTGGTTGCCCTCGCCGTTCCCCTATCTCTTGCCTCCACCGAACTGGTTATTCTGTGTAACATTCTGGGTCACTGTCACGACCTCCGTTCCCACTCCAGCAGGCTCCTCAGGGACCTGGCTGGCTCCTGCAGCTGAGGCTTGGGCCTCCTCCAAGTTGATCCACCCTTGGGCCCTATTTAGGAATTCGTTTACTGAGCTGACTCCCTTCCTTTGTATTTCATTCCAGAGTCCCCCTCCGACGAGGATTCCAGTTCTCAAAACCATGAGCTTGGAGCTGTCATCTGCTTCCCTGGCCCGAGCGGCGATGTTCGTGAACCTGCTCAGGTAAGCCTTCAGAGGCTCGTCGGGTTTTTGCCTCACGTTAGCCAGGGAGTCAGCCTTGAAACGGGCAGCCTGGGAGGCTCGGAATGCCCTTTTGAATTCAGCAGAGAAAGTTTTCCAGGAGTTGATTGATTGCTTCTTGCTTTGTTTGAACCACTTTCTGGCTGGCCCAGTCAGTGTGGAGGGAAATATCAGACACCTCAGCTCGGGGGCCAATGTTGTGGGCCATCATCAGGGTATTGAACATCCCCAGATGATCCGACGGATCTCCGTCTCCGTTGAATTTGGACAGGTGCGGCATACGGAAACCGGGCGAGTATGTCGTTGCTGCTATGCTGGGGGCGAAGAGCTCAAGCTCGTCCCCCGAATCATATTCGTCTTTCTCTTTCTTCGACAGGAGCTTCCTCATTAGCTCCTCCATCTGAGCCAGGCGCTTAAGGGTTTTGTCCTGATTTCCTTGGTTACTCCGGGGCTATTCAACAGCTCCGGATCCATTGAATACGTTTGGTGGGTTATTGCCCCTCCTATCTTGAGATAGATTATTTGGGACATTCCCGCCGTTACGTACCTCGGACAGGTCCCCCCCCTGAGCGAGCATGGCTGCCACCTCCTACCGGGTCCTCCCTGTGAGAGTTAAGGCAATCTCGTAGGTCGCCCCTCGGGGTGGCTCGAGGACTTTGCGCCGAGCTTAAGCGTTGACACAGGTCTCCGCCAAAAAGGTCACTTCGGCGACTTCCAATCCAGTAGCTCCCGTTACAGAAGCTCGGAGTCCGCCTCTGGGGGTGAGGATCCGGGCTTCCTCTGGGTGCCCTGCTACGATGGGAAGGTCCTGCGGATGGTGGGTTTCTCCTGCTACTTCCATAAGCTGGAATATCTCGGATAGGCCGAGGAGGAGACGGATATCTTATCGGTGAAGGAGGATGTCTGACCGGGGATGCAATCCTGGTTCCTTCAGGGCGGATCAGGTTAGGTGGGGGCCCTTCGGCCCTGCCAACTTGCGGGCCTTGTGCCTGGCGATCTAGATGAGGCGCAGGATGGCTGTCCGGGACGGGCTGGTGCTGTAAGCCCTCCCTGGATCTTCTTCTAGAATTCCCTCGAGCTCTCCTGGGCGCGCTCAAGGCTGGCAGTGAGCTGGGAGTTGAAGTTCGGACCGAGCGGCTATACTGTTGTTCAGCTCTGGGTATTTCTTCAAAGTTTGCCTCTCGGCGGTGCGATGAGGGAGTAGAGTTGGACGTCGGAGGTCTGACCGAGCGGCTAGGCTTGGACCGATTACCCCGGCGGGACTTACGAGTCTCGTCTTGCCTCTTTTCGACGTTAGCGTCGGTTGTAAAAGGGGGTAGTCGGGCCAACACCTCCTTAATCTGCTGATTAGCTTTCGCCAGTTGACTCCTCAGCTGAGCATTCTCCATCTCTACCGCCGTGTAAAATTCTGGGTTTGGATTAGGTGGCCGAGGTGCCGAACTTCCAGTGTCATCCTGGCCTATTGGCTGCTTGCTCGGCCACTGCTGAACTTCAAGGTTTTGCTCACCGGAGATGGCGGCATGATGAGCCTCCTGCCCATCATGTTTTTCCGCCTCGTTACCGTGTCTTGACCGAGTGGTCACCATAGTTGGATGTTTGCGATAGCACCAATCTAACTAGCTCTCAATGAAAGCACCAAACTATTGACGCGGTTCTTCGCCAACAGGTAATTAAGAAAATAAGGGAAAGAGATCAGTGCTTAATAATGAACCGAAATAGATAAATGATCTTAAAATGGATTGATGACACAACTACGTTTTTAGGTGGTTCAAAGGTTAAAATCATTCTACTCCACCAGCCAATATTATTGCTATATGTCTGGTATTCTTTACAGGGTATTTCCTTACACAATAGAATCCAACCCTTTGCAACTCCCAGGGTCTCCATATTTATAGGAGAGGGCACCTGGGAGTTGGTAAGGGGGGTCATCCCGTGACCTTCTGACCCATCATGTCACTTCTGTGACATTCATGATTAATTCCCAAAACTTGACAAATGAAGTGTGGTCTAATCAATAGGTAAGGGGTATAATGGGCCGCACGGCCCAACCCAGCCGTGGGTGCCTGAACACGCACGTTCATGCGGCGTGTCCGAGAATTCAGGGATATATCAGACACGTGATGTCTGATATATGCACGTTTATATTGCGTGGTTGACTTTATAAAGGGTCACAGCTTCCAACTCCAGCTCGTGCCTCGAGCTGGACACCTTCTTGACCTGCGGTCTTTATTTTCCTGACTCGGCCCTTAAATAATCTTGGTAAACCTTTGGTTACCTTGAGCTAAAGAGGTAGGACCTGACGACAGCAGCTCCGGCCATGTGGTTGATATAATTAGGCCATATCTCAGCTCGCTAATAGCCCATGGAAAATCAGGGCGTACAGTATATAAGTTTAACAACATGGTACATCTATTATTTATTCTATGGTACAATAGAGTTGACTATAGTTCAAAATGAAGAAAAAAGATTGTGGTTTATAAATTTGATAGCATAGTATATCATTTTTTGTACTATGGTATATAAAAAATTTCTATAGCTTAGAATGCAAAAAAAATAAAAATAAAAAGATTCAACAACATGATACATCTATTATTTATGCTATCGTGTATCAAAATTGACTGTAATTTATGGTAAAAAATAAAATAAAAATATGATTATCGTATAGACTATAGCCATTGTACACATTCAATATAAGAAGTAAAATTGCCACCCAACATATTCTTGCACCTAAAATGAGCATTTACACCTGAATGGGTGCACTAACACCTATTCAATAGGCGTTGAACCCGAAGGCACTAGTAAGATTTAGTTTTTCTTTTTCTTATTTGAGTATATTAAGAAACACACATTTTGAGAGTAGGGTGCCCAAGCCAACAATGATATACTACAATATTAGTTAACTTATATAGAATAACAATAACAAAATTTGATATATTATAGTATAAATAATGAATATGCCGTGTTAATAATAATAAAACAAAAACATGTAATTTTTATGTAACATTAACCATATAACTTATTGTGTGCAATTATTAGAGTGTACTACATGCAAATTAGGGTTACTCCATTTGTGATAGTTCATTTTGAAATGCAACCCCATTTTAGAGCACTGCAATTCCTCTCTAAACTAAGCAATTAATTATCACACTTAAATTTGGTTCACATATAAATATATATATATACATTCCAAAAAAAAAGATATATATCCCTCAGTTCATTTTCAAGGACTGAGTCCTGTGGTGATTCTTGGTCGTTGGATGAGGTGGTTTATTGGATTGAATGACAGGATTTGAGTTGAAGTTTAAGTGGGGAAAAATACGAAAAATACCCCTAAATTATTCCCTATAACCGACAACCGTTCCTCTTCACCCTTTCTTTGGTTTGGTTGTTATATTCTAAAATAACAAAAGATTGTGAGAACCTTAGTAAGCTTCATTCCCTCGCCCGACTTCAGAGAGAACTTTCTGGAATGTGAATATCTGGAGTAGTAGTTGGAGTTCCAAATCGTCGTCGTTTTGGTTAAAGCTCGAGTAAGAACTTTGGTGGGTTGACAGTTTGTTTGAGAATGGGTTTTGGGGACCATTTTTTGTAGTGTTCGACCTTTTAGAGTTCTTCCATTGATGGTAAGTTTTTTCCTCCTTTAGCTTGTGGAATCTTGTTTGGGCATTACCCATTTGTTGATTATAGATTTTTCCATTTGTTGTGAATAAGTAGTTTGTATGCCAATGTAAAGAACATCAAAGTTAGGTGGTTTGCACTTATGGTGCTCCAATTTTTTTTTTGGAAGTTTAAAATTTAGCTATAGGCAAAATGGCATTGGGATAACTGAAAAGGAAGAAATTTTTCCTATTATATGAAGTTGAAGATTGTTATCGGCAATATGAGGAGGGTAAGATTTCTCCCTCGTGTTTTTGAACTGATAATTTTGATTGAATTATAATAGGATCTTAACTTGGAATTTTAAAATAAAACTGATCATATTAAATTAGTTCATTGAAGTATTTGGCATTTATGCCTCGTCGGATATATTGTCAAATGCATAATTTTAATCGCAAGATTGGTGGTTGTTGAGATAGTTAATTTTTATGGTTTAGAACTTTGGGTCTTGTTTGGAGTTGTGTTTGAATTTTATGGTTTGGTTTTTTATTGAAATTTGATGCAGTGAGGATGGACTTAAACTTGGAATTAAATAGCTGCAAGTGGTGTGATTTTAGGCTAGTTTATTAATCTTCTGTTGACAAATTCTAGTGGAGTTGTTGTTATCTAATTCAATAAAGTCTGCATTGAAGTGTTCTTTTCTTTTGGACTCTTGTTTTTTCTAGAGTGATTTTTTTGTGTTTATTTTCTTTCAACGATTTCAGAGTGCCTTTTTAGTTTTGATGGTTGGTATTGGTACAATTCTTTCTTTGTGATGATCTTGATTTATACATGTCATTCCTCCTGTACCTGTAGAATTTTAATCCTTAATCGGACATTGAGTTAGTGTTCAGTTCAGTATACAAATAAAAAAATGGTTATTTATATAACCAAATGAAATCATGTTCTATTATATATGTATGGAAGGTTTCAAATTTGACTCTATTTGAGTGAGGTTAATGGGAATTTTTTCTCATGCTAAACCACTTGCTTTTTCAAAATCTGAGGCATGCATCCATATAATCAAACCTCTGTGTTTTTTTTTATACAGTTTTGATGGCTGATATCAATCAAAATTCATCTAACTTCAATTCCTTGAGTTTGGGTTTTGCATGACATTACACATGTCTCTTTATTTAGTTTATGTCAAAACACTTTTCAATGAAATTTCTTTTGTTTAGTAAATTGCAGGAGGTTGTAATATACTGTTGACGGGTGAAGAAGCTTTTTTTTTAAATATTTTTTTTTGTTTCATTATCATATTTACTATCTAAAGGGATGCTTGAATTGTGAGTATAATTTTTTTCTTCAACAACTGAAATGATATTGCATTTGACTATAAACTTAATTTCCTTGCTACAACTTCTTTTCTTGAATGGCAGATTGGGAAGGTTACAAGATAACAATGTTTTACTATCACATTTTAATGAGAACTCTAAAAACTGCTATGCGGAGGTTTCTGGACATTTTTCTAGAAATACAAATAAGGCATTGAAGTCTATCAAAATAGTTCTTGACTATGTTTTTCTAAAGCTAAGGTGTGTTTTGATAGAGCATTCTCCATTCATACTAATTATAATGTTTTGATAGAGTAATATTTCTTAAGTGTCTACTTGTAATATTTTGATGTGTTTTCTGATGTTTTTGGTTTTATAAAAATCAAGTTGAGTTAAAAGGGTCTTGTCTGCTATCACAACAAAAAGAAATTGAAAAATCTTTGTTCTTAGTTAATCCCTACACATCTAAGTGGCATATTTTTTGCATTTGACAAACCATGTTTTATTGCATTATATGTATGTATTGCAATTGGACCTTAGCTTAGCTCTTGCTATAGTGTACTATGGCTGTCACAAAATCTTCCCATATATCCAAAGGAGACCTTCAATGATTTTGGGTCGTCCCTCAGTTAGTTTTAGTTGGGCATAACCATTTTCTTTGTTGTAGGGTTTTGCATTAGTTGTGATTAAGTAATTTGTATAGAAACTATGAAATTTAGGAACTTTGATTATAGGTTTTGTTAGGAAAATAGTTGAACCAAAGAAATGGGTTTATAGAAGTTGAAGTGATTTCCAATTTAGCTATAAGTAATTTTAACTCTTGAATGAAGTTGAAGTTTAATTTTACCAAAATGAGAAGGTTAAAATGCTTCCGAGTAAAAAAAAAAGAGAGGGGTAGGGCGGGGTGATTTGAAAATGAAAATTTAGAAAGAACTATGTTTGGATTAAAGCTTATAATTTGAAAAGGTTAATTGTTCATATTTGAAAAGTTGATTCAAGTATTTGTCAGTTGTCTCTCATTAGGTTTATTGTCAAATGCACACTCTTTTAGACATGATTGATGGTTATGCATAGTGTTTCTTTTTTATTTCAAATTTTGTGGTCTGGTTTGGAGTTGTGCTTCCAATTTATGTTGTGGTTTTTCACTGAAATTTGGTGCATCAAGTTTGGACAAAAATTTGGAATTTAATAGCTGCTAGTAGTTTGATTGTAGGGCTAGTTTGTGCATTTTATATTGTAAATTTAGACAAAGATTGTTGTGTTTTTTTTGGACTAAAATTTGGATTGATGTGTTGGTTATATAATGATTCTTGATTTTTCACGAGTGTATTTGTGTTGATTTTGTTGAATTGATTTTATATTGGATTTTTGGTTTTATATATGGCATTGGTATAATTTTCTTTAGTTAGTTCTGAATTGCATGGGGTGGACCCACATATGGATTATTTTTTGAATTTTCTGAACCGTTGTTGAATTGATTTTGCGTAGTAGATTTTCGCGTGATTGGGGCAAAAGAGAGTTGGTTTCATTTGCTTATTATATATGCTCTTGTTTTGTCCTTTTGTCGTCTACCCTTGGGCCGATTTTTGCATTTGATGATCCGATTTTGTATAGGGTGTATATATTTTTTTTAAGTACATTAATTCATGTTATGTGAGCGACGCCTTTTGTTACGTTACTAGAGCTAAATGGTTACATAACAAAGTAATTAAAGCAACCTACTCAGCATTTTTCAAAGTATAATGTATTTTAAAGTTCTTTTAATTACCCGAGCAACGACCTTTGATACGTTACTTAAGCTAACTTGTTACGTAAATCAGTTAGTAATGCAATATACTTGGCGTTTGTATATTTAAGAGTACAATCTAGTTTATTTTTCTTTACTTTGTATGTAATTGAAAAATAAATTGCTCTAGATTTCTAAAGTGGACGTTGGAATGAGGCCGTTGATATTTTCTTTGTTGCTAATTGTAGAATTCTTTGATTGCTGAATTATTTTCCATATTGAAATGTAATTATTAGTTTTTATTTTTGTTTGACTATTTTACTTATGTTTCCTGTGTTAGGTTATCGTCAGCTGCTACACAAGATTACGAAATGGTTGATCCAAAGAAATTGGATTACAGATGCTCGCCTCATAGGCTTTTCTTAGTTTTTTCCAATATGTATGGGGAACAGAAAGAGGTGGTAAAAGAAATGGGGTTCGACACACTTTTGGGGATGAAAGATTGTACCATCAGAAGAAATCTGATAACATGGTTGGTCTCCAGGTTCAACATTGAAGATGGGTGTTTGGATGTTCACGACAAACAATTTAAGTTGGATAGTAAAATTGCTAGTGCTACCATGGGTGTTAAGGATGGTGTTCAAGATTTAGTGGATAGTGTTAGTGGCGATGAGCCGAATGAGAAGGGGAAAGATTTTCTATGTCAGTTCTAGAGGTTAAACTGAAAGAAAACCAATCAACGGACATGTCTTTCATTCGAGACTTGCTTTCGTTCCTTGTCTCCTCCTTCCTAATGCCGAAAAAGGGACTAAAAGTTTTGCAGGAGTTCGACTGTCCTATACTTTCCATAAAAGACACTGCAGCTGTCTCTCGAGTTAATTGGGCCTCAATGTCATACAAGTATCTGTGGAAGAGCGTTTGGCAGTTTCGTGCCAAACCAACCTAGTTTGTGGGAGGATGTATCTACTTCTTGCAGATACATTTTGTTAATAATTAGGTGCTATAATCGTTATATCATACACTAGTGTTAAAACACTTTTTTGTGTGCACTCTGTAGGTGTTTTATTGGCATCACATTGCTTGGAAGGAAGGATATGTTGATAGAAACCTATACCCTTTAAATGTTTAGTCCGAAGATGATTTCATGATCGTACTTGATTGGGTAGAGGAGCAAGGGGGGTTTAAGTCAAACACAGTAAATGGATGATGGATTTTTCTAGGATTAGTAATTTTTATAGTGAGTGAGTTTTTCATTTGTAATAATTAATGCGTTTTTTGGCTTTTTATTTGGTTTTGCAGATACCAATGTTAGAGTTGCAGGATGGGTTGGTTGAGTTGAAGTTGTCTGCCACGGTCTCATCTCTATGTACTATGGTTGCACGCTGTAGAAGAAAATGATCGACCAGGAGAATCAAATTGTTAAATTAGAAGAGGGGATTCAAAGGCAAATGTCAAGGGAATTTGGAAGATTACGTAAAAGCTTGAGTCGTCCAATAAGTTCAACTGTGGCTGGTCCTGCCATTCCTGACTCCTGAAAAGAGAAGGAGCCTCACGGAGGGGATGGAAGGAAGTTCATTGATGACCTTATAGAGGGAAACCTATAGTTGAATGATGGCACAAGGTGGACGAAGGTTTGGAGTTGGAGTGATTTAATGTTGTTGGGGTGTGGTGCTGGTTTTATAAATGAAGTAGAAGATTCTTATGCAAAAGAACCCCTTTCATATAACGACAACAACGATGTGGAAATGGAGCATGATTTGAATGATTGTCAACCTACGACTGCACCCCCCAAATGAACACAACGATGTGGTTGAAGCAGTTATTGAACTTGCTGATTCATAGACTAAGTCGACAGGTTCCAAGAAGGAGACCAAAAAATTGTTAGTACATAAACAATTGTTCGAAACAACTGCTGAACTTGAACCTGTTAAAAAGGAGAGGGAAGGGGTGGACACGGGAAAAGGGAAGGAAATAATTGAGGATAGCATTATTTCTCAACCTAATATCGATGGTGGTACGTGTGATCGTGTCATTCATGAAATAGAGGACGATGACAACTTCAAGATTGATCCTGCCATTTGTAAGAGAGACGCAGAGCTATGAAAAATGGACAAGTTATTTCAGAATATGGTTGCCACATATATGGGAACCAACGACTACCAGGTTGGGGCATTCAAATTCAAACAATCGGTACACGTGGCTAGTTTCAAACTCGGACTTTTCCTTTTTGATAACTGTTACACCCAGATTTCGAGATAAGAAGTTATGACCCCGAAAACTGGGCTCGTCAGGTGTGAGCTCGAAACATATACGGTCGTCATATAATTCAACCGTCGGACCTCTTTGAAGTAAACAACGACCTCGAGGATGTGTGGCCTCGAGTGTGCTCTGAGCTCACAATGGTCATGGTAAGACACATGAATATACCTTTCCTTGATTGCTTTAGGCGATATGGATCGAGCTCGGGAAGTACAAGCTCGGATGTGACAGCATCGTCAGCGTCTACTTGTTCCGAACATAGCGCAAAGTTAGGTGACGAGCTCATGGTTGACTCATGGTCTCGGCAAGTTCAATGCCAATTGATGATCTCGAATATTTGATGAATCATTTGGGATAATCAGTTACGTGTGAACATGTTTATTGTTGTACAATCCCAATATTTAAGGGATGTCATTTAATCTGTTATCCATTCCCGATCTTCAAGGGACGTTTCCGTGTATAAAGGAAATAATGCATTAAATAACATTATTTTACTTGATTTACAGAATATCTTTCCGAAATATGTGGGAATGAATTCTGCAACCTTCTCTATAAATAGAGAAGGAAACACCATTTGTAAGGGACCGATTTCTGATTTCTTGAGAGAAAACTCTGGGTAACTCTTCTCTAAAAAGTTTCCAAAAAACTCTCAAGTCTTAATAACATAGACTCGTGGACTATGCAGAGTTAACTGCTGAACCACATAAAAATCCTCTAGTTTTCCTCTTTATTCATTTGCACCAATATTTTATTGTTTAATTGCTCTACTATTTAAGTTGACGAAAAATGACGTCAACAATAATAGTTTGTCATTGAGGTACGTGAAACTATCACATGTAGTAGCAGGGTTTTATTCTCAAAACTTTGTAGTTATGTAAAAAGTGTCCATTTTGGTAGAGTTTGCTAACTATTCCACACTTTACTTTGCAGGGATGTTTTGGTGGATAATCAAGTGCTAAAGTTGGAACGTTGGTATTTCAGAAGCCTTACAACAAAAGGTCATGTGGATGTGAAGGTAAGACCTTCTAATTATCTAAAGATAATGTCTAATTTGATTGCAAACGAGTGATTTACACTGTGTACTAATTAATTAATTGAATGAGGTTGGGATTGATGGTTGAACTCTTTCTTCTACTTGGCAGATTATTGATGCTTTCGGGTCTGTATTATGAGCAAGATATGCAGGTGATGTTGCCTAAGTTGAAGATATGAAGACTCTCATTTTGCCAACCTTTTGCCCCGTGTTGACGATAAGAACTCGTCAACGATTGATGGTTAGAAAACTTTAATCTCTATACTACAGAAAGCTTTGAATCAGATGGAAAGAACTTGAATCAACAGAAGAAAACCAAAGAAACTTAAGTCTCTTTCATACATTCAGTTTTCCAACCCCTTAACCTGAGGGGTTGGGGCCTATTTATAGGGGGGCTCTATTGGCCCTGGATACAAACAAGTCCCAGATGACAGGGACGTACACAGGTACTCTGATAGTGCAGTGGCTCAGGGCGTAGTGGTGTCCACCCTGATGATGCCAGAGTTGTGGCCTAAGACATAGTACTGTCGGCTCTGGCGTATGGTTGGGGGTGTCCAAGTGGTACCACTACTCTTCGTACAGGTCCGTACCGCCACTACTCCTCAGACGCAGATCACAGGGTCGTGCCTCTGTTCTCTCCACAACCGTACGCCCCGTGTCAATACACGTGTCCTGTACCCGATCGTCCTCATCAACCCCCATTTGATACCCAATGCTAACTTGACATTCCCATTAAGTGTCTCTAAGTACTCCTCATGCCAATGCCAAGGAGGCTTCAACCTGTAGGTGCCATGTGAAGCCAAGGTGCTAGGAGTCGAGGCTGGCCTACGCAGGTCACATGAAAGCGAGGCTGAGGACACGGGCGGTGCAACATGGCAGCACCCTCGCATAGCGAGGCTGCCTCTCCTCCCCCCAAGTGCAGGCGTGGCGAGGCTCGGGGCACGATTGCCACAACAAGGCCTCACCCTCGCATAGCGAGGCTGCCCTTCTTCTCCCGAGTGCAGGCATGGCGAGGCTCGGGGCACGGGCACCACAACAAGGTCTCACCCTCGCATAGCGAGGGTGTCTCGAGTAGCAAGGCTGACCTTCTTCTCTCATATGCAGGCGAGGCTCGATGCTTGATGGAACGGGGCGCACGCGAATGGCCAACCGGGGACCCTCGCATAGTGAGGGGGACGTTCGGATTGGCAAGCAGCCGAGGGCCCTCGCATAGCGAGGGTGGCCCTCTTAGCCCAATTCCTTCACCATCATGTGACGTCCTTATCCCCTTGTGCGGACAATGGGTGGCTTTTAGGATGTCTCGTAGTATAGAACTTCACTTGTGAATATAATTCATAAGGGAGAAATTTCCACATTTATACTTCCCCCTAAGTCTATAAGTACACTTTTAAGTGTGTTTATAGACTCTCTCTATTTCTCTTGCCTGACATGTACGGCCAACCTCGGGGGACTTAGCCTTGGAAAGTTTCACAACGTCGCTCGAAGAAATACGAAGTGAGGCTTGGAGTTGTGTTTCTTTATAGTGTCCAAAGAAACACAACAGCCACATAACACTTGGGGGATCCATGAAAGTTCCTAAGATTGCATAAGGACCAATCATCCTCAATCGCGGGTCCCAAGGTTACCCATACTCTTGATCTCCTCCATTCATAGGGAGATAGATCCAATGGCTAGGGAGCATTGACTTTCCCTATAAATACCCCCAAGGCTTGAAGCCACTTCTTCTCTTTTTCTCCTCTTTTTTTTTTTCAAACTTAAGGGGCTCTGGTAAGTCCCTCTTATTACTGCTGTTCGTGGATTACATATTTTTCTTTGATCTGATGGCGATAATCTTTCTGGTGCACCTTGATTATACTTGTAAGGACACATTAACCCGTTGGGCTGTTGGGGTCCTTTTATATTCTTTGTGCGCGCTTATTACTTTTTGCGAGAAGCGTCCTTCTCGTCCTTATACATAGTACTATTTTTTTCCAAGGGTCCCTTGTAAGACCCTTTTTGGCTAGCCGGCTTAATGGCCGATCTAGACTTATCGGGTGATTCCCTCCTTACAGCCTCACCTCTTGGGGTGTCGGCCTTTTGTTAGAGGTCATCCTTTTAAACTGTTCCCTTGGTATTCATAAGGGTAGCTAATCCTTTTGAATATAAGAGATTTTTTTTGTTTATCCTTGTCGTTCTACCCCCCAAGTACCTGGTGAGATTTATCTTGGCGGGGACTTTAGTTGATACTCGCATAAAGAAGTAAGTAACATACGAAGTGGAAAACAGTTTCATTCATAGTAGTCAGATTACAACGATATATAAATAGATAAAAGGCTTACGTCTACTTGTGAGGTTATCTAGGTAACCTCTTTGATTCTCGTCTACTAAGATAGCCTAACCTGTAACAAACTAAACATAGCTACTGCCTGCGCTGGGAGTGATAGTCTTACTGGTAGTACTTCCTAAGGTGTTCTGCGTTCCACGCTCGAGGTATGACGGTGTCGTCCATGCGCGCCAGCTTATAGGTGTTCGGGGGTATGCACTGAGCAACCTGGTAGGGCCCTTCCCAATTCGCCCCCAGCACTCCTGCTCCTGGGTCTCGCGTATTAGGGAGTACCTTCCTCAGCACCAAGTCACCAACTCTGAAAGTTCTCTCTCGCTCCCTCGAATTGTAGTACCTTGCGGCACGCTGTTAGTATACTACCACCCTCATTTGTGCTTTTCCTCTATTCTCTTCAAGCATGTCCAAGCTTTCGGCCAGAGCTATGCGGTTGGCCTCGTCTCCATACGCCTGTACCCTGTGGGACTCAACCCGCATCTCAACCGGGAGTACGGCCTCGCATCCGTAGGCCAAGGAGAATGGGGACTCCCCAGTAGTCGTGCGTGGGGTGGTTCTGTAAGCCCACAACACATTTGGTAGCTCATCTACCCAGGCTCCCTTCATCTTTTCTAGCTTTGTCTTCAAGTTCTTCTTAAGGACCCTGTTTATGGCCTCCACTTGTCCATTGGCTTGTGGGTGCACGACCGCGGAGAAACTCCTCCTTTTTCCTCTTTCCCTACAATATTCCTCGAAAGCTCCTCCCTCGAACTGGGTACCATTGTCAGAAATAATTTTGTAGGGTACTCCATATCTACAAACAATGAATTTGTTGACGAAAGAGGTGATGTGTTTAGCGGTTATCTTCACAAGGGGTTCTGCTTCTACCCACTTAGTGAAGTAGTCCACTGCCACCACCGCGTATTTCGCTCCACCCCTGCCTGTAGGAAGAGCGCCGATCAAGTCTATCCCCCAGATAGCGAAGGGCTAGGGGCTGGTCATGCTGGTCAGTTCACTTGGGGGTTTCCGAGGGTAGTTGGCGTGCCTCTGGCATTTGTCGCATCTCGTGGCAAAGTCACGCGCATCTCTCTCCATGGAGGGCCAGTAGTATCCTTGTCTCATGGCCTTCCTAGCTGTGGAGGGTCCACTTTCGTGGTTGCCACACTCTCCCTCGTGTATCTCCTGTAACACTTTCAATGCCTCCTCCTCTTCTACACACCGCAGGAGTGGCATTGAGAATCCTCTTTTGTAAAGGACCCCATCTACTAGGGTGTATCTAGCGGCCTTGTACACTAACCTCCGGGACTCGTTTTTGTCTGCAGGCAAGGTTCCTTCTTCCAGGTACCTTTTGATCGGCTCAGTCCACGACTCCCTTGGGACACTAATCATATGCACGTCCGCGCCTTCGATGCTGGGTTTGGGTAAGTACTCCACGGGTATCGACTCCAAGATATCACCATCCTTGGTAGACGCCAGCTTCGCGAGTGCATCTGCATGGGTATTCTTTTCTCTGGGGATTTGCTCTATGTTATATGCCACCAACCGTCCCAAATAGCCCTTCACCCTCTCCAAGTAGGTTGCCATCTTGGGTCCCCGAGCCTAGTATTCCCCCTTTACTTGGTACACTACCAATTGAGAGTCACTGAAGATACGAAGGTGCGTCACTCTCAGCTCCTGGGCTAAACGCAGGCCCGCCAGGAGCGCCTCGTACTCTGCCTCGTTATTGGAGGCCTCAAACTCGAACCGGATCGCGCAATACATTCTGTGTCCCTCGGGCTTGGTCATCATGATGCCCGCTCCGGATCCTCCTTCATTAGACGCCCCATCAACATGCAAACTCCATTCCTCTAAACCCCCTCGCTCCTCCTCTATAACAGGTTGTTCCCCTTCTTCATTCCTTCCTCCATTCGGCTGATGGGTGAGCTCTACTATAAAGTCTGCCAGCACCTGTCCATTGATGGAAGCTCTTGGGGTATACACAATGTCAAATTGACTCAACTCGATCGGCCATTTCATCAGCCTCCCTGAGGTCTCAGGTTTATGTAAGACCTGCCTCAAAGGACTATCCGTCAGGACTTCAATTGTGTGTGCATGGAAGTAAGGCCTCAACTTCCTCGAATCCACCACTAACGCATAGGCCAATTTTTCGATCTCCGGATATCGGTTCTCCGCGTCCACCAAACGTTTGATGATATAATACACGGGTTATTGCTGCTTCTTCTCTCCTTTAACCAAGGCTGCGCTGATGGCATGCTCAGACACTGCCAAGTATAGGTACAGCTTCTCGCCTTTCTCAGGTTTTTCCAACAGGGGTGGCTTCCCCAAGTGCTCCTTCAGCTTGACAAATTCTTCCTCGCATTTTTCATCCCAAGCGAACTTTTTGCTCCCTTTGAGGATGTCAAAGAAGGGGAGGCACTTATCGGTGGACCTTGAGATAAATCTATTAAAGGCCGCCACCCTTCCCGTTAGGCACTGCACTTCCTTCTTGTTCTTTGGCGGGCTCATCTCTATTAGTTATTTTATCTTATCAGGATTGGCCTCGATGCCTCTGGAATTGACCATGAAGCCCAAGAATTTTCCTGAGGATACACCGAAGGTGCACTTGACGGGATTCAACTTCATCGGTATTTCCTAAGTGTGTCGAACATCTCACCAAGGTCCTTGTTGAGCTCTGTTGCTTCCTTGGTCTTCACTAACATATCATCCACATACACCTCCATATTCCTCCCTATCTGGTTAGCGAACATTTTATTCACCAACCTCTGATAAGTGGCACCCGCGTTCTTTAGCCCGAAGGGCATCACCTTGTAACAGTAGAGCCCTTTGTCTGTAATGAATGATGTGTGCTCTTCATCTGCTGGGATCATTGGGATCTGGTTGTATCCTGAGTAGGCATCCATGAAACTCAGTAATTCATGTCCTGCCGTCGCATCTACTAGCTGATCTATCCTTGGAAGTGGGAAGCTGTCCTTAGGACAAGCTTTATTCAGGTTCGTGAAATCGACGCAGGTTCTCCATTTCCCATTTGGCTTCGGCACGAGTACTGGGTTCGACACCCACACAGGGTAGAAAGACTCACGGATGAACCCGTTGGCCTTCAGCCTGCCAACCTCCTCTTTTAATGCTGCGTATCTTTCTGGGTCTAGTGCCTGCCACTTCTGCCTGACGGGCCTCGCCTCTGGGGAGATATTCAGATGGTGGCACATCACACCGGGGTCTATACCCACCATATCCTCATGACTCCACGCGAATACGTCTAGATTATCCTTCAAAAAATTTATCAACTCCTCCTTCACTTCACTTTGCAGGCTTCTCCCTATCTTCAATTTTCTTAACGGTTCCTCCGTCACCGTAACCTCCTCTACTTCCTCCACTGGTTCTGCTCTTGACTCATCCACGACCCGAGGGTCCAGCTCCTGCGGACCCCCCGCGGGCACAGGTAGCTCCTCATGTACCACCATAGCCATTGGTTCCCGCGGTTTCACAGGCGCACGGAGTGAGGTGTTGTAGCACTCCCTTGCCTCTTTTTGTTCTCCCTTCATACTAGCGACCCCTCCTGGAGTTGGGAACTTGAAAACCAAGTGATATATTGAAGTTATGGCTTTCAATTCTGTTAGGGATGGTCTCCCCAATACCGCATTGAAAGCTGATGCACAATCTACTACGACAAAGTTAGCCATGACCGTAGTTTGCCGGGGTTGCTCCCCCATGGTGAGTGTTAATTCGATCATTCCTAGGGGTTGCACTGAGTCCCCCGTGAATCCGTATAGGGATGATTGGCAGGGCTTCAGATGACGAATGCCCAGTCCCATCTTTTCCAAGGCAGGGCGATATAGGATGTCCACTGAGCTCCCGTTGTCCACTAGGACTCGATGGATGCGCATATTTGCCAACTGAACTGTCAACACCAGCGGATCATTGTGGGGGAAGTGTACCCCCCGCGCGTCCTACTCAGTGAAAGTGATCGAGTCATTTTCTCCCTTGAAGCTTTTCGGGGGTCGTTGTTCCAAACTCATGACGCAGGGTGGTGGACTTCGCCTGGCTTCTCTAGCGTACCTATCTCGTCCTTTCCGGGAGTCTCCCCCAAACCCCGGACCTCCAAAAATAGTTCTCACTTCTCCCTGGATCTCTGGAGCTTCTCTTTGCGTCTTAGATATCACTGGTTCGTCCTCCGACTTTGGCCTTTCTCTCCTGACATATCGGCCTAGGTGCCCCCTGCGGATGAGCTCCTCAATTTCTTCTTTCAAATGAATACACTCTGCTGTGGTGTGACCAATATCCTTGTGGTACTGACAGTATCTATTGGGATCCCTCTGGGACCGATCCTTCCTCATTGTTGGGGACTTCTTGAAGGGAACCCGCTTCTCGTTGGTGAGGTAGATATGCTCCCTTGTATCCGTCAGGCCCGTATAGAAAGTATAAGCAGTTTGCCTATGGTTGCTTCCCCGCTTGGGCTTTCTATGTTGATCATCCCTCGACCCTTCGTACGCCCTCTTCTTCTTTGCACCATTCGACCCTTCATTAGTTGGGGGCTTTGCAGGGGACTCACACTTTCCCGCCTTTAAGTTCGCGTGGCCATCCTCTACACGAATATACTTCTGCGCTCTCTCATAGAAGTCATCTAGGTCTGTGACTTCCCTTTTGAGCATATTATCCCACAATTTGCTTCCCGGAAGCACCCCGGCAGTGATGGCCATTTTTAACTCTCTGCAGGTCAAGCTCCCCACTTTGGCTGCTTCCATGTTAAACCTGTAGATGTAGCTTTTTAGACTCTCATTTTTGCCCTGTTTTACATTGGCGAGGCTGGTGCCCGGCATTGTATAATCACGCACGGCATGATGCTGTTGGAGAAATTCATCTGAAAACTGTTGCCAAGACCTGACGGATCCCGGTCGAAGTATCTTGAACCATTTGTATGCGGGTCCTTTCAACGTGACTGTGAAACAGTGGCATCTAGCCCCGCTACTTATCCCCCTCAACTTCATCAAGTCATTGAATGCGTCTAGGTGGTATTTGGGGTTGGTGCTTCCTTCATACGGGGTCATATGAGGCTCCTTGAAGTTGGCTGGGAGTCGGATGGCCTAGATCTCTTTGGTGAAGGGTGATTCAAGGTCGAACTCCTCCTCAAGGCTTTGCCCTCCAGATGCGGTGACAATCTTACTCCGCAGGCTCTTCATCTCTGTATCGAGGTCTTGCCTCCTCTTCTTCACGGAGTCTCTCAACATGGACGAGTTGACATCTTCCTTTCCTTTGCTGTCCCGGGGGACAGTAGGAGGGGTAGTCCTCTTATCCGCCCTCTTCTTGTTGAGCTCTTCTCGTAGATCCGAGGGCGTCTTCTTTGAGGTGACCTCGATGTCGTTGCGAGAACCAACATTGTTCCCTTGCCTTGGCCCCTGGGGTGGCCTCGATGGTCCGGGACGCTCATGCGGCTTCTCCCTGGGGGTGTTACTGGTGGAGTGTCTGGTCCTCCCATTGTCTACCGGGACAGTGGTTTCCTGACCTTTCTCTTTCCTCTTGGGCAGGGTCACGTTCGACTTACCTTGCAACAGGCCATTCAACACCTCATGCATGTTCTCCAGGGTGGTCTCCAGCTTTTGGTTCTTACGGTGCAGCTCACGAATCTCCTCTTCATAGAAACGAGATTTAGAACTTGAGCTCACGGAATGGACCCGGGGTTGTTTATCACGTCTAGCGTCGAGGGGCCCGGATCCTGCCGGCCGGAGTTCGGTACCTGCGGTGGTTTGGGAGGCGGGAACTCGTTGGCATTCCCGGGTGGTGCGGTAGTTGTCCTTGGAGGATTCTCGCCGGGCGGGATGGCCGGTGATGAGACCTCCCTGTCATTCTCGCGGACCTCAGGGTCCCTTGGGGGCTCCACGTCCCGGGGTGGAGGTGGATCCTTCATGGAGGCCTTCAGCTGGACTCCGTTAAGGTGGACCTCCACCTCTCGTGGCTCCCTGAGTCGTTTCGAACGTCTCAGCATTTCCTCTTGCTGGAAGTAATGGTAGAACAGTAGCTTGGTGCTTACGTTCCCACAGACGGCGCCAAACTGTTGACGGTAAGAACTTGTCAACGATTGATGGTTAGAATACTTTAATCTCTATACTACAGAAAGCTTTGAATCAGATGGAAAGAACTTGAATCAACAGAAGAAAACCAGAGAAACAATCAGGATCATATATTTCTTAAGTCTCTTTCATACATTCAGTTTTCCAACCCCTTAACCTGAGTGGTTGGGGCCTATTTATAGGGGGGCTCTATTGGCCCTGGAAGTGTAAATGTGGAAATTTCTCCCTTATGAATTCTATTCACAAGTGAAGCTCTATACTACGAGACATCCTAAAAGCCACCCATTGTCCGCACAAGGGGATAAGGACGTCACATGATGGTGAAGGAATTGGGCTAAGAGGGCCACTCTCGCTATGCGAGGGCCCTCGGCCGCTTGCCAATCTGAACGTCCCCCTCGCTATGTGAGGGTCCCCGGTTGGCCATCCGCGTGCGCCCCGTTCAATCAAGCATCGAGCCTCACCTGCATACGAGAGAAGAACGTCAGCCTCGCTACGCAAGACACCCTCGCTATGCGAGGGTGAGACCTTGTTGTGGCGCCCGTGCCCTGAACCTCGCCACGCCTGCACTCGGGAGAAGAAGGGCAGCCTCGCTATGCGAGGGTGAGGCCTTGTTGTGGCAACCGTGCCCCGAGCCTCGCCACACCTGCACCTGGGGGGAGGAGGGGCATCCTCGCTATGCGAGGGTGCTGCCATGTTGCGCCGCCCGTGTCCTCAGCCTCGCTTTCATGTGACCTGCGTAGGCCAGCCTCGACTCCTAGCGCCTTGGCTTCACATGGCACCTACAGGTTGAAGCCTCCTTGGCATTGGCATGAGGAGTACTTAGAGACACTTAATGGGAATGTCAAGTTAGCATTGGGTATCAAACGAGGGTTGATGAGGACGATCGGGTACAGGACACGTGTACTGACACGGGGCGTACGGTTGTGGAGAGAACAGAGGCACAGCCCTGTGATCTGCGTCTGAGGGGTAGTGGCGGTACGGACCTGTACAAAGAGTAGTGGTACCACTTGGACACCCCCGACCATACGCCAGAGCCGACAGTACTATGTCCTAGGCCACGACTCTGGCATCATCAGGGTGGACACCACTAAGCCCTGAGCCACTGCACTATCAGAGTACCTGTGTATGTCCCTGTCGTCTGGGGCTTGTTTGTATCCAGGGCCAATAGAGCCCCCCTATAAATAGGCCCCAACCACTCAGGTTAAGGGGTTGGAAAACTGAATGTATGAAAGAGACTTAAGAAATATATGATCCTAATTGTTTCTTTGGTTTTCTTCTATTGATTCAAGTTCTTTCCATCTTATTCAAAGCTTTCTGTAGTATAGAGATTAAAGTTTTCTAACCATCAATCGTCGACGAGTTCTTACCGTCAACACCCCGATATGGTAAGTTCTAATACATATTTCTTTTGCTTCGTTCAATATTCAAGCCTTCCTTGGTTGAAACTCCTGCTTGCTTAAATGTGAACTTACAAGATAGCAATGTGGTCAGAATTGTAAGTTTTGGGAGACTGGGAGCTTTGACTTCCTCGATGGAGAAGTGGATGTGACGAAGTTACTAAAGAAAGTGGAGAAGGTATTTTCTTTTAAGACTTATTCTTACCTTGTTTACAATTGGATAATAAACTTGGTAATTATGTGATATTCTCCCCACTATAGATCTTAGTCGCTTTGAAGGACGTGGAAAACAGTCATTGGATACTCTGTGTTTTGGACATGAAGAACAAGTTCGCATCATGCTGGGACTATGAAGACGGGACGTTCAAAAATGCACAGGATCCATTTTCTTAGCTGAATGGTGGGTGTGTGTTTTCATCTTAATATGACTCTTGTTAAAAGCTTCCTAAGAATACACCATTTGTATTTCTTGTTATAATTGAATAAGCTAGATGACTTACTACTGTCGTCGATGGATAATGTATAAGATGGTTGACCGGTGTTCAAAGCTTTTGGTATAGTCCCCGCTCCTCCACTACCCCAGTAGGATAACGACCATGACTGTGGTATTTTCGTCATGCACTATATGGAGTTCAGTTTACGACCTTCTCACAAGGTCAGTAAGTCCTTCAATCTAGAAAGCGAGATTCTATTGATTCAATTTTAATATCTAATATTCTTTAACCTGTCTATGTACTCATTTAGACAATGCTCCATTTAAGTTAATTTATGACTTACGAGGAGCATGAAGACAAGGTTGTGGATATATACATAAGGGGTAGTATCAAAATGACAACCTACTTACTTCCAGGATCCCCAAAAGACTTGAAAATAGATACACGAATCGAGCAAGTGTGGTCAGGTGGTAAAAAAATATTACCACTAAACCAGAAGGGTGTCTATGTTTTCAATCACTCTTGAAATTCCGTTTTTAATAATTACCAAATTAATTAAACCATGAATTAATTAAAATGTGGAATGGTAATTAACTGTTTACACAGATAGCAGTTTTGTCGGGACAGAATCCAAACTTGTCACGACAGAAACTGAACATAATAAATAGACAGTGCAAAAAATAAAGAACACGCCGAATTTTCACAAGGTTCAGAAACCCTTTCGGATAACCTACTCCTAGGGGCCACGCCCAGAGAATAAACCAATTAGTAAAGAAACAATGTGTACAAAAGCATTGACTTAAACAATGTAAGACTCCCTCTTAAACTATTGCTGCAATCTTGTTGTACTATTCTCTACGAATCTGATTTGATGAAACGCTGATTCTCTTGAACTTCCTTCAAAGAATAGTGAGTGCACACTTCCTCCCGAAGTGAGACTTAGATAGAATCCTCTCCCGAAGATCCTTATGAACACGTTCACAATAGACACTATCTGTTTACAATGGACTAGATAGATATCCACAAGTACACTCAGCACTCACACAAAGATTAAGGTGAACAAACTTAATCTCTACAAATAAACACACTCTTCAAAATAATGTAATGTTTACAAATATTCAAAATGGAAGAGGTGAAAAATCCAAAGGCCTTGGCAAGATATTTATAGGCAGGGAAATTGTCCAAGGCCATCATTTTCTGGTATCTTTGAAATCAATTTGTGAATTCCTTTGATTTAGGAAATCAGACAGCTAGATGCATTCTGTGTCGACAGAAAAGGAAACTGATGAGTCAGCAACGAAGTCAGTCTCATCTGGCAGAACGAACATTGTCATTTCTTTTGACCATGTTCATTTTCGACACCAACTTAATTCCAGAATAGACATAATCTCACATAATCCCTGAAAATAATCTCAAGATATTTGCACAATATATTTTTACCAAAAATTGATTATTTGTGATAAATAAGGCAACAAATATATTCACACTTAAAGATATTTTCACATTACAAAATCAGCTGAAAATATTGCTAATTAATCCGAAAATCAATATGGAGATATGCTACTAATTTTTCTTTAAACATTTAATATATTTTGTCTAAATTAAAGTTTAGCCAAAAAGGATTTTACAATCTCCCCCTTTGGCAACTTGATAGACAAGAATATTTTAAGTGTTTATTTTGAAAGATCCTGCAAAGACAAAACAGGTTAGAGCAAATAGCAATAGAATACACCCCCTTCGAAAAGCATCTCAAATGTAACAAGGATCAAAAAATTATAGCAATAGAATGACTCCTCCTGCGAAAAGCATCTCAAATGTAACAAGATTCAAAAACATAAAACAAGATAAACTGATCAAAATGAACCTTCTTACTCCCCCTTGTTGTCTAGCAATAAGCCAAAGGAGTAATAAAAACAAGAGAAAAGAAAAGACACTAAAACAGCGTTCTTTTACAATTTATTGAAAACAGAAAAGGCAAAACAAAATAAAACCAAATGGACTCATTTGGAAGGACCCGCTGCAAAGTGAGACATCATGGTTGAGAGACAACTCTTGAGACTGAACACTTCTGTTTGAATAGATTCTAGAGTGGTCTTGACACCAGCGAGTTCAGTAGCAACAGAATTAGCATCGCCGGCCTTGAGAGCAATCCCTTTAGTTGCCTTTACAGATGATGGTTCCTTCTTGAGTTTGTAGTCTACACTGGCAATGGGAGGAATCAAGATTTCATATTCCAATCGAAGAGACTTTTGAGAATCAAGTAACTTGTAGATCAAATGAGGAAACACCAAATATTGGCCTTTCTTTTTGGCTTGTCCAAAGGCAGTGATTTGATAAAAAATGAGAGTGGCAAGATCAACTTGGAGACCAGTCCCGACTTTGTACAGAAAGAAAAGTCGTGTCAAAAGTAATGGTGGAGGTATGAGTGGTGGGAATCCAGTTGTTGGTGGCAAATTTGTGAAGCACGACATAGTAATGAGTAAGGTCTGTCACTTTTGAGTACCGAGTGAGGTTCCCAAACCATATTCTGTCCCACCAACTCCGATAGAACCGTATCTTTGTTGAATTCCACAGCAACATTGTCAACAGTAGGGGGCAAATTAAGAACCTTGGCAATTTCAGCAGCACTAAACAAATACCAATGCCCCCGAACATAAACTTGACCAAACATAAAAGACTTACTATCAAACAGATCATCATTGAGATTAGCATAGAATTCTTGAACGACTCGAGGAACAAAACCATCCAACCCGGTTAAAGAACCTAACCACCCCCAATCCTCAATATTTTTAATGACCCCAAACACTCTATGGGCAGAAAAAGAAAAAAATTTCTCACAGATAAAATCACGATGCACATAATGTTTCATATTTTTCTCATTGTCATTGAAACAGAAATTCAAAGAGTGAGCCTTAAAGGAAGAACTTGGAGAGACTTTGGGACCCATAGGAGACGTGGTGCGAATCTCTGGAATTTTCACAAATTTCTTGCCCTTTGGAGAAACAGGAGGGTCCTCTGATGGGTCAGATTCTTCTTCTGAGTCAACATTTTCATCAAGAGAGGGATCTTCTTCAAGGGGATCTTCATCAGAGGGAACACAATATGAAGAATGGTCAGATTCAGAAGAGGAACAAGGAGGAGGAATTTTCTTTACCTTCGACCGAAACTTGGAACGTGGAGTGGAACCCACGAGAGACGAGGCCTTTGGCGTGGAATCAGAAGGATTAGGCCTTTTGGACCGAGGAGATTTTCGAGAAGATGAGACCTGGAACCATCCTTTGCTTTTCTTCTTGGGTGCAAGCACATCAGGGGACTCTGAGGAATCATAATGGGGTTTGGCAGTATCACGGTCATGATCGGAGACATCATCTGATGGAGAAGCTCGGCCCCTTTTGGAAGACCCAGGGACAGAGGCGAGTGGAGCCGCCGATGAAGGAGGTCCAGATGAAACTTTGGGGGCTTCAAGGTTTGGAATGACCACGGCTTTGCTCGTGGTGATGGAACCGTCAATGAGGTTGGGTTGAGACAAGGTACTCTTCCGAGCCTTTTTCTTGGTGGGGGATGGAGATGCAGTCAACGAACCAGCCACTGCCTTGACAGACCGAGATCCACTTCCTTTGGTTCTCACCATGGTTGCACAAGAATGAGAGAAAAATGTCAAGGAAAAAAGAAGGAACCAGAAAAAAGTGAAGGATGGAGACGGTTGAGATATTGGGCCCAAGGATATCCGAATATAAAGAAAGGGAAAGATAGGGATTTGATCTTTTATTCCTTTATTTGAAAATTAAATGGAATAAACACTTTTGGAAAGTACATACTAATATCTCAACAATAACTGCCAACAATAATTCACGACACAAAATTGGGAAACAAGCCAAAAAAGGAAACTTTTGATCTTAATAAAATATGAGATAAAGACAAAAAGAAAATGATACAACAAACCCTTTTTGACATACTCCGATTCGATTTCCCTCAAAAATAAATATATATTTTTTTTTTATTTTTTTTTTATATTAAGTAATATATATAACTGAATGTACCAAAGAAAAAAAAAATCCCATTTTTGATTAGTGCTCAAAGCCTTCGTGCTCTTGCATGTGGAGAAAGAAACAATCATTATATCAAAACAAATGTTTACTATAAGGTTTAGAAAATATATTTAATATAAATCATGCTTTTATTTTTCAAAATAAAATATCACAAAACATTTACTCCTGTCACAAAAAATATTTCACTCAAATCAATCAGTGTGTATGAGACTTACAAATTTTGTCCATCAGTATATCTTAAGCATTTGTGTGTGATTGTGAAAGCAGAGATCATTGCCCTGTATGGCAATTTTAGCCTTTTTCAGGGACATTGCCCTATGTGGAAATTTTTAGCCTTTTTCTCAATGAGTACCCAAATTAGACGCTTTCACACTACACTGAAGGCTGTATTTAACAGTGGTAGAGTATCTTCTACATAATTGTTAGTTACATAGTTCCAACTTACTCAAAGTTAGCAATTTACACAACAGTGTAGGTAGCTCTATTCTAAGAAGGAGCTTGAAATACTTTTCAAGGATCAAATGCTCACACACAAAAACACAGATTTATTTGAAAGAATATTAATTGGAGGGTGTTGACCGCGTTTTTGGCCAACGACGTGTAGACGTCAAAAACGATAAAAACCTTCAAGAGAAATAAATGACACAAGCGATTTTTATAGTGGTTCAGCCCCAATGTGTTGGTAATAGCCTAATCCACTTAGAGTTGTGATTATAGATCTGCACTCAAGATCAGATGAACCTGAGTCAATTGAGTTTCTTCAGTGCAGATTACAAGAATACAAGAATTCCCTCAAATACAAGTACTCTCTCTCTCTAGAAAATCAGAATTCGAATCAAAAGTTCAAAAGTCCTCTTTATGATGCCATAAGCCTTGTATTTATAGGCTCAGGATCTTACAGATGATATCCCCCCATAGTCAGGATATTTTGCTATTCTCATTATATTTAATTTACAATAATATTCAAAATATAACTGTACACTATATTCATGGGATAAATGAGAGATTCCCGCACAAGCCAAGACCGATTCTTGTTGGAGCCGTTTCTGGTATCTCTTGCGTAGCCCGACTCTGTCTAGTCGATCCATATCTCATTCAGGCTGGTCAACCACACCTTCACTGGGCAGACATACACCTGACTGGGCAGACATGCACTTGACTGGGCAGACATGCACTTGGTTGGGCAGACATGCGCTTGACTGGGCAGACATGCACTTGACTGGGCAGGCATGCGCTTGACTGGGCAGACATGCACTTGGCTGGTCGGACATGGTCATGACCAATTGGCCAAGGTCATGCCTGGGCAGACAAACATGTGACTGGCCAGACAAGGTCATGCCTGGGCAGGCAAACACATGACTGGTCAGACAAGGTCATGCCTGGGCAGACAAACATGTGACTAGTCAGATAAGGCCATGCCTGGTCGGTCATGACACTTCTCTGGCCAGTCAAAATCTTCATTGGTCTACCGGGTCACCCCTAAGCCAGGTCACCCAACCATTCCTTGCCATTTGTCTTCTCTATTGCCACGTCATCGTTTTCAAATTTTGGGGATAACAGAGGGACTATTTGTTTTGAGTTTTATTTTTTTAAAAATGAGCATGAAATATATTAACTATAATTTCTAACCTGAAGTAAAAATATATTTTGACATAATGATTGAGAATTTTTCGGTGAGCAAGGACAAGAAGACATCACACAACTTTTTCAAGCACAGGGATAAGGTATAGCACAAAACAAATTAATTGGGACAAACCCCCAAGGATTTCCTGAGGGAATCAAACCTAACTGTATCAAGGGCTTTTGTAAAAATATTTGCAATCTGTTTGTCAGTCTCAATATATTCTAAGATCAAAGTTTTATTTTCAACGAGTTCCCTAATAAAATGATGACAAATGTCAATGTGTTTAGTGCGAGAGTGTTGAACAGGATTTTTTGAGATATTAATAGCACTAGTGTTATCACAGAAAATAGTCAAGGTTTTAAGATCAAACCCATAATCTGTCATCATTTGTTTCATCCACAATAATTGTGTACAATAGCTTCTTGCAGCTATGTACTCGGCCTTAGCAGTTGACAGGGAGATTGAATTTTGTTTCTTGCTATGCCAAGAAACCAGATTGTTTCCTAGATAAAAACATCCACCACTTGTACTTTTTTCGGTCATCTGCATTGCCTGCCCAATCAGCATCACTAAAACAAACAAGGTTAGAGTTTTTTTCCTTTTAGTACCAAATTCTATATTCCTGAGTACCATTTACATAACGAATGATTCGCTTTACAGCTGTCACATGTGATTCCATAGGATCCCCTTGATATCGAGCACATACCCCCACATTGTAGCTTATATCAGGACGACTGGCCGTGAGATACAGAAGACTTCCAATCATGCTTCTGTACAAAGTTGGATCTACTTTAACACCATTTTCATCCTTGGTTAGTTTGACTGTGGTTCCCATTGGTGTTTTGGCGTGTTTAGCAGACTCCATCCCAAATTTCTTGACCAGATTTTTTGCATACTTACTTGGAGAAATGAAGGTTCCATCTTCTGACTGTTTGACTTGCAGACCTAGTAAATAGGTTAACTCACCTACCATGCTCATTTCAAACTCATCTGTCATTTGTTTGACAAATTCCTGCACTAAAGTGTTAGAAGTAGAGCCAAAAACAATATCATCAACATAGATTTGAGCAATAACAATATCAGAATCAACATTTTTTATGAAAAGAGTTTTATCTGCTCCTCCTCTTTTATACCCATTCAAAACAAGAAATTGAGTCAATCTTTCATACCAAGCTCTAGGAGCCTGTTTTAGACCATAGAGAGCCTTTTTAAGTTGAAAAACATGATTAGGATTATGTGGATCTTCAAATCTTTTGGTTGTTCAACAAATGCTTCCTCATTCAAAATTCCATTTAAAAATGCAGATTTAACATCCATTTGAAATAATTTGAATCCAACAACACATGCAACAACCAATAGCAATATTATTGACTCAAGTCTTGCGACAGGGGCAAAAGTTTCATCGAAATCAACTCCTTCAATTTGAGTATACCCCTGAGCAACTAGCCTAGCTTTATTTCTTATTATTGTACCAAATTCATCGGTTTTATTTTTGAAGATCCATTTGGTACCAATAACATTTGTATGATTTGGTCTAGGAATAAGAGTCCATACCTCATTTCTTGTGAATTGTTCCAATTCTTCTTGCATTGCTTTTATCCATGACTCATCATTCAAGGCTTCTTTCACATTTTTTGGTTCAAAGCTGGATGTAAAGCAAATGAATTGAACCAAATTCACATAGCTTTTTCCATTAATACTTTCAACTTGAATGGGACCCATGAGATCCATGTGCAAAAGTTCAAGAACTTTTGAAGTATTGATTCCCGTGACAGTTGTGTGGGAGTTTTTTAATTGTTTCCCTAACTGACAAGGTTCACATTTACCTGCAGATTCTCTACCCAATTTGGGTAACCCACGAACTAACCCTGCACTTGCAATCTTTTTTAAACTTTTGAAATTTATATGACCCAGTTTCTCATGCCATAAATCAGTGGTATTACTTATAGCCGAGTGACATGTGAGAGTTGGCGAAAGAGTATAGCAATTATCAATGGATCTATATCCTTTCAATACACTCACGCCATTTTGATCAACAACATTACAATCATCACGAGAAAAATTTACTGTGAAGCCTTGATCACAAATTTGACTTATACTAATTAAATTAGCCTTAAGGCCTTCAACAAGTAAAACATTTCTCAATTTTGGTAATCCATCAAGACTTAGAGTGCCTTTTCCAATAATATTACCTGACATACCATCACCAAAGGTTATTGCACCACATTTCATAGATTTGAAATTGGTGAGTATATTTGCATCACCTGTCATATGTCTAGAACATCCACTATCAAAATACCAAGAATTAGAGGCACGAGATTTATGACAAGAAAAAGCAGCAAGACAATTTTTTCTTGCTTTTTCAACCCAAACACTTTTTGAAGGTTTTCTGACAACATGTTTTGTTTTACTATAATGATTTAAATAATTATTTTTGAAAAAATTCATCATAGTAAAACATCTGGGACGGATGTGCCCTTTCACTCCACAAAAATGACATATTGGAATGAACCGATCTGTGTTGGTTCTTTTGAGAAAATTGGTTTGTTTAACAGATGTGGAAACAGATTTGCTTTTTGTCGAATCAACTATTTGAGATGTACCTGCAGAGACGTTAGCGGATGCAACAGAATGTATGCCAGATTTCACAAAAATGGTTTTGCCTTTTGATTTAAAACCATCAGATCCTAATCCAGAAAAAATGCCAGCTTTTTGTCCTGCACCAATAACATCATCCAAAATCCTGGAATTTAGATTAAGCATTTTAACACCTTTAACCATGTGGTTAATTTCATTTGATAATCTCTTAATTTCACATTCTTTTGCAGTAATTTTTTCTTCAAGATTCTTCACAGTGTTTACAAGATCATCATTCTTTTCCTGTAAGAATTTATTATTTCTTGCCATTAAACGATTATCAGAACAAACCTTTAACCATTGATCATACATATCTTTGTATGATTCTTTTAGGGAATCCTCGTCTAGATGAGACTCACTGGATTCACATTCAGAATTATCTTCCTGAATTGTGTTGTTCAGACAAACAGCCCTTTTATTATCCTGCAAATTCAATGTTAATTCAGAAACAACAGAGGTTAAAGCAAGATTCAAGTTATCTTCCTCATCACTACTTTTAGAGTCCTGATCACTCCAAGTAGCTGCCATTACCTTTTTATTTTTCTTCAGTGTGTTGGTACATTCAGATTGAATATAACCAAATCCTTCACATTCCCTGCATTGCACGCCTCTTTTATTGTTATTGTCAAAAGGTCTAGAAAATTGATTACCTTTGGAAGATTTGAACTATAACTCCCATTTCTTTTTACAAATACATTATAACAATTATGAAAGATAAGAGAATATATTTTTATTCATACTTTTGAGTGCATTACAATGCTAATCGAAGGCAAGAGCTATTAAGTAAAGTGGAAGAATAACTAATGAATACGCAACTATAATATTCATGGGCATTTTATTAGTATAATACCCATAGAATGATGCTAAATACAAGGAAACAATCACTAAAGTTATGAACAATAAAGAGAAATTCATGATATGATGATGAATTTTATCTAGAAGGTTAAGAGATGAAGAAGTTGTGCAAGTAAATGGTTGAAGGAACAAGTATTTATAGAACAAAAACTAGCCATTTATGACTGTTGGTGAATAGTGGTCCTGACCATTGGGGATATAGTTGTTTTCTATTATGGGATTTTAACAATTCTAAGTTGTTGAAGTAACCAACAGGTTGGAATAATTAATTTATGGATGTTAGAGAAACTTTTTCAGAAAAGTTTGTGAGTCAAAAATGCTGGACTAAGTAATATAAGAAGATTGGGAAATTTTCATTTTTTTTACTTTTCACTGGGTACTATTCATAGTGGGTCCCACAATGGGGTCCGCATGGGTCCCACAGCGGGGTCCACCCCATGGTTCCCACATGATGATGCAGTAGTGATACAATGATGACTTTAGCAAACCACCATGCTTATATTTTGAATATTTTATTAGTCCACTATGCTTTATATTTTAAATATTTTATTAGCATAGTAACCCAAAATTTTCCTATAAATAGCCCTTCCAAAACTCATCTTGAAATCACAAAAACCTCATTTTCCTTTCTCTTACTCTAACCAAAAATCTTATTAACACCCTTCTAAAGTTCTAAACCTCGGCGAAGTTCTATCCGTAACGCTAGCCTACGAAAACCTTTTAGGTAAGCTCTTTCCCGAGCCTTTTATTTCAGTTATTTAGCTATTATATATACACAGATTATTTTACTATGCCGTTATAATGCCAAAATTTATATATAGATTAATTTACTATGCCGTTATAATGCCAAAAGTTATATATAGATTATTTTACTATGCCGTTATAATGCCAAAATTTATATATAGATTAATTTACTATGTCGTTATAATGCCAAAAGTTATATATATATTATTTTACTATGTCGTTATAATGCCAAAAAATTTATATATAGATTAATTTACTATGCCGTTATAATGCCAAAAGTTATATATAGATTATTTTACTATGCCGTTATAATGCCAAAATTTATATATAGATTATTTTACTATAATGCCAAAATTTATATATGGATTATGTTACCATGCCGTTATAATGCCAAAAGTTATATAGATTACTTTACTATGCCATTAAAATGCTAAAATTTATATATAGATTATTTTACCATGTCATCATAATTTACAATGCCAAAAAAAATTGAAATATAAACTATTTTTTTTATGTATCGTTATAATACTAAACTTATATAGGCTATGGTCACACTTTGGACTATTTGGACTTTTATTATATGACCTTATTCCCTATTATTATGGACTGATACTATGACCTGGACATTTCCGTATGACCATGACCACGACTTTTAGACCGGGATCTTGTCATGGACAATTATAGTATGACCATACGCCTGGAGATAAAATGAACAATAAAATAAGAAAAAATAGAATAACAACAACTATAAACTAAAATCACATCATGTAGATTTTATGTAAGTTAATAGTTTGTGTTTTTATCAGGAAGCTAACAATTTCGGTTGTTTTATCAAGACGCAAGGTAAGTAGAATCCTCATCTACAATACAAGTCTTTTATGTGTCTTATGTGCATTTATATGCTTTATATGGTATCCTGCCATGTTGTTATGCATAAGTTATTTTTAAGAATGTTATATTTCTTATGCATAAGCACACTTAATGTTCACAAACAAGTTATTGAAAGCGTTAAAGTAGAGGTGCTGCTTGGGAAACCTACGTCCCAAAAAAAGGAGGGAGATGTATTTCCCTATATAATGAATGTTTATGAGGGAGAAATTCCCTATTATCATGTTTATGTTCAGGTGGGAATGTGATTCCCTATGTAATGCCGGCAGCAGCATCCTTTAGGGCCCAAAAGAAAGGAAAGTGAAATAAAGAAAGAAAATACATAGCATGTTGCACGTTTATTTTAATGCATATGAGGTAGTTATTCTGCTTACTGAGCCTTAGCTCATCAGATAATGTTTTGTATTGTAGGTAAGAGGCCCCAAATATAAATTGTTGATGAGTATACGTGGAGCCAACATGACTGTACATATGGGGCTGACCTGAAGGGAATGGAGTTCTGCTATGCTATTTTATAAATAAACGAGAAACTTGATTTTATATTTATATTTCATAAAAAGTATTTTGTGAACTTTATAATTTACATAAAGCTTTAAAAGTATTTCATGAAATTTGTAATTTACATAAAGCTTTTCAATTTATCTATTGGATACATTTCTAATTATACATTAAGGTGTAGTAACGCCACATAAATTATTTATGAAAGTATTGAGATTTGTATGTAAGATAAAGTTTTTATTTAGTTTGTGGATATTGTATGGTTTGAAGTTATGAACATTAGTTTATGTATTGTTTAATAAAGTTTTTGTAAATTCAGAATTTCAGCATTGTAGTATTTAGGTTAAAATTTGTTTTTACACTATATATGTATGTTAAGAAAGGAGGTCGTTATATGAACGAGGATTTTTTGTTACCAATCTTTTTCATGTATTTTTAAAAAAAATTTGTCAGCAGAGCCATTTCGTCTTCACCATCATTTTCATCTGAATCTTTTATTTTTGATGATTTGAGAGCAACTGATTTTTCTTTGGGAGCACCTTGGATTTTCCTTTTGGTGAATTTGTTGATTGAGTTCAAACGTTCGCAATGAACCCATCAATTCCTCTACTTTCATTGTGTCGAGATCTTTTGCTTCTTCAATTGTTGTGGGCTTTGTTTGAAACCTGTCAGGAAGCACTCTAACAATTTTTCGAACTAACACATTATTTTCCAATTTTTCTCCCAAGGCAAAATATTCATTAGCTTTATCAGACAGTCTTTCATAGAATTCTGTGAGAGACTCAGTCTCTATCATTCTAAGATTTTCAAATCTAGTAGTTAACATAACATGCCTAGAACGTTTTACATCAGCAGTTCCTTCAAATTGAGTTAGAAGGATTTCCCAAGCTTCTTTGGCAGATTCACACGAAGATATTAATTTTATGTAACCTTCGCCAACGCCATTAAAGATAACATGCAAGGCTTTGTTGTTATAACTAAACAATTTATCTTCAGCATCGGTCCAGTTAATTTCATATTTTACCTTTGTGACATCATCAGATTCAGATGGAGGTGTCCAACCGGTTAAGATTGATCTCCACGCCTTTTCTTCTTGAGATTTAATAAAGGCTCTCATCCTAACCTTCTAATAAGGATAGTTGGAATCATTCAATAAAGGAGGATGAGTTATAGATCCACCTTCTGCAAAGAAAGACATTTCACAAGGCACAAAACAAACGGAAAGAATACAAGATCGCACTAAGAGTTTAGTGACCCTCTCTGATACCAATTGAAATTCCGTTTTTAGTAATTACCAAATTAATTAAACCATGAATTAATTAAAATGCGGAATGGTAATTAACTGTTTACACAGATAGCAGTTCTGTCGGGACAGAATCCAAACTTGTCACGACAGAAACTGAACATAATAAATATACAGTGCAAAAAATAAAGAACACACCGAATTTTTACAAGGTTCAGAAACCCTTTCGGATAACCTACTCCTTGGGGCCACGCCCAGAGAATAAACCAATTAGTAAAGAAACAATGTGTACAAAAGCATTGACTTAAACAATGTAAGACTCCCTCTTAAACTATTGCCGCAATCTTGTTGTACTATTCTCTACGAATCTGATTTGATGAAACGTTGATTCTCTTGAACTTCCTTCAAAGAATAGCGAGTGCACACTTCCTCCCGAAGTGAGACTTAGATAGAATCCTCTCCCGAAGATCCTTATGAACACGTTCACAATAGACACTATCTGTTTACAATGGACTAGATAGATATCCACAAGTACACTCAGCACTCACACAAAGATTAAGGTGAACAAACTTAAATCTCTACAAATAAACACACTCTTCAAAATAACGTAATGTTTACAAATATTCAAAATGGAAGAGGTGAAAAATCCAAAGGCCTTGGCAAGATATTTATAGGCAGGGAAATCGTCCAAGGCCATCATTTTTTGGTATCTTTGAAATCAATTTGCGAATTCCTTTGATTTAGGAAATCAGACAGCCAGATGCATTTTGTGTCGACAGAAAAGGAAACTGATGAGTCAGCAACGAAGTCAGTCTCATCTGGCAGAACGAACATGGTCATTTCTTTTGACCATGTTCATTTTCGACACCAACTTAATTCCAGAATAGACATAATCCCACATAATCTCAAGATATTTGTACAATATATTTTTATCGAAAATTTATTATTTGTGATAAATAAGGCAACAAATATATTCACACTTAAAGATATTTTCACATTACAAAATCAGCTGAAAATATTACTAATTAATCCGAAAATCAATATGGAGATATGCTACTAATTTTTCTTTAAACATTTAATATATTTTGTCTAAATTAAAGTTTAGCCAAAAAGGATTTTACAACTCTAGCATAGAGTACAAAAGCATGATTTGGGACATCCTACTTCATCCAATATGACATACTCATACAATCGATAGTTCTCAATTGGTTAACCCCATCTTCAGTGCAATCAATAACAAAGTAATAATTTATTTGTCAACTAAGCCACCAAATGCGGTGTGCACTTTAACTCACACATCTCACTACTCATTTCAGCTGAACCAAAGGAGTGTATTAGTGATTATTTTTACAACCATTATCTCCTAAATGTTATCACTCTTTTTCAATTTCCACTAAATTAACTAGAAAAAAAGGTTGAAAAACACATGCCAAGTGCAATAGTACTATTATTATTTTCTTTGAATATTGTCACACATAATTAGACATTGATTATGAAGTCATCCAATACTATAAGAAAAATGACTTCAAACAAAATCTAAAGCATTGGAACTTAATAGAAAAAAACTGTACAAAATAACACTAAAATATTTGCTCTCGTTACATTGTACTTTAATTTTCTCACTTAACAAACCCTCAAAAGTTACTTACTAGAATAAAACTTCTTACGGAGCTAATACCTATATTAAGATGACCAATATTCATGCAAAATAAAATGTCCAGGCAAAAATTAACTACTAAACGGTAATGCGGTGTGTCATTCAATAATCCCTACATTTAAAAAGAATTATTATTAATATTAAAAACTTTCCATCACATTTTATTCATTTCTTATACCGCATTAAAAAAAATTCAGTTTCTGTTATGTTATTTTATTATACATTTATGTAAGTCAACTATAATAGTTACTTAGCAGCATTCAAATATTTACATGTCCACAATCGTAAATAAGTCCCGACTCTATCTAAATTTACTATAAAATCCTCAATATACAATTTATTAGACATAAAATTACGCTTCTACCCTTGCTTATTACACAGTCAGTTGACACAACCAGTTACACTAAGTAAAAAGCTAAAAAAGTCAACATTTTAACACCAATCCAAAATTGACTCTTGGAAAAAATAAGAGCCCCACGTGAAGGACTAAGTAGTGTAAGGGATGCTAGAATTCTATATATATATATATATATATAATAATAAAATATTTAAATTTTCAATTTATTTATATTGTCTAGAATTCCTCGTAAGTGGTCACTTCCAAAGTAGGAAGTAGGTTGACTTTGAACAATAATTGATAATATGAACAACCATTATTTGTGCACACCCAATTCGCTATACCAACTGGTGATGTGGTCTTGAAGCGAATAAACGATAGAACCTAAAGGAGTCACTTACAAGATACTCTAACGCTCAAGTATGTATGAATTCTCTCAGTCTATAAAAAAAATATGTAGACATTGAACAGTGAAATTAGGGGAAGAAAATAGTTCGTATTCTATTTTTCCTCAAATTCTTATCAAAATAAAATGCACTCATATATACATATATAATTATATAGCAGGTGTCATTTTGAAAAAAACAATTATCAAAAATCACTAAAAAAAACATAGAAAAGTTGTTTTCAACAATTTCTTACATATAAACCATATAAGATTTGACTAATTTTTAGAGGTACGAAAATACACTATATCTCATTTTGTTGTTCTTGATTTAAGGGGAAATAAAAATGATAACTCATTAGCTTATTATCTCCTGGTATTTAATCTCAAAGTCTCAATCCAGAAACACGTTGCCATTTGGTTACTCTCATTATTTAATTACTCCATATTATTAACGGCACGAGGCGTACGGTACTAGAAGATGATAATTCCAAAGACAAAAAAGATACAACTGGCGGCACATTGGGTAATACCAACGAACATTTGAAAAACAATAGAAAGCTTCGGTTGTTCCAGCGACGGTTGCCCAACGAGGCAGGCCAGCTTTCGTATTCTTCTGACAGATTGATTCTGTTTCCTTGCTACCACAATCCCTACCCTCTTTGCCATTCGGATTTCTTCGTTTTATAAAAAAAATACTTTGTTTTTTTCAATTTGTTGTTGACACCTACCCTTATAGCCTCTATATATATCTTCCAACTCTGAGTTTCCTTCTTGTTACACTCTCTTCTTTAAAAGCGTTTCTCTTGAGCTCTCTACGGAGCTTTTGAGGAAATTTTATCAAATAGGTCCAAATTTTAATTATTTTTTTCTTCCAAACTATTTTACTTTTAAATAAAATTAATTATGTTTAAAAAATTATTTGTAAAATAATTATCAAACAATGTTTAAAACCAGTGCGGTAAATAGTTGTCGAATAGACTACTTTACAAGTAACAATGTTTAAATCTTTTTATGAATTGTGTTATTTTAAAAATGTCTATTTACTCTGATTAATTACTTGTTTATCTTACGGTGCTATATATCATCTTTCTTTTCGGGTAACAATGAATACATGAACTTCTGAAATGTTATTATATATATAGGGAAATTATTCAGGTAAGTCACCAATTGGTGGACTCTCATTGTTCTTGACCTTTGAACAGTTTTCAGCGCGATTTTTTTTATGATAGTGTATATTGTAGCTATTTAGAACATCTGCACATTTTTAGAAAATTCCGAATAGCTTACCGAAAACTAAGTTCAAACATGTTAACTAATTTTTTTTATGTTCGTAAAAACTATTCGGAATTTTCTGAAAATTTGCAGGATGCTCTAAATAGCTCCAATATACAGTCATAAAGAAAAATCGCGCCGAAAACCATTCACAGGTCAAGAAACACCGAGAGCCCCCCACCGATAAGGCTTGACCTGTAGAAAAATTGTTATATATATATATATACATATATATAATAGTAAGTTAGAGCAAAAAGCTCATAACGAAATGAGCAAGTAGTTTGATTTTAAGTGTGTGTACGTTATCGCAGTTTTCTACCAAGTAGTTACGGTTGGAGTTAAAAGAAGAATCCAAGATGGTTGTTGGCCCAGGTGGACTCGATGCTATTGCTAAGGAAGCTGTTGATTTGGTATGTGTTAATGACTCATGTTATGAACTTCCGACATGTTCTTATATCAGTAGTAATCTAGTTATGAACAATCACTTGTACTTAACAACACAGTCACTCTTCATTGTAGTATCAAACTTTGTTCTTGTCAAATATATGTTTGGTTTAAACAAAGATAGCTTGTAATAAGTCAGATGGAATAGGATCATGTAACCAGGGAAAAAAGAAGGGACATCAAGCTGGGAAACTAAGTTCACTAGTGTGGCCAATTAATCGCAAACCGATTTGGTAAACTTGAAGTTTCATTGTGCAGGAGAACATCCCTATTGAAGAGGTTTTCGAGCATCTTAAATGTACAAAAGATGGTCTGAGCTCTGATGAAGTTCAAAAGCGATTGGACATGTTTGGTTATAATAAGCTTGAAGAAAAGAAGGTTAGCAATAGAGTTTCAGCTGACATTGTATTATCACTAATCTGTTTTTTGAATTAATTGATTGATTGCTGTTTCGTGTTTTTGTTAATACCTAGGAAAGTAAATTTTTGAAGTTTTTGGGCTTTATGTGGAATCCACTGTCATGGGTCATGGAAGCTGCAGCAATTATGGCCATTGCTCTTACACCTATAGGGGTATGTCTGTATTACATTTTTAAATACTATATCAATGAAAATCCATAAAAAACAACATGGCTTTCTAGTAGTATTTTTCTCGAATTTACATTAGTTGACAATTGTTAGATTTGAAAGAATTTTAAAATATTTAAGCTACAATAATACTCAATTTAGAAACATTGATATTGATATTACTTTTATCACACTGCAAGGTACCTACATGTTGATATAACCTTTTTCTTATGGCAGAAAGACAATGATTTAGATTACCAAGACTTTATTGGTATCACAGCCTTGCTCATTATCAATTCAACCATAAGTTTTATTGAGGAAAACAATGCTGGTAATGCTGCTGCCGCTCTAATGGCTCGGTTAGCACCAAAAGCAAAGGTCAGCATCCTATTCATAGATCATTCCAATGCAGCTTGAATATATACATCAGAAACTATATGCTATTTATCAAGCGTTTTCTGATCTATGTGGCTATGTATCTAATTACTAGGTACTGCGTGATGGGAAATGGAGTGAGGAGGATGCATCAGTGTTGGTTCCAGGAGACATAGTTAGTATTAAACTTGGTGACATCATTCCAGCTGATGCACGTCTTCTTGAAGGAGATCCTTTAAAGATTGATCAGGTAATTGAAAAAAGAACAATAATCTTCTATATTAGAACAAAGTTTTCATGACTGGAAGTGTTGAGTATGTTCAAGCAGATGGTAAATTATTAATCTGTAATTTAGTACTTGTCTTGACATACTGAACAAAAAGAAATTTTGAAAGCGTTGGACTTTCCAATATGATCATGTAACAGTTGAATCTATTTTCCTTTTCCACCTAAATTTTCTAATTTAGGCCATGCGTGCAAGACTAAAAACCATGATTAAGTTACACATCTGTGTTGAATTTGACATTTTCTATGTTCCCAGTCTGCTCTTACAGGAGAATCACTTCCAGTAACCAAAAATCCAGGTGATGGGGTTTACTCAGGTTCAACCTGCAAGCAAGGTGAAATTGAAGCAGTTGTCATTGCAACTGGAGTTCACACTTTCTTTGGAAAGGCAGCTCATCTTGTGGAAAATACGACACATATTGGCCATTTTCAGAAGGTTCATCTATAATCTTTGGAATCTCATTATTCCTATGCATCGTTTTCTCTATTTTTGTCATACTTAATTCACAAAATAATCTTTAAATTGAATGGTTTGTTTTCTTTTATTCATGGTGTTTCAGGTCCTAACATCAATTGGAAACTTCTGCATCTGTTCGATTGCTATTGGGATGGCTATTGAAATCGTAGTGATATATGGTCTACAGCATAGGGGATATCGTGATGGTATCAACAGCCTACTTGTGCTCCTAATTGGTGGCATTCCCATTGCCATGCCAACTGTTCTTTCTGTTACAATGGCTATTGGTTCCCATCGTTTATCTCAGCAGGTTATGTGATACCAAAACTTGACTTGGCAGTTTTCTATGAAAATTCAGTAATAATAACTAATTTATACTAGGTAGTTTCTATTGCTGAATTATATTATGATCAAATGCTACTAATCAGTAAAATAAAATAAGTAAAAAAATGTATGAAGCTTTGACGATTATAGGGATAATTGGGTGATATCTTTTTCGCAGGGTGCCATAACAAAGAGAATGACTGCCATTGAAGAAATGGCTGGAATGGATGTGCTATGCAGTGACAAAACAGGCACATTGACACTTAACAAGCTTAGCGTCGACAAAAGCATGATTGAGGTTTACTCTAGTTCCCTCACTATTGCTTTGAATTCACATGGAATGCATCAACTTTAGCAAAATAATCCCCAAGTGAAAACAATCATCTTTTTTTATGTAGTTAGAAATATATTCTATGCCTGTTGTGAAAGAGTAATATTGCTTTACATCATCATTGCAACTTCAGATATTTGCCAAAGGTGTTGACAAGGAAATGGTTGTACTTATGGCTGCAAGAGCATCAAGGTTAGAAAATCAAGATGCTATTGACACTGCAATTGTTGCAATGTTGGCAGACCCTAAGGAGGTACTCCATTACATATTTTTAGACTTCATAAATTTGTATTGCATGTCTGCTCATTTCATATGGAGATAAAAGTTTTGTTTTCCATTAGGACTTTCTAGTATTTCTTCCTCTTTTCTTTTTTGGCAAACTCAACTACTGAAGTTACATAGATTGACGTGTTCATTTTTAAATTATGTAAAGGCACGAGCTGGAATTACAGAGGTTCACTTCCTTCCATTCAATCCAACTGATAAAAGAACTGCACTTACATATATTGATGCTGCTGGGAAAATGCACAGGGTCAGCAAAGGTGCACCAGAGCAGGTATAAATAACTCACAAGTTTAAGAAATGCCTTATAGCAGTATAAGTCTCCCTCTGAGATTTTTAAAACATATGTCATGTAGATTCTCAATCTGGCACATAATAGATCAGAAATTGAAAAGAGGGTACATGCAGTAATTGACAAATTTGCAGAACGTGGATTGCGATCCCTTGGAATTGCACGCCAGGTCTATTATCTCTACTTAGTTTAATTTTAATCTCATATGCCATGTTTTCTCATTAAAATTTTGAGAAGGAACTAACTTGAATGCCTATAGCAAGTACCCGAGGGAACCAAAGACAGTCCTGGTAGTCCTTGGGAATTTGTTGGTCTTCTCCCACTCTTCGACCCTCCTCGCCATGACAGTGGTGAAACAATCAGAAGAGCTCTTGATCTTGGTGTGAGTGTTAAAATGATCACAGGTGTGTTTCACTGCTTAGAGAGCTATTCTCTCTTATAAAGTTCTTCTTAATCTGTCATTTATCTTTGAATAACACTGAACAATTGCTACAAAAGAAGAGGTGTTCTTTGATAATAACTCACGTGTTTGGTCAACCTGCAGGAGACCAACTAGCTATTGCTAAAGAAACTGGGAGAAGGCTTGGCATGGGCACAAACATGTATCCTTCTTCTTCTCTCTTAAGTGAAAACAAAGATGGACTTGCTACCCTCCCAATAGATGAGCTCATTGAGAATGCTGATGGTTTTGCTGGCGTATTTCCTGGTCAGTTTTTGGAAGTCGCATCAGGTTTTGGAAGTTACATTTGTATTCTTATCTTCCAAGTTTCTAATGATCATAACTTTGTGTCCTAATTCAGAACACAAATATGAGATTGTGAGGAGATTGCAAGACAGAAAACACATCTGTGGAATGACTGGTGATGGAGTGAATGATGCACCTGCCTTAAAGAAAGCTGACATAGGAATTGCGGTGGCAGATTCCACAGATGCTGCTCGCAGTGCTTCTGATATAGTTCTAACTGAGCCAGGATTGAGTGTCATCATAAGTGCTGTCTTAACTAGCCGCGCAATATTCCAAAGAATGAAAAACTACACGGTAAGATTTATGGAAGAGGAAAATTATAGCTATTAATTTCGGTTGTATGTGTATGTAACTAATGCGGAGTTGCCTTTTCTGTTTTTCCCATTTCCCAGATATATGCTGTGTCAATCACAATACGTATTGTGGTAAGTTACCATTCCATTTTACAACAATGTACGAGTTGGAAATATCTCACAATGTCTCTTACCAAAAACTAATATCATTGGAATTTGAATTTTGTATTACAGCTAGGTTTTATGTTGCTGACAGTCTTCTGGAGATTCGACTTCCCTCCTTTCATGGTTCTTGTCATTGCCATTCTTAATGATGGTTAGCTTTCCTTATACTTTTTCTATCCATTTAACGGAATTTGACTCAACTTTCTTCTATCGGGGAAAATATTAACTATGTTATTTCCACAAGTTTCTTTCTCTCTTGTCCTTGACATTTTGGTTTCATGGCAGGTACTATAATGACCATATCGAAAGACAGAGTAAAGCCATCTCCAGTTCCTGACAGTTGGAAGCTCAGTGAAATTTTTGCAACTGGGGTTGTCCTTGGTGCTTATCTGGCTCTTATGACTGTTATATTCTTCTTAATAACCTATGAAACTAATTACTTTCCGGTAAATCACTTGTACTAATCTGGCTCTTATGACTATTTATTTAATAGCAACTCGATACTACATATGCTCAAAGATAGGAAATGCGGTTGATCTGTATTGTCGGAAATATTTCTTTCTGAATTATACTAAAAGCCTTTTCTCCACTTGCAGAGACATTTTAATGTGGTTAGTATGTATAAAAACGACTTTGACAAATCAGATAAGCTACTTAACGAAAGACTAGCATCTGCTGTATATCTTCAAGTCAGCACCATTAGCCAGGCCTTGATATTTGTGACTCGCTCTAGGGGCTGGTCATACTTTGAAAGACCTGGCCTCTTACTTGTTTCGGCCTTCATCATTGCTCAACTGGTACTCGAAATTGCTTACATGAAATCAAGTCATTTCAACCACATCTTATCTCACAAAAAGTTAATCACTTAAAACTTCTTCTATGTAGGTTGCTACAGTAATATCTGCTACTGCAACTTGGAAATTTGCTGGCATCAGAAGTATTGGTTGGGGATGGACCCTTATAATTTGGCTGTACAATATTTTGACTTACTTGCTGCTTGATCCACTCAAGTTTGGCGTTCGGTATGCTCTCAGTGGCAGGGCTTGGAATTTAGTGGTGGAACAAAGGGTAAGATCCATCATCCTCTATTGATTAATAAACTCCAAAATACCAATGACTTGTGCTTAATCATTAATCAAAGAATCTCTAAATAACTCACTATACAGATTTAACTGTTTTGAAATAGAAACTAATAAAGATTGATTCAAGACGAAAAGGTTTCCAGCATACTGAATCATATCAAAAAAGATACAGGAGTATTTTGCTTCAGTCATTTGTACCATTATAACTGAGTAAATAGTATGTTTCTAAGAATCCTTGTTTGAATTTATCATTCCAGACTGCATTTACAAACAAGAAGGACTTTGGAAAGGAAGCTCGCGAAGCAGCATGGGCGACTGAGCAGCGAACATTGCACGGTCTCCAGATCGGAGAGACAAAACCAATTTCTGAGAGGGCCACCACTTTTAGAGACATAAATCTCATGGCAGAAGAAGCTAGAAGGCGAGCAGAGATTGCCAGGTAAAATTAGTCTTCAACTTCATTTACCAGTCTATTATGATTCTAATAGATGACAAGAAATATAAAAAGAACTTTTTTAATCCTTTGAGTCTAAAAAGAGCTTAAAAAAGCTTAGCCAAACACTATTTGAGTTTTAGTTACAGAAGTCTTTCTACTCGTATTGTTCTTGATCATTGTCTAAATTTGCAGTATGTATAATCACCTAATTTAGATAACTTACAAAACACTTTCTTTTCAATTATGCAGATTGCGGGAGATTCACACTCTCAAAGGAAAAGTTGAATCATTTGCCAAGCTGAGGGGTCTAGATATCGAAGCCATTAACCAGCACTATACTCTTTAAATATTGAAATTTTTCTTAAACAATATATTTCATGTTTGTTAAACTAAAACACAATATTTCATGTTTGTGATTCAACACCTTCATTCGATTGTATTGCTACTGCCATCTCTATCATATCTATTGTATGTTAATCTACACAATGCTTTTACACTGAATATAAAGAACGGTAGGGAAATAATTTTATTTTTGTATATATTTTTACAACCTAAAGCAGTGTATATATAGGGAAAAATATACAGAATAACGGAAACATTACTACTCCTATAAACAAGGAAGAAAACGGTAATCATCAAAACAGACGCGATTGATTTTTGTAACTGTCAAAACTCCCCCTCAACTTGGACTATAGATATTGTTAAGTCCAAGCTTGTTTACAAGAAAATCAAACACTCGCTCGGATAACCCCTTTGTGAGAATATTGACTAGCTGGTGATTCGTATGTACATATCTAATGCTTATATTTCTCCATCAATCTTCTCTTTGATGAAGTGGCGATACACTTCGACATGTTTAGTTCGATCATGATGTACAAGATTATGTGCAATGCTGATGGTAGGCTGATTATCAAAGTAAAGCTGAATGGGAGCTTCATACTCAATTTTTAACTCCTTTAGTAGGCGTTTAATCCATATTGCTTCGCACACTCTATGGGTTATGGCTCTATATTCTGTTTCTGCACTGCTCCTCGCAACCACTATTTGTTTTTTACTTCGTCATGTTACCACATTACCCCATACAATGGTACAATACCCAGATGTAGACTTTCTATCATCAACTGACCCAGCCCAGTCTACATCTGTGAATACTTCGACCTTCCTCTTGGATGTCTTTTTGAAGAAAAGACATTTTCCTGGTGTTTGCTTGAGATATCTCAGAATTCTATATACTGCATTGAGATGTCCTTGACATGGATCATACATATATTGACTGACCAAACTTACTGCAAAGGTGATGTCGAGTCTAGTATGTGATAAGTAAATAAGCTTCCCTACTAGTTTTGGTACCTCCCTTTGTCAACTGGACTTCCTTCAAACATTTTTTTCTTGTCTCCAAGCTCAATTGGGGTCTTGTTGGGCTTGCTACCAAGCATTCCTGTCTCTTTTAAGAGATCAAGAGTGTATTTTCTTTGGGACACAGAAACCCCTCTTTTGCTCCTAGCAAATTCCATTCCCAGAAAATACTTGAGAGTACCGAGATCTTTGACTTCGAACTCCTTTGCCAAAATTTCTTTGATCAGACTCATCTCTTCAGTATGGTTGTCAGTGACAATTATGTCATCAACATACACGATCAGAAATTGCCATTTTCCCTTTTCCTAAATGTTTGATAAAGAGAGTATGGTCAGTCTGACCTTGCATGTACCCCAGCCCCTTGACAACCTTCAGAAAATGATTGAACCATGCTCAAGGAGATTGCTTTAGACCAAAGAGATATTTATTTAGTTTTCAGACTTTGGATGTATTTAGAGATTCTTTGAAACCCGTAGGCTCACTCATGTACACTTCTTCTTCCAACTCACCATTCAAGAAAGCATTTTTTACATCAAGTTGATGTAACTCCCAATCCAAGTTGATTGCTAATGAGAGCAATACTCTGATAGTATTGAGTTTGGCAACCGGAGTCAATGTCTTAGTGTAGCCAATTCCATAGGTTTGAGTAAACCCATTTGCAACTAACTGAGCTTTGTACCTTTTAATAGATCCATTTGCATTGTACTTGACTGTAAACACCCATATGCACCCTATTATCTTCTTATCTAGTGGTAACTCCACTAATCTTCAAGTTCCATTCTGTTCTAGTGCTTTTATCTCTTCAAGAATTGTTGTTTTCCATTGAGGAGAATCAAATGCTTCATTGATGTTCTTGGGAATCACAACATCTGATTGACTAGAGGTAAAAGCATTAAATGGAGGTGATAATTTTGAATAAGAAATAAATTTTGAAATAGGGTGTTAAGTGAAAGATCTAGTTCCTTTTCTTAATGCAATAGGAATGTCTAGATCTGACTGAGGTTTTGAGGGAGGAGTACCTGGATCATTTGAGGGAAGTGGTTCTGTCACCGGATTGGGCTCTTGACTGTGATGAGGATTCGTGACTTGTTTATTTCTTTCTCTTCTGGAATACACCCGAATTTCTTTTTGCAAGTTTTGATTTTGAGGTCTTTCTGTTTCTAAGTTTTCCTTAGAAGAAGGAGGATTTTATTTTTCTGGATCTGAAGGGAATGGAGTGTCTAGAGGAATTCTAAACCCCACGACCACTGAGCTTCTTGCTTGTGATTGATGTGCTCCCCTTGAAGCAAGGTGGGAGTGAAGTATGGAACATTTTCAAAAAAAGTTACATCACTTGAGATGTAGAATTTTTTTGTGAGTGGGGAATAGAAACGATAGCCTTTCTGGGAATAACCTAAGAACACTGTTTTTATTGCTCTAGGATCAAATTTAATCTGATTGTGGGAGTGAACATGAACAAATGCAGTGCAACCAAAAATTTTGACTGGTAGAGTATTTGAAGAAGTGTGAGGATAGAGATACTGAAAGACTTAATATGGTGTCTTGAATTGAAGGGGTCAACTTGGAAGGCGGTGAATGAGGTAAGTAGCAGTAAGAACAACATCGCCCCAAAGATATTTTGGAACATGCATAGTGAACATGAGAGCACGGGCTACTACTAAGAGATGGCGATTTTCCTTTCAGCAACTCCGTTCTGTTGTAGAGTATTCACATAGGAACTTTGATAAACAATGTAACACCCTGGATAACCAAGGCAGTCACACTGAGTGTTTTAAATAGTGCAAGACTTGCTAATAAAGTCATTTAAATGAAAATGTGATCCTAGAATCATAAACAAGTTAGGCTTAAAATATTTTGGCCATAAATAGGCAATTTCCCATTAAAACAAATGTTTGGTACATGGGATCCCAAAACAGGACTAAAAGGACATACTTACAAAATCTCCAAAAGTTATAAATAATCAAGGCCACTCTAATGGCAAAATATACACTTTAGGTTTCCGTCCCTGTACAATCCCTCGACCGTGGTAGCCGAGCAGCTAACAATGTACACCTCACCCCCAGAGCTCTCCAACTCATGGTTGAAACATCTTACCCTTGCCATTACCTGCACCACGTAGCACCCGTGAGCGGAGGCTCAACAAGAAAACTATATCACATAGCATAAACAATACAAACAGTGAAATAATTCATAAGATATTAACCGAATATTTATCAAGCCTTAACAGGCACACATCAGTGACGACAAGCAAAGATTCATCATTCTACCATCCAGGTATTCAACAAGCCATCAATATCAGATTAATAACAATAATCACATTCATAATCAACAGTTTAACATAATCATCATACAATACTCAGGGTCGACGCTCTTAGGCCGCACCCTCTGTTTAACCCACTGTCTCCGGCTCACTTAGGTCAAGCCCAGTCTTTAACCCACTGACTTTGGCTCGCTTAGGCCAAGCTCAGTGATTATTTAATTAACCTCAGCTACCAGTGGCCGAGCCGCGTCCTGTGCGCAAATTATCAGTTTCGGCACTCTTAAGCCGTTTATTTCATGCTCTCATGGCATAACATAATCATACAGCAATTGCATTCAAATATAGGGAGCTCTTAGTCCCATCATAGCCACACAAAAAGGGTGTAGTTTTCTTACCTTTAATTGTGAGTGCTTTAGTTACTACGAACGGTCCTCGAGCACGATCCCGCTCCGAGCCTTGGCGTACACCTAGTCACAATCCATAAATGTTACTTCAATGAGTTTGAATTGCAAAGGACAATCCTGGGACCAAACTCGCGCTCTCAGGACCCCAAGTTCCACCAAACGAGGTGGTGAACCCGTCCCCCAAGCCCCCAAGCGAAAACCCTAAGAAAACACCCAAAAACCAATTTCAGGAGGCTGAGGAGCGCTACAAGGTGGGCGCTACAGTGCTATAGATAGAAACCCAAAACCCCCAGAAAACACAACCTAGCGTTGTAGCGCTCTCAACCTAGCACTACAGCGCTACAGCCAGAACATGCGAAATTCTGGGTTTCCTCATCGAATTTCCTCGAGCCAAAAACCCTTCCCAATTATCTACCAAACACAAAATTAAGTCCTTAAACCACTATAGCTCACCCAATACAACACAATAACATCACAACTTAGCTAACAACCTCATCAAACACAGAAATCCAAAATTGAGCTTGAAGCTCAAGAACTTCATCTGAAAACCAGAAAACCCAGATAATCAAGGTCAGAAATTGTTACCTCTGATGGATGAATCCGAACCTAGGTTGCCCTCAATGTTCCTCCCAGCTTTGATTCCTCCAATTCCCAAGTTTAACTCCTTAAACTTCCATCCAAAACCAAACTTAGAAACCAGATCGAAGGTCAATTCCCGAAGACATTGTCCTGTATTATAACTGGGCATTTAAAACCTTCATCCTTAACAGGCGATGTCAACGAATCCCACAATATGGTGTGTCATCTAATCCATCCCCAAGCCAGATACTTCTTCAACTGAACCAGTAATTCTTTCTGCCAAACTAATACCATTCTTCATACTGTCCATGATACTGAATCTATCCATAGTTAAATCCCGAAGTGTACCCAACAACTCCTTACATACTCATCTGAATCCCTATTGACCACTTCAGTTTCCATTCAATCCAACTTATATACTTCAAGTGATGTCCCTTGCAATCCATGGTTGTCTCTTAACAAATTAGCTCTCACTCAGGCTCATAACAAGGCTCTCATATGACGAGCTCAATTACTTTCACCACAAATCCCCCCAACAAGCACTAATATCTCAAGCCCCTCGTACAATAACCTTGAGGCATATACTTCATAAAGGAATCTATCCTGGGAGATACACAACACTGAACTCTTTCAGCTCATTATGTAACCAAGAACGAGGATTATCAAGTCAACCGGTCACCTCCGAGGAACTAGCCTCGGACTTCAAATGTAACAAGGCATTCCGATCTTCCATTCTCTAATCCTGGGCAATCCCTAATCCGCCCTAACGTACTGAACCATTCCATGTAGATAACGTGTCCTTACCTGGCATCTTTCCAGATGGCGTCTCCTGCTTCTGGTGCATACTGAATAACTTCACTAAGCCTCATTGTAATGCCCCGAATTCTCTGATATGGTTTAATGGCGGGATTAGTAGGCCGGGAGGGCCATACTTGTTTAATTATGCCATTAATTGATAATATACATGTATATGTGAATTATATTATGATATGATGTTATATGTGTGCATGTGGGTCCACATTTGTATATTATGATATTTTGACAATTTGGCCCATTAAGGGTGAATATGTGTATTTGGGTGCATAATGTGATTTGTGGATGAGATTCCATTATTATAGAGACATATTCGAGCTATTCGGCATAAGACGGTCATACATAATGGATTAGCGGTTTTGTCATAACGGAGTCAATTTTGGGGTAATAGAAATGTTTATTTGATGATAAATTGGGAGTATTTGAGATCAGGATGGAATTCTGGAAGTTTTGACTATAATGTCCTCGGGGTGTTTTCGGGACCTCGAGCACTAGGTTTTATTTGAGGTTACTTAAGCTGGAAGTAGCTTATCAGATAAAATGTACATTAGAAAACCTCGAATTCTCCCTTTCGTTAGTTCGTTTTACCGTTTGAGCCTTTTCGAAGATATCTCGAGTTCTAGGAGTCAGAATCAAGTGAGGATCGAGGCAAAGCGATCCTAGGAAAGATTAGAATCTTCTTAACCGAAGGATTTGACGAAAAATAACCCAATCGAAGGTAATCGAAGTTTAAGTTTTGAGTTTTTCAAGTTTCTAAGCTTTGAATTAGATTTTGTAAATTGTTGAGTTTTTGGTTGGTTTGAACCTTGGGTTTTGAGGGTTTTGGAGCTTTGGAAAGCTTGGGAACTTTGTTTTGATGATTGGGGAATGTTTAGGTATGATTTTGGAGGCCTTGGAGTGTTAAAAACACATTTGGGAATGGCCCAGAGTTGGGGGCCGTGGCCCTGTTCTTGGGGTGCCACGGCCCTGCTTTGAAGAAGCAGGTGGGAGTTCTGAACCTGCTGGGCGCCGCGGCCCTTGCTTCAGGAAATTCTGGGGGCCGCGGCCCAAGGTGCCAGGGCCGCAGCCCTTGCCCAGTTTTCACCCCGTTTGCACATTTTGACCCCGGGAACTTAGTTATAGGCCTCGGGAGTGTTCCTACTACTTGGATTAGTTTGGATTGATCTCCCGGAGGCTAGATATTGGTTTGGGAACCTATGTTGGTCATTATTATTAATGATGTCCCGTGTTTGGCTATGATTAGGTGACCGCTAAAGGACTAAAGGTTGATCGTTCTCAAGGGTCGTTCTTTTAATCATTATAGCTCGAATCTGAGGTAAGAAAACAGTGTAAGAATACAACTGCACCCTGTATATGTTTATGACATGCGTGATTGTTATTGAGGCATGTTGATTGATAAATGTGGACATGGATGGCATATTAAATGCTAGTGAATGTTGATTACTTGTATATGACACTGACTAGTCAGGGACACTGACCTAAGAGTCAGAAACGGCATAAGCGTCCTGAACGCAGAGCCGAATGAAGATTAGATCTAATCGATATCAGTGTGGAATGGCTCTAAGGCATTAACACTGGACTGAACCTAAGGTCTATGAAACTTATAAGCGCTTGGCTAGTCTAAGACTAGTTACTGAGAGCCAGGGCATAAGGCCCAAGTGACTGCTTGTCACATGGCTAGGGAACGATGTTCCAGGGTTATGACTCTATGGTCATGAGGAAGGTTATGTTGGTGACCAGTCACCATGCACCTATCCTGGTTAAGCTAACGAAAGGTTTATTTACCTGTCGAGCCCCGGTGACCCTATCGTCACAAGGCTGAAGGGAGTTGTGTCCCAATTTAGTGACTTTTGCGATTGTCACCTATCTGTTTTGGACTGATAGTCCTGAATGATTATTATGATCATTGTTGATATTATGTCATGCTTTATTGTGTTTTCTTGCTGGGCCTTGGCTCATGGGTGCTATGTGGTGTAGGTAAAGGGAAAGAAAAGCTCACCCAGCCTTGAGTGGAGAGCTTAGGTGATGATGTGTACATATGCAGCCGCTTGACCACCACGGCCAAGGAGTTCTCAGAGGGACTAGGGGGTTTACCCTATTTTTGCCGCTTAGGCCGGCGGGGTTGTAAATTTGTAATAGTAGTGACCATTTTGAGTTGTAAATAACTTGTAAATGTTTTGAATAGCTCATGAGCAGTTATATACTTAATAAAAGATACCCTTTCCTTTTTATTGTTTTTCACCATAACCTATTAATAACACTTAGAACACGTTTTTAACCAAAGGACTCGGGTAGCGGGTCAAATTTCTGGTTCACCGATCACCGTAACTGTTCTGGGTAACCAGGGCGTTACACTCATCACTGTCCTGACGGTTATCCTGTAAACTATACTCCTTCCTGTCAAAACCAAGAATCAAAGATCTGATAGGGGTTCTTCTGTTCCGATTACTGAGCATCTGCCCTTACTAAATCCCACAAATGGGAATATTGTCATCTGCATTTCTTGCCCTACGAAATTCGCGCCTCATACCTCATTCCCTATATCTTAAATAGCATGGCCCTCCCTGCTGCCTGAGCACAGATGAAAATCTCGTGCACTGGAGCGACCCTGATGCTCTGGGCCATCCCAGAGTTTAATCCTTAAATGAATCATCATTCCCGGCTACATCTGCTTGTATCAACTTCCAAAGCGGATTGACCAACCCACCAAACTTATTGACAATTGCCTTACCATTCTAAACCAAGTTCATAAACTTATTAGTCTCCGCAGCTCAGACTACGTCTTTATAACCTCTTTATTAAATCACTGCATGAATTCCTCTCAACCCGTTATGACAACATTTTGGGTCTGAGTACCACTTTCGGGCATCCTTCTGCCACAACTACTTAGCGCAACCACTCTGTCACGACCTATCATTTTCATGTAATCAAGGATGAGATTAGCTATGCTCATCCACTAATCAATCCTTAGGAAAATCCAAACCTTCCATAGAACCGGGGGATAATGCCTCTAAAGCCTTCCATACAGTAATTCTTTATCTGTCTCCACCCTCAGGTTAAACCAACACTGGTAACCCTACTGTCAAGATATACAAGGCAGCTCTTTCCCCAAAAAAGAACCCGCTGTTTCACCCATCTAGTCTCCTCTATCAGATCTCGTAGCCTTACTCACATACCAGCGAACGTCTGCTGTGACTTTCAGAGGCAGATGAAGGATTCCAACCCTAGCTATCATTTGCAACCCTCACTAGAACAATACCAGGTCCAATAAACCATTATGAGCATAAACAATCTGAATTCATCCTCCATCACTGACTAAACCCCTCAGCCTTGATGTTCATATCCAGAACCATCCCACGAGCAGGTCCAAACAATCACAATAACCAAACACACATAAAACATATCAAACACCAATCTACATTCCTATGCATTAATTATCAAATTTCCTTACTACCAGATACATTCATACCTACCATGCTTTCCATTTACCAATAAACAGGTATAGCATATAAGTTCAATTTAAACAATACACCACATACAATCAATATGCATATCATTATCCAAATATTCATCCACATGCAATAGCAATGCTAATGAGCACGCCTCAATATCATCACACAGCAGTCGAGGGCCAGGCCCTATCAGAATCTCATGCTCCTTATTAAATATACAAATTAATGCATTCATATTCCATTTAAGCAATCTCATGTATTCAATTACGAAACCCTGAGTCGATCTTGTCTTTAGCAGCAAGAGTACATGTCCAGCCAGTCTTCAAGAACCCTTAAACCTAGACCGCTCTAAAGCCCAAGTTGTAACACCCTAGATAACCAAGGCCGTCACACTGGGTGTTTTAAATAGTGCAAGACTTGCTAATCAAGTCATTTAAATGAAAATGTGATCCTAGAATCATAAACAAGTTAGGGTTAAAATATTTTGGCCATGAATAGACAATTTCTCATTAAAATTTGGTACATGGGATCCCAAAACAGGGCTTAAAGGACATATTTACAAAATCTCCAAAAGTTATAAATAATCAAGGCCACTCTAATGGAAAAATATACATTTTAGGTTTCTGTCCCTGTACAATCCCTCGACCGCGGCGGCCGAGCAACTGACAATGTACACCTCGCCCCCAGAGCTCTCCAACTCATGGTTGAACCATCTTACCCTTGCCATTACCTGCACCACGTAGCACCCGTGAGCCAAGGCTATAAAGCCCTACTTCCTTAGAGTCGTTACGAAGTGAGTTTAAAACGTGCATTTAACTCGCTAATCGAGATTTTAAGACAAACGTGTAATTAAACCATAAACAGGGTCATAAACTTTGAAAATGATTCCATTTACCAAAAATTATAAAGCGTTTAACATTTGGGTTCTCAAAACACTGTTTAGAAATGTTTACAACACATAAATACAAGCAGAGTCGACTAGACGACAAAATCTAAGTTTAGTACAATCATCTCCAAAAATACCCCTGGCCGTGGCAGCCAGGCAGGCCAAACATGTACGCGCCGCTTCACGCTCTCCATACTCATGGTTGGTCGACTTTTCCCTTGCCTTTACCTGCACCACAGAGCACCCGTGAGCCGAAGCCCAGCAAGAAAACCCTCATAAGCAGATAACATATGCATATCAAACACTTAGCATATAAACAGGCCATCAATAGGCTATACACATACGGCCATGCCGTCCCAGGCGCTTTACCAGGCCCTGGGTTCGCGGTCCACACCGTAAGGACATCCCAGGTATCCTTTAGGGTCTCGCCTTGGCAACTCGCACTTCGCGTGCTAAACGCTGCTCCCGGCCCCTTCCCGCACTCAGCCTTGCACTCCACGTGCTTAACGCCGTTCTCGGCCCCTTGCTGTTCCCGGCCTTGCCGACCTCGGCCTGCGCCGTTCCCGGCTCTTGCCGAACATTCACACATATGCATACATAGCATAATAAAGCAAATACCAAACATGGATAAACTCAATCAAAGGGCTACGCCCTGCAACACAATCATATAGGGCCCTGCCCTGCATACAGGATCTACGGGAACAGTAGTTTTCTTACCTGTGTCCCGAGCTTTCCAAGCACCGATGTCCCGAGCACAGTCCCCTAATCCGAGCCTCGCCGAAATCCTAGTCACAACGCATTAACAATATTCATCCATCAAGTTCTAATCCATTAAATAACTTCAAGCCATAATTCTAATCTCCGGGACCTTGAATTCTATCAATCCGGGTGATAAAATCCATCTCGAGCCTTAACCCTTGAGTTCCCAAGCCTAAACACACTTTAAAGCTCAAAATTGCACTAAGAGTTGCGGCCCCATAAGGCCATGCCGCGACCCGCCCCCAAAACAGAGAGCAACCCCAATTCAGGGTAGGCGCGCCGCGGCCCTTGCTAGGGCATGCTGCGGCCAGCCCTCCTTCCTGGGCACCAATGTGCTTCAGAGGGCCGCGACTCAGCAAGAACAATGCCGCAGCTCGACCCTTCGAACCCAGAAAAATCCTCCATTGATGCCACAAAAACCCAGCCAATTTATCCCAAAATCAACCCAACAATCCAAACCATTCATCACATAATCTCTACCATGTTTTCAGTAACAAAACCTAACAAAGAACTAGCCCAAAACCTCATCAAATCTCAAGAGTGATCCTTCACCCAACACACATGCAAAACTCTAATATTTCAGCATAAAACCAGCTGCAAATCAACACAACTCAACCATATTAAAAGCTTACCTTAAGCATAAGTGAATCCCTAAACCAATTCTCCAAGCTCCAAGCCTCTAGCTCCCAAAATCCCAACTGAAATCCTTTAGTCTTTGCTCAAATTCACCAAGGTTCCCCAAGCTTCCAAAGGATAAACTCCAAAAGAGAGAGAGACAGAAGGGAGGGTCGGTTTCTTCTTTTTTGCTAAAGGCTTCTCTTGTTTTTTTTTTTGTTTTATTTAACTTAGTCTCTAAGGTTACCTCAAGGCTCGGGGTGCCAAAAACGTCCCTGAGGGAAAAATGGTAAATTTTCCCAAGATTTATTCCTAAACATTCTAACCTCAAATATATCTCCAAATATTTATTTCCATAACCCGATAACCCCATAAAACATCTAATACAGGAAATACCCCTCGACGTGCCCCGAGTCGGATTCTCAACCCCGTTGTGACTTTCTGGCTAACAGCTCCCAAGGACTGTCTCGGATCGTGCTACACAGATATATCACAAGTATATCGCATTTATCTCATTGATCACATTTATGCCCTCAATGGGCTAAAATTACAAACATGCCCCTAATATCCAAACGGGGCCCACATGCATATTTAATTCAACTAAAAATGCATCTCTAATCACATATTCACATATTATAACAATAATTCACTTATTTCCCTCCAGGCATACTAATCAAGGCCCTAAGCCTTATTAGCAAATTTAGGTCGTTACAGAAGCCCAGCAAGAAAACTATATCACATAGCATAAACAATCCAGACAGTGAAATAATTCATAAGATATTAACCAAATATTTATCAGGCCATAACAGGCACACATCAGTGACGACAAGCAAAGATTCATCAGTCTATCATCCAAGTATTCAACAAGCCATAAATATTAGCTTAATAACAATAATCACATTCATAATCAACATACAATACTCAAGGTCGACGCTCTTAGGCCACACCCTCTATTTAACCCACTGTCTCTGGCTCACTTAGGTCGAACCCACTGATTCTGGCTCGCTTAGGACAAGCTCAGTGATTATTTAATTAACCTCAGCTACCAGTGGCTGAGCTGCGTCCTATGCGCAAATTATCAGTTCCGGCACTCTTAGGCTGTTTATTTCATGCTCTCATGGCATAACATAATCATACAAAAATCGCATTCAAATATAGGGAGCTCTTAGTCCCATCACAGCCACACAAAAAGGGTGTGGTTTTCTTACCTTTAATTCCGAGTGCTTTAGTTACTACGAACGGTCCTCGAGCACGATCTCGCTCCGAGCCTTGGCATACGCCTAGTCACAATCCATAAATGATACTTCAATGAGTTTGAATTCCAAAGGACAATCCCGGGACCAAACTCGCGCTCTCGGGACCCCAAGTTCCACAAAATGAGGTGGTGAACTCATCCCCCGAGCCCCCAAGCGAAAACCCTAAGAAAACACCCAAAAACCAATTTTAGGAGACTGAGGAGCACTACAACGCTACAAGGTGGGTGCTACAGCGCTATAGACAGAAGCCCAAAACCCTCAGAAAACACAGCCTAGCGATGTAGCGCTCCCAACCTAGCGCTACAGTGCTACAACCAGAACATGCGAAATTTTGGGTTTCCTCATCGAATTTCCCCGAGTCAAAACCCCAAAAATCCTTCCCAATTATCCACCAAACACAAAATTAAGTCCTTAAACCACTATAGCTCACCCAATACATCATTATAACACCACAACTTAGCTAACAACCTCATCAAACACAGAAAACCAAAATTGAGCTTGAAGCTCAAGAAATTCACCTGAAAACCAGAAAACCCAGATAATCAAGGTCAGAAATTGTTACCTCTGATGGATGAATCCGACCCTAGGTTGCCCTCAATGTTCCTCCCAGCTTTGATTCCTCCAATTCCCATGTTTAACTCCTTAAACTTCCATCCAAAACCAAACTTAGAAACCATTCTCAACAAAGTTCAGCAAACTCAGAAAAAATCCATAAACCTTACCTTAAATTGGAAACTAACTCCAGCTGAATCCCTTAGCTACTCCAAGGATCAAAATGCCAAACCTAGCTTAGACTTCCTCTTGAGTTCTCAGCTTCAAAATCCTCAAGGGGGAGTGAGAGGGAAAGAAATCGTGATGAAGAGGGAGAGAGTTCTGTTTTTTCTTCTTTCCTTCAGTTTTCTACAACTTTCCCTTATGCTCTAAAAAGAAATCAGATTTATCAAGTATATCTTCTAATAACCCAAAAGACCCATTTGCACTCCCAATTAAATCCAAGTCTTTTAATCAATCTAAGGGTATATTGGTCATTTGCTCCCATTTCCCGCTAATCCCTCAAGTCTTCCTAACATTTACCACTTAAATCTCGTCATCCAATTAATCACCAATTATTTTCCCCAGTGTCTAATAATCTCCAATATATCTCCCGAATTCCCAGAAATACCCCCAGGCTCCCCCGAGCCGGGTATAAACCCTCATCGTGACTATTTCGCCAAACCGCTCACTAGGATCGTCTCGAGCCATATGCTGCAAATATATTTCCACATAATAATGTGGTCTCAACAATTTATCGCATATAATTACATTTTATGCCCTCCACGAGCCAAAATTACAAATATGCCCTTGAAAGTTAAACAAGGCCCACATGCACATTTAATACTCATAAACATGCATTTATTCACATCCATATAATCATATAATCATGCATGCCACAAAAGCATGCATTAAATCATTAATTCACATAAATACCAATTGTTGACCCTCGATTTGGCCAACGACACGGAGTCAAATAAACGATAAAGAACAAAAGGAAAACAAGAAGGGAATCAAATGGAAAGCAAATAACACAAACGATTTATAGTGGTTCGGCCCCAACTAGATGGTAATGACCTACGTCCACTTAGTGTTCTTATTGATATTGAATCCCAATATTGTGATCAATGAACTAGGGTTCACGAGTTTCACAAGCCTTGAGATTATTACAATCTCGGTGGATAATCACACTATGCTCTTTTCTCTGAATACCTAGATCAAAATTTCAAGAGTCCCTCCCTTGAGCTCTTTTATTCTTATTTATATGCTCAAGGGGGTTACATGGGCCAACGGGCCTTAATTACAATTAAGATCAGCATATCAAGTAAATAAAAGAAAATATAATAAATGTAATTATTATAAGATAGCGTATTCAAAATGAAGTAAATGAAAGTATGCGACCAGATTGGTCGCACCTAATCGCGAGATTTGACTTATCAATAATTATTTGGTCGATGATCGAACAGGGTCCATCCACTGGAAACTGCCACGTGCCAGCCACGCAGAAGAAAATCTTGCCACGTCATCAGGAGCCATTTTTGGGTAAACATTTGCCCCCCAAGTTTATTTTACTGCGACCAGCATAAAGTAAACTTAGGTGACTGACCTTTCATATGCCCCATCAAATTTGTCAGAGCCGTCCATGCCTTCTCGAAAAAGGCAACTAATCATCTCTTTTCGGTTTCCCAAAAGTGGTCTGACGGCTATTGCACTTACCCATGCCTTGGAAAGTTACCCCTTATGATTACCTTGGTAACTGCTCCTCGATTAATACAAATAACCCCTCAGAATCCTTTTTCACTTTTTACGTTTTACCTTATCCTCAAGAAGACTGAAGAACAAGGCTTAAAAACTCAGAAACTCAGACGGTCTTTGACGATCCACGAAGTTCCTGCCCAGCCAAATCGACTTAGCGTCTCAGAAATTTACTCCAACTTCTATCCAAGTAAGTTTCTCAGACCTTTCAGTCATTGAGATGCCATGCAATATCTGTTTTTCCTCCATTTTATATTGTGAGCTCTTGAACATTTTTGAAGAAATTGTTTTGGGGTAAATGGATATGTTGATCTGAACCCAATATGATAGGAAAATAACACTTTCCAGGGGTTAGGAATCAGTTTAGTAGTTTGGATTATTAATTTAGGGCGTAAAATCGAAGTAAAAATTTGATTTTTAAGCTTGTAGAAAAATTGGGTTTTTTCCCGCCCCTTCAGAGTCGAAAAAGTTTTTCCTGAAAAACTTTTCACTTCTGCTTTTTGATCCATTTTCCAAACTGTTCGCATAGAACCTAGTGTTTTTGTTAGAAAGTTGTTGGTCATATAAAAGCTTAACTTTTATACACGAGCGACGTTATTCCAACTTTCACACTTCTTGGTCTTTAGGACGTAGATTCTCATCTCCCCTTCTCTACTCACAGATTTTCATGCATGACCCATGGGGAGGTGAGAGGCCAATCGGCGACGACCTGCTTGCCCAACTGCTCGAGGACGAGGAATAGTCGTCGTTGCTAATCCGGGAAATTCCTTTCTCTCGCAACCCTTCAAATAATCCCTCGACCAGCCCACAAAACATGGGTCAAGTAAAACATACCGCTCAAAAGAAAAAGAAAACAGCCCCTTCTTCTACCAAACAGCCTGCTCCTCAGGCTGAAAATCCTTCGACCTGACCTCCACCCGAAAACACATCCCAGCCAGGAACCCAAGCAAAAGCCCAACTTAAGGACGTCCTTCGACCAGATGTCGAACACCTCCTAACAACATTACTGTAACGCCCTACTACCTTAGAGCCGTTACTAAGTGCATTTAAAACGTGCTTTTAACTCGCTAATCGAGGTTTTAAGGTAAACGTGTAACTAAACCATATACAGAGTGATAAACTTTGAAAATAATTCCATTTACTGAAAATCATAAAACATTTAACATTTGGGATCCCAAAATTTTGTTTATAAATATTTACAACTCAAAATATACTTAAAGTTGACTATAAGACAAAATAGGGCTCATTACAAGCATCATCCAAAAATACCCCTGGCCGTGGCAGCCAGGCAGACCAGACATGTACGCGCCACCTCAACACTCTCCATACTCATGGTCGGTTGACTTTCTCCTTGCCCTTACCTGCACCACAGAGCACCCGTGAGCCAAAGCCCAGCAAGAAAACTCCACAAAAATAGATAACATACGCATATGAACCACTCAGCATATAACAAATTTTCCATCAGACAAAGCACATACGGCCATGCCGTCACAGGCGCTATATCAGGCCCTGGTTTGCGGTATACACCGTACGGATATCCCAGGTATCCTTTAGGGTCTTACCCTAGCAACTCACACTCCGCGTGCTAAACGCTACTCTCGGCCCCCTTGCCGTTCTCGGCCCTTGGCGTTTCCGGCCTTCACCGTTCCCGACTTTTGCCAATCATTCCCATATATGCATACACAGCATAATTAAACATAACTTAAACATATACTAACATAATCAATGGGCCACACCCAACACATAATCATTTAGGGTCGTGCCCTGCAACACACCTATGGGGCCTAGCCCTGCTCTATGGGTGCAACAGCTTTCTTACCTGTGTCCCGAGCTTTTTGAGCACTGAACCCTCGAGCACGGTCCTCTAATCCGAGCCTCGCTGAGAACCTAGTCACAACACATACATAGCACTCTCATTACTAACCAATTCAAAAACATCTCTCGGAACAATTCCCGAACTCTCGGGACCTCTCGGATCCCCACACAAGGCGGCGGAAGCGTCCCCCGAGCCCCTTGGGCAAAAGCCTAAAAACTGAAAATTTTCCCCTGCCCATAAATGGCCTAGCGCCGCGGCACTAACCCATAGGGGCCGTGGCGCCCAGAGAGGTTCCCTTCCCCTGATGCATCCTAGCACCGCGGCACGGAAGAATAGGGCTACGGCGCCCCTTCGCGAACCCAAAAATCTAGGTTTTTCCCCAACGTTTTCCCGAGCCAAAACACTCCCAATTCACTACCAAGACATACCTAAGTTCCAAATTCATTCCAAAACCCCAAATAGACCACATAGCAACTCTAAAACATCAATAACAAGCCCAAACATACATTCAAACTCATGATCCACAAATTGGTGAAGAACTTCATAAAACTTAAACCAAAGCTTACAAAACTTAAACCACCCTTCAGAAATCTTAAACCACACCAGCAACCAACTTCAAAGATGCACAAAATTCTTACCTCAAACTGAAATTCGACTCTGAGCTTCCTCCAATTCCAACTCCAAGCTAAACCCCTTTGATTCCCAAGCTGAATTCTCACAATATCAAGCCACAAATCCAACTTTCAGTACTCAACCCCAAATTCTAAAAATAAGCAAGGAAACCTAAAAATCAAATATGGAATCTTACCTCTGAATTAACCTTGGCCTTTGCCTGATTCTAGTTAACCCAATTCTCAGTCTTGATTTCCTTCCTAGCCTCAAGGAAACTCAGCTCTTTTCTTCTTTTATGTTTTTCCCTAGTTTTCTCTAGAGCTTCCCAACACAACTCTTGCATAAACAAAGAGATGAAAACGTTCTAACTTTTCATTCAGCCAAAGTTATCTATCCCCTAAACCAAAAAGACCCAATTGCCCTCCCTTCTAATCTATATTCCAACTAATCCTCAAGGGCAACCTAGACTTTCCCCTATCCTCTTGCAAAAATACCACTTTCACACTTAAAGTAACTATCCTCAAGTTACCAAAGTGTCATTAACCATTTCTCAATAATTCTCATATTCAAGTTATAACATTCTCGAAATAACCCTAGGCTCCTCCCGAGCCGGGTATTTGGCCCCGTTGTGACTTTCTAGCTAACAGCTCCCTAGAATCGTCTCGGAACGTGCATCACAAATATATCACCATTATATTACATATATCACGTTTATGCCCTCAACGGGCTAAAATTACAAATATGCCCCTGACAACCAAATGGGGCCCACATGCATATTTAATCGCCTAAACATGCACTCTAATCACATATTCATTAAATTCACATATATTAATACAATATAACAATTTTTGCCCTCCAGACACGCTAATCAAGGCCCCAAGCCTTATTAGCAAATTTGGGTCGCTACAATTACTGTTAGAATGGTAGGGAACTATCTCAAAAAGTACGGACTTTCTGGGATAACCCTAACTAAACCTTCCATCGATCAGCGGGCAAACTTGCCTGGGGGCGCCTTTAGCGCCTGGTCGAGATTCCATTTTGAGGCAGGGGAAACCTTGCCTCTTCACCCATTCTACAGGGGGTGGCCAACTACTTCGAGGTCGCCCCCTTTCAAATCACCCCAAACGGATATAGAATGCTCTCTGCTCTCTATATCCTATACAGCCACAAGAAGTGGCCTGCACCTACACCGCATGAGATCAACTACCTGTTCGATCTCAAGTCCAACCCCAACCAAAACAACAAGAGGTTTTTTCATTTCTGTCATCAGGAATCTACTCGCACTTTCCTGAGTGAGACTACCTACAAGTCCAATGTAACAAAGTACTTCCAGGAGTACTTTTTAACCATAGACCTGGTCACCAACAACTTGGCCTTCACTGAAGGAGGTAAATTCTTAATTCACTGGTCGCTTAAATTCTTTTAGCTTTTCTACGCATTCCTTAGAATTTCAGTGCCCTTCAGGTCCATGGCGTTGACCAGCTCCTACTCCAGAAATGGAGATACGAGCAGCTTCCTTGGCCAGCATGAAGGACATAGAAAAAAGTGTCAAAGAGCTGGTCACGAAGGCCAATCTAAGGCTAGTTGGTCTTCTGGCACCTCACCAGGATGTGAGGGAATCAACGGCGGGGAGTGCTACTGGTGGAGAAGTTCCCGAGCAGCACCAGGACGTGTCACAACCTCCGAGGAGGAGGACAACTGGGGTGACAATCAGGGAACCCTCCAGCACCCCGCGAGCAGATGCTACCCCTGCTCCATTGGGAAAGGGCAAAAAGAAAGTTTCCGAACACCCTGCGCCCATTGATGAATCTTCAGATGAGAACAGTACTGACCTTTCACTCTTAGACAGTTTGCCCATTCCCTATCATTTATTTGATGGGGATGGAAACTTTAAATACACACCCAATTTAAATTCAGATTTCTTCCAGGAAGTGAGTGAGTGTAGCGGTAGTACAGTTAATAATGTAGCGACCAGTAGTTGTAGCTCGGGTATTTTACTTATGATTTCCTTGATTTAGTAGATACCTCCATCCACATTATCTGACTGTTCATTTCTATTTTGCAGCCATGTCATCTGAAGATCTGTTCGAGCTTTACAACGTATCTGCTGCACCTTCGAGAAAGAAGAAGGAGAGCAAGCAACACCGCGGATAGAGCAGCAAGGCTCCTCCGAAGAAAAAGGCTCAGACTGGGGATCCTCCAGCAGCGATTCTCTCAAAGGAAACAACGCCCCCTCCATCTCCCCTCGACTAGACGTCTCCTCCAGCTCCAACCGATCAAACTTCCCCTCTAGCACCCGATCAGACACCTCCTCAGGCACCAACCAGCCAGACGCCTCTTGCCCAAACAAAAGACACCTTGACAAGCATCGTGCTCACTTTGGCCAAGGAAAGGTTGACTAAACTATCGAGGCACCGCCACAGTCAAGAGGCTATCAGTAATACTGACTCCATGGAAGTCGACCATATTATTAACCACGCGCTGTATGAAATAGCCAGTGTAAGATATCATCAGTTGCTGAGCTTTATTTATTTACCTTGTCATTTTCTATCATCACCTTATCTCTTTGTCTGATCATAGGGAATGCTAACTATGACCGCCAGTTGGTGTTGCTCGGGGGCTTTGATCACTCAACTCCAAGCGTTCGTGGCTAAACATGATGAGGAGCTCAAGACGGCCGAAGTTAAACATACCTAGCAGCTTGAAGCAACCGAGGCCAAACATACTGAGCAGCTAAAAGCAGTCGAGAAGGCTAACGCTGAACTGGTCGATCAGAAGGCCAAGTTGGCCGAAGATCTGAAACAACACTAGACAACTCTGACCAAAGCCATCGAGACTAAAAAGAAGTATAAGGAGTCTTCTAAGCTTAACTACCAGGAAGCAAAAAAGCTTGAGGATGATTTGGTCATTAGCAGAAATGAGACTGAGGGGCTAGAGGAGCGCGTAAAAGAGCTCGAGGAGACCAATGCAAACAATTTGGAGAGATACAAGGGTGCTACCTTCAACTTCTTTTACGCGTTTTGGAAGCACAATCGCGAGGTTGATTTCAGCAATCTTTCCGAGCGCCTGAGGCAATCTCAAATAAACAAGTGTCTTGCTTGCCTAGAGGAAGTGGAGAGAGCGAAAATCCCAGCCTCCCCCGAGATCTCCTTGGCCATAGGCATTGAAGGCGCAGAAGTGGAAGCTGGGGCATCTGTCGACCAGCCAACTCCTCAGGACCCTCGCTGCTTCATAAATTTTCTTATTTTTCTTTAATTTTATCCTGTAGTCAAGGCAAATTTTATTTTTATTGCTGCACGGGCAACTTTTCTTTTAATAGACAATTACACTCGAGCAACAACTGCTCGTGGTGTAAAGAATTTCATTTTTGATATTATAATATTTGCATTTTACTATAACATCTGTTCGCATGACCGAACTTAGCATAGCACTTTGGTTTGATTTGACAAAATACAAAATTTTGAAAAATACTCTAAGTACCGTAGCATGCTTTCACTTATTTTGCTTGTGTGTTTACATACCTATTGATATGCTTTGCTTACTAGATACCTTATATGCCCCCCAAGTGATTGAGGAGCTTTAGGTCCTCGGTCACTTGCCTTGACCAAAACTTGTTCGAACATTTCCACTCGTAGTAGAGATTTTAAAACGATAATATAGCAAAACAACACACGTAATGAGCAAATACTTGTAATAAATACAATAGTTGGCAAGATTGACTGGCTGCGCACAGTCCCTTTTATTTCTCATAATAAATGGACAATCGTGTCTGTACGAGTGATCAAGAATATGATCTTTCACTTATAAGCGATCAGTCACAAGAATGACTAACCCTTGTTCATAAACTTGTAAAAAGTAAAATTAATACAAGTCAATTCTTTAAGAAGAATTGTTTATTGATAGTACTTGCGCAGGTGTTCTCCATTCCAATAGCGAGGAATGAGATCTCCATTTAAGCAAGCAAGTTTGTAAGTGCCTGGTTGGAGGACTTCTTCGATTTGGTAGGGTCCCTCCCAGTTGGGTCCGAGTACTCCAACAGCTTGATCGTGGGTGTTAAGGAAGACTCTTCTAAGTACCAGATCTCCCACATTAAACTTCATTTCTCATACTTTGGAGTTGAAATACCGAGCGACCTTTTGCTGGTAAGCTGCTACTCGGAGTTGGGCTTGCTCGCGCCTTTCATCAATCAAATCCAAAGATTCCATCAATAACTGGCTATTATCATCTTGATCGTATGATATCCGTCGATGTGATGGCGGATCTAATTCAATAGGCAACATAGCCTCATATCCATAAGCTAAGGAAAATGGAGTATGGCCCATTTCTGTTCGATGAGATGTTCTATATGACCAGAGGACTTCAGGCAACTGCTCTGGCCATGCCCCTTTTGCTTCCTCAAGCCTTTTCTTCAGAGTATCCTTCAGTGTTTTATTGATAGCCTCGACTTGCTCGTTTGCCTGCGGATGAGCAACTAAAGAAAAGCTTTTGATAATTCCATGTCGCTCACAAAAATCAGTGAACAGATCACTATCAAACTGCGTGCCGTTGTCTGAGACAATTTTTCTTGGTAATCCATAGCGACACACTATGTTTTTTACCACAAAGTCTAGTACTTTCTTGGTCGTTATGGTTGCAAGTGGCTCAGCTTCGGCCCACTTTGTGAAGTAATCAACAGCCACCACGATGTATTTGACGCCGCCTTTCCTTGTGGGAAAAGATCCAATTAGGTCTATACCCCATACTGCGAATGGCCACGGACTTTGCATCTGCTTTAGCTCATTAGGGGCTGCTCACAGAATCTTGGAGAATCTCTGACACTTGTCGCATTTTCAAACAAATTCCATCGAGTCTTCATTCATTGTTGGCCAGAAGTATCCTTGCCTTAGGATCTTTTTCGATAAACTCTGCCCCCCAGTGTGGTCCCCACAAAAGCCTTCGTGGACCTCTCTCATTAATTCTTTGGCCTTTTCTTTTGAAGTACACCTGAGGAGTGGCGTAGAGTATCCTCTTCGGTACAGAATTCCGTCGACCGGGATGAACCTAGTAGCCTGTCTCTGAAGAATCCTTGCTATGTTTCTGTCCATCGGCAACATACCATGCGTCAAGTACTCAATGAAAGGTGCCATCCATGTATCCGCCGCCTGAATCACCAGAGAGGTTTCTTCTACTTGGATGCTTGGTGCGGACAGCCGTTCAACAGGTACTATATTCAGGGTGTCAGCATCCTTGGCACTCGCTAAATTGGCCAAAGCATCAACGTTTGAATTCTGGTCGCGAGGTACTTGCTGGAGAGTATACTTTTCAAACTGTGCCAACAGATCCTTTGCTTTGTCCAAGTAAGCAACCATCTTCAGCCCCCGAGCTTGGTACTCTCCAATAATCTGATTAACCACCAATTGGGAGTCACTATAGATTTCAAGTGACTTTATGTTCATGTCCTTGGCTAACCTTAAACTTGCGAGCAGTGCTTCATACCCGGCTTCGTTGTTGGACGCTGTGAAGTCGAATCTAATCGCGCAGTGGAATCGATGCCCTTCGGGCGTTATCAAAATCACTCCGGCTCCAGCGTGATGTTCATTAGAAGAACCGTCTATAAATAAATTCCAGGAGGAAGTTTGGTTGTAAGGCTCATGCTTTTCTGTCTATTCATCATCTTGAAGCCCAGTGAGCTCTGCGAAAAAATCGGCCAGAGCTTGTCATTTTATCGTTGTTCGTGGCAAGTAAGAAATTTCAAACTGTTCAAGTCCAACTGCCCATTTCAACAATCGACCAGCGGCTTCTGGCTTCTGCAGAACTTGTTGTAGGGGCTGTTCGGTTAGTACAGTGATGGGGTGAGCTTGAAAGTATGGCCGCAACTTTCTGGCAGTAGGCTAAAATCAAGCAGTAGGCTAATTTTTCGATTGGTGGATACCGCAGCTCTGCTTTTATTAGCCTTTTGCTTACATAATATATGACCTTCTGCACATTTTCCTCCCCCCTTACCAAGACAGCACTTGCAGCATATTCTGTGACCGCCAAATAGATGAACAAAGTTTCCCTTTCAACCAGTTTAGATAGAATCGGTGGCTGTGACATATGAGACTTCAAAACCTGGAAAGCCTGTTCGCACTCCTCCGTCCATTCAAATTTCTTATTGCCTCTAAGTAGATTAAAAAACGGGACTCATTTATCTGTCGATTTGGAGATAAATCTACTTAGAGCAGCGATTCTTCCGGTTAAACTTTGAACATCTTTGATCTTCGTTGGCGATTTCATATCGATCAGGGCCTTGATCTTTTTGGGATTAGCTTCAATTCCTCGTGAGTTTACTATAAATCCCAAAAATTTCCCTGATCCAACTCTGAAGGAACACTTGAAGGGATTCAGTTTTATTTGGTACTTGTGCAAGACGTTGAAGCATTCATGCAGATCCTCAATGTGTCCTTCTGCCTTTTTCGACTTAACCAGCATGTCATCTACATACACTTCCATGTTTGTACTGATCAGCTCTTTAAACATGTGATTGACCAATCGTTGGTAAGTTGCACCAGTGTTTTTCAAATCGAAGGCCATCACTTATAATAATAAAGCCCTGTATCGGTCTGAAAGCTAGTGTGATCCTCATCAGGTGGATGCATACTGATCTGATTGTACCCAGAGTACGCATCCATGAATGACAGGTCTCGTGTCCTGCAGTGGCATCGACCAGCTAGTCGATTCTAGGGAGTGGGAAATAATCTTTAGGGCAGGCTTTAGTAAGGTCTGTGAAATCCACGCATGTTCTTCACTTGCCATTCAGCTTGGGTACTAGTACGGGATTAGAGACCCACGATGGATAAAATGCTACCCTGATGAATCCATTCTCCTTTAGCTTCTCGACTTCTTCCTTCAGAGCCTTCGATTTGTCTTTGTCGAGGAGCCTTCTCTTTTGTTGCACTGGTGGAAAGCTTTTATCTATATTTAGGACATGGCTGATAACTGCTGGGTCAATCCCAACCATGTCTTTATGCGACCAGGCAAAAACTCCCTGGTTTTTCTTCAAAAATTCCACCAGCTTTTGTTTTGCTGTTGTCTCTAAGTTTTTACCGACTTTCACAACTCTGGTCGAATCTGCTTCATCGATTTGGACCTCTTTGAGGTCCTCGATTGGTCCCACTTCTTCATCAAAATCCCCAAAGCAAGGATCCAAGTCCCTATCCTCGCTTTGGGCAACACCCTATTTGGTGACACAATCACCTGATTGGGCTTGTACTTCATTGGTCGTTTGCAACTCTTTTCCGGCGGCTTCCCTCTATCCACCTTTCTTCGCCTTAGATATCGAGGAGTTGTAGCATTCCCTCGCTTCTCGTTGGTTTCCCAATGCCCATCTTATCCCTGCATCAGTTGGGAATTTCATGACAAGGTGCCAAACCGAGGTCACAGCTCGCAGGTCGACCAGAATAGGTCTTCCAATTACAGCATTGTACGCGGAAGGACAATCAACTACTATAAAAGTAGTGAGTAATGTCCTATTAGCAAGCGTAGTTCCTGCGGTAACTGGGAGTCTAATCGACCCCGTTGGTGCGAGCCCTTCGCCGAAAAAACCATAAATGGTTTGGTTGCATGGCTCCAAGTCCTTCACGAACAACTTCATCCTTTCTAACGAAGATTTGTACAAGATGTTGACTGAGCTCCCTGTATCAACCAACACCCTTTTAACCATCATGTTGGCAATCTGGACGTCCACGACCAGCAGGTCCGAGTGTGGGAATCGGTCATGCTGAGCATCGTCCTCAGAGAAAGTTATTAACTCTTCCTCTGTTCGAGCTTTTTTAGGCGTTCGATCCTCCACACTCATCATCTCGATATCCTGGTCGTGGCGTAAGGTCCAAGCTTATCGCTCCCTTGCCTTCCCACTACCTCCTGCAAGGCGTGGGCCGCCACATATGGTGAGTAACGTACCTGCCATAGGAGCTAGATGTAAAGGTGGTGAGCATTGGCGTGCAGGCACCTGCTTGTTGCCTCATTGAGCCTCTCGTTGAGAACCTCATGTGGCTTGCACGTATCTCCTTAGGTGTCCTTGTCTGATAAGGAACTCAATCTCGTCCTTCAACTGGTTACACTCATTAGTGTCATGTCCGTAGTCGTTGTGAAAATGACAAAATTTTGTTGTATCTCTCTTGGAGATATCCTTCCTTATAGGTGTTGGTCGCTTATAAGGGACATTGGAGTTGATCGCCTGGTAGACCTCTGCTCTACTCTCGACAAGGGCCTGATAGTTGGTGAATCTTGGCTCATACCTATTGCCTTTGGGGCGTTTATTTTCGGACGTTGACGGCTCATTGTTCACCCTTTTTCCACCGTAGTGATCATAGTTTTAATCAAGTTAGCAATAGATGACTCTTGATTCTGTGGATGTTGTTGAGGACGAGGCACAAATTTTTGTTGAGTTCTCTACTGCAAATTGAACCCCGGTGGTCTAGCAGGTGCAACTAAGGAGCAGCTTGTTGTTGGTTCCCATATCTTAAATTAGGATGATCCCTTCATCCTTCATTATAAATATTTGATAAAGCTTTGTAATGCTTTCACTAAGGTAAAGTTTAAATCGAAAGATACTTTACTTTATGTGCCAAAACTATTGAGATAGAGATTTGTATTCAACCAAGTGGGGGAATGTTAGGATTGGTTAAATAGAAAGTTGAAATGGTCTTGCACTCAAATGTGTATAACTCATAACGATTTCACATATGGAGGTGTGAAATTTGAGTTTGAGTTGTAGGCATTTAAAAATTATATTTTTGGATCTAAAGTGGTACAATGGGGTATTATGCATGCCCTAAAATTTTGGGAGCCAATTGGAGTGGTCTAAGGTCAATTTTGAGCAAGTTCACCAGAGATTAGGCCACATGTATCGTAGATCATTAGGCGACATGTCGTCAGTCCCATGTAAAACATACACGTAAAGCCACAAAGCAACATGTGGCATGTCGCATGTTGCTAGGCAATATGTCTCATGTGACCAGCGACATGTCGTTATATAATAGGCTACATACATTGCCAATCCCTAACATGGCAAATATGTTTTTGGCTCCAAAATTTGTAAATTAAAAGATCTAGTCCTATTGATTAGGCTTAATGACGATCAATTAGAGTTGAGAAGCCTTGATTACAATTCTCAATTCTCTTGCTAACCCATCTCTCTAACTCTCACGGAGACACTTTTTCTCTAAGAAAATCATCAAGAATGGCTTGATTTGTGTGATTTTCAAGACTTGTTACATCCCAATTCTCATTTTACTACTGTAGAAACTTTAAGTAACTTGGGAAAGGCTTGGAATAGAGAATTTGGACAACGATACTCATCGTGGCAAGAATTGGTTCAAGAATTTTGGTATGTTAGACATAGCGACATTTCAGTTTCATTTTTGAGTCTCCCATCATCTTTTGTGTTTTCTCTTTTGATATTTTCATTGTATTTTTAGTTTAGAGTTGTAAATTTAGGTGGTGAATACTCACTTTCCCAACAATTTTTTAGTGTCCTTTCTCCCAAGACATATGGAAGTGTCTGGATTATCCTTCTCTTATGCCAAAATGAAGATATATCTTTCAAAGATATGTTACTATATGCCTCTGAAATCTTAGAAAAAGACTCTTTTAAGAATATGCTAATTTTAGCTTGGATTGTTTTGTTTGAAAGAAATAAGAAAACTCGTGGTCAATAAGCTAGGACACTGCAACAAGTGATAGGTTTGTTATATTCTTATTGTGATGTTATACGAAGTTTGCAAATTCCAACTGATGAAGCATCTTTCGGAAGGAGACCTTTAAATCAAAGGAGGAAGGAATTAGAATTTCATGATCTCACACTCTTAGTGGATGAAAAAATTCTGGCCTCTATGAATATGGAAAACTTGTTGGTGTCATTAGTTGTATCAAATTTAACAATTTTTATTTTTAGATTTACAAACTATTTCAGTATAGCGGTAGTACCAGTCGAACCCACGAGGACTATTAATTTCATTTTATTATCCAATTTAACAAAGTTAATAAAAAGGAGTTTTATGAGTTACTAAAATAAAAACAAAGCAATAACGATAATGAAAGCAATTGACAAAAGATATAATGACTATAGTAGCTAAGAGGTCATTCTCTACCACTAAACAATCATTCAAGCAACTAACAATATCATTGAATCTTATTCCCTACCAAATTACTAACCGTAGATAATACGAAACTGTCATTGCCTCAGTCTCACAATATAATTAATTAAAGCAAACCCTCTTAATTAATTCTAGTCATTAAAAAACCTAAAAGCAAACACCAAAGATTTAATTTAATAAAAGCATTAAGAACATTGGAGATAGGTTAGTGTAAGCAATAATTTCATAAATATGTAATCTATTTAACCTAGGTCACATTCATCATTATAATTAATACCAACTTTGGCATAAATCTCAATTACAATTTATCATTCAAAATCCAGAATTCTAAACGATTGGGTGAATAGAAATTCCAAGAAGATAGTAAATTAAAGAAAAAAACCTTGTATAGGAGCTCTACTAAATAAGATCTTTACAATAATCATAGAATTAAGCATAGATGAACATGAACAATTTGACATATGGAAATAAAATAACTTTGAAAATTATTAAGAACAAGAAATCATATTCAGGGCTTTGAAATAGCCCTTAAACAAAAAAAAAACAAAAAAAATTTAGCTAGACATGAATAAACAATAAACACAAAATTCATACAGAAAAATAAAGAAAGAGATGAAGAAGAATAAAATTGAAGAACAAAAACTCTCTCTAATTTTCTCTAAAATTCACTCCAAAATAATGGTAAGTTTTCTCTAATCAAAAATGTCTTTCTATGAAAAAGAGAGTATCTCTACATAAATTTTACTCTTCTATTTATAAAAATACTAAAAATAATTATTAAAACTAGTAAACTAATAATTTTAACTTTGGATATTTGTGTGATTTCTCCAATTTTTGAATTTGCTATAAAAATATCTGGTAATTTGTTGCAAAATTAAAGTTAAAATCTGGTATTTTCATGGTCCCCAAGAAAATGATTTTTTTCAACGCCAACTAATCGTATTTTGACAATAACTCTCTCAATTTAACTTAGATTTGGACGATTTAATAAGAAAAATATTTACAACTTTTATTTCCGCCAAAATTCCCAAAATATGGTTGCAACAATGTAAAAATCGCGCATTAAGTTTCAGCTTCAGCTCTAGCTCATGTTCAAGCTCCAACTTTTTTATTTTCTTTATAAAAATACCACACTTTTCTATAAAAACCAAATAAATTGAATTAAAATAAATATTTCCAATTTAAAAATACATCTAACTAAATTTATGGAAATATTAATTAAAACTAAATCTATTTTGATATTATTAAATGTGGATTTTAACTATGGAAACATTTTTATACCCTAATATTCACAAAATATAAAAAACTAAATTAAAATATCTAATACTAACAATTTCCAAGCCTAAGGAAATTAAAAACATATGATCAAAATTTCACTTATCATTGGTATTGAAGTTGTAATCTTCTCAGTGAATAAACGCGAAAAGGCAGCTCTTTCTAAATTGCTACAAAGTATGTAAAAAACTTTACATTTATTTTTCCATCATACATAGACCTACATGTTACTTTCATTAAGGAAGGATTAAGAAGTATAGTAGGAAGAAATTTCAACAATTTTAATTAAATTACTTAGTGTCTTTCTTTGGTTGGATACTTTAAGCTCAATAAGAACAATAAAAACTTATTTCAATGTTTGATTGAATAAGGTACTTATCTATGTTGGTTTTGTCATACATGGGTTTTATCGACATTTCAAGCAAAAACACCTCCTCTTTTGGTGGGACTAAAGTGGGCTCAAGCTATTGGTCTTCCACTCAAAGTCTTTTTCTCTAATTTATTGGTTCTAGTCTTCGCTTTGGAAAGTACGATTGGGCACCGAAATGAATTAGGGGTTATTTTTTTTGATGTAAAAATTTTATAGTCTAACATTACAGGGGAATATATTTCTCATGTTATTTGTAATTTTAACGTTGTGACCCATAAATTGGCTAAGTATGAATTTAGGCTAAATAATGAGAATTCTTGTATGGAAGAAACCCCTTCATCTGATCAGTAAATGTGTTCCTTTGCAGTCTTGATTTAATAGTCTTTTCTGATAAATAGAAAATATTGTTTTTAATCAATGTTAAAATGGGTATAAATCCATGTAATTTTTTTAGAAAAATATGTTATACATGTTATTTAAATTATAGGTGTTAGATGTGTAGTTAATTAATAAATGTTGTACTTATGTGTAAATTTTCCTATAATTTTCTCATTTAATAACCCATTGAAATCCCCCAAAAAAAGCAAAATGGCCTAGCTCAATCCAATAAAGAAAATGAATATTTACACATCATGTTGTTTTTCAAATTTTATTTATAATTTTAATGTTTCTTATTTTATTTACAATTTTACTATTTTTCAATACCATTTTTATACTAAATTATTTTTTTCTTTTCTTTCCTTCTCTCTCTCTCTCTCTCTCTCTCTCTCTCTCTCACACACACACACACACACATTGTGCATGTCCACTACTTGACTGGAGTAGAGTTTCCATACATGCTATGCCTAGAAAAAGGAGCCAACGACGAGCTCACAGCTGAAGTTTCGTCGTCAAATGTCACCAGATGCCACCACACGCACCGGTCATAGGCAGCTTCGACGACATGTTGACTGGATTTTCTAGCGAGCTCTTACTACCACAGACCTTGGGGGTGACATCATTGGATCAAGATTTTTGAGAGCATCAAAACCTAGCCACCCACTCTGCCTATATCTACAATGTCTTTCCTGCTAGTTTGTGGGTATATCCACAGTTCTAGAAGCCTTTTATGGCAACATCGTCAATCGTTTGGGCTCAATAGTGGTACCTTCGCAACCTGCTCTTTGAGGGGATCACTTTGGTGTATGGCAAGCATAGGTTTCTTGTTGTCGCCAGATAAGATGATTGGGATGGGTCATTTTTATGTTGTGTTTGAAAAGTAACTTCTGTGTTTCTTTTATGCTTGGTTCAGCAAAAATTTGAAAGATATCTTGAATAATCGGAATAAGTCATTTTTGTGCTTTGTCTGGAAAGTAACTTCATAGTTTCTTTTTAATTTGGTTAAACAAAAATTAATTTTAAGAGATCAAAATATGCATTTTTAATTATAATTCAAAAGTAACTTCTACATTTCTTTTTGTTTGTTTAATAAAAAACTATTATTACTCATGTTGACCCGTTTTTTCATCAACTCACACAGAGTGATAAATTAGGAGTCATTTGTGTGTAATACCTCATAGCAGATGTTTAACGATGAACAGTGAGCTAAAGAAAAAAGAGAAGTAAATGAAGCAATAAATGAATGAGACAGAGATTTATAGTGGTTCAGCCCAAAAAAGATGACCTACGTCCCTTTAGTCAATATTGTTTATGAACTTTGAACCTTCAAGAGCAAGTTGAGTTTGATCTCGCTCTTAGGGCAGTTACAGTAATGGAGAGTATAAGCTCTCTTCGGAAATGAACAGGTACTGACTTGTTCTTCTTTCGATTCTTCCATCCTTTGTTACTGTGCGAGTTTCACTATTTATATTCACGAAGATGGGAAAGGCTAACGTTGGCACCTTGTTTCCCGATTAGGCTAAATTGTAGTACACTTATCCTGGAGACAATTTTGCGTCTCACCAAAAATGGTAGTCTGACATGTCCTGTTCATTTAATGGTTGAAGGCGTACTCTGGTGCGGAATGAGGATCAGATGGCAAGCGCCACCAATGAGCAGCGAGGGGCCTCAGCGACTAGCGACTAGGAATCCAAGGATCAGTTGGCTTCTTGAGATGGTAGAAGTAAGCTGGCACTGGCGAGTCCTGACTCTTCTTGAGTATTCAGGAAGTGGCAAGTGCCACTCCTTACGGTGGCTGGAGGTGACTATTGTGTCCCGACACTTTGTCTTGACACGCCATTGCTTCGCGGGCTGCCATGTGGAAGTGCCATATTTTGGGTATAACATTTTCCCCCCAAGTCAGGCTCCACGTTGGAGTGGGGCCGACTTTCATTGCTGAAAGGCAGTTTGCCTGCTCCTGACTGTCACTTCGTCGTCTTTGGGCTTGCTCTGGCTTCGACTCATTTGAGAGGGATTGTGTGAGTTGTGTAGTGCTGGTCATTGAGAGTGTAAGGTGGATCCTCAGTAGTGAGTTGTTCTTCTGATGGTGCACAAGCAGCTCGTATTTATAGACCGTGAATCCCTATTCACTATAGAATTGTACTGCCTTTACTGTGCAAGAACTCAGTGAAAGATGGGTGTCTTGATGTCTGGGATGGCTGATGGAATAGATGTTCATGTCGTACTCGCGTGATCTGATTGTGCTCAGTGGATTTGATTCGCGTCTCTTTCTTCACTGTTGATGACTGCGTCGCCATCGGCGAGGTGTAGAACGACAGGGTCCCAGGCGCGCTGCCTTCTAATTGGTGTCATTCATGGCTTTTCCATTTTTGGGAGTTATTCTGAGCAACTAACACTTCCCTTTCCTGCCAAGAATAATTTGATCTCGCCTTAACAATTCATTTGTAGGCAGTGGCAGGGAGCCTTCCAGGCACTCCCTTTTATTAGGCAACAACAGGGGAGTGGCCACGTATCCTCACATGCTTCATTTATCACTTTAAGAAAAGCCCATACACCTTATTTGCATCTTGTTTCTTCACGATGAACCACTCAGTTGCTGAAGCGTAGTGGTGAAGTGCTTAGCCAAAGGAGCCTATAAAGGTGGTGCCTTGCCAATTTCATTAAGATTTTTGCTACAAGGTTCTTGCCATTTTCTCTCACAAGCTTGTTGCCCCCCCCCCCAATTGGGTCTTTTCCTGGCATTGGGTCGCATTTCTTGCCATTGGGTCATCTTCTACAATCGCGCTCTTCATTGTGGTAAGCTCCCTTGCCCATTAATTTTTTCATATTGCTAGAAATCCACCTTGTTATCATTGAATGCATGTGTTCTTGAGTGATTTCTCTATTTCTTGATTGACCCATGAAATTGATGGTAGAAATTGAGTGGGCTAGGTAGAATTAGGAAAATTCTTGTTAAAATTGCATTATGGGTTGTACAATTTCATTGTTGGGGAAATTTGTGTCCCAAATTTGGCCATGGCCGTCGACCTCAAGGTTGTTGACAGTGGGGCGGCTCGCTTGGGCATTTGTCCCTTTTGGTACCCGGTCTTACGGTAAGGGCGACATCTCTTTGCCCTTTGGGCTCATGTGGGATGCCCACTGACTGGCGACGGTGGGCTCGATGAGGGTGCAAGCTGGCATGTTACAAGCTAGGTTGGTGCTTAGTCAAATGTGCACGCGAGGGTGCAAGTTGGTGAGCATGATGATGCCTAGTTTGTACGGCAGTGGCATTTTCATAAATATCTTCAATATTGTTCAGAAATGGATGGGACTTGGTAGTTCTCTTATTGAACGGTCAATGAAGGCAATGGTGCGATCAGATTTGGGAGATTTAGAGAATTGGAGAGTTGAGATCCATATATGTCTCCCAAGTAAAAATCATACATGTTCTCGGTAGAAGGTTAAAAGTTTACAAGGCTTTTTGTAGGGGGACCACCTGGTGTCAGTTCTCCACCACCCCCTGGTGCAGGTGCACTAAGTGAGCTACTACTAGTCAAGAGGGCTAGTAGGGCAGGCATATGAGGACCACGAGGGGTTTCATATGTCTCCATGAGTAGGAGTACTCATGGGCATTACCGGGTCGCCCAGTAGTGCGTTGAAGTGTGTTGTTAGAGATTTATGGGTACAATTCTTTTGGCTTGCCAGTATGTTGCTTGCATGGAATGTGGGAAAAACCTCCGAGAGACGTCGTGGCGTGCCATGGCCACGAGTTTTGACATAGTATCGAATGTGGCATGACGAGAGGTGTTGGCACGTCAGCTTGGTGTTGGCTCTTGGCCATACATACTACCTTGGCTTGCGAATGTCTGGGTGAGCATCAGCGTTGGGATTTACCTTGCCATAGTGAGAACCAATGGACAGTGTGAGTATCTTGGATAGAGAGCCTTAATGCATGGATGCACTCATAGATGCTTGAGAGTGTAACTAGGCGAGAGTTGTTCGAGAGACGGAAGTGTGCAAAGACACACGGTCATGCAAAAAATGTGCCCATTGTTATCTGAATGGTTGAAAGGCTGACCTTGGCTCAGAGGAGTCAAGGTGCCACACGGGCATTTCTGTTGTCAAAATGTCAGCTCGTGACACCGGCAAGACATGATGGCGAGGGCGTTGGTGTGCGTACGGTCGACCGTGCTGTCTACTTCGCCGCTTGGTGATGGGTTGCCTGAATTTTCCTTTTGCTCTTCAATTCATAATTTTCCCATGTAGTGGTGTGCACACCATTTTTGATTCTGACACTTGCGCATTGCTAGAAAATGGTGTCTCCACTGCCTCAAGGTTCTTCTCCCCGGTTGAGCCAATGGTATCCCGGGCCCCCTTGCCAATCCTCTAGGGATGATGGGCGAGGTAGTTTGTATATTTTTAGTGAATTTGCTTTAACAGATTGTCGTGCTTTTCACTTGCGGAGAGCGGGCCTATAGTGTGGATTATTTCTGTAATTTGATCGCACTGACTCTTTGAATGTTGTGTGTTTTAGGTACCCTTCTGATTCTCTCATGGCCGCCTCCTCAGAATCCAGCTCGCCCCAAGCGTGGTGCCATTCGACCCACCATTGTAGAGTCAGAGTCATCTTCTAGTGGGGATTCTTCCGTGGTCGCTTGGAGAATTCGCGACACACCATCCTCGTCAGTCAAGAGCAACTTTGCTTATCGTCTGTCTGTTATGAGCGCCACTCAGATGAGATCCCATCATGTTCTATCAGACGATGTCGAGTGTAGGCTTCCCAGGCTCGGGCGAGCGCCCGAATCGCCCTCTTGAGGGCTGGCAGGCGTGGAGTCCTCGACATTGCGACCCTGGGCCATTATCTTGCTTCACGATTATTTGGCCAGTGATGCCAATTACTTTCATGTCGCGCCATTTCAGCTGTCGCCCAACTCTTATCACATCAATCTTGGGCGCCATGTATTGTACCGTATTTTAGGTTGGGAGCCTCCTACACCCTGTGAGATTCATTATCTCTACCACCTTCAGCTCAATCCAAAAGGAAGGACATGCAGATTCTATCATCTTCACGTCTAAAGCGGGGTGTCAGATTTGGTGGTCAGCAAGAAGTCCAATGCTAGGGAGTAGCCATATAGATTTCTGTTCACGAGGGGCATCAACTCTACTCACAGAGTCTTTAGGAGAGTTGGTAAGTAATTCAGATCTCTTCTTTTTGAGATATTTCTTAGGATCATTGGGATGTTATTCCCACTATTCTGTGTGGGAGTCCTTGCCATTGGCGACTGGTGAGCTCCCTCAGGAGGGTGTTGGGGGTCACCTAACTGCACTTGACTTACATTTTTCTAATGTGTGTGTTGTTTTGGTAGGTGTCCTTACTCGTCCAACGGCGAGACCCAGGTACGTGGAGCGCCTGGATTTTCTTCAGGCTAGAGTGGCGCGCGGAGTATAAGACCGGGCACTTTCTTATTTCTGCCATACCCTACGACTTTGCATCTTTTTGGGCACTTATCATTTTCTGAATGCAGCGACGCCGTTCCCACCTATAGAGCGCGTTGATGAGCGAGGCTTTTCCGTCATCACACTTACTGACACTTTAGTTGTGGGACGTGCAGTCCTAGTACTTCGTGATGCAGACATGGAGGTGATCGGCGATGTCAGACCCATCGTAATCGGCAACTAGCGACCCCCGAGGTGAGAGGTCCTTTGGATCCTCGCCCATCCCACTCGTCGTCCCAAGATTTCTGTGACACATAGGCGCCTCTAGAGATCGGTGCTTTGGGACCTTCTTAGGCGTATGGGGAGTTATTATTCTTTCCCCTCTCTGTGGGATAACTTTCCGAATCCCACCGCGATAGAGCTTGCATCGATGCCTTACTTCCCCACCGACCCGAGTAGCCATGGGCTTAAGATAAAGGATGAGGCATTAGTGCGGTCCCTTTTGGGGAGCTAGGCCGATCCAAGTTCTCTTGATCGTCATCCGAGTGGAGGGGTGCCTGCTAGTGGGACTCCTTTCATGGACTCGTTGGGTATTTAGTGCCCACTTGTTGTCAAAGCTATTTATTTGAGCTTATTTATGTGGTGTTAGGATTTTGTTTTTGCCTCATCTAACTGTTTGATTTCTGAATTGTAGGACCCATCAGAGTACTTTTCTTAGCCCTTGACTGTTCCAAAAGGTTTTGGAAGGAAAAAGAAATGACCTTCGCTCCAAAGTCAATCGTGCGAGAAAGCTAAGAGGGTCAAGTTCTGACCTCCAATTGTTGCTCCCACTGGTCCTGCAGTGCCAACATGTGTATTACCTTCTGTCGCGCCTACTTCTTCAGAGTTGCCACCTCCTGCACTTCTTCAGGAAGGCATTAACATGGTGAGAGGGTTGTTAGAGTCTATAGCACTAGGCCATTGCCTCTGAGCAAGAGCTCGTGAAGGCTCATTCTGCCTACGAGGATGCCACCAGAGCTGCAGCTTGCGCTCGGGAAGATACCGAGGTGTGGAAAATTCAGCATACCGCCATCGATGTGCTTCTCATGGCTGAGGTTGAGGTGGCTCGTAGAGGTGGCAATGAGAAGGCTAAAAACATGTTTTCTCATTGGCACTTCAACCACAGTCTCAATTTTAGTTTTATGGGTGAGCCAGCTGCCACGAACATTTTGTCATACTATTGGCTTGCCTAGCCAAGGAGGCCGGCGAGGAGGAGATTGATGACGGCATTGGGGAGGATTGGGGGAACACCGTTATTGAGGTCGTTGATGAGAATGGCACTATTCATTTTTCCTTGGAGCAAGGCGGTGCTGAGGGAGTTGCACCTGCTGAGGCTTTTGTCGACGAGGTGGCCATTAGCGAGGGTGCCACTGGCTAGGGCGCCACTGGCGTGGGTGTCGCTGGTGTGGCGCTGCTGGCAACGACGCCACTAATGAGGGTGATCGCTCCATCGACCCTACATAGGCTTCTCATCGTTGTTTTTCTTTATTTTTGTTGTTCTTTACATTGAGTTATGCTCATGTTTGTATGAACATTGGACTTAATGTGGTTGCTTTTTGTTATATATCGATGACGACTTCTGCTTGCTTTTTGCATGCATGCTTGATGTTGCTTCACAAAAGTTTCTGAATTTCATCGTTTTTGTTGTCTTTTGCTTGTATGCTTCATTCTGTACGCACTTTACATGAACTATGCATTGTCGCTACTTTGTTCCCTATGCACTTTGCATGAATCTTACATGATCTTAGCACTTTCATTGCTTTGCTCCATACGCACTTACATGAGCTTTACATGCCTGCTGCTTTGTTCCATATGCTTGTTGCTTTGCTCCATACGCACTTACCTGAACTTTGCAATATCACTACTTTGTTCCATGCGCACGATACCCCTTATTCCCCCAAGTGACTAGGAGAGTGGGGGAGTATGGTCACTTGTGCTATGACTGGCCCTTTGAATGACTGGGGGACCTGCGAGAGGCCCTTTCCGCACCTGTGATGACTCTCATGAAAATAGGACGAACTGCTTATTTTTCCTAGTTGCCTGCAATTGGCTAGCTTGGAAGGAAAGTTTCTTTATTGTTCTACCTCGGTCTCTTGCAATTGCCTCTCGTGATCACGACCGGACTTGAGCTCGGGTCGCGGCCCCTTAGGTCCTTTGTAACATGTCACTTTCTCATGATCATTTGGCTTGACCCAATGAGGTTTTGCCATTCGATATTAGACCTTATAAGGGACTTGGAGAAATCAAGAGTGTCCTAAGCATGTCTATTTTGATTCCCCTTGATGGTGGCCTTGATAATCATGGCATCACTATCTGTGGCCTCGGCGTTTGTAGCCTTGCCAATCATGGCCTTGCCATTTGATGCTTTGAAATTCTACTCGGGCCTCGCCAATCGTTGCCTCACCATTCTTTGGTCTACAGCCTCACCGTCCATGGCCTTGCTGTCTTCGCTAATTTTTTGTTTTTAGAGAAAACAAGACTCTCCTAAGGATGTCTACTTTAATTTCCATAAAATGTGGCCTACGGGCCATTACGTGGAGGTCACTTGAGGGTGACACCAAAAACTCAAAATAATAATATTAAAAGCTATCGCCTGGAGGTTGGTCTTTGATTACAAAAGTTGGGGCACCGTAATGATAAATGAAGAGTTGTTTGTGTGTAATACCTTAGAGCAGATCTTTAATGATGAACAATGAGCTAAAGAAAAGAGAAGTAAATGCAGCAATAAATGAATGAGACAGAGATTTATAATGGTTTAGCCCAAAAAAGATGACCTACGTCCACTTTAGTCAGTATTATTTATGAACTTTGAACCTTCAAGAGCAAGCTGAGTTTGATCTTGCTCTTGGGGCAGTTACAGTAATGGAGAGTAGAAGCTCTCTCCAGAAATGAACAGGTACTGACTTGTTCTTATCCCGATTCTTCCATCCTTTTTTACTGTGCGGGTTGCACTATTTATAGTCGCGGAGATTGGAAGGGATGACGGTGGCACCTTATTTCCCGTTCAGGCTATATTTTAGTACACTTGTCCTGGAGACATGTTTGTGTCTAACCAAAAATGGTAGTCCAACGTGTCCTGTTCATTTAATGGTTGAAGGCGTACTTTGGTGCGGAATGAGGCTCAGATGGCGAGGGCCACCGACGAGCAGCTAGGGGCCTCGACAACTAGCGACCGGTGACCAGTGACCGGCGAGGTCCTTAGGGATCAACTATGCCCAATGGTGACTTTAGGAAATCCTTGTGGCATGTGTTTGTCCGAATTGTGCGTTTGGCTAGGGCGATTGGTTAGGGCTCTTTTCTTCTTACGATAGGCATTGGAGTGGCCATTCAAGGATCATTTGGCTTCACGCGATGGGAGAAGTAGGGCGGCACTAGCAAGTCCTGCCTCTTCTTGAGTATTCGGGAAGTGGCAAGGGCCACTCCTTACAGCGGCTGGAGGTGATTGTTGTGTCCTAACACTTTTTCTTGACACGTTATTGCTTCGCGAACCGCCACATGGAAGTGTCGAATTATGGATATAACAACTCATATCTAAATTACATGAGTCACTAAAAAGTGTATTAAAACTTTTCATTTAAAAGTTACTATGAAGTATACTGAAGTAAATTTTGCTAATAAACTATATAGTAACTTGTTATACTATATGACAATTCATAAATTTCCGAAATAGGCTTGAAGGTAACTGAAAAGTATCTTAAATAATAAAACATTATAATATTACCTAAAAATGATGTTATATTTTTAAAGGTAACTAATCAGTATCTTAAGATAACCCAATTTCTATAAATATTCTTGGAGGTAACTAAAATGATTTTTTTTGTTTGTGAAAAGATAACCAGTCGGTAGCTTTTTGATATTGTAAGCAACCAAAATATTTTTTTTAGAATCCCAAAAAAATGGAAAAAATTTGAGCAGCGAAATTGTTCCCATTTTTTCTGTGACATGGTAATATTCTCACTTTTTGTGGGATGAATTATTTTTAAAACTTGTATATCATTTTTAATTAAGAGAAGTTATTTTTATAATTATTTTATTTTTTGAATTTATTATGTATCATTAATTTTAGGGAATTTTTCAAAAATATTGCTTTTATGCCATCACTGTGCAAAAATATGGGAATTATACTTTTCCTAATTTGTATGGGAAAATTTATTAAAGAAAAAAATAAAGTATGGGAGACACCATTACTAGCTAAATAAAATATGGAAGCTAAATTTAAAACCAAAGGACCTCAGCCAAACAGGGGTACAATTGTAAATTAGCATTCCAATCTTCTCTCTCAAACCCCAACCACACAAATAATTTCTCTCTCCAAATCTAGCCGAATTGTTCTCTCTCTCCCATCTCTCTTCTCTTTCCTTTTTCCCTAGCCACCACCTCCATTGTCTTTCACTCGCTTGCCTCACCATCTCCACCATTATCTTCGGCCACCCACCCTCACCACTTGTTGTAGCATCCCAAATTCGCTAATAAGGTTTAAGACCTTGATTAGTGTGCCGGGAGGGCAATAATTGATTTAATTATGATATTATGTGGATTTGGTAATTATGTGATTGGACATGCATGATTGTGTGTATTAATATGCATGTGGGCCCATTTTCGTGAATAGTGGCGTGTTTGTAATTTTGGCCCGTTGGGGGGCATAAATGTAAATATGCATGTGTTGTGAGTGAGACCCTAGTGTTATGGGGATATATTTGAGATGTGTGATCCGAGACGAACCCAGGGAGTTGTTTGGCTAGAAAGTCACAACGGGGTTGAATACCCGACTCGGGGCGAGTCGAGGGGTATTTCGGACATTAGACGTTTTATGGGGTTATTGGGTTATGGAAATAAATATTTGGAGATATATTTGAAGATAGAATGTTTAGGAAGGAATATCGTGGAAATTTATCATTTTTCCCTCGGGGACTTAACGGGATTTGGTAAATGACCAATTGCCCTTGGGGTTACTTAGGGGTTAAGGATAGGCTTAAGGGGCAAAATGGTAAATTGGCTTTAGGAATGGATAAACTTGGCTCAGGAGAAGTCATCCACGTTTTCCTCACTTAGACATATGCTGGAATCTTCTTTGGAAGCTCTAGAGGAAAGGAAAAGCTAAGAGAAGAAGAGGAGGAAGAAAGCTGATTTTCTTGGAAGCAAAGGAAGAATTCAAAGTTGGACTTTGGGGGCTAGAAGCTGGAACTTAGAGGACTAATTCAGGGATTTTATCAAGCTCAAAGGTAAGTTTTAAACTTGATAAACAAGCTGAAATTTTGCTGGTTTTGGTTGTTAGAACTTAGGCATGCATGGATTGGTTTTGAATGTTTGATGGGTGTAAGAATTGGTTCATGAGTTTATTAGAATGTTTAGGCTGTTTGGGTATGAATTCTGGGTGAAGTTTGGGGTGTGAGATATGGGGTTAAGCTCGGGCAAAACTTGAAGGAAAGGCTGGTTTTTCTGGGTTGCAGGTCGAGCCGCGACCCTAGGAGGGGCGTGCCGCGGCCCGTGTGCACGCGAGGCCTGGGGAAGCCTCTGATTTTGGGGCGTGCCGTGGCGCTTGGCTAAGCATGTCACGACCCATGTCTCTTTGCAGGGAGGTGTTTTGCCTCTGTTTTGAGGCAAGCCGAGGCCCTTAAGGGGTTGGGCCGCGACCCTAATTCAAATGTTGGGTGTTTTGTGGGTTTTTGGCTTGGGGAACCTAATTGTTAAGGCTCAAGATGGATTTTCTCACCCGGATTGATAGAATTCAAGGTTCCGGGGATTAGAATGGTAACTCGAAGTTATTTACTAGAATAGAACTTGATGGATGGCTATTGTTGATGCGTTGTGGCTAGGTCTTACTGCTCAGGCTCAGGATTAGGATCGTGCTCGGGATCACTTTGGATTGTCAGCTCGGGACACCAGGTAAGAGAACTGTTTGTACCTGTAGAGCTATGTGGTGTATTGTACTGTATGTATTGTTTGTATCTGTTGTGTCATATATGTGAATATGACTGTTCGGCAAGAGCCGAAAGTGGCAAGAGCCAGGAGCGGCAGAAGCTGGGATCGGCAAGAGCCGAAAGCGGTAGAAGTCGGGAGAGGCAAGAGTCGGAAGCGGCAAGAGCCGGGAGCGGCAGAATCTGGGAGAGGCAAGAGCTGAGTACGGCAAGGGGCCGAGAGCAGCGTTAGCACGTGGAGTGCGAGTTGCCAGGGCGAGACCCTAAAGGATACCTGGGATATCCTTACGGTGTGGATCGTGAACCCAGGGCTTGGTAAAGCGCTTGGGACGACATGACCGCTATGAGTTTAGCCTGTTGGCTGCTCTAGTATATGCTATGTTTGTATTGAGCTACTACGTGAACATATTGTTGTATTACTACATTGTCTGGTTATTGTGCTAATGTTATAATGCACTGCTGTATTAATAGGCGGTTATGCTATTGTGCTTTTGAACTGGTCTAGATGCTGTGTCTTTGAGCATGCTAGTAGGGTCTGGTATTTGTTTATTGCTCTGATTGAGTATGGTTCGCTGAGATATACTTTTATTGCATGATATGTTTGAAGTTCTCTTACTGGGCCTTAGCTCACGGGTGCAGGTAAGAACAAAGAAGCTGGATCTTACAACCATGAGTTGGAGGGCATGGAGCGGTGTGTACATGTTTGGCCTGCCTGGCCACCACGGCTGGGGTATTTTAAGGAACACGTGGTAAATGTTCGATTTTGTCGCCTAGGTCGACTGTACTGTATTTTGGGTTGTGACTGTTTTTCAAAACATTGTTTTGGGATCCCAATGTAATATCTTTATGTTAATAAAAGACCAACCCATGAACTTAACGTTTATTAAATGAGTCTTTATTTTTATCCGAACACACTTTCTAATCTTAAATCTCGATTAGCGAGCTAATATCACATTTATAAATCACTTAGTAACGGCTCTAAGGAAGTAGGGTGTTACACCTGCGATTCACCTTAGGCGCACACCTCTGTGAAACTCAACCCAAAACACCCAGGTGCGTCATCGACGAACCCAACCACAATCTGCGCATCTTTACGCGATTCCATTTGCGAGCCCCCAAATCTAAAATGACAGAGCTAGGCTGAGGCAAGGGATGTGATGGTGGTGGTTGGAGGCGATGGAGAAGGGTGGTGCCTGGGATGAGTACGATCCATGGTGCTCAGAGCTGCACAAAATGACGGGGATGATTGGGGTTGCGGTAGGGTTCTTGCGCGATGGGGTGTTCTGGTGGTGGTGCACAAAAAAATGCTTATAATAAATAAAAAATAATAAACACAATTTATATTAAAAAAAATAATAAAAATTTTGCAAAATAACCAAAAAAATTTAATATAAAAAAATAAAAAATGCTAAAAAAATAAACAAATTACAAATATACTATTTCAAATTACTAAAACTTGATTAAGAATAAATCTATGGCATAAATAAACTTTTATACAAAAATATAAGAAACTAAATCCACAAAAATAAAAATTCTTAAAAAAAAATAACCATAAATTAACTTTTCTAGGAAAAAAAGTCATATTTTTACTCACTCTATTAAAAAGTCCCATATAAAATAAATGTTGTTATTTTTAATCAATTGATTTTTATAAATAAAGTTACTTTTAGGAATTTCCAAACAAAAAGTGAATCCAATGGACCCACTAAGTAGCCCTTCATTTGATCCGGTTCATTCCGGTCCGACATGTCTTCGTGGTGAGTTGTATCATGTCCTCCCGGTTCGTCTAACATACGGTAGAAAGTAGAAATTCACTGAGACTGAATCATCTGAACAAGTTTTTTCTCTTCCAACTGAATTCGACACGCTTCGCCTTACTATCACCGTCGATGCTCTGCCATGAGCTAACTTCAATATCTGGACCTTGCCCTCAATAGAAGATTCGCCCCAAACCCAGGTCTCTCTATTCTGATTCTAGGGTTTACGTCTCAATTTTCTGGGTTCAAGTATTCATCTCAGTTTGTTCGTCTCTATCTCCTTTTTTTTTTTCTATGATTTGGCGAAATCCCCGGTCGGCTCTACCTCTTTTTCTAATAATTTCTTAAAGAATCTCTGGGTTTTTCTCTAGCAAAGCTGAAGACAGTTCTTTCACAGAAAAATCCTTAACCCCTATACTCTCTCTATTGCGGCCGCTCCAGTTGGGTCCTCCGGTCAACCCACTTCGCCGGTTCTCTGCCCTTCATCTCAGTCAGGTATCTTATGTGCTTTATTGCTCGTTTCTATATATGTTTTGATTAATATTTATATATTTTTATTATAAAGTTGTGTATGTACAAGTTTCCGAAGAAATTTATGGAATTTACCGAGCATAGATTCTTTAAAGTCCGTCTGGGTAGAGTTGGTTTCCCGAAAATTCCTTTCGTGATGAATAATAAGCTTATTTATTTGTTCTCATTTTTTTATGAAATGACAATTCCTTGGCTTTTTCTGTTTTCTGATCTTAGAAAATTATATGTTTGCTTCCAAGATTATCAATTATTGTGCTTCGTTGTTTGGAAGATAAAGTTCATGTATAGTAGTGTAAAAACCCATACCAACAGATTAAAATAAATTAGACAAAATCCCCGTTTCATTAGTCCGCGCCTGATTGCCGAGAGGACTGACTAAACTTGGGAAATTTGCAGGATGGTCCCTGAATTGGACCTTAAACCAAAGTTAGAAGCTTCAATGAAAGTTTCGTTTCACAAGGACAACATTACAACCATCCAGCAAGACCCTGATGATAGTTTCTTGCCTTGTTTGAGTAATTATAAGGACGACATATTTGACATGGAAGAATCACCAGCTCAACAAACCACAGTACTAAATGGAAGTGATAATGAGGAGCTGGACATTATTGGTGATACATGTTCTTGTGATAATGGGCTGGTTGAATCCGATTGTGCTGATGTAATTGAAAGTTCAAGTTCATTTGGTGATTCAGTGTCCGAGAAAGAGAATTGTCCCAAGCTAGATGGTGATGAAGTTCAATCAAGGTTGTGTGGTGACCCTGCTTCGATATCGGTATACGATGAATATTATGATGCATTTCAATTTAGGTAATTTGTCAATACAAAAGCTGTCATTAGAGTTTGTTTGTTCATCTGCAACGTACCAGATAGAATTTCTTGTTTTCAGCAGATAGGCCAGTTGTTTCAGTTTGATGTTATGTTTCTTTTCACAAAATCCTTGCCTTTAGTCACTGATTTACCAAACAAAATGTGTTGTTACTAAAGTCACATCGTTTTAGTTGATGCTACTGCATATCAGAATTGCATTAGTTGGAAATTATTCTTAACCTCAGAGCATGTTTACTTGCATTTTTAATTAATTATTTAGTATTCAACATAGATTACAGGGTATGTTTGGTTAGGGGTAATGGAATGGAATGGAATGATTCCATTATGTTGTTTGGTTTCATTATAAAGCATTGGATTGGAATGGCTTTTCCACTGTTTTGGTGGAATGGCTATTTCATCCAAAAGTGGGAGGAAAGGCCATTCCAATGCAAAAAAAAAAATTATTAATATTTTGTTTCCCATTAAATTTTATTCTATTCCTATTCCTATTCCCATTACCATTTCTCTGTTTTCATAACTACCCATAATGTTTAGATTTATTTCCTTTGCTTAATCGAATAATTTCTTTGCTTTGGCTGCATCTTAAAATATGTAGGAAGAAGAAGATGACGCCTCATTGGAGAATGTATATACGCCCTATAATGTGGCGTTGTAAATGGATGGAATTGAAAATTAAAGAACTTCAATCGCAAGCTATGAAATATGATAGAGAACTTGCAAAATATGATGACAGAAAGCAGCGTGAATTTGAAACTTTCACTTCAGAAGGTTTTGGTTCAAAGTCACTTCCATTTCCAAGTCAAATCCAAAGAAACAAAGTTATGAAGAGGAAGAAAAGAAAGAGAGTTGAGCAGACTATTGATTTAGTGCCGTACATGTCGCAGCATAACTTGTTTTCTTATTACGGTACGTGGTTTGCTATTACGTCAAATGCTGTGTTTATTTGCTGGTTGAACTTCAATTTGACTATTTGTGCTTTATTCCTTTTCTTTCCAGAAAGTAAGATGTCTGTTCCTGTCAGTGCTCCCATGGAAGATATCTCTGGTGCCGTAGGTATGAATAATTTATTTTTGTTCTTTTTAAGTTTCATATCTTATTGTGTGAGAAATGTAGGAATTTGTTGAACTTGGTATTTTATATTTCCTGTCTTTAGATATGATAGATTAATCATCTTTGTTTAAAATTGCAAAAAATATGTGCACATCTATTACATATATGCAATCTGACTCTCACCCGTATAGATTATTTAAAATGGAGACTTAAATTATTTTCATGTTTTACCTTCTTTCCATTTTATAAATAGGTGAAAGCAAGGGCAAAGTTTATAATTTGATCAGTTTTGTACTTTATGTTACATTGTTTCCTGGGTTACGCTAAGTGCGCTGAACTTTATTTTATGAAAGAAGATTATAGTATTTTGGCCCATTCATCTCAATTTGAGATCCAATTCTTAGGTCATTATTATTAATTGATGAAAATGATATCAGGAAAGCAAGTACAGATCTTCATTTAATAGTTAACCCTATGTTGTTACATGTGAAGATTTTTTATTTATTATAATTATTAAAATACAGTATATTTATTGACCTTATATAGGTAAGGCTAGTTATCACAATGATGAGTTTGGGACAACCTCATCTTTTGAGTTTCAAGATGGCGATGATCTCCATGAGGCTATTCTTTTGGATATTGAAAAGCTACATTTACGAGTCCAAAAATTGATTCCCAGAGTGAAGAAGATGGTTTCTGAAAACTCGGAAAAGATTTCTTATATAAACAAGTTGAACATAGTTGCACCTTGTAATCGCCTGGTTAGCTCAGCTCAAAATGCTGTTCCTCCTGAAAATGGAAATGGATTACGATTGGGATCTCTACATACCTCTGAGCGAAATATGGGAGATCTACTTATGCTTGAGAGTGCAGTTTCAAGTCATGGGGAGGGGACACCTCATTCTGAAATGACTGAAAGCACAAATCACTTTCAAATTGGCGGCTTATATGGCAGTGTAGGTTACTCTAGAAGCTGTTCTCATTTACTTTATTCTTTGAAATAATTTATTTCAAACAATTAACTATTTCCTATTAAGTCATGATATAATTTACAAAATAAATTTTATTTTTCACTTATCAACCATTTATGCATACAGACTGAGGATGAAGTGCTGATAGATAATGAGCAAGCCAAGGAAGAGTTACATGATTTTAAGAAGCTTAGAGATCAGCTGGCAGAGAAGCCTGAGGGATCAATAGGAGAGCAGAAAACAATTCCTACCCTTCAGGTTTCAGAAGCTGACTTACTCTTAAAAGCGGGTGTTCGGAATGTGAAATCTAATGGGAAGAAAAGATACCGTGGGAAGCGAAAGGCTAAGGCTGGTTCGAGAAGATGAAGCTGGTCCTAAGGTTAGCTTCGTAAAAGTGCTCGTTTTGGTTTGGAAAGTTTTATCTGAGTTAAATATGGGTCTCTAAAAATGTTATATTGTATATGCTATTTCCCCTCTACTGTAAATCGTGTTACTCTCTACCATAATAATGTAATTAAGGTTTTCTGTCTGCGTTATTAACTAAAAATATACTTACATATCTTATTTCTGAATTCATCCAACTTTTCAGTTTCTGTATTATAATAAATAAACATAAAATAAGTATTGCATTTTTGTTTTTACAACGCCAAATCATGTCTTAATCAACAATACGAATACTTTACACTGACAATGAATTTAAACGCACATTTATAAAGATCATAATTAAGATGGTTTCTATGTGATAAACCTTCTGGTGATCTTGACGGAGAAGAGAGCCACTACTGTTGTGAAGGGCACAAATAAGGCGTCTGGCACGGCTTTTATCATCTTAAGCTGCGGCACATTCTCTCCACTTCTTTTGGCCGCCATGGCTATCGGAGGTGTTACTATTCCTGTGATCATTGTTGCACGATCGATCTTGTTCGGTTTCACATGCTCCTTCATAAAATTCACGAAACGTGTCTGTTTATCTTTGCTATTAGCTTTTTTCCAATCATTGTAAAAGTCCTGATTATTGTCAAATAGAAAATAAATAATCTTTGTATTTTAAAAAATTAGACAAAAAAAAAAGAGAGGAAGATATGCAGTTCAAGATCAAGTTGCGCTGGGTGACAATAATTAATTATGACCTCTACTTTATCGCGTGGTGGCACGTCGTAGTGTTTACCAGGCAATCCAGTGTTCAGAGTGCTGGATAAAATTGTTTAAGAGGGTAAGAGAAATGAAATTTTAGTGGTTTTTTTTTGGGGGGGGGGGAAGGGTAATTTAATGTGCTCTGAAACCCTTACTTGAAGATGTCGAGAATGGCGACTTGAAAATCGTCACGGGTTCTGATGTTTTTGGCTACAAACTCGTCGTACACTCTTCCTGATATGTAATCCAACATTTGCGAGTACATCGACCCTGTCATGTAAATTAACAACTCCAAGAATGTTATTAGTTTCATATCATGTTTTCGAAGCCATATAAAAGAAACATTGCAAGGAAACAACGAAAATAAACATATACTTTTACAAAACGAGCAGCAACAATACTGGCTTCCGTAATAGCAACTATACTGACCATTTAGGAGGTTCAGCGAAAAAAAAGGCTATGAAGCATAATACTGCAGATTCCTATAAAGCGGGATTATATAAACAAATTAATGGAATGGAGAAAAGAAAAGAACCAACCTCCTCCCATGAAACTCATAACCAATCCCATTTTTGCCGAAAGCTGGAAATATGTGGCGGTACATTAATCTATAGCTATATAAAGCAGTAATGTTTGATCAGCTTAAGCAAGGTATCCATCGATTTTTTGGGCATCTATCCATGAAATCTGATTCTTGGCTTGAAACCGACCTCAAACTTGAATAGGAGCCTATAGTGGGAGCATATCATATGCCATGGGTTGGCAATTGGCTGCTCATCTTCGTATTATATCTTCCATTGTCCTCAACGTCTTGGCATGCTTTTGTTTCTCCCTTACACTTTTCTTTTCGGACAAACCAGCATCTCAATGTCAACTTTCAAGAAGTTGGTAACCACGAGTATTCCGTTTTGGTCAGAGCTGATTTCTGTGAAGGGAACTCTACTTCGTTTTATTTACTATGTCCATTGGTGAAATCTTTTAGTGAAATCTCTCCCATTTATGAAAACCTAATTGGAGTCCAATTTGGATTTTCAGAATAGATTCAGCATTCCTTGGACCATTACTGAAAACAACAGCACATAAATGACTTGCTGAATAAGCATTTTCCCAAATCACTGTGTGCAAGAATGCCCATGAGATAGTACCAAAAAGGGTAATCAACACAAAGCATTAGCCTTGGTATTGAGAAGAATCTTTGGTTAGTAATTGATTTGGCATTATCATTTTCCAAACCACCGTACCTGTCTTCTTCTTATTTTAAGTTAACAAGTCATGTGCCTCCTTAACTGCCCCAAAGTTAAATGTAAACAGTCCCATTGCGGTTGCAACCTGTTTCCAGACACAAACTCTTGGATTGTACCATCAACCTCAATGACACTAAGACCAACCTCCTTGTTTGCTCCATTCTCTGCCATCAACCTTTCAATTTCATCTGCATCTCCCCACCTCCTCTCACTAGCATACAAATTTCTCACTGTTACATAGTTCCCATCATTCCCCGGCTCCAGTTTTACTGCATTTTTCAAAGCTTTCTTAGCCCTTGAGACATCATTGAAGTACCCACATGCAGAAAGAAAAGAGCTCAAGATTATCCCATTAGCTTCATGTGGCATTCTCCCAATCAATTTCTCTGCTTCCTCCAAGCATCCAGCCTTTCCCAAGAGATCGATCATGCAACCATAGTGTTCAATCCGCGGGACAAGCTCGAATCCTTCCATTGCTTTAAACCATTTTTTCCCTTCCTCTACTAGACCACTGTGGTTACAAGCAGATAAAACACCAAGCAAAGTTATGTCATTTGGCTTAAGTTTCTTATGTTGCATCTCCAAAAATAACTCCAATGCTTCCTCACCACGGCCATTGACTGCAAATCCATTTATCAAAGCATTCCAAGAAGCAGTTTCCTTTTCAGGCATCGCATGAAAAACCATTTTAGCTCTTGATATTTCGCCACATTTTGCATACATATCTATGAGTGCAGTGCTGATTTTCGTCAACTTATCAAGCCTTTTACTTCTAACAAACTGATGAATCCAACCACCTAAATCCAGGGCACCTAAGTCCGCAATAGCAGGAAGAATGCTAACAATAGTTACATTATCTGGTTCCAACGATGTGGTCATCTGCATTTCATGGAATAACTTCAAGGCTTCATGGGGTTGCCTGTTTTGACAATATCCGCTAATCATTGTATTCCATGAAATAAGGTTCTTCTCCTGCATGGCATCAAATAAAGATCTAGCAGACTGTAGATAACCACCACGGCAATAGCCATAGATCATACTCGTCCAAGACACCACATTCCTATCTGTCATCTCGTTAAACAAATTTCGAGCAGACCCTACCTCCCCTAATTTGGCATAACCATCAATCATCACATTATAAGTAGCTGGGTCTTTCTCAGGCATCTGATTGAAGAGCTCTCTTGCGTTAATCATGTCTCCTAACCTCGCATATCCACAAATAAGAGCTGTCCATGACACTTGGTTTCTTTCATTCATTCCATCAAACAACATTCTGGCATAGCGCATATTCCCGAACTTTGCATACATATCAACCAACGCCGTTAGCACATACATATTTGAGCAGAACCCTGTTTTTGCAACAAGACTATGTATCTCTTGCCCTTCCCAAATGGTCAAATTCAGAGCACAAGACTTCACTAATATCACAAACGTATAACCATTAGGAACAAACCCGGCGTTCCTCCTAAGATCTCCATAAAGAGAAAAAGATTCAGCCAACTGCCGCAAATTGGTGTGGGCTTCGATCATGCAGTTACAAAGAAATATATCGTCTCTCTGTGGCCTTTTATCAAACATTAGGCGAGCGTGGTAGAGCAGGACGAGTGAACTTTGAGGGTCCGCAAGAGAAGGAGAAGTGGAGGCGGTAATGAACTTGGTAAGGAGATTGACGTTGGTTTCGAGCGCGTTTCGGAGCATGAAAGCGTGGATTTGGAGGATTGAGGCAATGGTGTTTCTTCGTTGGAGTAAGTACAAGCATTTTCTTTCTAGTGAGCTCCATATCTGATCCTTCGTCATAGACGCATATCAAATTGATCCCTCACTCACAAACTTGCAAGATAGAAATTTTGAAAGACTGGTTTGTTATTGGGGATATTTTCTAAAATAACCAAAAAATAATGAAAAAATATAATTTTTAATTTAGCACTATTTTTTTTTTTTTACATTTTTACACAACAAAACTTCAAAATTACAAAAATACTATTTGCTATTTCTCTCTCTCTCAGACTGCAACTCATCCTCTCTCACGCAGCACCTACGTTAATTTTGGCCTAAAACAACATCCAAACTCAACCTCAAACAACAGCAAAACCACAGACCTGATATCTCTCAGGTGACCCACGACGATTTCAATTTCAAACAACAGTAAAACTTGACCTGAAACAACAACAAAAGTACAAAGCATTTCGATATGTAACAACACCCTAACTACAGACGATCTAGATCTGAAAAACAACACCACAACGACAACAGATTTAGATATGAAAAAAAATCACAACTACAACCCGATCTCGATATGAGAAAGCAGCAACATCAAAACAGCATAGCTGCTGGCGATCTGGATCTGACAACAACAACAAAAAATCTAAAAATAAGAAAAGAATTATACCTTTATAATATCAAAACGACAATGATATGTTGAAATAAAAAAATAAGTAAGAGAAACATTAAAAAAATAGTAAACGACACAAAAATAATCTAGATAACAACATGCAACATTAAAACAACCGACGAAAAATACAACATAAACTTAAAACTAACAAAACGACAACCATATCTTCATTTGCAAATGGAGAAGGAGAACAAGAGCTTCATTGAGCCAAAAGCATTTCGAAGAGTATGAGATAAAAAAAATACACATATTGATCTCTGGAAAAAGAAAGAAGAAGAAGATAGAAAATGGAAAGGATGAACATCAACTAAAATGAGTATTGGGTATAAGGTAATGTTCAAGAAAAGAAACTATTAAGTAGTGACCATCATGAAGAGTATGAGATAAAAAAAATATATTGATCTTCGGAAGAAGAAGAAGAAGAAGAACTAAAATGAGTATTGGGTATAGGATAAAGTATGAGTATTGGGTATAGGATAAAGTGCAAGAAAGAAATGATTAAAGATGTAGAAAAAGAAGATGATGGAGTGTCATGATTAAAAATGGTGAATATTGGATATAGGTACAACTGTCATCCTTTTACACTCAAACATTATTTTATTAAATTACAATCTACACTTCTACCAATTAAGAATAATAAAAAAGAGATGATGATGATATTATCAAAATCTATTTTTTCCTTCAACTTTGATAACTTTTGAAGAGAAATTACAAAAATTTGAAATAGATAAAGATGTTAGTTGTAATGTGTAACGTCCCAAAATTCCTAATAGGGCTTAGTGCCTTGATTAGGGGCCCAGGAGGGTAATATTGGAATATTATGTGAATTAATTGGATATTGATGTGATTACGTGAATTGCATGAGTTATATTATTATATAGTTGATTATGCATATTTAGGTGTATTAAATGTGTGAAACAGACCCGCTTTTGTTTAAGGGGCATATTTGTATTTTTGACCCGTTGAGGGTCTAATTGTAATTATATGATATTATGTGATCGAGACCACATTATTATGTCGATATATTTGAAATATTAAGCAAGAGTCAGTCCTTTCGAGCAAGATAGCGGTTTAGTCACAACGGGGAATTGATACCCGGTTCGGGGTGAGCCAAGGGGTATTTTGGTAATTCGGTGAATTACTGAGACTCAATAGAGTATGCGCCATATTGTGGGAATGTATTGAGAGACGGGAGTGCAAAATGATGGTTTAGCCTTTAGTGGGCTTTGAGAGAGAAGTTGGCCTTAGGGGCATTTTGGTCTTTTGTACCCTTAGGCTGTTTTTCAGTTGAGTTTATCAACTCAGGGGTTAAGGGAAAAAAACAGAGCAAACACAAAAACAAAGCAGGGCATTCTCTCTCTCTCTCTCTCTCTCGTTTCTCACTCTCTCTCTCTATGTGATTGAAGATATCTTAGGAAAAACACTTGATCCTTGAGGTTAGAGGCAAGATTTCGGTGGATTGAAAGCTTATAAGCTTAAGGGAGCATAGCTGGGGTTGAACTCAATCTGAGGTAACTTAACTATTTGAATTTAGTTTTGGTTTTTATAGTTTTTTTTTTTACTTATATTGAATTCTTAGTTTGAAGGGATTTGGATTGAGTTTAAAATTGTTTATTTCATTTCTGAACTGCTAGGACCATTATTATGGTCGAAACAAGTGAAAAACATGTTTTGGGATGGTTTTTGGAGGATTGGCGATTCTGAAAATCGCTGGTTTTCTGAGTTCTTCATGTCGCGTCGCGACTCTGTTCTTGGGCGCTGCGACCTTTATGAATTCAGAGGGACAAGCAAGTTCCTCGAACCACCTTGGCGCCACAGTGCCAGGCGGGTTGTGCTGCGGCGCGTGCCCTGTGGTTTTGGGCTCGGGGCTCTCTAACTTGTTGTGGCGCGACCCTTAGTGGGGGGCGTCGTGGCTCTAATTGGGGAAATGAGAAAAAATGGGTTTTGGTAGTTGGGAACCCAAATCTAAGGGCTCGGGAATGGTTCTACTACTAAGTTAGTAGAATGCATGGTCCCGGAGGCTAGGACTGGGTTCGGAAGCCTTTATTAGTTAATTTCCTGATAGTTATTCTGTGACAGCTAGAATCTCGTGATTGCAAGGGGAAAGACCGGGTAAAAGTTGTGCAATCCCACATTGTCTGGGGAAGGTCAAGTGTGATGATTCTAAGAATGTGTAGGTATAGGACTACACAGTTGAAGAGGGCTTAAATGGATTGATGGGTACTACCTATGCCAACAAGATGCATTTTCTTTTCGGTAGCCCATTACTTGAGAACTCCAAAGTTAAGCGTGCTTGACCTGGAGTAGTCTCATGATGGGTGACCTCCTAGGAAGTTTTCCCAAGAAGCGTGCGAGTGAGGGCAAAGCACGCTGGAAAGACTCATGTTGGTTTGCAGGGCCAGTCATCATTCCAGGAAGCAACCATAGTGACGTGGGGCGTTATAAATGGTATCAGAGCATGCCAAGATTTATTATTCCTGGAGATCGACCGAACATGTACGCTCACTGCCAGTGACAAGCTCGACTCAGAGTTGGTTGGTATTTAATGAACTATATGCTTAACTGCTTGTTTAAGTTTCCTTATTTTCCTGAATGTATAGATAGAGCATGATGAATGTGTTTATATATGCATGATGCTAGGGCATGGCCCCTTGACTGTTATATGTTATGTGCGATGTGTTGATTAATGTTTGTATTGGATTGATGGGACTGGGAGGTGGATTTTTGGATGTTGTTATCATGCATGATGTGTGGCCTCATTGATTGCAGACATATTGCAGTTATGCCTCGGCGATCGATCAATCTCTACGGTAATAGGGCTGAGGATGACAACCAGAGTCAGGACCCTCCGCCTACCCCACATAATTGGCAACAATTGTTTGCCGAAATGGAAGCCAGAATTCAACGAACGGAAGATGAGCTCCGAGGGTTGAGGCAATAGGTCCCTCCTCGAGATATTGGGCTACAAATTCCATCGGCTGTGGAACCTGTGCCAGCCCAGCCTGTGATGGAAAATAATTAGGAGCCCTTATATGAAAGATTCAGGAAGTAGCATCCTCCCACCTTTGAGGGTGGCCCAGACCCATTGCGGGCAGAGCAGTGGATGAATATGATTTCTTCCATCCTGGATTTCATGAGGGTGGAAAGGAATGAGAGAGTGGCCTGCGCCAACTACATGTTGAGAGAAGACGCCGACATCTGGTGGGATGTTGTGTCGCATAGGAGGGATGTGGCAGTTATGACCTTGGAAGAATTTAGGGACATCTCAATGAGATATACTACAGTGTTGCAGTTCGAGCTGCAAAAGTGGACGAGTTTGTCAACCTAACTCAGAACTGGTTGACGGTTACAGAATATGCACTAAAGTTTGACTGGTTGGCGAACTTCGTGCTGGACTTGGTGCTTACTGATATGGCACGGAGGGATCAGTTTGTGCGAGGATTGAACGTCATGATAGCTCGTGACGTCAAGATAACATTGGATCTGAGGAATACCACCTATGCATAGGTAGTGGAAAAGGCCCTTACTGCAGAGGGGGCCAAGGATCAGATATGGAGAAAGGGCACTGCTAGGTGCTCGGAGGACGGTGCCTCCTTATACTGGATCTAGCCAGGGTAGTGGTCCCAGTGAGCAGAAGAGAAAGGCCCAAGATTCTTTTGTTCCTCTTGCTTAGGTAGGAGAGCACAAGGTGATTTTAGTGGCCGTCAGGATGGGGGAGACAACTGGAGGAGTTTCCTAGTGTGTCCTCGGTGCAGGCGACTACATCAGGGAGAGTCCAGAATCAGAGCCTGCTTTACTTGTGGGAGTATTACTCATCTGAGGAAGGACTGCCCACAAGACAGGAAAGAAGAACCGAAGCAGAGCGACTGCCTCACTCCAGCCAGAGTATTTACCTTGACCCAGACTGAGGCTAGTCCCTTGGCCGTGACAGGTCAGATTTCTAGTGCGGGTTCTTCATTTACTGCATCGATTGATTCAGGGGCTACTCATCATTTGTATTTGCTAGAACGATAGATCGTTTGTGTAGACTTAGTGATTTGTATGCTAGGGGATTCAAGAATTTGTTTCCAACTAGGGAACTGGTAGTTTATAGGAGATGGGTTAGAGCATTGCCGGTAGTGTGACGCCCTACTTCCTTAGAGTTGTTACTAAGTGAGTTTAAAGCGTGCAATTAACTCGCTAATCAAGGTTTTAAGACAAAAGTGTAATTAAACCATAAACAGAGTCATATACTTTGAAAATAGTTCCATTCATTGAAAATCATAAAGTGTTTAACATTTGGGATCAAAAAAAAAATACTGTTTAGAAATATTTACCACTAAAAAGCATAACCAAAGTCGGCTAAACGACAAAATCTAGGTTTAGTACAATCATCTCCCAAAATACCCCTGGCCGTGGCAGCCTGGTAGGCCAAACATGTACGTGCCGCTTCATGCTCTCCGTACTCATGGTTGGTCAACTTTCCCCTTGCCCTTACCTGCACCATAGAGCACCCGTGAGTTGAAGCCTAGTAAGAAAACCCTCACAAGCAGACAACATATGCATATTTAACATTCAACATATAATCAAGCCATCATCAGGCTAAACACGTACGACCATGCTGTCCCAGGCCCTTGGTTCGCGGTCCACACCGTGAGGATATCCCAGGTATCCTTTAGGATCTCGCCCTGGCAACTCGCACTCCGCGTGCTAAACGCTGCTCTCGGCCCCTTGCCGTACTTGGCCTTCGCCGTTCTCAGCCTTTGCCGTTCTTGGCCTTCGCCGTTCTCGGCTCTTGCCGTTCATTCACATATATGCACACATAGCATAATTTAAACAAATAATTAACATGCATAAGCGCAATCAATGGGGCTACACCCTGCAACACAATCATATAGGGTCGTGCCTTGCAACATAAACTATAGGGCCTCGCCCTGCTCTACGGGTACAACAATTTTCTTACCTGTGTCCCGAGCTTTCCAAGCACCGATGTCCCGAGCACAGTCTCCTAGTCGAGCCTCACTGAAACCCTAGTCACAACGCATTAACAATATCCATCCATCAAGTTCTAATCCATTAAATAACTTTGGGTCATAGTTCTAGTCTCCGAGACCTTGAATTCTATAAATTTGGGTGATAAAATCCATCCCGAGCCTTAGCTTTTGGATTCCTGAGCCTATAACCTTTTTAAAGCCCAAAAGCACACTAAGCGTCGTGGCCCCATAAACCCATGTTGCAGCCCCACGCTCAACCAGAGGCCCAACCTCATTTTGCCCACACGCGCCGCGGCCCTGCCTGTAGGGCGCTGCAGCGCGCCTCCACTCTCAAGCACCCTAAATGTTCTAAGGGGCTGCGACTCAGCAAGAACAATGCCGCGACCCGACCCCTTGAACCCAGAAAAATCCTCCATTTTCTTTACCAAAACCAAGCCAATTACCCCTAAAATCAATCTAACAACTTAGTTTAATCATTCCAGGAGTTCCACTATGATTCCAGCAGCAAAACCTAACAAACTCTAGCTTTAAAACTCATTAAACCCAACATTCAATCTTCAACTTCTATACCTCAGAAGAACTAAGAAAACCAGCCAATAACCACTGAATTGACTAGCTAAAATCACAGTTTAATGCTTACCTTAGCCTCTGCTTGAATCCACATAGCGATGTTGAGTTAATCCCCAAATCTAGAGCTCAAATTCTTGCTTAATTCCCAGCTTTTCCCTTGGTTTGGCTTAGAGAGAAAAATGAGAGAGAAAGAGAATGTTTTGGGTCAGTTTTCTCCAAGTTTCTGAGTATTTCCTTGGTTTTGTTTTATTTAACTTAGTCTCTAAAGTTACCTCAAGGCTCGGGGTACCAAAAATATCCCCAAGGGCAAAATGGTAAATTTCCCCAATATTCCCTCCTAAACATTCTAACTTCAAATATATCTCCAAATATTTATTTTCGTAATCCGATAACCCCTTAAAATGTCTAATGCCTGAAATACCACTCAACTCGCCCCGAGTCGGGTATTCAACCTCGTTGTGACTTTCTAGCTAACCGCTCCCTAGGACTGTCTTGGATCGTGCAACACAAATATATCACTTTATTCACAATCATTACATTTATGTCCTCAACGAGCTAAAATTATAAACATGCCCCTAATAACCAGATGGGGCCCACATGCACATTTAATTTACCTAAATATGCATCTTTAATCACATATTCATACAAATTCACATATTATAATAATAAATCACTTATTGCCCTCCAGGCACGCTAATCAAGACCCTAAACTTTAGTAGCAAATTTGGGACGCTACAACTATCCCTTCCTTACAGAAATTTCATCCTCGAAAATACCTAAACAACTCAGGATACCGCTCCCGCATCTCTGATTCAAGTTCCCATGTCGCCTCCTCAACTTTGCTGTTCCTCCACAGCACTTCCACAAAGGCGATGGTCTTGCTTCGCAAGACTTTATCTGTAATGCCCTGAATAGCCAAGACCGTTACACTGTGTGTTTACAAATATGCAAGACTTGCTAATCAAGCCATTTAGTTAGAAACGTGTTACAGAAACTAAAGTTGAAATAGGGTTAAAAGATTTCGGTCTCAAAAGTTTCATTTCTTATAATCAAACATTTTTACATGGGATCCCAAAGGTAGTAGCGTTAAAAGTCTCTTTACAAAATTTCAAGATAAAAGTATAGTTACTAGCCACTCTAAGGGAAAAACAGACAATTACACTTTTCTCGTTCTGTACCACTCCTCGGCCGTGGCGGCCAATCAGCTGACTATGTACATTCAACCCCAAAGCTCTCCATCTCAGGACTGGTCCACCTTGCCCTTGCCTTTACCTGCACCACGTAGCACCCGTGAGCCAAGGCCCAGCAAGAAACCAGATAACAGAGCATATTCATTAAGCAATCAATTTGCAAATCAGCAATCAAGCAACTCATAATGCATAGCCATATACTCAACAATCCATAGTGTTCATATAAATAGATATTCAGCATACCAAACTCATCGCTAAACATTTATAACCAATTCACACAACAAACAGGGTCGACGCCCTTAGGTCACACCCCCTATTTACCCCACTGACTCCGGCCCGCTTAAACCGAGCTCAGTGAATATTAAGCTGTCCTTAGCTACCAGTGGCCGAGCCGCGCCCTGTGCGCAAATATTGATTCCGACACTCTTAGGCCGTTTATCACATGTCCCATGGCATAATACCATCTATGACACAATTCATGTATAGGGAGCTCTTAGTCCCATCATTAACACATAACCGGGTGCAGTTTCTTACCTTTAGATTCCGATAGCTTTGTTCAATTCAACCCTCAAGCACGATCCCGATCCCGTCTGACCCCTAGTGTACACCTAGTCACAGTCACAAGTTAAAACCATACCAAACTCCAAATCCAAAACCTAGCCTCGGGACCAATCCCGAGCCCTCGGGAAGCTCTAATTCCACCAAACGGGGTGGTGGAATCAAACCCCGAGCCCCTGGGAAAAAACCCTAAGAAATAACCCAAAAACCCCCTTCTGGAAATAGGGTAGCGCTACAGTGCCATAAAGAGGGCGCTATAGCACTACAAACAGAGCCAACAGGCTCCCAGACACCCAAGCCTAGCGCTGTAGTGCCCTAAGGCTAGTGCTACAACGCTAGTCACAGCCAGACAACACTCAGATTTTCCGCCTTCGAACTTCCTCAAGCAAAACTCTCTAACACCCTTCCAAACCTCAACCAAACACCAAATCAAGCCCACCATCATCTATAACTCACCCCATATGACCTAACCATATGAAACTTAAGCACATGCACCCCAAAACAAGGAAATCACCATGGCTGAGTTTGAAGCTCAAAAACTCAACAGAACAACAGAAATCATAGAACTTAAAGCTAGAATTTCTTACTGTTGACCGAATTTTTGGCCAACGACATGTAGACGTCAAAACGACAAAAACCTTCAAGAGAAATAAACGACACAGACGATTTTTATAGTGGTTCAGCCCCAATGTGTTGGTAATAGCCTAATCCACTTAGAGTTATGATTATGGATCTACACTCAAGATTAGATGAACCTGAGTCAACTGAGTTTCTTCAGTGCAGATTATAAGAATATAAGAGTTCTCTCAAGATACAAGTACTCTCTCTCTAGAAAATTAGAATCTGAATCAAAATTCCTTTTTATGATGCCATAAGCCTTGTATTTATAGGCTCAGGATCGGGATATTTTTTATTCTCACTATATTTAATTTACAATAATATTCAAAATATAACGATACACTATATTCATGGGATAAACTGAGAGATTCCCGCGCAAGCCAAGACCGATTCTTGTTGAAGCCGTTTCTGGGATCTCTTGCGTAGCCCTGCTCTGTCTAGTTGATCCATATCACATTCAGGCTGGTCGGCCAAACCTTTACTGGGTGGACACGCACCTGACTGGGCAGACATGCACTTGACTGGGCAGACATGCACCTGGCTGGACAGACATGCACTTGACTGGTCGGACATGGTCATGGCTGGCTGGACATGGTCATGACTGGTCAGACATGGTCATGAGACATGCACCTGGCTGGGCAGACATGCACTTGACTGGGCAGACATGCACTTGGCTGGTCGGACATGGTCATGACTGGTTGGCCAAGGTCATGTCTGGGCAGATAAACATGTGACTGGTCGGACAAGGTCATGCCTGGGCAGACAAACATGTGACTGGTCGGACAAGGTCATGCCTGGGTAGACAAACATGTGACTGGCCAGTCAAAATTCTTCACTGGTCTACCGGGTCACTCCTAAGCCAGATCACCCAACCATTCCTTGCCATTTGTCATTTCTATTGCCACGTCATCTCTTTCAAATTTTGGGGATAACACTTACCTTTGATAGATGAATTCGACCTAGGTTATCTTCCACACTTCCTTAGCCTTCACCTCCTCAAATCCGTAGGCTTAATCCCCTAGAATTCCCACAGAAACTCAGCTTAGAAACCAGTTCAACACCAAAAACCAAGAACTGAATAAAAACCTCAAAACATTACCTCAAATGGATGAATAACCTTTGCCAATTCCTCAAGCCAAATCAAGGTCCCTAGTGATGAGCCTTAGCCTAAGCCTTCTCTGAATTTTAGCTCCAAATTCCAAAATAATTGGTGAAGAAAAGCTGTAACGACCCAACTTTTCTAGACCTTGGACCATTAATAACTACTATACTAATCTTAAAGAAAAATCACAAGTGAAATAATCATAACTTCATTAAAACTTGTAAAACAAATGTTAAACTACATAAAATTTAAAGTAGGATATGGGATCCCATTGTTTTTTAAAATAAAAACATAACATAACTATAAATAAATGGGTTACAAAATTAAGTGCGGAAAATACATATAAAGCATAAATTTTAAAAGACTAGGAAGCGACTTCATCCTCGAATCGAACGCTCAATCCACCGATTCCATCCTGCCTCAATACACATTCCCAAGCTGCCAAGAATCTTCTCGCCACCATAGCTATTTTCCTGCACATATTAAACATAAAGGAATGAGCCTAATGCCCAACAAGGAAAATCTACTACAAGCATAAAACATGTACATACACATAGACTATAAACTATAAACATATATCTATAAAGACATACATCATATAAGACTATACTATTAATGACCATTAAAACATGTGATAAACCATCTACTTCCCCTTTCTAATATCTGAGGTAGGTTAGATCACATGGTAGGTTTATGATAACCCATCTACGTCCCCATCTAATATCTGAGGTAGGGTAAATCATAACCATGAACATAAGAAAACATAGCATAACATATTATAGCATAACTTATCATAACATATCAACATAACATATAAGCATATAAGACTATCCTATTTTCCTTACCAATATACCGGGATGATGAGAACAAAGTCGGGATTTTGGAACACTCCTAAATTCCATAATAGGGGGTGAGTATACTAAAGAATAGAGATGAAAAGAATAAACTACACCATCGAAATGATACTTACCAACAAGAATCTTACGTTCAAGGTCTTAGATGCCTAACCAAGAATAGAGAATACGAGTTAGGATTTGAGTAGAAAAACTATAAGAACAATACATAAAGGAACTAGGATAAGGAATACCTGGAATGCTTCTATGACCGAACTACACCTCGAACTGAAATATACTATAAACCTTACTTCCCAAGTGTTTATTAAGCTTATAACCCCAACCCAAGTGTTTAACACTCTAAAGTAATCCTAGCAGCTTGTAGGCTATGAACTCAGCTTGATGAATGAAGAAATGGCTGGGTACTAGGTCCTATTTATAGAGTTCAAGAATGAAAAGATCTTCATTTAACTTGAATAAAATAATGGCTTTTTAATTGAAAAACATTTGAATAATCGTTCAGCAGAGGCTGAAGACTCGGTCAGAAAGATTCTAGACTTATCAAGAGGTTAAGGATTAAAATGAACTCGGTTTCAAAATCATTCAAATTTTATGCTCATGGGCCGATATATTGCCCACTATAGGCGATATATCGCTTGGATTCATATGCCCGAGGATCCTCGAGGTTGTCGTGCGAAGCTACATGTTTTTCGTATCCTCGTATGGCGATATATCGCCCCCTAAAGCTGCGATATATCAGCATACGCTGAAATATTATACACGTAATTACACTTTTTCAGCCTAATTTGAATTGAGTAAACAACCTTGACTAAGTCCTTTAATGATTTCAAAGCTGCTGGCAGACCCTAGGTTATTCAAATATTACTCTTAATAAACTTATTCCTCAAAAATACTTAATTTCTCATTAAACCTACACATGACAAGTGTTACTATCTTAATGGATCTATCTAAACCTTATAGTATAGTAATTATCATCTCCATAATCAGTCAGATTAATCAAATCTTAGGTTATAATTAATATTCTTAAACTATAGGTTAAATTTAGAAAATCTACAAGTGTTACTACGAGTTTCCAACTAAGTCCCAGCTTGAACCAAAATCCACATTTATAAATATAATACAACTATTACTAGTTATTACCATTACTACTACTATCTAACTAGCTAAGTAAAGTTCTTAGACTCTACAATTCTCCCCTACTAAAAATAATTTCGTTCTCGAAATTTACTTACCAAAAAAATCTGGATACCGACCTTGCATGTCCTCCTCCAACTCCCACGTTGCCTCTCGTTCAGAACTATTACTCCATAGGAATTTGACTATTGGAATACTCTTGGACCGTAATTGCTTCATCCCTCTATCCAGGATGCTAACCGGTCGTTCCTCGTAACTCAAGTCTTTCGGGAGTGCTATCGTATCGTACTGGAGGACATGAGATGGATCTGACACATACTTGCATAGCATTGAGAGAACATGTTGTGGCTATCTACTAGTGCTGGCGGTAGGGCTAGTCTATACGCAACTGCTCCCACTTTGTCCAATATCTCAAAAGGACCTATAAATTGGGGACTAAGTTTGCCTTTCTTCCCAAACCGCTTCACACCTTTCATAGGAGATATCTTCAGGAAGACTTGATCTCTGACCTTGAATTCCACATCCCGTTGCTTGGCATCCGCATAGCTTTTTTGTCGGCTTTGAGTAGCAATACGCTGTCTAATTAGCGCTACTGCTACTTGAGCTTTTCTAATAGCTTCGGGATCGAGAAGCTGCCTTTCTCCTACTTCGTCCCAATGCAACGGTGATCGGCACCTTCTTCCATATAGCAACTCATAAGGTGCCATCCCAATCGTTGATTGAGAGCTATTGTTGTAGGAGAGCTCTATCAGCGGCAAGTACTTATTCCATGATCCTCCGAAATCAAGTACACAAGCGCGTAGCATATCCTCTAAAATCTGAATCTTACGCTCGGACAGCCCGTCTGTCTGAGGATGAAAAGCTATACTAAGACTTAACTTAGTACCCATGGCTTGTTGTAAACTACCCCAAAACCTCGGCGTAAACACCGATCATCTATCTGACACTATCGTCTTGGGGATTCCATGCAACCGTACTATTTCCTGAACATAGATGTCTGCATATTGGTCTGCCGTGTAAGACGTCTTAACAAGCAAGAAATGAGCCGACTTGGTTAGTCTATCTATCACTACCCAAGCAGAATCAAGCTGCTAGTTCGTTCGTGGCACCCCTGTCACGAAATCCATGGCTATATCGTCCCATTTCCATTCTGATACGCTAAGCGGTTGCAATAAGCCTGCGGGCCGCTGATGCTCTGCTTTCACTTGCTGGCATACTAGACATTTCACACAAATTTTGCTATGTCCTTTCTTCATCCCTGGCCACCAATACATTGCCTTGATGTCGTGCGTCATCTTGGTCGACCCTGGGTGAACTGAGTACGGGGTACTGTGTGCTTCTTCTAGAATCGCCATCTTAATCCCTTGATTATCTAGCACGCATACCCGATCCTTATATCTCAATAATCCTTGACTTGATATTGAGAAATCTGTGGCCTTGCCTTCTCTGACTGCATCCATATGTGTCGCTAGAGTGTTGTCATGCCCTTGCCCAATCCGTATATCTTCTAGCAGATTTGACTGGATAGACAAATTAGCCAGCTTACCGACAACTATTTCTATTCCGGCATTGATCAGCTCCTGCTGCAGCGGCTTTTCTATTCCGGCTAGTACTGCTAAACTTCCATAACTCTTCCTACTTAGCGCATCCGCAACTACATTTGCCTTTCCCGGGTGGTATAGGATTTCACAGTCGTAATCCTGTACTAGCTCTAACCACCTGCCCTGCCTCATATTGAGCTCCTTCTGAGTAAAGAAGTACTTTAGAATTTTGTGGTTCGTATAAATCTCGCACCGTTCTCCATAAAGATAATGGGGCCAGATTTTTAACGCAAAGACCACTGCTGCCAACTCCATATCGTGCGTTGGGTAGCGCTGCTCGTACTCCTTCAGCAGTAGTGAGGCGTAGGCTGTCATTCTGCATCAGCACGCAACCCAACCCTTGCTTCGATGCATCGTAGTAGACTACCAACTTATCGTTGGGTGTCGGTACACAGAGTACTGGTGCTGAGCAAAGGTTGTCCTTAAGTAACTGGAAGCTTTCTTCACATCTATCATTCAAGTTGAATCTTTGCTGTTTCCGGGTCAGGTTGGTGAGCGGAGTGGCTATCTTAGAAAAGCCCTCTACGAATCTCCTATAATAACTTGCTAATCCCAGAAAGCTCCTTACTTCGGATGCGTTCTTTGGTCTTGGCCAGTCCTTCACGGCCTCTACCTTTGATGGGTCTACTGCAACTCCATCCATGGATATAATGTGCCCGAGGAGCGCTACTTGCGAAAGCCAAAACTCGCACTTCTTGAATTTGCCGTAGAGTTGATGCTCCTTTAGTCGTGGCAAAATCAACCTCAAATGTTCCTCGTGCTCTACTTCATCCTTGGAGTATACTAAGATGTCGTCGATGAACACTATGACAAATTTATCTAAGTAGTCCTTGAAGACCCTATTCATCAAGTCCATAAACTCGGCTGGTGCTTTGGTAAGACCAAAAGACATAACCAAGAACTCGTAATGCCCATAACCAGTTCTAAAGGCTATCTTAGGAATATCCTCTCCCCGCACCTTGAGCTGATGGTACCCGGACCGTAAATCAATCTTTGAAAATACGGTTGCACCTCGGAGTTGATCAAACAAGTCATCAATCCGGGGTAGCAGGTACTTATTCTTAATCGTTACCTTATTCAGCTCGCGATAGTCTATGCACATCCACATACTTCCGTCCTTTTTCTTCACGAATAGCACCGGTGCTCCCCATGGCGAATGGCTTGGCTAATAAAACCCAAGTCTAGGAGTTCTTGTAGCTGCGTCTTTAACTCCTTGAGTTCCATAGGTGCCATCTGATATGGTGCCTTGGAGATAGGCTCAGTGCTCAGTACTAATTCTATCGTGAAGTCAATTTCCCGAGTCGGCGGCAATCCTGATTAATCATCGGGAAATACCTCTAGGAATTCTCTTACTATGAGGACGTCTCCAACCTTAAGTGGTGTTTCCTTTACCACATCTGTGATGCTGGCTAAGAATGCTTGACATCCTTTTTCCATCATTCTTTGGGCTTTGAGAGATGATACTAACGGTGTGTGTAGTCTTGAAGCTTGTCCCATGAAGCATAGTTTTTGGCCGTCAGGAGTCTCGAACGTCACCTTCTTGCGTTTGCAGTCAATGGTTGCGCCGTGTTGTGCTAGCCAGTCCATGCCTAGTATTAGGTCGAAGTCCTTGATCTCCAGTTCTATCAAGTCTCCTTCTAGTTCTACATCCTCAATCTTGATCGGTACGCCTCGTACTATCCGTGATGATAGAACTACTTTGCCCGAAGGCAACTCGGTTACAAACCTAGTTCTAAATCTTTCACAAGGTTTGTCTAGTTTTTCTATCATTCCTAATGAGAGATACGAATGAGTGGCTCCCGAATCAAATAATACATAACATATGTTATTGAGGATTGAAACCTGACCTGTGACCACCTTATTGCTTGCATCAGCCTTTCCTTGGGTTAAGGCAAAAACCTTGGCAAGAACCATCTTGTCTTCATTTTTCCCTTCTCGCTTGAGCTAAGGACAGTCTTTCTTTCGGTGTCCTTCTTGACCACAGTTGTAACATCCCTTGGTGTTTGCCCGACATTCACCAGGATGTTTCTTCTGACACTTAGCACATGGCGGGTGTTCTACATAACCCGATGTACTACCTCCATTATTCATCCGTGCCCTTTTATTGTTGTCGGACTGTTTGTTGTCAGGATGCCTTATTTTTTGACCGTTATTGTTGTTGTTACTGGACTGATTACTGCTATTATGGTTGTTGTTCCGACTAGCCTGAGGTTGATTTGTCTAGGCTCAGGCTTACTGGCTTCTTCTGTACTAACATTAGCCTGCAGCCTTTCTACTTCTATTGCTGTTTCTAGAACGTCGGCATAAGTAGTGTTTCCTGGGTTTGCTAACTTAACCCCTAGCTCGATCATCGATCGAAGTCCTCTAACGAACTTAGACACCCTCAGATAGTCGGTTGGAACCATTTCCGGTGCGAACTTAGCTAATCGGTTGAACTGCCGAGCATACTCTGCCACTGATAAACTCCCTTGCTTCAAGACAGCGAACTCCTCAACTCTTGAAGCGAGTACGGCCGAATTGTAATACTTCTTGTGGAACAGCTCCACAAATCGAGTCTACGTCATGGTGGCAACATCATGCGTCTGTTGGACTAAGTCCTACCATATCCTGGCATCTTTCTTGAGAAAGGATGAAACGCAGGATATGCGGTCTGCGTTGCTGAGGTTCATGTGTGTCAGGATTGGCTCCACGTTCCTTAGCCACTCTTCTACCTCAAAGGGGTCTGTAGTCCCTTCAAAGTTCGGAGCGTGCTGCTTATGGAACCGCTCATAAACTGGCTCCATGTGCTGTACTGGATACGACGCATAATTCGCCACTAGCCATCCCCCATATGGACTAACTTGTTGGGGTGCTGAGACCATTTGCTGTGGCTTCGGCTGCGGTGGAGGCGGAGGCTGAGTCTGGGGCTGAGCCTGTTGTCGCTGTTGCTGCAATAGCTCCTCAACTTATTGTCGCAGTCTGACGATCTCTCTAGCATCGTCAACTGGTGGCGGCGATGCGTTGTGGCTGGCAGTAGCACGCACTCCCCTTCTGTGAACTGGAGGAGCTTTGTTGTTCACTGGAGCAGCGTTGGAGGCGTTTCTGTTGGTGCAAGTAGATCTTCGGAGAGACATCGCAGCAGAGTTCTAACAGTTGAGAGAAACTTGTGAGAACTTCACCCTAATAGGCTCTCTATGTGGTCCCCAACCTGGAACTCCACGTCTCTACACTTGGGATCAGCGTAGCTTTTCTGTCTGCTCTGTGAGGCGAGCATCTTAGCTCGGATCTTCTCGATAGATTCGTTTGTCTTCTGAACCATATCCGACCCCAAATACTTCCTCTCACCCATTTCATCTCAGTGAATGAGTGATCTACACTTCTTCCCATATAACATCTCGTAGGGAGCCACTCCAATCGTTGATTGATAACTATTGTTATATGAAAACTCAATCAACGGAAGATACTTACTCCATGACCCCTCAAAGTCGATCACACATGCTCTGAGCATATCCTCCAATACCCGAATCCTCCTCTTAGACTTTCCATCAGTCTGGGAATGAAAGGCCATGCTAAACTTCAACTGAGTTCCCATAGCCTTCTACAAACTACCCCAAAACTTGGAGGTAAAGATAGGATCCCGGTCTGACACTATAGACTTAAGAACCCCATGGAGATGCACAATCTCCCTCACATACAACTCTGCATACTGATCCACAGTATATATCGACCTCACTGGAAGAAAATGGGCTGACTTGGTGTATCTGTCCACTATCACCCACACTTAGTCATGGAGCCCTACTGTTCTGGGTAAACCTCCCACAAAATCCATCGTAATATCCTCCCATTTCCACTCGGGACTACCCAAAGGCTGAAGCAAACTTGCCGGTCGCTGATGCTCAGCCTTCACCCGTTGACAGGTTAAACATCTGGCTACGTACTCCACCATATCCTTCTTCATCCTGGGCCACCAATATATCGTCCTTAGATCCTGGTACATCTTTGTGGTACCCGGATGAAGTGAGTATGGCGTCGTATGTGACTCATTCAATATCTCTCGTCTGATCCCTTCATCAGCTGGAACACAAATCTGCCTCTGATACCGAAGCAAACCAACCTCAGAAATAGAATAGTCCTTAGATACTCCCGCTAAGGTATTCTCTCTAACCTCCTGTAATTGAGCATCTACCAATTGACCTTCTTTAATTCGCTCTAGCAGGGTCGACTACAGAGTAATATTGGCTAATCGACCTACCATCAATTCTATCTCTGCTCAGACCATCTCATCAGCTAACTCTCTCGAGATCTGACTGGAACTATATAACTGACCTGGGCCTCTCCGGCTCAATGCATCCGCCACTACATTAGCTTTCCCCAGATGGTAAAGAATATCACAATCATAGTCTTTCACCAACTTTAGCCAATGTCTCTGCCTCATGTTCAGGTCCTTCTGTGTGAAGAAGTACTTCAATCTCTTATGATCGGTGTATATCTCGCACTTCTGACTTTCCTCGGATGGTAAAGAATATCACAATCATAGTCTTTCACCAACTCTAGCCAACGTCTCTGCCTCATGTTTAGGTCCTTCTATGTGAAGAAGTACTTCAAGCTCTTGTGATCGGTGTATATCTCGCACTTCTCCCCATATAGATAATGCCGCCAAACCTTCAGTGCGAATACCACCGCTGCTAACTCCAAATCATGGGTAGGATACCGCTGCTCATACTCCTTCAGCTGTCGTGATGCATAATCTATGACCTTATCGTTCTGCATCAACACACAACCTAAACCCAACCTTGATGCGTCGCAGTAGACAACAAACTTTCCTTCCCCCGTAGGAAGACTCAACATAGACGCGGTAATAAGTCATCACTTCAACTCTTGGAAACTGTTCTCACACTTGTCTGACCAGATAAACTTCAAATTCCTCCGTGTCAATTTTGTCATCAGTGCCGCTAACTTTGAGAAGCCTTCCACGAACCGTCTGTAGTACCCTGCTAGACCAAGAAAGCTCCGCACCTCCGAGGCGTTCCTTGGCCTCAGCCAATCCCTAACTGCCTCCACCTTAATCCCATCTGCACCAACAATATGTCCAAGGAATGTTACTTCTAGTAACCAAAATTCACATTTCTTAAACTTGGCGTACAACTGATGCTCCCTCAACCTCTGCAAAACCTGTCGAAGATGAATCTCGTGCTCTGCCTCTGAACTGGATTACACTAAGATGTCATCGATGAAGAAAATAACGAACTGATCCAGAAATTCCTTGAACACTCTATTCATTAGGTCCATAAAGGCTGCTGGGGCATTGGTTAAACCAAATGACATGACCAGAAACTCATAGTGCCCATACCTTGTTCAGAAGGCCGTCTTTGATATGTCCTCGTCCTTGATCCTCAGTTGGTGATCACCAGATCGAAGATCAATCTTCGAGAACACCGACTTACCTTGCAGCTAATCGAACAAGTCATCAATCCTTGGTAGGGGATACTTGATAGTCAACTTGTTCAATTCCCTATAGTCTATACACATTCTCAAAGTCCCGTCCTTCTTCTTCACAAACAAAACTGGAGCACCCCATGGCGAGTAGCTAGGCCTGATGAACCCCAAATCTAGAGCTCCTGTAGCTGTATCTTCAATTCCTTCAGTTCTGCCGGTGCCATTCTATACGGTGCCCTCGACACTGGCTCTGTCCCTGCGCCAACTCAATAACAAATTGAATCTCCCTACGCGGTGGCAATCCAGGTAAGTCCTCAAGAAACACATCCAAGAACTCGCAAACCAATCTGGTCTCCCCCGATCTTGTTGGCGAAACCCTAGTGGTATCCACCGCACTAGCCAAAAAACCTATAAACCCTCCTTGTAGCAAATCTCTGGCTCTCAACGCTGATATCCTGGGTACGTGGGGTCCATGCACCGCTCCCACAAAGACAAAGGGATCCTCTCCCTCCGGCTCAAAGGTCACCATCTTCTTCCTGCAGTCAATAGTAGCTCCGTTTCTAACCAGCCAATCCATACCTAAAATCATATCAAAGTCCTCTATGCTCAACTCAATCAAGTCTACTATCAACTCCCTACCATCAACCATCACTGGCAGTGCTCTAATCCACCTCCTAGAAACTACTAGTTCTCCTGTAGGCAAAATAGTCCCTGTTATCCAGATTTCCGGATAGCGTCTAGATGGATAGCCTCGGGGAAGCAGAATTATCAAAGTCTTTCACGAAAGGTGACCAGAGCTCGCAGATGGACAGAAAGGCTTCGCCTCTCCCGTTTAGTGTCTAGCATACTCTTTCAAGCAACCGCGACCTGGAAGCTCGTCACTTCTCCCGGACTCCCGAAGGGATATCCTTCGGGGAAGGTCCTTCCAGGAGAAGCTCTTCAGGTTACCTTCGCGGATACAGTTCCGTGCCTCGCACGGAAGAAGACCAAGCGGTCGAGTCATGGAGGAGGCATAGTTGGAATGATACTCACCTGACACAGGATCCCGCCTGACATGCCCGACAGGTCGAGGCCGCACACATCCCAGCATGCCTAAAAGTACCATTTCGCCTACTGTTCCGCTAACAGCCTGGAAAAGACAGCTGCCTTTTTACATTCCCCATATTTTCACGTAAATATACCCACATGGAGCCTGGTAGCCATGCGACTACGGTAATTGTATCCCCTATTTATGGCTGGTGTAATTAAGACTCAGGGGGGCAGAGTAAAACCCTAATCCAAAACTCTAGCTATAAAGACCTCCTCATTTTACAATAGGAGAGAGGCCAACAGATTAAAGAGCAAGAACTCTGCCAAAATCTCTCTAGCTTCATCTTCTTCAAGAAAACCCGAGAGAAACATTGTGAGTTTGTGAGGTTCTTGTACACCAGCCATTTTACTGTAATTCTCTACAAGTATAATAACATCGACTCGTGGACTAGGGCTCGTTAACGCCTGAACCACGTAAAAAACCTATTTTTCTATTTGTATTTCTGCACTTCTACAGTTCTTATCTTTTTATTATTTTGTTTGTATTCGTTTCCGAAAAAATCGGTAAACATTTTGGTGCTTTCATTGAGAGCTGTAGGGAGTTGTTAGTCAGCTCTTTTTCTGTGTACGTTTTTTGTATTCACTCCGTACTGAAAAGATGGTGACTACGAGAAAATCCGCGGTTGACAAGAATGCTAGGGTCAACCCCGATACTATGATGGAAGATGCGGTACAAAACGAACCCTCGGCAGCCCAGACCGAAGGAGAAAGTACCCACGACTCGGACTACCAAGGTGAAGACCCGACATCTCGCCAGGATCGGGTCAGTACTGAAGATACGACATACTTAGAAGACGAAGAAGAGTATGTCCGAGACGGTTACTACAAAGACGGCTACTACTACGAGAAGGATCCAGAACTGGTCCAAGTAGCCGAAGAACTGGTGGCCACTAAGGCCAAGCTTGCTGAGCAGGAGCGCGCCTCCGAAAAAGTGCAGCGCATGATGGAGCGCCTCCAAAGCAAGTTCGGAGATCTAGGCGACTCGAACGAGGACGCCTCTGTTTTAGGTGGTGCTGATGCCACCATGCCGGATCCAGCCGCTGCTGGACCATCCAAAGCCGCCCCTAACAAGGGCAAAGAAAAAGTAGGGGAGCCTGTGCGCACTAACGCCCCTGCACCTCCTAAAGACGTGAATCACCAGGCCGACTGCCCCCCCCGCGCGCAGAAGGTCTCTGGCGCTCCTAAGCCCAGACGTCCTTCAGCCCCAAGGGGGCACTCTGTGCCTAAAGGGCCCGGTGTTAAGGCACCCAGGCCTAGGGGAAGGAACAACCGCCCCAGTGATTCCGTCAACCAGGACGGTCGGGCTGCAGACACGCACTCCGAAGATAGCTGGTCCACAGTGGACCTAAGAAGAAGGTTGGAGGCCAAGTATGAAAAGGCCAAAGGAGAAAAGGCTCGGCCTCGCGGGGATGACCTGCGAAATCATCTCAACGACAAGCTCCGGGGACGTGACCTCCCGGAGAGCGATACAAAGAGGCTCGAGGAACAGATCGCTGCCTTGACCAAGCTGGTCCGGAAGCAAAGTGGGGCCCTGTCAGACTCTGAGGAGGAAGACCCGGAACCATGTATTCGGAGGATCGCGGAAACGCCCCTCCCGGAGAACTTCAAAATGCCTCATATAGAATTATATGAGGGGAGGACAGACCCGCGCACCCATCTAGCTAAATACAACAAGATGATGCAAGTGGCGCGCGTCAGTGAGGATGCCAAATGCATGTGCTTCTCACTCACCCTTACCAAGTCCACGGAGGACTGGTGGAAAAGATTAGCTCCCGGATCCATCCACAGTTGGAAGGAGCTACAGTCCGCATTCAGGAGGCAGTTCATTGCTGCCCGGGACCACGACATGGAGGTTGGTTCCTTAACCAACATCAAGCAGCTACCCAATGAGAGCCTCAAAGCTTTCATTCAAAGAAAGATGGAAGCTGCTGCTAAGACCAAGGTCAGCGATGACATGAAGCTGATCGCCCTTCAATCGGGGCTTACCGTCGGCTCCCTGCTATGGGGAGAAATGCAAAGGAGATGAGCAGAAACTCTGTCCGAATTCATATCAAAAGCTCAGGGAATCATCAACCTTGAGGATGCCTACCAACAGGCCTTTGGAGTTCCCCCAGCTCCGACGCCCTCCGTGACTGCGCCGAGCTTTGCTTCGCAAGCTCCCGCACCAGCCCTCACGCTTCCAGGAGCCCAGTTCACTCCAAGCGTGTATGGGCCTTCCACGTCTGCTCAGATGCCGAGTCAAACCCATTTCTCTGGGTACGGAGCTGTACAAACCGGATATAGTATCGCTCCCGCCCCGCCGCAACCGCAAGCGGAAGGCCCAGAACAAAATCTGAGCCAATCGCGGAATAAACGAGGCGGAAGAAACTCCAACCGGGGGGACCATTCAAAGAAACCCCGGAAGAACTATGAACCCAAGTTCACGGAGTACACCAGTTTGATAGACTCACAAGAGAATGTCTATCGGGCGACCTGTAATATGGTCAACTACAGGAAGCCCCCGAAAGTGTCTCACGGAGGAAGGCGCCCGCGAGACTCCAATAAGAGGTGTGAGTTCCACGGAGACGTGGGGCACACCACAAACGAATGCCTTCAGCTGAAGGATGAGATCGAGTCCCTGGCAAGAGCGGGACACCTCGGTCAATGGGTGAGGATACCCATAATCTATCCCGGACAAGGAGTACTTCACGGAGCTGCATACTCTCCGGGACAGAGGGGGACCGCTAGCGCTCCTGGAGCCGGTCACCCCCAAGCTCCTGGATCTCAGTTCCCAGCGCTTCCTGCTCCGACCTCTCCAGCACCCATTGCCATGTTGACTCCAGGACCCGAAAAACCATAACCGCCTGGCCTTGCTCCGCCACCGGTTGACGGACACGTGGCCACCATTTCCGGAGGACCGCACCTTGCCGGAAGCACCCGCAACTCCCAGAAAAGGTACTTGAGGGAGTTAGAACACACCGGGGAGATGTGCGCCTTGGTTCAGTCACCTGCTCAGTGTCCCCGAATGATGGATCTTCCCATCACCTTCACGGAAGATGATGCCCGACATGTGCACTTCCCCCACAACGATCCCCTCATCGTGGAAGCCCAGATCGCCAATAAGAAGGTGTCACGGATCCTTGTCGATAATGGAAGCTCCGTAAACATCCTCTTCAAAGCTGCCTTCCACGCGATCGGATTAACCGAGACAGATCTGATCCCATGCCCCATCCAGCTTCAGGGGTTCAATGGGGATGCACTCATGCCCTTAGGCAAAATTCAACTTCCAGTCACCCTCAGAGGAGACAACGACGCTTGTGCCTTCAAGCACTGCACATTCGTGGTGGTCGACTGCCCCACGGTGTATAATGCCATCCTAGGCCGACCGGTCCTAATCGATGTTGGGGCCATAACCTCGATACGCCACTTATGCTTGAAGTTTCCATGCGACAACGGGCGTATCGGCACCCTCCGGGGAGACCAACGAAGTGCACGAAGCTGTTATAACGTCTCCGTCCGATCCGTCTACACGGTCTAGGAGGCGATTGTTACCGCACCTTTGGCAGAGGATTTACCACAGACTGGGGGTGCCCAGGGGGCATACGTTGACGAACTCGACCCTAGAGTGGGGGTCGAGAGGGCGATAGAGCCGATGGAGGAAGTTGAAGAGGTGATCCTCAACTCAGAAGATCCCACCAAAGTCATTCAGGTGGGGAAAAATCTTCCATCGGCCATTCGAGAAAAGATCGTGGCCACTGTGAAGAATAATCAGGATATCCTGGCATGGTGCCACGCTGATATGACGGGGATTAATCCTAATGTTGCGTGCCACGCACTCAACATAGACCCATCTGCAACTCCAGTTCGCCAAAAGAGGAGGCCGTTAGACCCAGTAAGGGCCGAAGCAGTCAAAGCTGAAGTGGACAAGCTGATGTCCATAGGCTTTCTCCAGGAGTCACTCTATCCCGTGTGGTTGGCCAACCCGGTTCTGGTCCCGAAACCCGATGGGTCCTGGAGAATGTGTATTGACTTCACGGACCTGAACAAAGCCTGCCCAAAAGACTGTTTCCCCCTTCCGCGAATCGATCAGATGGTAGACGCTACTTCCGGGTATGAACTCTTATCCTTCATGGATGCATACTCCGGATACAACCAGATCAAGATGCATGTCGCGGACCAGGAACACACCAGCTTCCTCACGGACAAGGGTGTCTACTGTTACGTGGTCATGCCTTTCGGTTTGAAGAATGCTGGGCCGACATACCAGCGTCTAGTAAACAAGATGTTCAAGGATCAGCTGGGGAGGAACATGGAGGTGTATGTAGACGACATGTTGGTGAAATCCAAGACCTCCGGAGACATAGTGACGACCTTGAGGAAGCTTTCGCCGTGATCCGAAAGTACGGAATGAAACTGAATCCGAAGAAATGTACTTTCGGGGTCTCGTCTGGGAAGTTCCTCGGTTTCATTGTCAGCTCCCGCGGAGTGGAGGCCAACCCTGAGAAAATTAAAGCGTTCATAGATATGCCTTCTCCCCGAAAGCATAAGGATGTCCAAAGCGTTACCGGAAGGATAGCTGCTCTCAGCCGCTTCGTATCTAAGGCCACTGACAAATGTATCCCCTTCTTCAATATGTTGCGAGGAAACAAGAGGTTCGAGTGGACCCCCGAATGCGAAGCAGCCTTCCAGCACCTCAAGGAACATCTAACTCGAGCTCCCATTCTGTCCAAACCTGTCGAAGGAGAGGCGTTGTTCTTGTACTTAGCTGTGACAAAGCATGCCGTAAGTGCCGCTCTCGTCCGGGAAGACAGCCGTCTCCAGCTCCCTGTGTATTACGTGAGCAAGAGGTTACTGGACGCCGAGTCCAGATATTCAATGATCGAGAAACTCTCCCTCTGCTTGCTAATCGCTTCGCGGAAGCTAAGGCCCTATTTTCAGGCGCACACCATCAGAGTACTCACCAACCACCCTCTCCGGCAAGTCCTGCAGAAGCCCGAGTCTTCTGGCAGGTTACTTAAATGGGCCATGGAACTGAGCCAGTTTGACATCCACTACCAGCCACGTGTTTCCATAAAAGGTCAAGCTCTCGCGGACTTTATTGTGGAATGCTCAGGAATGAATGACCTCCCGGAAGATCCTGTCCCGGAACTTCCCACATGGAAGGTCTATGTAGACGGAGCCTCAAATGAAAAAGGAGCTGGAGTAGGGGTTATCCTAATTTCTCCCCAAGGACATCAACTCTAGAGCGCCATCCGTTTCGCGTTCCCAGCATCCAACAACGAGGCAGAACACGAAGCCATGCTAGCTGGATTACAACTGGCCAGAGAAGTCGGAGCCCAAAAAATCGAAGTATACAGCGACTCCCTACTTGTGGTAAACCAAATATCCGGAGAATACCAGACGAAGGGCGAAAAAATGGCTGCCTACGTGTCTCTCTCCCGCGGCCTCCTGCAGCATTTCAAAGGCTACCGAATCCGCCAGGTCCCCCAGGACCAGAATTCACTCGCGGACACACTGGCCAAGCTTGCGACAGACCCGGAGATTGAACAATATGGCCTAGTGCCCATCGGGCACTTAGAAGCACCTAGTACTGAGACATAGAGGGTAAATGCCATCATCGACCATTCCCATTCCTGGATAGGACCCATCCTCAGATTTCTCACCACCGGAGAGCTCCCCACTGATAAAGCTGACGCAAGAAAGCTCCAATATCAAGCTCCCCGATATGTGGTTATGGATGGAAAGCTTTACCGAAGGGGGTTGTCCATACCCTTCCTTAGGTGTGTTGCCGAAACCGAAATCAGCACCATCATCCATGAGATTCACGGAGGCTTCTGTGGCGACCATACCTTCGGGCTGAGCCTCTCCAAAAAGATCCTTCGTCAAGGATACTTCTGGCCCACCATGAAGAAGGATTGTGTGGATTATGTCAGAAAATGTGAGCAGTGCCAGAGGTACGCCAAGGTTCCACGAGCGCCGCCTACAGAAATTACCTTAATGACCAGCCCCTGGCCGTTCGCCGTTTGGGGCATTGACCTAGTAGGTTCCCTTCCAACTGGAAGGGGTGGAGTGAAGTATGCCATAGTCGCGGTAGACTACTTCACCAAATGGGCTGAAGCTGAACCTATGAACACGGTCACGTCTAAGAAAGCACTGGACTTTGTCATCAAGAATATAGTGTGTCGTTTCGGGCTTCCATGAAAAATTGTGTCCGACAACGGGAAGCAATTCGATAGTGAGCATTTCACGGACTTCTGTGCTTCGCATGGAATCATCAAAAGCTTTTCCGCAGTCGCCAGACCTCAAGCTAATGGACAAGTGGAAGCAGTGAACAAAATTTTAAAGACCACGTTGAAGAAAAAACTCCAAGCATGCAAGGCTCACTGGCCGGAAGAGCTTCCGCGAGTACTTTGGGCCTATCGCACAACAGAGAGAACTTCGACGGGGCACACACCTTATTCCATGACCTTCGGTTGCGAGGCCTTCATCCCAGTAGAAACTATGATCCCCTCTCACAGGCAGGACACCTACAACCCTACCCGGAACCACGCCCTTCTCCAGGAGTCCCTGGACATGATCGAAGAGCTCCGGGAGCAGTCACAGGTCCAACTCAAAATGTACCAAGGCAAGATAGCCCGACACTTCAACACAAGAGTCAAGAGCCGTACATTCGAGGTTGGGGACCTTGTCCTACGGAGAGTATTTCCTGCTACGCAGGATCCGGGAGTGGGAGTCCTCGGACCCAACTGGGAAGGCCCCTATGAAGTCCAAGAAAAAGTGGGCCATGGGACGTATCACTTAAAGAGACTCGATGGATCTAAAGTCCCGCGCGCTTGGAACGCGGAGCACCTCCGCCGTTACTATCAGTAAGCCCCGGACTATCTAGTCGAAGGTCCTTGGTGGACGTAGAAAAAATGTAAAATATGGAGATAGACCTCCCAGCTGTAAAACACATGCCTAACAGGCTAATTTAATAAAACACGGAGAGTTTCACTCCGCTTTTACTGCATTTTTTATCCCTTTGTTCCAAGCTGCGTTTTAACAAGTGACCACGCGGTCCGGAGACGTCCGGACCCCACGCTCACTTGGGGGGGTATACATGGCTAAGGCATAGCCATACACCCCTTGAACAAAACATAAAGAGAACACCACTTATGTGCTAGCATTGTGTTTGAAAATTTTAAATTGATTAAGCTTAGGTTGATTTGTTGCCATGAACATATTTGCATTACGTGTCATGTGTGCATTATGTGATTATGTGAAAATTGTCATGAAAATATCTGCCATTATGCATCATGAAAATTATCTCCTGTGTAGCCCAGCGATGAACAGGACTGGAGGTTGGGGCACATTCAGAGAGCTACGCCGAAACACCCCCAACTTCCTGACAAGTCCTTCGCAGAATACTCCGCGACCGCTGAAAGCTTTGCTTCGCAAGCTTCAGCTCCGGGTCTCATAAAGTAATGCATGGCAAGATCCGCGACCGCTGAGAACTTTGCTTCGCAAGCTCCAGCTCCGGGTCCCGCAAGGCGAGAGATGGCAAGATCCGCGACCGCTGTAAGCTTTGCTTCGCAGGCTTCAGCTCCGGGTCTCACAAAATAATGCATGGCGAGCTCCTCGACCACTGCAAACTTCGCTTCGCAAGCTTCAGCTCTGGGAGCAAATATAATCGATCCCCCAATTACAGCAGGCCTTGCTTCGCAAAGCCCCTGCTCTAGGATCGCACATGGTAGGCGTGACGATTTCCCCGACCGCAACGAACCTTGCCTCGCAAGGCTTCATGCCAAGTCCCTGAAGTCGGCCACCGTGAGGTCCACAACAACAGTTAGTTTTGCTTCGCAAAGATCTAGCCCTAAGTTTAGCGACGCTCACCAAAAGAGCTCCCGATCCGGCGCCATCTCGCGGAATCGTATTAAGAGTTTGCCTCGCAAGCTTTGTAAAGATCGCGATGGGGAGATGGAACTGGTCACTTTAGGCATCCCAGCGAACGGTATAACTACAAGTCCCGGGATTGGCTATTTACCTTAGGAAAGCTGAGTACGATGAAAGAGGGAGTCTGGCCGTTGGAACCAAGAACCCTCCGTAACCTAGAAACTACGTGGGAAAAGACATAAGCCGTTGGAGCTTCAAGTTAGAAATGCATAGGTTCTGGCCGTTGGAACCAAAACCTCATGCGCCCCTACAGCAGTTTCTACCGTATAAAAGTCTCTACCCTAAGCACAAAATTAAACAAGGAACTCATCACAAAAGGAAAGAAGAATTCTACAATTATTACAATGAAGGCCCTGCGGATTGGATATCTGTAATGTTCCCGCAATTAAAAAAGAGTACAGGGAGCTTCGCCCCAAAGGAAAATAATTTTTTTTTTTTTACAAAGAATAAGACCCCTTCAAGCACTGGGGGTGGCAGCAGCTTCCACGACCGGGGTCTCGGAGACAGCGGTTTCGACTGGGGCTGGCGGAGTCATCTCATTGGAAGGTGGAACTTCCTCACTGGCAGGTTCAGAGGTCCCCGCCTCTTCAGGATCTTCTGCCTCGAGGGCTCCAGCAGGTTCGTCAATGTTATAAGTCTGGACGAACACCTCTGGGCTTTGATCCCACGCCTGTATCTTTTCCTTCATGGCGGCGGCGTCCTCTCCCAGGTAGCCTACTACCTCCGGGTTTATTTTCCAAAGTTGGTGCATGAGGACCACGTGGGATAGATTAATCGTTCTATTCAGCACCACCTCGGCATCTTCCTTCTCCTTCAAGCGCTCCGCCTCAGAGGTCGCCAGCTTTGCCTCCGCGACAGCCAATTGAGCCCTCAGTTTTTCCAGCTCGGCCTTGGATGCATCCCGCTCTCCCTTAAGGGAATCAATCTCCTTGCGCTGCACCTTATTTTGATCCAGCAAGGATTGCTTCTCGGTCACATGCCCCCTGACAGTGAATTGCAAGGCTCCAATCTGTTTATCCTTCTCAGCGAGCCCCAACTCCTGCATAGACACGAGATCCTTGCTCCTCTTGTGATCTTGCTCCTCCTCGTGGAGCTTATTCTGAAGAGTTGCATATTCCTCGTTCTGCTTAAGGAGGAGATTATTTTTTGAGTGCAAGCGGGCATCCAGGGTATCCTTCTCCTCCCTGGCCTGGGATAGCTCTTCCTGGAGCTTGGAGTTCTTGGCCTTCAAGTCATCCGACCGCTGCTTGAACTCATTCTCCGCGCTGGCCCGGTACTCTTGATATTTGGCAAGATATTTCTTGTCCGCCTCTTCTTCAGCCGTGCGCCGGGCCTGGTTAATCTTCTCCACAGCCTCCCCCTTTATGCTCTCGACCTGTTGGGTCAGTTTCTGCTTCTCCGCCTCCAAGGCCTGACGAGCCACCTGGCTCTCCTCCAGCTGAACCAGAACTGCACCCACCTCCCGGAACGAGCGTTCCGCGATGAGAGAGGCCTGCGAGGGAAGACAACAGAATGAGTTAAGCAGAACCAAATGTACTAAGACAAATGATCCCAGAACACAACAACTGACAGCTTACCCCTGAAAGTTGCTGCTTTATGGCGTGTGTCAGCAACAGCGGGTCCTTACTGCTACTGATGGCCCATTTATCAGAATTAAGCTCGCACAAGCTCAGGGCCATGTCCTCCATCATCTCCGCTCCGAACGGCGCCAACGCACGTCCGAGCCTAGGCACCAGCCTCTTCTCCAAGGCTGGGCCATCCAAAACCGCTCCAGCTGGGTGAAGGGATCTCACCCCTTCTGCCAGCTCAGCTCTCTTCACGGCAGACAGGTTGTCTGCCCTTCCCTTAGTAACAGCCTTCTCGGCCTCCAACCGCCTCCTCAAAAAATTATCAGCTCGTCTTACACCCTCCAGGAGGGCAGCGGGGAAACGGGTTGGTTTCTGAGGGAAGTGGAATTTCAGGCCAGGCTGAGGAAGGCTTGTTTGTTGAGAAAGTGGAAGAGAAAGAGCAGAAGGAGACCCCGAAATGGTGGACTCCCTCTGGACTGGAGGAGGTAGACGGGGTATTAGGGACGGTAGCGAAGACACTACTGCCCCGGTTTGGTGTTGCTGCTGATGTTGCTGTTGTTTTTGCTGCTGCTGTGGCGGTGTTGATTGTCTTTGTTGTTGTTGTTGTTGTTGCTGCTGTTGCTTCTGCTGTTGGGGTTGTGTTTGCCGCTGGGTGGTGGTAGTCTGGAGGGGACTGCGCGCAGCCCGGAGGTCTCCATCACCTCCGGGAGAAGAATGTCTAAGGCGTTTCTTCTTGTCGCCCTCAGCCTCTCCTCCGGGGCGCTTGCTCACCCCGGCCATCTTCGCGGGGAACACAGGACCTTCCCCCTCGCTGCTACTACTCGAGACCACCATGTTCTCGGAAGGCCCCTCGACAGGAGGCTTCTCCACCACGGGCACGATTGCCCTCTCCACCACCAGAGACCCTTGCGCCTCGCCACTTGTTTTCTTGGGTGTGGTAGCTTTACCTCCCCAACCAGCTCCGGCCTTTCGTCCTTTCCCCTTGGGCGGGTCTTGGCTGGTGGCGGCCTTCTTGATAAGTGAGGTAGCTCTCCCCAACATCTTTGCCTCGGGGTGTTCTGCAAGAAATGTACGAAGCAAGATTAACCAACCAGCAAGCGATGTGAAAAAAAAAAGATAAGCAGAAAACAAAACAAGCCACAACATAAAAGCACAAACAAGTCCACCAGCAGGGAACAAGAAACAAAAAAGAAAAGTTCGAGAAGGAAGACCATGCACGAGAAACGTGGATGGCCTTCCCCGAGCAAAACAAGACACCGCTTCCTGCTCCAGGAAGCTCCTGTACTCCTTGAAGTCCGGGAATGACATGCTGAGGGAAGAAGGGTCAACCATGGTGACACCTTCTGGCAGACTACCGTCACTCAAACACCCGAGGAGCTCATCTACCCTATCACAATATCTGTCGAAGGGTATCCTACGCGGATCTAGCCTAAGGAAACGAGGATCGAACCCCATCTGAGAAGTTCGGGAAACCTCAGATAGGCTGGGGGTGTGGATCAATCGAAAGCTAGTCTTACCTTTCCCGGAGGTACCAGCTCCCGGAGTCCCTTCATTGGGGTAAGCTGCGGCGTGGTGAGCCTCGATTTCTTCTTCCTCCGACTGGGGGTCGGGGAACCTCTCCACCCTACTGGGGGATAAATTATTCTCGTCCTGGGCCACCTGGCAGATCACCTTGGACAGCTCCAGGGCAATCTGTTCCCGGACGTTAGCTGACACCTGACTTTGCCCTCTGCCACTCACTGGCTCAATATTTTGGAAAGAGGAGAGTAGCCCATACTCCCTCAAAGATTCGGTGGTCACAAGTCCTTCCACCTTCAGCTCTTCCTCCGAGAGCCCCTCGTAGAAGTTTGACCTCCTTATCATCTCCGCACAACGAGGTGTCCGCGGGACGGCTTCTGCAAAATCCAAACACGAGTGTTAGAGATCCTCCCGGAAGGCAGACCAAACGTGAAGAAACAAAGTTAGAAAAGAAAGGAAGGAGCACTTACCAGGGACTTTGAAGTCCAAAGACAAAGCTGGCACCCTCTTCAATGGGAAGCCAGTCGTTAGGAACCAGTACTCCCGGAGATCTGGAACCCTCGCGGTATGACATGTGGGACACATCACGTCCGGATACCTCTCCAGCCTATAAAACCCCACCTTGTCTGCATGGCCTCTCATGGGCTGAGACTTCAGCCCATAAAAGTATAGCACCTCCTCCGGGGTAGGGGCCTCCAGGTCTCGGGACTTGCAAAAGATATACCACCCCGCTAGAAGCTTGTAGCTGGGGGGAATCAACTGGAAGGGGGCAATCCCCGCCTTCACGCAGAAGTTGGCAAAATAACTTCTTAGGGGCAAATGTGACCCACACACTATGTGTGCCCAGCTCCAGGCACCAAAACCTTCGTGACTCTGGCTGGCAGACTCACCCAGCACCGACAGGCGGTGCCACATCAGGCCTGGGATGTTCTTCAGGCCTGCCTCTGAGGAATATAGCTCCAGCATGCCATAGTTCCTGAACAGGTTCGGCTTCTGGTCCATCTCCCAGATGGAACTGTTGATAGTCGGTGGGCTAGCCGCGGCCACCTTAGATTTTGCTTTCCCCTTTGCACCGGCAATAGGGGAACCTTGCTCCTGGGCAGTTTCAGCCTCTACCGCAGCGATGATTTGTTCCTTTGAGGTGTTCGTCACTGATCAAAAGAAACAAAGAAGAAAACACTCCAAGCAGTCAGCACCCTTGTCATACCCTAACGGTATTAAAGGCGTCGGGGAGACCCTCCCCGAAAACTGCTTGGAGAGGCTCCCACCGAGTTTGCCGAGAGGCTGGCACCATGCCACCCGGAGGACAGCAAGGAACCAGATTCAAACTTCGAGCCTAAGCCCGCCGAGAGAAGTGTTTTCCCAGGGGAAGACACCCTAAAGGTGTTCACGCTTATGCCCTAAAATAACAAACCAGAACAGCACAAGCAGACGAGAAACAACTTTCCAAAAGCAAATCGTCAAAGCATGCAAAGAAATGACTTATTGACTCGCATCAGTCACATGCCTATCAAAGCCCTATTCACGCATGCATAAAGATGACACCGGCAGAAAACTCAACCCTAACAACTACCAACAATCTGAGGTTTAGAAGAAAAAAGCAAAGTAAAAATACTTACTGGTATTCGAGTAGTTGAAGATTGAGGGAGTAACCGAGTCACTGCACCGCACGAACACGTGAAGTAAAGGCTGCAAAGACAAGCAACGATTCAAACCTAGAACTACGGCGATCAAACCTACTGCCTAATCGAAAGAAAAGTTTCTGGATTCATTACCAAAAGAAGTGGCGAATTCGAAGGAAAGGAAGCTTGGAAGCTTGAGAGTTCGAAGATTTGGGAATCTGAGAATCCGAAAGCTCGAGAATTTGAAAGCGTAAAGAGGAAGAAAGGTCCGTTCCCTCGTTTTTATAGCAGGAACGAAATCGTTTCGAATTCCACAAATGAACGGTCCCGATCTTCCCATACCGCATGCATCAAATCCAACGGTTGGGGATGAAGTGCCTGTCCCATTTAAGACTCCTCGGATGGGAATAAAGTATTTATTTCCCATCATTATACCATCTCGGGCCCATTGCACCATTAAATACCGTCAGATCATTACTCAGACGCCTGACGCACGCACACTCAGCCAGTCGCCTCACGCACACGTCTTGGTCACAGAGCCATTCCCTGCATGACGCGTGGCCCTTGCCACACTTGAGTACTTGAGTTCAAACAGAAGAAATTTCCTTTTTCGTACTGACACTCAGGCGGGAAAAAGGAACCCTTCCAGGAACACAGGAGGTGACCCCTCGCCTAATCTAGAGACCAGAACACCCGGAGGACTGTACAAGCTCCCGGACCTCTCAAGCCCCGTGACCTTGGGGGGTAAATGTTATCCAGATTTCCGGATAGCGTCTAGATGGATAGCCTCGGGGAAGCAGAATTATCAAAGTCTTTCACGAAAGGTGACCAGAGCTCGCGGATGGACAGAAAGGCTTCGCCTCTCCCGTTTAGTGTCCAGCATACTCTTTCAAGCAACCGCGACCCGGAAGCTCGTCACTTCTCCCGGACTCCCGAAGGGATATCCTTCGGGGAAGGTCCTTCCAGGAGAAGCTCTTCAGGTTACCTTCGCGGATACAGTTTCGTGCCTTGCACGGAAGAAGACCAAGCGGTCGAGTCATGGAGGAGGCATAGTTGGAATGATACTCACCTGACACAGGATCCCGCCTGACACGCCCGACAGGTCGAGGCCGCACACATCCCAGCACGCCTAAAAGTTCCATTTCGCCTACTGTTCCGCTGACAGCCTGAAAAAGACAGCTGCCTTTTTACATTCCCCATATTTTCACGTAAATATACCCACATGGAGCCTGGTAGCCATGCGACTACGGTAATTGTATCCCCTATTTATTGCTGGTGTAATTAAGACTCAGGGGGGCAGAGTAAAACCCTAATCCAAAACTCTAGCTATAAAGACCTCCTCATTTTACAATAGGAGAGAGGCCAACAGATTAAAGAGCAAGAACTCTGCCAAAATCTCTCTAGCTTCATCTTCTTCAAGAAAACCCGAGAGAAACATTGTGAGTTTGTGAGGTTCTTGTACACCAGCCATTTTACTGTAATTCTCTACAAGTATAATAACATCGACTCGTGGACTAGGGCTCGTTAACGCCTGAACCACGTAAAAAACCTATTTGCCTATTTGTATTTCTGCACTTCTACAGTTCTTATCTTTTTATTATTTCGTTTGTATTCGTTTCCGAAAAACTCGGTAAACAGTCCCAAACCCCAAAGTATAATACTCACTAGGTCTACACAGTCTATCAATTACCTTACTAGAAACAAACGAATGTGTAGCACCAGAGTCAATCAATACAGTAAAAGGAGAGCCAGCGCTAGAAAGCTGACCTGTCACTACCGAGGGACTAGCCTCGACCTCTGCTTGTGTCAGGGTGAACACATGAAATGCGCCAAAACCAAAGCAAGCTATCCCTCAAGTTAGAGTCAAGCTGTCCACCTTCCCTGCATCTCCTTTTTTCACTATTGGGCAGTCTTTCTTGAGGTGTCCTACCACCCTGCACACATAACAGGCCTTAGCTCGACACTCGCCCGGATGGTGTCTTCTGCACCTCGTGCACTCAGGATAGGTCCTCCATGAATCACCGCCTCCCTGACGGCCACCCTGAGTACCCTGACCTCTCCAGTCAGGACCGGAAGCAGTCGAAGTATCAGGGTTCTTTCTCTTTAGATCACTGGGGCCTCCGCCCCTACCAAAACTAGAATATGGAGGCACCGCCCTGCGACCCTCCCACCTTGCTGCACTCTCTCTCCATATCTTATTCTCCGCTTCCTCAGCGGTAAGAGCCTTCTCTACAGCCTGGGCATAATTTTTCCCCCAGGAACTGTTGTAATCATCACATCTCGGGCTATCATACCATTTAGCCCTCTGATAAATCTGTCTTGCCTAGCTGCATCAGTAGGCATAAGATCTGGTGCAAACTTCGCAAGTTTGTCAAACTTCAGGGCATATTCTATAACTGTTATGCTGCCCTGAACCAACCCCACAAATTCATTTATTTTCGCTGCCCTGATGGCAACATTGTAATACTTCTGACTAAATAAATCCTTAAATCCTTCCTAACTCAGTGTAGTAACATCTCTAGTCTGTGATGCCACTTCCCACCAGATACGAGCATCCTCTCTCAGCATATATGTGGCACAGGCCACTCTGTCATGTCCATCTACCCTCATGAAATCCAGGATAGTAGTAATCATGGTCATCCACTGTTCGGCCTTCAGTGGATCAGGTCCTCCCTCAAAGATCGGGGGCTGCTATTTCCTGAACCGCTCATACAACGACTCCCATTTATTCCTAACCTCTACTGGCTGTACAACTGGTACCACTGCAGGTGGCACAATAGGGGCAGCACTCCCTGATGGAGCCTGTTGTCGCAGAATGCAGATTTGCTCATCCTGGCTCTGTAGCCGTGCTTGCATATTAGCCATAAGTTGCTGCCAGTTCTCAGGGACTGGCGGAGGGGTCTGGCCCTGGTCATCATCTCTAGTCTCAGACTTGGTGCCGGCTAGTCGTGTAGAATTTCTTGGACGCATAATTATCCAAGTTAATATGTAATCAACGACTCGGCAGTCAGACTATGATGATAGGGTAATAATCCTTCCATGATCCACCATTAGAACTCAAACATTCACAAACAATCAAGATATAACAGTTTATCCCTGTATTCAAATATTTTCATTCACTTGCATAGTAATGCTAATAAGCATGCCTCAATATCATCACACAATAGTCAAGGGCCAAGCCATATCAGTATCTCATGCTCCCTATTAATCAGAAAAGTATCAGCAGTCATATTCCATTCTAATAATTTAAGCATATAATCATGTATACACAGTTTCCAAACCCTGAGTCGAGCTTGTCTTTCGCGGTGAATGTACATGTCCAGCTAGTCTTCAGGAACCCTTAAACCTAGGACGCTCTGATACCAAGTTGTAATGCCCTGGATAGCCAAGACCGTTACACTGTGTGTTTACAAATGTGCAAGACTTGCTAATCAAGCCATTTAGTTAGAAACGTGTTACAGAAACTAAAGTTGAACCAATGTTAAAAGATTTCGGTCTCAAAAGTTTCATTTCTTATAATCAAACATTTTTACATGGGATCCCAAAGGTAGTAGCATTAAAAGACTCTTTACAAAATTTCAAGATAAAAGTATAGTTACTAGCCACTCTAAGGGAAAAACAGACAATTACACTTTTCTCATCCTGTACCACTCCTCGGCTGTGGCGGCCGATCAGCTGACTATGTACATTCAGATCCAAAGCTCTCCATCTCAAGACTAGTCCACCTTGCCCTTACCTTTACCTGCACCACGTAGCACCCGTGAGCCAAGGCCCAACAAGAAACCAGATAACATAGCATATTCATTAAGCAATCAATTTGCAAATCAGCAATCAAGCAACTCATAATGCATAGCCATATACTCAACAATCCATAGTGTTCATATAAATAGATATTCAGCATACCAAACTCATCACTAAACATTTATAACCAATTCACACAAAAAACAAGGTCGACGCCCTTAGGTCGCACCCTCTATTTACCCCACTGACTCTGACCCGCTTAAACCGAGCTCAGTGAATATTAAGCTGTCCTCAGCTACCAGTGGCTGAGCCACGCCCTGTGCGCAAATATTGATTCCGACACTCTTAGGCCGTTTATCACATGTCCCATGGCATAATACCACATATGACACAATTCATGTATAGGGAGCTCTTAGTCCCATCATTAACACATAATTGGGTGCAATGTCTTACCTTTAGATTCCGATAGCTTTGTTCAATTCAACCCTCAAGCACGATCCTGATCCCGTCTGACCCCTAGTGTACACCTAGTCATAGTCACAAGTTAAAACCATACCAAACTCCAAATCCAAAACCTAGCCTCGGGACCAATCCCGAGCCCTCGGGAAGCTCTAATTCCACCAAACGGGGTGGTGGAATCAAACCCCGAGCCCCTGGGAAAAAACCCTAAGAAATAACCCAAAAACCCCCTTCTGGAAATAGGGTAGCGCTACAGCGCCATAAAGAGGGCGCTCTAGCGCTACAAACAGAGCCAACAGGCTCCCAGACACCCAAGCCTATCGCTGTAGCGCCCTAAGGCTAGCGCTACAGCGCAAGCCACAGCCAGACAACACTCAGATTTCCTCGAGCCAAAACTCTCTAACACCCTTCTAAACCTCAACCAAACATCAAATCAAGCCCACCATCATCTATAACTCACCCCATATGACCCAACCATATGAAACTTAAGCACATGCACCCCAACAAGGAAATCACCATGGCTGAGTTTGAAGCTCAAAAACTCGACAGAACTACAAAAATCACAGAACTTAAAGCTAGAATTTCTTACCTTTGATAGATGAATTCAACCTAGGTTATCTTCCACACTTCCTTAGCCTTCACCTCCTCAAATCCTTAGGCTTAATCCCCTAGAATTCCTACAGATACTCAACTTAGAAACCAGTTCAACACCAAAAACCAAGAACTGAATAACAACCTCAAAACCTTACCTCAAATGGATGAATAACCTCTGCCAATTCCTCAAGCCAAATCAAGGTCCCTAGTGATGAGCCTTAGCCTAAGCATTCTCTGAATTTTAGCTCCAAATTCCAGAAAAATTGGTGAAGAAAAGCCTAAACCGCATAAGAGAGTAGTGCCCTGTTTTTCCCTTCTTTCTTTTCTCCTTCTTTTCTTTTCCTTCTCCTTTTCTTTTCTTCAGACTTCTAAAACTTTCTACATAATCCACCAAGGCATAAAGCAGCATGACCCTTATCTCTGATTCTAAACACCAAAAGACCATATTGCCCTCCCACTTAAAACCAAGCTTTTAAACATCTTAAGGGCATTTTGGTCATTACTCCCAATTCCCGCTAATTCCTCAAGTGTCTCTAATATTTACCGCTTACTTCCTGACACCTAGCTAATCACCAACTATATTTCTAAATATTAAAATAATCTCCAATATATTTCCTAAATTCCCAGAAATACCCCCAGGCTCGCCCCGAGCCGGGTATAAATCCCCGCCATGACTTTTTCGCTAAACCGCTCACTAGGATCGCCTCGAGTCACAAGCTACAAATATATCCACATAATAATGTGGTCTCAATAATTTATCACAGTTATTTACATTTTATGCCCTCAATGGGCCAAAATTATGAATATGCCCTTCTAACCTAATCAGGGCCTACATGCATACTACTACACATAATCATGCATCACATATATCCAAATAGTCATATAACATGCTTTTAATCATTTAAATCACATATAATCCAGTTATGCCCTCCCGGCACACTAATCAAGGCCCTTAAGCCTTATTATTAAATTTGGGTCGTTACATTATCTTTCCGGTCGAGAATCTGATCCGGCTTCTCCTCATATGATAAATCCTGGTCCAGCTCCAAATTCTCATAACTCAGAACGTGCATCAAATCTGATACATACTTTTGGAGCATGGACACATGAAAAACATTATGAACCCCTGATAAGGTTGGAGGCATCGCCGGTCTGTAAGCTACCTCTCCAACTCGTTCCAGAATCTCGAAGGGGCTAACAAACCTAGGGCTCAACTTGCCCCGAACACCAAACTGTATCACTCCCCTCAAAGGTGAAACCCTAAGGAACACATGATCACCGACCTGAAACTTCACGCTCCTGCATCTCAAGTCCGAGTAACTCTTCTAGCGACTCTGGGAGGTGAGCATTCGAGTTCTAATCTTGTCAATTGCCTCATTGGTCCTTTGAACCATCTTAGGACCCAAATATCTCTTCTCACCCATCTCATTCCAATGGATAGGTGATCAGCACTTCCTCCCATAAAGCATCTCATAAGAAGCCACTCCGATAGTCGCCTGATAACTGTTATTGTACGAGAACTCAATCAAAGGGAGTTACTTACTCCAAGATTCCCCAAAATCTAGCACACAGGCTTGTAGCATGTCTTCCAGTATCTGAATCGTACTCTCAGACTATCCATCTGTCTGAGGATGATAAGCGGTACTAAACCGTAACTGCGTGCCCATAGCCTTCTGCAGACTCTCCCAAAACTTCAGAGCCCCATGAAGTCGAACAATTTCCTTCACATAAAGCTCGACATACTACTCCACAGTATAAGTCATCCTGACAGGTAAAAAATGGGTGGACTTGGTATACCCATCCATAATCACCCACACCGAGTCATGCTGTCCCACGGTCTTCGATAAGCCAACCACGAAGTCCATGGTAATATCTTCCCACTTCCACTCTGGAATCCCTAGAGGCTACAACAACCCTGCTGGTCTCTGATGTTCAACCTGGACCTGCTGACAAGTTAAGCACTTGGCCACATAATCCACCACATCCCTCTTCATGCCCGGCCACCAAAACAAAGCTCTTAGATCTTGGTACATCTATGTCGTACCTGGATGTAAGGAATAGGGAGTGGTATGCGATTCATCCAAGATCTCTCATCGGATATCAGAATCCATCAGATCACAGATTCGACCCTTGTACTTCAGTAACCCCATCTCTGAGATAGAGAAGTCCTTAGCCGCTCCGACTAAGACATTCTCCCTGTGACCTCTCAACTGGGAATCCTTCCCCTGCGCCTTTTTGAACCTCTCAAAGAGTATAGACTAAAGAGTGATGTTGGCTAACCGACCAACCACCAACTCTATACTCGCTCTGGTCATCTCCTCAGCTAGCTTATTAGATATCTGTCTCGAACTGAACAACTGTCTTGGGCCCTTCTGACTCAATGCATCAACCACTACATTAGCCTTCCCAGGATGGTATAGAATATCACAATCATAATCCTTAACCAACTCCAGCCACCGTCTCTGGCGCATATTCAGATCCTTCTGGGTAAAGAAGTACTTCAAACTCTTATGGTCGATGTATATCTCGTACTTCTCACCATATAGAGAATGTATCCAAATCTTAAGTGCGAATACCACCGCTGGCAACTCCAGATCATGCGTGGGATATCTCTACTCATACTCCTTTAGTTGTCTCAATGCGTAGGCTATCACTTTTCTGACTTGCATCAGCACACACCCTAAACCCTATCTGGAAGCATCACAATAAACCAAAAACTTCTCATTTTCTGTCGGCAGACTCAGCACTGGTGCGGTGATCAGTCGCCGCTTCAACTCCTTAAAACTATTCTCACATCTGTCTGTCCAAACATATTTTGTCTTCTTCCTTGTCAATTCTGTCAATGGCGTAGCTATCCTAGAGAACCCCTCAACAAACCGCCGATAATACCTTGCCAATCCCAGAAAACTCCTCACTTCAAGAACACTGCTCGGTCTAGGCCAATTTTCATTGCCTCAATCTTACTTGGGTCAACCAGAATTCCCTCCTCATTGACGATATGGCCCAGAAATGTAACTTGCGGTAACCAGAACTCGAACTTGCTGAACTTAGCATAGAACCTATGCTCCCTTAACCGCTGCAATACTAATCGTAGATGCTGCTCATGCTCTGTCTCTGACTGAGAGTATACTAGAATGTCGTCGATAAATAAAATTACAAACTTGTGCAAGTAGTCCTTGAAACCCTATTCATCATATCCATAAAAGCTGCTGGGGCATTGGTTAATCCAAAGGACATAACTAGGAATTCATAATGTCCATACCTCGTGCGGAAAGAGGTCTTTCGTATGTCCTCTTCTTTGATCCTTAACTGGTGGTAACCTGATCGGAGATCAATTTTGGAAAACACTGTCCTTCCTTGAAGCTGGTCAAATAAATCATCGATCGTAGGTAGTGGATACTTGTTCTTAATGGTCAACTTGTTCAACTCCCTGTAGTCAATACACATCATAAGAGATCCATCCTTCTTCTTGACAGACAACACTGGAGCACCCCATGGTGAGAAACTCGGTCTGATAAACCCCAAATCAAGCAACTCCTGCAACTGAATCTTCAACTCCTTCAACTCTGTCGGAGCCATTCTGTAAGGTGTCCTAGATACTGGCTCTGCCCCTGGCGCCAACTCTATAACAAACTCAATCTCCCGCTACGGCGACAACCCTGGCAAATCTGCTGGAAATAAATCTGGAAAATCACATACCAATCTGGTCTCCCCCAGTCCAACCGACACAACCCTAGAGGTATCTACAACATTCGCTAGGAATCCTATGCAACCTTCCTGCATTAGGTATCTAGCCTTCAGTGTTGAAATCATAGGTACCCGCGGTCCATTAGCTATCCCCACAAATACAAAGGGTACCTCCCCTTCTGGTTCAAAAGTCACCATCATGCACTTGCAGTCAATCGTCGCCCCATACTTCGATAACCAATCCATCCCTAGGATTATGTCAAAGTCATCCATTGCAAGCTCAATTAGATCAACAGAAAATTCCTTACCATCTACCTCTACTGGCAAAACTCTAATCCATCTCCTAGAGACTACCAGTTCCCCAGTCAGCAACAAAGTCTGAAAACCCCTAGCATACAAAACACTAGGTCTACACAGTTGATCTATCACTCTAGCAGATACAAATGAATGAGTAGCTCCTGAATCAATCAATGCAGTTGTTATCCAATAAATTAGCATTTGTGACGTGGCAGATAATCTCTTGACACGTGGCTGATACCTGGAAGGCGTCTGCTAGAGTATCGACCAGGATGCACAGCAGAAGCAGGACAAGCCTGTCTTACCCACGACCAGTCTGGTCGGTAGTTCCGCAGGCAAGGCAACAATTATGGGAAGATCTTTGTGAATCCCAAATTTATCTCATGCAATCTTCTGGATATCCCATTATTCAGGGGATAATATCTATAACAATATTTTGTAACCCTCCATGAGCCTATAAATAGCAAGAGATAGCTCAAGGGAAGGGACCTTTTTTTGGAGCTTCTGAATGATAGGGATTATAGAATTTCTCCTAGTAAACTTGTATTATTTGTCAGAAGTGTTGAAACTCATTGAACCCAAGTTCTTTGATCACACTTTTGATTCCATATCAATATCATTCTAAGTGGACGTAGGTCATTTCCAGATCCTGGGGCCGAACCACTATAAATCACTGTGTTTTCTTTACTTTTGTCATTACGTTATTCTCTATACATTCGTCTATATCATTCATATTTTGACTCCGTGTCAGTTGGCTAAATCGTGGGTCAACATTCTGGTGCTTTCATTGAGAGATTGATTTGTTGCTATTAAGAAAACCAATGGCGAAAGCAGGAAGGAAAACTGGGCAGGCAACTGCCGCTGCACCGTCGAACCCACCACCTCCTCCTCCCCCTGCAAGCATGGCGGAAGATGAGCCGCAACTAGATTTTGAAGAGGAGGAAATGGACGATGCGACGCTGAAGAGCACCCTGGGCGCGTTGCAAGAAGAATTGGCTAGTCTGAGGGCCAATCAAGAGACTGCCGCAGAAGTTATGGCGCGACAGCAGCAGGAGCTTGATCGTCAGCGGGCGGAGTTGAGCGAGAGACAAGCAGAGGTGGATCGCCGCCAGACCGAGGCCATGGCAGCCCTTGAAGCGGCCTTGCTGTTTGCTAGAAATCAGGCCGCACCTGCCTCGCAGCCTAACCAACCTGCAAATGGGCCACCTCAGAAGGGTCCCAATCCTAGCCCACCAGTTCAACCTTCAAGTCCGCAAAGGCCTGAGCAGCCTCAGACGCCCCATGACGATGTCCCGTTGGACCCCGAGGAAAATCCGCCATCCCAAGTTGCTCGGGGTAATTCCCTGCAGCAAAGGCAGAATAGGACCGAGCGTCAGCCTCGTAGTCCTAGGCGCCATGAGAATGAAAGGCCAAACCAAGCGAACAGAGGTCACTACCCTCCTGGTAACAGAAGGGACTCGGAACTAGGCTCTGCGGTCCGTGGACCCCCACGGCATAACGATGTACGGGGACACCGCGACCAGCGCAGGCCACCCTCTAACGCTCGGGGCATTTCTGCCAGAGACGGTAACAGAGGGAACAGTCAGTCTCACCACAGCCAGTCAAGGTTCAGAGATGGTCATGGGTACAATGAGGCCAACTCAGACAAGGGAAATGCTGGTGGGAGGAATGGAGAAAGAGGTAAAGGCAGGTGCCAAATACCTCAAGGTGACCAGCCAAATAGACAAGATGCTGGGGGGCAGCCCAGACAAAATAATGTCTTCAACCGGCTCGGAGGTAGCGAGCAACGAAGAAGAGAAGAGGACCTAAGAGATGTACTCAACGATCGTCGAGAAAGGCACGGCAAGAACATCCCCCCAGCCACAGAGGCCACCACAATTCCTGCCGCAGTGCAAGCCCAGATAGACGCACTCAATCAGGCTGTGCAGCAGCTGGTCGGAGGAAGGACTTCTTACATCGACCACGACAGGAGGAAAGGTACTCCTTTCGTCCAGAGGATAGCTAACGCCGAAACTCCCAGCAAGTTCAAAATGCCTACGCTCCCGAACTTTGATGGATATGGGGACCCAGTCTCGCATGTGAATAAATTTGAGATTCAGATGGACATTCAGAAAGTGTCCGAAGACGCTCGGTGCAGGATCTTCCCTACAACACTTTCTGAAGCAGCACAGGAGTGGTTCTTTAAGTTCCCACCTGCAAGCATAGTTTCCTGGGAAATGTTCGTAAGGGAGTTCTACGGACAGTTCTATGCGGGTCGTGTGCACCCAACCGAAGCAAACCAGCTGGTCGAAATCCGCCAGCAGGATGGAGAATCACTGAAGGATTACATCCAGCGCTTTATGCGAGCAGCAGCTGGAGCAAAGACAGTCGGAGACGAAGGAAAAATGATGGCTATTACCGCAGGAGTGAGACGACATTCGCCTCTATGGAAGAGTCTTCGTAAGGACGGGGTTAGAACCACCCAGGAGTTCTTGGACCGAGCTGATCGTTATATCAAGCTCGAAGAGGCCATTGCTGATGATGGAAAACCCTCGAACAAGGGTAAGAAGGCCGCCGAACCCGCCAAAGCCGCCAATGGTTCCAAACCTGATGGCAACGGCAAAGGCAACGGGCACAACAACGGTAATGGCAAGAACGGTGGGAAACGGCCGCACAATGAGCCTTCAACCTCCGATAATAAACGAGCCAAGGGTAATCGTTATGAACCTAGGTTCACTAACTACACTGCCCTCATCGAGTCTCGGGGAGAGGTTTACCAGGCCACAAGCTCTAGTGTACCTTACAAGAAACCTGGGCCCATTCGAAAAGACATTTTGAAAAGAGACACTACCAAGTTCTGTCGTTACCATAACGACTACGGACATGACACTAATGAATGCAACCAGTTAAAAGACGAAATCGAGTTCCTTATTAGACAAGGACACTTGAGAAGGTACGTACGGGCCTCGGGATCTTCCCAACGAGAAGCTCCAGGTGGCAACGAGCAGACGTCCACACGCCAACGCTCGCCACCATTACAGCCTGCCCCCGTAGCCGGAACACTCTTAACCATCTGTGGAGGCCCACACCTCGCGGGACATAGCGGAAAGGCTAGAGAACGATATGCTCGGACTCTACGTCACGACCAGGACATCGAGATGGTGACTGTGGAGGACCGTGCGCCAAAAAAGGCTCGCTCAGAGGAATATGGGATAACCTTCTCTGATGGCGTTGCCCAACACGTCCGGTTCCCACATTCCGATCCGCTGGTCGTGGACATCCAGATGGCCAATATGATGGTAAAAAGAGTACTGGTCGATACAGGAAGTTTAGTGAACATCCTGTATAAGTCAACACTGGAACGCATGAAGTTGTCCATAAAAGACCTGGAGCCCTGCAATCAAACCATATACGGCTTCTCTGGAGAAGGACTCGCCCCAGCCAGAATGATCAAACTCCCAGTAACAACGGGTACAGCGCCTGCCTCAAGGACATTACTCACCACTTTTGTAGTGGTCGATTGTCCTTCAGCATATAACGCCGTTATTGGAAGGCCCATACTGGTTGATCTAAGGGCCATCATCTCCATGTGGCACCTAGCCATGAAGTTCCCAACGGACGCAGGGGTAGGATGCGTCTTAGGAAACCAAAGGGAAGCCAGGGAGTGCTATAACGCCTCGATCACAAAGGCAAAAAGTGGAGCATCGAAGAGCGCTACCCTAGACCGATTGCAGATGACAGAAGACAGACAAGCCCAATCAGGTGGTAACGTCACCAAATAGGGTGTTGCCCAAAGTGAGGATATAGATTTGGATCCTCGCTTTGGGGATTTTGAAGAAAATGTTGGACCCGTCGAGGACCTAGAGGAGGTCCAACTCGATGAAAAAGACCCGACCAGAGTCATGAGGGTTGGGAAGAATTTAGAGCCTACCGCAAAGCAGGCACTGGTGAAATTCTTGCAAGAGAACTAGGAAGTTTTCGCCTGGTCGCATAAAGACATGGTTGGGATAGATCCAGCAGTGATCAGCCATGTCCTGAACATAAACAAAGCCTTTCCACCTGTGCAACAAAAAGGAAGGCTGCTCGATAAAGACAGATCAAAAGCCTTGAAAGAAGAAGTCGAAAGACTTAAAGAGAATGGGTTCATCAGGGTGGCATTTTATCCATCGTGGGTCTCCAATCCGGTGCTGGTCCCCAAGCCTAACGGCAAATGGCGGACCTGCGTGGATTTTACAGATCTCAATAAAGCCTGCCCAAAAGACTGTTTCCCACTCCCAAGGATCGACCAGTTGGTCGATGCTACTGCAGGACATGAGATCCTCTCGTTCATGGACGCGTATTCAGGTTACAACCAGATCAGCATGCATCCCCCTGACGAGGATCATACCAGCTTTCAGACCGATACAGGCTTATATTGTTACAAAGTAATGCCCTTCGGGCTGAAAAATGCAGGCGCAACTTACCAACGACTGGTCAACCACATGTTCAAGGAGCTGATCGGGGTAAGCATGGAGGTATATGTGGATGACATGTTGGTAAAGTCCAAGAAGGCAGAAGGACATGTGAGGAATTTGCGAGAATGCTTTGATGTGTTGAACAAGTATCAGATGAAGTTGAATCCCCTCAAATGTTCCTTTGGAGTCGGATCAGGGAAGTTTTTGGGGTTTATAGTAAATTCAAGAGGAATCGAGGCCAACCCTGACAAGATAAAAGCCCTGATCGACATGAAGTCGCCGGAGAGAATCAAGGATGTACAAAGCCTGAACGGAAGGATCGCTGCCCTAAGTAGATTAATCTCAAAATCAACTGACAAGTGCGTTCCATTCTTTAATCTACTCAGGGGGAATAAGAAGTTTGAATGGACGGAAGACTGCGAGCAAGCATTCCAGGCCTTAAAAGCTCATATGTCGCAACCTCCCATCCTATCAAAACCAATCGAAGGAGAGACTTTGTATATTTATCTGGCGATTACCGAAGTTGCTGCTAGTGCGGTACTAATACGGGAGGAAGAAGGCATACAGAAAGCTGTTTACTATGTCAGCAAAAGGCTTATCGGTGCAGAATTGAAATATCCACCAATCGAGAGGTTAGCATATTGCTTAATTCTAGCCTCCAGAAAGTTGCATCCGTACTTCCAAGCCCATCCTATCACAGTTCTGACCGACCAGTCCCTTCGGCAAGTCCTCCAAAAACCTGAGGCAGCTGGACGACTGTTAAAATGGGCGGTCGAATTAGGACAGTTCGATGTAACTTAGTTACCGCGAGCAGCAATAAAAGGGCAAGTCTTGGCCGATTTTATTGTGGAGTTCATCGAACTCCCCAACAGTGAGCTGTGCAAACAGCCTGAAGCGCCCATGCCTCAAGACGAGACTCTTTCGTGGAAACTATTCACGGATGGTTCATCCAATGAATCCCACGCTGGAGCGGGAGTGATATTGATAACGCCCGAAGGGCATCGATTTCATTGCGCAATCAGATTTGACTTCGCAGCATCAAACAATGAAGCAGAATACGAAGCGCTCCTCGCTGGACTGAGAATGGCCAAGGATATGAGTATAAAAGTGCTCGATATTTACAGCGACTCTCAGCTGGTCATGAATCAAGTCCTGGGAGAATATCAAGCGCGAGGATTAAAGATGATGGCCTACGTTAATAAAACGAAAGATTTGCTAGCCCAGTTTATAAAGTACACCCTCCAGCAAATTCCGCGAGACCAAAATTCGAATGCAGACGCCTTAGCTAAACTCGCAAGTGCAAAGGATGCTGACACCTTGAACATAGTCCTGTTAGAAAGATTGAGTAAGCCAAGCATTGAGGTGGCCGAAGCCAACATGGAGATTCGTGCAGAAGATACATGGATGACGCCTTACCTGGAGTATCTGACAAATGGAACATTGCCAGCAGATAGAAACAAGGCCAGAACTCTGCAAAGGCGAGCTACTAGGTACATACTGCTCGACGGTGTTATGTACCGAAGAGGATATTCAATGCCACTACTCAGGTGCATTACATCAGAAAAAGCTAAGGAACTCATGAAAGAGGTGCATGAAGGCTTCTGCGGAGATCACGCTGGGGGGCAGAGTTTGGCGAAAAAAGTTCTAAGACAAGGCTACTTCTGGCCAACAATGAACGAGGATTCAATGGAGTACGTACGAAGATGCGATAAATGTCAAAGGTTCTCCAAGATCCCACGAGCAGCTCCAAACGAGCTAAAGTAGATGCAGAGCCCGTGGCCTTTCGCAATATGGGGAATAGACTTGATTGGATCACTGCCAACAGGAAAAGGAGGAGTAAAGTACGCAGTTGTGGCAGTTGATTATTTCACAAAATGGGCCGAAGCTGAACCACTTGCAACCATCACGACCAAGAAAGTTCTTGACTTTGTCATCAAGAACATTGTATGCCGGTATGGTTTGCCCAGAAAGATAGTTTCAGACAACGGGACCCAATTTGACAGCGACCTGTTCACCGATTTCTGCGAGAGGCACGGGGTTATTAAGAGCTTTTCTTCAGTCGCACACCCCCAAGCGAATGGGTAAGTCGAAGCTGTAAACAAAACTCTCAAGGACACCCTGAAGAAAAGACTTGAAGAAGCTAAAGGAGCGTGGCCAGAACAGCTGCCTGAAGTCCTCTGGTCGTATAGAACATCTCATCGAACAGCAACAGGGCATACCCCATTTTCTCTAGCCTACGGATATGAGGCAATGTTACCTGTCGAGTTAGATCCCCCCTCACATCGGCGTTTGACTTACGACCAGGATGTGAACAGCCAGTTGATGATGGAGTCCCTAGACTCGATCGATGAGATACGAGAAAAATCTCAACTCCGAGTTGCTGCTTACCAGCAAAAAGTCGCCCGGTACTTTAACTCCAAAGTTAAAGAAAGAAAATTCAACGTCGGAGATTTGGTGCTACGACGAGTTTTCTTAAATACCCGCGACCCCACTGCTGGAGTGCTCGGACCTAACTGGGAAGGGCCTTACCAGATTGAAGAAGTCCTTCACCCAGGCACCTACAAACTTGCACGCTTAAACGGAGATCTCGTTCCGCGCTATTGGAATGGAGAACACCTGCGCAAGTACTATCAATGAACAGCCCTTCTTAAAGGACTGGCTTGTTTAAATTTCTCTTTTTAATTTTTACAAGTTTTGCAAAGAGGGTTAGCCACGATGTATGGCTAACTGCTCGTATATGTAAGATTCTATTTCAGAATCACTCGTAAAGACATGTTTAGTCCATTTTTAATACGAGATTATAAGGGACTGTGCTCAGCCAGTCATTCTTGCCAACCTTTGTGAATTTATATTTACAAGTATTTGTTCATTACGTGTGTTGTTTTGCTGTATTACAAGTATCAGTTTTACTACGAACAGGAACGTTCGAACAGGTTATGGTCAAGGCAAGTGACCAAGGACCTAAAGCTCCTCGATCACTTGGGGGGCATATAAGGCACATCGATAGCAAAGCATACTTCTCAAGGTATGTAAACACATGAACAAAATAAGTGAAAGCATGCTACAGTACTTAGAGTATTTTTCAAAATTTGTGTTTGATAAATCATGGCAAAGTACTATGCTAAGTTCGGTCATACGAACAAATGTTATAAATATTATAACATCAAGATTTAAGTTTGGATATAACTGTTCAAAGTAAAAAGATTTGTTGCCCGTGCAGCAAAGTTTAAAAAAGAAACTACTGTCTTTACACCACGACCCTTGGGTCGTATATCCAAAAAAAGAAGAAAAAACAAATAAGAATTCAGGAGGCATTCGGGGCTGGAGGGTCCTGAGCAGCATCCTGGTTAGTCACGTCCTCAACAGCATCTTCTTCTTCCAAACCAGCAACGCTTGGAGTGGCAGGGGTCGCGGCTCTTGCTTCCTCCTCGGCTAGTTGGGCAGCACATCGGGCCAGCTCCGCAGTTCTGACTTCCTCTGAAAGGTAGCTAAAGTCAGCACCCTGATTGTGTTTCCAGAAATTGTAGAAACATCAGAGTGTTGTCCTTTTATACTTTTCCAGATTCTTGGAGCTGTCAAGCTCCAACTACTTCACTTTACCCTTGAGGGAGAGAATAGCCTTATCCTTGGTCTTGAGTACCTCCCCCAGATGCTTGATTTCGCGGAGATGGGTTTTGTTGAACTCCCGATACTCTTGCCTCAACTTGACCGCTGCTTCCTTCGCAGCTTCAGCCTCGGACAGCTTAGTCACCGCTGCATCCCTCTCTCGGATCATCGCCTCCAACTCCTTAGCATGCTTAGCCTCAGCAGCCGAAAGCTCCTCGGCCGCTTTCACCTGGAACCTCTCGATGGCTTTTGCCTCGACCTGCTCGAGGTAAGCCTAGGCTCGGGTACGGGCAGTAATGGCAGAAAGTAAGGCCTGTGCATAAAGAAAAAGGAGTCAGAACTTATCACGAGGACTAAAAAACTAAAGACTCAAAGAATAAAGAAGCACTTACGCTGGAGATTTCGTTCAAAGCCCTATTCATGATCTGGTCGACTGGCAGCTCTTCAGCTTGAACCATTGCGGCCCTAACACGCTCGCCTTTACCAATGCGATCGAGGTGGTCCCGGGCGGATCGGATGGCACGGCTCATAAGTCTGGCCCCATGAGCCTCTTCACGAGAAAGATGCTCCCTGGCAGGCGCAGCTGGAGGATTCGGCCGAACAGGAGTAGTTTGCTGTTCAGAAGGAGCTGGAGGAGGAGTAGGAGTTCGCCTAGTTGGCGCAAGACTTTGCCCAGTTGGTGTGCCCTGAGGAGGGTCTTCTGGTCGACTTTTCTTGGCTGGAGGGCCCCGACTGGATTCACCAGTTCTCTTTTTTGGCTTCCGTGTGAGTTGGGGGGTTTCTTCTTCTTCCTCGGCCTGATACATGTCGAAGATGTTGGGAGTCGACATGTCTGCATGAAAGTAAACACAAGAGGTTAATAAGGAAAGAGAAAGGTGAAAGTAAGTAATACAACAAAAAGAAGATAACAAAGTAAATACCCGAGCTACAACTACTGGTCGCGACACTATTGACTCTATTAATCATATACTCATTTTCTGGCATGAAGAAGTCTGGCCCTAGATTTGGAGCATATGTAAAGTTACCATCCCCATCAAACATATGACAGGGAATTGGCAAACCATTTAAAAGCGAAATAACGTTACCATTGTCATCAGAAGACTCTCCCAAGTCAACAACAGGCTCTGTGGCCTTTTCTTTCCCCTTGCCTTGGGGAGCAGAAGGCCTTTCGGCAGAAGGGCTACCCGTGGGTTCCCTGATCGTAACTCCTGTTGGCCTCCTCCTAGGAGGAGGCACAGGAGGTTGCTGCTCGGGAACCCCCTTGGCGGTGGCATCACCCACCATGGGCCCTCTATTTTCATGGCGAGGAGCTAGGAGGCCAGACGACCTCAAGTTCTTTTCGAGTGTCAGGGTCTTGACACATTTTGCTGCATCAGACATCCTGGCCAGAGTGTTAGACCTCGACACCATGCTTGGTGTTGGGGTCGGACGTAACCAAGGGCCTGAAAAACAGATCAAGTTTGAGAGAAAATGAAAGGAAATACTCTATGTTAAAGTGTCGACCAAGACAAAGACAAGTTTATACCTCCTCTCGCAAAGGCCAAGTTGTCACTGGTTATGTCCGGAGTAAAGAAGTACTCCTTGTTGTAATGCCCCACATTTGATATATGGGTTGTACCACTCAAGAACGTCCGGCCGGTTTCCTGGTGGCAGAAGTGGAAAAAGCCCGTCTCGTTGTGCTGAGGGTTGGACTTGAGGTCAAAAAGATAGTTGACCTCGTGGGGTGAAGGTTCTGGCCATTTGTTAAGTTTTTACAGAACATAGAGTGCGGCCAGCATCCTATATCCGTTGGGAGTTATTTGAAAGGGAGCGACGCCGAAATAATTGGCCACCCCCACAAAGAAAGGATGAAGAGGGAGATAAGCTCCCGCCTCAATGTGATACCGGGACCAGGCGCTGTTCGCCCCTCCTGGACGGTTAGCCCTCTGGTCCGCAGTGGGACGTGTAATGGTTACCCCCGTGAGGGGGAATTTCCTGAAGCAGTTAGCAACCATTCGGATGGTCACTGAACTGGCTGGGGGAGTATACCACTCGACATCAGGCGGATTCCGATGACGAGGGCGAGCCCTAGTTTAGATATTAGGGTCAGGAACAAGATTTTCTCGACCACTGGTCGAGGGAGCCCTAGCCTGCGAATCAGGCTGGGCAGGAGGAGTAGTGTTACTTTCAGACTCGGGCCTCTTCTTGCCAGATGACTTGGAGCGGGCCATTGGAGGAGAAAGATGTGGTCTGGAAGAGGATCGCGAGAAAGGAATCTGATGGATACGATCAACTGGTTGTTCTTCTCCCTCGAGCAACTGGGCAAGGAGGTCGTCGTCGATGGGTCTCTCACCTCCCCACAAATCTGGCATTAAAATCTGCAAACAGAAGAATGGGGAGGTGAGGTTATAGAACTTTAGAAGGTTTTTTAGAATAACGCTGGTCGAGTATAAAAGTTAAGCCTTTATACAACAACATTCTAATAAGAAACTAAATCTTTCTATGCGAACAGTTCGAAAAACGGATTAAAGGGTGAAAGTGAAAAGTTTTCCTGGAAAGCTTTTTCAACTCCCCTTAGGGCGGGAATTTTTTTTTTTTTTCAACTAGCTTAAAAATCGAAATGTTACTTCGGTTTTACGTCCTAAAAAGCATGATCCTGGGTTTCAAACTAACTCGTAAACCTACTCTGCCTACAAAATATTCTATCTACAAGCACCTAAAACCAGAGGCCGAGAGACTTAAACAGTACGCCATAAAAAGCATGCACCATGAGAAATTAGAAGAATGGGGTTTCAGGAACTTACCAAGAATAGTGGTCGTGAAGGTGGAAGAGAGGTCTTCGGAGATTAAGGAGCCCACCGTCTGAGTCGTGAAAGGCGCAAGAGAACGTTCGCCGGAGAAGTTTAAAGCTCTGGTTTTTAGGGTTTTTGGCAGAATAATGGCGTGTGTGAAAAGAAAAGAGGTGGCTCTGATGGTCTTATATAAGTTTGTCTCTGATACTAAAAAGGTGTAATCATTATTTTTCCTTTTTCGAAGTATGGGGGAACATGATGGCCGTCGAAATCGTTTCTGGGGAACCGAAAAGTCATGATTGGACAGAAGTGGGTTGCTTCTTTCAAGAACACACGAAGGGTTCTGACACGTCAGGAGGGGTTACCGAAGAGTCATTCGTTCAAAGTTTATTTACTGTTCGTAGTAAATAAACTTTGGGGGGCAAATGTTATCCAATAAATTAGCATTTGTGACATGGCAGATAATCTCTTGACACGTGGCTGATACCTGGAAGGCGTCTGCTAGAGTATCGACCAGGATGCACAGCAGAAGCAGGACAAGCCTGTCTTACCCACGACCAGTCTGGTTGGTAGTTCCGCAGGCAAGGCAACAATTATGGGAAGATCTTTGTGAATCCCGAATTTATCTCATGCAATCTTCTGGATATCCCATTATTTAGGGGATAATATCTGTAACAATATTTTGTAACCCTCCATGAGCCTATAAATAGCAAGAGATAGCTCAAGGGAAGGGACCTTTTTTTGGAGCTTCTGAATGATAGGGATTATAGAATTTCTCCTAGTAAACTTGTATTGTTTGTCAGAAGTGTTGAAACTCATTGAACCCAAGTTCTTTGATCACACTTTTGATTCCATATCAATATCATTCTAAGTGGACGTAGGTCATTTCCAGATCCTGGGGCCGAACCACTATAAATCACTGTGTTTTCTTTACTTTTGTCATTATGTTATTCTCTATACATTCGTCTATATCATTCATATTTTAACTCCGTGTCAGTTGGCTAAATCGTGGGTCAACAGCAGTATATAGAAAACCCAGCACTAGAAATCTGACCTGTCACAACCGAGGGGCTAGCCTCCGCCTCAGTCTGAGTCAAAGTGAACACCCTGGCAGGAGTGAGACTGTCACCCTGCTTCGGCTCCTCCTTCCTGGCTTGTGGGCAGTCCTTCTTCAGATGATTGGCACTCCCACAGATAAAGCAAGCCCTGATCCTGCACATCCCCTAATGTTGTCGCCTGCATCGAGGACATACTGGAAAACTCCTCCAGTTGTCACCTCCGCCCTGACGGCCACTAAAAGCCCCCAGTGCCCTCCTATCCAAACTAGGAGGAACAAAAGAATCTGGGGCCTTTCTCTTCTACTCACTAAAGCCGCTACCCCGACTGGATCCAGTAAAAGGAGGCACTGTCCTCCTGGCATCACGCCTAACATCCCTCTCTCTCCAAATCTGATCCTCGGCCCCCTCCGCTATAAGGGCCTTGTCCATAACCTGAGCATAAGTAGTAGTCTCTGGGTCTAAATTAATCTTCACATCACGGGCGATCATAACATTCAACCCCCGTACAAATCTGTCTCTTCTTGCTGCATCAGTCGGCACCAAATCTGGCGCGAACTTCTCCAATCGGTCGAATTTCAAGGCGTACTCTGTAACAGTCAACCGGTTCTGAGTCAGGTTGATGAACTCGTCAACCTTTGCAGCTCGGACTGCAACACTGTAGTATTTCTCATTAAAGATGTTCCTGAACTCTTCCCAAGTGATAACTGCCACATTCCTCCTCTGAGCTACTACATCCCACCAGATGCGGGCATCTTCTCTGAACATGTAGCTAGCACAAGCTACCCTCTCGTTCCCTTCAACCTTCATAAAATCCAGAATAGAGGAAACCACATTCATCCACTGCTCTGCTCACAGTGGGTCCGGTCCACCCTCGAAGGTGGGAGGATGCTATTTTCTGAATCTCTCACACAAAGGTTCCCACCTGTTCTCCATAACAGGCTGAACTGGTACTGGCACCACAGCTGGCTGAACTGACAACCCAGTGGCCTGAGGAGGGGCCTGCTGCCTCAACTATCGAATTTCTTCCTCTGATTGTTGCAGTCTTGCTTCCATTTTGGCAAACATCTGTTGCCAATTCTGTGGGGACAAACATCATTTTTTGCTTGTGAGGACAAACTTTACCCTAGACTAGTATGTAGAACTATACGTGAGGGAGATCGTACGTCTCCACGAGGTCCTAAAATCCATAGTGTCAGACTGAGATCCTATCTTTACCTCTAAATTTTGGGGAAGCCTGCAAATGGCTATGGGGACTTATCTGAAGTTCAGTACAATGTTCCATACTCAGATAGATGGTCAATCTGAGAGGACGATTCAAATATTGGAGGACATGCCTAGTGCATGTGTATTAGATTTTGAGCGATCCTAAAGTAAGCATTTTTAGTTGATTTAGTTTTCATACAATAATGACTATCAATCAATGATTGGAGTAGCTACATTTGAGATGTTGTATGGAATGAAATGTAGGTCACCCATTCATTGGGATAAAATGGGAGAGAGGAAGTACTTGGGTCCTTAGATGGTTCTGTTGACGCAGTTTTTCGCCAACAATGGATTAAGAAATCCGACGATAGAGATATTAGTGCTCTCTTACTAAACCGTAGTTTATCAAATGAATAATGCCTTAAACACTTACACTTTAACATGGTTCAGTGGTTAAAATCCACCTAGTCCACGAGACAATATTATTAATCTCTTTTAGGCTCTGGAGGAAATAGTTTTTACAATTTTAGTAGAGTTTCAGTAGATCTAAAAAGCAATCCCTTTTCCTGTCCATTCCCCTGATATTTATAGTGGCATTTCTAGACAACTTTGGGTAACCGCGTGCATAAATATGGTAAATAATCAATCATAATAATATCCCATTTTCATAGGGATATGATTGCCTATGAACTTGACATCCGTTATCTTGGGTAATAAATATGTAATACAATTTGGGCACCAATGAGCGTATAAGGAATCTCAGATCTTTTGGGATCCTTCACTGTGCATTATGATCAGGCTTCCGTGAGCTGAACACTTCCCTCGAGCTGGATGTTGAAGAGCTGATTGAACTTGATATGGGCCAAGTACAAAATACCTAGAAGGAGATCTAACCATCACGCATCTTGAACTAGGTTATTGGCTCTAGAGTCGACCTGGAGATTATATGGTTGTTTACTGCCAAGTTTGACTCGAACTGCTCATGTCGGAGTTAGCTATAGGTTCTACCTATCTACTTTCTCCATGCACTCATATGCCAGCTATACCCCGAACTGAGTGATTCAATTCGTGTTTATTTTAGGGTACAACAGGTTGAAGCAACTAGTGAGGCCATTGGGAATATCAGAGCTTGAATACAAAAAAACTACGCTGACTCTAAGCATAGGAACGTAGAGTTCCAGGTAGGGGACCATATTTTCATTGAATTTCACCACTATGGGGAATAAAACGGTTTGAGAGGAAGGAAAAGCTGAGCCCTAGGTTTGTGGGACCTTTTGAGATCTTGGAAAGGATCGGGCAGGTAGCCTATAGATTGGCTTTGTCCCTGTCATTATCAAGAGTCCATGATGTGTTTCACCTCTCAATGCTTCAAAAGTATGTGTCAGACACGACCCATGTGTTGGGTTATGAGGATTTGCAGAAAAAGATAGATTTGTCTTATGAGGAGTGGTCGGTTCATATCCTATAAAGAAAAGATAAGGTTTTTAGGAACAAGACAATTCCTCTAGTTAAAATTCTATGGAGAAACATTTAGGTCTAGGAAGCAACCTAGGAGCTAGAGTTAGATATGCGGATCAACATCCTGAGCTATTCAGATAAATTTCGAGGATGAAATTTTCATTATGAGGGAATAGTTGTAATGTTCGAAATTTTCTAATAAGGCTTAGTACCTTGATTAGCATGCTGGGAGGGCATACTATATGTGAATTTAATTGAATATATGTGTGATTATGTGAAATGTATGTGTAACGACATGAATTTACTGTTAAGGCTCAGTGCCTGGATTACAGTGTCTGGAGGTCATAATGGGATATACATGTGGGATTAATTGAATTAATATGTGACTATGTGGCATACATGATTTATATGATAATATGGATTTAAATGTATGTTTATGTGTATTAAATATGCATGTGGGCCCATTCTTGATAGTAAGGGAATATTAGTAATATTGGCCTGTTGCGGGCATAAATGTAATTATATGTGAGTAAATGGTTGAGTGTAACGCCCTGGATAGCCAGGATCGCCACAATGTGTATTTATAAAGGTGCAGGACTTGCTAATTAAGTCATTTAGTCAAAACGTGTCACTAAACCATAAATGTGCTAGGGTTAAAATGGTTTTGGTCTCAAAAAAAAAAACATTTCATATATTCAAACAGATTTAAATATGGGATCCCAAAAAGGAACTGTGTTTAAAAGTTGGTTTACAAAATTTCCACAATCCAGACTACCGTCAGCCACTCTAAGGCAAAACAGATATTTATAGCTCTTCTCTTCCTGTTATCCTCTTAACCGTGGTGGCTGAGCAGCTGGTCATGTACATTCCGCTCACAGAGCTCTCCAAGTCAGAGCTGAGCAAGTTTGCCCTTGCCTTTACCTGCACCACGTAGCACCCGTGAGCCAAGGCCCAGCAAGAAAACATAATACACATCCCAACAATCATAATGAGAGAATAATCCTTTAAGCATGATCAAACACTTAACATTCCACATTAATCACACAGCATGTAATCGGAATCAAAGATGCACCCAATCATTAATAACAGTTAAGTCACATAATAACTAGGGTCGACAACTTAGGTCGCACCCTCTGATTACCCCACTGACTCTGGCCCGCTTAAACCGAGCTCAGTGCATAATAAGCTGTCCTCGGCTACCAGTGGCTGAGCCGCGCCCTGTGCGCTAGTGTAACCTTTGGCACTCTTAGGCCGTTGGTTTACTGTTTACATGACATAATACCATCCTTTCAAAGCATACATATTAGTGAACCCTTAGCCTCATTACAAATACATAACCGGGTGCAGTTTTCTTACCTTTGGCTTCCAAGTGTACTAGCTACGAGCGATGCTTCTTGAGCGCGATCTGATCCCCGAGCCCTAGCTTAGCACCTAGTCACAACCAAGATAAAGGATACCATCAACAATCTTAAAAGAGCTTCTAGACAAAGTTCTAGTCTCCGAAACATTGAACTTCACCAAACATGGTAAAAGATTCAATCCCGAGCACCCTAGGTTAAATTCCCAAGCCTAGAATCTCAAAATCCCAAAAGCTCTTAAGGACCGCAGCATTAGCCACCCATGCCGCGGCATGGCCCCAACCAGAGGCCTCCCAATGCCCAAAAACAAACACGGGCCGCGACCCTACTCAGACCATGCCGTGGCCCGCCCTCCTTCCTCAGCACACATCAGCCTCGAAGGGCCGCAGCTCACCAAGAACTATGCCGCGGCCCGACCCCTTCGAACCCAAAAAAACCTCCATTTTTTACTCTCAAACCTCATGCAAACTCATCCAAAACTACCCCAATTCCACAACTCAACTATCCAAAAACTTCCCACAAGATTCCAGCAACATAACCTAGCTGAAACCTAGACTAGAAACCCATCAAAAACCTATTTCAATCACTGAAATTATCTAACTCAAGAACACAAAACCCAGCCATGGACACACTATAATTCAGCCATTAAACCTTTAATTCGAGCTTACCTCAACTGCAGAACCACTCCTCCAAGAGATTTATGGGCTAACTTCTAAGGTTCTAGCTTCAATTTAATCTTCAAATCCAAAAACCCAAAACCTCTTAGAACACACTCAAAAACACAGAATTTCAACCACAGAAAATGGGATTCAATGCTTACCTCAACCTTGATTAAGTTCCTTTGACAATCCTTGAGCTAATCCTCTAAATCCCAGCTTTAATCTTCAGAATTCCAGCCACAATTCTATGTTCTATTGTTTTTCCTTTTAGAGAGAAAGAGAGAAGGAAGGAGAGGGTCGGTCTATTTTATGTTCCACTGTTTTCTAAAATTTTCTTAATTCTATCCTTAAGCAATAAAGCTAATCCCAAAGCTCGGGGTACCAGAAACGTCCCCGAGGGCAAAATGGTAAATTTCCCCAACGTTCCCACCTAGACTTCCTAACCTCAAATATATCTCCAATTATTTATTTTCATAACCCGGTAATCTAAATAACCACCCGATACCTGAGATACCCCTTGACTTGTCCAAAGTCAAACGTTAGGCCCTGTTGTGACTTTCTCGCTATCTAGCTCCCTAGGATCGCCTCAAGTCGCCGGCTGCAGATTTACCCACATAATAATGTGGTTCTCACAAATATAACATTTAACCACATTTACATTTATATAATCATACAAGCATGCTTTTCATGTAATCATGCATTAAATCAATAAATTCACACATAAGCCAATTATGCCCTCCTGGCACACTAATCAAGGCCCTTAAGCCATTTAGTGATTTTGGGTCGTTACAACTATCTCCTCCTATTGAGAATTTCTTCCTTGAAATTTACCTGAATAGCTCGGGATACTGATCCCGCATCGCTATCTCTAACTCCCAGGTCGCTTCCTCGACCTTGCTATTTCTCCACTTCACTTTCACTAACGGAATTGTCTTACACCGTAAGACTTTGTCCTTCCGATCCAAAATCTGAACTAGTCGCTCTTCATAGGACAAGTCTGTCTGCAACTCTAAATCCTCATACTTCAGCACGTGTGTCGTATCTGAAACATACTTCCGCAACATGGAGGCATGGAATACATCATGAACTCCTGACAGCGACGGTGGCAAGGCCAACCTGTAAGCCACCCATCCAATCCTTTCTAAAATCTTGAAAGGTCCAACAAACCGAGGGCTCAGCTTGCCCTTTACCCCAAATCTCCTCACCCCTCTCAGTGGTGAAACTCCCAGAAACACATGGTCCCTAACCTGGAACTCCACGTCCCTACGCTTAGGATCAGCGTAGCTTTTCTGTCTACTCTGCAAAGAAAGCATTCTGGCTTGAATCTTCTCAATAGCCTCATTGGTCTTCTGAACCATGTTTGGCCCCAAATACCTTCTCTCACCCATCTCATCCCAATGAATGGGTGATCTGCACTTTCTTCCATATAACATCTCGTAAGGAGCCACTCCAATCGTGGATTGGTAACTGTTGTTATATGAGAATTCGATCAATGGAAGATACCTACTCCAAGATCCCTCGAAATCAATCACACACGCCCTAAGCATGTCCTCTGATACCTGAATCGTTCTCTCAGACTGTCCGTCAGTCTGAGGATGAAAAGCTATGCTAAACTTCAACTAAGTCCCCATGGCTCTCTGCAGAGCTCCCCAAAACTTGGAGGTAAAGACAGGGTCTCGATCAGATACAATAGACTTTGGAACCCCATGGAGACGAACTATCTCCCTCACATACAACTCTGCATACTGCTCCACTAAGTACGTCGACTTCACTGACAGAAAATGAGCTGACTTGGTGTATCTGTCCACTATCACCCACACCGAGTCACAAAGTCCCACTGTCCTGGGTAGTCCTCCTACAAAATCCATAGTGATGTCATTCCACTTCTACTCTGGGATACCCAAAGGCTGAAGCAATCCTGCTGGACACTGATGCTCAGCCTTTACCTGTTGACATGTCAAACATCTAGCCACATACTCTACTACATCCTTCTTCATCCCGGGCCACCAATATAATGTCCGTAGATCCTGATACATCTTCGTGGTACTCGGATGAAGCGAGTATGGCGTAGTGTGGGACTCATCCGGTATCTCTCATCTGATCCCCTCATCTTCCAGAACACAAATCCGCCCCTGATATCGAAGCAAACTAGTCTCAAAAATAGAATAGTCCTTAACTGTCCCCGCTAAGACATGCTGTCTAACCACCTGCAACTGCGCGTCCACCAACTGACCCTCCTTGACCCGCTCTAGCAAGGTCGACTGCAAGGTAATATTAGCTGACTGGCCTACAACCAGTTCTATCTTTGCCCTGGCCATCTCATCAGCTAACTCTCGAGAGATCTGGGTGGAACTATACAACTGTCCTGGGCCCCTACGGCTCAACGCATCTGCCACCACATTGGCCTTCCCTGGGTGGTAAAGGATGTCACAGTCATAATCCTTAACCAGCTCCAACCGCGGTCAGGGAGTTCTCAGAGGGACTAGAGGTTTACCCTATTTTTACCGCTTAGGTCGGTGGGGATTGTAAATTTGAAACAGTAGCGACCCTTTTGTATTATGAACAGCTTGTAAACATTTTGAAAGGCTCATGAGTAGTTTATTTACTTAATGAAATGTATCCTTTCCTTTTTATTGGTTTTTCACCTTAACCTAATAATAACACTTAGAACACATTTTTAACCAAAGGACTCGGGTAGCGAGTCAAATTTCTGGTTCACAGTTCTCCGTAACTGTTCTGGGGTAGCCAGGGCGTTACAACTTGGTATCAGAGCCTCATAATGCCCATCTTTTTGGCGTACGATCTCTCTAATACCAAGTTGTAACGCCCTGGCTCAGGAGATTAACATTCTTGGTCTAGCCAACCACTTCCCACCAAATCCGGGCATCTTCCCAAAACATATAGGTAACACAGGCCACCCTCTCACTACCAACTACCCTCATAAAGTCAAGAATAGTGGTAATCATGCTCATCCATTGTTCAACTTTGGTAGGAACGGCACTGCCTTCAAACACAGGAGGTTGTTGCTTCCTGAACCGTTCATAAAGAGGTTCCAATCTGTTTCCAACCTCAGGCAGTTGCCCAGTAACTGGCACCGACATAGAAGGTGCCTCTGTAACACTGGCCACTACAGGCACTTGCTGCTGTCTTAGGAGGCGAAGCTCCTTTCCCTGTTTTAACACTGTAGCCTGCAACTCCTCAAACATCTGTTGCCAGTTTGTAGGTGCTAGCTGTGGAATCTGGGATTGGCCATTCTCTTGACCTTGACTGTTATTATTCTGGCCTGGATCACTCTGGCCAGCTGACATGTCTGTTTGCCCTGGGTTCATTCTGTCACTGATACCTTACTGAAACAATAATCAATACGGCCAGTCAGGTAGTAATAACTAAACCTCTTGCCGCCTTACGGTCCAAGAACAAACAGACAATTATCACATTCCACAGTCATTCAATATTCACAAGCAGATACATGTTCATGGCATTCAGCACTCAGCATGTATTACATAATAACTCATAACTACCATACTAATAAGCAGGCGCTAGCAATCTCAGTACTAATTAGCACACATTTGCTAAAGATATAATATTTCAGGGCACAGGTTCAACATGGTATCTCATGCACACAGGTAAAGCATATATATCACATTTAAACAATTATACATGTAACCACATAGATAGTTACCAAACCATGAGTCGAGCTTGACTTCGGTGATGTGTGTACATACCCAGCCAGTCTACAGGAACCTTAACCTTGGCATTGCTCTGATACCAAGTTGTAACGCCCTGACTACCCCAGAACAGTTACGGTGAACTGTGAACCGGAAATTTTACTCACTACCCGAGTCCTTTGGTTAAAAACGTGTTCTAAGTGTTATTATTAGGTTAAGGTGAAAAACCAATAAAAAGGAAAGGATACATTTCATTAAGTAAATAAACTGCTCATGAGCCTTTCAAAATGTTTACAAGCTGTTCATAATACAAAAGGGTCGCTACTGTTTCAAATTTATAATCCCCGCCGACCTAAGCGGCAAAAATAGGGTAAACCCCTAGTCCCTCTGAGAACTCCCTGACCGTGGTGGTTAAGCAGCCCAGTATGTACAAAATATCGCCCAAGCTCTCCACTCAGGGTTGGGTGAGCTTCTCTTTCCCTTTAGCTGCACCACATAGCAACCATGAGCCAAGGCACAGCAAGAAAACACAATAAAGCATGACATAATATCAACAATGACCATAATAACCATTCAAGACCAACAGTCCAAAACAGATAGGTGACAGTAGCAAAAGTCACAAAGATGAGTACAACTCCCTCTAGCCATGTGACGATAGGGTCACCAGGGCTTAACTGATAAGTGGTTCTTTCATAAGTTTGATCAGGATAGGTGCATGGTCATTGGTCACCAATATAACCTTCCTCCCGACTCTAGAGTCATAACTATGGACAGCGTCCCCTAGCCATGTGACAAACAGTCACCGGGGCCATGTTCATCTGGTCTTAGACCAGGAAAGCGCTTATAAGTTCTTCAACCTTAGGGTCGGTCCGGCATTAATGCCATAGAGCCATTCAATGCGTGTTCATCGACTTTAGGGTCGGTCTCTGACTAGTCAGTGCCATAAACAAGTAATCAGTGTTTACTAGCATTTAATATGCAATCCATGTCCACATATATCAACCAACATGCCTCAATATCAAACCATGCACGTCATATACCTTTACAGGGTGCAACTGTATTCATACACTGTTTTCTTACCTCTGGTGAAAGTGAAAGTTATTATAAGAACGACCCCTGAGAACGATCAATCTTTAAATTCCTTGACGGTCACCTGGTCATAACCAAAATATAGGATTCATCAATAAAAATGATAGCAAAGGGTTCCCAAACCAAAACCTAGCCTCCGAGACATCAAACACAACTCAACCGGGTACTAGGTTCAACCCCGAGGCCTAAGGCTTGAATCCCCAAGCTAAAAATCCCATTCTGGCCAAAATGACCCTAAGGGCCGCGGCCCTCCCCAGCTGCGTCGCGGCGCGCCGCGCAGACAGAGACAACCCTCTCTGCCAGACGCCATGAGCCGCGGTGCACCACAGCCATGCCACGGCTCAATTCCCAGTTTTGCCAAAATGGCAGCACGCACCAGCCAACTCTCCCCTGCGTTTTCCCTTGGAACTAAGCCCTCTAACTAGCTCCAAACCTCCTCCAAACACTCAATTTAACCTCTAAACATCAATTAAAACCCCTTCAAATCCAAACTTCCAACAAGAATCAAAAGCTGAAAAACTAAAGGGTAAAACAGAGCAGAACCTGAATTCAATGACTAGAACTCACCTCAAAACCAGATTTGAACCTCCTTCAATGGTTGAACCAAGTCCACAAACTCAGCCTTTGGATTTCCTAGCTTGAAACCCCACCTAGAGCTCAAAACTTCAAAGAAGGAAATGGTGAAGATTGGTGTACGGGAAGGAAGAAGAAAGCCCTGTTTTTGTTCTGTTTTAATCCATAACCTTCTACAGCCAACTAAAGGGTAATATAAATCCATCCAAATGACTAAAATGCCCTTAAGTCATTTAAAGCCTCTAAAACCATTTCAAGGGTAAAATTGGTACTTTCCACTTACACTGTTAATCATAATTAACGCTTCTCAATTCCCGCTAATCTCAATATCCTCAAACACCAATAATTCATATCCCGTTACCCTATTATCCCCGGTAACGCTCTAATCATAAAAAACACCCCGAGACTCACCCCGAGCCCTGAACTTAAACCTGTTATGACCAAACGATAAATCACATTTAAAGATCGTCTCATGCCAAAATACTCGAACCAATCCACATTATAATGTGGTCTCACAATATATCATTGACATACAAACAAATATTCAATTATACCCTCAACGGGCCAAATTATCAAAACACCCCTGCAAACAAATGTGGACCCACATGCATGCATTTAACATCATATTATAATATAATTCTCATAAACATGCATAAACACATTTAATAGCATAATTAAACAGTTATGGCCCTCCCGGCCTACTAATCCGGCCATTAAACCATATTAGGGAATCCGGGGCATTACAACTATCCCCTCCTTACAGAAATTTCGTCCTCGAAATTTACCTGAACAACTCGGGATACTGACTCCGCATATCTGACTCCAGCTCCCAGGTCGCCTCCTCGACCTTGCTGTTCCTCCACAACACCTTAACCAAAGGTATTGTCTTATTCCTGAGGACTTTATCTTTCCTGTCAAGTATCTGAACAGGCTGCTCCTCAAAGGAGAGATCTGGCTCAAGCTCCAGATATTCATAACTCAAAACATGTCTTTAATCAGATACATACCTCCGAAGAGCGGATACATCGAACACATTATGCACGACCGACAACGCCGGAGGCAAAGCTAGCCTGTAAGCCACTTGACCAATCCTCTCCAGGATCTCAAATGGACCTACAAACCTAGGACTCAGCTTGCCTTTCTTCCCAAACCTTCTTACCCCTTTCCATGGCGAGACTCTAAGGAAGACATAGTCTCCTACCTGGAACTCCACGTTCATGCGTTTGGGATCTGCATAGCTCTTCTGTATACTCTGAGAAGTAAGCATCCGAGCTCTAATCTTGTCAATAGCCTCACTGGTCCTCTGAACTGCCTCAGGACCTAAGTATCTCCTTTCACCTGTCTCATCCCAATGAATGGGAGATCTACACTTCCTACCATAGAGCATCTCATAAGGTGCAACACCAATGGTAGACTGATAACTGTTATTATAGGAGAACTCTATCAAAGGCAGATACTTACTCCATGATCCACCAAAGTCCAGCACACATGCCCGCAGCATGTCTTCCAATATCTGGATCGTCCTCTCAGATTGCCCATCTATCCGAGGATGATAAGCTGTACTGAACTTCAACCGTGTACCCATGGCCTAGTGTAAACTCTTCCAGAACTTGGAAGTAAACGTAGGGTCCCGATCTGACACGATCGACCTAGGAGCTCCATGGAGGTGTACGATCTCTCTCACATAGAGATCTGCATATTGGTCAACTGTATAAGTAGCCCTCACTGGCAGAAAGTGAGCTGACTTGGTGTAGCGATCCACTATCACCCAAATGGAATCATGCTGACCAATAGTCCTGGGCAAGCCCACCACAAAGTTCATTGTGATGTCTTCCCACTTCCACTCTGGGATATCTAGAGGCTGCAATAACCCTGCAGGCCTCTGATGCTCAGCCTTGACCTGTTGACATGTCAAGCACTTAGCCACATACTCTACTACATCTCTCTTCATCCCCGGCCACCAGTACAATGATCTCACATCCTGATACATCTTCGTGGTGCCTGGATGCAAAGAGTAAGGTGTAGTATGAGATTCATCCAGAATCTCCCGCCTCAATGTAGTGTCTAATGGAACACATATCCGTCCCTTGTATCTCAACAACCCCAAATCAGACACTGTATAGTCTCTAGATGCTTCAGCCAAGGCATTCTCTCTAATCTTGATCAGCTGTGGATCACCCAACTGACCCTCTTTGATCCTCTCTAACAGTGTAGACTGTAGCGTAATATTGGCCAACTGGCCCACCAGCAACTCTATACCAGCTCTGGTCATATCATCAGCCAACTCCCTGGCTATCAGCCTAATACCATGAATCTGTCCCGGACCCTTCCGGCTTAAAGCATCAGCAACCACGTTGGCTTTCCCTGGATGATATAGAATCTCACAGTCATAATCTTTTACCAACTCCAGCCAACGCCTTTGCTTCATATTCAAGTCCTTTGCCTCATATTCAAGTCCTTCTGGGTGAAGAAGTACTTCAGGCTCTTGTGGTCTGTATAAATCTCACACTTCTCTCCATAGAGATAGTGCCTCCATATCTTTAAAGAAAAAACCACCGCTGCCAACTCCAAGTCATGAGTAGGATACCTCTTCTCATACTCCTTTAGCTGACGAGAAGCATAAGCTATAACCTTCTCTGATTGCATCAAGACACAGCCCAAACCCTGATGAGAAGCATCGCAATAAATCACAAACTTCTCCTAGTCTGTCGGAAGACTCAGAACCGGAGCTATAATAAACCTCTGTTTCAACTCCTGGAAGCTGTTCTCACATTTGTCTGACCACACAAATTTTTGACTCTTGCGTGTCAGCTCAGTCAACGAAGTAGCAATCTTTGAGAACCCTTCCACGAAACGCCTGTAATACCCTACCAATCCAAGGAAACTTCTAACCTCAGAAGCATTCTTTGGCCTTGGCCAATCTCTGATCGCTTCAATCTTTGATGGATCTACTTATACAGTTGACCAATATGCAGATCTCTATGTGAGAGAGATCGTACGCCTCCATGGAGCTCCTAGGGCCATAACTGTTTAATATATACATTACACATTTAATAGCATAATTAAATAGTTATGGCCCTCCCGGCCGTAACGTTTCACTAGAACGTTTAATATATACATTGGGATCCCAAAAATATAGTTTCAGAGTCTATTATAGAAAAATATTTACAACAGGCCATTCTAAGCGGCAAAACATGGTTCAACCCTAGTTCCTCTTCAAGCCTCGGCCGTGGCGGACGAGCAGCTGCATATGTACACGTCATCACCCAAGCTCTCCAACTCAAGGATGGTCCAGCTTCCTTTTTCCTTACCTGCACCACATAGCACCCGTGAGCCGAAGCCCAGCAAGAAAACACAATAAAGCATGATATAATATCAACAATGATCATAATAATCATTCAGGACTATCAGTCCAAAATAGGTAGGTGACAGTAGCCAAAGTCACAAAGATGGGTACGACTCCCTTTAGCCATGTGACGATAGGGTCACCAGGGCTTAACTGATAAGTTATCCTTTCATAAGTTCAATCAGGATAGGTGTATGGTGAATGGTCACCAACATAACCTTCCTCATGACCATAGAGTCATAACCTGGGGACATCACCCTTTAGCCATGTGACAAACAGTCACCAGGGCCATATGCCCTGGCTTTGATCATCGGGTCTTAGGCCAGGCAAGCGCTTATAAGTTCATCGACTTTAGGGTCGGTCCAGCATTAATGCCATAGAGCCATTCAATGCTGATATTGATTAGATCTAATCTTCACTCGGCCCTGCGTCCTCGACGCTTATGCCGTTTCTGACCCTTAGGTCAGTGAAGCACGACCAGTGTTCAGCTCATTGTGAACTTGACTAATAAATCACAGCTTCACAGATGAATCCAACACCATTGCCAATTCTGACTAATAAGTCAATGCCACCAAACATATGTCACATGTCCAATATCCATAAACAAGGTATTCAGCATGCTTACTCAACAAGTATAAATACAATTAGGACCATGCACAAACCCAGAGGCACAGGCTCTGAACAATGTCATACTCAGTACTCAAAGCATGTCCAAATCACATATTCCTCATGCATCACATGCATTATACTTAGCAATCCAACATGCACCAATCATAGACATGCATGTCATGTTTAATAACCAACCAACATGCATCAAGAATAGCCATGCATGTCATACTTAATAATCAATCAACATGCATCAAGAATAGCCATGCATGTCACATATACACAAGGTGCAGTTTTCTTACCTCAAAGTCGAGCTAGAATGATTAAAAGAACGACCCTTGAGAATGATCAACTTTTAGTCCTTTAGTGGTCACCTAGTCATAACCAAATATGGGATACCATCAATAAAAATGATCAACATAAGTTCCCAAACCAATATCTAGCCTCCGGAACATCAATCCCCACTTAACCGGGTAGTAGGATCAACCCCGAGGCCTATGGCTAGCATCCCTAAGTCAAAAACCTCTTTCGGGCCAAAACTGCCCTGATGGGCCGCGGCTCAACAGAGCCATGCCGCGGCTCACCCTCCTGACAGAGCCAATCCCCTAATAAAAACTCACGTATGCCGCGGCTCACCATAGTCGTGCCGCGACCCATTACCAAAACCAGCAAGCACCAGCTTGCTTTCCCCTGCGTTTTCCCTCGGAACCAATCCTTCAAACCAGTCCCAAACCTCAACCAAACACCCAATTCAACCACTAAACATTATCAACAACTCACCCACATCAAAACCCAAGCTAAACATCAACTAAACTTCCATTAATTCAAACTTTCCATCAAGAAATCACAAGCTGAAAGTTCAAAGCCAAAACAGAGTATACCATGAAACTAATGGCTGGAACTTACCTTAAACTCGATTTTGAATCCCCTTTTAATGGATGAATCAAGTTCCTAAGCTCCCACCTTTGATCTCCTAGCTTAACTCCTCAATTTGGGCTCTCAAAATTCAAAGGAAGAATGAAGGGAAAAGCTTGTATGGGAGAGAAAGGAGAAGATGAGGATGAAGCTCTATTTTGTTATGTTTTCCACAGCCTACTAAACCTCATATATATCCAAGCTAAATGACCTAAATGCCCCTAGGTCATTTAAAGTTCCTAAAGCCACCCCAAGGGAAAAATTGTCCTTTCCCGCCTATCTCGTTAATTATAATTAATGCTCTCCAATTCCCGCTATTCTCAATAATCTCAAATACCAATAAATCATATCCCATTACCCTTTAATTCCTGATAATGTTCTAGTCATCAAAATGACCCCGAGACTCACCCCGAGCCCCAAACTTAAACCCGTTATGACTAGACCGAACACTTACATTTCATGATCGTCTCATGCCGAATAGCTTGAACCAATCCACCTTATTAGGTGTCCATATTAATTAATCACAACCATGCACCCAAAATACACAATTACGCCCACAGCGGCCAAATTAGCAAAATGCCCTCATAATTAAAATATGAACCCATATGCATGCATTCACTATCATATAATAATATAATTCACGTAAACATGCATATAATCATTAAAACCATAATAAATCAATTATGGCCCTCCCGGCCTCCTAATCAAGGTTCTAAACCTTATTAGGAAATTTGGGGCATTACAACTATCCCCTCCTTACAGAAATTTCGTCCTCGAAATTTACTCAACAGCTCGGAACAAGAATTCCACACGATTGACACAAATTCCTTAGGTCATTTCTTGACCTCACTATTTGTATAGCCTTACCTTAACCCAAGGTACATTCTGTTCAATAGAACCTCATTACTTATGTCACAATCTAAACTGGCTATTCCTTACCGGAATACTTAACCTTAACCTTCAGATTCTCATAACTCAATTTATAAATTCCTTTAACCCATGTCCACTGCATGGAAGTACATAATTCACTGTATACCACTGACAGTGCCAAAAGAAGAGGCTGATCCAAAATCAACCTAGCCAACCTATCCAGAATCCAACTGCTGAGATAAACTAGGGCTTAACTTGTCTTAATTCCTCACACTTTTCCATTTATTCTGAGAAGTGAGCATCCAAGCTCCACTTCCTGGTAATCTCATTAATCCCCTGAACCACCTCAGGATCCAGACATATATATATTACCTCACTCATCTTATAAGATGTTCCTTCAATAATAATTGGATAATCCTCTCTCTTTGATTTGCCACCAGTCTGAGAGTAATAATCTGTATTGAGTTCCATCTATTTAATCATCACCTTCTAACGCTTCCAAAACTTGTAAGTCACAATAAAGTCTTCATCTAATAAGATAGACCTTGAATTCACGAAGGCACTCTATCCTTCTCACAAAGAGACTCGAATACTGATCAGCCGTACTATTCACTTATCCTTAGTGATAACATGAACTCACTTGGACTACCGGTCCACAATGACTTAATGCCAATTCATACCGATCCATCAACCTGGGAATCCCACCGTGAAACTCATCGCGATGCCATCTTATTCCCACTATGTAATACCCAAAGGCTGTAATGGCCTTGCTGTTTCTTGATATTCTGTCTTGACCTGTTAACAGGTTAAGAACTTTACACGCATCTCATTACTTCCCTCTTCATCTCAGGCCATCACTATAAAGCCTTCATAACCTGTTACCTTTCCATGATGACTGAATGAAAAGAACAAAAGAATAGCATGAGATTCATCTAGAATCTCTCAATCAATCTCGATGTCCATCGGATTCCAAATCCGACCTCTATACCATAATAAATTCATATCAAACGCTATACAACCCTTAGCTAATTCAGCTAAAGCTTTCCATACAATCTTTCCTATCTGTGACTCACTTAACTATCTTTCCTTTTATCCTTCTTGAGATAATAATCTCAACAATAAACTGGCCACCTGGCCCACCAGAAACTCTGTTCCAGTCCTGGTCAGATTCTTTAATCAATATGTTGCATAGGCAACCACTTTTCTCAATTACTAGGATGTCATAACAATCCACTAACTGATCCTGGTCTATAAAAGACCCAGCACACTTTCCCAAGGCACCTAAAATATCTTTACCTTCCATGGACACTCCTGTCCCCAAGGCACTCTTCACTCTTGGAAATTCTCCGCAGAGAAAACACCACTATACCATCGTCCAAGACGATCATAAATCCCATTCAAATAAACTTTTGAATGCATAATTCATCTAATTCACAAACACTTAGCATTAACTAATTCTCAAGGCATATTCAGCACTCGCAGTGCTCTAATCTGATATAAACACAATCCTTTACATAATTTCTTCTCTCTGATCTCTAACTGGTCCTAACGAGATCCAAGATCCACCTTAAAGAATTCCATCTTACTCAGCAACTAACCCTTTAATTCTTATAACTCCACTGAGCCACTCAAAACAATGTTTACATCTGATCCCATCTCTGGCACTAATCCAATCACCATTCTAGTCTCTTTTTATAAAAAGAAGGCCTGACAGACCACCTAGAAACACATTTAAAAACCCACAGACTAATCTAGTCTGTCCTGATCTCATTGATACAATCCAAGTGATATTCACCACGCTAGCTAAGAGTTCCATGCATCTCCCTGCACAACTCTAGCTCTCACTACAAGTATCACAAACATAAAGTACCATGTACCAAACCGACTAACACAAGGTTTTCCGCTCTCAAGCCCAAGAATTACTACACTTTCCTTGCCATTCAAGATTGCTCTTTAATTACTTACCCAATCCAAACCCTGGATCAAACCAAAGCCTGTCATAACCAGCTTTATCAGAATCCCTGATGAGTCCTTTCCATAACCCAACTCATCTCTTAAATTTCCAATACCGTATTACATTTCCCATCACAACATAACCATGTGATCTATATATACCATCAAAAGAATAGCATAGCACCAAAGCCAAACAACATAACTCAAAACTCAGAACTAGAAAACTGACCTGTCACCCCCGAGGAACTGGTCTCGGTCTCAGACTCTGATTGCCCTGGAATAAACACTTGAGTTGGAATTGAGCTGTCTATCCTCCTATGTTCAAGCTCTCTTAGCCTTGGGCAATTCTTCTTACGATGTCCAAACATCCCGCAAAAGAAGCATGCCTTTGCTCGGCATTCTCCCAAGTGATGCTTCTTACACCGAGCGCATTCTGGGTATGGCTTCCAACTTTTCTTCTTGCTTACTCCAATAAGTGGAGATACCACTATCTGAGTTTCGTGCTCTCCAGCACTCTGCTGCCCAATCTGATGTCCTGTGCTCTCAACAGCAAGAGCCTTCCCTACCACCTGAGCATAGGTAGAGACTTCATGCACTGGGGCAACTCTAATGCCCTGAGCTATTCTAGAATTCAACCCCTGAATAAACCTTTCCTTCCGAGATATATTTGTGGGTACCATATCAAAGGAAAACTTGGCCAACCCATCAAATTTAGTAACATACTCGGTCACTGATGCATTACCCTGAACAAGATTAAGAAACTCATTCATCTTAGCAGTCTTAGCTGCATCACAATAATACCTCTCATTAAACAGCAGCCTAAATTCTTTCCAGTCCATCACAGCTGTGTCTCGTGTCTGGGATACTACCTCCCACCACGTCCGGGCATCTTCCCGCAATACACATGTAGCACAGATCACCCTATCGTGACCCACCAGTCTCATACTATCAAGAATGGAGCTGATCATGCCCATCCATTGCTCAGCTCTGAATGGATCTACGCCTCCCTCGAAGACTGGAGGATAAAACTTCAGGAATCTTCCACAGAGGAATTCCCATCTATTCTCAACCCTAGGTTGAGCTAAAACTGATGCCACCCCTGGCATAACAAAGGAAGAGGTACTCCCCAACAGACTCCGCTGTTGCTTCAGATACCTGATCTCTTCCTCCTGCCTCTGCAATCTTAATTGCAAATCTATAAGCGTCTGCTGAAGATTCATAGGTGCAGACGAAGAACTGATACCCTGGCTGTAACTCCCAGCCCCTGCATAACTATCACCAGGCCTCATAATCTGCCTTGAACATAAACCTGCTGATTAAATCTACAGCCAATAACTTGACCCATTAATCACAATAAGCATATCAAGGGCTTTCCCCCACGGGATAAATCTTACCACACAACAATCATAAACCTCTTGCAGTGCTACAAAGATGCCCATGGTTTAATGGAGGCGTACGATCTCTCTCACATAGAGATCTGCATATTGACCTAGGGGCATTTAGGTCATTTAGCTTGGATATATATGAGGTTTAGTAGGCTGTGGAAAATAGAACAAAACAGAGCTTCATCCTCATCTCCTCCTTTCTCTCCCGTACAAGCTTTTCCCTTCATTCTTCCTTTGAATTTTGAGAGCCCAAATTGAGGAGTTAAGCTAGGAGATCAAAGGTGGGAGCTTAGGAACTTGATTCATCCATTAAAGGGGATTCAAAATCGAGTTTGAGGTAAGTTCCAACCATTAGTTTCATGTTATACTCTGTTTTGGCTTTGAACTTTTAGCTTGTGATTTCTTGATGGAAAGTTTGAATTAATGGAAGTTTAGATGATGTTTAGCTTGGGTTTTGATGTGGGTGAGTTGTTGATAATGTTTAGTGGTTGAATTGGGTGTTAGGTTGAGGTTTGGGACTGGTTTGAAGGATTGGTTCCGAGGGAAAATGCAGGGGAAAGCAAGCTGGTGCTTGCTGGTTTTGGTAATGGGCTGCGGCACGGAAATGGTGAGCCGCGGCCTACGTGCGTTTTTATGAGGGCCATAACTCCATGGAGTCCCGGACTAATTCCACGTGCGTTTTGTGACAGTCATAATCCTGTGATCCGTAAGGGGAAAGACCGGGTAAGCTGTGCAATCCCACACCGCCTGGGGAAGGTCCAGTGTGATGATTCTAAGACTGTGTAGGTATGGGACTACACAGTTGAAGATGGCTTAAATGGATTGATGGGTACTACCTATATCAACAAGATGCATCTTCTTTTCGGTAGCCCATCACTTGAGAACTCCAAAGTTAAGCGTGCTTGACTTGGGGTAATCTAGGGATGGGTGACCTCCTGGGAAGTTTTCCTAGGAAGCATGTGAGTGAGGACAAAGCACGCTGAAAAGACTCGTGTTGGTATGTAGGGCCAGTCGTCATTCCAGAGTAATCTAGGGATGGGTGACCTCCTGGGAAGTTTTCCCAGGAAGTGTGCGAGTGAGGACAAAGCACGCTGGAAAGACTTGTCTTGGTTTGTAGGGCTAGTCGTCATTCCAGAAAGCAGCCATAGTGACGTGGAGAGTCACATAACGGTATCAGAGCCTTGACCCAGCCGGAAGTGTGGCCGACGGGGACGTCGGGCCCGTAAGGGGGTGATTGTGACAGTCAGAATCCCGTGATCCATAAGGGGAAAGACCGGGTAAGCTGTGCAATCCCACATCGCCTGGGGAAGGTCAAGTGTGATGATTCTAAGACTGTGTAGGTATGGGACTACACAGTTGAAGAAGGCTTAAATGGATTGATGGGTACTACCTATATCAGGAAGGTGCAACTTCTTTTCGGTAGCCCATCACTTGAGAACTCCATGGTTAAGCGTGCTTGGCCTAGAGTAATCTAGGGATGGGTGACCTCCTAGGAAGTTTTCCCAGGAAGTGTGCGAGTGAGGACAAAGCACGCTGGAAAGACTTGTCTTGGTTTGTAGGGCCAGTTGTCATTCCAGAAAGCAGCCATAGTGACATGGGGCGTCACAAAACCCATCCTCAGTGCATCACACAGCCTAAACCCATCCTCAATGCATCACAATACCTCAACCTTGATTAAGTTCCTTTGACAATCCTTGAGCTAATCCTATAAATCCCAGCTTTAATCTTCAGAATTCCAGCCACAATTCTATGTTCTATTGTTTTTCCTTTTAGAGAGAAAGAGAGAAGGAAGGAGAGGGTCGGTCTATTTTATGTTCCACTGTTTTCTACAATTTTCTTAAGTCTATCCTTAAGCAATAAAGCTAATCCCAAAGCTCGGGGTACCAGAAACGTCCTCGAGGGCAAAATGGTAAATTTCCCCAACGTTCCCACCTAGACTTCCTAACCTCAAATATATCTCCAATTATTTATTTTCATAATCCAGTAATCTAAATAACCACCCGATACCTAAGATACCCCTTGACTTGTCCAAAGTCAAACGTTAGGCCTTGTTGTACTTTCCCGCTATCTAGCTCCCTAGGATCGCCTCAAGTCGCCCACTGCAGATTTACCCACATAATAATGTGGTTCTCACAAATATAACATTTAACCACATTTACATTTATATAATCATACAAGCATGCTTTTCATGTAATCATGCATTAAATCAATAAATTCACACATAAGCCAATTATGCCCTCCTGACACACTAATCAAGGCCCTTAAGCCATATTAGTGATTTTGGGTCGATACATTGAGACAACATTATCATGTGGATAAATTTGCAGTATACGACTCGAGGCGATCCTAGTGAGTGGGTTAGCAGAATAGTCACAACGAGGTCCAATACAAAACTCGGGGTGAGCCTAGGGGTATTTTGGGGACTTAGCACGTTGATTAACGTGCAACTATTCTATGATTAAATGGGCATGTCGGGATTAATTGGAAGATTGTAGGATGACTCGAGGAATGAGCGGAAATCAGGGTTAATGACCGTATTACTCTTAAGGGAAATTAGGAGGCTAGGTTAGTATAAGGGGTATGTTGGTCATTTTTAAGAGTTATAGATGGAAAGTATCAGGCTTTGACTAGAATATAACAGAACACTCCCCATTTGTCTCTCTCTTAATCTCACGATTCTATCTCTCTCCCTTTGGTGTGTATTGAAGCTAGAGGAATCCTTGAGAAAGTTAAGGGGGAAATTAGTGGCTGAAGGCTTATGAAATTGAAGGTTGGAGTTGGGATTGATTGAGGTTCAGTTCAGGGGCCATTATTATCAAGGAGGTAAGCTTCAATTCATGCTGTTGATTATGGTTTGATTTGCCTATTTTTGTGTTCTTGAGTTTTGAGTTCAAGAGATTAATTTTGGGTTGTGAGGAAGTTTTGGCCTAGCTTTTAGTGTGGTTATGTTGTTTATCATGTTTGAGAAAATTTGAGAAGCTTAAATCTAGTTTTAGGTTAGGTCTAGGTTGAATTTTAGAAGGTTCAGCCTGGAGAAAATGCAGAATGAAGCTGGGTTTTCTGGGTTCGCGGGGGAGCGCCGCGACCCTGTTCATGGGCCACGCGCCCTGTGTGGCCCCAGGAGCCTAGAGGGATTTTTGTCTCTTAAACATGTCGCGACCCTCAGGGACAGGTCGCGACCCGCATGCCTGTAGGAATTGGGGACTCGCGCCTCTGACCAGAGGATAAGTCGCGACCCTTATGGCCAGGTCACATCTCGCCTAAGCAGCCTTAGCCAAATTAGGCTTTTGGGATTGGGGATGTAAACCTAAGTGCTCGGGACAATTTCTACTACCTAGTTTAGTAGAAATCAAGGTTCCGGAGGCTTGTATTGTATTCTGAATCTTTTAATTGATTGAGGATTTTAATGGTTATCCACTATCGCATTGTGTCTAGGTTATACCGCAACGACTCAAGATTAGGGATTGTGCTCAGGACTGTCATATGCTAGCTGCTCAGGACCTGAGGTAAGAAAACTGCACCCGAGTTGTGATTGGAGCTTAAACCCCCTAATATGAATATGTTATGAATATGAATATATCTGTATCTGGGAATATTTGGATGTGCATGCTTGTATACGCTGCCATTGCTTATGTGCTATGCATTGTGTACTGTGAATGTATATATTTGAAGGCCGGCCTAAGGGTGTTGGGGACTGATAGCAAGCGTGCAGAATGCATCCCGACCTAAGGGTGCCGGGGTCAGCTAAGAGATCAGGGGACTCGGCCTAAGGGCGTCGGGCCTGGGTATTATACCATAAACAGAAGTGTGGTTTGCACTTAATCCTTTTTATTGATTGATGAGTTTTGTTTACATATTTGACTGAGTTCAATAATACTACTTTTATACTATTGCCTAGTTGTGCATGTTGGTTTAAGTTTTCTTGCTGAGCCTTGGCTCACGGGTGCTACAAGGTGCAGGTAGGGGAAATAGATAGCGGGACCAGCCATGAGTTGGAGAACTTCAGAGGCGGTGTGCACATATACGGCCTGCTCGATCGCCACGGTCGGGATAGCTTGGTAGGAACTAGGGTCGAACCCTGATTTGCCGCTTAGGATGACTAAATTGTATTTTATTTGTCTTTTATAGGTTTGTAAACTGATTTTGGGGATCCCATGTATAAACTTAATATTTTAATGAAAAATAGTCATTTTGTTGACCAAATCTTTTAATACTTGACCCTGACTTAGTCTTCAATTACACGTTTATGTTCACATGACTTACTTAGCAAGTTAAGCACTATTTTAAAGACACAGTGTAACGGTCTTGGTTATCCATGGCGTTACAATTTGGTATTAGAGCAGTCTAGGTTTAAAGGGTTCCTGAAGACTGGCTGGGCTTGTACATTCCCCGCTACAGGTAAGCTCGACTCACGGTTAGGTACCTAATGACATGATTATGTGGTTAATTGCTTAAATTGAACTATGTGCCTTATCTGCGTGCTAGTATAGAGAGAGCATGATGAGTGTGAGTGTATTTGGTGAAAATGGGATTTGATAATCGAACCATGAGCAATGTAGATTTGTGTTTTGATGTGTAAATTGTGTGTGTGGCTATTGTGATTGTTTGGACCTGCCCATGGGATGACTCTGGATATGAATATCAGGGCTGGATACAAAAATGTACCAAGACTTGAAGAAGTAATTTTGGTGGCCTGGGATGAAAAAGGAGACAACAGAATATGTGGCACACTGCTTCACTTGTCAGCAGACAAAGGTCGAGCATCAACGCCCAGCCGGATTGTTACAACCCTTAGAAATTCCAGAATGGAAATGGGAGATGGTCACTATGGACTTTGTTACAGGTCTACCAACCACTCCCAAGGGGCACGATGCCATTTGGGTTATCGTAGATAGATTGACTAAGTCTGCTCATTTCTTGCTGATCAAGGTAACTCATGGGCACATAAGTTAACAGCTATTTACATTGCAGAAATAATGAGACTGCATGGTGTACCCAACTCCACCGTATCAGATCGCGGCGAACGTTTTACCTCGACATTCTGGAATAGAATTCAAACGAGGTTGATTACTAAACTGAAGTTCAGCACTTCTTTCCACCTGCAAACAGATGGTCAAAGCGAACGAATAATTCAGACCTTGGAAGATATGCTAAGAGCATGCGTGCTCGATTGTCAAGGGTCCTGGAATGAGAAGCTTCCACTGAGAGAGTTCGCTTACAATAATAGCTATCATGATTCCATCAAGATGGCTCCGTATGAGGCTTTGTATGGAAGGAAATGCTGATCTCCGATTCATTGGCACAAGACCGGTGAAAGAAAGTTTCTCAGATCGGATGAGGTTGATCAAATTACCGAGGACATCCGACAGACAAGGCAATGCTTGCAAACTTCGGTTGATCGACAACACAAATATGCCAACCAACGCAAGAGACCCCTGGTGTTTGAGGTTGGCGATAGTGTGTTGCTGAAGGTAGCTCTGCTATGAGGGGCTATGCAATTCAGGAAGAAAGGAAAGCTTAGCCCAAGGTTCGTTGGACCTTTCGAAATCATAGAGAGGATCGGGGAAGTAGCTTATCGTTTAGCTCTTCCGCCCACCCTGTCTAAGGTGCATGACGTGTTTCATGTATCCTTGTTGAGAAAATACATGTGCGATCCTCGCATGTACTCAGCTATGAGAACCTGAATATTGATCCTCAACTTGTCGATGAGGAAAAATCGGTTACGATACTAGACCGAAAGGAAAAAAGTGTTGAGGAACAAATGTGCCGCTGGTAAAGGTGCAGTGGTGTAACCATGGCATTGAAGAGGCAACCTAGGAAACAGAATACAAGATGAGGGATCTGTATCCTCATTTGTTTTAAGTTTCGAGAACGAAACCTTTATAAACTGTAGGTATTGTAACGTCATGTGTTTTCGGGTACCATTAAAGGACTCGGGTCGGGATTATTGTGACCGAGTTAAGAATATTATTTTAAATAATATTATATTTTTTTGGAAATTATTCCATGAGTTATTTCTAGTAAAATTATGAATTTTGTGATTTAAAATTCAAGACAAGACTTTCGGTCCTAGAATGACACAAAAACCCTGATCGGGTAAACATCTCGGAAAATAAAATGAAAAACTATGGAAAATATATTAGGGGCATAAAATACATTCATAAAAATTAAAGCTTGGTCAAAAATAATAAACCTAAGAGAAAATGGAAATTTTAGGCCATTTTGTGTTAAATGCCTAATTTTACCGAAATGTGGAATATTATTCCATTAATATACCTTAGGTTAAATTTTATTGTGTGATTAATTAAATTAAATGTGAGAGACATTTAATTTAATTATTTAATGTTAAGTTTTGTGATTTAAAACTTAATAAGAGTGAAAAAGGTATCAAAAGTCAATTTGGACTTTTCTTCTCATGAATAAATTATTCACCATTATAAAAAAATGATAATTATAAATGGGTATTTTAGGATAGGTGGCCGACCATGGGGGGTGTTAAAAAGGATATGAACAAAAACATTTTATTTAAGTTTAAATCCCATTTAATTAAGAAGTCATGTGGGCAAGTGGGTAGAAAAGCACTTAAGTGTTTTGTGATATTTTGAAGAGTTTTGTGAGCCAATCTAACCCCAAAACCGATCACACCTCTCTCCCATTCACTCTCATCTAATTTTTGAATACTCTCTCAAGTGTTCTCTCCATTTTCAACCCCAAGAACACTAAGGAGACTTGGAAGCTAAGCTTGGTCTAGGAAGGGTTTTCCCTAAGGTAAAGTTTCAATAATCTAGACCTCTGTAAAGTTTTATTCATAGAGTTCAATAGCTAATTATCTATGTTGTTGGGGGGAGTTGGTTAGGGTTTTTGAATGGTTTTGAAGGAGCCAAAGCTAGTAGGAAGATCCACACCTTAGCAAGAACACCAAAGAGGTCAAAAGTCTACTTTGATGGTTTTTATTGTATGATTTTTAGTTTTAAGCATTATTTTGTATAGTTAATGCTTAAAGTTTCTTATTGGTGATATAATAAGGTTATGGTAGTTGTTTTATAATTTTAATGATGCTTGTGTATTGATTTTTGAAAATAGGAACCAAAACCCCCAAGGGTTTTGTAGGAAACCCTAAAACAAAACATGTTTTGAGCTGTGACTTCCAAGGGGTCAAGCACCCACTGTATATTGATTTTGTAAGATTAAATTGTACTGCAATGTTGTTGAGATTGAGTACATAAAATCGAGCTTTTGAAACACTCAAAAATAATTAGAAATGAGTAATGCTATTTCAAAGTTTAGGTAAAAAACTATTTTTTTTGTATTCTTATTTTCAGAACCAAGTTTAGACAGCCACTGTATAGGGAAAATGAACCCAGTTTTTTCTAAAATTTTGTGGACATATTTTTGGCATAACCTAGTATTCCACTGTAAAATTTTGTAAGAAAATATTGAACGGTTTGAAAGTTATTAACTGTCAAAGTTTGGAAAAAATAAGGACTTGAAAATAAGGTCATTTTTACCTCATTGTGTGAAAATGATTTCACCAATAAAAAATGCTCATTTTGACGTAAGATTTTTCAAAGACCTAACTGGCATACCAAAAATGGAATTGAGAAATTTTGGTAACAATTGGGTAAGTAAATTTCAAGTTATGAACTAACGAAGTATGTAGTTAAAAATGTGAAAAATAGGCTTTTCACACTTAGTGTAAAAATGAGATTTTGGAACTTAAGGTAAAAAGTAAAATTTTGCTTATTTCAAGATATAAACTTGGTAAGTCTTGAAAATATATTTTTACCTAAAATACCACTTTGAGTTTAGTGGGAATTATTTTTATTAAAGAATTTTTATTCTTTCCAAAAATAAAAGAATTTATTTATTAATAAGTTAATAAATTAAAAGAGGGTTTAAAACCCTATATTTTGAGAAAATAATTGAGTGAATTATTTTTCTAGTAATTAAACTTGATTAATTGACTTCGGAAAGATTAACTAGTCAAGATAGAAATTTTTTAACGGTTTTCCTAATTAAGACAAATTAGGCAATTTTCTTAAAAAGATTTTTAGAGATTAAAACCTTAAGAAAAATAAAAGGGAAAGTAAGAGTTTATTTTCTTTAAAAATAATTAAGGAATTTATTAGTATTTTCTGGAAATAATACCGGCTAAAATCTTACATATTTTAACCGACTTGTTGAAAGTGCGGGTTAATATTTTTTAGCGGATTGTGGGAAAATACCAATGTGATACCCGAGCCTAGGTATCGAGACCTTAGGATAGGTCTCCCCGAGACTTAGAGTGTAGTCTCAAATATTTTTGTATGAATTTCCTTAATGGGTTTAAAAACCAAATAAGGATCAGAAATCCTTACAAATGATTTTGAAAATGACCAAACTGCCCAAAATAATAATAATTAATTATGTGCCATAATTAATCTGAGTATACTATATGGATAACTACAGTATTGGCTAAGCGTAAATGGGTTGAACGTTGGAGGGTGAAAACCTGCTGAGCGCTAAGGACTCCAAGTAAGTCAACTTATATTGTATGGTTGCAACATGAAACGATTATTGTCTTGTATGTTAGTATATGGATACATGCACATATATAGACTATTGTAGAAAGTTTCTTAGAGACGTTAGTCTAGTGAGTGATGATTTAGAAAATATGAACGGTAGATATCCGTCATATCCTAGATGGCTGATCCCCGTCGCACTGCTTGATTTTATTATGTCCGACTCATTACCGCGACGAGTGCCCAAGAGGTGAGGATAAGCTAGTTAAACCTAGGGGCGCCAAAATAAATGGGACCTAGGGGCCCTCATGCTTACTTAATCAGTGAAAGGTTAGAACCCGAGCAAGTGCTCTAATAAGTTATTCCCAGATAGCAGCCATGAATATTGGCCATTCAGTGAGAGTGCCTAGAGACACTAGGGGTTATCAGATTGAGTGAGGCTGAACACCCTAAGGGCAACTGCTCACTAGCACCACTGATTAACATAGAATTATCTGTAAATCCATGTAAACTCGATTACACTCTTGGATAAGTAACGATTCCCTAGGTAACACGATAGTTACCCTTGATGGGGATATTTATTGGCAGATCTTAGTGTTGAGGCTCAATTCTCTCTTACAGATTAGCAAGTATGTTGGAGGGCGTGTTACACCCGAATTGTTGGAAATTGTCGAGCGTTGGTCTCGAATTATATTGTGTTATGATATATTTGCTTTCTCTGGGATTTTATGAGTGCATGGATATATTTGCTGATAAGATATAGTTGTGAAATAATATATCTCCTTGCTCTGGGAATTTCTGAGTGCAGGGTTATATTTGTAAATAGGAAATGGTTGCGGTATAATATATCTGCTTGTTCTGGGATTTTCTGCGTGCAGGGTCATATTTGTTTATAGGAAATAATTTATCATTGGTTATCAGGCATGACCATAAGTTTGCCAGGACGCTTATGCGTTCTTGAAATTGATTGTGTAGGGTCCGGATGGATCCGGAACTGTAATTCTCTGCATGCTTTGTTTTAAGGTTGAACTTACTAAGCGTTTTCGCTTACCTAGTTGTTTCACAGTTGTAGGTAAGAGCTAGGGCAAGGCAGAGCAATGAGCGCTGGAGTCTACCTTGCAAATGTACATGTGGACCGACCTTTTGGGAAGCCGTTTTTATTTTTGGAAATGTTGTGTAATTTTCCTAAACTAGGCTCACTCTACTCTTTATAGAATATGTTGCAACTAAATGTTAAGTGTGGCCATACGACTTTTTAAAAAGTTTTTTTTTATACGGATTTTTGAGAAATTTTGTTAAATGAAAATATTTATATTTCCGCATTATTGAGTCTTGAAAATCTGGGTCGTTACACACTTGATACTTTGTATGGAGCTCATTCGAAAGCAAAAATGGATGACACAAGAACGAAGTTGCAAACCACTCGGAAAGGAAGTATGAGCATGACAGACTACCTTCGTCAAATGCGTACTTGGGCTGATATTCTTGGTATAGCAGGTAGTCCTTACCCTGAGTCTCAACTTGTTACTAACGTTTTGAATGGTTTGGATATAGAATACCTATCCATTACAATTTAGCTTGAGAGGATGCATAATGTAAGCTGGCAAGAACTTCAAGAAACATTGCTCAGCTTCGATAGTAGGCTTGAACGCCTCAGTGCTTTGTCGCGAACCCTACTGCCCAAAGAAAATGCTAAAATAGCTATCCTAATACCCCTGGAGGACGTTTTAGTGCTCAAAATAACAGAGGGAGTGCTTCTCGATCTCGTGGCCGAGGAGGAAGGAACAACACCTCAAGACCCACCTGCCAGGTCTGTGGGAAATATGGTCATTCCACAGCAGTATGTTACAACCGATATGGTGAAGCTTACATGGGGTCAGATCCAAGTCAGACCCAGAAACTATCAGCTTTCATAGCATCACCTAAAGTAATCGATAATGATGCTTGGTACGCAGATAGTGGGGCTAGCAATCACCTCGCATCCGACATGCACAGGATGACACAACACACAGAATATGGTGGTAAGGAATGCCTTACAGTAGGCGATGGTAACTTTATCCCCATCTCTCATGTTGGTTCAGGAATTTTACACACTAAAACAACTCACCCACTAGTTCTTAGTGACCTTTTACATGTTCCAAAAATTGCCAAAAATCTTATTAGTGTGTCCAAACTTACTGCTGACAATAATATACTAATTGAGTTTCATGCCAATTGTTGTTTTGTGAAGGACAAAGCCCAAGGAAGGTGCTACATCAAGGGACACTTAAGAATGGTCTATATCAACTCAACTTAGCCCATAAAGAGCCATCTCATCACACCAACACCAGTCCGCCTCACTAATATTTCACTGGAGTTTCTTTTCTGTCAAAACAAAATGTAAATCAGTCTTCGACTAATATGTCTTTAGTTTCCAAGAAAAATGTATGGCATAGGTGCCTAGGCCATCCATCTCATAGAGTTTTACAGAATGTTCTAGCTGCTAGCAATGTAAAACCATTTAGAAATGAACAAGAATTTTTCTATGATGCTTGCCAAATTGGAAAGTCCCATTCTCTTCCCTTTACTCAATCCACTAGCAAAGCTAAAAATGTCTTAGATCTTGTCCATACAGACGTTTGGGGTCTCGCTCCAATCATGTCCAGCACCAACTATTGGTTTTACATACACTTCATTGATGACTTTAGTCATTATACATGGATTTTCCCACTGAAATTCAAGTCTGATGCACTAGCAGCATTTACACAGTTTAAAACTCTAGTTGAGAACCAATTTGACAGAAAAATCAAAACTCTAAGAGCTAACTGGGGAGGGTAATTTCAAAATTTTAGAGACATAGTCAAGGAAAACGGAATCATTTTCCAACATTCGTGTCCTCATACTTAAGCACAAAATGGTCGAGCCGAAAGGAAGCATCGCCACATTGTTGGCATGGGATTAACCTTGTTAGCACAGGCCAATATGCCACTTAAATATTGGGTAGATGCATTTCAAACTTCTGTCTTCCTTATCAATAGGCTTTCCACGCCCATCCTTAGTTTTAAGTCACCATATGAGACCTTATTTCACAAAAAACCTGATTATACTTCCTTAAGAGTTTTTGGTTCAGCTTGTTTCCCTTGCCTCCGAGCTTACCAAAATCACAAGTTCAGTTTTAGGTCTCTCAAATGTGTTAATCTTGGTTATAGTGACTTCTTTAAAGGGTATAAATGCCTTAGTTCTACAGGGTATGTATACATTTCTCGTAATGTTCAGTTCAATGAGCATGATTTTCCTTTCCAAAAAGGTTTTCTTAATACCCATCAAACTGAGCAAACCCAAAATCCCCCTATTCCCACTGCTTGGTTTCAGCTTCCTTCCCCACGCTTATCTACTCCAACAAGATCACTTCAGCCCATGCAAAACAATTCTTCTTATGCCGTGTCTCCTGAAGTAACTCCAGCCTCACCAAGCTTGTCCATTCACGGCAACAATCAGGTAAGTACTCCTACATCTAAGTCACCAATTTCACCCCCTCTTGAATCACTTGACCATAATGTTTTCTCTAGTCCTATTGGTTATGTTTCACATAGTTTGTCACATTCCTCTGACCATTCAACTCCTCTTTCGCTTGCCAAACATAATGCTCATCCTTCCCATCCTATGATAACACGTGCTAAGGATGGTATCTACAAGCCTAAGGTTTATTTGGGGCAAGCTACATAGTCAAATCTCTCTGTTGAACTGTGTTCTATTGAAGAGAGCCTTGAAATAGAGGGGTGGAAACTTGCAATGCAGGAGGAAATTCAAGCCTTACAAGCCAATCACACTTGGTCCCTAGTCCCTCCTTCACCTCCATATAACTTGGTTGGCAATAAGTGGGTGTTCAAAGTTAAAAATAACTCAGATGGCTCTTTCCAAAAGTTTAAAGCACCCCTCGTTGCCAAAGGCTTTCACCAACGCCCAGGCATTGATTTTGGAGAAACTTTTAGTCCAGTCATCAAGGCCTCCACTGTACAAATTGTGCTCACAATTTTTGTGTCTAAGAATTGGTGCATACGACAACTCGACATCAACAATGCCTTCCTTAATGGACACATTGAAGAAGACGTGTATATGGCACAACCTCAAGGCTTTGTAGATGAGAACAAGCCGACCCATGTGTGCAAATTGCACAAATCTCTATTTGGGCTAAAACAGGCCTCACGAGCCTGGTTTGAGAGATTAAAGAAGAGCCTAATAGCTTGGGACTTTATCAACTCAAAGGAAGATAATTCATTGTTATTTTACAAAAAGAACAACACTGTGATATTGGTGTTAATATATGTGGATGATATAATAGTTACTGGTAATAATACTAGTAAACTCACTGAGTTCATAGCAGCCCTCAACAAGAGTTTCTCGCTGAAATATTTGGGACCATTACACTTCTTTCTTGGGATAGAAGTGGCTAGAGATGAGACTGGGTTGAATCTAACTAAATCAAAGTCTGTGGAGGAGATTTTACAAAGGCACAACATGAAAAATTTAAAACCTTGTGCCACTCCAATTGTATCAGGTAAACCAATGTCACTTACTGATGGTGAGAAGCTTGAAATCCAACCATATATAGAAGATTTATTGGAGCCTTACAGTATGTGTGCCACACACGTCTGGATATAGCCTATGCCATGAACAAGCTTAGCCAATTTCTTCAAGCACCAACAACGGTCCATTGGAGTGGAGCTAAACAGATTTTGAGGTACCTAAAAGGGACAATACACCATGGTTTACATATCAGCCCGAGTGACAGATTATGCATATCTAGATATTCAGATGCAGATTGGGCATCATGCCCAGATGATAGAAAGTTTGTAGGAGGTTATTGCGTGTTTTTTGGAGATTCACTCGTGTCCTGGTTATCAACAGTGGTGTCTCGATCATCAACTGAGGCGGAATACAGGGCTTTGGCACATGTAGCAGCTGAGATAACTTGGAATGAGTCTTTCCTCAGAGAACTAAACTTTCCTCTGTGTGCAAGATCCATTACTTGGTGTGACAGCGTGAATGCAATAGCACTTGCCTCAAATTCGGTCTATCATGCCAGGAAAAAACATATAGAAATCGATATGCATTTTGTAAGGGATAAGGTGTTGAAAAAGGAGCTAGAGGTTAGATACATTCCTACTGCAGATCAGATTGCGGATTGCCTAATGAAGGGACTATCTCACTCAAGGTTTCAGATGTTGATCTCCAAACTGAATGTACAAGTCTCACCCTTTCGTTTGAGTGGTGGTGTTAAGACATGATGAAGGCAGCCACATCACCATTCATCACACGGGTATTACACAATCAGCAGCCCAATCATTTGTTCTAGAATATTCCCTTTGTGGTCCCAGGAAAATGAGATGCAAATCATTGTTGTACAATCTGTTAGGATTTGCTTTTCTATACCGTTATAATTGTATATATGTGTAAAGAGCATATTGCTCTTCCTTTTTGTATTCCCACTTTATATAAACAATTCAATAACTCAGCAGTGTGTGAGCTGAGTTTTATCATTCATTCCAATATACAAAATCTATTTTTTTTCACATCATCAATTAATGGGGTATATGTTCTAGACACATATGATAACTATTTACACATATATCAACACTTTGGACATTTTTTACTCGTAAGCATATACATCATTATTTATTTTATTAAAAAGTTATAAAATAAAAATGGATAGAAACATTTTAGGAATTGGCGTTCATTTTCCCCTGATATATCTATAGGTAAGCCTTTATACCTACCAATTTTTATTGGTAGAAAAATTAATTCTAAAATATTATGCTAATGACCAACATTTACCTACCAATAAAGATATGTTGGTAAATACCGAATTTCTTATAGTAATTTGGATTTAGAATTCAAGAATTTCTTGCAAGAGCATGGTATTCAATCTCAACTTATGGCACCAGGAATGCCACAATAAAATGTTGCTTCTGAAATGAGAAACAACACCTTATTGAATATGGTCATGTCTATGTTAAGTTACTCATCACTTCCACTCATTTTCTAGGGTTACACAGTTCAAACGATGACATACATTCTGAATGTAATCCCATCGAAGAGCATAAGCGAGACACCATAAGAGTAATGGAATGGCTATAAAGTTAGTTTATGCCACATACAAATGTTTGGATGTCTAGCTCATGTTCTTAGGCCTAATTCTTGGAAAATAGACTCAAGGTCTGATTCTATTCTCGAGAGACAAGAGGTGGATATTTTTCATAAAGATCAAAAAGTATTTGTATCGAAAAATGTTACTTGTCTTGAACATGACTATATGGTAAATTATAAACCTTGAAGAAAAGTGGTTCTTAAACAACTCACATCTAATGAGATGAAACCATATATATCATCACCATCGAGTGATAATTAACAAACCATAGAAACACAATTCCTGAAAAAGAAACTCTGGTGCATTGTTGCAGTTGGAGGGTTGTTAGACAACTTGTTCGCTATGAACATGAAACACACCCTTTTGTCAGATACATATATTGACAACCAGTTAACCTTCAAGGAAGCAATAGATGATATTAAGAAAGATAAATGGTAAGAAGCCACGAACCAAGAAATGGAATCGATGTATACATAAAATATTCTAATCTATGTATACACATTTGAAATAAAACATTATTTTAAATTCATAAATATTTATCTTATTGAATAAATTAAATATGTTCAAAATTTCATGTGGCATTATATGAAGTCACACGCCAATGACTGTGTAAGCACATTGACTAGCGCAAACATGGGATCGTACCCAATGATGTGGCTCACTTGTAAATAGTTGCAAATTGTATTTTTTAGTTACATTTTATTTATTTAATTGATTTAATGTGATTAAAATATTAATTAAATAAATAAAGTCCAGCCCTAGTGGTAAGTGACCTAGACTACATATAGATAATGGTCTAGGTTGTGAGACAAGACAATCTGATTCAAGAAAAGAAGCCACAAATTCTTTTTCTCTATTCTCTTTTCTCTCACCAAAACGTTCTTCTCTATGTCTCTAGATCTCACGTGTTGAGTACATCTAGAGAAAAAAATTGTTATTTACATTCTACGTGGCCACACACATCCTTCTGTGTTAAATGTTTGACTTGGAAGATTTGTTGTATGGATCTCAAAGTCATATTGCGTGGATTGGATGTTCGTAATTGAATACTAAAAGATAGCAAGGATTATTGATAGGCTCCAATATGTATTAAATCTAATGTTTGTATTCTATGATTTAATGTATATATACATATAAGATCTTTGCTTAGTATTGATAAAATATATTTTAAAAAAAATTTCATTGCTTTCAATACAAAAACAATGAGCATATGCATATGTGTTACTAACACAAAAGTTGTATATACTTATATGTGTAAAAAATAAAACCAGCCAACATCTCCAAAATGAGCGATTTATTTACTTAAAAATAGTTTTCCATGAGCTATTGAATATAACTTTTTTCATTTCTCTTTTTTGTATGGTACCACACATCCCTGGCAGCATTCCATGCGTCTTATCCTTTTTTTGTTTTGTTTTATATAGATTTATCGTTACAATGACAACTCAGCTACTCATTTATATAAATATATATACATATGTTTAAGCTTCTCATAAACTTGAGAATGCAACATCTTTTTTCCCTTTGCATTAGCCATTTGGATTAGACTTCCACTACATAGAACCTAATCTTCAAAAAAAGCTCCTACCTAGTTACTTTGTGTAGCTTATTTTCACTTTATTATTAAATATATTTTTAGTTCAAAACATTCCAAGATGTTACTTCTTGTTTTTGTTTTAGCAAAATGCCACCCCCATAGGACAACTTTCACCCAGTGAAATGCCTAGCCCAAACTATCTAATACAACCTATGATGCATTGATTCAACCTAACAATTGATAACTCACAAATAGCTATTTTTTTTACACAATTCTATCCGTAAAAGAAGCTATTTCTTATTCTTTTTATTAGTAAATCTACGCCACTCAAGAATAGCGTCTACCGAGCTATTGTTTTTCCCAAGTTCTGACCTGCAGAGAAATCTTACCAAAAGTTATTTTGAGAAATTTTTATATTGAATTATCGTGCAAGATAGTGGGATTCGAGAAGTATTGGCCGAGTTATTTTGAACCTTTGAGTTGAGCTGTGCCAAGCTCTTTTTCTTATTGACTTGACAAACTTTATCCTTGTTGTTTATGGGATATTTGCGGCATAAGTACCCAATGTTTGAGTTTTATACGCAGCATAGACTCAATGTTTATTTTTAGTGACAATAATACCCAAAGTCAGTAAAAGTGTAATTCCGTTAGCCTCCTCTGTTAGGTCTCTGTTTCGTGATGACTGGACCAACATGTGTCACTCCGTGATTGGTCCAGCTCAATAATATTTTAAAAATAATTATGATTTGGACCAATAAAAACGTGACACGTGTCTGTCTAATCAGCTCATTAACAGACCTAATATGGAGGAGACTGACGAAATTACACTTTTACTGACTTTGGGTACTATTGCCACTAAACATAAACATTGTGTCTATGTCGCCTACAAAACCCAAACATTGGGTACTTATACCGCAATTATCCCTTGTTTTTCTTTTCAATCTAGATATTGATGAGAAGTTCCTCACATCTGTAAAATTTTCTTTGATAGATGTCATATCTTGAGAAGCACAATTAAGGGATTTATCTCCATCAAGAGTTTTCTCGAATGCAAGAATTTGACTCAAAGCTAAAATCACCGTTATGAAAAAAACCAACGAATTTCAATAGAATACGAGAAAAAACATTAGGAAGACAGGGTTAGTACCACATTCATTGATAGCGAGCTAAAGCTCAACATAAAAAAGCAAATAGTTTTGTAGGCGTTAAAGAAAGAATGGGTGCTTGGAGCGAGGGGCTCGTAACGTCCTGCGCTTTTGGGTACCTTGAAATGACTTGAGTCGGGATAGTTTTCCCCGAGTTAAGAATATTGTTTTAAATAATATTATATTTTGTTTGGAATTTATTTCCATGAGTTATTGCTAGCCAACTTATGAATTTTGTGTTTAAAAGTCAAGATAAGACTTTTGGTCATGGACCGACACAAAAACCCTGATCGGGTAAAAATCTCGGAAAATAAAATGAAAAACTATGGAAAATATATTTTGGGCATAAAATACCTTCATAAAAATTAAAGTTTGGTAAAAAATAATAAACCTAAGAGAAAATAGAAATTTTAGGGTATTTTGTGTTAAATGCTTAATTTTGCCGAATTGGGGAATTTTATACCATAAATAGACCTTAGGTTAAATTTTATTGTGATTAATTAAATTAAATGTGAGAGACATTTAATTTAATTATTATGTGTTAAGTTTTGTGTTTAAAACTTAATAAAGGTGAAAAAGGTTATTGGAAGTCAAATATGATTTTTTTCTTCTTAGGAAATATTAATTAACATTTTTATATATAATATATATAGATATGATTACATATATAACAAAAGGGGTGGCCAGCCATGTGATATAGTTTAATTGGGTGGACAAAATTTATTAAGTTTAATCCAATTTTAAATTTAGGGTAAATAGTCAAGTGGGTAGTAAAACACTTGACTGTTTTAGGATATTTTTTTAGAGTTGTATAAACTCTCTAACCACCCCCCCCAAATCGACCCTATACTCTCACAAACACTCTCATCTTTTTTTTTGAAAACTCTCTCAAGTTTTCTCTCCATCTTCAACCTCAAGAACACTAAGGAGGTTTGGAAGCATTAAGCTTTAGTCTAGGAAGGGTTTTTCCCTAAGATAATGTTTCAATAAACTAGACTTTTGTAAAGTTTTAACCATAGATTGTTCATTAGTTAATTAATTATGTTGTTGGGGGGAGTATGTTAAGATATTGAAAGGGTTTTGAAGGAGCCAAAGCCAATAGGAAGATCCAAACCTTAAGCAAGAACAACAAGAGGTAAAAAGTTTACTTTTTATGGTTGTTATTGTATGGTTTTTATTTTTAAGCATTATTTTGTATATTTGATGCTTAAAGTTTTTTATTGGTGATGTAATAAGGTTATGGTAGTTGTTTTAAAATTTTTATGAAGCTTGTGTGCTGATTTTTGAAAATAGGGACCAAAACCCCCAAGGGTTTTGTTGGAAACCCTAAAACAAAATACATGTTTTGAGCTCTGAATTCCAAGGGGTCAAGCATCCACTATATATTGATTTTGTAAAATTAAATTATACTATGATGTTTTTGAGATTGAGTACATAAAATTGAGCTTTTGAAACACTAAAAAATGTTTAAAAATTAGTGAGTTATGCTATTTCAAAGTTTAGATAAAAAACTATTTTTTCGTATTATTAATTTCAGGACCAAGTTTGGACAGCCACTGTATAGTGATCAATTTTTTTTCTGAAATTTGGTGGAAATATTATTGGCATAACCTAGTATTCTAATGTAAAATTTGGTAAGAAAATAATGAGTGGTTTGAAAGTTATTAAGTGTCAAAGTTTGGAAAAAATAAGGACTTGAAAATAAGGTCATTTTTACCGCATTGTTGGAAAATAATTTTACCAATAAAAAATGCTCCTTTTGACCTAGGATTTTACAAATACCTAAATGGCATACCAAAAATAGAATTGAGAAATTTTGGTAACAATTGGGTAAGTAAATTTCATGTTATGAACAAACAAAGTATGTAGTTAAAAATGTGAAAAATAGGGTTTTCACACTTAGTGTAAAAATGAGATTTTGGAACTTAAGGTAAAAAGTGAAAGTTTGTTTATTGCAAGATAAAAGCTTTGTAAGTCTTGAAAACATATTTTGACCTAAAATACCACCTTGAGTTTAGTGTGAATTATTTTTATTAAAAACTTTTTTTTTATTCTTTTTAAAAATAAAAGATTTAATTTATTAATAAGTTAATAAATTAAAAGAGGGCTTAAACCCCTATATTTTGAGAAAATAATTAAGTAAATTATTCTTCTAGTAAGTAAACTTGATTAATTGATTTAAAAAAAAATTAACTAGTAAAGATGGGAAATTTTTAACGGTTTTTCTAATTAAGATAAATTAAGCTATTTTCTTAAAACGGTTTTTAGAGATTAAAACCTTATGAAAAATAAAAGGAAAATTAAGATTTATTTTCTTGAAAAAAATAACTAAGGAATTTAATTAGTATTTTCTAGATATAATACCGGCTTAAATCTTCTATATATTTAACCGACTTGTTGAAAGTACGGGTTAGTATCATTACCTTTAAAGAATAAGATTTTTAGCAGATTGTTGGAAAATACTATTATGATACCCGAGCCTAGGTATCGAGACCATAGGATAGGTCTCCTTGAGACTTAGGGTTTAGTCTCAAATAATTTTGTATGAATTTCCTTAATGGGTTTAAAACCATATAAGGATCATTAATCCTTACAAATAATTTTAAAAATGACCATACTGCCCAACATAATAATAATGAATTATGAAGCGCAATAATTAATCCGAGTATACTGTATGGATAATTAAAGTATTGGCTAAAGCATAACTGGACTATATATTGGAGGGTGAAATCCCGCTGAGAGCTAAGGACTCCAAGTAAGTAAACTTATATCGTGTGGCTGCAACATGAAACGACTATTGTATTGTATGTTAGTATAGGGACACATGCAAATATATACACTGTCGTAGAAAGTTGCTTAGAGATGTTAGTCTAGTGAGTGCCGATCTAGAAAATATGATCAGCAGATATCCATCATATCCTAGACGGTTGATCCCCGTCACATTGCTTGATTTTATTTTGGTCGGCTCATTACCGCGACGAGTGGCTAATGAGGTAAGGATTGCTGGTTAAACCTAGGGGCACCAATATGAATGGGACCTAGGGGCCCTTATGCTTACTTAATGAGTGAACGGTTAGAACCCGAGCTAGTTCTCTGATAAGTTATTCCCGGATAGCAGTCGTGAATATTGGCCATTCAGTGAGGGTGCCTAGAGATAGTAGGGGTTGCCAAGTTTGAGTGAGGTTGAACACCCTAGGGGAAACTTCTCACCAGCACCACTGATTAACATAGAAGTCTATGTAAACCCATGTAAGTTCGATTACACTCTTTGATAAGTAGTGATTCCCTAGGTAATGTAATGCCCCGAATTTCCTAATAAGGGTTAGGACCTTGATTAGGAGGCTGGGAGGGACATAATTGATTTATTATGATAAATAAATTGATGATATGCGTGTTAATGTGAATTATATTATTATATGATGATAAATGCATGCATATGGGGGTATTTATAATGATAAGGGCATTTTGGTAATTTGGCCTGTTGAGGGCATATTTGTAAATTGGGTGCATATTGTAATTTGTGAATGAGATTTTATTATTATGTAGATATATTTGAGCTCTTCGGCATGAGACGATCCTAGATTATGAGTTAGCGGTTTTGTCATAACGGGGTCAATTTTGGGGTAATAGAAATGTTTATTTGATGATAAATTGGGAGTATTTGAGATTATGATGGAATTCTGGAAGTTTTGACTATAATGTCCCCGGGGGTATTTTCGGGACCCCGAGCCTTAGGATTTATTTGAGGTTACTTAAGCTTGAAGTAGCTTGTCAGATAAGAACGTACGTTAGAAAATCTCTCTCTCCCTTCCCGATAGCCTATTTTACCGTTCGAAGCTTTCTTAAGGGAATTTCGAGTTCTAGGAGTCAGAATCAAGCGAGGGTCGAGGCATAGCGATCCTAGGAAAGATTAGAAGCTTCTTAACCAAAGGATTTGACAGAAAATAATCCAATCAAAGGTAATCTAAGTTTGAAGTTTTGAGTTTCTAAAGTTTTTAAGCTTAGAATAGGACTTTGTGAATTATTGAGTTTTTGATTGGTTTGAACCTTGTGTTTTGAGGGTTTTTGAGTATTGAGAAGCTTGGGAACTTTGATTTGATGATTGGGGAGTGTTTAGGTATGATTTTGGAGGCTTTGGAGTGTTAAAATCGAGTTTGGGAATGGCCCAGGGTTGGGGGCTGCGACCCTGTTCTTGGGGTGTCGCAACCCTTGCATGAAGAAGCAGGTGGAGGAAGTGAACCTGCTGGGCGCCGCAGCCCTTGATGAGGGGCGCCGCGGCCCTTGATGAGGGGCGCCGCGGACCTTGATGAGGGGCGCCGCGGCCCTTGATGAGGGGCGCCACGACCCTTGGCTCAGAAAATTCTGGGGGCTGCAGCCCAAGGTGCTAGGGCCACAGCCCTTGCCCTGTTTTCACCCCGTTTGCTCGTTTTGACCCCGGGAACTTAGCTATAGGCCTCGGGAGTGTTCCTACTACTTGGATTAGTTTGGGTTATGTCCCAGAGGCTAGATTTTGGTTTGGTAACCTATGTTGATCATTTTATTGATGGTATCCCATATTTGGTTATGACTAGGTGACCGCTAAGGGGTTTAAAGGTTGATCGTTCTCAAGGGTCGTTCTTATATTGGTTCTAGCTCGAATCTGAGGTAAGAAAACTGCACCCTGTGTATATGTGACATGCATGGCTATTCTTGATGCATGTTGGTTGATTACTAAGTATGGCATGCATGGCTATTATTGGTGCATGTTGGATTGTTGAATATAATGCATATGATGCACAAGAAATATGTGAGTAGGACATGCTTTACACATTGAGTATGATGTTGTTCAGAGCTTGAGCCTCTGTGTTCGTGCATAGTCCTAGTTGTACTAGTACTTGTTAGGTAAGCATGCTGAATACCTTGTTATGGATATTGGATATGTGATACATGTTTGGTGGCATGGCTTACTTGTGTGTGGCATTGACTTATTAGTCAGAACCGGCAATGGTGTTAGATCCATCTGTGAGACTGTGATTTATTAGTCAAGTTCACCATGAGTTGAACACTGGTTGTGTTTTACTGACCTAAGAGTCAGAAATGGCATAGCGTTGTGAACGCCGAGCTAAACGAAGATTAGATCTAATCGATATCAGCATTGAATGACTCATATGGGGTATTAATGCTGGACCGACTGGAAGGTCAATGAAAATTATAAGCGCTTGGCTAGTCTGAGACTAGTTATTCAGAGCCAGGGCATATGGCCCCGGTGACTGTTTGTCACATGGCTAGGGAACGCTGTTCCATAGTTATGACTCTAGAGTCAGGAGGAAGGTTATGTTGGTGACTAATCACCATGCACCTATCCTGCTAAATCTAGTGAGATGCTCACTTATTTGTTAAGCCCTGGTGATCCTATCATCACATGGCTAAAGGGTGCTGTCCCCATATTTGTGACTTTTGTGATAGTCACCTATTTGTTTGGACTGTTGGTCCTGAATAAGTAATACAATCATTGTTGATATTATATCATGTTATATTGTGTTTTCTTGCTGGGCTTCGGCTCACGGATGCTATGTGGTGCAGGTAAAGGCAAAAGAAAGCTGGACCATCCTTGAGTTGGAGAGTTTAGGTGACGAGGTGTACATATGCAGCAGCTCGTTCACCACGGCCGAGGTTGAGAAGGAACTAGGGTTAAACCATGTTTTGCTGCATAGAATGGCCTGTTGTAAATATTTTCTTGTAATAGACTCTGAAATTATAATTTTGGGATCCCAACATATATATTAAACGTTCTAATGAAACGTTACATCTTAACCAAAATTTTTAATCCCTAAACCGCTAATCATAGTTAGTACACGATTTTGGCCAAATGACTCGATTAGCGAGTTTAGCACTGTTTACAAGGCACACCGTAACGGTCCCTGGAGTTTAGGGCATTACAGGTAACTTGATGGTTACCCTTGTGAGGGATTTACTCTTGGATAAATAGCGATGCCCTAGGAAATGCGATAGTTACCCTTGATGGGGATATTTGTTGGCTAGATCTTAGTGTTGAGACTCGGTTCTCCCTTATAGATTAGCATTTATGCTGGAGGGCGTGTTATGCCTGAATTGTTGGAAGTTGTCGAGCGTTGGTCTCGAATTATATTGTGATATATTATAACTGCTTGCTCTGGGATTTTTCTGAGTGCAGGTATTTATTTGTTGATAAGGAATAGTTGTGATATAATATATCTGCTTGTTCTGGGATTTTCTGAGTGCAGGTATTTATTTGTTGATAAGAAATAGTTATGATATAATATATCTGCTTGTTTTGGGATTTTCTGAGTGCAGGAATTTCTCCGTCTATATGAAATAATTTGTCATTGGTTATCAGGCATGACCATAAGTTTTCCAGGACACTTTTGTGTTCTTAAAATTTATTATGTAGGGTCTGAATGGATCTGGAACTCTAATTCTCTGCATGCTTTTGTTTTAAAGTTGAACTTACTATGCGTTTTCGCTTACCTAGTTGTTTCCTGTTGTAGGTAAGAACAAGGGCAAGGTAGAGCAGTGAGTGCTGGAGTCTACCATACAAATGTACATGTGGATAGACCTTTTGGAAAGCTGTTTTATTTTTGGAAATGTTGATTTCCTAAACTAGGCTTACTCTATTCTTTATAAAATATGTTTGTAATTAAATGTTAAGTATGACCATATGACTTTTTAAAAAGATTTTTTATACGGGTTTTTGAGACATTTTGTTAATTGAAAACAATTATATTTTCGCATTATTGAGTCTTGAAAATCTAGGTCATTACAGTTGGTATCAGAGCTCGAGTTGAGGCAGTTTTTTAGACAACCCACATGTACATTTGGCAAATATAGACCGACACTCATTGTAAGTACTTTCTTTTCATATATGTTTCCCTTGCTTTCTTTTATTTACCTCAATTCTATAAATTGTAGGTTATGGTCGATATACCTGAGATAGGTGTCCTTGTGATTGGAAACCTACCCATGATCCCTATGCCTAGGATCGATTAATATAGAATCTTTAACGATGAGAATCCGAGACGCTTCGAGTACGATCAACAACATCAGCGTGTCATTCGGCAATGGACTCCTTACATGACAAAATTCCTTGATAGAGCCAACATACCTAAGCGACAGAGAGTGCGATATGCTAGCACTTATTTGAGAGGCTCAACATAGAGATGGTTTCGTTACAGACGTTGGCGACTGATTCGTGACATGTAGGATGACTTCCGTATGCAACTCGAGCTAACGTTTGGGCCATGGATTGACCTATCTCCGTGGTTGATAGCATACCTCGAGGCAGAGGAGGATCCTGAGAAGCCGGACGAGGATACCGACATAAAGCTGGATATCCTGATGGATAACCTAGATTAGTGTAACGACCAAAAATTACTAATAGGGCTTAAGGGCCTTGATTAGTGTGTCGGGAGGGCATGATTGGTTATTAACACACAGTGTAATAGTCTTGGTTATCCAGGGCATTACAATTAGGTTATGATGTGAGAGTCTTGTTGATACTTTTTGTAAAGACCTTGCAAACCTACTAGGTTGTAGGACATTGGTGTAGTTGTAGCAGGCAAATGTAGAAACCCGACATGTAGTTAGGGTTCTCTTTTTCGATTAATCACCTTTCTAACTAAAATCCTATGTCATGATCTTTCAAGATCATTTTGTATTACTAGGTTATATCCCTGCATATTATGACTATGGGTTTTGAGTCGAATCATTATGGTTCTTCTTTCTTGTTTATGAGCACAGCTGGTATGCTCATTTATTGCTAGGTTAGTATTCTTTCCTACTATACATTGTGGTATAAAGATTTGCGATGGCGCCTAACACTCGAGCCAGGGGAGCTCGAGCTGATAATCAAGCAGACCCAGCCGAGAGAGCGGTCGTTGACAAAGATTCAGGCCGTGGCCAAGGCAGAGGAAGGGGTTGAGGCCGACGACAAAGAGTACAACTGGAACCAAATCTGGCAACTCAGATAGAGGATCTTTGACTTTGTGGCAGCTACCAAAAGGGAAAAGGTAATCTGTGTTGGTATTAACTTCTCTTCCTTATGCGCTTAGAAGCTTTTTAATTTGAAATCAAACAAATGGCGAGGACAAGAGCTCAAAGAAGATGGGGTGTTGCTGGCCGAGGCCAGGCTGCACCTGCTGCTAGAGCTCAGAACGCGCTCATCGCTAGAGCTCCAACCCAAGCTGCTAGAATTCATGAGATAGCCGAGAAAATAAATAATCTGCAAAGGCTAGTGGAGACACAGGGAGCCCAAATTGAAAGAGGGAAAAAGAGACGGGAGGACATTGATGCCCTCAAAGCTGAAAGGTTTAACACCCTTTTGAGACGAATCCCTATGCCACCCAGTAATTCTCAGAACAATGAAATACCACCTAAAAACAATGAAGAACAGAACCCTGGCCTGCAGGTTGTCAGTGAGCAACCGGTAGAAGCACCAAGAGCTTCCCGAGCAAAACCTATATTAGAAAGGTTCAACAACAAGAATCCACCTATATTCGAGGGGAGCAGTGACCCATCAATGGCAGAGGAATGGATCAGTATTTTGGAAAGAATCTTTGACTTCATTGGAACTACCGAGAGAGAGAAGGTAATTTGTGTGACCTATATGCTGAGAAAAGATGCCCGCATCTGGTGGAATGGCTAGAGTTCTTGACCTTGTTCAATGGCAAGTACTTTAGTAAGGCAGTGATCGAGCACAAAGTGAATGAGTTTACTAATCTGAAGTAGGGAACGTCGAGTGTGCAGGACTACGTTCAAAAATTTGACCAGCTATCTAGGTTCGCGAAGAACCAGGTGAACACTGTAGAGAATAAGACCTGGAGTTTTATGAAGGGCATACGCAGAGACATTGCCAGGTGTGTAGACACTGGTACAATTGGTCTGGAGACATATGCCATATCTATGGAATGGGTTCTTCGCCAAGAGTCATGGGCCGTGTCAGACAAGCTAGAACCACAGAAGAATGAAGACTGGAGGTACACTCCCAACAACCTCGGACTGTTTCAGGCCAAACAGAATGGCCCAAGGGGAAAGTTCAACCCGAGGTTCGACCAGAACATGGGCCAAACAAACAATCCAAGAGGCACAAGTTTGGGGAAAATAACAAAAGAAAAGGGGGACCTTCCAATCAGGCAATGGCTAGTCCCAATAAACAGCCAAGACGTGAGTTTGAACAATGACCACCGTGCAACAAGTGTAACCGACGTGGGTTATGTTTTAACTGTGGAAAGCCAGGGCACTTTGATAAAGATTGCCAAATGTCATCCAAGGGCAATGGAAATGACCAACATAAACAAATTGGAGCTCCACCTCGAGTTTATGCGCTTACACAAAGCGACAATGAAGCTGGACCATCTGATATGGCGTCAGGTCAGATTTCTATCGCCCAAACCTCGGCATATGTATTAATGGATACTGGTGTATCGCATTCTTTTGAATCTGCATCCTTTGTGGAAAAACTAAATAGAAGTCATGAGCCTATGCCTGTTATTTGTGGGGTATCCTTGCCTTCGGGAGAGGATATGTTGGTGCGAAATGGGTTAAAGCCGTACCAGTTTGGGTTGAAGGTCGTGAGCTGATAGTGGATCTAATAGTCTTGGGCCTACATGAATACGGCGTCATATTTGTGATGGATTGGTTAAGTAGATATGGAGCCATTATCAATTGCAAGCGTAGAAAAGTGGTATTCACCCCCGTAGGAGAAGAACCATTCGAGTTCAAGGGTATGTCAAGAGAAAAGAAATGTCCCCTGATTTCTGCGATGAAGGCGAGAAAATTGTTGAGTGATGGATGCATCCGTTTTCTAGCAAACATAGTGGATAAGGATAAGGAAGACAAGTCAACAACCATCTGATGTACCGGTTGTGTGCAAGTTTCCCGACGTACTTCCTGAAGATCTCCCAGGGATTCCACCAGACTGAGAGATCATGTTTGAGACAGAGTTAATTTTGGGAAATGCGTCGATCTCAAAAACTCCTTACAGAATGGCGCCAGCTGAACTCAAGGAGTTGCAGTTGTAATTGCAAGAGTTACTGGACAAGAAGTTCATAAGGCCAAGCCATTCTCCGTGGGGAGCCCCGATCTTATTCGTGAAGAAGAAAGACGGCTCGATGAGAATGTTCATTGACTATCGAGAGCTGAACAAAGTGACGATCAAGAACCGATATCCATTAACGAGGATTGACGATCTTTTCAATCAACTACAAGGAGCGTCAGTATTTTCCAAAATAGACCTGCGATCAGGCTATCATCAACTCAAGGTTAAGGAGACGGATATACCAAAGACGACCTTCAGAACACGCTACGGTCACTACGAGTTCTTAGTGATGTCTGTTGGACTAACCAATGCGCCTACAACATTCATGGATCTCATGAATCGCGTATTTTAAGAGTATTTAGATAAGTTCATCGTTGTGTTCATTGACGATATTCTAATATACTCAAAAAGCCAAGAAGAGCGTGCAACGCCTCTAGGACTGATCCTTCAGCGTCTGCGAGATGAAAAGCATTACGCTAAGTTTTCGAAGTGAGACTTCTGGCCAAAGAAGGTTAGTTTTCTGGGGCACATAGTGTCGGGAGACAGAATTTCGGTAGATCCTGCCAAGAAAGAAGCTGTTAAGCAGTGGATACCTCTAAAAAATGCTCATGAGGTTAGAAGTTTTCTTGGGTTAGCAGGATATTACCGCGCGATTTGTGGAAGGATTTTCCAAAATAGCTGCACCAATGACAACCCTCACCTGCAAAAACATCAAGTATGAATGGACTGACAAGTGTGAGAAGAGTTTTAAAGAGCTGAAAATATGATTGACGACTGCCCCAGTGATGACAATCCCTAATAGAAAAGAGGGATATACTATTTATAGCAATTCCTCAGACCGAGGGTTGGGAGCATTGCTGATGGAGTACAGAAAAGTAATTTCTTATGCTTCTCGACAGCTAAAAAATTACAAGAAGAACTGCAGTGACCCAAATTCGCTAATAAGGCTTGGAGCCTTGATTAGTGTGCCTGGAGGGTACTAACTGTTATACTATATTAATCTATGTGAATTTAATGAATATGTGGTTAGAATGGATGTTTAGGTGAAATAAATATGCATGTGGGCCCCATTTGGCTGTTAGGGGCGAATTGGTAATTTTAGCCCGTTCAGGGCATAAATGTAAATTATGTGATATATGTGATATAATGGTAATATATTTGTGATGCACGTTCCGAGACGGTCCTAGAGAGCTAATCCGCTTAAAGTCACAACGGGATTTAAATACCCGGCTCGAAAGGAGCCTAAGGGTATTTTGGGAAATTTTATAAATTTAGTTGGGGACATTTAATTAATGGTTAGTGGTATTTTAGTGGTTTGAGTAACCGTTGGTAACCAGTGAGGATAGCTACTCTAAGTGATAAAATGGTATTTTTGTAAGAGGATAAGAAAAGTCTAATTTGCCCTTGAGGATTAGATAGGGTATTGGTTAAATGGAGGGTCAAAGGGGTCTTTTGGCTTGGATTTAGATAACTACAGTTGAGAAGGGAAGCTATTCACGTTTTACACTTAGACAAAACCTTGTTTTTTGCTGAAGGTTAGAGAGGAATCAAGAAAGGAAGGAAAGGGGATTATGAATTTTGTGGAGTCAAGAAGGGAGTTGAGGCCAGAAATTTAGAGGACTACTTTACACACTGAGGTAAGAGAATTCTGAGTAATTATATTGTAAAATTCAATTAATAATGTCAAGAATTGATAGTTAAAATGGTGTGTTTTGGTTTGGTGGATTCTTGGGGTGGATTATGGTTAGGTTCAGTTGGATGAGTTGAAATAAGCTTGGAATTAGGTTGGGAAACAGCTCAAGGTCGAATCACCATTTGAGGTAAGAATTCTATGCATGATTGAAATTTATTTCTGGTTTGGTTCAGAATTTCTGAAGGCTGGTTTAAGTTTTTCAAAGACTGGTTTAAGTTTTGCGAATTTTGAACCACTAAGTGATTCTTGAGTTTGATTGTGTATTTAGGTTTGTTGTTGGTGTTTATGAGTTGTTAGATGGTTTATTTGAGGTTTAAAATTGAATTTGAGGCTTAGGCATGCATTGGGAATAATTTGGGAGTGTTTTGGCTTGTGGAAAATGCAAGGGAAAACACAGAATTCTGGGTTCGTGAAGGGGCGCCGCGGCCCTGTTCTTCTGCGCCGCGACGCTAGGCTGCAGTAGGGGACGAGGGCCATTCTGGGTGCCACGACCCTCATTGGAGGGTGCCGCGGCGCTAGGCCATTTTTGGGCAGGGGAAAATTTCAATTTTAGGGATTTTTCCCACGGGGCTCGGGGGATGTTTCCACTACTTTGTTTTGGGAAACGGGAGGTCCCGAGAGCACGGGATTGATCCCGGGAAATGGTTTTGGATTGGTTAGTATTAAAGAGTGTTTTATATGTGTTGTGACTAGGTTTTCGGAGAGGCTCGGGTTAGAGGACCGTGCTCGTGACTTCAGTGCACAAGAAGCTCGGGACACAGGTAAGAAAACTGTTGTACCCATAGAGCAGGGTGAGGCCCCATAGTTGTGTTGCAGGGCATGACCCTATATGATTATGTGTTGGGTGTAGCCCATTGAATATGTTAGTATATGTTTAAGTTATGTTTAAATTATGCTGTGTATGCATATATGTGAATGATCGGCTAGGGCCGAGAACGGCGAAGGCCGGGAACGGCGAAGGCCGAGAACGGCAAGGAGCCGAGAGCAACGTTTAGCACGCGGAGTGCAACTTGCCAGGGTAGGACCCTAGGGGATACCTGGGATATCCTTACGGTGTAGACCGCAACTCAGGGCCTGATAAAGCGCCTGAGACGGCATGGTCGTATGTGTTAGCTTGATGACAAACTAGTTATATGCTAGGTGGTTCATATGTATATGTTATCTGTTTATGTGGAGATTTCTTGCTGGGCTTCGGCTCACGGGTGCTCTGTGGTGCAGGTAAGGGAAAGGAGAAGGTGAATCGACCATGAGTATGGAGAGCATGACGTGACGCGTACATATTTGGTCTTCCTGGCTGCCACGACCAGGGGTATTTTTTGGAAGTTGTTTGTAAAGAACTCTATTTTGTCGTTTAGCCGACCTTGAGTATATTTTGAGTTGTAAATATTTGTAAATAGTATTTTGGGATCCCAATTGTTAAATGTTTTACGACTTTCAGTAAATGAGATTATTTTCAAAGTTTATGTCCCCGTTTATGATTTAATTACACGTTTACCTTAAAACCTCGATTAGCGAGTTAGAAGCACATTTTAAACTCACTTAGTAACGGCTCTAAGGAGGTAAGGCGTTACAAGAACTATCCCACTCATGACCTGGAGCTAGAAGCAGTGGTTTTTGCACTGAAAATATGGAGGCACAACCTGTACGGGATACATTGTGACATCTACACTGATCACAAAAGCCTGAAGTATTTCTTCACTCATAAGGAATTGAATATGAGACAGCGTCGATGGTTGGAGCTGTTCAACGACTACGGCTGAAACATTCTGTACCACCCGGGAAAAGCAAATAAGGTGGCAGATGCATTGAGTCGATAGCCAAGGGCTTACATGATGAAAGTGAAAGAGATTTCGCCGCAGTTACGAGCCGACCTTGCTACCTTAGATTTAGAGATAATAGTTGGTCAATTTGCTAACCTCTCTATCGAGCCTACCATTATGGAAGCTATAAAGGGCGGGCAGTTAGTCGATCCTTGGGTACAAAGACTGATTTACAAAGTGAGGGAGGTGGGGCGACCAGGATTCCATATCTCCGAAGATAGAGTATTGGGGTTCAAGGGCAGAATATGTGTTCTGGACGATGATGAGATCAAGAAGCATATCTTTTTCGAGGGACATAATGCTCCTTATGCCATGCATCCGAGTACCACGAAACTGTACAAAGACTTGAAGACGTACTGTTGGTGGCCGGGGATGAAAAAGGAGAAGGCAGAATATGTGGCACACTGCTTGACTTGTCAGCAGACAAAGGTCGAGCATCAACGGCTAGCCGGATTGTTATAGCCCTTAGAAATTCCAGAATGGAAGTGGGAGATGGTCACTATGGACTTTTTCACAGGTCTACCAACCACTCCTAAGGGGCACGATGCCATTTGGGTTATCATTGATAGGGTGACTAAGTCTGCTCATTTCTTGCCAATCAAGGTAACTTATGGGGCACATAAGTTAGCAGATATTTATATTGCAGAAATAATGAGACTGCATGGTGTACCCAACTCCATCGTATCAGATTGCGATAGACGTTTTACCTCGACATTTTGGAATAGAATCCAAACGAGGTTGGGTACTAAACTGAAGTTCAACACTTCCTTCCACCCGCAAACAGATGGTCCAAGTGAACAAACAATTCAGACCCTGGAAGATATGCTAAGAGCCTGCATACTCGACTTTCAAGGGTCATGGAATGAGAAGCTTCCACTGATAGAGTTTGCTTACAATAATAGATATCATGATTCCATCAAGATGGCTCTGTATGAGGCTTTGTACGGAAGGTAATGCCGATCCCCGATTCATTGGCACGAGACCGGTGAAAGAAAGTTTCTCATATTGGATGAGCTTGATCAGATTACTGAGGAGATCCGACAGATAAGGCAATGCTTGTAAACTTTTGTTGATCGACAACGCAAATATGCCGACCAATGTAGGAGAGCCTTGGTGTTTGAGGTTGGCGATAATGTGCTGCTTAAGGTAGCTCCACTACAAGGGGCTATGCGGTTCAGGAAGAAAGGAAAGCTTAGTCCAAGGTTTGTTGGACCTTTTGAAATCATAGAAAGGATCGGGGAAGTAGCTTATCGTTTAGCTCTTCTGCCCGCCTTGTCTAAGGTTCATGACATGTTTCATGTATCCTTGTTGAGAAAATACATTCGCGATCTCTCGCATGTACTCAGCTATGAGAAGCTGAGTATTAATCCTCAACTCGTCTACGAGGAGAAGCCGATGATGATTCTAGACCGAAAGGAAAAAATGTTGAGGAATAAGACGGTGCCATTGGTAAAGGTGCAGTGGTGTAACCATGGCATTGAAGAGGCAACCTGGGACACAGAAGACAAGATGAGGGAGTTGTAACCTCTTTTGTTATAAGTTTGGAGGACGAAACATCTATAAATTGTAGGTATTGTAACGTCCTACATTTTTGGGCACCTTGAAACGACTCGGGTCAGGATTTTTTTCCCCGAGTTAAGAATATTGTTTTAAATAATATTATATTTTGTTTGGAATTTATTTCCATGAGTTATTGCTAGCCAAATTTTGAATTTGGTGTTTAAAAGTCAAGATAAGACTTTCGGTCTTGGACCGACACAAAAACCCTGATTGGGTAAAAATCTTAGAAAATAAATTGAAAAACTATGGAAAAATATATTTTGGGCATAAAATACATTCATAAAAATTAAAGTTTGGTAAAATATAATAAACCTAAGAGAAAATGGAAATTTTTGGGCATTTTGTGTTAAACGAATAATTTTTCCGAATTGAGGAATTTTATTCCATAAATGGACCTTAGGTTAAATTTTATTGTGATTAATTAAATTAAATGTGAGAGACATTTAATTGAATTATTATTTGTTAAGTTTTGTGTTTAAAACTTAATAAGGGTGAAAAAGGTTATAGGAAGTAAAATTGTATATTTTTTTCTTAGGAAATATTTATTAACCTTTATATATATATAAAAAAAATATGATTACATATATAACAAAAGGGGTGGACCAAATTTATTAAGTTTAATCCCATTTTAAATTTAGGGTAAATAGTCAAGTGGGTAGTAAAACACTTAGAGTGTTTTAGGATATTTTTTTAGAGTTGTATAAACTCTTCCAACCCCCCCACCCCAAAACCGACCCTATACTCTCACAAACACCCTCATCTTTTTTTTTTTAAAAAACTCTCTTAAGTTTTCTCTCCATCTTCAACCTCAAGAACACCAAGGAGGCTTGGAAGCATTAAGCTTTGGTCTAGGAAGGGTTTTTCCCTAAGGTAAAGTTTCAATAAACTAGACTTTTGTAAAGTTTTAACCATAGATTGTTCATTAGCTAATTATCTATGTTGTTGGGGGGGATTTGGTTAAGGTTTTTAAATGGTTTTGAAGGAGCCAAAGCTAATAGGAAGATCCAAACTTTAAGCAAGAACAACAAGAGGTAAAAAGTTTACTTTTTATGGTTGTTATTGTATGGTTTTTATTTTTAAGCATTATTTTGTATATTTAATGCTTAAATTTTCTTATTGGGTATGTAATAAGGTTATGGTAGTTTTTTTATAATTTTTATGATGCTTGTGTGCTGATTTTTGAAAATAGGGACCAAAACCCCCAAGGGTTTTGTTGGAAACCCTAAAACAAAATACATGTTTTGAGCTGTGACTTCCAAGGGATCAAGCATCCACTGTATATTGATTTTATAAAATTTAATTGTACTATGATGTTGTTGTGATTGAGTACATAAAATTGAGCTTTTGAAACACTAAACAATGTGTTAAAATGAGTGAGTTATGCTATTTCAAAGTTTAGGTAAATAACTGTTTTTTCGTATTTTTAATTTTAGGACAAAGTTTGGACAGCCACTGTATAGGAAAAATGAACCCAGATTTTTCTAAAATTTGGTGGACATATTATTGGCATAACATGGTATTCCACTGTAAAATTTGGTAAGAAAATACTGAATGGTTTGAAAGTTATTAAGTGTCAAAGTTTGGAAAAAATAAGGACTTGAAAATAAGGTCATTTTTACCGCATTGTTGGAAAATAATTTTACCAATAAAAAATGCTCCTTTTGACCTAGGATTTTACAAATACCTAAATGGCATACCAAAAATAGAATTGAGAAATTTTGGTAACAATTGGGTAAGTAAATTCCATGTTATGAACAAACAAAGTATGTAGTTAAAAATGTGAAAAATAGGGTTTTCACACTTAGTGTAAAAATGAGATTTTGGAACTTAAGGTAAAAAGTGAAAGTTTGTTTATTGCAAGATAAAAGCTTTGTAAGTCTTGAAAACATATTTTGACCTAAAATACCACCTTGAGTTTTGATAAGTACATTTTTGTATAAAGTTTACTTCGTATTCATCAGGGTTTTATGTTCATAAGTAGTGTGTTTGGGGATGGTTAGAATTGTTTTGCTAATTTGTTTCATTTAAACTAAATCATCATTTTTGAGGATAATTTCTATATTTTTGATGAGTTTTTGGTTAAATGATAATGTTGTAGGATTCTAACCAGTGGAGTGAAGTCAAAGAAGAAGAAACAAATCGAAAAAGAATGAAAGTGTGATCAAGCAGAGAGCTCGCCGCTACGAGACAAGTCAGCAGAGAGCTCGCCACTACAAGGAAAAGTCCTTGCCGCTACGGGGCAAGTCAGAGAGTTCCTTGCCGGGGCAAGGGAAAATCCCTGCCGCGGCACAACAGCCCAGCAAAGCTTTTTCGAAGATCCTTGCCGCGGCAAGGGAAAGTGCCTGCCGCGGCACGCGTTTAAATTTTAACTTAAATTCAATTTTTCTGATTATTTGAGGGGAGATATAAAAGGGGGTTAGGGTTAGATTCGAAAAGGAGGTTTTATATACGATTTTAGAGAGAGAAACTCAAGGGGAGCGCAGGAGAAGAAGGAAGATCGCATTCAATATTTTAACAGTTTTCTTCTTCTCTCAACTCTACTATTCTTTGGTTTTATTTATGTTTTTCATCATGATGATTGGCTAGTTTCTTTTAGGTTAAGGGTTATTCAAAACCCAGACATGATTGTTTGATTTCAGATGTGAATATTATCTCTTGATTTCCCTAATATTAAATTGATTCTATTCTTCTATGCTTATCTTATGAATATTGTGATTCCTTGTTAGGGTGTACAACTAATTAGGGTTTACATTATTTCATTATCATCTTAGAATTTCTATTCACCTAATAGTTTAGGGTTCTAAGTATTTGTGATAAATTGCAATTGATGATGTGGTCAAAAGTGTTGTTGATTGTGATGAAGGATAGAACCTAGGTTAAATGAATTATATGCTTCATTGATTTATTGCCTAGATTAACTTATCTCCATTGTTCTTAATGCTTTTACTAAATTAAATGAATCGTATGCTTAATAGGTTTGTTGTTTGGTGAAAAGAGTTAATTATTGAGCGCTTAGCCGCAATTGATTGTAATAGGGAGATTGGGATAATTGACTGCTTAAGCGTTATCTGCGGGGTTAATGGTTTAATTGGGAATCGGAATAATATTCATTATCAAGATTCATGCATGATTTTCTGAGGTGGAGAATGATTCTTAACTGTTCTTTAAAATCGTTATAACTCTTCGTTTGCTTATCAATCGTTTTATTAATTTTGAATTTCAAAATCCCCTTTTTCTTTTTAATCTTGTTAAGCTTTTGTGAATAATAAATTGAATATAGTTCCCTTGGGTTCAACCTCTATTTGCCATTGTACTAAATTAATTGGTGATAGTGTAATTAAAATCTTTGTTAAATTTGGTACGCCATACGACACGCATCAAATTTTTGGCGCCGTTGCCGGGGAACTATTTAATTCTTTTTATTATTCATATTGGTTTACTTTTACTAACTTGATTTCTCTTGGTATCTCAGAGTTATATGTCTGGCGAAGACACTCAGAACTGGTTGGAAGCAATCAAGCAGTATCTTGAGTCATCGTCAGCTTCTCGGTCTTCAAGAATTATTACTAATAATCCGCTCTTTCAACGTCTTGCTCCGCAAGAAAATCCTGTTAAAGTGCCATTACCGTCTGACAACGAATCTAATTCTGACGATTCAGTTCGATCTTATAGAACAATGGCTCAGCAAAGGACTTTGAAAGAGTTGGCAGCGCCAAATCTTGACCAACAACCACTATGCATCCAATATCCACCGTTGGATGTAAACTTTGAGCTAAAGTCGGGCCTCATCCACTTATTGCCTTCTTTCCATGGGCTGCCTGGTGAGGATCCGAATAAACATTTGAAGGAGTTTCATAATGTCTGTTCTAGTATGAAACCCTCTGCAGTGACTGAGGAACAGATTAAGCTACGAGCTTTTCCTTTCCCTCTAAAGGATGCAGCTAAAGAGTGGTTGTACTATCTTCCACCTGGTACTGTTGAAACTTGGAATGGTATGAAGACTATGTTCCTAGAACGATACTTTCCGACATCTAAAGTTGGTAGCATCAGGAAGGAGATCTGTGGTATAAGGCAGTATACAGGAGAGTCTTTGTATGCGTATTGGGAGAGATTTAAGAGGTTGTGTGCTAGCTGCCCTCATCATCAGATAAGTGAACAGCTCCTCATTCAGTACTTTTATGAAGGATTACAATCACTGGATAGGAGTATGATTGATGCAGCCAGTGGGGGTGCACTAGTTGATAAGACTCCTGCTGCAGCCAGGAGCTTGATTTCTAATATGGATGCTAACTCACAACAGTTTGGCATTCGTCAAGATCCTGTTCCACCGCCTAAATCAGCTAATGAAGTGAGCACCTCTAATGCTACTCAGCTGGGTCAAAAATTGGCTCAATTAACTGCAGTGGTACAACAACTAGCTTTGGGCCAACAGGTGCGGCCATGTGGAATCTGTCAAGTAGTGGGGCACCCTACTGATACGTGCCCTACTCTAGTGGAGGGAGAAACTAAGGGTGTTAATGCTGTGGGAAATTTTCCTGGTCAATTACGTCAGATGTATTATGAACCATTTTCACAAACTTATAATCCTGGCTGGCGTGATCATCCAAACCTTCGATATGGGAATCATCAACAAATAGCTCAACAACCAACAGCAGCAAGACCACCTGGTTTCACTACACAATAGAGGTCTCAAAATAATTATGTACCTAGACCATCACAACCACTGCAGGCTGCTCCACAACCAAGTGCCAAAACTTCTACTGAGGATTTAATCAATGCACTTGCTACAAATACTCTTCAATTTTAGCAAACCACCCAAGCGTCCATCAAAAGTTTGGAGAATCAGGTGGGACAATTAGCAGCATCATATAATCGGTTGGAGGCTCATTTGTCAAATAAATTGCCTTCACAACCTGAGATGAATCCCAAGGAGAATGCTAGTGCAGTAACTTTGCGCAGTGGGACGCAATATGATCCACCTAGTCCTCCAATGCCCAGTAAATTGTCATCCAAGCCACAAGTTGATTGCTCAGTTAATAAAGATGTTCCTCCAAAGCCAACCACCCTTACACAACTCAGCCCTAAGCCTACTATTGTCATTCCACCTCCATTCTCAAGCAGACTGAAAAAGACTAAAAAGGAAGAGGTTGACAAGGAAATTCTTGATACATTCCGAAAGGTAGAAGTGAATATTCCTCTTCTTGACGCTATTAAACAAGTGCCGCGCTATGCCAAGTTTCTGAAAGATTTGTGCACTAATAAGCGTAAGTTGAGGGGTAATGAAAAAGTTAGTGTGGGGGAGAATGTTTCTGCAGTTCTACAAAAGAAGCTTCCACCAAAGTGTAAGGATCCTGGTACTTTTACTATCCCTTGCACTATTGGTAATAAAAGAATTGAGCGGTGTATGTTGGATTTGGGAGCCTCTATCAATGTCATGCCATTCTCCATTTATGCTTCATTGAATCTCGGTCCACTTGAAGAGACAGGGGTGATTATTCAACTTGCTGATCGGTTGAATGCTTATCCCAGGGGTGTAATAGAAGATGTTTTAGTTCAAGTAAATTGTAACGACCCACTAATCTAGACTATTTGGACCATTAACGAATCTATACATAAAACTTACATTTTTGCGGAAATACCATAATTTTATTGAAAACTTATGGAAACAAAGATTACTTTCATAAAATAAGTAGGATGTGGGTACCCATTGTCTTTAAAACAAAATAACTTAAAAATTAAAAAGAGTTACATAGAAAATGCGGAAAATACATTTAAAACCATAAAAACATAAACAAGACTACATCCTCGAATCGAATAACGCTCGGCCCCTTGACTCCATTCACCATCGATACACATCCTCTAAGCGTCACGAATCTTTCCGCCTCTAAAGCTTATTTCCTGCACATAAACAGAAAGGAGTGAGCCTAATGCCCAGCAAGGAAAATCTAACACATAGTCATAAACATAAACATAATGTCATAATAACGTAAAGACATATCATAACACATAATACACTTATTATAATGGCCATTATTACTTGGGGTCCCATAGACTAAACAAGCTTATGCCCATGAGATTAGTGGGGTCCTACCAGCTAAATAGGCTTATGCCCACAATCTTTTTGGGGTCTTGTTAGTCAAATAGGGCATATGCCCAAGCCTACAACATACACATCAATAACATATTCATAACATATGAAAACATAACACATAAAATAGCATAAACATAAACATATAGATTCTAGCCTATTTTCCTTACCAAAGTTACCGGGATTATGGACTGAGTTGGGACTTTTGGAACACTCCTAAAACCATAAGAAAGAGTGAGTCTAAAGAAAGGAGATGAAATGAAAGAGATGGAAAGACTAAACCATAAAAACATACTTACCAACTTATATGCTTAAGAGCTTGGATTCCCTAACCAAAATAAGAATAAGGTTAGGGGACTGAGTAGAAGGTTTTGAGAAAGGAAATAACATAAAATACAGAAAGGAACTAGAGTTTTGGGTTTACCTCAAAGATTGCAAGATCAATCTAACCTTCACCGAAATACTATAGAACTCACTTCCCAAAGTGTTTGATAAGCTTATGATGTTTAAGCTTATAGTTTTTCCCCAAACCAAGTGTTTACACTCTCACACTCACTTAACACTAGCAGCTTCTGAACTTAGAGCAAATGGTGAATAATGGCTGGGTACTAGGTCCTATTTATAGAGTTTGGGAATGAAAATATCTTGATTTTACTTGAATAAAAATAATGGCTTTTTAGGTGAAAATCATTTGAATAATCGTTCAGCAGAGGCTGAAGACTCGTTCACAAGATGCTGGACTGTTGAAGGAGTTTGAATGGCTGAAAGGAAATGAATTCAAAAGAGTTTGAATCCATGCTGAAGGAGGCGATATATCGCCCCCTGTAGGCGATATATCGCCTGGGCCAGTATGCCCGAGGCGACCGTGCATCGTTTCGTGTTTTCCGTATCTACGTGCTGCGACATATCGCCCCCCTATAGCTGCGATATATCGGCATACGCTGAATATTTAAACACGAAATTACACATTTTTAGCTAGGTTTGAATGGAGTAAACAGCCTTGACTAAGCCCTCAACGTACTCAAAGCTGCTGACTGACCCTATAACATTCAAACTTTACTCCTTATTATATTTAATCCTCAAAATCTTAATCCTTAATTACCATTCAAAACATGTGCTTAAAATCCTATTGGTTGATGTCTAAACCTTATAATATAATAATATAATCCTTAATATCAGTCACTTTAATCAAACCTTAGGTTATACTTAATATTCTTAAACTATAGGTTAAACTTAGAAAATCTATAAGTACTACTATGAGTGTCCAAATAATTCCCGGTCTGAACCAAAAATCCACAGTAACAAAGATAATGCTATAAATACTATCATACTATTATCTATCTTAGCTAAGTAAAGTTCTTGGACTCTACAATTCTCCCCTACTAAAAAGAATTTCGTCCTCAAAATTTACTTATCACATAACTCCGGATACCGGCCTTGCATGTCCTCCTCCAACTCCCACGTTGCCTCGCATTCAAAACTATTGCTCCATAGGACTTTGACTATAGGAAAGCTCTTGGACCGTAACTGCTTCATCCCTCTATCTAGGATGCTAACCGGTCGTTCCTCGTAACTTAAGTCTTTCTGGAGCGCTATCGTATTGTTCTTGAGGACGTGAGATGGGTCTGACACATATTTGCGTAACATCGAGATGTGGAAGACGTTGTGACTATCGGCTAGTGCTGGCGGTAGGGCTAGTCTATACGCAACTGTTCCCACTTTGTCCAATATCTAAAAGGACCTATGAATCGGGGACTAAGCTTGCCTTTCTTTCCGAACCGCTTGACACTTTTCATAGGAGATATCTTCATGAAGACTTGATCTCCAACTTGGAATTCCACATCGCGTCGCTTGGTATCCGCATAGCTTTTCTGTCGGCTTTGAGCTGCAAGCATACGCTGTCTAATAAGCGCTACTGCTTCTTGAGCTTGTCTAACAGCTTCGGGCCCTAGAAGCTTCCTTTCTCCTACCTCGTCCTAGTGCAACGGTGATCGGCACCTTCTTCCATATAGCAACTCATAAGGTGCCATCTCGATCGTCGACTGGTAGCTGTTGTTGTACGAGAACTCGATCAGTGGTAAGTACTTGTTCCACGATCCTCCGAAATCAAGTATACAAGCGCGTAGCATATCCTCTAAGATCTGAATCGTACGCTCAGACTGCCCATCTGTCTGAGGATGGAAAGCTGTACTAAGGCTTAACTTAGTACCCATAGCTTGCTGTAAGCTTCTCCAAAATCTTGACGTAAATACTGATCCTCTATCTGACACTATCGTCTTGGGGATTCCATGCAATCGTACAATCTCTTGGATGTAGATGTTGCATATTGGTCTGCCGTGCATGACGTTCTAACAGGCAGAAAATGAGCCGACTTGGTTAGTCTATCTATTACTATCCAAGCGGAATCATGCTGCTTGTTCGTCTTTGGTAGCCCCGTCACAAAATCCATGGCTATATCATTCCACTTCCATTCTGGTATGCTAAGCGGTTGCAATAAACCTGCAGGCCGCTGATGCTTTGCTTTCACTTGCTGGCATACCAGACACTTAGATACATACTCAGCTATGTCCTTCTTCATCCCTGGCCACCAATAGACTGCCTTGATGTCATAAGTCATCTTGGTAGACCCTGGATGAACTGAGTACGGGGCATTATGCGCTTCTTCTAGGATTGTCTTCTTAATACTCTGATTGTCTGGCACGCATACCCGATCCTTATATCTCAATAAACCTTGGCTAGATATTGAGAAATCTGTATTCTTGCCTTCTCTGACTGCTTCCATATGTGGTGCTAGCGATTCCTCATGTCTCTGACCAATCCGTATGTCCTCTAGCAGATTTGATTGGATAGACAAGTTAGCTAGCTTACCTACAACCACTTCTATTCTGGCACTGATAAGCTCCTGCTGTAGCGGCTTTTCTATTCCAGAAAAGACTGCTAAGTTCCCATAGCTTTTCCTACTAAGCGCGTCGGCAACTACGTTCGCCTTCCCTGGGTGGTATAGGATTTCGTAGTTGTAATCCTTGACTAATTATATCCACCTGCGCTGCCTTATGTTGAGCTCCTTCTGTGTAAAGAAGTATTTTAAACTCTTGTGGTCCGTATAAATCTCGCACCGTTCTCCGTAAAGATAATGGTGCCAGATTTGCATCGACCACCGCTGCCAACTCCATATCGTGAGTTGGGTAGCGTTGTTCATACTCCTTCAACTGTCGTGAGGCGTAGGCTATCACTTTGTCGTTTTTGCATCAACACGCTTCCCAATCCTAGCTTTGATGCATCGCATTAGACAACGAACTTATCGTCGGGTGTCTGTACACTAAGTACTAGTGTTGAGCAAGGCTTATCTTTAAGCAACTGGAAGCTTTCTTCACACTTATCGTTCCAGTTAAACTTTTGTTGCTTCCGGGTCAGGTTGGTGTGTGGAGTGGCTATCTTAGAAAAAGCCCTCTACAACTTTCTATAGTAACCTGCTAGCCCTAAGAAGCTTCTTACTTCTGACGCGTTCTTTGGTCTAGGCCAATCCTTCACGGCCTCTACCTTCGATGGATCTACTGCAACTCCGTCTTTCGATATGATGTGCCCGAGGAACGCCACTTGTGAGAGTCAAAACTCGCATTTCTTGAACTTCGCATAGAGTTGGTGCTCCTTCAATCGCATCAAAATCATCCTCAAATGTTCCTCGTGCTCTACTTCATCCTTGGAGTATACTAAGATATCGTCGATGAATACAACGACGAATTTATCTAAGTAATCCTTGAAGACCTTATTCATTAAGTCCATAACGCGGCTGGTGTGTTAGCAAGACCAAAAGACATAACCAACTCATAATGTCCATAACGAGTCCTAAAGGCTATCTTAGGAATATCTTCTCCTTTTACCTTGAGCTGATGATACCCGGACCTTAAATCGATCTTAGAGAATACAGTCGCGCCTCGGAGTTGATCGAATAAATCGTCAATCCGAGGTAGCGGGTACTTGTTCTTAATCATTACTTTGTTCAGCTCACGGTAGTCTATGCACATCCGCATACTTTCGTCCTTCTTCTTCACGAATAGTACCGGAGCTCCCCATGGTTAATGGCTTGGCCTAAGTCTAGGAGTTCTTGTAGCTGCGTCTTTAACTTCTTGAGTTTTGTAGGTGCCATCCGGTATGGTGCCTTAGAGATAGGCTCGGTGCCCGGTACTAATTCTATCGTGAAGTCTATCTCTTGAGTTGGCGGCAATCCTGGCAAGTCATCGGGGAAAACTTCTGGAAATTCTTGTATAACCCGAACATCTCCAACTTTGAGTGATGTCTCCTTCTCCACATTCGTGATGCTGGCTAAGAATGCTTGGCATCCTTTCTCCATCATTCTCTGAGCTTTGAGAGGTGACACTAACGGTGTGCGTAGTCCGGAAGCTTGTCCCATGAAGCATCGTCTCTGGCCGTCAGGAGTCTCGAACATCACCTTCTTGCGTTTGCTGTCGATCGTTGCGCCATGCCGTGCTAGCCAATCCATGCTTAGTATTACGTCGAAGTCCTTGATTACTAGCTCTATCAGGTCTCCTTCTAGTCCTATGTCCTAAATCTTGATCGGTAAGCCTCGTACTATTCGTGATGATAGAACTACTCTGCCCGAAGGCAACTCGGTTACAAACCTAGTTCTAAATCTTTCACTAGGTTTGTCTAGTTTTTCTATCATTCCTAACGAGATCTACGAGTATACAGCTACCAATCAAGTGATACATATACTATTGAGGATATGATCTGACCTATAAATGCTTGTTACTAGCATGGGTTCCTCCTTGGGTCAATGCAAAGACTTTGGTCTGGAACCATCGTTTAATCCCTCTTAGCATTCCTCTGAATCCTTTTTGTTGTAGTTCCCAGGTCTGCTAGCTTAACCCCTAATTCCATCTTTGGTCTAAGTCCTCTGACGAACTTGGTCAACCTCGTAAAGTCGGTTGGGACCAACTCTGGTGCAAACTTGACTAATCTGTTGAACTGACGAGCATATTCTTCTATCATTAGTGATGACTGCCGAGGAGTAATACTTCTTGTGGAACGGCTCCACAAATCTTGTCCATATCATGGTGGTGACATCGTTAGTCTGCTGAACTAAGTCCCACCATATTCTGGCATCCTTCCTGAGTAATGACGAGACGCAGGATATGCGGTCTGCATTACTGAAATTCATGTGCGTAAGAATTGGCTTCTCATTCCTTAGCCACTCTTCTGCCTCACAGGGGTCTACAATCCCTTCGAAGTTTGGAGCGTGCTGCTTGCGGAACCTTTCATACACTGACTCCATATTCGGTACTGGATGTGGCGCGTAGTTCGTCACTGGCCATCCCCCATATGGACCAACTTGTTGGGGTGCTAGGGCCATTTGATGTAGCTGCGACTGCGGTTGCGGCGGAGGCTGAGGCTGAGTCTGCGCCTGTTGACGTTGTTGCTGCAAGAGTTCCTCGACTTGTTGTTGTCGTCTAGCGATTTCCGCGGTGTTGTCAGCTGGCGGTGTCGGCGTGTTGCGGCTAGTAGTAGCACGCACTCCTCTTCTGCGAACTGGAGGGCATCATTGGTCATTGGAACAACGTTGGAGGCGTTTCCGTTGGTGCGTGCAGATCTTCGGAGCGACATCTTCACCAAAAGTTCTAACAGTCGAGAACTTGTTAGAACTTACCCTAATAGGCTCTAAGGCAAAAACTTATTCTAAAACAAACATTTCTCGGACCTATTTATTATGACTTCTTATGAAAAATTATATAGGTCTTTATTTATTATTAGAGTGGGTTTCTATACTTAGAAAAACAAGTCATCTTTATTTTCTAAGTGTGTTTCTAATCATCCTATATGACTTAATTCTCAGGCTCGAAACTTATCTTTGTTCCAAAGTTAACCATATTGAGGGAGGGCTGGGATCAGTAAAATCGTTCCCACTACTAAGGCCCCCTAACTCTCAATAAAGAAACTTGGTTCATTGATTTGTATCCACCCTCACTGAACTTAGTCATTATTTATTTTATTTATTACTTATTATGATTGCGAAAATAGAATCAAACTCATACATGATGAAAAACATGAAATTAATTTGGAAAAATAATTTTCACTTATTACAATCATAAAACAAAGAAATAAATAAAACAAACAATGAAAAACTAGCTATTCTAAAAATCGGGATCTTCTACATCTGATCCTTCATCTAGCATATCATTATCTATCTCCTTATAATCATCATTGTCTTGAGCCTCAAAATTTCCTCGGGGAAGATTCAAGAAGATCCTATGTTGTTGCTCATTAGTGAATTGAAACTCTAAATCATAGGTGAACTTAAGTATGAGAGAATAATATCTTAGGGCTGCTTGTAAGTCATCATCATTATTTATATTCTCCCATATTTCTTCTAAAGTTAAAATTGCTGAAGGAAAATCTTTTAAAAGCCTAATTACTAGGACATATTGTTCTGCAGCTCTCATCATAATTTGCCTAGATTCTTGAAGGTGACCTATCTCTTTGTGGAACAAGATCAATCTTCGAGTGATCTTTTCTAGTGCTCCTACGGTGTTTCTTGGCTCCCTTATTCTTTTTAAAGCCTTAATGGCTCGGATATCCTCATTGCTTAAAGCTCCATTCATTCTTAACTGAAACATAAACACTAAAGTCGTTAGCTATACACATAGACAAAGTAACTTGTAACTTGTAACTTAAACACTTACTTGGCGGTCCGATTCGGAGCTTTGAGCATGTGTATCGAGGAGAACTTCATGCGAAGGAACCGTTCTCTCTGATACCAACTGTAACGACCCACTAATCTAGACTATTTGGACCATTAACGAATCTATACATAAAACTTACATTTTTGCGGAAATACCATAATTTTATTGAAAACTTATGGAAACAAAGATTACTTTCATAAAATAAGTAGGATGTGGGTACCCATTGTCTTTAAAACAAAATAACTTAAAAATTAAAAAGAGTTACATAGAAAATGCGGAAAATACATTTAAAACCATAAAAACATAAACAAGACTACATCCTCGAATCGAATAACGCTCGGCCCCTTGACTCCATTCACCATCGATACACATCCTCTAAGCGTCACGAATCTTTCCGCCTCTAAAGCTTATTTCCTGCACATAAACAGAAAGGAGTGAGCCTAATGCCCAGCAAGGAAAATCTAACACATAGTCATAAACATAAACATAATGTCATAATAACGTAAAGACATATCATAACACATAATACACTTATTATAATGGCCATTATTACTTGGGGTCCCATAGACTAAACAAGCTTATGCCCATGAGATTAGTGGGGTCCTACCAGCTAAATAGGCTTATGCCCACAATCTTTTTGGGGTCTTGTTAGTCAAATAGGGCATATGCCCAAGCCTACAACATACACATCAATAACATATTCATAACATATGAAAACATAACACATAAAATAGCATAAACATAAACATATAGATTCTAGCCTATTTTCCTTACCAAAGTTACCGGGATTATGGACTGAGTTGGGACTTTTGGAACACTCCTAAAACCATAAGAAAGAGTGAGTCTAAAGAAAGGAGATGAAATGAAAGAGATGGAAAGACTAAACCATAAAAACATACTTACCAACTTATATGCTTAAGAGCTTGGATTCCCTAACCAAAATAAGAATAAGGTTAGGGGACTGAGTAGAAGGTTTTGAGAAAGGAAATAACATAAAATACAGAAAGGAACTAGAGTTTTGGGTTTACCTCAAAGATTGCAAGATCAATCTAACCTTCACCGAAATACTATAGAACTCACTTCCCAAAGTGTTTGATAAGCTTATGATGTTTAAGCTTATAGTTTTTCCCCAAACCAAGTGTTTACACTCTCACACTCACTTAACACTAGCAGCTTCTGAACTTAGAGCAAATGGTGAATAATGGCTGGGTACTAGGTCCTATTTATAGAGTTTGGGAATGAAAATATCTTGATTTTACTTGAATAAAAATAATGGCTTTTTAGGTGAAAATCATTTGAATAATCGTTCAGCAGAGGCTGAAGACTCGTTCACAAGATGCTGGACTGTTGAAGGAGTTTGAATGGCTGAAAGGAAATGAATTCAAAAGAGTTTGAATCCATGCTGAAGGAGGCGATATATCGCCCCCTGTAGGCGATATATCGCCTGGGCCAGTATGCCCGAGGCGACCGTGCATCGTTTCGTGTTTTCCGTATCTACGTGCTGCGACATATCGCCCCCCTATAGCTGCGATATATCGGCATACGCTGAATATTTAAACACGAAATTACACATTTTTAGCTAGGTTTGAATGGAGTAAACAGCCTTGACTAAGCCCTCAACGTACTCAAAGCTGCTGACTGACCCTATAACATTCAAACTTTACTCCTTATTATATTTAATCCTCAAAATCTTAATCCTTAATTACCATTCAAAACATGTGCTTAAAATCCTATTGGTTGATGTCTAAACCTTATAATATAATAATATAATCCTTAATATCAGTCACTTTAATCAAACCTTAGGTTATACTTAATATTCTTAAACTATAGGTTAAACTTAGAAAATCTATAAGTACTACTATGAGTGTCCAAATAATTCCCGGTCTGAACCAAAAATCCACAGTAACAAAGATAATGCTATAAATACTATCATACTATTATCTATCTTAGCTAAGTAAAGTTCTTGGACTCTACATAAATGAATTGGTGTTTCCGGCTGATTTTTATGTTCTTGATATGGAAGATGAATCTATTCCATGCTCCACTCCAATTTTGTTGGGGAGACCATTCATGAAGACTGCGAGAACTAAGATTGATGTGCATGACGGTACGTTGACCATGGAATTTGATGGGGAGACAATTCGATTTAATATTTTTGAGACTATGAGGTATCCAAGTGATGTACATGCTGTTTACTCTCTTGATGTGTTGGATATTCTTTCTCAACGAGTTTTAGATTTGCATAGTGAAGATGATTTGGAGGTTGTGTTGAGAGAGCATCTTGTGTTGACCGATGAAGATTTGTCTCATGAGATCATGGATTTCATAACCACACTCAATAGTGGTTTTGACAAGACTTTTAAGAAGGTTGCATTTCTTAATTTGCCGATTTCTAATGAGAAATTGCAGCCATCAATTATTCAAGCTCCTACACTTGAATTGAAGCCTCTTCCGGAGCATCTCAAATATGTTTACTTGGGGAAGAACGAGACACTTCCCGTTATAATTGCAAGAAATCTTAACCAAGGTCAAGAAGAAAAATTAATGAGAGTACTCCGAGAGTACAAAACAGCCATTGGTTGGTCTATTGCGGATATTAAGGGGATTAGCCCTTCCATGTGCATGCACCGAATTTTACTTGAAGAAGGGTCTAAACCAACACGTGAGGCGCAACGGAGATTGAATCCACCTATGATGGAGGTTGTGAAAAAGGAGATACTGAAGCTCCTTAGTGTGGGTATTATTTACCCAATTTCAGACAGTCAATGGGTGAGTCCTGTTCAGGTAGTGCCAAAGAAGTCTGGAATCACAGTGGTAAAGAATGATGAAAACGAGCTGGTACCAAAAAGAATGCAAACCGGGTGGCGAGTTTGTATAGATTACCGAAAGTTGAATGCGGCAACCCGTAAGGATCACTTTCCATTACCGTTCATTGATCAGATGCTTGAGAGGTTAGCGGGTCATCCTTATTATTGTTTTCTTGACGGTTATTCGGGATACAATCAGATTGTTATAGCTCCTGAAGATCAAGAGAAGACAACCTTTACATGCCCTTTTGGTACATTCGCTTTCCGACGAATGCCGTTTGGGTTATGTAATGCTCCGGCCACATTTCAGCGATGTATGATGAGCATTTTTTCAGAATATATTGAAAACATCATCGAGGTTTTTATGGATGATTTTAGTGTTTATGGTGACTCATTTGATTGCTGCCTTCATAATCTCACTTTGGTACTCCAGCGGTGTATTGAAACTAACCTTGTGCTCAACTGGGAAAAATGCCATTTTATGGTAAGCCAAGGTATAGTTTTGGGTCATGTGATTTCAGTCAAGGGAATAGAGGTTGATAAGGCAAAGATTGATTTAATTCGTTCTCTACCATCTCCGACTAGTGTGAAAGAAGTAAGATCATTCCTTGGGCATGCAGGGTTTTATCGGAGATTTATAAAGGATTTCTCTAGAATTTCCACACCTCTATGCAACCTTCTCCAAAAAGATGTAAAGTTCGAATTTAATGACAAGTGTTTCGTGGCTTTCAACCTATTAAAAGAGTCTCTAACTACAGCTCCTATAATTCAGCCACCGAATTGGGAGTTACCATTTGAACTCATGTGTGATGCAAGTGACTATGCCGTGGGCGCTGTTCTTGGGCAGCGAGTTGACAAGCTTCCTCATGTTATATATTATGCTTCTCGCACTCTTAATGATGCTCAACTTAATTATTCCACCACTGAAAAAGAGCTCTTGGCGGTCATTTTTGCCTTGGAAAAGTTTCGGTCATACTTGATTGGAACTAAAGTGATTGTTTATACCGACCATGCTGCTCTTCGCTATCTATTGGCAAAGAAAGAAGCCAAGCCTCGGCTGATCCGGTGGATTTTACTTCTTCAAGAGTTTGATTTGGAGATAAAAGATAAAAAGGGTTCTGAGAATAGGGTGGCGGATCACTTGAGTCGTCTTATTCGGGATGAAGATAATTTTCCCATAGAAGAAAAATTTCCGGATGAGCAACTCCTCGCCATGCAAGAAGTTATTCCTTGGTATGCCGACATTGTAAACTACCTTGCTTCAAAACAGTTACCAAGTGATCTCACACAAGCACAACGGAACAAGATCAAGCATGATGCTCGCCACTATATATGGGATGAACCTTTGTATTGATCAAATCATTCGTAGGTGTGTACTGAAATCTGAATTTCGTTCCATCCTTGCTTTTTTTCATGCTTATGCTTGTGGTGGACACTTTGGACCTAAGAGGACAGCTCATAAGATATTTGACAGCGGTTTCTATTGGCCCACAATTTTCAAAGATGCTTATGCTTATTGTAAGGCATGTGATCGTTGTCAACGAGTTGGTAACATAACGGCCAAGGATCAAATGCCTCAAACTCCTATTTTAATTCTTGAGATCTTTGATGTTTGGGGTATGGATTTCATGGGACCATTCCCATCCTCTTTCGGCTATGAATATATTTTATTGGCGGTAGACTACGTGTCTAAATGGGTGGAAGCGATTGCAACTAGAACGGACAATTCAAAAACAGTAGTGGATTTCATTCGCTCCAACATTTTTGTGCATTTTGGTACACCTAAGGCTATACTTAGTGATCGAGGCACTCATTTTTGTAACAAGAGTATAGAAGCATTGTTTCGACGCTATAGTGTAACTCACAAGGTGACAGTTGCTTATCATCCACAAGCCAACGGGCAAGCGGAGGTTTCTAATCGTGAAATTAAATTGATTCTTGAGAAAACTGTAAATCCAAATCGGAAAGATTGGAGTACAAGGCTTGATGATGCCTTGTGGGCGTATCGAACGGCATATAAAACACCTATCGGTATGTCACCTTATCGGTTGGTGTATGGGAAACCTTGCCATCTACCGGTGGAGCTAGAGCATAAGGCGTGGTGGGCTGTAAAGAAGTGTAACATGGACATGGTTGCTGTAGGACAACAAAGAATGCTTCAATTGCATGAGTTAGAAGAGATACGCAATGAAGCATATGAGAGTTCGAAAATCTACAAGGAGAAAACCAAAGCTTTTCATGACAAACATATTCTTCGGAAGAGCTTTGTGGAAGGTCAGAAAGTTCTCATGTATCACTCTCGCCTTAAACTCTTTCCTGGGAAGTTGAAGTCTCGCTGGTTAGGTCCGTTCATTGTTACCAAGGTTTTTCCTCATGGAGCGGTCGAAGTTGTAAGTCCAAGTACCGGAAAGTCATTCAAGGTGAATGGTCAGCGATTAAAGCCATACTATGAGTCAATGGAGGAGGATGAAAAGGTTCATGTGATGTACCTCGAAGACCCAGTTTATGTCAATGAAGATTGAAGTTCTAAGTCGAGCTAGCGACGTTAAACGTAGCCCTTTTTTTATTTATTATTTTTTCAGTTTTAGTTATTTTATTTTTATATTTTTTGTTTTTAAGTTGAACATTTAGTTTATTTAAAATTTTATGTATTTAGTTGAACCGTGAAAAACGTGAAAAAATAAAATAAAATAAAATAAAAAAATAAAAAATAATAATAAAAGGCAGAAAAAGGCACTCTTGCCGCGGCACAGAAAAAGCCTTGCCGCGGCACGCACCAAAAGGCCAGACCCGAGACCCCTGTGTCGCGGCAAAGAAAAAGTCCTGCTGCGGCACGTGATGCACACCCACAGGCCGAGAGGAGTCTGCCGCGGCACAGAAAAGTGCTTGCCGCGGCACGTGATCGATCCCCACATTCCATGAGCCACCTGCCGCGGCACGTAAAAAGCTATGCCGCGGCACGATACCCAGAAAAGCCCTAAGTCCCAATTTTTTGTCCCTTTTTCTTCCCCTTTTCTCACCCATCACTCTCCCTCTTACCTTCTAAAAACTACCCACTGATTTTGCCATCCCCATTCTCCATCTTCATTCCTCTCCTCTCAATCCTTAGCAACAATAATCCCATTCCTAAATCCTCATCTTCCTCATCAATCTTATCCATACCCATTCCTCACTTTTCCTCAAAATTCACCACATCATTTGCCACCCACTCTTCTTCTCTTCAATTCATGCTCATTTGGAAGTCTTTGCAAGGGATCAAGGAGTAATCAAGCACATTATCACAGTTTTTAACTGGATTCAAGGTAATATTCTCATTTGCCCCCCTTTGTTTGAGACTTGGCATCATTCAAACCCATTTTAGAGTGGACGGGATTTGTCGGGTTTCTCTCCTTGATATTGATTTCTGTGGTAATTGTGCTTCTATTCTGATTAATTCTGCATATTGGGGGTAATTGATCAAGCCATAATCTTGTGATCTCTGAGTTTTACATTGTGCACTCTACATGTTCGATGAAATGTCACATTGAGTTGAATAGCCAGATTTGAGAGTGTTACATCTTCTGCTTTGTGCTGTGCCATACGTTATTACTTATAATCACTTTTGAAGACATCAATCATCAATTATTGCCCGTGATATAATGGCTAGCAAGAGATCACGCACTGGCTAGCAAGGTGAAATATGATGCCAGGAAATTCACATCTAAAGAAGCCTTTGAAAGTTACAAGGATGCCATTGATAAGAAGAAGGCATGGGTGGCAGAACGGGGCTTTGATCTAGACATGCATCATCCTTATCCAAGGTTGATGAGTATCATCGAGCAGAGGGGTTGGCAACGACTGTGTGCCCAACCACAGCCCGCGGTTGTATCGATTGTTCGTGAGTTCTATGCTAATGCAATCGACCGCAAGAATTTACAGGTCATAGTTAGGGGTGTTCCTGTTACCTATTCTGCCTCTTCCATTAACCGTTACTATGGCTTGCCAGACATTCCCAATAACGAATTTAATGCTTCTGAATCAAATCTGGACCCTAATGCCATTATCCAATCCATTGGCATTAGCGGGACGCGGTGGAGGATGACTGAGAATTACACTGCTCATAAACTGGAGTCCAAATATATGGACTATGAACTCAAGGCGTGGCACCGTTTTGTTGGGGCAAAATTGTTCCCCACAAAACACTTTGGGATAGTGGACGTGGCGTGTGGGAACTTGTTGTACGCCATCGTAACAAACAAGTCTATAGACGTTGGCAAGATCATTCATGCATCAATCCTGAAGAGTATGTCCAGTACACAGAATGGGTTCTACCATCCTTCATTAATCACAGACCTATGCAAGAAGGCCGGTGTACGATGGAATGATAATGAGGAGGTAATAAACCCAATGCATATCATTGACAGGAATACTATTCAGCGGTTTGACAAACCCACAGCCACATCTTCTGCGCAACCTGCATCTTCTTCACATGCACCTGTTCAGCCTCACACTGGCCGTACCAGGACACTTACTGATCGGGTTGCCACCATGGAGAATGAACTTTATCATGCTCGTCTTGATATTCGAGCATATCATGAAGAGATGGTGGCCCACAATCAAAGAATGATGGAGTTGGCTAGCTATCAGGACTTGTGCTTCAGGATGCAGCAAACCAATTTAGGGGCGGATATGTCTGGATATCCACCGGCCCCAATGTGGTTGCCACGTTACCCTCCATCTGTTCCGGTGCCGCCTAGCCATACCAATGACTATAATGATGACGATGGAGCGGGTAACACCGAAGAGTTCCAATATGATGCGGATGACACCTTTAGTCGCAATTAATGAGGGAGTTTTCTTATTTTCCTATTTTTCTTGTTATTTGTTTTTTTTTTATTTTCTGTTTCTTTCTTTTTATTTCTTTTATTTTCTTTTCTTGTGTCAATTTGTACTTATCACCATTGAGGACAATGTTTAATTCAAGTGTGGGGGATGGGTAACAAATTGTTTGTTTTGTCTGTGTTTGTTTATAATTGTGTGTTTGGTCTTGTGTCTTGTGCTGGTCTTATTGAATGCAATGGTCGATGATGAGTTTATGAGTGACACTAAACTTGAATGCTAGAAAATGATGGATAGATTATGATTCGTGTGCTTGACTCTTGTTTTGATGATTACTTGAATTTGTGATTTAAATAGCGATTTATTACAGTTAGATTGGCTACTTACTTGTTTTAGGAATGATTTATGCATGTCGAAAAAAAAAAAATAGATATATACAAACTTAGTCCCCGCCACTCTAGAACACATTGGTTGATTGCTTGAGGCGAAATCATAAGTGCACAGAATTAGGGAAATGATAAAGGCAATTTTCTTTGGATCGTTTGAGCCGTTCAAGCCTACCATATTAATAACGTATCCTTAGTTCCCTGTTTTTGAGCCTTATTGACCATATTTTTTTTCATTGAGAACTCATTACTTAACCCTAAACTTCTTTATTTTTCTTTATCTGTGTTGATAACCCATTGCACCATGGCCTAGCTAGTTAAATTTATACTATGGGATGAGAGGTTATATGTGAAAAAAAAAATTGAGAGAAGAAAGTAAGAAAAAAGAGAAGTGTAGTAAGAGTTTCTGTACATGATGTGGTGATAAGTGTAAAGATCTCCTATTTATCCCCGAGAAATATGTTAAAAGAAAAAGAGAAAAAGAAAGAAAAATTTCTTGCATAAAAATAAGTGTGGGGGAAAATAGAGAGATCAATAATGTATGAAAAGTATGCAGGAATTGTTAAGGAAGATCCAAAGTAGAAATAGAAAAAAAGTATATATTAGGTATGCTATGGTGCAAAATGAGCCTAAATGTATCCTTCTCATCTACCCTGCACCTTAGCCATACATTACAAGCTGATAAAGACCTTTTGATTCTTGATTCTGTGTGTTTATATTAGTGGAGAGTAATTGTTTAATGTCTATGGAGTGGTTGTTCTTTATATATATATACTCTTTTTCTGATGAGGGGCAAGTTTGAAAGAAAAAAAAATGATGATGATGAATGAATAAAACGACATGTATGGATTAATCTTGATTCAAGTGAGCTGGTAAGTATGATTGTTATAACTCGTGGTTTAAGATAAATTTCAAGTAGTTCATCAATTTAGGAGTTGAAAATCTGATGGTTATGAAATTCAAAGTCATTATAGCATAATGTTTTAGTGTAATTCTCTGAGACAATCATCGTATTCAATGAGACTGCCTGTTGTGTTAGTTTTTAATTTTGTTTAGAGTTTAGGGGTTTGCTAAGGGACTAGCAAAGTTAAAGTGTGGGGGAATTTGATAAGTACATTTTTGTATAAAGTTTACTTCGTATTCATCAGGGTTTTATGTTCATAAGTAGTGTGTTTGGGGATGGTTAGAATTGTTTTGCTAATTTGTTTCATTTAAACTAAATCGTCATTTTTGAGGATAATGTCTATATTTTTGATGAGTTTTTGGTTAAATGATAATGTTGTAGGATTCTAACCAGTGGAGTGAAGTCAAAGAAGAAGAAAAAAATCGAAAAAGAATGATAGTGTGATCAAGCAGAGAGCTCGCCGCTACAAGGAAAAGTCCTTGCCGCTACGAGACAAGTCAGCAGAGAGCTCGCCGCTACAAGGAAAAGTCCTTGCCGCTACGGGGCAAGTCAGAGAGTTCCTTGCCGGGGCAAGGGAAAATCCCTGCCGCGGCACGACAGCCCAGCAAAGCTTTTTCGAAGATCCTTGCCGCGGCAAGGGAAAGTGCCTGCCGCGGCACGCGTTTAAATTTTATCTTAAATTCAATTTTTCTGATTATTTGAGGGGAGATATAAAAGGGGGTTAGGGTTAGATTCGAAAAGGAGGTTTTATATACGATTTTAGAGAGAGAAACTCAAGGGGAGCGCAGGAGAAGAAGGAAGATCGCATTCAATATTTTAACAGTTTTCTTCTTCTCTCAACTCTACTATTCTTTGGTTTTATTTATGTTTTTCATCATGATGATTGGCTAGTTTCTTTTAGGTTAAGGGTTATTCAAAACCCAGACATGATTGTTTGATTTCAGATGTGAATATTATCTCTTGATTTCCCTAATATTAAATTGATTCTATTCTTCTATGCTTATCTTATGAATATTGTGATTCCTTGTTAGGGTGTACAACTAATTAGGGTTTACATTATTTCATTATCATCTTAGAATTTCTATTCACCTAATAGTTTAGGGTTCTAAGTATTTGTGATAAATTGCAATTGATGATGTGGTCAAAAGTGTTGTTGATTGTGATGAAGGATAGAACCTAGGTTAAATGAATTATATGCTTCATTGATTTATTGCCTAGATTAACTTATCTCCATTGTTCTTAATGCTTTTACTAAATTAAATGAATCGTATGCTTAATAGGTTTGTTGTTTGGTGAAAAGAGTTAATTATTGAGCGCTTAGCCGCAATTGATTGTAATAGGGAGATTGGGATAATTGACTGCTTAAGCGTTATCTGCGGGGTTAATGGTTTAATTGGGAATCGGAATAATATTCATTATCAAGATTCATGCATGATTTTCTGAGGTGGAGAATGATTCTTAACTGTTCTTTAAAATCGTTATAACTCTTCGTTTGCTTATCAATCGTTTTATTAATTTTGAATTTCAAAATCTCCTTTTTCTTTTTAATCTTGTTAAGCTTTTGTGAATAATAAATTGAATATAGTTCCCTTGGGTTCAACCTCTATTTGCCATTGTACTAAATTAATTGGTGATAGTGTAATTAAAATCTTTGTTAAATTTGGTACGCCATACGACACGCATCAAGTTTAGTGTGAATTATTTTTATTAAGAACTTTTTTTTATTCTTTTTAAAAATAAAAGATTTAATTTATTAGTAAGTTAATAAATTAAAAGAGGGTTTAAACCCCTATATTTTGAGAAAATAATTAAGTATATTATTCTTCTAGTAAGTGAACTTGATGAATTGATTTTGGAAAAAATAACTAGTCATGATGGGAAATTTTTAACGGTTTTCCTAATTAAGATAAATTAAGCTATATTCTTAAAACGATTTTTAGAGATTAAAACCTTAAGAAAAATAAAAGAAAAATTAAGAGTTATTTTCTTGAAAAAAATAATTAAGGAATTTAATTAGTATTTTCTGGATATAATACAGGCTAATATCTTCTATATATTTAACCGACTTGTTGAAAGTACGGGTTAATATCATGACCTTTAAAGAATACGATTTTTAGCAGATTGTGAGAAAATACTATTGTGTTACCTGAGCCTAGGTATTGAGACCATAGGATAGGTCTCCCCGAGACATAGGGTTTAGTCTCAAATATTTTTGTATAAATTTCCTTAATGGGTTTAAAACCAAATAAGGATCTTTAATATTTACAAACAATTTTAAAATGACCAAACTGCCCAAAATAATAATAATGAATTATGAAGCACCATAATTAATCCGAGTATACTATATGGATAATTAAAGTATTGGCTAAAGCATAACTGTACTATATATAGGAGGGTGAAATCCTGCTGAGAGCTAAGGACTCCAAGCAAGTCAACTTATATTGTGTGGCTGCAACATGAAATGACTATTGTATTGTATGTTAGTATAGGGACACATGCACATATGTACACTGTCGTAGAAAATTGCTTAGAGACGTTAGTCTAGTGAGTGCCGATTTAGAAAATATGATCGGTAGATATCCATCATATCCTAGACGACTGATCCCCGTCACACTGCTTGAATTTATTATGTCCGGTTCATTACCGCAACGAGTGGCCAAGAGGTGAGGATTGCTGGTTAAACCTAGGGGCGCCAAAATGAATGGGAATTAGGGGCCCTCATGCTTACTTAATCGGTGAACGGTTAGAACCTGAGCTAGTGCTCAAATAAGTTATTCCAGGATAGTAGCCGTGAATATTGGCCATTCAGTGAGAGTGCCTAGAGATGCTAGGGGTTGCCAAGTTTGAGTGAGGCTGAACACCCTAGGGGCAACTACTCACCAGCACCACTGATTAACATAGAAGTCTCTGTAACCCGTGTAACTTCGATTACACTCTTTGATAAGTAGTGATGCCCTAGGTAACTTGATGGTTACCCTAGTGAGGGATTTACTCTTGGATAAATAGCGATGTCTTAGGCAACGTGATAGTTACCCTTGATGGGGATATTTGTTGGCTAGATCTTAGTGTTGAGACTTGGTTCTCCCTTATAGATTAGCATTTATGCTGGAGGGCGTGTTATGCCCGAATTGTTGGAAGTTATCGAGCGTTGGTGTCAAATTATATTGTGATATATTATATCTGCTTGCTCTGGGATGTTTTGAGTGTAGGTATTTATTTGTTGATAAGAAATAGTTGTGATATAATATATCTGCTTGTTCTGGGATTTTCTGGGTGCAGGTATTTATTTGTTGATAAGAAATAGTTATGATATAATATATCTGCTTGTTCAGGGATTTTCTAAGTGCATGAATTTCTCTGTTTATAATTTGTCATTGGTTATCAGGCATGACCATAAGTTTGCCAGGACACTTTTGCGTTCTTAAAATTGATTATGTACGGTCCGAATGGATCCGGAACCCCAATTTTCTGCATGCTTTTGTTTCAAAGTTGAACTTACTATGTGTGTTCGCTTACCTAGTTGTTTACTATTGTAGGTAAGAACAAGGGCAAGGTAGAGCAGTGAGCGCTGGAGTCTACCTTCCAAATGTACATGTTGACAAACCTTTTGGGAAGCCGTTTTATTTTTGGAAATGTTGTGTAATTTTCCTAAACTAGACTCACTCTACTCTTTATAAAATATTTTTGTAATTAAATGTTAAGTATGGCCATACGACTTTTTATAAAGTATTTTTTTATACGGGTTTTTGAGACATTTTGTTAAATGAAAACATTTATATTTCTGCATTATCGAGTCTTGAAAATCTAGGTCATTACAGAGCTGACCAAGGCTAGAGCTTTCCTTCCTCTCCACCCTGATTTCGGAGATATCCTTAACCGGTGCCAATCGTGCCTTTTCAATTGAGCACCAATTGTTATCGTCTACTAGGAGTCCTCTATGTATTGTACTTTGAGCAAAATTGGGAAGCTGCAATCCCTAAAGAGGTCATGTATCTTTTTTTCTTGAAGAATATTCCTATCAGGAAGGCAAATGGAGACGAATGGTGCTACCTTTCAGTTTGTGCTACTGCAAAGTTCTTAATGGATACACATAACTACCCTCCAAGTGATATGGATAAGTTCTTCATGACATCTGAATTAGGTCGAGCCAAACACATCATGTTCCAGAGATTAGGTGAGTTGTTGATTTCATTTTATCACTTATTTTATCTTGAAAATGAATTCATGTAGCTTATTAACACGACTACTCGACCCGCTATATTTCATAGGTCAACCCTAACTAAGGGGATGGAAGATCATCTCGCCACCATATTGAGTCTTCCTAATAAAGCGAGAAAAGTAATGAACCTAGTTACCGATGAGAAGCTTTGATTATTTCATCTTATTTGTAGGAACTAAACAATTTCCATTGACAACACCACCTCCTAAAAACCACATGACAACTCCATTCAATTTTCCAAGCCATCATCTAAATGGTCTGGGCTTGCCTCACCTTGAGATTTTAAGATCCCCTCGAATCTCAAAAACATATTTCCAAAACCCAGGGAAAGAAACCAAGTGGAAGCCCCTACCATCAGCTTGGGGGGAAATTATTATAGGGTAAATGGAGTTAGATATAAGCCTGAAGCTCAGGTTTCTTCTAACAATCCTTCATAAGTCTTATGCTTCTATCACGCAGATGATTCATTGGTTAATCCATAATGTAATATCTGTATTCCTTAAGGAAGGATATTTTGGTAAATTTTCCTTTGTTCAAGGAAATTGGTAAATTTTGTGATTTTGTGGTTTTGTGTGTTATGATATATGAACATACTTTAATAATATTAAAATGTATGATTAAATTATTATGTATGCCTATGGTTGTACAAACAATGAAGACATTGATCACACGTTGTTCATTCAAGTAGTAGGGGCATATTTGTTAAGAATATATATGATTTGGGGTTAAAATGCAATTATCAAACATGTGATAGAAATTGTAATTTCTATAAGTTGAAACTATTAGTTTCAGAGAGAATTACTAAAAAGTGCTTAAGATAATTGATATGGAGGTTAGGATGAGGGATAAGATTGTAATTTGGTGATTGATGGTGAATAAAAATAGATTAAGATGAACTAGGGTTAGGGTTTTGAATCACTAAGGAAAATGAAGAAGACCTATCAAGGTTTGATCTTGAGAGATCTTTGGACTGAGATTGAAGTAAAGATTTCGTGGCCAAGGGTTATTGAATTCGTGGGGTAAGAATTTTTGTTCATTCTTGAGATTTCATAAAAGTTTCCATTAGAGTTCTTAAGTTTGAATACATGATAATGATTAGAAGGGTTGATGTGCATGGTAAATTCATTTTAATTGATAGAAGTGCATGTCAGGTCTATATTTTTGATAAATATTGGTTAGAAACATGACATGAATGAATGAATGAAAGGGTGATTAAAGATCTGGTTGTTGGAGTATTTTAGTTAGCTTGTTAAGGAAGACAAAGTTAGGGTTGTTGAACCCTAACCATGCATGAACCATGATGAATGAATGAATGTAGTTTTGGGGTTATTTCCATGATTATAATGTATTGGGGTTCATATGTAACTAACTGGTTTGGGATTGAGACTGGGTATAAATGTTAAATTTGCGTTGGGTGATTGTGTGTTCATGAGAGTGTCACCAATGAACGGGGTCAAGAAACTTGGTACGAAAGAGAAGTTGAGTCCTAGATATGTATAATCTTTTGTGATATTTGAAAGAGTTGGACAAAAGGCTTATAGGTTGGCCATGCCTCCAGCGTCATTAGGAGTACACAATTTTTTCCACGTATCGATGCTAAATTGATATGTGTTGGACCTGTCTCACATTATTAGTTATGAGACATTGAACCTACAAGAAAAATTTTCATACGAGGAGAAACCAGTATAGATTTTGAATAAAAAAGAATAAGTGTTAAGGAATAAGACATTTTCGTTGGAAAAAGTTTTGTTGAAGAACAATGTTGTTGAGGAAGCTACATTGGAATTGGAGACGAATATGCTTGAGCAGTACCCAAAATTTTTCAGGTAAATTTTATGCACGAAATTTCTATTCAAGGGGGGGATAGTTGTAATATCCACTTTCCTTAGGTCGGATATTTTAGTAAATTTTCCTTGGATAAAGGGAATTGGTAAAAATTCTTGATTTATGTGCTTTATGATATATGGATATGTTTTCATGATCTTAAAATGTATTATTAAATTATTATGTATGCCTATGGTTGTCCAAAGAACGAAGACATTGATAAAACGATGTTCATTCAAGTAGTGGGGGCATTTTTGTTAAGAATATCTAAGATTTGGGGTTAATGTGCAATTATGAAACTTATGATAGAAATTGTAATTTCTATCAGTTAAAACTATTAGTTTAAGAGAAAATTACTAAAAAGGGCTTAAGTGAATTAATGTGGTGGTTAAGATGAGGGATGAGATGGTAATTTGTTGATAGTTGGTGAATATAAATAGATTAAGATTGATTAGGGTTAGGGTTTTGAATCACAAAGGAAGAAGAAGAAGAAGAATTTTGCCATCAAGCTTTGACCTTGAGAGTTCTTTGGACCGAGATTGAAGGAAATATTTCCTGATCTAAGGTTGTTGAATTCGTGGGGTAAGATTGCTTGTACATTCTTAGAGTTCTAAAGTTCAAATACATGATAATGGTGAGAAAGATAGATGTGCATGGTAGATTACTTTTAATTGATAGATGTGCATGCTAGGATCTATATTGTTGATATTAATTTGGTTAGAAACACATTAGGAATTAAAGAATGTGTGATTAAAGATCTAGTTGTTTGAGTTTTTTAAATAGCTTGTTGAGGTTGACAAAGTTAGGGTTCTTGAACCCTAACCATGCATGATCCATGATGAATGATTGAATGTGGTCTTGGCATTGTTTCCATGAATAGAATGTATTGGGGTTAATGTGTGACAAGTTTGGGGTCAAAATTGAGTATAAATGTGGAATTTGAGGTGGGTGATTGTGTGTTCTTTAGAGTGTCACCAATGAAAGGGGTCAAGAGATTTTGTAAGAAAGGGAAGTTAAGTCCCAGATATGTATGAACTTCTGAGATATTAGAAAGAGTAGGGCAAGTGATTTATTTGTTGGCCATGCCTCAAGCGTCATCAGGAGCACACAATGTTCTCCACGTATCGGTAATAAGGAAATATGTGTCGAACTCGTCTCACATTCTTAGTTATGAGACATGGGACTTTCAAGAAAAAAATTCATACGAGGCGAAACAAGTACAGATTTTGGATAAGAAAGAAAAAGTGTTAAGGAATAAGACATTTTCACTGGTAAAGGTTTTGTGGGAGAACAGTGTTGTTGAGGAAGCTACATGAGAATTGGAGACGAATATACTTGAGTAGTATCTGAAATCGGTTAGGTAAATTTCATGGACGAAATTTCTTTTTAAGGGTGGATATGTGTAATATCCTCTTTTCTAAGGACATGTATTTTGGTAAATTTGCCTTGGATCAAGGGAATCGGTAATTTTTTTTTTTAACTATGTGCGTTATGATAGATGAATATGTTTTCATGATATTCAAATGTATTTTAAAATTATTATGTATGCCTATGGTTCTTCAATGAAAGAAGACATTGATCACATGTTGTTCATTCATGTAATAGAGGCATATTTGTTAAGAATATCTAGGATTTGGGGTTAAAGTGCAATTATAAAACATATGATGGAAATTGTAACTTCTATAAGATGAAACTATTAGTTTAAGAGAGAATTACTAAATAAGGCTTAAGTGAATTAATGTGGAGTATAGGATGAGAAATAAGATTGTAATTTGGTTATATATGGTGGATATAAATGATTAAGATGGAGTTGGGTTGCGATTTTGAATCTCTAAGGAAGAAGAAGAAGAAGAATTCTCCCATAAAGCTTTGATCTAGAGAGTTGTTTAGACCGAGTTTGAAGAAAAGATTTAGTTGTCAAGGGTTGTGGAATTTGTGGGGGAAGATTTCTGGTACATTCTTGAGTTTTCATAAAACTTTTCATAAGAGTTCTTAAGTTTGAATACATGATAATGGTGATAATGGTAGATATGCATCGTAGATTACTTTTAATTGATAGAATTGCATGCTAGGATTTATATTGTTGATATATATTGGTTAGAAACCTGATAGGAATTAAAGAACAGGTGATTAAAGATCTGGTTGTTGGAGTGTTTTAGGAAGACAAAGTTAGGGTTCTTGAACCTTAACAATGCATGAACCATGATGAATGCATGAATGTGGTTTTGGTGTTGTTTCCATGATAAGAATGTATTGGGGTTAATATGTGACTTGTTTTGGGTCGAAACTGGGTATAAATGTGGAATTTGCGCAGGATGATTGTGTGTTCTTCAGAGTGTCACCAATGAAGGGGGGTCAAGAGATTTGGTAAAAAAGGGAAGTTAAGTCCCAGATATGTAGGAACTTTTGAGATATTAGAATTTTTGGGCAAGTGGCTTATAGGATGGCCATGCCTCCATCGTCGTCAAGAGTTGACAATGTTTTCCACGTATCGATGCTAAGGAAATATGTGTCGAACCCATCTCACATTCTTAGTTATGAGATATTGGACCTACAAGAAAGTTTGTCATACGAGGAGAAACCAATACAGATAGTGAATAAGAACAAAAAATTGTTCAGGAAAAAGACAATTGTGTTGGTAAAGATTTTGTGGAAGAACATTATTGCTGAGGAAGGTACATGGGAATGGGACGAAATTTCTTTTTAAGGGGGGGATATTCATAATATCCGCTTTCCTTTAGGACGGGTACTTTGGTAAATTTTCCTTGGATCAAGGGATTTAGTAAAAAAAAATATTTATGTGCTTTATGATGTATGAATATGTTTTCATGATATTAAAATATTATGTATGCCTATGGTTGTCCAAAGAATGAAGACATTGAGCACCCGTTGGTCATTCAAGTATTAGGGGCATATTTGGTATGAATATCTATGATTTGGTGTTAAAGTGCAATTATAAAACTTATGACAGAAATTATAATTTGTATAAATTGAAACTATTAGTATAAGAGATAATTACTATAAAGTGCTTAAGTGAATTAATGTGGATGATAGGATGAGGGTTAATATCAAAATTTTGTCATAGATGGTGATTATAAGTTGATTAAGAGGAAGTAGGGTTGGGGTTTTGAATCACTGGGGAAGAAGAAGAAGAATTCTCCCATCAAGCTTTGATCTAGTGTGACGCCCCACGTCACTATGGCTGCTTTCTGGAATGACGACTGGCCCTACAGACCAACACGAGTCTTTCCAGCGTGCTTTGTCCTCACTCGCATGCTTCCTGGGAAAACTTCCGAGGAGGTCACCCATCCCTAGATTACCCCAGGTCAAGCACGCTTAACTTTGGAGTTCTCAAGTGATGGGCTACCGAAAAGAAGATGCATCTTGTTGATATAGGTAGTACCCACCAATCCATTTAAGCCCTCTTCAACTGTGTAGTCCCATACCTACACAGTCTTAGAATCATCACACTTGACCTTCCCCAGGCGGTGTGGGATTGCACAGGTTACCCAGTCTTTCCCCTTACGGATCACGGGATTCTGACTGTCACATCTAGAAAGTTATTTGGATTGAGATTTAAGGAAAGATTTGGTGGTGAAGGGTTGTTGAATTCATGGCATAAGATTTCTTGTACATTCTTGAATTTTCATAAAGGTTTCCATCAGAGTTCTTAAGTTTAAATAAATGAAAATAGTGATAACGTTAGATGTGCATGTTAGATTACTTTTATTTGATAGAAGTGCATGCTAGGATCTATATTGTTGATATATATTTGTTAGAAACATGATAGGAATGAATGAACGGGTGATTAAAGATGTGGTTGTTGGAGTTTTTGAAATCGCTTGTTGAGGAAGACAAAATTAGGGTTCTTGAAACCTAACCATGCATGAATGTGGTTTTGGGGTTTTTTTTTCCATGAATAGAATGTATCGGGGTTAATATGAGAATGGTTTGGGATCGAATTGGGTATAAATGTGGAATTTTTGGAGGGTGATTGTGTGCACTTGAGAGTGTCACCAATGAAGGGGGTCAAGAGATTTAGTTGAAAAGGGACTTTAAGTCCCATATATATATGACCTTTTGAGTTAGTAGAAAGAGGTCGACAAGTGGCTTATAGGTTGGCCATGCCTCCAGCGACATCAGGAGTTCACAATGTTTTCCAAGTATCGATGCTAAGGAAATATTTGTCAGGCCTGTCTTACATTCTTAATTATGAGACATTAAACCTATAAGAAAATTTTTCATACGAGGAGAAACCACTATAAATTGTGGATAAGAAAGTAAAAGTGTTAAGGAATAACACATTTTCGTTGGTAAATGTTTTGTGGAACACCAATTTTGTTGAGGAATCTACTTGGAATTGGAGACGAATATGCTTCAGTAATACCCGAAATCATTCAGGTAAATTTCATGGACGAAATTTCTTTTTAATGGGGGATAGTTGTAAAATCAGCTTTCCTTAAGTACGGGTTCGGTAAATTTTCCTTGGTTGAAGGGAATTGATATTTTTTTATTTATTTATGTGCTCTATGATATATGAATACGTTTTCATTATATTAAAATGTATTGTTAACTTATTATGTATGCCTATGGTTGTCCAAAGAATGAATACATTAATCATACATTGTTCATTCAAGTAGTAGGGGCATATTTGTTAAGAATATCTAAGATTTTGAGTTAAAGTTCAATTACGAAACTTATGATAAAAATTATAATTTCTATAAGTTGAAACTATTAGTTTAAGAGAGAATTACTAAAAAAGGCTTAAGTGAATTAATGTGGAGGTTAGGATGAGGGATAAGATGGTAATTTAGTGATAGATGGTGAATATAAATTGATTAAGATGGACTAGGATTAGTGATTTGAATCACTAAGGGCATAGAATAAGAATTCCCCATCAAGCTTTAATCTTTAGAGTTCTATTGACTGAGATTGAAGGAAAGATTTCATGGTCAAGGGTTGTTGAATTCGTGGGGTAAGATTTCTTGTACATTCTTGGAGTTCTTAAGTTTGAATACATGATAATGGTGAGATGGGAGATGTGCATGGTAGATTACTTTTAATTGAAAGAAGTGCATGTTAGGATCTATATTGTTGATATATATTTGTTATATGCATGATAGGAATAGATGAATGGGTGATTAAAGACCTAGTTGTTTGATTTTTTAAAATAGCTTTTTGAGTAAGAAAAAATTAGGGTTCTTGAGCCCTAACCATGCATTAACCATGAAGAATGCATGAATGTATTTTTGGTGTTGTTTCCATGATTAAAATGTATTATGGTTAATATGTGACTAGTTTGGGGTCGAAACGACGTATAAATGTGGAATTTGCACTGGGTGATTGTGTGTTCTTGAGAGTGTCACCAATGACGGGGGTCAAGAGATTTGGTAAGAAAGGGAAGTTAAGTCCTAGATATGTATGGCCATGCCTCCAGCGTCATTAGAAGTTCACAATGTTTTTCACGTATCGATGTTAAGGAAATATGTGACAGACCTGTCTAAAATTCTTAGATACAAGATGTTGATGCTCATAATCTCATCAACAGAAAATATAAGGCCGTCTAAGGCGTCCCATGCGCGAGGCCAAGAGGGGCCGCGAGGCCGTCTACGGCGCCCCATGCGCGAGGCCAAGAAGGGTCGCGAGGCCGTCTACGGCATCCCATGCGCGAGGCCAAGGAAGGAATCGCGAGGCCGTCTAAGGCGTCCCATGCGCGAGGCCATGAGGGGTCGCGAGGCCGTCTACGGCGCCCCATGCGCGAGGCCAAGAGGGGGTCGCGAGGCCGTCTAAGGCGCCCCACGCGCGAGGCCATGAGGGGATCGCGAGGCCGTCTAAGGCGTCCCATGCGCGAGGCCATAGGGGGGTCGCGAGGCCGTCTAAGGCGTCCCATGCGCGAGGCCATGAGGGGCCGCGAGGCCGTCTACGGCGCCCCATGCGCGAGGCCAAGAGGGGCCGCGAGGCCGTCTACGGCGCCCCATGCGCGAGGCCAAGAAGGGTCGCGAGGCCGTCTACGGCATCCCATGCGCGAGGCCAAGGAAGGAACCGCGAGGCCGTCTAAGGCGTCCCATGCGCGAGGCCATGAGGGGTCGCGAGGCCGTCTACGGCGCCCCACGCGCGAGGCCAAGAGCGGGTCGCGAGGCCGTCTAAGGCGCCCCATGCGCGAGGCCATGAGGGGATCGCGAGGCCGTCTAAGGCGTCCCATGCGCGAGGCCATAGGGGGGTCGCGAGGCCGTCTAAGGCGTCCCATGCGCGAGGCCATGAGGGGCCGCGAGGCCGTCTACGGCGCCCCATGCGCGAGGCCAAGAGGGGGTCGCGAGGCCGTCTAAGGCGCCCCATGCGCAAGGCCATGAGGGGGTCGCGAGGCTGTCTAAGGTGTCCCATGCGCGAGGCCATGAGGGGCCGCGAGACCGTCTACGGCGCCCCATGCGCGAGGCCAAGAGGGGGTCGCGAGGCCGTCTAAGGCGCCCCATGCGCGAGGCCGTGCAAGGTCCCGCGCGCGCACGCCCCGGGAGGTCCATCAGCCCATAATCTTCTCAGGAGGCCGACGCCCCATGACTTAACGTGTATGGGCCCAAGACCCCTATTCAACGCCACGGCCAATACGGACACCGAAGATCCCCTTTTTCACACTTCAAAGTCCCTATGCTTAGTGTGAGTCAAAGGAGACATGTTTGTACGACCAGGTACCAGGTACGGATGCCAGTACCAGTGAGGATCGTGGTCCGTACGTCTACGGCCATAGGTCAGAGCCGACACCACTACCTCCTGCGCCAACACGCCTGCTACCACGCCTCAGGAAGGGGTACAGACAAGTAGTGGAGACATCCTCCTGACACCTGCTCCTGTACGGGATGTACAGCCACAACCTCTGAAGCCACTTCCCTGGTACAGTACGTTTGTACCTCTTGGTCCCCTGGACCACTATGTACCTAAGGCCGTTAGAGCCTACTATAAATGGAATTCCAAGGCCACCTGAGAGGGGGTTGGAAATTTTACTGTAACAGAGACATTAGTGTGAATGAGATACTGAATTCTCCATTGTTGTTACTCCATTATTCTTGAGTCATCGTTCAAGTTTTCATAGCTTTCGAATTAGCAATTTCAATTCGATAATTTTTCCAACTTAACTTCGTTGACGAGTTCTCACCGTCAACAGTTTGGCGCCGTCTGTGGGAACGTTAGTTTTAAGCTACTGTTCCACCATTATTTCCGACAAGAAGAAGATGCCGAGACGCTCGAAGCGACTAAGGGAGACGCAGGAGGTCGAAGTTCACTTAAACGGAGTCCAGCTGAAGGCCTCCATGAAGGACGCTCCTCCACCCAGGGACGTGGAGCCCCCGAAAGACCCTGAGGTTCAAGGAGGAGACAGGGTGGCCTCGTCACCGGCTGCTCCACCTGGGGGGAGTCCTCCCAGAGCACCACCGGTGCACGCTGATGAGTTCCCTCCTCCGAAACCACCGCGGGCACCGAACTCCGGCCGGCAAGACCCGGGCCCTTCTACTCATAGGCCAGACAAACACCCCCGGGTCCACTCCGTGAGCTCGAGTTCAAAGTCCCGATTTTACGAAGAGGAGATACGTGAGCTCCACCGTAAAAACCAAAGGTTAGAAACTACCTTGGAGAACATGCAAGAGGTCCTTAACGGCCTACTGCAGGGTAAATCCAGCATAACCTTGCCCAAGAGAAAGGAGAAGGGCAAGGGTGGGGTGGAGACCACTGTGCCAGTAGATGATGGAAGAACCCGACACTCGACTAGCAACACCCCCCGCACGAAGCAACGTGATCACCCCGAACCACCTAAGCAGGCCCAAAAGCCAACGCCGAGAACCACGGCTGCCCCTCGACGCGAGGATGAGGTCACCTCCAAAAGAACGCCCCCAGACTTGCGGGAGGAGATCAATAGGAAAAGGGCAGGCAAAGGGACCACACCCCCTGAGGCGCCTCGAGAAGGCAAGGGAAAGGCGGGTCTTAGCCCGTCCACTCTAAGAGACTCCCTCAGCAAAAGGAGACAAGACTTAGACACAGAGATGCGGAGTTTGCGGAGCAAGATTGTCACCGCGTCGGGTGGCCAGGCCTTTGAGGAAGAATTCGACCACGAGTCACCCTTCGTGCGAGAAATTCAGGCAATCCGGCTCCCTGCCAATTTTAAGGAGCCCAACATGACCCCTTACGAAGGGAGCACGGATCCAAAGTACCACCTGGATGCGTTTAACGATCTCATGAAATTGAGGGGGATTGGAAGTGGTGCCAGGTGCCATTGCTTCGCTGTTACTCTGAAAGGACCCGCCTACAAATGGTTCAAAAGGCTAAGGCCGGGGTCCATCAGGTCCTGGCAGCAGTTCTCTGATGAGTTCCTCCAGCAGCACCATGCCGTGCGGGACTACACGATGCCAGGCACCAGCTTAGCCAACGTGAAGCAAGGGGAAAAGGAGAGCCTAAAAAGCTACATTCACCGGTTCAATATGGAGGCCGCGAAAGTGGGGAGCCTGACGCGCCGGGAGTTAAAAATGGCCATTACTGCTGGGGTACTCCCAGGGAGCAAGTTGTGGGACAACATGCTGAAGAGGGAAGTCACCGACTTGGACGACTTCTATGAAAGAGCACAGAAGTACATCCGTGTGGAGGATGGCCATGCAAACCTGAAGGCCGGAAAGGAGGAGTCCCATGCAAAGCCCCCAATTAACGACGGGCCGAATATAGCTAAGAAGAAGAGGACGTATGAGGGGTCGAGAGATGACCAGCAGAGAAAAACCAAACGAGGGGGTGATCATAGGCCAGCGACCTATACTTACTATACGAACCTCACTGACACCAGGGAGCATATTTACGTCACCAACGAAGATCGAGTGCCCTTCAAGAAGCCCCCACCAATGAGAAAGGATCGGTCCAAGAGGGACCCCAGTAAATACTGCCAATACCACAAAGACATTGGACACACCACGGCAGAGTGCATCCACTTGAAAGAGGAAATTGAGGAGCTCATCCGCCGGGGGCACTTAGGCCGTTATGTCAAGAAAGAAAGGCAAAGGCCAGAATACGAGCCCAGAGCATCCCAGGCACAGGAGCGAGCCCCAGAAATACAAGGGGAGGTCCGCACCATTTTTGGAGGCCCAGGATTTGGAGGAGATTCTCGGAAGGGACGAGATAAATATGCAAGGGAGGCTCGACGAAGTCCGCCCCCCTGTGTCATGAGTTTAGAACAGCGACCCCCGAAGAGTTTCAAGGGGGAAAACGACTCAATAACGTTCACTGAGGAAGATGCACGGGGGGTACACTTCCCCCACAATGATCCGCTGGTGCTGACAGTTCAGTTGGAAAATATGCGTGTGCATCGAGTCCTGGTGGACAACGGGAGCTCAGTGGACATCCTATATCGCCCAGCTTTGGAAAAAATGGGACTGGGCATTCGTCACCTAAAGCCTTGCCAGTCGTCACTATACGGATTCACAGGGGATTCAGTGCAACCCCTTGGAATGATTGAGTTGACACTTACCATGGGGGAGCAGCCCCGCCAAACCACAATTATGTCTAACTTTGTTGTGGTAGATTGCGCATCAGCTTTCAACGCGGTATTAGGGAGGCCATCCCTGAGAGAATTGAAAGCCATAACTTCAATATATCACTTAGTTGTCAAGTTCCCGACCCCAGGAGGGATCGCGAGTATGAAAGGAGAACAGAAGGAAGCAAGGGAGTGTTACAACACCTCACTCCGCACGCCTGCAAAGCCACGCGAGCCGATGGCCATGGTGGTACACGAGGCGATAAGCATGCCCACAGGGGGTCCGCAGGAGCTGGACCCTCGGGTCGTGGATGAGGCAAGAGCAGAACCGGAAGAAGAAGTAGAGGAGGCTACGGTGACGGAGGAGCCTTTAAGGAAATTGAAGATAGGGAGAAGCCTACAAGGTGACGTGAAGGAAGAATTGATAAGATTTTTGAAGGATAATCTGGACGTGTTCGCATGGAGTCATGAGGACATGGTGGGCATAGACCCCAGCGTAATGTGCCACCACCTGAACATCTCCCCAGGAGCAAGGCCCGTCAGGCAGAAGAGGCGGGCGCTCGATCCAACAAGGTACGCAGCGTTAAAGGAAGAGGTTGACAAATTGAAGGCCAACGGGTTCATCCGTGAGTCTTTCTATCCTGTGTGGGTATCAAACCCAGTACTCGTGCCGAAGCCAAATGGGAAGTGGAGGACTTGCGTCGATTTCACGAATTTGAATAAAGCTTGTCCTAAGGACAGCTTCCCACTCCCCAGGATAGATCAGTTAGTAGACGCAACAGCGGGGCATGAGTTACTAAGTTTTATGGACGCCTACTCGGGATACAACCAAATCCCAATGAACCCTGCAGATGAGGAACACACGTCATTCATTACAGACAAAGGGCTCTACTGTTATAAGGTGATGCCCTTCGGGCTCAAAAACGCGGGAGCCACCTATCAAAGGCTGGTGAATAAAATGTTCGCAAATCAGATAGGGAGGAATATGGAAGTGTATGTGGATGACATGCTGGTGAAGACCAAAGTAGCTGCAGAACTCAACAAAGACCTTGGTGAGATGTTTGACACGCTCAGGAAATATCGGATGAAACTGAACCCAGCCAAATGCACCTTCGGGGTATCCTCGGTAAAATTCTTGGGCTTCATGGTCAACTCCAGAGGAATCGAGGCCAACCCCGACAAGATAAAGGCGCTCATAGAAATGAGCCCGCCGAAGAATAAGAAGGAGGTACAATGCCTAACAGGAAGGGTGGCGGCCCTTAACAGGTTCATCTCAAGGTCCACCGACAAGTGCCTCCCATTCTTTGACATCCTCAAAGGGAGCAAAAAGTTCGCTTGGGATGAAAGATGTGGGGAAGCCTTTGTCAGGTTGAAAGAGCACCTGGGGAAGCCGCCCCTGTTAGCAAAGCCAGAGAAGGGCGAGAAGCTGTACCTATACTTGGCGGTGTCGGAGCATGCCATCAGCGCAGCCTTAGTTAAGGGAGAGAAGAAGCAACAACAGCCCGTATACTATATCAGCAAGCGTCTGGTGGACGCAGAGAGCCGGTATCCAGAGATCGAAAAACTGGCCTATGCGCTAGTAGTGGCGTCGAGGAAGTTGAAGCCTTACTTCCATGCGCATACGATTGATGTCTTAACGGATAGTCCTTTGAGACAAGTCTTACATAAGCCAGAGACCTCAGGGAGGCTAATGAAATGGTCGATTGAGCTAAGTCAGTTTGATATTGTCTACACCCCAAGGGCCTCCATCAATGGGCAGGTGCTGGCAGATTTCATAGTAGAATTCACCCATCAGCCGAATGAAGGACAGAGTGAAGGAGGGGCGCAGCCTGTTGTGGAGGATGAACTGGGAAATGTAGAGAAGTGGAGTTTGCATGTTGATGGGGCGTCAAATGAAGGAGGATCAGGAGCGGGCATCATGATGACTGGGCCCGAGGGACACAGAATGTACTGCGCAATCCGGTTTGGGTTCGAGGCCTCCAATAATGAGGCGGAGTACGAGGCGCTCTTAGCTGGCCTGCGCCTAGCCCAGGAATTGAAAGTAACGCGCCTCCATATTTTCAGTGACTCACAATTGGTGGTATGCCAAATAAAGGGGGAGTACCAGGCAAGGGGGCCCAAGATGGCAGCATATTTAGAGAAGGTGAAGGGCTACTTGGGGCGAATGGTGGCATATACTATAGAACAAATCCCCAGAGAAAAGAACAGCCATGCCGATGCACTTGCAAAGCTGGCATCCACCAAGGATGGTGACGTCTTGGAATCAATACCCGTGGAGTACTTGCCAAAGCCCAGCATCGGAGGCGTAGATGTGCACATGATCAGCGTCCCAAAGAAATCATGGACCGAGCCAATCAAGAAGTACCTGGAGGAAGGAGTCTTGCCTGCGGATAAAAACGAATCTCGGAGGTTGGTGTACAAGGCCGCGAGGTACGCCTTGGTAGATGGGGTCCTTTACAAAAGAGGATTCTCCATGCCTCTCCTGCGGTGTGTAGAAGGAGAGGAGGCGTTGAAGGTGTTACAAGAGATCCATGAGGGAGAGTGCGGCAACCACGAAAGTGGACCCTCCACGGCTAGGAAGGCCGTAAGACAAGGATACTACTGGCCTTCCATGGAGAAAGACGCGCAGGACTTTGCCACGAAATGTGACAAGTGCCAGAGGCACTCTAATTACTCTCGAAGACCCCCGAGCGAACTGACCAGCATGCCCAGCCCCTGGCCCTTCGCCATCTGGGGGATAGACCTGATCGGCGCTCTGCCTACAGGTAGAGGTGGAGCAAAGTACGCGGTGGTGGCAGTAGATTATTTCACCAAATGGGTAGAAGCGGAACCCCTTGTGAAAATAACCGCTAGGCACATCACCTCTTTTGTCAACAAATTCATTGTGTGCCGGTATGGGGTACCCTACAAAATTATTTCCGACAATGGTACCCAATTTGAAGGAGGAGCCTTCGATGAATATTGTAAGAAAAGAGGTATAAGGAGGAGCTTCTCCGCAGTGGTACACCCCCAGGCCAATGGGCAAGTGGAGGCCATCAACAGGGTCCTAAAGAAGAACCTAAAGACAAAGCTAGAGAAGATGAAAGGAGCCTGGGCAGATGAGCTACCAAATGTGCTGTGGGCTTACAGAACCACCCCACGCACGACGACTGGGGAGTCCCCATTCTCCTTGGCCTATGGATGCGAGGCTGTGCTCCCAGTCGAAATGAGAGTCATATCCCACAGGGTGCAGGCGTATGAAGACGAAGCCAACCACACAGCCCTGACCGAAAGCTTAGACCTCCTGGAGGAAAAGAGAGAAAAAGCCCAGATGAGGGTGGCAGTATACCAGCAACGCGCCGCAAGGTACTACAATTCGAGGGTCCGAGAGAGAACTTTCAGAGTCGGCGACCTAGTGCTGAGGAAGGTGCTCCCAAACACACGAGACCCGAGTGCAGGAGTGCTGGGGGCAAATTGGGAGGGACCCTACCAAGTCGCTCAGTGCATCCCCCCAAACACTTACAAGCTGGCGCGCATGGACGACACCATCGTGCCCCGGGCATGGAACGCGGAACACCTGAGGAAGTACTACCAGTAAGACGCCGGTGCCCACGGATAAAAGCACAAGTGTGGCACGCTGCCTTGATATGGTAGGAAGAAATCAAAGAGGTTACCTAGATAACCTCCTAAGTAGGCGTGAGCCATTTTATTTCGTTTTATGTGAAAATCACCTATGTACCGTTGCAACTACGTGTATGAAACCATTATGTTACGAATATAATGAATGAAACCACGTATTATGAGTAAGACTGTTAGCCTCTTCGTGTGTTATTTTTTCTTCAATACCAGGACATCAGCCAAAGTGTCCGCCGAAATAAATTTCACCAAACACTTGGGGGGCAGGACAGGGGGCGATAACGCAGCTAGCAAGGGAGACCTGAAAAGGACCCTCTAACGGAGGGTCTTGAAAAGGACCCCTCGCCCTCCTAAAAAAGAGGCTCCTAAAAAAGACCCTCTGATAAGGGATCTTGAAAAGGGCCCTCGATTAGGAGTAGCCCAAAAGCGACCCCCTATGCATCAGGAGGACCCGAGAAGGACCGTAGCCCTAAAAAGGACCGTTCAATGGGAGTTCCAAGAAGGACCCCTTATATCGGGGCCCTAGACGAAGTTCCTAAACATAGAAAGTAGTAAAAAGACCTTGCAAGGCCTCCCCTGAGTTTACAAGGATTAGCTACCCTCGTGAACATCAAGGAGGCCAAAAGGCCTTACGAAAGAAAAATATATATATAGTGACAACACTAATAAGTCTGGAGCGGCCACCAAGCCGCCCAGCCAAAAAGGGTCCCAAAAAAGACCCTTGCCGAAATAGTACTATGCAAAAGGACGAGAGGGACGCCTCTCGCAAAGAAATAATAAGCGCGCGCAAGAAAAACCCAAAAGGATAGCTAAGACCCAAGGGGTCAAAATATCCTTACAAAAACCGCCAAGGGGCACCAAAAGAGGTCCCAGTGAACCCTCTCACATGGGATCCAAAGGACCTCCAGCCTGACAAATAAAAGAAGGGAACCAACCAAACCGCGTCATACAGGCATAAAAGGGCCTCAAGTGCAGTAGAACAAGAAATAAACAACAACATCACATGTATTCATACATAAAAAAGAAAGGAGTTCTCAAGACAATACAAGGGTTACTAACAGAAAAGTAGCACTAGTAATGACGTTACAAAACAAAAAAAAAAAGGAGCGAAACTAGTTCAAGGCCTCCTGTAGTGGGCACTCCACCAGGCCGCTCGGGCAACAGCTTGCTCGCCAAAAGAGGAGAAGTCGAAGTTGGGATCCTGCTTCCACACATTGTAAAGAGCCCGGTCTATAGACTTGCGCTCGATTACAGCCTTCTCCGCCTCCAAGGAAGCGACTTTCTCCTGAGCCGACTGTAGTTCAGTCCTAAGGGCCTCAACTTCAGTCCCCTGTCGAACAACCATCTCATGCGACCCGGATGCAGCGATCTTGGCCTCCTTGAGCTCGCGCTCCAAACATTTAGCCTTGCCCTTCAGCACCTTGATCTTAGCTTTCAGCTGCTCATTCTTCAAGTCCGATTTGGTGTACTTAGTCCGGGCTTTTGACAATTGGACCTTGGTTGCGCTAAGCTCATTTTCGAGCTCCTGGACCTGGACTATGAGGCCGTCCCTCTCAGTGGTAGATGCGGAAAGGATGCCAGTTGAGTCAGCATGTCGAAGAGACACGATATAGACCTGCACAAGAAAACCAATGGCATCAGCAATAAGTAACAAAAAGAAGAACACAGGTGCATCTATGCATAATACTAATCAACGCAAAGTGAAAAGCCTCACCCAGGCCGCAGCACGCCTTAGCATCTCCCCGAGGTCTGATTGAGTCACGTTCCCTAGGCCCCTCCAGTCGGAGACAGGGAGACTCTCAGCTATTGGAACGAAACGCTGCCCATAAACTGAGGCCATCCTGGTCACCCAAGCCTCTGCCCCCACGCTAGGAGCATCTGGTTGGACTGGGACAGACGACCCACTCGCCGAGGCAGGAGGAGGCGCAGCAGAAGAGAAAAATTGAGACTCTGGTGCATCGGCAGGGGGCTCCGCGAGCCCGACGAAATCAGCAGCCGGTATGCCGAGATCATGATGAATTGGAGGGAAGGCATCGTCACCACCGCAACCAGGAGAGGCGTAGCATCCTGCCGCGGCCTGCGGACCTAGAGGGTGAAAGGCCGTGTCCTGGTCATGGGAGTCATGAGGAGGATGTCCCCTGGGGGACAGGGGGGCATCCTCCATCTCCACCTCAGCCTCATCTTCGTGCAGTGATGGCCCAGCCGGCGTAGCCACAACCTTCTTAGACCCGGTGATTGACCATAGGAACTTGGGGTTAGAGACCGGAGACAATTGGTGGCGATTGAGATTCGTCATGGTAAATAGGACTGCTGCTTTCTTCAGGGCGGGGTCTGCTGCAATGAGTCTGTTTATCGCCTCCGCCTCCGACCCGATGACCGAGGGATCAGCAAATTGCCCTGAAAGAACCGCACCAATATCAGTACAAGTGAGAGTGCAAAATGGTGAGTTCTAATAAGAAAAAGAAAAAGACTGGATACTTACTAGGTTCAGCGCGAAAGCCTTCACGAACTGAAAGAGGCCCCTGTACCCAGAAAAAATCCTGTTTCCAGGACCCTGGGTTAGACACTGAGCCATCTATCAAGGGTAGCTCACTATTGGCCTTCTGCAAGTAATAGAAGCCCTTGGAATTGTGCACCCCAATAAGGTTGTACAAGGAATGCACCTCTTGCGCCGTCGGGGCGCGTTGCTCATTATTCTTGAACCAAAGAAAGAGGCAACTTAAAGTCAACCAACTGTTGGGTGACAGTTGGAGAGGGGCCAAATCAAAATAGTTGAGAACCGCCACAAAGAACGGGTGTAGAGGAACGGTGCCACCCGCCTTCATAATCTGCTCACTCAAAGCCACAAAGCCCTTCTCAGGGCGGTCGGCCCGGCAGGTCTCCTGAGGAACATGCAAGGCGTATTCTGGAGGAGTTCGGTAGCGCTTCACGATGGTCTTCAGTTTGTTCGAAGACATATTGGACACTAGGCTGGACGCCAGTAGGGGGGCGTCGTCTTCTTCCTGGACGGACACCTGTCTGCGTACCTTCGACATATCTGCAAAATCAAAAGAAACATGTGAGGAAGAGGCAGAGCACTTAACCCTCCATTTTCTCTTCCTAGCAAGGGTTTTCCATCGAGGGAGCGATGGCGGAAGCGCTAAGCCAGGATCAACGGAGACTAGGGGCTGAGGAGAGGAGTTGATAGCCCCGTGATCGTCATCAGGCGAAGGGGGAGTGGGAGGTTCTGGCGGAATGTGTCCCTCCATAAACTCTAACTCCCACCGCAATTCAAAAAGAGCCGTCCTAAGACGCGCTATATGGTCGCTAAGGCCCGGGGGTGAAGGTCCTCCGTCTCCCCTCGACACCGAGTCAATTTCGCTCTCTACCACCCAAATTTTATGCCTAAGATCAGCCATGCACTCGAGGTGGCGAATGCGGGCTTGCCTCAAAGACTCATAGTCCTGGTAAGGGCTGCCCTCAGGGGACTCAGGATCTGAAGACAGGTCGATAAACTCAGCCCTCGAGGGTATGTCGGACGGGCCCTCACTGGCCATGAAACCGCGTCCCAACAGCAAAAAGGGGGTCACGTTTAAACAAGGGGAAGACTACAAAACACAAAGGAACAGGCTTAATACCCCTAGGTGCAAACGCCCTAAATGGACTACTACAAGGGACATGTATAAAAAGAAAGAGGAGGGGCGCGCGTGTGGTCAAAACAAGCTCGGGCTAACGTACCCCACCCCAAGTATTGTTGGTCTGAATCCGATAAAATAAGTAAATAAACAGGAGAAGAAAAGAAAATATACCTCAAGCAATTGAAAGAACGAAGTCGGAGTCCAAGGAAAGTTGGGAGGCAAAAAGTACCAAAGCGTTGAAAATGTGCGTCTGCAAGAGTTAATCAGAAAAGTGTGTTAGCCCAAAAATGTACACACCAAGAAATTAGCTAAAAATAAAAAAAAATAAAAAATAAAAAAATAAAAAAATAATAATAAAAAAAAATAAAAATGAATGGAAAAGTGATGAAATTGTAGAGAAAGTGTAGTTGTGGGGGGTTGAACCCTTTACCTTTTGGGAGGAGTAAGGGTCTAACTACCACTAAGCCAAGGAGGTAAGATGTGAAATATTAAGCCATGCATGACGGCCTATTTATAGGAACCAAGATGAATAGTCTACAAGAGCACCTAAAGGCCCTCTCCTAGACTAGGGGGGGCAAGTGTTGATGCTCATAATCTCATCAACAGAAAATATAAGGCCGTCTAAGGCGTCCCATGCGCGAGGCCAAGAGGGGCCGCGAGGCCGTCTACGGCGCCCCATGCGCGAGGCCAAGAAGGGTCGCGAGGCCGTCTACGGCATCCCATGCGCGAGGCCAAGGAAGGAATCGCGAGGCCGTCTAAGGCGTCCCATGCGCGAGGCCATGAGGGGTCGCGAGGCCGTCTACGGCGCCCCATGCGCGAGGCCAAGAGGGGGTCGCGAGGCCGTCTAAGGCGCCCCACGCGCGAGGCCATGAGAGGATCGCGAGGCCGTCTAAGGCGTCCCATGCGCGAGGCCATAGGGGGGTCGCGAGGCCGTCTAAGGCGTCCCATGCGCGAGGCCATGAGGGGCCGCGAGGCCGTCTACGGCGCCCCATGCGCGAGGCCAAGAGGGGCCGCGAGGCCATCTACGGCGCCCCATGCGCGAGGCCAAGAAGGGTCGCGAGGCCGTCTACGGCATCCCATGCGCGAGGCCATGAGGGGTCGCGAGGCCGTCTACGGCGCCCCACGCGCGAGGCCAAGAGGGGGTCGCGAGGCCGTCTAAGGCGCCCCATGCGCGAGGCCATGAGGGGATCGCGAGGCCGTCTAAGGCGTCCCATGCGCGAGGCCATAGGGGGGTCGCGAGGCCGTCTAAGGCGTCCCATGCGCGAGGCCATGAGGGGCCGCGAGGCCGTCTACGGCGCCCCATGCGCGAGGCCAAGAGGGGGTCGCGAGGCCGTCTAAGGCGCCCCATGCGCAAGGCCATGAGGGGGTCGCGAGGCTGTCTAAGGTGTCCCATGCGCGAGGCCATGAGGGGCCGCGAGACCGTCTACGGCGCCCCATGCGCGAGGCCAAGAGGGGGTCGCGAGGCCGTCTAAGGCGCCCCATGCGCGAGGCCGTGCAAGGTCCCGCGCGCGCACGCCCCGGGAGGTCCATCAGCCCATAATCTTCTCAGGAGGCCGACGCCCCATGACTTAACGTGTATGGGCCCAAGACCCCTATTCAACGCCACGGCCAATACGGACACCGAAGATCCCCTTTTTCACACTTCAAAGTCCCTATCCTTAGTGTGAGTCAAAGGAGACATGTTTGTACGACCAGGTACCAGGTACGGATGCCAGTACCAGTGAAGATCGTGGTCCGTACGTCTACGGCCATAGGTCAGAGCCGACACCACTACCTCCTGCGCCAACACGCCTGCTACCACGCCTCAGGAAGGGGTACAGACAAGTAGTGGAGACATCCTCCTGACACCTGCTCCTGTACGGGATGTACAGCCACAACCTCTGAAGCCACTTCCCTGGTACAGTACGTTTGTACCTCTTGGTCCCCTGGACCACTATGTACCTAAGGCCGTTAGAGCCTACTATAAATGGAATTCCAAGGCCACCTGAGAGGGGGTTGGAAATTTTACTGTAACAGAGACATTAGTGTGAATGAGATACTGAATTCTCCATTGTTGTTACTCCATTATTCTTGAGTCTTCGTTCAAGTTTTCATAGCTTTCGAATTAGCAATTTCAATTCGATAATTTTTCCAACTTAACTTCGTTGACGAGTTCTCACCGTCAACACAAGACATTCAATCTACAAGAAAATTTGTCATACGAGGAGAAACTAGTATAGATTATGGATAAGAAAGAAAAAGTGTCAGGGAATACGACATTTTCATTGGTAAAGGTCTTATGGAAGAACACTGTTGTTGAGGAAGCAACATGGGAACTGGAGCGGAATATGCTTGAATAGCACCTGAAATCGTTCAGGTAAATTTCACAGATGAAATTTCTTTTTAAGGGGGGGATTGATGTAATATTCTCTTTCCTTAAAGACGGCTATTGTGGTAAATTTTCCATGGATCAGGGGAATTGTTAAAAAAAAATTATTTATGTGCTTTGCAATATATGAATATGTTTTCATGATATTCAATTGTATTATTAAATTCTTATGTATGACTATGGTTGTCCAAATAATTAAGACATTGATCTAACGTTGTTCAATCAAGTAGTAAGGACATATTTGTTAAGAATATCTAAGATTTGTAGCTAACTTTCCAGTATGAAACTTATGATAGAAATTTTAATTTCTATAAGCTGAAACTATTAGTTAAAGAGAGAATTATTAACAAGGGATTAAGTAAATTAATGTGTAGGTTAGGATGAAAGATAAGATGATAATTTGGTGATTGATGGTGAATATAAATAGATTAAGATGGACTAGGGTTAGGGGTTTGAATCACTAAGGAAGAAGATGAATAATTCTCCCATCAAGCTTTGATCTTGAGAGTTTATTAGACTAAGATTGAAGGAAATATTTTGTGGTCAAGGTTGGTTGAATTCGTGGGGTAAGATTTCTTGTACATTCTTGAGTTTTCAAAAAAGTTTTCGTTAGAGTTCATAAGTTTGAATACTTGATAATAGAGATGAGGGTAGATGTGCATAGTAGATTACTTTTGATTCATAGAACTGCATGCTAAGATCTATATTGTTGATATATAATGGTTAGAAACATGATAGGAATGAATGAATGGGTGATTAAAGATTTGGATATTTGAGTTTTGAGATAGTTTGTCGAGGAAGACAAAGTTAGGTTCTTGAACCTTAGCCATGCATGACCTAGTACAGATTGTGGATAAGAAAGATAAAGTTTATAGGAACAAGAAATATTCATTGATAAAGGTTTATGGAAGAACAATGTCGTTGAGAAAGATACATGGGAATTGTGGACGAAAATGCTTGAGTAGTACCCAAAATTGTTCAGGTAAACTTCATAGATGAGATTTATTTTTAAGGGGGGGATAGTTGTAATATTCGCTTTCCTTAAGCACTCGTATTTTTGTATATCTGCCTTGGATCAAGGGAATCGGTAAAATTGATTGATTTATGTGCTTTATGATAAATGAATTAAGTTTTCATGATATTCAAATGTATTATTAAATTATTATGTATGCCTATGGTTGTCCAAAGAATAAAGACATTGATCTCATGTTGTTCAATCAAGTACTAGGAGCATATTTGTTAAGAATATCAAAGATTTGGAGTCAAATTGCAATTATGAAACTTATGATAGAAATTGTAATTTCTATAAGCTGAAACTATTAGTTTAAGAAAGAATTGCTAAAAAGGGATTAATTGAATTAATGTGGAGGATAAGATAGCGGATAAGATGGTAATGTGGTGATAAATGGTGAATATAAATAGATTAAGTTGGACTAGGGTTAGGGTTTTGAATCACTAAGGAAGAAGATGAAGAATTCTCCCATCATGCTTTGATCTTGAGAGATCTTTGGACTAAGATTTTGAAGGGAAGATTTTGTGGTCCAGTGTGGTTGAATTCGTGGGCTAAGATTTCTTGTACATTCTTGAGTTTTCATAAAAGTTTTTGTTAGAGTTCTTATGTTTGAATACATGATAATGGTGATAAGGGTAGATGTGGATGGTAGATTACTTAAAATTGATAGAATTGCATGCTAAGATCTATATTATTGATATATAATGGTTAGAAAGATGATAGGAATTAAAGAATGGATGATTAAAGATCTGGTTGTTTCAGTTTTGAAATAGCTTATTGAAGAAGACAAAGTTAGGGTTTTTGAACCTTAACAATGCATGAACCATGTTGAATGCATGAATGTAGTTTTGGTGTTGTTTCCATGATAAGAATGTATTGGGTTTAATATGTGACTTTTTTGGATCGAAACTGGGTATAAATGTGTAATTTGCGATGGGTGATTGTGTGTTCTTGTGAGTTTCACCAATGAAGGGGGTTAAGAGATTGTGTAAGATAGGGAAGTAAAGTCCCAGATATGTATGACCTCTTGAGATATTAGAAAGAGTTGGGCAAGTGCCTTATAGTTGGCCATGCCTCTAAGGGCATTAGATTTCACAATGTTTTCCACGTATCAATGATATGGAAATATGTGTCGGACCCGTCTCACATTATTAGTTATGAGACAATGAATTTACAAGAAAATTTGTCATACGAGGAGAAGCCAGTAAAGATTTTAAATAAGAAAGAAAAAGTGTTAAGGAATGAGACATTTTCATTGGTAAAGGTTTTGTTGAAGAACAATGTTGTTGAGGAAACTACATGGGAATTGGAGACGAATATTCTTGAGTAGTACCCGAAATTGTTCAGGTAAATTTCATAGACGAAATTTCTTTTTAAGAGGGGGATAGTTGTAATATTCTCTTTACTTAAGGATGAGTATTTTGGTTTATTTGCCTTGGATCAAGGGAATTATTAAAAATTATTGATTCATGTGATTTATGATATATGATTATGTTTTAATGATAATCAAATGTATTATTAAATTATTATATATGCCTATGGTAGTCCAAAGAATAAAGACATTGATCACACATTTTTCATTCAAGTAGTAGGGGCATATTTGTTAAGAATATCAATGATTTGGGGTTGAAGTGAAATTACGAAACTTATGATAGAAATTGTAATTTCTATAAGTTGAAACTATTAGTTTATGAAAGAATTACTAAAAAGGGCTTAATTGAATTAATGTGGAGGATGGGATGAGGGATAAGATGGTAATTTGGTTATTGATGGTGAATATAATTAGATTAAGATGGATTAACATTAGGGTTTTGAATCAAACTTTGACCTTGAGAATTCATTGGACTGAGATTGAAGAAAAGATTTCGTGGTCAAGGGTGGATTAATTCGTGGGGTAAGATTTCTTCTACATTCTTGAGTTTTCATAAAAGTTTATGTTAGAGTTCTTAAGTTTAAATACATGATAATGGTGGCAAGGTTAGATCTGCATGGTAGATTTATTTTAATTGATAGAACTGTTGGCTAGTATCTATATTGTTGATATATATTGGTTACAAACATGATAGGAATCCATGCATTCATCATGAATGAACCATGATGAATGCACGAATGTGGTTTTGGTGTTATTTGGGTCAGTTGGAGAAGATGAACATGAAGAAGAAATCAGACCTATCATTTCCAGGAATGACGTCGAGCGTGACCTGATCTGTGAAATCTGTACGCAAGTATACATAGTCGTGTCAAGTAATAAAGTTTGTAAGAACAGAGATCGTCCCACAGAGACTATGAACCAATTACCAATAATCATTTTTCACTTTCTAATTGGTGATTAAAATAAAGATGAATAATTCTAAACTATGAACACAATTTAAGTAACTGTAAACGGAATAATAAATCAACGAATTAACAATCAATAATAAAAATCTAGGAATTAATTTCATCAACTTTTCATTCTATTAATTTTACTAATCAATTCTAAATCTCTTCTTCCTATTCTAATAGCATGTTATCATAATCGATTCCTATTCTTTTTCAAGATATAAGATCTCAGCCTATATGTAGGTTTTCTACATTTCTGTGATAAACTTAAACATATAGAAGACATTAAGCATGGAAACCTAATTGCTACACAAGTCATACAGGTACTTTCGTCCAATATGCAACCTATGCCTATATAATGATAGCATATTCAATTCTCATCTTTCGAATTTTGAATCAAAAGCATTAAATCAAGTAAATAGTGATCAAGTATTTACTAGCATTAAGCAAACATCATATAAATTAGAATAGAGAAGAAGTATCAATAGAACATCATAGTAAAATTAAATTGAAATTCAAGTGACTACATTAATCCCTAGATAAAAGATTTAGTTCATAGATAACATAATGAAAATAAAATTCAAATAATTGTTCATAGAAAATAACCTAAAGAATTCAGATGAAGAAGAAATCTAGAAAGTCATAAACCAGAAAAAGAAATCTAATTACAGTAGTCTTTTCTAGATCTAGGGTTTATACCACTAAAACTGCATGCTAAAGTCGCAGAATAATGTCCCTTAAATAGTTTTCCAATGCTCCTAAGTGAAAAGACCGTTTTGTCCTTCTAAAAGTGGCTTTTTCATTAGTGATGCTCGACTTGGAAGGGAACTCCACAAGTACTGCATTTAAGGTTTATGCACCTTTTGTTGTTACTAATCTCGCCAAACCATCAACGTTTGAGTCTTGGTCATGTGGAATCTGTTAATTGAGTAATTCTTAAACTGCTCTAACTCTTTGTTGGCCTTCTCTAGATAAGCTTCCTTAATTAAATCACGTGCTTGATACTCCCTGAGTACTTGGTTTATAACTAATTTCAAGTCGCTAAATCGCTTAATGGCTTTTGCTTTTTAACTCTTTAGCTATTCTTAAGCCATCAAGAATTGCTTACTTATATTTTTTATTTGAAGCACTGAATCTAATCCTAAGTGTTTCATAGAACCAATGACCTTCAAGGGTGATTAGGATGACTCCAACCCTAATCCATGCTTGTTAGCAGAACCATCTACATAAATCTTCCATGATTCTAGAGCTAGTATTTTAAGTTCTTCCTCCTTGGTCATCTCTGTGCACTTAGCTACAAGATCTTCTAATGCTTGCCTTTTTATTACAGTTGGACGGTGGTAGAAGATTTGGAATTGTCATAGCTCTACAACCCATTTAATTAATTGTCTTGAAGCCTCAGGATTTTGGAGTACATGTCAAAGAGGTTGATCAATCAGCAGATGTATTGTGTGTGCTTGAAAGTATGGTCTGAGCTTTCTTGACAGTAGTACTAGGAAGTAGGTGAGCTTTTCCATTACTAGATACCAAGCTCCATCTCCCAATATCATCTTACTCATTTAGTATACTAGGTGTTGCACATGTCTTTCTTCTTGGACCAAAGCTACACTTAATTCATGTTTTAAGACAACTAGGTACATAAATAAAACTTCTTCGACTATTAGCTTTGATAAAACATGTAGAGTTACGAGGTGCTTCTTCAAGGATTGAAATTCTTGTTTGCAATCTTCTTCCTATTGAAACTACTTGTTTCCTTTTAACAGATTGAAAAAAGGAAATCACTTATTGATTGCTTTAGAAATTAACATGTTCAACGTTACAATACGACCTGTTAAGGTTTGCAAATCCCTATGCTTACAAGGTGATGGCATGTCAAGTAGGGCTTTAATATTCTCAGTGTTTTCTTCTACGCCCATCGAGTTTACAATGAAATGTAAAAACTTCTCCAACGCAACTCTAAATGAAAACTTTTGGGAATTTAGTTTCATATTATACTTTTTACGAATGCTAAAGCACTTAGTCAGATCAGTTACACAGTCGTTGGTAGTTTTTGACTTAACCTACACCTCCATGTTTCGACCAATCTGGTCAACAAACATCTTTTTTACTAACCTTTGATAGGTAACTTCAGCATTCTTCAATCCAAATGGCATTACATTTAAAAAAACAATCTCATGTTGGTTATAAAGATAGTATGCTCATGATCAAGGGCGTGCATTGTTATCTAGTTAGATCTAGAATAAGATCCATAAGAGATAATAGCTCGTGCCCAACGTGGCATCCATAAACTGGTCGATATGAGGTAAGGGAAAACAACCTTTTGGGAACACCTTATTTAGATCAGTAAAATCTACATAGGTGTTAAACTTCATTTTAGGTTTTGTTGATGCGGTTTTTCGCCAACAGTTGATTATGAAATCCAATAAGAAATATATTAGTGCTCTTTTCTAAACCATAATGAATTATATGAAAAAATTCTCACACTCACAATTTTACATGGTTTAGTGGTTAAAATCCAACTAGTCCACGAGACAAGATTGTTAATCTCTTACAATTTCTACAAAGTTTTTGTATTACTAAATGACCCTCTCTTATCCAGGCCATCATCCCTGATATTTATAGTGGATATTCCTGCACAGGTTTGGGTAACCGTGTGCATAAATATGGTAAACAATAAATTAAGATAATTCCCATTTACATAAGGATACGATTGCCTATGGAAATTACTCCTGTTATCTTGGGCAATAAATATGTAATACAACCTGGGCATTAATGAGAGTATAAGGGACCTCCTAGTCTTTCAGAATCCTTCACTATGCGTCATGAACAACTTTCCAAAAGTTGAACAACTTCATCGAGCTGGTGATCGAACAGTGTACAAAACTTAGTTTGGATTAAGTTTAGAGCATCCTAAAGGAGATTTGGCCATTACATGTCTCGAACTAGATTATTGTCCTGATAGGCCATCTGAAGATTATCCACATGTCACACTACCAAGTCCTAACTCGAGCTACTCACATCAACGTCAGCTAGATGTTCTACTCGCCTGATTTTTCCCTGTGTTTATCTGATAGTTGTACCCCTAGCTGAATGACTGAGTCAACACTTATTTTGGAGTACAACATTTTCCCCCTAAGCTCCTGCTCATCCTTGATGTCATAATATTTTGACATGCATAGTAGGAGCTTTTAGGCTTTCGTCATGTGAAATCGTTCCTACCCACTACTCGAGTGTTAAACATGTGGCCGTTTATAATTAGAGTCTATTCAGGTTTCGAGGACTGTGACAACTGTCCTGTCAACTTTTTTCCACCGCATGGGTCATTTAATCTTGGCCTTTGGATCCTGAGCTAACCCGATCGGACAATCCAGATTAATTCTTGAAGTTTACGTATAAATAGGAGATCGGGTCTAAACTTCACCACCTTTGCATTCAAACACTTTCCATTTAAAAACAAAACTACCCTTTTTCTCTCAAACCTCTTTCAAAAACCTTCATCATTCTTCCATTTTCAGAAGCTCTCAAGCTCCTACAGTTGGAAACAGCAGCATCCTCATCAAGTAAACGGATAAACTGTAAGTACCTATTCATATGGTTTGAAACTTCCACTATTTCTTTTCCAATAAGTTCCTTTTATTTCGATATTTTTTTCTCAGGATTGTCTCGTATTCTATCAAAGTTTGAGTTAAATAGGGATTTTTTAATGCTAAAATAATGATACTAGACTTCTTTAGGTTTAAGGTGTTTGAAAACTAGGAAATTTTACTGGGTTTTGTAAGGAAATCACCTTTGATGAATCGACCGAGATACCTATTTGGATGAGAAGTTGTAAGGTTTTGCGTTTGGCTCTGGGTAACTTAAGGGTCACGATTCCTTAAGAGGTTTTGTATTAAACTGCTTTCAATAAGGAGACGGGCCTCACATGCTAATCCTTAAGTATCATGGAATTCCCCCAGTCTGTAGCGCGTGGTTAAGGACTACGCATGGCAACATGAGTTGACACTAGGGTACCTTCACTACAACAAAATAGAGGTTTTATGACTTTAATTGGGAGACATTGGAAGTCTACAATGTCTCTCACTTAGTGAGACGTTGTTGCTAGGGTCATTGTAGGTATATATCCCACGTCTCTCATTGGGAGACGTGCCTCACTTCCCACGTCTCCCACTGGGAGAGGTGGAAAGTCAAACGTTGACTTTCCACCTCTCCCAATGGGAGACGTGGGAAGTCCCTAGGAGACATCCCACGTCTCCCATTGGGAGAGGTGAGTCATTTCCCACGTCTCCCAATGGGAGAGGTGGAAAGTCAACATTTGACTTTCCACCTCTCCCATTGGGAGACGTGGGAAGTCTCCCACCTCTCCCAATGGGAGACATTGAAAGTCTCCCACATTTAAAAAAAATATATTAAATAAATTTATAATTAATATTATTTTAATTTGATTTAATAATTAATTAAATTGAAATAATATTAATTTAAATTGAAATAATATTAATTTAAATTGAAATTATTTTAATTTAAATTGAAATCATTTTAATCTAAATTGAAATTAATTTAATAATTAATTAAATTGAAATAATATTAATTTAAATTGAAATTATTTTAATCTAAATTTAAATTAATTAAATTGAAATAATATTAATTTAAATTGAAATAAAAAAATATATTTGTTAGATATATACAAGAAATACAATATTTGTTAGAAATATTCAAAATGAACAAATATTGCATTGTGTATGAAGAAAGAGTTAAAAAATTAAAAAAAAACCTATCAACGAGGTCGGTAACTTTGGATTATCGGCAACATATATGTCGCCCATTCTTGTCGCAACTCATCAATTTGTGCCTCTGTATATGATGTGCTTGTTAGCTGCAAGAAATATAAAGTAAAATATATTAATTAATTATTTGATTACATTTATAGTTTCAAAAATAATTTGTAAATTTTAATTAATAATACCGTTCTCAAGTAATGCCTGGGACTTGCATGTTCAATCAAGTAATGCCCGTTCTCAACTAATCGTTTATTATCCTAAATAATATCGGGCAGCATTTCCCCTATAATAGTGACCTAACCATCTGCATGTGAATAACAAAACAAACAATTCAAACAACATACAATAAGTTTCTTCCTTATAGAATGCCTATATAAAATTAATTGTTTATTATCCTAGATAAAATCGGGCAGCATTTCCCCTATAATAGTGACCTAACCATCTACATGTGAATAGCAAAACAAACAATTCAAACAACATACAATAAGTTTCTTCCTTATAGCTCCGCAGCACACAGTCAAATTTCTCAGAACCTACTTCACTAATACACACAAGTTCTCAACCTTCCGTTATCACCGCAGCACACAATTTTAATCTCAGAACCTACTTCACTATGGATGAATATTTAAGATATTCAAACTCTTCTAACATTTGTTTAATAATATTAAAAGTAGAAGTAAGAGAATATATATTTACCTCTTGCAATTAATAATTCAAAAGCTAGCAAAATTACTTCAAGTAGTAATCGAATTCTATTAAATTCACAAACCAATATAAATAAATTAATAAATAATAAATAAAACATCACTAAATATCTAGCAATATATAACTTATTATTATAATTTTAGAAACTTAATTACCTCAAATGTGTGATTGATAGATATAGAAGTTTTGATGCAAAATACTCTCTAAAATCTCACCACCAAAATCACAACCTACGAAATTAAATTAATTAATATGTTAAACATTACTAAACAAATATCACTAAATTCCTAATAAGTAATTGATTGGTAAACAAATAAAAAAAAACTCCAATGAGCCACTAATTATAACCTAAACAAAAAATCAATAAAAAATTTCATAACCTAAAATCTCAATAATCAACAAAAACATAAATTTTTGCATATATTTATATTTTTAAAATTATTTAATAAATTTATTTTAACATAATAACTATATATATAACAAAATAGTTAGAATTTAAAAAAAAAAAGTTTAAATATACATACAAAAATATATCTAAATTTCGAAATAAATAATGATAAAAATTAAAAAAAATCATGAACATATATATTATAATGAAATATATACAATGTGATAGGTTAAATTAAAAAAAAACTATGAAATCTTAAATCTATAAAAAAACCTCCATGGAAAAACAAATAAATCTAACAATGTATAGAAAAAAATGCATAAAAATGTAAAATTAACACAAAATCATGTATATTACTCATCCTAATGCTAAACCTATGATTTTTTATCAAAATAATTAACTAAAATTCATAAAAATTAAAAAAAACTAACCTTGAAAACCCTAAAATCGCAACCCCTTTCGTGCTCTCTGTTTGGTGTGCTCTCTCTGTTTGGTGTTATGAGGAAGAAGAAGACCCAAAATTCATTAAATGGCCAGGGGGACATCCAACGTCTCCCACTGGGAGACGTGGGACACGTGGCACGTCTCCCACTGGGAGACATTGAATGTATAGAGGGGTACATCCAACGTCTCCCATTGGGAGACGTGCCACGTGTCCCACGTCTCCCAGTGGGAGACGTTGGATGTACCCCTCTATACATTCAATGTCTCCCAGTGGGAGACGTGCCACGTGTCCCACGTCTCCCAGTGGGAGACGTTGGATGTACCCCTCTATACATTCAATGTCTCCCAGTGGGAGACGTGCCACGTGTCCCACGTCTCCCAGTGGGAGACATTAGATGTCCCCCTGGCCACTTCTCAACCTATTTCCAACGTCTTCCACCATTTTTAATGTCTTCCAATTTTAGTCATTAATAAAAACTTTCAATGTCTTACACCATTAGACATTTAAAACCCCTGATAAGTTTTAATGTCTTACACCAATGGTGTAAGACATTGTAGGGAGTCATTGTATGTCAAATTTGTTGTAGTGCTTTTATCTCGCGTATATTCTAGGCTAATAAAACCAAATTCGAACCTTAGGATCTTTGGACCTTTATCATCGTAGCTAGACTTTATTTTAGGTCACTACTAATTAGGCCGCTTTGTTGTCAGGCAAGCTAGATTGTGGCCCAATAAAAGAAAAACATTGCAGGCTCTTCTTCTTAGAGCAAAGATAAGGGCAAGCATATCGCCTCCGAATCTCATATTCCCCACTTCAGCCCAGTGGTGTATAGGGAGATTGTAGTAGATCCTAATGCCTTTTTTGATGCCGAGCACATCATGTCCCGAATAACGACTCAATGGAAGGTGAACAAGATATTGCTGAGCCACGAGATCGAGATTGTAACACCCTACGTTTCAGGTACCTTGAAAAGACTCGGGTTGAGATTATTTTCCCCGAGTTAAGATTATTATTTAAAAAAATATTATATTTGTTTGGAATTTATTTCCATGAGTTATTGCTAGCCAAATTATGATTTTTAAAAAAAAAGTCAAGATAAGACTTTCGGTCTTGGACCGACACAGAAACCCTAATCGGGTAAAAATCTCGGAAAATAAAATGAAAAACTATGAAAAATATATTTTGGGCATAAAATACATTCATGAAAATTAAAGTTTGGTAAAAAATAATAACCTAAGAGAAAATGGAAATTTTAAGGCATTTTGGTGTTAAATGCTTAATTTTACCGAATTAGGGAATTTTATTCCATGAATGGAACTTAGGTTAAATTTTATTGTGTAATTAATTAAATTAAATGTGAGAGAAATTTAATTTAATTATTATGTGTTAAGTTTTGTTTTTAAAACTTAATAAGAGTGAAAAAGTTTATAGAAAGTCAATTTGGAATTTTCTTCTTAGGAAATATTTATTAACCTTTATAAAAAAAATAATATAAATGCATATATAGAAAGAGGTGGCCAGCCATGTGAGGTTTTAAAATTTTGTGGACAAAATTGATTAAGTTTTAAATCATATCAATATATGTTAATGACACAAAGTGATAAAGGTAAAAACACTCAAGTGTTTAGATATTTTTTTTAGTTGATATGCTCATCCAGACCATCACCCAACCGACCCTATACTCTCACAATCACTCTCATCTTGATTTTGAAAAATCTCTCAAGTTTTCTCTCCATTTTCAACCTCAGGAACACTAAGAAGGCTTGGAAGCTTAAGCTTTGGTCTAGGAAGGGTTTCCCTAAGGTAAAGTTTAAAAAAAACTAGACTTTTGTAAAGTTTTAACCATAGATTTTTAAATAGATAATTATATATGTTGTTGGGGGAGTTGGTTAAGGTTTTGAAAGGGTTTTGAAGGATTCAAAGCTAGTAGAAAGATCCAAACCATAAGCAAGAACAATTAGAGGTAAAAAGTTTACTTTTTATGGCTGTTTTTGTATGGTTTTTATGTTTTTAAGCATTATTTTGTATATTTAATGCTTAAATTTTCTTATTGGTGATGTAGTAAGGCTATGGTAGTTTCTCTATAGTTTTTATGATGCTTGTGTGTTGATTTTTGAAAATAGGAACCAAAATCCCCAAGGGTTTTGTTGAAAACCCTAAAACAAAAATACAAGTTTTGAGCAGTGACTTCCAAGGGGTCAAGCATCTACTGTATATTTATTTTGTCAAATTGAATTGTACTGTGATGTTTTTGAGATGGAGTACATAAAATTTAGCTTTCGAAACACTAAAAAATGTTTTGAAATGAGTGAGTTATGCTTTTTCCATGTTTAGGTAAAAAACAATTTTTTCGTATTCTTAATTTCGGGACCAAGTTCGGACAGCCACTGTAAAGGTCAAATGAACCAAGTTTTTTCCAAATATTTGTGGACATATTCTTGATATAACATAGTATTCGACTGTAAAATTTTGTAACAAAATATTGAACGGTTTGAAAGATATTAAGTGCCAATGTTTGCAAAAAATAAGGACTTGAAAATAAAGTCATTTTTACCTCATTGTTTGGAAAATATTTTCACCAATAAAAAATTCTCCTTTTGACCTAATATTTTACAAAGACCTAAATGGCATACCAAAAATGGAATTTGGAAGTTTTGGTAACAGTTGGGTAAGTAAATTTCAAGTTATAACCTAACAAAGTATGTAGTTAAAAATGTGAAAAAAAATGGGGTTTTCACACTTAGTGTAAACATGGGATTTTGGAACTTAAGGTAAAAAGTAAAATTGTACTTATTGCAAGATAAAAACTTGGTAAGTCTTGAAAACATATTTTAACCTAAAATACCACTTTGAGATTAGTGAGAATTATTTTTATTAAAGAATTTTTATTCTTTCTAAAAAAATAAAAGATTTAATTTATTAATAAGTTAATAAATTAAAAGAGGTTTTAAAACCCTATATTTTGAGAAAATAATTAAGTAAATTATTTTTCTATTCAGTAAACTTGATTAATTGACTTCGGAAAATTAACTATTCAAGATAAGAAATTTTAATGGTTTTCCTAATTAAGTTAAGATTTGGCTATTTCCTTATACTTGTTTTTAGAGATTAAAACCTTAAGAAAAATAAAAGGAAAATTAAGAGATTATTTTCTTGAAATATAATTAAGGAATTTAATTAGTATTTTCTCGATATAATGTCGGCTAAAATGTTCTATATAATTAACCAACTTGTGAAAGTACAGGTTAATATCGATACTTTTAAAGAATAAGATTTTTAGCGGATTGTGGAAAAATATTATTGTGATACCCGAGCCTAGCTGTCAAGACCATAGGATAGGTCTCCCCGAGACTTAGGGTTTAGTCTCTATTTTTGAGTATGAATTTCTTGAATGGGTTTAAAACAAAATAAGGATCATTAATCCTTACAATTTTTTTTTAAATGACCGAATTGCCAAAAATAATAATAATGAATGATGAAATGCCATAATTAATCCGATTATACTGTATGAATAATTACAGTATTGGCTAAGCATAACAGAATTATACATTGGAGGGTGAAATCTTGCTGAGAGCAAAAGACACCAAGTAAGTCAACTTCTATTGTGTGGCTGCAACAAGAAACGACTATTGTACTGTATGTTAGTATGGAGACACATGCACATATATACACTGTCGTAGAAAGTTGCTTAGAGACGTTAGTCTAGTGGGTGCTGATTTAGAAAATATGAACGGTAGATATCCGTCATATCCTAGACGGTTGATCCCCGTCACGCTGCTTGATTTTATTATGTCCGATTCATTACCGCGACAAGTGGCCAAGAGGTGAGAATTGCTGGTTTAAACCTAGGGGCGCCAAAATGAATGGGACCTAGGGGCCTTCATGCTTATGTAATCAGTGAATGGTTAGAACTTGAGCAAGTGCTCTGATAAGTTATTCCCGAATAGTAGCCGTGAATATTGGCCATTCAGTGAGAGTGCCTAGAGATACTAGGGGTTGCCAAGTTTGAGTGAAGCTGAACACCCTAGGGGCAACTGCTCACCAGCACCACTGATTAACATAGAAGTCTCTGTAAAACCGTGTAACTTTGATTGCAGTCTTGGATAAGTAGTGATGCCCTAGGTAACTTGATGGTTACCCTTGTGAGGGATTTACTCTTGGATAAGTAGTGATGCCCTAGGTAACATGATAGTTAACCTTGATGGAGATATTTATTGCCTAGATCTTAGTGTTGAGACTCAATTCTCTCTTGCAGATTAGCATTTATGCTGGAGGGCGCGTTATGCCCGAATTGTTAGAAGTTTTCGAGCTTTGGTCTCGAGTTATATTGTGATATATTATATCTGCTTGCTCTGGGATTTTCTGAGTGCAGGAATTTATTTTTTTATACGAAATAATTTGTCATTGGTTATCAGGCATGACCATAATTTTGCCAAGACACTTTTGCGTTCTTGATATTGATTGTGTAGGGTCCAGATTGATTTGGAACCCTAATTCTCTGCATGCTTTTGTTTTAAAGTTGAACTTACTAAGCATTTTCGCTTAGCTAGTTGTTTCCTATTGTAGGTAAGAACAAGGGCAAGGAAGAGCAGGGAGTGCTAGAGTCTACCTTGCGAATGTACATGTGGACCGACAGTTTGGGAAGCCATTTTATTTTTTGAAATGTTGTGTTATTTTCATAAAATAGGCTCACTTTACTCTTTATAAAATATGTTTGTATTAAATGTTAAGTATGGCCATACGACTTTTAAAAAGTTTTTTTTATACGAGTTTTTGCGACATTTGGTTAAATGAAAACATTTATATTTCTGCATTATCGAGTCTTAAAAATCTGGGTTGTTACAGAGATGGAGTCTGATGGCCTTATTGCTCGACCTCTGCTGGATTTAGAGCGAAGCTGCGTCCCACTTCAAGATGACTTTAGGGCCTGGAGTGATGAGCACTTGAGAGTAGGTGCTTTTTGGAACACCCTGGTTAGCCAAGACTATTACACTGTGTGTTTAAAATAGTGCTTAGCTCGCTAAGCAATCATTTGGACTTAAATGTGTAATTAAAGACTTTGTCAAGGTTAGGTATTAAAAAGTTTGGTCAACAAAGTGATTATTTTTAATTAAAATATTATGTTTATAAACGTGATCACAAAACTTGGTTATTAAATCATAAAAGACAGATGGAATACAAATTAGTCGTGGTAAGTGGCAAAACAGGGTTCAACCCTAGTTCCTCCCAGGCTATCCCAGTCGTGGTGGTCGAGTAGGCTGCATATGTACACACCGCCCCCAAAGCTTGGTCCGGCTATCCTATTTCCCTTACCTTCACCACATAGCACCCGTGAGCCATGGCTCAAAAAGACAGAAACGGTAAGCATAATAATGATATTCTGCTCAATCAAGCACATAATCCAATCTCATCAATCAATACAGTTAATTAAGTGCAAAGAACACTTTTTTTTATTTGCATAATGTTCATGATCGGTGCCCTTAGGCCAAGACCTTTGGTCTTATAGATGATCCCGATACGCTTAGGTCAGGCTGTATTCTGCACACTTTCTATCGGCCACTGACGCCCTTAGGCCAACCTTCAAAATAGATAAAATCACATATACATTGCACAATAAGAAATCTTATGCAGCATCAAGCATGCCCTACCAGATATTCTAAAACACAGTTATAACTTTGTGCTCACATATAGTCAAGTCATACTCATATTTATTAAGAGAGGTCTGAGCCCCAATCACAACCCGAATGCAACGTTCTTACCTCGAGTCTCGAGCGACTATCTTATGGCAGTCCGGAGCACGATCCCTATCCCTGAGCCCTAGCGGTATAACCTAGTCACAAGCAATAACAATAATCATCAGTCACTTAGACTATTCAAAAGTTTCAAGGGGTAATTCTAACCTCTGGGACCTCGTATTCTACTAAACTGGGTATTAGAATCCTTTCCAAGCCTGTAAATTTATGTTCCTGAGCTTAAAAACTTGTTTTGGATTTTTCTTTAATTTGAGTCGCGACCCAGCCCCCTAGGGCCGCGATGCGATACAAGTTAGAGAGCCCCAAGGCTCTCTCCTGGGGGAAACAGGTCGCGGTGCGCCCTAACCTACGCCGTGACACCTGGGCGTTTCAACAATCCTCCTAGGCCTTATGGGTTCATGCGGGCCGCGGTGCTCAAGAACAGCGCCGCGATGCAACATCACAAACCCAAAAATTCAAGGTTTTTCCCCGAGCTGAACCCATAAGAACTCACCCTAGATATAACTAATCCTTAAAATTGAGTATAGAATTCATAATAACACAACATAGATATCATAATTTCCCAAAAACTAATCCATATCCTCACAAAAACTCAAATTCAGAATCAAAGCTAAAACCTCAACAAAACCTAAACCATAACAGAATTCATCAAGAAAACAAAGTACAAAACTGACGTTGATCACAATTTCGGGCCCTAAAATGATCCTCAAGTAATCCTAGCTTTGATTCTTCGGCAAATCCCTGCTGCAAAGTTCATAGGATTGGTGTTCTTCTTTTGCTTTCCAAAGTTCGCCAAGAAGAGTGATAGAGAGGGTAACGTGAGAAAGAGACAACACTTCATGGTTTCTGGTTGTTCTAGTCACTTCTTGAAGTCTATCCTAAGCCTATCTTTTTAACACAAAAGACCAAAATGCCCCTTAACTTGTCCTTAGTCTCTTATTGCCTATAAGGGAATACCTGTCATTTATCGTATTTCCCGCTAATCCTCAAGTTGTCCTATAAATTCCCAATTAATCTTGACGTGCCCAAATAATCACCAAATAACTACCTGCTACCTGGTAAATCCCAAATATATGATAAGTTCCCAAAGTACCCCTAGGCTCACATCGAGCCAAGCATTTGACGCTGTTGTGACTATTCCCCTAATCCGCTCCCTAGGATCTCCTCAAGTTGAGTATCGCAAATATAACCACATAATAATGTGCTCTCAATCATTTAACACTTATAATCACATTTATACCCTCAATGGGTCAAAATTACAAATATGCCCTAATTAACAAGAACGGGCTCGCATGCATATTCAATTAACCTAAACATGCATAAATATTCACATTACAATATAAACCATTTATATTGCATAATCATACATATATTCCATTAATTCCACTTGTAAATCTATTATGCCCTCCAGGCACAATAATCAAAGCACTTAGCCTTAATAGCAAATTCGAGATATTACACTTTCCTTCCCTTGGACCAGTACTTAGTAGACTTTTTAAACTACGTCGAACTTGCTCCATTCCAACTTCCAGCTTTTGGCATGGCTTAAATATTTATTTTTGATGCACGAGTGAGAGGTCCCCACCCTGGCCGATATTATGTACTTTTTCTTCCTTAAAGTGAGTCCTGATGAGAATGGGCGAGTTGACAATTTCTACTACCTCACTCGTTTCCCCAACACAGCTTCCTTCATCGACCTCCCCAGACACCCAAATGACTATAAAGATCAATTCTTTATGTCGAATGCTTCCAAGAACTGCACTTGTAACGACCCTAAATTCGCTAATGAGGCTTAAGGGCCTTGATTAGTGTGTCAGGAGGACATAATTGGATTAAATGTGATTTGAATGATTTTATTGATTTAAATGCATAATTGTATGATTAGAATGCTTGTATGATTATATTGTTGTTAATGTGATATATATGGTATTCATGAGAACCACATTATTATGTTGGTAGATTTGCAGAGCACGGCTCGAGGCGATCCTAGGGCTAGATAGCGGGAAAAGTCACAACGGGGCTTAACAGTTGACTTTGGATAAGTCAGGGGTATTTTAGGTATCGGGTAGTTATTTAGACTATCGTGCTATGAAAATAAATATATGGAGATATATTTGAGGTTAGGAGGTCTAGGAGGGAATATTGGGGAAATTTTACCGTTTTTCCCTCGGGGGACGTTTCCGGCACCCCGAACCTCGAGATTGACTTAACGGGATAAAGGATAGACTTAGTTAAATAGAAGCTAGTGGAAAAGAAACCGATTCTTTTTCTCTCTCTCTCTTCTCTCTCAAGGAAACTAGGAAAAACACAAGAAAAACAAAGAAAATATGGAGGATTTGAGCTGGGATTTCAGAGGATTTTAGTGGGGATTTAGAAGCTTAGCTCAAGGATTATCCAAGGAACATTTAATCAAGGCCAAGGTGAGAATTAAATTGTGTTTTTAAGGTTAGAAACTCTAAGTTTTTCTGAGTAGTGAGATAATTGTGATTTTGATGTTTAAGGTTGAATTGAAGCTGGAAGCTTGGGAATTGACTTGGATTTTGTTAAGAGAAGTGGTTCAGCAGAAGAGGTAAGCCTCAATTTGTGAATGAGAGGTTTAAATTCGAGTTTTGCATGGCTGGTTGGGTGTTTTGAAGTTTTTAAGTTTCAGAAATTGAAAGTATGATTTCAATGAGTTTTAAGTTAGGTTTTCAGTTGAATTAAGTTGTTAGAGTCATTCTAAAAGTGTTGGGATTAATTGATTTTGAATTAGGAAGCTTTGGGATGATTTTTGGCTAAGGTTTAGAGGTTGAAATGGTGGAATTTCTGGGCACGAAGGGAAGAGCCGCAGCTCTGTTCTAGAGCGCTGCGACCCTAGGATGCAAAGGAGCCAGACAGGCTTGGCCAGGGGTAAGCGCCGCGGCGCCCAAAGGAAGGGCTGCGGCGCGTGTCTTCTTTCAGGGGTGGCCTTGGTTCTGTTTTAGGGCAGGGCCACGTCTAAGCTTCAAGGGCCACAACCCTTAGGTGTGTACTTGAACATTTAGGGTTTTAAAGCACGGGAATCTAGCCTAGAGTGCTCGGGATCTATTTCACCACCATGCTTGGTGGAATTCGGTTTCCCGGAAGTTAGTTTTGTATCCAAAAACCCTTATTTGAATATTAATGGAACCCTATACCTTGGTTGTGACTAGGTGATAAAGCTAGGGCTTGGGAACAGATCGTGCATGAGGAGTGTTGCTCGTAATCAGTAACCACAAAGATCAAAGGTAAGAAAACTGCACCTGGTTGTATATCTGTAATGGGAGTAAGGGTTCCCTATTGTGTATGCTTGAAAGAATGGTATTATGCCATGCAAACTAAACAGTGAACCAACGGCCTAAGAGTGCCAAGGGTTACACTAGTGCAGAGGGGGCGGCTTGGCCACTGGTAGCGGAGGACAGCTTAATTTGCACTGAGCTCGGTTTAAGTGGGTCGGAGTCAGTGGGGTAAACAGAGGGTGCAGCCTAAGTTGTCGGCCCTGATTATTATGTGATCTAGTTATTATGAGACTTGAATGTTATATGTGTGATTAATTGCATAATTGATTCTTAGTTTATGCTGAATGGTTAATGTGGATTATTTGATGGAAGATTGTGTTTAGAGAATTGACTATTTGTTATTATTGTTTGTGTTGCACATTATGTTTTCTTGCTGGACCTTGGCTCACGGGTGCTACGTGGTGCAGGTAAAGGCAAGGGCAAACTTGATCAGCTTTGATTTGGAGAGCTCTGCGAGCGGAATGTACATGACCAGCTGCTCAGCCGCCACGGTTGAGGTTTAGCCAGGGACGCGAGACCCAGAAATGTTCATTTTGCCTTAATATGGCTGACAGTTGTCTGTATTTTGGAGAGTCTGTAATCCAACTTTTAAACTTTGTTTCTTTTGGGATCCCATGTATATAACTGTTTAATTATATAAAATGTAACTTTTGAGACTGAAACCCTTTTTAACCCTAGCTCATACATGTTTAGTGACACATTTTTAAATTAATGACTTGATTAGCAAGTCTTGCACTTTTATAAGTACACAATGCAGCGTTCTTGGCTATCCAGGGCGTTACAACTTGGTATCAGAGCGTCCTAGGTTTAAGGGTTCTTGAAGACTGGCTGGACATGTACATTCGCTGCTACAGACAAGCTCAATTCAGGGTTTGGTAATGTGTATATGTGTTTATATGCTTATATGTGTGAAGTGAGTTATAAATGTTGTTGTTATTGGATTAATAGGAAGTATGAGATACTGATAGGGCCTGGCCCTTGACTGCTATATGAGAATATTAAGGCATGCTTATCAGCATCGCATTGCATGTAAATCGATATCTGAATGATTAATTGTATATTGTCCATTAGTGAATGGTTTTATCTTAGCTTTGGTATGATAATGTTGGAGCATGCTTATTAGCAGTAGGTGCATGTGGATGAATGCCTATATTGTGAATGTTTGTGATTGGTTATGATACTTTGATGGATTTTGGAGAAGTTTTTATCTTGTCGTCATGGTTTGATTGCCGAGTCGTTGATTGCAGATTGACTTGGATAGCTGGAACTTGGTCTGGGAGCGGGGGTGATGACCAGGGCCAAATTCCTCCGCCAGTCCTTGAGAACTGGTAGCAACTTATGGATGATATGCAGGCTCAATTACAGAGCCAGGATGAATAGATTTGCCTACTGCGTCAGCAGGCTCCGTCAGGGAGCGCTGCCCCTATTGTACCACCTGCAGTGGTACCAGCTGTACAGTCCGGGGAGGTTGGGAACAGGTGGGAGCTGTTATATGAGCGGTTCAGGAAGCAACATCCTCCAATCTTTGAAGGTGGGCCAGACCCACTGAAGGCTGAGCAGTGGCTGACTATGATTACGACTATACTAGATTTTATGAGGATAGAGGGGCATGACAGAGTGGCCTGTGCCACGTATATGTTGAGAGAAGATGCCTGCATCTGGTGGGAAGTGGCATCGCAAACCAGGGATGTTACCGCTTTGAGTTGGGAAGGCTTTAGAGACTTGTTCAGTCAGAAATACTATAATGTTGCCGTCAGGGTAGCAAAAGTCAATGAGTTCGTGGGTTTGGTTCAGGGCAATATGACTGTTACTGAATATGCCCTAAAATTTGAATGTCTTGCGAAGTTTGCACCAGATCTTGTGCCTACTGATGCTGCTAGGCAAGATCGATTTATCAAGGGGCTTAATGCTATGATAGCCCAGGATGTCAGGATCACAACGGTACCTGGAGGAACAACTTATGCCTAGGCCGTTGAGAAGGCTCTTACCATTGAGGAAGCGGAGAACAAGATATGGAGGGAAAGTGCGGTGAGGCATGAGGGCCGCAGAGTGGTGCCTCCTTATTCAGGGAAAGGTAAGGGCGGAGGCCCCAGTGACTTCAAGAGAAAGGCTCCTAACACTTCGACCGCTGCTGGTCCTGATAGGAGGGGTCGGGGTGGTCGTCAGGGTGGCGGCGAGGCATGGCGGACCTATCCGGAGTGCCCGAGGTGTAGAAGATGCCATCTGGGCAAGTGTTGGGCCAAGGTTTGTTTTGTGTGCAGAACAGTGGGGCATCTCAAGAAAGACTGCCCAACAGTGAAGAAAGGTGAAGCAGGGAAGGCGGATAGCTTGACTCCAGCTCGAGTATTCACCTTGACTTAGGCAGAGGCCGAGGCTAGTCCTTCGGTAGTGACAGGTCAGCTTTCTAGTGCTGGCTCTCCTTTTACTGTATTGATTGATTCTGGTGCTACACATTCCTTTGTTTCGAGTAGAGTGATTGATATATTGTGTAGACCTAGTGAGTATCAGACTGCAGGGTTTGGGACTTTATTGCCCATAAGGGAACTGGTAGTTTCAAGGAGATGGATTAGGGCACTGCCAGTGATGGTTGATTGGAGGGAACTTTCGGTGGATTTGATTGAGTTAGATATGGAGGATTTTGACATGATTCTTGGGATGGACTGGTTGGTCAAATATGGGGCTACTATTGACTGCAGGAAGAAGATGGTGACTTTTGAGCCTGAGGGGGAGGATCCATTTTTCTTTGTGGGGGTGGTGTGTGGACCCCGCGTACCCATGATTTCAGCGTTGAGAGCCAGAGACTTGTTGCAGGGAGGATGCATAGGTTTTCTGGCCAGTGTAATGGATACTACTAGGGTTATGCCAGCAGGGCCGAGAGAGACCAGATTGGTGTGTGAGTTTTTAGATGTATTTCCTGAGGATCTACCAGGGTTGCCACCGCACAGGGAGATCCAGTTTGAGATTAAGTTAGCACCGGGGACAGAACTAGTATCAAGGACACCGTATAGAATGGCACCGACTGAGTTGAAGGAATTAAAGATACAGTTGCAGGAACTAGATTTAGGGTGCTCCAGTGTTGTTTGTTAAGAAGAAGGACAGGACTCTGAGGATGTGTATAGACTATAGAGAATTGAATAAGTTGACTATAAAGAATAAGTACCCTTTACCAAGGATTGATGACTTGTTAGATCAGTTGCAAGGAAAGACGGTGTTCTCAAAGATTGATCTACGATTTGGTTATCACTAGTTGAGGATCAAAGATGAGGATATACCGAAGACAGCCTTTCGGACGTGATATGGGCACTATGAGTTCTTGGTCATGTCTTCCGGTTTGACCAATGCCCCGGCAGCTTTTATGGATTTGATGAACAGGGTGTTCAAGGACTTCTTAGATCAGTTTGTCATTGTCTTCATCGACGACATCTTGGTATACTCTAGTTCAGAGGCAGAGCATGAGCAGCATCTTTGACAGGTTTTACAGAGGTTAAGGGAGCATCAGTTATATGCCACTAGTAGCCGAGGACAACTTAATCTGCACTGAGCTTGGTTTAAGCAGGCCGGAGCCAGTGGGGTAAACAGAGGGTGCGGTCTAAGTTATCAGCCTTGATTATTATGGGATCTGGTTATTATGAGACTTGAATGTTATATGTGTGATTAATTGCATTCTTGATTCTGAGTTTATGCTGAATGGTTAATGTGGATTATTTGATGGAAGATCGTGTTTAGAGAATTGACTATTTGTTATTATTGTTTGTGTTGCACATTATGTTTTCTTACTGGGCCTTGGCTCACGGGTGCTACGTGGTGCAGGTAAAGGCAAGGGCAAACTTGATCAACCCTGATTTGGAGAGCTCTGCGAGTGGAATGTACATGACCAGCTGCTCAGCCACCACAGTTGAGGTTTAGGCAGGGACGCGAGACCCAGAAATGTTCATTTTGCCTTAATATGGCTGACAATTGTCTGTATTTTGGAGAGTCTGTAATCCAACTTTTAAACTCTGTTTCTTTTGGGATCCCATGTTGTTGACGCGGTTCTTCGCCAACAGGTAATTAATAGAATAAGAGGATAGGATTAGTGCTAAATAACGAACCGTAACAGATGAATGATCTTAAAATAAAATGGTGATACAAATACTTTTTTAGGTGGTTCAAAGGTTAAAATCCTTCTACTCCACTAGCCAATATTATTGAGAGTTTTATGGTATTCTTTACAGGGTATTTCTTTACACAATAGAATCCAACCCTTTGCAACTCCCAGGGTCTCCATATTTATAGGAGAGGGCACCTGGGGATTGGCAAGGGGGGCCATCCCGTGACCTTCTTACCCATCATGTCACTTCTGTGACATTCATGATTAATTCCTAAAACCTGACAAATGAAGTGTGGTCTAATCAATAGGTAAGGGGGATAATTGGCCGCACGGCCCAACCCAGTCGTGGGTGCCTGAACACGAACGTTTATGCTGCGTGTCCGAGAATTCAAGGACATATCAGACACGTGATGTCTGATATATGCACATTTACATTGCGTGGTTGACTTTATAAAGGGTCATAGGTTCCAACTCAAGGTCGTACCTCAAGCTGGATGTCTTCTTAACCCGCGATGTCTATATCTCTGACCCGACTCCTCAGTACCCTTAGTAAGCCTTTGGTAACCTCAAGCTAAAGAGGTTGGAGCTGGTGACAGTAGCTCCGGGCACGTGGGATCCACGTGGCTGATATAATTATGCCATACCTCAGCTCGCTAATAGCCCGTGGAGAATTAGGGAGTACATTTGCCCCCTAAGCCCTGCTCGTGGCACATGACGTCACCCGGGACCACAGTGGGGGCTTTTAGGCTTCCTTGTGGACTCTTCACATTCTGCTCATTACGCAGGCGTCGAGTACGTGGAGCATCGTGGTTGGTGACGGCACGTCTTCTGAGAACTGCATTAAATGGCCTGGTCTTTGAGTTGAAATAACGAGTGATTTTTTGCTGGTAATGCGCGAGTTGGAGCTGCGAATCTTCTCATCTTTCATCAATCAGGTCAAGGGACGCGCAAAGCAGTTCATGATTGCTGTCCTGGTCATACGCCTGGATTGTATGCGAAGATACCTTTATCTCGACACGAAGGACTGCCTTACTCCCGAAAGCTAGGGAGAAAGGAGTATGACCCGTTGGAGTTCGATGCGAGGTCTGGTATGCCCAGAGTACCTGGGGGAGCTGTTCTGGCCAGACTCCCTGGGCTTTGTCCACTTTCTTCTTAAGGCTTTCCTTTAGAGTCTTATTGACGGCTTCGACCTGCCCATTCGCCTGGGGATAGGCCACGGAGGAGAAGCTTTTCACAATGCCGTACCTCTCACAGAATTCGGGTAAGAGGTCGCTGTCAAACTGCGTCCCATTGTCTGATACGATCTTTTTTGGCAGCTCGAACCGACAGATAATGCTTTTGACCAAAAAGTCGAGGACTCTCTTGGAAGTGATTGTTGCCAAGGGTTCTGCCTCAGCCCACTTGGTGAAGTAGTCGATAGCCACCACCGCGTAACGGACCCCTCCCTTTCCAGTGGGGAGGGCGCCAACCAAGTCGATTCCCCAGACCACGAATGGCCACGGGGACGAGGTCATCTTCAGCTCTACTGGGGGAATCGCTGGCACTTGTCACATTTCTTGACGTAAGAGATCTAGTCTTTTGACAGAGTGGGCTAGTAATATCCTTGCCTTAAGATCTTCAGGGCCAAGCTTTGCCCCCAGTGTGGTCCCCGCAAAAACCCTCGTGCACTTCTTGCAAATTGGTCTTTGCTTCGCCTGGCAGAACACATCACAGGAGAGGCAAGGAGTGCCCACGCTGGTATAATAGACCATCTACCACCATTTACCTTGGAGCTTGGTAAAATACCCGCCTTGCGTCATTACGCTCTTCAGGTAACTTTCCTTCGGTGAGATATTCGAGGATGGGGGTCATCCAGGTCAGTCTGGCGTCGATCATCTCGACCTCTGCCCCGACTTCTATGCTTGGTTTTTCCAAGAACTCTACCGGTACTAACCCCAAAGTCTCTGTCTCCCAGGAGGTAGCGAGCTTGGCGAGGGCGTCTGCGCTGGTGTTCTGCTCCCGAGGTATCTGCTCGATTGAGCCCTGTTCAAATGAAGACAACTCGAATTTTACCTTGGCCAGGTAAGCAGCCATCTTGGTCCCCCGTGCTTGGTATTCACCTAGCACTTGGTTTACCACGAGCTGGGAATCGCTGAAACATTGAACGGAGCTGGCCTTCAGCTCCTGGGCCACCCTTAGCCCGGCCAGCAAAGCTTCGTCATCGGCCTCGTTGTTAGAAGCTTTGAATCCGAATCTCAACGTTGAGTGGAATCTATGTCCTTCTGGGGATATCAAAATGATTCCAGCCCCAGAGCCGTTCTCATTAGATGAGCCATCTACGAAGCTCTTCGATGACACCTGGGCCGAGGTGACCTGGGGTGAATCTTCCACAGGATCTTCGTGGAATCCTGTGCATTCCGCCACAAAATTAGCCAAGGCTTGGCTTTTTATTGCAGTTCGCGGAGTGTAAAAAATCTCAAACTGGCTGAGCTCAATAGCCCACTTCAATAGGCGTCCCGATGCTTCAGGTTTTTGCAAAACTTGCCTTAAAGGTTGATCGGTTATGACATGTATTGAGTGGGACTAGATATACAGCCTGAGCTTTTGGGAGGCCGTGATGAGATAGAATGCCATCTTTTCCATCAATGGATATCGGGACTCAGCTCCGAGAAACCTGCCTCTTGCTGATGCAATAGTCTGGTTTTTGAACCCGGTCTTCTTCTCGGACCAATACGACACTAGCTGCAACTCTTGTAACAGCTAGGTAAAGGAAAAGAGGCTCTCCTGCAGTTGGTTTGGACAATATGGGCGGCTCGGCTAGATGCGCTTTTAGGTCGAGGAAGGCACGTTCACACTCCTCTTGTAACGCCTTACTTCCTTAGAGCCGTTACTAAGTGAGTTTTAAGACAAAACAGTGTGCAATGAGCTCGCTAACCGAGGTTTTTAAACAAAAGTGTGACTAAATAAAAGTTAAGGCTGTAATCTTAGAAAAATGCGTCGTTTCAATAAAACTTCTAGTATTAAACATTTGGGATCCCAAAATAAGGTTTGAAAACTATTTACATCTTGAAATGAGTTTACAGTTGATTGATCATAAAAATCATAGATTATTACAGCCATTTTCGAATAAACCCTCAACCAAAGCAGTCGGGCAGGCCAAACATGTACGCGTCGCTTCACGCTCTCCGTACTCATGGTTGGTTGACTCAGTCTTTGCCCTACCTGCAACACGGAGCACCCGTGAGCCGAAGCCCAGCAAGAAAACTCATGCAGAACATAACATATGCAAATATACAGTAAATCATAACAGATAATCCACAGAAAAACAAGTCAACCATTAGACTAAGCAAACACGGCCATGCCGCCCCAGAAACCTTACCAAAGCCCTGGGGTATCGGTTCTCACCGCAAGGATCTCACACATATCCTCTGGGTCCCGGGCCCTGCCCTGACCATAAGCATCCCATGTGCTTAGTGTTACTTCCGGCTCCGCTGCCGTACCCGACCTATGCCGCACTCGGCCCTTGCCGTTCATTTCATTATAACCACATATAGCATAAATCAAGCAACATTCAAACAAATGCTAATTCAATTAAATCTGCACCCTAACATGTAATGCAGTATAGGGCCATGCCCGACAATCATCTCATCATGCAACATGCAATATAGGGCTGTGCCCCGCAATCACACTATGGGCCCACACCCCATCCTACGGGTGTTATATTTTTCTTACCTGTATTCCGAGCCTCCTGATGCACTCAAGCCGCGAGCACGGTCCTCTAGCACGAGCCTCTCCAATATCCTAGTCACAACACACATGAAACATCCTTAAATGAGCTTCCAAGCCAAGCTCTAGTACTCGGAACGTTGAACTTCACCAAAAATGGTAAAAGAATCAACCCCGAGCACCCTAGGTTAAATTCCCAAGCCTAAATTCTCAAAATCCCAAAATTCCTTAAGCGCCGCGGCATGGCCCAACCATGCCGCGGCATGGCCCCCAAACAGGGCCACAAAAATGCCCAGAAACAGGTAAGGGTCGCGGCCCTACAAGGAACATGCCGCGGCCCGCCCTCCATCCTCAGCGCATCTTAGCCTTCAAGGGCCGCGGCCCTACAAGAACCATGCCGCGGCCCGACCCTTCGAACCCAGAAAAACCCACCATTTTCAAGCTTAAAACCTCACCTTAAGCCATCCCAAAGCTCCCAAATCAAAACCAATTAATAATCACAACATTAGTATCAAGATCAAAACACAATCACACTTAAAAATCTCATCTAGAGTTTCAAATTCCTCAAACTTTAAACCAACCATCCTATCTTTAAATTCCACACTAAAACTTTGAGAAATCAACCTTGAACCCAAGAAATAACAGAATATAAATCTTACCTTGAGTAGTCCTAGCTCAAATCTGGTTTTTGGTTCCTCAAATCCCTTTGAATCTCCTCCTAGGTCTCAAAACTTCAGCCCCATCTACACCTCTTCTCCTTTCTTCTTCTTCTCTTCCAATTTTATCAAGGCATCAAATGACCCTAAATACCCAAACCGTGACCCACTAAAACCCAGCTGAGAATTGCCTATTACCCTTGCCAAATGACCATGCTACCCCTCCAAATGATCCTTTCTCAACTAATTCCTCAAGGGTACTCTAGTCCTTTCACTAATATTTCAATTCTACCATTTTCCAACTAAACTTGTTACCCACAGCAGTAACTAATGGTTACCCAAGTTACTAAATCACCAATAACCATTAACCGCTAATTCTCTACTTAACCATAAAATTCCCGAGGTACCCCTAGGCTCCTCCCAAGCCGGGTATAGAAATCCCGTTGTGACTCTTAAGTTAACTAGCTCTCTAGGACCGTCTCGGCACGTGCATCACAATAATAAAACCACACCCACGTGGTACAATTCACAGAATACAATTATCACATATGAATATAGTTATGCCCAACATGGCCAAAATTACAATTACGCCCTTCTAACACGATCCGGGCCTACATGCATACTAGTAAACATAGCCATGCATCTCAGTTAAACAAATAGCCAAATAACATGCTTTAAATCATAACCGCGCATTTAACTCATAAAATCACACAAAAATCCCAACACGCCATCCTGGCACACTAATCAAGGCCCTTAAGCCTTATTAGTGAATTCGGGTCGTTACACCTCTGTCCATTCGAACTTCTTATTCCCCCAGAGCAGGTTGTAGAATGGTAGGCACTTGTTGGTGGATTTAGAAATAAACCGATTGAGGGCTGCCACCCTTCCTGTCAGGCCTTGAACGTCCTTTCACGACCGGGGTAAGGGCAGCTCGAGCAACAACCTGATCTTATCGGGGTTCGCCTCGATTCCTCTAGTGTTGACAATGAAACCCAGGAATTTTCCAGATGCGACTCTGAAAGTGCACTTCTGCGGGTTAAGCCTCATGCCGTATTCTCTTAGTATCTTGAAGCATTCCTCCAGGTCAGAAACATGGTTATCGGCAGTTTTTGACTTGACCAGCATGTCGTCAACGTACACTTCCATGTTCTTCCCGATCTGGTTGGCAAACATCCTGTTCACCAATCTCTGGTATGTAGCATCGACGTTCTTCAGCCCGAACGATATGACCTTGTAACAATATACGTTAGTTGGGGTCATGAAGCTAGTGTGCTCCTGATCCGCTGGGTTCATGGCAATCTGATTATAGCCCGAGTACGCATCCATAAAGGACATGAGCTCGTGCCCCGCCGTGGCGTCTACCAATTGTCGATCCTTGGCAAGGGAAAACAGTCTTTAAGGAAAGCTTTGTTCAGATCGGAGAAGTCAATGCAGGTCCGCCATTTCCCGTTGGGCTTCGGGACCAACACAGGATTGGCGACCCAGACCGGGAACTTAGCTTCGCGGGTAAAGCCGCACTTTTTGAGCTGGGCTACTTCTTCTTCTAGGGCTTCAGCTCGAGTCGTTCCCAGGCGCCTCTATTTCTGGGTCTTCGCAGGCATGCTCTTATCCAAATGGAGGGTGTGCATGATAACGCTTGGACTGATTCCCACCATGTCCTCATGTGAGCATGCGAACACATCTAGGCTCTCCTGCAGGAATTTGATTAGGTCCGCCTTCCTCTTGCCATAGAGGTTTTTCCCGAGCTTAACCATCCGTGAGGGATTCTGTGGATCGATTTTTACCTCCTCGAGCTCTTCGATAGCATGGAGCTTGGACTTATCCTCGCCTATTCTGGGGTCAATATCATCACCTAGGATGATATTTTCCCCTTCGGTACTTTGAGGTTTTTCAATCTCAGGATTAGGCAAAGGTTCCTAAGATTCCTCATTTCTATCCTGGACGGTCCTCGTTAACTACCCGGGTTTTAATTTTCCCTTCATGGAAATGCTGTAGCATTCCCTGGCAACGAGTTGATCGCCACGGACTGTGCATATCCCCGTGGAAGAGGGGAGTTTCAGCGCGAGGTGGTGGATGGAGGTAACGGCTTCAAACGCTATAAGTGTAGGTTGACCCAAAATGGCATTGTACGCGGCGGGATAGTCGATGACCAAGAACTCGAGGAGTTTTGAGACTGTCTGAGGTCCCTCTCCTAAGGAGATCACCAGCTCGATCGTCCATATTGCCGCCGATCCTTCTCCAGAGAAACCATAAAGCATCATGGAGGTTGCTTTCAGCTCAGCGATAGACAAACCCATCTTCTCCATCGTGGACCGGAATAGAAGGTTTACCGAGCTCCCATTATCGACCAGCACTCTCCTAACCCTTCGATTAGCGAGCTGCACCACTACAACCAAAGGGTCGTTATGAGGGAACTAGACGTGGCTGACATCTTCTTCAGTAAAAATGATTGGTTGCCTCTCCAATCGTTGCTGCTTTGGCAGATGCTGCTCGGGGAAAAACTCCACTCCATTATGAGCCTTAAGTTCGTTGACGTACCTCTTTTGGGCACCTCTGCTCGTGCCAGCCAAATGAGGACCTCCAGAGATTATGGAGATCACTGGAGGAGGGACGTCCTGATCTATACGAGGACCGGGCTGACTGACCGGGACTTCCGGAGCTGGACTGCTTGCAGGAACCCTATTCCGTGCGTACTGGGCCAAGGGTCCGGCTCTGATGAGAGTTTCGATCTCATCCTTCAGGTGTCTACAGTCATCGGTATTGTGGCCAACGTCGTTGTGGAACCGACAAAACTTGGAAGGGTCTCGCTTTCCCTTCTAATGCTTTAATGGCTCCGGCTTCTTCCAAGAGAGGCGAGCAGAATTTGCTAGGAAGATGTTCTCCCTAGAGTGAGTGAGCTTCGTATTAGTCGCGTAGACCGGCTTAATTTTTTCTACGGACTTATTCTTCTTTGGGCCGTGCTGGTTGTCCTCGCTGCTCCCCTTTCTCTTGCCTCCACCAAACTGGTTATTCTATGTAACGGTCTGGGTCACTGTCACGACCTCCGTTCCAACTCCAGCGGGCTGTCAGGGGCCTGGCTAATTCCTGCGGCTGAGGCTTGCGCCTCCTCCAGGTTGATCCACCCCTGGGCCCTATTTAGGAGTTCATTTACGGTGCTGACTCCCTTCCTTTGTATCTCATTCCAGAGTCCCCCTCCAACGAGGATTCCAGTCCTCAAAGCCATGAGCTTAGAGCTGTTATCTGTGTCTCTGGCCCGAGCAGCGACATTCACGAATCTGCTCAGGTAAGCCTTCAGAGGCTCGTCGGGTTGCTGCCTTACGTTTTCCAGGGTGTCAGCCTTGACGCGGGCAGCCTGAGAAGCTCAGAATGCTCTCTTGAAGTCCGTAGAGAAATTTTTCCACGAGCTGATTGACTATTTCTTACTCTGTTTGAACCACTGTCTAGCTGGCCCAGTCAATGTGGAGGGAAATATTAAACACCTTAGTTTGGGGCCAATGTTGTGGGCCATCATCAGGGTATTGAACATACCAAGGTGATCTGACGGATCTCCATCTCCGTTGAATTTGGACAAGTGCAGCATACGAAAACCGGGCGGATATGTCGTTGCTGCTATGCTCGGGGCGAAGAGCTCGAGTTCTTCCCCAGAATCATACTTGTCCTTTTCTTTTTCTGATAGGAGCTTCCTCATCAGCTCCTCCATCTGAGCCAGGTGCTCAAGGGTTTTGTCCTAATTTCCTTGGTTGTTCCGGGGTTGTTCAACAGCTCCAGATCCATTGTACGCGTTTGGCGGGTTATTGTCTCTTCTATCTTGAGATAGGTTATGTGGGACATTCCCGCTGTCGCGTACCTCGGACAGGTCTTCCCTTGGGCGAGCACGACTGCCGTTTCCCATCGGGTTTCCTCTTTGAGAGTTTAGACGATCTCGGAGGTCGTCCCTCGGGGTGGCTTGAGGACTTTGCACCGAGCTCAAGCGTTGGCGCAGGTCTCCGCCAGAAAGGTCACTTCGGCGACTTCCGGTCCAATAGCTCCTGTTTGAGAAGCTTGGGGCTTGCCTCTGGGGGTGAGGATCCGGGACTTCTCTGGGCGCCCTGCTACGATGGGAAGGCCCTGCGAAAGGTGGATTTCTCCTATTGCTCCCATGAGCTGGAATATCTCGAACTGGCTGAGGAGGAGATAGATATCTTATGGGTGAAGGAGGATGCCTGACCAGAGATGCAATCCTGGTCCCGTCAGGGCGAATTAGGTTAGGTCGGGGCCGCTCGGCTCTGCCAACCTCCAGGTCCTGCACTCGGCGGTTTGAGCGGGGCGCAAGATGGCTGGCTGGGATGGGCTGTCGCTGTGAGCCCCTGCCGGATCTCCTTCGCGAATTCCCTCGAGCCCTCCTGGGTGCACTCGAAGGTGGGAGCGAGCTGGGAGTTGAAGTCCGGACCGATCGGCTGTACTGTTGCTCGGCCCTAGGTAGTTCTTCAAAGGTGGTCTCCCGGTGGTGCGATGTGGGAGTATAGTTTGACATCGGGGGTCTGGTTGATCGGCTAGGCTTGGACCAATTGCCCCGGCATGACTTATGAGTCTCGCCTTGCCTCTTTCCGACGTTAGCGTCAGTTGTAAGAGGGGGTAGTCGGACCAACACCTCCTGAATCTGCTGGTTAGCTTTCGCCAGCTGACTACTCAGCTGTGCATTCTCTATCTCCACCGCCATGTAGAAATCTGGGTTCGGATTAGGTGGTCGGGGAGCCAAACTTCCAGTGTCATCTTGGCCTATTGGCTGCTTGCCCGGCCGCTGTTGAACCTCAGGGTTCTAATCATCGGAGATGGCGGCATGATGGGCCTCCTGCCCATCAAGTTGGTCCGCCTCGCTGCTGTGTCTTGAGCGAGTGACCACCATGGTTGGGTATTTGCGATAGCACTAATTTAACAAGCTCTCAATGAAAGCACCAAACTATTGACGTGGTTCTTCGCCAACAGATAATTAATAGAATAAGAGGATGGGATTAGTGCTAAATAACGAACCGTAACAGATGAATGATCTTAAAATAAAATGGTGATACGAATACTTTTTTAGGTGGTTCAAAGGTTAAAATCCTTCTACTCCACCAACCAATATTGTTGAGAGTTTTATGGTATTCTTTACAGGGTATTTCTTTACACAATAGAATCCAACCCTTTGCAACTCCCAGGGCCTCCATATTTATAGGAGAGGGCACCTGGGGGTTGGAAAGGGGGGCCATCCCATGACCTTCTTACCCATCATGTCACTTCTGTGACATTCATGATTAATTCCTAAAACCTGACAAATGAAGTGTGGTCTAATCAATAGGTAAGGGGGATAATGGGCCGCACAGCCCAACCCAGTCGTGGGTGCCTGAACACGCATGTTTATGTTGCGTGTCTGAGAATTCAGGGACATATCAGACACGTGATGTCTGATATATGCACATTTACATTGCGTGGTTGAATTTATAAAGGGTCACAACTTCCAACTGAAGCTCGTACCTCGAGCTGGATGTCTTCTTAACCCGCGGTGTCTATATCTCTGACCCGGCTCCTTAGTACTCTTAGTAAGCCTTTGGTTACCTCGAGCTAAAGAGGTGGGAGATGGCGACAGCAGCTCTGGGCACATGGCATCCACGTGGCTGATATAATTATGCCATACCTCAGCTCACTAATAGCCTGTGGAGATTTAGGGCGTACACATGTATATAACTGTTTAATTATATAAAATGTAACTTTTGAGACCGAAACCCTTTTTAACCCTAGCTCATATATGTTTAGTGACACATTTTTAAATTAATGACTTAATTAGCAAGTCTTGCACTTTTATAAGTACACAGTGTAGCGGTCTTGGCTATCCAGGGCGTTACAACACTCATTTGTACTTCAACTGCCCTTGTAAGTCTCCTAACTCTCCAAACTCCATTCGTGAATTCCCTTATTTTTTTATTAAGTTAACCCTCCTAACTGAGTTTTTTCTTTGTGCACTTATATTCAAGAGGACAGGGCGATCTGAGACCCTTGGAGGTCAGTTTGAGACATTGTCCCATCTTCCTTCATAGGAGAAGGAATTCTGAAAGGTAATGAATGATTCTACCATGGTGGCTTACTAACTAATGTGCAAAGATCAGATGCTAGCTATTAGAACTAGAGGTCTGCCCCCCGTGCTTCCCGAGCTTCCCCTTCCTCAAGAAGTCCTGCCCGCCATTGAAGATGCCGATAAAGAATAAGAGGTGGCGCCACTGGTGTGTAAGAGAAGAGCTCCTGAGGATGGGCAGCATCCTGACCCAGACTAAACAAAGTTCAGGGGCAGCAGCCAGCACTTCCAGTTTAGGTAACCCTTATAGAGAATTAGATCGAGCTGCTGCCAGTTTTAGTCTAATCTAATTAAACCCACATCAGCTCGTGAGTCGGCAACCTATTGACCCGGACTTGAACACAACCATCCTCCAATGTGTGGATCAACTAGTGGTACACTATGACCATAGCTACCCCAAATGCACTGTTGTGGTAGACAATACCCTCCATTTTAGGTCCATAATTTTTTAGGAATATGGTACAAATCGTAGGACATGGCCTTCCTTTTGTCATGGTGTATTCTCCTCCGGTGTTAGGCAATCCGTTGATGAGTCCAGCTCGGAAGAAGAGTCTGAACCCCTTAGGACCCAGTGTGTAATAATTCCAAAGTCTCCTTATTCTTGAGTCGATCGTAATAGATTCCTCCTCTAGCTCGGAGGGTATGGTTTTTGCTTTATTTTTTTCTTTGCATTATTTTGAGTAACTATTTTTGTATCTGAATCCTCTGTTCAATCCTTTGTAGGAGAAGAGATGGATTTGACGGATGCCTTGAGCATAAAGAGTGCCTTCAAGGATGGTGGGGCCGAAGCTAGGTCGGTGATAAAAAGGGCTAGGGTGACAAAGAAACATGCCTCCAATACTGAAACTTCCATCGAGTCTCTTGTAAAAGATAAAGGTGCCAACTCCACCTGCGAGCAGCAACAACACACTCAACCCCCAGCTCTGGTAATGACCGTCACCGTCATTGAGGCTTGTGCTCCTCTTCCTCAATATGTACCTGCCCCGATTCCTTAGTTTATTCAAGGCAAAGCCCCCTCCGTTCAGGTCCCAGTAAAACCACTCGAGCTGGTAAGGATCCCAGAAGCCTTCTGAGGGATTGTGTGTGAGATGTCAAGCAATATGGTAGGCCATGCATACAGAGTCAATGTTAAAGATCTCAAAGCCATGGAGGAGCATACTCCCGAAGATGTTCTCGAGTCTGTCATGGGAATGAACCTCACAGTGAGCTACCTTCATTCCTCCTATAGTACTTCTTTTTATTTTCCGTCTTCTTTTTTTTTTTAACTAAACTTGACTTGCATTTTCCATTTGTAGTTTGTCTTGGCTCAACTCCGTGGTATTGCTCGGCTTCGAGCTAGGAGGGATGAGATCCAAGTCACTCTGGGTGCTTCCCAAGAGAACTAGCAGATCGCCAAGGCCACCCTAAACACCTCCTAGGAGAACGAGCAGGATACCAAGGCTGCCCTAGCAATTTTCCAAGAGAACGAACAGATCGCCAAAGACCAGGTCGTTGACGTGAGCCAATGATGGGACCATCTACAGGCTGAGATTGATAGCCTCAAAAACAAACTTGACGAGGTCGAGACCAAAGCGAAGAAGGAGGTCGAGAAGGTGAGGTTGGAGATCGGTAGACTCGATGAATTTTCTGGAGGAGATGCTCTATCGGTGGAGCCAGTGTTTTGGGGACCTTATCTCACCAAGTTAGATGTTCGATTCTCACATGAACCTTATGAGATCGTTGAGGCTTCTGGAGCTGCTAATGGGGACGGTGAGGAGGTGACATCACTTGAGCAAGTTGACGGAGCTCAATGATGCTTCATTTTTTTCTACTTATTTTACTTTTTATCCTGTAATTAAGTCCTTAAGGAAGAAAAAATTGCCTTCGTGCTCAGATCGAGGTTTTTTCCTCCTCAAGATAACTATATAATTTTGAGTGCATGTATGTTAGTTTGTGATATATTTGTGTTCCCCTTAATCTATTATTTTCTCATGTTTATGAATCTTGAATTCTTGCACACTCAAAAATGTAGGGGTTATCTTTAGATCGGGATAGATTCTTTATGGCTCAATTAAATAGTTTTAGTCGATATCCTTGTTGTACCGAAGAATTTCCCTGCCTAATTGGGTTATACCTATTTGGAATCAGGCCTCAGACCTAGTTGTGTCTAGGAGTTTTGTCTACTTAGTAGCTTTACACCTGTTAAAAATCAGGCCTCGGACCTGGTAATATCAAGGGTTTCCTAGTTGTCTTCTAGGTTTTGTTTTGTCTTAGAAATTTTCCAAGTTAGTTCCTATTCAGAATTATTTATAAAATTCATGCTTTAAAAAGTTGTTGAATAATCAATTTTTTTGAATTATATGTTTCAAACATTATCGAAATATGCTAAACTCTTTTAAAAGCTCTCTTTGGTTATGTCCCCCTAAGCAACCAAAACATATACATGTTCTAGGTCGCTTTTACAAAATGAGCATGTGACACTTCACAATAATAAGATGAAAATATTGACTACATAAAAAATCCAATGTTATTTAGACGAAATGACTTTTATAAATAAGCCTTACATGGAACAATACCAAAACCATTAAAGAAAAAAGTAATTATGCCATATATTACTGATAGTATTTTTTAAGGTGCAAGGAATTCCAGGTTCGTGGGACTATTTCTCCATTCAATCGAGCTAGCTTAAAGGTCCCTTCTCGTAGGATTTCCATGATCTGGTATGACCCTTCACAGTTTTGTCTTAACACACCATCTTTAGGATCTTCACTTGCCAAAAACACCCTCCGGAGAACTAAATCACCGAGTCCAATTCTGCGATCTTTCGCCTTGGAGTTGAAGTAGAGAGTGATTTTCTGCTTAAAATGGGCGAGGTGCAATTGTGACGCTTCTTGTTTTTCCTTGATCAGATCCAGGGATGCACTAAGTAGCTCGTGGTTTTGATCTTGATAAAAGTTTTTCTGTCTATGGGTCATCAATCGTGCATCAATCCGGAGCATATCCTCACTTCCAAAGGTTAGAGAGAAGGGGGTATGTCCTGTGGAGGTGCATTGTGAGGTTCTATAGGCCCAGAGTACTCATGGGAGTAGCTCGGGCAATAATCCATTGGATTCATCTAACCGCTTCTTTAATCTCGCCTTTAGGGTTTTGTTTGCAGCCTCGACCTGCCCATTAGCTTGCGGGTATGCTACCGATGAGAAACTCTTGGTTATGTCTTATTTTTCACAAAAGTTTGTGAAGAGATCACTATGGAACTGAGTTTTGTTGTCAGACACGACCCTTTTGGGATCCCAAATCGACATATGATATTCTTTATGAAGAATTCGAGGACTCTCTTTGCCAGAGGCTCGGCCTCAACCCACTTCGTTAAGTAGTCAATGGTGACAATAGCATAACGAAGTCCTCCTATTCCTGTTAGTAAAGAACCAATCAAGTCAATCCCCCATTCTACAAATGGCCAAGCAGATGAGATCATGGTTAACTCAATGGGTGCTACTCGGGAAATTGTGGTGAAGCGTTGGCACTTGTCACATTTCTGCAAATACGACAAAGAGTCATTTTTCAGCGTAGGCCAAAAATAGCCCTGTCTTCATACCTTTAGAGTCATGTTTTGGCCCCTAGCGTGGTCTTCGCAGAAACCCTCGTGAATCTCTTGCAAGATAGTTTGTGCTTCTTAAAGTAGAACATATTGCAGGAGTGGTAGCAAATGTCCTCATCGATATAGAGTCCATTCGACAATAACATATCACGGAGCATGGTATAGCAAATTTCTTGCACCCTTTTGATCACAAAGTAACTTACCAGTTGTGAGGTACTCCACTATGGGGTTCATCCAGGTCGGTTATATGTCAATCATTCCGACCTCAGCCGATTATGCTACTATGCTTGGTTTTTCCAAGAACTCCACTAGAACTACGTTCAGTATATCCGCCTCTTTGGTGGTAGTAAGCCTAGCCAAAACATCAACATTGGAATTCTATTCGCGAGGTACTTGATGAACGAAGCTAAACTCAAATTTAGACAACTCGCCCTTAACCTTAGCTAAGTAAGCCACAGAATCACTATAACATTGGATGACATTTGCTTTTAGTTCTTTCGCCACCTTTATTCCTGCCAATACGGCTTCGTACTCGGCTTCATTGTTGGATGCTTCAAATATGAACCTGAGAGAAGTATGGAATCGATGCCCCTCATGTGAGATCAGAACTATCGCAGATCCTGACCCGTTCTTGTTATAGGATCCATTAGAAAAGATTTTCCATAACTCCTGCACCGGTTCTCTTATCGACTCATCCTGAAAACCTGTGCACTCGGCTCTGAAGTCCGCGAGGGCGTCACTTTTGATCGTTGTGCGTGGCATATACAATATCTCGAATTGGCTGAGTTCGATGGACCACTTTAGTAGATGTCCTGATATTATAGGCTTTTTCAATACCTACCTTAAAGGTTGATCGGTTAAGACTTGGATGGTGTGGGACTGAAAGTATGGTTTGAGGTTTCTTGAAGCTAAAATAAGATAAAATGCGAGCTTTTCTATTAATGGATATCGGGACTCAGCTCCGACAAGTCTTTTACTTATGTAGTACATTGGTTTCTGCACCCGATTTTCCTCTCTAACTAACACAGGGCTGATCGCATTTTTCATCATAGCCAGATATAGGAGCAAACATTTTCTAGATGTCAGTTTCTATAGTACGTGAGGTTCAACAAGGTGAGCTTTTCGGTTGTGAAATGGCTGTTCCCATTCTTCGATCCACTCAAGCTTTTTGTTTCCTCTGAGCAAGTTGTAAAATGGAAGACACTTGTATGTGGATTTTGAAACGAAGATGTTTAGGGCTGCCACTTTTCCAATTAAACTATGTATTTCCTTACTCGACCAAGGCGAACGTATTTCCAATAATGATTTGATTTTCTCTAGATTCGCCTCGATCCTCCTTGTTGTTGAACTGTGAAATTGGCCAACGATTGTATGTACAGTATATGTCACCTTTTGAATGAAATGAATATAATATACGACAGAGTACAAATATCTTAAACAAACACACATAAATTTTATAGTGGTTCAGCCCTGTTCTAATGAACAGTAATAACCTAATCCACTTAGTCTTTAGTATTGAATCACTCGATAGAAAATTACACAAATGAACTAAAGTATACATTCATTACCAATTTGCCCAGAGTTTCTCCTCAGAAAATATCTCTCTCAAAATCGTTCCCCCCCAAAATGATCCCCCTTTATAAAGCCCTAGGTCCTATACTTATAGTACCCAGGGTTAGTTACATGATCAGCAATACCGGGGATCATGGTTTGGTACACGATTATTGGGTAGTGGAGATACGTGTGCACCTCCCCATGATTATGAGAACGTGGGTCTTCTTGTTGTTTCTCTGGATCGTGGTTGACGATGTACCATTGAAATCTTCGGGAAAATGCTAAGTCTTGGTTGGTCTATGAGACTTTGGTGCTAGGCTTGATGACCCTTTAGAGCTTGGGTGCTAGGCATGATTACCCTCTGAGTGCTAGGCCTGCTGATCTTCTGGGTGCTAGGCTTGATGACCTTCTGGGTTCTAGGCTTGATGATTTTAGCTTGAACGAGCGTGAACTTTATCCAGCAAAGTGTATTTGGCTGTTTAGGCTGACCACCCTATGAAGAATAGGGTAGGCCGTTCACCCCATGCAGTTGTTGAGCATGCCAGGCCGACCACCCCCAGGGGGCTAGGGCCAGGCCGACCACCCCTAGGGTGTTTAGGCCTAGTCGACTTCCTTATAGGTCCTGGAACGATCCTTTTTTGCTCATCGGTCTTTTTTCAATACTTTGTCGTTTTTCCATGACGTGTGATGCCACATGTCACTTTCTAATTCTCCACGTCATCTCTTGAATTTTGAGGGATGACATTTGCCCCCCAAGTTTATCGTACTGTGCACAACATTATGGTAAACTTGATCTGGCCTGAGAAACATATCGTAGCAGTACTCTAATAGCATAGTCCCTCGGGACATTACGTAGTACTTTATCAACTATCAATAACTTTCCCAGCACATATTTTTCAAGGATAATTGTAATTCCTAAAAATAATTATATTTTTCAAGGAGTTTTTAAGTCCTAAAAATATAATATATTTTTCATGGAGTTTTGGGGTCCTAAAAAATATAATATATTTTTCAAGGAGTTTTGAAGTCCTAAAATATAATATATTCTTCAGAGATATTAATTCCTAAAAATACAAATATTTTTCAAGGAATCTCAATTCTTTAAAATATAAGATATTTTCTAAGGAATTTGAAATCCTAAAAATATAAGATATTTTTCAAGGAATTTGAATTTTTAACTAGACTATATATTTTTCAAGGAATTTTATTCCTAAAAATAAGGTTAGCCTGAGAGGCTATAAGTAGAGACTCACTCATCACATTCTCAGACCCATGCGCCTATACTGTAGGGTATTTTGAGCGTGATTATCAATTTCTTTATCAACTTTGTATATCTTCCCTTGGGTAAGTATTCTCTCCTCATCTTAACATCAATTAATTTAAATGTGCTTAGATTTAGTATAAATACTTTGAATCTTTGATCTATCCGAATCTTTTACTTTGCTCTGCTTTGATCCAAAACAACTAACTTGTCTGAACCAAAAACTTGTTTTTAATAAAAAATTGGCTTGATCCTTGCCTCTTTCTATGTGATGCTTTAGGGATTAGAGGTCAGTAGGCCGTCCACCTTCAGATTCACTAACCTGGGTGATTTCCAAGCTTATAAAACCCCAACCTAGGCCGACCACCCTTGATATTCACTTGTCCGGGCGATTTCAAGGTTATAAAAAATTAGAATTGGGTGATTTTCAGGGCTTCACATCTAGGCATAGGAGACTTCGAGGGTTTCAGATCCAGGCATATGCGATTTATAGGTTTGTAAATTCCATCATGGGCTGACCACCTCTAGGGTTTCCCTTGCCTTGTGCGTTTTCCAGGCCAACATATCCCATCATGGCCCGAGCACCCCTAGGGCTTCCATTAACTTGGGCGATTTCCAAACTTGTGAAGTTCATCATGGGCCGACCACCCCTAGGGCTTTCATCATGGGTTGACAACCCTTAGGGCTTCCTTAGCCATGACAATTTCCAGGCTTATAGACCCTCGGATTGGGAAATTTCTAGGGTTACAAAATCTAACTCTAGACTGCATTGCCATGTCTTGGGAGATTTCCAAGGTTCCGAGTCCTTGGTGGTCGGCCCAAACCTTAGCATAGGTCGACCACCATACTCTGTGGGAAATTTCCAGGGATCCAAGATCTAGGGTGGTCAGCCCAACCATAGGCTGACCACCCAGGACCCTAAAAATTTGTTTCCTTCGGTTTCTTCAATTTTGATCCTAAGATAATGGATATGCCCCAAAATATTGGATTCATTATGTTGATGCACTAACTTTGCTCTTTATTTTTCCTTTGTTGCAGATGTCCAGCTCCTCTTCGTTAGATAAGTCTGTAAGCGAGCATACTCCACAGGAGTTCTTGGAAAGGGTGAAAAGGATTTTCCCTCGCTCCACTTTATATTTATTCAGCGAAGAAGATTTCTTGAAAAGGTTTACCCCAATGGCGAGAGTAAAATAGACAACTCGGCAACCCTCAGAAGATAATCCTCATATTGCCAGGCATATCACTCAGGGCTCTTTGCTTGGCTCTTCTTAGATCTCTTCTTGGCATAGTACTCCCCGTGGCTCTCAAGCCACATCTTAGCAAAGTCATTCTTCTTAATGGAGTCTGTCTGATTAGCGAGACTCCCTACAAAGCCCTTTGTATAGGGATACCAATTGGGTTCCCCATCATTGTAACGCCCTACTACCTTAGAGCCGTTACTAAGTGAGTTTAAAACACAACTGTGCAACTAACTGACTCTACGAGGTTCTCAAAGACCAAAGTGTGACTAAGCGGAAGTTAAGGCTGTAATCTTTGAAAATATTTAGTTTCATTAAAAACTTTAAGTATCAACATCTGGGATCCCAAAAATAAGGTTTACAAAGTATTTACAACTCAAAAATAGATTTACACTTGATTGACTATCAAAAGAACAAGTTAATACAGCCATATTCAAAATGCCCCCAACCAAAGCAGTCGGGCAGGCCGAACATGTACGCGCCGCCCCCACGCTCTCCATACTCATGGTTGGTTGACTGACCCCTTGCTTTTACCTGCAACACAGAGCACCCGTGAGCCGAAGCCCAGCAAGAAAACTCAAACAGTACATAACATATGCATATATTATACCAGCATATAATCCATTGATAAACAGGAAAACCATCAGACTGAACAAACACGGCCCTGCCGCCCCAGAGGCCTAACCCAAGCCTGGGGTCTCGGTCCTTACCGTAAAGATAACTCATGTATCCATTGGGTCCCATCCTGACTATAAGCATCCCATGTGCTAGGTGTTACTTCTGGCCCCACGGCCGTTCTCAGCCTTCGCCGCTCTCGGCCTTAGCCGTTCATTTCATTATAATCACACATATAGTACATCTTGAGATAATATTTCAATCATATGATAATTCATTTAAGGTTATACATTAGCACATAATACAATCTAGGGCCATGCCCTGCAATAACACTATGGGCCCATGCCCTGTTCTCGAGTGCTACAGTTTTCTTACCTGTATCCCGAGCTTTCCTGATGCACCAAGGTCACAAGCACGGTCCTCTAGCACGAGCCTTTCCGAAATTCTACTCACAACCCACATAAAACACTTTTAATACTAACCAAACCCAAAACCACTTCCCGGGACCAATCCCGTACTCTCGGGACCTCTAATTCCTCAAAACAATACATTGGAACCATCCCCCGCGTCCCCGGGCAAATGCCCTAAAAACCCAACTTTTTGGCTGCCAAAATGGCCTAGGGCCGCGGTACTCCCCACAAGGGCCGCGGTGCCCAGCGGCTAGGCCACATCCTGAAGCATCCTCGCGCCGTGGCACCCAAGAACAGGGCCGCAGCGCTCCTTCGCGAACCCAGATTTCTGGGTTTTCTCTTGCGTTTTTCCCGAGCTACAACCTCCCCAAATCATCGCAAGCAAATACCTAAACCCCAAGATCAATTTAAAACTTCATATGAACCATCTAACAACCTATAGACACTAGAATCAAGATCAAAACACCATCACACCCAAAATCCACCCTTTGATTTCTAATTTCAGCAAACTCAAACTAAAACTTTAAAATGCTTAACTCATGCTTTAGATTTCTCAAATCAAAACAGAAACCAAACTTAAATGTGCATAAAATCCTTACCTCAAGTGGAGAATTCACCCAAAAGCTTCCTTGATCTCCTCCTAAACTCCCACTTCAGCCCCTTCTACACTTCTTCTTCTTTTTCTTCTTCTTCCCTAGCTTTTTCTTTCTTCTAGTTTTTCTTCTCTTCAATTTTTATCAAAACCATCAAATGACCCAATGCCCAAACCGTGTACCCCAAAAACCAAGCTGAAAATTGTCTAAATCCCTTGCCAAAAGACCATTTTACCCCTTCCTAATAATCCTTCCTAACTAAACCTTCAAGGGCACTCTTGTCCTTTCACTTCTATTTCAATTCTACCATTTTCCATCTAAAACTTGTTACTCAAAGCAGTTACAAACGGTTACACAGGTTACTCAATTGCCAATAACTATAACCTTTAGTTCTCAATTCAACTTACAAAATTCCTAAAGTACCCCTAGGCTCCTCCCGAGCCGGGTGCAAAATCCCGTTGTGACTTTTAGACTAATTAGCTCACTAGGACCGTCTCGACGCGTGCATCACAATAAAAACACCACACTCACATGGCACAAATCACATAACACAATTATCACATTTATGCCCTCAACGGGCTAAAATTACCAGTTTACCCCTAACATACAAACGGGGCTCACGTGCATCTGTATACAACCTAATCATGCATTCTAATCACATATTCAATCAAATTCATATAATATCATGTCAATTTACTTCTTGCCCTCCAGGCATGCTTAAACAAGGTCTTAAACCTTATTAGCAACTTGGGGTGTTACAATCACTCTTCTTCTCAGCAAGAACACATCGAGGGCTCTCATCGCCAGGCCACTCATCCTTAGGAGCGTTCTATTCACATGTTCTGGCCTAAGGTTTTTTGCCCTTCTCCCAAGAGCAAGACAGTCTCGCCAGCTACGCAGCATAAGAAGATATGAAAAAAAGAGTTCCATTCATCAGATTCTAGGGCCACCTTTGCAAGTGAGATCATATAGAAACTAGTTGAGAAGCCTCGCCTTGCTAATTAGGAGGTGGTTTTGTTCAAGGGGGCTGCCTCTGACATGACTGAAGAGAAGGTAAAGAACATTAGGAATACCTTTGACCTCTCTGGCATTTCGATTATTATCCCTAGTCCAGATGACAGAGATGAGGACCCCCCTTTGGGTATGTGTGCCTGGACACGCTCTGCCATCACGTTTGGCACCCTACTCCCTCTTCATCCATATTTTTGGAGCGTGGTGAATTATTTTGGTATTAGTTCCTCTCAGCTAGCTCCCAACGCTATTTTGGTGTTATTTGCGTTGTAGATTATCTATCATCGTAGAAAATGGGTTTCTCCAGTACCTCATGAGATCCGTTACTTATTTGATCTGAAGACAAACCCTTCTTAATGCAACTCGGGGTACTTACACTTCCACCATTATACAAGTGAGGGTACCGACACTTTCTTGGAAGAGATTTATGGAAATAGCAAGGCTTTTAGATATGCTAACAACTATTTCTTCACTAAGGATGCAGAGGCCAACTACTCCAAGTTTAAGCATGTCGGGCCTTTTTATAGACCACTCCCGACCCAGGCTATGACTGTTAGGGCTAAGGCGTTGATTGCCATGACCCCTGAGGAGAAGAATGTCAGGAATCTTATTACTTCAGAGAACCGTAGGAGGGTCAGGCTGTTTCTTTCTACTATCGCCGATGTTCCGGATGAAGATGGTCCTGAGCCCTTGAACGCCATAGACTCCCCGGGACCTATTCATATTGAGTAGGTACCTTCTTCGCCCGTGCTAGCGGAATAGGAGGGTGATGATGTGGGTGCATTTGTACACTCACTATTTGCTTAAGATGATTTTTATGAAGCCACTTTTGAACCCGAATCTCATTTAGAAGGTTCAAAACTTTTATCATCTTTACGTTATGTTTCGTCTGTATTTGATATCCCGCTAATATTTGACCTTCTTTTGTAGGTTTAGATATGTTCGACTTTGTTCACACCCAACAAAGTTTGACTCTAACTAAGACTAGCCCTTCCATCCAAGCGACCAAGAGGGCCAGGGTTGAGGTTGAGTCAATAACGGAGGTTCCTCTTCTGACTTCTTTTGAGTCTAGTCCTGTCGTAGAGGTAGAGCCATCCTTGCCTACACCGGTTCTTCCCAATATCATTGATGCAGGTGATTCCATTTCTGCGCCTGATCCCTTATCTGAGCCACACCAGTCTTCCATAAGGAATTTAGGGGTCATCATGGACCAAGCATCCCATCTAGAGCAGACGGCAATGACTTTTAATGGAATTAAGAATGAGGACTTGAGCACCATCCTGACGATGTCACTCATTGACATTCAGAGTGTAAGTCCTCTACAATTTTCTTTTCGTCTGGTTAGCTTGTGTGCTGACGTTATCTAACCCTTGTATTTTTTTGCAGGCCCTGATGTTGATCTCCCATGTCTGTGATAGATCTATAGAGTATACCTCTACGCTTTACAACCTTCGTTCTGAGCTTGAAGTTGTCCACCATGAGGTGCTGGACATTGCTTTGAAAGATGAAGAGATCAACACTCTCCGCAGTACCGTGGAGCTTAAACAACAGGAAGTGACCGAGTTGAATCTCAAGGTAATCCAGACGGAGGAGAAACTTGCCGATCTGCTCAAATAGTCTGAAGCTGAGAAGGAGAAGATGATTGCCGACATGGATCAACTGAGGAAGGATGCTCTTGTCGAGAAGGAACAAGAGGTCAAGGCTGCCCGGGACAAGGCCCGAGAGGATTATTCAGAGACAACTTTCTCTTGCTTCTACAAGATCTGGAAGTCTGACAAAGAACTGAACTTGGATTTCCTTCCAGAGAAGACGCGAGCAAAGGAGCATAGGAAGTGCCTGGCTCGTGAGGCTGTCGAGGCTTAAGGTGGTCTTTCAGATGATACTCCTCGCCCTAGTTAGTCTTCTTTTGGTCTCTTACTTTGTCTTTCCTTTCATGCCATTGGTGGGGCACCTTGTACTTGACAATTTTTACATATGACATTTTATGCCCGCATGCTTTTTTGTTATGAGTACTCAGTGTACTGATTGAAATTTTTTATTTCCAATGCTTACTAAATATATCAAATCACAACTGTATCGACCCAAAATTACTATTATGGCTTAAGGGCCCTGATTAGTGTGCCGGGAAGGCATAATTGACTTATGAGTGAATTTATTGATTTAATGCATGATTATATGAATGTAAATGTGGTTAAATGTTATATCTATGAGAACCACATTATTATGTGGGTAGATTTGGAGTGAGCGACTTAAGGCGATCCTAGGGAGCTAGATAGCGGGAAAAGTCACAACGGGAATATTGGTGAAATTTACTATTTTGCCCTCAGGGACGTTTCCGGTACCCCGAGCCTCGGGATTGACTTAACTGGCTAAGATTAGACTAAGTTAATGAAAAGCAGAGGTATAAAACATAAACCGACCCATGCTCTCTCTCCTCTTCTCTTCTCTTTTCTCTCCCAAGAAACTACAGAAAACCTAAGGGAATTAGCTGGGGAAAACTCTGTGTTTGAGCTGAATTCATGAAGGCTTAGGTTAGTTCAGGCTAAAGGTCACTCAATCAAGATTAAGGTAAGAGTTGAATTGTGTTTCTGGGTGTTAGAACTCTAAGTTTTTTTTGGCTGAATATTAAGGTGATTATGATTTTGATGTTTAAGGGCTGAATTGAAGATAAGTGCTTGGGTTTTAGCTCAGAGATTGTCAAGGAAGTGGTTCAGCAAAAGAGGTAAGCTTTAACTCGTAATTTAGAGGTTTAAATTTGATTTTTCCATGACTGGTTTTGGTGTTTTGAGTTGCTGGGTTTCAGAGAATCAAAATGGAGTTTTGGTAGGTTTTTAGGCTGAATTTTTGTTGGATTATGTTGTTAGAGTCATGATAAAAGTTTTGGGAGTAATGGGTTTTGAGTTAGGGTGGTTTGGAATGGTTTTGGATGGGGTTAGGATGCTAGAAATGGTGGATTTTCTGGGCATGAAGAGGAGGGTTGCAGCTCTGTTCTAGAGCGCTGCGGCCCTACGAAGCAAGAAAGCCAGGGAGGCTCGGCCAGGGGAGAGCGTCGTGGCGCCCTTGAGCAGGGCCGCGACCCGTGTCTGCTTGCTGAGGGCCTTGGGATCTATTTTAGGGGCGGGCCACGGCTAGGGTTCAAGGGCCGCAACCCTTAGGTGCATTCTTGATCATTTGGGGATTTTAAGTGCGAGAATCTAGCCTAGGGTGCTCGGGATCTATTTCACCACCGTGCTTGATGGAATTCGATGTCCTGGAAGCTAGTATTGTACCCAGAAACCTTTATTTGAATATTAATGGAATCCAATACCTTGGTTGTGACTAGGTGTTAAAGCTAGGGCTCGGGAATGGATCGTGCTCGAGGAGCATCGCTCGTAATCAGTGAACGCAGAAACTAAAGGTAAGAAAACTGCACCCGGTTGTGTATTTGTAATGGGACTAAGGGCTCCCTAATATGTATGCTTGAAAGGATGGTATTATGCCATGTAAACAGTGAACCAACGACCTAAGAGTGCAAAGGGTTACACTGGCGCACAGGGCGCGGCTTGGCCACTGGTAGCCGAGGACAGCTTATTATGCACTGAGCTCGATTTAAGCTAGCCGGAGTTAGTGGGGTAAACAGAGGGTGCGGCCTAAGTTGTCGGCCCTAACTATTATGTGACCTAATTGTTAGTTGTGATTAGTTGCATTATTGGTTATGTATAAGTGCTGAGTGGTTAATGTGGGGTATTAAGTGTTTGAACATGCTTAAGGAGTTGATTATCCGTTATTGTTGTTTGTGTTGCATATTATGTTTTCTTGCTAGGCCTTGGCTCACGGGTACTATGTGGTGCAGGTAAAGGCAAGGGCAAGCTTGATCAGCCCTGACTTGGAGAGCTCTATGAGCTGAATGTACATGACCAGCTGCTCAGCTGCCACAGTTTAGGTTTAGGCAGGGACGTGGGAACCAGAAATGTCTATTTTGCCTTAGTATGGCTAATGGTTGTCTGTATTTTGGGAGATTCTGTAAACCAACTTCTAAACTCTGTTTCTTTTTGGGATCCCATGTATAAAATTGTTTAATTATATAAAGTGTAACTTTTGAGAGCAAAACCTTTTTAACCCTAGCTCATACATGTTTAGTGGCACGTTTTTAAATTAATAACTTGATTAGCAAGTCCTGCATCTTTATAAGTACACAGTGTAGCAGTCTTGGCTATCCAGGGCGTTACAACAACCCTCATTGGTTTAGGGTTCAATTAACTCTGAACACATGTATTTCACGCGCCATACTAACCTTACTCCTTTACATTTTTCATGCTAACAACCATGGTAATGTGAGTAGTACAATACTTCACTAATTACCATGAACAAAAAAGTCAGGTCGACCACCCCATGGTTGATAAGTCGACCACCCTATTAGGGACTTGGCTAGGAGTTTCCCCACCATTGCCTTTTTTGTTTTTTGCACTTTCAAAGCATATGTTGAACAAATGTCCTAGAGAAACTTGAGCTTGCTTAGTACTTAAGGTCACGTCCTCATTGCTTTTGTATACCCCAATTGGTATGTACTATGCCCCCCAAGTTGCCATGGGTTTAAAAGCCTTGGTCACTTGCACTTGACCATGCCTTGCTTCGAGCATTTAGAGACATAGTACTATAGATAACTCTTAAATAAAGAGTTATTTCATGTTCTTTTTAACTTATAAATGTGAAAAAATCGTTGGTGATGATAGGTTATTATTAGCTTTTGTAACTAACTTTTTTGTTTTTATGATCTTAGTTAAGTTTAGTTATTTTTGTAGTTTTTAATAGCTAATGGGTTGAACACAATAGTTTCATCAATAGATATTTGTACAAAGAATGACCTAACATGTGAAACTATCTAAGTTAAAATTTGATTGCTGAATTAGCAGGTTTGCAGCAGCAAAGCAGATTTTGCTGAAGCATTTTGATCAGGCTATTTTTTGACACCTAAGTGTACTTGGAAATTTAGTGGGTGAGCTGGAATAGTGGCTGAGGTGGTAATTACAGAATGCATGAATAAAAAATTGGAAGTAAATGTCAAAGGAAAGAAAGAGGAGACCAACGTATATACCAAAAGGAGGGGCAATATTGTACTTGGATGGCCAAATTGGGAAACCTAAAGGTACAAAGAGAAGCATTAGCCGCATATTGAGGGAGGCTGCCATTTGAAAGAAAAAGCAAGAAAGAAAGGAAGAAAAACTGGAAATCATACAATAAAAGGAGGGGGACGCATAAAGGAGCTCAAGCATCATTTGGATTTGTTTTTTCTCCTATTTCTAAACATCATTTTATATTTTCTAGTTTGATTTCTACTTTGAATATTTATGGGCTGTATTGAATTTGGGTAATGCTCTTTAACTCAACCATGAACTAATTTGTGTGTGGCTTGAATTGTTGATGAACCCTATGTTATAGTTTAGTAATTTCTTGTGCCTTATTTTAGTGAAATCTCTCTTGTTCATCCAAGTGTGCTTATTGTTGTTTGGCCAGCAATGGCAAGATTGTTGAATTATGTTAATGTTGGAAGGATTAAATATAATGGAGAGAACTTGGATGGCACAAGCCATAATCTAGGTTAGGTTATGTTAGTAAGTAACATATGGATGTGTTATTTGCCTTGTGTAACTTTTGAGAATTGAACCTTGAATTTAAAATTCTTAAATCTGATTTGGCATAGGAATATGTTTAATTAGGTAAAAGAATTAATATCATAAAATTTGGAAATTTTTTATGAATTTTTAGTGAAATCTTGTTGACCTGGGAGTTTTGCTAAAATATTGTTGCTGCAATCTGTTCATGATAACTAACATAGGGGGAAGCAGTAATTCAAGTCTATTTTACAATCCACATATTTCTTTGAAATTTATTTGTTTAGTTCAGTTTTAATTTCAGTATTTCCATCTCTTTAATATTTCATTTAGCTTATAAACAACCCATTTGATTGTTAATACTTTTAAGTTGTATAGTAATTGTTTTGCCTATTTTTCTATTTTCCAATCCCTATGGAGACGATCTACTTATCATTGTATTACTTGTGTGATTACGTGCACTTGCGTATTTAAATCAATTAAAATATTATTTTCACAAAAAGTTTGTGGCGCCGTTGTCGTGGATTGGAATTAGAAATTTTTGTAATATCAATTACTTGCAATTTATTTTTTTTCTTTGTTGAGCTAACCATGTTTGCTTGCTCTTGTGTTTTCTCAGGTGATCTACTGTATTTATGAGCAAGAAGACATTGAACTAGCTCCTATTGACCCTAAGATTGAATGAACAGTTAGAAGAAGACTAAGGGAACAACGGGCTCAAAATCGTCTTAATATGGCTGAAGAGGTTGAAGGAGTTAAGGGTGCTAATAATGTCGGTAATGCGATTGCGATGGCTGATGATAGAGAGAGAGCCATAAGGAAGTATGCTGCCCCCATGTTCAACAAACTCAATCCAGGCATTGTTAGGCCTGAAATTCAAGCACCCAAATTCGAGTTAAATTCCGTGATGTTCCAAATGTTGCAAATAGTGGGTCCATTTAGTGGGCTGCCTACTGAGGATCCTAACCTTCATCTTCATTCATTTTTGGAGGTGAGTGATTCTTTCAAGCTACAAGGAGTAAGTGACGAGGCCCTAAGGTTGAAATTGTTCCCTTTCTCTTTGAGGGATCGAGCTAGAGCTTAGCTCAACACCCTTCCTCCCGACTCGGTGACTACATGGATTGAGTTAGCTGAAAAATTCTTGATGAAGTACTTTCCTCCTACCAAAAATGCCAAGTTTCACAATGAAATCATGTCTTTTCAGCAGCTGGAAGATGAATCATTTTGTGAATCTTGGGAGATATTGAAGGAGTTATTGAGAAATTTTCCACACCATGAGATTCAACATTGTATACAAATGGAAACATTCAATAATGGACTCAATTCTTCCACTTGCATGGTGTTGGATGCTTCAGCCAATGAGGCTATTCTCTCTAAGTCCTACAATGAAGCCTATAAGATTTTGGAAAGGGTTGCTAGCAACGATTACCAATGGTCCAATGCTAGAGCCTCAACAAGTCGAAAAGTAGCTAGTATACTTGAAGTGGATGCATTGAAAGCTTTGACCGCTCAAGTTTCATCAATGACTAACTTTCTCAAGAACATGAGTTTGGGGGGAATGGTACAACCAGCTGCTATGGGACAAGTTGCAGATGTGTCTTGTGTTTATTGTGGATATGGGCACACTTTTGAGAGTTGTTCTTTGAATCCCGTTTTAGTTTGTTAAGTGGGGAATCAAAATGGCAACGACAATAACCCATATTTATACTCTTATAATCTGGGGTGGAGGCAGCATCCAAATTTCTCATGGGGGGGGGGGGGGGTCAAGGAGCTAGTTCAAGAGGAGCACCAATGCAAAAGAAGCCTACATATCCACTGGGGTTTTCTAAACAACCACCAAGAGCTCAACCACCTCCTCCTCAAGTGTCTCAATCAAGCTTGTTGGAGAGTTTAATGAAAGAATATATGGCCAAGAACGATTATGTGATTCTGAGCTAAGCGAAATCCTTGGGGGACCTAGAGATTCAAGTGGGGAAACTAGCTAATGAGCTACAAAATAGACCACAAGGAACCCTGCCTAGTGATACCAAAAATCCATGGAGAGATGGTAAGGAGCATTGCAAGGCAGTTACCTTGGGAGTGGTAAAAATCTGGAGTTGACTGAGAATAATTCTAAGAGCAACAGCGAGCCCACTTCAATCAAAAGTAGTGTGGAAAAGGAGGACAGAGTTGTGAGTTTGAAATGTCAACTGCTGATCCCGAAGCAATTACTGCAGCAATTCCTCAGCAAAATGTAACAGAGAAGCCTATGAGCAAGCCACCTCCACCATTTTTCAGCGATTTCAAAAGCAGCAGTAAGATTGTCAATTCTAAAGATTTAGATGTTTTGAAACAACTTCACATCAATATATCGTTGGTGGAAGCTTTGGAACAAATTCCCAACTATGTGATGTTTTTGAAGGATATTTTAACCAAGAAGAGGAGACTTGGAGAATTTGAAACTGTGGCTTTGACTGAAGCTTGTAGTGCAACATTGAAGAATTAAATTCCTTCTAAATTTAAAGACCCGGGCAGCTTTACAATTCCTTGTTCTATTGGTGGTAGAGATGTTGGTAGAGCACTTTGTGACTTGGGGGATAGTATCAATTTGATGCCCATGCCGATTTTCAAGAAGTTAGGAATTGGAGAAGCAAGGTGAACCACAATCACTTTGCAATTAGTGGAACGATCTATGGCACATCTGGAAGGCAAGATTGAAGATGTACTTGTGCAATTTGATAAATTCATTTTTCTGGCGGACTTCATTATTCTTGATTATGAAGTGGAGAGTGATGTTCCAATAATTTTGGGAAGACCATTTCTTGCCACCGGAAGGACTTTGATTGAAGTCCAAAAAGGAAATCTTACTATGAGGGTGAATGAGAAACAAGTGACCTTTAATGTGTTCAACTCTATGAAGTTTCCAGATGAGATTGAGGAATGCTCTTCTTTGAGTGTGATTGTACTATAGTGGCTGAAGCATTGCTAAAAGAAACTTGTAAAGATGGATTGGGAGTGATTTCACTTGATGAGCTTGAAGGAATGAGTAAAGAGGAAGAGACCCAAGTTACATGGGTGGAATCCAAGCAGCCTTTTACGAAAGTTGGAAGGAATTTTGAGTGTTTAGAGTTATCGGAAATAAATTTCAAGCCTTCCAAGCCATCTATTCAAGAACCATCAAAGTTGGAATTGTAGCCTTTGCCTAGTCATTTGAAGTATGTTTATTTGGGGTGTGAAGAGACTTTACCGGTGATTATTTCTACATTGTTGGGGGTGGAAAAAGAGAATATGCTGCTGGATGTGTTGAAGAAATACAAGAAGGCTATTAGTTGGACTATGATTGATATAAAGGGTATAAGACCTTCACTTTGTATGCATAAGATTTTGCTGGAAGATTCCTGTATCAATTTCGTTGAACAACAAAGAAGGCTGAATCCCATTATGAAGGAAGTGGTAAAAAAGGAAGTGATTAAGTGGCTTGATGCTGGTATTATATACCCAATCTCAGATAGTTTGTGGGTCAGCTCGGTTCAATGTGTTCCCGAGAAATGGGGAGTCATGGTGGTAGCTAATGACAACAATGGGTTGATTCCTACAAGGACAGTGACAGGTTGCTGTGTTTGTATGGATTATCGGAAGCTAAATAAAGCAACAAGAAAAGATCATTTCCCACATCCTTTTATTGACCAAATGGTAGACAGACTAGCGGGAAAGGAGTAAATTTTGTGTGGATGGGTATTCAGGCTACAATCAAATTTCTATTGCCCCTGAAGATCAAGTAAAAAACTACGTTCACCTGCCCATATGTGACATTTGCGTTCAGGAGGATGCCCTTTGGTTTATGCAATGCGCCCACTACATTACAACGTTGTATGACGGCTATTTTTTCAGATATGGTAGAGAAAATTCTAGAGGTTTTCATGGATGATTTTTCAGTGTTTGGTGAATCTTTTGCTGCTTGTTTGGCTAATCTTGAGAAAGTATTGGAGAGATGTGAAGAATCAAACTTGGTGCTCAATTGGGAAAAGTGCCATTTTATGGTGCAAGAAGGCATTGTATTGGGTCATCGAATTTCTAACAAGGACATTGAGGTAGATATAGCTATGATTGAAGTCATTGAGAAGTTTCCACCACCTACTTCAGTCAAGGGAATTAGATGCTTTTTGGGGCATGTAGGCTTCTATAGGAGGTTTATAAAAGATTTTTCGAAGATCTCCAAACCCCTTTGTTCCTTACTTGAGCAAAACCAAGCATTTGAGTTCACTAAGGAGTGTCAAGAAGCATTTGTGACTTTGAAGAAAGCTCTTATCACTGCACCCATCATTGTAGCTCCAGATTGGTCTCTTCCTTTTGAATTGATGTGCGATGCTAGTGATTTTGCTATGGGTGTCCTACTTTGGCAGCAAAAAGTGAAGGTGTTTCATTCCATTTATTATGCAAGCAAGACATTAGTCGATGCTCAATTGAACTATACCACCACCGAGAAAGAACTTTCGGCGGTGGTGTTTGCTTTTGACAAGTTTAGAGCTTATCTTGTGGGGACTAAAGTGGTGGTTTACACAGACCATTCAACGATCAAGTATCTAATAGCCAAGAAGGATGCTAAGCCAAGACTTATTTGATGGTTGCTTCTTCTTCAAAAAACTGACATGGAAATTCATAATAGAAAAGGAACAGAGAACCAAGTGGCTGACCATTTATCTAGACTTGAAGCTGGTAGTGAAAAGCAAGGTGAAGGGCTTATTAAAGAGACATTCCCTGATGAGAAATTTTTGGGTGGGAACCAAGTCACTACACCATGGTACACTGATGTTGTCAACTATTTGTTCAGTGGTTTACAAACACCCGATTTAAATAGGCAGCAACTTAAGAAATTCTTTCATGATCTAAAATTTTATTATTGGAATGAGCCCTATTTGTACAAGCAATGTCCAGATCAAATCATGAGGCGTTGTATGTCTAAGGATGAAGTTTTGAGTATACTAGAGCATTGTCATTCAGCTCCTTATGGTGGACATTTTGGTGGGCAAAGGAAAACAGCTAAGGTTTTTCAATAGGGGTACTATTGGCCTTTTATTTTCAAGGATGCTCATGAATTTCCTACAAGATGTGATCGTTACCAATGTGTTGGAAATATTTCAGCAAGGAATGAAATGCCTTTGAATTTCATCCTTGAAGTGGAATTGTTTGATGTTTGGGGAATCGATTTCATGGGGCCATTTCCACTATCATTCGAAAATTTGTATGTCTTAGTGGTGGTTGACTATGTCTCCAAGTGGGTTGAATCAATGGCAAGTCCTACCAATGATTCCAAGGTGGTTATAAAGTTCTTACATAAGCATGTATTTACTCGCCATGGCACTCCAAGGGTGCTTATAAATGATGAGTGATTAGTGTCAAAAGTATCATTTTATTAGTCTTAAAGTTTAAAATTAATTAAGTTTTAATTAACATTTTCACGGATTTATTGTCATATATTTTATATTTGAAAATATTAATTTCAATTTAATTTGTGTTTAATTTTAAGGAAATAAAATGTATTTTGACACAAAGAAAAAGAAAAAAGAAAGAAAGAATTAAAATTGAAGAAATCATGAAAAAATGACATTTTTGACAAAATTAGGCCCAAAACCGAGCCCAAGTCCAAAGTCATCAGCATCCAGCAGCCCAGCTGAGCGAGCCAAGCTGCCTGAAGCCTCCGTGATGCGCACCTGCCACAATCTAACAAGCTGTCCCATCCGCTTGACGCACCTCCCTGACGAGCCAACCAGTTGCTGCCACGCATCCTAGTGCCTGGCGATTGTCCCCCACGACCCAACACCACTTGCCCCACTTCCATTAGTTTTTGTAGCCACTTTCCCACTATTTTGTACACGATTTTACACATGTTGGGTCCTATTTCCACTATAAATAGAGAGCCAAATGTAGGAAAAAATCATTAGATTGTGGAATTAAGTGTGGAGAGTACAGTTAGAGAGAAAAACATTCTTTTTCCTATTTTTCATTCATTTCTTTTACACTTTTTTGAGTGAAAACAATGCCTATTTTAGGCTAAATTCTCTTGTGGAAATGCTAGAGTGAAGTTCATGTTTCACGTTATATTTTTAATATATTGATTTTTTATTTTGTTCTTCATTTGTATATCTTTGTTACAATTTAATTTATTTTCTTCTAATTTTTATTCTAAATTTATTAGTGCATTTTACATAAGTCTAGTCATCATCTTCTTATGTAATTTAGGTTCTTTATTTAATTTAGGATATTTGTTATATTATATGCTTTTTAGTGCATTCTTCCATTGGTATTTTGTCGCTCTAAGGTATATAATATGATAGGTTTTGAAAATTAGAAGTTGGTACAATTTAATGAAGAACATATTTTATGGTGAGCTTTATTATATATATTTTTCAACTATAATTAATGGTGTAGAATTATAGCTGAGTAGGATGAATCAATTTTATTAAAATATATATATGTTTGAATGAATGAAACTTATGCCTTCCATGTTTTCTCTCTGATTCTAATTCCTCAATTTCGTTTATTTAGTGTTTAAAAAAAATATTATTTTTCAAAGTTTATTATTTCTAATTTACTATTTTTTTTTATTATTTTACCTCTCTGTGGATACGACATAGCCCGATTACTACTGCGACCGTTTAGGAGTTTATTGGGCGATATCAAAATTTTGGCGTCGTTGCCTGGGAGGTAATTCTACAATTAAAGGTTTGCATAGTAAATTAATTTTTTTTTTAAAAAAGTAGTATAATATTGTTTTAATTTCTCTTTTATTTTTTTTCCTTAGTAATATTTATTTTTAGTTTTTTTTATTTATTCATTTCTTTTAATTATTTATTTTACTTTTAGGTTTAAAATTTATTTTCTAAATTTAGGTTTTTTCTGAAATAAAAGCATAAAATTTTAAAGCATAAAACAAAACAGAGCAAAAAGAAGTATTGAGAACACTTGTGTAATTTTGTAAATGAGTAAAAACTAAACATGTTCTATCTTAGAAAAATTAGTTCTTAAATAAGGTCTGTGTTAGCGTTACCCTCCAACCTTTTCTAAGAACCTCGGAGAGTTCTAGAAAAGCTCTTGGGCCTAAAGTGGTACCTTGGCAGCCTTCCCAATTGGCCTAGGAACATTTTTGGTGTATACTTATTACATTATTACACACTTGCGCTTATAATACTTACAAAATAAAAAATATATATAATAATAACAAAAATTTATGCCACGAAATAGAGACGCACTAGGGAGATTTGTGAGACAACAAGTAGAAGCTTTAGAAAACTCTCCTAGTTCATCATTTTCTTCCATTCGTTCAAATTCACCTGATTCACCAAGACTTTCTGAACCACCCACGATGGCTCAACAAGATGAAGTCCAACCAAGAACACTATAGGATTATTTATAGCCTACGCGTACAGCCACACCTTCATGCATAATGTATCCCAAGAATATGCAAAATTTCGATTTCAAACCTGACATGATTAACCTCTTGCCAACCTTCCATGGGTTAGAAAATGAGAGTCTGTACGTGCATATACAGGAATTTGAAGAGGTGGTGGCTACATTCAACAACCGAGTTGATGTCACCAACATTGTGAGAATGAAATTTTTTCCTTTCTCTCTCAAAGACAAAGCAAAAATCTGGTTGTATTCCTTAAGGCCTAGATATATCGGAACAAGGGATGAAATGACAAAAGCATTCTTTGCCAAATATTTCCCACCCCATAAGACTAGCAACCTTAAGAGGAAGATCTCTACTTTCATCGAGAAAGACCATGAAACTTTCCATCAGGTCTGGGAGAGGTTTAGAGATTTAATAAATCAATGCCCACATCATGGATACGAAAGTTTGTGTCTGATCAACAATTTCTATGACGGTCTCACAACCGGACAAAGACAATTCATACAAATGATGTGCAATAGCAAATTCCTTCATAAAGATCCCAATGAAGCTTTCGAGTACCTTGATGATCTCGCTGAATAGTCCTACACATGGAATGGATTGAGTCCTATGGACAAGCCACGATCAACTGGAATCTACCAATTGAGGGAAGATGATAATGTCAAAAGCCAAATTGAATCATTGAGACAACAATTCCAGGCTTTAAAATCTCAAGAAGGTAGAGGAATCCACATGGCTGCAAAGATAGAGACACAAGATCCATGCTTCATCTATGGAGGGGTGGAACATCAACCGCAAGAGTGCCCAACTCTTGGTGAGTTAAGAGGAGGAAATGAGGAACAATGCAATGCTTTAGAGGATAACAAGAAGCCTTATAACCCTTTCTCAAACACTTACAATCCCGTTTGGCGCAACCATCCAAATTTCAGCTGGTTGGCTCGGCATCAGGCATGGCAGGAGCATGAGGGACAGTCGCCAGGCATCTAGTAGCCAATGGAGACCTGAGCAGCAACAACCGCCAAAAGCATACATTGCTCATCAGAATAACATGCAATCAAGTAATTCTCTTGAGAATACTTTGCAAATGCTTGCGCAAACACAAATAGCCTCAACTCAAGAGCTCAAATCTTGTTTCACACAAATGGTAGAGGAAATGAAAGACATAAAAATCCAAATGACAAAGCTAAACACTACTTTGGAAATTTAAGAGCATGGTAGACTTCGCGCTCATCCTCTAATCCATCAAAAAGGGAAACACATGGCACAAACCTCCTCCTCTCCATATACAAATTTCAAAGAGGTTAATGCCATCTCTACTCGAAGTGGTTAAAGTACGGTTTCACCGTCAACTAAGACAACAAGTACATCAATGTTCGCTCCAAATGATGATATGCCAATAAGCATTCCAGTAAAGGCACTCTTTCCTCAAGCTTTGAAATCTACTAGAAAGATACTTGAAAATCATGGTGAAATCCTAGACCTTTTAACACAAGTGAAGATCAACTTGTGCCTACCAAGGTCACAACTGGGTGGCACATGTGCATTGATTATAGAAAATTAAATACAGCCACTCGCAAAGACCAGTTTCCACTTCCATTCATCGATCAAATATTGGAACGTGTGGCGAGTCATCCTTTCTATAGTTTTCTCGATGGTTATTCAGGGTATTATGAAATTGAGATTGCCTTAGAAGATCAAGATAAGACCACATTCACTTGTCCTATTGGTACTTTTTCCTTCCAGTGTATGCCATTTGGCCTGTGCAATGCTCCAGCCACTTTCCAGCAATGCATGATGAGCATATTTAGTGATATGATTGAGAAATATATGGAAGTACTCATGGATTATTTGACAGTCTTTGGAGATTCCTTTGAATCAAGCCTTCTCAATTTAGAGTCTGTGCTTAAACGTTGCAAAGAGAAAGGCTTGGTACTCAACTAAGAAAAGTGTCATTTCATGGTGCGATCAGGCATAGTCTTGGGGCATGTCGTGTCGGAATGAGGAATTGAGGTCGATGTATCAAAGATTGAACTCATATCAAAACGGCCCACCCCCAAGACTGTTAAAGACATTCGATCTTTTCTTGGGCATGTAGGATTCTATAGGAGGTTCATACAAAATTTCTCGACAATTGCTCGCCCTTTGTCAAACCTCCTAGCAAAAGATGTTCTGTTGAGTTGGACACCTGAGTGTGAGGAATCTTTCCGAATGCTTGTTGCAAAACTCACTTCCGCCCCAATCTTTTAGCCACAAGATTGGAACTTACTGTTCGAAGTCATGTGTGATGCTAGCAATTATGCTATACAGGCCTCTTAGGTCAAAGAAGGGAAGGGAAGCCCTTCGTTGTCTACGATGCAAGTAGAACTCTTGACAGTGCTTAGATGAACTATTCTACTACTGAAAATGAGTTACTTGTTGTAATATTCGCACTTGAAAAGTTTTGTTCCTACCTGATTTGTTCACCTATCATAGTCTTTACGGAACATTCCGCCTTAAAATACCTCATTTCCAAAAATGATGCTATGGTGCGTTTAATTAGGTGGATCCTTCTGTTATAGGAATTTGATCTGACCATAAAGGACAAGAAAGGAGTTGAAAACTTGGTAGTAGACCACTTATCTAGTCTTGAATTTTCTGATTTTCCTGATGGCCCAACCATTCGAGATGACTTCCCTGATGAACATCTCTTCGTAGTCACTAAGTTGCCATGGTACGCTCATATTGTTAATTACTTAGTGACTGACGAGCTTCCAACTGCATGGAGTGCACAAGATAAACGTAAATTTTTTGTCGAGGTTCGTAACTTCTATTGTCCCGACCAAACTATGTGACATTGCATTCTAGATGATGAAATTTTTAGTGTCCTGAAATTTTGTCTATGAAAAAGACTGCTGCAAAAATCTTACAGTGTGGTATTTATTGGCCCACTTTGTTCAAAGACACTAACAATTTCTGTCGATCATGTTGAAGGTGTCAGAAATTAGGTGCTTTGTCCCGGCGACATATGATGCCATTAAACCCAATTCTTGTAATAGAAATATTCGATTGTTGGGGGATAGACTTTATGGGACCATTTCCACCTTCTTCTGGCTACCTTTCATTCTCCTCACCATAGACTATGTCTCAAAATGGGTGGAAGCTGTGCCTTGTCGAAATAATGATAACACAACTGTTGTGAAATTCTTAAAGGAAAATATGTTATCTAGGTTTGGCACACCATGAGCCATCATAAGTGATCAAGGCACCAATTTTTGCAACTATTCTTTTGAGACCTTAATGCAAAAGTATGGTGTAATTCATAAGGTTGCATTGCCTTATCACCCACAAACAAATGGCCAAGCTGAGTTAGCCAACCGAGGAATTAAGCAATTAGAAAAGACAGTTAATCCTGACCGCAAAGATTGGTTTCCACGACTTCTTGATGCTCTCTGGGCATATTGCACTGCTTACAAAACTCAACTTGGTATGTCTCCTTATTGGCTAGTCTATGGAAAAGCATGCCACCATCTGGTTCAGCTGGAACACAAAGCTTATTGGTTAGTTAAAAGCCTAAATTTTGATCTCAAGGTGGCAAGACTCATTCGTAAGCTTCAGTTGTCAGAAATTGAGGAGTTAAGGAATGATGCTTATGATAACTCTAGGATCTACAAGGCTAGAATGAAAGCGGCCCATGACAGGCAGATCCTAAGAAAAATAATTTGAGCCAAACCAACGAGTTTCTCTAGAGTAACCTAATACACATGCCACATGTTGTGGTAAGATGGTTGTTAGCACATATTTGCTTAGAAATTTTCCATAGACTTGAGAGGTGAGACTTGAGAAAACAATTTTAAATGTTTTATTGATTCTTAGAAATGGCTATAATTATTTGGACAAGGTATTGTGCTATGAATGGATGATGTTTTAGGGATAATATTTTCTATAGACAAATCTTATAAGAGAGCCTTTTATTATGTTCTTCATAAAAAAAAGAGACGAAAAAAAAGAAAAAGAAAAAGAAAAAAATATTGAATAAAAAGAAGAAAAACACAAGAGCAATAGTTGTATCATTTTCAATTATGTTGTCTCTTGTGTTCAAAACAAAAAACTGTGTTTATTAATTTCTTGTTTTACTTTATGGCTCTTAGAATAAATGTAAAGATTGTCTATTTAAGTTAGAATTCCCAAAAAACTGGTTTTCTGGTACTCTTTATGGTGGTTGTCCAAATAATTTATTTCCTATCTTCATTTCAATGATTATTTAAAAGTTTGTCCTAAATCTATATCCATTTGATGAGTGCTTACTTCTTTATTTCCAACTCCATGAGCGAAACCTTAACTTTAAATATTTTCAATTACATGAGAGGTTAATGGAGTTGAGACTTTTAATTGGTGAAATTTCGAAGGCTTTATGTGCTATGGTTTGCGGTAAGAAGGTTCAAGTTTGGTGCACACACTCACAACTCTAGATTTATTCAAAATAAATTTTGATAACTCTTGTTCACTTGTTACTAACATTTTGTGTTAATACTTAAGTTCTTTTATAATTTTTGACCTGAAATATATCTTGTTGACATTTATTATTTCATTTGAATTGCTAGAGACTAGCAATAAGTTGGTTGGGGGTTGTGATTAGTGTTCAAAAGTATCATTTTATTAGTCCTGAAGTTTAAAATTAATTAAGTTTTAATTAATATTTTCATGGATTTATTGTCATATATTTTATATTTGAAAATATTAATTTTAATTAAATTTGTGTTTAATTTTCAGGAAATAAAATGTATTTTGACACAAAGAAAAAGAAAGAAGAAAGAAAGAATGAAAATTGAAGAAATCATGAAAAAAACAACATTTATGAAAAAATTAGGCCCAAAACCGAGCCCAGGCCTAAATTTTTCAGCAGCCAGCAGCCCAGCCCAGCCGAGCGAGCCAAGCTGAGCCAAGCCGCTTGAAGCCTCCCTGATGCGCGCCTACCACGATCTGATGAGCTGTCCCATCCGCGTGACGTGCCTCCCAGATGAGCCAACCAGCTGCTGCCATGCAACCTAGTGCCTGGCGGCTGTCCCCCATGGCCCAACACCACTTGCCCCACTTCCATCAATTTTTTATAGCCACTTTCCCACTATTTTGTACACAAATGCACACATTTTGGGTCCTATTTCCACTATAAATAGGGAGCCAAATGTAGGAAAAATTCATCAGATTGTGGAATTAATTGTGGAGAGCATAGTTAGAGAGAACAACATTCTTTTTCCTATTTTTCTTTCATTTCTTTTACACTTTTTTGAGTGAAAACAATACCTATTTTAGGCTAAATTCTCTTGTGGAAAGGCTAGAGTGAATTTCATGTTTCACATTATATTTTTAATATATTGATTCTTTATTTTGTTCTACATTTCTATATCTTTGTTACAATTAAATTTATTTTCTTCTAATTTTTATTCTAAATTTATTAGTGTCTTTTACATAAGTCTAGTCATACTTTTCTTATGTAATTTAGGCTCTTGATTTAATTTAGGATATTTGTTATATTATATGCTTTTTACTACATTCAGCCATTGGTATTTTGTTGCTCTAATGTATATAATATGATAGGTTTTTAAAATTAGAAGTTAGTATAATTTAATTAAGAACATATTTTAAGGTAAGCTTTATTATATATATTTCCCAACTTTAATTAATAGTGTAGAATTATAGTTGAGTAGAATGAATCAATTTTATTAAAATGTATATATATATATTTATGTTTGCGTGAATGAAACCTATGCCTTCCATATTTTCTCTTTGATTCTAATTCATCAATTTTGTTTATTTAGTGTTTAAAAAAAATTATTCTTTTTCAAAGTTACATTATTTCAAAGTTTATTATTTCTAATTTACTAATCTTTCTTTTTACATGTATTTTACCTCTCTGTGGATACGACTTACCTGATTACTACTGCGACCGCTTAGGTGTTTATTGGGTGATGTCAATGAGGGCACCCACTTTGTGAACAAGATTTTGGCGGCTTTGTTAGCCAAATATAGTGTGAAACACAAGATTGCAACAACCTACCACCCTCAAACAAATGGTCAAGCGGAAATATCCAATAGAGAGATCAAATGAATCCTAGAGAAAGTGGTGAATCTTACTAGAAAAGATTGGTCTCTTAGATTGGATGATGCTCTTTGGGCCTATAGAACGACTTTCAAAACCCCTTTGGGAATGTCACCGTATTGTTTTGTTTTTAGAAAAGCTTGCCATTTGTCCGTTGAGTGGGAGCATAAGGCATATTGGGCCACTAAGATGTTGAATATGGATCTCCAAGCTACTGGAGAAGCTCATAAATTACAATTAATGAGTTGGAAGAGATGAGGTTTTTCTCCTATGAAAATGCTAAGCTATATAAGGAGAAAAAAAAGAGGTGGCATGACCAAAAAATTCAAGCTCGAGTCTTTGAGAAGGGGCAAAAAGTGTTACTCTTTAACTCACGCTTGAAACTGTTTCTGGGCAAATTGAAATCCCGTTGGTTAGGCCTGTTCACCATGTTGAATGTTTATCCCTTTGGAGCAGTTGATGTTCGGGACGATCAATCCGGAAAGAAATTTAAAGTGAATGGGAAGCGCTTGAAAAATTATTGGGGAGGTGAGGTCGATCGTGAGAAGACCTCCATCACATTGGAGAATCCTTAAAGTCGTTGTTGTTTTGGGTTGTCAAGTGATTCAGGCACTAATTGTAAGACAACCCAAAAAGGAAGAAGTGTAAAATAATATGTATATATAAAAAAACAACTACATATATATAAAATATAATATATAAATAAATATATATGTAGTTGTTGTTCATCTTATTTCTTTTAATTCTTTAGTTTTGTTAGTTTAATTTCATGCGATTATGTTATTTCTGGAAGTGGTGTTACATTTTTTTTTCTTGTGTTTCAGGGGTTAAAAGGTGAAAAATTGGCATTCTGGAAGTCAGTTCTGGGTCTGATGGTTTTGCGACATTTTTGCTGCGGCAAACAAGGAGCAAAAATTTCCGAAAAAAACGAAGGGGTTCCGTCAAAATTTTTGCTGAAGCAAAATTTTGGCAATTTTGGAGCATGCAAGTCTGGGGCATGGTTTCGTTCAGAAAAATATATATATAATACTAAATATATATATGTATGCCAAATAACCCCTAAGTCTAAGGAACTCACAACCTCGAATGCCCTATTTTTCCCTAACCCGTATTCCCCATTTCCCCCCCTCACCACAATACTCTCGGTTCCTTTCTACCCATGGCGACCCAAGAAGTGAGCCTCTCATCATCGAACCCTGATTCTACCCAGGCCCCAGCTGCGAGAAACACAGCCGAGCGGCCCCAAGATTTGGACCCAGGTGCCAGAATTGGACAAACGCGACCCACCACCATCGGACCCTGGTGCGGTTGCATTCGAGCGCCACTGCTAAGGTGCGATTCCGCATGCGTTGTCCAGCCCACTGGAGCACTCAAGGCGCCCCAAATCCAAAGCACCTAGGCACCATTCGCTCGGTACTGAGGCGCAATTTTCTCCCTGCCTCCCCAAGCCACCAACCCCTATCCTTTGAGAGCCTATTTGCCGGTTTATTCAGACGCACCCCATCACCTCGACACCCAGGTGAGATTCCGTGTGCGTGAGAAGAAATTTAGCCCATGCCTATCCCTATTTCCATCTTAGCCGGAGCCCAAGAGCATCTCCAAGCCTGAGTCTAGAACAAATTAGACTGAGCTCATGCCCACATCAGCAAGCTCTGAGTGTCAGTAAGGCCAATACTCTCTCGGTCTAGCAGTTCCATTTTGGGTATTATTTTTCGTGTTCCTGTGCTATTATTGTGAATATTGTTGGGTTCTTTGCTATCAAACTGTTGATCTTGGGGGCAGTCATTCGAAATGGATTAGCTTGCTGGCAATATTAGTCTTGGTGCTTTTATATTGCTCTGTTTCCACTCTCTTCATTGATAAAGAGTGTATTTATTGTTTGGGTGGTCGTTTTGCTGTGTTGTTGACTTGTGATTTATCTAATCCCATTTTGCCAAATATTGTTATATTATTTTATAATATAATGTAATATTATATTATATTATAATATAATGTTTTTAGATTAAATAAATGTGACAAAGAGTGTCACATATTGTAACATATAATAAAGAGTTACAATATTTAGATATATGAGATATATCCAAATAATGTAACATATTTGGTGTTACAAATTTGTAACTTCCAAACATTACCCTTTATTGTGTAAATTTGTTGTTACACAATATTGAGATGAATTTCATAAAGCCATATGTTATATGGCTGTTAGAGATATGATTTTAACCCCAATAATGTGTTTTGGGAGTTACAAAATCATTTGGGAGGGTTTGGAATCGTTTGAAAAAATAACACATTTTTAAGTGCTAAAATTGGTCGGTGGCCGCGGTCACTGAATGTTGGTGTTCGTGGCCTGTGGGACAGAGACTAGTGGCCGCGGCCACTAATGTCTCTCGCTGCGACCACATGCCAAAAACTGACCAATTTTTCAGTTTTTTCAATCTTTGTTGAATGGCTCAAAAAACCCAAATAACTCCCAAATCTCATGTTTAATTCCATATTAATCCAATTAAACACTGGTAACAACCATGGGTGTTGGTGGAATTTGAAATTCAAAGAGTGTCTCTAAACTCTATAAATAGGAGCCTATAGTTCACTTGTAAGACACAACATTTCTATCCATTAGAGCACTTGGCTAGAAACACCTTAAGGCTGGATAATTCCAAAAAGCTTTTCCAATATTAGAGAGAGATCCCTTAGTGCTTGAGTTAGGGGGAAATAAGCTTTTGGACAAAGGTTTTAAACCTTGTTCAAGTTGGTGATCCCCAACCCTCTTCACATAGGTTGTGTAAGTGAGAGTTTTCTTGTATTTCTATTCTCCATTTTATTGTATTGTTTTCTTCTTATTCTCTTGTTCTTTTTACTTGAATATTTTGTTTAAGAGTTGTAATCCTTTCTTTTGTTTCAACCACCTTTATTTTACTTGTAATCTTTTGCTTAGAGTTGCATTCTCACCATTCTCTTCTTCTTCATCATCTTCTTCATTTTCTTTGTTTATTTGTAATTTTTTAGTTATAGAGTTGTAACTCTTTTTAATCAATCATTATTTATTTGTAATATATTGCATAGAGTTGTAATTTCTTACCATTTCCATTGAGGCAAATATATTTTTCCTAACAAATACGGCCACCAAAACAAAAGCTCAACGAAGGAAATCCAAACCACCCTCTACCCCACCACCAGCCAAAAAGAAATCTACTGCCCCAACCTCTATCCCACCACCAGCAAAAAAGAGATCTACTGCCCCAAGCTCTATACCACCACCAGCTAAACAGATTCCCACTATCCCACACACTACCCCACCACCATTTCCTTCACCAACCACTGTAAATGACCCTACCCAAATCACTACAAAACCAACAACTAAGACAACACCAAGCATCTCAAAATCCAAAAGGCCAGCCTAACCCGCATCAGACGCACCTCAACCCAAGACACAAAAGACCACAACTACCACAAAAGTTGTGCCCAAGCCAAAACCTACTGCTGTACCGACCCCAAAGACCAAGAAAATTCCAGTCCCTTCAGTTCCCTCTCGGAAATTTGTTTCTGCTCAAGCCAAGGAGAAATATGAGTCCATTAAGACAAAGAAGTTGCTTCCCGAGAAATAATTTTTTCCTATCATTGTTGAGGTGCTAGTCTTCATCAGTGACGTCATTGAGCAACATAATTGGCAAAATTTCTGTCAAAATCCTGAGCATGCTATCATTCCATTGGTGCGTGAGTTTTAGGCTAACATGGTGTCCTCTCAAAATTCTGAAGTGATTGTTCGTGGCAAGGCTATTACATTTTCTGGTGAGGCTTTTAATTTGGTATTTGGGCTGGACAACTTTGAGCGCGTTGTTTATAATGATATGGTAGTGGCCCCTGCACCAGAAAATTTTGACAAGGCACTGCAGCTTGTCGCATATCCCAGCACTCAATGGTGTGTCTCTTCCAATAGTGTGCGTACTCTATTGCACACCTCTGTTTTACCTGAAGCTGGAGTGTGGTTGCATTTCCTCAAATGTTGTCTGCTGCCTACCACACGTGACAGTACGGTGTCCAAAGAGCGGCTAGTTCTGCTATATTGTATGTTGGCGAGTTTTAGCTTCGATGTGGGCAAGCTGATCACAAGGCAGATTGTTAGTTGTGCCAAAAATAAAAAAGGCAAGTAATTCTTTCTATCGATCATCACGCAGTTGTGCCTTTGAGCTGCGGTGCCTTATGAGTCCACTAAGGATGTACTCTTTGAGTGCCGAGACATTGACTTCCTCACTGCTATTCAGAGTCGAGAGCTTGTATATGAAGCTAGGCCATCCACCGCGCCTCCACAAACCCCCCCCCCCCTTGCTCCCACACTCGCAGACCTCCTTGCTCAGCAGTGGAAAATTCTTGGGCGGATGGTATCTCTTGAAACTCAGCAGCAACCCTACTGGAAATATGCTAAACATCGGGATGCGGCGTTAATCAAGTCCCTTCAGTGGAACTACGCCAAGCCGACTGCTGCCTTTCTTGCATTCCCTAGCTCCATTTTGGAAAAGTGGGCAGCTCCAGTTGTTCAAGACGACCCTATTCCTTCTGATGCCAATTCTGAGGAATAGGCGCAGGGAGTATCTTTAACCCAACTTTTTTTCTGTACTTAATATTCTGTACTTAATTTCTGTTTTAGATTGTCCTATTGTTTACTTTTCGTAGTCTATTGTTTAGTATTTGTTTTGTTTTGTCTTGTTGAATATAGTGTCCTTGTCCTGTTGTTTCGTTGATCTTTTGAGGATAATCTTTGTTTTAGTTATTGTTTGCCTAGGGGGCTTGATGACGATCTTGAAAAACTACAAAAATATAATAAATCTAAGTTGAAGATGAATGTCTTTCTTTCATAAGTTTTAAACTAAATTCTTTGGGTGTGAATGTTGCTAACAATTGATTGATGAGAGTGCTTTTCTTTTTAGTGTGTGCATAGCTTGATTAAACAATTTTTGAGACCCTAGAAAGAGCTAGTTTCTTATGAGAGCTTAAGTTTCTAGAATTACTTAGTGATTTTCCTTGAGGCAAAATCCTAGACAACACCACACCGATGACATGATATAGGCCATCATTGGACCATTTGAGCCTTTGAAGCCTACCTATTCATTTTATCCATAGTCACCTCGTTGAGCTTAAGTGTCATTTTCTTGTTTAGCCGCTTATTAGCCTAGCTTTATATATATAATCACCTCTTTTGACCAAACCCTTTAGCACCTTGATCTTTATAGAATTTATTTGTTGTTGTATTTTGGGGGTTGAGGGGCATAGAGAGTGTGAAAGGCATTGGGTGAGCGTTTTTCATTTTTTTCTTTTGTTTGTTTTCACCATTGGGGACAATGTTGATTTTAAGTTTGGGGGGGAGAGTGTATTCTCATTTTTCTTGTTCTCTTTCCATCTAGTTGTTTATTTTCATTCTAAAAAAAATAGAAAATCCAAAAAGAAAAAAAAATCAAAAGTAAAAATTAAAGAGTGCACTCCCTTGCATCAAAGTAGAGTTAAAAAAAATCAGAAAAGAAAAAGGGAACAAAAAAGTAATTATGTTTGTAAATAAGTTTGGGGTGTAACTCTTCAATTAAAAGAAAAGTTTATTTTAGATTTTGTTTCTGTATTTAGTAATAAAGGCTAGTGGCTAGAGTTACATTTTTTTGTGGGGTCTTCTTTGGGAAAATTAATGTGTGCATTCATTTAGGTCCTAGAAAGATTGAGGTGCTTAGGGTGATTCGAGCCAAAATTAATATCTCTTATCCTACCTTCACCCTAGCCTATCATTACAAGCTTGATAAAGTCCTATTGATATTTTGTGTGGTGTTGTCTACATAGTGGAGAGGGAAACACTAAGTAACTTATGGAGACATTATTTAAGCTTTAGGACCAAGGTCTAGCTTGATTTTTGGTGATTGAAAATGTTTAGAGAAAGTTATGCATGCACTAAAAAGTGAAACACTTGATTCATATTTTGGTAGCAACATTAATGCTTGAATAATTTGGTTTAATGCTTATGTAAGATTGAAATTCAACTTCTCTTATTTAAAAAATAAAATTCCCGAGAGCCTTCTCCTTTTTACCATTGGCAAAGCAAAGTTTATCCTATTTTGTTGTGTCTTGTTTTTTTGTTTCCTTGTTCTTTCATTGTTTAGTTTGTGTCATTTGTGTCTCTTTGTTATCTTTTTAGATTCATCACTCAAGGACGAGTAATGTCATAAGTTTGGGGATGTGATAACTCTTGAATAAAGAGTTATTTCATGTGCTTTTGAACTTATAAATGTGAAAAAATCGTTGGTGATGTTAGTTTATTATTAACTTTTGTAACTAAATTTTGTGTTTTTATGATCTTACTTAAATTTAGTTATTTTTGTAGTTTTTAATAGCTAATGGGTTGAAGACAATAGTTTCATGAATAGATATTTGTACAAAGACTGACCTAACATGTGATACTATCTAAGTTAAATTTTGATTGCTGAATTAGCAGGTTTGCAGCAGCAAAGCAGATTTTGCTGAAGCATTTTGATCGGATTGTTTTTGGACACCTAAGCGTACTTGGAAATTCAGTGGATGAGCTAGAATAGTGGCTGAGGTGGCAAGTATAGAAATCATGAGTAAAAAATTGGAAGTAAATGTCAAAGGAAAGGAAGATGAGACCCATGTATATACCAAAAAGAGTGGCAATATTGTACTTGGATTGCCAAATTGGGAAACCTAGAGGTACAAAGAGAAGAATCAGGCGCATATTGAGGGAGGCTGCCATTTTTGGGAAAGAAAAAGCAAGAAAGAAAGGAAGAAAAATCAGAAATCGCACAAGAAAAGGAGGGGGACACATAAAGGATCTCAAGCATCATTTGGATTTGTTCTTTCTCCAAGTTCTAACTTCATTTTATATTTTCTAGTTTGATTTATGATCCGAATATTTTATGGGTTGTATTAAATTTGCGTTAATGCCCTTTAACTCAGCGATGAACTAATTTTTGTGTGGCTTGAATTTTTGATGAACGCTATGTTATAGTGTAGTAATTTCTTGTGCCTTATTTTAGTGAAATCTCTCTTGTGCATTGAAGTATGCTTATTGTTTATTAGTAAGTAACATAGGGATGTGTTATTTGCCTTGTGTAACTTGTGAGAATTAAACCTTGAATTTTCATTCTTAAATCTGATTTGGCATAGGAATGTGTTTAATTAGGTAAAAGAATTAATATCATAAAATTTGGGAAATTTTTGTGAATGTTTAGTGAATTCTTGAACCTGGGAGTTTCGCTAAAATATTGTTGTCACAATTTGTTCACGATAACTAACATAGGGGGAAGCAGTAATTCAAGTCCATTTTACAATCCACATATTTCTTTCAAATTTCTTTATTTAGTTTAGTTGTAATTTCAGTATTTCCATCTCTTTAATATTTCTTTTAGCTTATAAACAACACATTTGGTTGTTATACTTTTAAGTTGTTTAGTAATTGTTTTGCCTATATCTCTATTTTGCAATCTCTGTGGAGATGATCTACTTATCACTGTATTACTTGTGTGATTACGTGCTCTTGTGTATTTAAATCAATTAAAATATTATTTTCACAATAGCTATCATTTTCACCCAATGATTCAAGCAGCAAATGCTTGTCCCTCATTGGTTGTCGGGTGATGGCTTCATACTCAATAGTAATGATACCTATACACAAATGCAGATTGTAGAATAAGTGTCGATCACGATCTACGTAATCTGTCTTGTACTCGTTATAAGGATTGTAAACAGAAGTGTCTAAGTTGGACCAATCAGGTCTAGATGGGTTAATCGAGCCTGTAACGAGTCTTATATCAAATTATTGATCGGTCCCTCAAGGACCAGATTCGATTATGATCTGATGATGGGGACTGGTCTTTGGAAAAGTCTCTTTTTTTATCGTATGGATTGATAGGTTCCTCAAGAACCATGATCAAACGTGATCAAATAAAGGCAACTGGTCCTCAGACCAGTCTCTTTTATTGATGGTATAGGTCGATAGGTTCCTTAAGAACCACGATCGAACATGATCAAATAAATTGGCGACAAGGTCCTCAGACCAGTCTCTTATTTGGATCATATGGGTGAATAGGCTCCTCAAGAACCAAGATCGAACATGATCCATAATTTGACGACAAGGTCTTAGGACAAGTCTCTCTTGTTAATCGTGTGGGTCAATAGGTTCCTTAAGAACCAATATCGAACATGATCAAATAGTTAGGCGACAAGGTCCTCAGACCAGTCTCTTGTTTGGATCCTATGGGTTGATAGGCTATTCATGAACCAAGATCGAACATGATCCATAATTTGACGACAAGGTCCTAGGACCTGTCTCTCTTGTCGATCGTGTGGGTCGATAGGTTCCTCAAGAGCCAGGATCAAACATGATCAAATATTTTGGTGACAAGTTCCTAGGACCTGTCTCTTGTTGAACATAATTTAATGAATTAAGAGAAACTTAAGAAATTAAATTCATTCCTTCATTGAAGCACAATGGTTGTTACATAGATAATTTGAAAATACTACATTTGCAAATTAAAACTTGTGTCGCTGCTGAACAACTTCACTGATAGTACTGACGGAGATGCTACCCATTCTAGTAGTTTTTTATTAGTTCTCCATTCAGTCGAGCTATCTTGTACGTCCCTGGTGGGATCACCTCCTCCACAAGGTATGACCTTTCCTAATTAGGTCCTAGTACCCCTGCTGCAGTGTCCTTAGTGTTTAGGAACACCCTCCTAAGTAATAAGTCTCCAACTTAAATTTTTTGATCTTTCACTCTAGAGTTGAAGTATCAGGCCACTTTTTGTTGATATGCTGCTACTCTGAGACTTGCCTTTTCTCGTCTTTCTTCGATTAAATCGAGTGACTCTTCTTTTAGTTGATAGTTCCTCCCTTGATCGTATGTCTCTCATCTATGCGATGGGGGAGTGAGTTCAACTCGAAACAGGGCTTCATACCCAAACACCAAAGAGAAGAATATGGCCTATCGCTGTTCGAACAGTCGTTCGATGTGACCATAGGACCTCCGGATGTAATTCTGGCAAGGTTCCTTTGGCTTGTTCAAGGAATTTCTTCAGAGTGTCTTTGATAATCTTGTTTGCTGCTTCTACTTAACCATTAGCTTAGGGATGTGTTACCAATGAAAAGCTCTTTGTGATTCCATGCTTCGTACAAAAGTCGGTGAACATATTACTATGGAATTGCGTCCCATTTTCCGAGACTATCTTCTTCGGTAGACCGAATGTGGCAAGCGATTCTTCTTCAGTCCATTTGGTGAATTAGTCTATGGCTAAAATAACAAATTGGACTCCTCCCCTAACCATATGTAGCCTTCCGATCAGGTTGACTCCCCATACAACAAAGGGCCAAAGGCTTTGCATTTTCATTAATTCATTAGGTTCTGCCCGGGGTATCTTTAAGAACATCTGACACTTGTGGCATCCTCTGACATACTCCATCGAGTGTTCATTCATTATTTTCCAAAAGTATCCTTGTCTTAGGATTTTCTTTCATAGGCTCTGCCCCCCAGCATGATATCCATAAAACCCCTTGTGTACCTCGATCATTAATAGCTTTGACTGGTCCAGTGTAACGCAACTTAGCAGTGGTAGGGAGTACCCTCGTTGGTACATGACCCGTTCGATTATCATATATCGTGTAGTCTGTCTTACCAACTTCCTTTCTTTGTTCCGATCATTGGGTACTACTCCTTGGTTGAGATAATTAATAATAGGACTCATCCATGTACACTTAACTCAACAGGTAGTGCCTTATGCTCGGTTATGCTTATTTCTACCAAGTATTCGATGGGAACAACACTCAGGGTGTCTGCGTCTTTAGCACTGGCAAGCTTGGCTAAGGCATCAACATTGGAATTCTGCTCCCTCGGGACTTGTGTAATCGAGTATCTCTTGAACTGTGTCAACAAGTCCTTCACCTTGTTCAGGTATTGCAACATCCTAAGTCCCTTGGCTTGATACTCCCCAGTACCTGGTACACCACTAGTTGGGAATCGCTGAATATCTCCAGGGACTGTGCATGCACATCCTGAGATAAGCGTAATCCTACTAATAATGCCTCGTACTAAGCCTTGTTGTTTGAAGTGTTGAATCCAAATCTGAGAGCGTAGTGGATTCGATGATTCTACGGAGTGATCGCTATGATTCCTACACCTGAGTTATGTTCATTGGATGCTCCATCAACATATAACTTCCATATGAGAGTATCTCCTTCCTTCTCGGTATCTCCATTCTCCGATTGGTAGGAAGGTTCTTCAAGGTTGGTGCCTTTGACTATGAAGTCCTCCAATGCTTGTCCTTTTATCACCATCCTCGAATGATAAGTGATATCAAACTGCCTAACTCCACCTCCCATTTGAGTAAACATTGTGAGGCCTCTAGTTTATGAAGAACTTGTCGTAGCGGTTGATCAGTTAGGACTTGGATCGAGTGAGCTTGGAAGTATGGGCACAGTTTTCAAGAGGCAATTACTAAAAAGTAGGCTAGCTTTTCAAGAGGGGGATACCTAGACTCCACACCTACTAACCTTTTACTGATATAATAAATAGGGTGTTGTACCCTGTTCTCTTCTTTCACCAAAGCAGCGCTGATTGGATGCTCGGTGATTGCCAAATAGATGAATAGTACTTCACCATCTATTGGCTTTGCTAGGGCGGGAGGTTGAGCGAGATGCTCCTTTATGTCTTGAAATTCTTTCTCAATTCCTCAGTTCATTCGATCTTCTTGTTGCCCCTCTGTAAGTTTAAGAAGGGGACACTATAACGACCCAAATTTGCTAATAAGGCTTAGGGCCTTGATTAGTGTGCCTGGAGGGCAATAAGTGAATTATTGTTATAATATATGAATTTATGTGCGTATGTGATAGAGATGCATGTTTAGTTGAATTAAATATGCATGCGGGCCCTGTTTGGATATTAGGGGTATGATTGTAATTTTAGCCCGTTGAGGGCATAAACGTGATAAATGTGATATGTTTGTGATATATCTGTGTAGCACGATCCGAGACAATCCTAGGGAGCAGTTAGCCTAAGAGTCACACCGGGGTTGAGAATTCGACTCGGGGCGAGTGAAGGGGTGTTTCGGGTATTAGATGTTTTATGGGGTTATAGGGTTATGGAAATAAATATTTGGAGATATATTTGAGGTTAGAATGTTGAGGAGGGAATATTGGGAAAAATTACCATTTTGCCCTCAGGGACGTTTTTGGTACCCCGAGCCTTGAGGTAACCTTAAAGCTTAAGTTAAATAAAATAAAACAAAGGAAATATTTGGAGACTTGGAGAAACCGACTTAAGCCTCTGCCTTTCTCTCTTTCTTTTTCAAAACCACACTAAGGGGGAAACCTTGAGGAAATAAGCTAGGAAAATTCAGAGATTCAAGCTGGAGCTTTGGAGAACTGAAGCTTGGAACCAAGAAGATTAGCTCAGAACTTAGTTAAGCAAAGGGCTTCAGTGAGGCTCGGACTAGGGAACTGTGGTCGGGATATCGGTGCTTAGAAATCTCGGGACACAGGTAAAGGCAAAGGGAGAGTCGATCAGCCTTGAGTTCGGCGAGCGGGACGAGCGGCGCGTACATGTCCGGTCTGTCTGGCTGTCTCGGCCAGGGGTATTTTGGGAGATGTTTGTACAAAACCTGAATTTTGTCATTTAGTCGACTCTAACTAGATTTTGAGTTGTAAATATTTTTAAACAATGAATTTTGGGATCCCAAATGTTATAAGCCTTATAATTTTTTTTTCTTCAGTGAAAGGTATATTTTCAAGTTTGTGACTCTGGTTATGATTTAATTACACTTTTGGCTTAAAACCTCGATTAGCGAGCTAATTGCACATTTAAACTCACTTAGTAACGGCTCTAAGGCAGTAGGGCGTTACAGACACACTTGTCCGTAGACTTTGATATGAACCTACTGAGACAGCTACTCTCCCTGTTAATCTTTTCACTTCATTGATCGTGGTAGGTAACTTCATGTCGATCAATGCTTTGATCTTCTCGGGGATAGCCATGATTCCAGGTGAATTGACTATGTATCTAATAAACTTACCATAACCAACTCCAAACAAGCACTTGAGAGGATTTAACCTCATGTGATACTGTCTAAGTATCACAAAGCATTCCTCCAAGTCTTGAACATGCCCTCCAGCTTCTTTGGACTTGACCAACATGTATTCAACATATACCTCCATATTTTTGCCGATCAAGTCTTGGAACATGCCATTCACTAAACACTGGTAGGTGGATCCTGCGTTCTTTAAGCCGAATGGCATTACCTTATAACAGTACAATCCTTTCTCTGTTCGGAAGCTGGTATGTTCCTTGTTGGGAGGGAGCATACTTATTATATTATACACAGAATATGCATCCATGAATGAGAGTATTTCATGTCCTTCAGTTGCATCGACCAGTTGATCTATTTTGGGTAGTGGGAAGCAGTCTTTGGGGCAGGCCTTGTTCAGATCTGTGAAGTCCACATATGTCCTCCACTTCCTGTTTGGTTTTGGGACCAGCACGGGGTTTGATACCCAATCTGGGTAGTAGGACTCCCTTATAAAACTATTTTCCTTGAGCCGCTCGACCTCCTTCTTCAGGGCTTGAGATCGGTTTTTGTCAAGTAGTCTCCTTTTTGTTGCACTGGTGGGTAGTTTTTGTCCACATTGAGGACATGGCTTATTATGAACGGAGAAATTACAACCATGTTCTTATGTGACCAAGCAAAGACGTCCTGGTTCTTCTTCAAAAATTCTACCAACCATGCCTTAATTTCCACCTTTAGCTCCTTCCCGACTTTGATTACTCTAGTCGGGTCCTCCTCGTCTAGTAGGATTTCGTCAAGATCTTCGACTGGTCCTACCCCTATGACATCATCCCCAAAGCGAGGATTGATTTCATTTCCCTCACTTGGGGAAACTTGCTATAGTAACAAATCTTCATTAAAAGGAGCCCCCGACTCTAGTTGAGTGTTTCTTTCGACGTCAACTTCCATGTTGACAACTTCATCGATTCCTTCATTCCCTTCGCAGCAAGTTACTACCATGTTGTTTACACATGGTCCTTTCTTTTCTTTGACCACTAACACATTATAGGATTCCCGCGCCTCCCTTTGGTTACCTTGTGTGCATCCTTGCCCTACGCTTACGGGGAACTTCAAAGACAGATGCCAGATAGACACTGCTGCGTGTAATGCCATCAGGAGGGGTCTCTCGACCACTACATTGTAAGCCGATGAGCAATGTACCAGTAGGAACTTTATCATCACAGTCTCGTGCCTAGGGGCATCCCCCACCATGAATGGTAGTCTGATATTTCCTACTAGTGCTAGGCATTCTCCTGTGAACCCATATATCACTTGGGAACAAGGTGTCAGGTCCTTGACCGTGAACTTCATCTTCTCGAGGGATGATTTGTAAATGATATCTACTGAGCTTCCCATATCCAACAAGCATATTTTGACTCAGGCATTGGCAATTCGAATGTTAAGGACCAGAGGGTCATCATGGGGGTACCTCACGTGCCTGACATCATCCTCCATAAAAGTGAGAGTTTCACTTTCATACTTCAGATTTTTTGGAGACCACTCATCGACTACCATGCACAAGGAAGACTCCCCTACCTTATGTCTTAGGGTCCTTGCATATCGCTCACGAGCATTGATACTGTTGCCTGCTATGTGGGGCCCCCCACATATAGTGTCCAATGTGAAGTCCATGGCCGTTGGCCCTAGTAATGGACTCCTTTGCCTTCATAAGTCTGGATTCCTACTTAGGGTTTCAATCTTGACGTAGTACCTCGAGAGTTTTCCTGATTGGAGGTGAAACTTTGTCTCATCCTTCAACTGTTTGCACTCATTTGTGTTGTGTACATAGTCATTATGGAAACAAAAAAACTTGTTCTTGTCCCTCTTTCCTTCTGAGCGTAAGGGTAGTGGCTTTCAGTATGATACCTTCTGGTATGTTGCCAAGCAAATCTCAGCCCTTGATGTAGTCAGGACAGTATAATTGGTGAACCTGGTCTGGTAGGGCTGATGCTTAGGCTGTTTGTCGGTTGGTGCTGACTTAGCCTTCTTTTTCCACCCTACTCAGCCCCTATGGTACTTCTCTTTTTACCGCCGCCCCCATTGTTTCCCTAAGGGTTTGCGTTGTTCTAGCCTGCCTTGATAGTGGTCAAATGGATTATGCCTTTTTCTTCCTTCATGATAGTGTCATCTAGCTTCATGTATTTTTCTGCTGGGTCCAAGAACTCCTGCAAGATGTTGAAGGGGTTTCTATGTATGCTATCCCATAAGGGACTACGATAAATTATTCCTGCCGAGATTACAACGAACTTCCCTTCATCTCCTACTTTGGATACTCGGTTTGCCTCCCTCATGAATCATTGGATGTAGTTCTTCAGGGATTCATCCTTCCCTTGCTTGATGTCAACTAGCTGATTGGCATAAAATGGTTGAATCTGTCTGGCGTTGAAGGCCTTGAAAAATTCCTTCCTCACTGCTCCCAAGAAGTGATGGATCCAGGTTTGAATTTCTAATACCATTCTAAAGCTCAGTTATTGAGAGTTGTAGGGAATACCCTGCACCTATAACCATGATCCACACCGAGTAACTCCATCTGATCCTCAAACTTTCCAATGTGTCGTACTGGGTCCTCCTTCCTTGTGTATGTTGGAAGTTTCGGGGTCTTGTATTTTGGTGGTGGTTGAGCATCTTGGATCTTGGTAATGAAGGGACTCCCAGTTTCATGAGCCAGCTCGATGTCAGAAGGTTTCTTTGTCAGACCCTGAACAACCATGGTGAGTGCATCTATTTGAGCCTGCACTACTCTTAGGATTGCTACTCCAGGTGGGGTAGACATCCTTAGTACACCCTTTTGAGCGCTGGTCCTCCTGTTGATGACCTCCCTCAGATCCTGAGGTTGCGCATCTTTTTTGAGCCTATCGAAGATGGTATTGGTGTTGTTCATCAATTCTTTTACCTTGCAAGACTGAGGGTGTAGGGGTGGTAGGTCCGCCTTGCCCTTTCCGGTAGATCCTACCCCCGTGCCTCTCCTCTTACATGACTTTGAGACTTTGATCGGCTGTTTCCACTTTCGCCACACCTCTCAGATGTCTAACCTTCCTCTTCTGTGTCGTTTCGTCTATCCCCTGGGAGTGGGCCTTCGGGTTAGTAACACTCTTACTTTGAGATGGAGTGTTATTCTTCTTAGTCGTGGAGGAGGTAGTCTTAGACTTTGCCTCTTCATTCTGTCTCTGGGAAGGTGGCTCTAAGAGTATCCTTGGGGTTTGACTGCTTCCCTGGGACTCAATGTTACTGCTATCTGGCATCCTTGCTGCTTTGGCCTGAGCCTCCCTTACCGCCTGAGTAGTAGCTTCAGTGTTAGCTCGGGCTAACTGGGTAGCCGCCTTCAGGGCCATAGCAGCCTCTTGGGGCCTCCTATCAACTTCTCACTCCTTTTAGATCATCCTTTGGACCTGCTCATCTTTCTTCCGCCGTTGTCGCTCAATAGTCACCCTCTGGAGGGAAATTTATGCAGAAAAGGCCTCATGGCTCGCCAAAAATTGCGCCATCTTCTCCTGGTGAGCATCTTGTGGATCTTCCGCATCAGGTTGATTTCCAACCTCTACATAAGGTTCGTTAACGGTATCGATGGGATCCTGAGTGGTTTCTTGATTTTGTACTCTCAATGAAAGCTCCAAAAATTTGACCTATGAAATTGGCTAACAGCCGTATATATAGTATACGACACCTTTTTAACGAAATGAATATAATATAAAATAGAGTACAAATATCTTAAATAATCACACACAAATTTTATAGTTGTTTAGCCCTATTCTAATGAATAGTAATAACCTAATCCACTTAGTCATTAGTATTGAATAACTCGAAAGACAATTACATGGATGAATTGAAGTATTTACTCGTTACCAATTTGCCTAGAGTTTCTCCTCATAAAATATCGCTCTCCAAATCGTTCCCCCCAAAAAGATCCCCTTTTATGAAGCCCTGGGTCCTTTATTTATATTACCCAGGGGCTGTTACATGATCAACAATACTGAGGATCATTGTTTGGTACACGACTATTGGGTAGTGGAGATACGTGTCCACCTCCCCATGATTATGAGATCGTGGGTCTTCTCGTTGTTTCTTTGGATCATGGTTGACGATGCACTATTGAAACCTTCAGGAAAACACTAAGTCTTTGTTGGTCTATGAGACTTAGGTGCTAGGCTCGATGACCCTTTAGAGCTTGGGTGCTAGGCCTGATAACCCTCTATATGCTAGGCCTAATGATCTTCTGGGTGCTAGGCCTGATGACCTTCTAGGTGCTAAGCCTGATGATTTCAGCTTGAACGAGCGTGAACTTTATCCACCAAAGTGTATTTGTAAGTTTAGACCGACCACCCTATGAAGAATAGGGTGGGCCGACCACGCCATGCAGTTCTTGAGCATGCCAGGCTGACCACCCCTAAAGGGCTAGGGCTAGGCCAACCACCCCTACGGGGTTTAGGCCTAGTCAACTTCCTTAAAGGTCTTGGAACTATCCTTTTTTGATCATCGGTCTTTTTTCAATACTTTGTCATTTTTCCAGGACTTATGAAGCCACGTGCCGCTTTCTCATTCACCACGTCATCTTTTGAATTTTTAGGGATAACACTTGTATTGACTATAAACTCTAGAAACTTTCTCGATGAGACTCCAAAAGTGCACTTTTGGGGATTTAACTTCATGTCAAACCTCCTTAGTACACAAAAACACTCCTCAAGATGGGACACATGGTTATTGGCAGTCTTTGATTTAATGAAGATATTATAACATCCAAAATTACCTAACAAGGCTTAGGGCCTTGATTAGGGGGCCAGGATGGAAACTTATGGAAAATTATGTGTTAATGTGATATATAAGTGTGTCATTATATGATTATGTGAGTTATATTATAATATGACTAGATATGCATGTTTAGGTGTATTAAATATGCATATGGTCCCGTTTCTTACAGAAGGGCAATTTTTGTAATTTGGCTCGTTATGGGTGTATTTGGAGTATCTGTGATATATGTGTGAGACCACATTATTATGTCTATATATTTTGGTTACTCGGCACAAGGCGATCCTAGGGAGCAAGTTAGCGGGAAAGTCACAAAGGGACCAATATCTGGGTCGGGGTGCGCCTAGGGGTATTTTAGTAATTTTGTACATAGTGGGAAATTATTTAGTGACTATTTGAGGTTGTTGGGTATCACAAGAATTATTAGACGTTAATTATGATTAATGGGGATAAGTGGTAAAGGACGACTTTGCCCTCGAGGGGCTTTGAGATAGAGATTTGGCCCTAGGGGCACTTTCTTCTTTAAGGGCCCTTAGGCTAAGTTTATTAACTTAAGGGATAGGAAAATCAGAGTAACAAAGGAACAACTCTCTCTCTCTCTCCCTCTCTCCCTTTCTTGGTGTGTCTTGGAGCCTTTTACCTTCTTTGTTGGAAGTCAAGTTTCAGAACAGTTTTGCTAAGGGAGTTAAGGAGTTTGAGGCAAGTTTGGGAACTGTGGAGGCTTAAAGAATAACTAGGAATCAAAATAACAGAGGTAATTCAAGGTTTAAGCTCTGAGATTTTTTGCGGGTTATGAGTTTGAGAGCTTCTTTTGAATTATGAATTTCAGTGGTGTTTTGGTTAAGATTTTGGGGTTTATGAGTTGTATATGATGTCTGGAATATTTTGTGAGGTATAGTTTATGTTTTGGTTTGGAGTTGTTGTGATTTTTCAGAGTTTTGGCTCGAAGGAAATGTTGGAAAAACTAGGTTTGCGAGGTCCCGTCGTGGTGCCTGTGGGCTGCACTGCAGCTCATGTGCAGAGAAAAGAGACTTGGGCTCTCTGACTTGAGGAGAGTCACAATGCCTCTGAGGGGCGCGGCGGCTCAAAAGAGATATTTTGGCCGAAGTGGGTTTTGAGTGCAGGGAAGATAAAACTAACGGCTCGGGATCGATCCTACTACCTAGTTTAGTAGAATTCGATGTCCCAAAGGCTAGTTATTGGTTTGGAATCCTTTATTTACTCGATATTGATGAATATCATTTATTATAGTTATACCTAGGTTACCACTAGGGCTCAGGAACGGATCGTGTTTGAGTGTCCTTCATTTTTAACCTGTGCTTGGACCAAAGGTAAGAAAAATGCACCCAATATGTGATCTATGTGCTTAGGGCTTGTCCCTGTTGTCGAATATAGTCTTGATTAGGGCATAATCCCTTGTAAATGGGCATAATTATTACTATGGATGTGATTATTTGATTAAGCATGTTGAATGCTCTGTATCTGGATATTTTTTATATCACGAATGCATGTTTGCATTATGTAACTAAGAAAGGCTTCATTTATGAGTCAAGCACGACAATAGCACTGGTTGAAAAGCATTGAGTTATAAGTCAAGGGAGGCAATAGCTTGCTGACCCATTGGTAGTTTTGGTTAGGCCTTCTTAGGAGCGCATCATACGCTTGTCTGACCAAGCACACTGGGCTAGCTCCAAGGCTGGTTATAGGGAAAGAGAAGCTAGACCAACCATGAGTTGGTGAGCTTCGGTGGCAACGTGTACATATGCGGCTGCTCGACCACCATGGTCAGGGTTTCTCAGAGGAACTAGAGTTAAACACTATTTTTGCCACTTAAGTCGGCTGGTTGTAACTTTTAAGTTATAATTACCCTTTTGGAACTATAAAATAACTTTGTAAACGTTTATTATAGGATCCCATATACAACTTAACGTTTTAACGAAATAACTATTCCTTTTTATCGAAATTTTTAACCCTAAACCGTTAATCACATTTAGTTTCACATTTATGGCCAAATGACTCGATTAGCAAACCTAGCACTATTTAAAATACATAGTGTAACAGTCTTAGCTATCCAAGGCGTTACAACTTGGTATCAGAGTGTGCCAGTGTTAAGAGTTCCTGAAGACAGCCTGGGCATATACGCTCGCCACTAAAGACAAGCTTGACTCAGGGCTTGGTAACTATTTATGTGTTTATGTGTTCAACTGCTTAAATAGGATATAAATCTCTTATCTGCCTGCCATATTAGGTAGCAGTAGATATTCTATAGGGTCTGGCCCTCGACTGTTGCATGAATAATAAGGATGTGCTTTTAAGCACTGACATTGCTTGTGAATGCAAAGGAAGAGCTTATTAGCCCGGTTATATAGCATGTAGGTCAGGACACGCTCATTAGCACTGTCATAGATACATGTATGCCATAAAATATTTATTAATGTTGTTATTTGGTTATGAATGTTAGAAAGTGCTTAATAGCACCATGCTTGGATATGAATATGAATCGACATGCTTATTAGCATGATTGTTGACTGTGAATGATTATTTGTTCAGTCATGGACCGTGACGCGGCAAGAGGTTTAGTTATTACTACCTAACTGGATGAATTGATTATTGCAGCAAGGTATAAGCTCGGAAGTATGCTTCCAAGGCTGATAGATTCATCACCTGGTCAGGAAGATCAGGGCCAGAATTATACTAGGGCCAAGCATCTCAGCCATCTCTTGAGAATTGGTAGCAAGTGCTTGATAATATGCAAGCCAGGCTATGGAAGAAGAAATCCACCTCCTGAGACAACAACAGGTTTCTGCAAGGAACATTTTGCCAATGTTACCACCTGTGATGGTGCGAATAGTAGAACAGCTGCCAGAGGCTGGGAACAGATGGGAACCTCTTTATGAAAGATTTAGGACACAACACTCTCTAGTCTTTGAGGGCAGTGCAGATCCGACGAATGTCGAGTAGTGGATGAGTATGGTTACCACCTTCCTGGATTTTATAGGGTGGTTGGTAATTTGAGGGTGGCTTGTGCGACATACATGTTTCAGGAGGATGCCCAAATTTGGTGGGAGGTGATATCCCATACCAGAAACGTCAATACCCTAGATTGGGAAGAGTTTAGAACTCTGTCCAATGAAAACTATTACAATAATGCCATCAGGGCTGCAATAGCTTAAGAGTTCAGTAAACACCTTTAGGGGAATATGTCAATGATAGTGTATGCACTGAGGTTTGATAGATTAAACAAGTGTTTGCAGACTTCATGCCCAATGATGGGACAAGTAACGAAAGATTCCTTCGGAGGCTACAGCCTATGATAGCCCAGGATGTACACATTACCACCGTGCCAGGGGTGACGTCTTATGCACAGGTGGGGGAGAAAGCCCTTACTGCACAGGACCCAGAGAAGAAAATCTGGTGCGAGAACAATGCCAGGAGAGACGTCAGGAGGACATGACCTCCATTTATGGACTGAGGTAGGGGTGGAGGCTTCAGTGATCAGAAAAGGACAGCTCTAGATGTTTTTTCAGCTGCAGGCCCTAACAGGAGACCACGTGGTATTCAGATAGGCCGCCAGTGCGAAAATAAGGGCTGGAGGACCTTTCCAGAGTGCGCCAAATGTAGGAGGCACCATATAGGAAAGTGTTGGGAAAATTCCTGCATTTTGTGGGGGCTAGTGGGACACTTAAAGAAAGGTTGCATGAAAGAAAGAAAGGAAGAACAAAGGAAGGCGGATAGCCCGACCCTAGCTCGAGTGTTCACACTAACACAGGCAGAAGCTAAAGCTTGTCCCTCAGTAGTGACATGTCAGCTTTCTACTATTGGATCCTCTTATACTGTTTTGATTTATTTTGGTCCTACACACTCTTTTTTTTCTAGTACGATTAATGATAGGCTGTTTAGGCCATGTGATTATTATGCTGTGGGGTTAGGGATCTTATTGCCCACTAGAGAGTTAGCATTTTCCAAGAGATGGGTCAGATCAGTACCAGTGATAGTAGATGGAAGAAAGTTGTCATTTGACTTGATAGAACTGGTTATGACCGACTTTGACATGATTCTTTATATGGACTGGTTAATGAAGTATAGGGCAACCATAGACTACAAGAAGAAGATGGTAACCTTTGAGCCTGAGGATGAGGACCCTTTTGCATTTGTTCACATTGTGCATGGACCTCGTGTACCTATGATATCTGTATTGAGGGCTAGAGATCTATTGCAAGGTGGTTTCATAGGATTCCTAGCCAGTGTGGTAGATACCACTCAGGTCATGCCATTGGGAATAGAGGAGACTAGACTAGTCAGTGTGTTTCTGGATGTGTTTCTAGAGGATGTATTAGGGTTGTTTCCATATAGAGAGACACAGTTCATTATCGAACTGGAACCAGTGACAGAAGTGTCTAGGGCATCGTACTGAAGGGCACCGTACAGAAGTGTCTAGAGGATGTTGCAGGAGCTGTTAGACTTGGGTTTTATTAGACCCAGTTTCTCACAATGGGGTGCACCAGTCCTATTTGTAAAGAAAAAAAGACGATTCTTTGAGGATGTGCATTGACTACAGGGAACTGAATAAGTTAACCATTAAGAACAAGTATCCTCTGCAAGGATAGATGACATGTTTGATCAGTTGCAGGGTAAGATGGTATTCTCAAAGATAGATCTTCGATCTGGTTATGACCAGTTGAGAATCAAGGAGGGAGATATACCGAAGAGTGCCTTTCATACCAGATACAGGCATTATGAGCTTTTAGTCATGTCAATTGGTTTGACTAATGCCCCAATTGCTTTTATTTATCTGATGAACATGGTGTTCAAAGATTATCTAGATCTTTTTGTGATCGTCTTCATCGATGATATTGTATTTTATACTCAGTCAGAGGCAAAACATGAGCAGCATCTCAGGTTGGTTCTACAGAGGCTGAGGGAACACAAATTGTTTGCGAAGTTCAAGAAATGTGAGTTCTGGTTATTGCAAGTGACTTTCCTTGGCCATATTGTTAGAAGGGATGGGATCAAGGTGGACCCAGCTAACATTGAGGCAATTAGAGATTGGCCAAGGCCAATGAACGCCTCAGAGATAAGGAGTTTCCTTGGATTGGCAGGTTATTATAGGCATTTTGTGGAAGGGTTCTCAAGGAATGCTACCTTGTTGACAAAACTGACACGAAAGAATCAGAAGTTTGTGTGGTCAATAAGTGTGAGAAAAGCTTCGAGGAACTAAAGCGGTGATTGATTACAGCTCCAGTTCTGAGTCTTCTGACAGATCAGGAGAAGTTTGTGGTGTACTGTGATGCCTCAAGATAGGGTTTGGGTTGTGTTCTTATGGAGACGGGGAAGATGATTGCCTATGTATCATGACCATTGAAAGAGTATGAACAGAGATATCCCACTCATGATCTAGAGTTGGCAGCAATGGTCTTTGCATTAAAGGTATGGAGGCATTACCTTTATGGGGAGAAGTGTGAGATATATACTGACCACAAGAGCTTGAAGTACTTCTTCACATAGAATGACTTGAACATGAGGCAGAGGCGTTGGCTGGAGTTGGCAAAGGATTATGACTGTGAAATCCTGTATCACCCAAGGAAGGCCAACATGGTTGCAGTTGCCTTAAGCTGGAAGGGTCCGAGATAGTAATACAGTGTGACACAAATATCCAGGGTGTTGGTAGAGGATATGACCAGAGATGTAATAGAGTTGGTAGTGGTCCAGTTGGCCAACATCATGCTACAATCTACACTGTTGGAGAGGATATAGGAAAGTTAGTTAGGTGATCCAACACTGTAAAAGATCAAAGGGAATGTCCTCGCTGGAGTGCCTAGGGATTATACAATGTTAGATATGGGCTTACTGAGATACAAGGGTCAGATCTGTGCTCTGATGGACATTGTTATCAGATGGGGGATTCTAGATGAATCTCATACTACCCCTTACTCTTTGCATCCAGGCACCACGAAGATGTATCGGTATGTGAGATTGCTATATTGGTGGCCTGGGATGAAGAGGGATGTGATAGAATATGTGGCTAAGTTCTTGACATCTCAACAGGTTAAGGCTGAGCATCAGAGACCAGCAGGGCTATTATAGCTTCTGGACATTCCAGAGTGGAAATGGGAGGACATCAAGATGGATTTCATGGTGGGGTTACCTAGGACCGTGGGTTAACATGATTCAGTGTGGGTTATCGTGAATCGATACACCAAATCAGATTATTTCTCACTAGTGAGGACGACATACACAGTTGACTAGTATGCTGATCTCTATATTAGAGAGATAGTGTGCCTTCATAGGGATCCGAGGTCTATCGTGTCAGATCGGGACCCCACATTTACTTCCAAGTTTTAGGGAAGTTTGTAGAAGGCTATGGGTACGCAACTGCGAGCATGTGTGCTGGACTTTGAAGGATCCTAGAGTAAGTATTTGCCTTTAATAGAGTTTTCCATTGGGGTGGCTCCTTATGAGATTTTGTATGGTAGGAAATGTAGAGCACCCATTCATTGAAATGAGACAGGAGAAAGGAAATACTTGGGTCCTAAGGCAGTTCAAAGGACCAATGAGGCTATTGGAAAGATCAGAGATGTTGCTCGCTTCTCAAAGCAAGCAGAAAAGTTATGCTGATCTGAAACACAAGAACGTGGAGTTCCAAGTGGGAGACTATGTCTTCCTTAGAGTCGCACCATGGAAAGGGGTGGGGAGATTTTGAAAGAAGGGAAAGTTGAGTCTTAGATTTGTGGGACCATTTGAGATCGTGGAGAGGATTGGTCAGGTGGCCAATAGGTTGGCCTTACCTCTGACACTGTCAGCTGTACAAAACGTATTTCATATTTCCACACTTTGAAAGTATGTGTCAGACGTTACTCATGTGTTGAGTTAAGAGGATGTGGAGCTTTAGGCGGATCTCTCCTATGAGGAACAACCAGTCCAAATACTAGATAGGAAGGACAAAGTCCCGAGGATCAAGACTATACTTTTAATTAAGGTATTATCATGGAACTGCAAGGTCGAGGAAGCGATCTAGGAGTTGGAGTCAGATATGCAGAATTAGTATCCCGAGTTGTTTAGGTAAAATTTTGAGGACGAAATTCCTGTAAGGAGGGGATAGTTGTAACACCTTAAATTACCTAATAAGGTTTAGGGCCTTCATTAGGGCTGAGGATGGAAAATTATGGAAAGTTATGTTCTTATGTGATATATATGTGTACCATTATATGATTATGAGACTTATATTATAATATGACTAGATATGTATGTTTAGGTGTATTAAATATGCATGTGGGCCCGTTTCTTAACAGAAGGACAATTTTTGTAATTTGGCCTATTATGGATATATTTTTAGTATATGTGATATATGTGTGAGACCACATTATTATGTGGATATATTTGTGTTACTCGACATGAGGCTATCCTAGGGAGCAAGTTAGCGAGAATGTCCCAATGGGACCAATACCCGACTCGAGGTGAGCCTAGGGGTATTTTAGTTATTTAGTACATTAATAGGGTTTATCGAGTAATGAGAATTTATTTAGTGACTATTTGAGCTTATTGGATGTCACTGGAATTATGAGACGTTAATTATGATTAATGTGATAAAGTGTTAAAGGATGACTTTGCCCTTGAGGGGCTTCGAGAAATTGATTTGGCCCTAGGGGCACTTTGGTCTTTGTGGACCCTTAGGCTAAGTTTAGTAGCTAAGTTTATTAACTCAAGGGATAGGAAAAACAGAGTAACAAAGGAACAACTCTTTCTCTCTCTCACGTTTTGCTCTCCCTCTCTCTCCCTCTCTTGGTGTGCCTTGGAGCCTTTTACCTACTTTGTTTGAAGTCAAGTTTGGTAACTCCTTTGCTAAGGGAGTTGAGGAGTTTGAGGCAAGTATGGGAACTATGGATGCTAAAAGAACAGCTAGAAATCAGAATAATAGAGGTAATTCAAGGTTTACGCTTTAGGTTTTTTTTTGTGGTTTTTTAGTTTTAGAGCTTCTTTTTAATTATGAGTTTCAATGGTGTTTTGGGTAACATTTTTGCGTCTATGAGTTTTATATGATGTTTTGAATTGTTTGTGAGGTATAGTTTATGTTTTGGTGTGGAGCTATGGTGATTTTTCTGAGTTTTGGCTCGAAGGAAATGTTGGATAAATTGGGTTTGTGGGTCGCGCCGTGGCCCTAATGATCCCAGGAGGGTAGGCGGTTCCTTGATTCGCCGTTACGTCGTGGCCCGTGTCCAGAGAAAAGAGAGTTAGGCTCTCTGTCTTTAATTCACCCTTACGTTGTGGCCCGTGTCCTTACGTCGTGGTGTCGGGGCTCAAAATAGGAATTTCAGGCAAACTGGGTTTTGAGTGACAAGGACTCAAACCTAAGGACTCATGATCAATCCTACTACCCGGTTTAGTAGAATTCGACGTCTCGGAGGATAGGACTCAGTCTAGAAGCCTTTAATTACTCGATGTTGATGAATATCACTAATTATGGTTATGACTAGGTTATCGCCAGGGCTCGAAAATCGATGGTGCTCGAGGGTCGTTAAGTTTTAACCTGTGCTTGGACCAATGGTAAGAAAGCTACACCCAATACGTGATGTACGTGCTTAGAGCTTGGCCCGATTGTCAAATATATTCTTGATTAAGGCATGTGCACCTGTAATTGTGCATGATTAGGATTATGATTATGCTTGTGATTGTTTGATTAAGAATGTTGAATGCTCTGTATCTGAATATTTGTTATATATTTAATTCATGTTTGCATTATCTAATTAATAAAGGCTTGACATATGAGTGTAGGACGGCAATAGTGTTGAGCGCTTGTCGGAAATCTTTGACTTATAAGTCAATGGCGGCAATACCGCGCTGGTCATTTTGGTTATGCCTAATCAAGAGCGCATCATACGCTTGTCCGACCCATTGGTCGTGGAAAACTAAAGTGCCAAGCACGAATGACCTACCTTTGTATCAGTATACGTTAAGTTCGGTCATAAAGCTGGTATGCTCTTGGACAGCAGGGTTCATCGTGATCTGGTTATATCTAGAATATGCGTCCATGAAAGACATGAGTTTGTGACCAGTTGTTGCGTCTACCAACTGATCAATTCTAAGTAATGAGAAACAGTCCTTCGGACAGACTTTGTTGAGATCAAAGAATTCAATGAAAGTTCTCAACTTCTTATTTGGCTTCGGGACCAGAACGGGGTTAGCAACCCAGGTCGGATATTTTGCTTCCCTGATAAATCTACATTTAAGTAGGCGAGCTACTTCTTCTTCTAAGGCTTCTGACCGTTCTCTCCCAAGAAGCCTCCATTTTTGGGACTTTGCAGGCACATTCCTGTCAAAGTTCAAAGTATGCATTATTACACTCGAACTGATTCCCACCATGACTTTGTGTGACAAGGCAAAGATATCTAGGTTCTTTCTCAAGAATTCGACAAACTCCTTCGTCCTTTCAACCCCAATATTTTTCCCAACTTTTACAACACTTGAAGGTGTCTCTAGGTCAATACTGATTTCATCGATGTCCTTCACAGCTTGGAGCTCATACCTATCCTCGCCTAATTGCAGATCAATGTCATCTTGTTGGGTGACCTCATTATCTCCTTCTAGAGGTTCTTTTGCCCCATGGGTAACTTCCATTACCCGGGGCTCCTCTCATCTACAACTAAGATCATTTCCTGCTACCAAGGTTGGGATTTTCCCTTCATGGCAATGTTGTAGCATTCTTTGAAAGCGAGTTGATATCCTCTCACAATACATATACCTGAAGTTGAGGGAAGCTTCATCGACATGTGTCGGATCGAGGTGATGGCCTCAAAAATCATCAGCGCGGGTCATCCCAAAATCACGTTATATAGAGTCGAACAATCGATTACGACAAAATCGAGTATTTTGGAAATAGCTCGCGTATCATCCCCTAGCGTAACTTTTAGCCCGATTGTCCCTATGGTTGTTGTTCCTTCTCCAGAGAATCCATACAGGGTCATTAAGGTCGCCTTAAGATAGGTTATGGACAATCACATATTTTCTAATGTGGACCTGAATAGCACTTTTACTTAGCTCCCATTATCAATTAATATCCTACCTACCCTTCGGTTGGTGAGCTGAATGGTTACCACCGGCGAGTCATTATGTGGGAATTGAATGTGGTTGGCGTCTTCTTCCATGAAAATGATTGGTTGTTTCTCAAACTGATGTTATTTTGATAACCGTTGCTCCGGGATAAATTCAGAGTTGTGGGTTTTCAGCTCGGAGATATTTCCTCGATGGTGGGTGCACAAGGCAGCAAGAGGTGTGCGAGGCACTAGGAGGTGCACGAGGCACTCGAGCTTTGCGAGGCACCAGGAGTTGTGCAAGGTGCTGGGGCTTCGCGAGGTGCAAGGATGTGTGCAAGGCATTAGGGCTCCGCAAGGCACCAAGAGGTGCACGAGGCGTTGGGGCTCCACGAGGCTCTAGGAGATGCGTGTGAGGCTGGGCGAGGCGCACCTCGAGCAAGGCCGACCTGTGGGAGGCGCACCAGGAGTGAGCCAGCACGAGGCGGTTAATGCATAAGGATACTCATGCGTTTTTGTCTTATGCTTCACTTTATGTTTCCACCCTTGTAGTGTCTGAGTACTGCTTCGAGAGACTAATGGGGCTTCAAGCATGGTTTCCTTGGACCTTCAAGGGAACCTAGACGTGAGAGGGGGGTCTTTCACTAAAGTGGAAATTTTAGCATCCACAATTGCCTCACAATCTATGAGAGGGATTTTAGGCGCTCTGGTAGACTATTCGGTATAGTGCTTCATTATTCTTTCAAATTGAATGTGCGCCTATCATTTGGCTTCATGGAATGCATTGTGAGTGTTAGGCGTCATTCTTGACCATGGATCGAATATTGGATTCAATAGCTAGGATGGGGTTGAGCTTTATATAAATATGCCTTCTACTTGAAGATAATTACTAAGCTCTCATTTCTCTTAGCTTGGTGGTGCCTTAGTCTTTAAAACTCCAAGAGGTGGGTGGTTCTATCTCCCACAAGAGTACTTTGGTTTTTTTTTCTTTTGTTTCTACTTTTGATTTTTTTTAAAATGTATATAGATATTCGTATGTATCCTTGGGTACTAAAAATTGTCTCTTTCTACCCCATCCTTCTTCTAGGCGTGTTGTAACGCCCTACTACCTTACAATCGTTACTGAGTGAGTTTAAAATGTGCATTTAACTTGCTAACCAAGCATTTTGCTCAAAAGTGTAACTAAATTGTATTAAAATCACATAATTTGAAAATGTAATCATACATTGAAAATTATAAGCCTTTTACATTAGGGATCCCAAAAATACTGCTTATAAATATTTACAACTCAAAATATGTTCAAAGTAGAATAAATGACAAAATAGGATTCAGTACAAAGCATCTCCCAAAAATTCCCCTGGCCATGGCAGCCAGGCAGACCAGACATGTACACATCGCCTCACGCTCTCCATACTCATAGTTGGTCGGCCTTCCCCTTGCCCTTACTTGCACCACAGAGCACCCGTGAGCCGAAGCCCAGCAAGAAAACTCCACACAAATAGATAACATATGCTTATCAATTATTCAGCACAAAACAAATCTGCCAACAGGCTAAAGACATACGACCGTGCCGTCCTAGGCGCCATACCAAGTCATGCGTTCGCGGTCTACACCGTAAGGATATCCCAAGTATCCTTTAGGGTCTTACCCTGGCAGCTCGCACTCCGCATGCTAAACGCTGCTCCCGGCCCCCTTGCCGTTCTCGGCCTTCGCCGTTCCCAGCCCTTGCCGTTCATTCACATGTATGCATACATAGCATCATTAATCAAACACCTAAACACATATTAACATAAAAAATGGGCTATGCCCAGAACATAATCATATAGGGTCGTGCCCTGCAACCCAACTATGGGGCCTCGCCCTGCTCAATGGGTAAAATAGTTTTCTTACCAGTGTCCCGAGCTTCTTGTGCAATGAAATCTCGAGCACGGTCCTCTAACCCGAGCATCACTGAAAACCTAGTCACAACACATAAATAGTACTCTCATTACTAACCAATTCATAATCATCTCCCACAACCAATCTCATGCTCTCGGGCCCCTCGTTTCCCCACTCAAGGTAGCGGAAGCGTCCCCCGAGCCCCCTGAGCCAAAACCATAAAAACACATTTTTTCCCTGCTCCCAGAATGGTGCCCTCCTCCTAATTCGACCTAGCGTCGCGGCACGGAAGAACAGGGCCGCGACGCTCATACGCGAACCCAGAAAACTTTGTTTTTCCCCAACATTTTCCTGAGCCAAAACTCTTCCAAATCAATCTAAAACCTCAAATAAACATTATGGCAACTTAGAAACAACAACAACAACAACAAGCCCAAACACACAATCAAACCCAAGAATCACCTAGTGGTTTAAAACTCTACAAACTTAAACCACACTTTATAAAATTTGAACCACCATTCAGAAATCTTAAACCATATTAGCAAATAAATTTCAGAGATACACGAAATTCTTACCTTAAATAGGGATTCGACCTTGAGCCACCTCCAAATCCAATTCCAAGCTTGAATCCCTTGATTTCAAAACTGAACCTCACAATCACTAAGCCACAAACCCAATTTTCAGCACTCAACCCAAATTCTCAAAACATGCAAGGAAACTTAAAAATCAGAGATGAAGCCTTACCTCTGAATCAATCTTGGCCTATGCTTGATTCTAGTTGCCTCAATTCAGCCTTGAATTCCTTCCTTAACCTCAAAGAAAATAAGCTTTTCTCCTCCGTCCCTTCTAGCTTCTTGGTTCTCTCTAGATTTCCAACCAAAATGTTCAGATTATGCCTAATTGAAATAATGTATTTGACTTCTCCTTAGTCAAGGTTATCTCTTCCCTAAGACCAAATTACAATATTGCCCTTTCCCATAATAAAAGTCTTATACAACCTCAAGGGCAATTATGCCATTTCACCTAAATCCCGCTAAATCCTCAAGTGCACCTATAAATCCATATTTAATCTTGATGTGTCTAAACCAGTACTAGATTACCAACCGCTACTCAGTAATTCCCGAACACATTATAATATTCCCAAAATACCTCTAAGCTTCTCCCGAGCTGGGTATTTGACCCCGTTGTGACTTTCAAGCTAAACGACTCCCTAGGACCGTCTCAGATCATGCATCACAATTATATCACCACTCACACGTGGTATCAACCACAATACACAAAAATATAACATTTATGCCCTCAACGGGATAAAATTACAAATATGTCCCTAACAGCCAAATGGGGCCTACATGCATATTTAATCACCTAAACATGCACTTCTAATCACATATTCGTTAAATTCACATATGAATACAATATATCACTTATTGCCCTCCAGGCACGCTAATCAAGGCCCCAAGCCTTATTAGCGAATTTGGGTCGCTACACGTGTGGGACGAGGTGTAAAGGTACCAGTGGTGCTTGCAGTTGTTTAATGCGAAGAGTTAAGGCAGAGATGGCGGTGGGCATCCCTAGTAATTACGAGCCTCCAACAACTATCCCTTATCTATTCAAGGTATTCCCTTTGCCACTCCTTTAACATTTTCATGTTTGGAGGGTTTAAGTTGCCATTCAAGAGTGGGGTTGTTTTAGCCCCAGTACCCCTTGATGCAGAGCCCTGTGCTAGCATCCATTAGTATGTTCACCTAATGCACACAGTACCATGCCCCACAGTTGACCCCCATTTTCTGCATAAGTGTCTAGGGGTTTTAAACCTTCTCTTTTGTATCTTGTAGCACCTCATAAACTGTACACACATTTGCACCCGTGCTCTTCATGAGACGTCATTCCATGGCCTTCGATGGGTTGTCTAGCATACCTCCTGGTGTTGAACCCATAGAGCTATCATTTGGAGCAATTAACCGCCCTTAGGCAAAAAAATTGGGTTGTTGAAAGTGAGATAGACTCTATCTCAAGGGGTGTGGGGGCTCCTTCTTCTAGGGATCTTGACGACTACATTGCTAGCCTTAGAGCGAGTCTTCTAGACTTACAAATTGAGCTAACTTTTATGGAAGAGAACCTTCCACCTGAACCTTCACCTCTTGGCTCTCCTCTTTATGAAGAAGATTTCTATTATGATTTTGAAGCAACCTCTGGATCCCCTCAACCATTGTCTATACAGTATCCATTTCTAATGCGTCAACCTCCAACACATAGGTGGAAAACTTCATTCGGAAGATAGCGTAAATGGAAGTTAAAATGCCATGTACGTCACCCTTTTCTTTTGGTCTTCCAAATATGTCAAAGAGAGGTCTTTGAAACATGGCGCCTGAGAGGCCGGACACTGGTCCCCTACTAGCGGCTTCCCTTCTTTGCCATATGTCAAAGAATAAATTAATGGAACTAATGGAAAAATACCACAAAAGTGGTGAGTTCCAATGCCACGTGCCCACTTGTAAGTGTCAGGCTCATGAGCCATCCCCTGGTTCTATAGCATTCAATGAGCATATATTAAAGGCAGGAGACATGATTCTCTTCATCCATTCTTTGAAAAAATACTTAAGTACTTCAGACTTGCTCCACTTTAGCTGGCACCAAATAGCTGGCTGACTCTTAGTTGTCTATATATGGCATATATGAGTTGCGTGGGTGACGCTCCCCCGATGAGGGTGGTGCACTTCATGAACAATCTCATGCTGACTCCTAAGTAGAAGGGCTTTTATTTTCTGTAGAAGGCCAACACTCATGTTCCATTGATAGAGGGTTGTGTCTCTAATCTTGGTTCATGGAAACATGATTTCTTCTTCATTACGGGTTGCCCCTCGGTTCTTGAATGCTGACGCTTCTCTCCAAGTAAGTGTTGTATCTCTTTTTATTTATTTGCTTTTCTAGTTCGTTGTTGTTAGGCTAACAATTGAGCTGATGATTTTGGGGACCTCCCTCCTCCAAAAATATATGCTCAACAACTTCTTTGTGGGGAAGTCTTGGCTAAGTTTGATGTCATGAAGAAGATGGCGGCTTAAATTTTTACTATGCCAAACTTCAACGCCTATGGTCTTTCTAGAGTTTCTGATCCTGATTTGTTGTGGCATGTCACAGATCAGATGAAAAAGGTCCTTCCAAAAGACTCAAAATTCTATGATGGAAATGATGACTGGCTTCAAGATGAACCTTCTCCTAACTCCAAGCGACCGGCCTGCGCGTCTCTTGCTTCTGCGGACCCAGATACATCCTCACATTTCCAAGCTACACTTTCCAATCCAAGGTGCTTTGTCTTGCTCTCTTATGATGAGTTTAATGTTTCTCTAGCCAGTTCCCTGGCTACAACATTTCTGGAGGTCCTCCACCTCGTTCAGCCAGTGCATCGTCTATCCCTATCCATCAAGACACCTCTGGTTCGAGTGAGGTGCCATGGGTGAATCACGTTTTGGTTCCATACGTGCAGAGGTGTCCTGTGAAGCTGAGGATATTATAGAAGTTGAGTGGAGGGGCCTTGAGAGTTTTAACATGACAGAGCTGGGGGAGACTCTCATGCATTTCATGACCTCGGTAAGTTTGTATGTTGTTATACTTTATTGTGTGTGCCTCCTTATACATATGTTTCCTGTATCTTGACCTCTTATATGTACACCCCTTTTCTTTTGCAGACTTCTCTCGTGGCTTAGTGCTTAATAACTTTAGGGAGAGATTTGTCCTAGGTCGAGGAGGAAAAATTCCAACTGACCATTAAGATCCATGAGCTCAAGAAGCAGATTGTTGAGGCCAACCTCAAGGAAGAAGCTTTCGTTGCGAAGGATTCCTCTTCGTCTAAGATTTGGAAGAGAGCAGAAGGCAAGGCAGAGGCACTACGGGAGAGGATCATTACTGTTAAGGAAGAATTAGCAGAGGTTGAGTATAAGTCAGTGCAGCGCACCCTTTATGGTGTGTGGAAACAAAATCCTAACATCAATTACTCCTCATTTGGTGACCATGCTATTGTTAAGGTTGTTGAATTGAATGCTCATGGCCGGAAACAATGAAGTTTTTTCATGCGCCGTCTTTTCCTCCAATGTGTGGGCAGCTTAATTCTTTTTACTTCGATTTGGTTGTAATGGTACTTGACTTATGTTATCTGCGAGGTTTCTCCATGTCTCTTGTTTTCTTTGCGAGGAACTTTAACAAGTCTTGCTATGTTTTATGCTTATTTTGTGATGGAACATTATCATGTCATTTAATGCATGTGGGCTTCACCTCTTTACTGCGTGTGATTCATGTCAGTCGGTGCACGTTCACCACTTGTAAGGATATGTTGACCCTTTGGATTCTTGCTATCCTTCAATATATTTTTGCACGCTCTTGTTATTTTTTGCAAGAAGCGTCCTTCTTGTCATTATGCATAGTACTATTTTTACAAGGGTCTATTTTAGGACCTTTTTCTGCTAGATGGCTTGGTGGCCGCTCTAGGCTTATTGGTGGACGTCCTCCTTGACGCTTTACCCCTCGTGGAGGTATTAGCCTATCACGAGGTTGTCCTTGTAGAACATTTTCTCTCCCTTGGCATCCATAAGAGTAGCTAATCATTATGAATTAAGAAATGCTCTAGGCTTATCATCTGATGTCCTTATTGAGACCGTACCCCTCGTGGAGGTATCTAGCCTTTGTCACGAGGTTGTCCCTATGGAACCCTTTGTCTCCCTCAATATCCATAAGGGTAGCTAACCCTGATGAACTCAAGAGATGCCTTGTAAGGTTTTTTTTTTCCATATATTTATTCCTCCTATCCTGCCCCCCCAAGTGCTTGATGGGATTCACTCCATTGAGAACTTTGATCATTTCGCTCCCAACATAGACCTTGACCGTGTGTGTATGTTTGTTATATAAGTGCTTGCATGTAGAAGGAATGTAATATGCAAAATAGGAAATACTTTCATTGATAGTGAGAAGATTATAAAGGCACGTATTTCAACATTGCATCTACTATGAGGTTATCCGGGCAACCTGTTTGATATTTAACTACTGAATTAACATAAAAACAACTAAATTGTGGACATTTCTGCATTAGAGGTGAGAGTCTTACTAGTAGTATTTCTTGAGATGTTCCGCATTCCATGCCTGGTGTAACGACCCAAATCCGCTAATAAGGCTTAAGGGCCTTGATTAGCGTGCCAGGAGGGCATGATGGGATTTATGTGTGATTTTTATGAATTAAATGCATGGTTATGATTTAAAGCATGTTATATGACTATTTGTTTATCTGAGATGCATGACTATGTATATTACTATGCATGTAGTCCCGGATCGTGTTAGTAGGGCATAACTGTAATTTTGGCCATGTTGGGCATAACTGTATTGATATGTGATAATTGTTGAGACCACAGTGGTATGTGGGTGTATCTGTGATTTGTGACTCGAGGCGATCCCAGTGAGCAGGCTAGCGGAAAGTCATGACGGGAATTTATACCCGGCTCGGGGCGAGCCTGGGGGTATGAACAGGAATTCAGTGAATAGATTGAGATTTATTTTGATAATGGAGGATACTTATTTGGTGGTTTATCAGGTGTTGGAAGGTAGCGGGAAAATATTAGAGACACTTGAGGATTAGCGGGAATTGGGTAAAATGACTAAAATGGCCCTATTTGGACAAAAGGATTTAGAGTTAATAGGAAGGGCATTTTGGTCATTTGGCTTTTAAAGATAGGTTTTTATAAGGCTTTATATAGTGAGTGGGATTGTTAGAGAGTGAGAATGCTGAAAGAAAAGAAAAGAAAGAATAAGGAAAGAAAGAAAAGAGAGAAAACAGAGGGGTTTTCACAAGGGTCGGTTTGTGCATTTTTACACCATTCCGCTCCATTTTTCTTGGAGCAAAGCTTAGTGGATAGAAATGGTAGGCTGTGCATCAAGGATCTTAAGGATATACTTGAAGATTTGGCAAGGATTAGCAAGAACACATCAACTTTTGAGGTAAGTTTTTAGAGATTTTAGTTTAAGGGTTTTGATGGTTTGAGCTGTGTTTTGAGCTGAGTTAATGGGAATTTTAGGGAATTTCTGGGCAAGATTTGAGGATGAACAAGCTAAGGATGTCTAGGGTTGAATCAAGGTCGAAATTTGCATCAATGGTAAGAATTCTAAGCCTTTAACTTTGTTGTTGACTGAATTTTTGAGTTTAGGGTTGATCATGGTAGATTTTGAGATTTGGGATAAATGTTCTTGGGATTTGAGGATTTGGGATGCTTGGGATGAATGGAGAGTGTTCATAAGCTTGATTTTGAGTTTGGTAAAGATTTGGGGAAGTTTGGTTTGAGATTGGTTGAAAGAAATCGCAGAAATGCGATTTTGGGTTTTCTGGGCTGCAACTAGCGCTACAGCGCTAGTCAGTGGGCGCTGTAGCGCTAGCCCCTATTCTGGGGAGGTGAGTTCTGCTTGTAGCGCTACAGCGCCCTGTTTAGAGCGCTGTAGCGCTGCACTATTCACAGAGGTGAATTTTTGGGTTTTTGATGAGGGATTTTGACCTAGGGTTCGGGGCTCGATTCCGCCACTTTGTTTTGGGGATTTAGGACTTCCCAGGGGCTCGGGATTGGTCCCGAGGCTAGGTTTTCAGACCTGGGGTTCGGTGTTGACTTTGACCTATGATTGTGCTTAGGTGTGCGCTAAGGCTCGAGTGGGATCGTTCTCAAGGAGTCAGGTGATCTAAGCTATTGATTGGACAGGTAAGAAAACTATAACACCCGTAGGATAGGGCATGGGCCCATAGTGTGATTGCGGGGCACGGCCCTATATTGCATGTTGAATGATGAGATGATTGCCGGGCATGGCCCTATATTGCATTACATGTTAGGGTGCAGATTTAAATAAATTGGCATTTGTTTGAATGTTGCTTGATTTATGCTATATATGATTATAATGAAATGAACGGCTATGGCCGAGGGCGGCAAGGCCGAGTACGGCAGCGGAGCCGGAAGTAACACTTAGCACATGGGATGCTTATAGTCAGGGCAGGGCCCGGTGGATACATGTGATATCCTTACGGTGAGGACCGAGACCCCAGGCCTCGGTAAGGCTTCTGGGGCGGCATGGCCGTGTTCGCTTAGTCTAATGGTTGACTTGTTTATCTGTGGATTATCTGTTATGATAAACTGTATAAATTGGATATGTTATGTTCTGCATGAGTTTTCTTGCTGGGCTTCGGCTCACGGGTGCTCTGTGTTGCAGGTAAGGGCAATGACTGAGTCAACCAACCATGAGTACGGAGAGCGTGAAGCGACGCGTACATGTTTGGCCTGCCCGACTGCTTTGGTTGGGGGTTTATACGAGAAATGGCTGTAATAACCTATGATTTTTATAACTAGTCAACTGTAAACTTATTTCAAGATGTAAATAGTTTTCGAACCATATTTTGGGATCCCGAATGTTTAATACTAGAAGTTTTAATGAAACGACGCATTTTCAAAGATTACAGCCTTAACTTTTAATTAGTCACACTTTTGTTTCAAAACCTCGGTTAGCGAGTTCATTGCACACTGTTTTGTCTTAAAACTCACTTAGTAACGGCTCTAAGGAAGTAGGGCGTTACACCTGGGGTACCACGATATCATCCAATCTCGCTAGTTTGTAAGTGTTTTGGGGTATCAGCTGGGAGACTTGGTAGGGTCCTTCCCAGTTTGCTCCTAACAAGCCTGCCCCTGGGTCTTGCATGTTGGGGAGGAATTTTCTCTACACCAACTCTCCTTCTCTGAATGTCCTCTCTCACACTCTGGAGTTGTATTACCTTGCGGCTTGTTGTTGGTATGTGCCAATCTCAGCTATGCCGTCTCCCTTCATTCTTCCAATAGGTCCAAATTTTCTGCCATTGTTGTATTGTTTTGGTCTCCGTAAGCCTGCACCATGAAAGAATTGATCTTCATTTCTATCAGGAGGACAACCTCACATCCATATGCTAAGGCGAAAGGGGTTGCCCCAGTAGTCGAGTGTGGCGTGGTTCTGTAGGCCAAAAGTACATAAGATAGCTCATCGACTCAAGCTCCCTTTAGGTTTTCCAAATACAATTTTAGGTTCCTTTTTAGGACCTTATTAATGGTCTCCAGTTGCCTATTGATCACCCTCAACTTCATCAAGTCGTTTAAGGCATCAAGATGGTACTTGGGGTTGGTAACACCTCATAGGTGGTCATGTGAGGCTCTTTGAAGTTGGCGGGGAGTCGTTCAACCTGAATCTCTCTTGTGAGAGGTGAATCATAGTCGAACTCAACATCGGTAATATTTCCCCTCGTCGCGGTGACTATTTTTCTTCAAAGGCTCCTCATCTTAGTCTCTAGCTATTGTCTCATTTTATTCAAGGATTCCCTCAAATTTGATGGCTTGACCTTTCCTTTCCCCTGTCCTCCGGAGGGGCCATAGGGGGCGTTGTCCTTACGTTTGAACTTCTATTGAGCTTCTCCTTTAGGTTAGGTGGAGTCTTCTTAGAGGTGATCTCGGTTTCATTTTGATGACAAACGTTGTCCCTCCACGTTTGCTCTTAGGGGGGCTCCACTGGCCTTGGGCCCTCATTGCCCTTCGTCAGGGGAGTGTTGCTGGTGGAAAGTCGAGTCCTCCCGTCATCTACAGGGACAGTGGTTTCTCCTCTTCCACACTCCTTCTCCTTGTGCTTGGGAAGGGGCATGCTCGACTTTCCTTGCAGTAGGCCTTGTGTAACTCGCGTATCTCGTCCTCATAGAAGCGATTTCTTGAGCTGGAACTCACAGAGTGTATCCGGGGACTCTTGCCCAGCCTGTCTATAGAGGGACCTCGATCTCGGTGGCTGGAGCGCGATGCAGCCGTAGATCGAGGAGGATGGTGCGTACCCATGTCACCTATAGGGTGGACTAATGGTTCCTGATGGCCTTTGTTGGCTAGACAAATGGAGATGACGCCTCCTTCTCTTATCCATGGGCTAGATGCTCCTCCGACATGCCTCCATTTTCTAGTGGTGGAGGGTCTTTCTAGGAGGCTCTCAATTGGTCTTCGTCTAGATGGATTTCAACATCTTGTGACTCACATATGTGTCTTGAACGCCTTGGCATTTTTCCTTGTCGAAATTGATGGAAGAACAATAGTTTAGTGCGTGTTCTTCTCTCAGACGATGCCAAACTATTGACGGTGAGAACTCGTCAATGATATTAGATCAGAAAACTCAAAAATATATCTTAGAGAGTGGTGAACTTAGAAAGAACTTAGAGAAAACTTGAAGGATAAAAGCTTTGAACAACAATGGAGAAATGATACTCGTATATTATGCAATAGCCTTAGTACATAGTCAATTTTCCAACCGCTCCCTCAGGTGAAAGAAGGCTCTATTGATATATGAGCATTATCGGCTCCTAATACATGGTGGTCCCAAAAGGATAGAAGGACTCATCTGCAGGCCACAAGTGATCGTGGAGCAGGTGGTAATGGTGTTGAAGGAGTGGCGGTCAAGTCCAGTACATATCAGGTGTCAGCAAGTAATACCCAGTCTTTGTACTACTTCCTACCACCACTACTTGTACAGTACAGATGTCTGGAACATGGTAGTATAGGTTTCACCACATACTATCTTTGTGTTGCCACTACTTGTTTGGCATGGGAACTCGGTTCGTACTCTGTGCTATTACAAGCACGTACGTACCTGGCCTGACATATAAAACTCTGGCTTTCTCCTTCTCTGTTACTTTGGGTTTTTTGGCCTTGTCTTTGTGTCTCCCAATGCACGACAAGGCTGATGTGTGAGCCTGTACTTGTGTCTATTGAGGTGTTGTTGGTGCTCTAGGTTTCTTGTTAGTCACAACTTAATTTTTTGCATAGTTTCCCTGATGTCCTGTGGGAATTTATTTCGCAATCTCACCCATCAGCTGATGACGGTCGATAGTATTGTGGCCTATGTCATTATGGAATTAACAAAAATTATTGGGATCATGTTTTGCTCGTTGACTTCTCGTTGCTCAATTCTCTTGAACAGGTTAAGGTTCTCATATGCTTGTGTGTTTATCAGCTTGATATATATTGTGTTGTACCCCAAAATAAATACGAGCTAAATTACTCAGCACAGGGTATAGCTAGCAGACATGTGCATAAAGAAAGCGTAAAGATAGTAGCATTAGTCAAACTTGACAACTTACGACAACCAGATAATCTCTAGATCACCTCTTGCACAAACAACTTACTTCGAGATGCACGATGGCCAGATCACCTTCTAGAAAATTTGAACCTGGCCCATGTCATGTCAGGTTAGTTCTTTGACATCCAGCTCGCGGAAGCCTGGTCATGACGCAGAATGAAGGATCCTAAAAGACTCAGAGATTCCTTAAACACTCATTAATGCTCAGATAATATTATGTATTGATTACCCAATTTTGGGGGAATAGAATCAATAGGCATTAATGTATTTATCTAAATGGGATATTACCCAAAAATGTATGTTACCATATTAATGCACGGTTACCTAGAACAGACCAGGTAGAATTCCCTATAAATATAGGGGAGAATGGATAGAAAGGGAGAGGACATTTTTGTATATTGAAACTCTCGTGAAATTATGGCAAACAATTTCACGATGAGAAACAAACAGATTAATAAGACTGACTCTTGGACTAGGTGGATTTTAACTAATGAACCACGTAAAGGAGTAGATGAGTGTGATTCCTATGAGGAGCTCGAGTCGTTTGCTCCTAACATTGCGGCAGCTCCATATCCTATTGGTTTTAGGATGCCGACCATGCCTGCATATGATTGAAACACTGACGCGTCCAATCACCTCAAGACGTTCAACACATTAATGATGGCCCACAACGTCAGGTTTAACTTAAGATGTATCTTGTTCCTTGCAACACTAACACGGATGGCCAAATTGTGGTTCAACAAGTGCAAGAAACATTCAATCATCTCGTGGAAGAAACATTCAATCACTTTCTAATTTACGTGATAGTTTCGAGCTGCGAAGGAAACTCGTGTTGAAGCCAACTCCCATGCTAACATTAAACAACAACCTGGTGAGTCCCTGAAGGCATATCTATATCGGTTCACCAATGCAGCATCACGAGCTAGGGATGTTGATGACAGCTCCAAGCTCATGGCTATGAGGACAAGGGTAAAGAGTTTAGATGAATTCCTGGCTCAGATGAATGATTTATGGAATTAACTCCAGCAGAAAGGAGTAAAGAGTTTAGATGAATTCCTGGCTCAGGCTCAGGAATGGATAAATCTAGAAAAGGCACAATCTATTGTCACAGGAACTAGCAAGACCCCTGTCCAGCCCGCTGGAGTGGTGGCAGATGTTGTAGCTATGGCTCAACCCACTACCCAAAATAACAAGACAGGGAGCAATAAGTTGAAGGGGAATGGTGAGGGCGACCAGAATGGAACCAAAAAGAACAAGCCCGGTGAAAAATATAAGTCCATCTACACCACCTATACCGACCTGACAGATACGTGAGAGAGTATCTTTCTGCCAAATTCTAATCGCCTTCCGTTGAAGAAATCAGAGCTCTTGAGGTAGTAGAGGGTGAAGAGAGACTCCGTCAAATTTTTTCGATATCACAACGACATCGGCCATAATACTAATGATTGTTGTCGACTAAAGGATGAGATCAAGACTTTCATTTGGGCTGGACCGTTAGCCCAATATACCCAAAACTACATAGTTACCGATCAGCCAGCCAGGTAAAATAATCATCCAGCTCTGGAAAATTCGATCAGTCAACCATGGGCTCAACCAGATCAGGGGAACCAAATCGTCCCCCCTCCATTAGAAAGGGGGATATAACCACTATCGTTAGAGGACCTCAAATGGCAGGCACGAGTAATGGGCCCAGAAAAGGTACATACAGGAGCTGAAAAACCCACAATGACACTGAGTTCATTCTGGAGCAAAGGTTATCAAAGCAACAATAGTTTGCGAAACAACCAGTCATTTTCACGAAAGAGGATACTAGCCACATCTTGTTCCTACATAATGATTTGGTAATGACAGCCGTTCAACTCACCAAACGAAGAGTGCGAAGGATTTTAATTGATAATGGGAGCTCTATAAACGTGCTATTCATGTCCACCCTAGAAAGGATGGGTTGTATGTAGCCGATCTTAAGGAGACCTCGATGACCCTATATTAATTCAGAGGAGAAGGAATAGAAGCTATAAGGACGATCGAGCTCGTAGTGACGCTAGGAGATGATTCACGAGCAGTTGCTAAAATGCTCAAGTTTGTTGTAATCCATTATTCTACTGTATACAACACAATTTTGGGATGACCCGTACTAATGACTTTTGAGGCTATAACCTCAATCCAATATCTAGCAATGATGGTCCCCTCGACCTCAGATACATGTACTTGAAGAGGAGATCAGCTTGCTGTAGAGAATGCTATAACATTGCTATGAATGCAAAATCACGACCCAAGCATCAATCAATTGTCATTAATGAGGGGGTGAGGAGACTTGGGTAATGGAAATTTCCCATGGGGTGGAAGAACCTCAGGAAGGAGGTAAAAAAGTCGCCCAACAAGATGACATTTATATAATATTAGGTAACAGGTCTTAGCTCCAGGAAATCAATATCGACCCAGAAATACCTTCAAGGGTTGTAAAGGTTGGAATGAATCTTGGAACTGAATGGAAAAAAGAGCTGGTCGAGTTTTTGAGAAAGAACCTGGACGTCTTCGCTTGGTCACATAAATATATGGTGGGAATCAATCTAAATGTTATAATGCATACTCTGAATGTAGACAGGAATGTGCTCATAAAGGAACATAAATGAAGGCTATTAGGGTTGGAGCGATCAGAAGCTTTAGAGGGAGAAGTAGCTCGCTTACTTAAGTGTGGATTCATAAGGGAAGAAAAATATCAAACCTAGATTGCTAACCCTGTTTTGGTCCCAAAGCCCAATTGAAAGTGGAGAATTGGCATTGACTTCTCCGACCTCAATAAGGCATGTTTTAAGGATTGTTTTCCACTACCTCGAATCGATAAGTTGGTAGACGCAATAGCCGGTCACGAGCTCATGTCTTTCATTGATGCATATTCTGGATGTAAACAGATCATGATGAACCCTACAGACCAAGGGAAAACTAGCTTCATGACTGAGCATAACGTATATTGCTACAAGGTTATGCCATTCGGGCTGAAGAATGTTGGTGAAACATACGAACGGTTGTTCAACAAACTATTTTTTAACCAGATTGGGAAAAACATGGAAGTGTATGTCGGTGATATGCTAGTAACCATGTATGATATGAAGCTAAATCCCCAAAAGTGCACATTTGGGATTTCCTCTAGAATTTTTTTTTGCTTCATAGTTAACACAAGGGGATTAGAGGTGAACCCAGAGAAGTTCAGGTCATTATTAGAAATGCCTTCGCCTAGGTCACGTAAAGAATTACAGAGCTTAACTGGGAAAGTAGCGACCCTAAACTGCATCATTTCAAAATTGACTGACAAGTGTCTCCCGTTCTACAACTTGCTCAGGGGAAACAAAATTTTTGAGTGGACCAAAGAATACGAGCAGGTGTATGAGAAACTGAAAACTCACCTGGCAGAACCCCTCATATTGTCAAGATTAGCAGCTGGAGAATGTTTGTTCTTATACCTAGCTGTGAATGAAAATGTGATCATCGCCATATTAGTTCGAAAAGAAAATCAGTCGCAAAAACTGGTGTGCTACGTGAGTAAAAGGCTTCTGGGAGTTGAATCCAGATACCCTTTAATAGAAAATATTGCATTCTGCTTGATCTTGGCCTCGATAAAACTTAGGTCGTATTTCCAGTCCCACACCATCCACTTCTTAACCGATCAAACTTTAAGGCAAGTCTTGCAAAAACTTGAAACATTGGGACGTTCGCTTAAGTGGGCCATCGAACTCACTGAGTTCGAGATATTATGTAAGCCACGCACAACAATCAAGAGTCAAGCACTTGCTGATTTTGTGGCAGAATGCACAGGTTTTCAGGATGAGCCAATGAGAGAACTAGTGCAAGAGTTGTGGAAACTCTTCGTTGATGGATCATCCAATAAAAATGGCTCCAGAGCTTGGATAATTTTGATCTCACCTGAGGGACAATGATTACATACAGCACTAAGGTTCAAATTCGAAGCATCCAACAATGAAGTTGAGTATGAAGCTCTATTGGTTGGAATACCAGTGGCAAAATAATTGAAAGTAAAGACGATCTAATGTTATAGTGATTCTCATCTCGTGGTTAATCAGATATTGGGGACTATCCAACTCGAGGAATCGAAATGGCGACCTATCTAGCTAAGGTTAAAGATGAGTTGTCTGAGTTTTAGTTCTGCTCCATTGAGTAGGTACCCCACGAACAGAATTTGAATGCTGATGCTCTTGCCTGACTTGCCACCACCAAAGAGGCGGATACATTAAACATGATCCTAGAGGATTTCTTATAACAACCAAGCGTAGCGGAAGAACTAGTTGAGGTCGGAGTGATAGACAAAAAATCGACATGGATAACCTCCATAATGCAATACCTCACAATCGTCAAACTACCAAATGATCAAAAGGACGCATGAAAATTGTTATATCAAGTCCAATGGTATGTTATGGTTGAGGGAATTCTATACCTACGAGGGCATTTGCTACCCCTCCTGCGGTGTGTTCTGCCAGAGGAGGCATAGACTATCCTAGATGAGATACAATAAGCATTTTGTGGAGATCACGCTGGGGGCAAAAGATGGCTCTAAAGTTATTGAGGCAGGGCTATTTTTGGCCTACGCTCAAAAAGGACTCAACCTCATACATGAAAACATGTGATAAATGAAAACGCTTTGCCACAGTTGTGTGGGTAGCACCTGTTTAGCTAACCATGATTTCATTGCCCTAGCCATTCATAGTATGGGGGGTCGACTTGATTGGTTCACTACCAGCAAGAAAAGGAGGAGTTCGCTATGTCGTTGTCACCATCGACTACTTTACAAAGTGGGTCGAGGCCGAGCCTCTGGCGACCATAACCTCAAAGAGAGTTCTAGATTTCATTGTAAAGAACATCAAAAGTCATTTTGGTCTCCCAAAGAAGTTCATGTCTTAAAACTTAGTTTGATTGTGATCTTTTCACAAAATTTTGTGAGAAATACGACATAACCAAGAGGTTTTCTTCAGTGGCATATGCGCAAGCTAATGGGCAGGTCGAGGCTGAAAATAAAACACTAAGGGAGAATTTAAAGAAATAACTACAAGAAGCCAAGGAACTATTGCCTGAGCAGCTCCCGCGAGTACTTTGGGCCTATAGGACCTCACATCGCGCCACCATGGGGCACACTCCCTTCTCTTTAACCTTTGGAATTTAGGCTATGCTCCCAATTGAAGAACTAGTGATGTCACATAGATAGAAAAACTTTGTTCAAGATCGAAACCACGAATTGCTCAATGCATCTCTGGATCTGATCAGCAGATAATTACTCGTTACTTTAACTGGAAGGTAAAAGGACGCAGACTCATACTGGGTGACTTAGTGCTTCGAATGGGTGTGTTTGTTAAGTAAAGATCCTAAAGATGGTGTATTGGGACTAAATTGGGAAGGACCGTACCAAATCATGGAAATCTTACGTGAAGGAACCTTCAAACTAGCTTGGTTAACTGGAGAGTTGGTCCGACGGACCTGGAATGCTCTACGTCTCAAGAAATATGATCACTAATAGGATGACTTTGTTAATTTTAATGTTTTTAGTATTTTCAGTGTAAGGCTTATTTATAAAAGCCATTCTATTTTAATAGCACTAATTTGCTACATAATTTAACGTAGAACCAATAATCTTATCTTACTCTTGCGATGTATCACGTTCTCATTTTGTAAAAGCGACCTAGAATATTGATAAATTCTGATCGCTTGGGGGGCATATAACCCTCAAAGAGTTTTTAAAAGTATTTAGCACATTTGGATAGAATTCAGAACATAGAATTTGGAAAATTGATTATTCAATGGTTTTTTAAAGCTCGAATTGTCAAACAAAAAAAATAGAATACGAACTAAGTTAAGAAAATCAAAGAAACAAAACCAAGAATTAAACTAGGAAATCTTGGATATAACCATGTTTGAGGCTTGATTACTAATAGGAATAACATTATAGGTGAGCAAACTCCTTGATATAGCCAGGTCCAAGGCCTGATTCCACATGCATAACGCTATCAGGCGAGCAAACTCCTAGATATAACCAGGTCCGAGGCCTGATTCCTAACATGTATAATGCTATTAGGTGGGAAAATTCTTGGATATAACCAGGTCATCAATCAGAATTAATTGGTCGAGCCATCGGACGTCTATCTTGACCCAAAGATAAATCTTATGATTGCAACTGTGCAAGGACTTAAAGTTCATAAGCATGTAAAGATAATAGGTTAAGGGGAACAAAAATAGATCATAAAGTACTTACAAGTTTATCAATAACTCAAGGAAAAATAACCTTGAACTGTGCCTGAAGGCGATTGTTTCAGCTTTTGAAAGCTTAATTACAAGGGATTTAAAAAAACCTGAAATAAACCACAAATCAAAAAATAATAATAAGATGAGGGCACCCTAAACATCACTGAGCTCTAGTAACTCTCCCTTGTGATGTCACCTCATCGTCACCCTCTTTAGCAGCTCCAGAAGCCTCCACGATCTCGAAGGGCCCTTGCGAGAGTCAACTCTTGAACTTGGTAATATCACTCCCCCAAAGCTCATCTACAATGAGAAATCTCCTTCTTGGTTGTATGCCTAGCACTGGTATAACATCTCCTCCATAACATTTGTTGCCTCGACAACATCCAGCTTTGCCTGCTTAGCATCCTGGTTCACCTTATCGGCATCCTCCTTAGCTTTCTCCTATACCTTAGATAGTTTCTTTTTGAGCACATTGCCTTCCTCAAGTTAATTGTTGAGGTTGTTGACCTTGACCTACAGCTGGTCTCGATGATGGCTCACCTCAATGACTTGTTCCTTGGTGATTCGACCATGGTCTTGGGATGTCGCCAAGGCGGCCCTGACCTCATCTCTTTGAGCTCGAATCCAGGCAATGCCAACAAACTTGAGCTAAGCAAGACTACAAAATAAAAATACATGGCAGGATTAGCTCTTGAAAAAATAGGGGGGAATGTAGCAGGGAGGAGAATAACTCACAGTTAGATTTATTCCTAAAGCTTAGTCCAGGACATCCCCTGAGGAATGCTCCCTTATGGTCCTCAGGTCCTTGACGATAACTTTATTGGAATGACCCACCATGTCGTTCGCCATGTAGTGGAGTGGTCCACGAAGAGCTTCCGGGATCCTTGCAACCTTGAGCGGCTTGACTGGGAGCTGCAAGTCCGCGAGTTGCGTGTTTGGGAGATGAGTATATGGGTCCTCGCCTTGAACAACTTGAGGAACCACAACAGGTTTGCATGGAGGAGGAAGAGGAGACTCATGAATGGTAACTGTAGTTACTTGAACTGGCAGTTGCTTTTGCTACTATTGTTTTTGAGTGCTGCTAGCACCTTTTATCAATACAGGGGATCCAATAGCAGCTCCGGCTCTAGAGATGCTTTTCTTTGATATTCTCTCCTTTTTGACGATGGGTCAAGTTCCGGCCCCACCAAATTTGAAGGCAATCTTCAACTTCATAACTTCGTCTACAAAAGGGCGAATAGAAAATTTAGATCCAAGAAATGATTAATCATGATAACACAAGGCAAAGAATAGTACAAGAACCCTACCCTCCGAGCTAGAGGAGGAAACTACTATGATTGGCTCTGGATTACGAATCGGTCTGGGTGAAACCTCTAACTCTTTGACTATCGAAAGAGGGGGAGACTCTAGTATTATTACATTTTGGCAACTATGGGGTTCAGGCTCCTCATCTGGACTAGACTCATGCTCAGCCTGCATAATACCCGGGGTATAAAAACCATGAAAATGGGAGGCCACGACAAAATGTTTCTACCGTATTCCTAAAAAATAATGAACCTAAAGTGAAGGGTATAATCTACCACTATGGTACATCTGGGTAGCTGTGGTCGCAACGTACAACCAAGTGATCCACACACTGAAGGACGATCACGCTCAGGTCCGGGTCAACCTGGTGTCACTCACGAGCTACCTTGGGTTGAATCAGACTAGCCTAAAACTGGTAGCAGCTCGGTTCAATTCTCTATGTGGGTTACCTTTGGCGGAGGTGTCGACTACTGCCCCCGATTCAGAAACCTTTTTTTGTGCACCCATTGCGCGACCTCCTCCTCTTCATCAACCTCTTCGACGATAGGGATGAGTTCCTAGGGATGAGGGAGGAGTGAGGAGGGCCTCGAGCTCTGATCACCAGTGTCTCATCTTTCTGAATAAGCTTGCAAGACACCATGGTAGCATCATTAACCACCATTCAGAACTCTTTCTCCTTGGTAGGAATACGAGCCAAAGTCTCATATTGACCAACAATGGTCTCTGACCGCCCTGTTGTCTTATATATAGTTGCACAAAGTAATAACTCGATCATAATATGATTGAACTTGAATGAAAAGGAATTCAAGTACAAAGTTCAAGGAGCTGAGAAACTTACGAGGATGTTTGAAATATCGATGGGTGCAATTCTTGAACCTATTTGACATAAAGAATTGATCATTATAGTCATTCGGGTGGCTGAGGAGGTCAATGATGGAGGTCGTACTGGGGAATCTGGTTAGGTAGTAGAAGCCATCACCTCGTCCCATTCATTCCGGATTGGAAAAGAAGTACAAAATGTCAATGAGGGTGGGAACCTCCCACTCGTGCCTCAAAAATAGATATTTAATCCCCGCCAAAAGTTGATACGAATTTGGGGGGAGCTAGAACAGTGCCAGTTAGACGTAGTTCGAAAAATCTATGAAATACTGGTCCAAGGGGAGAAAAGTGCCTTCCTTCAGGTGCTCATCGCGCCAAGCCCCGAAGTTGTCCTGAAGCAGAGTGTAGTTCCTCTCTCCTTCCAACAAAAGGTGGGCAAGAAGACCCTTGGACCCCAACTTGATTCTATGACTCAATAAAATTTTATTCACCTTGCCCTGAGTCTTTATCTGGGATTCAATGTGCTCGACATCAAAGAAGGCGTTGGGGTCAACTATGATCTCCCTGTCAACTGCTGGATCGAAGTGGGGAATAGGGGTCTTGGATGCAATCTTCTTACCCTTATTCCTACTCTAAGAAGAAGAGCTCGCCACTGACTTCTTCTGGTTTGCCATAATTTAGCTCGCCTGGCGACAAAGCGGCCTGTTAGAAGTGACCTAAGATAAAACCTTGCTATGATGTCAAAGTATGGCAACCCGAGGGTTTGGATTTGATCTATTTGACATAAGATATATACTAGTAAAGATATCCCCTAGCACCAACGCGTGTACGCATGCGCGGTCAGTGACCACATGCTGTAACCTCAGGAAACCCCTTATATTTTGGGATTCGCATGTTAGACCCAATACCTTTTTGAAAAGAGGTTTAATGCAAAACCACTCAAGAAACCGTAACCCTTAAGCTACCCAAAACAAAACCTAAAAATCCTCAAGTCGTTACATTCACATACTTAGACGATCCTCTTTCAAAGCCAAAAAATCACTTGTTTCTTTTTATACATTATTTCTAATCAGACCTAGTGCTATTTTTTTGGCCTAACAAATACCCATTATAAACTCAAACAGAAGCGAAGTAGTAAAATATATTGGAAAAATTTCACAAAACATATTGCGAAATAGGAAGATTAAATTTAAACCGGATATAAAGATACTTACAGTTTGGTTTTTTGGTCGAGGAAATGATGGCAAAACCTAAGGTAATATCCTTAAAGCTTCTGGAAAATGAGGGAATTCAGAGGGCTCTAAAAGTATTTTAAGAAGAAAAAGGAAAAAAATTGAATGCAAAGGTGGTAAGGTTTAGGTCTAGTTCTCCTATTTATACGTAAACTTCAAGAGTCAATCTAGGCAACACGATTAGAGTAGTTCAAGATCCAAGGGCCTGGGTTAAATAAACCAAGTGGCGTCAAAAGGTTGACAAGACAGTTGTCATAGTACTCGAAACTCGAACTGGCACCTATTATAGACTGATATGTGTCTCGCACTTGAGTGAGTGGGTAGGCGCGTTTTCACATAATAGAAGCCTAAAAGTGCCTAGTGTGCATGTCAGGAGTGATATCATGCATGAACAGGAGCTTGGGGGCAAATGTTTTACCTCAAGATAAATATGAGCTAAATACTCTGGAGTGAGCAACTCGAGTCAAACTTGACAGATTACGACAGCCAAATAATCTCCGGATGGCCTCTTAGGCTAACAACTTAGTTCGAGATGCGTGATGGCCAAATTTCCTTCTAGAAACTCTAAACCTGACCTGTGTCAAGTTAAGTTAGTTCTTTGACATCCAGCTTGAATGAAGTGTTCATCTCGCAGAAGCATGGTCATGATGCACAATGAAGGATCCCAAAAGACTCAGAGATTCCTAAAACACTCATTAATGCTCAAATATTATTCTGTATTATTACCAAATTTTGGGGTCATAGAATAAATATGCATTAATGTATTTATGTAAATGGGATGTTACCCAAAAATGTATGTTACCATATTTATGCATGGTTAGCGAAAACTGTCCAGGTAGAATTTCCTACAAATACATGGGAGAATGGACAGAAAGAGGGATTACATTTTGGTATACAGAAACTCTGGTGAAATTGTGACAGACAATTTAACGGTGAGAAACAAACAGATTAATAAGATTGACTCGTTGACTAGGTGGATTTTTAACCACCGAACCATGTAAAAGTATGGGTGGTCTTAATAATATTTTTATGTTATTTCAATTACAATTTAACAAAAGCCTAATATCCTTATTGTCAGATTACTTAATCCACTATTGGTAAATAACCATGTAAACATATTGTATAGACGAAACATATTGCTCGTTAGCTTTGTTCTTCTTCGAGCTATTAGTAGTCAGGTCATTACCTCTATTTCCATTTATTTTTTTACTATTATTATTATTGTTGCTATTTTGTGCGAGAGTTGTTGTGGTATTTAACTTATTGTTAGTTTGTTTCATGCCCCTAATATTTGATCGAGCATCTTCAAGGATGATAAATTCTTGAGCACTAGCCACGATCTCATCTATTGTATGAACTTCTTTTTGCTATAGGTCCTCCCATAATGATGTTAGTATTGATTGTATAAATACATGTGTGCAGTGGAAGAGTGGCAATAAAAATTTAACCAATACAAAATCCAAGATCACATACATACCAATACATTAAATCAACATTCACAAAAGATAGAATCATATCTCTCGTAGCCTATCAAGAATCTTCACTATCTTTTTCTACAACAATAACGATCACCGAATTCAATGAGACAGCTTTGAGATTCACGCCAAATCTCAACACACAAGGATATGTGTGGGCAAGTAGGATATTATGGACAAAATTTAGGTTCTCTTGATGTACTCAACACATAAGATACAAAGAGGTTTGGAGAAGACAAAGCCTCTAAGAGAGGTTTAAAGAATTAAAAATCAATCGCTTCTCTTTTTTAGGACACATTATTGAACTTTTATAAACCTACAAGGCTATTTAGTATTTTAGCCCCCCGAACTATGACCTATACCTTATTGTTCTCCCTACTTTTTTTGAGCAGTTAAAAATTACCCTCGAACTATTCTTAGTGTTGTAAAGTGGGTCTTAGGTTAAGTTTTATCCTATGTAGCTAACGGATTGCTGAGTTGTTATTGCAACATCAGTGTCATGTGTATAATTTAAAATACAAAATAATATAAAATTAGAAACTATATATTTATTATAAAATATTTCAAAAATTAAAAAAAATTCTTTTTAATTCTAAAAAGATTATTATTTCTTTGAATAAATTCTAAAAAGATTAATTAAATAAAATTTTCAAATATTAGAAAAAACTGAAAATAATCTATTATTTTTTTTAAAAAAAAAAGCTTAAACAAATCTAATTTAAACTTTATTAATTTCATCATTATTAAAAATAAATAATTTAAATTGGCCAAACAAAAAAAATTAGATGATTTTCAGTTTATTTTTTTTATATTGGAAAATTTTATTTACTTAATCTTTTAAAAAATTATTAAAAACATTTAATCTTGTAAGAATTAAAAATATTTTTTTTATTTTTTAATTATTTTGAATTTCAATATTTTATCACAAATATATATTATTTAATTTAAAATTATTTTTTATTTTAATTTATACACATGACGCTGACGTGGCAATGCCAAGTCAACAATCCGTTAGCCACATAGGATAAAACTTAACAGAAGTCTCACTTTACAATACTGTGAATAGTTTGGGGGTATTTTTTAACGACTCGAAAAAATCAGGGGGCATAGTAATGTATTGGTCATAGTTCGGTGGGCAAAAATTCTAAATAGCCAACATAAAATAATATAACAAAATTAGACTCAGTTAAAACTGATTAGGTTTAGGATAAAATTATTTCATCAATATTTTAATCCAATTAAAATATATCTTTTTTAAAATAATTATTAAATAAATAAATAATTCAAATTCTTAACAATTAAAATTTGAATTAACATTTGTGACAAGCCAATTTATCTCATTTATTTATTTATTAAATAATTCAAGTAATTTAAATATTTGTTAAATAATTCATAAATATGTTGTCATATTTATAAAATAGTTCAAATTCAAATTCAAATTCTTTACAATAATGGGTCGTGACATGTGTCACATGCTAGTTTATCTCATTTTTTATTTAATTAATAAAAAATATTTATACATGAAAAGAATATAATATTTCATAAATGCATAAATATCAGTGAATTCAAAATTAAATTTATCTTATAATTTAAATGATTTATTATCATATAATAAATTAATATTTTTCTCTCTCTTTATTAATTAATCCAACATTAATTAATATTTAATACTTCTATTATATAGTTTTTAAATAAAACATATTAGTTTATTTGTTTAATTAATTAATTAAATATAATTATCACATAATTATAAATTAGCTCAAAAATATCAATTCCTTGGCAATTAAATCATTTTCTCCTTTTAATTTGTCAATTATATCTACACCCTTGACAATGTAGTATAAATGTTACTTGGGGAACATGGACCTATAACACTAAGCACCAATAAACTAGATTATTAATTAAACTCTTTCATTAAATAATCTTTATTATTATTTCTATTATCACTCCTCTATTAATATAAAATTGCACGTGTTGACTGTCGTTTTCGCTATCAACATAATCTAAGAACTTAACAGAAAATAGAAGAAAATAACACGAACGTTTTACGTGATCAGGCTATAAAAGAGCTCTAGTCCACGAGTCTTTGATATAATTGATTTTGAAGCTTGTTTGAGCCAACTTCGATGGAGTCTGAGGCAACATATATATTGCTCTGAGTTTACAATGCTTAACTAGCCAAAGTTCTGAACCCTTTACGAGGAGATATCCTATAGCCCTATTTATAGGGGCCTTGGTCATTAATGTCCTTAATAGACAATTAATATAACATTCCCCATTATTTGGGGAGTAAAATGATAATTAATTAAATAGGAATGAACTAAGAAAAATCATGGGCCTAGGCAGATTACACAGGGTCCATTTGTAGAAAGTTACCCACCAACTTTACGGGGAACAAGTATCTGACAGTGTCAGGATACGACTGCACGATCGCCCATGTCACGCGGCATTGTGGGAAATGTCGAGTGTCAAGTGTACGAACTTGACGCCACTACATGGGGCTCACCAAAATTTATCAAACGATCTTTTGGTGGACCACAGCTATAGTGATTGACACTTGGCAGCTACCCCAGGTCCAAGGACAAGAATCCTAGACCTGAGGGATTGGTGAATAAAGAAAGCAAGAGGACCACCGGAACGGTCCTCGGGGTGTGGCCTTAATTGGAGACATCCACGTCTTGGAAACAAACCACAGACGTGGCCTCACTTGGAGACATCCGCCCCTCGAGGACAAACCTAGGGGCATGGCCTTACACAGAGACATCCACATCTGGCCAGATCACAATACTAGGGGAGAATTGTACACTCTGAGGAACTCTGCGCGAGTTGTACAAAACCTCATTAACACTCAAGGAGCTTAATTACTCCTTTAATGACTGCCACATGTCCTCTAGTGAAATCACAGACAACAACACTCTTTGTAATTATAGAATTACGTTACAATATTTTGTTGTGTTGTTGATTGATATAATTACTTCACCTAGATCTATCCTCAAACTTATTGGTTCGCAAATTAGAGCTGGTCAAAATTACCATTTTACCCTTCTAATTACCTCTTGTTCTTTACGTACCATAAATTTACTAGTAAACAATAAATTTGTAATCATATTATAAATTTGAGCTCAATAACTATTTAGATCCAGAAAATTAACCCTTAAGAGAACCAACATTTGATCCATTAGGAAAGCTTGGATTCCATTCTTGTAAGATTATGTTCTCGGCCATTCAAACTAGTGAATCTCCAAAATAAAAGTCATTAGCCTCATTATGCTAAAAGACCTTTACGAGTGAATAAAAAGCCCAATAGACATGAACATGAGTTCATGACTACTGAGTATTCGGACTAATCTACATATGATCATATTTTTTATATAAATAAATTGAATTTATGGAATATATTATTATGTTATAATATTAAGTAAATATCAAAAAAATTCCTAAGTTCATATATCTGATCTCAACCACCTATTGGTACGGGAGGATTGTGACTGAGATAAATGACCTTGAATAGTTCGCAGTAAAATAAAGTTATTGAATCTTTAGATTAATTACTGCAAATATGGTCCACTAGTATGATGAATACATGTGATCTAGATCTGGATTACTAGTATAGTAGGACACTGTTGACGCGGTTCTTCGGCAACAGGTAATTAAGAGAAGAAGAGAAAGAGATTAGTACTTAAAAGTAGAACCGCCGCAGATATGAAATCTTTGTGAAAAGAACTAGGTGACCTTAAACACGTTTTTAAGTGGTTCGAAGGTTAAAAATCCTTCTACTCCACTAGTCAATATTATTGATCTTTTCTGGGTAATTGGTTTACCAGATATATATAGTTCTTACAAGACTATTTTTTCCAACCCCTATCAATTCCCAGGGTCTCCATATTTATAGGAGAAGGCACCTGGAAATTGGTAGGGAGGTCATCCCTTGACCTTACCATTTGTCATATCAAGTCTGTGATATTCATGATTACTTCCTAAACCTGACACACAAGTGTGGTCTAATCAGTATGGAAGGAGATAATGGGCCGCACGGCCCAACCCGTCCGTGGGTGTCTGAATACGCACGTTCCTGCGGCGTGTCTGAGAAGTCAGGGGGATATCAGACACGTGATGGCAGGATTATGCACGTTTATCTTGCGTGTTGACTTCCCATAGGGTCAGAGCTTCCTGAGAAGCTCGCTACCGGAGCAATCCATAACCCGAGCTGATCCGTCAGTGGTCGCCGGATGTTGTTCCCAGCTCCTGGAACAACAAGAGGGAGCAGGAAACACCATCCCCTCGAGCTAGAGAGGGCCCGTCCTGAAGATAAAGCCTCTGGCCTGTGGGAGCCTCGGGCTAAATCATGTTTAGTCCGAGGATCGTCCTGCTAAACAGCCCGTGGGAAATCCAGGGCGTACATCTGCCCCCCAAGCTTCTGCTCGTGGTCCATGACGTCAGACATGGGAGACCACAGTAGGAGCTTTTAGACTTCTCCCACAACCCTTCGCATTCCCTGCTTTTCGCATGCGTCTGATACGTGGAACGCCGTGGGTGGCGACGGTACACTCTACGAGAACCGCATTAAATGGCCTAGCCTACTGTCCAGCCGTCGTTTCACATTTCGAGTGGAGGGTCTCCCAGGAGCCTTTTACACGTGATCCCCCCTTGTCTAAAAAGGGGGTGGTCATCCCACGCACGGACCACCTTACCACTCAGAACCTCTCAAATTTCCTTCTTTTCTCTCTGACCTTCCGAAGAACAAAACCCTCATTTCCATTGCTCTCATCTTCTCCGTTCACGAAGCTTAAGCGAGCGAGTTCCTTCAAGGCCTTGGAGACTACTGTGCCAACGAAGCTCCTACCAGCGCAGCAACCTCGCTCACCATCCATCCCTATACTGTAAGTCTTCTGTCCCTGTTTATTTTTGAAAGCATGCCACTGTAGCCTAGGTAAAAAATTTTACTGTAGCCAGATGCAGAGGTTTTCTGGGTCGCGCGGATATGGAGGGTGATGGCCCTTCTTTGATTAGGGCACACTTGCCATGGGACATCGCCTTAGAACATGGGTTCCATGATTCTCTCTTAGGAAAAATTTCTGGGTAGGATCCGTAGGAACTTTGGGTGCAAAAACCGGGTAGCTTAGGGAATACGCCTTAAAAGCGGTTTTGCCACGCCTTGCCTGTTGAAACTTTCCCCCCAAGGCAAAAATTTTTTTCTTACTCTGAGCCATCTGACACACGAATTCCGAGTAATCTGGGATCTGTTGAGGGCATAGGCGCGTGTTCCTTGGAACGCGTGGCACCACTCTCCACGGGCTGGGCTTACCCCAGCTCGTGTACTTAATGCTTGCCTCACTTCTCCTGCTTGGGTCGCCTTTTCTAAAGTGTTTTCTTTTGTTCGATAGGCGACCAGATGGCTCCAAAGAGAAATCTGCCACAGAAGAATGTGGGAAGTTCGGCCTCCCAGAAGGATAAAGGAAAGGCGGTGGTGACCAGCTCGCCAATTCCTCACTTTGGACCGGCGGTGGAGAAGAAGGCCGAGGTGGCTCCTGACGCGTTTTTCGAGGCGGAGAGAATCGTCTCGAAGATAACCAGCCAGGCAAAGATCACCAAAATCTTCCTTAACCACAACATTCCTCTGGGGAAGATCTCCGTGATCGCCCGACCTGCTGCGGATGGGGAGAGGAGCTGCACGCCGCTCGACGAGTCGTTCGCGGCCTGGAGCGGGGAACACTTCAAGGCAGGGTCCTTCCTCCCCCTGGATCAGTATTTTGCTGATTTTCTGAACTATGTGGGGTTGGCCCCATTTCAGCTCCCCCCCAATTCCTACCGTCTGCTGGCGGGACTGAGGTATTTGTTCCAAAATCATGAGTGGGAGGTCCCCACTCCTGCTGATATCTTATATTTCTTCTGCCTCAAAGCCAGCCCGGACCAGCGGGGGCGAGGCGACGGGTTCTATTACTTAACCCGCTTCCCTAACACAGCAGCAGTGATCGAGCTGCCGAGCCATCCAAACGACTTCAAAGACCAGTTTTTTATGTCTACTGGGTTCCGAAACTGCGATCATCATTATTTCAACCGCCCTCGTAAGTAATCCTCCATTTAGTTCGCCTTTTAACGGTTATCTTATTTTAGCTCGTCCCTTATTCCAACTCTGATTTCAACCAACCTTGCAGCCATCTACTCGAGGACCGAAAAGTCCGTGACCCTCGGGGGTCAATACGACACACTGGCGAACCTGCCTCCCAGTGAGAAAGACTACCGCGTGCTCGTGACAGACGAGGCGATGGTATTCTGCAAGATGATTTTCCCAAATCAGACTTTGAATTTGAAAAGGCCCCGGGGTCCTCCCCCAGCCCGCGACAACAGGCCGACCGTCGCGGAGGAGGTCGCAGATGACGAAGGCGAGGAAGAAGGTGAGGAGGTTCCTCTGGTGAGGAACAGGAAGAGGAGCTTGGAGGTCGCCCAGGGGATGATCGAGGACAGGGCCCAATCCAGAGCAGCCGCGGGTCCTTCCGGTCAAGGTAACTTTTACTTATTTAAGAACGTAGATAGGGCCACTGCAGACCCCCGGCTGGTTAGGTTCAACCCTAGGCAGCTCGTCCATCGTCACCCAAGGAATCCGAACCTGGACACGCTTCTGCTCCACTGCGTTGATCAGCTCGTGCTGGACAACCAAGAGAGTCGGCCCAAGGGTACCGTAGTAGTAGATAATACCCTAGCCTTTAGGTCGGCCATTTTTGAGGAGTACGGGACCAATTTACGCACGTGGCCTGCGCTCCAGAGGGGCGTCTACGCTCCGGGGATTAGGCAGTACGTAGAAGAGTCCAGCCCCGATTCAGAACTGGACCTAGAACCTTCGCCAGTTCGTGAGATAATCGTCCTAGGCTCTTCCAGCTCGGGGGGTAGGGCTCCCCTAGTATTTGCTTTCTTATTGCCTTTATTTATGTATGATTGCTGATAACCGTGTTTTTTGCTCTTTGGCAGAAGAGATGTCTCAGCCCGGGAATAGTCTGCGGGGCGTTGTGTTTGGTGGGAATCCCCCAGCGGGGCCGAGGTTAAAGAGGCTTCGCGAGTCCAAGAGCTCGACCGGGGTCTCCACCAAATCCCCAGCTACGGAGAAGGAGAGAGACCCGTCATCCCAGGTCGCTGGGGCGAACCTCCCTGTCGCCAGGACAGGACTCATGCATCCGCCACCCCAACGATCTCCACTGGTCGCCCAGGACGGGGTAATAGAGGTCGGGAATCTGGCCGCGGCAGCCCCAGACGTGCGTATCCCGGTCGACCCCCGGGCTCTGGAGAAGATGCCCGAAGCATTCCGGGGTACGGTGTACGAGTCGGCCAGCTACGCCGTCAGCCACTATTACAATATCAGGGAGAAGGAGCTCCGGGCCATCGAAACAACGAGCCCGGTCCGAGTTATAGAGTCCGCTATGGACATGAATTTAACGGTAAAGTGCCCCCTTCTTCTAAGGCTTTGACACTCACACGCCGCCTTTCTCCTTCCAGTTTGCTAATTTATCACTCTTTTCTTGCAGGGCATGGCTGCCGCCTATAGAGGCATCGTTAGGACCAAGGCCCAGCTCGAGGGTTTGGAAGCAGATCGCCAGACTGCCCTCCAGGAGTCTCAGGAGGCGAGAGACGCCTTGGCGGCCTCAAAAGCCGAGTTAGAGAAGGTCCTCTTGGAGAACCAAGAGCTTAAACGCTCCCTGGCCGCATCCGAGCTAGAGAAGCTTCGCTCCGAGAACCTAGAGCTTAAAAACTCCCTGGCCGCATCGCGGGCAGACCTTGAGGTGGCGAAGGCCGAAGTCCAGACCTCCCAGGACGCCCTGAAAGACGAGCGGGTCGTGTCGGAGCAGTCCTTACAGGACCTATTCTATCACTGGTGGTCCCACAATCCGGACGCGGACTTCTCCTTCATGCCGCCGGACCTCTGGGCATTCCTGTTGCCGCGGCTTCAAGCCCGCCTGAACAAGGAGGCTCCTCCATCGGAGACTGGAGAGGCCTCTGCAGCGGCGGAGAAGGGTGAGACCGCGACCTCCAAAGGGCCAGCTGATGGGGCTTAGGATGCTTCTTGTTTTCGTATTTTGAACACTTTTTTTTTTTTTTTTTACTGTAATTCTCTTTTTTATGTGAGGCGTTTCCGCCTCGAGACAATTTGCTCAACCAGTTTTACATATGTATTTTTATGCATTTGGTCATAATTTATCTCTTTATTTTTATGAACGTAGCTCGAGTTAACTTTATCCGTATCCCGGGCTCTTTAAAGAAGAACCTCGGTCAACAAATTTTAGCTAACTTCTAAGTTTTATGACCTGGTTAAGACTAGGAACTTATTTTGAAAAAACTCAGATCGCGTCAACTTTTATCCGTATCCCGGGCTCTTTAAAGAAGAACCTCGGTCAACAAATTTTAGCTAACTTCTAAGTTTTATGACCTGGTTAAGACCAGGAACTTATTTTGAAAAAACTTAGATCGCGTCAACTTTTATCCGTATCCCGGGCTCTTTAAAGAAGAACCTCGGTCAACAAATTTTAGCTAACTTCTAAGTTTTATGACCTGGTTAAGACCAGGAACTTATTTTGAAAAAACTCAGATCGCGTCAACTTTTATCCGTATCCCGGGCTCTTTAAAGAAGAACCTCGGTCAACAAATTTTAGCTAACTTCTAAGTTTTATGACCTGGTTAAGACCAGGAGCTTATTTTGAAAAAACTTAGATCGCGTCAACTTTTATCCGTATCCCGGGCTCTTTAAAGAAGAACCTCGGTCAACAAATTTTTGTTAACTTCCAAGTTTTATGACCTGGTTAAGACCAGGATAGGACTCAGTTTGTGATAACTCTTATCCATAGATAAAAATTAACACCTAAGTCGTTAAGGAGACCTGGATATATCCGGGTACCATATGCCCCCCAAGTAACTGGGAAAGGGTCTTTCGTTGTTACTTTAAAATTACCCTTGCAAATAACGAGAAACATTTGATTTTTATTTATACATGGAAGGTGACCTTCTAGGTCTTACAAATGTTTATTGATAATATTTCTTTAGGTGGATTGCATTCCAAGTCCGCGGGACCGCCCCTCCACCAAGTCGAGCTAATTTATACGTCCCTTCTTTGATGACTTCGATGACCTGGTATGGTCCTTCCCAGCTTGGTCCCAAAACCCCATCTTTGGGATCTTTCCCGGCCAGGAAAACTCTCCTCAAGACCAAATCGCCGACGCTAAAGGCACGTCTTTTGACCTTAGTGTTGAAGTAGCGAGTGATTTTCTGTTGATAATGGGCGAGCTGGAGTTGTGAATCCTCTCGCCTCTCATCCATCAAGTCTAAGGAGTGGCATAGGAGCTCGTGGTTCTTGTCTTGTTCGTAGGACCGGACCCTGTGCGACAGGACCTTTACCTCCACGGGGAGGACCGCTTCACTTCCAAAGGTTAGGGAGAAAGGAGTGTGACCCGTGGGAGTCCGATGTGAGGTCCTATAGGCCCACAGAACTTGGGGGAGCTGTTCTGGCCAGATCCCCTTTGCCTCACCTAACCTCTTCTTGAGGCTTGCCTTCAGAGTTTTATTGACAGCTTCGACCTGGCCGTTCGCCTGGGGATAGGCCACGGACGAGAAACTTTTCACAATTCCGTTCTTTTCGCAAAATTCGGTGAACAGGTCGCTGTCAAATTGAGTGCCATTGTCGGAAACGATCTTTTTGGGTAGGCCGAATCGACAAACGATGCTTTTAACCACGAAGTCTAGCACCTTTCTCGATGTTATTGTCGCCAACGGCTCTGCTTCGGCCCACTTTGTGAAGTAGTCAATGGCTACCACGGCGTAATGGACCCCGCCCTTTCCGGTGGGCAGGGCGCCTATTAGATCTATGCCCCAAATGGCGAAGGGCCAGGGAGACGATATCATTTTTAGCTCGGCCGGGGGTGCTCGTGCAACCGCGGCGAACCGCTGACATTTGTCGCACTTTTTTACGTATGAGATCGAGTCTTTGGACAGAGTCGGCCAGTAAAAACCCTGCCGAAGGATCTTCAAGGCCAGGCTTTTCCCCCCAGTGTGATCTCCGCAGAATCCGTCATGAACTTCCTGCAGGATGGCCTTCGCCTCACTTGGAAGAACACACCGGAGGAGAGGTAATGAATGCCCACGTCGGTACAACACCCCCTCGACTAGCGTATATCTCGGAGCTTGATAAAGGACTCGTCGTACGTCGCTGCGCCCTTCGGGTAACTTGCCCTCGACTAGGTACTCAACAATGGGAGTCATCCAGGTCGGCCTGATGTCAATCATCTCAATATCCGCTCGATCTCCGTCTATGCTTGGCTTGTCCAAGAACTCAATTGGCACCAACCCCAGGGTTTCTGCCTCCCCCGAGGTGGCGAGCTTGGCGAGAGCATCTGCATTGGCGTTCTGCTCCCGAGGTATCTGCTCGATCGACCCTTGCCCAAACGTAGACAATTCGGACTTTACCTTAGCCAAATAAGAGGCCATCTTGGGACCCCGCGCCTGATACTCGCCTAGGACCTGATTCACCACGAGCTGGGAGTCGCTGAAGCATTGGACAGAGCTTGCCTTTAGCTCGGAGACGGTCAGACCCATTTTTTCTAAGGTTGAACGGAATAGGAGATTCACCGAGCTCCCATTGTCCACTAACACCCTCCTTACTCTCCGGTTGGCGAGCTGGACTGCTACAACCAAGGGATCGTTATGAGGGAATTGGACATGGCCCGCGTCCTCCTCCGTGAAAGTGACTGGTTGTTTCTCTAATCTTTGTTGTTTTGATTGACGCTGTTCCGGGACGAACTCCCCTCCATTGTGGGCCTTCAACTCATTTATGTACCTCTTCTGGGCGCCTCTGCTCGTGCCAGCCATGTGTGGCCCTCCAGAGATGGTGGAAATCTCTCCCTCGATCACGGGGGGAGGGACGTCCTGATCTACTCGGGGTCCAGGTTGACTGGCTGGGATCTCCGGAGCGGGTCGACCTGTGGGGACCCTGTTTCGCGAGTATTGCGCCAACGGACCTGCTCGGATGAGAGTCTCGATTTCATCTTTGAGGTGCCTGCATTCGTCGGTATTGTGCCCGACGTCGTTATGAAAACGGCAGAATTTGGAAGCGTCTCTCTTTCCCTTAGGGTGCTTTATTGGCTCCGGTCTTCTCCAGGGGACTCGCGTAGCGTTGGCCAGGAAAATATTCTCTCTGGTTTGGGTGAGCTCGGTATACGCTGTGAACACGGGCTTGAATTTATCCACGGACTTATTCTTCTTTTGACCGTGCTGGACGTTTTCACCATTTCCTTTTCTTTTGCCGCCACCGGGCTGGTTGCTCTGCGTGACGTCGGGAGTCGCTACTACGATCTCTGTTCCCGCCCCAGCGGGCTTCTCGAGGACCTGGCTGGTCCCCGCGGCTGAAGCTTCAGCTTCCTCCAAGTTTATCCATTCTTGGGCTCTGTTAAGGAATTCACTAACTGAGCTGACCCCCCTCCTTTGAATATCCTTCCATAGATCTCCGCCTACTAGGATCCCGGTCCTCATAGCCATGAGTTTGGAGCTGTCGTCGGCGTCTCTGGCTCGAGCAGCGACATTTGCAAATCTGCTCAAGTAGGCTTTTAGCGTTTCTCCAGGTTGTTGTCTCACGTTAGCTAGGGAGTCGGCCTGGACCCTGGCGGCCTGAGAGGCGCGGAATGCCCTCTTGAAGTCAGCCGAAAAGGTCTTCCAGGAGCTGATTGACTGCCTTTTACTTTGTTTGAACCACTGCCTGGCAGGTCCAGTTAGGGTGGAAGGGAAGATCAAGCAACGAAGCTCTGGCCCGATGTTATGAGCCATCATTAGGGTGTTGAACATCCCTAAGTGGTCAGATGGGTCTCCATCCCCGTTGAACTTTGACAAGTGAGGCATACGAAAGCCAGAAGGGTATGCCGTTGCTGCTATGTTGGGGGCGAAGAGCTCCATCTCTTCCCCTGAATCATATTCGTCTTTTTCTTTCTCTGACAGGAGCTTCTTCATCAGCTCCTCCATTTGAGTTAAGCGCTCTAGGGTTTTTTCCTGAGATCCTGGGTTATTCCGGGGCTGTTCAACAGCTCCGGACCCGTTGTACATATTAGGCGGGTTATTGCCCCTCCTATCTGGAGATAGGTCATTTGGGGCATTCCCGCCATTACGTACTTCGGATCGGACCCCAACTGAGCGGGCCTGTCTACCATCCCTAACTCGATCCTCTCTGTGAGAGCTGAGGCGATCTCGAAGGTCGCCTCCATGGGTATTATGGTGACTTTGTGCTGAACTTAGTCGCTGTCGCAGGTCTCCTCCCGAAAGATCACTCCATGCGCTACCGGTCCAGTGACTCCTGCTGGACAGGCTCGATGTGCGTCTTTGGCGGCTCCGACCTGCTCCTTCTCCCGGCGCCCTGCTGCTGCGGGAAGGCCCGGCCGATGGCGGGTCTCTCCTACTATTTCCGTAGGTCGGGATGTCTCGGACGGGCTGAGGAGACGGGTATCTGATGGGAGAAGGAGGATGCCTGACCGGGGAGGCGATCCTAGTGCCGTCTGGACGGACTAAATTTGGTGGGGGCCTCTCGGCCCTGCCAGCTTGATGGTTTCGCGCTGGGCGATCTGGACGAGGAACTGGACGCTCTTCGGGGACGGGCTGACGTCTCCGGATCTCCTCGGCCCTCCTTTGGGAATTTCCCCTATCTCTTCTGGGTGTCCTCGAGGAAGGCTGAGAGCTAGGGGTTGATGTCCTAACCGAACGGCTGTACTGCTGCGGTTCGGTCTGAGGCATTTCCCTGAAGTTCGCCTCTTGATGGCGTGATGAAGGGGTGGAGTTGGCTGCAGGGAGTCTACCCGAACAGCTATGCCTGGATCGATTACTCCGGCGAGACTTAGGAGCCTCGCCTTGCCTCTCTCCAACGTTACCGTTGGTTGTGAGAGGGGGTAGTCGACTCAGAATATCCTGGATTTGCTGACCAGCTGCTGCTAGCTGGCTCCTCAGTTGAGCATTCTCCATCTCCACCGCAGTATAATAACCTGGATTTGGATTAGGCGGCCGGGGCGTCGAACTACCAGTGTCGTCTTGGCCGGCCGGCTGCTTTCCTGGCCTTTGCTGGACTTCAGGAACTTGCTCCTCGGGGAGGGCAACATGGCGGGCCTCCTGCCCATCATGCTATTCTGTCTCGTTGCCATGTTTGGATCGAGTGGTCACCATAGTTGTATGTTTGTGGTAGTACTAATTGGATTCTCTCTCAATGAAAGCACCAAACTGTTGACGCGGTTCTTCGGCAACAGGTAATTAAGAGAAGAAGAGAAAGAGATTAGTACTTAAAAGTAGAACCGCCTCAGATATGAAATCTTTGTGAAAAGAACTAGGTGACCTTAAACACGTTTTTAAGTGGTTCGAAGGTTAAAAATCCTTCTACTCCACTAGTCAATATTATTGATCTTTTCTGGGTAATTGGTTTACCAGATATATATAGTTCTTACAAGACTATTTTTTCCAACCCCTATCAATTCCCAGGGTCTCCATATTTATAGGAGAAGGCACCTGGAAATTGGTAGGGAGGTCATCCCGTGACCTTACCATTTGTCATATCAAGTCTGTGATATTCATGATTACTTCCTAAACCTGACACACAAGTGTGGTCTAATCAGTATGGAAGGAGATAATGGGCCGCACGGCCCAACCCGTCCGTGGGTGTCTGAATACGCACGTTCCTGCGGCGTGTCCGAGAAGTCAGGGGGATATCGGACACGTGATGGCAGGATTATGCACGTTTATCTTGCGTGTTGACTTCCCATAGGGTCAGAGCTTCCTGAGAAGCTCGCTACCGGAGCAATCCATAACCCGAGCTGATCCGTCAGTGGTCGCCGGATGTTGTTCCCAGCTCCTGGAACAACAAGAGGGAGCAGGAAACACCATCCCCTCGAGCTAGAGAGGGCCCGTCCTGAAGATAAAGCCTCTGGCCTGTGGGAGCCTCGGGCTAAATCATGTTTAGTCCGAGGATCGTCCTGCTAAACAGCCCGTGGGAAATCCAGGGCGTACAGACACTTTAGTGGAGGTGCTGTATATAATAGAGAATATATACAACTGGACCAGATATGTTTATTAATACTTAGTTAAATACCGTTTCGAGGTATTAATAAAATATATCAACTGATGATCATATACAAATAGATCCTAATCTTGAACTTACTATGAACTCCTGTTTATGTTATATGAGTTCTTTGATTCACTTGTTAGGGTTTGTCAGAATGATCAGGCTAGAAACTTTTGTTTTGGAAACTCATTAATGTAAATGGATGGGGACATAGTATACAGATAAAGAATCTATACCTTCTCGTAAGAGACTGAATAATAGTTCTCTTAAGATTTGACTTTTGGGACTGAAAGGTTATTGAGCTCAAATTCATAATTTGGTTATGAATTAACCTTCACTAGTAAAGTCGATGGTACATAAGGAAATAATATATAATTAAAAGGGTAAGACGGTAATTTTATTCCCAGTTAATTATGAACCATTATTAAAGGGTTAATTTGTATGTAATGATTATATCAATGGACGCTTTATTGTTATAAAGTACTCAGTAAATGGAATGTCTATAATAACAAGAGTGCAGTCTCATATTTATAATGGAGTAATCATGAGATTAATAAATTAAGATTATTTAATTAAATAGTTTAATTAATAATCACAAATTTATTGGAGCTCGAAATTATAGGTCCATAGGTCCCCACAACGGCTCTATCAACACTATTCAAGGCAAGAGTTGATATAAATGTTAAAATGGTAAAAAGACATGTGTAATAATAGTGATTAATTAATTAATTACAAATTAGTGGTAATTATCAAAATTAATTAATAATTAATTATTGTATATTTTTTGAAATTATATAAATAATTAATTTATTATAATTTTTGAATTTATAATAAAATAAATATTAAAATTTTGAAATTTATATTTAATTAAAATTGGTTTTAATTAGTTAAAAATATCTTTGTTTGAGTGGGAGATAATAATTTTACAAGTTCAAATTGGATTTGAATTTAAAAAGATTAATATTTATTCAAAGAATTAATTATATGTGATAACTAGTTAAAAATATAATAAATTCAAATTTGAATTAATTATCAAGCTGTTAGATTTTTTCTGATAAGGTAGCTTGAATAAATAATTAAATAATTGTGGAAAAATCACATTCCCCTATTTTATAGGGTGCTGCACGACACACACAGTCCCTAGACTGTGTGTGGGTGTAACGCCTTGGGTAGCCAAGGCCGTTACACTGTGTGTTTATAAAGGGCAAGACTTGCTAATCAAGTCATTTATCTAGAAATGTGTTACTGAAGCTATAATTGAACCAGGGTTAAAAGATTTTGGTCATAAAAGATACATTTCATTTAAATAAACGTTTCATACATGGGATCCCAAAAGAAATAAAGTTTAAGGAGAATTTAAAAAAATTCTAGGAAATATACAACTACTGGACACTCTAAGGGAAAAATAAACATTTTAGGTTCTCGTGTCCCTGAACCAATCTTCGGCCGTGGCGGCTGATCAGCTGACTATGTACATTCAGCCCCAGAGCTCTCCAACTCAAGACTTGTCCACCTTGCCCTTGCCTTTACCTGCACCATGTAGCACTCGTGAGCTAAGGCCCAGCAAGAAAACTATAATGCATAGCATAAGCGACAACCACCAGGTAGATAATTCACAAATCATCAATCAGATATACAACAGGTCATATTGCTCACATAAACAATAATACCAACCTACAAGCCAATAATCAGTTATTCAGATAACAAACTCGTCACAATCATCATTTTAAACAATAATAAACAAATCACACCAAAAACCAGGGTCGACGCCCTTAGGCCGCACCCTCTGATTATCCTGCTGACTCTGGCTCGCTTAGGCAGAGCTCAGTGATTATGTACCTAACCTTAACTACCAATGGCCGAGTCGCTGTAATGACCCACTAATCTAGACTCTTGGACCATTATCGAACTATACATACAAATTCTTACTAAAACATACATTTGCGAAAATACCATAATTTATTATAAACTTGTAGAAACAAAGGTTACTTTCATAAAATTAAGTAGGATATGGGTGCCCATTGTCTTTAAAACAAAAATAACTTAAAGTGAAAAGAGTTACATAGAAAATGCAGAAAATACATGTAAAACCATAAAAAAGGTAAAATGAGACTACATCCTCGAATCGAATAACGCTCGGCCCCTTGACTCCATTCACCATCGATACACATCCTCTAAGCGTCACGAATCTTACCGCCTCTAAAGCTATTTTCCTGCACATAAAACAAAAGGAATGAGCCTAATGCCCAGCAAGGAAAATCTAACACATAATCATAAACATACATTTCATAATAAACGTAAAGACATATCATAACACTTAATACATACACTTATTATAATGGCCATTATTACTTGGGGTCCCATAGACTAAACAAGCTTATGCCCATGAGATTAGTGGGGTCCTACTAGCTAAGTAGGCATATGCCCATAATCTTTTTGGGGTCTTGTTAGTCAAATAGGGCATAAGCCCAAGCCTACAAACATACACATTCATAACATATTCATAACATATCATATTTCATAACATAACACATAAGATAACATAAGCAATACACATATAGATTCTATCCTATTTTCCTTACCAAAGTTACCGGGATATGATGGACTGAGTTGGGACTTTTGGAACACTCCTAAAACCATAATGAACAAGAGTGAGTCTAAAGAAGGAAAAGAGATGAAAAGGAATGGGAAGACTAAACCATTGAAAGTCACACTTACCAAACTTATATGCTCAAGAACTTAGATTCCCTAACCAAAATGAAGATTAAGGTTAGAGATTGAGTAGAAGACTATGAGAAAGAAAATAACATAATACAGAAATGAACTAGAGTTTTGGTTACCTCAAAGACTTGTAAGATCAATCTACACCACAACCGAAATACTATAGAACCTCACTTCCCAAAGTGTTTGATAAGCTTATGATGTTTAAGCTTATGATTTTCCCAAACCAGGTGTTTACACTCTCGCACTCACTTAACACTAGCAGCTTCTGAACTTAGAGCAAAAGGTGAATAATGGCTGGGTACTAGGTCCTATTTATAGAGTTTGGGAATGAAAGTATCTTGATTTTACTTGAATAAAAATAATGGCTTTTTAGGTGAAAAATATTTGAATAATCGTTCAGCAGAGGCTGAAGACTCGTTCAAAAGATGCTGGACTTATGAAGGAGTTTGAATGGCTGAAAGGAAAAGAATTCAAAAGTGTTTGAATTTATGCTAGAGGAGGCGATATATCGCCCCCTATAGGCGATATATCGCCTGGACCATTGTTCCCGAGGCGACCGTGCATCGATTCGTGTTTTCCGTATCTACGTGCTGCGATATATCGCCCCCTATAGCTGCGATATATCGGCACACGCTGAATATTTAAACACGAAATTACACATTTTTAGCTAAGTTTGAATGGAGTAAACAACCTTGACTAAGCCCTCAACGTATTCAAAGCTGCTGACTGACCCTATAACATTCAAACTTTACTCCTTATTAAATTAAATCCTCAAAAATCTTTAATCCTTTATCACCATTCATAACATGTGCTTAAAATCCTATTGGTTGATATCTAAACCTTATAGTATAATAAATATAATCCTTAATATCAGTCATATAATCAAACCTTAGGTTATACTTAATATTCTTAAACTATAGGTTAAACTTAGAAAATCTATAAGTACTACTATGAGTGTCCAAATAATTCCCGGTCTGAACCAAAAATCCACAGTAACAAAGATAATACTATACATACTATAATACTATTAGCTAAGTAAAGTTCTTGGACTCTACAGTCGCACCCTGTGTGCAAATATTGATCCCGACACTCTTAGGTCGTTTATCATATGTCCCCATTGCATAATACCATCTCATGACATCTCATACAAATATAGGGAACTCTTAGTCCCAACATAATCACATAACTGAGTGCAGTTTCTTACCTTTGATTTTGAGTGCTTTGATTAATTGAAATGATCCTCAAGCATGATCTCGTCCGAGCCCTAGCGTACACCTAGTCACAAACGTAACATAGAATCCTCATTAACATTCAATCTCGTAACCTAACCTCAGGACCAATCCTGTGCCCTCAGGAAGCCCTAATTCCACCAAACAGGGTGGTGGAATCAAAGCCCGAGGCCCCGGGCGAAAACCCTAAGAAAATACCCAAGAATCCATTTCTGAAGGTAGGGTAGTGCTACAGCACCACAAGGTGGGCGCTACAACGCTATTGGCAGAGACAAAAACCCCACAGGAAATGAGGCCTAGCGCTGTAGCGATCTAATGCTAGCGCTACAACCAGCGTGCAACATTTTTTTGGGTTATTCCTTCGAATTTCCCCGAGCCAAAACTCCATAATCCCCCCCCTAGACCTCAACCAAACTTCAAATTAATCCTACCATCCACTACATCTCATCCCACATGGCCCAACAACATCAAACTTGGCCACATGCACCATTAAATATATAAAACAAAAATTGAGCTTGAAGCTCAGAAACTTCATCAGAAAAACCAGAAACTAACTAGAAATTCAAATGGTCTAACCCAGAATTCCTTACCTTTAATGGAGAATCCGATCCTAGGTTGCCCTTAGTACCCTTCCAACCTTTAGCTCCTCAATTCCCCAAGCTCAAATCCTTGAATTCCCATCCAAAATCTCAAATTCATAAACAACTCATCAAAGTCAAAAAATTCAAACCAAACTCTTTAAGCTTTACCTTAATTAAACTTTAATTCTAGCAGAACTTCCTAGCTTCACCAAGGACCCAAGTTCCTGTTGGTTTTTATTGATCAAATCAGAGATTATACGCAGCGGAACAACAATAAAATTGTCAGTTTAATCCCAAAAGATTTCTAGAACTACTTCTTCGCATGCATATATATATTGAATCAAAGACAAGAATAGAAAAATTACCTCAGGTCCTTCCTTGTTGCTATCTTTTTGTATGGCTAAATCCTTGAGATCTCACACCAAGATCTTCCAAAATGTTCTCAGCACACAAAGAATGAGTGTGGGTTCGCTATACAAACAATAGGCAAAAAACTATTTATCAGGTGTTCTCAACACATGAGATCTGATAAAGTTTGGACCTAGGTTTTGTGAAGAACAATGACTTTTGTTTATGTCACTGTTCTCTTTCTTTGAGAGAGATTTCTAGATATTTTTCTATCCCTGAAAAGTTACATTTTGTAAAATTGATATCCTATATTTAATATATCCAATATATTAAAATATTTGTTATTTTAAACAATTTAAAATAACTGATTAGTTATCAGATTTTTGTTTAAATAATAATATTTTAATCATATTAAAATATCTCATTATTTATTTTATATTTAAATAACTAAAATTGTGGACCCAAGAAACTGAACACAATCTCTTATGCGTGTAGCACAGTGACTGTGCACTGTGCTACACGTGCACCACATGCCAGTGATGGCATGTGATTTTTCCCAATTTTTATTATTATTTAAATACAAAAAATCCCAAAAAATAAATTAATTCAAAATTAATTATATTTTTGTTAAATAAAGTAATTAATTAATTACACATAATTAAACAATAATTATGTTTGATACATAGAAAAATATTTTACATATCACATAAGTCCTTTTTGCCCATTTTTGTATTTACCTTTGTCAGTGATTGTTTGAGCCATTTCAGGGACCATGGACCTATAAAATTAAGCTCCAATAAATAAACTAAATAATTAAAATCTTTAATTATAATAGTTAATTTATTAATTCAGATATTACTCCACTATAAATTCATAATTGCACTCTTTATGTTATAGATATACTTTTATAGAAATCTTTTCTTAAGTCGTCCATTGATATTACCATCTTACAAAAGTTCAACCCTCTAATTAATTAGTTCATAAATTAGAAGGGAAGAATTACCATTTTACATTTCTAATTTACTTCTTATTCCTTAAGTACCATTAACTCACTAGTGAATAATTAATCTATAATATAATTATAGATTTGAGCTCAAAATCATTCAGTTCCAGAATTAACCCTTAAGGGAACTAATATACGATCCGTTAGGAAAGATTAGATTCCGTATTGTTGATACATGTTCCCAGCCATCCATGATATTAAATCTCCAAAACAAAAGTCATTAGCCTCATTCTGTGAAGAGACCTTAACGAATGAATCAAAAGATTTAATAAACATTAACAGGAGTTCATGAACACTCAGGATTTAGGTTGATCTATAAATGATCTTCATTTATGATATGTGTTGACGCGGTTCTTCGACATTAGATAATTAATAGAATAAGGAGTGGGATTAGTGCTAAATAATGAACCGTAATAGATGAATGATCTCTTAGTAAAATTATAACTCGAATACTTTTTTAGGTGGTTCAAAGGTTAAAATCCTTCTAGTCCACCAACCAATATTATTGATATCTCTCTGATATTCCTTACAGGGTATTTCTTTACAAATCAGAATCCAACCCCTTGCAACTCCCAGGGTCTCCATATTTATAGGGAGAGGGCACCTGGGGTTGGCAAGGGAGGTCAACCCGTGACCTTCTTACCCATCATGTCACTTCTATGACATTCATGATTAATTCCTAAAACCTGACAATGAAGTGTGGTCTAATCAATAGGTAAGGTAGATAATGGGCTGCACGGCCCAACCTAGTCGTGGGTGCCTAAACACGCACGTTTATGTTGCGTGTCTGAGAATTCAGGGATGGATCAGACACGTGATGTCTGATATATGCACGTTTACATTGCGTGGTTGACTTTAGAAAAGGCCAGAGGTGCCAACTCTAGCTCGTATCTCGAGCTTGATGTAGTCTCAGCTCGTGGTGTTCATACTTCTGACCCGACTCCTTAGTGATCTCATTAAGCCTTTGGTTACCTCGAGCTAAAGAGGTAGGACCTTGTAACAGCAGCTCCGGGTACATGGCATCCGCGTGGGTGATATAATTATGCCCTTTCTCAGCTCGCTAATAGCCCGTGGATATTTAGGGAGTACATTTGCCCCCCAAGTCCCTGCTCGTGGCATGCGACGTCACCTGGGGCCACAGTGGGGGATTTTAGGCTTCTTTGTGGACTCTTCACATTCCGCCCATTATGCTGGCGTCGAATACGTGGAGCATCGTGGTTGGTGACGGTCCGTCTTCCGAGAAGCGCATTAAATGGCCTAGCCTTCTTCGGCTGTCGTGTCATCTTTCTAGTAGTGATCCTCGTATCCTACATCAAGACGATCGAATGGCCCTCATCCTTTGGCCTTTTACGTATATAAAAGGCTGGCCACCTTTCACATGAGCCACCCTTTCTTTCTTCCGGTCATTGTTCCCAGCATTCCAGAGGTTCAGACACGAGGGCTCTTTTTTGCCTCCGGTACCAGCGATCCCAACAGGATTTCAGCCCAGACGACCCTCTCAGTCTCTTCACAGCAAAACATTTCTGTAAGTCCTCCGTTTGTGCATGTTTTAAATGTTTTCCTTCACTGTTGCTTAGGTAAACTTTCTCTTTAATCGCATGCAGTAGGTTTCTTGTCTTCTGCTCTTTTTCTCTGGTATTTTATGCGTAGGTTTTTATCCTAGGGGTGTCGACTGTAGGAAAAACCACTTAGGAGCATGACTCATAGGATAAAATTTCTGGGGTGATTTTCTGGGTAAAAAAATTTTATGCCTGTTTTGAACAAGAAGTTTTTAGGGTGCAAAAACTGGGTAGCTTAGGGGACACGCTTCATAGGCGGTTTGGCCTACTGTTGGCTACTGAAACTTTCCTTCCAAGGCAAACTTTTACTCTGACCCTCCTGACACACGGATTCCGAGTAATCAGGGACCCGTTGGGAGCACAGACGCGTGTTCATAGAACCGGGTGGTCTCACTCGCCACGGGCTGAGATTACCTCTGCCCGTGTAAAGGAAACACTTCACGCTAGATTCTTTCTTATGCTTAGGTCACCCTTTCTAAATTTTCTTCTTTGTTCGCTAGGCGACTAGATGGGACCTAAGAAAAGCGCACCCAAAAAGAGTGATGGCAGCTCGTCTTCCCAGCAAACCAACAAAGGAATGGAGGTGGTCACGGACTCCCTGATCCCCAACTTTGGTCCAATCATGGAGAAGGAGGTCGAGGTAGGGCTCAACGCCTTTCTCGAGGCCGAGAGGATCGCCTCGAAGGTCACCACCCAAGAGAGAGTCAACAAAATCTTTCTTTCCCATAACATTGAGATAGGGAGGGGCACCCTGGATGCCCGACCTCCCCTTGAAGGCGAGCGGAGCTGCGCGCCGCTCGACGAGGAATATGCCGCCTGGAGCGACGAGAATCTCAAGGCTAGGGCCTTCCTCCCATTGGACCAGTACTTCATGGATTTTTTAAACTATGTGAAGTTGGCTCCCTTCCAGCTCCCCCCAAACTCATATCTTCTGTTAGCGGGGTTAAAGTATCTATTCCTGAAGCAGGAATGGGAGGTCCCCACGCCGGCGGACATCCTTTACTTCTTTTGCCTCAAAGCTAGCCCGGAGCAGCGGGGGCGAGGCGACAGGTTCTACTACCTGACCCGTTTTCCAAATTCGGCTGCGGTCATCGAGCTGCCCAGCCACCCCAACGACTTTAAGGACCAGTTTTTTATGTCAAAGGGGTTTCGCAACTGCGAATACCACTACTTCAACTGTCCTCGTAAGTTCCTTCTATCTCAGCTCGTAAGTTGATTGCTAATTAGCCTCTTTTTATTCGTTCCTAACTTAGAAACTATCATGCAGCTATTTTTGCGAGGACGGCCAAGTCAATGACCCTTGGGGGTCAATATGAGACCTTGGCGGGGCTCCCCCCAAGTGAAAAGGATTATCGCCAGCTCGTGTCCAACGAGACGATGCTGGCGTGTAAGTTAATCTCTCCGGGCCAGACTCTGGCCTTGAGGAGACTGCGGACCATCCTCACTGCTCCCGAGATGGCGCCCATCCCCGAAGGAGGAGGCTGCGGGCGAGGATGAGGACGAGGAGGACGAGGTGCCCCTCGTGCAGCGGAAACAGGCTCTGGAGGTCGCCCAAGAAGTAAATGTGGAGAGGGCCCAGTCCGGGGCAGCAGCCGGCCCCTCCGGCCAAGGTAATCCTTATTTATTTAGGGATTTAGATAGGGCCACTGCCGACCTACGGCTTTCTAGGTTTAACCCCAGCCAACCCGTTCATCGCCACCAAAATGAGCCAGACCGCAACATCACCCTATTCCAATGCGTCGACCAGCTCGTGCTGTGTTATGACATGAGCCGCCCTAGGGGTACTATAGTTGTAGATAATACCTTGGCCTTTAGGTCGGCCTTTTTTGAGGAGTACGGGACAAATCTTAGGTCGTGGCCCTCTCTCCTGGAGGGTGTAGTAGCTTCGGGTCTTAGGCAGTACGTAGAAGAGTCCAATCCCGAGGCAGATCCGGACCCAGAGCCATAGATTCCCCCGCCGAAGCTCTGGGGCCGGAGGTCGTGCCATAGATTCCTCCTCTAGCTCGGAGGGTAGGACTCCTTTCAATACATACTTAAGCTCTGCTTTCCTTTTTTTTTTTTTTGCACAAATATTTTTACATGTATATTAATGCTTTGCTGTCTTTGTTTCAACAGAGGAGATGTCGCAGCACGGGATCAATGATTTGTGAGCCATGTTCCCTGGAGGAAACCCTTCCTCCAGGGCTTCTGGGCCCATGGTGAAGAGGCTTCGGATGGCGAAGAAAGCCATCAGGACTACCTCCAAGTGTCCTGCAAAGGGGAAAAACCAAGCCCTGGCTGCTCTAGAGAAAGTACCTCCACCCCCTCCTGCCATGGAGAAGATGCCCCTGCCTCCTCTGCGAGCTCCCGTCTCTATTCAGGAACTGGAGGTGCCCACTAGGACCTTGTCAACTACGACCCCCGAGGTGCACGTCCCAGTCAACCCCCGGGCCTTGGAGAAAATCCCTGATGTCTTCAGGGGGACGACCTACGAGACTGCGACCTACATGGTGGACCACTGTTACAATGACACCTCGAGGGATCTGTGACCTACATGGTGGACCTACATGGTGATGTCTGATATATGCACGTTTACCTTGCGTGGTTGACTTTATAAAAGGGTCACAGCTCCAACTCTAGCTCGTACCACGAGCTGGATGCTTCCCTCGACTTGTGGTCTTCAGAGTCCAGACTCAGTCCTTAAGCTATCTTGGTGAACCCTTAGGTTACCTCGAGCTAAGGAGGTAGGATCTTACGATGGCAGCTCCGGTCTTGGGGATGTCCACGTGGTGGTCATGATTAGGCCGTATCTCAGCTCGTTAATCAGCCTATGGGAAAATCAGGGCGTACATTTGCCCCCCAAGCCCCTGCTCGTGGTACACGACGTCGCATAGGGCCACAGTAGGGGCTTTTAGGCATCCCCATGAACTCTTCATATTCCACATTCTACGCAGGTGGCGAATACGTGGAACATCGTGGTTGGTGACGGTACATCTTCCGAGAACCGCATTTAATGGCCTAGCCTATACTCAGCCGTCGTTTCGTCTTTTGAGTGGAGGGCCTTGGATCCAACATCAGGGCAATCCAACAGTCCTCTTCACGTGGCCCTTCACGTATATAAAAAGGGGTGGTCACCTTACGCATGGGCCACCCATTCATTTGAAATTTTTCAGAAATCTTCCTTCTTCTTTCTTCTTCACCTTCAAAAAGAAAAAAACCCTCTTCTTTCCGATCCGCCATTCCTAGCGCTCAAGAAGTTCAGGTGCCAAGACTTCTTCGAAGCTTTGGAATCAACTACACCGGCGAAGCCCCAACCCAGGCGATCCCTTCATCCTCTTCTCAACAAAAACATTTTGTAAGTCTCCTGACTGTGCATGTTTTGAAATTATTTTTCACTGTAGCTTCGGTAAATATTTACTGTAGCCACATGCAAGGGTTTGCTGGTTTTTTGTGGGCATGAAGGGTGAAAGCCTTTTAGGTTAGGGTATTGTTTGTAGTAGAAAATCATTTAGGAGCATGGTTTATAGGGTGCGTTTTCTGGGGAAAATTTATGGGTAGGATTTTTGGTATGCTAGTTTAAAGTATTCAGTATTTTGGGTGCAAAACCGGGTAGCTTAGGGGACACACTTCACAGGCGGTTTTGCCTTCCTTGCCTACTGAAACTTTCCCTCAAAGGAAAATTCTATCCTGACCCTCCTGACACACGAATTTTGAGTAATCGGGGATCTGTTGGGAGCACAGGCACGTGTTCATAGAACCGCGTGGTCTCACTCTCCACGGGCTGGGCTTACCTCAGCTCGTGCAGAGAACACTCCTTTTGATTCTTCCTTATGCTTAGGTCGCCTTTTCTGAAATGTTTTCTTTTGTTCGCTAGGTGACCAGAGGGCACCCAAATAGAACGCTCCAAAGAGGACCGCTGGCAGCTCAGCCTCCCAACAAGACAAAGGAAATGAGGTGATGGCTGAATCCCCGATTCCCAACTTCGGGCCAGCAGTGGAACGGGAGCTCGAGGTGGCCCCGATGCGTTCTTTGAGGCGGAGAGCATCGTCTCAAAGATTACCGACCAGGCAAGGATAAACAAAATATTCCTCTCCCACAAAATTGAGCTAGGGAGAGAATCCGTGATTGCCCGACCTCCCGCAGAAGGCGAGCGGAGCTGCGCGCCGCTTGACGAAGCGTTCGTGGCCTGGAGCGACAAACATTTCAAGGTGGTGGCCTTCCTCCCGTTGGAGTAGTACTTCGCCGATTTCCTCAACTTCGTGAGGTTGGCCCCATTCCAGCTCCCCCCCAACTCTTACCGTTTGTTGGCGGGGTTAAGGTACTTGTTCTTGAAACAGGAGTGGGAGGTCCCCACTCCTGCAGACATTCTTTATTTCTTCTGCCTCAAGGCCAGCCCGGATTAGCGGGGGCGAGGTGATGGATTTTATTACTTAACCCGGTTCCCCAACACGGCTGCGGTCATCGAGCTGTCCAGCCACCCCAACGACTTCAAAGATCAATTCTTTATGTCGACGGGGTTCCGAAACTGCGAGCTTCACTACTTCAACCGCCCTCGTAAGTGCCTTTCAATCTTAGCTTGTAAATTTAGTATCGGTTAGCTCCCCTATATCCCTTTCTAACTTAGGTTAATTCTGCAGCTATCTTCGCGAGAACAGAGAAGTCTGTGATCCTCGGCAGCCAGTACGAGACACTGGCGGGTTTGCCCCCCAGTGAAAAGGACTATCGTCAGCTCATGACAGATGAGACGATGGTAGCCTGTAAGCTGATCTCCCAAGGCCAGATTCTGAACTTGAGGAGGCCCCGGGTGCTTCCCCCAGCTCGCAATATGAGGCCTATCATCGTGGAGGAGGTCACGGGGGATGAAGATGATGAGGACGAGGAGGACGAAGTGCCCCTCGTGAGGAGGAAGCGGGCGTTGGAGGTCGCCCAAAGAATGAACGAGAAGAGGATCCGGTTCGGAGCAGCCGCGGGTCCTTCTGGCCAAGGTAACCCTTACATGTTTAGGAACTTAGATAGGGCCGCCGCTGATCCCCGACTAGCTAGGTATAATCCCAAACAGATCGTCCAATGCCACCAAAGTGACCCAGATTTAGATGAAACCCTGCTCCACTGCGTCGACCAGCTCGTGTTGGATTACGAAAGTAGCCGCCCTAGGGGTACCGTAGTCGTAGATAACACCCTAGCCTTTAGGTCGATCCTATTCGAGGAGTATGGGACCAACCTTCGGTCATGGCCATCACTTCGGAGGGGTGCCGTAGCTCCAGGACTTAGGAAATATGTAGAAGAGTCTAGCCCTGAGCCAAACTCGGATCCAGAACTTGCGCCAGCTCAAGAAGTAATTGACTTAGATTCTCCCGCAGGAGCTCCGGGGCTGACAGTCGTAACCATAGGTTCTTCTTCTAGCTCGGGGGGTAGGATTCCCTGTAGTATATATATACTTGATTTTCTCTTTTTCCCCCTTTGCTTTTGTTTCTGCATGACTGCTAACTTGTGTACTAACCATATCTTTGTTTTGACAGAAGAGATGTCTCAGCCTAGAGGGAGTCTACGAGCTGCGTTCGCCGGGGGGAATTCCTCAGCCGGGGCCTCTAGGCCCAAAATGAAGAAGCTCTGGACGTCTAAGAAAGCCGCCGAGACCCCCACCAAGTCTCCTGGAAAGGAGAAAGACCAGCCCCCAGCTGCCCAGGTCATGGAAACTGTTCCTCCTGCCGCAGGGGGGAGCAGCATGCCCCCACCCCCTCCGCGAGCTCCGGCCTTCGTCCGGGACACAGGGGCGGAGCCCGGGGCCTTGGCAATTTCTCCTTCCGAGGTGCGCTTCCCGGTCAACCCCCAGGACCTGGAGAATATTCCAGAGGCTTTCCGAGGGACGGTGTATGAGACGGCGAACTACGCCGTCAGCCACATCTACAAATTCAATGAGAGGGAGCTCCGGGCCATCGAAACAAGGAGCCCAGTGGGCGTGCTGGAGTCTTCATTGGGCATGGCCCTAACGGTAAGTTGACCTTACCCTTTTATGGTTTTTGATTATCATGCCTTGCCCTATTTTTCCTTTCTCCCTTCTCTTTTTTTTTTCTAAGGCAGTTGCCTCTCCTTTTTTGTAGAGTGTCGCTACCCTTCATCGAAGCATAGCCAGGACCAAGGCCCAGCTCGATGATATGAGGAGCGAGCATCAGGCGGCTGTGGCCACTCACCAGACCTCCTTGCAGACGGCTAAGGATGCCCTGGCGGCCGCGCAGGCCGAGCTGGAAGAGGCCCGTCCCAAGCTACAAGAGCTCGAGACCACCAAAGCTGCCCTGGCCGCTGCGCGGCCGGACCTAGATACTGCGAAGGCCAAAGCCAAGGCCGCCCTGGAGGCCGAGCAGGCAACTTCCGGCACCGCCATGGAGGACATGTTCTACCATTGCTGGGCCTATAACCCGGACGCCGACCACTCCTTCTTTGCCGTGGAAATCTGGGAGCCCTTGCTGGAGGGGTTCAAAGCTCGCCTCGAGAAAGAAGCACCTTCCGAGGCCGGGGAAGCCTCCGGTGCAGCTGAGCAGGGCGAGACGGTGACCTCCAAGGGGCCAACTGGTGGAGCTTAGGGCCTTTCCATTTTGCTCCCACTTTTATTATTCTTATATTTTTTTTGTTCTAACTTTTGCATGAGGTGTTTCCTCCTCGAGACAATTAATTTTTACCTTTAATTGGTTTACTCCCTTTTGCTTCTACGCATTTTAGTTACTATTTTGAAAAAATTAGTTCGTGTTAATTTTCATCAATATCTCGTGCTCTTTAAGAAGAACAACAATCAATCGATTTAAATTAACTTCTAAGTTTTATGACCTGGTTATATCCGAGAACTTAATTTGAAAACTTAGTTCGTGTTAATTTTTATCAATATCTCGAGCTCTTTAGGAAGAACAACAATCAATCAATTTAAATTAACTTCTAAGTTTTATGACCTGGTTATATCCAGGAACTTAATTTGAAAACTTAGTTCGTGTTAATTTTTATCAATATCTCGTGCTCTTTAGGAAGAACAACGATCAATCAATTTAAATTAACTTCAAAGTTTTATGACCTGGTTATATCCGAGAACTTAATTTGAAAACTTAGTTCGTGTTAATTTGTATCAATTTCTCGTGCTCTTTAGGAAGAACAACGATCAATCTATTTAAATTAACTTATAAGTTTTAAGGCAACCTGGTTAAATCCAGGATAGGACTTAGTTCGCGTTAATCCCTTATCAATATCTCGCGTTTTTTAAGAAAAACAACGATCAATCGATTTGAATTAACTTCTAAGTCTTTAAGGCGACCTGGTTATATCCAGGTACCATATGCCCCCCAAGTAACTGGGAAAGGGTCTTTCGTGGTTATTTTAGATTACACTTGTAAACATGTACAATCATAAATGAAAAGTTAATTCTCATTGCGTAATACATAGAAAATGGCCTTTTAGACCTTACAAGGGAATCATTGATAATATCTCTTCAAATGGATGGCGTTCCAAGTTCGTGGGACTGCCCCTCCATCAAGACGAGCTAATTTGTAATTTCCTTCTTTAATGACCTCGATGACTTGATATGGCCCCTCCCAGTTCGGTCCCAAGACTCCATCTTTGGGATCCTTTTCGGCTAAGAAAACTCTCCTGAGGACCAGGTCGCCAACGCTAAAGGCGCGTTTCTTGACTTTTGAGTTGAAATAACGAGTGATTTTTTGTTGGTAATGGGCGAGCTGGAGTTGCGAATCTTCTCATCTTTCATCAACCAAGTTGAGGGAAGCCCAAAGTAGCTCGTGGTTGCGGTCCTGGTCATATGACTGGACCCTATGCGAAAGTACCTTAATCTCCACAGGGAGGACTGCCTCACTCCCAAAGGTCAGGGAGAAAGGAGTATGGCCTGTAGGAGTCCGATGTGAGGTCCTGTATGCCCACAGAACCTGGGGGAGCTGCTCTGGCCTGACCCCCTTCGCTTCGTCTAGTCTCTTCTTGAGGCTCGCCTTTAGAGTCTTGTTGACAGCCTCGACCTGGCCATTCGCCTAGGGATAGGCCACATAGGAGAAAATTTTCACAATTCCATACCTTTCGCAAAACTCGGTGAAGAGGTCGCTGTCGAACTGAGTCCCATTGTCGGAAGCGATCTTCTTGGGCAGCCCGAATCGGCAGATAATGCTCTTAACCACGAAGTCAAGGACTTTTTTGGAAGTTATCGTTGCCAAAGGTTTAGCCTCAGTCCACTTCATAAAGTAGTCGATGGCCACCACGGCGTAATGGACCCCACGTTTTCCAGTAGGGAGGGCGCCAACCAAGTCAATTCCCCAAACTGCAAACGGCCATGGGGACGAGATCATCTTCAGCTCGACCGGAGGAGCTCGGGCAACTGTGGCGAATTGCTGACACTTGTCACACTTCTTCACATATGAGACCGAGTCTTTGGACAGAGTGGGCCAGTAGTATCCTTGCCTTAGGACCTTTAAGGCCAAGCTTTGCCCCCCAGTGTGATCTCCGCAAAAACCCTCATGCACTTCCTGCAGGATGGCCTTTGCTTCACCTAGAAGAACACATCGTAGGAGAGGTAGGGAGTGCCCACGTCGGTACAGCACCCCATCTACTATCGCATACCTGGGAGCTTGATACAAAACTCACCGCGCATCATTATGCCCTTCAGGTAGTTTTCCTTCGACGAGATACTCAAGGATGAGGGTCATCCAGGTTGGCCTAGCGTCGATCATCTCGACCTCCGTCCTGACTTCTTCTATACTTGGTTTCTCCAAGAATTCTATCGGCACTAACCCCAAGGTCTCCGTCTCCCCGGAGGTGGCGAGCTTGGCAAGAGCATCTGCGTTAGTGTTCCGCTCCCGAGGTATCTGCTCGATCGAGCCTCGCCCAAACGCGGACAACTCAACTTTTACCTTTGCTAGGTAGGCAGCCACCTTGGGTCCCCGTGCTTGATATTCGCCCAGAACCTGGTTTACCACGAGCTGGGAGTCACTGAAGCACTGGACGGAGCTCGCCTTCAGCTCCTGGGCTATCCTCAACCCGGCCAGCAAAGCTTCGTATTCGTCCTTGTTATTGGAGGCCTTGAATCCGAATCTCAGCGCCGAGTGGAATCTATGTCCCTCAGGGGATATCAAAATGATTCTAGCTCTGGAGCCGTTCTCGTTGGATGAACCATCCACGAAGATCCTCCACGACGCCGACGCCGAGGTGACCTGGGGTGAGTCTTCTGCAGGATCCTCCTGGAATCCTGTGCACTCTGCTACGAAATCGGCCAGGGCCTGAATTTTTATAGCAGTTCATGGGGTGTACAAAATCTCGAACTGACTGAGTTCGATTGCCCACTTTAACAAGCGTCCCGATGCTTCAGGTTTTTGCAAAACCTGCCTTAAAGGTTGATTGGTCATGACGTGTATTGAGTGGGACTGGAAGTATGGCCTGAGCTTTCGTGTGGCCGTGATAAGGAAGAATGCCAATTTCTCCATCAACGGGTGCCGGGATTCAGCTCCGAGAAGTCTCTTGCTGACATAGTAGACTGGTTTCTGAACCCGGTCTTCTTCTCGAACTAATACGGCACTAGCTGCGTCCTCTGTGACAGCTAGGTAGAGAAAAAGAGGCTCTCCTACTTTTGGTTTGGACAATATGGGTGGCTCGGCCAGATGTGCCTTCAGGTCGAGGAAAGCGCTTTCGCACTCTTCTGTCCATTCGAACTTCCTATTTCCTCAGAGCAGGTTGTAGAATGGCAAGCACTTATCGGTGGATTTTGAAATGAACCGATTGAGGGCTGCCACCCTTCCTATCAGGCCTTGGACATCCTTGCCCGACCTGGGTGAGGGAAGCTCGAGCAATGATATGATCTTGTCAGGGTTTGCCTCGATTCCTCGGGTATTGACGATGAAACCCAGGAATTTTCCCGATGCGACTCCAAAAGTGCACTTCTGTGGATTAAGCTTCATGCCATACTCCGGTAGCATCTTGAAACATTCTTCCAGGTCAGAAACATGGTTATCGGCAATCTTTGACTTGACTCGCATGTCATCAACGTACACTTCCATTTTCTTCCCGATCTGGTTTGTGAACATTCTGTTTACTAACCTTTGGTACATAGCACAGGCGTTCTTCAGGCCGAACGGCATGACCTTGTAACAATAAACGTTAGTCGAGATCATGAAGCTAGTTTGCTCCTGGTCCGCCGGATTCATGGCGATCTGATTTTAGCCTGAGTACGCGTCCATAAAGGACATGAGCTCGTGCCCCGCCGTGGCATCAACCATTTGGTCAATCCTCGGCAAAGGAAAACAATCCTTGGGGCAAGCTTTATTCAGGTCAGAGAAGTCGATGCAGGTCCGCCACTTCCTGTTGGGCTTCGGGACCAGCACGGGGTTGGCGAGCCAAATCGGAAACTTGGCTTCACGGATAAAGCCGCATTTCTTTAGCCCGGCTACTTCTTCTTCTAAGGCTTCAGCCCGGGTTGTTCCTAGGCGTCTTTGCTTCTGGGACTTTGCAGGAACGCTTTTATCCAGATGAAGGGTGTGCGTGATGACACTTGGACTGATTCCCACCATATCCTCGTGGGACCACGCAAACACATCCAGGCTATCCCGCAGAAATTTAGTCAGCTCCGCCTTCCTCTTGCTACAAAGGTTTTTCTCGAGCTTGACCATCCGCGATGGGTTCTGCGGATCGATGTTTACTTCTTCGAGCTCCTCAATAGCCTAGAGCTCGGATCTGTCCTCGCCTATTCGGGGGTCAATATCCTCACTTAAGACGATATTTTCCCCTTCGGCACTTTGAGGTTTTTCAATCTCAGGATCAGCTGAGGGTTCCTGAGATTCCTCTCCACCACTTTGGATGGCCATTGCCAGCTGCCCGGGTTTCGATTTTCCCTTCATGGAAATGCTGTAACATTCCCTGGCAGTGAGCTGATCGCCATGGACAGTGCATATTCCCGTTGAAGTAGGAAATTTCATAGCGAGGTGGCGAATGGAAGTGACGGCCTCAAATGCTATGAGTGTGGGTCGTCCCAAAATTGCGTTGTACACCGCGGAGCAGCCGATGACCACGAACTCGAGGAGTTTGGAGACTATCCGAGGTTCTTCTCCTAGGGTGATCACTAGCTCGATCGTCCTTATTGCTGCTGACCCTTCTCCCGAAAAACCATATAGCATCATGGAGGTCGCCTTCAGCTCGGCGACAGTCAATCCCATCTTCTCCAACGTGGATCGGAATAGGAGGTTTACTGAGCTCCCATTGTCGATCAGCACCCTCCTAACCCTCCGATTAGCGAGCTGGACTGCTACGACCAGAGGGTCATTGTGCGGGAACTGGACATGGCCCGCATCTTCTTCTGTAAAAATGATCGATTGTCTCTCCAATCGCTGCTGCTTTGGTAGACGCTGCTCCGGGACGAACTCTACTCCATTATGCGCCTTGAGTTCATTAACGTACCTATTTTGGGTGCCCCTGCTCGTGCCAGCCATATGCAGACCTCCAGATATGGTGGATATCTCCCCTCCTATCACGGGAGGAGGGACGCCCTGATCTACCCGAGACCCGGGCTGACTGACTAGGACTTCCGGAGCAGGTCGACTTGCTGGAACCCTATTCCACGCGTACTGGGCCAAGGGGCCAGCCCGGATGAGAGTCTTGATCTCATCTTTCAAATGCCTACAATCATCGGTATTGTGGCCAACATCGTTGTGAAAACGGCAAAACTTGGAAGTGTCTCTCTTCCCCTTCTGGTGCTTCAACGGCTCTGGCCTCTTCCAGGGGAGGCGAGTAGAGTTGGCTAGGAAGATATTCTCCCTAGACTGGTTGAGCTCTGTATAAGTCACGAAGACGGGCTTGAACTTGTCTACGGACTTATTCTTCTTTGGGTCGTGCTGGCTGCCCTCTCCATTCCCCTTTCTTTTGCCTCCACCGAGCTAGTTGTTCTGTGTGACATTTTGGGTTGCTGCCACAACCTCCGTCCCCACTCCAGCGGGCTGCTCAGGGACCTGGCTAGTTCCTGCAGCTGAGGCTTCGGCCTCCTCCAAGTTGATCCATTCCTGGACCATATTAAGGAATTTGTTCACCGAGCTAACTCCCTTCCTTTGTATATATTTCCAGAGTTCCCCTCTGACGAGGATTCCAGTCCTCAAGGCCATGAGCTTGGAGCTGTCATCCACATCTCTGGCCCGAGCAGCGACGTTCGCGAACCTGCTCAAGTACGCCTTCAGTGTTTCGTCGAGCTGCTGCCTCACGTTAGCCAGAGAGTTGGCCTTAACGCGGGCAGCCTGGGAGGCTCGGAATGCCCTTTTGAAATCAGCCGAGAATGTTTTCCAGGAGCTGATTGATTGTCTTTTGCTTTGCTTAAACCACTGCCTGGCTGGTCCAGTCAGTGTGGAAGGAAAGATCAAACATCTCAGCTCGGGGTCGATGTTGTGGGCCATCATCAGGGTGTTGAACATCTCCAGATGATCTGACGGATCTCCGTCGCCATTGAACTTGGACAGGTGTGGCATACGGAAACCGGGTGGGTAAGCTATTGCTGCTATGCTGGGGGTGAAGAGCTCCATCTCGTCCCCCGAATCGTATTCATTTTTCTCCTTTTCCGAAAGGAGCTTCCTCATCAGCTCCTCCATCTGAGCCAGGCGCTCGAGGGTTTTGTCCTGATTTCCTTGGTTATTCCGGGGCTGTTCAACAGCTCCATATCCATTGTACATATTTGGTGGGTTTCTCCTACTACTTCCGTAGGCTGGAATATCTCGGATGGGCCGAGGAGGAGATGGATATCTTATTGGAGATGGAGGATGCCTGACCGGAGAGGCGATCCTGGTTCCGTCAGGACGGATCAAGTTAGGTGGGGGCCTTTCGGCCCTGCCAACCTGCAGGTCCCGCGCCTGGCAATCTGGACGAGGCGTAGGACGGCTGTTGGGGAAGGGCTGATGCTGCGAGCCCTCCACGGATCTCCTTCTGGAATTTCCTCAAGCTCTACTGGGCGAGCTCGAGGCTGGTTGGGAGCTGGGAGTGGAAGTTCTGACCGAATGGCTGTACTGTTGTTGTTCGGCTCTAGGCATTTCTCCGAAGTTTGCCTCTCGATGATGCGATGAAGGAATAGAGTTGGCTGTCGGAAGTCTATCCGAGTGGCTACGCCTGGACCGATTACCCCAGTGAGACTTAGGAGCCTCGCCTTACCTCTCTCCTTGATCTGCTAGTTAGCTATTGCTATTGCCAGTCGGGCCAACACATCCTTGATCTGCTAGTTAGCTATTGCTAGTTGGCTCCTCAGTTGAGCATTCTCCATCTCCACCGCAGTGTAATAACATGGGTTTGGATTAGTCGGCCGAGGCGCCGAACTTCCAGTGTCATCTTGGCCCGCCGGCTGTTTGCCTAGTCGCTGTTGGACTTCAGGAATTTGTTCACCGGGGATGGCGATATGATGAGCCTGCTACCCATCATGTTGTTCTGTCTCGTTACCTTGTCTGGATCGAGTAGTCACCATAGTTGGATGTTTGCGACAACACCAATCTAGCTTGCTCTCAATGAAAGCACCAAACTGTTGACACGGTTCTTCGCCAACAGGTAATTAAGAAAAGAAAGAGGAAGGGATTAGTGCTTATGTAGAACCAAAATCGATGAATGTTCTTGGAAATGGAATGGTGACGTAAAATACGTTTTTTAGGTGGTTCATAGGTTAAAATCCTTCTACTCCACCAGTCAATATTATTGCTATATGCTTGGTATTCTTTTATAGGGTATTTCTTACAAAATAGAATCCAACCCTTTATAACTCCCAGGGTCTCCATATTTATAGGAGAAGGCACCTAGGAGTTGGTAAGAAGGTCATTACGTGACCTTCTTACCTATCATGTCAACTCTGTGACATTCATGATTAATTCCTAAACCTGACACATAAGTGTGGTCAAATCAATAGGTAAGGGGATAATGGGTCGCACAACCCAACCCAGTTGTGGGTGTCTGAATACGCACGTTCATGCTACGTGTCCGAGAAGTCAGGGATATATCAAACACGTGATGTCTGATATATGCACGTTTACCTTGCGTGGTTGACTTTATAAAAGGGTCATAGCTCCAACTCTAGCTAGTACCACGAGCTGGATGCTTCCCTCGACCTATGGCCTTCAGAGTCCAGACTCAATCCTTAAGCTATCTTGGTGAACCCTTAGGTTACCTCGAGCTAAGGAGGTAGGATATTACGATGGCAGCTCCGGTCTTAGGGATGTCCATGTGGTGGTCATGATTAGGCCGTATCTCAGCTCGTTAATCAGCCCATGGGAAAATCAGGGCATACATAGACTTTCTACTATCCTTGTCAGATTGAAAATCTGAGTCAGTGTATCCAGTAGGTTCGAGGTCACTACCCGAATATACTAGCATATAGTCTCTCGTTCTCCTGAGATACTTGAGAATATGTTTCACCGCAATCCAGTGTTCCAAACCTAGATTTGATTGATAACGACTGACAATCCCTACTGCATAACATATGTCAGGTCTAGTACATAACATTGCATACATTAGGCTCCCTACACCTGATGCATAGGGATACTTTCTCATATCCTCTTGCTCTTGTGGTGTCTTTGGACACTGATCTTTGCAAAGAGTAATTCCATGTCTGGTCGGCAATTGACCCTTTTTGGAATTCTCCATAGAGAATCTTTCAAGCACTTTATCAATATAATTTGCTTGTGAAAGTGCTAGGAGCTTGTTCTTTCTATCTCTTAGAATTTTAATGCCTAGAACATAGCTCGCTTCTCCCAAATCTTTCATTTGGAATTTTTCAATCAACCATTTCTTTACATTTGATAATGTCTCTACATCATTCCCAATGAACTAAGAAAACCACAATTTTTCCTTTGATGTATTTATAAACACATGCTTCATCAACATTTTGTTCAAAACCATATGTTTTAATAGTTTCATCAAATGTTAAGTTCCAAGATCTTGATGCTTGTTTCAATCCATATATGGATTTCAACAATTTGCATACCTTTTGATCTTGATCCTTCTTTATAAACCCTTCTGGCTGTTCCATATAAATGGTTTCATCAAGGTGGCCAATTAGAAAAGCTGTCTTGATGTCCATTTGCCATATCTCATAATTATAGATGGCAGCTATGGATAAGAGTATGCGAATGGACTTAAGCATGGCAACAGCAGAAAATGTTTCTTCATAGTCCACACCCTCTCTGTGTGTGTAGCCTTTGACCACAAGCCTTGCCTTATAGGTCTCTACCTTTCCATCTGCACCCATTTTCTTCTTGTAGATCCATTTGCATCCAATGGCATTAACATTTTCAGGCAGATCTACAAGTTCCCAGACTGAATTGGAATACATTGATTCCATTTCTTGATTCATGGCATCTTGCCACTTATCAACATCAGGGTCTTCCATTGCTTCTTTAAAAGTCAATGGATCATCCTTTTTAGTATATGATACAAGAACGTGTGCCTCATGTTCGTAGCGAATAGGTTGTCTCACAATCCTCCCACTACGACGTTGCACTAGTTTTTCCTTTTCAGGAAATGTGGTTTCTTTGGTTGTTTTGTCATTAACTGATGAAGAAAATGGAGATGAAATATTATCTGTCATTAGTTCCTCTAAAACTACTTTGCTCTGAGGTTTAAAATCATTCATATAGTCGTGTTCTAAAAAGGTTGCATTGGTCGAAACAAATACCTTTTGATCACTTGGGCTATAGAAATATCCACCTCTTGTTTCTGGAGAATAGACCACAAATATACACACTTCAGACCTAGAATCCAGTTTTCCAGATTTAGGTCTTAGCACATGAGCAGGACAACCCTAAATACGGAAATGTCGTAAACTAGGTTTACTTCCATTCCATAGTTCCAGAGGTGTCTTTGTCACAGCTTTGGACAGAACTACATTCAAAATGTAGTTAGCCGTTTGAAGTGCATATCCCCAAAACGATAAGGGAAGTGAAGAGTAGCTTAACATAGACCTGACCATGTCCAACATAGTCTGGTTTCTTCTCTCTGAAACTCCGTTTTGTTGTGGCATTCCAGGTGCTGTGAGTTGGGATAGAATTCCATGCTCCAGTAAGAAATCTTTGAATTCAGAATCCAAATATTCACCACCATGATCAGATCGGAGTGTTTTTAAATATTTACCTAATTGCTTCTCAGCTAAAGCTTTGAAGTCTTTAAACCTATCAAAATTTTCTGACTTCTTAAGCATTAGGTAAACATGACCGTATCTAGAATAGTCATCAGTAAATGTGACAAAATAGTTATAACCACCTCAAGCTTGAATGTTAATTGGACCACATACATCACTATGTATTAGCTCTAGTGGTTCTTTGGCTCTAGTTCCCTTCGAAGTGAAAGGTCATTTAGTCCATTTTTCTTCTAAACAGGATTCACAAATCGGTAGGGTTCCAACTGTTAGTTCCCTTAGAGGTCCATCTTTAGTTAACCGGTTTATCCTATCTAGACTAATATGACATAATCTTAAGTGCCATAGATACGTGTCATTTTCTTTAGAAACCTTTCGTCTTTTGTTACTTTGTGGAACACCTACTTTAAACAATTCAGAATTATTGAGCAATTTTTCTATTGGATTAAGCATGTACAGTCCGTCCTTTTGTTTTGCATGACAAATATTGTTCCCATTCCTTGAAATAAAAATCATACTATTATTAAAAGAAATGCCAAATTTTTGTTCATGTAACAAAGATAAATAAATAATGTTTCGAGTAATTTCAGGAATAAATAGCACATTATTCAAAACTAGAAAAATGTTCTTAAAATTCAAACGGACTGTTCCACATCCTTTAGCTGAAACAAGCGCTCCAGTTCCCACTCTCATAGTCATCTCTCCTTGCTCCAATTGCTTTGCGGACTCAAACATCTACAAACAAGAACAAACATGGTTAGTGGAACCAGAATAAAGTATCCATGATAATTTATCTTGTTCCACCATACAAGCTTCGAGTACAAGTAAATCTGATTTACCTTTCTTTTTCTCTTTTAGCTCGGCGAGATACTTTGGACAGTTTCTCTTCCAATAACCATCAACATTACAATGAAAACACTTTCCTTTGGGTGCCTTTTGTTTGGGGTCATTGTTCTTTTTGTTCTCGGGCGCCTTGGATGACTTCTTTTCCTTTTTCGGATTGTCCTTTTTAGGTTTGCTGTCATTGTTATTGCCTTTTCTTTTCTTTTTAGAAGAAGATGGTTTTGCTTCAGCAACATTTGCTTCAGCCTGACTTGAGATGGTCTTATTCAAAGACTCAAAAGTTTGTAATTCATTCAGCAATTGTGTCATGTTAAAATCTAATTTGTTCATGACATAATTGGTTGTGAATGTAGAAAAAGCAGGAGTTAAAGACTCAAGTATGATGCTTACTTGTGTCTTTTCATCCATGACTGCTCCATGCGTCTCAGCTTCATGAAGTACACTGATCATGTTCAAAACATGCTCACACACAGATTGACCTTCTTCATCTTAGCATTCATGTAGGTTCTAGTAGCCTCATGACGGCTTTGATCAGATGGGCGCCCAAACATTTCCTTAAGAGATTCTAGTATCTCAAAAGCAGTTTTCATGGATTCATGCTTTGTTCGTAAGACATCACTCATGCTTACAAGCATATAACACTTAGCTTTGTTATTAGATTGAATCCATGCATCCAATTTGTCCCGAACATGTTTCGAGGCATTGACGCCAGGTTCTTCAGGACATTCCTCATTTAGGATAAACTTGTGGTTTTCGCTAACCAACAACACATTCATATTTGATTTCCATTTTATGAAGTTATCACCAGTTAATTTTTCTTGTGCAATCAAAGCAGTGATGGGATTTCCAGAGATAGACATATTTTGAATAATAAAAGAAAATACAAATATTATTATTATATTTAGAAAAATAAATATCAAAGTTTCAGAAATTAAACGTGATGCATGAGCACAATTAAAACACATAAAATAAAGATTAATTTCCACGATAAAATTTTCTAACAATTAAAGTGCCGCCTTAGGGTCGGTCAAATTAATTTTAGAGAATTTATAAGACATTCTTATCTTTATTTTTTAATACTTAAAATAACTCTTTATTTTCTCTTTTTAAACATCAAAGTACCGCTTAGTTTGGTCAAGTTATGATTATCCACTGCATAAGCTTAATCATAACTTTGTGAGTGTAACCCATTATTTCGGAGTTCATGACTTAACTTAGGACATGCCGCCTTAGGGTCGGTCAAGCCTAAAATACATCATTAGTTCCTATCTATGTAAGAAATGCAACCTCGCTATTGATATGTCTAGACACCTTCCTTAGGGGGACGAAAACAAAGTCGTCGCGAGGCGCTATTCATATCTCACGGTGTTGTATTAATAATGGAGACCATGGGTTATGTTTGAGATATCAACCCTCTCCCACTCACTAATTTGAAATAAGTGATTTTAACCTAATTAATTCTAAATTAATTATAATATCTTTAAACCTTATGAACATAATTGAAATTGGAAAGAAAGCAAGTTTCTAGGTTCATATCCAATTTTAAATTACCAATCATGTTCATCTAAACTTTACTAAAAAAAGAACACTTTTAAAATAAAGTTGGTTTAAAGAAATTAAGTCATAAAGACTTAAAATTTGGTTTGATATTTTACCAAGTTTTCAAAAATAAAACTAAGTAATTTACATGCAACTGATTTCTCAAAACAATTAATATAAACATATAGAACAATCCTAATAATCATGTTTCTACTAATGAGATGCATGATTATGTCTGTGTAGGTTTTTATGTATGGCATACAATGCATGAACATGTTATCAATCACATTAACCAGATGAAAAAAATTATTTAAATAAATAAATAAACAATAAATGTTGAACCAGGTGCTTTTGGGTATTTCTAATTTTACAACCACTTTATAAAATTAAAATAAATAAAATAAAACCGCCTTGATCTCCATCGGGCTTCTTTACTTTGTCGGTAGGATATGTGTCGTTGTTGGTCCAGAATAATAATAAGAAAACAATTTTCTAATTATTTTGATTAATTAAAACAAACTTTTAAATAATCATTATTTTTATTTTTCTTTTTAATTAAAACAACTTTTAATTAAACTGAAATGAATTTAAATTAAAATCTGTTATTTTGAAAAAATAAATTTTAAATAAGATATTAAAAAAAAGGGTTTGTTAAGATAACAAAAATATCTCATTATTTAAATATCAAATTTCAAAAATAGGATATTTAAACATTTTAAAATTTAAAAAAATAACAGATTAATTTAAGAAAAAATAAAAAAAAATTATGGACTAGTCAGGCGGGGACACGTGGTGTCAAATGGGGCTGCCGGGCTGGACTACGGAACCGTACGGATCTGTACGGACGTCCGTACGACATCCGTACGACGTCCCGACAGCGGCTCGGAGGTTGGCCTCGGAGGATCGGTGGCTGAATTCTGAATCCCGGGCTCTGTTCTGACTTTTGTGTGATCGGAATTACAATTTTATGGTGTCAAAAACCAAATAAAATTACATAAATCCTATGCCCTTTAATAGGTTACACAATCATTTAATCATAAACAAATCCTAACCCAAAAACACCATATAATTAACGATTCAACATTCGCATGCATTCAATCACATTAAGCCATCCATCCATTCATCAAAATAAATAAATGCATAAAATTAAACCCACACAGATTCAATACATATATATGTGAAGATGGCGCTGGTACCATTTGTTGGTTTTTATTGATCAAATCAGAGATTATACGCCGCGGAACAAACAATCAAATTGTTAGTATAATCCCCAAAGATTTCTAAATCTACTTCTTCACATGCATATATATATTGAATCAAAGACAAGAATAGAAAAATTACCTCAAGTTCTTCCTTGCTGCTATCTTTTTGTATGGCTAAATCCTTGAGATCTCACACTAAGATCTTCCAAAATGTTCTCAGCACACAAAGAACGAGTGTGGGCTCGCTATACAAACAATTGGCAAAATACTATTTATCAGATGTTCTCAACACATGAGATCTGATAAAGTTTGGACCTATGCTTTGTGAAGAACAATGACTTTTGTTTATGTCACTGTTCTCTTTCTCTGAGAGAGATTTCTAGATATTTTTCTATTCCTGAAAAGTAAGGTTTTGTAAAACTGATATCCTATATTTAATATATCCAATATATTAAAATATTTGTTATTTTAAACAATTTAAAATAACTGATCAGTTATCAGATTTTTGTTTAAATAATAATATTTTAATCATATTAAAATATCTCATTATTTATTTAATATTTAAATAACTAAAATTGTGGATCTAAGAAACTGAACACAGTCTTTGATGCGTGTAGCACAGTGACTGTGCACTGTGCTACACGTGTACAACATGCCAGTGATGGCATGTGATTTTTCCCAATTTTTATTATTATTTAAATACCGAAAATCCCAAAAAATAAATTAATTCAAATTAATTATATTTTTGTTAAGTCAAGTAATTAATTAATTCTTAATTAATTAATTACACATAATTAAACAATAATTATGTTTGATACATAGACAAATATTTTACTTATCACATAAGTCCTTTTTGCCCAATTTTGTATTTACCTTTGTCAGTGATTGTTTGAGCCATTTCGGGGACCATGGACCTATAACATTAAGCTCCAATAAATAAAATAAATAATTAAACTCTTTAATTATAATAGTTAATTTATTAATTCTGATATTACTCCACTATAAATTCAGAATTGCACTCTTTATGTTATAGATATACTTTTACAGAAATCTTTTCTTAAGTCGTCCATTAATATAACCATCTTACAATAGTTCAACCCTCTAATTAATTAGTTCATAAATTAGAATGGAAGAATTACCATTTTACCTTTCTAATTTACTTCTTATTCCTTAAGTACCATTAACTCACTAGTGAATAATTAATCTATAATCTAATTATAGATTTGAGCTCAAAATAATTCAGTTCCAGAATTAACCCTTAAGGGAACTAATATACGATCCGTTAGGAAAGATTAGATTCCGTATTGTTGATACATGTTCCCAGCCATCCATTATATTAAATCTCCAAAACAAAAGTCATTAGCCTTATTCTGTGAAGAGACCTTAACGAATGAATCAAAAGATTTAATAAACATGAACAGGAGTTCATGAACACTCAGGATTTAGGTTGATCTATAAATGATCATCGGTTATGATATGAATTACATTTCTTTATTGTTAAATGGTTTTTGGATAAACACTTTAATTCATATCGGTCCATGTCTTATATAATCATATTATATAAAGCACCTTTATCGAGATGACTTTCCACATCAATAATCTGAATCTAGATTATTTGTATCATTATGATACTCAGTAAACCGTACTTACAACTCCAATTAAAGAATTCCATAACTTGAATTTGTTGTTGTTGACTATTTTTATTCATTCATGTGATCTTAATTCTCTCGTACTAATACAAGATCACACCCTCAATAATGAATATGGAATTTTTCTAATATTTACAAAATTATTCAAACAATAATTTAATAATCTAAAAATAACAATAATAATAAACCGTTGTATTTATTTATTCACAGAAAAACAAATGTCTTTACATGCTTTTAGGACACACTCCTAACAGTTCCAAGCTCTAGAATAAGCCTCCTTTGAGTTTACAGCTTCAAATTCCAGAAGAAATGGTGAGGGGAGAGGAAATCGTGTGGGAGAGCAAAGAGTTCCTATTTTTCTTTCTTTCTTTCTTTCCTTCAGTTTCTACTATTTTCTACAACTTCCACTAAGGATAAATGGCAGAATAACACTTATCCTCTTTTAACAATCCAAAAGACCACTTTGCCCTCCCATTAAAACCTAAGCCTTTAAACATTCCGTTCCCAATTCCCGCTAATTCCTCGAGTGTCCCTAATAATTACCGCTTAAACCCTGTCATTTAATTAATTACCAATTACTTTCCTCAATATCAAATAGTCTCCAATATATTTCCCAAATCCCAAGAAATACCCCTAGGCTCCCCCTAGCCGGGTATAAATCCCCACCGTGATTTTTTTGCGAAACCGCTCAATAGGATCGCCTCGAGCCACAAGCTGCAAATATATCCACATAATAATGTGGTCTCAAAAATTTATAACAAATAATCACGCTTATGCCCTCAACGGGCCAAAATTACAAATATGCCCTTATAAGCTAAGTAGGGGCTACATGCATACTAATACTCATAATCATGCATCTCATATATCCATATAATAAGCTTGCTTATCACATAATCATGCATAAAACCATTTAAATCACACATAAACCAATTATGCCCTCCCGACACACTAATCAAGGCCTTAAGCCTCATTAGTAATTTTGGGTCGTTACAGTGGGGTGCAACTATAGAAATCAGGGAATGAATTTTTCACTTTTATTTATTTAATTAATTAATTAATGAAAAATTAAAAAAGATAGTTTTGATATTTTCATTAATAAGATAATTAATTAATTAAAATATAAATTGTAATTGGTTACATATTTATTTTTTAAATTTTAATATTTTCTATATAAGTTAGACCTATGAGAAAATAAAAAAAATACTCAATTTTCGCTCTAAGAAAAGAACAATACTTTCCATCGCTCCCAGAAAAGACACAGAACCAATCTCAGGCCTATTCTCTTGATCTCATGTATTGAACACATCAAGTTGAATCAGAAATATACCATCCTTTATTCTCTAAGTGCCCACACACTTCTTGAGGTGTAGAGAACGCTGTGGAAGATCTTGGTATGAGTACCTGGGAGCAGCTTGGATAGGAAGATAATTTATTTTACGAAAAGATAGCAAGGACACTTGATAGGCATCTAGAGGTATGTTCTTTATTCTTTTCTTGTTTATGATTAATGTATGTATATTAATGGATCTTCATATTGAAAAGTAGTTTAAATATGTTACAAAATTTTTGTTGTACACTGGGCCAACCCATCACACAATTCCGTTGCGTATTAGGAAACTTATTCCAAACAATTGGTACCAGAGCGGTCATTAATCTCTGCATACATTAATTACTGTGTGGGCATAATATGCATTCTCATGTTATCGTAATATGTGTGAATGGATGGATGTATGTATGCTTAAAGTTTATTCTTAAGGGTCGTTAATTATACGGTGTTTTGGGTTTAGGAATTGTTCTTAAATTTGTAGAAGAAAAATGTAACCCATTTTGGGGCATAGGAATTTTTGTAATTTAATTTTCTGCATTAAATTATTGGAAAAAAATTTGTAAGGCCCGAGCCCTGGGTTCCGTGCCCCGAAGCCCAAGCCCAAGACTATCGCACGCTGCCATACGGCCCTATGGCCTATGGCCTATGGCTCCCTAGCCGCGCGCCAATGCTCCTGCATCTGTGCGTGCCCTATTGGCTCCCTACCGCAGCTTGCGCGCCTTCCAGCCATGGCCCCAACTGCTGGTCCGTGCCCCTTGCACACTTCGTCGAGCCACTGCCGTCGCCTCCCGCCATGCCTCCTACCCCATGCCGAGCTAATTTGTGCCGCCGGACCTAGGGTTCTTAACCCTAAGGTTTGCACAATGTTATCTATTTAAATTATGGGCCTAATTAATTTATGCCCATAATTAAAATTGTTTTGTATTGAATTAATTGTTTGAGACCAAATTAAAAAGTGAGCCTAATAACTGATTGGGCATTAAAACCCAATTTAATTATTCTTAAATTTTGTTTAAGATAATTAAAAGTTATTTTAATTCAAAATTAAATGGATAAATGACTTAATGGATCAAGACTAATTGTGATGGCCCAAAATTGAAGATAAAGATCTCTTTAGGTTTTATTTAGTTTCTTACATTTTTGTGTATAATTTTGCAAGTGTTGTAATTTTTCTAGAAATACCCAAGACACCTGGCCCGCAATTATTTATTTAATTAATTAGTATTTTATTTTTTTTAAAGGATTGAATGTGGTTAAATTGAATAATACTTTATCATGCATTTTTTGACATGCAATACATATTACCTAAAATTAGCATGCATCTCATATAAGTAGAAACATGCCTTAGGATTGTCCTCTGTGATTATATGCTTTATCTGATGGACCACACAATAATAAATCTACTTTTAACTAGTTCAAGAGCGGAAATACATTTTAAAAGTAATTTAATTTCTAGTATTTAATAAAATTATTTTATTAAATAATAAATTATATTACTAGTAATTATAGAAAATTAAAATTGAATTAATTAGGGCATAGTTCTATAATTTTAATTTTGCTTAATTGGATTAGTGATTATTAGAATATCATTTGGTAAAAATAAATCACATTATTTTTACAAACTAATTAAAAAGCATAGGATGTTTTGAGAAAACACATATTTTAAAATAATGAGTGGGAGAGGGAGTTATGACAATAAGTTCCACAGTCTCCATTATTAGTTGGCACCGAGGTAACATGGAGAGGGCCTCACGACACCATTGCTTGTGTCCCCCTAAGGAAGGCTTCCGATTGTGTTATTCTCAAGGCAAACTTCTTTAAGAATAGGATTTAGTGATGTATTTCAAGTTTGACTGACCTTGAGGCACACTCTTGAGTTAAGTCATTGATATAAAATAATGGGTTACACTCACAAGGTACATTAGGCTTTCGACCGGACTAGTGTATCCTTGACCAAACAAGCAGTTTGTTGACGCGGTTCTTCGGCAACAGGTAATTAAGAGAAGAAGAGAAAGAGATTAGTACTTAAAAGTAGAACCGCCGCAGATATGAAATCTTTGTGAAAAGAACTAGGTGACCTTAAACACGTTTTTAAGTGGTTCGAAGGTTAAAATCCTTCTACTCCACTAGTCAATATTATTGATCTTTTCTGGGTAATTGGTTTACAAAATATATAGTTCTTACAAGACTATTTTTTCCAACCCCTATCAATTCCCAGGGTCTCCATATTTATAGGAGAAGGCACCTGGAAATTGGTAGGGAGGTCATCCCGTGACCTTTCCATTTGTCATATCAAGTCTGTGATATTCATGATTAATTCCTAAACCTGACACACAAGTGCGGTCTAATCAGTATGGAAGGAAACAATGGGCCGCACGGCCCAACCCGTCCGTGGGTGTCTGGATACGCACGTTCCTGTTGCGTGTCCGAGAAGTCAGGGGGATATCGGACACGTGATGGCAGGATTATGCACGTTTATCTTGCGTGTTGACTTCCCATAGGGTCAGAGCTTCCTGAGAAGCTCGCTGCCGGAACAATCCATAACCCGAGCTGATCCGTCAGTGGTCGCCGGATGTTGTTCCCAGCTCCTGGAACAACAAGAGGGAGCAGGAAACTCCATCCCCTCGAGCTAGAAAGGGCCCGTCCTGAAGATAAAGCCTCTGGCCGGTGGGAGCCTCGGGCTAAATCATGTTTAGTCCGAGGATCGTCCTGCTAAACAGCCCGTGGGAAAGCCAGGGCGTACACAGTTGTTTATATGTCAAAAGAGAAATGTTGATTTGAGTTTTCACTTATAAATTTGAGAACTTGTCTTAAAATTGATTTGGAATTAGTCTGACCTACCCTAAGGCTGGTCCATTACTGTTCAAATTAATTAATTGTGGAATTAGTAATTATTTTTTAATGTGTTCTTTACTTGTTGCATTCATGCATCACGTTTACTATTCAAAAAATTACTGAAATTTATTATATGCATAAATTCACTTTTGTTTACTTATTTATTCCCAGCAAAGATGTCTATTGGTGAATTACACACTAATGCTTTTCTTACATCTTTGATTTTTGAACCTGAAAACATGCAACACTGGTTTCGAGGCATTTTGACCATTTTTTCTTATAAGAAATTGATGTCAACCGTCTGTAACAAACCTCCAACAGAACCACCATTTTCTACTAGCTATGAAGTAGAATAAAAATATGCAAACTGGATGAAATCCGATAGATTGGCACATTATTGCATGCTTTCAACCATGCCTGACGAAACAAAGGTAAAGTATATACAATATGACTCAGCACATGAGATGTGGCAGAAATGACAAAGGAAGTCTTTGCTGATTGTCATCGTTTGTAACAAACGAAAAAGGTAAATGAGATTTACATATATTTTTTCAACTTTGAATATTTGATTCAAATACTATGAATATCAGATTCAATTTTTGGATATTAGATTCAAAAATATGTGCCACTAATCTATTTTTCTTTGTTTTTCCTTTTGCAAAATCAAAATCTTGAAAAGAAGGAAGAGACTGATGAGGATTTTGTTAACCAGTAATACTAGAGGAGTTGGAGAATAGTTTTATTTAGAAATTTTATTGTTAGTTGAACAATATAAATTTCTTTATTTTGTTTAAGAAATTTTAGATTTCTTTGAACAAAGAAAACTACAGTCTAGAAATTTAGTTTATTATTAGTAATTTTGATTATTAATGTTTGGAAACTTATTTCTATTTTTTCATGACATTTATTTATTTTATCAATAAAGTAGTTATTATTTAAAGAAATGATCTATTTACTTGTTATGCAAATGATTTGTGATAAACAAATTTACGTACTTATAATGAATGACAAAAATATTTATATAATTCTGAATTACTTAAAACAGCTCCTAGAACTATTAAACGACAAAAGACTGATTCTGATAGTGAAACATGTCTGTGGCACTTGAGATTGGGCCATATTGGTCTAGATAGAATTAATAGGCTTTTAAAGGATGTTCCTTTAAGAGAACTATCTATTGGATCTCTCCCTATTTGCGAGTCATGTCTAGAAGGCAAGATGACCAAGAGACCTTTCTCTACTAAAGGTTCAAGAGCTACAAAACCACTTCAGCTGGTACATACGGATGTTTGTGGTCCACTTAATGTACAAGCAAGAGGAGGTTATGAATACTTTGCCTCTTTTGTTGATGATTATTCAAGATATGGTTACCTATACTTAATGCAAAGAAAATCTAAAACTTTTTGAAAGTTCAAAGAATTTCAAGCAGGGCTGAAAAGTAATCAGGTAAATCATTGAAAGTTATTCGATCTGATCGAGGAGGAGAGTACTTGGATTTTGAATTTGAGGACCATCTGCGTGAGTACAGTATTCAATCCCAACTCTCAACACCTGGAATGCCACAGCAAAATGGTGTTTCAGAAAGACAAAACATAACGTTACTAGATATGGTTAGATCAGTAATGAGCTTCTCATCATTACCACTATCATTTTGAGGCTATGCGATTCATTGTGATGTATACATATTGAATGTTGTTCCATCTAAGTCTATCCAGAAGACACCCATGGAAATATGGAATGGTTGTAAACCTATTTTACACCATTTTCACATTTTGGGGTGTCCTGCACGTGTGCTAAATGGAAAGATCAAGAAGTTGGAATCACGCTCTAAAGTGTGCATGTTTGTGGGCTATTCCAAAGAGACTAGAGGTGGAATTTTCTATAGTCCCAAATAAAATAAAACATTTGTATCGACAAATGCAACTTTTCTTGAACATGACTATATTGATAACCATAAACCTCGCAGTGAGGTTGCACTAGAGGAGATGGTCTCGAATGAAGTTGTAAAGTCACCAGCAACAACCAATGAAAAACGGCAAGAGGAAACTGCTAGTTCTAGTCAGAATAGTAGAGAGCCTCGTCGTAGTGGGAGGGTTATTAAGAAACCCATAGGCTATGAACACGAAGTTCAAATGCTTGTGTCTGACACAAAAAAAGATGATCCATTAACATTTAAAGATGCAATGAATGATTTTGACAAGGACAAATGGCAAGACGCCATGAACCAAGAAATGGAGTCGACGTATTCCAATTCTGTCTTGGTTCTTAAAGATCCACCTGAGAATATCAAGCCCATTGGTTGCAAGTGGATATTCTAGAAGAAAAGAGGAGCGGATGGGAAAGTAGAGACTTTCAAAGCAAGGCTTGTAGCCAAAGGATACACACAGAAAGAAGGGGTTGATTATGAAGAAACTTTTTCTCCCGTTTCCATGCTAAAATCCATTCGTATACTCTTATCCATTGCTAAGTGCATGGATTATGAGATTTGGCAAATGGATGTCAAAATAGCTTTTCTGAATGGATACCTTGACGAAACCATTTACATGTCTCAACCAGAAGGATTTGAAGTAAAAGGTCAAGAGCAAAAAGTTTGCAAGCTTCTTAGGTCCATCTATGGACTCAAACAAGCTTCTAGATCTTCGAATCTTAGATTTAATGACACTATTAAAATGTTTGGTTTTGAACAAAACGTTGACAAACCATGTGTCTATAAACAAAGCAAAGATGGTGTAGTAGTATTCCTCGTTCTTTACGTTGATGATATATTACTGATAGGCAATGACGTAACATCATTATCAAAGGTAAAGAATTGGTTATCTAAACAATTCCAAATGAAAGATTTGGGAGAAGCCAAGTATGTCTTGTGCATTCAAATTCTTAGAGATAGAAAGAACAAGACTTTTGCATAGTCTCAAGTAATGTATCTCGATAAGGTGCTAGAACGCTTAATATGCAAGACTCCTAAAAGGGTGATATGCCAACCCATTTTGGAGTAGTCCTCTCCAAGGAGCAGTGTCCCAAAACACCTCACGAAAAGGAAGATATGAGATAGTATCCCTATGCATCAGTGTTAGGCAGTCCTATGTATGCTATGCTTTGTATAAGACCTGACATTAGTTATGCAGTAGGGATAGTCAGCCATTATCAATCCAATCCTTGTTTGAGTCATAGGATTGCAGTGAAGAATATTCTCAAGTATCTTAGAAATACTAGAGATTATATGCTTGTATATTCAGATGGAGACCTAAACCTCATTGGTTACACTAGTTCTGATTTTCAATCAGACAGAGATAGTCAAAAATTGACTTCTAGATTACTGTTTACTCTTGGAGGAGGAGCAGTATTCTGGCGAAGTATTAAAGAAACCAGCATTGCAGACTCCACCATGGAAGCTGAGTATATAGCAGCACGTGAAGCAGCTAAAGAGGTTGTGTGGCTCAAGAAGTTCTATTACAATCTAGAAGTAGTGCCAGATGTGGATAAGCCACTAGTCCTATATTGTGACAACAGTGGGGTAGTAGCTAACTCAAAGGAACCACCGAGAGGAAGTATCACTTAATCAGAAAGATAGTACATCGAGGAGATGTTGCAGTTATGAAGATCTTGCAGATCCTTTTACAAAGACTTTATCTATGAAATCTTTTAAGGAGCATGTGAGAAACATGGGAATGAGAGGGATGCCTCATTTGCTTTAGGGAAAGTGAGAGATTGTTGGGAATTATGCCCTGAAAGCATATGTAGTAGACATTTTTTTTAGGAAATAAATAAATAAATTGAATTTCGTATGCATATATTTTATGGACTATTTTATTCTGTGATAATATTGAGTAAATATCAGAAAAATTCCTAAGTTCATACATGTGATCCCAACCACATATTTGTACGGGAGGATTGCGATTGAGATAAATGAACTTGAATAGTTAGCTATAAAATAAACTTATGGAATCTTTAGATTAATTACTAGAAGTATGGTCCACTAGTATTATAAATACATGTGATCTAGATCGTAATTACTAGTGTAGTAGGACACTTTAGTGGAGGTTCTTTATATATTAGAGAATATATAGAACTGGACTAGATATGTTTATTAATACTTAGTTAAATACCGTTTCGAAGTATTAATAAAATATATCAACTGATGATCATATATAAATAGATCCTAATCCTGAAGTTACTATGAACTCCTGTTTATGTTATATGAGTTCTTTGATTCACTCGTTATGGTTTGTCAGAATGATAAGGCTAGAAACTTTTGTTTTGGGAACTCATTAATGTAATTGGTTGGGGACATAGTATACAGATAAGGAATCTCTACCTTATCGTAAGAGATTGAATAATGGTTCTCTTAAGGGTTGACTTTTGGGACTGAAAGGTTATTGAGCTCAAATTCATAATTTGGTTATGAATTAACCTTCACTGGTAAAGTTGATGGTACTTAAGGAAATAAGATTTCAAGATCTAGATGCTTGCTTTAATCCATAAATGGATTTAAGCAATTTGCAAACTTTTTGATCTTGCCCATTTTTCACAAACCCTTCTGGTTGCAACCTATAGATACTCAATTAAAGATATTCATTAAGAAATTTTGTCTTGAAATCCCATTTTCCATTTGTCATAGATATGATCAGTGGCGATGGATAAAAGAATGTTCATGGATTTTAGTGTAAAATTTGGTTACTAGCCTTGCTTTGAAAGTGTCTACTTTCCCATCTGCACTTCTTTTCACTTTGTAAATCCACTTGCATCCAATGGACTTGACATCTTTAGGTGGATCTATATGTTCCTAGACAGAATATGAATACATTGATTCAATTTCTTAGTTCATTGCTTCTTGTCGTTTCTCTTTTTCATGATCATCCATTGCCTCTTGAAAGGTTAATGGATTGTCCTTATCTATGTCTGACATAAGGACATGTGCTTTGTGTTCATAGTGAAAAGAATTTCCTACAACCCTTCCACTACAACAATGCACTAGGGCTTCCTTTTTAGGAATTGTAGTTTCTTTAATTTTATCATATGATGATGATGGATTAATGTTGATCTATTCAGAGGCTATTTCCTCAAGAACTACCTTACTCTGAGGTCTATAATTTACCATATAGTCATGTTTAAGGAAGGAAGCATTTGTCAACACAAAATCCTTTTAACTATAAACTAACCACCTCTAGTCGATGTAGATGTATTTTGAGGTGACTGGAGTATATAAGAGTACCCAAAAAGGTTAGTGGTACTTGGAGGTGTTTTTAGTCAATGTAAGGGTGGATAGTCAGTTGTAGTGGTGTTGCATTGCCCATCTCATGAAAGCCCAAACATGCAACATATCTCGTGTAGAAGGGCAATGCATCGCCTGCTAGGCGACGCGTCACATGGGTTGTCTGTACAAAGTCGTATAGTTTTGGCTCCAAAACTCATTTTAAAATGTTGTGATCTCATTGGTTGATACTAACCATGATTCCTACAGTATTTAAGGGGTTCGTATGAGATTTTGATGATTTGATCACTCTCCACTCTCTCTATCTTTAACTCAGAAAGTTTAACTTATTTGTAGACCAAGGCTTGTAAATCCCAATCTTATTCCACCTTGTAGTAGCTTCAAGCAATATCTTAAGGGTGGTTAGGAATAGATATTTTTGGACAACAATTATATTTGTGTCAAGCCTTTTGTCATCTGCATTGATTTATGTAATATCATAATATTTATAATTTTATGTAACTAGGGTTTCTCTCTTCAAAGGTTCTTTCTTCCTATTGATTCAATTTGTGTTATTCTTCCATTATTTATGTTGTTATATTGTGTTTCATTATCTTGAATTACAATGTAATTTTTGGGATCATAAGCCGTAATCCTAACAATTAAAAATATCTATCCCAAACCATAGAGTTCTTTATTCCGAAATTTTCTATATCTTGAGTTCTCTAGTCTTTCAAGAACCCTAAACACTATGGAAGAAAGTTCCTCAATCTCAGCCCTTAAGTTGATGTATCCCAAGATCTAGTGAGTCTCTAACTTTGTTCGTTGGGAATACAAGATCAATTTTGTCCTCACAACTTTAAAGGCCTACTAAATCTTGGATAAGGTTTTGAAGGCTTAGATCCACCCAAGGATAATGATTCTCAAGAAGTCATCAAGGAGTGGAAGAAGCGCAAGGAAGATGAACTCATATGTCATGGTCACATCCTCAGCGCTCTCTTACATTGCCTCTATGATATTTACACCAACATTACATCAGCAAAGGAAATTTGGGAGGCACTTGAGAAGAAATACAAAGCCAAAGGAGGAGGTACTAAGAAATTCCTTACAACTCAAAACATGGAATTTAAATTTTTTGATGAAAAACACCTGCTTCCTCAAGTGCATGATTTGCAAGTTATTGTGGATAAGTTGTCTACTCTAAAAATAACATTGCAGGAGTCCTTTATAAGGGTTCCATAACAGACACATTTCCTCCTTGGAGGGGCTATAGGAAGAAGATACTCCATAAGAATGAGGAGGTATCATTCGAGATAATCATAAAGCACCCAAGGATTGATGAAGATTCTCATTCAATAGTCAAGTCTATGGAAGAGTTCAATGGAGTGACATCCAAGGCTAATGCCATTGAAAAACCCTCTCAATTAAAGGGGAAAGCTCACAAGAAGCCCTAATTAAAGAAGACAACCATCTAGCCCCGAGGAAGAATGAAAGGCAATTCAAGGGTACTAATAGCCCTTGTTTTGTTTGTGGCAAGAGTGGCCCACCTTGGCTAGGGAATGCAAATTCCAAAAATATACAAATTTATGATCCAAGGTCAACACAACACAACCTTTATAGAAACCAAAGTTGGCAACTGGGGAATGAGCATATAACCATGGTGATAGGCAAGGGCAATATGGATCTCTGCTTCACATGCGGAAAGAAATTTGTTCTTACAAATGTGTTCTATGTTTCGGATATGAGAAGAAATATTGTAAGGGGAAACTTGTTGAGGACACCAGGCATCAAAGTGGTGTATGAGTCCGGTAATCTCATTTTGTCCAAGGGAAATTACTTTGTGGGAAAGGGGTATGTTGGTGATGGTATGATTAAATTTTGTGCTCAAGACTCTAGCTTTGACAATAATATTTCTACACCTTTATGTTATATGCTTGGCTTAAATTCTATTACTTTGTGGCATAATAGACTTGTTCATATAGGTTATAGCACAATTAAAGGAGTTATTAAATGTAGTTTAATTGTATCTAATGATGTTGAGCATGACAAATGTAACGCCCTACTACCTTAAAGCCGTTACTTAGTGAGTTTAAATTAGAAATCGTGCTTTTGACTGACTCTAAGTGGTTTCTAAAACCAAAAGTGTGGATAAATCAGAATTTAAGGCTGTACTCTTTGAAAATGTTTAACTTCATTAAAACGTTAAATATAAAACATCTGGGATCCCAAAAATAAGGTTTACAAAATATTTACAACTCAAAAATAGATTTACACTTGATCAGTTATCAAAAGAATGATTTAATACAGCCATGTACAAAATGCCCCCAACCAAAGCAGTCGGGCAGGCCGAACATGTACGCGCCGCCCCCACGCTCTCCATACTCAGGGCCGGTTGACTGACTCCTTGCTTTTACCTGCCACACGGAGCACCCGTGAGCCGAAGCCCAGCAAGAAAACCCAAATAGTACGTAACATATGCAAATCAAATAGCTGGCATAATTCACTGATACATAGGAAAACCATCATAATAAACAAGTACGGCCAAGCCGCCTCCGAGGCCTTACCAAAGCCTGGGGTTTCGGTTTTCATCGCGAGGATAATTCATGTATCCCTTGGGTCCCACCCTGAATATAAGCATCCCATGTGCTGTGTGCTACTTTCGGCCCCACGGCCGCCCCGGCCTACGCCGTACTCGGCCCTTGCCGTTCATTTCATCATAATCACACATATAGTACATTCAAAATAAACATTCACACACATCACGGTTCATTTAAGGTTAAGCATTTGCACGTAATACAATCCGGGGCCATGCCCTACAATCACACAGTGGGGCCATGCCCTAATCTCGGGTGTTACGGTTTTCTTACCTTTAGATTCAGTAGCCTTGATCAACCTGACTCCTTGAGCACGATCTTACCCGAGCCCTAGCGCTTACCTAAGCAAAATCCACAAGTCAAAGTCATCACCAATCCTCAAGTCCGAAACCTAGCCTCGGGACTAATCCCGAGCCCCCGGGAAGTCCTAGATCCCCAAAACAAAGTGGCGGAAACAAGCCCCGAACCCTAGGTCAAAATCCCTTCACAAAAGCCCAAAAATCCCCTCTGTGAACAGTGCAGCGCTACAGCGCTCAAAAGGTAGCGCTGTAGCGCTACAAGCAGAACCATCCTCACCAGACAGGGGCTAGCGCTACAGCGCCCCCTGCCTAGCGCTGTAGCGCTAGTTGCAGCAGACCAAAACCAAAAATCGCATCTTGCGATTTTCTTCCCCCATTTCGAACCCAAACTTGTCCAACTCTTTCCCAAGCCCAAAAACAAACATATATACACCACACACTCATCCCAAGCACCCCAAGAACTCAAACCCAAGCTCAAGCAACCCACATCTCAAAATCTAACCCAATGAACCCCAAAAACAAGAAAATCATTCAAACAACAAGGATATGGTCTTAGAAATCATACCGTGGGTGGAATTTCGACCTTGAACTGAACCCTAGACCTCCTTGGCTTGCACCTTCACAACCTTGACCTGTTTTCCCCAAAAACCCCATCCATTTAGCTCAAAAACACAGTTCAAAACCAGCAAAACCCTAAAACCGAAAACCTCAAGAACTTACCTCAAATCTCTGATTGATCTTGCTAATCCCTTGCCAATCCACCACCCTAGCTTACCACTGAGCTTCTCCTCAAGAAAATCAAAGAAAAAGGGTGGGAGAACCACAAACCAAATCTTCAAAGCCAACCCTTCAGCTTTCCCCCTCTTTCTTTTCTCTTCTTTCTTTCTTTCTTTTCAGCCTATAATTTTTCTCTACTAAATCCACTAAGTATAAAGGCCTTCTTTATTTTATCTCTTGCAAGCCTAATGACCAAAATACCCTCTCCTACTAATTCTAAGCCTTTATGTCCATAAAGGGCCTTTTAGTCATATTACCCAAATTCCCACTAATTCCTCAAGCGTTCCTAATAATTCCCGTTCGCTACCCAATACCTAATAAATCACCAAATATATTCCCAAATTCTCGATTAACTCCCCAGGCTTAACCCAAGCCTGGTACAGGTTCCTGCTTTGAATTTCCACTAACCCGCTCGTTCTAGGATCGTCTCGAGTCATAGATCACAGGTATCAACATAGTCATGCCCAACATGGCCAAATTACAAATATGCTCAATCAGGTCTACATGCATATTAATTCACATAATCATGCATCACAATAAATCACATAATCATAAAACGTGCACTAAATCATAATCATGCATAAAACCCAATAAAGACCCACACAGAATTCCATTATGCCCTCCAGGCACGCTATCCCAGGCCCTAAGCCTTAATACCGAATTTGGGGTCGTTACAACAAATCTGAATTATGTGTTAAATATAAAATAGTTAAAAACCTTATCCAAGTGTTGAAAGAGAAAATAATTTTTTGGATTGATACATAATGACTTATGTGAATTTGATGGAATGATAACTAGTAGTGACATAGATACTTTATTACTTTTATGATAATTGTTCTAAGTTCATGTAATGCCCTGGTTAGCCAAGACTGTTACACTTTGTATTTTAACTCATTCAAAACTCGCTAAATGAGACATTTGGCCATAAACGTGCATCTAAATGTGATTAACGTTCCAGGGTTAAAATTTTGGTCAAAAGGAATGGATATTTCATTAAAACGTTAAGTTGAACATGGGTCCTTAATAAATAATACAAAGTTGCTTATAGTTTCAAAAGGTAATTACAACATCAAAAGCTATAACCCTCCCACCTAAGAAGAAAAAATAGGGTTTAACCCTTGTTCCTCCGAGAAACCTTGGTCATGGTGGTCTAGCGGTTTCATATGTACACGTCGCCACCTAAGCTCTCAACCTCATGGCTGGTCCAGCTTTCCTTTCCCCTTACCTGCACCACATAGCACCCATGAGCCAAGGCCCAGCAAGAAAACATAAACATGTTCATAAGCAGTTAATAAATACGTTACCAATCCATAATAAGCATGCCTAGCAGTAATAACCCTACTCAAGCATCCATACCATTCATATAAATGACCACAACGTAATATGGGACCAACTGCCCAAAATAAATGATTAACGGAATCATATCGGGGATCATTGCCCAATTACATGATTCATAAATTACACAGTGGCTTAATGCCCTAGGATCTGGGACTAATAAGTCACGCTAGGGCCCATTGCCCTATCCACTATATAACCAGCCTTGGACCTGTCCTAACGTATCTGGCACTTTAGTTTTCCAAGAACATTGGGATGAACAAGCATATAATGCGCTCCTGATTAGATCTAACCATATCGACTAGCACTCAGCCCTTGACTGATAAGTGAATGCTTTTCAACCAGCGCTCAACGCTATTGCCGTCCTTGACTGATAAGTCAATGCTTCTTGACACTATTGCCTTCCTTGACTGATAAGTAAATTTTTTTCGACTAGCGCTATTGCCACCCTGGAATCATAAGTCAAGCCTTTCTCAATTATATAATGCTATCAAGCATTCATCGTACAAAAAATATCCATATATAGAGCATTGAGCATGCTTAATCAATCATTCACAAGCATAATCATAATCATGCACATTTACAGGGGCCCGTGCCCAATCAAGACTATATTCAACATTCGAGCCATGCCCTAATCATGTATATCACATAATAGGTGCAATTTTCTTACCTCAGATCCAAGTGTAATGTAATATAAGTACGACCCTCGAGCACAATCCTGATCCCAAGCCCTAGCGATAACCTAGTAACAACCAAGTATAGAATCCCATTAATATCGAGCAAACATAGGCTTCCAGACCAAGTCCTAGCCTTCGAGACATCGAATTATACTTAACCGGGTAGTAGGATCAATCCCGAGTCCTAAGGTTTGAGTTCTTGGACTGAAAACACTCAATGGCCAAAAAACCCCCCATTTATGTCGTGACGCACCAAATTAGGGTTACAGTGCCCCACCATTTAGGGTCGCAGCTCTAACAACCAGAGAGCTCAGCCCCAAAAACATTGGATATGGGCCGCGGGGCAGCCTAACAGGTGTCGTGATGTGACCCAGCTTTAGGAAACCACTTGATACCTGAGTTCATGTGGGTCGCGCATGAACAGGGTCGTAACGAGACCCTGCAAACTCAACTTTCTCACTCCAAAATCCTCTAAAATAATCACACCAAAATCTGTACCAAACTCACCATTCAATCTCATAACATCCCTAGAACCTCCCAAGCAACAAACCTGCATTTAAGATGGATCAAAAACTAACCGAACAAAAAAATCCAATTCAAAACTCAAGAAACTTAAGGAAACAGAAATTGAAAAGTTCAAAACCTAAATTACCTTTCATTACGTTATTTTCTAGCTAAATCCTATGGCTATGAAGCTTCTAATCTTCCCTAGAATCGTTATGACTCTAACATTGCTTGATTCCGAGCCCTAAAACTCGAGTTTCCTTCGTAAATGCAAGTATATCTGTTTATGACAGGTTACTTATGTCTCAAGTATCCTTAAGTAAATCCCAAGGCTCGGGGTACCAGAAACGCCCCATAAGGGTAAAATAGTCAAAATATGCATAATTCCCTCCTGGTCTCGCTAACTACAAATATATCGTCGAATATTCATTCCAGTTACCCAATATCCCACTAATGTACTAAATACACAAAATATCCCTTGACTCACCTCGAGTAAAGTATTGGTCCCATTGAGACTTTCCCGCTAACTTGCTTCCTAGGATCGCCTCATGTGAAGTAACCCAAATATATCCACATAATAATGTGGTCTCACACATATATCACATATATAGAAAATATACCCATAACGGCCAAATTACGAAAATTGCCATTCTGATAAGAAACGGGGCCACATGCATAGTTAATACTCCTAAACATGCATATCAAGTTGTATTATAATATAACTCACGTAATCATACAATGATACATATAAATATCACATAAACACATAATTCTCATAATTGACCATCCTGGCCCCCTAATCAAGGCCCTAAGCTTAATTAGGTAATTTTGGACGTTACAACTATTCCCCTTACAGGAATTTCGTCCTCGAAATTTTACATGATAGCTCGGGATACTGGTTCTGCATATCTAACTCCAGCTCCCATGTGGCTTCCTCGACTTTACTGTTCCTCCATAATACTTTAACCAAAGATATAGTCTTGTTCCTTAGGATTTTATCCTTCCTATCTAGTATTTGGACTGGCTATTCCTTGTAGGAGAGATATGCCTCAAGGTCCAGATCCTTGTAACTGAATACATGAGTCACGTCTGACACATATTTCTGTAGGACCAAAATATGAAATACATTGTGTATGGACGATAGTGTCAGAGGTAAGGCCAATATATAGGCTACCTGACCAATCCTCTCCAGGATCTCAAATAGTCCTACAAATCTAGGACTCAGCTTTCCTTTCTTCCCAAACCTCTTCACCCCTTTCCATGGTGAGACTCTAAGGAAGACATAGTCTCCCACTTGGAACTTCATGTTCCTACGTTTGGGATCAGCATAACTTTTCTACCTGCTCTGAAAAGCGATAATCCGAGCTCTACTCTTCTTAATAGCCTCATTGGTCCTCTTAACTGCCTTAGGACCCAAGTATTTCCTTTCTTCTATCTCATCCCAATGAGTGGATGATCTACATTTCCTACCATAAAACATCTCATAAGAAGCCACTCCAATAGTCGACTGATAACTATTATCAAAGGAAAACCCTATCATAGGCAAATACTTACTCTAGGACCCATCAAAGTCCAGCATACATGCTCACAACATGTCTTCTAATATATGTATCCTCCTCTCAGATTGTCCAACTGTTTGAGGATGATAGGTAGTACTAAACTTCAATTGTGTGCCCATAGCCTTCTGCAAACTTCCCCAAAATTTGGAAGTAAAAAAGGGTTCCCGATCTGAAACGATCGACCTCGAAGGCCCATGAAGGCGCACTATCTCTTTCACATAGAGATCTGCATACTGGTCAACTGTATCTATCGTCCTCACTTGTAAGAAGTGAGCTAATTTGGTGTATCAATCCACGATAACCCACACCGAATAATGTTTACCCATAGTCCTAGGTAACCCCACCACGAAATCCATCGTGATGTCCACCCAATTCAACTTTGGGATGTCCAGAGCCTGTAATAGGCCCGTTGGTCTCTGATGCTCTGCCTTGACTTTTTGACATATCAAGCACTTGGCCACATATTCTATCACATCCCTCTTCACTCCAGACCACCAATATAACAATCTCACATCTTGATACATGTAACGCCCTGGATAGCCAGGATCGCTACACTGTGTGTTTATAAAGTGCCAGACTCGCTAATCAAGTCATTAAAGTAAAAACGTGTTATTGAAATAGTAGAGGAACTAGGGTTAAAAGCGTTTTGGTCTCAAAAGATACATTTTCATTACTAATCATTGTTTATGTACATGGGATCCCAAAAATGACAGTTTAAAAGCCATTTACAAAAGTTACAAAGTCTAAATACATTAACAGCCATACTAAGGCAAAATGAGCAGTTAGGTGATCTCTGTCCTGACACACTCCTCGATCATGGTGATCGAACGGCTGGTTATGTACATTTCACTTCGGAGCTCTCCGCCTCAGGCCTGGTCCAACTTGCCCTTGCCTTTACCTGCACCACGTAGCACCCGTGAGCCAAGGCCCAGCAAGAACACATATCAACAATAGAACATGCACATTTAGCTGTCAAGTCAATCTCACATATGACATCTCATAAACTTCAAGCATATCAATAGTCAAGTATTTCATATACAAAGCATATCAACTTATATAACACAATGCACAGATGATAACCAGGGCTAGCGCTCACAAGCTGCTCCCTCTGTTATCCTTTCATTTCTGGCTCCCAGTGGCCAATTTGCGTCCCATGCGCTAAATTCATGAACGGTACTCTTAGACCGCTTACACGTGTCCCTTGGCATAATACCAACGATGACACAAAACAATTCTCGGGAGCACTTAGTCCCATCACAATCATACAATCGGGTGCAGTGTTCTTACCTTTCAATTTTCTGGTTTCCGATGCCACGTAGCCACAAGCACGGTCCTCTACCCCGAGCCTCTCCAAATTCCTAATCACAACACAAATATAATATTCTTTGTCATTAACCAATCCAAGACTACCTCCCCGGCACCTAATCCACACTCTCGGAATCCCCAAAACCTTAGAACAACACCCCGGAGACATCCCCCGAACCCCCGGAGCAAAGGCCAAAAATTGCAAAATATCACTCCCTGAAATTTGCCTTGTGCCGCGGCACCACATTCCTTGTGCCGCGGCACCCACCTCCAGAGACCCCTAGGCCGCGGCAAGAAAAAGCCGTGCCGCGGCACACCATCGCAGACCCAGATTTCTGGGTTTTCCTTCGCGTTTTTCCCGAGCCTAACTCACTCCAAATCATCTCAACTTCATACCCAAGCCCCAAAACCTGTTTGAAACCCCACATAGACCAACCAACAACTTATAAACACTATAACCCAACTCATCTACACATTTATCCACAGAATTCACACCTAAATCCAAACTTTAACACTTAAACTGAAAGTTAAGAAAAGTACAAACCAGTTCCCTAATTCCTTTAACCATAACAGCCATGGAATTGCAAATACACTTAATACCCTTACCTTTATCAGAAATTCGACTTGAGCTTCCTCCAATCCAAGCTTGAGCTAAGTTCCACCTTAACAAACCAGCTGAATCCCACACAAGAAAAACCATGGCTATTTCTCAATTCTTTCAAAAACCCAAATTCAAAACTTAACAAAACAGAGATCAATTCCTTACCTCAGTATAAACCTTGATATAAGCTTGATTCCACACCCTTAAGCCCTTCTCTAGCCTCAAAGAATTCAGTTCAGCTCCTCTCCCACTCTGCTTCCTAAGTTCTTGATTCCCCCTTTCCTTCTTGCCCTTTCTAGTCTTCCAAAAGCTTAACTTCAGTTATACTTTGCATAAACAAATCGTACCTATCTTTTTCCTTCAGCCAAAGAATCTATAACACTGCCAAAAGACCTTCTTAACCCTCCATTAATATCACTTACCAACTATACCTCAAGGACTTATTTGTCTTTTCACCAGTTTGCAATTCTACCACTTTCCCCTTAGAACTTGTTACTCTCTAAGGTTACTAATAGTTACTCAGGTTACCAAACCACCAGTTACCTTTATCTAGTTTCCTAGGACCGTCTTGGCACATGCATCATATTTGTTTCACAGCACCCACACAGTACAATTCACATATCATTATTATCACATAATATAATTCACATAGTCATATAACATGCTTAAAATCATAATCATACATCTTAATCATAATAATCACACATAATTCCCATCATGCCCTCCCGGCACACTAATCAACATCTAGTTATGCAGCCCAGCATCAAGGTGTATCAGTGTTTGGGCATGCAGCACCTCGCATAGCAAGGCGCCTCTCTTCATACAAGTCTCGCTCCAAGACAAATGAGATCTTAAGCCTTGCACTGAGGAGCCCCACTACTTGATTTCCCCCTTCACCCACTTGGACTCACATAGCGAGGCACCTTTCTTCATACAGGCCTCACACCAATGCGATGCGCATCTCGACGTCTAGGTACACGGTCCTGGCGCCAAGGCATATCGGTGTTTGGGCATGCAGCGCCTCACATAGCAAGGCTCCTCTCTTTATGCAGGCCTAACACCAAGACGAATGGGATCTTAACCCTTGTGCCAAGGAGCCTCACAACCTAATTAACCCATTCGCCCACATGGCCTCACATAGCGAGGCACTTCTCTACATGTGGGGCTCGTGCCAAGGCGAATGGCTCCACAAGGTACCTGCAGGTGCGCGAGGCACTAGGGATTCGCGAGGCGTAGGTGAGATGGGCCTCAGATAGCGAGGCCATCATCCTTGGATTCTTCTCATCTTCGTCATAAGGGACGTGAAACATTTGGCATATAGCAGGTTGGGCTTCGCTATGCGAGGCCTTCTTCCTTAGGCGTCTTGTGCCTTCGTCGACTTGACACGTTTCGTGTGATATTTATGGTGCCCATGCTTTGTCTTCCTTGAAGGGGTATGGAAGGCTCGCCTTTTGGGTGATAATCTGTGGTGATTGAAGAAACACAAAATGAACTTTGGTGCTGTGATTCTTTGTTGTTTATAAAAAAAACACAAAAACCACCTAGCTTTGGCGATGATCCAAGTGTGTCCTTAGGATTGAATAAGGGTCACCCATTTCTTAGCGCGGATCCAAATGTTGCCAAAGCTCTTGATCTCCACCATTCACCCTAGACTTGATCCAAGCGCTTGGAAGTCTTGACTCTCCTTATAAATACTAAAATGCTTGGATTTATTTTTTACACCAAAACCTACTTAGCCTAGTGGTATCTCATTGAGGCTATTTCCAGAGGCTCCAAAGTTCTATCCTCCATAGAAGTACTCTTGAGGTAAATACGTCCCTTTTAATTCTTCTTTCCTTACCTTCTTTTTTTGAGCTTATTCTTCCTTGTCTTATGTTTGTATTACAAGGAGCATAAAATGTTTTCACATATGAGGTCTTCTTCGCACCCCCCCCCCCCAAGGTCCACCCCTCACATACCCAAGGATTAATTGTTGCACATCCGAAGGTTCGCCCTCGTATATCCAAGGAATTTCATACACACATCCCAGTATGCCTTCCATCGAGTAATATACATGTCTCTTTTATGTTTTACACGAGGGTAAGGCCACAAGTTAGTATGTACCTATTCCTTAAGAGTTATTTGTTTCCATGGTGTGTTATGAGCATACACATGGGTCCCTATCTTACACCCTTTTCACTCATGTTTTAGATATAAGGTTGTCTTCATGCACACACGTCGTCGATTCTTAGCTTGCCTATGGCATCCAGACGGTCTTTCAAAGTCCCGTCTGACGTTGAGCTTATTGAGTTGTCATCTTTCGACTCTGAGGTCGACGCTTGCAAACCCTCTGCAAATGTGGGTGTACAAATGCTCTACCTACAGAGGTTATCCTACCTCAGGCAGAAGGAACGGGGCCTTTAGAGTGAACTTGAGTTTATTACTAGTGGTCTTCATGTTTCTCCCCACGACACAAAACATATGTCTCCCACTAAAATCAACCCTTCAAGATTGCATAGATGAAATCGCTTGCCTGGAGGAAAACTTGCTGCCTGAACCTCCATCTTCCTATGGGGGTAGAGCCCTAGGCTACGGGGGTCCTGCCCATGGGGGTGCTGATTGTGATCCATTTGAACCTGAGTTTCTCTCCATGTTTTTTCCCTCGTTTCTTCATCTGTCCACAGCTGAACTTCATAGGGTCAAGCAGTATGCAGAGAAACGTAAGACATGTAGAGGGTATTCTAGGAGGTTGATGAAGTCAGTCGCTCACAAAACGCCTGTTGTTTCTGTCTAGGTATCAAACATGCCGAGGGAGACCCTTGACGATTCCGAGAACACGGGCATCAAGTCTACTCTTACCCAGATTAAGCTTTCTAGCATGTTGAAGGCCCATAAACTATCACCAGACATCAGCTTCGTCATTCAATCTCGTAACAACCATGCGCCTGAGTCGCCTGAGGGGCTTGTAGCTTTCAGCAATTCAATGATCAATTCTGGAGGGGTCCTGCCACTTTACCCCTTCTTTGTTAAGATACTTAACTATTTTGAGCTGTCTTCCAACTCTAGGGTTGTGTTGAGTTGATTGTACATGTTATACAAGCAAGTGCACTTTCGAGGGCCCTCCATGAAAGAGGTCCATAATCTGTTTACTTAGAGGGCATGCCCAACAGCCCTTAGCTTCTATCAGCTCCAGAAAATTGTGGCTCTCACTGGGTACTCCCGGCTTTATTTCCAATAGGGGTTCGTGGAAGAGCGATTTTTTCTTCATCAATAGCGTACGCGTTTCAACACATCAAGTAAGCCTTTTCTTCCTACATATATACATATATTTTTTTTGTCTTTACCCCTCTCCTCAAGTTTGTCTAACTATACTTATTACTTTTTCTTGACCAAAGGTCTTGAAGGGATTGTCGGCCCTGCTTTGAGCCCGGCAACCCGCGATTGCATGGCGAAGGTCCTGGTTATGTCAGCTTCATGCAAGCAGGTCTATAGCCTTTTCACTGAGGGAAATCTCTATTCGTAGAAGTTGTTCGCTACAGACCAAGTCATTTCCATGTGCTGTCTCATCCAAGCCTACCATCCTAGAGTCCACAGACAATGACGACGATAATGAATACTATCACGACTCAGAGGGTGACATGATGGATACTGAGGATGAGCTTGAGGTTGAGTCTGAGAACTATTATTGTTTAAGATTCTTTGCTGATGGGGCTGGGGATGTTTTCGATGATGGATGCATCGATGATGTCACTTCTTGGATCCCTGTGCCTGTAGTAGGTTGCGAGTTTGCTTTCAACACCCGTCATCCTGCTAATCTTATCCCGAAGAGGAATTTCATCTTGCCTTCCTTTGACAATGCTCTTCCACCCTTGGGGAGTATTTGGGACAGACGTCTTCGGGTGCCTCACTTCCTAAAGAGGTGAATTTGCACCTTCTATTACAGGAATCCCTTCTCGGTGTGACTATCTTGCCCCCCAAACGCCGTGACTATCTTGCTCTGAAGGCTTCTCTTCTCGGTGTCTAGCTCTTGCCTCCTTCTATTACAGGAATCCCTCAAATCCAAAAGGTTGGCCTATCTTTTGTCTTTGCTATTCGGAGGAGCCATAGAGGGTGTTTTCCTTACTTCTGACCTTCTTTCATTGTGCTTCTCTCTTAGGTCAGGGGCGCATTCTTAGAGGTGAATTCGGCTTCATTTTTATATCAGCATCATCCTTCTGCCTTTTCTCTCGGACCTTCATGGTGGCCTTGGACCTTTGCTGGCCTTGGACCTTCATGGTGCTTTGTCCGGGGAGTGCTGCTAGTGGAAAGTCGTGTAACGTCCCAAATTCACTATTAAGGCTAGTGCCTTGATTAAATTTCCTAGAGGGAATAATAGGATATATATGTTGAATTAACCGAATAAATGTGTGACTACATGGCATACATGATTTATACAGTAATATGATTATTTATTCATGTTTATGTGTATTAAACATGCATGTGTGCCCGTTCTTGTTTATAAGGGCATAATTGTGATTTTGGCTCGTTGAGGGCATAAATGTGATTATACGTGTGTAAATGATTGAGGCCACAATATTATGTGGATATATTTGTAGTATTCAGCTCGAGGCGATCCTGGTGAGCAGATTAGCAGAGTAGTCACAACGAGGTCTAATACCCGGCTTGGTGTAAGCCTAGGGGTTATTTTGCAATTTTAACATATATTTGGGATTTATTGGTTAACAGAAAATTATTTGGTGATTAAAGGGGCATTTTGGGATTAATATGGAATTATAGGACTACTTGAGATTTACCGGGAAAATGGTGGGAAAAGACGATTTTGCCCTTGGTAGGGTTAAAAGGGCTAAGGTAACACTAAGGGACTTTTAGTCATTTCCTAGACTTACGATAGACTTGGGGGAACCTAAGGAAACAACCAAAACCACCTTATCATATTCTCAACAGACATTATCGCTCTTTCCCTTTCTCTAGTCAGTTCTCTCTCTCTCCTTAGTGTGCATAGAAGCTTAGTGAAACTATTGGAGAAATTGGTGCAGAGGTTAAGGAAATTAAAGCTTAGGAGCTGAGGAATTAAGCTAGGATTATTGGAGGATCAACTCAGGGTCAAAAGTACTGTTAAAGTAAGGGTTCTATGCCAGCTTTTGTTGAATTTCTATTATAATTTAAGGGATTTTCTAGAGAATAAACCTTAGTTTGGTTTTGGGATTTTTGATAAGGCTATGGAGTATTTTTTGGGGTAGTTATGTTGATCATGTTTCACTAATGTGGATTCTAGGTACAATTCTATGTTTAGGTTTTCATTTGGATGGATTTCTGTGGAAGTGGCTTGAGAAAAACGTAACGAGTTTCTGGGTTTTTTTGGGCTCGAGCCGCGGCCCTTTTCTTAAGGCACCACAATCGGTGTGCGTGCAGAGCCTGGGGTATCTTTTTTTCATAGACGCGTCATGACCCTAAGGGTCAAGTTGCGATGCGTGTCCCTAGGAATTTAGGGGCTTGGAGCCTCTGACTTGGAGGCACGCCGCGACCCTCGGACCTAAGTCATGGCCCGCCTAGGCAACCTTAGCCAAATTAGGCTTTTGGGCTTGCGAACTTAAACCTAAGCACTTGGGATGAATTACACTAATCGGTTAACTAAAATTCTAGGTCCAAGAGGTTAGTATTTTATTTCAAAGCTTTTAATTGGTTTAGATTTTTAATAGTTGTCTATTATCGCTGGGTGACTAGGGTTACCGTTAAGGCTAGGGATTGAGGATCATGCTCGGGACCGCTGTACATCCTTCGCTCGGGACTCCAGGTAAGAAAATAGCACCCGGATTGTGAATGGGACTTAAACCACTATTAATGAATATGTTATGAATGTGAGCATATCTGTATCTGCGAATATTTGGATAGGCATGCTTGTATACGCTGCAATTGACTACTTTTTGTGCATTGTGCATATGTGACTATATTAGTTTATAGGCCAGCCTAAGGGTGTTAGGGGTCGATAGTGTTATCCAAAAAACAAGCATGGATGACATGGAAAAAATTTAGTACACGTGGCTAACATCTGGTAGAATTCGTGCTCGACCATCGATCAGGAAGACATCTAGTGTCACGACGTTCGCTCTCTTCATACGACTAACCTGGTTGTATGCATGCTATATGCGGAGAAGATCTTATGCAGTTATGATAGTATCCAAAATTATCTCCCATGATTTCCTGAGTATCCGATTATTTAGGAAATCATATCTGTAACAAATTAATGTAAATCCTCCTTGAGCCTATAAATAGAGAAGGAGGGCTCAAGGGAAAAGGATCTTGATTTCTTTTTGCTTTCTGATTACTGGATATTAGAGTTACCCTATATATTGTCTTGTTCTTCAGAGGTTGATGAAACTCATTGAACCCTAGTACTTTGATCACTCCTTTGAATCATATGTCAATAACAATTCAAGTGGACGTAGGTTATTACCAGATTCTGGGGCCGAACCACTATAAACCCTTGTGTTCTTTATTGTTTCGTCATCACATTCTTTCCAACGTGTTTGTCCAAATCAAGCATATTTGACTCCTTGTCAGTTGACCAAAATCAGGGTCAACATTCTGGTGCTTTCATTGAGAGCTTGATACATTATCGTTGAAAGATCAATGGCGAAACCTACCAGGAAAACTGGACAGGCGGCCGGCGCTGCACCATCTCACCCGCCTCCTCCTCCTCCAAACGTGGCTGAGGATGAGCCACATTTGGAATTTGATGATGAATAAATGGACTTCGAGACGCTGAAGAATCCTGTAACGCCCTACTCCCTTAGAGCCGTTACTAAGTGTGTTTAAAATCGTGCCTCAACTCGCTAATCGAGGTTTTAAATCAAAAAAACGTGTAACTAAGCCATAATTAAAAAGAAAACATTAGAGACAGTAGATTTCATTGCTAATCATAAAAGTTTACACTTGGGATCCCAAAACAAAGTTTAGAAAATATTTACAACACAAAACTGATCAGAGTCGACTAGACGACAAAACCTAGGTTCCTTCACAAACATCTCCCAAAATCCCCTAGCTGTGACAGCCAGGCTGGCCGAACATGTACACGCCGCCTCACGCCAGCTGTGCTCATGGTTGGTTGATCTTTTCTTTACCCTTACCTGCACCACAGAGCATCTGTGAGCCGAAGCCCAGCAAGAAAACCCAAAACAGATAACATATGGAAAATACAAGTCGAGCATATAAACAGGCCACCAATGGCTAAACACATACGGCCTTGCTGCCTAGGCGTTTACCAAGCCCTAGGTATGCGGACCACACCGTGAGGATATCCCAGGTATCCTTTTAGGGACTCTCCCTGGCAACTCGCACCCCTCGTGCTCAACGCTGCTCCCGGCCCTTTGCCGTTCTCGGCCTTGCACTCAACGTGCCTGATGCTGTTCCCGGCCCCACGCCATTCCCGGTCTACACCGTTCCCGGCTCTTGCCGATCACACATATAATATCAACACAGTATAGCAACAAGCACAGAATTCAAGCATAAAAAAATAAAGAGCCATGCTCAACAACTCTAGTATATAGGGCTCGGCCCTGCATGACATTTCCATTCAATATATTGGGCTCAACCCTGCACATAAGCTCTATGGAAACAGGGGTTTTCTTACCTGAGTTCCGAGCTTCCTGAGCACCGATGCCCCGAGCACAGTCCGCTAACGTGAGCCTTGCCGAAACCCTTGCTGAGCTTAATCCCAGAATTATGATCCTCAATCCCAAAGCTTCAAGCCCCTAGAGTTTCCCAGCTGAACCCCTTCAATTTCTCAAGCAATTCCTTTAAGTTTCTTTAAGTTTAGCCTTAGAGAGAGTGAAAGAGAGAAACAAAAGCTATTTCTCAGCTCAAGGAAGATATGAGTCGGTTCCCCTCAGTTTCTGTACAGCTCTATTTTATTTATTTGTTTTATATGACTTAAGTCTAAAGGTTACCTCAAGGCTCGGGGTACCAAAACGTCCCCGAGGGCAAAAATGGTAAATTCCCCAAATATTCCCGCCTAGACATTCTATCCTCAAATATATCTCCAAATATTTATTTCTATGTCCCGATAATCCCATAACTCAGCTAATACCAGAATTACCCCTCGACTCGCCCTGAGTCCGAATCTCAACCCCGTTGTGACTCCCTGGCTAACTGCTCCCCAGGACTGTCTCGGATCGTGCTGTACAGACATATCACACATATACAACATGTATTTCATTTATCACATTTAACTCAATTAACATGCATCATAATCATATATACAGATAGATTCACATATAAGCATATCTAAACCACTTATTGCCCTCCAGGCACACTAATCAAGGCCCTAAGCCTGATTAGCAAATTCGGGTCGTTACAAATACCCTAGGGTTATTGTAAGAGGAACTGGCCAATCTGAGGGCCAGCCAGGAAAGTGCTGCCGAGATCATGGCGCGGCAGCAACAAGAAATTGAACGGCAGCGCCTGGAGCTGAGTGAAAGACAGGCGGAGATGGACCGTCGCCAGAGCGAGGCCATGGCAGCCCTCGAGGCAGCCTTACAACTAGCTAGGAATCAGGCTGCACCTGCATCGCAGCCTGATCAACCTGCGAATGGGCCACCCCATAGGGGTCCCAATCCTAGCCCGCCTATCCAACCCTCGAGCCCACAAAGGCTGGAGCAGCCACCGGCGCCTCAGGACGATGTCCCGCTAAGGGACCCTGAAGCACGGCCTCCATCCCAAGCTGGTCGCGGCAATCCCCCGCAACAGAGGCAGAATAAGGCCGGGCAGCTGCCTCGCAGTCCTAGACGCCATAGGGGCGACGAACCAAACCCTCTGAGCAGAGGACAGTGTACTCCTGGTAACAGAAGGAACTCAGAGTCAGGCTCTGCGGTCCAGGGCCCCCCACGACATGATAATGCACGGGGACCCACCGACCAACGCAGGCCACCCTCTAACACTCGAGAGGTTCCAGCCCTGGAAGGCAATCGAGGGAATAGTCAATCCCACCATAGCCAATCAAGATTCAGAGATGGCCATGGTTATAATGAGGCCGACTCAGGCAGAGGAAATGCCGGTCGGAGTAATGAAGAAAGAGGTGGAGGCAGAAGCCTGCCGCCAAGGGATAACCAACCCGACAGACGGGACGCTGGGGGGCAGCCCAGAAAAAATAACGTCTTCAACCGGCTCGGAGCTAGCGAGCAGCGGAGGAGAGACGAGGATTTAAGAGACGTACTCAACGATCGCCGGGAGCAGCAAGACGAGAACGTCTCCCCAGCACCAAAGGCCACGGCGATTCCTGGCGCCATGCAGGCCTAGATAGATGCCCTCAACCAGGCAGTGCAGCAGCTGGTCGAGGCAAGAACATCTTATATCGACCACGATAGGAGAAAAGGCACTCCTTTCGTCCAGAGGATAGCTATGGAAGAAACTCCTAGCAAGTTTAAGATGCCTACGCTTCCAAACTTTGATGGGTATGGTGACCCGGTATCTCACGTCAACAAGTTTTAGATACAAATGGACATTCAGAAAGTGTCCGAAGACGCTCGGTACAGAATCTTCCCTGCAACACTTTCTGATGCCGCACAGGAGTGGTTTTTCAAATTCCCTCCTGCAAGTATAGTTTCCTGGGAAATGTTCGTAAAGGAGTTGTACGGACAGTTCTACGCGGGTCGTGTGCTCCCGACTGAGGCAAACCAGCTGGTTGAAATACGCCAGCAAGATGGAGAACCACTGAAGGACTACGTCCAGCGCTTTATGCGAGCAGCTGCTGGAGCAAAAACTATGGGAGACGAAGGCAAGATGATGGCCATAACCGCAGGGGTTAAGCGTCGCACGCCTCTCTGGGACAACCTAAAAAAACATGGGGTTAGAACTACCCAGGAATTCTTGGATCGGGCTGATCGATACATCAAGCTCGAAGATGCCATCGCCAATGAAGGGAAGCCCCCGGGCAAGGATAAGGGGACTGCCGAGCCCACCAAAGCTGCCAATGAGTCCAAACCCAACGGCAACGGCAATGGCAAGAATGGGGGGAAGCGGCCACACAATGAGCCTTCCACCTCTGACAATAAACAAGCCAAGGGTAATCGTTATGAACCTCGGTTCACTAACTATACTTCCCTCATTGAGTCTTGGGGGGAGGTTTATTAGGCCACGAGTTCCAGTGTGCCTTATAAGAAACCTGCTCCCATTCGAAAGGATATTTTGAGAAGAGACACTACCAAGTTCTATCGTTATCATAATGACTACGGACATGATACCAATGAATGCAACCAGCTGAAGGATGAGATCGAGTTCCTTATTAGAGAAGGACACTTGAGAAGATATATACGAGCCTCGGGAAATTCCCAATGAGAAGCTCCAGGTGGCAACGAGCAAGCACCCACACGCCAATGCTCGCCACCTTTGCAGCCTGATCCCATAACTGGCACATTGTTAACCATCTGTGGAGACCCGCACCTCGCGGGAAACAGCGCAAAGGCCAGGGAACGATATGCTCGGACTCTGCGCCATGACCAGCACATCAAGATGATGACTGTGGATGACCGCGCGCCGAAAAAGGCTCGGTTAGAAGAGGGCGAAATAACCTTCTCTGATAGCGACGCCCAACATGTCCGATTCCCACATTCCGATCCACTGGTCATGGATATCCAAATGGCCAATATGATGGTACAGAGAGTGCTAGTTGATACAGGGAGTTCGGTAAACATCCTATATAAGTCTTCGCTGGAACGCATGAAATTGTCCGTTAAGGACCTAGAGCCCTGCAACCAAACAATATACGGCTTCTCTGGTGAGGGACTCGCCCCAGCAGGGTCAGTCAGAATACTAGTGACAACAGGTACAGTGCCTGCTACCAGGACATTACTCGCTACTTTCATAGTAGTCGATTGTCCTTCGGCATACAATGCCGTCATTGGGAGGCCTATACTCGTTGATCTACGGGCCGTCACCTCTATATGGCACTTAGCCATGAAATTCATGACTGGCGCAGGGGTAGGACGCGTGCTGGGAAACCAGAGGGAGGCCAGGGAGTGCTACAACGCCTCAGTCACAAAGGCGAAGAAGGGAACGTCAAAGAGCACTCCCCTAGATAGGTTGCAGATGGCAATTGATACACAAGCCCAATCCGGTGATGAAGTCACCAAATAGGGTGTTGCCCAAAGTGAGGATAGAGATTTAGATCCTCGCTTTGGGGATTTTGAAGAAAATGTTGGACCCGTCGAGGACCTGGAACAGGTCCAACTTGACGAAAAAGACCCGACCAGAGTCGTGAAGGTCGGAAAAAACTTAGAACCAACCACGAAGCATGCACTGGTGGGGTTTTTGCGGAAAAACCAGGAAGTCTTTGCCTGGTCGCACAAAGACATGGCTGGGATAGATCCTACAGTTATTAGCCATGTTCTGAACGTAGACAAGAGTTTTCCACCCGTTCAACAAAAAAGAAGGCTGCTCGATAAGGATCGGTCGAGAGCCTTAAAAGAAGAAGTTGAAAGATTAAAGGAGAATGGGTTCATCAGGGTGGCGTTTTATCCATCGTGGGTCTCTAATCCAGTCCCAAGCCTAATGGAAAATGGCGAACCTGTGTGGATTTTACAGACCTCAATAAAGCCTGCCGGAAGGATTGCTTCCCACTCCCAAGAATCGACCAGTTGGTCGATGCTACTACAGGACACGAGATCCTCTCCTTCATGGATGCATATTCAGGCTACAATCAGATCAGCATGCATCCCCCTAACGAGGATCACACCAGTTTTTGGACTGATACGAGATTATACTGTTATAAAGTAATGCCCTTCGGACTGAAAAACGCAGGTGCGACTTACTAGCGATTGGTTAACCACATGTTTAAAGAGTTGATCGGGGTAAACATGGAGGTGTACGTGGACGACATGCTGGTAAAGTCGAAAAAAGCAGAAGGACATGTGAAGGATTTACAAGAGTGTTTTGATGTATTGAACAAGTACCAGATGAAACTAAATCCTCTCAAATGTTCCTTCGGAGTTGGATCAGGGAAATTTTTGGGGTTCATTGTTAATTCAAGAGGAATCGAGGCCAACCCCGACAAGATAAAAGCCCTGATCGACATGAAATCGCCAGAGAAGATCAAGGATGTACAAAGTTTAACTGGGAGAATTGCAGCCCTAAGTAGATATATTTCCAAGTCAACGGATAAATGCGCCCCTTTCTTCAATCTACTTAGGGGCAACAAGAAGCTTGAGTGGACAGGAGACTGCGAGCAAGCTTTTCAGGCCTTGAAAGCCCATATGCCACAGCCTCCTATTTTATCAAATCCTATCGAAGGAGAAACTTTGTTTATTTACCTGGCGATCACTGAAGTTGCTGCTAGTGCAGTACTTGTACACGAGGAAGAAGGCGTACAAAAAGCGGTTTACTATGTAAGCAAGAGGCTAATCGGAGCAGAACTGAGGTATCCTCCCATTGAGAGATTGGTGTATTGTTTAATCTTGGCCTCAAGGAAGCTACGTCCTTACTTCCAAGCCCATCCCATTACAGTCTTAACTGACCAGCCCCTTCGGCAAGTCCTCGAAAAACCAGAGGTGGCTGGGCGTTTATTGAAATGGGCTGTCGAACTAGGGCAGTTTGATATTACATATTCTCCGCGAGTAGCAGTAAAGGGACAAGTGTTGGCTGATCTTATTGTAGAGTTCACCGAACTCCCAGACAGCGAGCAGTGCGAAAAACCTAATGCACCTGAGCCTCAAGATGAAGCTCCTTCGTGGAAGTTATTCATAGATGGGTCGTCCATTGAATCTCACGCGGGAGCAGGGGTGATCTTGATAACGCCAGAAGGGCATCGATTTCACTGCGCCATTAGGTTCGACTTCACCGCGTCAAATAATGAAGCCGAATGCGAAGCACTCCTCGCTGGATTAAGAATGGAAAAAGACATGAGTATAAAGGTGCTGGATATTTACAGTGATTCACAGCTAATAGTGAATCAAGTTCTAGGGGAATATCAAGCACGAGGCCTAAAAATGGTGGCCTACTTGAACAAAACAAAAGATCTATTGGCCCAGTTCAAGAAGTTTACCCTCTAGCAAATACCTCGGGATCAGAATTCGAACGCAGATGCCTTAGCCAAACTCGCGAGCGCGAAAGATGCTGACACTTTGAATATTGTGCCAGTGGAAAGATTGAGCAAGCCAAGCATTTGAGCAAATGAAACCAATGTGGAAATCTGGATGGAAGATACATGGATGGCGCCTTACTTGGAGTATCTTACAAATGGTGTACTACCAGCAGATAGAAACAAGGCCAGAACTCTTCAAAGGCAGACCGCTAGGTATATACTAGTCGATGGTGTTCTATACCGAAGGGGATATTCCATGCCACTGCTCAGATGTATCACACCAGAGAAAGCTAAGGAGCTAATGAAGGAAGTACATGAAGGCTTCTGCGGGGATCACCCTGGGGGGCAAAGTTTGGCGAAAAAGATTCTAAGGCAGGGTTATTTCTGGCCGACTATGAACGAAGATTCAATGGAGTTTGTGCGAAAGTGCGATAAGTGTCAGAGATTTTCCAAAATCCCACGCGCAGCTCCAAATGAGTTAAAGCAGATGCAGAGTCCTTGGCCTTTCGCAATATGGGGTATAGACCTAATTGGATCCCTGCCAACAGGAAAAGGCAGAGTGAAGTACGCAGTTGTAGCAGTCGACTACTTCACCAAATGGGCCGAAGCTGAGCCGCTCGCTACCATAACGACCAAGAAAGTTCTTGACTTTGTCATCAAGAACATTGTTTGCTGATATGGTTTGCCTCGAAAGATTGTCTCAGACAACGGAACCCAATTTGACAGTGACTTATTAACCGACTTCTACGAAAGGCATGAAATTATTAAAAGTTTTTCTTCAGTTGCGCCCCTGCAAGAAAATGGACAGGTTGAAGCAGTGAATAAAACACTTAAGGACACCTTGAAGAAAAGACTTGTAGAAGCTAAAGGAGCATGGCCAGAACAACTGCCTGAAGTCCTCTGGTCGTATAGAACTTCTCATCGAACAGCAACGGGTCATGCCCCGTTTTCCTTGGCATGCGGGTATGAAGCTATGTTACCTGTCAAGTTAGATTCCCCCCTCACATCGACGCATTACATACGACCAGAGCCAGAATAGACAACTGATGATGGAGTCCCTAGACTCAATTGAAGAAATACGAGAAAGGGCCCAACTCCGAGTTGATGCGTACCAGCAAAAGGTCGCCCGGTATTTTAACTCAAAGGTGAAAGAAAGGAAATTCAACGTCGGTGACCTAGTGCTATGATGAGTTTTCTTGAATACCCGCGACCCCACTGCTGGAGTGCTCGGACCAAACTGGGAAGGACCTTACTAGATTGAAGAAGTCCTTCATCCGGGCACCTATAAACTTGCATGCTTAAATGGAGATCTCGTTCCACGCTATTGGAACGGTGAACACCTGCGTAAGTACTACCAATGAACAGTCCTTTTTAAAGGACTGGCTTGTATAAATTTTTACTTTTTACAAGTTTCGAAAAAAGGGTTGGCCACTTTGTATGGCTAATCGCTTATAAGTGTAAGATCGTTTTTAAGATCACTCGTAAAGACATGTTTAGTCCATTTTTAATATGAGATTATAAGGGACTGTGCGCAGCCAGTCATTCTTGCCAACCATTGTAAATTTATTTTTACAAGTATTTGTTCATTACGTGTGTTGTTTTGCTGTATTATAAATATTACGTTTCCTACCGAGCAGCAATGTTCGCACAGGTCGTGGTCAAGGCAAGTGACCAAGGACTTAAAGCTCCTCGATCACTTGGGGGGCACATAAGGTACATCGATAGCAAAGCATACCAAAGGGTATGTAAACACATGAACAAAATGAGTGAAAGCATGCTACGGTACTTAGAGTATTTTTCAAAATTTATGTTTTGTTAAATCAAACCAAAGTACTATGCTAAGTTCGGTCATGCGAACAGATATTATAATAAAAAGAAACATTATAATATCAATAAGGCAATCTTTTACACCGCGAGCAGTACTGCTCGGATGTAATTGTTCAGTGTAAAAAAGCTGCCTTTGCAGCAATAAAAATAAATTGTCTTTACAAACAGACCCGTGGGCCATAAAAACAAAAAAGTAATTTTTTTTACTGAGCAGGAGGGTCTTCAGGATTAGGGCGAGTGCCCTGGTCGGCAGGAGGACCAGCTTCAGCATTAGCAATGGGAGCCTTAGCCTTAGCCTTAGCCTTCTCCTCTGCTTCCAACCGGATGGCGCACTGCGCCATCAGAGCCCTCTTCAACCGCTCGGAAAAGTAGTTGAAGTTGGCCTCCCGGTTGTGCTTCCAGAACTCGTAGAAGCAGAGGTGGGTAACTTCCTTGTACCTCTTCAAACTCTTGGCCCCTTCCCCCTCGAGCTCCTGCACTCGCTCCTTAAGCTCCTGCACCCGCTCCTCGAGCTTCTTCGCCTCATCCCTGCTGGCGGTCAGATCGAGTCTGAGCTGCTTACACTCTTGGGTGACAAGTACAGAACTTTCCCTCCATTTATGCCAGTCCTCATTGGCTTTCTTCAAGGCCCCTTGGCTGTCCTGAAGCTCCTTGGTGAGAGTAGCTTGGTCCTCGCACAGTTGTTCATTCAGCTTGGACAGCTCCTTGTTCTCCTTAAGCAGCTTGTTGTTCTCAGCCTCAAGTGATTGCTTAGCCTGGGCAAGCCTGGAGTTGAAATTCTTTTCGCGAGAAACCAACGCCCCAGCACGGCGCTAGCTAGCAGTTAAAGATAGCAACCCCTGAAAAACAAAGAATGAGATAAAGTAAGGAAAAGAAGTCAGACATAAATGATGAAGTAGCAGGAGATGACTTACGCTGACTATCTCATTCAACCCTCTGTTGATGATTTGGTCGACCTCCATTGAGGCAGTTTCAGTGATGGCAGCCTGGCTGCGTCTGTTCTTCGAGAGCTTATATATCCTCTCTCGGGCTGACCCGACCACGAAGCTGGGCAGGGAGCCTTCGGGCAAGTTGTCCAATGCCTCCTTGTCAGCGGCCCTAGAGGAGGGCTGTGGATTAACAGTCGTGGGAGTCGACTGCTCGGTGGGGGCGGAGGTGTCGTGTTCTCCTTGGAAGGGGCGGCGGCTGGAGCATTGTCTGTCCGGGCCTTCTTCGAGGGGGTCTTGCTGCTTTCCCCTCGAGTCCTCTTACTATCCTTCTTTGGGACAGAAGAGGCAGCGGCCTCCTCCGGGACAGAAGAGGCAGCGACAGTCTCGTAATGAGCGAAGACATCCTCAGAGTCCATACCTGCACAAAGGGAAACAACTCGAGCAGTGAGATTAAATGGTCATAGGGGAAACAGGGATAAAAGTAAAAGGATTACAAGTATAGTACCCGGGCTACAACTACTGGTCGTAGCATTATTTACTGAACTACCTAGTTCCTAGAAGAAATCTGAGTTTAAAGAGGGAGCATTCCTAAAGTTGCCGTCCCCATCAAATAGATGAGAGGGAATTGTCAAATTATTTAAAAGAGAGATTATTGTACCGTTTACATCCGATGAATCGTCAGAAAGTTCGGTAGGCTCGACAGCCTTTTGTTTCCCCTTGCCCTTGGGGACTGAAGGTTTCTCCACTCGGGGGGGACGGCAGGTTCCCTGATCGTAACCCCAGTTCGCCGCCTCCGAGGAGGAGGCACCTGAGGTTGCTGCTCGGGTTCCTGCTCAAGTTCCGCGTCAGTTTGGACACCGCCTGCAGAAGGTTCATTCATCGCAGATTGGGAGCCCCAAAGGCCGACCAGCCTAAGGTTGGCCTTGTTGACTAAGTTTTTTACACTCTTGTCAGCATTTGGCATGCTGGCTAAGAGTGTTGCCCTTGACTCCATCCCTGGAGTAGGGGTTGGACGTAACCATGGGCCTGGAACACAATGGATGTCAAGATATTATGACAGAAAAACACTAAGTAAAAAAGCTACTCGCGTAAGAATTTTTACCTCCTCGGGTGAAAGCCAGGTTGTCCGCAACAAGGTCAGGAGTGAGGAAGTATTCATGGTGATACTTCCCCACATTAGAGATATGGGTAGTGTCGGACAAAAAAGTGCGTCCGGATTCCTGATGGCAGAGGTGAAAAAACCCCGTACCATCTTGGTTGGGGTTGGACTTAAGGTCAAACAGAAAATTGACCTCGTGGGGGGAAGGTACTGGCCATTTTCTGAGCTTATAAAGGATAGAGAGTGCGGCCAGCATTATATATCCGTTCGGGGTGATTTGAAAGGGGGCTACTTCGAAGTAATTAGCCACCCCATGGAAAAACGAGTGAAAAGGCAGGGTGGCACCTGCCTCAATGTGGAACCTCGACCAGGCGCTGTAAGCCCCGCCTAGCAGGTAGGCTCGTTGGTCGATAGATGGTTTAACTAAGGTCACACCCATTAGATTGTATCTATTTAGATAGTTAGAAATCATCCGCAGGGTCATCGTACTTTGAGGAATGACGTGCCACGCAACGGCTGGCTGGTCAACATGGCGAGGCGGGCACGCCCTTGAACATTGGTCTCTGGAGTGAATTCGCCTCGACCATTGGTCGAGGGTGCATCAGCAGAAGGCTGGCCTGAGGGGTTAGGGTCTTTCCTTTCTCGAGCCTTTGTTTTTGTTCGGGCCATTCTTTGATTGGGGACTGGAGGACGGTTTGAGCTAGGGCGAGAAAAAGGGATTTCTGGTATCAAAGTAGATGGGTTCTATTTGCCTTCAAGTAATTGGGCCAAGAGGTCGTCTTCAATAGGTCTTTCTCCTCCCCAAGGGTCTTGCATATGAACTACAAATAGACAATGGAGGAGATAAGACACAGTCTGCAAAGTAGTGTGGAAGATTGGGATAACGTTGCTCGCGTCTAAATAACCAGCAGCATCCTACTCCTACACTAAGTTCAGCATTAACGGTTTGAAAAACGGATCAGGAAGGAAGAAAAACTGTTTTTTGAAAGAGAACTGTTTCGACTCCTAAAGGGCGGGAAAATACCCAGTTTTTTCACCTAGCTTAAAGATTGAATTTTTATGTCGATCTTACGCCCTAAACCTATGATCCTTACTATCAAACTAAGCCCTAACCTATACAAAGCATAAAGAAACCCTCTTACCAAGCAGTGGAGGGTTTATACAAAAAGATCCTCATAAAACCCTATTCAAGAACACAGAAATTACAGAACCTAGAAACGGCATGCATGGTATAAGTGATTACCTGGGCGAAGATGGAGATTTGGAAGAGAATGAAAAGTTCGAGTCGGAGAGATCCTCAGCTAAGCGACTGACTGGTTTCGAAGCTCTGTACTCTGAAGGCAAGGCTCTTGAAGTTCTTGACAAAGATGGTAAGAAAAAATTTATAAAGAAGAAAAGGAAGGTATTTATGGGGATCGAGGTATGGCCAAAAAGTAGCAATCATTACTTTTAATTCTCGAAACGTGGGGAATTGTATAAGCCGTCAATTTGTTTCTTGAAAACTGAAAGGGCTTCATTAGACATAATTATGTCACGGTTTTCAAAGACGCACGGGGATTCTGACAGACATCGTGGGGATATGAATGGTTGTTTCCTTAAAGTTTCTTTATTGCTGGTCGCACTAAACAAACTTGGGGGCAAATGTTATCCAAAAAATAAGCATGGATGACATGGAAAACATTTAGTACACATGGCTAACATCTAGCAGAATTCATGCTCGACCATCGACCAGAAAGACATCTAGTGTCACGACGTTCGCTCTCTTCATACAACCAGCCTGGTCGTACGCATGCTATACGCGGAGAAGATCTTATGCAGTTATGATAGTATCCAAAATTATCTCCCATGATTTCCTGAGTATCCGATTATTTAGGAAAAGGATCTTGATTTCTTTTTGCTTTCTGATTACTGGATATTAGAGTTATCCTATATATTGTCTAGTTCTTTAGAGGTTGGTGAGACTCATTGAACCCTAGTTCTTTGATTACTCCTTTGAATCATATATCAATAACAATTCAAGTGGACGTAGGTTATTACCAGATTCTGGGGCCGAACCACTATAAACTCTTGTATTCTTTATTGTTTCGTCATCACATTCTTTCCAACATGTTTGTCCAAATCAAGCATATTTGACTCTGTGTCAGTTGATCAAAATCAGGGTCAACAGATAGCAAGCATGTGAAACGCAGCCCGACCTAAGGGTGTCGGGGTCGGCTATAAGACCAGAGGACTCGTCCTAAAGGTGTCAGCCCTGAACATTATACAATAAATAGAAGTGTTGTTTGCGCTTAACTATCTGTACTGACTAATGAGATTGATTTATCCATTTGATTAAGTTAAATGTTACTGTTAAGATGGTTGCTTATATCTTGTTATAGATTGAATATATTGGTTTATGTTTACTTCTTTTTATACTGTTGCCTAGTTGTGCATGCTGCTTTAAGTTTTCTTGCTGAGCCTTGGCTCGTGGGTGCTATGTGGTGTAGGTAAAGGAAATGGATAGCCGAACCAGCCATATGTTGGAGAGCTTCAGGGGCGGTGTGTACATATGCAGCCTCCCCAATCGCCACAGCCGGGATAGCCTGGGAGGAACTAGGGTTGAACCTTGTTTTTCCACTTAGGACGGCTAAGTTGTATTCTCTTTGTCTTTTATAATTCTGTAACTAAGTTTGGGATCGCATGAATAAACTTATTATTTTAATTTTGTTGAATTTTTTTTTAATACCTAACCTTGACTTAGTCTTTAACTACACATTTAAGTCCAAATGACTTTCTTAGTGAGATAAGCACTATTTTTAACACACACTGTAATGATCTCGGCCATCTAGGGTCTCGTCTTGGCAGCTCGCACTCCACGTGTTCGACGCTGCTCCCGGCCCCTTGCCGTACTCGGCCTTGCACTCAACGTGCCCAATGTCGTTCCCGGCCCCTGCCGACCTCGGCCTATGCCATTCCCGGCTCTTGCCGAACATTCACATAATCACATTCATAGCATAATAAATATATACTGAACACTAAAAAATTCAATCAAAGGGCTACGCCCTGCAATTCAAACATATTGGCGCTCAGCCCTGCATACCAGCTCTATGGGAACAGGGGTTTTCTTTCCTGCGTCCCGAGCTTCCCGAGCACCGTTATCCTGAGCACAGTCCCCTAACTTGAGCCTCGTCGAACCCCAGTCACAACACATTAACAATACTCATCCATCAAGTTCTAATCCATTAAATAACTTTGAGTCATAACTCTAATCTCCGGAACCTTGAATTCTATCAATCCGGGTGATAAAATCCATCCTGAGCCTTAACCTTTGAGTTCCCAAGCCTAAACACACTAAAAAACATAAACAGGTACTAAGAGCCGCGACCCTACCCACAAGCACTGCGTCTAGCCTTGAAACAGAGGCTAGCACCTCCCTGAAGCACGCACGGGCCGCGACACACTTGGCCAAGCGCCACGACGCGCATCAAACACCATGGCCTCCCATGGCCGCACACGCACACTGGCCGCGGCATGCCCCTCCTAGGGGCGTGACCCTCACCTCCAAACCAAGAAATCTCCATCTTTTCCTGCATTTTCTTCAAACCAACTCACCCAAAACCAAACTAGCAATTCCAAATTATCATCACAAAGGTTCCAGCCCAATTTTAACATCAAAACCTATCAAAAACCTGCTCCAAAAACCCAGCTAAACACCCTAGAACAGATCAAATCCTACTCACATGCATTTCCTAAGAAAACAGTAGATATCAATCATAATTCTCAAAGTTAATGCTTACCCTTGCTGAGTTATGATTCAGAGTTGATCCCCTAAGTTCCAACTTCAATTCCTCAAGCTCCAAGCCCTGGTTTTCTGGTTAGAGTCTCCCAAGCTCAGCTCCAATTCTTAGTTCTTGACTATTTTCTTTCCCTTCCTTTTTTCCTTGAATTGTCTTAGAGAGCAAAGATGAGAGAGGGAAAAACTATCTTCAGCTGAGAAGGGAAAAAATAGATGTCAGTTTCTAAGTCTCCAAAAGCTTCCTAGACTTTGTTTTATTTAACTTAAGGTTTAAGGTTACCTCAAGGCTCGGGGTACCAAAACGTCCCCGAGGGCAAAATGGTAAATTTCCCCAATATTCCCTCCTAGACATTCTATCCTCAAATATATCTCCAAATATTTATTTCCATAACCCGATAACCCCATAATACGTCTAATACCCAAAATACCCCTCGACTCGCCCTGAGTCAGATTCTCAACCTCGTTGTGACTTTCTGGCTAACCGCTCCCCAAGACTGTCTCGGATCGTGCTACACAAAAATATATCACATGCATATCATATTTATCACATTTACGCCCTCAACAGGCTAAAATCACAAACATACCCCTAATATCCAAACGGGGCCCATATGCACATTTAACTCAACTAAACATGCATCTCCATCACATACTCACATAAATTCACATATTAAATCATTTATTGCCCTCCAGGCACGCTAATCAAGGCCCTAAGCCCTATTAGCAAATTTGGGTTGTTACACATATTGTGCCTGTGGCTATTATGATTGTTTGGCCCTACTCGTGTTTTAGTTTTGGATATGAATATCAGGGCTCAGAGGTTAAGTTATTGATTGCAGATATATTAAAAAATTATGTATCCAAGGCAATCAACTGTACTTGGTATCATTAGTATGGGGGTTATGGATGATAGTCGGGGTTATAACCCTCCATCTGCCCCTAGAATTTGCAGCAAATGTTTGCTGGTATGCAAGCAAGACTTCCATATCATGATGAGGAGATTAGATGGTTGAGACAGTGGGTTCTGCTAGGGTAGCATTACTTCTTATATCTTGACAACAATTGCACCAGTGTTGGTTTAACCTGAGGGTGGAAAAAGATGAGAATTATCGTATGAAAGACTCCAGAAGAATTATCCTCTAGTTTTCGAGGGAGGTTTGGGTCTGTTTAGATTTGATCACTGGATGGGCATGATTAGCTTCGTCCTCGATGATGTGGGAGTGAGAGGCCATGATAGAGTGGTTGTGTCACGCGTATACGGCAGGGGGATGCCCGGACGTGATGGGAAGTAGTACCCTAGACTTGGAATGTTATCATGATGGGTTGGGAGGAATTCAGACAATGGTTCAATGAAAGAGACTATTGTGACGCAGTCTGAATTGCGAAGACTGACATGTTTACGAACTTGGTTCAGGATGGTAAGATAGTGATAGAGTATGTCAATGACTTTGATGGGTTTGCCAAATCCGATTTTGATTTGGTACTAAAGGATGTGACCCCGAAGGAACGATTCATTTGAGGATTGAAATCTGAGATTGCCCAGATTGTTAGGATCGCTCCAGTGCATGAGACTTTTGTCTATGCTCAGGCAATAGAGAGGGCATTGTTATAGAAGAGGCAAGAGATGAGATATGGAGTGAGAGTGACATAGGGCAGGAAGCTCAGACAGTGGAATTCCAATTTGTAGGATCAAGTAGGGGCGGATGCCCAATAACCAGAAAAGAAGGACCCCTAATAGTTCTAGTACTCCTGGCCCTTACTGGAGGGGTTATAGTTTACACGATGGCCGCCAGGAAGGCAATGAGGCCTACAGAAGTTATCCAGTATGCGCCAGATGCAGGAGACACGATATGGGAGAATTCCGAGTGGAGGCATGTTCTTTATACGGAATAAAATGGGGCATGTCAGGAAGGATTACTGAGATTAAAGCAGATGAGAGAACCGAGGAGTACAAATTACTCGACCCCAGTTCAAGTGTCCACCTCGATACAGTCAGCGCTCGAGGCTAGTCCCTCGGAGGGGGCCGGTTGGCTCTCTAGTTCTCGTTTCTTTTTATATAGAGAGCTGGTTGAGTTCAGTGCTACATATCTCTTAGAAGAGACATAGATATGCGGCATATGTTATATGGCTGTCATGCCATTGGGCTTGAGATTTTAGTGCTTGCGGGGAAAATTGGTAACTTCCCGGAGAAGGGTTAGAGTACAGTTGGTAAAAGGTTTACATTAGAATTAATTGAGTTCGTCATATGAGGATTTTGAAATGATCTTGAGTATGGATTACTCTGCCAAATAAGGGACAACCATGGATTGTAAGATATGATGGTAATTTCTGGGTTTAAAAGGAAAGTACCCGCTTGCGTCTACGCTACACCTAGATATTGTGGTAAGCACCATTTGGAGTATATAAGTTAGACTGGATGAAAACTGGATCGGCTAGTAAAGTTTCAGAGGGGTGTGCAAAGAATCGTTGGGATCGCTATTGCGATAGGGAATTGAATACGCTACGGGATTAAGGTAGGGATAGGATCGGTATCAGGGATATCATGAAGAACGACATTACCTCAGCAAAAAGAATTAAAGGTTCAGTTGAAGAAGTATTTGATTTGAGGATTGACCAGACGGAGCATCTCATCATGGGACACGCCAACACTATTTTCTAAGAATGAGTGGTCCAATTTCCTGGTTGCAAGGTAGGACAATGCTCTCAGGAATTGACCCTCAATTTGATTATTACCAGCTAAGGATCAAGGAAAGAAACATTTCAGGAATTACTTCTTGTGCCAAGTAGGAAGTAATAGGTTTTCAGAGAAGGCTCTTAAACTGACCAATACTTCAGCGACCCAGGTAAGTTCTACAAGTAGAGAATGCGGGAATGGTATGGATAAGTCATATTCCGATTGACTAAGGATGTTGTAGGATCTTGGAATTTAAATCTAGATGCATGCTTCCTATTATTTTTCCAAAAACATAATAGAAACATAGAATAACATGACATAAATATGAACATCAGATTCACAAATTAACATAAACACAATGATGTAGAAACTTACGAATACGCAGTGGAACTGGAATAACTCCTTCCTTAAATCTCTTAAACCCTTGATTCCTTTATGTAGCAAAGTATTATCAAGAGATTGAACTAGATCAGTAACACAGTCTTCCTCACCAAGCCTTTGATCAACCTAGAACTAGTGTGTGCTAGTTCTCAACACATGAGACAAAGATCTAGAAGAGAATAAGACATAGTGGCTAAGAAAGGATTAATAAAACACTTTTTTATATAAAGTTTGTTATCTTAAAAGGCCTAACTTAACAAGATGTCTTTATTATGGTGTGATTTACCAAGTACAACTAACTTAGTTGTTTACATGTAAATTGATTTCATCAAAATAATTCATATAAATAATTAGGACAATCCTAAATAATCATGTTTCTACATATAAGATGCATGATTAATTAAACTATGTATGGTTTCATGTATGGTATGTAATATCATGTTATCAATCACATCATTGAACATTTATTTAAATAAATAAAATAAATGATAAACCGGGTGATTATTGGGTATTTCTAGATTTACAACCTCTTGAAAAATAGAAATAAATAACATTACAAATTAGGCTTCAATGAAACATGTTTTCCAAAGATGCTTCTTCTCCACTTGAGCCTCGTTTTCATAATTTGGGTCTTTAGGCCTAACCCATTAATTAATTAAAACAACTTTATAATTAATTCATTAATTTAATTAAAAATATATTTTAAATAAATAACCATTTATTATCCTTTTGATTTAGTTGAATTTAAATAATAAAAAAATAATTCAAATGATTATTTAAACTTGCAATTTAAAATATCCAACCAACTAAAAGATATTTAAATAATCTAACATATTAAAATAAGATAATTAATTTTCAAATTCAAACAATTTTTAAATTAATTAAATAAAAGTTAAAATTTTAAAAATGGTTAGGGATTTTAGGTGTTTTGTAAAGAACCGAAAATACAAGACTAATATAATGCACAATTAAAAAATATTTTCATTTTCTACAGTCTCAAAATCCATAAAAAAATTAAAACTATGTAGGACGACAGTTTAAAACAGTTGTAAGAATGTCTATACATCAAATATAATATTGTTGTGTCATACAGTGTAGTGACATGCACTACCATGAGTCGACAGTTCAAATAAAAGTATTGTCCCATGTGTAATACGAGACGACAGTTTCTATGCAAGCGTCGTCACCTGCGATACATGAGACAACAGTTTATGAGCAAACGTCATTACATGAGACAAAAGTCATGTCCTGTTGTACATGATCGAGACAACAATATTGTAAGAATTTTTCTCTTATAGATAAAAAAAATATTAAACCACACATCCAAAATTTCAAAATTGTACTGTCAGAAATTTTAAAAATAAAATTACATTATCAAAAGTATACTTCTTTTTACTAAGTACAACTAAAAACTACATATTTATACAAAGTTTTATTTTTGATAAAAACAACTAACACTATAGTTACTATATTTGTGACTCATCCGCTTACCCTATTTATGACTCATCAACTTAAAGATGCTTGGCTGCCCATTGACTTCGAGTCCCATTATTTTCTGAGATACATTACAAAAAACTGGATTGCTGCTTGAATTTGTTGTTTGTTGACGTACGGTACTTTAGCACATTGCTAGTAGTTCGGATGCAACAAGAATCAAAACAAACATAGAAATGAGTTTTGGGGAATTTTCTTCAGAGTTGATTAGAAAGATATAGAAAATATAAAGGATATGAGTGCAAATTCAAACAAAAATAGCCAGTAAATTCCTTTTTGATTGCTTCCATATCAAAATATTCAAAGTAATCTTTCCCAATAATTTGATACCCGAAAAGATCAATGATGTCTAAGAAGAAAAATCAAAACTCAATTGCTTTTGAAAAAGTTTTCAAACTTTTAAACTAAAGAAAATTATTATCTAACAAGCAGTCCAAGTAGAGGATTTGGGCATTAGGAAGAAAAATATTGCAGAAATGTATTTAATTATATCCAAAATTATAAGGTTAATCAATCTTCTTGATTAATCAAAATCCCATAATCATCAATTCAAATAAAAAAAAATGGACTACGACCATATTAAGCAATAAAGGACCATTCTTCAAAGTGATGAATTCATGTACAAGCATAAATGATCATTTTGAACCACTACAGTCAAAAGTAATATTCAACATCATCTTCCATCGAGTAAACTAAAATATCATATGTTGACGGTGAGAACTCATCAACTAAGTTGAGTTGGAAAAAAGTATCAGGATCGTCAATAAAAGAGCTATAGAAATGTAAGTGATAACTCAAGAACAATGACAGAATAACAATGGAGAAATTAATCTTTCATTCACTCTCAAGCCTTTGTTATAGTCAATTTTCCAACCCCCTCCTCTGTGGAAGTGGGGTTCATTTTATAGTAGGGTCTAATGGCCCTGGGTACATGGTGGTCCAGGGGACCAGATGGTACACAAGTACACTAACAGGAGAGTGGTTCCAGGGGTAGTGGTGTCGGCTCTGGTACAAGGTCAGAGATCATGGGAGCACCTCACCTCCTGTACCTGGTCATGCCTCCACTACCTTCCTGGTACGGGTGTTAGAGGAGTGGCTGGTGAGGACAACAGATGGTACTTTGTTCGTACCTCCACTACTTATCTGACGTGGGTACTATGTCCGTACTCTAACTCCTTTCAGTTCGTCAGTGGACTCCGTACCTCATGAGATCAATGCCATGTGACCCTCATTTGCAAGGCATAGATGCGAGGTGATAATGACCCATGCACTGGCCATGCCTTGCAAGGCTCCTAGTGGCGAAGGGCCTAGCTATACTTGTCTCCTCGCGACATGGATCCAGACTAGTGACGTGATGGTGCAACAGCCTCCCGAGAAGATGGTGGCCTACGGGCCTCGCTGGGGGCGCGCGCGCATGAGGGCCTCGCTGGGGGTGCGCGCGCATGAGGGTCTCGCTGGGGGCGCACGGCTGATGGCCTCGCTGAGGGTACGCACATGAGGGCCTCGCTGGTGGCGCGTGCCTGATGGCCTCGCTAGGGGGCGCGCACGCATGAGGGCCTCGCTGGGGGGGCGCGGCTGATGGCCTCGCTGGGGGCGCGCGCATGAGGGCCTCGCTAGTGGCGCATGCCTGATGGCCTCGCTAGGGAGCGCGCGCGCAGGAGGGCCTCGCTGGGGGTGCGCGCATGAGGGCCTCGCTGGTGGCGCATGCCTGATGGCCTCGCTAGGGGGTGCATGCCTGATGGCCCGAGGACCCACTGAGAGTGTAGGCGTATGGGGGTCTAAGTGCGTTCTTTGGGTCTTTTATAAGCGTGGAATATTGAGCATCCCCAGGTGTATGTCCCGGGCATCTTTGGCAGCGTTTACGCATATGAGTGCATCTTGACCCGTGAGCATGTCAGCCTTGCGTGGGCACGTCAGACCTCACTATGTGAGGGCCTTGTGCACCTATCCTCTTGCAGTATTCATTGTGGCCCCTTAGCTTAGCAGGGCCAAACCTTGTGGCTCATAATGTGTTGTTTCTCATGAGATGATCTCCTGTATTCAACAAGGCCTACAGGCTCGAGCCCAATAGCATGAATAAGTGACCTTTATCCCTATGTTCCAACCAGGGACTAAAGAGTTTTTATTTGGTGGATTTTTGGCATCCACATCATACATCAAGCATCAAACAACTTGAAATCATCAAACAAAAAAGATATTCAAATTGACATATGTCAGTAAAATAGATAATCAAACATCGATCATATTCATATGAAAAATACATTTCACCTATTCATATCAATAAAACAAATTCATATCGGTGAAACTAATAAAGGAGTTGAGACATTGTACAACCATAAAGGTTAGCAATATAAAACAAAATGAAGTCCATTGAAGGTTAGCAATATAAAAAATTATGTCAAAAATCAAAAACTTTTTACAACCAAGTTTATTCACAAAGAACAAAAAATATTTTTAACCAATTAAGTCACTCTAAATAAAAGTCATTCTTTGTTAAACTTACAACCATATGAACATAGAAAACATCAATCTTAAAAATGTACCATGGAAAAACACAAAATTTCACCACAAAACAAATTGATACAAAAGTATAAAAATAGATTCATGAACACAAAGATAATAACATTAATATAAATTTTATCAAATGTATATATAAATACCTATTTGAGAGCTAGAGGACTGAAAGAGATGTCGACACCGAGAGTTGAGAAGAGGTCGGCGTCAGGATGGAGAGAGACAGAGGGATGGGGATTTAGTTTTAGGGTTCTTGTTTTTACTATTTTGTAAGTTATATTTTATTAAAATATATATAATTTATGCAATATATAAATTCAAATATATATTTTTTATGTAAATTTTTTTTGTTTTAAAAAAATAAAACATGTATTATTATTTATAAAAATGATAATTTTTTATATTTGAGATAACATTTTATCATAATAAGTATTATTGATATAATATATATAATTTATTAAAAATATAATATTATAAAAATTTAACAACTAATTAATATTAAATTTTTTGAATGATCTAAATAACGCATTATAAACTAACACCTATATTTATTAAATTATATAAGAAGATACAAATTTAGTTAAAAAAAAAAAAAATTTAAAAAATATTATGTTGTCGAGCGGTACAAAAAACTAAAGTCACATGCTTCTTTATTATTGTCGAGAGAGTGTGTGAGAGCGGCTAGGAGAAATAACAATTGAAAGAGACCAATGAAAGTAGGTTAGGGTTTTTAATTTTTTTTAAAAAAAAAACTTTCAGGATTTTTAAAAATAATTATTTAAAAGAAAACTTATTAAGTAGTTTTTTTTTATACTTGAGTAAGTAAATTTTTATTAGTTTAATACATATAGTATATATTATTGTAGTATTTGTTGATATATTTTTACATTAACAAAATATTTATATGTATATAAAATATATTTAAATATAATAAATAATTTATTAAAAGCTAATATTAAATATTATTAAAAAGTTGGATTAATTATTTAAATAATTTTTTTTAACTAAAAGAAATTTAATATCACAAATTATTAGCTAATTTGACAAGTTTTATTTCAATATTAATTACCTTTTTTGTTTTTTAATAATTGTTATTAGTTTTAAAAGAAAAAAAAAAGAAAATTAATATTGTAACATCATAATAAGTATCATTAACGAATTTTTATTTCAAAAAAACATCTTTTATTAAATATATAAGAAATAATTGAATTAACAATGAATAATACAAATTATTAAAAAATCAGACAATCATTTGAATAATTTATCTTAAAAAACTCATTTTTTAACTAATAGCTATTATATGTTGCAAATTATTAATTTATAATTATATTATGAATCTATGTATATAATTTATGAAATTATATTAAAAAAATACAAATTTATCCTTACTTGATTAAAAAAAAAATTTATTGGGTGAGACAACAGTTTTCGTAGAAATGTCGTCTCCTGCTAAAAGAAGACATGTTACGACAGTTTCACTAGAACTCTCATCTCATATAAGTTTTAAGTTGCATGACACAACAACTCAAGAGCTACTGTCGTGCCATGTCTATTTTTGACACGAGATAATAGTTATACGAAACGGTTGTCTCTTGTGTGTTGCCTAAGTACAGTTTTGTAGTAGTGTTGGAAAATTTAGGTTTCAGACCCTTTTTATATTTTTAATATATTTCTAGAAAAAATTCATAAATTGCAAAATAGTCCTTTCATATATACTAATATAACCCTATCATTTGATTAAAGTAATTTCTAAGTCCTTGACTTTTACGATTTAAATAAAATTTAAAACTTAACTTTTGATAGAAAAGTCCCAAATTTACTAAGTGTTGAAAATTGACTTTTTTTTTTATAAATTCCAAACTTTGGAAGGCTAAAATTTTAAATCCTTTAACCGTAAAATTCTTAACTTTTACAGAGCCTTTCTTGGCTATTCAAAGAAGTCCCTTGCTCATTGTTAGACAAAAATACACATTTTTACCAAGCGAGAGCTACCAAATAGTTTTAATTATGGAATTCCCTTTTTATTCCCGAATTTTTCTTAGACTTTGGCTAAGCTTAAAACCTAATCTGTTTATCATTTTGGTCTGATTTTTCTTAGGTCCAAATGAGGAAATACTACGAAATTTTAGATTCAAAAGACTATTTTTGCTTATGCAAACACCTTTCTAAAATATAGGGATCTCCACTATAACAAAATAGGAGTTAAATGGATATATGGGGGAGACATTGTGACATTCAATGTATCCCCCTATGGGAGACTATAACGCCCTGGATAACCAAGATCGTTACATTGTACATTTTAAAATAGTGCAAGACTTGCTAATCAAGTCGTTTGAACAATAATGTGTTCCTAAAGTCAACTATCAGGTTAGGGTTAAAATATTTTGATTATAAACGATTAATTTTCATTAAAGCATATGTTTGGTACATGGGATCCCAAAAATAAGGTATAAGTGATAATTTACAACCCTCAAAAGTTTAATACAATCAAAAGTCACTCTAATGGCTAAATACAAGTTTTAGGGCTCTATCCCTGTACTTTCCCTCAGTTGTGGCAAATGAGCAGCTGACTATGTAAACTTCACCCCAAGAGCTCTCAAACTCATGGTTGGTCCAGTTTCCCTTTGCCCTTACCTGCACCACATAGCACCCATGAACCAAGGCCCAGCAAGAAAACCACAAACAGCAAGCGCATATAACAATAGTGGTATTCAATCAATCATAATTCATCAGTTCATTACATAACAAAATACAAACATCAAACTAACCAATGACAAACATATAATCTCAAGTTCATATTCTAGAAAGTTACACAAATGATCAGGGTTGGTAAGCTTAGACTGAGTCCTATGTTTATCTAGCTGACCCTGGCTTGCTTAGGCTGAGCTGCATTCAGTACGCATATCATTAGTACCGACACCCTTAGGCCATCAATTTTCATATATCATAACAACTGTACAATCTCGTAGTACACGTATTCAAATATTGGAAACCTCAGTCCCATTCACAATCACAAGGGTGCAGTTTTCTTACCTAGAATCACGAGCGAAGAATACAGGTTGGTCCAAAGTACGATCCTTAGCCCTGAGCCTTGGTGATAAACCTAGTCATAGTGTCAGTGGGTAACCATCAATTCAAAATGCAAATAAATGTTTTGGGAATAATAGCTAGCCTCCGGGACCTTGAATTCTACTAAATCGAGTAGTAGAAATCGTCTCGAGCGCTTAGGTTTAAATTCTAGAGCCTCCCCAAACCTTAAACCCCATTTCCCCTTAATTCTCAATTGCGGGCTATGACTTGCCCTTGAAGGCCGCGGCCCGCCCCTTAGACAGAGGCTCATTCCCTCTCTAATGGGGGACATGGGCTGCGACATGCTCTCCCCCGAGTCGCGGCGCGCCTGGCGAACAAAGGCTCCCATCCTCCAAAATTCATCCAAGCTGCGACGCTTGAAAAACAGGGCCACGACCCGAGGCCCCTAAACCCAAAAAAATTAATTTCTCTCAGCATTTTCCACGAGTCCAACCTCAAATTTCCATCTCAAACTAGCAGCCAACCTCAAATTCAAGCCCATAATCCTTATCCTTATACCCAACCATCACAACCAACCTATAACCATTTTCTTGCAACATCAAACACTCAAATCCAGCTAACAAACTAAAACTCATGAAACTCTAAGTTTAACATATTTTCAACAGAATTAGAGATACTAGCTTGAATTCTGACCTCAATTTGCATCTTAATTCCTCAGAGATATCTTTGGATGATCCTAGCTTGATCCCCCTAGGTTTCCACAGCTGAATTCCCATTCACACTTCTTGAGTTTTTTCCTTCTTCTAGCTTCAAGGCACAATGAGAGAGATGGAGAGAGAGGGAGAGAGTACGTGTAGGGGAGTGAGAGAGAGCGGAGAGTTAAGAATTCTTGGGTGGTTTCTAGCTGAGTCTAGATTTACCCCCACTTAGTTAATCTTTAACTCAAAATGACCAAACTATCCCCCCCTTAGGTCACTTAGTCATTTAGTTTTTTCTAGGGGTAAAATTCTTTTCCCCCAAGTTCCCGCTATTCCTCAAGTGTTCGTAAAGTTAACCAACTAATCCTGTCGTGTGCAAATAATTATTACATACTTAATCGTTACTCAATTCCTAAATTCCTAAAAATACCCCCAGGCTCCCCCGAGACGGGTATTTAAACCCCATTGTGACTATTTCGCTAATCCACTGGCTAGGACCATCTTGAGCCATAAAATGCAAATATATCACATAAAATCACATTTATGCCCTCAACATGCCAAAATTTCAAATTTTCCCTTATAAGCTATAAAGGGCCCACATGCATATCTAATACTCATAATCATGCATATAATCATATTAATCATGCATGCCACATTGTCACACATTTAACCAATTAAACATACATATATCCAAATATGCCCTCCCGGCATGCTAATCAAGGCACTAAGCCCTATTAGCAATTTTGGGTTGTTACAGAGACGTTGTTGGAGGAGCCATCATATAATTGACCCTACGATGACTCCCATGGGGAGACTTTGTAGACATTCAACGTCTTCCCCTCAGAATGATTGTAGGGTATACTCATTCCTCATCAAAAAGGTGTTTAGTGATTTATGGTAGCCATCCATGCGTAATAACCATTGAGAAGTCTTCCATATATATATATACTTAATAAACCTAAAAACATTATTTTCATACTTTAAACAAATATTTCTAATAAACCCACAAATCATATAAAAGAATGCACAAAAATCATTTTTTCTATCATTCTAACCATAATACATTGTTTTATTCTTGAAATCTTACCTCAAATATGCTTGAAATCAACTTTATTAAGCCAAGATTCGCCCAAAACCGCAACATACAAAAACACTAAAAACTCAATATTAGCCCACTAATAATTAAAGAAAAAAAACAAAAACAAAAAATACTATCCCAACTATAATTCATTCACTTAATCTTAAAAACATACATGAAATGAGATTTTTGGAGCCCAAAATCGCAAAATGGCATCTTAAAATCGCTGCTGAAAATGCAGCTCTTTCTCTCTGGTTCGTGTGGCTTGGGGAAGAAGAAGAGAAATGCTGAATATATTAGGGGAAGACTTCTATTGTCTCCCCTCGGTAGATGTGGAGAACATTTAACGTCTCCCCTTGGTAGACGTCCGATGTGGCACGTCTACCTAGGGGAGATGTTACATGTCCTCCATGTCTACCAAAGGGAGACGTTAGAGGTCATCAAAAGCTACCAAGTTTTATAAATTGATTAATTTATTTTAAATTTTGTAATTAACATCTCACCATCATTTTTAATGACTTACACACTTAGACATAAACAAGAACTTTTAATGACTTACCTACTTAGACTTAAAATATCCCTAAATACTTTTAATGTCTTACACCATATGTGTAAGAAATCATAGAGAGTCATTAAAAGTGAAATTTTTTGTAGTGGTCAAACTGACCAAAACAGAATTTCAGATTTTATTGTTAAATTTGACATTTTGAAAAATCTCATTCTACTGATTACATTTCTACAAGATTTTCCAGATTTGAACCTTGATATGCCATGAAAATTTTCTATAAGTTTCAACCAAAAATAAATTGATTTACTCAATCAAAGCATTGCTTAAAGTTCATGCATTCAAACTGCAAACATTTTCCAAATTTGCACCAATTTCACAAAATATACATAACTCTCATAATACAAAATATTTTTGAGCATTTAAAAAGCCAAAAGTCATGTAATATTCCTATACAATAGATTAATGAAGTTTATTTTCATTAAATAAGTTATTTTGGCACTACTTGATCCTTTGGAAGTCAAGACAAAAACTTGGCAACAAGCATATTTGTACACAACCTATTGGAACTTTGGATTCGAATCTAAAAATCACCACATGGCCATGCATGCATCAAAAATCAACATTAAACACATTATTATATGCCCAAAGAAAGATTTAACAACAAAAATAACACATGCAACTCAAATCATAAAACAAAACCAAAGCTTGACTACATGACAAGATTTTACCTCTTTTTGGTCCAAGCTTTGACTTTTGAAGCTCTATAGGTTTCAGACCCCATTGCCTTAGCTCACAATAATTCAAAACCTTGTAGAACAACACAAGGATCATAATATACACCAAGGAGAGGAAAGAAAAATGGAGAGGGATTGACTTTTAAAACCTTAGTGTAGTTACCTATTTTAATGCTCAATTCCTATTTGCCGGCCAAGGGAGTAAAACTCAGAGGAGAAATGGAGATAAGGGATCCATAGGCTCGACATAGAGAAGAAGTGTAAGATATTCAAGAAAGATTACCTTAGTAACTTAGTTTCCTTAAGCTTGCTTCAAAGTCGGATGAGGGAGGGAAGGAGAGAGATATAGTCTCTAAAATTTATGTGATTTCAAATTAAAACGAGAGAGAGAGAGAGAGAGAGAGAGAGAGTGAGTGTGTGTTTTGGTTGACCAAGTGTAGAAAGCATTACTACATGAAAGATTTGACACCCCATGCACTCTAATGCCGAAACTAGCTACACCAAATGTGGTATCACTAAAACCACTAACCTTCAATATAGGAAATAAAAAATACTAACTTAGGGTAAAATTAATGATAGAATAATTGTGACACTGATATTTAAATGTGTCTGTTGACGCGGTTCTTTGCCAACAGGAAATTAAGAAAAGAAGAGAAAGGGCTTAGTGCTTAGGTTGAACCGAAATAGATATATGATCTTAGGAAATGAAATGGTGACTCAAGACATGTTTTTTAAGTGGTTCAAAGGTTAAAATCCTTCTACTCCACTAGTCAATATTATTGCTATGTTCTGGGTATTCGATTACAGGGTATTTCTTACAAGAGAGAATCCAACCCTTATTTACTCCTAGGGTCTCCATATTTATAGGAGAAGGCACCTGGGAGTTGGTAAGAAGGTCATCCCGTGACCTTCTTACCTATCGTATCAACTCTGTGACATTCATGATTAATTCCTAAACCTAACACATAAGTGTGGTCAAATCAATAGGTAAGGAGATAATGGGCCGCACGGCCCAACCCAATCGTGGGTGTCTGAATACGCACGTTCCTGCTGTGTGTCCGAGAAGTCAGGGTTATATCAGACACGTGATGTCTGATATATGCACGTTTACCTTGCGTGGCTGACTTTATAAAAGGTCACAGCCTCTAACTCCAGGTCGTACTACGAGCTGGATACTTAACTCGACCTTCAGCCTTCAGAACCCGGACTCTGTCCTTAAGCTATCAGAGGCGAACCCTTAGGTTACCTCGAGCTAAGGAGGTATGATCTTATGACGGCAGCTCCGGTTTTGGGGATGTCCACGAGATAAGCATGATTAGGCCGCAGCTCAGCTCGCTAATCAGCCCGTGGGAAAATCAGGGCGTACATCTGCCCCCCAAGCCCCTGCTCGTGGCATACGACGTCGTATAGGGCCACAGTAGGGACTTTTAGGCTTCCCCATGAACTCTTCACATTCCACATTTCACGCAGCAGCCTGATACGTGGAACATCATGGTTGGTGATGGTACGTCTTCCGAGAACCGCATTTAATGGCCTAGCCTATGCCCAACCGTCGTTTTGTATTTCGAGTGGAGGGTCTTGGATCCCACATCAGGGCCATCCAACGGCCCCTATTTATGTGACCCTTCACGTATATAAAAGGGGTGGCCACCCTACGCACGGGCCACCCTTTCATTTGAAATTTCTCAGAACTTCTCTCCTTCTTCTCTCTTCATCTCAGAAGAAAAACCCTCTTCTTGCCGACTGCCATTTTCAGCGTTCAAGAAGCTCAGGCGTGACGACTCCTTCAAAGTTTTGGAAACACACACTACGGCGAAGCTCCCACCTAGGCAACATCTTCATCCACCTCCCAACCAAACACTCTGTAAGTCCCCTGACCATGCGTGTTTTGAAAATATTTTTCACTGTAGCTTAGGTAAATATTTACTGTAGCCACATGCAAGGGTTTACTGGTTTTTGTGGGGATGAAGGGTGAAAGCCTTTTAGGTTAAGGTATTTTTGCCGTAGGAAATCATTTTAGGAGTATGGTTTACAGGATGCATTTTCTGGGGAAAATTTCTGGGTAGGGGTTTTGGAATTTTGGGTGCAAAACCTGGTAGCTTAGGGGACACGCTTCACAGGCGATTTTGCCTTTCATGCCTATTGGAACTTTCCCTCCAAGGAAAAATTTTAACCTGACCCTCCTGACACACAAATTCCGAGTAATCGGGGATCTGTTGGGAGCACAGGCGCGTGTTCATTGAACCGCGTGGTCTCACTCTCCACGGGCTGGGCTTACCTTAGCTCATGCAAAGAACACTTTAATTCTTCCTCATGCTTAGGTCGCCTTTTCTGAAATTTTTTCTTTTGTTCATTAGGTGACCAGATGGCACCAAAGAGGAACGCTCCAAAGAAGACCATCGGCAGCTCGGCCTCCCATCAGGACAAAGGAAAGGCGGTGATGCCGGACTCCCCAATCCCCAACTTTGGGTCGGCAGTGGAGCAGGAGCTCGAGATGGCTCCTGATGCATTCTTCAAGGCGGAGAGGATCGTCTCAAAGATTATCGATCAGACGAAGATCAACAAGCTATTCCTCCCTCAAAACATCGGGCTGGGGAGAGCGTCAGTGATTGCCTGACCCCCCGCAGAAGGCGAGCGAAGCTGCGCGCCGCTCGACGAGGAATTCGCGGCCTGGAGCGGTGAGCATTTCAAGGCAGGGGCCTTCCTCCTGCTGGACCAGTATTTTGCTGACTTCCTAAATTATGTGAAGTTGGCCCCATTTCAGCTCCCCCCCAACTCTTATCGGTTGTTGGCGGGGTTGGGATATTTATTTTTGAAGCACGAGTGGGAGGTCCCCACTCCTTCGGATATTTTGTATTTTTTCTGCCTCAAGGCTAGCCCGGATCAGCGAGGTTGAGGCGACATGTTTTATTTCTTGACCCGATTCCCCAACACGGTTGCGGTCATCGAGCTGCCCAGCCACCCCAACGACTTTAAGGATCAATTCTTCATGTCGACAGGGTTCAGAAACTGTGAGCTCCACTACTTCAATCGCCCTCGTAAGTGCTTTTCATCCTTAGCTCGTAAGTTAAGTATCGTTTAGCTCCTCCTGTATTCCTTTCTGACTTAGATTAATCCTGCAGCCATCTTCGCGAGGATAGAGAAATCTGTGACCCTCGGGGCCCAATACGAGACACTGGCGGGCTTGCCCGCCAGTGAGAAGGATTATCGCGTGCTCGTAACAGACGAGATGATGGTGGCCTGTAAGCTGATTTTCCCAAATCAAACTTTGAACCTAAGGAGGCCCCGGGGGCTTCCCCCAGCTCGCGACACCAGACCCATCATCGTGGAGGAGGTCGCGGGGAATGAAGATGAGGAGGATGAGGACGACGAAGTTCCCCTCGTGAGGAACAGGAAGCGGGCGCTGGAGGTCGCCCAGAGGACGAGCGAGGAGAGGATCCAGTCCGGAGCAGCCGTGGGTCCTTCTGGCCAAGGTAACCCTTACTTGTTTAGGAGTTTAGATAGGGCCACAGCAGATCCCTGGCTAGCTAGGTTCAATCTTAGGCAGTCCGTCCATCGTCACCGAAGTGATCCGGACCTGAACACAACCCTGCTCCACTGTGTCGATCGGCTTGTACTGGACTACCAAGATAGCCGGCCTAGGGGTACCGTAGTAGTAGATAACACCCTAGCCTTTAGGTCGATCCTATTTGAGGAGTATGGTACCAACCTTCGGTCATGGCCATCACTCCGGAGGGGTGCCGTAGCTCCGGGGCTTAGGCAATATGTAGAGGAATCAAGCCCGGAACCGGAGTCAGATCCAGAACTTTCACCAGCTCCGGAGATAATCGACTTAGATTCTCTTGCGGGAGCTCTGGAGCTGATGGTCGTAACCATAGGTTCTTCTAGCCCAGGGGGTAGGATCCCTTTTAGTATACATATACTTTAATTTCTCTTTTTCCCCCTTTGTTTTTGTTTCTGTGTGATTGCTAACTCTTGTACTAATCATGTCTTTGTTTTGACAGAAGAGATGTCTCAGCCCGAAGAGAGCCTGCGAGGAGCGTTCTTCGGGGGGAACCCCGCGGCTGGGGCCGCTGGGCCAAGAATGAAAAGGCTCCGGATGTCCAAGCACGCTGTCGGGACCCCCACCAAGTCTCCTGCAAAGGAGAAGGAGCAAGCCCTAGCTGTCCAGGTCGTGGGAGCGGTCCCTTCCGCTGCAGGGGGAAGCAACATGCCCCCACCCCCTCCACGAGCTCCGGCCGCCGCCCGGGATGCAAGAACGGAGCTCGAGGCTTCGACGATTGTACCCTCCAAGGTACGCATCCCAGTCAATCCCCAGGACCTAGAGAAGATCCCAGAGGCCATCCGAGGAACGGTGTATGAGTCGGCGAACTACGCCGTCAGCCACATATACAAGTTCACCGAGAAGGAGCTTCGGGCCATCGAGACAATGAGCCCGGTGGGCATGATGGAGTCTTCAATGGGCAGGACCCTAATAGTAAGCTGACTTACCCTTTTATGGCCTTCTATTATTACACTTTGCCCTATTTTTTCTTTCTTCTCTTTTTTCTAAGGCAATTATCCCTCATCTCTCGCAGGGCGTCGTTGCTCTTTACTGGAGCATCGCCAGGGCCAAGGCTCAGCTCGAGGATATGAAGAGCGAGCACCAAACTTCTCTACAGGCGGCTAGGGATGCGTTGGCGGCCTCGCAGGCCGAGCTGGAGAAAATTCGCCCAAAGGTCCAAGAGCTCGAGGCCACCCTCACCACCGCGCGGACAGACCTAGATACCGCGAAGGCTGAGGCCAAGGCCGCCCTGGAGGCTGAGCGGACAACCTCGGAAAAGGCCTTGGAAGACCTGTTCTACCATTGCTGGGCCTATAATCCAGACGCTGAATTCTCCTTCCTGTCAGCGAGCCTCTGGGAGCGCCTGCTGGTGAAGTTCCAGGCTCGCCTCGATAAAGAGGCGCCCTCCGAGGCTGGGGATGGCTCTGGCGCAGCTGAGAAGGGCGAGACGGCGACCTCCAAGGGGCCACCTGGCAGGGCTTAAGGCCTTCTTCTCTCGTGCCCTTTCCTTTAATATTCTTAACTTAATTTTTTTGTGTAACCTTTGCATGAGGTGCTTCCACCTCAAGACAATTTAGCTCAATTTTATTTTTAATTGATTCTCTTTCTTGCCCCTACGCATTTTAGTTACAATTTTTGAAAACTTAGTTCGTGTTAACTTTTGTCCATATCTCGAGCTCTTTAAGAAGAACAACGATCAACAGGCTTAAATCAACTTCTAAGTTTTATGACCCGGTTATATCCAGGAACTTAATTTGAAAACTTAGTTCGTTTTTAACTTTTATCCATATCTCGAGCTCTTTAAGAAGAACAACGATCAATAGATTTAAATCAACTTCTAAGTTTTATGACCTGGTTATATCCAGGAACTTAATTTGAAAAACTTAGTTCGCGTTAATCTTTATCCATATCTCGAGCTCTTTAGGGAGAACAACGATCAATAGATTTAAATAAACTTCTAAGTTTTATGACCTGGTTCCAGGAACTTAATTTGAAAACTTAGTTCATGTTAACTTTTATCCATATCTCGAGCTCTTTAAGAAGAACAACGATAGATAGATTTAAATCAACTTCTAAGTTTTATGACCTGGTTATATCCAGGAACTTAATTTGAAAACTTAGTTCGTGTTAACTTTTATCCATATCTCGAGCTCTTTAGGAAGAACAACGATCAGCAGATTTAAATCAACTTCTAAGTCATTAAGGTGACCTGGTTATATCCAGGTACCATATGCCCCCCCAAGTAACTGGGAAAGGGTCTTTCGTGGTTACTTTAGATTACACTTGAAAACATGTACAGATATAACAAAAAACTGATTCTCATTGCTTAATACATAAAGAATGGCCTTCCAGGCCTTACAAGTGAATCATTGATAATATTTCTTTAAATGGATGGCGTTCACAGTCCGCGGGACTGCCCCTCCATTAAGCCGAGCTAACTTATAAGTTCCTTCCTTAATGACCTCGATGACTTGATATGGTCCTTCCCAGTTCGGTCCCAAGACTCCATCTTTGGGGTCCTTACCGGCTAAGAAGACTCTCCTTAGGACCATGTCGCCAACGCTAAAGGCGCGCTTTTTGACTTTGGAGTTGAAATAGCGAGTGATCTTTTGCTGATAATGGGCGAGCTGGAGTTGTGAATCTTCTCGCCTTTCATCAACTAGGTCAAGGGAATTGCACAGTAGCTCGTGGTTACGGTCCTGGTCATAAGGCTGGACCTTATGCGAAAGCACCTTAATTTCCACGGGGAGGACTGCCTCACTCCCAAAGGTTAGGGAAAAATGAGTATGACCCGTAGGAGTCCGATGCGAGGTCCGGTACGCCCATAGGACCTGGGGGAGCTGTTCTGGCCAGACCCCCTTCGCTTCATCTAATCTCTTCTTGAGGCTCGCCTTTAGAGTCTTGTTGGCAGCTTCGACCTGGCCATTCGCCTGAGGATATGCCACGGAGGAGAAACTTTTCACAATTTCGTACCTTTCACAAAACTCGGTGAACAGGTCGCTGTCAAACTGAGTGCCATTATCGGAAACGATCTTCTTGGGCAGGCCGAATTGGCAAACAATGCTTTTAACCACGAAGTCAAGCACTTTTTTGGACGTTATCGTCGCCAAAGGTTCTGCATCAGCCCACTTCGTAAAGTAGTCGACGGCTACCACGGCGTAACGGACCCTGCCTTTTCCAGTTGGGAGGGCGCTCACCAAGTCAATCCCCCAAACAGCGAACGGCCATGGGGACGAGATCATCTTCAACTCGACTGGGGGAGCTCGGGCAACGGTGGCGAATCGCTGGCACTTGTCGCACTTCTTGACATACGAGATCGAATCCTTGGACAGAGTGGGCTAGTAATATCCTTGCCCTAGGACCTTTAGGGCCAAGCTCTGCCCCCCAGCGTGATCTCCGCAAAAACCCTCATGCACTTCCTGCAAGATGGCCTTTGCTTTGCCTGGAAGAACACATTGGAGGAGAGGTAGGGAGTGCCCACGTCGGTATAGCACCCCGTCCACCATCGTATACCTTGGGGCTTGGTACAGGACTTGCCGTGCATCATTACGCCCTTCAGGCAGCTTTCCCTCGATGAGATACTCAAGGATGGGGGTCATCCAGGTCGGCCTGGCATCGATCATCTCGACCTCCGTCCTGACATCTTCTATGCTTGGTTTTTCCAAGAATTCTATTGGTACTAACCCCAAGGTCTCCGTTTCCCCAGAGGTGGCGAGCTTGGGAAGAGCATCTGTGTTAGCATTCTGCTCCCAAGGTATCTATTCGATCGAGCCTCGCCTAAACGCGGACAGCTCACCTTTTACCTTTGCCAAATAGGCGGCCATCTTGGGTCCCCGTGCTTGATATTCGCCCAGAACCTGGTTTACCATGAGCTGGGAGTCACTGAAGCACTGGACGGAGCTCGCCTTCAACTCCTGGGCTATCCTCAGCCCGGCCAGCAAGGCTTCGTATTCGGCCTCGTTGTTGGAGGCCTTGAATCCGAATCTCAGCGCCGAGTGGAATCTATGTCCCTCGGGGGATATCAAAATGATTCTAGCTCCGGAGCCGTTCTCGTTAGATGAACCATCCACAAATATCCTCCATGGTGCCTGGGGCGAGGTGACTTGGGGTGAGTCCTCTGCGGGATCCTCCTGGAATCCCGCGCATTCTGCCATAAAATCGGCCAGGGCCTGACCTTTTATAGCAGTTCGCGGAGTGTACAAAATCTTGAACTGACTGAGTTCGATTGCCCACTTTAACAAATGTCCCGATGCTTCAGGTTTTTGCAAAACCTGCCTTAAAGGCTGATCGGTCATGACGTGTATCGAGTGGGACTGGAAGTACGGCCTGAGCTTTCGCGAGGCCATGATAAGGCAGAACGACAATTTCTCCATCAACGGGTACCGGGATTCAGCCCCGAGAAGTCTCTTGCTGATGTAGTAGACTGGTTTCTGAACTCGGTCTTCTTCTTGGACCAATACGGCACTGGCTGCATCCTTAGTGACAGCCAGGTAGAGAAAAAGAGGCTCTCCTGCTTTTGGTTTGGTCAGTACGGGCGGCTCGGCCAGATGTACCTTCAGGTCGAGGAATGCACTTTTGCACTCTTCTGTCCATTCTAACTTCTTGTTTCCTTGGAGCAGGTTGTAGAATGGCAAACACTTATCAGTGGACTTGGAAATAAACCGATTGAGGGCCACCACTCTTCCCGTCAGGCCTTGGACATCTTTTCGTGACCTGGGCGAGGGAAGCTCGATCAACGATCTGATCTTGTCGGGGTTTGCCTCGATTCCTCGGGTATTGACAATGAACCCCAGGAATTTCCCTGACGACACCAAAAGTGCACTTTTGTGGATTAAGCCTCATGCCATATTCCCGTAGTATCTTAAAACATTCTTCCAGGTCGGAAACATGGTCATCGACAGTCTTTGACTTGACTAGCATGTCATCAACGTACACTTCCATGTTCTTTCCGATCTGGTCCGCGAACATTCTATTGACTAACCTTTGGTAGGTAGCTCCGGCGTTCTTCAGCCCGAATGGCATGAACTTGTAACAATAAACGTTAGTCGGGGTCATGAAACTGGTATGCTCCTGATCCGCCGGATTCATGGCGATCTGATTGTAGCCCGAGTACGCGTCCATAAATGACATGAGCTCGTGCCCCGCCGTGGCATCTACCAACTGGTCAATCCTTGGTAGTGGAAAACAATCCTTAGGGCAGGCTTTATTTAGGTCGGAGAAGTCTATGCAGGTCCGCCACTTTCCATTGGGCTTCGGGACCAGCACGGGGTTGGCGACCCATATTGGAAACTTGGCTTCACGAATAAAGCCACATTTTTTAAGCCGGGCTACTTCTTCTTTTAGGGCTTCAGCCCGGGTCATTCCTAGGCGTCTTTGCTTCTGGGACTTGGCGGGAATGCTTTTATCCAGATGAAGTGTATGCATGATGACACTCGGGCTGATTACCACCATGTCCTCATGGGACCATGCAAACACGTCCTGGTTATCCTGCAGAAATCTGATCAGCTCCGTACTCCTCTTGCTGCAGAGGTTTTTCCTGAGCCTGACCATCCGTGATTGATTCTGCAGATCAATGTTCACTTCCTAGAGCTCCTCAATAGCCTGTAGCTCGGATCTGTCCTCGCCTATTCGGGGGTCAATATCCTCACTTAAGACAACATTTTCCCCTTTGGCGCTTTGAGGATTTTCAATCTCAGGATTAGCTAAGGGTTCCCGAGATTCCTCTTCACCACTTTGGATGGCCATTGCCAGCTACCCGGGTTTGGATTTTCCCTTCATGGAAATGCTGTAGCATTCCCTAGCAGCGAACTGATCGCCATGGATAGTGCATATTCCCGTGGAAGTAGGGAATTTCATCGCGAGGTGGCAAGTGGAAGTGACAGCCTCAAATTCCATGAGCGTAGGTCATCCCAAAATTGCGTTGTACGCAGCAGTGCAGTCAATGACCACGAACTTGAGGAGTTTCGAGACTGTTCGTTGTCCTTCTCCCAGAGTGATCACCAGCTCGATCGTCCCTATGGCCGTCGACCCTTCTCCCGAAAAGCCATATAACATCATGGAGGTCGCCTTCAGCTCGGCGACGGTCAAACCCATCTTCTCTAACGTGGATCAGAATAGGAGGTTCACCGAGCTCCCATTGTCGATCAGCACCCTCCTCACTCTCTGATTGGCGAGCTGAATTGCCACGACCAAAGGGTCACTGTGAGGGAACTGGACATGGCCCGCATCTTCCTCCGTAAAAATGATTGGTTGCTTCTCCAATCGCTGCTACTTTGGCAGGCGCTGCTCTGGGATGAACTCTACTTTGTTATGTGCCTTCAGTTCGTTCACGTATCTCTTCTGGGCGCCCCTGCTCGTGCCAGCCAAATGCGGTCCTCTAGAGATGGTGGATATCTTCCCTCCAACCAAGGGAGGAGGGACGTCCTAATCTATCCGAGACCCGGGCTGACTGGCCGGGACTTCTGGAGCGGGTTGACCTGTTGGGACTCTATTCCGTGCATATTGAGCCAAGGGGCCAGCTCGGATGAGAGTCTCGATCTCATCCTTTAGATGCCTACAATCATCGGTGTTGTGGCCAACATCGTTGTGAAAGTGGCAAAACTTGGAGGTATCTCTCTTCCCCTTTTGGTGTTTCAACAGCTCGGGCCTCTTCCAGGGGAGGCGAGTAGAATTAGCTAGGAAAATGTTCTCCCTAGACTGGGTGAGCTCTGTGTAAGTAGCGTAGACGGGGCTTAAACTTGTCTACGGACTTATTCTTCTTTTGGTCGTGCTGGCTGCCTTCACCATTCCCCTTTCTTTTGCCTCCACCGAGCTGGTTCTTCTGTGTGACCTTTTGGGTCACTGCCTCGACCTCCGTCCCCACTCTAGGGGGATGATCAGGGACCTGGCTGGTTCCTGCTGCTGAGGCTTCGACTTCCTCCAAGTTTATCCATTCCTAGGCCCTGTTAAGGAATTCGTTAACCGAGCTGACTCCCTTTCTTTGTATGTCTTTCGAGAGATCCCCTCTGACGAGGATTCCAATTCTCATGGCCATGAGCTTGGAACTATCATCCGCGTCTCTGGCCCGAGCAGTGACATTCGCAAATCTGCTTAGGTAGGCCTTCAGAGTTTCGCCGGGCTGTTGCCTCACATTAGCCAAAGAGTCGGCCTGAACGCGGGCAGCCTGGGAGGCTCGAAATGCCCTTTTGAAATCTGCCGAGAAAGTCTTCCAGGAGTTGATTGACTGTCTTTTACCATGCTTGAACCACTGCCTGGCAGGTCCAGTTAGTGTGGAAGGAAAGATTAGACACCTCAGCCCGGGGCCAATGTTGTGGGCCATCATTAGGGTGTTAAACATCCTTAGGTGATCCGATGGGTCTCCGTCTCCATTGAATTTAGACAGGTGCAGCATACGGAAACCAGGTGGGTAAGCCGTTGCTGCTATGCTGGGGGCGAAGAGCTCCATCTCGTCCCCAGAATCATATTCATCTTTTTCTTTTTCTGACAGGAGCTTCCTCATCAGCTCCTCCATCTAGGCCAGGCGCTCGAGGGTTTGGACCTGATGTCCTTGGTTATTCCGGGGCTGTTCAACAGCTCCGGATCCATTGTACATATTTGGTGGGTTATTGCCCCTCCTATCTTGAGATAGTTTATTTAGGACATTCCCTCCGTTACGTACTTCGGACAGGGCCCCCCCTGAGCAAGCATGGCTGTCTCCTCCTACCTGCTCCCCTCTATGGGAGTTAAGGCGATCTCGCAGATCGCCTCCCCGAGTGGCTTGTGGGCTTTGCGCCGAACTTAGGCGCTGACGCAGGTCTCCGCCAGAAAGGTCACTCCGGCGACTGCCGGTCCATTGCTCCTGCTAGAGAGGCTTGGAGCTCGCCTTTGGTGCCGAGGATCTGGGCTTTCCCTTGGTGCCCTGCTACGCCGGGAATGTCCAGCTGATGGCGGATCTCTCCTGCTACTTCTGTAGGCTGGAATATCTCGGATGGGCCGAGGAGGAGATGGATATCTGATTGGAGACGGAGGATGCCTGACTGGAGAGGCAATCCTGGTTCCGTCAGGACGGATCAAGTTCAATGGGGGCCTTTCGGCCCTACCAACCTGGTGGTCTCGAGCCTGGCGATCTGGACGAGGCGCAAGACGGTTGTTGGGGATGGGCTGATGTTGCGAGCCCTCCCCGGATCTCCTTCGGGAATTTCCTTGAGCTCCCCTGGGCACCCTCGAGGATGGTTGGGAGCTAGGAGTCGACGTTCCGATGGAACGACTGTATTGCTGTTGCCTGGCTCTAGGCACTTCTTCGAAGTTTGCCTCTTGATGGTGTGATGAAGGAGTGGAGTTGGCTGTCGGAAATCTGTTCGAGCGGCTATGCCTGGACCGGTTACCCCGGTGAGACTTAGTCAGCTCCGGCTTTGGGGATGTTCACGAGATAATCATGATTAGGCCGCAGCTCAACTCGCTAATCAGCCCGTGGGAAAATCAGGGCGTACATCTGCCCCCGAGCCCCTGCTCGTGGCATACGACGTCGTAAATAAGGGTTGGATTCTCTCTTGTAAGAAATACCCTGTAATCAAATACCCAGAACATAGCAATAATATTGACTAGTGGAGTAGAAGGATTTTAACCTTTGAACCACTTAAAAAAACGTGTCTTAAGTCACCATTTCATTTCCTAAGATCATATATCTGTTTCGGTTCAACCTAAGAACTAATCCCTTTCTCTTCTTTTCTTAATTTCCTGTTGGCGAAGAACCGCGTCAACAGTGTCATATTTATTTAATTTCCTAAATTTATTTGTGGGATAATCTACTAGTTAAATTTCCACAATTATGCTTAACAAGAATTTTCCTTTAAAAAGGAAGATTACTATTTTTCCAAGATTTTCATTAATTTTAACTCACACTCTCAATTATATTTATATTCCCAAAATAATGTTTTTGTGAGAATTATTAATTTTCATAAAATTAGCTGAGATTTTTCCAGATTAAAATTTTCCATTTGGTCCGGGACCAAAAGTCTTTGTTTGCCCGCAAACCACACTTTTCACGCATTGGCTTACACTGACAACATGAAATATTATTCCCAAGTATATAAATTATTTAACAAATAATTTTCATTATAGAGTTTCAACATGCTGACGCTTCTACTCGTAGGTGCCCGGAAAGCAGGGTGTTAAACACATGGGCTAAGGCCCATGACACTTAGGGCATCATAAGGCTAGCAACTAGGGAGCTAGGAGACTCAGGTGCATGTAGATGGGTGGTGCAGTACGGGTTGGCTTGTGCAGCTAAAAAGGAGTCAGGGGCTCAGATGTACGTGTGGTTGTTGGTGCCTGGTGCACCTGCTATTGCTCGTGTCACTCAGGTGTTGACGCCTGGTGCGCCTGGGCCTTTCTGGTGGTGGTTACCATAGAGGTGTTAGGAGTGTGTCCTAAAATCAAGTAATGACATTTGTTTTTCTGTGAATAAATAAATACAATGGTTTATTATTATTGTTATATTTAGATTGTTAAATTCTTGTTTGAATAATTTTGTAAATATCAGAAAAATTCCATATTCATTATTGAGGATGTGATATTGTATTAGTACGAGAGAATTAAGATCACATGAACGAATAAAAATAGTCAACAACAATAAATTAAAGTTATGGAATTCTTTAATTGGAGTTGTATGTACGATTTACTGAGTATCATAATGATACAAATAATCTAGATTCAGATTATTGATGTGGTAAGACATCTCGGTAAAGGTGCTTTATATAATATGATTATATATGACATGGACCGATATGAATTAAAGTCTTTATCCAAAAACCATGTAATAATAAAGACTTGTAATTCATATCATAACTGATGATCATTTATAGATCAACCTAAATCCTGAGTGTTCATAAACTCCTGTTCATGTTTATTAAATATTTTGATTCATTCGTTAAGGTCTCTTCAAAGAATGAGGCTAATGACTTTTGTTTTGGAGATTTAATATCATGGATGGCTGGGAACATGTATCAACAATACGGAATCTAATCTTTCCTAATGGATCATATATTAGTTCCCTTAAGGGTTAATTCTGGAACTGAATGATTTTGAGCTCAAATCTATAATTAGATTATAGATTAATTATTCACTAGTGAATTAATGATACTTAAGGAATAAGAAGTAAATTAGAAAGGTAAAATGGTAATTCTTCCATTCTAATTTATGAACTAATTAATTAGAGGGTTGAACTATTGTAAGATGGTTATATCAATGGATGACTTAAGATAAGATTTCTGTAAAAGTATATCTATAACATAAAGAGTGCAATTCTGAATTTATACTGGAGTAATATCAGAATTAATAAATTAACTATTATAATTAAAGAGTTTAATTATTTAGTTTCAATTTATTGGAGCTTAATGTTATTGGTCCATGGTCCCCGAAATGGCTCAAACAAACACTGACAAAGGTAAATAAAAAAATGGGCAAAAAGGACTTATGTGTTAAGTAAAATATTTTTCTATGTATCAAACATAATTATTGTATAATTATGTGTAATTAATTAATTATTTGATTTAACAAAAATATAATTAATTTTAATTAATTCATTTTTGGGATTTTTGGCATTTAAATAATGATAAAAATTGGGAAAAATCACATGCCATCAATGGCATGTGGTACACGTGTAGCACAGTGCACAGTCACTGTGCTACACGCATAAGAGACTGTGAGCAGTTTCTAGGTTCTACAATTTTAGTTATTTAAATATTAAATAAATTATGAGATATTGTAATATGATTAAAATATTATTATTTAAACAAAAATCTGATAATTGATTAGTTATTTTCAAATTGTTTAAAATAACTAAGATTTTATTTTAATATATTGGATATATTAAATATAGGATATCAGTTTTTCCATAATGTAATTTTCAAGGATAGAAAAATATCTAGAAATCTCTCTCGGAGAAAGAGAACAATGATGCATACAAAAGTCACTGTTCTTCACAAAACCTAGGTCCAAATTTTATCAGATCTCATGTGTTGAGAACATCTGATAAATAGATTTTGCCTATTATTTTGTATAGCGAGCCCGCACTCGTTCTTTGTGTGCTGAGAATATTTTGGAAGATCTTGGTGTAAGATCTCAAGGATTTAGCCATACAAAAAGATAGCAGCAAGGAAGGACCTGAGGTAATTTTTTTCTATTCATGTCTTTGATTCAATATATATATATGCATTTGAAGAAGTAGATCTAGAAATCTTATGGGATTAAATTAACAATTTGATTGTTGTTCTGCTGCGTATAATCTCTGATTTGATCAATAAAAACTAACAAGAGGCAGCTGGTCAAACTCGCTCCTCTCCCCCTCTTTCTTCAATTTCTGTGTACCAAATTTTGTAATAAAAATTACAAATAAATTTTACAAAAAATTCCTATGCCCCATAATGACTTACACAATATCTAGAAAAATGAATAAAAGCCTAAACCCAATAATCACCATATAATTAACAATCCATTATTCAACCATACATTTAAAAAACAAAACCACTCATTCATTTATACATATCAACATATATATGACAAATGTAAGAAATCCACACAACCTTTGATGTTTAGGTATATATGAACTGCTCTAGTATCAATTGTTGATATTGATTGTGTAAATCAGAGTGTGAAGTGGAAGAGTGGCTGTAACGCCCTGGATAACCAAGACCGTTATACTGTGTGTTTGAAATAGTGCGAGACTTGCTAATCAAGTCATTTAAATAAAAATGTGAATCTAGAGACATAAACAGGTTAGGTTTAAAAGATATTGGTTATAAATAAATAATTTTCATTAAAATAAAAGTTTGGTACATGGGATCCCAAATTAGGGTTTAAATGACATAATTACAAGATTTCCAAATGTTATAAATAATCAAAGCCACTCTAATGGCAAAATACAAAGTTTAGGTCTCCGTCCCTGTATAAACCCTTGACCGTGGCGGCCGAGCAGCTGACAATGTATCCCTCGCCCCTAGAGCTCTCCAATCCATGGTTGACTCATCTTACCCTTCCCTTTACCTGCACCACGCAACACCTGTGAGTCGAGGCCCCGCAAGAAAACATAATATCATAGCACAATCAATATCAATAACCAAGTAGTTCATAGAGCATAACCAAATGATTTACAAGACATTAATCAATTACCCAGCAAGCCATAGAATTCATTCAATCCAGGACATCAGTCAATAACCAATGATCTAGTTTCCAGATATTCAGCATATCATATACATCAAATTAACAATAGTATACATGTAAAGCAACAACTAGGGTCAACGCCCATAGGCTGCACCCTCTATTTAATCCATTATTTTTGGCTCACTTAGGCCAAGCCCAGTGTTCACCCCACTGACTCCGGCCCGCTTAAACAGAACTCAGTGATTATTAAGTTGTCCTCGGCTACTAGTGGCCGAGCCGCGCCCTGAGCGCCAATATTGTTCCCGGCACTCTTAGGCCGTATATTTCATGTTCACATGACGTAATACCCTCGTACAATAATGCATACAAGTATAAGGGGCCCTTAGTCCCAACATATTTACACAACCAGGTGCAGTTTCTTACCTTTCATTCCAAGTGCTTTGATTAAGAAAGACGACCCCCGAGCACGATCTTGCTCTGAGCCCAAGCATTCACCTAGTCACAACCATACATAGTACTCTCATTACTAATCAATTCATAATCATTTCCTGGAACCAATCCCATGCTCTCGGGACCCCTCGTTTCCCCGCACAAGGTAGCAGAAGCGTCCCCCGAGCCCGCAGAGCCAAAACCCTAAAAACTTAATTTTCCCCTTTCTTGAAATTAGCCTAGCACTGCGACACAACCCTATAGGGCTGCGGCGCCCATAGTGGTTCCCTCCTCCTGATTCAACCTAGCACCGCGGCATGGAAGAACAGGGCCGCGACGCTCATACGCGAACCCAAAAAATTGCGTTTTTCCCAGCATTTTCCCGAGCCAAAACTCTTCCAAATCAATACCCAAGCACACCCAAGTCCCCAATTCGACGTAGAATTTCATATAAATAGTATAACAACTTATGAACACCAGAAACACACCCAAACACTCCTCCAAACTCAAAATCACAAAGTGGTTTAAAACTTTCCAAAACTAAAACCACAAACGAGAAAACATAAACCACACCAGCTAATAACCTTAAAGATGCATAGAATCCCTTACCTTGAGTAGAAATTCGTCCCTGAGCCTCTTTCAAATTCAACTCCAAGCCCAAATCCTTTGATTCCCAAGCTGAATTTCACTCCAATAATCCACAAGACAAAACACAAATCAGCTCTCAAACCATAACATTTCTTGGCTGAATTCCACAAAATAACCACTTAAAATCCTTACCTCAAATATGTAGAACACCCTCTAGCTTCCTTGGTTTGATTCCCCACTTGATCCCACAAGATCAGAGGTCTTTCTTCTTTTTGGTTCCTGGTTTTCTCTAAAGCTCCCAAAAATAACCCATGTATGAGCCAAAAATGAGAGAAACGTATCAAACCTTTCTTCAGCCAAAGCCTATCTACTACTAAAGACATATGACACAATTGCCCTCCCCTCTAACTTAGACTCTAACTAATCCTCAAGGCCAGCCAAGACTTTTCCTTAACCTGCAACAATGCCACATTCCCACTTATAACAACTATCCTCAAGAGTTACCTATAGTCACCCAAGTTACCAAAATGCCACTAACCACTAATTATTCCCACCGGTGACTATTTGGCTAAACCGTTCCCCAGGACTGTCTCGGGTCGAATGCTACAAACATAAATATATCAACATAATAATGTGGTCTCAACAGTTATCGCAAATAATCGCATTTATTCCCTAATGGCCTTACAGACTAGACAAGGCTCGCATGCTTATTTAATACTCATAAACATGCATTTCACATATCCATATAATCATAGGATCATGCATATCACGTAATCATGCATCTTCACCATTATTCACATAACTTCCAATTATGCCCTCCCGACACACTAATCAAGGCCCTTAAGCCTTATTAGTAATTTTGGGTCGTTACAATGGCATTAAATATTTAACCAATACCATAACAAAGATCACATACATACCCATAAATTAAATCAAGATTCAAAAAAAATATAATCATACCTCTCATAGCCTATCAAGAATCCTTTCAATCTTTTCGTAAAATAATAAAGATATCCATTCCTATAGTGACACAATTTTCTAAGACTATACACAGTAGAAAGTGACGACAAAATCCTATTGGTCAACTCAACCCTTGCGGTCAACTTTTGTAAAATGGACTGTTAGAGGGTCCTGTTGAAAATCCAGGTGTTGTCCTTCGTTTGCGGCTCCCTGTGCTAGCGGCCTTCCAACCATTGGAGCCTGAGCATCAACTTAACAAAGTTTGGAAATCTCTTTAGCTTGAGCTCGATTGATTTATGGAAATGTTGCCGCGTCCATTCCAGCATTATTATTACAGATGTCTTCCGATATTGGAGCAACATTCACGTTTCTGAAGGCAGCTTTTCTGGGATCCATCGCGAATCGTTCAGGGTCGTAGGAACAATAAAGGTAAATCTAAGAACGATGGAAACTACTAACTCTACTATAATAGACCTAGAAGTTTTAAACATGTAGCATAAATATAGCCATCAATAGAATCTGATAAATAAAACCAACTAAAATAGAAATGTGATTTCATTGTGTTATCCAGATTTCTGGATAGCGTTTAGATGGATATCCTCGGGGAAGCAGAATTATCAAAGTCTTTCATGGAAAGTGACCAAAGCTCGCGGATGGACAGAAAGGCTTCGCCTCTCCCGTTTAGTGTCCGGCTTACTCTTTCAAGCAAACGCGACACGGAAGCTCGTCAACTCTCCCGGACTCCCGAAGGGATATCCTTCGGGGAAGCTCCTTCCAGGAGGAGCTCTTCAGGTTGTCTTTGCGGAAACAGTCCCGTGCCACGCACGGAACAAGACCAAGCGGTCGAGTCATGGAGGAGGTATATTTGGAATGATATCCACCTGACACAGGATCCCGCCTGACACGCCCGACAGGTCAAGGTCGCACACATCCCAGCACGCCTAAAGGTACCTTTTCGCCTACTGTTCCGCTGACAACTTGGAAAAGACAGCTGACTTTGTGTATTCCCCATACTTTCACGTAAATATACCCACATAGAGTCTTGTAGCCATGCTACTACAGTGATTGTATCCCCTATTTATGGCTGGTGTAATTAAGACTCATGTGAGTAGAGAAAAATCCTAATCCAAAACCCTAGTTATAAATACCCCCTCATTTTACGATAGAGGGGACGACGAACAAATTATATAGCAAGAACTCTACTAAAATCTCTCTAGCTTCATCTTCTTCAAGAGAACCCGAGAGAAACACTATGAACGTGTGAAGTTCTTATACACCAGCCATCTTACTGTAATTCTCTACAAGGATAATAACATCGACTCGTGGACTAGGGCTCGTTAACGCCTGAACCACGTAAAAAACTTGTTTGTTTAATTATATTCCTGCACTTCTACAGTTCTTATCTTTTTGTTATTCTGTTTGTATTCGTTTCCGAAAAACTCAGTAAACATTTTGGTGCTTTCATTGAGAGCTGTAGGAAGTTGTTAGTCAGCTCTTTTTCTGTGTACGTTTTTTGTGTTCACTCCGTGCTAAAAAGATGGTGACTACGAGAAAATCCGCGGTTGACAAAAATGCTAGGGTCAACCCTGATACTATGATGGAAGATGCGGTACAAAACGAACCCTTGGACTACCAAGGTGAAGACCCGACATCCCGCCAGGATCGGGTCAGTACTGAAGATACGACATACTTAGAAGACGAAGAAGAGTATGTCCAAGACGGTTACTACAAAGACGGCTGCTACTATGAGAAGGACCCAGAACTGGTCCAAGTAGCCGAAGAACTGGTGGCCACTAAGGCCAAGCTTGCTGAGCAGGAGCGCGTCTCCGAAAAAATACAACGCATGATGGAGCGCCTCCAAAGCAAGTTCGGAGATCTAGGCAACTCGGACGAGGATGCCTCTGTTCTAGGTGGTGCTGATGCCCCCATGCCGGATCCAGCCGCTGCTGGACCATCCAAAGCCGCCCCTAACAAGGGCAAAGAAAAAGTTGGAGAGCCTGTGCGCGCTGACGCCCCTGCACCTCCTAAAGGCGTGAATCACCAGGCCGACTGCCCCCCCCCCCCCCCGCGCGCAGAAGATCTCTGGCGCTCCTAAGCCCAGACGTCCTTCAGCCCCAAGGGGGCACTCTGTGCCTAAAGGGCCCGGTGCTAAGGCACCCAGGCCTAGGGGAAGGAACAACCGCCCCAGTGATTCCGTCAACCAGGACGGTCGGGCTGCGAACTCGCACTCCGAAGATAGCTGGTCCACGGTGGACCTAAGAAGAAAGTTGGAGGCCAAGCATGAAAAGGCCAAAGGAGAAAAGGCCCGGCCTCGCGGAGATGACCTCCGAAATCATATTAATGACAAGCTCCGGGGACGTGACCTCCCGGAGAGTGATACAAAGAGGCTCGAGGAACAGATTGCTGCCTTGACCAAGCTGGTCCAGAAGCAAAGTGGGGCCCTGTCAGACTCTGAGGAGGAAGACCCGGAACCATGTATTCAGAGGATCGCAGAAACGTCCCTCCCGGATAACTTCAAAATGCCCCACATAGAATTATATGAGGGGAGGACAGACCCACGTACCCATCTAGCTAAATACAACAAAATGATGCAAGTGGCGCGCGTCAGTGAGGACGCCAAATGCATGTGCTTCTCACTCACCCTTACCAAGTCCGCGGAGGACTGGTGGAAAAGATTAGCTCCCGGATCAATCCACAGTTGGAAGGAGCTACAGTCCGCGTTCAGGAGGCAGTTCATTGCTGCCCGCGACCACGACATGGAGGTTGGTTCCTTAACCAGCATCAAGCAGCAACCCAATGAGAACCTCAAAGCTTTCATTCAAAGAATGATGGAAGCTGCTGCTAAGACTAAGGTCAGCGACGATATGAAGCTGATCGCCCTTCAATCAGGGCTTACCGTCGGCTCCCTACTGTGGGGGGAAATGCAACGGAGACGGGCAGAAACCCTGTTCGAATTCATGTCAAAAGCTCAGGGAATCATCAACCTTGAGGATGCCTACCAGCAGGCCTTTGGAGTTCCCCCAGCTCCAACGCCTTCCGTGACTGCGCCGAGCTTTGCTTCGCAAGCTCCCGCACCAGCCCTCACGCTTCCAGGAGCCCAATTCACTCCAAGTGTGTATGGGCCTTCCGCGTCTGCTCAGACGCCAACTCAAACCCATTTCTCTGGGTAGGGAGCTGTACAAACTGGATGTAGTATCGCTCCCGGACCATCACAACCGCAAGCGGAAGGCCCAGAACAAAATCTGAGCCAATCACGGAATAAACGAGGCGGAAGAAACTCCAACCGGGGGGACCATTCAAAGAAACCCCGTAAGAACTATGAGCCCAAGTTCACGGAGTATACCAGTTCGATAGACTCACGGGAAAATGTCTATCGGGCGACCTGTAATATGGTCAACTACAGGAAGCCCCCGAAAGTGTCTCATGGAGGAAGGCGTCCGCGAGACTCCAATAAGAGGTGTGAGTTCCACAGAGACGTGGGGCACACCACAAACGAATGCCTTCAGCTGAAGGATGAGATCGAGTCCCTGGCAAGAGCGGGACACCTCGGTCAATGGGTGAGGATACCCATAATCTATCCTGGACAGGGAGTCGTTCACGGAGCTGCATATTCCCCGGGACAAAGGGGGACCGCTAGCGCTCCTGGAACCGGTCACTCCCAAGCTCCTGTGTCTCAGTTCCCAGCGCTTCCTGCTCCAACCCCTCCGGCACCCATTGCCTTGTTGGCTCCAGGACCTGGCAACCCATATCCGCCCGGCCTTGCTCCTCCACCCGTTGACGGACACGTAGCCACCATTTTCGGAGGACCGCACCTTGCCGGAAGCACCCGCAACTCCCAGAAAAGGTACTTGAGGGAGTTAGAACACACCGGGGAGATGTGCGCCTTGGTTCAATCACCTGCTCAACGTCCCCGAATGATGGACCTTCCCATCACCTTCACGGAGGACGACGCCCGACATGTGCACTTCCCCCACAACGATCCCCTCGTGGTGGAAGCCTAGATTGCCAATAAGAAGGTCTCACGGATCTTGGTCGATAACGGAAGCTCTGTAAACATCCTCTTCAAAGCTGCCTTCCACGCGATCGGATTAACCGAGACAGACCTGACCCCATGCCCCATCCAGCTTTCAAGGGTTCAATGGGGATGCACTCATGCCGTTAGGCAAAATTCAACTTCCAGTCACCCTCAGAGGAGAAAGCGACGCTTGTGCCTTCAAGCACTGGACATTCGTGGTGGTCGACTGCCCAACGGCGTATAATGCCATCCTAGGCCGACCGGTCCTAATAGATTGTGGGGCCATAACCTCGATACGCCACTTATGCTTGAAGTTTCCGTGCGACGATGGGCGTATCGGCACCCTCCGAGGAGACCAACGAAGTGCACGAAGCTGTTATAACGTGTCCGTCCGATCCGTCTACACGGTCCAGGAGACGGTCGCTGCCCTTCTTTTGGCGGAAGAATTACCAGAAACTGGTGGTGCTCAAGGGGCATGCTTTGACGAACTCGACCCTAGAGTGGGGGTCGAGAGAGCGATAGAACCGATGGAGGAAGTCGAAGAGGTGGTCCTCAACCCAGGAGATCCCACCAAAGTCATTCAGGTGGGGAAAAACCTTCCGTCGGCCGTTCGAGAAAAGATCGTGGCCACTGTAAAGAATAATCAGAATATCCTGGCATGGTGCCACGCTGATATGACGGGGATTAATCCTAATGTTGCGTGCCACGCACTCAACATAGACCCATCTGCGACTCCAGTTTGCCAAAAGAAGAGGCCGTTAGACCCAGTGAGGGCCGAAGCAGTCAAAGCTGAAGTGGACAAGCTGATGTCCATAGGTTTTCTCCAGGAGTCACACTATCCCGTGTGGTTGGCCAACCCAGTTCTGGTCCCGAAACCCAATGGGTCCTGGAGAATGTGCATTGACTTCACGGACCTAAACAAAGCCTGCCCAAAAGATTGTTTCCCTCTTCCACGAATCGATCAGATGGTAGACGCTACGTCCGGGTATGAACTCTTATCCTTCATGGATGCATACTCCGGATACAACCAGATCAAGATGCATGCCGCGGACCAGGAACACACCAGCTTCCTCACGGACAAGGGTGTCTACTGTTACGTGGTCATGCCTTTCGGTTTGAAGAATGCTGGGGCGACATACTAGCGTCTAGAAACAGGATGTTCAAGGACCAGCTGGGGAGGAACATGGAGGTGTACGTGGACGACATGTTGGTTAAATCCAAGACCTCCGGGGACCACAGTGACGACCTTGAGGAAGCTTTCGCCGTGATCCGAAAGTACGGGATGAAACTGAATCCGAAGAAATGTACTTTCGGGGTCTCGTCTGGGAAGTTCCTCGGTTTCATTGTCAGCTCCCGCGGAGTGGAAGCCAACCCTGAAAAAATTAAGGCTTTCATAGATATGCCTTCTCCCCGGAAGCATAAGGATGTTCAAAGCGTTACCTCAAGGATAGTTGCTCTCAGCCGCTTCGTATCTAAGGCCACTGACAAATGTATCCCTTTCTTCAATGTGTTGCGAGGAAACAAGAAGTTCGAATGGACCCCCGAATGCGAAGCAGCCTTCCAACACCTCAAGGAACATCTAACCCGAGCTCCCATTCTGTCCAAACCTGTCGAAGGAGAGGCGTTGTTCTTGTATTTAGCTGTGACAAAGCACGCCGTGAGTGCCGCTCTCCTCCGGGAAGAAAGCCGTATCCAGCTCCCTGTGTATTACGTAAGCAAGAGGTTACTGGATGCCGAGTCCAGATATTCAATGATCAAGAAACTCTCCCTCTGCTTGCTAATCGCTTCGCGGAAGCTAAGGGCCTATTTCCAGGCGCAGACCATCAGAGTACTCACAAACCACCCTCTCCGACAAGTCTTGCAGAAGCCCGAGTCTTCTGGCAGACTGCTTAAATGGGCCATGGAACTGAGCCAGTTTGACATCCACTACCAGCCACGTGTTTCCATAAAAGGTCAAGCTCTCGCGGACTTTATTGTGGAATGCTCGGGAATGAATCACCTCCCGGAAGATCTTGTCCCGGAACTTCCCACATGGAAGGTCTATGTAGACGGAGCCTCCAATGAAAAAGGAGCTGGAGCAGGGGTTATCCTAATCTCTCCCCAAGGGCATCAGCTCCAGAGCGCCATCCGTTTCGCGTTCCCAGCATCCAACAACGAGGCAGAACACGAGGCCATGCTAGCTGGATTGCAACTGGCCAGAGAAGTCGGAGCCCATAAAATCGAGGTATACAGCGACTCTCTACTTGTGGTAAACCAAATATTCGGGGAATACCAGACGAAAGGCGAAAAAATGGCTGCCTACGTGTCTCTCTCCCGCGGCCTCCTGCAGCATTTCAAAGGCTACCAAATCCGCCAGGTCCCCCGGGACCAGAACTCACTCGCGGATACACTTGCCAAGCTTGCAACAGACCCGGAGATTGAGCAATATGGCCTAGTGCCCATCGGGCACTTAGAAGCACCTAGTACCGAGACACAGAGGGTAAATGCCATCATCGACCATTCCCATTCCTGGATAGGACCCATCCTCAGATTTCTCACCACCGGAGAGCTCCCCACTGATAAAGCTGACGCAAGAAAGCTCCAGTATCAAGCTCCCCGATACGTGGTTATGGATGGAAAGCTTTACCGCAGGGGGTTGTCCATACCCTTCCTTAGGTGTGTTGCCGGAAGCGAAATCAGCGCCATCATCCATGAGATTCACGGAGGCTTCTGTGGCGACCATACCTCCGGGCTGAGCCTCTCCAAAAAGATCCTTCGACAAGGATACTTCTGGCCCACCATGAAGAAGGATTGTGTGGATTATGTCAGAAGATGTCAGCAGTGCCAGAGGTACGCCAAGGTTCCGCGAGCGCCACCTACAGAAATTACCTTAATGACCAGCCCCTGGCCGTTCGCCGTATGGGGCATTGACCTAGTAGGTTCCCTTCCAACTGGAAGGGGCGGAGTGAAGTATGCCATAGTCGCAGTGGACTACTTCACCAAATGGGTTGAAGCTGAACCTATGAACACGGTCACATCTAAGAAAGCACTGGACTTTGTCATCAGGAATATAGTGTGTCGTTTTGGGCTTCCACGAAAAATTGTGTCCGACAACGGGAAGCAATTTGATAGTGAGCATTTCACGAACTTCTGTGCTTCGCATGGAATCATCAAAAGCTTTTCCGCAGTCGCCAGACCTCAAGCTAATGGGCAAGTGGAAGCAGTAAACAAAATCTTAAAGACCACGTTGAAGAAAAATCTCCAAGCATGCAAGGCTCACTGGCCGGAAAAGCTTCCGCGAGTACTTTGGGCCTATCGCACGACAGAGAGGACTTCGACGGGGCACACACCTTACTCCATGACCTTCGGTTGCGAGGCCATCATCCCAGTAGAAACTATGATCCCCTCTCACAGGCAGGACACCTACGACCCTATCCGGAACCACGCCCTTCTCCAGGAGTCCCTGGACATGATCGAAGAGCTCCGGGAGCAGTCACAGGTCCAACTCAAAATGTACCAAGGAAAGATAGCCCGACACTTCAACACAAGAGTCAAGAGCCGTACATTCGAAGTTGGGGACCTTGTCCTACAGAGAGTATTTCCTGCTACGCAGGACCCGGGAGTGGGAGTCCTCGGACCCAACTGGGAAGGCCCCTATGAAGTACAAGAAAAAGTGGGCCATGGGACGTATCACTTAAAGAGACTCGACGGATCTAAAGTCCCACGCGCCTGGAACGCGGAGCACCTCTGCCGTTACTACCAGTAGGCCCCGGACTATCTAGTCGAAAGTCCTTGGTGGACGTAACAAAATGTAAAATGTGGAGATAATCCTCCCTGCTGTAAAACACATGCCTAATAGGCTAATCTAATGAAACACGGAGAGATTCACTCCGCTTTTACTGCATTTTTATCCCTGTGTTCAATGCTGCGTTTTAACAAGTGACCACGCGGTCCGGAGACGTCCGGACCCCACGCTCACTTGGGGGGGTATACATGGCTAAGGCATAGCCATACGCCCCTTGAACAAAACATACACAGAACACCACTTATGTGCTAGCATTGTGTTTGAAATTTTTAATTGTAAAGCTTAGGTTAATTTGTTGCCATGAACATACTTGCATTACGTGTCATGTGTGCATTATGTGTTTATGTGAAAATCGCCATTGAAAAGCTTAGGTTAATTTGTTGCCATGAACATACTTGCATCACGTGTCATGTGTGCATTATGTGTTTATGAGAAAATTGCCATTGAAATGTCTGCCATTATGCATCATGAAAATTATCTCCTGTGATGAACAGGACTGGGGGTTGGGGCACGTTCAGAGAGCTACGCCAAAACACCCCCAACTTCCGGGCAAGTCCTTCAAAAAATATTACGCGACCGCTGTAGAGCTTTCCTTCGCAAGCTCCAGCTCCGGGTCTCACAAAGTAAAGATGGCAAGATCCACGACCGCTGTAGAGCTTTGCTTCGCAAGCTCCAGCTCCGGGTCTCACAAAGTAAAGATGGCAAGATCCGTGACCGCTGTAGAGCTTTGCTTCGCAAGCTCTAGCTCCGGGTCTCACAAAGTAAAGATGGCAAGATCCGCGACCGCTGTAAGCTTTGCTTTGCAGGCTTCAGCTCCGGGTCTAACAAAATAATGCATGGCGAGCTCCCCGACCACTACAAGCTTCGCTTCGCAAGCATCAGCTCCAGGAGCAGATATGATCGATCCCCCGATTACAGCAGGGCCTTGCTTTGCAAAGTCCCTGCCCCGGGATCGAACATGGTTGGCGTGGAAATTTCCCCGACCGAAACGAGCCTTGCCTCGCAGGGCTCCATGCCAGGTCACTGAAGTCAGCCACCATAAGGTTCGCAACGACGGTTAGTTTTGCTTCGCAAAGATCTAATCTTAAGTCTAGCAACGCTCACCAAAAGAACTCCCGTTCCAGCGCCATGGAACGGCTCACCTTAGCAATCCCAGCGAACAGTATAACTACAAGTCCCGGGATTGGCCATTTGCCTTAGGAAAGCTGAAATACGGTGAAAGGAGTCTGGCCGTTGGAACCAGGAAACCTTCGTAACCTAGAAACTACGTGGGAAAAGACATCAGCCGTTAGAGCTTTAAGTTGGAAGTGCATAGGTTCTGGCCATTGGAACCAAAACCTCATGCGCCCCTACAGCAGCTTCTACCGTATAAAAGTCTACCCTAAACGCAAAGATAAACAAAGAACTCGGCAGAAAAGAAAGGAGGATGCTATAATTATGGCAAATATGTCTGCAATAAGAAAAGGGTACAGGGAGCTTCGCCCCAAAGAAAAACACAAATGAAAAATAATAATCAGCAAAGAATATTTTTCACGGAAAATAAGAGCCCTTCAGGCACTGGGGGTGGCAGTGGCATCCTCGACCGGGGTCTCGGGGACAGCAGTTTCAACTGGGGCTAGCGGAGTCAGCTCATTGGAAGATGGAACGTTATCAGTGGCAAGTTCAGAGGTCCCCGCCTCTTTATGGACTTCTGCCTCAGGGGCTCCAGCAGGCTCGTCAATGTTGTAAGTTTGGACGTACACCTCTGGGCCTTGATCCCACACCTGTAGCTTCTCCCTCATGGCGTCGGCATCCTCTCCCAAATAGCCTAATACCTCCGGGTTCGCTTTCCAGAGTTGATGCATGAGGACCACGTGCGATATATTAATCGTCCTGTTCAGTACCACCTCGGCATCCTCTTTCTCCTTCAAGCGCTCCGCCTCGGAGGTTGCCAGCTGTGCCTCCGCGACGGTTAGTTGAGCCCTCAATTTTTCCGTCTCGGCCTTGGAGGCATCCCGCTCTCCCTTAAGAGAATCAATCTCCTTGCGCTGCTCCTTGTTTTGGTTCAGCGCGGATTGCTTCTCGGTCATATGCCCCCTGGCAGTGAATTGCAAGGCTCCAATCTCTTTATCCTTCTCGGCGAGCCCCAGCTCCAGCATAGACACGAGATCCCTGCTCCTCGTATGAAGTTGCTCTTCCTCGTGCAGCTTATTCTGAAGAGCGAAATGTTCCCCTTGCTGCTTAAGGAGGAGATCATTTTTCGATTGCAAGCGGGCTTCCAAAGTGTCCTTCTCCACCCTGGCTTGGAATAGCTCTTCCCGGAGCTTGGAGTGTTCGGCCTTCAAGTCATCCGACTGCTGCTTGAACTCCTTCTCCGCGCTGGCCCGGTACTCGTGATATTTGGCAAGATATTTCTTCTCCGCCTCTTCCTCAGCCTTGCGCCGAGCCTGGTTAACTTTGTCCGCAGCCTCCCCCTTTATGCTCTCGACCTGTTGGGATAGCTTCTGCTTCTCCGCCTCCAAGGCCTGGCGAGCCACCTGGCTTTCCTCCAGTTGAACCAGAACTGCACCCACCTCCCGGAACAAACGTTCCGCGATAAGAGAGGCCTGCAAGGAAAGACAACAGAATGAGTTAAGCAGAACCAAATGTGCTAAGACAAGTGATCCCAAAACACAACGGACGGCCTACCCCGGACAGTTGCTGCTTCACAGCGTGTGTCAGCAACAGCGGATCCTTACTGCTACTGATGGCCCATTTCTCAGAATTGAGCTCGCACAAGCTCAGGGCCATGTCCTCCATCATTTCCGCTCCGAACGGCGCCAATGCACGTCCGAGCCTAGGCACCAGCCTCTTCTCCAAGGCTGGCCCATCCAAAACCGCTCCAGCCGGGTGAAGGGATCTCACCACCTCGGCCAGCTCAGCTCTCTTCATGGCAGACAAGTTGTCCGCCCTTCCCTGAGTAACAGCCTTCTCGGCCTCCAACCGCCTCTTCAAAAAGTTATCGGCCCGTCTTACACCCTCCAGGAGGGCAGCGGGGAAACGGGTTGGTTTCTGAGGAAAGTGGAACTTCAGGCCAGGCAGAGGAAGGTTTGTTCGCTGAGAAGAAGGAGACCCTGAAAGGGTGGACTCCCTTGGGGCTGGAGGAGGAGGCAGACAGGGCATTGAGGACGGTAGGGAAGACACCACCGCCCCGGTCTGTTGTTGTTGCTGGTGTTGCTTTTGTTTTTGTTGCTGCGGTGGCGGAGGTGACTGCCTTTGTTGTTGTAGTTGCTTTTGCTGCTGCGGCGGCGGAAGAATCGCCAAAAACTGTTGCTGCGGGTTTGGCAGTTGTTGTTGCTGCTGCTGTGGCGGTGGTGATTGTCTCTGTTGTTCTTGTTGTTGCTGTTGTTGTTGCCTTCGACCGGGTGAAGAGTGTCTAAGGCGCTTCTTCTTGGTGCCCTCAGCATCTCCTCCGGGACGCTTGCTCACCCCCGTCGTCTTCACGGGGAACACAAGCCCTTCCCCGTCGCTGCTACTGCTCGAGGTCGCCATGGTCTCGGAAGGACCCTTGGCGGGAGATCTCTCCCCCGCCGGAGATACGTGCGCCTCGCCACCTGTCTGCTTGGATGTGGCGGCTTTACCTCCCCTACCGGCTCTGGCTTTTCGTCCTTTCCCCTTGGATGGATCTTGGCTGGTGGCGGCTTTCTTGATGAGTATGGTAACTCTCCCCAACATCTTGGCTTCGGGATATTCTGCAAGAAACGTACGAAGCAAGGTTAACGAACCAGCAAAGCAATGTGAAAGAAGATAAGCAGAAGACAAGACAATCAACAACATAAAAGCACAAGCAAATCCACCAGCAGGGGACAAGTAACAAAAAAGAAAGACGTTTGAGAGGAACGACCATGCACGAGAAACGTGGATGGCCTTCCCTGAGCGAAACAAGACACTGCTTCCTGCTCCAGGAAGCTCCCGTACTCCTTAAAGTCCGGGAATGACATGCTGAGGGAAGAAGGGTCAACCATGACGACACCTTCTGGCAGACTACCGTCACTCAAATACCCGAGAAGTTCATCTACCCTATCGCAATATCTGTCAAAGGGTATCCTACGCGGATCTAGCCTAAGGAAGCGGGGATCGAACCCCATCTGGGGGGTCCGGGAGACCTCAGACAGGCTGGGGGTGTGAATCAATCGAAAGCTAGCCTTACCTATCCCAGAGGTGCCGGCTCCCAGAGTCCCTTCATTGGGGTAAGCCGCGGCGTAGCGAGCCTCAATTTCTTCTTCCTCCGACTGGGGGTCGGGGAACCTCTCTGCCCAACTGGGGGACAAGTTACTCTCGTCCTGGACTGCCTGGCAGATCACCTTGGACAGTTCCAAGGCAATCTTCTCCCGGACGTCAGCGGACACTTGACTTTTCCCCCTGCCACTCACTGGCCCAATGTTTTGGAAGGAGGCCAGCAGCCCATACTCTCTCAGAGATTCGATGGTCACAAGTCCTTCCACCTTCAGCTCCTCCTCCGAGAACCCCTCGTAGAATTGTGACCTCCTTATCATCTCCGCACAGCGAGGCGTCCGCGAGATGGCTTCTGCAAAAGTCAAACATGGGTGTCAAAGATCCTCCCGGAAGGTGAATCAAACGTAAAGGAACAAAGTTGAAAAGGAGAAGAAGGAGCACTTACCAGGGACTTTGAAGTCCAAAGATAAGGCTGGCACCCTCTTCAGTGGGAAGCCAGTCGTCAGGAACCAGTACTCCCAGAGGTCTGGAACCCTTGCAGTATGACAGGTGGGACACATCACGTCCGGGTGCCTCTCCAGCCTGTAAATTCTCACCTTGTCTGGATGACCTCTCATGGGCTGAGACTTCAACCCGTAGAAGTACAACACTTCCTCCGGGGTAGGAGCCTCCAGCTTCCGGGACTTGCAAAAGATGAAACACCCCGCTAGGAGCTTGTAGCTGAGGGGAATCAACTGAAAGGGGGCAATCCCCGCCTTCACACAGAAATTGGCAAAGTAACTTCTTAGGGGCAAGTGCGCCCCACACACTATGTGTGCCCAGCTCCAGGCACCAAAGCCCTCGTGACTCTGGCTAGCCGACTCGCCCAGCACCGACAGACGGTGCCACATCAGACCTGGGATGTTCTTCAGGCCTGCCTCGGAGGAGTACAGCTCCAGCATGCCGTAGTTCCTGAACAGGTTCGGCTTCTGGTCCATCTCCCAAATTGAACTATTGGTAGTCGGTGGGCTAGCCGCGACCACTTTTGCCTTTCCTTTCCCCTTTGCGCCGGCGACAGGGGAACCTTTCTCCTGGGCAGAATCAGCCTCTGCCGCAGCGATGAGTTGTTCCTTTGAGATGTTCGTCACTGAACAAAGGAAACAAAGAAGAAAACACTCTAAGCAGTCAGCACCTTTGTCATACCCTAGCGGTATCAAAGGTGTCGGGGAGACCCTCCCCGAAAACTGCTTGGAGAGGCTCCCACCGAGCTTGCCGAGGGGTTGGCACCATGCCACCCGAAGGACAGCAAGGAACCAAACTCAAACTCCGAGCCTAAGCCCGCCGAGAGAAGTGTTTTTCCAGAGAAAGACACCCTAAAGGCGTTCATGCTTATGCCCTAAAACAGCAAACCAGAACAGCGCAAGCAAGACAAGGAACGACTTTCCAAACGCAAATCGTCAAAGCATGCAAAAGAGATTACTTATCGACTCACATCAATCGCATGCCTATCAAAGCCCTATTCACACATGCACATAGGCGATACTGGCAGAAAACTCAACTCTAACAACTACCAACAACCTAAGGTTTGGGAGGAAAGAGCAAAGTAGAAATACTTACTGGTATTCGGGTAGTTGAAGGTCGAAGGAGTAACCGGATCACTGCACAGAATGATCGCGAGAAGTAAAAGCTGCAAAGACGAACAGCGTTTCAAACCCTGAACTTCGGCGAATAAACCCACTGCCAAATCAAAAGAAAAATTTCTAGATTCCTTACCAAGAGAAGTCGCAAGTTCGAAGGAATGGAAGCTTAGAAGCCTGAGAGTTCGAAGGTTTGGGAATCTGAAAAATCTGAAGGATAGAGAATTTGAAAGCGTAAAGAGGAAGAAAGGTCCGTTCCCTCGTTTTTATAGCAGGAAAGAAGTCGTTTCGAATTCCTCAAATGGACGGTCCCGATCTTCCCATTCCGTGTGCATCAGATCCAACGGCTGGAGATGAAGCGACGATCCTATTTATGACTCCTCGGATGAGAATAAAGTATTTATTTCCCATCATTATACCACCTCAAGCCCGGTGTACCATTAAAAACCGTCAAATCAATACTCAGATACCTGACGCACGCATACTCAGCCAGTCGCCTCACGCACACGTCTTGGTCACAGAGCCACTCCCGACATGACGCGTGGCCCTTGCCACACTTGAGTACTTAAGTTCAAACAGAAGAAATTTCTTTTCTTTTTCATACTAACACTAAGGCGGGAAAAAGGAACCCTTCCAGGAGCACAGGAGGTGACCCCTCGCCTAATCTAGAAACCAGAATACCCGGAAGACTGTACAAGCTCCCGGATCTCTCAAAGCTCCGTGACCTTGGGGGGTAAATGTTATCCAGATTTCTGGATAGCGTTTAGATGGATATCCTCGGGGAAGCAGAATTATCAAAGTCTTTCATGGAAAGTGACCAAAGCTCGCGGATGGACAGAAAGGCTTCGCCTCTCCCGTTTAGTGTCCGGCTTACTCTTTCAAGCAAACGCGACACAGAAGCTCGTCAACTCTCCTGGACTCCCGAAGGGATATCCTTTGGGGAAGCTCCTTCCAGGAGGAGCTCTTCAGGTTGCCTTCGCGGAAACAGTCCCGTGCCACGCACGGAACAAGACCAAGCGGTCGAGTCATGGAGGAGGTATATTTGGAATGATATCCACCTGACACAGGATCCCGCCTGACACGCCCGACAGGTCAAGGCCGCACACATCCCAGCATGCCTAAGGGTACCTTTTCGCCTACTGTTCCGCTGACAACTTGGAAAAGACAGCTGACTTTGTGTATTGCCCATACTTTCACGTAAATATACCCACATAGAGTCTTGTAGCCATGCTACTACAGTGATTGTATCCCCTATTTATGGCTGGTGTAATTAAGACTCATGTGAGTAGAGAAAAACCCTAATCCAAAACCCTAGCTATAAATACCCCCTCATTTTACGATAGAGGGGACGACGAACAAATTATATAGCAAGAACTCTACTAAAATCTCTCTAGCTTCATCTTCTTCAAGAGAACCCGAGAGAAACACTATGAACGTGTGAAGTTCTTATACACCAGCCATCTTACTGTAATTCTCTACAAGGATAATAACATCGACTCGTGGACTAGGGCTCGTTAACGCCTGAACCACGTAAAAAACCTGTTTGTTTAATTATATTCCTGCACTTCTACAGTTCTTATCTTTTTGTTATTCTGTTTGTATTCGTTTCCGAAAAACTCGGTAAACACATTGCAACATTCAATATCCATACATTGATCAACAACATAAAGGCAATATAAAATCAACATAGCGCAACATAGTTTGAAATTGAGAGAAATGTAAAGATACATACTAACATGAACAGGGAAAGACCCCCTGTTAACTCACTCTAGGTATCTACTCTAGGCCTAAGGGCTAACCTTGCCCTTGGTCCTAGAGACCTCTTATCTGATGATCCAATCTCCTAGACCCACTCCCTAGTTCCCATCAATCGGTCTTTGGACAAGAATATAAGCTACTACACATTGTAAGGCTAACTAAGACAATTGATACGAAATTATTGTCATCTCTTCCTCAGTAATGATGCCATTCTCCTCAATTGATGCACTACCCTCTTTCATCTCATAGACATAGTCTTGGGAAAACTTCATACTAGCTTGCTCGTACATGTTTTGTTTCCTGTCCCCGTGTCTCACATCCCAAAATCAAGCCTTAGAAAGTCTTGACCTATCCTCAAGGAAATCTAGCACTAAACAAAGTGTATAATAACTCCTTTTCAAAGTCCTATGACCACCATAATGCCATCAAATCTGCTGCATGTGCCTATTGACATTTATGACCTTGTTAAACACATGTTGGATCCCATTGGTCCCATTAAAGGGTTCCCTCTCTATATACCACATCTCCTTAATTTTTTTTTCTTTTCACACTAATGTATCTTGGACCTAGGAAGTCGTGGCTTTATCCTCCCAGCCCATAACTTCACTCTAGGCATGACTCTGTTAGACATAGAATGGTAATGTTAGAATAAATTCAAATACTAACTTGAACTTTGAACCAACTTACAGTACAGTAGCTTGGGCCTTTCTGTTCTTCAAATGCATAATGCGAGGTCTACAAGAGCCTAAAAAATGAATGCTCTAATACCAAGTTGTAACGACCCAATTTTCTAAGACTAGACTCAGTGGAAAGCAATAACTAAATCCTATTGTTCAACTCGACCCTTACGGTCAACTTTTGTAAAAATGGGTCGTCAGAGGTCTTAAATAACTTTGATAAAGTGAATAAAGAGTTAACGCCGCAATAGAAGTTTGAAAATATAAATGATTTTGAGATCTGAGTAGTTTAAATTAAAACACAATTGAAAATAGACTTAAAAGAATGTATTTGGCCATACAACCTTATTGACCCAAACTTGAAAATAAAATACAAGACTGGACTTGAAACTTAGCAGAAGACTTGAGGAAACCTTATCAACCCTACAGATCGGTTGATTTACAATATGCAAACTTCTGACAGAATCCCCTCTAACTGCCCGCACGACTTCTATGCTTTTCCCCATACCTACACAGAAAGTAACTGATGAGCTATAACACCCAATAAAGAAGCTAAGTACATACTAGAGAACACAAGTCTCGAATTCAGAACATAAACATAATGTAATATAAACATTAAATTAACTACCAATACATCTGAGATGTTTACAAGTCAATTATTTCATCATAAATAACATTCATTCATCATAAACAAGTTCTTTCCCATTAGGTTCAATATAGAGGTTACGAGCCTCGCCGCCTCCGCGACCCATAGAATACTTTCCTCCTATATCAAAGGGCATACTCTGTTAATTCCACGATGATGGTACTTTTATTGTGGTTAGTCCCACTGTAATGCCCCAAAATCCCTAATGAGGTTTAATGGTTGGATTAGAAGGCCGAAAGGGTCCTAATTGATTTATTATGCAATTAAATGATTATATGCATGATTATGTGAATTATATTATTATATGATGATAAATGCATGCATGTGGGTCCACTTTTTATTATAAGGGTATTTTGGTAATTTGGCACATTAAGGGCATATTTGTTTATTTCATGCATGTTGGTGATTTATGGATAAGGCCACATTCTTATGTTAATATGTTCGAGCCATTCGGTATGAGACGATCTTTGAATGCAAGTTAGCGGTTTGGTCATAATAATGTTATTTACCGGGCTTGGGGTGAGTCTCCGGGTAATTTGATGATTAGTACATTACCATGAATTAAAGGGTAATGGGAGCTGATTTATTAGTATTTGAGAATATTGGGAATAATGGGAATTGGAGGATGTTAATTATAATTAACGAGATAGGCGGGAAATGACAATTTTCCCTTAGGGGCTGTTAAGGAAATGAATTAGGTATGGGGACATTTTGGTCTTTTGACCTTAGGGATATATGTAAATCAAGAGGATGGTTGTAGAAACCTTAGAAGTAAAACAGAGCCTTCCTTCTCCTCTCCCACAATAATCTTTTTCTTCTTTTTTCCTTTGGAATTTTGATGCTCCAATTGAGGATTCAAGCTAGGGAATCAAGCCTTGAGGGTCTAGGATTGTGTTCTACCATTGAAGAGAGTTTAATCTTGAGTTTAAGGTAAGGTTTCAGGTCTTTTTCTGGTTCCTTGCTTTGCTTTTGTGTTAGTTTTGATTATAGAAGTGGGAATTTGATGAGGTTTTAAATGGTTTAAAGCTTGGGTTTTGTGGTTAAACTAATGGACATAATGTGTTCATGATTGGTTGTGATTTCTGGGTTGATTTGATAAGAGTTTGATGAGGTTTTGATGGGACAAAACAGGGGTTTTTGGCTGATGGGCAGGTAGGGTCGCGCGTGCAAGGTTGGTATGTCACGGTGCAAGGTGCAGACAGAGAAGAGGCTGACGCCTTTGTTTGGGAGGCAGGCCGCGGCTCTAAAGGGCCTATTTGGCTAGAAATGTGTTTTTGTCATGGGAACTCAAACCTTAGGCCTCGGGATCGTTCCTACTACCCAGTTTAGTGGGACTCGACGTCCCAGAGGCTAGGTCTTGGTCCTGGAACCTTTTATTACTCATTTTATTGATGTGACTTTATATTTGGTTATGACTAGGTGAGCGCTAAGGGACTTAAGGATTGATCATTCTCAAGGGTCGTTCTTTTATTATTTCACGCTCGAACCAGAGGTAAGAAAAGTGCACCCAATATGTGACATGCATGGCTATTGATGAGGCATGTTGAGTGCTATATATATTGACATTGATTGCATAGTAAATGCATAGCAACTTTTCTTATATGTGTATGGCACTGACCTGTGAGTTAGAAATGGACAATGGTGTCAGTATGGACTGTGAAGCTGTGACTTATTAGTCAAGTTCAGCAGTAGTACTGAGCACTGGTCGTATGGAATTGACTTATGAGTCAAGAACAATATTAGCGTGTTTAACGCAATCCGAGAAGATTAGATCTAATCGACATAAGAGTTATCATTATAAGCATAAAATGCTTGAACAATCTTACGTTCGATGAAAACAAAAGCGCTTGTCTAGTCTAAAGGCTATTTACTTAGAGCCAGGGCCAGAAAGCCCAGGTGACTACATCGTCACATGGCTAAGGGTGCAGAGCCCAAGTTCCTGACTTACTCATTAGTCACTTAACTGATTCAAGTATGTGACTCTATAGTCACTTATCTGGTTTATGTTCGTGACTTACTCATCAGTCACTTATCTGATTAGGGCTACACGCCCCAGCATGATTATTAGAATCTTGACATTATTTGATTAGGGTTACAAGGCCCAACATGGTTACTAGAATACTGAAGTAATATTCACTTATCTGTTTAGGGCTATAAGCCCAGTATGATTATCATAATCATCAATTGGTATTATATACATGCAGTAATGAGTTTTCTTGCTGAGCCTTGGCTCACAGGTGCTATGTGATGTAGGTAAAGGGAAAGAAAAGCTCACCCAACCATGAGTGGAGAGCTAAGGTGGCGATGTGTACATATGAGGCCGCTTGACCGCCACGGCCAAGGTGTTTCTCAAGGGAACTAGAGGTTAACTCTATATTTTGCCGCTTAGGTCGGCGGGTTGTAAATTTTACACTATAATGACCATTTTGGATTGTAAATAACTGAAATCACTTTTATGGGCCCATGTATAGTTTTATGTTTTAAATAAAATATATCATTTCCTTTTGATGAAGAATTTTCACCTTAGCCTATTAATGAAACCTAGATGCACGTTTATAACCAAATGACTTGTTTAGCGAGTTAAGCACAATTTAAAGTTCACAGTAACGGTCTTGAAGTAACCAGGGCGTTACACCCAGTGTACGACAATATGGGGATCACATTTACAGAGCTCACATAGCAAGAACAAAATCACAACATTTATACTTACAACATTCAAACATAATAGGTGCATGAAACCTCGACAAATGGGTATTATCACGCATGCTTTTAGCCATATATTTCAGATATACATCAACACATTTAATCTAGAAGCATCCATAGCATGCAACCATTCATAGAAAATATTTCACAAAACTAGGTTACTCTTTGTAACGACCCTAAATTCGCTAATGAGGCTTAAGGGCCTTGATTATTGTGCCAGGAGGGCATTATTGGGTTTAATGTGATTTGAATGATTTTATTGATTTAAATGCATAATTATATGATTAATAATGCTTGTATGACTATATAGGTATTAATGTGATATATATATGGTACAGTGAGAATCACATTATTATGTGGATAGGTCTGCAGAGCACGACTCGAGGCGATCCTAGGGCTAGATAGCGGGAAAAAGTCACAACAGGGCTTAACAGTTGACTTTGGATAAGTCAAGGTTATTTTAGGTATCGGGTAGTTATTTAGAGTATCGGGTTATGAAAATAAATATATGGAGATATATTTGAGGTTAGGAAGTCTAGGCGGGAATATTGGGGTATTTTACCGTTTTGCCCTCGAGGATGTTTCCGGCACCTCGAGCCTCGGGATTGACTTAATAGGATAAGACTAAGCTAAAGCTTTAGAGAAACATTAGACAAAAAATTAAACCAACCCTTTATTCAGCCTTTCTTCTCTCTCTCTCTCAAGGAAAACCAAAAAGGAAAAACAAAGAATTTCTGGGATTTTAAGCTGGGAATTTGCTGGGAATTCAGTGGGGATTTGAAGCTAAGCTCAGAGATTATCCAGGAGATATTTAATTAAGGCTAAGGTAAGGATCAAACTATGTTTTTGAAGTTTCAATTCTGAGTTTTCAGCTGGGTATTGAGGTGATTTCAATTTTGATGTTTAAGGTGGAATTTGAGCTGGAAAGCTTTGGGAATTAGCTGGGTTTTGATTAGGGAAAGGATTCCACTGAAGAGGTAAGCCCTAACTCATGATTAGAGGTGTAAATTTGAGTTTTGCATGGCTGGTTGGGTGTTTTGAGGTTCTTGAGTTTCAGAGATTGAAACATGGATTTCTATGAGTTTTAGGCTGAGTTTTCTGTTGAATTATGTTGCTAAAGTCATCCTAAAAGTGTTGGGAATGTTTCTTTTGAATTAGGAAGCTTTGGGGTGATTTTGGGTAAGGTTTTAAGGATTGAAATGGTGAAATTTCTGGGCTCCAAGGGAAGGGCCGCGGCTCTGTTCTAGAGCGCTGCGGCCCTAGGATGAAGATCAGGAAAGGAGGCTCGGCCAAGGGTGAGCGCCATGGTGCCCAATGCAAGGGCCGCAGAGTGTGTATTTGTCCAGGGCTGCCCTTGGTTCTATTTTAAGGCCAGGGTCGCGGCTAAGCTTCAAGGGTCGCAACCCTTAGTTGTGCACTTGAACATTTGGGGATTTTAGGCATGGGAATGTGGTCTAGAATGCTCGGGATCAATTTCCCCACCGTGCTTGGTGGAATTCGGATTCCCGGAAGTTAGTTTTGTAACCGGAAACCCTATTTTGAATGTTAATGGAACCCTATACCTTGGTTGTGACTAGGTGATAAAAGCTTAGGCTCGGGAACGGATCGTGCTTGAGGAGCGTTGCTCGTAATCCGAAACGACAAAGAACAAAGGTAAGAAAACTGCACCTTGTTGAATATCTGTGATGGGACTAAGGGTTCCCTATTGTGTATGCTTGAAAAGATGGTATTATGCCATGCAAGCTAATTAGTGAACCAACAGCCTAAGGGTACTAAGGGTTACACTAGCGCACAGGGCACGACTTGGCCACTGGTAGCCAAGGATAGCTTAATATGCAGTAAACTCGGTTTAAGCGGGCCAAAGTCAGTGGGGTAAACAGAGGGTGCGGCCTAATTTGTCGGCCTTGATTATTATGTGATATGAATGTTATAAGTGTTTGATTGCATCCATGATTCTGAATATATGCTGAATGATTAATGTGGATTACTTGATGAGAGTTCATGCTTAATGAGTTTGCTATCTGTTATTACTGTTTGTGTTGCACATGTTTTCGTACTGGGCCTTGGCTCATGGGTGCTACGTGGTGCAGGTAAAGGCAAGGGCAAGCTTGATCAGCCTTGATTGGAGAGCTCAATGAGCTGAATGTACATGGCCAACTGCTCAGCCTTCACGGTTGAGGTTTAGGCAGGGACGCGAGACCCAAAGATTGTCCATTTTTCCTTAGTATGGCTAATAGTTGTTTGTATTATTTTGGAAGTTTGTAACCCAACTTTTAACTCTGTTTTCTTTGGGATCCCATGTATATAATAGTTTAATTATATAAAATGAAACTCTTGAGACCAAAACCTTTTTAACCCTAGCTCTTACATGTTTAGTGACACGTTTTTAAATTAATGACTTGGTTATCAAGTCTTGAACCTTTGTAAGTACACAGTGTAGCGGTCTTGGCTATCTAGGGCGTTACACTCTTGTTGTATACTTCCTTACCTTTAATCCATAGCTTTTCCCGAAAAGTGTCCTGGTGAGTATTTCTGATCGCTTTTAGACCCTATAAGCATATTGGGTCAATATGACTTAGTTTATGACTTACTATGTTCTTATAATAAGCATAAGGATTAAGAAAAAAAATTCTATATTCCCGACTCGTGGACTAAACCCGAGCCCTTAGGGTAAAATGACCAAAATACCCCTCTCAGAAACCTGAACTTAACTTAGAAAATTAATATTCCAAAAAATAATTTAGTCTTAATCTATGTTTGAAATTTGGAGTTCTAACTCCAAGTATTTTTCAAAATTCAAAATCCCGAGTCGATATCCCTAGTCACGAGCCCATATCTCGAGCCCTAAGCTCTAATGAGTAATCTTAATATATGTTCTACACCTTGAAAATATCTTCTTGAAACTTTTCTTAACAAACTTGAACTTAAAACAAAATCCTGAGTCTAAATAATAAATTGAAAATCAAGTAATAATTTATCGAGACTTGTGCTTGTTAAATTATTAAACTTTACTTCATAAAATTATTCGAATTCCCAAAAAATAATTCTAGGGCATTGGGGTTACTAAACTCGAGCCCTACGTTAAATATAAAAAAAGTCTTGGGACCGAATTACAATTTTGGTCCCTTGGGTGCACGTACATAGCCATGCATGGCACATGCAACGTGTTTTGAGCACCTAGATGGTGTTATTGACTTTCGGCCTACACAATTTGGGCTCGCACGAGTCCTCAAACATTTAACATCATCATCAACATCCCCATCAACATCATTACCATCATCCTCATCATCACAACAACCCTTGGTAGTGGTTATCCACCATAACTACAACCCAAAGGTGGTTACACCTCTAGGGAAAAGCACCAAAGCCCATGGGGGCCTCGTATCTCATCTTCATAGCGACAAGTTCGGGAGACGGAACTCACTGAGTATACTCATGGACTCTTATCTAGCCTACGCTTGGAGGGACCAGGGTCTCGATGGTTTGAACGTGGGGCCACCGACGACCACGGAGAAGGCATGTAGTGCATGGTTAATTGTTAGAGGAACGACTTCAGATCATACTTCCTCCTCTTCGTCATTGGCTCTGGGTAACCTCGGTGCACCTCTATTCGTCGGCGCAGGGGGGTCTCTCATTGATGCCCTTAACTAGGTTCCCTCTAGGCCAACCTCCACTTCTTGGTGCTCTTGTAGACGTTTTGAACACCTTGGTATGTTTCTTTACCATAATCAATGTAAGAACTACTATTTGTTAGTTGTTATTCCAATTCACGGCGTCCAAATATTTGCGGTGAGAGCATTACAAATAAGTTATGGTCAGAAAATCCAAAGTCTTGTAAGAAATCAATGAACTTAGAAGAATTTGGAAAGAAAATTCCAAGAGAAGTTGTAGAACAAAAATGGAGAAAAATATCTGTATATCTCTATTATCAGGTGTTACAATGATTTTCCAACCTCTCTAAATGATCAAGGGAGGCCCTATTTTTAGGGAAGCATTAATTTCTCTTTATAAAAAAATGGTTCCAAGGGGACAAAAAGGTGGTAGTACTATATGGCACCTTAGAGGATCATGGAGCAGGCGTTAGTGGTGTCGATCTTTAGGCCTGTCGAGATTGATATCTGTCAGAGGCATGGGAGGAGGTGCTCCTCCTTCTAGTACTTTGTATGACCAATACCCTTCTGACCTTGTACAACCAATACTCTTCTGACCTTGTATGACCACTACCCTTCTGACCTTGTACGACCACTACTCTTTTCATCTTGTACGACACTACTCTTCTAATGGTCATGTAGTTCGTACTACCTTGGCCTTTTTTGAACCTCCTCTTTTCCAATGCTTTGATTAGCCCTTGCAAGCTTTAGTTTAAGACGTTTATATCTAGAGGTTAAGGAGGTACTTTGCCTCCAAGCTATAGGGACTCTTTGAGCTTATTTACTTTCAAGCTTAGTGATGGTTTTAAGTTGGTATTCCAAGGTTGTTGAGGCCCTCTGAACCATCTCCTTAGCTTCTAGGGAGTCTTACACGCGTTTCATGGTCTTGGGAGGGTTTGAACATATGCATTGGGCTTCAGGGGTTCCTGAGCGCGCCCCTTTGCTGAGCTCACCCCTGGGTGAGCTCCCCGCTTAAACTCACCTCTGGGGTCCTAGGGGGTGTATGCTTGGTCCTTGTATCTTCTCCATCTCTTCAAATCACTTCTTGTGCGTTTATGTCTTGTTTGGATTCTCTTTTCATTTTTCCATGCTCACACTTTCCCCCTAATCTATGAGGATGTGTCTCGTATCTTCTTGTAGATTGTTGATGATGCTTTATTGCAAGAAAATTGCTAGCCAGTGGAGCGATGCATTGTGATCTTTGGTGTAGTACTTTGATTTGAACTAAGTTAGAGACGGAAAGTTTCCATAGCTTCTCTCTTTCCTTAGTTCGAAATCCTACACTTTTTGGTGTAATATTAAATTAACCAACGAGGATCCTTTATTGAGTGGCGCAGATCCTATGCACCTTTTAAAAAATGTAGTCATATTCTCTTTCTTTTTTCCCCTTGGATAGTGTTTTGATCCAATGGTTGGGAGTGATTGACTTCCTCTATATAAACCACCTCATTTTTACCTTTTGCATTTTTTTTACATAGCTTGGTGGTTACGTGTTATTCTCCTTTCCGAGGTTCAATCCTTGGTGAAAACATCTTGAGGTAAGTTACCTTCCTTTTAACTTGCACTTAAATTTATTTTTTTTATATGTTGCCAATTGTTTCATCTAGGCAACCTCTAGGAGTTCGTCCCCCACTTGAGGTCACCCCTATGACACCCCGAGTTTTGATCACTCGTTAGTAGCCAGTGAAGAATTGTATGGAATATTATTTTGATAAATAACATTATATGAAATTGTGTTATTTCATGAATTTTATAGCCGTTGTGATAATCTGGTAAAGGGTTTCGGCCTATGCAAAGAAAAATTGGTCTCGGACCGAGGGGCAAACCCTAATAGTGGAAAAATATCAGATTTGGTAAAATAGGGAATACTATGGCATAAAAATATTTTTGCAACTAGGACTTTATAGTCGAACCAATAAATTTAAGAAAAATAATTGAGGTTTGAATTTCCATCAATTAGGCCTAATAATAAAAATTTCTTGCTAAGGCCTCTAAGGGAATTTTGGTCAATTTGATAAATTGCAAAAATTATATGATATGTGACAAATTTTATTTTTGGGTCACATTTAATTTAATTAATTAATCTTGGAAATTTAAAAACTATAGGGTAAAAATTTAACGAATTTTAGATAACAAAAATTACACAAGGGCCCTTGAGTGTCTTAGGAGAGAGGTAAAAATAAGCAAGGGAATAAAGGTCTTTTCCATGGGAGGAGAGAGAGAGTGGTGGGCAGCAAGGCTAGGTTCTAGGGCTCTCAAGAGCCTAGGACACATACCCTAGGCGAAGAGTAAGAGTCTTAACCCACTCACAAGTAAAGACCTAATCATTATCTCTCACAAAATTTCTTTTCTCTCAAAAAAAGATTCTCTCTTCCATTTTTTCTCCAAAACCCGAAACCCTAAGAATTACAATCCTCCATTTCTACAACTTTCCCTCCTTAAGCCAACTACACTCATCCCTCCATTGAGGAATGGAAAAGCTCAAGAGAAACCTTGACTAGTGTAAGTTTCGAAACCTCATTCATCTTCTCTTCCATTTTCCTCTTCAAACTAGAAACCCTAAAGGTTTATTATGGATGAATATGATCTAATAGCCAAGTATGACATTGATCTTGTGCTCTAGGGTTCAAGGGAAGCTTGTACTAGTGGATCTCAAAGGTTGAGCATTTTGGTGATCAAGGAAAAGAAAGGTAAGAGATCTTTGTAGTTTGCATGTTCTTGTCCCTCATCTAAGTCTTTCTACCCTAATTCTTCCTTAAAAATCTGCATGTGGGACTTTGGGGCTCGGGTTGAGAGTGTAGAGTACAAGGGGGAGTTTTGAGAAGATAAGGAAACACATCTCCAAGCTTGAACTATCAAAAGGTAGAAATCTATGGTTATTCTTTGAGTTTTGTGTTAATATTTGTAGATTTGGTTGTATAGGTTATTTTAATGGTTTTTAGAGCTTATTGTATGCTTAAGGTTGATATTGTGTGATTTAATGATTTTCATGCATGCATGTGGCCAGGGTTATGCTAGAAATTGTTCTTCTTGTTAGGATGTGTAAAAGTGCATGCTGCCAAAATTTCGTGGTCTGGCTTCCAATGGGTCTGATCGTACTCTAATACCTCTGTTTATAATAAATATTTTTGTATTTGCATATTTCTTTGTGATTACTTGATATAGGCTATGGAAAATCGTAAAAATGTATTTTTAAACCCAAGTTATGCACTTTTTGGCATTGTGACGTAAATCTGGAAAATTTCTGGGCAGCATGCACTGTTCAGATTGTTTTGACTTTTGAATGGGTTTTACTAATCTAAAAGCTATGAAATTTGGTAGGATGTTATTCTAGACATGTATAAGGGTCACTGTAAAATTTAAGAGGAAATTTTATTATTTTTTCAGAGATTTTGTTTTTCAAAATTTGCCCTAAAATCTGGAAACAAAACTCCTCGGCAGTAAGCACTTCCCAGATTGCTTCAAATATTTGAATGGGTTTTATTACTCCAAAAATTATGAAATTATTAAGGAAGCTAATTTGAACATTTATAAAGATCCCTGTGAATTTTAGAAAGAACTGGGATAAGGGGTAAGAGAAATAAATTTTCAAAGTTACCTTAAAATTTAGAAAAAACTTCTGGGCAATCTTTAAATATTTTAATGGGTTTTTCCATCCCAAAAATTATGAAATTTTGAAGGAAGTTAGTTAAGATGTGTACAAGGATCGCTGTAAAATTTTAGAGAAAACTGTGTCACGGTTGAAGAGAAATGACTTTTCAAAATTTTCCCTGAAAACTGAAAAATAGTAATTTCTAACCTTAATGAAAAGTTATTTTTAGGAGGTTAATTCTCTTAACCTAAACAAAGTTTTGACGCGAAGCTTTCCCCTAGTTCCTATCCTTATGACATCGAATACGTGAATGATAGTTTAAGGGTGTTTTCCAAAAACTCAACTTAGGGCAAAAGTTTAAAAATGAGACTTTACCACTTTAAATTTAAATACTGGAAATATAGTTTTGGAAATGAGAAGAAATAGTTCCTTGCCCAAGAAACACTTGGAGAATTAACTGATCCCCAAATTATCTAAAGTTAATTAAGGTTGATTTTTACCATTTTATAAGTTAAGTGTCCAATTGCCCAACTTTTCAAAAATAACATAAAATGAGATCCTAGGTTATGGATAAAAATGGTAAAAATGTGAGTTTAGGTTTTGTAGAACTTTTAAGAGAAAGGGGTAATGTTGTCAGATATTAATTGCAAAAGGGTCAAAAGGAGGTGTTTTGGTAAATAATTGAAAACCGTAAACTTTCGTAAGGGAGCAAAAAGTTGGTATTTTTCTAAAGATATAAGTTGTGTAGAACTCCTTTTTCTAAAACCAAAATACGAGTTATCCAATAAGAGAGTTCTTTATTTAGAGAATATTAAAATGCATCGCACGGAGAGCGTGTTGTGGTGAGGCTGATTTTCTTATGATATCATAAAGACTAAAACAAAATCTTGTCTTATACATTGTGAAGTGTATAAGAGGCTATATTATAAAGTCTCTAAGAATTTATTTCATGTAGCTATCGCAGAATATTAGTTATAAGAATATGCCATAGTTTTATCATAGTACATTGTATTAATTACAGTAACTGCAAAAGGAAAATGAATAGCGTTGTTAAAGATCAAGCTAGGAACTAAGGACTACGCTTTCCCTTCTTGGCTATAACATGAATATACTAGTGTGTGCTTGTAGTAGTAGATTACACTAGTTTGTTTGGGTCATTAAGACTAGGGTATGCTTCATACCCACTCTTGCAATGCTTTTGCATTATGTGGCTAAATGGTAAGTGGGTTCAAGTTGGAGCCAGAACCTTAGCTTAATATAGTCTAGGTTGAAGCCAGGACACGGTAAGCTAAATTATGGGTCGAAGCCAGGACATGGTCAAAATATAGTCCGGATTGGAGCTTATCATGGTAAAATTATATGTTCGTGTCGAAGCCAGGACATTGTAAAAATATATAGATCGGGTTGGAGCCAGGACAAAGGTAATATATTCCTCATTGGAGCTAGGACATTAATGGTGGAACTGAGTTGAGGCCCGTGTCCCTTTCTGTTAATCTATTAATTAGTTAAGATATGTGTCATATATATATCTTGAATGTTCTGGGAATTTTCAGAGTGCAGGTTATTGTGATATGTATGAACTTGGTTGCTTGGAACAACCAAAGTATTTATTTCATATATGGTTATATATCTTGAATGTCTCAGATTTTCTGAGTGCAGGTTATTTATATTATGTAACAAATTGGTTGTAGTGCAACCAAAGTATTGATATTTGTTATGTTTATTATTTTCAAAATTGTATTGTAGGGTTGGGATTTATCCTATACCCGAGTGATCGGTAGTTATATCGACCTTAGGTCGACCTGTTGCTAGGTTTTAGTGTACTTGTGTGTGTAAGACTATTCTTACTAAGCGTTGTCACTTACAAAGTTATTCATGTTGTAGGTAAGTGCAAAAGCAAATTGGAGCAGTGAGCACCGGGGTCTGCATGCAGATATGTACATGTGGCCCGACCTGGGGAGGATTTTGATGGAACACCATTTTCAAAAGAAAACGCTGGGAGCTTGTTATTTCTTTTAAGACATTTTTTTCCTATAACTCTGTGAAAGAGTAGTAGTAATTTCGTTTGCTAAACTAAAAGTGTGTGCACACAGTCTTTTCTTAAAAGTTTTTATATGTATTTTTTGTACAATGATTTAAAGTAAAAGTTTAAATATCCGCATGTTTTTGGTCTGGTATTCGTTGGGTCATTACAACCCCTCTGTTTGAGATCTCCCCACGAGCTCACCCCCAGCTGAGCTTGCACCCCAAGTTCAGGTCACCCCTAAGCTGGCCCCCCAGGTGAGGTCGTCCCCTGAGCTCGCCCCTCAGGTGAGGTCGCCCCCCACCTTACAACCGTGCCCTTGAGATTCACTTCTTTCAACTATGCTTTCTATTCTCATTTTCCTCATCTCTATGTAAGATAGGTTGGTATTCTTATTGCAATTACATAAGTGTTGTTTCATCTTCTTTTTCATAATGTGGAGAGAAATAAATTTGTCTTTCACCAAACCATGTCTAGGCCTACAAGCTACGCTTTCTTGTGTTAGAGCGCCTTTTGTTTGCTTAGGCATAGAGTTTATGTTTTTTTGTTTGTTTATATACATACTCATATGTACATATGTATTTATTGAGCCTTTTATTCATGGCCCCGATATGTCTTTTTGGATCCCTCCTTGTGTTGTGCCTATTGAGCTCTCATCCTCAGATTCTGAGCATGTCGTAGAGGAGATAATACCAAGACATGGAACCCTAGGATCGTTAGTGTGTCTTAGGAGCAAAGTTTGGGACTTAGAGAGCAAGCTTGGCTTCGTCCTTTGCGGTGAGCTGTCGAACGCCTGTTCCTCTTTGGAGGCCTCTGTCGTCAAATTATGTGAGGCAATACGGCTCGAAAAAGTCGAGATTTCCTTCCTGAAGAGGGGTTTCACCCTAGTTCTATGTATTCTTATGATGTATGTTCCACTGATGTCATTCCCCGCTCTATTTGAAAGAAGACTCGGGCAAGCCGAAGGAAGTGGCATTGGAAAAGGTTTGCTTTTAAACTAACTTCTCATTTATATTCTTGTATTTCAAATATGTCTAAGAAGCAGAAGACGATGACATCTCGCATCCACCAATTAGATCCTCCCTTTGCCGCCACTTCCATCATCCTTTAGATGGATGTGCTGAAGCTAGCTAACTTGGTGCAAAAGTATAAGCTAGGGCCTCCTATTCGCTGCATCCCTCCTACTGAGCGATGTTGCGCTCATACTCCTCATCCTGAGACGATGGCTTTCAGCGAGTTTATCCTCATGTCTGAAAGAGCTCTCCTGCTGCATCCTTTTGTTGTTGATCTATTAGACTACTTCAACATTGCTCCTTTCTAGATGGCTCCTATTGCCTGGATCACTTTATTCTGCTTGTTCTTCCTATATCAGAAAAAATTCAAGCGAGCACCCTCACCTCAAGGGATACACTACATGTACAATCTCAAGAAGGTCCCTAGTAGTCTTGGCTTTTATTCACTTGGGAAAGCCTTTGAGGTTGAGGACTTTTTGGTTGGGTCCATCTCCAACCCAGAGAGCCGGAAGCAAAGTTTTTTCTTTACTTGGAGAGTCTCTACTACCCATAGAGATTTTCATATGTCAGTTACTTCTACTTTGCTTCTCGTGTTACTCTTTTGGTTGTGCATTCCCCTTCATACTTGAGTAACTTACCATATACAACTCTTAATCCCATTTCTCCATTTTCTTTTTCAAGTGTTGGGAATCCCCCTATGATTGTAGATGATGCTCCCAATCGTGTCAGGGACATCGCTCAATTGGCCGTTTGGGATAAGCAGGCTAAGATCCTCTATACCGAGGCTAACCTTTGCAAGTATGGCCTACTTTCAGAAAGCCAACCTACTTTTCTCCTGCTACTTCCTGATTGGAAGGTTTGCAAGGTCAATACTTGTAACGCCCTACTACCTTAGAGCCGTTACTTAGTGAGTTTAAAACAGAAATCGTGCTTTAGACTGACTCTACGTGGTTTCTAAAACCAAAAGTGTGACTAAACCAGAATTTAAGGCTGTACTCTTTGAAAATGTTTAGTTTCATTGAAAACATTAAGTATCAAACATCTAGGATCCCAAAAATAAGGTTTACAAAATATTTACAACTCCAAAAATAGATTTACACCAGGTTAACCATCAAAAGAATGTGTTAATACAGCCATATACAAAATGCCCCCAACCAAAGCAGTCGGGCAAGCCGAACATGTACGCGCTGCCCCCACGCTCTCCATACTCATGGCCGGTTGACTGACTCCTTGCTTTTACCTTCCACACAGAGCACCCGTGAGCCGAAGCCCAGCAAGAAAACCCAAATAGTACATAACATATGCATAGTATATAGCTGACATAATCCACCAATAAATAGGAAAACCATCAGACTAAACAAGCACGGCCATGCCGCCCCAGAGGCCTTACCAAAGCCTGGGGTCTCGGTCCTCACCGTCAGGATAACTCATGTATGCCTTGGGTCCCACCCTGGCTATAAGCACCCCATGTGCTGAGTGTTACTTCCGGCCCCAAGGCCGTACCCGACCCTTGTCGCTCTCGGCCTTAGCCGTTCATTTCATTATAATCGCACGCATAATACATTTCGAAATAATCATTCAATCATATAATAATTCACCCAAGGTCATACATTTGCAAGTAAAACAATCTAGGGCCATGCCCTGCAATAACACTGTGGGCCCATGCCCTGATCCCGGGTGTTACGGTTTTCTTACCTTTAAATTCGATAGCCTTGATCACCTGACTCCTTGAGCACGATCCTACTTGAGTCCTAGCGCTTACCTAAGCAAAATCCATAAGTCAAAGTCATCACCAAACCTTAAGTCCAAAACCTAGCCTCGGGACCAATCCCGAGCCGCCGGGAAGTCCTAGATCCCCAAAACAAAGTGGTGGAATCGAGCCCCGAACCCTAGGTCAAAATCCCTTAACAAAAGCCCAAAAATCCCCTTATGTGAACAGTGCAGCGCTACAGCGCTCTAAAGAGGGCGCTGTAGCACTACAAGCAGAACCATCCCCCCAGAAACAGGGGCTAGTGCTACAGCGCCCCCTGACTAGCGCTGTAGCGCTAGTTGCAGCCAGACCAAACCCAAAATCGCTTCTTACGATTTCCTTCTACCATTTCAACCCCAAACTTGTCCAAATCATTCCAAAGCCCAAAAAAAAACTTATCAACACCTCACACTCATCCCAAGCATCCCAAGAACTCATACCCCAAGCTCAAGCAACCCAAAACTCAAGATCTACCATAATGAACCCAAAAACCAGAAATTCACTCAAACAACAAAGATAAGGTCATAGAAATCATACCGTGGATGAACCCTAGACCTCCTTAGCTTGCACCTTCACAACCTTGACCTGATTTCCCCAAAAATCCCATCTATTTAGCTCAAATACACAATTCAAACTAGTCATGCCCTAAAACTGAAATCTCCAAGAACTTACCTCAAATTTCTGATGTGATCTTGCTAATCCCTTGCCAATCCTCAAGTCTAGCTTAGGATCCTTGATGCTCAGCCTACCCTAGCTCTCCACTGAGCTTAACTCCAAGAAAAATGAAGGAAAATGGTTGGGAGAGCCACAAACCGATTCTTTGGAACAAAAACCCTTCAGCTTTTCTCTTTTTTTTTTCCTTTTCTTCCTTCTTTCTTTCTTTTTCAGCCTTAACTCTTTTTCTACTAAATCCACTAAGTATAAAGCCCCCTTTTACTTATCTCTAACAAGCCTAAAGACCAAAGTGCCCTCCCTTAATAATTCTAAACCTTTATGCCCATGTAGGGACATTTTAGTCATAATACCCAAATTCCCACTAATTCCTCAAGTGTTCCTAATAATTCCCGCTCGCTACCCAATACCTGATTAATCACCAATTATACATTCTTCATCATCAAGATTAACCTCAATATATTTTCCAAATTCTCATTTAAACTCCCCAGGCTTAACCCAAGCCGGGTATAGATTCCCGCTTTGACTTTTCCGCTAACCCGCTCATTCTAGGATCGTCTCGAGTCATAGATCACAAATATCAACACAGTCATGCCCAACATGGCCAAATTACAATTATGCTCTTTCCAAGATAATCAGGTCTACATGCATACTAATTCACATAGTCATGCATCTCAAATAATCAAATAGTCATATAACGTGCATTAAATCATAATCATGCATTAAACTCATTAAATTCACACACAAAATCCCATTATGCCCTCCAGGCACACTACTCAAGGCCCTTAAGCCTTAATGGCGAATTTGGGTCGTTACAACTATCCCCTCCTCATGAAAATTTCGTCCTCAAAATTTACCTGAACAACTCGGGATACCGCTCCCGCATATCCGACTCCAGTTCCCATGTTGCCTCTTCAACCTTGCTATTCCTCCACAATATTTTAACCAAGGCGATGGTCTTGTTCCTCAAGATTTTGTCTTTTCTATCAAGGATCTGAACAGGCTTTTCTTCGTATGATAAATCCCGATCCAACTCCAAATTCTCAAAGCTCAACACATGAGTAGTATCCGATACATACTTCCGAAGCATGGATACATGAAACACGTCATGAACCCCTGATAGAGCTGGAGGCATTACTAACCTGTAAGCCACCTCCCCGACTCGCTCTAGAACCTCAAAGGGGCCAACAAACCTGGGACTCAGCTTGCCCCGAACGCCGAATCGTTTTACTCCTCTCAGAGGTGAAACCCTGAGGAATACATGATCACCAACCTGAAATTCCACGCTCATGCGTCTCTGATTTGAATAACTCTTCTGGCGACTCTGGGAGGCGAGCATACGAGCTCTAATTTTCTCAAGTGCCTCATTGGTCCTCTGAACCATCTCAGGACCTAAATACCTCCTCTCACCTACCTCATCCCAGTGAATCGGTGATCTGCACTTTCTCCCATACAGCGTCTCATACGGAGCCACTCCGATAGTCGCCTGATAACTATTATTGTACGAGAACTCAATCAGAGGGAGATACCTACTCCAAGATCCCCCAAAATCCATCACACAAGCTCGTAACATGTCCTCCAGTATCTGTATTGTCCTCTCGGACTGTCCATCCATCTGAGGATGATAAGCAGTACTAAACCGAAGCTGTGTGCCCATTGCCTTCTGTAGGCTCTTCCAAAACTTGGAAGTGAAAGTGGGGTCTCTGTCGAATACTATCGACCTCGGAGCCCCATGAAGTCGAACAATCTCCTTCACATAAAGCTCTGCATACTGCTCCACAGTATAAGTTGTCTTCACAGGTAAGAAGTGGGCGGACTTAGTATACCTGTCCACAATCACCCATACCGAGTCATGCTGACCCACTGTCTTTGGCAATCCAACCACAAAGTCCATGGCAATATCTTCCCATTTCCACTCGGGAATCCCTAGAGGCTGTAATAATCCTGCTGGCCTTTGATGTTCAGCCTTAATCTACTGACAGGTTAAGCATCTAGCCACATAGTCCACCACGTCCCTCTTCATGCCTGACCACCAATATAAAACCTTCAAGTTATGGTACATCTTCGTAGAACCTGGGTGCAAGGAGTAGGGAGTGGTATGAGACTCGTCCAGAATCTCTCGCGAAATTTCTGGATCAATCGGAACACAAATCCGTCCTTTGTACTTCAATAAACCCTTCTCAGAAATAGAGAAGTCCTTAGCTGCTCCAGTTAGGACATTCTCTCTACGTTCAACTAACTGGGGGTCCCTTCCCTGTGCTTCCTTAATCCTCTCAAGGAGCGTTGACTGGAGAGTAATGTTGGCTAACCTACCAACCACTAACTCTATACCTGCTCTGGCCATCTCTCCGGCTAGTCTGTCAGATATCTGTCTCGAAATATACAGCTGTCCTGGGCCCCTCCGGCTCAATGCATCAGCCACTACATTAGCCTTCCCAGGATGGTACAGGATATCACAATCGTAATCCTTTACCAGCTCTAGCCACCGTCTCTGGCGCATATTCAAGTCCTTCTGGGTAAAGAAATACTTAAGACTTTTGTGATCAGTGTATATCTCGCTTCTCTCTCCATACAGATAGTGTCTCCAAACCTTACGTGCGAATACCACTGCAGCTAACTCCAGGTCATGCGTGGGATATCTCTGCTCATACTCCTTTAATTTCCTTGATGCATACGCTATCACTTTCCTAGCCTGCATCAACACGCATCCCAGACCCTGTCTAGAAGCGTCACAGTAGACCACAAACTTCTCATCATCTGTTGGCAGGCTTAGCACTGGTGCAGTAATCAACCGCCGCTTCAACTCCTTAAAGCTGTTCTCACATCGATCTATCCACACATACTTGGTCTTCTTCCTTGTCAATTCTGTCAATGGAGTAGCAATTATGGAGAACCCCTCTACAAACCGCCGGTAGTAACCTGCTAGTCCAAGGAAACTTCTAACTTCAGGAACATTGCTGGGTCTAGGCCAATCTCTTACTGCTTCCGTCTTGCTTGGGTCGACCAATAACCCATCCTTACTGATAATATGGCCCAGAAATGAAACTTGCGATAACCAGAACTCGCATTTGCTAAACTTAGCATATAACTTATGCTCTCTTAACTACTGCAACACCAGGCGCAGATGATTCTCATGCTCTGTCTCTGACTGGGAGTACACTAGGATATCATCAATAAATACAATCACAAACCTATCTAGATAGTCCTTGAAAATTCTGTTCATCAAATCCATAAATGCTGCTGGGGCATTGGTTAATCCAAAGGACATAACCAGAAATTCATAATGCCCATACCGTGTCCGAAAAGCAGACTTTGGTACGTCCTCTTCTTTGATCCTCAACTGATAGTAGCCTGATCGGAGATCAATCTTCGAAAACACTGTACTCCCTTGAAGCTGATCAAATAAATCATCGATCCTAGGCAATGGATACTTGTTCTTGATGGTCAACTTATTCAACTCGCTGTAGTCAATGCACATCCTGAGCGATCCATCCTTTTTCTTAACAAATAATACTGGAGCACCCCATGGCGAGAAACTCGGTCTGACAAACCCCAATTCCAGTAGTTCCTGCAACTGAAACTTCAATTCCTTTAATTCTACCGAAGCCATTCTGTAGGGTGCCTTGGATACTAGCTCTGCTCCCGGAGCCAACTCTATGACGAACTTAATCTCCCGCTATGGCGGCAATCCTGGCAGATCTGCTGGAAACAAGTCTGGAAACTCATAGACCTCTCTGGTTTCATTCGGTCCCACTGCTGCCACCTTGGAGGAATCTACAATGCTCGCTAGGAATCCTATGCAACCCTCCTGCATCAGGTCTCTAGCCTTTAGTGCTGAGATCATAGGCACCCGCAGTCCATTCAACGTTCCCACAAACACAAAGGGTACCTCGCCATCTGGTTCAAAGGTTACCATTCATCGCTTACAGTCAATTGTTGCTCCATACCACGTTAACCAATCCATTCCTAGTATTATATCAAAATCGTCCATATCTAGTTCGACCAGGTCAACAAACAATTCTCTACCGTCTATAACTACTGGTAATGCTCTAACCCACCTCCTAGAGACTACCAGTTCCCCTGTTGGCAATAAAGTCTGAAAACCCCTAGCATACAAAATACTAGGTCTACAAAGCTGATAAATCACCCTAGTAGACACAAATGAGTGAGTAGCACCCGAATCAATCAATGTAGTAAACAAGGAACCAGTGCTAAAAATCTGACCTGTGACCACTGAGGGACTGGCCTCTGCCTCAGTCTGAGTCAAAGTGAAAACCCTAGCAGGAGCGAGGCTGTCTCCCTGCCTTGGCTCCTCTTTCTTAGCCTGCGGGCAGTCTTTCTTCAAGTGGTTGGTGCTCCCACAAATAAAGCATGCCCTGGTCCAGCACTCGCTCTGATGCCGTCGCCTGCATCGAGAACACATCAGAAAGTTCCTCCAGCTGTCATTTCCGCCCTAACGGCCACTCATTGAACCGCGAACCCTCCTATCAGAACCATAAGGAGCAAATGAATCTGGTGCTCTTCTCTTCTGCTAACTGGGGTCGCTGCCCCGGCTAGGCCCAGAAGAAGAAGGCACTGCCCTCCTGGTATCGCGCCTAGCAGCGCTATCCTTCCAGATCTGATCCTCAGCCCTCTCAGCAATAAGGGCCTTGTCCACCACTTGCGCATAGGTAGTCTCTGGAGCCAATGTAATACTCACATCACAGGCGATCATTACATTTAATCCCCGTATAAACCTATCTCTCCTGGCCGCATCAGTCGGCACTGGCTCTGGCGCAAACTTCGCCAATCTGTCGAATACCAGGGCGTACTCGGTGACGGATAACCTGCTCTAAGTCAGGTTGATAAACTCATCAGCTTTCGCAGCTCGAACTGCTACGCTGTAGTACTTCTCGTTAAAAATGCTCTTGAATTCTTCCCAAGTCATAGTTGCAGTATCCCTTCGCTGCCTTACCACATCCCACCATATTCTTGCATCATTTCTAAGCATATAACTGGCACAATCAACCCTATCCTTCCCTTCAACCCTCATGAAGTCCAAGATTACAGAAATCGTACTCATCCACTGCTCAGCCTGCAATGGGTCTGCTCCGCCCTCAAAGGTAGGAGGTTGCTGTTTTCTGAATCTTTCATATAGAGGTTCCAACCTGTTCTCAGTCACAGGTTGAACCGGAGCTGGTACTACACTCGGCTGTAGTGGTAACCCAGTGGCTGGTGGAGGATCTGGTTGCCTCAACTGACTAAGCTCTTCCTCTGTTCTCTTCAATCTAGCCTCCATTTCGGCTAAAATCTGCTGCCAGTTCTGAGGAGCAGGTGGAGGGTCCTGACCCTGGTTGTCATCCTCGGCCCGAATGCCGCGGAGTCTCGATGATTGACGAGGCATTACAACTAAATGCCTGCAATCAGTGACACCGCTCATCAGGCATGATAACAAGGTCCGAATTCCACCTCTCAATCTCAACAACAACCAAATCAACAATCCAACATAACATATAGATATCATACAGCACACAACGGGCCTTGCCCTGGCATCATGCATATGTTATTTCACTCATCATGCTCATAACAACCTAAGCAGGCACACAAAGCAATAAACACATATTTAGATATATATCAATCGACCATACCAATCAACCCTGAGTCGAGCTTTTCAATGGCAGCGTGCGTACATGTTCAGTGAATCTCTAGAACCAATAAACCTTGGCTCGCTCTGATACCATTATGTGACGCCCCACGTCACTATGGCTACTTTCTGAAATGACGACTGGCCCTACAAACCAAGACAAGTCTTTCCAGCGTGCTTTGTCCTCACTCGCACACTTCTTGGGAAAACTTCCCAGGAGGTCACCCATCCCTAGATTACTCCAGGCCAAGCACGCTTAACCATGGAGTTCTCAAGTGATGGGCTACCGAAAAGAAGATGCACCTTCCTGATATAGGTAGTACCCATCAATCCATTTAAGCCTTCTTCAACTGTGTAGTCCCATACCTACACAGTCTTAGAATCATTACACTTGACCTTCCCCAGGCAGTGTGGGATTGCACAGCTTACCCGGTCTTTCCCCTTACGGATCACGGGATTCTGACTGCCACAATACTAGTGGCCACGAGGTTTTTTTGAAGGACAACATTGGTCCTTCGTCGTCCTTCATTATTCGTATTCGAGCATTAGCCTTTGCTAGGAACACGTCTTCTGCTATACTTCCTAGGTCTTCGCCACCTACTCAATTTAAGAGGCATTTTTCTGTGCTTTCTCTCTCTCATACTACTCGTCTCTCGACTTTGTCACAAGATCCAGTGTTTCCTGGCTCTTCTCGAGCTGATGAGGCTAGTCCACGGACTCCTGTTGTGACTAGATCTTGTGTTGACTTTTCACTCGAGGTATGGGATTTTAGATCTACACTTTCTTCCTCGCATTCGACGAGTGGTCCCGATCACTTTATGGGTCAGTTGACCAAAAGAAGAACTCCCACTCATGGATACATTATTTGACTACTTGTAACGCCCTACTACCTTAGAGTCGTTACCATGTGAGTAATAAATGTGCCATTAGCTTAAATATCAATGTTTTAGGTTAAAAGTGTGACTAAATTGAAATAAACTCGTTTGATGACATTAATTATAAAGATTTGGATATTTATCAAAATCATAGAAAGTTATACATTTGGGATCCCAAAATACATTTTAGAAAATGTATTACAACTAAAAATATAAATACGGTCGACCAAAGCGACAAAAAAAACCATTACAGTGCATTTCCAAAAATAACCCATGTCGTGACATCCAGGTAGGTCGAACATGTACTCGTCATTCCATGCTCTTCGTACTCATGGTTGGTCAACCTTTCCATTGCCCTTACCTGCACCACAGAGCACCCGTGAGCCAAAGCCTAGCAAGAAAACTCAACATATAACAAATCATACATATCAATCAACATTCTACAGCAAAACAATCAACACACTAAACACATAGCGCCCTACGCCGACCCAGGTGCTTTACCAGGCCTTGGGTTCGCGGTCTTCATCGAGCGGGTGGATACAAATCCTTGGAGGTTCTTGCCCTAGCAGCCTACACTCAGCATGCTCAACGTCAATTCTGGCCCCTTGCCGTACCCGGATTCGTGCCATTTTCGGCCTTCGCCGTTCCAAACCTTCGCCGTACTCAACCTTCATCGTTCATTCACAAACATGAATAACACAGCATAGCATTCATAGACATTCACACGTATATTAAATATAAGCAATAGGGCCACACCTTGAAACATAAACAATAAGGGCCATGCCCTGCTCTACGGGTACAACCGTTTTCTTACCTGTGTCCCGAGCTTCTTGATTACCGCGATCTCGAGCACAGTCCTCTATCCATAACTTTGTTGAAAACCTAGTCACAACGCATTCATAATAACCATCCATAAAGCCCTACAAAATATGAACTTCAGAATATTAATCTAGCCTCTGGGACCTTGAATTCTACTAAACCTGGTAGTAGAATACTTCCCGATCCTTAACATTTGGGTTCCCAAGCTTAAAACCCTCAAACAACCAATATTTTATATTTGAGTGGTGGCCCAGCCCTTAAGGGCCACGGTGTGCTCAAGTCAGAGCAAAAAGTACTCTCTGCTAAAGAGCACGACCGTGGTGTGTTATACCCTGCGCCACAGCACATAGGCAAATTTTCGAGGCCCCTAGGACTCAATATTCAAACGGGCCGCGGCGCCAGATGAACAGGGCCAGGGCTCATGCCTGAAAACCAAGAATTACCACTAATTCTCTACGTTTTTCCTTAAGTCTAAACCCATAATTCACATTCCAAAGACCATTTAAACCCAGAACTGAGCCTAGATTTCCTATCCTCACAGCTTATGCATCATAACCACCCCATAAATGTTTTCATATCCTCATCAATGCTCAAAATCAAACTAAAGTTTATTCCCCCATGCAAGCTTTTAGTTCAGCAAAATTCTACAGATCAGGTTAAGTTTAGGCCCTTACCTCTGAGATATGTTCAACCTTGAGCTAATCCCCAAGCAGAGCAAGTCCAATCCACCAATTCATTAGCCTAGAATCCTCAAAGTTCCATTAAAACCTCCAAGCACCAAAGAGAGGGAGAGGAAACGAGTAAGAGAGAGAGAGTTCTGAGAGTTTTGTTTTCTTCTATTGTTTTCTTAGTTCTAGTGGTTTCTCAAAGTTACTCAGCCTACTCTAAACCATTCCTTAGTACAAAATGACTCAATTACCCATAAGGTAAATCTTAAATCCTTGACACCACCAAGGGTAATCACATCAATTGCCACATCCCAATAAATCTTTGAGGGTTCCTATAAATCCCCATTTAGTCTCGACATACTTAATCAGTCGCTAAATTACTACCTATTATCTAGTGAATCCCGAACACCAACTGTGTTCCCAAAATACCCCTAGGCTCTTCCCAAGATGGGTATTCGAACCTGTTGTGACTATTTTTCTATTCCACTTCCTAGGACCGTCTTGGATCGCACATCACAAATATATCACCACACTCTTGTGGTATCAATCACAACACACATATATATATCACATTTATGCCCTATGTAGGCCAAAATTACAAATATGCCCCTAATAATCAAATTAGGCTCACATGCATATTTAATTCACCTAAACATGCATTTCTAATCAAATAATCATTAAATTCACATATTAGCATAGTTAAATCAATTATTTCCCTCCTAACACGTTAATCAAGGCCCTAAGCCCTATTAAAAAATTTGGGACGCTACACTACTCACCATGGGGAGGCCTTCATTTTTAAGGCGGAGGGATTTTCCAAGGTCGAGTGGAGGGGCATTTTGGACTTGATAGGGGATGATCTGAGCGAGGGTCTCTTGAAGTCGGCTACTCAGGTGAGCCTTTTTATAATTGTTCCTTTGCATGTTTCGTTACTTCTTTTTCATTTGCGCTAATCATTTTTCACCATTACTTGTGTCTTTTTTTTTTAGAGTTTCGTTGTTGCTCACCGTCTAGCTTCTTTTGAGGCTGAAGTGTCCCGCCTGAAATAGGAGCTCAAGGCTTTGAGGGGTGGTCTCATTCAGGCAAAAGCAGTATAGGCTTGAACTTCAGGTTTAAGACCACGAAGGTGAGCTTGCTGGGGTAGTTCGTGAGAAAAATGTTGTTGAGGTAAAGCTCTCTACTATCATTGAGAAGAAAGAGCTTCTCACTGCCAAACTAGATTCCCTAGAAGTTAATTCCTTGAAAACCACAATTACTTCATTGGAAGCAAAGGTTGGCTCACTAGAGACCACTCAGATGAAGGTCGAGGATGAAGCCACATAGAATCTTCTTTTTACGGTGTAGATCATCAACACCAACTTTGATTTCTCTCACTTTGGAGAAGACGCGATCCAGCTTGCTGCTGAATGGGGTGCCAACAAAAATTCATCCACTCCTAGGCATGGCGACTCGAGAGTGGATTGATTGTTCATGCATGTTTCAATGACTCATGATTTTATTGAGTAGTTTGATTTGGTTGTATTGTCATTCATCTTAGTTTTCCGAAGAGGTTTCTCCAGGCCTTTTATGTTTAGTGAGAAACTTTCGTAAGTACTATTTTTAGTGAGAACTTTTGTGAGCCCTTTTTTTCTGAGAACTTTTAATAAGTTCTTTTGTAGGGAACTTAAACAATTTCTCTTATTCTGATGGAAGCTTCTTTGCGGTTCATTGCCTTTATTTCAATTAAAATAAATCTTTAGTCTTTACATGGGATCCCAAAATACTTGTTCCCCTGTAATATCTCGGCCATGGCGACCGAGCAGATTGCATATGTACACATCGCCTCCAATGCTCTCCATCTCATGGTTGGCCAAGCTTCTCCTTATCGTTACCTGCACCACATAGCACCCGTGAGCCAAGGCTCAGCAAGAAAACATATTTAATAGATTCAAGTAATCAACAGATTATAACAGCATGCTCAATAGTAATAACTGAAGCCAAGCAGACCTATTGTACATTTAAGTGACTACAGGTTCGCACAAGTGCGTATCGCACTTCTACTTATTCAAGTGGCATCTGAGCCAGTCAAGTGCATAATACACTCCCAGGGTGGCCTAGCCATAACGGTCTGCGCTCTGCGCCCATAGTACCGACCACGGTTTATAAGCCGAGCTTCCAATCCAAAATAATCATATATATAATATGTTTATCATATAAACAAATAAAATGCGTTCTAGTATGTTTAAACAAATATTCACAGGCATGATCATAATTATGCTCATTAACAGGGCCTATGCTCTCACCACAACATATAACAACCAGGCCAAGCCCTTAAATCATATTTATATTTGATAGCCAGGCCAAGCCCTAATCATGTTTACATTTAAGAAGTGGGCCAAGCCCTAAGCACGTTTACATTTAACAACCAGGCCAAGCCCTAATCACTTATCTCACACATGGGGTGCGGTTTTTTTACCTCGATCCTCATGGGAATAATGAAAAGACCCCGAGCGCTATCCCTGACCCGAGCCTGGCGGAAACCCTAAATTCCCACTGTCCAATTCAAAATCATGTTTAGATCCTTGACTTAGTAGCTCCTAACCCCAAAGGACTCTCCATTCCTCACCACAATTGAACTTGGCTTGAATTCTAGACAAAATCTCCTCAAAGCTACTAAGTGAGCACCAAGAGGGGAAGAGCAAAGCTGAGAACGTGAATGAGCCAACTCCCATCATCCTTAGCCCCCTTCACACTAGCTAGGTGGCCGAAAGACCAATCTACCCCTAGCCCTTAACTTAGCCCCAAAACATACTCAAGGGCATTTCGGTCTTTTTCCCCCAAGATTTTTGTTAATCCCTAATTACCTCACACAATCCCAAATAATCTATCAATCCAATATTCATTAATAAATTCCTATTACTATATATTTCCCGGTAATTTACCAAATTACTAAAGTACCCCTAAGCTCACCCCGAGCCGAGTATTTTACCCCGTTGTGACTTTTCCTCTAACTTCCTCCCTACGATCGCCTCGTGCCGGGTCAAAATTACGAAAATGCCCTTCTAATAAGAAACGGACCAACATCCATATTTAATACACTTAAACATGCAAGAATAATCATATCATAATACAATTCACATAATAACATGCTCATAACACATAAGCACCTAATTAACTCAATTATTGCCTCCCCGCCCCCAAATCAAGGCACTAAGCCATATTAGGGAAATTGGGTCGTTACATAGCCCTTTGGGCTTTGGCCACTCCTTTCTTTTTTTACATTGGTTGTAAGGATGTATTGGCCTCTTGAGCCTTTGTCATCCTCTTTGGATATTGTATGTAAGGGACTTTGATAAGCCCTTCTTTTATGAGGAATTCTTTATGTCTTCTTTGACACAATGACGATTGTATTTTTGGGGCACCTTAACTATATTTTCTTTTGTAAGGACAAGTTTACCCTTTGGGTTTTTTCCATCCTTTTATAATTTTTGCACGCACATTAGTTTTGTTCAGAAGCGTCCACGTTATTAGGTGTTGTCTGTGTCTTCACCAAGTGACACATGACACATTAAAGAGTAATTGTGTCTTCACAGAAGCTGACTAAGTACCCTACAACTTGCTTTGAGCTCAACGGGAGGTAAGCCTTGCCTCCAATCACAGTTCAACACCACCGGAGGAGTGTGTCCTCGAGGAAATGCTACTTCCCAAGGACTATGCTCCCGGATATTATTCAAGTCTTAGTGCAGGATGGATCTTATATTCAAGTCCTCTAGGTTTGTGAGTTCAATCCTCTGGACGTTGAACAATGTTCAGGTGTCAAGTGTAACGCCCAACATTTTGGGAACATGATAAAAGCAATTTGGATCGGGATTTTATTCGTATATTATATATCATATTGGGGTTGTATTATGATTTTAAAATCAATGTTTAAATTAAGAAGTGGCATTATTTTGAATTTAATTGACCTTTGGTCAAACAAAGTATTTCAATCACTGACCGAAACAAAAACTTTACACAAGTAAAATCTCAGATAATAAATATTGGAAAAAAAAAAATATGGCAAAAAAAATTACTTTGGGCATAGGAATATTATGAATTTTATAAGATAATTTTAAATAAAAATTCTTAGGAAAGAATCCTAATATGTATTTTGAGAGAAAATGCTTATTTGGCCTTATTGGGGCAAACAAATTATAATGGTTTCCACAAATGTTATAAAGGGACTTTGATGACATTTTGGGTGGCTATATTTACATTTTTATCATGTATTAAAGGGCTTTAGGTTTATACCACCCTTGGGCCTTATTTTTGGGCTCAACCACCTCTTAAGTGGACTTTCAGGCATATTTCAAAAGACATTCATGTCAAAATCCATGAAGGCACTATAGCTTTATCTTTTTAAGTTAATTATTTAAATCAAAATTGAAAATTAAGAGATCATTAGGAAGTGTATGAGTTTATTGGACAAATCACATGATGTGGTCATCCCTAAATAGTGTCACGTGACATTTGTTGTGCCTAGGAAGCCACTCCACCCAACCCGCATCACATCACCCATCCTCTCACTTGGAAGCACCTTACTCCCTCTCTCTCTCTCTCTCTCTCATTTCTTTCAATCAAGCTCTGAAAAATTCACAACACTCTCCTCTCTCTCCTCTAAATTTCGTTTCTCTCTCTGTCTCTCTCTGTCACTCTCTTTTTTCCTTAAGGAAAACTCCATGGAAGCTTGAGAAACCAAGTTTAAAGGCCAGTTCTTGTATCCATTCTTCTTTTTCTTCTGTATGTGGAAGCCTAGGGCTCCATTTGTGCAATACAATCTTTGAGTTTCAACCAATTTTAACAATTGTTTTAAATTCTAGAAGTTCAAGGCAGCCACAAGTCTCTCAAGCTCCCTTAGTAAGCTTGCATGCAACCTTCATCATCAAGGACGTAACCCTCTCGTTTCAAAATGTCCATTTCTTCCCTTGTTTCTTTCTTTTCCATGGGTTATGATATGAATTGGTGACGTTTTGGGAGAGGCCTGAAACCTTGGAGGAACACACACAACAAAAACCTAGAGCAACTAAGGTAAAACTCTAATGAGCATAGGTTTACGTTTTGTACAAGCTTAGGAAATCTGTTTTTATATAAGTGTCTCATGTGTTATGTTCTTAATTTTTCTTGTTATATGGTGTTTATTATATATGGTTTATGCATGCATGGTGTAATGACCCAAATTTTCTAATGAGGTTTAGGACCTTGATAAGGAGGCCGGGAGGGCCATAATTGATTTATTGTGCCATTATATGATTATGGACATGTTTATGTGGATCATATTATTATATGATGATAAACGCATGCATATGGGTATACATTTTGTTATGAGGGCATTTTGGTAATTTGGCCCGTTGAGGGCGTAATTCTATATTTATGTGCATATTGGTAAGCTATTGTTGAGACCACATTATAATGTGGATTCGATCGAGGTGTTCGACATGAGACGATCTTTGAGTATTAGTTAGCGGTTTGGTCATAAAGGGAATAAGTTCGGGGCTCGGGGTGAGTCCTGGGGTAATTTGGTGATTAGAGTGTTGCCGGGAGTTAAGGGGTAACAAGATATGAATTAATGATATTCGAAGATATTGATAATAGCGGAAATTTGAGGGTGCTAATTATGGTTAACGAGATAGGTGTGAAAGGACAATTTTGCCCTTGGTGGCTATCAAGGATTTTAATTAGACTTGAGGGCAGTTAGGTCTTTTTATCCTAAAGGATATATATCCATACTTAAACTAGAAAACTGTAGAAGGCTGTAGAAAAATAGAGCACCTATTCCTTCATCAACCGTTCATCATTTCTTCTCTTTTTCTTTTTCAATTTTGAAGCTTCTTTTGTGGAAGTAAGCTGGGGAATCAAGTGTTGAGGATCTAGGGTATTATTCCATCATTGAAGAGGATTTTATATTGAGCTTGAGGTAAGATTCTAACCATTAGACCTCTAGTTTTCTGCTCTGTTTTATTATTGGGTTCAGTTGAGATTTTGGGTTTGAAAGTTGAGTATTCAGTGGGGTTTTTGGCAAAGCTTGGTTAGGTTATGATGCCTAGGACTAGTATATATGGTATTTGGGTTCAATTGGGGGTTTAAATGGTGTTTGGAAGCTTTTGAATCAGTTTGGAAATGGAGAATTCGACGGAGGAAGAACTAAGGTCAGGTCTGCCTAGTCCTAGCGCTATAGCGCCCAAAGGGTAGCGCTATAGCGCTAGCCCAAGAAAAATGTCCCTGGTTGTAGTGCTGGGGCGCTAGGGGGGTAGCGCTGTAGTGCTACCCTGCTTTCTCAGATGCATATTTTTGGTGTTTTTAAGGGTTTTTGGCTCGGGGTTTCAATCTTTAAGGCTTGGGATCGAATCTACTCACCGTTTGGGTAAATTCGAGGTCCCGGAAGTGAGGTTTTGGATAAGACCCATTTATTGATATCTTCATTAATTGGATTCCATATTTGGTTATGACTAGGTGACCGCTAAGGGATCAAAGGATTGATCTTTCTCAAGGGTCATTTGTAACGTATTTCTCGCTCATACAAGAGGTAAGAAAACTGCACCCGATTATGTGGTTAGGTTGGGACTAAGTGCTCCCTATATTTGTATGCATTGTTATGTGATTGTGATGAACCATGTGAATATGATGGGACTAAGAGCTCCCTATATTTGTGTATGATGTCGTGAGATGGTATTATGCCATGGGGACATATGATAAACGACCTAAGAGTGTCGGAATCAATATTTGCACACAGGGTGCGGCTCAGCCACTGGTAGCTGAGGATAGCTTATTAATCACTGAGCTCGGTTAAGCTGGCCGGAGTCAGTGGGTATAACACTGGGGGTGGCCTAAGTGAGCCGAAGACAGTGGGTTAAACATAGGGTGCGGCCTAAGGGTGTCGTCCCTGAATATTGTGTAATGGTTGTGATATATTGTTGATTATGAATGTGATTATTGTTTTTAGTTTGATTAATATGAAATGTTGATTATCTGGATGACACATTGTGATTTTTCGATTGTTATCACTGAATAGGAAAATGTTATGAATTGCTGAATGCTTGGTTACGTTTTATGGAATATCTGGTTATTTATATTGATCTTGCTATGATATCATGTTTTCTTGCTGGGCCTCGTCTCACGGGTGCTACGTGGTGCAGGTAAAGGCAAGGGTATGTTGGATCAACCATGAGTTAGAGAGCTCTGGGGGTGAGGTGTACATTTTTTGCTGCTCGGTCGCCACGGTCAAGGGTTTGTACAGTGACGGAAACCTAAAATGTATATTTTTCCATTAGAATGGCCTGGGATGTTTATAACTTCTAGAATTTTTGTAAATATGTCATCTAAACCCTGTTTTGAGATTCCATGTATTAAACTTTAACTTTTAATGAAAATAACCTATTTATGACGAAAATCTTGTACTCCTAATTCATTGATGACGTTAGATTCACATTTTGTTTAAATGACTTGATTAGCAAGTCTTGCACTATTATAAACACACATTGTAATGGTCTTGGTTACCCAGGACGTTACACATGGTGGCAGGGTTTGTTGTTAGATTTGAATCCAAAGTTCCTCTAAGTTGTATGATCTTATGCTTGTTGCCAAAGTTTTTGACTTGACTTCCAAAGGTCAAGCACTTCCATAGCAACTTATTTCATAAAAATAAACTCAATAAATAAATTTTATAGGAAGTGTACATAATTTTAGGATTTTGAAAGGCTAAAAAATATTTTTTATGCTAAGAGTTATGCATGTTTTGTGAAACTTGTACAAATCTAGAAAAATATAGACAGACGTGATTCACAAATTTTAGGTTTTGTGTTAAGTAGGTAAATCAAATTATTTTCAAATTAAATTTTGTACAATATGTTTATGCTATATCAAAGTTTAAATTTGGAAAGTTTCATGGAAATATGATTAATATATTGGGAGTTATAAAATGTTAAAGTTGACAAGAAATCTCGAAAAATGCTTTTGGTCAGTTTAGCCCTTGCACTTTAGAAAAATATTTTAGTAGGAAAAATAAAATATTTTGGGCCAAACTCACTCTCTGTATATTTCTAATAAAACTGCAAAAGTTTTATATAAAGATAATAAAAAGTCTAGGAATTATAATATTTTAAATTTACAAGAAAATATATGATTTGGAAATAAAACCTTCAAGGCAGCCATCTTGGTGAACACTTTTCACCAAGAAAAAATTATATTTTTGGTGTAAATTTGTCCAAGGATATTTCTAGTATAACATAATTTATACCTAAGAAAAATCAAAGAAAAATACCAAGTTGATTAGATTTTGTATATTTCCAAAGTTTAGGAAAAATCTAGATTTCAAAGAAAAACAATTTCAAACCATACTTTTTGGTGATAACTTTCTCATAGTTAAAATGTGTATTTTTTTACTAAATATTGGTATGAAAGTTGTTGGAATATCCAAGAATGGCTCTGTAGAAATTGTAAACTTTTGGGTCTAAGGATTTAAAATTGCAGCTGTCAAAAGTTTAGAAATTTACCAAAAGGTATGTTTTAAAGAATATTCAAAAGTAGGCTTAGATTTTCACGTAAACTAAGTAATATGATTATTTTAAAACCAATAAATTGAGTTAACTCATAATGTTAATATTTCATCTTAATATATTTAAATAATTAATAATAATTAAATATGGGTCAAAAGCCTATTATTCCAAAATAATTAAGGGAAAATATTTCTTTTCTAAATAAATCTTAAGTTATTTTTAAGGATAAATTAATTATTCTAGAACCTAGATAAAGTCAAAAGTTAAACTTATTTTCCTTATTATCGTGTATTAATTGAGCAATTTTCTTTGCCACTAGTTGTTAAGGGAGTAAGCTTGGTACATCATTATTGCTCTACATTTAGATAACCCGGCTAAGTTTGACAATAGAATAAATCTTGAAAAGTAATTAGGGTCGAACCTTTCTAATATTCTAAGGTTCTCGATGGCTTAGAGGGAAGGTTTAAAAAAACAATAACGAATTGTTGTACTAGTTCAATAATTTCAATATTAATCTCAATGCCCAAAGAATACATAATAATTATTAATTACCATAATTAATCTGAGTGTACTATATGGATAGCTACAGTACTGGCTAATCAAGGATGGGACTTCTAGTAGATGAAAATCTCTCATATTGCTAAGGACGACTGGTAAGTCAAGTCTAAATTCTTTTAATACAACATGAATGACTAGTTTATTTCTTGTTAGATTTAGGTCACGAGCACAAGTATACACAATTGTTGTAGATATTATATAATGATATTATACTAGCAGACATGAGTTGAGGTTTAATTCTAACATTAATAAAATGGATGAAAGCATTATTCCACAAAGCTCGTATGATTGTGTGGAGGTAATAATACCTAATGGCACGAACGGTATTAATGGCAATAAAATACGCTAGTGAGGCTGGGGTCCCGATAACCGTGGACCATTATTAAACTGGTATTGCCACACCCATGACAGTAGTTAATAACTGATATAACTACTGCTTAATTGAATTTGATATGATGCATGCTCTCACTAATTGATGATAGGATTGGTTAATCTTATTAAAAAAAGAATAAAATATAAAGATTATTGATATGATGCATGCTCTTTCTAATTGATGTTAGGATTGGTTAAACTGATTTAATACAAGAATAAAATAGAGAGATTATTGATGTGATGCATGTACTCTATGAACTATAGTAGGATGTGATGATCCTAATTGCATAGGAATATAAGTTGCAGAGAACTTATTTGGGATTGAAATTATAAGTTGCTTCTAGAATAGTATTTATTGTTGTTCTTGCTCATAAGATTGCCAGTCTTTGTTCTGACCACTCTAGGGTTACAAAGATTGTTCTATATATCTGTTTTTCTATGGGATCTCTATGTGCAGGTTCAATTTTGAATTTTGGGTATTAGTAATGACGACAAGTTTTCCAGGACGCTTATGCATTCTTGAATTTTATGTTTAGGGCCCGGTTATATCGAAACCCTAATTCTAGTTAGATTTCTCAATGTTGTTATTATGGCTAAGACTTGGTTGTCTTTATTGATTTTATTTGTGTTGTGTTGATCTTACTAAGCGTTTTCACTTACCTAGTTGTTTCATGTTGTAGGAAAGCTCAAAGGCAAGTGAGTGTTGGAGTTTGCTTTGTGAAAATGTAGATGTGGCCCAACCATGGAAAATCTACACTTTCAAAAAATATGTCTTAATTTTATAAGAACATATCTTGGGCTATGTATTTTGAATTATTAGAACTTTATAATGTTGTAATTACTTTTTAAGTATGCGCATACTTCCAAACTAAATCATTATGTTTTTAATTTTTTTATACGAATATTTGAGTCTTTTTAAGGTTAAAATTATTATTATTCCGCATTATTAGTCTTGTAAATTTTTTGGGTTGTTACAAGTGGTATAAGAGCACCGGGCTAAACCAGTTCTGTGGACACACCCTCATGTACATTTACAAAGATAGGGGCACTTACTGTAAATATTCCTTTTTGTTATGTGTTAGTGTTTTCTTTTCTAACTAATTATGTACCATAAATTGTAGGTAATATGGCTTAAGAATCTTTTTTTTATAAATGCCAACATATTAAACCCTCGTAGTGTCTATGACCTGAAACAGAGAGATGAGATCCTACAATCTTTTCTGTCCCCAAAACTAGAACCCTTCAGAGGACTTGATGATGATAGATATGTTGGGGCTAGATTATTATACATTTAGTTGGAGGAGTCAACTTTTGCTTGGTGCAATAGCATGTAGCCTTATGTTGAAGGATGATACACATTGAGGTGTGAGATTGATGTGATATATCTTGGTACGTTTTGCTATTAGGAGATATGTTATGCTTTGTGTATTTTGGAACTTGTTATAGTACAGTTACCCCTGTTGGTGGGCTGGTTATCGAATTGGTTATTGGTCTAAATGTTGTTAGTTAATCCTAAAGTTCATATTAATGGGTTAGATTGGCTAGCTTATGCTTTAGGGGTACAACATTCATATGCTCTGTACCAAGGCATTCAAGGCCCCTATCAGGAACTAGACAAAATTCAGAGTCACGATGGAGACAACCTTTGGACCACTTTGCATAAAGTCGGTGTGGCATGAGGAGCACATAGAGTTTTATATAGAAAAAAATGCCCAAGCATTAGTTAAGGCAATTATCAATGAGAACTCCAAGGAGGATCCTGAGGAGGATAGCAATGGATATTATGACACAGAGATAATAGTCTAACGTAGTCTCTAAAAAATGTGTACCACAATCCTTAATATTTTGTCAGTCATTTTGAAAGGACAATGGTTAGGTTAGGTCCGAGAAGGAAATTCTAGGTCCATAAATAGGACATTTTTGTAAATCCTTTGAGGTATAATGACCAATATCTAGCCCGAGACTAGGATTGATATTGTTAAGCTAAGCTAATCAATATACATATTTGTTTATTTGTGTCTGTTAGAAATATACTATCGTGAATATGTTGTCTGAAGTAACTCATTGTAGTTGCTATTATTGCTTGAACTATTCCTTGTGTTAATGCCTATTTAACATGACTTTTATTCTTTTATAGATTTTATTGGCTCCAATCACCTGAGCAGTAGGATTAGCAGGAATTGGACTTAGGCCTCAAGCTGAACAACCTGAGATGGAGCAAGCTTATGTACCGGCCCAAGCCTCAGTAGTTGTGGAACAAGTTGCAAAAATGCATTGAATGATTCAAGGTCAAGTGCTTCAAACTGAACAAGGTAATAAGAAAGATAGGAGGAGATGGAAGCTCATTAAACATGAATGATCAAAGCACCACTCCAATGGCCTCAGTTAGTGCCCGATGTCTTGAATAACCTTGGTTAACTTGCGGTTGGAGAACAAGACCAGGTGTAACAACCCAAAATTTGTTGATAAGGCTTAGGGGCCTTGATTAGCGTGTCGGGAGGGTATAATTGGTATATGTGTGATTAAATGATTAAATGCATGATTTTGTGGCATGCATGATTATATGATTATATGGATGTGGTTAAATGCTTGTTATGAGTATTAAATATGCATGTGGGCCCTGTATTGTTTATAAGGGTATATTTGTAATTTTGGCCTATTGAGGGCATAAATGTGATTATATGTGATAAATTGTTGAGACCACATTATTATGTGGATATATTTGTAGTATATGGCTTGACACGGTCCTAGTGAGCGAATTGGCGAAATAGTCACAACGGGGATTAATACCCGGCTCGGGGGAAACCTGGGGTTACTTTTTGGAATTTAGGGGTGTTGACGCGGTTCTTCGCCAACAGGTAATAAAGAAAAGAAGAGAAAGGGATTAGTGCTAATGTTGAACCGAAACAGATGAATGATCTTGGAAATGAGATGGTGACACAAAATACGTTTTTGAGTGGTTCAAAGGTTAAAATCCTTCTACTCCACTAGTCAATATTATTGCTATATACGTGATATTTGATTACAAGGTCTTTTTTACAATAGAAAATCCAACCCCTATTTACTCCTAGGGTCTCCATATTTATAGGAGAAGGCACCTGGGAGTTGGTAAGAAGGTCATCCCGTGATCTTCTTACCTTTCGTATCATCTCTGTGACATTCATGATTAATTCCTAAACCTGACACATAAGTGTGGTCAAATCAATAGGTAAGGGGATAATGGGCCGCACGGCCCAACCCAGTCGTGGGTGTCTGAATACGCACGTTCACGCTGCGTGTCCGAGAAGTCAGGGATATATCAAACACGTGATGTCTGATATATGCACGTTTACCTTGCGTGGTTGACTTCATAAAGGGTCATAGCCTCCAACTCTAGCTTGCACCACGAGCTGGACACTTAACTCGACCTTCGGCCTTCAGAGTCCGGACTCAGCTGGAAGCAACCAAAGGCGAACCCTTGGGTTTCCTCAAACTAAGGAGGTATGATCTTATAATGTCAGCTCTGATTTTGGGGATGCCCACGAGGTAATCATGGTTAGGCCGTAGCTTAGCTCGCTAATCAACCCGAGGGAAAATCAGGGCGTACATCTGCCCCCCAAGCCCCTGCTCGTGGCATACGACGTCGTATAAGGCCACAGTAGGGGCTTTTAGGCTTCCCCAGGAACTCTTCACATTCCACATTTTACGCAGGCGCCTTGTAACGACCCAATTTCGCTAATAAGGCTTAAGTGCCTTGATTAGCATGCCAGGAGGGCATAATGGAATTTATGAGCGATTTTATGAGTTTAATGCATGGTTATGATTTAAAGCATGTTATATGACTAATTGAACATTGAGGTGCATGACTACGTGGTTAGTATGCATGTTAGGTGAAATAATTATGCATGTGGACCCCGTTTGCATGATAGGGGTAAATTGGTAATTTTAGCCCGCTGAGGGCATATATGTGATAATTGTATTCTGTGATTTGTACCACGTGAGTGTGGTGTTATTGTTGTGATGCACGTGCCGAGACGGTCCTAGAGAGCAAATTAACTTAAAAGTCACAACGGGATTTTATACCCGGCTCGGGAGGAGCCTAGGGGTACCTTGGGAATTTTATGGTTAAGTTGAGATTTAGCGGGTAATGGTTATTGGTGATTGCGTAACCTGGGTAACCATTAGTTACTGCTGTGAGTAACAAGTTTAGGTGAAGGAAATGGTAGAATTGCAATATAGGAGAAATGACTAGTGTGCCCTTGAGGTTTAGTTAGCAAAGGGTTTTGATGAAGGGGTAAAATGGTCATTTGGCAAGGGGTTTAGACAAATTTGAGCTGTGTTATAGGGGTACACGGTTTGGGCTTGGCATATATGTTGGGTTTTGATAAAATGAGAAGAGAAGAAAAAGGAGAAGGAAAGTTAGGGCATGAAGAAGAAGAAGATGAGTGGAGGAGCTGAAATTGGAGACTTAGAGGATGAAGGAAGCTTAGGGTTGGATTCTCTACTTAAGGTAAGGAATTTATGCATAATTAAGTTTGATTTATGTTTTGATTTGTGAAATTTGAAGCATGGTTTAAGCTTTTTCAAGCTTTGGTTTATGTTTTTGGTTTATGGGTTTAGATCTCTTAAGTTGAGATCAAATGGGTGGATTTTGAGTATGATTGTGTTATTGAGTTGGGTTATGATGTTTTGAGATTGAGATATGTGTTTGGGATGGTTTAAGGTGAGGTTTAGAGATTAAAATGGTGGGTTTTTCTGGGTTCGAAGGGTCGGGCCGCGGCATGGTTCTTGAAGGGCCGCGGCCCTTGAAGGCTAAGATGCGCTGAGGATGGAGGGCGGGCGGCGGCATGGTCCTTGTAGGGCCGCGGCCCTTACCTGTTTCTGGGTATTTTGTGGCCCTGTTTGGGGGCCATGCCGCGGCATGGTTGGGCCATGCCGCGGCGCTTAAGGGATTTTGGGATTTTGAGAATTTAGGCTTGGGAATTTAACCTAGGGTGCTCGGGGTTGAGTCTTTTACCATGTTTGGTGAAGTTCAACGTTCCGAGTACTAGAGCTTGGCCTGGAGGCTCATTTAAGGTTGTTAAATGTGTCTTATGTGTGTTGTGAGTAGGATTTCGGGGAGGCTCGTGCTAGAGGACCGTGCTCGTGGCCGTGGTTCATTGGAAAGCTCGGGATACAGGTAAGAAAACCGTAACACCCGATAATAGGGCATGGTCCCACTGTGTGATTGTAGGGCATGGCCCCGGATTGTATTATGTGTAAATGTTTAACCTTAAATGAACCGTGATGTGTGTGAATGCTTATTTCGAATGTACTATATGTGTGATTATGATGAAATGAACGGCAAGGGCCGAGTACGGCGTAGGCCGGGGCGGCCGTGGGCCGAAAGTAACACCTAGCACATGGGATGCTATATTCAAGGTGGGACCCAAGGGATACATGAGTTATCCTCGCGGTGAGAACCGATACCCCAGGCTTCAGTAAGGCTCTGGGGCGGCATGGCCGTGTTTGCTTAGTCTATTGGTTGACTTGTTTATCTATGGATTATCTGTTATGATAAACTGTATTAACTGCATATGTTATGTTGTGCATGAGTTTTCTTGCTGGGCTTCGGCTCACGGGTGCTCCGTGTTGCAGGTAGGGCAAAGACTGAGTCAACCAACCATGAGTACGGAGAGCGTGAAGCGACGCGTACATGTTTGGCCTGCCCGACTGCTTTGGTTGGGGGTTTATTCGAAAATGGCTGTAATAATCTATGATTTTTATGATCAATCAACTGTAAACTCATTTCAAGATGTAAATAGTTTTCAAACCTTATTTTGGGATCCCAAGTGTTTAATACTAGAAGCTTTTTTATGAAATGTCGCATTTTCAAAGATTACAGCCCTAACTTTTAATTAGTCACACTTTTGTTTCAAAACCTCGGTTAGCAAGTTCATTGCACACTGTTTTGTCTTAAAACTCACTTAGTAACGGCTCTAAGGAAGTAGGGCGTTACACGCCTGATACGTGGAACATCGTGGTTGGAGACGGTACGTCTTCCGAGAACCGCATTTAATGGCCTAGCCTATACTCAGCCGTCGTTTCATATTTCGAGTGGAGGGCCTTGGATCCCACATCAGGGCCATCCAATGGCTCTCTTTACGTGACCCTTCGTGTATATAAAAGGGGTGGCCACCCTACGCATGGGCCACCCTTTCATTTGAAATTTCTCAGAAATTCTCTCCTTCTTCTCTCTTCATCTAAGAAGAAAAACCCTATTCTCTCCGACTGCCATTCTCAGCGTTCAAGAGGCTTAGGCGTAAGGACTCCTTCAAACCTTTGGAAACCAATACTCCGACGAAGCTCCCACCTAGGCGACACCTTCATCCACCTCCCAGCCAAACACTCTGTAAGTCCCCTGACTATGCATGTTTTGAAAATATTTTCCACTGTAGCTTAGGTAAATATTTACTGTAGCCGCATGCAAGGGTTTACTGGTTTTTGTGGGTATGAAGGGTGAAAACCTTTTAGGTTAGGGTATTTTTGCTGTAGGAAATCGTTTAGGAGTATAGTTTACAGGATGCATTTTCTGGGGAAAATTTATGGGTAGGATTTTTGGTATTTTAGTTCAAAAATACCTAGGATTTGGGTGCAAAACCGGGTAGCTTAGGGGACACGCTTCACAGGCGGTTTTCCCTTCCTTGCCTACTGAAACTTTCCTTCCAAGGAAAATTCTACCTTGACCCTCCTGACACACGAATTCCGAGTAATCGGGGATCTATTGGGAGCACAGGCGCGTGTTCATTGAACCGCGTGGTCTCACTCTCCACATGCTGGGCTTATCTCAGCTCGTGCAAAGAACACTCCTTTTGAATCTTCCTCATGCTTAGGTCGCCTTTTCTGAAGTATTTTCTTTTGTTCGCTAGGCGACCAGATGGCACTGAAGAGGAACGTTCCAAAGAAAACCGTCGAAAGCTCGGCCTCTCACCAAGACAAAGGAAAAGCGGTGATGCCAGAATCCCCGATCCCCAACTTTGGGCCGGCAGTGGAGCAGGAGCTCAAGGTGGCTCCTGACGAATTCTTTGAGGCGGAGAGGATCGTCTCAAAGATTACCGACCAGACAAAGATCAACAAACTATTCCTCTCCCACAACATCGGGCTGGGGAGAGCGTCAGTGATTGCCCGACCTCCCGCGGAAGGCGAGCGGAGCTGCGCGCCGCTCGACAAGGCATTCGCGGCCTGGAGTGGCGAGCATTTCAAGGCGGGGGCCTTCCTCTCGTTGGATTAGTATTTCACTGACTTCCTCAATTACGTGAGGTTGGCCCAATTTCAGCTCCCCCCCAACTCTTATCGGTTGTTGGCGGGGTTAAGATATTTATTTTCGAAGCACGAGTGGGAGGTCCCCACTCCTGCAGATATTTTGTACTTTTTCTGCCTCAAGGCCAGCCCGTATCAGCGGGGGCGAGCCGACGGGTTTTATTACTTAACCCGATTTCCCAATATGGCTGTGGTCATCGAGCTGCCCAGCCACCCCAACGACTTCAAAGATCAATTCTTTATGTCGACAGGATTCAGGAACTGCGAGCTCCACTACTTCAACCGTCCTCGTAAGTGTTTTTCAACCTTAGCTCGTAAGTTAAGTATCATACAACTCCTCCTGTATCCCTTTCTGATTTAGGTTAATCCTACAGCTATCTTTGCAAGGACAAAGAAATCTGTGACCCTCGTGGCCCAATACGAGACACTGGCGGGCTTGCCCCCCAGTGAAAAGGATTACCGCGTGCTCGTGACAGACGAGACGATAATGGCCTGCAAGCTGTTTTCCCCAAATCAGACTCTGAACCTAAGGAGGCCCCGGGGGCTTCCCCCAGCCCGCGATACCAGGCCCATCATCGTGGAGGAGGTCGCGGAGAATGAAGATGAGGAGGACGAGGTTCCCCTCGTGAGAAACAAAAGGCGGACGTTGGAGGTCGCCCAGACATCGGGCGAGGAGAGGATCCTGTCTGGAGCAGCCGCGGGTCCTTCTGGCCAAGGTAACCCTTACTTGTTTAGGAGTTTTGATAGGGCCACAGCAGACCCTCGGCTAGCTAGGTTCAATCCTAGGCAGCTCGTCCATCGTCACCGAAGTGATCCGGACCTGAACACCACTCTGCTCCACTGTGTCGACCAGCTTGTGTTGGACTACCAAGATAGCCGGCCTAGGGGTATCGTAGTAGTAGATAACACCCTAGCCTTTAGGTCGATCCTATTCGAGGAGTATGGGACCAACCTTCGGTCATGGCCATCACTCAGGAGGGGTGTCGTATCTCCGAGGCTTAGGCAATATGTAGAAGAATCTAGCCCTGAATCAGCCTCGGACCCAGAACTTGCGCTAGCTCGGGAAGTAATTGACTTAGATTCTTCTTCTAGCTCGGGGGGTAGGATTCCCTTTAGTATACATATACTTGAATTTCTCTTGTTCCCCCTTTGTTTTTGTTTCTATATGATTGCTAACTCTTGTACTAACCGTGTCCTTGTTTTGACAGAAGAGATGTCTCAGCCCGAAGAGAGCCTACGAGGTGCGTTCGCCAGGGGGAACCCCTCAGCCGGGGCCTCTGGCCAAGAATGAAGAGGCTCTGGACGTCTAAGCACACCGTCGGGACCCCCGCCAAGTCTCTTGCTAAGGAGAAAGAGCAACCCCCAGCCGCTCAGGTCGTGGGAACGGTTCCTCCTGCTGCAGGGGGGAGCAGCATGCCCCCACCTCCTCCACGAGCTCCGACCCCCATCCAGGACGTAGGGGCGGAGCTCGAGGCTTCGGCGATTGTACCCTCCAAGGTACGCATCCCAGTCAATCCCCAGGACCTGGAGAAGATTCCAGAGGCCTTCTGGGGAATGGTGTACGAGTCGGCGAACTACGCCGTCAGCCACATATACAAGTTCAACGAGAAGGAGCTTAGGACCATCGAGACAATGAGCCTGGTGGACGTGATGGAGTCTTCACTGGGCATGACCCTAACGGTAAGCTGACTTGACCCTTTTATGGCTTTTTATTATCATGCTTTGCCCTGTGTTTCTTTTCTCCCTTCTCTTTTTTTTTTTCTAAGGCAATTGTCCCTCATCTCTCGCAGGGCGCCGTTGCCCTTCACCGAAGCATAGCCAGGGCCAAGTTTCAGCTTGAGGAGTTGAGGAATGAGCACCAGGCAGTTATGGCCACCCACCAGACTTCTCTGCAGGCGGCTAAGGATGCCTTGGCGGCCTCGCAGGCCGAGCTGGAAAAAACTCACCCAAAGGTTCAAGAGCTCGAGACTGCCCTCGCCACCGCGTGGACAGACCTAGATGCCGCGAAGGCTAAGGCCAAAGCCTCCCTGGAGGCCAAGCGGGCAACTTCGGACAAGGCCATGGAAGACATGTTATACCATTGCTGGGCCTACAACCCAGACGCTGACTTCTCCTTCCTGGCGGCGAACATCTCGGAGCGCTTGCTGGTGAAGTTCCAAGCTCGCCTTGAAAAAGAAGCGCCCTCCGAGGCTGGGGAAGGCTCCGGCGCAGCTGAGCAGGGCGAGATGGCAACCTCCAATGGGCCACCTGGGGAAGCTTAGGGCCTTCTTCTCTCGTGCCCTTTCCTTCAACTTTTTTAACTTTTTTTTTTGTGTAACCTTTGCATGAGGTGCCTCCACCTCGAGACAATTTAACTCAATTTTATTTTTAATTGATTTACTCTCCTTTGCCCCTACGCATTTTAGTTACAATTTTTGAAAAACTTAATTCGTGTTAATCTTTATCCATATCTCGAGCTCTTTAGGGAGAACATCGATCAATAGATTTAAATCAACTTCTAAGTTTTATGACCTGGTTATATCCAGGAACTTAATTTGAAAAACTTAGTTCGCGTTAATCTTTATCCATATCTCGAGCTCTTTAGGGAGAACAACGATCAATAGATTTAAATCAACTTCTAAGTTTTATGACCTGGTTATATCCATGAACTTAATTTGAAAAACTTAGTTCGCGTTAATCTTTATCCATATCTCAAGCTCTTTAGGGAGAACAACGATCAATAGATTTAAATAAACTTCTAAGTTTTATGACCTGGTTATATCCAGGAACTTAATTTGAAAAACTTAGTTCACGTTAATCTTTATCCATATCTCGAGCTCTTTAGGGAGAACAACGATCAATAGATTTAAACCAACTTCTAAGTTTTATGACCTGGTTATATCCAGGAACTTAATTTGAAAAACTTAGTTCGCGTTAATCTTTATCCATATCTCGAGCTCTTTAGGAAGAACGACGACCAATAGATTTAAATCAACTTCTAAGTTTTATGACTTGGTTATATCCAGGAACTTAATTTGAAAAAATTAGTTCGCGTTAATCTTTATCCATATCTCGAGCTCTTTAGGTAGAACGACGACCAATAGATTTAAATCAACTTCTAAGTTTTATGACCTGGTTATATCTAGGAACTTAATTTGAAAAACTTAGTTCGCGTTAATCTTTATCCATATCTCAAGCTCTTTAGGGAGAACAACGATCAATATATTTAAATCAACTTCTAAGTTTTAAGGCGACCTGGTTAAATCCAGGATAGCACTTAGTTCACGTTAATCCTTATCAATATCTCGCGTTTTTTTAAGAAAAACAGCAGTCAATCAATATGAATCAACTTCTAAGTTGTTAAGGCGACCTGGTTATATCCAGGTACCATATGCCCCCCAAGTAACTGGGAAAGGGTCTTTCATGGTTACTTTAGATTACACTTGAAAAACATGTACAAATGTGAACGAAGAGTTAATTCTCATTGCTTAATACATGAAAAATGGCCTTTCAGGCCTTACAAGGGAATCATTGATAATATTTCTTTAAATGGATGGCATTCCAAGTTCGTGGGACTGCCCCTCCATCGAGTTGAGCTAACTTGTAAGTTCCCTCTTTAATGACTTCGATGACCTGATACGGCCCCTCCCAGTTCGGTCCCAAGACTCCATCTTTGGGATCCTTACCGGCTAAGAAGACTCTACTTAGGACCAGGTCGCCAACGCTAAAGGCGCGCTTTTTGACTTTGGAGTTGAAATAACAAGTGATCTTCTGTTGATAATGGGCAAGCTGGAGTTACGAATCTTCTCGCCTTTCATCAACTAGGTCAAGGGAATTGCACAGTAGCTCGTGGTTGCGGTCCTGGTCATAAGACTGGACCCTATGCGAAAGCACCTTAATTTCCACAGGGAGGACTGCCTCACTCCCAAAGGTTAGGGAAAAAGGAGTATGACCCGTAGGAGTCCGATGCGAGGTCCGGTATGCCCATAGGACCTGGGGGAGCTGTTCTGGCCAGACCCCCTTCGCTTCATCTAATCTCTTCTTGAGGCTCGCCTTTAGAGTCTTGTTGACAGCCTCGACCTGGCCATTTGCCTGAGGATAGGCCACGGAGGAGAAACTTTTCACAATTCCGTACCTTTCACAAAACTCGGTGAACAGGTCGCTGTCGAACTGAGTGCCATTGTTGGAAACGATCTTCTTAGGCAGGCCGAATCGGCAGATAATGCTTTTAACCACGAAGTCATGCACTTTTTTGGACGTTATCGTTGCCAAAGGTTCTGCCTCAGCCCACTTCGTAAAGTAGTCGATGGCTACCACGGCGTAACAGACCTCGCCTTTTCCAGTAGGGAGGGCGCCCACCAAGTCGATCCCCCAAACTGTGAACGGCCATGGGGACGAGATCATCTTTAGCTCGACTGGAGGAGCTCGGGCAACTGCGGTGAATCGCTGGCACTTGTCGCATTTCTTCACGTATGAGATCGAGTCTTTGGACAGAGTTGGCCAATAATATCCTTGCCTCAGGACCTTTAAGGCCAAGCATTGCCCCCCAGTGTGGTCTCTGCAAAAAACCCTCATGCACCTCCTGCAGGATGGCCTTTGCTTCGTCTGGAAGAACGCATCGTAGGAGAGGTAGGGAATGCCCACGTCGGTATAACACTCCATCTACCATCGCATACCTGGGAGCTTGATAGAGTACTCACCGTGCTTCATTGCATCCTTCAGGTAGTTTTCCCTCGATGAGATACTCAAGGATGGGGGTCATCCAGGTCGGCTTGGCATCAATCATCTCGACCTCCGTCCTCACTACTTCTATACTTGGTTTCTCCAAGAATTCTATTGGCACTAACCCCAAGGTCTCCGTCTCCCCAGAGGTGGCGATCTTGGCCAGAGCGTCTGCGCTAGCGTTCTGCTCCCGAGGTATCTGCTCGATCGAGCCTCGCCTAAACGCGGACAGCTCAACTTTTACCTTTGCCAAATAGGCAGCCATCTTGGGCCCCCGTGCCTGATATTCGCCCAGAACCTGGTTTACCACGAGCTGGGAGTCACTGAAGCACTGGACGGAGCTCGCCTTCAGCTCCTGGGCTATCCTCAGCCCGGCCAGCAAAGCTTCGTATTCGGCCTCGTTGTTGGAGGCTTTGAATCTGAATCTCAGCGCTGAGTGGAATCTATGTCCCTCGGGGGATATTAAAATGATTCCAGCCCCGGAGCCGTTCTCGTTGGATGAGCCATCCACAAAGATCCTCCACGATGCCTGGGACGAGGTGACCTGGGGTGGGCCTTCTGCAGGATCCTCCTGGAATCCTGTGCACTCTGCTACTAAATTGGCCAGGGCCTGACTTTTTATAGCAGTTCGTAGAGTGTACAGAATCTCGAACTGACTGAGTTCGATAGCCCACTTTAACAAGCGTCCCGATGCTTCAGGTTTTAGCAAAACCTGCCTTAAAGGCTGATCGGTCATGACGTGTATTGAGTGGGACTGGAAGTACGGCCTGAGCTTCCGCAAGGCCGTGATAAGGCATAATGCCAATTTCTCCATCAACGGGTACCAGGATTAAGCTCCGAGAAGTCTCTTGCTGATGTAGTAGACTGGTCTCTGAACCCGGTCTTCCTCTCGCACTAATACGGCACTAGCTTCATCCTCCGTGACAGCTAGGTAGAGAAAAAGAGATTCTCCCGCTTTTGGTTTGGATAATACGGACGGCTCGGCCAGATGTGCCTTCAGCTCGAGGAAAGCGCTTTCGCACTCTTCTGTCCATTCGAACTTCTTATTTCCTCGAAGCAGGTTATAGAATGGTAAGAACTTATCGGTGGACTTCGAAATAAACCAGTTTAGGGCTGCCACCCTTCCTGTCAGGCCTTGGACATCCTTGCACGACCTGGGTGAGGGAAGCTCGAACAATGATCTGATCTTGTCGGGGTTTGCCTTAATTCCTCGGGTATTGACTATGAACCCCAGGAACTTTCCTTAAGCAACTCCGAAAGTGCACTTCTGTGGATTAAGCCTCATGCCATAATCCCGTAGTATCTTGAAACATTCTTCCAGGTCGGAAACATGGTTATCGGCAGTCTTTGACTTGACTAGCATGTCATCAACGTACACTTCCATGTTTTTTCCGATCTGGTCTGCGAACATTCTATTTACTAGCCTTTGGTAGGTAGCTCCAGTGTTCTTCAGCCCGAACGGCATGACCTTGTAACAATAAACATTAGTCGGGGTCATGAAGCTGGTGTGTTCCTGGTCCGCCGGATTCATGGCGATCTGATTGTAGCCTAAGTACGCGTCCATAAAGGACATGAGCTCGTGCCCCGCCGTGGCATCCACCAACTGATCAATCCTTGGCAATGGAAAAAAATCCTTGGGGCAGGCTTTATTTAGGTCGGAGAAGTCGATGCAGGTTCGCCATTTCCTGTTGGGCTTTGGGACCAGCACGGGGTTGGCGACCCAAATCGGAAACTTGGCTTCACGGATAAAGCTGCATTTCTTGAGCCGGGCTACTTCTTCTTCTAGGGCTTCAGCCCGGGTTGTTCCTAAACGTCTTTGCTTCTGGGACTTTGCAGGAATGCTTTTATCTAGATGAAGCGTGTGCATGACGACACTCGGGCTGATCCCCACCATGTCCTCGTGTGACCATGCAAACACATCCAGGTTATCCCGCAGAAACCTAGTCAGCTCCTCCTTCCTCTGGCTACAGAGGTTTTTCCCAAGCTTGACCTTCCGTGAAGGGTTCTGTGGATCGATGTTAACTTCTTCGAGCTCCTCAATAGCCTGGAGCTCGGACCTGTCCTCGCCTATTCGGGGGTCAATATCCTCACTTAAGACGACATTTTCCCCTTCGGTGCTTTGAGGTTTTTCAATCTCAGGATCAGCTAAGGGTTCCTGAGTTTCCTCTTCACTACCTTGGATGGCCATGGTCAGCTGCCCGGGTTTAGATTTTCCCTTCATGGAAACGCTGTAGCATTCTCTGGCAGCGAGCTGATCACCATGGACAGTGCATATTCCCGTTGAAGTAGGGATCTTCATCGCGAGGTGACGAACGGAAGTGATGGTCTCAAAAGCTATGAGCGTAGGTCGTCCCAAAATTGCGTTGTATGCGGCGGAGCAGTCAATGACCACGAACTCGAGGAGTTTGGAGACTGTCCGAGATCCTTCTCCTAGGGTGATCACCAGCTCGATCGTCCCTATTGCTGCTGATCCTTCTCCCGAAAAACCATACAACATCATGGTGGTCGCCTTCAGCTCGGCGATGGTCAAACCCATCTTCTCTAATGTCGACCGGAATAGGAGGTTAACAGAGCTCCCATTTTCGATCAGCACCCTCCTAACCCTCCGATTGGCGAGCTGAACTGCTACGACCAGAGGGTCATTGTGAGGGAACTGGACATGGTCCGCATCTTCCTCTGTAAAAATGATTGGTTGTGTAACGCCCCAACTCCAGGGACCGCTACAGTGCACATTGCAAACAGTGCTAAACTCGCTAATCGAGTCGTTTGGCCATAAACGTGTAACTAAGTATGATTAGCAGTTTAGGGATAAAAATCTTTGGTTAAGATATAACGTTTCACTAGAATGTTTACTGTATACGTTGGGATCCCAAAAATATAATTTCAGAGTTTATTACAAGAAAGTGTTTACAACAGGCCGTTCTAAGCGGCAAAACAGGGTTCAGCCCTAGTTCCACTTTCAAACCTCGCCCAAGTATTGGTCGAGCAGCTGCATATGTACACGTCATCACCGAAGCTCTCCAACTCAAGGATGGTCCAACTTCCTCTTGCCTTTACCTGCACTACAAAGCACCCGTGAGACGAAGCCCAGCAAGAAAACGCATATGCTCATAAACAGTCATATCATGATATCAAATCATATCTGGCATGCCTAGCAATCATAGCTCTACTCAGCATGCAAATGGATTTCAACAAATGCTGGGGTATCCAGGATAAGAAATCCTGGCCTTCTGATTGGAGGACTATCAAGTCAATCCTAATAAGATGAGTGTCGTAACACTAGAGGTTCCGATAAACCATGCTGAGTGACCAACAAGCAAGTCACTGGGGCCTCAGTCCCCAAGCCATGCATATGATGATCATGCAGAGCTCATAGCTCTGATCAGATGAGTGAATATCACTTGAGGTTCTGGTAAACCATACTGAGTGACTGACAACCAGGTCACTAGGGGCCCAGTGCCCATTTCCTGCAATGGCTCTACATGACTAGCCTTTGGCTAGATAAATGCTTGTTTATATTCATCGAACTTGAGGTCGGTCCTGCATTAATGCTCTTTGAGTCATTCAATGCAGAGGGTCGATTAGGTCCAATTGACATAACTTGCACTACACACTAGGGTTGTCATGACTAGTGAGTTAGCCCAATGTGACCAGTGCCCAGTACCACTGCCGAACCTGACTAATGAGTCACGGCTTCACAGTTGATACTAACACCTTTGCCAATTCTGACTAATGAGTCAGCCCTGTGTGACCAGTGCCCAGTATCACTGCCGAACCTGACTAATGAGTCACAACTTCACAGTTGATACTAACACCTTTGCCAATTCTGACTAATGAGTCAGCCCTGTGTGACTAGTGCCCAGTATCACTGCCGAACCTGACTAATGGGTCAGAGCTTCACAGTTGGTACTAGCACCTTTGCCAAATCTGACTAATTAGTCAGTACCATGCACAGGTAAGCAATGCTATCAATGTGTATCATATGCCAATTATCCAAGAATAGGGCATTCAGCATGCTTACTAAACAGTTGCTAGCATAATTATGATCATGCACAAACTCAGAGACTCAAGCTCTGGCCAATCTCATATTCATCATTCATGGCATGCCCTAATCACATGTTTCTCGTGCATCACATACATCACACTTAATCATCTTGCACGCCTCAGTGATAATCATATGCAAATGGGCAAGATTTCCAAGCATTCATTATGCTATCAATGTTTACATTTAAACATCCAACATGCATCAATCATAGCCATGCATGTCACACATGGGGTGCAGTTTTCTTACCTTGAGTTCGAGCGAGAATTAATAAAAGAAACGACCTTTAAGAACGATCAGTCCTTTGGTCCTTTAACGGTCACCTAGTCATAACCAAAAATATAGGATATCATCAATGAAAATGATCAACATAAGTTCCCAAACCAATATCTAGCCTCCAGGACATCAATCCCCACTTAACCGGGTAGTGGGATCGACCCCGAGGCCTTAAGCTAGCATCCCCAAGTCAAAAACCCATTTTTGGCCAAATCTGCCTTGATGGGCCGAGGCTCACCATAGCCATGCCGCGGCTCACCCTTAGACAGAAGCCTAAATTTACCCATAGCCAGGCCGCGGCACATTACCCTGATCAGCCCAAAAACCAGCAACGCACTAGCAAACTCCCCTGCGTTTTTCCCTTGGAACCAGCCCCTCAAACCAATCCAAAACACCAACCTAACACCCAATTTAACCTCTAAACATCATCAACATCTCACCCTCATCAAAACCCAAGTTCCCAAACTCAAGAACTTCCATTAATTCACAACTAACACATCAAAATCCTCAACTGAAAACTTAATAGAAAAATAGGGTATACCATGAAACTCATGGCTAGAACTTACCTCAAACTTGATTTTGAATCCCCTTTCATGGCTGAATCAAGTTCCTAAGCTCCCACCTTTGATCTCCTAGCTTAACTCCTCAATTTGGCCTCTTAAAATTCAAAGGGAAATGAAGGAGGAACCTTGTACGGGAGAGAAGGAGAAGTGATGAAGATAGGCTCTGTTTTTGTTCTGTTTCCACAGCTTTCTAAACCCCAAAAGCTGATATATATCCTTAAGGTCAAAAGACCATAATGCCCCTAGGCCAATTTAAAAGCTTCTAAGCACTCCCAAGGGTAAATTCGTCATTTCCAACCTATACCGTTAATTATAATTAACGCTCTCCAATTGCCACTAATCTCAACATTCTCAAATGCCAATAAATCACATCCCATTACCCTTTAATTCCCGGTAATGCTCTAATCATCAAAATGACCCCGAGACTCACCCCGAGCCCCGAACTAAATCTCGTTATGACTAGACCGAAAACTTGCATTCCCATGATCGTCTCATGTCGAATGGCTCGAACCAATCCACATATAATGTGGTAAAATTATAATTCACCCATATGCATAAAATTACACAGTCATGCCCCCAGCGGCCAAATTACCAAAATGCCCTTGCAATTAAAATATGAACCCATGTGCATGCATTCACCATCATATAATAATATAATTCACATGAACATGCATATAATCATTAAATATCATAATAAATCAATTATGGCCCTCCTGGCCTCCTAATCAAGCTCCTAAACCTTATTAGGAAATTTGGGGCATTACAGGTTGCCTCTCCAATCGTTGCTGCTTTGGCTGACGCTGGTCCGGGATGAACTCCATTCCATTATGCGCCTTTAGTTCGTTCACGTACCTCTTCTGGGCACCCCTGCTCGTGCCAGCCATATGCGGACCTTCAGAGATGGTGGATATCTCTCCCCCTATTACGGGAGGAGGGACATCCTGATCTACTCGAGACCCGGGTTGACTGGCCGGGACCTCTGGAGCAGGTCGACTTGTTGGAACCCTATTCCGCGTGTATTGAGCCAAGGGGCCGGCTCGGATGAGAGTCTCGATCTCATCTTTTAAATGCCTACAATCGTCGATATTGTGGCCAACATCGTTCTGAAAACGGCAAAACTTGGAGGTGTCTCTCTTCCCCTTTTGGTGCTTTAATGGCTCCGGCCTCTTCCAGGGGACTCAAGTAGAGTTAGCTAGGAAGATGTTCTCCCTAGACTGGGTGAGCACTGTATAAGTCGCGAAGACGGGCTTAAACTTGTCCACGGACTTATTCTTCTTTTGGCCGTGCTGGCTGCCCTCGCTGTTTCCCTTTCTTTTGCCTCCACCGGGCTGGTTGTTTTGTGTGACGTTCTCGGTCGCTGCCACGACCTCCGTCCCCACACCAATGGGCTGATCAGGGACCTGGCTGGTTCCTACAGCTGAGGCTTCGGCCTCCTCCAAGTTGATCCATTCTTGGGCCCTATTGAGGAATTCGTTAACCGAGCTAACTCCCTTCATCTGTATATCTTTCCAGAGCGCCCCTTCGACGAGGATTCCCGTTCTCATGGCTATGAGTTTGGAGCTGTCATCCGCGTCTCTGGCCCGAGCAGCGACGTTCGCAAATCTACTCAGATAAGCCTTCAGAGTTTCGCCGGGCTGCTGCCTCACGTTAGCCAGAGAGTCGGCCTTGACGCGGGCAGCCTGGGAGGCTCGGAATGCCCTTTTGAAATCCGCTTAGAAAGTCTTCCAGGAGCTGATTGACTGCCTTTTACCTTGCTTGAACCACTGCCTGGCTGGCCCAGTCTACGTGGAAGGGAAGATTAAACACCTCAGCTCGGGGCCAATGTTGTGGGCCATCATCAGGGTGTTGAACATCCCCAGGTGATCCGACGGATCCCCATCTCTGTTGAACTTGGATAGGTGTGGCATACAGAAACTAGGTGGGTACGCCGTTGTTGCTATGCTGGGGGCGAAGAGCTCCATCTCGTCCCCCGAATCATATTCATCTTTTTATTTTTCCAACAGGAGCTTCCTCATTAGTTCCTCCATCTGAGCCAGACGCTCGAGGGTTTGGTCCTGATGTCCTTGGTTATTCTGGGGCTATTCAACAGCTCTGGATCCATTGTACATATTTGGTGGGTTATTGCCCCTCCTCTCTTGAGATAGGTTATTTGGGGCATTCCCTCCGTTACGCACTTCAGACAGGGCCCCCCCTGAATGAGCATGGATGTCACCTCCTACTTGGTCCCCTCTGTGGGAGTTAAGGCGGTCTCGTAGGTCGCCCCCTTGGGTGGTTTGTGGACTTTGTGCCGAGCTCAAACGCTGACGCAGGTCTCCACCAGAAAGGTCTCTCCGGCGACTGCCGGTCCAGTAGCTTCTGCTAGAGAGGCTCGGAGCTTGCCTTTGGTGCTGAGGATCTGGGCTTTCCCTTGGCGCCCTGCTACGCCGGGAAGGACCAGCTGATGGCGGGTCTCTCCTGCTACTCCCATAGGGTGGAATATCTCGGACGGGCCGAGGAGGAGATGGATATCTGATTGGAGACGAAGGATGCCTGACCGGAGAGGCGATCCTGGTCCCGTCAGGACGGATCAAGTTCGGTGGGGGCCTTTCGGCTCTGCCAACCTGCTGGTCCCGCGCCCGGCGATCTGGACGAGGCACAAGACGGTTGTTGGGGATGGGCTGATGCTGTGAGCCCTCCCCGGATCTCCTTCAGGAATTTCCTCGGGCTCCCTGGGCGCTCTCGAGGATGGTTGGGAGCTAGGAGTCGACGTCCTGACCGAACGGCTGTACTGCTGTTGTCCGGCTCTAGGCGCTTCTTCGAAGTTTACCTCTCGATGGTGTGATGAAGGGGTAGAGTTGGCTGTCGGAAGTCTGTCCGAGCGACTATGCCTGGACTGGTTACCCCGGCGAGACTTAGGAGCCTCGCCTTGCCTCTCTCCGACGTTAGCGTCGGTTGTGAGAGGGGGTAGTCGGGCTAGCACATCCTTGATCTGCTGGTTAGCTATTACTAGCTGGCTCCTCAGCTGAGCATTCTCCATCTCCACTGCAGTGTAATAACAGGGGTTCGGATTAGGCGGCCGGGGTGCCGAACTTCCGGTGTCATCTTGGCCCGCCGGCTGCTTTCCTGGCCGCTGCTGGACTTCAGGAATTTGTTCACTAGGGGTGGCAGTATGATGAGCTTCCTGCCCATCATGCTGTTCTGTCTCGTTACCGTGCCTAGATCGAGTAGTCACCATAGTTGGATATTTGCGACAGCATTAATCTGACTTGCTCTCAATGAAAGCACCAAACTGTTGACGCGATTCTTCGCCAACAGGTAATTAAGAAAAGAAGAGAAAGGAATTAGTGCTAATGTTGAACCGAAACAGATGAATGATCTTGGAAATGAGATGGTGACACAAAATACGTTTTTGAGTGGTTCAAAGGTTAAAATCCTTCTACTCCACTAGTCAGTATTATTGCTATATACTTGATATTTGATTACAAGGTCTTTTTTACAATAGAAAATCCAACCCCTATTTACTCCCAAGGTCTCCATATTTATAGGAGAAGGCACCTGGGAGTTGGTAAGAAGGTCATCCCGTGAGCTTCTTACCTTTTGTATCATCTCTGTGACATTCATGATTAATTCCTAAACCTGACACATAAGTGTGGTCAAATCAATAGGTAAGGGGATAATGGGCCGCACGGCCCAACCCAGTCGTGGGTGTCTGAATACGCACGTTCACGCTGCGTGTCCAAGAAGTGAGGGATATATCAGACACGTGATGTCTGATATATGCACATTTACCTTGCGTGGTTGACTTCATAAACGGTCATAGCCTCCAACTCTAGCTCGCACCACGAGCTGGACACTTAACTCGACCTTCGGCCTTCAGAGTCCGGACTCAGCTCGAAGCAACCAGAGGCGAACCCTTGGGTTTCCTCGAACTAAGGAGGTATGATCTTATAATGTCAGCTCCGGTTTTGGGGATGCCCACGAGGTAATCATGGTTAGGTCGTAGCTCAGCTCGCTAATCAGCCCGAGGGAAAATCAGGGCGTATAAGGGGATATCTTGGGAGTTATTAGATATTGAGTAAATAATTGGTAATTAATTGGACGACGTGATTAATTGGTTGATATTGGGAACGTTTGAGGAATTAGCGTCAACAAGGGGAGGCTGACCTTTTTACCCCTAGGAGTCACTTGAGGACTAGTTAAATTCAAAGGGCAGCTTGGTCATTTGGGTGTGGAGTAAGGATAGGGTCTTAGGCTCTAAGGATATTCAGAACATACTGGAGATGTGAGGAAATGCTATAATTTCACTCCATCTCTCTCTCACTCTTGTAGACCTTGAAGGAAGGTGAAGCTTTGGAATCAAGGGGTTTAAGCTGGGAATAAAAGTGAGGAGAAGTCAAGGTTTAGGCTAGGTTTGGCTTGGATAAAGCTGAGGGGAAAGCTAAGTTAAATACAACCAAGATTACCAAGGAGTTGGGATCATCAATTCAGGTAAACCTCTTGTTTCTCACCTTTGAATTCACAGAGTAGAACTAAGTTTGAAGCTTAGAACACGTGTTAATTATGGGTATTTGGGTGATAATAGCTGATGATTGGGGTGGTGATTGGAGTTTAATTTCTATGGTTTAAAATGTGTGATGTACTCTTGAGTTCATTGCTAGTTTGGAGTTTAACTAAGGAGGTTTGCTAGGGAAATTCTGGGTTGGTTTCTTGATGTTCTTGGATGGAAAGAAGAGGAGAATGCCCAAATTTTCTGGGTTCGGAGAAGGTGCGCCGCGACCCAGCCTGGCGCACGTGTGGCCATTTTGATTTGGGCGTGGCTTCTAACTTGGGGGCGCACCGCGACCCACTAGGCCAAGTCGCGACCAGCCTCCCCCTTTGGCTTGGGTATTTTGCTCCATGACATGGGGCAAGTTGTGACCCACTAAGCCAAGTCGCGACCCGCCTATAGAGTTTGGCCTTGGAATTGTTTCAAGAATTGGTAAGGCTCGAGGGTTCGAACCTAGGCGCTCGGGACAATTTCTACTACCCGATTTAGTAGAAATTGAGGGCCTAGAGGCTAGTTTCTGTCTCCTAGGTATTTTATATTGATTTGAATTTGATGGATACCCATTGGCCCTTGTGACTAAGTTTATCGCCAAGGCTCGGGGCTAAGCATCATGCTCGAAATCATTTCACTTGCTCCACTCGGACTTAAAGGTAAGAAAACTGCACCGTTTTGTGTGGCTGTGTTGGGACTGAGATTCCCTATGATTGAATACAAATGTGGTAGTATTATGATATGTTGTGAGAGCATGAAATAAACAGCCTAAGAGTGTCGGGGCTGATATTTGCGCACATGACGCTGCTCCGCCACTGAGAGTTGGGATCAGCTATGATTAACACTGAGCTCGGCCTAAGAGAGCCGGAGTTAGTGGGTTAAATAAAGGGTGCGGCCTAAGAGTGTCTACCCTGACTATTGTATGATGATTATGATAAACTGATGAGTATTGATATGTTTACCATTTCTAATTTGATGCTTATAGCTTGTAAAATATTGGAATGAATGGCTTGTGAATCATTGATTGGCCTCTCTGATTAGGTAACTGTTATGACATGTTGAATAATTGGTTAACTATTCTATGGATCATTTGATTGAAATCATTTTTTATGCTATGGTATATGGTTTTCTTGCTGGGCCTCGGCTCACGGGTGCTACGTGGTGCAGGTAAAGGCAAGGGTAAGATGGATCAACAATGAGTTGGAGAGCTCTGGGAGCAAGGTGTACATTGTCAGCTGCTCATCCGCCACGGCCGAGGGATTGTATAGGGACAGAAAACCTAAAATGTGTATTTTTTCCATTAGAGTGGCCTTTGCTTGTATTTGACTTTTGGAAGTTTGTAAATTTGTCCTTTAACCCTGTTTTTGGGATCCCATGTACTAAACGTTTATTTAAATGAAAAATTATCCATTTATGTCCAAAATCTTTTAACCCTAACTTGTTTATGACTTTTGGAGAACATTTTTAACTAAATGGCTTGATTAGCAAGTCTTGCTCTACTTTAAACACACAGTGTAATGATCTTGGTTAGCCAGGGTGTTACACCAGGAGCAACCCCAAGAAGTTTGACAACTAAATGTAGTAGTCGTGGTGCCTGACGCAGCTCGTGTGAAGCCTATCTTAGGGAGATTTGGAAAGCAAAATCCTCCAACTTCTGAGGGGACTACTGACCCATTGGTCTTAATAATTGATCAATATATTGAAAAAGATTTTTACTTCATTGAAATAACTTTGCAGGGGAAAGTGACATGCGCAGTCTATATGCTTAGACAAGACGGTAGAATTTGGTGGGATGCAGTAAAGAAAAGTTGTGCGTGGTGGAGATGCAATGGACCAAATTCTTAACTCTATTCAATTCTAAGTAATATAATAGAGTAATAATCGAGCACAAAGTTAATGAGTTTGTTAATCCAAAGCAAGGATCATTGAATGTACTAGAGTATTTTAGGCAGTTTTATCAGTTAGCTAAAATCGCACTAGATCTAGTAAGTACTGGAGTGATCGAGATATGGAAATTTATGAAAGGACATAGGGGAGACGTGGTAAAATTGTTGTAGACACTGGGAAGAATGGCCCAAAGTCATATGTTGAGGTGATAGAATGAGCTATTCACTAGGAGTCGTGGGGTTGAACGGAGAAAAGAGAAATACTGAAACCAGACGAAAGAAAGTATAATACTAACAACTTGGGATAGTTTCAATTTAGTTAAAATAGACCAGAAAGGAAATTCACTCCTAGGTTTACCCATAGCTCAGAGGACAGAGTAATCAAGTTTGCTCGAAGTTAGCCAATAGTGGAAATAATAAGAGGAAATAAGACTTTGTTAACTAGGGATGAGCTAATCCCAACAAGTAGCTTAGGCATGATTTTAAGTATTGGTCTACAACGAATGGAATCGATGCCACTAGTTTGAGTGAATTGTCTTGAGCACTAATTGCAAGAAATCAAAACACTATGCCAAGGAATGTGTGAACCTATACCTAATATTTCTGGAATGTCCTTACTCTCGGGAGAGGATATGGTGGTACAATTTTGGGTTAGAGCTGCACCAGTCAAGGTAGATGTTCGTGAACGGACAATCATAGATCTGTTAGTATAGAACCCAGATGAGTACGACGTCATATTTTGCATGGATTAGTTAACCAAATATGGGGCAGTTATCAATTGTAAGCGCAGAAGAGTGGTCTTCACTCCGTCAACTGAGCAACCATTCGTATTCAAAGGCACACCCAGGAAAAAGAGATGGCCAATGATGTTTGCATTAAAGGCGAGAAAAAATGTTGAATGAAGGATGTTTTGTCTATCTGGCAAGCATAGTAGATAAGGACAGGGAGACAAAGCTACAACCGACGAATGTGCCAGTGGTATGTAATTTTCCTGAGGTATTTCCCAATGAAATTCTAGGAAAATCGCCAGACTAGGAAATCGTGTTTGAAATAGAGCTAATTCCAAAAATAACACTGATCTCTAAGGCACCATATCAGATGGCACCAATTGCACTGAAGGAACTACAAATGCAATTGCAAGAGCTACTGGACAAGAATAATAAAACAGACCTATTCCCCGTGGGGATCCCTAGTCTTGTTCATGAAGAAAAGGACAGCTCCTTGAGAAAGTGCATCGATTATTGGAACTTGAATAAGGTGACAATCAAGAACCGATACCCACTATTGAGAATCGATGACCTGTTTGATTAGTTACAAGGGGCATCAGTATTTTCGTAGATAGATTTGAAATTAGGGTACCATCAACTCAAGGTGAAAGAGTCAGACCTATCAAAAATAGTGTTTCGAACGCATTATGGTAACTACGAGTTCGCAGTAATGTAATTTGGACTCACGAATGTGCCCACGACCTTTATGGACCTTATAAATCGTGTGTTCAGCGAGCTTATGGATAAGTTTTTTATCATTTTTATAGATGATATCCTCATATACTAAATGAATCAGGAAGATCATGCTGCACATTTAGAGATGGTTCTTCAGCACTTGAAAGAGCAGAAACTCTATGGAAAATTTTTTGAAAAGTGAATTTTGGCTAGAGAAGGAATATCAGTGGATTCCGCAAAGATTGAGGTGGTGAATCAATGGAAATCACCAAAGAATGCTCCGAAAGTAAGAAGTTTTCTCAAATTGGGAGTATAATATTGGCGGTTTGTTGAGGGTTTTTCTAGAATAGCCATGCCTATGACTGCTCTTACACGTTAGAATGCTAAATTTGAAGGGACCAAGAAATGTGAGAAGAGCTTTCAGGAGCCAAAAACGTGGTTAACCACCACCTCAGTGATGACTTTTCCCAATGGAATAGAGGGATACACAATTTATAGTGATGCATCAGAACAAGGACTGGGTGCAGTCTTATGTAGCACTGGTTAGACAGCTTATGGGTCTCGACAACTGGAGAATGATGAGAAGAATTACCCGACTTATGATTTAGAGCTAGCTGTGGTGGTATTTGCATTAAACATCTGGAGACATTACCTTTATGGATTTGATTGTGATATTTACACTAATCACAACAACATGAAATATTTCTTCACTTAGATGGAGTTGAACATGATGCAACGATGGTGGCTCAAGTTATTCAATGATTATGATTTGTATATCCTATATCATCTGGGAAAGGCAAATAAGGTGGCGGATGCCTTCAGCCAACAACGGATGGCCTATGTGATGACTGTGCGAGAAATCCACGAGAATAACAAACTGACATATTCGTATTGGATTTAGAGATAGTAGTCGATAAAATAACGAATCTCTTAGTACAACCAACCATCATGGTTGCAATTAAAAGAGGGCAACTTGCCTATCCATGGATACAAACGTAGGTGCACGAGACATTGAAGGAAGTGTAGCCAGGATTCCATATCTCTGATGACTAGGTGTTAGGGTTAAGGGTAGGATTTTTGTTCCAGATGACGTTGAGATTAAGAGACAGATCTTTTACGTGGCACACAATACCCCTTTGTCCATGCACGCAGGCACCACAAAGATTTACCAGGATTTGAAGAAGTACTTCTGGTGGCCGGGGATGAAGAAGGAAGTAGTGGAATGTGTGGCGTACTATTTTACCTGCCAACAGAAGAAAATAGAACACCAACAACCAACTTGGTTGTTGCAACCATTAGAAATTCCTGAGTTGAAATGGGAGATGGTGACAATGGATTTCGTCGCAGGTTCACCAGCCACTCCAAAGGGGCAAGATACGATCTGGATTTTGTCGACCGACTGACCAAGTCATCCCATTTCTTACCAATCAAGGAAGGGGATTCCACTGACAAGTTGGCACAATTATATATCACAAAAATAGTCAAATTGCATGGAGTACAAGTATCAACAGTGTCCGACCATGATCGACGTCTCACATCTACATTCTTGAAGGAAATGTAAAAGTGACTGGCGACCCAACTAAAGTTTAGCATTGTGTTTCACCCCCAAAGGGATGGAAAAAGTGAGCGAACCATCCAAACACTAGAGGATATGTTGATAGCGTGCGTACTTGACTTCCAAGGGTCATGGAATGAAAAGGTCCCATTTATAGAATTCTCATATAGCAATATCTACCATGACTCAATAAAGATGGCACCATATGAGGCACACTGTGGGAGAAAATGTCGATCCCCAATCCATTGGCATGAAGCTGGAGAAATAAAATTCTTGGGATCTAACGAGGTCGATCAAGTTACTAAAGATTTAAAAGGATATGACAACAGTTCCAGACTTTGGTTGATCAACAACACAAGTACGTGGACCGGCAGACAAGGCCGTTGACTTTTGAAGTAAGAGATAAAGTGTTTTTGAAAGTATCATCGCTTAAAGAGGCTATGTGTTTCAGTAGAAAGGGAAAGCTCAGCCTGCGGTATATTGGACCTTTAGAGATACTATTTGCGTAGCCACCTACCTTACCTCTGGTACATGATATGTTTCATGTATCCATGCTGAAGAAATATATCGATGACCCTAATCATGTACTCAGAAATTAAGCGTGGATCCAAAGCTCTGCTATGAGGAGAAGCTAGTGGCAATCTTTGATTGAAAGGAAAAAGTGTTGAGAAACAAGTCCATACCCTTGGTAAAAGTTAAGCGGTGTAACCACAGAAATGTTTATTTGGCCTTATTGGCATAAAAAAATTTAAATGGTTTATACAAATGCTATAAAGGGACATTGATGAATTTTTGGATGACAATACTTACATTTTTATTACGTTTTAATGGGATTTAGATTTATACCAACATTGGGCCATATTTTTGGGCTGAACCACCTCTTAAGTGGACTTTTAGGCATATTTCAAAAGGCACTCATGACAAAATCCTAGAATGCACTATAGTTTCAAGTTTTTAAGTTAATTATTTAAATCAAAATTGAAAATTAAGGGATCATTAGGAAGTGGCTGAGTGTATTAGGCTAACCACATGTTGTGGTCAACTCTATATACTGTCATGTGACAATTATTGAGCCTAAGAAGCCACTCCACCCCAACACACATCACATCACCCATCCTCTCACTTGGTAGCCACCCTACTCTCTCTCTCTCTTTCTTTCTCTTATTTATTTCAATCAAGCTCTAAAAAATTCAGAGCACTCTCCCTCTCAATTTTGTTGCTCTCTCTCTCTCTCTCTCTCTCTCCTTTTTCCTCAAGGAAACCTCCATGGAAGCTTGAGCAACCAAGTTTCAAGGTGAGTTCTTTTACCCTTTCTTCTTATTCTTCTATACACCGAAGAGTAGGGCTCCATTTTGGCATTATGATCTCTGAGTCTTAACCATTTTTAACCATTGTTTTATGGTCTAGAAGCTCAAGGGGGCCACAAGTGTCTCGAGCTTTCTTAGTAAGCTTGCATGCAACCTTCATCATCAAGGAGGTAACCCTCTAGTTTTGAAATGTCCATTTCTTCCCTTGTTTCTTTCTTTTTTATGGGTTATGATCTGACTTGGTGATGTTTTGGGAGAGGTTTTAAGGGATTAAAGGATAGTGGTGAGGCCTGAAACCTTGGAGGAACACACATAGCCAAAACCTAGAGCAACTAAGGTAAAACTCTAGTGAGCTTAGGCTTACGTTTTGTACAAGCTTAGGAAATCTGTTTTTATACAAGTGTGTCATGTGTTATGTTCTTCATTTTTCTTGAAATATTGGGTTTATTATATATGGTTTATGCATGCATAGTGGTAGAGTTTGTTGTTAAATTGGAATCAGAAGATCCACTAAGTTGTATGATCTTATTTCGGCTGCAAAGTTTTTTACTTGACTTCCAAAGGGCCAAGCATTACCATAACAACTTATTTCATAATAATAAACATCATAAATATATTTTTTAGGAAGATTACATGATTTTAGACTTTTGAAACGCTAAACAAAAATTGTATGCTAGGAGTTATGCATGTTTTGTGAAACTTGTACAAATCTTATAAAATATTGGCAGTTGGGATTCACGAATTTTTGTCATTGTGTTGTGTGGGTAAATCAAAGTATTTTTTCACATTTGTGGAAATTTTTATGGTATATAAACATTTATATCTGGAAAGAGTCATGGAATTATGATTAATATATTGGGAGTTATAAAATGTTAAAGTTGACAAGAAATTTGGAAAAAAAGCATTTGGTCAATTTGGCCCTTGCATTTTGGAAAAATGTTCGAGTCATAAAAATTTAATATTTTTGGCTGATTTTTAAACTGAACACTCTCTATATATTTATAATCAAATTGTATAAGTTTCATAGAAAGATAATAAAAAGGTTAGGAAATATATCATTGTAAAGTTAGAAGAAAATATAAGATTTTGAAAAAAATAACCTTCTAGGCAGCCACCTTGGTGAACGTTTTTTACAAAGAAACTATTATCTTTTTCGCAAGGACATTACTAGTATAACCTAATTTATACTTAAGAAAAATTAGAGAAAAATACCTAGAGAATTTGATTTTGTATGTCTCCAAAATTTAGGGAAAATCTAGATTTCAAAGAAAAATAATATCAAACCATACTTTTCAGTGACAACTTTCACCTAGTTAAATTTTTATTTTTGCCTAAAAATTTGTATGAAACATTTCGGAATATCCAAAAATTGATCTTTAGAAATTGGGGACTTTTGGGTCCAAGGATTTAAAATTGCAGCATTCCAAAGTTTTGAAATTTACCAAAACGTAAGTGCTAAAGGATATTAAAAAGTAAGCATAGATTTTAACCTTAACTAAGTACTATGATTAATTTAAAACAAATAAATGGAGTAAACTCATAAAGTTAAGATTCTACCATAAAAAGTGAACTAATTATTAATAAATAAAAAGGGGCCAAAGCCTATTTTTTCAAAATAATTTAGGGAAAAACAATTCTTTCCTAAATAATTCTTAAGGGGTTTTTAAGAATAAATCAAATTTTCTAGGATCTAATTAAAGTCAAAAGATGAACTTAATTTCCTTATTATCGAGTATTAATTGAGCAATTTTCTTCGCCACTAGTTGTTAAGTGATTAAGCTTTGTACATCATTAGTATTCTACATTTAGATAACCTGGCTAGTGCTGAGAATAGAATAAATCTTTGAAGTTAGAGGGAAGGTTTGTGTTGACGGTGAGAACTCGTCAACGAAGTTAGGTTGGAAAAATTATCAAATTAAGATCGCTAATCGGAAAGCTGTAAAAACTTGAACAAAAACTCAGGAACAATGATGGATCAATAATGGAGAACTTAGTCTTTCATTCACACTTAAGCTTCTGCTACAGTAAAATTTCCAACCCCCCTTCAGGTGGCCTTGGAGTTGATTTTATAGTAGGCTCTAATGGCCTTAGGTACATAGTGGTCCAGGGGACCAAGTGGTACATACGTACTGTATTAGGGGAGTGGCTTCGGAGGTTGTGGTTGTACATCCCGTACAGGAGCAGGTGTCAGGAGGATGTCTCCACTACTTGTCTGTACCCATGTCTGATGCGTGGTGGCAGGCGTATTGGCGCAGGAGGTAGTGGTGTCGGCTCTGACCTATGGCCGTAGACGTACGGACCATGATCCTTACCCCAGCAATATCACTGGCACTGGTATCCGTACTTAGTACTTGGTCGTACAAATATGTCTCATTCGACTCATACTGGATCTCCTAAGCATAGGGATCTCGAGGTGTAAGGAATGGGACCCTTGGTACCTGTACCGGCCGTGGTGTTGAGTAGGAATCTTGGGTCCTTAGCACGAGATGCCCGAAGCACCCTAAGGTCACCCACGGGCGCGGGCGATAAGCGCGTGGCCTCGCTCTACGTCTTAGCGTGCGAGGCAAGATGCCTTTGGGCCCATACGTGTCAAGTGACGGGGTGTCGGCCTCCTGAGAAGATGGTGGGCTGATGGACCTCTCGGGGCGCGCGCGCGTGGGACCTTGCGCAGCCTCGCGCATGGGGCGCCGTTGACGGCCTCGCAGCCTCCCTCGGCCTCGCATGGTGGGAGTGGTCCAAGGGCCTCGCAGCCTCCCTCAGCCTCGCATGGTGGGAGTGGCCCAAGGGCCTCGCGAGACGGGGTGGCTTTGCCCATGTGATGGCCTCGCAAGACGGGGTGGCTTCGCCCATGCGATGGCCTCGCGAGATGGCCTCGCAAGACGGGGTGGCTTCGCCCATGTGATGGCCTCGCGGAATGGTAGCCTCGCGAGACGGGTGGCTTTGCTCATGTGATGGCCTCGCGAGATGGGATGGCTTCGCCCATGTGATGGCCTCGTGGAATGGTGGCCTCGCGAGACGGGGTGGCTTCGCCCATGATTGGCCTCGCCCATGATTGGCTTCGCCCATACTTGTGCTCTTGACCTAAATTTAACAAGCAATTGTGACGCCCCACGTCACTATGGTTGCTTTCTGGAATGATGACTGGCCCCACAAAGCAACACGAGTCTTTTCAGCGTGCTTTGTCCTCACTCACATGCTTCCTAGGAAAACTTCCCAGGAGGTCACCCATCCCTAGATTACCCCAGGTCAAGCACGCTTAACTTTGGAGTTCTCAAGTGATGGGCTACCAAAAAGAAGATGCATCTTGTTGATATAGGTAGTACCCATCAACCCATTTAAGCCCTCTTCAACTATGTAGTCCCATACCTACACAGTCTTAGAATCATCACACTTGACCTTCCTCAGGCGGTGTGGGATTGCACAGCTTACCCGGTCTTTCCCCTTACGGATCACGGGATTATGACTGTCACAGCAATACACTAGTTATTCATGTTGTAGTCAAAGAAGTCAAGGTTGACTTAGCTGAATTCCATAGCGAGAAGCGGGATTCCCTTGTCCTAAAGTTTTCACCTCTCTTTTAGCCAAGATTAATTATGCCATCTTGTTATTAAAATTTAATTCCTTAAGTTAGGCATTTAATTAAAATGTACTTAACTCTAGTAAGTCATAACACTGACTTGTACCATGAGCTAACACAACATAGCAGTCAGATTTATAATAACATTATAAGATTCCCGAAATGTCTATCTCTAGATTTAGTATTTAAAATGTTAATATCATTGTATATTAAACACGAACCTACCCTCTATCAATATTTTAAGTTCGTATGTCCAAAAAAGACTATTTTCCATTCCACCGTTATTGATAAGAAAATATGTTTTAGTCTTTTAGGTTTTGGCTTTTGTAATGCTTACTACGAACACACAAAAGTAGCATACTGAAAACATTTGGTTTTTACTTGGAGGCTCTCCCTATTACTCGTACCAAAACTTAGAAATAAACCCATTTAATTTCTTTTGTGACCTAAGTCTAGGAAAATCACAATTCGTGTAATTATAATAAAATCGTGCTGACTATGTTCATAATATAAAACCTTACTACCTCGTAATAATAATTATATTCTAAGCAAGATGTTGGTTATGTTAAAATATTAAAAATATTACAATTAAGTTTCAATTGTCAAAATGTTATTTAATTGATTCTTTTTAAAAAAATATATAATTTGGGGCTTTGGACCCTTTTTAAGTTTCAATTGTCAAAAGCTTATTTCCAAAAAATATTTATTTCAATAATCTATTTTAACCATACTAAAGGAATATTAAATTTAACCTAGTCCATCTTCACTAATCTTGAGAAAATAAAGTAAAACTTAGTGTATACAAACGGTTTTACCTCCTTACAAACTCTCAACTTTGGGAGGCTATACCTTGATTTATATGAGAATAAAAACTATAATATTCTACAGAGATATTATTGTATATCCCAAAAAGTACCATACCAATTTTTAGACAAAAATACACACTTTAACTAGGTGAAAGTGGTAACCAAAAAGTATGGTCTGAAAAGGTTTTATTTGAAATCTGGATTTTTCCCAAAATTAGGAGACATACAAAATCTCGTCAGCATGGTATTTTTATCTGATTTTTCTTAGGTCCAAATGATCTTATTCTAAAATTATACTTGAGAAAAATTAGGCCAAAAAGATAATTTTTTCTTGCTGAAATATGTTCACCAAAGTGGCTTCCTAGAATATATTATTTCAAAATCATATATTTTCTTCTAAATTTAGAAGGATATAATTCCTAGTATTTTTATTATATTTCTATGAAACTTTTATAGTTTGATTATGAATATACAGAGAGAATTTAGTTTAAAAATCAGCTCAAAATAAATAATTTTTCTAACTCAAATTTTTTTCCAAAGTGCAAGGGTCAAACTGACCAAAACCGTTTTTCTAGATTTCTTGTCAAATTTAACATTTTATAAATCCTAATATATTATTCATATTTTCATGAAAATTTCCAGATTAAAACTTTGATATAACGTAAAAAATTTTCACAAAATTTCACTTGAAAATAATTTGATTTACTTACTCAACACACTGGCCATAATTCATCAATCCCGTTTGCCAACATTGTTCCAGATTTGTACAAGTTTCACAAAACATGCATAACTCATAGAATAATTTTTTTTGAGCGTTTCACAAGTCTAAAATCATGAAATATTCCTATAAAATTAATTTATGGAGTTTATTTTTATGAAATAAGTTGTTATGGCATCAAAAACATTGGCAGCAAGCACAAGATCATACAACTTTGTAGAACTTTGGATTCCAAGCTAACAACAAACCCTAGCACCATGCATGCATAAACTATACATCATAAACAAAATATTACAGGCCAAATGAAGAAGATAACATATGAAACACTTATACAAAATAGATTTCCTATGGTTGTACAAAACATAAACCAAAGCATACTAGAATTTTACCTTAGTTGCTCTAGGTTTTGGTTGTGTGTGTTCCTCCTAGGATTCAGGCCTCACCACTATCCTTTAATACCTTAAAACCTCTTTGAAAACATCACCAAGTTATACCATAACTGTAGAGTCCAAGAACTTTACTTAGCTAAGATAGATAATAGTATGTTAGTATTTATAGCATTATCTTTGTTGCTGTGGATTTTTGGTTCAGACCGGGAATTATTTGGACACTCATAGTAGTACTTATAGATTTTCTAAGTTTAACCTATAGTTTAAGAATATTAAGTATAACCTAAGGTTTGATTATGTGACTGATATTAAGGATTATATTTATTATATTATAAGGTTTAGACATCAACCAATAGGATTTTAAGCACATGTTATGAATGGTAATTAAGGATTAAGTATTTTGGAGGATTAAATTAAATAAGGGTAAAGTTTGAATGTTATAGGGTCAGTCAGCAGCTTTGAATAAGTTGAGGGCTTAGTCAAGGTTGTTTACTCCATTCAAACTTAGCTAAAAATGTGTAATTTCGTGTTTAATTATTCAGCATGTGCCGATATATCGCAGCTATAGGGGGCGATATATCGCAGCACGTAAATACGGAAAACACGAAACGATGCACGGTCGCCTCGGGCATACTGGCCCAGGCGATATATCGCCTACAGGGGGCGATATATCGCCTCCTCCAGTATGTTTTCAAATGTTTTTGAATTCTTTTCCTTTCAGCCATTCAAACTCCTTCAACAGTCCAACATCTTTTGAACGAGTCTTCAGCCTCTGCTGAACGATTATTCAAATGATTTTCACCTAAAAAGCCATTATTTTTATTCAAGTAAAATCAAGATATTTTCATTCCCAAACTCTATAAATAGGACCTAGTGCCCAGCCATTATTCACCATTTGCTCTAAGTTCAGAAGCTGCTAGTGATAAGTGAGTGTGAGAGTGTAAACACTTGGTTTGGGGAAAAACTATAAGCTTAAACATCATAAGCTTATCAAACACTTTGGGAAGTGAGTGTTATAGTATTTCGGTGGAAGTTAGATTGATCTTGCAAATCTTTGAGGTAAAACCAAAACTCTATTTCATTTATTTCATGTTATTTCCTTTCTCAAAACCTTCTACTCAGTCCCCTAACCTCATTCTTATTTTGGTTAGGGAATCCAAGCTCTTAAGCATATAAGTCGGTAAGTATGTTTTCTATGGTTTAGTCTTTCCATCTCTTCCATTTCATCTCCTTTCTTTAGACTCACTCTTTCTTATGGTTTTAGGAGTGTTCCAAAGGTCCCAACTCAGTCCATAATCCCGGTAACTTTGGTAAGGAAAATAGGCTAGAATCAATATGTTATGTGTTTATGTTATCTATATGTTTTATGTTATTAAAAGTGTTATGATATGTATATATGTGTTTGTAGGCTTGGGCATATGACCCATATGACTAACAAGACCCCAAATGGGTTATGGGCATATGACCTACTTAGCTAGTAGGACCCCACTAATCCCATGGGCATATGCTTGTTTAGTCTATGGGACCCCAAGTAATAATGGCCATTATAATAAGTGTATTATGTGTTATGATATGTTTATGTTTCTTATGAAATTATGTTTATGACTATGTGTTAGATTTTTCCTTGCTGGGCATTAGGCTCATTCCTTTCTGTTTATGTGCAGGAAATAAGCTTTAGAGGCGGAAAGATTCGTGACGCTTAGAGGATGTGTATCGATGGTGAATGGAGTCAAGGGGCCGAGCGTTATTCGATTCGAGGATGTAGTCTTATTTATGTTTTTATGGTTTTTAAATGTATTTTTCCGCATTTTCTATGTAACTCTTTTTACTTTAAGTTATTTTTGTTTTAAAGACAATGGGTACCCATATCCTACTAAATTTTATGAAAGTAACCTTTGTTTCTACAAGTTTATAATAAATTATGGTATTTTCGCAAATGTATGTTTTAGTAAGACTTTGTATGTATAGTTCGATAATGGTCCAAGAGTCTAGATTAGTGGGTCATTACAGTTGGTATCAGAGAAACGGTTCCTTCGCATGAAGTTCTCCTCGATACACACGCTCAAAGCTCCGAATCGGACCGCCAAGTAAGTGTTTAAGTTACAAGTTACAATTAACTTTGTCTATGTGTATAGCTAACACCTTTAGTGTTTATGTTTTCAGTTAAGAATGAACGGAGCTTTAAGCAATGACGATATCCGAGCCATTAAGGCTTTAAAAAGAATAAGGGAGCCAAGGAACACCATAGGAGCACTAGAAAAGATCACTCGAAGATTGATCTTGTTCCACAAAGAGATAGGTCACCTTCAAGAGTCTAAGAAAATTATGATGAGAGTTGCAGAACAATATGCCCTAGTAATTAGGCTTTTAAAAGATTTTCCTTCAGCAATTTTAACTTTAGAAGAAATATGGGAGAATATAAATAATGATGATGACTTACAAGCAGCCCTAAGATATTATTCTCTCATACTTAAGTTCACCTATGATTTGGAGTTTCAATTCACTAATGAGCAACAACATAGGATCTTCTTGAATCTTCCCCGAGGAAATTTTGAGGCTCAAGACAACGATGATTATAACGAGATAGATAATGATATGCTAGATGAAGGATCGGATGTAGAAGATCCCGATTTTTAGAATAGCTAGTTTTTCATTATTTGTTTTGTTTATTTCTTTCTTTATTTATGATTGTAATAAGTGAAAATCTTTTTCCAAATTGATTTCATGTTATTTTATTTTCATGTATGAGTTTAATTTTATTTTCGCAATCATAATAAGTAATAAATAAAATGAATAATGACTAAGTTCAGTGAGGGTGGATACAAATCAATGAACCAAGTTTCCTTATTGAGAGTTAGGGGGCCTTAGTAGTGGGAACGATTTTACTGATCCCAGCCCTCCCTCAATATGGTTAACTTTGGAACAAAGATAAGTTTCGAGCCTGAGAATTAAGTCATATAGGATGATTAGAAACACACATAGAAAATAAAGATGACTTGTTTTTCTAAGTATAGAAACCCACTCTAATAATAAATAAAGACCTATATAATTTTTCATAAGAAGTCATAATAAATAGGTCCGAGATATGTTTGTTTTAGAATAAGTTTTTGCCTTAGAGCCTGTTAGGGTAAGTTCTAACAAGTTCTCGACTGTTAGAACTTTTGGTGAAGATGTCGCTCCGAAGATCTGCACGCACCAACGGAAACGCCTCCAACGTTGTTCCAACGACTAATGATGCCCTCCAGTTCGCAGAAGAGGAGTGCGTACTACTACTAGCCGCAACGCGCCGACACCACAAGCTGACAACACTGTGGAGATCGCCAGACTGCGACAACAAGTCGAGGAACTCTTGCAGCAACAACGTCAACAGGCGCAGACTCAGCCTCAGCCTCCGCCGTAACCGCAGCCGCAGCTACAACAAATGGCCCTAGCACCCCAACAAGTTGGGCCATATGGGGGATGGCCAGTGACGAACTACGCGCCACATTCAGTATCGAATATGGAGTCAGTGTATGAAAGGTTCCGCAAGCAGCACGCTCCAAACTTCGAAGGGACTATAGGCCCCTTTGAGGCAGAAGAATGGCTAAGGAATGTGAAGCCAATTCTTACGCACATGAATCTCAGTAATGCAGACCGCATATCCTGCGTCTCGTCATTACTCAAGAAGGATGCCAGAATATGGTGGGACTTAGTTCAGCAGACTAACGATGTCACCACCATGATATGGACAAGATTTAAGGAGCTGTTCCACAAGAAGTATTACACCTCGGCAGTCACCGCTAATGATAGAAGAATATGCTCGTCAGTTCAACAGATTAGTCAAGTTTGCACCAGAGTTGGTCCCAACCGACTTTACGAGGTTGACCAAGTTCGTCAGAGGACTTAGACCAAAGATGGAATTAGGGGTTAAGTTAGCAAACCTGGAAACCACTACCTATGCCAATATTCTAGAAACGGCAATAGAAGTAGAAAGGATTCAGAGGAATGTTAGTGAGGAGAAGAAGGATTAAACGATGGTTCCAGACCAAGGTCTTTGCCTTGACCCAAGGAGGAACCCATGCTAGTAACAAGGATTTACAGGTCAGATCCTATCCTCGATAGTATATGTTCTAGTATCGCTTGATTGGAAACAGTATACTCGTATATCTCGTTAGGAATGATAGAAAAACTAGACAAACCTAGTGAAAGATTTAGAACTAGGTTTGTAACCGAGCTGCCTTCGGGCAAAATAGTTCTATCATCACGAATAGTACGAGGCGTACCGATCAAGATTGAGGCCATAGAACTAGAAGGAGACCTGATAGAGCTAGTGATCAAGGACTTCGATGTAATACTAGGCGTGGATCGGCTAGCACGACATGGTGAAACGATCGACTGCAGACGCAAGAAGGTGATGTTCGAGACTCCTGACGGCCAGAGACGATGCTTCATGGGACAAGCTTCAAGATTACGCACCCCGTTAGTGTCATCTCTCAAAGCTCAACAAAGGATAGAGAAAGGATGTCAAGCGTTCTTAGCCAGCATCACAAACGTGGAAAAGGGAGACGCCACTTAAGGATGGAGATGTTCGAGTTATACAAGAATTTCCAGAGGTATTTCCCGATGACTTGCCAGGATTGCCGCCAACTCAAGAGATAGACTTCACGATAGAATTAGTACCAGGCACCGAGCCTATCTCTAAGGCACCATACCGGATGGCACCCACGGAACTCAAGGAGTTAGAGACGCAGCTACAAGAATTCCTAGACTTAGGCCAAGCCATTCACCATGGGGAGCTCCGGTACTATTCGTGAAGAAGAAGGACGGAAGTATGCGCATGTGCATAGACTACCGTGAGCTGAATAAAGTAACAATTAAGAACAAATACCCGCTACCTCGGATTGATGATTTGTTTGATCAACTCCGAGGCGCGACTGTATTCTCTAAGAGATTTACGGTCCGGGTATCATCAGCTCAAGGTAAAAGGAGAAGATATTCCTAAGACAGCCTTTAGGACTCGTTATGGACATTACGAGTTGGTTATGTCTTTTGGTCTTGCTAACGCACCAGCCGCGTTATGGACTTAATGAATAAGGTCTTCAAGGATTACTTAGATAAATTCGTCGTTGTATTCATCGACGATATCTTAGTATACTCCAAGGATGAAGTAGAGCACGAGGAACATTTGAGGATGATTTTGACGCGATTGAAGGAGAACCAACTCTACGCAAAGTTCAAGAAATGCGAGTTTTGGCTCTCACAAGTGGCGTTCCTCGGGCACATCATATCGAAAGACGGAGTTGCAGTAGATCCATCGAAGGTAGAGGCCGTGAAGGATTGGCCTAGACCAAAGAACGCGTCAGAAGTAAGAAGCTTCTTAGGGCTAGTAGGTTACTATAGAAAGTTGTAGAGGGCTTTTTCTAAGATAGCCACTCCACACACCAACCTGACCCGGAAGCAACAAAAGTTTAACTGGAACGATAAGTGTGAAGAAAGCTTCCAGTTGCTTAAAGATAAGCCTTGCTCAACACCAGTACTTAGTGTACCGACACCCGACGATAAGTTCGTTGTCTAATGCGATGCATCAAAGCTAGGATTAGGAAGCGTGTTGATGCAAAAATGACAAAGTGATAGCCTACGCCTCACGTCAGTTGAAGGAGTATGAACAACGCTATCCAACTCACGATATGGAGTTGGCAGCGGTGGTCGTTGCAAATCTGGCACCATTATCTTTACGGAGAACGGTGCGAGATTTATACGGACCACAAGAGTTTAAAATACTTCTTTACACAGAAGGAGCTCAACATGAGGCAGCGCAGGTGGATAAAATTAGTCAAGGATTACAACTACGAAATCCTATACCACCCAGGGAAGGCGAACGTAGTTGCCGATACGCTTAGTAAGGAAAAGCTATGGGAACTTAGCAGCCTTATCCGGAATTGAAAAGCCTCTACAGCAGGAGCTTATCAGTGCCGGAATAGATGTGATTATAGGCAAGCTGGCTAACTTGTCTATCCAATCGAATCTGCTAGAGGACATACGGATTGGTCAGAGACATGATGACACGCTAGCAGCACATATGGAAGCAGTCAGAGAAGGCAAGAATACAGATTTCTCAATATCTAGCCAAGGAATATTGAGATATAAGGATCGGGTATGCGTGCCAAGTGATCGAACCATTAAGAAGATGATCCTAGAAGAAGCGCACAGCACCCCATACTCAGTTCATCCAGGGTCTACCAAGATGATCAAGACAATCTATTGGTGGCCAGGGATGAAAAAGGACATAGCAGAGCATGTATCTAAGTGTTTGGTATGCCAGCAAGTGAAAGCGGAGCATCAACGGCCTGCAGGTTTATTGCAACCGCTTAGCGTACCAGAATGGAAGTGGGACGACATAACCATGAACTTCGTGACGGATCTGCCAAAGACGAATAAGCAGCATGATTCCGCTTGGATAGTAATAGATAGACTAACCAAGTAGGCTCATTTCCTGCCTGTTAAGACTTCATGCACGGCAGACCAATATGCAGACATCTACATCCAAGAGATTGTACGATTGCATGGAATCCCCAAGACGTTAGTGTCAGATAGAGGATCAGTATTTACGTCAAGATTTTGGAGAAGCTCACAGCAAGCTATGGGTACTAAGTTAAGCCTTAGTACAGCTTTCCATCCTCAGACAGATGGGCAGTCTGAGCGTACGATTCAGATCTTAGAGGATATGTTACGCGCGTGTATACTTGATTTCAGAGGATCGTGGAACAAGTACTTACCACTGATCAAGTTCTCGTACAACAACAGCTACCAGTCGACGATCGGAATAGCACCTTATGAGTTGCTATATGGAAGAAGGTACCGATCACCGTTGCACTGGGACGAGGTAGGAGAAAGGCAGCTTCTAAGGCCCGAAGCTGTTAGACAAGCTCAAGAAGCAGTAACGCTTATTAGACAGCGTATGCTGGCTGCTCAAAGCCGACAGAAAAGATATGCGGATACCAAGCGATGCGATGTGGAATTCCAAGTTGGAGATCAAGATATCTCCTATAAAAAGTGTCAAGCGGTTCGGAAAGAAAGGCAAGCTTAGTCCCCGATTCCTAGGTCCTTTTAGATATGGGACAAAGTGGGAACAGTTGCGTATAGACTAGCCCTACCCCCAGCACTAGCCGATAGTCACAACGTCTTCCACATCTCGATGTTACGCAAATATGTGTCAGACCCATCTCACGTCCTCAAATACGATACGATAGCACTCCAGAAAGACTTCAGTTACGAGGAACGACCGATTAGCATCCTAGATAGAGGGATGAAGTAGTTACGGTCCAAGAGCTTTCCTATAGTCAAAGTCCTATGGAGCAATAGTTCTGAATGCGAGGCAACATGGGAGTTGGAGGAGGACATGCAAGGCCGGTATCCGGAGTTATGTGATAAGTAAATTTCGAGGACGAAATTCTTTTTAGTAGGGGAGAATTGTAGAGTCCAAGAACTTTACTTAGCTAAGATAGATAATAGTATGTTAGTATATATAGCATTATCTTTGTTATTGTGGATTTTTGGTTCAGACCGGGAATTATTTGGACACTCATAATAGTACTTATAGATTTTCTAAGTTTAACCTATAGTTTAAGAATATTAAGTATAACCTAAGGTTTGATTATGTGACTGATATTAAGGATTATATTTATTATATTATAAGGTTTAGACATCAACCAATAGGATTTTAAGCACAAGTTATGAATGGTAATTAAGGATTAAGTATTTTGGAGGATTAAATTAAATAAGGGTAAAGTTTGAATGTTATAGGGTCAGTCAGCAGCTTTGAATACGTTGAGGGTTTAGTCAAGGCTGTTTACTCCATTCAAACTTAGCTAAAAATGTGTAATTTTGTGTTTAATTATTCAGCATGTGCCGATATATCGCAGCTATAGGGGGCGATATATCGCAGCACGTAAATACGGAAAACACGAAACGATGCACGGTCGCCTCGGGCATACTGGCCCAGGCGATATATCGCCTACAGGGGGCGATATATCGCCTCCTCCAGTATGTTTTCAAATGTTTTTGAATTCTTTTCCTTTCAGCCATTCAAACTCCTTCAACAGTCCAGCATCTTTTGAACGAGTCTTCAGCCTCTGCTGAACGATTATTCAAATGATTTTCACCTAAAAAGCCATTATTTTTATTCAAGTAAAATCAAGATATTTTCATTCCCAAACTCTATAAATAGGACCTAGTACCCAGCCATTATTCACCATTTGCTCTAAGTTCAGAAGCTGCTAGTGATAAGTGAGTGTGAGAGTGTAAACACTTGGTTTGGGGAAAAACTATAAGCTTAAACATCATAAGCTTATCAAACACTTTGGGAAGTGAGTGTTATAGTATTTCGGTGGAAGTTAGATTGATCTTGCAAATCTTTGAGGTAAAACCAAAACTCTATTTCATTTATTTCATGTTATTTCCTTTCTCAAAACCTTCTACTCAGTCCCCTAACCTCATTCTTATTTTGGTTAGGGAATCCAAGCTCTTAAGCATATAAGTCGGTAAGTATGTTTTCTATGGTTTAGTCTTTCCATCTCTTCCATTTCATCTCCTTTCTTTAGACTCACTCTTTCTTATGGTTTTAGGAGTGTTCCAAAGGTCCCAACTCAGTCCATAATCCCGGTAACTTTGGTAAGGAAAATAGGCTAGAATCAATATGTTATGTGTTTATGTTATCTATATGTTTTATGTTATTAAAAGTGTTATGATATGTATATATGTGTTTGTAGGCTTGGGCATATGACCCATATGACTAACAAGACCCCAAATGGGTTATGGGCATATGACCTACTTAGCTAGTAGGACCCCACTAATCCCATGGGCATATGCTTGTTTAGTCTATGGGACCCCAAGTAATAATGGCCATTATAATAAGTGTATTATGTGTTATGATATGTTTATGTTTCTTATGAAATTATGTTTATGACTATGTGTTAGATTTTTCCTTGCTGGGCATTAGGCTCATTCCTTTCTGTTTATGTGCAGGAAATAAGCTTTAGAGGCGGAAAGATTCGTGACGCTTAGAGGATGTGTATCGATGGTGAATGGAGTCAAGGGGCCGAGCGTTATTCGATTCGAGGATGTAGTCTTATTTATGTTTTTATGGTTTTTAAATGTATTTTTCCGCATTTTCTATGTAACTCTTTTTACTTTAAGTTATTTTTGTTTTAAAGACAATGGGTACCCATATCCTACTAAATTTTATGAAAGTAACCTTTGTTTCTACAAGTTTATAATAAATTATGGTATTTTTGCAAATGTATGTTTTAGTAAGACTTTTATGTATAGTTCGATAATGGTCCAAGAGTCTAGATTAGTGGGTCATTACAATAACCCATGGAAAAGAAGGAAACAAGGGAGCAAATGGATATTTTGAAACTAGAGGGTTACCTCCTTGATGATCAATGTTGCATTCAAGATTCTAACTGAGCTTGAGAGACTTGTGGCTGCCTTGAGCTTCTAGACCTTAAACCATGGCTAAAAGTGGTTAAAACTCCAAGATCATGGTGCACAAATAGAGCCCTAGCCTCAGCATTGAGAAGAACAAGAAGAAATGGTGCAAGAACTCACCTTGAAACTTGGTTTCTCAAGCTTCCATGGAGGTTTCCTTGAGGAAACAAGGGAGAGAGAGCGAAACGAAGAATTGAGAGGGAGTGAGAGGGGAGTGCTTTGAATTTTTCAGAGCTTGATTAAAATTAATGAGAAATAGTGGAGTGTAGGGTTGGTTGCCAAGTGAGAGGATAGGTGATGTGATGTGGGTTGGGGTGGAGTTGCTTCCTAGGCTCAACAACTGTCACAAGACATTATTTAGAGTTGATTACATCATGCAACTTGCCTCATACACCCAACCACTACTAATGATCCCTTAATTTTCCCACTTCAATTTAAATATTTAACTTAAAATAGGGCCCAAGGGTGTTATAAAGCTAAACCCCACTATAACATGATAAAGATGTAAATATAGCCACCCAAAATGTCATCAAAGTCTCCTTATAGCATTTGTGGAAAATATTTTAATTTGTCTAACCCCAATAAAGCCAAATAAGCATTTTCTCTCAAAATTCATATTAGATTTCTTTCCAAATAATTTTATGTAAATTTCTATCATAACATTCTTTTTTAGGATCTCATTTATATTAGTCCATACTCATGCTCCCTACAAAATATCATACAACAGAAAACATAAATACATGCATAAACATGATTTTCATACAGAGACACGTAAATACAATAATAGAACCATTAGAGTACTTACGAGATACGTAGCGTAACAATGACTACACCCTTTGGATTCCCTATACCTTTGTCATTGTTGAATGTTCGGTATTGCAAGGAATCCAAATCGCTTTGAAACAAGACCACAATCTTCCAAGTCTTTCTCTAAAACAACTTAGTTTTTGTGTGGGCAAGTCTCAACACATGAGAAAATAATTCCTAGAGAGAAATCTAAGAGAGAGTGGGTATCTACGTATAGAATATTAGGAGTGAATTTTTAAATTGTCAAATTCATTTGACCTAATGCATTCTATAACACTAGTATATATAGGTTATTTGCTAGGACATAAAATAGGTTTTAGTTTCCCATTTTATTTTTCATTATTTAATAATTATAATTAATTAAATACATGTCAAAATTAACCAATTATAATTTTGACATTTATTTTATTCATTTAATTAATATCAATACCAATTCATCAACATTAACAAAATTATCCCAATTGGCTATAATACTCTCTTTTTGAGACTTTGATATAAAAACCTCAAAGTTTCTTCTATTTATTTTCTCACAAAATATCAATAAATAATTTAACATTATTTATTTTCATTGACCTAGTCAATATGATAGTTTTATAATTAATAATTAAATTAATTATTCAAGACTACTAGGTTCATTTTTATAAGAGATGAACCGAACATAATAAAACCAAACAAGCAATGTGACGGGGATAAGCCGTCTAGGATATTGTAATGCCCCGCATTTAAGGCACCGGGTAAACCCTAGTTCGGGTATTTTAAGTCCCTGTATTATGTATTATTTCATATGAGCATTTTATGTTACAAGAAGTTCGTGATGTTTGAATGCTAGCCATATTGTAATAAGTGCAGTTTTGTTTAGAAACCGAGAGCTTTGGTCATGGACCGGGTCAAAAACCCTAATCGGGTAAAAATCTCAGATAAAATATTCTTGATGGAATAATTATGGCAAAACTAAGTTTGAGCATAAACTTAAAAAAAAAATAACTACACGTTATTTTAATAATAAAATATGATATGTTTGGTGATGTCACATTTTATTTAAATTGATTTTTCTCACTATGAAAAATTAATCAAAACTATACACTGTGCTAAATACCTTTTTGACCTTATGTTCAAGCTTATTTGAGGATTAATAAAATTTAAATTAAGGACACTTTGAGGCATGTGTGTTGGTTATGTAGAGTGCTTGAATGAGAAAAACTTGCCCAATAAAATTTCAAGAAAATAGCCATCATTATTTCCCATGTTATCATCTTTTTTTTTTTTTTTTATGGAAAAGAATACTAAGCTAACTTCAACACTCAATCTCACCATCCAAGACCCCAACTGTACCCCTCCCTCTCTCTTACTCCATCTGATTTTTTTTCAGCACACACTCATCTCTCTCAAAGCTCCCTTCTCTCTCTAGAAGTTTAGAGCACCATAGAAGAAAAAAAAATCTCTACAAATCCTAAGGTAAAAATGCTCTAACTATGTCCTTTTTCTCCGTCTATTTTTCTCTTCTTCATAGATAGTTTTAATAATTGTTTTCTACTTCATGAAACAACATTCATCTCAGCCCCTTAAAACTTGAAGAAGCTCCATTGAAGGTTTCACAAAAAGCTTGAACCTAAGTTAAGAAAAATGTGAGTTCTCTTGTTTCATCTTACCATCTTTCTTTTCCTCCATCTTCCTATGTTGACCGAACCTTTAAGGTTTCTATAACTCTATACATATTGGTTTAACACTCACCACATCCATCATCTCAAACCTAGGTGTGGTTGATGCAAGTGTAAGTACCATCATCTACATGCATGCAAGCTTAGAAGGAAAATTTTGAAACAGAACCCTAGAGCAAACTCTTTTTAAGCATCCCTCTCCTTTTATTTTTCTAGCTGTATAATCTAATTCTTAGTATTTATCGGAAGGGATTCAAGTGTGTGAAGTGTTGAGAAGTTATCCGAAACCCTAAGAGCTCAACCACCCAAAACACTTGAACATAAAGAGGTAAAAATCTTGATTCTTACCATAACATTTTAATGGATCTAGCAAGTCTGAATTTGATTGTTGTTTTGTGAGTTAAATTAGTTATTTCAGTTGTAATAAGGTTATTTAGAGTGCTGATGATGCATGCATGTGATTTATGTGGTATTTGGTAGCTTGGAATCGAAAGTTCCATAGGATTGGTTGATGCATTGTTTCTGCCAAAAAATTTTAGTGGTTTCTAAAGGGGCAAATCATACCTAAACGACCTAATTATTCAATGAAATTTTTTGTAATACGTTATGTGGAAAGAGTACATGATTTTAACATCTTGAACAACTCAAAAATGATTTATATAACTCAAGTTATCAGCTTTTTTGGAATCTAATCCAAGTTAGATTGGGATTTGGCAGTTCCGACCTTAAAACTTTGAAGAATTAGTTGAGTGGGTAAAAATTACAATGTTTGGTTGAAATTATTACTGACTGTTTTGAACATATTAAATATTAGGTCCATGAAACAGTTTTTTAAAATTCACTACATTTTGGGAGTTATAAATTATCCAATTGAGATGTTCAAAACTGTGTGCTTCCAAGATGGTGTTGTTATAGTGGATTGCAACGAGCCAAACACTAGGTTATTGGTCAAATTTTCAAATGTGACTTTAATAATTTCATTATTTAGGAAGAGTAATTAATTTTAGCATTTTGAAACAACAAAAAATATTTTGTCTAGGTCAAGATATAAGCTTTTTGTGATTGATGTGCATTTTGAAGAGTGCATGTTTGAGAAACATTTTGACAAGTTTAAAATCAACATTTTCAGATGGTTTTAATTATTTAGACTCTTTTTATATTAATTAAAAGCCCTGCAAAAGTTGACTAATAAATACCCCATAGATTGTGAGTTTTGTTTTTTTCTAAATAGTTTGTCAAATCAAATTATGTTTTGGACAGATATGTTTTTTTAAACTTTAAGTCATAATTCACTAGTCAAATAATGTTTCTTTTTTTTTAGAGTAAATATAAGATAAGTTTCTATGGATTAAGGGTTAAGATTTAAGTGGCTTAAAATATAATAAGGTTTTTCATTTTATTGAAAAATATTAAGATAGTACACTTGTGTGAGATAAGACTAAAATTGTTTATTTGGTTAATTGAGAAAATAAATCTTTTTGGATAATAAAACTTATGAGTTTCTTAATTTACTCAAAATGGGCATTTTTATTTACAATTTTAATAAAGCAGGAGATAATGTTTAACACTTTTATTTTATAAGGAAAATAAGAAAGCAGTAATGAATGTTTTCTTTAGGCTTAAGAAAGTGGTCTCTTTATGCAATTGATAATTTATTTCCAAATTTCCCCATTATTTTTAGGCATGTTTTGATGAATAATGTGATAAATCTATAAATTCAAGGGTTTAGTCTAAGTTTTAAGATTTAAGAGCAAATGCTTTTAAAGTATTGAAAAGTTGTTGAGTTCATTCCTAATCGCTCAACTTAAAGACATAAACTTAATTAATAAAATGACATAATTAATCCGAGTCACTGTGTGGTTTCATAATTAATCTGAGTCACTGTGTGGTTTCACTACAGTGTTATCTAAGTGGGAAGGCTCGCTTCTGGATAAAATATTTCCACAAGCAAGCGCTAAGAATCAAGGTAAGAAAACTTATTATATGTTTGGCTACAACATGTTAATGACTAGTTTAGATAACTAAGTTATAAGCTAATAATTTGAACTAGTCTTAGAAGGTTTACTCAAGACCGTGGTCCTAGAGGGTTCGCATACTCATGACTAAGGTAAGCAATTTGGCTAGCTACCACGACGACTACGAATTCCGGCTAGCTACCGGGAACCTAGTAAGAAACTGGTTCACCACCGGTGACTATGTAAGTAAGGTCAGTTGGCGACCACAATATATAAGATGTCTGGTGTAACGCCCATGACATAAGAGTGTAGTTAAACTCTAGGATACATGAGTAAGTTGATTCTCATTCCGGCTAGCTACCGTGACAACTGTGAACTCTGGCTAGCCACCGGGGAACTAAGTAAGAAACTGGTTCACCACCGATGACTATGTAAGTAAGATTGGTTGGCCACCGCAACATGTAAGAAGTCCGGTTTAACACCTGTGACATAAGAGTCCGGTTAAACCCCGTGACACGTAAGTAAGTTAATTTCAGAATCAAATCTCTATGACTAAGAAAGTATGTCGAATTCTTCTAGGAGTTGGGGTAACCAGTGTAACTAGTTTAAACCCGTCGATGCTGTGGTAAGATATGTTAAGATGTACTAAGATATGTTAAGCTATGCTAAGATATGTTAAGATATATTAAGTTATGTTGAAGGTTCCTCTAGAACCCTAAGTAAGTATGTATGTACGTTAAGATATGAATGACTAAGTATGTATGTACATTAAGATATGAATGACTAAGTATGCATGTATGTTAAGTTATGAATGACTAAGTATGTATGTTAAGATATGAATGAATAAGTAAGTATGTATGTTAAGATATGATTGAGTAAGTAAGTATGTATGTTACTAGTTAAGACTGTATGTATGCTCTGGATTTTTTTGCGTGTAGGTATACCTTCAGGATAAGAATTTTTGTTATGAGGCATGACCATAAGTTTTCCAGGATGTTCGCACGTTTTTAAATTGTATGTTAGGGTCTAGTTTCATCAGAATCCTCTTCTTGGTTGACTATTTACCTAGTTACAGTTAGTTTAAGTTCTTGCTTCGTTTATGTGGTTATGTTTGTTAAGTTGTTCTTACTAAGTGTTTCGCTTACCTAGTAGTTTTGTGTTGTAGGTAAGCTCAAAGGCAAAGTGGATTAGTGAGTGCTTAAGCTTATCTGCGAGGATGTCCATGTGGACCAACTTTTTGGGAATTAATGTTTTTGGGAATAGAACCCATATGATAACTAAGAAATTATTTTGGGCTTGTTAAATATTTTAAAATTATGACACTGTAATTTTGTTTTAAGCATCTGCATACTTCCGAACTCTTGCATGTTTTGAAAAGTTTTTTTATATGGATTTTCAATTACCTTATTTTTAGAAAATGGTAATGTTTTTCCGCAAATTATGTTAAGAGATTTTACGGGACGTCATAGATATGACATATATCTACCGGTCATATTTCCTAAATCAACACCTACTAGACTAACATTTCTATGTAAACTTTATACGACAGTGTATACATCTACATGTGTCTCTATACTAACATACATTACACTAGTCGTTTCATGTTGTAGCCACATAATAGAAGTTGACTTACTTGGAGTCCTTAGCTCTTAGCAAGATTTCACCCTTCAACGTACAGTCCAGTTATGCTTATCAAATATTGTAATTATCCATACAATATACTCGGATTAATTATGGCACTCATTATTCATTATTATTATTTTGGGCAGTTTGGTCATTTTCAAAATCATTTGTAAGGAGTAAAGATCCTTATTTGGTTTTTAACCCATTTAAGAAATTCATATGCAAAAATTTGAGACTAGACCCTAAGTCTCGGGGAGACCGATCCTATGGTCTCGATACCTAGGCTCGGGTATTGCATTAGTATTTCCCATAATCTGCTAAAAATCTTATTCTTTAAAAGTTCCGCAATTAACACGTACTTTCAACAAGTAGGTTAAATATATAAATGATTTTAGCCGGTATTATATCTAGAAAATACTAATTAAATTACTCAATTATTTTTTTTTCAAGGAAATAATCTCTTAATTTTCCTTTTATTTTTCTTAAGATTTTAATCTCTAAAAATCATTTTAAGAAAATAGCCTAATTTTAACTTAGTTAGGAAAACCATTAATAATTGCTTATCTTGACTAGTTAATTCTCCGAAGTCAATTAATCAAGTTTATTTACCAAATATAATTTACTTGATTATTTTCTCAAAATATAGGGTTTCAAACAATCTTTTAATTTATTAAATTTATTAATAAATTAAATATTTTATTTTTAGAAAGAATAAAAATAATTCTCACTAAGTGTGAAAACCACATTTTTCACATTTTAACTACATAATTTGTTAGGTCATAACATAAAATTTACTTATCCAATTGTTATCAAAAGTTCCCAATTCCATCTTTGGCATGCCATTTAGGTCATTGTAAAATTTTAGGTCAAAAGTAGCATTTTTTATTGGTGAAAATATTTTTCAAACATTGAGCTAAAAATGACCTTATTTTCAAGTCTTTATTTTTTCCAAACTTTTGCACTTAATAACTCTCAAACCCTTCAGTATTTTGTTACCAAATTTTACAGATGCATACTAGGTTATGCCAAGAATGTCTCTACTAAATTTTAACAAAAATGGGATTTAGTTTCCCTATACAGTGGATGTCCAAACATGGTCCTGAAATTAAGAATACAAACAAATAATTTTTTACCTAAGATTTGAAATAGTATAACTCGCTCATTTCTAAACGTTTTTTACTATTTAAAAAGCTCAAATTCATGTAATCCATGTCAACAACATCACAGTATAATTTAGTTTTACAAAATCAGTTATATAGTGGATGCTTGACCCCTTGGAATTCAAGGCTCAAAACCTTTTTTTTTTCTTTTGGGTTTAGGGTTTTCAACAAAACCCTTGAGGATTTTGGGTCCCTATTTTCAAAATCAACATTCAAGCATCATAAAGAGTATCAAGCAACTACCATATACTTATTACATCACCAATAATAAAATTTAAGCATTAAATACATAAAATAATATTTAAAATTAAAAACCATACAAAACAACCATAAAAAGTAAACTTTTTACTGCTTGTTATTCTTGTTTTAGGTTTTGATGTTTCTACTACCTTTAGAACCTTCAAAACTCTTTCAAAACCTTAAACCAACTCCCCCAACAACATGTATAGTTAGTTATTGAAAGATCTATGGTTAAAACTTTACAATAGTCAAGTTTTTGAAACTTTTACCTTAGGGAAACTCTTCCAAGATCAAGGCTTAAGCTTCCAAGGTTTCTTAGGGTTTTTGGTAGTTGAAAATGATGAGAAAACATGAGAGAAATTGTTTGAACAAGATGACAGTGAGAGGAGAGAAGGGGGGTCGGTTTTGGGGAGGTTGGAAGAGCTTAGACAACTCTAAAAAATATCTAAAACACTTGAGTGTTTTTACTTTATGTCACTTTGTGTCATTAACATTACTTTGATGTGATTAAAACTTAAATCACTTTTCTATAACTTTTTTCACTCTTATAAAGTTTTAAAAAAAACTTAGCACATAATAATTAAACTAAATGTCTCTCAAATTTAATTTAATTAATCACACAATACAATTTAACCTAAGGTCCATTTATGGAATAAAATTCCACAATTAGGACAAAATTTAAGCATTTAACACAAAATGCCCTAAAATTTCCACTTCCTCTTAGATTTATTATTTTTTACCAAACTTTAATTTTTATGAATGTATTTTATGCCCAAAATATATTTTGCATAATTTATCATTACATTTTATGAGATTTTTACCCGATTAGGTTTTTTGTGTCAGTCCAAGATCGAAAGTCTTATCATGACTTTTAATCACACAATTCGTAATTTAGCTAGCAATAACTCATGGAAATAAATTTCACGCAAATATAATTTTATTTAAGATAATATTATTAACCCAGGAAAAATAATCCCGACCCGAGTCATGTAAAGGTACCTGAAACACAGGGCGTTACAATACCTACAATTTATTAAAGTTTCTTCCTTGGAGCTCAATGTATGTGAGGTTATGTAACGCCACGCGTATCGGGCATCTACTAGAAACTGGTCTGTACTGGTGAAAAATTATATGAATATTATTCTCATTACTAATATAGGCTCGAGAAGCCAAAATCATGTTGATCATGACAGCCATTAATTGTTATGTGTGATTGTAGCTAAATTTGAAATTTCGGTCTCGGACTGACACGAAAACCCCAACTGAATAAAATTATGTTGAATAATTATGGAAAAATAATATGGGCATAAAACTTATTGAAAATTTATATTAAAATCAAAAAGTTTTACTCTGTAAGAAAACAATCTTGAGAAATGTATATTTGTGAAAAATGCACATTTTAGCCAAAAATGGGATTTTGGTTAACTCAAATATTATTAGTAACAAATATTGGAATGTGACCACTTCAATTTAATAACAAGGTCTATTTAGAGAGAAATATTGGAAGTTTGTGGTATTATTGGATAGTGAATAAATATAGAGAGAAAGCTATTCAAGGGTTTGAAGAGCTTAAACTCACTTAGAGCACCATCAAAGTCATAAAGAGGCATATGGTCACCTCCCATGAGATTTATTCAAATTTTCTTGTTAAATCTGATAAGATTAATTTATTTAATGTGTTTAAATTATATTTTGGGAATCTAATAATATTTATCCACTACTTGACCATGGATGCAAAAATGTTTGGATGATTTTTAGTGTTGGAATCCAACATTCCATAGGCAAAACTAAGACCTTGTAAGAAAAATGTTTAAGCCTTGAGATCCAATGGGTCAAGTGAGTTGAGTGCTTATTTGATTTAAGATTTTATTATTTTCATGTTTAATTTTGACATGTGTAGATGTTAATAGGGCTTAGAAATGTGAAAAAAAGTTTTATAATGATCAAGATACGAGTTTTATAAAATTTGTGTGTAATCTGAAAAATTATTTTTAAAAATCTACGTAAACAACTGACTTTGGGTGATATTTTCTATGGGAAAGAAATTTATTTTTTAGGTGATTTTTGTGATGAACCTTATTTTGTTATTGATAAATCAACTTGTAAAATTTCAAAGAAAAATAATTAATAGCCTGAGAATTATGAGTTTTCAAACTTAGACAAAATTTCTAGAAAGCTCAAAATAGCTTCTGGACAGCCATGTTTGAAAATACATTTTGTTAAGTAAAAATTGTTAAAATAACATAATAAATAATGTTCACATATCCTAGTATTGGCATAATAACTTTTAGACCTAAATTACAAGCCCTCTAGGCAGATTTGTAATAATGTTTTAATGAAATTTGGCAAGAAATTTCTTGCAATAGCCAAGTTTAATTCTGCAAAGTTTGAATACGATTGGAATTATGTTTTTTTTTTTTTGAAATATAAATTCTTAAAGTAGGTTACCTACAACTTAAATTTATAAAGTTTATACTTAAGAAAAAAAGTGGAAAATAATTTTAGGTGCTTGACTAAGGGTTGATGTTTTGTTATGGTAATCATTAGTATAGGTTTAACCCATTAAATAAATATGAATATTAGGAAATTAATATTTTATATAATTGGTTTAAGAGAATTTAAAAGGGGGTTCAATACCCATATTTTTCCAAAATTTAATTTTGAATAATATAAAAACAACTTTTTATTCCAAATTCTCATTGTTAATCTAAAACTAATCAAAATTTAATATAATTGTTTCTTAATTGTTTTAATTCAAATTTAAATGTCAAAGTTTTTAAATAAAGTGATTTTATTAGAAAATATGTGATTTATATTTAAAAATCAAAGATTTGATAAAATCGGTTTAGCTAGGAGGCTTCTGGAGCTAGTTTCTTCGACTAGGCTTGATAGTGAGAACAGAGTGGGAAATATTGTAAAAAGTTGTGTTGACCCTTGTTTTGGTCAACGATACGGAGTCAAATAAATGACAGGAAAATAGTACAAAGCTTGAGAAAGCAATCTAATGGAAAGTAAAGGGCACAAAGAATTATAGTGGTTCGGCCCCAGCGATTGGTAATGACCTACGTCCACTTGATACTATTATTAATATTGAGCTTCAAAGATGTGATCAAAGAACTAGGGTTCCTGAGTTTCACAGACCTTAGAAGGAGAAAACAATACAAACGATGGATAATAGTAATGCAATTCGGAAAAAGATCAAAAGATCCCTCCTTGAGTTATTTCTTGTATATTTATAGGTTGAAGGAAGGTTACATGAGTCAATTAGTCATATCTTTCCTTAATAAACGGATCTTCAGGTTATAATGAAGAGATATTCTCGGATATCATTACAACTGTACAGATTTATTCATAAATAAACGGAGTATACGACCAGGCTGGTCGTATATAAAACTTGAACTTCGCATATGGAAATATCTCTGGTCGATAGGCAAGCAGCATCTCTGCCACATGTCGAAAATTCTTGCCACGTCATCAACACCTATTTTTTGGATAAACATTTTCCCCCCATGTTTATTTATTGTGACCTGCAATAAGTAAACTTAGGAAATTAACTTTTCGTATGCCCCACGAAATCTGTCAGAGTCCCTCGTGCGTTCTCGAAACTGTGATCTAATCACATCCAATCATGCCTTTTCGGTTTCCAAGTAATCCCTCTGACGGCGATTACAATCCCCTATGCCTTGAAAAAGGTAACTCATGATTACCCATTTTCAACATATCTCAGCCATTATAAATAATCCCTAAATTTACCTTTTAACTTTTTACTAGCCATTTTCTTGCTAAGAACCTTCAAGAACTCCATTTCAGAGCTCAGAACTTCGAAGACCAACCGTCACTTTTCTAAGGATCCTCTGTTCGCACGTCCAAAGTCGCTTCATTTCAGAATCTCCAACCTTCATCTAGGTAAATTTCTTCAACTTTTAAGCCCTTTGACATGCCATTCATACTGCTATACAACTGTTTTGAGTTCTAAATATTTTTGTGTTCTTGGGTAGAAATGCATGAGGATTGTGTATATAATGATTGATGCTTGATAGGGTAGTGTACCTTTGCTCTGTAGGAGTTAGGAGCTAGTTTGATAGTCAAGATCGTAAGTCTAGGGCGTAAAATCGATGTAAAAATTCGATTTTTAGGCTAGCTGAAAAACTCGGTTTTTCCCGCCCCTTCGGAGTCGAAAAAGCTTTTTTCCAAAAACTTTTTGTTTTCGCTTTTTGATCTGTTTTTCAAACTGCTCGCATAGAACTTAGTGTATCCGTTAGAATGCTGCTGGTCGTAGACGCAAGCAAAGTTATTCCAACTTTCAACATAAGCCCCCAGGCTATGCGTCTTATCTCCTCCTTTCTCTGTTCGCAGCTTACATGCAAGATCCGTGGGGAGGAGAAAGACCTATAGACGACGACCTATTGCCTCAACTACTCGAGGACAAAGAGCAACCATCATCCCTGATTCCTGACATCCCATTGTCTCGTGTCAATCTAAACACTTCACCTGTCCCTTTTCAAAGTATGGCTCGTGCCAAAACCAAAGCCTGCTCCTTCACATCAGCCTGCTCCTCGGGCTGAAACCCCTACTCCTTCACATCAGCCTGCTCCACGGGCTGAAACTCCCTCGACCAGTGGTCGAGCTGAAAATGCTCCCGATCCCAACATCCAAAGACACACTCGACCCCGACGTGCCATTCAGCCAGATGTGGAGTGGCATTTAGTTCCTGAGAGTAGAGTGACGATCAGGATGATCGCCAATTATATCAGGAAGTACGGTCTCACGGGGGTGACCTTAGTCAGACCTAACCAAGACAAAAGGGCGAACCTGCCCGGAAGTGCCTGGTCGAGGTTTCACATCCAGGCAGGGGCTACCTTGCCTCTTCACTCATTTTTTCAGGGGGTGGCCAACTATTTCGGAGTTTCCCCTTTTCAAATAACCCCAAATGGATATAGGATGCTCGCTGCGCTCTATATTCTGTACAGCCACAAGAAATGGCCCGTGCCAACGCTTCATGAGGTCAACTACCTGTTCGACCTGATGTCTAACCCTAACCAAGAAGGCACGGGGTTTTTTCACTTCTGTCATCAGGAAACCGGGCGCACCTTCCTGACTGACACCACCCATATATCAAACGTGGGGAGGTACTACCAGGAGTACTTCCTCACAACTGACATGATCGCGGACAACTTGGCCTTTGCTCAAGGAGGTAATACCTTCGTACCACTAGCTGTTATTCTTTACTTAGTGTTCTCCTTCACCATCTCTTAAACTTTTAATGCTTTCCAGGCCCATGGCTGCGACCAGACCCAACTCCGGACATGGAGTTGAGATCGGTGCTCCTAGCCAGCATGACTAACGTAGAAAAAAGTGTCAAGCATCTGGTTACAGAGGCTAACCTTAGGTTGGTTGGCCTCTTGGCCCCTCATCAGGACATGAGGGAGTCAACTGCAGGGAGTGCCACAGCTGAGGACGAACCCAAGTAGCAACCTCTAGCGTCGCCTCCACGAAGGAGACTGACTAGGGTCATGATCAGGGAACATGTTGGCACTCCTACAGCAGAGAGGCCCTCTGTCCCCCTGGGGAAGGGAAAAAAGAAGGCCACTGAGCCTGTCGAACACTCGGACGAGTCCTCAGATGATAATGGTACAGTTATTTCACTTTTAGATAGCTTTCCAATCCCTGTCACCTATTCGACGGGGACGACAATTTTAAATATGCTCCAAATTTAGGTCCAGACTTCTTCATGTCAGAGAGTGCGTATAAGACTAGTAGAGTCTATAGGATAGCAACCAGTAATAATAGCTCGGGTATTTGACTTTGCAATCTTTCTTTATTTCTTTTCCTGGTGTTATATACATAGTCATTTATGCTATCTCACTGTTCGATATTTTGCTTCTTTTCCAGACATGGACTCCGTAAATGTGTTCGACATCTACAGTACTCCTGAGGTTGCCGCAGCTCCCCCGAGCAAGAAGAAGACCAGCAAAAGGCACCACGGGGAGAGCAGGAAAGCGCCTCAAGCGAAGAAGGCTCGAAATGCAGGCCCTTCGGAGGATAGGCCCTCCGCCACCAAAACTCCATCCTCTCCCCGTGAGCAGCAAATTCCTCCTGCTCTAGCCGGATCAACTCCACTTCCCGCGGCCCCGACCGACCAAACGTAGCAAGCCGATCCTACTTCAACTGGGGGCGACATAATTGGTCACGCCTTTAAATTGTTCAAGGAGAGGGTCGCTAAGATTGTGAAGCACGGCCGTTGCCGAGAGGCAGTGGCTGCGACAGAGGCGATGGATGTTGACCTGATCCTGAACCACGCCCTGAACGAGTTCACCAGTGTAAGTCATCTTTTTCTGCGGAAACATGTCTTCTTTATTTTATAGTTTGTCTAACTTCTACTCCTACTGCAGGCCATGCTGACCCTCATTGTCGGACGTATCCGATTGGGTGCTGTCACCGAGCATGCCAGAACTTTGGAGCAACGGCACGTGGATGAACTTAAAGCTGCCGAGGCAAAATATGTCGAACAGCTGGCAGTGGTGCTTGAGGAAAAGGCTAAACTAGCCAAGGACCTGGAGGAGAAGTAGAGGTCTCTGGACAAAGCTCGTGAGCATAGGGACCAATTTAAGGAGTCTAACCGCTTCAATTTCCACGTGGCCCAACAAGTCGAGGTGGACTTGGTTGTGAGCAGGAAGGAGAATACTACCCTGGAGGGCCGGATCGAGGAGCTCGAGAAAGCCAACGCCAGCAACTTGGAAAGGTACAAGAGTGCCACTCTTCGATGCTTCTATGATTTCCAGAAGCATAACCAGGGTGCCAACTTCAACTACCTTCCTAAGAATGCGAGAGACGCCGAGCTTGCTCGTTGCGCTGCTCAGCTGGCTGAGGAAGAAAGGTCAAGGGTTCCTGTAACGCCCCACTTCCTTAGAGCCATTACTAAGTGAGTTTAAATCGTGCTTTTAACTCGCTAATCGAGATTTTAAGATAAACGTGTAATTAAGTTATAAACAAAGACATAAACTTTGAAAATTATTCCATTTACTGAAATTCATAAGACAATTAACATTTGGGATCCCAAAATACTGTTTATAAATATTTACAACTCAAAATATATTTAAAGTCGACTAAACGACAAAATAGGATTCTTTACAAACAACTTCCAAAAATACCCCTGGCCGTGGAAGCCAGGCAGACCAGACATGTACGCGTCACGTCACGCTCTCCATACTCATGGTCGGTTGACTTTCTCCCTTCCCTTGCCTGCACCATAGAGCACCCGTGAGCAGAAGCCCAGCAAGAAAACTCCACAAAAACAGATAACATACGCATATGAACCATTTAGCATATAACCAATTTGTTCATAAACTAAACACATACGACCATGCCGTCTCAAGCACTTTACCAGGCCCTGAGTTGCGGTCTACACCGTAAGGATATCCCAGGTATCCTTTAGGGTCTTACCTTGGCAACTCGCACTCCGCGTGATAAACGTTGCTCCCGGCCTTCGCCGTTCCCGACCCTTGCCATTCCCAGCCCTAGCCGATCATTCACATATATGCATACACAGCATAATCTAAGCATAACTTAAACATATACTAACATATTCAATGGGCTACACCCAACACATAATCATATAGGGTCGTGCCCTGCAACACAACTATGGGGCCTCGCCTTGCTCTATGGGTACAACAGTTTTCTTACCTGTGTCCCGAGCTTCTTGAGCACTGAACCCTCGAGCACGGTCCTCTAATCCGAGCCTCTCCGAGAACCTAGTCACAACACACAAATAGCATCCCCATTACTAACCAATTCAAAGGCGTCTCTCAGAACCAAACCCGAGCTCTCGGGACCTCCCGGAATCCCACACAAAGTGGCGGAAGCGTCCCCCGAGCACCTTAGGCAAAAGCCTAAAAACCACAATTTTCCCCTGCCCAGAAATGACCTAGCGCGGCGGCGCCAACCAATGAGGGTCGCGGCGCCCAAAAGGGCTCCCTTCCCCTGAAGCAGCCTAGCGCCGCGGCGTAGAAGAAAAAGGCCGCGACGCCCCTTCGCGAACCCAGAATTCTGGGTTTTCTCCTGCATTTTCCCCGAGCCAAAACACTCTCAAACCATTAGCAAAACCTACCTAGGTCCCAAATCCAACTCAAAACCCCACATAGACAATCTAATAACTCAAATGCATCAACAATAAGCTCAAACACACAATCAAACCTTCAATTCACAATTTGGTTTAAAACTTCATAAACTTAAACCAAGCCTTATAAAACATGAACCAGAAATTGTAAAACTTAAACCATCCCTCAGAATTCTTAAATCACACAAGCAATAAACCAAACAAAGATGCATGAAACCCTTACCTCAAGTAGGAATTCGTCCCTGAGCCTCCTCCAAATCCAACTCCAAGCTAATTCCTCTTATTCCCAAATTGAATTCCCACACAAACCAACTTTCAGCTTCCATCCTCAATCTCTCAAAATCAAGCTTAGAAACTCAAACAAAACAGAGATGAACACCTTACCTCTGACCTTAGCACACCTTTGAGCTAACTTTCCTAGCCACAGCAGCCAAATTCCTCCAATTCACTAGCCAAAAATCCTCAAAACTGAGCAAGTCTCCAATCACCAAGGAGATGAAAAAGAAATCGCATGGAAGGAAGAGAGAGCTGAGAAGTTCTGTTTTTCTTTCTTTCCTTTGTTTTCTAAACTGTTCTAAAATTCCCTCAGCCTTATCCCAACACAACCAGCTGCCAAAAGACCCAATTACCCTTCCATCTAACCCATACTCTAACTAATCCTCAAGGACAACTTAGACCTTTCCTAACTTCTTACAAATATACCATTTCCTCACTTAGAGTAACTATCCTCAATGGTTACCTATGGTTTCCGAAGCTACTAGAATACCATTAACCAGTAATTAAGAGTCCCCAACTAAATTTATAATATTCTCGAAATACCCCTAGGCTCCTCCCGAGCCGGGTATTAAATCCCATTGTGACTTTAAGAGGAATGGTTCTCTAGGACCGTCTCGGAACGTGCATCGCAAATAAATCACAATTATATCAACAACATCACATACATTACATTTACACCCTCAACGGGCTAAAATTACCAATTTTCCCTTAACAACCAAATGGGGCCCACATGCAAATTTATTTCACCTAAACATGCATTCTAACCACATATTCATTAAATTCACATAAATTAATACAATATAACAATTATTGCCCTCCAGGCACACTAATCAAGGCTCCAAGCCTTATTATCAAATTTGGGTCGCTACAACTATCCCCTCCTTACAGAGATTTCGTCCTCGAAATTACATGAACAACTCGGGATACCGCTCTCGCATGTCTGATTCAAGTTCCCATGTCGCCTCTTCAACCTTGTTGTTTCTCCACAGCACTTTCACCAAGGCAATAGTCTTACTCCGCAAAACTTTATCTTTCCGATCAAGAATCTGAACCGGCTTCTCCTCATAGGACAAATCCTGGTCTAGCTCCAAACTCTCATAACTCAGTATGTGAGTCGAATTTGACACATACTTTCAGAGCATGGACACATGAAAAACATTATGAACCCCTGACAAGGATGGAGGCATCGCCAACCTGTAAGCTACCTCCCCAACCCGCTCCAGAATCTCAAAGGGTCCAACAAACCTAGGGCTCAACTTGGCCCGAACACCGAACCGTTTCACTCCTCTCAGAGGTGAAACCCTAAGAAACACATGATCACCAACCTGAAATTCTACGCTCCAGCGCTTCAGGTCTGAATAACTCTTCTGGCGATTTTGGGAGGCGATCATTCGCGCTCTAATCTTCTCAATCGCCTCATTGGTCCTCTGAACCATCTCAGGACCCAAATAACTTCTCTCACCCGTCTCGTCCCAATGGATAGGTGATATGCACTTTCTCCCATATAGCATCTCATATAAAGCCACTCCGATAGTCGCTTGATAGCTATTATTATACGAGAACTCAATCAGAGGAAGATACTTACTCCAAGATCCCCCAAAGCCTAATACACAGGCTTGCAACATGTCCTCCAGTATCTGAATCGTCCTCTCAGACTGTCCATCTGTCTGAGGATGATAAGTGGCACTAAACCGTAACTGCGTGCCCATAGCCTTCTGCAAGCTCTCCCAAAACTTGGAGGTGAAGGTAGGGTCTCTGTCAGACACTATCGACCTCGGAGCTCCATGAAGTCAAACAATTTCCATCACATATAATTCAGCATACTGCTCCACGGTATAAGTCATCCTGACAAGCAAAAAGTTGGCTGACTTGGTATATCTATCCACAATCACCCACACCGAGTCATGCTGTCCCACAGTTCTCGGCAAACCAACCACAAAGTCCATGGTTATGTCCTCCCATTTCCACTCCGGAATCCCTAGAGGCTGCAGCAATCCCGCTGGCCTCTGATGCTCAGCCGTGACCTACTGACAAGTTAAACACTTGGCCACATAATCCACCACATCCCTTCTCATGCCTGACCACCAGTATAAAGCTCTCAAATCTTGGTACATCTTTGTCGTACCTGGATGTAAAGAGTAGGGAGTGGTATGCGATTCATCTAGAATCTTGCGTCGGATAACAGAATCCATTGGAACACAAATCTGACTCTTGTACTTCAATAATCCCATCTCTGAAATGGAAAAATCCTTAGCCACTCCGACTAAGACGTTCTCTCTGTGACCTCTCAACTGGGAATCTTTCCCCTGCGCCTCCTTGATCCTCTCAAGGAGTGTAGACCGAAGAGTGATGTTGGCTAACCGACCAACCCCCAACTCTATTCCCGCTATAGTCATCTCCTCAGCCAGCTTATCAGATATCTGCCTTGAACTGAACAAATGTCCTGGGCCTCTCCAACTCAATGCATCAGCCACTACATTAGCCTTCCCAGGATGGTATAGAATATCACAGTCATAATCCTTAACCAATTCCAGCCACTGCCTCTGGCACATATTTAGGTCCTTCTGAGTAAAGAAACACTTCAGGCTCTTATGGTCGGTGTATATCTCGCACTTCTCACCATAGAGATAATGTCTCCAAATCTTAAGTGCGAATACCACTGCTGCCAACTCCAAATCATGCGTGGGATATCTCTGCTCATATTCCTTAAACTGTCTCGATGCATAGGCTATGTAACGCCCTACTTCCTTAGAGCCGTTACCAAGTGAGTTTTAAGACAAAACAGTGTGCAATGAACTCGCTAACCGAGGTTTTTAAAACGAAAGTGTGACTAATCAAAAGTTAAGGCTGTAGTCTTTGAAAATGCATTGTTTCATTAAAAACTTCTAGTATTAAACATTTGGGATCCCAAAATAAGGTTTGAAAACTATTTACATCTTAAAATAAGTTTACAGTTGATTAGTTATAAAAATCATAGATTATTACAGCCATTTCTCGAATAAACCCCCAACCAAAGCAGTCGGGCAGGCCAAACATGTACGCGTCGCTTCACGCTCTCCGTACTCATGGCTGGTTGACTCAATCTATGCCCTTACCTGCAACACAGAGCACCCGTGAGCCGAAGCCCAGCAAGAAAACTCATGCAGTTCATAACATATGCAAATTATATAGTTAATCATATCAGATAGTCCACAGATAAACAGGTCAACCATTTGACTTAAGCAACCGGGCCATGCCGCCCCAGAAGCCTTACCAAAGCCTGGGATCTCGGTCCTCACCATAAGGATATCACCTGTATCCATGGGGTCCCACCCTGACTACAAGCACTTCACGTGCTATGTGGTACTTCCGGCCCCACTGCCATTCCCGGCCTTTCGCCGTTCTCGGCTCCATTGCCGTTCTCGGCTCCTCGCCGTATCATTCAACTATAATCACAGATAGTCTAACTCAAATAACATTTGAACATATATCAATTCAATCAAATCTGCACCCTAACATGTAATGCAATATGGGGTCGTGCCCTGCAATCACACTATGGGCCCATGCCCTGTCCTATGGGTGCTATAGTTTTCTTACCTTTCAATTCGATAGCTTCGATCACTTGACTCCTTGAGCACGATCCCACTCGAGCCTTAGCGCACACCTAAGTACAAACATAGGTCAAAGTCAACACCAAACCTCGAGTCCAAAACCTCGCCTCGGGACCAATCCCAAGCCCCCCGGGAAGTCCTAGTTCCACAAAACAAGGTGGTGGAATCGAGCCCCGAACCATAGGTCAAAATCCCTCAACAAAATCCCAAAAACCCCTTTCTGTGAACAGTGTAGCGCTACAGCGCTCTAAAGAGGGCGCTGTAGCGCTACAAGCAGAACCACACATCCCCAGAAATAGGGCCTAGCGCTACAGTGCCCAAAGACTAGCGTTGTAGCGCTAGTTGCAGGCAGACAACTCTCAACTTCTTTTTCTGCGATTTCTTTCAACCAATCTCAACCCAAACTTCCCCAAATCTTTACCAAACTCAAAATCAAGCTTATAAACACTCTCCATTCATCCCAAGAATCCCCAAATCTCAAAACCCAAGCACATACATCCCAAATCTCAAGATTCACCATAGATGAACCCTAAACCCAGAAATTCAGTCAAACAACAAAGTTAAAGGCTTAGAATTCATACCATTGATGCAATTTCGACCTTGATTCAGTTCCTAGACCTCCTTAGCTTGTTCATCCTCAAAGTTTGCCCAGAAATTCCCTAAAGTTCCCATCAACTCAGCTCAAAACACAGCTCAAACCAGCCAAACCCTTAAAACTGAAATTTCTAAAACTTACCTCAAAAGTTGATGTGTTCTTGCTAATCCTTGCCAAATCTTCAAGTCTAACTTTAAGATCCTTGATGCTCAGCCTATCCTAGCTCCCCACGGAGCTTTGCCCCAAGAAAAATGGAGAGAAATGGTGCAAGAATGCACAAACCGCCCCTTTGGAAAACCCTCTGTTTTTCTCTCTTTTCTTTTCTTCCTTTTTCTTTCTTTTCCTTCAGATTTCTCACACTCTCTAACAATCCCACTCACTATATAAAGCCTCATTTAATCTATCTTTAAAAGCCAATTGACCAAAATTCCCTCCCTTTTAGTTCAAATCCCTTTTTGTCCAAGTAGGGCCATTTTAGTCATTTTACCCAATTCCCGCTAATCCTCAAGTGTCTCTAATATTTTCCCGCTTGCTTCCCAATACCTGAAAAGTCACCAAATGATATTCCTCGATATCAAAAATAAACCCCAATATACTCATTAACTTCCTATTTATACCCCCAGGCTCGCCCCGAGCCGGGTATAAATCTCCTCCTCGACTTTCCGCTAGTCTGCTCACTGGGATCGTCTCGAGTCACAAATCACAGATACATCCACATCACAATGTGGTCTCAACAATCATCACATATCAATACAGTTATGCCCAACATGGCCAAAATTACAATTATGCCCTTCTAACACAATCAGGGCCTACATGCATACTAATACACATAGTCATGCATCTCAATTAGTCAAATAGTCATATAACATGCTTTAAATCATAATCATGCATTTAACTCATCAAAGTCACACATAAATCCCATCATGCCCTCCTGGCACGCTAATCAAGGCCCTTAAGCCTTATTAGCGAATTTGGGTCGTTACAGGCTATCACTTTACCAGCTTGCATCAGCACACACCCCAAACCCTATCTGGAAGCATCACAGTAAACCACAAACTTCTCATTATCTATTGGCAGACTCAACACTGGCCCAGTGATCAGTCGTCGCTTCAACTCTTTACAACTGCTCTCACATCTGTCTGTCCAGACATACCTTGTCTTATTCTTTGTCAGTTCTGTCAAAGGCGTAGCTATTCTAGAGAACCCCTCCATAAACCGCCGAAAGTATCTTGCTAAACCCAGAAAACTCCTCACTTCAGGAACATTGCTCGGTCTGGGCCAATCTCTAACTGCTTTAATCTTACTTGGATCAACCAGAATCCCCTCCTTACTGACGATGTGACCCAAAAACGTGACATGCGGTAGCCAAAATTCACACTTGCTTAACTTAGCATATAACTTATGCTCCCTTAATCGCTGTAAAACCAACCACAGATGCTGCTCGTGCTCTGTCTCTGACTGAGAGTACATCAAGATATCATCGATGAATACAATTACGAACTTATCCAAGTAATCCTTGAAAATCCTATTCATCATATCCATAAAAGCTGCTGGGCCATTGGTTAATTCAAAGGACATAACCAGAAATTCATAATGTCCATACCTCGTTCGGAAAGCGGTCTTTGGTATGTCCTTCTCTTTAATCCCTAACTGATGGTAACCTGACTGGAGATCAATCTTAGAAAACACCGTACTCCCCTATAACTGATCAAATAAATCATCGATCCTATGCAGTGGATACTTTTTCTTAATGGTTAACTTATTCAACTCCCTGTAGTCAATGCACTTCCTAAGAGATCCATCCTTCTTCTTAACAAACAACACTGGAGCATCCCATGGCGAGAAACTCGGTCTGATGAACCCCAAATCAAGTAATTCTTGCAACTGAATCTTCAACTCCTTTAACTCTGATGGAGCCATTCTGTAAGGCGTCCTAGATACTGGCTCCACTCCTGGCACTGACTCAATAACAAAGTCAATCTCTCGCTGCGGCGGCAAGCCGGGCAGATCTGCTGGAAATAAGTCTGGAAATTCACACACCAATCTAGTCTCACCTCGTCCAACAGACTCAACCTTAGAGGTGTCCACAACATTTGCTAAGAATCCTATGCAACCTTCCTGCATCAGGTTGTAACGCCCTTCAATGCTAAAATAATAAGTATTCGCGGTCCACCAGACATCCCCACGAATACAAAGGGTGTAACGCCCTACTACCTTAGAGTCGTTACTAAGTGAGTTTAAAAACGTGAAATCACTCGCTAATCGAGGCTTTTAAAGCAAAAGTGTAATTAAATCATAAACAAGGTAGAAACTTCATAAAAATAATTCCTTTTTCATTGAAAATCATAAAAGTTTAACTCTTGGGATTCCAAAACACTGTTTAGAAATATTTACAACATATAAGTACAACCAAGTCGGCTAAACGACAAAATCTAGGTTTAATTACAATCATCTCCCAAAATCCACTGGCTGTGGCAGCTAGGCAGGCCAAACATGTACACGCCGCTTCATGCTTGTTATACTCATGGTTGGTTGGCTTTCTCCTTGCCCTTACCTGCACCACAGAGCACTTGTGAGCGGAAGCCCCGCAAGAAAACTCACAAACATATAACATATGCAAAACAAACACATAGCATATAAATAGGCCATCACGAGGCTAAACACATATGGCCAAGCCGTCCCAGGCACTTTACCAGGCCCCTAGGTTTGCGGTCCACACCGTGAGGATATCTCAGGTATCCTTTAGGGACTTGCCCTGGCAGCTCGCACTCCACGTGCTCAATGCTGCTCCCAGACCCTTGCAGTACTCAGCCTTGCACTCAATGTGCCCAATGCCGTTCCCGGCCCTTTGCCGTTCCCGGACCCCGCCGACCTCGGCCTACGCCGTTCCCGGCTCTTGCCGAACATTTACACAATGGCATTCAAAGCATAATAAACATATACAGAATACCAACAAATACAATCAAAGGGCTACGCCTTGCATTTCAAACATATTGGGGCTCAGCCCTGCATACAAGCTCTATGGGAACAGGGGTTTTCTTACCTGCGTCCCGAGCTCTCTAAGCACCGATATCCCAAGCACAATCCTCTAACTTGAGCCTCGCCAAAACCCTAGTCACAACACATTAACAACATTCATCCATCAAGTTCTAATCCATTAAATAACTTTCAGCCATATCTTTAATCTTCGGAACCTTGAATTCTATCAATCCGGGTGATAAAATCCATCTCGAGCCTTAACCTTTGAGTTCCCAAGCCTAAACACACTTTAAAACCCAAACTGGCACTAAGAGCTGCGACCCTACCCATAAGCACCGTGTCTAGCCTCGAAACAGAGGCTAGCACCTCCCTGAAGCACACACGAGCCGTGGCGCACTTGGCCAAGCGTCGCAGCGCGCATCCAACACCATGGCCTCCCATGGCCACGCACGCACAAGGGCCACAACCCTCACCTCCAAACCCAGAAATCTCCATCCTTTTCCTGCATTTTCTTCAAACCAATTCACCCAAAACCAAACTAGCAATTCCAAATTATCACCACAAAGGTTCTAGCCCAGTTTTAACATCAAAACCTATCAAAAACCTGCTCCAAAGCTCAGCTAAACACCCTAGAACAGATCAAATCCTACTCCCATGCATTACCTAAATAGACAGTAGAAATCAACCATAGTTCTCAAAGTTAAAGCTTACCCTTGCTGAGTTTTGATTCAGAGTTGTTTCCCCTAACTTCCAACTTCAATTCCTCAAGCTCCAAGCCCTGGTTTTCTGGTTAGAATCTCCCAAGCTCTGCCCAATTCTAGTTCTTGACTGATTCCTTTCTCTTGCTTATTTCCTTGAGTTTATTTTAGAGAGTAAAAATGAGAGAGATTAGGAACTATCTTCAGCGGGGAAGGAGAAGTGACTGTCAGTTTCTAAGTCTCCAAAAGTTTCCTAGAATTTTTTTTATTTAACTTAAACTTTAAGGTTACCTCAAGGCTCGGGGTACCGAAAACGTCCCCGAGGGGAAAATGGTAAATTTCCCCAATATTCCCTCTTAGACATTCTAACCTCAAATATATATATCTCCGAATATTTATTTCCATAACCCGATAACCCCATAATACATCTAATACCCAAAATACCTCTCGACTCGCTCCGAGTCGGATTCCCAACCCCGTTGTGACTTTCTGGCTAACCGCTCCCCAGGACTGTCGCAGATCATGCTACACAGAAACATATCACATGCATATCATATTTATCACATTTACGCCCTCAACGGGCTAAAATCACAAACATACCCCTAATATCCAAACGAGGCCCACATGCACATTTAACTCTACTAAACATGCGTCTCTATCACATACTCACATAAATTCACATATTAACATATTAAATCATTTATTGCCTTCCAGGCACGCTAATCAAGGCCCTAAGCCCTATTAGAAAATTTGGGTCGTTACAAAGGGTACCTCCCCTTCTGGTTCAAAAGTCACCATCTTGCGCTTGCAGTTAATCGTTGCCCCATATTTTGCTAACAAATCCATTCCTAAGATCATATCAAAGTCATCCATCTCCAGCTCAATCAGATCAACAGACAATTCCCTACCATCTACCTCTATTAGTAATGCCCTAATCCATCTCCTAGAGACTACCAGTTCCCCAGTTGGCAACAAAGTCTGAAAACCCCTAGCATACACAACACTAGGTCTACACAGCTGATCTATCACCCTTGCAGACACAAATGAGTGGGTGGCTCCCGAATCAAACAATGTAGTATACAAAGACCCAGCACTAGAAATCAGACCTGTCACAACCGAGGGGATAGCCTCTGCCTCGGTCTGAGTTAAAGTAAACACTCTGGTAGAAGCGAGACTGTCTCCCTGTTTCGGCTCCTCCTTCCTAACTTGTGGGGAGTCCCTCTTCAAATGATTGGCACTCCCACAGACAAAGTAGGCCCTGATCCTGCATTCACCCTGATGTCGTCGTCTGCACCGAGGTCACACTGGGAAACTCCTCCAGTCGTCACCTCTGCTCTGACGGCCACTAAAGGTACCCCGTGCCCCCCTATCAGAACTGGGAGGAAAAAAGGAATTCGTGGCCTTCCTCTTCTAATCACTAGGGCCACTACCCCGACTGGATCCAACAAAAGGAGGCACTGTCCTACTAGCATCGCCCCTAACAGCACTCTCTCTCCAGATCTGGTCCATGGCCCCCTCAGCTGTGAGGGCCTTGTCCACAACCTGAGCATAGGTAGTAGTTCCTGGATCCAAAGTGATCTTCACATCACGGGCGATCATAACATTCAGCCCCCGAATAAATCTGTCTCTCCTTGCCACATCAGTCGGCGCTAAATCTGGCGCAAACTTCGCCAATCGATCAAATTTCAGAGCATCTTCTGTCACGGTCAACCGATTCTGACTTAGGTTGATGAACTCATCAACTGTTGCTGCTCGGACTGCCACACTGTAATATTTCTCATTAAATATATTCTTGAATTCTTCCTAGGTCATAACTGCCATGTTCCTTCTCTAAACCACAACATCCCACCAGATGCGGGCATCCTCTCTGAACATATAACTGGCACAGGAAACCCTCTCGTTTCCCTTAACCCTCATGAAATCCAAGATAGAGGAAACCATATTCATCCACTGCTCTGCCCGCAGTGGGTCTGATCCACCCTCAAAGGTGGGAGGATGCTGCTTTCTGAACCTTTTATACAGAGGTTCCCACCTGTTCTCAACCATGGGCTGAACCGGAACTGGTGCCGCACCATGCTGAATCGGCAGCCCAGTAACTTGTGGAGGGGCTTGCTGCCTCAACCGACGAAGCTCTTCTTCTATTCTCTGCAACCTTGGATCCATTTCATCAAACATCTCTTGCCAATTCTGTGGGGCAGGTGGAGGGTCCTGACCTCGATTGTCATCCTCGGCCCAACTGCCGCGGAGTCTAGATGATTGTCGAGGCATCACAACTATATGCCTGCAACCAACGACGCCGCTCATCAGGCATGATAACAAAATCCAATACCACCTCCCAATCACAACACCCAACCATGAACAGCAATCCAGATAACATACAGATAGCAAATAACAAACAATGGGCCAAGCCTTGGCATCATGCATATGTTAACTCATTCATCATGCTCTAAATAAAACAAGCAGGCAAACAGGGCATTCAAGTACATATTCAAGCATATTAATCAACCATACCAACCAACCCTGAGTTGAGCTTGTCACTGATACCGAGAGTACATGTTCGGTCAATCTCCAGAACCAATAAACCTTGGCTCGCTCTGATACCAAGTTGTAACGCCCCACTTCCTTAGAGTCATTACTAAGTGAGTTTAAATCGTGCTTTTAACTCACTAATCGAGGTTTTAAGATAAACGTGTAATTAAGTTATAAACAGAGACATAAACTTTGAAAATTATTCCATTTACTGAAATTCATAAGACAATTAACATTTGGGATCCCAAAATACTGTTTATAAATATTTACAACTCAAAATATATTTAAAGTCGACTAAACGACAAAATAGGATTCTTTACAAACAACTTCCAAAAATACCCCTGGCCGTGGAAGCCAGGCAGACCAGACATGTACGCGTCACGTCACGCTCTCCATACTCATGGTCAGTTGACTTTCTTCTTGCCCTTGCCTGCACCACAGAGCACCCGTGAGACAAAGCCTAGCAAGAAAACTCCACAAAAATAGATAACATACGCATATGAACCATTTAGCATATAACCAATTTGTCAATACACTAAACACATACGGCCATGTCGTCTCAGGTGCTTTACCAGGCCATGAGTTGCGGTCTACACCGTAAGGATATCCCAGGTATCCTTTAGGGTCTTACGCTGGCAACTCGCACTCCGCATGCTAAACGGTGCTCCCGGCCCCTTGCCGTTCTCGGCCTTCGCCGTTCCCGGCCTTCGCCATTCCCGGCCCTCGCCGTTCCCACCCCTTGCCGTTCCCAGCCCTCGCCGTTCCCGACCCTAGCCGATCATTAACATATATGCATACAAAGCATAATCTAAACATAACTTAAACATATACTAACATAGTCAATGGGCTACACCCAACACATAATCATACAGGGCTGTTCCCTGCAACACAACTATAGGGCCTCGCCCTGCTCTATGGGTACAACAGTTTTCTTACCTGTGTCCTCAGCTTCTTGAGCACTGAACCCTCGAGCACGGTCCTCTAATCCGAGCCTCTCCGAGAACCTAGTCACAACACACAAATAGCATCCCTATTACTAATAAATTCAAAGGCGTCTCTCGGAACCAAACCCGAGCTCTCGGGACCTCTCGGAACCCCACACAAAGTGGCGGAAGCGTCCCTCAAGCCCCCTGGGCAAAAGCCTAAAAACCACAATTTTCCCTTGCCCAGAAATGGCCTAGCGCCGCGGCGCCACCTAATGAGGGCCGCGGTGCCCAGAAGGGCACCCTTCCCTTGAAGCAGCCTAGCACTGCGAAGCAGAAGAACAGGGCCGCGGCGCCCCTTCGTGAACCTAGAATTCTAGGTTTTCTCCTGCATTTTCCCCAAGCCAAAACACTCCCAAACCATTAGCAAAACCTACCTAGGTCCCAAATCCAACTCAAAACCCCACATAGACCATCTAATAACTCAAATGCATCAATAATAAACTCAAACACACAATCAAACCTACAATTCACAATTTGGTTTAAAACTTCATAAACTTAAACAAAGCCTTTCAAAGATGCATGAAACCCTTACCTCAAGTAGGAATTCGTCCCTGAGTCTCCTCCAAATTCAACTCCAAGCTAATTCCTCTTGTTCCCAAACTGAATTCCCACACAAACCAACTTACAGCTTCCGTCCTCAATCTCTCAAAATCAAGCTTAGAATCTAAAAAAAAACAGAGATGAACACCTTACCTCTGACCTTAGCACACCTTTGAGCTAACTTTCCTAGCCACAGAAGCCAAATTCCTCCAATTCACTAGCCAAAAATCCTCAAAACTCAGCAAGTCTCCAATCACCAAGGAGATGAAAAAGAAATCGCATGGAAGGAAGAGAGAGCTAAGAAGTTCTATTTTTCTTTCTTTCCTTTGTTTTCTAAACTGTTCTAAAATTCCCTCAGCCTTATCTCAACACAACCAGCTGCCAAAAGATCCAATTACCCTTCCATCTAACCCATACTCTAACTACTCCTCAAGGCAACTTAGACCTTTCCTAATTTCTTACAAATATACCATTTCCTCACTTAGAGTAACTATCCTCAATGGTTACCTATGGTTACCCAAGCTACTAGAATACCGAAATACCCCAAGGCTCCTCCCGAGCCGGGTATTAAATCCTTTTGTGACTTTAAGAGGAATGGTTCTCTAGGACTGTCTCGGAACGTGCATCGCAAATAAATCACAATTATATCAACAACATCACATACATTACATTTACGCCCTCAACGGGCTAAAATTACCATTTTTCCCCTAATAACCAAATGGGGCCCACATGCATATTTATTTCACCTAAACATGCATTCTAACCACATATTCATTAAATTCACATAAATTAATACAGTATAAAAATTATTGCCCTCCAGGCACACTAATCAAGGCTCTAAGCCTTATTAACAAATTTGGGTCGCTATAGTTCCTGCTTCCCCTGAAATCTCGCTGGCTGCTGGGATGGATGGGGCAGACAACGAAGCTGCAGGCGTCGTCGATCCGACTGCTTAAGCTTTTTCTATTTATATTTTATCTTTTTAACTACACGACCTACGGGTCGTGATGTAAAGACAATATATTTTTTGTTGCTGCATGGGCAATTTTACTTTTATTTGAACGATTACATCTGAGCAGTGACTGCTTGCGTTTTGACATTATAATATATTTGCATATTACTATAATATCTATTCGCATGACCGAACTTAGCATAGAAATTTGGTTTGATTTATCAAAATAACAAAATTTTGAAAAATACTCTGAGTGCCCTAGCATGCTTTCACTTATTTTGCTCATGTGTTTACATACCTTTTAACGATATGCTTTGCTTACTTGTACCTTATATGCCCCCCAAGTGATCGAGGAGCTTTAGGTCCTTGGTCACTTTCCTTGACCAGAACCTGTTCGAACATTACTACTCATAGAAATATGATTAGAATTATAATACAGGAACACAACACACGTAATGAGCAAATACTTGTAATAAATACAATAGTTGGCAAGAAATGACCGGCTGAGCACAATCCCTTTTATTTCTCATAATAAATGAGCTAAACATGTCTGTACGAGTGATCAATAAGATCTTACACTTTCAAAACTTGTAAGAAGTAAAATTTATACACGCCAATTCTTTAAGAAGAATTGTTTATTGGTAATACTTGCACAGGTGTTCTCCAATCCAATAGCGAGGAACGAGATATCCGTTTAAGCGTGCAAGTTTATAAGTGCATGGGTGAAGGACCTCATCAATCTGGTAAGGTCCTTCCTAATTAGGCTCGAGTACTCTAGCAGCTTAGTCGCGGGTGTTTAGAAAATCTCTTCGAAGTACGAGGTCTCCAAAACTGAATTTTCTTTCTCGCACTTTAGAGTTGAAATATCGGGCGACCTTTTGCTGGTACGCAGCTACTCGAAGCTGAGCTTGTTCACGCTTCTCATCAATTAAGTCCAGGGATTCCATCAATAGCTGGCTATTAGAGTCTTGGTCATATGTCAATCTGCGGTGCGAGGGTGGATCTAACTCGATAGGCAACATAGCTTCATACCTGTACGCTAAGGAAAACGGGGTATGACCTGTTGCTGTTCGGTGGGAAGTTCTGTACGACCAAAGAACTTCAGGCAACTGCTCTGGCCATGCTCCCTTAGCTTCTTCAAGTCTTTTCTTCAGGGTATCCTTTAGCGTTTTGTTAACTGCTTCGACTTGCCCATTCGCTTGGGGATGAGCGACTGAAGAAAAGCTTTTGATAATATCATGCCATTTGCAGAAGTCCGTGAATAGATCACTGTCAAACTGGGTGTCGTTATCTGAGACTGTCTTCCGTGGTAATCCATAGCGACAAATGAAGTTCTTGACTACGAAGTCAAGCACTTTCTTGGTTGTTATAGTTGCGAGTGGCTCAGCCTTGGCCCATTTGGTGAAGTAGTCGATGATAACCACTGCATACTTTACACCACATTTTCCTGTAGGCAAAGATCTGATTACATCTATTCCCCAAACTGCGAAGGGCCATGGACTCTGCATCTACTTTAACTCGTTGAGAGTTGCTCGTGGGATTTTAGAAAATCTCCGACACTTGTCACATCTCTGCATGAACTCCATTGAGTCTTCATTCATGGTTGGCCAGAAATAGCCGTACCTTAGGATCTATTTTGACAAACTTTGCCCCCCAGCGTGGTCCCCACAAAACCCTTCGTGCACCTCTTTCATCAACTCTTTGGCTTTCTCCTTTGTAATACATCTGAGGAGTGGCATGGAGTATCCCCTTCGACACAGGATCCCATCGACCAGGACATACCTAGCAGCTTGTCGCTGAAGGGTCCTGGCTTTGCTTCTGTCCGCTGGTAGTACGCCGCTTGGTAGATACTCTACATACGGTGCCATCCATGAATTCGCCATTTGGATGACCAGAGTGGTTTCTGCTACTTGGATGCTTGGTATTGATAGTCGCTCGACTGACACTATGTTCAGAGTATCAGAATCCTTTGCACTTGCCAACTTTGCCAAAGCGTCCGTTTTGGAATTCTGATCGCGAGGTACTTGATGGAGAGTGTATCTGTCGAACTGGGCTAATAGATCCTTTGCTTTGTTCAGATAGGCGACCATCTTCAAACCTCGCACCTGGTACTCTCCCAAGACTTGATTCACCAACAACTGAGAATCGCTATAGATGTCAAGCACTTTTATGTTCATATCCTTGGCTAACCGCAATCGAGCGAGTAGTGCTTCATATTCAGCCTCATTGTTAGAAGTAGTGAAGTCAAATCTAATTGCACAGTGAAATCGATGCCCTTCCAGCGTTATCAATATCACTCCTGCTCCTGCGTGGGATTCGTTGGATGAACCGTCTGTAAACAATTTCCACGAGGGTGCTTGGATTTAACACTCGGGCTTGCTGGGCTATTCATTCTGCTCGCCACCCGCGAGATTTGTGAATTCGGCGATGAAGTCAGCCAAGGCTTGTCCTTTTATCGCAGCTCGCGGCAAGTAAGATATGTCGAATTGCCCTAGTTCGACTGCCCATTTTAGTAATCTTCCTGCAGCCTCTGGCTTTTGCAGGACTTGTCGAAGAGGCTGGTCGGTTAAGACCGTAATTGGATGAGCTTGGAAGTAAGGCCCCAGCTTTCTAGAGGCCAAAAATAAACAATAGGCTAACCTTTCGATGGAGGGATACCTCAACTCTGCTCCGATCAGCCTTTTGCTTACATAATAGACAGCCTTCTGCACACCTTCTTCTTCTCTTACTAGAACAGCACTAGCAGCGTAGTCAGTGATTGCCAGGTAGATGACCAAAGTCTCTTCATCGACCAGCATTGACAGGATGGGTGGTTGCGCCATATGCATTTTTAGTGCTTGAAAGGCCTGTTCGCACTCATCTGTCCATTCAAATTTCTTATTGCCTCTGAGTAGATTAAAAAATGGGACGCACTTGTCTGTCAATTTCGAAATGAATCTACTGAGAGTAGCAATCCTCCCAGTCAGGCTTTGGACATCCTTAATTTTCACTGGCGACTTCATCTCGATCATGGCTTTTATTTGCTCAGGATTAGCTTCAATTCCTCTTGAGTTAACTATAAATCCCAAGAACTTTCTCGATCCTACTCCCAAGGAGCATTTAAGGGGATTCAACTTCATCCTATATTTATTCAGGACGTTGAAGCATTCCTGCAAATCCCTTACATGCCCTTCTACTTTCTTCGACTTAACCAGCATGTCGTCGATGTAAACCTCCATGTTTGTGCCGATCAGCTCCTTGAACATGTGGTTGACGAGTCTCTGGTAAGTCGCACCAGCATTTTCAAACCGAAGGGCATTACCTTGTAATAGTAGAGCCCTATATCAGTTCGAAAGCTAGTGTGATCCTCATCAGGGGGATGCATACTAATTTGATTATACCCGGAGTATGCATCCATGAATGAGAGGATCTCATGCCTTGCAGTGGCATCAACCAGCTGGTCAATCCTCGGGAGTGGGAAACAATATTTGGGGCAGGCTTTATTTAGGTTTGTAAAATCCACACACATATGCAACTTGCCATTCGGCTTGGGCACTAGTACAGGATTAGAGACCCACGATGGATAAAACGCCACCCTGATGAACCCATTCTCCTTCAGCTTCTCAACTTCCTCCTTCAAGGCCTTTGATCTATCTTTGTCGAGTAGCCTTCTTTTTTGTTGCACTAGTTGAAAGCTTTTTTCGATCTTCAGGACATGGCTGATGACTGCAGGATCTATACCGACCATGTCTTTGTGCGACCAGGAAAAGACGTCCTGGTTCCTCCTTAAGAACTCCACCAGTGCTTGTTTTGTCATTGTCTCTATGTTTTTATCGACTTTCACAACTCTGGTCAGATTTTCTCCATCGATTTGGACCTCTTCAAGGTCCTCGATGGGTCCCACTTCTTCTTCAAAATCCCCAAAGCGAGGATCTAAGTCTCTATCCTCACTTTGGGCAACACCCTATTTGGTGAGATTGTCACCTGAGTGGGCTTGAACATCAGTTTCCATTTGCAACTCCTTCCGAGTGGCATCTCTCGATACACCCTTCTTTGCCTTGGTGATCGAGGCGTTGTAGCACTCCCTCGCTTCCCTCTGGTTTCCCAACACGCATCCTACCCCTGCGTCCATTGGGAATTTCATGGCGAGGTGCCATATAGAAGTGATGGCTCGCAGGTCAACCAGAATTGGTCTCCCTATCACAGTGTTGTACGCTGAAGGGCAATCAACTACTATAAAAGTAGTGAGTAATGTCTTGTTAGTAGGTGCAGTGCTTGCTGTGACTGGGAGTCTAATCGACCCTACTGGGGCGAGCCTTTCTCAAGAAAAACCATAAATGGTTTGGTTGCACGGCTCCAGGTCCTTCACAGACAACTTCATCCTTTCTAGCGAGGAATTATATAGGATGTTGACCGAACTTCCTGTATTGACCAACACCCTTTTCACCATCATGTTCGCGATCTATACATCCACGACCAGCGGATCGGAGTGTGGGAATCGCATGTACTGGACGTCGTCATCAGAGAAGGTGATCAGTTCCTCCTCTATTCGAGCCTTTTTTGGTGCTCGATCCTCGACACTCATTATCTCGATGTCCTGGTCGTGGCGTAGGGTTCGAGCATATCGTTCCCTCGCTTTCCCACTATCTCCTGCGAGATGTGGGCCTCCGCAGATGGTGAGTAAGGTACATACCACGAGAGCTAGCTGTAAAGGTGGCGAGCATTGGCGTGTAGGCACTGACTCGTTGCCACCTTGAGCCTCTTGCTGAGAACCCCCCGTGGCTCGCACATATCTTCTTAAATGTCCCTGTCTTATCAGGAACTCAATTTCATCCTTCAGCTGGTTACACTCATTAGTGTCGTGCCCGTAGTCGTTATGAAAATGACAGAACTTTGTTGAATCTCTCTTGTAGATATCTTTCCTTATTGGTGCGGGTCGTTTGTAGGGCACGCTCGAGCTGGTCGCCTGGTAGACCTCGGCTCGGCTTTCAACAAGGGCATTGTAATTGGTGAATCTTGGTTCATACCGATTACCTTTGGGGCGCTTACTCTCGGAGGTCGAGGGTTCGTTGCTCACCTGCTTTCCACCATTCTTACCATTGCCATTCCCATTGCCTTTTCCGTTGCCATTAGGCTTCGACCTATTGGCGGCATTGGCAGGTTCTTCCTTGGGCCCCTTGTCTGTTGTTGGCATTTCCCTTCATTGGCAATCGCGTCCTTGAGCTTGATGTATCGATCAGCTCGATCTAAAAACTCCTGGGTACTTTTAACCCCATGCTTTCTAAGGCTACTCCAGTGGGGAGAATGGCACCTAACCCCAGAAGTTAAGGTCATCATCTTGCCTTCATCGCCCACAGTCTTGGCTCCAGCTGCAGCTCGCATGAAGCACTGAACGTATTCCTTCAAGGGCTCCCCCTCTTTCTGGCGTATCTCGACTAGTTGGTTGGCCTCAGTGGGGTGCACACGACCCGCATAGAACTGTCCGTAAAATTCCTTCACAAACATCTCCCAGGATACTATACTTGCAGGAGGGAACTTAAAGAACCACTTAAGGGCGGCATCAGAAAGTGTCGCTGGGAAGATCCTACAGCGAGCATCTTCAGAGACTTTCTGAATGTCCATTTGTATCTCAAACTTGTTAACATAAGATACTGGGTCTCCATACCCATTAAAATTTGGCAGAGTTGGCATCTTGAACTTACTGGGGGTTTCTGCCACAACAATCCTCTGTACTAAAGGGGTGCCTCTCCTCCGATCGTACTCAATGTGTGATGTTCGCCCCCCAACCAACTGATATATAGCCTGGTTCAGGGCATCAATTTTAGCCTGAATAGCTTCTGGGATTGCTAAGGCCTATGGTGACGGGGGAATGTACTCATCGTGCCTTTCTCGGTGGTCGTTGAGTACATCCCTCAAATCATCATCTCTTCGCCGCTGCTCGCTGGCTCCGAGCTGACTAAATACATTATTCTGCCTGGGCTGCCCCCTAGCGTTATGACTTGTTGGTTGATCTTCTCTAGGTGGGAGGCTCCTGCCTCCACCTCTCTCTTCGTTCCTCCGACCATCATTTCCTCTCCCTGAGTCAGCTTCATTGTAGCCGTGGCCATCTCTGAATCGTGGCTGGCTATGGTGCGACTGACTATTCCCTCTGTTGCCTCCTTGGGCTGACATTTCCTGAGCGTTAGGGGGAGGCTTGCGTTGGTCGGCGGGTCCTAATGCATTGTCATGCCGTGGGGGGCCCCTGACCGTAGAGCCTATCTCTGAGTTCCTCCTGTTGGCATAAGGACGCTGCCCCCTGCTCAGTGGATGCGGATCTTCACCCCTGGGCGTCTAGAGCTGCGGGGCTGTTGCCCGGCCCTATTCTGCCACGGGCGCATGGGATTGCCTCGACCAGCTTGAGATGGAGGCTGCATCTCAGGATCCCTAGGTGGGACATCATCCTGAGGCATAGGTGGCTGCTCTGGCCTTTAAGGAATCCTAGGTGACTAGGATTGGGGCCCCTTTGAGGTGGCTCGTTTGATGGCTGATCTGGCTGGGAGGCTAGCACAACATGATTCCTAGCCAGCTGGATGGCTGCTTCAAGGGCTGCCATGGCATCCCTCTGCTGACGGTCCATCTCCGCCTGCCTCTCGCTCAGCTCCTGGCATTGGTGCTCTATCTCCCTTTGGTGTGACGCCATTATCTCGGCAGCATTCTCTTGATTGGCCCTCAGATTGGCAACCTTATCTTGCAACACCCCCAGTGTTGTCTTCAGGGTCTCAGAATCCAACTCCTCCTCATCAAACTCCAAATGAGGTTCGTCTTCAGCCATATTTGTTGGAGGAGGCTGGGATGGTGCAGCGGTAGCCTATCCAGTCTTCTTGGTAGTTTTTGCCATTAGATCTTTCGTCAAACTCTCAATAAAAGCACCAGAATGTTGACCCTCATTTTGGTCAACGACACGGAGTCAAATAAATGACAGGAAAATAGTACGTAGCTTGAGAAAACAATCTAATGGAAATTAAAGGACACAAAGAATTATAGTGGTTCGGTCCCAGTGATTGGAAATGACCTACGTCCACTTGATACTATTGTTAATATTGAGCTTCAAAGGTGTGATCAAAGAACTAGGGTTCCTGAGTTTCACAGACCTTAGGTGGAGAAAATAATACAAACGATGGATAATAGTAATGGAATTCGGAAAAAGATAAAAATATCCCTCCTTGAGCTATTTCTTGTATATTTATAGGCTCAAGGAGGGTTACATGAGTCAATTAGTCATATCTTTCCTTAATAAATGAATCTTCAGGTTATAATGAAGAGATATTCTCGGATATCATTACAACTGTACAAATTTATTCATAAATAAACGGAGTATACGACCAGGCTGGTCATATATAAAACTTGAACTTCGCATATGGAAATATCTCTAGTCGATAGGCAAGCAGCATCTCTGCCACGTGTCGAAAATTCTTGCCACATCATCAACAGCTATTTTTTGGATAAACAAGTTGAATTTCAAATATCTAGACGTATTAAGAGAACTTTTTTCAAAAGTTTTAAAAGTTGCTTAGAAGGCTAAACTAAGTAAGGGCGATAATACCCATACTTAATAAATGATAACGACTAAAATGCCCTAATGGTTTATTTATAATTTAATTGCCATAATTAATCAGAGTATATTTTATGAATTGCAGTATTGGCTGAAATGAGTGTATCACTGTGGTTTAAGGATTTATGCTCGTAGGAAAAGAATCCATGTAAGACAACCTATGACTTCTCTAGCTACAACATGAAACATACTAGTGTATTGATTGCTAGAATTAGGATATTACACTAGTTGTGGGAAGGGGATCAATTAGATACAATGACTAGGGTGTTCTTAGACCCTTTCTGGGAATGTGCGGTAAGTACCCCGCCTATGTTAGCAAAGCACAGACGTTTTTATCCTTTGACATTCTTTTAGTCTGTGACAATTATTATCGCTTCAGTTCAAGTCCATAACAATAATTATCGATCCGGTTAGATTCTGTGACAATTACTATTAGGTCCAGTTCAAGTCTGCGACCTATAGTCTTATTCAAGTCTATGACATCTGGCTTAGGTTAAGCATACTGGTAAAACTTAGAAGTCTCGATGAGCCGGTGTTACTCTGGTTACACTCTTGATAGTACTTATGGCCTAGGTAACACAAGGGTTTCCCTGGTCAGGGATTTATGACAGGGTTATTAGTGCTGAGACTAGGGTCTCCACTATTGTTTGTTTTAAGGGGGCGCCCAAACGCCTGACTTTATTGAAAACTCACTAGTTGGTTTCTAGGATCTTTGTTATGAATATTGTTCCTGTAAATATATGTCTGCACAGTTGATTTTAATATTTCTTTTTATCTGGCATAACCATAAGTATGCCTGAATACTTTGGCTTTGTTAAATTATATGTTTAGGTCAGATTTATCTAGAATCCTAATTCTGTAAGTAGTTTGATTTTAGGTCAATAACTTTGTAATTCACCCTTGTCTGCTTTCATGAATTCATGCTATAAGGTTGAACTTACTAAGAGTTTTTGCTTACCTAGTTGTTTCATTTTGTAGGTAAGTGGAAGGGCAAAGCGGAGCAGTGAGCGCTAGAGTCTGCTTGAAGAAATGTACATGTGGCCCGACCTTTGGGGAATATTTTGAGAAAATGTCTTTTGGAGCTAACACTATTTTATTGGTTATGTTTAAACAATTTATGTTTACTTTAAATGTTTACGAATAGAAGTAACTGGTTGAGTGTGCGCAAATAATTTTCTCTTTTTTTAAAAAAAAAAATACGTGAATTTTTGGGACATTTTTATAGTGTAAATGTTATTTTCTGCATTTTTTTTTGGTGTTGTATTTTCGGATGTTTATAATTGGTATCAGAGCTCAAATTGAGTTGTTTCTGTAGAAAAACCCACATGTACAATTCTGCAAGAAAGACTGGCACTCACTGTAAGTACTACCTTAAATTTATTTGTAAATAGGTTTTTTTCTTTGTTACTAACCTAAATTTCTATAAATTGTTAGTTGAGATGGCAGAACAACCCGAAATTATTCACCTAGAAGGTGTAGAACCACCTGTAGTTTACATGTTATAACATAGGATTAGTTTTTATGAGCGATTCCAAAGGATGGGACAATAATTGCTTGATGGAACAGATCAAGATGAGTTAAATGTATGGCCCGGACCTACGTTATGAACCACATTCCTGGCAAAAGTCGTAATCCTGCCCGGTTCTGGGTAAGGCTAGTTAGCCTATATCTTCGAGGAGAGGCTTACAAATGATATCATTTTCTACATCCGAACCTGGATGCCACCTCGTGGATAGACTTTCGTATTTCAATTGAGTTTTCCTTTCGGCCACTCAATGGTTGATTCACGTGGTTTCGGGAACACCAAGCAACGTTAACAACACGCAATCGCTAGTAGATTCAAGAAGCACCAGCCTAGGAAGCAGCGAGAGAGAATGCGGTAGTAGTAGTAGCATAAGATGGGAAGTCATAAAGGAGAACCCTGAAGAGTATCCCACTCCGACATCGAGATCATAGCTTTAGCGTATGGATAGATTATATGGATATGTATTTTATTTTGGGGATAGTAATTATATGTATTGCGATATATTTTATTTAGCGATTGTAGAGCTTATATTTTAGAGCAATGTTTTGTAAATCTGTTAGGATAACTAAGATCAACTAACCAACACTAGGGTTAGTTTTGTAAATCCATAGGATAACAAAGCCCAAATTTTGGAACCTTGTATAAAGTTTAGCTATTATGGTAAAATTATGTCTTCTATTTGCTGAATAGTTATATGTTTAATTTTGTGTGGTGTACTTAATATTTTTATTAAGTAACTGATTACCGCTAGTTCTAATTCCTCATTCTTATTTCTGCTTAGATGTCACTACACTCATTTAATAAGAATGGTACGTCCTAGGACCTGGGCACAGGGACAAGAAAATCCACCTACTTTAGATGAACAAGTACAAGCCTTTTAAAAGGAAATGGCGAACCAACTAGTGCAAAGGGAACATGATAGGAAAAGGACGGCCAACGATGAGGTCCGCTGGGTAGAAATGTTCTAGACACTACTACAGAGACTCCTAGTGGCACCCTACAATGCTCCTAACAACCAAGTATCATTCGTAGTTAACATAGTATCCCCTGGGTAGCAAGTCGATGCTGGACAAGTTAACTCGCCAACTAAAGTACCAAGGGTTAACCAATCTAAATTGATCTCGGAAAGATTCGATCGATAGAACCCACCTACTTTCGAAGGGACTGCCGAGTCTATTGTAGTTAAGGAATGGGTCAATGTGCTGGAATGCATTTATGGCTTTATCAAAGCTTCAGCAAGGGAGAAAGTGATCTATGCAGTGTATATGCTGCCAAAGGATGCTCGTATCTGGTGGGATGCAGCGAAGAAAGGACATAATGTGGCTGATATGGAATGGTCAGAGTTCTTGAATCGGTTCAATTTTAAATACTACAATAGAACTGTAATAGATCACAAAGTGGTAGAATTCTCCAATTTGAATCAAGGGGCACTAAGCATGAAAGATTATGTCTGAAAGTTTGATCACTTAGCAAGATTTGCCCCTGACCTAGTGAACACTGAGGGAAAAGTCTGAAAATTTCTAGAATTTTTTAGAGGAAACATAGCACCATTTGTAGATATCAGGAAGACAAGCTCGGAGACTTATGAGGAAGTCATGGAAAGGGCTATTCACTAAGAATCCTAAATGGTTCAAGAAAAGAAGGGACCCCAGAGAGCCGAGGAACGAGTTCATACTCCAAATGCCCGAGGGAAAATAGTTCACTCCCAAGTTCAATCAGAACTTAGGGAGATCCAACAACCATTGAAACTCAAGGTTCTCAAATGGGGGAAACAACAGAAGGAAAATAGGAGCACCGAAAAGAGGCTCAAAGTTCAACAAGCAGGCTAGGCGAAACATAACCACCGTAACCAACGTCATCATAACGAGTGCAAGTCCAAAGCTTATTATACGTGTAGTAAAATGATCACTACTCCAGAGAATTCCTGAATGTTATTGGTCAGAGGGGCGGAAATGGACAACAAAAAGAAATAGGAGCCCAAGGCGACAAAGGAGTCGGACCATTAGAGATGGTTTCATGTCAGATTCCCATCACCTGAACCTTAACATATGCATTGATGGAGACTAGTGCATCTCATTCTTTTATAGTTGCTTCATTTGTTGAGAAACTAGATAGAATACTTGAGCCAATGTCTAATGTTTGTGAGATGTCGTTACCTTCTGAAGAGAACACGCTAGTACGGTCATGGGTTAGAGTCGTACTAGCCTGGTAGAAGGTTGCGAACTGACAATCGATCTGTTAGTTTTAGATTTACATGAATACGATGTCATATTTGGGATGGAGTGGTTGACCAAGTATGGGGCCCTTGTGAAATGTGAACGAAGGAGAGTAGTCTTCAACTCAGAAGGAGAGGAACCATTCGAATTTAATGGCACAGCCAGGGGAAATAAATACACCATGATCTTCGCAATGAATGGGAGAAGAATGTTAGATGATAGCTGTATCAGAGATTTGGCTAGAATTGTTAACAATGACAAGGAGACAAAGCTACAACCAGCTGGCATACCAATAGTATGTAAATTTCTTGAGGTGTTTTTGGAGGATCTTCCTAGGATACCACCCAATCGTGAAGTCGTATTCGAGATAGAGTTGATCTCGGGAACAACACCAATTTCAAAAGCTCTGTATCGGATGGCACCTGCAGAATTTAAGGAGCTACACACATAACTTCGAGAGTTGTTGGATAAGAATTTCATTAGAGCGATCCATTTTCCATGGGGAGCCCTGGTCTTGTTTGTGAAAAAGATGGATGGATCCATACGAATGTGTATCAACTATCGAGAATTGAATAAGGTGACAATCAAGAACCGATACTCGTTACTAAGAATCAACGACCTGTTTGATCAACTTCGAGGAGCATCGATATTTTCAAATATTGATCTCTAATCGGGATACCACTAGTTTAAGATAAAAGAGTCAGATATTCCAAAGACAACTTTCTGCACGTGGTACAGTCACTACGAATTCATAGTTATCTCCTATGGAATGACCAATGCATTGACAACATTTATGGATCTCATAAATAGTGTATTCAATGAGTATATGGATAAGTTCATCATCGTGTTCATACATGATATTTTTATTTACTCGCAGAGCCGAGAAGAGCACGCCACTCACATGGAAATAGGTATGCAAAGTTTGAAAGAGAAGAAGTTACATGCCATGTTCTCTAAGTGTGAATTTCGGCTAGAGAAAGTGAGTTTCCTTGGGCACGTGATGTTGGGGAACAAGATTTTGGTGGAGCCTACCAAGATTGAGGCTGTCAAACAGTGGAAACCACCTATGAATGCATAAGAATTTCGACATTTCCTGGGGCTAGCGGGGTATTATTGGCGATTCATAGAAGAATTTTCTAAAATAACATTTCCAATGACCACTCTCACACGGTAGAACATCAGGTTTTCATGGACAAAAATTTGAGCAAAGCTTTCAAGAGATGAAGACGAGGTTAATAAATGCTCGAGTACTTACAATCCCGAGCGACACCAACCACAAAAGTCTCAAATACTACTTTACTCAGAATGAGTTGAATATGAGGCAGCGATGATGACTGGAATTATTTAATGATTACGACTGTGACATCCTGTACTACCCCAAAAAAGCTAACAAGGTGGCGAATGCACTTAGTCGAAAGCCAAAGGCCTACGTGTTGAGGGTGAAAGAGATATTGCAAGAGCTTTAAACTGACATCTCCACTCTAAATTTGGAGATTGTGCTCGACCAACTAGCAAACCTCTTTGTATATCCAACCATTATGGAGGCTATTTCGGGAGGACAACTTGTTGATTTGTGGTTGAGAAGACTAATTCATGAGATGCAGAAAGATATGAGGCTAGAATTTCATATCTCAGAAGAAGGGGTGTTAGGATTTAAAGTTAGAATATGTGCTTCGAGCGCTATGAGATCAGGTAGAAGATTCTCTACGAGGCACCCAACACCCTTTACGCTATGCATTCGAACACCACGAAAATTGTAACGACCCAAAATCACTAATAACGTTTAGGGGCCTTGATTAGAGTGTCGGGAGGGCATAATTGGTATATATGTGATTAAATGATTAAATGAATGACTAGGTGGAAATCATGATTATATGATTATATGGATATGTGAAACACATGTTTATGAGTGTTAAATATGCTTGTGGGCCCTGTTTAGCTTATAAGGGCATATTTGTAATTTTGGCCCGTTGAGGGCATAAATGTGATAAATTGTTGAGTCCACATTATCATGTGGATATATTTGCAATATATGGCTCGAGACAGCCCTACTGAGCAGATTGGCAAAATAGTCACGGCGGGGATTAATACTCAGCTCGGTGGAGCCTGGGGGTATTTTTGGGAATGTAGAGAATAATTTGGGAATTATTAGATGTTGAATAAATAATTGGTAATTAAATAGATGACAGGATTAATTGGTAAATATTAGGAACATTTGAGGAATTAGCGAGAATCGGGGGAAATGACCAAGTTACCCCTAGGGACAACTTGAGGACTAGTAAGCCTTAGAGGGTAAAATAGTCTTTTCATAACTCGAAGGATATACTTAGGTGTCACCAAAGACAAAGGCTGAATAGTGTAGAAGTAACTTAGAACTCACAAACTCTCCCTCATGTACTCCCTCTTTATCACTCTCCCTTATTGAACTTTGAAGCTAAGGACACAAAGGGGGCATAAGTTTAGGCCTTGAGCTGGTGCTAATTGAAGGAGGAAAAAATACTTTCAATAAGACCAAAAAAGTATTATCAAATATATACCATAACACATTTTGATGTGTTAAGGAAAGCGGTGTTATAGTAGGTCGGAGCACTTTGCATAACACTTTTCCATAGTATAGACATGTGTTATGGTATAGCCTACGATAACACTTTTGTTGTGTTATTTTAATAGTTAGATAAGTATTTCATTATGCTATTTATAAATAGATTATATAAAAAATTTTTGTATTTATAAAGTAGTGTTATGATACACTTTATAATAACACACTTTTTGCATTATAGAAAATAGGTTGAACAACATAATTTTATTCTTATAAACCAGTGTTATTGTAAAAGATACAGTAACACATTTTTTGTATTACTCTAATATTTGGATAAGCTTGAATTACTATTATATAAACATGTACATTATAATTATTTTTTATTGCTTTAATTAAAACCTGCTTCATTTAATATACTTAAGACACCCTAAACATTGTACAAATATATTTTTGAGTACCAATTATATGGTTCATAACACATATAACCAAATAATTATGTCAAAATACATTCAAGATTATCTAAAAAATAATCCAAAAGTCTTATAATATTCAACACTACCTAATTAACATAAACAAAACATTCTCACAATAGACAACAAAATAGTCCTAAACAGTTGCATATTCAAAAGTAAAGGTAGGAATTCATGATCTTCCAAATGTCAGCACACCAAAGCCTTCCAAATTAGATTTTCTTTTGCACTTCACTTGTTGAATCTGGTAAATAAAACATAAAACAAAAACTAATGAGGTCATGAAATATCATATCATTCATCTAAAATAGTAAATAATATCATGACGCATAACCAAATTTACAATAATTGAGTTTGAATAATAAACAATTTATTATATTACACACATTACTACAACTATCTATACTCAAGTGACCTTAGAACTTTAATTAAACGGTGCATAATTTTAATTCAAATTGGCCCTGTTATCATTGTCTTTCTCATCTTCCCTATCAAATCAATGAAATAATACTATCATAATCTTGGATTGCATATCAGTTAATGTTGAACAAGCATTTATATAACCTGTTAAGATGGATCCAAGTTTTATCCATCTGCATATCATAAGCATAGGTATAAAAAATATAATCACAATTCATATGTATAATGTTTTATTATTCAAACCCTAATGTTGAGGATGTGAAAACTACCCTTATTCACACCCCAGGTGAGATATCTATCAATATAATCAAACCAATTCAAACAAACACAATTTATTTGTAAGAAGATAATACATAATTCTATGTAAAATCTGACATCATTTCCCACATAAAATTTACGTAACCATCTATCAATACCAAGTAAAAAAATTCAAACAACACACAATAAGTTTTCTTCCTTATATCACCGCAACACACAAACAAATTTTCCAGAACCTACTTCTCTAAGACACACAAGTTTTCAACCTTCCGTTATCACTGCCACACGCAATTTTATTCTCAGAACCTACTTCTCTACGAATGAATATTTAAGATATTCAAACTCCTATAATATTTGTATGATATTAATAAAAGAGTTAAGAGAATATATTTTCGTACCTCTTACAATTAATAATCAAGTTAATTAACTTTGCAATGCTCCTTGCCAATTCGATCCACAACCTAAAGAATATAATCAATACCTAAAAGATTAATACAAAATTAAAATTAAATGATACAATAAGTAAAAAAATTCTTTATATATTAAATTTTGGGCATATATGGTTATCATATTATTAATTTTTCTCTCAATATATATTTTGAAAGAATATAGTCCATGGTCATATGTTATCATAAGCACAAGGCTTCGTCCCTTGGTCGTTGGGCTTGTAATAGTAAAACATAAAAAAGGAAAGGATGATGAGTTAATAAAATAATTAGTAGTGGCCGAGTGTGTGTGGATGACACTCTGTGAAGCTCTTAATCCTTTTAAATGGTGGACCCATAGAGATTCTTAATCCTTCCTCCTCTCCTCTCTCTTTCAAACATATCCTTGCTGCTCCCCACCCTAACTCACTATTTCCTATTTATTTTATTCAAAATAATTCAAAATCGAATCATAATCAGAAAAGAGCCAGAATCATAATTCAAAAGAGCAAAGGCAGAAAAGCTAATCCAAGAACTTAACCCTCTTGAAGTTCAGATTGAAAAAACACTAGACATACAAGTGAGCACTTTAAATCGCCAATCCTATTTGCTTATAATGTCTGTATAGCTAGTACTTTTAGTCTAATTTTCTTTTCTTATTCTTCTTTTTATTTTTATGTGTAGTCAAAACAAATAAGGGAACTTGATCTTGCCAATATACATCTGCAACTTGAGGACACAAGACCATATTCAATCCATACTGCTTTAGAGGTGAGAGAAGTTGAATTAAAAAGTCTACAAGAAGTCTTAGTCCCATCATTTTTTATGACTTAGCAATCAAAAATATGACTTTGAATTGAACTGGACTTTGAGCTTGGTAGATTAATTAGAGACCAAAATAAAATAAAACTCATCAACTATTATATTGACCAGTTATAATAATATGAGTTTGAATGATTCAAGGACTACCCTGTTTGGTCCATATTCATTTATCAATATTTCATGTGGAAAAGAAGAAATATATGATGTTCAATATGGCTAGAAAAACATGGTTGAGGTGGCTTTATTGACGAGAATTTTTCGGAATATTTACAAAGGTATCTCACTGTATACATCACTCTATTATACTTGGATTTTCTACATGCATAGTGATCTTTCATTCATTAATACATGGATGATGGATGGTTCTTATTTTCTATACAAGCTTCAAAACATTTGGACGTCATTAGTACTATTTTCTTGCATGATATACATGTTAAAGTTTTAGCTGGTCTTGTTTGAATGATGTCCCTATAATGTATTTTTTGCTCATTTTATTATAAGTGGAAGTTCTTTCGAGCTTTGTAATTAAAAAAGAAAGAGGAAAAAAATAATTAGAGACCAGTTATAGCTAAAAGGTAATACTTTGTCTCATAAGAAAAATATATACACAAATCTTAGATTTATAGTTTTTCTATATTTGAAATAGAGAGGGATCCATAACAAGAGCAAAAAATACATCTAAGTACAATATCTGTGAATGTAATGAACTAGCATGAGCTTTGTTTTGTACCTGCAATACAGGACCAGAGTAAGAGAACAGTATAACCAGCCTAAAAAAATTCAAAGCTCCACAAATATACAATATATAAAGTCACTTTAAATAAATTCCATAATCTTTAATATTGTCTTAGTTTAGATAAAGTTCAAGTAAGTTTATTTATTCTCCAGAGCCACAAACAGAGAAAAACTAGTTGTTTTATATAGGAGCATTAAAGATTATACAGGTTGTGGGAATGAGGTACACGCAACACACACAAGAGACTAGGAATCACAAGTAAAAAAATATAGTATACGTTTTTGAACAAAAGCAAAGCCTATATATGATGCAAAAATATACGATACTAAAACTAAGATATGGACAAAAGAATATTGATGTTCAAATTTGTTTACAAGACTATACGATACAAAAATAGAAATACCAGAGTGATAAATACACAAGGTGAGGAAACTTAAACAACTAAAATAATGTTAATTCTAAACATGCTAGCTTCTTCCCTTCTTTTAAGGATATAAAATTTGAGAGACCTAAAAAGCAAGGTTAATTCAAGTGTTAATTTAGAGTTGTTCAACTTATTCTTTAATATAAAATTAACTAGTAGATGAGGCAACTAACTAGGCGTGGAAGTTATAAAACTTAGTTGAATCTATCCGTAGCTTTTGATGGGCACTACCTTAATTCTTTTTTTTTTTTTGGCCTTTTAAGAATTTGTTGTTTAATGAAAACAAACCAAACTTGCATATATTTTTTTAAACATCTTTGCCCTCTAGAAGACTACTTTTCCTAGGATATGTTATAACTACTACCACAATTGCAGCAGAAACAAAACATATGGTTGACATTAGTCCTCCTCATATATATAATTACAAGCCTTCACTTAAAAATAAAAAGATAAATCGCAATAAGAAAATAATTTGTTTGGCTCTAGCAAAGAAAGATTGAACTAACAATAGAAATGTATATCTCAATGAACATATCAAATGCAAAACAGAGTGTTCACCACGTTTTTGGCCAACGACGTGAGAAAGTCAAAAACGATAAAACCTTTAAGAGAAATTAAACGACACAGACGATTTTATAGTGGTTCAGCCCCAATGTGATGGTAATAGCCTAATCCACTTAGAGTTATGATTATCTATCTACACTCAAGATCAGATGAACCTAAATCAACTGAGTTTCTTCAGTGTAGATTACAAGAATACAGAAATTCTCTCAAATACAAGTACTTTCTCTCTCTAGAAAATTCAGATCAAAAGTTCAGAATTCCCCCCAAAGTCCCTTTTTGATGCCATAAGCCTTGTATTTATAGGCTTAGGATCGCACAGATGATATCCCCCATAATCGGGATATTTTATTATTCACATTTTATTTAAATTACAACAATATCCAAAATGTAACAGTACACCATATTCGTGGGATAAATGAGAGATTCCCACGTATGCCAAGACCGATTCTTGTTGAAGCTATTTCTGGGAATCTTGTCATAGTCCTGCTCTATCTAGTTGATCCATATCACCTTCATTCTGGTCGGCCACACCTTTACTGGGCAGTCATGCACTTGACTGGGCAGTCATGCACTTGACTAGGCAGACATGCACTTAGCTGGGCAGACATGCACTTAGCTGGTCGGACATGGTCATGACCGATCAACCAAGTTCATGCCTGGTCAGACAAAGTCATGCCTGGGCAGGCAAAGTCATGCCTGGGCAGGCAAGGTCATGCCTGGGCAGACAAGGTCATTCCTGGGCAGACAAACACGTGACTCGTCGGACAAGGTCACGCCTGGTCGGTCATGACACTTCTCAAACCAGTCAAAATTCTTCAATGGTGTACTGGGCTACTCCTAAGCCAGGTCACCCAACCATTCCTTGCCACTTGTCATTTCTATTGCCACATCATCATTTTCAAATTTTGGGGATAACACAGAGTAACATTGGAAGTTAACGAAAGATGCATATAAGAAACTCAAAGATTTTTATCATAATTGAATCATTTTCTATGGTACAAAAATATGGAGATAAGATAAAAATAAAGAAAAACCTGATTGCAGTGAAATGAGACTAAGATTTGTATAGATCTGTTAGTGCTGAAGCACTTCTTTAGCTCGGAAGGAAGATCTCCATTGTTGTTTTCTCATTCTTTTTTCCTATTGAAGAGTTTTGTGAGAACATGGAAAACACATTTAACTTGTTTTTTGAATTTTCTATTTTTTCTAACTCACTTTTTAAAATTTGTTTTGAGAGAACAAAGCCAAACACTCCATGTTGTTCTCTAACAACTTATTTTTGTATTTTAGAAAGAAACAAAAGTTATAAAGACAAACAAGCTATTAGTTAATTTCATGAAATTGAAAAAGTTATAAAGACAAACCCCATAAAAAAATTAAAGAGAAAAAGAAAAGACATGGTTGAAGCAGACAAACGAAATTGAGGCTCAACAGGATTGGAAGAAGTCCCTCTTATGTTTATGGATTAAGTAGAAGAACATGAAGGATCATCTCACCTGGTTGTTAAAATTTACAAATAAATTGCTTTTTATGTTAGTTCTCTTCTAAGAAACGCAGAGAATAACTCACAAAATATATGATATTCAAATATATATATTTGGGTTATTGTAATTTTATGCTACATATGTAACTATATATTCCTTTGAGTAATGATTAAGTTTTTTAATTCTTTTTTATAAATTGTTAATGATTTAGATTTTCTTTTCAGATTTTGTCTCAACCATTATCTCATTTTCTTTCTTTTTTTTGTCTGACTTTCAATAAGGTCTTTTTTAAAATGGGGTTGAAGGAAGCAGATAGGTTAATCAAATTCTAAACCAAGTGGCGAATTCAAATGAAGTCAAAATAGCAAATTCACTACAATGTTTATAGATTACTTCAAAATTAAAGGTCCTCAACCAAATGTTCAAAGCAAATCCTTAAACCAAAACATAAAATCCATCAAAGTAAACTCAGAACAACAAATATAGCATCAGAAAACTTAAAACAGCTAAGTTTCCTACTTCAGAGCTGTGATAGTTGTGACTTGGGATGATCTTCAACACTAGGTCTAACTACAATATTTCTAGTTGGATGAACTTTGTTCATAGTGGTTTTTCCAATTGTTGGGCTGCTATTTCTTTTTGTTTCAGGCTTAATCCGAGAACTAGTTCTATAAGTAATTTATATATAGGGTCCTTTATTAATATATTTGGTTGTTTCTAATCAAGTGTTACAAAGATTTTAGCGAATTAAACAATCTGGACATGTAATATTATTCTTATATATTGGCAGGCATGTACATATTATTCCAAACATGCTATCATCTACAAAACAAAAGTCTTAACTTTCAACTATAGACCCCACTATAAAATTTATATGTGGCTTACATTTCATCAGTATATAATAGAGCAACTACTTTTTTTTTTTGCATCACAGCAAAATGAGTTTAAATAGCATTGTTTGTTTAGAATACGAGCATGAATGTCCGCATTCACATTATTGTATCCACCGAACTATTAAGGACATGTTTACCATCTTTATTCTTCTATCTTGGCCACCAAAAATTATCAATCTATTAGTAAACAAGCCTGAGTTTAGTTTTTTTAATTTTGTCTCGTTGAGTCATTTTATCAAACAACAAGCATGCAATACTTTGTGACTTCGATTACAGATGTGTATGTTTCTTTATTGGGGACAAACAACACAACATGGATGAAGACAACAGTTCTAGTGGCATGTAGGAGAAATTTCCCCAAAATCAGAGGCCAAGTTTCTGGGATCAAATTCATAAAAATCAGAAGTTTCGAGAACTTTACCTAAATTTGACCTCAGATTTTCCAACTTGAATGGTGCCAAAGCGATGAACTAGAATTAGTAGCATAGAAGCAAACCATAGGAGCTTCCCTTTGCTTAAGGATGAACCATCTGCGGCATTGATTCTCTGTGGGTCAACGACAGCGGACGGCACGGTCTGTGATGGCTGATTAGTGTGAGAGTCAATCAGTGAGAGATTGCCTAGGAGTTTGTTTTTGTTTTAGGAATTATATTATTTTCAAGACTGACTCTCCATTTCAAGATAATTCATTTCACCTATTGAACTAAGATCATCTGGGTTGTAGTGCAGTTTGTATCTTTGTAACCGCTCGATGTGATTCGATTTAAGTATGAATAAATTAAAACCCTTACATTTCCCAAATGAAAAAACAATGAAACAATGAGAGATATTACATACCCAAAAGTGACAGCGACTAAGAAGATGAGTGAGAGAAAACAGAGAAGAATGAGAGAGAGAAAGAGAAAACTGTAAGGGCAACTAAGAAGATGACATAAGTGAGGAATTCATGATTTAGGGTTTTCTATTTTTTTTTTATTGGGAGGGAAGAGTGAACGAAAACAAATTAGGGAAAAATGATTGAGAGAAAAGTTAACATATAATTTGTTGCTTATATTTTTATTTGCCGCTTATTTTTTTAGTTAGTGTACTTTACCGCTTTTTCTTTCTTATACCAATTATAATATATTTTTAATAAACTTATATTTACGTGTTGTGGAAAGTAGATTTTGGTGTATTGAAATTGAAGGAAAGGCTTAGTTGAGGATTGGAAGTTAAAAATTCAGCTTACGAGCTTGGGGATTCAAGCTAGGAATTTGAGCTAGAAATCAGAGAAGGTTCAGTCATAATTAAGGTAAGAACTCTAGCTTTCATTTCTGAATTTTTGTTGGGTTGTCTAGGTAAAACTCTGGATTCTTGAGTAGGAATTGGATGATGAATTAGACAGAGTTTTTGGGTGATAATAGCTGATGAATTGGGAGAGTAATTTTGATGTTGTTGCTAAGGTTTTGGTGATTAGAAATATGTGATTTAATCTTGAATTTGTAGCTGGTTTGGTGTTGAATTGAGGGGATTTGATGGGGAAATTTTGGGGTTTAATCTTGGTGTTCTTGGCTGGGAGATGCTTGTGAAAATCCCAAATTTTCTGGGTTCCAAGGGGGCGCGCGATGACCCAGCCTTGGGGCGCCGCGGCGCATGTGGCCATTTTGGGCTGGGCATGTTCTCTGAGATGGGGGCGTGCCATGACTCACTAAGGCAAGTCACGACCCGCCTCCCCTTTTTTCTTGGGCCTTGCTCTTTGACTTGGGGGCAGGTCGCAACCCATTAAGCCAAGTCGCGACCCACCTAAGGATCTTAGCCATAGAATTGTTTCTAGAATTGGTAAGGCTTGGGGGCTCGAACCTAGGCACTCGAGACAATTTCTACTACCTCGTTTAGTAGAAATTGAGGTCCCAGACGCTAGTCTCCGTATCCTAAGTATTTTTTTGGATTGGAAGTTAATAATTATCCATTTGCCATTGTGATTAGGTTTATCGCCAAGGCTCGGGGCTGAGGATCATGCTCGAAACCATTTCATTTTCTCCACTCGGAAGTAAAGCTAAGAATAATGCACCCTTGTGTTGCTATGTTGGGACTGAGATTCCATGTATTTGAATACGTATGGTGCATAACTGTGATAATGCCATGTGAGCATGAAATGAACGACCTAAGAGTGCTGGGGCTGATAATTTGCGCACAGGACACGGCTCAGCCACTGTGAGCTGGGGTCAGCTAGATAAATACCGGACTCGGCCTGACAATCCAAAGTCAGTGGGTTAGATAGAGGGTGCGGCCTAAGGGCTCGGCCACTGTGAGCTGGGGTCAGCTAGATAAATTTTTAAATATCTGGATGACTGATTGCTAATTCATTGACTGTCATTATTGATTATGTGGTTGTTATGGCTTGCTGAATATCTAGATAACTGTCTTGTGAATTATTTGATTATCGTTATTGATTATGCTATGCTATTATGGTTTTCTTGCTGGGCCTTGGCTCACGGGTGCTACGTGGTGCAAGTAACGGCAAGGGTAAAATGGATCAACCATGAGTTGGAGAACTCTGGGGGCGGAAGGGATTGTACAGGGACAGAAAACCTAAAATGCGTATCTTTCAATTAGAGTGGCCTTTGCTTGTGTATGACTTTTGGAAGTTTGTAAATTTATCCTTTAAACCCTGTTATTTGGATCCCTTGTATTAAATATTTATTTTAATGAAAGTTGTATGTTTATGATCAAAATCTTTTAACCCTAACTTGATTATGACGTTAGGATCACATATTTATCAAATGACTTGATTAGCAAGTCTTGCACTATTATAAACACACAGTGTAACAGTCTTGGTTATCCACGATGTTACAAAAATGTACCATGACCTAAAGAAATATTTCGGCTGGCTAGGAATGAAAAAGGAGAAAGTAGAGTATGTAGCACACTGTCTAACTTGTCCACAGACTAACATGTTTATTACAACCACTGGAAATTCCATAATGGAAATGGGAGATGATTAATATGGATTTTATCACTAGTCTACAAACCACTCCAAAGGGGCACGATGAGATTTGGATTATTGTGGATAGGCTAACAAGATCGATGCATTTCTTTCCAATTAAAATAACTTACTCGGTGGATAAATTGGCAGATTTATACATAGCAGAAATTGCGCATCTGCACGAAGTACCTACATCAATCGTATCTAATCGAGATGGACAATTTACATCAACATTCTTCAAAATAATGAAAGTTGAAACCTCATCTGTTTTGAGTTTCGGGGACGAAACTTCTATACATTGTAGGTATTGTAATACCCCGCGTTTCAAGCACCTACTAGTAACCAGTTTGGACTGATGAGAACTTATATGAATATTATTTTAATTAATAATATAGGATTGAGAAGCTAAAATCGTGTTTTCCTCGATAACAATTAAGTGTGATGTGAGATTGTAGCCAAATTTGAAATTTCGGTGTCAGACTGACACCAAAACCCCAACCGGATAAAATTATGTTGAATAATTATCTCAAAAATAATATGGGCATACAAGTTATTGGAAATTTTAATTAAAGTAGAAAAAAAATTGACTTTGTAAGAAAAAAAAATCTCTAGAAATGAATTCTTGTGAAAAATGCACATTTTAGCCAAAAATGAGATTTTGGTTAGTTAAATTATTATGAGTAACAAATATTGGAGTTTGACCACTTAAATTAAATAGCAAGGTTAGTTTAATTTAATTACCCTATGTTAAAATTTTAATTAAATTAAGTAAGAAAAAAAAATGACCACAATAGTAATTTTTGGGAAAATTAACATTAGACTATGATTAATTAACATAAGTTAGATTAATTAGGAAATGAATCAAAGGTTAATTGAGCTACAGTAAGCGGTAGATTGGACTGGTAAAAGGGTAATTTTATGTCCATATAGATAGTAAAAAGTCAACTAAGTCTTCATTTCTCACATAAGTTTCTCTCTCAAGATTTATTTTCTCTCGAATTCTGTTCCTTCGCTTTAGCATAGGCCGAGTACCTCATGTGCTCCCTCTGAAAATGTTTCATAAATTCCTCACCTAAAAGCTCACATCACACCTGTTTCTACTATACGCATAGGTTTAGGGTATTGAGTGTTGAGTTTGAAGATACAGAAATGCTAGAAAAAAAAAAAGCTAGTACAAATCAAAGGTAACACTCTTAACTCTACTTGCCAAAGTTGAATTTTTCATCTTAGATGAGTTTGCATGTGTGTATATACTGATTTGTGGTATTATTGGAGAGTGAATAGATGTAGAGGAAAGGCTATTAAAGGTTTTGAAGTGCTAGAAGTCACTTAGAACACCATTGAAGTCATCAAGAGGCATATGGTCACCTCCCATAAGTTTTATTCAAAATTTATTGTTAAATCTGCTATGATTATTTTATTTGATGTGTTTAAATTATATATTGGGACTCTAATAATTTTATCCATTCTTTGATCATGCATGCAAAACTATTTGGATGATTGTTAGTGGTAGAATCAAACATTCCATAGGCAAAACTAAGACTTTGTAAACTTCCAATGACTCAAGCAAGTTGTATACCTATCTAATTCTGCATTTTCTTATTTTCATGTTTAATTTTGAGATTTTTATATCTTAATAGGGCTTATAAAAACATGCAAAAAGGATTTATAATGATCAAGATATGAGTTTTACAAAATTTGTATGTAATCTAAAATATTGTTTTTCAAAATCTGGGTAAACAGCCAACTTTGAGTGATATTTTCTATTGGAAAAAAATATTAATTTTTATTTGATTTTTGGAAAACACGTTATTTTGTTATTGGTAAATGAACTGGTAAAATTTCAAAGAAAAATAATGGATAAGCTAAGAATTATAGGTTTTCAAAGTTAGACAAAGTTTCTGGAAAGCTCAAAATAGCTTCTAGACAGCCATGTTTGAAAAATCTTTTTGCTAAGTAAATATAGTTAAAATATTATAATTTTTTGTATAATTAATTTTCACCTATTATGGTATAGGCATAATAACTTTTAGATGTAAATAACAAGCTAAAATGATTTTATGAACTTCTAAAATTCACTAAAAGGATTGGATTTTCTCTAGGCAAATTTGTTATAAAGTTTTTGAAAATAGTTTTCACCAAGTAAAAATGTTTAATTTATAATGAAATTTGGCAAGAATTTTTTTGGAATAACCAAGTTTAATTCTGCAATGTGTGAATACGATTAGAATTATAGTTTTTAAAATATAAATTTTTAAATTATGTTACCTACAACTTTAATTTATAAAGTTTATACTTTAAAAAAATAATGGATTTTTTTAAGTGTTTGACTAAGTGTTGATGTGTTGTTATGGTAATCATTGGTATAGGTTTAACCCATTAAATATATCTGAATATTAGGAAATTAATATTTTATTAAGGAATTATTTAAATGGTTAAAGAAAATTTAAAATGGGGTCCAATACCAAAATTTTCTGAAAACTTAATTAATCTAAAACTAATCAAAATCTCTTATTATTGTTTCTTAATTGTTTTAATTCTAATTTAGCTATCAAATATTTTAACTAAAGTGATCTTATTAGAAAATATGTGATTTTATTAGTAAAAATCAAAGAAAGGATAAAATCACTTAAGCTAGGAGGCTTCTGAAACTAGTTTCTTCGACTAGGCTCGATATTTATAAAGGAGTGTGAATAGTTGTAAAAAGCCGACTTTCAAATAATTAGAATTGTTAAGAGAAGTTTTGTCAAAACTTTTAAATGCCACTTAGAAGGCTCAACTAAGTTAGGGTGATAATACCCTTACTTAATAAACGATATTTACTAAAATGCCCTGATCGTTTATTTGTTACTTAATTGCCATAATTAATCAAAGCATACTGTATGAATTATAGTATTGGCTAAAAGGATCGCATAGCTGTGGTTTAAGGATTTACGCTCGGAGCAAAGAAATCCATGTAAGTCAACTTTTGACTTCTCTGGATACAACATGAAACATACTAGTGTGTTGATTGCTAGAAATAGGATATAACACTAGTTGTGGGAAGGGGCTCAATTTGAGACAATGACTAGGGTGTTCTTAGACCCTTTCTAGGATTGTGCGGAGGGTACCCCGCCTAAGTTAGCAAAGTGCAGACGGTTTCTGCCTTTCACATATTTTTAGTCCAGTTCAAGTCCATGACAATTAATGTGTTCGGTTCAGTTCGGTTCGAGTCTATGACAATTACTATGAGGTGCGGTTCAAGTACGTGACCTCCAGTCAAATTCAAGTCTGTGACATGTAGCTATGGGTTAAGTATATTGGTGAAACCTAGAAGTCTCGATGAGTTAGTGTAACTCTGGTTACACTCATGATAGTACTTATGCCCTACATAACACGAAATTTACCCGATTTGGGGATTTATGGCAGGGTTATGAATACTGAGAGTTGGGTCTCCACTATTGTTTGTTTTAAGGGGACACACCCAAACGCCTCGAATTTATTGAAAACTCCCAAGTTGGCTTCTATGATCTTTGTTATGAATATTGTTCCTATATATCTGCTAATTCTGGGATTTTCTGCGTGCAGGGTTGATTTGAATAATTCTGGTTATTAGGCATAACCATATGTTTTCCAGGATGCTTTGGCATTTTTGAATTGTCTGTTTAGGGTTCAGATTTCTCTGGAACCCTAATTCTATAAGTGGTTTAATTTTCGATTATTAATTTGGTCATTGACCCCAGTTTTCTTTTATGATTTTGTGCTTTAAGGTTGAACTTGCTAAGCGTTTTCACTTACCTATTTGTTTCTTGTTGTATGTAAGTGCAAGGGCAAAGCGGAGCAGTGAGTGCCGGAGTCTGCTTACTGAAGTGTACATGTGGCCCCGAAATTTGGGGAATGTTTTGAGAAAAAGTCTTTTGGGGCTAACATTGTCTTATTGGTTATGTTTAACCCATTTATGCTTACTTTAAATGTTTAAGAACAAAAGTAATTGATTATGTGTGCGCATACAACTTTCTCTTTTAATATTTTTTTACATGAATTTTTGGAACATGTTTATAATGAAAATGTTATTTTCCTCATTGTTTTTGGTCTTTTATTTTCGGGTCTTTACAGGATACAACTCTCTAATCTTAATTTTGGGTTCCCAAGTTGCCTGTTCGACCTTGTGGTTATACCAATGCACTTTTACCAAGGGTATGGACTTGTTTCTCAACACTATGTCATTCTGATCCAAGATCGCCACTAGATTCTCCTCGTAGCAGAGCTTTGAATCCACATTTAATTCCTCATAGTTGAGTACATGATTGGGGTCATCAATATATTTCCTCGGCATGGATACATGAAGCACTTCATGTACCTGAGATGAGGCAGGTGGCATCGCTAAACGATATGCCATTTCCCCGATTCTTTCTAGTTTCTCGAAAGTTTCAATATACCGCTGGCTGAGCTTTCCCTTTCTACCGAAACACATAGCCCCTTTGAGTGATGCTACTTTCAACAACACCTTATCTTTTACTTAAAATCCAATGGCTTTCTTCATCTATCCACGTACTTGCGTTGTCGATCAACCGAAGTCTGCACCTGTTGCCGTATCTTTTTAATATCTGTGGTAACATGATCGTCCTCATTAGATCCCAAAAATTTTCTTTCTCTAGCTTCATGCCAATGGATTGGGGATTGACCTTTCCTCCAATATTGTGCCTCGTATGTTGCCATCTTGATTGAGAAATGGTAGCTATTTTTGTACGCATGGGAGCTTTCCATTCCATGAGCCTTAGAAGTCAAGCACACATGCTCTCAACATATCCTCTAGGGTTTGGATGTTTCACTCACATTTTCCATCTGTTTGGGGGTGAAACGCAATGCTAAAAATTAATTGGGTCCCTAGTCCCTTTGGCATTTCCTTCTAGAATGCAGATGTGAAATTTCCGTCACGGTCGAACACTATTAATATTGGAACTCCATGCAATCTCACTATTTACGAGATATATAATTTTGTCAACTTGTCAGCGGAATCCGTTTCCTTGGTTGGTCAGTCGACTATGACCCAGATCATATCTTGTACCTTTAGAGTGGTTTGTAAACCTGCGACGAAATCCATTTCCACCGTCTCTTATTCTACTCGAACATTTCTAAAGGTTGCAACAACCCAGCTGGTCATTAGTGTTCTGCTTTCGTCTGTTGGCAGGTTAAACTGTAACGACCCAAATTCGCTATTAAGGCTTAAGGGCCTTGAGTAGCGTGCCTGGAGGGCATAATGGGATTCTGTGAGTGACTTTAATGAGTTTAATGCATGATTATGATTTAATGCACGATATATGACTATTTGATTATTTGAGATGCATGACTATGTTAATTAGTATGCATGTAGACCTGATTATCTTAGAAAGAGCATAATTGTAGTTTGGCCATGTTGGGCATGACTGTGTTGATATCTGTGATCTATGACTCGAGACGATCCTGGAATGAGCTGGTTAGCGGAAAAGTCAAAACGGGAATCTATACCCGGCTTGGGTTAAGCCTGGGGAGTTTAAATGAGAATTTGGAAAATATACTGAGGTTAATCTTGATGATGAGGAATGTATAATTGGTGATTAATCAGGTATTGGGTAGCGAGCGGGAATTATTAGGAACACTTGAGGAATTAGTGGGAATTTGGGGTAATATGACTAAAATGTCCCTTTATGAGCATAAAGGTTTAGAAGTATTAAGGGAGGGCATTTTGGTCTTTAGGCTTGTAAGAGATGAATTAAAGGGGGGCTTTATACTTAGTGGATTTTGTAGAAAAAGAGTTATAGGCTGAAAAGAAAGAAAGAAGGAAGAGAAAAGAAAAGAGGGAAAACAGAAGGGCTTGGCTTTAAAGAATCGGTTTGTGGCTCTCCCAACCATTTTCCTTCATTTTTCTTGGAGTTAAGCTCAGTGGAGAGCTAGGGTAGGCTGAGCATCAAGGATCCTAAGCTAGACTTGAGGATTGGTAAGGGATTAGCAAGATCACATCAGAAATTTGAGGTAAGTTCTTGGGGATTTCAGTTTTAGGGCTTTACTGGTTTGAACTGTGTTTTTGAGCTAAATGGATGGGATTTTTGGGGAAATCAGGTCAAGGTTGTAAAGGAGCAAGCTAAGGAGGTCTAGGGTTCAATTCAAGGTCGAAATTCCACCCACGGTATGATTTCTAAGACTTTATCCTTGTTGTTTGAATGAATTTATGGTTTTTGGGTTCATTATGATAGATTTTGAGTTTTGGGTTGCTTGAGCTTGGGATTGAGTTCTTGGGATTCTTGGAATGAGTGTGTGGTGTGGATAAGGTTGTTTTTGGGTTTGGAAAAGGTTTGGACAAGTTTGGAGTTGAAATGGTAGAAGGAAATCGCAAGAGGCGATTTTTGGGTTTGGTCTGGCTGCAACTAGCGCTACAGCGCTAGTCAGGGGGCGCTGTAGCGCTAGCCCCTGTTTCTGGTAGGGTGGTTCTGCTTGTAGCGCTACAGCGCCCTCTTTTGAGCGCTGTAGCCCTGCACTGTTCACAGAGGGGATTTTTGGGATTTTGTGAAGGGACTTTTGACCTAGGGTTCGGGGCTCGATTCCACCACTTTGTTTTGGGGATCTAGGACTTCCTAGGGGCTCGGGATTGGTCCCGAGGCTAGGTTTTGGACTTGAGGTTTGGTAATGACTTTGACTTATGGATTTTTCTTAGGTAAGCGCTAGGGCTCGAGTAGGATCGTGCTCAAGGAGTCAGGTTGATCAAGGCCATCGAATTTAAAGGTAAGAAAACCGTAACACCCGGGATCAGGGCATGGGCCCATAGTGTTATTGCAGGGCATGGCCCTAGATTGTTTTACTTGCAAATGTATGACCTTGGATGAATTATTATATGTTTGAACAATTATTTCGAAATGTATTATGCGTGCGATTATAATGAAATGAACGGCTAAGGCCGAGAGCGGCAAATGCCGGGTACGGCCTTGGGGCCGGAAGTAACACTCAGCACATGGGGTGCTTATAGCCAGGGTGGGACCCAAGGGATACATGAGTTATCCTAACGGTGAGGACCGAGACCCCAGGCTTTGGTAAGGCCTCTAGGGCGGCATGGCCGTGCTTGTTTAGTCTGATGGTTTTCCTATTTTATCAGTGGATTATGTCAGCTATATACTATGCATATGTTATGTACTATTTGGGTTTTCTTGCTGGGCTTCGGCTCACGGGTGCTCTGTGTGGCAGGTAAAAGCAAGGAGTCAGTCAACCGGCCATGAGTATGGAGAGCGTGGGGGCGGCGCGTACATGTTCGGCCTGCCCGACTGCTTTGGTTGGGGGCATTTTGTATATGGCTGTATTAACTCATTCTTTTGATAGTTAGCCTGGTGTAAATCTATTTTTGAGTTGTAAATATTTTGTAAACCTTATTTTTGGGATCCCAGATGTTTGATACTTAACGTTTTCAATGAAACTAAACATTTTCAAAGAGTACAGCCTTGAATTTCTGGTTTATTCACACTTTTGGTTTTAGAAACAACGTAGAGTAAGTCAAAAGCACGATTTCTGTTTTAAACTCACTAAGTAACGGCTCTAAGGTAGTAGGGCGTTACATAAACAGTGCACCACATATTCCACTACTTCCCTCTTCACCCCTGGCCACTAAAAGTATTTCTTCAAATCTTGGTACATCTTTGTCGTGCCTGGGTGCATGTCATAAGGGGCATTGTGTGCCTTGTAAAAGATTTGTCTCTTAATCTCATCATCATCTAGAACAAAAATCTTACCCTTAACCCTAACACCCTGTCATCGGAGATATGGAATCCAGGCCGCACTTCCTTCAACGTCTCGTACACCAGTCTCTGTATCCATGGATAGGCAAGTTTCCCTCCTTAAATTTCCTCCATTATGGAGATGTCCATTTGTAATTCATGTGGAGTTTCTCGCACCGTCATTATGTAGGCCATCGGTTGCCAGCTCAAGGAATCTGCCACCTTATTGGACCTTCCGGATAATATAGGATATCACAATCATAATTGTTGAACAACTCGAGCCACTGACGCTTCCTCATGTGCAATACCTTCTGAGTGAAGACATATTTCAGGCTCTTATGATCATTGTAAATATCATAATGAACTCCATAGAGTTAACATCTCTAGATCTTTCATGCGAACACCAGTACAACCAGCTCTAAATCATGCGTTAGGTAATTCTTCTCATAATTCTTCAGTATCAAGAGGCATAAGCGATCACTTTCCCGTGCTGCATCAAAACTGCATTCAGTCCTTGACCTGACGAGTCACTGTAACTTGCATATCCTTCTATTCCATTGGGGATCGTTAGAATTGGGGCAATGGTTAACCTCATTTTTATCTCCTTAATGTTCTTCCCACATTTCTTGATCCATTTGAATTTAGCATTCTTACGTGTAAGAGCAGTCATAGGAGTGTCTATTTAGAAAAACCCTAAAAAAAATTCCTATAATATCCTGCAAATCCGAGGAAAGTTTGTACATCCTGGTCATTCTTTGATCACTAAATCACTGCCTCAATTTTTGCAGGATCCATTGATATTCCTTCTCTAGACACTACATGGCCTAGCAAATCCACCTCAACTAGCACAAATTCAACTGTTGAAGAACCACCTTTAGATGTGCATCATGCTCTTCCCAGTTCCTTGAGTATACGAGGGTATCATCTATAAAAATGATAACAAATGTATCCATAAACTTGTTGATACACAGTTCATAAGATCCATAAAGGTTGCAGGAACATTCGTGAGTCCAAATGACATTACTACGAACACGTAGTGACCACAACGCGCTTGAAAATTTTTGGTATGTCCAACTCTTTAACCTTGAGTTGATGGTACTCTGATCACAAATGTATCTTCAAAAATATTGATGCCCCTTGTAATTGATCACACATATCGTCGATTCTCAGTAGTGGATATCGGTTCTTGATTGTCACCTTATTCAACTTTCAATAATCAATGCACATAGTAATCGAGTTGTCCTTCTTGATGTTTTGTTTGTAGCTCCTTGAGCTCTGCAGTTTCCATTCGATACAGAGCTTTTGAAATCGGTGTCATTCCCAGAGTCAACTCTATCTCGAGTACAACTTCCCATTTGGGTGGTATCCAAGGAAGGTCCTTGGGAAATACATTGGAAAATTTACATACCAACGGTATGTCAGCCAGTTGTAGCTTTAATTTGTTGTTCTTATCAACAATGTTGGCTAAATTCCTGATACAACCATCATTCAACATTTTTCTCGCCTTTATTGTGAAGACCATGGTGAACTTCTTCTCCCTAGTCGTGCCTTGAAAGGCGAATGGTTCTTCTCCTTGTGGGTTGAAGACTACTCTCCTTCGTTTACAATTTACAATGACCTTATACTTGGTCAGGCAATCCATTCCAAATATAATATTGTATTCATGTAGACCTAAAACTAACAGATCAACAATCAGTTCGTGACCTTCTACCATGACTGGTACAACTCTAACCCACATACCAGCATGTCCTCCTTCGAATGTAAGGAAACTACACAAACATTAGACATAAGCTCAAGCGTTTTATCTATTTTCTGAAAAAAATAAGCAGAAATAAATGAATGTGATGCACAAGTTTCCATTAATGCATATGCTTAGGTTCAGGCGATAGGAATATGACCTTAAACCATCTCTGATGGTCAAACTCCCTTGTCACCATAGGTGAATGCAAATACATGCGGCGAGGCTCCTATCTAACTACTGTTGACCATTCCCGTTTTATTAGCCAGGGTTCCTGCATTCTCGAGCCACTACTACAAAATACACTTTACGGGACAGTTTTTTAGGACATGCACCTAAATGTAAGTCCTAAAAAATGTCTCTGGAGTTTTTAGGACTCTCAAAAATCATATTTTAGGACTCACAATGAGAATCCTAAAAAAATATGTTAGTCTTAAAAAACCATAATAAAAATTTTAAGAGTGATGACTTTTAAATGCTCAATTTGGGTGTCCTAAAAGATTAGTAAGGAGTCCCAAAAGGAGACCAAAATTTTTTAAGTAATATTTGATAAATACACTATAACATTTTTTAAATTGGGGATTTTTACTATTAGGTTTCTTTTGTTTCCTCACTCCCTCTCTCTTTCGTCCCCTCATCTCCCTCTCTCTATCACTTTCTCTTTTTCCACCTCATTTCTCCATCTCTCTCAATTTTTTTTGGGCTCACCGAGTATGTATGTGAATCTCCCTTAAGCTCCCTCAAGCATCTCCCTTCTCACTCTCCTTCGGGTACAACAGGTAAGAGCTTAGCATTTGTGTTTTTTTTTTTTTTTTTTAAATCTCACTCTCCTTCGACCCTCTTTCAGCAGGTTCTTTTGTTTTTCCTCTGTTATATTATTTCGGTTTTCAATAGGTAAGTTTTTATTATATGTTTTGGTTTTCTTTTTTCCTCTCTTATTTCGGTTTTATATAAATATATATATATATAAGCATAAGCTAATCTTTTTATTGGTGGGATTGGTATTTTGGGTCTCGTATTTGTAAAAGCTAAGTTTGTGTTTGGTAATACTTAAAAAAAAAAATAGTTTTTTTATTTAATTAATTAAAAATTTGACAATGAAACAGAAAATATGTTTGGTAATTCTATTTTTATTTATTATTTTTTAAAATTTTAATTAAAATTTATTAAATTTTAAAAATAAAATTTTTTATTTTCAAATTTTTTTTTACTTTTTTTTTTTCTCTTCTTCAAATCAACACCTCATATTGTTAAACAAAAAATAAAAATAAAGTTATCAAACACATTTATTATTTTTTGTTTTTAAAAACAAAAAACAAAAATAGTTACCAAACATATTTTTATTTTTTTAAAATAATAAAATAAAAATAAAAATAATATTTCCACTTTTGTGTTTAAAAAATTCAAAAACAAAAATTTTACCAAACACAACCTAAGCATTTGCATTTTATCTTATTTTGATTTTCTTGATTTTTTTTCTTTTCAGATTTGTGTTTTTCTTGGGCCCAATCTCTACCTCTGTGTTCTCTTTTGCTCATAGGTAAAATAATATAAATATATATAGTTTACTTTTGTCAATGAGATTTGAAATTTGTTAAAATAATAAATATAAGAGTTTCAGATAAAAAAACTCTTAAACAAAAAAATTAAGAATTTTGTGAAAACAAACAAATAATATTAGAACTTGAGTACTTAATTGTTAATTTTGTTTCAAGAACTGAATTATGAAACAACGAAAACTAATAATATTTATGCTAAAATCTTTAAATATAATTAATATGGTGTCTTACAAATTGAGATATATAATTATTTTACATTAGAGGAGAGATTTGAATTTTTTTCCTTTATGAATCAACAATAATATACATTGCTTTCTAGATTTTCTTGTAAATTTAGGGTATCTCTAATTTGCATTGTAGCTTCATTAACTTGAAGACAGAGTGACACTATGCCCATGGTTGTTATGTTGTCATTTGCAATTTGGTACAAAAGAATGATGAAATCTATGCCTTTTAGCTACTATTTTCTATATTTGAATGCATCTTGTTGGCTTGGCTTCAGTAGTATGTAGAAAAGCATTTGAGTTTATGGAGAATAAATACTTGAATGAGGTTGACTGCAATATTTTGGGATTGTTCTCAAGAGCTTAAGTTTCGAGTTTGTCAAGTGTGTAAAGCTTTTTTACTGCTACGAAAGCAGGGTTCAAAGCTTTATACATGACTCTTATAATAGCTTTGGATTACAATTTTAGTTTCAAGTGATAATTTAGTCCGATTACAGGAGTGGTTTATGCTCCTAGTAGCAGCAGCAAAACTTTACCTCTTGACCAGGCTTATTATGCTTTGCATTTTTATGTCAAAAGCTTGGCCTTATATATAAATATTTTTTCAATAAACATGAATTGAATTAAGCAGTTGAAAAGCAATAATCTTTTGGAGAATTGAATTTTTTAATGCTTTGACTTAATATAATTTTTTTATTTATTATAATATATTTTTTTAAACAATTTTAACTTGTTTTAAGCCTTAAAAACTTTATATGTAGTTGTTTAAAATTAGTTCAATGTTGTCATTTACTAAACCCAATATTAGACTCAAATTATCCTTTCTAATATTACTTTTTATAATCCAGTTCAATCCTGTGTACATGCAAATTCAGAAAAGAGAAAGAAAAAAAAATGAAAGTGGAGAAGAGAAAAGGCGAAGAGAAAGTTGAACAAAAGAAGAAAAAACACAAGGAGATATTCCCTTACGACAACTACAGAAACTACTATGGCTACCGTGTAATTCTTCCCTTTCTCTCTTAATTTTTGTAATTGTTCTGTATACATTTTTGAGTTCAAGAGTACATATTTTGGGATATATATAAATATTATCCTGATTTTTGCAATCGTGGAGTGGTTTAGGGTGGAAAATATCTACGACCCAATTGGCTCTTTAGCTTTATTTTTTGAACCTTATTGTTTGGTTATAAGGGCAATGCATTAATTATGATATGCTTGGGAATATTAGTTTTTGAAAGACTAAAGTCCCTAAAATAATTGTGAAATAGTGATGATGTGTAGTTTGTTTGTATATAATGTTGCAGCTAGGTCAGGACATAGAGGAAGATCCTAGACTAAAGGTCATGAAGAAAGAATGGTTTGAAGGCAAAAATTGTCTTGACATCGGCTGCAACAATGGGATTATAACCATTCAGATTGGTAATTACTCTCTAAACTCACGCAATCCTTAGTCTTGAATTAAGGTAATAACTATTGAGTTAAATATGAAATACATGGTCATAACACTTTCTTGCTTTGCAACTTAGTTATAAAAGATGTATAATTTACTTTTATTGAATTGAATTAAGAGTTAGATTGATTTAAAACCATCATGCTACTGTCATTAGTGAAATGGTAGATTGTTAGCAGGGGTAAGTTTGTTTGTTAGAATATTATATAAATGAGGGGAAGGGTGGGGTGAGAAAAGGTGTACGAAATGTGCAGTGAGTTGTGGTGAGCTTTATATGTGTGTATTTCTTTCAATTTCAGCAATAATATTTCAATCTTAGGCTAATGTTATTTGTTTGGAGTTTCTCTAGATTTGGTTCCTATCACATACCCTCAAAAATATTCCAGATAGAAGTTTTATTTGATAATCCTACATCATCAACATTCTCACTACATCAATTGAGTCATAGTTTTTTTAACTAAAGCTAAAACAGAATGGCAATATTTGTTCTTCTTCCTTAAATTAAGGAATCAGGGTGGGACTACCATATCCCAAATTCAATCACCTGCCTCTGACTATATGTATGTATATTTGATACCATAGCTAGGCTTTGAGCTATATAATAATCTATATATATTTTGTTAAATACGTGGTACTTATAGCCTAATTTTCATAGTGTATGAATTAAAATTACTAGTATGATTATGTAAATAGGCTAGGTTGGGTTGAGTGATGAGGAGATCACTACATTTGCATAGTGAATTAGTTACACATATAATGTTAATAATAACTCACTTATATTATTAATGAAGTAGCTATCTAATCATTTATTTAATTGTATCTATGTATTACCAAAAATATGTTATATTTATTTATATTATAGCTAAAAACACGATTAGATAGTTGTGATCATTCTTAACTGTGATCAACTGATGTGATAACATTTTCAAACAAGAGTCATTAAAATTGATATTGTTTTTATGATGTTGTGTTCATAGCATTACAATGCTTGGGTTGGGTAGCTATGATTATGTATGTACTCAAACTCTAAACTCTCTTTCCCTGTTTCATACCATAGCAAAAGGATGGACTGTTAGAGTGCAGAACAAGATTTGGTGCTTGAATTGAAGCAAATGCTTAGATTGAGATATTAGAAACCTGTTAAGGTTTGACATGACATAACAGTGTTACTGAGTGTGGTTTTGTAGAATGGAAACAAGTGGGTATTGATGTAATTATGTTCCTAAATTTATCCCATATAAGGTCTATAATAATGTGTCAGAGAGTGTTTGTTTTGGTAGCTAAAATTGTTATTATTGCTTCTTTTTTATCACTGCAGTTCAGGAAATTATTTCCACCAACCAGGTGGGCTGCAAAGTTCAATGCAGCATTGACTATTCCTTTTTTATGTATTTTGTTTTATAATATTTCCTTAGTGGTACTTTTTAAAAAGGACCTATTTTTTTTCTTTTAAATTAGGTTATAGAAGTTGAGGTCAATGGGGTGAAGCAAAAAAGTGGAGTCCTTAAGAAGTGTCTCATATTAATTTGAGGATAGGAATTTGGATTTTGTAATCGAAGTTGATTTTTAGTTACCCACTAATAGAGAGTATAATTTGTAAATGAGATGATACTATAACTTACAATATACAGTCACATTCTAAAAATGTAGCATAATTCACACTATTCTTGATCAACAAGGTACTTGGAGAATAGTACTTGATTGTAATATGTATATAAATATATTTAAAATTTAATTCCTTGTAGGCCAAGTGTTTTGGTTTGTGACGTTCTGAATATTTTTGTTGCAGTCTTACATGGATTCAGAAACCAGAGGTATAATAGCAGTATATGCCATTAGACAGCTAAGGAGAACTTCCTAAATTATATTTATTGCAATTTGATACTTTTTGTTGAGGGGACAATCTTCAAACACACTTCTCATACACCATTTGATTTGTCCTTTCATAAATAATGTAAAATTAGAATAATTTTAGAGTGACATTATTTGTAAGATTCATCAATAGAGTATCACATTGAAATATTTAGATTGTTATTAGAACATGTAGTTGGTTTGAGTTTTTTTATGTATTTGTTTTTATTTTTATTTTTATTGATAATTGTTGAAAGATTTTATAAGCTAGCTTACAATACATGTTAATGAGAAATTTAAATTTCTTTTAGTTGTTTTGGCGTTTCTTAGTATTTTCTTTTAATACATTTTGGACATTCAAAGGGACATTTTTTAAATCAAAATGAAAATTGTAGCTGCATTTTTTAAAAAAAATGACTTTTAAGGGCATGCAAAGAGAGTCCTAAAAACTTAATTTAAAGATACTCAACGGGATCTTTTAGGATACGCGTTGCGAGTCCTAAAAAATTACTTAAAAGCACTCAATGGGATTTGTTAGGACTCGTGATGCTAGTCCTAAATAACCTTTTTTGTAGTAGTGAGCATAGTGGCCTAGTTTTCCACAACTATAAAATCCTTGTAGATTATACTTCCATGATGATGGCGGTTGCACTTGTTGAAGGTTGCCCATGGTTCATAACCTTGCCTAAGCTACTTGTTGGAGTTCTAGCTTCGGTTAACCAAGCCTCATTTTCCCTTATTATTGCCACCATTGCCTAACTTCAGGCCATAGTGATCACTCTGTCTCCTGGGTTCTAGATAAACCTAGGATAGAATCTCCTTCCTGATCTATCTTGGCTAAACTGAAATTATCTAAAGTAGTTAAAATTAATCTTTCTTTTGTCTGGTTTCATTGCATTCCAGACCATGTATAACGCCCTACTTCTTTAGAGTCGTTACTAAGTGAGTTTGAAACATAAAATTAACTCGCTAATAGATGTTTTAGGTTAAAAGTGTAGCTAAACTGTAAGAAAAATCATATAATTTGAAAATGTATTCATTCATTGAAATATAAAGTGTGATACATTTGGGATCCCAAAAATACTGTTTAGAAATATTTACAACTCAAAAATATGATTAAGGTTGACTAAACGACAAAACTCTGATTAATACATAATGACCCCCAAAAATACCCCTGGCCATGGCAGCCAGGCAGGCCAAACATGTACACGTTGCTTCATGCTCTTTGGACTCATGGCTGGTCGACCTTTCCCTTGCCCTTATCGAGTACAGTTTCTTACCTTTGATTCCCATCACTAACACATAACCAGGTACAGTTTCTTACCTTTGATTCTGCTAGCTTTATTCAACCCTCAAGCATGATCCTGTCCGAGCCCTAGCATACACCTAGTCACAGCCACAACTTAGAATCATCACTAAACATCAATTTCAAAACCTAACCTTGGGACCAATCCCGAGCCCACGGGAAGCCCTAATTCCTCCAAACGGGGCGGTGGAATCAAACCCCGAGCCCCCGGGCAAAAACCCTAAGAATAACCCAAAAACCATCTTCTAGAAACAGGGTAGCTCTACAACGCTACAAAGAGGGTGCTATGGCGCTAAAACCAGAACCAAAAGCGCTAGGAAACCCAAGCCTAGCGCTGTAGTGCCCAAAGGCTAGCGCTACAGCGCTAGTCACAGACCAGCAACACCCTATTTTTCTTCCATTGATTTTCCTCGAACCAAAACCCCTTGAAACCCTTTCAAACCTCAACTACACACCAAATTGAGTCTACAATCACCTATCTCTCTCCCCACACAACCCAATAACACAAGACTTAACCACATGCATCATCAAACTAAGAAAACAAACATTGAACTCAAGAATTCAACAAGAAATTCAGAAACTTAGAACTTCAAAGCCAGCATTTGTTACATTCTATGGAGAATTTCGACCTTGGGTTATCTCTAGTATCCTTCCAGCCTCAAGCCCTTCAACTCCTCAAGCTTATTTCACTTAATTCCATCCAAAACTCAAGCTTAGAAATCACCTCAATAAAACTCAGAAATCTTAAAACTTACCTCAATTGAGTAGCTAATCCCTGCTAACTCTTTTAGCTTCACCAAGGTCTTTAGCCCTAAGTTCCAGCTTGAGCTTACTCTGAGATTCTAGCCCCGAAACTCACAAAGAATGGTGAGGAGTAGAGCAAACTGAATGGAGAAGAAAGAGTCCCTATTTTTCTTCTTTCTTTCCTTCTCTTTTCTTTAACTTCTGAAACTTTCTACAGCCTCCACTAAAACTAAAAAGCAATATAACACTTATATTTTTTCAATCAAATGACCATTTTACCCTCCCATTTAATCCTAAGCCTTAAAGCATACCAAGGGCATTTTAGTCATTTGCTCCCAATTCCCGCTAATTCCTCGAGTGTCCCTAATAATTACCACTTACATCCCAACACCTAACATATCATCAATTATTTTCCTTAGTATCAAATAATCTCCAATATACCTCTCAAATTCCCAGAAATACCCCCAGAATCCCACGAGCCGGTTATAAATCCTCGTCGTGCCTTTTCTGCTAAACCGCTCACTAGGATCGCCTCGAGTCATAAGCTACAAATATATCCACATAATAATGTGGTCTCAACATTTTATCACAAATATTTACATTTATACCCTCAACGGGCCAAAATAACAAAATATACCCTTATAACATAATCAAGGCCTACATGCATACTAATACACATAGTCATGCATCACATTTATCCAAATAATCATATAAGCATGTTTTTTCACATAATCATGTATTTTCACCATTAATTCACATAGCTTCCAATTGCGCCCTCCAGGAACACTAATCAAGGCCCTTAAGCCTTATCAGTAATTTTGGGTTGTTACAAAAAGTTTTCTTACCTGTATCCGAGCTTCTTGAGCACCGAAATCCCGAGCACAGCCCTCTAACTCGAGCCTTGCTGAAAAACTAGTCACAACACGCAAGTAACGCTCTGTAACGCCCTACTACCTTAGAGCCGTTACTAAGTGAGTTTTAATAGAAACTTCATGCAAAGAACTCGCTAACCGAGGTTTTTAAAACAAAAGTGTGACTAAGTAAAAGTGAAGGCTGTAATCTTTAAAAATATGTTGTTTCATTGAAAACTTCTAGTATTTAACCTTTGGGATCCCAAAATAAGGTTTGAAAACTATTTACAACTTAAAATAAGTTTACAGTTGATTAATTATAAAAATCACAGATTATTACAGCCATTTCTCGAATAAACCCCCAACCAAAGCAGTCAGGCAGGCCAAACATGTATGCGTCGCTTCACGCTCTCCGTACTCATGGCTGGTTGACTCAATCTTTGCCCTTACCTGCAACATAAAGCACCCGTGAGCCAAAGCCCAGCAAGAAAACTCATACAGTATATTACATATGCGAATTATATAGTTAACATATCAGATTATCCACAGATAAACAAGTATTCCATCAAACTAAACAAAAACGGCCATGCCTTCCCAGAGGCAGTACCAGAGCCTGGGGCCTCGGTCCTCACCGTAACGATATCACATGTATCCATTAGGGTCCCACCCTGACTACAAGCACTTCACGTGCTTGGTGTTGCTTTCGGCCCCACTGCCGTTCTCGGCCTTTCGCCGTTCTCGGCTCCATTGTCGTTCTCGGCTCCTTGCCGTTTCATTCTACTATAATCACAAATAGTCTAACTCAAATAATATTCAAACATATATCAATTCAATAAAGTATGCACCCTAACACGTAATGCAATATAGGGTCGTGCCCTGCAATCATCTTAGCATGCAATATAGGGTCGTGCCCTGCAATCACACCATGGGCCCATGCCCTGTCTTACGGGTGCTATAGTTTTCTTACCTGTCAAATTGATAGCTTTGAACACTTGACTCCTTGAGCACGATCCCACTCGAGCCCTAGCGCACACCTAAACACAACCATAGGTCAAAGTCATCACCAAACCTCAAGTCCGAAAACTTAGCCTCGGGACCAATCCTGAACCCCCCGGGAAGACCTTGATCCACAAAACAAGGTAGTGGAATCGAACCCCGAACCCTAGGTCAAAATCCCTCAAAAATAGCCCAAAAACCCCTTTCTGGGAACAGGGTAGCGCTACAGCGCTCTCAGGAGGGCGCTATAGCGCTACAAGCAGAACCGGAATCCCCCCAGAAATAGGGCCTAGCGCTACAACGCCCAAAGACTAGCGTTGTAGCGCTAGTTGCAGGTAGGCAACACCAGTTTTCTTTTTTTGCGATTTCTTTGAGCCAATCTCAACCCAAACTTCCCCAAATCTTTACCAAACTCAAAATCAAGCTTATAAACACTCTCCACTCATCCCAAGCATCCCCAAATCTCAAAACCCAAGCTCATGCATCCCAAATCTCAAGATTCACCATGATTAACCCTAAACCTAGAAATTCAGTCAAACATCAAAGTTAAAGGCTTAGAATTCATACCGTTGATGCAATTTCGACTTTGATTCAATTCCTATACCTCCTTAGCTTGCTCCTTCTCAATCTTGGCCTGAATTCCCCTAAAATCCCCATCAATTCAGCTTAGATACACAGCTCAAACCAGTCAAACCCTAAAACTGAAACTTCCAAAAACTTACCTCAATTTTGATGTGTTATTGCTAATCCCTTGCCAAATCTTCAAGTCCAACTTAGGATCCTTGATGCTCAGCCTATCCTAGCTCTCCTCTGAGCTTTGCTCCAAGAAATTTGAAGAGGAATGGTGCTAGAATCCTCAAACCGCCCCTTTTAGGAAAACCCTCTGTTTTCTCTCTTATCTTTTCTTCCTTTTTTTTTTCCACAGCCATCACACTCTCTCTACAAATCCCACTAAGTATATAAAGCCCCAATATACTAATCTCTAAGAAGTCAATTGACCAAAATGCCCTCCCTATTAATTCTAAACCCATTTGTCCAAGTAGGGCCATCTTAGTCATTTTACCCAATTCACGCTAATTCCTCAAGTGTCTCTAATATTTTCCCGTTGCCTCCCAATACCTGATTAATCACCGCTAATATTCCTCGATATCAAAATAGACCCCAATATACTTATTAAATTCCTATTTATACCCCCAGGCTCGCTCCGAGCCGGGTATATATCCCCGCCTTGACTTTCCGCTAGTCTGCTCTCTAGGATCGTCTCGAGTCACAAATCACAGATACATCCACATAACAATGTGGTCTCGTCAATCATCTTATATCAATACAGTTATGCCCAAAATGGCCAAAATTACAATTATGTCCTTCTATCACAATCAGGGCCTACATGCATACTAATACACATAGTCATGCATCTCAATTAGTCAAATAGTCATATAACATGCTTTAAATCATAATCATGCATTTTACTCATAAAAATCACACATAAATTCCATTATGCCCTCCAGGCACACTAATCAAGGCCCTTAAGCCTTATTAGCGATTTTGGGTCGTTACACGCTCTCCTTACTAACCAATTCATAATTGTACCCCAGAACCAATCCCGTGCTCTCGAGACCTCCCGTTTCCCCACACAAGGTGGTGAAAGCGTCCCCCGAGCCCCCTGAGCCAAAACCCTAAAAACACGAAATCCCACATCCTGAAAATGGCCTAGCACTGCAGCACAGACCTATAGGGGCCGCGGCGCCTACCAGGGCTCCCCTGTCCTGATTCAACCTAGCGCTGTGGCATGGAAGACTAGAGCCGCGACGCTCATACGCGAACGCAAAGAACTAGGTTTTTCCTCACATTTTTCCCGAGCCAAAACTCATCCAAATCACTACCAAAGTACACCCAAGTCCCAATTCGACATAAAACTTCAAATAAACAGTATAGCTACTCAAAAATACCAGCAACAAACTCAAACACTCAACCAAACTCAAAAATCACCTAGTGGTTTAAAACTCCACAAAACTTAAACCACACTAGAATATTTACTTCAGAAATCAATGAAATTATTACGTCATGTAGGAATTTGACCCTGAGATGCTTTCAAATCCAGTTCCAAGCTCAAATCCACAAATTCATAAGCTTAACCTTGCCAAAACTTCATCCCAAAATTCACAAAGAAAAACACAATTCAATTTTCAAACCACAACACTTCTTGCCTGAATTCAACAAAGAACTGAGTTAAATACTTACCCTTGCACCTAGCTAAGTCTCCCAAATCCCAGCCTAGAATCCCTTGAATTTCTGGCCTTAATTATTTCACAAACAAGCACTATGGAGAAGGAGAGAGAACCCGAATGGAAGTGAGAGCGCTGAGAGAAATTTATTTTCCTTTTCCTTTCCTCTACTTTTGTCTAAATGCCTCTAGAACCCCCAGCTCCCAATGAGTATATCCACTTGCCATAATGACTTAATTGCCCCCTTAAGTTAACCTAAGTCTTAAAATATCACCAAGGGTAGTTTAGTCATTTGACATATCCCGCTAAGTCCTCGAGTACACCTAAAAATCCTCGTTAATCTCGGCATACTCAAATCATTACTAAATTACTACTCGATACTTAATAAATCCCAAACTGATATTATATACCCCAAATACCCCTAGGCTCCTCCCGAGCTGGGTATGTGACCCCATTGTGACTTTCCAGCTATACTGCTCCCTAGGACTATCTTGGATCGTGCATCACAATTATATCACTGCTCACACGTGGTGTCAATCACAATATACACAAAAATTGCATTTATGCCCTCAACGGGCTAAAATTACAAGCATGCCCCTAATAACAAATGGGGTCCACATGCATATTTAATTCACCTAAACATGCATTTCTAATCACATACTTATCAAATTCACATATTAACATAATAAATCAAATATTTCCCTCCAGGCAAGTTAATTAAGGCCCTAAGCCTTATTAGAAAATTTGGGACACTACAACTATCCCCTCCTTACAGAAATTTCATCCTCGAAATTACCTGAATAACTCGGGATACCACTCCCGCATATCTGATTCAAGTTCCCATGTCGCATCCTCCACCTTGCTGTTTCTCCACAGCTCTTTTACTAAGGCGATGGTCTTGCTCTGCAAGACTATATCCTTTTGGTCAAGAATCTGAACCGACTTCTCCTCATATGATAAATCTTGATCTAGCTCCAAGTTCTCGTAACTCAACACGTGTGTAGAATCTGACACATACTTCTAGAGCATGGACACGTGAAACACATCATGAACCCCTGATAAGGCTTGAGGCATCGCCAATCTATAAGCTACCTCTCCAACCCGTTCTAGAATCTCAAAGGGGCCAACAAACCTAGGTCTCAGCTTGCCCAGAACACCAAACTGTTTCACTCCTCTTCAAGGAGAAACTCTGAGAAACGCATGGTCACCGACTTGAAATTCTACGCTCATGCATTTCAAATCCTAGTAACTCTTCTGGCGACTCTAGGAGGTGAGCATTCGAGCTCTAATCTTTTCAATCGCCTCATTGGTCCTCTGAACCATCTCAGGACCTAAGTACCTTCTCTCACCTGTCTCATCCCAATGGATAGGTGATCTACACTTCCTCCCATATAACATCTCATATAGAGCCACTCTGATAGTCGCCTGATATCTGTTGTTGTATGTAAACTCAATGAATGGGAGATACTTACTCCAAGATCCCCCAAAATCTAGCACACATGCTCGTAGCATATCCTCTAGTATCTGAATTGTCCTCTCAGACTGTCCATCTATCTGAGGATGATAAGTGGTACTAAACAACAACCGCGTGCCCGTAGCCTTCTATAGGCTCTCCCAAAACTTGGAGGTAAAGGTGGGGTCCCTGTCGGATACTATCATCCTTGGAGCCCCATGAAGTCAAAAAATTTCCTTTGCATACAATTCTACATACTGCTCCACGGTATAAGTCGTCCTAACAGGCAAGAAGTGGGCGGACTTGGTATACCTATCCACAATCACCCACACTGAATCATATTGTCCCACGGTCTTTGGCAAACCAACCACGAAGTCCATGGTGATATCCTCCCACTTCCACTCTGGAATCCCTAGAGGCTTGAATAACCCTGCTGGCTTTTGATGTTCATCCTTTACCTGCTGACAAGTTAAGCACTTAACCACATAGTCCACCACATCCTTCTTCATTCCCGACTATCAATACAAGGTTCTCAAATCTTGGTACATCTTCGTTGTACCTGGATGTAAAGAATAGGGAGTGGTAAGAGATTCTTCTACTATCTCTCGCCGAATATCAGAATCCATCGGAACACAAATCCGACCCTTGTACTCCAATATTTCCATCGCCGAAATAGAGAAGTCCTTAGCTGCTCTGACTAAGACACTCTCTCCGTGCCCTCTCAACTGGAGATCCTCCCCTTGCACTTCCTTGATCCTCTCAAGGGGCGTAGACTGAGGAGTGTTGGCTAGCCGACCAACCACCAAATCTATACCTGCTCTACTCATCTCCTCAGCTAACTTATCAGATATTTTCCTCGAACTGAACAATTGTCCTTGGCCCTTCTGACTCAATGCATCAGCCACTACATTAGCCTTCCCGGGATGGTATAGGTTATCACAATCATAATCCTTTACCAATTCTAACCATCATCTTCGGCGCATATTTAGATCCTTCTGAGTAAAGAAGTACTTCAAACTCTTATGGTCAATGTGTATTTAACACTTCTCGCCATATAAATAATATTTCCAAACCTGAAGTGCAAATACCACCGCTGCCAATTATAGATCATGTGTGGGATATTTCTGCTCATACTCCTTCAGCTGTCTCGACGCGTAGGCTATCACTTTTATGGCTTGCATCAGTACACACCCTAAACCCTGTCTAGAAGAATCACAATAAACCACAAACTTCTCATTGTCTGACGATAGACTCAACACTGGAGCGGTGATCAGTCGCCGTGTCAATTCCTTGAAACTGTTCTCACACATGTCTGTCCACACGTACTTAGTCTTCTTTCTCGTCAATTCAGTCAACGGTGTGGCTATCCTGGAGAACCCCTCAATGAAACGTCGATAATAACCTGCCAAACCCAGGAAGCTCCTAACATCCGGTACACTACTCGGTCTAGGACAATCCCTCACTGCCTCAATCTTACTTGGGTCAACTAGAATCCCCTCCTTATTGACAATATGCCCCAGAAACGTGACTTGTGGTAGCATATAACCTATGCTCTCTCAACCACTGTAACACCAGGCGTAAATGTTGTTCATGCTCTGTCTCTGACTGTAAGTATACCAATATGTAATCAATGAACACAATTACGAACTTGTCCAAATAGTCCTTGAAGAGCTTATTCATCATGTCCATAAAACTTGCTGGGCATTTGTTAATCCAAAGGACATAACAAGGAATTCATTGTGTCCATATCTCGTGCAAAAGGCGGTCTTTGGTATGTCCTTCTCTCTAATCCTTAACTGGTGATAACCTGAACGAAGGTCAATCTTAGAGAACACTTTCTTCCCCCATAGCTAATCAAAAAAGTCATCGATCCTAGGTAGTGGGTACTTGTTCTTAATGGTCAACTTATTCAGCTCCCTGTAGTCAATACACATCCTAAGAGATCCATCATTCTTCTTGATGAACAACACTAGAGCAACCCATGGCGAGAAACTCGATCTGATGAACCCCAAATCTAGTATTTCCTGCAATTGAATCTTCAATTCCTTCAACTCTGTCGGAGCCATTCTATAAGTTGTCCTAGATACTGGATCTGCCCCTGACACCAATTCTATAACAAACTTGATCTCCCGCTATGGCGGCAACCCTAGCAAATCTACTGGAAATAAATCTGGAAACTCACATACCAATCTTGTCTTACTCGGTCTAGCCGACAGAACCTTAGAGGTATCCACAATATTCGCTAGGAATCCTATGCAACCATCTTGCATCGGGTCTCTAGCCTTCAGTGCTGAAATCATAGGTACCCGCAATCCACTAACTGTCCCCACAAATACAGAGGGTACCGCCCCTTCTGGTTCAAAAGTCACCATCCGACGCTTGCAATCAATCGTCGCCTCATACTTCGATAACCAATGCATCCCTAGAATCATATCGAAGTCATCCATCGCTAACTTGAACATATCCACATACAACTCTCTACCGTCTATCTGTACTGGCAATGCTCTAATCCATCTCCTAGAGACTACCAATTACCTAGTCGACAACAAAGTCTGAAATCCCCTAGCATACAAATCACTAGGCCTACATAGCTGATCTATCAGTCTAGCAGACACAAATGAATGAGTAGCTCCCGAGTCAATCAATACAGTAAACTAAGAACCAACACTAGAAATCTGACCTGTCACGAACGAGGGACTAACCTCAGCCTCAGTCTGGGTTAAGATGAATACTCTGGCAGGAGCGAGACTGTCGCTCTACTTCAACTCCTCTTTCCTGGCTTGTGGGTAGTCCTTCATCAAATGGTTGACACTCCCAAAAATAAAGCAGACCCTGATCCTGCACTCTCCCCGATGTCGTCGTCTGCACCGAGGACATACTGGGAAACTCCTCCAGTTGTCACCCCCGCCCAGACAGCCACTAAAAGCACCCCGTGCCCTCCTATTCGAGCTAGCAGGAACAAAAGAATCTGGGGCCTTTCTCTTCTACTCACTAGGGCCACTACCCCGTTTAGATCCAGTAAAAGGAGTCACTGTCCTCTTAGCATCGCGCCTAGCAGCGCCTTTCTCCAAATCTGATCCTCGGCCCCCTCAGCTGTAAGGGCCTTGTCCACTACCTGAGCATATGTAGTAATCCCTAGATCCAAAGTTATCTTAACATCACGGGCGATTATGGCATTCAATCCCTGTACAAACCGATCCCTTCATGCCGCATCATTCGACACCAAATCCAGTGCGAACTTTGCCACCCAGTAAAATCTCAAGGTTTACTCAGTAATTGTCATCCGGTTTTGAGTCAGGTTGGTAAACTCGTCAACCTTTGTAGCTCGGACTGCAACACTGTAATACTTCTCATTAAAGAAGTTTCTGAACTCTTCCTAGGTCATAACTACAACATTTCTTCTCTGCATCACTACATCCCATCAGATGCAAGCATCCTCTCTGAACATGTAGCTGGCGCAAGCTACCTTCTAATTCCCTTCCACCCTCATGAAATCCAGGATGGAAGAAATCATATTCATCCACTACTCTGCCCGCAGTGGGTCTGGTCCACCCTCGAAGGTGGGAGGATGTTGTTTCTTGAACCTCTCATACAAAGGTTCCCACCTATTCTCCATAACAAGTTGAACTGGCACTAGCACCACAGCCTGCTGAACCTGCAACGCAGTGCCCTGGGGAGACCATGTTACCTCAGTTGTCAAAGCTTTTCTTCTATTCGGTGCAGTCTAGCTTCCATGTCGACAAACATCTGTTGACAATTCTATGTGGAAGGTGGAGGGTCCTGACCCTGGTTGTCATCCTCGACCCTACTGCCGCGGAGTCTGGCTTATTTACGAGGCATCTCAACAATATGCCTATAATCAACGACGCCGCTCATCAGGCATGATAACAACATAAAAAACAACATCCCAATTCACATCAACCAACCATAAAAAGTAGTCCACATAACACAAATAACATACAACACTCAAAGGGCCATGCCCTGGCATCATGCATATGTTAGCACATTCATCATGCTCTATATAAAATAATCAAGCAAACAGGGCACTCAAGCACATATTCAAGCATATAATTCAATCTTTACCAACCAACCCTGAGTCAAGCCTGTCACTGACAGTGAGCGTACATGTTCAGTCAATCTCCAGGAACCATAAACCTTGGCTAGCTCTAATACCAACTTATAACGCTCTACTTCCTTAGAGTCATTACTACGTGAGTTTTAAATGTGCAATTAACTCGCTAATTGAGGTTTTAGGTTAAAAGTGTAACTAAACAGTAAGAAAAATCATATAATTTGAAAATGTATTCATTCATTGAAATTATAAAGTGTTATACATTTGGGATCCCAAAAATACTGTTTAGAAATATTTACAACTCAAAAATATGATTAAGGTGGACTAAACGAGAAAACTCTGATTAACACATAACGACCCCCAAAAATACCCCTAGCCGTGGCAGCCAGGCAAGCCAAACATGTACACGTTGCTTCATGCTCTCCGTACTCATGGTTGGTCGATCTTTCCCTTGCCCTTACCTGCACCATAGAGCACCTGTGAGCCGAAGCCCAACAAGAAAACTCAACACAAATAATAAACATATGCATAACTATCAATTAGCATACAACGAGCAATCAACAAGCTAAACACATAACGGCCATGCCATCCCAGGCACTTTACCAGGCCCTGGGTTCGCAGTCTACACCCTGAGGATGACTCAAGAATCTGAGAAGGGTCTCACGATAGCGACTTGCACTTTGCGTGCTTAACGCCGCTCCCGACCCTTGCCGTACTCGGCCTTGAACTCCACGTGCTTAACGCCGTTCCCGACCCCTTGCCATACCCAGTTTCCTGCCGTTCTTGGCCTTTGCCATTTCCGGCCCTTGCCGTTCATTTACAAATATGCAACACATAGAATAAATTTAACAAATACAAATATAATCAATAGGGCTATGCCCTGCAACACAATCACATAAGGTCGTGCCCTGCAATACAAATATAGGGCCACGCCCTACTTTACGGGTACAATAGTTTTCTTACCTGTGTCCCGAGCTTCTTGAGCACCAAAATCTCGAGCACAGTCCTCTAACCCTAGCCTTGCTAAAAACCTAGTCACAGCACACAAGTAACGCTCTCGTTACTAACCAATTCATAATTGTACCTCGGAACCAATCACATACTCTCAGGACCTCCCGTTTCCCCACACAAGGTGCCGAAAGCGTCCCCCGAACCTCCTGGGCAAAAAATCTAAAAACACAAAATCCCACATCCTGAAAATGGCCTAGCGCTGTGGCACAGCCCTATAGGGGTCACGGTTCCAAGCAGGACTCCCTTGTCCTGAGTCAACCCAGCGCTGCAACACGGAAGAACAGAGCCGCGACGCTCATACGCGAACCCAGAAAACTAGGTTTTTGTTCACATTTTTCTCGAGCCAAAACTCATCCAAATCACTACCAAAGTACACCCAAGTCCCAATTCGACCTAAAACGTCAAATAAACAGTATAGCAACTCAAAAATACTAGCAACAAACTCAAACACTCAACCAAACTCAAAAATCACCTAGTGGTTTAAAACTCCACAAAACTTAAACCACACCAGAATATGTACTTCAGAAATCAATGAAATTCTTACGTCAAGTAGGAATTCGACCCTGAGATGCTTTCAAATCCAGTTCCAAGCTCAAATCCACAAATTCCTAAGCTTAACCTTGCCCAAAATTCATCCCAAAACCCACAAAGTAAAACACAATTCAATTTTCAAACTACAACACATCTTGGCTGAATTCAACCAAGAACTGAGTTAAATAATTTCCCTTGCATCTAGCTAAGTCTCCCAAATCCCAGCCTAGAATCCCTTGATTTTCTATCCTTAATTCTTTCACAAACAAGCACTATGGTGAAGGAGACAGAAACCGAATGAACGTGAGAGAGCTGAGAGAAATTTCTTTTCCTTTTCCTTTCCTCTGCTTTTGTCTAAGTGCCTCTAGAACCCCCAGCTCCCACTGAGTATATCCATATGCCAATATGACTAAATTTCCCCCTTAAGTTAACCCAAGTCCTCAAATATTACCAAGGGGAGTTTAGTCATTTGACATATCCCGTTAAGTCCTTGAGTACACCTAAAAATCCCCGTTAATCCCGGCATACTCAAATCATTACTAAATTACTACCCTATACTTAATAATTCCCAAACTCTTATTATATACCCAAAATACCCCTAGGCTCCTCCTGAGCCGAGTATTTGACCCCGTTGTGAGTTTCCAGCTAAACTACTCCCTAGGACCGTCTCGGATTGTGCATCATAATTGTATCACCACTCACACGTGGTGTCGATCACAATATACACAAATATTGCATTTATTCCCTCAACGAGCTAAAATTACAAACATACCCCCAATAACCAAATGGGGCCAACATGCATATTTAATTCACCTAATCATGCATTTCTAATCACATACTGATCAAATTCACATATTAACATAATAAGTCAATTATTACCCTCCAGGCACGCTAATCAAGGCCCTAAGCCTTATTAGAAAATTTCAGACGCTACACCATGACTCCTGGCGAATAGCTCGTTCTATCGCCTCAACATATGACTCAGGGCTAGTCTTCCCAGTGTCTTCCCAGTCTCCCCTAAGTCCTTTCATAAATTTTCATATCTTGATTGCTTAAGTACTTACTAGATCTGGTGCTAATCTAGCTAACTGATAAACTTCCTCACGTACTCCAACGTTAAGTGATCCTTGCTTTAGATAAGTAAACTCACTAACTTTGTGTTTGATAATTTCTCTATTATAATACTTAGAATTGAACAGAGTTAAGAATTCTATCCATTTCCATCTCCACCATGCACAACTTTTCTTTACCACATCCCACCAAATTCTAGCGTCTTGTCAGAGCATAGATTGCGCATGCCATTTTCTCCTGCTCGGTTATTTCGATGAAGTCAAAAATATTTTCCAACATACTAATTCATTTTTGAGCGACCAATGGGTTAGTAGTCCCCTCAGAAGTTGGAGGATTTTGCTTGCCAAATATCCTCTGAGAAAGGCATCACACGAGTGGTGACAAGCACCATGACTAGTGTGTTTAGTTACCAAATTTCTTGTGGTTGCTCCTAGTCTTGTTCTTGAAACTGCAGGTTAACGAGGGTTGTTCTAGATATTATCGGGTACTAACTAAAGCTGTTAAAGTGGTGCTTCGATCATTCACATTTAGCGAGCTTTCGCGCCTTAAATCTTTTCAACCTTGTTAAGTTTGAACCACTTGACCTTCCATTATTCAACGCATTTTCTCAATTTGTTCCAATTCCCGCTATTCCTATTGCTCAAGTGATTGGAGCCAATAAAATCTATAGAAGAATACAAGCCCTATTAAATAGGTAGTATTTTCAGGACTAACTCAAGCAATAATAGCAACTACAACAAGTTACTTCAGACACACTTATTCACAATATTACACAATTACACTTTGATTTAGTTGGTCTTATACTATACACCCTAAAAATATCAGCCTAGCTCAATTTTTTCATAAATGATAGAAATTTACATAGTTAACCTAACTATGGGTTTAGGGTCTCCTCCTTGGTGCACCCTAAGCATTTCTATCTTAAAAACAATGTAAAAAAAAAAACCTACGTGTCCGAGCTGCTATATCAAACTAGTGTCTCCATGATGGAGTCTCCATCGTTTTCTTCCTTAGGATCCTCTTTATAGTCCTTCACGATGTCTTCCACAACACCATGATACCCTTCGTTGTGGCTTGCGGCCTATGTTGTGGCCTAATCTGTGGCTCGAGCATTCTACTCAATGAGACCTTCACCTAACCATCATACCAGCATGACCTCAAGAGAATTGGTCCAAACTCTAATTCTATTGAAGCCGCGAACTCTGACAATTTCCTAATATGTGATCTTAGGTGTCTTAGAGTTTCCCATTTAAATGCATAACCTCGTAAACAAATACTAGCCAACATAAGCCTATACACTATGGGTGTTCCTAAGTCATGAAAGACTAGTGCCAAAGAATACGTCCAAGACCAAACGTCGCTTCTGTCTCTCTCTACTATAGTGAAAGTCAGGTACCTAAAAGCCATGAAAGGTCGATACATATTGGTCCTCTGCTTACTACCTTGGGTTGGTCGGCCATTCCATCCTACAATTCATAGAATTTAGTTAAGAAAAAAAATTGTAATTTAACTTAAAAAGACATTACACTACTACAGAAAAGGCTCTTTAGGGCTCGCTTTGCAAGCCCTAAACAAGTTTTTAGGGCATCCTCTATTCGAGAGCCTTAAAAAGTGAGGTGTTTAGGGCGCACGTTCCGAGCCCTAAAAGAATATTTTTAGGGCTCGCACTGCATGTCCTAAAAGATCCTATTGAGTGCCTTATTTTAGGGCTCACATTATTTTAGGGTGCGCAATGCGTGTTCTTACAGATTTTGTTGAGTGTCCTTAAAAATAACAAAAACATGCAGGTGTTCAATATTATTTGGACACACATTGAGTGCCCTTAAAAGTTAATTTTCTTAAAAAAAAAATATTCAGCTACGTGTTTCATTTTGTTTTAAAAAAATATATCCCATTGAGTGTTCAAAATTATTTATATATGTAAGATTTCCAAAATTTCAAAAGAAAATACTGTAAAAAAAAAATCAAAAGAAATTTAAATTTCTCATTAACATGTGTAAACTAGCTTATAACTACATCTTTCATTTTCCTCTAACCAATTGTAATAATGACATCGCCCATTCTTCTTGAACTTCATCAATTTCTTGAATCGTATACGGGTTGTCTAGGGTGAACTAAAAAAATAAAGAAACAAAACTGTAATTAGAATTATATTAGTAATAATAAATTCATAACATATAGAAAAATTATACTATATATAAATTATGTAGTTGTATATTCTTTGTTACCTGTTTCAACAAGAAAGGTTTGATATGAAGGATATATATAAGTACATTCTTCATCATCCTCATAACGTAATATCCACAGTTGATATTGTTTGATTGTGTACGACACTACAAAGATTGGTAATATATGTACACATATTTGTATTAAATATCTTATTCATTTTATATATACAAAAACCCATAGACAAATAGAAACATATCATAGGTTGGAGATACAGTACTCTTGTGGGGCGTTTGTTGATCTTTTTACGTGCTTTAATTATTTCTGTAAAATACATCTCAAATGCATCATTGATGGTCTCCTTGATGGCTATCATGCTATCTCATGGTGCATTGAGAGGATCGAGAAAACAAAAATATTGCCAATTGGGATATAATAAAAAATAACATCATATTCTTCATGTTGAAAGAACAAGTATTACAATGTTTTTAACTTTAGATTCTATTTTTTTGTATCAGTGAAAAGCATATTAATTAAACTTACCCATGGTTATAAGGAATAACTATCCAATCATCCTTTTTAGACATGCAGTATAGCATCCTATCACATAAAGCCTGAGCACGAATATCTGGGAGTCACGGAAGTAGAAACCTAGTTCGGATTCATAAACAACAACGATCGCCTTTTTTCGTCATCTAACAACACTTCCTTGTACAAAATCCTACCAAAAAATATCATTAATTAAAAAGAAAAGTTAAAAGAAAGCTAAATAGTTGATGATACAAAATCCTTACAATAAATATTATTAACTTCATATAGAGCATACCTCATATTGAAGACAATACATGATTGTCCAATCATCTCCTTTCTACAAAATGCAAGTATGTCATCCCAAAATAGAGGAGAGTATTCATAAGCATGGCCAAACACATCATAGTCAATGGACACTTCAACGGCAGAATCATGTCTAGGCAACCCATTGACGATTTCATATACTTGTCTCAACTTAGGCGGCAATGGAGATGGTTGTTTAACCTCTTGTGACAATGACGCCTTAGGTGCTCCTTTTGGAACTAGCTTTTGTGTTCGAGGTGATAATGGTAGAGAAGCTACTTTTGCAGCTTGCTTTCCAGTTTTTTTCACATCCTCTTCATAAACCCATAAGAAATAATTAATAAATGAATAAGTATATAAAAAATTTAGTAGTCTTAAACAAAGTAATTACTTATGTTGCTCCATTGAAGATGACCACCGACTTGGACCAACATATCAAAGTCCTAATAGCTTGTTTAACCATATAAATCCCACTAGTAGGGAACGTGTTATATCCACTTTTACTAGTAAGGGTATTAAGGTAAATTGTATGACATTATGTGTTTAATTATAAGAATTATGATATGCATAAATAATAATGTATATTTATTGATGCACCCTGTCAAGCAATCCACACACAGTAGTTTATTTAAGTGTTAGGGGCCAAAGTGTAATAGAAGTTGTGTATTGGGGGCCAAAGTAGAATTATGGGTTTTATGATAGAAAGCGTTATTATGAACAATTAAAACTATTAGTTTTTTATGGAAATTACAATAAGGGTCTTAAGTGATTATTGAGGATAAATTAGAGGTTTAGGGTAGAAGTGTAATTTGGTTTTTCCACGAATTAAGATAGATCAAATAAATCAAATAATAAGTAAAATATGTTTAGAAGTTGTATCTTTTAAAACTCTTGTTTTTACGATAGACTAAAGGGGAGACAAACCAAGAACAATCTTTCGTTCTTGATCTGAGTGTTTGAAGGCTAGAGGTTTGAAGGAGATCACCAATCTAGGCTATTGAAGGGCTAGGAATTTCATAGGTGGCAAAGATCTAAGTTCTTGTGGCTGGATTTTGATCTATAAGTATTTAAACTCTTACTGCTTAAAGTTTTGTCAGATTTAGGTTTGAAGTAAACTAGGTTATTAATTGTGTTAGATAGAAACTATAGGCTTTTTTCATGTTTAGAATTGAGTATATACCAGTTATTGAGGTTAGAAACATGTTAGGACTGATTTGATAGGGGTTCAAGGTCAGATCTTACGATTTTGGTTTTATTTTCAGGTTTAGAAATCACAACTGTGATCTCTGAAAGCAGGGACCTAGTGCGACCACGCTCAGCCCTGGCGTGACCTTGCTACTTATTTAGTTTGGCCTGGCCCTCTGTGAGTGCGACTGCGCCCAGGCCCTGACGCGACCGTGCCAGTTGCTCAGAAATGTGTTTTTTTTTTTAGGATTTTATGTACCTTTTAGATATAAGTTTGTAATGGTTAAGACTTTATGCAGAGAGATTTCAAGAATTTCTCAAGGATAATATGGTGATGAATTAGTTTTAAAAATAATATTAGTGGGTCTAATTATGGTTTTGTTTAGTTGAGGGTTTTAAATGTTTGAAGTTATATCTTATGTTTAGGCTCGTCGATGATATTTGAAGAGACGCGTTAGGGTATGTAGATCGCGGATGCTTTTGAGTTAAGAAGAGTGGACACCTGTACGCAGTATGTACGCTTGACGTACTCTATGATAGAAACTGTTTTATGTGTTATGTTTATGTTAATGCATGATTGTGCTAGTGAATGTTTATTCTTAATGAGCTTATATGAATTTATGGTTATGTGTTTTGTATGTGTATGTGATAACTATTTGACATGCTTACATTTAAAATGCATGTCAACATTACGAAAAAAGCATGCTTATGATATGTTGAAATTGCATGCTTACCTTATATGATACTTGTCCAACTCAACTTGTACTACGTCTTTTCATGAGTTATGATTTATGTTATATTATTGTTACTGTTATTGATTAAATTCCCGGTTAAGGTTATGGGGTTGTGTCCTACACATCTCTTCTTGCTGGGATTTGGCTCATGGGTACTTTGTGCTGCAAGTAAAGGTAATAAGTTGGATAGCTTTGGTAGAGGGCGTACATGTCGAGGATTTAAAGATCATAGGGGATCAGGAATGATATTTTAGTTTTATGGATTGGGTTTTAAGTTGTTTATTTTATTTTATTTATGAAAACTATGAAGCTCTTGAGTTTCATTCTTTTAAAAGTTTGAGTTGTGTTTATGATCGATTTTATAAATAATAAAGTACTTTTATTTTAAACATTAATTATGATACTTGTTAAATTAACGCTTCAAGAAATTGGGGTGTTACAGAATGAGTTAACAATTAGAGCATCAGGTTGGTCAGCAAACTCAATTGCATCATGGTAGTTTTCTCCTATGTCTTCTGCACAGATGTTTGTGCAACTAGTAACTAGAATGTATCTCCTACCAACGATGTTGGTGATAGACCCTAATGCAAATTTGCATTCAATCATTTTATCTTACACATATATGTAATATTTTATGTATAAATATGATCTACAAGTACAAGAATTTAGATTCTAAAAAGATAAAGTTAAACCTGATTTGAGCTTAGAGTGGGAATAAAATAAGTGCACCCTCTGGCTGTGGGGTGTGGATGTTGCGATTGCGGCGATGACTAATAAGATGGTGTCGCCTGATCTAAAGGTGATCCATAGTTTGGCACTGGCGCATGAGAAGATCCTCCAAAGTCACTATGTTGTCCTTTCATCTATTCCATAAACGGTCGCATCATTTCCACTTGTTGTTTGATCATTTCACGTCATTCTTTCACTATTTCTTCTTGTTAATGATAGTTTTCTTCCATTTATGCCCAAGAGTTACTTATGGTTACCCAAGTTACCAAAGTTTCTCTAACCACTAATTATTCCCACTTGTGACTATCTAGCTAAACCGTTCCCTAGGACCATCTCGGATTGTCCAACACGAATATATCACAAATATATCATAATTATCACATTTATGCCCTCAACGGGATAAAATTACAAACATGACCCTAATAACCAAATGGGGCCCATATGCATACTTAATTCACCTAAACATGCATTTCTAATCACATTTTCATCAAATTCACATATTAACATAATAAAACAATTATTACCCTCTAGGCACGCTAATCAAGGCCCTAATCCTTATTAGAAAATTTGGGACGCTACATCGTTTGCGAACACTTTTAGTTTAGCAAACGAAATTACAACAACTCTTTTACAGATTTAAAGAAAAAAAATGTCATAAAAGAAATAACAGGCTCCCACCGTTTTTTTTTCAAAATGGTGTTCCATCAAAAACCTCCACAGGTCGGGCCACATGTACATATCCACAAACAGACTCCGGCGCTCACTGCTCCACTTTGCTTTTGCACTTACCTACAACATGAAACAACTACGTAAGCGAAAATTCTTAGTAAGAATAGCCTTGCACACAAATATACAAAACCCAGTAACGGGTTGCGCTAAGGTAGTTATCATTATCAATCATTAGGGATTGGATAAATCCCAACCATATCATACAATTCTCAGACAATAGCCGAATCATAGTAAAATACTTTGATTGTACCTAGCAAACAACGTTACACATATCATGATAACCTGCACTTAGAAAATCCAAGAACATTCAAGATATATAATACATATCATAAATAATTATTGTACCCTAAAAATTAGCACGACTTTAGTTACTCAGCTAGGGGTACAATTAGCTGATGAGTATATGGAAAAGCAGCCAAGTAGAACATCAAGATAATAATGATGTAAGCAGCTCGTGTTGGGACTTAGCAATATGACATCCAGGTTATTATCTGGTCGCCTCTTAGTATAACGATCCAATTCGAAATATATATTTGCCAGATCCCCTTTTGGGCGTTCCGAAGTTAAGTCGAACTAAGGTTTTGATAAGGTTAGATCACCAGCTCGATGGATATATTCAGCTCATGGAAACCTGGTCAGAATACATACTGAAGGATCCCGAGAGACTTGGAGGCTCTTTATACGCTTATTAATTTCCATGCTGTATTGTACATTTATCATTTATTATCTGAGATAACAGGAGGATATTCTATTATGCAATCATATCCCAATATAAATTGGAATAATATGTATTAAAAATATACCATATTTATGCATTTTGTTACCCAAACCTGTCCTGGAAATTCCAATATAAATTTCATGGATAATGGACAGGGAAGGGGACTGTCCTTTTTGTATTACTGAAACTCTTCATAAATTGTGAAAGAATAGCAATAATATTGTCTCGTGGACTAGGTGGATTTCAACCACTGAACCACTTAAAATTGTGTGTGTATGAAAGGGTTCTTATAATTTCATTACAGTTTACAAAGAATCACTAATATCCTTATTAGATTTATAAATCTACTGTTGGCAAAAAATTGTGTCAACAGTTTGGTGATTTCATTGAGAGGAAATTAGTGCTTTACAAGTTTCATTTGACATTCAGCATGGTGGTTGCTCAATCATTGCATGACAAGGAAATGGAACAGCCTGGTAGGCAGGAGGCACATCATACAACTATTCCCACTAAAAAGGACCCACATTTTTAGCAACGTCCTTGGAAGCAACTGGTGGGCGAAGACGACGCTGGGAGTTCAGTGTCACTCCCACCAAATCCTAATCCAGGGTATTTAACAACTGTCGGGATGAAGAATGCCCAATTAAGGAGACATCCTACTAGGGAAAACAGACAGATCAAAGAGGTCCTAGCTCGGTTACCCCTTCTTGCAACCAGCGCTAATGTCGGAAAGAGGTAAAGTGGGTCTCATAAGTCCCACAGGAATAATCAGTCCAAACCCATTCATTTTTTCAGGAACGCTACTCCGAGCTATGTACCTTTAGAGTTAAATCAGCGAAGTTCTCAGCCCACTAGTTATACAGGAACCATCATCAACATATCAGTCGGTCGGTCAGAACTGCGACCCCCAGCTCTGTGCCTTTCGCACAAATTCCTAGGAATACCAACAACAACCCACCAGGGCGAGCTGTGACAAGGTCAAAGAGACAAAACCCCCTGACAAATCCTTTTGTGCCGTGATCAGAACCCCAAGCATAGAGAACTCAAGACATTGGGGTAAAACCGAGGCAGGTTAATTTAGTTCGTCCAAATGGAACAAGGATAGCCTGACCAATAAGACATCTGCCATCGGTGATTAGACATCCTACACCACCGCACCCACAAAGAGATGCTCTAGCTCATGGAAATAGTAGGAGAAATCCTCCCCAGTAAGTAGACACTTACGTCCCACAGACATGTGCTGATAACCCAAGTCCTCGGTCTCAGCCGCGGGCTGTAATTTTTTAAAATGGAAGTTACTGGACGGGGAGCGAGCATGGAGGTATGTTTGGAAGTGACCTGAGAAATCACCTTAGCTCAGCGCAAATTCCTTAGTACAATCCATAGCTCGACCTGCGTGATCATCTGAATTCATAAAGGAGGTATCCAGCTCGCAATGATGACATGAGTTATACTCGACATGAGGGAGGTTCGTCTATCATACGCGACAATGGAAATGTTTCACCTAACCAAGCTCGAACTTGGAGGGACAATAACCCATCAAACACATACAATAGGATGGGTGCTGGTGAACAGCCCCCAGCCAACCTAGAGACTAAAGACCTAACTCTTGAACGACTGGCCTTGATGGAGGAGCAGATGAAGAAGCTCTTATCTGGAAAAGGGATAGATGATTGTGACTCTGTTGAGGAGCTCAAACCTTTTGCTCTGAATATTGCAGTAGTTGCGTATCCTATTGGCTTTAAGATGGCGAACATGCCATCATTTGATGGAAAAACAGATCCATCCGACCACCTCGGGATGTTTCAATACGTTGATGATGGCCCATAATGTCGAATTTGACATAAGATGTATTCTATTCCCCATGACTCTGATTGGGCCTACCATTGAGTGGTTCAAGAAGTACAAAAGACATTCAATAAGCTCTTGGAAGAACTTGTCTTCCGAGTTCAAGAAAGCATTCTGAGCTTCAAAGGTAGCTCGCATGGAGGCCAACTCATTGGCCAATGTAAAACAACAACCTAGTGAATCCTTGAAAGCATATCTGAGCAGATTTGCCAATGTTGCAGCACGAGATAGAGACATTGATGATAGCTCTAAGCTCATGCCGATGAGAACAGGAATCCTGGTGGGAGGCAATCTATGGCAGGAACTCCAGCGGAAAGGGGTTAAAAGTGTAGATGAGTTCTTGGACGAAGCTCAGGAGTAGATAAACTTGGAAGAGGCGCGATATGCTGTCGCAGGAACCTGCCAGGTCCTTATTCAGCCCGTTGGAGCGGTGACAGGTGTTGTAGCTACGGCTCAACCTCTTACCCAGAATAACCAAGTGAAAAATAGCAAGAGAAAAGGGAATGGTGAGATCAACCAGAATGACATGAAGAAGAATAAGTCCGGGGAAAAATTCAAGCCCGTGTATGCCATCTACACTAACCTAACGGGTACACGGGAAAACATCTTCTTGGAAAACACTAATCACCTTCCATGGAAGAAACCAGAACCTTTAAGGCATCAAAGGGCCAAGACATATCCCTCAAAGTTCTGCCGATACCACAATGACATCGGTCATAACACCGATGATTTCTGACAATTGAAGGATGAAATAGAGACTCTTATTCGAGCTAGACCGTTAGCCCAGTATGCCTGAAATCGAGTTGCTTTTAATAGTGTACCAGGCAGAATTATCATTCAGTTCCAGAAGCTCCGGCAGGTCAGCTGAGCACTCAGGCGTATCAGATGAATCAAAATTAAGTCTACCTTCCCCCAATAGTAGAAGGAGATATAACTACTATTGCCAGAGGATCTCATCTACGGGCACTAGCAACAGAGCCAAAAAGAGGTATATCCAGGAGGTGAAAATGCATAATGGTGTGGAATTTATCCCGGACCAGCAGTTATCAAAACAAAACTGGTTGGAAAATCAACCAATCATTTTCACGGAGGAGGACACTAGCCACGTTCAATTCCCACATAATGACCCGCTGGTGGTAACTGTGCTCACCTCCGAAGACCGTTCTCACCTCTCCTTGCTCTTCTGGGGCCACATCTCGCACTCGTGGCGAGGGTGGTCTATCACTTGGTCTTTCATTTTCTCTTCAGATGTATCTTCCCAACTTCCCCCTGCGTATGACTTCCTCTATTTCCACCTTTAAATGAGTGCATTTTGCGGTGGTGTGGCCAATGTCTTTATGATACTAGCAATTCTTTCCAGGGTCTCTCTTTGACTAATCTCTCTTCATTGGTGGGGGTCTCCTGAAGGGGACCTGATTCTCGTTTGTTATGAAGATATGCTCCTTAGTATGCATCAGGTCAGTTTAGAAGGTGTGAGATGTTTGCCTAGGGTTACCTCCGTGTTTGTGCTTCCTCTGGTGGTCATCTCTTGGGCCTTCGTATACCATTTTCATTTTTTCATCATTCAAACTTCCAGGGGCTGAGTGGTTGACAAGTGATGCCTTCAAGTTCTCATGACCGTCTTCGACACGAATGTACTTTTGTGCCCACTCGTAGAAATTGTCTAAGTCTGTGACCTCACTTTTGAGCATGTTATCCCAAAGCTTACTGCCTGGGCACACTCTGGCCGTGATCGCCATCTTGTGTTCTCCCCTGGTTAGGCTTCCCACTTTAGCCACCTCCATGTTGAACCTATGGATGTAGCTCTTCAAGCTCTCTCCTTCACCTTGATTTTTATTAGCGAGGCTAGTGCCGAGTAGGGCATAATCGCGTAAGGCAAGATGTTGTTGGAGGAACTCGTCAGAAAATTATTTCCATGACCTAATAGACTCTGGTCGAAGTCCTTTGAACCATTTGTAAGCAGGTCCTCTTAACGTGACAGCAAAGCAGCGGCACCTGGCCCTGCTATTAATTCCTCTCAGCTTCATTAGGTCATTGAACATGTCTAGATGGTATTTAGGGTCTGTATTTCCCTTATAAGGGGTCATATGAGGTTCTTTAAAGTTAGCCGGGAGTCGTTCCAACTGGATTTCTCGCGTGAAGGGTGACTCATAGTTGAACTCTTCATCGGTAATGTGCCCCCAGACGTCGTGACGATCTTGCTCCAAAGGCTCCTCATCTCAATGTCTAGCTCCTATCGCCTCATATTTAAGGAGTCCCTCAGCTTGGTAGGGTCGGCCTTTCTCTTTTCTCTACCCTTCGGAGGGGCCACATGAGGTGTTGTCCTTACTTCTGACCTCCTTCTATTGAGCTTTTCTCTTAGGACAGGTGGCGCCTCTCTAGAGGTGAATTTGGCTTCATTAGGGGGGTTATCTTTGTTCTTCTGCTCTGGCATTTGGGGCTGTTTTGCCTTCCTAGGATGTTCATGTTGCTTTGTTCGAGGGGTAATACTGGTGGAGAGTTGACTCCTCCCATCATCAACATGAACCATGGTTTCTCCACCCTCTGGGCCTTTTCCTTTCATTTAGGAAGGGACACACTTGATTTTCCTTGTAGCAGGCCATTCAACACCTCTTGCATGTTCTCTAAGGTGGATTCCAGCCTTTGGTTCTTTCGGTGCAGTTCGCGTATCTCCTCTTCGTAAAATCGAGCTCTAGAACTTGACCTCACGAAATGGACTCGGGGTTGCTTGTCAAGCCTGCACGTCGATGGGCCTGGATCTTTCGAGCCGGATTTCGGCACCTATGGGGTCCTTGGGGGCAGGAACTCGCCGACATCTCTCGCAGGGGCAGCTGCTGACATCGAACGATTCTCATCAGGTGGGACGGCCGGGGATGTGGCCTCCCTTTCATCTTCATGAACCCCGGGCTCCTTTGGGGCATCCACATTTTCGGGTGGCGGAGGACTCTTCATTGAGGCTTTCAGCTGATCTCTGTCAAGGTGGACCTCCACCTCTCGTGGCTCTCTCTGTCGCTTAGAACGTCTTGGCATTTTTTTTCCTACCGGAATCAATGGAAGAATAGTGGCTTGGCACTTATGCTTCCCACAGACGGTGCTAAACTGTTGACGGTAAGAACTCGTCAACGAAATATGGATGGAAAACTCAGAAACTTAAATCAATATTTAATGAACAAAAATGAACGTATAGAAACTTGAAGGATAATTGCAAGTAGAAAATAGAAAATAGAAAGCAAACTTCTATATTGCCCTTAGATCAATTTAATTTTACAAGAATTTTCCAACCCCGTACCATGAAGAAGTGAGGTTCTTCTAATAGTGGGTTGTAATACAATGTGGTCCCAAGGGACCAGATTGTCCATAAATACATTGTCAAGGAAGTGGTATTAGACGTAGTGGCACGGGTTCTAGTGGTGTCGAGTCTGGTGTATGGTCAGAGATGTGCAGGTAGTGCCTCCACCATTTGTACCAACTTGCACTATCACTACCTGTCTAATACGAATGTTAGAGGTTGCCTGGGAAGGACCACATTAGGTACCCTATTCGACGACCACCACTTTTCTGGTGTGGTCTTTAGGGTCAGACACCAGGTACATTTCGTATTTGTACAAGCTCCTTGAGCCACAAGTCCTCACCCTCGCAAGGTACCTTATTTCTAAGGGTTTCAAGTGTTGCGATCGTTATATGCTATTCCTAGATGCCTGATAATCAAGGATCTTGTGAGATGGCCCTATGAAAATTGGATGAGAAGGGCCCCTTGACCCCAAGCGTGTAAGATGGGCACAAAACGTAGCTCTGTAGGCGTATGAGGCGAGGCCTTGACGCGAGGTCCTGGCGCATGGGGGCATGAGGTCTTGGTGCACGTGGACACGAGCCTATGTGCCCGCGGGCGCAAGGCCCCTGTGCGTGTGAGTGCGAGGCCCATGTGTGCGCGGGCGTAAGCCCTCGTGTGCACGGGTGCAAGCCCCATGGGCGACGAGCGCGAGGCCCATGTGAGCGAAGGTGTGAGGCCCATGTGCGCCCGAGCGCGTGGCCCATGTGTGCGCAGGCACGAGGCCATGTGCGCATGAGCGCGAGGCCATGTGCGCGCGGGCGCGAGGCCCTTGTGCGCGTGGGCGCGATCGCGAGGCCCCAGTGCGCGGGTGTGCAAAGTGTCACAGGCTGACATTTTGACAGCGGAAATGCCCGTGTGACCCTTGACTCCTCTAAGCCAAGGTTAGCCTTTCAACCATTCGAATAACAATGGGCACATTTTTTGCGCGACCGTGTGCCTCTGCACACTTCTGTCTCTTGAACAACTCTCGCTGTGTCATGCTCTCAAGCATCTATGAGTGCAACCATGCATCAAGGCTATCTAGCCAAGTCACTCATACTGACCATACGTTCTCACTATTGCAAGGAGAATCCCAACACTGATGCTCACCCAGACATCGCAAGCCAAGGTACCATGTGTGGCCAAGAGCTAACACCAAGCTGACATGCCAACACCTCTCATCATGTCTCATTCGATACTATCCAGATAGCTCACATCACAGGCGAAGGACTCCCATACATCCATGGTCCAATCCTTAAGGCACCATGCCTTCACACATGTTGGCAGGCCCTCGAGACTAGCTGCCAGACTAGTAGCACACACTGGACCTTTCTCCTACTCAAGCATAGTGCACCCTCCAATGTTTGCATGCTAACAAGTCCCACAATTGACTTCCCGTGCCATCTCATGTCGAGACTCGTCACCATGGTGCACCACGAAGTCTCTCAAAGGCTTGGGCCACGATCCATGCAAGCGGAATCCCAGGAAGCCAAGGGAACCATAACCCTAAACCTCTGGCAGCACACTTCGACGCACTATAGGGGCGGCCCGGTAATGTCCATGAGTACTCCTACTCATGGAGACATATGAGTCCCCTAGTGGTCCTCATATGCTTGCCCTACTATTCCTCCCAACTAGTAGTAGATCACTTGACGCACCTGCGCCAGGGGATGGTGGAGAGCTGACACTAGGTGCTCCCCCTACAAAGAGCCTTCTAAGCTTTTAGCCTTCTACCAGGAACATATATGATTTTTTGCTTGGGAGACATATGTGTCTCTCAGCTCACCAATTATCTGAATCTCCCAAATCCGATTGTACCATTGCATTCATTGACCCTTCAATATGGGACCTACCAAGTCTCGTCCATTTCAGGGCAATATTGAGGATATTTATGAAAATGCCACTGCCATACAAACTAGGCATCAGCATGCTCAGCAGCCTCCACCCTCGCGTGTGCATCTGACCGAGCACCATCCTAGCTTGTAACATGCCTTCAAGGCTGGCATGTTACACTCTCCCCCACTTGAATTATCGATGCCCTCATCGACAGACCGCTGGCCAATCTTCTTGCTGCCTCGACTCCTAAGCTCACTCCATGCTTCTTCCAAATCTTGAGTCTGCACTAGTCCCTCTACCACTATAGAATCACTGACTTGGTGATGATCTCCCATGTCCATTCTTGGACTCGATCAAAGACCCCATGCCACCATCGCTATTCAGAATCCTCCCATGAAGTAGTGCCTCTGCACTTGAATACTCCTTGCACACATGTACTCCTCCAAGTCCATCACGTTGTCCCTCTAGTCAACCAAGTAGCCCTTGCAACACTGACCCCGAAGCAAACACATCATTTGATTGTTGCTTTCCCGCCAATTTTCCAATGTCTACTCCTATTGACAAGGACGAAATTAAGGTGCACCCCTCAGGGTGAGGTTCCTTCCATTGAAGGCATGTCTGTCTTCAATGTGGCACTCATGCCAACTATAGCCTTTATGCAGTATCTAGTTCACCCTTGCACACAGACTTTGCGAAGTAGTCTCTCAGACTTTTGGCCCTTCGGCCTTACTGCATACCCATTGCTTGATGCGAAATGGCCACTCCAGACCATAAGCATAACTGCTACTCGAGCTTCTACAATGTTGTCAATGATCTGACGTCATTTGAAACCACTGCACTGCCTTCTGGCTCGTGCTCATGCTGACTCTCAACATTGTGCCTCAACTTCTGCCCCCAAATCAACCTTGCTTAAATGTAGATGGCCTGTTGAATCTTGACCAACTTGATTGCACTCTACCTCACCCTTGAGGTCTGAAGTTGTCCCAATCCACTATCTCCCTTCGGCATATGTTCTTTGAATCATTCGACTTATGTTCCCATAAACACGTGTCCCCATAAAACAATAAGCATGTCCCATAACATGCTGCAAAACTTACCCAATCTTGTTTCAGCCCCGCCCATGTATATTGTCTATCTGCAGCATGTCTTCGCACTGTACAACCCACTCGCATCAGTCATGCATGTCTTCGCACTGTACAACCCATATGTTGTTGTGTTTCCCCCTAGATTCACACACCAAAATTGAACAAGTTCCCGGACCCTTCGAACATATGAATTAGTGGGCTCCCCCACTTCAACTTGGGAATAACTTCTCTTCTTGTGGTGTACCTCTAAAGGTATATCTCGCAAGCTAACTGCTTTCTCTCGTGCGGTCCCTCATTCCATTTATCACTTTTGAAGATGATGTTGAACTAATGTCTTGGCCATTCTGACTCTTCACCCCTCGACATCTCTACGTTGCCTTAGTATTTGAGTCCTGCTAACTTTCACCTTAGGCAAATGTTGAACTGATGTTACCTTAGTGCCTAAGTCCTGACGACTTTCACCCTAGGTAACTGGCTCTGTATTTGTCTTTGAGTCTCCTTGACTTTACATTCTGAACAACTAATGATCTCCATGATAAATCATCTCGATTCTTTTGTAATGGAACATTGGTCTGCTATTTGGATGTTTGAACTGTGAAGGTTTCTCCCACACTTCCACTATTGGCATCCTCGACAACTTGCCCTAACGCAAGAATGTTTTACCACCCCAACTCTTCATGCACAGAAAAACTCTAGAAGTGCACCCCGCAAGATGTGACTCTCAACTCAACTACTTCGTGTAGCACCAATGTCGATTCACCTATGCGTGCATTATCCACATAGCTATCCATTTGCTCTATACTAGCATCTCGCCCCTCCGGGCAGCTTCTCTAGGCTTCTATGGTCACTAAGTCCCAATAGCAAGGCCCTCCGGACCACATTTAAACTCAAGTACCATCTCCGCCTCCTTAAGCCTTCTTGTAGTACTAAGTTTCCTTGACGCAACCCTCCAGCACTCTAGAAACTCTAGCACTATTCTGACCACTGCGCGCGGTCTACTCGGTCCTGCTGGCCTTTGGTGCATATATTCCCCATCTTAGCATCTCCTACAATGCCTTAGTGTTGCTCACACCAACTAACATCCCTGTGAGCTAACACGTCCCACTCCATTGTCTCGGCGCCTCCTCTCTGGGTCAGAACAAGATAACATGAAAACACTTCCAAGTACGACTATCCTCTGACAATCGCAGCCGCTGCCACTTTGGTCTCCATGTGATTCCCTTTGGCACATAAGTAGCAACTGAAGCATTCCATGCTCATCTTAATCTGATTCCTCAAAGCTGTCCACTTTCGATCACTGTCATGACTCACAAGTGCCTGGCAGCCACTATTATGCTTCCACACTCTTTCGTACAAGTCCCCTTTTCAACAACAGCGCTCCGTGCGACTTACACTGTCACTCAGGCAAACCTGAACTAGTGAACCAAGCATACAACCTTGACCACTCGATCAAACCTTGTCTCATGTCAACGAGTTCTAACTAATATGTAGTGCCCTTCCACAATTGCACGTGGTTGTTGTCTTTCTAGCATCACTGAAATTTCTGATTCGAAGCAACCATAACTTGTCCCCTTTCTAGGATGTCCAGTATTCCCACGAAGAAGAGCAACCAAGTCTCATCCCATCTCAGCCTACTGATCCTTTCTAGGTGACTAAACGGCTCAACAACATTTGTTCAAGTATCCAGATCTTCTGATCCTTTGTCACGCCTATATTCGCTCTAGGATGGACCAACCAGGTTCACCCCAACTTGAGGCGAACCTGGCTCTGATACCAATTTTCACGGGCTGATATTTTGATAGTGGAAATGACAGTGCAACACCTTGCCTCCTTTGAGCCAAGGTCAGTCTTCCAACCATTCGAATAACAATGGGCACATTTTTCACGCGACCGTGTGCCTCTGCACACTTTCTTCTCTCGAACAACTCTCGCTGAGTCATTCTCTCAAGCATCTATGAGTGAAACCATACATCGAGGCTATATAGCCAAGACACTAACACTGACCATACGTTCTCACTATGGCAAGGCAAATCCCAACACCGATGCTCACCTAGACATTCGCAAGCCATGGTAGCATGTGTGGCCAAGAGCTAACACCAAGCTGACATGCCAACACCTCTCATCATGTCCCATTCGATACTATCCGAATAGCTCACATCACATACCAAGGATTACCATACGTCCATGGTCCAATCGTCAAGCCACCATGCCTTCACACATGTTGGCAGGCCCTCGAGACTAGCTGCCAGACTAGTAGCACACACTGGACCTCTGTCTTACTCAAGCATAGTGCTCCCTCCAATGCTTGCATGCTAACTAGTCCCATGAATGACTTACCGTGCCATCTCATGTCGAGACTCATCGCCATGGTGCACCACGACGTCTCTCAAAGGCTTGGGCCACGTTCCATGCAAGCGGCATCCCGGCAAGCCAAGGGAACTGTACCCCTAAACCTCTGGCAGCACACTTCGACGCGCCTGATAATGTCCATCAGTACTCCTACTCATGGAGACATACAAGTCCCCTTGTTGTTCTCATATGCCCGCCCTACTAGTCCTCCCAACTAGTAGTAGCTCACTTGACGCACCTGCGATAGGGGTTAGTGGAGCACTGACACCAGGTGCTCCCCCTACAAAGGGCCTTCTAAGCTTTAGCCTTCTACTAGGAACATATATGATTTTTTCTTGGGAGACATATTTGGCTCTCAACTCGCCAATTATCCGAATCTCCCAAACCCAATGGTACCACTGGGTTCATTGACCCTTCAATATGGAACCTACCAAGTCCCGTCCATTTCTAGGGAAATATTGAAGATATTTATGAAAATGCCACAGCCGTACAAACTAGGCATCAACATGCTCACCAGCCTGCACCCTCGCATGCGCATCTGACCGAGCACCATCCTAGCTTGTAACATGCCTTCAAGGCTGGCATGTTACACAAAGTGCCTGGTGCGCGGGTATGTGAAGCGCGAGACCGTTGGTGGGCATGCAAGGCGAGATGCACCAGGGGTCACGATCTTGCAAAGGCCTTGCGTGGGGCAAGACGGGAAGTTACGGGAAGGCCTTTCGCGAGGCATGGGTCTTGCATGGGGGCGAGACACGAGGTCACTTGGGGAAGCCTCAGCTTTTCTCTTGAGAGTTGACTGTGGCCCTCTCAGAATCATGTACAATTTTTTGCATTCACAACAACCTAACGGAAGTCTTTCTCCTTCAGAGGAAGATGAGACAGTGTCTCATGTTGATCCCCAAGGGTCTTAGACCGCTCTATCCTCGTGAATATAGCTGCACAAGGAATGAACTCAATTAGAATAATTAAACAAGAAAAAAAGTGAAAGTGATAATAAAGGTCACGACAAGAATTCATAAAGTTAGAGGACTTACGAGGGTGGTTGAAGTATAGATGATTGTAGTTCTTGAACCCATTTGACAGAAAGAACTGGTCTTTGTAGTCATTTGGGTGGTTGGGGAGGTTGATGACGGATGTTGAGTTGGGGAAGCGAATGAGCTAATAGAAGCCGTCACCTTGCCCCTTCTAGTCAGGACTGGCCTTGAGGTAGAAAAAATACATAATATCTGACGGAGTGGGGACCTCCCACTTATGCCTCAGATATTTTAACCCCACCCAAAGTCAATACGAATTTGAGGGGAGCTAGAATTGAGCTCGTTCGATGTATTTCAGGAAATCTACAAAGTTCTGGTCCAATAGGAGGAATACACCTGCCTTTAGGTGCTCATCACTCCAAGCCCCATAGTCATCTTGGAGAGGAGCGCAGCTCTGCTCTCCTTCCAACGGAAGCTGGGCAAGGAGGCCATTAACTCCCATCTCATTCCCGTGGCCCAGCAGGATTTTGTTAAATTTCCATTGTGTCATTATCCGAGACATGATGTGCTCAGCCTTGAAGAAAGCGTTGCGGTCGACAACAAGTTCTCTCTCCACCACTGGACCGAAACGAGGGATAGGAGAGTCAAAGGCGACCTGTTTTCCTTTGTTCTTACTCTGAGTGGAGGAGCTCGCGGCGTTTTTCTTTGGGGGACCATGATTTAGCTTGCCTGATGACAATGCGGCCTATTAGTTGCGACCTAAGACAATTACTAGCTACAGTGATAAAGGTATGGAGATCCAAGTGTTTAAGTGGTTTACTTTTGAGATTTAAAATTAGCACGAGCTAAAGATGTATCCTATTATAAACGTGTGGTCCTAGGCCACGCACTTTGAATTCATGAAATTCCCTGATACTTCGGGATTTGTTTGTCATAGTCGTTAGACCCACTACTTTTCTTTTGAAAGTAGTTTAATGCAAAACCTCTTAAGGAATCGTGACCCTTAAGCTACCCAAAATCAAACCTAAAACCCTTTCGGTTTCTACATCCAAACAAGTATTCTAATCGATTTACCAGTGACATTTTCTTTGTAAAACCCAAAAAATTTGCCCAGTTTTATGAATACCTTATTTCTAAACAAGCCTAGTCTCATTCATTTAGCCTAAACCAAACCCTATTTTAACTCAGACGTGAGCAGAACATAAAACGATAGTGAACAAAGAATGTTTTTCGAAGTAAAAAACTCACTGGAAAATAAAGAAATGAAAGATTCAAACCAGATGAGGAAATACTTATAGTTTATATGTTTGTTAAAAGAGAATGTCAATACGTCCACAAGAAGGTCCTTGAAAGATTCTAAGAGTTTGAAGGACAATGAAGGATTTTGGGAAATGTTTGTGAGAAAAAGGGAATTTTTTTTTCTAAATGGAATGTTTTCTAATGCGAAGGTGGTAAGGTTCATGTTTGATCTCCCTATTTATATGTAAACTTTGAGAACTAATTCGGGCCATCTGATTGGGTTAGCTCGAGATCTAAAGGCCAAGATTAAATCAGGCATATGACGGCAAAAAGTTGATAGGATAGTTGTCACAGTCCTCGAAACCCAAACGGGCGTCAATTACAGATGGCCACGTGTCCAACAATTGAGTAGAAGGAAGGCACGATTTTACATGGCAGAAGCTTAAAAGCCCTTACTGTGCATGTCAAAAAGTGATGACATAAAGCACGAGCATGAGCTTGGGGGGAAAATTTTGTACCCTAAAAATTAGCACAAGTTTAGATACTCAACTAGGGCTACAGTTGGAAAATGAGTATATGGAAAAGCATCTAAGTAGAACATCAAGCTAATAATGAGGTAGGTAGCTTAAGTTGGGACATGGCAATATGACATTCAAGTTATTATCAGGCCACCTCTTAGGATAACGATCCAGTTCTAGACATATAGTTGCCAGATCCCCTTTTGGGCGTTCTGAAGTTAAGCCAAACTAAGGTTCAGATAACCTTTGATCACCAGCTCGATTGATATATTCAGCTCATGGAAACCTAGTCATAACACATACACTCATTAATGCCTAGACTGTATTGCGCATTTATCATTTATTATCCAAGATAGCAGGATGATATTTTTTTATGCAATCATATCCCAATATAAATGGTAATAATCTGTATTACAATATTTATGCATTTGGTCACCCAAACCTGTCCAGGAAATTCCACTTTAAATATCATGGATAATGGACAGGGAAGGGTACTGCCCTTTTTGTATTATTGAAACTTTGTAGAAATTGTGAAAGAATAGCAATAATATTGTCTCGTAGACTAGGTTGATTTCGACCACTGAACCACGTAAAATTGTGTGTGCGAAATGGTTCTTATAATTTCATTACGGTTTACAAATAAACACTAATATCCTTATTAGATTTCTTAATCTACTATTTGCAAAAAAATTGTGTTAACACTAATCAATGAATCAACAGCAAGGGATCTTGGCCTAAACCCGGTTCCAGCATTTATGTCTTGGCTCCAACCTGGAGTATATTACCATTGTCCTGGTTCCAACCCTGACTATATTTTTACCATGTTCTGGCTCAAACCGGGAACATATTATCATTGACCTAGCTTAACCCGCACTATATTACAATTGTCCTAGCTTCAACCTGGGCTATATACTTACCATGTCCTGGCTCCAACTCGGACAATATACTTACCATGTCCTGGTTCCAACCCAAACTATTTTACGTTAGGGTTGTAGCTCTAACCCGAACCTACTTACCATTTAGCCGCAGAATGCCAAAGAATTGCAATAGTAGGCATTAAGCATACCCTGGTCATAATTACCAAAACAAAACTAGTTCAATATACTACTACAAGCACACACTAGTATATTCATGTTGTAGCCAAGAAAGAGAAAGGCTAACTTACTTGGAGTCCTTAGCTCCCAGCTGGATCTTTACCACCGCTATTCATTTTCCCTTTTGCGATTACTTAATTAATATCGTGTACATGGATTAAACTATGGTATACTCTTATAGCTAATATTCTATGATAGCTACATGCAATAACATTCTCTTAGAGACTCTATACTATAGCCTCTTATACACCTTACAGTGTATAAGGCCGGATTTCGTTCCAGTCTTTACAGTAACAGGAGAAAATTGACCTCAGCGCAACACTCTCTCCGTATCGTGCATCTTAATATTCATTAACTAGAGAACTCTCTTGTCGAATAACTTGTATTTTGGTTTTTAAAAAAAGGAGTTCTACTCAATTCCTATCTTAGAAAAATACCAACTTTTCTTCCTCTCACGAAAGTTTATTGTTTTTTATCATTTACCAAAATACAGCTTTTTGACCCTTTACAATTAATATATGACAATGTTATCCCATTCTCTTAAAGATTTTACAAAAACCCAACTCTCATTCTTACCATTTTTATCCATAACCTAGGATCTCTTTTTACGTTATTTTTTAAAAGAAGGGCAATTGGACCCTAAACATAAAATTGGTAAAAATAAAATTTTAAATTAACTCAAGCTGATTTAGGATTGGTTAAGTCTCCAAATCCTTAGTTATCTTTACAAAGGATTATTTTTTCTCATTTCCAAAACTATACTTTTACTATATAATTTAAGGGGTCAAATCCCCTTTTTATACTTTTTCCCTAAGTTGTGTTTTGGGCAGAAACCACTAAACTATCGTTCACATATTCTGTATCATAAAGATGAGAACTAGGCGAAAGTCTCGCATCAAAACTTGTTTTAGGTTGAGGGAACTAACCTCCCAAAAATCATTTTTCATTGAAGTTCGAAATTACTACCTTTCAATTTTTAGGGCAAAATTAGAAAAATTAGTTCTCAAAAGTTTTGTTTCCAGATTCTACGGAAAATTTTGAAAAATCACATCTCTTACACCTTAACACATTTTCCTCTAAAATTTTACAGTGACGCTTATACATGTTTATAATATCACCCTACCAAATTCCATAGCTTTTCCAGATTCTGGGCAGTACATGCTTCCTAGAAATTTTCTAGATTTACATTGAAATGCCAAAACGTTCAAAAATAACTTTTCACGATTTTCCAAAGCTTGCCATCAAGTAGTCACGAAGAATTATGCAACTACCCAAATATTTTTCACAGATAGAGGTAGTAAAGTGCGATCTGACCCGTTGGAAGCCAGACCACAAAATTTTTGGAAGCATGCAATTTTACATAGCCTAACATCAATAAGCATTTCTAGCATAACCCTATCCATATGCATGCATGAAAATAATCATACCATACATAAACCTTAACCTTAAGCATAAAATAATCTCAAAAACTATTTAACCACCCTATACAACTAGATCTACAAGAATGACTAGAAAACATAAAGAACTCAACCATAGATTCTACCTTTCAAAGCACTAGCTTGGAGATGTGTTCCTTAGCTCTTAAAAACCTTACTTAGGTGCTCTAAACTCTCAAAATCGAGCCCCATGTCCAACATGTAGATTTTAAGAAAATGATTAGGGTAGAAAGAAACTTAGATGAGGGACAAGAACATGCAAGCTCACAAAAACCTCTTACCGTGCTTTATTTGATCCCAATGGTACTCAACTTGGAGATCTGACTAGTGAGGCTTCCATAAAATTCTCCGGGATTCATTCCTCGATGGTCCTCAGGTCCCTCATGCTAGATTTGTAGGTGTGATCCACCATGTGAATCGTGATCTCATACATGATCTCCCGGAAGGCCTCAGGGATCTTCTCCAGGTCCTGAGGGTCAAACAATATTCGGACTGTGGGGGCCTCAACTTGAATGACTTGGGGAGAAGGAGGCATGAAACGAGATGGGGGAGGAGGAAGCTGCCCAACAGTGACATTGGCCACCAGAGTTGGCTCCCGAGTCGAGCTCGTGTCCTTATTCTTGGTGAGGGACTTTGAAGTGTTCCCCGTTGCAGGGGTGGTCTTTTTCCCCACCCTGAGCCTCTTCACAATGGGGCCCGCGTCGGCTTTCTTTGCCTGGAAAGCAATTCGGAGGTCGGGAGCTCCTGGTTGTTCCATCTCTTCACCTAAAAAGAACAAAAGGAGTTAGTTCAAAAAAATAATATTTCAAAAAGCATTTATAAAGAAAGAAAGAAAACAAAGATCCCACCCTCTGGGCTGGGGGAGGAGTCTATTATCACCTGCTCGGGTATTTTGACGGGATAGGCACGACCTCCGACCTTGGAACTAATGGAGGAGAAGGGGACTCTACAGTGAATACTTCTTTGATCCTAAGGGGTTCAGGTTCTTCCTCGGGACTGGACTCATCTACGTATTGTCTGAACCCAGGGGAAAATTAACCCTGGAGCAGAGAAGGCTATGAACTACGGTTTGTCCCGTATTCTTCAAAAATTGCGGATCTAAAATTTATGGTGTTGTCAACTAAGATTGTGCCCCTAGGATAACTATTGTCATGGCATACCACTACGTGGTCTATGAAGTGGAGCAGGGTTACATTTAGATCCGGGTTGGAAGGATGACGGTGGATGAGTTGATTCAGAATATACCGAACTAACCTAATACTGGCAACAACCCTATCTAATTCCCTAAAGGGGTATGGGTTTCCTTGGCTGGAGGGGCTGGCTGCTACCCCTGACGCAACTCGATCTGGATCGGGTTCTCGAACAGCCTCAAGAGCCTGTCTTTTTTGGACAAGAGGCACCTCGTGAGGAGCGGTAAGGCCTCGTGAGGAGCAGGAAGCTCAAGGATGGTTGGGAGAGGAGCCCAAGTCCTCAGAGCTAATGCCTGCCCCTCTCCGATCAGCTTGCATGCCAACATGGTGGCATCGTTCACGATCTGGCGATAGTCCTTTTCGCCAGGGAGAACACTAGATAATTTTTCTTATTGACCCCCGAGGGTCACAGATTTTCCCGTCCTCGCAAATATGGTTGCACAAGAAACAAAATCAATTAAAACATGTACAAAAAAAGAAATGTTTTAAAGGAACAAAAATTCACGAGCAGAATTTACAAGGATGGAAGACTTACGAGGTCGGTTGAAGTAATGGTGTTCGCAATTTCTGAAGCCATTTAACATAAATAATAAATCTTTATAATCATTTGTATGGCTGGGGAGATCAATGACGGAGGCGGAGTTAGGAAATTGCGTGAGGTAGTAGAATCCATCACCGCGTCCCCTTTGGTCGGGGCTTGCCTTGAGGTAGATGAAGTACAATATGTTTGCTGGGGTGGGGATCTCCCACTCATGTTTCAGAAACAAGTACTTTAGACTCACCATAAGTCTATACGAATTTGAGGGAAGCTGGAATGGAGCCAACTTCATGTAATTCAAGAAATTCGCGAATTACTAGTCCAGGGGAAGGAAGGCCCTAGCCTTAACTTGCTCATCACTCCAAGCTGCATAGTCGTCTTCGAGAGGTGAACAACTCCTTTCCCCTTCGAATTCAGGTCAGACGAGGAGAGTTCCACCTCCGACCTCTATGTTGTGGCTCAACATAATCTTATTCACTCTCCCCTGAGTCGTGATCTTGGAGATGATACACTCAGCCTCGAAATACGCGTTGGGATCGACCACGAGCTTATTTTCCACCACCAGACCAAAGTGGGGGATGGGAGATTCGGGGGCGACCTACTTCCCCCTGTTCTTCTGATGAGAGGACGAGCTCGAGGAATTATTCTTCGGAGCGTTCTTCTTTTGAGGAGCTATCAGATTGCCTAACGACAAAATGACCTAGTTAGTAGGCGACTTAAGATGATCTAAAACTATGACGCGAGAGTATGAAGAACGAAATAGGTTATTTTGATTATTTTGGTTATTTTGATGCCATGCGATTTCTTAACAGTCCCCTGATATTTAGGGATCTGTGTGTCAGAATCGGCAGGCCACTACTTTCCTTTGAAAAGTTGTTTTATGCAAAACCGTCTAAGGAATCGTAACCCTTATTCTACCTAGTTTTAAACCTAGAAACCTTACGATGTTTTATGTCGCAAACAGGTCTTTCCTAAACCTATTTGAGATTGGTACTGTACGCCCTGGTTTTCCCACGGGCTGATTAGCAGGCCGAGCTATGGACTAATCACGATTAGCTCATTAACATCCCCAAGGCCGGAGCTCCCGTTTCGAGGTCGTACCTTCTTAGCTCGAGCAATCCCTGAGAACTCGCCAAGGTTGCCCAGGACTGGGGGAAGGAACCCGAAGGCCGAAGGTCGGGTCAGGGGAGCAGCTCGTGGCACGAGCTATGTATGGAGCTCTGACCCTCTATAAAGTCAACACACGCAAGATAAACGTGCATATATCTGACATCATGTGTCCGATATCTCCCTGAATTCTCGGACACGCAGTAGGAACGTGCGTGTTCAGATATCCACGGCTGGGTTGGGCCGTGCGGCCCATTATCTCCTTACCTATCGATTTGACCATACTTATGTGTCAGGTTTAGGAATTAATCATGAATGTCACAGAGTTGATATGACAAATGATAAGGTCACGGGATGACATCCTTACGAACTTCCAGGTGCCTTCTCCTATAAATATGGAGAACCTGGGAGTTGATAGGGGTTGGAAAAAATAGTCTCTGAATAGATATATGCTTTGTAACCAAATACCCAAAATATATCAATAATATTGACTAGTGGAGTAGAAGGATTTTAACCTTCGAACCACTTAAAAACGTGTCTTGAGTCACCTAGTTCCTTCTCTAAGATTCTATATCTGTGACGGTTCTATATTCAGCACTAATCCCTTTTTCTTCTTCTCTTAATTACCTGTTGGCGAAGAACCGCGTCAACAGTTTGGTGCTTTCATTGAGAGCAAGTTCGATTAGTGCTGCTGCAAATATCCAACTACGGTGACCACTCGATCCAGGCATGGCAACGAAATAGAGCAGCATGATGGGCAGGAGGCTCATCATATTGCCATCCCTGACGAACAAATTCCTGAAGTCCAACAGAGGCCAGGAAAGCAGCCAGCGGGCTAGGACGATATAGGTAGTTCGGCGCCCCGGCCACCTAATCCGAACCCATGTTATTATACTGCGGTGGAGATGGAGAATGCTCAACTGAGGAGCCCGTTAGCAGCAGCCGGTCAGCAAATCCAGGATATTCTGGCCCGACTACCCCCTCTCACAACCAACGTTAACGTTGGAGAGAGGCAAGGTGAGGCTCCAAAGTCTCGCCGGGGTAATCGGTCTAGGCATAGCCGTTCGGATAGACTTCCGACAGCCAACTCCACCCGTTCATCACACCATCGAGAGGCCAACTTCAGGGAAATGCCTGGGACCGGACAACAGCAATACAGCCATTCAGTTAGGACGTCGACTCCTAGCTCTCAACCATCCTCGAGGACGCCCAGAAGAGCTCAAGGAAGTTCCCGGAGGAGATCCGGGGAGGGCCCGCGACGTCAGCCCGTCCCCGAAGACTGTCCTGCGCCTCGTCCAGATCGCCCCGAGCGGGACCAGCAGGCTGGCAGGGCTGAAAGGCCCCCACCAAATTTGATCCGTCCAGACGGAACCAGGATCGCTTCTCCAGTCAGGCATCCTCCATCTCCGATCAGATATCCGTCCAGAAGGAACCAGGATCGCTTCTCCAGTTAGGCATCCTCCATCTCCGATCAGATATCCGTCTCCTCCTCGGCCCGTCCGAGACATCCCAGCTTACGGAAGTAGTAGGAGAAATCCACCATCAGCGGGACCTTCCCGGCGTAGCAGGGCACCCGAAGAAAGCTCAGGTCCTCACCACCAAAGGCAGACTCCAAGACTATCCGGTAGGAGTCATTGGACCGGCAGTCGCCGGAGTGATCTCTCCAGAGGAGACCTACGCCAGCGGCTAAGTTCGGTACAAAGCCACCGGACCGCCCAGGGAGATGACCTTCGAGATCACCTCAACTCTCACAGAGAGGACCGAGCTAGAGATGGTAGCCAGGCTCGCTCGGGGGGTCCAATCCGAAGTACATAATGGAGGGAATGTCCCGAATAACCTATCTCAAGATAGGAGGGGCAATAACCCACCTAATATGTACAATGGGTCAGGAGCTGTTGAGCAGCCCCGGAATGACCCAGGATCTCAGGACCAAACCCTCGAGCGCCTAACTCAGATGGAGGAACTGATGAGGAAGCTCCTATCAGAAAAAGAAAAAGACGAATATGATTCGGGAGACGAGATGGAACTCTTCGTTCCCAACATAGCAGCGACGGTATACCCATCTGGTTTTCATATGCCTCACTTGTCAAAGTTCAACGAGGACGGAGATCCGTCGGACCATTTGGGGATGTTCAACACCCTAATGATGGCCCATAACATTGGCCCGGAGCTGCGTTTCTTGATCTTCCCTTCCACACTGACTGGACCTGGCAGACAGTGGTTCAAGCAGAGTAAAAGACAGTCAATCAGTTCCTGGAAGACCTTCTCAGCTGATTTCAAAAGGGCATTCCGCGGCTCTCAGGCCGCCTGTGTTTAGGCCGACTCCCTAGCCAATGTAAGACAACAGCCCGGTGAGACGCTGAAAGCCTACTTTAGCAGATTCGCGAATGTCGCTGCTCAGGCCAGGGACGTAGATGATAGCTCCAAGCTCATGGCCATGAGAATCGGAATCCTGGTCGGAGGAGACCTGTGGAAAGACATTCAGAGGAAGGGAGTCAGCTCGGTTAACGAATTCCTTAACAGAGCCCAAGAGTGGATAAACTTGGAAAAAGCTGAAGCTTCAGCCGCGGGGACCAGCCAGGTTCCCGAGAAGCCCCCTGGAACGGGGACGGAGATCGTGATGGCGACCCCCGACGTCGCGCAGAACAACCAGCTCGGTGGTGGCAAAAGAAAGGGGAATGGTGAAAACAGTCAGCACGGTCAAAAGAAGAATAAGTCCGTGGATAAGTTCAAGCCCGTGTTCACAACATATACCGAGCTCACCCAGCCCAGGGAAAGTATATTCCTGGCCAACTCTACTCGGGTCCCCTGGAAGAGGCCGGAACCATTGAAACACCACAAGGGAAAGAGAGACACTTCCAAATTCTGCCGTTTTCACAACGACGTCGGCCACAATACCGACGATTGCAGGCATCTAAAAGATGAGATCGAGACTCTCATCCGAGCAGGCCCCTTGGCGCAATACTCACGAAACAGGGTCCCAGCGAGTCGACCCGCTCCAGAAGTCCCAGCCAGTCAGCCCGGGCCTCGTGTAGATCAGGACGTCCCTCCTCCCGTGGTCGAAGGAGAGATATCCACCATCTCTGGAGGACCGCACATGGCTGGAATGAGCAGAGGCGCCCAGAAGAGATATGTGAATGAATTAAAGGCCCACAACGGAACGGAGTTCGTCCCAGAGCAGTACCAGTCGAAACAGCAGCGGTTAGAAAAGCAATCGATCACTTTTACGGAGGAAGAAGCAGGCCATGTCCAATTCCCTCATAATGATCCCTTGGTAGTAGCAGTCCAGCTCGCCAACCAGAGAGTAAGGAGAGTGTTGGTGGACAGCGGAAGCTCGGTAAACCTCCTATTTCGATCCACCTTAGAAAAGATGGGATTGACTGTCGCCGAGCTAAAGGCGACCTCCATGATGCTGTATGGATTTTCGGGAGAAGGGTCGGCAGCGATAGGGAAGATCGAGCTGGTGATCACCCTAGGAGAAGAATCTCGAATAGTCTCCAAGCTACTTGAGTTCGTGGTCATTGACTGCTCCGCTGCCTACAACGCCATTTTAGGCCGGCCTACCCTCATAGCTTTCGAGGCTATCACTTCCATTCGACAACTCGCCATGAAGTTCCCTACTTCGACCAGAATCTGTACTATCAAGGGCGATCAGCTCGCTGCCAGGGAATGCTACAACATTTCCATGAAGGAAAAATCTAAACCCGGGCAGCTGGCAATGGGGATTCAGGGCAAAGAGGAATCTCAGGGACCCTTGGTGGATCCTGAGATTGAAAAAACTCAGAGTGCCGAAGAGGAAAAGGTCGCCTTGAGTGAGGACATTGATCCCCGAGTAGGTGAAGATAGATCCGGGCTCCAGGCCATTGAGGAGCTCAAGGAGGTGAACCTAGATCCGCAAATTCCGTCACGGATGGTCAAGCTCGGGAAAAACCTCTGTAGCAAGAGGAAGACGGAGCTGGTTACGTTTCTCCGGGCTAATTTAGATGTATTTGCTTGGTCCGACGAGGACATGGTAGGACATGCCGTTCGGTCTGAAGAACGCCGGAGTTACCTACCAAAGGCTAGTGAACAGAATGTTCGCGGACCAGATCGGAAAGAACATGGAAGTATATGTTGATGACATGCTCGTCAAGTCAAAGACTGCCGGCGACCATGTTTCCGACCTGGAAGAATGTTTTAAAATACTACGGAAATACGACATGAGGCTAAATCCCCAGAAATGCACTTTTGGTGTCGCATCTGGGAAATTCCTGGGGTTCATAGTTAATACCCGAGGAATTGAGGCAAACCCCGACAAGATCAGGTCACTGCTCGAGCTTCCTTCCCCCAGGTCGGGGAATGATGTCCAAGGCCTCACAGGAAGGGTGGCAGCACTCAACCGGTTCATTTCCAAGTCAACCGATAAGTGTTTGCCCTTCTACAACCTGCTCCGGGAAAACAAGAAGTTTGAATGGACAGTAGAATGCAAAAGCGCATTCCTCGACCTGAAGGCACATCTGGCCGAACCACCTGTGCTATCCAAGCCCAAGGCAGGAGAGTCTCTCTTCCTCTACCTGGCCGTCACTAAGGACGCGGCCAGTGCCGTACTAGAACAAGAGGAAGACCAAGTGCAGAAGCCAGTTTATTACATCAGCAAGAGACTCCTCGGAGCAGAATCACGGTACCCACTGATGGAAAAATTGGCGTTCTGCCTAATCACGGCCTCGCGAAAGCTCAGACCGTACTTCCAGTCCCACTCGGTACACGTCATGACCGATCAGCCTCTAAGGCAGGTTTTGCAAAAACCTGAAGCATCGGGACGTTTGTTAAAGTGGGCGGTCGAACTCAGTCAGTTTGAGATTTTCTATACTCCACGAACTTCCATAAAAAGTCAGGCCTTGGCCGGCTTCGTGGCAGAGTGCACGGGATTCCAGGAGGATCCATCAGAAGGCTCATATCAGCTCACCTCGCCCGAATCGTTGTGGAAGATCTTTGTGGATGGTTCATCCAACGAGAACGGTTCCGGGGCCGGAATCATTCTGATCTCCCCCGAGGGACATAGGTTCCACTCGGCGCAGGTTCGGGTTCAAGGCCTCCAACAATGAGGCAGAATATGACGCTTTGTTAGCCGGATTGAGGATAGCCAATGAGTTAAAAGCGAGCTCCGTGCAATGCTTTAGTGACTCCCAGCTCGTGGTAAACTAGGTTCTGGGCGAATATCAGGCGCGGGGACCCAAGATGGCCGCCTATTTGGCAAAGGTAAAAGCCGAGCTGTCCGCATTTGAGCGAGGATCGATCGAACAGATACCTCGAGAACAGAACGCCAATGCGGATGCCCTTGCCAAACTCGCCACCTCGGGAGAGACGGAGACCCTGGGGTTGGTGCCAATAGAATTCTTGGAAAAACCAAGTATAGAAGGAGATCGGGCAGAGGACGAGATGATTGATGCTCGACCGACCTGGATGACCCCATTCTTGAATATCTCGTCGAGGGCAAGCTGCCTGAAGGACGTAGCGACGCGCGGCGAGTCCTATATCAAGTCCCTAGATATACAATAATTGATGGGGTATTGTACCGACGTGGGCACTCCCTACCTCTCCTCCGATGCATTCTTCCAGGTGAGGTGAGGACCATCCTGCAGGAAATTCACGAAGGATTTTGCGAAGACCACGCTGGGGGGCAAAGCCTGGCCTTAAAGGTTCTCAAGCAAGGTTATTACTGGCCAACTCTGTCCAAAGACGCGATCTCATACGTGAAGAAGTGCGACAAATGCCAGCGATTCGCTGTAGTTGCCCGACCTCCTCCAGTCGAGCTGAAGATGATCTCGGCCCCTTGGCCGTTTGCTGTTTGGGGAATAGACCTAGTGGGCGCCCTGCCCACTGGAAAGGGCGCGGTTCGTTACGCCGTGGTAACCATAGACTACTTCACTAAGTGGGCCGAGGCAGAGCCGTTGGCAACAATAACATCGAAGAAGGTACTCGACTTCGTGGTTAAAAGCATCATCTGTCGATTCGGTCTACCGAAGAAAATTGTCTCCGACAATGGCACTCAGTTCGATAGCGACCTGTTCACCGAGTTTTGTGAAAGGCGCGGGATTGCAAAAAGCTTCTCCTCCGTGGCCTATCCCCATGCGAACAGCCAGGTCAAGGCTGTCAACAAGACTCTAAAGGCGAGCCTCAAGAAGAGATTAGATGAGGCAAAGGGGGTCTAGCCAGAACAGCTCCCCCAGGTCCTATGGGCATACCGGACCTCGCATCGGACTCCTACGGGTCATACTCCTTTCTCCCTAACCTTTGGGAGTGAAGCAGTCCTCCCCGTGGAAGTTGAGGTTCTGTCACATAGAGTCCAGTCTTACGACCAAGATCGAAACCATGAGCTCCTGTACCATTCCCTCGATCTAATTGATGAAAGGCGAGAGGATTCGCAACTCCAGCTCGCCCATTATCAGCAGAAGATCACTCGCTACTTCAACTCTAAAGTCAAAAAATGCGCCTTTAGCGTTGGCGACTTGGTCCTAAGGAGAGTTTTCCTGGCCAGAAGAGATCCCAAAGATGGAGTGTTGGGACCAAACTGGGAAGGACCATACCAGGTCATCGGAGTCGTCAAGGAGGGAACTTATAAGTTAGCCCGACTTCATGGAGGAGTCGTACCGCGGACCTGGAACGCCATCCACTTAGAGAAATATTATCAATGATCCACTTGTAAGGCCTGGAAGGCCACTTTCTATATATTAATAAAAATCAGCTTTTTACGCAAATTTGCAAGTGTAATCTTAAAGTAACCACGAAAGACCCTTTCCCAGTTACTTGGGGGGCATATGGTACCTAGATATAACCAGGTCTCCTTAACGACTTAGATGTTGATTTTTATCTATGGATCGTTGCTCTTCTTAAAGAGCTCGAGACACGGATAAGGGTTAACGCCAACTAACTCCTATCCTGGTTTTAACTAGGTCATAAAACTTGGAAGTTAACTTAAATTTATTGATCGTGTTTCTTCTTAAAGAACTCGAGATATGGATAAAAGTTAACACGAACTAAGTTTTCAAAATAAGTTCCGGGTTTTAACTAGGTCATAAAACTTGGAAGTTAACTTAAATTTATTGATCGTGTTTCTTCTTAAAGAACTCGAGATATGGATAAAAGTTAACACGAACTATGTTTTCAAAATAAGTTCCTGGTTTTAACTGGGTCATAAAACATGGAAGTTAATTTAAATCTTGTTGACGGTGAGAACTCGTCAACGAAGTTAAGTTGGAAAAATTATCAAATGAAGATCACTAATCGGAAAGCTGTAAAAACTTGAACAATAACCCAAGAACTAGGATAGAACAATAATGGAGAATTCAGTCTTTCATTCACACTCAAAACCTCTGCTACAGTAAAATTTCCAACCCCTTTTCAGGTGGTCTTAGAGTTCATTTTATAGTAGGCTCTAATGGCCTTAGGTACATAGTGGTCCAGGGGACGAAGTGGTACATACGTACTGTGTCAGGGGAATGGCTTCAGAGGTCGTGGTTGTACAACCTGTACAGGAGCGGGTGTCAGGAGGATGTCTCCACTACTTGTCTGTACCCATGTCTGATGCGTGGTGGTAGGTGTAGTGGTGCAGGAGGTAGTGGTGTCGGCTCTGACCTATGGTCGTAGACGTACGGACCATGATCCTTACCCCAACAATCTCACTGGCACTGGTATCCGTACTTAGTACTTGGTCGTACAAATATGTCCCATTCGACTCGTACTGGATCTCCTAAGCATAGGGATCTCGAGGTGTAAGGAATGGGACCCTTGGTGTGAGGTGGAGATCTTGGGTCCTTGGTATGGGGTATCCGAAACCTCCTGAGGTCACTCACGAGTCTGAGTGATAGGCATGTGGCCCTGGAAGATGTCTAAGGATGCGTGGCGAGACGCCTCCCCCGCAAGCCTCCCTCGCGTGGTCTCCCTTACGTGGCCCCCTGATGGTGTGGCTTGGACCCAGATGTGTGGTGCGACGGGGAAACGGCCTCCTGGGGAGATGATGGCCCATCAGGCCTCTCGGGAGTGCGCGCGCAAGGGCCTCGCGTGGCCTCGCGCATGGGTGCCATTGGTGGCCTCGCGAGACATAGGCGCGCAAGGGCCTCGCGCATGGGTGCTGCTGGTGGTCTCGCAAGATGTAGGCGGTCCGAGGGCCTCGCGTGATGTCAACCTCCGTCGGCCTAGCATGGCCTCGCGCACGGGCGTCGCTGGTGGCCTCGCGAGACATGGGCGGTCCGAGGGCCTCGCGTGGCCTCGCGCATGGGCACCGTTGGTGGCTTCGCGAGACGTAGGCGTGCAAGGGCCCCGCGCATGGGTGCCGCTGGTGGCCTCGTGAGATGTAGGCGGTCCGAGGGCCTCGCGTGAACGCAAGCACCTGATGGCCTCGCGTATGGGCGTGCCTCACGGCCTCTATGAGAGAGGGACGGGCATAGAATCTAACAAAGGCGTTGGCACATCGGGGCCCAAGCGCGTGCTTTGGATCTCTTACATGGCTGAGATTTTGAGCATCAACACTTGCCCCCCAGTCTAGGGGAGTACCTTTAGGTGCTCTTGTAGACTATTCACCTTGATTCCTATAAATAGGCCCTCATGCATGGCTTGATATTCTCACTTTACTCCCTTGGCTTAGTGGTGCATAGACCCTTATTCCTTTCAAGAGGTAAGGGGTTCAATTCCCCACAACCTCACTTTCACCATAATTCCTTTCATTTGTTTTGTATATTTTTTCACTTCATTTCATTTTTTTTTATATGAGCTAATTTCTTGGTGTGTATATTTTATGTCTAACACACATTTCTGGTTAATTCTTGCAGGCGCGCATTTTCGACGCTTTGGTGCTTTTCGCCCCCCGACCTTCTTTGGACCCCAACTTCATTCTTTTAATAGCTTGAGGTATAATTTCTTTCCTTCTCTCTTTTATTTATTTATTTTGTCGGGTCCAAACTAGCAGTACTTGGGATGGGGTACATCAGTCTGAGCTTGTAGTGAGTTTGACCATATGCACGCCCCTCCTCTTTGTTTTTTTTTGTTTTTTACCCTGTAGTAGGCCATTTTAGGGCGTTTGCACCTAGAGGTATTAAGCCTATTCCTTTCTGTTTTGTAGCCTTCCCCTCGTTTATACGTGCGGTTTCATGGCCAGTGACTGCCCGTTCGACATACCCCCATGGGCTGACTTTATTGACCTGTCCTCAGACTCAGAGTCCCCTGAGGGCAACCCTCACCAGGACTATGACTCTTTAAGACAAGCCCGCATCCGCCACCTTCAGTGCATGACCGAACTTAGACGTAAAATTTGGGTGGTGGAGAGCGAAATGGACTCAGTGTCGAGAGGGGATGGAGGACCTTCACCCCTGGGCCTTAGTGACCATATAGCGCGTCTTAGGACGACCCTTTTTGAATTGCGGTGGGAGTTAGAATTTATGGAGGGACACATTCCGCCAGAACCTCCTACTCCCTCTTCACCTGATGACAGTCATGGGGCTGCTAGCTCCTCTCCCCAGCCCCTAGTCTCAGTTTATCCTAGCTTAGTGCTTCCGCCATCGCTCCCTCGATGGAAAACTCTTGCTAGGAAGAAAAAATGGAGGGTTAAGTGTTCTGCCCCTTCCTCACATATTTCTTTTGATTTTGCAGATATGTCGAAAGCATGCAGACAGGTGTCCGCCCAGGAAGAGGACGACGCCCCCCTACTGGAGTCCAGTCTAGTGTCACACGTGTCTCCGAACAAATTGAAGGCAATCGTGAAGCACTACCGAGCTCCTCCAGAATACGCCCTGCATGCTCCTCAGGAGGCCTGCCGGGCCGACCGCCTAGAGAAGGGCTTTGTGGCTTTGAGTGAGCAGATTTTGAAGGCGGGTGGCACCATTCCTCTGCACCCATTCTTCATGGCGGTTCTCAACTATTTTGATTTGGCCCCTCTTCAACTGTCGCTCAACAGTTGGTTGACTTTAAGTTGCCTCTTCATTTGGTTCAAGGATAACGTCCAACGCTCCCCGACGGCACAGGAGGTGCATTCCTTGTATAACCTTATGGGAGTGCCCAAATCCAAGGGCTTCTACTACCTGCAGAAGGCCAACAGTGAGCTTCCCTTAATAGAGGGCTCGGTGTCCAACACAGGGCCTTGGAAATAAGACTTTTTCTGGGTAGAGGGGCCTCTCTCGGTTCATGAAGGCTTTCGCGCCGGCCGTAGTAAGTATCCTGGTCTTTCTCTTTTTCTTATTAGAACTTACCGTTTTGCACTCTTGCTTGTACTGACATTGGCGTGGTTCTTGTAGGGAAATTTTCTGATCCCTCGGTCATTAGGCTAGAGGCGGAGGCCATAGGCAAACTCCTTGCTGCAGACTCCGCCCTGAAGAAGGCAACAGTCGTATTTACTGTGGTGAATCTCAACCGCCATCAATTGTCCCCGGTCTCTAACCCCAAGTTCCTGTGGTCAGTTACTGGGTCTAAGAAGGCTATGGCTATGCCGGCTGGGCCGTCACTACACGATGGTGAGGCTGAGGTGGAGATGGAGGATGTTCCCCTCGAATGTGGGGGGTCTCATCAGCGCCCCCTGTCCCCCGGAGGATGCCCTCCTTACGATTCCCATGACCAGGACATGGCCTGTCAATCTCCAGACCCGCAGGCCGCAGCGGGATGTTACGCTCCTCCTGGACTTGATGGCAATGATGCCTTCCCTCAGGTCCCTCATGATATTGGCTTGCCGGATGCTGATTATGTCGACCTCGCGGAGCCCCCTTCTAATGCACCAGGGTTTCAGTTTTTCCTCTTCCCTGCGCCTCCTCCTGCTTCGGCGAGTGGGTCATCCATTCCTATCCAACCAGATGTTCCTAGCGTGGAGGTGGAGCCTTGGGTGACTAGGATGGCCTCATCCTATGCCCAGCGTTTCATTCAGATTGCCTCGGACCTCCCTACCTCCGACTGGAGAGGTCTAGGGAATGTGACCCAACCAGATCTTGGGGAAATCCTAAGGCGTGCCGCGGCCTGGGTGAGGTCCTGCACCTTGTGGTGATTAATATTATGTATAGGTGTACATGTGTTTTCCTTTTTGTTACTTATTGCTGACGCCATTGACTTTCTTGTGCAGGTCTACATCGTGACTCTTCGGCATGCTGACTCGTCCGGCGTCCTCTCTGCATCTACTGCTGAGAGGGACGGCCTCATGGCCCAGGTCTAGGAGCTCGAAAATGAGCTTAGCGCAACCAAGGTCTAATTGTCAAAAGCCAGGACTAAGTATGCCAAGTTGGACTCGAAGAGGGAGAAGCGGAAGGCCAAGATCAAGGAGCTAAAGGGCAAGGCTAGATGCTTGGAGCGCGAGCTCCGGGGGGCCAAGGCCGCTGCGACCGCGTCGCAGGAGAGGGTTACTCAAATGGGGACTGAAGTTGAGGCCCTTAGGGCTGAACTACAGTCGACTCAGGAGAAGGTCACTTCCTTGGAGGCGGAGAGGGCTTCCTGGGAGGCGGCGAGAGCTTCTTGGGAGGCGGCGAGGGCTTCTTTGGAGGCGGAGAGGGTCATAACCGAGCGCAAGTCTATAGACCGTGCTCTTTACAATGTGTGGAAGCAGGATCCCAACTTCGACTTCTCCTCTTTTGGCGAACAGGCCGTTGCCCGAGCGACCTGGTGGAGTGCCCACTATGGGAGACCTTGAGATAGTCTCGCTCCTTTTTTGTTTTCTTTTTATTTTTATTTTGTAACATCATTACCAGTGCTACTTTTCTGTTAGTAACTCTTGTACTATCCCGAGAACTCTTTTTTTTTTTAATGTATAAATACATATGTTGCTGTTTATCTCTTGTTCTATTGCATTCGAGGCCCTTTTAAGCCCGGGGTTTAGTTGGTTCCCCTCTTTTATCTATCAGGCTGGAGGTCCTTTGGAGCCCATTTGAAAGGGTTCGCTGGGACCTCTTTTGGTGCCTCTTGGTTGCTTTCATAAGGATATTTTGACCCCTTGGGTCGTAGTTATCCTTTTATGTTTTTCTTGCGCGCGCTTATTATTTCTTTGCGAGAAGCGTCCTTCTCGTCGTTATTCATAGTACTATTTTTGCAAGGGTCTCCTTTGGGACCCTTTTTGGCTAGGCGGCTTGGTGGCCGCTCTAGACTTATTATTATTGTCGTCACCATGCGTTTTTTGTAAGTTCCTATGGCCTCCCTCGGTGTTCATAAGGGTAGCTAATCCTTACGATCCCAAGGGGTGCCTTGTAAGGACTTCGTTGAAGGCCCTAGTATATGGGGTCTTTTTGGTTTTGGGTCACTTCCTCTTGATAGAGGGCCCTTTTTTAGGATACTCTTAGTAGAGGGTCCTCTTTTTTAGGAAGGCCAGGGGTCCTCTTGGTAGAGGGTCCCTTTTAGGGGTTTCGTTTTTAGGAGGGCAAGGGGTCCCTTTTTAGGATCTTTTGCTATAGGGCCCCTTTTAGGTTCCCTTTGCTAGCTGCCTGCTGTTGCCTCCTATCCTGCCCCCCAAGTGTCTGGTGAAATTTATTTCGGCAGGCACTTTGGCTGATGCCCACGTAGCGAAGGAAAATAATACATGAGGTCGAACGGTTTTACCCACAACATGCAGTTCCATTCATCATATTCATAATAAACGGTCTCATACAAATAGTTGCAATGGTACATATGAAGTTTTTATATAAAACAAAAATAAAAGACTCACACCTACTTAGGAGGCTATCTAAGTAACCTCTTTGATTTCTTCCTATCATATTAAGGCAGTATGCAACACTTGTTCTTTTTCCATCGAACATGGGCGCCTTACTGGTAGTACTTCCTCAGGTGCTCCGCGTTCCATGCTTGGGGTATGAGGGTGTCGTCCATGCGAGCCAGCTTGTAAGTGTTCGGGGGGATGCACTGAGCAATCTGGTAGGGCCCCTCCCAATTCGCCCCCAGCACTCCTGCGCCTGGGTCTCGTGTGTTTGGGAGTACTTTCCTTAGCACCAGGTCGCCAACTCTGAAAGTTCTCTCTCGCACCCTCGAATTGTAGTACCTTGCGGCGCGCTGCTGGTATACCGCCACCCTCATTTGGGCTTTTTCTCTCTTCTCTTCCAGCATGTCTAAGTTTTCGGCCAGGGCTACGCGGTTGGCTTCGTCTCCATATGCCTGTACCCTGTGGGACTCGACTCGCATCTCGACTGGGAGCACGGCCTCGCATCCATAGGCCAAGGAGAATGGGGATTCCCCGGTAGTCGTGCGTGGGGTGGTCCTGTAAGCCCATAGCACATTTGGTAGCTCGTCTACCCAGGCTCCCTTCATCTTTTCCAGCTTTGTCTTCAGGTTCTTCTTAAGAACCCTGTTTATGGCCTCCACTTGCCCATTGGCCTGGGGGTGTACAACCGCGGAGAAACTCCTCCTTATGTCTCTTTCCTTACAATATTCATCGAAGGCTCCTCCCTCGAACTGGGTACCATTGTCGGAAATAATCTTGTAGGGTACTCCATATCGACACACAATGAATTTGTTGACGAAAGAGGTGATGTGCTTGGCGGTTATCTTCACAAGGGGTTCTGCTTCTACCCACTTGGTGAAATAATCCACTGCCACCACTGCGTACTTTTCTCCACCCCTGCCTGTAGGAAGAGCGCCGATCAAGTCTATCCCCCAGACAGCGAAGGGCCAAGGGCTGGTCATGCTGGTCAGTTCGCTTGGGGGTCTCCGAGGGTAGTTGGCGTGTCGCTGGCATTTGTCGCATTTCATGGCAAAGTCATGCGCATCTTTCTCCATGGAAGGCCAGTAGTATCCTTGTCTCATGGCCTTCCTAGCCGTGGAGGGTCCGCTCTCGTGGTTGCCGCACTCTCCCTCATGTATCTTCTGTAGCACTTTCAACGCCTCCTCTTCTTCTACACACCGCAGGAGGGGCATTGAGAATCCTCTTTTGTAAAGGACCCCATCTACCAGGGTGTATCTTGCGGCCTTGTACACCAACCTCCGGGATTCGTTTTTATCTGCAGGCAAGGTTCCTTCTTCCAGGTACCTCTTGATTGGCTCGGTCCATGATTCCCTCGGGGCACTAATCATGTGCACGTCCGCGCCTTCGATGCTGGGTTTTGGTAAGTACTCCACGGGTATTGATTCCAGGACATCACTATCCTTGGTAGATGCCAGCTTTGCGAGTGCATCGGCATGGGTGTTCTTTTCTCTGGGGATTTGCTCTATAGTATATGCCACCAACCGTCCCAGATAGCCCTTCACCTTCTCCAAGTATGCTGCCATCTTGGGTCCCCTCGCTTGGTACTCTCCCTTTACTTGGCATACTACCAGTTGAGAGTCGCTGAAGATTTGAAGGCGCGTCACTCTCAGCTCCTGGGCCAAACGCAGGCCCGCTAAGAGCGCCTCGTACTTTGCTTCATTATTGGAGGCCTCAAACCCAAATCGGATTGCGCAATACATTCTATGCCCTTCGGGCCCAGTCATCATGATGCCCGCTCTTGATCCTCCTTCATTTGACGCCCCATCAACGTGCAAACTCCACTCTTCTGAACCTTCTATCTCCTCCTCCGTAACAGGCTGCTCTTCTTCATTCATTCCTTCATTCGGTTGATGGGTGAGTTCTACTATGAAATCTGCCAGCACCTGTCCATTGATGGAAGCCCTCGGAGTGTATATAATATCAAACTGACTTAGCTCAATCGACCATTTCATTAGTCTCCCTGAAGTCTCCGGCTTATGTAAGACCTGTCTCAAAGGACTATCTGTTAAGACTTCAATTGTATGTGCATGGAAGTAAGGCTTCAACTTCCTCGAAGCCACCACTAGCGCATAGGCCAGTTTTTCGATCTCTGGATACCGGTTCTCCGCGTCCACCAAACGTTTGCTGATATAGTATACGAGTTGTTGCTGCTTCTTCTCTCCCTTAACCAGGGCTGCGCTGATGGCATGCTCAGACACTGCCAAGTACAGGTACAGCTTCTCGTCCTTCTCTGGCTTCGCTAACAGGGGTGGCTTCCCCAGGTGCTCTTTTAGCTTGACAAAAGCTTCCTCACATCTTTCATCCCAAGCGAACTTTTTGCTCCCTTTGAGGATGTCAAAGAATGGGAGGCACTTGTCGGTGGACCTTGAGATAAACCTATTAAGGGCCGCCACCCTTCCTGTTAGGCACTGCACCTCCTTCTTATTCTTTGGCGGGCTCATCTCTATGAGTGCCTTTATCTTGTCAGGATTGACCTCGATGCCTCTGGAATTGACCATGAAGCCCAAGAATTTTCCTGAGGATACCCCAAAGGTGCATTTGACTTGGTTCAACTTCATCCGGTATTTCCTGAGCGTGTCGAACATCTCACCAAGGTCTTTGTTGAGCTCTGCTGCTACTTTGGTCTTTACTAACATGTCATCCACATACACCTCCATATTCCTTCCTATCTGATTGGCGAACATTTTATTCACCAGCCTTTGATAGGTGGCTCCCGCGTTTTTGAGCCCGAAGGGCATCACCTTGTAACAGTATAGCCCTTTGTCTGTAATGAATGACGTGTGCTCTTCATCTGCCGGGTTCATTGGGATTTGGTTGTATCCTGAGTAGGCGTCCATAAAACTTAGTAACTCATGTCCTGCTGTCGCATCTAGTAGCTGATCTATCCTGGGAAGTGGGAAGCTGTCCTTAGGACAAGCTTTATTCAAGTTCGTGAAGTCGACGCAAGTTCTCCACTTCCCATTCGGCTTCGGCACGAATACTGGGTTCGATACCCACACAGGGTAGAAAGACTCACGGATGAAACCGTTGGCCTTCAACTTGTCAACCTCCTCCTCTAATGCTGCGTATCTTGTTGGATCTAGCGCCCGTCTCTTTTGTCGGACGGGCCTTGCTTCTGGGGAGATGTTCAGGTGGTGACACATCACACTGGGGTTTATGCCGACCATGTCCTCATGACTCCATGCAAACACGTCTAGATTATCTTTCAAAAATTTCGTCAACTCTTCCTTCACGTCACCTTGCAGGCTTCTCCCTATCTTCAATTTCCTTAAGGGTTCCTCCATCACCGTAACCTCCTCTACTTCTTCCACTGGTTCTGCTCTTGACTCATCCATGACTCGAGGGTCCAGCTCCTGCGGATCCCCCGTGGGCATACATAGCGCCTCATGTACTACCATGGCCATTGGCTCGCGCGGTTTTACAGGCGTGCGGAGTGAGGTGTTGTAACACTCCCTCGCCTCTTTCTGTTCTCCCTTCATACTTGCGACCCCTCCTGGAGTCGGGAACTTGACAACCAAGTAATATATTGAAGTTATGGCTTTCAATTCTCTCAGGGAGGGTCTCCCCAATACCGCGTTGAAAGCTGATGCACAATCTACTACAACAAAGTTAGACATGACTGTAGTCTGCCGGGGTTGCTCCCCCATGGTAAGTGTCAATTCGATCATTCTGAGGGGTTGCACCGAGTCCCCTGTGAACCCATATAGGGACGACTGGCAGGTCTTCAGGTGACGAATGCCCAATCCCATCTTTTCCAAAGCAGGGCGATATAGGATGTCCACCGAGCTCCCGTTGTCCACTAGGACTCGATGCACACGCATATTCGCCAATTGAACTGTCAACACCAGCGGATCATTGTGGGGAAAGTGTACCCCCCGTGTGTCCTCCTCAGTGAACGTTATCGAGTCATTTTCCCCCTTGAAATTCTTCGGGGGTCGTTGTTCTAAACTCATGACGCAGGGAGGCGGACTTCGCCGAGCCTCTCTCGCATATCTATCTCACCCCTTCCTAGAGTCTCCCCCAAATCCTGGACCTCCGAAAATGGTTCGGACCTCCCCCTGTATTTCTGGGGCTCGCTCTTGCGCCTGGGGTGTTATGGGCTTGCCCTCCGGCCTTTGCCTTTCTCTCCTGACATAGCGGCCCAAGTGCCCCCGGCGGATAAGCTCCTCAATTTCCTCCTTCAGGTGGATACACTCTGCCGTGGTGTGTCCGATGTCCTTGTGGTATTGGTAGTATCTACTGGGGTCTCTTTTGGACCGATCCTTTCTCATTGGTGGGGGCTTTTTGAAGGGCACTCGATCTTCGTTGGTGATGTAAATATGCTCCCTGGTGTTTGTGAGGTTCGTATACTAAGTATAGGCCGTTGGCCTATGATCACCCCCTCGTTTGCTTTTCCTCTGCTGGTCATCTCTTGGCCCATCGTACGTCCTTTTCTTCTTTGCTACATTCGATCCGTCGTTAGTTGGGGGCTTCGTGTGGGGCTCCTCCTTCCCCGTCTTTAGGTTTGCATGGCCATCCTCCACACGGATGTACTTCTGCGCTCTCTCATAGAAGTCATCTAAGTCGGTGACTTCCCTCTTCAACATGTTGTCCCACAGCTTGCTTCCTGGGAGCACTCCTGCGGTAATGGCCATTTTTAACTGTCGGCGCGTTAGGCTTCCCACTTTTGCGGCCTCCATATTGAACCGATGAATGTAGCTCTTCAAGCTTTCGTTTTCCCCTTGCTTCACGTTAGCCAGGCTGGTACCAGGCATCGTGTAGTCTCGCACGACATGGTGTTGCTGGAGGAATTCGTCAGAAAACTGCTGCTAGGACCTGATGGACCCCGGCCTTAGTCTTTTGAACCATTTGTAGGCGGGTCCTTTCAGAGTAACAGCGAAGCAATGGCACCTGGCACCACTTACGATCCCTCACAGTTTCATCAGATCATTAAACGCATCCAGGTGGTATTTCGGATCCGTGCTCCCTTCGTAAGGGGTCATATTGGGCTCCTTAAAATTGGCAGGGAGTCGGATTGCCTGAATTTCTCTCACAAAGGGCGACTCATGGTCGAAGTCCTCCTCAAAGACCTGGCCGCCTGACGTTGTGACGATCTTGCTCCGCAAGCTCCTCATCTCCGTGTCTAGGTCCTGCCTCCTCTTGCTGAGAGTGTCCCTTAAAGCGGATAGGCTGAGATCCGCCTTTCCCTTGCCTTCTCGAGACGCCACAGGGGGCGTGGTCCCTTTGCCCACCCTCTTCTTATTAAGCTCCTCCCGCAAGTCTGAGGGTGTTCTTTTGGAGGTGACCTCATCCTCATGGCGATGGGCAACATTGGTCCTCGGCGCTGGCTTCGGGGGCTGCTTAGGCGGTTCGGGGTGATCGCGTTGCTTCACGCGGGGGATGTTACTAGTTGAATGCCGGGTTCTCCCATCATCTACCGGTACCATGGTCTCCACCCCATCCTTGCCCTTCTCCTTCCTCTTAGGCAAGGTTACGCTGGACTTACCCTGCAGCAGGCCGTTAAGGACCTCTTGCATGTTTTCTAAGGTGGTTTCTAATCTTTGGTTCTTACGGTGGAGCTCACGTATCTCCTCTTCGTAAAACCAGGATTTCAAACTCGAGCTCACGGAGTGGACCCGGGGGTGTTTGTCAGGCCTACGGACAGAAGGGCCTGGGTCTTGCCGGCCGGAGTTCGGTGCCTGCGGCGGTTTTGGAGGAGGGAACTCATCAGCGTGTACCGGTGGTGCTCTTGGAGGACTCCCTCCAGGTGGAGCGGCTGGCGATGAGGCCACCCTATCACCTCCGTGAACTTCAGGGTCTTTCGAGGGCTCTACGTCCCTGGGTGGAGGAGCGTCCTTCATGGAGGCCTTCAGCTGGACTCCGTTCAAGTGAACTTCTACCTCCCGTGTCTCCCTCAGTCGCTTCGAGCGTCTTGGCATCTTCTTCTTGTCGGAGATAATGGTGGAACAGTAGCTTGAAACTAACGTTCCCACAGACAGCGCCAAACTGTTGACGGTGAGAACTCGTCAACGAAGTTAAGTTGGAAAAATTATCAAATTAAGATCACTAATCGGAAAGCTGTAAAAACTTGAACAATAACCCAAGAACTAGGATAGAACAATAATGGAGAATTCAGTCTTTCATTCACACTCAAAACCTCTGCTACAGTAAAATTTCCAACCCCTTTTCAGGTGGTCTTAGAGTTCATTTTATAGTAGGCTCTAATGGCCTTTGGTACATAGTGGTCCAGGGGACAAAGTGGTACATGCGTACTTTGTCAGGGGAATGGCTTCAGAGGTCGTGGTTGTACAACCTGTACAGGAGCGGGTGTCAAGAGGATGTCTCCACTACTTGTCTGTACCCATGTCTGATGCGTGGTGGCAGGCGTAGTGGCGCAGGAGGTAGTGGTGTCGGCTCTGACCTATGGCCGTAGACGTACGGACCATGATCCTTACCCCAGCAATCTCACTGGCACTGGTATCCGTACTTAGTACTTGGTCGTACAAATATGTCCCATTCGACTCGTACTGGATCTCCTAAGCATAGGGATCTCGAGGTGTAAGGAATGGGACCCTTGGTGTGAGGTGGAGATCTTGGGTCCTTGGTATGGGGTATCCGAAACCTCCTGAGGTCACTCATGAGTCTGAGCGATAGGCATGTGGCCCTGGAAGATGTCTAAGGATGTGTGGCGAGATGCCTCCCCCGCAAGCCTCCCTCGCGTGGTCTCCCTTACGTGGCCCCCTGATGGTGTGGCTTGGACCCAGGTGTGTGGTGCGACGGGGAAACGGCCTCCTGGGGAGATGATGGCCCATCGGGCCTCTCGGGAGTGCGCGCGCAAGGGCCTCGCGAGACGTAGGTGCGCAAGGGCCTCGCGCATGGGCGCCGCTGGTGGTCTCACAAGATGTAGGCGGTCCGAGGGCCTCGCGTGATGTCAACCTCCGTCGGTCTAGCATGGCCTCGCACACGGGCGTCGCTGGTGGCCTCGCGAGACATGGGCGGTCCGAGGGCCTCGCGTGGCCTCACGCATGGGCGCCGTTGGTGGCTTCGCGAGACGTAGGCGTGCAAGGGCCCCGCGCATGGGTGCCGCTGGTGGCCTCGCGAGATGTAGGCAGTCCGAGGGCCTCGCGCATGGGCGCCGTTGGTGGCCTCACGAGACGTAGGCGTGCAAGGGCCCCGCGCATGGGTGCTGCTGGTGGCCTCGCGAGATGTAGGCGGTCCGAGGGCCTCGCGTGAACGCAAGCACCTGATGGCCTCACGTATGGGCGTGCCTCATGGCCTCTATGAGAGAGGGACGGGCATAGAATCTAACAAAGGCGTTGGCGCAGCGGGGCCCAAGCGCGTGCTTTAGATCTCTTACATGGCTGAGATTTTGAGCAACAACAAATTTATTTATCATTGTTCTTCTTAAAGAATTCAAGATATGGATAAAAATTAACACGAACTAAGTTTACAAAAAAATACTTCAAAATATATAAAGAGAAAAAGAGAAGAGCGCCCTAAGCTCCGTCAGTCGACCCTTTGGAGGTCACCGTTTCACCTTGCTCCGCCGCACCAGAGGCTTCCCCAGTCTCCGAAGGTGGCGCCTCTTTGTCGAGGCGAGCTTGGAACTTCACCAACAAGCGCGACCATAAATTCGGTGGCATGAAAGAGAAGTCAGCCTCCGGATTATGGAGCCAATAGTGGTAGAACAGATCCTGCATGGACTGCTCCGAGATGGTCTTCTCTTCTTCCAGGGCGGCTTGGGCGGCCTGGACTTCTGTCCTCGCTGCCTCAAGGTCCGCCTGCGAGGTGGCAAGGGATGTCTCGAGCTCCTGGACCTTCGAACGGGTCTTCTCTAGGTCGACCTGGGCCCTCTCCAACTCGTCCTTCGAGGTCATCAGGGCATCCTTGGCCGCCTTATCCTCCTGAAGGGTGGCCTGGTGCTTGGTCCTCATGTCACCGAGCTGAGTCCTAGCCCTAATGATGCTTCGGTGAAGGGCGACGACACCCTGCGAGGAATGAAAGATAAACTGGCTCAGAGAGAAAAAAAAATTATGGTAAAAGCTTTAAAAGAGTAGGGCAACTTACCGTTAGGTTCATGCTCATGGAAGAGTCCATGACGTCAACCGGGCTCATCATCTCAATGGTCCGGAGTTCCTTCTCGGTGAACTTGTAGATATGGTTAACGGCGTAGCTCGCCGATTCGTACACCGTTCCCCAGAAGACCTCTGGGATCTTCTCCAGGTCCTGGGGATTGACCGGGATGCGTACATTGGAGGCCACCACAGGCGGAGTCCCGAGCTCCGTCCCTGCGTCCTGGGTGACGGTTGGAATTCGCTAAGGTGGCGGAGGCATTTGGCCTGCTCTGGCAGCGAGAAGAATTGCTTCCGCGTCCTGGGCTGGTGGGGTTTTCTCCTTCTCCTTTGCAGGAGATTTAGTGGAGACCCAGGCAGAGCTCTTGGAACCCCAGAGCCTTTTCGCTCTTGGCCCGGCTGGGGGGTTCCCCCCGAAGACTATGCCCCGCAAGCTATCCTCGGGCTGAGACATCTCTTATGTCAAACAAAAAAAATATATATATACATGGTTATTACAAGTTAGCAATCATACGAAGATAAAGACAAAAGGTTAAAGCTAAAAGAGCATATGAATACTGAAGGAGCCCTACCCCCCGAGCTGGAAGAACCTAAGACGATTATTTCACGAACTGGCGTAGGTTCTAGGTCCGGTTCTGACTCAGGGCTAGACTCTTCTACATACTACCTAAGCCCCGGAGCATAGATACCCCTCTGGAGTGATGGCCATGTGCGTAGGTTGGTCCCATACTCCTCGAATAAGATCGACCTAAAAGCTAGGGTGTTATCTACTACTACGGTACCCCTAGGCCGGCTCTCTTGGTGATCCAGCACGAGCCGGTCAACACAATGGAGCAAGAGTGTGTTCAGGTCCGGATCCCGTCGGTGACGATGGACGATCTGCCTAGGATTGAACCTAACCAGCCGGGGGTCTGCAGTGGCCCTATCTAGACTCTGCAGTGGCCGGATTGGACCCTCTCCTCCAAGGTCCTCTTCCTATTCCTCACGAGCGGAACTTCAGCCGCCTCGTCCTCCTCGTCTTCCTCTGCCGTGACCTCCTCCACGATGATAGGTCTATTGTCGCGGGCTGGGGGTGGCCCCCGGGGCCTCTTCAGGTTCAGGGTCTGATTTGGGAAGATCAATTTACAGAACACCATCGTCTCGTCCGTCACGAGCACGCGATAGTCCTTCTCACTAGGGGGCAACCCCGCCAGTGTTTCATATTGGCCCCCGAGGGTCACAGACTTTTCGGTCCTCGCGTAGATGGCTGCAGGATTGGCTGGAATCAGAATGGAATACGGGAGGAGCTAAAATAAAATAACACTTAAAAGGCGAGCTAAGATCAGGGATTACTTACGAGGACGATTGAAATAGTGGTGGTCGTAGTTCCAGAACCCAGTTGACATGAAGAACTGGTCCTTGAAGTCATTTGGGTGGCTGGGTAGCTCGATCACTGCCGCCGTATTGGGAAACCGGGTTAAATAGTAAAACCCGTCACCTCGCCCCCGCTGATCCGGGCTGGCTTTGAGGCAAAAGAAATATAAAATATCAGCAGGAGTAGGGACCTCCCACTCCTGCTTCTTGAATAAATACCTCAACCCTGCCAGCAGACGGTAGGAGTTGGGAGGGAGCTGAAAAGGGGCCAACCCCACGTAGTTCAGGAAATCAGCGAAGTACTGATCCAGGGGAAGGAAGGCCCCTGCCTTGAATTGTTCACCGCTCCAGGCCGTGAACGATTCATCGAACGGCGTGCAGCTCCGCTCGCCATCCGCGGCAGGTCGGGCAATAACGGAGGCTTTCCCCAGTGGAATGTTGTGAGTGAGGAAGAGTTTGTTGATCTTCGTCTGGTCGGTTACCTTTGAGACGATTCTCTCCACCTCAAAGAATGCGTCGGGGGCCACCTCCACCTCCTTCTCCACGGCCGGCCCGAAGCAGGGGATCGGGGAGCTAGGCATCACCGCCTTTCCTTTTTCCTGCTGGGGGGCCGAGCTTCCAACGTTCTTCTGAGGGAGGTTCCTTTTTGGAGCCATCTGGTCGCCTAGCGAACAAAAGAAAACACTTTAGAAAAGGCGACCCCAGCAGAAGGAATAAGCAATTATTATTTGCACGAGCTGAGGTAAGCCGAGCTCGTGGAGAGTGGAACCACGCGGTTCAGTGAACACGCGCATATGCTCCCAACAGATCCCAGATTACTCGGAATTCGCGTGTCAGGGGATTCATAATAGAATTTGCCTTGGGGGGAAAGTTTCAATAGGCAGAAAATTACAAAACCGCTTATGAGGCGTGTTCCCTAAGCTACCCAGTTTTGCACCCAAAAATTCCCAAAACTCCTACCCAGAAATTTGTCCAGAAAAAGCACCCTGAAACCCATACTCTAAAGCGATTTCTTACAACAAATGTGCCCTAACCTAAAAAGGGCTGTCACCCTCCATATCCACACAACCCAGAAAACCCTTGCATGCGGCTAGAGTAAAAAAAAATTTCCTAAGCTACAGTAGCATGTTTTCAAAATGAACAGGGTCGGGAAACTTACAGTGTATGGCTGGGAGGTAGACGAGGGCGTTGCATTGGTAGGAGCTTCGTCGGTGTAGTAGGTTCCAAAGCTTCGGAGGAATCCGTGCGCCTAAGCTTCGTGAACGATGAAAATGGCGGCAACAGGGTTGAGGGTTTCGTTCTTCTGAAATATGGAGAAGGAAGAGAAAAGGAGATTTGGAAAATTTTGAATGTAAGGGTGGCCCGTGCGTAGAGTGGCCACCCCCTTTTTATATACGTGAAGGATCACGTGTAGAAGGCTCTTGGGTGGCCCTGGTGAGGGATTCGAGGCCTTCCACTCGAAATACGAAACGACGGCTGGGCATAGGCTAGGCCATTAAATGTGGTTCTCGTAAGATGTACCGTCACCACCCACGGTGTTCCACGTATCAAACGCCTGCGTAAAGAGTGGAATGCGGAGAGTTTATGGGGAAGTCTAAAAGCCCCTACTGTGGTCTTATATACTACGTCATGTACCACGAGCAGGAGCTTGGGGGGCAGATGTACGCCCTGGTTTTCCCACGAGTTGATTAGCAGGCCGAGCTACGGACTAATCACGATTAGCCCATTAACATCCCCATGGCCGGAGCTCCCGTTTCGAGGTCGTACTTTCTTAGCTCGAGCAATCCCTGAGAACTCGCCAAGGTTGCCCATGACTGGGGGAAGGAACCCGAAGGCCGAAGGTCGGGTGAGGGGAGCAGCTCGTGGCACGAGCTATGTATGGAGCTCTGACCCTCTGTAAAGTCAACACACGCAAGATAAACGTGCATATATCTGACATCACGTGTCCGATATCTCCCTGACTTCTCGGACACGCAGCAGGAACGTGCGTGTTCAGATATCCACGGCTGGGTTGGGCCGTGCGGCCCATTATCTCCTTACCTATCGATTTGACCATACTTATGTGTCAGGTTTAGGAATTAATCATGAATGTCACAGAGTTGATATGACAAATGATAAGGTCACGGGATGACCTCCTTACCAACTTCCAGGTGCCTTCTCCTATAAATATGGAGAACCTGGGAGTTGATAGGGGTTGGAAAAAATAGTCTCTGAATAGATATATGCTTTGTAACCAAATACCCAGAATATATCAATAATATTGACTAGTGGAGTAGAAGGATTTTAACCTTCGAACCACTTAAAAATGTGTCTTGAGTCACCTAGTTCATTCTCTAAGATTCTATATCTGTGATGGTTCTATATTCAGCACTAATCCCTTTCTCTTCTTCTCTTAATTACCTGTTGGCGAAGAATCGCGTCAACAAGTACTACCCAAGATTGACCCACAAAATTACCCAGTTTTATGAGTACCTTCATATTCGATTTCACTTATGGAGTTTAAAATCAAAACATATTCTTTATGAACATTTAGAAATAGCCTACCAGTAACTACAATGAGTGTTGCGGATGAACATGGTTAAGAACAGAAATTCCATTGGATAAAAAAAGAGGAAAAAACTCTTAATAACCAAAGAATGAGATACTTATATGAAAGTACGTTCACAAATTGGAGGGAGTAAACTCGGCAACGAGAAGCTCCAGGAAAGCTTCTGCATGTTTGGGCATGATGAACGGTTTTGGGGATTCTGGGAAAGAAGGGAAGTTTAGAAGTTTAGAAAAGGGAAATTTTTAAATGCAAAGGTGGTGAAGTTTGAAATTTGGCCATCCTATTTATGCGTAAATTGTGGAAATTAATCTGAGCCATCAAATTGGGTTAGTTGAAGATCCAAGGGCCCATGTTAAATAAAAAAAATGGTGGCAAAAATTTGACAAGACAATTATTGCAGTCCTAGTAACCTGAATAGGCGCCAATTGCGGTACACCACGTGTCCAGTGCTCAAGTAGTGGGCAGGCATGGTTTTATGTAACAGAAGTCTAAAAGCCCCTACTGTGTAGGTCAGAATGTGACGACATCATACACGAGCAAGAGCTTGGGGGGCAAATGTTGTACCCTGATTTTAGCACGAGTCCATGCACTCAACTTGGGTACAGCTGGCTGATAAATATACAGAGAAATAGCCAAGGAGAATGATATCTACTTATTATCCACGTGTACAACTCGAGATTCATAGTGGCCATACGTGGTGTAAGGCGTCCTGAGTTTATCCTGAACTAAGGATGCAATGGCTGTGAAGCGCGAGCTCATAATTATAAATAGCTGTTGAAGCACGAGCTTGGAGGAGATATCCAGCTCGTGGTAATTCTAGTATATTGCATACCTGCGGATCCCCAGAGACTTGGGATCCCTTTACACATTTATTTATGACCAGGCTGTCATATTTATTATTCGAGATAACAAGATCCTGTTTATCCTATTATCAAATCATATCCCAATATAAATGGGATATGATTTGTATTAAATGTAGATACCATGTAAATGCGTGATTGACTCACGCGGTTACTGAAACTTGTCCATGGAATTCCCTTATAAATACTGTGAATATTGGACAGGAAAGGGGACCATTATTCGGTAACACCAAAACTCTACCAAAATAGAGAGAAAAATAGCAATAATATTTACTCGTGGACTATGTTGATTTTAACCACTGAACCACGTAAAAATTATGTATTCTTGAGTGAATACTTTTTATTTTTTATTACGGTTTACCATTAAGCACTAATCTGCCTTGTTATTTCTTAATACACTGTTGGCGAATAACTGCGTCAACAGATGGATTATTCATATAGAAAACAAGTTTAGCTTGTGTTGCGATTATGAAATTATCATTTTTGGGCCCAATTCGATTTAAATCAACTAATGTAAAACCTAAATCATCAACCTTTACTCCCTTATCACTTTTCACCCAATTACACAAGAAGATTGACACTCTAGTTGTAATATAACCTAATCCCCAAATCACTTGGATTACTCAATAAAATGTCATATCACACTCTATAGGATTTTTGTCATTTGAACTAGAGATTTGCACAATTTTTGCTACAATACACGAGTCACTATTATGTGTGGTTTTTACATTATCTCGTTCCAAAGTATTGAATTGAGTACCATTGAGGATGTATGATGGATACTTAAATGCATTCAGAGTATGACCACAAGAATTCCACTGAACAATGTTCGACACATGACCTGATGATTTTATCTTTTCATTAGCAACCTTTGTTAAACAAAAAAGGAAAAAAATTAATGATATGTCATGCAATCAAAACAAAAGAAATAAAATTACTTACCTAAATAAATACCTTGTTCTCTAACTAAGTACTAAATGTACGATAGTTTTCATCTTGGATACATTTTTTGTTCTTCAACTTAGATGGATATTTTTTCGAATCCAAATGAAATGATTCTTTCATAAATGTATACAAAATTAGTATGAATCAATACAGATATCACAACAATATTTTATCATATCGTAGTTTCAAAGATAACTTACTTGATGTAAGGTTGAATTTCATCAATGTTGTGCAATACAAGACAATGTGCTTCGTGTCTTTCATCTTGAATTTTTTAGCATAGAACACCACATTTTCCACCATAACCACCACTACTTCTATCTAATGTAGATTCATCGCCCACGATTGTCACATCATGCAAGTATTCTGAACAAAATTCTATGCCTTAATTTGCAATCTAACATTCAACAATACATCCTTCGGGTCTACTTCTATTTCTAACATAACTCTTTAGAATGATCATGTATCGCTCAAAGGGATATATCCATTTTAGGTAAACAGGTCTGCATAGTCTAATCTCTTTAACAAAATGGATTGTAAGATGCACCATTATGTCAAAGAAAGAAGGTGGGAAGCATCGCTTCAAGTAAAACAGGATTATAGCAATCTCCACTTGTAAGTTGTCCAACATTGACACATCAATTGTCTTGCAACGCAAAAACTTGAAAAACACACACAGTCGTGTGATTATCTCTCAAAACGTTTTAGGTAGCACACCAGGAATAGCCCTTGGTAGAATGTTTTTGATTAGGACATGAGAATCATGAGATTTCATGTTGAACAAATTCAAATTCTTCATATCCACCAACGTTCTTATGTTTGAAGAATACTCTTCTAGAACTATAATATTGTATAAACAACAAAAAAGTTCTATTTTCTCATCCTTACTGAGTGTGTAACAAGTTGCTGGTAAAAGAAAATTCTGAGGGCCAGCTTTTGGATGTAGCTTTTTTTGCAAGCCCATTGCAGCCAAGTCTTTCCGAGCTTCAATACCATCCTTGCTTTTACTAGGAATATTTAACAAAGTTGTTATTAACTATCACATACATTTTCTCAATGTGCATAAAATCTAAATTATGTTGCAAAAGTAAGTGTTCTTCAAGCTCCAAGAAAATTTATTTTTTTACTTCCAAGGACTTGTACACTCATCTGAAGTAGTCATACTAACTTCATTCTTATCCTTGCCAACACTAATTTCACGATCGACTAGATGGTGGATGCAACCTTAGGGTATGAGCTCCTTTGGACGTATATTCTAGATACAACTAGATCTCCATGCATGTTGCTAACCAGGAGCATACCAGCTTTTGAACAGACAAAGGCGTCTACTGGTATAAAGTGATGCTTTTTGGCTTGAAGAATGCTAGAGCCATGTACTAAGGGTTAGTGAACAGGATGTTCAAGAACCAACTTGGTCGAACATGGAGGTATACATGGACGACATGCTGGTGATGTCAAGGACAGCCCCAAACCATATGAAGGACTTGGCGGAGGCATTCTCCGTCCTCCACAAAATTCCAAACAAGATCAAAGCCTTGATCAAGATGAAATCCCCAAGGAAGCAAACAGTTGTGCAAAGCCTGACTAGTCAAATAGTAGCTCTTAGCCGCTTTGAACCCAAGGCAACTGACAAATGTGTTCCCTTTTTCAACACCCTCTGACAGAGATTTGAATGGACGGAGGAATGTGAGCAGGCTTTCCAACAGCTCAAGACGTACATGGAGAACCCTTCTATTTTATCAAAACCCATGGATGGAGAGCCCCTAATCCTTTACATGGTCGTCACAGAGAACACCATCAGTCCAGCCCCAGTACGCGAGGAGGGATGCATCCAATACCACATCTATTATGTTAGTAAAAGACTCCTTGGAGTAGAATCTAGGTACCCACTTATGGAGAAAGCTAAAATTTTGTTTGATGATAACTTCTCGGAAGCTCATGCCATACTTCCATCCACATCTCATAAAACTCCTCACCAACCAGCCTCTAAGACAAGTCGTCCAAAAGCCAGAGTCCTCCGGGAGACTCCTTAAGTGGGTTGTTGAACTCAGTCAGTTTGATATCATGACCACCCAAGGACTACCAAAAAGTGACAAGCGCTGGTAGACTTTATCGCGAAGTGCACAGGAACGCATGAAAGGCCCAAGGAAGTGCAACTTGTTGGACTCGTATGGAAGTTGTACATGGACAGGTCCTCAGGTCAGAGTAGGTTTGATCTTGGTATTCCCCAAAGGACATAGAGTGCACAGTGCCTTAAGATTTGGGTTTGATGCGTCAAACATCAAGGCTCAGTATGAGGCATTGATAGTTGGATTGCTAGTTGCCCTGGATATTAAGGCTGAGGGAGTCGACATATATAGTGATTCTCAGCTAGTTATGAACCAAGTTCTCAGAGAGTAGCAAGCTCTAGGTTCCAAGAAGGCTTCTTACTTAGCCAAAACCCAAGAAATGCTATACAACTTCAAAAGGTTCACCATCCGACATGTTCCACGAGAGAAAAATTCTAACCTTAATGCTCTGGCCAAGCTTGCCACCACCAAGGATGTGGAGATGATAAATGTGGTCGCGATTGACTACTTGGCTTCTCCAAGCATTACAGCGCCCGAGGCAGTGGATGTGGTCCAGCCCCTTGATGGTTGGATTGATCCCATAATGAAGTACGTTCCCTCTATAGAACTACAGCAGGACAAGAAAGTGGCTCGGAAGCTACTTTACCATACTCCTAGGTATATAATCAAGGACAATAAATTGTATAGGCAAGGATATTTGTTTCCACTACTCTAATGTGTCTCCGAGTAAGAAGCCAAGTTAATCTTCCGAGAACTACATGAGGGATTCTGTTGTGACCACGCTGGGGGACAGAGCCTCTCTAAGAAAATTCTAAGGCAAGGATATTTTTGACCCACGATGAATGACGATTCGATGGATTATGTCAAGAAATGTGAAAAATTGCAGTGGTACTCACTCTGATGACAAGTCCCTGGCCCTTTGCAGTCTGGGGTATTAACCTGATCGGGTCCTTACCCACGAGGAAGGGAGAAGTAAAGTACATGATTGTGGCAGTCGACTACTTCATGAACTAGGTTGATGTTGAACCTCTCGCTATGATCACCTCCAAGAAAGCGCTGGACTTTTTCATCGAAAACATTGTATGTCACTAAGGGCTCCCAAAGAATATAGTCTCCGACAATGGCCTACAATTCGACAGTAAGTTATTTACTAACTTCTGCGAAAGGTATAGAGTCATGAAGAGTTTCTCCTCCGTAACCCATCCTTAGGAAAATGGACAAGTGGAAGTAGTCAACAAGACGCTTAAAGCCACTTTGAAAAAAATACTGGGGCAGGTGAAAGGCGTTTGGCCTAAGGTGCAGCCTAGAGTGTTATGGTGTTATCATACCACTGAGAGGACTTCAACGGGCCATTCGCCATTATCCATGGCCTGCAGGTATGAAGCCATGCTCCTAGTTGAGGTTGTGATCTCCACGCACTGACGAACCACTTACAATCCAACCACCAGTCACCCTTTACTTCAAGAATCGTTGGACCTTGGTCAAAGTTCTCCAAGAAGGCTCACATCTACGTGTAGCATCCTACCAACAAAAAGTAGCCAAGTACTTCAATTCTAACACTACACCAAAAACTAGTTTTCAAAACACGTCCATATAACTCTATTGAAAAAGTATTATAATATCTAAAAAGCTAAAACTATAAAGCGGCAAAACAAATAAAAAGGCGGACTTTACAAAATTTGGGCCTACACTCAAAAAATTAAGCAGCACACTTAAACTTATCAATTTCTTCATTTCCCCTCATCTCTCTCTTCTTTCATCCCTCTCTCTCATCTTTTCCCCATTCTATCTCTCTCCATTTTGTCTAATCTCATTATTTAAGAGCTTGGAAAGAACAAAAAGAGAAAATTTGTTATTTTGATGTATCATCAATCTCTGTCTCTTGAGCTTTCAAAAATGGAGCTCTATCCTTCAATATTCTGGGAGTATAAAGGTATGGGTTTTTATAATTAGTTTTTTCCTCTTTCTTTTCTTTGCAACTTACAAGATTGAACCTTAGAAGTTGGTTTGAGTTCAACTATGTATGAGTGTTGCTTTTGTTTTTGTTGTTTTTTTTAATTTTCAAAAGCCCCAATTTGATAGCCTTGGACTAGCAGGGTTTTGTTTTCTTTAACTTTTATTTTTCTTTTGAGACTTTTCTTTTCATTTGTATAATGAGTTGATGTATTTCTTATTCTTGTCAAATGGGTTTGAGTGGTTTCTATTATCACAAGCTTCTTCATCATCCAACAAGTCATCTATTGTCCATCATCCGGTAGATATTTTCTTTGAACAACCAAAACTAAGGTATTGCAGTCCATTAATTTTTGGTTGAGTTTCTCATTTCTTTCTATTTTCAGTTTACAAATTATTTTTAAAGAATTATCTATCGTTGACTTTATTATATTTTTTATTTTTAATATACCGATTTATGTTATGTTCTTTTATAAACATATGTTTGCATAATCTATAGAGTTGTTTCTTATTCTTTTAAAGTGATGAGGTGTGAATATAATATGTTTGATTAAATTCCTCATTAATCTGTATTTTCTTTAAACTGTGTTTGATATAATTCCTTAGTGACCTCAATAACAACTTCGACTGACTCCGACACATGTGAATTTTTTTTTGACTTTAGTATAATACTAATACGTCATTTCTACACACAAGTAGGTTGATATATTTATAATACCATAAAATCTGTTGTGAGAGTTTTTTTATTAATCTAAAATCGGCCTATATAGATTTATATATGTGTGTCTGAGTTTTATAATTGAACATTTTTTTTCTAGTTTCTAAATATTTGCTAATTGTGTATATAGCTGTCTGTTATAGTTTTATTGATGCTATTATCGATAGAGTACTAGTCTTTTTGGGCACTATATTTTGATGGATGCTAAACATTGTGTGCTAGAGTTAGACTTTAGTGAATGAAGAGTAGATAACATGATGTTTCTATAAAGTTCTTTGTAAATCCCAAACTTGACTCCCACAATCTCCTGAGTATCTGATTATTTAGGAGAGAATATCTGTAACAAATTCATGTAACCCCCCTTGAGCCTATAAATAGAGAAAGATAGCTCAAAGAAGGGACTTTTGGCTTTTGAATTATTTGAGACTAGAGAGATTCTATTTGAGATATTGTCTTGTTCTTCGGAGGTTAGTGAAACTCATTGAACCCTAGTTCTTTGATCACTCCCTTTGATTTTATATCAATAACAATCTAAGTGGACGTAGGTTATTACCAGATCCTGGGGTCGAAGCACTATAAAATATCGTGTTCTTATTATTTTCGTCATCACGTTCTTTTCAATGAATTCATCCACGTCAAGCGAATTTTGACTCCGTGTCAGTTGCCCAAAATCAGGGTCAACATTCTGGTGCTTTCATTGAGAGCTTGATATATCACCGTTGAGAAAACCAATGGCGAAAACTGCAAGGAAAATTGGATAGGTGGCCGCCGCTGCACCATCAAACCCGCCTCCTCCTCCTCCTGCAAGCGTGGCTGAGGATGAGCCACATTTGGACATTGAGGAGGAAGAAATGGATGATGCGACGTTAAAAAGCACTCTGGGGGCGTTGCACGAAGAACTGGCCAATCTGAGAGCCAGCCAAGAAAGTGCTGCCGAAATCATGGTGCGGCAGCAGCATGAAATTGAAAGGCAGTGCGTGGAGTTAAGCGAGAGGCAGGCGGAGATGGACCGTCGCCAGAGCGAAGCCATGGCAGCCCTCGAGGCAGCCTTGCAATTGGCTAGGAATCAAGCTGTACCTGCCTCGCAGCCTGATCAGCCTATGAATGGACCAACGCAAAGGGCTCCTAATCCTAGCCCACCTATCCAACCCTCGAGTCAGCAAAGGCCCGAGCAGCCTCAGGTGCCCCATGACGATGTCCCACTGGACCCTAAAGCACAGCCTCCATCCCAAACTGGTCACGGCAATCCCCCGCAACAGAGGCAGAATAGGACCGAGCATCAGCCTCGCAGTCCTAGACGCCATAGGGGTGACGAGCCGAACCTTCCGAACAGAGGTCAGTATCCTCCTGGTCACAGGAGGAACTTGGAGTTAGGCTCTGCGGTCCGAGGTCCCCCACGGCATGAAAATGCACGGGGACATAATGACCAACGCAGGCCACCCTCTAACGCTCGGGACGCTTCAGCCCGGGATGGAAATCGAGGGAATAGTCGATCCCACCATAGCCAATCAAGATTCAGAGATGGCCATGGTTATAATGAAGCCGACTCAGGAAAAGGAAATGCCGGTCGAAGGAATGAAGAAAGAGGTGGAGGCAGGAGCCAGATACCTCAAGATGACCAACCCAACAGATGAGATGCTGGGGGGCAGCCCAAACAGAATAAAGTCTTCAACCGGCTTGGAGCTAGCGAGCAGTGGAGAAGAGACGAGGACTTGATAGATGTGCTCAACGATCGCCGCGAGGGGCATGGTGAGAACATCCTCTCAGCAACAGAGGCTACAACGATTCCTATCGCTGTGTAGGCCTAGATAGATGCCCTCAACTAGGCGGTGCAACAGCTGGTCGGGGGAAGAACATCTTACATCGACCACGATAGGAGAAAAGGCACTCCTTTCGTCCATAGGATAGCTATGGCAGAGACTCCTGACAAGTTTAAAATGCCTACGCTTTCGAACTTTGATGGGTACGGTGACCCGGTATCTCACATCAATAAGTTTGAGATACAAATGGACATTCAGAAAGTGTCCGAAGATGCTTGGTGCAGGATCTTCCCTGCAACACTTTCCGATGCCGCGCAGGAGTGGTTTTTTAAGTTCCCTCCTGCAAGCATAGTTTCCTGGGAGATGTTCGTAAAGGAGTTTTACGGACAATTCTATGTAGGTTGTGTGCATCCGACCTAGGCAAACCAGCTACTTGAAATTCGCCAGCAGGATCGAGAATCACTAAAGGACTACATCCAGCGCTTTATGCGAGTAGCAGCTGGAGCAAAAATAGTGGGGGACGAAGGAAAAATGATGTCCATAACCGCAGGGGTTAGGCGTCGCAACCCTCTCTGGAAAAGCCTCCGAAAAGATGGGGTCAGAACTACCCAGGAGTTCTTGGACCGGGCTGATCGTTACATCAAGCTCGAAGATGCCATTGCCGACGATGGAAAGCCTTCAGGCAAGGATAAGAAGGTTGTCGAGCCCGCCAAAGCCGCCAATGGGTCTAAACCTAACGGCAAGGGCAACGGGAACGGTAACGACAATGGCAAGAATGGTGGAAAACGGCCACACAATGAGCCTTCCACCTCCGACAATAAACGAGCCAAGGGAAACCGTTATGAACCTCGCTTCATTAACTACACTGCCCTAGTTGAGTCTCGGGGAGAGGTCTATCAGGCCACGAGTTCCAGCATGCCTTATAAGAAGCCTGCCCCCATTCGAAAGGATATTTCGAAAAGAGACATTTCTAAGTTCTATCGTTATCATAATGACTACGGACATGATACCAACGAATGCAACCAGCTGAAGGATGAAATCGAGTTCCTTATTAGACAAGGACACTTGAGAAGATACGTACGGGCCTCGGGAAATTCCCAATGAGGAGCTCCGAGTGGCAACGAGCAGCCGCCCACGCGTCAGCGCTCGCCACCTTTGCATCCTGCCCCCATGACTGGCACACTATTAACCATTTGTGGAGGCCCGCACCTCGCGGGAAACAGCGGAAAGGCCATGGAATGATACGCTCGGACTCTGCGCCACGACCAGGACATCGAGATGATGACTGTGGAGGACCACGCGCCAAAAAAGGCTCGATCAGAAGAGGGCAAGATAACCTTCTCTGATAGCAATGCTCAACATGTGCGGTTCCCACATTCCGATCTGCTGGTCGGGGATATCCAAATGGCCAACATGATGGTGAAGAGAGTGATGGTCGATACAGGAAGTTCGGTGAATATCCTGTATAAGTCTTCGCTAGAACGCATGAAATTGTCCGTTAAGGACTTGGAGCCCTGCAACCAAACAATATACGGCTTCTCTGGAGAGGGACTCGCCCCCACCGGATCAATCAGACTGCCAGTGACGATAGGTACAGCACCTGCTACCTGGACATTACTCCTACTTTTATAGTAGTCAATTGTCCTTCGGCGTACAATGTCGTCATTGGGAGGCCTATACTGGTTGATCTACGGGCCGTCACCTCTATGTGGCACTTAGCCATGAAGTTCCCGACAGACGCAGGGGTAGGACGCGAGTTGGGAAACCAGAGGAAAGCCAGAGAATGCTACAACGCCTCAGTCATGAAGGCGAAAAAGGGAACATCAAAGAGCACTACCTCAGATAAGTTGCAGATGGCGATCGATACACAATCTCAATCCGGTGATGAGGTCACCAAATAGGGTGTTTCCCAAAGTGAGGATAGAGATTTAGATCCTCGTTTTGGGGATTTTGAAGAGAACGTTGGACCCGTCGAGGACCTGGAAGAGGTCTAACTCGACAAAAAAGACCCGACCAAAGTCGTAAAGGTCGGGAAGAATCTGGAACAAACCACGAGGCATGCACTGGTGGAATTTTTGTGAAAGAACCAGGAGGTCTTTGCCTGGTCGCACAAAGACATGGCTGGGATAGACCCTGCAGTTATCAGCCATGTCCTGAACATAGACAAGACTTTTCCACCCGTGCAGCAAAAAAGAAGGCTGCTCGATAAGGATCGATCGAGAGCCTTAAAAGAAGAAGTTGAAAGGTTAAAGGAGAATGGGTTCATCAGGGTAGCATTTAATCCATCGTGGGTCTCCAATCCAGTGCTGGTTCCCAAGCCTAATGACAAGTGGCGAACCTGTGTGGATTTTACAGACCTCAATAAAGCCTGCCCAAAGGACTGCTTCCCACTCCCAAGAATCGACCAGTTGGTCGATGCTACTGCAGGACACGAGGTCCTCTCCTTCATGGATGCATATTCAGGCTACAATCAGATTAGCATGCATCCCCTTGATGAGGATCACACCAGCTTTCAGACCGATACGGGCTTATACTGTTATAAAGTAATGCCCTTCGAACTGAAAAACACAGGTGCGACATACCAGCGGTTAGTTAACCACAGGTTTAAAGATTTGATCAGAGTAAACATGGAGGTATACGTGGACGACATGCTGGTAAAGTCTAAAAAGGCAGAAGGACATGTGAAGGATTTACAAGAATGTTTTAATGTATTGAACGAATACCAGATGAAGTTAAATCACCTCAAATGTTCCTTCGGAGTTGGATCAGGGAAGTTTTTGGGGTTCATTGTAAATTCAAGAGGAATCGAGGCCAACCCCGACAAGATAAAAGCCCTGATTGACATGAAATTGCCAGAAAAGATCAAAGATGTACAATGTTTAACAAGGAGAATCGCAGCCCTAAGTAGATTTATTTCGAAGTCAACAGACAAATGCGTCCCTTTTTTCAATCTACTTAGGGGCAATAAGAAGTTTGAATGGACATGAGACTGCGAACAAGCTTTCCAGGCCTTGAAAGCCCATATGGCACAGCCTCCCATTTTATCGAAGCCAATCGAAGGAGAAACTTTGTTCATTTACCTGACGATCACGGAAGTTGCTGCGAGTGCGGTACTAGTGCGAGAGGAAGAAGGCGTACAGAAAGTGGTGTACTATGTAAGCAAGAGACTGATCAGAGCAGAATTGAGATATCCTCCCATCAAAAGGTTAGCATACTGTTTAATCCTGGCCTCAAGGAAGCTACGTCCTTACTTCCAAGCCCACCCTATCACAGTTTTAACTGACCAGCCCCTTCGGCAAGTCCTCCAAATACCAGAGGCGGCTGGGCGCTTATTAAAATGGACAGTCAAACTAGGACAATTCGATATAACATATTCACTGCGAGCAGCAGTAAAGGGACAAGTCTTGGCTGATCTTATTGCAGAGTTCACCGATCTCCCAGACAGCGAGCAGTGCGAACAGCCTAGTATGCTTGAGCCACAAGATGAAGCTCCTTCGTGGAAGTTATTCACGGATGGATCGTCTAACGAATCTCACGCAGGAGCAGAAGTGATATTGATAACGCCAGAAGGGCATCGATTTCACTGCGCCATTACGTTCGACTTCACCGCGTCAAATAATGAAACAGAATACGAAGCACTCCTCGCTGGGTTGAGAATGGCGAAGGACATGAGCATAAAGACGCTTGATATCTATAGTGATTCACAGCTGGTAGTGAATCAAGTTCTGGGGGAATATCAGGCACGAGGTCTAAAAATGGTGGCCTACTTAAACAAAACCAAAGACCTGCTAGCCCAGTTCACAAAGTATACCCTCTAGCAAATACTGCGGGATCAGAATTCGAACGCACACGCCTTAGCCAAACTCGTAAGCGCGAAAGATGCTGACACTTTGATCATTGTGCCAGTAGAAAGATTGAGTGAGCCAAGCATACAAGTAATTGAAGCCAGTATGGAAATTCGAATGGAGGATACATGGATGGCACCTTACTTGGGGTATCTGACTAATGGTGTGCTACCAACAGATAGAAACAAAGCTAGAACTCTACAAAGGCAGGCTGCTAGGTACATACTGGTCGATGGTGTTATGTACAGGAGAGGATATTCAATGCCACTACTCAAATGCGTTACACCAGAAAAAGCTAAGGAACTAATGAAAGAGGTGCATGAAGGCTTCTGCGGGGATCATGCTGGGGGGCAGAGTTTGGCAAAAAAGATTCTAAGGCAAGGCTACTTCTGGCCGACTATGAACGAAGATTCAATGGAGTTTGTACGAAAATGAGATAAATGTCAAAGGTTCTCCAAAATTCCACGAGCAGCTCCAAATGAGTTAAAACAGATGCAGAGTCCGTGGCCTTTTGTAGTATGGGGTATCGACTTGATTGGATCCCTGCCCACGGGAAAAGGCGGAGTAAAGTATGCAGTTGTGGTAGTTGAATACTTCACCAAATGGGCCGAAGCTGAACCACTCGCTACCATAACGACCAAGAAAGTTCTTGACTTCGTCATCAAGAACATTGTTTGCCGGTATGGTTTACCCCGAAAGATTGTTTCAGACAACGGAACCCAATTTGACAGCGACTTATTCACCGACTTCTGCGAAAGGAACAGGATTATTAAAAGCTTTTCTTCAGTTGCGCATCCCCAAGGAAACGGGCAGGTCGAGGTCGTGAATAAAACTATTAAGGACACCCTAAAGAAGAGGCTTGAAGACGCTAAAGGAGCATGGCCAGAACAGCTGCCTGAAGTCCTCTGGTCGTATAGAACTTCTCACCGAACAGCGACAGGGCATACCCCATTTTCCTTAGCCTACGTGTATGAGGCCATGTTACCTGTCGAGTTAGATCCCCCCTCACATCGACGCATAACATACGACCAGGACCAGAATAGCCAACTAATGATGGAGTCCCTAGACTCAATTGACGAAATACGGGAAAAAACCCAACTCCGAGTTGCTGCGTACCAGCAAAAAGTCGCCCGATACTTTAACTCTAAGGTAAAGGAAAGAAAATTCAACGTCGGTGACCTAGTTCTACAACGAGTTTTCTTAAATACCCGCGACCCCACTGCTGGAGTACTCGGACCAAACTGGGAGGGACCTTACCAGATTGAAGAAGTCCTTCACCCGGGCACCTACAAACTTGCACGCCTAAACGGAGATCTCGTTCCACGCTATTGGAATGGAGAACACCTGCACAAGTATTATCAGTGAACATTCCTTTTTAAAGGACTGGCTTGTATTAAATTTTACTTTTTACAAGTTTTGAAAAAAGGGTTAGCCACGTTGTATGGCTAATCGCTTACAAATGTAAGATCCTTTTTTTTGGATCACTCGTAAAGACATGATTAGTCCATTTTTAATACGAGATTATAAGGGACTGTGCGCAGCCAATCATTCTTCCCAACCTTTGTGAATTTATTTTTGCAAGTATTTGTTCATTACATGTGTTGTTTTGCTGTATTATAAGTATTACATTTCTTACCGAGTAGAAATGTTCGAACAGGTCGTGGTCAAGGCAAGTGACCAAGGACCTAAAGCTCCTCGATCACTTGGGGGGCATATAAGGCACATTGATAGCAAAGCATACCGAAAGGTATGTAAACACATGAAAAAATAAGTGAAAGCATGCTACGGTACTTAGAGTATTTTTCAAAATTTATATTTTGTTAAATCAAACCAAAGTACTATGCTAAGTTCGGTCATTCGGACATATGTTATAGTAAATGAAAATATTATAACATTATAATGCAGTCTTTTACACCGCAAGCATCACTGCTTGGATGTAATTGTTCAAATAAAAGGAAAGTTTGCTGCCCATGCAGCAAATTTAAAAAATACAGTCTTTACATCACGACCCGTAGGTCATGTAATTAAAGAAAGAAAAAATAAAAGTTCAAGAAGCATTAGGAGCAAGACGGTCTTTATCAACATTTTGATTGGACGTATCCTCAACAACTCCTTCTTCCTCTGCACCAGCGATGCTTGGGGAAGCAGGGATCCTTGCTCTTGCCTCTTCTTCGGCCAATCGAGCGGTGCAGCAGGCCAGCTCAGCATTCCTGGCATCTTCTGGAAGGTAGTCTAAATTGGCACCCCAGTTGTGTTTCTAGAAATCGTAGAAACACCGAAGCGTCGCATTTTTTTACCTTTCCAGATCTTTGGCATTGGTAAGCTTCAGCTGCTCTATTTGACTCTCAAGAACAGCCATGGCCTTGTCCTTTGCGACATGCTCCTCTTTGAGTCTCTTGCATTCACGAAATTGGACTCGGCTGGACTCCTGGTACTCCTACCTCTGCTTCCTCAAAGCTGCCTTGGAAGCTTCGACCTCCGCCAGCTTTGCCACCACAGCATCCTTCTGCTGGGTGACCGCCTCCAACTCCCTCACATGCCTGGCTTCTGCAGCCTGAAGCTCCTCAGCAGCTTTCGCCTAGTACCTCTCGATGGCCTTTGCCCGAGCCTGGTCGATGGTAGCTTGGGCATGGGTACGAGCAGTAGTTGCAGTCAGCAAAGCCTGTGGACAAAGGATAAAGTTAGAGTTTGTTGCAAAGAATAAAAGACAAAAGCCAAAGAGATAAGAAATGCTTACGCTGACCATTTCGTTTAGGGCCCTGTTCAGAATTTGGTCGACCCCCATATTCTCTGCCTCAGCCATCGCATCCTTGCAGCGGTCATACCTCACGATGTGTGCAAGGCGGTCCTTGGCTGCTCGCAAGGCGCGGTTCAAAAGTTTGGCCCCAAGAGCTTCGTCCCACTGGGTTTGTTCTTTAGCGGCTACAGGTGGAGGGTTCGTCGTAGCAGGCGGGGTTTTCTTCTCAACAAGAACCGAAGGCTGGGCATAATTTTTCCCAGTTGGTACGTCCTTGGAAGGATCTTCTATTCGACCCTTCTTGGCAGGAGGTCCTTAGCTCGATTTGTCGTTATGCCTCCTGGACGTCTTTCGCCGGACCAAAGGAATATCTGCGTACAACTAAACATATGCAAATGATAAGATAAAGGCAGATAAAAACTCTTGATAAAACAGGAAATAGGTCACAAAGTTTAATACCCGAGCTACAGCTACTGGTCACTATAATATTGACTCTATTAGTCACACACTCACTATCTGGCACGAAGAAGTCTGGCCCTAGATTTGGAGTATACGTAAAGTTGCCCTCCCCGTCAAACAAGTGACAGGGAATTGGCAAGCTATTTAAAAGCGAAATAACAGTACCGTTTTCATCAGAGGATTCACCCAAGTCCACAACAGATTCTATTGCCTTCTGTTTCCCCTTGCCTTGGGGTGCAAAAGGCCTTTCTGCGGAAGGATTTCCCGTGGGTTCCCTGATTGTAACCCCCGTCGGCCTCCTTCGAGGAGGGGAAGCTAGGGGTTGCTGCTCGGGATCCCCCTCGACCGTGGCATCTGCTACCACAGGTCCTCTTGTTTCATGGCGAGGAGCCAGGAGGCCAGATAGCCTCAGATTTTCATCAGTGACCAGGGACTTGACGCTTTTTTCTGCGTCTGTCATCCTGGCCAGTGCGGTGGACCTCAACACCATGTCTGGTGTTGGGGTTGGACATAACCATGGGCATGAAAGACAAAGTGTACTTTAAGAAAAATGAAGGGAAATTCGCTGATGAAAAGTATCGACCAGTAAAAACAACACTTACCTCCTTGAGCGAAGGCCAGGTTGTTGGTGGTCATGTCCGGAGTGAGGAAGTACTCCTTGCTGTACTACCCCACGTTGGATATGTGCGTAGTGTCACTCAGGAACGTCCGGCTTGTCTCCTGGTGACAACGATGGAAGAAGACCGTCCCATACTGTTGAGGGTTGGACTTGAGGTCAAATAGATAATTGACCTCATGGGGGGTAGGTTCTGGCCATTTTTTAAGTTTGTACAGGATATAGAGTGCGGCCAGCATTCTATATCCATTCAGAGTAATTTGGAAGGGGGCGACACCAAAATAGTTGGCCACCCTGATAAAAAGGATGTAGAGGGAGGATAGCCCCCGCCTTTATATGATACCTAGACCAAGCACTGTATACACCTCCGGGAAGGTTAGCCCTTTGGTCTGCAGCAGGAATTTTGAGATTAACCCCTGTTAGGGGATACTTCCTATGGTAGTTGGCAAGCATCCGAGGAGTCACTTGACTAGTCGAGGAGAGATACCACTCGACATCAGGAAGGTTTTGATGACGAGGGCGGGCTCTGACTTGGATATTAGGGTCAGGGGCGGCATTTTCTCGACCACTGGTCGAAGGAACCCTAGCCTGTGAATCAGGCTGGGCAGGAGAGTTTGGGCTATCTTCAGAGTCAGGTCTTTTCTTGCCTAAAGATTTAGAATGGGCCATTTGAGGAGGTGATGGACGAGGTCTAGAAGAAGATCGTGAAAATGGGATTTCGGGAACTTGGTCGAACGGCTGTTCCTCGCCTTCGAGCAGCTGGGCAAGAAGATCATCGTCGATGGGACGTTCACCTCCCCACAAATCTGGCATTAAAGTCTGCAAACAGAAGAATGGGGAGGTGAGGATAGAGAATTTTTATGACTTTTTAGAATAACGCTGGTCGAGTATAAAAGTTAAGCTTTTATACAGCAGCATTCTAACAAAAGCTAAAATTTTCCACGCGAATAGTTTGAGAAACAGATCAAAGGGTGAAAGGCAAAAGTTTTTCATAAAAGCTTTTTCAACTCTTCTTAGGGCGGGAAAAGCCTATTTTTTCGGCTGGCCTAAAAATCAAATTTTTACTTCGGTTTTACATCCTAAAAAGTAAGATCTCAACTATCAAACTAACTCGTAACCTTTTTCACCCACAAGACATTCTACTGAAAAGCATCTCAACCCAAAAATAGATGAACTCAACAGTCAACATACAGAAACATGCATTACAAAAATATGAAACATAAAGATTCAGAGACTTACCAGAAAGAAGGTCGTGGAGGTTGGTAAGAGCTTTCGGAGATCAGGGAACCCTCGAGCTGAGTCTTGAAAACGCAGAAGGATGGTCTCCAGAAGAAAATGGAAGCTCTGGTTTTAGGGTTTCTTGAAAGAGTAATGGCGTGCGTAAAAAGAAAAGAGAACTTTGGAGATGTTATATATAAATTTTGTCTGTGGCATTAAAAGGGATTAATCATCAGCTTCCCCTTTTTCGAAGTTATGGGAAGAGGGACAGCCGTTGAATTATTACTGGGGAGGCAAAAATTCATGATTAGACAAGAGTAGGTTGCTTTTTCCAAGAACACACGAAGGGTTTTGACAGGTATGGCGGGGTCACCGAAGGGTCGTTTCCTCAAAAGTTTATTTATTGCTCGTAATAAATAAACTTGGGGGGCAAATGTTATCCAAAATACTAGCGTAGATGATGTGGCAAGTGATTCCCGGACACGTGGCTGACACTTGGAGGAACTCTGCTAGGATATCGACCAGAAGACAAATTATAAGTAGTAGGCAACCTAGTCTTACCTGCGACCAGTCTGGTCGCGGGTTCCACGTGCAACATGATCTTTCTATAAAGATCTTTGTAAATCACGAAATTGACTCCCACAATCTCCTTAGTATCCGATTATTTAGGAGAGAATATCTGTAAGAAATTCATGTAACCCCCCTTGAGTCTATAAATAGAGAAAGATAGCTCAAAGAAGGGACTTTTGGCTTTCGAATTATTTGAGACTAGAGAGATTCTATTTGAGATATTGTCTTGTTCTTCAGAGGTTGGTGAAACTCATTGAACCCTAGTTCTTTGATCACTCCCTTTGATTTTATATCAATAACAATCTAAGTGGACGTAGGTTATTACCAGATCCTGGGGCCGAACCACTATAAAATATCGTGTTCTTATTATTTTCGTCATCACGTTCTTTTCAACACATTCATCCACGTCAAGTCAGTTGCCCAAAATCAGGGTCAACAACATGTATAAAAATCACTACACTCTTATAATTGTAATTATAAACATCTTTGATTATTTTTAAAAATTTATATGAGATGATTGTGTAATTGACTTATAACTACAACAATTGATTTTCTTAAGAACTACCACTAGTTTTTACCTGCTTACTTTGCTCATGATTATTAGTGGTAAAAATATGGATGAATGACTATCATGCTCATGCTTATTTGTTGTTTCTTTTAGGGTTGTAGCTTTGAAGAACGCCTATTGTACAAAGAAGAGAGAGAGTGCGATGGCTATTGGTAAACTTGGATATAAAAAGGTCATATAGTAAGAAGAAAAAGATGATGGAGAAGAAATAACATTTGACTGCAATTGGTAATTAAGAAACATTATTATGTTAATTTGATAATATAATTTTGTTTTCTATCTCATTTCTTTGATTTGAATCGTTGTTTTACAGCAGTCTTCTTTTATTGTTTTTTAAGAGAAAATTAAATAAAGAGTAGGGATCTTTGCAAAATGTTGCTTAAACTATCTTCAACTATTATGAGTGTAGTAGAAATGTAAATGTTCTGATGAATCTTTAAATGCTTTATTAGTCCACTTTAACTATATAGTATAACAATCTACTTTCATGTTTTATCGGTCTCCACTCAAGTCAAGTATTAGTAATCCACTTTGATGCTTGCATAACATATTATGCACTCATGACGCGTTGCTTGAAAGTAAAGAAGTTGATAAACTTCTTAAGTTGCGTGAGGAAATATTTTTATTGTTTTTGCTTTTTACAATGTGTTGCTGCTATTATCATTAGTATATTTTATTTATAATTTGTTTTTTGTAAAAACTATGTAGGGCTGAGATTAACAGCTTAGAGGAAGTGTATTGGACAAGTTTTGTTTATGTTTTTGTATCAAAAAAATTAGATGTAATTGTATAGAATACAAGTTGAAATGTTGCCCCTTTTCTCTGTTTTTCCTCTGTTTTTCTTCTATTTTTCTGCTGAAAATGACGTGTTTGATAGCATAAAAATCAATTTTCTAAAGGATTGTTGTTGCAGCTTATTGTGAAACATTATATTATATTTATATAAATTCATAGTTGAAACTTTATTTTCATGTCTATTAGCTATAAATATATCATATATATGGGTGACAAAAAGAAGAACCGTGTTGTTATTCAAGATTTCTTTTTTAATACATTAATGTAGTAAAATCATAAAAAATATGTCTTAAGTTGATTTTTTGTCCTTTTGTTGATTTTTTTTCAGCTATATAATTTGTAAATGCAGATGGTATGATGTTTAATAAATCTATCTCTGTTATCTCATGTAATTTTTTTTTCATAGTTATCTCATGTAATTTCCTCATCCCCTTATTGTAATTTTTACTTATCACGTATTTTTTTTGTGTTGCAGAAAATGAGAATGTAAGGATGGATGTTGTATTCTACATAGTTGGGAGTACATTTTGCTTGTTGTTGTAAGCCTACTTCAAGTTTTATACATCTATTGGCTTGAAGTTGATTACCTATAATCAGGATTGAGCACTACATCACAATATCATTATGTTAGTTTGTGCCATTTCAGTAATACCACTAGAGGCTTGTAGATGATTTAGACAGTTATTTACATCTTTTGCATACAATTACCAATGACGATTTACTATTTTGTAAACCTAGATTAGGCAAACTATTATAATTCTATTCAAGTCACTACACCAAATACCTCTTTCTATAATACATAATTATAAGCTAATTGGAAAAGTATTATAATAGGTAACCTAAAAAGTTAGAAAGCAAGTTAAAATGGAGGGAAAAAATGGTAGATCTTTTATATACTTAAAAAAGAAAAAGAAAACCCTATATTCCCTATCTCAGCCCTCGATCTCTTTCGTTCATTTTCTCTCTCTTTCTCCAGTCGCTGCCTTCCCTCTCTCTCATTCTATCTCCCTCTTTGTCTTGCAGTGGCTAAAGGAGGCTACTGGGCTTACAGTGCGAGGTGGGATGGGGAGGCTAGCAACGCAAGGTGGGATGGCGAGTTGGTTCCATGATCGGCGAAGCTGGGTTCAACGATGGGGTTTAGGCTTCATTCAATCAGGTTGTGCTCTCTGCCCCCGCCTCTTTTCCTACCTGATCTCCGCCTCCTTTCTCTCCGCCTCCTTCTCTACCCCATCAAGAAATGATTTCTTGTATCATTTGTTACCTCTTCCTAGCCTGAGTTGTATTTTTTCTTTGTTGATATTTTGTATTGCATATGGTGTTGTTTCTTCTAGTTGCAATGTTGTGATTAAGGTAAACGAGAGACTAAAATTGCTAGTGGCCAAAACACTTCAGTAAAAATAGTTGTTTACTAGAAAAGTTGTACATAAAAGCTTCGACTCTAATTGATAACGAATGGTAATAATGTTGTATGACTGATGCTGTTTTTCTTTCTTTCTTTCCTTTCTATTGAAAATTGTACAATATATATTCTTTCATTTCTATTGAAAATTGTGCATGAATATACTATTTTTCTATGTTTGCATATTGTAGGACCTTGATCAAGACTCCAAATGCAGCTCGCAAATAGGGCTATCGACGGGGTTGGACGGCTCGGGCTTGCGGAGGGTCGTGGATGGCTCGGTCTCACGGAGAGGTCATGGGTGGCTTGGTATTTATTTTTCCCACTTTTCTCTTCCTATCTGTGTGCAACTGCTTCTTCTAGCCACCGTCGACGCCGAAGTCCACTAGCCACGTGCGACGCCGTCAACACCAAACCTTTAGCCACCTGCAATGGCCGAAGGTGCTTCTTAAATACTGCTTTATGTAAGTTTCTAAAATTTAAGCGATACGTTTATTGCTTTGTGTTGAAACTTAAAAAAATTGAAAAGCAGGAAAACCTCGCTGAACCCATAATTTTCATGTTGCTGGTATGTTCTATAAATTTTTCACTGTCTTTGTTCGTGTGGTGTCTAAATAAACACAAGTGTGATGTCTAGCTGATAGGATGTAAACTCATGATGAATTGCTGCATTGTAAATAGATATGCCTCAAATTTGCAATTCAATAGGTTGAAGTACCAAAAAGGAAAATTTATAAAATGTTAAAGCCATATGAGAATCTAACGATAACTATCCATAGTTTAGGATCTTGATTGACACTATATCCTTCACTATTGAGCATTGGACATTAGTCACACACTGACTTTTTAGATTGCCAATTTCCTTAGGAGACACCATTTAATGAACAAGTTTTTCACTAGACTCTGAAATATTCATTTCATTATGATACACAGAACTTTAGCATTGTTAAACATAAAAACCTGATTTAGATCAGATTCTCACAATAGTAGCTAAATTTTGCAAAATAAAATGATTGAAACTTTATTTTTAGCTACCAAAAAATTAGTAGGTAAATATTTTTTCTTTGCTACCAAAATAAAATGGTAATGCCCAAAATAATACATAAAGTTTTCAATTATATATTTAGGCACAAATAGATTTAGCTACCAAAAGAAAATTGAGATGTGAGATGTGCTTCAGAACTAAAAAGTCAGTTTTTATTTTTTATAATACTGTATCAGAATTTCATATTTTTGTCTAGGTAAGTTATCGTATTATATGTACTTCATTGTTTTGATTTCTTTTTTATTGGAGTAGTTGGCTATATTTGGAAATGGGGTCAGATGCATATCAATGTCTGCTTTGCTTAGGAGAGGACATACTTTTACTTTTCCTTGCATGCAATAGTTATTTATTTGTTTTTTGATATGTTTTATCTGGATTATATGAGGTGTGACAAGCGGTAGAATATTTTGATATTCCAAGAGGTACATTTTCATACTAAAAAAAGAACCAATGTCTTATAATTTAGTGTTTAGTTTAATTGTTTGCTTTGGTGTAGTTGTGAATTCATTATTTTGTATGTGGTGTCCTCTCTTGGAAATAATTTCCATAGCATTTTTCTTAAAGTAATTTGTGATGCTAGATAATAACAATAAAATATTTCTTTGTTTATTGTGCAGATGTGACAAGAGAAATAGAAAAGGATTCTTAATTTTGAAGGCTTTGTGTTGGGCAGCTGTAGAATATTTTGTGCTAAAAGTAGTAACTTTTCAATCTGTTGAATATTTAAGACTACTTGAATACTTAAAGAACATTTTGTTGTTGATGACAGTGTTGAATGTTTTAAACTAATTTGTGGATTGTTAATACAATGTTGAATGTTTTTACTTTTTGTTATTTGAAAATCAAGTTCATATGATGATGCTAGTATATATTAGTAAGTTATCATATTATATGTACTTCATTTGATGATGTTATAATATCTATTACAATAACACTTTTTATAAGTAAAGAATTTTGTTATGCAAACTTCATTATATAACACAAAAAATGTGTTATACTAAAGTGTAGTATAACACAAATTTATAAGTATTGAAATGTGTTATATAATCGACTATAAATAATATAATTAACACTTATCTATTTATTAAAATAACACAGAAAGTGTGTTATTGTTGACAGTATAATAACACATCTGTATAACAATGATAAAGTGTTATGTAAAGTACCCTGACCTACGATAACATAATCTGTCTTAACACGTTAAAAAGTGTTATGGTATGTTTTGATAACACATTTTTGGCCTTATTAAAAGCATTTTTTCTTGTAGTGTAAACCAAAGGATAGGATATTCAAGGTTAGAGATTTGGTGTTGCGAAGAGTTTTCCTAGCAATCCGAGACCCAAGTGATGGAGTGTTGGGCCCTAACTAGCATAATTTCCTAAAAATTCCTAATAAGGTTTAGTACCTTTGTTAGTGTGCCAAGAGGGCAAAATTGGAAATTATGTGATTTTAATTAAATATAAATGTGATTTTGTTTATTATATGAGTTATATTATGATATGACTGTTTATGCATTTAAGTGCCTTAAATGTTCTTAAAGACCCGCTTTTGTTAAAAAGGGGCATTTATCATAATTTTGACCCGTTGAGGGTATAATTCTAATTTTGAATGCTATGTATGAGACCACATTATTATGTGAATATATTTGAGAACTTTAGCATGAACTGATCCTTTTGAGAAAATTAGCATAAAAGTCACAACAGGGATAAAAACCTGACTCGAGGTGAGCCTAAGGGTATTTTGGTAATTTGGAAAACTACCGGGAGTATTTGGTAAATCGAATTGATTGGGAGAATAATTGGGATTCATGATTTAATTGGTAATTGGTGGAGAAATTATAGGTTTAATAGGAATTTAGACAAAATGACCAAATTTCCCTTGTGCTTAATTTTAAGGATAAGTGTAGGTTAGGGCCAAAATGTAAGATTTCTCACTTTTTCTTCCTTGTTGTTTTTGAATGGGAGTTTGAGGATTTAGTGTGATTTTTGAATTTATGGAGTTCTAAGTTATTTGACTAGATGTATTGATCGTAGGAATCTATTTAAAACTATTGGGAAGATTTATTTGCAGCGGGGAATGGTGGTTTAATGTTGAATTTTGGAATTGAAAGTAAGAGCTTGAGTTCAAAGCTCAAAGAATGTCAATCTTGGTGTTTCTTGGTTCTTTAGCACTTGGGTAACCGATATTGGGGTCAAAGTTACTTTGAAATCTTGTTAGAAAACTTGATTTTGTGATTTTTGAAGCTTAGGTCGTTTTTGGGAAAGATTAAGTTGGAGAAAACGCAGAAAAGGAAACCCAAAAATCTGGGTTCACATTGTGGCGCCCCTGCGCCAGAGGTGGAATGTAATGCCCTGAAGAAAAAAAAACATTACACCATGTGATAAGAATAGTGCTTAACTCGTTAAGCAAGTCATTTGGACTTAAAAATGTGATTATGGTTAAACGATAGTTCGGTATTAAAAATTTTGGTAAAAAAAGTTGAACTTTTCATTAAAGGGTTTGAATAATTACAAGGGATCCCAAAATCTTCTAAACAAAATACAAGTTTATCAAAAATTATACATTTAGCCGAGCTAAGTGGCAAATATCAACTAATATCTCCTGTTGTAACGCCCCACGTCACTATGGCTGCTTCCTGAAATGACGATTGGCCCTACAAAGCAACATGAGTCTTTTCAGCGTGCTTTGTCCTCACTCGCATGCTTCCGAGGAAAACTTCCCAGGAAGTCACCCATCATGAGATTACTCCAGGTCAAGCACACTTAACTTTGGAGTTCTCAAGTAATGGGCTACCGAAAAGAAGATGCATCTTGTTGGCATAGGTAGTACCCATCAATCCATTTAAGCCCTCTTCAATTGTACAACTTTACCCAGTCTTTCCCCCTACAGATCACGGGATACTGACTGTCACACCTGTTCCTCAAAATATATCGACCGTGGCGGCCGAGCCAGCTGAGTATGTACACACCGCCCCTACAACTCTCAACTCGTGGACGGTCCAGCTTTCCTTTGCCCAAACCTGCACCACAAAGCAGCCATGAGCCAAGGCTCAGCAAGAAAACCCTAAGCAATCATACAGATAATCAGATTAACATTAACATGTATTGCATACTCTATAACAACAACTGGTTCACATAGATTTTCCAAACAATATACTTTCCAAATAATATACGACTCATGCTGAGTAGATGGATGTCACATCTTTTTAATGGCCTCGCCACTATGGCGAATATCGCATCTGGATTACGGCTCTACTATTACGGCATACATTACACATATAATGTCGTTAACGACCTCCCGACCAAGCAATCAGTACAAACCAATATATCAACATAGATTCAAACACATCAAACATTCAACTATAAATGATTTCATGACATAGTTATTCTCATGCCCTATAATTGGGTGCACACCCTACACTTGGAGTTATTCTCATGCCCTATAATTGGGTGCACACCCTACACTTGGAGCAAGAGACAGTTTTTTTACCTCAAGTCATCTGCGATAGGGTAAGGTGATAATGAGTATGATCCTGTCCTTCCTGAGCCTTGTGGTACCCCTAGTCACAACATAATAATGGATATCCATCAAGAACAAAACCAATTAAAAGCTTCAAGATTGAGTCCACGACTACAAAAACGGGCTTTCTAGACAATTTTTAATTGCCGTTATTGACCAACGACGAAAATCGACTAATTTTCGTATTTGCCAATGCCTGCATAGAGGTAGCTACGCCGATAGTTAAACACTGTCACTGTTGCAGGAAACGCCGATAGTTATTAGGTGTCATTGTTGCTGGCAACACTGACAGTTAATAGGTGTCGCCGTTGCTGGCAATGCCGAAATTTATTAGGTGCCTTGATTGGCCCTCTATGGTGATAATTTTTAACTGTCGCAAAGTTTCCACACCAGAGGACATTGAAAATATGTTGTCAATACCCCCTAGTTTCAAAATCAACACAGTAATTGTAGTAAAAGAATGCACTTCAAAAATTAAATTAAATTAACATTGGTAACATTAACTTTATATTTGATTAGTTCTAACACTTTCTAATAAAAGAAATACATAGTTCCAAAAAAATATGTCATAAAATTGATATTTAGCACGGTATGCACATCAAAAAGCTAAATTAACTCAACCTATAATTTGTTAGATTGATTCAGTATTTGATTAGTTCTAACAATTTCTAATGAAAGAAATACAAAATTCCAAAAATGACTAAATCCCTTCACATAGGTACTGAGCATGCATGTCATCATCTAGTGAGATGTAGTATAATATATTTTGCCCACTCCTCTTGAACTTCATTAAGGTCAGCAAATATAGAGAAGCAGATACACAAACCAGCAAGTCCCCTAAAATACCAATCCATAAGATTTTTAAAACCAAATACAAATATAAATTTTTATATAGTGAAATTATATATTAATGAAACACACAGTATTTGGTTTTTTATACCAAATATATATAAAATACATCAACGTACAAAGAAAACAAGAATCTAAAGCTAAGATAATTAATTGCCAACAAATATATTTATGATTAAATCTACCAAAGTAGATGCTACATGTACCTTTCACAACTACAAAGAAGGCTTTTTAGGGCTCGTAGGGCGCAAGTCCTCTATTTGATAGCCATAAAAAGTGAGGATTTTTAGGGCTCACGTTATGAGTCCTAAAAGAATATTTTTAAGACTAGCATTGCGAGTCCTAAAAGAATATTTTTAGGGCACCAACGAGTGCCCAAAAAGATCCCATTGAGTACCTTTAAAGGAAACATGGGTATTGGATTATAAAATATTCTAATGTTAAAGGAAATTTTTTATTAAAATCATGTAATAAAACACAATATAATGGAATTGTGGATCTAGCAAGTCCTCCACAAAATAGTTGCAGTAATGAAAATTAATCTGTAAAGTCATAATTTATTCAAAAAGAAAAAAATAGCAAGTGGTCTAAAAAAATAAAGAAAAAAACCAGAAAGTGGCATACCTAAAAAAGAACAGCATGACAAGCTTATGCCCATATTATCTACAAAATGCAGTAAAAATGCATGATTCCCAATCATATCCATAAAGCCAAACAAAGATTCATTGATGGTAATGGTATGATAAAAAAAATAAGATCAAAACATATGGATCTTCACAATATTTCGAGCTGAAACTATTTTTTTATGATACTTGGTTTAAAATCAATGCAAGTCATAAATAGTAATCTCATATGAATGTATAGCAGGAAACAACAAAGTACATCATAAATTAAGTACACAAAAACACTCCAAAAACTACATACAAATTTCCATTTCCAATTCATGACTTTATTTCATCAAAAAGTAAGAAGTTATTTACGAATTCATCAATAAAAATATCAATACAATACAAAAAATTGAAATTTTATTATGCTCACCCTTATGCAATTGAACTCTCTTTCTTAGTAATAATGACTATTTGTCACCTGCACTAATGAAATGTCAAACTAGCCAAACTGCTCTTCCTTTTTGTCAATGTATAATATACTCAAAATTTTATATACCAACAAGGAATTCAAAAAATCTAAATCATACCCTATCAATCTACGCTTCCTTGAATTCAACCCCAATAGCTTTATCAGCTCCAATCTTCTTGTTATTCACCTAGATAACCAAAGCCACTTCCTGAGGCATATACTTCTCATTACGCTTAGCCAAAACATCTGCAGCCACAAAGTAATAGTCTCCACTCCCTAAGAACTATAACACTTGAGTGAAAGATGAGATATTAGACTATTATTAGTCATCTCAAGCAAAAAATTATAGTTTAAAGTACCAATTTCATACAACCAACCATAATTAAGTGAAGTACGAAGAGGAGGCATCCAACACAGTATATAATATATTTAAATTTGAAAATTAATGAAAATGAAGAAACTTCACCTTTGAAAGGAAACAAAATATATCAACAACCTTGGTAACAATCAATGGGTTAAGATTGCACATCATAGATTGGGCAGAACGGTTCGCTTCTTCAACAAAAAAAAATCTCCTAACTCCTATGATTACAAATGACATTTAATGTTATTGATAAACACTGAATAAGAACACAAATAATATAACTTTGAGCATATTTTGTAACTCAATGTAAAGGACTAGAAAATACCAACTATTCAGAAATTATATGAGGACTAATTTTGGAAACTTATTTTATACCTCCACATTGACAAACTTAATGATCTTAACAAATCTTTCAACTTGGTGCATAAATGGCTATGCCTACTCTGTTTTAAAATATGAAAAGAGCATTTGTACATACTCGCTACATTGATTCTAGAAGAAATCAACATATCTAAGTGTCTAAGTCATTTTCATTTATATTATGCACTCAAAAGCAAGCAATTTCTTCCACATCAATAAATTTATTGTCAAAAGCATTCTAAAAATTAATAATATATGATAGCATTCACCATGAAACCAGAAAAGACTTCGTTAGATCATAGCATTAAATTGTAATCAAAAATTTTGTTCAACCATGCATTTTATATAGGGAAACCAATAACTTGTGCAAAATTAAAAACAGAAAAAAGAAATGCAAATATAAATGGGTAGATGTTCACTGTTAAATTAGCATAATAATAAAGAACAAAATCAATGCAAAGACACAAACATATATACATATATATATATATAATACCTATATATGAAATAAATATATCAAAACGAAAAATAAACTGTAATGCCCCTAAATCCCTAATGCGGTTTAATGGCTGGATTAATAGGCCGGGAGGGCCATAACTGTTTAATTATGCCATTAAATGATTATGTGCATGTTTATGTGAATTATATTATAATATGATGTTATATGCATGCATGTGGGTCCACATTTGAATATTATGATATTCTTGTAATTTGGCCCGTTGAGGGCATATTTGTGTATTTGGGTGCATATTGTGATTTGTGAATGAGATCCCATTATTATGGAGATATATTCGAGCTATTCGGCATGAGACAGTCTTATATTATGAGTTAGCGGTTTTGTCATAACGGGGGTCTTTTATTGGGATAATGGATAATGAGAAGGTTATTTGATGATAAATTGAGAGTTATTGAGATCAGGAGGAAATTCTGGGAGTTTTGACTATAATGTCCCCAGGGGTTTTTTTGGGACCCCGAGCACTAGGTTTTATTTGAGGTTACTTACGCTTGAAGTAGCTTGTCAGATAGAACATACGTTAGAAAAACCTCTCGTTCTTTCGTGTTAGTTCATTTTTACTGTGCGAAGCGTATTCGAAGAAATCTCGAGTTCTAGGAGTCGGAATCAAGCGAGGATCGAGGCATAGCGATCCTAGGAAAGATTAGAAGCTTCTTGACCGAAGGATTTGATGAGACACAACCCAATCAAAGGTAATCTAAGTTTTGAGTTTTGAGTTTTTAGAGATTCTAACCTTTGAATTGGCTTTTGTGAATCGTTGAGTTTTTGGTTCGTTTGAGCATTGGGATTTGATGGTTTTGGATCATTGGGAAGCTTGGGAAATTTGATTTGATGATTTGGAAGTGTTTAGGCATATTTTTGGGAGGTTTGGGATGAACGAGAACGTTTTGGGGATGGCTCTGGGTTGGGGGCCGCGGCCCTGTTCTTGAGGTGCCGCGGCCCTAGCTCGATGAAACAGGTGGGAGAATTTGGCTTTGCTGAGGACCGTGGCCCTTGGTGTTGGGCGCCGTGGGACTTGCCCCTGGAGTGGCTAGGGGTCGCGGCCCAAGGTGTTAGGGCCGCAGCCCTTGAACAAGGTTGAGCCCATTTGTGTGTTTTGGCGCCGGGAACTTAGTTTTAGGCGTCGGGATTGTTCCTACTACCCGGATTAGTGGGGATTGATGTCTCGGAGGCTAGATCTTGGTTTGGGAACCTTTGATGTTCATTTTATTGATGGTATCCTATATTTGGTTGTGAGTAGGTGACCGTTAAAGGACTAAAAGTCAGATCGTTCTCAAGGGTCGTTCTTTTATTCATTCTCGCTCGAATCAGAGGTAAGAAAATTGCACCCTGTGTATGTGACATGCATGATAGTTGTTAAGGCATGTTGGTTGATAAATGTGGACATTGATTGCATATTAAATGCTAGCGAATATTGTTTACTTGTATATGGCACTGACTAGTCAGGGACACTAACCTAAGAGTCAGATATGGCATAAGCGTCCTGAACGCAGGGCCGAATGAAGATTAGATCTAATCAATATCAGCATTGAATGGCTTTAAGGCATTAATGCTGGACCGACCCTAAGGTCGATGAAACTTATAAGTGCTTGGCTAGTCTAAGACTAGTTACTGAGAGCCAGGGCCAAAGGCCTAGGTGACCGTTTGTCACATGGCTAGGGAACGATGTTCCATAGTTATGACTCTAGGGTCATGAGGAAGGTTATGTTGGTGACTTGTCATCATGCACCTATCCTGTTTAAGCTAGTGAAAGGTTCACTTATCTGTTAAGCCCCAGTGACCCTGACGTCACAAGGCTTAAGGGAGCTATACCCAACTTAGTGACTTTTGTGACTGTCACTTATCTGTTTTGGACTGATAGTCCTGAATGATTATTATGATCATTGTTGATATTATATCATGCTATATTGTGTTTTCTTGCTGGGCCTTGGCTCATGGGTGCTATGTGGTGTAGGTAAAGGGAAAGAAAAGCTCACCCAGCCTTGAGTGGAGAGCTTAGGTGGTGATGTGTACATATGCGGCCGCTTGACCACCACGACCAAGGAGTTCTCAGAGGAACTAGGGGGTTTACCCTATTTTTGTTGCTTAGGTCGGCAGGGCTGTAAATTTGAAACAGTAGTGACCATTTTGTGTTATAGATAACTTATAAATGTTTTGATGAGCTCATGAACAGTTTATATACTTAATAAAATATATCCTTTCCTTTTTATTGGTTTTCCACCTTAGCCTGTTAATAACACCTAGAAGCACATTTTTAACCAAAGGACTCGGGTAGCGAGTTAAATTTCTAGTTCACTGTTCACCGTAACTGTTCTGGGGTAGCCAGGGCGTTACAACTTGGTATCAGAGCATGCTAAGGCTAGGGTTCCTGTAGACTGGTTGGGCATGTACACACATCACTGAAGTCAAGCTTGACTCATGGTTTGGTAACTATTTATGGAGTTATATGTATAACTGCTTAAATATAGTATATATGATTTACCTGTATGCATCAGACACCATATTAAACCTGTGCCCTGAAATATTATATCCTCAGAAAATGTGTGCTAATTAGTACTGAGATTGCTGGAATATACTTATTAGTATTGTTGTTTATGGATTATTATGTGATACATGGTGAGTGCTAAATGCTATAAACATGTATCTGCCTGTATAATTGTATGACTGTGGAATATGATAATTGTATACTTGTTCTTGGACCGTAAGGCGGCAAGAGGTTTAGTTATTACTACCTGACTGGCCGTGTTGATCATGTTTCAGCAAGGTATAACATATAAGAATGAATCCAGGGTAGACAAATACTTCAGCTGGCCAGAGTGTTCAGGGCCAGAATAATAATAGTCAGGGTCAGGAAAATGACCAGTCACAGATTCCACAGCCAGCTCCTGTAAACTGGCAGCAGTTAGTTAGTGATCTGTAGGCAACAGTGTTGAGACATGGAGAAGAGCTTCGTCTCCTGAGACAATAACAAATGCCTGCAGTGGCTAGTGTATCAGAGGCTCCTCCTGTGTCGGTGCCTGCAGCTGAGCATCTGCCTGAGGTGGGAAATAAATGGGAGCCTCTTTATGAAAGGTTTAGGAAGCAACAACCTCTAGTATTTGAGGGCAGTGCAGATCCTGCCAAGGCGGAGCAGTGGATGAGTATGATTACCACTATCCTTGATTTCATGAGGGTATCTAGTAATGAGAGGGTGGCTTGTGCCACTTATATGTTTTGGGAGGATGCCCAAATTTGGTGGGAGGTTATTACCAAAAACTAAGAATGTAAATGCCCTGAGTTGGGAGGAGTTTCAAACTCTGTTTAATGAGAAATACTACAATGATGCCATCAGGGCGGCGAAGGCCAAGGAGTTCATTAGGCTACTTCAGGGGAATTTATCAGTCACTGAGTATGCCTTGAAATTTGATCGTTTGGAAAAATTTTCCATGGAGCTGGTGCCCACTGATGGGACTAGGAGAGAGATTTTTGCAGGGGCTACAACCCAGATTAGCCCGTGATGTACGTATCACCACTGTGGCTGGGGTTACTACCTATGCACAGGTGGTTGAGAAGGCACTCACAACTGAGAGTACAGAGAACAGGATCTGGCATGACAGTGCAGCCAGAAAGGATTTCAGGAGGATAGGTCCTCCATTTGTAGGTTCTGGTAGGGGTATAGGCCCCAGTGATCAGAAGAGGAAGGTTCCTTACACCTTCTCAGTTCCAGGTCCTAATAGGCGGCCCTGTGGTATTTCTATGGGTCGTCCAGGTGGTAGTGAAGCCTGGAAGTCTTACCTGAGTGCCCTAGATGCAAGAGGCATCACTTGGGAGAGTGTAGGGCAAGGGCATGCTTCTCATGTGGAGCAGTGGGCCATCTTAAAATGGATTGCCCTAAGGCAAGAAAAGAAGAACCCAGGAAAGCGGACAGCTCGGCCCCAGCTCGAGTGTTCGCATTGACTCAAGCAGAAGCTGAGGCTTCTCCATCAGTTGTTACAAGTCAGCTTCTTAGTGCTAGAACCCTTTATAATCTATTGATTGATTCTGGTGCTACACATTATTTTTTTGCTAGTAGTATTATTGATAGACTGTGTAGACCCTGTGATTTTTATGTTGTGGGGTTTGGAACTTTGTTACCCACTGGAGAGTTAGTGGTATCCAGGAGATGGGTCAGATCTTTGCCAGTGACAGTAGAGGGCAGAGAGTTATCAGTGGATTTTATAGAGTTGGTTATGACTGACTTCGATATGATATTGGGTATGGATTGGTTGGCAAAGTATGGGGCAACCATTGATTGCAGAAGGAAGATGGTCACCTTTGAGCCTGAAGGTGAGGATCCTTTTGTGTTTGTTGGTACTGTGCATGGACCTCGCATTCCTATGATTTCTGTATTCAGGGTTAGGGATTTATTGTAAGGAGGTTGTATTGGATTCTTAGCCAGTGTGGTTGATACCACTCAAGTCGTGACAGTGAGACCAGAAGATACCAGACTTGTTTGTGAATTTTTGAATGTGTTTCTAGAAGATTTGCCAGGGTTGCAACCACACAGAGAAATTGAGTTCGTTATAGAACTGGCACCGGGGAAGGAGCCAGTGTCTAGAGCGCCTTACAGAATGGCCCCAGCTGAGTTGAAAGAATTAAAGGTACAGTTGCAAGAACTGTTAGATTTGGGTTTTATCAGACCTAGCTTCTCACCTTGGGGTGCGCCAGTTCTATTTGTAAAGAAGAAGGATGGTTCTCTGAGGATGTGTATTGATTATAGAGAACTGAATAAGCTGACAATTAAGAATAAGTATCCTTTGCCGAGGATAGATGATCTGTTTGATCAGTTGCAAGGTAAGAAGGTATTCTCAAAGATTGACCTTCGTTCTAGTTATCATCAGTTGAGGGTCAAGGAAGGAGATATACCAAAGACTGCTTTTCGTACCACGTATGGGCATTATGAGTTCTTAGTTATGTCTTTTGGATTGACTAATGCCTCTGCCGCTTTTATGGATCTGATGAACAGAGTGTTCAAGGATTATTTGGACCAGTTTGTGATCGTCTTCATCGAAGATATACTGGTATATTCTCATTCTGAGTTAGAGCATGAGCAACATCTGGGGTTTGTTCTACAGAGACTGAGGGAACACGGATTGTTTGCCCAGTTCAAGAAATGTGAGTTCTGGTTGTCTCAAGTATCATTTCTTGGGCACATTGTCAGTAAGGAGGGGATTAAAGTAGATTCAGCGAAGATTGAAGCAATCAGAGATTGGCCAAGGCCAAAGAATGCTTCTGAGGTTAGAATTTTCCTTGGATTGGCAGGTTATTATAGGCGGTTCGTGGAGGGTTTTCAAAGATTGCTACTGCATTGACTGAGTTGACACGCAAGAGTCAGAAATTTGTGTGGTCAGATAAATGTGAGAATAGCTTCCAGGAACTGAAGCAGAGGTTGATTACAGCTCCGATTCTGAGTCTTCCGACAGATCAGGAGAAGCTTTTGATTTGCTGTGGTGCTTCTCATCAGGGTTTGGGCTGTGTTCTGATGCAGTCAGAGAAGGTAATTGCTTGTGCTTCTCGTCAGTTGAAGGGGTATGAAAAGAGATATCCCACTCATGATTTAGAGTTAGCAGCTGTGGTCTTTGCTTTAAAGATATGGAGGCATTATCTTTATGGGGAGAAGTGTGATATCTATACAGACCACAAGAGCCTGAAATACTTCTTCACTCAGAAAGATCTTAATATGAGACAAAGGTGTTGGCTAGAGTTAGTAAAAGATTATGATTGCAAAATTCTGTATCATCCAGGAAAAGCCAATGTGGTAGCTGGTGCTTTAAGCCGGAAGGGTCCGGGACAGATTTATGGTATGAGGCTGATAGCCAGAGAGTTAGGAGATGATATGACCAGAGCTGATATAGAGTTGCTGGTGGGCCAGCTGGCTAATATTACGGTACAGTCTACATAGTTGGAGAGAATTAAGGAGGGTCAGCTGAGTGATCCACAGCTGATCAAGATCAGAGAGGATGTTCTAGTTGGAGCATCCAGAGATTATACATTGTCTGATTTAGGCTTGTTGAGATACAAGGGGCGAATATGTGTTATGCTAGACACTGCTTTGAGGCGAGAGATTCTGGATGAATCTCATACTACACCTTACTCTTTGCATCCAGGCACCACGAAGATGTATCAGGATGTGAGATCGTTGTATTAGTGGCCAGGGATGAAGAGAGATGTAGTAGAGTATGTGGCTAAGTGCTTGACATGTCAGCAGGTCAAATCTGAGCATCAGAGGCCGACAGGGTTATTGCAACCTCTGGATATCCTAGAGTGGAAGTGGGAGGACATCACGATGGATTTCGTGGTGGGCTTACCCACGACTGTTGGTCAGCATGATTCTATTTGGGTGATAGTAGATCGCTACACCAAGTCAGCTCACTTTCTGCCAGTGAGGACTACTTATACAGTTGACCAGTATGCAGATCTCTATGTAAGAGAGATCGTGCGCCTCCATGGAGCACCGAGGTCGATTGTGTCAGATCGAGATCCTACTTTTACTTCCAAGTTCTGGGGAGTTTGCAGAAGGCCATGGGAACATAGTTGAAGTTCAGTACTGCTTATCATCCTCAGACAGATGAGCAATCTGAGAGGATGATCCAGATATTAGAAGACATGCTGAGAGCATGTGTACTGGACTTTTGTGGATCTTGGAGTAAGTAACTTCCTTTGATAGAGTTCTCCTACAACAACAGTTATCAGTCTACCATTGGGGTTGCACCTTATGAGATGATGTATGGTAGGAAATGCAGATCTCCCATTCATTGGGATGAGACAGGTGAAAGGAGATACTTGGGTCCTGAGGCAGTTCAGAGGACCAGTGAGGCCATTGAGAAGATTAGAGCTCGGATGCTCGCTTCTCAGAGTAGACAAAAGAGATATGCAGATCTCAAGCGCACGAACGTGGAGTTCCAAGTGGGAGACTATGTCTTCCTTAGAGTCTCGCCATGGAAAGGGTTGAGAAGGTTTGGGAAGAAGGGCAAGATGAGCCCTAGATTTGTGGGTCCATTTGAGATCTTGGAGAGGGTTGGTCAAGTGGCTTACAGATTGGCTTTGCCTCCAGCGTTGTCGGCCGTGCATAATGTGTTCTATGTATTAGCTCTTCGGAGGTATGTATCTGATGTAAGTCAAATTTTGAGCTATGAGGATCTGGAACTTGAGCCAGATCTCTCCTTTGAGGAACAACCAATTCAGATTCTTGACAGAAAGGATAAAGTCCTCAGGAATAAAACGATACCTTTGGTCAAGGTATTGTGGAGGAACAGCAAGGTCGAGGAAGCGACCTGGGAGCTGGAGACAGATATGCAGAGTCAGTATACCGAGCTGTTCAGGTAAATTTCGAGGATGAAATTTCTATAAGCAGGGGATAGTTGTAATGCCCTGAAATCCCTAATGCAGTTTAATGGCTGAATTAGTAGGCCGGGAGGGCCATAACTGTTTAATTATGCCATTAAATGATTATGTGCATGTTTATGTGAATTATATTATAATATGATGTTATATGCATGCATGTGGGTCCACATTTGAATATTATGATATTCTGGTAATTTGGCCCGTTGAGAGCATATTTGTGTATTTGGGTGCATATTGTGATTTGTGAATGAGATCCCATTATTATGGAGATATATTCGAGATATTCGGCATGAGACAGTCTTATATTATGAGTTAGCGGTTTTGTCATAACGGGGGTCTTTTATTGGGATATTGGATAATGAGAAGGTTATTTGATGATAAATTGGGAGTTATTGAGATCAGGAGGAAATTCTGGGATTTTTGACTACAATGTCCCCGGGGGTGTTTTCGGGACCCCGAGCACTAGGTTTTATTTGAGATTACTTAAGCTTGAAGTAGCTTGTCAGATAGAACATACGTTAGAAAATCCTCTCGTTCTTTCCTGTTAGTTCATTTTTACCGTCCGAAGCGTATTCGAAGAAATCTCGAGTTCTAGGAGTCGGAATCAAGCGAGGATTGAATCATAGTGATCCTAGGAAAGATTAGAAGCTTCTTGACCGAAGGATTTGATGAGAAATAACCCAATCAAAGGTAATCTAAGTTTTAAGTTTTGAGTTTTTAGAGTTTCTAAGCTTTGAATTTTCTTTTGTGAATCGTTTAGTTTTTGGTTCGTTTGATCCTTGGGATTTTATGGTTTTGGATCATTGGGAAGCTTGGTAACTTTGATTTGATGATTTGGAAGTGTTTATGCATGTTTTTGGGAAGTTTGGGATGAAGGATAACGTGTTGGGGATGGCTCTGGGTTGGGGGCCGCGACCCTGTTCTTGAGGTGCTGCGGCCCTAGTTCGAAGAAACAGGTGGGAGAATTTGGCTTTGCTGGGCGTCGCTGCCCTTGGTGCTGGGCGCCATGTCCCTTTCTCCTAGAGTGGCTAGGGGCCGCGGCATAAGGTGTTAGGGCCGTAGCCCTTGAGTAGGGTTGAGCCCGTTTGAGTGTTTTGGCCCCGGGAACTTGGTTTTAGTCCTAGAGATTGTTCCTACTACCCGGATTAGTGGGGATTGATGTCCCGGAGGCTAGATCTTGGTTTGGGAACCTTTGATGTTCATTTTATTGATGGTATCCTATATTTGGTTGTGAGTAGGTGACCGCTAAAGGACTAAAAGTCAGATCGTTCTCAAGGGTCGTTCTTTTATTCATTCTCGCTCGAGTCAGAGGTAAGAAAATTGCACCTTGTGTATGTGACATGCATGATTATTGTTAAGGCATGTTGGTTGATAAATGTGGACATTGATTGCATATTAAATGCTAGCGAATATTGTTTACTTGTAAATGGCACTGACTAGTCAGGGACATTGACCTAAGAGTTAGATACGGCATAAGCGTCCTGAACGCAGGGCCGAATGAAGATTAGATCTAATTGATATCAGCATTGAATGGCTCTAAGGCATTAATGCTGGACCGACCCTAAGGTCGATGAAGCTTATAAGTGCTTGGCTAGTCTAAGACTAGTTACTGAGAGCCAGGGCCAAAGGCCTAGGTGACCGTTTGTCACATGGCTTGGGAACGATGTTCCATAGTTATGACTCTAGGGTCATGAGGAAGGTTATGTTGGTGACTAGTCATCATGCACCTATCCTGTTTAAGCTAGTGAAAGGTTCACTTATCTGTTAAGCCCCGGTGACCCTAACGTCACAAGGCTTAAGGAAGCTATACCAAACTTAGTGACTTTTGTGACTGCCACTTATCTGTTTTGGACTGATAGTCCTGAATGATTATTAGGATCGTTGTTGATATTATATCATGCTATATTGTGTTTTCTTGCTGGGCCTTGGCTCATGGGTGCTATGTGGTGTAGGTAAAGGGAAAGAAAATCTCACCCAGCCTTGAGTGGAGAGCTTAGGTGGTGATGTGTACATATGCGGCCGCTGGACCACCACGGCCAAGGAGTTCTCAGAGGAACTAGAGGGTTTACCCTATTTTTGCTGCTTAGGTCGGCAGGGCTGTAAATTTGAAACAGTAGTGACCATTTTTGTAACTCCCTACTACCTTAGAGCCGTTACTTAGTGAGTTTAAAAATAGAAATCGTGCTTTTGACTGACTCTAAGTGGTTTCTAAAACCAAAAGTGTGAATAAATCCGAATTTAAGGCTGTACTCTTTGAAAATGTTTAGTTTCATTGAAAACGTTAAGTATCAAACATCTGGGATCCCAAAATAAGGTTTACAAAATATTTACAACTCAAAAATAGATTTACACCAGGTTAACTATCAAAAGAATGGATTAATACAGCCATTTACAAAATGCCCCCAACCAAAGCAGTCGAGCAGGCCGAACATGTACGCGCCGCCCCCACGCTCTCCATACTCATGGCCGGTTGACTGACTCCTTGCTTTTACCTACCACACGGAGCACCCGTGAGCCAAAGCCCAGCAAGAAAACCCAAATAGTACATAACATATGCAAATAATATAGCTGGCATAATTCACAGATAAATAGGAAAACCATCAGATTAAACAAGCACGGCCATGCCGCCCCAGAGGCCTTACCAAAGCTTGGGGTGTCGGTCATCACCGTAGGATAACTCATGTATCCCTTGGGTCCCACCCTAGCTATAGCATCCCATGTGCTGAGCATTACTTCCGGCCCCACTGCCGTACCCGGCCTACGCCGCTCTCGGCCTTAGCCGTTCATTCCATTATAATCACACATATAATACATTCTGAAATAATCATTCAAACATACAATAGTTCATCTAAGATTACACATTTGCACACAATACAATCTAGGGCCGTGCCCTGCAATCACACAGTGGGCCCATGCCCTATTCTCGGGTGTTACGGTTTTCTTACCTTTAGATTCGGTAGCCTTGATCACCTGACTCCTTGAGCACGATCCTACCCGAGCCCTAGCGCTTACCTAAGCAAAATTCACAAGTCAAAGTCATCACCAACCTCAAGTCCAAAACCTAGCCTCGGGACTAATCCCGAGCCCCCGGGAAGTCCTAGATCCCCAAAACAAAGTGGCGGAATCGAGCCCCGAACCCTAGGTCAAAATCCCTTCATAAAAGCCCAAAAATCCCTTCTATGAACAGTGCAGCGCTACAGCGCTCTAAAGGGGGCGCTGTAGCGCTACAAGCAGAACCACCCCACCAGAACAGGGACTAGCGCTACAGCGCCACCTGACTAGCGCTGTAGCGCTAGTTGCAGACCAGCACTACCCAAAAATCGCATCTTGCGATTTTATCCTACCATTTCAACTCCAAACTTGCCCAAGCCTTTTCCAAACCCAAAAACACACATAACCACACCTCACACTCATCCCAAGCATCCCATGAACTCAATCCCAAGCTCAAGCAACCCAAAACTCAAAATCTAACACAATGAACCCAAAAACCAGAAATTCACTCAAACAACAAGGATAGGGTCTTAGAAATCATACCGTGGGTGGAATTTCGACCTTGAATTGAACCCTAGACCTCCTTAGCTTGCACCTTCACAACCTTGACCTGTTTTCCCCAAAAACCCCATCCATTTAGCTCAAAAACACAATCCAAACCAGTCAAGCCCTAAAACAGAAAATCCCCAAGAACTTACCTCAATTTCTGATGTGATCTTGCTAACCTCTTGCCAATCCTCAAGTCTAGCTTAGGATCCTTGATGCTCAGCCTACCCTAGCTCTCCACTGAGCTTGACTCCAAGAAAAATGAAGGAAAAAGATTGGGAGAGCCACAAAACGTTCTTGGACAAAACCCTTCAGCTTTTCCTCTCTTTTTCTTTTCTCTTCTTCTTTCTTTCTTTTCAGCCTATAACCCTTTTTCTACAAAATCCACTAAGTATAAAGCCCTTCTTTAATTCATCTCTTACAAGCCTAAAGACCAAAATGCCCTCCCTTACTAATTCTAAACCTTTATGTCCATAAAGGGGCATTTTAGTCATATTACCCAAATTCCCACTAATTCCTCAAGTGTTCCTAATAATTCCCGCTCGCTACCCAATACCTAATAAATCATCAAATATACATTCCTCATCCTCAAGATTAACCCCAATATATTTCCAAATTCTCATTAAAACTCCCCAGGCTTAACCCAAGCCGGGTATAGATTCCCGCTTTGACTTTTCTGCTAACCCGCTCACTCTAGGATCGTCTCGAGTCATGGATCACCGATATCAATACAAAACATGCCCAAAATGGCCAGATTACAATTATGCTCAATCAGGTCTACATGCATACTAATTCACATAGTCATGCATCACAAATAATCAAATAGTCAAATAACGTGCATTAAACCATAGTCATGCATTAAACTCATAAAAGTCACACACTGAATCCCATTATGCCCTCCAGGCACACTACTCCAGGCCCTTAAGCCTTAATAGCGAATTTGGGGTCGTTACAATTTTGTGTTATAAATAACTTATAAATGTTTTGATGAGCTCATGAACAGTTTATATACTTAATAAAATATATCCTTTCCTTTTTATTGGTTTCCCACCTTAGCTTGTTAATAACACCTAGAAGCACATTTTTAACAAAAGAACTCGGGTAGCGAGTCAAATTTCCAGTTCACTGTTCACCATAACTGTTCTGGGGTAGCCAGGGCGTTACATAAACTATAGAGAACTTAAAGCCCGCCCTCAAATACATATATATGTGCATGTAATTGATATAAATAGAACAATAAATAACAAGTATCTTAGCTGCTAAATTCAATAGTAGACTTTACAAAAGAACCTAGTAACTAACTATCAATAAATCTTACCAATAAGTAATGCATCAAGAAATAACCGAAATATCATACTTTACAAAGGAACCCACTTGACTCACTGTACTAAATTTAGAAACCATCAAAGCCTCCAGGGAGTATTCTCAAAGATGATACTTTAGTAGACCATGAGAACCAATGGCTAGTTAAATTACTTCTGATTTCAATTAAAAATGCATTCAAGAACAATAAAAGTTGAAGGACCCAATATATATCTTAAATAAAAATAGTCACAAACGTCAAAATCAACAAAAATCAGCAAGTATAAGCATATATATATAAATATCTTCAAATTAAAAATCAAACCACAAAATATAAATTGTCTAAGCATTTGGCCAACTAGAACTAAATAAGTTAATCACAAATTTGAATGTTTTATTTATCTTTCCTAAAACTACATAGAAAAAGAATAACAATACTATTCAATGCAAAAATATAAACCTAAACTTCTGTTTTTCCTTGAAATTACTGTATTTGGACTTAAACCCATTATCACCTTTATCAAGCCATAAATCCAGATACAATGATGAAAAAACCAGAATTATATTATTTTTCTTCAAACTCAATCCCAAAATAAGTAAAGACAAAATTCAAAACAATTACCAAACCCAGAAAAACCATTTGTTGCAATACAACCTCGTCGAAGTTGAACCCATTGCACCCACGAGGAAGCCACCCTTTAGAACACATGAGCTGAGTCTCCCTGTCACATGCCTCAAGCCACGAGAGCCCATCACCTTATCACACACATGCAACAAACAGAGAGAAAGGTCGAATGAGAGAATGTCTTAAAGAGAGAAAGAATTACCATTGAAGAATGATATTGTCGTACAGTCCCAGTCCGAAGCACATCGCTAAGACATAGAAACCCATGTACCCTTCCATTCATCCGGTGGCCATGCGAGAGAGAGAGAGAGAGAGAGAAGAAAAGAGAGAGAGGGAGAGAGAGAGAGAGAGACCGAGTGTAGGGGAGACGTGGGAGGAGAGAATGTTAGGGTAGAGAGAACCCATTTAAGCTAGGACAACCTTTTCTATTGTTTAATGATTTTAGAGAATGAAAATGTGAGTTAAGAGTAGGGAAAAAGTAAAGGTGCGATATTTTAACAAAAAAATTCATTAGGGGCTAAAATTAATTTCATTTACTTTTTTCTCTTTCTCCTTTTTTTTATTTGGCCAATCAATAATAACTCTTTTAAAATTGTGTAATATTTTACTGTAACATTTAGTCAATTTCTTGTAGTGTCTTCTTTGTGGTGCTGAAAAAAATGAACCCTAATCCATAGCTAAAAGCCCCAATTCGAATTCCTCATCAGAAAAAAAATCCCCAATTTGAAAATATATGTGTCCCAATTTGAGATGGTGTGGGGAAAAAAATTAAAACTTAAAATGGGTATAAGGAATGCCGACAGCTTATAGTTGTCAGCATTGGTCCAATAAGTGACTGTCGCCATTGTAAAAAAATTAATAATATTTCAAATATAATATTATAAATTTATAAAATACAAAATAATAAAAAAATACAACTAATAAATTTGTAGAAATTTTCAAATTATTTTAGAAGATTTAACAAATTAATAAAATAACTCGTTTCAATTAATACTAGTTTTATTTTATAAATATGTTATACAAATTAAATTTAATAAGTATTATTCTTTATATCATAATAAGTTTAAATTTTAATATAAATATTATTGTAAAAACATATACATACAAAAGTTAATAAAATTAAAAATTTAGAAACAAAAGAAAATCTAGTTTTAAATTTTTTTTAATTAATACATAATTTTTATAAATATATTTATTATATAATTTAGTTTATTTTTTAAAAAAATTATTCATTAATTATATTAATTAATGAATAATTTTATTTTATTTGAATTTCGGTGACATGTTATAACTGTCGGTATTGGGCTTTTATTAACTGTGGGCGTTGCGGTCAACTACAATAATTTTTAACTGTCAGCATTGGTCTCAAATTAACTGTTGGCGTTGGGGTCAATAGCGATAGTCAAAAGCAACGGTTACACTTATTCACTGTCGGCATTGGTTTCTATGCCTACACTTTTTAACTGTCAACGTGGAGTCATGCTAAGCAATTATGACAGTCAACAGAGTTGACTATCGTGGTTGGGTGTCGGGAAAGCCCAGTTTTGTAGTAGTGGTCCTAGCCTCTAGGACCACGAATTCTACTAAACTGGGTAGTGGAATCCTTCCCGAGCCCTTAGGTTTGAGTTCCCATACTCTAAAATCCCTTTTGGCTAATTTTCCCAATTAGAGCAATGACCCGCCCCTCATAAACCCCTTTTGGCAAACTTTCCCAATTAAAGTCGCAGCCCGCCTCTAAAGGGCCACGAAGCACCTCTAGTTAGAGAGCCCCCAGTCTATTCCCCATGGGCTCGCTCTAAGGCGATTCAGAGAACCGCCCTAGCCTCGTAGTTCATGCGGGTCATAGAGCACCAACAACAGTGCTCCTATGCAACCCCATGAACAAAAATATTCAAAGCTTTTCTCTAAGCCAACTCTTACAGAATTCACCCCAAACCACTACCGAACCCATAATTGAGTCCCAAAAGCTCATTAATACAATTAAGGCAACACGAATACAATAAATACTAAACTAAAGTTTAACCACAACTCAAAATTCAAACCTTGAGTTTGGGAAACTCAAGAACACCAAAATCCAACCATAACACATTAACCAAGGGTATAGTCTTCTTCCTCAAGACTTTATCATTTTCATATATGATCTGTATTGGATGCTCCTCATAGGATAAGTGTTTCTGGAGTTCCAGATCCTCATAACTCAATACATGAGTTGCATCTGATACATATTTTTGGAGCATCAATATATGAACACACGTTGTATACTCCTGACAATGTCGTAGATAAAGCCAACCTGTAGGATACCTAACCAATCCTCTCCAGAATCTCAAATGGTCCTACAAATCTAGAGCTCAACTTGCCCTTTTTCCCAAACCTTTTTATCTCTTTCAGTGGAGAAACTCTAAGGAAGACATAGTTTCCCACTTGGAACTCCACGTCTCTATGCTTTGGATGTGAATAACTTTTCTGTCTACTCTGTGACGTTAACATCCAAGCTCTAATATTTTCTATGGCCTCATTTGTCCTTTTGAAATGCTTCATGACCCAAGTCCTTTCACTCATCTCATCTCAATGAATGGGCGACCTACACTTCCTACCATACAACATCTCATAAGGAGTCACTCCGTGATTGACGAATAGCTGATATTGTAGGAAAATTATATCAAAGGGAAATACTTACTCCAAGACCCTTCAAAGTCTAAAACGCATGCCTGAAGCATGTCTTCCAGTATCTGAATTGTCCCCTCAGGCTGACCATCAGTCTGAGGATGGTAAGTTGTACTAAATTTCAACTATGTACCCATAACTTTCTACAGACTTCCCAAAAACTTAGAAGTGAAAATGGGGTCCCGATCTGACACAATAGACTTAGGACCAACATGGGGGCATACTATCTCTTTCACATAAAGATCAACATACTGATGCACTGTATAGTTCAACCTTACTGGCAAGAAGTGGGCTAATATGGTATACCAATGCACAATCACCTACACTGAATCATGTCGACCCATTGTCCTGGGTAACCCAACTACAAAGTCCATAGTGATGTCCTCCCATTTACATTCAGGAATACCTAAAGGTTGTAGTAATCGTGCTGGTCTCTGGTGTTCAGCCTTGACTTGTTGACATGTCAGGCACTTAGCCACATATTAAGTCACATCTTTCTTCATCCCAGGCCACCAATATAAGGTTTTCAAATCTTGGTACATCTTCGTGGTACCAGGATGTACAGATTACAGTGTAGTGTGAGATTCATCTAGAATCTCTCATCTAAAAGAAGGGTCCATTGGAACACAAATCCACTCCTGTACCTCAGCAAACCCATCTCTGAAACAGTATAGTCCTTAGCCACTCTAGCTAGGACGTCCCCTCTGTGCCTCGTCAACTGAGAATCATTCAACTAACCCTCCTTTATCAAAAGATTAAACTGTAAGGTGATGTTGGCTAACTGATCCACCATCAACTCTATCCCTGCTCTAGTCATATCATCTGCCAATTCCTTCGATTTCTGCTTCAAACTGAATAACCATCCTGGGGCTCTCCGACTCAAGGCATATACCACCGTGTTGGCTTTCCTTGGGTGGTAAAGAATCTCATAATCGTAATCTTACACAACCTACAGCCAATGCCTCTGTCTCATCTTTAGATCCTTTTGGGTAAAAAAATACTTTAAGCTCTTGTGCTCAGTGTATATCTCACACTTCTCTCCATACAGGAATGTCACCATACCTTCAATGCAAATACCACTTATGTTAACTCCAGATCATGTGTAGGGTACTATTGTTCATAATCTTTAAACAACCATGATGCATACGCGATGACCTTCCCTGCCTACATAAGAACACAACCCAACCTCTGCCTTGAAGCATCACAGTAAACAACAAACTTCTCTTGATCTGTTGGAAGAGTCAATACTGGAGATGTAAATAATTGTCGCATCAACTCGTGGAATTTGTTCTCATATCTATCTGAGCATAGAAACTTCTGATTCTTGCGTGTCAACTTTGGTAGTGGTGTAGCAATCCTTGAGAACCCTTCTACAAAGCGACGTTAGTATTTTTCCAATCCAAGGAAACTCCTGATCTCTAAGGCACTCTAGGCTTTTCCCAATCTCTTACTATCTCAATCTAAGCTGGATCAACTTTAATTCCATCTCTGCTAACAATTTGACTGAGAAAGGTCACCTGAGGTAACCATGTAATGTCCCGAGTTCGCTATTAAGGCTGAGTACCTTGATTAATGTGCCAGGAGGGCATGATCGGATTTATATAGGGATTTAATTGAATATATGTGACATTATGTGAAATATATGAGTTATATTAAGATATGACTATTTATGCATGTTTATGTGTATCAAGTATGCATGTGGGTCCGTTTTTGTGAAAAATGGCATTTTTGTAATTTTGACCTGTTAAGAGTATAGTGGTAATTATATGTGTTATATGATTGGAGCCACATTATTATGTGGATATATTAGAGATAACTAGCTTAAGTCGATCCTTTAGATCAATTTGGCAGAAAAGTCATAACGGGGATTTATACACGGATCGAGGGGAGCCAAGGGGTATTTTAGTAATTTGCGTATGTTGGGAATTATAGGGATATTGTTGAAGAAAATATTTGTATTTAGAATATTAATGGATTAATTGGGAACTTAGGGTATCAATTGAGGTTTAGTGAGAAAGTGGTGTCAAATGACCTCTGTGCCCTTGAAGGGCTTCATTAAAGACTCTTAAGGTATGGGTGTTTTGGTCTTTTGGGATTCTTGGATTGATTAAGCTAAGTGTTGAGGGGCTTAGCTTTGTGCTGCACATTCTCTCATTTTCTAGAAAAAGAAGGTTTTCCCTCTTGATGCTTTTGGAAGAGAGGTTCTTGAATTCTAAGCCTAGAAGTGACCTTTGGTGGGATTTGGATGCTTGTGGTTAGGAATTGGAGGCTGCTAGGATTGTATCAGCTAAGGGATTCAATTTTTTTTAAGGAATTCAGAGGTAAGTCCCCTGTTCTTGGCATTTCAATGATGTTCTTGGGGTGTTGAATGTATTTGGATTATGAATTGTTAATTGTGTTTAGTTGTGAGTATTCTGAAGTGTGGGTTAGGTTTTCCTAGTAATTTGGGGTAGAATTATGGTCGAAACTATGTTAGAACCTTGGATGAATCGATTTTGAGTCTAATATTTGAGTTGGGAAGTCGTAGAAATTGCAGCGATTAATTGGGGAAGAACCCTTTGAGTTTATGGGCGTTTTTGGGTTTCTAGCAACCTAGTAAGACCACAGTAGGTTGTGGCGTGACCGCAATGGTATCCTAGAACCTTAGGAATTGGTTATAATTTTGAGCTTTGGAGTGATTGGCGCGACCGCGCTGGGTTAGGGCATGACTGCGCCAGTACCCCAAGAAGCTCAAACTTTCTGCAGGCGCGACCACGACAGGTGCCCCGAAACAAGGTTTTTCTAGTTTTAGGTTTAGGGCTCGGTGAGTCCTAGAATCTATTTGATCGCCCACTTGGGGCTTAGGGGACGTTTCTAACATCTCGACCACTTAGAATAGTACTCTTAAGGATAGGGTTTATAGTGAGGCTCAGGATTTGAAGTCAATCGTTAATAAGAGTATGTTTATGTTGTGACTAGATTATCGCAAGGCTCGTGATCAAGATCATACTTGAGGACGTATCATCTATCGCATGGAACTCAAGGTAAGAAACTGCACCATGGTTGTGATCGGGGCTTGGACCCCTGTAAATGGATATATCTGCGATTATAATTGTAATTACCCGATTAAGCATGCTTGTATATGGTGTGTCTGGTGGTGTGTTGTGCAATATATATATATGTGATTATATCTATCGTGAATGTCTGGCTTAAGGGCGTCGGGGCTAACGTAAGCGTGAGAAATGCAGCCCAGCCTAAGTGAGCTGGGGTTGGCTATAAGACCAAAGGACTCGGCCTAAGGGCACCAGGCCTGAACGTCATATAAATAAACAGAAGTGTCGTTTGCACTTAACTAATTGTATTGTTTAGTGAGATTGAATTAAGGGTTTGGTTGAGCAGGCTATTACTGCAAAGCTTATTGCTTATGTCATGTTATTTGTTGAACTTGTCAATTTACGTTGACTGCTTATATACTGTTGTCATTTGTATTTGTTGAATTGAGTTTTCTTGCAGGGCCTTGGCTCATGGGTGCTATGTGGTGCATGTAAGGGAAAGGGAGAGTTGAACCAGCTATGAGTTGGAGAGCTTCAGGGGCGGTGTGTACATATGTAGTCTACTCGGCCGCCATGATCGGGATAGCTTTGGAGGAACTAGGGTTGAACTCTATTTTGCCGCTTTGTATGGCTAATCTATATTTTATTTGTCTGTTACCAGCCTGTAAACACTTTTTGGGATCTCATGTATAAACTTAATGTTTTCAATGAAAAATAATTACTTTGTTGACAAAAAAATTTAATACCTAACCTTGACTTAGTCTTTATTTACACATTTAAGTCCAAATGACTCGCTTAGAGAGTTAAGCACTATTTTAAACACATAGTGCAACAATCTTGGCTAACCTAAGCGTTACAAACAAGAACTCACACTTCTTGAACTTGGCATACAACCTGTGCTCCCTTAACCACTGAAGTACCAATAAAAGATGTTGGTCATGCTCTGCCTCTTTTTGAGAATAGACTAGGATATCGTCGATGAAGACAATTAAAAAAATTTCGAGGTAGTCCTTGAACACCATGTTCATCAGATCCATAAAAGTTGTCAGGGCATTGGTCAGTCCAAATGACATGACCAAAAACTCATAATTTCCATATCTTGTGCGAACTACCATCTTCGTAATATCCTCATCTTTGATCCTCAACTGGTGATAACCAGATCGAACATAGATCTTTGAGAATACTGTCCTACCCTACAATTGATCAAATAGGTCATCAATCATTGGCAGTGGGTACTTGTTCTTGATAGTCATCTTGTTCAATTCCCTGTAATCAATACACATCCTCAATGTCCCATCTTTCTTCTTAACAAACAACATTGGCGCACCCCCATAGTGAGAAGCTAGGTCTAATGAGTTCCAAATCCAATAACTCTAGTTATTGTACCTTCAACTCCTTCAATTTTTCCAGAGCCATTATGTATGGTGCTCTGGACACTGGTTTTGTCCCCGATACCACCTTTATAACAAACTCAATATCTCGCTACGGTGGTAACCCTGGTAGGTCCTCTAGGAATACATCGAAAAACTCACAGACCAATCTGGTCTCTGCCGACCCAACTGGCAAATCCCTAGTGGTATTTACTATGCTCGCTAGGAATCCTATGCAACATTCATGCAATAGGTCTCTAGCCTTCAATGTTGACATCATCGAAATACGAGGCCTGTTCATTGCGCTCACAAACATAAATCGGTCTTTTCCCTTGGGCTCAAAGGTCACCATCCTTCTTTTACAATATATGGTTTCCCCGTACTTGGTTAACCAATCCATGCCCTGAATCATATCAAAATCCTCCATAGCTAGCTCAATCAGGCCTACTAACAACTCTCTACTATCCACTGCTACTGGTAATGATCTAATCTATCTCCTAGAAACTACTAGTTCCCCCATAGGCAATAAGGTCCCAAACCCCACAACATAGAAATATCAAGGTCTACAACGTTTGTCAGCCATTCTACTACAAACAAACGAATGTGTAGCACTAGAATCAATCAATACAATGTAAGTAGAGCGAGCGCTATAAATTTGACATGTCACTACTGAGGGACTAGCCTAGATATCTTTCATGGTTACTGTGAACACTCGCGCTAGCATCAAACTACCACCTTTCTTATGTTCCTATCTATTCAGTTGTGGGAAATCCCTTTGAAAATTCCCCACCACCCCGCAAAGGAAGCATGCCTTAGCATGACATTCTCCCACTTGGCATCTCCTGCACCTAGTGCATACTGGATAACTCCTCCAGGCCTCATTGCCTCCCTTGCGGCCACCTTGAGTTCCCCGACCCCTCCTATCAGGACCAGGAGTAGCAGAAGTATCACAGGTCTTCCTCTTCTGGTCACTAGGGCCTCCACCCCTACTAGATCCAGTAAATGGAGGTACCATCCTCCTGGAATCACGACTCACAACACTCTCGTGCCAAATCCTATCCTTTGCGCCCTCAGCAGTAAGGGCCTGCTCAACTACCTGAGCATATGTAGTAACTCAAAGCACTGAGGTGATCCTAATAGCTCATGCTATCATGGGGTTTAATCCCCAGAAAAACCTATCTCTCCTTACCACATCGGTTGGCACCAAGTCATAAGAAAACTTGGCCAACCGGTCAAACTTCACGGCATACTCAGTCACAGTCATGTTGCCCTGAAACGATCTGGTAAACTCATATGCCTTCGCAGTTCGAACTGCATCATTGTAATATTTCTTCTTGAACAAATCCTGCAACTCATCAACTTATTGCAGCAACGTTCCGGGTCTGAGAAACACCCTCCCACCAGATACGGGCCTCCTCCTGAAACATGTACGTGGCGCAAGCCACCCTCTCATTACCTGCCACCGTCATAAAGTCCATGATGGAGGTGGTCATTGTAGGATCTAGGAATTTAAATCTAGATGCATGCTTTCTATTATTTTTCCAAACACATATTAGAAACATAGAATAAAATGAAATTCAAATGAACATCAGATTCATAAATTGACATAAACACAAAGATGTAGAAACTTACGAATACGCAGCGAAACTCGAACAACTCATTCCTTCAATCTCTCTAACCCTTGATTCCTTTCTGTAGCAGAGTATTATCAAGAGATTAATTTAGATCAGGAACACAGTCTTCCTCACCAAGACTTTGATCAACCTAGAACTAATGTGGATTGGTTCTCAATACATGAGATAGAGATCTAGAAAAGAAGAAGAGAGTGAGTGGCCAAGAAAGGATTAGACTGTCTAGGTTTTCACTTACCCAATAAATGAACTGAGACTAACTTCCGAAAACCCAACATATCATATTCCTTATATAGGCAACTTAATGTGTTTTATTTAAATTTAAAATTAAATTAATTAAAAATAATAAAAATAAATAAAAGCCTTGGGCAACCAAAAGTGGGCATGGGCCCAATCTCTTTGTTTTGAATTTAAATCACAATTGGGCCTAAAATCAAATAATTTTTTTATTTATCTTTTAATTAATTAATCAAATCCTTATTCAAATTAAATAATTATAATTTGAAACATGATTTAATTTTATTTATTTTTATTGACACCAATTTATCAATATTAATAAATTTGCCCAAAGAATCTCTTTTATTCTCTAAATCTCATTTCTCTGTAAAATTTACAAGAATTGACCTAGTCAACTTTAAAAATACTAATTGAAAATTAAATCAATTAATTGAGGCATTCTAGATGATTTACTTAAAGGTGATGTGGGGACCATGGATCCATAAATACAAGCTACAATATATTTCCGAGAGTTTATATATTAAATAAATTATCTCACAAATTATTAATTCCTCACAACTATACCATAGATTCAGAATTGAACTCTTGAATTCATAGAACATATTTTTCAAACCACCAATACGTTATCCACTGTTATAACCATTACAGTTAGTCAATCTTTTATCGATGACTTACTAATAAGTCCGGTGCAAAGTACTGTTTTAACCCTCCTTTGTATTTTATCCTTAACTCCCACTAAGTCCCTTGTAAATGATAAATTCGTGAACTTAATCACAGATATGATGTATCACCCTAATTTCTCATAAATTATCGAGAACGCAGCATTGGATCATAATCATAAACATTACTCTTTTATTGAATGAAAACTTGCAAAAACAAATATAAATATATGGATCCATGGTTTTACAAAAATAAAATAACTTTCTTTAACATATTAAAATGAGCAACATTTAAATAAAACTTTAAAAGAAAATGTTCTTTAATAAAAATAAATAGGCCTGCTTGATCTTCCTCGACTATACAGTCCTCACGAGTACATTACGAAGCTCCTAGGTCCCACTCGCCCCCGACCTTTCTATCTTTAATTGCCTGTAATAATAACATCATAAGGGGTGAGCTTCTAAGTCCAGTAAGGAAAATACAAACAAGACTTAGTCATATATACTTGGAAGTAGTCTTTTTATAAACAATGTTATATTCTTTCTTTGTTTCATCAACCATTAAACCATCATCTGCATGACAGGTTGTCATGATGATGCAAAGTTGTTTATTCCAGCTACTGTTGTTCTACGTTATATGTTGATGCTTGCTGAAATGAGGGTAGGTTAAAGAATGTCTATGGCTTTAAACTCTCTTCTCAATGGTTATTTACTAGTCCTTCTGCACACTAGTTGTAATGCGAACTTTTATGCTAACAAAAGAATCCACCTTTGTTATTGGCTGCACATGATTGACAAATGAATAATGCCTTTTGAGATTAACCTTTTCTTAACTATTCAGTTTTAAGTTGCTTGCCTAGGAAATCTTTATGAAAACTAATGTGCTTACCTTAGTGATGTAGCTACACAGTTACTCTTTCAGGAGTTTCTGGATCTAATTTTTTGATTTCTATTCTATCCTGTCCATATCCACATTGTTATTGTAATACCACTATTTATTTGGAGCTTTAGCTTGGATTTCTTAGCCTTTTTCCCCTCATCCTGCCAGTCTTGGAAATTCGACCTGGATAACCTTGAGTTTTCTTTAGTGTCATCATTATCTATACATCTGCATACACACTTTCAAAACTTGCAAGCCTACTGGTACACATTATGTATTTTGGCCATCATCTCAGAAATCTATTTGATTGAACTGAAACTTGGTTGTGCATTTTGTTTTTATTGTTGGGTTAGCTGACCTATGTTTAAAGCTTTGGCCATCAACATAACATGGTGGTATTTTAGTTTTAAAAAATTGACCCTATGACAGTTACTGTCTTAGGACTGACAAAATAAAATTTGGAACTTCTAGTGCATTGAAAAATGATTTTTCCATTAGAAAAACTTATTCTTCTCTTTGTCACACTGCATTCTATGTTATTTTATTTATTTATTTATTTTCTGGAATTTTCTAGGGACACATGTTTCATACCAAAATCTTGCACCACATAATGTTGCATATATATATATTTCCTTTTCGAAATAGAACCTGTCATTTGAAGTCATATGGCTGGCTGTGCAATTTTATTATTATTATGTAAAATGTCACATGCATTACTCTTATTTTACACCCTTACCATTGTTATCTTCAATTGATTGTATTATTTTCAACTTGTGGCAGAACAAGTTTTTTGGTGATCAACTTGCCATTGATGTACTGATGAAGAAGCAAAATGCATTGCTTCGAGTGGCTACAAATGATGATGGAAAGCAAGTGGAGGAAGATGCTAGATATCCACCATGGGTGCAATGTTGCCTGAAATCTCATTATCTGGATAAATCTGATATTTGGGGAAGTCGACAGTATCGAATATTTGGCACTGGATTGGTGGTTATTAGGATAGATACTCATTTTCTTGTATGTTGGTTGGAAATTGTATAGCATGTTAGTTTTACCATGTGATTTAAGATTTATTGGTTTAAGTTTTCGGGTCTTTGTCTCCTGGGAGCTATAATATAATTTGATGACAGTGTTGAATGTTTTAAACTAATTTGTGGATTGTTAATACAATGTTGAATGCTTTTTTACTTTTTGTTATTTGAAAATCAAGTTCATTTGATGATGCTAGTATATATTAGAAAACTAATTTTAATTATATAAATAAACAATAAAAATATAATAGAATAAATTAGTGTTATATAAATGAATATATAATGAGAATTTAAACTTATCTAAATATTAAAATAATAAGAAAAATGTGTTATAATATCTATTACAATAACACTTTTTATAAGTAAAGAATTTTGTTATGCAAACTTCATTATAAAACACAAAAACTGTGTTATACTAAAGTGTAGTATAACACAAAAAATATGTTATACTAAAGTGTAGTATAACACAAGTTTATAAGTATTGAAATGTGTTATATAATCGACTATAAATAATATAATTAAACACTTATCTATTTATTAAAATAACACAGAAAGTGTGTTATTGTTGATAGTATAATAACACATCTGTATAACAATGATAAAGTGTTATGTAAAATACCCTTACCTACGATAACATAGTCGGTCTTAACACATCAAAAAATGTTATGTTATGTTTTGATAACACATTTTTGGTGTTATTAAAAGCATTTTTTTCTTGTAGTGATGGTTTGCACCCATCACGAAGTACTTAAATGATGGGGCCTTGCCTTTGGACAAAAAAGATACCTGTAGGCTGACTTACAAAGCTGTCCAATACACCCTAGTAGACGGGGTCTTATATAAGAGAGGCTTCTCTACCCCGCTCCTACGGTGCGTAAATAAGGGAGAGGCTTTAAAAACTCTACAAGAGATACACGAAGGGGAATGTGGAAATCATGCTGGGGGGCAGTCCATGACACAAAAGGTCATTCGCCAGGGGTATTATTGGCCTACCATGGAGAAGGACACGAGCGATTTCGTGAAGAGGTGTGAAAAATGCCAGAGGCATGCAAATTACCCCAGACAGCCTTCAAATGAGCTGGTGAGCATGACCAGCCCATGACCCTTCACTGTATGGGGGATTGACTTGATTGGAGCATTGCCATCAGGAAGAGGAGGAGAAAAATACGCGGTGGTAGCAGTAGATTATTTTACTAAGTGGACGGAAGCAGAGCCTCTAGTCAACATAACGGCTAAGCAAATCACCACCTTCGTCAACAAATTTATCGTCTGCAGGTTTGGAGTACCCTACAAGATAATCTTCGACAGTGGGACGCAATTTGAAGGAGGAGTATTCGAAGAATATTGTAGGGAAAAAGGAATCAAGAGGTGTTTCTCCGTTGTAGTATACCCATAAGCCAATGGACAAGTGAAGGCCATCAACAAGATCCTAAAAATGAACTTGAAAACAAAGTTGGAAAATTTGAAAGGGGTCTAGGTCGAAGAACTTCTCAATGTGTTTTGGGCCTACAGGACCACACCTCGTTCCACCACGGGAGAGACTCCTTTTGCCTTATCCTATGGCTACGAAGCTTTCCTTCCAATAGAAATGAATATTAACTCCATCCGCACACAAGCATATGATGACCATTCCAATATCGCAGCATTAGCCAGGAATTTTGACTTATTGGAAGCTAAGAGAGACAGGGCACAACTGAGGCTAGCCACATATCAGCAACGAGTTGCGAGATATTATAATTCGAGGGTGCAAGAGAGGGCGTTCAAAGTAGGAGACCTCGTGTTGCGAAAAGTCCTGCCCAACACTCGAAATCCGAGCGCGGGTGTGTTAAGGCCAAACTGGGAAGGGCCCTACCAAGTTGCCCAGGTTGTGCCCCCTAACACCTACAAGCTCGCACGCTTGGATGGCACCATGGTACCTAGAGCATGGAATGCAGAACATCTAAAGAAGTATTATCAGTAAGACTTCAATGTTGAGGCAAGGTTGTTATTGGCCTGTCTAACGTGCAAGTTAAATGTAATATTTATTAGTTCAATGTGAACTCCTTAATATGTAGCAAGAATAAGTCACATTAAGTTACCATGTACTTCACCTATTTTCAATTAATGTGTTGTGACATTAAGTGAATATATAGTAAAGTTTCTTGTTTAAGCAAAATGATTATCAAAATGCATGAATGGAATGATCAAAGTGCCTGCCGAGATAGATCTCACCAACTACTTGGGGGGCAGAGTACATAGGGTGTCGGAAAAAAAAGGGGTGCAAACGAGACCACTATATCCTAAAAGGACCTATTATATTAGGAGGATCCTAAAAGGACCCCTTATATCAGGAGGATCCTAAAAGGACCCTTTATATCACGATCCTAAAAGAAACCCCCCTTATAAATAAAGAAGAAGACCTTGTAAGGCATCGCTTGAGTTCACAAGGATTAACTACCCTTATGAACATCAAGGAGGTCAAAAGGTCCTACAAGAAAAGCATCCTAATAAGAGTAAATACTTCCATAAGAGGAAGTGCCTCAAAAGAAGCACCCACAAATAAGCCTAGAGTGGCCACCAAGCCGTCTAGCCAAAAAGGGTCCTAAAAGAGACCTTTGCAAAAATAGTACTATGAATAATGACGAGAAGGACGCTTCTCGCAAGAAATAATAAGCGCACAAAAAATTATATAAAAGGATAACTAGAACCCAAAGGGTCAATATATCTGTATAGGTACAATCAAGAGGGACCAAAGAGGGACCTATTGAACCCCTTTGCATGGGCTCCAAAGAACCTCAAGCCTGATAAATAAAAAAGAGAACCTATAGAACCCCATTGTGCGGGCTCAGAAGGACCTCGAACATAGAGGAATAAAGATGAACGATCACATATGTATATATATATAAAAAAAAAGAGTTTTGATAATGTAACAGGACTCAGAAAAATTACAAACAAAATAAGGCTCAAATGAGCATACAACCACATTGGACTGAACGAAAAAAATTTCAAAAACAAGATCTCAAGGCCTCTTGCCATTGGCGTTCCACTCAGCACCCGGGCAACGGTGTGCTCACCAAAGGAGGAGCAATTGAAGTTAGGATTTTTCCTTCATACTCCATAGAGGGAGCACTCTATGGATCTATACTCAATATCAGCCTTATCCACCTCTAAGGAAGTGACCCTCCCCTGCAACATTGCGATGGTAGCCTTTGCACCCTCAAGGTCAGCCTCTAAGCAAGTGACCTTCTCCTACAGCCTCACGGCCTTGGAAGTCGCCCTCTTCTTCTTTTTTGATGATGAAGAGGACATCGCCAGGGCCTTCTCAAGCTTAAGTTTAGTTTCAGCAAGTTCCCTCTCGAGCCCCTGGACCTGGACCGTTAGACGCAGAGAGGTCCTGAGCCAAGTCGGCAAATCGTTGAGCCACTGTATCAGTGTAAACAAGAAAAATAACAATAACGATGATAAGCCAAAAGAAAAAGAAAGAGAGAGAGAGAGAGAAAAGGGGTAAGGCCGATGTTATATGCATGAACTCACCTAAGTGGCGGAGCGTACAAGATTCTCCCCAAGCTTCGACATGGCGAAACTCCCAAGACCTCTCCAATCAGCCTCAGGAAGATCTGTGGCAGCTTGGACATATCGTTGCCCATAAGAGGTCGCCATGCGGTCCACCCAAGGTGCCTCCTCTGAGCCAAGGGTGTCTGAATGGGTAGGGAGAGATGACCCGCTCACCGAAGGAGAAAGGGCATAGGATGATTGGAAAAATGAGCCCCCGATGGATCGGGATTGAGGGAAGCCCGAGGGAAAGCATCGAAGTCCTCAGAATAGGGACTGACGAAGCCCCTCGGCATGGCCTGTTGATCATGGGAGTGGGAGGCCATGTCATGGCCAGTAGGGGCTAAAGGAGGGCACCCTTGGGAGATAGAGATGATCGACGGGGTTGCCTATGTCCTGGGGAGACCCTCTCTGGCACACAGTCTGCCTCACCCCCGTCCAAGTGAGGTTCAGCCAAAACAACTTTTTTCTTCCACTGAAAAATATGCCACAGCAACCCAGGCTCCAAAATTGCGGATAGGTTGTAACGGTTGAGGTCGGTCACGGTGAAGAGACTGGCAGCCATTTTCTTGGCAGGGTCAGCGTCGATAAGTTTGCTCACCGCCTCCGCCTCTGACTCAAAAATGTTTGGAACAATGAAGTTTTCTACACAATCAACACAGATGCCAATATAAATGTAAGTTCCAAAATAGTCAGTTCAAAATAAAAAATATAAATGAAGCACCTACTAGGATCTGAGCGAAAGTGCTCACGAATAGAAATGGGACCTTTCACAAAGAAGTAGTCCTGCTTCCAGGTCCCTGGGTTGGACACAGAACCCTCTATCAATGAGATAGCAGAATTAGCTTTCTGCAGGAAATAAAAGCCTTTGGATCTAGTGGTGGGCATGAGGTTGTACATGTAATGCACCTCCTGAGCCGAGGGAGCATGCCCGTTATGCTCCATATACGCCATAAAGAGGTAGCTCAAAGTCAGCCAGCTGTTGGGTGACAACTGGAGCGGAGCAATGTCGAAATGGTTGAGAACCATGATGAAAAATGAGTGTAATGGGATTGTACCACCCGCCTTTAAGATGTGCTCACTCATGGCCACAAAGCCCTGATTATGATTGTCAGCCCAGCACTTGTTCAAAGGAACATATAGCTTGTACTCTGGGCTAACACAGTATTTCTTTGCTAATTCTAGCAGTTTGTTCTCGGACACGTGGGACACCAGAGTAGATTCCAACATGGGACCAGATTCTTGTTGCTCAGGGGCCACCTATCACCGTACTCTCTTTGACATATATGCAAAACCAAAAAAAAAAAGGTGAGGTAGAAATAGGGCACTTTACCCTCCATTTTTTCTTCCTAGCAAGGGTCTTCCACCGAGGCACTAAGTGTGAAAGTGCTAAGCAAGGTTAAACTGAGCACAAGGGTTGAGGAGAAGACGGGATGGTCCCATGACAATCATTAGGGGAATACGAGGTAGGAGGATCAAGTGGGAGATTTCCCTCCATAAACTCCAACTCCATCTGCAAATCTAAAAGGGTCACCCTAAGGTTCGCTATATGGTCGTTAAGGTCAAGGGGGAAGATACTCCATCTCCCCTCAGAATTGAGTCTATTTTGCACTCTACCACCCAGATTTTACATCTAAGTTCAACCATGTGCTCAAGATGACGAATATGGGCCTGCCTCAAGGTGTTATATTCTTGGTGAAGGTTGTCTTCGAAGGACTCTGAGTCTGAAGATAAGTCTACAAACTCGACCCCCAAAGGAACACCAGATGATCCTTCACATGCCATGGGACCTCATCTCATAAGTAACTAGGGTTCATGTATAAATGAGGGGATTGCTACAAAACACAAAGGAATGTGCTCAAAACCTCTAGGCACAAGCGCTCTAAATGACCAACTACGGGGTATGAATGAGGGCATGCAACTGGGTTAACTCACGATGAGCTCAGGCCAAAGTACTCCATCCTGAGTGGTGCTAATTTAGACACAATAAACATAAGGGAGAAAGAAATTACACCTCAAGCAAGTAAAATTGGGCGCTGTCATGGTCAAAAGGTGGTCGAGGGACAAAAGCACCGTCACGGTCGAAGAGAAGAAAGTGGTCGAAAGTACGCGTCTGCAAAAACAAAGGAAAAAGATGTTTTAGTCCTCAAGTACCAGCATGGATATAGGCATACAAGAAATCAACTCAAATAAAAAAAATAAAGCAAAAGTGAGGTTGTGGGGGATTAAACCCCTTACCTCTTGAAAGGAGCAAGGATCCCAAAACCACTAAGCTGAAGAGGTAAAGTGTAAATAATAGGCTAGATATGAAGTCTTATTTATGGAGCCGCAGGCTCATCTTAACCATCAAACCCAGAGACCGATCAATGACCAAGAAGGGAGCTTGGCATCTAGATGAGGATCCACGAAGTAAAACGATAGGTTCACGATTAATCTGAAGAAATCACAAGGATCACCACTAACACCACCCATGCTTTTGAGACACCATATCGAAAAGACTACCAGAGCACCTAAAGGCCCTTTCCTAGACTGGGGGGAAAGTGTGGATGCTCAAAATTCCATGCTTCTAGAAGGTCCAAAGCACACGCTAAGGTCCCAAAAATGCCAAAATACAGACCTGTGCCCACGTCCCTAGGTGTGTATTGGGAAACCTTACCAAACGAAGCCCCAGCAAGTGTGCCGCTCAGGACCTCCCATCTCGTGCCATGCGAGCATAGGAGGTGTGCCATGTGAGGACCTCAGGCACTTACGCGAGGTCGTCACCCCCATGCCTCCACGAGGCCGTTATGCCCTCGCCTCGTCTCGTGCCACCCGGGCCTCGCGAGGGAGTGTCTTGCGCCACCAGGGCCTCCCGAGGGAGCATCTCGCACAACCAGGGTCGCGCCTCCAGGGCCTCATGAGGGAGCACCTCACCTCACACGCCCAAGGCATCTTGCGAGGCCACGTCGCCTTGGACACCCACAACTGTCTTGCGCCACCAGGGCCTCGCGGGCGAGCGTCTCGCATCACCAGGGCCTGGCGAGGGAGCATCTCGTGCCACCAGGGCCGCACCTCCAGGGCCTCATGAGGGAGTGTCTTGCCTCGCACGCCCAGTTGTCTTGTGAGGCCACGTCGCCTCAGACACTGATGATCATCTCGCGCCACCAGGGCCTCGCGAGGGAGTGTCTCGTGCCAACAGGGCCTCACGATGGAGCATCTGGTTCCACCACGACCACGCTACCAGGGACTCACAAGGGAGTGTCTCACGCCACCAGGGCCTTGCGAGGGAGCGCCTCGCCTCACACGCCCAGGAATTTTGCGAGGCCACGTCACCTCGGACACCCACGACCGTCTCGCGTTCCAACAGTTGTCTCGCCAGGAGTGGTGTCTCGTGTACTTATCACCCACGTGTCGTGGATGGCCTTGAGGTGCTTTAGGCATCTCGCGCCAAGGGTCCAAGACCCCCGTTTTGCACCACGACCCCTGCATGCACCAAGTGTCTCGCACCCTGCACCTCAAGTGGGTGTCTCCTATGAAGACCTATGGAGATTCCAACATTTAGAGGTAAAAGCCCAAGTATAATTGAAAAGGATTGTCCAAAACGATCTTGTATGGGGTACGACCTTTAAGACCCCGTATGTCTGATCCGAATACTCATGCCAGACAAGTAGTGGGAGTGCTAGGAGAGGGGACATAGCATGTATGTCTCTGACCAGATGTCAGAGTTGACACCACCACCACCTACACCACTACACTTGGTGCCACTCCTCTGACACTCATACTAAATAAGTTGTGGAGATAACCCCACGGACCCTGACTATGTACTGGGGCCAACACCACTACACCTGATACCACCTCCTGACAATGTACTTGTGTACAATCTAGTTCCCTGGACCACAATTTATCAAGGGACATTAGAGCCCACTATAAAGGGAACCCACTTCAACATTGAGGGGGGTTGGAAAAAACACTATAGCTTGAGACAACAAAGGAATACAAGTTCTTTTCCCCATTTTTCTTCTGCAACTATTTTCTAGTTTCTAAGTCTTTGACTACATTGTTGAATTTTTTCATTGATAAGTAATACACTTTGATTTTTCTAACTTTACTTCGTTGACGAGTTCTCACCGTCAACAAACATGATTTCGTCCATCATGGATTTCATGAGGTTTGAACGGAATGAGATGGTAGCCTACGCTAGCTATATGTTAAGAGAAGATTCCTGCATCTGGTGGGATCTATTGTTGCAGAGAAGGAATGTTGTAGTTATGATTTGGGAAGAGTTCAGGAACATTTTGAACAAGAAGTATTACAGTGTCGCAGTTCGAGCTGCGAAGGTTGATGAGTTTACCAACCTGACTCATAACTGGATGATGGTTACTGAGTATGCTTTAAAGTTTGACCGTTTAGCAAAGCTTGCGCCAGATTTGGTGCCGAATGACATGGCACGAAGAGATCAGTTTGTGCGGGGATTAAATGTAATGATCGCTCGGGACGTCAGGATAACTTTGGATCTAGGGACTACTACTTATTCTCAAGTAGTGGACAAGGCCCTTACAGCTGAGGGGTCGAGGATCAGATATGGAGAGAAGGCACTACTAGGCGCAATGCTCGAAGGACGGTGCCTCCTTTCACTAGATGTAGTCAGGGTAGTGGCCCCAGTGAGCAGAAGAGAAAGGCCCCAAACTCTTTCATTCCTCCTAGCGTGGATAGGTGGGCACGGGGTGCTTTCAGTGGCCGTCAGGCGTGGGAGACAACTGGAGGAGTTTCCCACTGTGTCTTCAATGCAGACGATGACTTATATTGTGGAGCAGTATTTTGAGTTGTATGCGAAGGAAAATGTACGACTTCATGGGGCTCTGAGGTCGATAGTATCTGACAGGGACCCCACCTTCACCACCAAGTTTTAGGAGAGCCTCCAGAGGGCTATGGGCAACCATTGCGATTTATTATTGCTTATCATCCTTAGACGGATGGATAGTCTGAGAGGACAATTCAGATACTAGAGGATATGTTACGAGCCTGTGTGCTGGATTTTGGGGGATCTTGGAGTAGGTATCTCCCTTTGATTGAGTTTTCGTATAATAACAGTTATCAGGCGACTATCTGAGTGGCTCCGTATGAGATGTTATATGGGAGGAAGTGTAGATAACCTATCCATTGGGATGAGATGGGTGAGAGGAGATACTTGGGTCCTGAGGTTGTTCAGAGGACCAATGAAGCGATTGAAAAGATTAGAGCTTGAATGCTCACCTCCCAGAGTCGCCAGAAGATCTACTCAGACTTGAGGCGCAGCATTGTATAGTTTCAAGTCGATGACCATGTATTTCTCAATGTTTCTCCCTTGATAGGAGTGAAATAGTTTGGTGTACGGGGCAAGTTGAACCCTAGGTTTGTTGGCACTTTGAGATTCTAGAACGGGTTGGAGAGGTAGCTTACAGATTGGCGATGCCTCCAGCACTATCAGGGGTTCACAATGTGTTTCATGTATCCATGCTCCGGAAATATGTATCAGATTTTATGCATGTGCTGAATTATGAGAACTTTGAGCTGGACTAGAATTTATCAGATGAGGAGAAGCCGGTTCAGATTCATGACCAAAAAGATAAAGTCTTGCGAAGCAAGACCATCGCCTTAGTGAAAGTGCTGGGGAGGAACAACAAAGTGGAAGAGGTGACTTGGGAACTTGAGACAAATATGCGGGATCAGTATCCTGAGTTAGTCAGGTGATTTCGAGGATAAAATTTCTATAAGGAGGGGATAGTTGTAGCATCCCAAATTTGCTAATAAGGCTTAGGGCCTTGATTAGCATGCCTGGAAGGCAACAATTGATTTAATTAAGTTAATATGTGAATTTAATGAGTTTGTGAGTAGAAGTGCATGTTTAGGTGAATTAAATATGCATGTAGGCTCCATTTGGTTACTAGGGGAATATTTGTAATTTTAGCCCGTTGAGGGCATAAATGAAATATTTGTGTATATTGTGATTGATACCACGCATGAGTGGTGATATATTTGTGATGCACGATCAGAGACGGGGTTAAATACCCGTCTTAGGAGGAGCTAGGGTATTTTGGGAATGTTATATGTGTTTGGAATTTATGGAGTAACGGATATTAGTTTAGTAATGATTTGGACATGTTGGGATTAAACGAGGATTTATTTGAACACTCAGGGAATTAGCGGGATTAGGCAAGTGACGGAAATGCCCTTCGTGGCATTAAAGGGTTGAGGATAGGCTTAGGGGTGTTTTAGGTATTTTGGGACTTAAGCAGCTGGGATTACCCTTAGCCTTTAGCATATTCTTGAGTGAAGCAAAGGACAAAAAAAAAAAAAGTGAATGCCCCAGCTCTCTTTCTTTTTCAATCTCTCGGTTCTCTTTCTCATAGTGTTGAGAATTTTGACGAAACCTGTAAGAATTGGGCTGGTGAATTGGAGGATTGGGAAGCTTAAAGCTCAGGGAAACCGTTCAAGAACTGATTTAAGTGTAGAGGTAAGCTTCTTAATTGAATTAAGCTGTTGAATTTTGCTTGATTATGTTAGAATCTTAGGCTTGCATGATAGTGGATTTCAAGTTTAATTGTGGGGTTGTTTATGGATTTGCTGTGATATTTGGGGTATATGAACAAGGAATTCAAACTTTGTTCTAATTTGATTGGAGTTTGGAGTGAGAAATTTTGGGTTAGGATCGGAGAAATGTGCAGAGGAAATGGTGATTTTTTGGGTTTCGGGCTTGAGCCGCAGCCCTGTTCTTTAGGCGTTGTGGCCCGTGTGTGTTGAAGAGGCTAGAAGCCTCTGTCTGCCCAGGCGCGTTGCGGCCCAAGGATTGGAGTGCCACAGCCCATGTCCCTCAACAGAGAGGCATTTTTCCTCTCACTTGAGCGTGTCGTGGCCCTTAAGGGGCTGGGTTGCTACCCAAATTCTAAATATTGGCTGTTTGAAGGTTTCTAGCTTGGGAACCTAAAAGTTAAGGCCCGGGAAGGATTTTACCACCTGGATTGGTTGAATCCAAGGTCCCAGAGGCTAGAATTATATCACGAAGTTATTTATTGGATTAGAGCTTGATGGATGGCTTTTGTAAATGCGTTTTTACTAGGTTATCAGCGAGGCTCGAGTTAGAGGACTGTGCTCGGGATTGCAGTGTTCAAGAAGCTTGGGACACAGGTAAGAAAACTGTTATACCTGTACAGCATGGTGTAGCCCTATTGTGTGTATTGCAGGGCATGGTCCTATGTGATTGAATTGCAGGGCGTAGCCCTATTGTTTATGTTTAGTACATGTTTAAATATTTGTTGATATTATGCTATGTATTGCATAGTTGTGAATGAACGGCGAAGGCCAGGAACGGCGAAGGCCGGGAACGGCGAAGGCCAAGAATGGAAGGAAGCCAAGTACGACAAGGGGCTGGGAGCAATGTCGAGCACGTGGAGTGCAAAGCCGAGTACGGCCAGGGCCGGGAGCGGCGCTTGCATGCGGAGTGCAAAGCCGAGTACGGCAAGGGGCCAGGATGAAGTTGTGCATGCAGAGTGTGAACCATTAGGGCAAGACCCTCTTAGGATTCTGGAGTTATCCTCACGGTGAAGACCACAAACCAATGGCCTGGGTAATGCACCTGGGATGGCATGGCCGCTATGTGTTTAGCCTGGTTGTTGTTTTGTTATATGCTTATTGATAGATATGAGTATGTTAATTGTTTTGTGTTGGGTTTTCTTGCTGGGCTTCAGCTCACAGGTGCTCTATGGTGCAGGTAAGGGCAAGGGTAAGATCGACCAACCATGAGTATGGAGAGCGTGGAGTATGGGTACATGTTCGGCCTACCTGGCTGCCACATCCAGGGGTATTTTTGGGAAATGCAATATATATATAGACTTGAGTTTATCGCCTGGTCAACCCTAAATGTATTTTCAATTGTAAATATTTTCTAAAAGGTATTTTGGGATTCCAAATGTTTAACTTTTAGTGTTTTGAATGAATTACTACATTTTTATATTTAATGCCCTAAAATGACCTTCAACACAATTTAGCTACACTTTTAATTTAAAACCTTGATTAGCAAGTTAATGGCACGTTTTTTTTAAACTCTCTTAGTAATGGCTCTAAGGAAGTAGGGCATTACAGTTGGCTAGCCAACCAACTACCAGTTCGATTCCCGCTCTCATCATCTCTTTAGCTAGCTTATCTGATATTTGTCTCGAAGTGAACAACTGCCCTGGGCCTCTCTGACTCAAGGCATCGACGACCACGTTGGCATTTCCTGTATGGTACAAAATCTCACAATCGTAGTCCTTTACCAGCTCTAGCCAACGTCTTTGGTGCATATTCAAATCCTTTTGAGTAAAGAAATACTTCAAACTTTTATTGTGCGTGTATATTTGGCACTTTTCTCCATACAGGTGATGCCTCCATACCTTCAGTAAAAATACCACCGCTTCGAGCTCCGGATTAGGAGTGGGGTACCTCTGCTCATACTCCTTCAACATTCTAGATGCATAGGCTATCACCTTCCCAGCTTGCATCAATACACAACCCAAACCCTGCCTCAAAGCATCACAGTAGACCACAAACTTTTCAATATGCCTGCAATCAATGACGTTGTACATCAGGCACGATAACAACATCCAAAGAAACCACCTCCCAATTCAACCAATCGAACATAAATATCAAACGAACACAATGCACACATAAAGGATAATCAGATAACAACCAAAGGGGCCATGCGCTACCATTATATATACTCATCATGCTCTACATATATTAATCAGGAAAACAAGACAATCCAGATAAGAATTTAAATAGAAAATTCACTTAATACCGACCAAACTTGAGTCGGGCTTATCTCTGGCAGTGTCCATACATGTTTCATCAATCTCCAAGAACCATAAACCTTGGCACACTCTAATATCAAGTTGAAACGCCCTACTATTCTAGACTCGTTACCATGAGATTTTAAAACATGCAATTATCTCGCTAATCAAGGTATTAGACCAAAAGTCGTGATTAATTAAAGTAAAGACTCATTTAAATAAGAAATTAGTATAAAAGTTTGGACATTCATTTAAATCATAAAAGTGTTACATTGGGATCCCAAAATATTGTTTTAAAACATATTTACTACTCAAAAGTTAGTGTACAGTTGACCTAGGTGACAAAATCAAACGTTAAAAGTACGTTCCTCAAAACTACCCCCAGTCGTGGCGGCTAGGTAGGCCAGACATGTATGCGCCGATCAATGCCCTCCAACTCCTTGCCCTTACTTGCACCATAGAGCACCCGTAAGCCAATGCCCAGCAAGAAAACTCCACAAACATAGCATATAACAATTTATTTCAGTAAATGCATAACTAAACGAAGACATAACAAACAACTCATAGCAACGGCCTAAGTCGATAAGGGTGCATTACCAGGCACCAAGTCCACAGTTCTAACCAAACAAGTGAACACAATACCCTAGATGGCCATGCCATGGTAGCCTGCATGCATGCTTAATGTAGATTCTGGCCCTTGTCGATCCCTGCCTTTGCCAATCCCGGCCTTTTCCGTTCAGTTTCAACATACATACATGGCATAATAATTACTGACATTCACATATAACACTAAGTACACATAATCGGGCCATGCCCTACTCTACGGGCACAAACAATTTTCTTACCTGAGTCCTGATCTAATAGAATAGGGCGAGCCCGAGCATGATCCCTACTCCCGAGCCTTAGCAGTAAAACCTAGTCACAACGTAATAACAAAAAACCATTACAATCTAAACCGATTAAAAGTTTTTGGAATAATATACTAGTCTCCAAGACCTCTAATTCTTCTAAACCGGGTAGTAGAATCTCTCTCGAGCCCTCAAGTTTGAGTTCCCAAGCTTAAAAATTTGTTTTGGCCATTTCCATTAATTAGATCCGTGGTGAGCTACAAGTCAGAGAGCCTAAGGCTCTCTCATGGGGGACGAGGGCCGTGCGCGCCCCAACCTGCACCGTGACGCCTAGGTGATTTCAGAGAATCGCCAGGCCCCTTCCACGCACACAGGCCACGATGCCTGAATAACAGTGTTGCGGCTTGAGCTCCAAAATATAGAATTCCCTTACCTTTTCTCGAGCCAATTTCACAAAAAATCACCATAATCAATACCCAAACCCAGAATTACGCCTATAATTCATATCAATACAATATAATCATTATAATTACCCTAAAAACTACTCCATACTCTCACCAAAAATCCAAAATCATCCTAAGGTTTAAACCTCAAGAAAACCTCTAAATCTGTAACGCCCTACAACCCTAGAGTTGTTACCGTGTGATTTTAAAAGGTGCCATTAGCTTGCTAATCGAGGTATTAGACTGAAAAGTGTGACTAAATCAAAAGAAAGACATGCTTAATGAAAAATTAAGTATAAAGGGGTTGGTCATTCATTAAGGTTATAAGAGCATTACATTGGGATCCCAAAATACTGTTTTGAAATATATTTACAATCCAAAAATACGAGTATAGTCGACCTAAGAAAAATTGAACGTTTACAGTGTGTCCCTCAATGTGCAGCTGTAAATGTGGCAGCCAGGTAGGCCAAACATGTATGTAAAGCTCAATGCCCTCCAACTCATGGTTGATCGATCATTTCCTTGCCTTTACCTACACCACAAAGCACCCGTGAGCCAAGGACCAGCAAGAAGACTTCACAACACAACATATAATAATTTACTTTAAAAATGCATATTTAATTAGGCACGTCAAATAATCTACAAGTTCCTATCTGAATTCACAACAACACAACAGTATAGCAGCATAACAAGCACAATAGGCACAACAGCATATAAGCACAACAACGTAACAACACAACAAGCACAATAGCACGAGAACACATAAGCGCAACAGCAGCCTCTGCTAATCAGGGTGCGTTACTAGGCAGCGAGTCCATGGTCTTAACCAAGCGGGTGAGTACAACACCCTTTGAGGTTCTCGCCCTAGAGGTCTGCACTCAACATGCTTAATGTCGATCTCGGCCCTTGCCACTCCTGGCCTATGCTATCTCCGACCTTTGCTAATCCCGGCCCTTGCCGACTCTGGCCATTGCCGATCCTGGCCTATGCCATCACCAACCCTTACCTATCCTAGCCTATGCCAATTCTGCACATACAAACACATACGATGTTATAGTTGCAAACCATACATGATCCCGAGCAAGATCCCTAAACCCGAGCTTGAGTGGCAAAACCTAGTCACAACGTAATGATAAATATCCATCACGATCTAAATCAATTAAAAGCCTTTGGAATAACATTCTAGCCTCCGGGATCTCGAATTTTACTAAATAGGGTAGTAGAATCCTTCTTGAGCCTTAAGATTTTAGTTCCACAGTAAAACCCTCAAATGGCAAACATTTCAATTTGATTCGCAGCCAAGCCCTTAAGGGTCGCGGTGCGCTCAAGTTAGAGGCCTTGGGCTCTCATTAAAGGTACATTGGCCGCGATGCACCTTAGCATGCACCGTAGCGCTTGGGAAAATTTTTAAGGCTTCCAAGCCTCTAAGTTGATGCGGGTCACTGTGCCTGAAGAACAGGGTCGCGACTCAGACCTGTGAACCAAGTTTTTCCCTTGCATTTTCTCAAGCTAACATCACCAATTCCTACCTAAACTTGCCCCAAACTTATAATCACATCCCAGTCTTATAACAACACATTATGACCAGCATATAACCATTAAAGCTACGCTAAAACCTCAGCATAATTTAGAATCCCAATCCTTAAGCTCAAAACTCTAGAACACCCACAACAAACTAGAAAATTTACTAAAATAGGGCATAGATCTTACCTCAATTGTGTAGTCATAACCCTAGGTTGCTCCTAATCCAGTTCTAGTCCCAACCTTTAACCACAGCCTCAAGAATTCAGAGAGTTCCTAGCCTTTCCTTTAGTTTTCCAAAGTTCCTCAAAGAGTGAAAGAGAGAGCCCCCAAATGTGGGAGAGAGAAAGAGAGTGTGTGCCTTATCCTTTTTTGTGTTCTGATTGCTCTCAAGGCCTCCTGCTTCAATCAAGGTCAGCCAAAAATTAGAAAAATAGCTAAAGGCCCCTAGGTCCTAAAATTACCTTCTAATGCCCCAAGGGCGATACCATCATTTGCCACCATTTTTCTCGCTAAACCCCAAACACACGCCAAGTTCTCAAAATACCCCTAGGCTCACCTCGAGCTAGGTATTTGACCCCGTTGTGACTATTCTGCTAATCCTCTCCCTAGGATCGTCACGGACCGCACATCTCGAATATATCCACATAACACTGGGGTCTTGCTCACAATACATACATAATTACATTTATGCCCTCAATGGGAAAAAAATACAAACATGCCCCAATTTAAAGAAATGGACCCACATGCATATTTAATAAACATAAACATACATGTCTAATCACATTACCAAACAAATCTTTTATATCACATAATCACACATAAAATTCCAAACAGGCCCTCCAAGCATAGTAATCAAGGCACTCGGCCTTAATAAGAAATTCGGAACATTACAACTATTCCCACCTTATTAAAATTTCACCCTTGAAATTTATTCAAACATCTCAGAATACTGATTCTACATGCCTGACTATACCTTCGAAGTCAGGTCCTTCACATTGCCACTTCTTTGCAACACTTCCACAAGAACGATAGTCTTAATCTCTAAGACTTTATCTCTTTTATCAAAAATTTCCACTAGCTTTTTCTTACACAATAAGTTTCACTGGATTTCCTCACCCAATTAGGGGTCGTACTCGTCACCCTTTCTTCAACATTGGCACTAGTAACACCTTGTGAACCTCTACCCATGCTGGTGTAAGGCCAAACTGTAGGCCCCTGGCCTAATCCCTATTAGGATCTCACAAATATATCAAATCTAGAGTCAAATTCCTCTTTCCTTTACGAACCATCTCATCCCGTTAGTTCATTATACTCGGAGAGTAAAAAGTCCTCAATCCTGGAACTCCATGTTCCCATATCTAGATTTGTAAACTCTCATGTCCTTCTAATAACGCAGACACTCCTGCCCTAACGATCCTTAATAATTTCACTGGTCCTCTGAACCATTTCTGAACTAGGATACTTCCTATCCCTAAGTTCATTTTATGGAATAAGCAATTCTTGTTCCCTATCCCACAATATTCCACTTAGAGCCACTCCGTGACCCTTTTTCCAGAACCTGAGAACCTAAGGGTCTCAATTTGACACTATCGACTTCGGTGTCCAGTGGAGACGTACGTTCTCCTTTCGTACACACTCCCTCTTTTGATATCTTACTCACACCAACCATGGTATGTTACCCCAATAGGTCAAATGACCACTTTTGCATCCACTCACCTCATCTGTAGTCTGAGGTGATCCACTCTTAGGGTCCATAACTACATTCCTCCATACTAACTCCAGGATACCCTAGAGTCATAATAACCCTTCTGGTTTCTGATTATCATCTTTCATTTACTAAACGATTAGGTCGTGCGCCTCCAAGTATACAAATTTTAGTCTTAACACTCATTCAAACTTCCTAGATACAATAATCGTAAGGGTTAATCTAAGGTTCGTCCTGCATCTTCCCCTCAATGTCAACATCCTTCAGGTAAGTCATCATATATGCATATCTTAGCCCCTCTATATCGAAGTGGTAGGATTCTTAACCATTTCTACAAGATCTTCTTTCTATGTTCCATTCCGCCAGTTATCAACCACAGGTTTCAAACCATTTCCAATCATCACTTCATTCTAATCGTAGTCCACTACTATCAACTTAAGGTCCTATGCACCGCATATATGTTCTTATTCCTCTTTCCACCATAAATCATGAACAACGATCTTTTTATTCTACACACTAGCGCACCCAAATTCTTGATGTGCCGTATGAATATCCAATGTTCTAAGCAAAGACAGTGTCCTTCGCATCATTCTCCTATACTAGTCCATCACAGGCGTATTCTAATACCATGGTGTGTGAATCAAACCTTACTTCAACTTCTGAAAATTCGACACACAACTATCCATTTGAATAAACTTTAAGTTTCTACATTGCTTCAATCAAGATATGGATGTCCTCGATGATGCTTCCAATAGTAACCAATGTGTCTTACTGGTCTCACTATGCTTCTCACCCCAGAGGCGTTCCTTTAGCAATTTCCTTACGATTTTCATCTTAGTTACCTCATACACGATCCCATCACTTCCAATAACGTGACCTTGAATATCCTCTAGAGAAATAAAAACTTGTCCCTTCTGGAACCTTACCTGTAACCCCGCTCCCTTAGCCTTGGTACCATCAATGAAGTTGTTATTTGCATTCTACTTCCAACTGGGAGTATTCTGAAACATCCTTGATCAATATGAATACGACTTGTCCATACCATCCATGTACTCTCTGCTTGTGGAACTTACCTGGGTCACTGAAGCATTGGTCAATTTAAGAGCCTTTACTGATAATCCATCCCATCCTACTTGGTGCAAGAAGTAATTCTTAAAATGTCTCTTTCCTTGATCCTCAACTGGTAATAACCAGATCGAGGGTCAATTCTTGAGAACATTGTCCTACCCTCGCAACTGGTCAATGAATCCTTCATTCTTGACAAACGGTGTTGACGTGTCCCTTGAAAAGATGCTCTGTCTGATCAACCCTCAAGTCAAATAACTTTTCCAACTGAACCTTTAATTCTTTCTACTCAACTAGTGTCATTCTTCCTAGTGCCTTGATATCAATTCTATATCTGCTTTAATCCCATTACACACTCATTCCCTTGATGAGATAACAATCCTCACGAATCCTAGTAACCCATCTGAAACCTCACTGGTTGATCCTGTGTTCATCTGGTTAAACTGAAATAACCCTAATGGTATCTTCCTCAACAGCTAGGCACCCCGTAACTACATTCAGGTCCTTTCCTTTTAACCTCAGAAGTCTCTATCATACCTTACAATCCATGGTTGTCCCTTATTTGACAGAAAAACCCACACTCAGGATCACCTCAAATTCCTCATGAAACTAGCCCCATCAATTATTATCGATTTTCCAAAGCAGACGCTAAAATCTCAAGCCCCATGGTGTGACAACCATATAGCATGTGCCACATATCCATGTTTCTTCTAAGAGGTACATAGCACCAAACTTAATCAACTCAATTTATAAAAAGAAACAAGAACTAGAAAGCCAACCGGTCACTTCTCAGGGACTAACCTCGGCTCTGACTGTATCGAGATGGACACTCGAACTAAGGTAGAGCTATCTATACTCTTTAGCTCTTCCATCTTTAACTTCAGGAAATTCCTCTTGATATGCCCTACTATTCCGCATAGAAGACATGTGTTCAATCGATATTTTCCCACATGACGTCTCCTACACCTAGCACATAATTATTAACTCCTCCAGACCTCATCGCCATCCTAACAACCATCTTGAATACCATGACCCCTCCTGTCAGGACCAGGAGTAGTAGAACTATCAGAGGTATTTCTTTCTTGGTAAATGGGCCTCTGCCTATACCTGATCGCACAAATAAGGGTACCATCGCCTCAGCTTCCTGTCTAACAACACTCTTACTCTAGGTCTCATCTCCTGCGTCCTCTATCACAAGGGCCCTCCCTACTTCCCAACTGTAGGTAACAATCTCATATACTAAAGCGGTCTTAACGCTCCGGGCCATCCCAAAGGTCAGTCCTCAAGTGAATAGCTTCTTCCGGTCCATATCTGGTGGTACCAAATTAAACGTGAATTTGGCTGATCTACGAAACTCACTAACATACTCTGTCGCTATCTTACTACCCCGAACTGAGTTCATAAATTCATTGGTCTTCGCAATTCACATTCCGTCACCATAATGCCTTCTGTTGAACCATTGTCTAAATTCCTCCCAACCCATCATGACAACATTCCGGGTCTGGGATACAACTTCCCACTATGTTTAGGCATCCTCCCGCAATATGTACATGACACAAACCACTCTATCATTACCTTTTGCTCCTATATAGCGAAGGATGGAGCTAACCATACCCGTCCACTGTTCAATGGTGAACGGGTCCAAGCCTCCATCAGGTTGAATCGTAACTGGTGCCATTGTTGCCGACATACATAGGACAGCGTTCCCTGATAGAATTTGCTATCTCAACCACCTAATCTCTTTCTCTTGCTTTCACAATCCTACTTGCATGCCAAGAAACACCTGCTGCCAATCCCAAGGCCAACGGATGCTTCCGGCCTCAAATTTTGTCCACAAACCCCACCATTAAGACTGCTTGGTCCAGCTGACTACCTTGGATACAAAACTTACAAGTCTAATTGCAGCCAACAACCTAACCTACTAGCCCTGATATTCTTATCCATAACTATGCCATTAACAAGATCAAACAACACAATAACCATAAACAATGTATATGCCAGGTCACAAGTCCATAACAGTCATGCAACAATTACCAAGCCTCATTCCCACAAAATACATATAGATAAATCATACTAACTATTCTAGTAGATAGAAGCAGTTAAACAAGTATTGCATTTAATATCAACAAACCCTGACTCGAGCTTGTCTCTGGCAACGAGCGTACATGTTCAGTCAATCTCTAGGAACCATAAACCTTGGCTTGCTTTGATACCAAGTTGTAACGCCCTACTACCCTAGAGTTGTTACCATGTGATTTTAAAAGGTGCTATTAGCTCACTAATCTAGGTATTAGACTAAAAAGTGTGACTAAATCAAAAGAAAGACCTGTTTAATTAAAAATTAAGTATAAAGGGGTTGGTCATTCATTAAGGTTATAATGGTATTACATTGGGATCCTAAAATTCTATTTTGAAATATACTTACAATCCAAAAATACGAGTACAGTCGACCTAAGCGACAAAATGGAACGTTTACAACGTATTCCTCAAAACAACCCCAGCCGTGGTGGCCAGGTAGGACAAACATGTACGTACTTCTCCATGCCCTCCAACTCATGGTTGATCGATACTTTCCTTGCCCTTACCTGCACCACAGAGCACCCATGAACCGAGGCCCAGCAAGAAAACTTCAAAGCACAACATATAATAATTTACTTTAACAAATGCATAATTAATTAGACACGTCAAATAATCTACAAGTTCCTTTCTGAATTCACAACAGCACAACATCATAACAACACAACAAGCACAATAGGCACAGCAGCATGAGGCACATAAGCACAACAGTGTAACAACACAACAAGCACAATAGGCATAGTAGCACGACAACACATCAGTGCAACAGCGGCCTCTACCGATCAGGGCGTGTTATCATGCACCAAGTCCACGGTCTTAACCGAGCGGGTGAGTACATGTAACGCCCTACTACCTTAGAGCCGTTACTAAGTGAGTTTAAAACAGAAATTGTGCATCTAATTGACTCAAGTGGTTTCTAAAACCAAAAGTGTGAATAAACCAGAGTTTAAGGCTGTACTCTTTGAAAATGTTTAGTTTCATTAAAAACGTTAATTATAAAACATCTGGGATCCCAAAATAAGGTTTACAAAATATTTACAACTCAAAATAGATTTACACTTGATCAGCTATCAAAAGAATGGTTAAATACAGCCATATACAAAATGCCCCCAACCAAAGCAGTCGGGCAGGCCGAACATGTACGCGCCGCCCCCACGCTCTCCATACTCATGGCCGGTTGACTGACTCCTTGCTTTTACCTGCCACACGGAGCACCCGTGAGCCGAAGCCCAGCAAGAAAACCCAAATAACACATAACATATGCAAAGTAAATAGCTGGCAATAATTCACTGATACATAAGAAAACCACCATCATAAACAAGTACGGCCATGCCGCTCCCAAGGCCTTACCAAAGCCTGGAGTTTCGGTTCTCACCGCGAGGATCACTCATGTATCCCTTGGGTCCCACCCTGAATATAAGCATCCCATGTGCTGTGTTACTTTCGGCCCACGGCCGCCCCGGCCTATGCCGTACCCGGCCTCTGCCGCTCGTTTCATCATAATAACACATATAGTACATTCAAAATAAACATTCACACACATCATGGTTCATTTAAGTTTAAGCATTTGCACGTAATACAATCCGGGGCCACGCCCTACAATCACACAGTGGGGCCATGCCCTAAACTCGGGTGTTACGGTTTTCTTACCTGTATCCCGTGCTTTCCAAAGTACCACGGTCACGAGCACGGTCCTTTAGCACGAGCCTCTCCGAAATCCTAGTCACAACACACATAAAACACTTTTAATACTAACCAAACCCAAAACCACTTCCCGGGACCAATCCCGCACTCTCGGGACCTCTAAAACCTTAAAACAACACCCCGGAGGCATCCCACGAACCCCCGGAGCTAAGACCTAAAATTGCCAAAAAGAGCTACCCTGAAAATTGCCTTGTGCCGCGGCACCACATCCTTGTGCCGCGGCACCCATCAGACAGAAGCTCCCTTGCCGCGGCACACAAAAACCCTGCCGCGGCACGCCTTCGCAGACCCAGAATTCTGGGTTTTTCCTGCAATTTTCCCCGAGCTTTAACCTCCCCAAATCATCCCAAACCAAAACCTAAACCCCAAAACTCAAATCCAAACCTCATATGAACAATCTAACACCCCATAAACACTAGAATCAAATCCAAAACATCAATACACACAAGATCCACTCCTTTGATTTCAAATTCAACAACCCAAATCAAAACTCATGAAAATCTTAACTCAAGCATTAAATTCCTCAACCAACACAGAAAACAAACTTAAATAAGCATAAAATCCTTACCTCAAGAGTAGAATCCACCCTAAAAGTTCCCTTGATCTCCTTCTAAGCTTCCCACTTCAGCCCCCTTTCTACACCTCTTCTTCTTTCTTCTTCTTTGCCCTAGCCTTTCTCTCCTCTTCTTTTCCTTCTCTTCTAATTTATCAAAGCCACAAGTGACCCAAATGCCCAAACCGTACCCCCTAAATCCCAGCTGCATAATGTCTATTTGCCTTGCCAAAAGACCAAATTACCCCTCCTTACTAATCCTTCTAAGCTAAACCTTCAAGGGTACTTAAGTCTTAACACTTTCATTTCAATTCTACCACTTCCTATCTTAAAACTTGTTACTCACAGCAGTTACAAATGGTTACCAAATTACCAATACTAATCACTCTTTCTAAACTCAACTTACAAGATTCCCGAAGTACCCCTGGGCTCCTCCCGAGCCGGGTACAACAACCCGTTGTGACTTTTAGACTAACTGGCTCACTAGGACCGTCCCGATGCGTGCATCCTGGTAAAACATCACACTCACATGGCACAATTCACATAGTATAATTATCACAGTTATGCCCTAACATGGCCAAGTTACAATCATGCTCATTTTAAGACAATCAGTTCTACATGCATACCGATTCACATAGTCATGCATCTCAAATAATCCAATAGTCATATAACGTGCAATAAATCATAATGATGCATTAAACTTAATAAAGTCACACACAAAATCCCATCATGCCCTCCAGGCACACAACTCCAGGCCCTTAAGCCTTAACATTGAATTTGGGTCGTTACAACTATCCCCTCCTCATGAGAATTTCGTCCTCGAAATTTACCTGAACAACTCGGGATGCCGCTCCCGCATATCTGATTCCAGTTCCCATGTCGCCTCTTCGACCTTGCTGTTTCTCCACATTACTTTAACCAAGGGGATGGTCTTGCTCCTCAAGACCTTGTCCTTCCTATCAAGGATCTGAACAGGCTTTTCTTCGTATGATAAGTCCCGATCCAACTCCAAGTTCTCATAGCTCAACACATGAGTAGAGTCCGAAACATACTTCCGGAGCATGGACACATGAAACACGTCATGAACTCCTGATAAAGCTGGAGGCATTGCTAACCTATAAGCCACCTCCCCAATTCGTTCTAGAACCTCAAATGGGCCAACAAACCTGGGACTCAGCTTGCCCCGAACGCCAAATCGTTTTACTCCTCTCAGGGGTGAAACCCTGAGGAATACATGATCACCAACCTGAAATTCTACGCTCCTGCGTTTCTGATCTGAATAACTCTTCTGGCGACTCTGGGAGGCGAGCATACGAGCTCTAATTTTCTCAAGTGCCTCATTGGTCCTCTGAACCATCTCAGGACCTAAATACCTTCTCTCACCTGTCTCATCCCAGTGAATCGGTGATCTGCATTTTCTACCATACAACATCTCATACGGAGCCACTCCGATAGTCGCCTGATAACTGTTATTGTACGAAAACTCAATCAGAGGGAGGTACTTACTCCAAGATCCCTCAAAATCCAAGACACAAGCTCGTAACATGTCCTCCAGTATTTGAATTGTCCTCTCAGACTGTCCATCCGTCTGAGGATGATAAGCGGTACTAAACCGAAGCTGCGTGCCCATTGCCTTCTGCAGGCTCTTCCAAAACTTGGAAGTGAAAGTGGGGTCTCTGTCGGATACTATTGACCTCGGAGCCCCATGAAGTCGAACGATCTCCTTAGCATAAAGCTCTGCATACTGCTCCACAGTATAAGTCGTCTTCACAGGTAAGAAGTGGGCGGACTTGGTATACCTGTCCACAATCACCCATACCGAGTCATGCTGACCCACGGTCTTTGGCAATCCTACCACAAAGTCCATGGCAATATCTTCCCATTTCCACTCGGGAATCCCAAGAGGCTGTAATAATCCTGCTGGCCTCTGGTGTTCCGCCTTAATCTGCTGACAGGTTAGGCATCTAGCCACATAGTCCACCACGTCCCTCTTCATGCCTGACCACCAATACAAAACCTTCAGGTCATGGTACATCTTCGTAGATCCTGGGTGCAAAGAGTAGGGAGTGGTATGAGACTCGTCCAAAATCTCTCGCCGAATGTCTGGATCAATCGGAACACAAATCCGTCCTTTGTACTTCAACAAACTCATCTCAGAAATAGAGAAGTCCTTAGCTGCTCCCGATAGGACGTTCTCTCTACGCTCAACTAACTGGGGGTCCTTTCCCTGTGCTTCCTTAATCCTCTCGAGGAGTGTTGACTGAAGAGTAATGTTGGCTAACCTCCCAACCACTAGCTCTATACCTGCTCTGGTCATCTCTCCTGCTAGTCTGTCAGATATCTGCCTCGAACTATACAACTGTCCTGGGCCCCTTCGGCTTAATGCATCGGCCACCACATTAGCCTTCCCAGGATGGTATAGGATATCACAATCGTAATCCTTTACCAGCTCAAGCCACCGTCTCTGGCGCATGTTCAAGTCCTTCTGGGTAAAGAAATACTTTAGACTCTTGTGATCAGTGTATATCTCACACCTCTCTCCATACAGATAGTGTCTCCAAATCTTAAGTGCGAATACCACTGCAGCTAATTCCAGGTCATGCGTGGGATACCTCTGCTCGTACTCCTTTAATTGCCTTGATGCGTACGCTATCACTTTCCCAGCCTGCATCAACACGCATCCCAGACCCTGTCTGGAAGCGTCACAGTAGACCACAAACTTCTCATTATCTGTTGGCAGGCTCAGCACTGGTGCAGTAATCAACCGCCGCTTCAGCTCTTTGAAGCTATTCTCGCATCGATCTGTCCACACAAACTTGGTCTTCTTCCTTGTCAATTCTGTCAACGGAGTAGCAATTCTGGAGAACCCCTCTACAAACCGCCGGTAGTAACCTGCTAGTCCAAGGAAACTTCTAACTTCAGGAACATTGCTGGGTCTAGGCCAAACCCTCACTGCTTCCGTCTTACTTGGGTCGACCAGTAACCCATCCTTACTGATAATATGGCCCAAAAATGAAACTTGCGATAACCAGAACTCGCACTTACTAAACTTGGCATATAGCTTATGCCCTCTTAACCGCTGCAACACTAGACGCAGATGATGCTCATGCTCTGTCTCTGTCTGGGAGTATACTAGGATATCATCAATAAACACAATCACAAACTTATCCAAGTAATCCTTAAAAATTCTGTTCATCAAATCCATAAATGCCGCCGGGGCATTGGTTAATCCAAAGGACATAACCAGAAATTCATAATGCCCATACCGAGTCCGAAATGCAGTCTTTGGTATGTCCTCATCTCTGATCCTCAATTGATAGTAGCCTGATCGGAGATCAATCTTCGAAAACACTATACTCCCTTGAAGCTGATCAAATAAATCGTCGATCCTAGGCAATGGATATTTGTTCTTGATGGTCAGCTTATTCAACTCCCTGTAATCGATGCACATCCTGAGCGATCCATCCTTTTTCTTAACAAATAAAACTGGAGCACCCCACGGCGAGAAACTCGGTCTGACAAACCCCAAATCAAGTAGTTCCTGCAGTTGAATCTTCAATTCCTTCAATTCTGCTGGAGCCATTCTGTAAGGTGCTTTGGATACTGGCTCTGCTCCCGGAGCTAACTCTATGACGAACTCGATCTCCCGTTGTGGCGGCAACCCCGGCAGATCTGCTGGAAACAAGTCTGGAAACTCGCAGACGACTCTGGTTTCATTCGGTCCCACTGCCGCCACCTTAGAGGAATCCACTATACTTGCTAGGAATCCTATGCAACCCTCTTGCATCAGGTCTCTAGCCTTTAGTGCCGAGATCACAGGTACCCGCGGTCCATCCACCGATCCCACGAACACAAAGGGTGCCTCGCCCTCCGGTTCAAAGGTCACCATTCGTCGCCTACAATCAATTGTTGCTCCATATCGCGTCAACCAATCCATCCCTAGTATTATGTCAAAATCGTCCATATCTAGTTCAATCAGGTCAACAAACAATTCTCTACCATCTACCACTACTGGTAAGGCTCTAACCCACCTCCTAGAGACTACCAGCTCTCCTGTAGGCAATACAGTCTGAAAACCCCTAGCATACAAAATACTAGGTCTACACAGCTGATCAATCACTCTAGCAGAAACAAATGAGTGCGTAGCACCAGAATCAATCAATGCAGTAAACAAGGATCCAGCGCTAAAAATCTGACCTGTGACCACTGATGGGCTGGCCTCTGCCTCAGTCTGAGTCAAGGTGAAGACCCTAGCAGGCGCGAGGCTGTCACCCTGCCTAGGCTCCTCCTTCTTAGCCTGCGGGCAATCTTTCTTCAAGTGGCTGGTGCTTCCACAAACAAAACATGCCCTGATGCCGGTACCCGCTCCAGAGGCGGACCGGCACTCGCCCTGATGCCGTCGCCTGCATCGAGGACACCATGGATAACTCCTCCAGTTGTCATTACCGCCCTGGCGGCCACCCACGGAACCGCGAACCCTCCTGTCGGAACCATAGGGAGTAAATGAGTCTGGTACTCTCCTCTTCTGCTCACTGAGGCCGCTGCCCCGACTAGGCCCAGAAGAAGAAGGCATTACCCTCCTGGTATCACGCCTAGCAGCGCTATCCTTCCAGATCTGATCCTCAGCCCTCTCAGCAGTGAGGGCCTTGTCTACCACTTGCGCATAGGTAGTCTCTGGAGCCATTGTAATACTCACGTCACGGGCGATCATTGCACCTAATCCCCGTACAAATCTGTCCCTTCTGGCCATATCAGTCGGCACAAGCTCTGGCGCAAACTTCGCCAATCTATCAAATACCAAGGCGTACTCAGTGACAGATAACCTGCCCTGAGTCAGACTGTTAAACTCATCCGCCTTCGCCGCTCGAACGGCTACGCTGTAGTATTTCTCGTTGAAAAGGCTCTTGAATTCCTCCCAGGTCATAATAGCAGTATCCCTTCGCTGCCCCACCACCTCCCACCATATTCGTGCATCATGTCTAAGCATATAACTGGCACAATCAACCCTATCCCTTCCTTCAACCCTCATGAAGTCCAGGATTACCGACATTGTACTCATCCACTGCTCAGCCTGCAGTGGGTCTGCTCCCCCCTCAAAGGTAGGAGGTTGTTGTTTTCTGAATCTTTCATATAGAGGTTCCAACCTGTTCCCAGTCACAGGTTGAACCGGAGCCGGTACCACACTAGGCGGTGGTGGTATCACAGTGGTCGGTGGAGGAGCTGGTTGCCTGTACTGACTAAGCTCATCCTCTGTTTTCTTCAACCTAGCCTCCATCTCTGCTAAAATCTGTTGCCAGTTCTGAGGAGCAGGTGGAGGGTCCTGCCCCTGGTTATCATCCTCGGCCTGAATGCCGCGGAGTCTCGATGATTGGCGAGGCATTGCAACTAAATGCCTGCAATCAATGACACCGCTCATTAGGCATGATAACAAGGTCCAATTTCCACCTCTCAATCTCAACAACAACCAAGATCAATCGACCAAAGTGCCATAAAAATATCATGCAGCATACAACGGGCCTTGCCCTGGCATCATGCATATGTTATTTCAATGATCATGCTCATAATAATTTAGGCAGGCACACAAAGCATTAAACACATATTCATGAATATATCAACCGATCATACCAAACTACCCTGAGTCGAGCTTTTCAATGGCAGCGTGCGTACATGTTCGGTCGATCTCCAGAACCAATAAACCTTGGCTCGCTCTGATACCAAGTTGTAACGCCCTACTACCTTAGAGTCGTTACTAAGTGAGTTTAAAACAGAAATTGTGCATCTAATTGACTCAAGTGGTTTCTAAAACCAAAAGTGTGAATAAACCAGAGTTTAAGGCTGTACTCTTTGAAAATGTTTAGTTTCATTAAAAACGTTAATTATAAAACATCTGGGATCCCAAAATAAGGTTTACAAAATATTTACAACTCAAAATAGATTTACACTTGATCAGCTATCAAAAGAATGGTTAAATACAGCCATATACAAAATGCCCCCAACCAAAGCAGTCGGGCAGGCCGAACATGTACGCGCCGCCCCCACGCTCTCCATACTCATGGCCGGTTGACTGACTCCTTGCTTTTACCTGCCACACGGAGCACCCGTGAGCCGAAGCCCAGCAAGAAAACCCAAATAACACATAACATATGCAAAGTAAATAGCTGGCAATAATTCACTGATACATAAGAAAACCACCATCATAAACAAGTACGGCCATGCCGCTCCCAAGGCCTTACCAAAGCCTGGAGTTTCGGTTCTCACCGCGAGGATCACTCATGTATCCCTTGGGTCCCACCCTGAATATAAGCATCCCATGTGCTGTGTTACTTTCGGCCCACGGCCGCCCCGGCCTATGCCGTACCCGGCCTCTGCCGCTCGTTTCATCATAATAACACATATAGTACATTCAAAATAAACATTCACACACATCATGGTTCATTTAAGTTTAAGCATTTGCACGTAATACAATCCGGGGCCACGCCCTACAATCACACAGTGGGGCCATGCCCTAAACTCGGGTGTTACGGTTTTCTTACCTGTATCCCGTGCTTTCCAAAGTACCACGGTCACGAGCACGGTCCTTTAGCACGAGCCTCTCCGAAATCCTAGTCACAACACACATAAAACACTTTTAATACTAACCAAACCCAAAACCACTTCCCGGGACCAATCCCGCACTCTCGGGACCTCTAAAACCTTAAAACAACACCCCGGAGGCATCCCACGAACCCCCGGAGCTAAGACCTAAAATTGCCAAAAAGAGCTACCCTGAAAATTGCCTTGTGCCGCGGCACCACATCCTTGTGCCGCGGCACCCATCAGACAGAAGCTCCCTTGCCGCGGCACACAAAAACCCTGCCGCGGCACGCCTTCGCAGACCCAGAATTCTGGGTTTTTCCTGCAATTTTCCCCGAGCTTTAACCTCCCCAAATCATCCCAAACCAAAACCTAAACCCCAAAACTCAAATCCAAACCTCATATGAACAATCTAACACCCCATAAACACTAGAATCAAATCCAAAACATCAATACACACAAGATCCACTCCTTTGATTTCAAATTCAACAACCCAAATCAAAACTCATGAAAATCTTAACTCAAGCATTAAATTCCTCAACCAACACAGAAAACAAACTTAAATAAGCATAAAATCCTTACCTCAAGAGTAGAATCCACCCTAAAAGTTCCCTTGATCTCCTTCTAAGCTTCCCACTTCAGCCCCCTTTCTACACCTCTTCTTCTTTCTTCTTCTTTGCCCTAGCCTTTCTCTCCTCTTCTTTTCCTTCTCTTCTAATTTATCAAAGCCACAAGTGACCCAAATGCCCAAACCGTACCCCCTAAATCCCAGCTGCATAATGTCTATTTGCCTTGCCAAAAGACCAAATTACCCCTCCTTACTAATCCTTCTAAGCTAAACCTTCAAGGGTACTTAAGTCTTAACACTTTCATTTCAATTCTACCACTTCCTATCTTAAAACTTGTTACTCACAGCAGTTACAAATGGTTACCAAATTACCAATACTAATCACTCTTTCTAAACTCAACTTACAAGATTCCCGAAGTACCCCTGGGCTCCTCCCGAGCCGGGTACAACAACCCGTTGTGACTTTTAGACTAACTGGCTCACTAGGACCGTCCCGATGCGTGCATCCTGGTAAAACATCACACTCACATGGCACAATTCACATAGTATAATTATCACAGTTATGCCCTAACATGGCCAAGTTACAATCATGCTCATTTTAAGACAATCAGTTCTACATGCATACCGATTCACATAGTCATGCATCTCAAATAATCCAATAGTCATATAACGTGCAATAAATCATAATGATGCATTAAACTTAATAAAGTCACACACAAAATCCCATCATGCCCTCCAGGCACACAACTCCAGGCCCTTAAGCCTTAACATTGAATTTGGGTCGTTACAGTACAGCACCCTTTGAAGGACTCACCATGGTGACCTACATTCAGCATGCTTAATTCTGATCTCGGCCTTCGCCACTCCTGGCCCCTTCCTGTTGATGGCCTATGTCGTCTTCGACCTTTGCCGATCCTGGCCCCTGCCGACTCTAGCCTTTGCTGATCCTGGCCTATGCGATCTCTGACCCTTGCCAATCCCGACCTATCCTTATTCTGTCACACACACACATATGGCGTTATAGTTGCAAACCATACATACAATACTGAGCACAATATAGCTCTACGGGCTCACACAATTTTCTTACCTTGTGTCCCGAGCTGACAACCAAGAGCGATGAGCACGATCCCAAAATATGAGCTTGAGTGGGAAGACATAGTTACAACATACTGATAAATATCCATCACTATCTAAATCAATTAAAAGACTTCAGAATAACATTCTAGCCTCCAAGACCTCGAATTCTACTAAACAGGGTAATAGAATCCTTCCTGAGCCTTAAGATTTTAGTTCCTCAGCTTAAAACCTTCAAATGGCAAACATTTCATATTTGAATCACGGCCTAGCCCTTAAGGGTCACAGCACGCTCAAGTCAGAGAGCCTTGGGCTCTCATCAAAGGGATAGTGGCCACGATGCACCTTAGCATGCGTTGCGGCGCCTGGGAAAAATTTTGAGGCTTCGAAGCCTCTGAGTTCATGCGGGTCACTATGCATGAAGAACAGGGTCACGGCTCAATCCTACTAACCCAGTTTTTCCCTTGCATTTTCTCAAGCTAAGATCACCAATTCCTACCTAAACTTTCCCCAAACTCAGAATCACATCCCAGTCTTATAACAACACAGTATGACCAACATATAAACATTAAAACTAAGCTAAAACCTTAGCATAATTTAGAATCCCAATCCTTAAGCTCAAAACTCTAGAACACCCACAACAAACCAGAAAATTTACTAAAATAGGGCATAGATCTTACCTCAATTGTGTAGTCATAACCCCAGGCTGCTCCTAATCCAGTTCTAGTCCCAACCTTTAACCACAGCCTCGAGAATTCAGAGAGTTCCTAGCCTTTCCTTCAGTTTTCCAAAGTTCCTCAAAGAGTGAAAGAGAGAGCCGCCAAACATCGAAGAGAGAAAGAGAATGTGTGCCTTATCCCTTTTTATGTTCTGATTGCTCTCAAGGCTTCCTGCCTCAATCAAGGTCTGCCAAACACTAGAAAAATAGCAAAAGGCCCCTAGGTCCTAAACTTACCTTCTAATGCCCCAAGGGCAATACAATCATTTGCCACCATTTTTCTCGCTAAACCTCAAGTAACCCTATAAATTCTTGATTAATCCCCACATATGCAATAAATCACCAAATAATTACCCGTCACCTGGTAAACCCCAAACGCACGCCAAGTTCTCAAAATACCCCTAGGCTCACCCCGAGTCGGGTATTTGACCCTGTTGTAACTATTTCGCTAATCTGTTCTCTAGGATCATCTCAAACCACACTTCTCGAATATATCCACATAACACTGGGGTGTCGCTCAGAATACATACATGATTACATTTATGTCCTCAACGGGCCAAAAATACAAACATGCCCCAATTTATTGAAATGGGCCTACATGCATATTTAATGCAGATAAACATACATGTCTAATCAAGGCACTCAGCCTTAATAAAAAATTCAAAACAAGCCTAAAATTCAAAATAGGCCTTCCAGGCTCGGTAATCAAGGCACTCAACCTTAATAACAAATTTGGGACTTTACAAAATTAATGCAGAAAAACCACCAAAAATCATAGTAAAACCCTTACCTCAACCGAGAATTCGACCCTCAACTGCCTCCAAACTTTCTCCTAGCTTGGTTCCCCAATTCCCAACCTCAAATCCTCCATAAATTCATAAAGAAAATGAACAAGTAAGCTCAAGGGAGATAGAGATAGAGAGAGAGAGAGAGAGAGAGAGAAACGTGTGAGAGAGAGTGTGTGTTGTTTTTTTTCTTATTCTCTCTATCTTTCTTCTAAAGAGTCCTAAGGGTGTAGTCTATCCCTTTGCAAAAGACTAAAATGCCCCTTATCCAAATGTTTCCCTTCAACTCCCCCATGGGTGAAAACGTCATATACCACATTCCTGCTAATTCCTCAAGTAGTCCTACAAATCCTCAATTAATCCCTCCATACCCAACTAACCGCAAAATAACTATCTATTACCCAATCATATCCGAACACTATGTTCCCAAAATACCCCTAGGCTCACCCCGAGCTGTATATCTAAGCCCGTTATGACTATTATGCTAATCTGCTCCCAAGGACTGCCTCGGACCACATATCTCAACTATATCTCTGCAATGTTGTGGTCTCAAGCATAACACAACACACGATTACATTTATGCCCTCAACAGGCCAAAATTGCAAACATGCCCTTATTAACCAGAACGGGCTCACATGCATATTTAATACACCTAAACATGAACATGTAGTCATATCATATCATAACCCAAGTAATCAAATAATAATGCACATATATCTTGATTAATCATGTAATAATAAAATTAAATCAATTATTACCCTCCCGACAAGCTAATCAAGGAACCAAGTCTTATTAGTGAATTTGGGGTGTTACATTAAGTGTGTTAAGCATGCTTGTGGCCAATTTCTTATTAGAAGGGCATTTTTGTAATTTTGACCCATTCAGGGTATATCTGTAGTTATATGCTATGTGACTGGTACCACATTATTATGTGGATATTTTTGTGATATTCGACATTAGATGATCCTAGCGAGCAGTTTAGCAAAAAAGTCACAACAGCGTAAAATACCCGACTCAGAGTGAGCTTAGGGGTATTTTGGTAATTTGGTAAATTATTAATATTTATTGAGTAATGTGAATTAAGTTGGTGAGTATTTGATTTAGTTAACTAATTGGGAAGTAGTAGTAAAATTGGAGGATTAACAGGAATTTCGGGAAAAAGACCTAAAATGCCCTTGGGAAGGCTTTGGAGATAAGTTAAGGGCTATGGGTAAAGTGGTATTTTCACCACCTAGCTAGAGAAAGGTAACTTAGGCTGATGGGTTGGGTCATTCATGTGTAACTCTTTCCCTCTTTCCTTTGAAAGCTCTCCCTTAAGTCTTTAAAGATAAATTATTGAAATTCAAGCCTAAAGGCCATCCTTTGTGGGAATTGAAGCTTATGACAAGGCACTTGAGGGTGCCAGGAGTGTCTGCACCTAAGGGATTTTAATTTTCCTAGAGAAATGCAAAGGTAAGACCCCTATTATTTGCATTTCAATAGTTTTCTTGAGGTTTTGACTGATTTTGGTTCATGAATTGTTAATTAAACTAGTTATGTGTATTCTAAGTATGGGTTAGGTTTTGCAAGTATTTTGGGGTGAAATTATGGTCAAAATTATGTTAAGAGTCTAAGTGAACCAATTTTGAGCCTTGGTTTTGAGCTGGGAAGTCGTAGAAATAGCAGGGATTTCATTTGCGGAAGAATACTTTTGTTATGGGCTCGATTTGTGTTTATGGTGATCTAGCGCGACCGCGTTAGTGTCCTAGAAACCAAAGATTTGAAATTAGATTTAGGGCTCGAGGCTTGGGGTGCGACCATTCTGGGAAATGTGCGGCTGTTCCAGTGCAATGTGAAGCTCATAATCTATGTGGGTGTGACCACGCCAGGGGCAGGCGCAATGCGCTAGATGCCCCAAAAAGTGGTTTTTATTTTATTTTTAGGATTATGGCTTGGGGAGTTCGGGAGTCCGTTTTGGGGTCCACTTGGGGGCTCGGGAGACTTTCCTAATGTCCCAACATCTAGGAATAGTGACTGTATAAGTTGGGGTTCAGAGTGAGCCTCGGGATTTTGATTCAATCCCTAATAAGAATATGTTTATGTTGTGACTAGATTTTCGCAAGGCTTAGGATCGGGATTGCACTTGAGGTCATAAAGTCATTCGCACAAAACTCAAGGTAAGAAAACTACACCCTAGTTATGATTAGGGCTCGAGCCCCTACTAAAGAGCATGATTATAATTATGTCAGTGAATACCTGAGTAAGCATACATAAATGCGATGTATTTGATTATGTGATAAATGAATTATATGTTTGATTGCTCTTGATTGGAAAGCTCGGCTTATGAGTCGTGGTCGGTACTATGTTTGCTGCTATGGCTAGGCCACCCTGGGAGTATGGTATGCACTTGTTTTCCTCGTATGCCACTTGTATAAATAAAAGTGTTATATGCACTTGTGTGACTCTATCGTCGCATACCTGGATAACATGTCTGGTTTTGTACTATTTTTACTTCTAAGCATGTTGTTTATGTTCTCTTGTCTATGTGAATCTGTTTATTTCATTTTTCTTATTGATCCTTGACTCATGGGTGCTATGTGGTGCAAGTAAGGGTAAGGAGAAGCTGGGCCAGCCATGAGTTGGAGGGATTTAGGGGCAACGTGTACATATGCAGTCTGCTCGACAGCCACGGCCGGGGTATCACAGAGGAACTAGGGTTGGACCCTATTTTGCCACTTAGGTCTGCTTATTTGGTAATCTTTTGAGTTTTAAATAACTTTTAAACTTCTATTTTGGGATCACATGTACAGACTGAAACTTTTTAATGAAAATGTTTACTCCTTGGACAAAATAAAATTATACGTAAACCATTAGTTACTTCAATCACATGTTGAAGTCCAAATGACTCTCTTAGCGAGTCCAACACTATTTTGAGTACACATTGTAATGGTCCTGGATTAATAGGGCGTTATAACTTAGTATCAGAGTTTCCAAGGTTTAAGGGTTCCTTAAGACATGATGGGCATGAACACTCACCACTAAAGACAAGTTCGACTCAGGGTTTGGTAACTATTTATATAGTTATGTGTTCAATTACTTAAATGAGATATATATGGCTTACGTACCTGTATAATTAGGAAGCATGATCTATTCTGATAGGGCCTGGCCCTTGACTGTGGTATGCATGTTAAGAATGTGCTTATTAGCACAAGTGTTGCTTGTAAATGCTAAAGAAATGCTTATTAGCATCATTGTTGCTTCGGAATGCTAGAAATGCTCATTATCACTATTATATCCATATGAAATTCAAGAATGTGCTTATTAGCACTGCTGATGCTTGTGAATGTTAAGAACATTCTTATTAGCACCTTGATTGAGCATGAATATTAATTTCCATGTTTATTAGCGTGACTGTTGTGTGTGAAAGCTATTGAAATGCTTACTAGCATTGTCGATGCATGTGAATGCTTATTTGATCGGTTTTGGACCATGGGGTGGCATGGGATACTGTTATTGTTGTTTGATGAGCCGAGACATTGATTGCAGATAGACTTGGAAGTAATCTTCAAGGGCAATCAAATGAACCAGGCGATGCCGAAAGTCAGGTCTGAAATAATGACTAGGGTCAGAACCCTCCGCCAGCCCCTAAGAACTGGAAATAGATTGCTAAAATGCTAGATAGACTGCAAAGATAGGAAGAAGAAATTCGCCAATTGAGATAGCAGTAGGGAATGTTGCACCAATAACACCACCTTTTGCCATAGTACTGGTCGTACAACAGCTGCCAAAGATTGAGAGCCATTGGGAACTACCGTATGAACGGTTAAGGAAATAGCACCCTTGGGTTATTCCCTCCCAAGTGCGTATGTTGGTGGGAATTACTAGGATTACATTGTAGGTCCCTTTGCCCTCACAACCATTGACATCATGTGTAATGTCCTCCTAATCCAGGACTATTGCACTGTGTACTTTAAATTGTGTTAGACTTCCTAATAAATTCATTTGGCTTAAAACGTGCAACTATGGTTAATGACAAGGGTTAGGGTTAAAAATTTTGGTCAAAAGAATCGTTGACCTTTATTTAAAAAGTTTCATACATTCGTGGGATCCCAAAATATTACAACCAAAATCTTAAAGAAGCATAGTTACATCAAAAAATACATCCAGCCGACCTAAGCGAAAAAAAATAGGGCTACAACCATAGTTCCTCTGAGATATCCTCGGTCGTGGTGGTCGAGCAGCCACTTATGTACACACTACCACCGAAGCTCTCCAACTCATGGTTGGTCAAGCTTTCCCTTCCCCCAACCTGCACCACAAAGCACCCGTGAGCCAAGGCTAAGCAAGAAAACTATACATGTGCATAAATAGAACAATATAGATTCCCATATGGTCATTGGACCAATTTGGGGCCACTACCCTGAACAGTTGACTATAGAGCAAACCCCAGAGCCTATGCCCTAGCTATGTGACCATAGAGTGACCTGGGGCCCTCACCCTTAGCTCTGAGTAACTAACCATAGGGCTAGCCCAACACCTTTGGTTTTTCAATGACCATAGGGTCGACCAACGTAATAGTACATGGTTTATTTAGGCCTAAGCCTTTCGACCAACGCGCAGCACGCTCTTGATGTCCTAATCTAGGTATTCAATTTTCAAATTAGAAATAGATATGAATAGGCATATCCCAACAAAACTAGTACGCATGAATGTTAATCACATAACACCATCAAATAACCGTACTCAACAATACTAATCATACCTAATTAACGGGGCCTCATGCCCTAACCACAGAATTCATGCAACAAACATGAAACACTTAAGCAGGTATAGAATATTCAGGTAGGATCAATCAACATTTGAAACAATAGCTTCACATAAACGTTTTAAGAAGCCCAAGCCCTAATCATAATTATTACTAAACCGGGCAGTGGAATCGATCTCGAGCCCTAAGGAAAAGGTTCCTGTCATTAAAAACTCCCCAAGGACAAAACTGCCCAAGCGGGCCGCGACCTACCCTTGAGTGTCGTGATGCACCCCTTCTAATCAGAGGCTCTCTCCCTCAGCCAAAGGAAAGCGGGCCGTGACCTGCCAAAGAGGGTCGCAGCACACCTCCCAGACAGAGGCCTCCCTGGGCCCTGGGTTCCGCTAGGTCATAACCCCTCAAGAACTGAGACCCGACTTGGCCTGGCAAACCCATATTTTCTTCAATTTTCAACAACCAAAGTCAACCCAAACTATCAATTTCACCCCAAAACCATAATTCAATCATCATGATGGTTCTAACATCTTTCTGACAGCAAAACCCAACAAAAATCTAGTTACTAAACTCATCAAAACACCAATTTCAATTCTTGAGCTAAAATGTTCAAGAACACCTCAAAGCAGCCGCAAAATCTTACACAAATAAGTTAAACACAGGGATTAGATTGTTACCTTAGCTATGAATGATGATCCCCTAACCACAAGCTTTCAAAATCCCAATCCCAAGCCTTCAACTCTTTGGTTTCTGGCCAAAATCCTTCTCAATTCTTCAAAGACTAGCTTAGGGAAGCTTAGAGAGAAAGAGAGTGAGCCAGTTCAGAGAGGAGTGTTTTTGTGTTTTGTCTTTTGTTTCCTTGGAGCTGAAGCGACTTAAGATAACCCCAAGACTCGGGGTACCAAAAACGTCCCCGAGGGCAAAATGGTCGAATTCCCCAGTATTTCCTCCTAAACTCACTAACTTCAAATATATCCTCAATTATTCATTCCCATTACCCCATAACCCAATTAAATGCCAAATACCCAAAATACCCCTAAGCTCGCCCCTAGTCTGGTATTGGGTCCCGTTGTGATTCACTACTAACTTGATCCCTAGGATCGTCACATGTTGAGAAACTCAAATAAATCCACATAATAATGTGCTCTCACACATATACGCACATATATATACAATTATGCCCATAACGGGCCAAATTACGAAAGTTGCCCTTCTAATAAGAAACGGGCCCACTTGCATATTTAATACCCCTAAACATGCACTACTAGCTATATTATCACATAACTCACATAATCACAATCAAATATATCAAATAAACACATAATTTCATGTATTACCATTGTTGCCCCCTAATCAAGGCCCTAAGCCATATTAGGTAATTTTGGGATGTTACAACTATCCCCTCCTTACAGAAATTTCATCCTCGAAATTTTACCTAAATAGCTCAGCATACTGAGTTTGCATATCTGCCTCCAGCTCCTAGGTCGCTTCCTTGACCTTGATGTTCCTCCATAATACTTTAATTAAAGGCATAGTCTTCTTCCTTAGGACCTTGTCCTTCTTGTCTAAAATCTAAACTGGTTGCTCTTCATAGGACAAGTCTGCCTCCAGTTCCAGATCTGCATAACTCAGTACATGAGTTCCATCTGACACATACTTCCTCAACATGGAAATATGGAATACATTATGCACACTAGATAGTGCAGGGTGAGGCCAACCTATAGGCCACCTGCCCGATCCTCTCCGAGATCACAAATGGTCCCAAAAACCTAGGGCTCATCTTGCCCTTCTTCCCCAACCTCCTCACCCCTCTCAGAGGTGAAACCCTATGGAAGACATAATCTCCCACTTGGAAATCTACCTTCCTCCGCCTTGGGTCTGAATACTCTTCTATCTACTTTGAGATGCGAGCATCCAAACTCTAATCTTCTCGATAGCCTCAGTGGTCCTCTGAACTCTCACCCATCTCATCCTAGTGAATGGGCGATCTGTACTTCCTACCATACAACATCTCATAAGGTGCCACCCCAATGGTAGACTGGTAGCTATTGTTATAGGAAAACTCTATCAGGGGCAAATATTTACTCCAGGACCCTTCAAAGTCCAACACACATGCTCTCAGCATGTCATCCAATATCTAGATAGTCCTCTCAGACTGACCATCTGTCTGAGGATGATAAGATGAACTGAACTTTAGCTATGTACACATCATCCTCTGTAAACTTCCCCAAAACTTGGAAGTAAAGATAGGGTCCCTATCAAACACGATAGACCTCGGAGTCCCATGAAGGCCAACTATCTCCTTCACATAGAGATTTTCATACTGGTCAACAGTGTAATTCGTCCTTACTGGTAGAAAATAAGCTGATTTCGTATACCAATCCACGATGACCCAAATAGAATAATGATGGCCCACTATCCTAGGCAATCCTATCATGAAATCCATCGTGATATCTTCCCTCTTCCACACTGGAATATCCAGAGGCTGTAACAGTCCTGTCGGCCTTTGATGTTTAGCCTTGATCTACTGACAGGTCAGGCACCTTGCCACATACTCAGTCATATCAAATATAGAACTCTCAGATCATGGTACATCTTCATGGTGCCCGGATGTAGAGAATAAGGGGTAGTATAAGATTCATCCAAAATCTCTCGTCTGATCCTGGTGTCCATTGGAACGCAAATCTGATCCTTGTATCTCAAAAAGCCCATGCTTGACACTGTATAGTCCTTAGCTATTCCAGCTAGGACATCCCCTCTAATCTGCCCCAACCATGTGTCATCTAACTCCTTCTCCTTGATCCTCTCCAAAATAGTAGACTGTAGGGTGATATTTGCTAGCTAACCCACTACTAACTCAATTCCTGTTCTTGTCATAACATCAGCCAATTCCCTTGCTATCTGCCTGACACTATATAACTCTCCCAGACCCTTCTGGCTTAAGGCATCTTCTATTACATTAGCCTTCGCAGAGTGATAGAGGATCTCACAATCATAACCCTTTACCAGTTCCAACCAATGTCTTTGCCTCATGTTCAGATCCTTCTGGGTGAAAAAATATTTTAAACTCTTGTGATCAATGTATATCTCACACTTCTCACCATACAAGTAGTGTCGTCATACCTTTGGTGCAAAAACTACTACTGCAAGTTCTAAGTCATGTGTAGGGTACCTCTATTCATATTCTTGCAACTGACACAATTCATAGGCAATCACTTTCCCTGTCTACATAAGTACACAACCCAGACCTTGCCTCGAGGCATCACAATAAACTACAAACTTGTCCCAATCTGTAGGAAGGCTCAAAACTAGAGCAGTGACCAAACTCTTCTTGAGCTTCTGGAAGCTGTCTTCACACTTGTCTGACCATACAAACTTCTAATTCTTGCGTGTTAACTCTGTCAGTGATGACCCAATCTTGGAAAATCCCTCCACAAAGTGTTTGTAATACCCTCCCAATCCCAAGAAACTCCTGATCTCTGAAGCGTTCTTCGGTCTTGACCAATCTCTAACTGCCTCGATCTTTGCTAGATACACCTCAATCCCATCCTTACTAACTATGTCACCTAAGAAAGTCACCTGTGGCAACCAAAATTCGCATTTCTTGAACTTCGCATACAACCTGTGTTCTCTCAAGTACCAATCTGAAGTGTTGCTCGTGTTCTGACTCTGTCCGAGAGTATATCAGTATATCCTCAATAAAGATGATCACAAACTGGTCAAGGTAATCTTTGAACACCCTGTACATTAAATCCATAAATGATGTCTGTACATTAGTCAATCCAAACAACACCACCAAAAACTCATAATGCTCGTACCTGGTATGAAAAGTTTTCTTTCGTATATCCTCCTCCCTGATCCTCAGGTGGTGATAACCAGATCGAAGATCTATCTTAGAAAATATCGTTCTACCCTGCAACTGATCAAAAAAATCATCAATTCTTGGTAATGGATATCTATTCTTGATAGTCAACTTGTTCAGTTCCCTGTAATCGATACACATCCTCATGGAACAGTCCTATTTCTTCACAAAGAGAACACGTGCACCCCATGGCAGAAAACTTGGCCTGAAAAAGCCCAAGTCTAGTAACTCCTGTGGTTGAACATTTAGTTCCTTCAGCTTAGTTGGAGCCATCCTATAAGGTTCCTAGACACTGGTTCTATCCCTGGCACCAATTCCATTAGAAACTCAATTTCCCTATGTGGTGGTAACCCGGGTATATCCTCTGGAAACACGTCCAGAAACTCACAGACTAATCGGGTATGTTTTGGTCCCACTGGCATGACCTGAGTGGTATCCACCACGCTAGCTAAGAACTCTATGCACCCCCCTACAATAGGCCTCTAGCTCTAAGTACTGATATCATAGGTATACGAGGTCCATGCACAGTGACAACGAATACAAATGGGTCCTCACCCTCAGGCTCAAAGGTTACCATCTTCCTTTTGTAATCTATCATTACCCCATACTTCTCTAGCCAATCCATACCTAGAATTATATCAAAGTCTGTCATCACCAATTCTACCAAATCAACTGATAATTCCCTGTCATCCACTATAACTGGTAGTGATCTAACCCATCTCCTAGAAATCACTAACTCCCCAGTAGAAAACATAGTACCAAACCCCACAGGATAAAAGTCACATGGTCTACATAATCCATCTATAATCCTACTAGTGACAAAAGAGTGTTTAGCACCCGTATCAATCAAAACAGTATAGAACGTTCCAGCAGTAGAAAGCTGACCTGGAACTACTGAAGGACTAGCCTCAGCCTCTGCCTGGGTCATGGTGAACACTCGAGCTGGCGTCAAGCTGTCCACCTTCTTCGGCTCCTCCTTTCTGGCTCTTAGGCAATCCTTCTTCAAATGCCCCACACTACCGCAAACGAAGCAATCCATTGCCCGACATTCCCCAATATGGTGCCTCTTACACCGAGTACACTCTGGAAATGCTCTCCAGGTCTCACCGCCACTCTGGTGGCCCATCTATATGCTCCGTAGCCTCCTATCTGGCCCTGAAGCTGAAACTGTATCTAGAGTCTTCCTCTTCTGGTCACTAGGGCCTCCACCTCTACCAAAACCTGTAAATGGAGGTCTCGGCCTCGTAGAATCCCTTCTGGCTGCATTGTCATGCTAGATCTTATTCCCTGCGCTCTCAGTTGTAAGCATCTTCTCCACAACCTGTGCATAGGTAGTCAATCCTAGAACAGTGGTAATACGAACATCCCAGGCTATCATTGGTTGTAGCCCCTGAAGAAACCTCTCTCTTCTAGTCCCATCAGTGGGCACTAGATCTCCGGCAAACTTTGCCAATTTGTTATACTTCAGGGCGTAATCAGTCACTGTCATGTTACCCTAAAGTAACTTGATGAATTCCTCAGCCTTCGCAGCTTTAACTGGGTCGCTGTAGTATTTCTTATTGAATAAGGTTCTGAACTCTTCCCATTCCATGGTGGTTACTGCTTTGGTCTGGGATACCACCTCCCACCATATTCGGGCATCCTCCCGAAACATATAAGTGGTGCAAACCACTCTCTCGTTACCACCTACCCTCATAAAATCCAGGATGGTGGTTATCATGGTCATCCACTGCTCAGCCTTCAGTGGATTTGACCTGCTCTCAAAGACTAAAGGATGTTGCTTTCTGAACCTCTCATATAGGGGTTCCACCTATCTCCCCTTGCTTGGGGCTACACTACTACTGGTACCTGCGGTTGTATCACTGCCGGCACTGCGGCCTGTGGGTTCCCTGTTGGAACGTGTTGTTGTCTCAAGAGCTGTATCTCTTCTTCCTTCCTCTCTCATCTGGCTTGCATGTCAACAAGCACCTATTGCTAGTTTTCTGGAGCTGGAGGTGGGGCTTGGCCCTTGTCATTCCCTTCACTGACCTGTAACTCTTAGCCAGCCAACCTCTCAGACCTTCGAGGATTCATACTATTGCTTAATCCACCCTCAGTGATCAAATTGGTCGTTAGGACATAATAACTATACCTCTTGCCGCCTGACGGTCGAAGATAAAACAAATAAACAAACAAGTGCAATGCTAATAAGCATGCCATCACATAATATGCTTATTCATGGTGCTAATAAGCACTTCCAGATATTCATCAGCAAATAACAATGCATGTCAACATATCCAAGCATTTACGCGAGTATAACATTGCTAATAAGCATGTTTTTGTAATCCCTACCAGTGTTAATAGTGCTAATAAGTATTTCCTGGCCTATAAGCAAATAATAAAGCTAATAAGTAGTTCCCTTGCATTCCAAGGTATTAACAATGCTAATAAGCACATTCTTTATCATTCATGCAGCAGTCAAGTGTCAGACCCTATCAAATTATCTCATGCTTCCTAAACATGCACGCAGATAAGGCATTCATGTCAGGTTTAAACATTTAAACACATATCCACATAATAATTATCAAACCCTGAGTCGAACTTGTATTTAGTTACAAGTGTACATGCCCGACAAGTCTTTAGGAACCCTTAAACGTTGGCAGCTCTAATACCAAGTTGTAACGTCCTCCTAATCCAAGACCGTTACACTATGTACTTTAAATTGTGTCAGACATGCTAATCAAGTCATTTGTCTTAAGTCGTGAAACTATGGTTAAGGACAAGGGTTAGGGTTAAAAATTTTGGTCAAAGGAATTGTTGACCTTTATTGTAAAAGTTTCATACATTTGTGGGATCCCAAAATATTACAACCAAATTCTTAAAGAAGCATAGGTATATAAAAAATTACATCCAGCCAACCTAAGCGGAAAAAACAGGGCTACAACCCTACTTCCTCTGAGATATCCTCGCCCATGGTGGTCGAGAAGCCGCATATGTACACGCTGCCACTGAGGCTCTCCAACTCATGGCTAGTTAAGCTTTCCCTTCCCCTTACATGCAACACAAAACACCCATGAGCCAAGGCTCAGCAAGACAACTATACATGTGCATAAAAAGAACACTATAGATTTGAAGTCGCTGTCCAGCAATAATAACCTACACATACAGTCATTCAGTTACAAACAAATGGTCACTGGACCAATTTGGGGCCACTGCCCTGAACAGTTGACTGTAGAGCCAACTCTAGGGCCTAAGCTCTAGCTATGTGACCATAGAGTCACCTGGGGCCCTCGCCCTCAGCTCTGAGTAACTAGCCATAGAGTTCGCCCAACACCTTTGGTTTTTCAACGACCATAGGTTCGGCCAACATAATAGTACATTGCTGATTTAGGCCTAAGCCTTTCGACCAGCGCGTAAAGCGCTTTTGCCGTCCTTAACTAATAAGTCAAGCCATGATCCAGGTATTCAATCTTCAAATTAGAAATAGATAGGAATATGCATATCCCAACAAAACTAGTATGCATGCATGTTAATCACATAACACCATCGAGTAAACTTACTCACAATACTAATCATACCTAATTAATGGGGCCTCAGGTCCTAATCACAGAATTCATGCAACAAACATGAAACACTTAAGTAGGTATAGAATATTCAGGTACGATCAGTCAACATGTGCAACAATAGCTTAACATAAACATTCTCAAAGACCTAAGCCCTAATCATAATTATTAATAATATTTGGGCCAAGCACTAATCACATATAACACGTATTAAGTGTCGTTTTCTTACCTTAGGTCCGAGTATAGCGTAAAATAAGGACGACCCTTGAGCGCGATCCCGATTCTGAGACCCTAGCGATAACCTAGTCATAGCCATAACATAGGATTCCATCAATAACGATCAAATAAAGGCTTCTGAACAAATCCTAGCCTCCGGGGCCTCGAATTCCACTAAACCGGATAGTGGAATCAATCCTGAGCGCTAAGGAAAAGTTTCCCGTCATAAAAAATTCCCCAAGGCAAACTGCCCAGGCCGGATTAGACCTGCCCTTGAGTCTCACAGCCCACCCCTTCTAATCAGAGGCACTCTCCCTTAGCCAAAGGGATGCAGGTCGCGACCTGCTCAAGAGGGTCACAACGCGCCTCCAAGACAGAGGCCTCCCTGGGATTTGGGTTCAGCTAGGTCGCGGCCCCTCAAGAACATAGCCTCGACTTGGACCTACAAACCCATATTTTCTTCAATTTTCAACATCCAAATTAACCCAAAACTATCCCAATTTCACCCCAATACCATAATTCAATTCCCACAATGGATCTAACATCTTTCCAACAACAAAACCCAACAAAAATCTAGTTACTAAACTGTAATGACCCAAATTTACTAATGAGGCTTAAGGGCCTAGATTAGTGTGACGGGAGGGCATAAATGGAATATAAGTGATTTAATGATAAAAAGAATGAAATATGACTATTTGAACATTTGAGATGCATGACTATGTGTATTAGTATGCATGTGGGCCCTGATTAGGTTAGAAAGGGCATAATTGTAATTTTGGGCCGTTGAGGGCATAACTGTATATATATGCGATAATTGTTGAGACCACATTATTATGTGGATATATCTGTGATTTGTGATTCGAGACGATCCTAGTGAGCAGATTAGCGAAAAAGTCACGGCGGGGATTTATACCCGGTTCGGGGCGAGCCTGGGGGTATAAATGGGAATTTAGAGAATATATTGGGGTCTATTTTGACATCAAGGAATATAATTGATGATTAATTAAGTATCGGGAAGTAAGCGGTAAATATTAGAGACACTCGAGGAATTAGCGGGAATTGGGTGAAATGACCAAAATACCCCTAGGTGGATTAAAAGAGTTAGAGTTAAAAGGAAGGGTGTTGTGGTCATTTGGAAGATAAGGATAGGCATAACTAAGGCTTTATTCTCAGTGGAGTTTGTAGAATAAAATAGAAGTCTGAAAAGAAAGAGAAAGAAGGAAAAAGAAGGAAAGGAAAGAAAGAGAAAGAAGGGAAGGAGGGCAAGGTCGGTTTAGGCTTTTCTCCATCATTTTCTTGAGGGTTCTTGGAGCAAAGTTCAGAGGAGAGCTACATCAAGTTGAGCCATAAGGTTTCTAAGTTAGGCTTGAAGAATTGACAAGGGTTTAGCAAGAACAAACCTTCCACTTGAGGTAACACTTTGAAGTTTCTTCAGTTCTGGTTTTAACTTTTAACTAAGGTATCTAAGCTGAATTGATGGGGAATTCTAGGGAATTGGAGCCAAGGATTTGAGGAGGAGGAATCCAAGGAAGAGTAGAGGGTATCCTAGCATCAACTCTCCAGCTAAAGGTAAGGAACTTTGGTTTCAACTCTGAGATTTCTATGGTTTCTGCTGAGTTTCTGAGTTTAGGATAAACTATGGTGAATTTTGGGATTAGGGATGCATGTGTTTGGGTTTTAGTATTTGGAATGCTTGGGATGATTTGAGTATGTTAATAAGCTTGTTTTTAAGATTGGTTGTGGATTGGAAGAGTTTTGGTAAGGGTTGGCTCGAGGAAAACGCAGGAAGGAAAAATGCAGTATTGGCTGTCTGTGACTAGCGCTACAGCGCTAGGCCAAGCATTCTAAGGGTGTTTTGGTTCTGCTTATAGCACTGTAGCGCCCTCCTTAGAGCGTTGTAGTGCTACCCTATTTCCAGAAAGGGGTTTTTGAGTTATTTTCAAGGGTTTTTGCCCGGGGGTTCGGGGTTCGATTCCACCACCCCGTTTGGTGGAATTAGAGCTTCCCGAGGGCTCGGGATTGGTCCCGAGGTTAGGTTTTGGACTTGAGGCTTGGTGAAGGTTCTGACCTGTGGTTGTGACTAGGTGCGCGCTAGGGTTCAAGAGGGATCGTGCTCAAGGATCAAAGTAAACAAAGCTAGTAAATTTAATGGTAAGAAAACTGCACCCGGTTAAATGTTTGAGATGGGACTAAGTGCTCCCAATATCTGTATAATGCCATAGATGGTATTACGCCATGGGACATGTGAAAAATGGCCTAAGGGTGCGGTATACAATATTTGCGCACAGGGCGCGGCTTGGCCATTGGTAGCCGAGGACAGCTTAATATTCATTGAGCTCGATTTAAGCGGGCCGGAGTCAGTGGGATAAACAGAGGGTGCGGCCTGAGGGCGCTAACCCTACTTATCATTTGTAAATTGGTGATTGACATGAGTTGATATGTTTAGTATAATGAATGCTTGAATATCATAAATGCTTGTATGATTGAGAACATGCCTATGTGATATGAGATATTGGATTGTCTGTTGACTGCTTATGCTCTGTTATTATATTTTCTTGCTGGGCCTTGGCTCACAGGTGCTACGTGGTGCAAGTAAAGGCAAAGGAAAATTGGACCAATCCTGAGATGGAGAGCTGTGAGGTTGAATGTACATAGTCACCTGTTCGGTCGCCATGGCCGAGGAGTGGATCAGGACAGAGATTGCCCAACTGTCTATTTTGCCTTAATATGGTTGATACTGTATTTAATTCTCGAATCTGTTGTAAATGGTTTTAATCCTATTGTCTTTGGGATCTCGTGTAAATAGAAAATGTTATTTATAAGAAATGCAGCGTTTGAGACCAAAATCTTTTAACCCTAGTTCTGTTATAGTTTCAGTAACACGTTTGTAATTAAATGACTTGATTAGCAAGTCTAACACTTTTATAAACACACAGTGTAACGGTCTTGGCTATCCAGGGCGTTACATAAACACATCAAAACACCAACTTAAATTCTTGAGCTAGAAGGTTCAAGAACACCTCAAAGCAGCTGCAAAATCTTACATAAATCAGTTAAACACAAGGATTAAATTGTTACCTTAGGGGTGAATGATGATCTCCTAACCACAATCTTTCCAAATCCAAAGCCCAAGCCTTCAATTCTTTGGTTTCTATCCTAAATCCTTCTCAATTCTTCAAAGAATAGCTAAGGTATGCTTAGAGAGAAAGAGATTGAGGTGAGAGAGTGAGTCGGTTCAAAGAGGAGTATTTTTGTGTTTTGTCTTTTGTTTCCTTGGAGATTAAGCAACTTAAGATAACCTTGAGACTCGGGGTACCAAAAACGTCCCCGAGGGAAAAATGGTAAAATTCCCCAGTATTTCCTCCTAAACTCACTAACTTCAAATATATCCTCTATTATTCATTCCCATTACTCGATAACCCAATTAAATGCTAAATACCCAAAATACCCTTTGGCTCGCCCCTAGTCTGGTATTGGGTCCCGTTGTGATTTTCCCACTAACTTGCTCCCTAGGATCATCACATGCCAAGAAACTTAAATAAATCCACATAATAATGTGGTCTCACACATATACGCACATATATATACAATTATGCCCATAACGGGCCAAATTACGAAAGTTGCCCTTCTAATAAGAAACGGGCCCACTTGCATATTTAACACCCCCAAGCATGCACTACTAATTATATTATCACATAAGTCACATAATCACAATAAAATATCTCAAATAAACATATAATTGCATATATTGCCATCCTGGCCCCCTAATCAAGGCCTTACGCCTTATTAGGTAATTCTGGGACGTTACATCACAAGCTTTCAAGGCTTGGTGAATCTTCATAGCATGATTTTTTAGCATTCTCTTGTTTCCTTGAGTGTTTGTGGGTATTTAAAGTGAAGCTCCAGTCTGGCTATCCTCAAGTGGTCATGGCCATCTTCCACTTGGATGTACTTTAGAGCCCTTTCATTGAAGTCGCATGTGTCCTCTATTTCTATCTTAAGCAAACTATCCCACATTTTTCTCTTTGAATGTACCCTTGCGATGATGGCCATATTTAGCTCGTACTTGGATAACTTTCCCAATTTAGCTACCTCCACGTTGAAGCGATGAACATACTTTCTCATACTTTCATTCTCACCTTTCTTTACGTAGGCGAGGCACGTAGTGGGTGTTGTGTAGTCATGGAAGGCGCGGTGTTGGCAAAGTAATTCCCCTTTGATTCACTAGCCCAAGTTTCTAAACCACTTGTAGGCGGCTCCTTTTAGTGTGGTTGCAAAACATTGGCATCTAGCCTTTGCAAAGACTCATTTCAATTTCATCAAGTCATTAAAGGCATCTAAGTGACATTTTGGATTTGTTACACCTTCATAAGATGCCATGCGTGGTTCTTTGAAGTGGGATGGAAGAGATTCTGCTTGGATCTCCCTCGAAAGTGGATATTCTTCATCAAACTCCTTGCCACCTAGCTTTTCTCCTGGCGCATCCACTGAATTGCTTCTAAGATCATTCATTTTTGTGTCTAGCTTCTTCCTTTGCTTGTTTAATGAGTTCAAAAGATCGTTGTTGGGTAGAGCTAGTGTTTTATTATTCGTAATGAAATAAGTTGTAGGGACCTTCTCTCTCATTACTCCATCTTCTCTTTGTTGGGACATGTCTCTCTCATCCATCGATGTCTTCTTGGAGGCAGAGGTGTTTGCACCATGTGTTTGCTCCAAATTTCTTGGTCATGTCTTTGGCATGGAACCTCCATGGTGCTCCGAACATGGGGAATTTCTCTTTGAAATTTAGGTCCTTCCACCATCGATGGGGAAGGTTGTTTCCTTCCTTCCCTGTTTCTCCCTTGCGCACATGGTGAAGGGTATGTCATACTTTGGTTTCTCTATGCTTTCGAGCACTTCTAGCATTTTTTGCACTATTTCTTCTAACTTTTGGTTTCTTAGGCGTAGCCTATCTATCTCTCTCTCATAAGTTCAAGTTTTGATATCCTTAGTGACTTGGGGGTCTAATTCTTGTGGATTTCATTCCCCATAAATCACGATTGCCATAGGTTCCCATGGTTTGGCAGTTCTCCTAAGAGAAATGTTGTAACACTCTCTGGATTTTCTTTACTCTCCTTCCAAGCTTGTCACTCTTCCTGGTGTGGGGAACATAATTGACATGTGATAAATGGAGGTCATTTCTTTCAATTCTCTCATGGAAGGTCTCCCTAATACTGTATTGAAAGCTAAGGCACAATCGACTACGACCAATTTAACATCATAGTGGTTTGTATAGGTTGCTCTACCATGGTGAGGGCGAGATCAATAGTTCCCTGAGGTTATCGAATCCTTAATGAATCCATATAGGGAGATGCTGCATGGTTTTAGATTCCTAAGGCCCAAGCCCATCTTCTTTAAGGCGGGGCAATATAGAATATCCACATTACTACAATTATCCACTAAAACTCGATGTACTCTCATATTGGCTAACTGGATGGTCTGGACCAGAGGATCGCTGTGAGGGAAATGTACTCCTTGAGCGTCTTCCTCCATGAAAGTTATCAAGTCATTTTCTTCTCTAAAACTCTTTGGGTCCATTTCTCTAAGCTCATCATGCAAGGAGGTGGGCGTCGCCTATCTTCTCAAGCGTAGCAATCCCTTCCTTTCCTTGATGCTCCTCCAAACATAGTTTTGACCTCTCCTTGGACACCCGGGGCTCGCTCTAGAAATCGTGGTGGGTTCAGTTGATCTACTTGTCTTTGATTCTCTCTTTTGATGTACCTACCCAAGTGCCCCCTGTGTATGAGCTCTTGATTTCCACTTTCAAGTGGGTGCACTCTGTAGTGGTATGACCTATGTCTTTGTGGTATTGACAGTACTTGCTGGGATATTTTTTGGACCGGTCATTTCTCATTGGTGGGGGTTTCTTGAAAGGGACCTTATTTTCATTTGTAAAGAAGATGTGTTCTCTGGTATCCATTAAGCATGTATAGAAGGTATACGATGTAGGTCTGGGCTCACCTCTACATTTGTGCCTCTTCTACTGATCGTCTTTTTTCCCTTCGTATGCTCTCTTCTTTTTGGCATTGTTCAAGCTGTCACAAGCAGAGGGCTTTGGTGAAGGCTTGCTTCCTCCTGCCTTGAGATTCTCATGGCCATCTTCAACTCGGATATGCTTTTGTTCTCTCTCTTGAAGTCGTCTAAGTCTACAACCTCCTTCTTGAGCATGTTATCCAATATTAAATCTATGGACAGAGCTCTTCAAGCTTTCACTCTCGCCTTGCTTTATGTTAGCACGGCTAGTACCCGACATAGCATGATCAGGGGAGGCCCTATTTATAGGGGACCTCTAATGGCTCTCAAAACAAAAACAGTCGCAAGGGGGCAAGGAGGTGGTAGTTCTATGTGGTACCTCAAAGGATCATGGAGCAGGCATTAGTGGTATCAAGCTTCAAGCTTGTCGGGTATGACATCTGTTAGAGGCGTGGGCGAAGGTGCTCCTCCTTCTAGTACATTGTACGACAACTACCCTTCTGACCTTGTATGACCACTACTCTTCTGAATTTGTACGACCACTACCCATCTGACCTTGTACGACCACTACTCTTTTGACCTTGTATGACCACTACTCTTCTGATGGTCATGTCTAGTTCGCACTCCATACTACTCAAGCCTTTTTTGTATCTCATCTTTGCCCATGCTTCGATAAGCCCTTGAGAGCTTGAGTGCAAGGCGTTTATAACTTGAGGTTGAGGAGGTACTTTAGCTCCAAGCTATAGCGACTCTTTGAGCTTATCTCCTTTCAAGCTTAGTGATTGTTTTATGTTGGTATTCCAAGGTTGTTGAGGTCCTCTAAACCATCTCCTTAGCTTCTAGGGAGTCTTACACACATTTCATGGTCATGGGAGGGGTTGAACATGTGCATTAGGCTTCATGGGGGCCCTAAGCGCACCCTCTAAGCCCGCCCCTTTGCTGAGCTCCCCTCTGAGCGTGCCCCTGGGGTCCTGGGGGTGTGAGCTTGGTCCTTGTGTCCTCCATCACTTCAAAGAACCTCTTGGGTGTTTGCGTCTTGTTTGACTTCTCTTGTCATTTTTCCATACTCACAAGGAACTCTACTTCAATTGCTAAGTCCCCATGACCAAACCTTATGCTCATTCCTTCCCATTGATTAGTTGTAAAATATATAATAAAATAAATACATCAAAACTATAGCCTATAATCTCATAATATGTGGTACCACTCGACACACACACAAACTCTAGTCTAAAATGATTCTATGAATATATGTGAGTCCAAACACATAAAATCATGTTCTAGGCTTCTCAAATAAATTTCCGTGTGACCCAATAAATAAATAAAATTATTCTAGGGTCCTTATAGAATTTATTTAACCGTTAACTATCTAGTAAAATAAATATTTCACAACTCTTATATTTATTTTACACTTAAGTCCCAAACTTTATTCTAAAATGATGGACTCACAATTCTTATAAATTAATTAGTATTTACCAATTATTATTTTAATTTATTGAATCACATAATTGAAATAATTCATAAATAATTATTTAAAAAAAAAAATTAAACCAGGTTATTACACCATGCCCACCTTAAAAGAAGTTCATCCTCAAAATTACTTACTCAAATATATCAGGGAACTTTTTGCGTATGTCATCCTCCTGCTCCAAAGTAGCTTCCTTAACCGTGTTATTTCTCCACATGACTTTAACTAGGATTATCCTTTTAGTTCTCAACTCTTTGATTCCCCACTCCAGTATCTTCATTGGCTTCATCATAACTTAAATCTTTTTATAGCTCTAGCAGTTCATAACTAAGCACATGGGACTGATCCGATACATACTTCTTGAGCATTGAGATGTTGGAAACATTATAAGTACAGGCCAATGGGGAAGGTAGGGTTAAGCAGTAAGAAACCAGTCCTATTCTCTCAAGAATCTCAAATGAACTTGTTTACCGAGTTTTTCGGAAACGAATACAAACAGAATAACAAAAAGATAAGAACTGTAGAAGTGCAGGAATATAATTAGACAAACAGGTTTTTTACGTGGTTCAGGCGTTAACGAGCCCTAGTCCATGAGTCGATGTTATTATACTTGTAGAGAATTACAGTAAGATGGCTGGTGTATAAGAACTTCACACACTCACAGTGTTTCTCTCGGGTTCTCTTGAAGAAGATGAAGCTAGAGAGATTTTGGTAGAGTTCTTGCTATGTAATTTGTTGGCCGTCCCCTCTATCTTAAAATGAGGGGGTCTTTATAGCTAGGGTTTTGGATTAGGGTTTTTTCTCTACTCACATGAGTCTTAATTACACCAGCCATAAATAGGGGATACAATTACCGTAGTCGCCTGGCTACCAGGCTCTATGTGGGTATATTTACGTGAAAGTATGGGGAATGCACAAAGGCAGCCGTCTTTTCCAAGTTGTCAGCGGAACAGTAGGCGAAATGGTACTTTTAGGCGTGCTGGGATGTGTGCGGCCTTGACCTGTCGGGCGTGTCAGGCGGGATCCTGTGTCAGGCGGATATCATTCCAACTATTCCTCCTCCATGACTTGACCGCTTGGTCTTGTTCCGTGCGAGGCACGGAACTGTTTCCGCGAAGGCAACCTGAAGAGCTTCTCCTGGAAGGGGCTTCCTCGAAGGATATCCCTTCAGGATTCCGGGAGAGTTGACGAGCTTCCGTGTCTCGTTTGCTTGAAAGAGTAAGCCGGACACTAAACGGGAGAGGTGAAGCCTTTCTGTCCATCCGCGAGCTCCGGTCACCTTCCGTGAAAGACTTTGATAATTCTGCTTCCCTAAGGATATCCATCTAACGCTATCCGGAAATCTGGATAACATTTACCCCCCAAGGTCACGGAGCTTTGATAGATCCGGGAGCTTGTACAGTCCTCCGGGTATTCTGGTTTCTAGATTAGGCGAGGGGTCACCTCCTGTGTTCCTGGAAGGGTTCCTTTTTCCCACCTGAGTGTTAGTATGAAAAAGAAAGGAAATTTCTTCTGTTTGAACTCAAGTACTCAAGTGTGGCAAGGGCCACGCGTCATGCCGGGAATGGCTCTGTGATCAAGACGTGTGCGTGAGGCGACTGGCTGAGTATGCGTGCGTCAGGCATCTGAGTAATGATTTGACGGTTTTTAATGGTACACCGGGCCCGAGGTGGTATAATGATGGGAAATAAATACTTTATTCCCATCCGAGGAGTCATAAATAGGATCGTCGCTTCATCTCCAGCCGTTGGATCTGATGCACACGGAATGGGAAGATCGGGACCGTCCATTTGAGGAATTCGAAACGACTTCTTTCCTGCTATAAAAACGAGGGAACGGACCTTTCTTCCTCTTTACGCTTTCAAATTCTCTATCCTTCGGATTTTCAGATTCCCAAACCTTCGAACTCTCAGGCTTCTAAGCTTCCATTCCTTCGAACTTGCCACTTCTCTTGGTAAGGAATCTAGAAACTTTTCTTTTGATTTGGCAGTGGGTTTATTCGACGAAGTTCAGGGTTTGAAACGCCGTTCGTCTTTGTAGCTTTTACTTCTCGCAATCGTTCTGTGCAGTGATCCGGTTACTCCTTCAACCTTCAACTACACGAATACCAGTAAGTATTTCTACTTTGCTCTTTCCTCCCAAACCTTAGGTTGTTGGTAGTTGTTAGAGTTGAGTTTTCTGCCAGTATCGCCTATGTGCATGCGTGAATAGGGCTTTGATAGGCATGCGATTGATGTGAGTCGATAAGTAATCTCTTTTGCATGCTTTGACGATTTGCGTTTGGAAAGTCGTTCCTTGTTTTGCTTGCGCTGTTCTGGTTTGCTGTTTTAGGGCATAAGCATGAATGCCTTTAGGGTGTCTTTCTCTGGAAAAACACTTCTCTCGGCGGGCTTAGGCTCGGAGTCTGAGTTTGGTTCCTTGCTGTCCTTCGGGTGGCATGGTGCCAACCCCTCGGCAAGCTCGGTGGGAGCCTCTCCAAGCAATTTTCGGGGAGGGTCTCCCCGACGCCTTTGATACTGCTAGGGTATGACAAGGGTGCTGACTGCTTAGAGTGTTTTCTTCTTTGTTTCTTTTGTTCAGTGACGAACATCTCAAAGGAACAACTCATCGCTGCGGCAGAGGCTGATTCTGCCCAGGAGAAGGGTTCCCCTGTCGCCGGCGCAAAGGGGAAAGGAAAGGCAAAAGTGGTCGCGGCTAGCCCACCGACTACCAATAGTTCAATCTGGGAGATGGACCAGAAGCCGAACCTGTTCAAGAACTACGGCATGCTGGAGCTGTACTCCTCAGAGGCAGGCCTGAAGAACATCCCAGGCCTGATGTGGCACCGTCTGTCGGTGCTGGGCGAGTCGGCTAGTCAGAGCCACGAGGGTTTTGGTGCCTGGAGCTGGGCACACATAGTGTGTGGGGCGCACTTGCCCCTAAGAAATTACTTTGCCAATTTCTGTGTGAAGGCAGGGATTTCCCCCTTCCAGTTGATTCCCCCCAGCTACAAGCTCCTAGCGGGGTGGTTCATCTTTTGCAAGTCCCGGAACCTGGAGGCTCCTACCCCGGAGGAGGTGCTGTACTTCTACGGGTTGAAGTCTCAGCCCATGAGAGGTCATCTAGACAAGGTGGGATTTTACAGGCTGGAGAGGCACCCGGACGTGATGTGTCCCACCTGTCATACCGCGAGGGTTCCGGACCTCCGGGAGTACTGGTTCCTGACGACTGGCTTCCCACTGAAGAGGGTGCCAGCCCTATCTTTGGACTTCAAAGTCCCTGGTAAGAGCTCCTTCCTCTCCTTTTCAACTTTGTTCCTTTACGTTTGATTTGCCTTCCAGGAGGATCTCTAATACTCATGTTTGAATTTTGCAGAAGCCATCCCGCGGACGCCTCGCTGTACGGAGATGATAAGGAGGTCGTAATTCTACGAGGGGTTCTCGGAGGAAGAGCTGAAGGTGGAAGGACTTGTGACCACCAAATCTCTGAGAGAGTATGGGCTGCTCGCCTCCTTCCAAAATATTGGGCCAGTGAGTGGCAGGGGGCAAAGTCAGGTGTCCGCTGACGTCCGGGAGCAGATTGCCCTGGAACTGTCCAAGGTGATCTGTCAGGCAGTCCAGGACGAGAATAATTTTTCCCCCAGTTGGGCGGAGAGGTTCCCCGACCCCAAGTCGGAGGAAGAAGAAATTGAGGCTCGCTACGCCGCGGCTTACCCCAATGAAGGGACTCCGGGAGCTGGCACCTCCGAGATAGGTAAGGCTAGCTTTCGATTGATTCACACCCCCAGCCTATCTGAGGTTTCCCGGACCTCTCAGATGGGGTTCGATCCCCGCTTCCTTAGGCTAGATCCGCGTAGGGTACCCTTTGACAGATATTGCGATAGGGTAGATGAGCTCCTCGGGTGTTTGAGTGACGGTAGTCTGTCAGAAGGTGTCATCATGGTTGACCCTTCTTCCCTCAGCATGTCATTCCCGGACTTCAAGGAGTACGGGAGCTTCCTGGAGCAGGAAGCGGTGTCTTGTTTTGCTCGGGGAAGGCCATCCACGTTTCTCGTGCATGGTCGTCCTTCTCAAACGTTTCTCTTTTTTATTCCTTGTTCTCTGCTGGCGGACTTGCTTGTGCTTTTATGTTGTTGGTTGCCTTGTCTTATGCTTATCTTCTTTCACATTGCTTGCTGGTTCGTTAACCTTGTTTCGTACGTTTCTTGCAGAACATCCCGAAGCAAAAATGTTGGGGAGAGTTACCTTGCTTATTAAGAAGGCTGCCACTAGCCAAGACCCGTCCAAGGGGAAAGGACGAAAGGCCAAAGCTGGTAGGGGAGGTAAAGCTGCCACTCCCAAGAAGACAAGTGGCAAAGCGCAAGTGTCTCCGTGGGTAGAAAAGTCTCCTGCTGATGGGCCTTCCGAGACCATGATGGTCTCGAGTAGCAGCAGCGATGGGGAAGGACTTGTGTTTCCCGCGAAGAAGGCCGGGGTGAGCAAACGACCCGGAGGGGAGGCTGAGGGCGACAAGAGAAAACGCCTCAGACATTCTCCACCTGGAGGTGATGGAGATCTCCGGACTGCGCGCAGTCACCACCAGACTACCCCCACTCAGCAGCAAAAACAACCCCAACAGCAACAACAACAACAACAACAACACAAGCAACTAACACCGCCACAACAGCAGCAAAATCAACAGGAACATCAGCTGCAACAACAGACTGGGGCGGTAGTGTCTTCGCTACCGTCCCTAGTACCCCGTCTTCCTCCTCCTCCATCCCAAAGGGAGTCCACCCTTTCGGGGTCTCCTTCTTCTCAGCAAACAAACCTCCCTCTGCCTGGCCTGAAGTTCCACTTCCCTCAGAAACCAACCCGTTTCCCCGCTGCCCTCCTGGAGGGTGTAAGACGGGCCGATAATTTTTTGAAGAGGCGGTTGGAGGCCGAGAAGGTTGTTACTCAGGGAAGGGCAGACAACTTGTCTGCCGTGAAGAGAGCTGAGCTGGCCGAGGGGGTGAGATCCCTTCACCCGGCTGGAGCGGTTTTGGATGGCCCAGCCTTGGAGAAGAGGCTGGTGCCTAGGCTCGGACGTGCATTGGCGCCGTTCGGTGCGGAGATGATGGAGGACATGGCCCTGAGCTTGTGCGAGCTCAATTCTGAGAAGTGGGCCATCAGTAGCAGTAAGGATCCGCTGTTGCTGACACATGCCGTGAAGCAGCAACTGTCCGGGGTAAGCCATCCGTTGTTGTGTTTTGGGATCATCTGTCTTAGTGCATTTGGTTCTGCTTAACTCATTCTGTTGTTTTTCCTTGCAGGCCTCTCTCATCGCGGAACGCTCGTTCCGGGAGGTGGGTGCAGTTCTGGTTCAGCTGGAGGAGAGCCAGGTGGCTCGCCAGGCCTTGGAGGCGGAGAAGCAGAAACTGACCCAACAGGTCGAGAGCCTAGGGGGGGAGGCTTCGGAGAAGACTGACCGGGCCCGGCGCACAGCTGAGGAAGAGGCGGACAAGAAATATCTTGCCAAATATCGAGAGTACCGGGCCAGCGCAGAGAATGAGTTCAAACAGCGGTCGGATGACTTGAAGGCCGAAAACTCCAAGCTCCGGGAAGAGCTATCCCAAGCCAGGGTGGAGAAGGATACCTTGGAAGCCCGCTTGCAATCGAAAAATGATCTCCTCCTTAAGCAGCAAGAGGAATATTCCACTCTTCAGAGTAAGCTACACGAGGAGGAGCAACTTCATAAGAGGAGCAGGGATCTCGTGTCTATGCTGGAGCTGGGGCTCGCCGAGAAGGATAAAGAGATCGGAGCCTTCCAATTCACTGCCAGGGGGCATGTGACCGAGAAGCAATCCGTGCTGAACCAAAATAGGGAGCAGCGCAAGGAGATTGATTCTCTTAAGGGAGAGCGGGATGCCTCCAAGGCCGAGATGGAAAAACTGAGGGCTCAATTAGCTGTCGCGGAGGCACAGCTGGCAACCTCCGAGGCGGAGCGCTTGAAGGAGAAGGAGGATGCCGAGGTGATACTGAACAGGACGATTAATATATCGCATGTGGTCCTCATTCATCAACTCTGGAAAGTGAACCCGGAGGTACTAGGCTATCTGGGAGAGGATGCCGACGCCATGAGGGAGAAGCTACAGGTGTGGGATCAAGGCCCAGAGGTGTACGTCCAAACTTACAACATTGACGAACCTGCTGGAGCCCCTGAGGCAGGAGATCCCGGAGAGGCGGGGACCTCTGAACCTTCCCGTGACGAAGTTCTGCCTTCCAATGAGCCGACTCCGCCAGCCTCAGTTGAAACCGATGTCCCCGAGGCCGCGGTCGTGGAAGCTGCAGCCACCCCCAATGCTTGAAGGGGTTTTATCATTTGTAAAAAATATTCTTTACTGATTATTATTTTTCACTTGTTTTTTCCTTTGGGGCGAGGCTCCCTGTACTCTTTTCTCATTGCAGACATATTTGCCATAATTATAGCATTCTCCTTTCTTTTCTTGCGAGTTCTTTGTTTAACTTTGCTTTTATGGTAGACTTTTACACGGTAGAAACTGCTGTAGGGGCGCATGAGGTTTTGGTTCCAACGGCCAGAACCTATGCACTTCCAACTTGAAGCTCTAACAGCTGATGTCTTTTCCCACGTAGTTTCTAGGTTACGAAGGTTTCCTAAGGCAAATAGCCAATCCCGGGACTTGTAGTTATACCGTCCACGGAGATGGCTAGGGTGACCTGTTCCGTGGTGCCAGAACGGGAATTCTTTTGGTGAGCGTCGCAAGACTTCGGGCTAGGTCTTCGCGAAGCAAAACTAACTGTCGTTGCAAACCCCACGGTGGCCGACTTCAGGGGCTTGGCACGAAGCCCTGCGAGGCAAGGTTCGTTACGGTCGGGGAAATGGCCACGCCAACCATGTGCGATCCCGGAGCAGGGGCTTTGCGAAGCAAGGCCTGCTGTAATCGGGGGATCGATCATATCTGCTCCTGGAGCTGAAGCTTGCGAAGCGAAGCTTGCAGTGGTCGAGGAGCTCGCCATGCATTATTTTGTGAGACCCGGAGCTGAAGCCTGTGAAGCAAAGCTTACAGCGATCGCGGATCTTTCCATCTTTACTTTGTGAAACCCGGAGCTGGAGCTTGCGAAGCAAAGCTCTACAGCGGTCGCGGATCTTGCGATCTTTATTTTGTGAGACCCGGAGCTGGGGCTTGCGAAGCAAAGCTTTACAGCGATTGCGGAATATTTTTTGAGGGACTTGCCCGGAAGTTGGGGGTGTTTCGGCTTAGCTCTCTGAATGTGCCCCAACCCCCAGTCCTGTTCATCGCTGGGCTACACAGGAGATAATTTTCATGATGCATAATGGCAGACATTTCAATGGCAATTTTCACATAAACACATAATGCGTGCATGACACGTAATGCAAGTATGTTAATGGCAACAAATTAACCTAAGCTTAATACTTTAAAAATCTCAAACACAATGCTAGCACATAAGTGGTGTTCTGTGTATGTTTTGTTCGAGGGGCGTATGGCTAAGGCATAGCCATGTATACCCCCCCAAGTGAGCGTGGGGTCCGGACGTCTCCGGACCGCGTGGTCACTTGTTAAAACGCAGCTTTGAACACAGGGATGAAAAATGCAGTAAAAGCGGAGTGAATCTCTCCGTGTTTCATTAAATTAGCCTGTTAGGCACGTGTTTTACAACAGGGAGGATTATTTCCACATTTTACACTTTTGCTACGTCCACCAAGGACTTTTGACTAGATAGTCCGGGGCCTACTGATAGTAACGGCGGAGGTGCTCCGCGTTCCAGGCGCGCGGGACTTTAGATCCGTCGAGTCTCTTTAAGTGATACGTCCCATGGCCCACTTTTTCTTGTACTTCATAGGGGCCTTCCCAGTTGGGTCCGAGGACTCCCACTCCCGGGTCCTGCGTAGCAGGAAATACTCTCCGTAGGACAAGGTCCCCAACTTCGAATGTACGGCTCTTGACTCTTGGTACATTTTGAGTTGGACCTGTGACTTCTCCCGGAGCTCTTCGATCATGTCCAGGGATTCCTGGAGAAGGGCGTGGTTCCGAGTAGGGTCGTAGGTGTCCTGCCTATGAGATGGGATTATAGTTTCCACTGGGATGACGGCCTCGCAACCGAAGGTCATGGAATAAGGTGTGTGCCCCGTCGAAGTCCTCTCTGTCGTGCGATAGGCTCAAAGTACTCGCGGGAGCTCTTCCGGCCAGTGAGCCTTGCATGCCTGGAGTTTTTTCTTCAACGTGGTCTTTAAGATTTTGTTCACTGCTTCCACTTGCCCATTAGCTTGAGGTCTGGCGACTGCGGAAAAGCTTTTGATGATTCCATGCGAAGCACAGAAGTCCGTGAAATGTTCACTATCAAATTGCTTCCCGTTGTCGGACACAATTTTTCGTGGAAGCCCAAAACGACACACTATATTCCTGATGACAAAGTCCAGTGCTTTCTTAGACGTGACCGTGTTCATAGATTCAGCTTCAGCCCATTTGGTGAAGTAGTCTACCGCGACTATGGCATACTTCACTCCACCCTTCCAGTCGGAAGGGAACCTACTAGGTCAATGCCCCAAATGGCGAACGGCCAGGGGCTGGTCATTAAGGTAATTTCCGTAGGCAGCGCTCGCGGAAACTTGGCGTACCTCTGGCACTGCTCACATTTTCTGACATAATCCACACAATCCTTCTTCATGGTGGGCCAGAAGTATCCTTGTCGAAGGATCTTTTTGGAGAGGCTCAGCCCGGAGGTATGGTCGCCACAGAAGCCTCCGTGAATCTCATGGATGATGGTGCTGATTTCGGTTCCGGCAACACACCTAAGGAAGGGTATGGACAACCCCCTGCAGCAAAGCTTTCCATCCAAAACCACGTATCGGGGAGCTTGATACTGGAGCTTTCTTGCGTCAGCTTTATCAGTGGGGAGCTCTCCGGTGGTGAAAAATCTGAGGATGGGTCCTATCCAGGAATGGGAATGGTCGATGATGGCATTTACCTTCTGTGTCTCGGTACTAGGTGCTTCTAAGTGCCCGATGGGCACTAAGCCGTATTGTTCAATCTCCGGGTCTGTTGCAAGCTTGGCCAGCATGTCCGCGAGTGAGTTCTGGTCCCGGGGGACCTGGCGGATTTGGTAGCCTTTGAAATGCTGCAGGAGGCCGTGGGAGAGAGACACGTAGGCAGCCATTTTTTCTCCTTTCGTCTGGTATTCCCCGGATATTTGGTTTACCACAAGTAGGGAGTCGCTGTATACTTCGATTTTTCGGGCTCCGACTTCACTGGCCAGCTGTAATCCAGCTAGCATGGCTTCGTGTTCTGCCTCGTTGTTGGATGCTGGGAATGCGAAACGGATGGCGCTCTGGAGCTGATGTCCTTGGGGAGAAATTAGGATGACCCCTGCTCCAGCTCCTTTTTCATTTGAGGCTCCGTCTACATAGACCTTCCATGTGGGAAGTTCCGGGACAGGATCTTCCGGGAGGTCATTCATTCCCGAGCATTCCACAATAAAGTCTGCGAGAGCTTGTCCTTTTATGGAAACACGTGGCTGGTAGTGGATGTCAAACTGGCTCAGTTCCATGGCCCATTTAAGCAATCTGCCAGAAGACTCGGGCTTCTGCAAGACTTGTCGGAGAGGGTGGTTGGTGAGTACTTTGATGGTGTGCGCCTGGAAATAGGGCCTTAGCTTCCGCGAAGCGATTAGCAAGCAGAGGGAGAGTTTCTCAATCATTGAATATCTGGACTCGGCATCCAGTAACCTCTTGCTTACGTAATACAGAGGAAGCTGGATACGGCCGTCTTCCCGAACGAGAGCGGCACTCACGGCGTGCTTTGTCACAGCCAAGTATAAGAACAACGCCTCTCCTTCGACAGGTTTGGACAGAATGGGAGCTCGGGTTAGATGTTCCTTGAGGTGTTGGAAGGCTGCTTCGCATTCGGGGGTCCACTCGAACCTCTTGTTTCCTCGCAACACATTGAAAAAGGGGACACATTTGTCAGTGGCCTTAGATACGAAGCGGCTGAGAGCAGCTATCCTTCCGGTAACGCTTTGGACATCCTTATGTTTCCGGGGAGATGGCATATCTATGAACGCCTTAATTTTCTCAGGGTTGGCCTCCACTCCGCGGGAGCTGACAATGAAACCGAGGAACTTCCCAGACGAGACCCCGAAAGTACATTTCTTCGGATTCAGTTTCATTCCATACTTTCGGATCACGGTGAAAGCTTCCTCAAGGTCATCACTGTGGTCCCTGGAGGTCTTGGATTTTACCAACATGTCGTCTACGTACACCTCCATGTTCCTCCCCAGCTGGTCCTTGAACATATTGTTTACTAGACGCTGGTACATCGCCCCAGCATTCTTCAAACCAAAAGGCATGACCACGTAACAGTAGACACCCTTGTCCGTGAGGAAGCTGGTGTGTTCCTGGTCTGCGACATGCATCTTTATCTGGTTGTACCCGGAGTACGCATCCATGAAGGATAAGAGTTCATACCCGGAAGTAGCGTCTACCATCTGATCGATTCGCGGAAGAGGGAAACAATCTTTTGGGCAGGCTTTGTTTAGGTCCGTGAAGTCAATGCACATTCTCCAGGACCCATTGGGTTTCGGGACCAGAACTGGGTTGGCCAACCACACGGGATAGTGTGACTCCTGGAGAAAACCTATGGACATCAGCTTGTCCACTTCAGCTTTGACTGCTTCGGCCCTTACTGGGTCTAACGGCCTCCTCTTTTGGCGAACTGGAGTTGCAGATGGGTCTATGTTGAGTGCGTGGCACGCAACATTAGGATTAATCCCCGTCATATCAGCGTGGCACCATGCCAGGATATCCTGATTATTCTTTACAGTGGCCACGATCTTTTCTCGAACGGCCGACGGAAGGTTTTACCCCACCTGAATGACTTTGGTGGGATCTCCTGGGTTGAGGACCATCTCTTCGACTTCCTCCATCGGTTCTATCGCTCTCTCAACCCCCACTCTAGGGTCGAGTTCGTCAAAGCATGCCCCTTGAGCACCCCCAGTTTCCGGTAATTCTTCTGCCAAAAGAAGGGCAGCGACCGTCTCCTGGACCGTGTAGACGGATCGGACGGAGACGTTATAACAGCTTCGTGCACTTCGTTGGTCTCCTCGGAGGGTGCCGATACGCCCATCGTCGCATGGAAACTTCAAGCATAAGTGGCGTATCGAGGTTATGGCCCCACAATCTATTAGGACCGGTCGGCCTAGGATGGCATTATACGCCGTGGGGCAGTCGACCACCACGAATGTGCAGTGCTTGAAGGCACAAGCGTCGCTTTCTCCTCTGAGGGTGACTGGAAGTTGAATTTTGCCTAACGGCATGAGTGCATCCCCATTGAACCCTTGAAGCTGGATGGGGCATGGGGTCAGGTCTGTCTCGGTTAATCCGATCGCATGGAAGGCAGCTTTGAAGAGGATGTTTACAGAGCTTCCGTTATCGACCAAGATCCGCGAGACCTTCTTATTGGCAATCTGGGCTTCCACCACGAGGGGATCGTTGTGGGGGAAGTGCACATGTCGGGCGTCGTCTTCCGTGAAGGTGATGGGAAGGTCCATCATTCAGGGAAGTTGTGCAGGTGATTGAACCAAGGCGCACATCTCCCCGGTGTGTTCTAACTCCCTCAAGTACCTCTTCTGGGAGTTGCGCGTGCTTCCGGCAAGGTGTGGTCCTCCGGAGATGGTGGCTACGTGTTCTTCAACGGGTGGCGAAGCAAGCCCGGACGGATATGGGTTGCCAGGTCCTGGAGCCAACAAGGCAATGGGTGCCGGAGAGGTTGGAGCAGGAAGCGCTGGGAACTGAGTCCCAGGAGCTTGGGGGTGACCGGCTCCAGGAGCGCTAGCGGTCCCCCTCTGTCCCGGGGAATATGCAGCCCCGTGAACTACTCCCTGTCCGGGATAAATTATGGGTATCCTCACCCACTGACCGAGGTGTCCCGCTCTTGCCAGGGACTCGATCTCATCCTTCAGCTGAAGGCATTCGTTGGTGGTGTGCCCCACGTCTCCGTGGAACTCACACCTCTTATTGGAGTCTCGCGGACGCCTTCCTCCGTGAGACACTCTCGGGGGCTTCCTGTAGTTGACCATATTACAGGTCGCCCGATAGACATTTTCTCGTGAGTCTATCAAACTGGTGTACTCCGTGAACTTGGGTTCATAGTTCTTCCGGGGTTTCTTTGAATGGTCCCCCCGGTTGGAGTTTCTTCCGCCTCGTTTATTCCGCGATTGGCTCAGATTTTGTTCTGGGCCTTCCGCTTGCGGTTGCGGCGGTCTGGGAGCGATGCTACATCCGGTTTGTACCGCTCCGTACCCAGAGAGATGGGTTTGACTTGGAGTCTGAGCAGACGCGGAAGGCCCATACACGCTTGGAGTGAACTGGGCTCCTGGAAGCGTGAGGGTTGGCGCGGGAGCTTGCGAAGCAAAGCTCGGCGCAGTCACGGAAGGCGTCGGAGCTTGAGGAACTCCAAAGGCCTGTTGGTAGGCATCCTCAAGGTTGATGATTCCCTGAGCTTTTGACATGAATTCGGACAGGGTTTCTACTCGTCTCTGTTTCATTTCCCCCCACAGTAGGGAGCCGACGGTAAGCCCTGATTGAAGGGCGATCAGCTTCATATCATCGCTGACTTTGGTCTTAGCAGCAGCTTCCATCATTCTTTGAATGAAAGCTTTGAGGTTCTCATTGGGTTGCTGCTTGATGTTGGTTAAGGAACCAACCTCCATGTCGTGGTCGCGGGCAGCAATGAACTGCCTCCTGAATGCGGACTGTAGCTCCTTCCAACTGTGGATTGATCCGGGAGCTAATCTTTTCCACCAGTCCTCCGCGGACTTGGTAAGGGTGAGTGAGAAGCACATGCATTTGGCGTCTTCACTGACGCGCGCTACTTGCATCATTTTGTTGTATTTAGCTAGATGGGTACGCGGGTCTGTCCTCCCCTCATATAATTCTATGTGAGGCATTTTGAAGTTATCCGGGAGGGACGTTTCCGCGATCCTCCGAATACATGGTTCCGGGTCTTCCTCCTCAGAGTCTGACATGGCCCCACTTTGCTTCCGGACCAGCTTGGTCAAGGCAGCAATCTGTTCCTCGAGCCTCTTTGTATCACTCTCCGGGAGGTCACGTCCCCGGAGCTTGTCATTAAGATGATTTCGGAGGTCATCTCCGCGAGGCCGGGCCTTTTCTCCTTTGGCATTTTCATACTTGGCCTCCAACCTTCTTCTTAGGTCCACCGTGGACCAGCTATCTTCGGAGTGCGAGTCCGCAGCCCGACCGTCCTGATTGACGGAATCACTGGGGCGGTTGTTCCTTCCCCTAGGCCTGGGTGCCTTAGCACCGGGCCCTTTAGGCACAGAGTGCCCCCTTGGGGCTGAAGGACGTCTGGGCTTAGGAGCGCCAGAGACCTTTGGCCTGGTGATTCACGCCTTTAGGAGGTGCAGGGGCGTCAGCGCGCACAGGCTCTCCAACTTTTTCTTTGCCCTTGTTAGGGGCGGCTTTGGATGGTCCAGCAGCGGCTGGATCCGGCATAGTGGCATCAGCACCACCTAAAACAGAGGCGTCCTCGTCCGAGTCGCCTAGATCTCCGAACTTGCTTTGGAGGCGCTCCATCATGCGCTGCATTTTTTCGGAGACGCGCTCCTGCTCAGCAAGCTTGGCTTTAGTGACCGCCAGTTCTTCGGCTACTTGGACCAGTTCTGGATCCTTCTCGTAGTAGCAGCCGTCTTTGTAGTAACCGTCTTGGACATACTCTTCTTCGTCTTCTAAGTATGTCGTATCTTCAGTACTGACCCGATCCTGGCGGGATGTCGGGTCTTCACCTTGGTAGTCCGAGGGTTCGTTTTGTATCGCATCTTCCATCATAGTATCGGGGTTGACCCTAGCATTTTTGTCAACCGCGGATTTTCTCGTAGTCACCATCTTTTTAGCACGGAGTGAATACAAAAACGTACACAGAAAAAGAGTTGACTAACAACTTCCTACAGCTCTCAATGAAAGCACCAAAATGTTTACCGAGTTTTTCGGAAACGAATACAAACAGAATAACAAAAAGATAAGAACTGTAGAAGTGCAGGAATATAATTAGACAAACAGGTTTTTTACGTGGTTCAGGCGTTAACGAGCCCTAGTCCACGAGTCGATGTTATTATACTTGTAGAGAATTACAGTAAGATGGCTGGTGTATAAGAACTTCACACACTCACAGTGTTTCTCTCGGGTTCTCTTGAAGAAGATGAAGCTAGAGAGATTTTGGTAGAGTTCTTGCTATGTAATTTGTTGGCCGTCCCCTCTATCGTAAAATGAGGGGGTTTTGGATTAGGGTTTTGGATTAGGGTTTTTTCTATACTCACATGAGTCTTAATTACACCAGCCATAAATAGGGGATACAATTACCGTAGTCGCCTGGCTACCAGGCTCTATGTGGGTATATTTACGTGAAAGTATGGGGAATGCACACAGGCAGCCGTCTTTTCCAAGTTGTCAGCGGAACAGTAGGCGAAATGGTACTTTTAGGCGTGCTGGGATGTGTGCGGCCTTGACCTGTCGGGCGTGTCAGGCGGGATCCTGTGTCAGGCGGATATCATTCCAACTATGCCTCCTCCATGACTTGACCGCTTGGTCTTGTTCCGTGCGAGGCACGGAACTGTTTCCGCAAAGGCAACCTGAAGAGCTTCTCCTGGAAGGGGCTTCCTCGAAGGATATCCCTTCGGGATTCCGGGAGAGTTGACGAGCTTCCGTGTCTCGTTTGCTTGAAAGAGTAAGCCGGACACTGAACGGGAGAGGTGAAGCCTTTCTGTCCATCCGCGAGCTCCGGTCACCTTCCGTGAAAGACTTTGATAATTCTGCTTCCCCGAGGATATCCATCTAACGCTATCCGGAAATCTGGATAACAGAACCAATGTATCTTGGACTTAACTTATCCTTCTTCCAAAACCTCTTGACACCTTTAGTGGGAGAAACCTTTATGAACATTTTATCTCCAACACTAAACTCCATGTCTCACCTTTTGGCATTTGCATAGCTCTACTGTCGACTCTGAGCTGTGAGCATATAATTTTTATCTGTTTGATGGCACTGGTGGCTTCTAACACCAGTTCTGGCCCAGCTAGTTGCCTCTCCCCCACTTCCTCCCAGTGTAGACAAAATTGACACTTTCTTCCATAAAGCATCTTGTATGGTTGTTTGGTAACTATTGTTGGATGCAAACTCTATATGTTATGAGTATTCCTTCCAATAACTCTTAAACTCAAGAGCACATGCTCTTAGCATATCTCCCAAAATTTGAATGGTCATTTTTGATTGTACATCGGTCTGAGGATGAAAAATTGTACTAAGCTTCAGCTTTGTCCCCATATCCTCCTGTAGGCTCTACCAGAAACCTGATGTAAACCTTGGGTGTCTACTTGATACTATTGACGTAGGTACACCATGTAGCCAGACAATGTCCTTGACACACAACTTAGAAAATTGTTACATGGTGTATGTCATTCTCACTAGTATGAAATGGGTTGAGTTTGTGAGACAATCAACTACTACCCATACAGCGTCGTGTTCTTTGGTGGTTATTGGTAGACCGATCACGAAATCCTTAACAATTTCTTTCAACTTCCAAACTCGTATTGTAAGTGGCTGAAGTAACCCACCGGGTCTCTGGTGTTTTGCCTTAACTTGCTGGAAAACTATACATTTAGCCACATAGTCGAAAATGTTTCTTTTCATTACCAGGCACCAATACATCGTTTTTAGATCCTGGTATATCTTGGTTGCGCTTGGATGCAACGAGTAGGGTGTTGTGGGTCTTTCTTGCAAAATCCTTTCTTTGAAATCCTGGTCGTCTCGCACACAAACCCTTCCTTTGTACCTTAATATCTAGGCTTTTAACATTGTGAAGTCCCCACCCTTTTCTTCTTTGAGTAGAGCTTCCAGCTTAACTAGATTACTATCATCTTTCTACTTTGCTTTGATCTCTTCCAGTAGATCTGACAGATCAGTAAGACTAGCTAGCTCCCCAGTTTTTAACTCAATTAGATCTTTGACTATTTCTTTCTGCAATCGTAACTCCATTGTTCTATGTGTTGACATTGCACCATGGCCTTGCCTACTCAATGCATCAGCTACTACATTTGGTTTTATGGGATGATACAAAATCTCACAATCATAGTCTTTAACCAACTCTAGTCATCTTCTTTGTCTCATATTCAACTCATTTGAGTGAAGAAATGTTTGAGACTCTTGTAGTCTGTATAAATCTCACACTTGTCTCCATAAATATAGTGTCTCCATATTGTTAAAGCGAAAACCATAGCCGCTAGCTCCAAGTCGTATGTCAGATATCTTTGCTCATACTCTTTGAGTTGTCTGGATGCATAAGCCACTACTTTCCTAGCTTGCATCAGTACACATCCTTGTCCCAACTTAGATGTGTCGCAATAAACCACAAACTTCTCATCATTGCATGGTACACACAACATAGGAGTTGTGATTAGACTCTCTTTCATCTCTTGAAAACTTTGTTCGCGTTTGTATGTCCATGTGTTCTATTGCTTGTGAGTGAGTTTGGTAAGTGGCGTTGCCAACTTGGAAAATCCCTCAGTGAATCTCCAATAAGAGCCTGCTAGACCAAGAAATCTTGGACCATTCTTCGCATAGATGCTGTAGAGATTTATTTTTAGAGTTTTTAGCATAGATTTTCTTGAAGATTTTCATTGTTTGTTAATTCAGTCCCTGAGAAATTATTTTTTGCATTCCAGTCCTTAAGTTTAAAAAATGATAACAATCAAGCCCTTTTAGTTATTTTTTTTAACAAAATTCTAAGGTTTTTGTATGGATAATTTTTGTAGTTTTCTAAATATTATACATCTCCAAATATCTTTACACATCATATTGTATAAAAATTCAAACCTAAGAATTTAAGATATAGTTTGAATTAACTGATATTTATTTTAGGATAAAATCAAGGTGAGCCACTAAGTGGCTCATGCCACTCACTGTAACGCACAATGAGTGGCGCCTAACTTAGAGATAATTTTATCTCTGGGATTTGAATTTTGAATTTCAAATTAATCTGTTTATTTAATTATATTTACTTATTCTCTTTAAATATGATTTAAATTAAATAATTAAAATAGGTTGTAACTGATTAGTTTTATTTTTAAAAAAAATATTAATTAACTTAGTTAATTATCTTTATAAACCTGAAAAGAAGAGATTCTCGAAGTTGTTAATTTTGACTGTCAGACTCTCTAAGAAAAGAAACGATTAAATTTCCTAAAACTGAAATTCTAATTTCAATAGTCTCTCTCTTCTCAAACCTCTCTAGATCTCATGTGCTGAGTACATCTAGATAGTTCTAAATCAACCTTTGAATCCTAGTACCCACACACGTCCTTGTGTGTTATAGGATTGGCTTGGAATACTAAGGTGTTAGCTTTTAGAAATGATAGGAAGATCATTGATTTATACGAAAAGATTCAAGGAAACTTGATAGGCTACTAGAGGTAATATCTTATCTATTTATGTGTCATTTAATATGTCTATATGTGTATGATCCTGGTTAGCATTAATAAATTTTTAAAGATCTATTCCGTTGTGTATTCTTATTTTTCTCATTTAATACCAACATCAGGAACTCTATAAATAGAGATCTCTCACAGTCATTATTTTTCATGCACACTTTACAAATAGAAACTCTATTAAACTGTATTTGTTATCCAGATTTCCGGATAGCGTTTAGATTGATGGCCTCGGGGAAACAGAATGATCGATGTCCTTCACGATAGGTGACCAGAGCTCGCGGATATACAGAAAGGCTTCACCTCTCCCGCTTGGTGTCCGGATTACTCTTCCAAGCAAACACCATACGGAAACTCGTCAACTCTCCCGGAGCTCCCGAAGGAGTATCCATCGGGGAAGCTCCTTCCAGGAGAAGCTCTTCGAGTGGTCTCCGCGGAAGCAGTTCCGTGCCTCGCACGGAACAAAGCCAAACGGTCGAGTCCTGGAGGAGGCATATTTGGAATGATATCCGCCTGACACAGGATCCCGCCTGACACGCCCGTCAGGTCAAAGCCGCACACATCCCAGCACGCCTAAGGGTACCTTTTCGCCTACTGTTCCGCTGACAACTTGGAAAAGACGGCTGACTTTGTGTGTTCCCCATACTTTCACGTAAATATACCCACATAGAGTCTTGTAGCCATGCTACTATAGTAATTGTATCCCTATTTATGGCTGGTGTAATTAAAACTCATGTACGTAGAGAAAAACCCTAATCCAAAACCCTAGCTATAAAGACCCCTTCATTTTACAAGAGGAGGGACAAAAAAAAATGATATGGCAAACACTCTACTAAAATCTCTCTAGCTTCATCTTCTTCAAGAGAACCCGAGAGAAACATTGTGAGCGTGTGAAGTTCTTATGCACCAGCCATCTTACTGTAATCTTTTCCAAGTATAATAACATCGACTCGTGGACTAGGGCTTGTTAACGCCTGAACCACGTAAAAACACTGTTTGTTTAGTTACATTTCAGTATTTCTACAGTTCTTATCTTTTTATTATTCTGTTAGTGATTCGTTTCCGAAAAACTCGGTAAACATTTTGGTGCTTTCATTGAGAGCTGTAGGAAGTTGTTAGTCAGCTCTTTTTCTGTGTACGTTTTTGTATTCACTTCGTGCTAAAGAGATGGTGACTACGAGAAAATCCGCTGTTGACAAAAATGCTACGGTCAACCCCGATACCGTGATGGAAGATGTGGCGCAAAGTGAACCCTTAGACTACCAAGGTGAAGACCCGACATCCCGCCAGGATCAGGTCAGTACCGAAGATACAACATACTTAGAAGACGAAGAAGAGTATGTCCAAGACGGTTATTACAAGGACGGCTGCTACTATGAGAAGGACCCAGAACTGGTCCAAGTAGCCGAAGAACTGGTGGCCACTAAGGCCAAGCTTGCTGAGCAGGAGCGCGTCTCCGAAAGAATGCAACGCATGATGGAACGCCTCCAAAGTAGGTTCGGAGATCTAGGCGACTCGGACGAGGATACCTCTGTTCGAGGTGGTGCTGATGCCCCCATGCCGGATCCAGCCGCTGCTGGACCATCCAAAGCCGCCCCTAACAAGGGCAAAGAAAAAGTGGGAGAGCCTGTGCGCGCTGACGCCCCTGCACCTCCTAAAGGCGTGAATCACCAGGCCGACTGCCCCCCCCGCGCGCAGAAGGTCTCTGGCGCTCCTAAGCCCAGACGCCCTTCAGCCCCAAGGGGGCACTCTGTGCCTAAAGGGCCCGGTGCTAAGGCACCCAGGCCTAGGGGAAGGAACAACCGCCCCAGTGATTCCGTCAATCAGGACGGTCGGGCTGCGAACTCGCACTCCGAAGATAGCTGGTCCACGGTGGACCTAAGAAGAAGGTTGGAGGCCAAGTATGAGAAGGCCAAAGGGGAAAAAGCCCGGCCTCGCGGAGATGACCTCCGAAATCATATTAATGACAAGCTCCGGGGACGTGACCTCCCGGAAAGTGATACGAAGAGGCTCGAGGAGCAGATTGCTGCCTTGACCAAGCTGGTCCGGAAGCAAAGTGGGGCCCTGTCAGATTCTGAGGAGGAAGACCCGGAACCATGTATTAGGAGGATCGCGGAAACGTCCCTCCCGGATAACTTCAAAATGCCTCACATAGAATTATATGATGGGAGGACAGACCCGCGTACCCACCTAGCTAAATACAATAAAATGATGCAAGTGGCGCGCGTCAGTGAGGACGCCAAATGCATGTGCTTCTCACTCACCCTTACCAAGTCTGCGGAGGACTGGTGGAAAAGATTAGCTCCCGGATCAATCCACAGTTGGAAGGAGCTACAGTCCGCGTTTAGGAGGCAGTTTATTGCTGCCCGCGACCACGACATGGAGGTTGGTTCCTTAACCAACATCAAACAGCAACCCACTGAGAACCTCAAAGCTTTCATTCAGAGAATGATGGAAGCTTCTGCAAAAACCAAGGTCAGCGATGACATGAAGCTGATCGCCCTTCAATCGGGCCTTACTGTCGGCTCCCTGCTATGGGGAGAAATGCAAAGGAGACGGGCAGAAACCCTGTCCGAATTCATGTCAAAAGCTCAGGGAATCATCAACCTTGAGGATGCCTACCAGCAAGCCTTTGGAGTTCCCCCGGCTCCAACACCTTCCGTGACTGCGCCGAGCTTTGCTTCGCAAGCTCCCGCACCAGTCCTCACGCTTCCAGGAGCCCGATTCACTCCGAGTGTGTATGGGCCTTCCGCGTCTGTTCAGACGCCGGGTCAAACACATTTCTCTGGGTATGGAGCGGTACAAACCGGATGTAGTATCGCTCCTAGCATGCCGCAGCCGCAAGCGGAAGCCCCGGAACGAAGTTTGAGCCAATCGCGGAGCAAACGAAGCGGAAAAAACTCCAACCGGGGAGACCATTCAAAAAAACCCCGAAAGGATTATGAGCCCAAGTTCACGGAATATACCAGTTTGATAGACTCGCGAGAGAATGTCTATCGGGCGACCTGTAATATGGTCAACTACAGGAAGCCCCCGAAAGTGTCTCACGGAGGAAGGCGTCCGCGAGACTCCAATAAGAGGTGTGAGTTCCACGGAGACGTGGGGCACACCACGAATGAGTGCCTTCAGCTGAAGGATGAGATCGAGTCCCTGGCAAGAGCGGGACACCTCGGTCAGTGGGTGAGAATACCCATAATCTATCCCGGACAGGGGGTGGTTCACGGAGCTGCATATTCCCCGGGACAGAGGGGGGCCGCTAGCGCACCTGGAGCCGGTCACCCCCAAGCTCCCGGGTCTCAGTTCCCAGCACTTCCTGCTCCACCCGCTCCGGCGCCCATAGCCTTGTTGGCTCCAGGACCAGGCAACCCATATCCACCCGGCCTTGCTCCGCCACCCGTTGACGGACACGTCGCCACCATTTCCGGAGGACCACACCTTGCCGGAAGTACCCGCAACTCCCAGAAGAGGTACTTGAAGGAGTTAGAGCACGCCGAGGAGATGTGCGCTTTGGTCCAATCACCTGCTCAACGTCCCCGAATGATGGATCTTCCCATCACCTTCACGGAGGACGATGCTCGACATGTGCACTTCCCCCACAACGATCCCCTCGTAGTGGAAGCCCAGATTGCCAATAAGAAGGTCTCACGGATCTTGATCGATAACGGAAGCTCCGTGAACATCCTCTTCAAAGCGGCCTTCCACGCGATCGGATTGACCGAGACGGACCTGGCCCCATGCCCCATCCAGCTTCAAGGTTTCAATGGGGACGCACTCATGCCATTAGGCAAAATTCAACTTCCGGTCACCCTCAGAGGAGAAAGCGACGCTTGTGCCTTCAAGCATAGCACATTCGTGGTGGTCGACTGCCCCACGGCGTATAATGCCATCTTAGGCCGACCGGTCCTGATCGATTGTGGGGCCATAACCTCGATACGTCACTTATGCTTGAAGTTTCCCTGCGACGATGGGCGTATTGGCACCCTCCGAGGAGACCAGAGAAGTGCACGGAGCTGTTATAACGTCTCCGTCCGAGCCGTCTACACGGTCCGAGAGACGTTTGCTGCCATTCCTTTGGCGGAAGTATTGCCAGGAACTAGGGATGCTCAGGAGGCATACTTTGACGAACTAGACCCAAGAGTGGGAATCGAGAAAGCAATAGAGCCGATGGAGGAAGTCGAAGAGGTGATCCTCAATCCGGAGGAACCCACCAAGGTCATTCAGGTGGGGAAAAACCTGCCGTCGGCCGTTCGAGATAAGATCGTGGCCACTGTGAAGGATAATCAGGATATCCTAGCATGGTGCCACGCTGATATGACAGGGATTAATCCCAATGTTGCGTGCCACGCACTCAACATAGACCCAGCTGCAACTCCAATTCGCCAAAAGAGGAGGCCACTGGACCCAGTGAGAGCCGAAGCCGTCAAAGCTGAAGTGGACAAATTGATGTCCATAGGCTTTCTCCAGGAGTCGCACTATCCCGTGTGGTTGGCCAACCCAGTTCTGGTCCCGAAACCCGATGGGTCCTGGAGAATGTGCATTGACTTCACGGACCTAAACAGGGCCTGCCCGAAAGATTGTTTCCCTCTCCCGCGAATCGATCAGATGGTGGACGCTACTTCCGGGTACGAACTCTTATCCTTCATGGATGCGTATTCCGGATACAATCAGATCAAGATGCATGTCGCGGACCAGGAACACACCAGCTTCCTCACGGATAAGGGTGTCTACTGTTACGTGGTCATGCCTTTCGGTTTGAAGAATGCTGGGGCGACTTACCAGCGTCTGGTAAACAGAATGTTCAAGGACCAACTGGGGAGGAACATGGAGGTGTACGTGGACGACATGTTGGTAAAGTCCAAGACCTCCGGGGACCACAGTAACGACCTTGAGGAAGCTTTCGCCGTGATCCGAAAGTACGGGATGAAGCTAAATCCAAAGAAATGTACTTTCGGGGTCTCGTCTGGAAAGTTCCTCGGTTTTATTGTCAGCTCCCGCGGCGTGGAAGCCAACCCTGAAAAAATAAAGGCGTTCATAGATATGCCTTCCCCCCGGAAGCATAAGGATGTCCAGAGCGTTACCGGAAGGATAGCTGCTCTCAGTCGCTTCGTATCCAAGGCCACCGACAAGTGTATCCCCTTCTTCAATGTTCTGCGAGGGAACAAGAAGTTCGAGTGGACCCCCGAATGCGAAGCGGCCTTCCAACACCTCAAAGAACATTTAACCCGAGCCCCCATTTTGTCCAAACCGGTCGAAGGAGAGGCGTTGTTCTTGTACCTAGCTGTGACTGAGCACGCAGTAAGTGCCGCTCTCGTCCGGGAAGATGGCCGCATCCAGCTCCCTGTGTATTACGTAAGCAAGAGGTTATTGGACGCTAAGTCCAGATATTCGATGATCGAGAAACTCTCCCTCTGCTTGCTGATCGCTTCACGGAAGCTGAGGCCATATTTCCAGGCGCACACCATCAAAGTACTCACCAACCACCCTCTCCGACAAGTCCTGCAGAAGCCCGAGTCTTCTGGCAGATTGCTTAAGTGGGCCATGGAACTAAGCCAGTTCGACGTCCACTACCAACCGCGTGTTTCCATAAAAGGTCAAGCTCTCGCGGACTTTATTGTGGAGTGCTCGGGAATGAATGACCTCCCAGAAGATCCTGTCCCGGAACTTCCCACCTGGAAGGTCTACGTAGACGGAGCCTCAAATGAAAAAGGAGCTGGAGCGGGGGTTATCCTAATATCTCCCCAAGGGCATCAGCTCCAGAGCGCCCTCCGTTTCGCATTCCCAGCATCCAACAACGAGGCAGAACACGAAGCCATGTTAGCTGGGTTACGACTGGCCAGAGAAGTCGGAGCCCAAAAAATCGAAGTGTACAGCGACTCCCTGCTTGTGGTAAACCAAATATCCGGGGAATACCAGACGAAAGGCGAAAGGATGGCTGCCTACGTGTCTCTCTCCCGCGGCCTACTGCAGCATTTCAAAGGCTACAAAATCCGCCAGGTCCCCCGGGACCAGAACTCACTTGCGGACACGCTGGCCAAGCTTGCAACGGACCCGGAGATTGAACAGTATGGCTTAGTCCCCATCGGGCACTTAGAAGCCCCCAGTACTGAGACGCGAAGGATAAACGCCATCATCGACCATTCCCACTCCTGGATAGGACCCATCCTCAGATTTCTCACCACCGGAGAACTCCCCACCGATAAAGCGGACGCAAGGAAGCTCCAGTATCAAGCTCCCCGATACGTGGTTATGGATGGAAAGCTTTACCGCAGGGGGTTGTCCATACCCTTCCTTAGGTGTGTTGCCGGAACCGAAGTCAGCACCATCATCCATGAGATTCACGGAGGCTTCTGTGGCGATCATACCTCCGGGCTGAGCCTCTCCAAAAAAATCCTTCGACAAGGATACTTCTGGCCCACCATGAAGAAGGATTGTGTGGATTATGTCAGGAAGTGTGAGCAGTGCCAGAGGTACGCCAAGGTTCCGCGAGCGCCGCCTACGGAAATTACCCTAATGACCAGCCCCTGGCCGTTCGCCGTTTGGGGCATTGACCTAGTAGGTTCCCTCCCCACTGGAAAGGGTGGAGTGAAGTACGCCATAGTCGCGGTAGCCTACTTCACCAAATGGGCTGAAGCTGAACCTATGAACACGGTCACATCTAAAAAAGCACTGGATTTTGTCATCAGGAATATAGTGTGTCGTTTTGGGCTTCCACGGAAAATTGTGTCCGACAACGGAAAGCAGTTTGACAGTGAACACTTCACGAACTTCTGTGCTTCGCATGGAATTATCAAAAGCTTTTCCGCAGTCGCCAGACCACAGGCTAATGGACAAGTGGAAGCTGTAAACAAAATATTAAAGACCACGTTGAAGAAAAAACTCCAAGCCTGCAAGGCTCACTGGCCGGAAGAACTTCCGCGAGTACTTTGGGCTTATCGCACAACAGAGAGAACTTCGACGGGGCACACGCCTTATTCCATGACCTTCGGTTGCGAGGCCGTCATCCCCGTAGAAGCTATGATCCCCTCTCACAGGCAAGACACCTACGATCCTACCCGGAACCATGCCCTCCTCCAGGAGTCCTTGGACATGATCGAGGAGCTCCGGGAGCAGTCGCAGGTCCAACTAAAAATGTACCAAGGCAAGATAGCCCGACACTTTAACACGAGAGTCCAGAGCCGTACATTCGAAGTTGGAGATCTTGTCCTACGGAGAGTATTTCCTGCTACGCAGGACCCGGGAGTAGGAGTCCTCGGACCCAACTGGGAAGGCCCCTACGAAGTCCAGCAAAAAGTGGGCCATGGGACGTATCACTTAAAGAGACTCGACGGATCTAAAGTCCCGCGCGCCTGGAACGCGGAGCACCTCCGCCGTTACTACCAGTAGGCCCCGGACCATCCAGTCGGAAGTCCTTGGTGAAAATAACAAAAGTGAAAAATGTGGAAATAATCCTCCCTGTTGTAAAACTCACGCCTAGCAGGCTAATTCAATGAAACACGGAGAGATTCACTCCGCTTTTACTGCACTTTTTATCCCTGCGTTCAAAGCTGCGTTTTAACAAGTGACCACGCGGTCCGGAGACGTCCGGACCCCACGCTCACTTGGGGGGTATACATGGCTAAGGCATAACCATACGCCCCTTGAACAAAACGTACACAGAACACCACTTATGTGCTAGCATTGTGTTTGAAATTTTTAAATTGTTCGAAATATTTAAATTGTTGAGCTTAGGTTTATTTGTTGCCATGAACATGCTTGCATTACGTGTCATATGTGCTTATGTGAAAATTGCCATGGAAATGCCTGCCATTATGTATCAAAGTATTATCTCCTGTGTAGCCCAGCGATGGACGGGACTGGGGGTCGAGGCACGTTCATAGAGCTACGCCAAAACACCCCCAACTCCCTGACAAGTCCTTTGCAGAATTCTCCGCGATCGCTGTAGAGCTTTGCTTCGCAAGCTCCAGCTCCGGGTCCCGCAAGGCGAAAGATGGCAAGATCCGCGAGCGCTGTAGAGCTTTGCTTCGCAAGCTCCAGCTCCGGATCCCGCAAGGCGAAAGATGGCAAGATCCGCGAGCGCTGTAGAGCGTTGCTTCGCAAGCTCCAGCTCCGGGTCCAGCGAGGCGAAAGATGGCAATATCCGCGACGGTTGTAAGCCTTGCTTCGCAGGCTCCAACTCCGGATCTCACAAAATAATGCATGGCAAGCTCCATGGCCATTGCAAGTCTCAGCTCCAGAAGCAGACATACTTGATCCCCCCACTCACAGCCGGCTTTGCTTCGCAAAGCCCCTGCTCCAGGATCACACCTGGTGGGCGTGGCGATTTCCCCAACAGCAATAAGCCTTGCCTCGCAGGGCTCCATGCCAGGTCCCTGAAGTCAGCCACAATGAGGTTTGCAACAACAGTTAGTTTTGCTTCGCAAAGATCTAACCTTAAGTCTAGCGACGCTCACCAAAAGAACTCCCGTTCCAAACAATGGAACGACTCACCTTAGCAATCCCAGCGAACAGTATAACTACAAGTCCCTGGATTGGCTATTTGCCTCAGGAAAGATAAAGTGCGGTGAAAGGAGCCTGGCCGTTGGAACCAGGAAACCTTCGTAACCTAGAAACTACATGGGAAAAAGACATCATCCGTTAAAGCTTCAAGTGGGAAGTGCATAGGTTTTGGCCGTTGGAACCAAAACCCCATACGCCCCTACAACAGTTTCTACCGTATAAATGTCTACCCTAAGCGCAAGGATAACTAAAGAACTCGGCAGAAAAGAAAGGAGAATGCTATGATTATGGTAAAAATGTCCGCAATGAAAAACTCAAAATGAAAAATAATTAAAGATAAAACCCCTTCAAGCATTGGGGGTAACTACAGCGTCCACGACCGCAGCTTCGGGGTCCACTGTTTCAGCTGAGGCTGGCGGAGTCGGCTCATTGGAAGGAGGAATTTGGTCATGAGAAGGTTCAGAAGTCCCCGCCTCTCCGGGATATCCCGCCTCAGGAGCTTCAGCACGATCGTCAATGTTATAAGTTTGGACATACGCCTCTGGGCCCTGATCCCACACGAGTAGCTTCTCCCTCATGGCTTCGGCATCATCTCCCAGATAGCCTAACACCTCCGGGTTCACTTTCCAGAGTTGATGCATGAGGACCACATGCGATATATTGATAGTCCTGTTCAGTATCACCTCAGCATCCTCCTTCTCCTTCAACCGCTCCGCCTCGGAGGTTGCCAGCTGTGCTTCCGCGGCAGTTAGTTGGGCCCTCAATTTTTCCATTTCGGCCTTGGAGGCATCCCGCTCCCCCTTAAGAGAATCTATCACCTTGCGCTGCTCCCTATTTTGGTTCAGCACGGATTGCTTCTCGGTCACATGCCCCCTGGCAGTGAATTGCAAAGCCCCGATCTCTTTATCCTTCTCGGCGAGCCCCAACTGAAGCATAGACACGAGATCCCTGCTCCTCTTATGGAGTTGCTCCTCGTCGTGCAGCTTACTCTGAAGAGTGGAATATTCCTCTTGCCGCTTAAGGAGGAGATCGTTCTTTGATTGCAAGCGGGCTTCCAGGGTATCTTTCTCCACCTTGGCTTGGGACAGCTCTTCCCGGAGCTTGGAGTTTTCGGTCTTAATCCCATCCGACCGCTGTCTAAACTCATTCTCTGCCTTGGCCCGGTACTCTTGATATTTGGCAAGATATTTCTTCTCCGCCTCTTCTTCAGCCGTGCGCCGGGCCTGATCAATCTTCTCCGAAGCCCCCAAGGCCTGTTGGGTCAGCTTCTGTTTCTCCGCCTCCAAGGCCTGGCGAGCCAGCTGGCTCTCCTCCAGCTGAACGAGAGCTGCACCAACCTCCCGGAACGAGCGTTCCGCGATCATAGAGGCCTGCAAGGAAAGACAACCGAATGAGCTAAAGCCGGACCAAAAGAGAGGTGATCCCAAAAAAATAACAACTGACGGCTTACCCCGGACAGTTGCTGCTTCACAGCGTGTGTCAGCAACAACGGATCCTTGCTGCTACTGATGGCCCATTTCTCAGAATTGAGCTCGCATAAGCTCAGGGCCATGTCCTCCATCATCTCAGCTCCGAACGGCGCCAATGCACGTCCAAGCCTAGGCACCAGCCTCTTCTCCAAGGCTGGACCATCCAGAACCGCTCCGGCCGGGTGAGGAGATCTCACCCCCTCGGCCAGCTCAGCCCTCTTCACGGCAGACAAGTTATCTGCCCTTCCCTGAGTAACGGCCTTCTCCGCCTCTAGCCGCCTCTTCAAAAAACTATCGGCCCGTCTTACACCCTCCAGGAGGGCAGCGGGAAAACTGGTCGGCTTCCGTGGAAAGTGGAACTTCAGGCCAGGCAGGGGAAGATTGGTTGTCTGGGAAGACGGAGACCCCGGAAGAGGGGACCCCCTTTGGACTGGAGGGGGAGGCAGCCGGGATATTAAGGCCCCGGTCTGTTGCTTTTGCTGCTGCGGTAGCAGAAGTAATTGCCCTTGTTGCTGCGGCTGGTTTGGATGTTGCTGTTGCTGCTGCTGCGGCGTTGGTGATTGTCTCTCTTGTTCCTGTTGCTGCTGTTGTTGTAGTTGTGATTGCTGTCGTTGCTGTTGTTGTTGCCTTCGACCGGGAGAAGAGTGTCTAAGGCGTTTGTTCTTAGCACCCTCAGCATCTCCTCCGGGACGCTTGCTCACCCCAGTTGTCCTCACGGGGAACACAAGCCCTTCCCCGTCGCTACTGCTACTCGAGACCATCATAGTCTCGGAAGGCCCTTCAGCAGGGGACTTCTCTACCCTCGGGGACGCTTGCGCCTCGCCACTTGTCTTCTTGGGGGAGGCAGCCTTACCTCCCCTACCAGCCTTGGGCTTCCGTCCTTTCCCCGTGGGCGGGTCCTGGCTGGTGGCAGCCTTCTTAATAAGCAAAGTAACCCTTCCCAACATCTTGGCTTCGGGATACTCTGCAAGAAACGTACAAAGCAAGGTTAACGAACCAACAAGAAATGAGAAAGAAGATAAGCGGAAGACAAGACAATCAGCAACATAAAAGTACAAGCAAGCCCGCCAGCAGGGAACAAGAAACAAGAAAAAGAAAAGTTTGAAAGGGACGACCATGCACGAGAAACGTGGATGGCCTTCCCCGAGCAAAACAAAACATCGCTTCCTGCTCCAGGAAGCTCCCGTACTCCTTGAAGTCCGGGAAGAACATGCTGAGAGAAGAAGGGTCAACCATGATGACACCTTCTGGCAGACTACCATCACTCAGACACCAGAGGAGCTCATCTACCCTATCACAGTACCTGTCGAAAGGTATCCTACGCGGATCTAGCCTAAGGAAACGAGGATCAAACCCCATCTGAGAGGTTTGGGAAACTTCAGACAGGCTGGGGGTGTGGATCAATCGAAAACTAGTCTTACCTCTCCCGGAGGAACTAGCCCCCGGAGCCCCTTCGTTAGGGTAAGCCGCGGCGTGGCGAGCCTCGATCTCCTCTCCCTCCGGCTGGGGGTCGGGGAACCTCTCCTCCCAACTAGGAGATAGAGTATTTTCGTCCCGAGCGGCTTGGGTGATCACCTTAGACAGCTCCAGGGCAATCTGCTCCCGGATGTCAGCCGACACCTGAGTCTGCCCCCTACCACTTACTGGCTCGATATTTTGGAAGGAGGCGAGTAACCCATACTCCCTCAACGATTCGGAGGTCACAAGTCCCTCCACTCTCAACTCTTCCTCGGAAAGCCCTTCGTAGAACTTGGACCTCCTTATCATCTCCGCGCAGCGAGGTGTCCGCGGAACGACTTCTGCAAAAATCAAATACAAGCGTTAGAGATCCTCCCAAAAGGCAAATCAAACACAAAGAAACAAAGTTGAAAAGGAAAAGAGGAAACACTTACCAGGGATTTTGAAATCCAAAGATAGAGCTGGCACCCTCTTCAGCGGGAAGCCAGTCGTCAGGAACCAGTATTCCCGGAGGTCTGGAACCCTCGCGGTATGACAAGTGGGGCACATCACATCCGGGTGCCTTTCTAGCCTGTAAAACCCCACCTTGTCTGAGTGACCCCTCATAGGCTGAGACTTCAACCCATAAAAGTACAGCACCTCCTCCGGGGTAGGAGCTTCCAGTCTCCGGGACTTGCAAAAGATGAACCACCCCGCAAAGAGCTTGTAACTGGGAGGAATTAACTGGAAGGGGGCAATCCCCGCCTTCACGCAGAAATTGGCGAAGTAACTCCTTAAGGGCAAGTGCGCTCCGCACACTATGTGTGCCCAACTCCAGGCACCAAAGCCCTCGTGGCTCTGGCTAGCTGACTCGCCCAGCACCGACAGACGGTGCCACATCAGACCTGGGATGTTCTTCAGGCCTGCCTCAGAGGAATACAGCTCTAGCATGCCATAATTCCTGAAAAGGTTCGGTTTTTGGTCCATCTCCCAGATGGAACTATTGGAGGTTGGTGGGCTAGCCGCGACCGCTTTCGCTTTTCCTTTCCCCTTTCCACCAGCGACGGGAGAGCCCTTCTCTTGGGCAGAATCAGCCTCCCCCGCAGCAAGGAGTTGTTCCTTCGAGATGTTCGTCACTGGACAAAAGAAAAGAAAGAAGAAAACACTCTAAGCAGTCAGCACCCTTGTCATACCCTAGTGGTATCAAAGGCGTCGGGGAGACCCTCCTCGAAAACTGCTTGGAGAGGCTCCCACCGAGCTTACCGAGGGATTGGCACCATGCCACCCGAAGGACAGCAAGGAACCAGACTCAGACCCCGAGCCTAAGCCCACCAAAAGAAGTGTTTTTCCAGAGGAAGACACCCTAAAGGCGTTCATGCTTATGCCCTAAAACAGCAAAACACGGGACGACTTTCCAAACGCAAATCGCCAAAACATGCAGAAAAGGCTACTTATCGACTCACAATCAATCACATGCCTACCAAAGCCCTATTCACAAATGCACATAAGCAATAATGGCAGAAACCTCTACTCTAACAACTACCAACAACCTAAGGTTTGGGAGGAAAGAGCAAAGTAGAAATACTTACTGATGTTCGGGTAGTTGGAGGTTGAGGGAGTAACTGGATCACTGCACAGCACGATCGCGAGAAGTAAAAGCTGCAAAGACGAACGGCGATTCAAACCAGGAACTTCGGAGTAAACCCACTGCCAAATCAAAAAGAAAAGTTTCCAGATACTTACCAAAAGAAATGGCAAGTTCGGGGGAACGTAAGCCGGGAAGCCTGAGAGTTCGAAGGTTTGGAAATCTGAAAATCCTAAAGATGGAGAATCTAAAAGCGTAAAGAGGAAGAAAGGTCCTTTCCCTCGTTTTTATAGCAGGGAAGAGGCCGTTTCGAATTCCTCAAGTGGACGGTCCCGATCTTCCCATTCCGTGTGCATCAGATCCAACGGCTGGAGAGGAAGCGACGATCCTATTTATGACTCCTCGGATGGGAATAAAGTATTTATTTCCCATCATTACACCACCTCGGGCCCGGAGTACCATTAAAAACCGTCAAATCATTAGTTAGATGACTGACGCACGCATACTCAACCAGTCGCCTCACGCACACGTCTTGGTCGCAGAACCATTCCCAGAATGACACGTGGTCCTTGCCGCACTTGGGTACTTGATCTCAAACAGAAGAAATTCTCTTTCTTTTCCATACTAACACTCAGGCGGGAAAAAGGAACCCTTCCGGGAACACAGAAGGTGCCCCCTCGCCTAATCTAAGAAACCGCTTGTACAAGCTCCCGGATCCCTCAAAGCTCCGTGACCTTGGGGGGTAAATGTTATCCAGATTTCCGGATAGCGTTTAGATTGATGGCCTCGGGGAAACAGAATGATCGATGTCCTTCACGATAGGTGACCAGAGCTCGCGGATATACAGAAAGGCTTCACCTCTCCCGCTTGGTGTCCGGATTACTCTTCCAAGCAAACACCATACGGAAACTCGTCAACTCTCCCGGAGCTCCCGAAGGAGTATCCATCGGGGAAGCTCCTTCCAGGAGAAGCTCTTCGAGTGGTCTCCGCGGAAGCAGTTCCGTGCCTCGCACGGAACAAAGCCAAACGGTCGAGTCCTGGAGGAGGCATATTTGGAATGATATCCGCCTGACACAGGATCCCGCCTGACACGCCCGTCAGGTCAAAGCCGCACACATCCCAGCACGCCTAAGGGTACCTTTTCGCCTACTGTTCCGCTGACAACTTGGAAAAGACGGCTGACTTTGTGTGTTCCCCATACTTTCACGTAAATATACCCACATAGAGTCTTGTAGCCATGCTACTATAGTAATTGTATCCCTATTTATGGCTGGTGTAATTAAAACTCATGTACGTAGAGAAAAACCCTAATCCAAAACCCTAGCTATAAAGACCCCTTCATTTTACAAGAGGAGGGACAAAAAAAAATGATATGGCAAACACTCTACTAAAATCTCTCTAGCTTCATCTTCTTCAAGAGAACCCGAGAGAAACATTGTGAGCGTGTGAAGTTCTTATGCACCAGCCATCTTACTGTAATCTTTTCCAAGTATAATAACATCGACTCGTGGACTAGGGCTTGTTAACGCCTGAACCACGTAAAAACACTGTTTGTTTAGTTACATTTCAGTATTTCTACAGTTCTTATCTTTTTATTATTCTGTTAGTGATTCGTTTCCGAAAAACTCGGTAAACAGTATTCTCTCTCACGCTTAGAAAACTCAATTAAATCTTGTTATTCTGATCTTGACTCTAAGATCTTTGTAATTAATTAAAGTGTCAATGGACGTAGGTCATTACCAACTCTTGGGGCCGAACCACTGTAAAATTATTGTATCGTTTATCTTAAGTTCAACTCTTTATCGTTTATTATTGTCATATATTCAATTCAGTGTTGTTGACTAAATCGGTGGTCAACAATACCCATATATATATAAAGATTGAATTTCCATACAAAGTCAAATTTAAGGATATTTATTATATAACCCCTTATTGTTTCCTCAAGAAATGATATATGTTGGAATATATTTGAAATATGTTCCAAAACCATTAGTTACATTTCTTTTGGAAATGGTATATGTTGGTATACATTTATATGTTTTTAAAGAAATTTGTTGTAATTGTGCAAAAAAGATATAAGTTCCTAAGATTATATTTAAAAAAGCAAACCAAAATTAAAACTATATTTTTACAAAAATAAAAACTATACAATTGAAAAAAAAAATGGTTGGTGACCATATGTGGATGCCAAGAATCCACAAGGAAAAATATAAAAATATATGATCCTGTTGACGGTGAAATCTCGTCAATGATATAAGGTTACAAAACTAAGATTGTATTGTCAAAGGTGTCTTAGAAGAAGATGGAGAAAATTGGAAAAAGTAAATATGCAAAACTAAAATGGAGTCGAAATTGTATATTGCTTAACAGCCTTAGCATACAATCAATTTTCCAACCCCTTTTATGGAGGGGTGATGATCTATTTATAATGGAGCTCTAATGGCTCCTCATACATTGTGGTCCCTGGGGACAAGATTGTACATAGGTACATTGTTAGGGTAGTGACACAGGTTGTGGTGGGGCAGAAGGTCATGGTGTCGGCCTGGTGCCTAGTCAAAGGCATGCATGTAGTGCTTCCACTCTCTGTACAAATTTGTACCTCCACTACTTGTGTTATACAGATGTCATAGTCATGCTTCTGTCATCCTCATGGTCGTACGTCTAGCACCCATACACGTACGGGTGCTTTGTACCTGATGGTTATGCATGCGAGGCATGCGAGGGTGCGAGGCCCAACATAGTGCGAGATCCTCAGGTTCATGGCGAGGTATGACAGGGTGCGAGGGCGCGAGACCCTCGAGTGCATGGCGAGGCATGCGAGGGTATAAGGGTGGGAGACCCTCAGGTGCGTGGTGAGGCATGCATGGGTGTGAGGGTGCGAGACCTAATGTAGTGCGAGACCCTCTGGTGCATGGCGAGGCATGACAGGGTGCGAGGGTGCGAGACCCTCGAGTGCATGGTGAGGCATGCAAGGGTACGAGGATGCGAGACCCTCGGGTGCGCAGCGAGGCATGCGTGGGTGCGAGACCCTCAGGTGCATGGCGAGGCATGCAAAGGTACGAGGGTGCGAGACCCTCGGGTGCGCAAGACTCCGCGTGGCATGGAGCGCCTTGTTGTGCGAGGCTTGGCGAGGACTGGAGTGCCTCGCTGTGCGAGGCTGGCCGAGGCAAGGAGCGCCTCGCTGTTTGAGGCTGGGCGAGGCCTAGAGTTCCTTGCTATGCGAGGCTGGCTGAGGCAAGGAGCGCCTCACTGTGCGAGGCTGGCCGAGGCCTAGAGTGCCTTGCTATGCAAGGCTGGACGAGGCTAGCCGAGGCAAGGAGCGCCTTGCTGTGCAAGGCTGGACAAGGCTTGTGGTGTCTCGCTGGGCGAGGCTAGGCGTGGCATGGTGTGAGACACCCTTCTAGGCATGAGGCCCATCTGAGGTGCAAATCGCCCTGATGGCATGAGGCCATTAGCCTAGGGAAATGTTCACCTATAATTTCCATACTTCCATCGAGGAAAGCTCTAAGGGTAATTATTCCATATTCCCAAGACCCACAGGTCCGAGCCCAATAGGATGAATACACAACCTTTAGCCATGTGGTCTAACTACGGACCAAAGATTTTTTTCTTGGTCAATTTTTTGCATTCACACTTGCCCCCCAGTCTATTAGGAAGTCTTCAGGCTTCCTGGTAGACTCATAGTAATGCTACACTCACTTTGCTCTGGTGGTACTGCTGGGTGATTCGTGTCCATTGGTGCACTTTGATTACTTGTAAGGATATGTTGACCCCTTGGGTTCTTGCTATCCTTTTATGTATTTTAGTGCACAATTATTATTTTTTTGCGAGAAGCGTCCTTCTCGTCATTAGGCATAGTACTATTTTTGCAAACGTCTTCTTTGAGACCCTTTTTGCGAGCGTCTTCGTTGAGACGCTTTTTGGCAAGTGTCTACTTTGAGACCCTTTTTGCAAGCATCTACTTTGAGACCCTTTTACAATTTTTGAGGTGATCTCCCCTCGTGTCGAGACTTTTATGGCTAGATGGTCCTCGTCCAATTTTAAACTTGGTCAGCGACCCCCTAGCATGACGTCCCCTTCTATATGGACTCTTCAGACGTATTGGTAGTAGGGCGACTGGAGGAAGGTTCGCTTTCTTTAACATGCGAGTTCTTATGGCCCTCTTCCACCCGTATGTACTTCTGTGCTCTTTCGAAGAAATCATCTAAATTTGAAACTTCTCTTTTGAGCATGCTACCCCATAACTTGCTTCCTGGACAAACTCCGGCTATAATAGCTATCTTGAGCTCCGTTTTGGTTAAACTCCCCACCTTTGATGCTTCCATATTGAACCTATGGATATAGTTCTTCAGACTTTCATTTTCGCCTTTGTTGCTTCCATATTGAACCAATTACGTTTTCAATTGGCAAAACATAATCACTGACTGCATGGTGATGCTGAAGAAATTCTCCAGAGAATTGCTTCCACGATTTGATTGTTCCTGGCCTTAACCTTTTGAACCACTTGTATGCAACATCTTTAAGTGTAACAACAAAGAAATGACATTTTGCTCTGCTGTTGACCTCTCTTAACCTCATCAAGTTATTGAAGTAGTCTAAGTGATACTTTGGGTCCGTAGTACCCTCGAATGGAGTCATGCGAGCCTCTCTGAGGTTGGTGAGGATTTTCTCAGCCTGGATCTCCCTTGTGAAGGGCGAATCATGGTCCAATTCTTCATTATCTCTGTGCTCCCCAGCTGCGGTGATAATCTTGCCTTGAGGGTGCTGCATTTTGATGTCTAGTTCCCTCCTCTTTTTGTATAAGGAGTCTTGCAGGTTCTCAGGCTGATCCCTTGCCTTGGTTTTGTTCCTCGGGGGAGTCGCGGGGGGTGCGTTTCTTACTTCTGACCCCTTCCCATGGAGCTCTTCTCTTAGGCTAGGGGATGCCTCTTTTGAGGTGACCTCTACTTTGTTCTTACAACCATCGTCTTCCCTTCGCCTTTGCTCCCGGGGGAATTTCGTCAGCCTAGGTCCCTCATGGTACTTTTTTTGGGGAGTTTTACTGCTGGAGAGTCGGGTTCTCCCATCGTCTGCGGGGACAGTATTTTCCCCTTTTTCACGCTCCTTCTCTTTACGCTTAGGAAGGGGTATCCTTGAATTTCCTTGCAGGAGGTCATTTAAGACCTCCTATATGTTCTCTATCGTGGTTTCTAGCCTTCGAGTCTTTTATGAAACTCATGAATCTCATCCTAGTAGAAGCCAGTCCATGAACCGGAACTTACTGAGTGTACTCAGGGACTCTGTAACGCCCTACTTCCATAGAGCCGTTACCAAGTGAGTTTTAAAACAAAACAATGTGCAATGAACTCGCTAACCGAGGTTTTTAAAACAAAAGTGTGACTAAGCAAAAGTTAAGGCTGTAATCTTTAAAAATGCGTTGTTTCTTTGAAAACTTCTAGTATTTAACATTTGGGATCCCAAAATAGGGTTTGAAAACTATTTACAACATAAAATAGGTTTACAGTCGATTAATTATTAAAATCACAGATTATTACATCCATTTCTCAAATAAACCCCCAACCAAAGCAGTCGGGCAGGCCAAACATGTACGCGTCGCTTCATGCTCTCCGTACTCATGGCTGGTCGACTCAATCTTTGCCCTTACCTGCAACACAGAGCACCCGTGAGCCGAAGCCCAGCAAGAAAACTCATGCTGTTCATAACATATGCAAATTATACAGTTAATCATTTCAGATAGTCCACAGATAAACGGGTCAACCAAAAGACTTAAGCGACCCGGCCATGCCGCCCCAGAAGCCTTACCAAAGCCTGGGGTCTCGGTCCTTACCGTAAGGATATCACATGTGTCCCTGGGGTCCCACCCTGACTACAAGCACTTCACATGCTAAGTGGAAATTCCGGCCCCACTACCGTTCTCGGCCTTTTGCCGTTCTCGGCTCCATGCCGTTTCATTCAACTATAATCACAAATAGTCTAACTCAAATAACATTTGAACATATATCAATACAATCAAGTCTGCACCCTAACATGTAATGCAATATAGGGCCGTGCCCTGCAATCACACCATGGGCCCATGCCCTGTCCTATGGGTGCTATAGTTTTCTTACTTGTCAATTTGATAGCTTTCAACACTTGACTCCTTGAGCATGATCCCACTCGAGCCTTAGCGCACACCTAAGAACAAACATAGGTCAAAGTAAACACCAAACCTCGAGTCCAAAACCTCGCCTCGGGACCAATCCCGAGCCCCCTGGGAAGTCCTAGATCCACAAAACAAGGTGGTGGAATCGAACCCCGAACCCTAGGTCAAAATCCCTCACAAATAACCCAAAAACCCCTTTCTGGGCACAGGGTAGCGCTACAGCGCTCAAAAGAGAGCTATAGCGCTACAAGCAGAATCAGCACCACCCCAGAAACAGGGCCTAGCGCTACAGCGCCCAAAGACTAGCGTTGTAGCGCTAGTCGCAGGCAGGCAACACCAGCTTTCTTTTTCTGCAATTTCTTTGAGCCAATCTCAACCCAAACTTCCCCAAATCTTTACCAAACTCAAAATCAAGCTTATAAACACTCTCCACTCATCCCAAGCATCCCCAAATCTCAAAACCCAAGCACATTCATCCCAAATCTCAAAATTTACCATGATTCACCCTAAACCCAGAAATTATGTCAAACAACAAAGTTAAAGGCTTAGGATTCATACCGTTGATGCAATTTCGACCTTGATTCATTTCCTAGACCTCCTTAGCTTGCTCTTCCTCAAAGCTTGCCCAGAGATTCCCTAAAGTTCCCATCAGCTCAGCTCAAAATACAGCTCAAACCAGCCAAACCCTTAAAACTGAAATTTCTAAAAACTTACCTCAAAAGTTGATGTGTTCTTGCTAATCCTTTCCAAATCTTCAAGTATAACCTTAAGATCCTTGATGCTCAGCCTATCCTAGCACCCCACTGAGCTTTGCTCCAAGAAAAATGGAGAGAAATGGTGCAAGAATGCACAAACCGCCCCTTTTGGAAAAACCCCTCTGTTTTCTCTCTTTTCTTTTCCTTCCTTTTTCTTTCTTTTCCACAGCCATATAACTCTCTCTATCAATCCCACTAAGCATATAAAGCCTCAATTAATCTATCTCTAAAAAGCCAATTGACCAAAATGCCCTCCCTATTAACTCTAAACCTTTTTATCCACGTAGGGCCATTTTAGTCATTTTACCCAATTCCCGCTAATCCTCAAGTGTCTCTAATATTTTCCCGCTTGCTTCCCAATACCTGATAAGTCACCAAATATGAATTCCTCATTATCAAAATTAACCTCAATATAATCTCTAAATTTCCTGCTTATACCCCCAGGCTTAACCCAAGCCGGGTATAAATTTCCTCCTTGACTTTCCGCTAATCTGCTCTCTGGAATCGTCTCGAGTCACAAGTCACAGATACATCCACATACCAATGTGGTCTCAACAATCATCAAATATCAATACAGTTATGCCCAAAATGGCCAAAATTACAATTATGCCCTTCTAACACAATCAGGGCCTACATGCATACTAATACACATAGTCATGCATCTCAAGTAGTCAAATAGTCATATAACATGCTTTAAATCATAATCATGCATTTAACTCATTAAAGTCACACATAAATCCCATCATGCCCTCCTAGCACGCTAATCAAGGCCCTTAAGGCTTATTAGCGATTTTGGGTCGTTACAACTATCCCCTCCTCATAAAAATTTCGTCCTCGAAATTTACCTAAACACATCAGTCAGCAAACCCGCAACTCTGACCATGATTTCCAAGGTCCACCGCCTTTACTTTACTTTTCAACAACGATCTTACAAGAGTAACAGTCGTATCCCACAAGATCTTGTCTAATAGCCATACTCTCGCTAGCCCCTCGTTACACCGCAACCCTGCTGAAGCTTCAGGGTCTGCCTAGATTACAATGCCCACTTCATTGTCTTATTCCTGATTCCAGAGATACTCAAAAGTCTTCACCTCTACTAGGTGGGATCGACTTGTAGGCCCCGCTGGCCTAACCCTTGGTAAAACTTTAGAATTTATGTTGAATTAAGAGTCAAAACTCTCCCTTCTTTCTCTGAACACCATACAAATCCTCGTCTGTTATAACGTAGAGATACAAATCTTTCCTTCCGGAACTTTATTTCGTCATAATTTAACAATTTACAAGCTCTTTATTCTTTCAAATAGGCAGAAACTCCTGCCTTAAGAATTCCAACAACCTCTTTTGACTTTCACTCTGAATCAATGCCAAACCGTAGTATTCACTATTCTTCGCCTGTTACCATGTCCTATGTCGTGTTACATTAACAAGACGCCAGCATTAGCCACCATGACTAACTTACCAGGGATTACACTTCCCTTAATATCTCAAGTATTCGCATACTCAGCGCTTAATTCTTTAAGATATCTGATAAGCTTTCAGACTGCCATTTCACTTGCAATCAACTAATAATTCCAGATTCCCACTCTGTTCTTTTCGTTCTCTAGGTCCATTCCAAAATTTAAAATACTATAGGGTCTCAATTCAGTATCATCGACGTTCTACCTTGAAACCAGTTCACTTGACCCAACTACATTAACTCGATCAACCGAGTTAAAACTTTTCATGTCCAAACACCTTACTTAAGGTCTATTGTGGTCCATTCCCACGATACACCACCACATCACCTAACCCCTCAGGGTCCAAATGAAAACACTAGATTCTGTCACCCGCTTAACCCTCCCAGTACAACGTACCCTAGGAGGTGGAATGGTATCCATTCAGAATTCTCATTCATAAACCAAATCTAATTGGATCCTTCATCCAATCCTGGTATCCTAACTTGTACCACCTTGGCAGGGTTCTTGCCTGTTTCAACCAAAGCCGACACTTTGGATTCCATAGTTCAGTGACACTCACTAGCTAATCATTACCTACTAATGTTATGCTAATCTCAGTCGTTGCCTTGTCCACTCCATTACAATCTATGGTGTTATTCCTTGACTGACACACGCCTCTCAGTTAGGAGTTCCGCCTCCAATTAAATTTCCCCTCGCTCAATCGAGGATTTCAAACACTAATCATCCGTCTGTTACTTTTCACCACATCTGGGTCTCAACGTTATCTTTCTTACTAATACCCAATACTCAAGCACCTTATGATATGCATAGCTGTCAACTTAACGCTCCAAGTATATCAACCATGTTCATTCTTTCACCTCCCGCAAGGTTCGATCCATCCTTGCGCCAATTTATGCCTGGGCGTGCCCAACTCGTGATGCACCCCCACATTTCCATATCCTTACCATAGATCAGGTCCTTTATGCTATCACTTTATACTTAACCATAACACACACATATTCCAGCATCGCCAGATACCAGTCAATTCTTACCTTGTCTTCTGAATTTTCCTGGCTAGACACCACTCAATCCGTCTAACCTCAAGTTTTACTGTTCTCCTCATCTCTGATGTAGTTGTCTCCGGAGATACTTATGCAATAGATGACACGCTTACCCCTCCTGTTATGCTTTCTACTCTTCAGATATTCATCATTGGCTTCTTTGTGGCTTCAGATCAATTCTCCTCATCCCTGTCCTTTCTTCTTGTAGCTCTATTCTGGGTACTCCTAACGACACCCAAACTAACACTCCGTAGAACCTTACCTGTGACTCTTCCTTCTGGGTACAAACGTCTTCATCATAACCATTTGTTCACCATTTCCGTCTGGGAGTAATCCACATGTACTGCTTGTGAGCTTGAAGGGGACCTGCCCATATCGTTCATGCATTCTCTGCCTAAAGAACTTACCTGTGCTGCTGTAGCTTGAACCATTATAGAATCTTTGTTACCAACTCCTCACACCTTACCCGGTGCAAAATAGACAAATTCACGAAATGTCTCTATCCTTGGTTTCCAGCTGGTAATAACCAGGTCATAGATCAACTCTTGGAGACATAGTCCCATCTTGTGTCCAACATTGTACTTATCGTTCTAACCCGACGATGCTAACAATCCCCGCAGTATCACACTCTGGCTACTCCAGGGTCAAATTCCCTCGATTGCTTCAATAGATTTTTCTGTCAGCCAAAGCCATCTTTTACAACATTCCTTATACCAATCCTATCTGTAGTCCGACCTTGAAGTACCCCCAAATCTTTCTTTACATACCCACATTATTTTCCCACTGGTCAGCTCAGTTTCCACTCAGTCTCATTTACATACTCCAGATGATAACCTCTATAATCCATGGTTATTTCTTAACTGATTAGCTCTCTCACTGACTCATGCTAAGGCTCCCTTAAGACAAACTCTGTCGTATTACTATGCACTTCTTGATCACTTGCATCCCAATCCATCTGCCAGAGTTTCTAATTTCTTCTCAACAAGTATTACTATCATCAGCCTCTCGAATAGCACCTTTGAGGCAACCTCTCGATGTCCATCTCCCTCTCAGAACATTCTCAACACCGAGTTCTTCCAGTTCGTTACATGACCAAAGCATAAACCAGTCAGTTAAATACTCATCCTCGAGGAATCAGCCTCGAACTTTGAATGTAGCGAGGCATTCTAGTTCTCCGTTCCCTCACCATGGGAAATCCATCTTAACATATCGAGTCATTCTATGTAGAAGTCATGCCCTCACCTGACCTCCTCTCAGGTGGCATCCTCTCCCTCATGTGCATACCAAATAACCTCCCTGGTTCCTGTCACCATCTTGATAACTACCTTTTCAACCAGGCTTCTTTCCAATCTCAAATTAGGTTCCCAAGCACTGTCTGGGGTCCTTCTACCTCAAAATTGAGAATCTGTCCTTGCTGCATTCTATCAATAAAAGTACCATCTTATCAATCATACTTTTCCCCCTTTCTGGCAAAACCAGAAGCCACAGAACTATCTGGGGTTCTTTTAACTCGACTATCACGAATCTATCTTTACTAGCTCCAACAAAGGAAGCACTGCCATTGCGGCTCTAGCACTCATGCTCTATACATCAACCATCAGTTCCTCGAACAACATGGCCCTCTCCGCCATCCATATACAGACGATAAATTCTTACCTCAGAGCGGCCCAAATACCTTGGACTATCCCAGAGTTCAATCTTTAAATGGGTCGCCAACATTTCCGGATACATCCGCCAGTATAAATTCCCAAAATGAATTACTCGATTCACCAAACCCATTGATTTACACTGTTGTTACCCTAACGGTCCAAACCAAACTTATAAGCCCACCAGTCTCCACAGTTCAATTCATGTCTTTATAATCTCTTCTAACAATTCATCATCTAGGTTCTTTCCAAGCCATTATGCCTATGCCTCAGCCCAAGTGCCGTTTCCAGGCATCCTTCTAGCACAATACTTAACACAACCCTTCAGTCGTGGGCTCTCATCCTCTATAACCAAGGGTGGAATTAACCTTGCCCATCCACTGATAAATTCTTTGTCAACCCGAACTTTCCTTAAAACCCGAGGATAACACCCTTTAAGCCTTTCATATAATACCCTTATCTGTCCATACTCCCACAGTAAACCAACACTGGTAACCCTTACTGTTAAAGCATATAAATCAGCTATTTTCCCAGAGAAATCCGCGGTTCTACTGTTCCCTCTCAACTGAAAAACTCCACAGCTTACTCATACTAGTGACCCTCTGCTGCTACTTTTCGGGATAACTGGAGATCTCAACTCCAACTTATATCTAGAATCCCCCCTTCAACACAATATCAGGTCCACATAACCCTTCTAGGAACAAACAATTCGAGTTCATCTGCCACTACTAACCAAACTGTTCAACCTCGGGGTTCACACTCTAAACCAATCCATAACTAAATCCAAATAATCACAGCTATCATGCACACATAAGACATATTAGGTCAAATCCACAATGCCATACATTAGCTACCCAAATTTTAACACTAACAAGTATACCCGAGTCTCAACATGCTTCATACAAGCCAACAAGCATATATTACATATGAATTTAATTCAAACAATTAACCACATAAACTCAATATGTGAACCATTATCCCTATATTCATCCACATGCATAATAATATTATTCAGCACACTTTAATCTCAACATGCAATAGTCAAGGGCCCAACCCCAACAGTATCTCATGCATATGTCAACTCATTCCTCATGCTCCATATAAATAAGCAGGCAAACAGGGCATTCAAACATGTCTATCAGTCATACCAACCAACCCTGAGTCGAGCTTGTCACTGACAGCGAGCGTACATGTTCGGTCAATCTCCAGAACCAATAAACCTTGGCTCGCTCTGATACCAAGTTGTAACGCCCTACTTCCTTAGAGCCGTTACCAAGTGAGTTTTAAAACAAACCAATGTGAAATGAACTCGCTAACCGAGGTTTTTAAAACAAAAGTGTGACTAAGCAAAAGTTAAGGCTGTAATCTTTAAAAATGCGTTGTTTCTTTGAAAACTTCTAGTATTTAACATTTGGGATCCCAAAATAGGGTTTGAAAACTATTTACAACATAAAATAGGTTTACAGTCGATTAATTATTAAAATCACAGATTATTACATCCATTTCTCAAATAAACCCCCAACCAAAGCAGTCGGGCAGGCCAAACATGTACGCGTCGCTTCATGCTCTCCGTACTCATGGCTGGTCGACTCAATCTTTGCCCTTACCTGCAACACAGAGCACCCGTGAGCCGAAGCCCAGCAAGAAAACTCATGCTGTTCATAACATATGCAAATTATACAGTTAATCATTTCAGATAGTCCACAGATAAACGGGTCAACCAATAGACTTAAGCGACCCGGCCATGCCGCCCCAGAAGCCTTACCAAAGCCTGGGATCTCGGTCCTTACCGTAAGGATATCCCATGTGTCCCTGGGGTCCCACCCTGACTACAAGCACTTCACATGCTAAGTGGAAATTCCGGCCCCACTACCGTTCTCGGCCTTTTGCCGTTCTCGGCTCCACGCCGTTTCATTCAACTATAATCACAAATAGTCTAACTCAAATAACATTTGAACATATATCAATAAAATCAAGTCTGCACCCTAACATGTAATGGAATATAGGGTCGTGCCCTGCAATCACACCATGGGCCCATGCCCTGTCCTATGGATGCTATAGTTTTCTTACCTGTCAATTTGATAGCTTTCAACACTTGACTCCTTGAGCACGATCCCACTCAATCCTTAGCGCACACCTAAGCACAAACATAGGTCAAAGTCAACACCAAACCTCGAGTCCAAAACCTCGTCTCGAGACCAATCCCAAGAGCCCCGGGAAGTCCTAGATCCATAAAACAAGGTGGTGGAATCGAACCCCGAACCCTAGGTCAAAATCCCTCACAAATAACCCAAAAACCCCTTTCTGGGCACAGGGTAGTGCTACAGCGCTCAAAAGCGAGCGCTATAGCGCTACAAGCAGAACCAGCACCACCCCAGAAACAGGGCCTAGCGCTACAGCGCCCAAAGACTAGCGTTGTAGCGCTAGTTGCAGGCAGGCAACACCAGCTTTCTTTTTCTGTGATTTCTTTGAGCCAATCTCAACCCAAACTTCCCCAAATCTTTACCAAACTCAAAATCAAGCTTATAAACACTGTACACTCATCCCAAGCATTCCCAAATCTCAAAACCCAAGCACATTCATCCCAAATCTCAAAATTTACCATGATTAACCCTAAACCCAGAAATTATGTCAAACAACAAAGTTAAAGGCTTAGGATTCATACCGTTGATGCAATTTCGCCCTTGATTCATTTCCTAGACCTCCTTAGCTAGCTCTTCCTCAAAGCTTGCCCAGAAATTCCCTAAATTTCCCATCAACTCAGCTCAAAACACAGCTCAAACCAGCCAAACCCTTAAAACTGAAATTTCTAAAAACTTACCTCAAAAGTTGATGTGTTCTTGCTAATCCTTTCCAAATCTTCAAGTATAACCTTAAGATCCTTGATGCTCAGCCTATCCTAGCTCCCCACTGAGCTTTGCTCCAAGAAAAATGGAGAGAAATAGTGCAAGAATGCACAAACTGCCCCTTTTGGAAAAACCCCTCTGTTTTCTCTCTTTTCTTTTCCTTCCTTTTTCTTTCTTTTCCACAGCCATATAACTCTCTCTATCAATCCCACTAAGCATATAAAGCCTCAATTAATCTATCTCTAAAAATCCAATTGACCAAAATGCCCTCCCTATTAACTCTAAACCTTTTTATCCACGTAGGGCCATTTTAGTCATTTTACCCAATTCCCGCTAATCCTCAAGTGTCTCTAATATTTTCTCCCTTGCTTCCCAAGTGTCTCTAATAGGACCCTCATGTGCATGGCTAGGCATGACAGGGTGTGAGGGTGCGACACCCTCGAGTGCATAGCGAGGCATGCAAGGGTACTAGGGTGCGAGAACCTCGGGTGCGCAGTGAGGCATGCGTGGGTGCGAGGGTGCGAGACCCTCGGGTGCATGGGGAGGCATGCGAGGTGCTTGTGAGGGTATGAGGGTTCGTTGGTGCGAGGCACTTACAAGGGTACGAGGGTACGAGACCCTCGGGTGTGCAAGACTCCGCATGGCATGGAACGCCTCACTGTGCGAGGCTGGGCGAGGCCTAGAGTGCCTTGCTGTGTGAGGTTGGCCGAGGCAAGGAGCGCCTCGCTGTACGAGGCTGGCCAAGGCAAGGAGTGCCTTGTTGTGCGAGGCTAGATGAGGCTTATGGTGTCTCGCTACACGAGGCTAGGCGTGGCATAGTGCGAGACACCCTTCTAGGCATTAGGCCCATCTGAGGCACGAATCGCCCGGATGATGCGAGGCCATTAGCCTAGGTAAATGTTCACCTATAATTTCCATACTTCCATCGAGGAAAGCTCTAAGGAAAATTATTCCATATTCCCAAGGCCCACAGGTCCGAGCCCAATAGCATGAATACTCGACCTTTAGCCATGTGGTCTAACTAGGGATCAAAGATTTTTTTCCTTGGTCAATTTTTTGCATTCACAGAAACCATGTTAAAATAAGTAAGGGTCTATAAGAATTGACCCAATGTGGATGCAAAAATTTTAGTTGCACAAGGCCCCTGCCTCGTGACCCTCAAAATATAGACTAGGGATGGAAACAACCAAGCCCGGCCTTGCGCCCTGCATTAAAGGACTCACGAGGCACGCGCCTCCCTTATAGAGTCTTGCTTCGTGCCAGAGGTCATGTAGGATCACCCCTCGAAACTTGAAACGCATCTCGTACTGAGGGTGCTATGGAGGTGCATGTCTTGCTCACAGTGGACCACCTTGTGCCAGGCGTCTCGCGAGGCTGCCCACACGCCTCCGCCTCGTGCGCACATGCCTCCACCTCGTTCCAGGCATCTCGCGAAGCAATGCCTCATGCCCACATGCCTCATCCTCGTGCCAGGCATATCGCGAGGTACAGCCTCAAGCCCACATGCCTCCACCTAGTGTCACTGTCTCGCGAGGCACAACCTCGCGCCCACACACCTTCACCTTGCACCAGGTATGTCTTGAAGCATAACATCATGCCCACATGACTGCACCTCGCACCAGGCATCTCGCAAGGCACAACCTCGCACCCACACGCCTTCGCCTCGCACCAGTGTCTCGCAAGGCCCAGCCTCACGCCCAGACGCCTTCGCCTTGCACCAGTGTCTAGGGAGTTATAGCCTTGCGCATGGTCCTTCTCCCCGCGTCGGGCATCTCACGAGGCTCTTGCCTCCCATGCCCCTTGGGATCATGCCTTCCATAATGACCCATAAAGACTTCAACATTTAAAGGTTAAAATAATAAGATGCATTGTGAGGATAAAATCCTACGCATGACTCAAAGAGATCGTACAAGTACAAAGTACATACAGGGGTACGACCCTAACAAGCAATGGTCCACACCAGACATGTAGTGGTCGTACGATCAAGGTACCTGATGTGGTCCTTCCCATCCAAACTCTGACATTCATACAAAACAGATGGTGGATGTACAATCTGGTAGTAAAATAAAGATGCTCCCACACACCTTTGGCGTATGCTAGAGTCGACCAGCACTCTCCCAGCACTACTACCATCCGTTGTCTGCATATGGAGGGCCATGTCTCCCCGGGACCACCATGTACAGTGAGACAATAGTGCTCTCCTATAAATATGACCCCCCTTCACCTGAGAATGGGGTCGAATTTTGGAACTTTGTAATCAACCATTGTTTAGCAATACATTCTCTACATTCTTTCTATTCTCCATTCTCCCGTTCACTTTTTATGTTCTTTGAAATATCAGAAAGTTTGTGGGAAGATAAGTCGATTTAAGTTCATTTCCTTTACAACTCAAAAAATCTTGGTTGACGAGTTCTTACCGTCAACAGTGTGGCGCCGTCTGCGGGAAGGATAAGTGTTAAGCCAATGTTCTTCTATTGATTCTGGCAAGGAAAGATGCCAAGACCTTCTAAGCGTTTGAGAGAACCACGAGAGGTCGATGTCCACCTAGACAGAGATCAGCTGAAATACTCCATGAGGAACCCTTCACCTCCCGAAAATGTGGATGCACCAAAGGATCTCATGGCTACTAAGGATGAGAGGGAGGCTTCATCCCCAGCTGTCCAGCCTGATGGAGACTACCCGGGACTAGCAGCCCCCCCTATGGGTTGTGCGGGAGCGATTACTCCCCCAAGGCCAGCACCGGTGCAGAACTCCAGCCAACAGGATTCAGATCCTTCAACACGTTGGCCCGACAAGAGTCCTCGAATACACTCTATAAGCTCGAGCTCTAGGACTCGATTCTACAAGGATGAGATACGTGTTACACCGAAAGCACCAAAGGCTAGAAACCACCTTAGAAAACATGAAAGAGGTGTTAAATGGCCTGTTACAGGGAAAGTCAAGCATGCCTCTTCCTAAGAGAAAGGAAAAATTCCATGAGTCCCTGTGGATGACGGGAGAACTCAACTCTCCACTAGCAATACCCCTCAGCCAAAGCAACATGAGCGTCCCAGGCAACTGAAGCATCCTAAGAATCCAGAGAGGAGAAACGACGTTAACCCTCAGAATGAAGTTGAGGTCACTACAAGGGAAACACCCCAGACTTGAGGGAAGAGCTCAACAGGAGAAGGTTGGATGAGAGGGCCACACCTCCTGTGGATCCCTCGAAAGAGAAAAGGAAAGGCCAACCCATCCGACTTGAGAGACTCCTTGAACAAAAGAAGACAAGATCTAGACAACAAGATAACGAGCCTACGGAGCAAAATAATCAACGCGTTTGGGGGGCACACCGTCGACGATGAGTTTGATCATGCGGCTCCCAGCCAACTTGAAAGAGCCCCACATGACCCCTTATGAGGCCAATATGGATCCAAAGTACCATCTAGATGCGTTCAATGACTTAATGAAGTTAACGGGAATTAATTGCAGAGCCAGATGCCACTACTTCACTGTCACATTGAAGGGACCTGCATACAAGTGGTTCAAGACACTTAAGCCAGGGTCCATCAGGTCATGGCAACAATTTTCTGACCTGTTCCTCTAGCAACACCATGTAGTGCATGATTACACCATGCCAAGCACTAGCCTCGCTAACATAAAGTAGTGTGAAGGAGAAAGCCTGAAGAGCTATGTCCATAGGTTCAACATGGAGGCGACTAAAGTAGGGAGCCTGACTAGGGGAGAACTCAAGATGGCAATCACGGCTGGAGTGCTCCCCGGCAGCAATTCATGGGATAATATGCTCAAAAGGGAGGTCACCAACTTAAACGACTTCTACAAAATAGCACAAAAGTACATTCATGTCGAAGATGGCCATGAGAACCTAAAGGTAGGAAAAAGTGAATACCTTTTCAAACCCTTAGCCCACGAAGGCTCAAATAGTTCAAAGAATAAAAGAGTATATGAATGGCCAAAGGATGACACTAGAGAAAGCACAAACGTGGAGGTGACCCTAGGAAAACATCCTAAACCTTCTATACAAACTTGACGGACACCAGGGAACATATCTTCCTCATGAATGAAGGCCAGGTTCCCTTCAAGAGACCCCCATCAATGAGAAAAGACTGATCCAAGAGGGACCCCAATAAATATTTTCAATACAACAAGGATATTGTCCATACCACAGCAGAGTGTACCCATTTAAAGGTGGAAATTGAGGAACTCATATGCAAAGGGCATCTGGGCAGATATGTCAGATAGGAAAATCAAAGACCAGAGGATGGGCTGGCATCACCTCGAGCCCAAGAAAGAGCCTAGAAGTACAAGGAGAAGTAAGAATGATCTTAGGAGGCCCGAGGTTCAGAGGAGAGTACAGGAAGGGGTGAGACAAGTATGCTAGGGAAGCTAGATGAAATCCACCCCTATGTATCATGAGCCTAGAGAAATGACCCCCGAAGAGTTTTAAGGGGGAGGGTGCATTTCCCCCACAACGATCCCTTGGTGTTGATCGTCCAACTGGCCAATATGAGAGTAAATCGGATCCTTGTAGACAATGGAAGTTTCGTGGATATCTTGTATTGCCTGCCTTGGAGAAGATGGGCTTGAGCATCAAGAACTTAAAACCTTTCCATTCCTCCTTATACAGATTCACTAGGGACTCAATACAACCCCTAGGAGTGATCAAATTGGCCCTCACTATGGGGGAGCAACCCAGACAAACCACTGTCATGAAAAAAAAAATCGTAGTAGATTGCGCTTCAGCTTTCAATACGGTATTGGGGAGACCATCCCTAAGAGAATTGAAAGAGATAACTTCAGTATATCACTTAGTTGTCGAATTCCCAACTTCTAGAGGAATAGCAAGTATGAAAGGGGAGTAGAAAAAAGTGAGGGAGTGTTATAACACCTTCCTCTGCATGTTTGTAAAGCCACGAAAACCTATGACAATGGTGATATATGGAGACACAAACCCACGAGAGCTGGACCTCCGAGTCACAGAGAAGCCTCGAGCCAAACCTATGGAGGACTTAGAGGAAATCACTGTAATGAAGGAACCATTGCGACAGTTGAAGGTGGGAAAAAACCTTCAAGGCGATATAAAAGAGAAATTAGTAAAAAAAAAAATTAAGGATAACCTTGACGCTTGGAGTCACGAAGACATGGTAGGGATAGATCCTTCCATCATGCGCCATCACCTGAATATTGACCCCAAGGAAAAACTAGTTAGGCAGAAGAGATGAGCGCTCGACCCCAAGAGATATGCAGCCTTAAAGGAGGAGGTCGACAAATTGAAGACAAATGGATTCTGTAGCGTCCTAAATTTGCTAATAAGGCTTAGGGCCTTGATTAGCATGTCGGGAGGGAAATAATTGATTTAATTATGTTAATATATGAATTTGATGATTATGTGATTAGAAATGCATGTTTAGGTGAATTAAATATGCATGTGGGCCCCATTTGGTTATTAAGGGCATATTTGTAATTTTGGCCCATTGAGGGCATAAATGCAATATTTGTGTATATTGTGATTGATGCCACGAGTGAGTGGTGATATATTTTTGATGCATGATCAGAGACAGTCTTAGGGAGCAGTTTAGCTAGAAAGTCACAATGAGGCCAAATACCCAACTCAAGAAGAGCTTAGGGGTATTTCGGGAATGTTATGTGTGTTAAAGATTTATCGAGTAATGGGTAGTAATTTAGCAATGATTTGGCAATGTCATGATTAAATGGGGAATTATAGGAACACTCGAGGAATTAGCGGGACTTGGCAATTGACAAAACTACCCTTGGTGGCACTTGAGGATTAAGATAGACTTAATGGGCATTTTAGACTTTTTAAGTAAGGCTGGATATACACTTAGACAGCTTGAGAAACCACTAGAACTAAGTGAAAAATAAGGCAGAAGCTCTCAAGTCTCTCTCTCCTTCGGTTCTCCCTTTCTCTTCTTGGTGTTTGAAGGGCTTTGGATCAATTGGAGGATTTTAGGCTTAGTTCTTTGAGGAATTGGAAGCTGCCTGTGGTTGGGATTAGCTCATGGGTAAAGATATTAGCAAGGTAAGGAATTTTAGCCATTGAATCTGTTAAACTTTATTGAATTTTTGTTAGAACTTTAAAGCTTGCATGAAAGTGGGTTCTAAGTATGATCTTGGAAGTTTGCTGAGTATATGGGGTTGTTTACGAACTTGTTGTGTTGTCTAGGGTATGTGAATAAGGAATCCACTTAATTCTGGGTTTAATTGGTGTTTGGGATTTAAAATTGGGGTTTAGGCTCGAGGGAAATGCAGGAAGAATGTTGGTTTTCTGGGTTAGGAGGCTCGGGCCGCGGCCCTGTTGTTTAGACACCGCAGCCCATGTGTGTCGAACAGGCTAGGAAGCCTTTGTCTGCCAAGGTGCGACGTGACGCAAGATATAGCGCATCGTGGCCCGTGTCCCTCAGAAAAGAGGCATTTTTCCTCTGACTTGAGCGCCCCGCGGCCCTTAAGGGGTTGGGCCACGACTCAAATGCAAATATTTGCTGTTTGAATGTCTTTAGCTCGAGAACTCAAATGTTAAGGCTCAGGAAGGATTTTACTACTCGGATTGGTACAATCTGAGGTCCCAAAGGCTAGATTTATATTCTGAAGTTATTTATTGGATTAGAACTTGATGGATGGTTATTATAAATATGTTGTGACAAGATTTTCAACGAGGCTCGGGTTAGAAGACTGTGCTCGGTATTACGGTGCTCAGATAGCTGGGGACACAGGTAAGAAAACTGTTGTACTCATAGACCAAGGAGTGGCCCTATTGTTTTTATTGCAGGGTGTGGCCCTATTGATTGAGTTGCAGGGTGTAGCCTTATTGTCAATGTTTAGTATATGTTTAAATAGTTGTTGATATTACGCTATGTAATTCATATTTGTGAGTGAACTGTGAAGGCTGGAAACAACGAAGGCCGGGAACGGTGAAGGCCAGGAGCGGCGGGAAGCCGAGTACGGCAAGGGGCCGGGAATGGCGTTGAGCACGAGAAGTGCAGGTCGTTAGGGCGAGACCCTCCTAGGATGCTGGAGCCATCCTTTTGGTGAAGACCACGAACCCATGGCCTGGTGAAGCGCCTGGGACGGCATGGCCTCTATGTGTTTAGCCTGTTGGCTACTTTGTTACATGATGTTGATAGATATGCATATGTTATCTATTTTGTTTTGAGTTTTCTTGTTGGGCTTTAGCTCAAGGGTGCTCTATGGTGCAGATAAGGACAAGGCAAAGGTCGACCAATCATGAGTATGGAGAGCGTGGAGTGACGGGTACATGTTCGGCCTACCTGGCTACCACGGCTAGGGTTATTTTGGGAAGATGTAATGTATTGGTATAGATTTGTCACCTAAGTCGACCTTAAATGTATTTTGAGATGTAAAGTATTTTCCAAACAATATTTTGGGATCCCAAATGTATAACTATGTATGTTTTCAATGAATGCCCACATTTTTATATTAAATGTTTTCTAACGACTGCTATCACAGTTTAGCTACACTTTTAACCTAAAACCTTGATTAGTGAGCTAATGGCACATTTTTAACTCACTTAGTAATAGCTCTAAGGAAGTAGGGAATTACAGATTCATCCGCGAAGCATTCTACCCCGTATGGGTATCGAACCCCGTGCTAGTCCCAAAGCCAAACGGAAAGTGGAGGACTTGTGTGGACTTCACTAACCTCAATAAGGCTTGCCCTAAAGATAGCTTCCCACTTCCAAGAATATATCAGTTGGTGGAGGCAACAGCCGGACATGAGTTACTTTTCTTCATGGATGCTTATTCGAGATACTACCAGATACCCATGAACCCGATTGATGAAGAGAGTACCTCATTCATAATGGATAAAGGACTCTATTGCTATAAAGTGATGTGTTTTGGGCTGAAAAACGCATGTGCCACCTACCAAAGATTGGTGAACAAGATGTTCGCTAACCAGATAGGAAGGAACATGGAGGTATACGTAGATGATATGTTGAAGAACTCAACTGGGACCTAAGTGAAATGTTTGACATTCCGAAAATACCGGAAGAAGTTAAACCCACTCAAATGCACTTCCGGAGTATCTTCAGAAAAGTTTTTGGGTTTCATGGTTTACTCTAGAGGCATTGAGGCTAATCCTGACAAAATTAAAGCCTTAGTAGAGATGATTCCACCCAAGAGCAAGAAAGAGGTGCAATGTCTAACTGGAAGGGTAGCAGCGCTCAACAGGTTCATTTCGAGGTCCACGGACAAGTGCCTCCCCTACTACAACATCCTAAAAGGGAGCAGAAAGTTCGCTTGGGATGGAGATTGCGAGGAAGCCTTTTCCAAGTTGAAGGAGCACCTAGGGAAGCCACCCTTTTTGGCTAAACCCAAAAAAGGTGAGAGGCTATACCTATACTTGGCAGTGTCTGACCATGCCATAAGTGTTGCCCTAGTTAGAGAGAAGATTCACCAACAACCCCTTTACTACATCAATAAATGCTTGGTTGATGTGGAAATCCAATCCCCGTAAATAGAGAAGTTAGTGTATGCCTTGGTCATGGCCTCAAGAAAATTGGGGCCTTACTTCCACTCCCATGCGATTAAGGTAGTCACTAATAACCCCTTTAAGGCAGGTCTTGCACAAACCTGAAACCTCAGGATGATTGATGATATGGTCGATTGAGTTAAGTTCATTCGACATCACATATATTGAAAGGGTCTCCATCAATGGACAGGTGCTTTCATACTTTATAGTCAAATTCACCTATCTGCCAAATGAAGAAGGAGAGATAGAAGAAAGAAAATCGGTTGATAAGGAAGAGGAAAGAAAGTTCGAGGAATGGAGCATCCAACGAAGGGGGAGCTGGGGCAGGTATCATGATGACTGGAGCCGGGGGGCACAAGATGTATTGTGCAATAAGGTTTGGATTTGAAGCTTCGAACAATGAGGCGGAGTACAAAGCACTTCTAGCTAGTTTGCGGTTGGCCAAGGAGCTAAAGGTAATGCATTTGTACATTTTTTTATACTCACAATTAGTAGTGTTTTAGGTAAAATGTAAGTATCAGACGAGGGGCCCTAAGATGGCCGCATACCTAGCAAGCGTAAAGGGATATTTGGATAGATTGGAGAGGTATACCATAGAGCAAATCCCAAGGGAGAAGAATACCAATGTTGATACCCTCACAAAGTTGGCCTCCACCAAGGATGGAGATACGCTCAAGTCTATACCTGTGGAGTACTTATCCAAGCCAAGTATCACTGAAGCAAAGGTTCACATGATCAACAACCCCAGAGAGTCATGGGTTGACCCAAGTATGAAATACCTGAAGGATGGAACTCTACCAACAGACAAGAGAGAAGCCTGGAGGCTAGCGTATAAATCTGCCCAGTACACCCTAATAGATGAAGTCTTGTACAAGTGAGGATTTTCTGTCCCACTCTTACGATGTGTTAGTGAAGAGGAAGTAATGAAAGTTTTGTTTGAGATACACGAGGGCAAGTGCGGAAACCATGCTAGTGGGCAATCTACAGCCAAGAAATCAATTAGACAAGGGTACTACTGGCCCTCTATGGAGAAGGATGCTATTGACTTCGCAAGAAAGTGTGACAAATGTCAGAGACACGCAAACTACTCCCGAAAGCCCCTAAATGAGCTGGTCAACCTGACCAACCCTTCGACTTTTGCTATTTGGGGAATAGATCTGATTGGTGCCCTTACCGTAGGTAGAGGAGAGGCCAAGTACGAAGTTGTAGCGGTAGATTACTTCACCAAATGGGTGGAAGTAGAACCTCTGGTCAAAATAACGGCCAAGCAGATTACCACCTTCATCAACAGGTCCATCATCTGTAGATATGGTGTGCCTTACAAAATCATTTCTGACAACGGCACCCAGTTTGAGGGAGAAACGTTCGAGGGTTACTGTAAGGAGAAAGGAATAAGGAGAAGCTTCTTAGATATGGTACATCCGCAAGCCAATGGGCAAGTGGAGGCCATTAAAAGGTTCTCAAGAAGAACCTAAAAACAAAGCTAGAAAACCTTTAGGGAGCCTGAATCGATGAGCTACCTAATGTGCTCTGGGCCTACAGGACCATGCCACGATCAATGTAACGCCCTACGTCCTTAGAGTCGTTACTAAGTGAGTTTAAAAAAATGTGCTTTCAACTCGCTAATCGAGGTTTTAGGTCAAATAGTGTAGTTAAGCCATAAACAGAGGAAAAACTTTAGAAATAACAATTTCCATAGAAAATCATAAAAGTTTTACACTTGGGATCCCAAAATACAGTTTAGAAACATTTACAACATATAAAGTGAACCAAGTCGACTAACGACAAAATCTAGGTTTATTTACAAGCATCTCCCAAAATCCTCTGGCTGTGGCAGCCAGGCTGGCCCAACATGTACATGCTGCCTCACGCCTGCTACACTCATGGTTGGTTGGCCTTCTCTTTACCCTTACCTGCACCACAGAGCATCTGTGAGCCGAAGCCCAGCAAGAAAACCCACAAACAGATAATATATGAAACACATATATCAAGCATATAATTAGGCCACCAATGGCTAAACACATACGGCCTAGCCGTCCCAGGCGTTTACCAAGCCCTGGGTTCGCGGTCCACGCTGTGAGGATATCCCAGGTATCCTTTTAGGGACTCGCCCTGGCAACTCGCACTCCACGTGCTCAACACTGCTCCCAGCCCCCTTGCCGTACTCGGCCTTACACCCAACGTGCCTAACGTCGTTCCCGGCCCTTTACCTTTTCCGGCCCCTGCCGTCCTCGGCCTACACCATTCTCGGCTCTTGTCGAACATTCACATAATCACATTCATAGCATAGCAAGCAAATTCAGTTAAAGGGCTACGCCCTGCAGTTCAAACACATTGGGCTCAGCCCTACATACAAGCTCTATGGGAACAAGGGTTTCCTTACCTAAGTCCCGAGCTCTCCGAGCATCGATGTCCCGAGCACAGTCCTCTAACTTGAGCCTCGCCGAAACCCTAGTCACAACACATTAACAATATCCATCCATCAAGTTCTAATCCAATAAATAACTTTAAGACATAACCCTAACCTTCGAGACCTTGAATTCTATCAATTCGGGTGATAAAATCTATCCCGAGCCTTAACCATTGAGTTCCCAAGCCTAAACTCCCTTAAAAACACAATCTGGCACTAAGAGCCGTGGCCCTACCCACAAGCGCTGCGGCTAGCCTCAAAACAGAGGCTAGCTTCCCACTGTCACCCACACAGGCTGCGGCGCGTGCACCAAGCGCCGCGGCGCGCATGAACTCCTCGGCCTCCCTTGGCCGCGCGCGCACACGGGTCGCAGCGTGGCCCTCACCTCCAAACCCAGAATTTCCATCTTCTTCCCTGCACTTTCCTCAAGCTAACTCACTCAAAGCTTATCTAACAAACCCAGATAATTAACACATACTTACCAGCTCAATATCATCATCAAAACCCAACAAAATCTGCTCCAAAACTCAGCTAGAATACCCAAAAACAGATCAAGCTTAACTAACATGCACACTCTAACAAACCAGCAACAATTCTCAACATAACCTTTATAATTAAAGCTTACCTTTGTTGTGCTGTGCTTCTGAATTGATTCCCCAAGTACCCGGCTTAAACTCCTTAATTCTAACAGCTCCAAAATCCTCAATCCTTGGCTATTTCCACCAGAATTTCCCTTTGATATGCCTTAGAGAAGGAGTAGAGAAGAAAAGAGTGGTGAGAAGCTATCCTTAGCTGAAAGGAGGAGTATAGGTCGGTTTCCCAAAGTTTCTAAGTGATTCTTCCTTTTGGTTTTACTTAACTTAAGTCTAAAGGGTTACCTCAAGGCTCGGGGTACCAAAACGTCCCGAGGGCAAAATGGTAATTTCCCCAATATTCCCTCCTAGACATTCTATCCTCAAATATATCTCCAAATATTTATTTTCATATCCCGATAATCCCATAACACACCTAGTACCCAAATTACCCCTTGACTCGCCCCGAGTCCGAATCTCAACCCTATTGTGACTTTCCGACTAACCGCTCCCCAGGACTGTCTCGGGTCGTGCTGCACAAACATATCACATATATATCGCATTTATCACATTTATGCCCCTAGTATCCAGACGGGGCCCACATGCACATTTAACTCAACTAAACATGCATCATTATCTTATATTCACATTAATTCACACATTAACATATTAAAGCATTTATTGCCCTCTAGGCACACTAATCAAGGCCATAAGCTCGATTAGCAAATTCGGGTCGTTACAACTATCCCCTCCTTACAGAAATTTCGTCCTCGAAATTACCTGAACAACTCGGGGTACCGCTCCCTCATCTCTGACTCAAGTTCCCACGTCTCCTCCTCAACCTTGCTGTTTCTCCACAACACTTTCACCAAGGCGATGGTCTTGCTCCTCAAGACTTTATCTTTTCGGTCAAGAATCTGAACCGGCTTCTCCTCATAGGATAAATCCTGATCAAGCTCCAGATTCTCAAAACTTAGAACATGCCTTGAATCTGACATATACTTCCGAAGCATGGATACATGGAAAACATCATGAACCCCTACTAAAGCTGGAGGCATCACTAGTCTGTAAGCTACCTCTCCAACTCGTTCCAGAATCTCGAAGGGGCCAACAAACCTAGGGCTCAACTTGCCCCGAACACCAAACCGTTTCACACCCCTCATGGGTGATACCCTTAGGAACACATGATCACCAACCTGAAATTCCACACTCCTGCGTTTCAGGTCTGAATTGCTTTTCTGTCGACTCTGGGAGGCGAGCATACGCGCTCTAATCTTCTCAATTGCGTCATTGGTCCTCTGAACCATCTCTAGACCCAGATACCTCCTCTCACCCGTCTCATCCCAGTGAATAGGTGATCTACACTTCCTTCCATAAAGCATCTCGTATGGAGCCACACCAATGGTCGCCTGATAACTGTTGTTGTACGAGAATTCGATCAAAGGGAGATACTTATTCCACGATCCCCCAAAATCAAACTCGCAGGCTCGCAGAATATCCCCCAATATTTGAATTGTCCTCTCAGACTGCCCATCCGTTTGAGGATGATAAGCGGTATTAAACCGTAACTGAGTGCCCATAGCCTTCTGCAAACTCTCCCAAAACTTGGAGGTGAAGGTGGGATCTCTGTCAGACACTATCGACCTCGGAGCTCCATGAAGTCGAAAAATCTCTTTCACATACAACTCAGCGTGCTGCTCCACAGTATAAGTTGTCCTAACAGGTAAAAAGTGGGCAGACTTGGTATACCTATCCACAATCACCCACATCGAGTCATGATGTCCTACAGTTCTCGGTAAACCAACCACAAAGTCCATAGTAATATCTTCCCACTTCCATTCTGAGATCCCCAGAGGCTGCAACAACCCTGCTGGCCTCTGATGCTCAGCCTTAACCTGCTGGCAAGTTAAGCACTTAGCCACATAATCCACCACATCCCTCTTCATGCCCGACCACCAGTACAGAGCTCTCAAGTCCTGGTACATCTTCGTCGTACCCGGGTGCAAAGAATAGGGAGTGGTATGCGATTCATCTAAGATCTCTCGCCAGATATCAGAATCCATCGAAACACAGATCCGACCCTTGTACTTTAGTAACCCCATCTCTGAAATGGAAAAGTCCTTAGTCGCTCCCACTAAGGCACTCTCCCTATGACCTCGCAGTTGGGAATCTTTCCCCTGCGCTTCCTTGATCCTCTCAAGGAGCGTAGACTGAAGAGTGATGTTGGCCAACTGACCAACCACCAACTCTATACCTGCTCTGGTCATCTCCTCAGCTAACTTATCAGATATCTGCCTCGAACTGAACAACTGTCCTGGGCCCTTCCGACTCAATGCATCAGCCACTACATTAGCCTTCCCAGGATGGTATAGGATATCACAATCATAATCCTTAACCAACTCCAGCTACCGCCTCTGGCGCATATTCAGGTCCTTCTGTGTAAAGAAATACTTTAGGCTCTTATGGTCGGTGTATATCTCGCACTTCTCACCATAAAGATAATGCCTCCAAATCTGAAGTGCAAACACCACCGCTGCCAACTCCAGGTCATGCGTAGGATATCTCTACTCATACTCCTTCAACTGTCTCGATGCATAGGCTATCACTTTACCAGCTTGCATCAGCACGCACCCCAAACCCTGTTTGGATGCATCACAGTAAACCACAAACTTCTCATTTTCTGTGGGCAAGCTAAGTACTAGCTCAATGATCAATCGCCACTTCAACTCCTTAAAATTGTTCTCACATCTATTCATCCAGACATATCTTGTCTTCTTCTTTGTCAGTTCTGTCAATGGTGTAACTATTCTGGAGAACCCCTCAACAAACTGCCGATAATACCCTGCTAAACTCAGAAAGCTTCTCACTTCAGGAACATTGCTCGGTCTAGGCCAATCTCTGACCACCTCGATCTTACTTAGGTCAACCAGAATCCCCTCCTTACTGAAAATATGGCCCAGAAATGTAACTTGTGGCAACCAGAACTCACACTTACTGAACTTAGCATATAACTTATGCTCCCTCAACCGCTGTAGAACCAACCGCAGATGCTGCTCGTGCTCTGCCTTTGACTGAGAGTACACTAGGATGTCGTCGATGAATACGATCACAAACTTGTCCAGATAATCCTTAAAAGCCCTATTCATCATGTCCATGAAAGCTTCTGGGGCATTGGTTAACCCAAAGGACATAACCAGGAATTCATAATGTCCATACCTCATTCGGAAAGCGATCTTTGGTATGTCCTCCTCTTTAATCCTTAACTGATGGTAACTTGACCGAAGATCTTTCTTGGAAAACACTGTTATTCCCTGTAGCTGATCAAATAAATCGTCGATCCTAGGCAGTGGATACTTGTTCTTAATAGTTAACTTGTTCAGCTCCCTATAATCAATGCACATACTAAGGGACCCATCCTTCTTCTTAACGAACAATACTGGAGTACCCCATGGCGAGAAACTTGGTCTGATGAAATCCAAATCAAGTAACTCCTGCAACTGAATCTTCAACTCCCTTAACTCCGTCGAAGCCATTCTATAAGGTGTCCTAGATACTGGCTCCGGTCCTGGTACCAACTCCATAACAAAGTCAATCTCCCACTGCAGCGGCAACCCTGGCAGATTCGTTGGAAACAAATCCGGAAAGTCACACACCAATCTAGTCTCACCCGGTCCAACCGACACCACCCTAGAAGTATCTACAATGCTTGCCAGGAATCCTATGCAACCTTCCTGCATCATATCCCTAGCCCTTTAGGCTGAAATCATTGGTACACGCGGTCCACTAACTGACCCAACAAACACAAAGGGTACCTCCCCTTCTGGTTCAAAGGTCACCATTCTGCGCTTGCAGTCGATCGTTGCCCCATACTTGGATAGCCAATCCATCCCCATAATCATGTCAAAATCATCCATCTCTAACTCAATCAAGTCAACAAACAGCTCCCTACCATCTACCTCGACTGGCAATGCTCTAATCCACTTCCTAGAGACTACCAATTCTCCTGTTGGCAACAAAGTCTGAAATCCCCTAGCATACACACCACTAGGTCTACAAAGATGATCTATCACTCTAGCAGAAACAAATGAATGGGTAGCCCCTTAATCAAACAATGCAGTATACAGGGAACCAGCACTAGAGATCTGACCTGTTACAACTGAGGGGCTAGCCTCCGCCTCAGTCTGTGTCAAAGGGAATACCCTGGTAGGAGCAAGACTGTCACTCTGCTTCTGCTCCTCCTTCTTAACTTGAGGGCAATCCCTCTTCAGATGACTGGCACTTCCACAAACAAAGCAGGCCCTGATCCTGCACTCACCCTGGTGTCGATGCCTGCACCGCGGACACATTGGAAAACTCCTCCAGTTATCACTGCCACCCTGACAGCTAGTGAAAGCATACCGCGTCCTCCTATCTGAACTGGGAGGAACAAAGGAATATGGGGCCTTCCTCTTCTGCTCACTAGAACCACCACCACGACCGAACCCAACAAAGGGAGACACTTTCCTCCTGGCATCCCGCCTAACAGCGCTGTCCTTCCAAATCTGATCTTCAGCCCTCTCAGCTGTAAGGGCCTTATCCGCAACTTGGCCATAAGTAGTAGTCTCTGGATCGAAGGTAATATTTACATCGCGGGCAATCATAACATTCAACCCCCGCACAAACCTATCCCTCCTTGTCGCATCAATCGACACTAGATCACTTTATTGCATACTATGTCACTGTCAATCGATTCTGGGTCAGGTTGATAAACTCATCAACCTTCGCAGTTCGTACTGCCACACTGTAGTACTTCTCATTAAACAGGTTTCTGAATTCTTCCCAAGTCATAACTGATACATCCCTTCTCTGAACCACCACATCCCACCAAATGCGGGCATCCTCTCTAAACATGTAGCTAGCACAGGCTACCCTCTCATTCCCCTAAACTTTCATAAAATCTAGAATTGAGGAAATCATATTCATCCACTGCTCTGCCCGCAGTGGGTCTGATCCACCCTCAAAGGTGGGAGGATGCTGCTTCCTGAACCTCTCATACAAAGGTTCCCATTTATTCTCCGTAGCAGACTGCACTGGCACTGGCGCTGCAACCTGCTGCACTGGCAGCCCAGTAACCTAAGGCGGGGCCTGCTGCCTCAACTGTCGCAACTCCTCCTCTGTTCACTGTAGTCTTGTTTCCATCTCAGCAAACATCTCTTGCCAATTCTATGGGGCAAGTGAAGGGTCCTGATCCTGGTTGTCATCCTCGGCCCTACTGCCGCGGAGTCTAGCTGATTGTCGACGCATCTCAACAAATATGCCTGCAACCAACGACGCCGCTCATCAGGCATGATAACAACATCCAAAACCACCTCCCAAACAGATCAGTCATCCACAAATGATAACTCATATAACATATAACACACAACGGGCCATGCCTTAGCATCATGAATATGTTAACTCATTCATCATGCTCAATTTAAGATAAGCAGGCAAACAGGGCATTCATACACTTATTCAAACATATTAGCCAATCTTACCAACCAACCCTGAGTTGAGCCTATCACTGACAGTGTGTGTACATGTTCGGTCAATCTCCAGAACCAATAACCTTGGCTCGCTCTGATACCAAGTTGTAACGCCCAACTTCCTTAGAGCCGTTACTAAGTGAGTTTAAAAAAATGTGCTTTCAACTCGCTAATCGAGGTTTTAGGTCAAATAGTGTTGTTAAGCCATAAACAGAGGAAAAACTTTAGAAATAACAATTTCCATAGAAAATCATAAAAGTTTTACACTTGGGATCCCAAAATACAGTTTAGAAACATATACAACATATAAAGTGAACCAAGTCGACTAACAACAAAATCTAGGTTTATTTACAGCATCTCCCAAAATCCTCTGGCTGTGGCAGCCAGGCTGGCCCAACATGTACACACCGCCTCACGCCTACTACACTCATGGTTGGTTGGCCTTCTCTTTACCCTTACCTGCACCACAGAGCATCTGTGAGCCGAAGCCCAGCAAGAAAACCCACAAACAGATAACATATGAAAAACATATATCCAGCATATAATTAGGCCACCAATGGTTAAACACATACGGCCTAGCCGTCCCAGGCGTTTACCAAGCCCTGGGTTCGCGGTCCACGCCGTGAGGATATCCCAGGTATCCTTTTAGGGACTCACCCTGGCAACTCACACTCCACGTGCTCAATGCGGCTCCCGGCCCCCTTGCCGTACTCGGCCTTGCACCCAACGTACCGAACGTCGTTCCCGGCCCTTTGCCGTAACCGGCCCCTACCGTCCTCGGCCTACACCGTTCTCGGCTCTTGTCGAACATTCACATAATAACATTCATAGCATAGGAAGCAAATACAGAATTCTAGAAATTTCAATTAAAGGGCTACGCCCTGCAGTTCAAACACATTGGGCTCAGCCCTGCATACAAGCTCTATGGGAACAAGGGTTTCCTTACTTGAGTCCCGAGCTCTCCGAGCATCGATGTCCCGAGCACAGTCCTCTAACTTGAGCCTCGCCGAAACCCTAGTCACAACACATTAACAATATCCATCCATCAAGTTCTAATCCAATAAATAACTTTAAGCCATAACCCTAACCTCCAGGACCTTGAATTCTATCAATCCGGGTGATAAAATCCATCCCGAGCCTTAACCATTGAGTTCCCAAGCCTAAACTCCCTTAAAAACACAAACTGACACTAAGAGCCGCGACCCTACCCACAAGCGCCGCAGCTAGCCTCAAAACATAGGCTAGCTTCCCACTGTCACCCACACAGGCCGCGACGCGCGCACCAAGCGCCGCGGCGCACATGAACTCCTCGGCCTCCCTTGGCTGCGCGCGCACACAGGTCGCGGCGCACCTCTCCTAGGGTCGCGGCCCTCACCTCCAAACCCAGAATTTCCATCTTCTTCCCTGCACTTTCCTCAAGCTAACTCACTCAAAGCTTATCTAACAAACCCAGATAATTAACACATACTTACCAGCTCAATATCAACATCAAAACCCAACAAAATCTGCTCCAAAAGCAGATCAAGCATAACTAACATGCACACTCTAACAAACCAGCAATAATTCTCAACATAACCTTTATAATTAAAGCTTACCTTTGTTGCGCTGTGCTTCTGAATTGATTACCCAAGTACCCAGCTTAAACACCTTAATTCTAACAGCTCCAAAATCCTCAATCCTTGGCTATTTCCACCAGAATTTCCCTTTGATATGCCTTAGAGAAGGAGTAGAGAAGAAAAGAGTGGTGAGAAGCTATCCTTAGCTGAAAGGAGGAGTATAGGTCGGTTTCCCAAAGTTTCTAAGTGATTCTTCCTTTTGGTTTTACTTAACATAAGTCTAAAGGGTTACCTCAAGGCTCGGGGTACCAAAACGTCCCGAGGGCAAAATGGTAATTTCCCCAATATTCCCTCCTAGACATTCTATCCTCAAATATTTATTTTCATATCCCGATAATCCCATAACACACCTAGTACCCAAATTACCCCTCGACTCGCCCCGAGTCCGAATCTCAACCCTATTGTGACTTTCCGACTAACCGCTCCCCAGGACTGTCTCGGGTCGTGCTGCACAGACATATCACATATATATCGCATTTATCACATTTATGCCACTAGTATCCAGACGGGGCCCACATGCACATTTAACTCAACTAAACATGCATCATTATCATATATTCACATTAATTCACACATTAACATATTAAAGCATTTATTGCCCTCCAGGCACACTAATCAAGGCCCTAAGCCCGATTTGCAAATTCGGGTCGTTACTATCAGGTACTAGGGAGACCCCTTTCGCCTTAGCATATGGATGCGAGCCTGTCCTCCCGATTGAGATGAAGATTAACTCTTTCAGGTTATAGGCATACAAGGACCAAGTCAACCATACGACAATGGCCAAAAATATTTAGACCTATTAGAAGAAAGAAGAGAAAAAGGCACAATTGAGAGTGGCAACATACCAACAACGAGCAACGAGGTAATAAAACTCCAGGGTGCTAGAAAGAACGTTATGAGTACGAGACTTAGTTCTGAGAAAAGTACTCCCCAACACGTTCAGAGTGGCGGGGTGTACTAGGGGAATATTGGGAAGGAACCTACCAAGTCGCCTAGTGGATACAGCCAAACACTTACACACTAGCATGCCTAGATGATACCATAGTACCCCGAGCATGGAACACGGAACACCTCAAGAAATAATAACAGTAAGACTTTCATAGCCAATGAAAAAATATATGTACTTAGTTTGTTTATGTTATGCTAACTTCAATAAACAAGAATCAAAGAGGTTACCCAGATAACCTCACAACAGATGTAATCATTTTATATATATCCTAGTAATCTGCCTACTATAAAATGAAAGTATTTCCTACCTCGCATGCTATATTTCTTTTCTATGCAAGCATTTATCAAAGTGCTCGATGGAATAAATTTCACCAAGCACTGGGGGCAGGATAGGAGGCGCATATTTTCTAAAAATAGAAAGCTCGGCAAGTTGTCTCTTAGATTCAAAAGGATTAGCTACCCTTATGAATATCAAGAGAATAAAGAGACATCACAAAGATAACCTCCTAACATAGGCTAACACCCCCGTAGGGGGAGAGGCTTCAAGGAAGGAATCCCCCAATAAGTCTAGCACGACCACCAAGCCGTTTAGCCAAAAAGAGTTCTGAAAGAGACCCTTATAAAAACAGTACTATGAAATGACGAGAAGGATACTTCTTGCAATAAATAACAAGTGCGCGTGACAATATATAAACGGATAGAAAGAATCCAAAGGTTCAACATATCCTTATTAATACAGCCAAGGTGCACTAAGAGGCTATTACCACCAGTCCAGATAAAACATCAGCAAGTTATCAATAAAGAGAGACCTATCATACAGGAGTGGCCCAAAAGAACCTCAGCACCACCGAAGCATAGTAAGTGTAGCATCATAATAAGTCTACAAGGATTCCTAAAGACCTCATAGTGTGGATGCCAAAAATCCACAAGGAAAAATATATGATCCCATGTTGAAATAAGTAAGGGTCTGTAAGAATTGACCCAATGTGGATACAAAAATTTCAGTTGCACAAGGCCCCTGCCTCGTGACCCTCAAAATATAGGCTCGGGATGGAAACAGCCAAGCCCGGCCTTGCACCCTACTCTAAAGGCCTTGCGAGGCACGCACCACGCTTACATAGTCTTGCTTCATGCCAAAGGTCACATAGGATCACCTCTCGAAACTAGCAACGCGTCTCGCACTGAGGGTCCCATGGGGATGCATGTCTTTCTCATAGTGGACCACCTCACACTAGGCATCTCGCGAGGCACAGCCTCACACCCATACGCCTCTGCCTCACGCCAGGCATCTCGCAAAGCACAGCCTCGTGCTCACATGCCTCCGTCTCGCGCCAGGCATCTCGCGAGGCACAGCTTCGCACCCACATGCCTCTGCCTTGCACCAGCGTCTTACGACGCACAACCACATGCCCACATGGCTCTGCCTCACGCCAGGCATCTCGCGAGGCATAGCCTCATGCCCACACGCCTCCACCTCATGCCAGCATCTTGCGAGGCCCAACCTCGCGCCCACAAGCCTCCACCTTGTGCTAGCATCTCGCGAGGCGTTGCCTTGCACATGGTCCTTCTCCCCGCGTCGAGCATCTCATGAGGCTCTTGCCTCCCATGCCCCTTGGGATCATGCCTTCCATGATGACCCATAAAGACTTCAACATTTAAAGGTTAAAAGAATAGGATGCATCATGAGGATAAAAACCAACGCATGACTCAAAGATATCATACAAGTACGAAGTACATATGGGGGTACAACCCTGACAAGTAGTGGTGCATGCCAGACAAGTAGTATTCATATGAGCAACGTACTTGATGTGGTCATTCCCAGCTAACCTCTGACATTCGAACAAAACAGATAGCGGATGTACAACTTGGTACTAAAATGGAGATGCTCCCACACACCTTTGGTGTATGCTGGAGCTGACCACTACTCTCCTTGCACCTCTACCATCCATAGTCTGCATATGCAGGGCCATGTCTCCCCAGGACCACCATGTATAGTGAACCAATAGTGCTCTCCAATAAATATGACCCTCCTTCACTTGAGAAGGGGGTCGGATTTTGAAACTTTGTAATCAACCATTGTTAAGCAATATACATATTTTCTACATTCTCTCCATTCTCCATTCTCACGTTCACTTTTTAAGTTCTTAGAAATATCATAAATTTTGTAGGAAGATAAGTCAATTTAAGTTAATTTCCTTTACAACTCAAAAAATCCTTAATCTAACTTAGTTGGCGAGTTCTTACCGTCAACACCATAAAATTGAAAGAAAAAAAAATTTGTTATTTTTAATTTTTTTTAAAAAAAATTATAACTAAACTAAATACAACTCATTCCAATATACAGTTTATACATTTTTTGACATGTGTTTTGTCTCATTACCTATTTGGATCTTATGCTTTCACAAATTACTTTTTGGACCCTCTTTTTAAAATAGTTCAAATAAACCTCCAAACATATTTTTTATGAACAAATAATTAAATATAACAACACAGTTGTTAGACATAATAGTTGTACTTTTGTTCTGAATTTGTTAGTTTGGATAATTATTTGTGATTTTTGTTCAAAAATCTTTGATCAAAATCAGGTTTATGGATCTATTTAAACCATTTTATAAAATAGAGGGTGCAAAAAGTAATTTGTCAAAAAAAACAAAGTCCAAATAAGTAATTAAACAAAACACAAGTGCTAAAAATGTATAATCCCTATATTAATCCCATCTATTTTTTTATTAACTTTTAATGCTACATTTGTTTATAAAAAATAAATAAAATTATGCACCTCGTTTAATAAAATTATAAATGAAAATTTTAAAGTTTTATTAATAAAATAAATAATTAAAGAAAAATATAAAAGTTCAATATAATTTCAAATATAAAATTATGAAAATTCACTAAAGGTACAACAAACATACTTTTATATTTTATAATTTTTTAATGATTGTTTTTTTAATTGTCGTGTACTTGTATAATTGTTAAAAATTAGAAAGACTCAATTTCAATGAAGAAATAGAATTTTAATTTTATTAGAAATTGGGTGACTAATTAATCTTAAAATTTTATAAATAGAATTGAAGACTTAAAATTACTAATTCTTAAGGAATAATATATAATAAATTTATTTAATAAAAAATTATTTTTATATTTATAGTGTAAATGTAACTTCTCAAATCGTACTAATAAAGATTTTAGTTTTCAAAAAATTTCATAAATAAAATCTTTTAGTGTAATTATTAATCTTTTTCAAAATTTAAAGTTGGAATATTTTGTTAAATGTACAAGTTAGAGGGTGTTACATCCCAATTTCGAGATGAAGTAAACAACCTCGAAATAAATGAATTTCTACATTATACTTGTGCAAATTATCACGGAATGTCATAGCTACTTCATCAGCTTGCGAGCATAAGGTGTAAGCTCGAAGGCAATCGTCTTCCCTAGGAAATGAGCTCGACAGACTCATCTCATACCGAGGTGTTGATGACTAGATTAGTGAACTCGTAGTAGAGTATAGTCTCAAAGGTGTCTCAAGACAGGAGTCAGGCTTGAAGACACGATTAAACAACAACACGGAAGGCTGTTAGAAAATCTCTATTTCTTAGGGATTAAGTTTGACTGTGCGTTTAGTTCCTATTTTAATGGGATCTTTAATTAAAATAATGCATTTTATTTGTATTATAATTTAAATATTCATTTGAATTAAATTTTAATATCTGTTGTAACTTCCCTAAATTTATGGGTAGATATTTTTATAATCAGGCTTATAAATAACCTGGAACCTAGTCATTTGGGGGGTCACACACAATTTTGTACTGGAAAAGACTCTGCAAAACTTCTTTCACTTGAAGCTTTCACACAGAGTTCATAATAAAAGTAACTCGTGGACGTAAGCAGATTTTAACTGCTGAACCACGTAGAAAATCTTTGTCTTTTCTTTTCTTCCTAATCAATTGTTTATTGCTCTACATAATTAAGTTAATGAAAAATTGTGTCAACAGTTTGGTGCTTTCATTGATAGCATTAAGCAATTCTTCATATTGTTTCGTATAAAACCTCTTTTATAATGACGATGGCTGCCTTAAACATCCCTGGAACTAGTGGGCGACTCTTACCTCAAATTCCTGAGGAGCGTACTCCACAAACTGAGAACCATCCTTGAAGGCCTAATAAACAACTTGTTGTGGACCAGAGCCCCAATGAGGAGAGTGCCTCATCGTCCCCTAGAGGATAACCTGGTCAGAGTTCTAGACCTAATGAGGAGTTTTACTATAATCTGAAATGATACGTACTAGAGGTTGAACTCAAAAATCATAGGTTGTATGAACAGTTATCGAAAGCTGCATGACTAAATGAGGAGATGGCAAGGTGAGCTGCTGAAGTCCAGGCACCACTCCGAAGGACCAGGGGGCGACCTTGGGGGAGTACAACTTCGAGGATGGCTGAACAAAGGGCCCAGCAGGCTCAACGAGGCCTAGGAAAAATACTAGGAAAATTCGACCTGGGGGACTTCTCAGAACCCTGCTAGGAACAATCCAACAGGGAGTGTTCCTACAGAACTTGGGAATAATGGAGCTCCCTCGATATCTCGGAGCGATAACCAGAGCCTGCTAGAAATAAACCAGAGTTTGCCAAGACTAACCCTAAGCCTGCCAGGCCGAGTAATGCGAGGCTACCACACTCGCCAATTAGGCATCGTCCTTCTCCAATAGGACATCCCACTCTAGCGCGGGGTGTATCCCAGCATGTTCCCAGTGGGAATCGAGAAGGAGACATGGCACCTCAAAGGCCTTCACAAAATGCTCGAAGTGGAAGTTTAGACAGGAGCCATTGGGCTCGATCCGAGCACAGAGGTGAACGCGAGGCCCCACGGGGAGCGCATCATGAAAATAGAAATCCCCAGCCATCAGGGAGTCATATGTCAAGGTCACGAATAATTGTAATGACGGTACATGTGGAAAACCCACCTCAAAATCGAGCCCCACAACAACAATAGCCAGAGAGGAATGTCAGCTTCCTTGGTGGAAGTCAAGATTATAGCAGGTCAGTGAGTGTGTATAACACCGAGCCTAGAATTACGAGAATTATCAGAGCCAGTATCATGATCTTTGAGATCTCCTAAATCAGAACTGGGGGAAATCTAATCAGCCAAACTCGGACCTACGAACACACTTAAATACCCAGAGTGAGCCCCTACAACATGTATATGGAAATCAATATAACCCTATGTTGAGACAAGGAGCTAGAGTTCTTACAAACAATAACCAGCTGCTAGCAGTGCAAGCTTCCTCTCTGAAGGATTCAGTCCAAGAGAGGATCAACCAGTTGGAGGAAGCATTCAGGCTCCTTCAAAAAGGGAAGAATAAAGAAAAGGCTTACGATTTCGACAAGGAGCATGAGCCTTTTGCCCCCCATATCTCAAATACACTGTTTCCTAATGGTTTCAAAATAACCCACATGGCACCATACGATGGGACCACCAACCCAGGCAGCGACATGAGTACATTCAATACAGTAATGCAAGCTAGTAACGTTGGATATGAGCTCAAGTGTATGCTCTTTTCGACCACACTCACTTGATCACCAAAGGATTGGTTCGACAAATTCTGAAGACATTCGATCTCTTCATGGGAACAATTGTCCAAAAAATTTATAAAATAATTCCAAGATGTGAAGAGCACCAAACCTAATGCGTCCATGTTGACCAATGTCAGGCAGTAGCGGGGTGAGTCACTGAAGGGCTACCTAGCAAGGTTCAATATAGAAGTGGCACGAGCTCACAATGTCGATGACAGTGGTCTTCTCATGGTAGTATGAGATGGAGTACTTGTAATATCCCATAAAATCTCTTAACAAAATTGCGAAAAAACATAACCATTTTCTAAAATAAGGTAACCGAAAAATCCATATAAATTTTTTTTCAAAACATGCAATAGTTTGGAAGTATGCGCATACTTAAAAGAAAATTTCAATGTCATAAATTTAAGACATTCAGCAAACCAAATATAATTTCTTAGTTATCATATGGGTTCTAGTCCCCAGAACATAAATTCCCAAAAAGGTCGGTCCACATGTACATCCTCGCAGATAAACTCCAACGCTCACTGATCCACTTTACCTTTGAACTTACCTACAATACGAAACAACTAGGTAAGGGAAACGCTTAGTAAGAACAACTGAACAAATATAACAAACTAACAGAGCAAGAACTTAACTAACTGTAACTAGGTAGATGATCAAACAAGAATAGGATTTTGATGAAATCGAACCCTAACATACAATTTAAGAACATGCGAACGTCCTGGCAAACTTATGGTCATGCCTCGTAACCAAAATTTGTATCCTAAAAGTACACCTACATGCAAAAAATCCCAAAGCATACATACAGTCTTATCTGGTAACATACATACTTACTTACTCAGTCGTATCATAACATACATACTTGCTTAGTCATTTGTATCATAACATACATACTTACTTACTCATTTGTATCTTAACATTCATATTTACTTACTCATTTGTATCTTAACATACATACCTACTTAGGGTTCCGGAGAAACCTTCAACATAGCTTAACATATCTTAGCATAGCTTAACATTTCTTAGTACATCCTAACATATCTTACCATAGCGTCGATGGGTGTAATCTAGTTACACTGATTAGCCAGACTCCTAGAAGAATTCGGCATACTTTCTTAGTCATAGAGATTGGATTCTAGAATTAACTTACTTATGTGTCACGGAGTTTAACTGGACTCTTATGTCACGGGTGTTAAGCTGGACTTCTTACATATTGCAGTGGCCAACCGACCTTAGCCACATAGTCATCGGTGGTGAACCTGTTTCTCACTTACTTCCCCGGTGGCTAGCTGAAGTTCATAGTTGTCACGGTATCTAGTTGGACTCAAAATCAACTTACTTACGTGTCATGGAGTTTAACCAAAATCTTATGTCATGGATGTTAAGCCAAACTTCTTACATATTATGGTGGCCAACTGACCTTATTCACATAATAATCGGTGGAAAACTAGTTTCTCACTTAGTTCCCCAGTGGCTAGCCGGAGTTTATAGTTGCACGATAGCTAGCCGGACTCGGAATCAACTTACTTACATATCACGCAGTTTAACTGGACGGGTGTTAAGCCGGATTTATTGCGTATTGCGATGGACAAACGACCTTAGTCACATAGTCAACGGTGGTGAACCAGTTTCTCACTTAGTTCCCCGGTGGCTAACCGGAGTTCATAGTCATCGCGGTAGCTAACCGGACTGCTTACCTTAGTCAAGAGTATGCGAACCCTCTAGGACCACAGTCTTGAGTAAACCTTCTAAGACTAGTTCAAATTATTAGCTTATAACTTAGTTATCTAAACTAGTCATTAATGTGTTGTAGCCAAACATATCGTAAGTTTTCTTACCCAGATTCCTTAGCGCTTGCTTGTGGGAACCTTTTATCTAGAAGCGAGCCTTCACGCTTAGATAACACTGTAGTGAAGCCAACAGTGAATCAAATTAAACTATGGCATACTCTTATAGTTAATATTCCACAATAGTTGCATCAATAAAGTTCTCTTAGAGACTATATACAGACATTTCTCTTATACACTTTACAGTGTATAAGACTAGATTCCGCTTTAAATAAATTTACGGTTTCCTGAGAAAAATCGTCGTTTCCGCAACATGCTCTCCATGTTGTGCATTTTAACATTCTATCTCTAGAAGACTCTCTCAATCATATTACGCGTATTTTGGTTACTTACAAAAGAAGTTTTAAACGACTCTTAATCTTAGAAAACCACCAACTTTCTACTCAAATACGAAGTTTTCCATTTTCCATTCTTTACCCAAAAATACCGCATTTTGACCTTTTTCAATTAATTATCTGTTAACGATAATACTTTTCGATTTACGGTTTTATAAAACCTAGCTCCTATTTTTACCATATTTAAGTCCATAACCTAGGATCCCTATTATGTCATTTTTAAAAGAAAGGGAAATTGGACCTCGAGTTTAGAAAAAGGTAAAAATGAATTCTCAAGGGATTTTCCAATTCCGAACCTAACTTTTCGCTATTCATTTTAACGTGATAAAAATCCCGCTATTAGGTAACTTAGAAAAATTACTACTCTTAAAATGTGATATATTTTAATCTAAAATTTTACCAGGGCCTTAATATCTATCTTAAAAAATTTCTCACCAAGGTTCAAAAATTTTAGGATGCCAAAACCCATTAAACCATTTAAAGAAATCAGGGCAGTGCCTACTGCCCAGGAGTATTTCTCAAATTTTTAGGGTTCTTGGAAAATTTCATTCTCTTACATCGTAGCACATTTTTTTCTAAATTTTTACCAGAACCTTTAATCATATATAATTTAGTTTCTCTAAAAATTTCATAATTTTTGAGATAGGGAAAACCATTCAAAAATGTAATACAATTTTTGCAGTGTTTGCTGCCCAGAAATTTTATTTTCAGATTATTTGGGCAAACTTTTAAAAACCTTTACACTTTAACCATTTTTCATTTTCCCCTAAAAAATTTCTTTGATCCTTATACATATTTAAACTAACAGTTTACCAAATTTCATGACTTTTTTCTCAGTAAAACGTGTTCAATATTCAAAACAATCTGGGCAGTGCTTGCTGCCCAGAAATTTTCCAGATTGCATCAAGATGCCAAAAATTTTATAACTTTGGTTTGAAAACATTTTTTTTCGATTTTCAAAAGCCTAAACTAAAGTTCTCATTTAGAACTATGCAACCATACAAATTATTTCCATAAACAGGGATAGTAGGATACTATCTGATCCATTGGAAGTCAGACCACAAAAACCAGGCAGCATGCATTTTTACACATTCTAGCAAAACTAAACACAACAAACAAAACCCTAGGGACATGCATGTATGAAAATCAAATAATCTACCAAGCTAACCTTCAAGCATAAAATAAACTCAAAAAACAAACAAAACAACCTATACAACCAGATCTATATAAATAACCAAAAATACTCAAGAACCAACCAAAAATCTACCTTTGAATGTTCTAGCTTGGAGATAAGGTTCCCTTAGCCTTTCAACCTTCCTCCTTGTGTTCTATACACTCAAACCGAGCCTCAAGGTTCCACATGCATATTTAAAAAAAATGTTATGGTAGAAGATGGATATGAGTGGAAAATTGCCAAAACTTTAAAATCTTTACCTTTGTTATCACTAAAATATCAACAAGCTTCAATTCTTTGAGATCCTCCTAGAACCACCACACTTGAACCCCAGAATACAAGATCCATGTCGTGCATGGCCATTAGAATCATATGCATGCATATTAAAACCCCTTAGGGTTTCTGGTTTGAAAGAAAAAGAGAAGGAAAGAATGTACTAGGTTCACGACTTACACTTGCCTAGTGTGCCCTTGAGTTTTCTTCCTTCCTTCAATGGAGATTGAGAGCTCTTGCTCCTTGGAGAGAAAAATGGCAGAAAATGGAGAGGGAAGAGGGAGAGCTTCAGTTTTTGGGAGAAGAGGAGAGAGCAATTTTTTTGTTTTCTTGAGGAAAAGAAATAATGATTGGATGTGTAAGAGGAATGATTGGAGGGTTAGCCAATGGGTGAGGTAGCCTCTTACTCTTCATAGGATAGGTGTCATAGACACTTGAGTATACTATGGCATAGCATAGCGGCCCATCACATGCTCTCTCCTCCTTTGGAAATGACTAAAATGCCCTTGCCCCTTTTAACTCACTTCTAATGCACATAAGGCCTTTCGGTAATTTCACTCTCCAAATTTAACCAAATTTTAACCCTATAGATTTTAAATATCTCCATGCTAAAATAAAATAAATGAGCCCAAAAATAAATTTTGTCACATAACACATAATTTGGTAATTTACTCAAATTGACCAAACTGCCTTTGGAGGCTCAGGCAAGAATTCTCATTCTTAAGCCTGATTGATTGAGATTCACACCTCAATCAATTTTTCTTAAACTTATTGGCTCGACTATAAATTCCTAGTGCCAGAAAAAATTAATATTTGTATGCCATAGTATTTCCTATTTAATTAATCTGAGATTTTTACCCGATTAGAGTTTTTGACCCAGTCCAGGACCCAAGGTCTCGGTTTGTAAAAAAAACCGCACTTACCACAGCATGGCTAGCATTCAAACATCACAACTTCTTGTAACATAAAATGTTCCCCTGACATAATACTTAATACATAATACAAGGAATGAAAATACTCGAACTAAGGTTTACCCAATGCTCTAAATGCAGGGCGTTACAACATCTACAATTTATACAAGTTTCGTCCTCGAAACTTAGAACAACTGTGGGTATAACTCTCTCATCCGATCTTTGGGTTCCCCTGTTGCTTCTTTTACCCCGTGGTTACACCACTACACCTTTACAAAAGGTTTTGTTTTGTTCCTTAATACCTTGTCTTTCTGATCCAGAATCGCGACCAGTTTTTCCTCATAGTTTAGTTGAGGATCTATGCTAATTTCATCGTAACTTAGCACATGAGTGGGGTCGTTCACATAATTCTGTAATGTTGACACATGGAATACATTGTGAACTCTAGAGAATGCAGGAGGAAGGGCTAGTCGGTAAGCTGCCTTTCTAATGCGGTCTATAACCTCAAACGGTCCTATGTACCTAGGGCTCAACTTGCCATTTTTCCCCATACCTCATAACTCTTCTTCGTGGAGCTATTTTTAACTGTATTTTGTCCCCAACTTCAAATTCTAATGGTCTCCAACGATGATCAACATATTTGCGTTTTCAATCTATAGAGGTCTACACCCTTTGATGGATTGACCTAATGTCTTTTGTAGCTTGGTCTACCTCTTCTGATCCCAAGAATTTCCTCTCACTGGTCTCATGATAGTGGATTGGAGATCGGCACTTTATTTCTTATAGTGTCTTATACGGAGCAATTTTTATCGAGTCATGATAGCTATTATTATAGCTGATCTCAAATAATGGAAGTTTTACACTCCACGAACCTTGAAAATATAGCACGCAAACTCTCAACATATCTTCCAAGGTCTGAATTGTTCATTCGCTCTGGCCATCCGTCTGTGGATGGAAGGCAGTACTAAACTTGAGTTATTTTCCCAATCCCATTTGCATTTTTCTCCAAAAAGCAGAGGTAAATCGTCCATCATGATCGGACACTATAGAGATAGGAACCGCAGGTAATCACGCTATTTCAAAAATGTACAAGCCTGCCAACTTATCCACGCCGTCTATTGTCTTAATGGGTAAGAAATGAGTGGTTTTGTCAATTTATCCATGATAACCCAGATAGCATTGTGCCCCTTCGGAGTGTGTGGTAACCTGGTAACAGAGTCCATGGTGACCATTTCCCATTTCCACTCAGGCATCACTAGTGGCTGCAATAACCATGCGGGTCGCTGATGTTCTGCCTTGGTTTGCTGACACGTCAAAAAATGTGCCACGTATTCTGCTACATCTCTCTTCATTCATACCCGCAAAAAGTATCTTTTGAGACCCTGATACATCTTAGTGGTTCCTGGATGCATAGCGTAAGGAGTATTGTAAGCCTCATAAAATATTTGCCTCTTGATAGCCTCATCATCGAGCACACATACTCTGCCCTTGAAACCCAACATTCCATCCTCCGAGATCTGAAACCCTTGTTGCATGTCTTTCATAGTCTCATGCACCAGTCTTTGATCCACGGATCTACAAGTTGTCACCCTTGGATTGCTTCCATGATCGTGGGTTGCACGGATAACTTTGAAAAAATTTCCACTACTATCTCCAAATCCAATTTGGGTATATCAGTTTGTAGTTCTTGGGGTATTTCTTTAACCAAAATTACATAAGCCATTGGTTGTCGGCTCAATGCGTCAGCTACTTTATTATCCTTGCCTGGGTGGTACAATATATCGCAATCGTAATCGTTGAACAATTCTAGCCACAGTTGTTGTCTCATGTTTAACTCTTCCTGGGTGAAGAAATATTTCAGACTCTTGTGATTCGTGTATATGTCACAGTGGATCCCATAGAGATAGTGTCTCCAGATCTTAAATGTGTACCCTACCACTGCTAACTCCAAGTCGTGAGTTGGATAGTTTTTCTTTTAATTTTTCAATTTTCTGGAGGCATATGCAATCACCTCCCCTTGTTGTATCAATACTGCTCCAAGTCCTTATCCCGATGCATCACTGTAAATGGCATAACCCATTGTACCCTTTTTGAATAGTGAGCATTGGAGCAGTTGCTAATCTTGTTTTTAACTCTTGAAAACTATGTTCACACTTGTTTGTCCACTCAAACTTGATGTTCTTCCAGGTCAGTGCGGTCATAGGCGTAGATATTTTGGAGAAATCCTCCACAAAATGCCTATAATACCCTGCCAGACCCACAAAACTACGGACCTCTTGTGCATTCTTTGTGGATTTCCTTTGTTTCACTGCCTCGATTTTGGCCGGATCAACTGAAATCCCATCTCTTGACACCACATGCCCTAGAAAACTCACTTGAGTCAACTAGAATTCGCACTTGGAGAACTTGGCGTACAATTTTTTCTCACGCAATACTTGTAAGATTAGTTCCAGGTGTTGAGCGTGTTCTTCCTGGTTTCGTGAGTATATGAGTATATCGTCTATAAACACAAACAAAAATTTGTCTAGATATTCACCTAGTACCCTATGCATAAGATTCATGAATGTCGCGGGTTCATTGGTGAGTCCAAAAGACATCACCACGAACTCATAGTGGCCATACTGAGTTCGGAATGCAGTCTTGGGAATATCTAATTCCTTGACCTTCAACTAGTTGTATCAAGATCTCAAGTCAATCTTTGAGAATACCGATGCTCCCTACAGTTGATTGAATAGATCATCAATTTGGGGCAACGGGTATTGGTTCTTGATCATCACTTTGTTGAGTTCGCAGTAGTCTATACACATTCTCATGGTTTCATCATTCTTTTTCACGAATAGTATCGGGGCTCCCCAAGGAGAATGACTTGGTCGTATAAATCCTTTATTCAGGTATTATTGTAATTGCAGTTGCAATTATTTAAGCTCTGTCAATGCCATCCGAATAGGTGCGGTGCCTGGAATCAACTCGATCTCGAACTCGACTTCTCGGTCCAGAGGTATTCCTAGAATTTCCTCATGAAATACTTCCGGGAATTAGCACACCCCTGCTACTTCATTTGGTTGTAGCTTAGGTTCCCTATCCTTGTCTATTACATTCGCTAGGTAGTCGATACATCCATCATCCAAAAATTTCCTAGCCTTCAAGGTGGAGATTATAGCGAAATTCTTCTCGTGGGTTGTGCCTTAGAACACGAACGATTCTTCCCCAGGTGGGTTAAAAGTCACCTATCTTCATTTGTAATTTACCACTGCCCCATGTTTGGTTAGCCAATCCATACCAAAAATAACATCGTACTCATGTAAATCTAACACTAGAAAATCCACGGTCAACTCTCGACCTTCTACCAAGACCGGTACAGCTCTAACCCTTTCATGAATTTGCATACCCGATTCGCTTCAGTGTGTACCGGATCTGGAGCAAATCTTGAGAGTTGGTCAAACTTAAAACGTACTCCTATAAGCTAGATGACCCTTGGACTAGGTTGGCGAACTCAACCATCGTCCGATCTATCACCGTCTAATTGTAGCACATAGCATTGAATAGGACCAGAAATTCTACCCATTCATTCATGCCACGTCATGTCCTTTCCTAGCAATATCCCACCAAATGCGGGCGTCATTCCTTAACATATACACCACACATATTACTTTTTCCCTTTCAGTAGCCGCCACAAAGTCAAAGATTCTCTTCAGTATGCTGGCCCATTCTTCTATCATCAGGGGTCTGAAGTCCCTTCAAACACAGGTGGGTTTTGCCTGCTAAACTGTCCAAGATCGGTTTTGACTATTCTGTTCTAGATGTATCAGCTGGTGGGTTTGCTTCCACCAGTGGGTCTTCTTGCACTGAGAATTCCTATTGTTCGAAAACGTCTTCCTAAGGTGTTGGGGGTGCGGGGTTGTGTGGCACTTCCAAAAATCTTCATATCAATGCCTCAAACATTTGAGTGTTCGCCGCATTCTGCTCATGCACAGTTCTTCTCAAATCCTCTATTTGAGTTGCCAAAATTGGTGCTGGTTATGCTCTTTGTCTGCAGCCTCTCCCTCGGCCTCGAACCCTTCCTCTGCCTCAGCCATGACCTGCCTCTTGGTCGACGGCCGCACTCTTAGCCCGGTTTGGTGGATTAAAAGCTTGACCTCCTCTAGCTCGAGTGATAGGCACCATCGCGAGTCTCTATAAAACAATGTATAGTAGGGAAGAATACTAACCTAGCATTAAATGAGCATACAAGTTTGCCGCGCACAAGAAAAAAGGAAAGAAAATCATAACGATTCAACGCAAAACAGGCATTCATAACATTCAAGGCGATAACCTAGCAATACAAAATGATCATGATAGATCATACCATAAAACTTTAGTTAGCAGAACGATAAATACAAAAGAGAACCCTAGCTACACGTTGGATTTCTGCATACGCCTACTACAACTATACAAAAGTCCTACAACCTAGTAGGGTTGCCAAGTCTTTACCAAAAAGTATCAACAAGACCCTCACAGCATAACCTAATCTATGTTATCCATTGGCATATCGAACTCTAGGTCTGTATACTCATCTTGCTACTCGGGATCCCCCTCTGGATCGCCCTCGTCATCACCCACTAGGTCCACTACTGGCTCAGCCATCTCCTCCATCACTTCACCATCTACTGCAGCTGCCTCCGCAGGATGGGGTGGCTCATGAGGTGCATCATTTGGTGCGGGAGCTACTGTTGCCATTTGCTCCTATCAGTACCTCTCTTACTATTGGGACATACGGAAGTGTGGTCTGAATGAGAGCTCAATAGATTCCTAAAATATTTGCCAGGAGATGGTGGTTGGGTCCTCGTAGCGATACTGGAGCCAGCGAAACGCCTCGTCTCTCAGGTATAGGCTAGCCAGCCTCACCTAGTAGGTAGGTGGAATCTTCATATCCTAAAGGATTATATCGATCGTGTGAAAGGGAAGTCTCTACACGAGAGGATACCCTAAAAGTGGGTCCTCTAGGACCGGATTAACTATCTCTGGCAAATCTGCCATGGCACGTACAATTTATAGTATTGAGGTAAACAAAAGAGCGCAAAGGAAATAGATATGAAAAGATAGTACTTACATTGAGTGCTGGTCTATCTTACAGAATGTACATGTGGATTTGTCTATAGAATTGGCTCAACTCAAGCTCTGATACCAACTATAACGTCCCTTAAAATCTCTTAACAAAATTGTGGAAAAACATAACCGTTTTCAAAAATAAATTAACCGAAAATCCATATAAAATAACTTTTCAAAACATGCAATAGTTTGGAAGTACGCGCATACCTAAAAGAAAATTTCAATGTCATAATTTTAAAACATTTTACAAGCCCAAAATAATTTCTTAGTTATCTTATGGGCTCTATTCCCGAAAACATAAATTCCCAAAAAGTCGGTCCACATGTACTTCCTCGCAGATAAATTCCAACACTCACTGATCCACATTGCCTTTGAACTTACCTACAACAATAAACAACTAGGTAAGTGAAACGCTTAGCAAGAACAACTTAACAAACATAACCACATAACAGAGCAAGAACTTAACTAACTATAACTAGGTAGACTAATGGTCATGCCTAACATACAACCCTAACATACAATTTAAGAAAGTGCGAACGTCCTAGCAAACTAATGGTCATGCCTCATCAAACATATCTTACCATAGCGTTGACGGGTGTAAACTAGTTACACCAGTTACCCAGACTCCTAGAAGAAATTGGCATACTTTCTTAGTCATAGAGATTTGATTTTGGAATTAACTTACTTACATGTCACATAGTTTAATCAGACTCTTATGTCATGGGTGTTAATCCAGACTTCTTATTGCGGTGGCCAACCGACCTTTGTCATATAGTCATCGGTGGCTAACCAGTTTCTCACTTAGATCCCAGTGGCTAGCCAGAGTTCATAGTTGTCACGGTAGCTAGCCGAACTCGAAATCAACTTACTTACGTGTCACGAAGTTTAATCGGACTTTTATGTCACGGGTGTTAAGCCGGACTTCTTACATATTGTGGTGGCCAACTGACCTTAGTCACATAGTCATCGGTGGCGAATCAGTTTCTCACTTAGTTCCCTGGTGGCTAGCCGGAGTTCATAGTTTTCACGGTAGCTAGCCAGACACAGAATCAATTTACTTACGTGTCACGGAGTTTAAGCAGACTCTTATGTCACAGGTGTTAAGCCAAACTTCTTTCATATTATGGTGGCCAACCGACCTTAGTCACATAGTTATCAGTGGAAAATTTGTTTCTCACTTAGTTTCTTGGTGGCTAGCCAGAGTTCATAGTCATCGCGGTAGCAAGCCAGACTGCTTACCTTAGTCATCAGTATACGAACCCTCTGAGACCGCGATCTTGAGTAAACCTTCTATTATCCCTCAAAATGTGGCAAATGAGAAAGTGTCATGTGACATCACAATTAGTGAAAAAATGACAAACTATTGAAAAAAGACTGACGAACAAATATGGATAGGTGCAGAACCTATAGAAAGTCGACCAGGCCTAAACCCCGTAGGGGTGGTCGGCCTGGCATTGGCCCCGTAGGGGTGGTCATCCCAAGAATTCCCAAGAACCCCTTGGGGTTGTCGGCTTGCCCTATCCTTTATAGGGTGGTCGACCTACACTCCCAAAGACACTTCACTGGGTAAAAATCATGCTCGTTCAAACTAAGATCAACAGGCCTAGCTCCCAGAAGATCAACAAGCCTAGGACCCAGATGATCACAGGCCTAGCACCCAGAGGACCAATGGGCCTAGCACCTAAGCTCTAAAGGTTCATTGAGCCTAGCACCTAAGTCTCATAGACCAATCAAGACTTAGCATTTTATCGAAGGTCTCAATCATGCATTATCGACCACGATCTAGAGAATACAGTGGGAAGACCCATGATCTCATAATCATGGAAAGGTGGACACGTATATCCACTCCCAATGATCATGTACCAAACCATGATCCCACTCTTTTTGATCATGTAATAGCCCCTGGGTACTATAAATAAAGGACCCAGGGCTTCGTTTCAAGGGACTCATTTTCTGGACTTTTTGGATCAATCTTTTGGATGAACTTGTGATGTGTGAAATCCAATTTTATCTTTGTAATTGTCTATCGAGCGATTCAATACAAAAGACTAAGTGGATTAGGTTATTACTAATCAGAAGAACATGGTTGAACCATTATAAATTCCTATGTCTTTTGTTTATATATTGGTACTCTGTCGAATATTATATTCATTCCGTTCAAAAGGTGTCGTATACTGTACATACGACCGTTGGTCAATTTCATAGGTCAACATTTTGGTGCTTTCATTGAGAGTACGAAATCAAGAAACACACGTCAATCAGTTTTAAGATGCCTCAAAAATCATTTCAAACAAAGAAGACGACTCCCAGGGATTCCACCACTCAGGAACCCATTGATCTTATTAACGAACCTCAGGTGGAGGTTGGAGATCAACCTAACGTGAAAGATCCATAGGACACTTTCCATGAGGAGATAGCGCAATTTTTGGCGAGGCAGGAGGCCTTTGCTGTAAAAATTTCCGTCTAGCAGGCGACTATGGAACAAAAATGGCGGGAGATAGATGAGAAGGTCAAGAGGTTGATCCAGAGGGAGCAGGAAGCTGACCGGAGGCACCAGGAGGCTACTGTGGCCCTAGAGGTAGCTACCCAGTTAGCTCGAGATAATGCTGAAGCTGCTGCTCAGGCAGCAAGGGAGGCTTAGGACAAAGTAGCAGGAATGCGAGACAGCAGTAACAGGGAGTCTCAGGGGAGAAGTCGAACCCCAAGGACGCTCTAAGAGCCACTTTCCCAGAGGCAGGATAAAGAGGCATAGTGCAAGACTGCCTCTTTAATGGCTAAGAAGAATAACACTTTATCTCGGACTAATAGTGTTAACAACCCGAAGTCCCCCTCCCAGAGGGACAGACGAAACAAGGCAAGAGATGAGGGTCAAAAATTTGAGAAGCGTGACAAGAATGGAAATGGTCGCTCAAAGTCTCAAAGTCGTGTAGGAGGAGAGGCTCGAGGGCAGGGTCACATCGACAAGGGCAAGGTGGACCTACCACCCCGACACCCTCAATCTCACAAGGTAAAATAACTAATGAACAACACCAATACCGTGTTTGATAGGCTCAAGAAAGATGCACAACCTCAGGATCTATGGGAGGTCATCAACAGGAGGACCAACGTTCAGGAGGGGGTACTAGGGACATCCACCCCACCTGGAGCAGCAAACCCACAATCAATGCAAGCTCAAATAGATGCACCCATCATGGTTGTTCAGGGTCTGACAAAGAAACCTTCCGATATCGAGCTAGCTCATAGAAGTGGGAGTCCCTTCAGTGCCAAGATCCAAGCTGCTCAACCACCACCAAAATACAAGACCCCAAAACTTCCAACATACACTGGGAAGGAGGACCTAGTGCGGCACATTGGAAAGTTTGAGGATCAGATGGAGTTACTCAGTGTGGAGCATGATTATAGGCGCAGAGTATTCCCTACCACTCTCTTTGACTCGGCTCAGGAATGGTATTGGAAATTTAAACCTAGATCCATCACTTCCTGGGAGCAGTTCAGGAAGGAATTTTGCAAGGTCTTCAGTTCCGAACGGATTCAACCAGTTTATGCCAACTAGCTAACTGACATCAAGCAAGGGAATGATGAATCCCTAAAGGATTACATCCAAAGATTCATGAGAGAGGCAAATCGAGCATCCACAGTAGGAGATGAAGGGAAGTTCGTTGCCATCTTGGAAGGAATAATTTATCGTAGTCCCTTACGGGATAGCATACACAGGAACCCCATCAACACCTTGTAGGAGTTCCCGGACCAAGCGGACAAATACATGAAGCTAGATGACACTATCATGAAGAAAGAAAAAGGCATAAACCATCCAACCACTATCAAGGCAGGCAAGAATGGTGCAAACCCTTAGGGCAACAATGAGGGCAATGGTAAAAAGAGGAGTACCTCAGGGACCGAGCAGGGTGGAGACAAGAATGCGAAGTCAGCACCAGCAAACAAACAGACTAAGCATCAGCCCTACCAGCCTAGGTTCACCAATTATACCATCCTGACTACATCATGGGCTGAGATTTACTTGGAAACATACCAAGAGGTACCATACTGAAAGCCACCTCCCTTGCGTTCAGAAAGAAAGATGGACAAGAATAAGTTTTGTTGTTTCTACAATGATTATGGGCATGACATAAACGATTGCAAGCAGATAAGGATGAGATAGAGTTTCTCCTCTAATCAGGAAAACTCTTAAGGTACTGATTCAAGACTGAAACCCCGAGCAAGAATCCAAAATTTCGAAGGCAGAGGAGTCCACTGCTAGAGCCAGCAGTCGTGGACTTCACATTGGATACCATATGTGGGGGACCCCACATAGCAGGCAACGGTAACAATGCTCATGAGCGATATGCAAGGACCATAAGAAATGAGGTAGGGGAGTCTTCCCAATGCATGGCAATCGAGGAGCAGTCTCCAAAATATCCAAAGTATGAAACTGACACTCTAACTTTTACGGAGGATGATGCCAGGCACATGAGATACCCCCACAATGACCCTTTGGTCCTTCCCATTCAAATCACCAATGCCCGAGTGAAGAGATTCTTGGTGGATAGGGAAGCTCAGTAAACATCATCTACAAATCATCTCTCGAGAAGTTGAAGCTCACGGTCAAGGACCTGACACTGTGTTCCTGAGTGATATATGGGTTCACGGGAGAATGCCTTGCACCAGCAGGAACTATCAGACTACTGGTCATGGTGGGGATGCCCCCAGGCATGAGACTATGGTGATAGAGTTCTTGGTGGTAGATTGCTCATCGACTTACAATGTAGTGCTCGGGAGATCCCTCCTGATGGAATTACACGCAGCAGTGTCTATCTGGCATCTGTCTATGAAGTTCCTCACAAGCGCAAGGCAAGGATAGGGTAACCAAAGGGAGGCATGGGAATGCTATAATGCATCAGTGGTCAAGGCAAAGAAAGGACCATGCGTAAACAACATGGTAATAATCTGCTGCAAAGGGAATGAAGGAACCATTGAGGTTGTCAACATGGAAGTTGACATTGAAAGAAACACTCTACTGGAGCTGGGGGCTCCTTTTAACGAAGATTTGTTATTAAAGAAAGTTTCCCAAAGTGAGTGAAACAACATCGATCCTTACTTTGGGGATGACGTCATAGGGGTAGGACCAGTCGAAGATCTTGACGAAGTCATACTAGATGAGGAGGACTCGACTAGAGCAATTAAAGTTGGGAAGGAGCTTCTAGCGTCCCAAATTTTCTAATAAGGCTTAGTGCCTTGATTAGCATGTCGGGAGGACAATAATTGATTTAATTACGTTAATATATGAGTTTGATGATTATGTGATTATAAATTCATGTTTAGGTGAATTAAATAAGCATGTACGCCCCATTTTGCTATTAGGGGCATATCTGTAATTTTAGCCCATTGAGGGCATAAATGCAATATTTGTGTATATTATTATTGATACCACAAGTGAGTGGTGATATATTTGTGATGCACAACCCGAGACAATCCTAGGGAGCAGTTTAGCTAGATAGTCACATCGGGGTGGAATACTGATAACTCTACAAAATAGAGTTATTTTACCACATTTTTTATGCTAATTGTTACTTAGTTCTTGAGTTTTTAATTGATTTATTAAATTTTTAAGTAATTTTGTATTTATTAGTCTTATTGTAATTTTCTAGATTTGTATATGTTATTGTAGATATTTTATTATAATATGTTGGAGTTTAATTATTTATAATTAATATTGTTAAGTTAGAAGTTAAAAATGTAATTCTTTTGAACTTAAATGCTATATTAAATTAATTTATAATCAATATTTTCAAATAATTAATATGATTTATTTATAATTGAAAATATTTGATTGTTATTTTATTTATTTTTATGTTGTAGGAATTATGTTGTATTTTTGGAAAAAGTAAGGAAATCAAAAGTGGTATTTGTGAAGAAAGAAAAAAGTGGCAAATTTCAATGAAAATGGCATTCACCATCATCCTGGCCCAGCCAGCCCATGCACTTCAGCAGCCTCCAGTTGCCTCCATTTGGGCCGCCTGCCTCCTCAGGCCCATTTCTCTCCTCCAGCCCACCAACACGACAAGCTTCAGCACCCCACGTTCCACCTGATGCGCCCTTTCAGCCACCAGCGTCCCCAATCCGCCTCTGACTCCCCTGCCCAATCCAGCCACCCCATAGCCCACAAACCATTTTTCCTTTTATTTCTCTTGAGCCCAACAAAGGCACAAATTGTCCCATTGTCTCTTTTTCCAAAATACCAACTTTTTACCCAAACTTTTATACACATTTTACCCCAAAACATCATCATTACACCCTATAATTTACCCCTATTTTGTCATATTATTATTAATTTAATTAATTTAATCAATTTAATTAATTTTAATTGATTATTTTAATACTCATTTTGGCTATAAATAGGGAGTTTTGAAGACCATTTAGGGTGCATATGGAGAGGAGGTTACCATACAAAAAATTCTACACTTTCAAAATCTCTCAATTCTCTTCATCTTTTTCTTCTTTTTGGTCATTTTTCTATGAGTTTTTAGAGGAAAATTTTGGGGGTTTCTCCTCCAAATTTTCCTATTTATGTTTGTAATTTTTTGGTTTGTAATTTCTATTCTAGTTATGAGTTTCTAATCTTTTTAAGATTATTAAGGTGATGATGAAACAATATGTAACTAGATAGTATTTATTTTGTATGTTGATTTCCCATTTTGTGCAACAAAGTTTATGGAATTTTCTTCTTCAAATTCTTCTTTCATCTTAAATATCATGTATTGTGTATTGTTAGCACATATTTACACTTTGTTCTTCATTAGTGCAAAAACGTAATATTCTTTGTGTAAGATGTGTAATTAAATTGTACACATCCAATGCTTAGAACAAAAATATTATGTTTTGCCTTATAAATAATGTTCATTGATTTATTTGTTATTTCATTAGATTGATTTACACTTAATGCTTTGAAATTATAATTTTGAAAAGTGAAGAAAAATCTTATTTTTTTTAGAAGTAATTTGTGCTTAAAATTATAAATCTATTTGGAAAATGATAGTTTGATTTATTTTAACTGTCACTAAAACTTGGGAATCAATGTACTTATAAATATTATTGAACTTATATTTTGTGGATTCTATTATCTTAATAATCTTCTTTTACTATCTTGATTTCTATGTTTAATTTATTTTTATTTATTGTCTTAAATTTCTTTATTATTGTCTCTTATTTGATTTTCTTGGCACAAATTCTCATCAATCTTTGGAACTAGGATAGAATTTATTAATTTTGATTTAAAATAGTTTTCTTTTTGATTTTAGACAACTCCTTTGGGTTCGATCTTGTGCTTACACGAACGCTATATTCCATATACGATTCGTGCGCTTGCGAGTATAAATATTTAAAACATACCTGTTTTGGGTCCATCAAATACCCGGCTCGAGAGGAGCCTAGGGGTATTTTGGGGACATAATATGTGTTCAGGATTTATCGAGTAATGGGTAGTAATTTAGTAATGATTTTGACATGTCGGGATTAAACAGGGATTTAGAGGAATTTAGCAATTAACGGAATGTGACAATTGACGAAATTGCCCTTGGTAGCACTTGAGGATTTGGATAGACTTTAAGGGGCATTTTAGACTTTCTGCAAGGGATTGATTTGCACTATCTCTCTCGACTCTCTCTCTCTCATCCTCTTAGGGACTTAGCTGAACTTTGGAATTTTGGAGGAGAAACTCAGAAACTAAAGATAAGAACTTGGGGAAGATAGGCTTAGGGTGCTGGAGATCTAGTTTAAGCTCGAAATCTTCATTGAGGTACGGTTACTTGCATATTTTGGTGATCAATTCTATTGAAAATGAAACTTTGTTATGTTTTGGACTTAAGATTAATTTGGTCTGAATTTGGGTGAGTTAGTTAGCTTTCTGCAGTACCAGCACTACTTAAGGTACAGTAGAGTAATTGTGGGGCTCGACTCTGACTTTGGGGTGTGTTTAGATTGATTTCCAGAGAGATTAGCTCGTAAAAATTCATGGGAATTCTGGGTTTGGACGCTCGAGTCGCGGCCTTGTTCTTTAGGCATCGCGACCCGTGTATGTCGAAGAGGTTGGAAATCCCCTGTTTGCCTAGGCACGCTGTGGCCTGTGTCCATCAATAGAGAGGCATTTTGCCTCTAACTTGAACATGTCGTGGCCCTTAATGGGTTGGGTCGCATCTCAAATGCAAAGTAATGGTTGTTTAAAGGTTTTTAGGTCAAGAACTCAACTATTAAGGCTCGGGAAAGATTTTACCACCCAAATTGGTAGAATCCAAGGTTCGAAAGGCTAGATTTATATTCTGAAGTTATTTATTGGTTTGGAACTTGATGGATGGTTATTCTTAATGTGTTGTGAATAGGTTTTCAGTGAGGCTCGGGTTAGGGGACTGTGCTCGGGATTGGGGTGCTTAGATAGCTTGGGACACAAGTAAGAAAATTATTGTACCCATAGAGCAGGGTGTGGTCCTATTGTTTGTATTGCGAGGCATAGCCCTATTGTTTGTATTGTAGGGCGTAGCCCTAATAAATATATTTTAGGGCATGTCCTAATGTTTATATTCAGTATGTGTTAAAATATATGTGGATATTGTGCTATGTGATGCATATTTTTGGGTGAACGATGAAGGTCAGGAACGACGAACGTCGGGAACGGAGAAGGCCAAGAATGGCATGAAGAATAGTACGGCAAGGGGCCAAGATCAGCGTTGAGCACGCTGAGTGCTGGCCGTTAGGGCGAGACCCTCCCAGGGTGCTGGAGCCACCCTCTCGTTGAATATTGCGAACCCAGGGCCTGGTAAGCGCCTGGGACGGCGCTAGCCGCTATATGTTTAGCCCGTTGGCTGTTTGTTATATATTGTGAATTGTCATATATATGTTATATGCTTTGGTTGAGTTTTCTTGCTAGGCTTTGGCTCACGGGTGATCTATGGTGCAGGTAAGGGCAAGGGAAAGATCAACAAACCATGATTACAACCAGCGTGGAGCGACGGGTACATGTTAGGCCTACCTTGCTGCCACGGCTATGGTTATTTTTGGGAAAATGTACTGTAATAGTTAATTTGTCGCCTAAGTAAACTGTATGTATATTTTGATCAGTAATGTATTTTGTAAACTACATTTTGGGATCCAAAATATAAAACATTCTAAGATTTAAATGAATAACCAAATGTTTTATACTTAATGTCTTTAACCAAGTTTTGTTACAGTTTAGTCACACTTTGAACTTAAAACCTAGATTAGCGAGCTAATGGAATTTTTTTTAACTCACTTAGTAATGGCTCTAAGGAAGTAGGGCATTACAACTTGGTATCAGAGCAAGCCAAGGTTTATGGTTCCTGGAGATCGACCGAACGTGTACGCTCGCTGCCAGTGACAAGCTCGACTCGGGGTTGGTTGGTATTTATTGAATTATATGCTTGATTGCTTGTTAAAGTGCCATGTTTTCTTGAATATTTAAATAGAGGATGATTAATGAGTTGACATATGCTTGATGTTAGGGCATGGCCCCCATGATTGTTGTATGCTATCTGTGATATGTGGATTTGTTGGTCATAATTGGTTGATGAATTTGGGAGGTGGTTTTGGATGTTGTTATCATGTCTGATAAGTGGCATCATTGATTACAGGCATATTATGGTAATGCCTCGGCGATCAATTAGACTCCGCGGCAATAGGGTCGAGGATGACAACCAGGGTCAGGACCCTCCACCTACCCCACCGAATTGGCAACAGTTATTTGTCGAGATGGAAGCTTGAATTCACCGAACAGAAGAAGAGCTTCAACAATTGAGGCAACAGGCCCCTCCTCAGGGCATTGGGTTACAGGTTCCACAGGCTGTGGCACTAGTGCCAACCCAAGATGTTGTGGAGAATAGATGGGAACCTTTGTATGAGGGGTTCAGGAAGCAGCATCCTCCAACCTTCGAGGGTGGACCGAACCCACTGTGGGTAGAGCAGTGGATGAACATGATTTTTTCATCCTGGATTTCATGAAAGTGGAAGGGAATGAGAGGGTAGCTTGCGCCAGGTACTTGTTAAGAGAAGATGCCCACATCTGGTGGGATATGGTGTCTCAGAGAAGGAATATTGCAATTATGACCTGGGAAGAGTTCAGAAACATTTTCAATGAGAATAATTACAGTGTAACGGTCCAAGCTCCGAAGGTATATGAGTTTACCAACCTGACTCAAAACCATATGACAGTTACTGAGTATACTTTGAAGTTTGACCGGTTAGCGAAGTTTGCGCCGGATTTGGTGCCGACTGACATTGCACGAAGAGATCGGTTTGTGCGGGGATTGAATTTCATGGTCACCCGTGACGTCAAGAAAACTTTAGATCCAGGGACTACAACTTATGAACAGGTATTTGACAAGTCCCTTACAGCTGAGGGGGACTCGGATCAGATATCGAGAGAGGGCACTGCTAGGCATGATGCTCGGAGGATGGTTCCTCCTTTTACTGGATCTAGCTGGGGTAGTGGCCCCAGTGATTAGAAGATATAGGCCCCAGACTCTTTCATTCCTCCTGGCTCAGATGAGAGGGTATGGGGTGCTTTTCGTAGTCGTCAGGGAGGGGGAGACAACAGGAGGAGTTTCCCAGTGTGTCCTCGGTGCAAACGATGACATCAGGGAGAGTGTAGGATCAGGGCCTGCTTTACTTGTGGGAGCATCAGTCATTTGAGGAAGGACTTCCAACAAGCTAGGAAGGAAGAACCAAAACAAAGCGACAGTCTCACTCCTGCCAGAGTACTTACCTTGACCCAGACTAAGGCTGAGGCTCGCCCTTCAGTCGTGACAAGTCAGATTTCTAGTGCTGGTTCTTCTTTTACCGCATTGGTTGACTCAGGGGCTACTCATTCAATTATTTATGCTAGGGTGATAGATTAGCTGCGTAGACCTAGTGATTTGTATGCTAGAGGATTTCAGACTTTGTTGCCAACTAGAGAATCGGTAGTCTCTAGGATAAGGGTTAGAGCATTAACAGTAGAGATAGATAATAAGGAGTTGTCTGTGGATCTGAATGAGCTAGCAATGCATGACTTTGATATTATCCTAGGGATGGATTGGTTATCGAAGTATGGGGCGATGATTGATTGCAAGCACATAATGGTGACCTTTGAACCGGAAGGGGGGGTACCTTTTGTGTTCGTGGGGACAGTTAGTGGACCGCGAGTACCCATGACTTCGGCACTAAAGGCTAGAGACCTGATGCAAGAGGGTTTCATATGATTCCTAGAAAGCATTGTAGATACTACTAGAGTTGTTTCGGTTAAACCAAAGGAGACCAGACTAGTATGTGAATTTCCTAATTTGTTCCCTGCAGACTTGCTAGGGTTGCTGCCACATAGAGAGATCGAGTTTATTATAGAGTTGGCACCAGGGGCGAAGCCAGTATCTAGGACACTTTATAGAATGGCTTCGGCAGAATTGAAGGAACTAAAGATTCAGTTGCAAGAGTTACATGATTTGGGATTAATCAGACCGAGTATTTCGACATAAGGTGCTCCAGTGTTGTTCGTCATGAAGAAGGACGAGTCCTTAAGGATGTGTATTGACTACAGAGAACCGAACAAGTTGACCATTAAGAACAAGTACCCACTACCTAGGATCAAAGAATTGTTTGACCAGCTACAGGGGAAGACAATGTTCTCTAAGATTGATCTCCGGTAAGGCTACCACCAATTAAGGATTAAAGAGGAGGACATACCAAAGACCGCTTTCCGCACGAGGTATGGACACTATGAATTCCTAGTTAGGTCTTTTGGATTAACCAACGCCCTAACTGCCTTTATGGCCTTGATGAATAGGGTCTTCAAGGATTATATGGACAAGTTTGTGATCCTATTCATTGATGAAATACTGGTGTACTCTCATTCTAAGACAGAGCACAAGCAGCATCTACGCCTGGTATTACAGCGCTTGAGGGAGCATATGTTATATGCTAAGTTCAGCAAGTGTGAATTTTTGCTACCCCAAGTAACATTTTTGGGTCATATTGTCAGTAAGGAGGGGATTCTAGTTGACCCAAGTAAGATTGAGGCAGTGAGGGATTGGCCCAGGCCAAGTAGTGTATTTGAGGTTAGGAGTTTTTTGGGATTGGCAGGGAACCATCGGCTGATCGTTGAGGGATTTTCCTGAATAGCCACGCCATTGACCGAATTGAAGCATTAGAAGACTAGGTATGTATGGATAGACAGGTGTGAGAATAGCTTTAAGGAGTTGAAGTGGCGACTGATCACCGCTCCAGTATTGAGTTTGCTGCCAAACAATGAGAAGTTTATAGTTTATTGTGATGCTTCCAGGCAGGGTTTGGGATGTGTACTGATGCAATCCTAAAATGTAATATCCTATGCATCGAGATAGTTGAAGGAATACGAGCAGAGTTATCCCACACATGATCCAGAATTGGCGGCGGTGGTATTTGCACTTAAGGTTTGAGACATTTTTTATATGGAGAGAAGTGGAAAATATACACCGACCATAAGAGTTTGAAGTACTTCTCTACTCAGAAGGATCTAAATATGCGCCAGAGATGCTGGCTGGGATTGGTAAATGATTATGATTGTGATATTCTATACCATCTTGGAAAAGCCAATGTTATGGCTGACGCGCTAAGCCGGAAGTGCCCATGACAACTGTTCAGTTCGAGGCAAATATCAGATAAGTTAGCTGAAGAGATGAATAGAGTGGGTATAGAGTTAGTGGTTGGTTAGTTAGCCAACATCACTCTTCAGTCTACACTCCTTGAGAGGATCAAGAAGGCACAGAGGGAGGATCCCTAGTTGAGAGAGTACAAAGAGAGCGTCTTAGCTGGAGGGGCTAAATATTTTTCTATTTCAGAGATGGGATTGCTAAAGTACAAAAGTCGGATTTGCGTTCTGATGGATTCTAGTATCAGGAGAGAGATCTTGGATGAGTCTCATACCACACCCTATTCTTTACATCTGGGTATGACGAAGATGTACCAAGATTTGAGAACTCTTTATTGGTGGCTGGGGATGACGAGGGATGTGGTGGATTATGTGGCCAAGTGTTTGACTTGTTAGCAAGTAAAGGTTGAACATTAGAGGCCGGCAGGGTTGTTGCAGCCTCTAGGGATTCCGGAGTGAAAATGGGAGGATATCACCATGGACTTCGTATTTGGATTGCCAAACACCGTGGGACAACATGATTCAGTGTGGGTGATTGTGGATAGGTATACCAAATCCAGCCACTTTTTACCTGTTAGGACAACTTATATTGTGGAGCGGTATGCTGAATTATATGTGAAAGAAATCGTGCGACTACATGGGGCTTCGAGGTCGATAGTATCCGACAGGGACCCCGCCTTCACCTCCAAGATTTGGGAGAGCCTGCAGATGGCTATGTTTAACGACCCAAATTTGCTAATAAGTCTTAGGGGCTTGATTAGTGTGCCTGGAGGGCAATAAGTGAATTATTGTTATAATATGTGAATATGTGATACAGATTCATGTTTAGTTGAATTAGATATGCATGTGGGCCCCGTTTGGATATTAGGGGTATGTTTGTGATTTTAGCCCGTTGAGGGCATAAATGTGATAAATGTGTTATGTTGGTGATATATCTGTGTAGCACGATCCGAGACAGTCCTAGAGAGCCATTAGTCAAAAGTCACAAAGGGGTTGAGAATCCGACCCGGGGCAAGTCGAGGGGTGTTACTGGTATCAGATATTTATGGGGTTACCGGGTTATGGAAATAAATATTTGGAGATATATTTGAGGTTAGAATGTCTAGGAGGGAATATGGGGGAAATTTACCATTTTACCCTCGGGGGACGTTTTTGGCACCCCGAGCTTTGAAATAACCTTATAGACTTAAGTTGAATAAAACAAAATCGGGAATCATTTAGATCTCTCTAAACAGACCCACTCTCTCTTCCCTCACTCTGTTTTCTCTTCTACACTTGAAGGCATAGTGATATTTTGGAGGAAAACCAGTCAAGAACTAAGGAATTGGAGTTGAGTTGAGGATTCAATTGTGTATAAGGTAAGCTTTCTGATATGTTGAGTTATGTTAATTGCAGCTGAATTCTGTTGATATTGGGTGTTAGGATTTAGACATTCATGGTTTGGATTCTAGGACTGGTTTTGATTGCTTGATGGGTGTGGGAATTAGTTCTTGAGTTTGTTGGTATGTTTAGGTTGCATGAGTATGAATCCTGGATTTAATTCTGAGGTTGGGGGTGATTTTGGTTGAGATATGTGGGGTTTGGCTCAAAGAAAATGCAAGGGAAGTGGTGTTTTTTTGGGTTTGGAGGCGAGGGCCGCAGCCCGTGTGCACGTGTGGCCTTGGGAGGCCATGGAGCTCAAGGGGCGCCGCGGTGCTTGGCCAAGCATGTCGCGGCCCGTGTGTGTGTCCAGGTAGGTGTCTAGCCTCTGTTTTGAGGCTAGCCGCAGCTCTTGTGGGGTGGGACGCAGCCCTAGTTCAAGGTGCAGGGAGTTTTGTGGGTTTTGACTTGGGAACGTAATTGCGAAGGCTCGGGATGGATTTTGTCACCTAGATTGATAGAATTCAAGGTCCCGGAGATTAGAATTATGGCTTAATGCCATTTAGTGGATTAGAACATGATGGATGAAATTGTTAATGTGTTGTGACTAGGGTTCCGGCGAGGCTCGGACTAGGGAACTGTGCTCGGGACATTGGTGCCTAGAAAGATCGGGACACAGGTAAGAAAACTATTGTTTCCATAGAGCTTGTGTTGCAGGGCTCGACCCCTATATGGTTGTGTTGCGGAGCATGGCCCTTTGACTGAATTTATGTGTGTTATGATACTTGTTTAGTATATTATGTGTATGTATTAATGATGGAACGCGATGGCCGGGAACAACGAAGGCCAAGAACGGCAAGGGGCCGGGAGCAGCGTTTTGCACGCGCAGTGCGAGTTGCCAAGGTAAGACCCCGAGGGATACTTGGGATATCCTTACGGTTTAGACCGCGAACCCAGTGCCTGGTAAAGCACCTGGGATGACATGGTCGTACATGTATGACCTGGTGTTGGCTTGCTTTTATATTAAGTGTTTGATATACGTTTATTATCTGCTTGTGAGGGTTTTCTTGCTGGGCTTTGGCTCACAGGTGCTCTATGGTGCAGGTAAAGGCAAAGGGAGAGTTGATCAACCTTGAGTTCGACGAGCGGGACGAGCGGCGCGTACATGTCCGATCTGTCTGGCTGTCATGGCCAGGGGTATTTTGGGAGATGTTTGTACAAAACTTGAATTTTTTCGTTTAGTCGATTCTAACTAAATTTTGTGTTGTAAATATTTCTAAACAAAGTTTTTGGGATCCCAAATGTTATATATCCTGTAATTTTCAATGAAAGGATTATTTTCAAGTTTGTGACTCTGATTACGATTTAATTACACTTTTGTCTTAAAACCTCTATTAGTGAGTTAATTGCACATTTAAACTAACTTAGTAACGGCTCTAAGGTAGTAGGGTGTTACACTATGGGTACAGAGTTGCGGTTTAGTATCGCTTATCATCCTCAGACGGATGGGCAGTTTGAGAGGACGATTCAGATACTAGAGGATATGTTACGAGCCTGTGTGCTAGATTTTGAGGGATCTTGGAGTAAGTATCTCCCTTTGATTGATTTTTTTGTACAATAACAGTTATCAGGCGACTATCGGAGTGGCTCCATATGAGATGTTATATGGGAGAAAGTACAGAACACCCATTCATTGGGATGAAATGGGTGAGAGGAGGTATCTAGGACCTGATGTTGTTCAGAGGACCAATGAGGAAACTGAGAAGATCAGAGCTAGAATACTCGCCTCCCAGAGTGAGCAAAAGAGTTACTCATACTTGAGACACAAGAGCGTAGAGTTTTAAGTCGGTGTCCATGTGTTTCTCAGAGTTTCTCACTTAAGAGGGGTGAAACGGTTTGGTGTACTGAGCAAGCTGAGCCCTAGGTTTGTTGGCCCCTCTGAGATTCTGGAACGGGTTGGAGATAGCTTACAGATTGGCGATGCCTTTAGCTCTATCAGGGGTTCACAATGTGTTTCATGTATTCATGCTCCGAAAGTATGTATCAGATTCTATGCAAGTGCTGAGTTATGAGAACTTAGAGCTGGATCAGGATTTATCGTATAAAGAGAAGTCGGTTCAAATTCTCGACCAAAAGGATAAAATCTAGGGGAGCAAGACCATCGCCTTAGTGAAGGTGCTATGGAGGAACATCAAAGTGGAATAGGTGACTTGGGAACATGAGACAAATATGCAGGATCGATATCCCGAGTTATTCAAGTAATTTCGAGGATGAAATTTCTGCAAGGAGAGGATAGTTGTAGCGTCCCAAATTTGCTAATAAGGCTTAGAGCCTTGATTAGTATGTCGGGAAGGCAATAATTGATTTAATTACGTTAATATATGAGTTTGATGATTATGTGATTAGAAATGCATGTTTAGGTGAATTAAATATTTGTGTATATTATGATTGATACCACAAGTGAGTGGTGATATATTCGTGATGCATGATTCGAGATGGTCCTAGGGAGCAGTTTAGCTAGATAGTCACAACGAGATCGTATACCCAGCTCGGGAGGAGGCTAGGGGTATTTTGGGGACGTAATATGTGTTCGAGATTTATCAAGTAATGGGTAGTAATTTAGCAATGATTTGGACATGTCGGGATTAAACAGGGATTTATAGGAATACTCGAGGACTAACGGAATGTGGCAATTGATGAAATTGCCCTTGGTAGCACTTGGGGATTTGGATAGACTTAAGGGGAATTTTAGACTTTTGGAAAGGGATAGATTTAGACCCCTTTGATTACAGAGACTCTAGAGAGACTTGGAAAGAAACAGAAGAGGAAAGAAAAACAACAAAGTATCTCAACTCTTGCCCTCTCTCTCTCGGCTATCTCTCTCATCCTCTTACGGACTTCTCTTAACTTTGGAATTTTGGACAAGAAACTCATAAACTAAAGCTCTGAACTTGGGGAAGATAAGCTTAGGGTGATGGAGAGCTAGTTTAAGCTTGAAATTTTCATTGAGGTAAGGTTACTTGCATGTTTTGGTGATCAATTCTGTTGAAAATGATACTTAGTTAAGTTTTGGACTTAAGATTGACTTTGGTCAAAATTAGGGTGAATTAGTAAGCTTTCTGGGGTACCAGGACTACTTAAGGTGTAGTAGAGTAATTGTGGGGCTTGACTCTGACTTTGGGGTGTGTTTAGATTGATTTTCAGGGAGGTGAGCTCGTAAAAAATCATGGGAATTCTAGGTTTGGAGGCTTGAGCCACGGCCCTGTTCTTTAGGCATCGCGGCCCGTGTGTGTTGAAGAGGTTGGAAAGCCCCTGTTTGCCTAGGCGCACTGCGGTGCAAGGTATACTGCACCGCGGCTCATGTCCCTTAGTAGATAGGCCTTTTTCCTCGGACTTGAGCGTGCCGCAGCCCTTAAGGGGATGGGCCGCGGCTCAAATGCAAAGTAATGGTTGTTTAAATGTTTTCAACTTGGGAACTCAAATTTTAAGGCTCGGGAAGGATTTTACAATCTGAATTGGTAGAATCCAAGGTCCCGGAGGCTAGATTTATATTATGAAGTTATTTGTTGGTTTGGAACTTGATGGATGGTTATTCTGAATGTGTTGTGACTAGGTTTTCAATGAGGCTCGGGTTAAGGGACTGTGCTTGGGATTGCGGTGCTCAGATAGCTCGGGACACAGGTAAGAAAACTGTTGTACCCGTAGAGCACAGTGTGGCCCGATTGTTTGTATTGCGGGGTGTAGCCCTATTTTTTGTATTGCATGGCATAGCCCTAATGATTGTATTTCAGGGTGTGGCCCTAATGTTTATAGTCAGTATATGTTTAAATATCTGTTGATATTGTGTTATGTGATGCATATTTGTGGATGAACGGCAAAGGCCGGGAACGGTGAAGGCCAAGAACAGCAAGAAGCCGAGTACAGCAAAGGGATGGGATCGGTGTTGAGCACGCTGAGTGCAGGTCGTTAGGGCAAGACCCTCCTAGGGTGCTGGACCCACCCTCTCTGTGAAGACCATTGTTAGAATAATTAGCTATAAATTAGCTAGAAGATAGGGTCAATTGTAATTATTTCGTTTCCCATTTTCTCTCATACTTTCCTATTTTAGTTTCTCCTAGGTTGTATAAATATATGAAATTCACATGAATAAAACATACAATTCTATTCACCATTCTCTACATGGTATCAGAGCAATACTTAGAATTGTGATTCGAAATTCGAAATTAGAGTTCATAAAAAAAAAAAAAGATTAGGGTTTGAGTTTAGGGTTCCTTTTTCGGAAACCCTAGTTGGAGTGCGAGTTTATTCTCACCGCCCACATAGACGGATTGCCCAGCCGTCGATCTGCAAAACCCCAAATTCCGGCAGCCAGATTCACCGCGCGTGGGCCCCACGCGCCGCCAATTGCCGCCGCCCCGACTCCCACACGCCGGCGCATGAGGGCGCGTCCGGCCTCTTTTCCGATGACGGTGAACGTCCATCACGCTCCCGGCCCTTCTCCGTCCTCCTTGCATCGGTCTCCGGCGGTTCTTCTCATTTTGTGGTTTGATACTTTTGCCTTCTTTGTGTTTGGGTGTTCATTCTTTGGTGTTTGCTTACTTCCTTTTCTCTTTCAATTGTTTTTGCTTTCGAGATTATGGCAGAGATAAAATCAGATTCGAAATCAGTAGTTGTTTCTGATGTGGTTCCCGTGATGTCTAAAATCACGGACCATAAATTGATTGGTTCGAATTATTTGGAATGGAGTAAGACGATTCGACTGTATCTGAGGAGTATTGACAAAGATGATCACTTGACTAACGATCCTCCCAAAGAAAAATACGATTCAAGAAAAATATGGCTCCATGAGGATGCTCGCTTGTTTCTTCAAATTCGAAATTCTATCGATAATGAGGTAATTAGTTTGATTAATCATTGTGAATTGGTTAAAGAACTAATGGATTTACTTGGAGTTTTTGTGTTCTGGCAAAGACAACATATCTCGCATATATGATGTTTGCAAAGCCTTTTATCGTGCGAAGAAACAAGATCAGTCTCTTATGAGTTACTTTATGGCATTTAAAAAAAACACATGAAGAGCTTAATGTGTTATTGCCATTTAGTCCTGATGTGAAGGTTCAACAGCGCCAACGAGAGCAGATGGCTATTATGAGTTTTCTTGCAGGACTCTCATCTGAATTTAACTCTACAAAGTCACAAGTTCTCTCTGGTTCTGATGTCTCCTCTTTACAAGATGTGTTTACTCGTGTTCTTCACACAGAAACTACCTCTTCCACTCCTCTTAATAGCACCTTGGTGAATCGTAACAATTCTGCACCATGGAAAAACTCTACTCCAAGTGGATACAAAGGAGGTAATTCACAAGGACCTAATAATCGAACACCAGATTCCGGGAGCATCATGTGCAACTATTGTAAGAAACCAAGCCACACCAAGTTTGAGTGTAGGAAGTTACAATTCAAAAATCAGAAAAAACACTCTGCTAATATTGCAAGCACTAGTGATGCATCTGACAAATCAGTCCTTATTTCTGCTGATGAATTTGCCAAGTTCTCGAGGTATCAGGAATCACTTAAGTCTTCATCTCTTTCTGTCACTGCGATAGCTGATTCAGGTAACTCTAATGCATGCCTTCTTTCCACATCCTCAAAATGGGTCATTGATTCTGGTGCCACAGATCATATGACAGGTAATTTCAGTCTCTTTTCCACTTTTCAGTCTCATAGTCCCAGTTCTACTGTAACCTTAGCTGATGGATCACCATCTTCTGTTCTTGGATCTGGCACTGTTGCTCCCACACCTTTGCTCACTTTTTCATCAGTCTTACATTTACCTAATTTGTCCTTTAATTTGCTTTCTGTTAGTCAAATCACTCGTAATCTAAACTGTTCAATCTCATTCTTTCCCGATCATTGTTTGTTTCAGGATCTTATGACGAAGAAGATTATTGGTAAAGGACATGAATCTGGCGGCCTGTATGTTCTTGATCCACTTCCACCAGCCTCTATTGCTTGTCTGAGTGTTGCTTCCGCTTTTGAGGCTCATTTTCGTTTGGGCCATCCATCCCTTCCTCTGCTCAAGAAACTTTGTCCCTAGTATAGTAAGGTGTCTTCATTAGATTGTGAGTCATGTCAGTTTGCCAAACATCATCGTGTTAGTTTGAGTCCTCGAGTCAATAAACGTGCTAGTGTTCCTTTTGAGTTAGTTCATTCTGATGTTTGGGGTCCTTCTCCTATTTTGTCTCAACCTGGATTCAGGTATTTTGTTACTTTTGTGGATGATTATTCTCATGTAACTTGGTTATATTTAATGAAAAATCGTTCTGAGTTGTTTTCTATATTTTGTGCTTTTTGTGCTAAGATTCAAAATCAATTTAATGTGTATGTTCGTACTTTTCGAAGTGATAATGCCAAAGAGTACACATCTGCTCAATTTCAATCTTACATGACCTCTAATGGCATGCTTCTTGAAACTTCTTGTGTTGATACTGCACCTTCAAAATGGTGTAGCAGAACGTAAAAACAGACATCTTCTTGAAACTGCACGTGCCCTCTTGTTTCAAATGAAAGTTCCTAAACCTTTTTGGGCCAATGCAGTTTCCACATCATGCTTTCTTATTAATCGCATGCCATCCTCTGTACTTAATGGTGAGATCCCATTTAAAATTCTTTTTCTTGGTAAGTCATTGTTTCCAGTTGCTCCTCGGGTATTTGGCAGTGTTTGTTTTGCTCGTGATGTCCGACCACATGTCACCAAATTAGACCCTAAGTCATTAAAGTGTGTCTTTCTTGGTTATTCTCCTCTTCAGAAAGGGTATAGGTGTTATTTTCCTGATCTCAACAAATATCTTGTTTCTATTGATGTTACTTTTGTGGAAAATACACCTTATTTTTCATCTTCACCTACTCCTACTCGTCAGGGGGAGGATGATGATTTGTTGGTATATTCTGTCACATCCTCTGCACCTGATACATGTTCTGACGAGTCTCTTGTTCCTTCACCTGCCTCAGCCATAGCTCCCGCAATGCCTACACCTCCACCACCTCCACCACCTCCACCACTTCCTAAGCCTCCTATAGTGTACACCAGGCGTCCACCTCCTCCACCTCCCATTTCATGTCCTGCACCTGCATCTTCATCATCAGATCTGGAACTCAAAGATGACCTTCCCATTGCACTACGTAAAGGTAAACGCCAATGTACATACCTTATTTCTTCCTTTGTTTCTTATAATCATCTCTCCTCTTCTTCTTGCTCTTTTATTGCTTCTCTTGATTCTATCACTATTCCTAAAACTGTTCGTGAAGCAATGTCTCATTTTGGCTGGCTTGCTGCAATGATAGAAGAGATGAATGCTGTAGTTGCAAATGGTACTTGGGACTTGGTTAATTTGCCTTCAAGAAAATGGGCCATAGGGTGCAAATGGGTGTTTACGGTTAAAGTCAATCCGGATGGAACAATTGCTCGCTTAAAGGCCCGTCTTGTTGCCAAGGGTTATGCTCAAACTTATGGAGTGGACTATTGTGATACTTTTTCTCCTGTTGCTAAACTCACATCTATTCGACTGTTCATTTCCATGGCAGCTACTCATCATTGGCCTTTGCATCAGCTTGATATTAAAAATGCTTTTCTTCATGGAGATTGTAACGACCCAATTTCGCTAATAAGGCATAAGGGCCTTGATTAGCGTGCCAGGAGGGCATGATGGGATTTATGTGTGATTTTTATGAATTAAATGCATGGTTATGATTTAAAGCATGTTATATGACTATTTGTTTATCTGAGATGCATGACTATGTATATTAGTATGCATGTAGGCCCGGATCGTGTTAGAAGGACATAATTGTAATTTGGCCATGTTGGGCATAACTGTATTGATATGTGATGATTGTTGAGACCACAGTGGTATGTGGGCGTATCTGTGATTTGTGACTCGAGGCGATCCCAGTGAGCAGGCTAGCGGAAAGTCATGACGGGAATTTATACCCGGCTCGAGGCGAACCTGGGGGTATAAGCAAGAATTTAGAGAATAGATTGAGATTAATTTTGATGATGGGGAATATTTATTTGGTGGTTTATCAGGTGTTGGAAAGCAACGGGAAAATATTAGAGACACTTGAGGATTAGCGGGAATTGGGTAAAATGACTAAAATGGCCCTACTTGGATAAAAGGGTTTAGAATTTATGGGGAGGGCATTTTGGTCATTTGGCTTTTTGGAGATAGATTAAATAAGGCTTTACACTTAGTGGGATTTATAGAGAAGTGTTGGCTGTCGAGAGAAAGAAAGAAAAGAAAGAAAAAGGAAAGAAAGAAAAGAGAGAAAAATAGAGGGTTTTCCTAATGGGGCGGTTTGTGCATTCTTGCACCATTCCTCTACATTTTTCTTGGGGCAAAGCTCGGTGGAGAGCAATGATAGGCTGAGCATCATGGATCTTGGGTTAGACTTGAAGATTTGGCAAGAGCACATCAACTTTTGAGGTAAGTTTTAGAGATTTCAGTTTTAAGGGTTTTGATGGTTTGAGCTGTGTTTTGAGCTGAGTTGATGGGAATTTTAGGCAATTTCTGGGCAAGCTTTGATGATGAACAAGCTAAGGAGGTCTAGGGTTGAATCAAGGTCAAAATTTGCATCAATGGTAAGAATTCTAAGCCTTTAACTTTGTTGTTGATTGAATTTCTGGGTTTAGGGTTGTTCATGGTGAATTTTTGGGATTTTGATGAGGGATTTTGACCTAGGGTTCGGGGCTCGATTCCGCCACTTTTTTTTGGGGATTTAGGACTTCCCGGGGGCTCGGGATTGGTCCCGAGGCTAGGTATTCGGACTTGGGGTTCGGTGTTGACTTTGACCTATGTTTGTGCCTAGGTGTGCGCTAAGGCTCGAGTGGGATCGTGCTCAAGGAGTCAGGTGATCTAAGCTATTGAAGGGAAAGGTAAGAAAACTATAACACCCGTAGGATAGGGCGTGGGCCCATAGTGTGATTGCGGGGCACGGCCCTATATTGCATGATGAGATGATTGCCGGGCACGGCCCTATATTGCATTACATGTTAGGGTGCAGATTTAATTGAATTGATATTTGTTTGAATGTTGTTTGATTTATGCTATATATGATTATAGTGAAATGAACGGCTATGGCCGAGGGCGGCAAGGCCAAGAACGGCAGCTGGGCCGGAAGTAACACTTAGCACATGGGATGCTTATAGTCAGGGTAGGACCCAGAGGATATATGTGTGATCCTTACGGTGAGGACCGAGACCCCAGGCTGTGGTAAGGGTTCTGGGGCGGCATGGCCGTGTTTGCTTAGTCTAATGATTGACTTGTTTATCTGTGAACTATCTAATATGATTAACTGTATATTTTGCATATGTTATGAACTGCTTGAGTTTTCTTGCTGGGCTTCGGCTCACGGGTGCTCCGTGTTGCAGGTAAGGGCAAAGACTGAGTCAACCAACCATGAGTACGGAGAGCGTGAAGCGACGCGTACATGTTTGGCCTGCCCGACTGCTTTGGTTGGGGGTTTATTCGAAAATGGCTGTAATAATCTATGATTTTTATAACTGATCAATTGTAAACTTATTTTAAGATGTAAATAGTTTTCAAACCTTATTTTGGGATCCCAAATGTTTAATACTAGAAGTTTTATTGAAACAACGCATTTTTCTAAGATTACAGCCTTAACTTTTAATTAGTCACACTTTTGTTTCAAAACCTCAGTTAGCGAGTTCATTGCACACTGTTTTGTCTTAAAACTCACTTAGTAACGGCTCTAAGGAAGTAGGGCATTGCAACTTGGTATCAGAGCGAGCCAAGGTTTATTGGTTCTGGAGATCGACCGAACATGTACGCTCGCTGTCAGTGACAAGCTCGACTCAGGGTTGGTTGGTATGATTGATTAACATGTCTGAATGTATGTTTGAATGCCCTGTTTGCTTGCTTATCTATATGGAGCATGAGTAATGAGTTGACATATGCAGGAGATACTGTTGGGCTGGGCCCTTGACTATTGCATGTTGAGATTAATGCGTGCTGAATAACATTATTATGCATGTGGATGGCTATTGGCATAATGGTTCGCATATTGAGTGTGTGTGGTTAGTTTTATGAATGAAATTCATATGTTATATCTGTTTATTGGCTTGTATGAAGCATGATGAGTATGGATATACTTAGTGGTGATAAAATTTGGTAGCTAAATGTATGACATTGTGGATTTGACCTAGTATATGCTTGTGTGTGCATTATACCTGTGGATATGTGGATCTAGTTGTGGGTTGGTTCAGGGTATGAACTCAGAGTTCAGGAGATTGGTCAGTTTTAGCAGATGAACTCGAGTTGTTGGTTCCTAGAAGGGTTTGTGGACCTGATATTTGGTTAAAAGGGGGGATTCTAGATATAAGTTGGAGTTGAGATCTCCAGTTATCCCTGCAAGCAGCATCAAAGGGTCACTAGTGTGTGAGTGAGCTGTGGAGTTTGTTAGTTGAGATGGGATAGATGAACAGCGGATTTCTCTGGGGAAATGGCTGATTTAGATGTTTTAATAGTAAGGTTACCGGGGTTGGTTTACTGTGAGGTATGGATAGAAAAGGGTATTAAATGAAAGGCTTAAAGGGTGTTATCCTCGGGTTTTGAGGAGAGTTCGGACTGACAAGGAAATTATCAATAGACGGGCAGAGTTAATTCCACCCTTGGTTAAGAGGATGAGAGATCCTGATTAGAGGGTTTTGTTAAATGTTGAGGCAGGGAGATGCCTGGAAATGGTACTCGGGCTGAGGTACTAGCTTAATGGGTTGGGAAGGACCTAGATGATGAATGGTTAGAAGAGATTTTAAAGACATGATTTGAACCGTGGAGACTGGTGGGCTTATAAGTTTGGTTTGGACTGTTGGGGGATAACAACAGTGTAAATCAATGGGTTTGGTGAATTGGATAATTCATTTCGGGAATTTTTACTGGCAGATGTATCCGGAATTGATGGCGACCCATTTAAGGATATGAGATCTGGAATAGTCTAAGGCATTTGGGCCTCCCTGAGGTAAGAGTTTACCGTCTGCATGTGGATGGCGGAGAGGGCCATGTTGTTCGAGGAACTGATGGTTGATGTATAGAGCATGAGTGCTAGAGCCGCAAGGGCAGTGCTCCCTTTGATGGAGTTAGTAAAGATAGATTCGTGATAATCAAGTTAAAAGAACCCCGGATAGTGCTGTGGCTTCTGGTTTTGCCAAGAAAGGGGAAAAGTCTGATTGATAAGATGGTGCTTTTGTTGATAGGACGCAGCGAGGTCGGATTCTCGATCTTTGAGGTAGAAGGACCCCAGACAGTGCTTGGGCACCTAATTTGAGATTGGAAAGAAGCCTGATTGAAAAGGTAGTTATCGAGATGGCGACAGGAACCAGGGAGGTTATCTGGTATGCATGAGGGAAAGGATGCCACCTGAGAGGAGGTCAGGTGAGGGCATGACTTCTACATGAAATGACTCGATATGTTAGGATGAATTTCCCATGGTGAGGGAACGGGGAACTGGAATGCATCGATACATTCAAAGTTCGAGGCTGAGTCCTCAAGGATGAGTATTTAACTGAATGGTTTATGCTTTGGTCATGTAGCGAACTGAAAGAACTCGGGGTTGTGAATGCTCCGAGAGGGTGATGGACATAGAGAGGTTGCCTCAAAGGTGCCATTTGAGAGGCTGAGGACAGTAATACCTATTGAGAAGAAATTTGAAACTCTGGCAGATGGATTGTTGAGGATTTCATCTGGAGTACGTAAAGGAGACAGAGCTGACCAGTGGGAAAGTTATGTGGGTATGTAAAGAAAGATTTAGGGAATACTTCAAGGTCAGGCTACAGATAGGATTGGTATAAAGCATGTTGTAAAAGGTGGTGTTGGCTGACAGAAAGTCTGTTGAGGCAATCGAAGGATTTTGACCCTGGTGTAGCCAGTGTGTTATACTGCAGGGATCGTTAGCATCGTGGAGTTAGAACGAAAAGTACAATGTTGGATACAAGAAAGGACGATGTCTCCAAGAGTTGATCTATGACCTGGTTATTACCAGTTGGAAACCAAGGATGGAGACATTTCGTGAATTGTCTAGTTTGCACCGGGTAGGGTGTGAGGAGTTGGTAACAAAGATTCTGGAATGGTTCAAGCTACAGCAGGACAGGTAAGTTCTTTAGGCAGAGAATGCATGAACGGTATGGACAAGTCCCCTTCAAGCTCACGAGCAGTGCGTGTGGATTACTCCCAGATGGAAATGGTGAGCAAATGACTATGCGGAAGACGTTTGTACCCAGAAGGCGGAGTCTCAGGTAAGGTTCTACGGAGTGTTAGTTTGGTTGTCGTCAGGAGTACTCAGATTAGAGCTACAAGAAGAAAGGACAGGTAAGAGAAGAATTGATCTGAAGCCACAAAGAAGCTAATGATGAATATCTGAAGAATTGAAGGCATAACAAGACTGGTAAGCGCGTCATCTATTGCACAAGCACCTCCGGAGACAACTACATCAGAGATGAGGAGAACAGTAAACTCGAGGTTAGACGGACTGAGTGGTGTCAAATCAGAAAGAAATTCAGAAGACAAGGTAAGATTGTTTAGTATCTGGTAATGCTGGAATATGCGTATGTTGTGGGCTAAGTAAAGAGTGATTGCATAAAGGACTTGATCTATGGTAGGGTTATGAAAATGTGGGAGTGCATCACGATTTGGGCACGCCCAGGAATAATTGACGCGAGGATGGATTGAATCATGGTTGATACACTTAGAACGTTAAGTCGACTGTTATGCATGGCATAAGGTACTTAAGTCTTGGGTATTAGTAAGAAAGGTTAACGTTGAGACCCAGATGCGGTGAAAAGTAACAGACAGATGATCAGTGTTTGAAATCCTCGATTGAAAGAGGGGAGATGTAATTGGAGGCGGAACTCCTAACTGTGAGGTGTGTGTCAGTCAGGGGATAACGCCATAGACTGTAATAGAGTGGACAAGGCAACGACTGAGATTGGCGTAACGCTAGTAGGTATGATTAGCTGGTGAGTGTCACTGAGCTATGGAATCCGAAGTGTCGGCTTTGGTTGAAGCAAGGACCCTGCTAAGGTGGTACAAGTTAGGATACCAGGAATGGATGAAGGATCCAATTAGATTCGGTTTATGAATGAGAATTCTGAATGGACATCATTCCACCTCCTAGGGTACGTCGTACCAGGAAGGTCGAGTGGGTGACGGAATCTAGTGTTTTCCTTTGGACCCTGAGGGGTTAGGTGATGTGGTAGTGTATCATGGGAATAGACCACTTTAGACCTTGAGTAAATTGTTTGGACATGAAAAGTTTTAACTCAGTTGAGGGAGTTAATGTTGTTGGGTCAAGTGAACTGGTTTCAGGATAGAACGTCGATGATACTGAATTGAGGCCCTATAGTATTTTAAATTGTTGGAATGGATTTAAAGAACGAAAAGAACAGAGTGGGAACCTAGAACTATCAGTTGATTGCAAGTGGAGTGGTAGTCTGAAAGGTTATCGGATATCTTAAAGAATTGAGCGCTGAGTGGGCGAATACTTGAGGTATTAAGGGAAGTGTAATCCCTGGTAAGTTAGTTGTGGTGGCAGTTGCTGGTGTCTTGTTAATGTAACGCGACATAGGGCTTGATAAGGGGTGAAGGATAGTGAATACTACAGTTTGGCTTTAGTTCAGAGAGAAAGCCAAGGAGGTCGTTGAAACTTCTTAAGGCAGGAGTGTCTGCCTATTTGAAAGAATAAAGAGCTGGTAAATTGCTAAGTTATGAGGAAATAAAGTTCCGGGAAGAAAGAGCTGCGTCTCTGCGTATAACAGACGAGGATCTGTAAGGTGTTCAGAGAAAGAAGGGAGAGTTCTGGCTCTTAATTCAACATAAAATTATGAAGTTGTACTAAGGGTTAGGCCAGCGGGGCCTACAAGTTGATCCCACCTAGTAAAGGTGATGACTTTAGAGTATCTCTGGAATCAGGAATAAGATAATGAATTGGTCATCGTAATCTAGGAAGACCCTGAGGTTTCAGCAGGGTTGCAGTGTATTAGACGAAATCTTGAGGGGCAAGATTGTTACTCTTGTGAGAGTGTTGTTGAAAAGTAAAGCAAAGGCGGTGGACCTTGGGATTCAGGGTCAGAGTTGCGGGTTTACTGACTGATGTGTTTGATAAATTTCGAGGACGAAATTTTTATGAGGAGGGGATAGTTGTAACGACCCAATTTCGCTAATAAGGCTTAAGGGCCTTGATTAGCGTGCCGGGAGGGCATGATGGGATTTATGTGTGATTTTTATGAATTAAATGCATGGTTATGATTTAAAGCATGTTATATGACTATTTGTTTATCTGAGATGCATGACTATGTATATTAGTATGCATGTAGGCCCGGATCGTGTTAGAAGGACATAATTGTAATTTGGCCATGTTGGGCATAACTGTATTGATATGTGATGATTGTTGAGACCACAGTGGTATGTGGGCATATCTGTGATTTGTGACTCGAAGCGATCCCAGTGAGCAGGCTAGCGGAAAGTCATGACGGGAATTTATACCCGGCTCGAGGCGAGCCTGGGGGTATAAGCAGGAATTTAGAGAATAGATTGAGATTAATTTTGATGATGGGGAATATTTATTTGGTGGTTTATCAGGTGTTGGAAAGCAACGGGAAAATATTAGAGACACTTGAGGATTAGCGGGAATTGGGTAAAATGACTAAAATGGCCCTACTTGGATAAAAGGGTTTAGAATTTATGGGGAGGGCATTTTGGTCATTTGGCTTTTTGGAGATAGATTAAATAAGGCTTTACACTTAGTGGGATTTATAGAGAAGTGTTGACTGTGGAGAGAAAGAAAGAAAAGAAAGAAAAAGGAAAGAAAGAAAAGAGAGAAAAACAGAGGGTTTTCCTAATGGGGCGGTTTGTGCATTCTTGCACCATTCCTCTCCATTTTTCTTGGGGCAAAGCTCGGTGGAGAGCCATGATAGGCTAAGCATCATGGATCTTGGGTTAGACTTGAAGATTTGACAAGAGAACATCAACTTTTGAGGTAAGTTTTAGAGATTTCAGTTTTAAGGGTTTTGATGGTTTGAGCTGTGTTTTGAGCTGAGTTGATGGGAATTTTAGGGAATTTCTGGGCAAGCTTTGATGATGAACAAGCTAAGGAGGTCTCGGGTTGAATCAAGGTCGAAATTTGCATCAATGGTAAGAATTCTAAGCCTTTAACTTTGTTGTTGATTGAATTTCTGGGTTTAGGGTTGTTCATGGTGAATTTTGAGATTTGGGTTGAATGTGCTTGGGTTTTGAGTTCTTGGGATGCTTGGGATGAGTGTGAGGTGTTTATAAGCTTGATTTTGGGTTTGGAAAAGGTTTGGACAAGTTTGGGGTTGAATTGGTTGAGGGAAATCACAAGATGCGATTTTCGGGTTCTGCTGGGCTGCAACTAGCGCTACAGCGCTAGTCAGTGGGCGCTGTAGCACTAGCCCCTGTTCTGGGGGGGGTGTGTTCTGCTTGTGGCGCTACAGCGCCCTCTTTAGAGCGCTGTAGCGCTGCACTGTTCACAGAGGTGAATTTTTGGGTTTTTGATGAGGGATTTTGACCTAGGGTTCGGGGCTCGATTCCGCCACTTTATTTTGGGGATTTAGGACTTCCCGGGGGCTCGAGATTGGTCCCGAGGCTAGGTATTCGGACTTGGGGTTCGGTGTTGACTTTGACCTATGTTTGTGCCTAGGTGTGCGCTAAGGCTCGAGTGGGATCGTGCTCAAGGAGTCAGGTGATCTGAGCTATTGAAGGGAAAGGTAAGAAAACTATAACACCCGTAGGATAGGGTGTGGGCCCATAGTGTGATTGCGGGGCACGGCCCTATATTGCATGATGAGATGATTGCCGGGCACGGCCTTATATTGCATTACATGTTAGGGTGCAGATTTAATTGAATTGATATTTGTTTGAATGTTGTTTGATTTATGCTATATATGATTATAGTGAAATGAACGGCTATGGCCGAGGGCAGCAAGGCCAAGAACGGCAGCGGGGCCGGAAGTAACACTTAGCACATGGGATGCTTATAGTCAGGGTAGGACCCAGAGGATATATGTGACATCCTTACGGTGAGGACCGAGACCCCAGGCTGTGGTAAGGGTTCGGGGGCGGCATGGCCGTGTTTGCTTAGTCTAATGATTGACTTGTTTATCTGTGGACTATCTAATATGATTAACTGTATATTTTGCATATGTTATGAACTGCTTGAGTTTTCTTGCTGGGCTTCGGCTCACGGGTGCTCCGTGTTGCAGGTAAGGGCAAAGACTGAGTCAACCAACCATGAGTACGGAGAGCGTGAAGCGACGCGTACATGTTTGGCCTGCCCGACTGCTTTGGTTGGGGGTTTATTCGAAAATGGCTGTAATAATCTATGATTTTTATAACTGATCAATTGTAAACTTATTTTAAGATGTAAATAGTTTTCAAACCTTATTTTGGGATCCCAAATGTTTAATACTAGAAGTTTTATTGAAACAACGCATTTTTCTAAGATTACAGCCTTAACTTTTAATTAGTCACACTTTTGTTTCAAAACCTCAGTTAGCGAGTTCATTGCACATTGTTTTGTCTTAAAACTCACTTAGTAACGTCTCTAAGGAAGTAGGGCGTTACAGAGATCTTGAGGAAGAAGTATATATGGAGCAACCTCCTGGGTTTGTTGCTCAGGGGGAGTTAGGCCGAGTTTGTCGTCTTCGCAAGTCTTTATATGGTTTGAAACAGAGTCCTCGTGCTTGGTTTGGTAAATTTAGTCAGGCTGTTGGGAAATTTGGTTTGTTGAAAAGTAAGTCAGATCATTCTGTGTTCTATAAAAGATCAACTGATGGTATCATTTTGTTAGTTGTGTATGTGGATGACATCATTATTACTGGAAATGATACTGAAGGCATCTCTTCCCTTAAATCATTCCTTCATACCCAGTTTCACACGAAGGATTTGGGGGTGCTCAAGTATTTCTTGGGAGTTGAAGTCACTCGGAGTAAACAAGGTATTTTTCTGTCTCGAAGGAAGTATGTACTTGATTTGTTAACTGAGATAGGAAAATTGGGAGCAAAACCTTGTAGTGCTCCAATGAATCCAGCTGTGCATCTGACACGTGATGGGGAACCATTTGAAGATCCTGAGAAATATCGCAGATTAGTTGGAAAGCTGAATTATCTTACTGTGACTCGTCCAGATATTGCATTCTCAGTTAGTGTTGTCAATCAGTTTATGTCATCTCCAACAATTCATCATTGGGCAGCCTTAGAGCAAATTTTGTGTTACTTGAAAGGAGCACCCAGAAGAGGTATTGTTTACAAGGATCATGGGCACACCCAGATGGAGTGTTTCTCAGATGCAGATTGGGCTAGTTCCAAGGTGGATAGACGACTTCAGGTTATTGTGTCTTTGTTGGAGGTAATTTGGTCTCTTGGAAGAGTAAGAAACAAAATGTTGGGTCCAGATCTAGTGCAGAATCAGAATATAGGGCTATGGCACAATCTGTGTGTGAGATAATGTGGATATATCAGCTTTTGACTGAAGTAGGATTTCAGACTTCAGTGCCAGCAAAATTATGGTGTGATAATCAAGCTGCTCTTCATATTGCCTCAAATCCTGTGTTTCATGAGCGAACTAAGCACATTGAGATTGATTGTCATTTTGTTCATGAGAAAAATCAACAAGGCTTGATCTCTACACGATATGTGAAAACTGGAGAACAATTAGGAGACATTTTTACGAAGGCTTTGAATGGGGTGCGGGTTGATTATCTTTGTAACAAGCTGGGCATGATTAACATCTATGCTCCAGCTTGAGGGGGAGTGTTAGAATAATTAGCTGTAAATTAGGTAGAAGATAGGGTCAATTGTAATTATTTCTTTTACCATTTTCTCTCATACTTTCCTATTTTAGTTTCTCCTAGGTTGTATAAATATATGACATTCACATGAATAAAACATACAATTCTATTCACCATTCTCTACAACCATGAACCCAGGGCCTGGTAAGCGCCTGGGACGGCGCTTGCCGCTATATGTTTAGCACGATGTCTATTTGTTATATATTGTGAATTTTCATATATATGTTATATGCTTTGGTTGAGTTTTCTAGCTTGGATTCAGCTCACGGGTGCTCTATGGTGCAGGTAAGGGCAAGGGAAAGGTCGACCAACCATGAGTACGGAGAGCGTGGAGCAGCAGGTTCATGTTCGGCCTACCTGGCTGCCACAACTAGGGTTATTTTTGGGAAAATGTACTATAATAGTTGTTTTGTCACCTAAGTTGACCGTATTTATATTTCAATCTATAATGTATTTTTTAAACAGTATTTTAGGATCCCAACTGTAAAACTTTCAAAGATTTCAATGAATAACCAAATGTTTTATACTTAATGTCTTTAAATGAGTTTTGTTACAGTTTAGTCACACTTTTAACCTAAGACCTTGATTAGAGAGCTAACGACACATTTTTTAACTCACATAGTAACGACTCTAAGGAAGTAGGGCATTACAGAGCTAACTGTGGAAATTAAGGCATGATTGGTAGAATTTTTGACGAAGAACCATGACATCTTTGCCTGGTCACATAAGGACATGGTTGGAATTTCTTCATCCATGATAAGCCAAGTCCTCAATGTGGATAAGAACTACTCACCGGTGCAACAAAAAAGGAGACTGCTTGACAAAGACTGATTTCATGCCCTGAAGGAGGAGGTCGAGCAGCTCAAGGAAAATGGTTTTATAAGGGAGGCCTACTACCCAGATTGGGTATCAAACCCTGTGCTGGTCCCAAAGCCAAACGGGAAGTGGAGAACATGCGTGGACTTCACAGATCTAAACTAGGCCTGCCCCAAAGACTGCTTCCCACTACCCAGAATAGACCAACAGGTTAATCCAATTGCAGGACATGAAATACTTTAATTCATATATGCATATTTTGGGTATAATCAAATAAGTATGCACCCTCTTGACGAGTAACATACCAGCTTTCGGACAGACAATGGATTGTATTATTATAAGGTGATGCCATTCGGCTTGAAGAACGCAGGAGCCACCTGCCAGCATTTAGTGAATGGCATGTTTTGAGACTTGATCAGCAAAAATATTGAGGTATATGTCGATGACATGTTGGTCAAGTCCAAAGAAGCTAGAGGGCATGTTCAAGACCTGGAGGAATGCTTTGCAATATTTAGAAAGTATAGCATGAAGTTAAACCCTCTCAAGTGCTCATTTGGAGTTGATTCTGGTAAGTTTCTCGGATACATAGTCAATTCACATGGAATCGAGGCTAACCCCAAGAAGATCAAAGCATTGATCGACATGAAGTCACCTACCACAATCAAAGAAGTGCAAAGCTTAACAGGGAGGGTAGCTACCCACAGTAGGTTCATATCAAAGTCTACGGACAAGTGAGTCCCTTTCTTTAACTTACTAAGGGGCAGCAAGAAGATCCAATGAACCGAGGAATGTGAGGAAGCCTTTCAAGCCTTGAAGGAGCATCTCACTCAACCTCCCATCCTAGCGAAGCCAATATATGGTGAAGTACTATCCATCTATTTGGAATCACTGAGCAAGCAATCAGCGCTGCTTTGGTAAAACAAGATAACAGGGTACAACACCCTATGTACTATATTAGTAAAAGGCTAGTAGGTGCGGAGTCTAGGTATCCCCATCTTGAAAAGCTAGCCTACTATTTAGTAATCGCCTCTCGAAAGTTGTGTCCATACTTCCAAGCTCACTCGATCCGAGTCCTGACCGATCAACCGCTGAGACAAGTTCTTCAGAAACCAGAGGCCTCAGAACGATTACTCAAATGGGCAGTGGAACTAGGACAATTTGATATCTCTTATAATTCGAGTATGGAAATAAAAATACAAGCATTGGCAGACTTCATAGTCGAAGGCACCAACTGTAACTCCTTACTTCCTTAGAGTCGTTACTAAGTGAGTTAAAAATGTGCCACTAGCTCACTAATCCAGGTTTTAGGTTAAAAGTGTGATTAAACATAAACAAAACTCGTCTAATAACATTCATTATCAAATTAGGACATTCATTCAAATTATTAAAATGTTACACAGTTGGGTTCCCAAAATATTGTTTAGAAAATACTTTACAACTCAAAAATACAAATAAGGCCGATCTAGGCAACAAAACAACCAATACATTACATTTTCCCAAAATATCCCTTGTCGTGGCAGCCAGGTAGGCTGAACATGTACCCGTCGCTCCATGCTCTCCGTACTCATGGTTGATCAACCTTTCCCTTGCCCTTACCTGCACCATAAAGCACCTGTGAGCCGAACCCCAGCAAGAAAACTCAACACAAAGCATATAGTACATACATGACAATTCACAATATATAACAAAACAACCAATGGGCTAAGCACATAGCGGCCAACACTGTCCCAGGCACTATACCAGGCCCTGGGTTTGCAGTCTTCACCGAGAGGGTGGTTGCAGCGTTCTAGGACGGTCTCGCCTTGACGGCTTGCACTCACCATGTTGAACGCCGATCCAGACCCCTTGTCGTTCCCGGCTCCTTGTCGTTCTCGGCCTTTGCCGTTCCCAGCCTTCTTCGTTCACTCACAAACTTGCGTCACATAGCATAATATTGACAGATATTTAAACAAATACTAAACATAAATAATAGGGCTACGCCCTACAACTCAAACAATAGGGCCACGCCCTGCTCTATGGGTACAACAATTTTCTAACCTTAAATCCAAGAGCTAGTTGTCAGGTGAGCAACCACGACTTCTGACAACGTTCCTATCCCGAGTCCTGGTGGTAACCTAGTCACAAACAACAAGTAACGTTCTCGTTACTATCCGATTTATAATTGAACTCTGGAACCAATCTGATGCTCTCAAGACCTCCCATTTCCCCACATAAAGTGGTGAAATCGTCGCCCGAGCCCCCTGGGCATAAGCCCTAAAAATACAAATTTGATGACCTTGAAAATGGCCTAGCGCCACAGCTCAGCTATTCAGGCGCCGCAACACCTAGCCAAGGTCCCCTACTCTGGTTCATCTCAGCATCGCAACGCTTCTACGCGAACCCAAAAAATTAGATTTTTCCACCATTTTTCACCAAGCCAAAACTCACCCAAGTCATGCCCCAAGTGCACCTAAGTCCCAAATGGTCCTAAAACCCGAAATAACACCACATACGCAACATATATCCATCAGAACCCATTCCAAACTCACACCTAAAATCAATTTCGATCAATGATTTAAAATTCTACAAAAACTTAAACCAAACCAGAAACTTTTCAAAACTTGAAGGAGTCTTTACCTTTGGAACAGAATTTCAACACTAAGCTGCCTCCAATTCCATTCCAAGCTTCAATCCTCAAATTCCCAAGCTTAAGTTCCTCAAAACTTCATTCCAAAACCCAAATTCATAAATCAACTTCACATCCCTCAAGAACAACATAAAAGGCCTAAACCACAGAAATGAAATCCTTTCCTCTTCTTAAATTTCGAGATTCCTAGGTGTAGATGGCTGCTAATCTCTTCCTCAAATGAATTCACTTCCAAATTCCTTCAAAAATCCAGCTGCCTCAAGCTTGTTGTTGGTTTTCTTTTTCCTTCTTCTTGAAAGCTTAAACCAAAGGACCAAGGAACTCTTGAAAATCCTAGAACATGAAAGCAAACCTTCAGCTGTGGGTTTGTCTAGTTAGAGCCTAGATGACCATTCTACCCCTCCTTCTAACTCACTTCTTTATTAAACCTCAAGGGTAACCTATTCCTTTCACTCTTTGCAAAAATACCACATTTTACTAATTATTTCAGTAACAACACCAATTCTCAGGTTACTAGTAGTTACCAATCTCACAACTAAACACCAATTTCGTGACTTTGCTAACACTGCAGGACAGGATCTCCTCATACCGGAAACACCGCACATAGCTCAAAATCATACCCTCAACGGGTTCAAATTACAAATATGCCCCTAATAGCCAAATGGGGCCCACATGCATATTTAATTCACCTAAACATGCATTTCTAATCACATAATCATTAAATTCACATATTAACATAATTAAATCAATTATTGCCCTCCCGGCACACTAATCAAGGTCCTATGTCTTATTAGTAAATTTGGGACATTACAAATATCCCCTCCTTACAAAAATCTCATCCTCCAAATTACCTAAATAACTCAGGGTACCGATCCCGCATATCTGCCTCAAGTTTCCAAGTCGCCTCTTCCACTTTGTTGTTTCTCCACAACACTTTTACTAAGGAGATGGTCTTGCTCAGAAAGACTTTATCCTTCCGGTCAAGGATCTAAACCGGCTTCTCTTCATATGATAAATCTTGATCCAGCTCTAAGTTCTCATGACTCAACACATGCTTAGAATCTGATACATACTTCCAGAGCATGGATACGTGAAACACATTGTGAACCCTTGCCAAAGTTGATGGCATCGCCAATCTGTAAGCTACCTTTCCAACCCGTTCCAAAATCTCAAAGAGGTCAACAAACCTAGGGCTCAGCTTGCCCCGTACTCCAAACTGTTTCACTCCTCTCAAGGGTGAAACTCTGAGAAACACGTTATCACTGACTTGAAACTCTACGTTCCTTCGTCTCAAGTCTGAATAACTCTTCTGCCGACTCTGAGAGGCGAGCATTTGAGCTCTGATCTTCTCAATCGCCTCATTGGTCCTTTGAACAACCTCAGGATCTAAATACCTTCTCTCACCCATCTCATCCCAATGGATGGGTGATCTGCATATTCTCCCATACAACATCTCATACGAAGCCACTCCGATAGTCGCATGGTTGGTCCCTGTCGGATACTATTGACCTCGGAACCCCATGTAGTCGTACAATTTCCTTCACATACAATTCAGCATAGTAGTCAACAGTATAAGTTGTCCTAATAGGAAAAAGTGAGCTGACTTGGTGTAGCTATCCACAATCACCCAGACTGAGTCATGTTATCCCACGGTCTTCGGTAATCCAACCATGAAGTCCATGGTGATATCCTCCCATTTCTACTCTGGAATTCCTAGAGGCTCCAACAACCTTGCTAGCCTCTGATGTTCGGCATTCACCTACTAACAAGTCAAACACTTGGCCACATATTCCACTACATCTCTCTTCACTCCTGGGCACCAGTACAATGTTCTCAAATCTTGGTACATCTTCATCGTACCAAGATGTAAAGAATAGGGACAGGTATGAGACTCATTTAAGATCTCTTGCCGGATACCGGAATCCATCGGAACACAAATCCGGCCTTTATACTTAAGTAATCCCATCTCTGAAATAGAAAAGTCTTTAGCCGCTCTGGATAAGACACCCTTTTTGTGCTCACTCAATTGGGAATCCTCCCCTTGTGCCTCCTTGATCCTCTCAAGGAGCGTAGACTGAAGAATGATGTTGGCTAACCGACCAACCACCAACTATATACCTGCTCAAGTCATCTCTTCGGCTAACTTGTCTGATATCTGCCTCGAACTGAACAACTGTCCTGGGCCCTTCCGACTCAGCTCGTCGGCCACCACATTGGCCTTCCCAAGATAGTATAGAATATCACAATGGTAATCCTTTACCAACTCCAGCCAACACCTCTAGCGCATATTCAGATCCTTCTGAGTAAAGAAGTACTTTAAACTCTTATTGTCGGTGTATATTTTGTACTTCTCGCCATATAAATAATGTCTCCAGACCTTAAGTGCAAATACCGCCGCCGCCAATTCCAGATCATGTGTGGGATACCTCTGCTCATATTCCTTCAAGTGTCTCAACGCGTAGGCTAGGTTGCATCAGTACACACAACAAACCCTGTCTGGAAGCATCACAATAGACTACAAACTTCTCATTATCTAACGGCAGACTCAATACTGGAGTGGTGATCAGCCGCAGCTTCAGCTCCTTGAAACTATTCTCACATATGTTTGTCCATTCATACTTAGTCTTCTTGCGTGTCAGTTCAGTGAATGGTGTTGCTATTCTGGAGAATCCCTCGAAGAATCGCCGGTAGTACGCTGCCAATCCCAAAAACTCCTAACCTTTGGTACACTGCTCGGTCTGGTCCAATCCCTCACTGCCTCAATCTTACTTGGGTCAACCAGTATTCCCTCCTTACTGATGATATGACCCAAAAATGTTACTTGTGGTAGCCAAAACTCACATTTACTAAACTTAGCATATAATCTATGCTCTTTCAACCGCTATAATACCAGGCGTAGATGTTGCTCATGCTCTGTCTCTGACTGAGAGTACACCAGTATGTCATCATTGGATACGATCACAAAATTGTCTAGATAATCCTTGAAGACTCTATTCATCAAGTTCATGAAGGCTGCTGGGGCATTGGTTAATCCAAAGGACATAACCAGAAATTCATAGTGTCCATACCTCGTACGGAAAGCGGTCTTTGGTATGTCATCCTCTTTAATCCTCAACTGGTGGTAGCCTGACCAAAGGTCAATCTTAGAGAACACTGTCTTCCCTTGTAACTGGTCAAACAAATCGTCAATCCTAGGTAGTGGGTACTTGTTCTTAATGGTTAAATTGTTCAACTCTCTATATTCAATACAAATCCTTAAGGACCCAACCTTCTTCTTGACCCATCCTTCTTGACGAACAACACTGGATCAACACATGGCGAAAAACTCGGTCTGATGAATCCCAAACCCAGTAACTCTTGCAACTGAATCTTCAGTTCCATCAACTCTGTCGAAGCCATTCTATAAGGTGTCCTAGATACTGGCTCTGCCCCCGATGCCAACTCTATGATGAACTTGATCTCTTAGTGTGGTGGTAACCCTGGCAAGTCTACGGGGAACAAATCAGTAAACTCTCATACTAGTCTGGTCTCATCCAGTCCAACCGAAATAACTCTAGAAGTATCGACAATGTTTGCTAGTAATCCTATGCAACCCTCTTGCATTAGGTCTCTAGCCTTTAGTGCCAAAATCATATGTACTCGTGGTCCACTCACTGTCCCCACGAATACAAAGGGTACCTCCCCTTCCAGTTGAAAGGTCACCATCATGCGCTTGCAGTCAATCCTCGCGCCATACTTCGTGAACCAATCCATCCCTAGGATCATAACAAAGTCATCCATTGCTAACTAAATAAAATCCACATACAACTCCCTACCATCTATCTCTACTGGAAATGCTCTAACCCACCTCCTAGAGACTACCAGTTCCTTAGTCGGCAACAAAGTCTGAAATCCCTAGCATACAAATCACTAGGTCTACAAAGCTGATCGATCACTCTAGCATAAACAAATGAATGAGTATCCCCTGTGTCAATCAATGCATTAAAAGAAGAACCATCACAAGAAATCTGACCTGTGACGACCGAGGGACAAGCCTCAGCCTCAGTATGGGTCATGGTAAATACTCTGGCAGGAGCGAGACTATCACTCTATTTTGCCTCTTCCTTCCTGGCCTGTGGGCAATCCTTCCTCAAATGACTGATGCTCCCATAAGTAAAGCCAGCCTTGATTCTACACTCTCCCTGATGTTGTCGTCTGCACCAAGGAAACACTAGGAAACTCCTCTAGTTATCTCCCCTGCCCTGACGGCCATTGAAAGCACCTCGTGCCCTCCTATCCGAGCCAGGAGGGAAAAAAAGAGTCTGGGGCCCTTCTCTTCTACTTACCAAGGCCACTACCTCGGCTAGATCCAATAAAAGTAGGCACCATCCTCCGAGCATCACACCTAGTAGCGCCCTCTCTCCATATCTGATCCTCGGCCCCCTCAACTGTAAGGGCTTTGTTCACTACCAGTGCATAAGTGGTAGTCCCTAGATCCAAAGTTATCTTGATGTCACGGGCGATCATGACATTCAATCCTCACGCAAACTAATCTCTTCGTGTCATGTCAGTCGACACCAAATCCGACGCGAACTTCGCTAACCGATCAAACTTCAAAGCAAACTCAATAACCGTCATCCGGTTCTAAGTCAGGTTCGTAAACTCATCCACCTTCGCCGCTCAGATTGCGACACTATAATACTGTTCATTGAACATATTCTTGAACTCTTCCCAGGTCATGTCTACTATATTCCACCTATTAGACACCACATCCCACCAAATGCGGGCATATTCTCTTAACATGTAGCTGGCGCAAGCTACTCTCTCATTTCCTTCTACCCTCATGAAATCCAGGATAGAAGAGATCATGTTCACCCACTGCTCTACCCGCAGTGGGTCTAGGCCACCCTCGAAGGTGGGAGGATGCTACTTCCTGAACCTCTCATACATAGGTTCCCATCTATTCTCCACAGCAGGATGGGCTGGCACTTGTGCCACAGCATGTGGAATCTGTAATCCACTGCCCTGAGAAGGGGCCTGTTGTATCAAATGTCTAAGCTCTTCTTCAATTCGGTGAAGTTTAGCTTCCATCTCAACAAATAACTGTTGCCAATTCGGTGGGGTAGGTGGAGGATCCTGACCCTGGTTGTCATCCTCGGCCCTATTACCATGGAGTTTGATTGATCGCCGAGGAATTACTGTGATATGCCTGCAATCAATGACGCCGCTTATCAGACATGATAACAACATCCAAAACCACCTCTGAATTTCATCAACCAACCACAACCAGCAAGTCTACAAATCACAGATAACATACAACAATCAAGGGGCCATTCCCTAGCATCATGCATATATCACCACATTCATCATGCTCTATCTATGTATTCAGGCAAACAGGGCACTCAAGCAAACAATTAACCATATAATTCATTAATTACCAACCAACCCTAATTCAAGCTAGTCACTAGCAGCGAACGTACATGTTTGGTCGATCTCGAGGAACCATAAACCTTGGCACGCTGTGATACCAAGTTGTAACGACCTACTTCCTTAGATTCGTTACTAAGTGAGTTAACAATGTGCCACTAGCTCGCTAATTGAGGTTTTAGGTTAAAAATGTGATTAAACTGAAACAAAACTCGTCTAATAACATTCATTATAAAATTAGGACATTCATTGAAATCATTAAAAAGTTACATAGTTGGGATCCCAAAATACTGTTTAGAAAATACTTTACAACTCAAAAATACAAGTAAGGTCGACCTAGGCGTACATTTTCCCAAAATAACCCTGGTCATGGCAGCTAGGTAAGCCGAACATGTACTCGTCGCTCCACGCTCTCCTTACTCACGGTTGGTCGACCTTTCCCTTGCTCTTACCTGCACCATAGAGCACCCGTGAGTCGAAGCCCAGAAAGAAAACTCAACACAAAGCATATAATTCATACATCACAATTCACATTATATAACAAAACAGCCAATGGACTAAGCACATAACGGCCAACGCCGTCCCAGGCGCTATATCAGACCCTAGGTTCGTGGCCTTCACCGAGAGGGTGGCTACAGCACTCTAGGAGGGTCTCGCCCATACAGCCTACACTCTGCGTGCTTAATGCTAATCCCGGCCCCTTTTTGTTCCTGGCTCCTTGCCATTCTCGTTCTTCGCCGTTCCAAGCCTTTGTCGTTCTCGACCTTCGTCATTCACTCACAAACTTGCTTGACATAGTGTAATTTTGACAGATTTTTAAACACATACTAAACATAAACAATAGGGTTATGCCCTGCAACTCAAACAATAGGACCACGCCTTGCAATACAAACAATAGGGACACACCCTGCTCTACGGGTACAACAATTTTCTTACCTTAAATCCAAGTGCTAGCTGTCAGGTGAGCAACCACAAATTCCGAGAACGATCCTCTCCTCAGTCCTAGCAGTAACCTAGTCACAAACCAGAAGTAACATTCTTGTTACTATCAGATTTATAATTGAACTCCAGAACCAATCTCATGCTCTCAAGACCTCCCATTTCCCCACATCGGGTGGTGAAATCGTCCCCTCAGCCCCTTGGGCCTATGCCCTGAAAATACAAATTTGAGGGCCCTGAAAATTTCCTAGCGCCGTGGCTCAGCCATTCAGGCGCCACAGCACCCAGCCAGGGTCCCCTACCCTGGTTCATCCCAGCACCGCAGCTCGGAAGAACAGTGCCACGCCCAAAACTCACCCAAGTCATGCACCAAGTGCACGAAAGTCCCAAAGGGTCCCAAAACCCCAAATAACACCACATACACAACATATATGCATCAAAACCCAATCCAAACTCACACCTAAACTCAATTACAATCAATGGTTTAAAATTCTACAAAATCTTAAACCAAACCAGAAACTTTTCAAAACATGGAGGAATCCTTACCTTTGGAACAAAATTTCGACCCTAGGCTGCCTCCAATGCCACTCCAAGCTTCAATCCTCAAATTCCCTAGCTTATGTTCCTCAAAACTTCATCCCAAAACCCAAATTCAGAAATTAACTTCACATACCTCGAGAACAACATAAAATACCTAAACCACAGAAATGAAATCCTTACCTCTTCTTAAATTTCAAGATTCCTAGATGTGGATGGCTGCTAATCTCTTCCTCAAATGAATTCACTTCCAAATTCCTTCAAAAATCCAGCCGCCTGAAAGTTGTTGTTGGTTTTTTTTTTTCCTTTTCTTGAAATCTTGAACCAAAGGACCAAGGAACTCTTGAGTAGCCTAGAACGTGAAAGCTAACCTTCAGCTGTGGGTTTGTCTAGTTAGAGCCTAAATGACATTTCTACCCCTCCTTCTAACTCACTTCTTTACTAAACCTCAAGGGAACCTAGTCCTTTCACTCTTTGCAAAAATACCACCTTTTACTAATTATTTCAGTAACAACACCAATTCTCAGGTTACTAGTAGTTACCAATCTCACAACTCAACACCAATTTTGTGACTCTGCTAACACCGCAGGGCAGGATCTCCTCATGCCGAAAACACTGCAGGACAGGATCTCCTCATGCCGAAAACACCGCACATAGCTCAAAATCATACCCTCAACGGGTTCAAATTACAAATATTCCCCTAATAGCCAAATGGGGCCCACATGCATATTTAAATATCCTAAACATGCATTTCCAATCACATAATCATTAAATTCAAATATTAACATAATTAAATCAATTATTGCTCTCCTGGCACGCTAATCAATGCCCTAAGCCTTATTAACAAATTTGGGACGCTACACCAACCTTGAAGACCCTTCCTTCCAATCGGAGAATGGAGGTACTAAGAAGGAATGAGATACTCCCATATGGAAATTGTATGTTGAGGGAGCATCCAATGAACACAGCTCAAGTGCAGGAATCATTATGATCACCCCTGAGAATCATCGAACTCACAGCACTCTCATAATTGGATTCAACGCTTCAAACAACGAGTCTAAGTACGAGGCATTATTAGCAGGATTACGCTTATCTGGGGATGTGCATGCCCAATCCCTGAAGTTATTCAGTAATTCCCAGCTAGTGGTGTACCAGTTACTAGGGGAGTATCAAGCCAAGGGGCTTAGGATGGTGCAATACATGAACAAGGTGAAGGATTTGTTGACACAGTTTAAGAGATACTTAATTATACAAGTCCTGAGAGAGCAGAATATCAATGTTGATGCCTTAGCCAAGCTTGCTAGCGCCAAAGATGAGGACACCCTGAATGTCGTTCTTGTTGAATTCTTAGCGGAAAGAAGCATAACCGAGCAGGAGGCACTACCAGTTTAGTTAGGAGATACATGTAGTACCCAGTAATTAGAACAAAGCAAGGAAGTTGGTGAGACACATTACACGATATATGATAGTCGAAGGGGTCCTGTACCGATGAGGGTACTCCCTACCACGGCTAAGGTGTGTTACACCCGACCAATCAAAGCTGTTAATGATCGAATTTCACGTGGGGTTTTGTGGATATCACTCTAGGGGGCAGAGCCTATCAAATAAAATACTATAACAAGGATACTTTGGCCAATGATGAACGAAGACACAATGGAGTATGTCAAAAGATGCCACAAATTTCAGATGTTCTCCAAGATACCCCGGGCGGCACCTAATGAATTAACACAAATGCAAAGCCCTTGGCCCTTCATTGTTTGGGGAATCAACCTGATCAAAAAGCTACCCATCGAAAGGGGAGGAGTCCAATTTTTTGTTGTAGTGGTAGACTACTTCACCAAATGGATTGAAGCAGAATCGCTCGCCACCATCACCTCAAAGAAAGTCTTAGACTTTGTGGTGAAAAATATCATATGTCAATTTGGTATACAAAAGGAGATAGTCTCGGACAATGGGACTCAATTCGACAGAAATATGTTCACCGACTTTTGTACGAGGCATGGAATCACAAAGAGCTTTTCGTCGGTAGCACACCCCTAAGCTAATGGTCAAGTAGAAGTAGTGAACAAGACTATCAAAGACACTCTGAAAAAATGCCTTGAACAAGCCAAATGAGCCTTGCCTCAATTACTTTCGGAGGTCCTATGGTCACATCGAACGACGGCACGAACGGCGATAGGCCATACGCCATTCTCTTTGGCATTTGGGTATGAAGCCATGTTTCTAGTTGAACTCACTACCCCATCGCATAGACAAGAGACATATGATCAAGGGAGGAACCATCAACTAATAGAAGAGTCGCTCGATTTAATTGAAGAAAGACGAGAAAAGGCAAGCCTCAAAGTAGCAGCACATCAACAAAAAGTGGCCAGATACTTCAACTCCAGAGTGAAAGATTGAAAATTCTAAGTTGGAGACTTAGTACTCAGGAGGGTGTTCCTAAACACTAAGGACACTACATCAGGGGAACTAGGACCTAATTTGGAAGGGCCATACCTTGTGGAGGAGGTGATCCCACCAGGAACATACAAGATAGCTCGACTGAATGGATAACTAATCAAAAACTACTAGAATGGCGAACACCTCTGCCAGTACTATCAGTGAAGCTGTTCAATAACGACACAAGTTTTAATTTGCAAATGTAGTATTTTCAAATTATATATGTAATAGCCATTGTGCTTCAATGAATGAATTTAATTTCTTAAGTCTCTCTTAATTCTTTAAATTACGTTCAAAGAGAGATAGGTCCTAGAACCTTGTTGCCAAATTAATGGATCATGTTCGATCTTGGTTCTTGAGGAGCCTATCGACCCATACGATCCAAAAGAGAGATAGGTCTTAGGACCTTGTCCCCAAATCATTTGATCATGTTTGATCCTGGTTCTTGAGGAACCTATCGACCCATAGAATCAACAAAAGAGACTGGTCTGAGGACCTGTCGCCATTATGGATCATATTCGATCTTGGTTCTTAAGGAATCTATCAACCCATACGATCCAAAAAGAGAGACTGGTCCTGGACCTTGTCGCCAAATCATTTGATCATGTTCGATCCTGGTTCTTGAAGAACCTATCGACCCAAGTGATTAAAAAATAGATTGGTCTGAAGATGTGTCACCATCATCAGATCATAATCGAATCCGATCCTTGGGGTACCGATTGATAATTTGATCTAAGACTCGTTACAGGCTCGATTAGCCCATCTAGACCCGGTTGGTCCAACTTAGACACTTCCATCTACAATCATTATAACGAGTACACAAGATATTACGTATATCGTGATCGACACTTACTACACAATCTGCATCTATGTATAGGTATCATTACTACTGAGTATGAAACCAACACCCGACTACCAATGAGGGACAAGCATTTCCTGCTTGCATCATTGGGAGAAAAGGATAATACTGTGTGTCTAAACAATTGAAGCAAGGCATGGTCAAGTGGTAAGTAACCAAGGATTTTAAACCCATGATCACTCGGGGGCATATTGTAACGCCCTATCTCCTTAGAGCCGTTACTATGAGAGTTAAAAAAAATGTGCCATTAGCTCGCTAATCGAGGTTTTAAGTTAAAAGTGTGACTAAACTGAAGTTAAACTCAGTTTAAGATGTTAAGTAGAAAACATTTGATTATTCATTGAAAGCTTAGAAAGTTTCACAGTTGGAATCCCTAAATACTGTTTAGAAAATACATTACAAATCAAAATATACACATGGTCAACTTAGGCGACAAAACAAATATTACAATACATTTTCCCAAAAATAACCCTGGTCGTGGCAGCCAGGCAAACCGAACATGAACTCGTCGCTCCACGCTCTCCGTACTCATGGTTGGTCGACATTTCCCTTACCCTTACCTGCACCATAGAGCACCCGTGAGCCGAAGCCCAGCAAGAAAACTCAACACAAAACATATAACATTTGCATAACTATCCACAGCAAACAACAAAATAGCCTACAGGCTAAACACATAGCGGCCAACATAGTCCCAGGCGCTTTACCAGGCCCTGGGTTCGCGGTCTTTGCCGAGAGGGAGGCTCCAGCACTTTAGAGAGGTATCACCCTAACGGCCTGCACTCAGGGTGCTCAATGCCAATCCCAGCCCCTTGCCATACCCAGCATCTTGCCATTCTTAGTCTTTGCCATTCTCGGCATTTTCCGTTCCCGGCCTTCGTCGTTCACTCACAAACATGCATCACATAGCATAATATTGATAGATATTTAAACACATACTAAACATAAACATTAGGGCTACGCCCTACAATTCAAACAATAGGGCCACGCCCTACAATACAAACAATAGGGCCACACCCTGCTCTACGGGTACAATAGTTTTCTTACATGTGTCCTGAGCTATCTGAGCACCGCGATCACGAGCATAGTCCTCTAACCTAAGCCTTGATGAAAACCTAGTCACAATGCATTTATAATAACCATCCATCAAGTTCTAAACCAACAAATAGCTTCAAAATTTTATCTAGCCTTCGGGACCTTGAATTCCATTAAACCGGGTAGTAGAATTCTTCTCGAGCCTTAACATTCGAGCTCCCGAGACTTAAAACCTTAATTTCCTCCTTTTTCCCATTTAGGGTTGTGGCCCGCTACTTGGTCAGAGGGTAGGGCCCACCCTACTGGGGGACACGGGTCGTGACCTGCACCCCTAAGGTCGCAGCGTGCCTAAGCAAAACATAGGCCTTCCAGCCTCTTCCAGCACACGAGCTGCGGCGCCTGAAGAATAGGGTCACGGCCTGGGCCCCCAAACCCAGAAAATCACCATTTTCTCATCATATTTCCACGAACCTAACCCATAAATTCTCACCCAAAACATCAACTAAACCCAGAATTAAATTTGGATTCCTTATTCACATACCCTAGACATCTCAACAAATCCATAAACAACCATATATACTCAATAAACACCCATAATCAAACTTAAATTCCATTTTCATGCATGCTTAAGGTTCTAAGACAATCCAGCAAAATTCAACAGCAAGATCAAGTTAAGGAGCTTACCTTTGCACTTAATTCAGTCCCTGAACTGATTCCCTAAGTCTTCAAGCTTCCAATCCACTAATCCTTTAGCCTAAACCCTCAAAGTTTTCTCCAAACCAACCACACCACAAGAGAGAGAGAGAGAGAACCGATGGAGAGAGAGAGAGAGAGAGAGAGAGAGTGCTTGGAATGTTTCTTTTGTTTTCCTTTTCCTTCTATTTTCTTCTCAGTTGTTCTAGGGTCTCAGCTACCCAAAGAATCTAAGTCTACCCTTTAGCCAAAAGTCCACAATACCCTTAAGTCAATCCTAATCCTCAAGTGCCACCAAGGGCAATCCCATCAATTGCCACATCCCGCTAAGTCCTCGAGCATTCCTATAAATCCCTATTTAATCTCGACATGTCCAAATAATTACTTAAATACTATCTATTACTCGATAAATTCCGAACACATATTTCTTTCCCAAAATACCCCTAGACTCCTCCCGAGCCGGGTATTCGACCCCGTTGTGACTATTTAACTAAATTTCTCCCTATGAGCATCTCAGATTGTGCATCACAAATATATCACCACTCACTTGTGGTATCAAACACAATATACACAAATATTACATTTATGCCCTCAACATGCTAAAATTACAAATATGCCCCTATTAGCCAAATAGGGCCACATGTATATTTAATTCACTTAAACATGCATTTCAAATCATATAATCACCAAATTCACATATTATCACAATTAAATCAATTATTGCCCTCCCGGCACGCTAATCAAGGCCCTAAACCTTATTAGAAAATTTGGGACGCTACAACTATCCCCTCCATACGGAAATTTCATCCTCAAAATTACCTAAATAACTTGGGATACCGATCACACATATCTGTTTCAAGTTCCCAAGCTACCTTCTCCACTTTCCTGTTCCTCCACAACACTTTCACTAAGGCGATGATCTTGCTTAGTAAGACTTTATTCTTTTGGTCGAGAATTTGAACTGGCTTCTCCTCATATGATAAATCCTGATCCAGCTCCAAGTTCTCATAACTCAGCACTTGTGTAGAATCTGATACATACTTTCAGAGCATGGATACATGAAACACATTGTGTACCACTAATAGAGCTGGAGGCATCGCCAATCTGTAAGCTACCTCTCCAACCCATTCATGAATCTCAAAGGGCCCAACAAATCTAGGGTTCAATTTTCCCCATACTCCAAACCATTTCATTCCTCTCAAGGGAGAAACTCAGAGAAACACATGGTCACTGACTTGAAATTCTACGTTCTTTCATCTCAAGTCTGAGTAACTTTTTTGCCGACTTTGGGAGGCGAACATTCGAGCTCTAATCTTCTCAATTGCCTTATTGGTCCTCTGAACAACCTCAGGACCTAGATACCTCCTCTCGCCTGCCTCGTCCCAATGGATGGGTGATCTGCACTTCCTGCCATATAACATTTCATACGAAGCCACACTGATATTCGCATGATAACTGTTATTGTACGAAAACTCAATCAAAGGAAGATACTTACTCCATGATCCCCCAAAATCCAGCACGCATGCTCGAAACATATCCTCCAGTATCTAAATCATCCTCTTAGACTGTTCATCTGTCAAAAGATGATAAGCGGTACTAAACCGCAACTGTGAGCCCATAGCCTTCGACAAGCTCTCCTAAAACTTGGAGGTGAAGGTGGATCCCTATCGGATACTATCAACCTCGAAGCCCCGTGTAATCGTACAATTTAAGTCACATATTGTTCCACAGTATAGGTCATCCTAACAAACAAAAAGTGGGCCGACTTGGTGTTCCTGTCCACAACCACCCACACTGAGTCATGTTGTCCCACAGTCTTCGACAATCCAACCACGAAGTCCATGGTAATATCCTCCCATTTCCACTCCAGAATCCCTAGAGGCTGCAATAACCTTGCTGCCCTCTGATGTTCAGCCTTTACTTGCTTACAAGTCAAACACTTGGCCACATAATCCACCACATCCCTCTTCATTCCTGGCCACCAATACAGAGTTCTCAAATCTTGGTACATATTCGTTGTACCCGTATGTAAAGATTAGGGAGTGGTATGAGACTCATCTAAAATCTCCCGTCGGATACCAGACTCCATCGGAACGCAAATCCTTCCTTTATACCTTAACAAACCCATTTCTGAAATAGAAAAGTCCTTAGACACTCCAGCTAAGACGCCCTTTTTGCGCTCTCTCAACTAAGGATCCTCCCCCTATGCCTCCATGATCCTTTCAAGGAGCGTAGACTAAAGAGTGATGTTGGATAACTGACCAACCACCAACTCTATACCTGCTCTAGTCATCTCTTCAACTAACTTATCTAATACCTGCCTCGAATTGAACAACTGTCCTTGGCCCTTCCGACTCGACGCTTTGGCCACCACAATTGCCTTCCAAGGATGGTATAGAATATCACAATCGTAATCCTTTACCAATTCTAGCCAATGCCTCTAGTGCACATTCAGCTCCTTCTGAGTAAAGAAGTACTTCAAACTCTTATGGTCGGTGTATATTTCACACTTCTCGCCATATAAGTAGTGTCTCCGAACCTTTAGTGCAAATACCACTGCCGCCAATTCTAGATCATGTGTGGGATACCTCTATTCATACTCCTTCAACTGTCTTGACACATAAGCTATTACCTTCCTATCTTGCATCAGTACACACCCCAAACCCTATCTAGAAGCATCACAATAGACTACAAACTTCTCATTATCTGACGGCAGACTCAATACTGAAGCAGTGATCAGTCACCCCTTCAATTCCTTGAAACTTGCACCTGTCTGTCCATACATACTTAGTCTTCTTACGTGTCAGCTCAGTCAATGGTGTGGTTATTATGGAGAATCCCTCAACGAACTGCTGTTAGTACCCTACGAATCCTAAAAAGCTCCTAACCTCTGGTACACTACTCGACTTGGGCCAATCCCTCACTGCCTCAATCTTACTTGGGTCAACTAGAATCCCCTCCTTACTGAAAATATGACCTAGAAATGTTACTTGGGGTAGCCAAAACTCACACTTGTTATCTCGAGAGGCTACCTCGAGCCAAATGTCCGAAACCGAAATCCAACTCAAACTACGCTTGGACAAAAGGCTGCTCCGGTCCAATATGCCCAGCAATATGCGGCCCCACATCTGAGGGAGGATAATCAACCTCCCCTAATCGATGGAGAAGATGTAATAACCATCGTGAGAGGATCGCAAATTGCAGGGTCGGGTAGAAACGCCCAAAAGTGGAAACATGGGATGGATCTCCCTATGAGCCTGAACCACGAGCTCTGAGTCCCAACCCATCACCTTCACCAAAGAGGATGCTTCACATGTCTAGTTTCCTCATAATGACCCTCTGGTCATAACTTTTCAACCCGCCAATAAGAGGGTGTGACGAGTCCTGGTTGATAGTGGGAGCTCGATCAACATCTTCTATAAGGCAACCTTGGAGAAAATGGGATTGTCTATTCGAGACTTGAAGGCCTATGCGATAACATTATATGGGTTTTCAAGAGAGGGAATCGCTAGTACGAGGTCTATCGAGCTCCCAATAACCTTGGGAGGCTATCCGGTCTCGATAACCAAGATAATGGAGTTCTTCGTGGTAGACACCCCTTATGCCTATAATGTATTGCTCAGGTGACAAGCCTTGATTGGGCTAGGGACAGTTACATCTGTCAGGGACTTGGCCATAAAATTCCCAACACCCACCGGCATTAGGACACTGAAAGGAGATCAATTAGACCCCTAAGAATGTTATAGCATCTCAATGAGGGGTAAGAGCCAAGCTAGTGTGCAGGCACTGGTAATTATTGAGGAAATAAGTGAGGTGATATAATAGGTTGAAGAAGAGATTGACCCAAGGCTAGATGAGGACAGGGCCAATTGAAGAGCTCGAAGACATTCAGCTCGATGAGAAGGACACCACCAAGGTGGTGAAGATTGGGAAGAACCTCCCAAAGGACGCGAGATAGCAATTAATTAGCTTCCTGAGGGAATTTTAGGATGTATTCGCATGGTCACACACAGATATGATTGGGATTAGCCTGAATATTATAAGCCATGCATTGAACATAAAAAAAAACCTCCCTCCAAATCAATAGAAAAATAAAACTCCTCGATGACGAGAGGAAGAAGGCCTTGAAAGAGGAGGTCAAAAGACTAAAAGAAAATCAATTTATCCACGATGCTTTCTACCTAGATTGGATAGACAACCTAGTTTTGGTCCCGAAGCCCAATGGCAAATGGCGAACTTGCATTGAATATTTGAACCTCAGCAAGGCATGTCCAAAAGATTGTTTTCCCCTACCTCGAATTGATCAACTCATGGACGCAACCTTAGGTCATGGCATCATTTCATTCATGGACGCATATTCTGGATATAACCAGATAGCCATACATGCACCCGACCAGGAGCATATGACCTTCATGACTAATAAAGGGTTGTATTGTTACAACGTGATCCTTTCAGGCTCAAGAATGTTAGGGCTACGTATCAGAGACTGGTAAATAGAATGTTTGTTGAGCAGATAGGAAATAACATGGAAGTGTACGTGGATGATATGTTGGTCAAGTCCAAACACAATTGTAACCATGTTGATGATCTCACCGAGTGTTTCACTATACTTGGAAAGTACAACATGAGACTCAACCCACAAAAATGCTCATTTGGAGTATCCTCGGGAAAGTTTCTCGGATTTATAGTAAACGTTTGGGGTATAGAGGAAAACCTGAATAAGATAAAGGCTTTAATTGGCATGCCTTTACCTCAAAAGCATAAAGATGTCCAAAGTTTAACTAGACGAATGGTGACTTTAAGTAGATTCATCTCGAAATCTATAGACAAATGCATAACATTCTTTAATCTTTTGAGAGGGGGAAAAAGTTCAAATGGTCAGACGAGTACGAGCTCACTTTTCAAGCTCTTAAAAAACATCTCGTCTAGTCACCTATCTTATCCAAACTAGTCACATGGGAAATATTGTACTTGTACCTCGCTACGACCGAGCATGCAATTAGTACAATACTTGTTTGGGAGGATAAGAAAGTACAAAAACATGTCTATTATGTCAGCAAAAGGTTACTAGGGGCAAAGTCAAGGTATCCATTGATGGAAAAACTCGCATTGTGCTTAATACATGCATCCAGAAAACTCTGACCTTACTTCCAAGCACACCCCATACACGTGCTGACTGATCAACCGTTGAGACAAGTATTGTCGAACCTGGAGCATCCGAAAGACTATTGAAATGGGCGGTTGAGCTTGGGTAGTTCGAGATAACGTATCACCCAAGAACGATAATAAAAGGAAAGACCTTAACATATTTCATAGTCGAGTGTACTGGAATCACCAACGAGGAAGTTGTAACCCCAGCTTGTGAGCTTTGGAGACTTTACGTCGATGGTTCATCTAACAAGAACGGGTTAGGGGCAGGTGTTATCCTAATTACTCTACTGGGAAATAGGTTTCACTCAACCTTAAGGTTTGGCTTTGAGGCCTCAAATAACAAGGCTGAATACGAGGCACTATTAGCAGAGCTTTGAATAGCTTCCAAGCTAAAAGCAAAATTCATTCACTGCTATAGTGACTCCCAATCGGTTGTCATCCAAGTCCTAGGAGAATACAAGGCTCAGGGAACTAAAATGGCAGCATACTTGGAAAAAATCAAAGCAGCGATTGAACAATTTGAGTTCTATGCGATTGAGAAAGTTCTGCGAGAACAAAATTCGAATGCGGATGCTCTTGCTCAACAGGAAGCTGATACACTTAATGTGGTACTAGTCGAATTTTTACCAGTGCCAAGCATAATTGAGCCCGATAAAGTTAAAGTAGATATGATAGACTCACATCATACCTAGATGACACCCATAATTGAATACCTCAAAATTGGAAGCCTCCTAGCAAACCGGAATGAGGCTAGAAAATTGATGTACAATATACTAAGATACACTATCTTGGAGGGGAGATTGTACAGAAGAGGATATTCTATGTCGTTATTAAGATGCGTAACTCCACCTGAGGCTAGAAAGATCCTAGAAGAAATCCATGAAATATTTTGCTGAGATCACACTGGGGGGCATAGTCTATCAAAGAAGGTAATTAGGGATACTTTCTGGACTACAGTAAAAGTAGAATCGTTCGAGTATGTCAAACGCTGTGATAAATGCCAATGATTCAATTCAATCCCATGAGCTCCACCAACTGAGCTCACCATGATTAGATCCTCGTGGCCATTTTCAGTATGGGGGATTGACCTCATAGGATCACTACCAACAAGAAAAGGGGGAGTCAAATATGTTGTAGCTGTTGTTGATTACTTCACCAAATGGACCGAGGTCGAACCTCTAGCCACAATCACCTTGAAGAAAGTCTTGCACTTTGTGGTAAGAAAATATAATTTGCAGATTTGGGATACCAAGGGAAATTGTCTCAGACAATGGAACTCAGTTCGATAGCAAGTTGTTCACACAGATCTGCGAGAAAAATGGGATAATTAAGAGTTTCTCCTCATTAGCTCATCCACAAGCAAATGGACATGTCGAAGCCATAAACAAGACTCTAAAGAGCTCCATTAAGAAAAGGCTCAATGAAGCTAAAGGCAAATGGCCAGAAGAATTACCGCAAGTATTATGGGCGTACTGAACAATAGCTCGAACCTCAACTGGACATACCCCCTTCTCCCTAGCTTACGGCTGTGAAGCAATGTTTCCCATTAAGGTCGAAATTCCAACAATCAGATACAAAGCATACAACCAGACCTCAAACCATTCTCAACTCGAGGAAACCCTAGATCTAATTGAAGAAAAACAAGAAGAAGACCAACTTAAAAATGTTGCATACCAACAAAGGGCTACAAGAAACTTCAATAAAAGGGTTTGAGGTAGACACATTGAATTGGGAGATTTGGTGCTTCGATGTGTATTCTTGGCCACATGAGACCCCTCTATAGGAATGCACGAGCCTAATTGGGAGGGACCTTACCAAATTGAATCCATCATTCGACCTGCAGTATACAAACTAGCAAGATTGAATGGAGAATTGGTTCCACGAGCTTGGAATGGTGATCATCTACGACCTTATTACCAATAATGTAGGAATGATGTTTATTTATTTGTAACCAAGCTTGTAGTTACATTTTTCTTTTCATTAATAAAGTGGTATTCCTTATTCCAATTTTATTTTTATTGTTATATTTTTTGCAAGTTCACAGATTTTACAATCATAGGAGATTAAGGGGGCATAAGTGGTATACAATCATACCATACACTCGAAAATATAGCATCAATAAAAATAAAATTAATTACAGTGAATGGATTATTAACCAAGCACCAATTAACAAGTCTGGAATAAACCAGCAAAAAACTAATCGACACGACTAAAAGTTGGAATTCTAGATAAACCAACAGTATTCATAAGTCGAGACAAAGCTTGAATTTTTTGCAAAATAGTTTCAACCTTGCAACCTTAAGACCATATTTGAGGATAAGGAAAAGTTACTATACATAGGCAAGAAATAACTAGACTAACAGGACTACACGCCAACAAGTGTTTTTTAACACAAAAATGCATGGTATAAGTAGTGTTCTAACTTGAATATAATGAGATCGAAATTGTGCAATCGAATGAACTATGTATGAATATATAGAAGTTCGAACCTAAGCACGAAAGGGTATTTATACAGATAAACAACTATGAAAGAAAGTTCTCAATAATATGCTCGAAATATTTCGATCCTGGAATATATTGCATAATAACAAGGCAAAGGTTATATGTAGATAATGTGCATGAAGATTTTGAGAAAGTAATTTAAGCATAAAACTACTAGTAAAATATACGAGCATTAACATAAGATAATAAAATAGCTCGAGCTTAAGCCAAAATATAAATTGTCTCAGCCCCAAGGGCCTTAATTAAGTGTATATTACAAAAGATGATAAGGGACGCAGCTCCTGTGAAACAAGTAAATAAACTACTCTTGGTCAGCAGGAGTAGACTCAACCTCTTCTCATTTCTCCTCCTTGCTGCCAGCCTCGGAAGTGGTGCCCTCAGTCGTCTCTTCTTCGACCAACCGAGCCTTCCACTTGGTTAGAAACTCCTCTTCCTCATCCATCAGGAATGAGGTGTCAACATTGAGGTTGAGCTACCACATCCAGTACATAGCTCTGTCAGTGGCCCAATCCTATTTTGCAATGAATTCCTTGAGCATACGTTTCTTTTCGTCCTCAAGTATTTCATAGGCGGTGCTCTTCTCCTCTTTAAGGCCCTTGATCATCGAGGCTTTGCTGGCAAGCTTGGCCTTTGTAGCGTCAAAGTCAACTGTTTTTGTATCAAGCTCCGCCTTCAGACGACTGGCCTCAGCCATGGGAGAGGCAAGCTTATCCTGGGTAACTTTGAGGGCATCCTCGACCTTGGCCTGGGCCCCCCTGGTCTCTTTGAGCAAATTTTGTCTTTGGACTGCGCCCCCTTAGCCTCTTTCAGGTTGTCCTCATCTTGGATTCGAGCTTGGTGGGCATCGTTGACCAGTTTCTCGCCGGTCGCAACCTTTGAGGATAGGAGGGAGCATTGACGCATAAATCAAAGGAGAGCCTAAAAGGAAGAACTATGAAGATTTGAAAATGATTAACTATGAAAATAAAGAGTTAAATAAGTAGAGCAGACTTACGAAAACCCCGAGCTCCAGAGACTAGTCCAAGAGAGTCGTGGTGTTGTCTCCCCTCGGAAACCTCCACACGTTATTGTCAAGGTTACTGCATGACTAGTCGATCTGATACAGCAAGTCGAAGCACAGGTTGGCTCCTAAGGCTCTAGCCTCGTTCGCCAAAGGATACTCTGGCATGTGCGGAATGGCACAAAATTTGCGGGCAACAGTTGGAGCCAGAGCACCCGATGGCTTTGGGGCTTTGTGCTCCATATTTTTTTTTTACATTTATCCCCAGCAAGGACTTTACTAGGGGGAGGAGGATGAGGTGGAGATTTCTTCTTCGGGGGAGAAGGCATCTTGGTCTATGGCTTACTAGGGGAAGCCTTCGAGGTCACCGAAGGGGGGTTCTTAGTGACCCTTGCGACCATAGAAGAAGGAGTATCCTTCTCCGAGGACACACGACCCCGCTTGCTACCTCAGGCCTTGGGTGGCATCTCGAGGATACTTTCGAGATCTGAGTCCATGTCGCCTGAAAAATAAGAAATTTTTTATTAGTAATTGGTTATCTCATCGAGATCAAGAACAGTTAGTATGGAAACCTAACTGGAAGACTCCTTCGAGCTTGAGCTTGGGGACCAGGAAATTCTCTTATCTTCTAAAGACTCTATGGGAGGACCCTCTCAATAGGTGGGGGATAACCTAGACAAATTTCTATATTCGTTTGTTCCATATTGAACAGTTATCCATTCCCACTGCTCGTTTAAACTATACATGGTTTGGAATTTACCTAACCAGCTATCATCTCTATGAACTCTAAAATCTACACCCGACCAAGTAAAAAAGTTATTCTGGGGATTTTTAAAGAGAACAGGGACACTAGGGTCGTATTTCAAAAGGGTTGGAGAGCACATGGACAAATCCAACACAACTTTACCTCTTGACAAGCTTGGAGAGGCTTCGTCTTGGGCTTCGCTACTCAACCTAGAGGGTTTCGCTAGCTCCATGCTTGAATCCTTCCTTTTCTTTGAAGGATGAGGAGGGCGACGCAGAGGGACATCCTTCCATCGAGCATACTTGCGGATAGAGGAGTCATTGGTGGACTCATTCTCATTAATGAGCTTGTAGAGGCGCAGCTTATCCTTAGGCAAGAGATAAAGAAGGGATCGCTGGCCATAGGGTAGCTTCAGCATCCTCTCCCTTCGGTTTGCCATATCCTGAGTGTGCTTTGGGCAATCACAGTTGGCTGAAAAGGACAAAAAGGTGTGAGCATTCATTCTTTAAAAGTGAGAAATACTGATTTAGAGGATAGAAAACTTAGAAGGTCAATGGAAGGAGAGAAATTTGGATGATTTGAGGCCGCTTGTCTAGAAGAAAAGCCTTTTGAAGTTGGGAGGATGGTTGGTAATATCATCGAACAACCTATTTTCCCGAGACAAGCTGGAGAGATAGTAGAATTTGTCTCCCCCTTTTGCTCTTGTGGGGTTACTCTTCATGCAAAAGAGGAACACGATCCCGTATGGGGAGGGATCTTCCCATTTCATCTCGTGATAGAGCGACTTCAGTGCCACTAAAACTCTGTAAGAGTTGGTTGGAGTTGGAAGGGGGCTACACCGACATAGTCAGTATACTTCCTAAAATATGCATTCAGAGGCAGAAGTGCCCCAGCTCGCTTGTGCTCACGACTCCTAGCCGCGAGCTTAACCTTTCTCTCTGGATCGTCCTCACCCGGAGTGTAGCAGCTTCTCTCATCATCTTTAGGAGCTCGATAGATGAGCTCCCCAGATAGTTTCAAGCCATGACAGGACTGAATATTTGATATTTTTCCTATGGTATGAACGGTACTCTTGTACAAATTTGCTTCGAAGAACTCGCCTTAGACAGTGGGGATAGAAGATAGAGGAGGGGCGTTTGAAGGATTTTGGCTCGATGAGCTAGCCATGAACACAAAAGAGAGTTGACCCAGGGAATAGGCTATGGAAACTTTTTGATGTGGATCTAAAGGGATGGACGGATCTCGGGATCTAGTTCTAAATATACGGCAAATCGCAGTATCCTTTGTTTCCTCTCTTCGACCTTGATGATTTGATGTTGAAAGTGTGCGCGGATGTCTTCTTGATGGAGGCGTTCCTCGTGCTCCTGGATCAGCCGCTGGTTTCAAGTGAATGGAGATTCAGCTTAAGGAGAAGGTGGGTGATACAGGTTTGCAAGCTCGGGTCCCCACTGATTCATTGAACACTGCGACATCTAACAAGAAAGAAAAAGGTGAGGACCCGTTACTTGGAAAGAATGAGGATAAGAAAAGTTTTGAAAAGTTGAGCTCAAAAGCTCGAGACAAAAGGATTAAAAAAGATAAATAAAATTTAGAAAAGCTCAAAAATTCGAGACTGAAGACTCAAAATAAGCGAGGCAACTTGGATGAACAAACCGAATTGATACAAGTTCGGGGCATAAACGGTAGTCCCATGTGTGGAGTGGGATGTTAATTCTAATAAAACTTATCTTGATTTTTAAGGGAAAATGGACACTTATCCATATAGGAACTATCATTGGAAAATGTGCACCTAAACTCTATTTCTAAACCCTATTCCTTGCTCTATAGGAAACCTTCACATAGCCCTTTCAAAGCCCAGAAAAAAATGTACCATTTTCCCTATAAATTTACCTAAAAAGCTTTTTCTTACCATTTTTTATGCTAAATTAATGGATCAAAACATCTTCTTTTCCTAGAAATTTTCAAGAACTCAACCAAGAACCAGTTAAAGTATTTATGAAAAACATGAAGAAAAGATTAGAGAGCTTACACGTGGGAAGTTGATGAGAAAATCGAAGAGTCAACTAGTAGTATCGGTGCAAGGAGAACCTTGGAAGCTCATTTTCGAAAGGAGATTGAGTGGGAAATTAGGAGATTCTTGAAGTTTCCTTTCGTTTCTTCTCAGAAAACATGCAAAAATTTTGGCTCTGGTTCAAGTTTCTTTTCTGAAAGTTGAAGGTGTATATCTGAGAATGGAGGAGACGAATGGAAGTTTAAATAGGCAAAAAGGTGGCATTAGGGAGTTAATCTGAACCTTTGAAACATGTATGATCCAATGAGCCCCTTTTTCTTTCGAAAAATGGCAACAAAAAGCAAAATGTGGAAAGACATGTGCAGAAAATGTATACTTGAGTATTCTTGACATGCAATCCTAAGACGACAAGTGTGGTAGGTGGGCACGTTTCCCAAAAGTGAAGATCAAATGTTTTTTTCTCGTTGGACTCGAACCAACACTTTTGAGGGGGCAAAATGTTACACCAAAAATTTGAGATTAAGTAAACAACCTCGAAATGTAGGCTTGTAAAAGCATAGGGTTGAAATAAATGAATTTCCACACTATACTTGTGCAAATTATCATGGAATGTCATAGCCACGTCATCATCCTGCGAGCATAAGGTGTAAGCTCGAAGGCAATCGTCTTCCCCAAGAAATGAGCTCGACAGACTCATCTACTATCGAGGCGTTGATGACTGGATTAGTGAACTCGTAGTAGAGTATAGTGTCAAAGGTTTCTTGAGATAGGAGTTAGGCTTGAAGACATGATTAAACAACAACACGAATTCTAATAATGCATTTTAAAATAATGCATTTTATTTGTATTATAATTTAAATATTCATTTGAATTAAATTTGAATATCTTTGTAACTTCCCTAAATTTATGGGAAGATATTCTTGTAACCAGACTTATAAATGCTGTGGATTCTAGTTATTTAGGGGGTCACACACAATTTTGTACTGGAAAATACTCTGCAAAATTGCTTTCACTTGAAGCTTTGGCACAAAACTCATAATAAAAGTGACTCATATATGTAGATAGATTTTAATAGTTGAACCACGTAAAAAATCTGTCTTTTATTTTCTTTCTAATCAATTATTTATTATTTTACATAATTAAATTGACGAAAATCGCAGTCAAATTTGGAGAAAATATTTCTTCAAGACTAATCATATGGATGATTCTTGTTAGTTTTTTTTTTTAAGTTAAAAAAATAAAAATAAAATTATAATTACTCTTTAATTTTAAATTACCTGAAATTTTACACGGATAGGAGCGAACAAAAAAAAAGTCATTGACACCAAATTCATCATGTACATGGATGGTCGGAGAGAAAGGTAGCTACCGGGTACCAAACATCTCAGTTGGGTTTCCGCAGCCGCAGGCGAGAAGATTCTCTGTCGCCGATGATCTAGAAACCTGAATTTCAAATTTCTCTAAAATCTCAGTACCACATCAACAAAAGTCTGTTTTGAAACATCAATGGGTTCTCTTCCATTACCAACCATCCTATTCATCTTTATCTTTATCATTCCACTCGCTCACTCTGTTCCTTTCATTGTTTTGCATGGTTAGTGAAATTCTCATCTTTCTAATTATCCATGCTATTTCTCTCAATTTTATTCAATACCCTTTATTCTATTCTACAGTTATATTGAATTCAGAGTCTAACCGTTTTTAATTTACTCAATGGTTTGACCTTTTTTCTTTTGCCCATTTCTTCCTTTTGTTTGTTGGCTTCTGTTGTAGTAGAAAACTTTTTTTTTTTGTCCATTTTAGTAGCTGGTTGTATGCTATGAATTGTAATCGTTATCTTTGGAACAAGCTATCCAGGATAATATACCAAGCGACATAATGTTAACTTGCATAATCTTATTTTAAACTTTAAAACTAGTTTAAAGATTAATATGCGGGGGCGTTTTCTTCCGGCCTTTTTTTCTTTAGTTGGCAGATTGGGGTTAGAATTTTTGTCTTACTACGTATAGGAAAGTTGTGGTTGATTTCTTGAGATTCTTTTTATACATGTCATGATAGGCATTGGAGATAAATGCAGCAATAGAGGAATTACACATTTCACTGAGCTCCTTAGCAACTGGTCTAGTTCTCAAGGATACTGCTTGTAAGCTTTTTCAGTAGTAAACTTGTGTTTATATGGCAACCCTATTCCTCTTTATATGATTTAATAAAGAGAATCTATACTATGCCTGTAGAGAAATTGGAGATGGTTCTTGGGATTCCTGGACAATGCCTCTGTTTGAACAAGTGAGTCTTATATTAATACAAAATTTGATGTTTTTGTTTGTATTCTTCAATCTTATAGACTAACAATCGATAATTGTCCTTCTCTTTGCAGACGTCCATTGTTTGTGAAAAGGTGGTCAAATGGTTTGGTGATACGCTTTATTTTTGTTCTTCCTTTATAAGAATTAAAGTATAGTTTCTTACCTCCCAAATATTGATTTCAATTAAAATATTGATTTCAATTAACAGGTGAAGAACATGAGTGAATTGAGTGATGGATACAGCATCGTTGGACTTTCACAGGTGATTGAAAATTGTTGTAAACATGTGTTTTTCCCAATTCGCATTAGCTCCTTAATATTACCCTGTATCAGCCTCTAACGTAATTCAGTAGTAATGTAAGGTTTTGGAATATAGAATGAGCTCCTGAATTCATCTATGTTGAAACATCATCTACACATGTTAATATATAATTATAATGTATACTTCTTTTTCTCAGGGCAATTTGGTTGGTCGAGGTGTAATTGAACTTTGTGATGGAGGACCTCCTGTAAGATCTTGATTTAACAATGCATATATTTTATCTTAGTTTTGCCTTGACAATATTTGAAATTCCACTCTATTCTTGGCTCGTTTTATCTTTTATTTTTAATGGATGTGCTACCTTTGAATCAAGCATTACTTGTCGGGCTTTGGTATATGTATTTTCACTCACTTTTATAGTTATGACAAAGTATTCGTAAAATGATACAAACAAAAAAAGATAATTCATATTGGCCTTCCCACTTACTGTGCTGAAGATGTGAAGTCAAAATTTCCCTTGAACTTGCCCTTCAGATTGTTCTTACTTTCCCTTGTGCTGATTGTTGTATTGTTGACGCTTATTTCCTTCCAATTCATTTTGAAACTTAGTTCCTGCTTTTTCCTGTGATTTTAAGTATGATCTATTGTTCATTATATATCTTTCAGGTTAAAAATTTTGTATCCATTGGAGGTCCTCATGCTGGTACCGCTTCTATTCCACTTTGTGGAGTATGCTTCTTTTGCTTGCCTTACAATTTTTTCTGATTTTAGATAAGGTTCTTTTCATGCCTAAAATTCAGAAGATGTTGAAATTTACAAATATTATTAATGGATATGTTCTGTGTATATTAATTTAGCATGACTAAACATGCTAATTATTTAGAGAGAGAATCAAAAGCTAGTTATCGCATAATGGTTTGACAGGCTCTTCATTTTGCAGTCTGGGTGGTTTTGCATTCTTATTGACACTTTAATCAAGTCGGAGATCTACAGCAACTTTGTCCAGGTTTATTTCTTTCCAAGATTCCAAGTTCTTTTCCACCTTGGAGTACTTAGGATGGATATAGATGCCTATTATGTGTTTTATGAAGAAAATAGACTAAAAGCAGTGTTAGGAACAGGTAACATATGTTCAAACATGTTTGTAATAGTGACAAAGGAAGGAGGGATACTTCAAGTTATTTGTCTTCTTTCTCGCGCATTCTCATTGTTATTTGGCTTGATTGGAAATTATGTTCCATTTAACTTGCCTTCTTTGGTGGTTTTCAGGAACACTTGGCTCCGAGTGGTTATCTTAAAATCCCAACTGTAAGTTTAGTCCATTGAGTTTTCTATTCAATTGAGCTTATTACATGCATGTCTTTAACAATTCTAAGTAATGTTCTCAACAATCTTCACGATAATCCCAGTTTTACCAAGATTGAAAAGTACGAGAGTTTAAAAGTCATCACAGTGTTAAGTTTTCATTTTGTTTATGAATGAGCATTATTTCTTATACTTGCATAGAATTTGAAATGAGTAGTTCTATGCAAAAAAAATTCTATTTGAGTAATTGCTTGATGGATTTGTCATCCCAGTTTTGTAAATTAGACCACACATTTCAAAATTGACACTAAGGTGCACTTCTCCTACCATCAGGACATTGATACCTATCTGAAAGGCTGCCATTTTCTCCCGAAGCTTAATAACGAAATCATTGACGGGAGAAATTCCACTTACAAGGAAAGATTTTCAAGTATAGTTAATTTGGTACTTATAATGGTGAGTTATTGTTTTTTTTTCTTCTCTTAGGTTACGTTTGGTTGGAAGTAATAAAAATAGAAGAATGGTAATGGTAATGGTAATGGTAATGGAATAAAATAAAATTGAATATATGTTTTTTTATTTGTGCATTGGAATGGCTTTTCCTCCCACTTTTGGATGGAATAGCCATTCCACTAGGCAATTCCATTGTAATGTCATTCCAATACTTTATAAAGCAACAAAACAAAGGAAAGGGATGAAATGACTTCCATTCCATTAACTCCAACCAATATGCCCTTAGTTTATTATATAATTTGATGCTCAATTGTTATGTCAAGATTTGTGACGCATCTCCTTTTCTCTGCATGCTTGAGCAGTTTGAGCATGATACTGTCGTAGTACCTAAGGAAACCTCCTGGTTTGGATTTTATCCGGATGGGACCTTCGATTCTGTTCTAACCCCACAAGAGGTAATATGTTCTTAGTGAGATCAATTTAAATATTCCAAGCATATTGTTAAAAACAATGCTTTTTCAGGTTCCATAAGTAAATGTTTCCTTCAACTATAGAATAGTCTTTAGTTTTAATTTGCATTTTGCCTGTCTATTTAACTGAAACGAATTTCCATAACATGTATAGACAAAGCTCTACATTGAAGATTGGATTGGGTTGAGAACTTTAGATGAAGCGGAGAAAGTCAAATTCATTAGTGTACCAGGAAATCATCTACAAGTCTCAAGAAACGACATGAAAAAGTACATAGTACCGTATCTGGTGGATGAGTCATCAACACAGCTGATCATAGCAAAATCTTCGTCTTATAATCAGTTTTCTTCAATCTGGAACAAGTTCTTGGAGTTGGCTGCACTTACAGAGGGTCGGCTATTGTTGCAGTTCATTAAGTAATCATATCGCTCTTGATTCAGTGGCAACAAGAGGAATTCAATAATTTAAAAATTAGAAAGTTAGTAACGGAAGATCTTCGATTTAACACTTTACAACGTACACATGTACCACGAATTTAATGCAAATGTTATAACTATTTATGTGTTAGTGTGAAAAAACTTGGACCCTACTTTCTTAGTGTTGTATTATGGGATCATGGTGACTGACCGCATTTTGATTGGCTACTGACAATTCAGTTACTTAACATTTAATTTTCTATTAAATTTTCAAGGGTTTTCACGAGATGTATTAGTATGTACCAACTAAATTAGGTTCGATTACCTTCAGGAGTGTTTTTGTAACGTTTCAAATTATCTAATAAGACTTAAGGCCTTGATTAGGGGGTCAGGATGGAAAATTATGGAAATTATGTAATATATATATGTATCATTATATGATTATGTGAGTTATATTATAATATGACTTGATATGTATGTTTAGGTGTATTAAATATGTATGTGGGGCAATTTTTGATTTAAAAGGTAATTTTCGTAATTTGGCCAGTTATGTGTATATTTGGCATATATCTGATATATGTGTGGGCCTGCATCATTATGTGGATATATTTGGATTATTCGGCACAAGACGATCCTAGTGAGCAATGTAGCGGTTTAGTCACAACGGGGTTAATTATCGGGCTCGGGTTGAGCTTAGGGGTAATTTGGTAATTATGTACATTACCGGGAGTGGGTGATGGGGGAAATTATTTGATAATTATTTGAGGATATTGGAAGTAAAAGGAATTGTGAGATGGTAATTATGATTGACGGGATAAGTGACAAATGACAAATTTACCCTCGAGGGCTTAAAAGGGCAAGGCTTAGGCTAAGGGGCATTATGGTCATTTTGTGTTAATTTAGAGACTTAGTCACTAGCCTTTGGCAGAAGGAAACCAAAAAGTAGCAGCAAAATAGAGTTCCCTTCCACTCTCTCTCTCGGTTGGTTCTCTCCCTCTCCTCTCTTTGCATTTCTTAAGGAAAAAGCTTGGATTTAAGGATTTGGAGCTAGAATTCAAAGTCAACAGAAGTATAGGATTGTTCTTAGCATATCCAAGGTAATGATTTTATCCTTTGATTCCCTGAGTTTCTAAGTTTTCTGGTGGTGTTCTTGAGTTTCAAAAAACTCAAGTATTGATTTTGAGTTTTTGGTGGGTTTTTGATCAAGTGAAAACTTGGGTTTTGTTGAGGTTGGTGTATTGATGAGGTTTTGATGATTGGAACTTGGGGGAAAACGCAGGGGAAGAACCAGAAGGTTTTGGGCTGTGAGGATAGCGCCCCAGCGCTGTTCTGGGCGCCCCAATGCTAGGCAGGGGGAAAATAGGAGTGGCTCCCTGACTTGGATGGTGCCCTACACTGTTTTTAGCACACTTGCGCTAGTCTTATTTCAACAAAGCTCATTTTAAGGGCTTGGGATGACTTTGGTGGCTCGAGGGATGGTTCCACTACCTCGTTGGGTGGATTGGAAGTCTCGAGAGCACGGGAGTGCTCCCAGAGTTTATTTTTAAGAATTGAATCTTATGAGATTATTATTTTATGATTGTGACTAGGTTACCGCTAGGGCTCGGGACAGGATCGTGCTCGAGGGTCGTTCATATTTAATTGGTTCTTTGACCAAAGGTAAGAAAACTATACACAGTATGTGATACATGTGATTATGGCTTGGCCTGGATGTTGAATATAGAATTCATCAGAGTTTGGGTCTCTGTAATTGTGCACGATAAAGATTATGCTTGTGATACCCTAATCGTTAACCAGGCACATGGTTAGGGCTTGAATGCCTGAGTATGTGCATGATTCTGATTATGCTTGTGATTGTTGATTAAGCAGGCTGAATGCTTTATATTTGGATACTTGATATATGATATATGCTGGTCTACATTATCTAATTGAGAAAAGCATTGACTTATTAGTTGACGGCGGCAATAGCCCTGTGATAGTCAGTATCCCGTGATTCATAGGGGGAAAGACCGGGTAAAGCTGTGCAATCCCACACTGTCTGGGGAAGGTCAAGTGTGATGATTCTAATACTGTGTAGGTATGGGACAACACAGTTGAAGAGAGCTTAAATGAATTGATGGGTACTACCTATATCAACAAGATGCATTCTTGAGAACTCCAAAGTTAAGTGTGCTTGACCTGGAGTAATCTCAAGATGGGTGACCTCATGGAAAGTTTTCCCAAGAAGCGTGCAAGTGAGGCCAAAGCACGCTGGAAAGACTCATGTTGGTTTGTAGGGCCAGTCGTCATTCTCGGAAGCAGCCATAGTGACGTGGGGCGTTACAAGCGCGTTGACCGCTGGTCGTTATTATTATGCTTAACCAAGAGCGCATCATACGCTTGATCGATCTATTGGTCGGGGAAAACTCAGCACCAGGTACGTTGGGCCAGCTCCAAGGTAGGTTCTATAGAGGATAGGGCAATGGGCCCTGTTGTGACTTATTGTCCCATATCCTAGGGCTGGGCCTCAGCATTGACTTATTAGTCAAGGGCAACCTTAGCACGCTGAGTGCTCGTCGTAAAGAATTTACTTATTACTCAAGGACGACATTAGCACGTTGAGTGTTGGTCGTAAAGCATTGACTTATTAGTCAAAGACGACATTAGAACGTTGAATGCTAGTTGAAAAGCATTAACTTTTGAGTCAAGGGCGACAATAGCGCACTGAGCATTGGTTGATATGTTTAGTCCAACTAGGAGTGCATCATACGCTTGACTGATCTATTGGTCGGGGAAAATTAAAACGCCAGGTACGCTGGGCCAGCTCCAAGGTTGGTTATACAGAGGACAGGGCAAATGGCCCCGGGGTGACTCATTAGTCCTATATCCTAGGGCGTTGAGCTAGTATGATTCCATATTTGTGTAGAATGGGCATTAGACCCCGATATGATGTATTGATCATTTATCTAGGGCAATCGGCCCCATATGACATTGTAGTCATTTATATGGATGGTATGCATGCATGAGTAAGGTTATTACTGCTAGACATGCTTATTATGATTTGGTAATATGCTATTGTTGATGCTCATAATCTCATCAAGAGAAAATATAAGGCCGTCTAAGGCGTCCCATGCGCGAGGCCAAGAGGGGCCGCGAGGCCGACTACGGCGCCCCATGCGCGAGGCCAAGAGGGGCCGCGAGGCCGTCTACGGCGCCCCATGCGCGAGGCCAAGAAGGGTCGCGAGGCCGTCTACGGCATCCCATGCGCGAGGCCAAGGAAGGAATCGCGAGGCCGTCTAAGGCGTCCCATGCGCGAGGCCATGAGGGGTCGCGAGGCCGTCTACGGCGCCCCATGCGCGAGGCCAAGAGGGGGTCGCGAGGCCGTCTAAGGCGCCCCATGCGCGAGGCCATGAGGGGATCGCGAGGCCGTCTAAGGCGTCCCATGCGCGAGGCCATAGGGGGGTCGCGAGGCCGTCTAAGGCGTCCCATGCGCGAGGCCATGAGGGGCCGCGAGGCCGTCTACGGCGCCCCATGCGCGAGGCCAAGAGGGGCCGCGAGGCCGTCTACGGCGCCCCATGCGCGAGGCCAAGAAGGGTCGCGAGGCCGTCTACGGCATCCCATGCGCGAGGCCAAGGAAGGAATCGCGAGGCCGTCTAAGGCGTCCCATGCGCGAGGCCATGAGGGGTCGCGAGGCCGTCTACGGCGCCCCATGCGCGAGGCCAAGAGGGGGTCGCGAGGCCGTCTAAGGCGCCCCATGCGCGAGGCCATGAGGGGATCGCGAGGCCGTCTAAGGCGTCCCATGCGCGAGGCCATAGGGGGGTCGCGAGGCCGTCTAAGGCGTCCCATGCGCGAGGCCATGAGGGGCCGCGAGGCCGTCTACGGCGCCCCATGCGCGAGGCCAAGAGGGGCCGCGAGGCCGTCTACGGCGCCCCATGCGCGAGGCCAAGAAGGGTCGCGAGGCCGTCTACGGCATCCCATGTGCGAGGCCAAGGAAGGAATCGCGAGGTCGTCTAAGGCGTCCCATGCGCGAGGCCATGAGGGGTCGCGAGGCCGTCTACGGCGCCCCACGCGCGAGGCCAAGAGGGGGTCGCGAGGCCGTCTAAGGCACCCCATGCGCGAGGCCATGAGGGGATCGTGAGGCCGTCTAAGGCGTCCCATGCGCGAGGCCATAGGGGGGTCGCGAGGCCGTCTAAGGCGTCCCATGCGCGAGGCCATGAGGGGCCGCGAGGCCGTCTACGGCGCCCCATGCGCAAGGCCAAGAGGGGGTCGCGAGGCCGTCTAAGGCGCCCCATGCGCAAGGCCATGAGGGGGTCGCGAGGCTGTCTAAGGTGTCCCATGCGCGAGGCCATGAGGGGCCGCGAGACCGTCTACGGCGCCCCATGCGCGAGGCCAAGAGGGGGTCGCGAGGCCGTCTAAGGCGCCCCATGCGCGAGGCCATGAGGGGGTCGCGAGGCCGTCTAAGGTGTCCCATGTGCGGGGCCATGAGGGGCCGCGAGGCCGTCTATGGCGCCCCATGCGCGAGGCCAAGAGGGGGTCGCGAGGCCGTCTACGGCGTCCCATGCGCAAGGCCAATAGGGGCCACGGGGCCGTCTACGGCGCCCCATGCGCGAGGCCGTGCAAGGTCCCGCGCGCGCACGCCCCGGGAGGTCCATCAGCCCATAATCTTCTCAGGAGGCCGACGCCCCATGACTTAACGTGTATGGGCCCAAGACCCCTATTCAACGCCACGGCCAATACGGACACCGAAGATCCCCTTTTTCACACTTCAAAGTCCCTATGCTTAGTGTGAGTCAAAGGAGACATGTTTGTACGACCAGGTACCAGGTACGGATGCCAGTACCAGTGAGGATCGTGGTCCGTACGTCTACGGCCATAGGTCAGAGCCGACACCACTACCTCCTGCGCCAACACGCCTGCTACCACGCCTCAGGAAGGGGTACAGACAAGTAGTGGAGACATCCTCCTGACACCTGCTCCTGTACGGGATGTACAGCCACAACCTCTGAAGCCACTTCCCTGGTACAGTACATTTGTACCTCTTGGTCCCCTGGACCACTATGTACCTAAGGCCGTTAGAGCCTACTATAAATGGAATTCCAAGGCCACCTGAGAGGGGGTTGGAAATTTTACTGTAACAGAGACATTAGTGTGAAGGAGATACTGAATTCTCCATTGTTGTTACTCCATTATTCTTGAGTCATCGTTCAAGTTTTCATAGCTTTCGAATTAGCAATTTCAATTCGATAATTTTTCCAACTTAACTTCGTTGACGAGTTCTCACCGTCAACAGTTTGGCGCCGTCTGTGGGAACGTTAGTTTTAAGCTACTGTTCCACCATTATTTCCGACAAGAAGAAGATGCCGAGACGCTCGAAGCGACTAAGGGAGACGCAGGAGGTCGAAGTTCACTTAAACGGAGTCCAGCTGAAGGCCTCCATGAAGGACGCTCCTCCACCCAGGGACGTGGAGCCCCCGAAAGACCCTGAGGTTCAAGGAGGAGACAGGGTGGCCTCGTCACCGGCTGCTCCACCTGGGGGGAGTCCTCCCAGAGCACCACCGGTGCACGCTGATGAGTTCCCTCCTCCGAAACCACCGCGGGCACCGAACTCCGGCCGGCAAGACCCGGGCCCTTCTACTCATAGGCCAGACAAACACCCCCGGGTCCACTCCGTGAGCTCGAGTTCAAAGTCCCGATTTTACGAAGAGGAGATACGTGAGCTCCACCGTAAAAACCAAAGGTTAGAAACTACCTTGGAGAACATGCAAGAGGTCCTTAACGGCCTACTGCAGGGTAAATCCAGCATAACCTTGCCCAAGAGAAAGGAGAAGGGCAAGGGTGGGGTGGTGTCACAGGGTTAATTTTCTCACTCACAAATTTTCCCCGCGATGGCCTAGATTCCTCAATCTAGTCAGCCAACCCAACAGTCAGTTTCACACACTCACCCACGTTCGAGGTTTGCCCAGCGTTCACTAAACAACTCACTCTCGTTATCAAGTAAATAAAACACAATGCACACAATATACAGGAATCCCTCCCAACCTTGTTATTTCACACAATATCAAGGATACAATATGTTTCAGCGCTGGACATCACATCCCGATGTCTCAGACGTCTAAGCCATTAATAACATGCCAACAGTGGCAATGGTTGACAACCCCAACCACCTAGGTGTCTGCTGGACCAACCAGCACCAAGCTCATGGGACATCAACTGTTGGCATCTCCTCGAAGGGTCACGACGTTCCACTTGAATCGTCCTCAGATCTTCCCTAATAACCGTTATGCAACCTGCCCAATCGCACCTGTTCGTAGGGACACCACCATCAGACGCCTCTGGAACGCCCAGGTGCACGCCACCAGTCGGGCGCGCGCGCGCGCGCACTGGTGCGCGCACACCAACCCACGTGGTGCCACAAGGCACCAATATGCCAACACGTGATTTCCCATCATTTCCCAAGCTTAGCAACACCTCAAAATGGCCTAGACTCCGTCCCTAGGCAATGGCCGAAGACTCCCCCCTGGGTCACCAAGGACACCCCCTCTAAGGAGGATTCTGGAGATTTAACCCTCTGGCAGGAACATATATGATTTTTGCTTGGGAGACATATTTCCAGTTTTGGAAACCTTCCCAAGCTCAAATCATCAAGCCATTTTAACCTCCCGTCCTAGACCCCTCTAGGCTCCTTTTCAACCATAAAACGCCCAAGTAATATTTGTTTGGCTCGGCGGTGTCCGTCCCACCCAAGCCTGCGCCCATGTGCGCGCGCGCTAACCTCCTGACGCGCGTACATCTGCCTGATGAGCGCGCCTGCGCGCGCACGCACCTGTCTGCGCGCACCTATGCGCGCGTGGCCTGATGAGGGTGTAACAAACCTCCCCCACCAGAAGAACTCGACGACCTCGTCGAGACGCTTTGGAGATACGCATTCACCTGGTCCTCGAACTGCCACAAGGTGACGGCTTTCTCCCATGAAGCCTCGGCTTCGCTTTCGCCTTCCCACAAAACCAAGTACTCCGTTCGTTGGTTCTTCTTACTGGCTCCGAACGTACGATGATTAAGGATCTTAGCCAATTTCGTCTCAAATTGCTTCCTTACAGTAGGAGGTGCCCGTACCGCCTGCTGTCTTCCTTCGGTATTGTCTTCATGAAACTTCTTTAAAAAGCTGACATGAAAAGTCGGGTGCACCTTGAATCTCTCAGGCAGCTTCAACTTGTAAGCCACTGCACCCACCTTCTGCACAATCTCGAAGGGACCATCGTACTTTTGAACCAGCCCTTTGTGGTAGCGCTTGTCAGTGATTTTCTTCCAAATCTGGGGAGTGAGTTTCAACAACACTCGATCCCCCACTGAGAATTCCAAGTCTCGCCTATGCTTGTCGGCATATTTCTTCATCCGCCTCGAAGCTTTCCCTAGGCTGTCCCTGGCAAGTTCCAGCAACTCGGTTCTGTCCCGTGCAAACCGATATGCTGCAGGGCACACTCCTTGAGACTTCTGTTTTGCAACTTCGTGTGGTGTCAGCAGTTGTCTCCCAAAGACTATCTCTGCTGGACTCATTCCTGTTGCAGAGGACTGTTGAATGTTATAGCAGAACTGTGCTGTATCAAGCAACTCTACCCAATTCCTCTGACTTGCTGTTACATAATGCCGTAAGTATTCCTCGAGCAACTGGTTCATCCTCTCAGTCTGTCCGTCGGTCTGAGGATGGTTGGCTGTCGAGAACTTTAAGTCTGACCCCAACATGTTGAACAACGTGGTCCAAAACTTCCCTGTAAATCTTGAATCACGGTCACTGATGATATCTTCAGGCAACCCAAAATACTTCACAACATTCTTCATAATCAGCTCCGCAGCCACATCCGCTGGACATGCGTTTGGGGCAGGAATGAAAACCCCATACTTCGAAAATCGATCCACCACCACTAAAATGGACCTGGACCCTTTAACGTCTGGAAATCCCACTATGAAATCCATACTGATTGACTGCCACGGCTTCTCAGGTATTGGCAGAGGTTGCAACAGCCCTGCTTCCTGTCTCCGTTCAGTCTTATCCTGTTGGCATACTAGGCACGTCTTCACATAGATCTCGACGTCCTGTTCCATCTTCGGCCACACATAGGACTTAGATAGCAATGCCATCATTCTAGCCACCCCCGGATGACCAGCCCACTGAGGGTCGTGGGTTTCTTTGAGTAGTTCCTTGCGCAAACCACCACTACTAGGTACGAACAATCTGCCACCCTTGGCATAGAGAAGACCATCTTCTTCCCAGTACCTCATCAATTCTCCCTCCTTCGCTTCACTCAGAAGCTTCTTGTAAGCGGGATCGAGCAGTGACTGCTCCCTCACCCGGTCGAGAAAGGTTGTGCTCACCTGAGACAACGCACCAACAAAAGCCTGTACTTCCTTGCGGCTCAAAGCATCAGCCACCTGATTCTGTTTCCCTGGTCTATGCACCCACACAAAATCAAACTCTGCTAGATACTCCTGCCAACGAGCTTGCTTTGGAGTCAACTTCTTCTGGGATTTGAAATAAGTGTTGGCAACATTATCCGTCACCACAGTAAACTTTGTGCCCAGTAAGTAGTGCCTCCAAACGTCCAAACAATGCACCACAGCCGCCATTTCCTTCTCATGGGCCGAATATCTCTGCTCAGCATCTTTTAACTTTCGACTCTCAAAAGCTATCGGATGTCCCTCTTGCACCAGAACTCCCCCTAGAGCACGGTCAGATGCATCTGTCTGCACTTCAAATGGTAAGTCAAAGTCTGGCAATTTCAAGATAGGTTCTGAAGATACCGCCACCTTGAGCTTCTCAAAGGCCTCATTGCAGTCTTCAGTCCAACACCACTTCTGGTCTTTCTTGAGGAGATCCGTCAGTGCACTCACCTTCCTTGAGTATCCCCTGATGAATTTCCGATAGTAATTAGCCAATCCAAGAAACGAACGCAACTCCGGCACTTTCTTAGGAATAGGCCAATCCATGATTGCTTTTACTTTGCCCTCATCCATTCTGAGTTTCCCTTGGCCAACCCAGTGACCCAAGAATTTTACTTCTTGCCTGCAAAACTCGCATTTCTCCTTCTTGATGTACAACTTTTCTTCTCGCAACTTTGACAACACCTTCCTCAGATGCTGCAAATGTTCTTCTAACGAATTGCTATAGATCACAATGTCGTCGAGATACACGACAACAAACCGGTCCAAAAACTCATACAACACATCGTTCATTAGATTACAGAATGTTGCCGGAGCGTTAGTCAAACCGAAAGGCATCACTAAAAATTCAAACGAACCATACCTCGTAACACAGGTAGTTTTTGATTCATCCCCCACCGCAATTCGAACCTGCCAGTACCCTGACCGGAGATCTAGTTTGGTGAAGTATGATGCTTTCGTCAACCTATCAAACAAATCCGCAGCGTTTGGAACTGGGTATTTGTTCTTTACCGTGACTTTGTTCAATGCCCGGTAATCAACACACATCCTCAACGATCCATCTGCTTTCTTCTGAAACAATACTGGCGCACCATAAGGAGCCTTGGATGGCTGAATAAACCCACTATCAACCATCTCCTTCAACTGTCTCCTGAGTTCTTCCAACTCTGAAGGTCCCATCTTGTACGGTGCTTTGGCCGGTGGAACCGCCCTTGGTTCCAACTCAATCTTGTGATCAATCGCCCTCCTTGGAGGAAGTTCTCTAGGCAACTCGTTAGGCATTGTGTCAGCAAATTCTCTCAGCAACGCCGCAATCTCATCGGGTACCTCGACCCGCTGGTCTGGCTTCACTTCTATTAGGGCGGCCACATAAGCTTGATTCCCCTTCTTTCTTATGGAGTTCCCGAACTGCGTCGCTGTTTCCAACACAATGTCTTTCCCTCGATCTTGGACTGAAGTGACTGCTTCAACAAAACACGGACACTCCTCGTCACAGATCATTACACCCTTAAGGTGTGGTGCAACCATTGCCCTTGCTGCACCCAAAAATTCTATCCCAAGAATCATCTCGAAATCATCCAACGGAACCACCATGAGGTTGCACTGAGACTCCCAAGCCCCAACCTTCAATATCACTCTAGCGGATCCTTGAATCGGTTTCGCCTCTGAATTCACTGCTTTCAATCTAGTCGAACTTTGAACAACATCCAGGCCAAGTCTTTCTGCTTCTCTTGAGGACACAAAATTATTTGTGGCCCCTGAGTCCACCATAGCTTTCACTTCTTTCCCGTTCACAAACACCTTCACGTACATCAAGCCTTTGAATTGACTTGTTTTCCCCGTAGTGATTGCATTCAGAAGTTGCATGGGGTTCATCCTAGAAGGAATTTCGTGATCACCACCATTCTGAGATTCCTGTGTGATCATAGCATTTAGCTTCTCCCTCTTCGGACACTCCCTTGCCATGTGAGGACCGCTGCAGATAAAACACCCAACACTTCTCTTGTTGGTTGCCTGGGAAGATCCGGTCTGGTTGTTCCCTCCAGAACCTACTTTCTTCTTGCCATCGTGATTCTGTCCACCCTTGGACGAAGATGGTTTCCCGCTGTTCTTTTTCCCACCATTCGACTTCTTTGAAGCATCCCCTTGTGAAGTCGGAGTATTACTGTACTTGTAATCCACAAGTTTCTCGGCAGCCACAATTGCCGATGGTAGATCAACTACCGCCTGTCTCCTCAACTCAGCCTGCGCCCACGGCTGTAGTCCAGACAGAAAATTGAACATCTTGTCCTCCTCGGACATGTTCCTTATGTCCAGTAACAAAGAACTGAACTCTTTCACGTAGTCTCGAACCGTACCAGTGTGTCTCAACTTTTTCAGCGACTCCCGAGCAACCCATGCCGTATTGCATGGAAGGAATTGGTCCGTTAATTCCTTCTTCAGAACATCCCACGTTTCGATCTTGGGCCTCCCAGCCCGTGCATCCTCCTCCATACGAGTTCGCCACCATAACTTGGCGTCCCCCTGAAGATACATGCTAGTGATCGTCACCTTCTCCAAATCCGGGATCCTTGCAGCCTTGAAGTACTGTTCGACGTCCCAAAGGAAGTTCTCCAACTCCTTTGAGTTCCGACTGCCATTAAAAGCTTTCGGTTCAGGCACCTTGATCATGGAGGACTGAGACGCAGAAGACTCAGTCATCGTGGCTGAATTCGCTATGGCCCTCTTCAGCAATGTCACATCCGCATCCAGAGCAATGAATCGCTCTTTCACCGAATTTGACAGGTCCATAACACTAGTCATCACTTCTTTCATCTTCTCGCCAAATTCCTTTTCCAAGTCGATCATGGCCCTTCCACAAACAGTAACTTGATCTGATGCCTCCTTCATGACATCACGACCCAACTTATCAAGCGCGTCAAGTTGTTCAGAATGTTGTTCATACAGCAAGAACAAACTCACAGGTTCGTCGTAACTAGGAGTCCCCAGCAACTCCTCGAGTCTCTCGACCCGAGCCGATAATTCAGCATTCGTCACCATGACTATTGCTTCTCAATACAAACAGCCTAAGCTCTGATACCAGTTGTCACAGGGTTAATTTTCTCACTCACAAATTTTCCCCGCGATGGCCTAGATTCCTCAATCTAGTCAGCCAACCCAACAGTCAGTTTCACACACTCACCCACGTTCGAGGTTTGCCCAGCGTTCACTAAACAACTCACTCTCGTTATCAAGTAAATAAAACACAATGCACACAATATACAGGAATCCCTCCCAACCTTGTTATTTCACACAATATCAAGGATACAATATGTTTCAGCGCTGGACATCACATCCCGATGTCTCAGACGTCTAAGCCATTAATAACATGCCAACAGTGGCAATGGTTGACAACCCCAACCACCTAGGTGTCTGCTGGACCAACCAGCACCAAGCTCATGGGACATCAACTGTTGGCATCTCCTCGAAGGGTCGCGACGTTCCACTTGAATCGTCCTCAGATCTTCCCTAATAACCGTTATGCAACCTGCCCAATCGCACCTGTTCGTAGGGACACCACCATCAGACGCCTCTGGAACGCCCAGGTGCACGCCACCAGTCGGGCGCGCGCGCGCACTGGTGCGCGCACACCAACCCACGTGGTGCCACAAGGCACCAATATGCCAACACGTGATTTCCCATCATTTCCCAAGCTTAGCAACACCTCAAAATGGCCTAGACTCCGTCCCTAGGCAATGGCCGAAGACTCCCCCCTGGGTCACCAAGGACACCCCCTCTAAGGAGGATTCTGGAGATTTAACCCTCTGGCAGGAACATATATGATTTTTGCTTGGGAGACATATTTCCAGTTTTGGAAACCTTCCCAAGCTCAAATCATCAAGCCATTTTAACCTCCCGTCCTAGACCCCTCTAGGCTCCTTTTCAACCATAAAACGCCCAAGTAATATTTGTTTGGCTCGGCGGTGTCCGTCCCACCCAAGCCTGCGCCCATGTGCGCGCGCGCTAACCTCCTGACGCGCGTACATCTGCCTGATGAGCGCGCCTGCGCGCGCACGCACCTGTCTGCGCGCACCTATGCGCGCGTGGCCTGATGAGGGTGTAACAGGTGGAGACCACTGTGCCAGTAGATGATGGAAGAACCCGACACTCGACTAGCAACACCCCCCGCACGAAGCAACGTGATCACCCCGAACCACCTAAGCAGGCCCAAAAGCCAACGCCGAGAACCACGGCTGCCCCTCGACGCGAGGATGAGGTCACCTCCAAAAGAACGCCCCGAGACTTGCGGGAGGAGATCAATAGGAAAAGGGCAGGCAAAGGGACCACACCCCCTGAGGCGCCTCGAGAAGGCAAGGGAAAGGCGGGTCTTAGCCCGTCCACTCTAAGAGACTCCCTCAGCAAAAGGAGGCAAGACTTAGACACAGAGATGCGGAGTTTGCGGAGCAAGATTTTCACCGCGTCGGGTGGCCAGGCCTTTGAGGAAGAATTCGACCACGAGTCACCCTTCGTGCGAGAAATTCAGGCAATCCGGCTCCCTGCCAATTTTAAGGAGCCCAACATGACCCCTTACGAAGGGAGCACGGATCCAAAGTACCACCTGGATGCGTTTAACGATCTCATGAAATTGAGGGGGATTGGAAGTGGTGCCAGGTGCCATTGCTTCGCTGTTACTCTGAAAGGACCCGCCTACAAATGGTTCAAAATGCTAAGGCCGGGGTCCATCAGGTCCTGGCAGCAGTTCTCTGATGAGTTCCTCCAGCAGCACCATGCCGTGCGGGACTACACGATGCCAGGCACCAGCTTAGCCAACGTGAAGCAAGGGGAAAAGGAGAGCCTAAAAAGCTACATTCACCGGTTCAATATGGAGGCCGCGAAAGTGGGGAGCCTGACGCGCCGGGAGTTAAAAATGGCCATTACTGCTGGGGTACTCCCAGGGAGCAAGTTGTGGGACAACATGCTGAAGAGGGAAGTCACCGACTTGGACGACTTCTATGAAAGAGCACAGAAGTACATCCGTGTGGAGGATGGCCATGCAAACCTGAAGGCCGGAAAGGAGGAGTCCCATGCAAAGCCCCCAATTAACGACGGGCCGAATATAGCTAAGAAGAAGAGGACGTATGAGGGGTCGAGAGATGACCAGCAGAGAAAAACCAAACGAGGGGGTGATCATAGGCCAGCGACCTATACTTACTATACGAACCTCACTGACACCAGGGAGCATATTTACGTCACCAACGAAGATCGAGTGCCCTTCAAGAAGCCCCCACCAATGAGAAAGGATCGGTCCAAGAGGGACCCCAGTAAATACTGCCAATACCACAAAGACATTGGACACACCACGACAGAGTGCATCCACTTGAAAGAGGAAATTGAGGAGCTCATCCGCCGGGGGCACTTAGGCCGTTATGTCAAGAAAGAAAGGCAAAGGCCAGAAAACGAGCCCAGAGCATCCCAGGCACAGGAGCGAGCCCCAGAAATACAAGGGGAGGTCCGCACCATTTTTGGAGGCCCAGGATTTGGAGGAGATTCTTGGAAGGGACGAGATAAATATGCAAGGGAGGCTCGACGAAGTCCGCCCCCCTGTGTCATGAGTTTAGAACAGCGACCCCCGAAGAGTTTCAAGGGGGAAAACGACTCAATAACGTTCACTGAGGAAGATGCACGGGGGGTACACTTCCCCCACAATGATCCGCTGGTGCTGACAGTTCAGTTGGCAAATATGCGTGTGCATCGAGTCCTGGTGGACAACGGGAGCTCAGTGGACATCCTATATCGCCCAGCTTTGGAAAAAATGGGACTGGGCATTCGTCACCTAAAGCCTTGCCAGTCGTCACTATACGGATTCACAGGGGATTCAGTGCAACCCCTTGGAATGATTGAGTTGACACTTACCATGGGGGAGCAGCCCCGCCAAACCACAATTATGTCTAACTTTGTTGTGGTAGATTGCGCATCAGCTTTCAACGCGGTATTAGGGAGGCCATCCCTGAGAGAATTGAAAGCCATAACTTCAATATATCACTTAGTTGTCAAGTTCCCGACCCCAGGAGGGATCGCGAGTATGAAAGGAGAACAGAAGGAAGCAAGGGAGTGTTACAACACCTCACTCCGCACGCCTGCAAAGCCACGCGAGCCGATGGCCATGGTGGTACACGAGGCGATAAGCATGCCCACAGGGGGTCCGCAGGAGCTGGACCCTCGGGTCGTGGATGAGGCAAGAGCAGAACCGGAAGAAGAAGTAGAGGAGGCTACGGTGACGGAGGAGCCTTTAAGGAAATTGAAGATAGGGAGAAGCCTACAAGGTGACGTGAAGGAAGAATTGATAAGATTTTTGAAGGATAATCTGGACGTGTTCGCATGGAGTCATGAGGACATGGTGGGCATAGACCCCAGCGTAATGTGCCACCACCTGAACATCTCCCCAGGAGCAAGGCCCGTCAGGCAGAAGAGGCGGGCGCTCGATCCAACAAGGTACGCAGCGTTAAAGGAAGAGGTTGACAAATTGAAGGCCAACGGGTTCATCCGTGAGTCTTTCTATCCTGTGTGGGTATCAAACCCAGTACTCGTGCCGAAGCCAAATGGGAAGTGGAGGACTTGCGTCGATTTCACGAATTTGAATAAAGCTTGTCCTAAGGACAGCTTCCCACTCCCCAGGATAGATCAGTTAGTAGACGCAACAGCGGGGCATGAGTTACTAAGTTTTATGGACGCCTACTCGGGATACAACCAAATCCCAATGAACCCTGCAGATGAGGAACACACGTCATTCATTACAGACAAAGGGCTCTACTGTTATAAGGTGATGCCCTTCGGGCTCAAAAACGCGGGAGCCACCTATCAAAGGCTGGTGAATAAAATGTTCGCAAATCAGATAGGGAGGAATATGGAAGTGTATGTGGATGACATGCTGGTGAAGACCAAAGTAGCTGCAGAACTCAACAAAGACCTTGGTGAGATGTTTGACACGCTCAGGAAATATCGGATGAAACTGAACCCAGCCAAATGCACCTTCGGGGTATCCTCGGGAAAATTCTTGGGCTTCATGGTCAACTCCAGAGGAATCGAGGCCAACCCCGACAAGATAAAGGCGCTCATAGAAATGAGCCCGCCGAAGAATAAGAAGGAGGTACAATGCCTAACAGGAAGGGTGGCGGCCCTTAACAGGTTCATCTCAAGGTCCACCGACAAGTGCCTCCCATTCTTTGACATCCTCAAAGGGAGCAAAAAGTTCGCTTGGGATGAAAGATGTGGGGAAGCCTTTGTCAGGTTGAAAGAGCACCTGGGGAAGCCGCCCCTGTTAGCAATGCCAGAGAAGGGCGAGAAGCTGTACCTATACTTGGCGGTGTCGGAGCATGCCATCAGCGCAGCCTTAGTTAAGGGAGAGAAGAAGCAACAACAGCCCGTATACTATATCAGCAAGCGTCTGGTGGACGCAGAGAGCCGGTATCCAGAGATTGAAAAACTGGCCTATGCGCTAGTAGTGGCGTCGAGGAAGTTGAAGCCTTACTTCCATGCGCATACGATTGATGTCTTAACGGATAGTCCTTTGAGACAAGTCTTACATAAGCCAGAGACCTCAGGGAGGCTAATGAAATGGTCGATTGAGCTAAGTCAGTTTGATATTGTCTACACCCCAAGGGCCTCCATCAATGGGCAGGTGCTGGCAGATTTCATAGTAGAATTCACCCATCAGCCGAATGAAGGACAGAGTGAAGGAGGGGCGCAGCCTGTTGTGGAGGATGAACTGGGAAATGTAGAGAAGTGGAGTTTGCATGTTGATGGGGCGTCAAATGAAGGAGGATCAGGAGCGGGCATCATGATGACTGGGCCCGAGGGACACAGAATGTACTGCGCAATCCGGTTTGGGTTCGAGGCCTCCAATAATGAGGCGGAGTACGAGGCGCTCTTAGCTGGCCTGCGCCTAGCCCAGGAATTGAAAGTAACGCGCCTCCATATTTTCAGTGACTCACAATTGGTGGTATGCCAAATAAAGGGGGAGTACCAGGCAAGGGGGCCCAAGATGGCAGCATATTTAGAGAAGGTGAAGGGCTACTTGGGGCGAATGGTGGCATATACTATAGAACAAATCCCCAGAGAAAAGAACACCCATGCCGATGCACTTGCAAAGCTGGCATCCACCAAGGATGGTGACGTCTTGGAATCAATACCCGTGGAGTACTTGCCAAAGCCCAGCATCGGAGGCGTAGATGTGCACATGATCAGCGTCCCAAAGAAATCATGGACCGAGCCAATCAAGAAGTACCTGGAGGAAATAGTCTTGCCTGCGGATAAAAACGAATCTCGGAGGTTGGTGTACAAGGCCGCGAGGTACGCCTTGGTAGATGGGGTCCTTTACAAAAGAGGATTCTCCATGCCTCTCCTGCGGTGTGTAGAAGGAGAGGAGGCGTTGAAGGTGTTACAAGAGATCCATGAGGGAGAGTGCGGCAACCACGAAAGTGGACCCTCCACGGCTAGGAAGGCCGTAAGACAAGGATACTACTGGCCTTCCATGGAGAAAGACGCGCAGGACTTTGCCACGAAATGTGACAAGTGCCAGAGGCACTCTAATTACTCTCGAAGACCCCCGAGCGAACTGACCAGCATGCCCAGCCCCTGGCCCTTCGCCATCTGGGGGATAGACCTGATCGGCGCTCTGCCTACAGGTAGAGGTGGAGCAAAGTACGCGGTGGTGGCAGTAGATTATTTCACCAAATGGGTAGAAGCGGAACCCCTTGTGAAAATAACCGCTAGGCACATCACCTCTTTTGTCAACAAATTCATTGTGTGCCGGTATGGGGTACCCTACAAAATTATTTCCGACAATGGTACCCAATTTGAAGGAGGAGCCTTCGATGAATATTGTAAGAAAAGAGGTATAAGGAGGAGCTTCTCCGCAGTGGTACACCCCCAGGCCAATGGGCAAGTGGAGGCCATCAACAGGGTCCTAAAGAAGAACCTAAAGACAAAGCTAGAGAAGATGAAAGGAGCCTGGGCAGATGAGCTACCAAATGTGCTGTGGGCTTACAGAACCACCCCACGCACGACGACTGGGGAGTCCCCATTCTCCTTGGCCTATGGATGCGAGGCTGTGCTCCCAGTCGAAATGAGAGTCATATCCCACAGGGTGCAGGCGTATGAAGACGAAGCCAACCACACAGCCCTGACCGAAAGCTTAGACCTCCTGGAGGAAAAGAGAGAAAAAGCCCAGATGAGGGTGGCAGTATACCAGCAACGCGCCGCAAGGTACTACAATTCGAGGGTCCGAGAGAGAACTTTCAGAGTCGGCGACCTAGTGCTGAGGAAGGTGCTCCCAAACACACGAGACCCGAGTGCAGGAGTGCTGGGGGCAAATTGGGAGGGACCCTACCAAGTCGCTCAGTGCATCCCCCCAAACACTTACAAGCTGGCGCGCATGGACGACACCATCGTGCCCCGGGCATGGAACGCGGAACACCTGAGGAAGTACTACCAGTAAGACGCCGGTGCCCACGGATAAAAGCACAAGTGTGGCACGCTGCCTTGATATGGTAGGAAGAAATCAAAGAGGTTACCTAGATAACCTCCTAAGTAGGCGTGAGCCATTTTATTTCGTTTTATGTGAAAATCACCTATGTACCGTTGCAACTACGTGTATGAAACCATTATGTTACGAATATAATGAATGAAACCACGTATTATAAGTAAGACTGTTAGCCTCTTCGTGTGTTATTTTTTCTTCAATACCAGGGCATCAGCCAAAGTGTCCGCCGAAATAAATTTCACCAAACACTTGGGGGGCAGGACAGGGGGCGATAACGCAGCTAGCAAGGGAGACCTGAAAAGGACCCTCTAACGGAGGGTCTTGAAAAGGACCCCTCGCCCTCCTAAAAAAGAGGCTCCTAAAAAAGACCCTCTGATAAGGGATCTTGAAAAGGGCCCTCGATTAGGAGTAGCCCAAAAGCGACCCCCTATGCATCAGGAGGACCCGAGAAGGACCGTAGCCCTAAAAAGGACCGTTCAATGGGAGTTCCTAGAAGGACCCCTTATATCGGGGCCCTAGATGAAGTTCCTAAACATAGAAAGTAGTAAAAAGACCTTGCAAGGCCTCCCCTGAGTTTACAAGGATTAGCTACCCTCGTGAACATCAAGGAGGCCAAAAGGCCTTACGAAAGAAAAATATATATATAGTGACAACACTAATAAGTCTGGAGCGGCCACCAAGCCGCCCAGCCAAAAAGGGTCCCAAAAAAGACCCTTGCCGAAATAGTACTATGCAAAAGGACGAGAGGGACGCCTCTCGCAAAGAAATAATAAGCGCGCGCAAGAAAAACCCAAAAGGATAGCTAAGACCCAAGGGGTCAAAATATCCTTACAAAAACCGCCAAGGGGCACCAAAAGAGGTCCCAGTGAACCCTCTCACATGGGATCCAAAGGACCTCCAGCCTGACAAATAAAAGAAGGGAACCAACCAAACCGCGTCATACAGGCATAAAAGGGCCTCAAGTGCAGTAGAACAAGAAATAAACAACAACATCACATGTATTCATACATAAAAAAGAAAGGAGTTCTCAAGACAATACAAGGGTTACTAACAGAAAAGTAGCACTAGTAATGACGTTACAAAACAAAAAAAAAAAAAGGAGCGAAACTAGTTCAAGGCCTCCTGTAGTGGGCACTCCACCAGGCCGCTCGGGCAACAGCTTGCTCGCCAAAAGAGGAGAAGTCGAAGTTGGGATCCTGCTTCCACACATTGTAAAGAGCCCGGTCTATAGACATGCGCTCGATTACAGCCTTCTCCGCCTCCAAGGAAGCGACTTTCTCCTGAGCCGACTGTAGTTCAGTCCTAAGGGCCTCAACTTCAGTCCCCTGTCGAACAACCATCTCATGCGACCCGGATGCAGCGATCTTGGCCTCCTTGAGCTCGCGCTCCAAACATTTAGCCTTGCCCTTCAGCACCTTGATCTTAGCTTTCAGCTGCTCATTCTTCAAGTCCGACTTGGTGTACTTAGTCCGGGCTTTTGACAATTGGACCTTGGTTGCGCTAAGCTCATTTTCGAGCTCCTGGACCTGGACTATGAGGCCGTCCCTCTCAGTGGTAGATGCGGAAAGGATGCCAGTTGAGTCAGCATGTCGAAGAGACACGATATAGACCTGCACAAGAAAACCAATGGCATCAGCAATAAGTAACAAAAAGAAGAACACAGGTGCATCTATGCATAATACTAATCAACGCAAAGTGAAAAGCCTCACCCAGGCCGCAGCACGCCTTAGCATCTCCCCGAGGTCTGATTGAGTCACGTTCCCTAGGCCCCTCCAGTCGGAGACAGGGAGACTCTCAGCTATTGGAACGAAACGCTGCCCATAAACTGAGGCCATCCTGGTCACCCAAGCCTCTGCCCCCACGCTAGGAGCATCTGGTTGGACTGGGACAGACGACCCACTCGCCGAGGCAGGAGGAGGCGCAGCAGAAGAGAAAAATTGAGACTCTAGTGCATCGGCAGGGGGCTCCGCGAGCCCGACGAAATCAGCAGCCGGTATGCCGAGATCATGATGAATTGGAGGGAAGGCATCGCCACCACCGCAACCAGGAGAGGCGTAGCATCCTGCCGCGGCCTGCGGACCTAGAGGGTGAAAGGCCGTGTCCTGGTCATGGGAGTCATGAGGAGGATGTCCCCTGGGGGACAGGGGGGCATCCTCCATCTCCACCTCAGCCTCATCTTCGTGCAGTGATGGCCCAGCCGGCGTAGCCACAACCTTCTTAGACCCGGTGATTGACCATAGGAACTTGGGGTTAGAGACCGGAGACAATTGGTGGCGATTGAGATTCGTCATGGTAAATAGGACTGCTGCTTTCTTCAGGGCGGGGTCTGCTGCAATGAGTCTGTTTATCGCCTCCGCCTCCGACCCGATGACCGAGGGATCAGCAAATTGCCCTGCAAGAACCGCACCAATATCAGTACAAGCGAGAGTGCAAAATGGTGAGTTCTAATAAGAAAAAGAAAAAGACTTGATACTTACTAGGTTCAGCGCGAAAGCCTTCACGAACTGAAAGAGGCCCCTGTACCCAGAAAAAATCCTGTTTCCAGGACCCTGGGTTAGACACTGAGCCATCTATCAAGGGTAGCTCACTATTGGCCTTCTGCAAGTAATAGAAGCCCTTGGAATTGTGCACCCCAATAAGGTTGTACAAGGAATGCACCTCTTGCGCCGTCGGGGCGCGTTGCTCATTATTCTTGAACCAAAGAAAGAGGCAACTTAAAGTCAACCAACTGTTGGGTGACAGTTGGAGAGGGGCCAAATCAAAATAGTTGAGAACCGCCACAAAGAACGGGTGTAGAGGAACGGTGCCACCCGCCTTCATAATCTGCTCACTCAAAGCCACAAAGCCCTTCTCAGGGCGGTCGGCCCGGCAGGTCTCCTGAGGAACATGCAAGGCGTATTCTGGAGGAGTTCGGTAGCGCTTCACGATGGTCTTCAGTTTGTTCGAAGACATATTGGACACTAGGCTGGACGCCAGTAGGGGGGCGTCGTCTTCTTCCTGGACGGACACCTGTCTGCGTACCTTCGACATATCTGCAAAATCAAAAGAAACATGTGAGGAAGAGGCAGAGCACTTAACCCTCCATTTTCTCTTCCTAGCAAGGGTTTTCCATCGAGGGAGCGATGGCGGAAGCGCTAAGCCAGGATCAACGGAGACTAGGGGCTGAGGAGAGGAGTTGATAGCCCCGTGATCGTCATCAGGCGAAGGGGGAGTGGGAGGTTCTGGCGGAATGTGTCCCTCCATAAACTCTAACTCCCACCGCAATTCAAAAAGAGCCGTCCTAAGACGCGCTATATGGTCGCTAAGGCCCGGGGGTGAAGGTCCTCCGTCTCCCCTCGACACCGAGTCAATTTCGCTCTCTACCACCCAAATTTTATGCCTAAGATCAGCCATGCACTCGAGGTGGCGAATGCGGGCTTGCCTCAAAGACTCATAGTCCTGGTAAGGGCTGCCCTCAGGGGACTCAGGATCTGAAGACAGGTCGATAAACTCAGCCCTCGAGGGTATGTCGGACGGGCCCTCACTGGCCATGAAACCGCGTCCCAACAGCAAAAAGGGGGTCACGTTTAAACAAGGGGAAGACTACAAAACACAAAGGAACAGGCTTAATACCCCTAGGTGCAAACGCCCTAAATGGACTACTACAAGGGACATGTATAAAAAGAAAGAGGAGGGGCGCGCGTGTGGTCAAAACAAGCTCGAGCTAACGTACCCCACCCCAAGTATTGTTGGTCTGAATCCGATAAAATAAGTAAATAAACAGGAGAAGAAAAGAAAATATACCTCAAGCAATTGAAAGAACGAAGTCGGAGTCCAAGGACAGTTGGGAGGCAAAAAGTACCAAAGTGTTGAAAATGCGCGTCTGCAAGAGTTAATCAGAAAAGTGTGTTAGCCCAAAAATGTACACACCAAGAAATTAGCTAAAAATAAAAAAAAAATAAAAAAAAAATAAAAAAAAAATAAAAAAAAAATAAAAATGAATGGAAAAGTGATGAAATTGTAGAGAAAGTGTAGTTGTGGGGGGTTGAACCCTTTACCTTTTGGGAGGAGTAAGGGTCTAACTACCACTAAGCCAAGGAGGTAAGATGTGAAATATTAAGCCATGCATGACGGCCTATTTATAGGAACCAAGATGAATAGTCTACAAGAGCACCTAAAGGCCCTCTCCTAGACTAGGGGGGGCAAGTGTTGATGCTCATAATCTCATCAAGAGAAAATATAAGGCCGTCTAAGGCGTCCCATGCGCGAGGCCAAGAGGGGCCGCGAGGCCGACTACGGCGCCCCATGCGCGAGGCCAAGAGGGGCCGCGAGGCCGTCTACGGCGCCCCATGCGCGAGGCCAAGAAGGGTCGCGAGGCCGTCTACGGCATCCCATGCGCGAGGCCAAGGAAGGAATCGCGAGGCCGTCTAAGGCGTCCCATGCGCGAGGCCATGAGGGGTCGCGAGGCCGTCTACGGCGCCCCATGCGCGAGGCCAAGAGGGGGTCGCGAGGCCGTCTAAGGCGCCCCATGCGCGAGGCCATGAGGGGATCGCGAGGCCGTCTAAGGCGTCCCATGCGCGAGGCCATAGGGGGGTCGCGAGGCCGTCTAAGGCGTCCCATGCGCGAGGCCATGAGGGGCCGCGAGGCCGTCTACGGCGCCCCATGCGCGAGGCCAAGAGGGGCCGCGAGGCCGTCTACGGCGCCCCATGCGCGAGGCCAAGAAGGGTCGCGAGGCCGTCTACGGCATCCCATGCGCGAGGCCAAGGAAGGAATCGCGAGGCCGTCTAAGGCGTCCCATGCGCGAGGCCATGAGGGGTCGCGAGGCCGTCTACGGCGCCCCACGCGCGAGGCCGTCTACGGCGCCCCACGCGCGAGGCCAAGAGGGGGTCGCGAGGCCGTCTAAGGCGCCCCATGCGCGAGGCCATGAGGGGATCGCGAGGCCGTCTAAGGCGTCCCATGCGCGAGGCCATAGGGGGGTCGCGAGGCCGTCTAAGGCGTCCCATGCGCGAGGCCATGAGGGGCCGCGAGGCCGTCTACGGCGCCCCATGCGCAAGGCCAAGAGGGGGTCGCGAGGCCGTCTAAGGCGCCCCATGCGCAAGGCCATGAGGGGGTCGCGAGGCTGTCTAAGGTGTCCCATGCGCGAGGCCATGAGGGGCCGCGAGACCGTCTACGGCGCCCCATGCGCGAGGCCAAGAGGGGGTCGCGAGGCCGTCTAAGGCGCCCCATGCGCGAGGCCATGAGGGGGTCGCGAGGCCGTCTAAGGTGTCCCATGTGCGGGGCCATGAGGGGCCGCGAGGCCGTCTATGGCGCCCCATGCGCGAGGCCAAGAGGGGGTCGCGAGGCCGTCTACGGCGTCCCATGCGCAAGGCCAATAGGGGCCACGGGGCCGTCTACGGCGCCCCATGCGCGAGGCCGTGCAAGGTCCCGCGCGCGCACGCCCCGGGAGGTCCATCAGCCCATAATCTTCTCAGGAGGCCGACGCCCCATGACTTAACGTGTATGGGCCCAAGACCCCTATTCAACGCCACGGCCAATACGGACACCGAAGATCCCCTTTTTCACACTTCAAAGTCCCTATGCTTAGTGTGAGTCAAAGGAGACATGTTTGTACGACCAGGTACCAGGTACGGATGCCAGTACCAGTGAGGATCGTGGTCCGTACGTCTACGGCCATAGGTCAGAGCCGACACCACTACCTCCTGCGCCAACACGCCTGCTACCACGCCTCAGGAAGGGGTACAGACAAGTAGTGGAGACATCCTCCTGACACCTGCTCCTGTACGGGATGTACAGCCACAACCTCTGAAGCCACTTCCCTGGTACAGTACGTTTGTACCTCTTGGTCCCCTGGACCACTATGTACCTAAGGCAGTTAGAGCCTACTATAAATGGAATTCCAAGGCCACCTGAGAGGGGGTTGGAAATTTTACTGTAACAGAGACATTAGTGTGAAGGAGATACTGAATTCTCCATTGTTGTTACTCCATTATTCTTGAGTCATCGTTCAAGTTTTCATAGCTTTCGAATTAGCAATTTCAATTCGATAATTTTTCCAACTTAACTTCGTTGACGAGTTCTCACCGTCAACAGCTATTAACAGGTTATGAGCATGTTTAAGTTTTCTTGCCGAGTCTTGGCTCACGGGGGCTATATAGTGTAGGCAAAGGGAAAAGAAAGCTGGACCATCATTGAGTTGGAGAGCTTAAGTAACGATGTGTACATATGTGCCTGCTCGACCACCATGGCTGTAACGCCCTGGATAGCCAAGACCGTTACACTGTGGGTTTATAAAGGTGCAGGACTTGCTAATCAAGTCATTTAATTTGAAATGTGTTACTGAAACTACAGTTGAACTAGGGTTAAAAGATTTTGGTCTCAAAGCTTCATTTCTTATAGGTAAACATTTCCTTTAAATGGGATCCCAAAAGTAGTCAAGTTTAAAGGCCATTTACAAAAATTTAGGATTAAAATACAGTTGTTAGCTATTCTAAGGCAAAACAGACAAATAAGCTTTTCTCGTCCCGATCCACTCCTCGGCCGTGGCGGCCGATCAGCTGATTATGTACATTCAGCCCCGCAGCTCTCCATCTCAGGATTGGTCCAACTTTCCCTTGCCTTTACCTGCACCACGTAGCACCCATGAGCCAAGGCCCAGCAAGAAAACACAATCACAGAGCATAATCATTAAACAGACAATCAGATAACTCATACAGTGTAAACATGTACTCAACAGTCTAAGCATTCGTGTTACTCAAGTATTAATCATACCAAGTATATCATCTCATATCAATAATCAATTCACATATGACAACCAGGGTTGACGCCCTTAGGCCGCACCCTCTATTTATCCCACTGACTCCGGCCCGCTTAAACCGAGCTCAGTGAATAATAAGTTGTCCTTAGCTACCAGTGGCCGAGCCACACCCTGTGCGCAAGTATTATTTACGGCACCCTTAGGCTGTTTATCACATGTCCCATGGCATAATACCATCTATGACATTGTACAGATATAGGGAGCTCTTAGTCTCATCACAAACACATAACCGGGTGCAGTTTTCTTACCTTTAGATTTTGCTAGCTTTGTTCAATTTTATCCTCAAGCACGATCCCGTCTGAGCCCTAGCGTACACCTAGTCATAGCCATAGATCATAATCATCACCAAGCCTCAAATCCAAAACCTAGCCTCAGGACCAATCCCGAGCCCTCGGGAAGCCTTAATTCCACTAAACGGGGTGGTGAAATCAAACCCCAAACCCCCGGGAAAAAACCCTTAAAAGTAACCCAAAAACCCCTTTCTGGAAACAGGGTAGCACTATAGCGCCCTAAGGAGAGCGCTATAGCGCTACAAGCAGAGCCAAAAGCTCTGGAACTTCAGGGCCTAGCGCTGTACGCCCACTGACTAGCGCTACAGTGCTAGTCACAGCACAATCCAGCACAGATTTTTCTTCTTCGAATTTTCCCGAGCCAAATCTTTCCAAAACTCAACCAAACCTCAACCAAACTTCAAAACAAGCCTCCCAACATCCTCAAATCATCCCATAAGTCCCAACCACAAGAAATTCAATCACATGCACCCCAAACACACAAAATTCACCATGGCTGATCCTAGAGCTCAAAACTCAACAGAATTCAACTGAAATCACAGAACTTGAACCAGCGTTTCTTACCTTTGATGGATGAGCTCAACCTAGGTTATCTTCCACAATTTTTTAGCCTTCCCCTCCTCAAAGCTTCAACCTCAATTCCCTAGAATTCCCACCAAAACTCAGCTCAAAATCCATGTTTACATTAGAACCAGGAACTGAAAAGCAACCTTAAACCTTACCTCAAATGGATGGACTACTCTTGTTAATTCTTCAAACCAAACCAAGGACCCTAGCCTCAAGATCCTGCCCAGACTCTCCCTGAGTTTCAGCTCCAACTTCCTTGAAGAAATGAGGAAAAACCTAAACCGAGAGAGAGAAACTTCTATCTCCTTTTTCCTTTTCTTTTCTTTCCTTCAGACCTCTACTGCCTTCTACACATTCCACTAAGGTATTAAGTTCAATAATACTTATCCCTACTTAACTCAAATGACCAATTTCCCCTCCCATTTAAAACTAGGCCTTTAAACCTCCTAAGGGCATTTTAGTCATTTCACCCAATTCCCACTAATTCCTCGAATGTCTCTAATATTTTCCACTTACTTCCCAACGCTTAACTAATCACCAATTATATTCCTCAATATCTAAATAGACTCCAATATATTCTCTAAATTCCCAGAAATACCCCCAGGCTCGACCCGAGCCGGGTATAAATCCCCGCTGTGACTTTTTCGCTGAACCGCTCACTAGGATCATCTCGAGTCACAGATTACAAATATATCCACATAATAATGTGGTCTCGAAAATTTATCACAAATATATATAGTTATGCCCTCAACGAGCCAAAATTACGAACATACCCTTATAACCTAGCCAGGCCTACATGCATACTAATACACATAGTCATGCATCACAGATTTCAAATAATCATATAACATGCTTTTAATCATTAAATCACATATGATCCAGTTATGCCCTCCCGGCACACTAATCAAGGCCCTTAAGCCTTATTAGTGAATTTGGGCCGTTACAATGACTGAGGGTTTAAAGAGGAACTAGGGTTAAACCCTATTTTTCCGCTTAGGTCGGCAGGTTGTAACTCTTTTATTGTAAGTAACCTTTTAAATGTATTTTGGGATCCCATGTATACAGTAAACGTTTTAGTGAAACGTTTGTATCTTTGACCAAATTTTTTTACCCTAAACTATTAATCACGTTTAGTTACACGATTATGGCCAAATATCTCGTTTATCGAGTTTAGCACTATTTAAATTACACAGTGTAACAGTCCCTGAGAAGTAGGGCTTTGCAACTTGGTATCAGAGCGTAACAAGGTTAAGGGTACCTAAAGACAAGTTGGGCATGCACACTCGTCACTAAAGACAAGCTCCACACATGGTATGGTGGCTATTTACGTGGTTATGTGTTTAACTGCTTAAATAAGATATAAATGCTTTACACGCATGCCTTATTAGGAAGCATGAGATTCTAATAGGGGTTGGGCCTTGACTGTTGATATGATTATGTAATTACCTGCTCAGTTGATATATGAATGTGTTATTTGTATGCTGGAGTTGAGAGCGTGATATATATGTTTGAAAGAGAATGGGTTATTGATTGATGCATGAATTATATGGGCATGTATTTTAGCACTACAGTGGTATGTGAATATGGTGCTGTTTGGTTTCCTGCAGGGAAGGTTTTTGAATGTGCTCATCATGTTTAATGGGTCAAGTTATGACTGCAGAATAAAGCAAAGGTTATGAACCCAAGGCAGTTAATGGGACCCGGTGGTGTTTATTACTGAGGCTGGGAATTACATCCAAGGGCTTGAGCTCTCAGCTTGCCCCTCAGAATTGGCAGCAAGTGTTTACAGATATGCAATTAAGATTGCAGAGGCAAGAGAAAGAGATCAAGTATTTAAAACAACAGGTTCTGTCAGGGAACACCTCTTCCTTTGTTATGCGAGGAGTGGCACCAGTATTGGCTCAGCCTAGGGTTGAGAATAGATGAGAATATCTATATGAGAGATTTTAGGAATATTACCATCCAGTTTTTTAGGAAGGCTTAGATCCATTCAGAGCTTTACAATGGATGGGCATGATAAGTTCCATCCTCGATAGTATGGGGAAAGTGGGTCACAATAGGGTGATCTGTGCTACATATGTATTTTGGGAAGATGCCCGAACGTGGTGGGAAGTGGTATCCCAAACACGAGATACAAAGAATTTAGGCAGTTGTTTAATGAGAGGTATTATTGTGATTCAGTTAAGACTGCTAAGACAAATGAATTTCTGAACCTAGTTTAGGGAAATACAACAGAGTATGTTAACAAATTCGATGGGTTGGCCAAGTTTTCTTTTGATATGGTACTCACCGATGTAGCTTGAAATGAGCGATTTATCCAAGGATTGAATTCCGGGATAGCTCAGGGCATTAGAATTGACCTAGTACATGGAATCTCTACCTACGTTCAGGTGGTAGTGTAACGCCCTACTTCCTTAGAGCCGTTACTAAGTGAGTTTTAAGACAAAACAGTGCAATGAACTCGCTAACCGAGGTTTTGAAACAAAAGTGTGACTAATTAAAATTTAAGGCTGTAATCTTTGAAAATGCGTCGTTTCATTTAAAACTTCTAGTATTAAACATTTGGGATCCCAAAATAAGGTTTGAAAACTATTTACATCTTGAAATAAGTTTACAGTTGATAAATCATAAAAATCATAGATTATTACAGCCATTTTTGAATAAACCCCCAACCAAAGCAGTCAGGCAGGCCAAACATGTACGCGTCGCTCCACGCTCTCCGTACTCATGGTTGGTTGACTCAGTCTTTGCCCTTACCTGCAACACGGAGCACCCGTGAGCCGAAGCCCAGCAAGAAAACTCATGCAGAACATAACATATGCAATTTATACAGTTTATCATAACAGATAATCCACATATAAACAAGTCAACCATTAGACTAAGCAAACACGGCCATGCCGCCCCAGAAGCCTTACCGAAGCCTGGGGTCTCGGTCCTCACCGTAAGGATATCACATGTATCCACCGGGCCCTGCCCTGACTATAAGCATCCCATGTACTAAGTGTTACTTCCGGCTCCGCTGTCGTACCCGGCCTATGCCGCACTCGGCCCTTGCCGTTCATTTCATTATAATCATATATAGCATAAATCAAGCAACATTCAAACAAATGCCAATTTATTTAAATCTGCACCCTAACATGTAATGCAATATAGGGCCATGCCCGGCATTCATCTCATCATGCAACATGCAATATAGGGTCGTGCCCCGCAATCACACTATGGGCCCATGCCCTATCCTACGGGTGTTATAGTTTTCTTACCTTTCCATTCAATAACTTAGATCACCTGACTCCTTGAGCACGATCCCACTCGAGCCTTAGCGCACACCTAGGCACAAACATAGGTCAAAGTCAACACCGAACCCCAAGTCCGAATACCTAGCCTCGGGACCAATCCCGAGCCCCCGGGAAGTCCTAAATCCCCAAAACAAAGTGGCGGAATCGAGCCCCAAACCCTAGGTCAAAATCCCTCATCAAAACCCAAAAATTCCCTTCTGTGAACAGTGCAGCGCTACAGTGCTCTAAAGAGGGCGCTGTAGCGCTACAAGCAGAACTCACCCCCCCAGAAACAGGGGCTAGCGCTACAACGCCCATTGACTAGCGCTATAGCGCTAGTTGCAGCCCAGAAAACCCAAAATCGCATTTCTGCGATTTCTTTCAACCAATCTCAACCCAAACTTCTCCAAACCTTTTCCAAACCCAAAATCAAGCTTATAAACACCTCACACTCATCCCAAGCATCCCAAGAACTCAATCCCAAGCTCAAGCAACCCAAAACTCAAAATCTACCATGATCAACCCTAAACTCAGAAATTCAGCCAAACAACAAAGTTAAGGACTTAGAAATCATACCATTGCTGCAAATTTCGACCTTGATTCAACCCTAGGCCTCCTTAGCTTGCTCTCCCTCAAAGCTTGCCCAGAAATTCCCTTAAGATTCCCATCAATCCAGCTTAGATACACAGCCCAAACCAGTCAAAACCCAAAACTGAAAACTCTAAAAAACTTACCTCAAACATTGATGTGTTCTTGCTAATCCTTGCCAAATCTTCAAGTCTAACCCAAGATCCTTGATGCTCAGCCTATCATTGCTCTCCACTAAGCTTTGCTCCAAGAAATTTGAAGAGGAATGGTGCTAGAACCCCCAAACCGATCCTTTGGAAAACCATCTGTTTTTCTCTCTTTTCTTTTCTTCCTTTCCTTTCTTTTCCACAGCCATTTACCCTCTCTACCAATGCCACTAAACATATAAAGCCTCATAAATCAATCTTTTAAAGCCAATTGACCAAAATGCCCTCCCTATTAATTCTAACCCTTTTAGTCCAAGTAGGGCCATTTTAGTCACTATACGAAATTCCCGCTAATCCTCAAGTGTCTCTAATATTTTCCTGTTGCCTTCCAACACCTGATAAACCACCAAATTATAATCCTCGATATCAAAATAAACCTCAATCTATTCTCTGAATTCTTGTTCATACCCCCAGGCTCGCCCCGAGCCGGGTATAAATTCCCGTCATGACTTATCGCCTCGAGTCACAAATCACTGATACACCCACATACCACTGTGGTCTCAACAATCATCACATATCAATACAGTTATGCCCAATCATGGCCAAAATTACAATTATGCCCTTCTAACACGATCCGGGCCTACATGCATACTAATATACATAGTCATGCATCTCAGATAAACAAATAGTCATATAACATGATTTAAATCATAACCATGCATTTAACTCATAAAATCACACATAAATCCCAACCTGCCCTCCTGGCACACTAATCAAGGCCTTTAAGCCTTATTAGCTAATTTGGGTCGTTACAGGTAGGGAGGGCCCTTATTGTTGAGGGCACAGTAAATGAGATTTGGAGGGAGAGTGCTGGAGAGTGTGGAGCTCAGGCAGTGATACCTCTGTTTGTTGGATTAAGCAGGGGCAGAGGCCCCAGTGATCAGAAAAGAAACATTATCAATGTATTCAGTGCCTCTGGATTAAAAAAGGGGTTCCAAAGTGCTAAGATAGGCCATCAGACCGAGGACGAGAATTGGAAACTATACCCGAAATGCACTCGGTGTAAGAGACGCTATCTGGGGGAATGCTGAGCAAAGGCATGTTTCTTATGTGGGATGGTTGGGTACCTCAAGAGGGATTGCCCAGGACTAAGGAAGAATGAACCAAAGGTGCCAAACAACTCGACTCCAGCTGGAGTGTTCACTCTGACGTAGTCAAAGTCAGAGGCTGAGACTGGTTCCTCAGTAGTGGTAGGTCAGCTTCCTAGTTTTGATTATTGTATTATGCTGACTGGTTTTGGTGCCATGGTGCTCTTTAATTTTTTGCTATTGGTAGAGGCTTAGATTTGGTATGTGGATTATGTGGTTATGATATAATGAGAATCTAGTATCCTATTAGTAATTGTAAGAGATGGGTTAGATTACTGCGGGAAATGACTCATCAAGTTGATTTGATAGAGTTGGTCATGACCAACTTCGACATGATCCTGGATATGGATTGGTTAGCTATGTATGGGACAATGATAAATTGTAAGGAAAAGATGGTAACCCTTGGGCTTGAGGGTGAGAAACCCTTGTATTTGTTGGCGCTATGCATGGACCCCATATACTTATGACATCTATACTTAGAGCTAGAGACCTAATACAGGAGGATGCATTAGACTCTTAGCTAGTGTGGTGGATACAACTTAGGTCGTGCCAATGGGACCAGGAAACACTGGATTAGTTTGTGAGTTTCTGGATGTGTTTCCATGGGTTTGCCAAGGTTACCTTTAAATAGATAGAATTGTGATTATGTTGGTGCCATGGACAGAACTAGGTCTAGGGCACCGTATTGAACGGTTTCAGCAGAGCTGTAAGAAATAAAGGTTCAATTATTGAGTAAGACAGTATTCTCCAAGGTGGATCTTCGATCTAGTTATTTCTAGCTGAAGATCAGGGAGAAGGATAAGCAGAAGACTGCCTTTTACATCCGATATGGGGACTAGGAGTGCTGAGTCATGTTTTTTGGATTTGGCTAATGCTCGAGTTTTGTTTTGATGGATTAGATGAATAGGGTGTTCAAAGATTATTGGAATTGTTTTGTGATCGTCTTTATCGACGATATTTTGGTGTACTCTCAGTTAGAGATTGGCCAAGGCTAAGGAATGCCTCAGTGGTCAGGAGTTTCCTTGGATGGGTAGGGTATTACATGTATTTTGTGAAATAGTTCTCAAGGATTGTTACCTCATTGACAGAAAAAGGTGATTTCCTATACATCATGCCAGTTGAAAGATATGACCATAACTAGAGTAGAGTTACTGATGGGCCAGTTGGCCAACATTATGCTTCAGTTTACTCTTGTAGAGAGGAGTACAGGAAAAAGTTGAGTGACCCACAAATGAGAAAGATTAAAGGGGATGTCTTAGCTGGAATAACTAAGGATTATACAGTGTCAGGCATGAGATTATTGAGGTATAAAGATCGAACTTGGGATTCGATGGACACTGGGATTAAATGGGAGGTTCTAGATGAATCTCATACTACCTCTTTATTCTCTTTATCCAGGCACCATAAAGATGTACCAGGATATGAAAGCTTTATAGTGGTCGTCTAGGATGGAGAGGGACGTAATTGAATACGTGGCAAAGTGCCTAACCTATTAGCAAGTCAAGACAGACTATCAGAAATCAGTAAGGCCATTACAACCTTTGTGTATCCCAAAGTGGAAGTGGGAGGACATCACGATGGATTTCATGATGGGGTTGCCCAGGATAGTGGGCCAGTATGATTTAGTTTGGGTTATTATGGACCGGTATTTAAAATTAGCTCACTCTTACCAGTGAGGATGAATCATATAGTTGACAGTTATGCAGATCTCTGTGAGAGAGAGATAGTACGCCTTCTTAGGACTTTGAGGTCTATCCTGATGGATAGGGACCCTATCTTTATTTCCAAGTTTTGGGGAAGGTTACAGAAGGCGATGAGTAAACAGCTGGAGTTCAATACAACTTATTATCCTCAGACTAATGGTAAATCAGATAGGGGTATTCAGATATTTGAGAAAATGTAGAGAGCATGTGTATTGGACTTTGAAGGGTCCTGGAATGAATATTTGTCTCTAATAGAGTCTTCCTACAATGATATCTACCAGTTGACTATTGGAGTGGCACTTTATGAGATGATGTATGGTAGAAAATGTAGATTGCCCATTCACTAGGATGATACGGGCGAGAGGAAATATTTGGGTCCTGAGGTAGTTTAGAGGACCATTGAGGCTATTGAAAAGATTTTAGCTCGGATGCTCGCTTCTTAGAATAGATGGAAAAGTTATGTTGATCTAAAACGTATGAACGTGGAGTTCTAAGTGGGAGACTATGTCTTCCTTAGAATTTTCACCATGGAAATGGGTGAAGGAATTTGAGAAAAAAGGCAAGTTAAGCCTTGGATTTGTAGGATCGTTTGGGATCCTAGAGAGGATCGGTCAGGTGGCATATAGATTGGCCTTATCACCGACACTATTGGCCATATATAATGTATTTTATGCGTCCATGTTGAGGAAACGTGTATTAGATGAGACTCATGTGTTGAGTTATGAAGATTCGGAACTGGAGGCAGAGTTATCCTATGAGGAGCAGCCAGTTCAGATTTTAAATAGAAGGACAAGGTCCTGAGGAACAAAACCATACCTTTAGTTAAGGTATTATAGAGGAACAACAAGGTCTAGGGAGTGACCTGGGAACTGGAATTAGATATGAGGGGTTTATGTAACGCCCTACTACCTTAGAGTCGTTACTAAGTGAGTTTAAAATGTGCAATTAACTCGCTAAACGAGGTTTTTAGAACAAAAGTGTGACTAAGCAAAAGTCAAGGCTGTAATCTTTGAAAATACTCTATTTCATTGAAAGTCTCAAGTGTCTAACATTTGGGATCCCAAAATAAGGTTTATAAAATATTTACAACTCAAAATAGGTTTATAGATAACTAACTATCAAAATCACAATTTAATATAGCCATTTCTCAAAATGCCCCCAACCAAAGCAGTCGGGCAGGCCAAACATGTACACGCCGCCTCACGCTCTCCGTACTCATGGCTGGTTGACTTTTTCCTTGCCCTTACCTGCAACACAGAGCACCTGTGAGCCGAAGCCCAGCAAGAAAACTCACACAGCACATAACATATGCATATTATATAACCATTATATCAAATAATACACAGATAGACAAATAGTCCATCAGACTAAACATATACGGCCATGTCGTCCCAGAAGCATTACCAAAGTCTGGGATCTCAGTCCTCACTGTAAGGATATCCCATGTATCCATTTGGGTCTCACCCTAGTGATATGCACTCCGCGTGCCAAATGTCACTCTCGGCCCCACTGCCGTTCTCGGCCCTTTGCCGTTCTCGGCTCCTTGCCGTTCCCGGCTCCTTTGCCGTTCATTCTACTATAATCACATATAGCATAACTCAAACAACATTCAAGCATATAATAATTCAATCAAGGCTACACCCTAACATGTAATACAATCTAGGACCGTGCCCTGCAACGACACTATGGGCCCATGCCCTGCTCTACGGGTACTACAGTTTTCTTACCTGTATCCCGAGCTTCACAATGCACCAAAGTCACGAGCACGGTCCTCTAACCCGAGCCTCTCTGAAAACCTAGTCACAACACATATAAATAACTCTTTATTACTAATCAATCCAAAACCACTTCCCGGGACCAATCTCGTACTCTCGGGACCTCCAATTTCCCTAAACAATGCAACGGAAACATCCCCCGAGCCCCCGGGGCAAAAGCCCTAAAATGCAAAATCTCCCTGCCCAGAAATAGCCTAGCGCCGCGGCGCCCAACAAGGAGGGTCGCGATGCCTAGAAACTTCTTTGCTACCTCGCAGCCTTGCGCTGCGGCACCAAAGAATAGGGCCGTGACGCCCCTTCGCGAACCCAGATTTCTGGGTTTTCCCCTGCATTTTCCCCGAGCCAAAACACCTCCAATCCAACCCAAACACATACCTAAACCCCAAAAACAATTTGAAACCTAAAATGAACCATCTAACAACCTATAAACACCAGCAAAAAGGTCGAACACACAATCACACCCAAAATCCACACTTTGGTTTCAAACTTCATAAACTTAAACCGGTAGGCCAAAAACTTAAACCAAAGCTTGAAAAACTTAAACCATACTTCCAAATTCTTAAACCACATAAGATAAGAAAATTCAAAGATGTTTAAAAATCTTACCTCAATCAATAACTCAGCTTGAACTCCCTCCAATCCCAGCTTTAAACCAATTCCTCTTGATTATCAAGCTGAATTCTCATGCAAAACCAGCCATAACTATCTTTCAATTTTCATTCTTACTTTCTAAAATCAAGCTTGAAACTTAGCAAAACAGGGGATAAATTCTAACCTCTGAATAATCCTTGGCCTGAGTTTGATTTTACACCCTTAAGCTCTTCATTAGCCTTAAAGAACTCAGCTCACTTCCTTTTCTACTTTGCCTTCTAGGTTCTTAGTTTTCCTTTTCCTTCTTGATTCCTCTAGCCTTCCAAAACTTAACTTCAGTCACACTTAGCATAAAGTATCGTGAATATTCATTTCCCTCAGCTGAAGGTTTCTATACCCTGCCAAAAGACTACTTTACCCCTCCATATAATTCCTTTTCCTAACTAAACCTCAAGGGCATTTTTGCGATTTCACCTTTCCTATAATTCTACCATTTTCTCAACCAAAATATGTTACTCTTAATGGTCGCCAATGGTCACTCAAGTTACTCAATTACCATTAACCATTAACTCACAAACTAAAATTATAAAATTCCCAATATACCCCTAGGCTCCTCCCGAGCCGGGTATTTAATCCCGTTGTGACTTTTAAACTAATTAGCTCCCTAGGACCGTCTCGGCACGTGCATCACAATAATATCACCACTCACACGTGGTACTAATCATATAATACAATTATCACATTTATGCCGTCAGTGGGCTAAGATTACCAATTTACCCCTAACAAACAAACGGGGCCCACATGCATATTTATTTCACCTAAACATGCATTCTAATCACATATTCATTTAAATTCATATATTAACATGTTAATTCACTTATTTCCCTCTAGGCACGCTAATCAAGGTCCTAAACCTTATTAGAAAATTGGGGTGTTACAGTTTATATCCCTAGCTGTTCAAATAAAATTTCAAGGATGAAATTCCTGTAAGGAGGGGATAGTTGTAACGTCCCAAATTACTTAATAAGGCTTAGGGCCTTGATTAGGGGGCCATGATGGAAAATTATGGAGATTATGTGATTATGTGATATATATGTGTATCATTATATGATTATGTGAGTTATATTATAATATGACTTGATATTCATGTTTAGGTGTATTAAATATGCATGTGGACCCATTTCTGATTAAAAGGGCAATTTTTTGTAATTTGGCCCGTTATGGGTATATTTAGCATATATGTGATATATGTGTGGGTCCACATCATTATGTGGATATATTTGGATTATTCAGCATGAGACGATCCTAGTGAGCAATGTAGCGGTTTAGTCACAGCAGGGTCAATTACCGGGCTCGGATTGAGCCTAGGGGTAATTTGGTAAGTATGTACATTATTGGGATTGGGTAATGGGGAAATTATTTGGTAATTATTTGAGGATATTGGAAGTAATGAGAATTGTGAGACGTTAATTATGATTAATGGGATAAGTGGAAAATGACAAATTAACGCTTGAGGGCTTAAAAGGGCAAGGCTTAGGCTAAGGGGCATTATGGTCATTTTGTGTTAATTTAGTGACTTGGCCACTTACCTTTGGCAGAAGGAAACCACAAAGCAACAACAAAAACAAAGTTCCCATCCTCTCTCCCTCTCATCTCTTTAGATTTCTTAAGGAAAACTCTTGGATTTAAGGATTTGGAGCTAGAATTCAAAGTCAAGGGAAGTATAGGGTTGTTCTTAGCATCCAAGGTAATGATTTTAACCTTTGACTCCTTGAGTTTCTGAGTTTTATACTGGTGTTCTTGAGTTTCAAAAAACTCAAGTATTGATTTTTAGTTTTTGGTGGGGTTTTGATCAAGTGAAAACTTGGGTTTTGTTGATGTTGGTGTATTGATGAGGTTTTGGTGAATGGAACTCGGGGGAAAACGCAGGGGAAGAACCAGAAGGTTCTGGGCTGTGAGGATAGCGCCTATCGCTGTTTTGGGCGCCCCAGTGCTATGGAGGGGAAAAACAAGGGCGTCTCCCTAACTTGGATGGCGCAGGGTGGATGGCGCCGCTGCGCTAGTCCAATTTCAGGGAAGCTCATTTTTAGGGCTTAGGGTGACTTTGGGGCTTCGGGGGATGGCTCCACTACCTCGTTGGGTGGATTGGAAGTCCCGAGAGCACAGGAGTGGTCCAAGAGTTTATTTTTAAGGATTTAATCTTATGATAATATTATTTTATGGTTGTGATTAGGTTACCGCTAGGGCCTCGTATAGGATCATGCTCGAGGGTCGTTCATATTTAATTGGTGCTTGGACCAAAGGTAAGAAAGCTACACCCAATATGTGATACATGTGATTATGGCTTGGCCTGGATGTTGAATATATAATTGATTAGAGCTTGGGTCCGTGTTAATGTGCATGATTATGATTATACTTGTGATTCCCGCATTGTTAACCAAAAACATTGTTAGGGCTTAAACGCTTGATTATGTGCATGATTATAATTATGCATGTGATTGTTGATTAAGCATGTTGAATGCCTTATATCTGGATATTTGATATATGATATATGCTGGACTGCATTATCTAATTGAGAAAAGCATTGACTTATTTGTCAAGGGCGGCAATAGCACATTGAGCACTGGTCGTTATGGTTATGCTTAACCAGGAGCGCATCGTACGCTTGACCGATCTATTGGTCGTGGAAAACTTAGCGCCAGGTTCGCTGGGCCAGCTCCAAGGCTGGTTATACAGAGGATAGGGCAATGGGCCCCGGGGTGACTTATTAGTCCCATATCCTAGGGCTGGGCCCCAACATTGACTTATTAGTCAAGGACGGCCTTAGCACGCTGAGTACTGGTCGTAAAGCATTAGCTTATTAGTCAAGGACGAAATTAGCACGTTGAGTGCTGGTCATAAAGCATTGACTTATTGGTCAAGGACGACATTAGCACGGTGAGTGCTGGTCATAAAGCATTGACTTATTAGTCAAGGACGACATTATCACGCTGAGTGCCTGTTGTAAAGCATTGACTTATTAGTCAAGGACGACATTAGCACGCTGAGTGCTGGTCGAAAAGCATTGACTTATGAGTCAAGAGTGCACTGAGCACTTGTCGATATGGTTTAGTCCAACCAGGAGTGCATCATATGCTTGACTGATCTGTTGGTCTGGGAAAATTAAAATAGCAGGTTCGCTGGGCCAGCTCCAAGGCTGGTTATACAGAGGACAGGGCAAAGGGCCCTGGGGTGACTCATTAGTCCCATATCCTAAAGCGTTGAGCCAGTATGATTTATTAATCATATGTTTGGGCGTTGAGCCCCAGTATGGTTCCATAATTGTGTAGAATGGGCATTGGAGCCCAGTATGATGCATTGATCATTTATCTAGGGAAATTGGCCCCATATGACTTTGTAGTCATTTATATTGATGGTATGCATGCATTAGTATGGTTATTACTGCTAGGCATGCTTATTATGATTTTGTAGTATGTTGTTAACTTCATATGAGCATGTTTAAGTTTTCTTGTTGAGCCTTGGCTCACGGGTGCTATATGGTGCATGTAAAGGGAAAAGAAAGCTGGACCATCCTTGAGTTGGAGAGCTTAGGTGACGATGTGTACATATGTGGCTGCTCAACCACCATAGTCGAGGGTTTAAAGTGGAACTAGGATCAAACCCTATTTTTCCGCTAAGGTCGTCAAGTTGTAACTCTTTTTTTATAATTAACCTTTTAAATGTATTTTGGGATCCCATGTATACAGTAAACATTTTAGTGAAACGTTTGTATCTTTGACCAAATTTTTTAACCATAAACCGTTAATCATATTTAGTTGCACGATTATGGCCAAATAACTCGTTTAGAACTATTTAAATTACACAGTGTAACATTCCTTGAGTAGTAGGGTGTTACCGTTTTTGTGTTTGGTATAAGAGATTTATTAAATTTAGGAAGAGGAATATAAAGTACATCTCACATTTGGTATGGTTATTTAGGATTAGTTTTTAATTTTGAGTTGGACTTGACATTGGGCTTCAATTCTTATTTTTTTCGGAAATTTATCCATTTAAACATTTGAGTTTTAGATTACTAGGTGTTATGGCTATTTTTTGAGCTTACTTCTCGGTTTAACACGAATAGAGTATTAGCTCAACATAGTCATCTGATAGGACAACGTATAGTTGAATATGTCCAATAATATAATCTGAAGACTCTAGAATGATCACAACGACTTCAATGTTAATATCTAGTCGGGAGTACCATGAGGATGAAATATTCAGAGAGAGAACTATTACTATAGAGCTCAGGAGTGATGATAGCTTGATGATGTCTAGCAAGTCATATACGAATCATGTAGGTGTTAGTTTAAAATTAGAGTAATTGGAGCAGAACTCTCTTATCTTTACAATTTCTTACACTTAACCATCAAATCTTTACTTTTTGTGGCAATACCTCCCAAATTATCATTATGTCGGCAAATTGCCAGTCTCGTTAGTTTCATTCAATTATTTTCCAGCATGGACACATGTGGCCATTTAAAACAAATGAATTATGAACAATGATTGGGTGTTAAGTGTAAGAAATTGTAAAGGCAGGGAGGTTTTGCCATCAATTTCACTTTAAGAGTAGCTACTGAATTATAACGCGACATTGGTTTTAGATGGTCACGTGTGTCCATGCTGGTAGATAACTGAGTGAAACTAATGTGACTATCAACAGAATGATGGTTTAAGAGGTTTACCTACCAAAAATAAATATAAGGGGTTTAAGTGGAACAAAATGTAAAAATTAGGATGTTTTCCCGCCAATTACTCTTAAAATTAATATCTATTTAAAAGTAAGTTAATTCTACATTTATAGGAACAAATTAGATATGTGTGTTTTAAATATTTAATGTAACTGTATTTTGAATTTGAAACATGTAACTTGTCCAAATTTAAGGGAGAATATATTTAGAATATAAGAGAATTATTGATGTATTTAGTACACACAAAAAAGAGAACACCAAGTCAGCTCACTTTCTACTAGTGAGGACGACCTATATTGTGGATCAATACGTGGAGTTATATGTCAGGGAGATTGTGCATCTCCATGGGATTCCTAAATCTATAGTATCGGACCGGGATTCCATATTTACCTCCAAGTTTTGGGGTGGTTTCCAGAAGGCAATGGGGACTCAGTTGAAGTTCAGTACAACCTTTCATCCTTAGACAGATGGACAGTCTAAGAGGACAATTCAGATATTGGAAGAAATACTTAGAGTGTGTGTGTTGGACTTCGAGGGGTCTTGGAGTAAGTACCTTCCGTTGATTGAGTTTTCCTACAACAACAGTTATCAATCAACGATTGGAGAAGCTCCATACGAGATGTTGTATGGAAGGAGATGTAGATCACTCATTTATTTGGATGAGATGGGTGAGAGGAAATATTTGGGACTGGAGATGGTTTAGAATATTAACAAATCTATTGAGAAGATTCGAGCTCGAATGCTCGCGTCGCAGAGCAGACAAAAAAGCTACGCTGATTCTAAGCGTAGGGACATGGAGTTCCAGGTAGGGGAACACGTGTTTCTGGGAGTTTCACCATTATGAGGGGTGAGGAGGTTTGGGAAAAAGGGCAAGCTGAGCCCCAGATTCATAGGACCTTTTGAGATCCTAGAGAGGATCGGGCTGGTAGCCTATAGATTGGCTCTGCCACTGTCGTTATCAGGAGTTCACAACGTATTCCACATCTCTATGCTTCGAAAGTACGTCTCAGATACGACGCATATATTGAAATATGAATATCTGGAGTTATAGACAGATTTATCATACGAGGAGCGACCAGTTCAGATCTTAGACAGAAAAGATAAAGTTTTGAGGAACAAGATGAATCCTTTAGTCAAAGTCTTATGGAGGAATAGCAAGGTCAAAGAAGCGACTTGAGAGCTTGAGTCAGCTATGCTGGATCAGTATCATGAGTTATTCAGGTACATTTTGAGGACGAAATTCTTAGTAGGAGGGGATAGTTGTAACGACCCAAAAATGCTAATAAGGTTACAACCTTGGTTAGCATGTCTGGAGAGCATAACTGTATATGTATTTGATTATGTTATTTTAATGCATGACAATGTGGCATGCATGATATATATGATAATGTAAATACATTATATGCATGTTTATGAGTATTAGATATGCATGTGGGCCTTTCTTGTTTATAAGGGCATATCTGTAATTTTGGCTTGTTAGGGCATAAATGTGATTATATGTGATAAATGGTTGAGACCACATTATTATGTGGATATATTTGCAGTACACGGCTTAAGGCGATCCTAGTGAGCGAATTAGCAAAATAGTCACAGCAAGGTTTAATACCCGGCTCGGGGTGAGCTTAGGGGTATTTTAGGAAGTTTAATGTATATTTGGGGTTTATTGAGTAACATATAGTATTTGGTAATTATTTGGACACGTCAAGATTAATTGAGAATTGGTAGGATGACTTGAGGTACTAGCGAGAATCAGGAAATGACCATTTTTTCCTTAGAGGCTATTGGAGGGTGGGAAAACTTGAGGGAAAATTAGTCTTTTTGGGTTAAGAATATATACAGAAACCATAGGAAATTATCATAACCATTAGGAAGAATTCTCAGCACATTCCCTCCCTCTCACTCACGTACTCTCTCACCCCCTCTCTTTGTGTCTTGAAGATAAGGAAAACAGCAGAAGAAACTCAAGGTCTCTAAGTTGGGTTTGAGCTGGGAGAAACTAGGGAATTAAAGCTAGGACTAGCCAAAGAAAACTCTGAGGATCAAGCTTCTAATTGAGGTAAGGTTTCAAGTTCCCAATTACTAGATTTTTCTGCTGAATTATAGCAAGAACTTAGAGCTTGCATGAGACTGGTTTCTAAGGATGATTTTGGGTGTTTAAGGAGAGTAAGGAATTGTTTATAGGCTATATATGAATTTTAGACTATAAGGATGGGAATTCTAGGCTTAAATCTGAGTTTGGTTGCTGATTTGGGGTATGAATTTGAGGTTAGGATCGTGGAAAAACGCTGGAAAGGAAGGATTTTATGGGTTTGAGGGCTCGGGCCGCCACTCTGTTCTTCAGGTGTCGTGGCCTGCGTGCTTGAAAAGGCTGGGGTGCTATTGTTTTGCCAGGCGCGCCGCGACCTAGGGGGTGCAAGTCACGACCCGTGTCCTTCAACAGGGAGGGCTGGGTCTCTGTCTAAGGGCCGAGCCGTGGCCTTAAAGGGCAAGTCGTGACCCTAAATGGAAGATGAAGGGATCTTAGGCTTTTAGGCTTAGAGAGGCACGGGGTTTCAAACCTAAGCGCTCAGGACAAATTCTACTACCTGGTTTAGTAGAATTCAAGGTCCCGGAGGCTAGTATTTACTTCCAAAACATTTAATTGGATTAGAGTTTGATCGTTATCCATTATTGACTGTGACTAGGGTTATCGTTAAGGCTCAAGACTGAGGATCGTGCTCAGGACAACTCTTTATTTATCGCTCAGGATTCGAGGTAAGAAAATTGCACCCATGTGGTTATGAATGGGACTGAGATTCCTTGTAATTGAATGTATGTATTCCGTAATTATATGGTTGTTATGTGCGATATCAAAGTATGACCTAAGGCTGCCGGGGCTGATGATAAGTGTACTGAACACAGCTCGGCCAAAGCGAGCCAAGTTTAGCTAAGTAACCAAAGGGCTCGACCTCAGGACACCAACACCTAATTATTTGTATTACATATTGAGTTATTATATGTCTTAAAGTATATGTTTATCATTGTCTAGCATATGCTAATAATTTTGCTAATCACCTGAACTAGTTGGACTGAGGTTGATTACATGATCATGTTGCTATATGTGTTTGTTATTTATTGTTTTTTTTGTTGGGCATTGGCTCACGGGTACTACGTTGTGCAGGTAAAGGCAAAGGGAAATTGGACCAACCATGAGTTGGAGAGCATGGGGGGCGGAGTGTACATTGTCAGGTGCTCGACCGCCATGGCCGAGGGAAAGTTACAGGAATTAGAGCTCTAAACTAAATTTTGTCGTTAGAATGGCTCATGTTGTATCAATTTTTTAGAGTTGTTTTTCGTCATGTAAATACTATTTTTGGTATCCCATGTATCAAACATTTGTTTAAATGAAAATCATCCGTTTATGATCAAATTCTTTTAACCCTAACCTGCTAGTTGACATTAGGATCACATTTATGTTAAAACGACTTGTTTAGCAAGTCTTGCACTATTTTAAAAACACAATGTAATGGTCTTTGGTTATCCAGAGCGTTACAACTTGGTATAAGATCGGTCTAGGCTTAAGGGTTCTTGAAGACTGGCTAGGCATGTACACTTGCTGCTAAAGACAAGCTCGACTGAAGGTTTGGTAAGCATATATGTGATTATATGATTAAATTTTTAAATGAAATATAAATGCTTTATTTTCATGATTGATAGGGAGCATGAGATATACTGATAGGGCCTGACCCTTGACTACTATGCGATTATGATAAGGCATGCTTATTAGCATTACCATTGTATGTGAATAAATGCTTAAATGCTTATTTGCATCCTGATTGTATATTGTTGGTTGAGTTTCGATGTTGGACTATGGAAAGAACATTAACCTGTCATCATTGCCTGACTGCCGAGTAATTGATTGTAGATAAACTTGGATATTTATGTGTCTAAGGTGATCAATACGACTAGCCGACATAGGGGTTGATGCTAGAGATGATGAGCATGGCCAGAACCCTTCGCTAGTTCCTAAGAACTAGTAGTAGAAACTTGCAGATATGCAAGCCAGGCTATAGAGTCAGGAGGAGAAAATTCGCCTTTTGAGACAGTAGGCTCCGTCAGGGAGTGCTTCACCTATTGTGCTACCTGCTGTGGCACCAGCAATACAGCCACCTGAGGTTGGGAATAGGTGGGAGCAACTTTATGAACGATCCAGGAGACAACATCTTCCAGTCTTTGAGGGAAGACCAGATCCACTAAATGTCGAATAGTTGATGAGTATGATCACCTTCATCCTAGATTTTATGAGGGTGGATGGTAATGATAGGGTGGCCTGTGCCACCTATATGCTTAGAGAAGATGCCTGTATTTGGTGGGAGGTGGCATCCCAGAATCAAGACGTTTCCACTCTGAGTTGGGATGGGTTCAGAGATTTGTTCAACTAGAAGTATTATAACGTTGCCGTCAGGGCGGCAAAGGTGAATGAATTCATGGGGTTGGTATGGGGCAGTATGCCAGTTACTGAGTATGCCCTGAAGTTTGATAGGTTGACAAAGTTTGCACCAGATTTAGTGCCTACAGATGCGGCCAGACAGGACAGGTTTGTTCGAGGGCTTAATGTTATGATAGCCCAAGATGTGAGGATTACATCAGTACCTGGGGAGATGACTTATGCCCATGCTATTGAGAAAGCTCTTACTGCTAAGGAGGTAGAGAATAAGAAGAGGAAGAACCCTGACCCCTCAACCACTGTTGGTCCTGATAGGAGGGGTCGGGATGTCCAGGGTGGCCGCCAGGGAGGCGGTGAGGCATGGAGGAGTTATCCAAAGTGCACAAGGTGCAGGAAATTCCATCTAGGTGAATGTCGGGCCAAGGCTTGTTACTTGTGCGGGGTGGTTGGAAACCTCCAAAAACATTGTCCGACATTGAAAAAGGAGGAACCAGGGAAGGTGGATAGCTTGACTCCAGCTCGAGTGTTCACCTTGACGCAGGCAGTGGCTGAGGCTAGTCTCTCGGTAGTGATATGTCAGCTTTCTAGCGCTGGCTCTTCATATACTGTATTGATTGACTCTGGTGCTACACATTCGTTTGATCTAGTAAGGTAATTGATAGATTGTGTAGACCTAGTGAGTATTATACTGCGAGGTTTGGGACTATACTACCTACAGAGGAACTGGTAGTTTCTAGGAGATGGATTAGGGCACTGCTAGTGATGGTGGATAGTAGGGAACTATTAGTAGATTTGATTGAGTTAAGTATGGATGATTTTGACATGATTTTGGGAATGGATTGGCTAGTCAGATATGGGGCCACTATAGATTGCAGGAAGAAGATGGTGACTTTTTAGCCTTAGGGTGAGGACCTCTTTGTTTTCGCAGGTGCTATGCATGGAACCCGTGTTCCTATGATATCGGCACTAAGGGCTAGGGACCTGCTACAAAGAGGTTGTATAGCTTTTCTAGCTAGTGTGGTGGATACCACTAGAGTTACGCAAGTGGGGCCGGGAGAGACTAGATTGGTATGTGAGTTCTTGGACATGTTTCCTGAGGACTTACTGGGATTACCGCCGCAGAGGGAGATTCAATTTATCATTGAGTTAGCACTGGGTACAAAGTCAGTATCGAGGGCACCATATATAATGGCTCCGACAGAATAAAGGAGTTGAAGATACAGTTGCAAGAGCTTCTAGATTTTGGGGTTATCAGACCTAGCTGCTCGTCATGGGGTGCTCCAGTTTTATTTGTGAAGAAGAAGGATGGGACTCTGAGAATGTGAATAGACTACAGGGAGTTGAACACGTTGACCATCAAGAATAGATACCCCTTACCAAGGATCGATGACCTGTTCGTTTAGCTGTAGGGATAGACGGTATTCTCGAAGACTGATCTTCGATTTGGTTATCACGAGGTGAGGATCAAGGACAAGGATATTCTGAAGATGACCTTCTATACAAGGTATGGGCATTATGAGTTCTTAGTCATGTCATTTGGTTTGACCAATGCCCCAGTAACATTTATGGATTGGATGAATAGGGTGTTCAAGGAATGCTTGGATCAGTTTGTGAATGTCTTCATCAATGACATCTTAGTTTACTCCAGTTCACAGGCAGAGCATGAGCAGTATCTCCGACAGGTATTACAAACATTGAGGGAGCATCGGTTGTATGCTAAGTTTAAGAAGTGTGAGTTCTGGATACTAGAAGTGACATTCCTTGGACATATTGTTAGAGGAGATGGGATTAAGGTAGATCCAGCCAAGGTAGATGTAGTTAAGGATTGGCTGAGGCCAAGGAATGCCTTAGAAGTTCGGAGTTTCCTTGGGTTAGCAGGATATTACAGACGGTTAGTGGAAGGATTTTCGAAGATTGCCACATCGATGACAGATTTAACATGGAAGAATCTAAAGTTCACTTGGTCAGACAAGTGTGAGGGTAGCTTCCAAGAACTGACGCAATGACTAATTACCGCTCCTGTGTTGAGTCTTCCTTCGGAGGGAGGAAAGTTTGTAGTGTATTGTGTCGCATCGAGATTGGGGTTGGAATACATACTGATGCATAATGAGAAGGTTATTGCCTATGCATCGTGACAGTTGAAGGAATATGAGCAGCGATATCCTACCCATGATTTGGAACTGACAGCGGTGGTATTTGCACTGAAAGTTTGCTGACATTACTTGTATGGAGAAAAGTGCGAGATATACACTGATCATAAGAGTTTAAAGTATTTCTTCACCCAGAAGGACTTAAACATGAGACAGAGACGTTGACTGGAATTGGTGAAGGATTATGACTGTGACATCCTTTACCACCCAAGGAATGCCAATGTAGTGGCAGATGCGTTGGGCCGGAGAGGCCCAGGACAACTATTTAGTTCGAAGCAGATATCGAAAGAATTGGTAGAAGAGACGACCAGGGCAAGGATAGAACTGGTTCTGGGCCGGTTGGCCAATATTACTTTACAGTCTACCCTCCTAGAGAGGATAAGAGAGGGTTAGGCGGATGATGCACAGTTGCAGGAGGTTAGAGGAAATGTCGTAGCTGAAGTGGCTAAGGATTTTTCTATTTCAGAGACTGGTTTACTATGGTACAAGGATCGGATCTGTGTTCTGATGGATATGGGTATTAAATAAGAGATACTTGATGAATCCTATACTACACCATACTCACTCCATCCAGGAACTACGAAGAGTATCAGGATCTACAAACTTTATACTAGTGGCGTGGGATGAAGAAGGATGTAGTTGAATACATGGGAAAATGTTTAACCTATCAGCAGGTGAAGGCTGAGCATCAGCGACCACTGGGGTTGTTACATCCTTTAGGTATTCCCGAGTGGAAGTGGGAAGAAATTACCATGGATTTTTTGGGAGGTTTACCCAGAACAGTGGGGCTACATGACTCGGTGTGGGTGATAGTGGACAGATACACTAAGTTAGCTCACTTTCTATCAGTGAGGACGGCCTATACTGTGGATCAGTACGCAAAGTTATATGTCAGGGAGATTGTGCGTCTCCATGGGGTTCCTAAATCTATAGTATCGTATTTGTAACACCCTACCTCCTTAGAGCCGTTACTAAGTGAGTTTAAAAACGTGCATTCAACTCGCTAATCGAGGTTTTAGGTCAAATAGTGTAATTAAGCCATAAACAGAGGAAAAACTTTAGAAATAATTCCATTTCATCGAAAATCATAAAAGTTTAACACCTGAGATCCCAAAATACAGTTTAGAAACATTTACAACATATAAATTGAACCAAGTCGACTAAACGAAAAAATCTAGGTTTATTTACAAACATCTCCAAAAATCCACTGGCTGTGGCAGCCAGGCTGGCCAAACATGTACACACCGCTTCATGCCTACTACACTCATGGTTGGATGGCTTTCTCCTTGCCCTTACCTGCACCACAGAGCATCTGTGAGCCGAAGCCCAGCAAGAAAACCCATAACAGATAACATATGCAAAACATACACCAAGTATATAAACTGGCCATCAATAGGCTAAACACATACGGCCTAGCCGTCCCAGGCACTTTACCAGGCCCTGGGTTCACGGTCCACACCATGAGGATATCCCAGGTATCCTTTAGGGACACGCCCTGGTAACTCGCACTCCACATGCTCAACGCTGCTTCCGGCCCCTTTCCGTACTCGGCCTTGCACTCAACGTGCCCAACGTCGTTCCCGGCCCCTACTGACCTCGGCCTACACCGTTCCCGGCTCTTGCCGATCATTCACATAATTGCACTCATAGCATAATAAACAGGTACAGAATACTAGTGAATACAATCAAAGGGCTATGCCCTGCAATTCAAACACATTGGGCTCAGCCCTGCATACAAGCTCCATGGGAACAAGGGTTTTCTTACCTGAGTCCCGAGCTCTCCGAGCATTGATGTCCCGAGCACAGTCCTCTAACTTGAGCCTCGCCGAAACCCTAGTCACAACACATTAACAATATCCATCCATCAAGTTCTAATCCATTCAATAACTTTGAGCTATATCTCCAACCTCTGGGACCTTGAATTATATCAATCTGGGTGATAAAATCCATCCCGAGCCTTAGCCATTGAGTTCCCAAACCTAAACACCCTTAAAAACACAAACTGCACTAAGAGCTGCGGCCCTACCCACAAGCACTGCGGCTAGCCTCGAAACAGAGGCTAGCACTTCCCTGTAGCACACACGGGCTGCGGCGCACACACCAAGCACCGCGGCGCGCCTCAAGCTTCTCGGGCTCCCATGGCCGCGCGCGCACACGGGCCGCGACCCTCTCCTCCAAACCCATAATTCTTCATCTTTTTCTTGCATTTTCTTCAGACCAACTCATCCTATAATCAAGCTAACAGTTCCAGATAATCAACACAAATATTCCAGCCCAGTTTCAGCATCAAAACCCATGAAAACCTGCTCCAAAAACTCAACTAATCTCCCAAGAGCAAATCAAATTCTACCCACATGCATAACCTAAACAACACAACAGAAATTCAAGCTTAATTCCCATGGTTAGAGCTTACCTTTGCTGAGTTTAGTCTCTGAGTTTGATCCTTAATCCTCAAGCTTTTAGCTCCTAAAATTTCCCAGCCTAATTCCCTGTTTTAACTAGCTTCCACCAGAATTTTCCTTGAGTTTGTCTTAGAGAGTGAAAGAGAGAGGAAGATGAGAACTATCTTCAGCTGGAAGAAAAATAAGTGTCAGTTTCTACAAGCCTCTAAATGATTCTTCCCTTTGTTTTATTTAACTTAGTCTATGTGGTTACCTCAAGGCTCGGGGTACCAAAATGTCCCTGAGGGCAAAATGGTAAATTTCCCCAATATTCCCTCCTAGACATTCTATCCTCAAATATATCTCCAAATATTTATTTTCACAACCCGATAACCCCATAACACATATAATACCCAAATTACCCCTCAACTCGCCCCGAGTCGGAATCTCAACCCTGTTGTGACTTTCTGGCTAACCGCTCCCTAGAACTGTCTCGGATCGTGCGGCGCAGACATATCACATATATATAGCATTTATCACATTTATACCCCTAATATCTAGTCGGGGCCCACATGCACATTTAACTCAACTAAACATGCATCATTATCACATATTCACATTATTTCATATATTAACATAATAATTCATTTATTGCCCTCCAGGCACACTAATCAAGGCCCTAAGCCCTATTAGAAAATTCAGGTCGTTACAGGATTGGGATCCCATATTTACCTCAAAGTTTTGGGGTGGTTTGTAGACGGCTATGGGTACTCAGTTGAAGTTTAGTACAACCTTTGATCCTCAGACAGACAGACAGTCTGAGAAGACAATTCAGATATTGGAAGACATGTTTAAAGTGTGTGTTGGACTTCGAGGGGTCATGGAGTAAGTACCTTTCATTGATTGAGCTTTTGTACAACAATAGTTATCAATCAACAATTGGAGTAGCTCCATACGAGAAGTTGTATGGAAGGAGATATAGATCGCTCATTCATTTGGATGAGATGGGTGAGAGAAAATATTTGGGACCGAAGATGGTTTAGAAGACTATCGAAGATATTGAGAAGATCTGAGCTCGAATGCTCGCGTCGCAGAGTAGACAGAAAAGCTATGTTGATCCTAAGCATATGGACGTGGAGTTCCAGGTAGGGGACCACATGTTTTTGCGAGTTTCACCATTACGAGGGGTAAGGGGGTTTGGGAAAAATGGCAAGTTGAGCCCTAGATTCATAGGACCTTTTGAGATCCTGGAGACGATCGGGCAAGTAGCCTATAGATTGGCTCTGCCACCATCGTTATCAGGAATTCACAACGTATTCCACATCTCTATGCATCGGAAGTACGTCTCTGATACAACGCATATATTGAGATATGAAGATCTGGAGTTACAGACAGATTTATCATACGAGGAGCGACCAGTTCAGATCATAGACAGAAAAGAAAAAGTTTTGAGGAACAAGACGATTTATAACGACCCAAAATTACTAACAAGGCTTAAGGTCATTGATTAGGGTGCCGGGAGGGCATAATTGGATTATATGTGATTTAAATGCATGATTATGTGTGTAAGCATGCTTATATGATTATTTGGATAAATGTGAGCATGACTATGTGTACTAGTATGCATGTAGGTATAAGGGCATATTCGTAATTTTGGCCCGTTGAGGGCATAAATGTAAATATCTGTGATAAATTGTTGAGACCACATTATTATGTGGATATATGTTGACCTTGATTTTTGCCAACTGACACGGAGTCAAATATGCTTGATGTGGACAAACACGTTGGAAAGAATATGATGACGAAATAATAAGGAACACAAAATTTTATAGTGGTTCGGCCCCAGAATCTGGTAATAACCTACGTCCACTTGAATTGTTATTGATATAGGATTCGAAGGAGTGATCAAAGAACTAGGGTTCAATGAGTTTCACTAACCTCTGAAGGACAAGGCAATATATCAAATAGAATCACTCTAGTCTCAAATAATTCAAAGGCCAAAAGTCCCTTCCTTGAGCTATCTTTCTCTATTTATAGGCTCAAGGGGGATTACATTAATTTGTTACAGATATTCTTTCCTAAATAATCGGATACTCAGGAAATCATGGGTGTCAATTTCGGGATTGACTAAGATCTTTATAAAAGTATCATGAGGCACGCGGAACTTGCGACCATACTGGTCGCAGGTAAGCTTCAACTGCCTTTTGCTTGTAATATCTCTTCTGGTCGATACCCTAGCAGAATTCCGCCACGTGTCTGGGAATCACTTGCCACGTCATTCGTGCCTATTTTTTGGATAACATTTGCCCCCAAGTTTATTTATTACGAGCAATAAATAAACTTTTGAGGAAACGACCCTTCGGTTACCGCACCATACCTGTCAGAACCCTTCGTGTGTTCTTGGAAAAAGCAACCTACCCTTGTCTAATCATGGCTTTTCGCTTCCCAAGTAACATTTCAACGGCTATCACTCTTCCCCATACTTCAAAAAAGGGGAAGTTGATGATTACTTCCTTTTAATGCTTTCGGACAAAAATATATATATAGCCTCTTCAAAGTTTTCCTTTCCTTTTTACGCAAGCCATCACTCTTTAAAGAAACCCTAACACCAGAGCTCCTGTTTCCCTCTGAATACCGTCCTTCGGCATTCCAAGATTCAGTCCATGAGTCCTTTTACGCCCGAAAAGTTTCTCAAATTTCCATGATCTTCGTCCTGGTAAGTTTCTGGATTCTTACTCTTTATATTTTTGCCATGCATGCTTCTGTAGATCGATTGTTGGGTTCATTCGTTTCTGGGTTGAGATGCATGTCACTAGGGGGGTTTAATAGGTGAAACTGAATGTTGCGTGATATTTCTTTGTTACTAAGGAGTTACGAGTTAGTTTGATAGTTAAGATCATGGCCTTAGGATGTAAAACCGAAGTGAAAATTCGATTTTTATGCCAGCTGAAAAACTAGGTTTTTCCCGCCCTAAGAGGAGTTGAGAAAGCTTTTTCAAAAAACTTTTTGCTTTCACTTTTGATCTGTTCTCAAACTGTTTGTGTGAAAAAGTTTAGTTTTTTGTTAGAATGCTGCTGTATAAAAGCTTAACTTTTATACTCGACCAACGTTATTCTAAAAAACTTTCAAAATTCTCATCCTCTCCTCCCCATTCTTCTATTTGTAGCCTTTAATGCTAGATTTGTGGGGAGGTGAACGACCCATTGACGACGATCTTCTTGCCCAGCTGCTCGAAGGCGAAGAACAACCGATCGATCTAGTTCACGAGATTCCATTCTCACGACCTTCTCCTAGACCTCGTCCATCACCACCTAAAATGGCCTGCTCTAAGTCCTTAGGCAAGAAAAGACATGACTTCGAAAATAGCCCAAACTCTCCTGCCCAGCCTGATTCACAGGCTAGGGTTCCCTCGACTAGTGGTCGAGAAAATGCCGCCCCAGACCCTCATATCCATGTCCAGGCCCGCCCTCGGCATCAAAACCTTCCTGATGTCGAGTGGTATCTCTTCCCCACCAGCCAAGTGACTCCTTGGATGCTTGCCAATTATCGCAGGAAGTATCCTGTTACAGGAGTCAATCTCACAATCCCGGCTGCTGACCAAAGAGCTAACCTTCCCGGGGGTGCCTATAGCGCTTGGTCCAGGTATCACATAGAGGCGGGGGCTATCCTCCCTCTACATCCTTTCTATCAGGGGGTGGCCAACTATTTTGGTGTCGCCCCCTTTCAAATTACTCCAAATGGATACAGAATGCTGGCCGCACTCTATATCCTGTATAAACTTAAAAAATGGCCAAAACCTACCCCTCATGAGGTCAATTTCCTCTTCAACCTTAAGTCCAACCCTCAACAATACGGGACGGGCTTCTTCCATCTTTGTCACCAGGAAACTAGCCGAACTTTCCTGAGTGACACTACCCATATTTCCAACGTGGGGCAGTACAGTAGGGAGTACTTCCTCACGCCGGACATGACTACAAACAACCTGGCCTTCGCTCGTGGTGGTAAATGCTATTTTCACTGGTCGCTATTTTTCCTTAACAAATTTTCCTGAACCTTTCTAAAGTATACTATGCCTTTCAGGACCATGGTTACGTCCGAACCCAACACCTGACATGGTGTTGAGGTCCAACGCACTGGCCAGGATGGCAGACGCAGAAAAAAGCGTCAAGTCCCTGGTCACTGATGAAAATCTGAGGCCATCTGGCCTCCTGGCTCCTCGCCATGAAACAAGAGGACCTGTGGTAGCAGATGCCATGACCGAGGGGGATCTCGAGCAGCAACCCCCGACGTCTCCTCCCCGAAGGAGGCCAACGAGGGTTACGATCAGGGAACCCACTGGCGCCCCTTCAGTAGAGCGGCCTTCTGTGCCCCAAGGCAAGGGGAAACAAAAGGCAACAAAGTCTGTCATAGACTTGGATGAATCCTCAGATGAAAACGGTACTGTTATTTTGCTTTTAAATAGCTTGCCAATTCCCTGTCACTTGTTTGACGGGGACGGCAATTTTATGTATACTCCAAATCTAGGGTCAGACTTCTTCGTGCCAGATAGTGAGTGTATGACTAATAGAGTCAGTAGTATAGCGACCAGTAGTTGTAGCTCGGGTATTAAACTTTGTGACCTCTTTTCTGTTTTACCAAGAGTTTTCATCCGCCCTTATATTATCATCTGCATATTTTTGTTTGTACACAGAGATGGCCACTCCCAACGTTTTCGATTTGTACCAGGCTGAAGAGGAGGTAGAAGTACCCCTGGTTCGATGAAAGACATCCAGGAGGCATAATGGCGAATCAAGCCAAGGACCTCTGGCCAAGAAGGGTCGAATAGAAGATCCTTCCAAGGATGCGCCAACTGGGCAAGCTTCTGCTCAGCCTTCTGCTCCTGCTGAGAAGGAAGCTGCCCCTGCTGCCAGCCCTTCGCATGCGGCCCGAAGGGAGCACACTTCGCGAGCAGAACTTCTTGGGGAAAAGCTCTCGAACCGCTCCCTGCGATTAGCTAAGGATCGCCTTGCTCACATCTTGAAGCATGACCATTGTAGGGAGGCAATGGCTGAAGCTGAGGGCATGGGGGTCGACCAGATCCTCAACAGGGCTCTTAACGAAGTGGCCAGCGTAAGTATTTTTTCTCTTGAATTTTACTTCTCCTTTTTGTAGTGTAGTCTAACTTTTATTTCCCTGACTACAGGCCATGCTGACAGTAACTGCCGCTCGCACCCGTGCCCTTGCCACCATCGATCAGGCTCAAGCCAAGGCCGTCGAGGAGTTCCGGTTGAAAGCCACTGAGGAGCTTCAGGCTGCAGAAGCCAGGCATGCTGGGGAGTTGGAGGTGGTCACCCAACAGAAGGATGCTGCGGTGGCAAAGCTGGCAGAGGCTGAGTCTTCTAAGGTAGCCATGAAGAAGCAGTGAGATGAATACCAGGATTCCAGTCGAACCCAATATCGTGAATGCAAGAGGCTCAAGGAGGAGCTCCTAGATAAGGACAAGGCCATAGCTGTTCTTGAGAGCCAGGTGGAGCAGCTGAAGCTTACCAATGCTAATAATCTGGAGAGGTACAAGAATGCGACACTTCGGTGTTTCTACGATTTTTGGAAACACAACCAGGGTGCCAACTTTAACTACCTTCCAGAAAATGCCAGGAATGCTGAGTTGGCCCGCTGCACTGCTTGATTGGCTGAAGAAGAAGAAAGAGCAAGGGTTCCTGCTTCCCCAAGCATCCAGCCGGCCGTTGACGCAGAGGAGGGAGGAGCTGTTGAGAATGCGGCCAATCAGACTGCTGAGCAAGACCCTCCTGCTCCTTGAACTTATTTTTATTTCTGTTTGACTACCCGACCCACGGGTCATGATCTAAAGACTAAAATTTATATTTAAATTTGCTGCATGGGCAACAAACTTTTCGTTTACTTTGAACAATTACATCCAAGCAGTGATGCTCGCGGTGTAAAAGAATGCCTTATGATATTATAATATTTTTATCTATTATAACATCTGTTCACATGATCGAACTTAGCATAGTACTTTGGTTTGATTCAACAAAATATAAATTTTGAAAAATACTCTAAGTACCGTAGCATGCTTTCACTTATTTTGTTCATGTGTTTACATACCTCTTGGTATGCTTTGATATCGATGTATCTTATATGCCCCCCAAGTGATCGAGGAGCTTTAGGTCCTTGGTCACTTGCCTTGACCACGACCTGTGCGAACATTGCTGCTCGGTAGGAAACGTAACACTTATAATACAGCAAAACAACACACGTACTGAACAAATACTTGTAAAATAAATTTACAAAGGTTGGCAAGAATGACTGGCTGCGCACAGTCCCTTATAATCTCGTATTAAAAATGGACTAATCATGTCTTTACGAGTGATCTTAGAAAAGATCTTACACTTATAAAAGATTAGTCATACAACGTGGCTAACCCTTTTTCAAAACTTGTAAAAAGTAAAAATTAATACAAGCCAGTCCTTTAAAAAGGACTGTTTATTGGTAGTACTTGCACAGGTGTTCACCGTTCCAATAGCGTGGAACGAGATCTCCATTTAAGCGTGCAAGTTTGTAGGTGCCCGGATGAAGGACTTCTTCAATCTGGTAAGGTCCTTCCCAGTTAGGTCCGAGTACTCCAACAGTGGGGTCACAGGTATTTAAGAAAACTCGTCGTAGCACCAGGTCACCGACATTGAATTTTCTTTCTTTCACCTTTGAGTTAAAGTACTGGGCGACCTTTTGCTGGTACGCAACAACTCGGAGTTGGGCTTTTTCTCGTATTTCTTCAATTGAGTCTAGGGACTCCATCATTAGTTGGCTATTCTGGCTCTGGTCGTATGTAATGCATCAATGTGAGGGGGGATCTAACTTGACAGGTAACATAGCTTCATACCCGTATGCCAAGGAAAATGGGGTGTGACCCGTCGCTGTTCGATGAGAAGTTCTATACGACCAGAGGACTTCAGGCAGCTGTTCCGGCCATGGTCCTTTAGCATCTTCAAGTCTTTTCTTCAGGGTGTCCTTAAGCGTTTTATTCACTGCTTCGACCTGCCCATTTTCTTGTGGATGTGCAACTGAAGAAAAGCTTTTGATAATCCCATGCCTTTCGCAGAAGTCGGTGAATAAGTCACTGTCAAATTGGATTCCGTTGTCTGAGACAATCTTTCGAGGCAAACCATATCGGCAAACGATGTTCTTGATGACAAAGTCAAGAAATTTCTTGGTCGTTATGGTAGCGAGTGGCTCAGCTTCGTCCCATTTGGTGAAGTAGTCAACTGCTACAACTGCGTACTTTACTCCGCCTTTTCCCGTTAGCAGGGATCCAATCAAGTCTATACCCCATACTGCAAAAGGCCAAGGACTGTGCATCTGTTTTAACTCGTTTGGAGCTGCGCGTGGGATTTTGGAAAATCTCTGACACTTATCGCACTTTCGCACAAACTCCATTGAATCTTCGTTCATAGTCGGCCAGAAATAACCCTGCCTTAGAATCTTTTTCGCCAAACTTTGCCCCCCAGCGTGATCCCCGCAGAAGCCTTCATGTACTTCCTTCATTAGCTCCTTAGCTTTCTTTGGTGTAATACATCTGAGTAGTGGCATGGAATATCCCCTTCGGTATAGAACGTTATCGACCAGTATATACCTAGCAGCTTGCCTTTGAAGAGTTCTGGCTTAGTTCCTATCTGCCGGTAGTACACCATTTGTAAGATACTCCAAATAAGGCGCCATCCATGTATCTTCCATTCGGATTTCCATACTGGTTTCATTTGCTCGTATGCTTGGCTCACTCAATCTTTCTACTGGCACAATATTCAAAGTATCAGCATCTTTCGCGCTCGCGAGTTTGACTAAGGCATTTGCGTTCGAATTTTGATCCCGGGGTATTTGCTGGAGGGTATACTTCGTGAACTGGGCTAACAGGTCTTTAGTTTTGTTGAAGTAGGCCACCATTTTTAGGCCTCGCGCTTGATATTCCCCTAGAACTTGATTCACCACCAGCTATGAATCACTGTAAATATCTAGCGCCTTTATACTCATGTCTTTTGCCATCCTTAATCCAGCGAGGAGTGCTTCGTATTCTGCTTCATTATTTGACGCGGTGAAGTCGAATCTAATGGCGTAGTGAAATCGATGCCCTTCTGGCGTTATCAAGATCACTCCTGCTCCTGCATGAGATTCGTTTGATGACCCATCTGTGAATAACTTCCACGAAGGAGCTTCATCTTGAGGCTCAGGCTCACTAGGCTGTTCGCACTTCTCGCTGTCCGGGAGTTCGGTGAACTCTACAATAAGTTCAGCCAAGACTTGTCCTTTTACTGCTGCTCGCGGTGAATATGTAATATCGAACTGCCCCAGTTCGACAGCCCATTTCAATAAACGCCTAGCCGCTTTTGGTTTTTGGAGTACTTGCCGAAGGGGCTGGTCAGTTAAGACTGTAATGGGATGAGCTTGGAAGTAAGGACGTAGCTTCCTTGAGGCCAAGATTACACTATGCTAACCTCTCGATGGGAGGATACCTCAGTTATGCTCCGATCAGCCTTTTTCTTACATAGTAAACCGCTTTTTTTACGCCTTCTTCCTCTCATACTAGTACCGCACTAGCAGCAACTTCAGTGATCGCCAGGTAGATGAACAAAGTTTCTCCTTCGATAGGTTTTGATAAAATAGGAGGCTGTGCCATATGGGTTTTCAAGGCCTGAAAATCTTGCTCATAGTCTCCTGTCCATTCAAACTTCTTGTTGCCCCTAAGTAGATTGAAGAAAGGGACGCATTTATCTGTTGACTTGGAAATAAATCTACTTAGGGCTGCAATCCTCCCAGTTAAACTTTGTACATCTTTGATCTTCTCTGGCGATTTCATGTCGATCAGGGCTTTTATCTTGTCGGGGTTGGCCTCGATTCCTCTTGAATTAATAATGAACCCCAAAAACTTCGTTGATCCAACTCCGAAGGAACATTTGAGAGGATTTAGTTTCATTTGGTACTTATTCAATACATCGAAACACTCTTGCAAATCCTTCACATGTCCTTCTGCCTTTTTCGACTTTACCAGCATGTCGTCCACGTATACCTCCATGTTATCTCCGATCAATTCTTTAAACATGTGGTTAACCAACCGCTGGTAAGTCGCACCTGCGTTTTTCAGTCCGAAGGGCATTACTTTATAACAGTATAAGCCCGTATCGGTCCGAAAGATGGTGTGATCCTCGTCAGGGGGATGCATGCTGATCTGATTGTAGCCCGAGTATGCATCCATGAAAGAGAGGATCTCGTGTCCTGCAGTAGCATCGACCAACTGGTCGATCCTTGGGAGTGGGAAGCAATCCTTCGAGGCAGGCTTTATTGAGATCTGTAAAATCCACACAGGTTCGCCATTTTCCATTAGGCTTGGGAACTAGTACTGGATTAGAGACCCATGATGGATAAAATGCCACCCTGATGAACCCATTCTCCTTTTATCTCAACTTTTTCTTTTAAGGCTCTCGACCGTTCCTTATCGAGCAGCCTTCTTTTTTGTTGCATGGGTGGAAAACTCTTGTCTATGTTCAGGACATGGCTGATGACTGCATGATCTATCCCAGCCATGTCTTTGTGAGACCAGGCAAAGACTTCCTGGTTTTTTCGCAAAATCTCCACCAATGCATGCTTCGTGGTTGGTTATAATTTTTTCCCGACCTTCACGACTCTGGTCGGGTCTTTCTCGTCAAGTTGGACCTCTTCTAGGTCCTCAATGGGTCCAACGTTTTCTTCAAAATCCCCAAAGCGAGGATCTAAATCTCTATCCTCACTTTGGGCAACACCCTATTTGGTGACTTCATCACCGGATTGGGCTTGTGTATCAATTGCCATCTGCAACCTATCTGGGGGAGTGCTCTTTGACGTTCCCTTCTTCGCCTTCGTGACTGAGGCATTGTAGCACTCCCTAGCCTCCCTCTAGTTTCCCAACACGCGTCCTACCCCTGCGTTTGTCGGGAATTTCATGGCTAAGTGCCACATAGAGGTGACGGCCCGTAGATCAACCAGTATAGGCCTCCCAATGACGGCATTGTATGCCGAGGGACAATCGACTACTATAAAAGTAGCGAGTAATGTCCTGGTAGCAGGCGTTGTACCTCCCATCACTGGTAGTCTGATTGACCCTGCGGGGGCGAGTCCCTCACCAGAGAAGCCGTATATTGTTTGGTTGCAGGGCTCCAGGTCCTTAACGGACAACTTCATGCGTTCCAGTGAAGACTTATATAGGATGTTCACTGAACTTCCTGTATCAACCAGCACTCTCTTCACCATCATGTTGGCCATTTGGATATCCATGACCAGTGGATCAGAATGTGGGAACCGGACATGTTGGGCATCGCTATTAGAGAAGGTTATTTCGCCCTCTTCTGATCGAGCCTTTTTCGGCGCGCGGTCATCCACAGTCATCATCTCGATGTCCTGGTCGTGGCGCAGAGTCCGAGCATATCGTTCTCTGGCCTTTTCACTGTTTCCACAAATGGTTAACAATGTACCAGTCACGGGGTCAGGCTGCAAAGGTGGCGAGCATTGGCGTGTGGGCGCTTGCTCGTTGCCACCTGGAGCTTCTCGTTGGGAATTTCTCGAGGCCCGTATATATCTTCTCAAGTGTCCTTGTCTAATAAGGAACTCAATCTCATCCTTCAGCTGGTTACATTCGTTGGTATCATGTCCGTAGTCGTTATGATAACGACAGAACTTGGTAGTGTCTCTTCTCGAAATATCCTTTCGAATGGGAGCAGGTTTCTTATAAGGCATGCTGGAACTCGTGGCCTGATAAACTTCTCCCCGAGACTCAACTAGGGCAATATAGTTAGTGAACCAGGGTTCATAACGGTTACCCTTGGCTCGTTTATTGTCAAAGGTGGAAGGCTCATTGTGTGGCAGTTTCCCCCCATTTTTGCCATTGCCGTTGCCGTTCCCATTGCCTTTACCGTTGCCGTTGGGCTTGGACCCATTGGCAGCTTTGGCGGGCTCGGCGGTTCCCTTATCCTTGCCTGGGGGCTTTCCTTCGTCGGCGATGGCATCTTCGAGCTTGATGTAGCAATCAACCCGATCCAAGAATTCCTGGGTAGTTCTAACCCCATGTTTTCGGAGGCTGTTCCAGAGAGGAGTGCGGCGCTTAACCCCTGCAGTTATGGCTATCATCTTTCCTTCGTCTCCCACTGTTTTTGCTCTAGCAGCTGCTCGCATGAAGCGCTGGACGTAGTCTTTCAGTGGTTCTCCATCTTGCTGGCATATTTCAACCAGCTGGTTTGCCGCAGTCGGGTGCACACGACCCGCGTAGAACTGTCCATAAAACAACTTTACGAACATTTCCCAGGAAACTATACTTGCAGGAGGGAATTTAAAAAACCACTCCTGTGCGACATCAGAAAGTGTTGCAGGGAAGATCCTGCACCGAGCGTCTTTGGACACTTTCTGAATGTCCATTTGTATCTCAAACCTGTTGACATGAGATATCGGGTCACCATACCCATCAAAGTTCGGAAGCATAGGAATTTTAAACTTGCTAGGAGTTTCTGCCATAGCTATCCTCTGGATGAAAGGAGTGCCTTTCCTCCTATCGTGGTCGATATAAGATGTTCTTCCCCCGACTAGCTGCTGCACTGCCTAGTTGAGGGCATCTATCTGGGCCTGCACAGCGCCAGGAATCGCCGTGGCATCTGGTGCTGGGGGGACGTACTCGCCATGCTGCTCGCGGCGATCATTGAGTACATCTCTTAAGTCCTCATCTCTCCTCCACTGCTCGCTAGCTCCGAGCCGGTTGAAGACCTTATTTTGTCTGGGCTGCCCCCCAGCGTCCCGCCTGTTGGGTTGGTCATCCTGAGGTGGCTGGCTCCTACCTCCACCTCTTTCTTCATTCCTCCGATCGGAATTCCCTCTGCCTGATTCGGCCTCAATATAACCATCGCCATCTCTGAATCTTGATTGGCTATGGTGAGATCGACTGTTCCCTCGATTGCCTTCCCGGGCTGGAACCTCCCGAGCATTAGAGGGTGGTCTGCGTTGGTCGTTAGGTCCCCGTGCATTACCATGCCATGGGGGGCCTCGGACCACAGAGCCTAACTCTGAGTTCCTCCTATTACCAGGAGGATACTGTCCTCTGCTCGAAGGGTTTGGCTCATCGCCCCTATGGCGTCTAGGACTGCGAGGCTGCTGTTCGGTCCTATTTTGCCTCTACTGCAGGGGATTGCCGCGACCAGCTTGGGATGGAGGCTGTCCCTCAGGGTCCGTCAGCAGGACGTCGTCCTGAGGTGCCGGTGGCTGCTCGGGCCTTTGTGGGCTCGAGGGTTGGTGTAACGCCCTACTTCCTTAGAGCCGTTACTAAGTGATTTTTAAGACAAAACAGTGTGCAAAGAACTCGCTAACCGAGGTTTTGAGACAAAAGTGTGACTAATTAAACTTTAAGGCTGTAATCTTAGAAAATGCGTCGTTTCATTTAAAACTACTAGTATTAAACCTTTGGGATCCCAAAAATAAGGTTTGAAAACTATTTACATCTTGAAATAAGTTTACAGTTGATAAATCATAAAATCATAGATTATTACAGCCATTTTCAAATAAACCCCCAACCAAAGCAGTCGGGCAGGCCAAACATGTACGCGTCGCTTCATGCTCTCCGTACTCATGGTTGGTTGACTCGGTCTTTGCCCTACCTGCAACACGGAGCACCCGTGAGCCGAAGCCCAGCAAGAAAACCCATGCAGAACATAACATATGCAATGTATACAGTTTTATCATAACAGATAATCCACAGATAAACAAGTCAACCATTAGACTAAGCAAACACATGTATCCACCGGGCCCCGCCCTGATTATAGCATAACACATGAATCCACTGGGCCCCGCCCTGATTATAGCATAACACATGAATCCACCGGGCCCCGCCCTGATTATAGCATCCCATGTGCTAGGTGTTACTTTCGGTCCACGGCCGCCCCGGCCTACGCCGTACTCGGCCCTTGCCGTTCATTTCATCATCATCACACATATAGTACATTTGAAATAATCATTCACACACATCATGATTCATTTAAGGTTTAAACATTTGCACATAATACAATCTGGGGCCATGCCCTACAGTCACACAGTGGGGCCATGCCCTATTCTCGGGTGTTACGGTTTTCTTACCTTAATTCCAAATGCTTTAAATAGAAAAATGACGGCCCCCGAGCACGATCCACTTCCCGAGCACTAGCTTAACACCTAGTCACAACCAAGATAATGGATACCAATAAGATTAATCTCCAATGAGTTTCTAAACCAAGTTCTAGTACTCGGAACGTTGAAATTCACCAAACATTGTAAAAGACTCAACCCCGAGCACCCTAGGTTAAATTCCCAAGCCCAAATTCTCAAAATCCCAAAATTCCTTAAGCGCCCCGGCATGGCCCAACCATGCCGCGGCATGGCCCCCAAACAGGGCCACAAAAACGCCCAGAAACAGGTAAGGGCCGCGGCCCTACAAGGACCATGCCGCGGCCCGCCCTCCATCCTCAGCACAACTTAGCCTTCAAGGGTCGCGGCCCTCCAAGAACTATGCCGCGGCCCGACCCTTCGAACCCAGAAAAACCCACCATTTTCAAGCTTAAAACCTCACCTAAAGCCATCCCAAAGCTCCCAATTCAAAACCAATTAATAATCACAACATTAGGATGGTTTAAACAACACAATTCCACCAAAAATCCAACCTAACACTCACCAAGATCCAAATTCCAAATTTCTGAAATTTCAAACCTAAAACTCAAAACCAACCATAGAAATTCTCAATTTCAACCATCAAACTTTAATTTAAACCTTACCTCAGTTGTAGAATCATTTCCCAAAGGATCCCATGACCTATCTTCAAAGTTTCAAGCCTCAAACTCCACCTTGAATATCAAAAACCCACAAACATTCACAACCCAACAAAATCTCAGAAATTTAACTTGAGAAAAAGAATTAATTGCTTACCTTTACCCTGATTTGTTCTTGGTTAACTCTTGAGCTAAACCTCCAAATCCCACCATCAATTTTCAGAAATTCAAGCTTGATTTCTCCTAAGATTTCTGTGGATTTCATGAAAGAAAGAGGAAAGAAAGAAGAAGAGGAGAGGGTGGAGGCTGGGTCGGTTTCTCTAAGTCTCCAAATGGTTTATTTGTTTTGTTTTTATAACTTAAGTTGGTTACCTCAAGGTTCGGGGTACCAAAATATCCCCGAGGCAAAAATGGTAAAATCCCCCAGTATTCCCGCCTAGACATCCTAACCTCAAATATATCTCCAATTATTTATTTTCATAACCCAATATCAAAAATACTCCTTGACTTGCCCAAAGTCAATTATGATGCCCCGTTGTGACTTTCCCCGCTATTCAGCTCTAGGATCGCCTCGTGCCGAAAGTTACCAATCACGGAAATACCCACATACCACTGTGGTCTCAACAATCATCACATATTAATACAGTTATGCCCAACATGGCCAAAATTACAATTATGCCCTTCAAACACAATCCGGGCCTACATGCATACTAATATACATAGTCATGCATCTCAAATAATCAAATAATCAAATAGTCACATAACATGCTTTAAATCATAATCATGCATTTAATTCCTAAAACCACACATAAATCCCAACCTGCCCTCCTGGCACACTAATCAAGGCCCTTAAGCCTTATTAGCGAATTTGGGTCGTTACAGTTGGATAGGCAGGCTAGGATTGGGACCCCTCTGGGGTGGCCCATTCGCGGGTTGATCAGGCTGTGAGGCAAGTGCAGCCTGATTCCTAGACAATTGTAAGGCTGCCTCGAGGGCTGCCATGGCCTCCCTCTGGCGACGGTCCATCTCCACCTGCCTTTCACTCAGCTCTAAGCACTGCCGCTCAATTTCTTATTGCTGCCGCGCCATGATTTCGGCAGCACTTTCCTGGCTGGCCTTCAGATTGGCCAGTTCCTCATGTAATTCCCCTAGGGTACTCTTCAGTGTCGCGTCGTCCATTTCTTCCTCATCAAATTCCAAATGTGGCTCATCCTCAGCCACATTGGGAGGAGGAGGAGGCGGGTTAGATGGTGCAGCGCCGGCTGCCTGTCCAGTTTTCCTGGTAGTTTTCGCCATTGATCTTCTCAACGATGCTGTATCAAGCTCTCAATGAAAGCACCAGAATGTTGACCCTGATTTTGGCCAACTGACACGGAGTCAAATATGCTTGATGTGGACAAACACGTTGGAAAGAATATGATGATGAAATAATAAGGAAAACAAAAGTTTATAGTGGTTCGGCCCCAGAATCTGGTAATAACCTGCGTCCACTTGAATTGTTATTGATATAGGATTTGAAGGAGTGATCAAAGAACTAGGGTTCAATGAGTTTCACTAACCTCTGAAGGACAAGACAATATATCAAATAGAATCACTCTAGTCTCAAATAATTCGAAGGGCAAAAGTCCTTTCCTTGAGCTATCTTTCTCTATTTATAGGCTCAAGGGGGATTACATTAATTTGTTACAGATATTCTTTCCTAAATAATCGGATACTTAGGAAATCATGGGAGTCAATTTCGGGATTGACTAAGATCTTTATAAAAGTATCATGAGGCACGCGGAACCTTCGACCATACTGGTCGTAGGTAAGCTTCAACTGCTTTTCGCTTGTAATATCTCTTCTAGTCGATACCCTAGCAGAATTCCGCCAAGTGTCAGCCACGTGTCCGGGAATCACTTGCCATTTCATTCGTGCCTGTTTTTTGGATAACAATATATATTTGCAGCTTGTGACTCAAGGCGATCCTAGTGAGCAGTTTAGCGGAAAAGTCATGACGGGGATTTACACCCGGCTCGGGGTGAGTTTGGGGGTAATTCATGGAATTTAGAAAATATATTGGAGATTATTTGATATTGAGGAATATAATTGGTGAATAGTTAGGTGTTGGGATGTAAGCGGTAAATATTAGAGACACTCGAGGAATTAGCGGGAATTGGGAGTAATGACCAAAATGCCCTTAGAATGATTTAAAGGTTTAGTAATTATTGGGAGGGAAATATTGTCATTTGGTTTATAAGGGATAAGTATTATACTGCTTTATGACTTAATGGAATGTTTAGAAACTGAGGGAAGCTGAAAGAAAAAGAGAAAAGACAAAAAGGGAAAGAAGGAAAAACATAACACTTGGGGCTTACCCTATTCTCTCTATCGGTTTATCATTTTCTTGCACCATTTCTTGTGAATTTTTGGAGCTGTGGTTCAGAGGAGGATTAGGTCAAGTTTAGCACTAGAGGTTCTTGGTGAAACTAGAAGTTCTACTGAAATCTAGTTCAATTGAGGTAGGTTTCAAGGTTTTCTTTAGTTTCTGGTTTTGATGTTGAAATGGTTTTCTAAGCTGAGTTTTGATGGGAATTCTAGGGAGTTAAGCCTGGGGAATTGAGGAGTTGAAAGCTAAGGAAGTGTGGAGGATAGCCTAAGGTTGAATTTCTCCATTGAAGGTAAGAAACTCTGGACTTGGTCACTTGAATTATGAAGTTTTTGGTGTTCTGTTGAGCTTTTGAGTTTCAAGATCAATCATGGTGGTTTCTTTGTTTTGGGGTGCATGTGGTTGATTTTCTTATGGTTGAGTCTTATGGGATGTGTTATAGATGTTCGTAGGCTTTTTTAGGGGATATGGTTGAGGTTTGGATGAGTTTTGGAGAGGTTTGGCTCGAGGAAAATCGAAGGAAGAAAGTCTGGGTTTGGCTGTGCTGTGACTAGCGCTATAGCACTAGTCATTAGGCGCTACAGCGCTAGGCCCTGTTGCTTCAGAGCTTTTTGGCTCTGCTTGTAGCGCTACAGCACCCTCTTTATGGCGCTGTAGTGCTACCCTATTTCCAGAAGGGGGTTTTTGGGTTATTTCTTAGGGTTTTTGGCCGGGGGCTCGGGGTTTGATTCCACCACCCAATTTGGTGGAATTAGGGCTTCCTGAGAGCTCGGGATTGGTCCCGAGGTTAGGTTTTGAGATTGAAGTTTGGTAATGGTTCTAACTTGTGACCGTGACTAGGTGTACGCTAAGGCTCGGAAGGGATCGTGCTTGAGGGTTGTCATCATTGATCAATACCACCGGAATCCAAAGGTAAGAAAACTGTACCCAGTTATGTGATTGTATTGGGACTATGAGCTCCCTATTTTTGTATGATGTAATAGATGGTATTATGCCATGAGACATGTGATAAACAGCCTAAGAGTGCTGGAATCAATATTTGCGCATAGGGCACGGCTCGGCCACTGGTAGCTAAGGACAGCTTGATAGTCACTGGGCTTGGTTTAAGCGGGCTGGAGTCAGTGGGATAAATAGGGGGTGCGACCTAAGGATGTCGACCCTGGTTATTATATGTGTATTGGTTATTAATGTTAATTGATAAGCTTGGTAAGCTGAATGCTTGATTATATGGATATTTTGGATTGTTGAGTATATGATTATCTTGTATGAATTATCTGTCTGTTTGATTGATGATTATGCTCGTTTATTGTGTTTTCTTGCTGGGCCTTGGCTCACGGGTGCTACGTGGTGCAGGTAAAGGCAAGGGTAGAGTGGACCAGTCGTGAGTGGGAGAGCTTTGAGGCTGAATGTACATAGTCAGCTGATCGGCCTCCACGACCGAGGAGTAGTAAGGACGGAGAAAGCCTAAATTTCTGTTTTGCCCTTAGAGTGGCTAGTAGTTGTACTTTTATCTTGAATTTTTGTAAACTGTCTTTTAAACACTATTTATTTTGGGATCCCATGTTCTAAAATGTTTAATTATATGAAATGCAACTTTTGTGACCAAAATCTTTTAACCCTAGTTCAATTATAGTTTCAGTAACACGTTTCTAACTAAATGACCTGATTAGCAAGTCTTGCACTTTTATAAATACACAGTGTAGTAGTCTTGGCTATCTAGGGCGTTACAACTTGGTATCATAGCGTCCTAGGTTTCAGGGTTCCTGAAGACTAGATGGATAAGTACATTCGCCGTTAAAGACAAGCTAGACTTAGGGTGTGGTAATTGTGCATACGTGTTTATATGCTTAAATAATTAGAATGGAATATGAATGCTCATATTTGCTTGATTAATAGGGAGCATGAGATACTGATAGGGCCTGGCCCTTGACTGTTGTGTGGTGATATTGAGGCGTGCTTATTAGCATTGATGTGTATGTGAATGGATATTTGAATAAACTGTCATATCTTGATTGTTTGTGAATGTTTGATTTCCAATGGTGGATCATGGAAGGATTATTACCCTGTCATCGTAGCCTGACCGCCGAGTCGTTGATTGTAGATTAACTTGGATAGCTATGCGTCCAAGACGATCTGGATGACTTACCGGCAGTAGGTCTGAGGCAAGGGATGATGACCAAGGCCAGACCCCTCCGCCAGTCCCTGAGAACTAGCAGCAACTTATGGCAGACATGCAAGCACGACTACAGAGCTAGGATGAGCAGATTCTCATTCTGCGACAGCAGGCTCCATCAGGGAGTGCTGCCCCTATTGTGCCACCTGCAATGGTACCCGTTGTGTAGCCAGTAGAGGTTGGGAATAGATGAGAGTTGTTGTATGAACGGTTCAGGAAGCAGCAACCCCCAATCTTTGAGGGAGGACCTAATCCACTGAAGGTCTAACAGTGGATGACCATGATTACTACTATCCTGGATTTCATGTGGGTCGAAGGACATGACAGAGTGGCCTGTGCCACATATATGCTGAAAGAGGATGCCCGTATCTGGTGGGAAGTGGCATCACAACAAGGGATGTTACCACTCTGAGTTGGAAAGGATTCAAGGATCTATTCAGTCAGAAATACTATAATGTTGCCATCAGGGTAGCGAAGGTAAATGAGTTCGTGGGGTTGGTTCAGGGCAGCATGACAGTTACAGAATATGCCCTGAAGTTTGACAGACTTGCAAAGCTCGCACCAGATCTTGTGCCTACTGATGCAGCTAGGCAGGACAGATTTATCAGAGGGCTTAATGCTATGATAGCCCAAGATGTGAGGATTACAATAGTTCTTGGGGGACAACTTATGCCCAGGCTGTTGAGAAGGCTTTTACCGTTGAGGAAGCAGAGAATAAGATCTGGAGGGAGAGTGCAGTAAGGCGGGAGGGCCGCAGAGCGGTGCCTCCATATTCTGGGTCTGGTAGGGGCGGAGGCCTCAATGATCTGAAGAGGAAGACCCCTGATACTTCAACTACTCCCGGTCCTAATAGGAGGGTCAGGGTACCCAGGGTGGCCGTCAGGGAGGCAGTGATTCATGGAGGAGTTATCCTGAGTGCATGAGGTGCAGAAGATGCCATCTAGGCAAATGCCGGGCTAAGGGTTGTTATGTGTGCAGGGTGGTAGGACACCTCAAGAAAGACTGCCCGACAGTGAAGAAAGGAGATGTAGGGAAGGTGGATAGCTTGACTCCAGCTCGAGTGTTCACTTTGACACAAGCAGAGGCCGAGGCTAGTCCCTCGGTAGTGACAGGCCAGCTTTCTAGCGCTGGCTCTCCTTTTACTGTATTGATTGATTCTGGTGCTACACATTCCTTTGTTTCTAGTAAGGTGATTGATAGATTGTGTAGACCTAGTGAGTATTATACCTTGGGATTTGGGACTATTTTTCCTACAGGAGAACTGGTAGTTTCTAGGAGGTGGATTAAAGCACTGCCAGTGATGGTTGATGGTAGGGAATTGTCAGTAGACTTGATTGAGTTGGGTAGGGAGGAATTTGACATGATTTTAGGCATGGATTGGCTGGTTAGATACGAAGCTACTATTTACTGCAGGAAGAAGATGGTGACCTTTGAGCTGGAGGATGAGGATGCCTTTGTCTTTATGGGAGTGAAGCATGGACCCCGCGTACCCAGGATTTCAGCGCTGAGAGCTAGGGACCTATTACAGGGAGAATGTATAGGTTTCCTAGCTAGTGTGGTGGATACCACTAGGGTTTTGCCAACAAGACCGGAGGAGATCAGATTGGTTTGCGAGTTCTTGGATGTGTTTCCTGAGGACTTACCCAGATTTCCGCCGCGTAGGGAGATTCAGTTTGTTATTAAGTTGGTGCCAGGGATAGAGCCAGTGTCGAGGGCACCATATAGAATGGCACTGGCAGAACTGAAGGAATTGAAGATACAGTTGTAAGAGCTTCTGGATTCGGGGTTCATCAGGCCTAGCTACTCGCCATGGGGTGCTCCAATTTTGTTTGTGAAGAAAAAGGACGGGACTCTGAGAATGTGTATAGACTATAGGGAATTAAACAAGTTAACTATTAAGAATAAGTATCCCCTACCAAGGATTGATGACTTGTTCGATCAGCTGCAGGGTAAGACGGTGTTCTCGAAGATTGATCTTCGATCTGGTTATCACCAGCTGAGGATCAAGGATGAGGACATACCGAAAATGACCTTTCGGATGAGGTATGGGCACTATGAGTTTCTAGTCATGTCGTTTGGTTTGACCAATGCCCCAGCAGCATGGATCTAATGAACAGGGTGTTCACGGACTTTCTGGATTAGTTCATTATTGTCTTCATCGACGACATGTTATTGTATTCCAGTTCAGAGGTAGTGCACGAGCGGCATCTACGACAGGTTCTACAGAGATTGAGGGAGCATCAATTGTACGCCAAGTTTAAGAAATGTAAATTTTGGCTACCAGAAGTGACATTCCTTGGACATATTGTTGGTGCAGATGGGATTAAGGTGGATCCATCTAAGGTGAAGGCAGTTAGGGATTGGCCGAGGCCAAGGAACGCCTCGGAGATTCAGAGTTTTCTTGGTTTAGCGGGTTACTACAGACGATTTGTGGAAGGCTTCTTGAAGACAGCAGTGCTAATAACAGAATTGACAGGAAAGAATTTGAAGTTTATTTGGTCAGACAAGTGTGAGAAAAGTTTCCAAGAATTGAAGCGACAACTTATTACTGCACCTATGTTGAGTCTTCCTTCGGAGGAAGGAAAGTTTGTGGTTTATTGTGATGCGTCAAGGTTGGGTTTAGGCTATGTGTTGATGCAGAACGAGAAGGTCATAGCTTATGAATCACGAAAGCTAAAGGAGTATGAGCAGTGGTACCCTACACATGATTTGGAGTTAATAGCGGTTGTATTCGCACTGAAGGTTTGGCGGCACTATCTGTATGGGGAAAAGTGTGAGAAATACACCGATCACAAGAGTCTGAAGTATTTCTTCACCCAGAAGGATCTGAACATGAGACAGAGACGTTTGTTAGAACTGGTAAAGGATTATGACTGTGACATTCTTTACCACCCAGGGAAAGCCAACATAGTGGCGGATGCATTGAGCCGGAGAGGCTCGGGGCAGCTATTCAGTTCTACTCAGATTTCCAGAGAATTAGCTGATGAGATGACCAGGGCGAGGATAGAACTTGTGGTGGGCCAGTTGGCCAATATTACTCTGTAGTCGACCCTGCTAGAATGAATTAAGGAAGGTCAATTGGTAGACGCTCAGTTACAGGAGGTTAGGGAGAATGTCTTAGCGGGAGTAGCTAAGGACTATTCTATTTCTGAGGTTGGCTTGCTACGGTCTCATGGACGGATTTGTGTTCCAGATGATGAGGGGATCAGACATGAGATATTGGATGAGTCACATACTACACCGTACTCACTTCATCCGGGTACCACGAAGATGTATCAAGATCTATGGATGTTATACTGGTGGCCCAGGATGAAAAAGGATGTGGTGGAGTACATAGCCAGATGATTAACCTGTCAGCAGGTGAAGGCTGAGCATCAGCGACCGGCAGGGTTGCTTCAGCCTTTGGGTATTCCCAAGTGGAAATGGGAGGATATTACGATGGATTTTGTGGGAGGATTACCCAGGACAGCAGGGCTTCATGACTCGGTGTGGGTGATAGTGGACAGATACACCAAGTCAGCTCATTTTCTTCCCGTGAAGATGACACATACTGTGGATCAGTATGCAGAGTTGTATGTGAGGGAGATAGTTTGTCTCCATGGGGTTCCTAAGTCTATAGTGTCATACTGGGATCCTTTCTTTAACTCCATGTTTTGGGGTAGTTTGCAGAAGGCTATGGGGACTCAGCTGAAGTTCAACACGACTTTTCATCCTCAGACTGATGGACAGTCTAAGAGGATGATTCAAGTATTGGAGGATATGCTCAGAGCATGTGTGATCGACTTTGAGGGATCGTGGAGTGAGTATCTTCCGTTGATTGAGTTTTCATACAACAATAGTTACCAATCAACGACTGGAGTGGCTCCCTATGAGATGTTATATGGGAGGATATGTAGATCACCCATTCACTAGGATGAGATGGGTGAGAGGAAGTATTTGGGGCCGGATATGGTTCAAAAGACAAATGAAGCTATTGAGAAGATCTGAGCTAGAATGCTCACAGAGCAGACAGAAAAGATATGCTGATCCCAAGCATAGGGACGTGGAGTTCCAAGTTGGGGACCACATATTTCTCTGAGATTCGCCACTGCGAGGGGTGAGGAGGTTTGGATAGAAGGGCAAGCTAAGCCCTAGGTTCATCGGACCTTTTGAGATCCTGGAAAGGATCGGTCAAGTGGCTTACAGGTTAGCTTTGCCACCGTCGTTGTCCGGAGTTCATGACTTATTCCATGTTTCAATGCTTCGGAAGTACGTCTCAGATACGACACATGTGCTGAGGTATGAAGACTTGGAATTGCAGACAGATTTAGCTTATGAGGAGCAACCGGTTCAGATTTTGGATCGGAAGGATAAAGTACTACGGAATAAGACGATTCCTCTTGTTAAAGTGTTGTGGAGGAATAGTAAGGTTGAGGAGGCGACCTGGGAGCTTGAGTCAACGATGCAAGATCAGTATCTCGAGTTATTTAGGTATATATCGAGGACGAAATTCTCATTAGGAGGGGATAGTTGTAATGACCCAAAATTACTAACAAGGCTTAAGGTCCTTGATTAGGGTTGTAACGCCCTACTTCCTTAGAGCCGTTACTTAGTGAGTTTTAAGACAAAACAGTGTGCAAAGATCTCGCTAACCGAGGTTTTGAAACGAAAGTGTGACTAATTAAAAGTTAAGGCTGTAATCTTAGAAAAATGCGTTGTTTCAATAAAACTCCTAATATTAAACATTGGGATCCCAAAATAAGGTTTGAAAACTATTTACATCTTAAAAATGAGTTCACAGTTGATAAATCATAAAAATCATAGATTATTACAGCCATTTTCAAATAAACCCCCAACCAAAGCAGTCGGGCAGGCCAAACATGTACGCGTCGCTTCACGCTCTCCATACTCATGGTTGGTTATCTCAGTCATTGCCCTTACCTGCAACACAGAGCACCCGTGAGCCGAAGCCCAGCAAGAAAACTCATGCAGAACATAACATATGCAATGTATACAGTTTATCATAACAGATAATCCACAAATAAACAAGTCAACCATTAGACTAAGCAAACACGGCCATGCCGCCCCAGAAACCTTACCAAAGCCCTGGGGTATCGGTTCTCAACGCGAGGATAACTCATGTATCCCTTGGGTCCCACCCTGAATATAAGCATCCCATGTGCTGAGTGTTACTTTCGGCCCCACGGCCGTACCCGGCCTACGCCGCACTCAGCCCTTGCCGTTCATTTCATCATAATCACACATAGCATAAATCAAGAAACATTCAAACAAATGCTAATTCAATTAAATATGCACCCTAACATGTAATGCAGTATAGGGCCACGCCTGGTAATCATCTCATCATGCAACATGCAATATAGGGTCGTGCCCCGCAATCACACTATGGGCCCACGCCCCATCCTACGGGTGTTATAGTTTTCTTACCTGTATTCCGAGCCTCATGATGCACTCACGCCGCGAGCACGGTCCCCTAGCACGAGCCTCTCCAATAACCTAGTCACAACACACAAGAACATCCCTCAACACTAACCAAATCAAAGACCGCTTCCCGGGACCAATCCCGCACTCCCGGGACCTCTAAAACCTTAAAACAACACCCCGGAGACATCCCCCGAACCCCCGGAGCAAAGGCCTAAAATTGCCTAAAAATGCCATCCTGAAATTAGCCTTGTGCCGCGGCACCCAGAAACCAGAGGCTCCCCGCCGCGGCAAGCAAAACCCGTGCCGCGGCACGCCCTCGCAGACCCAGAATTCTGGGTTTTTCCTTCGCGTTTTCCCGAGCTTCAACCTCTCCAAATCACCCTAAACCAATATCTAAACCCCAAAACTCAATTCCAAGCTTCATATGAACAACTTAACAACCTATAGGCACTAGATACAAGGCCAAAACATCAACACACTCAAGAATCCACCCCTTGATTCCCATTTTCAGCAACTCAAACCAAAACTCAAACACACTAACTCAAGCTCTAGATTTTACAAATCAAAACAGAAATCAAAACTTAGATGTGTATAAAACCCTTACCTCAAATGGAGAACCCACACAAAGTCCTTGATCTCCTCCTAGACTCCCACTTCTCCTTCTCTTTCTTCTCTTCAATTTCTATCAAGCCTCAAGTGACATAAATGCCCAAACCGTATACCCCTAAATCCCAGCTGCAAAATGTCTATAACCCTTGCCAAAAGACCATTTTACCCTTTCCTACTAATCCTCCTAACTAACCTTTCAAAGGCACTTAAGTCTTTACACTTCATTTCAATTCTATCACTTTTTACCTTAAAACTTGTTACCCACAGCAGTAACTAATGGTTACCCAGGTTACTAAATCTCCAATAACCATTACCCGCTAAATCTCAACTTAGCCATAAAATTCCCGAGGCACCCCTAGGCTCCTCCCGAGCCGGGTATAGAAATCCCGTTGTGACTCTTAAGTTAACTAGCTCTCTAGGACCATCTCGGCACGTGCATCACAATAATTAAACCACACCCACGTGGTACAATTCACAGAATACAATTATCACCTATCAATACAGTTATGCCCAACATGGCCAAATATACAATTACGCCCTTCTAACACGATCCGGGCCTACATGCATACTAGTAAACATAGCCATGCATCTCAGTTAAACAAATAGCCAAATAACATGCTTTAAATCATAACCATGCATTTAACTCATAAAATCACACATAAATCCCAACCTGCCCTCCTGGCACACTAATCAAGGCCCTTAAGCCTTATTAGCAAATTTGGGTCGTTACAAGGGTGCCGGGAGGGCATAATTGGATTATATGTGATTTAAATGCATGATTATGTGTGTAAGCATGCTAATATGATTATTTGGATAAATGTGAGCATGACTATGTGTACTAGTATGCATGTAGGCCCTGATTAGGTATAAGGGCATATTCATAATTTTGGCCCATTGAGGGCATAAATGTAAATATCTGTGATACATTTTTGAGACCACATTATTATGTGGATATATATTTGCAGCTTGTGACTCAAGGCGATCCTAGTGAGCGGTTTAGCGGAAAAGTCACAGCGGGGATTTATACCCGGCTCGGGGTGAGTGTGGGGGTAATTATGGGAATTTAGAAAATATATTGGAGATTATTTGATATTAAGGAGTATAATTGGTGAATAGTTAGGTGTTGGGATGTAAGCGGTAAATATTAGAGACACTCGAGGAATTAGCGGGAATTGGGAGTAATGACCAAAATGCCCTTAGAATGATTTAAAGGTTTAGTTATTATTGGGAGGGAAATATTGTCATTTGGTTTATAAGGGATAAGTATTATACTGCTTTATGACTTAATGGAGTGTTTAGAAACTGAGGGAAGCTGAAAGAAAAAAAGAAAAGACAAAAAGGGAAAGAAGGAAAAACATAACACTTAGGGCTTACCCTATTCTCTCTATCGATTTATCATTTTCTTGAACCATTTCTTGTGAATTTTTGGAGCTGTGGTTCAGAGGAGGATTAGGTCAAGTTTAGCACTAGAGGTTCTTGGTGAAACTAGGAGTTCTACTGAAATTCAGTCTAATTGAGGTAGGTTTCAAGGTTTTCTTTAGTTTCTGGTTTTGATGTTGAAATGGTTTTCTAAGCTGAGTTTTGATGGGAATTCTAGGGAGTTAAGCCTAAGGATTTGAGGAGTTGAAAGCTAAGGAAGTGTGGAGGATAGCCTAAGGTTGAATTTTTCCATAGAAGGTAAGAAACTCTGGACTTGGTCACTTGAATTATGAAGTTTTTGGTGTTCTGTTGAGTTTTGAGTTTCAAGATCAATCATGGTGGTTTCTTTGTTTTGGGGTGCATGTGGTTGATTTTCTTATGGTTGAGTCTTATGGGATGTGTTATAGATGTTGGTAGGCTTTTTTATGGGATATGGTTAAGGTTTGGATGAGTTTTGGAGAGGTTTGGCTCGGGGAAAATCGAAGGAAGAAAGTCTGGGTTTGGCTGTGTTGTGACTAGCGCTATAGCACTAGTCATTAGGGGCTACAGCGCTAGGCCCTGTTGCTTCAGAGATTTTTGGCTCTGCTTGTAGCGCTACAGCGCCCTCTTTATGGCGCTGTAGTGCTACCCTATTTCCAGAAGGGGGTTTTTGGGTTATTTCTTAGGGTTTTTGGCCGGGGGCTCGGGGTTTGATTCCACCACCCAATTTGGTGGAATTAGGGCTTCCTGAGGGCTCGGGATTGGTCCCGAGGTTAGGTTTTGAGATTGAAGTTTGTTAATGGTTCTAACTTGTGACCGTGACTAGGTGTATGCTAAGGCTCGGAAGGGATCGTGCTTGAGGGTTGTCATCATTGATCAATGCCACCGGAATCCAAAGGTAAGAAAACTGCACTCGATTATGTGATTGTATTGGGACTAAGATCTCCCTATATCTGTATGATGTAATAGATGGTATTATGCCATGAGACATGTGATAAACAACCTAAGAGTGCCAGAATCAATATTTGCGCACAGGGCGCCCCTCGGCCACTGGTTGCTGAGGATAGCTTGATATTCACTGGGCTCGGTTTAAGCGGGCCGGAGTCAGTGGGATAAATAGGGGCGCGACCTAAGGGCGTTGACCTTGGTTATTATATGTGAATTGGCTATTAATGTTAATTGATAAGCTTGGTAAGCTGAATGCCTTATTATATGGATATTTTGGATTGTTGAGTATATGATTATATTGTATGAATTATCTGACCGTTTGATTGATGATTATGCTCTGTTATTGTGTTTTCTTGCTGGGCCTTGGCTCACGGGTGCTATGTGGTGCAGGTAAAGGCAAGGGTAGAGTGGACTAGTCGTGAGTGGGAGAGCTTTGAGGCTGAATGTACATAGTCAGCTAATCGGCTGCCACGGCCGAGGAGTTGTACAGGACGGGGAACGCCTAAATGTCTGTTTTGCCCTTTGAGTGGCTAGTAGCTATTCTTTTATCTTTTAAATGTTATTTCTTTTGGGATCCTATGTACTAAAATGTTTAATTATATGAAATGCAACTTTTGTGACCAAAATCTTTTAACCCTAGTTCCATTATAGTTTCGGTAACACGTTTCTAACTAGATGACTTGATTAGCAAGTCTTGTAATTTTATAATTACACAGTGTAGCGGTCTTGGCTATCCAGGGCGTTACACGATTCCTCTAGTCAAAGTCTTATGGAAGAATAACTAGGTCAAAGAAGCGACCTGGGAGCTTGAGTCATCAATTCGAGATCAATGTTCCGAGTTATTCAGGTAAATTTCTAGGACGAAATTCTTAGTAGGAGGGGATAGTTGTAACGACCTAAAAATGCTAATAGGGTCAGAACCTTGGTTAGCGTGTCGAGAGGGCATAATTGGATATGTATTTGATTATGTGATTTAAATGTGTGACTATGTGGCATGCATGATATGTATATGATGATGTGAATATATTATATGCATGTTCATGAATATTAGATATGCATGTGGGCCCTTTATTTTTTTATTAGTGTATATCTGTAATTTTGGCTCGTTAGGGCACAAATGCGATTATATGTGATAAATGCTTGAGACCACAATATTATGTGGATATATTTGCAGTACACGGCTCAAGGCAATCCTAGTGAGCGGATTAGCGAAATAGTCACAGCGGGGTTTAATACTCGGCTTAGGGTGAGCTTAGGGGTATTTTGGGAAGTTTAATGTATATTTGGGGTTTATTGAGTAACAGATAAGTATTTGGTAAGTATTTCGACATGTCAGGATTAATTGAGAATTGGTAGGATGACTTGAGGTACTAGTGGGAATCATGAAATGACCATTTTACCCTTAGAGGCTATTGGAGGGCTTAGAAAGCTTGAGGGAAAATTAGTCTTTTTTGGTTAAGAATATATACAGAAACCATCAGAATTTATCATAACCATCAGGAAGAATTATCAGCACATTCCCTCCCTCTCACTCACATACTCTCTCACCCCTCTCTTTGTGTCATGAAGATAAGGAAAACAGAAGAAGAAACTCAAGGTCTCTAAGCTAGGTTCGAGCTGGGAGAAACTGGGGAATTAAAGCTAGGACTAGCCAAAGAAAACTCTGAGTATCAAGCTTCTAATTGAGGAAAGGTTTTAAGTTCCCAATTAACTGAATTTTTCTGCTGAATTATAGCAAGAACTTAGAGTTTTCATGAGAATGGGTTCTACGGCTGATTTTGGGTGTTTAAGGAGAGTAAGGAATTGTTTTATAGGCTAGATATGAAGTTTAGCCTATACGGATGGGTATTCTGGGCTTAAATATGAGTTTGGCTACTGATTTGGGGTATGAATTTGAGGTTAGGCTCGAGGAAAAACCCTAGAAATGAAGGATTTTTTGGGTTTGAGGGCTCAGGCCGTGGCCCTATTCTTCAGGTGTCGCGACCCGCGTGCTTGAAGAGGTTGAGGTTCCTCTGTTTCGCCAGGCGCGCCGCAACCTAGGGGTGTGCAAGTTGTAGCCTGTGTCCTCCAACAGGGAGGGCTGGGTCTTTGTCTAAGGGTTGGGCCGCGGCCCTAAAGGGCAAGTCGCGGCCGTAAGTGGAAAATGAAGGGATCTTAGGCTTTTTGGCTCGGGGAGGCACGGGGTTTCAAACCTATGCGCTCGGGACGAATTCTACTACCTGTTAGTAGAATTCGATTTCTTGGAGGCTAGTATTTATTTCCAAATATTTAATTGGATTAGATTTTGATTGTTATCCATTGTTGCTTGTGACTACGGTTATCGTTAAGGTTCAGGACTAAGGATCGTGCTCGGGACCGCTCTTTATTTATCGCTCGGGATTCAGGGTAAGAAAACTGCACCCATGTGGTTGTGAACGTGATTGAGATTCCTTGTAATTGAATGTATGTATTCCATAATTATATGGTTGTTATGTGCGATATGAAAGTACGACCTAAGGGTGCCGGGGCTGATGATAAGCGTACTGAACGCAGCTCAGCCTAAGCGAGCCGGGATAAACTAAATAACCAGAGGGCTTGACCTAAGGGCACCGACACCTAATTATTTGTATTACTGATTGAGTTAATATATGTCTTAAAGTATATGTTTATCGTTGTCTAGCGTATGCTTGTAATTTTGCTGATCACCTGAACTAGTTGGACTAAGGTTGATTACATGCTCACATTGCTATATGTGTTTGTTATTTATGATTTTCTTGCTGGGCCTTGGCTCACGGGTGCTACGTGGTGCAGGTAAAGGCAAAGGTAAATCAAACCAATGTTGAGTTGGAGAGCTCTAGGGGCGGAGTGTACATTTCCTGTTGCTCGATCGCCACAGCCAAGGGAAATTTACAGGAATTAGAGCTCTAAACTATATTTTGCCGTTAGATTGGCTCATGTTATATCCGTTGAGTTTTTTTCGTCATGTAAATACTATTTTTGGGATCCCATGTATCAAACATTTGTTTAAATGAAAATCAACCATTTATGATAAAATTCTTTTAACCCTAACCTGCTAGTGTACTTTAGGATCACATTTATGTTCAAAGACTTGATTAGCATGTCTCGCAATATTTTAAACACACAGTGTAACAGTCTTGGTTATCCAGGGCGTTACAAACTCTAGGAGAGTAAGTAGATGAGGTCACCAAGACCAGAGTTATGTGCAATGTCAAGAACTCAAATAAAGTGAATTCGAGTTCATGTTAATAGTCCACCACCACAAAGTCGGCCATGAGGGGTAATTTTTGTGGAAGGAATTTTTCAATATGAGAGTAGGTCAGTAAGCATTTATGCAGAGAACCTAGCTCCATAAAGACATCAAAACCCACCTATTCACTAGGAGTAGTTCCCATTGCCTGATTTGTGGGATTACCTTAATCTAGGTGGAAGAAACTACAATCAACTTGAGGCGAGAATGCAAGATTAATAGAAGGAGAGTTCATTAAGGCATCATATCGATATCTAGGAGCAGCTAAGGTTCAAAGAGAATAATCTCGGAATAGAGCTGCGTAGCAACCCATTCTGTCAAAAGCACCACAAGATGAATATCCCCCATGACAACTGAGGTCCAACTCATAATAAGGATGGTCCTTAAGTAAAACCTAGTGTTTGATAAGTTAGAGCCCAAGTATCGAATAATCAATTCCCAATAGAATATGATTGTGTTTAGGATCTAAAGCACATTCAAATAGGAATAATGCACCTAGGGTTCGGCCACTACAGGAGAGGTAAGATTCTTGAGTCTTTGATATTCAAGTTGATTAGATGCATGATTAAGGGGTCAAAGTTATGTTAGTCAATGCATGCAAATAGTATTATGGGATATCCATGTTATAATCTAGATAATGATAATGAATATGTGGGAAAATTGCTAGTAAGTTTTGGCCTAGGGTTTGATATGATGCCATGTTTTCATGTCCCATGCAAATGTATTTTTACGTGTACTTCAGGGTTTTTATATTGGATCTAAAACTTGGGAGTTTAGATTTTGAGCCTAGAAATTTTATGAAAGGTTTTTGTGACGTCCCAAAATTCCTAATAAGGCTTAGTGCCTTGATTAGGGGTAGGGGAGGGCAATATTGGAATATTATACGAATATTATGTGAATTAATTAGATATTGATGTGATTATGTGAATTGCATGGGTTATATTATTATATAGCTAATTATGCATGTTTAGGTGTATTAAATGTGCGAATAGGTCCGCTTTTATTTCAAGGGGCATATTTGTAATTTTGACCTGTTCAGGGTCTAATTGTAATTATATGATATTATGTGATTGAGACCGCATTATTATGTGGATATATTTGAAATATTCTGCAGGAGTTGGTCCTTTCGAGAAAGATATCAGTTTAGTCAAAACGGGGAATTTATACCCGGCTCGAGGTGAGCCAAGGGGTATTTCCGTAATTCAGTGAGTTACCGGGACTCACTAGAGTATGAGTCATATTTTCGGAGAATAAGTGATGTTCCGGATTTAGCAGGATTAATTGAGAATTTTAAGTGTAGTGGGAGACGGGAGTGCAAAATGACAATTGTGCCCTCAAGGGATGTTGAGAGGAGAGAATTTCCTTGAGGGCATTTTGGTATTTAGGGCATTAGTTATATTTGAGTTGGCTGAGTAGACTAACTCAGAAGTTGCCTCACACTCTCTCTCTCTCTCTCTCTCTCTCTCTCACTAGTGTTACACTTTGAAGGAAATTAGAGTATTTGATCTTAAAGCTTGGAACCACGTTAGCCAGGGATTTGGAGTGGCTCTAAGCATAGTTGGGAAGCTTCTGAGCTTGGTAATCATCAAGGGAAAGGTTTTTAGCTGAGGTAAACTCAGGTTCTTGAGTTTAGTTTTATTAGTTTTTGAATTTTTAGTGAATTCTAATGTTCAATTGAGTATTAAGTTTTGTTTTGATATGTCTGAGCTATTGGGACCATTATTATGGTTGAAACAAGTGAAAACCATGTGTTTGGGATGGTTTTTGGAGGATTGGCGATTCTGAAAACGCTAGTTTTCTGAGTTTGCCATGTCACGCCGCGACTCTGTTCTTTGGCGTCGCGACCCTTATGAACACAGAGGGACAAGCAGGTGCCTCGAACCGCCTTGGCGCAGCGGCGTGTGCCCTGTGGTTTTGGGCTCGGGGCTCTCTGACTTGTTGTGTCACTGCCCTAATTGGGGGGCACTGCTGTTCTAATTGGGGAAATAAGAAAAATGGGTTTTCGGAGCTGGGAACCCAAGGTTAAGGGCTCGGGAATTGTTCTACTACCAAGTTAGTAGAATGCATGGTCCTGGAGGCTAGGATTGAGTCCAGAAGCATTTATTAGTTCATTCTTGATAGTTATTCATTGTTATGGTTGTGACTAGGGTGAATCGTTAGGCTCAGAAGGAAAGGAACGTACTCGGGGGTCATTAAATACTATTTACTCAAGATCTGAGGTAAGAAAATTGTACCCAGTCTGTGTTTAGGGCTTGGCTCAGTTATAGTACAAGATTATTACAATGTTGAGAATGCTTTATTAAACATGTTAATAGCGTTGTGTTTACCTGTGTTAAATAATAACTGTTAGGAGTATGTCCTAAAAGCATGTAAAAGACATTTATTATTTCGATGAATAAATAAATACAATGGTTTATTATTGTTATATTTAGATTATTAAATTATTGTTTGAATAATTTTGTAAATATCAGAAAAATTCCATATTCATTATTGAGGATGTGATCTTGTATTAGTACGAGAGAATTAAGAACACATGAATGAATAAAAATAGTCAACAACAACAAATTGAAGTTATGGAATTCTTTAATTGGGGTTGTAAGTACGGTTTGCTGAGTATCATGTTGATACAAATAATCTAGATTCGGATTATTGATGTGGTAAGACATCTCGGTAAAGGTGCTTTATATAATATGATTATATATGACATGGATTGATATGAATAAAATTCTTTATCCAAAAACTATTCAATAATAAAGACTTGTAATTCATATCATAACTGATGATCATTTATAGATCAACCTAAATCCTGAGTGTTCATGAACTCCTGTTCATGTTTATTAAATATTTTGATTCATTCGTTAAGGTCTCTTCATAGAATGAGACTAATGACTTTTGTTTTGGAGATTTGATATCATGGATGGCTGGGAACATGTATGAACAATACAGAATCTAATATTTCCTAATGGATCGTATATTTCCTAATGATTTTGAGCTCAAATCTATAATTAGATTATAGATTAATTATTCACTAGTGAATTAATGGTACTTAAGGAATAAGAAGTAAATTAGAAAGGTAAAATGGTAATTCTTCCATTATAATTTATGAACTAATTAATTAGAGGGTTGAACTATTGTAAGATGGTTATATCAATGGACGACTTAAAATAAGATTTCTGTAAAAGTATATCTATAACATAAGGAGTTCAATTCTGAATTTATAGTGGAGAAATATCAGAATTAATAAATTAACTATAATGATTAAAGAATTTAATTATTTAGTTTTAATTTATTGGAGCTTAATGTTATAGGTCCATGGTCCCCGAAATGGCTCAAACAAACACTGACATAGGTAAATACAAAAAAAATGGGCAAAAGGACTTATTTGATAAGTAAAATATTTTTTGATGCACTAAACATAATTATTTTTTTAATTATGTGTAATTAATTAATTATTTGATTTAACAAAAATATAATTAATCTTGAATTATTTTATTTTTGGGATTTAAATAATAAGAAAAAATTGGGAAAAATCACATGCCTTCCTTGGCATATGGTACACGTGTAGCACAATGCACAGTCACTGTGCTACACACATAAGAAGCTCATGGCAGTTTCTTGGTTCCACAATTTTAGTTATTTAAATATTAAATAAATAATGAGATATTGTAATATGATTAAAATATTATTATTTAAACAAAATCTGATAACTGATTAGTTATTTTAAAAAATTGTAAAATAACTAATATTTTATTTTTAATATATTGGATATATTAAATATAGGATATCCGTTTTTCAGAACGATATTTTTTTCAGGGATAGAAAATATATCGTGAAATCTCCCTGAGAGAAATAGAACAATGATACAAGCATAGGTCACTGTTCTTCACAAACTTAGGTCCAAACTTTATCAGATCTCATGTGTTGAGAACATCTGATAAATAGATTTTGCCTATTATTTTGTATAGCGAGCCCACACTCGTTCTTTGTGTGCTGAGAACATTTTGGAAGATCTTGGTGTGAGATCTCAAGGATTTTTTCCATACAAAAAGATAGCATCAAGGAAGGACTTGAGGTAATTTTCTATTCGTATCTTTGATTCAATATATATGTATGTGAAGAAGTAGATCTAGAAATCTTGTGGGGTTAAATTAACAATTTTGATTGTTGTTTCACTGCGTATAATCTCTGATTTGATCTATAAAAACCAACAATGATTACTTATCTAGTTATCTAATTGTGAAGCTCGGCTTATAAGTCAAGGATTCATCTGTGTTAACTGATGAAAAGCTTAGCTTAGTAGTCAAAGACATACCGGTTATAAAAGGACTCTACTTATTAATTGAAGGATAAAAGACTCGACTTATTAATCGAATGTTAAAAGACTCGACTTACCAGTCGAAGGTTAAAAGACTCGACTTCAGTCGAAGGTTAAAAGACTCGACTTATCAATCGAAGGTCAAAAAACTTGACTTTTCAGTCGAAGGTTAAACAACTTGACTTATCAGTCGAAAGTTAAAAGACTTGCCTTATGAGTTGAAGGCGGCGATAGCGTGCTAGGCACCAGCCGACGTGGTTGAACTAACAAGGAAGCGAGATGTATGCTTGAACGACCCTAAGGCTGTTTGAAATGTTAAGCGCCAGACTCGCTTGGCCAGCTCTAAGGTTGGTTATATGAGAAATTAGGCAATATGTCCTATTGATAATTTATAGACACTTATCTAGATTGACAACATGCATGAGTAGGGTTATACTACTAGGCATGCTATTTATGATTATTTGATCTGATGATTTACTGCTTATAAGCATGATTATGTTTTCTTGCCGAGCCTTGGCTCACGGGTGCTAAATGGTGTAGGTAAAAGACAAAGAAAATCTGGACCAACCATGAGTTGGAGAGCTTCAAGGGTAGAGTGAACATATGCAGCCTGCTCGTCTGCCTAGGTTATTAGTGGGCACAATGGTTGGACCCTGATTTTTTTGCCTAGGTCGAATTTTGTATACATTTTTGGTTTGTAATCGTTTTAAACTCTGTTGGGATCCCATGTATTGAGATTAAACACTTTTTAATGAAATTGTTGACTTTTGACCAAAATATTTAGTACCTAAACCTCTGGTTTGTCTCAATTACACGGTTTAAGTACAAATGACTCATTTAACGAGTTAAGCACTATGTAATTACAAAGTGTAACGGTCCTAGATTAGGAGGACTTTACAACTTGGTATCAAAACAGGTTAGGTTTAAAGGTTCTTGAAGATTGGCTAGGCATGTACACTCGCTGCTGAAAACAAGCTCGTCTCAGGGTTCGGTAACTATATATATTAAATCTGTGTTCACCTGCCTATTTGATATATGAATGTTGCATTTGCATCCTTGATTAGGAAGCATGAGTTATACTGATAGGGCCTGGCCCTTGAATATTATGTGGATGATAAAAGATGTTCTTATTAACATTATTACTACTATGAATAATGAAGAATGTTCGTATTATCACCCTGGTTGGGCATGAATATGAACTGATTTACTTATTAGCATGGCTGATGTATGTGACTGCTATTGAACTTCTTATTAGCACTGTTATTGCATGTCTATGCTTAATTATTCGGTCTTGGATCATGGGGTGGTGCTGGGCACCGTTATTGTTGCCTGATGTGCCGAGTCATTGATTGCAGATAGGCTTGGAAGTATGCTTCTAGGGCAATCAAAAGAACCAGCTAGCGCTAGAAGCCAGGTTAGAGACAACGACCAGGGTCAGAACCCTTCGCCAGCTCCTGAGAACTGGCTACAGGTGCTTGCTGATATGCAAGCTAGGATACAAAGGCAGGAAGAAGAGATTTTCCTATTAGAAATAAGTTTCAGCAGGGAACATTGCACCATTTGTGGCACCAGTATTACAGTAGCATCCAGGGGCTGAAAACAGGTGGGAGCCTCTCTATGAGAGATTTAGGAAACAACACCTTCCTACCTTTGAGGGAGGGCCAAATCTGTTGTAGGATAAGCAGTGGATGGGTATGACCACCTCTATTCTGGACTATATGGGGGTGGCAGGTAATGACAGTGTGGCGTGCCACATTTATGTTTCGGGAGGATGCTCGATTCAGGTGGGAAGTGGTAGACCAGGGACATAAAGACTTTGAGCTGGGAGGAGTTCGGAGAATTTTTCAATGAGAAATAATATAACGATGTAGTGAAAGCTGCAAAGGGAGATGATTTAAGTAATCTGGTGCAGGGCACCTGTAGAGTCCAAGAACTTTACTTAACTAGTTAGATAGTAGTAATAATAGTAATAGTAGTAGTATTTTTATGACTGTGGATTTTGGTTCAGACCGGGATTTAATTGGACACTCGTAGTAACACTTGTAGATTTTCTAAGTTTAACCTATAGTTTAAGAATATTAATTTTAACCAAAGGTTTGATTAATATGACTGATATTGATGGTGATATTTATTATATTATAAGGTTTAGACAGACCCAATAAGAAAGTAACACTTGTCATGTGTATGTTTAATGATAATTAAGTATTTTTGAGGAATAAGTTTATTAAGATTAATATTTGAATATCCTAGGGTCTGTCAGCATCTTTGAAATCGTTAGAGGACTTAGTCAAGGCTATTTACTCAATTCAAATTAGGCTGAAAATGTGCAATTTCGTGTTTAAATATTCAGCGTATGCCGATATATCGCAACTATAGGGGGCGATATATCGCAATACGGGGATACAAAAAACACGTAACTTTGCACGATCACCTCGACGAGCCTCGGGCATACTGGCCCAGGCGATATATCGGCTCCTTTGATATATTTTTGAATGTTTTTGAAAACGTTCTCATTTTAATCTTTAACCTCTTGATAAGTCCAGCATCTTTCTGACCGAGTCTTCATCCTCTGCTGAACGATAATTCAAATATTTTTCACTTAAAAAGTCATTATTTTATTCAAGTTAAATGAAGATCTTTTCATTCTTGAACTCTATAAATAGGACCTAGTACCCAGCCATTTATTCATTCATCAAGCTAAGTCCAGAGGCTGCAAGCTGCTAGGTTATTTTTGAGTGCTTAAACACTTGGGTTGGGGATTATAAGCTTACCAAACACTTGGGAAGTAAGGTTTATAGCACATTTTGGTTCGAGGTTTAGATCGGTCATAGAAGCATTCAAGGTATCCCAAACTCTAGTTCATTTTGGTATTGTTTTCCTTAAGTTCTTATAGTTTTCTACTCAACATCCTAACTTTATTCTTTATTCTTGATTAGGAAATCTAAGATCTTGAACATAAGGTTCTTGGTAAGTATCTTTCAATGGTATAGTTCTTTCATTATTTTCATCCCTTTTTCTTTAAAGTGTACTCACCTTCCTTTGATAGTTTTTAGGAGTGTCCCAAGGTCCCAAACCTGTTCACATATCCCGGTATATTTGGTAAGGAAAATCGGATAGGATTTTATATGTTATGTTATGTGTTATCTTATGATTTGTGTTATGTTAACCTATAATTTATGTGATGTTATGTATGTTATAGACTTGGGCATATGACTTGTATAACTAACAAGCCCCAACAAATTTATGGGCATATGACTTGCTTAGCTAGCAAGCCCCGCAAATCTAATGGGCATATGACTTGTTTAGTTTACAAGCCCCAAGTAATAATGGCCATTATAATATGTGTTACATATGTTTATGATATGTTTTATTACATGTTGCGTTATGAATTTTATGTATATGGTTTACGTGTTAAGTTTTCCTTGCTGGGCATTAGGCTCACTCCTTTATGTTTATATGTGAAGGAAAATAACTTTGGTGGTGGGAAAGGTTCTTGGAAGCTTGGGGATGTGTATTGAGGCGGGATGGAATCGATGGACCGAGCGTTCAATTCGAGGATGAAGTCTCTTTCAATTTTATAGGTATTTCCCGCACTTTATTATGTAATCCATTTTATTTAAAATTATGTTATGTTTTTCTTTTAAAAACAATGGGATCCCATATCCTACTTTAATTTTATGTAGTTTAACATTTGTTTTACAAGTTTTTAATGAAGTTGTGATTATTTCACTTGTAAGTTTTATTAAAAATTAGTGTCTATGTATAGTAGTCATTAATGGTCCAAAGTCTAGAGTAGTTGGGTCATTACAGCACCATGACTGTTATAGAGTACGCCCTAAAATTTGATAGGTTTGCCAAGTTCGCTGCAGACTTGGTGCCAACTAATGTGATAAGAAAAGAAGGATTTTTTCGAGGCCTAAATGTTATGATATACTAGGATGTTACAATTACTTCAGTACCTGGAGTGACGACTTATGCTTAGGTAGTGGAGAAGGCCCTTACTGCTGAGGGCGCTGAAAACAAGATCTGGCGTGAGATCGCTGCCAGAAGGGACTCTAGGAGGGTGGGGTCTCCCTTTATTGGAGCTGTTAGGGGCGGAGGCCCTAGTGACCAGAAGAGGAAGACCCCAAATACCATTACAGTTCCAGGCCCAGATAGAAGGCCACGAGGTATACAGGTTGGCTGCCAGGGCTGCAATAAGAGCTGGAGGACTTATCTAGAATGTGTCAGATGCAGGAGATGTCATCTGGGAGAGTTTCGGGCAAAGGCCTGCTTTTTATGTGGTATAATTGAGCACCTTAAGAAATATTGCCCAAGGGTGAAGAAGGAAAAACCAAAGAAGGCAGACAGCTTAGCTCCAGCTCGAGTGTTCGCATTGACACAATCAGAGGCTGATGCTCGACCCTCATTAGGGATAGGTTAGCTTTCTATTGCTGACATTTCTTATTCTGTTTTGATATATTCTTGGGCTACACTTTCCTTTGTATCTAGTAGGGTAATTGATAGGTTGGGTAGACCATGTGAATTACTATGCACTGGGATTTAGGACTTTATTGCCTACTATGGATCTGGTGGTCTCTAGGAGACGGGTCAAATCATTACCGATGGAAGTGGATAGTAGAAAGCTATCAATAGATCTCATTGAGCTGGTCATGGAAGACTTTGATATGATATTGGGTATGGATTGGCTAGCCAAATATGGGGCAACTATAGATTGTAAGAAAAAGATGGTAACCTTTGAACCTGAGGGCGAGGACTCGCTTGTATTTGTGGGAACTGTGCACGGACCCTGTATTCCTATGATGTCAACATTGAGAGCTAGAGACCTATTACGAGGTGGTTTCATGGGGTTCCTAGCTAGTGTGGTAGATACCACCAAGGTTGTGCTAATTGGACCCAAGGAGACCAGGTTAGTTTGTAAGTTTCTAGATATATTTCCGGACTAGTTGCTAGGGTTATCGCCCCACAGAGAGATAGAATTTGTCATTGAATTTGCACTGAGGATAGAGCCAGTATCTAAAGCACCATACCGAATGGCTCCAGCAGAGTTAAAGGAATTGAAGGTTGAGTTACAGGAGTTACTGGACTTAGGTTTTATTAGGCCCAGTTTTTCGTCATGGGGTGCGCCAATCTTATTTGTGAAGAAGAAAGATGGCTCTCTATGGATGTGTATTGATTATAGAGAGTTGAACAAGATGACTATTAAGAACAAGTATCCACTGTAAATGATCGTTGCTTTATTTGATCAGCTACAGGGTAAGACAATATTTTCAAAGATTGATCTTTGATCTGGTTATCACCAGCTGAGGATAAAAGATGAGGACATTCTGAAGACGGCCTTTCGTACTCGGTATGGGCATTATAAGTTCTTAGACATGTCGTTTGGATTGACTAATGTCCGACAGCTTTCATGGATCTGATGAACAGGGTGTTCAAGGATTACTTGGACAAGTTTTTGACAGTCTTCATCGACGACATTCTGGTTTATTCTCAGTAAGAGTAAGAGCATGAGCAGCATCTCCAGTTGGTATTACAGAGGTTGAGGGAGCACAAATTTTATGCAAAGTTCCAGAAGTGTGAGTTTTGGTTATCTCAGGTAACGTTCCTCAATCACATAGTCAACAGAGATGAAATCATGGTGGATTTGGCCAAGATCAAGGCGGTCAGGGATTGGCCAAGGCCAAGGGGTGCTTCAGAGATTCAAAGTTTCCTTGGATTGGCAAGATATTATTGATGTTTTGTGGAAGGTTTCTCAAAGATTGCAACACCATTGACAAAATTGACATGAAAATACTTGAAGTTTGTGCGGTCAGATAGATGTGACGATAGCTTCCAAGAGTTGAAGCTGCAGTCGATCACTGCTCTAGTTCTGAGTCTTCCTTTAGATCAGGAGAAGTTTGTGGTTTACTGTGATGCATCGAAGCAAGGGTTAGTTGTGTCCTTATCCAGGCTGGAAAGGTGATTTCCTTTCTGTCATGACAGTTGAAGGACTATGAACAGCAGTACCCTACACATAATCTGGAGTTAGCGGCGGTGGTCTTTGCTTTGAAGGTATGGCAGCAGTACCTTTATGGGGAGAAGTGTGACATATACACTGACCACAAGAGCCTAAAGTATTTCTTTACTTAGAGAGATCTTATTATGAGACAGAGGCGTTGGCTAAAGTTGATGAAAGATTATTATTGTGAGATTCTTTACCACACATGGAAAGCCAACGTGGTGGCTGATGCCTTGAGCCGGATGATTCATTTGTTAATTGCAGGATTATTACTATGCTGAGAATGCTTTATTAAACATGTTAATTGCATTGTGTTTACCTGTGTTAAATAATAGCCACTTATCTGGTTATCTAATTGTGAAGCTCAACTTATAAGTCGAGGATTCATCTGTGTTATCTGATGAAAAGCCTGGCTTAATAGTCAAGGACATACCTACTATAAAAGGACTCGACTTATAAGTCAAAGGTTAAAGGACTCGACTTATCATTCCAAGGTTAAAAGACTCGACTTATCAGTCGAAGGTTAAAAGACTCGACTTATCAGTTGAAGGTTAAAAGACTCGACTTATCAGTTGAAAGTTAAAAGACTTGGCTTATGAGTCAAGGTCGGCGATAGCCTGCTAGGCACCGGCCAGTGTGGTTGAACTAACCAGGAAGCAAGATGTACGCTTGAACGACCCTAACGCTGTCTGAAATGTTAGGTGCCAGACTCGCTTGGCCAGATCTAAGGCTGATTATATGAGGAATTGGGCAATAGGCCCTAGTGTGATTTTATGGACACTTATCTGGATTGACAGCATGCATGAGTAGTGTTATTACTGCTAGGCATTTTATTTATGATTTTTTGATCTGATGATTTACTAATTATAATCATGATTATGTTTTCTTGCTGAGTCTTGGCTCATAGGTTCTAAATGGTGCAGGTAAAGGAAAAGAAAATCAGGACCAACCATGAGTTGGAGAGCTTCAGGGGTAGAGTGTACATATGCGGTCTGCTCGTCCGCCACGACCAAGGTTATCATTGGAAACTAGGGTTTGACCCTGAATTTGCCGCCTAAGTCAGCTTTTGTATACTTTTTTGGTTTGTATCCGTTTTAAACTATGTTGAGATCCCATGTATTGAGATTAAACGTTTTTTATTGGAATGGTTGACTTTTGATCGAAATGTATAGTACCTAAACTTGTTGTTAGTCTAAATTACAAGGTTTAAGTCCAAATGACTCATTTAGCGAGTTAAGCACAATTTAATTACACAGTGTAACGGTCTTGGATTAGGAGGACGTTACAGTTTTAGATCGAGATTATTTTTCTTAGACCATTTTCTTATTGTTATTATGTTCTTTTAAGATCTAGTATGCTATTCACTTATAGGATTCTAGCGTTGAAAGCGATCTCTCACTATGCATGTTGGAAGGACTTAAGGTAAGGAAAATAAGTAGTTAAGTTTGTGGTAATTTGAAATCTTAACTTTTCAGGTACAAGAATGGCAGTGAGGTATGGAAATTTTAGACAGAGAGTTAGCTACTCTGTATCTTTCAAATCTTTGGCACAGTTTGCCTTATATATATAAATTATCTCAATCCTTGGGACTTGACTGAATTGTTAATTATAGGTATGTTTAGAATTAAACTATTTGTGATATTGTGTTGAAATATCTATGATTAGTTTATGTTTATAGAAATCTTAGTAAAGGAACTATTATACTTATGTTATGTTGTACGCTATGAAAGATTATATGTTGTATGCTATGACTGATTATATGATGTATGTTATGTATGTTGTGTGGCATTTCCTTACTGAGCTTAGAAGCTCACTCCTTTCATTAATTATGTGTGTGCAAAAGACAAGGGTAAGAACTATGTGGCACGATGACAGTTGAACCTGGGCCAGATGTGTGTGCATATCATGAGGACCATATAACTGCTGGAAAGATCTATTTTCCAGTGCATTTAAATCATCTGTTTTATGTTTGAAGAATGATACTTGTTTTAATTAATGCTTTATTTTTTTTAATTATTTAATTTGGATTTAACTTTTAAGTGGGACCCCATATATGAAATTTTCATTATTTTAAGTAATAAAGCAATATTTATCAATTTTATTATATGTATGTGCTTGGTTTATGTTTTATTAGAGAAATCAGGGTGTTACACCTATGGACCTATAATTCCAAGCTCCAATAAATTTAGATTTCTAATTAAAACTCTTTCATATAATAACCTTATTTTATAATCTCAATATTATTCCACAAAAAAATATAAGATTGAACTCTTGCAATTATAAACAATTCATTTACTAAGTAATTTGTAATAAAACGTCCATTGATATAATCATTAAATACAATTTAATCCTATATTAATGGTTCATAATTAAAGAAAGGATAAGTTGACATATTCTTTAATTATCTCTTGATATCCTTAAGTACCATTGACCTTACTAGTGAATAGTTTATTCACAAACTAATTTATTAATTTGAGCTCAATAACCATTCAGTTCCAAAATTCAACCCTAAAGGGAACCATTATTCAATTCCATATAGGAAATTTATAGATTCCATATCTGTATTCTATGTCCCCAGCCATCTATACCAATGAGTCCTCAAAACAAATGTTTTCAGTGTGATCCTTACATATGCTTTGAATATATGTAAAAATTCATCATTTATTTATTTCATAAAAATATTGTCCATTACATATGCTTTAAAGGCACCATTCCCTAATGGGGAATCTCCATATTTTCATCTCCTTGCCCTAAATAAAATGGGGCATCTCCTTCAAAACCATGTTTCTAACATGATCCTTAAAAGATTTAGTAGTTAAAGTCTCAGTGAAAATATTTTGAAGGTTATGTTCAGAAGTTATCTTCATAAATACTAAATCTCCTCTGTGAAATATCTCCCTGAGAAAGTAATACTTCCTCTCGATATTCTTTCCCCTCTTGTTGCTCAACAGTTCCTTTGAGTTAGCTACCGCCTCACTCTTGTCACGGTACAGAACTACTGGCTTAGCCATGTCTGGAACTATTTTGAGATCACTATAGAACTTTTTGAGCCACACAACCTTTTTAGCTGCTCCACAAGCTGTTATGAATTAGACTTCCATGGTGATTTGTAATACTACGTTTGATTGATACTTTGCCAGACTACAACTCCTCCACCAAGTGTGAACATTAACCCAAAAATCAATTTTCAACTATCTCTGTCTAATTGAAAATCAAAATCAATGTAACTAATGGGGTTCAAGTCACCGTTTGAATAAACAAGCATGTACTCTCTAGTTTTCCTAAGATACTTGATAATATTCTTTACTTGTAACGACCCAAAATCGCTAATAAGACTTACGGGCCTTGATTAGCATGTCGGGAGGGCATAATTGGTTTATGTGTGATTTAAATGATTAAATGCATGATTATGTAATAAGCATGATTATATGATTATATGGATATGTGAAATGCATGTTTATGAGTATTAATATGCATGTGGGCCCTATTTTAGTTTATAAGGGCATATTTGTAATTTTTGTCCGTTGAGGGCATAGATGCGATTATTTGTGGTTAATTGTTGAGACCACATTATTATGTGGATGTGTTTGCAGCTTGTGGCTCGAGACGATCCTAGTGAGCGGTTTGGCGAAATAGTCATCAGGGGGATTTATACCCGGCTCGGGGGAGCCTGGGGGTATTTCTAGGAATTTGGGAAATATATTGGAGATTTTTTAGACATTGGGGAAAAATAATTGGTGATTAATTAGATGATGGGATTTAAGTGATAAATATTAGGAAGACTCGAGGGATTAGCGAGAATTGGGAACAAATGACCAATATACCCTTAGATTAATTAAAAGGCTTAGTTTTAGGTTGGGAGGGTAAAAGAGTCTTTTGGTTATTAGAGGGGGAAACTTATTTAATATGTTTTCCTTAGAATATAGTAGAAAGAAGTACAAGAACTAAAGGAAAGAAAGAAAAACAGAGAACACTCAACTCACTCTTTCCCCTTTCTCACGATTTCTTTCTCTCTCACTCTCCCTTGAGAATTTTGAAGGTGAGAACTCAAGAGAAAGTCTAGGCTATGTTTTGGGGCTTTGATCCTTGGAGTAGCTAAGGAGTTCAGCTAGAATCAGCTTCAAAATTAAGGTAAGGTTTCAGGTTTTATCTAAGTTTGCTGAGCTTTGTTGAGAATGATTTTTGAGTTTGGTTTTGGATGGAAGTTTAAGGATTTAAACATGGGAATTGGAGGAATCAAAGCTAGGAAGAACATTGAAGGCAACCTAGGGTCTGATTCATTCATTAGAGGTAACAATTTCTGACCTTGATTACCTGAGTTTCTGGTTTTAGATGGTGTTCTTGAGCTTCAGAGCTCAAGTTTGACTTTTGTGTTTGATGAAGTTGTTAATCAAGGTTTGGAGTTATGTCGGTGTTTTGGTTGAGCTATAGTGACTTGTAGGTTCAATTTTGAGTTTAGTTAAGGTTTGGAGTGGGTTTTTGGAGCTTTGGCTCAGGAAAGTTCGATGGGAAAAACCCAGAACTTTGCATGTTCTGGTTGTAGCGCTAGGTTGGGAGCGCTACAACGCTAGGTTGCGTTTTCTAGGGGACTTGAGTCTCTGACTCTAGCGCTGTAGCGCCTACCTAGTAGCGCTGTACTTGGTTTTTGGGAATTATTTTAGAGTTTTTTCTTGGGGGCTCAGGGGACGGTATCACCACTTCGTTTGGTGGGATTAGAGGTCCCAAGAGCGTGAGTTTGGTCCTGGGATTGTCCTTTAGAATTCAAACTCATTGAAGTACCATTTTATGGATTGTGACTAGGTGTACGCTAGGGCTCGGAATGGGATCGTGCTCGAGGGTCGTCTCTATTAACTAAAGCACTCAGAATCAAAGGTAAGAAAACTGCACCCTTTTATGTGGTTGTGATGGGACTAAAGGTTCCCTATATTTGAATGCAATTTTTGTATGATTATGATATGCCATGAGAGCATGAAATAAATGGCCAAAGAGTGTCAGAACTGATATCTGGGCACAGGACATGGCTCGACCACTGGTAGCTGAGGATAGCTAAAAAATCATTGAACTCAGCTTAATTGAGCCGGAGTGAGTGGGTTAAGCACTGGGCTCGGCCTAAGTGAGCCGGAGACAGTGGATTAAATAGAGGGTGCAGCCTAAGGGCATCGACCCTGAATATTGTATGATAAATATTGATATGTTATCATTGTTGTCTGTTGATTATAACTTGTTTAATACTGAGATGAATGGCTTATGAATAATTGTTTGACCTCTCTGAGTAGATGACTGCTATGGCATGCTGAATACCTAGTTAACATCTTTATGGATTATTTGATTATCTGTATTGTTTGTGCTCTGCATTATGGTTTTCTTGTTGGGCCTTGGCTCACGGGTGCTACGTGGTGCAGGTAAAGGCAAGGGCAAGGTGGACCATTCCTGAGTTGGAGAACTCTGGGGCAGAATGTACATAGTCAGCTGCTCGGCCGCCATGACCGAGGGATGGAACAGGGATAGGAGAACCTAAAGTGCCTATTCTTTTATGACCAAAATATTTTTAGCCCTAGTTCGATTATGGTTTTAGAATCACATTTTTAACTAAATGACTTGACTTAGCAAGTCTTTCACCTTTATAAACACACCGTGTAACGGCCTTGGTTGTCCAGGGTGTTACATTACTACTATCGAATGACTTAATCCTAGGTTAGATTGATAATGACTAACAATCCTTACCGCATAACAAATGTCAGGTCGTATACACAGCATGTCATACATATTACTACATACTACAAAGGCATAGGGACATTATCACAAGTCTTCTTCTTCTTAAGGTGTCTTAGGAGACTGTTCTTTAGAAATGAGAATTACATGATGGGTTGGCATATCACCCTTCTTGGAATTTTTCATACCAAAATATTTTAGTATCTTATCAACATAAGTTTCTTGAGATAGTGCCAAGAATTTTTTCAATCGATCTCTAAGAATTTGAATTCCCAAAGCATAGCTTGCTTCTCCTAAATCATGCATTTAGAATTGTTCAGCTAGCAATTTATTTACATTTGTTAATGTTTCTACATCATTACCAATGAGTAGAATATCATCAACGTAAAGAACAAGGAACACCAATTTTCCATCTTTGATTTGTTTATAGACACAACGTTTGTCAACATTTTGTTCAAAACCATGAGTCTTAATTGTGTCATCAAATCTAAGGTTCCATGATCTTGAAGCTTGTTTGAGTCCATAAATGGACCTAAGAATTTTGCAAACATTTTGCTCTTGACCTTTTACCTTGAACACTTATGGTTGACACATATAAATGGTTTCGTCAAGATAAGTATTTAAAAAAGTTGTCTTAATGTAACACCCTACTAATCCAAGACTATTAGATCGTGTGTTGAAAATAGTGCTTAACTCGTTAAGTGAGTCCTTTGGACTTAAAAGTGTAATTTTAGTTAAATAACAATTACGGTGTTAAAAATTTTGGTCAATGAAGTTAAACTTTTCATTAAAATGTTTGACTAAATACAAGGGATCCCAAAGGTTTTAAATAAAAAATATAGTTGCAACAAAATTATAGAACTAGTCGACCCAAGCGAAAAATCAAGCCAATAATCCCCTGTTCCTCAAAATATCTCGACCATGGCAGCTGAGCAGGCTGAGTATGTACACGCCGCCCCTACAGGTCTCCAACTCATGGCTATTCCAGTTTTCCTCTACCCTTTCCTACACCATAAAGCACCTGTGAGACGAGGCCTAGCAAGAGAACTATCGCGACATTTAAAACTCACAATAAGCATTATAACATAACATATAACACACCTCATGTCAATTAAATATTCACTCATACGACCTATGTCGAACCAATGGGTTCAAAACCCTTAAAGTGGCCCCGCCATCTCAACCTGCATTACACAAGCAATTTGTCGAATAAGGCCAGTGCTGATCACTCACAAATAAATATTCAACAATCAAACGCAACAGGTAAAACCAGATAGAATTACACAACCATTATTCTCAATTTAAAGTACAGTCATAACTGTATTCAGATAATAGGGCCTGTGCCCATCACATGGTGCAAGTACCAATTCTCTTACCTTAAATATTGAGCAAATTAGGGAAGTAACCCTGAATACGACCCCTTTAACCCGAGCCTTGCAGAAAACCCTAGTCACAACACCAATGGTACATTTATCAGGGCTAATTCAGATAATGGGCTCCAAGACCAAGCCCTAGCTCTCGGGACCTCATATTCCACAAAACAGAAAGCGGGATCGTCCCCTGAGCCTCCCAAGATAACTCCCCAAACCCTAAATAAAATGCACCATATGCTGCATTAGTTCTGTGGTGCACCCCTGTAGCGCCGCGACTCTAAAACAAGTTGAAGAGCCCCTATATAAAATTCGTGCATTTTGAGTCGTGATGCCCCCTCTAAAGTATCGCAACGCTCCATAAAACAGAGAGCTTTCCCTAACCAAAAATCCTAAATTAGCGCTGCGACGCCCTCTAGAATGGTTGCGATGCTACAACATTCAGAGGGCAAACCCTGCAATCAAGGAAACTCAAGCGGGCTGCAGAGATCTTGCCAAGCGTCGCGGTGCTACTGTGAAAAAATCCAGAACTGCATTTTTCCCCAACATTCCAATCCCACAATTTTGACCCCAAAATAGATTCCCAATAGTTTTTTACCATAAAACACTTCGTACTAATTAAACAAGCTATAACCAACACCAAAATACCACAAAACACACTAAAACACCATGATTCAAAGATTTGCCATATTGATCTTTGAGCATAGGAACTTACTTGAATATGAGAATCTAAGTCTGAACTGTGGGCTTTGAACTCAATTTCAAGCTTGATACAGCCACCAAACACATTTCCTCCAACAAAATTCAATACCAACACCTCCTAGAAACCTCAAATATGAAAATTAGCTAACACCCTAATTGCACCAAGAACTAATGAAGAACACTGAACAAAAGCTTGAGAATCTCTTACCTCAATTGTGAAATCTGAAATCCCAGCTTATGGATGATTTCCTTAGCAGTTCCACATTCCAATTAGTCCCAATAACCCTCTTGAAACCTCAAAAATCTTCACAAATAGGTCACTTGAAGCTCTTTAGTACTAAGAACTTTAAGAGAAACTAGAGAAGGGTAAAAGGGTGTTATGTACGTGAGTGATAGACCCTTTGACACTTAGCCCCTAATCCACTAATCACATGGTCTAAAATACCATCCTACCCCTTGATTTTACTAAATCTCCAAAGCATCCCCAATGACATTTTGGTCACTAGTTTCTAGTTCCCCACTATACCACAAATTACACCCTAAATTCCCAATTAATCCACTAATCCTCCAAACACTACTATTTTACTCAATAAGTACTCTCATTTATCAATAATCTCGAAGTGTGTAAAAATTACCGAAATACCCATTAGCTCACCCCAAGCCAAGTATTAATCTCCGTTGTGACTTTTCCGTTGACTTGCTCAAAAGGATCGACTCCTACCGAATATCACAAATATATCTACATAATAATGTGGTCTCAAGCACATAGCATATAAAATTTCAAATGTACCCTCCACTGGTCAAAATGACTAAAATGCCCTTCTAAACCAAAATGGGCCTATAAGCACATTTAATACACATAAACATGCATAGAAAGTCATATCATAATATAACTCATATAATCTACATAATCACATATATATAACTAAAATTCACATATTTCATCAAAATCCCAATTAGGCCCTCTCGGCACACTAACTAAGGTACTAAACCTCATTAGGAGTTTTTGGGACGCTACACTTAACGTCCATGCCATATCTCATAATCCATTCATGTAGCTATGGATAAGAGTATGCAAATTTATTTTAGCATGGATACAGGGTAGAAGGTTTCTGTATAGCCAACCCCCTTCCTTTTGAGTATAGCCTTTAGATACTAGCCTATTTTTGAAAGTCATTACTTTCCCTTTTGCCAACCGATAGGTTTGACATTCTCAGGTGGATCTTCAATACTCCAAACAGAATTGGAATACATTGATTCCATTTCTAGGTTCATGCGTCTTGCCATTTTTCTTTGTCATAATCATTCATTGAATCTCTGCATAATGGATCATCTTTGTTTGTGTCAGACACAAGCATTTGAACTTCGTGTTCATAGCGGATCAGTTGTCTAACGATCCTCCCACTATGATGAGGCTCTCAGTCATTTTGACTAGAACTAGTGAGTTCATCTTGTTGTTTTTTATCGGTAACTATTGGTGATCTTATGTCATGATCCGAGAGCATTTCCTCCACTACAATCTTACTGTGAGGCTTGTGGTTATTGATAAATTTGTATACAAGAAAAGTTGCATTTGCCAATGCAATTGTTTTATTTTCTTTTGGACTATAAAATATACCACCTCTCGTTTCTTTCGAATAACCCAAGAACATGCACACTTCGGAGTGTGATTCCAACTTCCCAGTCTGTCCTCATAGGATGTGTGCTGGACATCCACAAATACGAAAATGGTGTAAGCTTGTGTTGACATGGTTTTTCATCAATAGTGGATTAAGGAATCCAAAAATAGAGAGATTAGGCTTTTGCTAAACCATAATTGGGAAAATAAAAAATATCAAGAACACTCACACACTTTTTACGTGGTTCAGTGGTTAAAATCCACCTAGTCCATAAGTCACTCTTATTAATCTATTTTTTCTCACCGTGAATTTATTTGTGAAAATTTCACTAGAGTTTCAGCATACAAAATTTCGATCCCCTTTTCTGTCCATTGTCCCCTGTATTTATAGGGAATTCTTCCTAGACAATTTTGGGTAACCTTGCATAAATATTGTAACATCCCATTTACATAAATACATTAATGCCTATTGATTCTATGTAATAAATATAGAATAATATATGAGCATTAATGAGCGTATAAGGAATTTCTAAGTCTTTTGGGATCCTTCATTGTGAATCATGACCAGGCTCCCGCGAGCTGAACACCCCTTCGAGTTGGGTGTCGAAGAACTAAATTGAACTGACATGGGTTACGTTCAGAGTTTCACAATGGCGATTTGGATGTCTAGAGACTATCCAGTTGTCATAAGACATCAAGTTGACTTGAGCTGCTCACTCTAGAGTTAGCAAGATGCTCTATGTGTACACTTTCTTCATACTCTTGTCTGCTAGCTATACCCCATGCTGAGTAATTTAGCTCGTATTTTTTGGGTACAAAAACTTGATTTAGTTCCATTCCATAATTCCAGGGGTGTCTTTTGGATTGACTAAGATGGAAAAACATTTAATATGTACAGTTCACATTGAATCGCATAGCCCTAGAATGCACTAAATCACTTTTTTCATACGCTTGTCTAACCATGTCTAATAATGTTCTATTCTATCTTTCTAAAACAACATTTTTTTGTGGCATTCCAAGTATAGTTATTTGGGATTGAATTCCATGATCATGCAAGTGGTCCTCAAATTCAGAATCCAGGTACTCACCTCCTCAATCTGATCGAAGAACTTTCAATGATTTACCTAATTATTTTTCATCTTCTTCTTGGAATTCTTTAAACTTTCCAAAAGTTTATGATTTCCTTTGCATTAAATATTGGTAACCATATTTTGAATAATCATCAGTAAAAGTGACAAAATATTCATACCCCCCTCTTGCTTGTACATTGATTGGACCACAAATGTCTGTGTACAAGTTGGAGTTGTTCTTTGGCTCTTAAGCCCTTTGCAGAGAAAGGTCTCTTGATCATTTGCCTTCCAGACATGGTTCAAAAACTGGAAGAGAACCAATAGTTAATTCTCTTAAAGGTCCATCATTTACTAACATGTTAATCCTATCCAAACCAGTATGTCCAAATCTTAAATGCCAAAGATATGTATTGTTCGAGATAAGGCTATATACAAAGCTTTGTATATTACAATTCAAAGGAATAAACAAGGATAATCTATTGTTTGATGGAAGAATAATACAAATAAAACAAGTAATAGAGTTGACCTTTGAGTTGAATAACCTTGATACATAAAATCACAACTCTATGATTTTATGTGAATCACAAAATGTAACAAAGGCTTGACACAAATTAAGATTTGTGGTCCAAAAATATCTATTCCCAGCCTCTTTATTGAGGTTTCTTGAAGCTACTACAATGGAATGAGATTGAGATTCACAAGTGTTGAATCTTCATGCAATTCAAGCTTTCTTGATGAAGATCTTGGAGAAAACTAGTTGTCTTGAAGGCTAGAGAGAGAGAGAGGTGAGTGATCAATTCACAAAAATCTCAAACAACCCCTTTAAATATTATGAGAACTCTCATTAGACTCAACCAATGAGATTAGAGCATTTGATTTGAATTTTGGAGCCAAAAACACATCATTGTATGGTCCTGTACTGGCAGGCGATGCATTGCGTGTGCTATGTTTCCAGGGACCAGTGACGTGTCCCCTCCCAGAGGCAAAACAACGCAGGTCCCTCTGACTTGGTGCCCCAAAACATTTTTCAAAACATCCCCAAATGCCTCCAAAAATTTTAGGTACTCTTATATACTCAAAAGAAACACTTTGGTCCCAAATTGATTAGTTCTTCTAGCCTAAAACGATTTTTGACGCAAGGTTTTCGCCTAGTTCCCGTCCTTATGAAAAATAATAATTGGACGAAAGTTTGAGGGCTTTGGCCAAAAACTCATCATATGGAAAAGGTTTAAAAATGGACTTTTATCACTTTAAATAAAGAAGTAAAACTAAAATGGTGGAAATTAGAAAATGGTTCTTTTTATAAAAGTTACTAAGGATTTGGATGTTCAACCACTCTAAAATCATTTTGAGATAAATAAAATATGATTTTTACCATTTTAATAATTAATGTTCCCATTACCCTTCTTTTCAAAAATACCACAAAAAGGTTTTAGATTATCATTAAACTTGGTAAAAATGAAGTTTAGGTTAAAAAGGATCTTTATAAAAAAAAAAGCGTGACTTTTCAAAAATAATAATAATGAAGAGTAAAAAAGGAGTATTTTGGTATTATAAAAGGAAATGGTGAATTTAATAAAAGGATGAAAATTATGGTAGTTTTCTAATGATGCGATTTTGTTAACTCCTTTTTCTAAAACCAGAGTACCAAATGATCAAACAAGATAATTCCTTCTTGAAGTAATATTGAAACACATGTTGTGGAGAGCATGTTACTGTGAGACCAATTTTCCAATTAAAGACTAAAAAGAAAATTCTATCTTATACACTATGAAGTGTATAAGAGGCCACGGTATAGAGTCTTTGAGAGTTTATTGCATGCAGCTATTGTAAAATATTAGCTATAAGTATATGTCATAGTTTAATCCGAGTACATTGTACTAATTATAGTAACCGCAAAAGGGAAAAACAAATAGCAGTATTAAGGATCCAGCTAGGAACTAAGGACTCCAAGTAAGTTAGCATTTCCCTTTCTTGGCTATAACATGAATATACTAGTGTGTGCTTGTATTGTAGATTACACTATTTTTGTTTGGGTCGTTAAGACCAGGGTATGCTTAATACTTACTCTTGCAATGCTTTTGCATTCTATGACTAAATGGTAAGTAGTTTCAGGTTGGAGCCAAGACACGGTAAGCTAAAGTCCGGGTCGGAGTCAGGACATGGTAAAAATATAGTCCGGGTTAGAGCCACACTGCTACAAAAATAGGCTTTAACTTTGGTTTTTTCGCTTGTTATTCTTCGGATCTTGCGGAAATATTAACCGAAGTTAATCCAAGCGAAGTTAAAAGGTACCCTTTAACTTTGGTTATTATGTAAAAACTGAAATTAAAGGGTACCCTTTAACTTCGGTTATTATGTAAAAATCGAAGTTCAAGCCCTTTAACTTTGGTTTTTACATAATAACTGAAGTTAAAGGTATTTTTCCCTAAAAAAAATATATTTATTTTATTTGTATTATTAATTTGGTTTTTTATAAAATATTTTAATAATTATTTTAGTTCTAATTTGTAATAATTTTAATATTAATAAATATATTTGAACATTCCAATAAACTTAAAATAAAATAAAATTCACAAACTATATAGACTTAATGTACATATATACACAAGTACCACATAAAAATCTAAAGTGTTCATACAATTAAACATATGAAGTTCACCTAACTAATTATTTGAAATATTGAAATTTCTTAAGTATTGAATATTTTTCAAAACATTTAGCAGAATTTCCCCTATAAATAGGACTACCCAAACTTGTTGACATTCAATTTACAACTAAAATTTGCAATAGTTCACAAAGCAAATAAGCATAATCATGTCAAGTTTATCAAAACTTGGAGGAATACCTCATACCGAAAAGCAAAGCTTAGTCTCCAATTACAATAGAACTCATGTTAATCCATTTTCATCTTGAATGCTTGCCTTGAATTTTGACGGTATCCATAAGTTGCCTAGTTCAAAGTAACCTTATCTACTCAAGAGGCATGATAAGGTTACTTCAAACTAGGGACTTATGGTTATCACCACAGCACACAAATTCCTGATATCCTATTCAAAACCTACCACCAAACCTAAAAAGTTTAAATTATAACTCTGAATAAATACTACATATTTTAAAAACATGTTCAATTAATAAATCCTAAAAAATTGAGCAAAGTTTCCTCTATTTCTGTAACATATACCAATTTCATAACTACCTATTAATTCAACACAAACAAACATAATAGTCAACATGCATAATTTCATCCTTATACCACTGCAACACACAAATTTCTCATAACCTACTTCACTAATTTCCACTAAATTCAATATGGTTTAACTATAATTCTATACATATGTACAGTAGTAATAAATAAAAATAAAATTCTCACTCATCTTAAAATTAATCTTCAAGCTAGTAACCACCAATGAAAAACCAAATTACCTCCAAAACAATAACCGTCCTAAAAATAATATAAACAAAATTAAATATAATAATTATTGAGTTTATAATAACTAGTACGAAACATTAAAACATATTATACAAATAAAACTTTATTTTAACTAAATATTAACTTGAATTTTTTTTACAACAACAACATATCTAAACATTAAAACTGTATTTTACAAATGAACTTTTTTAACTAGATATTAACTTGATCTTTCTTTATTATAACAACAATATATTAACTTTTTTTTAACAACAACAAAATATTAACTTCATTAGTTTTCTAAATAATTATTCTAAATAAAAATATATTGTAAAATATAAAAATAAATCAAATAAATTATAAATTTAGTAATACATTAATATTCAATTCGAATTAATAAAAAAAAATTATCACAAACACATTTTTTAAGATTCATTCATTCTTAAATAATCAAATACAACTCTAAAACATTATTATCAACCATAAACACATATACATTATCAATATATTATCAAAAAATATAAGAAAATCCAAAATAATATATATAAAAAAATCATGTAAACATCTATTTAATGATCAATACATAGTACAATCCTCAAAACTTTGTATAGAAGTTGAAAATTCATTGAAAAACCCAAAACAATGGGTATTTCCGACCACCACATGTCACCATTGTCAAGACATCATTTTTTCACTCAAAACTGAAAATAACCAAGTTTCTATGATATATTTGAGTTTTCTAGCAAGATTGATGGAAGAAAATGGAAGAAAATGAGGGGAAATGGTCTTAAATGGTGAAACCCTCATTTTTCTCACGGTGGAAATGGAGGTTTTTGCTCTCTGTTTGGGGGGTTTCAGCATTTCGAAAATGAGGGAGAAGTTGAAGGGCTCGGGATATAGGCACCTTTAACTTCAGTTTTTAGCAAAAAACTGAAACCGAAGTTAAAGGGTTCCGTCATTTTTTTCCCCTCCGCCTATTACCCTTTAACTTCACTTTATGTAAATAACCAAAGTAATAGGTTAATTCCTATGAGTGCTAAACCAAAAAAACGAAGTTAAAAATCCATCAAATGCTTTAACTTCACTTTTTATGTATTTCCCAACAATTCTATGTATAAAAACCGAAGTTAAAGCCTATTTTTGTAGTAGTGGCAGGACATGGTAAAAATATAAGTCCGGGTTGGAGCCAGGACATGGTAAAAGTACAGTCCAGGTTGGAGCCAGAACATGGTAAAAATATATAGTCCGGGTTGGAGCCAGGACATTAATGTTGGAACCGGGTTGAGGCCCATATCCCTTGCTGTTAATCTATTGATTAGTTATGACATGTGTTATATATCTTAAATGTTTTGGGAATTTTCTGAGTGCGGGTTATTGTGATATGCGTGAACTTGGTTGTTAGAAATAACCAACTTATTTATTCGGATATGGTTATATATCATGAATATCTGGAATTTTTTGAGTGCATGATATGTATGAAAATTGGTTGTTGGGTGCAACCAAAGTGCTTGATTTTCTGTTATGGCTATTATTGAGAATTGTATGATAGTGTTGGAACTTATCCAATACCCTAATGATCGGTAGAGATATCTACCTTAGGTCGACCTATTACTGGGTTTTAGTATACTTAAGTGCAAAGGCAAAGTGGATCAGTGAGCGTCGGCCACCTTCGCGCACAAGCTAGTGATTTCTGCATGATTATCAGTCATAAAATTTCCACATGATTTTGGTCTTGTATGTTTTGGGGCGTTACACCAGCCACCTGCACGAACAAGCCACAAGCTTGAGCCTCCCTGCCCAGTCGCGCCCCTGCGCCTCCCTACTGTTGGCTTGCCCGCGCCCTTGCATCTAGGTGCAACCCTAGCACATGCCAAGCTGCCTGGCCTTCTTGAATGAGCCCTAACCGTGCCCAGCGATATCCATGCGGATGTCGAGCCCCTTGTGGCTCACCTTCCATGTCACCAGTCCTAACCCTAGGGCAGCATTCATGGTGCCCAACAGAATCCCTAATTTTGTGTTGATTATCTTTTATTTAATTGATTTTTTAAAATTGTTTGAATTTGAAAATTTAATTATCTTATTTTATTTTTGTTAGAAAAATAAAATATCTTTCAGCTGGTTAAGATCTTATCTTAAGTATAAATAATTAATTAAATTTTATTCTTTTAATTATTTAAATTCAACTAAGTTAAAAAGATGACAAAAAGGGTTATTTAATTAAAAGTTAGTTTTAATTACATAAATTAATTAGAAAATTAGTTTCTAATTAATTATTTGGGCCTAATAAATTCCTAAGAATTATAAAGATGGACCAATATGAGAAGTGAAACATTCTTGGAGCCTTGCAAACAACTAAAGGCCATTTTATAATTTCAATTTCTATTTATTCAAAGGGTTGTAAATTTGGAAATACCCAATAGTACTCGATTCATCACTTGTTGTTTATTTATCTATTTATTGTATTTTTTAAATCAATTTTAATTAATGTTTGATTGATAACATGATCATGCATTAGTCAATTACATGTCATTCATGAAACCCCACACAATTTTGATTAATCATGCATCTTTTAAAAACATGATTATCTAAGGTTGTCCTAAGTGTTTATATGAATTGAATTGGTGAAATCAATTGCATGTAAACTATTGAGTATTATATTAGTTAAAACTTGCTAAAACACACCATAATAAAGGCAATAGTTTATATAGGCCTTTAAGATAACAAACTTTATTTAAAAAGTGTTTTAGTAAAGTGAGATGAGTGTAATGGGTAATTATATATATATATATATCACATTAATTATAGACACAAACTTTTTTATAATTAAATGATTTTGTAATTAATTACAATCGTAGGGTTATTAATAAACTAGTAATTAATTTAGAATTAATTAATTAGTTTTAATACAACACATTTTTTCTAAAATAGTAAGTGGGAGAAGGTGAACATCTCAATGTGACATATGCTCTCCATTATTAGTTCAACACCGTGAAATATGAATAGGGCCTCGAGGCGGCTTTGTTTCCATCCCCCTAAGGAAGGTTTCTAGACATATTAATACCAAGGTTGACTTTTTACGAATATAGGAAAGAGTGATGTATTTTAGGCTTCACCGACCCTAAGGCGGCTCTTTCTAAGTCAAGTCATGAATTCTGAAATAATGGGTTACACTTACAAAGATGCAACTAAGCTTTTGCGATGGATAATTGTATCTTGACCAAACAAGTGATACTTTATTTTTAAAAGAGAAAATAAAGAGTTATTTAAGATTTAAATAATAAAGATAAGATTGTCTTATAAGCTATTTGAATTTAACTTGACCAGCTCTATGGAAGGACTTTATTTGTTGGGTAGTTTTATCGTGGAATAGTAAATGCTAAGTTTATGTGTTTTTATTGTTGCATTCATGCATCATATTTACTTTCCAAATAATTTTTTTTTTCAAATAAGTAATAATGTTGTATTTTATTTTCAATCATAGAAATGCTGCCACCCAATTACTTTCCCATTATGTGCCCTGTCATGCATCAAATGATTGATGACCATATAAGTAAAGTAAAACTAACTGAAGAGGATGAATGATGATGGATAAATTCAACTTTATTAATTTTTTTTTTTTGCTAAAAAGCTTAAACATGTGTTTTAATGAAATGTGACTTCCTCCTATGACATCATGGGATGCAAGGAAAAAGGAACATGAAAAATATGTTGATTGGATGAGATCAAATCACATGGCAAGATTTTATATTCTTAGCACCATGGAAGAAAAGCTGAGGAAAAAGTTCGAAGATATTGAATACACTCATGGTATGTGGGATGTTGTCTATGAGGATATACAGATAAGACACATTCGCGAAAAAGGTAAATATGATCTGCCTTTAACTTAAGCTTAATATTGGATTCTAATGTATCATTATGAATCTTTCATTTAGAAACCACTAATCATAGTTTTTTTCTTCCTTACAGACACTTGAGCAATTAAGAGGAACTTGCAGATGGAGACAAAAAGACTAGAAAGAAGAGAGTGAAAGCATCTAGTTCAAGAAATCGTTAAAGAAAGTTGTTTATTTAATAGTTCTTTAGTTTTATTAAAATAAAACTATTTTGTTCTTTTGAACAATTGTTTTAGTTTATTTCTTTTATTATTTTGAATTTTATTTTATTGCATGTATTGACTTTAGAATATTTTTTTTATTTGATTATTCTTAAATTTTCTTTAGACATGCAATTAAATGTTCGGACATGATCGCTTTCATAAAATGAACGATTGCTAAATAACTCGAAATTATTTAAAGTAGCTAAACCGAAAGGAAACAAAAGACCAAAGGTTTTGAAAGAGGATGACACATATCTTTGACATCTTAGACTTCGTCATATAGGACTAGAGAGGATAAACAAGTTAACAAAAGATGGATCGTAGAGAGAACTAAGAGTTGGAACTCTTCTGGTTTGTGAGTCTTGTCTAGAAGGGAAAATGACCAAACATCTTTTCTTAGCGAATGGCAATAGAGCTTGTACACAGTGATGTCTTTGGTCCAATCAACGTACAAGCTAGAGGTGGATATGAGTACTTTTTCACCTTTATTGATGATTACTCTAGATATGGCCATACTTACCTAATGCTTACGAATCTAAAACTTTTGGTAAATTTCAAGACTTCAAAGCTGAGGATGATAAGCAATTAGGTAAGACTCTTCAAATACTTTGATCAGATCAAGGTGGTGAATATTTGGATTTGGAATTCAAAGATTTCATGTTGGGGCATGGTATTCTATCCCAACTTACACCACCTGGAACGCCATAACAAAATGGTGTTTCAGAAAGAAGAAACAGGACCTTGCTAGACATGGTCAGGTCTATGTTAAGCTACTCTTCACTTCCTCTCTCATTTTGGGGATATGCACTTCAAATGGAGACTTATATTTTGAATGTGGTCCCATCCAAGACCATCAACAAAATGCAATTGGAACTGATGAATTATAACAAACCTAGTTTGCATCATTTCAACATTTGGGGTTGTCATGCTCATGTTCTTAGACCTAAATCAGGGAAACTTGATTCGAGGTCTGAAGTGTACATTTTTCGCGGGCTATGCTCAAGAAACAAGAGGTGGTTACTTCTACAGACCCAATGACCAAAAGGTATTTGTTTCAACAAATGGGACCTTCATTGAACACGACTATATGAATAACTATAAAACCTTAGAGCAAGGTAATTTTGGAGGAACTCACAACTGATAAGATTCCATCATCTTCATCATCATCATCATCATCATCATCATCATCATCATTAAATGATAAACAAAAAACTAAGGAAACCAATATTCCTAAAAAGGAAGCCCAGTGCAATGTCATAGTGGGAGGATTGTGAGATAACCTGTTCGCTAGGAACATGAGGCACATGTTCTTGTTTCTAATGCAGACAAGGATGATCCATTAACCTTAAAAGAGCCAATGAATGATCCTGAAAAGAAGAAATGGCAAGAAGCCATGAACCAAGAAATGGAATTGATGAATTCCAATTCTGTCTTGGAACTTGTAGACCCACCTGTAGATGTCAGACCCATTGGGTGCAAATGGATCTTCAAGAAGATAAGAGATGTAGATGGGAAAGTAGAGACTTTCAAGGCAAGGCTAGTAGCCAAAGGTTATACTCAGAGAGAAGGTGTTGATTATGAATAAACATTTTCTCCTATGACCATGCTAAAATCCATTCACATCCTCTTTTCCATAACTACAACCTATGACTATGAGATATTGAAAATGGACGTCAGGACAACTTTTCTGAATGGCTATCTTGATGAAAGTATGTATATGGTACAACCAGAAGGGTTCATCAAAACTTGGGAAGATCAAAAGATGTGTAAGTTGTTGAAATCCATTTATGGATTAAAGCAAGCATCTAGATCTTGGAATATCACCTTTGATGAGTGTAACGCCTTGGTAACCCCAGAACAGTTACGGTGAACGGTGGACTGGAAATTTGACCCGCTACCCGAGTCCTTTGGTCAAAAACGTGCTCTAAGTGTAATTAACAGGTTAAGGTGAAAAACTAATAAAAAGGGAATGGATATTTTCATTACAAACTGCTCTGCAGAGCTAATCAAAACATTTACAAGTTGTTCTAAGTACAAAATGGTCATTACTGTTCCAAATTTACAATCCCGCCGATCTAAACGGCAAAATAGGGTAAACCCCCTAGTTCCTCTGAGAACGCCTTGGCCGTGGTGGTCAAGCGGTCGCATATGTACACATCACCACCTAAGCTCTCCACTCAAGGCTGGGTGAGCTTCTCTTTCCCTTTACCTGCACCACATAGCACCCATGAGCCAAGGCCCAGCAAGAAAAATCATAATACAGCATGATAAAATATCAACAAGAATCGTAATAATCATCCAGGACCAACAGTCCAAAAAAATAGGTGACAGTCGCAACAGTCACAAAAGTGGGTACAGCCTCCTCTAGCCATGTGACGTTAGGGTCACTCGGTTTTAACCGATAAGAGAACCTTTCATAAATTTGATCAGGATAGGTGTATGGTGAATAGTCACCAACATAACCTTCCTCATGACTTAAAGTCATAACCCTGGAACAGCGTTCCCTAGCCATGTGACAAACAGTCACCGGGGCCATATGCCCTGGCTCTGAATAACTGGTCTTAGACCATACAAGCGCTTATAAGTTCATCGACCTTAGGGTCGGTCCAGCGGTAATACCCCATATGAGTCATTCAACGCTGATATCGATTAGATCTAATCTTCATTTGGCTCGACGTTCATGACGCTATGCCATTTCTGACTCCTTAGGTCAGTGTCCCTGACTAATCAGTACATATACAAGTACTCAACATTCACTAGCATTTAATAGGCAATCCATGTCCACATTTATCAATCAACATGCCTCAATACAACCTCGCATGTCACATATACACAGGGTGCAGTTTTCTTACCTCCTGTTCGAGCGAGAATTAATAATAAGAACGACCCTTGAGAACGATCAACCTTTTGGTCCTTTAGCGGTTACCTGGTCATAACCAATTATGGGATTCCATCAATAAAATGAATAATAAAGGGTTCCCAAACCAAAACCTAGCCTCTGAGACATCAAACACTACTAAACTGGGTAGTAAGATCGACCCCGAGGCCTAAGGCTAGCATCCCCGAGCCAAAAAGCTATTTCTGGCCAAAAAGCCACTAAGGGCCGCAGCCCTCCTTGGCCATGCCGCGACCCGCCCCTCAAACAGAGGCGCCCAACTTCAGCATCCTTCAAGGGCCGCAACCCTCCCTGGCCATGCCGCGACCCAACCTCCAGTTTAGCCAGAACCCCTATTTTTCTTCCCTTGCGATTTCTCTTGGAACCAACCTTTCAATCCAAGCTTAAACACCACTCAAACCTCCAATACAACTCCTAAACTTGATCTATAACACTCCCTCATCGAAACCCAAGTGAAATCCCAACCAAAACTTCCATCAATTCCAACTATCCACAACAAAACCACAAGCTAAAAACAAACACCAAAACAGAGCATACTAGAAAACTAATGGCTGGAAACTTACCTCAAACTCAGGTTGTGATGCTCTTCAATGTTGGAACACTCTCCCAACCTCCCAAGATCTACTTCCCAAGCTTGAATCCTCAACAAGATCACCAAAAATCACAAAGAAAATGGAAGAAGGAGAAGGTACGGGAAGCTCAAGAACTTGCTCTGTTTTTCTCATCAACTTACTGCTGAACTCTGTTTATATCTATCCTAGGGGTAAAAAGACCATTATACCCCTAGGTCATTTAAGGGTTTCTAAAGGCTCCTAAGGGAAAATCTGTCATTTCCAACCTATCTCGTTAATCATAATTAACGCTCTCCAATTCCCGCTATTCTCAATAATCCCAAACACCAATAATTCATATCCTGTTACCCTCCAATACCCGGTAACGCACTAACCATTAAAATCACCCCGAGACTCCTCCCGAGCCTCGAACTTAAACCTGTTATGACCAGACCGCTAATTAACATACCATGGTCGTCTCATGCCGAAAAGCTCGAACAAACCCACATTATAATGTGATCTCAACACATATCATCGACATGCATACAATTATACAATTATACCCTCAACGGGCCAAATTACCATCACACCCCTGTAATTAAACATGTGGACCCACATGCATGCATTTAACATCATATTATAATATAATTCACATATACATGCATAATATCATTTAATGGCTTAATTAAACAAGTATGGCCCTCCCGGCCTACTAATCCCGCCATTAAATCACATCGGAGAATTCGGGGCATTACAATGAGACAATTAAAACATACGCATTCGAATAGAATTGTAACGCCCTACTTCCTTAGAGCCGTTACTAAGTGAGTTTTAAGACAAAACAGTGTGCAATGAACTCGCTATCCGAGGTTTTGAAACAAAAGTGTGACTAATTAAAAGTTAAGGCTGTAATCTTAGAAAAACGCGTTTTTTCAATAAAACTTCTAGTATTAAACATTTGGGATCCCAAAATAAGTTTTGAAAACTATTTTACTTCTTAAAATAAGTTTACAATTGATCAGTTATAAAAATTATAGATTATTACAGCCATTTTCGAATAAACCCCTAACAAAAGCGGTCGGGCAGGCCAAACATGTACGCGTCGCTTCACGCTCTCCGTACTCATGGTTGGTTGACTCAGTCATTGCCCTTACCTACAACACAGAGCACCCGTGAGCCGAAGCCCAGCAAGAAAACTCATGCAGAACATAACATATGCAATTTATACAGTTTATCATATCAGAAAAATCCACAGATAAACAAGTCAACCATTAGGCTAAGCAAACACGGCCATGCCGCCCCAGAAGCCTTACCAAAGCCTGGGGTCTCGGTCCTCACCGTAGGGATATCACATGTATCCCCTGGGTCCTACCCTGACTATAAGCATCCCATGTGCTAAGTGTTACTTCCGGCCCCGCTGCTGTTCTCGGCCTTGCCGCCCTCGGCCATAGCCGTTCATTTCACTATAATCACACATATAGTATATCTCAAAATAACATTCAAACAAATATCAATTCATTTAAATCTGCACCCTAACATGTAATGCAATATAGGGCCGTGCCCTGCAATCATCTCATCATGCAACATGTAATATAGGGCCGTGCCCCGCAATCATACTATGGGCCCATGCCCCATCCTACGGGTGTTATAGTTTTCTTACCTTTCCATTCAATAGCTTAGATCACCTGACTCCTTGAGCACGATCCCACTCGAGCCTTAACGCACACCTAGGCACAAACATAGGTCAAAGTCAACACCGAACCCCAAGTCCGAATACCTAGCCTCGGGACCAATCCCGAGCCCCCCGGGAAGTCCTAAGTCTCCAAAACAAAGTGGCGGAATCGAGCCCCGAACCCTAGGTCAAAATCCCTTCACAAAAAGCCTAAAAATCCCCTCTGTGAACAGTGCAGTGCTACAGCACTCTAAAGAGGGCACTGTAGCGCTACAAGCAGAACCACCCCACCAGAAACAGGGGCTAGCGCTACAGCGCCCCCTAACTAGCGCTGTAGCGCTAGTTGCAGCCAGACCAAGCCCAGAAATTGCTTCTTGCGATTTCCTTCTACCTTTTCAACTCTAAACTTGACCAAACCTTTTCCAAACCCAAAAACACACATATCCACACCTCACACTCATCCCAAGCATCCCAAGCACTCAATCCCAAGCTCAAGCAACCCAAAACTCAAAATCTACCATGATGAACTCAAAAACCATAAATTCATTCAAACAACAAAGATAGAGTCTTAGAAATCATATCATTGATGCAATTTCGACCTTGATTCAACCCTAGGCCTCCTTAGCTTGTTCATCCTCAAATCTTGCCTAGAAATCCCCTAAATTTCCCAACAACTCAGCTCAAAACACAGCTCAAACCAGCCAAACCCTAAAACAGAAATCTCCAAGAACTTACCTCAAATTTCTGATGTGATCTTGCTAACCCCTTGCCAATCCTCAAGCCTAACCCAAGATCCTTGATGCTTAGCCTATCATTGCTCTCCACTAAGCTTTTCTCCAAGAAAAATGGAGGGAAAAATGGTGCAAGAATTTTCAAACCGAACCTTGAGGAAAACCCCTCTGTTTTCCCTCTTTTCTTTCTTTCCTTTTTCTTTCTTTTCTTTCTTTCTCTCCACAGCCAACACACTTACTCTATAAATCCCACTAAGTGTATAAAGCCTCATAAATCAATCTCTAAAAGCCAAATGACCAAAATTCCCTCCCTATTAACTCTAAGCCCTTTTGTCCAAGTAGGGCCATTTTAGTCATTTTACCCAATTCCCGCTAATCCTCAAGTGTCTCTAATATTTTCCCGTTGCTTCCCAACTCCTGATAAATCACCAAATAATATTCCTCGATATCAAAAATAAACGCCAATAAACTCAACAGATCCTATTTATACCCCAGGCTCGCCTCGAGCTGGGTACAAATTCCCGCCATGACTTTCCGCTAGCCTGCTCACTGGGATCGTCTCGAGTCATGAATCACAGATACACCCACATACCACTGTGGTCTCAACAATCATCACATATCAATACAGTTATGCCCAACATGGCCAAAATTACAATTATGCCCTTCTAACACGATCCGGGCCTACATGCATACTAATATACATAGTCATGCATCTCAGATAAACAAATAGTCATATAACATGCTTTAAATCATAACCATGCAGTTAACTCATTAAAATCACACATAAATCCCAACCTGCCCTCCTGGCACACTAATCAAGGCCCTTAAGCCTTATTAGTGATTTTGGGTCGTTACAAGAATGTCGACAAAGCATGTGTGTCTATATATCTATATATCAAGGCTAAAGTTTTAGTTTTCTTATTTCTTTACGTGGATGACATTCTCCTCATTGGGAATGATGTAGAGACACTGTAAAATGTGAAGAAGTGGTTAGCTGAAAATTTCCAAACGAAAGATTTGGGCGAAGGGAGCTATTTTCTGGGAATCAAAATCCAGGGATATGAAGAACAAGCTCTTGGCACTTTCTCAAGAAAATTATATAGATAAGGTGCTTGAATGGTTCTCTATGTAGAATTCCAAGAAAGATTAGTTACCGACCAGACATAGAATTACTTTCTCCAAAGAGCAATGTCCAAAGACACCTCAAGAGGAAGAGGACATGATAAAGTATCCCTATGCTTCAGTAGTTGAGAGTCTAATGTATGTTATGTTGTGTACTAGGCCCGACATATGCTATGCAGTAGGGATTGTAAGTCATTATTAATCAAATCCTGGTATGGAACACTGGATTGCAGTAAAGCACATTCTCAAGTAACTTAGGAGAATAAGAGATTATATGCTTGTATATTCAGGGGTGAACTTAACCCCACTGGATACACTAATTTTGATTTCCAATCAGACAAAGACAGTTATAAGTAGACGTCTAGGTCAGTGTTCACTCTTGGTAGAGGAGATGTATTGTAGAGAAGTATCAAACAATCCAGTATTGTAGATTCAACAATGGAAGCCGAGTATATAGTGGCTTGTGAAGCAACTAAAGAAGTGGATTGGCTTAGAAAATTCTACACTAATATGGAAGTAATTCTAGATATGGAGAAGCCACTAATTCTGTACTGTGACAATAGTTGAGCAGTTGCTAACTCTAAGGAACCTAGAAGCAACAAGAAAGGAAAGCATATAGAAAGGAAATACCATCTAGTTAGAGAGATTGTGTAGGGAGGTGATGTGACTGTTATGAAGATAGCGTCAAAACAGAACCTGGCAGACCCGTTTACCAAGACATTTCCTGCAAAGTCGTTTATGGGTCATGTACGCAACATAGGATTAAGGGAGATGCTTCACTTGCTTTGAGGGAAAGTGGGAGATTGTTAGGATTTATGCCCTAAAATCAAGTAAAGACATTTTATTGATTAAAATAAAAGTACAATTTTATTATTTGTATTTTATAATTATTGTTTGAATAATTCATATGAATATCAAGAAAATTCCATATTCATTTATGAGGATATGATCTTGTATTAGTACGATGGAATTAAGATCATATACTATGAATAAAATATTCAGTAACATATTAATGTAAGGAATCTTTAATAAATGGTTACCAGTATGGTTTACTAAGCATACGAGATGCAAGTGATCTAGATTCAGAATACTGATGTGGATAGACATCTTAGTAAATGTGAGGTATATAATAGAGATTATATATGACAAAACTTATATAAATTAACTACCTATATAAACTTACCATTTGCCATAAAGATTTAATTCTTATCATTATAGATGATCATTTGTAGATCAATCTAAGTCCTGAGTAGTCATGAACTTCTGTTTGTGCTTATTGGATCTTTTGATTCACTCGTTAAGGTTTCTTAGTATAATGAGGCTAGTGAATTTTGTTTTGGAGATTCAATATCATGAATGGTTGGGAACATGATTTACAATAATGGAATCCATACTTTCCTAATGGATCGAATATTGGTTCCCTTAAGGTTTCATTTTGGAAGTGAATAGTTATTGAGCTCAAATCTATAATTTGATAGATTAATTATTCGCTAATGAATTAATGGTACTTTAGTAACAAGAGGTAATTAGAATGGTAAAATGGTAATTTTGACCAGCTCTAATTAACGAACCAATAATTGGAGGACATAACTACATCTATTGATTATATCAATGGACTACAAAGAAAACTCTGTAAATATAATTCTATAAATACTTAGAGTGCAATTCCATATTTATAGCGGAGTAATAATGGAGCTAATAAATAAGATTATTAGATTAAATAGTTTAATTAATAATCTGGTTTATTGGAGCTTCGTATTATAGGTCCATGGTCCACAAGTCACATCTGTCCTACACTATCAAGGGTAAGGATGTCATAAGGAAGATTTGTAGAGAGAATGACTTAATTGAAAAGGAATTAATTTTCTGGGCCAAAGCAATAATTATGTGATAATTATGGGAAATTGAATAATTATGTAATGCCCCAAAACATACAAGACCATAATCATGCAGAAATTTAAACTTTTTACTTTTAACTCATTGTACCGAAAATCCATATAATTTTTTTTAAAAAGATCGCGTACGCACACTTTGAGTTAAGTAAACGAAAATACAACTACTCTTCCACAGAGTTAAAACAAAACAATTATCCCAAAGAAAAAACAAACTTTCAGCTTTTTCTTTTCAAAATAGTGATCCATCAAAAACCTCCCCAGGTCAGGCCACATGTACACATCCGCAAGCAAACTCCGGCGCTCACTGGTCCACTTTTCCTTTGCACTTACCTATAACATGAACAACTAGGTAAGCGACAACGCTTAGTAATAATAGTCTTACACACAAGTATACCAAAACCCAGTAACGGGTCGACCTAAGGTAGATATTGTTACTGGTCATTAGGGTATTGGATAAGTTCCAACCCTATCATTCAATTCTAAAATAATAGCCACATCAAAATTAAATACTTTGATTGTACCTAATAACCAACGTCACACATATCATAATAACCTACACTCAAAAAATCCCAGAACATTCGAGATATATAGCCATATTCGTAATAAATATTTTGGTAGTTTCTGTGGACGCCCATATTCCACCAAGCCAAAATATGAGAATTACGAGGGGTCCTCGGCCCCCGCGCACGGAGCCCCCGTTGCCTCGCTAGGCCCCCGCGCATGGCCCCATGGCCTCGCTCGGCCCCCGCGCATGGAGCCCCGTCGTCTCGCTCGGCCCCCGCGCATGGCCCCATGGCCTCGCTCGGCCCCCACGCATGGAGCCCCGTCGCCTCGCTCGGCCCCCGCGCATGGAGCCCCGTCGTCTCGTTCGGCCCCCGCGCATGGCCCCATGGCCTCGCTCGGCCCCCGCGCATGGAGCCCCGTCGCCTCGCTCGGCCCCCGCGCATGGAGCCCCGTCGTCTCGCTCGGCCCCCGCGCATGGCCCCATGGCCTCGCTCGGCCCCCGCGCATGGAGCCCCGTAGCCTCGCTCGGCCCCCACGCACGGAGCCCCCGTCACCTCGCTCGGCCCCCACGCACGGAGCACCCCCTGGCTTCGCTTGGATGCTAAGCCCGTGCCACCGTCTCGCATTAGCCGCCTCACGTCTAAGGGCCTCGCCATAGGCCGAGGTAACCAAGTGGCCTTGCCCAGGCATGGCCTTGTTTGGCCTTACGAGGGGATAGGGGCCTCCTGAGCAACTAGGGAGCCGCGCTGTCAAGGGAGCCACAAACGGGGCGTCTCGTCGTGCGTCCTTAGACGTCAGACATGGGGCACATACCTATCACCAAGATTTGTGAGTGACCTTGGGAGACTTCAGGCATCTCGCGCCAAGGACCTAAGATCTCCGCCTCACACCGAGGGTCCCATTCCTTGCACCTTAGGACCCCTAAGCTTAGGAGGTCCCGTACGGGTCGAATGAAGACATATTTGTACGACTTAGTATTGAGTACGGATATCAGTACCAGTAAGATTGCTGGGGGAAGAGCCATGGTCCGTACGTCTACGGCCATAGGACAGAGCCGACACCACGACCTCCTGCGCCACTACGTCTGCCACCACGCATCAGAAATGGGTACAGACAAGTAGTGGAGATATTGTACTGACACCTGCTCCAGTACGGGATGTACGATCACCACCTCTGGAGCCACTCCCCTAATGCAGTATGTATGTACCTCCTGGTCCCCGGGACCACTATGTACCTAAGGCCATTAGAGCCAACTATAAAAGGGATTCCAAGACCACCAGGAAGGGGGTGGGAAATTTTACTGTAGCTAAGCCTAAAGTGTGAATGAAAGATTGATTTCTCCATTATTGTTACACCATTGTTCTTGAGTTATTGTTCAAGTTTTTACAGCTTTCCAATTAGCGATCTTGACTTGATAATTTTTCCAACTTAACTTCGTTGACGAGTTCTCACCGTCAACAGTTTGGCGCCGTCTGTGGGAACGTTAGTTTCAAGCTACTGTTCCGCCATTGTTTCCGACAAGAAGAAGATGCCAAGACGCTCGAAACGACTAAGGGAGACGCGGGAGGTAGAGGTTCACCTAAACGGAGTCCAGCTGAAGGCCTCCATGAAGGACGCTCCTCCACCCAGGGATGTGGAGCCCCCGAAAGACCCTGAGGTTCACGGAGGAGATAGAGTGGCCTCATCGCCGGCCGCTCCACCTGGAGGGAGTCCTCCCAGAGCACCACCGGTGCACGCTGATGAGTTCCCTCCTCCAAAACCGCCGCGGGCACCGAACTCCGGCCGGCAAGACCCGGGCCCTTCTACCCATAGGCCTGACAAACACCCCCGGGTCCACTCCGTGAGCTCGAGTTCAAAGTCCCGATTTTACGAAGAGGAGATACATGAGCTCCACCGTAAAAACCAAAGGTTAGAAACTACCTTGGAAAACATGCAAGAGGTCCTTAACGGCCTACTGCAGGGTAAGTCCAGCATAACCTTGCCTAAGGGAAAGGAGAAAGGCAAAGATGGGGTGGAGACCACTGTGCCAGTAGATGATGGAAGAACCCGACATTCAACTAGCAACACCCCCCGCGCGAAGCAACATGATCACCCTGAACCGCCTAAGCAGGCCCAAAGGCCAGCGCCGAGAACCACCGCTGCCCCTCGTCGTGAGGATGAGGTCACCTCCAAAAGAACGCCCCCAGACTTGCGGGAGGAGCTCAATAAGAAGAGGGCAGGCAAAGGGACTACACCCCCTGAGGCGCCTCGAGAAGGCAAGGGAAAGGCAGATCTTAACCCATCCACTCTAAGAGACTCCCTCAGCAAAAGGAGGCAGGACTTAGACACGGAGATGCGGAGCTTGCGGAGCAAGATTGTCACCGCGTCGGGTGGCCAGGCCTTTGAGGAAGACTTCGACCATGAGTCACCCTTCGTGTGAGAAATTCAGGCAATCCGGCTCCCTACCAATTTTAAAGAGCCCAATATGACCCCTTACGAAGGGAACACGGATCCAAAATACCACCTGGATGCGTTTAACGATCTCATGAAATTAAGGGGGATTGGAAGTGGTGCCAGGTGCCATTGCTTCGCTGTTACTCTGAAAGGACCCGCCTACAAGTGGTTCAAAAGGCTAAGGCCAGGGTCCATCAGGTCCTGGCAGCAGTTCTCTGACGAGTTCCTCCAACAGCACCATGCCGTGCGGGACTACACAATGCCAGGTACCAGCTTGGCCAACGTGAAGCAAGGGGAGAAGGAGAGCCTAAAAAGCTACATTCACCGGTTCAATATGGAGGCCGCAAAAGTGGGGAGCCTAACGCGCCGGGAGTTAAAAATGGCCATTACTGCCGGGGTGCTCCCAGGGAGCAAGTTATGGGACAACATGCTAAAGAGGGAAGTCACCGACTTGGATGACTTCTATGAAAGAGCACAGAAGTACATCCGTGTGGAGGATGGCCACGCAAACCTGAAGGCCGGAAAGGAGGAGCCCCACACAAAGCCCCCAATTAATGACGGGCCGAATATAGCTAAGAAGAAGAGGACGTATGAGGGGTCGAGAGATGACCAGCAGAGGAAGACCAAACGAGGGGGTGATCATAGGCCAACGGCCTATACTTACTATACAAACCTCACTGACACCAGGGAGCATATTTACGTCACCAACGAAGATCGAGTGCCCTTCAAAAAACCCCCACCAATGAGAAAGGATCGGTCCAAGAGGGACCCCAGTAAATACTGCCAATATCACAAGGACATTGGACACACCACGGCAGAGTGTATCCACTTGAAGGAGGAAATTGAGGAGCTTATCCGCCAGGGGCACTTAGGCCGCTATGTCAATAGAGGAAGGCAAAGGCCAGAAAACGAGCCCACAGCGCCCCAGGCACAGGAGCGAGCCCCAGAGATACAAGGGGAGGTTCGCACCATTTTTGGAGGCCCAGGATTTGGAGGAGATTCTAGGAAGGGACGAGATAAATATGCAAGAGAGGCTCGACGAAGTCCGCCTCCCTGCGTCATGAGTTTAGAACAACGACCCCCAAAGAGTTTCAAGGGGGAAAACGACTCGATAACGTTCACTGAGGAAGATGCACGAGGGGTACACTTCCCCCACAATGATCCGCTGGTGCTGAAAGTCCAGTTGGCAAATATGCGTGTGCATCGAGTCCTGGTGGACAACGGGAGCTCGGTGGACATCCTATATCGCCCGGCTTTGGAAAAAATGGGACTGGGCATTCGTCACCTAAAGCCTTGCCAGTCGTCACTATACGGATTCACAGGGGATTCAGTGCAACCCCTTGGGATGATTGAGTTGACACTTACCATGGGGGAGCAACCCCGCCAAACCACAGTCATGTCTAACTTTGTTGTAGTAGATTGCGCATCAGCTTTCAACGCGGTATTAGGGAGGCCCTCCCTGAGAGAATTGAAAGCCATAACTTCAATATATCACTTAGTTGTCAAGTTCCCGACTCCAGGAGGGATCGCGAGTATGAAAGGAGAACAGAAGGAAGCAAGGGAGTGTTACAACACCTCACTCCGCACGCCTGCAAAGCCACGTGAGCCAATGACCATGGTGGTACATGAGGCGATAAGCATGCCCACAGGGGGTCCGCAGGAGCTGGACCCTCGGGTCGTGGATGAGGCAAGAGCAGAACCAGTAGAAGAAGTAGAGGAGGCTACAGTGACGGAAGAGCCCTTAAGGAAATTGAAGATAGGGAGAAGCCTACAAGGTGATGTGAAGGAAGAATTGATAAGATTTTTGAACGATAATCTAGACGTATTTGCATGGAGTCATGAGGACATGGTGGGCATAGACCCCAGCGTAATGTGCCACCACCTGAACATCTCCCCAGGAGCAAGGCCCGTCAGGCAGAAGAGGCGGGCACTCGATCCAACAAGATACCCAGCGTTAAAGGAAGAGGTTGACAAGTTGAAGGCCAACGGGTTCATCCGTGAGTCCTTCTATCTTGTGTGGGTATCAAACCCAGTACTCGTGCCGAAGCCGAACGGGAAGTGGAGAACTTGCGTTGATTTCACGAATTTGAATAAAGCTTGTCCTAAGGACAGCTTCCCACTCCCCAGGATAGATCAGTTAGTAGATGCAACGGCGGGACATGAGTTACTAAGTTTTATGGATGCCTACTCAGGATACAACCAAATCCCAATGAACCCTGCAGATGAAGAACACACGTCATTCATTACAGACAAAGGGCTCTACTGTTATAAGATGATGCCCTTCGGGCTCAAAAACGCGGGAGCCACCTATCAAAGGCTGGTGAATAAAATGTTCGCAAATCAGATAGGAAGGAATATGGAAGTGTATGTGGATGACATGCTAGTGAAGACCAAAGTAGCAGCAGAGCTCAACAAAGACCTTGGTGAGATGTTTGACACGCTCAGAAAATATCGGATGAAGCTGAACCCAGCCAAGTGCACCTTCAGGGTATCCTCAGGGAAATTCCTAGGCTTCATGGTCAATTCCAGAGGAATCGAGGCCAACCCTGACAAGATAAAGGCACTCATAGAAATGAGCCCGCCGAAGAATAAGAAGGAGGTACAATGCCTAACAGGAAGGGTGGCGGCCCTCAATAGATTCATCTCAAGGTCCACCGACAAGTGCCTCCCATTCTTTGACATCCTCAAAGGGAGCAAAAAGTTCGCTTGGGATGAAAGATGTGAGGAAGCCTTTGTCAGGTTGAAGGAGCACCTGGGGAAGCCGCCCCTGTTAGCAAAGCCAGAGAAGGGCGAGAAGCTGTACCTATACTTGGCGGTGTCGGAGCATGCCATCAGCGCAGCCCTGGTTAAGGGAGAGAAGAAGCAACAACAGCCCGTATACTATATCAGCAAGCGTCTGGTGGACGCGGAGAGCCGGTATCCAGAGATCGAAAAACTGGCCTATGCGCTAGTAGTGGCGTCGAGGAAGTTGAAGCCTTACTTCCATGCGCATACGATTGATGTCTTAACAGATAGTCCTTTGAGACAAGTCCTACATAAACCAGAAACTTCAGGGAGACTAATGAAATGGTCGATTGAGCTAAGTCAGTTTGATATTGTCTACACCCCAAGGGCCTCCATCAATGGACAGGTGCTGGCAGATTTTATAGTAGAGTTCACCCATCAGCCGAATGAAGGACAGAATGACGGAGGGGAGCAGCCTGTTATGGAGGATGAACTAGGAGGTGTAGAGAAATGGAGTTTGCATGTTGATGGGGCGTCGAATGAAGGAGGATCGGGAGCGGGCATCATGATGACCGGGCCCGAGGGACACAGAATGTACTGCGCAATCCGATTTGGGTTTGAGGCCTCCAATAATGAGGCGGAGTATGAGGCGCTCTTAGCTGGCCTGCGTCTAGCCCAGGAATTGAAAGTAACGCGCCTTCATATTTTCAGTGACTCGCAATTGGTGGTATGCCAAATAAAGGGGGAGTATCAGGCAAGGGGGCCCAAAATGGCAGCATATTTGGAGAAGGTGAAAGGTTATCTGGGACGAATGGTGGCATACACTATAGAGCAAATCCCCAGAGAAAAGAACACCCATGCCGATGCACTCGCAAAGCTGGCATCTACCAAGGATGGTGATGTCCTGGAATCAATACCCGTGGAGTACCTACCAAAGCCCAGCATCGAAGGCGCAGATGTGCACATGATCAACGTCCCAAAGAAATCATGGACCGAGCCAATCAAGAGGTACCTGGAGGAAGGAGCCTTGCCTGCGGATAAAAACGAATCTCGGAGGTTGGTGTACAAGGCCGCAAGGTACGCCTTGATAGATGGAGTCCTTTACAAAAGAGGATTCTCCATGCCACTCCTGCGGTGCGTAGAAGAAGAGGAAGCGATGAAGGTGTTACAAGAGATCCACGAGGGAGAGTGCGGGAACCACGAAAGTGGACCCTCCACGGCTAGGAAGGCCATGAGACAAGGATACTACTGGCCTTCCATGGAGAAAGACGCGCATGACTTTGCCACGAAATGCGACAAGTGCCAGAGGCACTCCAATTACCCTCGAAGACCCCCAAGCGAACTGACCAGCATGCCCAGCCCCTGGCCCTTCGCTATCTGGGGAATAGACTTAATCGGCGCTCTTCCTACAGGCAGGGGTGGAGCGAAGTACGCGGTGGTGGCAGTGGATTATTTCACTAAGTGGGTAGAAGCGGAACCCCTTGTGAAGATAACCGCTAAGCACATCACCTCTTTTGTCAACAAATTCATTGTGTGTCGATATGGGGTACCCTACAAGATTATTTCCGACAATGGTACCCAATTCGAAGGAGGAGCCTTCGATGAATACTGTAAGGAAAGAGGTATAAAGAGGAGCTTCTCCACGGTGGTACACCCCCAGGCCAATGGGCAAGTGGAGGCCATCAACAGGGTCCTGAAGAAGAACCTAAAGACAAAGCTGGAGAAGATGAAGGGAGCCTGGGCAGATGAGCTACCAAATGTGCTGTGGGCTTACAGAACCACCCCACGCACGACTACTGGGGAGTCCCCATTCTCCTTGGCCTATGGGTGCGAGGCTGTGCTCCCGGTCGAAATGCGAGTCACGTCCCACAGGGTACAGGCATATGGAGACGAAGCCAACCACGTAGCCCTGACCGAAGGCTTAGATATGCTGGAGGAAAAGAGAGAAAAAGCCCAAATAAGGGTGGCAGTATACCAGCAACGCGCCGCAAGATACTACAATTCGAGGGTGCGAGAGAGAACTTTCAGGGTCGGCGACCTGGTGCTGAGGAAGGTGCTCCCAAACACACGAGACCCAGGTGCAGGAGTGCTAGGGGCAAATTGGGAGGGGCCCTACCAAGTTGCTCAGTGCATCCCCCCGAACACTTACAAGCTGGCTCGCATGGACGACACCATCATACCCCGGGCATGGAACGCAGAGCACTTGAGGAAGTATTACCAGTAAAGCGCCCATGCCTGTTGGTAAAGGAACAAGTGTGGCACGCCGCCTTGATATGGTAGGAAGAAATCAAAGAGGTTACCTAGATAACCTCCTAAGTAGGTGTGAGTCTTTTTATTTTCTTTCATATGAAAACCCCCTATGTACCGTTGCAACTATGTGTATGAGACTATTTATTATGAATATGATGAATGGAACGGCATGTTTTAAGAAAAATTGTTAGCAACTTCGTGTGTCATTTTTCTTCAATACTCGGGCATCAACCAAAGTGTCTGCCGAAATAAATTTCACCAAACACTTGGGGGGCAGGACAAGGGGCAACAACACAGCCAGCAAGGGGAACCTAAAAAGGGCCCTCTAACGGAGGATCTTAGAAAGGACCCCTCGCCCTCCTAAAAAAAAAGGCCCTCAATTAGGAGTAGCCTAAAAACGACCCCCTATGTGTCAGGAGGACCCAAGAGGGATCATGACCCCGAAAAGGACCGTTTAATGGGAGATCCTAGAAGGACCCCTTATATCGGGGCCCTAGGCGAAGTCCCTAAACACAGAAAACAGTAAAAAGACCTTGCAAGGCCTCCCCTGAGTTTACAAGGATTAGCTACCCTTGTAAGCATCAAGGAGGCCAAAAGGCCTCACGAAAGAAAAATATATATATAGTGACAACACTAATAAGTCTAGAGCGGCCGCCAAGCCGTCTAGCCAAAAAGGGTCCTAAAAGCGACCCTTGCAGAAATAGTACTATACATAATGACGAGAGGGACGCTTCTCGCAAAGAAATAATAAGCGCGCGCAAGAAAAACATGAAAGGGTAACTAAGACCCAAGGGGTCAAAATATCCTTATGAAAGCAACCAAGAGGCACCAAAAGAGGTCCCAGTGAACCCTTACACATGGGCTCCAAAGGACTTCCAGCCTGATAGATAAAAGAGGGGAATCAACTAAACCCCTTCACACAGGCTTAAAAGGGCCTCCAATGCAATAGAACAAGAAATAAATAAGCAACATATGTATTTATACATTAAAAGAAAAAAAAAGGAGTTCTTAAAATAGTACAAGAGTTACCAAAAGAGAAGTAATACTGATAATGATGTTACATAATAAAAAGAAAACAGAGGCAAAGCAAGACTACTTCAAGGCTTCTTAATATGGGCACTCCATAGGGCCGCTCGAGCAACGGCTTGTTCACCAAAGGAGGAGAAGTTGAAGCTGGGATTCTGCTTCCACACATTATAGAGGGCGCGGTCTATGGACCTGCGCTCGGTGCTAACCTTCTCCGCCTCCAAGGAAGCACACCTCTCCTGCGCTGACTGGAGGTCAGCCCTGAGGACCTCGACTTCGGCCTCCAACAGGGTAACCCTCTGCTGTGAGGCGGCCGCAGTGTCCTTGGCCTCCCGGAGCTCACGCTCCAAGCAAGTAACCTTGCCTTCTAGCCTCTTGGTCTTAGCCCTTATTTCCTTCCTCTTCGATGACAAGTTGGAAAGTTTTGTCTGGACCTCTGACAATTTAGCATTGGTTTTGTTAAGCTCTCCCTCAAGCTCCCGCACCCGAGCTGTAAGGCAATTCCTCTCAGCAGCAGACAAAGAGAGGTTGTTAGACGAGTCGACAAACCGCATAGCCAACGTATAGGTCTGCACAAAAAAAAAAAGAAGAAAGAGAGAGAGTATATGAGTAAACGCCTATACATAATATGACCAGCACGAGGAGCAAAGACTCACCCAAGCCATGGAGCGCCTTAAGTCCTCCCCAAGATCCGCCTGAGCCAAATTCCCAAGGCCACTCCAGTCGGACACGGGAAGGCCCGAGGCAAGCTCGATGTATCGCCGTCCGAAAGAGCATAGAAGTACATACGTGTGGAAGAGGGCCATAAGAACTTGCATGTTGAAGAAAGCGAACCTTCCTCCAGTCGCATTGCTACCAATACGTTTGAATATTCCATATAGAAGGGGACATCATGCTAGAAGGGTCACTGACCAAGGTTAAACTTGGACGAGGACCATCCAGCCATAAAAGTCCGGACCCGAGGGGGGATCACCTCAAAAAAATCGTAAAAGGGTTTCAAGGTAGACGCTTGCAAAAAGGGTCTCAAAGTAGACACTTGCAAAAGGGGTCTCAAAGAAGACGCTTGTGAAAAGGGTCTCAAAGAAGACACTTGAAAAAAGGGTCTCAAAGAAGACGCTTGTGAAAAGGGTCTCACAGTAGACACTTGCAAAAAGGGTCTCACAGAAGATGCTTGCAAAAAGGGCCTCGAAGAAGACGCTTGCAAAAATAGTACTATACCTAATAACGAGAAGGACGCTTCTCGCAAGAAATAATAAGCATGCCCAAAAATACATAAAAGGATAGCAAGAACCCAAGGGGTCAACATATCCTTACAAGTAATCAAAGTGCACCAATGGACACGGATCACCCAGCAGTACCACCAGAGCATAGTGAGTGTAGCATTATTATGAGTCTACCAGGAAGCCTAAAGACTTCCTAATAGACTGGGGGCAAGTGTGAATGCCAAAAATTGACCAGAGCCATAGTCAACACTCAAGAGAAAAATTGAGGGTTACCCTCATTAGCCTCGGGCAAACAAAGCAGCCCAATATCTTGCCCCACGTGAGACCCATGTCTCATAGGAGGCCTTAGCGAAAATGCCCAGAAGGACACAAGGGACTCGCTATGCGAGGCTGCCCTTCCCCCACGCGCGCCTGCCAAGGCCACAAGGGCCTCACTATTCAAGGATGCCCTTCCCCCTCGCGCGCTTGCCAAGGCCACAAGGGCCTCGCTATGCGAGGCTGCCCTTCCCCCGCGTGCGTCTGCCAGGCCACAAGGGCCTCGCTATGCGAGGCTGCCCTTCCCACGCACGCGCCTGCCAAGGCCACAAGGGCCTCGCTATGCGAGGCTGCCGTTCCCCCGCGCGCGCCTGCCGGGCCACAAGGGCCTCGCTATGCGAGGCTTCCCTCACCCGCACACCTCGCGACCCATATGCGCGCCAACGACTCGCACAGTGAGACATACCTCACCACGCCCGTGTGCGTCTCGCGAAGTGTGACCATGCTAAGGAGCCTCGCGCCACCACTGTCTCGTGGCCCTCATGCAACCCCATCACGCCTTGTGAGACCCATCCTCGAGCCCCGTGAATGCACGAGTCACGCATGGGTACTCACTTGGGCACCAAGGGTCTCACCTTGTGAGACCCTTCCCCGAGCCTTGTGAATGTCGGGGTGACACATGGGTACTCACTTAGGCACCAAGGATCTCACCTTGTGTGACCATCCCTGAGCCTCGTGAATGCCCAAGTCACACTTGGATACTTGCTTAGGAACCAAGGGTCTCTCCTTGTGAGACCCATCCCCAAGCCTAGTACATGCCTATTTCCAGGCCTCGTAGCTGGAGGTAAGGATGGGATAAAAGAAGTATGGATCGACACTTGCTAAAATATAAAGAAACATAGAATATATATTTAGGTAAGGGGGACCACTAGGCATGAGATAAATGTACAAGAACGGGATGTACAACCCTGAAAAAAGGGCAAAGGCATGACTTTGACATCTGTGTCCTACTAGTAGTGGAGGTACGAATTTGTACAAAGAGTGGAAGCACTACATGCATACCTCTGACTATGTACCAGGCCGACACCATAACCTTCTGCTCCACCATGACCTATGCCACTACCCTGACAATGTACCTATATACAATCTTGTCCCCTGGGACCACAATGTATGGGGAGTCATTAGAGCTCCAGTATAAATAGATCATCACCCCTCCAGAAAAGGGTTTGGAAAATTCATTGTATGTTGAGGCTGTTAAGCAATATACGAATTTTACTCCATTGTAGTTCTGCATATTTACTCTTTCAAGTTCTCTTAATCTTCTTCTAAGATATCTTTGGCAATACAGTCTTAGTTTTCTAACCTTATATCGTTGACGAGATTTCACCCTCAACAAAAGACATCGCTTCCATGTGGCTCTAAGGTTTGGATTTATCTCTTCAAACAATGAAGCTGTATACAAGGCCTTATTATCTAGAATTCAGATCATTAAGGAGCTAAAAGTGAAAGCCATCTAGTGCTACAACGACTCGCAGCTTTTGGTGAACCAGGTATTTGGAGAGTGCCAAGCTTGCAGAATTAAGATGGTTGCATATTTATCCAGAGTAAAGGGAGAATTATTAAAGTTTGAGTTTTACTCCATCGAGCAAGTACCGCACGAGCAAATTACCAATGCATGTGCATTAGCTCGGCTTACCATAATCAAGGAAGTGAACACATTGAACGTTGTTCCGATTGAATTTCATGGAAAGTCAAATATAGAAGAAGAATTTGAAAAGATCGAGCTAATTCAAACCGGATCGAACTGGATGACCCCAATCATCGATTATCTCACCTCCGGAAGATTACCCAAAGATCGTATGGATGCACGCATGATGCTATACCAGGTCTCGAGGTATATCTTGGTTGAGGGGATTATGTACATGTGAGGACATTACATGCCTTTACTAAGGTGTGTTTCACCCAATGAGTCTCGAGCTATTTTAGAGGTCCATGAAGGATTTTTTGGAGATCATGCTGGGGGGGGGGGGGGGGGGGGGAAATCTAGCTATGAAGATACTCAAGCAGAGATATTTTTGGCCTACCATGGATAAAGACTCAGACTTGTATGTTCAGAAGTGTGATAAATGCTAGTGTTTCTCAATGATAGCTTGGGCAGTACCCGTCGAGCTAATAATGATCTCGTCATCTTGGCCATTTAATGTTTAGGGGATAGATTTGATTGAGTCACTAACTATGGGAAAAGTTGAAGTACACTATGTTGTGGTCGCGATTAACTATTTTACAAAATGGGCTGAAATCGAACCATTAGCAACAATAACCTCGAAGAGAGTGCTGAATTTTGTAATGAAGAATATTTTTTTTTGATACGAACTCCTAAGAAAAATTGTGTCCGATAATGGGACTCAGTTCGATAGTGACCTATTTACGAACTTCTAAGAAAAGCACGGGGTTATCAAAAGGTTCTCCTTGGTGCCATATCCACGGGCTAATAGACAATTAGAGGCAGTGATCAAGACTCTAAAGGCAAGCTTAAAGAAGAGACTGGAGGATGCAAAAGGAATATGGCCCTAACAGCTCCCACAAGTACTTTGGGCAAATAGAACATCTCACTGAACATCCACTAGCCACACCCTGTTCTCATTGACGTACAAAAGTGAAGTTATGCTCCCAGTCGAAGCCTTAATAACATCCCATAGGCGGAGAACTTTTGACCAAGAGAAAAACCACGATCTACTACGAGCATCTCTAGATCTGCTAGAAGAACGTCAAGAAGCATTGCAACACCAGCTCGCATACTTAAGTGCTAAATTCAAAGAAAGGAAGTTCGAGTAAGGGAATTTGATAATGAGACGAGTGTTCTTGGCGAATAAAGTTCCTAAAGATGGCGTGCTAGGACCAACCTGGGAAGGACCATACTAGATCGTGGAAATCTTTTGAGAATGGACGTTTAAGTTAGCTTGGTTAAATGGGGAAGGAGTTCTGCAAACTTGGAATGCACTTCATTTAAGGAAATATTACCAATGAGTGTGTAGTTCGAGTTTAAGTTTTTTTTTTAAATATTATTTAAATTGTAAGGCTTATTTATAAAAGTCATTCCTTATTATCTTCATAATGAATCAAATATAATGGTTTGTGTGCATTTTAAACACGATACCAAATATTTTAATTTTGTCTACTAACCCTTTAAAAGCGATCTAGAATATTACTAAATTTCGATCGGTTGGGGGCAGATACCTATGATCATGAATTTATACTTAGTATGTTTCAAGTCTTTGAAAAAATTTCTAGTTAACTTAGAATTTGGAAATGATTAATTTGGTAGCTAGATTGAGCCCGAGTTTTCATCATAATTCCGAATAAAACTAAGCTGACAAGAAAAATCAAAGAAATAAACCCTGGGCATAACTAGGTACAAGGCGTGAATAATCATAGGTAAGCTATTAAGCATTAAAATCCTAGACCTAACCATGTATGGGACTTGAATACTAACTGGTCAGCTATTAAGAGCAAAGTTATGAAAATGACTTGGTCTAAGATATCTCCTACAAATACACACATGTATATATATAAAACAAGTGTAAAATTGTAGAAAGGGGTCTTATAAAAAGACACGAGTAAATGAATTCAAAACGAGGATATTAACCTCAAACAAGCAAAAAGCAGCAAATTATCTCGACCTTTGTAACGTCCCAAAATTCCTAATAAGGCTTAGTAGTGCCTTGATTAGTGTGTCTGGAAGGCATAATTGGATCTATATGTGATAGTATGTGAATTTATTGAATGGGTCATATGTGGATATGTGAATTATATGAATTATATATGATATGACTACTTATGCATGTTTAGGCGTATTAAATGTGCTTATAGGCCCAGTATGGTTTAGAGAGGGCATTTTAGTAATTTTTACCCATGGTGGGTATACTTATGATTTCATATGCTATACACTTGAGACCACATTATTATGTGGATATATTTGAGATATTTGGCACGAGTCGGTTCTTTTAAGCAAATTAGCAGAAAATTCACAACGAGGATTAATACCCAACTCTGGGTGAGCCTAGGGGTATTTTGGTAATTTAGTGAGTTACTGAGAATTTTTGGAATATGGGTTATATTTGGGAAAAATATTTGTATTTGGAGGATTAATGGATTTAATTGGGAATTTTAAGGGAAATTTAAGGTTTAGTGGGAATTGGTGCCAAATGACCTTTTTTCCATTGGGGGTTTTGAAGAGAGGCTTACTAGGCAGGGGTACAGTGGCCTTTTCCCAATGGAATAGCGTAAGACTTATCCAAAGTCTGAAGCTAGGCTCACAATTCACGTTCTCTTCCTCTCTCAACTCTCACGCTACCTTTTCTTCAAGAAGAACACTTTGGAGATTGATTTTTTGGAAGCCAGCCTTAGTGGAATTGGAATTGTTTCTTGTAGGATTAGAGGCTATCAAGCTAGGAATCTAGCTGGGGGAGCTCAATTCTCAAAGGTAATCTTAGTTTTGAAGCTTTTAAGTTTGTCTTTTTTGGTGCTTTTGGATGAATTGTGAGTTTGGGTATGTGTTAGGGGTGTTTGGTGGTTGGCTTTAGTATTTCTGAGTTACTGGAGTTGTTTGGGTGGTCGGAACTAGGTTGAAGTTGAATTTGGATGGATTTTGGGAGAGTTGTGATTTTTGAAAATGGGAGGAATTTCTGGGTTTAGGGGTAGCACTGCGATGCTTGGCAAAAGCGTCGCGGCCCGCTTGAAAGCTCTCGAGGCTGGGGGGTTCCCCGGACCGCCTTGGCACCGCAACCCTTAGTGGGCAGCGCCGCATCACAAAATGTGAGGGAATTGTAAGTGGGCTCTCTGCAAGTTAGGTATCGCGACCCTTAGTGGTGGTCGTCGCAGTGCAAATTACCTAAGAATTTAGGGTGGCCTCTTGGCCTAGTGTGGGGTCGCGGCACAACCGTGGGGTGTTGCGGCGCTAAATGGTAAACTTTGAATGTGAGGTTTAGGGTTTTGGGAACCTAAATCCAAGGGCTCAGGAATTATTCTACTACCCAGATTAGTAGAAGTCAAGTTCTTGAGGGATAGGGTTTGGTCTTGCAGCCCTTTATTGGTTCAATTCTTGATGGATATTCTTTGATATGTTGTGACGAGGGTGTACCGCTAGTCTCCGGAGGAAAGGATCGCACCCAAGCTCGTTATACTAAATTGCTCAGGACTAGAGGTAAGAAAATTGCACCTATGTTGAGATTAGGCCTAAGCCCTGATTATCAATGTTGTTATAACCACGCCTCAAATGTTTGTTTTAACTTGAACAAATGTATTATGTATAGTTGTGTTATGAGTGAAATCCATATCTGTTGGTATTTGGTTGGAATGCTCGACTAATAAGTCGTGGTCAGCATGAGCATGTGGAATGCAAGCCGTTATGGCTAGTCCAAATCTTGAAGTGCGATACATGCTTGTACTGCTCTATAGCTGCTTAAAAGAAAGGAGTGTCGTATGCGCTTGTGTTGCTCTATGGTCGCATAGATGGATTGAATGCCCGCTTAAGTGTTGCTTATAATTGCTAAGCATGCTATTACTGAATTATAACTTGTTGATTATTTGATGCTAGTATTGATTTATAACTTGTTGATTGACTGTTTTGTTGTGTTTGAGTTTTCTTGCTAAGACTTGGCTCACGGTTGCTACGTAAAGGAAAAGAAAAGTTGGATCGACCATGAGTTGGAGAGCTTTGGGGGCGGTTTGTACATATGCGTTCTACTTGACAACCACGGTCGAGACTTCTTTTAGAGATCTAGGGTTTCAGTTCATTTTGCTGCTTAGGTCGACCATGTTGTACCTTGTTTACGGTTGTAACTATTTATAGACTCTTCTCTGAGATCCCATGTATATACTAAAACTTTTTGTAATGAACAGTAATATTATTTTGGCCAAAAATTTTAATACCTAATCACGTTTAAGTCCAAATGACTCATTTAGCGAGTCTAGCATTATTTTAAACACATAGTGTAACAGTCCCTGATTATTAGGGCGTTAAAACTTGGTATCAGAGCTGCCAAGGTTTATTGGATCTTGAAGATTGGTTGGGCATGTACAATCGCCGCTAAAGATAAGCTCGACTCAGGGTTCGATAACTAATGACGTGATTATGTGTTGCATGCTTGAATATGGAGCATGAGTAATATAGATAGGGGCCCTTAAATGTTGATGCTTGTGAATACTAAGAACATGCCTATTTGTACTATGGTTGAACATGAATATGAAAAGGCATGCTCATTAGCATGACTGCTGCATGTTAAAGCTACTGAAATGCTTATTAGCATTGTTATTGCATTTGTATGCTTATTTGTTCAGTTTTGTGATCATGGAGTGGTGTTGGGTATCGTTATCATTGCCTGATGAGACAAGTCGTTGATTGTAGAAATACTTGGAGAGTTATGCCCCTAAGGCGATTTGATCGACTAGCCGACACTGAGATTCAGGCTAGAGATGATGATCAGGGTCAGAACCCTCCGCCAGCCCATGAGAACTGGCAGCAGATGTTTGCTAAAATGCAAACCAGACTACAGAGATAAGAGGATGAGATCCACTTGTTAAGACAATAAGTTCTGCCAAGGAATGTTGCACTAGTTGTGCCATCTGTCATGGTACCAATTTTATAGTAGCAGCTAGGGCCTGAGAACAAGTGGGAGCCTTTATATGAGTGGTTCAGAAAGCAGCACCCTCCTACTTTTGAGGCAGGGTCGACCCACTATGAGCTGAGCAATGGATGAGTATGACCACCTCCATTCCATAATTTATGAGGGTGGTATGCAATGAGAGAGTAGCCTGTGCCACGTATATGTTTCGGGAGGATGCATGGATCTGGTAGGAGGTGGTATCCCAGACTCGGCATGTGACTACACTAAGCTGGAATAGTTTAGGGACCTCTTTAATGAGAAATATTACAACGATGCAGTTAGAGCTGCAAAAGCATATGATTTTACCAATCTGGTTCAGGGCACTATGACAATAACAAAATGTGCTCTGAAGTTTGATAGGTTGGCCAAGTTCTCCTCTAACTTGGTGCCAGCTGATGTAACAAGAAAGGAATGGTTTGTTTGAGGACTAAATGCTATGATAGGCAGAGATGTCAATATCACCTCTGTACCTGGAGTTACGACTTATGCTCAGGTAGTGGAGAAGGCCCTTACTGCTGAGGGCGCAAAGAACAAGACTTTTCGTGAGAACACCTCCAGGGGAGATACTAGGAAAGTGGTACCTCCATTTGTAGGATCTAGTAGGGGCAGAGGCCCTATTGACCAAAAGAGGAAGACTTCAGACAATTCTACAGTTTCAGGCTCAGACAGGAGAGCCTGGAGCATTCAGGTTGGCTGCTAGGCCGACAGTGAAACTTGGAGGACTTATCAAGAGTGTGCCAGATGCAGGAGATGCCATCTAGGAGAATACCGAGCAAAGGCATGCTTTTTATGTGGGGTGGTTGGACATCTCAGGAAATATTGCCCGAGGGCAAAAAAGGAAGAACCAAAGAACGTGGACAGCTTGACTTCAGCTTGAGTGTTCACCTTGACACAATCAGATGCTGAGGCTAGTCCCTCTAAAGTGACAATTAGATTTCTAGTGCTGGTTCTCCTTACACTGTGTTTATTGATACTGGTGCTACACATTCTTTTGTTTCTAGCAGAGTGATAGATAGATTATGTAGACCATGTGCTAATTGTGTTGTGGGGTTTGAGACATTGATACCTACAGGGGAATCGGTAGTCACTAGAAGATGATTAGATCCTTACCAGTAGAGGTGGACAATAGAGAGCTATCAGTTGACTTGATTGAGTTAGCCACGGAGGATTTTGATATGATCTTGGGTATGGACTGGTTACCCAAGTATGGGGCAACCATAGATTGTAAGAGAAGGATTGTGACATTTGAGCCTGAGGGTGAGGACCCATTTGTATTTGTGGGTACGAAGAATGGACCCCACATTCTGAGGATATCAGCATTAAGGGCTAGAGACCTATTGTGAGGTGATTGCATAGGATCCCTAGCTAGTGTGGTGGATACTACTAGGGTCGTATCAGTTGGACCTAAAGAGACTAGATTGGTCTGTGAGTTTTTGGATGTATTCCTAGAGGATTTACATGGGCTACCACTGCACTAGGAGATTAAATTTGTTATTGAGTTAGCACCTGGGACGGAACCAGTGTCCAGGGCACGGTACAAAATGGCCCCAACAAAATTGAAAGAATTGAAGGTACAGTTACAAGAGCTACTTGATTTGGGGTTTATCAGGCCTAGCATCTCACCGTGGGGTCTACCAGTCTTGTTTGTAAAGAAAAAGGATGGGTCACTAAGGATGTGTATTGACTACAGAGGTTTGAACAAGTTGACTATCAAGAATAAGTACCCACTGCCGAGAATCAATGATTTATTTGACTAGTTATAGTGTAGTGTCCCAAATTCGCTAACAAGGATTAGGGCTTTGATTACCGTGCCTGGAAGGCAATAAGTGATTTCTTGTATTTAAATGTGAATTTGATAAATATGTGAATAGAAATGCATGTTTAGGTGAATTAAATATGCATGTGGGCCCCGTTTGGTTATTAGGGGCATGTTTGTAATTTTAGCCCGTTGAGGGCATAAATGTGATATTTGTGATTATTGTGATTTATACCACATGAGAGTGGTGATATATTTGAGATGCATGATCTGAGACGGTCCTAGGGAGCCGATTAGCTAGAAAGTCACTACGGGGTCAAATACCCGGCTCGGGAGGAGCCTAGGGGTATTTTGGGAATGTAAAATGTGTTCAGGAATTATTGAGTAACGGGTAGTAATTTAGTAGTGGTTGGGATATGTCGGGATTAATAAGGATTTATTAGACTGCTCGAGGACTTAGCGGGGTATGGATAATGACTGAAATACCCTTGGGTTACTAAAGGATTAGGGACAAGTTAAAGGGTTATTTTGGTCATTTTGGTTAAAGGATAGGCTTATGTTAGGCAGCTGGGGTTATCCTTAGTTTCTAGGCATATTCTGGAAGTGAAAGAAAGAAGTAAAAATTAGATAACTCTTTTAGCACTCTCTCTCATTCGGTTCACACTTTTCATTTGGTAGCTAGGGAATTTTGGGGAAGAGCTTGAGGAGTTGGGCTGTGAATTGGTGGAGTGCAAGTTTGAGGAGTAGAGGAATCAGTTCAGGCCAAAATTGTCACAAAGGTAAGAATCAAAACTGGTTTTTCTGTTGAGCTTCCTTTGTTTGTTAGTGTTTTGGGGGTTGGAAACTTAGATGATGGAATTTGGGTTATAATAGGATTTTAGTTTGTTTCTCTTGGCTTATGTGCTGCTTAAAGTGTATTAGGATGATTATGGGACTCAATTCTATTGTTGGGGTGCATTTGGGATGATTTCCAGGGGAGTTAGCTTGTAAAAATTGCATGGAATTTCTGGGTTTCAGGGTTGAGCTGCGGCCCTGTTTATCAACGCCGCGGCCCGCTTAAGTTTATAGGCTAGTGGGGCTTCGAGAAATTTCCCAGGAGCCGTGGCGCAAGGTTTGGGCACTGCAGCCCTAGGCTGGCAGATGTGAGGCAATTTTCGCTTCTGCTTTGGGGCATGCCGCAACGCTTAAGGGAGGATGGACCACGGCCCAAATGTGGATTTTTGGCAAAATGAGAAATTTTAGCTCAGGAACTTGAACATTAAGGCTCGGGAAGGTTTCTACTACCCAGTTTGGTAGAAACCAAGGTCCCAGAGGATAGAATTATGTCTCGGGACTATTTAATGGATTAGAACTTGATGGTTGATTATTATTCATGCATTGTGACTAGGATTTCTTCAAGGCTCGGGTTAGAGGACTGTGCTCGTGATCGTGGTGCACGGATAGCTCGAGACACAGGTAAGAAAACTATAGTACCCATAGAGCAGGGCAAGGCCCTATAGTTTTTGTTTCAGGACGTAGCCCCATTGATTGTGTTTATACATGTTTAAATACTTGTTAATTATGCTATGTGTGCATATATGTGAATGTATGGCAAGAGTTGGGAATGGCGAAGGCCAAGAACGGCGGGGGCCGGGAACGGCGAAGGCCAATAACGGCAAGGACGAGTACGGCAAGGGGCTGGGAGCAACGTTAAGCATGCGGAGTGCAAGTTTCCAGGGTGAGACCCTATAGGATACCTGGGATATCCTTACGGTGTAGACTGCGAACCCAGGGCCTATTAAAGCGCCTGGGACGACATGGTCGTACGTGTTTAGCCGGTTGGCAGTTTGTTTATATGCTGATTGATGATTATACATATGTTATTTTCTTGTGAGGGGTTTTCTTGCTAGGCTTCAGCTCACGGGTGCTCTATGGTGCAAGTAAGGGAAAGGGGAAAGTTGACCAACCATAAGTATGGACAGCATGAAGCGACTCGTACATGTTTGGCATGCCTGGCTGCCACAGCCAGGGGTATATTTGGGAGATGCTTGTATTAAACTTAATTTTGTCGTTTAGTCGACTTTAGTTTTATTTTTGAGTTGTAAATATTTCTAAACAATATGTTGGGATCTCAAATGTTAAACGCTTTATGATTTTCAATGAATGGAATTATTTTCAACATTTAAGACTCTATTTATGGTTTAATTACACCTTTGACTTAAAACCTTGATTAGCTAGTTAATTGCACATTTTAAACTCACTTAGTAACTGCTCTAAGGAAGTAGGGCGTTACAGCTTGGTATTAGAGCGAGCCAAGGTTTATGGTTTCTAGAGATTAACTGAATATGTACGCTCGCTGTCAGTGACAAGCTCGACTCGGGGTTGGTTGGTAATGATTAACTTATATGCCTGATTATGTGCTTAAATGCCTTGTTTGCTTGCTTATCTTATATAGAGCATGATGACTGAGTTAACATATGCATGATGCCAGGGCATGGCCCGTTGAGTGATATATGTTATTTGTATGTTATGTGGATTGCTGTTTTGGTTGGATAATGTGGTTGGGAGGTGGTTTTGGATGTTGTTATCATGCCTGATGAGCGGGGTCGTTGATTGCAGGCATATTGTTGAGATGCCTCGACAATCATCGAGACTCCGCAGCAGTAGGGCCGAGGATGAAAACCAGGGTCGGGACCCTCCACCTGCCCCACAGAATTGACAACAGATGTTTTCCAAAATGGAAGCAAGACTACAACGAATAGGGGAAGAACTTCGACAGTTGAGGCAGCAGGCCCCTCCTCAGGTCACTGGGTTGTTAGTTCAACAGGCTGTGGCACCAGTGCCGGTTCAGCCTGTTATGGAAAATAGGTGGGAACCTTTGTATGAGAGGTTCAGAAAACAACATCCTCCCACCTTCGAGGGTGGACCAGACCCATTGCGGGCAGAGCAGTGGATGAATATGGTTTCCTCTATCCTGGATTTTATGAGGGTTGAAGGGAATGAGAGGGTAGCTTATGCTAGCTACATGTTCAGAGAAGATGCCTACATCTGGTGGGATGTAGTAGCTCAGAGGAGGAATGTGGAAGTTATGACTTGGGAAGAGTTCCAAAACATCTTCAATGAGAAGTACTACAGTACGCCTTGAGATTTGACCGGTTGACGAAGTTTGCGCTGGATTTAGTGCCGACGGATGCGACAAGAAGGGATAGATTTGTGCGGGGATTGAATGTTATGATCACCAGTGATGTGAAGATTACTTTGGATCCAGAGACTACTACATATGCCCAGGTGGTGGACAAGGCCCTTACAACTGATGGGGCCGAAGATCAGATTTGGAGAAAGAGTGTTGTTAGGCGCAATGCCAGGAGGACGGTGCCTCCTTTTGTTGGATCCAGCCGAGGTAGTGGCTCCAGTTAGCAGAAGAGAAAGGACCCAGATTCTTTTGTTCCTCCCAGCTCGGATAGGAGGGCACGGGGTGCTTTTGGTGGCCGTCAGGGCGGAGGTGACTACTGGAGGAGTTTTTCAGTATGTCCTCGGTGCAGACGACGACATCAAGGGGAGTGCAGGATCAGGGCCTGCTTTATCTGTGGGAGTGCCAATCATCTGAAGAAGGACTTCCCACAAGCCAGGAAAGAGGAGCCGAAGCAGGGCGACAGTCTCGCTCCTGCCAGGGTGTTCACTTTGACTCAGACTGAGGCGGAGGCTAGCCCCTCAGTTGTGACAGGTCAAATTTCTAGTGCTTGTTCTTTGTGTACTACATTGATTGATTCGAGAGCTACCCATTCATTTGTGTCTACTAGAGTGATGGATCAGCTGTGTAGACCTAGTGGTGTGTATGTTAGGGCTTTTCAGACTTTGTTTCCAACAGGGGAACTAGTAGTCTCTAGGAGATGGATTAGAGCATTGCCAGTAGAGATAGATGGTAGGGAGTTGTCTATTAATCTGATTGATTTGGAAATGGATGACTTCGATATGATTCTAGAGCTGGATTGGCTATCAAAGTATGGGGCGACAATTGACTGCAAGCGCAAGATGGTGACTTTTGAACTAGAAGGGGAGGTACCCTATGTATTTGTTGGGACAGCTAATGGACTGCGAGTACCTATGATTTCAGCATTGAAGGCTAGAGATCTGATGCATGAAGGTTGCATAAGATTCCTAAGAAACGTTGTGGATACCTCTAGGGTTGTGTCGGTTGGACCGGGTGAGACAAGATTGGTATGTGAGTTTCCAGATTTATTTCCAGCTAATCTGCGAGGTTTCCGCCGCAGCGGGAGATTGAGTTTGTTATAGAGTTGGCACCAGGGGCGGAGCCAATATCTAGGACATCTTATAGAATGGCTCCAGCAGAGTTGAAGGAGTTGAAGATTCAGTTGCAGGAGTTATTGGATTTGGGGTTCATCAGACCGAGTTTCTCGCTGTGGGGTGCTCTAGTGTTGTTTGTCAAGAAGAATGATGGATCTCTTAGGATGTATATTGACTACATGAAGTTGAACAAGTTGACCATTAAGAACAAGTATCCACTGCCTAGGATCGACGATTTGTTTGACCAGCTACAAGAAAGGATAGTGTTTTCCAAGATTGATCTTCGGTCAGGTTATCACCAGTTAAGGATCAAAGAAGAGGACATACCAAAGATCGCTTTCCGCACGAGGTATGGACACTATGAAGTCCTGGTTATGTCCTTTGGATTAACCAATGCCCCAGAAGCTTTTATGGATATGATGAATAGGGCTTTCAAGGACTATCTGGATAAGTTTGTGATTATGTTCATCGAAGACATTTTGGTGTACTCTCAGTCAGAGACAGAGCATGAGCAGCATCTGCGTTTGGTTTTGCAATGGTTGAGGGAGCAGAGGTTATATGCTAAGTTCAGCAAGTACGAGTTCTGGCTACCGCAAGCCACATTTCTAGGCCATATCGTTAGTAAGGAGGGGATTCTGGTTGACCCAAGTAAGATTGAGGCAGTGAGAGATTGGCCTAGACCAAGCAGTGTTCCTGAAGTAAGGAGTTTCTGGGATTGGCAGGATATTATTGGCGGTTTGTTGAGGGGTTCTCCAGAATAGCTACACCATTGACAGAATTGACAAGGAAGAAGACTAAGTATGTTTGGACAAACAAATGTGAGAACAGTTTCAAGGAGTTGAAGCGGCGACTGATCACCGCGCCAGTGTTGAGTCTGCCAACAGATAATGAGAAGTTTGTAGTTATTGTGATGCTTCCAGACAGGGTTTAGGGTGCGCGTTGATGCAAGCTGGTAAGGTAATAGCCTACGCATCGAGACAGTTAAAGGAGTATGAGCATAGATATCCCACGCATGATCTGGATTTGGCAGCGGTGGTATTCGCACTTAAGATTTGGAGACATTATCTATATGGTGAGAAGTGTGAGATATACACTGACCATAAGAGTTTGAAGTACTTCTTTACTCAGAATGATCTGAATATGCGCCATAGACGGTGGCTAGAGTTGGTTAAGGGTTATGATTGTGATATCTTATACCATCCTAGGAAGGCTAATGTAGTGGCTGATGCATTGAACTAGAAGGGCCTAGGACAGTTGTTTAGTTCGAGGTAGATATCTGATAAATTAGCTGAGGAGATGAATAGAGCGGGTATAGAGTTGGTCGTTGGTCGGTTAGCCAACATCACTCTTTAGTCTACACTCCTTGAGAGGATCAAGGAGGCGCAGGGGAAGAATTCCCAGTTGAGAGGGCACAGAGATAATGTCTTAGTCAAAGCGGCTAAGGACTTTTCTATCTCAAAGATGGGATTACTAAAGTACAAGGGTCGGATCTGTGTTCCGATGGATTCAGATATCCGGCGGGAGATCTTGGATGAATTGCATACCACTCCCTATTCCTTACATACAGGTACGACGAAGATGTACCAAGATCTGAGAGCTTTGTATTGGTGGTCAGGCATGAAGAGGGATGTGGTGGATTATGTGGCCAAGTGCTTAACTTGCCAGTAGGTCAAGGCTAAACATCAGAGGCCAGCAGAGTTGCTGCAGCCTCTAGGGATTCCAGAGTGGAAGTGGGAAGATATCACCATGGACTTCGTGGTTGGTTTGCTGAAGATCCTGGGACAGCATGACTCGGTGTGGGTGATTGTGGATAGGTATACCAAGACCGCCCACTTTTTACCTGTCAGGACGACTTATACTGTGGAACAGTATGCCAAGTTATATGTGAAGGAAATTGTTCGACTTCATGGGGCTTCGAGGTCAATAGTATCCGACAGGGGCCCAACATTCACCTCCAAGTTTTGGGAGAGTTTGCAGAAGGCTATGGGCACGCAGTTACGGTTTAGTACCGCTTATCATCCTTAGACAGATGGACAGTCTGAGAGGACAATTCAGATACTGGAGGACATGCTACGAGCCTGTGTGATAGATTTTGGGGGATTTTGGAGTAAGTATCTCCCTTTGATTGAGTTCTCGTACAACAATAGTTAACAGGCGACTATCGGAGTGGCTCCGTATGAGATGCTTTATGGGAGGAAGTGCAGATCACCTATCCATTGGGATGAGGCGGGTGAGGGGAGATATCTGGGCCCTGAGATGGTTCAGAGGACCAATGAGGCAATTGACAAGATTAGAGCTCGAATGTTCGCCTCCCAGAGTCGCCAGAAGAGTTGCTCGGACTTGAGACGGAGGAGTGTAGAGTTTCAGGTCGGTGACCACATGTTCCTTAAGGTTTCACCTTTGAGGGGAGTGAAACGGTTTGATGTTTGGGGCAAGCTGAGCCCTAGGTTTGTTGGCCCCTTCGAAATTCTGGAACGGGTTGGAGAGGTAGCTTACAGGTTGGCGATGCCTCCAGCCTTATCAAGGGTTCATGATGTTTTTCACGTGTCTATGCTCTGGAAGTATGCATCAAATTCGACGCATGTCCTGAGTTACGGGAATCTGGAGCTGGACCAGGGTCTATCATATGAGGAGAACCCGGTTCAGATTCTCGACCGAAAGGATAAGGTCTTGCGGAACAAGACCATCGCCTTGGTGAAAGTGTTGTGGAGGAACAACAAAGTTGAGGAGGCGACATGGGAACTTGAATCGGAGATGCGGAAGCGATATCCTGAGTTGTTCAGGTAATTTCGAGGATGAAATATCTGTAAGGAGGGGATAGTTGTAGCGTCCCAAATTCGCTAACAAGGCTTAGGGCTTTGATTACCGTGCCTGGAAGGCAATAAGTGATTTATAGTATTTAAATGTGAATTTGATAAATATGTGAATAGAAATGCATGTTTAGGTGAATTAAATATGCATGTGGGCCCCGTTTGGTTATTAGGGGCATGTTTGTAATTTTAGCCCGCTGAGGGCATAAATGTGATATTTGCGATTATTGTGATTTATACCACGTGAGAGTGGTGATATATTTGAGATGCATGATCCGAGACGGGCCTAGGGAGCTAGAAAGTCACAACGAGGTCAAATACCCGGCTTGAGAGGAGCCTAGGGGTATTTTGGGAATGTAAAATGTGTTTAGGAATTATTGAGTAGCGGGTAGTAATTTAGTAATGGTTGGGATATGTCGGGATTAATAAGGATTTATTAGACTACTCAGGGACTTAGCGGGGTATGGAAAATGACTCAAATACCCTTGGGTTACTAAAGGATTAGGGACAAGTTAAAGGGCTATTTTGGTCATTTTGGTTAAAGGATAGGCTTATATTAGGCAGCTAGGGTTATCCTTAGTCTCTAGGCATATTCTGGAAGGGAAAGAAAGAAGTAAAAATCAAATAACTCTTTTAGCACTCTCTCTCTCATTCGGTTCACACTTTTCATTTGGAAGCTAGGGAATTTTGGGGAAGAGCTTAAGGAGTTGGGATGTGAATTGGTGGAGTGCAAGTTTGAGGAGTACAGGAATCAGTTCAGGCCAAAATTGTCTCAAAGGTAAGAATCAAAACTGGTTTTTCTGTTGGGCTTCCTTTGTTTGTTAGAGTTTTGGGGGTTGGACCCTTAGGTGATGGAATTTGAGTTATAATAGGATTTTGGTTGGTTTCTTTGGGCTTATGTGCTGCTTAAATTGTATTAGGATGATTATGGGACTCAATTTTGTTGTTGGGGTGCGTTTGGGATGATTTCCAAGGGAGTTAGTTGTAAAAATTGCATGGAATTTCTGGGTTTCGGGGTTGAGTCGCGATCCTGTTCATCAGCACCGCGACCCGCTTGAGTTTATAGGCTAGTGGGGCTTCGAGAAATTTCCTAGGCACTGCGGTGCAAGGTTTGAGCGTCGTGGCCCTAGGCTGGCAGATGTGAGGTATTTTTCGCTTCTGCTTTGGGGTGTGCCGCGGCACTTAAGGTAGGCTGGGCCGCAGCCCAAATGTGGATTTTTGGCAAAATGAGGGTTTTTAGCTCGGGAACTTGAAGGTTATGGCTCAAGAAGGTTTCTACTACCCAGTTTGGTAGAAACCAAGGTCCCGGAGGTTAGAATTATGTCTCAGAACTATTTAATGGATTAGAACGTGATGGTTTATTATTATTCATGCGTTGTGACTAGGATTTCTTCAAGGCTCAGGTTAGAGGATTGTGCTCGTGATCATGGTGCGCGGATAGCTCGGGACACAGGTAAGAAAATTGTTGTACCCATAGAGCAGGGCGAGGCCCTATAGTTTGTGTTGCAGGGCGTAGCCCCATTGATTGTGTTTATACATGTTTAAATACTTGTTAATTATGCTATGTGTGCATATATGTGAATGCATGGCAAGAGCCGGGAACGGCGAGGGCCAGGAACGGAAAAAGCCGATAACGGCAAGGCCGAGTACGGCAAGGGGCCGGGAGCAGCGTTAAGCACGCGCAGTGTGAGTTGCCAGGGTGAGACTCTATAGGATACTTCGGATATCCTTACGGTGTAGATCGAGAACCCAGGGCCTGGTAAAGCGCCTGGGACGGCATGGCCGTACGTGTTTAGCCGGTTGGCAGTTTGTTTATATGTTGATTGATGATTATGCATATTTTATTTGCTTGTGAGGGGTTTTCTTGCTGGTCTTCGGCTCATGGGTGCTCTATGGTGCAGGTAAGGGCAAGGTAAAAGTTGGCCAACCATGAGTACGAAGAGCGTGAAGCGACGCGTACATGTTTGGCCTGCCTAGCTGCCACAGCCAGGGGTATTTTTGGGAGATGCTTGTATTAAACTTAATTTTGTCGTTTAGTCGACTTTAATTATATTTTTGAGTTGTAAATATTTCTAAACAATATGTTGGGATCCCAAATGTTAAACGCTTTATGATTTTCAATGAATGGAATTATTTTCAACATTTAAGACTCTGTTTATGGTTTAATTACACCTTTGACTTAAAACATCGATTAACGAGTTAATTGCACATTTTAAACTCACTTAGTAACGGCTCTAAGGAAGTAGGGCGTTACATACAGGGTAGGATAATGCTTTCAAAGATTGATCTTTGATCTTGTTATCACCAGCTGAGGATCAAGGAGGAGGATATTTTGAAGACAGCGTTTCACTTAAGGTATGGGAATTAGGAATTTTTAGTCATGTCCTTTGGGTTGACTGATGCCCCAGCAACTTTTATGTATCTAATGAATAGAGTATTCAAGGATTATTTTGACATATTCATGACTGTCTTCATCGAAGACATCCTGGTTTATTCACAGTCAGAAGCAGAGCATGAGCAGCATCTCGGTTGGTACTACCGAGACTGAAGGAGCATAAATTGTATGTCAAGTTCAAGAAGTGTGAGTTCTGGATACCTCAAGTGACATTCCTCAATCACATTGTTAGTAAAGGCGGGATTAAGGTGGATCTTGCCAAGATTGAGACAGTCAAGGATTGGCCAAGGCCAAGGAGCGCTTCAGAGATCAAAAGTTTTCTTGGACTGCCAGGGTATTATCGAAGTTTCGTAGAAGGATTCTCAAGAATTGACATGTCGTTGACAGAGTTGACACGCAAGAACCTGAAGTTTGTATGGTCAAATAGATGTGAGAATAGCTTTTAGGAATTGAAGCAAAAATTGATCACGGCTCCAGTTTTGAGTCTTCCATCAGATCAAGAGAAGTTTGTGTTCTACTGCGATGCGTCTAGACAAGGGTTGGGTTGTGTTCTTATGTAGGTTGAGAGGGTGATTGCCTATGCGTCATGATAGCTAAAGGAGTACGAACAATGATACCTTACCCATGACTTGGAGTTGGCAGTAGTGGTGTTTGCGCGGAAGGTGTGGTGAAACTATTTATATGGAGAGAATCGAAATTTATACCAATCACAAGAGTTTGAAGCACTTCTTTACTCAGAATGATATGAATATGAGACAAAGACGTTGGCTAGAGTTGGTAAAGGATTATGACTGTGAAATTATCTATCATCCAGGGAAAGCCAATGTGGTCGCAGATGCCTTAAGCCAAAGAGGTCAGGGACAGTTATTTAACTTAAAGCAGATATCAACAGAGTTGGCAGAGGATATGTGTGACAATCAGAATCCCTTGATCCGCAGGGGGAAGGTCAAGTGTGATGATTCTAAAACTGTGTTGGTATGGGACTACACAATTGAAGAGGGCTTAAATGGATTGATGGGTACTACCTATGCCAACAAGATGCATCTTGTTTTCAGTAGCCCATCACTTAAGAACCCCAAAGTTAAGTGTGTTTGACCTGGAGTAGTCTCATGATGGGTGACCTCCTAGGAAGCGTGCGAGTGAGGACAAAGCACGCTAGAAAGACTTGTGTTAGTTTGTAGGGCCAGTCATCATTCCAAGAAGCAGCCATAATGACATGGGGTGTTGCAAATGGTATCAAATTCTTGACCTAGCCAGAAGTGTGCTCGAAAGGGACGTCGTACCCCTAAGGGTGGGCGGGGGGGGGGGGGTGATTGTGACAATCAGAATCCCGTGATCCGCAAGGGAAAGACTGGGTAAAAGTTGTGCAATCCCATATCTCCTAGGGAAGGTCAAGTGTGATGATTATAAGACTGTGTAGATATGGGACTACACAGTTGAAGAGGGCTTAAATGGATTGATGGGTACTACCTATGAAAACAAGATGCATCTTCTTTTCGGTAGCCCATCACTTGAGAACTCCAAAGTTAAGCGTGCTTGACCTAGAGTAGTCTCATGATGGGTGACCACCTGGGAAGTTTTCACAGGAAGCGTGCGAGTGAGGACAAAACACGCTGGAAAGACTCATGTTGGTTTGTAGGGTCAGTCGTCATTCCAAGAAGTAGCCATAGTGATGTGGGGCAATACAATATGACTAGAGCAATGATAGAGTTAGCCAACATCACCTTACAATCTACTCTTTTGGAGATGATAAAGGAGGTTCAGATGAGCGATCCCCAATTGATGAAGTACTGAGGGGATGTCCTAGCTGGAGTGGTGAAGGACTGTACTGTATCTGAGATTGGTCTGTTGAGATACAAGGATCGAACTTGTATTCTGACGGACGTTGATATTAGACGGGAGATTCTAGATGAATCTCATACTACACCATATTCGTTGCATCCAGGCACCACGAAGATGTATCAGTATCTAAAATCTTTGTATTGGTGACGTGGGATGAAGAAAGATGTGATTGAATATGTGGCTAAGTGCCTAACCTGTTAGCAGGTGAAGGCTAAACACCAGAGGCCAGCTGGGTTGTTACAGCCTTTAGGTATTCTTAGGTGGAAGTGGGAAGGCATTAAAATGGATTTTGTGGTGGGCTTGCCTAGAATGGTGGGGCAATATGACTTTGTATGGGTGATTGTAAACAGATATACCAAGTCAGCCCATTTTCTGCCTGTGAGGACAAACTATACAGTAGATCAATACGCTGAGTTGTATGTTAGGGAGATTGTACGTCTCTATGGGGCTCTGAAGTCTATAGTATCGGATCGGGACTCCACTTTTACTTCCAAGTTTTGGGGGAGCCTGCAGAAGGCTATAGGCACTCAGTTGAAGTTTAGTACAACATCATTCTCAAACAGATGGACAAACTAAGAGGAGTATGTACTTACCTTTGATTGAATTTGAAGAGTCCTGGAGTAAGTACTTACCTTTGATTGAATTTTCCTACAACAACATCTATCAATCAACGATTGAAGTGGCTCCTTATGAGATGTTGTATGGTAGGAAGTGTAGATCACACATTAATTGGGATAAAATGGGTGAGAGGAGATATTTAGGTCCTGAAGCAGTTCAAAGAACCAACAAGGCTATTGAGCAAATTAGAGCTTAGACGCTTGCCTCACAGAGTAGGCAGAAAAGCTACGCTAATCCTAAGCATAAGGGTGTAGAGTTCCAAGTTGGGGACTATGTCTTTCTCCGAGTTCCACCTTTGAAAGGAGTAAGGCCATTTTGGAAGAAGGGAAAGTTGAGCCCAAGTTTGTGGGATCTTTTGAGATCCTGGAGAGGATTGGATAGGTAGCCTATAGGTTGGCTTTACCCCCGCCGATGTCAGTGATTCATAATGTGTTTCATATTTCCATGCTTCGAAAGTATGTGTCCAATACAACTAATGTGTTGAGTTATGAGGATTTGGGGCTACAAACAGACTTCTCCTATGAGGAGTGGCCAATACAGATCCTGGACAGAAAAGACAAAGTCTTGAGAAACAAGACCATTCCTCTGGTTAAAGTACTATGGAGGAACATCAAGGTGAAGGAAGCGACCTGGGAGTTAGAGCCAAACATACGCGATCAGTATCCCAAGTTGTTGAGGTAAATTTTGAGGATGAAATTTCTTTTAGGACAGGATAGTTCTAACGTCCCAAAATTCCTAATAAGGCTTAGTGTCTTGATTAGTGTGCCATAAGAGCATATTTGGATCTATATGTGATAATATGAGAATTTATTGAATGTTTCTACGTAGATATGTGAATTATATCAGTTTTATTATGATATGACTGCTTATGCATGTGTTTAGGTGTCATAAATGTGCTTATAGGCCCATTTTGGTTTAGAATGGGCATTTTAGTTATTTTGACCCGTGGTGGGTATACTTGTGATTTCATATGCTATACGCTTGAGACCACATTATTATGTGGATATATTTGAGATATTCGACACGAGTCGATCCTTTTGAGCAAATTAGCAGAAAAGTCACAATGGGGATTAATACCCGACTCGGGGTGAGCCTAGGGGTATTTTGGTAATTTGGTGAGTTACCAAGAATTTTTGGAATATTGGTTATATTTGGGGAAAATATTTGTATTTGGAGGATTAGTGGATTTAATTGGGAATTTTAAGTGAAATTTAAGGTTTAGTGGGAATCGGTACCAAATTACCCTTTCGCCCTTGGGGGCTTTCAAGAGAAGCTTAGTACACAGGGATATAGTGGTCTTTTGCCAAGGGAATAGCATAAAACTTAGCCAAATTATGAAGCCACCCTCACAATTCACGTTCTCTTCCTCTCACCACTCTCACTCTACCTTGTCTTCAAGAAGAACGCTTTGCAGTTTGATTTTTCGGAAGCCGGCCTTAGTGGAATTGGAGTTGTGTCTTGGAGGATTAGAGGTTGTAAAGCTAGGAATCGAGCTGGGGGGGTTCGATCCTTAGAGATAATCTTAGTTTTGAAGCTTTTAAGTTTGTCTTTTTAGTGTTTTTGGAAATCTCTTAATTGTGAGTTTGGGTATATGTTAGGGGTGTTTGGTGGTTGGTTTCGGTATTTCTGAGTTACTGGAGTTGTGTTGGGTGGTCGGAACTGGGTTGAAGTTGAGTTTGGATGAATTTTGGGAGAGGTGCGATTTCTGAAATTCGCAGGTTTTTCTAGGTTTTGGGGTGTAGCCGAGGCGCTTGGCAAGTGCGTCGGGGCTTTCTTGAAGGCTCTCAAGGATGGGGGGTTCCTCCAACCGCCATGGCGCTGCGACCCTTAGTGGGCAGCGCCGCGGCGCAAAATGTGAGGGAATTGTAAGTGAGCTATCTTCCAAGTTAGGCGCCCCTGCCCTTAGTGGTGGTCGCTGCAGTGCAAATTGCCTAAGAATTTAGGTTGGCCTCTCGACCTAGTGTGGGGTCGTGGCACAGGCGTAGGGCATCATAGCGCTAAATGGGAACCTTTGAATGTGAGGTTTTGGATTTTGGGAACCCAAATCAAAGGGCTCGAGAATGATTCTACTACTCAATTGAGTAGAATTCAAGGTCCTAAGGGCTAGGGTTTGGTTTTGCAGCCCTTTATTGGTTCAATTCTTGATGGATATTCCTTGATATGTTGTGACTAGGGTGTAGCTCTAGGCTAAGGAGGAAAGGATTGCACTCAGGGTCCCAATGTTGTACCTATTTATACTCTTTTCTGGGATCCCATGTATATACTGAAACTTTTTTTTAATGAACAATAATATTCTTTTGGCCAAAAATTTTAATACATAATCTTTTAATTAACTTTAATTACATATTTAAGTCCAAATGACTCATTTAGCGAGTCTAGCATTATTTTAAACACACAGTGCAATGGTCCCTGATTAGTTGGTGTTACATCCTCCAAGGCCTGATTACAAGGGATATTAAAAATCCCCAACAACAAAAAAATAACAACACTAGATTAAAAAAAAAACCCTCCTCAACCCTAAACATTTTCTCACATTTTTTTTAGTTGAATTCGTAGAAGAGGTGAAATGTATAAATAATGTGTAAATAAATATAACTACAACTATCTATATATAAACTCCCTCTTTTCTAGTATAGCTTATCAAAACGAGAATTTACTGAAAATTACCTCAGCTCGAGCTCCTCCCAAAGACACCTCTGTAACACATAGCTCTGGGCTCTGTCTGTTTACATACCCATGTTACATGTTATGTGAATAATAACAAGGAATGTTATTTTATGTATTTTTTTTTTTGGTGAGAACCTAATTCTTGTATGTTAAATATTAGCCTTTATTGAAAAAATGAGAATTCCAGCTATAACAAAACTCTTGATTTTTTATTGATACAAAAATCCCTATAATATTGAAATCTTCGGCCACACAAGATGAAACATCTAAAAGAACTATTAGGACGACAAAGTTCCCAAGAATTTCTTTTACTAATTCAGTGGGACCCCATGCATGTTGCCGGAGATAAAAACATGTGTTCGATTCAGAAAAACTCAGCGGCTTCATTTCCTAATTGTCTTCCTTCACTATCAAGTATCAACAACCATAAAATTGTCCAGCAACCATGGAGCCCAACAATCTTGCCTCGCCAACATGCGACTTGGTATCAAGACTACTACAATATTTGAATATTTTTCCCTCTCCTTTTGCTCACAACAATACACACATTCCCTCAAAATTCTCATATTATCATATAAGACAGTTTCTACATGGTGCCTTGTCAAGTCCCAAACCGCTAACATCATATATATTATTTATCTAGACGATTGCCACAATGAATACAGATAAAAATTATATGTTATAAGATCACAAGTTGATCCTCCACCTAAAAGTACTACGCTTTAAGCTGTAACAATTTTGATACAAATAGGGATGTTACTCAAACCTAGGAAATAAGGAGATTTGAAGGGAAAATGAGATATGCACCCGAAAGGATTCTTCTACAGGATGTTCCAAGAGGACTGTACCCCTGGCATTTTATACTGTTGTCGAGCTCGTAAATGATTGAGCACAAGTTTGAACTTCGTCGGCACAACTCTACATGTCTTGCAGCTGGTTGAATGTTTTCACAGTGAAGATTCTATATGATGATGCTCAAGATTGCGAAGTACAATTCTAGCAAAGATTTTAGCTTCTAGAGGAGCAGTTGCTGCCGCTGCAGCAGCGCGTAAGACTCTTCCTGCTCCTGCATTTTGCATAAGACTCGCATGGTGGATTGCATGTCTGCCACCAGGGATTGTAAACTGCAGATGAAAGAAAATGGGACAGATTCCAACAAGTTTAAGCTTTTCCATTACAAAAGAATCACACAAATGCAATCCAAGTCTCAAACATGCCCAGCATACCTGTAGAAGAGCAAACGCAGCACATGCCTTGAGTACAGACGATGGATTCCGTAGCATGGTAACAAATCTTCCAATCTCAGCTCCACTAAAAGACGCAAACACCAAGTCAGAAGATTCAGGCAGACAAAATAAACACAGTTAACCTAGAAGGGGTTTGGAAGAGATAACAAGAAAGTGACATTATGCTCTGATGAGAACCACATGACCAGAAAGAAAGAGTCAAATGACTCATTTTATCATTGGGGTTGCAAACATAAGAGGACAAGTAAAGAAAGAATTGGATAAAATGATGTTGAGCCAAAAGTCAAGACAGGTTGTTAGAGCCTAATGGCAAGTGCAAGCAGAAGACTTAGTATCAATTACCTTAATAGACAATAAAGTCACCAAAAGTGAATAAAAAACGAGTCAGTAAACAAACCTGCATCTCAAATGTCCTGCTTCCTGAATTCGAGCTCCTTCTGTTACCTGTGCTAATGCTGCAGGGGCTGATGATGCAGCTGCAGCAGCAAATGATTGTGGATCAGAGAATGTAAGGACAAAGGCTTCAATGTGCTTTAGAGCCATCCTTCTAGCTCCATCTAAGCTCACACTCTTCGACATACTATCTGATGAAGTCCCAACAAGTGCATATTCATCCATTCTGCATAAAATTTTAGGTAGTGCCAATGATATGTCAAGAATAATATTTTCATGCCAAATAAAGAAACAACTATTGATTTTCAAAGAAATATATATTGCTCTCATACGAATTATTTCTACACAATCGGAGAAAACAAAAGAATCAGTAATATGCTCATCTACGCTACTGTGAGATCACAATGAGTACCTCCCATCAAACATGTATGCCAATGCCAATGCAGCCATGAAACGTGCCATCTTTGATACAGAGGAAGAGCAAAGATGAACAAGGGCAGGAACTCCTCCTTCCTCGACAATTCGGAGTGCATTACCGGGGTTAAAAGCCAAATTCCATAGAGCTCCTGCAGCTGTTTCGTGGACATCCTGAAATCAGAAATTGATATTAGTTCTGGTAAAGACATCTAGCATATAAATAAACACATACAACTATTTCTTTATTAACTATGGTCTTCAGCCTTTGCTATTTCTCCACTTCAGTTGTCGAAAGAAAACAGTCAAAGCTCCACACAATACATTGTACTTATCACCCCCCACAACCCTTCCAAAAATTAGAAATAAAATTAATAAGTATACTTACTTCTGCCTCAGAGCGTGCCAATGCAATCAGAGGTGCAACACCCCCTTCTCGCCCAATAGCAATGCTAAAAATATACAAACCAAAATTCATCAAAATTGTTGTCTTAAGTTATCCTAAGCAAAGTCAATATGACTAAGATTTGTAATGTATTTCATATGGAGTACAATTTATAAACAAAATTGTGCTATAAATAGAAGATTTTGTTGCAGATCAATAACTATAAAGTGTGATTCCTTATCCATGCATGCAGTCCAAGCAGAAACTTCCACAATGATGTAACAAATACAGCAATAAGAGAGAAATATGGTGATTGAACATGCTAGGGATAACAAATTCTAAATAATATTAAAAAGCAACTAATCTACTACCTTAAAGTGTAAAAGTATTAAATGGTTCATATGTAAGTCAGAATACAAAAGACAAGTGATTAATGCTAATACTTATGTTGCTTAGCCGTTTAAATGCACTCAATCACCAAGAATTTAGAGGCAGAGCCAATAGCAAACAATGTTGCTTGGGGATTCCAATAATTGATACAGTTGTAACCAATAAAACCTACTATCATATAGTTATTTTCAGGGGGTCCATAACAAAAAGGCTATACTCAGACAAACCTATTGACTTCTGAGACAGACAATCCCCAGAGAGCACCAGCAGCCCTTTCTTGTAGACCTGGGGAAGCATTTGAACATGATTGTGCAAGAGCAACCTAATAAGCAACAAGAAAAGAGTTATATGAGAACAAACTATATGGTTACAGTAAAACTCAGAAAAGTAAAAATGTATTTACTCCGAGGCATTCAATTAGAGATATAATCACACTGTATATGTTCCAAATTTTGATTGTTATGCTTCCCTTTCTAGGGCTAACGCATTGATACGCTTCCAGCTAAATTCTTAGGGAAATGAAAAATATTTTACTTTATCAAATGGGATGGTATATAGATAATGGAAATCACCAATGATTTTGTACTTTTTCTCATGAACCTCAATATTTATCATTAACCACAAACAGTGATGCTTTCTGCCAAGAACTAGTCAAAGCCGTGCATTACAATATCTAGAGAGTTATAAGATCAACAATGTTATACCAAGGCTTCAACACCGCCAGCTGCTGCAATTGCTTCTCGATTTCTATCATCAAATGAAAGATTCCATAATGCCCCAGCAGCTTCTTGCCTGTGGGAGAAGTACATTCATTATTATCAAATTAAAGTACGTAACTAAGTAACTAAGGAACTAACAATACATTCAACCCTCCTATTACATGGATAAAATTACATAACCCAACTAAAATGGCCACCTTTCCATTCCTATCATATTATCCAACAAAAATGAGAGTACAAAAAAATAATGTCTCTCCAATTCAAAATAAATAACAATGTCTCTTCTCCATACTCAATCTGAATCTTGTCAAGCCAACCAACGCAGCAAAATATAAACAAAGAACGAAATAACTGCCAACACCAATACATCTTCATACCACTTCAATTAGACAGAGTGGGACAACATTAAAATTCCAAACCACTTCAACAAAGGGTATGAATACAAATTTTACAGTACCTGACACCTTCATGTGGAGATTGTGTAAGCTGTACAAGTGCTTCAAGAGCGCCTGCTTCTTGTCCAACTGCAGCATTGTTACTATTACTATCTCCATGAGCAGCCAAATTTGCCAAAGCTCGGGCAGCCTATTATATACAAGAAAAACAGACAAATGCAGTAGGGCATACATAGTGTATTCACTGAAAAATGTACATGATCAATACAACCATCTAAAACATGTAAATAAAAATCAATCACATAACAGAAACGTGAGATTTAAAATGTTGCTTCAATCACTTTCAGTTTATCTAATACCTACACGTTAATCTGGTAATTTAAAAAGAAGGGCCTAATGAGTAAGGCAATTGCACCGTATAATAATGGAATGCACTGTTACCTGCTCTTGCACTCCCTCAAACTTGCAGTTACGAGCAAGCATCACCAAAGCATGGACACCACCTGCAACTGCAACCTCAGTGCTACACTTATCATCAGCAGCCAAATTTGCCAGTGCACCTGCTGCTCGTTCCTGTAACCACAAATATCATAAGATTACCGCAGTTTCAATAATCGTACCACCATACCAGCCACCTAAAGTGTATGTAAGCAATATAAAACCTAACATCTAAGCATATTGTACTTTAGTAGAAAAACAGCAAGACAAGAAAAGAGTAACTGACCAGTACTCCATCCCCACCAGATGACCATTTGAATATAAGATCCACTAAAGCTTTTACTCCACCAGCCTCAGCAATGGAACCCTGGTTGGTAAATCTAATTAGAGAGAAAAAATAATACTTTTCGGCATATATTGTGCAAGACATCAAACCTTATGTTCTTCTCCAACAGAGAGATTCCACAGCCCACCAGCAGCTTCTTCAGCTACTAGCCTGTTCATAGACCTTGCTAAACCAGCAAGAATGGTGATCCCTCCTTCTTCAGCAACAGCTTTTGCAACATTAGCATTAACAGACAAGTTTGCTATAGCCTTCTCAAGCAAAACAAGCAGCAAGAAAAGAAGAAACAAAATTAACTTAATCGGCAAAACCACATATAAAGTATGCTCAAATATAAATAGAGATAAAAACATGATTTTACAGCAAAAATGTGCATTAAACTAGGCGTATTTTATCATGACCTACGCAGAAGATAATTATGGAAATCAACTGTATGCTAGTACTTAACGTAAAAAGACTCACCTTTGCAGCTTCTGACTGAAGACCTTCTCTCCATGATTTTGCAAGGTTCAGAAGGAGACGAATACCACCATCTCTCATTACAGCTTCAGCCCTTCCACAATCTATGCTAGCATTTTCATCATCAATGACAACAAAAGTTGCAAGTCCTGTAGCTGCCCTTTCCTGGACATCTTCTTGCGAACTCTGCATTAAATTGAGCAGCAGTGATGCACCTTGCTTGAGCCAAAATTCATCCAAGCCTTGTTGGTTGCTCTCGGCAATGCGCAGTAGAGTATGGGACAGGATCCACTCTAGCCAAGTCATAATTTCATCCAAGTTTTTATCCTTAGTTTTTGAATTCCTCCAATCTAGAAACACATTCCTCCCCTTTGACATATCGACAAATAAAGAAGCTATATCCTTCAGAATGTCTGTAAAAAGAGCCAATAACACTTTTCCTTTATGTTTACTGACAGCAAAGCTAACGTCTCCTTCAAGAACTGGACAATTCAAGGCACACAGCACCTTCAAACATGATGAGGATAACAATCGTGCAACAGCAGTTGAACCAATATCAGTTCTTGAAACATCTAAACCAATTAAATTAGGGAGCTTACGCCAGTGATGTGAAACCGTACCCCACTTCATATTTGAAGTTCCCGCAACTGAGAGGAACCGGACTGATACTACATTCCCCAATGCCATCTCGTCTATGGTTAAACAGTCTATGAACCCAATATCAGTCAAATTTGGACAATGCTTGGCTAAAGCATTCATTGCATCACCATTAACTTCCCTTATTCCAGAAAGCCGAAGCTTTTTCAATTTATGACAGCAAAGAGCTACTGCTTTTATAGCATCACTACTGATCCTTTCACAGAAATCAGGGCCAAGTTGAAGGCTTTCAAGTGCCTCATGCCGGGCCACAATCACAGAAAGAGAGGCATCACTTATTTTCCTGCAATAATCGCCACTTATTTCTCGCAAGTTCCTAGCTTGAAGATGAATTATTGCATCGGCGGATTCTGCCCCACGGAACCTAACCTTCTGAAGATTTACACACCTTGAAGAAAGTGAAGCTGCCATTGTAGCATCACATTTGTGGGCACGAAGATCCAAAGAGCTCCACAAGCATGGAGAAATGCCAAGAAGCCTCCATGTCTTGCATGTTGATGATAAGCTTGCTCGGTCACGATAGTTCAGACAAGATAAAAGTTGAATTACTGTATCATGAGGCAAACTAGTCCAATCAACAAGCCCACTTCGGTCTAAACCCGAAACCTCTTCTTCAATTTCGGGATAGCTTGGCAAAATTAACTTTTCCTTTCCTTTCCGAGCCACCTTTCGCCTCACTCTACGACTCATATCTCAATCAATCTACTTAGACCCAGAAACCAATATCATTCACCTTCTACAACCCAAATCTCATTACCAATATACAGACCGGCAAAGACCCAGAAGCATATAACTTTCGACCTCGAGTATCCCACTCCTAAAAACACCAATGGAACACAAAAGAAACCAAAGAACCAATATGTTTTTCTTGCCCCAAAACCCTAATCCTCAGATAAGCAATGAATTTTCTGTGCACATGTATCTCTCCTGTTCATATTAACATGTAATTCAAGATTCACAATCTAGAATAATTTAAAGTCCAGCAAAATCGAAAACCCAACAAAATCTAGTATCAGAAATGCATTGGACTCACCAAACCAAACCTGATAGCTGAGGGAGGAGGTATATGAAGTTACTAGCAAGAAGTTAAGGATTTGGGAAACAAATTATATGCCCTTGAAGGGATTGATTGCATTTAATGGAGGTTCTGATTGATTAGAGAGACAAAGAAAGAGGGAGAGAGGAGACAAAGCTAAGGAAGAAGAGTCGGAGAGAATTCAGGTTGTGCGTGATTGAAAAGAGCAAAGCCAAACCCTCAAACTCAGAGCATGTGTCTACCCCTCTCCCCTATTTGTCTCTGGTGTTTTGCTTGCGCACCAAATAAGTAGAGAGAGAGAGAGAGGCTCGTATGGTTTGGGTTTGGATTTGGAATTGGGATATAGAAGAAAATAAGAGAAATTCGAAGGGAAATTGGGAAGAGAATTACAGCATTAGGGAGGGGCCTTATGTTGATGAGTTGGAGAAGAAAATGTGATGATACCACAGCCCATTTGATGAAACACCAGTTGCCCTCTTCTGCCCTTAACATATATAAATCAACTAAAAAAAACTTGGTTACAAGGAGGAAATTATAATAATACTTTTACCCAAGAATTTTTTTTTCATTCTTTCTTTTCTAATTTGCTTGTGTAAATATCAATTCTCTATAATTGAGTTTTTTTTTTTTTTTTACTTTTAAAGTTTGATCAATTATTTTACTTTTTTTTAAGTCTATTCTTTAGTTCCAAATGAATGTGTTGTTCTAGTAGTAGAAGTTGTTTGATTGAAATTATAAAGTTATTTACCTTATCTTAAAAAAAATAGTGAATGTGAAATAAGTTTTGGGACCTTTGTTTTATTAATTAGTAAAAAGTGATAACTTAGGAGAACAATTTGAACTCTTTCTTCACATTTTTCCATTTTCTTCTTCCACGAATTTAGTCCGCTATAAAAAACAAATAACGAAAATCCAAACTAATTTTTAGTCTATTATTAGCCAAATTTAAGTTAGATACCATTAGTCATGTTTGTAATTGAAAGTGAGGATCAAAACTAGTATTAAAAGAATATACAAGATTCAAAATTGCATAAATCCTAGGGCTGAGCATAAAATCCAGAAAACCGAAAAAACTATGTACACCGACCTACCGAACACCGAAAAAACCAAAACTGTTTAAACCAAAAACCGAAAAAACCGCCGACGGTTCAAACCGCCACTGTTCGGTCGGTTTTGAAATTTTGGGTGAACCGACCAATGAAACCGAAACCGACCGAACATAATAAAATAATAATATAATATTATATAATTATTAATTATTAAAATTTTTAAAATTTGTACTTTTAATTATGTTTCAAACTTTAAAATTTTTAAATGTAATTATGTTCTATATATTTATGTTTTAAAAATGCACAAAAATGAATTCCAACAATCCAAAATTTTTAATTTTTTAACTAAAACTTTCAACAAAAAAAAAACAATAATCAATTCGGTTTGGTCGGTTTAACCGACCAAACCGCGGTCCAAAACGGTCGGTTTTTTTTTAAACTGGTTTGGTTCGGTCGGTTTTTGGATTGCACCAATCCGGACCGAAAACCGAATTCTGGATTTTTTGTTGTGAAAAAACCGCACAAACCGACCGATGCTCACCCCTAATAAATCCTTTAAAAATTTTAAACCTTTTCTTTTGGATACTCCACAAAATAACCTCCATTTACCCCGTTATTATAACCATAAACCTGTTGGGAAAACTTATACAGATTCTTATTTATTTTCATGTAAATCATATATTAAACGAATTAATATAAGAAAACTTAGAACATGTTTCTATAATTGAATTTAAACATAGATAATGATAAGAACACTTACATTATGTGTAGCAGAATGAATAAGTCATTCCTTCAATTTCTCTAACCCTTGTATCATTTCTCTCATAGGGTATCACCAGAAACTGAACCAATCTTCAAATTTCTTCATAGTCTTTCAAAGTATCATTAGAATCACCTAAAATAGAATGGGCAATTCTCAGCAAATGAAATAGATACAAAGAGAAGAGAATATTGAGGCTTAGAAAAGGATTTTTGTTGTAGAGAGAGTCTAAAACCCTAAAACATAAAAACTAGATCTTCTCATCATCTCTTTTCAACTCTCACTTAGCATTCCTTTTATAGGCTCAATTAGGTCACTTATTCAATTAAAAAATCCATAAAATAATAGATAATATTAGTCATTAGGTCAAAATTATCATAGGATTTAGGCCCGTAAAATTTCTCATTTAATTATAAGCTCATTGGACTTAAAATCAAGACATGTATTAATTTCTATTGATTTAATTAATTAAATAAATTTTTAAATCTTTTATCAAATTAATTATTTATTATTTGAACCTTGATTTAAATTTATTTATTAATTTAGACACCAATTTGTCTTAATTAATAAATCTGGCCTAAAATCTCTTTTCTTCTCTAAATTGCACAATTCTGTGAAACTATCCAAAACTGACCTGGTCAACTTTGATAATTCTAATTGATAATTATATCAATTAATTTGGACTATCTGGATGATTTTATCCAATGTACATTGGGGGTCATGGGCCTATGAAATCAAGCTCCAATAAGTTATCATAAATTTAACAAATAAATTTTCTAATTTATTAATTCCTCGTGGCTCCAATAAAGACTCAGAATTGCACTCTTAAATTCATAGAACGATATATAAGCAATATAGATACGTTATTAGTTATCCATTGTTACAACCATAATTATCACTCAATCCTCTATAGACGGTCTACAATGAGATGGGACTAAAAATATTATTTTTCTCCCATTGTATTTTATCCTTAAAACACTTAGTTCCTTATAAATGATATTTCAGTAAACTAATATTAATTACTGAAATGAGATGTCGATCATTTAGCACCTTGAACCAAACTAAAAGGAAACCATCATTTTACTTCTTCATCAGAAGCTATAGATGTTCATATCTATGATTAGCACTCCCACTCAATTATATTACCGAGTTCCCAAGATGTAAGTATGGGCTAGTCCGTAGGGTAAGTTGTTAATGAACAAGTTAAAGAACTCAAATAATTCAACCAGTTAGAATACTAACTACTCAGAATTGAGATTGAATTGACCTATGGTCAACTATATGATATGACTATAATAGATAACAACTGTATGTTCACTTATCCTATCTACTGTCAATATCAGTCCAGTCTGATGTAACAAATACATTCAATCTTATCTAATTTGCTAATGTTCTAGAAAGAATATAATACTACAATGTGTAAGTAGATCATATCGTAGATTGGCAAGTTAGTGTAAATCATGTGCACTGACTAATCTTAGGACTAACTTATGTTTGAGCATATAATCGTATTTATATTCCACTGTGGTTACATCACTATAGATACGATTATCTATATGCTCGGGATTTAATAGAAGTTTATATTAAACAAATATTCATGAAAATAAAACATGTGAGCAAAGTGATTGACCAAGTCAAAAAATGATATCTATTCTTTTATTGATAATAAAATTAGATTACAAAGAAATTGGGTTTTAATTAGGGCATAAAACCCTAACAAACTCCCACTTGCACTAATTGAAACTAATGTCTTAATTCTACTAATCTCATTTCCTTGATATGCTTATCAAATGTAGCTTCTGGTAGTGTCTTTGTAAATGGATCTGCAAGATTGTCTTCAGATGCAATCTTCATAACCTTCATATCTCCCCTGGCCACATATTCTCGAATTATGTGATACTTCCTTTCTATATGTTTAATCCTCTTGTGACTATGAGGTTCTTTCGAGTTGGCTATAGCTCATGTGTTGTCACAAAACAACACAAGCGGATTAACCATATCTGGAATAACACCAAGATCTAAATAAAACTTCTTTAGCCAGACTGTCATTGACATCAGTCTGAAAATATGAATCGATGTAGCCTACGGAGTTCATAACACCACCATTGTAGACTAACATATAATCCCTAGTCCGTCTTAAATACTTCAGAATATGCGTAACTGTTATCCAATGTTTCGATCTTGGGTTTAACTGATATCTGTTGTTGACGGTGAGAACTCATTAACCAAGTTAAGTTAGAAAAATTGAAATATAGAACTTATCAATGAAAAACTTCAAAGATCTAATCAGAAACTCAAAGAATAGTTGCAGAAAGAAAATGGTGAAATGAACTTGTATTTTTTATGGTGTAGTGCTACAGTGTTTTTTCCAACCCCCTTCCATGTGGAAGTGTGGTTTCTTTTATAGTGGGCTCTAATGGCCCCTGATACATTGTGGTCCAGGGGACCAGATGGTACGCCAGTACACTGTCAGGAGAGTGGTCTCAGGGGTAGTGGTGTTGGCTCTAGTACGTGGTCATATATAATGAGGATGTTCCCACTACTTATTTTGTACAAATGTCAGAGGAGTGGCACCAGGCGTAGTGGTGCTAGTGGTGGTGTTGATTCTGACATCTAGTTAGAAGTATTTAGGCCATGTCCCCTCTCCTAGTACTCCCACTACTTGTCTGGCATGAGTATGTGGATCAAGCATACAGGGTCTTAAGGGTCGTATCCCGTACAAGATTGTACTAGTATGACCCTTTTGGATTATACTTGGGCTTTTACCTCCAAATGTTGGAGCCTCGATAGGTCTTCATGGGAGACATCCACTCGAGGTGCAGGGTGTGAGACACCTGGGATGCTTTGGGCGCGCGGCCGAGGTGTGGGCGAGACATCATCTCACGAGGCCCGTGTTGCTGGGCCATGGGCGCGCGAGGCCGCCTGGGCAACTGCGAGCATGCGAGGCACTAACCTAGGTGAGGCGCTGGCCTGGGCGAGGCGCTGGCCTGAGCAGCTGCGGGTGCGCGAGGTGCTGGCATGGGCGAGGCGCGAGGTGCTGGCATGGGCGAGGCGCGAGGCACTGGCCTGTGCGTGGTGCGAGGCACGCGACGGGGGTCCTGTACGGCTCACCTACCAGAGTTTCATTCGGCAAGGTTTATCAATACGCATCTGGGGGCGTAAGCATAGGTACATACTTTATGGGACCTTAGCACGTGTTTTAGACCTTTCATAAGCGCGAAGTTTTGAGCATCCACACTTGCCCCCCAGTCTAGGAGAGTACCTTTAGGTGCTCTTGTGGACTCTCCTCTTTGATTCTTATAAATAGGCCTTCATGCCTAGCCTATTATTTACACCTTACTTCCTTAGCTTAGTGGCATTTAGATCCTTGCTCTTTTCAAGAGGTAAGGGGTTCAATCCCCTACAACCTCACTTTTGTTATCCCTTTTTTTTATTATTATTTGAGTTCATTTTTTGTATGTCTATATCCATGCAGGTACTTGAGGACTAAAACACATTTTTCCTTTGTTTTTTCAGACGTGTGCTTTCGACCATTTGCTTCACTTCTACCGTGACAGTGCTTTTGGCCCTCAACCTCCTTTTGACCACGACAGCACCTCATTTTACCTGCTTGAGGTATATTTTCTTTATGTTCCTTGGGTCCAAATTAGCACTACTCGGGATGGGTATTTTGGCCTGAGCTTGTCATGAGCTAACCTTGTTGCATGCCCCTTTATTCATACCCCGTAGTGGGTCATTTAGAGCGTTTGTACCTAGAGGTTTTGAGCCCATTCCTTTGTGTTTTGTAGCAATCCTTGTAACGCCTTGGCTACCCCAAAACAGTTACGATGAACGGTGGACCGGAAATTTTGACTCGTTACCTGAGTCCTTTGGTCAAAAACGTGCTCTAAGTGTAATTAACAGGTTAAGGTATAAAACCATTAAAAAGGAAATGGAGATTTTATTACAAACTGCTCTGCAGAGCTAAACAAAACATTTACAAGTGGTTCTCAGTACAAAAAGATCACTATAGTTGTAAAGTTACAATCCCGCCGACCTAAGCGGCAAAATAGGGTAAACCCCCTAGTTCCTCTGAGAACTCCTTGGTCGTGGTGGTCAAGCGGCCGCATATGTACACAACACCACATCAGCTCTCCACTCAAGGCTAGGTGAGCTTTTCTTTCCCTTTACCTGCACCACATAGCACCCATGAGCCAAAGCCCAGCAAGAAAACATAACACTTTTCATAAACATTATCAAATGATTATCATTATAATCACACTGAGCAATAAGCTTTAAACAAATGAGTGAACATCACATGAGGTCCTGATAAACCACACTGAGTGACTGACAGGCAAGTCACTAATTCAAATGGAAGAGTGGCTGTTAGGTAAGCCACTAGCCTTCAACAGGTTCTGGTAAACCATACTGAGTGACTGACAAGCACGTCACTGTTTCAAATGGGAGAGTGGCTGCTAAGTAATCCACTAGCCTCCAAGCGCTTATTTCATTCATCGACCCTCGAGGTCGGTTTGGCATTGATGCTCTTTGAGTCATTCAATGCTGATAATCGATTAGATCAAATCTTGTTGGCTTACGTAATACACGCTAAGGTCGTCCTGACTGATGAGTCAGCTCAATGTGATCAGTGCCCAGTACCACTGTTGAACCTGACTAATAAGTCACAGCTTCACAGTTGATACTAGCACCCTTGCCAAACCTGACTAATGAGTCAGTACCGTGCACAAGTGAGCAACATATGCTAAGCATTCTATATTCAATCCATGTCCATATTCTCACAATCAACATGCCTCATGAACATCCATGCATGTCACACTTGGGGTGCAGTTCTCTTACCTTTGATTCGAGCTAGAATGAACAGAAGAACGACCCTTTGAGAACGGTTTAGCTTTTAGTCCTTTAGCGGTTACCTAATCACAACACATATGGGATACCATCAATAATCAAGATAATCAAGGGCTCTCAAACCATTATCTAGCCTCCAAGGGATCAATCCAAACTAATCCAAATAGCAAGGACACTCCCGAGGCCTAAAACTAGGTTCCCGGGGTCAAAACGAGCAAACGGGGCGAAAATAGGGCAAGGGCTGCGGCCCTAGCACCTTGGGCCGCGGCCCCCAGGGTTCCCAGAGGCTAGGGCCGCGGCGCCCAGCGAGCACAAGCTCCCCACCTGCTTCTTCAAAGAAGGGCCGCGGCGCCTCAAGAACAAGGCCGCGACGCTCCACCCTGGGCCATTCCCAACCGCATTTCTAACACTTCAAAGCCTCCAAAATCATCCCTAAACATTCCCTAATCATCAAAACAAAGTTCCCAAGCTTCCCCATACATCAAAACCCTCAAAACCCAAGGCTCGAACGAACCGAAAACTCAACAATTCACAAAATCAATTCAAAGCTTAGAAACTCGGAAAAACTCAAAACTTAAACTTCGATTACCTTCAATGGGGTTGTTTTCCGTCGAATCCTTCGGTTAAGAAGCTTCTAATCTTCCCTAGGATCGCTATGCCTCGATCCTCACTCGATTCCGACTCCTAGAACTCAAGATTTCGTCAAAAAGGCTTAAACGGTAAAACGGACTTTGAAAAGAAAGAACGGAAGGTTTTCTTATCGTATGTTCTATCTGATAAGCTACTTCAACCTTAAGTAATCTCAAATAAAACCTAATGCTCAGGGTCCCGAAAACACCCCCGGGGACATTATAGTCAAAACCTCCAGAATTCCACCCTGATCTCAAATATTCCCAATTTATCATCAGATGAACATTCCTATTACCCCAAAATTGACACCATTATGGTAAAACCGCTAATCCACTAAAAATAACCATCTCATGTTGCTTAGCTCGAATATATCTCCATAATAATGGAATCTCATTCACAAATCAAGTTATGCACCCAAATACACAAATTACCCTCAACGGGCCAAATTACCATCACACCCCTGTAATGAGAAATATGGACTCACATGCATGCATTTCACATCATATCATAATATAATCAACATATACATGCATTTAATCAATTAACAACATAATTAAGCAAGTATGGCCCTCCCGGCCAACTATTCATGCCGTTAAACACATCGGTGAATTTGGGGCATTACAATCCTCTCATTTATATGTGAACCCTTTTTGCTTTCGGGACGAGGTCTCATGGCATGTGAAGGTCCGTTCGACATTCCTCCGGGGGTCGAGTTTGTTGACTTACTCAGATTCCCCTGAGGAAAATCCTTACCGTGACCACGACACCTTAAGGCAGGCCCGTATTCGTCATCTCGAGCATATGGCTGAACTTAGGCGTAAAATTTTGGTGGTAGAGAGCGAAATAGACTTGGTGTTGAGAGGAGACAGAGTACCTTTCCCCCTTGACCTTAACGACCATGTAGCGAACCTTAGGGTGACCCTGTTAGATTTGCAGATGGAGTTGGACTTTATGGAGGGACATCTCTCGCCTGAGCCTCCTAGCCCGTTCTCCCCTAATGATTGTCAAGGGGCCGTCCCGTCTTCTCCTCAGCCCTTATTCTCAATCTACCCTAGTTTAGCGCTTTCGCAGCCGGTGCCTTGGTGGAAGACTCTTGCTAGGAAGAAAAAATGGAGGGTAAAGTGTTTTGTCTCCACCTCACCTTTTTCTTTTGGTTTTGCAGATATGCCGAAGAAAGGGTGACAACAGATGACTACTGATGACCAGGGCACTGCCTGTTAGAAGTGTGTCCTAAAAGCATGTAAAAGACATTTGTTTTTTCTGTGAATAAATAAATACAATGGTTTATTATTATTGTTATATTTAGATTGTTAAATTATTGTTTGAATAATTTTGTAAATATCATTCCATATTCATTATTGAGGATGTGATCCTGTATTAGTACGAGGGAATTAAGATCACATGAATGAATAAAAATAGTCAACAACAACAAAAGTTATGGAATTCTTTAATTGGAGTTGTAAGTACGGTTTACTGAGTATCATAATGATACAAATAATCTAGATTCAGATTATTGATGTGGTAAGACATCTCGGTAAATGTGCTTTATATAATATGATTATATATGACATAGACAGATATGAATTAAAGTCTTTATCCAAAAACCATTTAACAATAAAGACTTGTAATTCATATCATAACTAATGATCATTTATAGATCCACCTAAATCCTGAGTGTTCATAAACTCATGTTCATGTTTATTAAATCTTTTGATTAATTCGTTAAGGTCTCTTCAAAGAATGAGGCTAATGACTTTTGTTTTGGAGATTTAATATCATGGATGGCTGGGAACATGTATCAACAATACGAAATATAATATTTCCTAACGGATCGTATATTAGCTCCCTTAAGGGTTAATTCTGGAACTGAATGATTTTGAGCTTAAATCTATAATTAGATTATAGATTAATTATTCACTAGTGAATTAATGGTACTTGAGGAATAAGAAGTAAATTAGAAAGGTAAAATGGTAATTCTTCCATTCTAATTAATGAACTAATTAATTAGAGAGTTGAACTATTGTAAGATGGTTATATCAATGGACGACTTAAGATAAGATTTCTGTAAAAGTATATTTATAACATAAAGAGTGCAATTCTGAATTTATAGTGGAGCAATATCATAATTAATAAATTAACTATTATAATTAAAGAGTTTAATTATTTAGTTTCAATTTATTGGAGCTTAATGTTATAGGTCCATGGTCCCTGAAATGGCTTAAACAAACACTGACAATGGTAAATACAAAAATGGGCAAAAATGACTTATTTGATAAGTAAAATATTTTTCTATGTATCAAACATAGTTATTATATAATTATGTGTAATTAATAAATTATTTGATTTAACAAAAATATAATTAATTTTGAATTAATATATTTTTGGGATTTTTTGGTATTTAAATAATAATAAAATTGGGAAAATAAGAGACTCAAAACTGTTTCTTGGTTCCACAATTTTAGTTATTTAAATATTAAATAAATAATGAGATATTGTAATATAATTAAAATATTATTATTTAAACAAAAATCTGATAACTGATTAGTGATTTTCAAATTGTTTAAAATAACTAAGATTTTATTTTAATATATTTGATATATTAAATATAGGATATCAGTTTTTCCAGAACGTATCTTTTCAAGGATAGAAAAATATCGTGAAATCTCTCTCAGAGAAAGAGAACAATAATACAAACAAAAGTCAATGTTCTTCACAAAACCTAGGTCCAAATTTTATCAGATCTCATGTGTTGAGAACATCTAATAAATAGATTTTGCCTATTATTTTGTATAGCGAGCCCACACTCGTTCTTTGTGTGCTGAGAACATTTTGGAAGATCTTAATGTGAGATCTCAAGGATTTTGCCATACAAAGAGATAGCAGCAAGGAAGGACCTGATGTAATTTTCTATTCATGTCTTTGATTCAATATATATATGCATGTGAAGAAGTAGATCTAGAAATCTTGTGGGATTAAATTAACAATTTGATTGTTGTTTCGCTGCATATAATCTCTGATTTGATCAATAAAAACCAACATTGCCCCCCTGTTGGCATCCTCCCTAGTGTCCCATGTGTTTGAAAATAAATTGATGGAAATAATAGGGAACTACCGTGTTCCTCCATAACACGCATTATATGTTCCTTCGGACAAGTGTCGGGCTGACTGCCCAAATCCGGGCTATGTGGCTATGAGCGAGCATATCCTGAAGGCAGGTGGTACCATCCCATTACTCCCGTTCTTCGTCACGATTCTCAATTATTTTGACCTCGCTCCACTGCAGTTGGCGCCCAACAGTTGGCTGACCTTGAGCTGCCTCTTCATCTCGTTTATGGAACTTGTCCATCGCGCTCCTACGGCCCAAGAGGTGCATTTCATGTACAATCTTAGGCCCTCTCCTAAGTCCAAGGGCTTTTACTTCCTGCAAAAAGCCAATACTTTGGTCCCCTTGATAGAGGGCGCTGTGTCCAACCCGGGGTCCTGGAAGCAGGACTTTTTCTTTGTGCAGGGTCCCCTCTCTGTTCGTGAGCACTTTCATTCTGCTCCCAGTAAGTACTTCAAGCCACCTTTTTCTTTTCTTTTTGAAACTTACTGTTTTATAACTTATGTTTGTGTCGACAATTGTGTGAATCATGCAGAGTATTTCGCCATACCTGGAGTTGTTGGGTTGGAGGCAGACGCGGTGAATGCATTCATCAATGCTAACCCTGCCGAGAAAATGGCTACATACCTCTTCACTGTGGAAAAACTCAACTTTCACAAGCTGTCCCCGGTTAGGATTTGGAATTGAAGTTTGGTGTGGTTGTAACTTGTGACCGTTACTAGGGTTACGCTAGGGCTCGAACGGGATCGTGCTTGAGGGTTGAATTGAACAAAGCTATTGGAATCTAAAGGTAAGAAATTGCACCCGGTTATGGTTAATGATGGGACTAAGAGCTCCCTATACATGAATTGTGTCATAGATGGTATTATGCCATGGGACATGTGATAAACGGCCTGAGAGTGCTGGAATAAACTTTTGCGCACAGGGCGCGGCTTGGCCACTGGTAGCTGAGGACAGCTTAATATTCACTGAGCTCGGTTTAAGCGGGCCAGAGTCAGTGGGGGTAAATAAGGGGAGCGGCCTAAGGGCGTCGACCTTGTTTATTATGTGTATTGGTTATAAATGTCTAACGATGAGTTTGGTATGCTGAATATCTATTTATATGAACACTATGGATTGTTGAGTATATGGCTATGCATTATGAGTTGCTTGATTGCTAATTTGCAAATTGATTGCTTAATGATTATGCTCTGTTATCTGGTTTCTTGCTGGGCCTTGGCTCACGGGTGCTACATGGTGCAGGTAAGGGCAAGGGCAAAGTGGACCAGTCTTGAGATGGAGAGCTTTGGGGCTGAATGTACATAGTCAGCTGATCGGGCACCACTACTGAGGAGTGGTACATGACAAGAAAAGCTTAATTGTCAGCTTTGCCTTAGAGTGGCTAGTAACTGTACTTTTATCCTGAAATTTTGTAATGTGTCTTTTAACGCTACTACTTTTGGGATCCCATGTAAAAATATTTGATTATAAGAAATGAAACTTTTGAGACCAAAATATTTTAACCCTAGTTCAACTGTAGTTTCTGTAACACGTTTCTAACTAAATGACTTGGTTAGCAAGTCTTGCACATTTGTAAACACACAGTGTAACGATCTTGGCTATCCAGGGCGTTACAATACTGCCACTACTCTGATGGATCCTGTCTCCAAGTTCTCCTTAGAAGCCCATGCAAACCAGACTGAAGATGCGTACTGTTGTCAGTTGTACAACATGGTTATGCTCGAGATGACCCAATGGGCCCTAATTAGTGTATTTTATTTAATAGAACCCTTTGTATTATACCTCTGTTAGTGAGCACATCCTAATTACATCCATATTGGGCACAGATTAGTCTGGCCCAAGTCCATTGCATCCAACTGCCTATAAATAGGGCTAGTTGTGCACTGTGGTGAAGATCCAAGTTTTCTTTTGTAAGCACATAATTTGCTCAAACTTACAGAAAAACTACATTGTTAAAGTTCTCGAAGCTCTAATACAATAGACTCGTGGACTAAGGCTCTTTAACGCCCCAACCACGTAAAAACCCTTATGTTTTTCTCTTTAAATCCTTTCTTTTTTCTCTCTTATCTTTGATAATTCTAGTACTCGAAAAACTCGATAAACATTTTGATGCTTTCATTGAGATCTCGAAGAAAGCTTGAAAGAAATCTTGAATATCTACAACAATGGTGAACACCAGACACACTGTGTTCGATCCTGCTCGCCAACAACAACAAGGCAATGGGGAGCCATTGCCCAATCAACCATTCCCTCAAAACCAACCCGAGGACACACCCTATCAAATGCCTCAACTTGACGATTCCCAGAATTTTGAGGATGGAGCAGACTACGAGGAGGGTTTCTAAAAGGAAGATGGAGAAAATGAAGGGGGATACCAGGATCACGATGCTAAAGATCCTGAAATCCCTGAAGAAGAGATGAATCCCAAACAAGAGGACCCAGAGTTGGTCAGACTGAAACAACAAGTCTTGGATCAAGAGGCCAGGATAGCTGAACAGAAGGAAGCCACTTGCCAGATGCAAGAATCCATCCTGGCCCTTCAGGTCTTCATTGTTGCCCAAGGATTGGTAGCCAACCCTCCAATTGTTCCGCCTCCAGGAACACAACCACCGGCCCCACTAGTTAGGACTGGCACGCCTGAAAACATAAGGTCGATCCCTACTCCGGGACCGCAACCCAAAGACGGCACATCCAACCCATCTCAAGAAAAAGGGAAAGCCAAGATGGGTGACCCTGTGGGAAAAACAAACCCTTGGAGAAAAGCTCATCTTGTCCTGAAAACTAGGGCCAACCCAAGGCAGCTCCCTAGGAAAGAGCAGATGCGTCTCGTCCCAGGACGGGATCATCCAATCGATCCGAAAGGGAAGCGCCCGGAGGGTGTCAGGGCCTGAACTTTCCCTAGACAGACTGGACGGGAGCAACGTCTCCATCCCAGTGCCTCCATGAACAAAGATCACAGAGGATGCCAGTGCGCGGAAGAGCCGGAGGCCATCAATTCGGGGGACGACACGCCCCGGATAGACTTGCGTGATGGTTTGAATGCCCAGAAAGAATGAGCCCGCAAGGAAAAGATCTGCCCTCGAGGGGGAGATCTAAGGAATAACCTCAATGACAGGAGAAACGAGAAGGTCCCCCTGGACGACGAAATGGCCAGATAGTTCATGGAATAGTTGGCCGCATTAAAGAAAGTCACGGACTGTCTTGTCCGAAAACAAGAGGGAGGAGGTTCTGATTCCGAGGAGGAGGAGAAAGAACCATGCGCCAAACACATTTTGGACGTGGTGCTGCCAAAGGGGTTCAAAATGTCGAACCTGCCTGCCTACACTGGGAACACAGACCCCAGGGACCACTAGTCCCGCCACAATCGGTTGATGACCGTAGCCACATAAGTGACAACGGCAAGTGCCTATGATTCTCAATCACTCTGGATGGACCCACAGAGGAGTGCTGGAAGAGACTCAAGCCAGGATCAATCCATTCCTGGTCTAGATTATAATCAGTGTTCCGCAAAAAGTTCGTGGTAGCCATGAGAATGGACATGCGGATCAGTGCCCTCACCAATATTACACAGCTCCCCACGGAGACCCTGAGAGCCCACATTCAGCACTTCACGAAGGAAGCCTCAAAAACCAAGGTGGACGACGGATAGAGCCTGGTGGCTCTCCAGTCTGGGATCCGAGCTGGGTCCCCTCTCTGGGATGACATGCATCGCAGCAAGGCGGCCACCCTCAAAGAATTCATAAGGAGGGCACAAGGCTTTATCAACTGGGAGGATGCCTAGATCCAAGCATTCGGATGGCAGCTGGCCCCCCAACCAAGCGCCCAAACCTTTCTCGGATATGGGATGCAATACCCTGTAAACCATTATCCGACACCTCTGGTGGCGCCGAGATCAATTGGCACTCTCGGAATGACCTTCTCCACCCCGACAGTCTACGGTCCCACTTCCTCGAGATATGCACCAACACAATCCGCTCCATTCTCCGGATACGGTATGGTGCCTATCAGATACAATGTCACTCCTGGAGGAGCCCAGCAGTCCCCAATTGGGGGGGGGGGGATGGAGGCAAGCGTGAACCCCTCCCGGGGAAAGATATTGGGGAAAGGACAAAACCGATCTGAGCCCTCCAAGAAGGGCAAGAGGGCTACGAGCCCCAATACACAGAATACACCAACCTAGTGGACACCAAGGAGAACATATACCTAGCCACGGGAAGTACAGTCAATTACCGGAAACCCACCCCCATGTTCAAAGGGGCAAAGAACTCAAGGGACACCAGTAAAAGGTGTGCCTACCACAAAGATGTGGGTCAAACGACTGAGGAGTGTCGACAGCTGAAGGACAATATCAAAAATCTGATCAAGTTAGGGCATATCCTTCAATGGGTCAGGATGCTAGTGGGAGTTCTGGGATTGCCAGCAGCTCTCAAACAACCCACGATCCCGGGTGCTCATGGATTGTACTAACCTTCCCAAGGAGGGTACACTGCAGGCCCGGGAGCACAGGCCCCTCAGGCGGCCCCAATTGTGCAGGCACTCAGAACCGGAATGCCGTTTCACTCCAGAACTGCACCCCTGCAGATAGATGGTCATGTGGCCACCATATTAGGAGGGCCACATCTGGGGGGACCATCTCGGAATGATCAGAAACAGTATCTCAATGAACTCGACCACGACCACGAGGTATGTGCCTTGGTCTAGACCCTGGATCAATGCCCAAAGCTGATGAGTTTACCCATCACTTTCACAGAAGAAGATGCCCAGAACGCCCACTTCCCACATCATGACCCTTTGGTCATTGATGCCCAAATCGCCAACAAAATGGTGTCCCAAGTATTGGTGGATGATGGAAGTTTCGTCAATGTGTTGTTCAAGCTAGCCTTCATTGCAATTGGCTTGATTGAGGCAGATCTAGCCTCATGCCCAACACAAATCTATGGCTTTAATGGGGATTCGATACTCCCAATGGGGAAAATCCAACTGCCTGTAACGTTGGGGAATGAGATTCAGGGCTTGTTCAAGTTTTGTACCTTCATAGTGGTGGACTGCCCCACTGCTTACAATGTCATTTTCGGTCGACCCGCACTGGTCGATTTCGGCGCCATAACTTCCATCCGCCACCTTTGGATGAAATTTCCCTGCGATAATGGAGGTGTGGGAACTGTCTGGGGAGATCAGAAGAGGGCCCAGAAGTGTTATCACATCTCTGTTTGACCAATTTACATGGTCCACAAAGAGCCTCTCAAAGAGGAAAACGCTAATCCAATCCCGCCCCCTCCCCTGGTGCGAAGGATGGTTTTGGTAGAAGATGAATTAGATCTGCGAATATGAGCGGATCGAGCACTAGAACCCATGGAAGAGATTGAGGAGGTGTGCACAATGACCCGACCAAAGTGATCCAGGTCGGAAAGAACCTGAACCCGGAGGTCAAGGCTGCCATCGTCGCTCGAGTGAAAGAAAACTAGGACATCTTGGCCCGATCTCATTCGGATATGACCAGGATTGACCGCAACGTCATATGTCACGCCTTGAACATTGATGATAGTGCAACTCCAGTCCGACAGAAGTAGAGACCTCTAGGGACGGAGAGGGCCAAAGCCCTCAAATTAGAAGTTGAAAAATTATCTTTGATCAACTTCATCCGGGAGGCCTTGTATCCTATTTGGCTGTCCAATCCGATGTTGGTACGAAAGCCAAACAGGACGTTGAGAACTTGCATTGTCCTTAAAAAGGCATAACCCAAAGATTATTTCCCCTTGCCTCAGATCGATCTGATGGTAGATGAAATGTCCGGGTATGAGATTTTGAGTTTTATGGATGCCTACTCCAGCTATAACCAAATTTCGATGCACATAGTGGACTAGGAGCAGACCAGCTTCCAGACAGACAAAGGTGTGTACTGCTACTTTGTCATGCCCTTCGGGCTCAAGAACGCCGGAGCCACTTATCAGAGGCTTGTCAATAGAATGTTCTGGGTCCCAACTGGGAAGGAACATGGGGGTCTACATAGACGACATGCTGGTCAAGTCTAAGACCTCCGAGGGACACACTGATGATCTGGCAGAGGCGTTTACCATCATTCGGAAGTATGGGATGAAGCTGAACCCCAAGAAGTGCACCTTTGGCGTCTATTCGGGAAGTTCTTGGGCTTCATAGTGAGCTCGCGAGGGATATAAGCTAACCCAAACAAGATCAGAGTGCTAATTGAAATGCCCTCACCACGGAAACACAAAGACGTGCAGAGCCTAATGGGAAGAATAGCGGCCCTGAGCCACTTTGTCTCAAAGTCTATGGACAAGTGCATCCCATTTTTTAATATCCTTCATTGAAGCCAAAGGTTTGAATGGTCGACCGAATGTGAAGAGGACTTCCAGAAGCTGAAGGAACATTTGGCCCGGGCAGCAATTTTGGCAAAGCCAGTAGATGGGGAGCCGTTATACCTTTACTTGGCTGTGTTCGAACACACCATCAGCACTGCACTGGTGCAAGAAGAGGGAAAAGTCCAGCTCCCAATTTATTACGTGAGTAAAAGGTTATTGGGAGTGGAGTCCAGATACCCGCTGATTGAGAAATTAACATTTTGCTTACTGATTGTGTCCCAGAAGCTAAGGCCTTACTTTTAGGCCCATGCCATAGAGGTACTAACGAATCATCCCCTACGGCAAGTGTTGTAGAAACCTGAGTCATCGGGAAGACTCCTAAAGTGGGCCATAGAATTAGTCAATTTGACATTGCATATGTCCCAAGGATTTCAATCAAGGGACAGGCCCTGACTAACTTCATCGTGGAGTGTACCGGGATCACTGAAGATGAAGATCCCGTCGACCCCGTCGTGCCTCTATGGAAGGTCTTCATGGATGGAGCCTCAAATGAAAATGGGGTCGGGATCATCTTAATATCCCCTCAAGGACATCAGTTACAAAGCGCCCTACACTTCTAGTTCGAAGCATCGAATATCGAGGTCGGGCACGAGGACATGCTAGCCGGACTACGTTTGGCTCGGGAGGTAGGGGCAGCAAGTCTAGAAGTCTACAACGACTCTCAATTGGTGGTCAGACAAATCTTTGGGGAATACCAAACGAAGGGGGAAAGGATGGCCGCTTATGTGACGCGAACTCGGGAGCTACTCCAATCCTTAAAGAAATATTCCATTCGCAAAATCCCAGGGAATGAAATGTGTTTGTAGACACATTAGCCAAGCTGGCCATAGATGTTGAAGCCGAGCTCTCTGGACTTGTCCCGATCAACCATCTTCCCACACCAAGTATTCAAGCCCCCACAGTCAATGCCATAGACTATTCCACGTTCTTGATGGGTCATCTCATCCACTACCTAACCATAGGAGGTTTTCCTGCAAACAGGGTGGCCACCAGGAAGCTTCAGTACCAGGCTTCCAGATACGTCATGATGGATGGAGAACTCTATCGCTGAGGGTTGTCCATGCCATACCTCCGGTGCGTGTCTGGGACATAAATGAGTGCAATCATGCACAAAGTACATGAAGGTTTCTGTGGAGATCACACAGCCAGACTCAGTCTGTCCAAGAAAATCCTAAGGCAGGGCTATTTCTGGCCAACAATGAAGAAGGATTGTGTTGATTATGTCCGCAAGTGCGAACAGTGCCAAAGGCACGCAAAGATCTCGCGAGCCCCTCCGACGGACATAACCTTGATGACTAGTCCCTGGCTCTTTGCAGTGTGGGGAATCGACTTGGTAGGATCGCTCGTGACCGGGAAAGGTGGCGTAAAGTATGCCATCGTGGCCATTGACTATTACACCAAGTAGGTTGAGGCGGAGCCAATGAGCACCATCACCTCCAAAAATGCCCTGGACTTCGTCATCCCAACATTGTGTGCCGATATGGCCTCCCTCACAAAATTGTGTCCGACAATAGGAAGCAATTTGACATCGTCCACTTCACTGATTTCTGTGAAAGACATGGCATCGTTAAAAGCTTCTCCACAGTCACCAGGCCTCAAGAAAACGAGCAAACAGAGGATGTGAATAAGATTTTGAAGGGGACATTAAAGAACTTCAAGCCTGTAAGAGCAAGTGGCCGGAAGAATCGCCCCGTGTCTTATGGGCATACCGAACCACATAAAGAACGTCTACCGAACACACTCCCTACTCAATGGTGTATGGATGTGAAGCTGTCATCCCAGTGGAAACGGTCGTCCCGTCTCATAAATGAGACACATATGATCCCGCCCAGAACCACACCTTACTCCAGGAATCTTTGGACCTCATTGAAGAGATCCGGGAATAATCCCAGGTTCAGCTGAAGATGTATTAGGGAAAGATCTCTAGGCACTTTAACTCTAAAGTTAAAAGCTGAAAGTTTGAAACCGGTGATCTAGTCCTGAGAAGAGTTTTCCCTGTAACCCAAGATCCGGGAGTGGGGGTCCTAGGACCAAACTGGGAAGGACCCTATGAAATCCAAAATGAAGTATGTCTGGGAATGTATCGCTTAAGGTGACTAGACGAAACAAAGGTCCCAAGGGCCTAGAACGTAGAACACCTCTGTCAGTACTATCAGTAGTCGGGAAGGCATGGTTCTGTTCTAAATTTTTTGCAAACAATGTACGCCCCAGGGTGATTTCTTACTTAATAAAAATGATGTGTACAAAACATCATAAAGAATATTGTAAAGAAATAAAGTTCGCGTCCGTCTTCATCCTTTTTCACAGACAAGTGACCTAAGACTACAGTCTTCGCTCACTTTGGGGGGTATGACCATCTATGTGAACAAGTCTAGGAATAAAAACAAAACAGGATGCAAAACATAAAGTTTAGTTCTGATCCGGACCGTATAGACTGGGGGTACAAAACCTAACTCCCAACCAAATAGGACGTAAGGCTTAGGCTTAGTCCCAACCCAGACGTGCATGGTCTAGGGGCTACAAAACCCAATAGGATGCAAGCCTCATGCCTAGTCCTAACCCAGACGTACATGGTCTGGGAGTACAAAAACCCAATAGGATGTAAGGCTAAGGCCTAGTCCCAACCCGGACGTGCATGGTCCGGGGGGTACAAAACCCAATAGGACGCAAGGCCCAGGCCTAGTCCTAACCCGGACGAACATGGTTCGGAGGTATAATACCCAGTAGGACATATGGCCCAGGCCCAATCCTAACTCGGACATACATGGTCCGGGATATGAAATACCTAAAAATCGGTTGACCTAATGTGGTCTCAATTAGCCAAATACATGTCCACATTTCCTTTGTAATAATCCAGAACCATTGGAACGTGAGTCTTAGGTCTAAGTTGTTTAAAATTAGTCTTATAAAAGGCCCAAGCCATTGGAACCCAACCCAGAGGTTCAAAATAAGCTAATCAACTAATCTCTAATGGCCCAGGCCGTTAGAACCTGAACACCAGTGTCGGAACAAATAAATTTGATGACAATAATTAACTCCCTAGCGGTCCTGGTCATTGGAACATGAACATCAGGATTAAAGTGAGTTAATTAGTTAAGTCATATATATAGGAAATCTCTAACGGTCCAAGTCGTTGGAGCCCGAACTATAAAATCGGGGTAAAAAAACTAAGTTATAGTGACAAATCCAAAATGGTCCAGGCTGTTAAGACCCAAACACGGGTCCCTGGACAGGCTAAACACCTTTTGTAACTTTTCTCCAGTGGTCTTGGCCGTTGGAACTAGGACCAAACATTCGACTCATGTTCATGCAAAGTGGTAAAACACTTAGTGAATTTTGGAGGAAATACAAACAAATGAAAAAGGGAAAACTGTGTGCAAGAAATAAAATCAATATATAAAAAAGCAAGCAAGAAAAATTGTCTCGGACGCATCCGCGTCCATAAAGATAATACAAATATAAACAAAAAGAAGCCCTAGTTACAACTCAAAGGCCCAGACCTAGGCTTTGACCTGCTTTAGGGCCTCCAGAACGACTTCATCTTGGGCGTCCCTGGCCATGAGCTCCGTATCGACCTTCTCCTTGGCCTCGAATTCAGCTTTCTTCACAGCAGGATCGGGGTAAATAAGGAGGTTCATGTTTTTGTCTTGGAGCGAGGCCATGTAGATGGCCTTATCAAAGGTGGCCTCCAGCAAATCGTCTGCCTGCTCCTTTTCTTGGCAAACCTTCTCATTTTGATTCACCTCCAGCTGAAGAAAGTTGTTCAGGGCTTAGATTCGGGAGTCAAGAGTTGCAACCTTCTCCCGATCCTGGCGAGATCGGGCCTCAGCTGCCCCCAGGAGGGCCTTGGTCGATGCCTTCGAGCCTCAAACATGAAGAAGCTCCACCAACTTTTTGTAGTCAACTTCCTTCCTGGATAGAGTTTCTTCAAATTGGAACCGAACCCGGGTAGCCTTCTCGCGGTCAGCCTGAACCCGAGCAACCTTCTTGGCCAGGGCCTCCCTAGCAGCTTCCCACTGGTTCATGGCCCCCTCTAGCTCCATTCGAGCCACTTCCAGCCTCATCGCCATCTACACCACCAAATCAGTGTTCCCCGTGGGCCAGTAGTGCGTCTTGGAACAAACCAAAGTTAGAAAATGTAAGAGTAAAAAATGTGGAAAAGTAAAAGATCATGCAGACATGTAACATACAGCAGTGGCTTGGTGACGGATGGCCTGGGAAATGAACAAGGCATCTTGATTGGCCAAAGTGGCATACGCTTCAATTGCAGGTTGGACATGGTCGTTCCAACTTGGGCCAACAGATTCGTGGCCAGCGGAGCCGTATCCTGTCCTAGCTTGGGAAGAAACCCAGTCTCAGCAACGAGCCAGTCCACGATTGGTTGTGAAGCAATAAAAGCGGTCAGGCACTTGGCGATCTCCACCTTTTGTCGGACAGTTAAGGCACAGTAGACCTCCTCTCATTTGTCCCGACCATCTTCCTAGGCCCGGGACACTAACCTCGTCCTCTCCTCTCCTCTCCTCTTGGAGGACCATGTCCCCCTCCTCGAGGAGGGCCGAATTGATGGGGAGCAAGAGAGCCTCCATGATCTCCCGAGTGATGATATGGATTTCCTCAGAAGAATGCTCCTCGGCTGGGGCGAGATCTTTGGTCCTTGTCCTCTTGGCCCGACTCTTTTCTCTAGCACCCGATCTGCCAAGGGCTCCAGCTCCAAGTCAATGACTAGGAGATGTGCGAGCAGAGACAGAACGACTTCAATGCACGTCGTCAAGAGAACAGTCGTGGCTGGAATTTTCTCAACTACCTCTGGGTCTGGCCTCAGATGCCCAAGGACCAACTCCAGCACCTTACTCTTGGGTAGGCCTTTGGGGGCCTTCTTCGCCGAGGCTCTAGCCATGGTCGCTCGGGCCTCCATCATTTCTTTCATTTTGATCACGGGGTTAGACATGTCTAAATCTTCTGAAATGGACAAATGGAAAACAGTCAGCAAGATATATGAATGGGGACAAAAACAAAAGATAAAGCAAATATTAGTCTAAGGTCCTCCAGGACAAACCCTTATCTAAACCACGGCCTCGACTCAACTCTCCTAAGGCGAAGGAATGGATGCGGTCCCCCATGTCGTCCAGGTGCAAGAAATTACCGTATTGAAGGAACCCGGACGAGTACATAAGAGTCATCGGGTCTAAGACAATGGGGGGTGGAAGCCCCATTTGTCTGACGGCCCCGTACAAGTAGCCTCAGTATATTTGCATATTCTAACTAAGTCCTTGAAATGAGGAGCATAAGTTAAAAGCAAAGGCTAATTACCTTGCCCCAATATACTGGCCCCAGGAGCCCCTGTGTTTGGTTGGGCCTCATTGAAAAGGGCATCCACCTCCATAGATGCGGCCCTCTCCGTCTGGCGGGCCTGCTCCATTTTTCTTCTTCGCCACGTCTGCCCGGGCCGCGACCTCAACGACCTCGATGTGGATGAGGGCCAGCTCCTCCCTCAAGGCGGGGTCCCTCTCACATTGCAACCCTCGGAGGCTAGAGGCCGCAATCGTCTGGTTGGTCGCTAACATCCCGACCACTCACAGATTTGCGATGTTTACATAGTCCCCCACTTCCAGATCCTCCGTGCTCAAAGTGGCATAGAAATTCTTCTAGTCCATGATCGACTTGGAGAGGGCAGTCTTGGCGTGTGGTCCTGTTATCCAGGAATGTGAGTCGAAAGCAGACAACAAAAAGAACGAAATGGATTAAGAGGGAAGCCAACTTACCAATGCGCTGAAAGTGCAGCACTAGCGTGGGATTTTGCTCCAAAAGAAATCCGGAGGTCATGAACCAGTAATGTCTGACATCCGGGGGGTGCTTCCAGGAGTTGTAAGGGGCAGGATAATTGCCACGGGGCTTTAGTCTATAGAAGTCGTCTCGAGTCTTATCCTTGGCGTTGAGCTGCGGCTCCAACTTGTAGAAGTATAGCACCTCCACCGGGGTAGGCTCTGAGATTTCCTTCGCCACACAAAAAATGCGCCATCCCGCGAGAAGCTTGTAGGCCTGGGGCAGGAGTTGGAAAGGCGCGATCCCCAAAAATTTCAAGAATCGTGTGAAATAGTCATGGAGCGAGAGAGTCGCTCCCACACTAGTGTGGCCCATGCTCCAGGCCCTGAACTTGCCCATGTTGGTATGGGCCCTCTCCTCCATCCTGGCCAAACAATTATAGAAGAGCCCGGGAGTCGATTCCACTCCTAGGCGCTTCTCTAAAGAATCCAGCATCTGGTAGTTCTGGAATTCATTTTTCTCCCCGTCCATCTCCCATGTGTTGCCACTAGGAGGTTTGTGTCCTTCCAGGACGATGGGGGCCAACTGGACATATTCCTCCAGGTGGAGACTAATGGCAAGGCTCATGGTCAGTGATTTTGGAACAACAAAGGAAGCAAACAATCAAGAAGTTAACACTAGATCCCAAAAAGATTGGTTAAGGTACGGGGGTTCTCCTAAGAACTGCTTGGAGGAGTCCCTTCCGGACCATATCCAGGATCACTGGAGATCCCCAGAATCTTGATTGGGAACTAGGAAGAAGAAGTTTTTCTCAATTTTCCCAAGTTAGTCTATTATTGCTTGTTTTGGGACGACCTAGACATGAGAAGATCCGGGACGACCTAGACCGCTTGTTCTACAAACCTATTATGCATAGAACCACCCTAAACAGTGGCCCCGACTCTAATAACCCTATAGCCGCAGATGCATAACTACAAAATGACAAATACGGAGAAACAAAAATAAAGGTTCAGGGAACTTAGTGTAAAGTATTGGTTGTGGAGGTTGTAACATTTCTGGTGATAAGGTTTGTAACGACCCGAATATACTAATCGGGCTTAGGGCCTTGATTAGTGCGCTTGGAGGGCAATAAATGATTTGATATGGTAATACGTGGATTTATGTGAATATATGATAATGATGCATGTTTAATTGAGTTAAATGTGCATGTGGGCCCCGTCTGGATATTAGGGGCATAAGTGTGATAAATGTGATAAATGTTATATATATGTGATATGTCTGTGCAGCACGATCCGAGACAGTCCTGGGAGCGGTTAGCCTGAGAGTCACAATGGGGTAGAGATTCCAACTCGGGGCGAGTCGAGGGGTAATTTGGGTACTAGGTGTGTTATGGGATTATTGGGACATGAAAATAAATATTTGGAGATATACTTGAGGATAAAATGTCTAGGCGGGAATATTGGGGAAATTTACCATTTTGCCCTCGGGACGTTTTGGATACCCCAAGCCTTGAGGTAACCACATAGATTTAAGTGAATAAAACAAAAAGGGAGAATTGTTTAGAAACTTAGAGAAACCGACTTGCACTTCTCTTCTCAGCCAAGGATAACTTCTATTTTCTTCTCTCTTTCACTCTCTAAGGCAAATTCAAAGGGAAACTTTGGGAATCAACTTGAAGGTTTAAGGAGTTCAGCTGGGATTTAGGGAGCTTGGAGCATAAGGGGGCTGGTTCTAAGGTTTAATTCAGCAAGAGGTAAACTTTAATTATAGTGGTTATGTTTAGAATTGCAGCTGGTTGTTAGAGTATGCATGTTGGCAAGTTTGAATTGTTCTTGAGTGATCTAGTTGAGTTTTGGGGTAGATTTTAATGGGTTTTGATGTTGATACTGAGCTGGAATGATGGTGTTGATTATCTAGGATTGTTAGCTTGGTTTTGGTGAGGATTGGCTTGAAGAAAACGCAGGAAAAAGGGTGAAAAATCTGGGTTTAGAGGTGAGGGCCGCGGCCCTAGGAGAGGCGCGCCGCGGCCCGTGCGCGCGCGACCATGGGAGGTCGAGAAGATTCATGTGCGCCGCGGCCCGTGTGGGTGTCAGTGGGAAGCTAGCCTCTATTTTGAGGCTAGCCGCTGCGCTTGTGGGAAGGGCCGCGACCCTTAGAGCTAATTTGCATTTTTAAGGGTGTTTAGGTTTGGGAATTCAATGGTTAGGGCTCGGGATGGGTTTTATCACCTAGATGGATAGAATTCAAGGTCCCGGAGGTTAGGGTTATGGCTCGAAGTTATTTATTGGATTAGAACTTGATGGATGGATATTATTAATGTGTTGTGACTAGGGTTTCGGCGAGGCTCAAGTTAGAGGACTGTGCTCGGGGCATCGATGCTCAGAAAGCTCGGAACTCAGGTAAGAAAACCCTTGTTCCCATAGAGCTTGTGTGCAGGGCTGAGTCCATTGTGTTTGATTAGAATTGATATGCAGGGCCGAGCCCAATATGTTAGAACTGCGGGGCGTAGCCCTTAAACTGATTATGCTAGAATTCAGTACTTGCTTGTTATACTATGTATGTATTATGTGAATGATCGGCAAGAGCCGGGAACGGTGTAGGCCGAGAACTGCAAAGGGCCGGGAACGGCGTTGGGCACGTTGAGTGCAAGGCCGAGAACGGCAAGGGGCCGGGAGCAGCGTTGAGCACGTGGAGTGCGAGTTGCCAGGGCGAGTCCCTAAAAGGATACCTAGGATATCCTCACGACGTGGTCCGCAAACCCAGGGCTTGGTAAACGCTTGGGACGGCTAGGCCGTATGTGTTTAGCCCATTGGTGGCCTATTTATATGCTTGTTGTATGTGTTGCATATGTTATCTATTTATGGGTTTTCTTGCTGGGCTTCGGCTCACAGATGCTCTGTGGTGCAGGTAAGGGTAAAGAGAAGATCAACCAACCATGAGTACAGCAGGCGTGAGGCGGCGTGTACATGTTGTTGCGATAATTTTGCTATGCAAGTGCACACAGTCGCGAACTTGTAATAAAATGGTAAAACCAAGTATCGTCCTCAAGGACTGAATTATCAATTACCAGTCAATTAATCTCTTGTTCTATTTGATGAATTAAAATTTCTTGATTTTTGTAAAATATAGCAAAAGAATCGATAGAGTGCAGAAATAATAATCGACAATTAAATAGAATAATAACTAATAGTAAAAACTCGTAATTCAATCACTGAGAAACAATTAGGATATTCAATCTCATCAACTATCCTTTCTATTATTCCCTAACGCAAAGTATGAATTCTTCTTATTTTTACCTAATTCAATTAACAAGTTGAAACAACAGTCTATAATCATACTATGAATTATAAACTCAACCTAGGTGACAATTTCCTATATTTCTATGGTAAATTGAACCACAAAGGTAGCATTAAATTCCACAACTTAATAACAGCTACACAATTAATTCAGATACTTTCGTTCTAAATTAGAATTATGTCCAATATAACCACAGCATAATTAAATCTCACTTCTCAGATTTTGACTTAAAAACATATATATATATATATATGACTAAAGATGGCCAATCAATAATCAATCTATAAGAACAGGTTATAAGGAATTGAAGAAGATTGAAGAAGAAGAAATTAAAATTGCATTAGGTCATAATAGAAATTCAAGTGATTCAATTGAACATCCTAAACAGAAAATTAGTTCATAGTCATAGTGCTAATCACAACAGAATTTAAAGATAACATCAAAAAGAAAAACATGTAAAAATACTCTAAGCTTGAGCCTTCAACACCAGAACTCCTCCCTTCGTCCGTACGTCCTTCTCTCTTCTTTTTCGTCCTTTAAAACCTAGGATTTTTAGATTTTAGAGAGGCGGGCCGCGGCTCTACATACACTATGCCGCGGCCCGTGTCAAAATTTCTGGCCAGACTATCCTTTCAATGCCGCGGCTCTCTGAAACCATGCCGCGGCCCGCATCATTGTCTTCTGGGCAGAATGCCCATCCATGCCGCGGCTCTACCTAGCCATGCCGCGGCCCGAAGATGTCCTCAAAAACCATGCTTCTGTTTCTCCCCCTAGCCGCAACCCTACTTTGATCAAGCCGTGGCTCTTAAGGAATTCTTCAATTCTTCAAGTTTTCATCCCAAAATTTCACCAACACTTCCAAATTGTGTTGAGAACCATTCTTGATCAAAATATGATGAAAAACTCGATTGTTTCTTCCCTTTCTTTGGCATTTCCTTCCACATGCTCAATTCTTCCTGATATTCACAAAAACAACCAAACAAAGCGTAAACCCGCGCTAAAACAAGGAAAAACAAAATAAAAGACTACTAAAAACATCACCAAAACATCATGAAAACTAGACTCATCAAACTCCCCCAAACTTAACCTTTACTCGCCCTCGAGTAAAGACCAAGTTACACTAACAAAAAGAAACAAACACAAAAACGAACAAGCTAAACCATCATTACCATCTACACTGCTTTGCCAACACTCATGAAACCTCAATTGCAATATTTATAACCAGAATTTCAGCTCAATTGCCTTAAAGTCCAACTTATACAGTTCAATTAGGGAAATCAATAATATATCATGAAAATGACTACAACACTTGCATTCTATCATATATGCTCAACTCATTCCATACAATTCCACAAACCAAATCTACAATATGCTTGCATTACTCGACCTTCTCCACTAATGTCAACAACACATGTTTTGAAATCAACAGGACTTTCACAGGTTATAGTGTTAGGCTTAGGTAAGGGTAGATGAAATTCTCATTTAAGCTCAATCGTTACCATAAGCATAAAACCTTAAAACCAACCAAATTTTTCTTTACCACACCAAAAATCACCCTTTTATACAATTAGAGAGAGAGATGACAACACTTTTCATTATTTTCTTCTTTTCTTTTTCTAGACTTATCACTTTTTTTTTTTTTTTTTTCAAATCACACTCCCCCAAACTTATTATTTTCTATATATATATATGATCAAGGAGTGTGACAAAGTGATATTATTCTTTTTTTTTTTTCAAAGACTTCTCTCTCTCTTCTTTTTGTACAATCATATTGTATTCCAATCATAACAACCTCTTACTATTTTTCCTTCTTCTTTCCCACAGATTATATGCTTATGATAACAAAAGGAAAGGAAAACAAAAATAAAGAAGTTAAGAAATTTAGGCTCAAATAGTATGATCAAGAACAAAAACCAAATTCAAGGCTCAAAAGGGTAACTAAGGATAATTAACTCAAGGTCGGCTTGAAAGGCACAATCGATCCAAAAAAAAATTGCCTAAATCACTTTTCTAAACACATGTCATCAAGAATTTCGCCTCAAAAGCCAAATAATGCAAGTTCTATTAGATTCAAATTGTCATTCCACCAACCCTAGTCAAACACATATAATACAATCCAAAATGTTATCTTTTCAAAACATATTAAAAATTTCCCACAGAACTTTTTAAATTCAACTCTAAAACAATTGAACCAAGCACACAGTTGAATTCAATTTCCTTTTCACGAGCAAAGACAAAGCAAGTACAGACAAGAATGATGGTTTAACTTTTACACTACAGAAAACTAAACTAAACTAAACAACGCAGAAAACAAAAATAAAACAAAATAAGCTCCCCCCCAAACTTAAGACGCACATTGTCCCCAATGTGATAAAGAAAAAGAACAAGGGAAGAGAACTTACCTGACGCCACATCAGTATGGCGGTGGAGGTGGTGGAGGTGGCCACTGATATGGAGTGTACTGTGGCGGTGGAGTGAAATAATTCTCATCGGCTGAACTCATAGTCCACCTCGTGACCAAAGTATTCAACTCCTCAATATGAGCCCGGCCATATTCATTTTGTTGCACCATAAAGTCATTATAGTGCTGATTTTGCGCCTGCTGCGATTGGATTAAATATTGATTTTGTTGAATAATGTAATCCAATCGAGCATGCGTACTCTGCGTGTGCTCGTCAATCGGTCCTCCAATTGCCAAATTTTCATGTGGGTTGCTGGGACCCGCTTCTTCTACTTCCTCCTCCTCAGCGTGATCAGGGCCCCCTGTTTCATCAGCCCGACTGCGCTTATTTGGCTGAGTAGAGTCAGGCTGCGTAAGACAGGCTGGAGGGAAGGCCGTAAACAAGGTCTGATTGATGGCCCCCATTGGCCTCCGGACTAGATCGCTGGAAAAGGTTGGTACCTCATAAGTGCTACATAAAGTCGAAAGGAAGGTACCATGGGCGACACCAGCGGTAGTGTTGAATCGACTGATGTTGCGTATGCTATATCGAATAATGCGGCCCACATCGACCTTCTTTTGAGTCATGATAGCGTACACTAACAAACAACGCTCTCGATCAACAGAAGACAGGTGAGACGTCGGAAGTAAACGTGCACACACAAAATAAAACCACGCCTTCGCAATTGGGTTTAGCTGCCACCTGAACAACTCTTTGGGCCTCCCATTATGATAACTGAAACGTGCCCCTTCCATACTTAAGACCTCAGCCACCGCATCATAGTCTGGCTCCTCGAAATGGGCCAACTGCCAGTATTCATCCTCTTGTGCAGAAAAAGAGGGAAGACCCAGTAATTGGTTGAATGCATAGGCTGATGTAGGCACCAATTTGCCTCTGACAAAATTATTCTGCTCTGCATCTTGATAGGAGAAATTGGCAAAAAATTCATATATAATAGAGCAGTTGGCTGAATCCACATGGTTCGAATCACAAAACAAATTCCATCTTCGACGCACTATTTCAGCTTTTATAAGTTCATAACCAGGGTGCTGTACAGCAGGGGCCTCATCAAAGTCAAACCCCCTTTCCCTTACCACCGATCTTTTATAAATCTTTTTAAACAACTCGGCAGCATCCTTACTCACAAAAATATTCGTGTCATACTCAGCCGGGGCAGGTGGTGTTGGTGGTGGTTGAGTGCGTGATGAGGATGCTTTCTTGGAGGAGGTGCCTCTAGGGGGATTTCGCTTAGGACCCATAATATCTTTCAAAAAGAACCAACTAAATCCCCCAAATATGCTCTCAAGAACTTGAGTATACTTTCCTTTTTGGTGTCACTCCCCCCCAAACTTACTAATTACCACAATCAACACCCCAAACACTAATTCCCACAATCAATAGCCTCAAACAATAATGCCCACAATCAATAGCCTTTAACAATAATTCCCACAATCAAAAATTGGCAAAACCCTTAATCTTCTCACAAGAACAACAAAGAACAATCCACAACACCACAATGCAATCTAATCTCTAATCAAAAGTATTAGATTAGAGAAGATACACTTACTTGAATGGCACAAAAATCCTTCTTGTGGTCTCCTTGACTGATGGAAGTCTCAAACAAAATTAGAGAGAAAAGAAGTTTGGAGTGTGAGTAAGATTGTGAGAGTGAATGAATGGGATAATGGCTGATTTAGGGCTTTTTATCCCAATTTTCGGACTAGGGCCGCGGCATTAGGGGAGCTTATTCATACAGATGGGGCACTGATCGACAGAATGAGCACCACCACACATTTCACATCTCACTGCCATCTGAACCGCATTAGCAGACACACTACTCTGTTGCAACTGCTTGGTCAAAGAGGCTACTTGCGCTGTTAAGGCAGTGATTGCATCTAGCTCATGCACCCCAGCTACCTTTCTGACTCCTGATGATCTTTCCTCAGACCACTGATGGTTGTTTGTAGCCATGTCCTCCAGCAGTTCATAAGCACCAGCTGCGCTCTTGCTCATAAAAGTGCCACCCGCTGCAGCATCAATAATGGTTCTGGTTGTCGGACATAAACCATTGTAGAAATTCTGTACTAGCATCCACTGTTCTATGCCATGATGAGGACATCTTCTCAGGAGTTCCTTAAACCGTTCCCAAGCTTCATACAGTGACTCTCCGTCATTCTGGCAAAAGTTATTTATCTCTCCCCTCAATTTAGCAGCCTTTGACGGAGGGAAAAATTTGGATAAAAATTTCTGAGCCAGATCTTGCCAAGTGACAATGGAGTTTGGCTGCAGAGAATTCAGCCAACTTTTAGCTCTGTCCCTTAGAGAAAATGGGAAGAGCCTAAGCTTGATTGCGTCATCACTCACCCCATTATATTTGAAGGTTCCACACAATTCCAGGAAGTTGGACAAATGGGTGTGAGGATCTTCAGAGGGCAACCCATTGAATTGCACAGAGGACTGCACCATTTGTAAAATAGCAGGCTTGATTTCGAAGTTGTTGGCCTCTACAGCTGGTGGGCGTATACTATTTTGTACTCCCGTCAGAGTGGGTAGCACATAATCTCTCAGACTCCTCTCAGCGTTGGTCTGAGCCTGAACCCCTTGGACAACTCCTGGATTTAGACCATTCCTGCCATCTCCATCATTCTGTGCCATCTTCACAGAATTCTGGGTCTCTCTCTTAGTCTTTCTGATTTGATTGCAAGACTTTTCGATCTCGGGATTCAGAGGAACAAGTGTGGCTTTTCCTTTTCTGCCACGCATATACCAAAATTCACCTGAGATAGAAAAATTTAGCAACTAAACAGATTAGAAGCAAATAAATTAAAATCAAATTAGAATAAAAATTAATTAAACTGATATTGATAATTTTCAGTCCCCGGCAACGGCGCCAAAAACTTGTTGCGATAATTTTGCTATGCAAGTGCACACAGTCGCGAACTTGTAATAAAATGGTAAAACCAAGTATCGTCCTCAAGGACTGAATTATCAATTACCAGTCAATTAATCTCTTGTTCTATTTGATGAATTAAAATTTCTTGATTTTTGTAAAATATAGCAAAAGAATCGATAGAGTGCAGAAATAATAATCGACAATTAAATAGAATAATAACTAATAGTAAAAACTCGTAATTCAATCACTGAGAAACAATTAGGATATTCAATCTCATCAACTATCCTTTCTATTATTCCCTAACGCAAAGTATGAATTCTTCTTATTTTTACCTAATTCAATTAAAAAGTTGAAACAACAGTCTATAATCATACTATGAATTATAAACTCAACCTAGGTGACAATTTCCTATATTTCTATGGTAAATTGAACCACAAAGGTAGCATTAAATTCCACAACTTAATAACAGCTACACAATTAATTCAGATACTTTCGTTCTAAATTAGAATTATGTCCAATATAACCACAGCATAATTAAATCTCACTTCTCAGATTTTGACTTAAAAACATATATATATATATATATATATATATGACTAAAGATGGCCAATCAATAATCAATCTATAAGAACAGGTTATAAGGAATTGAAGAAGATTGAAGAAGAAGAAATTAAAATTGCATTAGGTCATAATAGAAATTCAAGTGATTCAATTGAACATCCTAAACAGAAAATTAGTTCATAGTCATAGTGCTAATCACAACAGAATTTAAAGATAACATCAAAAAGAAAAACATGTAAAAATACTCTAAGCTTGAGCCTTCAACACCAGAACTCCTCCCTTCGTCCGTACGTCCTTCTCTCTTCTTTTTCGTCCTTTAAAACCTAGGATTTTTAGATTTTAGAGAGGCGGGCCGCGGCTCTACATACACTATGCCGCGGCCCGTGTCAAAATTTCTGGCCAGACTATCCTTTCAATGCCGCGGCTCTCTGAAACCATGCCGCGGCCCGCATCATTGTCTTCTGGGCAGAATGCCCATCCATGCCGCGGTTCTACCTAGCCATGCCGCGGCCCGAAGATGTCCTCAAAAACCATGCTTCTGTTTCTCCCCCTAGCCGCGGCCCTACTTTGATCAAGCCGTGGCTCTTAAGGAATTCTTCAATTCTTCAAGTTTTCATCCCAAAATTTCACCAACACTTCCAAATTGTGTTGAGAACCATTCTTGATCAAAATATGATGAAAAACTCGATTGTTTCTTCCCCTTCTTTGGCATTTCCTTCCACATGCTCAATTCTTCCTGATATTCACAAAAACAACCAAACAAAGTGTAAACCCGCGCTAAAACAAGGAAAAACAAAATAAAAGACTACTAAAAACATCACCAAAACATCATGAAAACTAGACTCATCACATGTTTGGCCAGCCTGGCTGCCACAGCCAGAGGATTTTGGGAGATGCTTGTAAATGAACTTAGATTTTGTCGTTTAGCCAACTTGGTTCTATTTTTATGTTGTAAATATTTCTAAACTGTATGGATTATCCATTAGACATCCCCGCGCCAGGGAAGCTAGGACCGTGACTTGGTCACGGTCCATCTTCCCGAACCCATTATAAGGTGTCGTCCGAGGTGCGAATAAGGATGGTGTACCAAATCTAAGAATGGATTAGGACGATAGCAGATGAACCCGAGCTCTGGTAAATGAACCAGGGTCCTGGTAAATGGACCGAGACATTGGTAAATGAACTCGGATTAAGCGTCCGAGTTGGGTATGATAGACTGTCCCTGAAACTGACATTACCTCGAGAAACACGGTGTTTTGTCTCCTCAATTAACCTGCAGAAGAGGTTACATACGGAATGTCCACCGTTATTCAGAACAATACTACCACTACTTTGACGGATCTTGTCCCTAAGATCTTCTTAGAAGCCCACGCGGACCAGACTGAAGCTGTGTACTGTTGTCAGTCGTACAACATGGGCATGCTCGAGCCAGCCCAATGAGCCCTGATTAGTGTATTTTATTTAATAGAACCCTTTGTATTATGCGTCCATTAGTGATAAAATCCTAATTATATCCGCATTCGGCCTGGATTATTCCGACCCAAGTCCAATGCATCCAACTGCCTATAAATAGGGCTAGTTGTGCACTGTGGTGAGGATCCGAGTTTTCTTTTGTAAGAACATACTCTGCTCAAACTTATAGAAAAACTCCATTGTTAAAGCTCTCTAAGCTCTAATACAATAGACTCGTGGACTAAGGCTCTTTAACGCCCCAACCACGTAAAAACCTTTCTCTTTAAATCCTTTCTTTTTGCTTTCTTATCTTTCATAATTCTAGTTTGCAAAATACTCGGTAAACACTAGAACATAACTTGCTTCCCCCAAATATTTGATATGGAATTGAGTGTTCAGCCAATTCTTCATATCTGATAATTTCTTAACGTTTTTTTCCAATGAGTAAGATATCATCTACATAAAGAACCAAGAATACCACTATTTGATTTGTCTTTAGTTGGTAAACACAAGGCTCATCAATATTTTGTTCAAAGTCATAGGTTTTGATTATTTCATCAATCCTAAGATTCCAGGAACGAGAAGCTTGCCTAAGTCCATATATGGACCTATTCAACCTGCAACCTTTTCCTTCTTGTCCAGCTACTTTTAGTCCTTCTGGCTGATCCATATAAATGACTTTGCCAAGCTTCCCATTAAGAAAAAATGTCTTGACGTCCATTTGCCAGATCTCATAGTCGAGAGCGGCTGCTATGCATAGGAGGATGATGGACTTGAGCATGGCCACCAGACTAAAAGTTTCCTCACAGTCCATGCCTTCTCTTTGAGTATAACCCTTTGCCATTAATCGAGCTTGATAAGTTTCGATCTTTCCATCAACACCTCGTTTCTTCTTGTAGATCCACTTGCACCCAATGGCTCTAAAGTCACTAGGTGCTTCCATAAGATCCCAAACGGAATTTGAGTACATGGACTCCATTTCTTGTTTCATGGCATCGAGCCATAGTTCCTTTTCAGGGTTAGCCCTTGCCTGTTTGAAAGACAAAGGATCGTCGTCACTAGTGTCACCAATAACCATATTGGTTTCACCATCCAAACCATAGCAAACTGGGTTCCTAGAAACCACCCCACTTCGACGAGGCTCCGTGACTATTTGCTCAAGAACAGTGGTACTTTCTTCATTTAAATCGACTTGTGTCAGTTGGACATCAAGAGTGGGAATTTCATCATCAACTTGCGTTGATGACGATGGAACATTGGTTGGAGTCAATTCTTCAACTATCTCCTCTAAAAATACTTTGCTGAGCGGTTTGAAGTTTTGGACATAGTCATTTTCCAGAAAAGAAGCATTTGTAGAAGTAAACACTTTTTTTTCTTTTCTGAATGACTATAGAAAAGTCCACCCCGAGTGCCTTTAGGATAGCCAACAAACATGGAAACTTCGGTTCGTAGTTCTAGCTTTCCTTAATTTTTCCTCAGGACGTGGGCGGGACACCCCTAGATTCTAAAATGACGTAAGCTAGGTTCACGACCATTCCAAAGCGTTCTAAAGGTGTTTTGGGGATTGATTTGGAGGGTATGATATTTAGAATGTCATTCGTAGTTTCAATTGCATGTCCCCAATATGAAGTTGGCAAAGTTGAGTAACTAAGCATGCATCTAACCATTTCCAATAAAGTTCTATTCTGACGTTCTGCTACACCATTTTGTTGCGGAGTACCCGGGGTAGTAAGTTATGATAAAATCCCAAGTTCAGTTAAATGATCTTGGAACTGCATATCCAAATATTCTCCACCCTATGAGATCACAAGATCTTTGACATTTTACCTGATTGGTTTTGAGCCATAGCTAGGAATTCCTGAAACATTGAAAATGTTTCTGATTTCCTATGCATTAGGTAAAGACATGAGTATCTAGAGTAATCGTCAATGAAAGTGATGAAATACTCAAAAGCACCCCTAGCTTGTACATTCAAAGGTCCACAAACATTTGAATGAACAAGCCCAAGTGGTTCTTTGGCCCTATCATCCTTTGCAGAGAATGGACACTTGGTCAGTTTGCCTTCTAGACAAGATTCACAAACAGGTAATTCACCTAAGGTTAGTTCCCTCACAGGCCCGTCCTTTGTAAGTCTTTGAATTCTATCATAGCCAATGTGACCTAGTCTCAAATGCCATAAGCACGTCATGTTATCGCTATCGGTCTTTTGATGTTTATTGGTCCTAGGTTTAGCTACTTTGAATAAATCATTATTAAGAGCGAGGGGTTCGTTAGGTCGCAGAATATAAAGCCCATTTTCCAAACATGCAATACACAATTGTGATACAATGAAAGGAATAGATATATTAGAACTTGTGAATGTCATAAGAAATTGTTCTAATTGCAACATGGAAACTGAAATTAACTTTCTACTAAAATATGGAATAAAAAATACATCTTTGAAGATTAAATATTTATTTCCGAACTTTAGGTGAGCTCTTCCTCTAGCTTGGATCGTAACGAATGCTCTGTTCCCAACTCTAAGCATTAAGCCGCCTTCATTCACTTCCTCCCACGATTCAAGAAGTTGTAAAGAGTTGCAAACATGGTTGGTAGATCTAGAATCAATAATCCAAATGGATTTATCATTCTCTAAAATACATGTTTCTAAGATAAATGAACTATAATGATTACCTTTGGTTTTCGCTGCTAGAAACTTGGGGCAATCTTGTTTCCAATGCCCCTTCTCTTTCCAGTGAAAGCATTTACCTTTACCTTTCTTGTTTTTCTTTTTTCTTCCCCTTAGGTGCCTGTGCACTTGGTTGTACACTCGTCTGTGCAGCCTTTGTAGGCCTAGGGTTGGTGTTTTTTCCACCTTTCCTCTTGTTTCTAGTTTTCGAGGATGAAGCTTGGTTAGCTTTAGCCTTAGCTGGATCAACAGTAGCAACAGTAGTCTTCTTTTCTCCTCCCTTACTTGGTCCACCCATGATAGACTTGAAAGTATGAAGCTCGTTCATGAGCTGCGTTAGACCATAGTTGAGTTTATTCATCACATAATTGGTGGTGAACGACAAGAAAGCTAGAGAGAGACTGTTGAGGATTAAGTCGACTTGAGTCTCCTCATCTATAATTGCTCCATGCAGTTCAACTTCCTGAAAGTAGTTGGTCATCTTGATCAGGTGATCACGAACGTGCTGAGACGATGCCATCCGAGCATTGGCATATTTCTTGGTGGCCTCAAAACGAGTCTACACAGACTTTGCACCGAACATGTCTTGGAGCTGATCCATGATTTCGTAGGTCGTCTCGATATTCTCCATCTTTTTGTCTTGAGAGTGTCGACCATACTAGCCAACATGTAGTACCGTGCCTTGTTATTGGCTGTCTGCCAACGCTCATATTTGTCTCTTACAGACTTGGTAGCTCCTTCTGCTAGAACTTCTGGGGATTCCTCAGTCATGACGAACTTGGAGTTATCACCAATCAACACTATGTTGATATTCTGCTTCCACTTAAGGAAGTTTTCTCCAGTGAGTTTCTCCATAGAAAGTTGAGAAAGGATGGAAGTAGATACAACCATATTTAAAACTACCAATTATCAATAAAATAGAAATCAATCACTTTTGCTCAATAAGACTTCTAATCACTCTAATTTCAAGAAATAGCACAACATATACCACAAAATATGTAAGATATGGAAACAAATACCAAAATAATCATATCTTTATTTCTTTAGGTTTTTAACTATTCTATGATATCATTGTCCCAGTTGGCGAGAGTAAAAAAAATATCATTAGTTAAATAGAGTTGTAAACTCATTTAATAATGGATACCATTATTAGCAACCTACTATTCGATCAAAATAAGAAAACAAAATCTCTTATTATATGAGCTAGACCCATTGTTTTAATAATCATAGATTTAGTCCTAGTAGTCACCGTAGGGGTGAGTCTAGTAGAATTTGATCTATAATTATCTATCTTTCGAGATCTAACCTTGTCAAAATAACTAATGAACACTTTCTGTAGGGGGACGAATCAAAGCGTCTCGAGGCCCCATTAAGCTATGGACATTGTTAAACTAACGGTGGAGATTGAATATAATTCTTAAAATAAGCTCATTATTTAATTAAAAATAATATTTTCATTATTAATTTTCCAAAAATTAATGACTATGGTTCTCCAAAATATTGTAAAAATTAAATTTTTTAAAACCAATTCCTATAATTTTCTATTAATTCTAAAGTGTCACATTGAAACAAATTCAATTAAATTAGAAATAATTTGTTGCTAATCAATATTTAGGTTTAGCTATTATAATGAACCAACTCAGGTAAATGAGCCTTAACAATTGGACTTGTATGGAGGAAGGCTGGGTCCAGTATGCCGCTCTCACTACTAAGACCCCCATACTTCCATACAAGATTCAAAAGACAGGAATTTAAACCTTCGTTTTATTAATTGTTATTAATTGACTAGGTCCAATCTAATAATGCAAAGCAAATAGGCATTCACAAGTAGAGCCACTCACAATAGACGAATTTAAATTTACATGTTCAATTGGGCCCAAATAAAACCTAACATTTTATGAAAGTTTTATTTGAGCTTTTCCACATTTTTCAAACACAAAAATTGGCCCATCATTATACTTATATTTAAAGGCCAAATGCAAAAAATAACATAATAATGATGCTTGATATGTTACTAATTGGATGAGCCTAACATGTTACTATATGAGCATGTATCATTAAATTGTGAAAATATACCACAATAATATACTATTTTGCAAAAATACCATAATTAATTAACATAGAATTCATCTGACAAAATTCAATATACTTAATTAAACATGTTGCAAAATATTAGATTAACTAAAATAGAATTTATCAAACAAAATTAATTTTTAAATAATTAATTTAACCTAGGTTGTTAAGTTGTTGGGAATGACAATATATTTTATTTTTAAATATTCTAACCAATTATAAAATATATGCATAATCAATAATATCATAATATAACTCATGCAATTCACATAATCACATCAATATTCAATTAAATCACATATTAACACATAATAACCCAATAATGCCCTCCTGGCACCCTAATAAAGGCACTAAGCCTTATTAGGAACTTTGGGATGTTACAGTCACAGTACAGGGTAGTGGCTTATCCATGCCTGGAACAACTTCCAGGTCAGAATATAACTTTTTGAGCTACACAGCCTCCTTAGCTGCTTCACAAGCTGCTATGTATTTGGATTCTATGGTAGAGTCTGCAATACTGGTTTGTTTATTACTATGCCAGACTGCACTCCTCCACCAAGTGTGAACACTGATCCAGAAGTCAATTTCTGACTATCTCTGTCTGATTAGAAATCAGAATCAGTGTTACCAGTGGGGTTTAGGTCACCACCTAAATATACAAGAATATATTCTCTAGTTTTCATATGATACTTAAGAATACTCTTTACTGAAACCCAATGATGCAATCCAGGATTGGATTGATAAAAACTAACTATCCCTACTACATAACACATGTCAAGTCTTATCCACAACATGGTGTACATTAGACTACCTATTGCAGAGGCATAGGGATACTGTCTCATATCCTATTCTTCTTGAGGTGTCTTAGGACACTATTCTTTAGAAAGGATAATTCCATGACAGGTTCGCATATAACCCTTATTGGAATTTTGCATACTGAATCGTTCTAGTACCTTATCAATATAAGTCATTTGGGACAGTGCCAAAACTTTGTTCCGTTGAACCTAAAGGATTTGAATGCCCAGAGCATTGTTTGCATCTCCTAAATCTTTCATATGGAATTGCTTAGCTAGCCATTTATTTACTTTTGTTAATGTTTCTACGTCATTTCCAATTAGTAGATTATCATCAACGTAAAGAACTAAGAAAACCACAATGCTATCTTTTATTTGTTTATAGACACAAGGTTCATCAACGTTTTGTTAAAAACTATTATTGACGGTGAAATCTCGTCAACGAAATTAGATCAGAAAACTCAAAGGTAAGTCAGGTGATGTTTATATAAGAACTTAGGATAAACTTTAAGGACAAGTCAAAACAGATCAACAATGGAGCAAGCCTTTGTATATTTCTCAATAGTCTCTGCATACAATGAATTCTCCAACCCCCTTTCAGGTGGAAATAGAGTTCATTTTATAGTAGGCTCTAATGGCCCTGGGTACATGAGGGTCCAGATGGTACATGAGTACACTAGCAGGAGAGTGGTTCCAGGGGTAGTGGTGTCGGCTCCCGTACATGGTCAGAATCTGTGGGGATGTCTCCACTACCTACTGAGTACGAATGTCAGGGGTTGTCTGGTGTGGACCGTAGCGAGTACTTTTCTTGTACGGCCACTACTTGTCTGACATGGGCCTTGTCTCCGTACTTTACTTCCTTTTAGTATGTAGTTGCGCTCCGTACCCCTCCTGCCTTCGCATCAGATCGTCATGAAGCCTTCCCTTAGGCCCTTGACCTTACATCCTATGAGTCCCGCAAGAAGAGAGGCGTCCCGTAGAGGGTATCCCTGCATTAGTCGATAGTCTCATTCACAAGACCAATGCCCCGCGGTTCCCATGCGCATGGGGCCGCGAGACCACCAAGGACGAGGCTGTCCTGCTCCCCCATATTCTTCTCGCGGCATATACCCAGATGCGTGAAGTGAGGCAGGGTCGCTTGGGGGCTCTGTGATGCAAGCCGAGATGAGGCGTTGGGAACCTCCCGGGCGTGAGGTGCGCTTAATAAGTGTTAGGCGCCATTGGCGTGCGACCCGTTGCACTTGGCGTCTCCTAGGGACGAGGCGCTCCGTCTAGGCGCAAGATGCCCACCCTAGAGGCGAGGCACCCCTCGTAGGCGCGAGGCACTGTTGACGTGCGACCCGTTGCACGTGGTGTCTCCTAGGGGCGAGGCACCCCCCCCCCCCAAGGCATATGGTACCGGTGACACGAGGCAGGGGCCTCGCGGGATGCGCATGCGCCGAGGCAGGAGCGAGGCAGGGGCCTCGTGAGGGCGGTGCGTGGCTGCGACACGTGAGACGCTTTGCTGGGCGCGCCGAGAATGTTGTGAGGCAGGCGCGAGGCAGGGGCCTTGCGAGGGCAGTGTGCGGCTGCGACATGTGAGCCGCTTCGCTGGGCGCGTCGAGGATGGTGCGAGGTAGGGGCCTCGCGAGGGCGGTGTGCAACTGCGACGCGCGAGCCGCCTCGCTGGGTGCGCCGAGGGTGGTGCGAGGCTGGGCCTCGCGAGACGCACATGCCCGGGTGATGCCGAGGGGTGATGCAAGGCTGTTGCAAGAGGACAGTGGCCCGAGCATCGCGCGACTCAGTCATGTACTTAGGCTTTTATGTGACCTTAGCATGTGCCTTGGATCTTTTACAAGCATGGAGTATTGAGCATCCAAAAAGGCCATACTTCACGGCCCACTAGGTGATGCTTCCCTTGTGACAATCTCCCGGTTTCGCAAGACTTATAGGTCTGAGCCTGATAATGTGACTAAGTGACCTTTAGCCTTGTATTTTCACCATGTACTGGGGATTTTTTTTTGGGTGGATTTTTGGCATCCACACTTGCCCCCCAGTCTATAGGGAGGCCTTTAGGCGTTCTTGTAGACTCTTCTCTTTCTTTATCTATTCTATTCTATTCTATCTTATATATTTTTTTTTTGTATTTTTCATGCTCGAGGTCCTTTGGAGCCCATGCAAAAGGGGGTTCAGTAGGTCTCTCTTTGGTGCACCTTGATTGTATCTATAAGGATATATTGACCCCTTGGGTTCTAGTTATCCTTTTGCATACTTTTGCGCGCACTTATTATTTTTTGCGAGAAGCGTCCTTCTCGTCATTAGGCACAGTACTATTTTTGCAAGCGTCTTCTTTGAGACCCTTTTCACAAGCGTCTTCTTTGAGACCCTTTTTGCAAGTATCTTCTTTGAGACCCTGTTTGGAAGTGTCCACTTTGAGACCCTTTTTGCAGGCATCTACTTTTGAGACCTTCTTTGGAAGCATCTACTTTGGAGACCCTTTTTGCAGGCATCTACTTTTGAGACCCTTTTTGCAAGCGTCTACTTTTGAGACCCTTTTTTGCAAGCGTCTACCGTTGAGACCCTTTTTGCAAGCGTCTACTTTGGAGACCCTTTTTGCAAGCATCTACTTTGGAGACCCTTTTTGGAGGCATCTACTTTTGAGACCTCTTTTGCAAGCGTGTACTTTTGAGACCCTTTTTGAAATTTTTGAGGTGACCTCCCCACGAGTCAGGACTTTCATGGCTAGAGGGTCTTCGTTCAATCTCAAACTCATTCAGCAGCCCCTCTAGCGCGATGCCCCCTTCTATATGGAATCTCCAGATACGTTAGTAGTAGGGCAACTGGAGGAAGGTTCGCTTTCTTCCACACAGAAGTTCTTATGGCCCTCCAACACGTATATACTCCTGTGATCTTTCGAAGAAGTCATCCAAATTCGTAACTTCTCTTTTGAGCATGCTCCCCCACAACTTGCTTCCTGGACGAACTCTGGCTGTAATATCCATTTTGTGCTCTGCTTTGGTTAAACCTCCTACCTTTGTTGCTTTTATACTGAACCTATGGATGTAGTCCTTCAGACTTTCATTCTCGCCTTGTTTTATGTTTGCGAGGCCGGCAGTTGGCATGACGTAATCACACGCTACATGGTTTTGCTGAAGAAATTCATCAGAGAATTATTGCCATGACTCAATTGTCCCTGGCCTTAACCTCTTGAACCACTTGTACGCCACTCCTTTAAGCGTAACGACGAAGCAATGACACTTTGCCCTGTTGTTGACCCCTCTTAACCTCATCAAGTTATTGAAGGAATCTAAATGATATTTTGGGTCAGTAGTACCCTCGTACGGAGTCATGCGAGGCTCTCTGAAGCCAGTGGGCATTCGCTCAGCCTGAATCTCCCTTGTGAAGGGTGAATCACGGTCAAATTCTTCGTCATCCATGTGCCCCCCAAGTGCAGTGGTGATCTTGCCTCGAGGGCTTCGCATTTTAGTGTCTAGTCCCCTCCTCTTTTTGCATAAGGAGTTTTGCGGGTTCTCGGGCTGATCCCTTGCCTTGGTTGTGTCCCTCGGGGGAACTGCGGGGGGTACGTCTCTTACTTCTGACCTCTCTCCATGGGGCTCTTTTCTTAGGCCAGGGGGTGCTTCTTTTGAGGGGACTTCGGCCTCGTTCTTACGACCATCACCTTCCCTCCGCCTTTACTCCTGGGGACATTTCGTTGGCCTAGGTCCCCCCTGGTACTTTGCCTGGGGGGTTTTACTGGTGGAAAGCTGGGTTCCCCCATCGTCTACAGGGACAGTGCTTTCCGCTTTTTCATGCTCCTTCCCTTTACGCTTAGGGAGGGGTATGCTTGACTTCCATTGCAGTAGGTCGTTTAAAACCTCCTGCATGTTCTCTATCATGGTTTCCAGCCTTCGAGTCTTTTTATGCAACTCGTGAATCTCGTCCTTGTAGAGGCGCGTCCTTGAGCTGGAACTTACCGAGCATACCCCGGGACCCTTGCCTGGCCAGTGCGTCGAGGGACCGGGGTCCTGGTGGCCTGAGCGTGGGGTCAACCGGGGCCGATTAAGTGGATACACTAGTGGCTTTGAATGACCTCCGTCGGGCTAGATAGCTGGGGGCGATGCTTCCTTCTCCTCCCCTGGGGGAAGAGGTTTGTAATGCCCCAAATTTCCTAATAAGGTTTAGGACCTTGATTAGGAGGCTGGGAGGGGCCATAATTGATTTATTATAGTATTTAATGATTATATGCATTCTTACGTGAATTATATTATTATATGATGGTGAATGCATGCATATGGGTTCATATGTTAATTATGAGGGCAATTTGGTAATTTGGTCACTGTGGGCGTAATTGTATATTTTGGGTGCATGGTTGTGATTAATTAATATAGCCACATTATAAGGTGGATTGGTTCGAGCTTTTCGGCATGAGACGATCATGAGATGTAAGTGTTCGGTCTAGTCATAATGGGTTTAAGTTCGGGGCTCGGGGTGAGTCTCGGGGTGAACTTAATGATTAGAGAATTACTGGGAATTAAAGGGTAATGGGATATGCTTTATTAGTGTTTGGAAATATTGAGAATAGCGGGAATTGGAGAGCGTTAATTATAATTAACGAGATAGGCAGGGAAGGATGGTTTTACCCTCGGAAGCTTTTAGAGGGATTTATTTGGCTTAAGGGCATTATGGTCTTTTGACCTTAAGGATTTATATCAGCTTTGGGTGTTTAGAAGGCTGTGGAAAACAGAATAAAACAGAGCCATCCTCATCCCTTCTCCTTCTCTCCCGTATAAGGTTTCTCCCTCATCTTCCTTTCAAATTTTTGAGAGCTAATTGAAGAATAAGCTAAGGAAAATCAAGGCTTGGGGATTTTAGACTTAGCTCAGCTATTGGGAAGGATTCAAACCAGCTCAAGGTAAGGGATTGAACCTGAGTTTTGAGTTATACCCTGTTTTTCTATTAAGTCTTCAATTAAGGATTTTGATGTGTTAGTTGAGAATTAATGGAAGTTTAGTTGAGGTTTCACTTGGGTTATGATGGGGGTGAGTTGTAGATAATGTTTGGTGGTTGAATTGGGTGTTAAGTTGTGATTTGAGACAGGTTTGAGGGGATGGTCCCAAGGGAAAATGTAGGGGAAAGATTTCAGGTGCGTGCTGCCATTTTGCCTGGTCTGGGCTGAGCGCCGCGGCGCAGTTATGGTGCGCCGCGGCCCTTGGCGTCTCGCATGGAGGCTCTCTCTGTTTGAGGGCGCAGTGCGGCGCGGTTGGGGAGGGCCGCGGCCCTTAAGGTCATTTTAGCCCAAAATGGTTTTTTAAGCTTGGGGATTCAAGCCTTAGGCCTCGGGGTTGTACCTAGTACCCGGTTAAGTGGGGATTGATGTCCCGGAGGCTAGATATTGATTTGGGAATTTATGTTGACCATTTTTATTGATGGTATCTTATATTTGGTTATGACTAGGTGACCGCTAAAGGATTAAAAGTTGATCGTTCTCAAGGGTCGTTCTTTAAATCATTCTAGCTCGAATCTGAGGTAAGAAAACTGCACCCTATGTATATGTGACATGCATGGCTATTCTTGATGCATGTGGGTTGATTATTAAGTATGACATGCATGGCTATTCTTGATGCATGTTGGTTAATTGTTGAACATGACATGCATGGCGGTTATTGGTGCATGTTGGATTGTTAAGTATGATGCATGTGATGCACGAGAAACATGTGATTAGGGCATGCTTTGTATACTGGGTATGATGTTGTTCAGAGCTTGAGCCTCTGTGTTGTGCATGGACCTAATTGTACTAGTACCTGTTAAGTAAGCATGCTGAATGCCTTGTTTATGGATTTTGGATATGTGATATATGTTTGGTGGCATGGCTTACTTGTGTATGGCGCTGGCTTATTAGTCAGAATCGGCAATGGTGTCAGATCCGTCTGTGAAGCTGTGAGTTATTAGTTAGGTCCACAACGGGCTGAGCACTGGTCGAGTTTCATCGACCCAAGAGTCAGAGGTGGCAGTGCGTTGTGAACGCCGGGCCAAATGGAGATTAGATCTAATCGAGGTTGGCATTGGATGACCCATATAGGGTATCAGTGCTGGACCGACCGGAAGGTCAATGAGAACTATAAGCGCTTACCTGGTCTAAGACCAGATGATTTCAGCCAAGGTATATGACCCCGGTGACTGTTTGTCACATGGCTTAGGGACGCTGTCCTTAGTTACGACTCTAGAGTCAGGAGGATGGTTATGTTGGTGACTATCACCATGCACCTATCCTGATCAAGCTTATGAGGGAACCACTTATCAACTGAGCTGTACCCATTTCTATGACTTTTGGCTATTGTCACCTATTTGCCTAAGCTGTTGGTCCTGAGTAGTCAATACAATTACTGTTGATATTATATCATGTTACCTGATGATATTACATCATTTGTTGATAATATATCATGTTATTTGTTGATATTATATCATGTTATATTGTGTTTTCTTGCTGGGCTTCGGCTCACGGGTGCTACGTGGTGCAGGTAAAGGCAAGAGGAAACTGAACCATCCTTGAGTTGGAGAGCTTAGGTGATGATGTGTACATATGCAGCTGCTCTTCCGCCACGACCAAAGTTTAAAGTGGAACTAGGGTTGAACCCTGTTTTGCCGCTTAGAACGGCCTGTTGTAAATATTTTCTGTAATAAACTCTGAAACTATATTTTCGGGATCCCAATGTATATATTAAACATTCTAGTGAAACGTTACATCTAAACCAAAAATGTTTAATCCCTAAACCGCTAATCATACTTAGTTCACATTTTTGGCCAAATGACTCGATTAGCGAGTTTAGCACTGTTTACAAGGCACACCGTAACGGTCCCTGGAGTTTGGGGCGTTCCAAGGTTCTTCCGGTCCACCTCCATGCTCGGGCGGAGGGGGGTCTTTCTTGGAAGCCCTCCGCTCTACTTCGTCTCGGCGAACCTCAACCTCTTGTATTTGCCGTAGGCGTTTTGAATGCCTTAGCATCTTTCTTTGTTGGAAGTGATGGAAGAACACTGGCTTGATGCTTGTTCTTCCCACAGACGGCGCCAAACTGTTGACGGTGAAATCTCGTCAACGAAATTAGATCGGAAAACTCAAAGGTAAGTCAGGTGATGTTTATATAAGAACTTAGGATAAACTTTAAGGACAAGTCAAAATAGATCAACAATGGAGCAAGCCTTTGTATATTTCTCAATAGTCTCTGCATACAATGAATTCTCCAACCCCCTTTCAGGTGGAAATAAAGTTCATTTTATAGTAGGCTTTAATGGCCCTGGGTACATGAGGGTCCAGGGGACCAGATGGTACATGAGTACACTAGCAGGAGAGTGGTTCCAGGGGTAGTGGTGTCGACTCCCGTACATGGTCAGAATCCGTGGGGATGTCTCCACTACCTACTGAGTACGAATGTCAGGGGTTGTCTGGCGTGGACCGTAGCGAGTACTTTGCTTGTACGGCCACTACTTGTCTGACATGGGCCTTGTCTCCGTACTTTACTTCCTTTTAGTATGTAGGTGCGCTCCGTACCCCTCCTGCCTTCGCATCAGATCGTCATGAAGCCTTCCCTTAGGCCCTTGACCTTACATCCTATGAGTCCCGCAGGAAGAGAGGCGTCCCGTAGAGGGCATCCCTGCATTAGTCGATAGTCTCATTCACAAGACCAATGCCCCGCGGTTCCCATGCGCATGGGGCCGCGAGACCACCAAGGACGAGGCTGTCCAGCTCCCCCATATTCTTCTCGCGGCATATACCCAGATGCGTGAAGTGAGGCAGGGTTGCTTGGGGGCTCTGTGATGCAAGCCGAGATGAGGCGTCGGGCACCTCCCGGGCTTGAGGTGCGCTTAATAAGTGTTAGGCGCCGTTGGCGTGCGACCCGTTGCACTTGGCGTCTCCTAGGGACGAGGCGCTCCGTCTAGGCGCAAGATGCCCACCCTAGAGGCGAGGCACCCCTCGTAGGCGCGAGGCGCCGTTAACGTGCGACCCGTTGTACGTGGTGTCTCCTAGGGACGAGGCACCCCCCCCCCCCCCCTTAGGCGTATGGTACCGGTGACACAAGGCAGGAGCCTCGCGAGAGGTGGTACGAGGCTGGGCCTCGCGGGATGCGCATGCGCCGAGGCAGGAGCGAGGCAGGCGCGAGGCAGGGGCCTCGCGAGGGCGGTGCGCGGCTGCGACACGAGAGTTGCTTCGCTGGGCACGCCGAGGATGGTGCGAGGTAGGCGCGAGGCAGGGGCCTCGCGAGGGCGGTGCACGGCTGCGACACGCGAGCCGCTTCGCTGGGCGCACCGAGGATGGTGCGAGGCAGGGGCCTCACGAGGGCGGTGTGCAGCTGCGACACGCGAGCCGCCTCGCTGGGTGCGCCGAGGGTGGTGCGAGGCTGGGCCTCGCAAGACGCACATGCCCGGGTGATGCCGAGGGGTGACGCGAGGTTGTTGCAAGAGGACAGTGGCCCGAGAATCTCGCGACTCAGTCATGTACTTAGGCCTTTATGTGACCTTAGCATGCGCCTTGGATCTTTTACAAGCATGGAGTATTGAGCATCCAAAAAGGCCATACTTCACGGCCCACTAGGTGATGCTTCCCTTGAGACAATCTCTCGGTTTCACAAGACTTATAGGTCTGAGCCTGATAATGTGACTAAGTTACCTTTAGCCTTGTATTTTCACCATGTACTGGGGATTTTTTTCTGGGTGGATTTTTGGCATCCACAACTATACATTTTTATTATGTCATCAAGATAGCCATTCAGAAATGTTGTTGTGGATGCCAAAATCTGCCAAGGAAAAAAGGGCCAGTCTCTTATTGAAATAAATGGCAAAGGGTCACTTAGTCAGTCCATTGGGGTCGCACTTAAGGGTCTCACAAGACCATAGTCTAAGAAACACTCCCATGTCACGAGACCCTCAAGGGTGATGTCGTGAGGGCCAAGTCACGTCGCGAGGCCAAGGTGCGAGGCCGTGTCACAGGGGCCTCAAGGGCTTGATCCGTTTGCCCATTTTGCGAGATGCCCCCAGCCTTGTACAAGCATCTCGCAAACTGCCGCCCTCGCGCCTCGGCCCCTCGTATCGTGGCTGTTCATTGCACCTCGGCCCCTCACGCATCGGCTGTCCCTCACGCCTCGAACCCTCACACAACGAGCCTTCCCTCGCACCTCGGTCCTTCGTACGTCCATCTCGCGAGGCGCACCAGCCTCGTACGTTCGTCTTGCGAACCACGGGCCTTGTGCAGCCATCTCATGAGGCGCACCAGCCACATACGTCTGTCTCATGAACCACGGGCCTCGCACAGCCATCTCACGAGGCGCATCAGCCTTGTACGTTTGTCTCGCAAACTACGGGCCTAGTGCAGCCATCTCGCAAGGCATACCAGTCTCGTACATCCGTCTCACGCACCGCCTCCCCCGTGCATGTCTTGCGAGGCCGTGTCGTGAGGGTCTCATGCGCCCGACCCGTATGCCCATCTCGCGAGGCACCCCCACCTTATGCACTACGATCATGCCGCTTGTAAGGCATCCGTGCCTAGTGCAACCAAAGGATGGTGGGCCTCATGTCTTAATATCATCGAGGAGCTACGGGACTCACGTAGAGCAAAGAAGACACCATTATGGATGAGACTCTGGCTAGGCAAGGCCCGACACCCTTCTATGCATCAAGGAGACCTAAGCTACCCAACTGAAGAATCCATAAGTCATTTAACACTTAGCCAAAGATAATGAAACTTGGAGCAATGGTGTGTCTTGGACATGTAAGAATTACCATCAGGTACAGGGTGCACGTACGAGCACAGGATGTACGACCATGTGGAGGACAGAGGCGTGACTCTGACATCCGTATCATACATGTAGTGGTGGTACGAACTAGTACAAGGAGTGGAGGCACTACTTGCACGCCTCTAACCATATACCAGAGCCAACATCACAGCCTCCTGCACCACTACGTCTGGTGCCACTGTCCTGACAATGTACATATGTATAATTTTGTCCCCCGGGACCACAATGTATCAGGAGCCATTAGGGCTCCACTATAAATAGACCTTCACCCTTCCAGCAAATGGGTTGGGAAGATTCATTGTATACTCTGGCTATGAAGAAATATACGAATGTTGATTCCATTGTTGATCTGTGTTTATTTTTCCTTAAGTCTATTCTAAGTTCATATCTAGCTATCTCCATATTTACCTTTGAGTTTTCCGACCTAACATTGTTGACGAGTTTTCACCGTCAATAGTTTGGCGTCGTCTATGGGAAGGACGACTATCAAGCAATCATTCTTCCATCAAATTTGACAAGAAAAAAAATGCCAAGTTGTTCAAAATGCCTACGGGGATCTCAGGATGCTGAGATCCACCTTGATGGAGGCCAACCGAAGGCCTCCAGAAGAGACCCTCCACCACCCGAGATGGAGACATGCCAGCGGAACATTCAACCCCTGGAAAGGAGAAGGAGGCAACACTCCCAGTAGTCCAACCTAGGGGAGGTCATCGTGAACCATCTACGACCCGTGTGGGTGGCCTGAGTATGCACCCTCCTCCTTAAGCACCGATTGCACCACGCTTTGGCCAGCGGGACCCATGCTCCTCTTTCCATAGGCCTGACAACAGTTTGCGGCTACATTCTGTGAGTCCCAGCTCCAAGGCCAGCTTTTACGAAAATGAGATACGCGATTTGCACATAAAAAATAAAAGACTGGAAGTCGCAATAGAGAACATGCAGGAGGCGTTGCATGACTTGTTGCAAGGAAGGTCAAGCATACCCCTTCCCTAGCGTAGGAGAGAAAAGCATGCGTGAGGAGAAACCACCATACCCATGGACGGTGACAAAATGCGGCTCTCCACTTGTTATAGCCCTCACTTAGAACGTGAGGAATATTATACACCATTGGCGAAGCCTAGTGCAAACCCCACGTACGGGAGGTGCGGACCCAAGATTACCCCCACAAAAGCCTCACCTGACTTAAGGGGGAAGTTTAAGCAGAGAGGGTCTGGGGTAAAAACCACACCCCCTGTAGCTTCCCCGAGGGACACAATCAAAGCAAGGGTTCAGTCTGAGAACCCGCAAGATTCCTTAATTCAAAAGAAGAAGGAACTAGACACCGAAATGCGAAGCCCTCAAAGCAAGATTATCACTGCACCTGGGGGGCACAGAGATGATGAAGAATTTGACCATGATTTGCCCTTCACAAGGGAGATCCAGGTTGAGCTACTCCCCACCAGCTTCAAAGAACCTCGCATGGCTTCGTACGAGGGTACTACAGATCCAAAGTATCACTTAGACTCCTTCAATAACTTGATGAGGTTAAGGGGGGTCAACAGCAGAGCAAAGTGCCATTGCTTTTTCATTACACTTAAAGGAGTTGCGTACAAGTGGTTCAAGAGGTTAAGGCCAGGAACCATCAAGTCGTGGCAGCAATTCTCTGACGAATTTATTCAACAACACCGTCTAGTCTGTGATTATGTTCTGCCAATTACCAGCCTCGCTAACATAAAACAAGGCAAGAAGGAAAGTTTGAAGAGCTATATCCATAGGTTCATATATGGAAGCAGCAAAGTTGAGATGTTCAATTAGAGAGGAGCTCAAGATGGCTATTACGGCCGGAGTTCGATCATGAAGCAGGTTATGGGGTAACATGCTCAAGATAGAAGTTACAAACTAAGATGATGTATCGACCCCAAATTCGCTAATGAGGCTTAAAGGCCTTGATTAGTGTGCTGGGAGGGCATAATTGGGTTAAATGTGATTTGGATGGTTTTATTGATTTAAATGCATAATTATATGGTTAATAATGCTTGTATGACTATATTGATGTTAATATGATATATATATGGTATTTGTGAGAACCACATTATTATGTGGGTAGGTTTGCAGAGCACGACTCGAGGCGATCCTAGGGCTAGATAGCAGGAAAAGTCACAACGGGGGCTTAGCAGTTGACTTTGGATAAGTCAGGGGTATTTTAGGTATCGGGTAGTTATTTAGATTATCGGGTTATGAAAATAAATATATGGATATATATTTGAGGTTAGGAAGTCTAGGCGGGAATATTGGGGAATTTTACCGTTTTGCCCTCGGGGACTGTTCCGGCACCCCGAGCCTCGGGATTGACTTAACGGGATAAGGGTAAACTGAATTAAAGGGAAAACATTAGAACAAAAATAAGACCGACTCTTATTCTCAGCCTTTTCTCTCTCTTCTCTCTCAAGGAAAACATAAGCAAACACTAAAAATCTTAGGGGAATTCAGCTGGAATTCAGTGGATTGAAGGAGTGATGTAGAGGCTTAGCTCAAGAATCAACCAGGAAACTTAATCAGTACTAAGGTAAGCATTGAATTCCCTTCTTTGTGGTTAGAAATCCCGAGTTTTGGCTGGGTATTGAGATAATTGTAATTTTGATGTTAAGGGCAGAATTAAGGTGGAAAAGCTTGGGAATTGACTTGGATTCTCCTTAGAGAAGTGGTTCAACAGAAGAGGTAAGCTCTAATTCATGATTTAGAGGTTTCAATTTGAGTTTGTATGGCTGGTTTTAGTGTTTGAAGTTCTTGAGTTTCAAAAATTGAAAATGGGATTCTAGTAGGTTTTTGGGCTGGATTTCTGTTGGGATGTGTTGTTAGAGTCATGATAAAAGTGTTGTGATTAATGGGTTTTTAATTAGGGAGCTTTGGGATGGCTTTGGACGAGGTTTAGATGTTGGAAATGGTGGGTTTTCTGGGCATGAAGGGAAAGGCCGTGGCTCTGTTCTAGAGTGCTGCGGCCCTAGGATGAAGATGAGCCAGGAGGGCTCGGCCAGGGGTGAGCGCCGTGGTGCCCAAAGCAAGGGCCGCGACATGTGTCTTCTTCCAGGGAGGCCTTGGGTTCTGTTTTAGGGCAAGGCCGCGGCTAGGATTCAAGGGCCGCAACCCTTAGATGCATACTTGAACGTTTAGGGCTTTAAAGCACGGGAATCTAGCCTAGAGTGCTCGGGATCGATTTCACCACCGTTCTTGGTGGAATTCAGATTCCCGGAAGTTAGTTTTGTATCCAGAAACCCTTATTTGAATATTAATGGAACCCTACACCTTGGTTTTGACTAGGTGATAAAAGCTAGGGCTCGGGAACTGATTGTGCTTGAGGAGCGTTGCTCGTAATCAGTAACCGCAAAGATCAAAGGTAAGAGAACTGCACCTGGTTGTATATATGTAATGGGACTAAGGGTTCCCTATTGTGTATGCTTGAAAGGATGGTATTATGCCATGCAAACTAATCAGTGAACCAATGGCCTAAGAGTGCCAAGGGTTACACTAGTGCACAGGGCGCGACTTGGCCACTGGTAGCCGAGGACAACTTATTATGCACTGTGCTCGGTTTAAGCGGACCGGAGTCAGTGGGATAAACAGAGGGTGTGGCCTAAGTTGTCGGCCCTGATTATTATGTGATATGAATGTTATAAGTGATTGATTGCATCCTTGACTCTGAATATATACTGAATGGTTAATGTGGACTATTTGATGAGAGTTCATGCTTAGTGAATTTACTATCTGTTATTATTGTTTGTGTTGCACATCATGTTTTCTTGCTGGGCCTTAGCTCACGGGTGCTACGTGGTGCAGGTAAAGGCAATGGAAAACTTAATCAGCCTTGATTTGGAGAGCTCTACGAGCGGAATGTACATGGCCAGCTGGTCAGCCACCACTGTTGAGGTTTAGGTAGGGACGCGAGACCCAGAAATTGTTCATTTTTCCTTAGTATGGCTGACAGTTGTTTGTATTTTGGGGAGTCTGTAATCCAACTTTTAAACTCTGTTTCTTTTGGGATCCCATGTATATAACCGCTTAATTATATAAAGTGAAACTTTTGAGACCAAAACCTTTTTAACCCTAGTTCATACATGTTTAGTGACACGTTTTTAAATTGATGACTTGATTAGCAAGTCTTGCACCTTTATAAGTACATAGTGTAGCGGTCTTGGATATGCAGGGCGTTACAGATGACCTCTTCAAAAGAGCACAGAAGTATATACATGTGGAAGAGGGCCATAAGAACTTGCATGTGGAGGAAAGCGAACCTTCCTCTGATCACCTTTCTATCAATACGCGTGAAGATTTCGTGTAAAAAAGAACGTTGTGATAGAGGAGTCGCTGATCAAGTTGAAAATTGGAAGAGGACTACAAAAATGATTCAAAGAAGAAGTTAGCAGGATTCATCAAATCATCGCAATCGACCCCCATAAAGATTCAAAGCAGGCGCCTAGCCTCACGAGCCCCAATAGGTGATTGGCCAAGTGCAAAACAGGCATCTTGTCTTGCGACATACATATGTATAAAAGTATTTATAATACACATATGTGAGAGCAGTGAACCTTATGAGACAACATTTGAATCTATAAGGACTAGCCATCCTTATAGAATTCGAAAAAGTCAAAAGGTCCCTCAAAAGTAACCTCGTCACGAACAAACCCATCCTGTAAAGGGACCACCTCGCCAAAGACGAAAGGGGAACCCAAAGAGATCCCTAAGTCTAGATTGACCGAGTTGTCTTACTAAGGGAAAAAGGGCCTTGGAAATAGGTGTCTGCAAGGTTTCAAAAGGACCATCTCCCTACAAGGGTCCCGACTCGAGGAAAGATCACCTCAAAAACCATAAAAGGGTCTCAAAGAAGACGCTTATGAAAAGGGCCTCAAAGAAGACGCTTATGACAAGGGTCTCAAAGAAGACACTTGCAAAAAGGGTCTCGAAGAAGACACTTGTGAAAAGGGTCTCACAGAAGACGCTTGAAAAAAGGGTCTCGAAGAAGACGCTTGCAAAAATAGTACTATGCATAATGAAAAAAAGGACGCTTCTCGCACAAAATAAAACGCGCGCGCAAAGATATATAAAAGGATAGCGAGAACCCAAAGGGTCAACATATCCTTACGAGTAATCAAGGTGCACCAACAGAAACGAATCACACGCAGTAAAGGGGTCCCAAGGGGAACCCTTTTCAAAATAAAGCTAGTGACCATGAGGACTTGCAAGGATCCCTCACAAAAAGAAAAAAGGAATGGCTTGTCAAAGTCCTAGACTAAGGAAAATAAGGCGGCGAGACACCTCACACCTTGCAAGAGGATCTCGCATAGCAAGGGCACCCTCCCTCGGCAAGACTACCCTCAACTTTACAAGTCAATCAGGCTCCATTCATTTATTGGACATCTATATAAATGCCACCTTTAGACATAAATGAAGAATGAAGTCACAGAAACACAAAAGAAGGTTAAGAGGCCTCGCACATTAGGAGGGGGCTCGCATAGCGAGACCAACTATAGCCAAGTGCTTGCAAACACTCTTGTCTAAATGTTTAACATGCCCCTAAGCCTCATATAAGCCTTATCCTTGGAAGGAAGGTCGTTGAAGACCTCGGGATGGAAGCGCGAAGAAAAGGAGGCAAGCCTTACCCTATGAGAGGGTCCTGCTGTGCCAGACCATCTTGCATAGCAAGATCTTCATTGCCCAACAATGCTGAATGATATCCTTCGCTGCTTTATAGGCCTCCGAGAATAATGAAAGTATCGCACTCATGAAAAATAAGTATAAACATCATAATAAGTCTACAAGAACACCTAAAGACCTCCTCATAGACTGGGGGGCAAGTGTAGATGCCAAAATCCACCAAGGAAAAAAGGCCCGGTCACTTATTGAAATAAATGGCTATGGGTCACTTAGTCAGTCCATTGGGATCGCAACTATGGGTCTCACAAGACCATAGTTGTTGCGGATTTTATAGCTACGGAAGTGCACGTATCGCAATTCAGTAATAATCTTGGTAAAACCAAGTATTGTCCTCAAGGACTAAATCACCAATTACCAGTCGATTAATCTTTTTGTTCTATTTGGTCGATTAGACTTTTGATTCTTGTAGACAAAGCAAAGGAAAATATAAACTGCAGAAACAATAATTAAAAATTCAATAAAACAATAAGTAATAACAACACCTTAGATTAAAACAATGAAAGAGTGAATAGGGCGTTTAATCTCATCAACTACCCTCCTTATTAATCCCTAATATAGATTATCAATTTCTTTTTATTTCTACCTATTTCCGTTAACGAGTTGACAAAAGCAGTTTATAATCATATTATCAATTATAAACTCAACCTAGGTGAAAATTCCCTATATTTCTATGGCAAATTTAATCACAAAGATTTCATTAACCGCAACAACTCACAGAGATAGTTACACAATTAATCTAGATACTCTTGTTCAAATTAGAATTGTGTCCTGAACAACCAGAGCAGATTCAAATCGCACTTTTCAAATTTTGATTCAAAACATACATATAATGACTGTAGATGGCCAATCAATAATCAATCAATAAACACAAATTGTATGGAATTGAAATGAAGATGAAGAAGAGATGAAAATTGCATTAGTTCATAATAAGAATTCAAGTGATTCAACTAATAGCCCTAAACAGAAAATTAGTTCATAACGGTCATCCTAATAACCATTGAAATTAAAAACAACCTAAAGAAGTAAAAAAAATAACAAACACTTGAGAAATCTCCCAGCTTATTGCAGCCACCAAAAATTGTCTTAATTTCCTCCTCTCTGTCCTTTTTCGATTTTTCTTTTTCTTTATAAAACCTAATTTTTCGATTTTCGGAAAGGTGGGTCGCGACTCAACTTGCACCATGCCGCGACCCGTGTCCGTAATTCTTGAGGATCTGCAGATTTGGGCTGCGACACTCCCATAGCCATGTTGCGGCCCGTGTCTCTAATTTCTGGGATTTGGATCTTCTATGCCGCGGCCCTCCTTAGCCATCCCGCGACTTGAATCTCTCCTCTGATACAATGGTTCTATTAAGAGGGCTGGCCGCGACTCCAAAGCGCTCATGCCGCGACTCTTAAGCAATTTTTCAACTCATGGATTTTTAAGCCCGAAAATTCACCAACGCCTCCAAATCATGTTGAGATCCATCCTTTGTCAAAAATATCATCGAAACTTGGATATTTCTTATCTTTTTGGACCTTTTCCTCCAAGTACCCAAATCTTTCTTTTATTCACAAAAAACTACAAAACAAACAAACAAAAGCATAAACCTGCACTAAATGAAAGAAAAATGGTTATGAGACTACCTAAAACACCACCTAAATATGACATAAACTAGACTCAACAATAGTCTAAGAAACACTCCCATGTTGTGAGACCCTAAAGGGTGATGTCGTGAGGGCCAAGTTGCGTCGCGAGGCCAAGGTGCGAGGCCGTGTCGTAAAGGCCTCAAGGGCTTGATCCGTATGCCCATTTCGTGAGGTGCCCCTGGCCTCGTACAACCATCTCGCAAACTGCCTGCCCTCGTGCCTCGGCCCCTCGCATTGCGACTGTCCCTCACACCTCAGCCCCTCGCGCAACCATCTCGCAAGGTACACACCAGCCTCGTACGTCCATCTCGCAAGGCACACTAGCCTCGTAAGTCCGTCTTACGAACCATGGGCCTCGTGCAACCATCTCGCGAGGCGCACCAGCCTTGTACATCTGTCTCGTGAACCACGGGCCTTGCGCAACCATCTCACGAGGCGCACCAGCCTCGTACATCCATCTCGTGAACTACGAGCCTCGTGCAGCCATCTCGCGAGGCATACTAGCCTCGTACATCTGTCTCGCACACCGCCTCCCTCGTGCATGTCTTGCGAGGCCGTGTCGCAAGGTTCTCATGCACCCGACCTGTATGCCCATCTTGCAAGGCACCCCCACCTTATGTACTATGATCATGTCGCTTGCAAGGCATCTGTGCCTGGTGCAACCAAAGGACGGTGGGCCTCGTGCCTAAATGTCATTGAGGAGCTACAAAACTCACGTAGAGTAGAGAAGACACCATTATGGGTGAGACTCTGGCTATGCAAGGCTCGACACCCCTCTATGCATCAAGGAGATCCAAGCTACCCAACTGAAGAATCCATAAGTCATTTAACACTTAGCCAAAGATAATGAAACTTGGAGCAATGGTGTGTCTTGGACATGTAAGAACTACCATCAGGTACAGGGTGCACGTACGAGCACATGATGTATGACCATGTGGAGGACAGAGTCATGACTCTGACATCCGTATCATACATGTGGTGGTGGTTCGAACTAGTACAAGGAGTGGAGGCACTACTTACACGCCTCTGACCATATACCAAACCAACATCACAGTCTCCTGCGCCACTACGTTTGGTGCCACCGTCCTGACAATGTACATATGTATAATTTTGTCCCCTAAGACCACAATGTATCAGGAGCCATTAGGGCTCCACTATAAATAGACCTTCACCCTTCCAACAAAGGGGTTGGGAAAATTCATTTTAAACTCAGGCTATTAAGCAATATACGAATGTTGACTCCGTTGTTGATCTGTGTTTATTTTTCCTTAAGTCTATTCTAAATTCATACCTAGCTATCTCCATATTTACCTTTGAGTTTTCTGACCTAACATCGTTGACGAGTTTTCACCATCAACAGTTGTCTTAACGTCCATTATCCATATCTCATAATCCATGCAAGTAGCTATGGACAAGAGTATGCGAATTGATTTTAGCATGGTTACAAGAGAAAATGTTTCTTCATAATCAACCCCTTTTCTCCTCTGAGTATAGCATTTGGCTACAAGCCTAGATTTGAAAGTCTCTAGTTTCCCATCCACTCATCTTTTCTTCTTGAATATCCATTTCAACTGATATGTTTAACATTTTCTGGTAGATCTTGAAGAATCCAGATTGAATCGGAATACATCGATTCCATTTCAAGCTTCACAGCGTCTTGCCATTTTTCTTTGTCAGAATCTCTCCTTGCATCTCTATATGTCAATGGATCATCTTTGTATGTGTCAAACACAAGCATTTGAACGTCATGTTCATAGAGAATTGGTTGTTTGAAAACCCTCCCACTACGACCAAGCTCTCTATTATTCTGACCATAAATAGTGGCTTCTTCTTGTCGTTGTTCATTGTGAAAAGTTGGTGATCTATTTACTTGATCTGAGACCATTTCCTCTAGTACAACCTTACTCCAAGGCTTGTGATTATTAATATTGTAACGCCCTGGATAACCAAGAACGTTACACTATGTATTTGAAATAGTGCAAGACTTGCTAATCAAGTCATTTGAACAAAAATGTGTTCCTAAAGTCAACCATCAGGTTAGGGTTAAAAGATTTTGAACATAAATGATTAATTTTCATTAAAATTGATGTTTAATACATGGGATCCCAAAAAAAACAAGGTATAAGTGATAATTTAAAATCCTCAAAAGTTTTATACAACCAAAAGCCACTTTAATGGCAAAATACAAATTTTAAGGCTCTGTCCCTGTACTTTCCCTCGACTATGGAGGATGAGTAGCTGATAATGTACACCTCGCCCCCAGAGCTCTCCAACTCATGGCTGGTCCAGATTTCCTTTACCTTTACCTGCACCATGTAGCTCCCGTGAGCCAAGGTTCAACAAGAAAACCAAAGAAAGCTGAAGATACACGTAGCAATAATGGTATTTGATCAAGCTTAGCTTAGTAAATTCAACCACAAAACAGAGTACGAACATTCAACTAATCAATGATGAACACATAATTTCAAGTCCACAAATATTCAGGTTTGGCACACTTATGCTGAGCCCCATGTTGATCTTACTGACTCCGACTTGCTTAGGCCGAGTTGTGTTCAGTACGCTTACCGTCAGCCCCGACTCTCTTAGGCCATTCATTCTCGTATATCACATCAATCTTACAAACACACAGTACAAGTAATCAATAATCGGGAACCTCAGTCCCGTTCTCAACCACACGAGGGTGCAATTTTCTTTCCTCGAATCCCAAGCGAAGAACATAAAACGGTCCCGAGCATGATCTTTGTCTTGAGCCTTAGCGATAAACCTAGTCACAGTATCAATGGGAAATCATCAATTTTAAACCCAAATAAATACTTAGGAAACATTAGCTAGTCATCGGGACCTCAATTTATACTAAACCGGGTAGTAGAAATCATCTCGAGCTCTTAGGTTCAAACCCTCGAGCCTTACTAATCCCAAAAACCATCCTAGGCCAAAACCCCCTAGGCGGGCAACGACCTGGCCCTAGGGGTCACTTTGCACCCTTAAGACAAAGATACAACCCCATGCATCTTGGGGAGGCGGGCCGTGACTTGCCCCCCTAGGGTCGCGGCGCGCCCCCATCTACCCAGAATTTCTGGGTTTTCTTCTCAAACTTCCCAACAAAAAATCTCAAAACTTCAACCAAACTTTCAGCAAAATTCTGAACCAAACCTAGACTTCTTATCCCCACAACCTAATCTTATAAGAAATTCACACTTTTATAAAACACTCAAATTCAATCCGAAACCAACTAACAAAAGTAGGCCTCATGAAAACTTAAACCTTAACATGATTTCAGCAGAATTCTAGAAAAACTAACTTGAATTCTTACCTCAGATTGTAGTTGAATCCCTTAGCTTTAAATCTTCAATCTTTGAGCAAATTCCCAAGTTTTTTCCTTACTAATTTCCCTGGTTCAATTCTTTAGCTCCTCAAGATTTTTTCAAAAATAAAAGAGAGAGGAAGAAGTCGTATAGAAGGAAAGGGAGAGAGAGTATTTGAGACTTCCATTTGTGTCTACTGGGTTCTGTCAACTTCTAGGGCATTAGATGATCATAACCTTGATCAAACAATGACTAAAATGCCCCCTTGAATTTACTTAGCCATTTTAATTCCTCTAAGGGTAAATAAGTCTTTTCCCCCTTGTTCCTGCTATTCCTCAGGTGTTCCTACTGTTATCCCAAAAATCAGAAGTGAATGACATGGCAGGAATTAATTGCACGTGGCTGACATCTGGCAAAACCTATGCTCGACCATCAACCAGGATGGTGTTTGGCGTTACGTAATCGAACTCTCCATACGACCAGTCTGGTTGTAGGCACGCAACACGCGGAGGAAATCTTAGGCAGTTATGATGGAATCCGAAATTCTCTCCCATGATTTCCTAAATATCCGATTATTTAGGAAATAATATCTGTAACAAATCAAGAAAAATCTCCCCTGAGCTTATAAATAGAGGAAGAGGACTCAGGGAAAGGGGCGGACTCTTATTTTCTCTTTTCAGACTTCTAAATCGCTTGTGATTAGAAATATCATAGAAATCATATTGTATTTGTTCTTCAGAGGCTAGTGAAACTCATTGAACCCTAGTTCTTTGATCACTCCTTTGAGTTTTACATCAATAACAATCTAAGTGGACGTAGGTTATTACCAGATCCTGGGGCCGAACCACTATAAAACATCGTGTTCTTATTATTTTCACTATTACGTTCTTTCCAACGCATTCATCCACGTCAAGTGTTTTGACTCCGTGTCAGTTGCCCAAAATCAGGGTCAACAGTCTGGTGCTTTCATTGAGAGCTTGATCTATCCCTGTTGAGAAAAACAATGGCGAAAACTGCGAGGAAAACTGGACAGGCGGCCGCCGCTGCACCGTCAAACCCGCCTCCTCCTCCTCCTCCTTCAAGCGTGGCTGAGGATGAGCCGCATTTGGACTTTGAGGAGGAAGAAATGGATGACGCGACGCTGAAAAGTACTCTGGGGGCGTTGCATGAAGAACTAGCCAATCTGAGGGCCAGTCAAGAAAGTGCTGCCAAAGTCATGGCAAGGCAGCATCAAAAGATTGAACGGCAGCACGCAGAGCTAAGTGAGAGGCAAGCGGAGATGGACCGCCGCCAGAGCGAGGCCATGGCAGCCTTAGAGGCAGCCTTGCAATTGGCTAGGAATCAGGTCGCACCTGTCTCGCAGCCTGATCAACCTGCGAATGGGCCACCCCACAGGGGTCCCAATCCAAGCCCACCTATCCAACCTTCGAGCCCGTAAAGGCCCGAGCAGCCTCAGGTGCCTCATGACGATGTCCCACAGGACCCTGAGGCACAGCCTCCATCCCAAGGTGGTCGCGGAAATCCCCCGCATCAGAGGCAGAATAGGACCGAGCATCAGCCTCGTAGTCCTAGACGCCATAGGGGCGATGAGCCGAACCTACCGAACAGAGGTCAGAATCCTCCTGGTAACAGGAGGAACTTAGAGTTAGGCTCTGCGGTCCAGGGTCCCCCACGGCATGATAATGCACGGGGACACAACGACCAGCGCAGGCCACCCTCTAACGTTCGGGACTCTTCAGCCCGGGATGGAAATCGAGGGAACAGTCGATCCCACCATAGCCAATCAAGATTCAGAGATGGCCATGGGTATAATGCTGGTCGGAGGAATGAAGAAAGAGGTGGAAACAGGAATCAGCTACCTAAGGATGACCAACCCGGCAGACGGGACGCTGGGGGGCAATCCAGACAGAATAACGTCTTCAACTGGCTCGGGGATAGCGAGCAGCGGAGAAGAGACGAGGATTTGAGAGACGTACTCAATGATCGCCACGAGCGGCATGGCGAGAACGTCCCCCCAGCAACAGAGGCCACAACAATTCCTGTCGCTGTACAGGCCCAGATAGATGCCCTCAACCAGGCAGTACAACAGCTGGTCGGGGGAAGAATGTCTTATATCGACCACGATAGGAGGAAAGGCACTCCTTTCGTCCAAAGGATAGCCATGGCGGAGACTCCTAGCAAGTTTAAAATGCCTACGCTTCCGAACTTTGACGGGTACGGAGACCCAGTATCTCATGTCAATAAGTTTGAGATACAAATGGACATTCAGAAAGTGTCCGAAGACGCTCGGTGCAGGATCTTCCCTGCAACACTTTCTGAGGCCGCGCAGGAGTGGTTTTTTAATTTCCCTCTTGCAAGCATAGTTTCCTGGGAGATGTTCGTAAGGGAGTTCTACGAACAATTCTATGCCGATCGCGTGCATCCAACCGAGGCAAACCAGCTGGTTGAGATCCGCTAGCAGGATGGAGAATCGCTGAAGGACTACATCCAGCGCTTTATGCGAGCAGCAATTGGAGCGAAAACAATGGGGGATAAGGGCAAAATGATGGCCATAACCGCAGGGGTTAGGCGTCACTCCCCCCTCTGGAAGAGCCTTCGCAAAGATGGGGTTAGAACTACCCAAGAATTCTTGGACCGAGCTGATCGATACATCAAGCTCGAAGATGCCATTGCCGATGATGGAAAGCCTTCAGGCAAGGATAAGAAGGCTGTCGAGCCCGCCAAAGCCGCCAATGGGTCTAAATCCAACGGCAATGGCAAAGGCAAAGGCAACGGGAATGGTAACGGCAATGGTAAGAATGGTGGAAAATGGCCACACAATGAGCCTTCCACCTCCGACAATAAACGAGCCAAGGGTAACCGTTATGGACCTCGGTTCACTAACTACACTGCCTTTGTTGAGTCTCGGGGAGAGGTTTCTCAGGCCACGAGTTCCAGTGTGCCTTACAAGAAGCCTGCCCCCATTCGAAAGGATATTTCGAAAAGAGACACTACCAAGTTTTGTCGTTATCATAACGACTACGGACATGACACCAATGAATGCAACCAGATGAAAGACGAAATCGAGTTCCTTATTAGACAAGGACACTTGAGAAGATACGTACGGGCCTCGAGAAGTTCCCAACGAGAAGCTCCGGGTAGCAACGAGCAAGCGCCCACGCGCCAACGCTTGCCACCTTTACAGCCTGCCCCCGTGACTGGCACACTGCTAACCATTTGTGGAGGCCCGCACCTCGCGGGAAATAGTGGTAAGGCCAGGGAAAGATACGCTCGGACCCTGCGCCATGAATTGGACATCGAGATGATGACTGTGGAGGACCGTGCACCAAAAAAGGCTCGATCAGAAGAGGGGGAAATAAACTTCTCTGATTGCGATGCCCAACATGTCCGCTTCCCACATTCTGATCCGCTGGTCGTGGACATCCAAATGGCCAACATGATGGTGATGAAGGTGCTGGTCGATACAGGGAGTTCAGTGAATATCCTGTATAAATATTCGTTGGAACGCATGAAATTGTTCGTTAAGGACTTGGAGCCTTGCAACCAAACGATATACGGCTTCTCGGGTGAAGGACTCGCCCCTGCCGGATTGATCAGACTACCAGTGACGACAGGTACAACACCTGCTACAAGGACATTACTCGCTACCTTTGTAGTAGTCGATTGTCCTTCGGCATACAATGCCGTCATTGGGAGGCCTATACTGGTTGATCTACGGGCCGTCATCTCTATGTGGCACTTAGCCATGAAGTTCCCGACAGACGCAGGGGTAGGACGCGTGTTGGGGAACCAGAGGGAAGCCAGAGAGTGCTACGACGCCTCAATCACGAAGGCGAAAAAGGGAACATCGAAGAGCACTACCTCAAATAGGTTGCAAATGGAAGTTGATACATAAGCCCAATCCGGTGATGAAATCACCAAATAGGGTGTTGCCCAAAGTGAGGATAGAGATCTAGATCCTCGCTTTGGGGATTTTGAAGAGAACGTTGGACCTGTCGAGGACCTGGAAGAGGTCCAACTCGATGAAAAAGACCCGACCAGAGTCGTAAAGGTCGGGAAAAATCTAGAACCAACCACAAAGCATACATTGGTGGAATTTTTGTGAAGGAACCAGGTTGTCTTTGTCTGGTCGCATAAAGACATGGCTGGGATAGACCCTGCAGTTATCAGCCATGTCCTGAACATAGACAAGACCTTTCCACCCGTGCAACAAAAAAAAGGCTGCTCGATAAGGACCGATCGAGAGCCCTAAAAGAAGAAGTTGAAAGATTAAAGGAGAATGGGTTCATCAGGGTGGCCTTTTATCCATCGTGGGTCTCCAATCCAGTGTTGGTTCCCAAGCCTAACGGCAAATGGCGAACCTGTGTGGATTTCACAGATCTCAATAAAGCCTGCCCAAAGAATTGCTTCCCACTCCCAAGAATCGATCAGTTGGTCGATGCTACTACAGGACACGAGATCCTCTCGTTCATGGATGCCTATTCAGGCTACAATCAAATTAGCATGCATCCCCCTGACGAGGATCACACCAGCTTTCGGACTGATACGTGCTTATACTGTTATAAAGTAATGCCCTTCGGACTGAAAAACGTAGGTGCGACTTACCAGTGGCTAGTCAATCACATGTTTAAAGAGCTGATCGGAGTGAACATGGAGGTATATGTGGACGACAAGCTGGTAAAGTCTAAAATGGCAGAAGGACATGTGAAGGATTTGTAAGGATGTTTTGATGTACTAAACAAGTACTAGATGAAATTAAATCCTCTCAAATGTTCCTTCGGAGTTGGATCAGGAAAGTTTTTGGGGTTCATTGTAAATTCAAGAGGAATCGAGGCCAACCCCGACAAGATAAAAGCCCTGATCGACATGAAATTGCTAGAGAAAATTAAAGATGTACAAAGTCTAACTGGGAGAATCGTCGCCCTGAGTAGATTTATTTCAAAGTCAACGGACAAGTGTGTCCCCTTTTTTAATCTACTTAGGGGCAATAAGAAATTTGAATGGACAGGAGACTACGAGCAAGCTTTTCAAGACTTGAAAGTGCATTGGCACAGCCACCCGTTTTATTAAAGCCGATTGAAGGAGAGACTTTGTTCATTTACCTGGCGATCACAGAAGTTGCTGCTAGTGCGGTACTAGTACGAGAGGAAGAAGGCGTACAAAAAGCGGTATACTATGTTAGCAAGAGGTTGATTGGGGCAGAACTAAGATATCCACCCATTGAAAGGTTAGCATATTGCTTAATCCTGGCCTCAAGGAAGCTACACCCTTACTTCCAAGCCCATCCCATCACAGTGCTAACCGACCAGCCCCTTCGGCAAGTCCTCCAAAAACCAGAGGCGGCTGGGCGATTATTAAAATGGGCAGTCAAATTAGGGCAGTTTGATATCACGTATTCACCGCGAGCAGCAGTAAAAGGACAAGTCTTGGCTGATCTTATTGCAGAGTTCACCGAACTCCTAGACAGCGAGCAGTGCGAACAACCTAGTGCGCCTGAGCCTCAAGAGAAAGCTCCTTCGTGGAAGTTATTCACGGATGGGTCGTCCATCGAATCCCACTCAGGAGCGGGAGTGATATTGATAACGCCGGAAGGGCATCGATTTCACTGCACTATTAGGTTCAACTTCACCGCGTCAAATAATGAAGCCAAATATGAAGCCCTCATCGCTGGACTGAGAATGGCCAAAGACATGGGCATAAAGACGCTTGATATTTACAGCGATTCACAGTTGGTGGTGAATCAAGTTCTAGGGGAATATCAAGCGCGGGGCTTAAAAATGGTAGCCTACTTGAATAAAACCAAAAACCTGCTAGCCCAGCTTACAAAGTATACCCTCCAACAAATACCGAGGGGTCAGAATTCAAATGCAGACGCCTTAGCCAAACTTGCGAGCACGAAAGATGCTGACACTTTGAACATTGTACCAGTAGAAAGATTGAGTGAGCCAAGCATACAGGTAACAGAGACCAGTATGGAAATTCGAATGGAGGATACATGGATGGCGCCTTACTTGGAGTATCTGACAAAAGGTGTGTTACCAACAGATAGAAACAAGGCCAGAACTCTGCAAAGGCAGGCCGCTAGGTACATACTGGTCGATTGTGTCATGTACAGAAGAGGATATTCCATGCCACTACTCAGGTGTATTACACCAGAAAAAGCTAAGGAGCTAATGAGAGAGGTACATGAAGGCTTCTGTGGGGATCACGCTGGGGGGCAGAGTTTGGCAAAAAAGATTCTAAGGCAGGGATACTTCTGGCCAACTATGAACGAGGATTCGATGGAATTTGTACGAAGATGTGATAAATGTCAAAGGTTCTCCAAAATTCCACGAGCAGCTCCAAATGAGTTGAAACAAATGCAAAGTCCGTGGCCTTTTGCGGTATGGGGGATAGATTTGATTGGATCCCTACCAACGGGAAAAGGCAGAGTAAAGTACGCAGTCGTGGCAGTCGATTACTTCACCAAGTGGGCCGAAGCTGAACCACTCGCTACCATAACGACCAAGAAAGTTCTTGACTTTGTCATCAAGAACATTGTTTGCCGGTATGGCTTGCCCCGAAAGATAGTTTCAGACAACGAAACCCAATTTGACAGTGGCTTGTTCACCGACTTCTGCGAAAGGCACGGAGTTATCAAAAGCTTTTCTTCAGTTGCACATCCCCAAGAAAACGGGCAGGTCGAAGCCGTGAACAAGAATCTTAAGGGCACCCTGAAGAAAAGGCTTGAAGATGCTAAAGGAGTGTGGCCAGAACAGCTGCCTGAAGTCCTCTGGTTGTATAGAACGTCTCACCGAACAGCGACAGGTCACACCCCATTTTCCTTAGCTTATGGATATGAGGCTATGTTACCTGTCGAGTTAGATCCCCCCTCACATCGGCGCTTAACATACGACCAAAACTAGAACGACCAATTAATGATAGAGTCCCTAGACTCGATTGACGAGATACGGGAGAAAGCCCAACTCCGAGTTGCTGCGTACCAGCAAAAGGTCGCCCGATACTTTAACTCCAAAGTAAAAGAAAGAAAATTCAACGTTGGTGACTTGGTGCTACGACGAGTTTTCTTGAATACCCGCGACCCCACTGCTGGAGTACTCGGACCTAACTGGGAAGGACCTTACGAGATTGAAGAAGTCCTTCACCCGGGCACCTACAAACTTGCACGCCTGAATGGAGATCTCGTTCCACGTTATTGGAATGGAGAACACCTGCGCAAGTATTATCAATGAACAGTCCTTTTTAAAGAACTGGCTTGTATTAAAATTCTACTTTTTACAAGTTTTGCAAAAAGGGTTAGCCACGTTGTATGGCTAATCGCTTATAAATGTAAGATCTTTTTAAGATCACTCGTAAAGACATGTTTAGTCCATTTTTAATACGAGATTATAAGGGACTGTGCGCAGCCAGTCATTCTTGCTAACTATTGTAAATTTATTTTTACAAGTATTTGTTCATTACGTGTGTTGTTTTGCTGTATTACGTGTTAAATTATGCAACGAGCAGTAATGTTCGCATAGGTCGTGGTCAAGGAAAGTGACCAAGGACCTAAAGCTCCTCGATCTCTTGGGGGGCATATAAGGAACATCGATAGCAAAGCATACCATGAGGTATGTAAACACATGAACAAAATAATGGAAAGCATGCTACGGTACTTAGAGTATTTTTCAAAATTTATGATTTTGTTAAATCAAACCAAAGTACTATGCTAAGTTCGTTCATGCGAACATGTATTATAATAAAAGATTATAATATCAAAGGCAAACGTTTACACCGCGAGCATTAGCGCTCGGATGTAAAAATTGAATTAAAAGGAATAAAAACCTTTACACTGCGAGCAGTATTGCCCGGATGTAATTGTTCAAACATAAGCAAAAGAGCTGCCCTCGCAGCAATAAAATTAAAAAAGGATTGTCTTTACAAAAAGACCCGTGGGCCATAAAAAGAAAAAAAATATGTATTAATTTTGCTAGGGGGCAGGAGGGTCTTCTGGATTAGGAGCGTTTGGACCAGCCGGAGGTTTAGCCACAGCAGCAGCAGCAGGAGTTTGGGCCTTGGCGGCCTTGGCTTTCTCTTCTGCTTCCAGCCGAGCAACACACTGCATCATCAGCGTCTCTTGCAACTGCTCGGAGAGATAGCTGATGCTGCCTCCCGATTGTGCTTCCAAAAGTCGTAGAAGCAAAGGAAGGTGGCTTCCTTATACTTCTTCAGAGTTTTAACTCCGTCCTCCTCGAGCTCGCGCACCCGTTCCTCAAGCTTCCTTACCTCATCCCTGCTGGCGGTCAGGTCGAGTGTGAGCTGCTTGCACTCTTGGGTGTTGAGTTTGCAGTTCTCCTTCCATTTATGCCGCTCGTCGATGGCTTTGTTCCGGGCCGCCTCGCTCTCCTGAAGCTCTCCGGTAAGAGTGGATTGGTCCTCGCATAACTGCTCGTTCAACTTAACCAGCTCCTTGTTCTCCTCGAGCAGCTTAGCCTTCTCATCCTCGAGCGCTTGCGTGGCCTAGGCAAGCCTGGAGTCATAGTTCCTCTCTCGAGAAACCATCGCCCTAGCTCGACGCCAGCTGGCAGTCAAGGACAAAAACCCCTGAAGAAAAAAGTGAGTTAAGAAAGGAAGTTTAACATAAATGACAAAGCAGCGAAAGACGACTTACACTGGCTATCTCATTCAGCCCCCTGTTAATGATTTCGTTGATGTCCATCGTGGCAGTATCGGTGATGGTGACTTGGGCACGCTTATGCTTGGAGAGCCGATATAATCTCTCCCTGGCCATGCCAACTATGTGGCTGGGCAGGGAGCCTTCAGACAGTTGGTCCGTGGTCTCTTTGTCTGCGGCCTTTGAGGAAGGCCGAGTGCTGGCAGGCGTGGGAGTTTGCTGCTCGGAGGCGGACGGATGTGTTAAGTTCTCTCTGGAGGGAGCGTCGGCAGGAGAATCTTCTGTGCGGGCCTTCTTCGCGGGGGTCTTGCTGCTTTCCCCACTTGTTCTTTTGCTGTCCTTCTTCGAGGCAGAAGCTTCAGCAGCTGCTTGGTAATGTGCAAAGAAGTCCCCGGGGTCCATGCCTGCACAAAGAATGACATTTCAAACGATGAGTTTAAAGGGTCGCAGAGAAACAAAGGATAGAGTATAAGAGATGCAAAAGTAAGGTACCCGAGCTACACCTACTGGTCGTAACATTATCTACTAAACTACCTAGTTCCTGGAAGAAATCTGAATTTAAAGAAGGAGCGTTCCTAAAGTTGCCGTCCCCATCAAACAAGTGGATGGGAATGGGCAAGTTATTTAAAAATGAGAATGGTGTACCGTGTAGATCCGACGAGTCATCAGACTGTTCAGCAGGCTTGGTAGCCTTTTGTTTCCCCTTGCCCTTGGGGACCGACGGTTCTGCTGCTCGGTGGGGAGCAGCAGGTTCCCTGATTGTAACCCCAGTTGGCCTCCTCCTAGGAGGGGGTGATTGAGGTTGCTGCTCGGGACCCTGCTCGCGTCCCACACCAGCATGGACACCACCCGCCCCAGGATGGCTGGTCGCGGGAGAGGAGCCCTTAAGGCCAGCCAACCTAAGGTTAGCCTCGGTGATCAAGTTTTTCACACTCTTAGTAGCATTGGACATACTGGCTAAGAGTGCTGCCCTCGACTCCATTCCTGGAGTGGGGGTCGGGCGCAACCATGGACCTGGAGTACAGTGGAACAGTAGAATATTATGACAAGGAAAAATTTAAAGGGCAAGAACTACTGGTTTAACGCTCGTTATTCCCCTTACCTCCTCGGGTGAATGCCAGGTTGTTCGCAGCAATGTCAGGTGTGAGAAAGTATTCCAGGTGATACTTCCCCACATTGGAGATATGGGTAGTCTCAGACAGAAACGTGCGTCCAGTCTCCTGATGGCAAAAGTGGAAGAACCCCATACCGTCCTGGTTGGGGTTGGACTTAAGGTCAAAAAGATAATTGACCTCATGAGGAGAGGGGGCTGGCCAATTCTTAAGTTTGTAAAGGATATAGAGCGTGGTTAGCATCCTATATCCGTTCGGGGTAATCTGAAAAGGGGCCACCCCGAAGTAATTAGCCACCCCTTGGAAAAATGAATGCAGAGGCAAGGTGGCACCCGCCTCAAGATGATATCTCATCCAGGCGCTGAAAGCCCCCCCTGGTAGGTTGGCTCGCTGGTCGATGGAAGGCCTAACTAGGGTCACCCCCGTCAGATTGTACTTGGTTAAATAATTGGAGACTATGCGAATGGTCACCGTACTCGGAGATACCACGTGCCACTCGACAGCTGGCTGGTCGGCATGACGAGGACAGGCACGCGCCTGAACTTCGGTCTCAGGAGGAAATTCTCGTCGACCACTGGTCGAGGGGGCGTCGGCAGGAGGCTGACTTGGAGAAGGGTTGCGTCTTTTTCTGGCCTTGGTTTTTGTTCTGGCCATTTTCTGGGTAGGAGCTGGTGGAGGATTTGGGTTAGAGCATGAGAATGGGATATCTGGAATTAACGTGGATGGATTTTCTTCGCCTTCAAGCAGTTGGCTAAGAGATCGTCTTCGATAGGTCTTTCTCCTCCCCAAGGGTCTTGCATATGAATTGCAAACAGACAATGGAGGAGATAAGACAATCCGCGAAGTAGTGTGGGGAAGCTGGGATAATGTTGCTCGTGCCTAAATAGCCAGCAGCATCCTAATCCTACGTTAACTTCAACGCGAGTAAATAACAAAAAAGAGCAGGGAAAGAAGAACGTTTTCTGGGCAGAACTTTTTTCAACTCCCAAAGAGCGGGAAAAAATTTCAGTTTTTTCGTCTAGCTTAAAGGTTGAATCTTTCGACAACCTAACGTCCCAAATCAGAAACTCTATCTATCAAAGTACTGGATTGACCCATACAAGGTATAAAAACGCAGTTTTGCAGAATATCAGGTGATTTGTATCATAAACCCTAAAAACCCTATTTAAGAGCACAAAGATAGCATGCATGGCATAGTACAGAGCTTAAAGGATGGAATCCTTACCTGAGAGAAGGAGGAGATGCAGAGGAAAAGGAAAACTTACGGCGGAAGACCTGCGGCACGACGTCAGACTGCTTTTCGAAGCTCTGAACAACTGGGGCAATTTCTTGAAATTTTTGACAAGAATGACGGGTAAAGATTTCTTGAAAAAGAAGGAAGGCTACTTATAAAGATTGAAAGGGTAGCCCAAAAGACGGTAATCATCACTTCCCACTTTCGAAACGTGGGGAAGTGGACAAGCCGTCAGATTGCCTTTTTGGAAACTGAAAAGACTTGATTAGACATAATTATGTCACAGTTTTCGAAAGCGCACGGGGATTCTGATAGATGTGGGAAGATGAACGGTTGTTCCCTTAAGTTTCTTTATTGCTGGTCACACTAAACAAACTTGAGGGGAAAATGTTATCCCAAAAATCTGAAGTGAATGACATGGCAGGAATTAATTGCGCGTGGCTGACACCTGGCAAAACCTGTGCTCGACCATCGACCAGGAAGGTGTTCGGCGTTACGTAATCGAACTCTCCATACGACCAGTCTGGTCGTAGGCACGCAACACGCGGAGGAAATCTTAGGCAGTTATGATGGAATCTGAAATTCTCTCCCATGATTTCCTAAATGTCCGATTATTTAGGAAATAATATCTGTAACAAATCAAGAAAAATCTTCCCTGAGCTTATAAATAGAGGAAGAGGACTCAGGGAAAGGGGCAGACTCTTATTTTCTCTTTTCAGACTTCTAAATCGCTTGTGATTAGAAATATCATAGAAATCATATTGTATTTGTTCTTCAGAGGCTAGTGAAACTCATTGAACCCTAGTTCTTTGATCACTCCTTTGAGTTTTACATCAATAACAATCTAAGTGGACGTAGGTTATTACCAGATCCTGGGGCCGAACCACTATAAAACATCGTGTTCTTATTATTTTTGCTATTACGTTCTTTCCAACGCATTCATCCACGTCAAGTGTTTTGACTCCGTGTCAGTTGCCCAAAATCAGGGTCAACACCTACATTTAACCAATTAACCTTGTCATGTCTAACTAATTACCAAATACTTTCTCATTACTCAATGAACCCCAAAATATTCTCCAAGTTCCCAAAATACCCCTAGGCTCACCCCGAGCCGGGTATTAAACCCCAATGTGACTATTTCGCTAATCCGCTCACTAGGATTGCCTCAAGCCATATTCAGCAAATATATCCACATAATATTGTGGTCTCGATCATATATCACATAAAATCACATTTATGCCCTCAACTGGCCAAAATTACAATTATGCCCTTATAAGCTATAAAGGGCCCACATGCATATCTAATACTCATAAACCTACATATAATATATTCAAATAATCGTATTAATCATGCATGCCACATAGTCACACATTTAACCAATTAAACATACATATAACCAATTGTGCCCTCTCGACACGCTAATCAAGGCCCTAAGCCCTATTAGCAATTTTGGGTCGTTACAAATATAGTCATATTTAAGAAAGGTAGCATTTGTCAAAACAAATGTTTTTTTTTTCTTTTGGACTATATCTAGGAAATACATATTACTGGATCATTTTTTATTTTCATGCAATTTACATATTATTAAACAAGCATGTAAATTCCTAGAGTATGCTCCATTGAAATTGATACAAATACAAAGTTAAGTACAAAAACTTACATATACGCAGTGGAACTAGAACAACTCCATCCTTTAATCTCTCTAACCCTTGATTCCTATATGTAGCAAAGTATTATCAAGACATTGAACTAGATCAGCAACACAGTCTTCCTCACCAAGCCTTTGATCAACCTAGAACTAGTGTGGGCTGGTTCCCAACACATGAGATAGAGATCTAGAAAGAGAAGAAGAGATTGTGGCTAAGACAGGATAAGATTGTCTAGGTTTTCACTTACCCAGTGAATCAACTGAGACTTACTTCCTTATGAAAACCCTAGATATCATATTCCTTATATAGGAAACTTAATGAGCTTTATTTAAATTAATTAAAAATAATAAACGAAAAATAAAAGCCTTGGGCTGCCATAAATGGACTTGGGACCAATCTCTTTGTTTTGAAATTAAATCACAATCGGGCCTAAATTCAAAACCTTTTATTTATTTATTTTTCTTAATTAATTATTTGAATCCTTATTCAAATTAACTAATTATAATTTGAAACTTGATTTAATATTATTTATTTATATTGACACCAATTTATCAATATTAATAAATTTACCCAAAGATTCTCTTTTATTCTCTAAATCTCACATCTCAGTAAATTTTCCAAAATTGACCTAGTAAACTTTAAAAATACTAATTGATAATTAAATAAATTAATTGAGACATTCTAAATGATTTACTCAAAGGTGATGCGGGGAGCATGGATCCATGAAATCAAGCTCCAATAAGTTACCGTGCATTTATTTACGAATAATTTCCCTAACGTATTAATTCCTCGTGACTCCACTATAGACTCAGAATTGAACTCTTAAATACGTTATCCATTGTTATAACCATTATAGTCAGTCAATCCTCTATCGATGGCTTAATAACGAGCTGGGTGCAAATTACCATTTTACCCCTCATCAGTATTTTATCCTTAGCTCCCACTAAGTTCCTGATAAATGATTGTTATCCAAAAAACAAGTATGGATGACGTGGCGAAAATTTTGTACACGTGGCTAACATCTGGCAGAATTCGTGTTCGACTATCGACCAGGAGTACATCTAGTATCATGATGTTCTATCTTTTCATGCGACCAGTCTGGTCGTACGAATGATATACGCGGAAAAGATCTTATGTAGTTATGATAGTATCTGAAATTATCTCCCATGATTTCCTGAGTATCCGACTATTTAGGAAATAATATCTGTAACAATTTAATGTAAATCCTCCTTAAGCCTATAAATAGAGAAGGAGGGCTCAAGGGAAGGGGATCTTCGACTTCTTTTTCTTTTCTTGCTTTCTGATCACTGGATATTAGAGTTATCTTATCCTATATATTGTCTTGTTCTTCAGAGGTTGGTGAAACTCATTGAACCCTAGTTCTTTGATCACTCCTTTGAGTCGTATATCAATAACAATTCAAGTGGACGTAGGTTATTACCAGGTTCTGGGGCCGAACCACTATAAACCCTTGTGTTCTTTATATTTTCGTCATCACATTCTTTCCAACGTGTTTTTCCACATCAAGCAAATTTGACTCCGTGTCAGTTGGCCAAAATCAGGGTCAACAATGATATTTTTGTGAACTTAATCACAGAAATGAGATCTCAATCATTTAACCTTTTGAACAAAGCAATTAAGCAAATCATCTTTTCACTTCTCATACAGAAGTTCTAGATTTCATATCTATGAATAATACTTCCACTCAATTACACTACTAAATCTCCAAGATGTAAGTATGGGCTAAACAGTAGAGTAAGTTGGTAACGAACAAGTCAAAAGATTTAAATAATATAATTAGTAGAATATTATTACTCGGAATTAAGATCGAATTAACGTATGGTGAACGTTGTGACATTGATTAGATTCGATAACAACGACACTTATTTATCAATCAAAATCTGTCCTAGTCTGATGTAACCAAATACATTCTATCTTATCTACTTGGCCATTGCCTTGGACAAGACATCACGCCCCGAATGTATAAGTAGATCATATCATTGATTGCCTAATCAGTGAAAGTCCAATGCACTGATCTAATCTTAGGACTCGTTCTTTTGAACATATAATTACAACTATAATCCACTGTGACCTAGTCACTATAATTGTAACTATCCATATGTTTGGGACTTTATAAATGTTTGTATTATTTGAATAATCATGTAATAAAACAAGCAAGCAACATGGTTGTCAAACTAAATTATTTCTACTTCTTTTATTGACAATATGAAATTGTGTTACATGTCCGACATGGTTTTATAAGGGCATAAACCCAACAAACTCCCACTTGCCCATTTATAAGAAATGGGACATGTTTCTCAAAACCATGCATTCTACACGCTTCACAATTATGTTCTCTGCTTATATCTTTGTAAAGGGATATGAAAGATTGCCTTCCAATGCTATCTTTATCACCTTCACATCACGCCTTCACCACTCATCCTCTATAATGTGATAGTTTCTCACTATATGCTTTGTCTTTTGTAGCTTTGAGGTTCTTTTGAATTTGCTATTGCCTCATTATTGTCACTAGACAAAATTAGTGGTTTATCAATTTCAGGAATAACACCGAGATCCATATAAAAATTCCTTAGCCAAATTATTTCCTTATTCTCCATGGACACAGCTATGTACTCAGCCTCCAAGGTGGATTCTGAAATGGCAGATAGCCTTACGCTTCTCCAAATCACAGCTACTGAGATGGCAGACAACCTATCGCTTCTCCAAATCATAGCTCCACCCCCAAGAGTAAACACATTTTTTAGAAGTAGACTTCCTATCATCAATCATCAGTCTAAAATCTGAATCTGTGTAGCCTAACAGGTTCAAAGATCCACCTGAAAAGACTAACATATAGTCTCTAGTCCATCAAAGATACCGACCTCCATCTATTGTTCATTTCCATGATTTTACTAACACTTGCTCACCACTCCCACTTCATAGTTGATCTTCAGTCACAACACACAACATAACATGCAATAGACTTCTAATTGCATATGCATAAGGAATTCATTACATCTTTTCTTTCTCTTGAGGAGTTTGTGGTGACTACTGCTTAGAAAAATAAATTCCCTGTCAAGACGCTAAACATCATTTCTCAGAATTTGTTAAAGAGTAACGACCAAGCACCTCACAGAAGTAGGTTGCCTGAGTTAGAGCCAAAATTCAGTTATTTCTATCCTTGATGATCTAGATACCAAGAACACGAATTGCTACAACAAAATCTGGAAATTTGTTTTCAATCAGTTCTTTATGTTTGATAATTTCTTGACATTGTTTCTAATAAATAAGATATCATCTACATAAAGGATTAAGAACACCACAATTTCTTTTTCCCTAAGTTGTTGAACACAAGGTTCAACTACATTTTGTTCAAAACCACAGGTCTTAATGTTTCAATTTAACTTTAATTCCAGGAGCGAGAAGCTTGTTTAAGTCCATAGATTGACCTACTCAGCTTGCTGACTTTCTTGTCCAACTACTTTAAATCTTTCTAATTGATCCATGTTAATGGTCTCATCAAGATATCCATTAAAAATGCTTCTTTGATGTCCATTTTCCTTATCTCTTAATCAAGAGTTGTGGCTATGGATAAGAGTATACTAAATGAATTTTAACATGGCTACTGGAGAAAAAGTTTGCTCTAATTCAACTTTCTCTCTCTGCCATGAGTTGAGCCTTTAATGTCTCAACCTTTCCATCAGCTCCTCTCTTCTTCTTATAGATTCACTTGCACCCTATGGGCCTAAATTCCAATGGCACATCTACAAGATCTTAGAAAAATTAAGAGTACTTAGACTCTATTTCTTGGTACATGGATTCAAGTCAAAGATCCCTTTCAGACTTACCCATTGCCTATTTAAAGGCCAACGGGTCATCGTTACTTGTGTCCCCAACCAAGTTGTGGGTTTCGCTATCCATATCATAGGTATTAGGTTTGGAGAAACCCTCCCACTATGACGAGGCACCGTAACTTTCTTACTTGGATTAGTTGTTTCTAAATCTACCTTGTTTTCATCAACATGTGTTGGTGAGGATGGAACAATAGTTTATCATTTTTCCATCTAATACCATTTTGCTACGAGATATGAAATTCATTATGTAGTCGTTATCCAAAAAAGTAGCATTTGTAGAGGTAAACACTTTCTTGTCTACTGGACTATAAAACATACCACTCTGAGTACCTTTAGAATAGCCAACAAACAATCAAACCTCAGTTCGTTGATCTAGCTTTTCTACCTTTTTCCTCAGGACATAATCATGACACCCCAAATTCCATAATGACATAAACCAGGTTCACGACCATTCCATAATTCTAGAGGTGTCTTGGAGACAACTTTGAGACGACACAACATTTAAAAAATGTCACATGCGGTCTAGGTAGTAGGTCTCCAGAAAAGATTTTGGTAAGAAGTTGGTAGAGTTGAATAGCTTATCATAGAAAACACATGTTCATAAACGCGCGATTCACACCGCTCAGCAACAACATTATGTTCATAAATGATCTTGGTTCTGATTATCAAAATATCCTCCGCCCCAATCAGATTGCCAGATCTCTATATTTTTACCTAATATGGTTTTAAAGCCAGAGCAATGAAATCTTTGAACTTCTTAACAAATTCTCAGAATTCCTAGGCTTTAGGTACTTACATGAGTCTCTAGAGAAATCATCGATGAAGGTGACGAAATACTCATAACCACCCGTTTCTTGAACATTCATTTGTCCCTAGACATCTGAATATACTAGCTTTAGTGGTTCTTTGGCCCTTTTTTCCTATCACAGAGAATGGACACTTTGTCATTCTGTCCTCGAGACTAGATTCACAAACAGGTAGGTCACCCTAGGTGAGTTCCCTCAGAAGCCCAGCCTTTGTTAGTCCTTGAATCCTATCATAGCAAATATGTCCAAAGCAAAGATGCCAAAGGTACGTCATTTATAACGTTATTGACCTTTTGTCGTTTGATGATCCTAGATTTAGCTATCTTAAAAATCTCATTATTTAGAACATAGGGTGCGTTTAGTTGCAATAGGTATAGCCTGTTTTTCATACATCCACCCCACAATTCACATCCATTGAAAGAAAGAGGAATTTATTACTTGTGAAAGTAACTACAAATTGTTGTTGATGTAATAAGAAAAACTGAAATTAAAATTTCCATTCAAAATCGAAATAAAATAAACATTGTCGTAAAACAATATTTATATTTACAAAATTCATTCAAGCTTATCATTTTGCCTTGTTTGATACGAACAACCCTTGATGGATTCCAAGCTTTGGCTTTTTATCCTTCGTGGATTTCCTAATGCTAAAAGGTGTAAAAAAATACATGCATGTTTAGTAGATCTTGATTCAGCAATCCAAAACTGAAGTATCATCCTCTAAAATCACATGCATCCAAGACAAATTTTGTTATCTTGGGTTCCATATGCCTTGAGTGCCGGGCAATCTTGTTCCAATTCCCAGTCTCCTTGCAGTTGGAAACACTCCCATTTTTGTGTACTTATAATCAGGCCTTGATCCAAGATGCTTTGTGGAATTTGGTGCCTTGCCAATAGACTTCTTGTTCTTTTTGTTTGAATTTCTTCCTCATTTTCTCTTCAAAGAAGAAGCTTAATGAAGCTTCTCCTTGAGCTTGTTTAGTAGTACTAGCATTCTTTCCTTTGCTCAAACCACCATAAAAAATCTTCTTTGAAGGATTTGGTGATCGTTGCATAGGAAAAATAGGAATATCTTTGATTATCATGAACTCGATGATGTCCATAATCAACACCATGTCGATGTTGGACAAACATTTTATGAGGTTCTCACCATAGAGTAACCTTTTAGAGATTTGAGAGAGTATGGGGTGGAAGCCTAGAGCTACTATTATCAACTAAGTTGAAATCAATGCATTGTTTGACAAACATTTATTCATTACACTTTTAGAAATAGCATAGCATATAAAATGTTTTGAGATAAGCAAAATACTAAAACACTTATCTTCTATTTCTTAGGTACTTTAACTAGACATGAACCCATGTGTCCCGGTAGGTGAGAGTCACAAATATTCACTTAGTTAAATAGAGAAACATCTGAATTAATAAAACATCATAGAATTTTATTAACTACTTATTTCATCCGATCAAAGTAACGAAAACCCATGTGTCCCGGTAGGCGAGAGTCACAAATATTTCTTACTTTATGAGTTTGACCCACGGTTTTGATTATTATAGACTTAATTCCTATAGTCATCATAGGGATGAGTCCATAGAAGGTCCATCTATAACGCTCTGGATAGCCAAGACCGTTACACTGTGTGTATATAAAAGTGCTAGACTTGCTAATCAAGTCATGTAGTTGAAAACGTGTTACTGAAACTATAGTGGAACTAGGGTTAAAAGATTTTGGTCTCAAAAGCCGCATTTCTTATAAATAACATTTTCTATTTACACGGGATCCCAAAAATAATAAGATTAAAACCATTTACAAAGATTCAAGATTTAAATACTAGCCACTCTAAGGCAAAACAGACTGTTAAGCATTCCTTGTCCTGATCCACTCCTCGACCTTGGCGGCCGAACAGCTGGCTATGTACATTCAGCCCCGCAGCTCTCCGTCTCAAGGTTGATCCAACTTGCCTTTGCCTTTACCTGCACCCGTGAGCCAAGGCCCAGCAAGAAAACACAATAATAGAGCATAATCAATCAACAGACAGTAAATATCTCATATCGCATAAGCATGTACTTAAATCGGTTTAAGCATTCATGACAATCAAGTTTTCATCATACCAAGTATATCAATTCATATCAATAATAAATCCACATATGATAACTAGGGTTAGCGCCCTTAGGTCGCACCCTCTGTTTATCCCACTGACTCCGGCCCGCTTAAACTGAGCTCAGTGAATATTAAGCTGTCCTCGGCTACCAATGGCCAAGTCGCGCCCTATGCACAAATGTTGTATATGGCACCCTTAGGTCGTTTATCACATGTCCCATGACATAATACCATCTTTGACATTATACAGATATGGGGAGCACTTAGTCCCATCACAAACACATAACGAGGTGCAGTTTTCTTACCTTTAAATTCGCTAGCTTCGTTCGTTTTGATCCTTGAGCACGATCCCTCTTGAGCCCTAGCGCACACCTAGTCACAACCACAGATCAAAATCATCACCAAACCTCAAGTTCAAAACCTAGCCTCGGGAAGCCCCAATTCCACCAAACGGGGTGGTGGAATTGAACCCCGAACCCCCGGGAAAAAACCCTTGAAAATAACTCCAAAACCCATTTCTGGAAACAGGGTAGCGCTACAGTGCTCTAAGGAGGGCACTACAGCGCTACAAACAGAGCCCAAAATCACCCCAGGGTATATGGCCTAGCGCTACAGCGTCCAAAGGCTAGCGCTAGTCACAGAACAACAAGTGATGTTTTTCCCTCCTTCGATTTTCCCCGAGCCAAACCTTACCAAAACTTCTCCAAACTTCAACCAAACTTATGATCAAGCTTACTCACATGTATAACTCATCCCAAGCATCCCAACCACATAAAATTTTAACACATGCACTCCCAATATCAAAATTCACCATGGTTGAACCTCAAACTCAGAAACTTTAGCAAAACAACCAAAACCTCAGAATTTAGAGCTAGAATTTCATACCTTCAATGGGGATTCGACCTTAAGTTAGCCTCTACACCCCCTTGGCTTACTCCTCCTCAAACCCTTAGCTTGAATTCCCTAGAATTCCCATAAAATTTAGCTTAGACATCTTAGTTCAACATGAAAACCAGAAACTGAAGAAAACCTCAAAGTCTTACCTCAACTGATGAATAACCCCAGCTAGATTTCCCCAATCTGATCAAGACCTCAAGCTCACAATCTCAGCCTTAAGCTCCTTTGATTTTAGCCTCAACCCCCAGATGAAAATGATGAAGAGGTCCTAAAGGACCTTAGAAATGCCCTGCTTTTCCTTCCCCTTTCTTTCCCTTCTTTTTCTTTCTTTCAGACTTCTATTATTTTCTACAAGTTCCACTAAGTGTAAAGCCTCAGTTTTACCTATCCTTTATAAGCCAAATGACCAAAATACCCTTTTTGATAATTTCTTCATTATTATTATTATGGTAATAATTTCTATATACACTTTTTGATAGAAAATAGAAACAACAAGTTTTATACAGAGAATAAAATCTATCATATTTTCACAAAAACATAATTCTATTCTCTCTAGCCTATAATCAAAAGTTTCATGTGTTGAGAATACTTTTGATTCACAAAATTGATCATTATACTCTATGTGCCCACCCACATATTGAGGTGTAGAGAACGTCTTGGAAGATCTAGGTGTGAGTACTCAAGTAAGGATAGGAAGATCGAAATACATACGAAAAGATCCAAGGATTCTTGATAGGCTACATGAGGTAAATCATTTCGTATTATTTTTAATATTCATAATATATATTGGTTAACATATTGCATATTAAAGGATCATCATATAAAGATTATTTATAAGATTTTTTTTTTGTATACCATTAACGCAATTTATGCTGCGCACTAGGAACCGTTCCTAACACCTAACATGTTACTTTATAAGAATGTATTATTAAATTATGCAAATATACCACAACAATATACTATTTTACAAAATACCATAATTAATTAACATAGAATTCATTAGACAAAATTCAATATAATTAATTAAACAAGTTGCAAAATATTAAATTAATTAAAATAGAATTTATCAAACAAAAGTGAATTTCAAATAATTAATTTAAACTAGGCTGTTAAGTTGTTAGAAATGACATGATATTTAATTTTTAAATATTTTAACCAATTTTAAAATATCAAAATATCTTTTAACCAAATTTAAAATATCTAGAATTATCTCATAACCAATTTCAAATATTTTATATAATAAAAATATCATAAATAATCAGATAACTAATTTTAATATTTCTTTTATAACAAAATAAAAAAAATATCTTGACTATGAGATAACAAATTCAAAATATTTAAAAAAGCAAAAATATCAAAAATAATAAGATATTCAATTTTAAATATTTTAAACTTAACTGCACAAAATATCCAATTAATTTTTTTTTTAATATTTTTTTTTGCAAAAAAGTGCTGACGCGGGGTACGACACCGATGCTGTACAGACATCCGTACGACCGAGTCTCGTGGGTGGTTTCATTCGTGGACAGCACCCACACTGCCCAATCAGTCAAATTTTTTTTTTTTAAAAACTTGTGCAGTTTTTTTAATCCAAAACAAACTAAAAAAACAACCAAATTATTGCTAAACTTACATAACAAAACATATACATGCAGCAATAACATGTACCGTCCAATTAATATTCTAACATATCAATCAATTTCATACATGTTCATTCATGAAAATAAACTAGCAACCTATGACTCTAGGGACGTTTGTGTATTTTCATACATATCAATCAATTGTAGGAAATACATATTACAGGACGTTTGTGTATTTTCATGCAATATACATATTATAAAAAAAACATTTAAATTCCTAAAACATGCTCCTATGAAATTGATACAAGTACTTAGTTAAGTAAAAAAAACTTACATATACGCAGCGAAACTGGAACAACTCCATCCTTCAATCTCTCTAACCCTTGATTCCTTTCTGTAGCAGAGTATTATCAAGAGATTGAACTAGTCCAACAACACAGTCTTCCTCACCAAGCCTTTGATCAACCTAGAATTAGTTTGGGTTGGTTCTCAACACATGAGATAGAGATCTAGAAAGAGAAGAAGAGATTGTGGATAAGAAAAGATTAGATTGTCTAGGTTTTCACTTACCCAATGAATCAAATGAAACTTACTTCCTTATGTAAACCCTAGATATCATATTCTTTTATATAGGCAACTTAATGGGCTTTATTTAAGTTTAAATTATTTAAAAATAATAAATAAAAAATAAAAGCCTTGGGCTGCCATAAATGGACTTGGGCCCATCTCTTTGTTTTGAATTTAAATCCCAATTGGGCCTAAATTCAAAACCTTTTTGTTTACCGAGTTTTTCGGAAACGAATAACTAACGGAATAATAAAAAGATAAGAACTGTAGAAATCCTGAAATGTAACTAAACAAACAGCGTTTTTACGTGGTTCAGGCGTTAACAAGCCCTAGTCCACGAGTCGATGTTATTATACTTGGAAAAGGTTACAGTAAGATGGCTGGTGCACAAGAACTTCACACACTCACAGTGTTTCTCTCGGGTTCTCTTGAAGAAGATGAAGCTAGAGAGATTTTAGTAGAGTTTTTGCTATATGATTTTTTCGTCCCCCTTCTTGTAAAATGAAGGGGTCTTTATAGCTAGGGTTTTTGGATTAGGGTTTTTCTCTACGTACATGCGTCTTAATTACACCAGCCATAAATAGGGATACAATTACTGTAGTAGCATGGCTACAAGACTCTATGTGGGTATATTTACGTGAAAGTATGGGGAACACACAAAGTCAGCCGTCTTTTCCAAGTTGTCAGCGGAACAGTAGGCGAAAAGGTACCCTTAGGCGTGCTGGGATGTGTGCGGCTTTGACCTGACGGGCGTGTCAGGCGGGATCCTGTGTCAGGCGGATATCATTCCAAATATGCCTCCTCCAGGACTCGACCGTTTGGCTTTGTTCCGTGCGAGGCACGGAACTGCTTCCGCGGAGACCACTCGAAGAGCTTCTCCTGGAAGGAGCTTCCCCGAAGGATACCCCTTCGGGAGTCCGGGAGAGTTGACGAGTTTCCGTATTGTGTTTGCTTGGAAGAGTAATCCGGACACCAAGCGGGAGAGGTGAAGCCTTTCTGTTCATCCGCGAGCTCTGGTCACCTATCGTGAAAGACATCGATAATTCTGCTTCCCCGAGGCCATCAATCTAAACGCTATCCGGAAATCTGGATAACACTTTTATTTATTTATTTTTCTTAATTAATTAATTAAATCCTTATTCAAATTAATTAATTATAATTTGAAACTTGATTTAATATTATTTATTTATATTGACACAAATTTATCAATATTAATAAATTTATCCAAAGATTCTCTTTTATTCTCTAAATCTCATATCTCTATAAATTTTCCAAAATTAGCCTAGTCAACTTTAACAACCCTAATTGATAATTAAATCAATTAATTGAGACATTCTAGGTGATTTACTGATGCGGGGACCATAAATCCATGAAATCAAGCTCCAATAAGTTATCGTGAATTTTTTTAAGAATAATTTCACTACCTTATTAATTCCTCGTGACTCGAATATAGACTCGGAATTGAACTCTTGAATTCATAGAACATATTTTCCAAACCATATGTACGTTATCCATTGTTATAACCATTATAGTCTGTCAATCCTGTATCGATGACTTACTAACGAGCTAGGTGCAAATTACCATTTTACCCCTCATCAGAATTTTATCCTTAACTCCCACTAAGTTCCTTATAAATGATATTTCCGTGAACTTAATCACAGAAATAAGATCTCATTCATTTAATAGTTGGTGGTAAATGTGAAAAAATTGGCGTTAGTGATTCAAGTGTCATGCTAACTTGAGTCCTTTTATTAATGGTTGCTCTATGAACTTCCGCATCATGCATTGTACTGATCATGTTTAGAACATGTTCCCTGACAGAAACACCTTTCTTAATTTTCATGTTCATGTTCATGTTCTCATATATCATATGCAGTTTCCATGTCTTCATGATTATTTCCGAGTACATCACTCATACTAGCAAGAATATAGCATTTACCTTTATTATTGGATAAAATCCAAGCATAATATTTCTCACTAGCATTTTTGGCAGCAGTGGCAGCATAGACCTCAGGGCATTCCTTAGTAAAGACAAACTTGTGGTTCTCACAAATCAACACAATGTTCATGTTTGATTTCTATTTCATAAAATTATTACCTGTAAGTTTCTCATTTCCAAGTGAAGCAATAACAGGTTATGAGCAAGACATAATTTTTGAAATAAATAAAATAAAATGAAGTTAACATATATAATAAATATACGTATTTTCGGAATAGTAAATATGATGCATGAATGTAATAAATTCAAATATTACATAAAAACAATTATTACTAATTCCACGATAAATTAAATTGACAATTAATGGACAAACCTTATCGTAGGTCAGACTAATCTCAAATTAATTTTGAGTCACATCTCAAATTTATAAGTGATAACTTAAAATCAATTATTTTCTTTTTTGACTTAAGAACACCTACTTATTTGGTCAAGAGTGACTAGTCCGCTCGGAAGCATAGTCAACCTATGTGAGTGTAACCCATTATTTTTTATTAATGAATTAACTAAAGAGTGTGCCTTATGGTCTATCAAACTTGAAATACATCATTCAATCCTATTCTTTAAAGAAGTTAACCTTGAATAATGACACAAATAGAAACTTTCCTTTGGAGGATGCAAACAAAGGCACCTCGAGACCTATTCCATGAAACATATGTAACGCCATACTACCTTAGAGTCGTTACCATGTAATTTATAAATGTGCCATTAGCTCGCTAATCGAGGTTTAGGTTAAAAAATGTGATTAAATTGAAATAAAGACTCATGTGAAAACATTGAATATAAAATATTTGGAATTTTCTTTAAAATCATAAAAGTTATACATTGGGATCCTAGAATACTGTTTCGAAATGTTTTACAACTCAAAATGACAAATACAGTCGACCTAAGCGACAAAGAAAATCATTACAACACATTTCCCCAAAATAACCCTTGCCATGGCAGTCATAGGCCGAACATGTACACGCCGCTCCATGCTCTCCAACTTATGGTTGGTCGACCTTTCACTTGCCCTTACCTGCACCATAGAGCACCCGTGAGCCAAAGCCTAGCAAGAAATCCTAACACATAACAAATCACATATCAATCCAGTAATATAAAGCAAAATAGTCAACAGAATAAACACATACCGGCCTACGCCGACCCAGGTTCTTTACCAAGCCTTGGGTTCGTGGTCTTCACCAAGCTGGTGGAGACAACATCCTTGGATGGTATCGCCCTAGTAGCCTGCACTCATCGTGCTTAATGTCGATCCCAACCCTTGCTGTCTTCGGCCTTCGTCGTTCATTCAAAAGCATGCACAACATGGCATAATATTTACAATTATTCACACATACATTAAACGAAAATAAAGGGGCCACACCCTAAATCACAAATACCAGGGCCATGCCCTGTTCTACAGGCACCAACAGTTTTCTTACCTGTGTCCTGAGCTGACAAGTTAATGCAATCCCGAGCACGATCCCCTAACCCGAGCTTTGACATCAAAACCTAGTCAGAAAGCCATAATAAATAAATATCCATCAATATCTAATCAATTTAGAACTTTAGATTAAAATACTAGCCTTTGGAACCTCGAATCCTACTAAACTGGGTAGTAGGGTGCTTCCTGAGCCTTAACACTTGGGTTCCCGAGCCTAAAACTCTCAAATAGCCAACAATTTTCCATTTGAGTCGCAGCCCTGCCATTAAGGGCCGCGACACGCTGAAGTCAGAGAGAATAACTCTCACATTTGGGGGACATGGGTCGCGATGCGCCTCAGCCTGCATCGCGGCGTCTGGCCAAATATCTGAGGCTCCCAAGCCTCGAAGTTCAAGCGGGCCACAACGTCTGAAGAACAACCTAACTTAAAATTTCTTAGCCAAATCAACCCCTACATGAAAAATTTAGCCTACAGTTCATATCCAAGCAGCATAACTAACCTAACTACCTCAAAATTTACTTCACTAACTCAGAAAAACTCAAGGATCACATTCCATAGTTTAACTCCATAAATTCTCAAAACTAGAATTGAAAACTCAGTAATATCACCAGAAATTAATACCTCAGCTGGTAGTTCGACTTGAGCTAACTCCAACCTCCACAAGCTTTAGATTTCCCCAAGCTTCAACCTCAAATTCAGAGCCTCGCCACCGGAATTTTCCAAAATTTCTTATGTCACCAAGAGAGGGAAAAAGAGTCGAGAGAGAGAGAGAGTGTGTGTGTGGCAAAGCTAAGAAGAGTCTAAATGTCTCCCTTAGTTCTAGTGTGCTGTTGGTTTAAGTCTATTCTAGCTGCCTAATGACCAAATGTCCCCAAGTCTACCCTCAATCCTTTAGTGCCAACAAGCGCAATCCCATCATATCCCACATTCCGCTAATTCCTCGAGTGTTCGTATAAACCCTCCTTTAATCACTGACATACTTAAACAAACAGTAAATCACTCCCCTTTATCCGATAATCCTGAACACATATTATATCCCCAAGATACCCTTAGGCTCCTCCTGAGCTGGGTACTTGACCCCATTGTGACTATTTCCCTACCCCGCTCCCTAGGACCATCTCGGATCGCACATCACAAATATTTAACCACAATCTTGTGGTATCAAGCAAAACATACATATATATTGGATTTATGCCCTCAATGGGCTAAAACTACAAATATGCCCGTATTAACCAAATTGGTCCCACATTCATATTTAATTCACCTAAACATGCATTTTTAATCACATAATCACTTAATTCACAAATTAACATAATTAAATCAACTATTGCCCTCTCGGTATGCTAGTCAAGACACTAAGCCTTATTAGAAAATTTGGGATGTTACAACACCGGTGTTAACTAACAATGGAGTGTTAGGGTTATGCCCTAAGAGAATGTAAAAATACATTTTATTAATTTAAATAAAAGTACAATTTTATTATAATTGAATGATGTAATTATTATTTGAATAATTTGTATAAATATAACAAAATTCCATATTCATTTATAAGGATATGATATTGCATTAACACAAGAGAATTAAGATCATATACAATGAATAAAATAGTCAATAACATATTAAACTATATAATCTTTAATGAATGATTACTAATACTGTTTACTAAGCATACGGGATGCAAATAATCTAGATTCAGATTAATTATGTGGGTAGACATCATTGTAAATGTGCTACATATAATAGTGATTATATATGATAGGATCGATATGAATTAACTATGTTTATAAACTTACCATTTTCCATAAATATTTAATTCTTATCATAGTAGATGATCATTTGTAGATCAATCTAAATCCTAAGTGACCGTGAACTCCTATTTGTAATTATTAGATTTTTTGATTCATTCGTTAATGTCTCTTGATATAATGAGGATAGTGACTTTTGTTTTGGAGATTCAATATTATGAATGGCTGGCAATATGATTTTACAATAATGGAATTCATGCCTTACTAACGAATCGAATATTGGTTCCATTAAGGGTTAATTCTGGAACTGAATAGTTATTGAGATCAAATATATAATTTTATTATAGATTAATTATTCGCTAGTGAATTAATGATACTAAAGGAAAAAGAGGTAATTACAAGGGTAAAATAGTAATTGTGACTAGCTCTAACTAACGAATCAGTAAATGGTGGACATGACTACATTTATTAATTATATCAATGGACTACAAGAAGAAAACTTTTTAAATATAATTCTATAAATACTTAGGGTGCAATTCCATATTTGTTAGTAAGTAATCATGGAATTAATAAATAAGATTATTGAATTAAAGAGTTTAATTAATAATTTGGTTTATTGGAGCTTTGTATTATACGTCCATGGTCCATAGGTCTCCTCTGTCCTACACTACCAAGGGTAATGATGTCACAAGAAAAATTTACAAAGAGAAGGACTAAATTGTAAATAAATAAAATTTTCAGGCCAAGGAAATAATTATGAATAATTTATTAATTGTGAATTCATTAATTAATTAACTATATAATTTTAGTTTAAAAAACTGTATATTAAAATAAATATTAATCATGTTTGTATTAATATTTGAGAGAGTTTAATTATTATCTTATAATAAGATAATTATTTAAAGTTGATAGCTTTTTAAGATAAAGTTAATTTTTAATTAACTGATATTTATTTTGGGATAAATATTTTGTCTTAAAATTAATTAAACAAACAAATGAGAAAATCAGGGATACACACTATTTAGCTCACACCACTCACTATGTATGATAGTTAGTGGCGCCATATGTGTATATACCATTGTTATCCCTAAAAAAATACAAGGATGACGTGGCGAATGAAAATGTGACACTTGACATCAAAAATCAGGAAAAAACCGATGGGCAAAAAGGATAGGTCCAGGACCCCTAAGGTCCTTGGGCATATTGGGCCGACAACCCCTAGGGGGTACAGGGCTTGCTTAGGCCGACCACCCCTAGGGGATATAGGGCCTGCTTGGGCCGACCACCCCTAGGGGTAGGGGTCAGGCCAACCACCCCTAGGGGTACTGGCTTGGTCGATTTTCCTATAGGTCCTGGACCTATCCTTTTTGCCTTTCAGTCTTTTCTCAATACTTTGTCGCTTTTCCCTGATTTGTGATGTCACGTGTCACATTCTCATTCGCCACATCATCCTTGTATTTTTGAGGGATAACATTTGCCCTTTATTGCCATGTACTCAACATTATGATAAACTTGATTCAGGCCCAAGAAACATACCGTAGCAGTACTTAAATAGTCAAGTCCCTTGAGACATTATATAGTACTTGTTACTATCGATACTTTGCTTGGTACATATTTTTCAAGGATGATTAGTAATTCCTAAAAATAATTAGGTTTTTCAAGGAAATTAATTTCCTAAAAATCTAATATATTTTTCAAGGAAATTTGAAATCCTAAAAATATAATATATTTTTCAAGGAGTTTTTGGGGTCCTAAATATATAATATATTTTTTAAGGATATTAATTCCTAAAAATAATAAATACTTTTCAAGGAATTTGATTTCTTAAAAATATAAATATTTTTCAAGGAATTTTAAATTCATAAAAATATAGACATTTTTCAAGGAAATTTAAATTCCTAAAAGTATATATATTTTTCAAAGAACTTAAATTTAAACCATATTAGATATTTTTCAAGGAAATTTGAATTCCTAAAAATATCTTGTGTGCCTGAGAGGTTATAAATAGATCCTCTCTTCTCATTCATACTCCATGCGCCACTTTCAAACAGGATCCAAGTATGATTTTTCAAGGTCCTCATCAAACTCAGATCTTTGGTAAGTATTCTCTTCTAATCATCACATCATTTAATTTAAATGTGCTTAGATTCATAAGAAGCACTTTGCCTTTTTGAGGAATTTTTGTCTGAATCTTTTTTTAATGTATCTTGATACAAAATAATGGACCGAGTACTCCATAGGCCGAGCACACCCTTTTCTTCCTTAGGCGATTTCAAGGGATGGACTCACGTTTGGATCGAGCACCTCCTGATTCTCCTTGTGCGATTTTCAGGCATAGGAACTGGGATGGGCCGAGCACCTCTAGAGCTTGGTGGGCTGAGTACTTCCTTCCCTTCCCTTAGGAGATTTCCAGACCGAGAATTAGGGCTAGGCCGACCACTCATAGATCATAGGCTGAGTACTCCTTTCCTTCCTTTAGGCGATTTCCAACCTAGAATTAGGGCTAGGCCGACCACCATACGGGTCCATGGGCCGAGGACCTCCTTGGCATGGGCCGAGCACTCCCTTTCCTCCCCTTGGGCGATTTCCAGGGATAGAATTATGGCCAAGCCGAATAGCCTAGGGGTCCCTAGGCCGAGGACCTCCTTGGCATGGGCCGAGCATTCCCTTTCCTACCCTTGGGATTTCCAAGGATAGAATTATGGCTAGGCCAACCACCCCTTCCCTTAAACGATTTTCAAGGATTCAGGGTGGTCGGCCCAAGCATAAGCTGGCCACTTGGGTTCCCAAAAAATATTATGGAGAATTAAATAGTCCTTAGGAACCTTTCTGAAGCTTACTTCCCTAAGGTGGTCGGCCTATGCTTAATCTCACTAGGTCGACTCCTTGTCTTGCTCCTGATTCCTTCATTTTGACTCTATAGTTCATGAACCTGCCCCCAGCTGTTGTCTTCATTATGCTCATTCACTAACTTTAATCTTTATTTCTCCTCTGTTGTAGATGTCCAGCTCCTCTTCATCAGACAAGTCAGTAGATGAGCGTAATCCTCAAAAGTTTTTGGAAAGGTTGAAAAGGATTCTTCCTGTTCCGCTTTATACTTATTCAGCGAGGAAGATTTCTTAAAGAGGTATTGTCCAATGGCGAGAGTGAAACAAACAACCCGAAAACCCTCTAAAGATGATCCTCAGATTTCCAGGCATATCACTCAGGGCTCCTCGCTGGGCTCTTCTTAGATTACTTCTCAGCATAGTACGCCCCACAGCTCCCAAGGTACCCAATGCACACCTCATCGGAGTCATTCTTCTCAGAGGGAAAGGTCAGGTCAGCAAGAACCATTGCAACGCCCTTCGCACAGAGATACTAGTCGGATTCTCCATCGATCTTCTTCTCAGCAAGATTATACAGAGGGCTCACGTTGCTACACTTCTCATCCCCAGGAGCGTCTCAATAAAAAATTTCCTCCTAAGGTAGTTCGCCCTCCTTCCAAGAGCAAAACAGTCTCGCTAGCTAAACAGTAGAAGAAGAGACAACAAAAGGAGTTCCATTCATTAGATTCTGGGGACACCTTCGCTAGAGAGATCATATGGAAACTGGTTGAGAAGCCTCGCCCAGCTGATTATGAGGTTGTTTGGTTCAATAGGGCGGCCTCTAACATGATTGAGGAGAAGGTAAAGAGTTTGTGTAACGCCCTACTACCTTAGAGTCGTTACTAAGTGAGTTTAAAACAGAAATTGTGCATTTAATTGACTCAAAGTGGTTTCTAAAACCAAAAGTGTGATTAAACCAGAGTTTAAGGCTGTATTCTTTTAAAATGGTCAACTTCATTGAAAACGTTAAATATAAAACATCTGGGATCCCAAAATAAGGTTTACAACTCAAAAATAGATTTACACTTGATCAGCTATCAAAAGAATGGTTAAATACAGCCATATACAAAATGCCCCCAACCAAAGCAGTCGGGCAGGCCGAACATGTACGCGCCGCCCCCACGCTCTCCATACTCATGGCCGATTGACTGACTCCTTGCTTTTACCTGCCACAGGAGCACCCGTGAGCCAAAGCCCAGCAAGAAAACCCAAATAGCACATAACATATGCAAATCAAATAGCTGGCATAATTCACTGACACATAGGAAAAACCATCATAATAAACAAGTACGGCCATGCCGCCCCCAAGGCCTTACCAAAGCCTGGAGTTTCGGTTCTCACCACGAGGATAACTCATGTATCCCTTGGGTCCCACCCTGAATATAAGCATCCCATGTGCTGTGTGTTACTTTCGGCCCCACGGCCACCCCGGCCTACGCCGCACTCGGCCCTTGCCGTTCATTTCATCATAATCACACATATAGTACATTCGAAATAATCATTCACACACATCATGATTCATTTAAGGTTAAACATTTGCACATAGTACAATCTGGGGCCATGCCCTACAATCACACAGTGGGGCCATGCCCTATTCTCGGGTGTTACGGTTTTCTTACCTGTATCCCGAGCTTTCCAAAGTACCACGGTCACGAGCACGGTCCACTAGCACGAGCCTCTCCCAAAATCCTAGTCACAACACACAAAAGACACTTTTAACAACCTTAAATGAGCTTCCAGGCCAAGTTCTAGTACTCGGAACGTTGAAATTCACCAATCATGGTAAAAGACTCAACCCCGAGCACCCTAGGTTAAATTCCCAAGCCTAAAATCCTAAAATCCCAAAATCCCTTAAGCGCCGCGGCATAGGCCACCCATGCCGCGGCATGGCCCCCAAACAGAACCCTCAAAGGCCCAAAAACAGGTAAGGGCCGCGGCATTGCTTGGGCCATGCCGCGGCCCGCCCTTCTCCATCAGCATACAACTTCTTCGAAGGGCCGCGGCTCACCAAGAACCATGCCGCAGCTCGACCCTTCGAACCCAGAAAAACCCACCATTTTACTCTCTAATCCTCACCTTAAACCATACCAAACACATATCTCAACCACAAAACTCAATTCCAAACTTTATATGAACAATCTAACAACCTATAGACACTAGAATCAAGATCAAAACATCAACACACCAAAACATCAAAACATCAAGATCCAAACCTTTGATCTTAAATTTCAGCAACTAACCCAAAACTTAAAAATGCCTAGCTTAGGCATTAAATTCCTCAAATCAAAACAGAACCCAAACTTAAATGTGTATAAAACCCTTACCTCAAATGGAGAATCCACACAAATCTTCCTTGATCTCCTCCTAGACTCCCACTTCTCCTTCTCTTCTTCTTCTTGCCCTAACCTTTCTTTCTTCTTCTCTTTCCTTTCTTCTAATTTTATCAAAACACCCAAATGCCCAATGCCCCAAACCGTGCCCCCCTATATCCCAGCTGCCTTTTGTCTATTACCCTTGCCAAAAGACCATTTTACCCCTTCTTAATAATCCTTCCTAACTAAACCTTCAAGGGCACTTAAGTCTTTACACTTCTATTTCAATTCTATCACTTTCTATCTTAAAACTTGTTACCCACCACAGTTACAAATGGTTACCCAAGTTACCCAATAACTAATCACTCGTTCTCAACTCAACTTATAAGATTCCCGAAGTACCCCTAGGCTCCTCCCGAGCCGGGTACAACATCCCGTTGTGACTTTTAGACTAACTGGCTCACTAGGACCGTCTCGATGCGAGCATCCTGATAAAACATCACACTCACATGGCACAATTCACATAGTACAATTATCACAGATATGCCCAAACATGGCCAGATTACAATCATGCTCATTCTAAGACAATCAGGTCTACATGCATACTAATTCACATAGTCATGCATCTCAATTAATCAACTAAACACATAGCGTGCAATAAATCGTAATCATGCATTAAGCTCATTAAAGTCACACACAAAATCCCATTATGCCCTCCAGGCACACTTCCCCAGGCCCTTAAGCCTAAACACTGAATTTGGGTCGTTACAGTTTGAGGAAGACCTTTTAACTCTGCAGGGTTTCCATCACTATCCTTGGTCCAGATGACAGAGCTGAGGACCCCCCTCTAGGTATGTGCTCTTGGACATGCTCCACCATTAGGTCTGGGGCTCTACTTCTTCTTCATCCGTACTTCTGAAGTGTAGCAGACAATTTTGGTATTAGTCCTTCTCAACTGGCTCCTAATGCGATCTTGGCCTTATCTGCATTGTACATTATTTATTGCCGCAAAAAATGGGTTGCTCCAGTACCTCACGAGATCCACTATCTATTTTACCTAAAGACAAACCCTTCTCCGCGTAACTCGGGGTATTTCCATTTCCACCATTATATGAGTGAGGGTACCAACACCTTCTTGGAAGAGATCTCTAGCAATAGCAAGGAAGTTAGATATGCCGACAACTATTTCTTTTCTAAGGACGCAGAGGCCAATTACTCCAGGTTTAAGCACGTTGGGCCCTTTTATAGACCACTCCTGACTCAGGATATGACAGTTAGGGCCAAGGAATTGATTGCCATGACCCCTGAAGAGAAGAATGTCAAGACTCTCGTTATTCCAAAGAACCTTAGGAAGGTGGGGCTGTTTCCTCCTACCATATCAGATGTTCAGGATGACGATGGTCCCGAGCCCATGATAGGCATAGACTCCCGAGACCTATTCATGTCGAGGATATACCCTCTTCGCTGGTGCTAGTCGGGCATGAGGGTGATGAGGTGGGTGCATCTGCTACAAACTCATCGCTTGCTTCGCACGATTTTGATGATGCTACGTTCGAACTCGAATCACATTCAAAAGGTCCACACTTTATCACCTTTATTTTATGATTCATCTATGTTTAATATCCTTCTAACATTTGATCATCATTTGCAGGCTTAAACATGTTTGGCTTTGTTTATACCCAGTAAAGGTTGACTCCCACTGAGGCCAGTCCTTTTATTCGAGCGGAAAAAAGGGCCAGGGTTAAGGCTGAGTCGGTCATGGAGGTTCCTCTTGAGGTGTCTCCTCCGAATCCTTTGGCGTCTAGCCCTGTCACAGAGGTAGAGCTATTTTTTTCTACACCAGTTCCACCCACTTTCAATGATGTGGGTGGTTCTTGCTCTGCGCTTGCCCCTTTATCTTAGCCGCATCAGTCTGCTATGCGAAACTAAGCGCCTTCATGGACCGAGCATCGTATCTGGAGCAAACAACAAAAAACTTTAATGGGATCAAGAATGAGGACCTGAACACCATTCTCACATAGTCACTCTTAGACATTCAGAGTGTGAGTCATTCACAGTTTCCTTCTTGCCTATTTAGCTTGTGTTCTGATGTTTATCTAACACTTGTATGTTTTTTCCATGCATTGATGCTTGTATCTCATGTCCGTGATAGGTCTGTAGAGTGTACTTCTATGCTCTCCAACCTTCGTTCTGAGCTTGAAGTCGTCCTCTAAGAGGTACTAGACCTTAGGCGCGTTCTTGGCTCTAGGGATGCAGATATTGCCTTAAAGGATGAAGAAATCAACACCCTTCGCAGTATCGTGGAGCTCAAATAGAAGGAAATGACCGAGTTGACTCTGAGGATAAACCAGATGGAGGGGGAACTTGTCGATTAGCTCCAACTGTCTGAAGTGGAGAAAGAGAAGCTAATTGCCGACATGGACCAATTGCGAAAGGATTCTCTTGTCGAGAAGGAGCAAGAGGTCAAAGTTGCTCGAGACAAGGCTCAACAGGAGTTTTCAAAGACAACTTTCTCTTGCTTCTATTTGATCTGGAAGTCCAATAAATATGTAAACTTGGATTTCCTTCCCGAGAAGACGTGAGCGAAAGAGCTTAGGTAGTGTCTAGCTCGTGAGGCTGCCGAGGCTCAGGGTAGTCTATCAAACGATACTCCTCGCCCTAGTTAGTCTTCTTGCTCTTCTATTCTGTTTTTCCTCTCATGCCATTGGTAGGGCACCTTATACTTGACAGTATTTACATATGACATTTTACGCCTTTATTCCTTTTTGTTACGAGTACTCAGTGTATTGATTGAAATTTTTTATTTCCAATGCTTACTAAGTATATCAACTCACAACCCTTATTGGTTCAGGTATTAGTATACTCTGAACACATGTATTTTGCGTGCCATACTAACCTTACTCTTTTACGTTTTTCATGCTAACAACCATGGTAATGTGAGTAGTATAGTACTTCACAAAGTACCATGAACAAAACGGTATGGTTGACCACCCCATGGGTGATAGGCTGACCACCCTATAGGGTTGATGAACTGGTCAACCACCTTATAAGGGACATGGATAGGAGTTCTATACCAATGCCTTTTTTGTTTTTGTTTTTTGCACTTTTGGAACATATGTTGAACAAAAGTCCTAGAAGAACTTGAGCTCGCTTAGTACTTAAGGTCATGCCCTCATTGCTTGTGTATAACCCGATCAGTATGTACTATATGCCCCCTAAGTGATCATGGGTTTAAAAGCCTTGGTCACTTGCTACTTGACTATGCCTTGCTTCGAGCATTTAGACACATAGTACTATCCTTTTCATCCAATGATGCAAGCAGCAAATGCTTGTCCCTCATTGGTAGTCGGGTGATGGTTTCATACTCAGTAGTAATGCTACCTATACATAGATGCAGCTTTGTAGCAAGTGTCGATCAGAATCTACCTAATCTCTCATGTACTCGTTATAATGATTGTAGACATAAATGTCTAAGTTGGACCAATTAGGTCTAGATGGGCTAATCAAGCCTGTAACAAGTCTTAGATCAAATTATCGATTGGTCCCTCACAAAACAGATTCGATGATGATCCAATAATGGCAACTGGTCCTCCGACCAGTCTCTTTTGTTGATCGTATAGGTCGATTGGTTCCTCAAGAACCAGAATCGTATGGGTCCTTAGACCAGTCTCTTGTTTGGATCGTATGGGTCGATAGGTCTCTCAAGGACCAAAACCGAACATGATCTAATATTTTGGGCGACAAGGTCCTAGGACCCGTCTCTTGTTTGAATCGTATGGGTCGATAGGTCCCTCAAGGACCAGAATCGAACATGATCCTCTATTTGGCGACAAGGTCCACAGACCGTCTCTCATTTGGATCGTACGGTTCGATAGGTCCCTCAAGGACCAGAATCAAACATGATCCAATATTTTGGGTGACGAGGTCCTAGGACCTGTCTCTCCTTTGGATCATATGGGTCGATAGGTCCCTCAAGGACCAGAATCAAACATGATCCAATATTTTTGGCGACAAGGTCCTAGGACCTGTCTCTCATTTGGATCGTATGGGTTGATAGGTCCTTCTTGGACCAGGATCAAACATGATCCATTAATTTGGGCGACAAGGTCCTAGGACCTGTCTCTTATTTGGATCTTATGGGTCGATAGGTCCATCAAGGACCATAATCGAACATGATCCGATGGGGTTGATAGGTCCTTAGGACAAGTCCCTTATTGAAAGAAATTTAAAGAACTATAGAAACTTTAGAAATTAAATTCATTCATTGAAGTGCAATGGCTGTTATGTAGATAATTCGTAAATACTACATTTGCAAATTAAAACTTATGTTGCTGCTGATTAGTCTTCACTGATAGTACCAGCGGAGGTGTTCACCATTCTAGTATTTTTTTTATTAGTTCTCCATTTAGTCGAGCTATCGTGTACGTCCATGGTGGGATCACATCCTCCACAAGGTATGGCCCTTCCCAGTTAGGTACTAGTACCCCTGCCGTAGTGTCCTTAGTTTTTAGGAACACCCTCCAGAGTACTAAGTCCCCAACTTGAAATTTTTCATCTTTCACTCTAGAGTTGATGTATTTGGCCACATTTTGTTGATGTGCTGCTACTCTAAGACTTGCCTTTTCTCATCTCTTTTCGATTAAATCGAGTTACACTTCTATTAGTTGATGGTTCCTCCCTTGATCGTATGTCTCTCGTCTATGAGATGGGGGAGTGATTTCAACTGGCAGCATGGCTTCATGTCCAAATGCCAAAGAGAATAGCGCATGTCCTGTCGTCGTTCGCGCTGTAACGCCCTACTACCTTAGAGCCGTTACTTAGTGAGTTTAAATTAGAAATCGTGCTTTTGACTGACTCTAAGTGGTTTCTAAAACCAAAAGTGTGGATAAATCAGAATTTAAGGCTGTACTCTTTGAAAATGTTTAACTTCATTAAAACGTTAAATATAAAACATCTGGGATCCCAAAAATAAGGTTTACAAAATATTTACAACTCAAAAATAGATTTACACTTGATTAGTTATCAAAAGAATGATTTAATACAGCCATGTACAAAATGCCCCCAACCAAAGCAGTCGGGCAGGCCGAACATGTACGCGCCGCCCCCACGCTCTCCATACTCAGGGCCGGTTGACTGACTCCTTGCTTTTACCTGCCACACGGAGCACCCGTGAGCCGAAGCCCAGCAAGAAAACCCAAATAGTACATAACATATGCAAATCAAATAGCTGGCATAATTCACTGATACATAGGAAAACCATCATAATAAACAAGTACGGCTGTTTACCGAGTTTTTCGGAAACGAATAACTAACAGAATAATAAAAAGATAAGAACTGTAGAAATACTGAAATGTAACTAAACAAACAGTGTTTTTACGTGGTTCAGGCGTTAACAAGCCCTAGTCCACGAGTCGATGTTATTATACTTGGAAAAGATTACAGTAAGATGGCTGGTGCATAAGAACTTCACACGCTCACAATGTTTCTCTCGGGTTCTCTTGAGGAAGATGAAGCTAGAGAGATTTTAGTAGAGTTTTTGCTATATGATTTGTTCGTCTCCCCTCTTGTAAAATGAAGGGGTCTTTATAGCTAGGGTTTTGGATTAGGGTTTTTCTCTACGTACATGAGTTTTAATTACACCAGCCATAAATAGGGATACAATTACTGTAGTAGCATGGCTACAAGACTCTATGTGGGTATATTTACGTGAAAGTATGGGGAACACACAAAGTCAGCCGTCTTTTCCAAGTTGTCAGCGGAACAGTAGGCGAAAAGGTACCCTTAGGCGTGCTGGGATGTGTGCGGCTTTGACCTGACGGGCGTGTCAGGCGGGATCCTGTGTCAGGCGGATATCATTCCAAATATGCCTCCTCCAGGACTCGACCGTTTGGCTTTGTTCCGTGCGAGGCACGGAACTGCTTCCGCGGAGACCACTCGAAGAGCTTCTCCTGGAAGGAGCTTCCCCGATGGATACTCCTTCGGGAGCTCCGGGAGAGTTGACGAGTTTCCGTATGGTGTTTGCTTGGAAGAGTAATCCGGACACCAAGCGGGAGAGGTGAAGACTTTCTGTATATCCGCGAACTCTGGTCACCTATCGTGAAAGACATCGATAATTCTGTTTCCCCGAGGCCATCAATCTAAACGCTATCCGGAAATCTGGATAACATTTACCCCCCAAGGTCACGGAGCTTTGAGGGATCCGGGAGCTTGTACAATCGGTTTCTTAGATTAGGCGAGGGGGCACCTTCTGTGTTCCCGGAAGGGTTCCTTTTTCCCGCCTGAGTGTTAGTATGGAAAAGAAAGAGAATTTCTTCTGTTTGAGGTCAAGTACTCAAGTGCGGCAAGGACCACGTGTCATTCTGGGAATGGTTCTGCGACCAAGACGTGTGCGTGAGGCGACTGGTTGAGTATGCGTGCGTCAGTCATCTAACTAATGATTTGACGGTTTTTAATGGTACTCCGGGCCCGAGGTGGTGTAATGATGGGAAATAAATACTTTATTCCCATCCGAGGAGTCATAAATAGGATCGTCGCTTCCTCTCCAGCCGTTGGATCTGATGCACACGGAATGGGAAGATCGGGACCGTCCACTTGAGGAATTCGAAACGGCCTCTTCCCTGCTATAAAAACGAGGGAAAGGACCTTTCTTCCTCTTTACGCTTTTAGATTCTCCATCTTTAGGATTTTCAGATTTCCAAACCTTCGAACTCTCAGGCTTCCCAGCTTACGTTCCCCCGAACTTGCCATTTCTTTTGGTAAGTATCTGGAAACTTTTCTTTTTGATTTGGCAGTGGGTTTATTCCCGAAGTTCCTGGTTTGAATCGCCGTTCGTCTTTGCAGCTTTTACTTCTCGCGATCGTGCTGTGCAGTGATCCAGTTACTCCCTCAACCTCCAACTACCCGAACATCAGTAAGTATTTCTACTTTGCTCTTTCCTCCCAAACCTTAGGTTGTTGGTAGTTGTTAGAGTAGAGGTTTCTGCCATTATTGCTTATGTGCATTTGTGAATAGGGCTTTGGTAGGCATGTGATTGATTGTGAGTCGATAAGTAGCCTTTTCTGCATGTTTTGGCGATTTGCGTTTGGAAAGTCGTCCCGTGTTTTGCTGTTTTAGGGCATAAGCATGAACGCCTTTAGGGTGTCTTTCTCTGGAAAAACACTTCTTTTGGTGGGCTTAGGCTCGGGGTCTGAGTCTGGTTCCTTGCTGTCCTTCGGGTGGCATGGTGCCAATCCCTCGGTAAGCTCGGTGGGAGCCTCTCCAAGCAGTTTTCGAGGAGGGTCTCCCCGACGCCTTTGATACCACTAGGGTATGACAAGGGTGCTGACTGCTTAGAGTGTTTTCTTCTTTCTTTTCTTTTATCCAGTGACGAACATCTCGAAGGAACAACTCCTTGCTGCGGGGGAGGCTGATTCTGCCCAAGAGAAGGGCTCTCCTGTCGCTGGTGGAAAGGGGAAAGGAAAAGCGAAAGCGGTCGCGGCTAGCCCACCAACCTCCAATAGTTCCATCTGGGAGATGGACCAAAAACCGAACCTTTTCAGGAATTATGGCATGCTAGAGCTGTATTCCTCCGAGGCAGGCCTGAAGAACATCCCAGGTCTGATGTGGCACCGTCTGTCGGTGCTGGGCGAGTCAGCTAGCCAGAGCCACGAGGGCTTTGGTGCCTGGAGTTGGGCACACATAGTGTGCGGAGCGCACTTGCCCCTAAGGAGTTACTTCGCCAATTTCTGTGTGAAGGCGGGGATTGCCCCCTTCCAGTTAATTCCTCCCAGTTACAAGCTCTTAGCGGGGTGGTTCATCTTTTGCAAGTCCCAGAGACTGGAAGCTCCTACCCCGGAGGAGGTGCTGTACTTTTATGGGTTGAAGTCTCAGCCTATGAGGGGTCACTCAGACAAGGTGGGGTTTTACAGGCTAGAAAGGCACCCGGATGTGATGTGCCCCACTTGTCATACCGCGAGGGTTCCAGACCTCCGGGAATACTGGTTCCTGACGACTGGCTTCCCGCTGAAGAGGGTGCCAGCTCTATCTTTGGATTTCAAAATCCCTGGTAAGTGTTTCCTCTTTTCCTTTTCAACTTTGTTTCTTTGTGTTTGATTTGCCTTTTGGGAGGATCTCTAACGCTTGTATTTGATTTTTGCAGAAGTCGTTCCGCGGACACCTCGCTGCGCGGAGATGATAAGGAGGTCCAAATTCTACGAAGGGCTTTCCGAGGAAGAGTTGAGAGTGGAGGGACTTGTGACCTCCGAATCGTTGAGGGAGTATGGGTTACTCGCCTCCTTCCAAAATATCGAGCCAGTAAGTGGTAGGGGGCAGACTCAGGTGTCGGCTGACATCCGGGAGCAGATTGCCCTGGAGCTGTCTAAGGTGATCACCCAAGCCGCTCGGGACGAAAATACTCTATCTCCTAGTTGGGCGGAGAGGTTCCCCGACCCCCAGCCGGAGGGAGAGGAGATCGAGGCTCGCCACGCCGCGGCTTACCCTAACGAAGGGGCTCCGGGGGCTAGTTCCTCCGGGAGAGGTAAGACTAGTTTTCGATTGATCCACACCCCCAGCCTGTCTGAAGTTTCCCAAACCTCTCAGATGGGGTTTGATCCTCGTTTCCTTAGGCTAGATCCGCGTAGGATACCTTTCGACAGGTACTGTGATAGGGTAGATGAGCTCCTCTGGTGTCTGAGTGATGGTAGTCTGCCAGAAGGTGTCATCATGGTTGACCCTTCTTCTCTCAGCATGTTCTTCCCGGACTTCAAGGAGTACGGGAGCTTCCTGGAGCAGGAAGCGATGTTTTGTTTTGCTCGGGGAAGGCCATCCACGTTTCTCGTGCATGGTCGTCCCTTTCAAACTTTTCTTTTTCTTGTTTCTTGTTCCCTGCTGGCGGGCTTGCTTGTACTTTTATGTTGCTGATTGTCTTGTCTTCCGCTTATCTTCTTTCTCATTTCTTGTTGGTTCGTTAACCTTGCTTTGTACGTTTCTTGCAGAGTATCCCGAAGCCAAGATGTTGGGGAGGGTTACTTTGCTTATTAAGAAGGCTGCCACCAGCCAGGACCCGCCCACGGGGAAAGGACGGAAGCCCAAGGCTGGTAGGGGAGGTAAGGCTGCCTCCCCCAAGAAGACAAGTGGCGAGGCGCAAGCGTCTCCGAGGGTAGAGAAGTCCCCTGCTGAAGGGCCTTCCGAGACTATGATGGTCTCGAGTAGCAGTAGCGACGGGGAAGGGCTTGTGTTCCCCGTGAGGACAACTGGGGTGAGCAAGCGTCCCGGAGGAGATGCTGAGGGTGCTAAGAACAAACGCCTTAGACACTCTTCTCCCGGTCGAAGGCAACAACAACAGCAACGACAGCAATCACAACTACAACAACAGCAGCAACAGGAACAAGAGAGACAATCACCAACGCCGCAGCAGCAGCAACAGCAACATCCAAACCAGCAGCAGCAACAAGGGCAATTACTTCTGCTACCGCAGCAGCAAAAGCAACAGACCGGGGCCTTAATACCCCGGCTGCCTCCTCCTCCAGTCCAAAGGGGGTCCACCCTTCCGGGGTCTCCGTCTTCTCAGACAACCAATCTTCCCCTGCCTGGCCTGAAGTTCCACTTTCCGCGGAAGCCGACCAGTTTTCCCGCTGCCCTCCTGGAGGGTGTAAGACGGGCCGATAGTTTTTTGAAGAGGCGGCTAGAGGCGGAGAAGGCCGTTACTCAGGGAAGGGCAGATAACTTGTCTGCCGTGAAGAGGGCTGAGCTGGCCGAGGGGGTGAGATCTCCTCACCCGGCCGGAGCGGTTCTGGATGGTCCAGCCTTGGAGAAGAGGCTGGTGCCTAGGCTTGGACGTGCATTGGCGCCGTTCGGAGCTGAGATGATGGAGGACATGGCCCTGAGCTTATGCGAGCTCAATTCTGAGAAATGGGCCATCAGTAGCAGCAAGGATCCGCTGTTGCTGACACACGCTGTGAAGCAGCAACTGTCCGGGGTAAGCCGTCAGTTGTTATTTTTTGGGATCACCTCTCTTTTGGTCCGGCTTTAGCTCATCCGGTTGTCTTTCCTTGCAGGCCTCTATGATCGCGGAACGCTCGTTCCGGGAGGTTGGTGCGGCTCTGGTTCAGCTGGAGGAGAGCCAGCTGGCTCGCCAGGCCCTGGAGGCGGAGAAACAGAAGCTGACCCAACAGGCCTTGGGGGCTTCGGAGAAGATTGATCAGGCCCGGCGCACGGCTGAAGAAGAGGCGGAGAAGAAATATCTTGCCAAATATCAAGAGTACCGGGCCAAGGCAGAGAATGAGTTTAGACAGCGGTCGGATGGGATTAAGACCGAAAACTCCAAGCTCCGGGAAGAGCTGTCCCAAGCCAAGGTGGAGAAAGATACCCTGGAAGCCCGCTTGCAATCAAAGAACGATCTCCTCCTTAAGCGGCAAGAGGAATATTCCACTCTTCAGAGTAAGCTGCACGACGAGGAGCAACTCCATAAGAGGAGCAGGGATCTCGTGTCTATGCTTCAGTTGGGGCTCGCCGAGAAGGATAAAGAGATCGGGGCTTTGCAATTCACTGCCAGGGGGCATGTGACCGAGAAGCAATCCGTGCTGAACCAAAATAGGGAGCAGCGCAAGGCGATTGATTCTCTTAAGGGGGAGCGGGATGCCTCCAAGGCCGAAATGGAAAAATTGAGGGCCCAACTAACTGCCGCGGAAGCACAGCTGGCAACCTCCGAGGCGGAGCGGTTGAAGGAGAAGGAGGATGCTGAGGTGATACTGAACAGGACTATTAATATATCGCATGTGGTCCTCATGCATCAACTCTGGAAAGTGAACCCGGAGGTGTTAGGCTATCTGGGAGATGATGCCGAAGCCATGAGGGAGAAGCTACTCGTGTGGGATCAGGGCCCAGAGGCGTATGTCCAAACTTATAACATTGACGATCGTGCTGAAGCTCCTGAGGCGGGAGATCCCGGAGAGGCGGGGACTTCTGAACCTTCTCATGACCAAATTCCTCCTTCCAATGAGCCGACTCCGCCAGCCTCAGCTGAAACAGATGCCCCCGAAGCTGCGGTCGTGGACGCTGTAGTTACCCCCAATGCTTGAAGGGGTTTTATCTTTAATTATTTTTCATTTTGAGTTTTTCATTGCGGACATTTTTACCATAATCATAGCATTCTCCTTTCTTTTCTGCCGAGTTCTTTATTTATCCTTGCGCTTAGGGTAGACATTTATACGGTAGAAACTGTTGTAGGGGCGTATGGGGTTTTGGTTCCAACGGCCAAAACCTATGCACTTCCCACTTGAAGCTTTAACGGATGATGTCTTTTTCCCATGTAGTTTCTAGGTTACGAAGGTTTCCTGGTTCCAACGGTCAGGCTCCTTTCACCGTACTTTATCTTTCCTGAGGCAAATAGCCAATCCAGGGACTTGTAGTTATACTGTTCGCTGGGATTGCTAAGGTGAGTCGTTCCATTGTTTGGAACGGGAGTTCTTTTGGTGAGCGTCGCTAGACTTAAGGTTAGATCTTTGCGAAGCAAAACTAACTGTTGTTGCGAACCTCATTGTGGCTGACTTCAGGGACCTGGCATGGAGCCCTGCGAGGCAAGGCTTATTGCTGTTGGGGAAATCGCCACGCCCACCAGGTGTGATCCTGGAGCAGGGGCTTTGCGAAGCAAAGCCGGCTGTGAGTGGGGGGATCAAGTATGTCTGCTTCTGGAGCTGAAACTTGCAATGGCCATGGAGCTTGCCATGCATTATTTTGTGAGATCCGGAGTTGGAGCCTGCGAAGCAAGGCTTACAACCGTCGCGGATCTTGCCATCTTTCGCCTCGCTGGACCCGGAGCTGGAGCTTGCGAAGCAACGCTCTACAGCGCTCGCGGATCTTGCCATCTTTCGCCTTGCGGGATCCGGAGCTGGAGCTTGCGAAGCAAAGCTCTACAGCGATCGCGGAGAATTCTGCAAAGGACTTGTCAGGGAGTTGGGGGTGTTTTGGCGTAGCTCTATGAGCGTGCCTCGACCCCCAGTCCCGTCCATCGCTGGGCTACACAGGAGATAATACTTATGATACATAATGGCAGGCATTTCCATGGCAATTTTCACATAAGCACATATGACACGTAATGCAAGCATGTTCATGGCAACAAATAAACCTAAGCTCAACAATTTAAACATTTCAAACAATTTAAAAATTTCAAACACAATGCTAGCACATAAGTGGTGTTCTGTGTACGTTTTGTTCAAGGGGCGTATGGTTATGCCTTAGCCATGTATACCCCCCAAGTGAGCGTGGGGTCCGGACGTCTCCGGACCGCGTGGTCACTTGTTAAAACGCAGCTTTGAACACAGGGATAAAAAGTGCAGTAAAAGCGGAGTGAATCTCTCCGTGTTTCATTGAATTAGCCTGCTAGGCGTGAGTTTTACAACAGGGAGGATTATTTCCACATTTTTCACTTTTGTTATTTTCACCAAGGACTTCCGACTGGATGGTCCGGGGCCTACTGGTAGTAACGGCGGAGGTGCTCCGCGTTCCAGGCGCGCGGGACTTTAGATCCGTCGAGTCTCTTTAAGTGATACGTCCCATGGCCCACTTTTTGCTGGACTTCGTAGGGGCCTTCCCAGTTGGGTCCGAGGACTCCTACTCCCGGGTCCTGCGTAGCAGGAAATACTCTCCGTAGGACAAGATCTCCAACTTCGAATGTACGGCTCTGGACTCTCATGTTAAAGTGTCGGGCTATCTTGCCTTGGTACATTTTTAGTTGGACCTGCGACTGCTCCCGGAGCTCCTCGATCATGTCCAAGGACTCCTGGAGGAGGGCATGGTTCCGGGTAGGATCGTAGGTGTCTTGCCTGTGAGAGGGGATCATAGCTTCTACTGGGATGACGGCCTCGCAACCGAAGGTCATGGAATAAGGCGTGTGCCCCGTCGAAGTTCTCTCTGTTGTGCGATAAGCCCAAAGTACTCGCGGAAGTTCTTCCGGCCAGTGAGCCTTGCAGGCTTGGAGTTTTTTCTTCAACGTGGTCTTTAATATTTTGTTTACAGCTTCCACTTGTCCATTAGCCTGTGGTCTGGCGACCGCGGAAAAGCTTTTGATAATTCCATGCGAAGCACAGAAGTTCGTGAAGTGTTCACTGTCAAACTGCTTTCCGTTGTCGGACACAATTTTCCGTGGAAGCCCAAAACGACACACTATATTCCTGATGACAAAATCCAGTGCTTTTTTAGATGTGACCGTGTTCATAGGTTCAGCTTCAGCCCATTTGGTGAAGTAGTCTACCGCGACTATGGCGTACTTCACTCCACCCTTTCCAGTGGGGAGGGAACCTACTAGGTCAATGCCCCAAACGGCGAACGGCCAGGGGCTGGTCATTAGGGTAATTTCCGTAGGCGGCGCTCGCGGAACCTTGGCGTACCTCTGGCACTGCTCACACTTCCTAACATAATCCACACAATCCTTCTTCATGGTGGGCCAGAAGTATCCTTGTCGAAGGATTTTTTTGGAGAGGCTCAGCCCGGAGGTATGATCGCCACAGAAGCCTCCGTGAATCTCATGGATGATGGTGCTGACTTCGGTTCCGGCAACACACCTAAGGAAGGGTATGGACAACCCCCTGCGGTAAAGCTTTCCATCCATAACCACGTATCGGGGAGCTTGATACTGGAGCTTCCTTGCGTCCGCTTTATCGGTGGGGAGTTCTCCGGTGGTGAGAAATCTGAGGATGGGTCCTATCCAGGAGTGGGAATGGTCGATGATGGCGTTTATCCTTCGCGTCTCAGTACTGGGGGCTTCTAAGTGCCCGATGGGGACTAAGCCATACTGTTCAATCTCCGGGTCCGTTGCAAGCTTGGCCAGCGTGTCCGCAAGTGAGTTCTGGTCCCGGGGGACCTGGCGGATTTTGTAGCCTTTGAAATGCTGCAGTAGGCCGCGGGAGAGAGACACGTAGGCAGCCATCCTTTCGCCTTTCGTCTGGTATTCCCCGGATATTTGGTTTACCACAAGCAGGGAGTCGCTGTACACTTCGATTTTTTGGGCTCCGACTTCTCTGGCCAGTCGTAACCCAGCTAACATGGCTTCGTGTTCTGCCTCGTTGTTGGATGCTGGGAATGCGAAACGGAGGGCGCTCTGGAGCTGATGCCCTTGGGGAGATATTAGGATAACCCCCGCTCCAGCTCCTTTTTCATTTGAGGCTCCGTCTACGTAGACCTTCCAGGTGGGAAGTTCCGGGACAGGATCTTCTGGGAGGTCATTCATTCCCGAGCACTCCACAATAAAGTCCGCGAGAGCTTGACCTTTTATGGAAACACGCGGTTGGTAGTGGACGTCGAACTGGCTTAGTTCCATGGCCCACTTAAGCAATCTGCCAGAAGACTCGGGCTTCTGTAGGACTTGTCGGAGAGGGTGGTTGGTGAGTACTTTGATGGTGTGCGCCTGGAAATATGGCCTCAGCTTCCGTGAAGCGATCAGCAAGCAGGGGGAGAGTTTCTCGATCATCGAATATCTGGACTCAGCGTCCAATAACCTCTTGCTTACGTAATACACAGGGAGCTGGATACGGCCATCTTCCCGGACGAGAGCGGCACTTACTGCGTGCTCAGTCACAGCTAGGTACAAGAACAACGCCTCTCCTTCGACCGGTTTGGACAAAATGGGGGCTCGGGTTAAATGTTCTTTGAGGTGTTGGAAGGCCGCTTCGCATTCGGGGGTCCACTCGAACTTCTTGTTCCCTCGCAGAACATTGAAGAAGGGGATACACTTGTCGGTGGCCTTGGATACGAAGCGACTGAGAGCAGCTATCCTTCCGGTAACGCTCTGGACATCCTTATGCTTCCGGGGGGAAGGCATATCTATGAACGCCTTTATTTTTTCAGGGTTGGCTTCCACGCCGCGGGAGCTGACAATAAAACCGAGGAACTTTCCAGACGAGACCCCGAAAGTACATTTCTTTGGATTTAGCTTCATCCCGTACTTTCGGATCACGGCGAAAGCTTCCTCAAGGTCGTTACTGTGGTCCCCGGAGGTCTTGGACTTTACCAACATGTCGTCCACGTACACCTCCATGTTCCTCCCCAGTTGGTCCTTGAACATTCTGTTTACCAGACGCTGGTAAGTCGCCCCAGCATTCTTCAAACCGAAAGGCATGACCACGTAACAGTAGACACCCTTATCCGTGAGGAAGCTGGTGTGTTCCTGGTCCGCGACATGCATCTTGATCTGGTTGTATCCGGAGTACGCATCCATGAAGGATAAGAGTTCGTACCCGGAAGTAGCGTCCACCATCTGATCGATTCGCGGGAGAGGGAAACAATCTTTCGGGCAGGCCCTGTTTAGGTCCGTGAAGTCAATGCACATTCTCCAGGACCCATCGGGTTTCGGGACCAGAACTGGGTTGGCCAACCACACGGGATAGTGCGACTCCTGGAGAAAGCCTATGGACATCAATTTGTCCACTTCAGCTTTGACGGCTTCGGCTCTCACTGGGTCCAGCGGCCTCCTCTTTTGGCGAATTGGAGTTGCAGCTGGGTCTATGTTGAGTGCGTGGCACGCAACATTGGGATTAATCCCTGTCATATCAGCGTGGCACCATGCCAGGATATCCTGATTATCCTTCACAGTGGCCACGATCTTATCTCGAACGGCCGACGGCAGGTTTTTCCCCACCTGAATGACCTTGGTGGGTTCTCCCGGATTGAGGATCACCTCTTCGACTTCCTCCATCGGCTCTATTGCTTTCTCGATTCCCACTCTTGGGTCGAGTTCGTCAAAGTATGCCTCCTGAGCATCCCTAGTTTCTGGAAATACTTCCGCCAAAGGAATGGCAGCAAACGTCTCTCGGACCGTGTAGACGGCTCGGACGGAGACGTTATAACAGCTCCGTGCACTTCTCTGGTCTCCTCGGAGGGTGCCAATACGCCCATCGTCGCAGGGAAACTTCAAGCATAAGTGACGTATCGAGGTTATGGCCCCACAATCGATCAGGACCGGTCGGCCTAAGATGGCATTATACGCCGTGGGGCAGTCGACCACCACGAATGTGCTATGCTTGAAGGCACAAGCGTCGCTTTCTCCTCTGAGGGTGACCGGAAGTTGAATTTTGCCTAATGGCATGAGTGCGTCCCCATTGAAACCTTGAAGCTGGATGGGGCATGGGGCCAGGTCCGTCTCGGTCAATCCGATCGCGTGGAAGGCCGCTTTGAAGAGGATGTTCACGGAGCTTCCGTTATCGATCAAGATCCGTGAGACCTTCTTATTGGCAATCTGGGCTTCCACTACGAGGGGATCGTTGTGGGGGAAGTGCACATGTCGAGCATCGTCCTCCGTGAAGGTGATGGGAAGATCCATCATTCGGGGACGTTGAGCAGGTGATTGGACCAAAGCGCACATCTCCTCGGCGTGCTCTAACTCCTTCAAGTACCTCTTCTGGGAGTTGCGGGTACTTCCGGCAAGGTGTGGTCCTCCGGAAATGGTGGCGACGTGTCCGTCAACGGGTGGCGGAGCAAGGCTGGGTGGATATGGGTTGCCTGGTCCTGGAGCCAACAAGGCAATGGGCGCCGGAGCGGGTGGAGCAGGAAGTGCTGGGAACTGAGACCCGGGAGCTTGGGGGTGACCGGCTCCAGGTGCACTAGCGGCTCCCCTCTGTCCCGGGGAATATGCAGCTCCGTGAACCACCCCCTGTCCGGGATAGATTATGGGTATTCTCACCCACTGACCGAGGTGTCCCGCTCTTGCCAGGGACTCGATTTCATCCTTCAGCTGAAGGCACTCATTCGTGGTGTGCCCCACGTCTCCGTGGAACTCACACCTCTTATTGGAGTCTCGCGGACGCCTTCCTCCGTGAGACACTTTCGGGGGCTTCCTGTAGTTGACCATATTACAGGTCGCCCGATAGACATTCTCTCGCGAGTCTATTAAACTGGTATATTCCGTGAACTTGGGCTCATAATCCTTTCGGGGTTTCTTTGAATGGTCTCCCCGGTTGGAGTTTTTTCCGCTTCGTTTGCTCCGCGATTGGCTCAAACTTCGTTCCGGGGCTTCCGCTTGCGGCTGCGGCATGCTAGGAGCGATACTACATCCGGTTTGTACCGCTCCATACCCAGAGAAATGTGTTTGACCCGGCGTCTGAACAGACGCGGAAGGCCCATACACACTCGGAGTGAATCGGGCTCCTGGAAGCGTGAGGACTGGTGCGGGAGCTTGCGAAGCAAAGCTCGGCGCAGTCACGGAAGGGGTTGGAGCCGGGGGAACTCCAAAGGCTTGCTGGTAGGCATCCTCAAGGTTGATGATTCCCTGAGCTTTTGACATGAATTCGGACAGGGTTTCTGCCCGTCTCCTTTGCATTTCCCCCCATAGCAGGGAGCCGACAGTAAGGCCCGATTGAAGGGCGATCAGCTTCATGTCATCGCTGACCTTGGTTTTTGCAGCAGCTTCCATCATTCTCTGAATGAAAGCTTTGAGGTTCTCAGTGGGTTGCTGTTTGATGTTGGTTAAGGAACCAACCTCCATGTCGTGGTCGCGGGCAGCAATAAACTGCCTCCTAAACGCGGACTGTAGCTCCTTCCAACTGTGGATTGATCCGGGAGCTAATCTTTTCCACCAGTCCTCCGCAGACTTGGTAAGGGTGAGTGAGAAGCACATGCATTTGGCGTCCTCACTGACGCGCGCCACTTGCATCATTTTATTGTATTTAGCTAGGTGGGTACGCGGGTCTGTCCTCCCATCATATAATTCTATGTGAGGCATTTTGAAGTTATCCGGGAGGGACGTTTCCGCGATCCTCCTAATACATGGTTCCGGGTCTTCCTCCTCAGAATCTGACAGGGCCCCACTTTGCTTCCGGACCAGCTTGGTCAAGGCAGCAATCTGTTCCTCGAGCCTCTTCGTATCACTTTCCGGGAGGTCACGTCCCCGGAGCTTGTCATTAATATGATTTCGGAGGTCATCTCCGCGAGGCCGGGCTTTTTCCCCTTTGGCCTTCTCATACTTGGCCTCCAACCTTCTTCTTAGGTCCACCGTGGACTAGCTATCTTCGGAGTGCGAGTTCGCAGCCCGACCGTCCTGATTGACGGAATCACTGGGGCGGTTGTTCCTTCCCCTAGGCCTGGGTGCCTTAGCACCGGGCCCTTTAGGCACAGAGTGCCCCCTTGGGGCTGAAGGGCGTCTGGGCTTAGGAGCGCCAGAGACCTTCTGCGCGCGGGGGGGGCAGTCGGCCTGGTGATTCACGCCTTTAGGAGGTGCGGGGGCGTCAGCGCGCACAGGCTCTCCCACTTTTTCTTTGCCCTTGTTAGGGGCGGCTTTGGATGGTCCAGCAGCGGCTGGATCCGGCATGGGGGCATCAGCACCACCTCGAACAGAGGTATCCTCGTCCGAGTCGCCTAGATCTCCGAACCTACTTTGGAGGCGTTCCATCATGCGTTGCATTCTTTCGGAGACGCGCTCCTGCTCAGCAAGCTTGGCCTTAGTGGCCACCAGTTCTTCGGCTACTTGGACCAGTTCTGGGTCCTTCTCATAGTAGCAGCCGTCCCTGTAATAACCGTCTTGGACATACTCTTCTTCGTCTTCTAAGTATGTTGTATCTTCGGTACTGACCTGATCCTGGCGGGATGTCGGGTCTTCACCTTGGTAGTCTAAGGGATCGCTTTGCACCACATCTTCCATCACGGTATCGGGGTTGACCGTAGCATTTTTGTCAACAGCGGATTTTCTCGTAGTCACCATCTCTTTAGCACGAAGTGAATACAAAAAACGTACACAGAAAAAGAGCTGACTAACAACTTCCTACCGCTCTCAATGAAAGCACCAAAATGTTTACCGAGTTTTTCGGAAACGAATAACTAACAGAATAATAAAAAGATAAGAACTGTAGAAATACTGAAATGTAACTAAACAAACAGTGTTTTTACGTGGTTCAGGCGTTAACAAGCCCTAGTCCACGAGTCGATGTTATTATACTTGGAAAAGATTACAGTAAGATGGCTGGTGCATAAGAACTTCACACGCTCACAATGTTTCTCTCGGGTTCTCTTGAGGAAGATGAAGCTAGAGAGATTTTAGTAGAGTTTTTGCTATATGATTTGTTCGTCTCCCCTCTTGTAAAATGAAGGGGTCTTTATAGCTAGGGTTTTGGATTAGGGTTTTTCTCTACGTACATGAGTTTTAATTACACCAGCCATAAATAGGGATACAATTACTGTAGTAGCATGGCTACAAGACTCTATGTGGGTATATTTACGTGAAAGTATGGGGAACACACAAAGTCAGCCGTCTTTTCCAAGTTGTCAGCGGAACAGTAGGCGAAAAGGTACCCTTAGGCGTGCTGGGATGTGTGCGGCTTTGACCTGACGGGCGTGTCAGGCGGGATCCTGTGTCAGGCGGATATCATTCCAAATATGCCTCCTCCAGGACTCGACCGTTTGGCTTTGTTCCGTGCGAGGCACGGAACTGCTTCCGCGGAGACCACTCGAAGAGCTTCTCCTGGAAGGAGCTTCCCCGATGGATACTCCTTCGGGAGCTCCGGGAGAGTTGACGAGTTTCCGTATGGTGTTTGCTTGGAAGAGTAATCCGGACACCAAGCGGGAGAGGTGAAGACTTTCTGTATATCCGCGAGCTCTGGTCACCTATCGTGAAAGACATCGATAATTCTGTTTCCCCGAGGCCATCAATCTAAACGCTATCCTGAAATCTGGATAACAACGGCCAAGCCGCCCCCGAGGCCTTACCAAAGCCTGGGGTTTCGGTTTTCACCGCGAGGATAATTCATGTATCCCTTGGGTCCCACCCTGAATATAAGCATCCCATGTGCTGTGTGCTACTTTCGGCCCCACGGCCGCCCCGGCCTACGCCGTACTCGGCCCTTGCCGTTCATTTCATCATAATCACACATATAGTACATTCAAAATAAACATTCACACACATCACGGTTCATTTAAGGTTAAGCATTTGCACGTAATACAATCCGGGGCCATGCCCTACAATCACACAGTGGGGCCATGCCCTAATCTCGGGTGTTACGGTTTTCTTACCTTTAGATTCAGTAGCCTTGATCAACCTGACTCCTTGAGCACGATCTTACCCGAGCCCTAGCGCTTACCTAAGGAAAATCCACAAGTCAAAGTCATCACCAATCCTCAAGTCCGAAACCTAGCCTCGGGACTAATCCCGAGCCCCCGGGAAGTCCTAGATCCCCAAAACAAAGTGGCGGAAACAAGCCCCGAACCCTAGGTCAAAATCCCTTCACAAAAGCCCAAAAATCCCCTCTGTGAACAGTGCAGCGCTACAGCGCTCAAAAGGTAGCGCTGTAGCGCTACAAGCAGAACCATCCTCACCAGACAGGGGCTAGCGCTACAGCGCCCCCTGCCTAGCGCTGTAGCGCTAGTTGCAGCAGACCAAAACCAAAAATCGCATCTTGCGATTTTCTTCCCCCATTTCGAACCCAAACTTGTCCAACTCTTTCCCAAGCCCAAAAACAAACATATATACACCACACACTCATCCCAAGCACCCCAAGAACTCAAACCCAAGCTCAAGCAACCCACATCTCAAAATCTAACCCAATGAACCCCAAAAACCAGAAAATCATTCAAACAACAAGGATAGGGTCTTAGAAATCATACCGTGGGTGGAATTTCGACCTTGAACTGAACCCTAGACCTCCTTGGCTTGCACCTTCACAACCTTGACCTGTTTTCCCCAAAAACCCCATCCATTTAGCTCAAAAACACAGTTCAAAACCAGCAAAACCCTAAAACCGAAAACCTCAAGAAGTTACCTCAAATCTCTGATTGATCTTGCTAATCCCTTGCCAATCCACCACCCTAGCTTACCACTGAGCTTCTCCTCAAGAAAATCAAAGAAAAAGGGTGGGAGAACCACAAACCAAATCTTCAAAGCCAACCCTTCAGCTTTCCCCCTCTTTCTTTTCTCTTCTTTCTTTCTTTCTTTTCAGCCTATAATTTTTCTCTACTAAATCCACTAAGTATAAAGGCCTTCTTTATTTTATCTCTTGCAAGCCTAATGACCAAAATACCCTCTCCTACTAATTCTAAGCCTTTATGTCCATAAAGGGCATTTTAGTCATATTACCCAAATTCCCACTAATTCCTCAAGCGTTCCTAATAATTCCCGTTCGCTACCCAATACCTAATAAATCACCAAATATATTCCCAAATTCTCGATTAACTCCCCAGGGTTAACCCAAGCCTGGTACAGGTTCCCGCTTTGAATTTCCACTAACCCGCTCGTTCTAGGATCGTCTCGAGTCATAGATCACAGGTATCAACATAGTCATGCCCAACATGGCCAAATTACAAATATGCTCAATCAGGTCTACATGCATATTAATTCACATAATCATGCATCACAATAAATCACATAATCATAAAACGTGCACTAAATCATAATCATGCATAAAACCCAATAAAGACCCACACAGAATTCCATTATGCCCTCCAGGCACGCTATCCCAGGCCCTAAGCCTTAATACCGAATTTGGGGTCGTTACAACTATCCCTTACCCTATCAGCTTTGGTCATCGGGCTTAGCACCTAAGTCTGACATACCAACATAGACTTAATATCTCCCAGATGTTTCTATCGTGCATTATCAACCACGATCCATAGAGAAACAGGAAGACCCACGATCGCACAATCATGAGAAGGTGGACATGTATCTCCACTACCTGATAATCGGGTGCCAACCCACGATCCCAGTATCACTAGTCGTGTAACAGCTCCTCGGTACTATAAATAAAGGACCCAGAACTTCATTATAGGGGGTCTTTTTTTATTTTTGAGAGTTTTTTGGGCTGGAATTCTGGGCAAGTGAGAAATGAGTGAACACTTTTGTTCATCATTGTAATTGTCGAGTGACTCAATACTTAAAGCTAAGTGGATTAGGTTATTACTGTTCAGCTGAACAAGGCTGAACCACTATAAAATTCCTGTGTGTATATTTAAGATAATCGACTGTGCCATTTATTTCACTTGAAAGGTCTCGTATATTGTACATACGACCATTGGCCAATTTCACAGGTCAACATTTTGGTCCTTTCATTGAGAGTACGAAATCGAGAAACACACTTTCGTCATTTTTACGATGCCTCCAAAACCCAGTCAGACCAAGAAGACTGCTCCAAGGGACTCCACCACCCAGGATCCCATAGATCCCGTCAACGAACCTCAGGTGGAGGTTGGAGATCAACCTGATGCAGAAGATCCACAAGACGCTCACCAGGAGGAGATGGCGCAATTTCTGGCGAGGCAGGAGGCCTTTCTTGCAGAACTTGCCCTTCAGAGGGCGAATATGGAACAACAACGATGGGAGATCGATGAACAGGTCTAGAGGATGAGCCAGTTGGAGTAGGAGGCTGACCGGAGGCACTAGGAGGCCTTTGTGGCCTTAGAGGCGGCTACTCAGTTAGCCTAAGCTAACGCTGAAGCTGTTGCTCAGGCGGTGTGGGAGGCTCAGGCCAAAGCAGCAGGAATGCGAGACCACAATAATAGTAAGTCCCAGAGGAGGAGTAGGAACCCAAGGTTACTCTCAGAACCATTTTCCTAGGATGAAGAGGCACAGTCCAAGACTGCCTCCTCCATGACTAAGAAGAATTACACTCCATCTAGGAGTAGGAGTATTACCAACCCAAAGGCCCCCTCCCAGGGGGACCGACGAATCAATGGGGGAGATGAGGGTCAAACATCTGAGAGGTATGATGGGAATGGAAATGGCTACTCCAAATCTCAAAGTCATGTAGGAGGAGAGGCTCGAGGGCAGGGTAGCACCGACAGGGCAAGGCGGACCTACCGCCCCTACACCTCAGTCTCGCAAGGGAAAGGAACCGATGAATAACACAAGTACTGTGTTCGATAGGCTGGGGAAAGATGCACGACCTCAGGATCTGAGGGAGGTCATCAACAGGAGGACCAGTGCTCAGGAGGAGGTACCAGGGATATCCACCCCACCTAGAGAAACGATCCCACCAGCAATGCAGACTCAAATAGATGCACTCGTTATGGCTGTTCAGGGTCTAACAAAGAATCCTTCAGATATCGAGTTGGCTCATAGAAGTGGGAGCCCTTTCAATGCCAAGATCCAAGCTGCCCAACCACCACCGAAATACAAGACCCCAAAACTTCCTACAAACAATGGGAAGGAGGACCTAGTACGACACATTGGGAAGTTCGAGGATCAGATGGAGTTACTCGGTGTGGAACATGATTATAGGTGCAGGGTATTCCCTACCACTCTCTCTGACTACGTTCAGAAATGGTATTGGAAGTTTAATCCTGGATCCATCACTTCCTAGGAACAGTTCAGGAAAGAATTCTGCAAGGGCTTTAGTGCCAGGCAGATTCAACTAGTTTATACCAATCAGTTAGCTGACATCAAGAAAGGGAAAGGCGAATCCCTGAAAAACTACTTTAAAAGATTCATGAGAGAGGCAAACCGAGCGGCCACGGTAGGAGATGAAGGAAAGTTTGTTGCCATCTCATTAGGAATAATTTATCATTGAACCTTATGGGATAGTATACACAGGAACCCTATCAACACCTTGCAAGAGTTCCTAGACTGAGCCGACAAATACATGAAGCTAGATGATGCTATCATGAAGGAACAAAAAGGCATAAACCATCTGACCACTGTCAAGGCGGATAAAAATGGAACAAAACCTTAGGGCGGCAGTGGGGGTAACGATAAGAAGAGGAATACCTCAGGGGTCGAGCAGGGTGGAGAGAAGAAAGCTAAGTCAGGACCCGCCGACAAACAACCTAAGCATCAACCCTACTAGCCCAAGTTCACCAATTATACCATCCTGACAACATCAAGGGCTGAGATTTACTTAAAAACATATCAGAAGGTACCGTACCGAAAGCCACCTCCCTTGCACTCAGAAGGAAAGAAGGACAAGAATAAGTTTTGTCGTTTCCATAATGATTATGGGTACGACACAAACGAGTGCATAAAAATGAAGGATGAGATAGAGTTTCTTCTCCGATCAGGTAAACTCTCGAGGTACTGAGACAAGATCGAGACCCCAAGAAGGAATCCAGAATTCTAAAGGCAGAGGAGTCCACCACTTGAGCTCAAAGTTGTAGACTTCACACTAGATACCATATGTGAAGGACCTCACATATTAGGCAACAGTAACGATGCTCGTGAACGATATGCAAGGACCCTCAGACATGAGGTAGGGGAGTCTTCCCAGTGTATGGCAATCGAGGATCGGTATGTAAAGAATCCAAAGTATGAAAGTGAAACTCTCACTTTTACAGAAGATGACACTGGGCATGTGAGGTACCTCCACAATGACCCTCTAGTCCTTACCATTCAAAATGCCAATGCCGATTCCCTAGCCAAACTTGCCAGTGCCAAAGACACAGACACCTTAAATGTTGTTCCCGTCAAATAATTGGTAGAAAGAAGCATAACCGAGCAGGAGGCGCTACCTATTGAGTTAGGAGATACATGGATGGCCCCTATTATTAACTATCTGCATCTCTAGAGCGAAGAATGTGCCTAAGGTCAAGTACCTCTTGGCGAACGGCTTCAAGCTCAGAACGAAGGTTGGAGAGCGTAGAAGTACACTCTACAGACCTATCAGGCACATGAGACACCAACATCAATGCCTGTAAAAAACATACAAGTGTTAGATAAACGTCAGAACACAAGCTAAATAGACAAGAAGGAAACTGTGAAGGACTCACACTCTGGATATCTAAGAGTGACTTCATGAAATTGGTGTTCAGGTCCTCATTCTTGATCCCATTAAAGGTTGTTGTTGTTTGATCCAAATGTGATGCTCGGTCCATGAGGGCGCTTAAGTTCCGCATGGCAGACTGATGCGGCTGAGATAAAGGGGCGGGCGTAGAGCAAGAAGCACCCGCATAATTGAAAGTGGGAGGAACTGGTGTAGAAAAAGATGGCACTACATCTGCGACAGGGCTAGACGACAAAATAATTTGACTAGATGCCAAAGGAGTCGGAGGAGACACCTCTAGAGGAACCTCCATGACCGACTCAGTCTCAACCCTGGCCCTTTTTGCCGCTTGAATAGAAGGACTGGCCTCGGTGGGGGTCGACCTTTGCTGGGTATGAACAAAGATAAACATGTCTGAGTCTGCAAAAGAAGATCAAATGTTAGAAGGATATTAGGCAAAGATGAATAATAAAATAAAGGTGATAAAGTGTCGAACCTTCTGAATGTGATTTGAGTTCGAACATAGCCTCATCAAAATCATCCGAAGCAGGCGATGAGTATGCAGCAGATGCACCCATCTTATCACCCTCATGCCCGACTAGCACCAGTGAAGAGGGTATCTCCTCGACATGAATAGGTCCTGGGTAGTCTATGGCTATCACGGGCTCAGGACCATCGTCATCTGGAACATCTGATATGGTAGGAGGAAACAGCCCCACCCTCCTAAGGTTCTTTGGAGTAATGAGAGTCTTGACATTATTCTCTTCAGGGATCATGGAAATCAATGCCTTGGCCCTAACTGTCATATCCTGAGTCGGGAGTAGTCTATAAAAGGGCCCAACGTGCTTAAACTTGGAGTAATTGGCCTTTGCGTCCTTAGTAATGAAATAGTTGTCGGCATATCTAAATGCCTTGCTATTTCCGGAGATCTCTTCCAAGAAGGTGTTGGTGCCCTGACTCATATAATGGTGGAAATGGAAATACCCTGAGTTATGTTGAGAAGGGTTTGTCTTTAGTTCAAATAGATAGTGGATCTCGTGAGGTACTGGAGCAACCCATTTTCTGCAGTAATAAATAATGTACAATGCAGAGAAGTCCAAGATCACATTAGGAGCTAGTTGACAAGGACTAATACCAAAATAGTCTACTACACTTCGGACGTATGGATGAAGAGGAAGGAGAGCCCCAGACCTAATGGCAGAGTGTGTCTAAGTGCACATACCCAGTCATGTGCACTTACCTTCCTCAAATTCTTTACCCTTGAGAGGTCAAAGGTCTTCCTCAAATTCTTTACCTTCTCCTCAGTCATGTCAGAGGCCACCCCCTTGAACCAAAAACCTCATAATCACCAGGGCGAGGCTTCTCAACATGTTTCCATATGATCTAACTGGCAAAGCTGGTCCCAGATTCTGATGAATGGAACTCCTTTTGTCGTCTCTTCTTCTACTGTTCATCTGGCGAGACTGTTTGCTCTTGGAAGGAGGGCGAACTACCTTAGGAAAAAATCTGTGATTGGGGCGCTCCTGAGGATGAGCAGTGTGGCGACGTGAGCCCTCTGTATAACCTTTCTGAGAAGAAGATTGATGGAGAACATGACTAGTATGTCGGTGCGAAGGGCGTTGCAATGATTCTCACTGACCTGACCTATCCCACTGAGAAGAATGATTCTGCTAAGGTGTGCATTGGGTACCTTGGGAGCTGCAGGGCGTACTATGCTGAGAGTAATCTGAGAAGAGCTCGGCGAAGAGCCCTGAGTGATATGCCTGGTGTGGATGCTCAATATTCCACGCCCATAAAAGATCCAAGATGCGTGCTAAGGTCCCATAAAGGCCTAAATAACTGTTTGAGCCGCGGGACACTCGGGCCACCGTCCTCTGGCAACCGCCTCGCTCGGGCACACCCAGGGAGAGGCCCCGCCTCGCTCGGCCATGTCTAGGTGCGAGGCCCTGCCTCACTCAGCCATGCCCAGGCGAAAGGCTCCGCCCCGCCTCGCTTGACCACACCCAGGCGTGAGGCCTCGCCTCGCTCGGCCACGCCTAGGCGCGAGGCACCGCACCGCCTTGCTCGGCCAAACCTAGGCGCGAGGCCCCACCTCGCTCGGCCATGCCTAGGCGGAAGGCCTTGCCTCACTCGGCCGTGCCCAGGCGCAAGGCACCGCCCGTCTCGCTCGGCCGCTCCCAGGCGCGAGGCCGTGTCCCAGCCACCTTGTTCACGCGAGGTCATGATGCCTCGGTCGTGCGAGGCCCTCGTCATAGCCCAGTCGCGAGGCCGTGCCACCCTCTCGGCATCTCGTGAAGGCCTCTCCCAAAGAGCTATGCGTGTGAGACAACCTCGCCCCAATGGATCTCATCCCAAAGCCCCGCGTGCATGATGACAGTGGTCGAGGTGGCCCACAAGAGACAAAAAGAGTACGAACAAGGTACCTCAAAAGGGGTACGTACATGCCTGCTAGGATCAGGGGACGGGCCTGACACCTGTGCTCGACAAGTAGTGGCGGTTGGGAATAGTACGAAGAGTGGCCACACCACCACCACGTCTCTGACACTTGTACAAAGCGAGTGATGGAGTCATGACCGGGTACAAAAGGTGAGGTGCTCCCATGGACTCTGACTGTGTACCAGAGCCGACACCACTACACCTGATACCACTCTCCTGATAGTGCACTTGTGCATAGATTGGTCCCCTGGACCACAATGTATCAGGGGCCATTAGAGCCCACTATAAAATGGACTCCACTTCCATTTGGGAGAGGGTTGGAAAATTTACTGTAGCAAGTGCACCATAGTGAATGAAAAACTGATTTCACCACTATTCTTCTGCAATTGTTCTTAGAGTTGATACTTAAATTTCTAAGGCTTTTCTATTGATAATCTTGATCTTGCAATTATTTCCAACTTAACTTAGTTGACGAGTTCTCACCGTCAACAGTTTGGCACCGTCTGTGGGAACTTAAGTTCCAAGCTACTGTTCTACCATTACTTCCAGCAGGAAGAAATGCCAAGATGTTCAAAGTGACTCAGGGAGCCACGAGAGGTGGAGGTCCACCTTAACGGAGTCCAGCTGAAGGCCTCCATGAAGGATCCCCCTCCACCTAGAGAGGTGGAGCCCCCAAGGGACCCTGAGGTTCACGAGGGTGATAGAGAGGTCACGTCACCGGCCGTCCTGTCCGGAGAGAGTCTTCCAAGAGTATCGTTGGGAAATGCCAGCGAGTTACCGCCTCCTAAACCGCCGCAAGTACCGAACTCCGGCCGGCAGGACCCGGCCCCCTCAACGCATAGACATGATAAGCACCCCCGGGTCCATTCCGTGAGTTTGAGTTCTAAATCTTGATTCTATGAAGAAGAAATACGTGAGCTGCACCGTAAGAACCAAAGGTTGGAGACTACCCTGGAGAATATGCAAGAGGTGCTGAATGGCCTATTGCAAGGTAAGTTAAACGTGACCTTGCCCAAGAGAAAAGAGAAAGGTCCTGAGGGGGCAGAGACCACAGTTCTAGTAGACGATGGGAGGACCCGACACTCCACCAGCAACACCCCCCGAACGAAGCAACGTGAACATCCTGAGCCACTGAAGCAGGCCCAGAACTCAGAGCCGAAGACCAACGCGGCCCATCGCAACGAGGACGAGGTCACCTCTAAGAGAGCACCCTTAGATTTACGGGAGGAGCTCAACAAAAAGAGGGCGGGTAAAAGGACCACGCCCCCTATGGCACCTCGAGAGGGCAAAGGAAAGGGTGATCCTAACCTGTCCACTTTAAAGGACTCCCTAAGTAAGAGAAGGCAGGACTTGGACACAGAAATGAGGAGCCTGCGAAGCCAGATCGTCACCGCCTCTGGAGGTCAAATTTTTGAGGAGGAGTTCAGCCATGAGTCACCCTTCGTTAGGGTGATCTAGGCCATCAGGCTCCCTGCCAACTTTAAAGAGCCCCACATGACCCCCTACGAAGGAAGCACGGGTCCAAGATACCATCTAGATACATTTAATGACTTGATGAAGCTGAGGGGAATTGGCAGCGGGGCGAGATGTCATTGCTTCACCGTCACCTTAAAAGGGCCCGCGTACAAGTGGTTCAAAAGACTTAGACCGGGGTCCATCAGGTCTTGGGAACAACTTTCCGATGAGTTCCTCCAGCAGTACCACGCCGTGCGCGATTACACGATGCCAGGCACCAACCTCGCAAATGTGAAGTAGGGAGAAAACAAGAGCCTGAAGAGCTATATTCATAGGTTCAATATGGAGGCGGCTAAAGTAGGGAGCCTGACCCGCTGAGAGCTAAAAATGGCCATCACAGCTGGAGTACGCCCAGGAAGCAAGTTATGGGATAATATGCTCAAGAGGGAGGTCACAGACTTGGATGATTTCTACAAGCGGGCACAAAAATACATTCGCGTGGAGGATGGTCACGAGAACCTCAAAGCTGGAAAAGGCCCATCGCCCCCAAAACCTTCAGCCCGAGAAGACCCGAGCGGTGCAAAGAAGAAGGGGGTTTATGAGGGAACAAGAGACGATCGACCCCTGAAGCATCAACGCTCTGAGGAGCGCCTACAGGGCCCCTACACCTTTTACACTAACCTCACCCATGCGAGGGAGCATATTTTTGTTGTGAGCGAAAACCAGGTCCCTTTCAAAAGGCCCCCGCCAATGAAAAAAGACCGGTCCAAAAGAGACCCCAGCAGGTATTGCCAGTATCACAAGGATGTTGGCCACACCACCGCAGAATGCAACCATTTGAAGGTGGAGATCAAGGAGCTCATTCGTAGGGGACATTTGGGAAGGTACGTGCGCAAGGGGAGCCAGAGGCCAGAAGAAGGAGCGTCCCCACCGCTGGCGTGGGAGGTGGCCCTAGAAATACAGGGAGAGGTCAGGACCATATTTGGGGGACCAGGATTCGGAGGCGATTCAAGGAAGGGGCAAGACAAGTACGTCAAGGAGGCCAGACGAAGTCCACCACCTTGCATTTTAAGTTTGGAGCAACGCCCCCCGAAGAGCTTCAAGGGCGAGAATGACTCGATAACTTTCACTGAAGAAGATGCGCAGGGGGTGCATATCCCTCATAATGACCCCTTGGTGATAACTGCCCAACATGCTAACATGATGGTACATCGGGTCTTGGTGGATAACGGAAGCTCTGTGGACATCTTGTATCGACCAGCGCTGGAAAAGATGGGATTGAGCCTTCGTCACCTAAAGCCTTGCACTACGTCTTTGTATGGGTTTACGGGAGATTCGATGCAGCCCCTGGGGGCAATCGAATTAGCCCTCACCATGGGGGAGCAACCCAGGCAAACCACCGTAATGGCTAACTTTGTCGTGGTGGATAGCACCTCAGCCTTCAATGCGATATTAGGGAGACCCTCCCTGAGAGAATTGAAGGCGATAACTTCTGTGTATCACCTGGCTATGAAATTCCCAACCCCGGGGGAGTAGCATGCGTGAAAGGGGAGCAGAAGGAAGCGAGGGAATGCTATAACATGTCCCTCCGCACAACCACCAAACTGTCTGTACCGATGGAAATGGTTGTGTATGAAGGAGCGACCCACACAAATTAGACCCACACAAGTTGGACGCACGAGTTACGGATCATCTCGAGAAGTGCTACCAGCGAGGCTTCGGCACTCAGTGCAAAAAGAACCTGTGTTTAGTTTGTTCCTTGTTGTTTTAGCTTAATTAAGTAAGAATCAAAGAGGCTACCTAGGTAACCTCCTAGTTAGATGTAACCCTATTATTTACAAGGTTGGTTGTAAACCGCATGCTATGAATGAAACTGTTTGCAACTTCATGTGTTACTTTTCTTCGCTACGCGGGCATCAGCCAAAGTGCCTGCCGAAATAAATTTCACCAAACACATGGGGGGCAGGACAGGAGACAAAAACATGCAGCTAGCAAGGGGAACCTAGAAAGGGCTCCTAAAAAGGACCCCTTGCCCTCCTAAAAAGGAGGCTCCTAAAAAGGACCCTCAACCAAGAGGATCCTAAAAAGGACCCTCTAACAGGGGATCTTAAAAAGGGCACTCTATTAGGAAGACCCTAAAAACGACCCCCTATCAGGAGGATCCTAAAAAGGACCCTCCATCAGGAGGAAGTGGCCCGTGAAGATAAAGCAAGCAACAAGCAGGAGAATCCAAAGAAGGACCCCTTGCACCAGGATCCTAAAAAGGACCTTATGCACCAGGAGGATCCTAGAAAGGGCCCTCCATCAGGAGGACCCAAAAGGGACCATGACCTTAAAAAGGACCCTTTAATGGGAGGTCCCAGAAGGACCCCTTATATCGGGGCCTTAGGCAAAGTCCTTATATATAGAAAACAGGGAGAGGACCTTGCAAGGCATCCCTTGGGTTCACAAGGATTAGCTACCCTTGTGAACATCAAGGAGGCCAAAGGGTCTTACAAAAAAAATATATATATATATAGTAACAACACTAATAAGTCTAGAGCGGCCACCAAGCCGTCTAGTCAAAAAGGGTCCCAAAAGAGACCCTTGCAAAAATAGTACTATGAATAACGACGAGAAGGACACTTCTCACAAAAAAATAATAAGCGCGCGCAAGAGTATATAAAAGGATAGCTAGGACCCAAGGGGTCAAAATATCCTTATAAAAGTAATCAAGAGGCACCAAAAGAGGTCCCAGTGAACCCTTTCACATGGGCTCCAAAGGACCTCCAGCCTGATAAATAAAAGAGGGGAACCAACCAAACCCCATCATACAGGCTCAAAAGGACCTCAAATGCAGTAGAATAAGAGATAAATAGCAACGCATGTATATATACATTGAAAAAAAAAGTTTTGAAGACTGTACAAGATTTACAAAAGAAAAATAGTAAGAACGATAATATTACAACGACTCAAGCGAGCATACATCTACTACGGGCTGACAGGGGTAATGAAATAGCAACCTCAGAGCCTCCTACCCTGGGCGCTCCACCCAGCCGCCCGGGTCACGGCATACTTGCCAAAGGAGGAGAAGTCAAAATTGGGGTCCTGCCTCCATACACCATAGAGGGCGCGCTCTATAGACCTATGCTCAATAGTCGCCCTCTCCGCTTCTAAAGAGGCAACCCTCTCCTGCGATGCAACAACCTCAGCTCTAGTAGCTTCAAGATCGATCTCTAGGGAGGAGACCCACGCCTATGCAGCAGCCGCGGTAGCCTGGGCACCCTGGAGCTCGCTCTCTAGCTTGGTAACTGTGTCCTGCAGCTCCGAGGCCTTGGCAACCACTTTCTTCCTCTTTATTAACGAGTTGGCAAGTTTGGTCCGAACCCTTGTCAATTTATCCTTGGTTTCATTAAGCTCTCTCTCAAGCTCCTAAGGCCGTGCTGCGAGACGGTCCCTCTCGGTGCACGACGCGGAGAGATTGCAAGCCAAGTCGGTAAACCGCAGAGCCACAGTATAGGCCTTCACAAGAAAGTTAACAACAACAACAATAAGTGACAAAAACAAAAAATCTATGCATGAACACCTATACATAATAGAGCTAACGCGAGGTGCGGGAACTCACCCAAGTCATCGTGCGCCTTAGGGTTTCCCCAAGGTTCGACTGAACAACATTCCCAAGACCATTCCAATCAGATACGGGGAGGCTCGAGGAAAGTTGGATGTATCACTGCCCGTAAGACGTCGCCATTCGAGTCACCCAGGGCTCCCCATCTGCGCTAGGGGCACCTGGCAGGATGAGGACAGACGACCCGCTCGCCGAAACGGGAGGGGGCGCGGTGAAAGTGGAAAACTGAGGCTCTGGCAGATTAGAGGGAGGCTCCGGAAGGTCGACGAAATAAGTCCCCGATTGTCCAGGGTCGAGAGGAGCCTGAGTGAAGGCGTTGTAGCCTTCAGGGTCAGGGCAAACATAACACCTCGGAATGGCCTGCTGGTCTTGAGAGTGAGGGGCTATGTCCGGATCATAGGAGGCACATGGGGGGCATCCCCTAGGAGATGGAGGCAGCTGGTGAGATCCCCCGCGGTCAAGGGGGGCTTCCTCCGACTCTTCCTCATCCTCATCATCATCTGGGCAAGGCTCGGCCAAGGCCCCCTCATCTTCGTGGACCTAGAGATGGTCCACAGCAACTTGGGGTCCGAGACAGGGGACAATTTATGGCGGTTCAGATTCTTCATGGTGAATAGGCACACCGCCTTTTTCATAGCGGGCTCAGCGCTGAGGAACGTTCTCATGTCTCTCGCTTCCAACCTGACAATTGTGGGTTCGGCGAATTGCTCTGCATAATACACACCATGGTCGATATGAACATAAGTCATGAAACAATAAGTTGTAAGAAAGTAAAGGAGAGAAAGTGATGCTCAGGGTACTTACTGAGAGTGGCCTGGAAGTCCTCGCGGACAGAGAGGGGGCCTTCCACGAAGAAAAAGTCCTGCTTCCAGGACCCCAGGTTGGACACCGAGCCCTTTATCAAACAGGCCTCGTTGTTGGCTTTTTGTAAATAGTAAAAGCCCTTAGACTTGGGAAGGGGCATGAGGTTGTAGAGGAAATGCACCTTTGTCGCCGTAGGAGCGCGTTTAAACAGCTTCGTAAATGCAACGAAAAGGCAGCTTAAAGTTAGCCAGCCATTGGGAGCCAGCTGAAGCGGGGCAAGGTTGAAGTAGTTGAGGACTGCAACAAAGAACGGGTGTAACAGGATGGTACCACCCACCTTCAGGATGTGCTCGCTGAGGGCCACGAAGCCGGGCCTAGGACTGTCAGCCCGGCATGTCTCCTGAGGAACATATAACGCATACTCTGGAGGGACGCGATAGTGATCCACGATGTCCCTCAGTTTGTTTTCGGACACACGTGACACCAGTTCGGTTGCCAGTAAAGGAGCATCGTCCGGTTCAGTGGAAGCCACCTGTCGTCGTGCCCTCGGCATAACTGCAAAATCAAAAGAAAAATGTGAGGAAAAGACAGAACACTTGACCCTCCATTTTTTCTTCCTAGCAAGAGTCTTCCATCGAGGGAGCGACTGCGGAAGTGCTGAGCTAGGAAAAACCGAGACTAGGGGCTGAGGAGAAGCGGAGGCAGCCCCATGACAGTCATCAGGTGAGGATGGGCTGGAGGGCTCAGGCGGAAGGTGTCCCTCCATAAACTCCAACTCCCTCTGCAACTCTAAGAGGGTCACCCTAAGGCTTGCTACATGGTCACTAAGGTCTGGGGGGAAAGGTGCTCCGTCTCCTCTCGACATCGAGTCAATTTCGCTCTCCACCACCCAAATTTTACGCTTAAGTTCAGCCATGTACTCAAGATGGCGGATACGGGCCTGCCTTAAGGAGTCATAGTCCTGGTAAGGGTTTTCCTCAGAGGACTCTGAGTCTGAGGACAGGTCAATAAATTCAACCCCCGGAGGTATGTTGGATGGGACGTCACTGGCCATGAGACCTCGTCCCGAAAGCAAAAAGGGGTTCACGTATAAATGAAGGGATGGCTACAAAACACAAAGGAATAGGCTTAATACCTCTAGATGCAAATGCCCTAAATGACCCACTATAGAGTATAAAAAAGAGGGGCATGCAACTGGGCAAACTCACTGCGAACTTAGGCCATGGTACCCCATCCCGAGTAACGCTAATTTGGACCCAATGAAAACCAGGGAAAAAGAAAATATACCTCAAGCAGTTAAGATGGAGCGTTGTCGAGGTCAAAAGGAGGACGAGGGCCAAATACACCTGATGCTCGAATATACGCGTCTGCAAAAATAGACCAAAAGGATGTGTCTGCCTCCAAATAGACATACATAAAAAAAATTAGCTCATGTGTAAAAAAAAAAAAATGAAATGAAAAAAAAAATGAAGGAAACTATGGCAAAAGTGAGGTTGTGGGGGATTGAACCCCTTACCTCTTGAAAGGAGTAAGGGTCTAGATGCCACTAAGCTAAGGAAGTAAGGTGTAAATAATAAGCCTTGCATGAGGGCCTATTTATAAGAATCAAGGAGAATAGTCTACTAGAGCACCTAAAGGTCCTCTCCTAGACTGGGGGGCAAGTGTGGATGCTCAATATTCCACGCCCATAAAAGATCCAAGACGCGCACTAATGTCCCATAAAGGCCTAAATAAAGGCCTAAATGAGTGTCTGAGTCGCGGGACGCTCGGGCCACCGTCCTTTGGCAAGCTCGAGGCCCCGCCTCGCTCAGCCACGTCTAGGCGCGAGGTCCTGTCTCACTCGGCCATGCCCAGGCGAAAGGCACCGCCCCGCCTCGCTCGGCCACACCTAGGAGCGAGGCGCTGCCTCGCTCGGCCACGCCTAGGTGTGAGGCACCGGTCTGCCTCGCTCGGCCACACCCAGGCGCGAGGCCCCGCCTCGCTCGGCCACGCCTAGGCACGAGGCACCGCCCCGCCTCGCTCGGCCACACCCAAGCGCGAGGCCCCGCCTCGCTCGGCCACACCTAGGCGTGAGGCCCTGCCTCACTCGGCCATGCCCAGGTGCAAGGCACTGCCCCGTCTCGCTCGGCCGCACCAAGGCGCGAGGCCGTGTCCCTGCCGCCTCGTCCACGCAAGGCCATGCTTCCTCGGCTATGCGAGGCCCTCGTCATAGCCCAGTCGCGAGGCCGTGCGACCCTCTCGGCATCTCGTGAAGGCCTCTCCCAAAGAGCTACGCGTGTGAGACAACCTCGCCCCAATGGATCTCGTCCCAAGGCCCCGCGTGCATGATGACAGTTGTTGAGGTAGCCCACAAGAGACAAAAAGTGTACGAACAAGGTACCTCAAAAGGGGTACGTACATGCCTGCTTGGATCAGGGGACGGGCCTGACACCTGTGCCCGACAAGTAGTGGCGGTTGGGAATAGTACGAAGAGTGGCTACACCACCACCTCGTCTCTGACACCTGTACAAAGTGAGTGGTGGAGTCATGACCGGGTACAAAAGGTGAGGTGCTCCCATGGACTCTAACTATGTACCAGAGCCGACACCACTACACCTCATACCACTCTCCTGATAGTGCACTTGTGCATAGATTGGTCCCCTGGACCACAATGTATCAGGGGCCATTAGAGCCCACTATAAAATGGACTCCACTTCCATTTGGGAGGGGGTTGGAAAATTTACTGTAGCAAGTGCACCATAGTGAATTAAAAACTGATTTCACCATTGTTCTTCTGCAATTGTTCTTCGAGTTGATACTTAAATTTCTAAGGCTTTTCTATTGATAATCTTGATCTTGCAATTCTTTCCAACTTAACTTAGTTGACGAGTTCTCAACGTCAACACCTGGCAATCTGAGGATCATCTTCAGAGGGTTGTCGGGTTGTCTGTTTCACTCTCGCCATTGGACAATACCTCTTTAAAAATCTTCCTCACTGAATAAGTATAAAGTAGAATGAGGAAGAATCCTTTTAAACCCTTCCAAAAACTCTTGAGGATTACGCTCACCTATTGACTTGTCTGATGAAGAAGAGCTGGACATCTGGAACATAGGCGAAGTAAAGATTAAAGTTAGTGAATGAGCATAATGAAACCAATAGCTATGGGCAGGTTCATGAACTAAAGATTCAAAATGAAGGAATCAGGAGCAAGACAGGGGATCGACCCAGTGATCTTAAGCATAGGCCGACCACCCAAAGGAAGTAAGCTTCAGAAAGGTGCTTAAGGACTGTTCAATTCTCCAGAATATTTTTTGGGATCCTAGGTGGCCAGCTTATGCTTGGGCCGACCACCGTGAATCCCTAAAAATCATTTAAGGCAAAGGGTACTCGGCCTAGGGATCCCTAGGGTGGTCGACCTATCCATAATTCTATCCCTGGAAATCCCCAAAAGGGAGGGAAGGGAATGCTCGACCCATGCCAAGGAGGTCCTCGGCCCAAGCAAGCCCTGTACCCTTTAGGGGTGGTCGGGTTGACCCTACCTTAGGGTGGTTGGCTCAATATGCCCAAGGACCTTAGGGGTGGTCGACCTGACCCTATCCTCTATAGGGTGGTCGGCCTACACCCCCAAGTACACTTCACTGAGAAGTAATTACTCTCGCTCAAACTGAGATCAATAGGCCCAGCACCCAGAAGGTCACAGGTCCAGGACCTAAGTTTTGGTCATCGGGCTTAGCACCTAAGTCTGACATACCAACACAGACTTGATAATCGTGCATTATCAACCACGATCCATAGAAGGAAACAAGAAGACCCACAATCGCACAATCATGGGAAGGTGGACACGTATCTCCACTACCTGATAATCGTGTGCCAACCCACGATCCCAGTATCATTGGTCGTGTAACAGCTCGTAGGTACTATAAATAAAGGACCCATAACTTCATTAAAAGGGGTCTTTTTTTTTCTAAGAGCTTTTTGGGCTGGAATTTTGGGCAAGTGAGAAATGAGTGTACACTTTTGTTCATCATTGTAATTGTCGAGTGAATCAATACTAAATGCTCAGTAGATTAGGTTATTACTGTTCAGCTGAACAGGGATGAACCACTATAAAATTCCTGAGTGTTTATTTAAGATAATCGTACTCTGTCATTTATTTTGTTTATTTCGTTCAAAAGGTATCGTATATTGTACATACGATCGTTCGCCAATTCACAGGTCATCAACCATACCCTAGGATTTGAATTTTGAATTTTAAATTATTTTTTTATTAAATATGATTTAAATTAAATAATTAAAATAGGTTATAACTGATCAGTTTTATTTCAATTAAATAAATATTAATTAAAATAGTTTAATTATCTTTACAATCTTGAAAAGAAGCCATTATTTTCTAAGTCAATAGTTTCTAGGTTATCAGACTCTCTAAGAAAAAAGAAACAATAGGATTCTCTAAACGTGAAATTCTAGAAGATTTAATAGCCTCTCTCTTCTCAAACCTATCTTGATATCATGTGTTGAATACATCTAGAGAGCCTAAATCAACCTGTGAATCCTACGTGCCCACACACGTCCTTGTGTGTTAGAGGAACCGCTTGGAAGGCTAAGATGTGAGATTTTATGAAGATGGGAAGATCGTTGAGTTTACTAAAAGACTCAAGGACACTTGACAGGCTATAAGTTATATGTGTTATTTAATAAATCTATATATGTATGATCTTGGCTATTATGAATGATTTTTGAAAATCCTTCCCTATATATTCCGCTGCGTATTTTGATATTTTTCTAATGTAATACCAACAATTTGTACCAGAGCTGTAGCATCCCAAATTCGCTAATAAGTCTTTGGTCCTTGATTAGCATGCCTGGAGGGCAATAAGTGGTTTATTATGTTAATGTGTGAATTTGATGAGTATGTGATTAGAGATGCATGTTTAGGTGAATTAATTACGCATGTGGGCCCTGTTTGGTTGTTAGGGGCATGTTTGTAATTTTAACCCGTTGAGGACATAAATGCAATATTTATTATTATTGTGAATATTGTGATATATTTGTGTTGTACGATCGGAGACAGTGTTAGGGAGCAGTTTAGTTGGAAAGTCACAGCGGGGTTGAATACCCGACTCGAGGCGAGTCGAGGGGTATCTTGAGCATTAGAAATTTTATTGGGTTATCGGGTTATGAAAATAAATATTTGGAGATATATTTGAAGTTAGAATGTTTTGGAGGGAATATTAGGGAAATTTACCATTTTGCCCTCGGGGACATTTTTGGTACCTCGAGCCTTGGAGGTAACTTAAGAGACTTAAGTTAAGTGAGACAAAACTAAGTGTTGACTGTGATTTTAGCCAACGACGTGAGAACGTCAAATACGACAAGCCTTCAAGAGAATATAAACGACAACAGACAGTTTAATCAATGCAAATAAATAACACGAGATTTTTATAATGGTTCAGCCCCGATAGTTGGTAATAGCCTAATCCACTTAGAGATTTTATTATATATTCACACTCAAGATCAAATGAACCAGTGTCAACTGAGTTTCTTCAGTGCAAATATTCCAGAATACAAAAAAGGGGTTCTCTCAGGGAAAAACACTTTCTCTCTCTAGAACACAGGTTAACTCTCAATTTTGCCAAAAGTCCTTTTACGATCCTCCCAGCCCTCTATTTATAGGCCTGGGATTCTCAACTGATATCCCCCTTCGATAGGGATATTTTATTATTCACCTTATATTTATATTACAATCAATGTTTAAAATACAACTGATCCCTAAATTCGAGTGAGTAGTGAGAGATTCCCGGGTGCTTAGACCAATTCTCACTGAAGTCGTTTCGGGGAGTTTGACGTAGTCCCACATGCATGCTGACTACTCCTCCGAGCTTTCCGTGGGCCTAAGGTGGTAAACGCATGGCTCTCCTCGGACCAAAGGCCATGCAATTTTGGCTCTCCTCGGACCAAGGTGGTTCGAGCCAACTTCTTTTGCACCTTACCTCGGGTAAGTCCGAGGTATTTCCTTCAATCAAGGTCCGATCGGACCTTCTAGTCTTCTCCTCGGACCAAGGTCGTCCGAGCCATCTTTTTCTTGCCATCTCCTCGGACCAAAATCGTCCAAGGCACCTCTCCCATGGCATGTCCGATCGGACATGACACCCTTCTCCTCGGACCAAAGTGGTCCGAGCCTATCTCTTTCAAGCAAGGTCCGATCGGACCTTGTAATCTTCTCCTCGGACCAAGGTGGTCCGAGCCAACCTTCCTCCTTCAATCTCACCTCGGACAAGACCAAGCATACCTCTTCCATGGCATATCTGATCGGCCATTACGTGGCCTTCCCCTTGACTGAAACTTAAGTCCCAAACTTTGGCCTGCACGGGACCTCTTTCCCTTAGTCACTCTCTTTGGACACGTTCGAGCCAATACACAGGAAACCTTGAGAGGTTTACCTCTGACACACTCGAGCCAAAATATCAAGAGGCTCCTCAAGCTTAGGTCCGATCGGACCTCTTTCTTTTTATCCCTTGAACCAAAATCCAAACCCCTCCTTCAATCTTCTTGGACTTGGTTTCAAATCAATCACTAGGGTCTTCAAACTGGCGTCTGAGCCAAGCAACCGTTAGACCAAATATTCTCTTCGGTCGGATGTATTTAACTTATTATGGCACCTCTCAAGCAGTCCAATTTTTAACTGATGCATTGGGCTACCGTTAAGCCAGATCACCCAACTAATTCATGCCATTTGTCAATTTTATTGCCAAATCATCTTTTCAAATTTTTGGGATAACACTAAGGAAACCCTCAGAATTTGGTAAACTGACCCAAACACTTTTCTCTCTCTCTCTCTCTCTCTCTTTTTCTCTAAACCATACCAAGGGAAACATTGAAGATTAAGCAAGGATTTGAGCTCTAAACTTTGGGATTAGCTCAGTTTCAACTTGTGGATTCAAGCAGAGGTTAAGGTAAGCCTTGAATTGTGATTTTAGCGATTAAATTCTGTAAGTTAATGACTGAGTTTTAGATTTCTTGAGTTGTTGAAGTTTAAGAATGAATTTGGGATTTGATGAAGTTTCAAGTTAGCTTTTCGTTAGGTTTTGTTGCTGAGACTATAGTAGAACTTCTGTGGTGATTGAATTGGGTTGTTAGATTGATTTTGGGGTAAATTGGTTTAGTTTTGGTTATGAAAATGGAAGATTTTTCTGGGTTCGAAGGTCAGGTTGCGACATTGTTCTTGCTGAGCCGCTACCCTCTAGAACAGTTGGGAGGCTAAGAAGAGGGGTGGGCCGCGACACACTATAGGCTGGGCCGTGGTGCGCATATGCTGATTTTCGGGGGTTGGGTTTCTGGTTGAGGCGGGTCGTGGCAAGAGGCTATTGGGCCGCAACGCTTAGTGGGTTTTTGGACCCCAAGAAGGTTTTAGGCTCGGGAATCCAAAAGTTAAGGCTCAAGATGGATTTTATCTCCCGGATTGATAGAATTCAAGGTACCGGAGACTAGAATTATAACCCAAAGTTATTTAATGGAATAGAATTTGATGGATGGATGTTGTTGATGTGTTGTGACTAGGTTTTCATTGAGGCTCGGATTAGGGGACTGTGCTCGGGATATCGGTACTCGGAAAGCTCGGGATACAGGTAAGAAAACTGTTATACCTGTAGAGTGTAACATGCCGGCCTTGATGGCATGTTACAAGCTAGGATGGCGCTCGGTCAGATGCGCACGCGAGGGTGCAGGCTGGTGAGCATGCTGATGCCTAGTTTGTACGGCAGTGGCATTTTCGTAAATATCTTCAATATTGCCCGGAAATGGACGGGATTTGGTAGGTTCCGTATTGAAGGGTCAATGAACGCAATCGTATGATTAGATTTGGGAGATTCGGAGAATTGGCGAGTTGGAAGCTAAATATGTCTCCCAAGCGAAAATCATATATGTTCGTGGTAGAAGGCTAAAAGCTCAGAAGGCTCTCTGTAGGGGGAGCACCTGGTGTCAGCTCTCCACCACCCCCTGGCGCAGGTGCGTCAAGTGAGCTACTACTAGTTGGGAGTACTAGTAGGGCGGGCATATGAGGACCACGAGGGGACTCATACGTCTCCATGAGTAGGAGTACTCATGGACATTACCGGGCCGCCCTGGTAGTGCGTCGAAGTGTGCTGCCAGAGGTTTAAGGGTACAGTTCCCTTGGCTTGCCGGGATGCCGCTTGCATGGAACGTGGCCCAAACCTTCGAGAGATGTCGTGGTGCGCCATGGCCACGAATCTCGACACGAGATGGCATGGGAAGTCATTCGTGGGACTTGTTAGCATGCAAGCATTGGAGGGAGCACTATGCTTGAGTAGGACAGAGGTCCAGTGTATGCTACTAGTCTGGCAGCCAGTCTCGAGGGCCTGCCAACATGCATGATGGTATGGTGCCTTGAGGATTGGACCATGGTCGTATGGGAGTCCTTGGTCTGTGGCGTGAGCTAATCGGATAGTATCGAATGGGGCATGATGAGAGGTGTTGGCACGTCAGCTTGGTGTTGGCTCTTGGCCACACATGCTACCTTGACTTGTGAATGTCTGGGTGAGCATCGGTGTTGGGATTTTCCTTGCCATAGTGAGAACCTATGGACAGTGTGAGTGTCTTGGCTAGATAACCTTGATGCATGATTGCACTCATAGATGCTTGAGAGAATGACTCAGCGAGAGTTGTTCAAGAGACAAAAGTGTGCAGAGGCACACGGTCGCGTGAAAAATGTGCCCATTGTTATTCGAATGGCTGGAAGGCTGACCTTGGCTCAGAGGAGTCAAGGTGCCGCACGGGCATTTCCGCTGTCAAAATGTCAGCCCGTGACATAGAGCAGGGCGTGACCCTATAGTTTGTGTTGTAGGGTACGACCCTATGTGATTGTGATTCAGGGCGCAGCCTTATTGATTATGTTTATGTATGTTTAAGTATTTGTTAAATTATGCTATGTGTGCATATTTGTGAATGAACAGCAAGGGCCAAGAACGGTGAAGGTTGAAAATGGTGAGGACCGGGAACGACAAAGGCCGAGAATGGCAAGGCTGAGTACGGCAAGGGGCCGGGAGCAGTGTTCTGCACTCAGAGTTCGAGTTTCCAGGGTGAGACCCCTATTGGATACCTGGGATATTCTCATGGTGTAGACCGTGAACCCAAGGCCAGGTAAAGCGCCTGGGACGACATGTCCGTTATGTGTTTAGCCTGTTGGAGGTTTTATTATATGCTGAATGATACATATGCATATGTTGATTGCTTGTATGGAATTTTCTTGCTGGGCTTCGGCTCACGAGTGCTGTATGGTGCAAGTAAGGGCAAGGGAAAGGTCGATCAACCATGAGTACGGAGAGCGTGAAGTGGCGTGTACATGTTCGGCCTGCCTGGCTGCCACAACCAGGGGTATTTTTGGGAGATGTTTTGTATTAGTCTGAATTTCGTCATTTAGACGACTTTAATCATATTTTGAGTTGTAAATATTTCTAAATAGTATTTTGGGATCCGAAATGTTCAACGCTTTATAATTTCAATGATTGATTACATTTTCAAATTATATGACTTTTATTATATTTTAGTTTCACTTTTAACCTAAAACCTCGATTAGCGAGTTAATTGCACGATTTAAACTCACTTACTAACGGCTCTAAGGAAGTAGGGTGTTACAAGAGCAGTCTACATATATATTAAATGCTTTGTTCATTTCTTGCATTTTTTATATGTATGCTGATATGTTTTTTGAATGTATGGTTGAATGATGGATTTTTAATTATATGGTGCAATTGGGTTATGAAGTGTTTTAATTTTTCTTAGATCTTGTGTAAACCATACGGATCGTAAAAATTTTCATAATTTTATTTTTGAAATTCTGTTATGAAAATTCAGGTTACAAAAATAAGAAATTTTTTTTAAGGGACCCGAGTCCGAGCCCCACGTTCGGACACCAGCCCAACGAGCCCCTCACGCGCGCCCATCTGCCCCAACAAGCCTCCCTGCGCGCGCGCCCACCTATGTCTGCCAGTCAATGTCCCGCGCGTGCATAACTACTTTAGTGACATCCCTACCTACGCTCCCCTTATGCCATCCCAAGTTGCTCGGAAAGCTCCTAGACCCTCGCCCTACCCGCACGCGCCCCTGGTCCCAAGCCCCACCACCTGTGCATACTGTTGCCCAGCCGAACCCTTTGTGGCTCACTCCTTGCATCGTCCCTTGATTGTTGCACCATTCTTGCTGCACAACAACAAATCACTAATTTTGTGATTAAAAATATTTTATTTAATTAATTTTAGATTATTTGAATTTAAAATGATAATTATCTTATTTTATTTTTATTAGAAAAAGAAAATATCTTTTAGTTGGTTAAGATCTTATCTTAAGTTTAAATAATTATTTGAATTTGATTCTTTTATTTATTTAAATTCAACTAAATTATATAGATGACAAAAAAAGTTATTTAATTAAAAATTAGTTTTAATTCAACAATTAGTTTCTATTTAATTATTTGGGCCTAATGGATTTCTAAGAATTATAAAGACGGGCCTATATGAGAAGAGAAGTAGTTTGAAGTCTTGTAAACACCTGAAGCCCACTTTGTAATTTAAATTTCTATTTTTCAAGGGTTGTAAATTTAGAAATACCCAATAGTACTCGGTTCATCATCTATTTTTTATTTATTGTATTTATTTAAATTAATGTTAGTTAATGTTTGATTGATAACAAGATCATGCATTAGTCTATTACATGCCACACATGAATCCCCAAACAATTTTTTGAGGTATTCAGGAGATCTGGTCCTAGAATAAGCTCGGCGCGTTTGCCCTATGAGTTACGCCATTCCTTAGTAAATTCTTTGTTGTGTCCCGTTCAACAGGCTAACAACACTCTTCTTTTCATACAGTCATACAACACATACATACATAACAATTTATCTCATAACTGATATCTCATATAGTTCAACATAATAGCATAAGAATTCTAGCTAACTTCCTTACCTCAAGTCGAAGCAATATAAAGAGCGGGAAAACTTCACAACGAGACTACAATAACAATCAAATACTAGTCTTAATATCATGTAAAACACACTTGAACGCGTCAAACATATCCCACGTCTGCATGGGCCATGCACACGTGGCACCTATCTCATAACAAGTTACATCACTTTCTAGATTCTAGCATATAATTCATACATAAAATCATGCATGCATGTTAAACATAAAATCATGGAAAATAATGTCATTCCACATAACAATCTTAAAGGTCTTCAAACAAGGACCTTACACTTACTTAAACAACATATAATTATGCGTAAACATGCATACATGAGACCGTTCTTGAAAACTATGTCAAAGTTGGAATTATCATGCTCTTTATTTCTTGTTGATTTTACAAAAATTCACCAAGCTTAATTAAAATTTTAAATTAATTACCCATTAATTTCCTAGCTAGCATGCTTGCTGCCATTAGTCATCATAAAATCACTCCAACAACATGTATTAAGATTTAATTCCAAAATCCCATTCAAACTCACAAACTAATCATGGCTTAATTTGATAGTAGGCATAATAAACTTGCTTAATAATAAATAGCTCATTTTTGAAACCATATTTCCAAATAATTATTCAACTTTTAATCATGCTTTCAAATTTTAGCCATAAAATAAGAAACAACATTTTTTCTAAATTAAATAAAATGTGAAATATTTTTAATGCTCTTTCTCGAACACATAACCACATAAAATTATAATATTCATAAAAATTCAAAACTTGTTAAAAATCTTACAGCTCATTCATACACTATCTTTATGGCATAAAATTACTATTACATTCATATTCTTGCTATTCTCATAACTTTAAAAATAAAAAATCAGCATGTAACTTGTAAATCCTAAACTTAGCAAATTTTATAGAGATATCTTTTTATTTAAAAGATATTTTTAATTCCTTTTTATTGTTATTTTTGGAAATAATATCTTGGATTTATTTGTAAGGTTTAAAAATAATTCCTTATTTAGTTTGATATTCTCAAAATATATTTATAAAAGGAATTTGTATGTTGGTTTTATAAAGAAAATATTTTGTGCTTATTCGAATTTGTTGACGCGGTTCTTCGCCAACAGGTAATTCAGAGAAGAAGAGAAAGGGATTAGTGCCAAATGTAGAACCGAAACAGTATATTATCTTAGAGGATGAAAGAGGTGACTCAAGACACATTTTTTAAGTGGTTCGAAGGTTAAAATCCTTCTACTCCACTAGTCAATATTATTGATCTATACTGAATATTTGATTACACAGTATTTCTTACAAGAGATTATTTTTTCCAACCCTTATCAACTCCAGGGTCTCCATATTTATAGGAGAAGGCACCTGGAAGTTGGTAAGAAGGTCATCCCGTGACCTTCTTACTTGTCGTATCAATTCTGTGACATTCATGATTAATTCCTAAACCTGACACATAAGTGTGGTCAAATCAATAGGTAAGGAGGTAATGGGCCTCACGGCCCAACCCAGTCGTGGGTGTCTGAATATGCACGTTCCTGCTGCGTGTCCGAGAAGTCAGGGGGATATCAGACACGTGATGCCTGATATGTGCACGTTTACCTTGCGTGTGTTGACTTCGCAAAGGGTCATAGCCTCCATATGAAGCTCGTACCATGAGCTTCGTACTTAGCTCGATCTTCGACCTTCGGGATCCCTGTCCCGGCTTTGGGCAGTGAAAGCGAGCTCTTGGGGCTTCCTCGAGCTAAGAAGGCATGACATTACGACAGAAGCTTCGGCCCCTGGGGATGATCATGAGGTAATAATGGTTAGGCCGCAGCTCGGCTTGCTAATCAGCCCGTGGGAAAATCAGGGCGTACATCTGCCCCCCAAGCTCCTGCTCGTGGTATATTACGTCGTATGTAAGACCACAGTAGGGCCTTTTAGACTTCCCCATGAACTCTTCGTATTCCACTTTTTACGCAGGCGCCTGATACGTGGAACATCGTGGGTGGTGACGGTACGTCTTACGAGAACCGCATTTAATGGCCTAGCCTATGCCCAGCCGTCGTTTCGTATTTCGAGTGGAGGGCCTCGGATCCCTCATCAGGGCCATCCAACGGTCCTCTACACGTGATCTTTTATGCATATAAAAAGGGGTGGCCACCCTACGCATGGGCCACCCTTTCATTCGAAATTTTTCAAACTACTCTTCTCCTTCTCTCTTTATCTCAGAAGAACAAATCCTCTACTCTGTTACTGCCATTTTCAGCGTTCAAGAAGCTTAGGCGCATAGATTTCTTCAAAGCTTTAGAAGCCAATACACTAACGAAGCTTTTACCAGGGCGACACCTCCATCCACCTCCCAGCCACACACTATAAGTTTCCTGACCATGTGCGTTTTGAAAATATATGCCACTGTAGCATAGGTAAAATTTTTACTGTAGCCGCATGCAAGGTTTTACTGGGTTTTGTGGATACGGAGGGTGAAAGCCCTTTTTAGGTTAGGGTATCTTTGTTGTAGGAAACCATTTTAGAGTATGGGTTTTAGGATGCTTTCTCTGGGGAAAATTTTCTGGGTAGGAGTTTTGGTAATTTTGGGTGCAAAACCGGGTAGCTTAGGGAACACGCCTCACAGGCGGTTTTGCAATTTTCTGCCTACTGAAACTTTCCCCCCAAGGTAAATTCTATCCTGACCCTCCTGACACACGAATCCTGCAGAATCGGGGATCTGTTGGGAGCATAGGCGCGTGTCCATCGAACCGCGTGGTCCCACTCTCCACGGGCTGGGCTTACCTCAGCTCGTGCAAATAATAATTGCTTTTTCCTCATGCTTGGGTCGCCTTTTCTGAAATGTTTTCTTTTATTCGTTAGGCGACCAGATGACTCCAAAGAGGAATCTCCCCCAGAAGAACGTCGGCAGCTCGGCCTCCCAGCAGGACAGAGGAAAGGCGGCGATGCCTAGCTCCCCGATCCACCGCTTCGAGCCGGCAGTGGAGAAGGAGGTCGAGGTGGCCCCTGACGCATTCTTTGAGGCGGAGAGGATCGTCTCAAAGATAACCGACCAGGTGAAGATTAACAAAATCTTCATTTCCCACAACATCGCTCTGGGGAAAGCATCCGTAGTGGCCCGACCTGCTTCAGATGGCGAGCGGAGCTGTGTGCCGCTTGATGAGTCTTTCGCGGCCTGGAGCGGTGAACACTTTAAGGCAGGGGCCTTCCTTCCACTGGATCAGTATTTTGCTGATTTCCTCAACTACGTGGGGTTGGCCCCGTTTCAGCTCCCCCCCAACTCCTACCGTCTGCTAGCAGGGTTGAGGTATTTGTTCCAGAAGCACGAGTGGGAGGTCCCTACTCCTGCATACATTTTATATTTCTTCTGCCTCAAAGCCAGCCTGGAACAGTGGGGGCGAGGCGACGGGTTTTACTATCTAACCCGGTTTCCCAATACGGCGGCGGTCATCGAGCTGCCCAGCCACCCTAATGACTTTAAGGACCAGTTCTTCATGTTAATTGGGTTCCGGAATTGCGAGCATCACTATTTCAATCGTCCTCGTAAGTTTTCTCCGACCTTAGCTCATACTTTAAGTGTCATTTTAGCTCCTCCCATACCCCGTTCTGACTCAGACTAATCTTGCAGCCATCTTCGCGAGGACAGAGAAATCTGTGACCCTCGGGGCCCAATACGAGACACTGGCGGGCTTGCCCCCCAGTGAGAAGGACTACCGGGTGCTTGTGACGGACGAGACGATGGTGGCTTGTAAGCTGATTTTCCCAAATTAGACTTTCAATCTAAGGAGGCCTTGAGGGCCTTCCCCAGTTCGCTCCTCTATGCCCATCATCGCGGAGGAGGTCGCCCAGATAATGGACGAAGAGAGGATCCAGTCCGGAGCAGCCGCGGGTCCCTCGGGCTAAGGTAACCTTTACATATTTAGGAACTTAGATAGGGCCATTGCCGACCCCTGGCTAGCTAGATTCAACCCCCGATAGCTCGTTCATCGTCACCGAAGTGATCCAGACCTGGACACAACCCTGCTCCACTGCGCCGATCGGCTCGTGTTGGACTACCAAGATAGCCGACCTAGGGGTACCGTAGTAGTAGATAACACCCTAGCCTTTAGGTCAATCCTATTCGAGGAGTATGGGACCAACCTCCGTTCATGGCCATCCCTCCGGAGGGGTATCTTAGCTCCGGGGCTTAGGCAGTGCGTAGGAGAATCTAGCCCTGAGTCAGACCCGGACCCAGAACTTGCGCCAGTTCGGGAAGTAATCGTCTTAGGTTCTTCTTCCAGCTCGGGGGGTAGAGCTCCCTTAGTATTCGCATACTTTTTATCTTTAACCCTTTGTCTTTGTCTCTTTATGGTTGCTAACTTGTATTAACCACGTTTTTGTTTTGACTAAAGAGATGTCTTAGCCCGAGGAGAGCTTGTGAGGCGCAGTCTTCGGGGGGAACCCCTTAGCCGGGCCAAAACTGAAAAGGCTCCAGGGGTCCAAGAGCACCGCTGGGGTTTCCACCAAGTCTCCAGCAAAGGAGAAGGAGAAAACCCCGGCAGACCAGGTCGCGGGAGCGATTCTCCCTTCTGCAGGAGCAGGCCAAATGCCTCCACCACCTCCGCGAGCTCCAGCCGCCACCCAGGACGCAGGAACGGAGCTTAGGACTTCGGCCGCGGTGGCCTCCGATGTACGCATCCCAGTCAATCCCCAAGACCTGGAGAAGATCCCAGAGGCCTTTCGGGGAACGGTGTATGAGTCGGCGAACTACGCCGTTAGCCATATATACAAGTTCACCGAGAAGGAGCTCCGGGCCATTGAGACAATGAGCCCGGTTGGCATAATGGAGTCTTCAATGGGCATGACCCTAACGGTAAGCTGCCCTGTTCTCTTAAAGCTTCTACCATTACACTTTGCCCTATTTTTCCTCTAAGGCATTTTATCTTTCATTTCTCGCAGGGCGTTGTCGCTCTTCACCGGAGCATCGTCAGGGCCAAAACTCAGCTCGAGGATATGAGGACCGAGCACCAGGCCTTTCTTCAGGAGGCTAAGGCGACTAAAGATGCCTTGGCGACCTCGAAGGCCGAGTTGGAGAAGACACGCTCGAAGGTCCAAGAGCTCGAGACCTCCCTTGCCACCTCACGGACAGACCTCGAGGCTGCGAAGACTGAGATCCAGGCCGCCCAGGCCGCCCTGGAGGTCGAATGGACCACTTCGGAGCAGTCCATGGAAGATCTGTTCTATCACTACTGGGCCTACAATCCAGAGGCTGACTTTTCCTTCATGTCACCGAGTCTTTGGGCGCGCTTGCTAGTGAAGTACCAAGCTCGCCTTGAGAAAGAGGCGCCGCCTTCGGAGACTGGGGAAGGCTCTGGCGCGGTGGAGCAAGGTGAGACAGCGACCTCCCAGGGGCCATCTGGTGGATCTTAGGGCATTTTTTCTCTTTTGCCCTTGAATATTTTTAAGTATTTTTTTGATGTAACCTTTGCATGAGGTGTTTCCACCTCGAGACAATTTTCTTTGGCATTTTTAATTTATGCTTTTTCTTGCCTTTTCGCACTTTGGTTACAATTTTTTGAAAAACTTAGTTCGCGTTAACTTTTATCCATATCTCGAGCTCTTTAGGAAGAACATCGATCAATAGATTTAAATTAACTTCTAAGTTTTTTGACCCGGTTAAAACCAGGAACTTAATTTGAAAACTTAGTTCGTGTTAATTTTTATCCGTATCTCACGCTCTTTAAGAAGAACAACGATCAATAGATTTAAATCAACTTTTAAGTTTTATGACCCGGTTAAAACTAGGAACATAATTTGAAAACTTAGTTCGAGTTAACTTTTATCCATATCTCGAGCTCTTTAAGAAGAACAACGATCAATAGACTTAAATTAACTTCTAAGTTTTATGACCCGCTTAAAACCAGGATAGGACTTAGTTAGCGTTAACCCTTATCAATATCTCACGTTTTTAAGAAAACAATGGTCAATCGATAAGAATCAACATCTAAGTCGTTAAGGAGACCTGGTTATATCCAGGTACCATATGCCCCCCAAGTAACTGGGAAAGGGTCTTTCGCGGTTACTTTAAGATTAGACTTGCAAATATGCGTAAAAAGCTGATTTTCATTAATACATAAAAAGTGGCCTTCCAGGCCTTAAAAGTGGATCATTGATAATATCTCTTTAAGTGGATGGCGTTCCAAGTCCGCGGGACCGCCCCTCCATCAAGTCGAGCTAACTTATAAGTTCCCTCCTTGATGACTTCGATGACCTGGTATGGTCCTTCCCAGTTCAGTCCCAAAACTCCATGTTTGGGATCTTTTCCGGCTAGGAAAACTCTCCTCAGGACCAAGTCGCCCACGCTAAAGGCGCGTTTTTTGACCTTCGTGTTGAAGTAGCGGGTGATTTTCTGGTGATAATGGGCGAGCTGGAGTTGCGAATCCTCACGCCTTTCCTCAACCAGATCGAGGGAATGGCATAGGAGTTCATGGTTTCGATCTTGGTCGTAAGACTGGACTCTATGTGAAAGAACCGTTATCTGCACGGGGAGGACTGCCTCACTCCCAAAGGTTAGGGAAAAGGGAGTATGACCCGTAGGAGTCCGATGCGAGGTCCGGTATGCCCATAGGACCTGGGGGAGCTGTTCTGGACAGACCCCCTTCGCTTCATCTAATCTTTTCTTGAGGCTCGCCTTTAGGGTCTTGTTGACAGCTTCAACCTGGCCATTAGCCTGAGGATAGGCCACGGAGGAGAAACTTTTTACAATCCCATGTATTTCACAGAACTCAGTGAATAGGTCGCTATTGAACTGAGTGCCGTTATTGGAGACGATCTTCTTGGGCAGGCCGAAGTGACAGATGATGCTTTTAACCACGAAGTCAAGCACCTTTTTGGAGGTTATCGTTACCAACGGCTCTGCCTCAACCCACTTAGTAAAGTAGTTGATGGCTACCACGGCATAACGGGCCCCACCTTTTCCAGTGGGGAGGACGCCGACCAAGTCTATCCCCCAAACGGCAAACGGCCATGGGGACGAGATCATCTTCAGCTCGACCAGAGGAACTCGAGCAACTGCAGTGAATCGCTGGCACTTGTCGCACTTCTTCACTTACGAGATCGAGTCTTTGGACAGAGTTGGCCAGTAATACCCTTGCCTGAGAACCTTTAAGGCCAAGCTCTGCCCCCCGGTGTGGTCTCCGCAGAATCCTTCGTGAACTTCCTGCAGGATAGCCTTCGCTTCACTTGGAAGAACGCACCGGAGGAGAGGTAGGGAATGCCCACGTCGGTACAACACCCCATCGACTATCGTATATCTCGGAGCTTGATACAGGATTCGCAGTGCATCGTTACGTCCTTCAGGCAGCTTGCCCTCGACGAGATATTCAAGAATGGGGGTCATCCAGGTCGGCCTGGCGTCGACCATCTCGACCTCAGCCCGGTCTCCTTCTATACTTGGTTTTTCCAAGAATTCTATTGGCACCAACCCCAAGGTCACCGTCTCTCCCGAGGTGGCGAGCTTGGCAAGAGCATCTACATTAGCGTTCTGTTCCCGAGGTATCTATTCGATCGATCCTCGCTCAAATGTGGACAGCTCAGCTTTTACCTTTGCCAGATAGGCGGCCATCTTGGGTCCCCGCGCCTGATACTCGCCCAGAACCTGGTTTACCATGAGTTGGGAGTCACTAAAGCACTGGACGGAGCTCGCCTTTAACTCCTTGGCTATCCTCAGCCTGGCCAACAAAGCTTCGTACTTTGCCTCGTTGTTGGAGGCCTTAACCCAAACCTTAGCGCCGAGTGGAATCTATGTCCCTCGGGGGATATCAGAATGATTCCGGCCCCGGAGCCATTCTCATTGGAAGAGCCATCCACAAAGATCCTCCACAATGATTGGGGCGAGGTGACCTGGGGTGAGCCCTCTACTGGATCCTCCTGGAATCCCGTGCATTCCGCCACAAAATCGGCGAGGGCCTGACTTTTTATAGCAGTTCATGGAGTGTAGAAAATCTCGAACTGACTGAGTTCGACCGCCCATTTTAACAAACGTCCCGATGCTTCAGGTTTTTGCAAAACCTGCCTTAGAGGCTGATCGGTCATGACGTGTACGGAGTGAGATTGGAAGTACGGCATGAGCTTTCGCGAGGCCGTGATTAGGCAGAATGCCAATTTTTCCATCAGTGGGTATCGTGATTCTGCCCCGAGAAGTCTCTTGCTGATGTAATAGACTGGCTTCTGAACTTGGTCCTCTTCTTGTACCAGTACGGCACTAGCTGCATCCTCAGTGACAGCCAGGTAGAGAAAAAGAGGCTCTCCTGCCTTGGGCTTGGATAGCACGGGCGGTTTAGCCAGATGTGCCTTCAGGTCGAGGAATGCGCTTTCGCATTCTACTGTCCATTCAAACTTCTTGTTTCCTTGGAGCAGGTTGTAGAAGGGCAAACACTTATCGGTTGACTTGGAAATAAACCGGTTGAGCGCTGCCACTCTTCCTGTTAGGCCTTGGACATCTTTCCGCGACCTGGGCGGAGGAAGCTCGAGCAGTGACCTGATCTTATCGGGGTTTGCCTCGATTCCTCGGGTATTGACTATGAACCCCAGGAATTTCCCTGACGCGACTCCAAAAGTGCATTTTTGGGGATTGAGCCTCATGCCGTATTCTCGTAGTATTTTAAAACATTCTTCCAGGTCGAAAACATGGTTATCGGCAGTCTTTGACTTTAATAGCATGTCATCAACGTACACTTCCATGTTTTTACCGATCTGGTCCGCGAACATTCTATTTACTAGCCTTTGGTAGGTAGCTCCGGCGTTCTTCAGTCCAAACGACATGACCTTATAGCAATAGACATTAGTCGGGGTCATGAAGCTGGTGTGTTCCTGGTCCGCCGAATTCATCACGATCTGATTGTAGCCTGAGTACGCGTCCATAAAGGACATGAGCTCGTGCCCCGCCGTGGCATCCACCAGCTGGTCAATCCTTGGCAATGGAAAACAATCCTTGGGGTAGGCTTTATTTAGGTCGGAGAAGTCGATGCAAGTTCGCCATTTTCCGTTGGGCTTTGGAACTAGCACGGGGTTGGCGACCCAAATTGGAAACTTGGCTTCGCGGATAAAGCCACATTTTTTGAGCCGGGCTACTTCTTCTTCTAGGGCTTCAGCCCGGGTTGTTCCTAAACGTCTTTGCTTCTAAGACTTGGCGGGAATGCTTTTGTCCAGATGAAGTGTGTGCATGATGACACTCGGGCTAATCCCCACCATGTCCTCGTGGGTCCAGGCAAATACGTCTAAGTTAGCCCGCAGAAATGTAGTCAGCTCCGCCTTCCTCTTGCAGCAGAGATTTTTCCCGAGCTTGACCATCCGTGATGGATTTTGTGGATCAAGGTTCACCTCCTCGAGCTCCTCAATAGCCTGGAGCTCGGATCTGTCTTCGCCTACTCGGGGGTCAATATCCTCACTCAAAGCGACATTTCCCCCTTTGTTGCTTTGAGGTTTTTCAATCTCAGGGTCCGCTGAGGGTTCTTGAGATTCCTCTTCACTCAGAATGGCCATAGCCAGCTGCCCGGGTTTAGATTTTCCCTTCATGGAAATGCTGTAGCATTCCCTGGCAGCGAGCTGATCGCCCTGGATAGTGCAGATTCCTGTTGAAGTAGGGAACTTCATGGCGAGGTATTGAATGGAAGTGATAGCCTCGAAAGCTATGAGCGTAGGTCGGCCCAAAGTGGCGTTGTAAGCAGTGGGGCAGTCTATGACCATGAACTTGAGTAGTTTGGAGACTGTCCGAGATTCTTCCCCTAGGGTGATCACTAGCTCAATCGTCCCTATCGCCGCTGATCCTTCTCCCGAAAAACCATACAGCATCATGGAGGTTGCCTTTAGCTTGGCGACGGTCAAACCCATCTTCTCTAAGGTGGATCGGAATAGGAGATTCACCGAGCTCCCGTTGTCTATCAGTACCCTCCTCACTCTCCAGTTGGCGAGCTGGACTGCTACAACCAAGGGGTCATTGTGAGGGAACTGGACACGGCCTGCATCTTCCTCTGTAAAAATGATTGGTTGCCTCTCCAATCGCTGCTGCTTCGACTGGCGCTGCTCCGGGATGAACTCCACTCCGTTGTGAGCCTTTAGTTCATTCACGTATCTCTTCTTGGCACCTCTGCTCGTGCTAGCCATGTGCGGACCTCCAGAGATGGTGGATATCTCTCCTCCGACCACGGGGGGAGGGACATCCTGATCTACCCGAGACCCAGGCTGATTGGCTGGGGCTTCTGGAGGAGGTCGACTCACTGGGACCCTGTTCCGCGAGTATTGAGCCAAGGGACCGGCTCAGATGAGAGTCTCGATCTCATCTTTCAAATGCCTACAATCGTCGGTATTGTGGCCAATGTCGTTATGAAAATGGCCAAATTTGGAAGTGTCTCTCTTTCCCTTGTGGTGCTTCAATGGCTCCGGCCTCTTCCAAGGGACCCGAGAAGAGTTGGCCAAGAAGGTACTCTCTTTGGACTGGGTGAGCTCGGTATAAACGGGCTTAAACTTATCTACAGACTTATTCTTCTTTTGGCCGTGCTGACCGTTTTCGCCATTGCCCTTTCTTTTTCCTCCACCGGGCTGGTTGCTCTGTGCGACGTTTGCGGTCGCTGCCACGACCTCCGTCCCTACTCCCGTGGGCTGATCGGGAACCTGGCTGGTTCCCGCAGCTGAGGCTTCGGGTTCTTCCAAGTTTATCCATTCTTGGGCCCTGTTAAGGAATTCGTTGACCGAGCTGACTCCCTTCCTCTGTATATCCTTCCATAGGTCTCCTCCGACAAGGATTCCGGTTCTCATGGCCATGAGCTTGGAGCTATCATCCGCGTCTCTAGCCCGAGCAGCGACATTTGCGAATTTGCTCAGGTAGGCCTTCAGATTCTCACCGGCCTGCTATCTCACGTTAGCCAGGGAGTCGGCCTGAACACGGGCGGCCTGGGAGGCTCGGAATGCCCTTTTGAAGTCGGCTGAGAAGGTCTTCCAGGAACTGATTGACTGTCTTTTACTTTGCTTGAACCACTGTCTGGCAGGTCCGGTCAGTGTGGAAGGGAAGATTAAGCATCGCAGCTCTGGGCCAATGTTATGGGCCATCATTAGGGTGTTAAACATCCCTAAATGGTCCGACGGGTCTTCGTCCCCGTTGAACTTTTACAAGTGAGGCATACGGAAACCAGATAGGTATGCCGTTGATGCTATATTGGGGGCGAAGAGTTCCATCTCGTCTACTTAATCATATTCGTCTTTTTCTTTTTCTGATAGGAGCTTCCTCATCAGCTCCTCCATCTGAGTCAGGCGCTCGAGGGTTTGGTCCTGATGTCCTTGGTTATTCCAGGGCTATTCAACAGCTCCGGATCCATTGTACACATTTGGTGGGTTATTGCCCCTCCTATCTTGAGATAGGTTATTTCGGACATTCCCCCCGTTGCGTACTTCGGACAGGGCCCCCCCTGAGCGAGCCTGGCCATCTCCTCCTGCTCTATCCCCTCTATGAGAGTTGAGGCGATCTCACAGGTCACCTCCCTGGGTGGTCTGGTGACTTTGTGCCGAACTTAAACGCTGACGAAGGTCTCTCCCGGAGAGATCACTCCGGCGACTGCCGGTCCAGTGGCTCCTGCTGGATAGGCTTGGATTCCGCCTTTGGTGATGACGACCTGAGCCTTCCCCTGGCGCCCTACTGCCCCGGGAAGGTCCAGCTGATGGCAGGTTTCTCCTACTACTCCCATAGGCTGGGATGTCCCGGACGGGCTGAGGAGGGATAGGATATCGGATCGGAGATGGAGGATGGGGACGCGATCCAAGTTCCATCTGGACGGATCAAGTTTGGTGGGGGCCTTTCGGCCCTGCCAACCTGCTGGTCCCGCACCGGGCGATCTAGACGAGGTGCAGGACGGTTGTTGGGGACGGGTTGACGTCGCGAGCCCTCCCCGGATCTCCTTCGGGAATTTCCTCGAGCTCCCCTGGGCGTTCTCGAGGATGGTTGGGAGCTTGGAGTCGACGTCCTGACTGAACGGCTGTATTGCTGTTGTCCGGTCCTAGGCATTTCCTCGAAGTTTGTCTCTCGACGGTGTGATGAAGGGGTGGAGTTGGCTGCCGGAAGTCTATCCGAACGGCTATGCCTGGACCGGTTACCCCGGCGAGACTTAGGAGCCTCGCCTTGCCTCTCTCTGACGTTAACGCCGGTTGTGAGAGGGGGTAATCGGGCCAGGATATCTTGGATTTGCTGGCTAGCTGTTGCTAACTGACTCCTCAGTTGAGCGTTCTCCATTTCCACTGCAGTATAATAACATGGGTTCGGATTAGGTGGCCGAGGCGCCGAACTACTGGTATCAGCTTGGCCCACCGGCTGTTTTCCTGGCCGCTGTTGGACTTCAGGAACTTGTTCATCAGGGATGGTAGTATGATGAGCCTCCTGCCCATCATGTTGTTCTGTCTCGTTACCATGCCTGGACCGAGTAGTCACCATAGTTGGATGTTTGCAGCAGCACTAATCGAACTTGCTCTCAATGAAAGCACCAAACTGTTGACGCGGTTCTTTGCCAACAGGTAATTAAGAGAAGAAGAGAAAGGGATTAGTGCCAAATGTAGAACCGAAACAGATATATGATCTTAGAGGATGAAAGAGGTGACTCAAGACACATTTTTTAAGTGGTTCGAAGGTTAAAATCCTTCTACTCCACTAGTCAATATTATTGATCTATACTGAATATTTGATTACAGAGTATTTCTTACAAGAGATTATTTTTTCCAACCCTTATCAACTCCCAGGGTCTCCATATTTATAGGAGAAGGCACCTGGAAGTTGGTAAGAAGGTCATCTCGTGACCTTCTTACTTGTCGTATCAATTCTGTGACATTCATGATTAATTCCTAAACCTGACACATAAGTGTGGTCAAATCAATAGGTAAGGAGGTAATGGGCCGCACGGCCCAACCCAGTTGTGGGTGTCTGAATACGCACGTTCCTGCTGCGTGTCTGAGAAGTCAGGGGGATATCAGACACGTGATGCCTGATATGTGCACGTTTACCTTGCGTGTGTTGACTTCGCAAAGGGTCATAGCCTCCATATGAAGCTTGTACCACGAGCTTCATACTTAGCTCAGTCTTCGACCTTTGGGATCCCTGCCCCGGCCTTGGGCAGTGAAGGCGAGCTCTTGGGGCTTCCTCGAGCTAAGAAGGCACGACATTACGACAGAAGCTCCGGCCCTTGGGGATGATCATGAGGTAATCATGGTTAGGCTGCATCTCGGCTTGCTAATCAGCCCGTGGGAAAATCAGGGCGTACATAATTCATTACTAGAAAATTGTTCTATTGATTTTCGTGCTGCTCAAGATAATTAACTTCAGGAAATAAGTTCTTTGAAGAAATTAATTGTTATTTTTATCTTGAGAAATTTGATATGACGCAGGTATTTGTTGTCACTGCAAAATCCGCATTTGTCGGATCAGAATCCACTAAAAATCGCAAATCTTTATTAATCAAGAATATCTTCAAATATTCTTGCTTTAATTGGAGATTCTTTCTCAGCCTTTCTCAGCACGGAATGGTCTCGATAAATAGGCTTCTAGGGCCTTGAGAAAAAGTTAACTCTTTGGTTCATAATTTTGTGAGTGAATTGTAATATATGTGAGGGTTCATAGTTTGTATTAAATTTTATTGTATTCACGTGATCTTGTAGTAAAATGAGTGTTTAGTTTTGTGGTGAGTCTGAACCACATTCATGAGTGAATACATGTTGTAATTTGAACACAATTCTTAATCTTTGAGAGAAGAATTTTAACAAGCCTTGCATTGGGAGGATGCGCACTCACTTGTCATTGAAGGGAGTTCAAGTAGTTGAGCGTTTCAATCAGAATCAGATTAGTGAAGAGAAGTATAATAAAATTGCGGCAAATCTCAAGAGAGAATCTTGTTTTGTTTAAGTCAATATTTTGTACTTGTGATTCTTTATTAATTGGTTTTATTCCCTGGGCATGGCCTCAAGGAGTAGGTTATCTGAAAGGGTGTCTGAACCTTGTAAAAATTCATTGTGTTCTTTATTGTTTTTGAACTGTCTTTTTATTGTGTTTAGTTTCTGTTGTGACAAGTTCATATTCTATCCCGACAGATTTGACATTAGTGTTAACATTTAATTACCATTCCACACCTTAATTAATTTACTTTGTTTAATTAATTTGGTAGTTACTACAAACAGAATTTCATAACACATTCACTTTCTTTTATCTTCTAGGCATACAATTTCACATAAAATCATGGATTTTCTTAAAGGAATAAGAGAATAAAATATATAAACTACTTATTTTTTTTATCCTTAACATCTCTTATGAATTCATGGCATGCAACTCACTCACATTTTTACTCATGCTTGGTAATTAACATACTAATAATAAAATTCAGCAAACACATAAAATCATAAAATAAACGACACTTATAAATTTTCCAACAACACATAAATAGGTCTAACATGCTTCCTATACGTTGAACACCTGAATTTCAGATATTAAGCATGCGACTTATCACAATTTTGAAAACAACCTTAAACTAAAATACACTCATGGCCAAAACATATGTAATGAAATAACACAATATACCAAAAACTTAACATGCTTCTTACTCAATAACTCAAGATAAAAATAATGAAACAAAACAAACACTAAAACCCTTGGCCGAATGTTACACATGACAATTTAATAAAATAATTCCCAAAATTCATCATGTTTTTTATCCAACACTTCAAAAGAGAATTAAATAAAAATAAAAACACCAATTAGAAACCCAATTTACTCTGGTTGGCCGTAACCTATAGCATGGTAACATACATCAATTTATATCATAGTTACAAGATTCAAATCTAACATGTTTCTAATACCAAAAAACGCATTATCCATCATAGAATCAAGGCATCAAGATTAAAAAGATACAGCTGAAACTTCACACTTGGTCTAGTCGTCATCTCTCTTTTCATGGGAGGGCGCAATTGATAAACTCTGTTCTGCTGGGTGTTAGATCTTTTTGGATGAGCATTTTCCTTCTCCCCAAGAGTGTTATCAATGAAATAGATTGTTTATGCAGGAACTTTCTCTGGGGGATCAAGGCCAGCGACAGTAATCGCAGTAAAATGCATTTAACAGCTTGGGATCAAGTGTGCTGCCGAAGAGCATGGGTGGTATTGGCTTTAAGGAGGGGGCTAACTGGAACAAAGTGCTAATAGCTAAATTTTTTTGGGCTGTTTCTTCTAAGCAAGACATTCTGTGGGTGAAATGGATTGATTCCATTTATCTTAAGGGGCAGAATTTTTGGGATTACAAAGTCCAACAGGATGTGAGCTGGTATTGGAGGAAGATAGTCAATATGAGAGTTGTTTTTCCATCAAAAATCCTGGATGAGGCAGCCAAGAGCAACAAGATTAGTTTGAGAGCTGTGTATAACAGGATGCTTAATAAGGATAGAGTTTCTTTTGCAAATGTGGTTTGGTGTACTATAGATTTGCCTAAACATAGGTTTATTTTGTGGCAAGCCACTCTTGGTCACCTTCTCACCCGTGACAAGTTACATTTTTGTCAGCTGAAGTTGTCTTCCTTACTCTGCCCAGTTTGTGAAGAGGAGCAGGAATCTCATTCCCATCTATTTTTTGCTTGTCCTTTTTCTCAACAGGTTAGATAAAAAATGGAGGAATGGCTGGGAAGGGATATTTGGCCGAGTAGATATGAGGATTAGAGTGCCTGGATGGTTGGAAAGCCTAAGGGCCTGAAGCAAAAAGTTGCTGCTGCAGCCATGGCAGCTGCTGTGTATATGGTGTGGAAGAACAAAAACAATTGTATTTTTGAATTTAGCTCACAGTCTGTAGGAGCTGTAGTTCAATTGATCAAGTTTTATTTGAAATTTAGGCTAACTAGATTTCCTAAGGTGAAAGTTAAGAAAAAGGAATTAGCTTTTTTTGAGAACTTTGTTCAGTTGTAAGTTGGTTGGTTGGCTCGGTTGAGCTGGTTGTGTATTTGTTTTGTTTGAATTTCAATATAATCCTCTTTTCATCAAAAAAAAAAAAAATACAACTTTAATATACCGACATCAAATCATAGCTTAAAAAAAAAGAATTGAATCCTAACATGCTTGCCATTACAAATCATCAAAACATACATAAAATCATTGCATAAGAGGAATAAGTTGATAACACAAAACGATTTCATGCCCACTATAACCACCAATATCCAATGATACCAAAACATATATTCATCAAATTTTCATCTTCTTTTTCCAAAATAACCATGGATTAAATTACCAAAAACAAGAGTATCAAAACAAAAACATATCCTTTATGCAAAATAACTACTACCAATCAAACATGCTTTCCCTTGAAATCACCAATCACAAAATAACAAACCAATCAATGATGAAATAAAGCAAAACTTATCATACATGATCTAAAATTTGAAGAGGAAAGAAGAAGATCAACATATGCATAATAAGAAACCCTAACATGTGTAAATGATAGAGATTAGATGAAAAGAAAAATCAAATCACCACACGTAATTCCTTACCTGTTGATCTAGTTAACCAATTAGAGCACTTATGGAATAAGAAACATTCCTTTGAATGTGTTCAACCTTATCAAAAAAATGAATCCTAGATTAGTTTTTAGAGACAAAAGAAGAATAGAAAACCGTGAACTAATTTAACTCACCACCTTAGATCTTCTTCCTCTCTCTTCATTCCTCTTCTTCTCTTATTTTACTCTCTGTATTTTCACAGCCCCATGGAAACATGAATCCCTAGTATTCATTTTTCTCCTTATATACTTATCCTAAATCAAAACCCTAAAATAATTTCGCAGCCCAAAATGTCTCCTAGATTAGGCCCCCATTTTGACTATTTTCTTTTTTGTTTTGGGAAAGACTTTATTTCACAAAAGGTGTATATAATTTAATTAGCTTTCTAACGATAGCAATGCTATCAAAATTGGACTCCAAAATACTCAAGTTATGGTTGTTTTACTGTGGCAGGACCAGAGTTACGAGAGTTTAAAAATAGCAACTATTTTTCTTGCTCACCACTTCTCTCTTTATTTTATTTTCACAATATGAACACATGCATTTCATGAACTTTCTCCCTTTACGATATAATTTTGTAAACATGGAAATATCCTTATATCCATAATTTAGTCTAGGTTCAAGTATACTCTCCTGCAAGCTCACTATGCATGTCATGCACTTACACACACACAACCATGCATGCCTATCACTACTTACCATGCACTGACATGCACACAATCAAAATACATACACAACCAATCACAATTATTTAAATAAATAAAACAATTAAAAATATATTAAAACACTTAACACTTAAAACATAAATAAATAAATTAAAATAACCAAACACATAAACAACTAATAATATAATTTTTTTTTGGTGCGCTATAGAAAATATTTTCACTGTGGAGTTGAAGGTTACTAGAAGACAAATTGTAAAAAGTATCTCGCTGAGCTGAAAAAGAAAGGTAAATATGATTTGCTTGTACTTGAAGCTTGTATAGTTAAAGACAATGTGTCATCCTAGGTTTTAGATTTAGGAGCCACTAACCATGTTTGTTCTTCTATATAGATACTTGAGTCATCAAGGGAACTTGTTGATGACGAGGTGACTATATGAGTTGGATGTGGAGCTCTTGTTTCTGTAAGAGCAATGGGAACAGTTCGTTTATATTTTGGGAACAATTTTCTTATATTAAATAAAGTTTATTTTATTCCTGGATTTTTAAGAAACTTAGTTTCTTTGTCTATGTAGCATGAACAATCTTTTGATATTTATTTTAATAATAATGCGAATGTTATTTTGAAGAATGGTTTCAATATTTGTGAAACGGAACAAACAAATGGACTATATATGCTCAAGTTTAATGAACAACCGTTAAATAACTATGAATTATTTATAATGCCTCAATCGAAAGGTAACAAAAGACAAAAAGTTTCAAATGAGGAGACACATATTTTTGGCATCTTAGACAAAGTCATATTGGTCTGGATAGAATAAACTTGTTAACAAAATATGGACCATTGAGAGAACTAACTGCTGGAAATCTTCTAGTTCATGAGTCTTGTCTAGAAGGAAAAATGACCCAACATCATTTTTCAACGAAATAGAGCTAATGAACCATTAGAGCTTGTACACAATGATGTTTGTGGTCCAATCAACGACAGCCTAGAGAGGGTTGTGAGTGCTTCGTCACTTTCATTGACGACTACTAAAGATATGGTCATAATTACCCAATGCTTAGGAAGTCAGAAACCTTTGGCAAGTTTCAAGACTTCAAAGTCGAGGCTGAGAAACAGTTAGATAAGACTCCTAAAACACTTTCATCAGATCGAGGTGATGAATATTTGGATTTAGAAATCAAAGATTTCATGTTAGAGCATGATATTCTATCCCAAATCATAGCACCTGGAATGCCACAAAAAAATGGTGTTTTAGAAAGAAGAAACAAGACCTTGTTGGACATGGTTAAGTCTATGCTAAGATACTCTTCACTTCCTCTCTCATTCTGGGGATACACACTTCAAGCCCCGACTTACATTTTGAATGTAGTCCCATCTATGACCTAAGCAAGATGCCACTAGAACTGTGGAATGGTAGCAAACCTAGTTTGTGCCATTTCTGCATTTGAGGCTCTTAGACCTAATTAAGGGAAACTTGACTCGAGGTCTCAAGTGTGCATTTTCGTGGGCTTCGATCCAGAGACATGGGGTGCTTATTTCTATAGTCCCATGGTCCAAAAGGTATTTGTTTCCACAAATGTTACCTTCCTTGAACAAGAATATATGACTCACTATAAACCTTGGAGCAAGGTTGTTTTGGAGGAACTCACAGCTGATAAAATTCCATCACCTTCATCATCATCATTAAATGATAAATGACAAATCGAAGAAACACTATTCCTGAAAAGGAAACCCCAGTGCAACGTCGTAGTGGGAGGATTGTGAGACAACTTGTTTGGTATGAACATGAGGCACATGTCTTTGTTTCAGACACATACAAGGATGACCCATTGACCTGAAAAGAGTCAATAGAGGATCCTGAAAAAAATTGGAAGAGGCCATTAACCAAGAAATGGAATCGTGTATTCCAATTCTTTCTGGAAACTTGTAGTCCCACCAGAAGATATCAGGCCCATTGGATGCTAATGGATCTTCATGAAGAAAAATGGTGTAGATGGGAAAGTATAGACTTTCAAAGCAAGACTAGTAGCCAAAGGATACACTTAGAGTGAAGGTGATGATTATGAAGAAACATTTTCTCCTGTAGCCATGCTTAAGTCCATACGCATCCTCTTATCTGTAGCTGCTACCTATGATTATGAGATATGGAAAATGGATGTCAAGACAACTTTCCTTAATGGCTATCTTGATGAAAGTATTTATATGGTGCAACCAGAAGGGTTCGTTATGAAAGGGGAAGATCATAAGATGTTTAAAATCCATTTATGGATTGAAGCAATCATCTAGATCTTGAAATATCACCTTTGATGAAACAATTAAAGCATATGGCTACTAACAAAATTTTGATGGATAACATAAAGTGTAAAAATATGTCAAAGATAAAGTGATGTTTTTCTTAGTTCTTTACATGGATAACATTCTCCTCATCGACAACAATGTAGAGACACTGTCAAACGTGAAGAAGTGGTTAGCTGAAAAGTTCTAAATGAAAGATTTGGGCAAAGCGAGCTGTGTTCTGGGAATCCAAATCCTAAGGGATAGAAAGAACAAGCTATTGGAACTTTCTCAAGCTAATTATATAGATAAGGTTCTTGAAAGGTTATCTATGGAGAATTCACAGAAAGGCCAGGTACCGAATAGACATGGAATTACTCTTTCCAAAGAGCTATGTCCAAAGAAACCCCTTGAAGAAGAGGACATGAGAAAGTATCCAATCCTTCAGCAGTTGGGAGTCTATGTATGCTATGTTGTGCACTAGGCCCGACATTTGCTATGCAGTAGGGATTGTAAATCGTTATCAATCAAATCCTAGTTTATGTGTTAAAAGCATGAAAAAATACATTTTTATTAATTTAAATAGAAGTACAGTCTTATTATATTAGAACGTTATTGTTGTATCTTATTTTTAGCATGAGTTCATTTACTCAGCTCGGGTACAGCTGGCAGATAAATACATGGAAAAATAACCAAGTAGAATATCTACTTATTATCCATGTGGACAGCTCGGGATTCATAAATATCAGACATGGTGTTAGGCGTCCTGAGTTTATCGCGAACTAAGAACACGATGGCAGTTAAGCACGAGCTCAGAATCAGATAGTTGTCGAAGCACGATATTGGAGGAGATATCTAGCTCGTGACAATTAAACTATAATGCATATTCTAGGATCCCCAGAGACTCAGGATAAGTTTATACCTTTATTTATGATCAGGTTATCATATTTATTATCCGAGATAGTAGGAACATATTTTTTCTGTTATCAAATCATATCCCCATATAAATGGGAATTATTTGTGTTGAATATAGACAATATGTACAAGCGTGATTGACTTACGCGGTTACGAAAACCTGTCCATGGAATTCCCTATAAATACTGAGAATGTTGGATAGGAAAGGGGGAATTATTCTGTAATACTGAAACTCTACCAAAATAGTAAGAGAAAGAGTAATAATAGTGACTCGTGGACTAAGTGGATTTTAGCCACTGGACCACGTAAAAGCTCTGTGTTCTTGAGTGAATTCTTGATATTTTCATTACAGTTTACCATTAAGCACTAATCTGCCCCTTATTATTTCTTAATACACTGTTGGCAAAAAAATGCATCAACAATTTGGTACTTTCATTGAGAGCAAATTAGTGCTTCACAAAAATCCCAGTTGATTTCCATCATGGTTCTCACCCGCTCAATGCACGATAATAAGATAGAATAGCCTGGTGGGTAGGAGGCCTATCATACCGCTGTTCCAGACGAACGTTGCCCCTCAGATTCAGCAACGTCTGGGAAAACAACCGACTGATCATTACCGCCAAACCCAAACCTAGACTATCTAACTGCCGTTGAGATGGAGAACATGCAATTGAGGAGCCATCTCGCTAGGGAAAATAAGCAGATTGAGGAGCTTTCTGCTCGGTTACCCCCTCTTGCAACTGACGCTAATGTCGGAAAGAGGCAAAATGGGTCTCATAAGTCTCATAGGAATAATCGATCCAAACCAAGTTGATCAGTCAGAACCGCCACTACAAGTTCTGTAGCTGTGGGGCGAGATTACCAGAATGCTCGACCCAACAACCATCATAGGGGTCGTCAGAAGGTTAGTCGGTCAGTTAGGATTGCCACCCCAAGTTCAGTGTCTTCTTTATAGTTCCCTAGGAATGCCCATGAAAATCCACGAGGAGGGGCTGGAACAGGCTCACAAAGACAAAATGCTCCAACAAATCCTCCTACGCTGCGATTGGATCACCAGGCATAAAGATCTAGAGATAATGGAGTAGAATAGAGGCAGGCTAATTTTGTAACGCCTTGGATAGCCAGGACTGCTACACTGTGTACTTATAAAAGTGCAAGACTTGCTAATCAAGTCATTAGTTTAAAAACGTGTCACTAAACATGTATGATCTAGGGTTAAAAAGGGTTTTGGTCTCAAAAGTTTCATTTCGTATAAATAAGTAGTTATATACATGGGATCCTAAAAGTAATAGAGTATAAAAGTTGGATTACAGACTCCAAAAATAATACAAACATCTGTAGCCATACTAAGGCAAAATGGACAATCTCTGGGTTTCGCGTCCTTGCCTAAACATCAACTGTGGCGGCTGTGCAGCTGGCCATGTACATTCCGCTCGCAGAGCTCTCCATATCAAGGCTGATCAAATTTACCCTTGCCTTTACCTGCACCACGTAGCACCCGTGAGCCAAGGCCCAGCAAGAAAACATGATGTGCAACACAAGCAGTAATAACAGTTAACAAACTCCCTAAGCATGAACTTTCATCATATATTCAACATTAATCATTCATACCACATAATAATCAGGGCCGACAACTTAGGCCGCACCCTATGTTTATACCACTGACTCCGGCCTGTTTAATCGAGCTCGGTGCATATTAATCTGTCCTCAGCTACCAGTGGCCAAGCCGCGCCCTGTGCGCTAGTCTAACCCTTGACACCATTAGGCCGTTGGTTCACTAATTAGCATGCATGGCATAATACCATCCTTTCAAGCATACATAATAGGGAACCCTTAGTCCCATCACAGATATTCAACTAGGTCCAATTTTCTTACCTTCAATCTTTGCGGTTTTGAAATTGCGAGCAACGCTCTTCAAGCACGATCCGTTCCCGAGCCTAAGCTTTTATCACCTAGTCACAACCAAGGTATAGGGTTCCATTAATATTTAGATAAGGGTATCCAATTACGAAACTAACTTCCGGGAATCCGAATTCCACCAAGCACGGTGGTGAAATCGATCCCGAGCATTCTAGACCACATTCCCATGCCTAAGATCCCCAAATGTTCAAGTGTGCACCAAAGGGCTGCGGCCCTTGAAGCTTAGCCACGACCCTGCCCTCAAAAAAGAACCAAGGGCTTGCCTGGAAGGAGACACGTGCTGCGACCCGTTCCTTGGGTGCCGCGACGCTCACCTTTGGCCGAGCCTTCCTGGCTCATCTTCATCCTAGGGCTGCAGTGCTCTAGAACAGAGCTGCGACCCTTCCCTTCGTGCCCAGAAAACCCATCATTTCCAACATCTAAACCTCATCCAAAGCCATCCCAAAGCTCCCCAATTCAAAACCAATTAATCCCAACACCTTTAGAATGACTTAAACAACATAATTCCACAGAAAAACCCAGCCTAACACACACTAAAATCTCTTTTCAATTTCTGAAACTCAAGAACTTTGAAACACTACAATCAATCATACAAAGTTAGATTACAACCTCCAAATTACGAATTGAGACTTACCTCTTCTGCTGAACCACTTCTCCAAGCCAAAACCAAGCTAATTCCCAAGCTTTCCTCCTTAATTCTGCCCTTAAACATCAAAACCACATTTACCTCAAAACCCAGCCAAAACCCAGAATTTCTAACCACAGAAAAGGAAATTCAGTGCTTACCTTAGTCCTAATGAAGTTCTTGATTGATTCTTGAGCTAAGCCTCTAAATCACTCCTTCAATCCACTGAATTCCAGCTGAATTCCCCTAAGATTTCAGTGTTTTTCCTTGTGTTTTCCTTGAGAGAGAATAGAGAGGAGAGGCTAAAAATAAAGGTTGGTTTAATTTATAGTCTACTGTTTTCCTTAAGTTTCTGTCTAATCTTATCCCATTGAGTTAATCCCGAGGCTCGGGGTGCCGGAAACGTCCCCGAGGGCAAAACGGTAAAATTCCCCAATATTCCCGCCTAGACTTCCTAACCTCAAATATATCTCCATATATTTATTTTCATAACTCGATAGTCTAAATAACTACCCTATACCTAAAATAACCTTGACTTATCCAAAGTCAACTGTTAAGCCTTGTTGTGACTTTTTCCCGCTAACTAGCCCTAGGATCGTCTCGAGTTGTGCTCTGCAAACCTACCCACATAATAATGTGTTTCTCACATTACCATATATATATATCACATTAATACCAATATAATCATACAAGCATTCTAATCATACAATTATGCATTTAAGTCAATAAAATCATTCAAATCAGATTTAACCCAATAATGCCCTCCCGGCACACTAATCATGGCCCTCAAGCCTCATTAGGGAATTTGGGGTCGTTAGAACTATCCCCTCCTAATGAGAATTTCGTGCAAGAAATTTACCTGAATAACTCGGGATATTGATCCCGCTTCACTGTCTCTAACTCCCAGGTCGCTTCCTCGACCCTGCTATTTCTCCACAATACTTTCACTAACAGAATTATCTTATTCCGTAAGACTTTGTCCTTCCGGTCCAAAATCTGAACTGGTCGCTCCTCATAGGACAAGTCTTTCTGCAACTCTAAGTCCTCATACTTTAGCACATGTTTATCAGAAACATACTTTCACAACATGGAGACATGGTAAACATCGTGAACTCCTGATAGCGACAGTGGCAAGGCCAGCCTATAAGCCACCTGTCCAATCCTCTCTAGGATCTCAAAAGGTCCAACAAACCGAGGGCTCAGCTTGCCCTTCACTCCAAACCTCCTCACTCCTCTTAATGGTGAAACTCGCAGAAACACGTTGTCCCCAACTTGGAATTCCACATTCCTATGCTTAGGATCAGCGTAGCTTTTCTGTCTACTCTGCGAAGCAAGCATTCTAGCTCGAATCTTTTCAATAGCCTCATTAGTCTTCTGAACCATGTTTGGCCCTAAGTACCTCCTCTCACCCATCTCATCCCAATGTATGGGTGATCTACATTTTCTCCCATATAGCATCTCATAAGGGGCCACTCCAATCATGGACTGATAACTGTTGTTATATGAGAATTCAATCAATGGAAGATACTTACTCCAAGACCCCTCGAAATCAATCACACATGCCCTAAGCATGTCCTCCAATACCTGAATTGTCCTCTCAAACTGTCCATCAGTCTGAGGATGAAAAGTTGTGCTAAACTTTAGCTAAGTCCCCATGGCTCTCTGCAGAGCTCCCCAAAACTTGGAGGTAAAGATAGGGTCTCGATAAGATACAATAGACCTCGGAACCCCATGGAGACGAACTATCTCCCTCACATACAACTCTGCATACTGTTCCACTATATAGGTCGACCTCACTGGTAGAAAATGAGCTGACTTGGTGTATCTGTCCACTATCACCCACACCGAGTCATGAAGTCCAACTGTCCTGGGTAATCCTCCCACGAAATCCATCATAATGTCCTCCCACTTCCACTCTGGGATACCCAAAGGCTGAAGCAATCCCGCTGGTCGCTGATGCTCAGCCTTAACCTGCTGACATGTCAAACATCTAGCCACATACTCTACCACATCCTTCTTCATCCCGGGCCACCAATATAATGTCCGTAGATCCTGATACATCTTCGTGGTACCCAATGAAGTGAGTATGGTGTAATGTGAGACAATTCTAGTATCTCTCGTCTGATCCCCTCATCTGCTGGAACACAAATCTGTCCCTGATATCGAAGCAAACCTGTCTCAGAAACAGAATAATCCTTAGCTGCCCCCGCTAAGACATGTTGCCTAACTTCCTGCAACTGCGTGTCCACTAACTGACTCTCCTTGACCCGCTCTAACAGGGTCGACTGCAAGGTAATATTAGCTAACTGGCCTTCCACCAGTTCTATCTTTGCTCTGACCATCTCATCAGCTAATTCCCTGGAGATTTGTGTGGAACTATACAACTATCCTGGGCCCCTCCGGCTCAACGCATTTGCCACCACATTGGCTTTCCCAGGGTGGTAAAGGATATCGCAATCATAATCCTTAACCAACTCCAACCAATGTCTCTGCCTCATGTTCAGATCCTTCTGTGTAAAGAAATACTTCAAACTCTTATGGTCAGTGTATATCTCACACTTCTCCCCATACAAATAATGACGCCACACCTTCAGTGTGAATACCACTGCTGCTAGTTCCAAATCATGAGTTGGATACCGCTTCTCATACTCCATCAGCTGCCAAGATGCATAGGCTATAACTTTCTCATTCTGCATCAAAACGCAGGCTAAACCCATCCTCGATGCATCACAATAGACCACAAACTTTCCTTCCTTCGAAGGAAGACTCAACACAGGTGTAGAAATAAGTCGTCGCTTCAACTCTTGAAAACTGTTCTCACACTTCTCTAACCAAACAAACTTCTGATTCTTTCTTGTCAACTCTGTCATCGGTGAAGAAATCTTTGAGAACCCCTCTACGAATCGTCTGTAATAACCAGCCAGTCCAAGGAAACTTCGCACCTCCCAGGCGTTCCTTGGCCTCGGCCAATCCCTTACTGCTTCTACCTTGGACGGATCCACCTTAATCCCTTCTGCCCCAACTATATGCCCAAGAAATGTCACCTCTGGCAACCAAAACTCACACTTCTTAAACTTTGCGTACAATTGATGCTCCCTTAACCTCTGTAGAACCTGTCGGAGATGCTGCTCATGCTCTGCCTCTGAACTGGAGTAAACCAAGATGTCGTCGATGAAGACAATGATGAACTGATCCAAGAAGTCTCTGAACACCCTGTTCATCAAACCCATAAAAGCTGCCGAGGCATTAGTCAGACCAAAAGACATGACCTAGAACTCATAATGCCCATACCGTGTCCGGAAGGCCGTCTTTGGAATATCCTCATCTTTGATCCTCAGCTGGTGATAACCAGATCGAAGATCAATCTTTGAGAACATTGTCTTTCCCTACAGCTGATCGAACAAGTCATCAATCCTTGGTAGAGGGTACTTATTCTTGATAGTCAACTTGCTCAATTCTCTGTAATCTATGCACATCCTCAAAGTCCCATCCTTCTTCTTAACAAACAACACTGGAGCGCCCCATGGAGAATAACTAGGCCTGATGAATCCCAAGTCCAAAAGTTCTTGCAATTGTATCATCAACTCTTTCAATTATGCTGGTGCCATTCTGTAAGGTGTCCTAGATACTGGTTCTATCCCCGGTGCTAACTCAATCTCAAATTGAATCTCCCTGCGCGGCGGCAACCCTGGCAGATCCTCAGGAAATACATCCAAAAACTCACACACCAATCTGGTCTCTCCCGGCCTTGCCGGCATGACCCTAGTAGTATCCACCACACTAGCCAAAAAACCTATACATCCCCCCTGCAACAAATCTCTGGCTCTCAACGCTGAAATCATGGGTACGTGGGGTCCACATATCGCACCCACAAAGACAAAAGGGTCCTCGCCCTCAGGCTCAAAAGTAACCATCTTCTTCCTGCAGTCAATGGTAGCCCCATATCTAGCTAACCAGTCCATCCCCAAAATCATATGAAAATCCTCCATATCTAACTCAATCAGATCCACCAAAAGTTCTCTACTATCAACCATCTTTGGTAGTGCCCTAATCCATCTCCTAGAAACTACTAGTTCCCCTGTAGGCAATAAAGTCCCAAACCCTGCAGTCCGATACTCACTTGGTCTACACAATCTATCAATCACTCTACTAGAAACAAAGGAATGTGTAGCACCAGAATCAATCAATACTGTAAAAGGAAAGCCAACACTAGAAAGCTGACCTGTCACTACCCAGGGACTAGCCTCGGCCTCTGCTTGAGTCAAGGTGAATACTCGAGCTGGAGTCAAGCTATCCACCTTTCCTGCTTCTCCTTTCTTCACCGTTAGGCAATCTTTCCTGAGATGCCCTACCGCTCCACACACAAAGCATGCCTTGGCCCGAAACTCACCCAGATGGTGTCTTCTACACCTTGGACACTCCGGATAGGTCCACCATGCCTCACCGCCACCCTGATGGCCTCGACCCCTTCTATCAGGACCAGCAGCGGTCGAAGTGTCAGGAGCCTTTCTCTTGAAGTCACTGGGGCCTCCGCCCCTACCTGCCCCTGAATAAGGAGGCACCACTCTGCGGCCCTCATGCCTCACCATACTTTCCCTCCATATCTTGTTCTCCGCTTCCTCAGCGGTAAGAGCCTTCTCAACGGCCTAGGCATAAGTTGTTCCTCCAGGTACCATTGTGATCCTAACATCCTAGGCTATCATAGCATTAAGCCCACTGATAAATCGATCTTGCCTAGCAGCATCAGTAGGCACAAGATCTGGTGCAAACTTCGCAAGCCTTTCAAATTTTAGGGCATATTCAGTAACAGTCATATTGCCTTGCACAAGACTCACGAACTCATTGACCTTTGCTGCCCTGACGGCAACATTGTAGTACTTCTGACTGAACAAGTCTCTGAAACCTTCCCAACTCAAAGTAGTAAAATCCCTGGTCTGCGATGCCACTTCCCACCAGATGCGGGCATCCTCCCTCAACATATAAGTGGCACAGGCCACCCTATCATGCCCCTCTATCCTCATGAAATCTAGAATTGTGGTAATCATAGTTAGCCATTGCTCGGCTTTCAATGGATCCAGTCCACCCTCAAAGATTGGGGGTTGCTGTTTCCTGAACCGCTCATACAACAGCTCCCATCTGTTACCAACCTCCCCTGACTGCACAACTAGTACCACTGCTGGTGGTACAATAGGGGCAGCACTCCCTGATGGAGCCTGCTGTCGCATAATACGGATCAGCTCATCCTGACTCTGTAATCGACCCTGCATATCTGCCATTAACTGCTGCCAGTTCTCAGGGACTGGCGGAGGAATCTGGCCCTGGTCATCACCACCGGTCCCGGACCTAGTGCCGACTAGTCGTGTAGATTTTCCTGGATGCATAACTATCCAAGTCAATCTGCAAATAATGACTCGATAGTCAGACCATGATGGCAGGGTAAAAACTTCTCCAAGATCCACCAATAGAACATAACCAATCACAAACAATCAACATTTAGGCATCCATCCTCATGCACTGGTTGCTAATAAGCACGCCTCTAATATCATTACACAATAGCTATAAAACTAGCATTCATCCATGCACAATATACAATTAATCATCCATATATTCATTTACATGCACGACAATGCTAATAAACATTCCCCAATATTCTCACACAACAGTCAAGGGCCAGGCCCTATCAGTATCTCATGCTTCCTATTAATCCAGTAAATAACAACATTCATAGCTCATTTCAGGAACATAAGCACATAAACACATATACACATTACCGAACCCTGATTTGAGCTTGTCTCTAGCAGCGAATGTACATGTCCAGTCGGTTTTCAGGGACCCTTAAACCTAGGATAGCCAGGACCGCTACACTGTGAACTTATAAAAAGGCAAGACTTGCTAATCAAGTCATTAGTTTAAAAACGTGTCACTAAACATGTATGATCTAGGGTTAGAAAAGGTTTTGGTCTCAAAAGTTTCATTTTGTATAAATAAGCAGTTATATACATGGGATCCCAAAAGTAATAGAGTTTAAAAGTTGGATTACAGACTCCTAAAATAATACAAAATTTTTTTAGCCATACTAAGGCAAAATGGACAATCTCCGGGTTTCGCGTCCCTGCCTAAACCTCAACCTTGGCGGCTGTGCAGTTGGCCATGTACATTCCGCTCGCAGAGCTCTCCATATCAAGGCTGATCAAATTTACCCTTGCCTTTACCTGCACCACGTAGCACCCGTGAGCCAAGGCCCAGCAAGAAAACATGATGTGCAACACAAGCAGTAATAACAGATAACAAACTCCCTAAGCATGAACTTTCATCATATAATCCACATTAATCATTCATATCACATAATAATCATGGCTGAAAACTTAGGTTGCACCCACTGTTTATACCACTGACTCCGGTCCACTTAAACCGAGCTCAGTGCATATTAAGCTGCCCTCGGCTACCAGTGGCCAAGCCATGCCCTGTGCGCTAGTGTAACCCTTGGCACCCTTAGGCCGTTGGTTCACTAATTAGCTTGCATGGCATAATACCATCCTTTCAAGCATACATAATAGGGAACCCTTAGTCCTATCACAGATATTCAACTAGGTGCAGTTTTCTTACCTTCAATCTTTGCTGTTTCGAAATTACGATCAACGCTCTTCAAGCACGATCCGATCTCGAGCCTATGCTTTTATCACCTACTCACAACCAAGGTATAGGGTTCCATTAATATTTAGATAAGGGTTTCTGGATACAAAAATAACTTCCGGGAATCCGAATTCCACCAAGCAGGGTGGTAAAATCGATCCCGAGCATTCAAGACCACATTCCCATGCCTAAGATCCCCGAATGTTCAAGTTTGCACCCAAGGGCTGCGGCCCTGCCCTCAAAACAGAACCAAGGGCTTGCCTGGAAGGAGACATGTGTTGCGGCCCTTTCCTTGGGTGCCGCGACGCTCACCTTTGGCCGAGCCTTCTTGGCTCATCTTCATCCTAGGGCCGCAGTGCTCTAGAACAGAGCCGCAGCCATTCCCTTCATGCCCAGAAAACCCATCATTTCCAACATCTAAACCTCATCCAAAGCCATCCCAAAGCTCCCTAATTCAAAACCAATTAATCCCAACACCTTTAGAATGACTTAAACAACATAATTCCACAAAAAAACCCAGCCTAACACACACTAAAATCTCTTTTCAATTTCTGAAACTCAAGAACTTTGAAACACTACAATCAACCATACAAACTTAGATTAAAGCCTCCAAATTATGAATTGAGACTTACCTCTTCTGCTGAACCACTTCTCCAAGCTTTCCTCCTTAATTCTGCCTTTAAACATCAAAACCACATTTACCTCAAAACCCAGCCAAAAACCAAAATTTCTAACCACAAAAAAGGAAATTCAGTGCTGACCTTAGTCCTGATGAAGTTCTTGATTGATTCTTGAACTTAGCCTCTAAATCACTCCTTCAATCCACTGAATTCCAGCTGAATTCCCCTAAGATTTCAGTGTTTTTCCTTGAGAGAGAATAGAGAGGAGAGGCTGAAAATAAAGGTCGGTTTAATTTTTTGTATACTGTTTTCCTTAAGTTTCTGTCTAATCTTATCCCATTGAGTCAATCCCGAGGCTCGGTGTGCCAGAAACGTCCCCGAGGGCAAAACAGTAAAATTCCCCAATATTCCCGCCTAGACTTCCTAACCTCAAATATATCTCCATATATTTATTTTCATAACTCGATAGTCTAAATAACTATCCAATACCTAAAATACCCTTGACTTATCCAAAGTCAACTGTTAAGCCCTGTTGTGACTTTTCCCCGCTAACTAGCCCTAGGATCGTCTCGAGTCGTGCTCTGCAAACCTACCCACATAATAATGTGGTTCTCACATTACCATATATATCACATTAATACCAATATAATCATACACGCATTCTAACCATACAATTATGCATTTAAGTCAATAAAATCATTCAAATCAGATTTAACCCAATAATGCCTTCCCGGCACACTAATCAAGGCCCTTAATCCTCATTAGGGAATTCGGGGTCGTTGCAAATTTAGTCCGTCCTGATGGAACAAGGATAGCCTCACCAATAAGGCATCCCTTGTCACCTATAAGACATCATACACCACCTCGTCCTCAATGGGATATTCCAGCTCAAGGAGACAGTAGGAGAAATCCTTCCCCATCAGCCAATACTTACGTCCCAAGAACACATGTCGAGAATCCAAGTCCTCGGCCCCAGCCACGAGTTGTAATCTTTGCAAATGGGAGTTACTGGACCAAAAGCCATTGAAGCGACAAGTTTGAGAGTGACCTAAGGAATCATTTGAGTTCAGCACAGAGCCCTCGATATGATCCTTAACCCGATTTGCGCGATCATATTAACTCATAGAGAAGGTATCTCGTTCAGGATGGAGATATTAGCTATACTTGACAAGAGGGAGGTTCGTCCATAGTACGCGATAACAGGAATGCCCCGCAAAACCAAGCTCGAAGAGGGACAATAACTCATCAAACACGCATGATAGGATGGGATCTATTGAACAACCCTCAGCTAACCTAGGGACTAGGGACCAAACCCTCGAGATACTAGCTTTGATGGAAGAGAAAATGAAAAAACTCTTGTCCAGAAAGGAAAAATATGATTGCAACTAAGACAAGGAGCTCGAGCCTTTTGCTCCAAATATTGCGGCAGTGACATATCTTGTGGGTTTTAGGATGCCACACTTGTCAAAATTTGATGGAGATGGAGATTTGTCACATCACCTTGGAATGTTCAACACCATGATGATGGCCCACAATGTCAGGCTCGACCTAAGGTGTATTTTGTTCCCTGCAACTATGGTCGACCCAGCCAGGCAGTGGTTTAAGCAATACAAGAGACATTCCATATGCTTGTGGAAGAAGTTTTCCACTGAGTTCAAAAAAGCATTCCGAGCTTCATAGGCAGCTCAAGTTGAGGCTGATTCATTGGCCAACGTAAAGCAGCAACTTGGCGAAATGTTGAAGGCATATCTGAGTAGATTTGCCAATGTTGCTGCACGAGCTCGGGATGTTGATGACAGCTCCAAACTCATGGAAATGGGGACGAGAATCCTTGTTGGGGGTGACCTATTGTAGGAACTCCAAAGAAAAGGAGTTAAGAGCGTAGATGAATTCTTAGCTCGGGCTCAAGAGTGGATAAATCTTAAGGAGGCGCGAGTTTCTGTTGCAGGAACCAGCCAGACCCCTATCCAACCCATTGGAGCAGCAACGGATGCGGCCATTACGACCCAAACTATTGCCCATAATAACCAAGGGTGGAATAACAAAAGAAAAGGGAATGGTGAACCCGACCAGAGTGGGACGAAGAAAAATAAGCCCGCAGAGAAGTTCAAGCCTGTCTACGCCACGTATACCAACCTACCGGATACACGTGAGCACATTTTTCTGGCCAATTCTAAGTCGCCTTCCATGGAAGAAGCCAAAACCATTGAAGAACCAGAGGGCGAAAAGGGATACCTCAAAGTTCTCTCGGTTCCACAACAACATCGGTCATAACACTGATGATTGTCGGAAGCTGAAGGATGAGATTGAAACCCTCATTAGGGCAGGACCTTTGGCCCAGTACATCCGAAATCGGGTGAATCCATGTCACCCCGTTGGTTAGACCCTACTACCTGTTCTAGAAGCTGCGACTAGCCAACCTGGAGCTCAAGCAAATTAGGTCGACCCTCCTCTGATTATTGGGGGAGATATAACCACCATTTCGGGAGGACCTCATTTGGCAGGCATGACAGCGGGGCCCAAAAGAGGTACATTAACAAACTGAAGTCCCATAGCGGGGTGGAGTTTGTCCCAGAACAACGGTTATCAAAATAGTAGCTAGTGGAAAAACAACCAATCATTTTCACAGAAGAGGAAGCTGGTCACGTCCAATTCCCACATAACAATCCACTGGTGGTAACCGTTCAGCTCGCCAACTGAAGGGTCCAAAGAACACTAGTGGATAATAGAAGTTCTGTGAATCTACTTTTCAGGTCTACCCTGGAAAATATGGGGTTATCCGTAATTGATTTGAAGGCGACCTCGATGAATTTGTATGGGTTTTTGCTGAAGGGTCGACAGCCATCAAGACAATCGGATTGGTGGTGACATTGGGAGAAGAGTCGCAAACTATTTCCAAGTTGCTCGAGTTCGTGGTAATCGATTGTCCAGCTGTATACAATGTGATTTTGGGCTGACCTGCAATGATGGCATTTGATGCCATAACCTCTATCCTCCGCCTAGCAATGAAATTCCCCTCAGCTGCAGGAATATGCACCTTCAAAGGTGATTAACTCGCTGCCTGGGAATGCTATAGCATTTCTATGAAGGAAAGATCACAACCCGGGCAGCAAGAGATGGTCATAAATGACGTAGGAGAGGAGTCCTAAGAAGTAGAAGTTACTCACGAGATTGAAGAACCTCAGCAAAAAGGGGATAGTGAAAGATCAGAGGTCCAAGCCATAAAAGAGCTTGAAGAAGTAAACATCGACCCCAAAGAAGCTTCAAGAGTCATAAATATTGGAAAGAATCTTCACGATAAAAGGAAGAAGGAGCTGGTTGATTTCTTACAGGAGAACCTGAATGTCTTCGCTTGGTCGCATGAAGATATGGTGGGAATAAGTTCAAGTTTAATCATGTACACCTTAAATTTGGATAGGAATGTGCCTGGAAAATCCCAAAAATGGAGACATTTGGGAACGGTCTGAGCTAAAGCCCTTGAGGAAGAAGTAGCTCAGTTATTATAATGCAGCTTTATTTGGGAGGCAAGATACCCGATCTAGGTCGCTAATCCCGTGCTGGTCTCGAAGCAAAACGGGAAGTGGAGGACCTGTATCGACTTCTCCGATCTAAAAAAATCTTGTCGCAAGGATTGTTTCCAACTGCCAAGGATTGACTAGTTGGTAGATGCCACGGTAGGTCACGAGCTCATGTCCTTCATGGATGCATATTCTGGACATAACTAAATCGCGATGAATCCTACGGACCAGGAACATACTAGCTTCATGACCGAACATAACATATACTATTATAAAGTTATGCCCTTCGGGCTAAAGAATGTCAGGGCTACATATCAATGCTTGGTCAACAAAATGTTCGCTAGCCAGATTGGGAGAAATATGGAGGTGTATGTCGATGACATGCTTGTCAAATAAAAAACTGCCAATAACCATGTGTCTGATCTAGAAGAATGTTTTGGAATATTAAGGAGGTATGACATGAAGCTGAATCCCCAGAAATGTACTTTCGAAGTGGCATCTGGAAAATTCCCGGGGTTCATAGTGAACACAAGGGTAATTGAGGCGAATCCTGAGAAAATCAGGTCGTTGTTAGAAATTCCCTCACCCAGGTCACGTAAAGAAGTTCGAAGCCTAACTGGAAGGGTGGCAGCTTTGAATCAAATCATTTCAAAATCGAATCACAAGTGTCTGCCATTCTACAACTTGCTCAAAGGAAATAAGAAATTTGAGTGGATTGAGGAGTGCGAAAAGGCATTCCATGACCTTAAAATGCACCTGGCCCAGTCCCCATCATTATCTAAACCTACGTCTAGAGAATCTCTGTTCCTTTATTTGGCCGTGACAGAGAATGCAGTCAGTGTCTTGTTAATTCGAGAAGAAGACTGTGCTCAGAAACCAGTATATTATGTAAGCAAGAGACTTCTTGGAGCTGAGTCACGTTATCCACCGATAGAGAAGTTGGCATTTTGTCTGATGTTGGCTTCCAGAAAGCTCTGGCTATATTTCTAGTCCCATTCAATCAACATCTTAACCGACCCACCTTTAAGATAGGTTTTGCAAAAACTTGAAACATCAGGACGTCTCTTAAAATGGGACATCAAACTTAGCTAGTTCAAGATATTGTACATGCCACAGACTCACATCAAGAGTTAGGTGCTTGCTGACTTTATGGCTGAATGCACCAGTTTTCAAGAAGAGCTCTTGAGGGAGCTGGTGCAAGAATTATGGAAAATCTTTGATGATGGATCGTCAAACGAGAACGGATCAGGAGCTGGGATCATCTTAGTCTCACCAAAATGGCATCGATTTCATATAGCTTCGAGATTCAGATTTGAGGAGTCCAACAATGAAGTAGAATATGAGGCCTTACTGGCAGGGCTGAGGGTAGCGAGAGAGCTCAAGGTGAAAGCCATCCAATGCTATAGCGATTCCCAACTCGTGGTCAATCAAGTATTGGGAGAGTATCAAGCTCGAGGTATGAAGATGGCAGCCTACCTAGCTAAGGTAAAGGGAGAATTTTCTAAATTTGAGTATAGCTCTGTTGAACAGATACCCCATGAGTAGAACTCTAACGCTGATGCTTTGGCACGACCTGCTATAACAAAAGAGGTTGAGATGTTAAATGTATTGCCAGTGGAGTTCTTGGAGAGCCCGAGTGTGACGGAAGAAATGGTAGAATTCAGAATGATCGACATAAGACTAACCTAAATGACTCCTATAATGGAATACCTCGCAATTGGAAAGTTACCTGATGATAGAAAAGACGCGAGAAAAATACTCTATCAAGCTCCGCGAGACATAATAGTAAAAGGAACCTTATATCGGCATGGTCATTTCTTACCTCTCATGCGATGCGTTCCGCCCAAGGAAGCTGAAACCATTTTACAAGAAATACACGTAGGCTTTTGTCGGGATCATGCTGGGGGACAAAACCTGGTACTAAAGATACTGAGACATGGCTATTTTTGGCCCATTTTAACGAAAGACTCGTTCTCGTATGATCAGAAGTGCAGCAAATGCCAATGTTTCGCCATAGTTTCCCGAGCTGCTCCAGTCGAGCTAACGATGATTTCATCCCCATGGCCATTTGCAACGTGGGGAATCGATCTAATAGGTTTCCTACCTATGGGAATGGGAGGAGTTCGATATGCGGTGGTGGTGATTGATTACTTCATGAAGCCAAGCCTCTGGCAACCATCACATCAAAAAGAGTCCTGGACTTCTTGGTGAAGAATATTATATGTCGATTTGGACTTCCTAAGAAAATCATGTTAGAGGATGGGACACAATTTGATAGTGATCTCTTCACGAACTTCTATGAAAAATATGGCATAACAAAGAGTTTCTTGTCGATAACATACCCACAAGCCAACGGGCAGGTGAAGGCTGTAAACAAAACCCTTAAAGCAAGCCTGAAGAACAGGTTATACGAAGCAAAAGGACTATAGACCGAATAGCTCTCGCAAGTACTTTAGGCCTACTGAACTTCTGACAGGACCTTCATGAGGCATACACCTTTTACCATAACTTTCAGAAGCGTGGCCATGCTTCCAATTGAAGTAATGGTAACTACTCACAGGCAAAGGGCATTTGATCAAGAATAGAATAATGCACAACTTAACGCATCTCTCGATCTGATCGAAGAAAAACCAGAGGAATCATAATTGCAGCTCGCCCATTATCAACAAAAGGTCACTCGCTATTTCAATTCAAAAGTCAAGGGTCGTAGACATGGATTAGGCGATCTGGTTCTCCGAAGGGTCTTTTTGATGAATAAAGACCCTAAGGATGGTGTGTTAGGCCTGAATTGGGAAGGGCCGTACCAGATTGTAGAGGTCTTACACGAGGAAACTTTCACGATAACTCGACTGAATGGAGAAATAGTTCCACAGACCTGGAATGCTCTACACTTGAAAAAGTACTATCAATAGTACCACCATCATTGTAAGGCTTATTTATAAAAGCCATTCTGATTAATTAATAGATGGATTGTTAGATAACCATTTCTTAGTCTTGTTATTGCAAGCTCGTGTTCTCATATTTGTAAAAGCAACGAAGAAAGTTTATACATTCTAGTTACTTGGGGGGCACATAACCGAGGTTGGAAAAATTAAGCCTACTCGGATAAGATTAAAAACTTAGAAGCTTGGAAAATTTGATTATTCAGGGGGTTTTTAAAGCCTGAGTTTTCAATAAACTTAGTGCGAACTAAGTTTAAATCATCTAAAACCCTGGATATAACTAGGTCTGAAACATAGAAATTTGGGAAAATTGATTATTCAAGGGCTTTTTAAAGCCCGAGTTATCAATAAACCTAGCACGAACTAAGTTTAAATCATTAATAACCCTGGATAAAACCAGGTTCGAGGCCTGATTCTTAACACGTATGATACAAATAAGCAAAGAAAAACTTGGATATAACCAAGTTCGATAAAATATATCTTGATCTAAAAGTCGATTCCTGAAACCTCAAATGTACAAGAGTAAGGATTCATAAGCATGAGAAAATAATAAAGGAAAGACAAATGGATCAAAAGTTAGATATATATTGAAATAAACAAACAAATATATTACATCGAGGAGAAATAACCTCGAGCAAAGCCTGAAGGCAATTGTTTAATACTAAAAGACTGTTAGACAATTACAAAGAATATCATAAATAAAATCATTGGGCCCCGTGAGCTCACCCCACTGAAGTGACCTCCTCGCCATCTCCCTCCGCCACTCCGGACACTTCACTAGTCTCCGAGGGTTCTTGCAAGAATCGAACCTTGAATTTAGCAAGGTACGGATCCCAGAACCTGGGCTCCATAAAAGAGAAGTTCCTGTCCTAGTTGAAACTTATCAATGGTATAGCATCTCCACCATGGATGATAATGAGTTGCCCTTTCCTCCTTAGCTTTAACTTCAGCCTCGAGTATTTTTGCTTTGAGCTCACCAATCTCGACCTGAAGTTATTGAACACGATGGTTCACTTCTGCGGTCTGAGCTTGGGAGGTGGATAGTGCGGTCTTTGTGGTCTGCTCGCTTTCTTGGGAAGAGGTAAGAGCAGCCTTAGCAGCATGCTCATTCTTTTGAGCAGCTGTCAAGTTATCTTTGGCAACCTGCTCACCATCCTCAGCAACATTCAAGGCGACTTTGGCAGCGTCCAGCTCAGCTCGGAGCTCTTCATTTCTGGCCCTAGCACGAGTTATGCTTCAGTATTGGGCCAGGAAGGACTACAAAATAACTAAACAGGTCAAAAATATAAGATGAAGAACACAATAAAAAAAAAATTCATCACCAAATATGGGAGAAGAACTCACAGTGAGGTTCATCCCCATGGCAGACTCAAAGAAATTCTCCGGGCTGCGCTCTTCTATGGTTCTCAGGCCCCTCGCACTGGATTTATAGGTGTGGCCCACCACATGAGTCACTGTCTCAGATATGATACCCCAAAATTCTTTAGGGATCTTTTCCAGGTCTTGAGGATCAACTGGTATTCAGACGGTGGGGGCATCGGCTTGTATTTCTTGAGGAGGAGGCATGAGTCGCGGTGGGGGAGGGGGAACCTGCCTAACGGTGTCAGAGGTCATCAGAGCTGGTTCCCGAGCTGAGCTCGTGTCCTTACCCTTAGCAGGGGATTTTTAAGTATTCCCCATTGTAAGGGTGGCCTTCCTCACCACCCTAGGCCTCTTCACAACGGGCCCGTGCCAGACTTTTTAGCTTGAAAGGTAGTCCTCAGGTGGGGGGCTTCTGTTGATTCCATCTCTACTTCTGAATAGAACAATAGAGTTAATTCATAAAAGAAACATCTCAAAGATATAAAAAGAAGAATAAAATGGGGACGATAAAGATCCTACCCTCCGGGCTGGGGGAGGAATCTATAATCACAAGCTCGGGTGTATGAACCGAGCTAAGCATCACCTCCAGCTCTGGGAGTAACAGAGAGGAGGGGGAATCGAAGGGTACAATCTCTAAAATCCTAAGGAGTTCAGGTCCCTCCTCAGGGCTAGATTCATCTACATATTGCCTAAATCTAGGAGCAAATGCCCCTTGGAGCTAAGGGGCCATGCCCTAAGGTTGGTTCCATATTCTTCGAAGATAAACAATCTAAAGTACATTGTATTTTCGACAACAATGGTGGCTTTGGGATAGCTATGGTCGTAGCGTACCACCAAATGGTCCACGCATTGGAGGAGAGTTATATTTAGGTTTGGATCGGTGGGGGTGGTGACTAACTAGCTGGTTGGGGTTGAAACGAATTAACCTAAAGCTAGCTGCAACCCGGTCTAACTCCCTAAAATGGTATGGGTTACCTTGGCCGAAGGGGCCACCTATTGCATAGAAGCAGCTCGAGCAAGATGAGGTCTTTGATCGGCTTCTGGAGCCCATATTTTCCAAACAAGAGGTACCTCGGCCTCTTCCTCGTTAGCATCCTTAGCAGTTGGAAAAGCCTCTTGAGAGGAGGGATGCTCAGGGATCACTGGAAGGGGCGCTCGGGTCCTCAGGGCCAATGTATGATCCTCACTGATTAGCTTGCAGGCCGAAATCGTGGCATCATTCACAACCTAGCAATAATCTTTTTCCCGCGGGGGATGTCTAGACAATTTCTCATACTCAGGGATTTTTTCTTCCTGGAAAATATGGCTGCATGAAAAAAAAACTTAATCAGGACGTGTTAAAAAATATGTAAATGTAAATTCATGTGCTGAATTTGCAATGGTAGAAGACTTACGAGGTCGTTTGAAGTATCAATGTTCGCAATTCTTGAAGCCATTCGACTTAAAGAACAAATCTTTATAACCGTTTGGATGGCTGGGAAGATCAATGACTGAGGCAGAGCTGGGAAATTACGTAAGGTAGTAAAACCCGTCACCGCGTCCTCTCTAATCAGGGCTTGCTTTGAGACACAAAAAGAACAAAATATCTGCTGGAGAGGGGACCTCCCACTCGTGCCTCAAGAACAAATATTTTAGCCTTGCCAAAAGTCTATATGAATTTGGGGGGAGCTGGAAATGAGTGAGTTTTACGTAGTTTAAAAAGTCTATGAAATACTAGTCCAGGGGAAGGAAGGCCCTAGCCTTCAGATGCTCATCACTCCAGGCTGTGTAGTCATCTTGGAAAGGGGCACAACTCTGTTCCCCTTCGAATGCAAGTTAGGCTAGGAGACCGCTAGCTCCCATCTCGATGTTGTGACTCAACATGATTTTATTCATGTGCTCTGCCTCGAAGAATGCATTGGGGTCGACGAGAACTTCTTTCTCCACAACCGGACCAAAGCGTGGAATAGGAGAGTCAGGAGAGACCTGCTTCCTTTTGTCTTTGTGTTGGGTAGATGAGCTCGCAGATTTCTTCTTGGGAGGTTCCATCAGATCTTCTGATGACAAAGCGACCTAGTTAGTAGGCGACCTAAGATGATCTATAACTATGTAGCGAGGGTACGAATGATGAAATGGGTTATTCTCGTTAAACTAGCTAAAGTTAACCGAAGCCCATCGCATGGTGCCACGCGATATCCAAAGCTACGCGCCTCGGTTTCTTAATAGTCCCCTGATATTTAGGGTTCCGCGTATCAGAAATGTTGGGTCACTACTTTCCTCTGTAAAGCCGTTTAGTGCAAAACCGCCTAAAGAATCATAACCCTTAAGCTACCTGGTATTTAATCTAGAGATGTTACAATTTCTATGCCCCAATTGGGGAATCTGTGGAAGAAGAATGGAAGCTTGAGAGTTTAGAAATAGGAAATTTTCAAATGCAAACGTGATGAGGTTTGAAATCTAATCACCCTATTTATACGTAAACTATGAAAATTAATCTGGGCCATCCAATTGGGGTATCTCGAGATCCAAGGGCCTAGATTAAATAGACAAGATGTTGTAAAAAGTTGACAAGACAATTATTGCAGTCCTCGAAACCCAAACAGACGCCAGTTGCAGTAGACCACATGTCCAGTACTCGAGTAGTAGGCAAGCATGTTTTTATGTCGCAGAAGTCTAAAAGCCCCTACTATGTAGGTTAGAAAATGATGACATCATACATGAGCAGGAGCTTGGGGGGCAAATGTTGTATCCTACTTCTGGCAAGAGTTCATTTACTTAGCTCGGGTACATCTGGCAGATAAATATGTGGAAAAATAACCACGTAGAATATTTGCTTATTATCCATGTGGACAGCTAGGGATTCATAAATATCAGACATGGTGTTAGGCATCTTGAGTTTATCGCGGACTAAGAACACGATGGTTGTTAAGCACAAGCTTGAAATCAGATAACTGTCGAAGCATGATTTTGGAGGAGATATCCAGCTCGTGACGATTAACCTATAATGCATATTCTTGGATCCCCAGAGACTCGGGATATTTTTATACATTTATTTATGACTAGGCTGTCATATTTATTATCCGAGATAGCAGGAACATATTTATTCTGTTATCAAATCATATCCCCATATAAAGGGGAATTATTTGTATTGAACATAGACATTATGTAAATGCGTGATTGACTCATGCAGTTACCGAAACCTGTCCATGGAATTCCTCTATGAAATACTAGCAATGTTGGACAGGAAAGAGGGAATTATTCTGTAATATCGAAACTTTGCCAAAGTAGTGAGAGAAACAATAATAATAGTGACTCGTGGACTAAGTGGATTTTAACCACTGAACCACGTCAAAGCTTTGTGTTCTTGAGTGAATTCTTGATATTTTCATTACGGTTTACCATTAAGCACTAATCTGACCTTATTATTTCTTAATACACTGTTCGCGAAAAATCGCGTCAATAGTTATAATTATTATTTAAATAATTTGTATATATATCATAAAATTCCATATTCATTTTTGAGGATATGATCTTGTATTAGTACGAGAGAATCAAGATCATATACAATTGTTGACGCGATTTTTTGCTAACAGGGAATTAAGAAATATGAAATAGAGAGATTAGACTTATAATAAACCGAAATTATGGATGCACAAGATTTTATGTGGTTCAGTGGTTAAAATTCACCTAGTCCATGAGTCACTTTTATTTTTATTTAGGAACTCTTGGAGAAAGTGTTTATGACAATTTCTACAGAGTTTTAGCATGAAAAAAGTCGATCCCTTTCATTATCAATTCCCTCTACATTTATAGGGAATTGTTGTGGACAATATTTGGTTACTATTGACACAGTTTTTTGCCAACAGTATATTAAGAAATAAAAATGGTAGATTGGCGTTTACTATTAACCTGTAATGAAAAATCCAAAACTCACTGAAAAACACAGATCTTTTACGTGGTTCAGTGCTTAAAATCCACCTAGTCCACGAGTCAATATTATTACTGTCTCTCTCCCTTTTTTTGGCAGAGTATTTTTAATACAGAATAATCCTCCCCTTTCCTGTCCAATATTCCTAGTATTTATAGGGAATTCCATGGACAAGTTTGGGTAACCGTGTCCACAAATTGCGTAATTATATATATGATATATAATTAATACAGATTATTCCGCTTTACATTGGGATATAATTTGATAACATAGTAAATACGTTCCTGCTATCTCGGGTAATAAATGACATAAATACGATACAACCCGGTCATTAATGAGCGTATATAGAATCCCCAACTCTTGAGATCCTTCAGTAAGCATTGTCTAATTCATCACTAGCTGCATATCTCACCCGAGCTCATGCTTTGATAGCTTTCTAACTCCGAGCTCATGTTTGACAACTATCTTACTCTTAGCTCGTAATTAATTCTGGACGCATGGTTAATAATCAGATATTATACTTGGTTATCTTTCGACGTATTTAACTGCTAGCTGTACCCTAGCCGAGTGAGTGAACTCGTGCTAAAATCAGGGTACAACATTTGCCCCCCAAGCTCCTGCTTGTGTTTGATGTCGTCACTTTCTGACATACACAGTAGGGGCTTTTAGACTTTTGTCACATAAAATCGTGCCTGCCTATTACTCAAGTACCGGACATGTGGCTTTCTACGATTGGCGTCCGTTTGGGTTTTGAGGACTAAAATAACTATCCTGTCAACGTTTTGCCGCCATATGGTCTATTTAATCTTGGCCCTTGGATCTCGAGCTAACCCAATCAGATGGCCGAGATTAATTTCTATAGTTTACGTATAAATAGGGTGATCAATCCTCACACTTCACCACCTTTGTATTAAAAAAAAATCTCCCTTTTCAAACTCTCAAGCTTCCTTTCTTCTTCTCCAGAATCCCCAGAACTTTTCATCATATCCCAGACCTTCAAAACTTTCCAGGAGCTTCCCGTGGCCGTATCTACACCCTCTCCGAATCGAACATATTTCCTGTAATTATTTCATCCCTGGTTTGAGAAGTTTTTTTTATTCTTCATTATCCATTGAGATTTTTTTTCTTAGCAATGTTCATTGTTCGGTATCGTTAGGCTATTTCTAAGTGCTAATAGGAAATAGTTTTCAATTTGGGTTCCTTAAGTGAGCCCAAACGTATTTTAGGAATAAGACATTTATAAAAATGGGAAAATTTCAGGGTTAATTTGGGGTAGCCCTATTGGAAAATCGGTTCAAAGGATACATGTTTGGGGTATAGAAACCGAAAGGTTTTTAGGTTTAATACCAGGTAGCTTAAGGGTTACGATTCCTTAGGCAGTTTGCACTAAACAACTTTCCAAAGGAAAGTAGTGGGCCTGACATTTCTGACACGTAGATCCTGAAGTATCTGGGGATTTTATGAAACCAAGGCACGTAGCCTAGGATATCGCGTGGCATCACACGATGAGGCTAGGACAAACTTTAGCTAGTATAAACTTTCAAATGTTGATAGTAGTCCTCTTAGTCCTCAATACCTCCACGACCATTATTATAGACTATCTTAGGTCACCTACTAACTAGGCCACTTTGTTGTCAGGCGATCTGAATTATGGCACCTCCAAAGAAGCCCGGCGCGAGGTCATCTACCCAGCATAAGGACAAAGGAAAATAGGTCGCCTCCGAATCTCCTATCCAACATTTTGGTCCTATGGTGGAGAGGGAGGTCATCTTCGACCCTAGAGCTTTCTTCGAGGTTGAACATATATTCTCAAAGATTACGACTCAGGGGAGAGTAAATAAAATTCTGCGTAGTCATAACATTGAGCTAGGGGCTGACGGTCTCCTCGCCAGACTTGCCTTTGAAGGAGAGCGGAGTTGTGCCACATTCAAAGATGATTATGGGGCTTGGATTGACGAGCACCTGAAGGCTGCTGCTTTCCATCCATTGGACCAATACTTCGTAGATTTTTTAAACTACGTCAAGTTGACTCCCTTCCAACTCCCCCCATATTCTTATATACTTATGGTAGGACTGAAACATCTATTCCTAAGGTATGAGTGGGAGATCCCCACTCCCGCAGACATTTTATATTTCTTCTGCCTCAAAGAGAGCCCTGACCAGAAGGGACGAGGTGATGAATTCTACTACCCTACTCAATTTCCGAACTCTGCTTTCGTAATCGAGCTCCCCAGCCATCCAAATGACTATAAAGATTCATTCTTTATGTTGAATGGATTCAGAAATTGCGAACATCGCTACTTCAATTGACCTCAGAAGTCTTCTATCTTTGTAAACTCAGCACGTGAATTTTTATCCCTTTAATTGTAAATAATTTTTTATATATATTCTGATTAAGTTTGTTCCTTATGCAACTATATTCGCATGGACAGAATGACCTGAGACCCTCGGGGGTTAGTACAAGACTTTGTCCCATCTCCCACCTGCGGAAAAAGATTAATGCCAGGTCGTGAATGATGCCACAATGTTGCCATGCAAGTTGATTGGTGAGGTTCAGACATTAGCTCTGAGGACCCGAGCTCCACACCCTATTATCCTTGAGCTCCCCTCTTCTCAAGAGGCCTTGCCAGCCACTGAGGAGACTGAAGATGAAGAAGACATGGCGCCACGTGTACGAAAAAGATGAGCTCCCAAATCCAATCAGGGGCCCAATCCTGATTGAGCTGTGTCTGGGCAGCAGCAGGTCCCTTTAGCCAAGGTAACCCATACCTCTTTAGAGAGTTAGATCGAGCTGCTGCCAGCTTTAGGTTAATACGTTTTAATCCTAACCAGCTCGTTAGCTGCCATCCCACCAATCCAGATCTAAACGTAACCCTCCTCCAATGCATGGATCATTTGGTCGTGCGCAATGACCACAACTATCCCAGAGGCACCGTTGTAGTTGATAACACACTAAAATTTAGAACTAGTATCTTCAAAGAATATGGGACTAACCGTAAGACTTGGCCTTCTTTGCTCCAAGGTGCATTTGCTCCTGGGTTCAGGCAATACGTAGGTGAATCCAGCCCCAAGGAGGGACCTGAACCCCCTAGGATCCAAGAAATTGTAACCTTTTATTCCCCCTCCCCTCTGTTAATCCAAGAGTTGGAGGTCGTGCCTAGCCCAGTCCATACACCCGAACTGATCGTAATAGATTCCTTCCCTAACCTGGAGGGTAGGATCCTTGTTCTTTATATACATATATTTATTAATTTGAAATAATACCCCTGTGAATTAACTCCTCTTTGTTCTTTTCAGGTGAAAAGATGGAATCGATAGGAACTCCTGATTTAAGGAGTGCCTTTTAGGCTGAAAGGTCTGGAACTGGTCCCGTCGTGAAAATGCCAAGGGTGGCGAAGAAGGCCGCCCCTAAAACGGGGTATACTACAAAATCCCCCTCTAAGGGTAAAGATGCAAGCTTTGCTCGAGAGCCAGCTCCGGTGAAAATTGTCACCATTCGGCAAGTTCCTCCTCCCCTTCCTCGACATATGCCTCCTTCACACCCCCAAGTAATTCAAATCGAGGCCCTTGTCGTCCAGATACTAGTTGAGCCACACGATTTGGACAAGATCCCCGAGGCCTTTTGAGGTATCGTGTATGAGACTGCGAGTCACATGGTGGACTATGAATATAAAGCTAATGCTAGGGATATGAGGGCCATAGAGGAGCGCGGCCTGGAGGATGTCCTCGAGTCTGCTATGGGGATGAACCTCACAATGAGTCCTTTTCCCACCTCTGAGTATTTTTTCTTTACTATGTGCTCTTCCTCTCTTTTTTTATTGACTTGCTTCGTTATTCTGCATTCCATCCTGGCCCTATACCAAAGGATAGCTCGTACTAAGGTCAGAAATGAAGAGCTCCGACTCGAGCTGGCCGCTGCCAAAGTCGCCCTAAATGCTGATCAGGAGAGTGAGCATGACGCCAAAGCCGCCCTAATAGTTGCTCAAGAGAGTGAGCATTCTGCTAAGGCTGCTCTTGTCTCTTCTCAAGAAGGTGAGCAATCTGCAAAGACCGCATTGTCTGCCTCTTAGTCTTAGGTCACAGAGGCGAACCGTCGTGCTGAATAGCTTCATGCCAAAAGTGACGAACTCAAAGCGAAGCTCATCGAGGTCGAAGTCAAAGCCAAGGAGGAAGCAGCACTGTCATCGTCAACAATGGAGGAAATGCTTTAGCATTGCTGGAATTTTAACCAGGACATGAACTTCTCCTTCATGGAGCCCGGGCTGTGGGATCCGTATCTTGCTAAATTCAAGATTCAACTTTTGCAAGAACCCTCGAAAACTGGTGAGGCTTCTGCAGCAGCTGAGGGAGATGTTGAGGAGGTTACTTCAGCAGGGCGAGCTGATAGAGCCCAATGACATTATTTAAGATTTTCTTTTGTAATCATTATAATTTTCTAACAATCCCTTTGGATTAAAACAATTTCCTTCAGCCTTAGCGCAAGGTTTTTTCTCTTTAATGTGACGAGATTTTTTCTTATTTGAATATACATCTAACTTGTGATCTATTTGTCTTTCCTTTATTATTTTCTCATGTTTATGAATCCTTAGACTTTTACACATTCGAAATCCTAAGGATCGACTTTAGATGGAGATAGATTATATCAATCTTGTTTGCATCCAAGAGTTTTCTCGCTTATTTGCATCACACTTGTTAAGAATCAGGCCTTGGACCTAGTTATATCCAGGGTTTTTAATAAGCTTAATAGCATTATACGTGTTGAGAATTAGGCCCCAGACTTGGTTATATCTAGGGTATTTTAATAAGCTTAATAGCATTATACTAGTTGAGAATCAGGCCCCAGACCTTGCTATATCCAGGTTTTTTTTTTAAAAAAATTACGTTTAGTTCGTGCTAGATTTATTGAAAACTCAGGCTTTAAAGATCCGTTGAAAAATCAATTTCTCCAAGCCTCTAAGCTTCGGACCTAGTTATATCCAGGGTTTTAGACGATTTAAACTTAGTTCCCGCTAGGTTTATTGAAAACTCGAGCTTTAAAAAGCCGTTAAATAATCAATTTTTCCCAGCTTCTATATTTTTAATCTTATCCGACTAGGCTTAATTTTTTCAAAAAACTCACCGTCCTCGATTATGTGTGCCCCAAGTAACTAGGAAGTATAAATTTTCCTGGTTGCTTTTACAATTATGAGAACATGAGCTCGCAATAATAAAACTAAGAAATGGTTATTTAATAATCCATATATTATTTAATTGAAATGACTCTTATAAACAATCCTTACATTGACGGTAGTACTATTGACAATACTTATTCAAATGAAGAGCATTCCAGGTCCGTGGGACTACTTGCCCATTCAGTGGAGCTAGCTTAAAATTTCCCTCGCGTAAGACTTCTACGATCTGATATGGTTCTTCCTAGTTCGGGCCCAACACACCATCCTTGGGGTATTTGTTCGTTAAAAATACCCTTCTAAGAATTAGGTAGCCTAATCCAAGTCTACGCCCCTTGACATTTGAATTGAAATAGCGAGTGATCTTTTGTTGATAATGGGCGAGTTGTAAGTGCGATCCCTCTCATTTTCTTCGATCAAATCGAGAGATGCATTAAGTAGCCTGTTATTCTGTTCCTGATCAAACGTCCTTTGCCTGTGAGTAGTTACCATGGCTTCAATTGGAAGCATGGCCTTGCTTCCAAAAGTTAGGGAAAAAGGAGTATGCCCCTTGGAGGTCCTATGAGAAGTTCGGTAGGTCCAAAGTACTTGCGGGAGCTGTTCAGGCCATAATACTTTAGCTTTGTCTAACCTCTTCTTCAAGCTCACCTTAAGGGTCTTATTTATAGCCTCGACCTGCCCGTTGGCTTGTGGGTATGCTACCGATGAGAAACTCTTCGTTATGTCGTATTTTTGACAAAAGTTTGTGAAGAGATCACTATCGAATTGCGTCCCATTATCTGACACGTTCTTCTTAGGGAGTCCAAATCGACGGATGATACTTTTCACCATGAAATCCACGATTCTCTTCGAGGTGATGGTTGCCAGAGGTTTTTCTTCTACCCACTTTGTGAAGTAATTGATCGCCCTTTTCCCATAGGTAGGGAACCTATCACGACAATTCCCCATCACTACAAAAAAAATGTAATTTAGCTACAAAAAAAATTAGTAGCAAATAATATATTTTTGGTAGCTAATGGACTTTTTGCTACAAAAATTTTTAGTAGCTAGATGTAGCTAAATCCCCATAGCTAAAAGTTTTTTACTACCAAATTTTTTGGTAGCAAATGTTCTTTATTTGCTACTAAATATTTAGTAGCAAAAATTATTATATCCGGTAGCAAAATGATTAATTTTTGTGTCCAATGTTTTTTTTTTGCTACCATAATTTTGTGGTTAATTAGTTTATTTTATTATTAGAATAATTAACAATGTTATTTTACTAGTAAAATTTGGTAGCTAAATATTTTGAAATTGGTAGCTAATAAAATAATTTACACTAGCAAATGGATAAATGTTATTGTTTGGTAATTAGTGTATTAATTATTTTAGTTAATCTTATACTAAAAACCCATTATAATATATTAATTATTATTATGTAAATAATAAATGATAATGAAAAATATTAAAATTAAATATAATTTAATATTTAAACAAATATATATTGGATACATATACAAATTTCACATATACATTGAAGAAGTTAAGATTGATTTGATTAACACAAAAATTACAAAATACAAATGTGGTATAGCTTGAAGATTCAAACTAAAATTGTATTATTGATACAAAAGTACAAGATGGTACACAGTGTAGGCTTTACTCCAAATTATAAAATAGATCTCTCTTCTAAACTCCAATGGCTCAAGTTCTATGCGAAACCTGTAAAAGAGAAAGAAAAAACAAATTCAATTATTAAGTATCAAATGAATAAATGAAAGAGAGGGAGAGAGAGAGAAAGAAACGTTGCAGGAAATGATAATAGAGAAAGAGAAAGAAAACTAAGGTTGCAGTGATAATACTATAATTAATTCCCAACATATATATTTATATATGCAAGCGGTTGTTAGATAGTGTTAGTGATAGTGGAGATAAAGTGTGTGAGAGAGAGTGTGCAAGTAATAGACAGATTTATGGTTAGCTATCTTTTATTAACATAATAATGTATTTATATTAATAGTAATATATATTTAAAATTATAGTTAATTTATTTTATCATATGCGAATACAAAATTTTATATGGATGTGTATATATATGTATTATTATATATAAATTTAGATGGTTCAAATATGGATATATAATTATCTTATAAAAAATGAATTATTAATATGTTTAAAATAAATATGATTTATTAAGTTTTTATATTGTATACTTTTAACTATAGATATTTTAGTAGAATAATATTATTGGTTGAAATACTTATATTGCTACAAAATAATTGTGGATGCTCAATATTCCACGCCCTTAAAAGACTCAAAGTGTATGCTCAGGTCCCATAAAACATCCAAAAATATGGCTGAGTTGGGGTGACCCCGAGTCACTATCGCCTCTCATGCGGCAGCCCACATGGCCTCACGCCCCTAAGCGCCTCGTGCACCAGCGCCTCACGAGGCCCTTCCATTTCGCGTGCCAGCATCAGGCGAGGCCGCCCACAACGCTTTGCACGCCAGCGTCTCGCGAGGCCACCTCCGCCTCGCGCGTGCCAGCATCAGGCGAGGCCGCCCCCAACGCTTCGCACGCCAGCGTCTCGCGAGGACACCTCCGCCTCGCGCGCCCAGCATCAGGTGAGGCCACCTCCGCCTCGCGCGCCAAGCATCAGTCGAGGCCGCCTCCACCTCCCGCGCCAAGAATCAGGTGAGGCCGCCTCCGCCTCACGCGCCCAGCATCAGACGAGGCCACCTCCGCCTCGCGCGTCAAGCACTCACCTCGCGTCTCATGCACCTAAGCACCTCCGGAGCTAGGCCTCCAAGGGCCTCGCGAGACATGGCCATGTCTCACCTCGCCACGGCCGTGCCATGAGGGCCTCGCGAGAGAGCATCTCGCACCCTTCACTTCGAGATGGCATCTCCTACAGAGACCTATTGAAATCCCATCATATAGGAGTGAAAGCTCAAGTATGATTCAGAAAGGTCATGCTAGTACAATCTTGTACGGGGTACGGCTTTTAAGACCCCGTACGCCTGACCATAGCACTCATGCTAGACAAGTAGTTGGAGCATAAGGAGAGAGGACATGGCTTGCATGCTCCCAACCAGGTGTCAGAGTCGACACCACTACCACCTGCACTACTCCTCTGACATTCGTACGGTCAAGTGTTGGAGACATCCTCCTGGCACCTGCCCATGTACTTGTTGCAACACCACTACCTTTGAAACCACTCTCCTGACAATGTACTTATGTACTGCCTGGTCCCCTGGACCACAGTGTATCTAGGGCCATTAGAGCCCAATATATAACAAAACCTAATTCCACATGGAAGGGGGTTGGAAAATTTACTGTAGCAACTGCACCATAGTGAATGAAAAACTGATTTTACCACTGTTCTTCTGAAATTGTTCTTAGAGTTGATACTTAAATTTCTAAGGCTTTTCTATTGATAATCTTTATCTTGCAATTCTTTCCAACTTAACTTAGTTGACGAGTTCTCACCATCAACAGTTTGGCGCCGTCTGTGGGAATTTAAGTTCCAAGCTACTATTCTACCATTACTTCCAGCAAGAAGAAATGCCAAGACGTTCAAAGCGACTCAGGGAGCCACGAGAGGTGGAGGTCCACCTTAACGGAGTCCAGCTGAAGGCCTCCATGAAGGATCCCCCTCCACCCAGAGAGGTGGAGCCCCCAATGGACCCTGAGGTTCACGAGGGTGATAAAGAGGCCTCGTCACCGGGCGTCCCGCCTGTAGAGAGTCCTCCAAGAGCACCACCAGGAAATGCTAACGAGTTCCTGCTCCCTAGACCACCCCAAGTACTGAACTCCGGCCTGCAGGACCCAGGCCCCTCTACGCGTAGGCACGATAAGCATCCCCGGGTCCATTCCGTGAGCTCGAGTTCGAAATCTTGATTCTATGAAGAGGAAATACGTGAGCTCCACCGTAAGAACCAAAGGTTGGAGACCACCCTGGAGAATATGCAAGAGGTGCTGAATGGCCTATTGCAGGGTAAGTCAAGCGTGACCTTGCCCAAGAGGAAGAAGAAAGGTCGGGAGGGGGTAGAGACCACCGTACCAGTAGATGATGGGAGGACCCGACACTCTACCAGTAACACCCCTCGAGCGAAGCAACGCAAACATCCTGAACCACCGAAGCAGGCCCAGAAACCAGAGCCAAGGACCAACGCTGCCCCTCGCAACGAGGCGAGGTCACCTCTAAAAGAGCACCCTCGGATTTACGGGAGGAGCTCAATAAATAGATGGCGGGTAAAGGGACCACGCCCCCTATGGCACCTCGAGAGGGCAAGGGAAAGGCGGATCTTAACCTATCCGCTTTGAGGGACTCTCTAAGCAAGAGGAGGTAGGACCTGGACACAGAAATGAGGAGCCTGCGAAGCAAGATCGTCACCGCCTCTGGCGGTCAGGCTTTTGAGGAAGAGTTTGACCATGAGTCGCCCTTCGTGAGGGAGATTCAGGCCATCCAGCTCCCTGCCAACTTTAAGGAACCCAATATGACCCCCTACGAAGGAAGCACGGATCCAAAGTACCACCTAGACGCATTTAACGACCTGATGAAATTGAGAGGAATTGGTAGTGGAGCCAGATGCCACTGCTTCGCCGTCATTTTGAAAGGACCCGCCTACAAATGGTTCAAAAGATTAAGGCTGGGGTCCATCAGGTCCTGGCAGCAGTTTTCTGATGAATTCCTCCAACAGTACCACGCCGTGCGGGACTACACGATGCCAGGCACCAGCCTGGCCAACGTGAAGCAAGGGGAAAATGAGGGCCTGAAGAGCTACATTCACAGGTTCAATATGGAGGCCGCGAAAGTGGGGAGCATAACCCACCGAGAGTTAAAAATGGCCATTATAGCCGGGGTGCGCCCAGGAAGCAAGTTGTGGGACAACATGCTGAAGAGGGAAGTCACCGACTTAGATGACTTCTACGAGAGGGCGCAGAAATACATTCGTGTGGAGGATGGCCACGCAAACCTAAAGGTAGGAAAGGACGAGTCCAATGCGAAGCCCCCAACTAACGATGGGTCGAATGTAACAAAGAAGAAAAGGGCGTATGATGGATCGAGAGATGATCAGTAGAGAAAGACCAAATGGGGGAGTGATCATAGGCAAGCGGCTTACACTTACTATATGAACCTTACAGATACCAGGGAGCATATTTACCTCACCAATGAAGACCGAGTTCCCTTCAAGAATCCCCCACCAATGTGAAAGGACCGGTCCAAAAGGGATCCCAGTAGATACTTCCAGTACCACAAGGATATCAGGCACACCACGGCGGAGTGTATCCACTTGAAGGAGGAAATTGAGGAGCTCATCCGCAGGGGGCATCTAGGCCGTTATGTCAGGAGAGAAAGGCCGAAGCCAGAGGACGAGCCTGCGATACCCCAGATGCAAGGGCTATCCACAAAAATACAGGGAGAGGTCCGAACCATTTTCGGAGGTCCAGGATTTGGGGAGGACTCTCGAAAGGGGCGAGATAGATATGCAAGAGAGGCCCGACAAGTCCACCACCCTGCGTCATGAGTTTGGAACAACGACCCCCAAAAAGTTTCAAGGGGGAAAATGACTCGATCACATTCACTGAGGAGGATGCGCGAGGGGTACATTTTCCCCACAACGACCCACTGGTGTTGATAGTTCAGTTGGCAAATATGTGTGTGCATCGGGTCCTAGTGGACAATGGGAGCTCGGTGGACATCCTGTATCGCCCTGCCTTGGAAAAGATGGGAATGGCATTCATCATATAAACCCCTGCCAATCTTCCCTATACGGATTCACGGGGGACTCAGTGCAACCCCTAGGGATGATCGAATTGGCACTCACCTTGGGGGAGCAACCCCGGCAGACTACAGTGATGGCTAACTTTGTCGTAGTAGATTGTGCGTCAGCTTTCAATGCGGTATTGGGGAGACCATCCCTAAGAGAATTGAAAGCCATAACTTCTATATATCACCTGGTTTTCAAGTTCTCAACTCCAGGAGGGGTCGCTAGTATGAAGGGAGAACAGAAAGAAGCAAGGGAGTGCTACAACACCTCACTCCGTGCGCCTGTGAAACCGCGGGAACCAATGGCCATGGTGATACATGAGGTGCTACGTGTGCCCGCGGGGAGTCCGCAGGAGCTAGACCCTCGATTCGTGGAGGAGTCAAGAGCAGAACCAGTGGAGGAAGTAGAGGAGGTTATAGTAGTGGAAGAACCGTTGAGAAAACTGAAGGTAGGAAGAAGCCTGCAGAGTGACGTGAAGAAGGAGTTGATAAAGTTTTTGAAGGATAATCTAGATGTATTCGCATGGAATCACGAAGATATGGTGGGTATAGACCCCAGTGTTATGTGCCACCATTTGAATATCTCCCCTGAAGCGAGGCACGTTAGGCAGAAGAGGCGGGCGCTAGACCCAGAAAGGTACGCGACCTTAAAGGAAGAGGTTGACAAGCTGAAGGCCAATGGGTTTATCCATGAGTCTTTTTACCCTGTGTGGGTGTCGAATCCAGTACTAGTCCCAAAACCAAATGGGAAATGGAGGACCTGCGTCGATTTCTCAAACCTGAATAAAGCTTGTCCTAAGGACAGCTTCCCACTCCCAAGGATAGATCAGTTAGTAGATGCGACGGCAGGACTCGGGGTACAACTAGATTCCAATGAACTCTGCAGATGAAGAGCATACGTCATTCATTACGGATACATGGCTCTACTGTTACAAGGTGATGCCCTTCGGGTTGAAGAACGCGGTCGCCACCTATCAAAGGTTGGTCAATAAGATGTTCGCTAACCAGATAGGAAGGAACATGGAGGTGTATGTTGATGATATGTTAGTAAAGACCAAGAATGCAACAGAGCTCAACAAGGACCTTGGTGAGATGTTTGACACACTTAGGAAGTACCGAATGAAGTTTAATCCCATCAAGTGCACCTTCGGTGAATCCTTAGGAAAATTCTTGGGCTTCATGGTCAACTCCAGAGGCATCGAGGCAAATCCTGATAAGATAAAGGCCCTGATAGAGATGAGCCCGCCTAAGAACAAGAAAGAAGTGTAATGCTTAACGGGAAGGGTGGCGGCCCTTAATAGATTTATTTCAAGGTCAACTGATAAGTGCCTCCCCTTCTTTAACATCCTCAAAGGGAGCAAAAAGTTTGCTTGGGATGAGGAATGTGAAGAGGCATTTATCAAGCTGAAGGAGCACTTGGGGAAGCCACCCCTGTTGGTGAAACCTGAGAAAGGCGAGAAGCTATACCTATAATTGGCAGTGTCTGAACATGCCATAAGCGCAGCCTTGGTTAAAGGGGAGAAGAAGCAGCAACAATCCATGTACTATATCAGCAAGCGTTTGGTGGACGTGGAGAACCAGTACCCAGAGATTGAAAAGTTGTCCTATGCACTAGTTGTGGCCTCGAGGAAGTTGAGGCCGTACTTCCACGCGCACACAATTGAAGTTCTCACGGATAGTCCTTTAAGGCAGGTCTTGCATAAACCTGAGACCTCAGGGAGGCTGATGAAATGGTCGATCGAGTTGAGTCAATTCGATATCATGTATACCCCAAGAGCTTCCATCAATGGACAGGTGCTGGCAGACTTTATAGTGGAGTTCACCCGTCAGCCGAATGGAGGAAGAAGTGAAGAAGGGGAGCAGCTTGTCATAGAGGAAGAACGAGGGGATCTTGAGGAATGGAGTCTGCATGTGGACGGGGCATCCAATGAAGGAGGATCTGGAGCATGTATCATGATGACAGGACCCGAGGGACACAAGATGTATTGTGCAATCTGGTTCGGGTTTCAGGCCTCCAATAACGAGGCGGAGTACGAGGTGCTCCTGGCTAGTTTGCGTTTAGCCCAGAAGCTAAAAGTGATGCGCCTTCGTATTTCTAGCAACTCTCAGTTGGTGGTATACCAGGTAAAGGGGGAATATCAGGCGAGGGGACCCAAGATGGCAGCCTACTTGGAAAGGGTGAAAGGCTATCTGGGACGGTTAGTAGCATATAGCATAGAGCAGATCCCCAGAGAAAGGAATTCCCATTCTGATGCACTCGCGAATCTGGCTTCCACCAAGGATGGGGATATCCTGGAGTCGATACCCATGGAGTACTTACCCAAACCCAACATCGTAAACGTGGGCATACATATGGTTAGTATCCCAAAGGAGTCATGGGCGGAGCTGATTAAAAGATACTTGGAGGAAGGAACCTTGCCTGTGGACAAGAAAGAGGCCCGAAGGTTGGTGTATAAGGCGGCTAGGTACACCTTGATAGACGGGGTTCTATACAAGAGAGGGTTCTCAATGCCACTTCTGCGATGTGTAGAGAAGGAGGAGGCGTTAAAAGTACTGCATGAGATACATGAAGGAGATTGTGGTAACCATGAGAGCGGACCCTCAACGGCTAGGAAGGCCATAAGACAAGGGTACTACTGGCCCTCAATGGAGAAAGATGCAAACGACTTTGCCAAGAAATGCGACAAATGCCAGAAACACGCTAACTACACTAGGAGGCCCCCAAATGAGTTAACTAGCCTGACCAGCCCCTGGCCCTTTGCTATCTGGGGAATAGACTTGATCGGCGCCCTTCCTGCGGGTAGGGGAGGGGCGAAGTACGCAGTAGCTGTAGACTATTTCACCAAGTGGGTTGAAGCGGAGCCACTCGTGAAGATAACTGCCAAACACATCACCTCATTCATCAACAAATTCATTGTCTATAGATACAGAGTGCCCTACAAAATTATTTCTGACAACGGCACCTAGTTTGAGGGGGGAGCCTTTGACGAATATTGTAGGGGAAGGGGGATAAAGAGAAGTTTTTCAGTAGTAGTACACCCACAGGCCAATGGGCAAGTGGAGGCCATTAACAGAGTTCTTAAAAAGAACCTGAAAACCAAGTTAGAAAAGATGAAAAGAGCCTGGGTGGAAGAGCTGCCGAATGTGCTATGGGTCTACAGAACCACCCCTTGCACGACCACTGGAGAGTCCCCATTCTCCTTAGTATATGGGTGTGAGGCCATCCTCCTAGTGGAGATGCAGGTGAGTTCCTTCAGGGTACAGGCGTATGAAGACGAGGCCAATCGCGTAGCTTTGGCTGAGAGCTTGGACATGCTAGAAGAGAGAAGGGAAAAAGCAGAAATGAGGGTGGTGGTATACCAACAGCGCGCAGCAAGGTACTACAACTCGAGGGTGCAAGAGAGAACTTTCAGAGTTGGCGACCTGGTGCTAAGGAAGGTACTCCCCAACACGCGAGACCCAGGGGCAGGAGTGCTTGGGGAGAACTGGGAGGGGCCCTACCAGGTTGCTCAGTGCATACCCCCAAACACTTATAAGCTGGCGCGCATGGACGACACCATCATACCTCGAGCATGGAACGCGGAGCACCTTAGGAAGTACTACCAGTAAGGCACCCACGCCCAGTGCTAAAAGGATAGGTTTTCAAAAGTGTTGCATGTTATCTTAGTATGGTAGAGAAGAATCAAAGAGGTTACTTAGATAACCTCCTGAGTAGGTGTAAGTTTTTTTTTATTTCCTATGAGAATCTTATATGTATCGCTGTAGCCGGAATTCTATGAATGAAACTAGTTACACCTTCGCACTCCATTTTTTTTTACTTTACGTGAGCATCAATCAAAGTGCCTGCCGAAGTAAACTTCACCAGACACTTGGGGGGCAATAGTGGCCCGTGAAGATAAAGCACACAACAAAGGGGAGAATCCCAAGAAGGAACCTCCATCAGGAGGACCCAAAAGGGGCCATGCCCGTGAAGATAAAGCACACAACAAAGGGGAGAATCCCAAGAAGTAACCTCCATCAGGAGGACCCAAAAGGGACCATGACCCTAAAACGAACCCTTTAACGGGGGATCCCAGAGGGACCCCCTATATCAGGGCCTTAAGCGAAGTCCTTACAAGGCATCCCCTGGGATCACAAGGATTAGCTACCCTTGTGAACATCAAGGAGGCCATAAGGACTAACAAAAAAAAAAAATGGTAACGACAATAATAAGTCTAGAGTGGCCACCAAGACGTCTAGCCAAAAAGGGTCCTAAAAGAGACCCTTGCAAAAATAGTACTGTGAATAACGACGAGAAGGACGCTTCTCACAAAAAAAATAATAAGCGCGCGCGAGAATATATAAAAGGATAGCTAGGACCCAATGGGTCAAAATATCCTTATAAAAGTAATCAAGAGGAAAAAAAAAAGGTCCCAGTGAACCCTTTCACATGGGCTCCAAAGGACCTCCAGCCTGGTAAATAAAAGAGGGGAACCAACCAAACCCCATCATACAGGCTCAAAAGGACCTCAAATACAGTAGAATAAGAGATAAATAGCAACACATGTATAAATACATTGAAAAAGAAAGTTTTGAAGACAGTACAAGAGTTACAAAAGAAAAATAGTAAGAACGATAATATTACAACGACTCAAGCGAGCATACATCTACTACGGGCTGGCGGAGGTAATGAAATAGCAACCTCAGGGCCTCCTGCCCTGGGCGCTCCACCCAGCCACCCGGGTCACGGCATACTCGCCAAAGGACGAGAAGTCAAAATTGGGGTCCTGCCTCCATACGCCATAGAGGTATAGACCTATGCTCAGTAGTCGCCCTCTCTGCTTCTAAAGAGGCAACCCTCTCTTGCGACGCAGCAACCTCAGCCCTAGCAGCTTCAAGATCGATCTCAAGGGAGGAGACCCTCGCCTGTGCAGCAGCCGCGGTAGCCTGGGCAACCTGGAGCTCGCTCTCTAGCTTGGTAACCGTGTCCTGCAGCAAGAAAGTTAACAACAGCAACAATGAGTGACAAAAACAAAAAATATATGCATGAACACCTATACATAATAGGGCCGACGCGAGGTGCAGGAACTCACCCAAGTCATGGTGCGCCTTAGGGTTTCCCCAAGGTCCGACTGAGAAACATTCCCAATACTGTTCCAGTCAGATACGGGGAGGCTCGAGGCAAGTTGGATGTATCACTGCCCGTAAGGCGTCGCCATCCAAGTCACCGAGGGCTCCCCATCCGCACCAGGGGCACCTGGCTGGATGAGGACAGACACCCGCTCGTCGAAACAGGAGGGGGCGCGGTGAAAGTGGAAAACTGAGGATCTGGTAGATCAGAGGGAGGCTCCAGAAGGTCGACGAAATATGTCCCTGATGGTCCAGGGTCTAGAGGAGCCTGAGTGAGGGCGTTGTAGCCCTCAGGGTCAGGGCAAACATAACACCCCGAAACGGCCTGCTTGTCTTGAGAATGAGGGGCTATGTTTGGATCATAGGAGGCACATGGAGGACATCCCCCAGGAGATGGAGGCAGCTGGTGAGATCCCCCACGGTCAAGGGGGGCTTCCTCTGGCTCTTCCTCATCCTCATCCTCATCCTCATCTGGGCAAGGCTCGGCCACGGCCCCCTTCATCTTCGTGGACCCAGAGATGGTCCACAGTAACTTGGGGTCTGAGATAGGGGACAATTTAAGGCGGTTCAAATTCTTCACGGTGAATAGGCACACTGCCTTTTTCATAGCGGGGTCAGCGCTGAGGAACGTTCTCATGTCTCTCGCTTCTGACCCGAAAACTGTGGGTTCAGTGAATTGCTCTGCATAATACACGCCATGGTCAATATGAACGTAAGTCATTAAACAATAAGTTGTAAGAAAGTAAAAGAGAGAAAGTGATGCTCAGGGTACTTACTGAGAGTGGCCCGGAAGTCCTCGCAGACCGAGAGGGGGCCTTCCACGAAGAAAAAGTCCTGCTTCCAGGACCCTGGGTTGGACACCGAGCCCTCTATCAAAGAGGCCTCGTTGTTTTCTTTTTGTAAATAGTAAAAGCCCTTGGACTTGGGAAGGGGCATGAGGTTGTAGAGGAAATGCACCTCTGTCGCTGTAGGAGTGCATTTAAACAGCTTCGTAAATGCAATGAAAAGGCAGCTTAAAGTCAGCCAGCCATTGGGAGCCAGCTGAAGCGGGGCAAGGTCGAAGTAGTTGAGGACCGCAACAAAGAATGGGTGTAGTGGGATGGTACCACCCGCCTTCAGGATGTGCTCGCTGAGGGCCACGAAGCCGGGCCTAGGACTGTTAGCCCGGCATGTCTCCTGAGGAACATATAACGCGTACTCTGGAGGGACGCGATAATGATCCACGATGTCCCTCAGTTTGTTTTAGGACACACGCGACACCAGTTCAGTTTCCAGTAAAGGAGCATCGTCCGGTTCATTGGAAGCCACTTGTCGTCGTGCCCTCGACATATCTGCAAAATCAAAAGAAAAATGTGAGAAAGAGACAGAACACTTGATCCTCCATTTTTTCTTCCTAGCAAGAGTCTTCCATCGAGGGAGCGACTGCGGAAGTGCTGAGCTAGGAAAAACCGAAACTAGGGGCTGAGGAGAAGCAGAGGCAGCCCCATGACAGTCATCAGGCGAGGAGGGGCTGGAGGGCTCCGGCGGAAGGTGTCCCTCCATAAACTCCAACTCCCTCTGCAACTCTAAAAGGGTAACCCTAAGGCCCGCTACATGGTCACTAAGGTCTGGGGGGAAAGGTGCTCCGTCTCCTCCCGACACCGAGTCAATTTCGCTATCCACCACCCAAATTTTACGCCTAAGTTCAGTCATGTACTCAAGATGGCAGATACGGGCCTGCCTTAAGGAGTCATAGTCCTGGTAAGGGTTTTCCTTAGGGGACTCTGAGTCTGAGGACAGGTAAATAAATTCAACCCCCAGCGGTATATCAGACGGGCCATCACTGGCCATGAGACCTCGTCCCAAAAGCAAAAATTGGTTCACATGTAAATGAGGGGTTGGCTACAAAACACAAAGGAATAGGTTTAATACCTCTAGATGCAAACGCCCTAATTGACCCACTACAGAGTATAAAAAAGAGGGGTATGCAACTGGGCAAACTCACTGCGAGCTCAGGCCATGGTACCCCATCCCGAGTAACGCTAATTTGGACCTAATGAAAACCAGGGAAAAAGAGAATATACCTCAAGATGTAGAAATTAGAGGCTGTCGAGGCAAAAAAAGGAGGTCGAGGGCCAAAAGCACCAAATGGTCGAAAATACACGTCTGCAAAAATAGACGAAAATGATGTGTTAGCCTCCAAATAGACATACCAAAAAATTAGCTCATTTGTAAAAAAAATAAAATAAAATGAAATGAAAAAATCAAATGAAGGAAACTATGGCAAAAGTGAGGTTGTGGGGGATTGAACCCCTTACCTCTTGAAAGGAGTAAGGGTCTAGGAACCACTAAGCTAAGGAAGTAAGGTGTAAATAATAAGCCTTGCGTGAGGGCCTATTTATAAGAATCAAGGAGAATAGTCTACAAGAGCACCTAAAGGTCCTCTCCTAGACTGGGGGGCAAGTGTGGATGCTCAATATTCCACGCCCTTAAAAGACTCAAAGTGTATGCTCAGGTCCCATAAAACATCCAAAAATATGTATGAGTTGGGGTGACCCCGAGCCACTATCGCCTCTCATGCGGCAGCCCAGATGGCCTCGCGCACCAGCGCATCGCGAGGCCCTTCCACTTCGCGTGCCAGCATCAGGCGAGGCCGCCCACAACGCTTCGCACGCCAGCATCTCCTGAGGCCACCTCCGCCTCCCGCATTCCAGCATTAGGCGAGGCCGCCCACAACACTTCACACGCCAGCATCTCGCGGGGCCACCTCCGCCTCGCGCGCCCAGCATCAGGCGAGGCCACCTCCGCCTCGCGCGCCAAGCATCAGGTGAGGCCGCCTCCACCTTGCGCGCCCAGCATCAGGCGAGGCCGCCTCCGCCTCGTGCGCCAAGCATCAGGCGAGGCCGCCTCAGCCTCGTGCGCACAGCATCATATGGGGCCACCTCTGCCTCGCGCGTCAAACACTCGCCTCGCATCTCATGCACCTAAGCACCTCTAGAGCTACACCTCCAAGGGCCTCGCGAGACATGGCCATGTCTCGCCACGCCACGGTCATGCCATGAGGGCCTCGCGAGAGAGCATCTCGCACCCTTCACTTCGAGATGGCATCTCCTACGGAGACCTATGGAAATCCCACCATCTAGGAGTGAAAGCTCAAGTATGATTCAGAAAGGTCATGCTAGTACAATCTTGTACGGGGTACGGAATTTAAGACCCCGTACGCTTGACCATAGCACTCATGCTAGACAAGTAGTTGGAGCACAAGGAGAGAGGACATGGCCTGCATGCTCCCAACCAGGTGTCAGAGTCGACACCACTACGACCTACACAACTCATCTAACATTCATACGGTCAAGTGGTGGAGACATCCTCCTGGCCCCTGCCCATGTACTGGTTGCAACACCACTACCTCTGAAACCACTCTCCTGACAGTGTACTTATGTACTGCCTGTTCCCCTGGACCAAAGTGTATCTAGGGCCATTAGAGCCCACTATATAACAAACCCTAATTCCACATGGAAGGGGGTTGGAAAATTTAATGTAGCAAGTGCACCATAGTGAATGAAAAACTTATTTTACCACTGTTCTTCTGCAATTGTTCTTAGAGTTGATACTTAAATTTCTAAGGCTTTTCTATTGATAATCTTTATATTGCAATTCTTTCCAACTTAACTTAGTTGACGAGTTCGCACCGTCAACAATGATTAGTAGCAAAATCTAATTAAAAAAATAATTTTTTGCTACCAAAAAACTAGTAGCTAAAAATTTGAGTTTTGCTACCAAAATAACATGGTAGCAATTAATATATAAAGTTAAAAAATTTATATTTTGGCACCGATAAATTTAGCTACCAAAAGAAAATTAGTAGTTAAATTTATTCATTAGCTACTAATAATTTTGGTAGAAAAAATATTTGGTGTTCTATTTTTAGATTTTGCAACTAAATTCTTTTGCTACCATAATTTAGTAGCAAAATATAATTAATTGCTACCAAATATATTTGCTAGCTAAAACTTTAGTTGGTAAAAATTATTTTTCTTGTAGTGCATGTTGCAAATGGGAATGGGTAGGAAACCATTGTTAGCTCGACTAGAGCAGCTTGGGAACCTATGGCGAAATGCTGGCATTTGTCGCACTTCTGAACATACAAGATAAAATCTTTTGTTAAAGTGGGCCAAAAATAGCCCTGTCTCAGTACCTTCAGCACCAGATTTTGCTCCCCAGCATGATCTCCACAAAAACATTCGCGTATCTATTGCAAAATGGTTTTGGCTTCTTCGGGAAGAACACATCGCAGGAGAGGCAACAAATGACCACACTGATATAAGGTTCCATTGACTATTACGTACCGTGGAACTTGATAGAGTATTTTTCTCGCGTCTTTTTTGTCATCAGGTAACTTTCTAGTTGCGAGATATTCCACTATAGGAGTCATCTAGGTCGGTCTTTGTCAATCATTCTGACCTCTGTTGCTTCTCCCGTTACACTTGGGCTCTCCAAGAACTCCACTGGTACTACATTTAATGTTTCATCCTCTTTTATGGTAGCAAGTTGTGCCAAAGCATTAGCGTTAGAATTCTGCTCATGGGGAATCTGTTCAATAGAGCTATACTCAAATTCAGAAAGTTCCCACTTTACCTTAGCTAGGTAGGCTGCTATCTTTATGCCTCGAGCCTTGTACTCCCTCAATACCTGATTTACCACAAGTTATGAATCACTATAGCATTGGATGGCTTTCGCCTTCAGCTCTCTTGCCACCCTCAGCCCTACCAATAAGGCCTCATATTATGCTGTGTTGTTGGATGCCTCAAATTTGAATCTTATAGCTGTATGGAATTGACGTCCCTCTGGCGGGATTAAGATTATTCCAGCTCCTGATCCATTCTCGTTCGATGATCCATCAACGAAGATTTTCTATAATTCCTTCGTCGGCTCTATCATGAGCTCGTCTTGAAAACCAGTGCATTTATCCATAAAATCAGCAAGGGCCTGACTCTTGATTAAAGTCCATGGCATGTACAATATCTCGAACTGGCTAAGTTTGATGGCCCATTTTAAAAGACGTCCCGATGTTTCAGGATTTTACAGAACCTGGCTTAAAGGTTGGTCGGTTAAGACGTTGATTGAATGGGACTGGAAGTATGGTCGGAGCTTTTTGGAAGCAAAAAATGAGACAGAATGCTAGCTTCTCAACCGGTGGGTATTGTGACATAATAAACTGGTTTATGAGAACGGTTTTCTTCTCGAACTAACATGGCATTGACCGCATTCGCTGTCACGGCCAGATAAAGGAACAAAGACTCTCCAAGTATTGGTTTAGATAATACAGAAGGCTCGACTAGATACGTTTTTAGGTCATGGAATGCTTGCTCACACTCCCTGGTCCATTCAAATTTCTTGTTTCCTCTGAGCAAGTTGTAGAATGGTAGACACTTGTTAGTGGATTTCGAAATGAAGCGATTCAAAGTTGCCACCCTTCCAGTTAGGCTTCAAATTTCTTTTCACGACCTGGGTGAAGGCATTGCTAACAACGATCTGATTTTTTCAGGATTCGCCTCTATGTCTTTCGTGTTGACAATGAACCCAAAAACTTTCCAGATGCCACCCCGAAAGTGCATTTCTAGGGGTTCAACTTCATGTCATCTCTCTTTAATATTCCAAAACATTCTTCCAGATCAGATACATGGTTATTGGCAGTCTTTGACTTGACAAGCATGTCATCGACATACACCTCCATATTTCTCCCGATCTGGTTAGCGAACATTTTGTTGACCAAGCGTTGGTATGTAGCCCCGACATTCTTCAATACGAATGGCATAACTTTGTAACAATATACGTTAGGCTCGGTCATGAAACTAGTATGCTCCTGGTCCGCAGAGTTCATCACGATTCGGTTATATCCAGAGTATGTGTCCATGAAAGACATGAGTTCGTGACCTACCATGGCATCTACCAACTGGTCAATCCTAGGCAGTGGGAAACAATCCTTGTGAGAATCTTTATTAAGTTGGAGAAGTTGATATAGGTTCTCCACTTCCAGCTTAGCTTCAGGACATGCAAGAGAATGGGCACCCAGATTGGGTATTTTTCCTCCCGGATAAACCCGTATTTTAGTAACCGAGTTACTTCTTCCTCAAGGTCTTCAGCTCGGACCGTTCCCAAAAGCCTTCATTTTTGGGATTTTTGAGGCACATTCTTGTCCACATTTAAAGTATGCATTATTATATTCGGGCTGATTCCCACCATATCCTCATGTGACCAAGCGAAGACGTCTAAGTTTCTCTGTAAAAAATCAATCAGCTCCGTCTTTCTTTTGTCGTCAAGATTCTTTCCAATCTTTAGGACTCTTGAAGCTTCTTTGAGATCGATGTTTACTACCTTGAGCTCTTCTATGGCTGAGCTCTAATCTGTCTATTCCTATTCGTGGGTCAATGTCGTCGCATTGGGCGACCTCACTTTCCTCTTCCTGCTGAGGTTCTTCTGTCCCACGAGTAACTTGTATTTCCTTGGACTCCTCACCTCCGTCATTTATGCCATCGCTTGCTGCCCAGGTTATGATTTTCCCTTCATAGAAATGTTATATTATTCCTTGGTAGCGAGTTGATCGCTTCAGATTGTGCATATGCCAGTAGCTGAGGGGAATTTCATTGCTAGGTGGCAGATAGAGGTTATGGCATCAAATGCCATTAGCACAGGTCGGCCCAAAATCGCATTGTACACGGTATGACAATTGATTACGACAAACTCGAGTACTTTTAAAACAGTTCGTGACTCTTCTCCCAATGTAACCACCAGTCCGATTGTCCCGATGGCCACTGACCCTTCACTCGAAAACCCATACAAGGTCATCGAGGTCGCCTTCAAATCGGTTACAGATAACCCCATTTTGTCCAGGGTGGACTTGAATAGCAGATTTACAGAGCTTTCGTTATCCACTACTGTTCTTCGGACCCTTCGGTTGGTTATCTAAATAGTTACTACCAGCGAATCATTTTGTGGGTATTGGACATGGCTAGCATCTTTTTTGATGAAAATGATTGGTTGCTTTTCCAATAGCTGTTGTTTCGATAATTGTTGCTCTGGGACGAACTCCACCCCATTATGAGCCTTCAACTCGTTAATGTACCCCTTTTGGGCCCCGCTGCTCGTGTCTGCCAAATGAGGTCCTCCCGCAATAGTGGTTATATCTCCCCCCACTATCAGAGGAGGTTTGAACTGATTTTCCTGAGCTCCAGATTGGCCTATTGGAGCTTCAGGGACAAATTGAGGGTTCTTCCTGGCAGGCTGTGTAACGCCCTGGATAGGCAAGATTGTTACACTGTGTGTTTATAAAAGTGCTAGACTTGCTATTCAAGTCATTTAGTTAAAAATGTGTTATTGAAACTATAATGGAACTAGGGTTAAAAGATTTTGGTCTTAAAAGTCGCATTTCTTTTAAATAATATTTCCTGTTTACACGGGATCCCAAAACAAATAGAATTAAAACCATTTACAAAAGATTTACGATCTAAATACAATATTAGCCATACTAAGGCAAAATAGACAGTTCAGCGATCCCTGTCCTGATCCACTCCTCGGCCAAGGCGACCGAACAGTTGGCTATGTACATTCAGCCCCGCAGCTCTCCATCTCAGGACTGGTCTAACTTGCCTTTTCCTTTACCTGCACCACGTAGCACCCGTGAGCCAAGGCCCAGCAAGAAAACACAATAACAGAGCATAAGCAATCAACAGACAATTCAATATCACATATTCCATAAACATGTTCTCAACCATTTAAAAATTCAGAATAACCAAGTATTCAACATACCAAACATATCAACTCATATCATACATAAATTAACAAATGATAACTAGGGTTAGCGCCCTCAGGCTGCACCCTCCGTTATCCCACTGACTCTGGCCCGCTTAAACCGAGCTCAGTGAATATTAAGCTGTCCTCAGCTACCAGTGGCCAAGCCGCGCCCTGCGCACAAATATTGTGTACGACTCCCTTAGGCCGCTATCACATGTCCCATGGCATAATACCATCATTGACTTTATACAAATATTGGGAGCTCTTAGTCCTATCACAAACATACAGCAAGGTGCAGTTTTCTTACCTTTAAATTCGCTTGCTTTGATCACTTAGATCCCTGAGCACGATCCCTCTTGAGCCCTAGCGTACACCTAGCCATAGCCATAGATCAGAATCATGACCAAACCTTAAGTCCAAAACCTAACCTCGGGACCAATCCCAAGCCCGCGGGAAGCCCCAATTCCACCAAATGGGATAGTGGAATCGAACACCGAATTCCCGGGCAAAAACCCTTGAAAATAACTCAAAAGCCCCTTTCTGGAAACAGGGTAGTGCTACAACACTCTAAGGAGGGCGCTATAGCGCTACAAGTAGAACCAACATCCCCCAGAATTCTTGGCCTAGCGCTACAGCGCCCAAAGGCTAGCGCTGTAGCGCTAGTCCCAAACAGCCAATGCTGCACTTTTCCTTCCTGCGATTTCCCCGAGCCAACCCTTACCAAAACTCTTGCAATTCTCAACCAAACTTAAAAAAAAGATTTTTAACACACTCCACTCATCCCAAGCATCCCAAATACTCAAAACCCAATCACATGCATCCCTAATCTCAAAATTCACCATAGTTGCTCCTAGACTTCAAAAACTCAGTAAAGACAATCAAACCTTCAAAGTTTAAAGCTTAGATTTTTATACCTTTGATGGAAATTCGACCTTAGGTTGTCTCTAGACCTGCTTAGCTTGCTCTTCCTCAATCCTTAGCTCCAACTTCCCTAGAATTCCGCATCAATTCAGCTTAGATACCTTAGTTTAAAATCAAAACCAGAACTGAAGAAACTTCAAAGTCTTACCTCAAGTGGAAGGTTTGTTCTGGCTAAACCCTTGCCAACTCTTCAAGCCTAACTCAGAAACCTTATGGCTCAACTTGATCTAGCTCTTCTCTGAACTTTGCTCCAAGAACCCTTAAGAAAAGGGTGGAAAAAGCCTAAACCGACCCTACCTTCTTTCTCTTTCTTTTCTTTCCTTCTTTTCTTTCTTTTCAGACTTCTATTATATTCTACAAACTCCACTGAGCATAAATCATCAGTAATACCTATCTCTAAAAAAACCAAATGACCATAATGCCCTCCCCTTTAATTCTAAATCCTTTAATCCACTTAGGGGCATTTTAGTCATTTTACCCAAATCCCGCTAATTCCTCCAGTGTCTCTAACATTTTTCGCTTACTTCCCGATACCTAATTAATCACCAATTATATTCCTCATTATCAAAATTAACCTCAATATATTCCCTAAATTCCCATTTATACCCCTAGGCTCGCCCCGAGCCAGGTATAAATCCCCGCCGTGACTTTTTTGCTAATCTGTTCACTAGGATCGTCTCAAATCACAGATCACAGATATATCCACATAATAATATGGTCTCAACAATTATCGCATATATAAACAGTTATGCCAACAACGGGCCAAAATTACGATTATGCCCTTCTAACCTAATCAGGGCCTACATGCATACTAATACACATAGTCATGCATCTCAAATATTCAAATAGTCATATAACATGCTTTAAATCATTAAATCACATATATTCCAATTATGCCCTCCCGACACACTAATCTAGGCCCTTAAGCCTCATTAGTAAATTTGGGTCGTTACAGGCTGATTAGGGATCACACGATTTCGAGTGTACTGGGACTACGGCCCGGCTCTGATGAGAGTTTTAATTTCATCCTTAAGTTGCCGGCAGTCATCAGTGTTATGACCGATGTCATTATGGAATCGATAGAATTTTGAGGGATCTCTCTTCGCCCTCTGGTTCCTCAATGGTTCTGGCTTCTTCCATGGAAGGCAATTAGAATTTGTAAGAAAAATGTGCTCTCGGGTGTTTATTAGGTCGATATAAGTAGCGTAGATAGGTTTGAACTTCTCCATGAATTTGTTTTTCTTTGACCTGCTCTGGTTGCCCTCACCACTCCCCTTCCTTTTGTTATTTCCCCCTTGGTTATTCTGGACAACGGTTTGAGCCGTAGCTGCAACATCCGTTGACGCTCCAATGGGTTGGACAGGGGTCTAGCTGGTTCCTGCGATAGAAGCACGCGCCTTCTCCAAGTTTATCCTCTCTTGAGCTGGGCCGAGAATTTGTCTACAATCTTCACTCATTTTCTTTTGAGTTCCTGCCATAGGTCACCCCGATGAGGATTCCTGTCCTCATCTCCATGAGCTTAGAGTTTTCATCAACATCCCTTGCTCGTGCACCAACGTTGGAAAATCTGCTTAGATATGCCTTCAGCGTCTCGCCAAGTTGTTGCTTTACGTTGGCCAAAGAATCAGCCTCAACCCGAGCTACCTTTGAATCACGAAATGCTTTTTTAAAATCAGAAGAAAATTTCTTCCATGAGCTTATGGAGTGCCTCTTGTATTGTTCAGACCACTGCCTGGCAGGGCCAACCAGAGTTGCAGGGAACAGGATGAACCTTAGATCGAGCCCGACATTGTGGGCCATCATCATGGTGTTAAACATTCTAAGGTGATCAGAGGGATCTCCATCTCCATCAAACTTTAACATGTGTGGCATCCTAAAACCTATAGGATATATTGTCGCTACAATGTTTGGAGCAAAAGGCTCGAGCTCCTCGTCTTAGTCGCAATCATCCTTTTCCTTCCTGGACAAGAGTCTCTTCATTTGTTCTTCATTTAGAGCTAGTCTCTCAAGGGTTTGGTCCCTAGTCCCAAGGTTTGTTGGGGGCTGTTCGACAGCTCCCATCCTATCATATGTGTTTGACGGGATATTGTCTCTCCAAGCTCGAGCTTGGTTAGGTGGGGCATTCCCGTTGTTGCGTACTATGGACGGACCTCTCTCGTGTCGAGTATAGCTAATATCTTCATCCCGGGTTGGATACCTTCTCTGTGAGTTTAGATGATCGCACAAGTCGGGCTGTGGATTATACCGAGGACTCCACGCTGAACTCAAATGATTTCTTAGAACACTCTCGGACCTGCCACCACGATGGATTTCTGTCCAATAATTTTCATTTGCGAAGCTTCCAGCTCGCAATTGAGATTGAGGGCCTGGATTCTCAACATGCATTCATGGTGCAGAATTATTCGCAGATGGGGGAGGATTTCTCCTGCTATCCCCATAAGCTGGAATATCTCGTTCAGGATGAGGTGGTGTCAGATGTCTTACAGGTGACGGAGGAGGCCTTACTTGTGAGGATATCCTCGTTCCATAAGGATGGACTAAATTAGCCCACCTCTGTTCTACTCCAATGTCCCTAGGTCTCTGTGCCTGGTACTTCGATCGTGGTTCAGAGGGATTTATTGGAGCATTGTACCTTCGTGAGCTTGTCCTAGCCCCTCCTCGTGGATTGTCATGGGCGTTTATGGGAATCTGTGAAGAAGGCACCGAACTTGGGGTTGCAGTCCTGACCGATCTACTAACATGTTGATAACCCATGTGATGGTCAATGAGTGGATCACTTTGGTGGTGTAGCCCTGAAGGCACAGAACTTGGACTGGCAGTTCTGATAGATCGACTAAGTTTAGACTTGTTATTCCTGTGGGAATTATGATACCCACTTTGCCTCTTTCTGACATTAATTTCGGTTGCAAGAGCGGGCAACTGAGCCAAAACCTCCTCAGTCTGCTTGTTTGCTCTAGTGAGATGGCTCCTCAACTGCATGTTTTCCATCTCGATTGCAGTTAGATAACCTGGGTTAGGGTTCGACGGTAATGATGTCGAACTCCCAGTCTCGCCCTGACCCGCCGGTTGTTTTCCCGGACGTTGCTAAACATCCAGACCCCTTTTGTTAGGAACAACAGTATGATTGGCCTCCTACCCAACATGCCATTCTACCTCATTATCGTGCATCGAATGAGTGACCACCATGATGAAGATTGACTGGAAATTGTGAAGTACTAATTTACTCTCAATGAAAGCACCAAACTATTGACTCTGTTTTTCGCCAACAATATATTAAGAAATAAAAAAGGGAAGATTAGCGCTTACTATTAAACCATAATGAAAAATCCAGAACTCACCCAAAAAGACAGATCTTTTACGTGGTTTAGTGGTTAAAATCCACCTAGTCCACAAGCCAATATTATTACTATTTCTCTCTCTATTTTGGCAGAGTTTCAGTAATACAGAATAATCCTCCCCTTTCCTACCCAATATTCCCAGTATTTATAGGGGAATTCCGTGGACAGGTTTGGGTAACCGTGTCCACAAACTGCGAAATTATACAGATGATATATAATTAATACAGATTATTCCCATTTACATTGGGATATGATTTGATAACATAATAAATACATTCCTGCTATCTCGGGTAATAAATGAAATAAATACGATACAACCTGGTCATTAATGAGCGTATAAAGAATTCTTGACTCTTGAGATCCTTCAGTATGTGTTGTCTAATTCATCACTAGCTGCATATCTCACCCGAGGTCATGCTTTGACAGCCATCTGACACCGAGCTCATGTTTAACAACTATCTTACTCTTAGTTCATAATTAATTCTAGATGCCTAACATTAGGTCTGGCTATTATGAATCTCAAGCTGCTCACATGGTTAAGAATCACATATTCTACTTGGTTATCTTTCCACGTATTTACCTACAACTTGTACCCTAGCCGAGTGAGTGAACTCATGCTAAAATCAGGGTACAACAGTAACCGTACAATAAAAGGTAGCTTATAGGATTGGGTAACATCCAAGGAATTAAATACATAAATGGCATAATTAAACCTATGATTGTTATATCGGGCATTTGATACATAATGATTATAAAAATTTATTATGCATGAAGAATCTCCGAGTCTGTTGCGATTTGGCATTAGACATCCACGAGATGGATGCGCTACTCGAGCTGGATGTTATGGGAACATGACAATCTGACTTGGATCATGCCTGGAGCTTGATGAGGGAAATCTATACACCATATATCTCAATCTCTGTCACTAACATTTGAGGGGATCTGGAGGTTCTCAAGCTATCCCAAACTTGGTGGCATAACCTTGAGCTATTTGATTTGGAGTTAAAGAAATGTCCTTCATTTATTGCTTGCCAGCTGTACCTTGAGCAAGATGATCAATCTCATACTTTTAGGGTACACCATTTGCCCCCGAAGCCCTGCTCGTTGATGACATCACTTCTGACATGCACAGTAGGGATTTTCTGCTCCATTTGTGAGAAAACGTGTCAACCTACTTACTCGAGTATAAGACACGTGTCCGCTTGTTGTAGGCATCTATTCAAGTTTCAAGTATTATGGCAGTTATCTTGTCAACCTTTCGCCACCATTTGATTCATTTAATTCTGACCCTCGGATCTCAAACTTCTTTAATTGTGTGGCCTAGTTCTTCCCCTGATTTTTACATATAAATAAGAGAGCAAATTTTTATGTTCACCGCCTTTGCATTTGATTTTTCCATTTTCTTCTCTTATCTTAGAAACACTCAAAAATCCTATGCATCCATTCTCACCTTGAGCTTCCACAAACGAATACTTCTCATATTTTCTACAATCTTCACCATTCCTTGCCTTTCTACAACCTTGATCAAGAAACAATGTATAGCTAAACTTGTTCTTTGGTCTAAATTTCTTTTTTCTTGTTTATAATAAAATTGTAAATTTTTCCAGCGTGTTTTTACCTGATTTTTGTTCTGCATAGGCTTAGTTTAGGTTCTATTAAGCCAAAACGAATAGGACTATAAATTTTTAAGTTAAATACAAAAAAAATAGGTAATTTTTCCTGTGTTTTTCCGGGTTTAGAGGTTGAATGTATGAGTTTTGGCCTTAAAAGTGAGGGTTTTAGGCTCAAATCCATGTAGTTTAAAAGAGATGGTACTAAAGAGGTATTACATTAAAATTCTCTTCAAAACCAATAGTCTGACACATGAATCCTTAGGTTTCAGTACCTTTATGAGATTAGGGTGAGTGACTTAGGGACATGCGTGGGAACACATATTGGGGTTTAAAATACGCATCCAACCCATATAAACAATATATTGATCAATGAAGTCTTTGAATCTTAGGTTGCCATTTAAGATGTTCTTATTACTAGATTACATCCCTATGTCCCCTCTAATGAGTCATTTTGTAACCAGGCGAACTGACATCATTAATCATGGAAAAATTCAAGAAAACGATCGTCGTAGGCTTCTCTTCGTAGAAGAAAGATAAATAGGCCGCCAAGACTCCTATTCCCACTTTGGTCTGTTGGTGGAGAATGAGGTCGAGGTGAAACCTGATAGTTTCTTCGAGTCCGAGAGGATCATGTCATGAAAGGAATAATGAGGAGTCACAGGATCGAGACAAACTCCAACTTCTGAGTTCGACCTACGATGGAGGGCGAGCGAAGTTGAATGTCATTGGAAGATGACTTCAAAGCTTGGAGTGATGAACACCTACAGTTAGGTGCCTTCCTATCGCTGGATTCATACTTCATAAATTTTTTGAACTACATAAAGCTTGCCCCATTCCAGTTCCTGCGAAATTCCTATTGCCTCCTCGCGGGGCTAAATTATTTGTTCCTCAAGAATGAGTGGGAGGACCCCACTGTTGGTTATTATTGATCAAATCAGAGATTATGCACAGTGGAACAACAATCAAATTGTCAGATTAATCCCATAAGATTTCTAGATTTACTTCTTCACACTCATATATATATTGAATCAAGGACATGAATAGAAAAATTACCTCAGGTCCTTCCTTGCTGCTATCTTTTCGTATGGCTGAATCCTTGAGATCTCACACCAAGATCTTCCAAAATGTTCTCAGGCACACAAAGAACGAGTGTGGGCTCGCTATACAAATAATAGGCAATAACTATTTATAAGATGTTCTCAACACATGAGATCTGATAAAGTTTGGACCTAGGTTTTGTAAAGAACAATGACCTTTGTTTTTGTCACTGTTCTCTTTCTCTGAGAGAGATTCCTAGATATTTTTCTATCCCTGAAAAGTTACGTTCTGTGAAAAACTGATATCCAATATTTAATAATATCCAATATATTAAAATATTTGTTATTTTAAACAAATTCAAAATAACTGATCAGTTATCAGATTTTTGTTAAATAATAATATTTTAATCATATTAAAATATCTCATTATTTATTTAATATTTAAATAACTAAAATTGTGGAATCAAGAGACTCAGTACATCTCTTATGCGTGTAGCACAGTGCATGTGCACTGTGCCACACGTGTACCACATGGCTGTGCAGGCATGTGATTTTTCCCAATTTTTATTATTATTTAAATACCAAAAATCCCAAAAATAAATTAATTCAAAATTAATTATATTTTTGTTAAATCAAATAATTAATTAATTCTTAATTAATTAATTACACATAATTAAACAATAATTATGTTTGATACATAGAAAAATATTTTACTTATCACATAAGTCCTTTTGCCCATTTTTGTATTTGCCTTTGACAGTGTTTGTTTGAGCTATTTCGGGGACCATGGACCTATAACATTAAGCTCCAATAAATTGAAACTAAATAATAAAACTCTTTAATTATAATATTTAATTTATTAATTATGATATTACTCCACTATAAATTCAGAATTGCACTCTTTATGTTATAGATATACTTTTACAGAAATCTTTTTCTTAAGTCATCCATTGATATAACCATCTTACAATAGTTCAACCCTCTAATTAATTAGTTCATAAATTAGAATGGAAGAATTACCATTTAACCTTTCTAATTTACTTCTTATTCCTTAAGTACCATTAATTCACTAGTGAATAATTAATCTATAATCTAATTATAGATTTGAGCTCAAAATCATTCAGTTCCAGAATTAACCCTTAAGGGAACTAATATACGATCCATTAGAAAAGATTAGATTCCGTATTGTTGATACATGTTCCCAGCCATCCATGATATTAAATCTCCAAAACAAAAGTCATTAGCCTCATTCTTTGAAGAGACCTTAACGAATGAATCAAAAGATTTAATAAACATGAACAGGAGTTCATGAACACTTAGGATTTAGGTTGATCTATAAATGATCATTAGTTATGATATGAATTACAAGTCTTTATTATTAAATGGTTTTTGGATAAAGACTTAAATTCATATCGGTCCATGTCATATATAATCATATTATATAAAGCACCTTTACCGAGATGTCTTACCACATCAATAATTCGAATCTAGATTATTTGTATCATTATGATACTCAGTAAACCGTACTTACAACTCCAATTAAAGAATTCCATAACTTTAATTTGTCGTTGTTGACTATTTTTATTCATTCATGTGATCTTAATTCTCTCGTACTAATACAAGATCACATCCTCAATAATGAATATGGAATTTTTCTGATATTTACAAAATTATTTAAACAATAATTTAACAATCTAAATATAACAATAATAATAAACCATTGTATTTATTTATTCACAGAAAAAACAAATGTCTTTTACATGCTTTTAGGACACACTCCTAACACCCACTCCAGAGGATATTTTATATTTTTTTCGTCTGAAGGCTAATCCACACACTGAAATCGATGGTGATGGTTTTTACTACCTCACCCTGTTCCAAAAATATTCCAGTATCATCGACCTCTCAAGCCACCGAATCGACTACAAGGACCAGTTCTTTATGTCAAATGGGTTTCAGACTAGCAAACATCGCTACTTCAACCGACCTCATGAGTATCTTCGCCTAAAATCCTTATATGAATTACTTTTTTGCTAAGTTTTACTTATTTTGTTTGAATTACTGTATTGTGCAGCTATTTACGCGAGGTCGAAAGCATCTTAGTCCGTCTTGGGTCAATGTGCTACTCTGGCCAATGCTCCTACCTTGGAGAAAGAGTTTGAGTTCAGGGCAGTGGTGAATGATGCCACCATGGTGGCCTGCAAGCTGATCAAGGAAGGTCAATACTTGGGCATCAAGACTTGAGGCCCTCTCAATAGGCCTCTTCAAGTCATTGAGGAGGTCGAGAAAGATTAGGAGGTTGCGTTGTTGGTGTGTAGGAGAAACACTGTTGAAGGCGGGTAGTATAATGACAAAGGTCATGTCGTATTGGGGGCATTTTGCTAGCACCTCCGGGCAAGGTAATTAGGATAGTGAAATAAACCAAGCTGCTACCAGTTTTCTATTAAACCGATTCAATCCAAGGGAAGTCATGAGTAGACATCCTGAAGATCATGATTTTTGATGTAACATTGCAGTTGTGTGTTGACCACCTTATTGTTCGCAACGACTTAGCGTACCCCAAATATATCGTAGCAGTAGACAATACCTTTCATTTTAGGTCCAGTATTTTTGAACAGTATAGTACAAATTTCCGACCTTGTTATACTTGAGAAGGCCAAATCCTTTCCCTAGGCATTTGGCAGGCTGAGTATTATCCCATCTCGGATGAAGAAATCGAACCTAGTGAATCCCGTGAAGTAATTTTACTAGTCTCCCCCACCTGCAACATACTATAGAAAGAGGTTGCAACCAACCTGGGTCATGGTTACCAAGATGAAAAATGGTCAGAGAGAGGAGATCATGGTTAACTCCATTGGTGCAGCTCTGGCAATAGGGGAAAAGTACTGACACTTGTTGCACTTTAGAACATATGACGTCGAGTCCTCATTTAGTGGAGGAAAAAAAGCCCTTCCTTAGTACCTTGAAGGCCAAGCTTTGCCCGCCAGCTTGGCCTCCATAGAATCCCTCGTGGATCTATTAAAGGATAACATGTGCTTCTTCAAGAAAAAGACATCTTAGATGAGGCATGGAATGTCCTCATCTGTATAAAATCCCCTCGACCATAATATACCTTGGGACTTGGTACAACAACTTTCGAGCGTTCTGGAGATCTTCAGGAAATTTTCCAAACGTGAGGTATTCCACTATTAGGGTCATCCAATTTGGTCCTTCAAAAATCATTCCGACCTTTTTTTACTCTTCTTCTATGCTTGGATTGCCTAAGAACTCCAATGGGACTACGTTCAATGTGTTCACTTCTTTGGTTGTGGCGAGTCGGGCTAGAGCATCTGCGTTGGTGTTTTGCTTACGAGGGACTTGCTGGATCGAATAGAATTCACATTCTGACTGCTTGATTTTTACTTTTTCTAGATGGGCTACCATTTTGATTCCTCAAGCGTGAGACTCCCTTTACACTTGATTAACTATTACCTGAGAATTGCTAATGCATTGGATTGATTTTGCCTTCAGCTCCTTTGCTACCCAACTTCAGCCAACAAAGCCTCATACTCTGCTTCATTATTAGATGCATTGAAATTGAGTCTGAGAGTTGTATGGAAGTGATGCCCTTTATGTGTGATAAGGTTTATTCTAGCTTGAGATCCATGTTCGTCAGATGATTTATCAACGAAGAGTTTCCACAACTCTTGTATCGGTTCCCTTAAAGGCTCTTCCTGAAACTCGGTACATTCCGCTACAAAATTAGCGAGCGCTTGGTAATTTATTGTTGTTCGTTACTGTTATCCAAATTTCCGGATAGCGTTAGATGGATATCCTCGGGGAAGCAGAATTATCAAAGTCTTTCACGGAAGGTGACCAAAGCTCGCGGATGGACAGAAAGGCTTCACCTCTCCAGTTTAATGTCCGGCTTACTCTTTCAAGCAAACGAGACACGGAAGCTCGTCAACTCTCCCGGAATCCCGAAGGGATATCCTTCGAGGAAGCCCCTTCCAGGAGAAGCTCTTCAGGTTGCCTTCGCGGAAATAGTTCCGTGCCTCGCACGGAACAAGACTAAGCGGTCAAGTCATGGAGGAGGCATAGTTGGAATGATATCCGCCTGACACAGGATCCCGCCTGACACGCCCGACAGGTCAAGGCCGCACACATCCCAGCACGCCTAAAAGTACCATTTCGCCTACTGTTCCGCTGACAACTTGGAAAAGACGGCTGACTTTGTGTATTCCCCATACTTTCACGTAAATATACCCACATAGAGTCTTGTAGCCATGCTACTACAGTAATTGTATCCCCTATTTGTGGCTGGTGTAATTAAGACTAATGGGACAGAGTAAAACCCTAATAAAAAACCCTAGCTATAAAAACCCCCTCATTTTACGATAGAGGGGACGGCCAACAAATTACATAGCAAGAACTCTACCAAAATCTCTCTAGCTTCATCTTCTTCAAGAGAACCCGAGAGAAACACTGTGAGTGTGTGAAGTTCTTATACACCAGCCATCTTACTGTAATTCTCTACAAGTATAATAACATCGACTCGTGGACTAGGGCTCGTTAACGCCTGAACCACGTAAAAAACCTGTTTGTCTAATTATATTCCTACACTTCTACAGTTCTTATCTTTTTGTTATTCTGTTTGTATTCGTTTCCGAAAAAGTCGGTAAACATTTTGGTGCTTTCATTGAGAGCTATAGGAAGTTGTTAGTCAGCTCTTTTTCTGTGTACGTTTTTGTATTCACTTCGTGCTAAAAAGATGGTGACTACGAGAAAATCCGCGGTTGACAAAAATGCTAGGGTCAACCCCGATACTGTGATGGAAGATACGGTACAAAACGAACCCTCGGACTACCAAGGTGAAGACCCAACATCCCGCCAGGATCGGGTCAGTACTAAAGATACGACATACTTAGAAGACGAAGAAGAGTATGTCCAAGACGGTTACTACAAAGACGGCTGCTACTACGAGAAGGATCCAGAACTGGTCCAAGTAGCCGAAGAACTGGCGGTCACTAAAGCCAAGCTTGCTGAGCAGGAGCGCATCTCCGAAAAAATGCAGCGCATGATGGAGCGCCTCCAAAGCAAGTTCGGAGATCTAGGCGACTCGGACAAGGACGCCTTTCTTTTAGGTGGTGCTGATGCCACTATGCCGGATCCAGCCGCTGCTGGACCATCCAAAGCCGCCCCTAACAAGGGCAAAGAAAAAGTTGGAGAGCCTGTGCGCGCTGACGCCCCTGCACCTCCTAAAGGCGTGAATCACCAGGCCGACTGCCCCCCCCGCGCGCAGAAGGTCTCTGGCGCTCCTAAGCCCAGACGTCCTTCAGCCCCAAGGGGGCACTCTGTGCCTAAAGGGCCCGGTGTTAAGGCACCAAGGCCTAGGGGAAGGAACAACCGCCCCAGTGATTCCGTCAACCAGGACGGTCAGGCTGCGGACTCGCACTCCGAAGATAGCTGGTCCACGGTGGACCTAAGAAGAAGGTTGGAGGCCAAGTATGAAAAGGCCAAAGGAGAAAAGGCCCGGCCTCGCGGAGATGACCTCCGAAATCATCTTAATGACAAGCTCCGGGGACGTGACCTCCCGGAGAGTGATACAAAGAGGCTCGAGGAACAAATTGCTGCCTTGACCAAGCTGGTCCGGAAGAAAAGTGGGGCCCTGTCAGACTCTGAGGAGGAAGACCCGGAACCATGTATTCGGAGGATCGCGGAAACGTCCCTCCCGGATAACTTCAAAATGCCTCACATAGAATTATATGAGGGGAGGACAGACCCGCGTACCCATCTAGCTAAATACAACAAAATGATGCAAGTAGCGCGCGTCAGTGAAGACGCCAAATGCATGTGCTTCTCACTCACCCTTACCAAGTCCGCGGAAGACTGGTGGAAAAGATTAGCTCCCGGATCAATCCACAGTTGGAAGGAGCTACAGTCCGCATTCAGGAGGCAGTTCATTGCTGCCCGCGACCACGACATGGAGGTTGGTTCCTTAACCAACATCAAGCAGCAACCCAATGAGAACCTCAAAGCTTTCATTCAAAGAATGATGGAAGCTGCTGCTAAGACCAAAGTCAGCGATGATATGAAGTTGATCGCCCTTCAATCAGGGCTTACCGTCGGCTCCCTACTGTGGGGGGAAATGCAACGGAGACGGGCAGAAACCTTGTCCGAATTCATGTCAAAAGCTCAGGGAATCATCAACCTTGAGGATGCCTACCAACAGGCCTTTGGAGTTCCTCCAGCTCCGACGCCTTCCGTGACAGCGCCGAGCTTTGCTTCGCAAGCTCCCGCGCCAGCCCTCACGCTTCCAGGAGCCCAGTTCACTCCAAGCGTGTATGGGCCTTCCGCGTCTGCTCAGATGCCAAGTCAAACCCATTTCTCTGGGTACGGAGCTGTACAAACCGGATGTAGTATCACTCCCGGACCGCCGCAACCGCAAGCGGAAGGCCCAGAACAAAATCTGAGCCAATCGCGGAATAAACGAGGCAGAAGAAACTCCAACCGGGGGGACCATTCAAAGAAACCCCGGAAGAACTACGAACCCAAGTTCACGGAGTACACCAGTTTGATAGATTCACGAGAGAATGTCTATCGGGCGACCTGTAATATGGTCAACTATAGGAAACCCCCGAAAGTGTCTCACGGAGGAAGGCGTCCGTGAGACTCCAATAAGAGGTGTGAGTTCCACAGAGATGTGGGGTACACCACAAACGAATGCCTTCAGCTGAAGGATGAGATCGAGTCCCTGGCAAGAGTGGGACACCTCGGTCAATGGGTGAGGATACCCATAATCTATCCCAGACAGGGAGTAGTTCACGGAGCTGCATATTCCCTGGGACAGAGGGGGACCACTAGCGCTCCTGGAGCCGGTCACCCCCAAGCTCCTGGGTCTCAGTTCCCAGCGCTTCCTGCTCCAACCTCTCCGGCACCCATTGCCTTGTTGGCTCCAGGACCTGGCAACCCATATCCGCCCGGCCTTGCTCCGCCACTCATTGACGGACACGTAGCCACCATTTCCAGAGGACCGCACCTTGCCGGAAGCACGCGCACCTCCCAGAAAAGGTACTTGAAGGAGTTAGAACACACCGGGGAGATGTGCGCCTTGGTTCAATCACCTGCTCAACGTCCCCGAATGATGGAGCTTCCCATCACCTTCACGGAGGACGACGCCCGACATGTGCACTTCCCCCACAACGATCCCCTCGTGGTGGAAGCCCAGATTGCCAATAAGAAGGTCTCACGGATCTTGGTCGATAACGGAAGCTCCGTAAACATCCTCTTCAAAGCGGCCTTCCACGCGATCGGATTAACCGAGACAGACCTGACCCCATGCCCCATCCAGCTTCAAGGGTTCAATGGGGATGCACTCATGCCATTAGGCAAAATTCAACTTCCGGTCACCCTCAGAGGAGAAAGCGACGCTTGTGCCTTCAAGCACAGCACATTCGTGGTGGTCGACTGCCCCACGGCGTATAATGCCATCCTAGGCCGACCGGTCCTAATAGAGTGTGGGGCCATAACCTCGATACGCCACTTATGCTTGAAGTTTCCATGCGACGATGGGCGTATCGGCACCCTCCGAGGAGACCAACGAAGTGCACGAAGCTGTTATAACGTCTCCGTCCGATCCGTCTACACGGTCCAGGAGACGGTTGCAGCCGTTCCTTTGGCGGAAGAATTACCAGAAACTGGGGGTGCCCAAAGGGCATGCTTTGACGAACTCGACCCTAGAGTGGGGATCGAGAAAGCGATAGAACCGATGGAGGAAGTCGAAGAGGTGATCCTCAACCCGGGAGATCCAACCAAAGTCATTCAGGTGGGGAAAAACCTGCCGTCGGCCATTCGAGAAAAGATCGTGGCCACTGTGAGAAATAATCAGGATATCCTGGCATGGTGCCACGCTGATATGACGGGGATTAATCCTAATGTTGCGTGCCACGCACTCAACATAGACCCATCTGCAACTCCAGTTCGCCAAAAGAGGAGGCCGTTAGACCCAGTGAGGGCCGAAGCCGTCAAAGCTGAAGTGGACAAGCTGAGGTCCATAGGCTTTCTCCAGGAGTCACACTATCCCATGTGGTTGGCCAACCTAGTTCTTGTCCCGAAACCCGATGGGTCCTGGATAATGTGCATTGACTTCACAGAACTAAACAAAGCCTGCCCGAAAGATTGTTTCCCTCTTCCGCGAATCGATCAGATGGTAGACGCTACTTCCGGGTATGAACTCTTATCCTTCATGGATGCGTACTCCGGATACAACCAGATCAAGATGCATGTCGCGGACCAGGAACACACCAGCTTCCTCACGGACAAGGGTGTCTACTGTTACGTGGTCATGCCTTTCGGATTGAAGAATGCTGGGGCGACGTACCAGCGTCTAGTAAACAAGATGTTCAAGGACCATCTAGGGAGGAACATGGAGGTGTACGTAGACGACATGTTGGTAAAGTCCAAGACCTCCGGGGACCACAGTGACGACCTCGAGGAAGCTTTCGCCGTGATCCGAAAGTACGGGATGAAACTGAATCCGAAGAAATGTACTTTCGGGGTCTTGTCTGGGAAGTTCCTCGGTTTCATTGTCAGCTCCCGCGGAGTGGAAGCCAACCCTGAAAAAATTAAGGCTTTCATAGATATGCCTTCTCCCCGGAAGCATAAGGATGTCCAAAGCGTTACCGGAAGGATAGCTGCTCTCAGCCGCTTCGTATCTAAGGCCACTGACAAATGTATCCCCTTCTTCAATGTGTTGCGAGGAAACAAGAAGTTCGAATGGACCCCCGAATGCGAAGCAGCCTTCCAACACCTCAAGGAACATCTAACCCGAGCTCCCATTCTGTCCAAACCTGTCGAAGGAGAGGCGTTGTTCTTGTATTTAGCTATGACAAAGCACGCCGTGAGTGCCGCTCTCGTCCGGGAAGAAGGGCGTATCCAGCTCCCTGTGTATTACGTAAGCAAGAGGTTACTGGGCGCCGAGTCCAGATATTCAATGATCGAGAAACTCTTCCTCTGCTTGCTAATCGCTTCGCGGAAGCTAAGGCCCTATTTCCAGGCGCACACCATCAGAGTACTCACCAACCACCCTCTCCGACAAGTCTTGCAGAAGCCCGAGTCTTCTGGCAGATTGCTTAAATGGGCCATGGAACTGAGCCAGTTTGACATCCACTACCAGCCACGTGTTTCCATAAAAGGACAAGCTCTCGCGGACTTTATTGTGGAATGCTCGGGAATGAATGACCTCCCGGAAGATCCTGTCCCGGAACTTCCCACATGGAAGGTCTATGTAGACGGAGCCTCAAATGAAAAAGGAGCTGGAGCAGGGGTCATCCTAGTATCTCCCCAAGGGCATCAGCTCCAGAGCGCCATCCGTTTCGCGTTCCCAGCATCCAACAACGAGGCAGAACACGAGGCCATGCTAGCTGGATTGCAACTGGCCAGGGAAGTCGGAGCCCAAAAAATCGAGGTATACAGCGACTCTCTACTTGTGGTAAACCAAATATCCGGGGAATACCAGACGAAAGGAGAAAAAATGGCTGCCTACGTGTCTCTCTCCCGCGGCCTCCTGCAGCATTTCAAAGGCTACCAAATCCGCCAGATCCCCCGAGACCAGAACTCACTCGCGGACACACTGGCCAAGCTTGCAACAGACCCGGAGATTGAGCAATATGGCCTGGTGCCCATCTGGCACTTAGAAGCACCTAGTACCGAGACACAGAGGGTAAATGCCATCATCGACCATTCCCATTCCTGGATAGGACCCATCCTCAGATTTCTCACCACCGGAGAACTCCCCACTGATAAAGCTGACGCAAGAAAGCTCCAGTATCAAGCTCCCCGATACGTGGTTATGGATGGAAAGCTTTACTGCAGGGGGTTGTCCATACCCTTCCTTAGGTGTGTTGCCGGAACCGAAATCAGCACCATCATCCATGAGATTCACGGAGGCTTCTGTGGCGACCATACCTCCGGGCTGAGCCTCTCCAAAAAGATCCTTCGACAAGGATACTTCTGGCCCACCATGAAGAAGGATTGTGTGGATTATGTCAGAAAGTGTGAGCAGTGCCAGAGGTACGCAAAGGTTCCGCGAGCGCCGCCTACAGAAATTACCTTAATGACCAGCCCCTGGCCGTTCGCCGTTTGGGGCATTGACCTAGTAGGTTCCCTTCCGACTGGAAGGGGTGGAGTGAAGTATGCCATAGTCACGGTAGACTACTTCACCAAATGGGCTGAAGCCGAACCTATGAACACGGTCACGTCTAAGAAAGCACTGGACTTTGTCATCAGGAATATAGTGTGTCGTTTTGGGCTTCCACGAAAAATTGTGTCCGACAACGGGACGCAATTTGATAGTAAACATTTCACGGACTTCTGTGCCTCGCATGGAATCATCAAAAGCTTTTCCGCAGTCGCCAGACCTCAAGCTAATGGGCAAGTGGAAGCAGTAAACAAAATCTTAAAGACCACGTTGAAGAAAAAACTCCAAGCATGCAAGGCTCACTGGCCGGAAGAGCTTCCGCGAGTACTTTGGGCCTATCGCACGACAGAGAGGACTTCGACGGGGCACACACCTTATTCCATGACCTTCGGTTGCGAGGCCGTCATCCCAGTAGAAACAATGATCCCATCTCACAGGCAGGACACCTACGACCCTGCCCGGAACCACGCCCTTCTCCAGGAGTCCCTGGATATGATCGAAGAGCTCCGGGAGCAGTCACAGGTCCAACTCAAAATGTACCAAGGCAAGATAGCCCGACACTTCAACACAAGAGTCAAGAGCCGTACATTCGAAGTTGGAGACCTTGTCCTGCGAAGAGTATTTCCTGCTACGCAGGACCCGGGAGTGGGAGTCCTCGGACCCAACTGGGAAGGCCCCTATGAAGTACAAGAAAAAGTGGGCCATGGGACGTATCACTTAAAGAGACTCGACGGATCTAAAGTCCCCCGCGCCTGGAACGCGGAGCACCTCCGCCGTTACTACCAATAAGCCCCGGACTATCTAGTCGAAAGTCCTTGGTGGATGTAGCAAAAGTGTAAAATGTGGAAATAATCCTCTCTGCTGTAAAACACGTGCCTAACAGGCTAATCTAATGAAACACGGAGAGATTCACTCTGCATTTACTGCAATTTTTATCCCTGTGTTCAAAGCTGCGTTTTAACAAGTGACCACGCGGTCTGGAGACGTCCGGACCCCACGCTCACTTGGGGGGGTATACATGGCTAAGGCATAGCCATACGCCCCTTGAACAAAACATACATAGAACACCACTTATGTGCTAGCATTGTGTTTGAGATTTTTAAATTGTTAAGCCTAGGTTAATTTGTTGCCATGAACATGCTTGCATTACATGTCATGTGTGCATTATGTGTTTATGTGAAAATTGCCATTGAAATGCCTGCCATTATGCATCATGAAAATTATCTCCTGTGTAGCCCAGCAATGAACAGGACTGGGGGTTGGGGCACATTCAGAGAGCTACGCCGAAACACCCCCAACCTCCGGGCAAGCCCTTCAAAAAATACTCCGTGACCGCTATAGAGCTTTGCTTCGCAAGCTCCAGCTCCGGGTCCCGCAAGGCGAAAGATGGCAAGATCCGCGACCGTTGTAAGCCTTGCTTCGCAGGCTTCAACTCCGGATCTCACAAAATAATGCATGGCGAGCTCCTCGACCACTGCAAGCTTCAGCTCCAGGAGCAGATATGGTCGATCCCCCATTCACAGCAGGCCTTGCTTCGCAAAGCCCCTGCTCCAGGATCGCACATGGTGGGCGTGGCAATTTCCCCGACCGCAACGAGCCCTGCCTCGCAGGGCTCCATGCCAGGTCCCTTGAAGTCAGCCACCATGAGGTCCGCAACGACAGTTAGTTTTGCTTCGCAAAGATCTAACCTCAAGTCTAGCGACGCTCACCAAGAGAACTCCCGTTCCAGCACCATGGAACGGCTCACCTTAGCAATCCCAGCGAACAGTATAACTGCAAGTCCCGGGATTGGCTATTTGCCTTAGGAAAGCTGAAATACGGTGAAAGGAGTCTGGCCGTTGGAGCCAGGAAACGTTCGTAACCTAGAAACTACGTGGGAAAAGACATCAGCCGTAGAGCTTCAAATTGGAAGTGCATAGGTTCTGGCCGTTGGAACCAAAACCTCATGCGCCCCTACAGCAGTTTCTACCGTATAAAAGTCTACCCTAAACGCAAAGTTAAACAGAGAACTCAGCAGAAAACAAAAGAGAATGCTATAATTATGGCAAATATGTCTGCAATGAGAAAAGAGTACAGGGAGCTTCGCCCCAAAGAAAAACACAAATGAAAAATAATAATCAGCAAAGAATATTTTTCACGGAAAATAAGAGCCCTTCAGGCACTGGGGTGGCAGTGGCATCCTCGACCGGGGTCTCGGAGACAGCAGTTTCAACTGGGGCTAGCGGAGTCGGCTCATTGGAAGATGGAACGTCATCGGTGGCAAGTTCAGAGGTCCCCGCCTCTTCAAGGACTTCTGCCTCAGGGGCTCCAGCAGGCTCGTCAATGTTGTAAGTTTGGACGTACACCTCTGGGCCTTGATCCCACACCTGTAGCTTCTCCCTCATGGCGTCGGCATCCTCTCCCAAATAGCCTAATACCTCCGGGTTCGCTTTCCAGAGTTGATGCATGAGGACCACATGCGATATATTAATCGTCCTGTTCAGTACCACCTCGGCATCCTCCTTCTCCTTCAAGCGCTCGGCCTCGGAGGTTGCCAGTTGTGCCTCCGCGACAGCTAGTTGAGCCCTCAATTTTTCTATCTCGGCCTTGGAGGCGTCCCGCTCTCCCTTAAGAGAATCAATCTCCTTGCGCTGCTCCTTATTTTGTTTCAGCACGGATTGCTTCTCGGTCACATGTCCCCTGGCAGTGAATTGCAAGGCTCCGATCTCTTTATCCTTCTCGGCGAGCCCCAACTCCAGCATAGACACGAGATCCCTGCTCCTCTTATGAAGTTGCTCCTCCTCGCGCAGCTTATTCTGAAGAGTGGAATATTCCTCTTGCTGCTTAAGGAGGAGATCATTTTTCGATTGCAAGCGGGCTTCCAAGGTATCCTTCTCCACCCTGGCTTGGGATAGCCCTTCCCGGAGCTTGGAGTTTTCGGCCTTCAAGTCGTCCGACCGCTGTTTGAAGTCATTCTCTGCGCTGGCCCGGTACTCTCGATATTTGGCAAGATATTTCTTGTCCGCCACTTCCTCAGCTGTGCGCCGGGCCCGGTCAGCCTTCTCCGAAGCCTCCCCCCTTATGCTCTCGACCTGTTGGGTCAGTTTCAGCTTCTCCGCCTCCAAGGCCTGGCGAGCCACCTGGCTCTCCTCCAGTTGAACCAGAACTGCACCCACCTCCCGGAACGAGCGTGCCGCGATGAGAGAGGCCTGCAAGGAAAGACAACAGAATAAGTTAAGCAGAACCAAATGCACTAAGACAGATGATCCCAAGACACAACTGACGGCTTACCCCGGACAATTGCTGCTTCACGGCATGTGTTAGCAACAGCGGATCCTTACTGCTACTGATGGCCCATTTCTCATAATTGAGCTCGCACAAGCTCAGGGCCATGTCCTCCATCATCTCCGCTCCGAACGGCGCCAATGCACGTCCGAGCCTAGGCACCAGCCTCTTCTCCAAGGCTGGGCCATCCAAAACCGCTCCAGCCGGGTGAAGGGATCTCACCCCTTCGGCCAGCTCAGCTCTCTTCACGGCAGACAAGTTGTCTGCCCTTCCCTGAGTAACAGCCTTCTCGGCCTCCAACCGCCTCTTCAAAAAATTATCGGCCCGTCTTACACCCTCTAGGAGGGCAACGGGGAAACGGGTTGGTTTCTGAGGGAAGTGGAACTTCAGGCCAGGCAGAGGGAGGTTTGTTTGCTGAGAAGAAGGAGACCCCGAAAGGGTGGACTCCCTTTGGGCTGGAGGAGGAGGAAGACGGGGTACTAGGGACGGTAGCGAAGATAGTACCGCCCCGGTCTGTTGTTGCAGCTGATGTTGCTGTTGATTTTGCTGCTGTTGTGGCGGTGTTAGTTGCTTGTGTTGTTGTTGTTGTTGTTGTTGCTGTTGGGGCTGTTTTTCCTGCTGAGTGGGGGTAGTCTGGTGGTGACTGCGCGCAGTCCGGAGATCTCCATCACCTCCAGGTGGAGAATGTCTAAGGCGTTTTCTCTTGTCGCCCTCAGCCTCCCCTCCGGGTCATTTGCTCACCCCGGCCTTCTTCGCGGGAAACACAAGTCCTTCCCCATCGCTGCTGCTACTCGAGACCATCATGGTCTCGGAAGGCCCATCAGCAGGAGACTTTTCTACCCCCGGAGACACTTGCGCTTCGCCACTTGTCTTCTTGGGAGTGGCAGCTTTCGTCCTTTCCCCTTGGACGGGTCTTGGCTAGTGGCAGCCTTCTTAATAAGCGAGGTAGCTCTCCCCAACATTTTTGCTTCGGGATGTTCTGCAAGAAACGTACGAAACAAGGTTAACGAACCAGCAAGCAATGCGAAAGAAGATAAGCAGAAGACAAGGCAACCAACAACATAAAAGCACAAGCAAGTCCGCCAGCAGAGAACAAGGAATAAAAAAGAGAAACGTTTGAGAAGGACGACCATGCACGAGAAACGTGGATGGCCTTCCCCGAGCGAAACAAGACACCGCTTCCTGCTCCAGGAAGCTCCCGTACTCCTTGAAGTCCGGCAATGACATGCTGAGGGAAGAAGGGTCAACCATGATGACACCTTCTGACAGACTACCGTCACTCAAAAACCCGAGGAGCTCATCTACCCTATCGCAATATCTGTCAAAGGGTACCCTACGCGGATCTAGCCTAAGGAAGCGGGGATCGAACCCCATCTGAGAGGTCCGAGAAACCTCAGATAGGCTGGGGGTGTGAATCAATCGAAAGCTAGCCTTACCTATCCCGGAGGTGCCAGCTCCCGGAGTCCCTTCATTGGGGTAAGCCACGGCGTAGCGAGCCTCAATTTCTTCTTCCTCCGACTGGGGGTCGGGGAACCTCTCCGCCCAACTGGGGGACAAATTATTCTCGTCCTGGACTGCCTGACAGATCACCATGGACAGTTCCAGGGCAATCTGCTCCCGGACGTCAGCGGACACCTGACTTTGCCCCCTGCCACTCACTGGCCCAATATTTTGGAAGGAGGCGAGCAGCCCATACTCTCTCAGAGATTCGGTGGTCACAAGTCCTTCCACCTTCAGCTCTTCCTCCGAGAACCCCTCGTAGAATTGCGACCTCCTTATCATCTCCGCACAGCGAGGCGTCCGCAGGATGGCTTCTGCAAAATTCAAACATGAGTATTAGAGATCCTCCTGGAAGGCAAATCAAACGTAAAAGAACAAAGTTGAGAAGGAGAGGAAGGAGCTCTTACCAGGGACTTTGAAGTCCAAAGATAGGGCTGGCACCCTCTTCAGTGGGAAGCCAGTCGTCAGGAACCAGTACTCCCGGAGGTCCGGAACCCTCGCGGTATGACAGGTGGGACACATCACGTCCGGGTGCCTCTCCAGCCTGTAAAATCCCACCTTGTCTGGATGACCTCTCATTGGTTGAGACTTCAACCCGTAGAAGTACAGCACCTCCTCCGGCGTAGGAGCCTCCAGGTTCCGGGACTTGCAAAAGATGAACCACCCCGCTAGGAGCTTGTAGCTGGGGGGAATCAACTGGAAGGGGGCAATCCCCGCCTTCACACAGAAATTGGCAAAGTAACTTCTTAGGGGCAAGTGCGCCCCACACACTATGTGTGCCCAGCTCTAGGCACCAAAACCCTCGTGGCTCTGACTAGCCGACTCGCCCAGCACGGACAGATGGTGCCACATCAGGCTTGGGATGTTCTTCAGGCCTGCCTCTGAGGAGTACAGCTCCAGCATGCCGTAGTTCCTGAACAGGTTCGGCTTCTGGTCCATCTCCCAGATTGAACTATTGGTAGTCGGTGGGCTAGCCGCGACCACTTTTGCCTTTCCTTTCCCCTTTGCGCCGGCGACAGGGGAACCCTTCTCCTGGGCAGAATCAGCCTCTGCCGCAGCGATGAGTTGTTCCTTTGAGATGTTCGTCACTGAACAAAAGAAACAAAGAAGAAAACACTCTATGAAGTCAGCACCCTTGTCACACCCTAGCGGTATCAAAGGCGTCGGGGAGACCCTCCCCGAAAACTGCTTGGAGAGGCTCCCACCGAGCTTGCCGAGGGGTTGGCACCATGCCACCCGAAGGACAGCAAGGAACCAAACTCAGACTCCGAGCCTAAGCCCGCCGAGAGAAGTGTTTTTCCAGAGAAAGACACCCTAAAGGCGTTCATGCTTATGCCCTAAAACAGCAAACCAGAACAGCGCAAGCAAGACAAGGAACGACTTTCCAAACGCAAATCGTCAAAGCATGCAAAAGAGATTACTTATCGACTCACATCAATCGCATGCCTATCAAAGCCCTATTCACGCATGCACATAGGCGATACTGGCAGAAAACTCAACTCTAACAACTACCAACAACCTAAGGTTTGGGAGGAAAGAGCAAAGTAGAAATACTTACTGGTATTCGGGTAGTTGAAGGTTGAAGGAGTAACCGGATCACTGCACAGAACGATCGCGAGAAGTAAAAGCTGCAAAGACGAACGACGTTTCAAACCCTGAACTTCGGCGAATAAACCCACTGCCAAATCAAAAGAAAAGTTTCTAGATTCCTTACCAAGAGAAGTGGCAAGTGCGAAGGAATGGAAGCTTAGAAGCCTGAGAGTTCGAAGGTTTGGGAATCTGAAAATCCGAAGGATAGAGAATTTGAAAGCGTAAAGAGGAAGAAAGGTCCGTTCCCTCGTTTTTATAGTAGGAAAGAAGTCGTTTCGAATTCCTCAAAGGGACGGTCCCGATCTTCCCATTCCGTGTGCATCAGATCCAACGGCTGGAGATGAAGCGACGATCCTATTTATGACTCCTCGGATGGGAATAAAGTATTTATTTCCCATCATTATACCACCTCGGGCCCGGTGTACCATTAAAAACCGTCAAATCATTACTCAGATGCCTGACGCACGCATACTGAGCCAGTCGCCTCACGCACACGTCTTGATCACAGAGCCATTCCCGGCATGACGCGTGGCCCTTGCCACACTTGAGTACTTGAGTTCAAACTGAAGAAATTTCCTTTCTTTTTCATACTAACACTCAGGCGGGAGAAAGGAACCATTCCAGAAACACAGGAGGTGACCCCTCGCCTAATCTAGAAACCAGAATACCCGGAGGACTGTACAAGCTCCCGGATCTATCAAAGCTCCGTGACCTTGGGGGGTAAATGTTATCCAGATTTCCGGATAGCGTTAGATGGATATCCTCGGGGAAGCAGAATTATCAAAGTCTTTCACAGAAGGTGACCAGAGCTCGCGGATGGACAGAAAGGCTTCACCTCTCCCGTTTAGTGTCCGGCTTACTCTTTCAAGCAAACAAGACATGGAAGCTCGTCAACTCTCCCGGAATCCCGAAGGGATATCCTTCGAGGAAGCCCCTTCCAGGAGAAGCTCTTCAGGTTGCCTTCACGGAAACAGTTCCGTGCCTCGCACGGAACAAGACCAAGCGGTCAAGTCATGGAGGAGGTATAGTTGGAATGATATCCGCCTGACACAGGATCCCGCCTGACACGCCCGACAGGTCAAGGCCGCACACATCCCAGCACGCCTAAAAGTACCATTTCGCCTACTGTTCCGCTGACAACTTGGAAAAGACGGCTGACTTTGTGTATTCCCCATACTTTCACGTAAATATACCCACATAGAGTCTTGTAGCCATGCTACTACAGTAATTGTATCCCCTATTTGTGGCTGGTGTAATTAAGACTAATGGGACAGAGTAAAACCCTAATAAAAAACCCTAGCTATAAAAACCCCCTCATTTTACGATAGAGGGGACGGCCAACAAATTACATAGCAAGAACTCTACCAAAATCTCTCTAGCTTCATCTTCTTCAAGAGAACCCGAGAGAAACATTGTGAGCGTGTGAAGTTCTTATACACCAGCCATCTTACTGTAATTCTCTACAAGTATAATAACATCGACTCGTGGACTAGGGCTCGTTAACGCCTGAACCACGTAAAAAACCTGTTTGTCTAATTATATTCCTGCACTTCTACAGTTCTTATCTTTTTGTTATTCTGTTTGTATTCGTTTTCGAAAAACTCGGTAAACAGTTACATATATACTATCTCCAACTGACTGAGTTCGATAGCCCACCTCAACAGACATCCTGATTCTTCAGGCTTCTGGAAGACCTGGCTTAAAGGTTGATCGTTTAGGATGTAAATGGTGTGGGACTAAAAATACGACCTAAGCTTCCTTGAGGCCAAAATCAGGTAGAACGCGAGCTTCTCAATCAGAGGATACCGAGATTCATCTCACAAAAGGCTCTTGCTTATGTAGTACACTAGTTTATATGCCTGATTTTCTTCACGGACTAATACGGTGCTAACTGCATTCTCCGCTATTGCTAGGTATAGATATATACACTCCCCAACAACTGGTTTTGATAGATTGGGGGTTTAGCTAGATGCTTTTTTAGATCTTCAAATGCATGTTCCCATTTCTCTGTCCATTGAAATCGTCCAGTTCCTTGAGCATATTATAGAAGGGGAGACATTTGTCCATGGATTTGGATACAAACCGATTAGTGTCGCAAATTTTCTAGTTAGGCCATGGACTTCTTTATGCAATCTTACTGATGGCATCTCCAACAAAAATCTGATCTTTTAAAGATTTGCGTCAATCTCCCTGGAGTTTACTATGAATCCCAAAAACCCCCCCGACGAGACCTCGAAAGTACATTTCTGGGCATTTAACTTGATATTGTACTTCCTCAGCAGGCTGCAACATTCTTCCAGATCGGATAGATGGTTACTGAAAATTTTAAATTTGACAAGGATGTCATTGACATGCACTTCCATATTCTTTCCAATCTAGTCAACGAATATTTTTTTGACCAGCCTCTGATATGTTGCTCCAGCATTATTCAGCCCGAATGGCATGACTTTGTAGTAGTACACATTGTGCTCAGTCATGAAGCTAATGTGCTCTTGGTCCACAAGGTTCATCACAATTTGGTTGTATACAAAATATGCATCCATGAATGACATGAGCTCATGGCTAGCCGTGGTGTCAACTTGCTGATCTATTCTTAGAAGGAGAAAATAGTCTTTTGGAAAGGCTTTGTTGAGGTTGCAGAAATCAATGAAGGTAGTCAATTTTATATTTGGTTTTAGAATGAGAATGGGGTTGGCTATCCAGGTCAGATATTTTTCCTCCCTATCCACATTTTTGTAGGGTAGCTACTTCTTCTTCTAGAGCTTCTCTGCACTCTTTTCCAATAATTCTCCATTTTTGTGGCTTTGCAGGCATATTTCTGTCCAAATTCAACGTGTGCATAATAACATTTAGACTGATTCGTACCATATCTACATGTGACCAGGCGAAGACGTCGAGGTTTTTCCACAGAAACTCGGCTAGATCCTTTTTTCATTCAACATTTAGATTATTTTCAATCTTCACAATTCTCGAAGGTATTTCTGGAACGAGGATTACCTATTTTTTCTCCTCTAACGCCTGGAGTTCAGATCGGTCCTCACCTATCCTTGGGTCTATTTCCTCTGGATGGGCGACCTCATTTTCTTCTATCTAAGGTTCTTCTGCCTCTTCAACAACTACCATTGCCTAAGGATCCTAATTTTCTTTGATTATCACAATGGCCACTGCCCGGGCTGTGATTATCTTCCATGGAAATGCTATAGCATTCCCTGGCAGCGAGCTGGACCCTTCTGTAACACCCTACTACCCTAGATTCGTTACCATATGATTGTAAAATGTGCCATTAGCTCGCTAATCTAGGTTTTAGACTGAAAAGTTTGATTAAATCGGAATAAAGAATCATTTACTGAAAATTAAGTATAAAAGGTTTGGACATCCATTAAAGTTATAAAAGTGATACATGGTTTACACCAAACATGTACACACCGCTCCATGCCCTCCTACTCATGCTTGGTCGACATTTCCCTTGCCGTTACATGCACCATAGAGCAACCGTTAGCCAAGGCCCAACAAGGAAACTCACGCACATAGCATATAACAATTCATTCCAGTAAATGCATAAATTTAAACAGATAACAGACTATTCACATAATGGCCTATCCTGACCTAGGTGCATTACCAGGCACTGGGTTCACAATCTTCACCGAACGGGTGAGTATAGCACTCTAGAGGGCCATGCTGGTGGCCTGCATTCAACATGCTTGTTTCCGTTCTGCCTGCATTCAACGTGCTTATCGTCGTTCCCGGCCTTCATCGATCCTGACCTTAGTCGATCAATCATAATCATACAAACATACATAACAATTATAAGCATTCACACATAGCATTAGACATAGATAATCGGGCCATGCCTTACTCTACGGGCACAACAATTTTCTTACCTGTGTCCCGAGCTGACTAACTAGTGCGATCCCCTAAACCCGACCCTTGGCGGTAAAACCTATCACAATGAAATAATAATATACATCCATCAAGCCCTAAACCAATTAAAAACTTTGAAATAATATTCTAGCCTCTAGGAACTTGAATTCTACTAAACTGGATAGTAGAATCCTTTCCGAGCCCTTAAATTTGAGTTCCCGCGCTTAAAACCTTGTTGTGGCCAATATTTCCTATTTGAGTCGTAGCCCAGCCACCTAGGGCCATGACACACTACATGTCAGAGAGCCCCAAGGCTCCCTTCTAGGGGACACGAGCCATGGCGCGCCTCAGCCTGCGCCGCGACGCCTGTATGATCTCAGAGGCTCCAAAGCCTTCTCGCAGACACGGGTCGCGGTGCCTGAAGAACAGGACCGCGACTTGAGCCCAAAACTAAGAAATCTTCAATGTTTTCACTTCATTTTTGTTAGCCAAATTTACCAATTCACACCTAATTTAATTCCTAAACCCAGAATTTAATATAGAATCCATATCAAGGAAACATATTTAATATAAAACCCCAAAAATTATCCCTTAGCCTTATCAAAATCCAAAATCAAACCTAAGGTTTAAGTCTTAAGTAAACCTCTAACTACAACATAAATTCATCAAGAAAACCAAAGCTTACACCTTACCTTGGTGGTGATTTCGACCTTGAGCTAAATCCCAACAATTCTAGCTTCCAAATCCTCAATTCTGAAGTACACCAAGGGAGAGAGAAGGAGCCGTGTGGGGAGAGAGAGAGAGAGTGACTAAATTCTTATCTTCTGATTGAGACTAGAGTCTTACCCAAGTCTATCCTTAGAAAATGACAAAACTACCCCTAAGTTAATCCTTGGCCATTTAATGCCTACAAGGATAATCTCGCAATTTTTCACATTCCCGCTAATTCCTCGAGTAGTCCTATAAATCCCCAATTAATCCCAACATACCCAAATAATCGCTAAATAGCTACCCGTTACCCGGTAACCCCGAACACGTGCTACATTCCCAAAATAACCCTAGGCTCACCCCGAGCTGTGTATTTGACCCCGTTGTGACTATTCCGCTAATCCACTTCCTATGACCGTCTTGGACCACAAATCTCAGTTATATCTCCACAATACTATGGTCTCAAGCACAACACACACACACATAATCACATTTATGCCCTCAACGGGCCAAAATTACAAATATGCCCTTATTAACAAGAACGGGCCCACATGAATATTTAATTCACCTAGACATGCATATCTAGTCATATAATCATTAATTTGAGTAATCATGTACTGATACACATATATCACAATTAACCACGTAATAACACAATTAAATTGATCACTACGAACTCAAGCATTTTAGAAACATCTCGTGATTCTTCTCCAAGAGTCATCACGAGCTCGATCATTCCTATGGCTGCCATTCCTTCCACCAAAAATCCATAGAGTCATGGAGGTAGCTTTAAGATCGGCTACCGATAGCCCTATATCTTTTAGCGTGGATTTGAATAGCTCGTTCAACAAGCTTCCATTATCAATAAAGATTCTTTTAACCCTCCTATTCGTGAGCTAAATGGTTATCACTAATGCATCATTATGTTGGAATTGGATGTTACAAGTGTCCTCTTTTATGAAAATGATTGGTTGTTTATCCAATCACTATTGTTTTGATAACCTCTGCTCCGGGGTGAATACTGCACCCTCATGAGCCATAACCTCTTGAATATATCTCTTCTAAGCCCCATTTCTTGTGCCCGCTAGATGAGGACTGCCTGCAATGGTGGATACATCTCTTCCTTCAATAGGAGGATGGATGTTCTGGTTGTATGGAGCTGGGAGAGTTGGACGTGGATTTTCTTGGTATGCCTGAGCTGGTTGAGGGTTTTGCACAACTGGTAGATTGGGAGCTACCCTATTATGAGCGTATTGTAGAAATGACCCAGCTTAGACGAGTGTCTCGATTACATCCTTCAATTGATGGAAATCATCAGTGTAATGGCCAATGTCATTATGTAAATGAAAAAATTTGGTCGGATCTCTCTTTGGCCGCTGATGTTTTAGGGGCTTTGGCTTTTTGCACAGAAGGCGCTCAGAATTAGCCAGATAGATATGCTCTTGCATATCTGTTAGGTCGATATATGTGATGAATATGGATGTACATTTTTCTCCAGGCTTATTCTTCTTGGACCCAGTCTGGTCGCCCTCACCATTTTCATTTCTTTTGTTACCACAAGCCTGGTTGTTATGGGCAATGGGCTGAGCCCTGGCTACAGTTTTCATCACCACTCCAGTGAGCTGAATGGGATATTGGCTTGGTCCAACTGTTGTAGACTCTACTTCCTCCAAGTTAATCCATTCCTGAGCTCGGGCTAAGAACTCGTCCGTAATCTTCATTCCTTTACTTTGGATTTATTTCCACAATTCACCTCCCATGGCAATGGTTGACCGCATGGCCATGAGCTTGGAATTATCATCAGCATCCCTAGCTCGAGTTTCTATGTTTGTGAGTATGTTGACATGATTTTCCAAAATGGAAGCAAAAAAGCCCCTACTTTGTGTGTCAGTAGTTACGTCATACAAGAGTAGAGGCTTGGGGGGAAAATTTTGTACCCTAAAAATGCGAGCTCGATTATCTTACTAAGGATACAATTCATTAACTCCAGATCAAATAGCTCGAGGTTGTGCCACCAAGTTTGGGACAGCTTAAGATCCTCTAGATCACCTCAAATTCTAGTGACATAGATAGAGAGATATGGTGTCCAAAATGCCCTCATCAAGTTCCAAGCATGATCTAAGTCAGATCATCATGCTCCCATAAAATCCAGTTCAAATAGGACATCCACCTACAGAAGTCCAATGACGTTATAAAGAAGAATCCCAACAAACTCGAAGATTCTTCATGCATAATACACGTGTTATAATCGTTATGTATCGAATGCCCGATTTTACTGCCATAGGTTTAATTAGGGAATTTATGTATTCAATTATTTGGGAAGTTACCCAATCCTGTAAGTTACCTTTTATTGTACGGTTACCCAGTATTGTCCACCACAATTCCCTTAAAATAAAGATGGTGTTAACAATAAAAGGGATAAACTTTTTGTATGTTAAAACTCTGCATAAATTATTGTTGGCGAGGTTTTTCATCAACAAGGGATTTAGAAATAAAAAACAGAGAGATTAAGATTTTTGTAAACTGAATGTATATGAATATAAAAACACCCACAATTTACGTTGTTAAGTGGTCAAATCCACCTAGTCCACGATTCACTATTATTGATCTATTTATGAACTTTAAGAAAAAATTGTTCAAAAGTATTTTGGCAGTGGTTTTGCATACAGAATGTCAACCCTTTTATAGTTTATTCCCCTTATATTTATAGGGAAATAAGATGGAAAATATTAATGTAAGTACAATATAATTGGCAACGTACAACATTGGGTAACTTACCTAATTAAGACACTTAAATATCCTACTTAGGCCTATTGCCATTTTACATCAATCTATATATGCATATAACAGTCGTATGCATTTATCTCGCATAACGAGTATCCGAGTCTCTAGGGATTATCCCATCCGAGCTAGATGCGAATATCCTACTGGACATGAACGGGACAAGATGGTTTTTCTTAAATAATGACAGGCCTGATTAAGGCAGTTTCAATATTGGGTGCCTCGATCTCTATCATTTGCCCCTCTAACGATCTAAAAGATCCTAGGCTGCTCCGAACTTAGTGACAAAACCTTAACTTGTTAAGTTTGGAGTGAAGAATTTTTTTTTGAAGTTTTGCCTAAGTTTATTTCGTGCTAGCTATAACCCGAGCTAGATGGTTAAGCTCATATTTTTAGGGTACAACTTTTCCCCCAAGGTCCTGCTCATGCATGATGTCACTTCTGACATGCACAGTAGGAGGTTTTCCAAATTCTGTTATGAGAAAATGTGCCAGTCCACTCACTCGTGTATGGATCACGTGTCTGGCTGTTATAGGTGCTTATTTGGGTTTTGAGTACTTTGACAATTGTCTTGTCAACTTTTTGCTGTTGTTTGATTTATTTAATTCTGAGCCTCAGATCTCTTTCTACTTTAATTATGTGGTTTAGATTTGTCCCCGAAAATTTACGTACAAATAGAGGAGTAGAATCTGAGCCTAACCACCTTTGCATTCAAAAATTTCCTTTTTCCTCTCTTCTTCTCAAAACATTCAAACTTTCTAAAATCCCTTGCTTTCTAGATGTCCCTAGTTCCTCACGCTTGGATTTTTGAAGCACTTTTTGTTCCTACTCCAATCATCAGTCAAGAAACCAATTTGTAAGTATGCTCATCCATATTAAATCATTTTCTCATTTTCAACAAGTTTTATGAAATTTTCCAGTGCTTTTGCCTTACTTTTGTACTGTATGAGTTTATTGTGGGTTTATGCTAGGCCAAAAACTGTAGCACTAGTTCCGATTAGAAACAATGCATAAAAATGGGTTATTTTTTGGGTTTAAAGGATAAATATTTGAATTTCTGGGTTTGAAGATTCAAGAGTTTTAGGTTCAGTTTTGGGTAGCTTAATGGTCACAGCATTGGGATGGTTTTGCATTAAACAGCCTTTCGAAACAACTACATTTGACACACGAATCGCAAAATTTTAGCATCTTCCCGAGATTCGGACGCATGAACTAGAGACGCGCGTGAGACTATCCGTCGGCACACCACACCCACTCTTGACTCATAAGATGATTTAGGTCGAGTAATGAAGCCTTAGAACTTTAGGTCGCCATTTCCTCTGATATAAGAGTTAGGTTATATTCCTAGATCACCTCTAACAGATCGTTTTGTAATCACACAAATTAAAATCTTTGTCGTGGCCCCTAAGAAAAAGACTGTGATTGGCTCCTCTTCTTGATGTAAGGAGAAGTAGGTTACCCCAGAGACCCCCATTCCCCACTTCAGCCTAGTGGTGGAGAGGGGGGCTGAGGTAAGACCCGATAACTAAAATGAGGTCGAGATGATCATGTATCAAGTAACGACACAAGACAAAATTAACAAGATTAAGCTGAGTCATGGGATAGAGATGACCCCCGGGTTTTATGCTTCACCACCTTCGGAAGGCTAACGAGGTTGGGCTCCGTTGGAAGTTGACTTCGGGGCCTGGATGAGCATCTGAAAGCAGGTGCCTTCCTCCCACTGAACCAGTACTTCATAGACTTCCTTAATTACAGCGATCTGACTCCATTTAGCTCCCCCCAAATTCATATCGCCTCCTTGCGGGGTTAATACAATTATTCCTCTAGAACGAGTGGGAGGTACCCATTACAGTGGAAATTATGTATTTTTTCTGTCTGCAAGCCAATCCAGACACTAAAACATGAGGTGACGGTTTCTACACCTCGCCCGATGTCCTAAGTCTGCCAGCGTCATTGACCTCCCAAGCCATCTGAATGACTGTAAAGATCAATTATTTATGTCAAACGAGTTCAAGAACTGCACTCACCGATACTTAAACCGTCCTTGTAAGTTTCTTAGCTTCTTGAACTATTTACTCAAGTTCATTTTCCTATCCAAGCTAAAACTTATTTTGACCATGTTGTTATCTTGTGTAGCTATCTACAAGAGAATGGAGCAGTTTGAGACCCTCAGAGGTCAATATCAGAATCTGGCAAGCATTTCTACTAAGAAGAAGGAGTATTAGGCAGTGGTCAATGATGCCACCATGGTGGCGTGTAAGCTAATCTAAAAGGATCAGACACAGGCCATCAAGCCTTGAGATCCTCTCCAGGAGCTTCCTTCGTTCGTCAATGAGGTTAAGGAAGAAGAGGAGGTTGCACCATTGGTGCGTAAGAGAAAAGTTTCCTAGGATAGATAGGAATCTTTTCAAGGCCGCGTTGAATCGAGGGCAACAACTAGCACCTCTGGCCAAGGTAATCAAGATAGGGAAATAAATCGGGAAGCTGCCTGTTTTAGGCTAGTCCAATTCAATCTGAGGCAGCTCATGAACCGGAATTCAATAGACCCAGACTTTGATGTAACTATACATCAGTGCGTCGACCAACTGGTTCTAAGTCATGATTTTTCCTATCCTAAATATACAATAGTTGTAGATAATACTTTACGTTTTAGGTCCACCGTTTTTGAAAAGTACAGTACAAACCTCTTATCATGGCCTTCACTGCGTCAGGGTACATTTACTTTAGGTATTAGGCAGGCTGAGCACGAGCTTAGTCCAGATAAGAAGCCCAAACCTTCTAGGTCCTAAGATTTAGTAATGCTAGAATCTCCCCCTCCCCCGATTATCTAAGAGTTAGATGTTATACTTAGCTCAGTCAATAATCCAGAACTGATAGTAGTAATTTCCTCCTCTAGTTCGGAGGGTAAGGTTCTTGTCCTTTTACCTTTTAATTTGTGTTATCTTCACTAACACTTCTTGGACCAGACTTTTCTGCTCGCACTTTTGCAGACGAAGACATGAATCTAAAAGAGGCTTACAAAATTAGAACAAGCGTAAAACAACAAGAGGATCTTGAAGAAGATCACTCCAAGTGCTGGAGCCGCCATTGGGTATCTCATGAAAGACAAGGGTGCTAGCTCCTCCCAGAAGCAGCAGTAGCCTCAAGCCACCGTGGTCACAAACCTACTAGATCCTCCACCAGGTCCTCACGAGCCCACTTATATTTCACATGTGGTCCAAGCAAGAGCCCCACATGTTGTCCAAGCTGAAGCCCTGTTGGTAGTCCAAGTCGAAGCCATGAATATCACTATCCCAATTCCCCTCTTGAGGTGGGAAAATGTAATGCCCTGGATAGCCAAGACCGCTACACTGTGTATTTTTATAGGTGGAAGACTTGCTAATCAAGCCAACTAATTAAAAATGTGAATTCTAAAGTCATTAATGTGATAGGGTTAAAAGGTTATGGTCTCAAAAGATTCTTCCCATATAATTAAACATTTACACATGGGATCCCAAAAGAAATAGCATTTAAAAGTTGGTTTACAAAATTTCCAGTGTACAGAAAACCACCAGCCTTTCTAAAGGAAAAACATAAGATTATGGTTTTCCTGTCCCTGTCTCCCCTCAACCATGGCGGCTGAGCAGCTGATCATGTACATTCTGCTCTCAGAGCTCTCCAAATCAGGGCTGATCAAGCTTGCCCTTGCCTTTACTTACACCACGAAGCACCCGTGAGCCAAGGCCCAGCAAGAAAACATATCATATTATATAACAAGCAATAATAACATTTGGATAACCCTTTAAGCATGTTCATACACTTAACATACCACAATAATCACAAAGCATGGAGATTCAACTAAAGAGTTAGGTAATCATCACCCAGCTATACAACATAACAATCCACCAATCAAAAATAACAAACAAGTCACATAATAATCAGGGTCGACACCTTAGGTCGCACCCTCTGTTTACCCCACTGACTCCGGCCTGCTTAAATAGAGCTCAGTACATAATAAGCTGTCCTCAGCTACTAGTGGCCGAGCCGCACCCTATGCGCTAGTGTAAACTTTGACACTCTTAGACCGTTGGTTTACTGTTTACATGGCGTAATACCATCCTTTACAAAGCATACAAAATAGGGAACCCTTAGTCCCATTATAAATCCACAACCGGGTGCAGTTTTCTTACCTTTAATTCCCAAATTTACTGATTACGAGCGACGCCTCTCGAGCACGATCCACTTCCCGAGCCCTAGCTTAATACCTAGTCACAACCTAGATAGGGAGTACCATTAATAATCGCGTTAATATTTCTGGATGGAGTTCTAGCTTCCGGGACATCGAATTCCACCAAACACGGTGGTGGAATCGATCCCAAGCACCCTAGGTTAAGTTCCCGCGCTTAAAACCTCCAAAAGATAAAAAATACCCTTAATGGTTGTGGCCCCTAAAACCCATGCCGCGGCCCGCCCCTGAAACAGAGGCTAGGCCTCCCTGAAGAAAGACATGCACCGCGGCCCTGCCCTGTGGCGCCGCGACGCTTCCCCACTGCAGAGCCTCCTCGGCTCTTCCTTACTTCGCAGGGCCGCGACACTCTAGAACAGAGCCGCGGCCCAGCCCTTCATGCCCATAAAATCCACCATTCCTAACATCTTATCCTTGCTCAAAACTACCCCAAAGCACCCCAATTCAAAAACCCATTGATCACAAGACTTTTAACATGATTCTAGCAAAATAATCAAACAAACACCTAGCTTAAAAGCTCATTAGGATCCCATTTTGATTTCTGAAACCCAGTAGCTCAAGAACTCTAAAACTAGTCATGCAAACTCATTATTTAAACTCTAAATTATGAATTAAAGCTTACCTACTTTGATGAACCACTTCCTTAACAATTTCTAAGCTAGTACCCAAGCTTTCCAACTTCAATTCAGACCTTAAATTTCAAAACCACAACTACTCTTAGAACCCAGCCAAAACACAGAATTCTAATAATCAAGAGTGTAATTAAGTCCTTACCTTAGCCCTAGTGAAGTTCCCTTAGCTAGAGCTGAGCTAATCCCTCAAAACTTCAGCTCAAATCACGAGATTTCCAGCTGAGTTTCATAGATTCTAGTGGTTTTCCTTGAAAAATAAGAAGAAAGAAGGAGAGAGAGAGAGAAGAGAGTCGGTTCCTCCATTTCCACCAAGTTCTAAGGATTTTACTTAGTTTATCCTTAGGTAATTAAGTTAATCCCGAGGCTCGGGGTACCGAAAATGTCCCCGAGGGAAAAATGGTAAAATTCCCCAATATTCCCGCCTAAGCTTCCTAATCTCAAATATATCTCCAATTATTTATTTCCATTACCCAGTAGCCCAAATAATCATCTAATACCCGAAACACCCCTTGACTTGCCCCAATTCAAGTATTAAGCCCCGTTGTGACTTTCCCGCTAACTAGCTCCCTAGGATCGCCTCGAGTTGCACGCTGCAGATTTACCCACATAATAATGTAGTTCTCACAAATATAACATATAATCACATTTACATTCATATAACCATACAGGCATGTTTATCATATAATCACATTTAATAAACTCACACATAAACCAATTATGCCCTCCCGACAAACTAATCAAGGCCCTTAAGCCATATTAGTGATTTTGGGTCGTTACAGAAAATATCCAGAGCCTCTGCATGGTTCAGTTTAGGATATTTTGAGCCATCTGATGAAGCATACGAGTGTGGTCAGCATTAAATAGTTGTGGGCTATTGATTCGATACCATCAACGACTGTCCTCGACTCTGCGTTGGGGATGACTCTGACGATAAGTATTATACTTATCCTCTTATTTTACTTCAATGCCTTCAAAAACTAACCCCTCTTTATTCATTGTTTGCAGTGGTTTATGGATCAGATCATGGCATCGCTCCAGTCTAAGCTGAGGTTGATGAGGCCATGATCGCCCTCAGAGAAGCAAAGGTTGCTTTGGATGAAACCAATAATGCCCTGAAGACCTCCTAAGAGAATGTTTGAAATGCCAAATCATAAGCCTTGGATATAATCAATAGTTGGAGTAGCTTTAGCTCGGGGTTAATGATCTTAAGTATAAGATTGTGGAGGTCGACAGTCTCAAGCCAATGAAGATGTAGCTTAAGTGAATAACTCCCTTGAAGAGATGTTTTACTGGTGCAAGGCATTCAACTAGGAAGTGGATTTATCATTCCTAGACGTGAAACTTTTGAGGCCTGCCGATACTGTCAAGGCTTTTGGAGCTATAGGAGGCGCCAGGGAGGAAGAATTGTCATCTTAGAAGAAAGTTACCAGAGCTCAGAGATAAAGGGGGACCTCTTTTATAGATATATATATATATTTTTACTTTCCTTCCTTGGGTGCCTGGAGCCCTTTGTATGTGGGCCTTTTAGGTCGAGACAATTTCTCCTTGGCTTTTAATTCGAGGTTAATTTTACCCTCAATATAATTCACATATTTTGGTACATCTATAATATTTTGTTTACCCCCCTTTTCTATCAAGTATTTATGTTTGTGAACATTCAAAGTCCTTATACATCCAAATAGTTATAGGGGTTAATGTTTGATCGAGGTATTGTTGCTTGATGGTTCGCTCGGTTAATTTATGGTCGGTGACTTGGTTATTTCTAGGAGTTTGATTACCTATTCGCGTATACCTGGTAGGGATTAGGCCTTGGACCTGGTTTAGCTCTACGATTTTGTACTTAGTCAAATTCTAGGACATTGTTTGCTATGCTTTGAATTTTATTAACTTAGTTTGTATTTGGAATTTTTTCTTTTTGAAAACTCGAGCTTTAATGAGCCGTAGAGCTATCAATTTTCCAAATTCTAAGTTGCAAATTTTTTATTGTCAAATGTTTCAAAGAATATTCGAGGGTTATATGTCTTCCAAGCGATCATAATTTATAAATATTTTCGATTTCTTTTATATAGTCAAACCTTAATGAATTACAAGAATAAAAAAGATAAACTTGGTCCCATGCTTAAAATACATAGCAACCCTTTATTATTCGAATTCAAACAAAATGAAGTGGCTTTTTATAAATAAGCCTTACAAAAAACAAAACACATTAAATCTAACAAAGATGTCCTATTACTAAAAATAATTTTTGAGATGTAGAGCGTTCCAAGTTTGTGTAACAAATTCTCCACTTAACCGAGCTAGTTTGAAGGTTCCATCCCATAAGATCTCCATGATCTGATAGGTTCCTTCCCAGTTTGATCCCAATACAACTTCTTTAGGGTCTTTGTTAGCTAGAAACACCAATCGGAGAACCAAATCCCCAGCTTGAGTTTACGCACATTGACTTTTAAATTAAAATATTGAGCTACTCTTTGCTGATAATGGCCGAGCTTCAACTGAGATTCTTCCCTTTGCTCTTTAATTTGATCCAGGGATGCATTATGCATGTCATGATTTTGATCCTAGTTGTAGGTCCTTTGCCTATGTGATGTCACCAGAGCCTCTATTGGGAGCATAGCCTCGCTACCAAAACTCAGAGAGAAGAGAGTATGCTTAGTAGAAGTGTGATGTGAGATTCTGTCGGCACAGAGCACTTACGGGAGCTATTCAGGCCATAGTTTCTTAGCATCTTCTAGTTGTTTCATTAAGCTTGCCTTTGAGGTTTAGTTTACTGCCTCGACTTTCCCATTAGCTAGAGGGTACACCACTGAAGAGAAACTCTTCATTATGCCATATGTCTCGCAAAAAATTTGTGAATAGGTCGTCAAATTAAGTTTCGTGATCTGACACAATCCTATTTGGGAGTCCAAAATGGCATACGATGTGTTTCACGACAAAATCTAGCACTCTTTTCTAGGTTATAGTCGTCAAAGGCTTGACCTCAACCCACTTGGTAAAATAGTCTATTGCAACAATTACATAGCAAACTCCTCCTTTTCAAGTTGGCAACGAGCCGATTAAGTCAATCCCCCATAGCGAATTTCAAGGGTGAGGAGATCATGGTTAACTCCATGGGTGAGACTCAAGCAATGGTGGAAAAATATTGGCATTTGTCACGCTTGAGGACATATGAGGCTGAGTCCTTTTTCAGGGTGAGCCAGTAATATCCTTGCCTTAATGCCTTTAGAGCTAAGTATTTGCCCCCAGCATGGTCTCCACAAAATCCTTCATGGATTTCTCGGAGGATAGCCTACTCTTCCTCAAGTAAAACTCCCTTAGGAGGGGTAAAGAATGACCTCGCCTATAGAGAATTCTGTCAAACATAATGTACAATGAGACCTGGTACAACAACTTTTGTGCATTCTTTCGACCGTCTCGCAGTTTTTTGATCACTAGTTATTCAACTATGGGAGTTATCCAGGTAGGTTCTTCACAAATCATTCCAAACTTAACTGGCTCTTCATTGATGCTTGGTTTACCCAAGAATTCTACAAGTACAACATTTAATGTATCCGCTTCTTTGGTTGTAGCGAGTTAGGCTAAAGAATCTGCATTTGTATTCTGCTCGCGGGGGACCAGCTCGATGGAATAAAACTCAATTTCTGATAGTTTGCATTTAACATTAGCTAGATAAGCTGCCATTTTGATTCCTCGAGCTTGGTGTTATCCTAATACCTGGCTAATTACAAGCTAAGAATCACTAAAGCATTGGATTTCCCTTGCTTTCAGCTCCTTCACTACTCGAGAATGGGGTCATACGGGAGGCCCAATATCCTAAGTGGTTAGTGAATCTGGTGCTAGTCCCATAGCCTAACAAGACCTGGAGGACATTCATTGATTTCACTAACCTTAATAAGGCATGCCACAAGGACTATTCCCCTTTGCCGAGGATTGAGCAAAGGTAAGATGCTACATCCAGGTATGAGCTTTTAACATTCATGGATGCATACTCGGAATACAATCATATTTCCATGCATGTCGCAGACCAAGAGAACACCAGTTTCTGAATAGACAAAGGCGTCTATTGCTACAAGGTTATGTGGTTTGTCCTGAAAAATGTAGGGGCCACATTGGTGGACAAGATATCTTGTTCAAGAACAAACTTGGCCGGGACAAGGAGGTTTACATGGATGACATGCTGGTCAAATCTAAAACAACCTCAGAGCATGTGAAAGACTTGGCAAAAGAATTCTTAGTTCTGCACGGGTTCGGGATGAAACTGAATGCTCGAACATTCACGTTTGGAGAAGCCTCCGGGAAGTTTTTGGGATTCATTGTGAGTGCCTGAGGAATTTAACCAAACCCCAAAAAGATCAAAGCATTGATTGAGATGCCATCCTCCAGGAAGCACAAAGATGTGCAAAGTCTGACTAGTCGAATAATGGCTCTCTGCCACTTTGTATCAATGGCGAATGAAAAGTGCATACCTTTCTTCAACACCCTCAGAGGAGGTCAAAGATTTGAATGGAGGGAGGAATGTGAGCAAGCTTTCCAAAAACTTAAGGCGCACATGGTGAATCCTCCATACTATCAAAGATTGTAGACGGAGAACCATTATTCCTCTACATGGCCATCACAAAGCATGCCAGCCGTGCAGGGCTAGCATACAAGGAAGGCCGCTCCCAAGATCTAGTCTACTACGTCACCAAGTGACTCCTCGGAGCAGAATCAAGATATCCGCTCATGGAAAAGCTAACTTTCTATTTTAGGATGGCTTCAAGGATGCTCATGCCCTATTTCTAGGCACATGCCTTCATAGTGCTCACCAACTGATAACTCTTGAATAAAGAGTTATTTCATGTGCTTTTGAACTTATAATTGGGAAAAAAATCGAGGGTGATGTTTGTTTATTTTTAGCTTTTGTAGCTAACTTTGGTATTTTTATGATCATAGTTAAGTATAGTTATTTTTGTAGGTTTTAATAGCTAATGGGTTGAAGATAATAGTTTCATGGATAGATATTTGTACAAAGAATGAACTAACATGTGAAACTATCTAAGTTGAATTTTGTTGGCTGAATTAGCAGGTTTGCAACAACAAAGTAGATTTTGCTGAAGCATTTTGGTCAGGCAGCTTTTGGACACCTAGGTGTACTTGGAAAGTCAATGGGTGAGCTGGAATAGTGACTGAGGTGGCAAGTACAGAAAGCATGAGTAAAAAATTGGGAGTAAATGTCAAAAGAACAAAGGAGACCCATGTATATACCAAAAGGAGGGGCAATATTGTACTTACATGGCCAAATTTGGAAGCCTTTATGTACTTAGAGAGGGTCAGCTGCATATTGAGAGAGTCTGCAATTTTTGGAAAAGAAGCAACAAGAAAGAAAGAGAGAAGAAACCAGAAATTAGCCAAGAAAGGAGGAGAACGAAAAAAGAAGCTCAAGCATCATTTGGATTTGTTCTTTCTCCTGTTTCTAAACTTCATTATATATTTTCTAAGTTTAATTCTGATCTAAATATTTATGGGCTGTATTGAATATGGATTAATGCTTTTTAACTCATCCATGAACTAATTTTTGTGTGGCTTGAATGGTTGATGAACTCTATGTTATAGTGTAATAATTTCTTGCACCTTATTTTAGTTAAATCTCTCTTGTTCATTCAAGTGTGCTTATTATTATTCTCTTGTTGTTGTTTGGCCAGCAATGGCAAGATATGTAATTATATTTAATGATGGAATTGTAAAGGAAAGAACTTGGATGACATAAGTCATAATATAGGTTAGATTATGTTAGTAAGTAACATAGGGATGTGTTATTTGCTTAGCGTAACTTTTGAGAATTGAACCTTGAATTTTCTTTTTTAAATCTGATTTGGCATAGGAATATGTTTAATAAGGTAAAATAATTAATATCATAAAATTTGGGAAAGTTTTACGAATTTTTAGTGAATTCTTGTTAACCTGGGAGTTTTGCTAAAATATTCATGAAACAATCTGTTCAGGATAACCAACATAGCAGAAATCAACAATTCAAGTCCATTTTACAATCCATATATTTCTTTCAAAATTTCTTTGTTCAGTTCAGTTTATTTTCAATATTTTTTGTCTCTTTAATATTTCGTTTAGGTTATAACCTACCCATTCGATTGTTAGTACTTTTAAGTTGTTCAGTAATTGTTTTGCCTATTTTTCTATTTCGCAATCCTTGTGGAGACGATCTACTTATCACTGTATTACTTGTGTGATTACGTGCACTTGTGTATTTAAAATTAATCAAAATTTATCACAACAAGTTTTTGCTACCGTTTTCGGGGATTGGAACTAGAAATTTGTGTAATATAAATTACGTGCAATTTTTTTTCTTTGTTGTTCTCACCTTGTTTGCTTGCTCATGTGTTTTCTCAGGGATCTACTGTATGAACAAGCAAGAAGACAATGAGCTAGCTCCTATTGACACTGAGATTAAACGAACAGTTAGAAGAAGACTAAGGGAACAATGGGCTCAAATTCACCTTGCTATGGCTCAAGAAGGTGAAGGGGTTGGGGAAATTAGAGTTCAACCCATGCTTAATGCGACTAAGGGAGTTGTTAGTGAAGTAGCTAATGCTAATAATGTTGCTAACACGATTGCTATGGCCGATGATAGAGAGAGAGCCATAAGGGAGTACGTTGCCCCAATGTTTAATGAGCTGAATCCTGGTATTGTTAGGCCCAAAATTCAAGCTGCTCAGTTTGAGTTGAAGCACATGATGTTCCAAATGTTGCAAACAATGGGTCAATTTAGTGGGCTGCCTACTGAGGATCCTCATCTTCATCTTCGTTCATTATTGTCGGTGAGCGGTTCATTCAAGTTCCAAGGTGTTACTGAAGAGGCACTAAGGTTGAAAATGTTTCCCTTCTCTTTGAGGGATCGGGCTAGAGCTTGGTGAAACACCCTTCCTCTCGACTTGATGACTACATGGAATGAGTAGGCTGAAAAACTCTTGATGAAGTACTTTCCTCCTACCAAAAATGCCAAAATTCCCAATGAAATCATGTCTTTTCAATAGCTAGAAGATGAATCCTTTTGTGAAGCTTGGGAGAGATTCAAAGAGTTATTGAGGAAGTTCCCACACCATGGGATTTCACATTGTATACAAATGGAAACATTCTATAATAGGCTCAATTCTTCCACTCGCATGGTGTTGGATGCTTCAGCTAATGGGGCTATTCTCTCTAAGTCCTACATTGAAACCTATAAGATTTTGGAGAGGATTGCTAGCAACAATTACCAATGGTACAATGTTAGAGCCTCAACAAGTCGAAAAATGGCTGGTGTACTTGAAGTGGATGCATTGACAACTTTGACCCCTCAAGTTTCATCCATGACTAACCTTCTCAAGAACATGAGTTTGGGGGGAATGGTACAAGTACAACCAGCTGCTATGGGACAAGTTTTTGATGTATCTTGTGTTTATTGTTGAGATGGGCACACATTTGAGAGTTGTCCTTCGAATCCCACTTGGTTTGTTATGTGGGGAATCAAAATGCCAACCATAATAACCCATATTCAAACTCTTATAATCCGGGGTGGAGGCGAAATCCAAATTTCTCATGATGGGTCAAGGAGCTAGTTCAAGTGGAGCACCAATGCAAACACAAGCCTACATATCCACCGGGGTTTTCTCAACAATAGCCAAGAGCTCAACCACCCCCTCCTCAAGTGTCTCAACAAGCTCTTTGAAGAGTTTAATGAAAGAATATATGGCCAAGAATGATGCTGTGATTCAGAGCCAAGTGGCATCCTTGAGGAACCTAGAAATTCAAGTGGGGCATCTAGCTAATGAGCTAAGGAATAGACCACAAGGCACCTTGCCTAGAGATACCTAAAATCCAAGGAGAGATGGTAAGGAGCATTGCAAGGCGGTTACCTTGAGGAGTGGTAAAAATCTGTAGTTGATTGAGGATAATTCTAAGAGAAATAATGAGCCCACTTCAATCCAAAGTAGTTTTTGAAAGGAAGACAAAGCTGTTAGTTCGAAAATGTCAAATGCTAATACTGAAGCAATTACTGCAACAATTCCTCAACAAAATGCAACAGAGAAGCCTATGAGTAAGCCACCTCCACCATTTCCTTAGCGTTTTAAAAAGCAGCAACAAGATGGTCAATTTTGAAGATTTTTAGATGTTCAAAATTAGCTTCACATCAATATACCGTTGGTGGAAGCTTTGGAGCAAATGCCCAACTATGTTAATTTTTTTAAGGATATTTTAACTAAAAAGAGGAGGCTTGGAGAATTTGAAACAGTGGCTTTGACTAAATTTTGTAGTGCTATATTAAAGAATAAAATTCCTCCTAAATTGAAAGACCTAGGCAGCTTTACAATCCCTTATTCTATTAGTGGTAGAGATGTTGGTAGATCACTTTGTGAGTTGGGGGCTAGTATCAATTTGTTGCCCATGTTGATTTTCAAGAAGTTGGGAATTGGAGAAGCAAGGCCAACCACAGTCACTTTGCAACTAACAAATCGTTCTATCAAACAACCAAAAGGAAAAATTGAAGATGTTCTAATGCAAGTTGATAAATTCATTTTTCTGGCTGATTTCATCATTCTTGGTTATGAAACGGATAGAGATGTTTCTATTATCTTGGATAGGGCGTTTCTAGCTACCCAGAGGACATTGATTGACGTATAAAAAGGGGAGCTTACTGTGAGGGTTAATGACCAACAAGTGACTTTTAATGTGTTCAACGCTATGAAGTTTTCAGATGAGATTGAGGAATGCTCTCAGTTGAGTGTAATTGAGTCAATTGTAGCTGAAAAATTCCACAAGGAAGTTTTTAAATATGGAGTGGGGGTAAGGTCACTTGAAGAGCTTGAAGACTTAAGTGATGAGGAAGAAAACCAAGTTACATGGGTGTAGTCAAAGCAGCCCTTTACTAAATTTAGGAGGTCGTTTGAGTCCTTGGACTTGTCAGAAGAGAATTTTAAGCCGCCTAAGCCCTCTATTTGAGAGCCACCAAAGTTAGAGTTGAAGTCCTTGCCTAATCACTTGAAGTATGCCTATTTGAGAGACAATGAGACTTTGCTTGTGGTTATTTCAGCCATGTTATATGCTGAAAATGAGCGGCTGTTGCTTGATGTTTTGAAGAAATACACAAGGTCCATTGGCTGGACCATGGCGGATATCAAGGGTATAAGTCCCTCATTTTGTATGCATAAAATTCTGTTGGAAGATTGTTGTAATAATTCTGTTGATCAGCAGCGGAGGCATAATCCTATCATGAAGGAAGTGGTTAGAAAAGAGATAATTAAATGGCTTGATTATGGAATTGTTTACCCAATTTCGGATAGTTCTTGGGTCAACCCAATTCAGTGTGTTCCGAAATAGGTGGAGTCACGGTGGTGGCTAATGAAAATAATGAGTTGATTCCCACAAAAACAGTGATGGGGTGGCGTGTTTGTATGGACTACTGAAACTGAATAAGGCCACTCGGAAAGACCATTTCCTGCTGCCATTCACAGATCAAATGCTTGATCGGTTTGAGGGAAAAAAGTTTTATTGTTTTCTTAATGGGTATTCAGGCTATAATCATATTTCCATTGCGCCAGAAGACCAAGAGAAGACTACATTAACTTGTCCTTATGGTACTTTTTGCTTTAGAAGGATGTCGTTTTGGTTGTGCAATGCTCCTGCCACTTTCCAATGTTGTATGATGGCTCTTGAAGTCTTCATGGATGATTTTTCCATATTTGGTGAGTCCTTTGAAACTTGTTTGGATAACTTGGAGTAAGTCTTGGCGAGATGTGAAAAACAAACTTGTTATTGAATTGGGAAAAATGCCATTTCATGGTACCAAAATGCATTGTTTTAGGTCATAGAATTTCTAACAAGGGCATAGAAGTGGATAGACCTAAGCTTTAAGTCATTGAAAAATTTCAACCACCTACTATAGTCAAGGGGATTCGAAGCTTTTTGGGACACGCGTGCTTCTATAGGAGGTTTATAAAAGATTTTTCAAAGATCTCCAAGCCCCTTTGTCCCTTACATGAGGAACATAGAGCATTTGAGTTCACCAAAGAGTGTCAAGAAGCATTTGTGACTTTGAAGAAAGCTCTTATCACCGCACCCATCATTGTAGCTCCGGATTTGTCTCTTCCCTTTGAATTGATGTGCGATGCTAGTGACTTTGTTGTGGGTGTCGTACTTGGGTAGCAAAAAGATAAGATCTTTCATTCTATTTATTATGCAAGCAAGACATTAGTCGATGCTCAATTGAACTATACCACCACCGAGAAAGAACTATTGGCGGTGGTGTTTGCTTTTGACAAGGTTAGAGCTTATCTTGTGGGGAATAAAGTTGTTGTTTATACTGATGATACAACGTTCAAGTATCTAATAGCCAAGAAGGATGCTAAGCAAATACTTATTCGATGGGTGTTGCTTCTTAAATAATTTGACTTGGAAATTCGAGATAGAAAAGGAATGGAAAACCAAGTGGCTGACCATTTATCTAGACTTGAAGGTGGAAGTGAAAAGCAAGGTGAAGGGCCTATTAAAGAGACATTCCCCGATGAGCAGTTGTTGGTTGTGAACGAAGTCACTACACCATGGTACGCTGATTTTGTCAACCACCTGATTTAAATAGGCAGCAAATCAAGAAATTTATTCATGATGTGAGATTTTATTATTTGGATGAGCCCTATTTGTACAAGTAATTTCCATATCGAATCATGAGGCATTGTGTGCTTGAGGATGAAGTTTCAAGTATACTAGAGTATTGTCATTTAGCTCCTTATGGTGGACATTTTGGTGGGCAAAGGACAGCGGCTAAGGTTTTTCAATCGGGGTACTATTGGCCTTCTATCTTCAAGGATGCTCATGAATTTGCTAAAAGATGTGATAGATGCCAACGTGTTGGAAGTATTTCAGCAAGGAGTGAAATGCCTTTGAATTGCATCCTTGAAGTTGAATTGTTCGATGTTTGGTGGCGATTGACTATGTCTCTAAGTGGGTTGAAGCAGTGGCAAGTCCTACTAATGATTCCAAGGTGGTCATGAAATTCTTACATAAGCATGTTTTCACCCGTTTTGGCACTCCAAGGGCGCTTACAAGTGATGAAGGCAACCACTTTGTGAACAAGATTTTGGCAGCTTTGTTAGCCAAATATAGTGTGAAACACAAGATTTCCACAGCCTACCACCCTCAAACAAATGGTCAAGCGGAAATATCCAATAGAGAGATCAATGGAATCCTAGTAGAAAGGATTGGTCTCAGCGATTGGATGATGCTCTTTGGGCCTATACAACGGCTTTCAAAGCCCTTTTGGGAATGTTACCGTATCGTTTGGTTTTTGGGAAAGCTTGCCATTTGCCCGTTGAGTTGGAGCATAATTCATATTGGGAAACTCAAAAGTTACAATTAAATGAGCTGGAAGAGATGAGATTTTTCTCCTATGAAAATGCTAAGTTGTACAAGGAGAAAACTTAGAGGTGGCATGACCAGAAAATTCAAGCTCGAGTCTTACTCTTCAACTCGCGCTTGAAGTTGTTTCCTGGAAAATTGAAGTCCCGCTAGTCAGCCCCATTGGAGCAGTTGACGTTAGGGAAGATCAATCTGGAAGGGAATTTAATGTGAATGGGCAGCGCTTGAAACATTATTGGGGAGGTGAGGTCGACTGCGAGAAGACTTCCATCACTTTGGAGGATCCTTAAAGTGGTTAATGTTTTGGGTTGTCAAGTGATTCAGGCACTAATTATAAGGAAACCCAAAAAAGGAAGAAGGGTAAAATAATCTGTACATAAAAAAAAATATAATCAATGTAAGTTGTAGCTTAATGTTTTTCTTTCTTAAGTTTTAAACTATATTCTTTGGGTGTGAATGTTTCTACCAATTGATTGATCAGAGTGTTTCTCTTTTTAGTGTGTGCATAGCTTGATTAAACATTTTTGGACACCATAGAAAGAGCTAGTTTCTTGTGAGAGCTTAAGTTTCTAGAATTACTTAGTGATTTTACTTGAGGCAAAATCCTAGACAACACCACACCGATGACATGATTTAGGCCATCCTTGGATCGTTTGAGCCTTTGAAGGCTACCCTTTTCTTCATTTTATCCCCAGTCACCCTGTTGAGCTTAAGTGTCATTTTCTTGCTTAGCCACTTATTAGCCTAGCTATATATAATAACCTCTTTTCACTACCCCCTTTAGCACATTGATCTTTATAGGATTTATTTATTGTTTTCTTTTGGGGGGTTGGGAGGCATAGAGAGTGCGAGAGGCATTGGGTGAATGTTTTTCATTATCTTCTTTTGCTTGTTTTCACCATTGGGGAAAATGTTGCTTTTAAGTTTGGGGGGAGAGTGCATTTTCAGTTTTATTGTTCTCTTGCCATCTAGTTGTTTTTCTTCATTCTAAAAAAAATAAAAAAAATTCAATAGTGCACTCCCTTGAATCAAAGGAAAGTCTTGAAAAAGAAAATTCAGAAAAAAGTTAAGAAAAGAAAAAATAAGTATTCAAGTATGTTTGTAAATAGGTTTGGGGTGTAACTCTTCAAATAAAAGAAAAGTTTGTTTTAGTTTTTGTCTTTGTATGTTAGTAATAAAGGCTAGTGGCAAGAGTTATATTTTGTTGTGGGATGTTCTTTAGGAAAATGAATGTGTCCATTGATTTAGATCCTAGAAAGATTGAGGTGCTTAGGGTGATTTGTGCCAAATTTAATATCTCTTATCCTACCTTCACCCTAGCCTATCATTACAAGTTTGATAAAGTCCTATCGATGTTTTGTGTGGTGTTTTTCTACATTAGTGGAGAAGGAATCACTAAGTAACTTATGGAGATATTATTTAAGCTTTAGGAGCAAGGTCTAGCTTCATTTTTGGTGATTGAAAATGTTTAGGAAAAGCTATTCATGCACTAAAGGGTAAAACACTTGATTCATATTTTTGCAGCAGCATTAATGCTTGAAGAATTTGGTTTAAAGCTTGTGAAAGAATGAAATTCAGCTTCTCTTATTCAATATAAAATTTTTCGATAGCCTTTCTCTTTTACCACTGGCAAAGCAAAGTTTGTCCACTGTTTTTGTGTCTTGTTTTTGTTGTTTCCTTGTTCGTTTGTTGTTTAGTTTGTGCCCTTTGTGTCTTTTTTTTATTTGTGTTTTATTTTTAGAGTCCTCACTCGAGGACGAGCAATGTCGCAACTTTGGGGGTCTGATAACTCTTGAACAATGAGTTATTTCTTGTGGTTTTGAACTTATAATCCAGGAAAAATAATGGGTGATAATTTATTTTTAGCTGTTGTAGCTAACTTCAGTGTTTTTATGATCTTAGTTAAGTTTAGTTATTTTTGTAGTTTTTAATAGCTAATGGGTTGAAGATAATAGTTTCATGGATAAATATTTGCACAAAGAATGAACTAACATGTGAAATTATCTATGTTGAATTTTGTTGGCTAAATTAGCAGGTTTGCAATAGCAAAGTAGATTTTAGTGAAGCATTTTGATCAGGCAGATTTTGGACACCTAGGCGTACTTGGAAAGTCAATGGGTCAGCTGGAATAGTGGCTGAGGTGGCAAGTACAAAAAGCATGAGTAAAAAATTTGAATAAATGTCAAAAGAAAAGAGGAGACCCACGTATATACCAAAAGGAGGGGAATTATGGTACTTACATGGCCAAATTTGGAAACCTAAATGTATTTACAGAGGGTCAGCTGCATATTGAGAGAGTCTGCCATTTTTTGAAAAGAAGCAGCAAGAAAGAAAGGGAGAAGAAATCATAAATCAGCCAAGAAAGGAGGAGAACAAAAAAAGAAGCTCAAGCATCATTTGGATTTGTTCTTTCTCCTATTTCTAAACTTCATTATACATTTTTTAAGTTGATTTCTGATCTGAATATTTATGGGCTGTGTTGAATGTTGATTAATGCCTTTTAACTCAGCCATTGTAACGCCCTACTTCCTTAGAGCCGTTACCAAGTGAGTTTTAAGACAAAACAGTGTGCAATGAACTCGCTAACCGAGGTTTTTAAAACGAAAGTGTGACTAATCAAAATCTTAGGGCTGTAATCTTAGAAAATGCGTTGCTTCATTGAAAACTTATAGTATTAAACATTTGGGATCCCAAAATAAGGTTTGAAAATTATTTACAATTTAAAATAAGTTTACAGTCGATTAATTATTAAACCACAGATTATTACAGCCATTTCTCAAATAAACCCCCAACCAAAGCAGTCGGGCAGGCCAAACATGTACGCGTCGCTTCACGCTCTCCGTACTCATGGCTGGTTGACTCAATCTATGCCCTTACCTGCAACACAGAGCACCCGTGAGCCGAAGCCCAGCAAGAAAACTCATGCAGTACATAACATATGCAAATTATACAGTTAATCATATCAGATAGTCCACAGACAAACAGGTCAACCATTTGACTTAAGCAACCCGGCCATGCCGCCCCAGAAGCCTTACCAAAGCCTGGGGTCTCGGTCCTCACCGTAAGGATATCACATGTATCCATGGGGTCCCACCCTGACTACAAGCACTCCACGTGCTATGTGGTACTCCCGGCCCCACTGCCGTTCTCGGCCTTTCGCCGTTCTCGGCTCCATTGCCGTTCTCGGATCCTCGCCGTATCATTCAACTATAATCATAGATAGTCTAACTCAAATAAAATTTGAACATATATCAATTCAATCAAGTCTGCACCCTAACATGTAATGCAATATAGGGCCGAGCCCTGCAATCACATCATGGGCCCATGCCCTGTCTTACGGGTGCTATAGTTTTCTAACTTGTCAATTTGATAGCTTTCAACACTTGACTCCTTAAGCACGATCCCACTCGAGCCTTAGTGCACACCTAAACACAGCCATAGGTCAAAGTCAACACCAACCCCAAGTCTGACAACCTAGCCTCGGGACCAATCCCGAGCCCCCGGGAAGTCCTAGATCCCCAAAACAATGTGATGGAATCGAGCCCCGAACACTAGGTTAAAATCCCTCAACAAAAGCCCAAAAATCCCTTTCTGTGAACAGTGCAGCGCTACAGCGCTCTAAAGAGGGCGTTGTAGCGCTACAAGCAGAACCACACCCCCCAGAAACAGGGCCTAGCGCTACAGCGCCCACTAACTAGCGATGTAGCGCTAGTTGCAGCCAGGCAAACCCCAACTTCTTTTTCTGCGATTTCTTTGAGCCAATCTCAACCCAAACTTCCCCAAATCTTTACCAAACTCAAAATCAAGCTTATAAACACTCTCCACTCATCCCAAGCATCCCCAAATCTCAAAACCCAAGCTCATTCAACCCAAATCTCAAAATTCACCATGATCAACCCTAAACCCAGAAATTCAGTCAAACAACAAAGTTAAAGGCTTAGAATTCATACCGTTGATGCAATTTCGACCTTGATTCACTTCCTAGACCTTCATAGCTTGCTCTTCCTCAAAGCTTGCCCAGAAATTCCCTAAAGTTCCCATCAACTCAGCTCAAAACACAACTCAAACCAGCCAAACCCTTAAAACTGAAATTTCTAAAAACTTACCTCAAAAGTTGATGTGTTCTTGCTAATCCTTTCCAAATCTTCAAGTCTAACTTTAAGATCCTTGATGCTGAGCCTATCCTAGCTCCCCACTGAGCTTTGCTCCAAGAAAAATGGAAAGAAATGGTGCAAGAATGCATAAACTGCACCTTTGGAAAACCCCTCTGTTTTCTCTCTTTTCTTTTCTTCCTTTTTCTTTCTTTTCCTTCAGATTTCTCACACTCTCTAACAATCCCACTCACCATATAAAGCCTCATTTAATCTATCTCTCAAAAGCCAATTGACCAAAATTCCCTCCCTATTAATTCTAAACCCTTTTTGTCCAAGTAGGGCCATTTTAGTCATTTTACCCAATTCTCGCTAATCCTCAAGTGTCTCTAATATTTCCCGTTGCTTTCCCACACCTGATAAATCACCAAATAAGTATTCCCCATCATCAAAATTAATCTCAATCTATTCTCTAAATTCTTGCTTATACCCCCAGGCTCGCCCCGAACCAGGTATAAATTCCCGCCATGACTTTTCCGCTAACCTGCTCTTTGGGATCGTCTCGAGTCACAAATTACGAATACACCCACATACCACTGTGGTCTCAACAATCATCACATATCAATACTGTTATGCCCAAAATGGCCAAAATTACAATTATGCCCTTCTAACACAATCAGGGCCTACATGCATACTAATACACATAGTCATGCATCTCAAATAGTCAAATAGTCATATAACATGCTTTAAATCATAATCATGCATTTAACTCATCAAAGTCACACATAAATCCCATCATGCCCTCCTGGCACGCTAATCAAGGCCCTTAAGCCTTATTAGCGATTTTGGGTCGTTACAGCCATGAACTAATTTTTGTGTGGCTTGAATTGTTGATGAACCCTATGTTATAGTGTAGTAATTTCTTGCACCTTATTTTAGTTAAATCTCTCTTGTTCATTCAAGTGTGGTTATAATTAATCTCTTGTTGTTGTTTGGCCAGCAATGGCAAGATATTAATTATATTAAATGGGAAGAACTTGGATGACACAAATCATAATCAAGGTTAGATTATGTTAGTAAGTAACATAGGGATGTGTTATTTGCCTTGTGTAACTTTTGAGAATTGAACCTTGAATTTGCTTTCCTAAATCTGATTTGGCATATGACAATGTTTAATTAGGTAAAAGAATTAATATCTTAAAATTTGGGAAAGTTTTATGAATGTTTAGTGAATTCTTCTTAACTTGGGAGTTTTGCTAAAATATTCATGCAACAATCTGTTCATGATAACCAACATAGTGGAAATCAATAATTCAAGTCCATTTTACAATCCATATATTTCTTTCAAAATTTCTTTGTTCAATTTAATTTATTTTCAATATTTTTTGTCTCTTTAATTTTTTTTTTGCTTGTAGACAACCCATTCGATTGTTAGTACTTTTAAGTTGTTTGGTAATTGTTTTGCCTATTTTTCTATTTTGCAATCCATGTGGAGATGATCTACTTATCACTATATTACTTGTGTAATTACATGCATTTGCGTATTTTAAATCATTCAAAATTTATCACAACACCAACCAACCTCTCAGGCGGGTCCTCCAAAAGCCAGGATCCTCCGGGACACTCCACAAATGGCATTCGAAGTTAGCCAATTCAACATAATGTACAACCTGAGGACTGCCATCAAGGGAAAAGCATTGGTGGACTTTATCGCAGAGTGCACAGGGATAAATGAAGGGCTTGAGGAAGCCCTACCCATTATGCCTATATAGAAGCTGTATGTGGATGGGTCGTCCAACAAAAATGAAGCCGAAGTGGTGCTAATCTTGGTATTCCCTAAGGGACATAGAATACATAGTTCTTTGAGATTCGAATTTGATGCCTCGAATAATGAGGTTGAATATGAAGCCCTCCAAGCAAGATTACGAGTTTCCCGAGAGCATAAAGTTGAAGGACTCATAATCTACAACAATTCCCAGCTAGTTGTGAACCAGGTCTTTGGAGTGTATCAAGCTTGAGGAACTAGGATGGCTGCCCTTGCTACACAACTTCAAAAGGATTTACCATCCGACAAGTTTCGCAAGATCAGAACTCCAACATCGATGCTCTGGCCAAGCTAGCACTTACTAAGGATGATGAGATTCTCAATGTTGTTCCAATTGACTATTTAACTTCTTCAAGCATCGTAGATCCCGAAGAAGTGAAAATATTCCAAGCTCAAGACAATTTGATGGCGCCGATAATGAAATATCTTATCTCCAGGGAACTATTGCAAGACAAGAAAGCAACTCGGAAGCTACTCTATCAAGCCCCTCCGTAAGTGATCATGGACAACAGATTATACAGGGGAAGATATTCACTACCCTTACTTCGGTGGTTGTCTTAGTAGGAAGCCAAACTCATCCTCCAAGAAGTGCATGAAGTTTTCTATGGAGATCATGCTGAGGGGCAAAGCCTTGCCAAAAATATTCTACAATAAGGATATTTCTAGCCCAAGAAGAATAGTTATTCACTGGATTATGTCAAGAGATGCGAAAAAAGCTAACGATACGCTACCATCCCTCAAGCTCCTCCTAATGAGCTTACCCAAATGACAAGTATGTAGCGCATTGTAGTCAGGGGCATTGAATAAATAGACTCCTTGCCCACAAGAAAGGGAGGAGTTAAATACGTGTTGTGGCAGTCGAGTATTTCATAGAGTGGATTGAAGTTGAGCCCCTTGGAGTTAAATAAGTGTTGTGGCGTTGGACTTAATCATTAAGAATATCGTTTGCCTACATTTCAACAGTGATCTATTCACTAATTTTTGCGAAAGACATGGATTCATCAACAGCTTCTCCTCCATAGCTCATTTTCAGTCAAACGAACAAGTAGAAGTTGTCAACAAGATGCTTGAGGCCACATTAAAGAAAAGACTAGAGCATGTGAAAGGCGCTTGGCCCGAGGAACTACCTAGAGTACTATGGAGTTATCGTACAACTACTAGGACGACAACTGACCTTTCATCATTATTCATGGCCTACGAGTAGGAAGCCATGCTCCAAGTTAAGGCTGCCATCTGCACGAAACTACGAATAATGTATAACCCGACAACCAATCAAGCTTTATTTCAAGAATCATTGGACCTTGTTGAATAGTGTTGACGGTGAGAACTCGTCAACTAAGTTGAGTTGGTAAAATTATCAAATCAAGATCACTAATCGAAAAGCTGTAAAAATTTAAACAATAACTCAAGAACAATGACAGAACAATAATGGAGAATTTAGTCTTTTATTCACACTTAAGCCTCTGCTATAGTAAAATTTCCAACCCCCTTTCAGGTGGTCTTAGAGTTCATTTTATAGTAGGCTCTAATGGCCTTAGGTACATAGTGGTCCAGGGGACCAAGTGGTACATATGTACTGTGTCAGGGGAGTGGCTTAAGAGGTTGTGGTCGTACATCCCGTACAGGAGCAGGTGTCAGGAGGATGTCTCCACTACTTGTCTGTACCCATGTCTGATGCGTGGTGGCAGGCGTAGTGGTGCAGGTGGTAGGGGTGTCGACTCTGACTCCTGGCCATAGACGTATGGGCCATAACTCCTATCCTTGCATACCCACTCCTGGCGTTCGCACTGCTTGTCTGGTAGGGGTACCATATCCGTACTCTGACTTCTTTAGTTTTGTAGGTACATTCCATATTCATGCGTGTACCTTACCCCTTATGAGTATTCTCACCTCCAAGGCCATGGGCACGGGACCATGGGGCCTAGGCCATGGGGCCAAGGCCATGGGGCCGAGGCCATGGGCGAGGCCATGGGGCAAGGCCATGGGGCGAGGCCATGGGGTGAGGCCATGGGGCCGAGGCCATGGGCGAAGCCAGGGGGTGAGGCCAGGGGGCGAGGCCATGGGGCCGAGGCCATGGGCGAGGCCGTGGGGCCGAGTGCATGGGCGAGGCCATGGGGCGAGGCCATGGGGCGAGGCCGTGGGGCCGAGTGCATGGGCGAGGCCATGGGGCGAGGCCGTGGGGCCGAGGCTATGGGCGAGGCCATGGGGCGAGGCCGTGGGACCGAGTTCATGGGCGAGGGCATGGGGCGAGGCCGTGGGGCCGAGTGCATGGGCAAGGCCATGGGGCGAGGCCGTGGGGCCGAGTGCATGGGCGAGGCCATGGGGCGAGGCCGTGGGGCCGAGCGCATGGGCGAGATGGGCCTCGCGAGGCTACTGAGCCTTGGCACCTATGCCTTGCCAACGTGGGCCACTTGGCATTGACTCCATGAGAAACGATCCCAAACTCTTGTTGTGATGGCGCAATGGCTTCCCGAGACGACGGTGGCCTAAGGGCCTTGCCTCGGCCTCATACTTTCTCTTGATGAGATTATCAGCATCAACACTTGCCCCCCAGTCTAGGAGAGTACCTTTAGGTGCTCTTGTAGACTATTCACCTTGATTCCTATAAATAGGTCCTCATGCATGGCCTAATATTTACACCTTATTTCCTTGGCTTAGTGGTGCATAGACCCTTATTCCTTTCAAGAGGTAAGGGGTTCAATCCCCCACAACCTCACTTTCACCATAGTTCCTTTCATTTGTTTTATATATTTTTTCACTTCATTTTTTTTTTTTTTACATATGAGCTAATTTCATGGTGTGTATATCTTATGACTAACACACCTTTCTGGTTCATTCTTGCAGACGTGCCTTTTCGACTCTTTGGTGCTTTTCGCTCCCTGACCTCCTTTGGACCCCAACTTCGCTCTCTTAATCGCTCGAGGTATATTTTCTTTCCTTCTCCCTTTTATATATATATTATTTTTTATCGGGTCCAAACTAGCAGCACTTGGGATGGGGTACATTAGTCTGAGCTTGTAGTGAGTTTGACCATATGCACGCCCCTCCTCTTTGTTTTTTTGTTTTTTTGTTTTTTTTTTATACCCTGTAGTAGGCCATTTAGGGCGATTGCATCTAGAGGTATTAAGCCTATTCCTTTGTGTTTTGTAGCCTTCCCCTCGTTTATACGTGAGCCCCTTTTTGCTGTTGGGACGTGGTTTCATGGCCAGTGACGACCCGTCCGACATACCCCCAAGGGCTGAGTTTATTTACCTGTCCTCAGACTCAGAGTCCCTTGAGAGCAACCCTCACTAGGACTATGACTCCTTAAGGCAAGCCCGCATCCGCCACCTTGAGTGCATGGCCGAACTTAGGCGTAAAATTTGGGTTGTGGAGAGAGAAATTGACTCGGTGTCGAGAGGAGATGGGGGACCTTCACCCCTGGGCCTTAGTGACCATATAGCGCGTCTTAGGACGACCCTCTTTGAATTGCAATGGGAGCTAGAATTTATGGAGGGACACATTCCGCCAGAACCTCCCACTCCCTCTTTGCCTGATGACAGTCATGGGGCTGCTAGCTCCTCTCCCCGGCCCCTAGTCTCAGTTTATCCTAACTTAGTGCTCCCGCCATCGCTCCCTCGATGGAAAACTCTTGCTAGGAAGAAGAAATGGAGGGTTAAGTGTTCTGCCTCTTCCTCACATCTTTCTTTTGATTTTGCAGATATGTCGAAAGCACGTAGACAGGTGTCCGTCCAGGAAAAGGACGACGCCCCCTACTGGCGTCCAGTCTAGTGTCACATGTGTCTCCGAACAAATTGAAGCTGATCGTGAAGCACTACTGCGTTGCTCCAGAATACGCCATGCATGCTCCTTAGGAGGCCTGCCGGGCCGACCGCCCTGAGAAGGGTTTTGTGGCTTTGAGTGAGCAGATTTTGAAGGCAGGTGGCACCATTCCTCTGCACCCGTTTTTCGTGGCGGTTCTCAACTACTTCGATTTGGCCCCTCTTCAACTGTCGCCCAACAGTTGGTTGACTTTAAGTTGCCTTTTCATTTGGTTCAAGGGAAACGTCAAACGCGCCCCGACGGCGCAGGAGGTGCATTCCCTATATAACCTTATGGGAGTGCACAAGTCCAAGGGCTTCTACTACCTGTAGAAGGCCAACAATGAGCTCCCCTTAATAGAGGGCTCAGTGTCCAACACAGGGCCTTGGAAACAAGACTTCTTCTGGGTAGAGGGGTCTCTCTTGGTTTGTGAAGGCTTTCACGCCGGCCCTAGTAAGTATCCTGGTCTTCCTCTTTTTCTTATTAGAACTTACTGTTTTGCACTCTTGCTTGTACTGACATTGGCGTGGATTTTGCAGGGCAATTTGCTGATCCCTCGGTCATTGGGCCGGAGGCAGAGGCAATTAACAACCTTATTACTGTAGACTCTGCCCTGAATAAGGCGGCGGTCCTATTTACTGTGGCGAACCTCAACCGCCACCAGCTGTCCCCGGTCTCTGACCCCAAGTTCCTGTGGTCAGTTACTGGGTCTATGAAGGCTATGGCTATGCCGGCTGGGCCGTCCCTACACGACGGTGAGGCTAAGGAGGAGATGGAGGATGCCCCCCTCGAATGTGGGGGATCTCATCAGCGCCCCCTGTCCCCAGGGGAATGCCCTCCCTATGGCTCCCATGACCAGGACATGGCCTTTCAATCTCTGGACCCGCAGGCCGCAGCGGGATGTTACGCTCCCCCTGGCCTTGATGGCTGTGACACCTTCCCTCAGGTCCCTCATGATATTGGCTTACCGGATGCTGATTTCATCGACCTCACAGAGCCCCCTTCTAATGTACCAGGGTCTCAATTTTTCTCCTTCCCTGCGCCTCCTCCTGCTTCGGCGAGCGGGTCGTCCGTTCCTGTCCAACAAGATGCTCTTAGCGACGAGGCGGAGCCTTGGGTGACTAGGATGGTCTCATCTTATGCGCAGCGTTTCATTCAGATTGCCTCAGACCTCCCTATCTCCGACTGGAGAGGTCTAGGGAATGTGACCCAACTAAACCTTGGGGAAACCCTAAGGCGTGCCGCGACCTGGGTGAGGTCTTGCACCTTGCATCGATTAGTATTATGTATTGATGTACATGTGTTTTTCTTTTTGTTACTTATTGCTGACGCCATTGACTTTCTTGTGCAGATCTACATCGTGTCCCTTCGGCATGCTGACACGTCCGGCGTCCTCTCCGCATCTACTGCTGAGAGGGACTGCCTCACGGCCCGGGTCCAGGAGCTCAAAAATGAGCTTACCGAAACCAAGGTCCAGTTGTCAAAGGCCCGGACTAAGTCTGCCAACTTGTTCTCGAAGAGGGAGAAGACGAAGGCCAAGATCAAGGAACTAAAGGGCAAGGCTAGACGCTTGGAGCGCAAGCTCCAGGGGGCCAAGGCCGCTGCGGCTGCGTCACAAGAGAGGGTTACTCAACTGGAGACCGAAGTTGAGGCCCTTAGGGCCGAACTACAGTCGACTCAGGAGAAGAACGCTTCCTTGGAGGCGGAGAGGATCACCACCGAGCACAGGTCTATAGATCGTGCTCTTTACAATGTGTGGAGGCAAGATCCCAAATTCGACTTCTCCTCTTTTGGTGAACAGGCCGTTGCCCGAGCGGCCTGGTGGAGCGCCCACTGTAGGAGGCCTTGAAATAGTCTTGCTCCTTTTTTGTTTTCTTTTTACTTTGTAATATCATTATCCGTGCTACTTTTCTTTTGGTAACTCTTGTAATATTTCAAGAACTCTTCTTTTTTTTTTTAATATATAAATACATATGTTCTGTCTATTTCTTGTTCTATTGCATTTGAGGCCCTTTTAAGCCTGTATGATGGGGTGTGGTTGGTTCCCCTTTTTTTTATCTATTAGGCTGGAGGTCCTTTGGAGCCCATGCGAGAGGGTTCACTGGGACCTCTTTTGGTGCCTCTTGGTTGCTTCTATAAGGATATTTTGACCCCTTGGGTCTTAGTTATCCTTTTATGTTTTTCTTGCGCGCGCTTATTATTTCTTTGCGAGAAGCGTCCTTCTCGTCGTTATTCATAGTACTATTTTTGCAAGGGTCTCCTTTGGGACCCTTTTTGGCTAGGCGGCTTGGTGGCCGCTCTAGACTCATTATTATTGTCGTCACCATACATTTTTTGTAAGTCCCTATGGCCTCCCTTGGTGTTCATAAGGGTAGCTAATCCTTGCGATCCCAAGGGATACCTTGTAAGGACTTCGTTTAAGGCCCTAGTATAGGGGGTCCCTTTGGTTTTGGGTCACTTCCTCTTGATAGAGGGCCCTTTTTAAGATACTCTTGGTAGAGGGTCCTCTTTTTTTTTTTTAGGGGCCTCCTTTTTAGGAGGGCTAGGGGTCCTCTTGGTAGAAGGTCCCTTTTAGGGGCCTCATTTTTAGGAGGGCAAGGGGTCCCTTTTTAGGATCCTTCGTTATAGGGCCCTTTTTAGGTTCCCTTTGCTAGCCGCCTGCTGTCGCCTCCTATCCTGCCCCCCAAGTGTCTGGTGAAATTTTTTTCGGCAGGCGCTTTGGCTGATGCCCACGTAGCGAAGGAAAATAATACATGAGGTTGTGAACAGTTTTACCCATAACATGCAGTTCCATTCATCACATTCATAATAAACAGTCTCATACAAATAGTTGCAACGGTACATATGAGGTTTTCATATAAAACAAAAATAAAAAGACTCACACCTACTTAGGAGGCTATCTAAGTAACCTCTTTGGTTCCTTCCTATCATATCAAGGCAGCGTGCCACACTTGTTCTTTTACCATCGAACATGGGCGCCTTACTGGTAGTACTTCCTCAGGTGCTCTGCGTTCCATGCTCGGGGTATGATGGTGTCGTCCATGCGAGCCAGCTTGTAAGTGTTCGGGGGGATGCACTGAGCAAACTGGTAGGGCCCCTCCCAATTCGCCCCCAGCACTCCTGCGCCTGGGTCTCGTGTGTTTGGGAGTGCCTTCCTTAGCACCAGGTCACCAACTCTGAAAGTTCTCTCTCGCACCCTCGAATTGTAGTACCTTGCGGCACGCTGCTGGTACACCGCCACCCTCATTTGTGCTTTTTCTCTCTTCTCCTCAAGCATGTCTAAGCTTTCGGCCAGGGCTACGCGGTTGGCTTCGTCTCCATATGCCTGTACCCTGTGGGACTTGACTCGCATCTCGACTGGGAGCACGGCCTCGCACCCATAGGCCAAGGAGAATGGGGACTCCCCAGTAGTCGTGCGTGGGGTGGTTCTGTAAGCCCACAGCACATTTGGTACCTCATCTACCCAGGCTCCCTTCATCTTTTCTAGCTTTGTCTTCAGGTTCTTCTTAAGGACCTTGTTTATGGCCTCCACTTGTCCATTGGCTTGGGGATGCACAACCGCGGAGAAACTCCTCCTTATGCCCCTTTCCCTACAATATTCATCGAAAGCTCCTCCCTCGAACTGGGTACCATTGTCAGAAATAATCTTGTAGGGTACTCCATATCTACAAACAATGAACTTGTTGACGAAAGAGGTGATGTGCTTGGCGGTTATCTTCATAAGGGGTTCTGCTTCTACCCACTTAGTGAAATAATCCACTGCCACCACCGCGTACTTCGCTCCACCCCTGCCTGTGGGAAGAGCGCCGATTAAGTCTATCCCCCAGATAGTGAAGGGCCAGGGGCTGATCATGCTGGTCAGTTCGCTTGGGGGTTTCCGAGGGTCGTTGGCGTGCCTCTGGCATTTGTCGCATTTCGTGGCAAAGTCATGCGCATCTTTCTCCATGGAAGGCCAGTAGTATCCTTGTCTCATGGCCTTCCTAGCCGTGGAGGCTCCGCTCTCGTGGTTGCCGCACTCTCCCTCATGTATCTCCTGTAACACTTTCAACGCCTCCTCCTCTTCTACACACCGCAGGAGTGGCATTGAGAATCCTCTTTTGTAAAGGACTCCATCTACCAGAGTGTATCTTGCGGCCTTGTACACCAACCTCCGGGACTCATTTTTATCCGCAAGCAGGGTTCCTTCTTCTAGGTACCTCTTGATTGGCTCGGTCCATGATTCCCTCGGGACACTAATCATGTGCACGTCAGCGCCTTCGATGCTGGGCTTTGTTAAGTACTCCACGGGTATTAATTCCAAGACATCACCATCCTTGGTAGATGCCAACTTCGCGAGTGCATCGGCATGGGTGTTCTTTTCTCTAGGGACTTGCTCTATAGTATATGCCACCAACCGTCCCAGATAGCCCTTCACCTTCTCCAAGTAGGCTGCCATCTTGGGTCCCCTCGCCTGGTACGCCCCCTTTACTTGGCATACTACCAATTGAGAGTCGCTGAAGATTTGAAGGCGCGTCACTCTCAGTTCCTGGGCTAAACGCAGGCCAGCTAAGACCGCCTCGTACTCTGCTTCATTATTGGAGGCCTCAAACCCAAATCGGATTGCGCAATACATTTTATGTCCCTCGGGCCCAGTCATCATGATGCCCGCTCCTGATCCTCCTTCATTTGACGCCCCATCAACGTGCAAACTCCACTCCTCTAAACCTCCTAGCTCCTCCTCCATAACAGGCTGCTCTCCTTCTTCATTCCTTCCTTCATTCGGCTGATGGGTGAGCTCTACTATAAAATCTGCCAGCACCTGTCCATTGATGGAAGCCCTTGGAGTGTATACAATATCAAACTAACTTAGCTCAATCGACCATTTCATTAGTCTCCCTGAAGTCTCAGGCTTATGTAAGACCTGTCTCAAAGGACTATCTGTTTGGACTTCAATTGTATGTGCATGGAAGTAAGGCCTCAACTTCCTCGAAGCCACCACTAGCGCATAGGCCAGTTTTTCGATCTCTGGATACCGGTTTTCCGCATCCACCAAACGCTTGCTGATATAGTATACGGGTTGTTGCTACTTCTTCTCTCCCTTAACCAGGGCTGCGCTGATGGCATGCTCAGACACTGCCAAGTACAGGTGCAGCTTCTCGCCCTTCTCTGGCTTTGCCAACAGGGGTGGCTTCCCCAGGTGCTCTTTCAGCTTGACAAATGCTTCCTCACATCTTTCATCCCAAGCGAACTTTTTGCTCCCTTTGAGGATGTCAAAGAATGGGAGGCACTTGTCAGTGGACCTTGAGATAAACCTATTAAGGGCTGCCACCCTTCCCGTTAGGCACTGCACCTCCTTCTTATTCTTTGGCGGGCTCATCTCTATGAGTGCTTTTATCTTGTCAGGATTGGCCTCGATGCCTCTGGAATTGACCATGAAGCCCAAGAATTTTCCTGAGGATACCCCGAAGGTGCACTTGACTGGGTTCAACTTCATCCGGTATTTCCTGAGCGTGTCAAACATCTCACCAAGGTCTCTGTTGAGCTCCGTTGCTTCTTTGGTCTTCACTAACATGTCATCCACATACACCTCTATATTTCTTCCTATCTGATTGGCGAACATTTTATTCACCAGCCTTTGATAGGTGGCTCCCGCGTTTTTGGGCCCGAAGGGCATCACCTTGTAACAGTATAGCCCTTTGTTTGTAATGAATGACGTGTGCTCTTCATCTGCCGGGTTCATTGGGATTTGGATGTATCCTGAGTAGGCATCCATAAAACTTAGTAACTCATGTCCTACTGTCGCATCTACTAGCTGATCTATCCTGGGAAGTGGGAAGCTGTCCTTAGGACAAGCTTTATTCAAGTTCGTGAAATCGACGCAAGTTCTCCACTTCCCATTTGGCTTCGGCACGAGTACTGGGTTCGATACCCACACAGGGTAGAAAGACTCACGAATGAACCCGTTGGCCTTCAACTTGTCAACCTCCTCCTTTAATGCTGCGTATCTTGTTGGGTCTTGTGCCCGCCTCTTTTGCCGGACGGGCCTTGCTTCTGGGGAGATGTTCAGGTGGTGGCACATCACACTGGGGTCTATGCCCACCATGTCCTCATGACTCCATGCAAACACGTCTAGCTTATTTTTCAAAAATTTCATCAACTCCTTCATGTCACCTTGCAGGCTTCTCCCTATCTTCAATTTCCTTGGGGGTTCCTCCGTCACCGTAACCTCCTCTACTTCTTCTACTGGTTCTGCTCTTGACTCATCCACGACCCGAGGGTCCAGCTCCTGCGGACCCCTCGTGGGCATACATAGCGCCTCATGTACCACCATGGCCATTGGCTCACGCGGTTTTGCAGGCGTGCGGAGTGAGGTGTTGTAACACTCCCTCGCCTCCTTCTGTTCTCCCTTCATACTTGCGACCCCTCCTGGAGTTGGGACCTTGACAACCAAGTGATATATTGAAGTTATGGCTTTCAATTCTCTTAGGGAGGGTCTCCCCAATACCGCATTGAAAGCTGATGCACAATTTACTACAACAAAGTTAGACATGATTGTAGTCTGCCGGGGTTGCTCCCCCATGGTAAGTGTCAATTCGATCATTCCAAGGGGTTACACTGAGTCCCCTGTGAATCCGTATAGGGACGACTGGCAGGGCTTCAGGTGACGAATGCCCAGTCCCATATTTTCCAAAGCAGGGCGATATAGGATGTCCACCGAGCTCCCGTTGTCCACTAGGACTCGATGCACACACATATTTGCCAATTGAACTGTCAACACAACCGAATCATTGTGAGGAAAGTGTACCCCCCGTGCGTCCTCCTCAGTGAACGTTATCGAGTTGCTTTCCCACTTGAAACTCTTCGGGGGTCGTTGTTCTAAACTCATGACGCAGGGAGGCGGACTTCGCCGAGCCTCTCTTGCATATCTATCTCGCCCCTTCCTAGAGTCTCCCCCAAATCCTGGACCTCCAAAAATGGTTCGGACCTCCCCCTGTATTTCTGGGGCTCGCTCTTGTGCCTGGGGTGTTGTGGGCTTGCCCTCTGGCCTTTGCCTTTCTCTCCTGACATAGCGGCCCAAGTGCCCCCGGCGGATAAGCTCCTCAATTTCCTCCTTCAGATGGATTCACTCTGCCGTGGTGTGTCCGATGTCCTTGTGGTATTGGCAGTATCTACTGGGGTCCCTTTTGGACCGATCCTTTCTCATTGGTGGGGGCTTTTTGAAGAGCACCCGATCTTCATTGGTGATGTAAATATGCTCCCTGGTATCCGTTAGGTTCGTATAGTAAGTATAAGTTGTTTTCCTATGATCACCCCCTCGTTTGGTTTTCTTCTGCTGGTCATCTCTTGGCCCATCGTACGTTCTTTTCTTCTTCGCTACATTCGATCCGTCGTTAGTTGGGGGCTTCGCGTGGGGCTCCTCCTTCCCCGCCTTTAGGTTTGCGTGGCCATCCTCCACACGGATGTACTTCTGCGCTCTCTCATAGAAGTCATCTAAGTCGGTGACTTCCCTCTTCAACATGTTGTCCCATAACTTGCTTCCTGGGAGCACTCCAGCGGTAATGGCCATTTTTAACTCTCGGCACGTTAGGCTTCCAACTTTTGCGGCCTCCATATTGAACCGATGAATGTAGCTCTTCAGGCTTTCATTCTCCCCTTGCTTCACGTTAGCCAGGCTGGTACCAGGCATCGTGTAGTCCTGCACGACATGGTGCTGCTGGAGGAATTCGTCAGAAAATTGCTGCCAGGACCTGATGGACCCTGGCCTTAGTCTTTTGAACCATTTGTAGGCGGGTCCTTTCAGAGTAACAGCGAAGCAATGACACCTGGCACCACTTCCGATCCCCCTTAGTTTTATCAGATCATTAAACGCATCCAGGTGGTATTTCGGATCAGTGTTCCCTTCGTAAGGGGTCATATTGGGCTCCTTAAAATTGGCAGGGAGTCGGATTGCCTGAATTACTCACACAAAGGGTGACTCATGGTCGAATTCCTCCTCAAAGGCCTGGCCGCTTGACGCGGTGACGATCTTGCTCCGCAAGCTCCTCATCTCCGTGTCTAGGTCCTGCCTCCTCTTGCTGAGAGTGTCCCTCAAAGCGGACGGGCTAAGATCCACCTTTCCCTTGCCTTCTCGAGGCGCTACAGGGGGCGTGGTCCCTTTTCCTGCCCTCTTCTTATTGAGCTCCTCCCGCAAGTCTGAGGGTGCTCTTTTGGAGGTAACCTCATCCTCATGGCGAGGGGCAGCGTTGGTCCTCGGCGCTGGCTTCGGGGCCTGCTTAGGCGGTTCGGGGTGATCACGTTGCTTCGCGCGGGGGGTGTTACTAGTTGAATGTCGGGTTTTCCCATCATCTACCGGTACAGTGGTCTCCACCCCATCCTTGCCCTTCTCCTTCCTCTTAGGCAAGGTTACGCTGGACTTACCCTGCAGCAGGCCGTTAAGGACCTCTTGCATGTTTGCCAAGGTGGTTTCTAATCTTTGGTTCTTACGGTGGAGCTCACGTATCTCCTCTTCGTAAAACAGGGATTTTGAACTCGAGCTCACGGAGTGGACCTGGGGGTGCTTGTCATGCCTACGGGCAGAAGGGCCCGGGTCTTGCCGGCCGCTGTTCGGTGCCTGCGACGGTTTTGGAGGAGGGAACTCATCAGCGTTCACCTGTGGTGCTCTTGGAGGACTTCCTCCAGGTGGAGCGGCTGGCGATGAGGCCACCCTATCACCTCCGTGAACCTCAGGGTCTTTCGGGGGCTCCACATCTCTAGGTGGAGGAGCGTCCTTCATGGAGGCCTTCAGCTGGACTCCATTCAGGTGAACCTCTACCTCCCGCGTCTCCCTCAGTCGCTTCGAGCGTCTTGGCATCTTCTTCTTGCCAGAAACAATGGTGGAATAGTAGCTTGAAACTAACGTTCCCACATACGGCGCCAAACTGTTGACGGTGAGAACTCGTCAACTAAGTTGAGTTGGTAAAATTCTCAAATCAAGATCACTAATCGAAAAGCTGTAAAAATTTGAACAATAACTCAAGAACAATGATAGAACAATAATGGAGAATTCAGTCTTTCATTCACACTTAAGACTCTGCTACAGTAAAATTTCCAACCCCCTTTCAGGTGGTCTTAGAGTTCATTTTATAGTAGGCTCCAATGGCCTTAGGTACATAGTGGTCCAGGGGACCAAGTGGTACATATGTACTGTGTCAGGGGAGTGGCTTCAGAGGTTGTGGTCGTACATCCCGTACAGGAGCAGGTGTCAGGAGGATGTCTCCACTACTTGTCTGTACCCATGTCTGATGCGTGGTGGCAGGCGTAGTGGTGCAGGTGGTAGTGGTGTCGACTCTGACTCCTGGCCATAGACGTACGGGCCATAACTCCTATCCTTGCATACCCACTCCTGGCGTTCCCACTACTTGTCTGGTAGGGGTACCATATCCGTACTATGACTTCTTTAGGTTTGTAGGTACATTCCATATTCATGCGTGTACCTTGACCTCTGTGAGTATTCTCACCTCCAAGGCCATGGGCACGGGACCATGGGTCCTAGGCCATGGGGCGAGGCCATGGGGCGAGGCCATGGGGCCGAGGCCATGGGGCGTGGCCATGGGGCGTGGCCATGGGGCCGAGGCCATGGGCGAGGCCATGGGGCCGAGTGCATGGGCGAGGCCATGGGGTGTGGCCATGGTTCGAGGCCATGGGCGAGGCCATGGGGCCGAGTGCATGGGCGAGGCCATGGGGCGAGGCCGTGGGACCGAGTGCATGGGCAAGGCCATGGGGCGAGGCCGTGGCGCCAAGTGCATGGGCGAGGCCCTGGGGTGTGGCCATGGTTCGAGGCCATGGGCGAGGCCATGGGGCGAGGCCATGGGGCCGAGTGCATGGGCGAGGCCATGGGGCGAGGCCGTGAGACCGAGTGCATGGGCGAGGCCATGGGGCGAGGCCGTGGGGCCAAGTGCATGGGCGAGGCCATGGGGCGAGGCCGTGGGGCCAAGTGCAATGGCGAGGCCATGGGGCGAGGCCGTGGGGCCGAGTGCATGGGCGAGGCCATGGGGCGAGGCCGTGGGGCCGAGTGCATGGGCGAGGCCATGGGGCGAGGCCGTGGGGCCGAGTGCATGGGCGAGGCCATGGGGCGAGGCCGTGGGGCCGAGTGCATGGGCGAGGCCATGGGGCGAGGACGTGGGGCCGAGTGCATGGGCGAGATGGGCCTCGTGAGGGTATTGAGCCTTGGCACCTATGCCTTGCCAACGTGGGCCACTTGGCATCGACTCCACTAGAAACGAACCCAGACTCGTGTTGTGATGGCGCGATGGCTTCCCGAGACAACGGTGGCCTAAGGGCCTTGCCTCGGCCTCATACTTTCTCTTGATGAGATTATGAGCATCAACAAATAGCTCCAAGAAGTTACCTAGCTCTGAGTAGCTTCTTATAACCAAAAGGTTGCCAAGTACTTCATTTCTGAAGTGAAGGATAGAAAGTTTGAGGTTGGAGACTTGGTGTTGCAACAAGTTTTCCTAGCAACCTGAGATCCAAGTGTTGGAGTGTTGGGCCCAAATAGGGAAGGCCTTACCAAGTTAAGAGCACCATATATCCCGGGACATACATATTGGCTTGACTATATGGGTAGTTGATCCCTCACACCTGGAATGTCGAGTACCTTCACCGGTATTACCAGTAATTCAAGCAACTACGTCTTTTCATTTATTACTAATCATATGTAGCCTACTAGAAAATAATGAAAATCGTGTGCATAAAACATGATCGATGAAAATAAGAAAATATGATTTTATTTAAATTTTACTACTCGAGGATGTACTCTCTCGCAGATCTCGAAAAGTGAACGCAGACCTCAGTCTTCGATCACTTGGGGGCCATAACCAAGAAGTTATGTCATTCTACGAGAATAGCTGCTCACGAAGTAAGACCTAGGGAACCCAATAAGAGGAACCTATGTGGGTACCTTAGAGTAAACCTAGTGTCACAAAGCTTGCGAGAGTTCCAACGAATAGTAAGACCTAGGGAACTCAATAAGAAGAACCTATACAGGTACCTTAGAGTAAACCTAGTGTCAAAATGCTTACGACAAGCGACAGGCCTAAAGATCTCATCAAAAGGAACCTAAACGAGGTACCTTAGAGTCATTCTAGCACCATAAAGTCTAAAGTCCTATATTGTAAAAGTAAGTCCGAGAACTCTGATTACTTTCTGAGGACCAAGCGCCTGAGGAATAAAGCTATGTTACTGAGGATTGAAAGAAGGGCTCACAAGTCCCGAGTTGTTTAAAAATTTGGTTCACTAGTCTTGACTTGCCTAAAAATTTGGCTCACAAGTCTCAAGTTCTTAAACCATTGGCTCACAACACACAGTCGATAAACAGAAAGGTTAAACTAAGTCCATTTTTTTGTGATAATTAATTACATAAGGAAATTGATAAAACCTTGTATATTTTAAGTCCAATTTGTATTATTACTAAACAATGTATATAAGTGTAAGAAAGTAAAGGAAGTGAAGGAAAGTGAAGTAAAGTAAAAAAGCTATTCAAAAAGAGAATTATGTACAACATAGCTAGAGGGCTCAATAATTTAAATTGTTTATGCCCAAAAGCCATGACTCGCAGACCTTCTATACAACAAAAAAAATAAAAAAATAAGAAGTCGATCTAATCCTACCTTGGAGGAGCCTCCTTGATTAGATCTACAATGGGATCATGTTAAGGACGCTGGCTAGCAGCTATCACAATGGTTGCAGCAGCCATCTTCGTGCGAAGGTGCTCCTCGAAGAGTGTCTGAGTGGTATCAGCATCGCTGATGAAACACAACTCAATATCCTAGTTGTGGAACTAGGTTAGATCCCAAGAATCCCAAATTCAACTCACAAAACTCAACAAAATGCCATTTATGGGCACCTGGCGCGGTCGCGCCCTCAGTGAACTTAGGGTTTCTGCCATTCTAGGGAACTAGCACGATCACACTAGGTCCTTCCCTTGTTCTCCTTCCAAATTTTGAAACTTGAATGTCCAAATCCAGACCTTTTTAAAACAAATTAAAAATTAAAGTAACTAAATAAATAAATAGAGGACAATATTACACTAAAGATAGAGAATGAAAAAGAAGGAATGGTACTAGTATTGGTCCTCATTATCTGCCATCCAACATATTCCTCGCCTTCATTGCATAGATCATCGGGCACTTATTTTCTCTGGGTGTGCCCTTGTATTCAAACGATTACTTGCCTTACAGGGTGAACAACATTTTTCTGCGCTTGCAATTTATAAGGGCCCCATATTTTCTTAACCAATCCATTAAAAATATAATGTGGTACTCATGAAGTCTAAAACTAACAGGTTGACTATTAGCTCATGCCATTCTACCCAGAATTGTACGGCTCTAACCCAAGACCGTACCAGCATGTCATCTCTTGAAGGTAATGATGCCCCACAAATATTAGATATAGGCTCAGTGCTTCAATCTATTTTCTTAGCAAAGGAAGCATATATGAAAGAATGTGATGCATGAGTATCAATCAATGCATATGTTGAGGTTCGGGTGATAAGTCTCTAACCTGGCATCATCTCCGATGGTCTGATTCCCTTGCCACCTTATGTGAGGGAATAAACTAGCGGCGATGCTCCTATCTACCGTTGTTTAAAGTTCTCGTCTTTTCTGCCTTAGTTAGGATATTCCATGGAGAAGTGTCCCAGTCTTATCAGAATTATAGCTCATTTTGGTATTATATTTGCCTTGATTGCATCGATTGCACTTGTTGCAAGTTGGTGAGTACTCAAACTCAAGTGTGGCTACTTGTTGGGATTGGCTCATCCCTAGTTAACAAAGCCTCCTTTCCTCTTATTATTGTCATCATTGGTTAACTTCAAACAACCTTGATTACTTTGTCTCCTGAGTCCTGAGTTATCCTTGTAACTTGTTAGCTCCTTAATATTTTATGATTCTTTCTGCCCTACACCAGCTCACGACTCGTGGTGAATAGCATGTTGTACAACATCTGCATCAGATTTCAGGCCAATCTTCAAGAGTCAACAAATTTCACTATATTTCCTCCCAAGTCTTAGATGCCTCAGTACTTATTAGGTCAAGTGCAAACCTAAACAACTAGTTGAATCTTCAAAACATTTTTGGCATGCTCAACGATCCTTGCTTTAACTTTGTAAATGCAATCACCTCACTTGGGCAAATTGTCATATTATCTTTCATCTCCCTTCCTTGTTCAATCTGAATGCGTCGTCTTTTCACTACATATTGTAACATATTTAGTTAATCTGCTAGTCTAGGTGCTTATCTTGTTGCACAAGATTGATTTCCATTAGTCAATCCCAGTTGAGGATCTACGCTCAAGAGCTTATCTATAGAGTCCAATAACTTTACTTAGCTAGTTAGATAGTAGTAGTAATAGTAATAGCTAGTAGTAGTTATAGTATGTTTATTACTGTGGATTTTGGTTCAAGCCGGGACTTAGTTGGACACTCATAGCAACACTTGTATATTTTATAAGTTTAATCTATAGTTTAAGAATATTAATTATAACCTAACGTTTGATTAATATGACTGATTATGAAGATGATAATTAGTATACTATAAGGTTTAGATAGATCTAAAAAGTAATGACCCTTGTCATGTGTATGTTTAATGAATAATTAAGTATTTTTGAGGAATAGTTAATTAAGAGTAATATTTGAAAATTCTAGGGTCTATAAGCAGCTTTGAAATTGTTAAAAGACTTAGTCAAGGCTGTTTACTCAATTCAAATTAGGCTGAAAAAGTGTAATTACGTGTATAATATTTCAGCGTATGCCAATATATCGCAGCTCTAGGGGGTGATATATCGCCACACGGGGATACGAAAAACATGTAACTTCGCACGACCACCTCGACGAGCCTCGAGCATATGAGCCCAGGCGATATATCGCCTATGGTAGGTGATATATCGGCTCTAGGGCATAAATTTTGAATGATTTTGAAACCGAGCTCATTTTAATCCTTAACCTCTCGATAAGTCCAGAATCTTTTTGACCGAGTCTTCAGCCTCTGCTGAATGATTATTCAAATGTTTTTCAATTAAAAAGCCATTATTTTATTCAAACTAAAAGAAGATCTTTTCATTCTAGAACTCTATAAATAGGACCTAGTACCGAGCCATTTCTTCATTCATCAAGCTGAGTTCAGAGCCTACAAGCTGCTAGGATTACTTTAGAGTGTTAAACACTTGGGTTGGGGTTATAAGCTTATCAAACACTTGGGAAGTAAGGTTTATTGTGTATTTTGGTTTCGAGGTGTAGTTCGGTCATAGAAGTATTCGAAGATATTCCAATTCTTAGTTCCTTTCAGTATTGTTTCATTAGTTTTTATAGTTTTTCTCTACTCAATTCCTAACTCGGTATTCTTTATTCTTGGTTAGGCATCTAAGTTCTTTGAACTTGTGGTTCTCGTTGGTAAGTAACTTCTCGATGGTTTAGTACATTCTTTTCATCTCTTTTCTTTTAGAATACTCACCTCTCTATTAATGGTTTTTGGGAGTGTTCCAAAATCCTGACCTTGTTCTCTTCATCCTGGTATAAGCCTCCTTGTTCTCACACATACACATAAGGAGGCTTACAGTTGCTTATGTGATATGTGCTATGCTTATATAAAAGTGTTATGATTATGCTATAGTATGACTTTATGTGTTATGATATATGTATGTGTGGGGATTATAGTTGTTATATAGAAAACCGTATCACTTTTATGTTTTAGGTCATATTGTTGCTATATAGCAAACCCCAACACTTTTATGTTTTTGGGGCTTATAGTTTCTTAACTAGCAAACCTCATTATAGTACGAGGCTTATAGTTGCTTAGTTAGCAAACCCCAATAGTCACCATGTACATGGGTTAGAATTATGATATGTGTTATAGTATTTGATACATGTTCATAGTTTATGTGTATGATTATGTTTCATGCTTGTAGTAGATTTTACTTGCTGGGCATTAGGCTCATTCCTTTATGTTTTATATGTGCAGGAAAATAGTATGGCGGCGGGAAGGTTCTTGGCAGTTTGGGAATTTGTATTGAGGGAGAATGAAATCGCTGAATTGTGCGAACGATTCAAGGATGAAGTTGTTTAAGTCTTTCAATCATATTTTCTATGTATTTTTTTGCATCTGAGTTGTAACGAAATTTTAAGATTTAAGTTATGTTATATTTTATTTTCAAAACAATGGGATCCCATATCCTACTTATGAATTTTTATGTATTTTAAATCTTTACTTTACAGTTTTTAAATAAAGTTATGGTTATTTCATATGTATGTTTTCTTAAGATTAGTGTTTGTGTATAGTAGTTTATTAATGGTCCAAAGTCTAGAATAGTTGGGTGGTTACAGTTGGTATCAGAGCAACGGTTCATTTGCATGAAGTTCTCCTCGATACACACACCCAAAGCTCCGAATCTGACCGCCAAGTAAGTGTTTAAGTTATAGTTATTATGTTTATATGTATAGCTAACGATATTAGTCTTTATGTTTTTAGTTAAGAATGAACGGAGCATTAACTTATGAGGATATCTGAGCCATTAAGGCTTTAAAAAGAATTAGAGAACCGAGAAACACTGTATGAGTGCTAGAAAGAATCACTCGAAGGCTAGTTTTGTTCCACAGAGAAATAGGTCACCTCCAGGAATCTAAGCAGATCATGATGAGAGCAACAGAACAATACGTTTTAGTAATTAAACTATTTAGAGATTATCATAATGTAATTGCAGCCCTAGAGGAGATATGGGAAACAATGGATAATGAAGATGAAGTGCCTGTAGCAATGAGATATTATTTTCTCTTGATTAGGTTCACTTCAAAAATGGAATTTCAGTTTACAAACGAGCAAAAGCATAGAATTTTTATGAACCTTCCACGAGGGCATTTTTAGGCACATGATAATGAGGACTATCAGGAGTTAAATGATGATATGCTAGATGAAGGATCAGATATAGAAGATCCCGATTTTTAGAATAAGATTAGTTTCAATGTTTGTTTTAACTTATTATTTGTTTTCTTTTATGGTTGTAAATAGTGAAAAACTTTCTTTTCCAAATTAATATCATGGCTTTTTTGTTATCATGTATGAGTTTGATTTTCTTTTGTAATCATAATAAATAATAAATAAAATATATAATGACTAAGTTCGGTGAGGGTGGATACAAATCAATGAACCAAGATTCTATATTGAGAGTTAGGGGGGCATAGTAGTGGGAACGATTTTACTGATCCCAGCCCTCCCTCAATATGGTTAACTTTGGAACAAAGATAAGTTTCGAGCCTGAGAATTAAGTCATATAGGGTGATTAGAAACACATTTAGAAAATAATAAAGATGGCTTGTTTTTCTAAGCATAGAAACCCACTCTAATAATAAAAAAGACTTATATAATTTTCATAAGAAGTCATAACTAATAGGTCTGAGATATGTTTGTTTAGATTAAGTTTTTTCTTTAGAGCCTATTAGGGTAAAGTTCTGACATGTTTCTCTTAACTATTAGAACTCTGCTGTGATGTCGCTTCGAAGATCTGCTTGCACCAACGAAAATGCCTCCAACGCTGCTCCGGTGAACAATGAAGCCCCTCTGGTTCACAGAAGGGGAGTTCGTGCTACTGCCAGTCGCAACGTGCCGTCGCCACCAGCTGACAACACTGCGGAGATCACCAGACTGCGACAACAAGTTGAGGAACTATTGCAGCAACAGCGACAACAGACTTAGCCCCAGACTCAGCCTCCGCTTCCGCCGCAGCCACAGCCACAACAAATGGCCTTAGCACCCCAACAAGTTGGTCCATATGGGGGATGGCTAGTGGCGAATTATGTGTCGTGTCCAGTACAGCACATGGAGCTAGTTTATGAGTGGTTCTATAAGCAGCACACTCTGAACTTTGAAGGGACTACAGATCCCTTCGAGGCAGAAGAGTGGCTAAGAAATGTGGAGCCAATCCTGACGCACATGAACCTCAGCAACGCGGACCGCATATCCTACATGTTGTCTCTACTCAAGAAAGATGCCAGGATATGGTGGGACTTAGTCCAGCAGACGCATGATGTTGCCACCATGACTTGGACTCGATTTGTGGAGCTGTTCCACAAAAAGTACTATAATTCAGTTGTACTCGCTTCAAGAGTTGAGGAGTTCGCTGGCATGAAGCGAGGAAGTTTATCAGTGGCAGAGTATGCTCGCTAGTTCGACCGTTTGGCTAAGTTCGCATCAGATATGGTTCCAACTGACTATCTAAGGGTGTCTAAGTTCATTAGAGGACTTCGACCGAAGATTGAGCTAGGGGTTAAGTTAGCATACCCAGGAAACACTACTTATGCCGATATTCTAGAGACGTTAATAGAAGTAGAAAGGCTGTAGGCTAACGTTAGTAAAGAAGAAGCCAGTAAGCCTGAGCCTAGATAGCAGGGTCAACCTCAAACTAGTCGGAACAATAACCACCACAACAACAGCAATCAGTCCAGCAACAACAATAACATCGGTCAGAAAAGAAGGCATCCAGACAATAAACAGTCCGACAACGATAAAAGGGCACGGACAAATAATGGAGGTAATAAGTCATGTTATGTAGAATACCTGCCATGTGCTAAGTGCCAAAGGAAACATCCTGAGGAATGCCAGGCAAACACCAAAGGATGTTACAATTGTGGTCAAGAGGGACACCAAAAGAAAGAATGTCCACAGCTCAAGATAGAAGGGAAAAAGGATGATAAGATGGTTCCTGCCAGGGCTTTTTCCTTAACCCAAGGAGAGGCTGATGCTAGCAATAAGGTGGTCACAGGTCACGTTTCTATCCTCAATACTATATATTCTGTATTATTTGATTCGGGAGCCACTCATTCGTATATCTCGTTAGGAGTGATAGAAAAACTAGACCAACCTTATGAAAGATTTAGAACTAGGTTTGTAACCAAGTTGCCTTCAGGCAAAGTAGTTCTATCATCACGGATAGTACGAGGCATACCAATCAAGATTTGAGGATGTATAACTATAAGGAGACCTAATAGAACTGGAGATCAAGGACTTTGATGTGATACTAGGCATGGATTGTGTTGACGGTGAGAACTCGTCAACTAAGTTGAGTTGGAAAGATTATCAAATCAAGATCACTAATCGGAAAGCTATAAAAATTTGAACAATAACTCAAGAATAATGATAGAACAATAATGGAGAATTTAGTCTTTCATTCACACTCAAGCCTCTGCTACAGTCCAATTTTCCAACCCCTTCTCAGGTGGTCTTAGAGTTCATTTTATAGTAGGCTCTAATGGCCTTAGGTACATAGTGGTGCAGGAGACCAAGTGGTACATATGTACTGTGTCAGGGGAGTGGCTTCAGAGGTTGTGGTGTCGGCTCTGACCTATGGCCGTAGACGTACGGACCATGATCCTTACCCAAGCAGTTTCACTGGCACTGGTATCCGTACTCAGTACTTGGTCGTACAAATATGTCCCATTCGACTCGTACTGGATCTCCTAAGCATAGAGATCCCAAGGTGTAAGGAATGGGACCCTTAGTGTGAGGTGGAGATCTTGGGTCCTTGGCATGAGATGCCTGAAGCCTCCTGAGGTCACTCACGAGTCTGGGTGATAGGCATGTGGCCCTGGCAGACGCCTAAGGATTCTTGGCGAGGCCCTCCTTGGCGAGGCCATGCTTGGTGAGGCCCTTCATGGCAAGGCCATGCTTGGCGAGGCCCTCCTTGACGAGGCCATGCTTGGTGAGGCCCTCCTTGGCGAGGCCATGCTTGGCGAGGCCCTCCTTGGCGAGGCCCTTCTTGGCGAGGCCATGCTTGGTGAGGCCCTTGTTGGCGAGGCCCTTCTTGGCGAGGCCATGCTTGGTGAGGCACTTCTTGGCGAGGCCCTCCTTGGCGAGGCCATGCTTGGCGAGGCCCTCCTTGGCGAGGCCATGCTTGGCGAGGCCCTCCTTGGCGAGGCCATGCTTGGCGAGGCCCTCCTTGGCGAGGCCATGCTTGGTGAGGCCCTTCTTGGCGAGGCCATGCTTTGCGAGGCCTTTCTTGGTGAGGCCATGCTTGGCGAGGCCCTCCTTGATGAGGCCCTCCTTGGCGAGGCCATGCTTGGCGAGGTCCTCCTTGACGAGGCCCTCCTTGGCGAGGCCATGCTTGGCAAGGCCCTTCTTGGCGAGGCCATGCTTGGCGAGGCCCTCCTTGGCGAGGCTCTCCTTGGCGAGGCCATGCTTGGTGAGGCCCTCCTTGGCGAGGCCATGCTAGGCGAGGCCTTTCTTGGCGAGGCCCCCTTGGCGAGGCCATGCTAGGCGAGGTGGAGCCACTTGGTCACTTCGGCCTATGGCAAGGCGGGGGCTCACGGGGGACCCTTGAGGCCTAGGCGGTACCCACGCAAGGCCAGGCCAGACCTTAGGTGAAAATTGAGAGTCTACACTTGCCCCCCAGTCTAGGAGAGGACCTTTAGGTGCTCTTGTAGACTATTCACCTTGATTCCTATAAATAGATCCTCATGCATGGCCTAATATTTTCACCTTACTCCCTTGGCTTATTGGTTTGGAGAGCCCTTCTTTCAAGAGGTAAGGGGTTTAATCCCCCAGCACCTCACTTTTTCCATAGTTTTTTTTTTTTTTTAAGTATGGGCTAATTTCTTGGGGTACCTATTTGGAGACTAATACATCCTTTTGGTCCATTTTTGCAGGCCAATACTGTGGCTCTACGGTTTCCTGACTCGTCTAGCAACCTCTTTGCGTCTATTGCTGAGAGGCACTTCCTTACAGCCCGGGTCCAGGAGCTCGAGAAAGAGCTTGAGAAAGCCCAGTCTGAGCTAAAGAAGGTTCGGGCCGAACTTGCCACATCGTCGAGCAGGAAGCTGAAGGCGGTTGCCAAGGCTAAGGAGCTGAAGGACCAAGTTTCCATCCTGAAGAGCGAACTCCAAGCGACCAAGGATATCGTGACGGTGTCGCAGGAGAGGGTTACTTATTTAGAGGCTGAAGTCAAGTCTATCAGGGTCGAACTCCAGACTGCAAGGGCCGAAGTCAAGGTTACCAGGACCCCTTGCAGGAGAGAAGTGCTTCCTTGGAGGCAAAGAAGACTGTCATTGAGTACAGGTCCATAGATCGCGCCCTTTACAACGTATGGAGGCAGGATCCCAATTTTGATTTTTTCTTCTTTTGGTGAGCATGCCGTCGCTCGAGCGGCCATGTGGAGTGTCTTTTATTCTACTGCGTTCGAGGCCCTTTTGAGCCTGTATGATGGGGTTTGGTTGGTTCCCCTCTTTTATTTACCAGGCTGGAGGTCCTTGGGAGCCCATGTGAAAGGGTTCACTGGGACCTCTTTTGGTGCCCCTTGATTACTCTTATAAGGATATTTTGACCCCTTGGGTCCTAGCTATCCTTTTATATATTCTTGCGCATGCTTATTACATTTTTGCGAGAAGTATCCCTCTCGTCATTATGCATAGTACTATTTTTGCAAGGGTCTCTTTTAGGAGCTTTTTTGGCTAGACGGCTTGGTGGCCGCTCTAGACTTATTAGTGTTGTCACTATATATTTTTCTTTCGTAAGACCTTTTGGCCTCCTTGATGTTCACAAGGGTTGCTAATCCTTGTAAACCCAAGGGATGCCTTGCAAGGTCCTCTCCCTATTTTCTGTATTTAAGGACTTTGCCTAAGGCCCCGATATAAGGGGTCCTTCTAGGACCTCCCATTAAAGGGTCCTTTTTAGGACCATGGTCCCTTTTGGGTCCTCCTGATGGAAGGCCCTTTTTAGGATCCTCCTGGTGCATAGCATCCTTTTTAGGATCCCGGTGCAAGGGGTCCTTCTTTGGGTTCTCCTGCTTGTTGCTTGCTTTGTCTTCACGGGCCACTTCCTCCTGATGGAGGGTCCTTTTTAAGATCCACTATTAGAGGGTCTTTTTTTTTAGGAGCCTCTTTTTTAGGAGGGCGAGGGGTCCTTTTTAGGATCCTCCGTTAGAGAGCCCTTTTTAGGTTCCCCTTGCTAGCTGCATGTTATTGCCTCCTGTCCTGCCCCCCAGGTGTTTGGTGAAATTTATTTCGGCTGACACTTTGGCTGATGCCCGCGTAGCGAAGAAAAATAACACATGAAGTTGGAAACAGTTTCATTCATAACACGTGGTTTACAACTGACTTTGTAAATAAAAAAGGGGGCTACATCTAACTAGGAGGTTACCTAGGTAGCCTCTTTGATTCTTACTTGCTTAAGCTAAAACAACGAAGAACAAACTAAACATAGGTTCTTTTGGCCCTGAGAGCTGAAGCCTTGCTGGTAGTACTTCTTGAGAGGCTCCGTAACCCGTGGGCCCAATCTTGTGCGGATCTAACTTGTGTGGGTCGCTCCTTCATACACAGCCATCGTCATTGGTATAGATGGTTTGGTGGCTGCGCGGAGGGACATGTTATAGCATTCCCTCGCTTCCTTCTACTCCCCTTTCATGCATGCTACTCCTCTAGGGGTTGGGAATTTCATAGCTAGGTGATACACAAAAGTTATCGCCTTCAATTCGCTCAGAGAGGGTCTCCCTAATACCGCATTGAAGGCTGAGGTGCACTTCACCACGACAAAGTTAGCCATTATGGTGGTTTACTTGGGTTGCTCCCCCATGGTGAGGGCTAATTCGATTGTCCCTAGGGGTTGCATCGAATCTCCCGTAAACCCATACAAAGTCGTAGTGCAAGGTTTTAGGTGACGGAGGCTCAACCCCATCTTTTCCAACGCTGGTCGATACAAAATGTCCACAGAGCTCCCGTTATCCACCATGACCCGACGTACCCTCATGTTAGCAAGCTGGGCGGTTAGCACCAGGGCGTCATTATGAGGGAAACGCACCCCCTGTGCATCTTCTTCAGTGAAAGTTATTGAGTCATTCTCGCCTTTGCATCTCTTCGGGGGGCGCTGCTCCAAACTTAAAACACAAGGTGGTGGACTTCGTCTGGCCTCCTTGGCGTACTTGTCTCGCCCCTTCCTTGAATCGCCTTTGACTCCTGGTCCTCCAAAGATGGTCCTGATCTCTCCCTGCACTTCTGGGGCCACCCCTCGTGCCCGCGGAGGGGACTCTCCTTTTTCTGGCCTTTGGTTCTCCTTGCGCACATATCTGCTCAAATGTCCCCGGCGGATGAGCTCCACGATTTCCACCTTCAAATGGCTGCACTCCGCTATGGTGTGGCCGATATCCTTGTGATATTGGCAATACTTGCCCGGGTCTCTTTTAGACCGATCCTTTTTTATTGGCGGGGGCCTTTTAAAAGGGACCCGATTTTCGTTCGTAACGAAAATATCCTCTCTCGCATGGGTGAGGTCTGTGTAAAAAGTGTAGGGGCTCTATATGCGGTCGCCAGAGCGTTGGTGCTTCCAGGGACGATCGTCCCTCGTTCCCTCATATACACCCTTCTTCTTGGCACGGCTTCGGTTTTCCTGGGCAGAAGGTTTCGGGGGCGATGGGCCTTTTCCAACTTTAAGGTTTTCGTGACCATCCTCCATGCGAATGTACTTTTGTGCCCGCTCGTAGAAATCATCCAAGTCCGTGACCTCTCTCTTGAGCATGTTATCCCATAACTTGCTCCCTGGGCGTACTCCAGCGGTGATGGCCATTTTCAGCTCTCGGCGGGTCAGGCTCCCCACCTCAGCCGCCTCCATATTGAACCGGTGGATATAGCTCTTCAAAATATCATTTTCTCCTTGTTTCACATTGGCGAGGCTGGTGCCTGGCATTGTGTAATCTCGCATGGCGTGGTGCTGCTGGAGGAATTCGTCAGAAAGTTGCTGCCAAGATCGGATGGAGCCCGGTCTAAGCCTCCTGAACCATTTGTAGGCAGGTCCTCTTAAGGTGACAGCGAAGCAATGACATCGCGCCCCACAGCCAATTCCCCTCAGCTTCATCAGGTCATGAAATGTATCTAGATGATATTTTGGATCCGTGTCTCCTTCGTAGGGGGTCATGTGGGGCTCTTTAAAGTTGGCAGGGAGCCTGATGGCCTGGATCTCCCTGACGAAGGGTGACTCATGGTCGATTTCTTCCTCAAAGACCTGGCCGCCTAATGCGGTGACGATCTTGCTTCGTAGGCTCCTCATCTCCGTGTCCAGGTCTTGCCTCCTCTTGCTTAGAGTATCCCTCAGAGCGGACGGGTTAAGATCCGCCTTTCCCTTGCCTTCTCGAGGCGCCACGGGGGAATGGTCCCTTTGCCCTTCCTCTTTTTATTGAGCTCCTCCCGTAAGTCTGAGGGTGCTCTTTTGGAGGTGACCTCATCCTCATTGCGAGGGGCTGCGTTGGTCCTCGGCGCTGGCTTCTGGGTCTGCTTACGCAGTTCAGGGTGATCACGTTGCTTTGCTCGGGGGGTGTTACTGGTTGAATGTCGGGTTCTCCCATCATCTTCCGGTACAGTGGTCTCCACCCCATCCTTGCCCTTCTCCTTCCTCTTAGGCAAGGTTATGCTGGACTTGCTCTGCAGCAGGTCGTTCAGGACCTCTTGCATGTTTTCCAAGGTGGTCTCCAACCTTTGGTTCTTACGGTGGAGTTCACGTATTTCCTCCTCGTAAAACCGAGATTTCGAACTCGAGCTCACGGAGTGGACCCGGGGGTGCTTATCATGCCTATGGGCAGAAGGGCCCGGGTCTTGCCGGCCGGAATTCGGTGCCTGTGGTGGTTTTGGGGAAGGGAACTCGTCAGCATTTACCGGTGGTGCTCTTGGAGGACTTCCTCCAGGTGGAGCGACTGGTGATGAGGCCACCCTATCACCTTCGTAAACCTCAAGGTCTTTCGAGGGCTCCACGTCTCTAGGTGGAGGAGCGTCCTTCATGGAGGCCTTTAGCTGGACTCCGTTCAAGTGAACCTCTACCTCCCGTGGCTCCCTCAGTCGCTTTAAGCATCTTGGCATCTTCTTCTTGCCGGAAACAATGGTGGAACAGTAGCTTGAAACTAACGTTCCCACAGACGGCGCCAAACTGTTGACGGTGAGAACTCATCAACTAAGTTGAATTGGAAAGATTATCAAATCAAGATCACTAATCGGAAAGCTATAAAAATTTGAACAATAACTCAAGAACAATGATAGAATAATAATAGAGAATTCAGTCTTTCATTCACACTCAAGCTCTGCTACAGTCCAATTTTCCAACCCCTTCTCAGGTGGTCTTAGAGTTCATTTTATAGTAGGCTCTAATGGCCTTAGGTACATAGTGTTCTAGGAGACCAAGTGGTACATATGTACTGTGTCAGGGGAGTGGCTTCAGAGGTTATGGTGTCGGCTCTGACCTATGGCCGTAGACGTACGGACCATGATCCTTACCCCAGCAGTCTCACTAGCACTGGTATCCGTACTCAGTACTTGGTCGTACAAATATGTCCCATTCGACTCGTACTGGATCTCCTAAGCATAGGGATCCCAAGGTGTAAGGAATGGGACCCTTGGTGTGAGGTGGAGATCTTGGGTCCTTGGCATGAGATGCCTGAAGCCTCCTCAGGTCACTCACGAGTCTGGGCGATAGGCATGTGGCCCTGGTAGACGCCTAAGGATGCTTGGCGAGGCCCTCCTTGGCGAGGCCATGCTTGGTGAGGCCCTTCTTGGCGAGGCCATGCTTGGTGAGGCCATGCTTGGCGAGGCCCTCCTTGGCGAGGCCATGCTTGGCGAGGCCCTTCTTGGCGAGGCCATGCTTGGTGAGGCCCTTCTTGGCGAGGCCATTCTTGGTGAGGCCCTTCTTGGCGAGGCCATGCTTGGCGAGGCCATGCTTGGTGAGGCCATGCTTGGCGAGGCCATGCTTGGCGAGGCCCTCCTTGGCGAGGCCATGCTTTGCGAGGCCATGCTTGGCGAGGCCCTCCTTGGCGAGGCCATGCTTGGTGAGGCCCTCCTTGGCGAGGCCATGCTTAGGGAGGCCCTTCTTGGCGAGGCCATGCTTGGCGAGGCCTTTCTTGGCAAGGCCATGCTTGGCGAGGCCCTTCTTGGCGAGGCCATGCTTGGCGAGGCCATGCTTGGCGAGGCCCTCCTTGGCGAGGCCATCCTTGGCGAGGCCATGCTTGGCGAAGCCCTTCTTGGCGAGGCCATGCTTGGCGAAGCCCTCCTTGGCAAGGCCCTCCTTGGCGAGGCCATGCTTGGCGAGGCCCTCCTTGGCGAGGCCATGCTTGGCGAGGCCTTTCTTGGCGAGGCCATGCTAGGTGAGGTGAAGCCACTTGGTCACTTCGGCCTATGGGAAGGCGAGGGCTCATGGGGGACCCTTGAGGCTTAGGCGGTACCCACGCAAGGCCAGGTCGGACCTTTGGTGAAAATTGAGAGTCTACAGATTGGATAGCACGGCATGGCGCAACCATCGACTGCAAACACAAGAAGAAGATGTTCGAGACTCATGATGGTCAGAAATTATGCTTCATGGGACAAGTTTCCAGACTACGTACACCGCTAATATCATCTGTCAAAGCCCAAAGAATGATAGAAAAAGGGTGTCAAGCATTCTTAGCCAGCATCATGGATGTGGTAAAGGAAACACCACTTAAGGTTGAAGACGTCTGTATTGTAAGAGAATTCGCAGAGGTATTTCCCGATGACATGCAAGGGTTGCCGCTAACTCGGGAAATTGACTTCACAATAGAATTAGTACCCGGCACCAAGCCAATCTCCAAGGCACCATACCGAATGGCACCGACGGAACTCAAGGAGTTAAAGATGCAGCTGCAAGAACTCCTAGACATGGGTTTTATTAGGCCAAGCCATTCGCCATGGGGAGCACCGATGCTATTTGTGAAGAAAAAGGACGGAAGCATGCAGATGTGCATAGACTACCGCGAGATGAATAAGGTAACAATTAAGAATAAGTACCCGCTGCCTCGGATTGACGACTTGTTTGATCAATTCCAAGGTGCAACCGTATTTTCAAAGATTAATTTACGGTCCGGGTACCATTTGCTCAAGATGCGGGGAGAAGATATTTCTAAGACAACCTTTAGAACTCGTTATGGGCATTACGAGTTCTTAGTTATGTCTTTTGGTCTTACCAATGCACCCGCCATGTTTATGGACTTGATGAATAGGGTCTTCAAGGATTCCTTAGATAAATTCGTCATAGTGTTCATCGACGACATCTTAGTATACTACAAGGATGAAGTAGAGCACGAGGAACATTTGAGATTGATTTTGTCACGATTAAAATAGCATCAACTCTACGCCAAGTTCAAGAAATGTGAGTTTTGGCTTTCGCAAGTGGCGTTCCTCAGGCACATTATATCCAAGGATGGAGTTGCAGTAGACCCATCAAAGGTAGAGGTTGTGAAGGATTGGCCAAGACCAAAGAACACATCCGAAGTAAGAAGCTTTCTGGGATTAGCAGGTTATGATAGGAGGTTTGTAGAAGGATTTCTAATATAGCCACTCCACTCACCAACCTGACACAGAAACAACAAAAAGTGAACTGGAATGATAGATGTGAAGAAAGCTTCCAGTTTCTTAAGGACAAATTGTGCTCAGAACCTATAACGACCCAAAATCACTAATATAGCTTAAGGGCCTTGATTAGTGTGCTGGGAAGGCATAATTGGCTTAGGTGTGAATTTATTAACTTAATGTGTGATTATATGATAAGCATGCTTGTATGATTATATGAATGTAAATGTGGTTAAATGTTATATCTGTGAGAACCACATTATTATGTGGGTAGATTTGCAGCGTGCGACTTGCGACGATCCTAGGAAGCCAGCTAGCAGGAAGTCACAACGAGGCTTAATAGTTAACTCTGGACAAGTCAGGGGTATTTTAGGTATCGCATAGTTATTTAGACTATCGGGTTATGGAAATAAATATATGGAGATATATTTGAGGATAGGAAGCTCAGGTGGGAATATTGGGGAAATTTACCGTTTTGCCCTTGGGGACGTTTCCGGTACCCCGAGCCTCGGGATTGATCTAATTAGTTAAGATTAGACTAAGTAATTAGAAAGTAGTAGAATGAAAGACTCAACCAACCCATGCTCCCTCTCCTCCTCTCTTCTCTTTTCTCTCCCAAGAAAACTACAGAAAATCTAAGCGAAACTCAACTAGAAAATTCTGTGTTTGAGTTGAATTCATGAAGGTTTAGCCTAGCACAGACTGAGGGTCACTCAGCCAAGATTAAGGTAAGAGTTGAGTTGTGTTTTTGGGTGTTAGAACTCTGAGTTTTTGGCTGCATATTAAGGTGTTTATGGTTTTGATGTTTAAGGGCTGAATTGAAGCTAAGTGCTTGGGTTTTGGATCAGAGGTTGTCAAGGAAGTTGTCCAGCTAAGGAGGTAAGCTTCAATTCATAATTTAGAGGTTAAAATTTGAGTTTTGAATGACTGGTTTTGGTGTTTTAAGTTGCTGGGTTTTAGAAATCAAAATGGAATTTTAGTAGGTTTTTAAGTTAGATTTCTGTTGGATTATGCTGTTAGAATCATGTTAAAAGTTTTGTGATTAATGGGTTTTGAATTAGGGTGCTTTGGGGTGGTTTTTAATGGGGTTAGGATGCTTGAAATGGTGGATTTTCTAGGCATGAAGGAGTGGTTCGCGGCTCTGTTTTAGAGCGTTGCGGCCCTACGAAGCAAGAGAGCTAGGGAGGCTGAGCCAAAGGAGAGCATCGCGGCGCCACAGGACAAGGTCGTGGCGCGTGTTTGCTTCTGGGGGTTTGGGCTCTATTTTAGGGGCGATCCGCGGCTAGGCTTCAAGGGTCGTAGCTCTTAGGTGCATTTCTGATCTTTTGGAGATTTTAAGCGCGGGAACTTAACCTAGGGTGCGCGGGATCGATTTCACTACCGTGCTTGGTGGAATTTGATGTCGCGGAAGCTAGTATGGTACCCGGAAACCTTTATTTGAATATTAATGGAATCCATTACCTTGGTTGTGAATAGGTGTTAAAGCTAGGGCTCGGGAAACGGATCGTGCTCTAGGGACGTCGCTCGTAATCATTGAACGTAGAAATTAAAGGTAAGAAAACTGCACCCGGTTGTGTAACTGTAATGGGACTAAGGGTTCCCTAGTATGTATGCCTGAAAGGATGGTATTATGCCATGTAAATAGTAAACCAGCGGCCTAAGAGTGCCAAGGGTTATACTAGCGCACAGGGCGCGGCTTGGCCACTGGTAGCCGAGGACAGCTTATTATGCACTGAGCTCGGTTTAAGCGGGCCAGAGTCAGTGGGGTAAACATAGGGTGCGGCCAAAGTTGTCGGCCCTGATTATTATGTGACCTGATTATTATTGGTGATTAGTTGTAACATTGGTTCTGAATAGGTGCTGAGTGGTTAATGTGAAATATTAAGTTTTTGATCATGCTTAAAGGATTGATTATCTGTTATTGTTGTTTGTGTTGCATATTATGTTTTCTTGCTGGGCCTTGGCTCATGGGTGCTACGTGGTGCAGGTAAAAGCAAGGGCAAACTTGACCAGCCCTGACTTGGAGAGCTCTATGAGCTGAATGTACATGACCAGCTTCTTAACCGCCACGGTTGGGGAAAAGCCAGGAACATGAGAACCAGAAATGTCTGTTTTGCCTTAGAATGGCTGATGGTTGTCTGTATTTTGGAGATTTTGTAAACCAACTTTTGAACACTGTTTCTTTTTGGGATCCCATGTGTAAAACTGTTTAATTATATAAAGTGTAACTTTTGAGACCAAAACCTTTTTAACCCTAGCACATTCATGGTTAGTGACAAGTTTTTAATTAAAAGACTTGATTAGCAAGTCCTGCACCTTTATAAGTACACAGAGTAGCCGTCTTGGCTATCCAGGGCGTTACAGAACAAGTACTCTGTGTATAGGCAGCCAATGATAACTTTGTAGTCTACTGCAATGAATCGAAGCAAGGGTTAGGTTGCGTGCTGATGCAGAATGACAAGGTGACTCCGGCCTGCTTAAACCGAGCTCAGTGCATAATAAGCTGTCCTCGGCTACGAGTGGCCAAGCCGCGCCCTGTGCGCTAGTGTAACCCTTGGCACTCTTAGGCTGTTGGTTCACTATTTACATGGCATAATACCATCCTTTCAAGCATACATATTAGGGAACCCTTAGTCCCATTACAATTATACAACCGGGTGCAGTTTTCTTACCTTTAGTTTTTACTTTTATAGATTACGAGCGATGCTCCTCGAGCACGATCCGTTCCCGAGCCTTAGCTTTAGCACCTAGTCACAACCATGGTATTATATTCCAATAATATTCAAGTAAAGGTTTCCGAGTACAATACTAGCTTCCGGGACATCGAATTCCACCAAGCATGGTGGGCAAATCGATCCCGAGCACCCTAGGCTAGACTCCCATGCCTAAAATCCCCAAATGTTCAAGAATGCACCTAAGGGCTGTGGCCCTTGAAGCCTAGCCACGGCCCACCTCTAAAACAGAGCCCAAGGCCCCCAGCAAGCAGACACGTGTCGTGGCCTTGCCCAAGGGCGCCGCGGCGCTTTCCCCAGACCGAGCCTCCCTGGCTCTCTTGCTTCATAGGGCCGCTGCGCTCTAGAATAGAGCCGCGACCCTCCTGTTCATGCCTAGAAAAACCACCATTTCTAGCATCCTAACCCCATCCAAAACCATTCCAATGCATCCTAGCTCAAAACCCACTAATCTCAAAACTTTTATCCTGACTTTAACAACATAATCCTAGAAACCTACTAAAACTCCATTTTGATCCTCTGAAACCCAGCAACTCAAAACACCAAAACTAGCCATGCAAAACTCAAATTTAAACCTCTAAATTACGAGTTGAAGCTTACCTCTTTTGCTGAACCACTTCCTTGACAATCTTTGAACTAAAACCGAAGCACTTATCTTCAATTCAGCCCTTAAACATCAAAATCATAATCACCTTAATATTCAGCCAAAAACTTAGAGTTCTAACACCCAAAAACACAATTCAACTCTTACCTTAATCTTGATTGGGTGTCCCTTAGTCTGAGCTAAGCTAAGCCTTCATGAATTCAGCTCAAACACAAAGTTTTTCCCAGCTGATTCCCTTAGGTTTTCTGTAATTTCTTGGGAGAGAAAAGAGAGGAGAAGAGGAGAGAGAGAGTATGAGTCGGTTTGTGTGTTTATTCCTCTGTTTTTTTTCATTAACTTAGTCTAATACTAATCAGTTAAGTTAATTTCGAGGCTCGGGGTACCGGAAACGTCCCTGAGGGCAAAACGGTAATTTTCCCCAATATTCCCGCCTAAGCTTTCTATCCTCAAATATATCTCCATATATTTATTTCCATAACCCGATAGTCTAAATAACTACCCGATACCTAAAATACCCCTGACTTATCCAAAGTCAAATACTAATCCCCGTTGTGACTTTTCCTGCTATCTAGCTCCCTAGGATCGCCTCAAGTCACTCACTGCAAATCTACCCACATAATAATGTGGTTCTCACAGATATAACATTTAACCACAATTACATTCAAATAATCATACAAGCATGCCTATCATATAATCATTCATTAAATCAATAAATTCACTCATAAGTCAATTATGCCTTCCCGGCACACTCATCAGGGCCCTTAAGCCATATTAGTGATTTTGGGTCGTTACAGCAAATGTCCTATACTAGTGAAGGAGTGATAGATATCAGTTCTCTGCTGAAGGGTATAACTTTAGGAACTTCAAATCTTTTTTTCCAGATGCATGCTTCCTATTTTCAGATACAAAATATAAAATAGAAAACACCAAAATATGCTCACATATGAATATTCATGTAAATACTTAAAATGATATAGAATACTTTAGATTTTCATTCATTTAGACTCTCCATCCTTTGATCCTTTATCAATTTTGTTGACGATGAGAACTCGTCAACTATGTTAGGTCAGAAATCTCAAAGCTTAGTAAGAGAATAACTAAGTAAGAACATACAATAAACTTAAGGAAAGATAAGTGCAGATCAACAATGGAGTAACGATTCGTATATTTCTTAATAGCATGAGTATACAATGAATTTTCGAACCCCCTTTAATGATGAAGTGAGGCCCTATTTATAGGTGAGCTCTAATGGCTCTTGGTACATTGTGGTCCATAAGAGACAAGGAGCAATATATCTAGGCTGCAGGTGGTAGTGATATTGGAGGAGTGGTGGACGACTCCAGTATATGTCAGGGGTCTGCAAAGGTACTCATGTCTTCGTACCATGTCCTACCTTCACTACTTGTTCACTATAAACATCATAGGCATGCTTGGGGAGTCCTTACTATGTACCATTCTAGTACTACCACTACTTGTCTGGCATGGACATTGTGTCTATACTCTAACTCCTCTTGGTATGTAGGTTCATTCTGTACCTATACGAGCTCTTTAAGTCATACATATGTTCTCAACCTCCCAAGATACATTGTTCCTATGAGCTTCAAGTATTGGATTCCTTATATGTTGTCATGGATGACACGCTTCGTCGTTCCCACCTCTTCTGATTTCATACCGAATCATTGTAAGGTCTTCCCTAAACTTCCTTGAATGCAAGTTCAAGAGGTCATTGACTCTGCAACCCGTGAGACCTACAGGGAAAGAGGTGCCCCATTGGAGGCGCTTATCTCAGGGAGAGAGATAAGGCCTCATCAACGAGTCCTGTGGTGCATGCGATAGAGACACTTCGCGAGACCATTTCCCCACAGTTCGAATGCGCGAGAAGCTTCTGGTCCAAGACATCCTTCTAGGCGCATGGTACCTTCCTGGTGCAAGGCATCCTTCCAGGCACTAGGTACCCTCCTAGCGTGATGTACTCTCCAGGCACGAGGCACTCTCTTGGTGCGAGGCCCTCTTCCAGGCGTGAGACCCTCCTAGGGTGAGGCCCTCCTAGCGCAAGGTACTCTCCAAGTGTGAGGCATTCTCTTGGCACGAGGTGTCCTCCTAGCATGAGGCCCTCTTCCATTTGTAAGGCCCTCCTGGTACAAGGCCCTCTTGTCGCGAGGAGCCCTCCAAGCGCAAGGTGCCCTTCTAGGCGCGAGGCACCCTCTAGGCGCGAGGCTCACTTTTTGTGTGAGGTGCCACTTTTTACTTTGAAGCAATGCCCTTCGCCAAGTCCTGCCATTGACGGAAAGCCACAACCCCTGCAAGAGGCCACCTCCATTGGCGCTACTTTTCCTAGGTGCAAGTCGGCATGTCCATGGAGCATGATACTTTTTTGTTTCCTATGCTCGTCTAATGTCTTGGGTGACATGTAATGAAGGTCCTTTAAGAGTGGAAATTTTTTTGAATCCACACGTTGCTTGTTGGGTCAATTCTTTAATGTTCACAAACCCTTATTTATTTCAACACGGGACCATATATTTTTCCTTGTGGATTTTTGGCATCCACACATGCCCCCCAGTCTATGAAGAGGTCTTTAGGCATCCTTGTAGAATTATTAGGATGTTATACATTAAATGCTCTTGTGGTAGTGTTGTGTGCCTTCTTGTAAACCAAGTGGTTGACGGTGAGAACTCGTCAACAAAGTTCGTGATGCTAGTCAAAATGTTAGCATACTCTGTGCTGTCATGGCCAGGTGAGTGGAAAGACAACTAATCGATATGCATTACCTCTATGGTGGAGTTGTTGAGCATCATGGCATAGTGTTATTGTCTCGTTAGACCTCACGGGATGACTAGCCATTGATGAAGTGCATGGCACTCGAGAACAAGCTCTGGAGGGTATGATCGAGTGCTTGGTGAAAAGAACTAAGCATGGATATTTAAAGCCACAAAAAACGTCATTTGGGAGCATCGGGCTGAGGGTGACTTTCCTTTCTGTCTTCAAGTCTTCAACCTTCATCCGTCAACACGTGAAGGCCTTTGCTTAACACTTTTTTCATGAATGTGATACTTGCATTATTCTTGGAATCATATAAGGCAGTGAAGGATGCCATTCTGCAATATTGGGTGATGAAGACCTCGCTATGCGAGACCCTCTCACATGGTGAGGCTAGCTTCCTTCTCTTCGTGCTTCATCTGTTGACATCCCGGGACCTCCATCAACCTTCCTTTCAAGGATAAGGCTTATATGAGGCTTAAGGGCACGTTAAAAACTTAGACAAGAATGTTTGGAAGCACTGGGCTATAGTTGGTCACTCTATGCGAGGGCCCTATCACTCTGCAAGCCTTTCAGCCTTGTTTTGTGTCTCTGTGATTTCATTCTTCATTTATGTCAGCAAGATGGCATTTAGAAAGATTTCCAATGAAGGAGTTGACCCTGATTGAGTTAGAAGGCCAAAGGCGACCTTGCTGAGGGAGGGTGCCCTTGCTATGCGAGAACCTTTCACAAGGTGTGAGGCGTCTCGTCCCTTTGTGGACTTGAGCTATTCATTTTGGACATCTTTACTTGGTGATGCTATAAGGAATGTCTTATGTAGGAAGCGAACTCAATTGGGAGTGAAGATCGAGGGAGGATTTACATCATTCACACTTGGTAAAGTATTAGACGAGATGCCTCTCGCTTTGTGAGATAGATATTACTAATGAGATATCCATAAGTTGACTTGCATTGCATCCTTGCGATGTGGCCACATCTAAGCTAGGAGGTGAATACACAAGGACATCGAATTGCGGGAGCATCGAGATATCTCTAAGTTGACTTGTATTCCATCCACACGATGCAAGCGCATCTAAGAAATGAGGTGAATATACAAGGGCATCGCATTACTGTAACGACCCAAATTCAGTGTTAAGGCTAAAGGGCCTGGAGTAGTGTGCCTGGAGGGCATGATGGGATTTTGTGTGTGACTTTATTAAGTTTAATGCATCATTATGATTTATTGCACGTTATATGACCATTGGATTATTTGAGATGCATGACTATGTGAATCAGTATGCATGTAGAACTGATTGTCTTAAAATGAGCATGATTGTAACTTGGCCATGTTAGGGCATAACTGTGATAATTATACTATGTGAATTGTGCCATGTGAGTGTGATGTTTTACCAGGATGCACGCATCGGGACGGTCCTAGAGAGCCAGTTAGTCTAAAAGTCACAACGGGTTGTTGTACCCGGCTCGGGAGGAGCCCAGGGGTACTTCGGGAATCTTATAAGTTGAGTTTAGAAAGAGTGATTAGTATTGGTAATTTGGTAACCATTTGTAACTGCTGTGAGTAACAAGTTTTAAGATAGGAAGTGGTAGAATTGAAATGAAAGTGTTAAGACTTAAGTACCCTTGAAGGTTTAGCTTAGAAGGATTAGTAAGGAGGGGTAATTTGGTCTTTTGGCAAGGCAAATAGACATTATGCAGCTGGGATTTAGGGGGTACGGTTTGGGCATTTGGGTCACTTGTGGCTTTGATAAATTAGAAGAGAAGGAAAAGGAGAGGAGAGAAAGGCTAGGGCAAAGAAGAAGAAAGAAGAAGAGGTGTAGAAAGGGGCTGAAGTGGGAAGCTTAGAAGGAGATCAAGGGAACTTTTAGGGTGGATTCTACTCTTGAGGTAAGGATCTTATGCTTATTTAAGTTTGTTTTCTGTGTTGATTGAGGAATTTAATGCTTGAGTTAAGATTTTCATGGGTTTTGATTTGGGTTGTTGAATTTGAAATCAAAGGAGTGGATCTTGTGTGTATTGATGTTTTGGATTTGATTCTAGTGTTTATGGGGTGTTAGATTGTTCATATGAGGTTTGGATTTGAGTTTTGGGGTTTAGGTTTTGGTTTGGGATGATTTGGGGAGGTTAATGCTCGGGGAAAATTGCAGGAAAAACCCAGAATTCTGGGTCTGCGAAGGCGTGCCGCGGCAGGGTTTTTGTGTGCCGCGGCAAGGGAGCTTCTGTCTGATGGGTGCCGCGGCACAAGGCAATTTTCAGGGTAGCTCTTTTTGGCAATTTTAGGTCTTAGCTCCGGGGGTTCGTGGGATGCCTCCGGGGTGTTGTTTTAAGGTTTTAGAGATCCCGAGAGTGCGGGATTGGTCCCGGGAAGTGGTTTTGGGTTTGGTTAGTATTAAAAGTGTTTTATGTGTGTTGTGACTAGGATTTCGGAGAGGCTCGTGCTAAAGGACTGTGCTCGTGACCGTGGTACTTTGGAAAGCACGGGATACAGGTAAGAAAACCGTAACACCCGAGTTTAGGGCATGGCCCCACTGTGTGATTGTAGGGCGTGGCCCCGGATTGTATTACGTGCAAATGCTTAACCTTAAATGAACCATGATGTGTGTGAATGTTTATTTTGAATGTGCTATATGTGTTATTATGATGAAACGAGCGGTAGAGGCCGGGTACGGCATAGGCCGGGACGGCCGTGGGCCGAAAGTAACACAGCACATGGGATGCTTATATTCAGGGTGGGACCCAAGGGATACATGAGTTATCCTCGCGGTGAGAACCGAAACTCCAGGCTTTGGTAAGGCCTTGGGAGCGGCATGGCCGTACTTGTTTATTATGGTGGTTTTCCTATGTATCAGTGAATTATTACCAGCTATTTACTTTGCATATGTTATGTGTTATTTGGGTTTTCTTGCTGGGCTTTGGCTCACGGGTGCTCCGTGTGGCAGGTAAAAGCAAGGAGTCAGTCAACCGGCCATGAGTATGGAGAGCGTGGGGGCGGCGCGTACATGTTCGGCCTGCCCGACTGCTTTGGTTGGGGGCATTTTGTATATGGCTGTATTTAACCATTCTTTTGATAGCTGATCAAGTGTAAATCTATTTTGAGTTGTAAATATTTTGTAAACCTTAATTTGGGATCCCAGATGTTTTATAATTAGCGTTTTTAATGAAACTAAACATTTTCAAAGAGTACAGCCTTAAACTCTGGTTTATTCACACTTTTGGTTTTAGAAACCACTTGAGTCAATTAAATGCACAATTTCTGTTTTAAACTCACTTAGTAACGGCTCTAAGGTAGTAGGGCGTTACAACTTGGTATCAGAGCGAGCCAAGGTTTATTGGTTCTGGAGATCGACCGAACATGTACGCACGCTGCCATTGAAAAGCTCGACTCAGGGTAGTTTGGTATGATCGGTTGATATATTCATGAATATGTGTTTAATGCTTTGTGTGCCTGCCTAAATTATTATGAGCATGATCATTGAAACAACATATGCATGATGCCAGGGCAAGGCCCGTTGTATGCTGCATGATATTTGTATGGCACTTTGGTCGATTGATCTTGGTTGTTGTTGAGATTGAGAGGTGGAAATTGGACCTTGTTATCATGCCTAATGAGCGGTGTCATTGATTGCAGGCATTTAGTTGCAATGCCTCGCCAATCATCGAGACTCCGCGGCATTCAGGCCGAGGATGATAACCAGGGGCAGGACCCTCCACCTGCTCCTCAGAACTGGCAACAGATTTTAGCAGAGATGGAGGCTAGGTTGAAGAAAACAGAGGATGAGCTTAGTCAGTACAGGCAACCAGCTCCTCCACCGGCCACTGTGATACCACCACCGCCTAGTGTGGTACCGGCTCCGGTTCAACCTGTGACTGGGAACAGGTTGGAACCTCTTTATGAAAGATTCAGAAAACAACAACCTCCTACCTTTGAGGGGGGAGCAGACCCACTGCAGGCTGAGCAGTGGATGAGTACAATGTCGGTAATCCTGGACTTCATGAGGGTTGAAGGAAGGGATAGGGTTGATTGTGCCAGTTATATGCTTAGACATGATGCACGAATATGGTGGGAGGTGGTGGGGCAGCGAAGGGATACTGCTATTATGACCTGGGAGGAATTCAAGAGCCTTTTCAACGAGAAATACTACAGCGTAGCCGTTCGAGCGGCGAAGGCGGATGAGTTTAACAGTCTGACTCAGGGCAGGTTATCTGTCACTGAGTACGCCTTGGTATTTGATAGATTGGCGAAGTTTGCGCCAGAGCTTGTGCCGACTGATATGGCCAGAAGGGACAGATTTGTACGGGGATTAGGTGCAATGATCGCCCGTGACGTGAGTATTACAATGGCTCCAGAGACTACCTATGCGCAAGTGGTAGACAAGGCCCTCACTGCTGAGAGGGCTGAGGATCAGATCTGGAAGGATAACGCTGCTAGGCGTGATACCAGGAGGGTAATGCCTTCTTCTTCTGGGCCTAGTCGGGGCAGCGGCCCCAGTAAGCAGAAGAGGAGAGTACCAGACTCATTTACTCCCTATGGTTCCGACAGGAGGGTTCGCGGTTCCGTGGGTGGCCGCCAGGGCGGTAATGACAACTGGAGGAGTTATCCATGGTGTCCTCGATGCAGGCGACGGCATCAGGGCGAGTGCCGGTCCGCCTCTGGAGCGGGTGCCGGCATCAGGGCATGTTTTGTTTGTGGAAGCACCAGCCACTTGAAGAAAGATTGCCCGCAGGCTAAGAAGGAGGAGCCTAGGCAGGGTGACAGCCTCGCGCCTGCTAGGGTCTTCACCTTGACTCAGACTGAGGCAGAGGCCAGCCCATCAGTGGTCACAGGTCAGATTTTTAGCGCTGGATCCTTGTTTACTGCATTGATTGATTCTGGTGCTACGCACTCATTTGTTTCTGCTAGAGTGATTGATCAGCTGTGTAGACCTAGTATTTTGTATGCTAGGGGTTTTCAGACTGTATTGCCTACAGGAGAGCTGGTAGTCTCTAGGAGGTGGGTTAGAGCCTTACCAGTAGTGGTAGACGGTAGAGAATTGTTTGTTGACCTGATTGAACTAGATATGGACGATTTTGACATAATACTAGGGATGGATTGGTTGACGCGATATGGAGCAACAATTGATTGTAGGAGACGAATGGTGACCTTTGAACCGGAGGGCGAGGCACCCTTTGTGTTCGTGGGAACGGTGGATGGACCGCGGGTACCTGTGATCTCGGCACTAAAGGCTAGAGACCTGATGCAAGAGGGTTGCATAGGATTCCTAGCAAGTATAGTGGATTCCTCTAAGGTGGCGGCAGTGGGACCGAATGAAACCAGAGTCGTCTGTGAGTTTCCAGACTTGTTTCCAGCAGATCTGCCGGGGTTGCCGCCACAGCGGGAGATCGAGTTCGTCATAGAGTTGGCTCCGGGAGCAGAGCCAGTATCCAAAGCACCTTACAGAATGGCTCCAGCAGAATTAAAGGAATTGAAGATTCAACTGCAGGAACTACTTGATTTGGGGTTTGTCAGACCGAGTTTCTCGCCGTGGGGTGCTCCAGTTTTATTTGTTAAGAAAAAGGATGGATCGCTCAGGATGTGCATCGATTACAGGGAGTTGAATAAGCTGACCATCAAGAACAAATATCCATTGCCTAGGATCGACGATTTATTTGATCAGCTTCAAGGGAGTATAGTGTTTTCGAAGATTGATCTCCGATCAGGCTACTATCAATTGAGGATCAGAGATGAGGACATACCAAAGACTGCATTTCGGACTCGGTATGGGCATTATGAATTTCTGGTTATGTCCTTTGGATTAACCAATGCCCTGGCGGCATTTATGGATTTGATGAACAGAATTTTTAAGGATTACTTGGATAAGTTTGTGATTGTGTTTATTGATGATATCCTAGTATACTCCCAGACAGAGACAGAGCATGAGCATCATCTGCGTCTAGTGTTGCAGCGGTTAAGAGGGCATAAGCTATATGCCAAGTTTAGTAAGTGCGAGTTCTGGTTATCGCAAGTTTCATTTTTGGGCCATATTATCAGTAAGGATGGGTTACTGGTCGACCCAAGTAAGACGGAAGCAGTGAGGGATTGGCCTAGACCCAGCAATGTTCCTGAAGTTAGAAGTTTCCTTGGACTAGCAGGTTACTACCGGCGGTTTGTAGAGGGGTTCTCCAGAATTGCTACTCCATTGACAGAATTGACAAGGAAGAAGACCAAGTTTGTGTGGACAGATCGATGCGAGAATAGCTTCAAAGAGCTGAAGCGGCGGTTGATTACTGCACCAGTGCTGAGCCTGCCAACAGATAATGAGAAGTTTGTGGTCTACTGTGACGCTTCCAGACAAGGTCTGGGATGCGTGTTGATGCAGGCTGGGAAAGTGATAGCGTACGCATCAAGGCAATTAAAGGAGTACGAGCAGAGGTATCCCACGCATGACCTGGAATTAGCTGCAGTGGTATTCGCACTTAAGATTTGGAGACACTATCTATATGGAGAGAGGTGCGAGATATACACTGATCACAAGAGTCTAAAGTATTTCTTTACCCAGAAGGACTTGAACATGCGCCAGAGACGGTGGCTTGAGCTGGTAAAGGATTACGATTGTGATATCCTATACCATCCTGGGAAGGCTAATGTGGTGGCTGATGCATTGAGCTGAAGGGGCCCAGGACAGTTGTATAGTTCGAGGCAGATATCTGACAGTCTAGCAGGAGAGATGACCAGAGCAGGTATAGAGCTAGTGGTTGGGAGGTTAGCCAACATTACTCTTCAGTCAACACTCCTCGAGAGGATTAAGGAAGCACAGGGAAAGGACCCCCAGTTAGTTGAGCGTAGAGAGAACGTCCTATCGGGAGCAGCTAAGGACTTCTCTATTTCTGAGATGGGTTTGTTGAAGTACAAAGGACGGATTTGTGTTCCGATTGATCCAGACATTCGGCGAGAGATTTTGGACGAGTCTCATACCACTCCCTACTCTTTGCACCCAGGTTCTACGAAGATGTACCATGACCTGAAGGTTTTGTATTGGTGGTCAGGCATGAAGAGGGACGTGGTGGACTATGTGGCTAGATGCCTAACCTGTCAGCAGATTAAGGCGGAACACCAGAGGCCAGCGGGATTATTACAGCCTCTTGGGATTCCCGAGTGGAAATGGGAAGATATTGCCATGGACTTTGTGGTAGGATTGCCAAAGACCGTGGGTCAGCATGACTCGGTATGGGTGATTGTGGACAGGTATACCAAGTCCGCCCACTTCTTACCTGTGAAGACGACTTATACTGTGGAGCAGTATGCAGAGCTTTATGTTAAGGAGATCGTTCGACTTCATGGGGCTCCGAAGTCAATAGTATCCGACAGAGACCCCACTTTCACTTCCAAGTTTTGGAAGAGCCTGCAGAAGGCAATGGGCACGCAGCTTCGGTTTAGTACCGCTTATCATCCTCAGACGGATGGACAGTCTGAGAGGACAATTCAGATACTGGAGGACATGTTACGAGCTTGTGTCTTGGATTTTGAGGGATCTTGGAGTAAGTATCTCCCTCTGATTGAGTTTTCGTACAATAACAGTTATCAGGCGACTATCGGAGTGGCTCCGTATGAGATGTTGTATGGTAGAAAATGCAGATCACCGATTCACTGGGATGAGACAGGTGAGAGAAGGTATTTAAGTCCTGAGATGGTTCAGAGGACCAATGAGGCACTTGAGAAAATTAGAGCTCGTATGCTCGCCTCCCAGAGTCGCCAGAAGAGTTATTCAGATCAGAAACGCAGGAGCGTAGAATTTCAGGTTGGTGATCATGTATTCCTCAGGGTTTCACCCCTGAGAGGAGTAAAACGATTTGGCGTTCGGGGCAAGCTGAGTCCCAGGTTTGTTGGCCCATTTGAGGTTCTAGAACGAATTGGGGAGGTGGCTTATAGGTTAGCAATGCCTCCAGCTTTATCAGGAGTTCACGACGTGTTCCATGTGTCCATGCTCCGGAAGTATGTTTCGGACTCTACTCATGTGTTGAGCTATGAGAACTTGGAGTTGGATCGGGACTTATCATACGAAGAAAAGCCTGTTCAGATCCTTGATAGGAAGGACAAGGTCTTGAGGAGCAAGACCATCCCCTTGGTTAAAGTATTGTGGAGAAACAGCAAGGTCGAAGAGGCGACATGGGAACTGGAATCAGATATGCGGGAGCGGCATCCCGAGTTGTTCAGGTAAATTTCGAGGACGAAATTCTCATGAGGAGGGGATAGTTGTAACGACCCAAATTCAGTGTTAAGGCTTAAGGGCCTGGAGTAGTGTGCCTGGAGGGCATGATGGGATTTTGTGTGTGACTTTATTAAGTTTAATGCATCATTATGATTTATTGCACGTTATATGACTATTGGATTATTTGAGATGCATGACTATGTGAATCAGTATGCATGTAGAACTGATTGTCTTAAAATGAGCATGATTGTAACTTGGCCATGTTAGGGCATAACTGTGATAATTATACTATGTGAATTGTGCCATGTGAGTGTGATGTTTTACCAGGATGCACGCATCGGGACGGTCCTAGAGAGCCAGTTAGTCTAAAAGTCACAACGGGTTGTTGTACCCGGCTCGGGAGGAGCCCAGGGGTACTTCGGGAATCTTATAAGTTGAGTTTAGAAAGAGTGATTAGTATTGGTAATTTGGTAACCATTTGTAACTGCTGTGAGTAACAAGTTTTAAGATAGGAAGTGGTAGAATTGAAATGAAAGTGTTAAGACTTAAGTACCCTTGAAGGTTTAGCTTAGAAGGATTAGTAAGGAGGGGTAATTTGGTCTTTTGGCAAGGCAAATAGACATTATGCAGCTGGGATTTAGGGGGTACGGTTTGGGCATTTGGGTCACTTGTGGCTTTGATAAATTAGAAGAGAAGGAAAAGGAGAGGAGAGAAAGGCTAGGGCAAAGAAGAAGAAAGAAGAAGAGGTGTAGAAAGGGGCTGAAGTGGGAAGCTTAGAAGGAGATCAAGGGAACTTTTAGGGTGGATTCTACTCTTGAGATAAGGATCTTATGCTTATTTAAGTTTGTTTTCTGTGTTGATTGAGGAATTTAATGCTTGAGTTAAGATTTTCATGGGTTTTGATTTGGGTTGTTGAATTTGAAATCAAAGGAGTGGATCTTGTGTGTATTGATGTTTTGGATTTGATTCTAGTGTTTATGGGGTGTTAGATTGTTCATATGAGGTTTGGATTTGAGTTTTGGGGTTTAGGTTTTGGTTTGGGATGATTTGGGGAGGTTAATGCTCGGGGAAAATTGCAGGAAAAACCCAGAATTCTGGGTCTGCGAAGGCGTGCCGCGGCAGGGTTTTTGTGTGCCGCGGCAAGGGAGCTTCTGTCTGATGGGTGCCGCGGCACAAGGCAATTTTCAGGGTAGCTCTTTTTGGCAATTTTAGGTCTTAGCTCCGGGGGTTCGTGGGATGCCTCCGGGGTGTTGTTTTAAGGTTTTAGAGATCCCGAGAGTGCGGGATTGGTCCCGGGAAGTGGTTTTGGGTTTGGTTAGTATTAAAAGTGTTTTATGTGTGTTGTGACTAGGATTTCGGAGAGGCTCGTGCTAAAGGACTGTGCTCGTGACCGTGGTACTTTGGAAAGCACGGGATACAGGTAAGAAAACCGTAACACCCGAGTTTAGGGCATGGCCCCACTGTGTGATTGTAGGGCGTGGCCCCGGATTGTATTACGTGCAAATGCTTAACCTTAAATGAACCATGATGTGTGTGAATGTTTATTTTGAATGTGCTATATGTGTTATTATGATGAAACGAGCGGTAGAGGCCGGGTACGGCATAGGCCGGGACGGCCGTGGGCCGAAAGTAACACAGCACATGGGATGCTTATATTCAGGGTGGGACCCAAGGGATACATGAGTTATCCTCGCGGTGAGAACCGAAACTCCAGGCTTTGGTAAGGCCTTGGGAGCGGCATGGCCGTACTTGTTTATTATGGTGGTTTTCCTATGTATCAGTGAATTATTGCCAGCTATTTACTTTGCATATGTTATGTGTTATTTGGGTTTTCTTGCTGGGCTTTGGCTCACGGGTGCTCCGTGTGGCAGGTAAAAGCAAGGAGTCAGTCAACCGGCCATGAGTATGGAGAGCGTGGGGGCGGCGCGTACATGTTCGGCCTGCCCGACTGCTTTGGTTGGGGGCATTTTGTATATGGCTGTATTTAACCATTCTTTTGATAGCTGATCAAGTGTAAATCTATTTTGAGTTGTAAATATTTTGTAAACCTTAATTTGGGATCCCAGATGTTTTATAATTAGCGTTTTTAATGAAACTAAACATTTTCAAAGAGTACAGCCTTAAACTCTGGTTTATTCACACTTTTGGTTTTAGAAACCACTTGAGTCAATTAAATGCACAATTTCTGTTTTAAACTCACTTAGTAACGGCTCTAAGGTAGTAGGGCGTTACAACTTGGTATCAGAGCGAGCCAAGGTTTATTGGTTCTGGAGATCGACCGAACATGTACGCACGCTGCCATTGAAAAGCTCGACTCAGGGTAGTTTGGTATGATCGGTTGATATATTCATGAATATGTGTTTAATGCTTTGTGTGCCTGCCTAAATTATTATGAGCATGATCATTGAAACAACATATGCATGATGCCAGGGCAAGGCCCGTTGTATGCTGCATGATATTTGTATGGCACTTTGGTCGATTGATCTTGGTTGTTGTTGAGATTGAGAGGTGGAAATTGGACCTTGTTATCATGCCTAATGAGCGGTGTCATTGATTGCAGGCATTTAGTTGCAATGCCTCGCCAATCATCGAGACTCCGCGGCATTCAGGCCGAGGATGATAACCAGGGGCAGGACCCTCCACCTGCTCCTCAGAACTGGCAACAGATTTTAGCAGAGATGGAGGCTAGGTTGAAGAAAACAGAGGATGAGCTTAGTCAGTACAGGCAACCAGCTCCTCCACCGGCCACTGTGATACCACCACCGCCTAGTGTGGTACCGGCTCCGGTTCAACCTGTGACTGGGAACAGGTTGGAACCTCTTTATGAAAGATTCAGAAAACAACAACCTCCTACCTTTGAGGGGGGAGCAGACCCACTGCAGGCTGAGCAGTGGATGAGTACAATGTCGGTAATCCTGGACTTCATGAGGGTTGAAGGAAGGGATAGGGTTGATTGTGCCAGTTATATGCTTAGACATGATGCACGAATATGGTGGGAGGTGGTGGGGCAGCGAAGGGATACTGCTATTATGACCTGGGAGGAATTCAAGAGCCTTTTCAACGAGAAATACTACAGCGTAGCCGTTCGAGCGGCGAAGGCGGATGAGTTTAACAGTCTGACTCAGGGCAGGTTATCTGTCACTGAGTACGCCTTGGTATTTGATAGATTGGCGAAGTTTGCGCCAGAGCTTGTGCCGACTGATATGGCCAGAAGGGACAGATTTGTACGGGGATTAGGTGCAATGATCGCCCGTGACGTGAGTATTACAATGGCTCCAGAGACTACCTATGCGCAAGTGGTAGACAAGGCCCTCACTGCTGAGAGGGCTGAGGATCAGATCTGGAAGGATAACGCTGCTAGGCGTGATACCAGGAGGGTAATGCCTTCTTCTTCTGGGCCTAGTCGGGGCAGCGGCCCCAGTAAGCAGAAGAGGAGAGTACCAGACTCATTTACTCCCTATGGTTCCGACAGGAGGGTTCGCGGTTCCGTGGGTGGCCGCCAGGGCGGTAATGACAACTGGAGGAGTTATCCATGGTGTCCTCGATGCAGGCGACGGCATCAGGGCGAGTGCCGGTCCGCCTCTGGAGCGGGTGCCGGCATCAGGGCATGTTTTGTTTGTGGAAGCACCAGCCACTTGAAGAAAGATTGCCCGCAGGCTAAGAAGGAGGAGCCTAGGCAGGGTGACAGCCTCGCGCCTGCTAGGGTCTTCACCTTGACTCAGACTGAGGCAGAGGCCAGCCCATCAGTGGTCACAGGTCAGATTTTTAGCGCTGGATCCTTGTTTACTGCATTGATTGATTCTGGTGCTACGCACTCATTTGTTTCTGCTAGAGTGATTGATCAGCTGTGTAGACCTAGTATTTTGTATGCTAGGGGTTTTCAGACTGTATTGCCTACAGGAGAGCTGGTAGTCTCTAGGAGGTGGGTTAGAGCCTTACCAGTAGTGGTAGACGGTAGAGAATTGTTTGTTGACCTGATTGAACTAGATATGGACGATTTTGACATAATACTAGGGATGGATTGGTTGACGCGATATGGAGCAACAATTGATTGTAGGAGACGAATGGTGACCTTTGAACCGGAGGGCGAGGCACCCTTTGTGTTCGTGGGAACGGTGGATGGACCGCGGGTACCTGTGATCTCGGCACTAAAGGCTAGAGACCTGATGCAAGAGGGTTGCATAGGATTCCTAGCAAGTATAGTGGATTCCTCTAAGGTGGCGGCAGTGGGACCGAATGAAACCAGAGTCGTCTGTGAGTTTCCAGACTTGTTTCCAGCAGATCTGCCGGGGTTGCCGCCACAGCGGGAGATCGAGTTCGTCATAGAGTTGGCTCCGGGAGCAGAGCCAGTATCCAAAGCACCTTACAGAATGGCTCCAGCAGAATTAAAGGAATTGAAGATTCAACTGCAGGAACTACTTGATTTGGGGTTTGTCAGACCGAGTTTCTCGCCGTGGGGTGCTCCAGTTTTATTTGTTAAGAAAAAGGATGGATCGCTCAGGATGTGCATCGATTACAGGGAGTTGAATAAGCTGACCATCAAGAACAAATATCCATTGCCTAGGATCGACGATTTATTTGATCAGCTTCAAGGGAGTATAGTGTTTTCGAAGATTGATCTTCGATCAGGCTACTATCAATTGAGGATCAGAGATGAGGACATACCAAAGACTGCATTTCGGACTCGGTATGGGCATTATGAATTTCTGGTTATGTCCTTTGGATTAACCAATGCCCTGGCGGCATTTATGGATTTGATGAACAGAATTTTTAAGGATTACTTGGATAAGTTTGTGATTGTGTTTATTGATGATATCCTAGTATACTCCCAGACAGAGACAGAGCATGAGCATCATCTGCATCTAGTGTTGCAGCGGTTAAGAGGGCATAAGCTATATGCCAAGTTTAGTAAGTGCGAGTTCTGGTTATCGCAAGTTTCATTTTTGGGCCATATTATCAGTAAGGATGGGTTACTGGTCGACCCAAGTAAGACGGAAGCAGTGAGGGATTGGCCTAGACCCAGCAATGTTCCTGAAGTTAGAAGTTTCCTTGGACTAGCAGGTTACTACCGGCGGTTTGTAGAGGGGTTCTCCAGAATTGCTACTCCATTGACAGAATTGACAAGGAAGAAGACCAAGTTTGTGTGGACAGATCGATGCGAGAATAGCTTCAAAGAGCTGAAGCGGCGGTTGATTACTGCACCAGTGCTGAGCCTGCCAACAGATAATGAGAAGTTTGTGGTCTACTGTGACGCTTCCAGACAAGGTCTGGGATGCGTGTTGATGCAGGCTGGGAAAGTGATAGCGTACGCATCAAGGCAATTAAAGGAGTACGAGCAGAGGTATCCCACGCATGACCTGGAATTAGCTGCAGTGGTATTCGCACTTAAGATTTGGAGACACTATCTATATGGAGAGAGGTGCGAGATATACACTGATCACAAGAGTCTAAAGTATTTCTTTACCCAGAAGGACTTGAACATGCGCCAGAGACGGTGGCTTGAGCTGGTAAAGGATTACGATTGTGATATCCTATACCATCCTGGGAAGGCTAATGTGGTGGCTGATGCATTGAGCTGAAGGGGCCCAGGACAGTTGTATAGTTCGAGGCAGATATCTGACAGTCTAGCAGGAGAGATGACCAGAGCAGGTATAGAGCTAGTGGTTGGGAGGTTAGCCAACATTACTCTTCAGTCAACACTCCTCGAGAGGATTAAGGAAGCACAGGGAAAGGACCCCCAGTTAGTTGAGCGTAGAGAGAACGTCCTATCGGGAGCAGCTAAGGACTTCTCTATTTCTGAGATGGGTTTGTTGAAGTACAAAGGACGGATTTGTGTTCCGATTGATCCAGACATTCGGTGAGAGATTTTGGACGAGTCTCATACCACTCCCTACTCTTTGCACCCAGGTTCTACGAAGATGTACCATGACCTGAAGGTTTTGTATTGGTGGTCAGGCATGAAGAGGGACGTGGTGGACTATGTGGCTAGATGCCTAACCTGTCAGCAGATTAAGGCGGAACACCAGAGGCCAGCGGGATTATTACAGCCTCTTGGGATTCCCGAGTGGAAATGGGAAGATATTGCCATGGACTTTGTGGTAGGATTGCCAAAGACCGTGGGTCAGCATGACTCGGTATGGGTGATTGTGGATAGGTATACCAAGTCCGCCCACTTCTTACCTGTGAAGACGACTTATACTGTGGAGCAGTATGCAGAGCTTTATGTTAAGGAGATCGTTCGACTTCATGGGGCTCCGAAGTCAATAGTATCCGACAGAGACCCCACTTTCACTTCCAAGTTTTGGAAGAGCCTGCAGAAGGCAATGGGCACGCAGCTTCGGTTTAGTACCGCTTATCATCCTCAGACGGATGGACAGTCTGAGAGGACAATTCAGATACTGGAGGACATGTTACGAGCTTGTGTCTTGGATTTTGAGGGATCTTGGAGTAAGTATCTCCCTCTGATTGAGTTTTCGTACAATAACAGTTATCAGGCGACTATCGGAGTGGCTCCGTATGAGATGTTGTATGGTAGAAAATGCAGATCACCGATTCACTGGGATGAGACAGGTGAGAGAAGGTATTTAGGTCCTGAGATGGTTCAGAGGACCAATGAGGCACTTGAGAAAATTAGAGCTCGTATGCTCGCCTCCCAGAGTCGCCAGAAGAGTTATTCAGATCAGAAACGCAGGAGCGTAGAATTTCAGGTTGGTGATCATGTATTCCTCAGGGTTTCACCCCTGAGAGGAGTAAAACGATTTGGCGTTCGGGGCAAGCTGAGTCCCAGGTTTGTTGGCCCATTTGAGGTTCTAGAACGAATTGGGGAGGTGGCTTATAGGTTAGCAATGCCTCCAGCTTTATCAGGAGTTCACGACGTGTTCCATGTGTCCATGCTCCGGAAGTATGTTTCGGACTCTACTCATGTGTTGAGCTATGAGAACTTGGAGTTGGATCGGGACTTATCATACGAAGAAAAGCCTGTTCAGATCCTTGATAGGAAGGACAAGGTCTTGAGGAGCAAGACCATCCCCTTGGTTAAAGTATTGTGGAGAAACAGCAAGGTCGAAGAGGCGACATGGGAACTGGAATCAGATATGCGGGAGCGGCATCCCGAGTTGTTCAGGTAAATTTCGAGGACGAAATTCTCATGAGGAGGGGATAGTTGTAACGACCCAAATTCAGTGTTAAGGCTTAAGGGCCTGGAGTAGTGTGCCTGGAGGGCATGATGGGATTTTGTGTGTGACTTTATTAAGTTTAATGCATCATTATGATTTATTGCACGTTATATGACTATTGGATTATTTGAGATGCATGACTATGTGAATCAGTATGCATGTAGAACTGATTGTCTTAAAATGAGCATGATTGTAACTTGGCCATGTTAGGGCATAACTGTGATAATTATACTATGTGAATTGTGCCATGTGAGTGTGATGTTTTACCAGGATGCACGCATCGGGACGGTCCTAGAGAGCCAGTTAGTCTAAAAGTCACAACGGGTTGTTGTACCCGGCTCGGGAGGAGCCCAGGGGTACTTCGGGAATCTTATAAGTTGAGTTTAGAAAGAGTGATTAGTATTGGTAATTTGGTAACCATTTGTAACTGCTGTGAGTAACAAGTTTTAAGATAGGAAGTGGTAGAATTGAAATGAAAGTGTTAAGACTTAAGTACCCTTGAAGGTTTAGCTTAGAAGGATTAGTAAGGAGGGGTAATTTGGTCTTTTGGCAAGGCAAATAGACATTATGCAGCTGGGATTTAGGGGGTACGGTTTGGGCATTTGGGTCACTTGTGGCTTTGATAAATTAGAAGAGAAGGAAAAGGAGAGGAGAGAAAGGCTAGGGCAAAGAAGAAGAAAGAAGAAGAGGTGTAGAAAGGGGCTGAAGTGGGAAGCTTAGAAGGAGATCAAGGGAACTTTTAGGGTGGATTCTACTCTTGAGGTAAGGATCTTATGCTTATTTAAGTTTGTTTTCTGTGTTGATTGAGGAATTTAATGCTTGAGTTAAGATTTTCATGGGTTTTGATTTGGGTTGTTGAATTTGAAATCAAAGGAGTGGATCTTGTGTGTATTGATGTTTTGGATTTGATTCTAGTGGTTATGGGGTGTTAGATTGTTCATATGAGGTTTGGATTTGAGTTTTGGGGTTTAGGTTTTGGTTTGGGATGATTTGGGGAGGTTAATGCTCGGGGAAAATTGCAGGAAAAACCCAGAATTCTGGGTCTGCGAAGGCGTGCCGCGGCAGGGTTTTTGTGTGCCGCGGCAAGGGAGCTTCTGTCTGATGGGTGCCGCGGCACAAGGCAATTTTCAGGGTAGCTCTTTTTGGCAATTTTAGGTCTTAGCTCCGGGGGTTCGTGGGATGCCTCCGGGGTGTTGTTTTAAGGTTTTAGAGATCCCGAGAGTGCGGGATTGGTCCTGGGAAGTGGTTTTGGGTTTGGTTAGTATTAAAAGTGTTTTATGTGTGTTGTGACTAGGATTTCGGAGAGGCTCGTGCTAAAGGACTGTGCTCGTGACCGTGGTACTTTGGAAAGCACGGGATACAGGTAAGAAAACCGTAACACCCGAGTTTAGGGCATGGCCCCACTGTGTGATTGTAGGGCGTGGCCCCGGATTGTATTACGTGCAAATGCTTAACCTTAAATGAACCATGATGTGTGTGAATGTTTATTTTGAATGTACTATATGTGTTATTATGATGAAACGAGCGGCAGAGGCCGGGTACGGCATAGGCCGGGACGGCCGTGGGCCGAAAGTAACACAGCACATGGGATTCTTATATTCAGGGTGGGACCCAAGGGATACATGAGTTATCCTCGCGGTGAGAACCGAAACTCCAGGCTTTGGTAAGGCCTTGGGAGCGGCATGGCCGTACTTGTTTATTATGGTGGTTTTCCTATGTATCAGTGAATTATTGCCAGCTATTTACTTTGCATATGTTATGTGTTATTTGGGTTTTCTTGCTGGGCTTTGGCTCACGGGTGCTCCGTGTGGCAGGTAAAAGCAAGGAGTCAGTCAACCGGCCATGAGTATGGAGAGCGTGGGGGCGGCGCGTACATGTTCGGCCTGCCCGACTGCTTTGGTTGGGGGCATTTTGTATATGGCTGTATTTAACCATTCTTTTGATAGCTGATCAAGTGTAAATCTATTTTGAGTTGTAAATATTTTGTAAACCTTAATTTGGGATCCCAGATGTTTTATAATTAACGTTTTTAATGAAACTAAACATTTTCAAAGAGTACAGCCTTAAACTCTGGTTTATTCACACTTTTGGTTTTAGAAACCACTTGAGTCAATTAAATGCATAATTTCTGTTTTAAACTCACTTAGTAACGGCTCTAAGGTAGTAGGGCGTTACAATTACGGCCACGCATTACAGCCTTGAATTGCAGGAGCATCTCGAATTGCGAGGGCATCATGCATAGAGAGGGAATCTCGCATAGTGAGGGCATTTCTAATTGCAGGCGCATTCCATTTGACGGCTACTGAATTACGGGGGCATAGCGAGGGCATCTCGCATTGGGGGTGCATTCTATTTGAAGGCTAATGAATTGCGGCCTCGCTCTGCGAGAACATTTTTCCAAGAGCCTACGACACAAGGACCTCTTATCTTGCAACTTTTTCAGATGTACTAGTTCTCAAGATAATTTTATATGTTAACACAAGTATAAGGGAAACGTAAATCCCTTTCTCTTTCTCTCATTGCTATGAGACATTGAGAAGCCCAATTTTTTCTTTAGTATGGGTCTCTGAGAAGCCTTATTTTCCCTAGTCTGGGACCCTGAGATGCTGCTTCTTTTTTCTCCTTTCTTTTTTATTTTGTGAGGAACTTCTCCAAGTCCTCATGGTCATAGTGCCAATATCTTTATTTTGAAAGGGTTCCCTTTGTGACCTCTATACGGCGTGTGATTTGTGTCTGTTGGTGCACCTTGGAAGGACATGTTGACCCTTTGGGTTCTCTCTATCCTTTTATATATTTTTGCGCACGAAGCATCCTTCTCGTCATTATGCACAGTGCTATTTTTGCAAGCATCTTCTTTGTGACTCTTTTTGCAAGCATCTTATTTGACACCCTTCTCACAAGAGTCTTCTTTGAGGCCTTTTTGGGCTAGGTAACCTTGGCTGACCTAGGATGGTTATGAGGACCAGTTGTGGTCTTTGAGGTGTGATCTCCCCTTGGGTTGGGACCCTTACAAGAAGATGGAACTTGTGAAACTGTCAAGCGCCTATTTTCAAGGATCTTTTTCCCTTGGTAAGGCGACTTAGTCGATCTAGACTTGAGGGTCTCTTTGGGCTTCCCTTTTGTCTTCTGCGATGTGGTCCCTTTGCAGGGTGGGTGTGTTTGTGAAGAGGTCACTTTTGAGGAACCTTTTGACTATCTTAGATTCTATAAGGGTAACTAGTACTTATAGATTCAAATGTTGTCTTATAAGGTTCACCACTCACACATATATATATTATAAGTACTTTTACACATATCTCACAGGGAAGACACCTGTTTTGCACTTGGCCAGGCGCCTATTGAGGCTCGCGAGGCTAGGCTCCTATTTTGCACATGGCTAGGTGCCTATTGAGGCTCGCAAGGCTACGCACCTATTTTGCACATGGCTAGGTGCCTGTTGAGGCTCGCGAGGCTACACACCTATTGTTCACATGGCTAAGTGCCTATTGAGGTCGTGTCTAATATCTCCTAAGTGGTTTGTGGGATCCATCTTGCCAAGCACTTTTTTTTTCTTTCTCTCTGATATGCTTTGACAATTCCAGATCTATGGAGTTAGATTGGCGACCCCTTTCAATCTTTATGGGGGCCAATTACAATGACTTCTTTGGTTCCTAAGCGACTTTGATAAAGGGAGTCTTATCAAAGGTTATCCTTGATGAATCCCACTAGGTTCTTCCTTGAAATCTTCTTGTAGACCACTTCCAATCTTCAACTTGATCAGTGAATCCTCTATCAAAACGATCTCTTCTATGCAGAATCTTCATATGTATTGGTATAAGGGTGATTGGAGGAAGGCTTGCTTCCCTCAACATGCAAGTTCTTTTGGCCCTATTTCAAATGTATATACTTTTGGGCTCTTTCGAAGAATTCGTCTAAGTTTGTAACCTCCCTCTTGAGCATGACTGTTACACTGTGCGTTTAAAATAGTGCATGACTCCCTAATCAAGTTGTTTGAACATAAATGTGTTTCTAAAGTCAAGTGACAGGTTAGGGTTAAAAGATTTTGATCGTAAAATGGTTGATTTTCATTAAAATAAGAGTTTGATACATGGGATCCCAAAAATAAGATTTACATGGGAGATGTAATCCTCAAAAGATATTACATCATTAGCCAGTCTAAATGGAAAAATACAAGTTTGAGGTCTAGTCCCTATAGTTCCCTCGGTCGTGGCAGTCGAGAACCTGCTGATGTACACTTTGCCCCCAAAGCTCTCCAACTCATGGTTGGTTCAGTTTTCCCTTGCCTTTACTTGCACCACAAAGCACCCATGAGCCAAGGCTCTATAAGAAAACCAAAATCAACAAGTATAGACAACAAAATAATATACATAGGAAACTTTAGATCAATCGGTTCAATTAATAGCATAATACAAGTGCTAAACTAGGCCACGATAATAGTTCAATCCAAACATATAGCAAAAGGCCAAGGGCTCATCAGGCTAGTTAACTCATTCAGGGGTTTTCAGAAGTAGTTTGCGTGTCTCTGGCATTTGTCACATTTTCTCGCGAAGTCCTTTGCATTCCTCTCCATGAAGGGCCAGTAGTACCCTTGCCTCATGGCTTTCCGAGCTTTGGATGGTCCACTCGCATGGTTGCCACACTCGTCCTCATGTACTTCATATAGCACTTTCATCGCCTCCTCCTCACCAATACATCTCAAGAGTGGCACGGAAAACCCTCTCTTATACAAGGTCCCATCTACTAAGGTGTATCAGGCAGCCTTACACACCAGCCTCTGAGCCTCTCTCTTGTCTGATGGCAAAACTCCATCCTTCAGGTAGCTTATAATTAGGTCAGCCCACGACTCCTTTGGGACGCTAATCATAAGAACGTCTGAATCAATGATTCTTGGCCTCGGTAAGTATTCCACAGGCACTGAATCAAGGATATCCCCATCTTTAGTGGAAGCCAGCTTTGCGAGGGCATCGACATGGGTATTCCTCTCTCTTGGAATTTTCTCTATGCTATACCCCACCAATTGCCCCAGATAGCCTCTTACCCTTTCCAAGTATGCTGCCATCTTAGGACCCCTCGCTTGATACTCGCCCTTCACCTGGGCTAACTGCAACCCAACTAGGAGCGCTTCGTATTCTGCCTCGTTGTTCGAGGCTTTGAACCTAAACCGTATCGCGTAGTACATCCTATGTCCTCCGGGTCCTGTCATCATGATACCTGCTCCAGCTCCTCCTTCGTTGGATGCTCCATCCACGTGTAGGCTCCATTCCTCCAAATTTCTTTACTCTCCTTCTCCAACCGACTGTCCCTCTCCTTCATCTCCTCCTACGTTCGGTCGATAGGTGAACTCTACAATGAAGTCTGCAAGCACTTGCCCGTTGATGGAGGTCCTTGGGGTATAAGTGATGTCGAATTGACTCAACTCAATCGACCATTTCATCAGTCTCCCTGAGGTGTCAAGTTTATGCAAGACCTATCTTAAAGGACTATCAATGAGTACCTCGATCGCATGGGCATGGAAGTAAGGCCTTAACTTCCTTGAGGCCACGACTAATGCGTATGCTAACTTCTCTATCTCTGGGTATTGGTTCTCCACATCTACCAACCGCTTGTTGATGTAGTACACGGGTTGCTGATGCCTCTTCTCTCTCCTAACCAGGGCAGCGCTTATGGCATGCTCGGATACTGCTAAGTATAAGTATAGTCTTTCACCCTTTTCAGGTTCAGCAAGCAAAGGTGGCTTCCCTAAGTGTTCCTTCAATTTGATAAAAGCATCCTCACATTCTCCATCCCAAGAAAACTGTTTTCTCCCATTTAGGATGTTGAAGAAAGGGAGGCACTTGTCTGTAGACCTTGAAATAAATCTGTTAAGGGCTGCCACTCGTCCCGTTAGACATTGCACCTCCTTCTTATTCTTGGGTGGGCTCATTTCTATTAAGGCCCTTATCTTATCAGGATTAGCTTCGATGCCTCTGGAGTTGACCATGAACCCCAAGAACTTTCCCGAGGAGACACCGAAAATGCACTTGAGTGGATTCAGCTTCATTCGGTACCTCCTGAGTGTGTCAAACATCTCACCTAGGTCCCTATTGAGTTCCGTGGCAACTTTGGTCTTAACCAACATATAGTTAACGTATACTTCCATGTTCCTTCCTATCTGGTTGGCGAACATTTTGTTCACCAATCTTTGATATGTGGCACCTATGTTCTTCAATCTGAAAGGCATCACTCTATAGCAGTAGAGTCCTTTATCAATTATGAATGACGTATGCTCTTCACCAGCTGGGTTCATAGGTATCTGGTTGTATCCAGAGTAGGCATCCATGAAGCTGAGTAACTCGTGCCTGGCCGTCGCATCCACCAGATGATCTATTCTTGGAAGCAGAAAACTTTCCTTAGGACATGCCTTATTGAGGTTTGAGAAGTCCACGTAAGTTCTCCATTTTCCATTCGGTCTTGGGACTAGTATGGAGTTTGATACTCATACAGGATAGAATGATTCACGGATGAACCCATTCGCCTTCAATTTGTCAACCTCCTCCTTTAAAGCTACGTACCTCTCCGGGTCAAGAGCTCGTCTTTTCTTCCTAACTGGCCTTACCTTGGGGGTGATATTCAAATGGTGGCACATGATCGCAGGATCTATCCCCACCATGTCTTCGTGACTCTAGGCGAATACATCCACATTTTCCTTCAAAAACCTTACCAACTTCTCCTTCGTGTCATATTGAAGGTCTTTTCCCACCTTCAACTTTCGCAATGGCTCTTCCATCACTACGATTTCTTCTACCTCCTCCACGGGTTCCGCCCCTGGCTCCTCCATGACTCTGGGGTCTAGCTCTTGTGGGTTTGTGCCTCCATGTACTACCATCTCCATTGGTTCTCGCGGTTTCACAGGCGTGCGAAGGGAGGTGTTATAGCACTCCCTTACTTCTCTCTGTTCTCATTTCATACTCGCTATTCCACCGGGAGTTGAGAACTTGACAGCTAGGTGATATATTGAAGTTATCGCTTTCAATTCTCTTAGGGATGGTCTCCCGAATACCACATTGAAAGCTGAAACATAGTCTGCCATAATGAAGTTTTCCACGAATGTGGTCTGTCTGGGTTTCTCTCCCATGGTGAGTGCCAATTCGATCACCCCTAAGGGTTGTATTGAGTCCCCCGTGAATCCATATAAGGAGGATGGGCAAGGTTTCAAGTGTCTGACGCCAAAACCCATCTTCTCCAAGGTGGGGCGATAAAAGATATCCATGGAACTTCCATTGTCTATGAGGACCCGATGCACCCTCATCTTAGCCAATTGAACCGTCAACACCAGAGGATCATTGTGGGGAAAGTGCACCCCTCGTGCATCCTCCTCCGTGAAAGTGATTGAATCAGTTTCTCCCTTAAAGATTTTCGGGGGTCGTTGCTCCAGACTCATGACACACGGTGGTGGACGTCGTCTGGCTTCTCTAGCATACCTGTCTCGAGCCTTCCTGGACTCTCCTCCAAACCCTGGACCTCCGAAGATTATTCTCACTTCTCTTTGTATCTCCGGGGCTCTTTCTCGGGCCTGAGGTTTCTCCGGCTTATTCTCCAATTTCTGATTTCCCCTTCTGACATATCGGCCTACGTGCCCTTGCATATGAGTTTTTCAATTTCTTCCTTCAAATGGGTGCATTCTGCCGTGGTATGGCCGATGTCCTTGTGGTACTGACAGTATTTGCTAGGGTCCCTCTTGGACTGATCTTTTCTCATCAACGGGGGCCTCTTGAAGGGAACCCGACCTTCATTCTTGTGATAGATATGTTCTCTGGTGTCCATTAGATTGGTATAGAAGGTGTATGCCGCTTGCCTGGGGTCACCCCCACGTTTGGGCCTTCTCTGGTGGTCATCTCTCGGCCCCTCATATGCCCTCATCTTTTTTGTCCCATTCTATCCTTCATGGGTTGAGGACTTAACATAGAATTTGTTTTTTCCCGCCTTTAAGTTCTCATGGCCATCCTTTGCACGAATGTACTTTTGTTCCCTTTTGTAGAAGTCATCTAAGTCGGTGACTTCCCTTTTGAGCATGTTATCCCAAAGCTTGCTAGGTGGGCGCACTCCAGCCATGATTGTCATCTTGAGTTCTCCCCTGGTCAGGCTTCCTACCTTGGCCACCTCCATGTTGAACCTATGAATATAGCTCTTTAAACTTTCTCCTTCACCTTGCTTTATGTTAGTGAGACTGGTGCCCGACAGGATGTAATCTCGTATGGCATGATGTTGTTGGAGAAACTCGTCGAAAAACTGCTGCCATGACCATCCCTAGCCTCAGCCTCTTAAACCATTTGTAAATAGGCCCTTTTGGCGTGACAGTGAAACAGTGACACCTCACTCTGCGATTGATCCCTCTCAGCTTCATTAAGTCGTTGAAGGCATCCAAGTGGTACTTGGGGTTTGAGGTACCCTTGTATGGGGTCATATGGGGTTCTTTCGAGTTGTCCAGGAGTTGCTCCAACTTGATTTCTCGTGTGAAAGGTGACTCTTAGTCAAATTCTTCATCGTTAATGGGCCCCCTGACGCTGTGACAATCTTGCTTGAAAGGCTCCTCGTCTCACTGTCTAGCTCTTGTTGCCTCTTAGGTAAGGAGTCCATTATCTCAGTGGGATTGCCCTTTCTCTTTTCTCCGTCCTTCGGAGGGGCCACAGGGGGTGTCATCCTCGCTCCTGACCTCTTCCCATTGAGCTTTTCTCTTAGGTCAGGCATCGCTTCCTTCGAGGTGACTTCGGCCTCGTTTCTAAGACTACAGTTGTTCCTCCATCTTTGCTCCTGGGGATATTTCACCGGTCTACGTCCCTCATGGTATTTTTTCTGGGGGGTGTTGCTGGTGGAGATTCGGGTTCTCCCATCATCCATGGGGACAACGGTTTCCCCTCTTTTTCGCTCTTTCTCCTTCTGATTCAGAATGGGTAGGCTCGACTTTCCTTATAGAAGGTTGTTTAAGGCCTCTTGCATGTTCTCTAGCGTGGCTTCCAACTCTTGCTTTTTCTTGTGCAACTCACAAATTTCATCCACATAGAAGCGAGTCTTTGAGCTAGAACTCACAGAATGCACATGGGGACTTTTGCCTGGCCTCCACGTCGAGGGACCTGGTTCTCGGTGACCGGAGTGGGGTGCCACCAGCGATCGGGGACGTGGAGGCGCTGGTGTCTCTGGGTGACCTTCATCAGGCTGGACAGTTGGGGACGACGCTTCCTTCTCCTCCATTGGTGAAGTACGTTCCTCCGGCATGTCCCTCGACTTAGGTGAAGGGGGTTCCTTCCGGGGGGCCCTCAGTTCCTCTCCATCCAGGCGAACCTCAACATCTTGTAGCTGACATAGGCGTTTCGAATGCCTTGGCATTTCTACCTTTCTGAAAGTGATAAAAGAACGTTGGCTTGACACTGGTTCTTCCCATAGATGGCGCCAAACTATTGACGGTGAGAACCCGTCAACGATATAAGGTCTAATAACTCAAGTTATATTGCGAAAGATAGCTAGGAATAAGATGGAAAGAACTTGAAAGAGAAGAAAATATAGAGCTACAATGGACTAAAGATCATATATTCCTTAATTGTCTGTCAATACAATGAATTTTTCAACCTCTTTGATGGAGGGGTGAAGGTCTATTTATATTGGGGCTCTAATGGCTCCTGATACATCTTGGTCCCAGGATACAAGAATGTACATAGGTACATTGTCAGGGTTGTGGCACAGGTCACAGTGGAGCAGAAGGTGGTGGTGTCGGCCTGGTACATAGCAAGAGGTATACAAGTAGTGCCTCCACTCTTCGTACTAATCCGTACCTCCATTACTTGTACGATGCAGATGTCATGATCACGCCTCTGTCTTCCTCATGGTTGTACATCCTGCTCCCGTATAAGTACAGGTACCTTGTACTTGGTGGTTATTCTCACATCTCCATGAAATGTATTTGCTGAAGGCAATTCCATATTATACTAAGTGTAGGCAAGATTGTGAGTTAACATGAATGATATACTCAGTTCTCCATATCACTATTGGCTTGACACCAAATAGTCTTTGGGTCTCTCTCATTGCTCCTCATATGCCCCTTCAAGAGGTCTTAGACTCCATACGGGTACGCGAGGCGCTGTAATCACGGCATAGAGGCACCTAGGCGAGACGAAGTACTGGCGCGCGACACAGGTACTTGACGCCTCGGCATAGCTGGGCGAGGTGTGGTGCGCCTTGCTACGAGAGGCTAGGCTAGGTATGGTGTGCCATGCTGGGTGAGGTGTGGTGCGCCTCGCTATGCGAGGTTGAGGGAGGGCTCTATCTAACCACGTGCGAGCCCTTGCTCCGCGCGCACGAGGCCCCTCCGAGGTGCGAGACACCCTGTGGCACAAGGCCTTTGGCGCGAGGCGAGGGCGCGAGACGCGGGTGCGGTCGTGGCATATGGCTCGAGTGCCCATGATATCTCTCAGTGTCAAGGAAGGTAGAGCCTCGCTATGCGAGGCTCCCTTTGCATGGATGTAAGCGTACGTCTCGAGTGCATTTGACAGCCCTTATGCATGTGTGTGCATCTCGACTCTCAAGCATATCAACCTCGCGTAGGCACATCGGACCTCGCTATGAGAGGGCCTTGTGCATCCATCCTCCTGCAACGCTTAGTTTGACCCTTTAGCTTAGCAAGGCCAAACTTCATGGCTCATAATGAGAATTTTGCCTTGGGAAAATTTCTCGTATTCATAGACTCAAACTTTTTAATGAAAACAACTACTCCTATGATCAAAATATTTAAACCCTAATATGTTAATTAACCTTAGTTACATATTTATATCCAAATGACTTGGTTATTGAGTCCAACACAATTTAAAATACATATTATAATGGTCTTGGCTATCCAGAGCGTTATAACTTTGTATCTGAGCGGTATAGGTTTAAGGGTTACTAAAGACAAGTTCGACTCAGGGTTTTGAACCTATATATATATATATGTGACTGTGTGTTTAACTGCTTAGATAAGATATAAATTCCTTATTTGCCTGTTATTAAGGAGCATGAGATATACTGGTAGGGTGTGGCCCTTGAGTGCTATGTGTACATGAAAAGGCATGCTTATTAGCATTGATAGTGTATGTTAGTACTATTGGAATGCCTGTTTGCATTGTGATTGCATATTTTTTTTTCTTGATTGTTGGCATTGGACAGTGGGGTGACTTCAAAAACCTGTTATCATTGCCTGATTAGTTGAGTCCTTGATTGCAGAGATCTTTTGAGAGTTTTGCCCCCAAGGCAATCAGTTCAATTAGTCGGCGTCGAGATCAAGGCTAGGAATGATAACCAGGGTCAGAACCCTTCGCTAGACCATGGGAACTGGTAGTAGATGCTTGCTAATATGCATGCCAGACTTCAAAGTCAAAAGGAATAGTTTCGGTTAATGAGACAGTAGGTTCCGCCAGGGAACGATGCACTAGACCTACCACCTTTCGTGGCACCAACCGTACAGCAGCCTGAGAATGAGAATAGGTGGGAGCCGTTGTACGAGAGATTCAAGAAGCAACATCCTTCAATCATTGAGAGAGGACCAGATCTGCTTAAGGATTTCATGAGGATGGTAGGTAATAACAAAGTGTCTTGTGCCAGCTTTATGTTTAGGGATGATGCCCGTATATGGTGGGAGGTGGCATCCCAGACTCAAGACGTTTCATGCAACAACCCTCAAAACATACAAGACCAAATCATGTGGAAATTTAAAAGTTTTTACTTTTAACTTATTGTACCAAAAATCCATATAAAAAAAAAACTTTTAGAAGATTGTGTGCGCATACTTTTAGTTTAGCAAACAGAATTACAAATACTCTTTTGTAGAGTTAAATCAAAACAAATATCATAAAAGAAATAACAAGCTCCCAAAATTTCTTTTCAAAATGGTGCTCCATCAAATACCTCCCCAAGTCGGGGTACACGTACATATCAACAAGCAGACTCCGGCGCTCACTGCTCCACTTTGCTTTTGCACATACCTACAACATAAAACAACTAGGTAAGCAAAAATGCATAGTAAGAATAGCCTTGGACATGAATATACTAAACCTAGTAATGAGTTTCCCTAAGGCAGTTACCACTATCGATCATTAGGGTATTGCATAAATTCCAATCCTATCATACAATTCTCAATAATAGTCCTAACAGAAAATCAAGCACATTGGTTGTGCCCAACAACCAATGTTCATACATATCAAAATGGCATACATTCAGAAAATCCCAACATTCAAGAAATTAAGCCATATCCGAAATATATGCTCTAGTTGTTTCTAACACCATGTTCACACATAGCACGATAACCTGCACACAGAAAATTCCCAAAACATACAATATATATCACTCGTATTGTAATATCATGCACTCAGAAGATTCTCACAATATTCAAATATATTAAAAACACATTGTGACTAAGAAATTAGAATTATCAGCAATGGATCCCGGCCACAACCCGGTTGCGGGATTTTTGTCCTGGCTCTAACCCGGGCTATATTAACATTGTTATGGCTCCAACCCGGACTATTTAATTTTACAATGTCCTGGCTCCAACCCAAAATATATTACCTTTGTCCTGGCCCCAACCCTGACTATAATTAATAACAAGTAACCATCTCCTAGGATCAATGATTTATTTGACCAGCTACAGGAAAAGACCATGTTTTCTAAGATTGATCTTCGGTCAGGTTACCATCAGCTGAGGATTAAAGAGGACATACCAAAGACCGCTTTTGGCACAAGATATGGACACAATGAATTCCTGGTTATGTCCTTTGAGAACTTTATTCATCATGTCCAACAACTTTTATGGACATGATGAATAGAGTTTTCAAGGACTATTTGGAAAAGTTCATGATTGTGTTTATTGACGACATACTGGTGTATTCCCAGTCAAAGTTAGAGTATGAGCAATATTTGTGTCTAGTATTTCTGTGTTGAGAGAGCATAGGTTATATGCTAAGTTCAGCAAGTGTGAGTTTCGGCTACTGCATGTCACGTTTCTGGGCCATATTGTCAGTAAGGAGGGGATTCTGGTTGACCCAAGTAAGATTGAGGCAGTGAGAGATTGGCCTAGACCAAGCAGTGTTCCGGAAGTTAGGAGTTTACTGGGATTTGCAGGATATTATTGGCGGTTCGTTGAGGGGTTCTCCAGGATAGCCACACCATTGACTGAAGTGACAAGGAAGAAGACTAAGTATGTGTGGACAGACAGGTGTGAGAATAGCTTCAAGGAATTGAAGCAGCGACTGATCACCGCCCTAGTGTTGAGTCTTCCGATAAACAACGAGAAGTTTGTGGTTTATTGTGATGCTTCAAAACAGGGTTTAAGGTGTGTGCTAATGCAGGCCCGAAAGGTGATAGCTTATGCATCGAGATAACTAAAGGAGTATGAATAGAGATATCCCACACATGATTTGGAGGTGGCAGCGGTGGTATTTGCACTCAAGGTTTGGAGACATTATCTATATGGTGAGAAGTGCAAGATATACATCGACCATAAGAGTTTGAAGTACTTCTTTACTCAGAAGGATATGAATATGCGCTAGAGACAGTGGCTGGAATTGGTAAAGGATTATGATTGTGATATCCTATACCATCATGGGAAGGCTAATGTAGTAGCTTATGCATTGTGTCGGAAGGGCCAGGACAATTGTTCAGTTCGAGGAAAATATATTATAAGTTAGCTGAGGAGATGACTAGGGCGGGTATAGAATTGGTGGCTGGTTAGTTAGCCAACATCACTGTTCAGTCTACACTCCTTGAGAGGATCAAGGAGGTGCAGGGGAAGGATCCCCAGTTGAGAGGGCACAGAGAGAGTGTCTTAGTCGAAGCGGCTAAGGACGTTTCTATCTCGGAGATGGGATTATTGAAGTACATAGTTTGGATCTGTACTCCAATAGATTCTGGTATCCGACGAGAGATCTTGGATGAATCTCATACCACTCCCTATTCTTTACATCCAGGTACGAAGAAGATGTACCAAGGTTTGAGAGATTTGTATTGGGGGTCGGGAATGAAGAGGGACGTGGTGGATTATGTGGCCAAGTGCTTAACTTGTCAGCAGGTAAAGGCTGAACACCAGAGGCCAGCGGGGTTATTGCAGCCTCTAGGGATTCTAGAGTGGAAGTGGGAGGATATCACCATGGACTTTGTGGTTGGTTTTCCGAAGACCATGGGACAACATGATTAAGTATGGGTGATTGTGGATAGGTATACCAAATCTGCCCACTTTTTACCTGTCAGGACGACATATACTGTGGAGTAGTATGTCGAGTTGTATGTGAAGGAAATCGTTCGACTTCATGGGGCTCTGCGATCGATAGTATCCGGTAGAGACCCCACCTTCACCTCCAAGTTTTGGGAGGGTCTACAGAAGGCTATGGGCACACAGTTGTGGTTTAGTACCGCTTATCATCCTCAGACAGATGGATAGTTTGAGAGGACGATTTAGATATCGGGGGATACGTTACGAGCATGTGTATTGGATTTTGGGGGATCTTGGAGTAAGTATCTACCATTGATTGAGTTTTCATACAACAACAATTACCAGGCGACTATCGGGGTGGCTCCGTATAAGATGTTATATGGGAGGAAGTTCAGATCACTTATCCATTGGGATGAGATGGGTGAGAGGAGGTACTTAGGTCCTGAGATGGTTCATAGGACAAATAAAGCGATTGAAAAGATTAGAGCTCGAATGCTCGCCTCTCAGATTCTCCAGAAGAGTTACTCAGACTTGAAACGCAGGGGCGTAGAGTTTCAAGTCAGGGACCATGTGTTCCATAGGGCTTCATCCTTGAGAGGAGTGAAACGGTTCGATATTCGAGGCAAGCTAAGCCCTAGGTTCGTTTGTGCCTTTGAGAGTCTGGAACAGGTTGGAGAGGTTGCTTACAGATTGGCGATGCGTCAAGCTCTATCAAGGGTTCATGATGTTTTTCACGTATCCATGCTCCGGAAGTATGTATCCATGCTCCGGAATTATTGGCTGAGTGTTTATCTTTTATAAGTCTTTGAAGTTGAAGATTGAATTTGGGATTTGATGATGCTTTAAGTTAGCTTTTTGTTAGGTTGTGTTGTTGGGACTATTCTAGAACTACTGTGGTGATTGAATTGAGTTGTTAGATTGATTTTGGGGTAAATTGGCTTGGTTTTAGTTGTGAAAATGGGGGATTTTCCGCAGCATTGTTCTTGGTGAGCCGCGACCCTCTAGAACATTTGGGAGGTGAGGAAGAAGGGCGGGCCACGGCGCCCTATAGGGTAAAAAGGGAGGTTGGGTTTCTGGTTGAAGCAGGTCACGACACAAGGCCTTTGGGCCGCGACACATAGTGGGTTTTTGCACCCCAAGAAGGTTTTAGGCTCGGGAATCCAAAAGTTAAGGCTCGAGATGGATTTTATCACCCAGATTACTAGAATTCAAGATCCCGGAGATTAGAATTGTAACCCAAAGTTATTTAATGGATTAGAAATTGATGGATGGATGTTGTTGATATGTTGTGACTAGGTTTTCAGCGAGGCTCGGACTAGAGGACTGTGCTCGGGATATCAGTACTCGAGAAGCTTGGGATACAGGTAAGAAAACTGTTATACTCGTAGAGCAGGGTGTGGCCCTATAGTTTGTATTGCAGGGAACGACCCTATGTGATTGTTTTGCATGGGGTAGCCCTATTAATTACGTTTTTATTTGCTTAAGTATATGTTAAGTTTATGCTTTATGTTGCATATCTGTAAATGTACGACAAGGGCCGGGAACGGTGAAGGCCGAGAACGGGAACGACGAAGGCCAAGAACGTAAAGGCTGAGTATGGCAAGGGGCCAGGAGTAGTGTTAAGCATGCGAAGTGCAAGTTGCCAGGGTGAGCCCCCTATTGGATACCTGGGATGTCCTCACAGTGTAGACCGCGAACCCAGGGCCTGGTAAAGCGCCTGGGATGGCATGCCCGTTATATGTTTAGCCTGTTGGCGGCTTTGTTATATCCTGATTGATATTTGTGCATATGTTGATTGCTTGTGTGGAGTTTTCTTGCTGGGCTTCGGCTCACGGGTTCTCTATGGTGCAAGTAAGGGCAAGGGAAAGGTCGATCAACCATGAGTACGGAGAGCGTGAAGCGGCGTGTACATGTTCGGTCTGCCTGGCTGTCACAGCCAGGGGTACTTTTGGTAGATGTTTTGTATTAGTCCAAATTTTTTCGTTTAGTCGACTTTAATCTTATTTTGATTTTTAAATATTTCTAAACAGTATTTTGGGATCCCAAATGTATAACACTTTATAATTTCAAAGAATGATTACATTTTAAAATTATATGACTTTTATTACAGTTTAGCTATACTTTTAACCTAAAACCTTGATTAGTGAGTTAGTTACACGTTTTAAACTCACATAGTAACGACTCTAAGGAGGTAGGGCATCACATTTCTAGCTTCAACCTGAACCTACTTACCATTTAGCCGCAGAATGCCAAAGCATTGCAAGAGTAGGCATTAAGGATACCCTGGTCTTAATAACCCAAACAAAACTAGTGTAATCAACTACAACAAGCACACACTAGTATATCCATGTGGTAGCCAAGAAAGAAACAGGCTAACTTACTTCGAGTCCGTAGTTCCCAGCTGAATCTTTTAAATCTTTTAATACAATGTACTCATATTAAACTATGGTTTAATCATATAGCCAATATTCTATGATAACTACATTTAATTAAGTTCTTTTAGAGACTCAATACTAAAATTTCTCTTATCCACTTTACAGTGCATAAGACCAGATTCCACTTTAATCAATTTATGGTTTCCTGAGAAAAATCATCCTTACCGCAACATGCTCTCCGTGCTGTACATTTTAATATTCTATCTCTAGATGACTCACTCAATCGTATTACGTGTATTTTGTTTACGAATAAATTGAGTTTTAATAAACTCTTAATCTTACAAAACTACCCACTTTTTACTCAAGTACGGAGTTGCAGTTTTCCATTCTTTACCCAAAAGTACCGCATTTTGACCTTTTACAACTTATTACCTGTTAACGATAGTACTTTTTTATTTACGGTTTTATAAAACCTAACTTCCATTTATACCATCTTTAATCCATAACCTAGGATCTCCATTATGTCATTTTCCTAAAGAAGGGGAAATTGGACCCCAAGTTTAGAAAATGGTAAAAATTAATTCTCATAACTTTAAGCTAATTTGGGGTTGGTTAGACATCCAAAAATTTAGCTATTTTTTAAAACAACTCAATTTCCAATTCCAAACCTAACTTTTTCACTATTAATTTTAACATGATAAAAAATCTCCTTTTAAGCTCATATTCTATGTTAGGTTCTCTAACCACAACCCTTTAAAATCTTATCCACGTATTATGTGTCCTAATGATGGGAACTAGGCAAAAACTCACCTCAAAATTCAATTTAGGTTAGGAGAACTAACCTCCCAAAACTCGTATTTTGTTATGGTTCAAAAATATTATTTTAATCTAAAATCATTCCAGGGACTTGAGACATATCTAAAAAAAATTCTCAACAAGTTTCATAAATTTTGGGATGGAAAAACCCATTAAACCATTTAATTAAATCTAGGCAGTGCCTGCTGCACAAGAGTTTTTCTCAAATTTTTAGGGTTATTTGAAAAATTATTTTTCTTACACCGTAGTCCATTTTTTTCTGAAATTTTACCAGGATCTTTAATAGTATGTAATTTAATTTCTCTCAAAATTTCATAATTTTTAGGATAGGGGAACCCATCCAAAAATTTAAGACAATCTGGACTGTGTTTTCTACCCAGAAATTTCGCTTTCAATAATCAAAACAATTTGGGTAGTGCATGCTGCCGAGAAAGTTTCTAGATTGCATCAAGATGCTAAATAGTTCATAACTTAGGTTTGAAAACATCTTTCTTCTATTTTCTAAAGCCTAAACTCAAGTACCTGTATATAAATATGCAACCATATTAATTATTTCCACATAAAGAGGTATTCTGGTATGATATGACCCGTTGGAAGTCAGACCACGAAAACTTGGCAGCATTCATTTTTACACATTCTATCAAAAAAAAACACAACTAGCAAAATCCTAGCCACATGCATGCATGCAAATAAAAAAATCAACCAAGCTAACCCTCAAGCATAAAAGAAAATTCAATAACCAACAAAATAACCTATACAACCAGATCTAACATCAATAACCAAAAACAACTCAGAATCCAACCAAAAACTCTACCTTTGTAGTTTTAGCTTGGAGATGAGATTCCTTAACTTTCAAAACATCCTCCTTAGATTCTATACAATCAAACCTAGCCCCAAAGGATCCATATGCTGATTTTTAAAAGAGTGTTAGGGTAGAAGATGAATATGAGTGGAAATATTACAAAAACTCTAAAATCCTTACCTTTGTACTCACTAAAACATCAAAAAGCTTCAAATCTTGAGATCTTCTTAGAAAAACTTCCCTTTAGACCTAGAAAACACGATCCATGCCATGCATGTCTATTAGAATCACATGAATGAGGATTTCGATTTTGAAATAAAATGAGGAGGAAAAAGAATGTACTATGGTTCAAAACTTACACATGCCTAGATATCTCTTGAGTTTCTTCCTTCTTCAATTGGGAGATGAGTGCTTAGCTTTTAGGAGTGGGAAGAGTTGTAGCCATGGAGATTGAGGGGGTAGGGTTTCGGGTTTGAGAGAGGTAAATGGAAGAGAGAGTGTCCTTTTTTTTATTTTAGAGAGAAAAAATTATTGTGAGAGAAAAATGATTGCACCGTGAACTTGTAAATGGGGTAAGACTCTCACACTTCTCCTAGGGATAGGTGCCCTAGCTCTTGAGAGCCCTAGGACTAGCCTTGTTGCCCACCCTTTTCTTTCTCCTACATTGGAAATGACTAAAATGCCCTTGTTCCTTTTAACTCACTTCTAATGCACTCAAGGGCCCTTTGGTAATTTCACTCTCTAAAGTTAACCAAATTTTTACCCTATGTTTTTAAATATCTCCATGCTAAATTAAATAAAATAAATGTCACCAAAAAAAAATTTGCCACATAACACATAATTTTGGTAATTTACTCAAATTGACCAAAATGCCCTTAGAGGCTCAGGCAAGAATTTCCGTTCTTAAGCCCGGTAGATTGGAATTAAATCATGAATCAATTTTTCTTAATTTTATTGGCTCGACAATACAGTCCCAGCTACAAAATATATTTATGCCATAGTATTCCTCAATTTACCAAATCCAAGATTTTTCTGTTATTAGGGTTTGCCCCTCGGTCTAATACCAATTGTCTTTGCATAGGCATAAACCCTTTACCAAATTAGCACAATGGCTATTGTAACGCCCTACTTCCTTAGAGTCGTTACAAAGTGAGTTTAAAACATGCAATTAACTCGCTAATCAAGGTTTTAGGTTAAAAGTGTAGCTAAACTGTAATAAAATTCATACAATTTGAAAATATAATCATCCATTGAAAAATTATAAAACGATATACATTTGGGATCCCAAAGTACTGTTTAGAAATATTTACAACTTAAAAATATAATTAAAGTCGACTAAACGACAAAATTAGGTTTAATACAGACATCTCCCAAAAATTCCCCTGGCCATGGCAGCCAGGCAGGCCAAACATGTACTTGTCGCTTCACGCTCGTCGTACTCATGGTTGATCGACTTTACCCTTGCCCTTACATGCACCTTAAAGCACCCGTGAGCCGAAGCCCAGCAAGAAAACACCACACACTACAACAAAATTGACATTTAATGACTCTCTATAATGACTTACACCAATGGTGTAAGACATTAAAAGTATTTAGGGATATTTCAAGTCTAAGGGGTAAGTCATTAAAAGTTATTGTTTATGACTAAGTGGGTAAGTCATTAAAAGTAGTGGGAAACGTTATTTATTATAAAGTAAAAAGTCGAAATAAAATAATTAAATTTGACAATGGGAGCCCTCTAACGTCTCCCATGGGAAGACGTGTACACATCCAACGTCTCCCCTGGGAAGACGTGCCACATCAGACGTCTTCCTAGTGGAGACGTTGGACGTGTGCACGTCTTCCCAGGGGAGACGTTGGATGTGTACACGTCTTCCCAGGGAAGATGTTAGAGGCCTCCCCAGTATAACTTCATTACACCGTCTTCCCCGAGCCATTCACGAACCAGAGGCGATTTCTGGGTGAATTCTGAGCGATTTTGGGCGAAATTTCATCCGATTTGCTCCTCTGAAAAATAATTTCAGGTAAGTTTTTAAGTTTAATTCATGTTTAATAGTTCGGATAATGTTTTATTATTTATTTTCTTTAACTATAATGGGTTAATATTGGGATTTAGGGTATTTTGTGGGTTGCGGTTTTGGGTATTGTGGGTGATTTTGGGGGAAGTAGATACCGATTTTGGCCGATTTTCTGCTCCAAAAACTAATTTCAGGTATGTTTGTTAATTTTAATTAATGTATAATAGTTATGATAATATATTTTTATTTATTTTCTTTAATTATAATGGGTTAATATTGGGATTTTAGGGTATTTTGGGTTGCGGTTTTGGGTCATATTTGCTCGATTTGAAGAAGATTCGAGATATGATTTCATTATTAAAACAATGCATTATAATTAGAATGACAGAAATAATTATTTTTGTGCATTTTTTTAACGATTTGTGAGTTTATTATAAATATTTCTTTAAAGTTTGAAAAATGATTTTAATGAAGATTTGAGTTAAACAATTGGGATTTAATAGTTATACCACATTATTTACTATTTTTTATTTTATTTTTACTATTTAATTCGAAAATTGTAGATTTTTTAATTAAATTTTTAGGTTGATTAAGTATATATATGTCTAAAATAAGGAAAATAATTTAATTTTAATTTACATACTAAATTGCATGTATAGAAATAAGTAATTCAAGTATATATGTTTATGATTCTTTTTATTTATATTATTATATTATTAAAAAATTATATATATATTTTAAATATTTTATTAACATTGAAGTAGGTTGATTATATATATTATGTTTTATTTATTTGTTTAGAAATTTATTATTTATTAATTAATTCAATTTTGTTGATTGTGAATTTAATAGCAAAGTGAAGTAAATTTTCTAGCTAGGACTATTAATTGCAAGAGGTACGTACATTATCTTATTTCTTGTTTTAGTATTATTAAATTTTTGTTAGAGGAGTTTGAATATCTTAAATATTCATCCATAGTGAAGTAGGTTTTAAGATTAAAATTGTGTGTTACGGTGATAACAGAAGGTTGAGAACTGTGTGTTTTAGTGAAGTAGGTTTTGGAAAATTTGTTTGTGTGCTGTGGAGCTATAAGGAAGAAACTTATTGTGTGATATTTGAATTGTTTGACTTGTTGTTAACAGATGGATAGATCACTATTATAGGGGAAATGCTGTCCGATTTTTTCTAGAATTATGTATTCTATTATTATATTTAAATTGTGTTGTGTTTATTTGATTGGATTTGATTAGATTGACTGATGGCTAGGTTACTAATATAGAAGAAATGCAGCCCAATTTTTCATATGCTCGGCCGTATGCTTAGGTAGTTTTTATTGTTTAATTTTTCATAGACATAGGAGAAGATATGGATAGAAAATGGATGTCAGCGAATAGGTTATCCGTGGAATATAAAAACGAGGTTGATTTATTCTTATGATTTTGTTCAGAAAATGTGAAAGACCTAAAATTTACTCGTTGCCCATGTATTAAGTGTGGAAATGTAAGGAAAATAGATGTTAGTAAGATCAAACAACACTTATTTTTCAATGGAATCGAGAAGAGTTACACGGTTTGGTATATGCATGGGGAGAGAATGCATGTCGCTCCAACTCCACCAAGTAGACCCAATGAAGTAAGGAGGAATGTAGTAGAGGAGAATTGTGATGCATTAGATGATATGATTGTTGATGCACATTATGGATCCGGAGTAGACCCAGATAAGTTTAAGACACTACTTAGTGATGCTAAGAAACCGATTTACCCCGGTTGTAAAAAATTTACAAAGTTATCCGCACTCCTTAGGTTGTACTATTTGAAAGCTAAACACGGTTGGAGTGATAAAGGGATGACTGATCTACTTTGCTTTTAGAATGGTTTGTTGCCGGAGTGTAATGAAATGCCAACTTCATTTTATGAAGCAAAGAAAACATTATGCTCATTGGGCATGCAATATGAAAAAAATTCATGCATGTCCTAATGATTGCATATTATATAGGAATGACTTTGCAGATGCAAAAATGTGTCCTACTTGTGGTGAGTCACGATGGCAAAAGAAAAGAAATGGTGAGGATGTCAAGGAAGGAGTACCCGCCAAGGTCTTGTGGTACCTTCCTCCTATTCCTCGTTTCATTCGGTTGTTTAGAAATGCCGAACATGCTAAAAATTTATCGTGGCATGCTAATGAGAGAATAAATGATGGTAAATTAAGGCATCCAGCTGACACCCTAGCTTGGAAGAGGGTTGATTTGAACTGGCCTTATTTTGGAAATGAATATTGTAATATTCGTCTAGGTCTTTCGACTGACGGGATTAATCCACACACTTCTCTTAGTAGTAAGTATAGTTGTTGGCCTGTTATGCTTGTCATTTACAATCTACCCCCATGGTTGTGCATGAAGATAAAATTTACCTTGTTGACATTGTTGATATCGGGACCTAAACAACCTGGTAATGACATCGACGTATATTTGTCGCCTCTTATCGATGATTTGAAAACTTTGTGGGATGAAGGGGTTAAGGTTTATGATGCGTACAAGCAAGAAGAATTTAATCTTAGAGCTGTATTGTTGTGGACTATCAATGGCTTTCCTGCTTATGGAAATTTATCCGGGTTTAGTGTGAAAGGATATAAGGCTTGTCCCGTTTGTGAAGAAAAAACATGTTCTGAATACTTAAAACACTCCCGAAAAATATGTTATACGGGTCATAGGAAGTTCTTGATTAGTACGCATAAATATCGAACTTGGAAAAAGGAATTCAATGACAAACAAGAGTTTGAGGAGGATCCTCAACCTTTAAATGGGAGTGAAGTACTTGAGAAGATGTCTAAATCATGTTTAAGTTAGGTAAGCCTAAAGTTCGTACACCTGCAAAGCAGAAGGGTCGTGGGAAGGCTAAGGTTGTGGAAGAGCCCAAAAGTTGTTATAAAAAGAAATCTATTTTTTTTGGAGCTTGAATATTGACAATTCTTACTTGTACGCCATAATTTAGATGTTATGCACATAGAGAAAAATGTATGTGATAGTTTGATTGGAACTATGTTGAATATTTCTGGGAAAACTAAGGACGGAATTAAGGCTAGACAAGACTTGGCTGCAATGGGTATACATGAAGGATTAACTCCGAAAATAGATAAGAGACGAATATACTTGCCTCCTGCTGCTTACACCCTCACTAAAGATGAAAGGAAGGAAGTTTGTTCCTTTCTATTTAATGTAAAAGTTCCAGATGGCTATTCATCAAATATAAGGTCATTGGTAAACATGAAAAGTTGTACTCTGAGTTGTATGAAATCTCATGATTGTCATACTCTAATGCAACACTTGCTACCAGTGGCAATTCGTTCTGTCTTACCTCAAAAAGTTCGAGAGATTATCACAAGGTTATGTTTATTTTTCAAGTCATTGTGTTGTAAGGTGATTGATCCTATTAAGTTACCCAAGTTACATGATGAAATTGCTGAGGTCTTGTGTGAGCTGGAGAAATACTTCCCACCTTCCTTTTTTGATATAATGATTCATCTTACAGTTCACTTGGTTAGAGAATTGAGATTTTGTGGTCCCGTTTATTTAAGATGGATGTATCCATTTGAACAATATATGAAGATTCTTAAGGGGTATGTCAGAAATAGAAGTCGTCCAGAAGGGTGCATTGTGGAATGTTATATTGCTGAAGAGGCAGTTGAATTTTGTTCCAAATACATGGCTGGTGTACAGAGGATTGGGGTAAATGAAGTTAATAATACTGAGATTCAGAGTCGTCGGGGTAGTGTTGTTTGCGCAGTGAGTCAGGATGAACTAGATGAAGCACATCGTCTAGTATTGCAAAATATTAATGAAATTCAGCCTTATATCGAGTAAGTTTATCTTCATAGATATAATGCATATGAAATGTAAATATGTGATAACTTTCACAATTAGTTTACTAACAGCATATGTTATTTTGAAGGGAACATTTTAACTGGATCAAGACAAAATTTCCATCAAAGTCAAGGAACTCCAAATGGTTACAAGATGAACATTATCGTACATTTAATATTTGGATAGAAAATAAGGTATATTATGTTGATTTTTTTTTTTTTTTTATTATATAGTAATGTATGTTGTTTGACTATTATTATTTTTAATAGGTTGTCAATGAATTGAAAAACACATCAAATAATGTGTCAGACATTATTAAGTGGATCTCTCGAGGCCCTTCTCATAGAGTCATCAAGTTTTCATCATATATAATCGATGGTACACAATTCAATACTAGGGAGCGTGATACCAATAGAACCACACAAAATAGTGGTGTTAGTCTTGTCGCTAGAACTATGCAAATATCCAGTGCGAAAGACAAAAATCCTGTTCAAAGTGATATGACTTTCAATGGAGTAATTGAAGAAATTTGGGAGTTAGGTTATATCACAACTCAAATACCTGTTTTGTTTTGTGATTGGGTGAAGAGTGACAGTGGCATAATATATGAAGATTTTGGTTTCACATTAGTAAACCTAAATTGACTAGTGCACAAATCTGACAGATTTATAATGACTGCACAAGCAAAACAAGTGTTTTATGTGAATGATCCTTCAGACAACCAATTGTCAATTGTGCTTACAACGCTGTAATTCCCCGAATTCTCCGATAGGGTTTAATGGCGGGAATAGTAGGCCGGGAGGGCAATACTTGTTTAATTATGCCATTAATTGACAAAATGCATGTATATGTGAATTATATTATAACATGATGTAAATGCATGCATGTGGGTCCACATTTTAAATTACAGGGGTGTGAAGATAATTTGTCTTGTTGAGGGTATAATTGTATATTTGTATGCATGTCGGTGATATGTTGTTGAGACCACATTATAATGTGGGTTTGTTCTAGCTATTCGACATAAGACGATCTTCGAATATTGATTAGCAGTCTAGTCATAACAGGTTCAAGTTTGGGGCTCGGGATGAGTCTCGGGGTGATTTTAATGATTAGAGCGTTACCGAGAATTAAAGGGTAACAGAATATAAATTATTGGTGTTTGTGATTATCGAGAATAGCGAGAATTGGATAGCATTAATTATGATTAACGAGATAGGTTGGAAAGGACAAATTTTCCCTTGGGAGCCTTTAGAAACCCTTAATTGACCTAGGGGTATAATGGTCTTTTTACCCCTAGGATAGATATAAACTACCTTTGGCTGTGAAATAAAGGGAAAACAGAGCAAGTCTTGAAGCTTACCCGTACCTTCTTTCTCCTTTATCTTCTTTGTGATTTTTGAGCACTTGTTGAGGGTTTAAGCTTGGGAAATAGGCCTTGGGAGTTTGGGAGAGTGATCTACAATTGAAGAGCATCACAACCTGAGTTTGAGGTAAGTTTCTAGCCACTAGTTTCCTGGTTTGCTCTGTTTTGGTTGTTAGTTTCAGCTTGTGATTTTGTTGTGGATAGTTGGAATTGATGGAAGTTTTGGTTGTGGTTTAACTTGGGTTTTTATGAGGGAGTGTTATAGATCAAGTTTAGGGGTTGTATTGAATGTTTGAGTTGAGCTTGGTTTGAAAGGTTGGTTCCAAGGAAAATCGCAACGGGAGGAAAAACCAGGGTATTGGCTGAACTAGGGGTTGGGCCGCGGCATGGCCAAGGAGGGTCGTGGCTCTTGAGGGGTGCTGATGGAGGCCGCCTCTGTTTGAGGGGCGGGCCGCGACATGGCCAAGGAGGGCCGCGACCCTTAGTGGCATTTTGGCCAGAATTGAGTTTTTGGCTCGGGGATTCTAGCCTTAGGTCTCGGTATTGATCCTACTACCCGGTTTAGTAGTATTCGATGTCTGGGAGGCTAAGTTTTGGTTTGGGAACCTTTGTTATTCATTTTATTGATGGAATCCCATAATTGGTTATGACCAGGTAACCGCTAAGGGCACAAAAGACAGGTCGTTCTCAAGGGTCGTTCTTACATTAATTCTCCCTCGAACAAGAGGTAAGAGAACTGCACCCCAAATGTGACATGCATGGTTGTTCATGACGCATGTTGATTGTGTAAATGTGGACATGGATTGATTATTGAATGCTTAGTAAATCTTGCTCTCTTGTGCATGGTACTAGCTCATTAGTCAGAATTGGCAAATGTGTTAGTATCAACTGTGAAGCTGAGACTCATTAGTCAGGTTCGGCGGTTGTACTAGGCGTTGGTCACACAGTGCTGACTCATAAGTCAAGACGGCCATAGCATGCTCAACGCAAGCCAATAAAGATTAGATCTAATCAATAACTGCATTGGATGACTCAAAGAGCATTAATGCCGGACCGACCTCAAGTTCGATGAATATTATAAGTGCTTGTGCGACTTACCCATCAGTCACTCATCTGTTAAGTTAGAGACTTACCCATCAGTCTCTCATCTTCTTAAGGCTAGTGGCTTACTCAGCATTCACTCTTTTTCTTAAATTAGTGACTTGCTTGTCAGTCACTCAGTATGGCTTACTAGAAACTCAAGTGATATGCACTCATCTGTTTAAGAGCTATAAGCTCTGTGTGAATATAATGATAATCATTTGATAATGTTTATATACAATACTGTGTTTTCTTGCTGGGCTTTGGCTCATGGGTGCTATGTGGTGCAGGTAAAGGAAAAGAAAAGCTCACCCAGCCCTAAGTTGAGAGCTTAGGTGGTGATGTGTACATATGCGGCCGCTTGACCACCACGGCCAAGGAGTTCTCAAAGGAACTAGGGGGTTTACCCTATTTTTGCCGCTTAGGTTGGCGCGTTTGTAAATTTGAAACAGTAATGACCATTTTGAGTTGTAAATAACATGTAAATGTTTTGATGAGCTCATGAACAGCTTTATATACTTAATAAAGCATATCCTTTCCTTTTTATTGGTTTTCCACCTTAGCCTGGTAATAACACTTAGAAACACGTTTTTAACCAAAAGGACTCGGGTAGCGAGTTAAATTTCTGGTTCACCATAACTATTCTGGGGTAGCCAGGGCGTTACAACTTGGTATCAGAGCATGCAAAGGTTAAGGTTCCTGTAGACTGGCTGGGCATGTACACACATCACTAAAGTCAAGCTCGACCATGGTTTGGTAACTATTTATGTAGTTATATGTATAACTGCTTAAATATAGTATATATACTTTACCTATATGCATGAGATACCATGTTGAATCTGGCCCTGAAATATTATATCCTTAGCAACCGTGTTGTAATTAGTACTGAAATTGCAGGAACATACTCATTAATATGGTTGTTTATGAATTATTATGCGATACATGATAAGTGTTTAATGCTATAAACATGTATCTGCTTGTATAATTGAATGACTGTGGAATATGATAATTGTCTGCTTGTTCTTGGATCGTGAGGCGGCAAGAGGTTTAGTTATTACTACCTGACTGGTCGTATTGATCATTATTTCTGCAAGGTGTCACATAAGAATGAACCCAGGGTAGACAGATACTTCAGCTGGCCAGAGTGATCAGGGCTAGAATAATAATAACAGTTAGGGTCAGGAAAATGACCAGTCTCAGATTCCACAGCCAACTCCTGCAAACTGGCTGTAGTTGTTTAATGATTTGCAAGCAACAGTGTTGAAACAGGGAGAGGAGCTTCATCTCCTGAGATAGCAACAAGTGCCTGCAGTGGCTAGTGTATCAGAGGAACCTCCTGTGTCGGTTCCAACAGCAGAGCAGCTGCCTGAGGTAGGAAATAAATGGGAACCTCTCTATGAAAGGTTCAGGAAGCAACAACCTCCACTATTTGAGGGCAATGCAGATCCTGCCAAGGCTGAACAATGGATGAGCATGATTACCACTATCCTTGACATCATGAGGGTAACTGGTAATGAGAGGGTGGCCTGTGCCACCTATATGTTTCGGGAGGATGCCCGGATTTGGTGGGAGGTGATTACCCAGACCAAGAATGTTAATGCCCTGAGTTGGGAGGAGTTTCAAACTCTGTTTAATGAAAAATAGTACAATGATGCTATCACGGTAGCTAAAGCTGAGGAGTTCATCAGGTTACTTCAGGGAAGTATGTCAGTCACTGAGTATGCCTTGTGTGGATGCTCGAATTCCACCAAGGGAAAATATGGGGGTCTATCCTCATATAGCGTCAGGCGACCCGGGCCACCCAATACATTTCCCTCAGCCCATGTCTCATGAGAAGACTTAGTAAAGATGTACCAAGAGATCCGAGGGGCCAAGCGAGGCCCCACCTCACTCTCAGCACGCCCACGCGAGGTCCCATTTCTCCAGCCTCGGCCACGCGAGGCCCAACACCTCAGCGCCTCACCCCGGCCGTGCGAGGCCCGTGCCCAGGCGCGAGGCCCGTCATCTCCCCACCTCGCGCTCAGCCTCGGCCACGCGAGGCCCAACATCTCAGCGCCTCGCTCTGGCCATGAGAGGCCCGTGCCCAGGCGTGAGGCCCATCGTCTCCCCGCCTCGCACTCAGCATCGGCCACGCGAGGCCCAACATCTCAGCGCCTTGACCCGGCCATGCAAGACCCGTCGTCTCCCCGCCTCACGCTCAGCCTCGGCCACGCGAGGCCCAACATCTCAGCGCCTCGCCCTGGCCATGCGAGGCCCGTGCACAGGCGCGAGGCCCGTCGTCTCCCTGCCTCGCGCTCAGCCTCGGCCACGCGAGACCCAACATCTCAACGCCTTGCCCCAGCCATTCCAGGCCCGTGCCCAGGCGCGAGGCCCGTGCCCAAGCGCGAGGCCTGTCGTCTCCCCGCCTCGCGCTCAGCCTCAGCCACGCGAGGCCCAACATCTCAGCGCGACCACGCTAGTCTGTGCCACCCTCTCAGCATCTCGTGGGGGGCCCGTATGACCCGCGAGGCCATGTCTCGGCCACGCCTAGGCCACACGCACCGTCTCGCAGGATGCGCCTCTATGGTGTAAGTATATGCCCTGCTGATGAGGCTCTTCTCTATTTTCTAAGGAAGGTGTCACCAGCGGGGCTCGACTCCCACATGCTTATCTCGCTCATGGCTACACGAGAGCAACCTTTAGATGCAAGGCACGCGTACGGAAACCGGTTATGCGAGGATGAGGAGTTAAGAGGCGTAGCTCTGAACATCCGTACCGGACAAGCAGTGATGGTACAAGTTAGTACCAATGGCGGAGGCATTCCGTGCATCTCTCTGACAATGCATCAGGACCACCAGTGCCACTACGCCTAGTACCACACCTCTGACATTCGTACGACCAAGTAATGGAATCATGACCGGGTACAAAATCTGAGGTGGTCCCATAAACTCTGACCATGTACCAGAGCCGACACCACTACCCCTGGAACCACTCTCCTATTAGTGTACTCGTGTACCATCTAGTCCCCTGGACCATTGTGTACCCAGGGCCATTAGAGCCCACTATATAATGAACCCCAATTCCACATGGAAGGGGGTTGGAAAATTTACTGTAGCAAGAGCACCATAGTGAAGGAAAGTTGATTTCACCATTGTTCTTCTGCAATTGTTCTTGAGTTGATACTTAAATTTCTAAGGCTTTTCTATTGATAATCTTTACTTTGAAATTTTTTCCAACTTAACTTAGTTAACGAGTTCTCACCGTCAATAGTTTGGTGCCGTATGTGGGAAGCTAAGTACCAAGCTACTGTTCTACCATTACCTCCAGCAAGAACAAATGCCGAGACGTTCAAAGCGACTCAGTGAGCCATGAGAGGTAGAGGTCCACCTTAACGGAGTCCAGCTGAAGGCCTCCATGAAGGATCCTCCTTCACCTAGAGATGTGGAGCCCCCAAGGGACCCTAAGGTTCACGAGGGTGATAGAGAGGCCTCGCCACCGGCCGTCCCGCCTGGAGGAAGTCCTCCAGGGGCACCACCGGGGAATGCCAGCGAATTTCCGCTCCCTATACCGCCACAAGTACCGAACTCCGGCCGGCAGGACCCGGGCCCCTCTACGGGTAGGCACGAAAAGAATCTTCAAGTCCATTCTTTGAGCTCGAGTTCGAAATCTCGTTTCTATGAAGAAGAAATACGTGAGCTCCACCATAAGAACCAAAGGTTGGAGACCACCCTGGAGAACATGCAAGAGGTGCTGAATGGCCTATTGTAGGGTAAGTCGAGTGTGACCTTGCCCAGGAGGAAAGAGAAAGGACAAGAAGGGGTAGAGACACCGTACCAGTAGATGATGGGAGGACTCGACACTCTACCAGTAACACCCCCCGAGCGAAGCAGCATGAGCATCCTGAGCCACCGAAGCAGGCCCAAAAACCAGAGCCAAGGACCAACGCTGCCCCTCGCAACGAGGACGAGGTCACCTCTAAGTGAGCACCCTTAGATTTATGGGAGGAGCTCAACAAAAAGAGGGCGGGTAAAAGGACCACGCCCCTTATGGTGGCTTGACAGGGCAAAGGAAAGGGTGATCCTAACCCGTCCGCTTTAAAGGACTGCCTAAGCAAGAGAAGCCAGGACTTGGACACAGAAATGAGGAGCCTGCGAAGAAAGATCGTCACCGCCTATGGAGGTCAAATTTTTTAGGAGTAGTTCGACCATGAGTCACCCTTCGTCAGGGAGATCCAGGCCATCAGGCTCCCTGATAACTTTAAAGAGCCCCACATGACCCCCTACGAGGGAAGCACGGATCCAAAATATCATCTAGATACATTTAACGACCTGATGAAGCTGAGGGGGATTGGGGGCGGGGTGAGATGTCATTGCTTCGCTGTCACATTAAGAGGACCTGCATACAAATGGTTCAAGAGGCTTAGACCGGAATCCATCAGATCTTGGCAACAACTTTCTGATGAATTCCTCCAGTAGCACCACGCCGTGCGAGACTACACGATGCCAGGCAATAGCCTCGCCAATGTGAAGCAAGGAGAAAACGAGAGTCTGAAGAGCTATATCCACCGGTTCATTATGGAGGCAGCTAAGGTAGGGAGCCTGACCCGCCAAGAGCTGAAAATTTCCATAACAGCTGGAGTACACCCAGGGAGCAAGTTATGGGATAACATGCTCAAGAGAGAGGTCACAGACTTAGATGAATTCTACAAGCGGGCACAAAAGTACATTCGCGTGGAGGATGGTCACGAGAACCTCAAAGCTGGAAAAGGCTCATCGCCCCCGAAACATTCAGTCTAGGAAAACCAAAGCGATGCAAAGAAGAAGGGGGTTTATGAGGGAACGAGGGATGATTGACCTCGGAAGCACCAACGCTCTGATGAGCACATACAGAGCCCAAACACCTTTTACACAGACCTCACCCACGCGAGAGAGGATATTTTCGTTACGAACGAAAACCAGGTCCCTATCAAAAGGCCCCCGCCAATAAAAAAATATCGGTCTAAAAGAGACCCCAGCAAGTATTGCCAATATCACAAGGATATCGGCCACACCACCGCAGAGTGCAACCATTTGAAGGTGGAAATCGAGGAGCTCATTCGCAGAGGACATTTGGGCAGATATGTGCGCAAGGAGAACCAGAGGCCAGAAGAAGGAGTGTCCCCGTCGCGGGCATGAGGGGTGGCCCCAGAAGTGCAGGGAGAGGTCAGGACCATCTTTGGAGGACTAGGATATAGAGGCGATTCAAGGAAGAGGCGAGACAAGTACGCCAAGGAGGCTAGACGAAGTCCACCACCTTGCGTTTTAAGTTTGGAGCAATGCCCCCCGAAGAGCTTCAAGGGCGAGAATGACTCGATAACTTTCACTGAAGAAGATGCGCAGGGGGTGCATTTCCCTCATAATGACCCCCTGGTGCTAACTGCCCATCTTGCTAACATGAGGGTACATCGGGTCATGGTGGATAACGGGAGCTCTGTGGACATCTTGTATCGACCAGCACTGGAAAAAATGGGATTGAGCCTCCGTCACCTGAAGCCTTGCACTACGTCTTTGTATGGGTTTACGGGAGATTCGATACAGCCCCTGGGGGCAATCGAATTAGCCCTCACCATGGGGGAGAAACCCAGGCAAACCACCGTAATGGCAAACTTTGTCGTGGTGAATTGCACCTCAGCCTTCAATGCAGTATTAGGGAGACCCTCTCTGAGAGAATTGAAGGCGATAACTTCTGTGTATCACCTAGCTATGAAATTCCCAACCCCCGAGGGAGTAGCATGCGTGAAAGGGGAGCAGAAGGAAGCGAGGGAATGCTATAACATGTCCCTCCACACAGCCACCAAACCATCGGTACCGATGGCAATGGTCGTGTATGAAGGAGCAACCCACACAAGTTAGACCCACACAAGTTGGACCCATGAGTTAAGGATCATTTCGAGAAATGCTACCAGCGAGTCTTCGGCACTCAGTGCAGAAAGAACCTTTGTTTGGTTTGTTCCTTGTTGGTTTAGCTTAAGTAAGGAAGAATCGAAGAGGCTACCTAGGTAACCTCTTGGTTAGATGTAACCCTTTTATTTACAAGGTTGGTTTTAAACCGCATGCTATGAATGAAACTGTTTGTAACTTCATGTTTTACTTTTCTTCGATATGCGAGCATCAGCCAAAGTGCCTGCCGAAATAAATTTCACCAAACACTTGGGGGGCAGGACAGGAGGCAAAAACATACAGCTAGCAAGGGGAACCTAAAAAGGGCCCCTAAAAGGGACCCTCTATCAGGAGGATCCTAAAAAGGACCCTCTATCAGGAGGATCCTAAAAAGGACCCTTTAACAGAGGATCCTAAAAAGGACCCCTAGCCCTCCTAAAAAGGAGGCTCCTAGAAAGGGCCCTCTACCAAGAGGATCCTAAAAAGGACCCTCTAACAGGAGATCTTAAGAAGGGCCCTCTATGAAGAGGATCCTAAAAAGGACCCTCCAACAGGAGATCCTAAAAAGGACCACTTGCATTAGAGCCTTAAGAAAAATTCTTTGAAAGAGAAATATAATTCGTGGCGAGCCCCAACAAACAGGAGGATCCAAAAAAGGGACCCCTTGCACCAGGATCCTAAGAAGGACCCTCTATCAGGAGGATCCTAAAAAGGACCCTATGCACTAGGAGAATCCAAAAAAGGACCCTCTATCAGGAGGACCTTAGAAGGGACCATGGTCCCAAAAGGACCCCTTGTATCCGGGCCTTAAGCGAAGTCCTTATATGTATAAAATAGGGAGAGGACTTTACAAGGCGTCCCTTGGGTTCACAAGGATTAGCTACCCTAGTGAACATCAAGGAGGCCAAAGGGTCTTACAAAAAAAAATATATATATATAGTAACAACACTAATAAGTCTAGAGCGGCCACCAAGCCGTCTAGCCAAAAAGGGTTCGAAAAGAGACCCTTGCAAATATAGTACTATGAATAACGACGAGAAGGACGCTTCTCGCAAAAATTAATAAGCGCGCGCAAGGATATATAAAAGGATAGCTAGGACCCAAGGGGTCAAAATATCTTTATAAAAGTAATCAAGAGGGCACCAAAAGAGGTCCCATTGAACCCTTTCACATGGGCTCCGAAGGACCTCCAGCTTGGTAAATAAAAGAGGGGAACCTGCCAAACCCTATCATGCAGGCTCAAAAGGGCCTCAAACGCAGTGGAATAAGAGATAAATAACCACACATGTATATATACATTAAAAAAGGGAGTCTTGAGGACATGACAGGATTTACAAGAGAAAAATAGTAATAACGATAATATTACAACGGCTCAAACGAGAATACATCTACAATGGGCTGGCAGAGGTAATGAAATAGCAACCTCAGGGCCTCCTACCCCGGCCGCTCCACCCAGCCGCCCAGGCCACGGCATACTCGCCAAAGGAGGAGAAATCGAAGTTAGGGTACTACCTCCATACGCCATAGAGGGCGCGCTCTATAGACCTATGCTCAGTAGTTTCCCTCTCCACTTCTAAAGATGCAACCCTCTCCTGCGACGCAGCAACCTCAGCTCTAGCAGCTTCAAGATCGATCTCTAGGGAAGAGACCCTCGCCTTTGCAGCAGCCGCGGTGGCCTGGGCACCCTGGAGCTCGCTCTCTAGCTTGGTAACCGTGTCCTGTAGCTTCGAGGCCTTGGCAACCGCTTTCTTCCTCTTTATTAACGAGTTGGCAAGTTTGGTCCGAACCCTTGTCAATTTATCCTTGGTTTCATTAAGCTCTCTCTCAAGCTCCTAAGCCCGTGCTGCGAGACGGTCCCTCTCGGTGCACGACGCGGAGAGATTGCCAGCCGAGTCGGCAAACTGCAGAGCCACAGTATAGGCCTACACAAGAAAGTTAACAACATCAACAATAAGTGACAACAACAAAAAATATATGCATGTACACCTATACATAATAGGGCCGACGCGAGGTGCAGGAACTCACCCAAGTCGTGGTGCGCCTTAGGGTTTCCCCAAGGTCCGACTGAGCAACATTCCCAAGACCGTTCCAGTAAGACATCGCCATCCGAGTCACCCAGGGCTCCCCATCTGCACCAGGGGCACCTGGTTGGGTGAGGACAGACGACCCGCTCGCCGAAACGGGAGGGGCGCGGTGAAAGTGGAAAAGTCAGGCCCCAGTAGATCAGAGGGAGGCTCCAGAAGATCGGCAAAATAAGTCCCCGATGGTCCAGGGTCAAGAGGAGCCTGAGTGAAGGCATCATAGCCCTCAGGGTCAGGGCAAACAAAGCACCCCGGTACGGCATGCTGGTCTTGAGATTGGAAGGCTATGCCCTGGTCATAAGAGACATAAGGGGGGCACCCCCCGGGGGACGAGGATCGCTGGTGAGGTCCTCCACGTTCAAGGTGGGCTTCCCCCGGCTCATCCTCAGCCTCACCTTCATCTGGGAACGGCTCAGCCAACGCAGCCATTGTCTTCTTTGACCCATAAATCGACCACAGGAACTTGGGGTCCGAAACCTGGGACAACTGGTGGAGGTTAAGATTTTCCATGGTGAATAAGAATGCCACCTTCTTCATGGCGGGGTCAGCATTAATGAGGTCCTTCACGGCGTCCGCCTTCGACCCAACGACCGCGGGAACGGCAAATTGCTCTGCATGATCCACGCCATTGTCATTGCAAACATAAGCACAAAACAGTAAGTTCCAACAAAAAGAAAAAGAGGCCCAGGGTACTTACTGGGGGGTGGCGCGGAAGTGCTTGCGGACAAAAAGAGGGCCCTCTACGAAGAAAAATTCCTATTTCCAAGACCCCATATTGGACAATGAGCCCTCTATCAAGGGGAGCTCATTATTGGCCTTTTGCAAATATTAGAAGCCCTTGGACTTGGGAGAGGGCATGAGGTTGTACAAGAAGTGCACCTCTTGCGCCATAGGAGCACGTTTAGCCAGTTCCTTGAACACCACAAAAAGGAAGCTCAAGGTCAACCAACTGTTGGGTGACAGCTGAAGGGGGGCCAGGTCGAAATAGTTAAGGACCGCTATGAAAAATGGGTGCAAGGGGATGGTGCCACCCGCCTTCAAAATGTGCTCGCTAAGAGCCACGAGGCCAGTCCTAGGGCGGTCAGCCCGGCATGTCACCAGAGGAGCGTATAAGGCATATTCTGGGGGAACATGATAGTGCTTCACAATTTCTTTCAATTTATTCTCTGACACATGCGACACCAGCTCGGACACCAGTAATGGAGCGTCGTCCTGTTCATGGGTAGATACCTGTCATCGTGCCCTCGGCATATCTGCAAAATCAAAAGAAAAATATGAGGAAGAGACAGAACACTTAACCCTCCATTTTTTCTTCCTAGCAAAAGTCTTCCATCGAGGGAGCGACTGCGGAAGTGCTGAGCTAGGAAAAACTGAGACTAAGGGCTGAGGAGAAGCGGAAGCAGCCCCATGACAGTCATCAAGCGAGGATTGGCTGGAGGGCTCAGGCGGAAGGTGTCCCTCCATAAACTCCAACTCCCTCTGTAACTCTAAAAGGGTGACCCTAAGGCTCGCTACATGGTCACTAAGGTCTGGGGGAAAAGGTGCTCCGTCTCCTCTCAACGCCGAGTCGATTTCACTCTCCACCACCCAGATTTTTTGCCTAAGTTTAGCCATGTGCTCAAGATGGCGGATACGGGCCTGCCATAAGGAGTTGTAGTCCTGGTAAGGGTTTTTCTCAGGGGACTCTGAGTCTGAAGACAGGTCAACCCCCGGAGGTATGTCAAATGGACCATCATTAGCCATGAGGCCTCGTCCCGAAAGCAAAAAGGGGTTCACGTGTAAATGAGGGGATGGCTACAAAACACAAAGGAATGCGCTTAGAACCTCTAGATGCAAACGCCCTAGATGATTCACTACGGGGTATAAAACAGAGGGGCATGCAAATGGGCAAACTCACTACAAACTTAGGCCAAAATACCCCTTCCCCAGTAACACTAGTTTGGACCCAATGAATATGAGGAAAAAGGAAAATATACCTTAAACAGTAAAAATAGAGTGCAGTCGCGGTCTATAGGAGGTCGGAGGCCAAACACGCCGGCATGGTCAAAAAAGAGCTAAGTGGTCGAAAGCACGTGTCTGCAGAAATAAACAAAAAGAACGTGTTAGCCTCCAAATAGACATACCGAAAATTAGCCCATATAAAAAAAAAGGAAAAAAATGATGAAAATGAAATGAAAAATAAAATGAAGGAAACTATGGCAAAAATGAGGATGTGGGAGATTGAACCCCTTACATCTTGAAAGAAGAAGGATTCTCAAAACCACTAAGCCAATGAAGTAAGGTGAAAATAACAAGCCTTGCATGAGGGCCTATTTATAAGAATCAAGGTGAATAGTCTACAAGAGCACCTAAAGGTCCTCTCCTAGACTAGGGGGCAAGTGTGGATGCTCGAATTCCTCCAAGGGAAAATATGGGGGTCTATCCTCATATAGCGTCAGGTGACCCGGGCTGCCCAATACTTTTCCCTCAGCCCGTATCTCATGAGAAGACTTAGTAAAGACGTACCAAGAGATCTGAGGGGCCACGCGAGGCCCTATTTCTCCTACCTCGGCCACGTGAGGCCCAACACTTCAGCGCCTCGCCCCGGCCGTGCGAGGCCCATCATCTCCCTGCCTCGCGCTCAGCCTCGGCCACGCGAGGCCCAACATCTCAGCGCCTCACCCCGGCCATGCGAGGCTCGTGCCCAGGTGCGAGGCCTGTCATCTTCCTGCCTCGCGCTCAGCCTCGGCCACGCGAGGCCCAACATCTTAGCACCTCGCCCCGACCATGCGAGGTCCGTGCCCAGGCACGAGGCCCATCGTCTCCCTGCCTCGCGCTCAACCTCGACCACGCGAGACCCAACATCTCAGCGCCTCGCCCCGGCCGTGCGAGACCCATGCCCAGGCGCGAGGCCTGTCATCTCCCCACCTCGCGCTCAGCCTCAGCCATGCGAGGCCCAACATCTCAGCACCTCGCCCCAGCCATGCGAGGCCATGTCTCGGCCACGCCTAGGCCACACGCACCATCTTGCAGGATGCGCCTCCATGGTGTAAGCATGTGCCCTGCTGATAAGGCTCTTCTCTATTTTCTAAGGAAGGTGTCACCAGCGGGGCTCGACTCCCGCACGCTTATCTTGCTCATGGCTACACGAGAGCAACCTTTAGATGCAAGGCACGCGTACGGAAACCGGCTATGCGAGGATGAGGAGTTAAGAGGCGTAGCTCTGAACATCCGTACCGGACAAGCAGTGATGGTACATGTTAGTACCAATGGTGGAGGCATTCTGTGCATCTCTCTTACCATGCATCAAGACCACCAGTGCCACTACGCCTGGTACCACGCCTCTGACATTCATACGACCAAGTAGTGGAATCATGACCGGGTACAAAAGCTGAGGTGCTCCCACGAACTCTGACCATGTACCAGAGCCAACACCACTACCCCTGGAACCACTCTTCTGTTAGTGTACTCGTGTACTATCTAGTCCCTTGGACCACCGTGTACCCTGGGCAATTAGAGCCCACTATATAATGAACCCCAATTCCACATGGAAGGGGGTTGGAAAATTTACTGTAGCAAGTGCACCATAGTGAATGAAAGTTGATTTCACCATTGTTTTTCTGCAATTGTTCTTGAGTTGATACTTAAATTTCTAAGGCTTTTCTATTGATAATCTTTACTTTGCAATTTTTTCCAACTTAACTTAGTTGATTAGTTCTCACCGTCAACACCTTGAAATTTGATCGTTTAGCGAAATTTTCCATGGAGCTGGTGCCCACTGATGGGACCAGGAGAGAGAGGTTTATGTAGGGGCTATAGCCCAGACTAGCCTGTGATGTACGTATCACCACTGTGGCTGGGTTTACTACCTATGCATAGGTGGTTGAGAAGGCACTCACAGCTAAGAGTGCAGAGAACAAGATCTAGCGTGATAGTGCAGCCAGAAAGGATTTTATGAGGATAGGTCTCCATTTGTGGGTTCTAGTAGGGGTGTTGGCCCCAATGATCAGAAGAGGAAGGTTCCTGACACCTTCTGTAACGACCCAAATTTGCTATTAAGGCTTAAGGGCCTTGATTGGTGTGCCGGGAGGGCATAACTGGGATTAGAATGAATGTTATTGATTTAAATGCGTAAATGTATGATTAATAGTGTGTTTACGATAATTAGTGATATTATATGATGATATGATATATATGTTTGAGATATATGTGAGAACCACATTATGATGTGGATAATTCTGCAGCCGACGACTCGAGGTGATCCTAGGGCTAGATAGCAGGAAAAGTCACAACGGGGCATTATAATTGACTTTGGGCAAGTCAGGGGTATTTTGGGTATCAGGTAGTGATTTAGACTATCGGGTGATAAAAATAAATAATTGGAGATATATCTGAGGTTAGGATGTCTAGGCGGGATTATTGGGGAATTTTATTGTTTTGGCCTCGGGGACGTTTTCGGCACCACGAGCTTTGGGATTAGTTTAATAATCTAAGGGTATACTTGGAAGACTTAGGAAAATACTAGACAGAAAAGTGTAAACCGACCCTATCTCTATTTCTCTTCCTTCTCTCTCTTAGCAAAGGAAAACTACTGAAACTTAAGAGGGAATTGCTGGATTTAAGCTGTGTCTTGGGGAATTGAAGGGAATAATCTAGAGGGTTAGCTCAGGAACTGATCAAGGTCTGAGATAGAGCTAAGGTAAGTTCTGATTTTTTGTTTCTAAGGTTAGGAATTTAAAGAAAATGGCTGAGTTTTAAATATCTAAGGTTTTGGAATTTAAGGTGGGATTGGGGCTTGAAACTTTGAAGATAGGTCAGGGGACTCTTGGAGAATCGATTCTACAACTGAGGTAAGGTTTAATTTACAGTTTGATGGTTGAATTTGAGAGTTTTCATGGCTGGTTTTGAGTTCTATGGGTTGAAATTTCAGAAGTTGGAATTGGGGTTTTGGTGAGTCTTAGGTTGGATTTTTGGTTGGGTTGTGTTGTCTGAATCATTCTAATGTTGTTATTATTAATTGGTTTTGAGTTGGGGGCTTTGGGATGGTTTAAGGTGAGGTTTAGAGTTTGAAAATGGTGGTTTTTTCTGGGTTCGAAGGGTCGGGCCGCGGCATGGTTCTTGGTGAGCCGCGGCCCTTCGAAGTTGTTGCATGCTGAAGAAGAAGGGCGGGCTGCGGCATGGCCCAAGCAATGCCACGGTCCTTACCTGTTTTTGAGCCTTTGGAGGTTCTGTTTGGGGGCCATGCCGCGGCATGGGTGGCCTATGCCGCGGCTCTTAAGGGATTTTGGGATTTTGAGATTTTAGGCTTGGGAATTCAACCTAAGGTGCTCGGGGTTGAGTCTTTTACCATATTTGGTGAAGTTCAATGTTCTGGGTAATAGAACTTGGCTTGGGAACTCATTTAAGATTTTTAATGGTATTCTTTATCATGGTTGTGACTAGGTGTTAAGCTAGGGCTTGAGGATCGGATCACGCTCAAGGAGTATCGCCCGTAACTAATTCATTTGAGAGCTAAAGGTAAGAAAACCGCACCCGGTTATATGTTTGTGATGGGACTAAGTGCTCCCGAGAATTGTATCGTGTCAATGTTGGTATTACGCTATGGGACATGTAAAAGCGGCCTAAGGATGTCGTACATACTATTAGCGCATAGAGCGCGATTTGGCCACTGGGAGCTATGAACACTGGGATAACAGAGGGAGCAGCCTGTGAGCGCTAGCCCTAGTTATCGTTTATAAACTGTACATGTTATGAGTTGATATGCCTAGTATGTGGAATACTTGACTATATTGAATGGTTATTTGACTGAGGCTATGTGATGCAACGTGAGATATTGACTTGTCTGATAATTGCTTATGCTTTGTTGATACCATGTTTTCTTGCTGGGCCTTGGCTCACGGGTGCTACGTGGTGTAGGTAAAGGCAAGGGAAAGCTGGACCAAGCCTGAGGTGGAGAGCTCCAAGGTGAAATGTACATAGCCAGCTGTTCGATCACCACGATCGAGGAGTGGACCAAGACAGGGACTACCTAACTGCTTCATTTGCCTTAGTATGGCTGGTTAATGTATCTGAGTCTTACAACTTCTATAAACGGTCTTAAAACTTGTATTTTTGGGATCCCGTGTAACCAAATAATGTTTCTTAATGGAAAATGTGGCTTTTGAGACCAAAACGCTTTTAACCCTAGTTCCTTCGTAGCTTCTGCAACACGATTTTAATTAAATGACTTGATTAGCAAGTCTGGCACCTTATAAACACATAGTGTAACAGTCTTGGCTATCCAGGGCATTACACCTTCCCAGTTCCAAGTCTTGATAGGCGGCCCCGTGGCATTTCAATGGGTTGTTCAGGGGGTAGTGAAGCCTGGAAGACTCGTCCTGAATGCCCTAGATGCAAGAGGTGCCATTTGGGAGAGTGTAGGGCGAGGGCCTGCTACTTGTGTGGAGCAGTAGGTCATTTTAAGAAAGATTGCCCTCAGGTAAGAAAAGAAGAACCCAGAAAAGTGGACAGCTCGGCCCCAGCTCGAGTGTTCGCGTTGACACAAGCAGAAGCTGAGGCTTCTCCCTTAGTTGTTATAGGTCAGCTTCTTAGTGCTGGAACCCCTTATAATGTGTTGATTGATTCTGGTACTACACACTCTTTTGTTGCTAGTAGTGTTATTGATAGACTGTGTAGACCCTGTGATTTTTATGCTGTGGGGTTTGGTACTTTATTACCCACTGAAGAGTTAGTGGTATCCAGGAGATGGGTCAGATCTTTGCCAGTGATAGTGGAGGGCAGAGAGTTGTCCGTGGACTTGATAGAGTTGGTTATGACTGACTTCGACATGATATTGGGTATGGATTGGTTGGCAAAGTATGGGGAAACCATTGATTGCAGAAGGAAGAGGGTCACCTTTGCGCCTGAATGTGAGGATCCTTTTGTATTTGTTGGTGCTATGCATGGACCTCGTATCCCTAAGATTTCTGTGTTGAGGGCTAGGGATTTATTGCAAAGAGGTTGCATTGGATTCTTAGCCAGTGTGGTTGATACCACTCAGGTCATGTCAGTGAGACCAGAAGATACTAGACTTATTTGTGAATTTCTGGATGTGTTTCTAGAAGATTTTTCAGGGTTGCCACCACACAGAGAAATTGAGTTCGTGATAGAACTGGCACCAGGGACAGAGCCAGTGTCTAGAGCACCTTACAGAATGGCCTCAGCTGAGTTGAATGAATTAAAAGTGTAGTTGCAAGAGATGTTAGATTTGGGTTTTATAAGACCTAGTTTCACACCTTGGGGTGCGACGGTTCTGTTTGTGATGAAGAAGGATGGTTCTCTGAGAATGTGTATTGATTACAGAGAACTGAATCAGCTAACAATTAAGAACAAGTATCCTTTGCCAAGGATAGATGATCTGTTTGATCAGTTGCAAGGTAAGAAGGTATTCTATAAGATCGACCTTCGTTCCGATTATCATCAGTTGAGGGTCAAGGAGGGAGACATACCGAAGACAGCTTTTCGTACCAGGTATGGTCATTATGAGTTTTTAGTCATGTCATTTGGATTGACTAATGCCCTTGCTGCTTTTATGGATTTGATGAACAGAGTGTTCAAGGATTATCTGGACCAGTTTGTGATCGTCTTCATTGATGATATTCTAGTATATTCTCAAACTGAGTCAGAGCATGAGCAGCATCTGAGGTTGGTTTTACTGAGACTGAGGGAACACAGATTGTTTGCTAAATTCAAGAAGTGTGAGTTCTGGTTGTCTCAGGTATCCTTTCTTGGACATATTGTCAGTGAGGAGGGGATTAAGGTAGATCCAACAAAGATTGAAGCGGTCAGAGATTGGCCAAGGCCAAAGAATGCTTATGAGGTTAGAAGTTTCCTTGGATTGGCAGGTTATTATATGCGTTTTGGGGAAGGGTTCTCAAAGATAGCTAGTGCTTTGACTGAGCTAACACGCAAGAGTCAGAGATTTGTGTGGTCAGAAAAATGTGAGACCAGCTTCCAGGAACTAAAGCAGAGATTGATTACAGCTCTGATTCTGAGTCTTCCGACAGATTAGGAGAAGTTTGTGATTTACTGTGATGCTTCTCATCTGGGTTTGGGCTGTGTTCTGATGCAATTAGAGAAGGTAATCGCTTATGCTTCTCGTTAGTTGAAGGAATATTAAAAGAGATATCCTACTCATGATTTAGATTTGGCGGCTGTGGTCTTTGCTTTAAAGATATGGAGGCATTATCTCTATGGAGAGAAGTGCAAGATCTATACATACCACAAGAGTTTGAAATACTTCTTCACCGAGAAAGATCTTAATATGAGGCAAAGGCATTGGCTAGAGTTAGTAAAAGATTATTATTGTGAGATTATGTATCATCCAGGAAAAGCCAACGTGGTAGCTGATGCTTTAAGCCGGAAGGGTCCAGGATAGATTCATGGAATGAGGCTGATAGCCAGAGAATTAGCAGATGATATGACAAGAGTTGGTATAGAGTTGCTGGTGGGCCAGTTGGCTAACATTACGCTACAGTCTACACTTTTGGAGAGAATCAAGGAAGGTCAGCTGAGTGATCCACAGCTGATCAAGATTGGAGAGGATGTTCTGGCTGGAGCATCCAGAGATTATACAGCATCTGAGATAGGCTTGCTGAGATACAAAGGGCGAATATGTGTTCCGCTAGACACTGCTTTGAGGCGAGAGATTCTGGATGAATCTCATACTACACCTTACTCTTTGCATCCACGCACCATGAAGATGTATCAGGATGTGAGATCATTGTATTGGTGGCCAGGGATGAAGAGTGATGTAGTGGAATATGTGGCTAAGTGCTTGACATGTCAACAGGTCAAGGCTGAGCATCAGAGGCCGGCAGAGTTCTTGCAGCCTCTGGATATCCCAGAGTTGAAATGGGAAGGCATCACAATGGATTTTGGTGGTGGGCTTACCCAGGACTGTTGGTCAGCATGATTCTATTTGGGTGATAGTGGATCGCTACACCAAGTCAGCACACTTCTTGCCAGTGAGGACTACTTATACAGTTGACCAGTATGCAGATCTCTATGTGAGAGAGATCGTGCGTCTCCATGGAGAACCTAGGTCGATCGTGTTGGATCGGGACCCCACTTTTACTTCCAAGTTCTGAGGGAGTTTGCAGAAGGCCATGGGGACACAGCTAAAGTTCAGTACAGCTTATCATCCTTGGACAGATGGGAAATCTGAGAGGACGATTCAGATTCTGGAAGACATGTTGAGAGCATGTGTGCTGGACTTTGGTGGATCTTGGAATAAGTATCTGCCTTTGATAGAGTTCTCCTACAATAACAGTTATCAGTCTACCATTGGAGTTTCACCTTATGACATGTTGTATGGTAGGAAGTGCAGATCTCCCATTCATTGGGATGAGACAGGTGAAAGGAGATACTTAGGTGCTGAGGCAGTTCAGAGGACCAGTGAGGCCATTGAGAAGATTAGAGCTCTTATGCTCGCTTCTCATAGTAGACAGAAGAGCTATGCAGATCCCAAGTGCAGGAACTTGGAGTTCCAGGTAGGAGACTATGTTTTCCTTAGAGTCTCGCCATGGAAAGGGGTGAGAAGGTTTGGGAAGAAAGGCAAGCTGAGTCTTAGATTTGTAGGTCCATTTGAGATCCTGGAGGGATTGGTCAGGTGGCTTACTGATTGGCTTTGCCTCCGGTGTTGGCAGCCATGCATAATGTATTTCATGTATCAGCTCTTCGGAGGTATGTATCTTATGTGAACCATATTTTGAGTTATGAAGATCTGGAGCTTGAGCCAGATCTCTCCTTTGAGGAGTAGCCAGTTCAGATACTTAATAGAAAAGACAAGGTCCTCAGGAATAAGATGATACCTTTGGTTAAGGTATTGTGGAGGAATAGCAAGGTTGAGGAAGCGACCTGGGAGCTGGAGTCAGATATGCAGAGTCAGTATCCCGAGCTGTTCAAGTAAATTTCGAGGATGAAATTTCAGTAAGGAGGGGATAGTTATAATGCCCTGAATTCTCCGATAGGGTTTAATGGTGGGAATAGTAGGCCGGGAGGGCCATACTTGTTTAATTATGCCATTAATTGACAAAATGCATGTATATGTGAATTACATTATAACATGATGTTAAATGCATGCATGTGGGTCCACATTTTAAATTACAGGGGTGTGATGATAATTTGGCTCATTGAGGTTATAATTGTATATTTGTATGCATGTTGGTGATATGTTGTTGAGACCACATTATAATGTGGGTTTGTTCGAGCTATTTGGCATGAGACGATCTTGGAATATTGATTAGCTATCTAGTCATAACAAGTTCAAGTTCGGGGCTCGGGATGAGTCTCGGGGAGATTTTAATGATTAGAGTGTTACTGGGAATCAAAGGGTAACGGGATATAAATTATTGGTGTTTGTGATTATCGAGAATAGCGGGAATTGGAGAGCGTTAATTATGATTAACGAGATAGGTTGGAAAGGACAAATTTTCCCTTGGGAGCCTTTAGAAACCCTTAATTGACCTTGGGGTATAATGGTCTTTTTACCACTAGGATAGATATAAACTACCTTTGGCTGTGAAACAGAGGGAAAACAGAGCAAGTCTTGAAGCTTACCCGTACCTTCTTTCTCCTTTATCTTCTTTGTGATTTTTGAGCACTTGTTGAGGATTTAAGCTTGGGAAATAGGCCTTGGGAGTTTGGGAGAGTGATCTACCATTGAAGAGCATTACAACCTGAGTTTGAGGTAAGTTTCTAGCCACTAGTTTCCTGGTTTGCTCTGCTTTGGTTGTTAGTTTCAGCTTATTATTTTGTTGTGGATAGTTGGAATTGATGGATGTTTTGGTTGTGGTTTAACTTGGGTTTTGATGAGGGAGTGTTATAGATTAAGTTTAGGGGTTGTATTGAATGTTTGAGTGGTGTTTGAGCTTGGTTTGAAAGGTTGGTTCCAAGGAAAATCGCAAGGGAGGAAAAACCAAGGTATTGGCTTAACTGGGGGTTGGGCCGCGACATGGCCAAGGAGGGTCGAGGCTCTTGAGGGGTGCTGATGGAGGCCACCTCAATTTGAGGGTTGGGTCGTGGCATGGCCAAGGAGGGCCGCGACCCTTAGTGGCATTTTGGCCAGAATTGAGTTTTTGGCTCGGAGATTCGAGCCTTAGGCCTCGGGATCGATCCTACTACCCAGTTTAGTAGTATTCGATGTCTGGGAGGCTAAGTTTTGGTTTGGGAACCTTTGTTACTAATTGTATTGATGGAATCCCATAATTGGTTATGATTAGGTAACCGCTAAGGGGACAAAAGACAGGTCGTTCTCAAGGGTTGTTCTTACATTAATTCTCGCTTGAACCAGAGGTAAGAGAACTGCACCCCAAATGTGGCATGCATGGTTGTTCATGACGCATGTTGATTGTGTAAATGTGGACATGGATTGATTATTGAATGCTTAGCAAATCTTGCCCACTTGTGCATGCTGCTGGCACATTAGTCAGAATTGGCAAAGGTGTCAGTATCAACTATGAAGCTGTGACTCATTAGTCAGGTTCGGCAGTGGTACTGGGCGCTAGTCACACAGTGCTGACTCATAAGTCAGGACGGCCTTAGCGTGTTCAACGCAAGCCAATAAAGATTAGATCTAATCAATAACTGCATTGGATGACTCAAAGAGCATTAATGCCGGACCGACCTCAAGTTCGATGAATATTATAAGCGCTTGTGTGACTTACCCATCAGTCACTCATCTGTTAAGTTAGAGACATACCCATCAGTCTCTCATCTGCTTAAGGCTAGTGGCTTACTCAGCAGTCACTCTTTTGCTTAAATTAGTGACTTGCTTGTCAGTCACTCAGTATGGTCTACTAGAAACTCAAGTGATATTCACTCATCTGTTTAATAGCTATAAGCTCTGTGTGATTATAATGATAATCATTTGATAATGTTTATATACAATATTGTGTTTTCTTGCTGGGCTTGTGCTCATGGGTACTATGTGGTGCAGGTAAAGGAAAAGAAAAGCTCACCCAGCCCTAAATGGAGAGCTTAGGTGGTGATGTGTACATATGCGGCCGCTTGACCACCACGGCCAAAGAGTTCTCAGATGAACTAGGGGGTTTACCCTATTTTTTCCGCTTATGTCGGCGGGTTTGTAAATTTGAAACAGTAATGACCATTTTGAGTTGTAAATAACTTGTAAATGTTTTGATGAGATCATGAACAGTGTTATATACTTAATAAAGCATATCCTTTCCTTTTTATTGGTTTTCCACCTTAGCCTATTAATAACACTTAGAAGCACGTTTTTAACCAAAGGGCTCGGGTAGCGAGTTAAATTTCTGGTTCACTGTAACTGTTTTGGGGTAGCCAGGGCATTACAAACGCCAACAAAAGAATGGAATACCAAAGATGGTGATTTGCATGATATACCTATTGAAGAAGAATCAATCACATTCACTTCACCAATATGTAATGATGAAATTGATGTTGATGGTGTTTGTTTACGTGATAATGGTGAAGGTTTATGGATTGATAACCTGATGTGAGGTATAATATAATTATATTTGTCATACTTGCAAAACTGATTTTGGTTTGTTTATGATATGTTTTTGTTTATCATTTTTTTTCTATATATATAACTTATCATATTGATTTTTATGTTTCACAGATGTTAGATCCTTTTGGTGATAGTGATGAGGAGGAAAATCCTCAACAAAATCCCAATATTGAGCAAGAGATTACAGATGAAAAAAATGTGCGAGGACGCACATGGATGAATAAATTGATTAAGAATAGAAGTGAAGGAAATCTTATACCTGTAATGTTCAATGACTATGGTCATGTAATAGGTACCGCAAGAAGTAATCGATCTTCAGCGTTGGGTTCTATAGTGAGGACTATTGTGCCCATCACCTGTAACTCCTGGAACGAAGTTCCAGCAGAGACCAAAACTCATATATGGGATTTAATGAAGGTATGATTTAATTACTTCTATTTTACTTAAAGATTTTAAAATATGTGATTTAATATGATTATTATTTCAAACTTGCAGAAAAAATTTCAGTTGGAATATAGCTCCAAAAAGTAGACAATGAAAGACGCAGAAAAGATGTTCAGACAATGGAAGACTGACACGACAAGGAAGCACATCTTTAATGCTTTAGAGAAAAGACCAGATGAGTTTCTCCCTAGGAAACCATATGGATTTGAGGAGATCATAAATGATGAGCAATGGTTAGAATTTGTCAACTCAAGATTAACACCAGAGTGGAAAGATAAGAAATTACAATTGCAAGAATATCGAAGAATGAACAAATACAACCACAACCTATCTAGAGGAGGTTACGTGCATGTGGAAGAGATGCTTCAACAACAGACTGGGCAACAATTATATGATATTGATAGAGCTAATTTACGGACGATGGGTCGACTGATGAATAAAGAAGGAGAACTTATTGGAGAGGCAGCTGAGGTTCAAAAAAACATTGTAAGTTTTTATATATATTGAACTTATACAATCTATTTATTTTAATATAACTAACTTAAATAAATTACTTTTATTTTACAGGCTCATTATCGAAAACTCATTGAGGAGGGTCAATGGGAACCCCAAGGCCCTGATGATGTGTTGACGAGGGCATTGGGCACCCCCGAGCCACGAGGGCGTGTTCGAGCTAAAGGTCACGGTGTATCCCCCGCATTGGTTTGGGATACTCCGAAACCTACCAAAATTAAAGAGAAATCGAAAGATATTGTTTCGGCTAGCGCTATGAGAAATGAGTTTGAGGAAAGACTTCGTCAACAAGAAGAATGACATCATCAACAAGAAGCGCGCCTAGAAGAACGTTTTCAGAAACAAGAGGAAATGTTGAAATCTTTCATGGCCCAACAGAGTGGTTCAGGATCCAATATTGGAGTCTCTTCAGTAGTTCCAACCCCACTGGGACCATCTTACTATGTGCCTGACCCACAAGCACCATCTTACTATGTGCCCGACCCTCCAGGGCCATCTTGCTATGTGCCCGAACCACCAGCACTATCTTTCTATCAGACTGAGGTAATTTCAATTTGATAGTTGAAAATGAATATGTATGTACATGCATACACACATATATACATAATGCTACTTATTATAATGTGCAGGTACCTAGTTGTCAGTTAGCCATTGGTTCGTTATCCAATATTGTTGCATCAGGCAAGCTCATTAACAAAGAGTCGGGTAACAACTACCAAGTGGTGATTACTGACGCTATTAAGCCGGTGACACCTCTTCCTTATTCAAAACCTGATCAGAATATGTACATAGTTATTCAGGCTATTGGGCATCCTATATCATGGCCTAAGGAATGGGTCATCGTATCTGATGATATACATGAACAGGTGATGTATCATGTTTATATAATCATATTTTTTATTATATATTTCAATTGGTTTGTAAATTTTCTAATTATTAATATTATTTTACAGACTTGTTCTAGAAGTAATAACATATCAGAACGACCAATTGCTCCTTCAACACAACGACCCCGAGAAAGAATACAACGTTTGAGTGATCCTCTGACACAAGACGCCAGACCCTTGGAACAGATATACAATATTATATCTCGTTGGAATGATGATGACTATGTCAATCCAGGCATAGATGAGGATGTATTCGGTCAGGATATTTCAAGTCTTTACATATGAAAAGAGGACATACTTTAATTTATTCGAATGGAAAAGATTGGACAAGGAGTTCTCGTTTGCTACATGAGGTATCTCACAAGTTTTTTAATTAACCTTTCTTATTTGATTTATTTTAACAACAAATTTCCTAAATTATATTTTTGACTACTACTCTTTTTTTAATAGGTTGTTATACAATTTTTTGCTAGAACAAGGGCGCCAAAATAAGTTTTTATTTGTCAATCCTAATGTTGTAGCCACTAAAGGAAGTTCATTTCAAGAGCGTGTTCAAGGTCTATTCAAGCGCTGTCCTCATTTAAGATCAAGTGAGCAACTTATGATTGTCCCCTGGAACCATGGGTAAGTTCCAAAATTTGTTACTGCCAGATACTTAGTCCTTATAACATTTGCGTTGGAGACTTATACCAAGTATTGTTTTTCTTGTGTAGTGATCATTGGATGTTGATTATATTGGCCCCATATGCATATTACGTTTGTTGTTGTGATCCGATGAACTCAGAACTGGAAAACCGTGAAGAAATTGTGGCAGTAATAGTCAATGCTTTTAACCTTTTTCTGTCCAGTCTACCAAAACTTCCCGAGATTCCAAATAATATAGAAATTGTGCAACCGAAATTAAGTAACTACGAGTTTAATTATTTTGAAAATATATACTTGAATTTTACTAATATTTATTATATTAATTTCTTGATATTTTATTTAAATATTAGTGTCCGTACCAACTAGACAATGTGCCATGTGGATATTATGTGATGAGAATGTTGAAGGATTACATTGAACATTCACGACCTGGACGTTACTAGAAGAAAGAGGTATGTATATAAATTTATACAAAATTAACAATTTATTTATTATTAAAGTATATATAATCAAATAATGATTAACTAATATATTTTACTTTGTATATTTTGTAGCTAAACACTACGCCATCTACACCAGCACAAATTAATGAAATGCGATAGCACTGGGCGAACCATATGCTACTGATAATTCAAAGTCATCGTCCCACATATTAGGTTTTTTTTTACTTTTACTTTTTCTTTCTTAGTATACATCTATCTAGCTAGTGTAATATTTGTTAATTTTGTATGTTTAACAACAAATATTACAATTTTGTATATTTAGCTAGCAAAAACATATTATATACACATTTCGGTTTTCTTAATGAAAATTCACAATTTAAATTTGCATATAAGATAGATTTTTTAATTAATATATTTAATTATATTAATTAATATAGTGAAAATAATTATTTAATTATTTAAAAAAAAATACAAAAGCCAATGATGACTCGTTATATGAGTCATTGAATGTCTACAAAGTCTCCCTTTGGGAGACGTCATAGGTACCTACAACGTCTCCCATGGGGAGACGTCATAAGGCCACTTTAGATGGGTCCTGCAACAACGTCTCCCCTAGGGGGAGACATTAAATGTCTACAATGTCTCCCCCATATAGCCATTAAATGCCTATTTTGTCTTAGTGACACAAGCAAATACCATATGCATAACCATCATTTAACACATAACAAAACTGCCAACATGCTAAACACAAACGGCCATGCCGTCCCAGGCGCTTTACCAGGCCCTGGGTTTGCGGGCTACACCGTGAGGATATCCCAGGTATACTTTACGGGTCTCACCCTATAAACTCACACTCCGCATGCTTAACGCTACTCCCGGCCCCTTGCCGTACTCGGCCTTGCCGTTCTCGAAGTTCGCCATTCCCAACCTCGCCGTTCTCGGGCTTCGCCGTTCCCGGGTCTTGCCATTCTTTTACATATATGCACACATAGCATAATTAAACAAATACTTAAACATGTATAAACATAATCAATTGGGCTACGCCCTGCAACATAATCATATAGGGTCATGTCCTGCAAGCTCTATGGGTATAATAGTTTTCTTACCAGTGTCCAGAGCTTTCCGAGCACCGATGTCCTGAGCACAGTCCCCTAGTCCAGTCTCGCTGAAAAGCTAGTCACAACACATCAACAACATCCATCCATCAAGTCCTAATCCATTAAATAATTTTGGGTCATAATTCTAGTCTCCGGAACCTTGAATTCGATCAATCCAGGTGATAAAATCCATCCTTAGCCTTAACTTTTGGATTCCCAAGCCTAAAACCTCCTTGGAGTCCAGAAAGACACTAAGTGTCATGGCCCCATGAACCCATGCCACGACCCACCTCAACCAGAAACCCCCAACACCAAAACAGGGCAGGCGCGCCGCTACCCAAGCTAGGGTGTGCCGCGGCCCGCCCCTCTTCTTGGCCTCCAACTTTTTCTAGAGGGACAGTACTCAGCAAGAACAATGTCGCGGTCGACCCTTCGAACCAAGAAAAATCCTCCATTTTTACCTCCAAAACCAAGCCAATTTACCCCAAAATCAACCTAACAATCCAATTCATTCATCACAGAAGTTCTACTACAGTCTCAGTTACAAAACCCAACAAGAATTAATCCTAAACCTCACCTAAAACTCAAGAATGATTCTTCACCTAGCTCACATTCATAATTTTGAATTACCAGCAGAAATTCATTATAATTCATCAAGTTATAAGCTTAAATTTGCTTAATTAAATCCTTGAGTTAATCGCCTAAGCTCCAAGCTTCAATCCCCCCAAGCTCCAACCTTGAGTTCTGAATTTCCTAGCTTAATCTCCTCAAAGTTCCACTTGGTAAGGTTGAGAGAAAACAAGAGAGAGAAAAGGGAATTTTGGGTCGGTTCACTAATTCTGATTGCTTCCAAGTTTTATCTCACTTGACTTAAGTCTCTAAGGTTATCTCAAAGGCTCGGGGTACCAAACACGTCCTTGAGGGAAAAATGATAAATTCCCCCAATATTCCCTCCTAAACGTTCTAACTTCAAATATATCTCCAAATATTTATTTTCATAACCCGATAACCCAATAAAACATCTAATGCCCGAAATACCCCTCGACTCGCCCCGAGTCAGGTATTCGACCCCGTTGTGACTTTCTAGCTAAACTACTCCCTAGGACTGTCTCAGATCATGCCTCACAAATATATCATAATAATAACATTGATGCCCTCAGCGGGCTAAAATTACAAACATGCCTCTAATAACCAGATGGGGCCCACATGCATATTTAATTCACCTAAACATGCATTTCTAATCACATACTCATAAAATCACATATTATAATAATAAATAACTTATTGCCCTCCAGACACACTAATCAAGGGCCTAAGCCTTATTAGCGAATTTGCGACGCTACAACTATAAAACTCATGAAATAACATAATTTCACATAATATTATTTATCAAAATAATACTTCACATAATTCTTCACTGGCTCCAACCAGCTGCTATCTGGTGTTCAAAACATGGGATGTTACAATACCTACAATTTATAAGAGTTTCGTCCCCGAAACTCAAAAAAGATGGGGATACCAATCTCGCATCTCGGCTTCTCTCACCCAAGTTGACTCTTCAATGTCGTGGCTATACCACTGCACCTTAACAAAAGGTATTGTTTTGTTCCTTAACATCTTGTCTTTCCAATCCAACATCGCGACCGGTTTTTCCTCATAGCTTAGATGAGGCTCTATGCTAAGTTCATCGTAACTTACCACATGAGTGGGGTCGTTCACGTACTTCCTTAAGGTTGAGACATGGAATAAGTCATGAACTCTAGAAAATGCAAGTGGTAGGGCTAGTCGGTAAGCCACCTTCCCAATGCGTTCTAGAACCTCAAATGGACCTATGTATCTAGAGCTCCACTTGCGCTTTTCCCCGAACCTCATAGCTCCTCTCAGCGGAGCTATCTTTAACAATACCTTTACCCCAACTACAAATTTTAATGGTCTCCAACGATGATCATCATATTTGCATTGTCAATCTATAGAGGTCTGCAACCTCTAACAGATTGATCTAATATCTTTCGTAGGTTGGTGTACCTCTTATGATCCCAAGAATTTCCTCTCACCAATCTCATGCCAGTGGATTAGAGATCGACACTTTGTTCTGTATATTGCCTTGTACGGAGCCATCTTGATCGATTCATGGTAACTGGTGTTGTAGGTGAACTAAATTAATTGGAGTTTTCCACTCCACGATCCTTGAAAATCCACCACGCAAGCTCTCAACATGTCATCCAAGGTTTCAATCGTTCTTTCGCTCTGGCCATCCGTCTATGGATGGAAGGCTGTACTAAACTTGAGTTTTGTTCCCAATCACATTTGCATTATTCTCCAAAATGATAAGGTAAATTGTCAATCACGATCGGTCACTATAAAGATGGAAACCCCATGTAATCACACTATCTCAGCAATGTACAAGTTTGCCAACTTATCTGCACCATCTGTTGTCTTAATGGGTAAGAAATGAGCGGATTTTGTCAATCTATCCACGATAACCCAGATTGCATCGTGCCCTTTCAGAGTGTGTGGTAACCCAGTAACAAAGTCCATGGTGGCCATTTCCCATCTCCCATTTCCACTCAGGGATCTCTAGCGACTACAATAACCCTGCGGTTCGCTGATGGTCCGCCTTGGTTTGTTGACACGTCAAACAGTGTGTCACGTACTCCGCGACATCTCTCTTCATTCCTACCCACCAAAACTATCTTTTGAGATTCTGATACATCTTTGTGGTTCTTGAGTGCATAGCATGTGGAGTATTATGAGCCTCATATAAAATTTGCTTCTTGATCTCCTCATCACCAGGCACGCATAACCTACCTTTGAAACCCAACACTCCATCCTCTGAGTGTGAAACCCCTGGTCACATGTCTTTCGCAATCTCATGCACCACACATTTGGATCCATGGATCTGCGAGCTATCCCCCTTGGATCGCTTCCATGATCGTGGGTTACACAGATAACTTTGCAAATCTTCCCACTAATATCTCCGAATCCAATTTGGATATATCTGTTTGTAGTTCTGGGGGTATTTCTTTCACCGAAATTACATAAGCCATTGGCTGCCGACTCAATGCGTCAGCTACTTTATTAGCCTTGCCTGGGTGGTATAATATATCGCAATCATAATCGTTGAACAATTCTAACCACCTCCTTTGTCTCATGTTTAACTCTTTCTGGGTGAAGAAATAGTTCAGGCTCTTGTGATCTGTGTACATGTCGCAAAGAATCCCATAGAGATAGTGTTTCTAGATCTTCAATGCGAACACTACCACTGCTAACTCTAAGTCATAAGTTGGATAGTTTTTCTTGAAATTTTTCAGCTATTGGGAGGCATATGCGATCACTTTCTTGTGTTTAATTAATACGGCTCCAAGTCCCTGACCTAATGAATCACTGTAAATGGCATAACCCTCTGTTCCTTTTGGGATAGTGATCACTGAAGCAATTGTTAATCTTGTTTTCAACTCTTGAAAACTCTTTTCACACTTGTTTGTCCACTAAGACTTGATGTTCTTTCACATCATTGCGGTCATAGGCGTAGCTATTTTGGAGAAACCCTCCACGAAAAACCTGTAAAACCCTGCCAGATCGAAGAAACTATGGACCTCTTGTGCATTCTTTGGGACATTCCATTGTTTCACCTCCTCGATTTTGGCCAGATCGACTGCGATCCCATCTCCTGACACCACATGTCCTAGAAAACTCACTTGAATCAACTAGAATTCTCACTTGGCGAACTTAGCATAGAACTTTTTCTCACACAATCGCTATAAGATTAGTTCCAGGTGTTGAGCATGTTCTCCCTGGTTTTGTGAGTATACGAATATATAATCTATAAACACAATCACAAATTCTTCTAGATACTTACCCATTACCCTATGCATAAGATCCACGAATTCCGCGGGCACATTGGTGAGTCCAAAAGACATCACCATGAAATCATAGTGGGCATACCGAGTTCAGAATGCGGTCTTGGGAATATCTGATTCCTTGACCTTCAACTGGTGGTATCCAGATCTCAAGTTGATCTTTGAGAATATCGATGCTCTCTGCAGTTGATCGAATAGATCATCACTTTGTTGAGTTCACGGTAGTCTATACACATTGTCATGGAGCCGTCTTTCTTTTTCACGAATAGTACCGGGGCTCCCCAAGGAGAATGATTTGGTTGAATAAATCCTTTATCCAGGTAGTCTGGTAATTATGCTTGTAGTTCTTTGAGCTCTGCTGGTGCCATCTGGTACGGTGCCTTTTAAATAGGTGCGGTTCCTGGAATTAACTCGATCTAAAACTCGACTTCCCAATCTGGGGTAGCCCTGGAAGATCCTCAGGAAACACTTCCAAAAATTTGGACATCACTACAACCTCGGTTGGTGGTAGCTTAGACTCTCTATCCTTATCTATTATGTTCACGAGGTAGCTGATACATCCATCGTCTAGTAATTTCCTAGCCTTCATCGTGGAGATTATAGCGAAATTCTTCTCGTGGCTGTGCCTTGGAACACGAACGATTCTTCAGCTAATGGGTTAAAACTTACCTTTCTTCATTTGCAATTCACCACCACCCCATATTTGGTTAGCCAATCGATAACAAAAATAACATCGTACTCATGCCAATCTAAAACTAGCTAATCCACGATTAACACCCAACCTTCTACAAAGACTGGTACGACTCTAACCCAAGACCGTACTATTATATCCTCCCCCGATGTTAAGGATACACAACATACATTTGCCATAGGCTCAGGCTTCCTATCTATCTTATCAACATAAGATGCAATAATAAAAGAATGGGATGAACCAGTGTCCATCAAGGCGTATGCTGAGCTATTAGCCACAGGAAGCTGAGCTGACACCATGTCGTAAGTCTCGACTCCCTTATCACCCTAGGTGAGTGCATAGACTCGTGGTGCAGTTCCTACTCGCTTTGGTTGGTCGTTTCCTCCCTTTTTACTATGACTCGGGCATTGACTAGATACATGAGCCAACTTTCAACAAGTGAAGCAGTTGTTGTTGTTGCACTCGCCTGGGTGGCGCCAATTACATTTGTTGCACTGCAGCCAATAGTTGTTTTCTCTCCTTGGTTTTTTGTTGAAGTTAAAACTTCGACTTGGTGGCTCCATCCTTTGTTTATTATTTCCACCATTAGGAAGCTGAGAGTTTCCTGGAGTATTGGTCTTCCTCATACTTCGATTGCCTCTAGATCCAAATCTCCCAGAAGATCCACTCTAGTTGTTAGAGTATGTTCATTGATCATTTGAAAGATATAACCGTTCTTCAGCTCTGTAGGGCTCCTTCTTTGTTTGTACTAACCAGGATTCTTGGCGGATTTCTCACTCTAAAGCTTCATCATAAGTGTCCGGGTTGGACTTTCCGGTGTCCGTGAACTGAGTTATCTCTCTTTTCAACCCCCTCATGAATTTGCATACCAGGTTGGCTACAATGTGTACCAAATCTGGAGCAAATCATGAGAGTTGGTCAAACTTGCGCATTTACTCCTATACGCTAGATGACCCTTACCGCCTAGTTGTAGTACTTGGCATTGAACAGGATCATGAATTCTGCCCATTCCATCTGTCCAACGTCACGCCCCATCCAAGCAATATCCCACCAGATGCGAGTGTCCTTCCTCGACATATACACCGCACAAATTTCCTTTTCCCTTTCGGTAGCTGGCACAAAGTAAAATATTTTCTCCACCACGCTGACCCATTCTTCTGCCATAAAGGGATCCGAAGTTTCTTCTAACACAGGTGGATTTTCACTGCTAAACCGTTTCGAGATCGATTTCGGTTGTCCTGTTCTAGATGCATGAGTTGGTGGGTTTGCTCTCACTAGTGAGTCTTCTTACACCGGGAATTCCTATTGTTCAGGAATGTCTTCACGAGGTGCTAAGGGTGTAGGGTTCTGTGGCTCTTCTGGGAATCTCCACATCAATCTTTCGAACATCTGAGCGTTTACCGCATTCTCTTCCTACACAGTCCATCTCAGATCCTCTATCTGAGTTGCCAGATTTGGTGCCCAATGAATCTACTTTCTCTAGTATAAGTATAGTTGTAATATCACAAAGATATCTTTCAAGTATAGCTGTAACAAATGACTCTGTACATGAATATTAATGCTTTCTTTAGTTTCTTCTTCTTTAGACTATAAGTATCTAACTTTAAAATGTTTCTATATCTTGGTTCCCATAGGTATCATGTCCAGCTAGTAGAGAGAAATGTTTGCTCTTCTAATGAGTTAGCCATTTACTTAAAGATTATCTAAGTTAATTCTGTTTGATCATCCAGAAATAGTCTTGTACATTTTTGTGACAGTAGAGTATAAATGTTTTTTTGTTTTATTCAACCTTTTTCAGTTTGTTTAATAAGAAAGGACAATAGTTATTATTACAGCTTCTGGATAGTTAAAAGCCTCACCTTCTCTAGTACTAGTCAAGCACAAAATAATGACAGAGTAAAGAAATTTTTGAACTTTTCTATCGTAAAGTTTACAGTATATGAAGTAGTTACCCATTGGAATAAAATTAGTGCAAGTAAAATATATCAGAGAGAGCATAGTTACCAATGTCTCTTTTATTCCACAGCTAAACTCTCAACATAAATTTAAAAGAATAAATGACAAACACGAGATCACTTCACATGAGTATATGTAGAAAGCATAAGCTTAGATATGTAGAAGTACTTAACACATTTGGCCATATTATATATATGTAGTGTAGATTCATCATAACCCAAAATTATCTACCAGTGCTGATAGATAATTATCCAAAAGAGAAAAAGCAACTTTTAAGCTATTGTTTGCAAAGTGTCAATAAGAACAACACAAGGATTCACCATTTGTATCGGCTAAATCCAAAGAATAATAAAGAAAACTAGAGAACATATATAGAACAATAAAAGATTCAAAAGAGTACAAGCAATACATCAAGTTTCACACATTATCTATTATCTCTCCAAAGCTTATCGCAATAAAACAATAAACAAAGTTTAAATCTGCAAAAGAGCCATAAAACTAGTTTCTTATATACATATATAGACAGCAAGCATATTAAAATAATAGTCAGCAACATAAAAATTACAATAGCAAGCATATAAAGATATATCAAACATTTTAAACTAGTTTCAGCAGGCAAAACAAGCCAATGCAAAATTTGGCACAAATTATTTAATAGATTTAAATAACAGTAGAAAAAACTAAAAAACAGCACAGATAACTATAGAGCCTATCATTTAACCATATGTATTATGCAAAAGAACAAGAAAAAATCTAACTTGTAAGATGACACATTTAACAACATTAGCAAGTCACCCATAATAAAAAATTTATAATAGAATAAAACATAAAGAACAATTGAACGAATTGCAATTTTTATTATGAGACAACAGCTTCAACACAAGATTTCCTTCAAACCATTGCATGGAGCCTTATAAAGACTAAGCAAAAGGAAAAGAGACAGAGAAAAAAAAGGGGGATAAGTCTTCAAAAAATAAGATAGTAACTTAACATACAAATAAGAGCAAAAATAAGACACTTGAAACATATTTATTAAGTACAGTACAAATAAGAGCAAAAATGAAGGAAGCTATTCTAAAATACTGAGGAAAATTACCTGTTGTTTGAGCCATTCATTGTAAAGTTGTTGCCAACCAAGTTACTGCCAAAAAAAAGACCATCTTGTTACCATCTAAAGATGGAAACGGTTATGATGAAAAATCATGGACCTGTTTGAAACTACTACTATTTTCATTATTGGGCTAATGAAACTACAATCCTCAACATTAAACACAAGAACATAGACAAATACATTTTACTAAGCTATACACAGATTGAATTTAGTTCAACAATTCAACTCGTTCACTTGTTCAGAACAATTCACATTAAATAAGATTTTACAATTCTCCTGATTCAAGTAATGAATTTTTAAAAAGGAAAATACAGTAAGATCAACTATACAGCTTACAAATAAAAAATCAGTACATAAGTTATATTGTAGACATCATTAGTTACTAATCATGGATTAAGTTCAGTTCGACATTACATATGATTTTTCAAGAGTATAGGAGTGAGGAAGAGAGCAAACAAACTTCTCTACAGAAATGATTTAAATGTAAGACTTACTCTTTCAAAAATAAATCCAGGACCTACAGCTTCACAAAAAATAGTAAGGCACTTCATGGCATGAGGATGAGTCTTAATGTGAGCGACACGCTCACTTATACCTGTCAATTCAGGAATAATGACAAGCAAAAATACGGAACTATCTAATCAACCACCAAACAACTAAGAAGCCAAATACCCGTGCAAAAGAGATCACACAGTTTTAAGCAAACAAATCCTAGCTCCAAACTTATGATCAACCAAAACCATGGAACACTTACCCAGAAGGCAAAGCACTACACACTTCTTAGGAAATTTGGTTGATGAAGAGGCTATGAAAGTAACAACTTCAATAACCTGCTGCTGAACCTGCACTATTCAAACTCCATGCCTTAAATAACTATCTTCACAGCCAAAAATATCCACAAAGGTAAAAAAGACAGATATCTGCAGCAATGAAACCTTTAAATACCTGGACATTTTTCTCACTCCAACCAGGGACAACACACAGTAAACGAATCAATAACTCAACCCAGTGGTCTAGGTCTGATAAACCTTCCACTTATTTAAATGAAGATATTGCTGCAAAAAAAAGTCATTTTAAGTAAATAGAAACTAAAGCATCCAAAAAGATATATCAATTCCACTCCCATAAGGCTTTTATCTAAGAAATATATTACACTGTTCTACCAATTCTTTAATGTAAAATATCTGGAAAAGTTCAGTACCATCAAAAGTAATATTTTTGTATACCAACCACATCAATTCTAATTCGATTTCACAGTAATTAGCTGATCAGAACTCAACTGGTAATTGAATTACTACTTGCTTCCATGGTGTCTTGGTGTACATGAGGTTCTACGAAAAGGAGGCCAACTAAGTTTTGTGTCCTAAATGATGTGTTTTAGGCAAAAAGGCCAAAGTTAGTAGATCACTTGTTTCTACATTATAATTTTTCTATATTGTTGTTGTTTAAGTTATAAAGAGAGTTTAAAATAGCAGTGAGCTAAGCCACAACATTGCTCCGATCTCTTGGGATATGTTGTTCTGGGTGACAAGAGGTTAAAGATGTATATTGTTGTAACAGTGGATATCTACTGAGCTATATGGCTGGAACACGGTAGAAGAATCTTTGCAGATGTTGAGGAAGGTTTATAGATATTTTGCATTGCCATTCAGTTATATGATGCATAAGAGTTCAATGATATTTCGTTTTAAGACTTGGTATTGTAGTGGACTTTTATTTTACATTTGTAATGTTATTGTATGCACACTAATATCACACTCCCCTTGTATTATTTCGTCAAAAATTCAAGTATAGTTTCTTTTCAAAAAATAAATAATATATAGTGAAATGGATAGACATTAAAGGTAGAAGCCATGCCTAGTGTGATTGCATAACCAATAGGAAACAATCACAATTAAATAAATAAAAAATCACCTAATTTTTTATTAAACAAATCAGTATCATTATAACAAACATTCAAGCCGTTCCTTCCACACAGCACTCTTCAATTGGGAAATAGTATCTGCTTGTACAAGAGAACCCAATTTTCTTTCAATCTCTTCAAGACCCATTTCAGATGGCTGCAAATATTCAGAAAAATAGTGAGACAAAAAGATGTAGAATTTGAAGTAAAAATTAGACAACTCACATATCAATAAGTGTGTACCATTCTACCTTAACATCTTCGGGTGTTTCAGCAGATTTAGAGGATTTTGTCTGTGCAGGTGCATCACTCTTCTTACTCACACCCCCTTTAGCAGAAGCCCCTTTTTTGTTGGTAGGCTGATAGAAAATATCGTCAATCACAAGATATCAAGATCAAAATAACTTCAACAACCTATGAACAAAAATAATTAACAGTACTGTCAAGAACTCACAGCTGCTTGAACAGGCCTCTTCCCACTAAGCATGCTTGCTGCTGACTTTCTAACAAATGAAGCATCTGATGCCTGCATACATTAAAGACGTAAATAATTATCCTTTCTCGTTGGAGGTCTCAAGGATCATTCTTAACAAACAAAAAAATTCACACCAGTAGGTGGCAAAATCATGTTTATTGACCAAATAACTTTGTAATCCAGAAGAATATTAACTAAAAGCGTGTAACATAGCAACATTGCATGCAACCTCTCAACATAGCATTGTTCTTTAACTTCCATAAATCCATTATATAAGAAATAACTCACCTCATGAGAGGATGCGGTTGCACCAGAAGCTTGGACTGCTGCTCACACAACAATAAGTATGCACACAAGGTTATAAAAACTCACAAGAATGTTGAACAAATTAGTGATATAAGAACTGATGCTATAAAGATATTACAAACCTGAGCTTGTATTGGTGGATGTGCCACCTTCAGAACCTGAAATCATTTCAGAAAGCTTCTTTCTTCTAACATCATCAAGTTTCTCAAGTGACCGCTCCAAGGGTCTCATACCAACCAACTAAATAAAATGGGCAAAGAAGAAATAAATTCATACCATCAATAATCAAAATTCAAAATTAAGCAGCAAAAGCACAAAATTGATAAATAAATAAAATGATACCTTAGCTATCACTGCCAAAGTTGAAAAGGCTGCATCCCTCACATCTGGAGTCCCATCATTGAGGCACTGTGAAAAAGTAAGAAACGATAATATAGATAAGAGAGTCCATGAAACACCATGAACAGGATAATCCATGGTCAAAAATAGGTTGCGCCATTGTTTTTTTATTTCCCTTTGTCTTCTAGATTACAAATTAGAAAGTAAGAGCACCAAACCATGAATTAGTGCTCTAAACTCATCAAAACCAGTACTGCAAATGTCTTCTAAAATAAATGGGAATAAGCAATGTTTAACACATTTTATTCAACTGATTGTTAAAAAATATGAAATATATTACAACTAAAAACATAAATGCACTTACCTCCATAAGGATAGGCACATAGTCCTTGTGCACCTTTAAAATAACAGCCTTGTTACTTGTTTCAATACAAAATGTTACCCAGTTAAGAGTTGATGACCGTACAAGAGGAACTTTATTTTTTACAGCTATCTTAATATCTGCAATAGACAACATCCATTACAGTTTGAGCAAAATCAAAATTACCACCTATCAAAGCGGTTACAAACACTCAAATGCAAAGAATTTATGTCATCTAATCTCTAATAAAAAAAACTTAAACCAAAAACATAGTAAGGAATCCTATGACAATAGTATATTCTGAATTAAAGAACTACAGCGTAGGATAAAGATATACTTGCCTTCCACAATGTCAGCTAGACTTAAGCACCCAGCTGTATGCATTGCCTGAAGACTTTGATTTAGTGCCTCAGTAGAGGCAGGTTTTTTGTCTTTCAATTTTTCCTTTATAAAAAAAAAATAAGAGAGAGAGAGAGATAAATCAAAGGAGTTAGATAAATGCAATAAACCAATACCTCTTCTTCAATCTTTATTAAATTATTTCTAAGAAAAATCTGAGATAAACCAGATCAAAATATATATTAAAAGTAAAATTGAATAAAAAAAATCACTTTATATACAAATCAAAGCTATGATCAACATCATTTGAACTTCTAAAAAAGAATCTACTCGTATGACTAAGTGCACTTTTATTAATAAGAAAAATGAATGTACAAGTCAAAATCCAAAAAAAAATACCACCATGCTCAGTTGTAAGTAACTGGCAAAAAGTAAATGAACACTTGAATAGCTTGGTTACATTCAAACAGTCTGTTTGCATTTTAAGTTGATATAATTTTATTTTTTTAGCTAGCAAAAAATGAACATACCAGCAAAACTGGCAATAGGAAGCGTGAACTTGCAGAGAAATTAGTTCTTAAACCCCGAGCAAGATTGCCAATAGCTTGAATTGCCTCGACTTCTACAGCGATATTAACATCTGTTATGAGCTGTACAAAAAAAGAATTAAATGATTTTTATTCATCAACTCAAAAAGCAAGTATAAACTTATAACAGAAGTAAGAATATAAAGCACAAAGTTAAAACTTAATGGAGCAGATTGAACACTTAACTATGCAATATTAAAAAGATCCTTGGCAATAGATAGAGGTATAAACGATGCAAACGAATTACCCAAACATAAAAAGACAATGTACCTTTTTTAGTGTCCGACAAATTTCTGAGAAATCACCGGGTGCTATTCTTTTTGTTGAAGCAAGCTTGGTTAGCTCTGCAACAGCCTCTTTCCGTTCTGACCACTTGGTTTCTTTCTGTGACATAAGGCACAAGATGTTAATAGCAGTACAGGAACATCAAAACCAAATATTCCTAAATTAAATCACTATAACCAAAAAAAAAAACTGAACTAGTTTGACGGAGAGAAGAAAGAAGACTGACCACTCCATCCCAAAATCCAGACTTCTCCAAAGGAGAAAATATATCAACAGGATCAACAAGCTCATACTCATCTATTTCTTGAGGAGCTGACAATTAAAATATGTTAAACTATGCATAAACAGGAGAGCTAAATAACCAACATCTCTGCAGTAAAAAAACTAATAAAATATAACACTAAAGTGTCAAACTCCTACAATGGTAATCACTTGTTACCCGCTGATAGAACACCTACTTGTCGTCATTTAATATCAACCAAGAAAAAGAATAATCTAATAGACTATGTGTATAACACACCATCAGATGTAGATTCCTCAGATGGGCCAGCACCCACAACTTCAGATACAACCTCCTTTTCTGGCTCCTTGTCTTGCTCAGACCTGAAGATATCAATACCAACTAGGTTAAGAAAAATAAAAACAGCAAGCAGATCAAACAGCTAATGAAAAAATGAATTTTCACCTTATTTTGCGACATGGCCTAGCTGCCCCTGTTACATTCACCAGCTCGGCTTCCAATTCTTTTTTCTTCAAAAAATAAAAAATAATAAATAAGTCATTACTTCCAAGGATCAGGGAACAACAAAAAATTCCATCCGCAAAGCCGTACATGTAAGAAGTTATCATACCATTGTATCCCTCATTTTCTCAAATAATATTGATTTTACAGGGTCCTTTCCAATCCATCGACAAAGCTCAAGAGTAAGTCCTTTAGAAGATGCATGAACATTTTGATCTTGATGGTCAAATAGCTCAGGCAACATCTTTAATATCCTCTTTGGAGGCACAACTTTTGCTCCAAACTCACTATCAAACCAAACATGCATATTAGATAAAGAAGTACAAGAAACATTTCCCACAAAATTAAACTCAATACAAACCTTAAGGCTTGAAACATGACATTAATTGCGGGTACAACAGCTTTAGCAACTTTGGCTTTTATCGCCTTCTCCATTGCATCCTGCAACAAACACACCATACTAAATATCCCAGAAAATCATAGCAGAAAAAAGATGAAGTTTCAAAGTGCACACTATAAGTTAAAAAAAAACATATTCAACCATACAATACACTAGCATTACTGTATGAATGAAAAAGAAAAGACAGAAAATATAAGAAACGACATACTAAGAAAGGCTCTACAGCCTCCAATTCAATCCAAAGCATAAAGATGGCCTGGGCCTTCTCCACCGTCTTAGGCCTACCGGTGAGACATTTCGCCACAATCGCGTCACATACTTCTTTGCCATACCTATACAAAACAAAGCATAATGGCTTGGCCACACACAGGGAAGAGGAGAAGAGCTAGCCTCCGGTGACGTCGTTCTCCTCTGGTGTCGTGTGAGGGTTTGGGCCCGCGTAGTCGAAGCTTCGACGGGCTTTGAAGATCCCTAGCCGGCGTGTGTAGGGGAAGGTAGCGGTCGGTCTCCACAAAGACAAAGGTGAGTGAGAAAGAGTGAAGGAGAGAGGTCTGGTGGGAGAAAGAAATCCGAGAGAGAGGAGAGAGAATGATGAGGAAAAAGGAGAAGGAATTGAAGGAAATGAATTGGCCCCAAATGAAATGAAAAGAAAAGCTAAGTGGCGGGATGGTTTTATTATTACTGCCCTTTTTTCATAAAGTGCCCACTTTAGCATAATACTTTTTTATTAGTATTATATTCATGTCTTATGGAAATGGGTATTTGGTGTAGTGCGATTAGCGAGTTTAGATGGTTTACAAGGCACACCGTAAGGGTCCCTGGATTTTGGGGCGTTACAACTTTGGTATCAGAGCGAGCCAAGGTTTATGGTTCCTAAAGACAAGCCGGGCATGTAGACTCGTCACTGGAGATAGCTTCACTCAGGGAATGGTAACTATTTATGTAGTTATGTGCTTAACTGCTTCAATAGAATGTAAATGCTTTACCTGCACATTGTATTAGGGAGCATGAGATTCTGACAGAGCCTGGCTCTTGACTATATGATTATATGCTCCGTGAATATATTTATATGGATGTGATTATATGATTACCTACTCCATGAATATATAATTGTAATATTTGCATGCTGGAGTTGGAGGCATGGTATGAATGTTGGAAGAGCAGGGATTATGATTGATGTATGAATGCCATGGGCATGTTTTTAGCATTGCAAGTTGTTTGGGAATGTGGTGTGGTGAGATTTATCCCATGGGGGAAAGCTCTTGATATGCTCATCATGATTAATGGGTCAAGTTATTGACTGCAGATTCAATCAACAGGTCTATAGCCAAGGAAGATAATGAGGCCTGGTGGTGGTTATACAGGGGCTAGGAGTTACAGCCAGGGTATCAAGACTTCATTTGCTCCTATGAATTTTCAGCAGATGCTTACAGATTTGCAATTAAGATTGCAGTGGCAGGAGGAAGAGATTAGGTGTTTGAAGCAACAGCAGAATCTGTTGGGAAGCACCTCTTCCTTTGTTGTGCCAGGAGTGGCACCAGGTTTGGCTCAGCCTAGGGTTGAGAGTAGATGGGAATTTCTTTAGGGAAGATTCCAGGAGTATTTTTCTCCAGTTTTCGAGGGAGGCCTAGATCCATTCAGAGCTGAGTAATGGATGGGCATGATTAGTTCCATTCTTGACAGTATGGGGCTTGTAGGTCACGATGGGGTGGCTTGTGCGACATATGTATTGTGGGATAATGCCCAGACATGGTGGGAGGTAGTATCCCAGACACGAGATGCAGCTATGATGGATTGGAAAAAATTTAGGTAGCTGTTTAATGAAAAGTATTATTGTGATGCAGCCAAGATTGTTTAGATGAATGAGTTTCTGAATCTCGTTCAAGGAAAGGCAACAGTAGCCGAATATGTTAGTAGATTTGATGGGTTGGCAAAGTTTGCTTTAGACATGGTACCCCTAGATGTTGCTAAGAAGGAAAAGTTTGTTCAGGGATTGAATCCTGGAGTAGCTCAAGGCATTAGAGTTGCCCCAGTGCATGAAGTCTCTACCTATGCTCAGGTTGTAGAAAAGGCTCTTGTTGTTGAGAGCATAAGAGATGAGAAGAAGGGTGCTGGAGAGCACAGAGCTCAGATAGTGGTATTTCCATTTATTAGAGCAAGCAAGAGTGAAAGCTGGAAGGCTCATCTAATATGCATTCGATGCAAGAGGCGTCATCTAGGAGAATGCCGAGCAAGGGCATGTTTTGCATGCGGCATGGTTGGGCATTTCAAGAGGGATTGCCCAAGGCTAAGAGAGCATGAGCAAAAGGGGATAGAGATCTCGATTCCAACTCGAGTGTTTATTCCAAGGCAATCTGAGACCGAGACTAGATCCTCGGGGGTAGCAGGTTAGCTTTTGGTCCTAATCTTTATTTTTGTGCTGACTGATTTGGTGCCATGCAGTTTCTTTATTTGTTTCATATAGGGAAGCATAAATATGATATGCAAATCACATGATTATGTTGTGATGGGAAGGCAATACTGTATTGGTGACTTAAGAGATGAGTTGGGTTGTGATAAAAAGGTATCATCAGTGGTTTTTGGTAAAGCTGGTTATGACTGGCTTTGGTTTGATCCGGGGTATGGATTGGTTAAGTAATTATGGAGCAATTTTAAATGGTAAGAAAGGAATAGTGTCTGTTGGGTTTAAGAGTGAGAAGTCTTGTGGCAGCTGGCACTGTGCATGGATTTGATTTGTTTATGACATCTGTAGTGAGAGCTAGAGTTTTATGGCAGAGAGATGCATAGAACTCTTAGCTGATGTGGTGGATACCACTTAGAATGTGCCAATGGGGTCAAGACAGATTGGATTAATCTGTGAGTTCTGGATGTGTTTCCAGGGGATTTGTCAAGGTTTCTTTAGGTGAAAAGATAAGATGGTAAATGAATTGGTGCTAAGGATGGATTTAGGATTTAGGGCACTGTTTTGAATGGCTCAAATAGAGTTGTAAGAATAAAAGGCCCAATAAGTGAGTAATATGGTATTCTCTAAGGTGAATCTTGGATCTGGTTAGTACCAGTTAGAGATTAGGGAAAAGATATGCAGAAGTCTGCTGTTATAATAGATAAGGGCACTGGGAGTGCTGAGTTACGATTTAGGGAAAATTGGTTAACATTGAGTTGACTTGGTGAATCAGATAAATAGAGCATTCAAAGGTTTATTTGAATGGGAATTGTGATCGTCTTGGACGATGGTATTGTGATGCTTTCTCTAAGAAGATTTTCCAAGGTTAAAGAACGTGTAACGCCCTACTACCTTAGAGTCGTTACTAAGTGAGTTTAAAACAGAAATTGTGCATTTAATTGACTCTAAGTGGTTTCTAAAACCAAAAGTGTGAATAAACCAGATTTTAAGGCTGTACTCTTCGAAAATGATTAGTTTCATTGAAAACGTTAATGTAAAACATCTGGGATCCGAAAATAAGTTTTACAAAATATTTACAACTCAAAAATAGATTTACACTTGATCAGTTATCAAAAGAATGATTTAATACAGCCATATACAAAATGCCCCCAACCAAAGCAGTCGGGCAGGCCGAACATGTACGCGCCGCCCCCACGCTCTCCATACTCATGGCCGGTTGACTGACTCCTTGCTTTTACCTGCCACACGGAGCACCCGTGAGCCGAAGCCCAGCAAGAATACCCAAATAGTACATAACATATGCAAATCATATAGCTGGCATAATTCACTGATAAATAGGAAAGCCATCATAATAAACAAGTACGGCCATGCTGCCCCAGAGGCCTTACCAAAGTCTGGGGTTTCGGTTCTCACCGCGAGGATAACTCATGTATCCCTTGGGTCCCACCCTGAATATAAGCATCCCATGTTATGTGTGTTACTTTCGGCCCCACGGCCGTACCCGGCCTACGCCGCACTCGGCCCTTGTCGTTCATTTCATTATAATCACACATATAGTACATTCGAAATAATCATTCACACACATCATGATTCATTTAAGGTTAAACATTTGCACATAATACAATCTGGGGCCATGCCCTGCAATCACACAGTGGGGCCATGCCCTAATCTCGGGTGTTACGGTTTTCTTACCTTTAGATTCAGTAGCCTTGATCAACCTGACTCCTTGAGCACGATCTTACCTGAGCCCTAGCGCCTACCTAAGAAAAATCCACAAGTCAAAGTCATCACCAATCCTCAAGTCCAAAACCTAGCCTCGGGACTACTCCCGAGCCCCCAGGAAGTCCTAAATCCCCAAAACAAAGTGGCAGAATCAAGCCCCGAACCCTAGGTCAAAATCCCTTCACAAAAGCCCAAAAATCCCTTCTGTGAACAGTGCAGCGCTACAGCACTCAAAAGAGGGCGCTGTAGCGCTACAAGCAGAACCACCCTCACCAGAACAAGGCTAGCGCTACAGCGCCCCCTGACTAGCGCTGTAGCGCTAGTTGCAGCAGACCAAAACCAAAAATCGCATCTTGCGATTTTCTTCTCCCATTTCAACCCCAAACTTGTCCAACTCTTTTCCAAGCCCAAAAACAAACTTATACACACCTCACACTCATTCCAAGCATCCCAAGAACCCAATCCCAAGCTCAAGCAACCCAAAAACTCAAAATCTAACACAAACAACCCAAAAACCAGAAATCCACTCAAACAACAAGGATAGGGTCTTAGAAATCATACCGTGGGTGGAATTTCGACCTTGAACTGAACCCTAGGCCTCCTTGGCTTGCACCTTCACAACCTTGACCTGTTTTCCCCAAAAACCCCATCCATTTAGCTCAAAAACACAGCTCAAAACCAGATAAACCCTAAAACCGAAAACCTCAAGAACTTACCTCAAATCTCTGATGTGATCTTGCCAATTCCTTGCCAATCCTCAAGCCTAGCTTAGGATCCTTGATGCTCAGCTAACCCTAGCTTTCCACTGAGCTTAACCTCAAGAAAAATCAAGGGAAATGGTTGGGAAAGCCACAAACCGTATCTTCAAAGCCAAACCCTTAAGCTTTCCCTCTCTTTTCTTTTCTCTTCTTTCCTTCTTTCTTTTCAGCCTATAACTTTCTCTACTAAATCCACTAAGTGTAAAGACCTTCTTTATTTTATCTCTTGCAAGCCTAATGACCAAAATGCCCTCCCTTACTAATTCTAAACCTTTATGCCCATAAAGGGGCATTTTAGTCATATTACCCAAATTCCCACTAATTCCTCAAGTGTTCCTAATAATTCCCGCTCGCTACCCAATACCCGATTAATCATCAAATATAGTCCCAGATTCTCAATTATACTCCCCAGGCTTAACCCAAGCCGGGTACAGGTTCCCGCTTTGACTTTCCGCTAACCCGCTCATTCTAGGATCGTCTCGAGTCATAGATCATAGGTATCAACATAGTCAGGTCCAACATGGCCAAATTACAAATATGCTCAATCAGGTCTACATGCATACTAATTTACATAGTCATGCATCACAATTAATCAAATAGTCATATAACGTGCATTAAATCATATTCATGCATTAAACCCATAAAAGTCACACACAGAATCCCATTATGCCCTCTAGGCACACTACTCCAGGCCCTTAAGCCTTAATACTGAATTTGGGGTCGTTACAGAACGCCTTAGGGGCAGGAGTGTCCTTGGGTGGTAAAGATATTTTAGGTACCTTGGAAATTAATTCTGAGTCTTCTTATAGATCAGAATTAGTTTGGAGGTTGTTATGACATCTCAGTAACAGAGAAAAGTGGTTGCCTATGCAACATGTTGGTTAAAGGATTTGACCAGAACTAGGGTAGAGTTTCTGGTGGGCCAGGTGGCCAGATTATGTTTGGGATGGTTATATCAGGGAAGATCAAAAGGAAAGAAGATTAAGTGAATCACAGTTTGGAAGATTGAGGAGAATGTCTTAGCTGGGTTAGCTAAGGGTTATACAGTGTTAGACATGAATTTACTGAGGTATGGAGATCGGATTTGGGATCCGATAGACACTAGGATTAATTGGGAGATTCTGGATGAATCTCATGTTATTCTCTTATTCTCTTCATTCAGGTATTCTGCAGTGATTAGAGTATGCAAGCTTTATAGTGGTGGCCTGTGATGGAGAGAGATGTAATGGATGTATGATAAAGTTCTTAGCCTGTTAATAGGTCAGATCAAAGTGTCAGGAATTGGTGAGGCCATGGTAGCCTTTAAGTATTTTGTAATGGGAATAAGGAAGCATCGCGATAGGTTTCGCGATGGGATTGCCCAAGTTTGTGAGTTTATTTCTACCAGTAAGGATGAGTAAATAACACAGTTGATCAGTAATTGGATCCCTATGTGAGAAAGGAATAGAGTGCCTTCATGAAGCTTAAGGTCTATCTTATTAGATGAAGACTCTAGTGCGACTTCCAGGTTTTGGAAGGATTAAGAAGGCAATGAGTATATAGATGGGATTCAGTACAGTTTATTACTCTCAGACTGATGGTAAACCAGAGAGAGAGGGTTATCCAATTATTATTGAAAGAACATCTTATAAGATGAATGAGTTAATATATATATATCTGGATTCTAAGCTAGTTCAGGGGACTATTGAGATTATTAAAGGTTGAAGCTTGGCTGCTTACTACTCAGAATAAATGGAAAAGTTTTACTGAATTGAAAAGTAGGAACGTGGAGTTCCAAGTAGGAGAATGTGTCTTCCTTAAAGAATCACCATGGAAAAGGGTGAGGAGTTAAGGGCAAGCTAAGCCCTAGATTATCTCCACAGTTGAGTCCTGGATAGGACTGGTTGGGTTGACTTTGGATCAGCCTTATCTTTGGCACTGTCAGTTGAATGCAGTGTGTTATGTACTACCATGCAGTGGACATGGGTTAGAGGAACTCATGAGTTGAGTCATAAGAATCTGAAGGCTAAGGTTAAGTATTCTGGTAAGGAATAGCCAGTTCAGATTGTAGCAGAAGTAATAAGGTTCTGAGGAACAGAGTGTAACTTAAGTTAAGGTATGTTGCAGGGATAGTGAGGTCGAGAGAACGACCTGGGAAATTGGAGTCAGTTGTGCGGAATTCTTATTCCGGGCTGTATAGATAAATTTTGAGGATGAAATTTCTATAAGGAGGGGATAGTTGCAATACCCCGAATTTCCTAATAAGGGTTAGGACCTTGATTAGGAGGTCGGGAGGGCCATAATTGAATTATGATGCTATTTAATGATCATATGCATGTTTATGTGAATTATATTATTATATGATGATGAATGCATGCATATGGGTGTATTTTAATTATAAGGGCATTTTGGTAATTTGGCCCATTGAGGGCGTAATTGTGTATTTTCGTGCATGTGGGTGAGTTATGATTGGTACCACATTATAGGTGGATTTGTTCGAGCCTTTCGGCATGAGACGATCATGGAATGCAAGTGTTCAGTCTGGTCATAACGGGATTAAGTTCGGGGCTCAGGGTGAGTCTCAGGGTGATTTTAATGATTAGAACATTACCGGGAATTAAAGGGCAATGGGATGTGATTTATCGATATATGAGAATATTGAGAGTAGCGGGGATTGGAGGGTGTTAATTATGATTAACGAAATTGGTGCGAAAGGATGGTTTTGCCATTGGTGGCTATTAAGGCTTTATTTTAGACTTGAGGGCATTTAGATCTTTTCACCCCTTAAGGATGTATATCATCCATTAAGGTTGTAGAAAGAAGAGGTAAACAGAGTCTCCTTTCTCCTTCTCGCCCGATGGTTTTTCTCCTACATTTCTCCTTGAATTTTCAAGCTCTTTTTGAGGAATCAATCCCAGGAACCAAGCTTGGATAAGCTAGGGTTATGCTCCATAATTGAAGGGGGTGTGTTGTTGAGATTGAGGTGAGTTTTTATCCATTACAACTCTTTATTTTGCTATGTTTTCTTAGTTAAGTTTCAGCTGGTTTTTTAGTTGAAAAGTTGGGAATTGATTGGAGTTTTGGCTAGGGTTTTTGGGGTTATGGTGTCTAGGACATGTGGAGGTGGTATTAAGGTTCATTTGGGACTTAATTTGATGTTTGGAAGCTTTTGGTTTGGGTTAGAAATGGTGTAATCGAATGAAGAACTTTCTGGGCAGATGCTGGCTGAAGGTAGCGCTACAGGGCCCAGTATATGGTGCTACAGTGCTACCTGCAGAGGAGGCTAGGGCGGTTTGGTTCTGTCTTGAGCGCTGGGGCGCTAGGAGGGCAGCGTTGTACCGCTTTCCTGTTTCTTCAGAACCCTGTTTTTAGTGTTTTTAAGAGATTTTGGCTCGGGTTTTAATCCTTAAGTCCCAGGATCGAATCTACTCACCGTGTGGGCATGTTTCGAGGTCCCGAGAGTGGGGTTTAGACCAAGACCCTATCACTGTTGATTTTCATTAATCGAAGATTGTATTTGGTTATGACTAGGTGACCGCTAAAGGATAAAGGATCGATCGTTCTCAAGGGTCGTTCTTGTTCTAATTCTCGCTCGAACCGGAGGTAAGAAAACTGCACCCTGTGTATATGTGACATGCATGGCTATTCTTGATGCATGTTGGATGTTTAAATGTAATGCATGAGAAACATGTGATTAGGACATGCTTTGTAGACTGAGTGTGATATTGTTTAGAGCTTGATCCTCTGTGTTTATGCATGATCCTAATTGTACTAGTAATTGTTATGTAAGCAGGTTGAATGCCCTGTATTAAGATATTGGATACATGATATATGTTTGGTGGCATTGCTTACTTGTATATGGCACTGACTAGTCAGGGTTGGCACGGGTCGCGTACTATGGACCTAATAGCCGAGAACGGCATAGCGTCATGAACGCAGGGCCGAATGAAGAATAGATCTAATCGATATCAGCATTGAATGACTCATATGGGGTATTTATGCTGGACTGACCCTAAGGTCGACGAAACTTATAAGCGCTTGGCTAGTCTAGGACTAGTTACTCAGAGCCAAGGCCTAAGGCCTAGGTGACTACTTGTCACATGGCTAAGGAACAGATTTCCATGGTTATGACTAGTCATAATGCACCTATCCTATTTAAGCTAGTGAAAGGATCACTTATCTACTCGACAGGGTTATGCTGGTGACTATTTCACCATATACCTATCTTGTTTATGTTAGTGAAAGGATCACTTATCTATAAGCTCCGGTGACCCTATCGCCACATGGCTATTGGGAATGGAACCCACCTCAGTGATTAGTACAACTGTCACTCTTCTATTTGGGGATAAAAGCCTTGGATGACTATTACGATCATTGGTTGATGTGTTATACTCAACATTACATGGATTTGTTTGCCTGCTGGAATATGGCAATATCTGCTAGGCGTGTGCCTTATGATTTGATGACATGTTATTACTGTTCATGAGCATATTAAGTTTTCTTGCTAGGCTTCGGTTCACGGGTGCTATGTGGTGCAGGTAAAGGCAAAAGAAAGCTGGACCATCCTTGAGCTGGAGAGCTTAGGTGACGACGTGTACATATGCGGCTTCTCGACCGCCACGACCGAGGGTTGAAAGAGGAGCTAGGGTTAAACCCTGTTTTGCCGCTTAGATTGGCCTGTTGTAAATATTTTCTTGTAGTAGACTCTGAAATTATATTTTTGGGATCCCAATGTATACAGTAAACGTTCTAATGAAACGTTACATCTTAACCAAAAATTTTAATCCCTAAACCGCTAATCAAACAGAGTTACACGATTTTGGCCAAATGACTCGATTAGCGAGTTTAGCACGGTTTACAAGGCACACCGTAACGAATTTCCTAATAAGGTTTAGGACCTTGATTAGGAGGCCGGGAAGGTCGTAATTGATTTATTATGATATTAAATTATTATATGCATGTTTATGTGAATTATATTATTATATGATAATAAATGCATGCATATGGGTGTATTTATAATTATAAGGGAATTTTGGTAATATAGCCTGTTGAGGGCGTAATTGTGTATTTTCGTTCATGTGGGTGAGATATGAATAGTACCACATTATATGTGGATTTGTTCGAGCCTTTCGGCATGAGACAATCATGAAATGCAAGTGTTCGGTCTGGTCATAACGTGTTTAAGTTTGGGGCTCGGGGTGAGTCTCGGGGTGATTTTAATGATTAGAACATTACCGAGAATTAAAGGGTAATGGGATATGATTAGTTGGTATGTGAGAATATTGAGAATAGCGCGAATTTGAGGGTGTTAATTATGATTAACAAAATAGGTGCGAAAGGACGATTTTGCCCTTGGGAGCCTTTAGAAATATTTATTAGACCTAGGGGTATTTTGGTCTTTTCACCCCTAGGATGGATATAAGCCATTAAGTCTGTAGAAAGAAGTAGAAAAAAAGAGTATAAGTTCAAAGATTCTCCCGTACCTTTTCCTTCCTGTTTTCCTTTGGATTTTCAAGCTATTTTTGAGGAATCAAGCTAGGGAACCAAGCTTTGCCAAGTTAGGGTTGTGTTCCACCATTGAAGAAGGTGTGTTGCTGAGATTAAGGTAAATTTCTAGTTATAAAAACATTAGTATTTGCTCTGTTTTTCCATTTGAGTTTCAGCTGGTTTGTGAGTTGGAAAGTTGAGTTTCAATGGGTGTTTTGGCCAGGGTTCTTGGGGTTCTAATGCTTGGGCATGTGAGGATGGTTTCTGGGTTCATTTGGGATATAATTTGATGTTTGCAAGCTTTTGATTTGGGTTTGAAATGGTAGAATGAAGGAAGGGAATCCTGGGCTGTTGCTGGCTGAAGGTAGTGCTACAGCGCCCAGCATAGGGCGCTACAACACTACAACACTACCTGCAGAGGAGGTTGGGCGATTTTGGTTCTGTCTTGAGCGCTGGGGCGCTAGGAGGGTAGCATTGTAGCGCTACCCTGTTTCTTCAGAACCCCGTTTTAAGTGTTTTTAAGGGTTTTTGGCTCGGGGTTTCAATCCTTAAGGCCCAGGATCGAATCTACTCACCTGTGGGCATGTTTCGAAGTCCCGAGAGTAGGGTTTAGACCAAGACCCTATCATTGTTGATTTTCATTAATTGGAGATTATATTTGATTATGACTAGGTGACCACTAAAGGATTAAAGGATCGATCATTCTCAAGGGTCGTTCTTGTTCTAATTCTCGCTCGAACCAGAGGTAAGAAAACTGCACCCCATATGTGACATGTATGGTTATTCTTGATGCATGTTGGATGTTTAACTGTGATATATGCCATGCACAAGGAACATGTGTTTAGGGCATGCCATGAATATTGAGTATGAGATTGATCAGAGCTTGAGTCTCTGTGTTTGTGCATGATCATAATTATGCTAGCAACTGTTAAGTAAGCATGTTGAATGCCCTACTCTACGATATTTGACATATGATACATATACTGATAGCAATGCTTACTTGTGCATGGTGCTGACTAATTAGTCAGATTTGGCAAAGGTGTCAGTATCAACTGTGAAGCTGGGACTTATTAGTCAAGTTCGGCAGTGGTACTGGGCACTGGTCACACAGTGCTGACTCATAAGTCAGGACGGCCTTTGCGTGTTCAGTGCAAGCCAACAAAGATTAGATCTAATCGACATCTGCATTAAATGACTCAGAAGAGCGTTAATACCGGACCTACCTCAAGTTCGATGAAAACTAAAAGCGCTTGTGAGACTTACCCATCAGTCTCTCATCTGTTTAAGCTAGTGACTTACCCAGCAGTCACTCATCTGTTTAAGTTAGAGACTTGCCCATCAGTCTCTCATCTATTAAGCTAGTGACTTACCCAGCAGTCACTCATCTATTTAAGCTAGAGACTTACCCATCAATCTCTCATCTGTTTAAGCTATTGACTACCAATCAGTCACTCATCTGGTTAGAGCCATTGCAGGAAAGCCCAGGTAACAATTTCGTTACACGGCTATGGGCACCGAGCCCTATAGTGACTTGTTTGATAGTCACTCGCTATGGTTTAACAAGGCCTCAAAGTGATATTCACTCATCTGTTCAGGGTTATAATCTCTGTATGATCATTCTGATCATCATTTGCATGGCTTTGGTATTGAGCCCGGTAGTGACTTGCTGGACGGTCACTCGGTATGATATATCACTCATCTGATTAGGATTGACTTGATAGCCATCCAATCAGGAGGGCAGAATTTCTTATCCTTGATTCCCCAGTGTTATCTAAGTTCATTTACATGCTTGAATAGAGCTATGTTTGCTATGCATGCAAGATAAGATTTGATATCAAGATATGACTGTTCACGAGCATATTGAGTTTTCTTGTTGGGCTTTGGCTCACGGGTGCTATGTGGTGCAGGTAAAGGCAAAAGAAAGCTAGACCATCCTTGAGTTGGAGAGCTTAGGTGACGATGTGTACATATGTGGCTGCTTGACCGCCACGGCCGAGGTTTAAAGGAGAGGAACTAGGGTTAAACCCTTTTTTGCCGCTTAGATCGACCAGTTGTAAATATTTTCTTGTAATAGACTCTTAAATTATATTTTTGGGATCCCAATGTATATAGTAAATGTTCTAATGAAACGTTACATCTTAACCGAAATTTTAATCCCGAAACCGCTAATCATACTTAGTTACACGAGTTTGGGCAAATGACTCGATTATCGAGTTTAGCACTGTTTACAAGGCACACCGTAATGGTCCCTGGAGATTAGGGCGTTACATAGTGTCTCACATAGATGCAGTTAACGAAGGCAATGCCACATAATTCTCTATATCAGGGCAAAGGTTCTTGAGATATAAGGATCGGGTATGAGTGCCAAAGGATCATGGAATTAAGATGAAGATTTTAGAAGAAGTGCCCAATACCCCATACTCAGTTCACCCAGGGTCGATGTTGTGAAAATTAATTTGATTAAAATGTGCAAGTGTACACAGTCACAAAACAAGTAATAAAGTAGTAAGTATTCAAGATCGTCTCCACAGGGATTGCAAATTAAAACGAAATGCAAAATTTAATTACTAAACAATTACACTAGTGAACAAATTGAATTTCTTTGATTTTCCAATTTAACCCAATAAAAAGAAAGTAAAATTCTTAAAGTAAACTGAACAAGAACCTTGAGAGAAATATATGAATTTTAATATTGACTTGAATCATTGAATCCCCCTATATTATTTTTCCTGAACACATTGCGAATATATTGCTGCAGCAATGTTCTAGCAAAACTCCCAGGATAACAAAAAGTTCATTTAACATGCATAAAACTTTCCCAAATCTTATGACCTTAATTCTTCTACCTAATTAAACATATTCCTATGCAAAATCAGATTTAAGAATGTAATCACAGTTGAATTCTCATATGTTACATAAGGTAATTAACATATCCCTATATTAATTACTAACATAACCTAACCTAGATTATGACTTGTGTCATCCAAGTTTTTCCTATTACATTCAACCTTTCCAGCATTAAATATAATTAAAATAACTTGCCATTGCTGGCCAAACAACAACAAGAAATCAATTTAAGCACACTTGAATGATCAAGGGAGATTTTACTAAAATAAAGTGCAAGAAATGGATAGATTATAACATAGGGTTCATCAACAATTGAAGCCACCAAGAAATTAGTTCATGGCTGATTTCATATACATTAATTCATAATCAAAATAGCCCAAAATAATCAGTTAAAATCCAACTCAGAAATTAATACAATAGAGTTTAGAAAGAAGAGAAAAACAAATCCAAAATGATGCTTGAGCTTCTTTGGTTGGCCTCCTTCTTTCTTGAATCTCTTTTCTATTTCTTCCTGGCGTTTTTATCTGATATTCTCTCTGGTTTTCTGCAGTAAACTTCTGGCTCAAGTCTTATAAAAAATGGAGGCTGCTCCTTCCTTAATTAGCTAGCGTACAACCCTCTCCTTTTTCCTTCTTTTAAATTCTCCATTTACCCTTCGTTTTCTTTCTCTCACACGTGGCCCACTTACTAAAATAACTGCTGCTTTAATATCTTTTCCCACTCTGCCATGCCATTCTCCTTTACAGCTGGATAAAAGATGCCACATGACCTCCTCTTTGAGCTGCTGATTCCTCCTTCTTTTCCTAGAGAAATGCTGCAGCAAAATGCTCCTGTCTTCAACAATCCCTATATTTTATCACAAGCAATACCTAATAAAAATATGTTTGCTTTTCTTGCTTTCTTCAGAGAGCATCATGCAACAACTCTCTAAGTGCTATTAAATGTTAAGATAATTCAAAAGGACTAAAGGATAAGATAAGACCATAAAAAATGGATAATAAAATGAAATGAAACCATTACAAAAGTATCACTCAACTTATTCTTTTTGTTTATAATAAGCTTAAAAGTATGACAAATAACTCTTTATTCAAGAGTTATCACACCCCCAAACATAAGACATTACTCGCCCTCGAGTGATGAATCTCAAAAGATGATGCACGACACACAATAACAACAAATGAAAAGACTGAATAGAACAACTAAATAAACAAACAAACACAGAGGATATACTTTGCCTAGCTAATGATTAAAAAGGGTAAAAGCTCTCAGGAATGTTGGTTTGAAAATGGGAAGCTGAATTTCAATCTTACACAAGTTTTACATCAAATCCTTCAAGTATTAATGTTGCTGCCAAAAATATGAATCAAGTGTTTCACCCTTTAGTGCATGCTTAGCTTTTCCTAAACAATTTCAATCACCAAAAATCAAGCTAGCCCTTGGTCCTCAAGCTTAAATAATGTCCCCATACGTTACTTAGTGACTCCCTCTCCACTAATGTAGACAAACACCACACCAAAGATCAATAGGACTTTATCAAGCTTGTAATGATAGGCTAGGGTAAAGGTAGGATAAGAGAGATACATTTTTGGCTCAAATCACCCTAAACACCTCAATCTTTCTAGGACCTAAATACATAAATGCACACATTAGTTTCCCAAAGAAAACCCCACAACATAATATAAATCTTGCCACTAGCCTTTATTACTAACATATAAACACAATAACTCAAACAACTTTTCCTTTATTTGAAAAGTACACCCCCAAACTTATTTACAAACATACATACTTCTTTTTTTTTCACTTTCTTTTTCTTTTCTGATTTTTTTTTTCTTTTTCTCTTTGTTTTTATATGCTTTGATGCAAGGGAGTGTACTCTTAAGTATATATATATTTTGATGCTATATTTATTTATTTTTTATTTTTATTTTTTTTACTAAAATAAACAACTAGATGGCAAGAGTACAAGAAAATTGAAAACACACTCTCCCCCCAAACTTAAAATCAACATTGTCCCCAATGGTGAAAACAAGAAAAATAAGAAAAGGAAAACGCTCACCCAATTTTCTTGCTCACACTCAACCCATCACAACCCCCCAAAATGCACAACAAATAAATCCTATAAAGATCAAGGTGCTAAAAGGGTGTGGTGAAAAGAGGTGAATATATATATGTAAAGCTAGGCTAATGAGTGGCTAAGAAAGAAAAATGACACTGAAGCTCAATGGGGTGACTATGGATAAAAATGCATACAAGGTAGGCTTCAAAGGCTCAAACGGTCCAAAGATGGCCTAAATCATTTCATCGGTGTGGTATTGTCTAGGATTTCGCCTCAAGGAATATCACTAAGTAATTCTAGAAACTTATGCTCTCACAAGGACCTAATTCTCACTAGGTTCTCAAAACTGCTTAATCAAGCTATGCACACCCTAAAGAGAGAAACAGAGTCATCAAGCAGTGGCAAGCAACATTAACACCCAAAGGATATAATTTAAAACGAAAGTAAGAAAGACATTACTAGGGGGAATATATGGTCATATTATGCAAATCGTCATCGAGCCCCCTAATTAATATTAACAAGACAAAATATATCCTCAGAACTACACAAACACAAGACAAAATATACATCGACTCTAAATCAAAATATCAACGAACAAGACAACAATGAAGTCAAAAGTACAGAATAGCGACAATACAAAAGCACTGAATAAAATAAAAAATAAACAAGCTAAGATAAGAAACTCCCTCCGCCTATTCCTCGGAAGTGTCCTCCGAAGGAGTAGGGTCGTCTGGCGGTAGTGGGATGGTCCATTCCTTCAAAATGGCATCAGGAAACTTAGGGAAAGGTGCTGTGGGCCTGGTGAAGTTCCGCTTTGCATACTTAAAATACTCTTCTTTGCATACTTAAAATACTCAATCTGCTGCTGCTCATTGTGTGCCACACGACTCAGGATCATAGACAACATCATGGCAGTAGTGGAGGTAGGCAGCGCTTCATCGTTCACAAGAGCTTTACCACGATCTGATTTAGCACCATGGCCTTGCACACGGTGAATGGAAACTGAATGAATGTCAACACGGCCTTGCAACACTTCCTCCGAAGGGCTGATAGTGACGCCCGCCTTCAAACATAACTGTGTAATCAACACAGGAAAGAACAAACACCCATAATTTTTTTTTGGCACAGCTAAAGATTTCTTGCATAATTATCTGCCCAACATCGATAGTTTTGCCTGCCAAAATACAATAAAGTAGCAATACGCGGTCTTGATTCACTGTCGTATCATGGGTGATTGGTTGAAGTTCCCATTTGATAAAGGTGAGCCATACATTGGCTTCAGGAGTCACGACAGCATAGGATAAGGTACGACGACCAGTGGCGGACACAGTCCACGAGGCAGTAGGAATTGCCACTGTACGAAGTGCCTCCTCAAAGTGCTCTGGCATGGGGGCAGAAACTAATTCCTGGAAGTCAGCATCGATATAAATGGGCAACCCATAAAATTCATTAATAACCTCTGCTGAAAAGGTTATGGGCATCCCCAACCCCTTCAATCTCATCAGCCATATTGAAACGACTTTTACTCCTTTGTTCCCTTCTTCTTCTTCTAAAAGTGTGTTCAAATTCGGGGTCAATAGGAGCTAGTTCAAGGTCTTCTTGCTCGTTCATGCACTAGAGTATTCCTGAAAATTCACAAAACCGAGCAAGCAAGATTAGAACAACACAGAAAAATAAATTGCAAAATAATTGATATTACACAAATTTTTAATTTCAATCCCCGGCAACGGCGCCAAAAACTTGTTGTGAAAATTATATGTGCAAGTGTACACAGTCCAACACAAGTAATATAATGATAAGTGAATCGTCTCCACAGGGATTGGTATTAAAAACTTCAATGTAAACACCAATTTATTACAACTTAGAAATTTAAGAAACTGAATTGAGTGGTTGGTGAAACTAAAATAGAAGGAAAGAAATTACAATATGCTTAAAATTAACCACAAGTTCTAGATAAATAACAGCAACAAGAATTATCTATGGAAAAATTGGACTTGAATAGCTAAATCCCCCTATGTCAAAAACTGCCCAGAATGCTATAGCATTAAATTTAGCAAATCGCACCAGAGTTGACTAGAATTCCCAATATGCTCACCAGATTTTTCCAAAACTCGTGAATATAGTTCTACCATCCAATTAAATATATTCCTATATCAAATCAGACTTAAGAACACAAATAACAGCACCAATTCTTAAAAGTTATGCAAGGTAACTAAAATATTCCTATTCTACTCACTAAGAACAACCTAACAATGGTTACGCTCTTGCATCATTCAAGTACAAACTACTACATTCAACCTTTCCAGAATTAAATCTAGCTTAATAATCTGCCATTGTTGGCCAAACAACAATAAACAATAATCATGAACAACACTTGAATGAACAATGGTGAATTTACGTAAATATGCATTTAAACTTTAATAACTATGACATAGGGTTCTTTAACCATTCAAGTCTCAAAAAGCTTAGCTCATAGCTAAATTAGTATCCAAAATCTGAAATGGAAAATTAATATCCATGAGTTCTAAAATAGCTATTCTAAATTAGGAAATACAAAAATTAAAGAAAAAGAGTAAATGGGACAAATCCGATATAGTTGGTGTGTGAATCCTCCTTGTCCTTCTCGTTCCCCTTCAACAATTGTACTTCTCTATATTTTTCTCTTTGTTTTTCTGTACTTTTTCTGATGATGGTCCTTCAATGGCTGCCACTAAGGTGATACGGCTGGTACTCCCATTTTTCCAAATTAGGGTACAAAATATCATGTCTCCAATTAGAAAGCCCACCATGGACCCATGCCACCTGGCCATGAATTAAAAGGAAATGACACAGCTGCCTTTAATTTCCACGTCAGCAAGTGAGCTCCAGCATGCTGCAGCACGAATTTTAGCAATCTGGAAAGCTTCAGCTTTTGCTTCCAAACCAAACTTCCAATTTTTCTTCTTCAATCCTTACATGGATAGCTTGATTCCCTTTTTTTTCACAGAAAACTATGACAAGATTAGTTATTTAATTTCAATTTAAACCCAAAACATTGCAAGACTCCAATATTAGATCAACTAATTATATAGATAGATAACAACTTAAAATTAACAAACAAACACCAAAATCATCACTCTTTTTATGAATAATTAAGTTTAAAAGTCAAATAAATAACTCTATATCATAGAGTTCTCAGTCGACCAAGATAACTCACGACCTTAAAGCATTGTATTGGTGGCCAGGAATGAAGAAAGATGTAGCAGAATATGTGTCTAAATGCTTAGTATGCCAGCAAGTGAAAGCTGAACATCAGCGACCTGCAGGCTTATTGCAACCGCTTAGTATTCCAGAATGGAAATGGGAAGACATAGCCATGGATTTCGTGACAGAACTACCACAAACAAATAAGCAGCATGACTCGGCTTGGGTAGTAGTAGATAGACTAACCAAGTTAGCTCACTTCCTGCCTGTCAAGACTACGTACACAGTAGATCAGTACGTAGATGTTTATGTCCCAGAAATAGTACGACTGCATGGAATCCCTAAGACCATAGCATCTGATAGAGGATCGGTGTTCACATAGAGATTTTGGGAAAGCTTACAGCAAGCTATAGGTACCAAGTTAAGTCTTAGTACGACATTTCATCCTCAGACTGATGGTCAGTTCAAGCATTTTAGAGGATATGTTTCGCGCTTGTGTACTTGACTTTGGAGGATCATGGAGTAAGTATTTGCCACTGATAGAGTTCTCCTACAACAATCGCTACCAGTCAACGATCGGGATGGCACCCTATGAGTAACTTTATGGAAGCAGGTGTTGATCGTCGTTACATTGTGACAAGGCAGAAGAAGGGCGACTTCTTGGACCCAAAGGTGTTAGAGAGGCTCAGGATGTAGTAGCACTGATTAGAAAGTGTATGCTCGCTGCTCAGAGCCGACAGAAAAGTTTTGCATATGCCAGGCGGCGTGATGTGGAATTCAAAGTCGGAGATCAAGTCTTCTAAAAGATATCTCCTATGAAAGGTGTGAAGTGGTTTGGGAAGAAAGGCAAACTTAGTCCGCCGTTTATAGGTCATTTTGAGATATTGGAAAGGTAGGAACAATAGCATATAGATTAGCCCTACTGCCAGCTCTAGAAGATAGCCACAATGTGTGCCACATCTTGATGTTGCGTAGATATGTGTCAGACCCATCTCAAGTATGATACGATAGCACTCTAGAAAGACTTTAGTTACGAGGAACGACCGGTTAGCATCCTAGATAGAGGAATGAAGTAATTATGGTCTAAGAGTATTCTGATATTGAAGGTCCTATGGAGTAATAGTTATAAACGGGAGGCAACGTGGGAGTTGGAGGAAGACATGTTGGCACGGTATCCGGAATTTTTTGGTAAGTAAATTTTGGGGACGAAATTCTTGTTAGTAGGGAAGAATTGTAGTGTCCCATAATTTTACTTAGCTATATAGTAGTTGTAGTTAGTAGTAGTTGTAGTATGTTAGATTCCATGGATTTTGGTTCAACCCAGGACTTAAATGGAAACTCATAGCAACAGTTATGGATTTTATAAGTTTAACCTATAGTTTAGAAATATTAATTATAACATAAGATTTGATTAATATTACTGGTCCTACAAATATTATTCATTATAAGCTAAGGTTTAGATATAATTATTAAGAGCAAGACACTTTTAATAATCATGTTTATTAAGGATTTAAGTATTTTTGATCAATAGTTTAATTAAAAGAAAGATCTAGAAGCTATAGAACCTTCCAGCAACTGTTAGGATCATGTTTTGACTTAGTCAAAACTGTTTAATCAATTCAAAATATGCTGAAAAAGTGCAAATACGTGTTTGATATATCAACGTATGTCGATATATCGCAACAATAGGGGCCGATATATCGCCTACGGAAGATATGGAATACACATCGACTTCGCACGAACGGGGCTCGGGAAAATGGTCTAGGCAATATATCGCCCAAGGTAGGCGATATATCGCCCTTGCGAGTGCATTTTTGAATCTTGAGGATTTTTAAATTTAAAAATAGCCTTGAACACTTAGACCTGCCTTTGAACGATTTTGACCAAGTTTTGGGCATCTGTTGAATGAAAATTCAAATTTTTTTCATTGTATATTAATTTATTTATTCAAACTAAAAAGGGTTAGTTTCACTCCTTGAACTCTATAAATAGGATCTAGTACTCAGCCATTTTCTTCACTCTTCAAGAATTCTTCAGAGCTTCCAGGCTGCTAAGATTATTATAGAGAGAAACACTTGGGTTTTGGTTTAAAAGCTTTATGAATCTAAGCTTTTCTAAACACTTGGGAAGTGAGATTTATTGAGATTTCGATATCAATGTTTAGATCAATTCACAAGATCATTCAAGGTATTCTTATCCTTAAGTTTAGATCTTCATGGTTCTTTAGTTTTCTTTTATTTTCTTTCAGATCCTAACTCTTGTTTATGATTTTTGGAAAGGTGTTTAAGTTTCTTGAAACATAAGGTTCTTTTCGGTAAGTTTCTTCCTGATGGTTTAGTTCTCTATTCATCTTCATTCTTTAGAAATACTCATTATTTTGTTGTTGGTTTTTAGGAGTGTTCCAATCCATTTCTTGTTCTCAAATTTCCCAGTTTTTGGTAAGAAAAATAGGATAGATTGTATGTGTTTATATGTCTATGTTATGATATGTTTTATGCTATATTATGTATATGTATAAATATGTTTTGTAGTCCTTGGGCATATGACTTGCTTGGATAGCAAGCTCTAAGAATATGTTTTGTAGTCGCTTGGGCATATGACTTGCTTAGATAGCAAGCCCCAAGAATTTTTTATCATTTTCATTGTTTAGAGTTATGATTTAACCTACTTCAATTAGTAGACAGAGGACCTAGATGGGTTATCATATACTACCATGTGATCTAACCTGCCTTGATTAGTAGACAGATGACCTAGATTGTTTATCACATGCCATCTTAATGAGTTAATGGCAATTAATAATGTAGTCCTATATGTTATACGTTTTTATAGTCATATGTTTTATAGTATATGTTTATGTTATAATCTTATGTTTATGATGTATGTTGTTAATAGATTTTCCTTGCTGGGCATTAGGCTCATTCCTTTACTTTTAGCTTGATGCAGGAAAATGAATATGGAAGGCAGAAAGATTCATGGCAGCTTGGCTTGTTTGTTCAGGATGAATGGATTGAATGGACTGCATGAACGATCGATGATGATGTTATGTTTAAGTCTTTTGAATTATGTTTCTTTTGTAATTCCGCACTTAGTTTTTTTAAACAATTGATTTAAGTTTATTGTTTATGTTTATTTGTATTAAACAATGGGTACTCATACCGTATTTTATATTTCTTATTTTACTTTGTATTTTGCACAATATTTATTTTGGGGTTTCAATAAAGTTATGCTATTTCTTATTTATGTATCAAATTAGTAGCTGTGTCTAGTAGTTTTAATGGTTCAAGGTCTTAGAAATAGTTGGGTCATTACATATAGAGCCAGTGTCGAAGGCACCATATCGGATGAATCTGGCAGAGCTAAAGGAGTTGAAGATATAGTTGCAGGAGCTACTAGATATGGGGTTTATCTGACCTAGCTTCTCTCCATAGGGTGATCCAGTTTTATTTGTGAAGAAAAAGGATGGGACTTTGAGAATGTGTATAGACTATAGGAAGTTGAACAAGTTGACCCTCAAGAACAAGTACCCCTTACAGAGGATAGATGACATGTTCGATCAGCTGCAGGTTAACACGGTATTCTCAAAGATTGATGTTCGATCTAGTTATCACTAGTTGAGGTTCAAGGACGAGAATATTCTGAAGACAGCATTCCGCATGAGGTACGAGCATTATGATTTTTTGGTCAAGTCGTTTAGCTTGACCAATGCACCAGCAGCGTTTATGGATCTGATGAACAGGGTGTTCAAGGATTTCTTAGATCGGTTTGTGATAGTCTTCATCGATGACATCCTAGTTCACTCTCGTTTAGATGCAGAGCATGAGCATCATCTCCGACTCATAATGTAGAGGTTGAGGTAGCATCGGTTATATGCTAAATTTCAGAAGTGTGAGTTCTGGCTACCGGAAGTGACATTCCTTGGATATATTGTCAGTGGAGATGGGATTAAGGTGGATCTGGCCAAGGTAGATGGAGTTAGGGATTGGCTGAGGCTAAGGAATTATTTTGGAGGCTAGGAGCTTCCTTGGACTAGCGGGATATTACAAACGATTTGTGAAATGGTTTTCAAAGATTTCCACACCGTTAACTGAGTTGACACGGAAGAATGTGAAGTTCATCTAGTCAGATAAATGTGAGGGTAGTGTCTAGGAGTTGAAGCTATGATTGATTACTACTCCGGTACTGAGTCTTTCGTTGGATGGAGGCAAGTATGTAATGTACTGCGATACATCAAGACTGAGATTGGGATGTGGATTGATGCAGAATGAGAAGGTTATAGCTTATGCATCGCGATAGGTGTAGGAATATGAGCAGCGGTACCCTACCCATGATTTGTAATTGGCAGCAATTACATTCGCACTGAAAGTATGGCGACATTATTTTTATGGAGAGAAGTGCGAGACATACACCGATCCTAAGAGTTTAAAGTATTTCATCACTTAGAAGGACTTAAACATGAGAAAGAGACGTTGGTTAGAACTAGTAAAGAACTATGACTATGACATCCTCTATCACCCAGGAAAAGCCAATGTAGTGGCAGATGCTTTGAGCCAGAGGGGTCCAGGACAATTGTTTAGCTCGAAGCAGATATCGAAGGAATTAACCGAGGAGATGACTAGAGTGAGGATAGAGTTGGTTGTGGGCCAGTTCTCCAATATTACATTGCAATCTATCCTCTTGGAGTAGATAAGAGAGGGTCAGATGGGTGATGCGAAGTTGTAGGAGGTTTGAGGGAATGCCCTAGGTGGAGTGGCTAGGAATTATTCCATCTCAGAGACAGGCTTACTGCAGTACAAGGATTGGATCTGTATTCCGATGGATATGGGTTTTAGATGAGAGATTGTTGATGAATCCCATACTACACCATACTCACTCCATCTAGGCACTACAAAGATGTATTAGGATCAACAAACTTTATACTGGTGGCTAGGGATGAAGAAGGACGTGGTTGAATACGTGACCAAGTGCTTAACCTATCATCAGGTAAAGGCTGAACACCAGCGACCAAAGTGGTTGTTACAGCCTTTGGGTATTCCCGAGTGGAAGTGGGAAAATATCACCATGGATTTTGTAGGATGTTTGCCTAGGACGGTGGGGCAGCATGACTCTATGTGGGTGATAGTAGACAGGTACACCAAGTCAGCTCACTTTCTGCCAGTAAGAATGACCTATACTATGTATCATTATGCGGAGTTGTATGTGAGGGAGATTGTACGTCTCTATGAGGTTTCTAAGTCGATAGTATCGGAATGGGATCCCATATTTACCTCCAAGATTTGGAATGGTTTACAGAGGGCTATGGGAACTCAGTTGAAGTTCAGTACAACATTTCATCCTCAAACAGATGGACAGTTTGAGAGGAAAATCTACATAATGGAGGACATGCTTAGAGAATGTGTGTTAGACTTCGAGGGGTCTTGGAGTAAGTACCTTCAGTTGATTGAATTCTCATACAACAATCGTTATACATCAACGATTGGAGTAGCCCCATAAGAGATGTTATATGTAAGGAAGTGTAGATCGCCCATTCATTGGAATGATATAGGGGAGAGGAAGTATTTGGGACAGGAGATGGTTCAAAAGACTAATTAAGCTATTCAGAAGATCCGAGCTCAAATGCTTGCTTTACAGAGCAGACAGAAAACCTACGTAGATCCTAAGCATATGGATATGGATATCCAGATGGGGGCCATGTGTTTTTGCGAGTTTCACCATTGCGAAGGGTGAAAAGATTTGGAAAAAGTGCAAGTTGAGTCGTAGATTCATTGGACCTTTTGAGATAATGGACAAGATTGGGCAGGTGGCCTACAGATTGGCTCTACCACCGTCATTATCAGGGGTTCCCGATGCATTCCACATCTCAATGCTTTGGAAATACGTCTCTGATACGACCCATATATTGGGATATGAGGATCTGGAGCTACAGAATGATTTATTGTATGAGGAGCGACTGGTTCAGAACTTAGACAGAAATAACAAGATTCTGAGGAATAAGATGATTCCTCTAGTCAAAGTCTTATGAAGGAATAGCAAGGTCGAGGAAGCGACTTGGGAGCTAGAGTCGGCTATGCAGGATAAGTATCCTGAGTTCTTTAGGTAAATTTTGAGGACGAAATTCCCAGTAGGAGGGGATAGTTGTAACGTCCCAAAAATGTTAATAAGGTTTAGAGCCTTGATTAGTGTGTCGGGAGGGCATAATTTGATATATCTGTGATTAATTAGTTAAATGCATAACTAAGTGGCATGCATGATTTATTTGATAATATAAATATTTTTATATGCATGTTTATGAGTATTAAATATTCATGTGGGCCCGTTCTTGTTTTTAAGGGCATAAATTTTATTATATGCGTTAAATGATTGAGACCACATTATTATGTGGATATATTCACAATATACGGCTCGAGGCGATCCTAGTGAGCGGATTAGCAGAATAGTCACAACGGGGTTAAATACCCGGCACGGGATGAGCTTAGGGATATTTTGGGAAGTTTCATGTATATTTAGGATTTATGAAGTAACGAGTAAGTATTTGGTGGTTAGTTTGGCATGACGGGATTAATTGAAAATTTGTAGGACAACTCGAGGAATTAGCAGGAAACGGGGGAAGATGACTGTTTTACCCTTAAGAGCAACTAGAGGGTTGAGTTGTCTTGAGGGGAATTTTTGTCTTTTGGTTAAAAGGTAAACTCAGCTGATACTTTATGAAATAATAAAAAACATTAGGATTATTCTCAAACCCTTTCCCCCTCTCTCTTACACGTTCTCTCTCTCTCTCTCTCCATGTCTTGGGTTTGAAGGTTTTGGAGTGTTAAAGGGAAAGCTTGGTTTAAGCTGGGAAAAGTCTGGGAATTGAAGTTTTGGGATTGATTAATTGAGCTAGAAATTTGGGTAAAAGTATGTTATGAATAGTCAAGGAATTGCTGAGGAGTTAATCTATCAACTTAAGTAAGACTTTAGATTCTAAACACTGAATTCTAGTTAGGTTTGAATTTGTTTAGGGTGCTTGGGTTTGTTTCTAAATTTGGGATTTAAGAGAGATTGAACTTGTGTTATAGGTTGTTTGTGTATTGTTTATGAGGTAATATTGTTAGATCTTGACCTAGTTTGGCATGAGTACGTGTTTGGGGTCGAATTATAGGGCTATAAGTTTGTGAAATAAGCAGAAAACCCAGGGATTTTCTGGTTCATGGGGGCGCGCCGCGACCCAGTTCATAGGCGCTGCGGCCCGTGTGCCCCAGGAGGCCCTGGAGGGCTTACAGACTTGCAGGCACGCCATTGCCCTAAAGGGTAAGTCGCGGCCCGCATCCCCCGTGGAGCAAGAGGTTGGTACCTCTAACGTGAGGTGCGCCGTGACCTTTAGGGCCAGGTCATAGCCTGCCTAGGTAGGGATTTCCTAGGTTGGTTTTTAGGCTCGGGGATTTAAACCTAAGCGCTCGGAGATTTAAACCTAAGCACTCAGGACGATATCTATTGCCCGATTTAGTAGAATTTGAGGTCCCGGAGGCTAGTATTTGTCTCCAAAGCATTTAATTGAATTAGATTTTTGATAGTTATCCATTGTCGGTTGTGCTTGGGATTGAGGATCGCGCTCTGGACCGCTCTATATTTATCGCTTGAGTTTCAAGGTAAGAAAACTGCACCCAAATTGTGGATGGGGCTGAGATTCCCTATAAATGAACATATGTCTTTTGTAACATGAATATTTGTTATGTGCGAAGTGAAATTACGACCTAAGGGAGTCGGGGGTGATGTTGAGCGTATTGAATACAGCTCGGCCTAAGCAAGCTGGAATCAGCTAAATAACTAGAGCGCTCAGCCTATGGTGGCTGATCCCTAATTATTTGTTTTATGATTGATCTATATGTTTGGATTAAACCATTGTTGTTGCTTAGTTTAGCATTCATATTGTGTTGTTAATTGGAATGGTTGGTCTAGGTTTGTTATAACCACTTCAATCCTATCTATGCTTGTTGATTAAAGTTTTCTTGCTGAGCCTTGGCTCACGGGTGTTATGTAGTGCAGGTAAAGGAAAGGGAAAGCTCGACCAACCATGAGTTGGAGAGCTTTGGGGGCAGAGTGTAAATCGGAAGATGCTAGACCACCATGACTGATGGAATTACAAGGACTAGGGATCAAATTTATATTTTGGCATTTAAATTGATTACTATTGTATTAAATCTTATGGGTTGTATCCACCATGTAAACCTTATTTTTTTGGGATCCCATGCATCAAACTCTAATTTTAAAAAAAAAGATCAACCATTTTACGATCAAAATCTTTCAACTCTAACCTGTCACTTGACTTTAGAAACATATTTATGTTCAAACGACTAGATTAGCAAGTCTTTCACTATTCTAAGCACATAGTGTAACTGTCCGGGTTATCTAGGGTGTTACATCCTATACAGTATTGATTGATTCTTGTGCTAGGCATTCATTTGGTTCAGATTTTAGATCGAAAGGACAAAGCTCTACGGAATAAGACGATTCCCCTAGTTAAAGTAATGTGGAGGAATAGTATGGTCGAGGAAGCGACCAGCGAGCTTGAGACGGTGATGCGGGATCAGTATCCCGAGCTATTCAGTTAATTTCGAGGACGAAATTCTTAGTAGGAAGGGATAGTTGTAACGACCCAAAATCACCAATAAGGCTTAAGGGCCTTGATTAGTGTGCCGGAGGGCACAATTGGATTATGTGTAAATTAAGTAGTTTAATGCATGATTTTGTGATAAGCATGCTTGTATGGTTATATGAATGTATATGTGAAATGCATGTCTACGAGTATTAGTATGCATGTAGGCCCCGTTTCGCTTAAAGGGTTATATTTATAATTTTAGCCCATTGAGGGCGTAAATGTGATTATACGTTATAATTGTGAGGACCACATTATTATGTGGGTAAATCTGTAGCATGCGACTTGAGGCGATCCTAGGGAGCTAGTTAGCGAAAAAGTCACAACAAGACCTAATACTTGACTTGGGGCAAGCAAGGGGTATTTCGAGTATTAGATGGTTATTTGGGTTATCGGGTTATGGAAATAAATAATTGGAGATATATTTGAGGTTAGGAAGTTTAGGTGGGAATACTGGGGAATTTTACCATTTTTCCCTTGGGACGTTTTTGGTACCCCGAGCCTCGTGATTGACTCAATAGCTTAAGGATAGACTAAGTAAAATCTAGAAAATGGTAGAACAAAAGCCAAACCGACCTTCCTTCCTCTCCTCTTTCTCTCTCAAAGAAAACCACAAGGAACCAAGAAGAACTTGGCTGGAACTCAGATAATTGGAACTGTAATTTAGGAGATTAGCTCAAGGATTAGCTAAGGATTCAATCAAGAGTTATGGTAAGCTATGAGTTTTATGCTTGATGGTTAAATTATGTGATTATGGCTGAGTTCTAAAGGGTTTATGGGTTTTGGCATTAAAGGTTAAATTAAGGCAAAAAGCTTCGGAGTTGGCTCAGTGAGTGTTTGGCGGTTGATTCTTCAGTGAAGGTAAGCTCTAATTTATGATATAATGCTTGAATTCTTGATTTTTTTTGACTGGTTTTGGTGTTCTTGAGTGTGTGGGTTTCAGAAATTAAAATGGTGTTTTGATGAGATTTTAGATTAGGTTTTTGCTGGATTATGCTTATGAAATCATGCAAGAATGTTTGAGATAATTGGAGTATATTTTTGGGATGGTTATGGTAGGTTTTAAGTGAGGTTTGAGTATTAAAAATGGTGGTTTTTTTGTATTTGAAAGGTCGGGCCATGGCATTGTTCTTGGTGTGCCGCGACCCTCTGAAGCTGATGGGCGCTGGTGATGGAGGGCGGGCCGCGGCATGGGGTATGTAGGGCTGTGGCCCGTGTCAGTTTTTGGGTGAGACTGAGCCTCTGGTTGGGGTCATGTCGCGGCATAGGGAGCTAGGGTTGTCACACTTAAGGACATTTGTGGCCTTGTGGAGGTTTTAAGCGCGGGAACATAACCTAGGGTGCTCGGGATCGATTCTACTACCGTGTTTGGTGGAATTCGATGTCCTAGAGGCTAGAACCTTATCCAGAAACCTTTTTACAATTATTAATGGTATCCCTTATCTTGGTTGTGACTAGGTATAAGCTAGTGCTCGGGAAATGGATCGTGCTCAAGAGACATTTTTCGTAATCAGTACACCTGAAAATTAGAGGTAAGAAAACTACACGCGGTTGCAAAATTTATAATGGGACTAAGGGTTCCCTATCTTGTATGCTTTATGAAGGATGGTTATGACATGTGAATAATTAACAAACGGCCTAAGAGCGCCAAAGTTTACATTGGTGCAAAGGGTGCAACTCAACCACTGGTAGCTGAGGACAGCTTAATATTCACTGAGCTCGGTTTAAGCGGACCGGTGTCAGTGGGGTAAATAGAGGGTGTGACCTAAGGGCGTTGACCCTGCTTATCATGTGATTTGATTATTATTATTGATTGATGAACTTGTCATGCTAAATAACTGGAAGTTGATTTGTAAATTCTTTGGTTATTTATATGAACTATATGATTAATGTGGACTTTTAAGTGTACGAACATGCTTAAAGAGTTATCTAATTGTTATCATTGTTTGTCATAAGATGTCATGTTTTCTTGCTGGGCCTTGGCTCACGGGTGATATGTGGTGCTCTGAAGGGTAAGGGTAAGCTTGATCAACCCTAAATCGGAGAGCTCTGAAGGCAGAATGTACATGATCAGCTGCTCGGCCACCATGGTTCAGGAGGAGACAGGAACAGGAGGGCCATAAATATCTGTTTTGCCCTTAGAGTGGCTAGTGGTTGTTTGTACTCTGGAAATTTTTTAAACTGACTTTCAAACACTGTTTCTTTTGGGATCCCTTGTACAAAATGTTTAATTATATAAAATGTATCTTCTGTGACCAAAACCTTTTAACCCTAGTTCATTAATGGTTTTAGTGACACGTTTTTAACCAAATGACTTCATTAGCAAGTCCTGCAACTTTATAAATACACAGTGTAGCGGTCTTGGCTATCCACGGCGTTACAAGATGAGTATGATTACTTCCATTATAGATTTCATGAGGGTGGAAGGTAATGACAGAGTGGCCTGTGCCACCTATATGCTTAGAGAGTATGCCCGTATTTGGTGGGAGGTGACATCACAGACAAGGGGCATTTCTACTTTGAGTTGGGATTGGTTCAGAGATCTGTTTAGCTAGAAATATTATAATATTGCCGTCAGGGCAGCGAAGGTGAATGAGTTAGTTGCATTGGTGTAGGACAGCATAACAGTTACTGAGTATGCCCTAAAGTTTGGCAGGCTTCTAAAGTTTGTACCAGATTTAGTGCCTACTGATACAGCCAGACAGGACAGATTTATTTGAGGACCTTAATGCTATTATGGCCCAAGATGAGAAAATCACAACAGTACCTGGGGGAACGAATTATGCCCAGGCTATTGAGAAGGAACTTATCGCTGAAGAGGCAGAAAATAAGATCTAGAGGGAGAACGCTACGAGATGAGATGTTCGCTGGGTAGTCCCTCCGTCCAAAGGGTCTGGTAGGGGTGGAGGCCCTAGTGATTTGTAGAGGAAGACCCCTGACACTTCGACCACTGCTGGTCCTGATAGGAGGGGTCAGGGTGCTCAGGGTGGCCGCCAGGGAGGCGGTGAGACATGGAGAAGTTATCAAGAGTGCACGAGATGTAGAAAGTGCCATTCGGGCGAATGTCGGGTAAAGGCTTGCTATGTGTGTGGGGTGGTGGGACACCTCAAGAAGGACTGCCCATCAGTGAAGAAAGAGGAATCAGGGAAGGTGAACAGCTTGACTCCAGCTCGAGTGTTCACCTGAACGCAGACAGAGGCCGAGGCTAGTCCCTCTGTAGTGACAGGTCAGCTTTCTAGCGCTAGCTCCACTTATACTGTATTGATTGACTATGGTGCTGCACATTCGTTTCTATCCAGTAAAGTAATTGATAGATTGTGTAGACCTAGTGAGTATTATACTATGAGGTTTGGGACTATACTGCCTACAGGGGACCTGGTAGTTTCTAGAAGATGGATTAGAGCACTGCCAGTGATGGTAGATAGTAGGGAACTATCAGTAGATTTGATCGAGTTGAGCACGGATGATTTTGATATGATTCTAGGGATTGATTGGCTGGTCCGATATGGGGCTACTATAGAGCTTGAGGGTGAGGATCCCTTTATTTTTGTGGGCGTTTTACATGGACCTCGCATACCCATGATATCAGCATTGAGAGCTAGAGACCTATTACAGGGAGGTTGTATAGGTTTCCTAGCTAGTGTGGTGGATACCACCAGAGTTACCCTAGTAGTTGTAACGTCCTACGTTTTTGGGTACCTTTAAACGACTCGGGTCGGGATTTTTCCCCCGGGTTAAGAATATTATTTTAAATAATATTATATTTTGTTTGTAAGTATTCCATGAGTTATTGCTAGCCAAAATATGAATTTTGTGATTTTAAAAGTCAAGATAAGACTTTCGGTCCTGGACCGACACAAAAACCCTGATCGGGTAAAAATCTCGGAAAATAAAACGAAAATCATGGCAATTATATTTTGGGCATAAAATACATTCATAAAATTTAAAGTTTGGTCAAAAATAATAAACCTAAAAGAAAATGGAAATTTTAAGGCATTTTGTGCTAAATGCCTAATTTTGCCGAAATGGGGAATTTTATTCCATGAATGGACCTTAGGTTAAATTTTATTATGTGATTAATTAAATTAAATGTGAGAGACATTTAATTTAATTAATTAATGTTAAGTTTGGTGATTAAAACTTAATAAGAGTGAAAAAAGGTGTCAAAAGTCAATTTGGACTTTTCTTCTTATAAACCTTTATTAACCTCTATAAAAATAAAAAATAAAATAAAAAAAAATTAATGGTCACATATATGGATAAGGGTGGCTGGCCATGTGCTATTTTAGAGTGGTGTGAACCCAATTTTATAAAATTCAAATCCCATTTAATTAAGAAGTCAAGTGGGCAAGTGGGTAGAAAAGCACTCAAGTGTTTTGTGATATTTTGAAGAGTTGTGTGAGCCATTCTAACCCCCAAATCCGACCACTCTCCCTCCCTCATTCACTCTCATCTGATTTTTGAAGACTCTCTCAAGTGTTCTCTCCATTTTGAACCCCAAGAACACCAAAGAAACTTGGAAGCTAAGTCTTGGTCTAGGAAGGGTTTTCCCTAAGGTAAAGTTTCATTAATCTAGACTTTTGTCAAGTTTTAATCATAGAGTTTCAAATAGCTAATTACCTATGTTGTTGGAGGAAGTTGGTTAGGGTTTTTGAAAGGTTTTGAAGGAGTCAAAGCTTATAGGAAGGTCCAAACCTTAAGCAAGAACACCAAAGAGGTAAAAAGTTTACTTTTGATGATTTTGTTGTAGGGTTTTTAGTTTTAAGCATTATTTTGTATATCTAATGCTTAGAGTTTCTTGTTGATGATGTAATAAGGTTATGGTAGTTGTTTAATAATTTTTATGATGCATGTGTATTGATTTTTGAAAATGGGAACCAAAACCCCCAAGGGTTTTGTAGGATACCCTAAAACAAAACATGTTTTGAGCTGTGACTTCCAAGGGGTCAAGCAGCCACTGTATATTGTTTTTGTAAAATTTAATTGTACTGTGATGTTGTTGAGATTGAGTACATAAAATTGAGCTTTTGAAACACTAAAAAATGTTTAGAAATGAGTAAGTTATGCTATTTCAAAGATTAGGTAAAAAACTGTTTTTTCGTATTCTTATTTTCGGAACCAAGTTTGGACAGCCACTGTATAGGGCAAATGAACCCAGTTTTTTCTAAAATTTTGTGGACATATTTCTGGCATAACCTATTAGTCCACTGTAAAATTTGGTAAGAAAATATTAAACGGTTTGAAAGTTATTAACTGTCAAAGTTTGGAAAAAAATAAGGACTTGAAAATAAGGTCATTTTTACCTCATTGTTGGAAAATGATTTCACCAATCAAAAATGCTCATTTTGACCTAATATTTTACAAAGACCTAAATGGCATAACAAAAATGGAATTGGGAAATTTTGGAAACAATTGGGTAAGTAAATTTCAAGTTATGAACTAACGAAGTATGTAGTTAAAAATGTGAAAATTAGGTTTTTCACACTTAGTGTAAAAATGAAATTTTGGAACATAAGGTAAAAAGTAAAATTTTGCTTATTTCAAGATATAAATTGGTAAGTCTTGAAATCATATTTTCACTAAAATTATCCCTTTGAGTTTAAATGAATTATTTTTATTAAAGAGTTTTTATTCTTTCTAAAAATAAGAGATTTAATTTATTAGTAGTTAATAAATTAAAAGAGGGTTTAAAACCCTATATTTTGAGAAAATAATTAAATAAATTATTTTCCTAGTAAGTAAAATTGATTTATTGCTTTTGGAAAATTAATTAGTCAAGATGAGAAATTTATAACGGTTTTCCTAATTAAGACAAATTAGGCAATTTTCTTAAAACGGTTTTTAGATATTAAAACCTTAAGAAAAATAAAAGGAAAATTTAAAGAGTTTATTTTCTTTAAAAATAATTAAGGAATTTATTTGTATTTTCTGGATATAATACCGGCTAAAATCTTACATATTTTAACCGACTAGTCGAAAGTGCGGGTTAATAGCGATACCTTGAAAGAATAAGATTTTTAGCGGATTGTGGGAAATACCATTGTGATACCCGAGCCTAGGTATCGAGACCTTAGGATAGGTCTCCCCGAGACTTAGGGCTTAGTCTCGAATATTTTGTATAACTTTCCTTAATAGGTTTAAAACCAAATAAGGATTATAAATCCTTACAAATGACTTTTATTAAAATGACCAAACTGCCCAAAATAATAATAATGAATTATTAGTGCCATAATTAATCCGAGTATACTGTATGGATAACTACAGTATTGGCTAAGCGTAACTGGACTGAACGTTGGAGGGTGAAAACCTGCTGAGCGCTAAGGACTCCAAGTAAGTCAACTTATATTGTATGGCTGCAACATGAAATGATTATTGTCTTGTATGTTAGTATAGGGATACATGCATATACATAGGCTGTCATAGAAAGTTGCTTAGAGACGTTAGTCTAGTGAGTGCTGATTTAGAAAATATGAACGGTAGAAGTCCGTCATATCCTAGACGGTTGATCCCCGTCACACTGCTTGATTTTATTTATGTCCGGTTCATTACCGAGACGAGTGGCCATGAGATGAGGATAAGCTGGTTAAACCTAGGGGCGCCAAGATAAATGGGACCTAGGGGCCCTCATGCTTACTTAATCATTGGACGGTTAGAATCCGAGCAAGTGCTCTGATAAGTTATTCCTGGATAGCAGCCGTGAATATTGGCCATTCCGTGAGAGTGCCTAGAGATACTAGGGGTTGCCAAGATAGAGTGAGGTTGAACACCCTAGGGGCAGCTGCTCACCAGCACCACTGATTAACATAGAAGTCTCCATAAAATCGTGTAAATTGGATTACACTCTTGAATATGTAGCGATGCCCTAGGTAACACGATAGTTACCCTCGATGAGAATATTTATTGGCTAGATCTTAGTGTGGGGACTCAGTTCTCTTTTACAGATTAGCAATTATGTTGGAGGGCGCGTTACGCATGAATTGTTGGAAATTGTCGAGCGTTGGTCTCGAATTATTTGGTGATATAATATATCTGCTTGCTCTGGGATTTTCTGAGTGTAGGGATATATTTGTTGATAAGATATAGTTGTGATATAATATATCTGCTTGCTCTGGGATTTTCTGAGTGCAGGGATATAATTGTTGGTAAGATATAGTTGTGATATAATATATCTGCTTGTTCTGGGATTTTTTCTGAGTGCAGGATTTTTATCTAGTTACGAATTAATTTATCATTGGTTATCAGGCATGACCATAAGTTTGCCAGGACGCTTTAGCGTTCTTGAAATTGATTGTTTAGGGTCCGGATGGGTCCGCAACCCTAATTCTCTACATGGTTTGTTTGAAAGTTGATCTTACTAAGCGTTTTCGCTTACCTAGTTGTTTCATGTTGTAGGTAAGAGCAAGGGCAAGGCAGAGCAGTGAGCGCTGGAGTCTTCCTTGCAAATGTACATGTGGACCGACCTTTTGGGAAGCCTTTTTATTTTTGGAAATGTTGTGTAATTTTCCTAAACTAGGCTCACTCTAATCTTTATAAAACATGTTTGTAACTAAATGTTAAGTATGGCCATACGACTTTTTAAAAAGTTTTTTTTTTCTATGGGTTTTTGAGACATTTTGTTAAATGAAAACATTTATATTTCCGCATTATTGAGTCTTGAAAATCCGGGTCGTTACAGTAGTGTCGAGAGAGGATAGATTGGTACGCGAGATCTTGGATGTGTTTCTTGTGGATTTACCAGGACTGCCACCGCATCAGGAGATCCAGTTTGTGATCGAGTTAGTGTCGGGTACAGAGAAAGTGTCGAGGGCACCATATAGGATGGCTCTGGCAGAACTGAAGGAGTTGAAGATATAGTTGCAAGAGCTTCTTGATTTTGGGTTTATCAAACCTAGCTTCTCGCCATAGGGTGCTCCGGTTTTGTTTGTGAAGAAGAAGGATGGGACTTTGAGAATGTGTATAGACTACAGGAAGTTGAACAAGTTGACCATCAAGAATAAGTACCACTTACCAAGGATCGATAACTTGTTCGATCAACTACATGGAAAGAAGGTGTCCTCAAAGATTGATCTTCGATCTAGTTATTACGAGTTGAGGATCATGGACGAGGATATACCGAAGATGACCTTCTGAATGAGATATGGGCATTATGAGTTCCTGGTCATTTCATTTGGTTTGTCCAATGCCCCAGCAACATTCATGGACTTGATGAACAGGATGTTCAAGAACATCATAGATAAGTTTGTGATTGTCTTCATCGACGACATATTGGTTTACTCCAGTTCAGAGGCAAAACATGACCAGCATCTCTGACAGGTATTGCAGAGACTGAGAGAGCATCATTTGTATGCCATGTTTGTGATGTGCAAGTTTTGGCTACCAGAAGTGGCATTCTTTGCACACATTGTTGGTGAAGATGGGATTAAGGTGGATCCAGCTAAGGTAGAGGCAATGAAAGATTGACCGAGGCTAAGGAACGCCTCTAAGGTACGTGAAAGGGTTCTTGAAGATTGTTGCACTGATGACAGAATTGACACGGAAGAATATGAAGTTCGTCTGGTCAGAAAAGTGTGAGAATAGCTACCAGGAGCTAAAGCGACGACTGATTACTGCTCCCGTGTTGAGTCTTCCTTTGGAGGGAAGGAACTTTGTGGTGTATTGTGACGCATTGAGATTGGGACTGGGAAATGCAGAACGAGAAGGTTATTACTTATTTGTCACGGCAACTGAAGGAGTATGAGCAGCGGTACCCTACCCACGATCTATAGTTAGCAGTGGTGGTGTTTTCACTGAAAGTTTGGCGGCATTACCTGTATGGAGAGAAGTGTGAGATATACACCGATCATAAGAGTTTGAAGTATTTCTTCACCAAGAAGGACTCGAATATGAGGCAGAGACATTGGCTAGAATTGTTAAGGGACTATGATTGTGACATCTTTTATCACCTAGGGAAATCCAGTGTGGTGGCAGATGCGTTAAGCTGGAAGGGCCCGGATTAGTTATTCAGCTCTACACAGATATCAAGAGATTTGGCAGAGGAGATTACTAGAGCGAGGATAGAGCTGGTTGTGGATCGGTTGGCCAATATTACCTTACAGTCGACCCTTCTAGAGAGGATAATAGAAAGTCAATATGTAGATCTACAGTTGCAGGAAGATAGAGAGAATGTCCTAGCCAAAGTGGCTAAGGAAAGTTCCATTTCAGAGACTGGTTTATTACGGTATAAGGGCCATATTTGTTTTCCAAAAGATGTGGGTATTAGACAAGAGATACTGGATGAATCCCATACTACACCGTACTCACTCCATCCAGGCACCACGAAGATATATCAGGATTTACAAATGTTATATTGGTGGCCTTGGATGAAGAAGGATGTAGTGTGGAGTACGTGGCCAAGTGTTTGACCTGTCAGCAGGTGAAGGCTGAGCATCAGCGACCAGTGGGGTTGCTCCAACCTTTGGGTATTCCCGAATGGAAGTGGGAGGATGTCGCTATGGATTTTGTGGGAGGTTCACCCAGGACAACGGGGCTACATGACTCGGTGTGGGTGATAGTAGACAGATACACCAAGTCAGCTTACTTTCTGCATGCAAAGATGACCTATACTTTGGATTCGTACGCTGAGTTGTACGTGAGGGAGATTGTATGTCTCCATGGGGTTCCAAAGTCTATAGTATCAGATCGGGATCCTATATTTACCTCCAAGTTTTGGGGTGGTTTGCAGAAGGCTATGCGGACTCAGCTGAAATTTAGTACTTCATCCTCAGACTGATGGACAGTCTAAGACGACGATTCAGGTTTTTGAAGACATGCTCAGGGCATGTGTGATAAACTTTGAGGGGTCTTGGAGTAAGTATCTCCCATTGATTGAATTCTCATATAACAACAGTTATCAATCAATGATTGGAGTGGCTCCATATGAGATGTTATATGGAAGAAGGTGTAGATCGCCCATTCATTGGGCCGAAATGGGTGAGAGGAAGTATTTGGGGCCGGAGATGGTACAGAAGACTAATGAGGCTATCGAGAAAATTCGAGCACGAATGCTCGCTTCGAAAAGTAGAAAGAGAAGCTACGCTGATCCTAAGCATAGGGACGTGGAGTTCCAAGTAGGGACCACATATTTCTGCGAGTCTCACCACTGCGAGGGGTGAAAAGGTTTGGGAAAAAGGGCAAGTTGAGCCCTAGATTCATAGGACATTTTAAGATCATGGAGAGGATCGGGCTAGTGGCCTACAGGTTGGCACTGCCACCATCATTATCGAGAGTTCATGACATATTCCACAATTCCATGCTTTGGAAATACGACTCATGTGTTGAAGTATGAGGATTTGGAGTTGCAGAAAGATTTATCATATAAGGAGCGACCAGTCCAGGTCCTAGACAGGAAAGACAAGGTTTTATGGAACAAGACGATTCCTCTAGTCAAATTGTTATGGAGGAATAGCAAGGTCGAAGAAGCGACCTTGGAGCTTGAGTCAGCCATGCGAGATCAGTATCCTGAGTTATTCATGTAAATTTCGAGGACGAAATTTTCAGTACAAGGGGATAGTTGTAACGACCTAAAATTGCTAATAGGGCTTAGGGCCTTGGTTAGCGTGCTAGGAGGGCATAATTGGTTTATATGTATATTTAATTGGTTAAATGTGTGACTACATGGCATGCATGATTAATATGATTATTTGAATATATTATATGCATGTTTATGAGTATTAGATATGCATAAGGGCCCTTTTATAGCTTATAAGGGCATATTTGTATTTTTTGCCTGTTGATGGCATAAATGTGATTATATGTGGATATATGTGCACTATATTGCTCGAGACGGTCCTGGTGAGCGGATTAGCGAAATTGTCACAGCGTGGTTTTAATACCCGGCTCGGGGGGAGCCTGAGGGTATTTTGGGATTTTAGATAATATTTTGGGAATTATTAGATATTAAATAAGTATTTGGTAATTAATTGGACATGACAGGGTTAATTGGATAATAGTAGGAACACTTGAGGAATTAGAGGGAATCGGGGGAAATGACTGTACTACCGTTATGAGCAAGGAGGAGTTGAATTAGTCTAAGGGGCAATATAGTATTTTTACAGGTTAAAGGATATACTTTGTGGGATGCAAGACTTAGCCAGAAACCACCTGAGAACTCTCAATTCCCACTCACTCTCTATCTCACGTTTTTCTCTCAAGAAGCCTAAGGGGGAAATTTCTTAATTTTGAAAGAGAATCTAAGAGAACAAGATGGGAATTGGAGCTATGTTTGGCTAGGTTAAACTGAGGAATTAAGCTGAAAGAAGGTAGAGGATAGCTGGAGAAACTCAAGCCACAACTAATGTGAGAAGTCAAGATAATATTCTCTAATTTTGTTGAGATGATGCTGAGCTTAGGACATGCATGAGAGTGATTTCTTAAATTGATATTTGGTGTTAGGGAGAGTATGAATTTCTTATAAGATTATATATGATGTTTAAGTTGTGGGGCTAAGAATACCGGGTTTGGTTCTGAGTTTGGCTGAAAGTTTGGTTGAATTTTTATGTTTTTGGCTGGGAAGGATGAGGTGGAAACCCTAAAATTTAGGGTATGTGGGGGCGCACCGCGACCCAGCTCATGGGCGTTGTGGCTCGCATGCCTAGAATGCCCTGGGAGGGCTCTCTGTTTTGAGGGCGCACCACAACCCTAGAGGGCAAGTCGCGACCCACCTCCCCTATATGTGTGGGGGTTGTGTCTCTGTCTTGAGGGTGCACCGCGACCCCTAGGGCTAGGTCGCGGCCCACCTAGGGGATTTTTGCCTATGTTGGTTTTTACGATTAGAAAGGCTCGGGGTTCAAAGCTAAGCGCTTGGGATGAATTCCACTACCCACTTTATTTGAAATCAAGGTCCCGGTGGCTAGCTAATGTTTCCTAAGTATTTATGTGGGTTTAGAATTGATGATTGACCATTGGGTCTATGACTAGTTTTATCGCTAAGGCTCAGGACTGAGGATTGTGCTAGTGACCGTTCTGTATCCTCCGCTCAGGATTCGAGGTAAGAAAACTGCACCCTTGTGTGGTTGAGAATGGGACTGAGGTTCCCAATAATTGAATGCTTATATTGTGTTTGTAAGATTGATTTGATATACGAGAATGAACAGCCTAAGAGAGCCAGGGCTAATGATTAGCACAATGGACACGGCTCAGCCACTGTGAGCCGGGCTCAGCTAAATAAACAATGGACTCGGCCTAAGAGAGTCAGAGTCAGCAGAGTAAACAGAGGGTTCGACCTAAGTTTGCCGACCCTGAACACCTGTATTACTGGTTTTGATATATTCTTGGAAGTACATGTTTATCGTTCTTAACTTGATGCTTTTAATTCGTTGGATTTCTATTTTACTATTTAATGTTTGGTTAAATGCTACCACTGTTTATGTGTTTGTTGTTTCTAGTTTTCTTGCTGGGCCTTGGCTCAGGGTGCTACGTGGTGTAGGTAAAGGCAAAAGGAAACTATACCAACCGTGAGTTGGAGAACTCTAGGGCGATGTGTACATTTTTAGCTGCTCGTCTGCCACGACCGAGGGAAAGCATAGGGATAGAGCCTTCATTAGCAAGTCTTGAACTATTTTAAAATACACAGTGTAACGGTCTTGGTTATCCAGAGCGTTACATGCTTAGAGCATGCGTACTAGAATTTTAGGGGACATGGAGTATGTATCTTCCGTTGATTGAGTTTTCATACAATAACATCTATCAATCAACAATTGGAGTAGCTCCATATGAGTTGCTGTATGGAAGGAAGTGTAGGTGACCCATTCATTGGGATGAGATGGGAGAAAGGAAGTATTTGCTTCCAGAGATGGTTCAGTGGACTAATGAGCCTATCGAGAAGATCCGAGCCTGAATGCTCGCCTCGTAGAGTAGATAGAAAAGCTACGTTGACCCTAAGCATAGGGATGTGGAGTTCCAAGTAGGGGACCATGTATTTCTGCGAGTTTCACCACTACGGGGAGTAAAAAGGTTTGGAAAGAAGGGAAATTCGATCCCTAACTTCGTAGGGTCTTTTGTGATCCTAGAAAGGATCGAGCAGGTAGCCTATAGATTGGCTCTGCCCCCATCATTATCAGGAGTTCTTGACGTGTTTCACATCTCAATGCTCAGAAGTATGTGTCCAATACGACCCATGTATTAGGATATGAGGATCTGGAGCTAGAGACGGATTTGTCTTACGATGAGTGACCAGTTCAGATCCTAGACAGAAAGGACAAGTATCTAAGGAACAAGACAATTCCTCTAGTTAAAGTACTACGGAGGAATAACAATGCCGAGGAAGCTACCTAGGAGCTAGAGTCGGTTATGCTGGATCAGCATCCCGAGTTGTTCAGGTAAATTTTGATGACGAAATTTTCAGTAGGAGGGGATAGTTGTAACATCTCAAATTTGTTAATAAGGCTTAGTGCCTTGATTAATGTGTCAAGAGGGCGTAATTTGATTTATGTGACAATTATGTGAAATTAATTGAACATATGTGTGATTACCTCGCATATCTGAACTATATGGTAATATGAACATTTATGCATCTATATGTGTACTAAATATGCATGTGGACCCATTTTTGTTAATAAGGGCATATTTGTGATATTTGACTCGAGGCAATCCTAGTGAGAGAGTTAGGGCAAAAGTCACAACGAGGTCAAATTCCCGGCATAGGGTGAGCCTAGGATTATTTTAGTAATTTGGTGTGTAGTCGAGATTTATCGAGTGATGGGTAGTTATTTAGTAATCATTTGAGTATGTCATTATTAATTGAGAGTTTATAGTGTTATTTGAGGATTAGCGAGAAATGTGGCAAATGACGATTTTTCCCTTGGGGCGTTAGAGAACCAAGGTTAAGGCTAGGGAAAATTTGGTCTTTTCCCTAGCCTTGGACTGCCTTAGCCACTTAGAGACTAAGGAAGGCTTGAGAAACAACAAGAAAACACAAAACACTCTCAATCCCATTTCTCTCTTTCATTTGCTCTCTCTCACTCTCTTAGGGGAGGCTTTGGAAAATTGAAAGGGGAAGGCACTGATTCTTTAAATTTTTTGGCAAGCCTTGATGGGCAATCAAAGCTTAGTGGAGTTTGGAGTTCTAAGCTTAAGGGAGCAGCTAGGAACGATTTCAATAGATGTTATACCGCTAGGGCACGGGAATAGGGATCGTGCTTGGGATAGCCATAAATTATCTGCTCGGGACTCATGAGAAATAAACTGCACCCAGGTTGTAATCGAGGCTCGGACCCCTGTTAATGGATATGACTGTGGTTACAAATGTGATTATTCGATTAGGCATGCTTGTATATGCTGCATTTTAATTGTGTATTCTGCAATCTATATGTTAGATTATATCTAATTTGAAAGCCCAGCCTAAGGGAGTCGGAGCCAGCAACAAGCGTGCGGAACACAGCTCAGCCTAAGAGACTGGGGTCGCAATAAGTTCTGAGAGCTCGACTTAAGAGAGTCGGGCCTGAACGTCACCTGGATATTCAGAAGTGGTGACCGCACTTGCTTAACTCATTGATTTCTAAATGGAATTATGTGTTTGTTTGATCAGATTTTTACTGCTAAGATGGTTGTTTATATACTGTTGCTTATTTGAATCCTTTTATTTATGTTTTCTTGCTTGGCACATGGGTGCTGTGTGGTGCAGGTAAGGGAGAGGAAAAGCTAGACTAGCCATTAGTTGGAGAGCTTTAGGGGTGGCTTGCACATTGGTAGCTGGTCGACCGCCACAGCCGAGAGATCAACATCGACTAGAGCCAAAACTTAATTTTGCCGCTTAGGTCGCCTTATGTTGTAATTATTTTTGAAGTTGTAAATGCATTGTAAACATTCATTTTGGAATCCCATGTACAGACTCAAACTTTTTAATGAAAACAAGTATTCCTATGATCAAAATCTTTAAACCATAATCCGTTAATTATCCTTAGTTACACGTTTATATCCAAATGACTTGGTTTGCAAGTCCAGCACAATTTAAAATACACAATGTAATGGTCTTGGCTATCCAGGGCATTACACGCCTTGGGGGCACCTCGTGACAGAAGCGAGCCTCATGCACGCAGCCATAGCCTTGTGTCGAAGCTGCTGCGAGGCCCCCACATCACATATGCTGCCAAGGCCATGCATCAACCCCTTCTCAACATGGTCATGCGCACCAGATTCACACCTACACACACAGCCTTGCACCGAGTCCCTCACAAAATGGCTGCACGACTAAATGTCTTGAGAGGCCCCTCTCGTCTCGCCTCCATCGATCATCTAATGGTGGTCGTCACTTCCCCAACATTTCTAGAGCATGAACCTTGTTGACGAGGCCCTGCCCTATTTTCTTGGGTAGGTGTCACCAATAGGACACACCTCCCTTGTGTATCCCTACCATGGCAACAAGTGGGCTTCATACTTAGTAGAATACAAAGAGGCTTGAGGCATAAGCGTAGCTAGGGAAGGTGAGAGTGTCTACCATGTATGTGGGACATGTTTAGGTATAAAGTGTACATCCCAAACTAGGGGAGCCTAGTATAGGGGCAACAGCCATGCCAGACAATTAGTTGTCATACAATAATGGTACATAGTAAGGACTCCCCCAGCACGCTATGAGGTCCGTACCAAACAAGTAGTGGAGGTACGGCATAACACCATGGAAACAGTACTTTTGTAGACCCCTGACACATACTAGGACCGACCACCACTCCTCTAGCACCAATACCAACTGCTCTGTGAGTACCTGCAGCCTGCAAATGAATCCTCATGTACATTTGGGACCACCATGTATTTCGAGCCAATAGTGCTCACCTATAAATAGGTCCTTCCTCCTCCTGAGAAGGGGGTTGAAAATTTCATTGTATACCCAGGCTATTAAAAAATATATGAGTTTTTACTCCATTGTTGCTTTGTACTTATTTTTACTCAATTCCATTCTAAGTACTATTTTACTAAGCATTGAGTCTTCCACCCTAACATTATTGACGAGTTCTCACCGTCAACAGATTGGCGCCGTCTGTGGGAAGGGAAAGTATTCATGTAACGCCGTGGATAGCCAAGATCGCTACAATGTGTAATTATAAAGGTGCAAGACTTGCTAGTCAAGTCATTAGTTTAAAAACGTGTCACTAAACATGTATGAGCTAGGGTTAAAAAGGTTTTGGTCTTAAAAGTTTCATTTTAAATAACTAAAAGTAGGTTTACAGACTTCCAAAAGTACATAAGCAAATACTAGCCATACTAAGGCAAAGTGGACAATCTTTGGGTCTCGCGTCCCTGCCTAAACCTCAACTGTGGCGGCTGAGCAGCTGGCCATGTACATTCCACTCGCAGAGCTCTCCAATCAAGGTTGATCAAGCTTGCCCTTGCCTTTACCTGCACAACATAGCACCCGTGAGCCAAGGCCCAGCAAGAAAACATGTGCAACATAAACAGCAAACACACTAGGCATGTACTCTCATCATATAATCCACATTGACCACTCAGCATATACTTAGAATCATGGATGCAATCAAACACTTATAACATTCATATCACATAATAATCAGGGCCGACAACTTAGGCTGCACCCCCTGTTTACCCCACTGACTCTATCCCGCTTAAACCGAGCTTAGTGCATATTAAGCTGTCCTTGGCTACTAGTGGCCAAGCCGCGCCCTGTGCGCTAGTGTAACCCTTGGCACCCTTAGGTCGTTGGTTCACTAATTAGCTTGCATGGCATAATACACAATAGGGAACCCTTAGTCCCATCACATATATTCAACCAGGTGCAGTTTTCTTACCTTTGGCTTCCAAGTGAACTAGTTACGAGCGATGCTCCTTGAGCGCGATCCGATCCTCGAGCCCTATCTTAGCACCTAGTCACAACCAAGATAAAGGATACCATTAACAATCTTAAATGAGCTTCTACACAAAGTTCTAGTCTCCGGAACATTGAATTTCACTAAACATGGTAAAAGATTCAATCCCGATCACCCTAGGTTAAATTCCCAAGCCTAAAATCTCAAAATCCCAATATCCCTTAAGGGCCGCGGCATTAGCCAACCATGCCATGGCATGGCCCCAATCAGAGACCACTCAATGCCCAAAAACAGGTAAGTTCTGCTGCATTGCTTATACCATGCCGCAGCCCGCCCTCCTTCCTCAGCATCCATCAGCTTCGAAGGGCCGCGGCTCACCAAGAACTATGCCGCGTCCCGACCCCTTCGAACCTAGAAAAACCACCATTTTTAACTCCCAAAGCCCATGAAAACTCACTCAAAACCACCCCAAATCCACTACTCAGTTATCCAAAAACTTCCCACAAGATCCCAACAAAACAACCCAGCTGAAAACTAGACTAAAAACCCATAGAAAACCCATTTCATTTACTGAAACTTCCTAACTCAAGAACTCAAAACCAGCCATGGAGATACTAGAATTCAACCATTAAACCTTGGATTAAAGCTTACCTCAGCTGCAGAATCACTTCTCCAAGAGTTCCCTGACCTAACTTCAAAGATTCCAGCCTCAAATTCAACCTTAAATGCCAAAACCATAAATATTTAAAACTTAGCCATTACTCAAAATTCCTAACAACAGAAACGAAAATTCATTTCTTACCTTAGCTCTATTTTAGTTCTTGATTGGTTCTTGAGCTAAACCTCTAATTCATCCCTTCAATTTCACCAAGCTTCAGCTGATTTTCCTTGAAATTTCAGTGTTTTTCTTCCTTGAGAGAGAAAAGAGAGAGAAGGCTGAGAAAGAGTCGGTTTAATTTCTGTCTAGTGTTTTCTAAAGTCTTCCCAAGTCTATCCTTAGGCTATTAAGCTAATCCCAAGGCTCAGGGTGCCGGAAACGTCCCCGAGGACAAAATGGTAAAATCCCCCAATATTCCCGCTTAGACTTCCTAACCTCAAATATATCTCCAATTATTTATTTTCATAACTCGATAGTCTAAATCACTACCCGATACCTAAAATACCCCTGACTTGCCCAAAGTCAATTATAATGCCCCGTTGTGACTTTCCCCTGCTATCTAGCCCTAGGATCGCCTCCAGTCGTGCTCTGCAGATTTACCCACATAATAATGTGGTTCTCACAGGTATAACATTTAATCACATTTATATTCATATAATCATACAAGCATGCTTATGATATAATCATGCATTAAATCAATAAATTCACACATAAGCCAATTATGCCCTCTCGACACACTAATCAAGGCCCTTAAGCCATATTAGTGATTTTGGGTCGTTACAATTAAGTTGTTGTTCTTCCATCAATTTTGACAAGAAGGAATGCCAAGGCATTCAAGACATCTATGGGGATCTCAGGATGTTGAGTCTCACCTTGAATGCCTAAGGAACGTCTAGCCCCTCGAGAGGAGAAGGAGGCATCATCCTTGACTGTCAAACCTAACAGATGTTATCCAGAACCATCTGTCTCCCCTCTGGGTGGCCTAGGTATGCACCCTCCTCCTCGACCACCCACTACACTGCTCTCTAGCCATTGGGAACTAGGTCCATCTATGCAAAGGCTCAATAAGAGTCCATGGGTGCAATTCGTGTGCTCCAGCTCCAAAACTCACTTTTACAAGGATTAGATACCTGAGTTACACGTAAAGAATAAAAAGCTATAAGCAACAATAAAGAACATGCAGGAGGTGTTGAACAACCTGCTGCAAGGGAAGTCAAGCATGCCCTTTCCCAAGCACAGGGAGAAGGAACCTATACAAGGAGAAATCACCATACCCATGGACAATGGCAAAACATAAATCTCCACTTTTTATACCCCTCGCCCAGGATGAAAGGAAGATTCTACACCAACAGCGCAATCTGGTGAAAACCCCACTTATAGGAAGTGCGAACCAAAGACCACCTCTGAAAGATCTTCATCCGACCTAAGGGAGAAGCTCAACCAAAGAGGGGTTGAGGTAAAAACCACACCCCCCGTAGATCGCCAGAGGAACACATCCAAAGCGAGGGTTCACCCTGAGAACCCATGAGACTCCTTAATAAAAAAGAGAAGGGAACTAGACACTGAAATGCAAAGTCTTCAAAGCAAGATAGTCACTGCAACTGGGAGGGACAGTGGTGATGATGAAAGTCCCCGAATACATTCTTTAAGCTCGGGTTCTAGGACTCGATTATTTGAAAAGGAGATACGCGAGTTACACCAAAAGAATCAATGTCTAGAAGCCACCTTGGAAAATATGCAAGAGGTGTTGAATGACCTGTTACAAGGAAAGTCAAGCATGCCTCTTCCTAAGCAAAAGGAGAAAGGCCATTAGGGAGGGGAAACCGCAGTCCCTGTAGATGTCTGGAGGACTTGACTCTCCACTAGAATTTCCCCTCGGCTAAAGAAGCATGAATTTTCTGGGCAGGCGAAGCAGCCTAAGAGGCCAGAGCAGAGGAACGACGCTAACCCTTAAAACGAGTTGAGGTCCCTTCAAGGGAAACACCCTAAGACTTTAGGGAAGAGCTCAACAGGAAAAGGATGAATGAGAGGACCACACCTCCTGTGGCTCCCCTGGAAGACAAAAGGAAAGGAAAGGTGAACCCATCCAACTTGAGAGACTCCTTGAAAAAAAAGGAGACAAAAATTAGACACTGAGATGAGGAGCCTACAGAGCAAGATAATCACCGCGTCTGGGGGCACCCTTCATTATGGAAATCCAAGTCGTGCAGCTCGTAGCTAACTTCAAAGAGCCTGACAGGACCCCTTACGAGGGCAATATGGATCCAAAGTACCATCTTGGCGCGTTCAATGACCTAATGAAGTTAAGGGGAATTAATAGTAGAGCCAGATGCCACTGCTTTGCTGTCACGTTAAAGGGTCTTGTGTACAAGTGGTTCAAGAGACTCCGATCAGAGTCCATCAGGTCTTGGCAACAATTTTCTGATATATTTCTCTAGCAACATAACGTTGTGCATGATTAGACCATGGACCACCATGTACACTGAGCCAATAGTGCCCTACTATAAATATAACCTCCCTTTCACCTTAGAAAGGGGTCAAATTTTGAGAGTTTTGTAACCAGTCATTGCTAATGAAACACACATTCTATGTTCTCTCCAATTTCTATTCTAAAATTCTAGCATTTACGTTTTGTGTTCTTGAAATAATCAGAAAATATGCTTGAAGTTCAGTCAATTTAAATTCGCTTCTTTCATAACTCACAAAGTTCTTGATTTAACTTAATTGAGGAGTTCTTACCGTCAACAGTAATATTATTGTATTTTATTTATTTTTATTCATAAAATGTTACTAGTAAATTATTTTTCTATTATGTGCCTGGGGATGCATCAATTGACTGATGATCATATAAGTAAAGTGAAACTAACTAAAGAAGATAAAGGAGAATGGATAAATTAAACTTTGTTTATTTTTCTGGCTAAAAAGCTTAAACATATCTATAATGAAAAACAACCTCCTCCTGTACCATCATGGGATACAAGGAAAGAGGAACATGAAAGATATGTTGATTGGATGATATCGAATCACATGATGGGATTTTACATTCTTAGTACAATGGAAGAAGGCTAAGGAAAAAGTTCGAACACATTAAATATGCTCGTGATATGTGGGTTGTTGTCTGTGAGGATATACAAACAAGACAACAATAGCCAAAAAGGTAGATATGATTTACCTTTACCTTAGACTTAATGGTGGATTATAACATAAAACATTCTGAATCTTTGATTTGGAAACCACTAAACATATTTTTATTCTTCTTTACAGACACTTGAGCACTCAAGAGGAACATGCAGATGGAGACAAAAAGGGAAAAAGGAAGAGAGAGAAAGTGTCTAGTTCAAGAAATTGTAAAGAAAGTCTTTTTAATTTTAAAATTCTATAGTTATTATTAAAAGAAAACTTTATTGTTGTTTGAACAATATCTTAGTTTGTTTCTTTTAGTATTTTGAATTTTTTTACATTAATTGACTTTAAAATATTTTATTTATAATATTATTATTCTTATTTTTTTTAGACTTTAAATTGAATATTCGGACTTTAAACACGTTCATTAAATTTAACGAACGCTTAATAACTCTACATTATTCAAAGTAGAAAAACCAAAAGGAAACAAAAGACAAAAAGTTTGAAATAAGGATGACACATATCATTGACATCTTAGACTTGGTCATGTAGGTATAGACATGATAAACTGATTAACAAAAGATGGACTTTTGAGAGAACTAAGATTTGGTACTCTTCTGGTTTGTGAATCTTGTCCAGATGGAAAAATGGCCACACGTCATTTCTCAACGGAGGGTAATAAAGCTAAAGAACCTTTGGAGCTTGTACACAGTGATGTCTGTGGTCAAATTAATGTACAAGAAAGTGGTGGGTATGAGTACTTCGTCTCTTTTATTGAAAATTACTCAAGATATGGTCATACGTACTTAATGCTTATGAAATTTTAAACCTTTGGTATCTTTCAAGAATTGAAAGCTGAGGCTGAGAAGAAATTAGGTCAAACTCTTAAGACACTTTGATCTGATGGAGGTGGAGAATATTTGGATTTAGAATTCAAAGATTTCTTGCCCGAGCATGGTATTCTATACGAACTCATAGAACCACGAATGCCACAACAAAATGGTGTTTCTGAAAGAAGAAAGAAGACTTTGTTAGACATGGTCAGGTCTATGTTAAGCTACTCTTCATTTCCTCTCTCATTTTGGGGATATGCACTTCAAACGACGACTTACATTTTGAATGTAGTCCCATGTAAGACAATAAGAAAATGCCACTTGAACTGTCAAATGGAAACAAACCTATTTTGCACCATTTTCGTATTTGGGGCTGTCCTGCTCATGTTCTTAGACCAAAATCAGGGAAACTCTATTCAAGGTTTTAAGTGTACATTTTTTTTGGGCTACGCTTCAAAAACAAGAGGCGATTACTTCTATTTATGTGGATGACATTCTCCTCATTGGCAACAATATAGAGATATTGTCAAGCATGAAGAAGTGGTTAGCCGAAAAGTTCCAAATGAAAGATTTGGGCAAGGGAAGCTATGTTCTGGGAATCCAAATCGTAAGGGATATGGGTGTACTGAGGTACAAGGATTGGATTTGTTCGAATGGATGTTGCTGTTATGCCAGAGATTCTAGAGGAGCCTCCTACCACTCCATAATCGCTGCATCCAGGCACCACTTCAGAGGCAGCAGGGTTACTACAGCCTTTGAGTATCTTTGAATGGAGATGGGAGGCCATCTCCATGGATTTTGTAGTTGGGTTTCCTAGGGCGATGGGGTAGTGCGACTTGGTATGAGTGATTGTTTGAATTGTTTGGTAGAAATTGTGTTGATTTAATGTTAATTGTTTATTTTAATTATTTTAATTTGTATGTAAATGAGTTTTGGTTGTATGCACCAAGTTGCATGGTAAGTAGATAAACACTTGAGCAACTAGTTGTGTGCATGTGCATGGGTTGCATGGTGAGCATGCAATAGTATTTTCTATACATAAGTTCCGTTTATTTTTTTTATTTAAGAAATTAAAGAATTAAAGGATAATAAAAACAAAGGGAAATAAGAGAGGTAGGCGTGTGGAGAGTGGGAAAGGAATTATTTTATTTTTCCTAGTTGGTTTTGAAATTTAAATAAATAAATTGGTTGATGTTAGCTATTTTGGGTAAGTGCATGGTTGACATATCTTATATTCTTTTTCTTAATTTATTTTATTTAAGAAAAATCAAATCAAATAAAATAAAGGAAAATTAGATTTTGGAAACTTTACCATAGCCTAGTATATTTTCCCTTAGGTTAAATAAAAGGAAGGAAAGAAAGAAAATAACTTATTTGCTCTAGGTGACCGACAACTAGGGAGAGAGAGAGAGAGAGAAATTGGGTAAGAAGGTAGAGAGAGAATGAGAGAAAAGATGAAAGACAGAGAGAAAGAGAGAAAGAGAGAAAGAGAGAGAGAGAGAGAGATTGAGGAAGAAGAAGAAGGAAAAAGGCTAGGCTCAAGGTGTAACGACCCAAAACATACAAGATCACAATCATGCGGAAATGTAAACATTTTACTTTTAACTCATTGTACCGAAAATCCTTAGATAAAATTTTCTTTTAGAAAGTTCATGTGCGCACAATTTTAGTTTAGCAAACGGATATACAACTACTCTTCCACAGAGTTATACCAAAACAATTATCCCAAAGAAATAACAAACTTCCAACTTTTTCTATTCAAAATTGTGATCCATGGAAAAACTCCCCAGGTTAGGCCACATGTACATATGCGCAAGCAGACTCCAATGTTCACTAATACACGTTGCCTTTGCACTAACCTACAACATGAACAACTAGGTATGCAAAAATGCTTAGTAAGAATAGCCTTACACACAAGTATATTAAAACACAGTAACGAGTCGACGTAAGGTAGACATCGCTACCGGTCATTAGGATATTGGATAAGTTCCAACTATATCATACAATTCTCAATAATAGACATAACTTAAAATCAAGCACTTTGGTTGCACCTAACAACCAATTTTCATACATATCATAACAACTTGCACTCAGAAAATCTCAGACATTCAAGATATATAACCATATATGAAATAAACACTTTGGTTGTTTCTAACAACCAACTTCACACATATCACAATAACATGCACTCAGAAAATTCCAAGAACATCCAAGATAAATAACACATATCATAACTAATCAATAGATTAACAGCAAGTGATCCGGGGCTCAACTTGGTTCCAGCATTAGTGTCCTTACTCCAATCTTCACTATATTACCATTGTCCTATCTCCAACCCAGACTATATAGTTTTACCATGTTTTGGCTCGGACCCAGACTTATATTTTACCTTGTCCTGCCTCCGACCCGGACTATATTTTTACAATGTTCTGGCTCCGACCTGGACTTTACCTTACTATGTCCTGGCTCCAACCCAGACAATATTACACTGAGGTTCTCGCTCCAACCTGAACTTACTTACCATTTAGCCACATAATGCAAAAGCATTGGAAGAGTAGGTATAAGCATAACTTGGTCTTAAAAAACCCAAACAAAACAAGTGTAATCTACTACTACAAGCACAATATCGCTATTACTTGGAGTCCTTAGTTCCCAACTGGATCCTTAATATCGCTATTAATTTTTCCATTTTGCGATTACTGTAATTAGTACATTGTACTTGGATTAAACTATGGCATATACTTATAGCTAATATTTTACAATAGCTGCATGCAATAAACTCTCAAGGACACTATATTGTAGCCACTTATACACTTCATATTGTATAACACAGAGTTTTCTTTTCAGTCTACAAGTTATCGCAGGAAAATCAATCTCACAGTAACATGCTCTCCACAACATGTGTTTCAATATTTCTTGAAGAATGAATTATCTTATTTGATCATTTGGTACTCTGGTTTTAGAAAAAGGAGTTAACAAAATCACATCTTTAGAATAATACCATAATTTTTACCCCATTATGAATTTCACCATTTCCTTTCATAATACCCAAAATACTCCTTTTAGACTCTTTAATTATTAATTTTTTAAAAGTCACCCTTTGTTTATAAATATCCTTTTTAACCCAAACTTCTATTTTTACCAAGTTTAATGATAATTTGGAACCTCTTTTGTGGTATTTTTGAAATGAAGGGCAATTGGACCCTTAATTATTTAACTTGTAAAAATCATATTTTATTTATCTCAAACTGATTTTAGATTGTTTTAACATCCAAATCCTTAGTTTCTTTTTTAAAAAAGAACCATTTTCCAACTTCCACAATTTTACTGTTATTTCTTTATTTAAAGTGATAAAAGTCCATTTTTAAAACTTTTCCATATGTTGAGTTTTTGGCAAAAGCCCTTAAAATTTCGTCCACTTATTCTTTTTCATACGAAAGAGAAATAGGCAAAAACCTCGCGTCAAAACTCAGTTTAGGTTAGGAGAACTAACCTCCCAAAAATCAATTTTCGTTATTGTCTGAAATTACTACTTTTCAGATTTTAGGGCAAACTGAGAAAATTTGTTTCTATTAAACCGTGAGACAGTTTTCTCTTAACTTATACAGGGCTTCTGATACATATCTGAACTAACTTCCTTCAAAATTTCATAATTTTTGGGATAGTAAAACTCATTCAAATAATTAAGGCAATCGGGGCAGAGCTTGCTGCCCATAAGTTTTTTCCAGATTTTAGGGCAAAGTATGCAAATTTTTTTCTTTTAAACCATAACATAGTTTCCTCTAAAATTTTAGAGGGACCCTTAGACATGTATCAACTAACATTCTACCTAATTTCATATCTTTTAGATTTGTAAAACCTGTTCAAAAGATAAAAAAAATCTGGGTACTGCATGCTGCCCAAAATTTTTCCTGATTTGCATCATAATGCCAAAAAGAGCATAACATGGGCTTCAAAATACTTTTTTGTGATTTTCCAAAGCCTAAAATATAGTACTCACAAAGCACTACACATCTACTCAAATTATTTTCACAAATAGAATCAGTAGTGTGAGATCTGTCCCATTGGAAGCCAGACCATGAATTTTGGCAGCATGTATTTTTACTCACACTTAAACACAACAAGCATTTCTAGCATAAACACGAGTCACATGTATGCATGCAATTCATCATATCACACAACCTCAATCATAAACATAAAAATAAGCTCAAAAAACATTGAAATATCCTATGCAACCAGATCTACAAGAATAACCACAAGACTTAGGGAAAGTTACCATAGATTTTACCTTTTGAAGCCCTAGATTGTAGATGTATTCCTTAGCTCTTCAAAAGCTTTCCTTGGTGCTCTAAACTCTCAAAACTGAGCCCCAAGTCCCACATGCAGAATTTTAAGAAAGGATTACGGTAGAAGGAACTTAGATGAGGGACAAGAACATCCAAACTTACAAGAAAACTATTAACTTGCTTTAATTGATCACAATTGTGTTCAACTTTGAGATCCAGCTAATAAAGGCTTCTCATGAACCCTAGAACAAAAAATCAAGGCCATGCATGGAATTTAGATCACATGCATGCACAAGGAACCCTAGGTTTCAGGTTGAAGGATAAGAGAATAAAAAATGTATAAGGGGACATTATACTTACAATAGTCAAGGAAATCTCTTCTTGAAGCTTTTTCTTTTTCAATGGGGAAGAGGAGTACTAGTTCTCTCTAGGATTTAAATTTCCCATATTTTTTAACCTGTAGTTTCTAAATCTCCAAGCATAATTAAATAAATTAATTAGTGACCAAAAATAAAATTTGTCACAATATCCTATAATTTTGTCAATTGATCACATATTGACTAAAATGCCCTTAAAGGACCGAGCAAGAAATTTTCATTCTTAATCCCGGTTGATTGGAATTTATAACTCAATCAATTCTCTTAAAAATTATTGGTTTAATAATAAATTCCCAGTTGCCAAAAAAATAATATTTTTATGCCATAATATTTCTTATTTTATTTAATCATATATTTTTCTCCCATTAGGGTTTACTCCTTGGTCCGAGGCCATTCTTTCTTCACAAATTCATATAATATTATTTATCAAATTTATATTCCACATAATTTTTTACTGGCTCCAACTGGCTACTAACCTGTATTCAAAAAACAAAATGTAACAATACCTACACTTTATAAAAGTATCGTCCCTCAAACTCAAAACAAATGGGGATAGTGCTCCCACATCTCGACTTCCATCTCCTAGTTCACCTCTTCAATATTGTGGCTACACCACTGTTCCTTTACCAAAGGTATTGTTTTGTTTTTTAACACCTTGTCTTTCCGATCCAGAATTTCAACCAGTTTTTCCTCATAACTCGACTAAGGATCTATGCAAAGTTCATCGTAACTTGGCACATGAGTGGGGTCGTTCACGAACTTCCTTAAGATTGACACCTGGAATACATCATGAACTCTAGAGAACATGGGCATTAGGTATAGTCAATAAGTCGCCTTCCCAATGCGTTCCAAAACCTCAAACGGTTCTATGTACCTAGGGCTCAAGTTGCCCTTTTTCCCGAACATCATAACTCCTCTCAATGGAGATGTCCTTAGCAGTACCTTGTCCCCAACTTCAAATTCTAAAGGTCTCCATTGACAATTGACATACTCACGTTGTCGATCTATAGAGGTCTGTAACCTCTTATGAAACAACCTAATGCCCTTCGTAGCTTGGTCGACCTCTTCTTATCCCAAGAATTTCCTCGCACCAGTCTCACGACTTTGGATTGGAGATTGGCACTTTCTTCTGTATAGTGCCTAATATGAAGCCATATTTATCGATTCATGATAGTAATTGTTCTAGGCGAACTCAATTAATGGAAGTTTTACACTACACAAACCTTAAAAATCCAGCACTCAAACTCTCAACATGTCTTCCAAGGTCTGAATTGTTCGTTCGCTGTGGTCATCTGTCTGTGGGTGGAAGGCAGTACTAAACTTGAGTTTAGTTCCCAATCCCATTTTGCATTATCTTTCAGAATGTGGAGGTAAATCATCGTCATGATCAGACACTATAGAAATGGGAACCCTATGTAATCACACTATCTCAGCAATGTAAAAATCTTCCAACTTATCTGCACCGTCTGTTGTCTTAATGGGTATGAAATAAGAGGATTTTTTCAGTCTATTCACGTTAACCCAGATTGCATCGTGCGCTTATGGAGTGTGTGGTAACCTGGCAATAAAGTCCATGGTGACCATTTCCCATTTTCGCTTAGAGATATCTAGTGACTGAAATAACCATGTGGGTCGGTGATGCTATGCCTTCGTTCACTAACATGTCAAACAGTGTTTCATGTACTCTGCTACATCTCTCTTCATTCCTCCCACCAAAAGTATCTTTTGAGATCCTGATACATCTTAGTTGTTCTTGAATGCATAGCGTAAGGAGTATTATGAGCCTCATAAAAGATTTATCTCTTGATATCCTTATCACAAGGCCCACAAAATCTACATTTGAGACCCAACACTCCATCATCCGAGATGTGAAACCCTACTCGTATGTCTTTCGTAGTCTCATGCATCAGTCATTGGATCCACGAATCTACGAGTTGTCCCCCTTGGATTTCTTCCATGATCGTGGGTTGCACAGATAACTTTTCCAATCTTCCCGCTACTATCTCCAAATCGATCACATGAGCCATTGGCTGACGACTCAATGCTTCAGCTACTTTATCAGCCTTTCCCAGGTGGTATAGTATATCGCAATCATAATCGTTGAACAATTCTAACCACCTCCATTGTCTCATGTTTAACTCTTTATTCGAGAAGAAATATTTCAGACTCATGTGATCCCTGTATATGTCACAGTGTATTTCATAGAGATAGTGTCTCCAAATCTTCAATGCAAACACTACTGCTGCTATCACCAAGTCTTGTTTTAGATAGTTTCTATCGTAGTTTTTTAGTTGTAGGGAGGCGTACACGATCACTTTCCCGTGTTTCATTAGTACGGATCCGAGCCTTTGACTTGATGTATTGCTATAAATAGCATATGCTCGGTACCATTTGGAATAATGAGTTTGAGAGAATTCATTAATCTAGTTGTTAGCTCTTGAAAAGTCAATTTGCACTTGTCCATCCACTCAAATTTGATGTTCTTCCAGGTTAGTGTGGTCATAGGCGTCACTATTTTGGAAAAACCTTCCACAAAGTGACTATAATACCCTGCCAGGCCCAAGAAACTACAAACTTCTTGTGCGTTATTCGGGGCGTTCCATTATTTCACCGCTTTGATTTTACTTGGATCGACTACAATTCCATCTCCTGACACCACATGCCTTAGGAAACTCACTTGAGTCAATCGAAATTCGCACTTGGAGAATTTGTCGTACAACTTTTTCTCGCATAGTCGTTGTAAGATCATCTCCAGGTGCTTGGAGTGTTCTTCCTGGTTTCACGAGTATACCAGTATATCATCTATAAACATAATCATTAATTTGTCCAGATACTCACCCTGTACCCTATGCATAAGATCCATGAATGCCGCAGGTGCATTGGTTAGTCTAAGAGACATCATCACGAACTCGTAGTGGCCATATCGAGTTCAGTATGCGGTCTTGGGGAAATCGGATTCCTTGACCTTCAACTGGTTATAGCCGGATCTTAAATAAATCTTCAAAAATACTGATGCTCCCTGCAGTTGGTCGAATAGATCATTGATTTTGGGCAATGGGTATCGACTCTTGATCGTTACCTTGTTAATTTTATAGTAGTCTATACACATCCTCATGGAGCCATGTTTCTATTCCACAAATAATAAGGGGTCGTATAAATCTTGTATCCAGGTAGTCTTGTAATTGTGCTTGCAGTTCTTTGAACTTCGCCTGTGCTATTCAGTATGGTGCCTTTGAAATTGGTGCAATTCTTGGAATAAACTCGATCTCAAACTCAACTTCCCAATCTGGGGGTATCCCTAGAAGATCCTCAAGAAACACTTCCAAAAATTTGCACACCACTGCTACCTCGATTGTTGATAGCTTAGTGTAACGTCCCAAATTCACTGTTAGGGTTGAGTGCCTTGATTATTGTGCCAGGAGGGCATAATCACTAGTAAAATATGACTATTTATGCATGCTTATGTGCATTAAATGTTATTGTTGGCCCGTTTTTGTAAGTAAAGTTATTTTCGTAATTTTGACCAGTTAAGGGTATAATTATAATTATACATGTTATGTGATTGGAAACACATTACTATGTGGATATATTTGCGATGACAAGCTTAAGTCAGTCCTTTAGAGCGATTTGGCAAAAAAGTCACAACAAGGATTTATACCCGGCTCGGGGTAAGCCAAGGGGTATTTTTGTAATTTTGCGTAGGTCAGGAATTATTTGAACATTATTGGAGGAAATATTTTTATTTGTCGGGTTATTAACTTAATGGGGTAATCAAGAATGTAAATTAAGGTTTAGCGTGATTAATGGCAAGATGACCAATTTGCCCTTAGGACTAGGCTTAGTGGTTTAGTGGGGAAAAGGTTACTATGGTCATTTGACCTATTGATTAGTGAAATGGGCATCAACCTTGTGGAAGAGTAAGTGCATGTTACTCTCTTGATCTTTTGCTTCTTTTCTTTCTCAAAGTCCCTAAGTACGGAGAACTTGGCTAGAAAAGGAGAAGTGGTGAGGATTAAAGGCAATTTTGAGCAAACTTAGTGGCAAGCAAGGGGATTGGAGGCTGTTGAAGATTTTAAATTTAAGTTAGGGTTTCAAAATGAAGAGGTACAATTCTTGTTCCTTTTCTTTGTGGTTTCTTGTTCTTAAGGATGTTTTGAGTTTGCTTTGAAACCTTGGTTTGAATTTTAAGATTTACCTCTTTTGGATGGTTTAAGTGGGACAAATGGGTATAGGATTAGATTTGTAATTGTTGTTGATGCTTGGTTACTGCTAGGATTAAAGCTTTTTGATTTGATTCTCGGATTATAGAGAAAAAACTTTGGTTTGAGACCCAAGAATAGAAAATTGTGTTCAATTTAGTTTTTAGTGTGTTGTATGGGGAAAATTGGTGTTGGGTATAGTTTATCTAAGCTATATGAGGTGTTTTATGGTCAGTAGTCTACTGAAACACTAATTCAAGGTCGAGTGTTGGGTCTGAGATTCAGGGAAAAGTCATTAGTTCGAATTGGGGAAGAACACGATGTTTCTGGACTCGTGTAGAGTTCCAGAACTTTACTTAGCTAGTTAGATAGTAGTAGTAATAGTAGTAGTAGTAGTAGTAGTAGTAGTAGTAGTAGTAGTAGTAGTAGTAGTAGTAGTAGTAGTAGTAATAGTCAGTAGTAGTTATAGTATGTTTATTACTGTGGATTTCAGTTCAAGCCGGTACTTAGTTGAACACTCGTAGCAACACTTATAGATTTTATAAGTTTAACCTATAGTTTAAGAATATTAATTATAACATGAGGTTTGATTAATATAGCTGATTATAAAGATGTTATTTATTATACTATAAGGTTTAGATAGAACTAATAAGATCATGACACTTGTCGTGTGCAAGTTTATTGGGAAATTAAGCAATTTTTTATGAATAGTTTTATAAAAGAAATATTTAAAAACCCTAGAACCTGCCAGCAGCTTTAAAAACGTTATATGACTCAGTGAAAGCTTTTTACCAAATTCAATGTAAGCTGAAAAAGTGCAATTACGTGTATAATACTTCAGCGTATGCCGATATATCGAAGCTATAGGGGCGATATATCGGCCCTAGGGTAAAATTTTCAAACGTTTTTGAAACTGGGCTCATATTATTCCTCAACCTCTTAGCATGCCTCTGAACGTTTTGACCGAGTCTTAAGCCTCTGGTGAACGAATATTCAAATGTTTTTCAAGTAATATTCATTATTTTTATTCAAGCTAAAAGATGATCTTTTCACTCCTAGAACTATATAAATAGGACCAAGTACCCAGCCATTTCTCTCATTCTTCAAGTTGTGTTCAGAGCCTTCAAGCTTCTAGGTTTACTATTGAGTGATAAACACTTGGGTTGGCTTATAAGCTTTAACAATTTAATCTTTATAAACACTTGGGAAGTAAGATAATTAGTGTGTTTTTCTATATCGAGGTATAGTTCGGTTCTAGTACATCCAAAGGTATTCCTAATCTTATGTCCATTTATGTATGACTCTTTAGTTTCAATTAGTTTTCTTTACTCAAATCCTAACTCGTTCTTTTCCACTCTTGGTTAGGTATTTATGATCTTTGAACTTAAGGTTTCTTTTCAGTAAGTTTCATCTTGGTGGTTTAGTTCATTTCTTGATCATCTCTTTCATTAGAAATACTCACATTTTTATTGTTGGTTTTAGGAGTGCTCCAAATCCCGTCCTTGTTCTCACATCTCGGTTTTGGTAAGGAAAATTGGGTAGAATTTTTTATGTTTATATGATATGTTTATATGTTATGTTATGTTAGCATCCTAGATAGAGGGATGAAGCATTTACGGTCCAAAAGTATTCCGATAGTCAAAGTCCTATGGAGCAATAGTTCTGAACGAGAGGCGACGTGGGAGTTGGAGGAGGACATGCAAGCCCGGTATTCAGAATTGTTTGGTAAGTAAATTTCGGGGATGAAATTCTTTTTAGTAGGGGAGAATTGTAGAGTTCCAGAAATTTACATAGCTAGTTAGATAGTAGTAGTAGTAGTAGTAGTAGTAGTAGTAGTAGTAGTAGTAGTAGTAATAGCTAGTAGTAGTTATAGTATGTTTATAACTATAGATTTTGGTTCAAGCATGGACTTAGTTGAACACTCGTAGCAACACTTATAGATTTTATAAGTTTAACCTATAGTTTAAGAATATTAATTATAACATAAGGTTTGATTAATATAGCTGATTATAAAGATGTTATTTATTATACTATAAGGTTTAGATAGAACTAATAAGATCATGACACTTTTCGTGTGCATGTTTATTGGGAAATTAAGCAATTTTTTATGAATATTTTTATAAAAGAAATATTTAAAAACCCTAGAACCTGCCAGCAGCTTTAAAAACGTTATATGACTCAGTGAAAGCTTTTTACCAAATTCAATGTAAGCTGAAAAAGTGCAATTACGTGTATAATACTTCAGCGTATGCCGATATATCGAAGCTATAGGGGCGATATATCGGCCCTAGGGTAAAATTTTCAAACGTTTTTGAAACCGGGCTCATATTATTCCTCAACCTCTTAGCAAGCCTATGAACGTTTTGACCGAGTCTTAAGCCTCTGCCGAACGAATATTCAAATGTTTTTCAAGTAATATTCATTATTTTTATTCAAGCTAAAAGAAGATCTTTTCACTCCATGAACTCTATAAATAGGATGCAGTACCCAGCCATTTCTCTCATTCTTGAAGTTGTGTTCAGAGCCTTCAAGTTGCTAGGTTTACTATTGAGTGATAAACACTTGGGTTGGGTTATAAGCTTTAACAATTTAAGCTTTATAAACACTTGGGAAGTAAGATAAATAGTGTGTTTTTCTATATCGAGGTGTAGTTTGATTCTAGTACATCCAAAGGTATTCCTAATCTTATGTTCATTTCTGTATGACTCTTTAGTTTCCATTAGTTTTCTTTACTCAAATCCTAACTCTCTGTTTTCCACTCTTGGTTAGGTATTTATGTTCTTTGAACCTAAGGTTTCTTTTCGGTAAGTTTCATCTTGGTGGTTTAGTTCATTTCTTGATCATCTCTATCATTAGAAATACTCATATTTTTATTGTTGGTTTTAGGAGTGTTCCAAATCCCGTCCTTATTCTCACATCCCATTTTGGTAAGGAAAATATGGTAGAATTTTATATGTTTATATGTTATGTTATGTAATATTATGTATGTTCATAGACCTTGGGCATATGACTTTTACAACTAACAAGCCCCAATAATTTATGGCCATATGACTTGCTTAGCTAGTAAGCCCCACCAATCTATTGGGCATATGACTTGTTTAGTTTACAAGCCCCAAGTAGTATAGTGGCCATTATAGTAGTATATGACATATGTTTGTAGTATATGTTTGTGATATAGTTTATGTGTATGTTTTATGTTTTTAGTATAGTTTCCTTGATGGGCATTAGGCTCATTCCTTTATTTTTTTATGTATGCAGGAAAATAGTTATGGCGACGGAAGGATTCATGGCAACTTGGGGTTGTGTATTGACGAAGAATGGATTCGATGGACTGCGTGAACGATTCGAGGACAACATTATTTTCAGTCTTTTTTATTATGTTTCTATGTATTTTCCTCACTTAGTTTTGTAAACAATTTTAATTATGTTACAGTTATGATATATTTTTCAAACAATGGGATCCCATACCCCGAATTTATGAATTTCAACATTATAGGTTTTAATAAAGTTATGAATGTTTTGTATGTATGTTTTCTTAAAGTGTTTCTGTATAGTAGTTTCAATGGTCCAAAGTCTTAGAATTAGTTGGGTCATTACAACTCGTTTTCGGCTGATAACTCTACAAAATAGAGTTATTTTACCACATTTTTTATGCTAATTGTTGCTTAGTCTTTATGTTTTTAAGTAATTTATTATTAAGTTTTAAAGTAATTTTGAAGTTTTTGGGTTTATTTTTATTTTATATATTTTTGTGCGTTTTTATAGATATTTTGTTGTAAAATGTAGTAGTTAATTATTTGAATTATTGTTGTTTAGTTTGAGGTAAAAAAATGTTGTATTATTGAAATTTAATGTTAAATATAAATTAAGTTATAATTAATATTTTAAAACAATTGATTTGTTTTACAGTTGAAAATATTTTATATTTATTTTGTAGGGAATTTATGGCAATTTTGGGCTTTGAAAAATAAGGAAATGAAAGAAAGGAAAAAAGACATTTTTAAAATGCCATAAAACTGCCCAACCAAGCCCACTAGTAGCACCTACACGGGCCCAGGCCTCTTCCCAGCCGAAGCTCCTCCCAGCCTCCTAGACAGCCAGCAGCACCAGCCCGTTTCCACCCGTTCGGCCAGCTCCAGCACCCAACCGTCAGCCTCATTCCAGCGCCTGGGACTCTCCAACCTGCCACGTCACCCAAGCTCCAGCCTTCCTCCAACAGGCCCAATGCCTAACACTTCCCAGCTACCAGTCGAAGCCATGCCGCCCACCAACCGAAGATCACCTCCTGGGCCCGCCTCCAATTCCAGCAAGCTTCCCAAGCCCACGCCAGGCCCTTCCTCCAGCTGCACCACCAGGTCCACTTGGCCCAATCCTACCCAAACCAGCCTTCCACAGCTGCCAACACCCACCAAAGCCACCTTTTTTTAGCCGAACAATTTCACCCTTGTCCCCTTGTCCCTTTGTCTCAAAATACCACATTTTAACCAAACTTTTCTACACATTTTACCCCAAAATCATCATTACACCCTATAATTTACCCCTATTTGCCATATTATTATTAATTTAATTAATTTAAATTGATTATTTTAATGCTCTCATTTTGGCTATAAATAGGGAATTTTCAAGACCATTTAGGTGTGCTTAATTTTTGGTTACCATCTTCTTTCTACCATTTTCTCTCTTCCATATTGGGTTTTTCAAGAGCATTTTCAAGTATGTATTTTGTTTATTTTATAATTTCTATTCTAGTTATGTGCTTCTAATCTTTTTCATAAGATTATTAAGATCATGATGAAGCAACTTGTAACTAGCACTACAACAAAAACCCATTTCCATAACACAAAAATTTAACACTCTTCGAAAAGTATTATAATAGGTAAATAAGTGTATATGTAAAGGCTGGACTTAATAATTATTTGGCGCCTAATTTTTCCCCAGCCCCCCCAAATATTTTCACACGGTCCCAAGAAAAAAACCCACCAGTCGGTTTACCCTCTCTCTCTCTCTTCGTTTACCCTCTCTCTCTCTCTTCGTTTCTGTGTTTACCCCTCTCAACCACATCTGCCCAGGAGGAGTACCCAGGAGGAGGACGATTAATCCCAAATATTAACACTAAAGCCAAAAAATACTCATCACACAAAGCCCTTTCTCTCTCTGTGCAACCATGGACCCGAAGCAAACCCAACCCCCCCGACCGACCGCCCAGTCAGTAGCCACCATCGGTCACCAAGCACCAAGTTTCAAGTCACCTCCTAGTCTCAGCGGCAACCCAAAGTCCGCGCAGCTCTAACCATCTCCAGTTCACTCAACCCAAAACTCTGAGGCGCAATCTTCTATCTCCGGCAAGCTCCAAAATCTAAGGTTCTGCCCTCCTCCATTCATCTATCTATCTTCACTTTTCCTACTAAAGCCAAATGCATTTCGATTTTTAAGTATTATTTGCATAAACTAGGACGAGAAATTGGGATTGGAATGGTTCGAATATATGCCTTTTTTTTAGAGTTATTAATAGAATGTATGTGTCTTCTGATTGTTGCAATTTGGATTGGAATGGTTTGAACTCTGAATGTATTTAATCTTCCTTTGATGATGATCTTCTTTCTATGTATTATCCTAATCGTATTCAATTTTGTTTGGGGTGCAAGTATTCTATTGGATTAGCATATAAATGTTAGGGTTTATTTTATCAACTCAAAATTGAGTTTGCGTTAGATGCAGGGAGGAGCTGAATTTTTTTTTCTTAATTTTTTGTATGGTTCTGGTCCAGTCAGCGTAGATACCGAGAGCATGTTGTATTATACTCATTTCATTTACTTAATTGGTATGTACAAACAACTTATTATGTGAAATTTTTTGCCATGGAATTTGTAAATTAGGCAACGTGTATTGCGATATGCAACTTTTTTTAGTATTATAATTCAGTTCAATGGGTTTTATAGGATCCATTGAGTGTTTATTTTTTATTTTTTTATTAATGGGATTATAGGATCCTTTTAGTTGGGGTTATAAAGCAGATATCTTTATAATGAGTTTATATAGAAGTTGTTGTATTATTATCTATTAATTTGGCTGAATTTCCTTCTCCAGAGGTTGCAACAATAATTACTAGACAAGCCTAGTACTCTTCCATTTGATGAGGTATGTTTTTCTTACTAGAAGTGCTACTTTTCAATTGCGTGTACTACAGTCATTTTTTGACAAACTGGTGATTAAACCACAAACTTATTTGATGAACAGAAAGACAAACTAAATTTATGTGATTATAATCTATATCATTATAATTGATATTGTAATTTGTTTCTGCTACTATATTTTCTTTTGTAAAACACTTGTGAGCAAGAATTTGTTGAAATTTGAGTGAAGGAGCTTCTTCCAAACTCTCACAGCCTTTAAGAAATAGACTCTTCAAATTAGCTTGAGATAAATCTGGCATATGAATCAAATTCTTTGAAAATCTGAGATTGACAACTTTTAAGCTCTCAAGACACTGTAACAAAAGGAAATGGCAAAAATAAATAAATAAATATATTTCTAGCTCACATATGCATATAAAGTAAAATTATGCCTTTAATTTAATAATATTAAATGCCCCTATAATTTAGTAAAATTATGCCTTTAATTTTGTTTTTAAATATAAATCTCAAACATAAATGATTATTGTACAAAAACCAAATAAGGATGCTAATGTAGTGGTATATGGTTCCAATTTAAATCTTGAATCTAATATAAAATTTTACACACTTTAATGTACTATTATAGAAGCAATAGTTGTATTTTTATCTTTTAGATGTTGAATGTATTTTGATGCCTTAATCAACGAGTATTTTGATCTTGAATCTAATATAAAATTTTACACACTTTAATTATTGAGTTGTTTGTGATGCTTAATCGCTGGTCCTAGATTTCCTTATTGCTTGATAATATTTTATTTGTGAAGTACAATGTATGTAAAAACTAAATTGGATTAAATGATAGAATAGGAGCCTTATATACATACATGTGATGTAAGTGACTGAAATCTCCTCCAAGGCCCGAGCACCAACTGTCATAACTGAATTTTCAAAATTCAGTTATGATGTCCAATAATAGCCAAGTTGACCTTGAGCATTTGACCAACACTTAACATACACTACATATAGAAAGTGGTTTTTTTTTATTATTTATTTTTTTAATTTTTTCTTCAAACATATAAGAAGTGGGATTTTAGCAACTGATTGATATAGAATGAGTTTTGCATGGATAAAATTCTGGTGTGAAAAGAGTTTGAGAGCTGTCTCAAATTTCAGAAAGAAAACTGAACACCCTAGCTGTTCTTTTCATAATTTAAATGGTATTAGTCAATGTAATCCTGAAGATTTTTTGTTGTCTTTCCAAGACCCAGATCATTGATCTTCCTTATAATTAAGATTTAAGAAAGTGTTTTCTTTTGTTTGTTTAGTGAATGAGATCAAAATTTGAAAAATGCATCAATGAAAATGAATTAAATAATAATAATAATAATACAGTCCTAATGATGATATATATTTGATAAATTGTAGTGAAAATCAACACACCATAAACCAGAAAACAATTGATCAATAATCAATCTTAAAGACAAAACTGGTTTAATCAAGGAATCAAATCAAAACAGAAATGAAACATAAAGAGGAACACAAACACAAACACAAACACAAACACAAACACAAACACAAACACATACGTGGTTCGAATGAGTGTTGGCTAGACACCACTCTACTCCATGGCTAAAGCCAGCCCCAAGGGCTTGACAATCTCTTTATTGATTCTAAGTTTCAATCTGTAAAAAGACAGTGGTTGTCAAATATGATATGTCATATATTGAATTGAGGCAGAAAGGAACATAGACTTGTTAGTATAAGGTTATCAATATTGAGTGTTGTTTTGGTTTGGTCATATAGTATCTAATTCTGGTAGAAGAACTTGAAAAAGAGATAGTTTTTGTTGTGCCAAGTATATCAGGAAGAACACCACAAAACAGAAGTTTTAATCAAGATACAAATTTAAAGACCAAAAAAATTGATCAAACAAATAACAATAAAACAAAGAATAACAAAATAACAGGAAACAACACACCAGAATTTACTTGGTTCGAACTAGAGCAAAATTGCTACTAATCTACATCCAAGGGGCAGCCACTATTATTGATTCTTTCTTATACAATTCTCTTTACAACCTTTACAACACTCTTGTCTCTGTTCCTCTCAAGATGTTACAATTTTACAGAATAAAACTTGTTCTTTTTCATGACCAGTGAAAAAACTAAAGTAATACAAAATTATATCGCAAAGTATTACAAGTAAAGAAATAGAACAAAAACACTTAATAGAAACAGTTAGAAGTTAGTTGCATGGACCAATATAACAAATTTCCACCTTGGTTCAGAAACTACACTTGAACTAGTGACTGCCCAAATAGCCCCGTAGGGCCTATCCATCTTGTAATTGAATGAGATCCAAGCAGTGATAAAACTTGCTGCCTGGAAGTACTTTAGTAATCATATCAGATGGATTATATTCAGTAGGAATCTTCTTAACTTTCACCAATCCCTGAGCAATAACTTCTCTCACAAAATGTAGTTTGATATCTACATGTTTTGTTCTTTCATGGTACACTTAATTTTTAGACAAGTGTATAGCACTTTTGTTAGCACAGTGAACAGTAATGACATCATTCTGTAGCTTCAGTTCCTTAACAATACCTTCAAGCCACATAGCTTCTTTAACCGCCTCAGTGAGAGCAATGTATTCAGCCACATAGATCTGTGCTTCATAACTGGAGAAAAAACATCATTGAAATCAATGCCTTCCCTTTGTGTGAATCCACGAGCAACAAGCCTAGCCTTGAATCTGCCTTTTTCAACCCCAAGAATTCCTTTTTTAATCTTGAAAATCCACTTACAGCTTACCAATCTAGAACCAGTAGGCCTTTTACTAAACTCCATGTATTATTGTCATATAGAGATTTCATCTCCTCATCCATGGCTGTATGCCAATTTTTTCTGTCCTTACAAGCAATAGCAGTTTTAAAACTCTTAGGGTCATCATCAAGGACTTCACTTGCTACCACTAAGGAGAAGGCCATTAAATCTGCATAACCAAATCTCTTATGATCTTGTAGTGTTCACTTTGTTTATTTAATCAATAAAGTGTTAGTGCTCTCTTCTTTGAGGCTTTGTTCATACCAAAAAAAAATCTGGTCTATAAAGTACAATTGAACATCAAACTTGAGGCTATTAGTACTTTTTGCTTTTATTTTGAAAATAGGGAAATGGAAAATAGTGTGGTCTATAATTAATTTGAAGCTCTTGTAAAATAGTTATTTTGATTTATTAATATCTATTTTTAACTCATGAGGATGTCAAAGTATATGATGATATGATTGACTATATCAATAGTAGTTGCTGGTACAAAATAATGGTAAGCCTTTTATTTTGGTTGCTTTCTCACGAGCATTCAATTAAGTATCAACGCATAATTCCAACTATATTTAGCTAGTCTCTAACAAGCCTATTTGCACTTTTGATTTCTATAGACATGACTTTCCTTCTTTATTTCTTTTATTTGTAGCAAATCATACAGTTTAACTGTTATGTATGCTTTTCTAATTTTTTCCATTCATACTTCTCTTCTTAATGTACCATTTTCTATCTTATAGTTATGTAAAATAGAACTAGAATTTTTCTATGCAAATAAAACCCGACAGTGGTGCTCCCTTTTGAGCAATTGCAATGGTGAATCTAAGCATAATAGTATTGACTCTCAATATAAATGTAATAAACTTTAATTGGACTAATATAAGATGAGTTTTTGTTTTAACTAAGAAGTTTCTGATTTTTATGCCATTCTTAGGAGGCTGGAAATTATGTAAAAGATGATGTATGGCCTGCCCTTATTGTTGAGACAAGCAATGCTTCTGATCTCCATGGATATATTGTCAGGGCTTTATACAGGGCATTCTAACATCATCTGAACAGGTGGGCTTTTTATTTCCCTTATGCACACTATAAATGATTAATGGAAAGATTGTAGTACTTTTATTACTAAAATTTTATCTATTAAGTGGTAGCTGCTAGATCTGTTATGGTTTTCTATGAATCTGTTAGTCTTACTCTAATTTTTAGCTCATTATAAGTGATGTATTCTCTTCTTCTATTTAACACTTCTATATATTTCAATAAAGTTCAGTTCATTCATTCTCTATCCTCTATGATTTTCTCATTCACTTTCATTTCTGAATTTAACTGTTTGTTTTGTGGAAAATTCATATGCTTAGATTTTTCTTTCTTAATAGACTGATATGACCATGTTAGAAGATGAACGACCAACAAAAAGATGACTTTCATCAGCCCTTGTCAAGGTATAAAGAAGAAAGTCTTTTATTGTGCTTTAGAATTATGCTGCTGAATGTTTCTTTCATTTTCATTAAGTTTTAGGTATTGATAGAGTACTCTGTTTGGCAGTGGAATTTTCTCTTCGTTCATCTCTTAGCTTATTGTTTCTCTTTTGTGTTTTTTGATGGTTTAACACAATTCTATCTTTTGGCCTATTTTCTTTCTGATCTGAGCAACACAAAAGAACAATTTCTATCAAATATTACTTGATGTAAATACTATGCTTTAATTTATCTTTGACTTCTATCATTTTTCTTAGTTTATGATTTGTCTATTTTTCAAAATAAAATAATTTACCAGTAAAAAATAGACTTTATAGCATGTAATTTGGGCTCCTTCTTCATAATGTTGATATGGGTTTGCCTCTTTTCATTTCTTAAGGTCCTGAAGATTTACTTATTTATTTCTTCTTTTTTTTACTTTTTCATAAGAATAATTATTTTTATTAGGGTATTGAAAAACTACTACCATTCTATATGAGGTGGATAATAGTATTTTTTTATTTTTATTTTGAAATATGGTTTGTTATTGTTTTCTATTCTATATATTGAGTTTTGTTTGCAAGAAAACTATTTTAAGTGGGAAATTTTGCTTTTATTACTGAGCTTTAATTGTTTATGCCTCTTCGTTGGATTTTTTTTATTCTTAGCTACACTGGATTGTTTAACTTTATTTGGATCTAGGGAAAATGCTTGTAAATATACAGTAGTATATGTAGACAAGCTTTTAGATTTAGTTATTTTCATTGCCTCATTTTTTTGGAACTTTTTAAGTCTTGGTCAACACTATCATAACATCTATAAGTGTAAATAGACTTCTTAACAAAACATTCTATAGCCATTAAGTTTTGGTTTGAGCAAGTGTTGATGGGCTGTACTTGAAGCATATATAATAGCTACACTATGTTTGACATGGTAGTGGTTTGTATTTTTCAGCATATATTGGCTGCATTTAATTCAATTTTTTATAGTTTGTATATGTGTATTTATAAAACTTTTCATTCCATGCCCCACAAATGGAACATGCAATTGTCATAGACAATAGTGTAGGATTTGTTTATTCTTTTAACATATATGAGTGTCTTCTGTTTGAAACATTACTTCTTGAGACATGATATAAATAAGCAACACTATGTACTGCGTTTTATACTAACAGTTAGAAGGTCAGGAAATAGAAAATAAGGTTTCTTTGGACTTGGGGATGTTAGACTGTTATGAAAAAATAAGGTTTAATTAGGTTTTCTCTTGTAAAGTTAATCTAACTTAATAAAAAACAAAGGATGATTGATTTCAACAACTGTATGATCTTTGTAACAAAATAGAAAATGTGACATTAACATAATCAGCTAGTTTATGGAACTTCATGACCCATGGCGTTCTTTTTTTAGTTTATTTTATTGTACCATAAGTCTACTTTCAATAACACATTAAAATAACTCTATTAAAAATGTATTATTGTATTCATTCTTGGTTGCTTTTGCTGATTTACTTTAAGTCACATTTGGCCTAATATTTTCTCTTATATTTTTGCTCTTATTCATATATAGTTGATTTAATCTTCTTACCAATGCCCTATCTCCCTTTTAAATTTAGATGTGTGAAAAGTATTCAATTAGTTTGTCTTGACATGGTAATCATTGTTTTAAGTTCTACATTGGCACTCTTATGGATGGCTTTTATACATATTTTTTCTTTTTGATTTTGTGTTCTTGCTTGACAGTCTCAGTAAATGAAATTTCATTCTATACAGAAAAAGTGACTGATAAATTATATTTTGATTCTCCTTTCAACAAAATAGCTTAACTCAAAACTATACAAAGTTACAAAACTTAAATTTTTTGAAAGAAAGGCCAATCAATAGTTCTATGTTCTATTTTCAATAGGGATAGTCAGTAATATTTCTTATTGTATCATTAATACTTGGTTTGTTGTGACCAAAAACTTTTCTAATTATCATCTTGATACTAAGTTAAAATTTACTAGGTTGCCAAGGACTTGTGTTCCTACCTAAACATCTTTAAAAAAATCCTCCTTGCTTCCCATTCTAGTTGGTATATTTCTGCTTTGATTTTCTAGTTGGGAATTGAGATCTCTTACTTTCATTATTTATGGAAATCCCATGCTTTTTGTATAGAGAAGCAATGCAAATATATATGTTTTTACCTTGTGTTGACTGTGAATTTAGCCCACGACGTAAGAACGTCAACTACGACAAACCTTCAAGAGAATTATAAACGACAACAGACAGTATTTATCAACGAAAGTAAATAACACGAGATTTTATAGTGGTTCAGCCCCGATGATCGGTAATAGCCTAATCCACTTAGAGATTTTATTATGTATTCACACTCAAGATCAGATGAACCGTGTCAACTGAGTTTCTTCAGTGTAAAATATTCCAGAATACAAAAAGGAGTTCTCTCAGGGAAAACACTTTCTCTCTCTAGAACACAGGTTAACTCTTAATTTTTGCCAAAAGTCCTCTTACGATCTTCCCAACTCTCTATTTATAGACCTGGGATTCTCAACTGATATCCCCTTTAGATAGGGATATTTCATTATTTACCTAATATTTATATTACAAAATAAATATTTAAAATACAACTGATCCCTAAATTTAAGTGAGGAGTGAGAGATTCCTGGATGCTTAGACCAATTCTCACTGAAGTAGTTTCGGGCAGTTTGACGTAGTCTCTCATGCATGTTGACTACTCTTCAAGCTTTTTGTAGGTCAAAGGTGGCATGTGCATGGCTCTCCTCGGACCAAGGTCGTCCGAGGGTACTTACTTTGCTTCTTACTTCGGGCAAATTCGAGGCATCCCCCCTCATTGTGCCCGATCGGACACAATGGTTCTCTCCTTGGCTTAAGGTGGTTCAAACCACTCTCTTTGGCTCCTTCAATCAAGGTCCGATCGGACCTTGCACTCTCCTCCTCGGACCAAGGTGGTCCGAGCCATGTCTTCTTAGCATCTCCTCAGACCAAAATGGTCCAAAGCACCCCATAAGCATCATGTTCGATCAGACACAACTTTCTTCTCCTCGGACCAACATGGTCCGAGCCTTTCTTCGTTCAACCAAGGTCTGATCGGACCTTGGACTCTTCTCCTTGGACCAGAAGGGTCCGAGCCTTCTTTTACATACCATCACCTTGGACCCAAATGACCCAAGGTACCTCTCCTATGGGTACCTCCGATCGGGCACAATGCTCCTTTCCTCGGACCAAAATGGTCCGAGCCTCCTTTGTTCAACCAAGGTCCGATCGGACCTTGGACCTTTCTCCTTAGACCAAGGTGGTTCGAGCCTCCTTTTACATATCACCTCCTTGGACCAAAGTGGTCCAAGGTACCTCTTCTATGAGTATGTCCGATCGGACATAGTCCCCTTCTCCTCGGACCAAAATGGTCCGAGCCTCTCCTTTTCAACCAAAGCCCGATCGGACTCCAACATCTCCTCCTCACCTCATTCAAGCCCAAGTGTACCTCTTCCACATCATACCCGATCGGCCATTATGTGGCTTTCCCCTTGAGTAAAACTTGAGCCTTGGTCATTCTCTTGGAACACATTCGAGCCAAACTTAACAAGAGGTTTCCTAAGCTTAGGTCCGATCGGACCTAATGCTTTTATCCTTTGAACCAAAATCGAAACCTTCCCTTCAATTTGTTGGTCTAGGCTTCAAATCAATTATTAGGGTCCATAAACTAAGGTCCGAGCTAAGAAACCCTTAGACCAAATATTCTCTTCGGTCGGGCGTATTTGGCTTGACTATCTGTCCAATTCCTTAACTGATGTATTGGACCATTACTAAGCCAGATCACCCCACTAACTCATGCCATGTGTCAATTTTACTGCCACGTCATTCTTTTCAAATTTTTGGGATAACACCTTGCTTTTTAACCTGTTTATGCTTTAGCCAGCCATGGGTAATGTTTCATGAGCAATTTTTTCTTCAAATAATGCTTGTGCAGGTTGTTTATGGTATATCTTAGTTTCTTGTTAATTATTTAATTATTTAGGTTTCTTCCTCCAGTAATGGATGTGAGATTCTAACTAGTCTAGTATTGGTTATCTAAAAATCTCATCTTCTCAAGCTTCAGTTTTTTTTTTTAATTCATTTTGGTATCTTAGTAGTGATTTTATTTCTGCTATGTTTTTTGGTATCTGAAAAGAAAGTGCATATGAAAATGTTGCATACCAGGCGTTTGATTATAATTCTCAAAGAATCTAAATTACCATTTAGATGTGGGATTCGATTTTAAATTGGTAAGTACTGTTATTAAATTGGTATTGGGCCTATTGAAGTTGCATTTGATGCTAAATGAATTGAGACTGTTGGTAGGGGCTATAATTTAATTACGCTTGTTCTCTTGCTTTTAATTTAATTTCTTATCCTTTGTGGGTTTAGCTTCTATAAATATATATGTACATCTTTGTGCCTATTGATTGTCTATAGTCTGATTACTTTGAAGAAATAAGAATTTCTATTTAATGACACATTTGGCATATATATTGTTATTAGCTTGTAGTTGTCTCGTTTGTTTGGGATTATTTCATGGCATAAATTGCATGTATAGACACTGTGAGATTGATAGACTTAACTGGTTATGAGTTTAGGCACCTAAGGGATGACTTGTACTAGTTGGCTAAAAGCTAATTTAATCACAGTTATGCCCATCTAGCTGATAGTTACCAATTCTCTCTTTTATTTTGTTTATGTTTTTCTATATGTTTGTGTGAATATAGTGGTTTGATTTGAAAGATTTTTTGTCTTATTTTGTGTTTGATGTTTAGTATCTAGCTTGTATCTTAGGTGTGTCTTTGACTAAATGAGATGTTCTTCATTGGAGATCATCACTTATAGATTTGTAAACTTGATTAGAACAAATTTTAAGGAGCTAGGGTCTGGTCTATCCTATATAGGGTCAAAAAGACTTATTTTTAACACAAAATAACTGTGCCAAATCCATCTTTTTGAAATAACATCCTCTACAGATATGTACACTGTTGTGTAATTACTTGTTAGTGCCCAAATAACTTAAGGTCTAGAGTTTAGTACCTGTTTGAGTTCCATATTCTATTACACCTCTCCTTTAAATGAGATATGAGAGTCGATGGATCTACCCTAGAAATAATAGTATCATTCTAAATGCATTTGTAACTCAAATCTCCCAAACTTTTAACATGTTGTCTCAGTAATTAAGCACCTAAACCAGAGATGTTTTAGGGTGAAATTGAGGCCCCTTTAACCTGAAAATGTTAATGTTTGTTTACTGTATAATATGTATCTATTCACTATGTGATAGCAGTATTTTGAATTTTAAAGTATGTTCACCTGGTATTGCTTGCTTAGGTCTTATATTGTATACATTTTTATTATTTGATTCATATTATTTTTTTTTTTTAAGCATATACCTTACCTTTTATTTGCTATTGCAGGAGAAAAATGTTTCTTTCTCCATCAATTGAAGGAGAAGAGGATACTTAATTTTGAAGGCTTTGTGTTGGGCAGCTGTAGAATATTTTGTGCTGAAAGTACTAACTTTATAATATGTTGAATATTTAAGACTGCTTGAATACTTAAAGAACATTTTGTTGTTGATGACAGTGTTGAATGTTTTAAACTAATTTGTGGATTGTTAATACAATGTTGAATGTTTTTACTTTTTTTTTTATTTGAAAATCAAGTTCATTTGATGATGATAGTATATATTAGAAAGCTAATTTTAATTTTATAAAAAGAAATATAATAGAATAAATTAGTGTTATAATACGAAAATTGTGTTATAATATCGATTACAATAACACTTTTTATGCAAAGAATTGTGTTATATAACACAAATAATGTGTTATACTAAAGTATAGTATAACACAAAAAATGTGTTATACTAAAGTATAGTATAACACAAAAAAAATGTTATACTAAAGTGTAGTATAACACAAATTTATAAGTATTGAAATGTGTTATATAATCGACTATAAATAACATAATGAAACACTTATCTATTTATTAAAATAATACAGAAAGTGTGTTATCGTTGACAGTATAATAACACATCTTTATATCAATGATAAAGTGTTATGTAAAGTGCTCTGACCTACGATAATGTAGTCGATCTTAACACATCAAAAAGTGTTATGGTATGTTTTGATAACACATTTTCAGTGTTATTAAAAGCATTTTTTCTTGTAGTGTAGGTAATATTTATGTTGTATGTTGATTTCCCTTGTAATGCAACAAAGTTTATGGATTTTTCTTCTTCATATATGTCTTTTATCTTTAATATCTCATATTATGATTGTTAGATAATATTGCACTTTGCTCTTCATTTTGCAAAAACATAATATTCTTTGTGTAAGATGTGTCATTAAATCGTACACATCCATGCTTAGAAAAAAAAATATTATGTTTTGCCTTATAAATAATATTATTTGATTTTTTTTGTTTCATTAGGTTGATTCACCTTAAATACTTTGAAATTATACTTTTTGGAAAGTGAAGAAAAATCCTATCTTTTTAGAAATAATTTGTTCTTAAAAGTATAAATCTATTTGGAAAATGATAGTTTGACTTATTTTAACTATCACTAAAAATTGGGAATGAATATACTAATAAGTATTATTAAACTTACATTTTATGGATTCTAGTATCTTAATAATCTTCCTTTTACAATTTATTTTCAAAATCATAATTGTACGCCCTAAACATCCGCGGGTTATTAGTGAGCTGAAAAAGGGCATAATCCTATCAGCCACGTGGAAGCCACCTACCCAGAGCTGCTGTTACGAGTCTCTACCTCTTTAGCTCGAGGTAGTCAAAGGTTTAGTAAGAATACTCGAAGGCATCGGGTCAGCAGTGTAGGCACCACGAGCTGGGACTACATCAAGCTCGAGGTATGACCTGGAGCAGACACCTCCGACCCTTTATAAAGTCAACCACGCAATGTAAACGTGCGCATATCAGACATCACGTGTCTATTCCATTCCTGAATTCTCGGACATGCAGCATAAACGTGCGTGTTCAGACACCCCACGACTGGTTTGGGCCTTGCGGCCCATTATCCCCCTTACCTATTGATTAGACAACACTTCATTGTCAAGTTTTAGGAATTAATCATAAATGTCACAGAAGTGATATGATGGGTAAGAAGGTCACGGGATGACCCCCTCTGCCAACACCCAGGTGTCCTCTCCCTATAAATATGGAGACCTTGGGCATTGCAAAGGGTTGGCTTCTAATTTGTAAAGAAACACCCTGTAAGGAATACCAGAGATATATCAATAAAATAGACTGGTGGACTAGAGGGATTTTAACCTTCGAACCACCTAAAAGGAAAGGAGTTATAACCTTCCCCCTAAACTATTCTCGCCAGTTTAACACATAAATATTTACATATTACGGTTCATTATCTAGCACTAATCCTTCCCATTTATTCATATAATTATCTGTTGCCGAAGAACCGCGTCAATAGTTTGGTGCTTTCATTGAGAGGATTTAGATTGGTGCTATTGCAGAAACCCAATCATGGTGGTTACTCACTCAAGGCATGGTAACGAAGCAGATCAACGTGATGGGCAAGAGGCCCACCATGCTTTCATATCCGATGAGCAAAACCCTGAGGTTCACCAGCAACTGGGAAAGCAACCAATGGGCCAAGACGACACTGGAAGTTTGGCTCCCCGGCCGCTTAATCTGAACCCGGATTTCTACACGACGGTAGAAATGGAAAATGCACAGTTGAGGAGTCAGGTGGCGAAAGCAAACAAGCAGATCGAAGAAGTTTTGGCCCGATTACCCCCTCTTACAACCGATGCTAACATTGGAAAGAGGCATGGTGGGACTCATAAGTCCCACTGGGGTAATCGGTCCAGGCCCAGTCAGTCGGTCAGACCCTCGACATCAAATTATGCTCCCACGTCGCACCACCAGGAAACTGTATTTGAGGAACTTCCTAGGGCCGATCAGCAATTCAGCCGATCGGTCTGGACCTTAACTCCTAGCTCGATTCCACCCTCGAGTGCGCCCAGGAGGGCCCGAGGCAGCTCACGATGGAGATCCGGGGAGGGCTCACGACGACAGCCCGCCCCGACCAACTGTCCTGCACCACGATCAGACCACCGCAGGACGCGGGGGATGGTACAGCGGAGCGGCCGCGACCTAGCTTAATCTGCCCTGACGGGACTAGGATCGCGTCACCAGTTAGGCATCCCCCATCACCAATAAGATACCCATCTCCTCCTCATCCAGTCCGAGACATTCTGGCTCATGGGAGCAGCAGGAGAAATCCTCCTTCCGTCGGACCTTCCCATCACAGCCGGGCGCCCAGGGAAATCCCAGATCCTCACCCTCAGCGGCGGGCTCTGAGATTTTCAAACGGAAGTTACTGGACTGGGAGTCATCGAAGTGGCATATCTGGTGAAGACCTGTGCCATCATTTGAGCTCAGCTCAAAGCCCTCGGGCCACCCCTCGGGCCGACCTCCGAGATCGCCTCAACTCTTAGAGGGGAGACCCAGTTAGAAATGGTAGTCGTGCTCACCAAGGGGAGGGTTTGTCGGAAGTACGTGACAGCGAGAATGTCCCACATAACCCATCTCAAGATAGGAGGGACTATAACCCGCCTAACGCGTACAATGGAACTGGAGGTGTTGAACAGCCCCATAACAACCAAGGAAGCAAGGACCAAACCCTGGAGCGTCTAGCTTAGATAGAGGAGCTGATGAGGAAGCTCTTATCGGAAAAAGAAAAAGATGAGTACGACTCAGGGGACGAACTCGAGCTCTTCGTCCCCAGCATAGCAGCCATGACATATCCACCTGGTTTCCGTATGCCTCACTTGTCCAAGTTCAATGTAGACGGGGACCCGTCAGATCATTTGGGTATGTTCAACACCTTGATGATGGCCCACAACATCGGTCCCGAGCGGAGGAGTTTAATATTTCCTTCCACCTTGACGTGACTGGCCAGGCAATGGTTCAAACAGAATAAAAAACAGTCGATCAGCTCGTAGTAAACCTTTTCTGCCAACTTCAAGAGGGCATTTCGAGCTTCTCAGGCTACCCGCGTCAAATTTGACACCCTGGCAAACGTAAGACAACAGCCCGACGAACCTTTGAAAGCTTACCTAAGCAGATTCGCAAACGTCGCGGCTCGAGCCAGGGACGCAGATGATAGTTCCAAGCTTATGGCCTTGAGGACTGGGATCCTCGTTCGAGGTGAACTCTGGAAAGAGATACAGAGAAAAGGTGTCAACACCGTGAACGAATTCCTAAATAGGGCCCAGGGATGGATAAACCTGGAGGAGGCGCGAGCATCGGCCGTGGGAACCAACCAAGCCTCTGACCAGCCCGCTAGAGTGGGAACGGATGTCGTGACAGTGACCCAAACCGTTACACAGAATACCCAATTTGGTGGAGGCAAGAGAAAAGGGAGCAGCGAGGGCGGCCAGCATAGCCCAAAGAAGAACAAGCCCGCAGAAAATTTTAAGCCAGTCTACGCGACTTATACCGAGCTCACAAACACTAGGGAGAACATTTTCCTAGCGAACTCTGCTCGCCTCCCCTGGAAGAAGCCGGAGCCTTTGAAGCACCAGAAGGCTAATTGAGACCCCTCCAAGTTTTTTCGATTCCACAACGACATTGGCCACAACACTGACGATGGTAGGCATCTGAAGGATGAGATCAAGACTCTCATCAGAGCTAGACCCTTGGCTCAGTATACGTAGAATAGAGTTCCCACCGGTCAACCAGCTCTAGAAGCTCCGATAAGTTAGCCCGGGTCTCGGATAAATCAGGACACCCCTCCTCCTGTGATAGGAGGAGAGATCTCCATGATCGCCGGAGGCCCCCATCTGGCCGGCATGAGCAGAGGTGCCCATAAGAGATATGTCAACGAACTGAAAGCTCATAATGCAGTGGAGTTCGTCTTAGAGCAGCATTTACCCAAACAGCAATGACTGGAGAGGCAACCAATCATATTCACCGAGGAAGATGCCGGTCACGTCTAGTTCCCTCATAACGACCTTCTGGTCATAGCGGCCCAGCTCGCCAACCAGAGAGTTAGGAGGATACGTGTCAATAATGGGAGCTCGGTGAACCTGCTGTTTCAGTCTACGCTGGAAAAGATGGGTTTATCTGTCACCAAGTTGAAAGCCACCTACATGATGCTATATGGATTTTTTGGAGAAGGGTCAGCAGCAATAGAAACAATCGAGCTGGTGATTACCTTGGGAGAGGGAGCCCGAACTGTTTCAAAACTCCTCGAGTTTGTGGTCATCGATTGTCCCGCCGCGTACAATGCTATTTTGGGCCGACCTACATTGATAGCGTTCGAAGCCATAACCTCCATCCATCACCTCGCACCAAGATTCCCCTCCTCCATGGGGATATGCACTGTCCGAGGTGATCTGCTCGCTGCCAGGGAATACTATAGCATTTCTATGAAGGGAAAGTCAAAACCCGAGCAGCAGACGATGACTATCCAGGGCGGGAGTGAGGAATCTCAGGAAATTGTGCCTAGTTCTGAGATTGAAAAATCTCAGAATGCCAGAGGGGAGGATATCATCTTAAATAATGATATCGACCCCAGAATAGGCGAGGATAGATCCGAGCTCCAGCCATCGAAGAGCTCAAAGAGGTAAATATCAACCCACAAGACCCCTCGAAGGTGGTGAAGCTCGGGAAAAATCTATGTAGCGAAAGGAGGGCGGAGCTGATTAGGTTTCTGTGAGAAAATCTAGATGTGTTTGCCTGGTCTCATGGAAAATCTAGAAAAGAAGAGCCCCTGGCGACGATCACTTCAAAGAGAGTCCTCGACTTTGTGGTTAAGAGTATTTTCTGCCGATTCGGGATGCCAAAGAAGATCGTGTCGGATAATGGGACGCAGTTCGATAGCGACCTCTTCACTGAATTCTGTGAGAGGCACGACATTGTTAAAAGCTTCTCCTCCGTGGCCTATCCCCAGGCCAATGGGCAGGTCGAGGTTGTCAATAAGATGCTAAAAGAAAGCCTTAAGAAAAGACTGGATGAAGCCAAGGGAGTTTGGCCCGAACAGCTTCCCTAGGTACTGTGGGCATACCGGACCTCGCACCGAACTTCGACGGGTGATACTCCTTTCTCCCTGGATTTCGGGAGTGAGGCAGTCCTTCCTGTCGAAGTAAAGGTAACCTCGCATAGAGTCCAGACATTTGACCAAGACCGGAACGACAAATTGCTCTGAGCGTCCCTCGACCTAATTGATGAAAAACAAGAAGCTTCACAGCTGCAGCTCACACATTATCAACAAAAGATCACTCGTTATTTCAACTCAAAGGTCAAGAAACGTGTCTTTAGCGTTGGCGACCTGGTACTCAGAAGAGTCTTCCTGGCCAGTAAGGATCCCAAGGACGGAGTGTTAGGACCAAACTGGGAAGGGCCCTATCAAATAACGGAGGTCATGAAAGAAGGAACCTTCAAGCTAGCTCGACTTAACGAAGAAGCAGTCCCATGAACTTGGAACGCTATACATCTAAAGAAATATTATTAGTAATATCTTTGTAAGGCTTAGTTAGAAAAGCCACTTTTGTTTATTAAGTAATAAGAGTTAATCTTTTTGCATTATCGTATATGTTTGTGGATGTAACGTCAAGTAACCACGAAAAACCCTTTTCCTGCTTACTTGGGGGGCATATATCCTTGATATAACAAGGTCCTAAAACTTAGAAGTTAGTTCAAATTGATTGATCGATGTTTTTCTTAAAAAGCGCGAGATATCGATAAAGGATTAACACGAACTAAGTTTTTAAAATTAATGTCCTGGATACAACCAGGTCCTAAAACTTAGAAGTTAGTTCAAATTGATTAATCGACATTTTTCTTAAAAAGCGCGAGATATCGATAAAGGATTAACACGAACTAAGTTTTTAAAATTAATGTCCTGGATACAACCAGGTCCTAAAACATAGAAGTTGATTCAAATTGATTAATTAACGTTTTTCTTAAAAAACGCGAGATATCGATAAAGGATTAACACGAACTAAGTTTTTAAAATTAATGTCCTGGATACAACTAGGTTCAAAGACTTAGAAGTTGGTTCAAATTGATTAATAGATGTTTTTTCCAAAAAGCATGAAATGTCAATCATAACACCAACAGATTCTAAGTTCCCACCAAATGCATTAAAGAGGAGTAACAATAAGGTCAAACCAAAAATATGTATATAAATAGATCAAAATAAATCTAAGGAAACCAATTGTCTCGAGGATGAAAAACCTCGTAATGTAAAGTTACAAATAAAATAGTAAGAGAAAAAGGAGCAAAAAATCCTAATCCCCGCCAGGCCGCTCCGACGAAGTCACCCCCTCAGCATCCTGCTCGGTTGTAGTGGAAGTCTCCCCAGTCTCAGAGGGCGCCTCTTGGTTAAGGCGAGCTTTGAACTTCTCGAAAAAGGACTCCCACACCTCTTGCCCCAGGAAGGAAAAGTCACCATCCTAGTTTAAGGCCCAGCAATGATACAACATGGCCTCCATGGAGGAGCTGGAAGATGCCCTCTCCGCCACAAGGGCGGCCTTGGTCTCTTCAAGTTAGACCTTCGCGGCATCCAAGGCGACCTTGGTAGCCTCAGCCTCCAGCAGCTTGGCCCGGGATGCCTCCAGGTTGGCCTACGCAGCAACCAAGGTAGCCTGCGCGACCTTCTCGCTTTCCAGGGCAGTCGCTAGGGCAGCTTTGGCATCCTTCTCCTGTTGTTGAGCAAACACGAGGGCAGCTTAGGCAACCTGGTGCTCACCCCTGATCTCGTCAATCCTGGCCCTGGACCGAGATATGCTTCGGTGTAGAGCCAAAGCGGCCTACAAAACAAAAAGATAATAAGGCAAGTGCCTTAGAAAAAACAAAGAGAACCAGTGGTAATGCGAACTTACAGTGAGGGTCATCCCTAGTGAAGACTCCATCACATTCTCAGGGCTCCTCGTCTCAATCTCCCGCAAGTCCCTCGGGGTCGCATTGTAGCAGTGGTCCACCTTGTAGGTCGCAGTTTCGTAAACCGTCCCCTGAAAGGCCTCGGGGATTTTCTCCAGGGCCCGAGGGTTAACCGGGACGCGCATAGTGGGAGTCAGAGCTGGCAAAGTCCTGGTTTGTACCTCAGTTCCCAGGTAGGGACAGGAGGTCGCAGGGGAGGTGGAGCCATCTTCTCTATTGTAGGAGGGGGTGGAGGCACCTTCTCTATGGCAGAAGGACCCTGGCTTTTCCCCTTGGCAGGAGACTTGGAGGAAGTCCCAGGAGTTTTCTTGGCCAACCGGAGCCTCTTCACCAAGGGCCCGGAGGACCCGGAGGAAGGATTTCCCCCTTGGAACATAGATCGTAGAATGCAGTCCCTGGGATGCGACATCTCCTCACCTGAGACAAAGACAACGAATCGTCAGTATGCATGTAAAAATATTTGATTGCAAAACAAAAAATCTAAAGCATGTATTGACATAGGTCCTACCCTCCGAGCTAGAGGACGAATCTATTGTCAAGACCTCTGGCCCCAGAGCTTCTATGGGGGAGTCTAAGATAATGACTTCACGAATGAGAGGAGGCTCTTGGTTCGGATCCGCCTCAGGACTGGACTCTTCTACATACTGCCTAAGCCTCGGAGCTACTACACCCTCCAGAAGGGAGGGCCACCACCTAAGGTTGGTCCCGTACTCCTCAAATAAGGCTGACCTAAAGGCCAGGGTATTATCTACTACTATAGTACCCCTAGGGCGGCCCATGTCGTGATGCAAAACTAGCTGGTCAACACACTGGATTAGAGTGATGTTACGATCTAGGTCATTTCGGTGGCGGTGAATGAGTTGGCTGGGGTTAAACCTAGCAAGCCGTAGATCTGCGGCGGCCCTGTCTAAATCCCTAAACAAGTAAGGGTTACCTTGGCCGGAGGGGCTGGCTGCTGCCCCGGACTGGGTCCGCTCTGCGTTGGCCTCCTGGGCGACCTCAAGAGCTCGCTTCCAGCGCACGAGGGGCACCTCATCCTCCTCGTCCTCGTCGTCATCCGCGGCCTCCTCCTCTGGGATGGGCGCCATCTCGCGAGCTGTGGGGATGGTCCGCAGCCTCCTCAAGGCCAAAGTCTGGCCCAGACAAATTAACTTACACGCCAGCATCGTCTCATCAGACACAAGCTGGAGGTAGTCTTTTTCACTTGGGGGGAGCCCCTCCAAGGTTTTGTATTGACCCCCGAGGGTCACTGATTTAGCCGTCCTCGCAAAAATAGCTGCACGATAGTATTCAAGTCAATAACGAATGGAAAGAAACTAATCAACGATGATCTCGCTAGCTGAAGTTAGAAAGAACTTACGAGGACGGTCGAAGTAATGGTATTCGCAGTTGCGTAACCCCGTCGACATGAAAAATTGATCCTTGAAGTCATTGGGGTGACTGGGCAGCTCGATGACCACGACAGAGTTGGGAAAACGGGTCAAGTAGTAGAACACGTCACCTCGCCCCTGTTGATCCGGGCTGGCTTTGTGGCAGAAAAAGTAGAGGATGTCCGTCGGTGTAGGGACCTCCCATTCTTGCTTCAGGATCAGGTACTTCAACCCCGCTAACAGACGGTAAGAGTTAGGGGGGAGTTGAAAGGGGGCCACCTTCATGAAATTCAAGAAATCCGCAAATTACTGGTCCAGGGGAAGAAAGGCCCTGGCCTTGAGGTGTTCGTCGCTCCAAGCCGCGAACTCCTCATCGAGCGGTGCGCAGCTCCGCTCGCCCTCAAGGGGAAGACAGGCGACCAAAGCACCCTTCTCTATCTCGATGTTGTGGGAAAGCATGATCTTATTGACTTTCCCCTGGGTTGTAACCTTCGAGGAAATCTTCTCCGCCTCGAAGAAGGCGTCAGGTCCCACCTCGACCTCCTTCTCCACGGTGGGACCGAAGTGGGGGATGGGGGAGTATGTTGCCACCTCTTTCCCCTTGCTGGCCTGCTGGGATGACGAGCTTCCGACACTCTTCTTGGGCATATTCTTCCTGGGTCCCATCTGGTCGCCTAATGAACAAAGATGAAGAAAGTTTAGAAAAGGCGACCTAAGCATAAGAAAGAGTCTAGTGCGAAGAATGGTTTCCTTTACACGGCCTGAGGTAATCTCAGCCCACGGCGAGTGAGACCACGCAGTTCTATGAACACGTGCCTATGCTCCCAACGGGTCCCTGATTGCTCGGGATCTATGTGTCAGGAGGGTCAGGATAATGTTTGCCTTGGAGGGAAAGTTTCAGAAGGCAAAACCGCCTAGGAAGCGTGGCCCCTAAGCTACCCTGTTTTTGCACCCCAGAAACTTGTTGCCTTCCCCTCTCCAAAAAAGAATTTAAAAAGATTACCCAGAAAAATCACCCCAGAATTTTGTCCTATGCGTCATGTTCCTAAGCATTCTCTTTCCTATGGTCGATACCCCTAGGAGAAAAACCTATGCACAAAATACCAGCCAAACAGAAAAACAAAAGAAAAACAACCTACAGTATGCGGCTAAGAAGGGAGTTTACCTAAGCAAAGAAAAATGGAAACATTTAAAGCATACTGCTGGCAGAGGACTTACAGAAGTTTTTTCCTGCGTAAAAACTGAAAAGAGCGTAGGAGTTGGAATCCTAGTTGAATCTTTGGAACTGGAGTCACGGAGAAACCCTCGTGTCTGGAACTCAGGAACGTCTGGAACAATGACCGGAAGGAAAAAGGGTTTTGAAACTGAGAAGAGAGTAGAAAGAAGATGAGAAATTTTTTCAAATAAAAGGTGGCTCATGCGAAAGGTGGCCAACCTTATATATACGTAAAAGGCAAAAGAATAAGGGCCGTTCGATCGTCTTGATGTGGGATACGAGGATCAAAACTCGAAAGACGAAACGACGGCCGAAGATAGACTAGGCCATTTAATGCAATTCGCGGAAGACGGACCATCACCAACCACGATGTTCCACGTATCCGATACCAGCGCAATGGGAAGGACATGAAGAGTTGACAAGGAAGACTAAAAGCCCCCACTGTGGCCACAGTTGACGTCATATGCCACGAGTAGGAGCTTGGGGGGAAAATGTACGCCCTAAACATCCACAGGTTATTAGCGAGCTGAAAAAGGGCATAATCCTATCAGCCTCGTGGAAGCCACCTACCTGGAGCTGCTGTTATGAGTCTCTACCTCTTTAGCTGAAGGTAGTCAAAGGTTTAGTAAGAATACTCGAAAGCATCGGGTCAGCAGTGTGGGCACCACGAGCTGGGACTACATCAAGCTCGAGGTACGACCTGGTGCTGGCACCTCCGACCCTTTATAAAGTCAACCGCGCAATGTAAACATGCGGATATCAGACATCACGTGTCTACTCCATTCCTGAATTCTCGGACACGCAGCATAAACGTGCGTATTCAAGCACCCCACAACAGGTTTGGGCCATGCGGCCCATTATCCCCCTTACCTATTGATTAGATAACACTTCATTGTCAGGTTTTAGGAATTAATCATAAGTGTCACAGAAGTGATATGATGGGTAAGAAGGTCACGGGATGACCCCCTTTGCCAACATCCAGGTGTCCTCTCCGTATAAATATGGAGCCCCTGGGCATTGCAAAGGGTTGGCTTCTAATTTGTAAAGAAACACCTTGTAAGGAATACCAAAGATATATCAATAAAATAGACTGGTGGACTAGAGGGATTTTAACCTTCAAACCACCTAAAAGGAAAGGAGTTATAACCTTCCTCCTAAACTATTCTCGCCAGTTTAACACATAAATATTTACATATTACGATTCATTATCTAGCACTAATCCTTCCCGTTTATTCATATAATTATCTGTTGCCGAAGAACTGCGTCAACAATAATTGGTTTATTTTTATTCTGTTAAATAGTTTTATTTTCAATATTTTATTTTATATTCATAACATTAAAACTCATAAAGTTTTTGGCGCTGTTGTCGGGGTGTTGCAAAAAAGGAAACAAAATTTATCTCAAGGTTAGTGAATTCTTCTACTAGTTATTTTAATTTTTGCATAAAAAATAATTATATATACAAAAGTATAAAAAAAATTATTATATATTTATATAAAATATAAAAAAAAGAGATAAAAAGAAAATTTGGGACGGTTCTACCACCCATAAAAAAATAATTATATTTTTATATTTATTGTTTTTTTTAGTTAGGGCACTTGTGCCACCTATTTATCTTTTTAATTTTTATAGTTGACGGCACTTGTGCCTCGTATCTATCATTTTAATTTTTATAGTTGATGGTACTTGTGCCTCCTAATTTTGTTGTAATTTTATTTTGTTTATAACTTTGTTAGTTAACGACACTTGTGCCTCCAAGCTTTTATGTTCTTATTATTGTTATTTTGTGATAGTTTATGGCATTTGTGCATCCTAACTTTTTATTTCATTATATTGTTATTAGTTTATGGTACTTGTGCCTCCTAAATTTTTTTTAATATCTTAACTTTGTTTTTGCTCTCTTAATTTTATTTTCTTGTTCTTTTTACCTTAATTGTCATTTAAAAAAAATTAGTTTGTCATTTAGTTTTTACCATATGAATCATTTTAATTATAGTTGGAATTCTGAGTACAACTATTATGTGAAATCAAATTTAAATTATGGAGAAACTAATGATATGCATGATTATGGTGAATCATTTGATATCCCATTTGCCCCCACCTATAATCCAAAATTTTCATGGAGCCACACCCAATCTCCAATGAATCAAGAGCATGAATTCAACATACCTAATCAAAGTCATGCCCAATCCGAGCTAGCATATCCCATTCCACAAGAAACGAGCCCATCTTTAGAGAATATCCTACAACAGTTCATGTAATTAACCTACCAAATCTTACTAACCGAGTCTCAGTCAATCTCAAAAATTGAGACAATAGTAGGACAACTTGCAACTATTATAGAGTCGGAAAAACAAGTTTACCCCCAACCAACACATTCCCAATCCAAATAGTAAAATTGAAAATAAAAAGGAGAATGAAGTTGTTGAAGAACTTGTAATATGCATCCAACTCCTTAATGAAACAAAAGAATTGGATGAAATAATTCTCGAGGCTCATGAGAAAAATGAAAAAGATATAATTATATCTCAAGAGCCCATAATTAAACTAATTTGTATATTTACTCAAAATGAAAAGGAGTCTAATATAGATATGCAATTTTCTTATTTTATTGATATTCCATTAAATTTGCATATTTCTAATTTTCTTGTAGGTGTGATGTTATCAATTATTATTTATGGCATTTTCATCAAAGTCATAACTCACCCTACTAATGAAATTGTACACCATCGATTGGGTGTAGGTTGAAAGAAAAAAAATTATAGTCGAGCTAAAGACTATAAACTAAAGCGCTTTGTAGAAGGCAACCCATACTTTTTATGTTTCATTTTGTATTTCACTTTTTTTTGTGTGTTTCATGTTTTCAAATTCAAAAAAGCTTGAAGGAAACTTCTTGCCAAAAAGAAGAGAAGAAAACAAAGTAGCCAAATCAAGGAAGCATACCTCAAAGGGAGTAGTTCTTAATCTTTTCTATTTTATTAAACATTGAGGACAACGTTTCATTTAAGTTTGGGGGTAGTGTGTATGTATTTTTCTTTGTGTTTATATGTTTTTCTTTATGTTTATGCATGTTTTACATTTGTTGTAAAATTTAAAAAAAAAAATTATATATTTTCTTTGTTTTGTTTGAAAAAAAAATATTGGTGATTTTCATTTTGCGATGATAAAAATTATGATTAAAATTGTTCTTAGTTCTTAGAAAAATGTAAATAAATCTTAAGCTTTGTTTTTAATTTTTAAGTTAGTTTTGTTTAATTATAGATTTTTTTTTCATTATATGACACTTTTCTATTCTACTTTAATTATTGTGATATTTGGACAAAATTTATTTAAACATTAAATCCTTTAAATCTCTAAAAAAAAATTGAAAAAACCTAGAATTTGCTTGATTATCTCTTGAGATTTAATTTATTTTTGTTGGCATAAGCTTGTCTAATGTTCACATGATGATTTGATGTTTTTGTGTTTGCATGTTAAATATTTATTTTGAAAACAATTTTAACTTTTTAATTAATTACATAAGCTTTACTTTTATTTGTAATTTTCTTTGAACTATTTCCACTATGTAATTTTTGACAAAAACATTTGACATCACCAATTAAAAAAAATATGTGTTTTTAATTTTTCTTTTGCTTGAGGACTAGCAAAATATTAAGTTTAGGGGTGTGAAAATTCTACAAAATAGAGTTATTTTACCACATTTTTTATGCTAATTGTTGCTTAGTCTTTGAGTTTTTAAGTAATTTATTAAGTTTTAAAGTAATTTTGAATTTTTTGGGTTTATTTTGATTTAATATATTTTTGTGCGTTTTTATAGTTATTTTGTTGTAAAATGTAGTAGTTAATTATTTGAATTATTGTTGTTTAGTTTGAGGTAAAAAAAAGTTGTATTATTGAAATTGTTTACCGAGTTTTTCGGAAACGAATACAAACAGAATAATAAAAAGATAAGAACTGTAGAAGTGCAGGAATATAATTAGACAAACAGGTTTTTACGTGGTTCAGGCGTTAACGAGCCCTAGTCCACGAGTCGATGTTATTATACTTGTAGAGAATTACAGTAAGATGGCTGGTGTACAAGAACTTCACACACTCACAGTGTTTCTCTCGGGTTCTCTTGAAGAAGATAAAGCTAGAGAGAATTTAGCAGAGTTGTTGCTATGTAATTTGTTGGCCGTCCCCTCTATCGTAAAATGAGGGGGTTTTCATAGCTAGGGTTTTTTATTAGGGTTTTACTCTGTCCCCTGAGTCTTAATTACACCAGCCATAAATAAGGGATACAATTACTGTAGTAGCATGGCTACAAGACTCTACGCAGGTATAATTACATGAAAGTATGGGAACTACCAAATGGCAGCCGCCTTTTCCAGACAGTCAGCGGAACAGTAGGCGAAAAGGCACCTTTAGGCGTGCTGGGATGTGTGCGGCCTTGACCTGTCAGGCGTGTCAGGCGGGATCCTGTGTCAGATGAATACCATCCCAACTATGCCTCTTCCATGACTCAACCACTTGGTCTTGTTCCGTGCGAAGCATGGAACCGTATCCACGAAGATAACTTGAAGAGCTTCTCCTGGAAGGACCTTCCCCGAAGGACATCCCTTCGGGAGTCCGGGAGAACTAACGAACTTCCGGGTCGCGGTTGCTTGAAGAAGTGTGCTAGACACTACACGGGAGAGGCGAAGCCTTTCTGTCCATCTGCGACCACTGGTCACTCTCCATGAAGGACTTTAATAATTCTGCTTCCCGAAGTTTATCCATCTAAACGCTATCCGGAAGTCTGGATAACATTTACCCCCCAAGGTCACGGAGCTTGAGAGGTCCGGGAGCTTGTACAGTCCTCCGGGTATTCAGGTCTCTAGATTAGACGAGGGGTCACGTCCTGTGTTCCTGGAAGAGTTCCTTTTTCCCGTCTGAGTGTTAGTATGAAAAAAGAAGGAAGTTTCTTCTGTTTGATCTCAAGTACTCAAGTATGGCGAGGGCCACGCGTCATGCAGGGACTGGTTCTGCGACCGAGACGTGCGCGTGAGGTGATTGGCTGAGTTCGCGTGCGTCAGGCGTCTGAGTGGTGATTTGACGGTATTTAATGGTACGCTGGGCCCGAGATGGTGCAATGATGGGAAATAAATACTTTATTCCTATCCGAGGAGCCATAAATAGGACCGGCCCTTTACCCCCAGCCGTTGGATCTGATGCACCCGGAATGGGAAGATCGGGACCGTCCATTTGAGGAATTTGAAACGACTTCTTTCCTGCTATAAAAACGAGGGAAAGGACCTTTCTTCCTCTTTACGCTTTCAAATTCTCGAGCTTTCAGATTCTCAGATTCCTACATCTTCGAACTCTCAAGCTTCCAAGCTTCCTTTCCTTCGAATTCGCCACTTCTTTTGGTAAGGAATCCCGAAACTTTTCTTTCGTTTAGGCAGTAGGTTTGTTCACCGAGGTTCCAGGTTTGAATCGTTTGCTTGTCTTTGCAGCTTTCACTTCACGTGTTCGTGCTGTGCAGTGATCCGGTTACTCCTTCAACCTTCAACTACCCGAATACCAGTAAGTATTTCTACTTTGCTCTTTCCTCCCAAACTTTAGGTTGTTGGTAGTTGTTAGAGTTGATTTTTCTGCCAGTATCGCCTATGTGCATGCGTGAATAGGGCTTTGATAGGCATGCGATTGATGTGAGTCGATAAGTAATCTCTTTGCATGCTTTGACGATTTGCGTTTGGAAAGTCGTTCCTTGTCTTGCTTGCGCTGTTTTGGTTTGCTGTTTTAGGGCATAAGCGTGAACACCTTTAGGGTGTCTTTCTCTGGAAAAACACTTCTCTCGGCGGGCTTAGGCTCGGAGTCTGAGTTTGGTTCCTTGCTGTCCTTCGGGTGGTATGGTGCCAACCCCTCGGCAAGTTCGGTGGGAGCCTCTCCAAGCAGTTTTCGGGGAGGGTCTCCCCGACGCCTTTGATACCGTTAGGGTATGACAAGGGTGCTAACTGCTTAGAGTGTTTTCTTCTTTGTTTCTTTTGTTCAGTGACGAACATCTCAAAGAAACAACTCATCGCTGCGGTAGAGGTTGATTCTACCCAGGAGAAAGGTTCCCCTGACGCTGGCGCAAAGGGGAAAGGAAAAACTAAAGTGGTCGCGGCTAGCCCACCGACTATCAACAGTTCAATCTGGGAGATGGACCAGAAGCCAAACCTATTCAGGAACTACGGCATGCTGGAGCTGTATTCCTCAGAGGCAGGCCTGAAGAACATCCCAGGTCTGATGTGGCACCGTCTGTCGGTGCTGGGCGAGTCGGCTAGCCAGAGTCACGAGGGCTTTGGTGCCTGGAGTTGGGCACATATAGTGTGCGGGGCACATTTGCCCCTAAGGAGTTATTTTGCCCATTTCTGCGTGAAGGCGGGGATTGCCCCCTTCCAGTTGATTCCCCCCAGCTATAAGCTCCTAGCGGGGTGGTACATCTTTTGTAAGTCCCGGGACTTGGAGGCTCCTACCCCGGAGGAGGTGCTGTACTTCTACGGGTTGAAGTCTCAGCCCATGAGAGGCCATCCAGACAAGGTGGGATTTTACAGGCTGGAGAGGCACCCGGACGTGATGTGTCCCACCTGTCATACCACGAGGGTTCCAGACCTCCGGGAGTACTGGTTTCTGACGACTGGCTTCCCACTGAAGAGGGTGCCAGCCCTATCTTTGGACTTCAAAGTCCCTGGTAAGTGCTCCTTCCTCTCCTTTTCAACCTTGTTTCTTTACGTTTGATTTGCCTTCCGGGAGGATCTTTGACACCCATGTTTGAATTTTGCAGAAGCCATCCTGCGGACGCCTCGCTGTGCAGAGATGATAAGGAGGTCGCAATTCTATGAGGGGTTCTCGGAGGAAGAGCTGAAGGTGGAAGGACTTGTGACCATCGAATCTCTGAGAGAGTATGGGCTGCTCGCCTCCTTCCAAAATATTGGGCCAGTGAGTGGCAGGGGGCAAAGTCAGGTGTCCGCTGACGTCCGGGAGCAGATTGCCCTAGAACTGTCCAAGGTGATCTGCCAGGCGGTCCAGGACGAGAATAATTTGTCCCCCAGTTGGGCGGAGAGGTTCCCCGACCCCCAGTCGGAGGAAGAAGAAATTGAGGCTCGTTACGCCGCGGCTTACCCCAATGAAGGGACTCCGGGAGCTGGCACCTTCGGGATAGGTAAGGCTAGCTTTCGATTGATTCACACCCCCAGCCTATCTGAGGTTTCCCGGACCTCTCAGATGGGGTTCGATCCTTGCTTCCTTAGGCTAGATCCGCGTAGGGTACCCTTTGACAGATATTGCGATAGGGTAGATGAGCTCCTCGGGTGTTTGTGTGACGGTAGTCTGCCAGAAGGTGTCATCATGGTTGACCCTTCTTCCCTCAGCATGTCATTCCCGGACTTCAAGGAGTACGGGAGCTTCCTGGAGCAGGAAGCGGTGTCTTGTTTCGCTCGGGGAAGGCCATCCACGTTTCTCGTGCATGGTCGTCCCTCTCAAACGTTTCTCTTTTTTTTTATTCCTTGTTCTCTGCTGGCGGACTTGCTTGTGCTTTTATGTTGTTGATTGCCTTGTCTTCTGCTTATCTTCTTTCACATTGCTTGCTGGTTCGTTAACCTTGTTTCGTACGTTTCTTGCAGAACATCCCGAAGCAAAAATGTTGGGGAGAGCTACCTTGCTTATTAAGAAGGCTGCCACTAGCCAAGACCCGTCCAAGGGGAAAGGGCGAAAGGCCAAGACTGGTAGGGGGGGTAAAGCTGCCACTCCCAAGAAGACAAGTGGTGAAGCGCAAGTGTCTCCGGAGGTAGAGAAGTCTCCTGCCGATGGGCCTTCCGAGACCATGATGGTCTCGAGTAGCAGCAGCGATGGGGAAGGTCTTGTGTTCCCCGCGAAGAAGGCCGGGGTGAGCAAACGCCCTGGAGGGGAGGCTGAGGGCGACAAGAGAAAACGCCTTAGACATTCTCCACCTGGAGGTGATGGAGATCTCTGGACTACGCGCAGTCACCACCAGACTACCCCCACTCAGCAGCAAAAACAACCCCAACAGCAACAACAACAACAACAACAACACAGGCAACTAACATCGCCACAACAGCAGCAAAATCAACAGCAACATCAGCTGCAACAACAGACCAGGACGGTAGTGTCTTCGCTACCATCCCTAATACCCCGTCTTCCTCCTCCTCCAGCCCAAAGGGAGTCCACCCTTTCGGGGTCTCCTTCTTCTCAGCAAACAAACCTTCCTCTGCCTGGCCTGAAGTTCCACTTCCCTCAGAAACCAACCCGTTTCCCCGCTGCCCTCCTGGAGGGTGTAAGACGGGCCGATAATTTTTTGAAGAGGCGGTTGGAGGCCGAGAAGGCTGTTACTCAGGGAAGGGCAGACAACTTGTCTGCCGTGAAGAGAGCTGAGCTGGCCAAGGGGGTGAGATCCCTTCACCCGGCTGGAGCGGTTTTGGATGGCCCAGCCTTGGAGAAGAGGCTGGTGCCTAGGCTCGGACGTGCATTGGCGCCGTTCAGAGCGGAGATGATGGAGGACATGGCCCTGAGCTTGTGCGAGCTCAATTCTGAGAAATGGGCCATCAGTAGCAGTAAGGATCCGCTGTTGCTGACACATGCCGTGAAGCAGCAGCTGTCCGGGGTAAGCCGTCAGTTGTTGTGTTTTGGGATCATCTGTCTTAGTGCATTCGGTTCTGCTTAACTTATTCTGTTGTCTTTCCTTGCAGGCCTCTCTCATCGCGGAACGCTCGTTCCGGGAGGTGGGTGCAGTTCTGGTTCAGCTGGAGGAGAGCCAGGTGGCTCGCCAGGCCTTGGAGGCGGAGAAGCAGAAACTGACCCAACAGGTCGAGAGCCTAAGGGGGGAGGCTTCGGAGAAGACTGACTGGGCCCGGCGCACAGCTGAGGAAGAGGCGGACAAGAAATATCTTGCCAAATATCGAGAGTACCGGGCCAGCGCAGAGAATGAGTTCAAACAGCGGTCGGATGATTTGAAGGCCGAAAACTCCAAGCTCCGGGAAGAGCTATCCCAAGCCAGGGTGGAGAAGGATACCTTGGAAGCCCGCTTGCAATCGAAAAATGATCGCCTCCTTAAGCAGCAAGAGGAATATTCCACTCTTCAGAATAAGCTGCACGAGGAGGAGCAACTTCATAAGAGGAGCAGGGATCTCGTGTCTATGCTGGAGTTGGGGCTCGCCGAGAAGGATAAAGAGATCGGAGCCTTGCAATTCACTGCCAGGGGGCATGTGACCGAGAAGCAATCCGTGCTGAACCAAAATAAGGAGCAGCGCAAGGAGATTGATTCTCTTAAGGGAGAGCGGGATGCCTCCAAGGCCGAGATGGAAAAACTGAGGGCTCAATTAGCTGTCGCGGAGGCACAGCTGGCAACCTCCGAGGCGGAGTGCTTGAAGGAGAAGGAGGATGCCGAGGTGGTACTGAACAGGACGATTAATATATCGCATGTGGTCCTCATGCATCAACTCTGGAAAGTGAACCCGGAGGTATTAGGCTATCTGGGAGAGGATGTCGACGCCATGAGGGAGAAGCTACAGGTGTGGGATCAAGGCCCAGAGGTGTACGTCCAAACTTACAACATTGACGAACCTGCTGGAGCCCCTGAGGCAGGAGATCCCGGAGAGGCGGGGACCTCTGAACCTGCCCATGATGAAGTTCCGCCTTCCAATGAGCCGACTCCGCCAGCCCCAGTTGAAATCGCTGACCTCGAGGCCTTGGACGTGGATACCGCTGCCACCCCCAATGCCTGAAGGGGCCTTATCTTTAATTGTTATTTTTTTTTCCTTTATTTTCCTGTAGGACGAAGCTCCCTGTACTCTTTTCTCATTGCAAACGTATTTTCCATAATTATAGCATTCTCCTTTCTTTTCTGCCGAGTTCTTTGTTTAACTTTGCGTTTAGGGTAGACTTTTATACAGTAGAAACTGCTGTAGGGGCGCATGAGGTTTTGGTTCCAACGGCCAGAACCTATGCACTTCCAACTTGAAGCTCTAATGGCTGATGTCTTTTCCCACGTAGTTTCTATGTTACGAAGGTTTCCTGGTTCCAACGGCCAGGCTCCTTTCACCGTATTTCAGCTTTCCTAAGGCAAATAGCCAATCCCGGGACTTGTAGTTATACTGTTCGCTGGGATTGCTAAGGTGCGTCGTTCCATGGTGCTGGAACGGGAGTTCTTTTGGTGAGCGTCGCTAGACTTAAGGTTAGATCTTTGCGAAGCAAAACTAACTGTCGTTGCGAACCTCATGGTGGCTGACTTCAGGGACCAGGCATGGAGCCCTGCGAGGCAAGGCTCGTTGCAGTCGGGGAAATTTCCACGCCCACCATGTGCGATCCCGGAGCAGGGGCTTTGCGAAGCAAGGCCTGCTAGGAGTGGGGGATCGACCATATCTGCTCCTGGAGCTAAAGCTTGCAGTGGTCGAGGAGCTCGCCACGCATTATTTTGTGAGATCCGGAGCTGAAGCCTGCGAAGCAAGGCTTACAATGGTCGCGGATCTTGCCATCTTTCGCCTTGCGGGACCCGGAGCTGGAGCTTGCGAAGCAAAGCTCTACAGCGGTCGCGGAGTATTTTTTGAAGGACTTGCCCGGAAGTTGGGGGTGTTTCGGCGTAGCTCTCTGAATGTGCCCCAACCCCCAGTCCTGTTCATCGCTGGGCTACACAGGATATAATTTTCATGATGCATAATGGCAGACATTTCAATGGCAATTTTCACATAAGCACATAATGCACACATGACACGTAATGCAAGCATGTTCATGGCAACAAATTAACCTAAGCTTAACAATTTAAAATTTTCAAACACAATGCTAGCACATAAGTGGTGTTCTGTGTATATTTTGTTCAAGGGGCGTATGGCTATGCCTTAGCCATGTATACCCCCCCAAGTGAGCGTGGGGTCCGGACGTCTCCGGACCGCGTGGTCACTTGTTAAAACGCAGCTTTGAGCACAAGGATAAAAAATGCAGTAAAAACGGAGTGAATCTCTCCGTGTTTCATTAAATTAGCCTGTTAGGCACGTGTTTTACAGCAGGGAGGATTATTTCCACATTTTGCACTTTTGCTACGTCCACCAAGGACTTTCGACTAGATAGTCTGGGGCCTATTGATAGTAACGGCGGAGGTGCTCCGCGTTCCAGGCGCGCGGGACTTTAGATCCGTCGAGTCTCTTTAAGTGATACGTCCCATGGCCCACTTTTTCTTGTACTTCATAAGGGCCTTCCCAGTTGGGTCCGAGGACTCCCACCCCCGGGTCCTGCGTAGCAGGAAATACTCTCCGTAGGACAAGGTCCCCAACTTCGAATGTACGGCTCCTGACTCTTGTGTTGAAGTGTCGGGCTATCTTGCCTTGGTACATTTTGAGTTGGACCTGTGACTGCACCCGGAGCTCTTCGATCATGTCCAGGGACTCCTGGAGAAGGGCGTGGTTCCGGGTAGGGTAGTAGGTGTCCTGCCTGTGAGATGGGATCATAGTTTCTACTGGGATGACGGCCTCGCAACCGAAGGTCATGGAATAAGGTGTGTGCCCCGTCGAAGTCCTCTCTGTCGTGCGATAGGCCCAGAGTACTCGCGGAAGCTCTTTCGGCCAGTGAGCCTTGCATGCTTGGAGTTTTTTCTTCAACGTGGTCTTTAAGATTTTGTTTACTGCTTCCACTTGCCCATTAGCTTGAGGTCTAGCGACTGCGGAAAAGCTTTTGATGATTCCATGCGAATCACAGAAGTTCGTGAAATGTTCACTATCAAATTGTTTCCCGTTGTCGGACACAATTTTTCGTGGAAGCCCAAAACGACACACTATATTCCTGATGACAAAGTCCAGTGCTTTCTTAGACGTGACCGTGTTCATAGGTTCAGCTTCAGCCCATTTGGTGAAGTAGTCTACCGCGACTATGGCATACTTCACTCCACCCCTTCCAGTCGGAAGGGAACCTACTAGGTCAATGCCCCAAATGGCGAACGGCCAGGGGCTGGTCATTAAGGTAATTTCTATAGGCGGCGCTCGCGGAACCTTGGCGTACCTCTGGCACTGCTCACATTTTCTGACATAATCCACACAATCCTTCTTCATGGTGGGCCAGAAGTATCCTTGTCGAAGGATCTTTTTGGAGAGGCTCAGCCCGGAGGTATGGTCGCCACAGAAGCCTCCGTGAATCTCATGGATGATGGCGCTGATTTCGGTTCCGGCAACACACCTAAGGAAGGGTATGGACAACCCCCTGCGGTAAAGCTTTCCATCCATAACCACGTATCGGGGAGCTTGATATTGGAGCTTTCTTGCGTCAGCTTTATCAGTGGGGAGCTCTCCGGTGGTGAGAAATCTGAGGATGGGTCCTATCCAGGAATGGGAATGGTCGATGATGGCATTTACCCTCTGTGTCTCGGTACTAGGTGCTTCTAAGTGCCCGATGGGCACTAGGCCATATTGTTCAATCTCCGGGTCTGTTGCAAGCTTGGCTAGTGTGTCCGCGAGTGAGTTCTGGTCCCGGGGGACCTGGCGGATTTGGTAGCCTTTGAAATGCTGCAGGAGGCCGCGGGAGAGAGACACGTAGGCAGCCATTTTTTTGCCTTTCGTCTGGTATTCCCCGGATATTTGGTTTACCACAAGTAGGGAGTCGCTGTATACCTCGATTTTTTGGGCTCCGACTTCTCTGGCCAGTTGCAATCCAGCTAGCATGGCTTCGTGTTCTGCCTCGTTGTTGGATGCAGGGAACGCGAAACGGATGGCGCTCTGGAGCTGATGCCCTTGGGGAGATACTAGGATGACCCCTACTCCAGCTCCTTTTTCATTTGAGGCTCCGTCTACATAGACCTTCCATGTGGAAAGTTCCGGGACAGGATCTTCCGGGAGGTCATTCATTCCCGAGCATTCCGCAATAAAGTCTGCGAGAGCTTGTCCTTTTATGGAAACACGTGGCTGGTAGTGGATGTCAAACTGGCTCAGTTCCATGGCCCATTTAAGCAATCTTCCAGAAGACTCGGGCTTCTGCAAGACTTGTCGGAGAGGGTGGTTGGTGAGTACTCTGATGGTGTGCGCCTGGAAGTAGGGCCTTAGCTTCCGCGAAGCGATTAGCAAGCAGAGGGAGAGTTTCTCGATCATTGAATATCTGGACTCGGCGTCCACTAACCTCTTGCTTACGTAATACACAGGATGCTGGATACGGCCGTCTTCCCGGACGAGAGCGGCACTCACGGCGTGCTTTGTCACAGCCAAGTATAAGAACAACACCTCTCCTTCAACAGGTTTGGACAGAATGGGAGCTCGGGTTAGATGTTCCTTGAGGTGTTGGAAGGCTGCTTTGCATTCGGGGGTCCACTCGAACCTCTTGTTTCCTCGCAACACATTGAAAAAGGGGACACATTTGTCAGTGGCCTTAGATACGAAGCGGCTGAGAGCAGCTATCCTTCCGGTAACGCTTTGGACATCCTTATGTTTCCGGGGAGAAGGCATATCTATGAACGCCTTAATTTTCTCAGGGTTGGCCTCCACTCCGCTGGAGCTGACAATGAAACCGAGGAACTTCCCAGACGAGACCCCGAAAGTACATTTCTTCGGATTCAGTTTCATTCCATACTTTCGGATCACGGCGAAAGCTTCCTCAAGGTCGTCACTGTGGTCCCCGGAGGTCTTGGACTTTACCAACATGTCGTCTACGTACACCTCCATGTTCCTCCCTAGATGTTCCTTGAACATCTTGTTTACTAGACGCTGGTACGTCGCCCCAGCATTCTTCAAACCGAAAGGCATGACCACGTAACAGTAGACACCCTTGTCCGTGAGGAAGCTGGTGTGTTCCTGGTCCGCGACATGCATCTTGATCTGGTTGTACCCGGAGTACGCATCCATGAAGGATAAGAGTTCATACCCAGAAGTAGCGTCTACCATCTGATCGATTCGCGGAAGAGGGAAACAATCTTTCGGGAAAGCCTTGTTTAGGTCCGTGAAGTCAATGCACATTCTCCATGACCCATTGGGTTTCGGGACCAGAACTGGGTTGGCCAACCACACGGGATAGTGTGACTCCTGGAGAAAGCCTATGGACATCAGCTTGTCCACTTCAGCTTTGACTGCTTCGGCCCTCACTGGGTCTAACGGCCTCCTCTTTTGGCGAACTGGGGTTGCAGATGGGTCTATGTTGAGTGCGTGGCATGCAACATTAGGATTAATCCCCGTCATATCAGCGTGGCACCATGCCAGGATATCCTGATTATTCTTCACAGTGGCCACGATCTTTTCTCGAATGGCCGACGGAAGGTTTTTCCCCACCTGAATGACTTTGGTGGGATCTCCCGGGTTGAGGATCACCTCTTCGACTTCCTCCATCGGTTCTATCGCTCTCTCGACCCCCACTCTAGGGTCGAGTTCGTCAAAGCATGCCCCTTGAGCACCCCCAGTTTCTGGTAATTCTTCCGCCAAAGGAACGGCAGCAACCGTCTCTTGGACCGTGTAGACGGATCGGACGGAGACGTTATAACAGCTTCGTGCACTTCGTTGGTCTCCTCGGAGGGTGCCGATACGCCCATCGTCGCATGGAAACTTCAAGCATAAGTGGTGTATCGAGGTTATGGCCCCACAATCTATTAGGACCGGTCGGCCTAGGATGGCATTTTACGCCGTGGGGCAGTCGACCACCACGAATGTGCAGTGCCTGAAGGAACAAGCGTCGCTTTCTCCTCTGAGGGTGACTGGAAGTTGAATTTTGCCTAATGGCATGAGTGCATCCCCATTGAACCCTTGAAGCTGGATGGGGCATGGGGTCAGGTCTGTCTCGGTTAATCCGATCGCGTGGAAGGCAGCTTTGAAGAGGATGTTTACGGAGCTTCCGTTATCGACCAAGATCCATGAGACCTTCTTATTGGCAATCTGGGCTTCCACCACGAGGGGATCGTTGTGGGGGAAGTGCACATGTCGGGCGTTGTCCTCCGTGAAGGTGATGGGAAGATCCATCATTCGGGGACGTTGAGCAGGTGATTGAACCAAGGCGCACATCTCCCCGGTGTGTTCTAACTCCCTCAAGTACCTTTTCTGGGAGTTGCGTGTGCTTCCGGCAAGGTGCGGTCCTCTGGAGATGGTGGCTACGTGTTCGTCAACGGGTGGCGGAGCAAGGCCGGGCGGATATGGGTTTCCAGGTCCTGGAGCCAACAAGGCAATGGGTGCCGGAGAGGTTGGAGCAGGAAGCGCTGGGAACTGAGACCCGGGAGCTTGGGGGAGACGGGCTCCAGGAGCGCTAGCGGTCCCCCTCTGTCCCAAAAATATGCAGCTCCGTGGACTACTCCCTGTCCGGGATAGATTATGGGTATCCTCACCCATTGACCGAGGTGTCCCGCCCTTGCCAGGGACTCGATCTCATCCTTCAGCTGAAGACATTCGTTTGTGGTGTGCCCCACGTCTCCATGGAACTCACACCTCTTATTGGAGTCTCGCGGACGCCTTCCTCCGTGAGACACTTTCGGGGGCTTCCTGTAGTTGACCATATTACAGGTTTCCCAATAGACATTCTCTCGTGAGTCTATCAAACTGGTGTACTCCGTGAACTTAGGTTCATAGTTCTTCCGGGGTTTCTTTGAATGGTCCCCCCAGTTGGAGTTTCTTCCGCCTCGTTTATTCCGCGATTGGCTCAGATTTTGTTCTGGGCCTTCCGCATGCGGTTGCAACGGTCCGGGAGCAATACTACATCCGGTTTGTACAGCTCCGTACCCAGAGAAATGGGTTTGACTTGGCGTCTGAGCAGACGCGAAAGGCCCATACACGCTTGGAGTGAACTGGGCTCCTGGAAGCGTGAGGGCTGGCGCGGGAGCTTGCGAAGCAAAGCTCGGCGCAGTCACGGAAGATGTTGGAGCTGGAGGAACTCCAAAGGCCTGCTGGTAGGCATCCTCAAGGTTGATGATTCCCTGAGCTTTTGACATGAATTCGGACAGCGTTTCTGCTCGTCTCCTTTGCATTTCCCCCCATAGCAGGGAGCCGACAGTAAGGCCCGATTGAAGGGCGATCAGCTTCATGTCGTCGCTGACCTTGGACTTAGCAGTAGCTTCCATCATTCTCTGAATGAAAGCTTTGAGGTTCTCATTGGGTAGCTGCTTGATGTTGGTTAAGGAACCAACCTCCATGTCGTGGTCTCGGCCAGCAATGAACTGCCTTCTGAATGCGGACTGTAGCTCCTTCCAACTGTGGATGGATCCGAGAGCTAATCTTTTCCACCAGTCCTCCGCGGACTTGGTAAGGGTGAGTGAGAAGCACATGCATTTGGCGTCCTCACTAACGCGCGCTACTTGCATCATTTTGTTGTATTTAGCTAGATGGGTACGCGGGTCTGTCCTCCCTTCATATAATTCTATGTGAGGCATTTTGAAGTTATCCGGGAGGGACGTTTCCGCGATCCTCCGAATACATGGTTCCGGGTCTTCCTCCTCAGAGTCTGACAGGGCCCCACTTTGCTTCCGGACCAGCTTGGTCAAGGCAGCGATCTGTTCCTCGAGCCTCTTTGTATCGCTCTCCGGGAGGTCACGTCCCTGAAGCTTGTCATTAAGATGATTTCGGAGGTCATCCCTGCGAAGCCGGGCCTTTTCTCCTTTGGCCTTTTCATACTTGGCCTCCAACCTTCTTCTTAGGTCCACCGTGGACCAGCTATCTTCGAAGTGCGTGTCCGCTGCCCGACCGTCCTGGTTGACGGAATCATTGGGGCGGTTGTTCCTTCCCCTAGGCCTGGGTGCCTTAGCACCGGGCCCTTTAGGCACAGAGTGCCCCCTTGGGGCTGAAGGACGTCTGGGCTTAGGAGCGCCAGAGACCTTCTGCGTGCGGGGGGGGGGGGGCAGTCGGCCTGGTGATTCATGCCTTTAGGAGGTGCAGGGGCGTTAGTGCGCACAGGCTCCCCAACTTTTTCTTTGCCCTTGTTAGGGGCGGCTTTGGATGGTTCAGCAGCAGCTGGATCTGGCATGGGGGCATCAGCACCACCTAGAACAGAGGCATCCTCGTCCGAGTCGCCTAGATCATCGAACTTGCTTTGGAGGCGCTCCATCATGCGTTGCATTTTTTCGGAGACGCGCTCCTGCTCAGCAAGCTTAGCTTTAGTGACCGCCAGTTCTTCGGCTACTTGGACCAGTTCTGGGTCCTTCTCGTAGTAGCAGCCGTCTTTGTAGTAACCGTCTTGGACATACTCCTCTTCGTCTTCTAAGTATGTCGTATCTTTAGTACTGACCCGATCCTGGCGAGATGTCGGGTCTTCACCTTGGTAGTCCGAGGGTTCGTTTTGCACCGCATCTTCCATCACAGTATCGAGGTTGACCCTAGCATTTTTGTCAACCGCGGATTTTCTCGTAGTCACCATCTTTTTAGCACAGAGTGAATACAAAAAACGTACACAGAAAAAGAGCTGACTAACAACTTCCTACAGCTCTCAATGAAAGCACCAAAATGTTTACCGAGTTTTTCGGAAACGAATACAAACAGAATAATAAAAAGATAAGAACTGTAGAAGTGCAGGAATATAATTAGACAAACAGGTTTTTACGTGGTTCAGGCGTTAACGAGCCCTAGTCCACGAGTCGATGTTATTATACTTGTAGAGAATTACAGTAAGATGGCTGGTGTACAAGAACTTCACACACTCACAGTGTTTCTCTCGGGTTCTCTTGAAGAAGATAAAGCTAGAGAGAATTTAGCAGAGTTGTTGCTATGTAATTTGTTGGCCGTCCCCTCTATCGTAAAATGAGGGGGTTTTTATAGCTAGGGTTTTTGATTAGGGTTTTACTCTGTCCCCTGAGTCTTAATTACACCAGCCATAAATAAGGGATACAATTACTGTAGTAGCATGGCTACAAGACTCTACGCAGGTATAATTACATGAAAGTATGGGAACTACCAAATGGCAGCCGCCTTTTCCAGACAGTCAGCGGAACAGTAGGCGAAAAGGCACCTTTAGGCGTGCTAGGATGTGTGCGGCCTTGACCTGTCAGGCGTGTCAGGCGGGATCCTGTGTCAGATGAATACCATCCCAACTATGCCTCCTCCGTGACTCGACCACTTGGTCTTGTTCCCTGCGAAGCACGGAACCGTATCCGCGAAGATAACCTGAAGAGCTTCTCCTGGAAGGACCTTCCCCGAAGGACATCCCTTCGGGAGTCCGGGAGAACTAACGAACTTCCGGGTCGCGGTTGCTTGAAGAAGTGTGCTAGACACTACACGGGAGAGGCGAAGCCTTTCTGTCCATCCGCGACCACTGGTCACTCTCCATGAAGGACTTTAATAATTCTGCTTCCCGAAGTCTATCCATCTAAACGCTATCCGGAAGTCTGGATAACATAAATTTAATGTTAAATATAAATTAAGTTATAATTAATATTTTCAAAGAATTGATTTGTTTTATAGTTGAAAATATTTTATTATGATTTATTTTATATTTATTTTGTAGGGAATTTATAGCAATTTTGGGCTTTGAAAAATAAGGAAATAAAAGAAAGGAAAAATGACATTTTTAAAATGCCATAAAATTGCCCAGCCAAGCCCACCAACAGCACCTACACGGGCCCAGGCCTCTTCCCAGCCGAAGCTCCTCCCAACCTCCTGGACAGCCAGCAGCACCAGCCCGTTTCCACCCGTTCGGCCAGCTCCAGCACCCAACCGTCTGCCTCATTCCAGCGCCTGGGCCTCTCCAACCTGCCACAATACCCAAGCTCCAGCCTTCCTCCAGCAGGCCCAACGCCTAACACTTCCCAGCTTCCAACCAAAGCCATGCCGCCCACCAACCGAAGATCACCTCCTGGGCCCGCCTCCAATTCCAGCGAGCTTCCCAAGCCCACGCCAGGCCCTTCCTCCAGCTGCACCACCAGGCCCAATCCTCCCCAAACCAGCCTTCCACAGCTGCCAACACCCACCAAAGCCACCTTTTTTAAGCCCAACAATTTCACCCTTGTCCCCTTGTCCCTTTGTCTCAAAATACCACATTTTACCCAAACTTTTCTACACATTTTACCCCAAAATCATAATTACACCCTATTTGCCATATTATTATTAATTTAATCAATTTAATTAATTTAAATTGATTATTTCAATACTCTCATTTTGGCTATAAATAGAGAATTTTCGAGACCATTTAGGTGTGCTTAATTTTTGGAGAGGTTACACTACACAAGTTCTACACTTTCAAGACCTCTCAATTCTCTTCATCTTTTTCTTCTTTTTGGTCATTTTTCCTATGGGTTTTTAGAGGAAAAATTTGGGGGTTTCTCCTCCAAATTTTCCTAAGTTATGTTTGTAATTTTTTTGTTTGTATTTTCTATTCTAGTTATGAGTTTCTAATCTTTTTAAGATTATTAAGGTGATGATGAAACAATACGTAATTAGATAGTATCTATGTTGTATGTTGATTTCCCATTTTGTGCAATAAAGTTTATGGATTTTCTTTTTCAAATATCTTCTTTCATCTTAAATATCATGTATTTTTTATTGTTAGCACATATTTACACTTTGTTCTTCATTAGTGCAAAAACATAATATTCTTTGTGTAAGATGTCTCATTAAATTGTACACATTCAATGCTTAGAACAAAAATATAATGTTTTGCCTTATAAATAATATTAATTGATTTATTTGTTATTTCAATAGATTGATTTATACTAAATGCTTTGAAATTATAATTTTAAAAGTGAAGATAAATCCTATATTTTAATAAAAAATTGTGCTTAAATAGAATATCTAATTTGAATAAGTGATGGTTTGATTAATTTCTACTATTACTAAAACTTGGAAATCAATGTACTTATAAATATTATTGAACTTATATTTTGTAGATTCTATTATCTTAATAATCTTTCTTTTACCATCTTGATTTCTATTATTAATTTATGTTTATATATTGTCTTTAATTTCTTTATTATTGTCCCTTGTTTGATTTTCTTGTCACAAATTCTCATCAATATTTGGAGCTAGGTTAGAATTTATTAATTTTGGTTTAAAATAGTTTTCTTTTCGATTTTAGACAACTCATTTGGGTTCGACATCCTTGCTTACACGATCACTATTCTATATGAACGATTCGTGCGCTTGCGATTTATAAATATTTAAAACATACCCGTTTTGGGTCCATCATCGGGTTTTGGGCGACCTAGCGTGATCGCACTAGGTCGTGGCACAACCACGCTGGAGTCCCAAAAACTTAGGAATTGGTTTCGATTTTGGTTTTCAAAGTTTGTAGCGTGACCACATTGGGCTAGGGCGCGATTGAGCCAGTACACCAGAAAGCTCGAATTTTCTGCAGGCATGACCATTCCAGGTTTCCCAAGGTGTAGTTTTTCTGATTTTAGGATTAGCGCTCGGGGAGTTTGGGAATCCATTTTGTGGCTCATTTAAGGGCGCAAGCGACGTTCTTAATGTCCCGACAACAGAGATTAGTAATCGTAAGAATAGGATCTAGGGTGAGGCTCGGGATTTGCAGTTAATCTCGAATATGATTATGTTTATGTTGTGACTAGATTATCGCAAGGCTTGGGATCAGGATCGTACTTGAGGTTGTTATCGGGGCTTGGAACCCCTGTAAATGATTAGGCATGCTTGTATATGTTGTATTTGATTGCGTGTTGTGCAATATATAAATAATTATACATATTCTGAAGGCCGACCTAAGGGGGGCGAGGCCAATAGCAAGCGTGCAAAATGCAGCCCGACCTAAGTGTGGCAGGGCCGGCTATAAGACCGGAGGACTCGGCCTAACGGTGTCGGGCCTGAACGTTATATAAATAAACGAAAGTGTCAATTACTAATTGTATTGATTGTTGGAATTGGATTATGTGTTTGATTGAGCAAATTATTAATGCTAAGCTTATTGCTTATGTCCTGTTGCTTATTGAATTTATCGATTTAAGTTTACTGTTTATATATCGTTTCTCACTTGTATCTGTTGATTTAAGTTTTCTTGCTGAGCCTTTGCTCACGGGTGTTGTGTGGTGCAGGCAAGGGAAAGGGAAAGCTGGACCAGCCATGAGTTGGAGAGCTTCAGGGGCGGTGTGTATATATACAACCTACTCGACCGCCACGACTGGGATAGTTTGGGAGGAACTAGGGTTGAACCCCATTTTGCCGCTTATGACGACTAATTTGTATTTTATCTATCTTTTATGAGTTTGTAACCACCTTTTGGGATCTCGTGTATAAACTTAATATTTTAATGAAAAATAATTACTTCGTTGAACAAAATTTTTAATATGTAACCTTGATTTAGTCTTTAATTACACATTTAAGTCCAAATGACTTGCTTAGCGAGTTAAGCACTGCTTTACTCACAGTGTAACGGTCTTGGCTAACCAGGGCATTACACTTAGTCTGTCTATCCTTGTCTAGTGCGTTTTTCAGGTACCCGATACATTGATCGTCCAGTAGTTTCCTCGCTTTCAAGGTGGAGATCATAAGGAGATTCTTCTCTCGGATCGTGCCTTGGAGCACGAATGGTTCTTCCCCATATAGATTAAAAGTAACTTTCCTTTGTTTGCAATCCACCACCGCTCCGTATTTGGTTAGCCAATCCATAACAAAAATAACATCGTACTCATGTAAATCTAAAACAAGTAAGTCCACAGTCATCTCCCAGCCTTCTATCCAGATTGGTACAACTCTAACCCAAGACCGTACCATCATATTCTCTCCCATATATTTTTGATAGGGTCAGGCTTCCTATCTATCTTATCAACATAGGATGCAACAATAAAAGAATGAGATGCAGCAGTGTCCATCAATACATATGCTAAGTTATTTTCACCGTGGTTGAGTACATAAACTCGCGGTGCAGCTCCTATTGGATTCGGTTGGTCGTTTCTTTCCTTTTGACCATGAGTTGGGCAGGGCCTGGAGAAATGACTCGGATTTCCCCAGTTGAAGCAGCTATTATTGTTGCACTCGCCTGGTCGATTGAATTTGTTGCATTGCAGCTTGTAACATCCCAGATTTGTTAATAAGGCTTAATGCCTTGATTAGTGTGCCAGGAGGGCATAACTGGATTTATATGTGGAATTAATTATGATATATGTGTATCATTATTTGATTTCTTGAGTTATATTATAATATGACTAGATATGCATGTTTAGGTGTATTAAATATGCATATGGGCCTGTTCTGCTTAAGAAGGGCATATTTGTAATTTTGTCTTGTTAAGGGTATAAATGTAATTATGTGTGTGTTATGACTGAGACCACATTATTATGTGGGTATATTTGCGATATTAGGCTCGAGGCGGTCCTAGTGAACAGATTAGCGGAATAGTCACAATGGGTCAAATACCCAGCTCGGGGTGAGCCTGAAGGTAATCTGGGAACTTAGTTCGTATACGGGGTTACTGAGTAATAGGTAGTCATTTGATGATTATTTGATTATGCCAGGATTAATTGGGAATCTATAGGACTATTTAATGATTAGCGAGAAATGTTGCAAATGATCGGTTTGCCCGTGGAGGCATTAAAGGGCTAAGGATGAGACTAGGGGCATTTTGGTCCTTTTCTATGTTTTGGATGGGTTTAGTTAAATGGGAAGACCCTATGAGCTATGAAAAAACAGAAGGAAAACACTCAGTCTCTCTGCCACACACTCTCTCTCTCCCTCATTCATCTCTCTCTCTTGAGGTTTAGGAGGCTTTGGAATTTTTTAGGAGAAAGCTTCGAAATTTAAGGCCCTAAATTGGGGAATCAAAGCGAGGAGTAGGATTAGAGATAGCTGAGGGTTGAAATCATCCTTGAGGTAAGGTTTAAAACATGTTTTCACTCTATATTTCTCTGATAAAGTTTTGGCTTAGCTAGGTTTAGTGTTAGCTTTAGTTGCTAAGTTGGGATAAGATTTATAGCTGGTTATTAGGGTAATTATCATGCCCATGTTATGATGTTAAAAGCCCTAGACTCAATTCTAGTTTAAGGTTATGTTTGAGGTGAGATTTTGTCAGTTTGGTTCGGAGCAAAAAGCAGGAGAAGCGCTAGAAAAACTAGGTTCGCGGGGTCGCACCGTGGCGTTGTTCTTGAGCATCGCGGCTCGTATGAACTCAAAGGCCTAAGGGGGTTCACTAAACTGCCTTAGCACTGAGGAGCTAGGCAGGGCACGCCGCGATGCTTGTCTTGAAAAATGCCTAGGTTTGCTCTTTGAATTTTAGAGGGCCTCGACACCTCTAAGGAATGTCGTGGCTCAAATAATGAATGTTGCTCCATTAGGGTTTCTAAGCTCGGGAACTTAAACTTAGAGGCTTAGGAGGGATCCTACTACTTGGTTTAGAAGAATTTGAGGCCCCGGGGACTAGAACTAGATTTGAGATTCTTTATTTACCTGACATTGATGGAGGTTCCATATTATTGTGACTTAAGGCTAACCCGAATGGTTGATGGGGATTGTATCTTGGCCGCTTACCAAGAGCATGTGAAGTCTAGGTAAGAAAATTGTATGTGCATAGAGAGCAGGGAATGGCCTAATTATCTATGCTTGTATTGTGCTTAGAGTTATGCGAAGTTCAGGTAAGAAATCTATATGTGTTGTCACTAAGCGACAAGGGCCAGAATTGGCAAGGGCCAAAATCTGCAATAAACATTCTGGATGTAGGCTATCATGGCATTACCATCTAAGGGTGTTGTACTTGCCCACTCAGTTAGGACCATGGACTTGGTGCCTGGTAATGCACCTTGACTATCTTAGGCTGTTGTAGTGAATTGTAGTGGATGCATGTGAATTATTTGTTGTGTTTGTTTAGTTATGCACTTGTTGAAATGAATTGTTATATGTTATGCTAGTGAAGTGTTCTTACTATGCCTTGGCGGGTGCTCTATGTTGCCAGTAAGGGCAAGGGAAAGGGCGACCATCCATGAGTTGAAGGGCATGCAGCGGTGCGTACATGTTTGGCCAACCTGGCCACCACAATTGGGATATTTTTGGGGAAAGCAGTGTAAAAGTTCATTTTGTCACCTAGGTCGACTTTACAATGAGTTTAGAATTATATATATGTCTTAAAAAACATTTTGGCATCCCCATGTAACTTTTCTATGATCTTAATGAATGTTTAAACAATTTTATTAAATGAGTCTCTACTTTAATTTTCTCACCTTATTGGGTCGAATACCTCAATTTGCAAGTCAAATACACATTTTAAAACCATATGGTAACAACTCTAGGGTAGTAGATCGTTACAACTTGGTATCAGAGCGTGCCAAGGTTTATGGTTCCCTGAGATTGACCGAACATGTACGCTCGTTGCCAAAGACAAGATCGACTTATGGTTGGTTAGTTCTAAGTGAAATATTTTTCTAACTACTTATCTAAATTGGATATATGCCTTTTGATATATATATAGAGCATGATGTGTATACAAAGCTAGGGCATGGTCCCTCCCTTCGATTGTTATATGATTATGTTATGTGAATATTATGTTGGTTTGCAATTGGTGTTTGCTCGGTTGAACTGGGGGTGGTTTATTTGGATGTTGCGATCATGCCTAATGTGCAGCTTCAATGATTGCATGCATATTGAAGTTATGCCTCGGCGATCAAACCGATTCTACAGCAATATGGTTGAAGTTAACGACCAGGATTAGGACCCTCCACCTGCCCCACAAAACTGGCAACACATGTTTGCATAAATGCATTCAAGACTTCATAGAACTGAAGATGAACTCTGAGTGCTGAGACAGCAGGCTCCTCCATGGGATGTTGGATTGAAGGCCCCACAGGGTGTGGTGCCAGGGTTAGCCCAGCCTGTAATGGATAATAGATGGGAGCCTCTGTATAAGAGGTTCAGAAAGCAGCACCCTCCCACCTTTTAGGGTGGTCCGGACCCACTGCGAGCAGAGCAGTGGATGAACATGATTACCTATATATTAGATTTTTTAGGGTAGAAGGGAACGAAAGGGTGGCTTGTGCTAGTTATAAGGTAAGGTATGATGCCTGCATCTGCTTGGGAGTTGTGTCTCAGAGGATAGATGTTGCCACTATGACTTGGGAAGAGTTCAAGGACGTTTTTAATGATAAGTACTATAGTATTGTAGCTCGATCTGCAAAGGCGGATGAATTCACTAATTTAACTCAGAACAGAATGACTGTAACAGAGTACGCTCCGAAGTTCGACCAATTAGCTAAATTCGAACAAGATTTGTATAGGGGTTGAATGTCATGATAGCTTGGGATGTCAACATAACACTAGATCTAAAGACTACCACTTATGATCATGAAGTGGAAAAAGCCCTTACTGCTGAGATTGCTGAAGATAAGATATGGAAATAAGGCACCGCAGGGTGTGAAGCTCAGAGGATGGTGCCTCCCTTTACTGGTTCTGGCCGAGGTAGTGGCTCCAGTGAGTAGAAAGAAAGACCCTGGATTCTTTTTTTCCTTCTGGTCCACATAGGAAGGCACGAGGTGGCTTTGGTGGCCGTCAGGGCAGGGGAGATAACTAGAGAAGCTTCCCAGAGTGTACATGGTACAGGCGACACCATCTGGGAGAGTGTAGAGTCAAAGCATGTTTCATCTATGGGAGTGTCAGTCATTTGATGAAATGCAGTCCACAAGTCAAGAAAGAGGAGCGAAAGTCTCACTCCAGGCAGAGTGTATACCTTGACCCAGACCGAAGTTGAGGCTAGTCCCTCGATCGTGACATGTTAGATTTCTAGTGGTGGTTCTTTGTTTACTACATTGATGGATTTAGGAGCTACTCATTCACTTGTATCTGCTAGAGTGATAGACCATATGTGTAGACCTCGTGATTTTTATGCTAGGGGATTTATAACTTTGTTACCAACAAGGAAACTAGTAGTCTTTAGGAGGTGAGTTAGAGTGTTACTGGTGGAGATAGATAGTCGGGAGTTGTCTGTGGATCTGATTGAACACCGGATGGATGATTTTGGGAAATTGCCTAGGTTATCTCTCTCACTTGTAGAGGGTTGCGACGCCTCTAAGGAGCACTGTGTCTTAAATAGATAATGTTGGTTGTACGCCCTAAAAATCACATGTGCCTTGTTGAGACAGCTCGGGTACAGCGAGCTAATAAAAAGCCATAATCGATGAACCACATGTTCACCTCTCATCCGAGAACATTCGGTGCCATCCCCTATACAAATAGCTCAAGCTGTTGAGACATTTAGCAACCTATCACCTGGAACCATTTTGTGTAATACGACATCAAAAGGCACAAGCTAACATTACGTTAAGCTCGGGGTACACCAAAGGTCTGACGTACCTCTGGGTCTTTATAAAGTTGACCACGCAACATAAACGTGCATAAAATAGACATCATGTGTCTGTTTTATCCCCAAATTCTCGGATACGCAATATAAACATGCATGATCAAACACCACACGCCTGGTTTAGGCCATGTAGCCCATTTCCTTTTTTATCTGTTGATTACACCACACTTCAATGTAAAATTTAGATATCTATCATCAATGTCGCAGAAATGATGTGAAGGATCAAGAGATCACGGGATGACCCAAATACCTACCTAGAGATCATTCTCCTATAAATACTAGGATCCTGGGTTGTGCAAGGGGTTGGACTCTCTCTGTAATGCAAATACTTTGTAAAAAAAATAGAGAGAAGTTTATAGCAATAATATTGAGTCGTGGACTAGGGGAATTTTAACCTACGAACCACGTAAAAAGGAGTGATCATTTTCTTTGCAGCTAATTTCCAATATCCTTGAGCATTATCATTTTCTTAGTACGGTTTATCATTAAGCACTAATCCGTCTTAGTTATTCATATAATTCACTGTTGGCGAAAAATCGCGTCAACAGTTTGGTGCTTTCATTGAGATGATTTAGATTAGTGCTATCGTGAAAAGTTTATCATGGTGGGCAGGAGGCTCACCATACCGCTATGTCCAACCTGGAGGGAGCTCGCATGGCCAACCTGCTCCAGGAAGCCCCCCCGTGCAGCGATCGGATCGCCAGACGCAGATGGCTGAAGTAGAGAGATCGCAGGCTAGTTTGGTCCGACCTGACGGAACTAGAATTGCATCACTGATCAGACATCCTCCTTCGCCGATAAGATATCCATCTCCTCCCCATCCTGCCCAAGACATTCCTGCATACGAAAACAACAGGAGGAATCTTCCTCCCTCTGTTCCTGCTCATCCCCCGCGAGCACACAGAAATGTCTCAGATCCTCATCCTCGATAGCAGGCTCTGAGCTTTTCTAATGGGAGTTATTGGAACGAAAGCCACCGAAGTGGCAGATCTGGTGGATACCTGAGAAATCATCTAAGTTCAGCACAAAGCCCTCGAGCAGCTCCACGGACCGCCCTTCGAGATCGCCTCAACTCGCAGAGGAGATCTAACCAGAAATGAAAGTCATGCTCACCGAGAGGATGGTCCTTCTGAAATACATGAAAACGAGAATGTCCCACCAAACCAAGCTTAAGCTTGGAGGGATAATAACCCGCCTAATGCGTACAATGGGATGGGAGCTATTGAACAGCCCCAGAACAACCAAGGGATCAAAGACCAAACCCTCGAAAGGTTAACTCAGATGGAGGATCTAATGAAGAGGCTCCTATCAGAAAAGGGAAAAGATGAATACGACTTGGGGAACGAGCTCGGGTTTTTGTCCCCTAACATTGCAGCAATGGTGTACCCGCCGGGTTTCAGGATGCCCCATCTATCTAAATTCGATGGGGATGGAAATCCGTCGGATCACTTGGGGATGTTCAACACCCTGATGATGGCCCATAATATCAGGCCCGAGCTGAGATGTTTGATATTCCCTTCGGGTCTGATCAGGCCAGCTAGGCAATGGTTTAAGCAATACAAGAAACATTCTATCAGCTAGTGGAAAAGTTTCTTTGCCGATTTCAAAAGGGCTTTCCGAGCCTCTTAAGCAATTCGCGTCAAGGCGGACTCCCTGGAAAACATAAAGCAACAGCCTAGAGAACCATTAAAAGTTTATTTGAGCAGGTTTGCTAACTTGGCGGCCTGAGCTAGAGACACGGACGAAAGTTCCAGACTCATGGCTATGAGAACTAGAATCCTTGTTGGGGGCGATCTGTGGAAAGAAATCCAGAGGAAGGGTGTCAGCACTGTGGATGAATTCCTGAACATGGCCCAGAGATGGATAAACTTGGAAGAAGCACGAGCGTCGGTCTCAGTAACCGGCCAAGTCCCTGACCAACCCGCTGGAGCGGAAACAGATGTCATAATTATGACTCAAACCGTTCCCTAGAATAACCAGGTGGGAGGAAGCAAGAGAAAGGGAAATGGAGAGGGAGGCCAGAATGGTCCTAAGAAAAACAAGCCCGTGGACAAGTTCAAACCAGTCTACCCTATTTATGCCGACCTCACGGATACTAGAGAGCGTTTTTTCTGGAAAATTCTGCTCGACTTCCATGGAAAAAGCCAGAGCCCTTGAAAAAGTAAAGGGCAAAAAGGGACCCTTCCAAATTTTTTCGATTCCACAATGACATTGGTCACAACATAGACGATTGTAGTCATTTGAAGGATGAGATCGAGACGTTCATCCGGGCCGGGCCCTTGGCCCAGTATGCGCGGAATCGAGTCCCTTCCAGTAAACTCGCTGGGCAAAGCACTCAACAAGCTTCGGAGGCTCCTATGAACCAGCCCGGGGCCCGGGTAAATTAGGATACCCCTCCTCCCATAGTGGGGGAGAAATAACCACCATCTTTGGAGGCCCTCATTTGGCAGGCATGAGCAGAGGTGCCCAAAAAAGATACATCAATGAACTGAGGACTCATAATGGAGTAGAGTTTATTCCGGAGCAACTTCTGCCTAAACAGCAGCGATTGGAGAGACAACCAATCAGTTTTACCGAAGAAGATGCTAGTCATGCCCAATTCCCACACAACAATCCTCTAGTAATAATCGCCCAACTCACCAATTAGAGAGTTAGAAGGATAGTTGTTGATAATGGAAGTTTGGTGAATCTGTTGTTTCGGTCCACGCTAGAAAAAATTGGGTTTTCTGTAACCGAGATGAAGGCCACCTCCATGATGTTGTACAGGTTTTCTGGCGAAGGGTCGGCAGCGATAGGAATAATCGAGTTAGTAATAACCTTGGGTGAGGGACCCCGAACTGTTTCCAAGCTCCTCGAGTTTGTGGTCATCGATTGTCCCACTGCGTACAATGCAATTTTGGGCCGGCCTATGTTGATGGCATTCGAAGCCATAACTTCTATCTTCCACCTCGTAGTCAAATGCCCCTCTTCTATGTGGATATGTATGGTCCAAGGTGATCAGCTCGCTGCCAGGGAATGCTATAGCATTTCCATGAAGGGAAAGTCACAACCCGGGCAGCAGAAGATGGCCATCCAAGACGGGAACAAGGATTCCCAATAAGTGAGGAATAGCCTTGCGATAGAAGACCCTCAGCAAGTCGACGGCGTAGGTACAATCCTGAGTGATGATATCGGCCCAAGAATATGCAAAGATAGATCCGAGATCCAGGCTATCAAAGAGCTTGAAGAGGTAAACACCGATCCTAAAGACCCTTCGAGGGTGGTTAGGCTTAGGAAAATCCTTGGCAGAGAGAGAAAGGCGGAGCTACTTGAATTTCTGCAAGAAAATCTAGACATTTTCGCCTGGCTCATGAAGACATGGTAGGGATAAGCCCGAGCATCATCATGCATACCCTTAACTTGGACAAAAGCATGCATGTGAAGTCCCAGAAATAGAGGCGTCTTGGCACGACCCGAGTTGCGGCCCTGGAAGAGGAAGTGGCTCGACTTTTAAAATACGGCTTTATTCGCGAAGCAAAATACTCAATCTGGGTCGCCAATCCCATTCTGGTTCCAAAACCTAACGGAAAGTGGCAAACCTGCATCGACTTCTCCGACCTGAATAAAGCATGTCCCATGGATTGCTTCCCCTTGCCGAGAATTGACCAATTGGTGGATGCCACAGCAGGACACGAGCTCATGTCCTTCATGGATGCATACTTTGGTTATAACCATATCGCTATGAATCCCGCAGACTAGGAACATACAAGCTTCATGACTCAAATTAACGTCTATTGTTATAAGGTCATGCCCTTTCGACTGAAGAACGCAGGAGCTACATATCAGAGATTGGTTAACAGAATGTTCGCTGATCAGATCGGGAAAAACATGGAAGTTTATGTTGATGACATGTTGGTCAAGTCAAAAACTGCCGATAACCATGTTCCCGATTTGAGGGAGTGTTTTGAGATCCCAAGGAAGTATGGTATGAGGTTGAATCCCCAAAAATGTACCTTCGGGGTGACATCGGGAAAATTTCTGGGGTTCATAGTCAACACTAGAGGGATAGAGGCAAACCCTAAAAAAATCAGATCACTGCTCGAAATGCCACCGCCCAGGTCGCGAAAAAGATGTCCAGAGTCTGACAGGAAGAGTGGCAGCCCTTAATCGGTTTATTTCCAAGTCTATTGACAAGGGTTTGCCATTCTATAACCTACTCCGAGGGAACAAAAAGTTTGAATGGCCCAAAGACTGCGAACGGGCTTTCCTCGATCTAAAAATGCATTTAGCTAAGCCGCCAGTGTTGTCTAAACCAACAGCAGGAGAGCCTCTTTTTCTTCACTTAGCTATTACGGAAGATGCAGCTAGTGTCGTGCTTGTCCAGGAAGAGGACCGAGTTTAAAAGCCAGTCTATTACATTAGCAAAAGACTTCTCGGAGCTGAATCGCAAAATACTTTAATGGAAAAGATGGCTTTCTGCCTTATCACGGCCTCCAGAAAGCTTAGGCCGTACTTCCAGTCCCACTCAATCCACGTCATGACCGATCAACCTTTAAGGTAGGTACTCCAAAAACCTGAGGCATCAGGACGTCTTTTGAAATGGGCTATTGAGCTCAGCCAGTTAAAAACATTGTACATACCACAGAAAACAGTCAAAAGCCAAGCTCTAGCTGATTTCATGGCTGAATGCACTGGATTCCAAGAGGAACCTGTGGGAGAACCGATACAGGCCTTGTGGATGGTTAGTCTAAAAAAAATGGGTCCGGAGCTGGAATCATTTTGATATCCCCAGAGGGGCATCGTTTCCACTTCGCGTTACGATTCAGATTCGAGGCATCCAACAACGAGGCTGAATACGAAGCTCTATTAGCTGGGATTAGAGTGGCAAAGGAGTTGAAGGCCAGGGTCGTCCAGTGCTACAGCGATTCCCAGCTCGTGGTAAATCAAGTATTAGGGGAATACCAAGCGTGGGGAACCAAGATGGCGGCCTATCTGGCCAAGGTGAAGGAAGAGTTGTCTGAATTTGAATACAGCCTAGTCGAGCAAATCCCTCGGGAGCAGAATACCAATGCTGATGCTCTAGCAAGACTCGCAACCTCAAAGGAGGTCGAAACCTTGAGCCTGATACCAGTGGAATTCTTGGAAAAACCAAGCGTGGTGGAAAGCACAAGGGAGGTCCAGATGATCGACACCAGGGCAACCTGGATGACTCCCATAGTCAAATACCTTACAACAGGGAAGTTACCCGATGAGCGAAATGATGCAAGGAAGATACTCTATCAAGCTCCAAGGTATACAATCATAGACGAAACGTTATATCGGCGTGGCCTTTCCCTGCCCCTTCTGCGATGCGTTTTTCCAGAGGAGGCTAAAACTATTTTGTAGGAGGTGCATGAAGGCTTTTGTGGAGATCACGCCGGGGGGGAAAACCTGGCCTTAAAAATATTGAGGCAAGGATATTATTGGCCCACTCTTTCAAAGGACTCAATTTCCTACGTCCGAAAGTGTGACAAATGCCAACGGTTTTCTGTGATCACCCAAGCTCCACCAGTTGAGCTGAAGATGATCTCATCCCCATGGTAGTTCATGGTCTGGGGAATTGATTTAATTGGAGCCCTGCCCACGGGAAAAGGGTGAGTTCGTTATGCAGTCGTGGCCATTGACTATTTCATGAAATGGGCAAAAGCAGAGCCCCTGGCAATAATAACGTCAAAGAGAGTCCTCGATTTTGTGGTTAAGAATATCGTCTGCCGGTTCGGACTGCCAAAGAAGATTGTATCAGATAATGGAACCCAGTTCGATAGCGACCTCTTCACCGAATTTTGTCGAATACACGACATAATTAAGAGTTTCTCTTCAGTGGCCTACCCCCAGGCTAATGGGCAGGTCGAAGCTGTGAACAAAACGCTCAAGGCGAGCCTTAAAAAGAGGCTAGACGAGGCCAAGGGAGTTTGGCCCGAGCAGCTCCCACAGGTACTGTGGGCATACCGGACCTCACATCGAACTTCGATGGGGCACACCCTTTTTTCCCTGACATTCAAAAGTGAGGCCGTCCTTTCGGTCGAAACAAAGATAGCTACACATAGGATCCAGACCTTCAACCAAGAGCAGAATGATAAATTGCTCAGTGCGTCCCTAATCCTGATTGACAAAAAATGAGAAGATTCACAGCTATGGCTTGCGCATTATCAACAAAAAATCACTCGTTACTTTAATACAAAGGTCAAGAAGTGTGTCTTTGGATTGGGAGACATGGTACTCCGAAGGGTGTTTTTAGCAGGTAAGGACCCCAAAGATTGTGCCTTAGGCCCGAGCTGGGAAGGGCCCTATCAAATAATTGAGATCGTACAGAAAGGTACTTTCAAATTGGCCTGACTTAATGGGGAAGTGGTGCCATGGACCTGGAACGCTATACATTTGAAAAAGTAGTATCAGTAATCAAACTACCTGTCTATGTAAGGCTTGGATATAAAAGCCAGTTAATTTTAAAAGTATATATATAAAAACAATTGTTTATGGAACATTTGTGTCTTTGTATAGTTTCATTTGTATGTTAGTTCAAAGTAATCCAGAAAGTCCACTTCCTAATTACTTAGGGGGGCAGATAACCCGAGGACCAGGTTCTGAAACATAGAAGTCGCTTAAATTGATTAAACAATGTTTTTTCTAGGGAAAAAGCGGAGTATTCAATAAAACTAACAAAAACTATGTTTTTAAATTAAAAATCCTGGACACGACCAGGTTCCGAAACATAGAAGTTTTTTAAATTGATTAAACTTAGAAGTTTGGGATTACCCATTCATTGGCTTGAAATGGGTGTGAGGAAGTATCTAGGTCCTGAAGCAGTTCAGAGGACCACTGAGGCCATTTAGAAGATTAGAGCTCGAATACTTGCCTTGCAGAGTAGACAGAAGCGTTACATAGTTCCCAAGCGTATGAACGTGGAGTTCCAAGTCAGGGACTGCATTTCTCTCCGAGCTTCACCCTTGAAAGGAGTAAAACGGTTTTAGAATTAGGGCAAGCTAAGTCATAGGTTTGTGGGACCTTTTGAGATCCTGGAAAGGATTGGGCATGTAGCTTACAAATTGGCTTTCCCCCAGCTCTGTTGAGAGTTCATGATGTGTTCCACGTGTGGATGCTTCAGAAGTATGCATCAGATACAACACATGCATAGAGTTATGACAATTGGAATTTATAGACAGAATTGTCTTATGAGTAGAAATTTGTTAAGGTTTTGGATATGAAAGATAAATTCTTGTGTAGAATGACTATTGTAATGCCCCACATCACTATGGTTGCTTCCTAGAAAAACCAACACAAGTCTTTCCAGCATGCTTTGTCCTCACTCACATGCTTCCTAGGAAAACTTCCCAGGAGGTCACCAGTCATGAGATTACTCTAGGTCAAACACGCTTAACTTTGGAGCTCTCACTTTGGACTATCAAAAAGAAGATGCATCTTGTTTTGGTAGCCCATCACTTGAGAACTTTGAAGTTAAGTGTGCTTGACCTAGAGTAGTCTCGTGATAGGTGACCTCCTAAGAAGTTTTCTAAGGAAGCGTGCGAGTGAGGACAAAGTACTCTGGAAGGACTCATGTTGGTTTTCCAGGTCCAATCGCATTCCAGGAAGCACCCATAGTGAGGTGGGGCGTTAAAAAGGGTATCATGGCCTTGACTCAGCCGAAAGTGTGGCCAACAGGGACGTTCCACCCCTAAGGGGGTGATTGTGACAGTCAGAATCCCGTGATCCGCAAGTGGAAAGACTGGGTAAAAGCTGTGCAATCCCACATCTCATGGGAAAGGTCAATTGTGATGATTCTAAGATTGTGAAGGTATGGGACTACACAGTTAAAGAGGGCTTAAATGAATTGATGTAAACTAACTATGCCAACAAGATGCATCTTGTTTTTTGTAGCCCATCACTTGAGTACTCCAAAGTTAAGCATGCTTGACCTGGAGTAGTCTCAAGATGGGTGACCTCCTCGGAAGTTTTCCCAGGAAGCAGGCAAGTGAGGATAAAGCACACTGGAAGGACTTGTGTTATTTTCAGGGCCAATTGTCATTCTAGGAAGCAACCATAGTGACGTGGGGCATTACAAATGGTATCAAAGCATTGACCCAACCAGAAGTGTGGCCGACTGGGATGCCAAACCCTAAGGGGGGGTGATTGTGACAGTTAGAATTCTGTGATCCGCAGAGGGAAAGACTGGGTAAAAAGTTGTGGAATCTCACACCGCCTAGGGAAGGTCAAGTGTGATGATTCTAATATTGTGTAGGTATGGGACTACACAGTTAAAGAGGGCTTAAATGGATTGATGGGTACTACCTATGCAAACAAGATGCATCTTCTTTTCATTAGCCATCACTTGAGAACTCCAAAGTTAAGCGTACTTGACTTGGAGTAGTCTCATGATGGGTGACTTCCTGGGAAGTTTTCTCAGGAAGCGTGCGAGTGAGGACAAAGCACGCTGGAAGGACTTGTGTTGTTTTGCAGGGCCAATCGTCATTCCTGGATGCAGCCATAGTGAAGTGGGGCGTTACAAATGGTATCATAGCCTTGACCCAGACGAATGTTTGGCTGACGGGGATGTCAGACCCCTAAGGGGGGTGATTGTTACAGTTAGAATCTCGTGATCCGTAGAGGGAAAGACTGGGTAAAAGTTGTGCAATCCCACATCATCTGGGGAAGGTCAAGTGTTATGATTCTAAGATTGTTTCGGTATGGTACTATACAGTTGAGGAGGGCTTAAATGGATTGATAAGTACTACTTATGCCAAAAAGATGCATCTTCTTTTTGGTAGCCCATCACTCGAGAACTCCAAAGTTAAGTGTACAGGACCTGGAGTAGTCTCATGATGGGTGACCTCCATGGAAGTTTTCCCAAGAAGCATGTGAGTGAGGGCAAAGCACGCTGGAAAGACTCGTATTGGTTTGTAGGGCCAGTCGTCATTCCAGGTAGCAGCCATAGTGACATGGGGTGTTACAACTATTCAATTAGTCAAGGTGTTGTGGAGGAACATCAAGGTGGAAGAAGGGACTTGGGAGTTAGAGTCAGATATGCGGGATCGGTATCCCGAGCTGATCAGGTAAATATTGAGGAGGAAATTTATATTAGGAGGGGAAAGTGTTAACATCCCGAAACATCCAATAGATTTAAGTGCTTTGGTCAGTGTTCCGGGAGGGCATGTTGGGTAACTATGTGTGAATGAATTGATTTATGTGATTTATATGCTTATATGATTGAGTATGCATGATTATGTGTATTAAATATGTAGCAAGACCTGCTTTTTAAAAAAAATGGTATTTTCATAATTTTGATCCGTTGAGGGTGTATTTTTAATTTTATATGCTATTTTCTTGAGACCACCTTATTATGTGGATATATTTGGGATATTGGGGTTTAGTAAGTCCTTTTAAGAAATTTTAGCGAAAAAGGCACAACAAGGATAAATGCCTAGCTCGGGTCGAGCCTAGGGGTATTTTGGTAATTTTTGGATATTGTTTGGATTTATTGGTAAATGGAATTAATTGGGAGAAATATTTGGGTTTAGTGGATTAAATTGTGAATTAGTGGTGAAATTTGATGTTTAGTGGGAATTAAACAAAATGATGAAATTTCCCTTGTGCTTAGTTTTGAGGATAAGTTAAGGCTAGGGGCAAAATGGTCTTTTAACCATTAGACTAAATAAGGTTGGTCCAAATGCTGAGAGTTTCTGGTGGAACACGTCCTTTGCTCTCTTTCTCCTATAGATTTCTATCAACTTCTTAAGCACACCCAAGGCTTCCAATTAACCAATTCTAGAAGCTTTCTAAGGACTTCTAGTGGATCATTTGAGTTGATTGAGGATAGAAGTTGCTGAGTGGTCATCAAAAGGCTTGGATTTCGAATTCTTCAGCTGCAGTATGGATAATTTAAGCTTTTCTTTGTTTTCTTCATGTTCTTGAATAATTTTTTATGGTTAGTTTGATTTTTGAAATCTTTGGGTTCGAATTTGTCTTATTAAGTTATTTAATGTTAAGGGTTAGTTTACAACTTATTAGAAGCTTTGATTGCAGGTGGAATTCATGATATGGCTGTGTAACTTCAGATTTGAGAGGGATGGGTTTAGAACCCTAAAATCCCAATTTTGGGTTCCTAGTTAGAATTTTGATGTGTTCTTGGTGTTTATGTGTTGTTTGAAATGTATTGTATTGATTTTCAAAGATTTGTTTTAGGCGTGATTCAAGTTTTCAGTGGATTTTGGTGATTTTGGGTTTGAGAAGTTACAGAGAAAACCCCACAATTTTTGGGTTTTCGATGTGGCACCAATGGGCTAGCACTACAAAAATAAACAACGAATTGGGGTGTTTATAGTCGCCTTTTCCCGCCGCAAAGCTAGAGGATCGGCGTCGTAGCACCGATGCACTTTCAGAGCACATTATTTCTAAGTATTTAGGTTAAGGCCATGGGGACGATTCCATCACCCAGTTTGATGGATTTGAATGTCTTGAGAGCTAGGGATTAGTCCTAGAACCTGTTTCCGGATTTGGTCATTAACAAGAACACCATTTATGTTGTGACTAGTGTTTCCACAAGGCTCAGGAAAGGGATCGAACTCGGTGTCATACAATTGTCTGCAAAGGACTCGAGGTAAGAAAATTGGCACACGCACTATGTTTAGGGCATTGGCCGCGACTATTGAACACGGTTATAATCATGTACTTATTATGATTAAAGTTATATATGATTGTTTTTAGATTATATATGTTGCATCAGTTATTGTGTGTTTGTTTGTGAATGGTCGACATGGGCCTGATGCGGCGATAATCATGTAGAATGTTGGTCGGAATGGCAGAGCCACTATGGGGGTGCGGTACACACTTATTCGACATGGGCCATATAAATCAGTTAGATAATTTTGTGTATTTTTTTATAATTTGTGAAGCATGTTCTTTATGAATTATGTTACATTGGATTTCTGTTTTTGTTATGTTGGGTTTTCTTGTTGGGCCTTGGCTCACAGGTGCTTTATTGTGCAAGTAGGGGCAAAGGGAAATTAGACCAACCATGAGTTGGAGAGCTCTAGGAGCGATGTGTACGTACTCAGGCTGCTCAAATGCCACGACCAAGATTCTTTTGAGGGACTAGAGTTAAGTCCAATTTTGTTGCTTAGGCCGACCATTTTTGTACTTTGCATATATCTGTATTTTGTTTATAAACACTTTTCTGGGATCATGTGTATGTACTGAAACTTTTTAATGAAAAGTTTAACTTCTTTGACAAAAAATTTTAATACCTAGATAATTGTTTAACTTTACTTACACATTTAAGTCCAAATGTGTCACTTAACTAGTTAAACACCATTTTTAACACACAATAAGATGGTCCTGGATTAGTAGGGCATTACAAAATAGTTAGTGGTGAACGCAAGGCAAGAAGGAGCAAGACTGTTATGGATGAGCCCTACTTGACTCTTCTCATTAATGGAGGATTCATGCAGCTCAACTTCCTAGAAGTAGTTCATCATCTTGATGAAGTGATCACAAACATTCATCCCTGGCGCCATCTTAGCATTCACATACTTCTTGGTGGCTTCAAAATGAGCTTAATCAAATTTATGCCCGAACATGTCCTGAAGTTGGAAGATGATGTTAAAAGCAGTGTCCACATTCTCCAACTTAGTCCTCAGCGTGTCTGGCATGCTCGAAAGAATGTACACTTTGGCTTTGTTGTTGGCAGCATGCCAACACTTGTACTTTTATAGAACACTCTTGGTTGGATTTTCACCGGAAATGTCAGGTCCATTCTCAGACATGACGAACTTAGTGTTATCCCCGATCAAAACAATGTTGATGTTGGACTTCCACTCAAAATGTTCTCACTAGTGAATAACTCTTTAGAGAGTAGAGAGAGACTGGGGATGGAAGCCATAGAGCTAAAAATTTCAATAAGTAGAAGTAAATTTATTGCTTGACAAACATATAATCACACACAAATTCAAAAATAGTGTAACATATTGACATGTCCAGAGATAAGCAAAATACTGAAACACTTATCAACTATTTTAAGGTATTTTAACTAGCAATGAAGCATGTGTCCTAGTAGGCGAGAGTCACATAATAACTTAGTTAAATAGAAAATAATTCTCAATTTATGAAAAGTCTATAACTTTTCATTAGCAACCTTCCTATTTGATCAAAGTAACGAAAACCAATTATTTCTTACTTTATGAGCTTGACCGACAATTTTGATTATGAAAGACTTAGTTCCTAATAGTCACGGTAGGGATGAATCGATAATAGTTTAATCTATGACCATCTATCCTAACAAATTTAATCATCTTATGATTCTAATGAACACCATTCGTAGAGAGACGAAATCAAAGCGCCATGAGGCCCCCACTAAACTGTAACCTTGTTAAATTAACAATGGAGTTTAATATTATTTTATAAGCTCATTATTTTAATTTTCACTTTTAAGCATTTTATTATATGAAATTACTAAGTTGTGCTTGACAAATTATTAAAATAATCAATAAGCCATAGTCTAAAATTTTCCCATTAATTCTAAAATTAGCTATTGAAAACCAATTAAGAAATTAAAATTAATATGTTAATAATCAATTATTAGGTCAAACTAAATTAATTAACCTAATCCAATTAAATTTAACTAGTTAAATAGGCTTTAACAATTGGGCTTGCATAGAGGATGATTGAGTCCAGTATGTTGTTCCCACTACAAAGGCCCCCAATCCTCTATGCATGATCCAAAAGACACCCAATCCTCTATGCATGATCGAAAAGACAAGAATTTAAACCTTTTTTCTTATTAATTGTTATAAATTGATTAGACTCATTTAATCATGTAAAGAAAATAGTTTTTCACAAGTGAAATCAACCACAACACAGAAAATTAAACTTTACACTATCAATGATCCCAAATAAAACATAATTTATTATGAAAAAGTTTTATTTGTTTCCCACTATCTAAAATAATGGATCATCACTATAAACTTATCATCAAAGCTCAATTGCAAATATGACATATATAATGATGCATGTCATGTTAATAATTGGATGGAACTAACATATTATTATATATGGCATGTTACTCATTTATTTAAAAAAAAAAACATTTTTGCCAAAATTATATAAATCCTAATTAACCAAAAATATTTAGGCATTTATCAATTTAAAATATTAATTAAATACAAAATTTTATCTCACCAAATTCAATTAATTAATTAAAATAAATTTGTTTGTTACCGTTTAGAAAAGACCCCACAAATAAGGTAACAAAAAAATTAATAATTCAATTTTGAATCATAAATAATTCAAAATTTTAAATTTTAAAAAAATACCATTTTCCCAAACAAAATATCAATTTTTCAAAATTTATGGTTACCAAAAAATAATATATTTTTTTACTTGCCTGCCACGCGTGCGAACCTGCGTGCGAAAATACCCAAAAATGCGATTTTTCAACATTTTTGTGCCAAAATCAATCCAAACTTGTTTTTAATCATTTTTAAAGGGTTTAAACACATAATAAAACACATGTAAAAATTAAAATACATCAAAACTATCCAGTTTAGGCAAAATCACATAAAACTTAAATATGCTTCTACAACATGCATCCATCAAAATTCACAAGCAAGCATATTTATACAAATTGACAATAAACCTGGCTCATAGGCCAATTGTAGGATCTTAATATCTTTTTGTCTAGATGCATTCTTCCTATTTTTATATTCAAAATATAAAATAGAAAACACCAAAACATGCTCACATATGAATATTCATGTAAATACTTAAATGACATAAATTTCTTAAAAATTGCGTAGCGGAACAATGTCTCATTCCTTTAGATTCTATATCCTTTAATAATTTCTAAATGAAACGAATTGTCAAGAATCTAAACCGCTTAGAGTGATACCTAAAGCCTTCCAAGCCTATCTCTAAAATAAGTCTAACAAAGGGTGGGAAAGTTCTCAACACATGAGACATAATTTCAAAGGGAGAGGAAGAGAGTGATGGGCAGCCAAGTAAAGGGATTCAAGTGTCTAGGTTTTTACTTACCCAAAATTGGAACAACACACTTATTGAAAACCTAATACATTGCATTCCCTATATAGGTAACTAAATTGACTTTATTTCAATTAAATTAATTACAAAACAATAAACTAAAAGTAAAAGAATTTGGGCTCCCATATAACTTGTTGGGCCAAATCTCTTTCTCGTGAATTTAAATTCCAATTGGGCCAAATTCAAAACTTTGTATTTATTTATCTTTTAATTAATTAATTCAAAAAATAATTAAATATTTATTCAAATTAACTAATTATAATTTGAATCTTGATTTAAAATTATTTATTTATATTGACATCAATTTGTCATTATTAATAACTTTACCCAAAAGACACTTAATAATTCCCAAATTCTTAATCCATGTAAATATCATTAAACTGAGCCAATCAATTTGATATTTATAATTGATAATTAATTCAATTGTATGACACTACTAAACTTGATTTAGTAAGAGACAACATAGAGATCATGGATCCATGAATACAAGCTTCAATACATTCCCGTGAGTTTATTTATTAAATAAATTATCTGACAATTTATTAATTCATCATGACTCCACTATAAGTTCGGAATTAAACTCTAGAATTCATAGAACAATATTACTCGTATAAAGTCGCTATTGTTGACGCGGTTTTTCGGCAATAGGGGATTAAGAAATCTGACAAAAAAGAGATTAGGCTTTTGGTAAACTGGATGTATAGGAAATAAAAAAAAAGAAATCGCATGAAGCACTAACACAATTTTCTGTGGTTCAGTGGTTAAAATATACCTATTGCATGAGTCATTCTTAATAATATGTTTAAGACTCTTGAGGAAATTGTTTATGACAATTTCCCCAGAGTTTCTGCATAAAGAAAGTCGATCCCTTTTAATAGTCCATTCCCCTTGTATTTATAGGAGATTCCCATGGACAATTTTTGGTAACTATACATTAATATAGTAATTTATTATTATGAGTTACATACCATTTACATAAATACATGATTGCCTATGAAGTTTATATCTGTTATATTGGGTAATAAATGCATAATAAAATCCGGGCCTTTATGAGGCGTATAAGAATCTCTGAGTCTTTTGGGGTCCTTCACTATGCGTCATAACCACAAGCTTCCACTAGCTGAACACATTCTTCAAGCTTGGTATTGTAGGAATAATTTGAACTGACACGAGTCATGTTCAGAGTTTCATGAAGGCAATCTGGGCGATGCATATCTTACACTAAGTTGTTGGCGCAAGAAGCAATTCAGGACTATCTGCTTGTCATAGGCTGTGAAGATGTCTTGAGATGCTCTCTCCAAAATTAGCAAGATGCTCTATATGTATGTTTTCTTTAGACACATGTCTCCCAGCTGTACGCTAGACTGAATAATTCAACTCGTATTTTTGGGGTACAACATTTCCCCCCCCAAGCACTTGCTCGTGCATGATGTTACTTCTGGCACGCATAGTAGGAGCATTTCAACTTACGTTATGAGAAAATGTTCCCACCCTCTCACTCGAGTTTGGAACACATGTATGTCTGTAATAGGCGCATGTTCATGTTTCGAGTATTGTGACTGTTTTCTTGTCAACTTTTTTCCACCACTTAGTATGTTTAATTCAGGCCCTTGGATATCAAATTGATGTAATCATGTGGTCTAGATAGGTTCCTGAAGTTTACGTATAAATAGGAAAAACAAGTTTGAGCCTTACCACCTTTGCATTCAAAATTTTCCTCTTTTCTTTCTTTTCAAAACACTAAAAGCTCTTTGCATCCCATTGTTTCTCAAGAACGTTTAGACACTCGTCTCGGATTGTTCCTGCATTTACTGTTCTTTCCTTACCTCTTTCATTTCTTCGACTAAGAAACCAAACTGTAAGTATATATATCTGTTTAAATTTCATTTTCTTATTTTTGAATATTTTTTTATGTAATTTTTCAATAGGAATGACTATGAATAATGTATGAGGAAAAATTGATCGGTTTTTGGGTTTTCTGGGTTTTAAAGTGGAATGTTTGAATATGTGAATTTGAAGATTTGAGGGATTTTTAGGTTCAATTCTTGTTAGCTTAAGCATGATGATATCAAGAGTACTTTTGCATTAAACTCTTTCAAAAGAGGTACTGGGCCTGACACGCGGATCTCAAAGTATCGGGTTTTCCTGAGGTTATGGCACGTGATTACTAACCGTGTGTGAACTCATGTATTAGTATTGGGTGAGAATTTAGCTCATAGGTATCTTAGGCTGAGTAAACTGAATCCAAAACTCCAGGTTACCCTTACTTCTGTTATCAAAGCAAGGTTATCTCCTAGGTCACCACTAATAGGTCTCTTTGTCGCCAGGCAAACTAAAGTATGGCCAACTAGAAGAAGAAATCAGTGGCGAGCTCTTCCTTTAAAAACAAAAATAAAGATAAGCAGATCACCTCTGAGACTCCTATTCCACACTTTTTCCTAGTGGTGGATAGGGAGATCATGGTTGACCCTGACGCCTTCTTCGAGGGCGAGCATATCGAATCTCATAAAAAGACTCAGTGCAAGGTGAACAAAATCTTATTGAGTCATGGGATCGAGAAGGGCTCCAAAATACTTCTTGCCCGCCCTCCATTGGATCGAGAGCAGAGCTACACCCCACTCCAGGATGATTTTGGGGCATGGAGTGATGAGCACCTGAAGGTAGGTGCCTTCCAATTCCCCTATATCAGTACTTCATAGATTTGTTATACTACATTGAACTCGCACAATCCCAGCTCGTATCGACTTCTAGCGAGGTTGAAGTATTTATTTTTTAAGGAGTGGAAGGTCCCCACCCATGCTGATATTATGTATTTCTTCTGCCTCAAGGCCAATCCAGAATCAAAGGGCCGAGAGCACTTGTATGAGTTGCTCTGGTTCAGAGGGTGTTCTTCTTGTTCTATTGTTTGTCACTTTGCGTTGTGTTGACTAATCATTTCTTGGATCTGACTCTCATGTTCGCCTTTTTGTAGAAGAAAACATGGACATAAAGAGTTCCTTCAAGCCTGATGGGGCGGGAGCTGGACCAATCGTCAAGAAGAAGATAGTATCAAAGAAAACCACCTGTGGAGCCGGAGCTGCCACAAGCTCCCCTGCAAAAGATAAAGGTACTAACACCACTCGAAAGCAGTAGTAACCAAAGCAGGCGCCAACTCAGGTAACTGCAGTTACCATTCGCGAATCTCCTCTACCTGCTCCTTGCGACCCTTCTTCGATACCTCAAGTTATACAAGGTGATGCCCCATCTGTGCAGCTCCTAGTTATGGCATGTGAGATTCGAAGGATCCTGGAGGCACTTCGTGGGTCCCTCCATGAGATGACAAATCACTTGGTGGGTCATGCCAACCAGGTGAACGTCAAGGACCTGAGTGCCATAGAGGATCATTCCTTGAAGAACGTCCTAGAGTCGACCTTGGGAATGAACCTGATTGTAAGTTTTCCCCTTTTCTTTATGCAAATCCTCGAAGAACGTCCAGGATTTCCTAGTTGAATTCTAGGTTTTGATTTACTTTGAATTTTCTTAACTCAGTTTGTATTCAGAATTTCTTTAAAAATTCATGCCCTAAAAAGTCGTAGATTAATCACTTTTCGAAATTCTAAGTTGCGCAAATTTTATATAAATGTGTTGAATACTTCAAAGATTCTTCGAGGGTTATATGCCCCTTTAGCGATCAGAATTTATGAATATTCTAGAACGCTTTTTCAAAATGAGCTTGTGATACATTACAAGAATAAGATAAAACATCGGTTCCACATTCAAATTACGTAGCAATGATCTGTTATTAAAATAAAAACTATTTTTATAAACAAGCCTTACATGGAAGAAAAATACTAAAAATATTAAGAAGTAACAAATTCGTCCTATTACAGGTAGTATTTTTGAGATGTAGAGCATTCCAGGTCCGTGAGACTAATTCATCAGTTAACTGAGCTACTTTGAAGGTTTCTTCACGCAAGATTTCCACGATCTGGTATGGTCCCTACCTATTCGGTCCCAATACACCATCTTTAGGATCTTTGTTCACCATAAATACCATTCGAAGCACTAAATCACCTAGTTCAAGTCTACATCCTTTGGCTTTCAAATTAAAGTAGAGAGTAACCCTTTGTTGGTAACGGGTGAGTTGTAATTAGTACTCTTCCCCGCGCTCTTCAATGAAGTCTAGGGATGCATTAAGTAGGTCATGATTTCGATCCTAGTTGTAGCTTCTTTGCCTATGGGACATCATTAGAGCTTCTACTGGGAGTATAGCCTCGCAGAAGGTCAAAGAAAAGGGACTGTGCCCAATAGATGTGCGATGTGAGGTCCTGCCTCGACCTCTCGATTAGCTTCTAGGGTTTTGTTCACTGCCTCGACCTGTCCATTAGCTTGAGGGTATGCTATTGAAGAGAAATCTTGTTTATAGTGTACTTCTCGTAATTTTTTTTTTAAATGTCACTATCAAATTGAGTTTTGTTGTCGAAGACGATATTCTTTGGGAGTCCAAAATGACCTATGATATTTTTTATGAAAAAAATTTAGGACTATCATCGAGGTTATAGTCGTCAAGGGCTCGACCTCAACCGACATATTAAAGTAGTCAATGGAAACAACTGCATAATGAACTCCTCCCTCTCTAGTTAGCAATGAGCTGATTAAGTCGATCCCCCATACAAAAAATGGCCAAGGCGATGAAATCATGGTTAGCTCCATGGGTGTTGCTCGAGAAATAGCGGCAAAACGCTGTCACTTATTGTACTTTAGAACATACGATGTCAAATCCTTCTGGAGTGTAGGCCAAAATCAGCCTTGCCTTAATACCTTCATAGCCATGTTTTTCCCCCAGCATGGTCGCCACAAAACCCTTCATGTATTTCTCGAATGATGGTTTGTGTATCCTTGGGCAGAACAAAACACAGGAGGGAAATGAATGGCCTCACCTATAGAGAATTAATTCTACCATAACATACCCTGGGGCCTGATACAATAATTTTCTTGCATCTTTCGACCTACTTGTAGTATCCTGGTCATAAGATACTCGATAATAAGAGTCATTCAGGTCTGTTCTGTGCAAATTACTCTGACTTCAACTGATTGTTTCTTGATACTTGGTTGCTCCATGAAATCTACGTTGACCACATTGAATGTGTCCGCTTCCTTGGTTGTTGAGAGTCGAGCTAGAGCATCAAAATTAATGTTCTGTTTAGGGGAACATACTCGACAGAATAGAACTCGAATTCAGATAGTTCACTGTTAACCTTAGCTAGGTAAACTGCCAATTTGATTCCTCAAATTTGGTACTCCACTAATACTTTATTAACCACGAGCTGAGAATCGCTAAAGCATTGAATCTCCTGGTCAAATTTCATAGACTTGAATCAGAGCGTAAAATCTCTCAAATAGGGCATAAGCACTCCCTATTCATTGTCTTTAAATGAGCCCTCTATCAGTAGTGTAAAAGTCCTATTTTTAGCAAACAATACACTATTTAATTTCATGTTGTAGTCACGTAAATCAAAGATTGAGTTACAAGTCAGTCTTAGCTGCGTGCGGGAAAAATCCTTCCATAGGTATTCCCGTCCCGTTTGGCCAATAATCTTGTTGTTGTAGGTTGTGTTGGTTTTGCTCTAGCTCCTCAAATTCAAGTGTACTAGCTTCCAACCTCTTGTTGTTTCCTTGTCTTTCCTTTAAGCTCCAAAGTTCTAATGGGTGTCTTTAAGAAGGATGAGGGATAAGTGTTTATGTGGCTGAGTAAAACATGAGAGAAAAATTTCTAGGGAGAGAGGCAGTGAAGATTTCAGCTAATAGAGTTTTAGAGAAAAGGAGGAGATAAATCATTCTTTAGAAAGAAAATTGAGAGTTTTGGCCTAAATTTTTTTCCTTTTCTACCTAGGGTTTAGAAAATGAAAAATGATCAAACTACCCATCCATATCGCTGACCACTTAGAGTTATCTCACCCCTAATTATTTTCTTAATGAAAATCCTTATTATTTACCCTAAAATAATTACCCAAGTGGTAATTTTCCCCAATTTTTTCTTACCTCACCCAATTAAATTCTTAACTCATGGTAATTAAATTAAATGTGTCTTGTCATTTAATTTAAGTGGTTACACTCATATATTTTATAATTTATGGAATTAATTTTCCAAAATTCTATTTCTGGCTAAATAAGCATCTTTCACAAAAATGCACTTTTAAAAAATCTTTTCACAAAATATTTACTTCTTGAGCTTAAAAATTAACCCACCAATTTTATACCCATTATTAATTTTCAATATTATTCAATTCCAATCTCATTTTATCTTATAATTTACCTAGTTAGGGTTTCCATTTCAGTTTGAGATTTTAATTCTCGGTTTGACCAAAACTGCACTTTTCACACATTGTCTAATACTAAGAACATGAAATTTGTTTATAAAGAATATATTATTAATCAAAATAATATTCACCACCGCGAGATGATTACTACTAGGCGTTCAAAAATAGGGCGTTACATCCTAAGTGTTTTTGAGAGTGGGCGCAATGCTTTGGAGAGTTGTTTAAGACTAAATACTAGTGACAACAAAAGTTTCAAGCATATCAACAAGAGATGGCTCTTGATCTTGTAGGGCTGCAAGAGAAGGTTGTTGAGGGTGAGGAATGTAAGCTTACTGAGTTCTTTACTGATAATTATACCCCTGGTGGTTTAGTAGGTGCAGCTTGTTGTTGGTTCCCATATCAGAAATTAGAAGGGAAATTTGAGTTTCTATGCATTATAGGGGATCCTAATTAAACAAAAAATCCTTTGGTGTATTTGCATCACATTTTAGTGCTCTTCTTTCCTTTTTTTCCAAAAATACCCCTTTCATTAGTTTTGCACCCACCTTTTCCTATTCACTATTCTCTCTCTCTCTCTCTCTTACACACACACACACACACACTCTAGCTCTCTTGATTTTCTCTAAAAATAGAACCTACAACACTCTCATCCCTCTCTTTCTTAGTTTTTTTTCTCTCTCTCTCTCTTCCCTCCTTCTTTTCTCCTCTTTCTTTCTCTTGAGTTCTCCATGGAGACTACACAAAATACATCCATGATAGATTTTAATGATTTAGAACCTAAAATCATGACAAGTATCACTTAAGGAACTAATTATTGCTTTTGGAATAAATTTTGGCATGCTTTTTGGGTATTTTCTCAAAAAAATTTAGATTTGAAACTCTAAAATTTGTAGAAAATCGACTTTTCTCGATGGTACTCAAGGACAGCTTGATGAGGCCTTATAAATCAACATTTTTATAAAAACAAATTGAGTTTGCTCGATGGTACTCTATGCGATTCTTGCAAGAGGCGTAATTTTTCAATCGAATGTCCATTTAGGGTAATTATTTTTGGGTATTTTTATAGATCTACACGTTTGAGATGTGTATATCTACTTTTGAAAGGTTTAAACATTGAAAAAATATAATAATTCTAAAGAATACCCCAATTTTTGCCATGGTGTCAAGCTTTACACTTCACAAATGTGGATATACAAATCTCAAACTTGTAGATCTAACAAAAAATTCCCAAAATAAAAATAAAATCACCTCAAATGGACACCTAAGTCAAAAATTACGCCTCTCGGAAGATTTGCATTGAGCACCATCGAGAAGAGCATCAAGCACACTTGAGCTTCATCAATTTTGTCATCAAATATAATGTTTTTTTATGCCAAACTTGATGCACCTCGATGGTGCACGATGTGGCCTTAAAATTCAATATTTTTATGAAGAATTTTATTTTTGGCTCGATGGTACTCGATGCCGGCTCGATAGTGCTCAACGCAATTCTTGCAAGAAGCGTACTTTTTCACTCTAGTGTCCATTTGAGATGATTGTATTTTTTTTAGGTATTTCCTTGAAATATACTTGTTTAAGATGCCTAGATACACATTTTAGAAGTGTATATCTTGAAACCATGACAAAAAATAGGGTATTGTTTTGAAGACTGGTATGTTTTTTTTTTTAAAATAGCTTCAAAAGGACACCTGAGCGAAAAATTATGCCTCTTGTCAGAATTGCACTAAGTAGTATCGAGCCCTATCGAGCAGGTATCGAGAAAGCATCGAGCACCATGGAGCAAAAATATTGTTTTTTTCATAAAAAACTTGATTTTTAAGGCTCCATTGAGCTAGCATCGAGGAACGTCAAATTTTTGCAGATTTTAGTATTTTAGATCTAAAAAAAGTGACGAAAAAGCCATATAATCATCCTTGAATTTGTTCAAAATGTATATGGTAGTGTTTAAACTAAAACTTTTCCTTAATCTATGCTTTCAATAATTAAAAAAATGGGTTGTTATTGTTGTTTTGTGGATACCTTTTGTGGAAGGGCCATGAGAGACAATAGAGAGAAAGAAAGAAGATAGGAATAAGGAAAATTATGGGAGGGTTATTTTCGGAAGAGTGGGAAAGAATAGCTTGTTTTTTTGGTGAGCATATTATGTGGGATATTTTTTATTTAGGCTCCCACATTCCGCATAAAAATTCAAATTTCCCAATTAGAATTATCCCTCCACAAATCATTATAAGTATTGGAATATGGGTCATACTACAGTCTTGGTTGTCCTAGAAACCCTCCATTGACATTCACTTGCTCTGAAGCACTCTCTTGCAGAGTAGGACACAAATCAGTAGAATGTCCTACTATCATACACATACTGGATGGTCTCGCATGTTGTCCTAAGGCCAATTCTTGCACCATGGAAGTGAGTTGAGCAATTTGTTGCTATACTAAAGTGGTCACTTCATTAACCTTCTAAGGTGGTGACTGCAATGGATCTTGTCTTGAATTAAATTTTTTCGAGTTTGCTACCATGTTAGATATGAAAATTCTTGTTGCAACTAGGGTTTTGTCCACCAAAGCGGCTCCACTTGCTGCATCAATCATACTCATATCCAATGATGACAATGCTTCATAAAAATATTAGATAATGAGTTGTTCCGTTATTTGATGGTGGGGGCACCTAGCACATATTCGCTTGAATCTTTCCCAATATTCATAGAAAGACTCCCCATTTTATTGGCGAATGCCACAGATTTCTTTCCCAGTGCCTGTAACCTTAGATATAGGAAAATTCAGCTCTGAGAAAAATGTTTTCATTTCATGAAATGCTTCAACAACTCTAGGTGGAAGATAGTAGAGTCATTACTTAGCAGCGTCCTTCAAAGAAAATTGAAAGGCTCTTAACTTGATTTATTATTCAATCACTATAGCTTGTCTCATACTATAACATATAATATGAAACACTGTCAAGTGTTTGTTTGGCTCTTTCCAATGCAACCCATGGAAAGATGGCAATAAGTGAATGAGACCCCAATTTAATTTAAAGTTGACATCTAGAGCCGAATACTGTATACATAATGATTGGTGCTCTAGATCATGCTCAACCAACTCTTTCAATGTTCTATTCAAGGCTATTGTTATGTGTTTACCCAAGAATGGACTACCTGATGACGTGGCAGGATTGATCTACATGTGGGAAACACGTGGCAGTTTTAAGTGAACATATCCTCCTCGACTTTAGACCAGGATCATTGGCTTATCAAGTAATCAAGGGCGACCAGCCTGGTCACATATATTCAGTTATTTCCTTTAAATATGCAATCTTGTAATTGTGTATTAAGGACAATTTTCATTATTGTTTAGATACACATGTATTAAATGTAATTAAGGCCCATTGGCCCATGTAAACCTCCTTGAGCCTATAAATAAGAATCAAAGGGCTCAAGAAAGGGGACTTTTTGGCTTTCCAAACATTTGGCTTGAGAACTCTTCAGCTAAGAGATTTTAAGAGACAAAAAGAGTGTTGTTATCCATCATAAGTGTATTGATCTGAGATCTAGCGAAACTCATGAGCCCTAGTTCATTGATCATTATTCTGTGAATACTACATTAATAAGAACACTAAGTGGATGTAGGTTGTTACCATTCTATTGGGGTCGAACCACTATAAATCGTTTGTGTCATTTATCTTTTCATTTGGCGTTTTCCTCATTTTCATCTTGCTTTATATCGTTTATCTGACTCTGTGTCGTTGGCCAATTTGAAGGTCAACATTTTTGTGCTTTCATTGAGAGTTCAACTCAAGACAATCAGAAAAATCAAATGGAGAAAACTTCCTGGAAGACCAGACAAACCTCTGGTGTTGCATGCACCTAGCCTCCTCCACCAAATGTGGCTGAAGATGAACCACAATTTGATTTCTAAGAGCATGAGATGGATTCTGAGACCTTGAGGACAACACTGAGTTTGTTGCTGGAGGAGTTAGCCAATCTGAGGGCTAATCAAGAGAATGTGGCTGAGACAATGGTGTTGCAACAAAGAGAAATTGACCGTCAACGTCAGAATTTAATTTATTGGTAGGCTGACATGGACCGCCCACAGAGAGATTCCATTGTTGCCCTAGAAGCAGCCATCCAGTTGGCCGGGGGACAACCTGTGCCAACTTCACAACCGGATCAGCCACCAAGTGCACCACCACAACAAGGCCTAGACCCAAGTCCTCCACCTCAGCCGACAAGTCCTTAGAGGCCAAAAAAACCTCCTACAGCTCAACAGGATATTCCATTTCAAAATCCTAAGCAGCAACCACCCTCTTGTTCTGGTCGAGATAATCCCCAACGTCAAAGGAAGAATAAGGCCGGATAGCCTCCCCGAAGCCCTAGACACCAAACTGCTGAGGAACCGAACCCACCGAACAGGGGACAGCGTCTTTCTGCTAGCAGAAGACAAGTTGAGTTAGGCTTTGCAGCCAGGGGCCCCCAACGACATAATAATACCTGGGCACTCACCGACCAGCGTAGGCCTCCCCCTGACGCTCGGGAAATGCCAGTAAGAGGAGGTGGCAGTGCGATCAGCAGGTCGTGGCATAACCGGTCACATTTTAGAGATGGACACGACTATAATGAAGCTGATTCCAATAGAGGAAATGCTGGTCGAAGACAAGGATAGAGGGGTGGAGAACGGAATCCCCCACCAAGGGAAAATAGGCCAGCGAACTAGAACGCTGGGGGACAGCCTAGGCAATCTAACGTCTTTGATCGGTTGGGGGATAGTGAGCAAAGGCGTAGAGATGGTGACTTGAGGGATGTGCTCAACGATAGGCAGGAGAGGCACGATGAGTACGCTCCTCCAGCATCGGTCGCCCCAGCAATACCAGACTTAGTACAGGCCCAGATTGATGCACTGAATCAGGTCGTACAACAGCTGGTGTGGAGTCGAACATCCCACATCGAGTATGATCAGAGAAGAGGCACTCCATTCATACAAAGAATAGCGATGGCAGAAACCCCAAGAAAATTTAAGATGCCAGTATTGCCCAACATCGATGGATATGGGGACCCAGTATCTCATGTGAATAAGTTTGAGATATAGATGGACATCCAGAAGGTGTCGGATGATGCTTGTTACAGAATCTTTTCGGCCACCTTGTCTGATACTTCTCAAGAGAGGTTTTTCAAATTCCCTCCCACTAGCATAGTGTCATGGGAGATGTTCATAAAAGAGTTCTACGGGCAGTTCTACGCTGGTCGAGTACATCCGACTGAAGCCAACCAACTGATTGAGATATGCCACGAGGGAGAATCCTTAAAGGAAGATGTCCAGGGTTTTATGCGAGCAACAGCTGGAGCTAAGACAGTTGGCCATGAGGGGAAAATGATGGCACTTACTGCTGGAGTGTGGCGCCACTCACCAATCTGGAATAGTTTAAGGAAGAATCGGGTAAAGAGTACATAAGAATTCCTGGATCAAGCCGACCGGTACATCAAGCTCGAAGAGGTGATTGCTAACGAAGGGAAGTCACCTGCAGAAGACAAAGGGCCAAAGGAAGATCCCTTCAAAGCCGCCAATGGGTCAGATAAACCCAATGGAAATGAGAAAAACAATGGGAAAAATGGTGGAAAAAGGGCAAACAAAGAGCCATCGACGTCTGAGAATAAGCACGCTAAGGGTAATAGATACGAGCCAAGATTCACCAATTACACGGCCCTAGTTGAAAGCAAAGCAAAGGTGTACCAGGCGACCAGCTCTGATAAGAAAAGATATCTCCAAGAGAGATACATCCAAGTTCTGTTGTTTTCACAAAGACTATGGTCATGCACCAATGAGTGCAACCAGCTGAAAGATGACATTGAGTTCCTTATCAGACAAGGACACCTGAGGAGATACGTACGGGCCACTGGAGGTTCTCAATGAGAGGCTCAAGGAGGCAACGAGTAGGCACCTGTACGCCAACGCTCGCCCCCTTTACATCCAGCTCCTATGATGGGTACATTGTTAACAATCTGTGGCAGTCCACACCTGGCAGGATATAGTGGGAAGGCAAGGGAGTGATAGGTCCGAACTTTACACCATGACTAAGACATAGAAATGCTGAATGTGGAGGAGCAAACTCCCAAGAAATCTCGAACAGAGGAAGAACTAATAAATTTCTCTGAGCTTGACACTCAGCACGTCTGGTTCCCCAATTGGGACCCTCTGGTCGTGGATGACCAAATTGCCAATATGATGGTTAAGTGTGTGTTAGTGGACACAGGGAGCTCAGTGAATATTCTTTACAAGTCTTCCCTGGAAAGGATGACGTTGTCCGTGAAGGATTTGGAGCCATGCAACGAAGGGCTCGCGCCAACAGGGTCGTTCAGGCTTCTGTTCATAGCAAGAATTGCACCTGCGAATAGGACATTACTCACTACTTTTAAGTAGTTAATTGTCCTTCTACATATAATGCTGTGATGGGAAGGCCTATTCTAGTCGACCTGCGAGCTGTGACCTCGGTATGGCACCTAGCCATGAAGTTTCCAACTGGCGCAAGGATAGGATGCGTGTTGGGAAACCAGCAAGAAGTGAGGGAATGCTACAATTCCTCGATTACTAAAGAAAAAAGGGTGGATCGAGGGAAGGAGCCAAAAAAGGGTTGCGATTGGCCAATGAGATACAAGCCCCATCAGGTGAGCACGTCGCCAAATAGGGTGTTACCGAAAGTGAGTATAGGGATTTAGATCCTCACTTTGGGGAATTTGAGGAAGATGTAGGACTAGACGAGGACCTCGAAAAGGTCCAACTCGATGAGTCAGATCCGACCAGGGTTGTGAAAGTCGCTAAAAACATAGAGACAACAACAAAACAAAAATTGGTGGAATTTTTGAAGAAGAATTGTTGTGATAAATTAATATTTGATTTTAATTATGCAAGTGCACGTAGTCACACAAGTAATATAATGATAAGTAAATTGTCTCTACAGGGATTGAAAAATAGAAAAATAAGAAAAAGAATTACTAGACACCTTTTAAGTACTAAAAATCGAATGGGTTGCTTTTAGGCTAAGGAAAACATTAAAATGATGGAAATACTGAAATTAAACTGAATTGAACAAGAAATTTGAGAGAAATATATGGATTGCAAAATGGACTTGAATTATGGAATTCCCCTATATTAATCATCCTGAACGAATTGCGGACAGATTGCGGAAGCAGTATTATAGCAAAACTCCCAGGTTAACAAGAATTCATTTAAACACTCATAAAACTTTCCCAAATATTATGTCATTAATTCTTCTACCTAATTAAACATATTCCTATGCAAAATCAGATTTTAGAATGCAATTCAAAGTTTAATTCTCAAAAGTTACACAAGGCAAATAACATATCCCTATATTACTTACTAGCATAACCTAACCTAGATTATGACTTGTGTCATCCAAGTTCTTCCCATTACATTTAATCTTTACAGCATTAAACATAATTAAATAAATTTCCTTTGATGGCCAAGAAACAGCAAGAAATTAATATAAGCACACTTGAATGAACAAGGGAGATCTTACTAAAATCAAGTGCAAGAAATTGATAGACTATAACATAGGGTCATCAACAATTCAAGCCATCTAAAAATTAGTTCATGGCTTAGTTCATAAACATTAATCCACAATCAAAATAGCGCATAATATTCAGATTTGGAAATGAACTCAGAAAATAAAAATAAAAAGTTTAGGAATAGAAGAAAGAACAAATCCAAAATGATGCTTGAGCTTTCTTTGTTCGTCCTCCTTCATCCTTCTCCATTTCTAAGTTTCTCTCTTTTCTTTCAATGGTTTTTATTTCCAAAAATGGCAGCTGGTTTCCTATTTCGGTTGATGCCTCCTTAAGTCCAATCTAGGTTTCCTCCTTTAGCTCCCAAAAGTCCAATATTGCCCTTCCTTGTAATGACCCAACTACTCTAGACTTTTGGACCATTAACGAAAACTATACATACTAACCCTTAACAAAACTTACAAGTGAAAATACCATAACTTTATTAAGAAAACTTGTAAAAATAAGAGTTAACTTACATAAAATCTCAAGTAGGATATGGGATCCCATTTTTTTAAAAACAAAACATAACATTATTTAGAATAAAACGGGATTACATAACAAATGCGGAAAAATACATGTAAAAACCATAAAGACAAAACTACATCCTCCAATCGAATAACGCTCGGCTCTTGAATCCATTCCGCCTCAATACACATTCTCCAAGCTTCCAAGAACCTTTCCCTCCACTAAGACCTATTTTCCTGCACATATAAACAAAAAGAAATGAGCCTAATGCCCAGCAAGGAAAATCTACCACATAGTTCATATACATAAATTTCATAGGAAACATAATAACATAACATAACACTTATATCATACACATACTATAATGGCCATTATTACTTGGGGTCCCATATACCAAACAAGTCATATGCCCATTAGATTAGTGGGGTCCTACTAGCTAAGTAGGTCATATGCCCATAATCTATTTGGGGTCTTGTTAGTCATATGGGTCATATGCCCAAGCCTACATACATACATATCATAACACATTTCATATCATAAAAACATAAGATAACACATATAAAACATATAACATATGAACTCTATCCTATTTTCCTTACCAAAATACCGGGATAAGAGGACAGAGATGGGACTTTGGACACTCCTAAGAACCATTTGAAAAAGAGTGAGTATAGAGAAGAAGAGAAATGTAAGGAATGGAAGGACTAAACCAGTGAGAAAATACTTACCAAAAACTTATGTGTGAGTTCTTAGATTTCCTATCCAAAATAAGAATAAGGTTAGAATAAGTACAAGACTATGAGAACTTTTAAAGAAAACGTACAGAAACGAACTAGAGTTTGGGTTACCTTGAAGACTTGTAAGACCAATCAAAACCTCGAACCGAAATACTATAAATCCTTACTTTCCCAAGTGTTTGATAAGCTTATGATGATCAAGCTTATGATTTCCCCACCCAAGTGTTTACACTCTCACACTCACCTAGCAACTTGCAGCCTCTGAACTTAGAGCAAAAGATGAATAATGGATGGGTACTAGGTCCTATTTATAGAGTTTAGGAATGAAAGGATCTTAATTTTACTTGAATAAAAATAATGGCTTTTTAGGTGAAAATAATTTGAATTATTGTTCAGCAGAGGCTGAAGACTCATTCAAAAAGGTGCTGGACTTATCAAGAGGTTGAAGGGCTGAATGGAAAATGATTTCAAAACTTTTCAAAATAAGCTGAAGGAGGCGATATATCGCCCCCTATAGGCGATATATCGCCTGGACCAATATGCCCGAGGCAAACGTGCATCGTTTCGTGTTTTCCGTATCTACGTGCTGCGATATATCGCCCCTATAGCTGCGATATATCGGCATTCGCTGATTATTTAAACACGAAATTACACATTTTTAGCTTAATTCAAATTGAGTAAACAACCTTGACTAAGCCCTTAAACGTATTCAAAGCTGCTGACTGACCTTACAGCATTCAAACTTTACCCTTATTAAATTTAATCCTCAAAATACTTAATCCTTAATCACCCATACATAACATGTGCTTAAAATCCTATTGGTTCTTATCTAAACCTTATAGTATAATAAATATTATCCTTAATATCAGCCATATTAATCAAACCTTAGGTTAACATTAATATTCTTAAACTATAGGTTAAACTTAGAAAATCTACAAGTTCTACTATGAGTGTCCAAATAAATCCCGGTCTGAACCAAATATCCACAGTCATAAAGATAATACTATAAATACTATAATACTATTATCTAACTAGCTAAGAAAAGTTCTTGGACTCTACATTCCTCCTCTAAAAACGTGAGTTCCTCTTTTTTCTTTTGTCATTTTCTCCCATTTGTTGACTGATTCTTTCAGCCCTGGCCACCTCAGCCAATATTCCAGCTCACCCATTGACTTGCCACATGTTCCATGTGCCCAAAAACTGCCTGATCAAAATGCTTTAGCAAAAATTGTTTTGCTGCAACAAACCTGATAATTCAGCCATCAAAATTTGAATTAAAATAGTTTCACATGCTAGTTCATTCATTGTGTAAATATTTATCCATGAAATTACTACCTTTAACCCATTATCTTTTAAAAAAATAAAAATAATTAAACTTAATTAAGATCATAAAAACACCAAAGTTAACTACAAAAGCTAAAAATAAACTAACTTCACCCACAATTTCTCCATAATTATAAGTTCAAAAGCACATGAAATAACTCTTTATTCAAGAGTTATAAAGAACCAGGAGGTCTTTGCCTGGTCACAGAAACATATGGTTGGGATTGATCCAGTAGTTATCAGCCATGTCTTGAACATAGATAAAAAATTTCCACCAGTATAATAGAAAAGAAGGTTGCTCGACAAAGATAGATCGAAAGCTTTAAAAGAAGAAGTTGAGAAGCTGAAGGAGAACGGGTTCATCAGGGCAGCATTTTATCCATCATGGGTTTCTAATCCCGTACATGTTCCCAAGCCAAATGGCAAATGGAGAACATGCATTGATTTCATAGACCTTAATAAAGCCTGCTCAAAGGATTGTTTCCCACTCCCAAGGATCGACCAGCTAGTCGATGCCACTTCAGGGCACGAGGGTAAAATTAGATCAGTATGCACCCACATGATGAGGATCACACTAGCTTTCGAATCGATATAGAACTTTACTGTTAAAAAGTAATGCCTTTCAGTTGAAAAACGCTGGTGCGACTTACCAGCGATTAGTCAATCACGTGTTTAAAGAACTGATTGGTGTAAATATGGAAGTATATGTTGATGACATGCTGGTTAAGTCGAAGAAAGCAGAAGAACACATCAGGGACCTGTAAGAGTGCTTCAATGTCCTGAACAAGTATCAGACGAAGCTGAATTCCCTTAAGTCTTCCTTCGGAGTTGGATCAGGGAAATTCTTGGGATTCATAGTGAACTCACAAGGCATTGAAGCTAATCCTGAAAAGATCAAGGACCTGATTGAGATGAAGTCGCCAACAAAGATAAAAGATGTTCAAAGCCTAACCGGGAGGATTGCTGCCTGTAGTAGATTTATTTCCAAATCAACGGACAAGTGTGTCCCATTTTTTAATCTACTTAGGGGCAATAAAAAATCTGAATGGACAGAGGAGTGCGAGCAGGATTTCCAGGCTCTAAAGTCTCATATGTCGCAACCACCATTTTTATCTAAGCCGATCGAAAAGGAAACTTTGTTCATCTATTTGGCGGTCACGGAATATGCAGCTAGTGCTATCCTCGGAGATAGGAGGAATATGTCCAAAAAGTTGTGTACTATATAAGCAAAAGGCTAATAGGAGCAGAACTGCGATATCCGCCCATTAAGAAATTAGCCTACTACTTGTTCTTAGCCTCCAGAAAGCTGCGGCCATACTTTCAAGCGCACCCCATCGCAGTACTCACCGACCAGCCACTATGACAAGTCTTGCAGAAGCCAGAAGCCACTGGTCGATTACTGAAATGGGCAGTTGAACTTGGACAATTTGATATTTCTTACTTGCCACGAGCAGTAGTGAACTGACAAGATCAGGCAAATTTTTTCGCAGAATTTACGGGGCATCAGGATATTAGGCCAACAGAAGAGCCTGAACCTCAAAGCGAAACTCCCTCTCGGAATTTTTTCGTAGATGGCTCTTCTAATGAGCACAACGCTGAAACAGGTGTGATTTTAGTCACACCTGTAGGACACCAATTCCATTGCGCAATCAGATTCAACTTCACAGCGTCCCATAACAAAGTCGAATACGAAGCTTTGCTCATAGGATTAAGCTTTGCTCGAAGTTTGCCTTGGGATTGCTCTTCCAGAACATGTAGAAGCACTGGAACGCCGCTCTCTCATACTTCTCTAGGTTGTGATCATTGGTCTCCTCGAGGTCGGCAACCTCTTTGTGGCTGATTTCCAACTCCGCGTGAATTTTGTGGGCTTCTCGGTAGTTTATCAGCGAGGCTTCCTTATACTTATCTTTGGAGGCAGTGATTTTGGCAACAGAGTCCTCCTTCTTCTTTAGTTCCTCCTCAAGGTGGGCGATCTTAGCCTCAGCTTCTCGCAACTCTTCAGCATGATTGGCCTCAACCACCTTGTGATGCTTAACCAGCCTCTCCTCAGCCGCCTTGATCTCTTCAGCCTGCTTGGTGAACACCTCCACCGAGCGGCACCAACTGGTAATCATGGTCAAAATCCCTTGCGATCAGAAAATAAAAGGAAAAAGGTTGTTAGTATCTATCAGAGAGATAAACAATCAAACCACAATGGAAGCAGCGACTTATAATAAGTAGTTCGTTCATCCCACGACTAAGGAGCTGGTCGATCGGCATGGTAGGAGTGTTGCTGAAGGATTTCAAACTACGCCAGTGTCTGGACGGTTTCTTCAGCCTGTCACTGGCCGAAGTGCAGGCGGAGTTCAGGATCGCCTCGACCAGAGTTTTATCTGGCTGAGCAACAAGACTTGGGTTGGACAGAGTTGGGGGATTCTGGTTAGTGGGAGCAGGAGGAGTCTGGTCGGCAGGGCCTGGAGCGAGAGTTGTCTCTTTAGAAGGAGTTGGTGCAGGAGGGTCCTCTATCCGAGCCCTCTTTGTAGATGGTCCACTACAACCTTCTCATGGCTGGCGCCATATCGATTTCTTCCTGCTCGCAGGAGTGGTGGTAGTAGGGTTGGTGTATAAATTGAATGCTTTTTCAGCAGGTATGTCTGCAAAAAAGAAACATACGATCAGTTAGGGAAAGTTGTCATATAAAAAAGACAAGGAAATGGAGAGAAAAGAAATTATAAGTAAAATACTTGAGCTACAACAACTGGTCATTGCATTATCTATTGTACTACTACTACACTCACTCTCTGCCATGAAGAAGTCTGAATCTAAACTAGTCGTGTATTTAAAGTTGTGGTCCCCATCAAATAAATGACAATGAATGGGAAAACTATCTAAAAGTGAGAAGTCAGCACCGTTATCATCCGAGGACTCAAGTACAAGTTCAGGGTGTTCAAAAAGCTTCTGCTTGCCTTTTCCGTTTTAAGTAGGGGCAACAGCTGCTCGTGGAGTACTAGAGGGTTCCTTGATGGTCACTCCCGTAGCCCTCCTCGGGGGTTGTGACAAATCCTGGTTATGCTCAGGAACTTCTCCCCCAGTTGCACTTCCCGCTGTTGATTCCCTCACATCCTGGTGAGGTGCAAGAAGGCTGACCAGCCTTAGGTTATTCTCCGTGACCAGCTCTTTGACACTTTTTTCAATATTTGTCATGCCAGATAGGGCTGCTGCTCGTATCTCCATGTCTGGAGTGGGGACTGGTCGATGTCATGGACCTGAACAACACAAAAGTTCTAAAATGCGAATAGGAAAGCTAACAGAAAACAAACGACTAGTAAGTAAGTGACTTACCTCCTTCAGTGAAGGCAAGGTTGTGGGCGACCAGGTCTGGTGTTAAAAATTACTCCTGGAAGTACTTCCCCACGTTGGACTTGTGGGTAAATTTGCTCGGGAAGGTGCGAACAAATTCTAGAAGGTAGAAATGGAAGAACCCCGTGTTGTTGTGGTTGGGGTTAGATTTGAGATCAAACAAGTAATTGATCTCATGTGGCATAGGAACGAGCCACTTCTTATGATTATAAAGGATATAGAGAGGAGAACGCACTCTATATCTGTTTGGGGTGATTTGGAAGGGAGCAACCTTTAAATAGTTGGCCACCCCCTGGAAGAACGGATGCAAAGGCAAGGTTGCCCCTGCTTCAATGTGATACCTTGACCATGTGCCCCAAGGAAGGTTTGCCTGCTGGTTGATCGTGGGCTTGATAAGAGTTATCCCAGGAAGGCCATACTTCTTGAGATAATTGGCTACCATCCTAGCTGTAATAATACTAGGAGGTGCTACGTACAATTCGATTTCTGGTCAAAGGACTTTGGTTTGAATTTCTGGCGAGGAAGTGTTTTCAGGTTGAAGGTTGGTCGGAGGCGTTTCAGCCCGAGGAGCAGGCTGAGTAGTAGGAGGTTTGGTTGCATTCTTTTTTCTTTTTTGAGTGATGGACTTCATGCGATCCATATTTGTTGGGCTGCTCGCTGGTCTTTCTACAGGGTTGTGTTGAGAAAAGAGAATTTCCGAGAATTACAGTGACGACTGTTCTTGATCTTCGAGCAGTAGCGCAAGCAAGTCATCGTCAATCGGCCTCTCACCTCCCGACTGGTCGTGCATGAAAATCTGCGAATAGAGAATGGGAGATGAGAACCTACGGCCTACAGGCTAAAGAAGTGGAAGCGTTGGGATAACACTGCTCGTGTATAAAAGTTATGCTTTTATACTACCAGCAGCATTCTAACGTAAACACTAAATAATATGCGAACAGTTTGGAAAACAGATTAAAAAGCAGAAATGAAAAGTTTTTCGAGGAAAACTTTTTAACTCTGAACAAGGGAGGGAAAAATCCAGTTTTTTCCGAGTGCCTAAAAATCAAATTTTTAATTCGATTTTACGCCCTACATAAATAATCCTAACTCCCAAACCAATTCCTAAGCCTCGTTTAATGTTTTTTCCTTATCCTATCATGTTATTACCTACTAGCCTGATTACCCCAATCATTTTTTTCAAGAACATTCGGGAACTCAGAATTCAAAGACACACCAGAAAACTCAAAATATAACAATTGCATGGCATCTCAAAGACGAAGAAGTTCAAGGGACTTACTTGAGAGAAAGATATGAGAGTTAATTCAAGTGGTTGAACAAAGACTCCACGGATCACCGAAGTCGTCTGAGTTTTCTGGGTCCTTTGCACCACGCTCTTCAATTTTCTGCTTCGTTCTTTAGTGTTCTTGAGGACAAAAGGAAAGTAAAAAGTGAATCTGAGAGTTATTTATAGTGGTCAATGCACAGTTAATAAGGTAATGATGGGAGATGATTTTTCAAGGCATGGAAATGTGTGATAACCGTCAAATAACTTTTTGGAAACTGCAATGACATGATTGGTTGCCTTTTTTTGAAAAAGGCATTGATGGCTCTGACAGGTCTGACAGGTCACCCAAAGGGATGATCGTTTAAGTTTACTTTATACTGGTCGTAGTAAAATAAACTTTTGGGGGGGGGGGGGCAAATGTTTACCTAAGAATGGACTACATGATGACGTGGCAGGATTGATCTACATGTGGGAAACACGTGGCAGTTTTAAGTGAACATATCATCCTCGACCCTCGACCAGGATCATTGGCTTATCAAGTAATCAAGGGCGACCAGCCTGGTCGCATATATTCAGTTGTTTCCTTTAAATATGCAATCTTGTAGTTATGTAATAAGGACAATTTTCAATATTGTTTAGATATACAAGAATTAAATGTAATTAAGCCCATTGGCCCATGTAAACCTCCTTGGGCCTATAAATAAGAATCAAAGGGCTCAAGAGAGGGGACTTTTGGCTTTCCGAACATTTGGCTTATTAGTTTCCAGAGCAGCCCAGCTACTCAACTTCAATTTACTTCCAGAGCATAGTTTCCTTAACTTTTTCCCAGCTGAATTCCTTCCAAAACTCTAGCCTTAAGCCTATGTTCCTTATGCCCTTTTCCGTAGCTTCATAGTGTATAAGAGAGGGAGAGTGAGAGTGAGGGCACGTAAGAGAGAGAGAGAGAGAGATATGAGAGTTCTTCATAAATCCCAGCTATGTCTTGACTCCTACAGAATATAACTCTTAGTTCCTAAAAGGACTATTTTGCCCCTCATAGCTTATTAGTCCTCAAATTAATCCTAGGATGGTCATTTTGCTCCTGATTCCCACTAATTCCTCAAGTGTTCCTACTATAAAATAATTAATCTCATTGTGTCCCATTAATTACCAAATAGTTATTCAATATCTCATAAATCTCAAAATATTATCTAATTTCCCCAAAATACCCCTAGGCTCCCATCGAGCCCGGAATTAAACCCTATTGTAACTATTTTGCTAATTCGCTCACTAGGACCGTCTCGAGCCATATACTGCAAATATATCCAAATAATAATGTGGTCTAAACAATTTATCACATACAAGCACATTTATGCCCTTAACAGGGCAAAATTACATATATGCCCTTATAAGCTATAATGGGCCCACATGCATATCTAATACTCATAAACATGCATATCACATAATCATATAATCATATTAATCATGAATGCCACATAGTCATGCATTTTAACCATTTAATCACACATATACAATTTATGCCCTCCCGGCACGCTAATCAAGGCCCTTAAGACTTATTATTGATTTTGGGTAATTACAATACCTGCGCCCTATTTTATTGTGATTTAAAAAAAATGTAGTGCAAAGTTTTAAGGGAGGAGGAGGCGAGGACTTTTCTCTGAGGTTCTTTAGAAAGAATCGCGGAGAAAAGTGGAGGGGTTTTCTCTATGGTTATATGGCAAAAACCGCAGAGAAAAGTGTACTTCTCTCCACGGTTTTTTCCATATAACCACGGAGAACACCCCTCCAACCCTGTAAAAACAACCCGAGACCCTAAAACTGTAACGACCCAGATTTTCAAGACTCGATAACACGGAAAATATAAACATTTTCATTTAACAAAATGACTCAAAAACCCATATAAAAAAAATAATTAAAAGTCGTATGGCCATACTTAACATTTAATACAAACATAATTTATGAAGATTAAAAATAACACAACATTTTCCAAAAACAAAACGGCTTCCCAAAAGGTCGCCCCACATGTATATTCATAAGGTATACTCTAGTGCTAACTGCTCTGCCTTGCCCTTGTTCTTACCTACAACAGGAAGCAACTAGGTAAGTGAAAACGCTTAGTAAGTTCAACTTTAAAACAAAAGCATGCAGAGAAGACAGGTGGTCACTGACCAAGTTACTGTCCACAGATAACAATAGCTCACAGAAATTAGGGTTTCGGATCCATTCAGACCCTACGCAATCAATTTCAAGAACGCAAAAGTGTCCTAGCAAACTTATGGTCATGTGTGATAACCAATGACAAACTATTTCATATAAACAGATAAATCCCTCCATTCAAAATATCCTAGAGCAAACAGATATAATATATCACAACTATTTCATATAAACAAATAAATCCCTACACTCAGAAAATCCTAGAGAAAGCAGATATAATATATTACAACTATTATTCGAGACCAACGCTCGGGAATTTACAATAATTTGGGCGTATCACGCCCTCTAGCATAAATGTTAATCTGTAAGAGAGAACCGAGTCTCAACATTAAGATCTAGCAAATAAATATCCCCATCAAGGATAACTATTGAGTTACCTAGGGCAATCGCTACTTATCCAACAGTAAATCCCTCACAAGGGTAACCATCAAGTCACCTAGGGCATTGGTACTATTCAAGAGTGTAATCAAAGTTACACTGGTTTACAGAGACTTCTATGTTAATCAGTGGTGCTGGTGAGCAGTTGCCCCTAGAGTTCAGCCTCACTCAAACTTGGCAACTGCTAGTATCTCTAAGCACTGTCACTGAATGGCCAATATTCACGACTACTATCCAGGAATAACTTATCAGAGCACTTGCTCGGGTTCTAACCGTTCACTGATTAAGTAAGCATGAGGGCCCCTAGTTCCCATTCATTGTTGTGGCACTAGGTTTAAACCAACAATCCTCACCTCTTGGCCAGTCGTCACGGTAATGAACCGGACATAATAAAATCAAGTAGTGTGACGGGGATCAACCGTCTATAATATGACGGATATTTACTGGTCATATTTTCTGAATGAGCACCAACTAGACTAACGTCTCAAAGAAAACTTTCTATGACAGTGTATATATGTGCATGTGTCTCTATCTTAACATACAATACAATAGTCGTTTCATGTTGCAGCCACACAATAGAAGTTGACTTGCGTGGAGTCTTTTGCTCTCAGCAAGTTTTCACCCTCCAATGTATAATCTAGTTATGCTTAGCCAATACAGTAATTATCCATACAGTATACTCGGATTAATTATGGCACTTCATAATTCAATATTATTATTTTGGGTAGTTTGGTCATTTTAAAAATCTTTTGTAAGGATTAAAGATCATTATTTGGCTTTAAACCCATTCAAGAAATTCATACTAAAAAATTTGAGACTAAACCCTAAGTCTCAGGGAGACCTATCCTATGGTCTCGATACTTAGGCTCGGGTTTCACAATATTATTTTCCCACAATCCGCTAAAAATCTTTATCTTTAAAAGTTCTGCTATTAAACCGTACTTTCAACATGCAGTTAAATATGTAAATGATTTTTGCCAGTATTATATCCAAAAAATACTAATTAATTTCCTTAATTATTTTTCAAGAAAATAATCTCTTAAATTTTAAAATTTATTTTTCTTAAGATTTTAACCTCTAAAAACCGTTTTAAGAAAATAGCCTAATTTTAACTTAATTAGGAAAACCGTTCTAAATTTCATATCTTAACTAGTAAATTTTTCCGAAGTCAATTAATCATGTTTACTTACTAAAAAACTAATTTACTTAATTATTTTCTCAAAATATAGTGTTTTAAACCCTCTTTTAATTTATTAACTTATTAATAAATTAAATCTTTTTTTTTAGAAAGAATAAAAATTCTTTAATAAAAATAATTCTCACTAATCTCAATGTGGTATTTTAGGTCAAAAATATGTTTTCAAGACTTACCAAGTTTTTATCTTGCAAGAAGCAAAATTTTACTTTTTACCTTAAGTTCCGAAATCTCATTTTTACACAGTGTGAAAACCTCATTTTTCACATTTCTAACTACATATTTTGCTAGGTCATAACTTGAATTTTACTTATCCAATTAATACCAAAATTTCCCAATTCTATTTTTGGTATGCCATTTAGGTCTTTGTAAAATCTTAGGTAAAAAGGAGAATTTTTTATTGGTGAAAATATTTTCCAAACAATGAGATAAAAATGACTTTATTTTCAAGACCTTGTTTTTTCCAAAACTTGGCACTTAATAACATTCTAACCGTTAAGTATTTTATTACCAAATTTTACAGTGGGATACAAGGTTATGCCAAGAATATGTCCACCAATTTTTAGAAAAAACTGTGTTCATTTGACCAATACAGTGGCTGTCCAAATTTGTTTCTGAAATTAAAAATACGAAAAAACTGTTTTTTACCTATACTTTGAAATAGCATAACTCACTCATTTCTAAACATTTTTGAGTGTTTCAAAAGCTCAATTGTATGTACTCAATCTCAAAAACTTCACAGTACAATTTAATTTTATACAATCAATATAAAATAGATGCTTGACCCCTTCAAGTCACAACTCAAAACTTGTATTTTTCTTTTAGGGTTTTCAACAAAACCCTTAGGGATTTTGGTCGCTATTTTCAAAAATCAACACACAGGCAACATAAAAATTATAAAGCAACTACCATAGCCTTATTACATCACCAATAAGAAACTTTAAGCATTAACTATACAAAATAATGCTTAAAAATAAAAACCATACAATAACAACCATAAATAGGTTTTACCTCTTGTTGTTCTTGCTTTAGGTTTTGATGTTTCTACTAGCTTTGGATCATTCAAAACTCTTTCAAAACCTTAAAAAACTCCCCCAACCACATATATAGTTAGCTATTGAATAATTTATGGTTAAAACTTTACAAAAGTCTAGTTTTTTGAAACTTTTCCTTAGGGAAACCCTTCCTAGGAAAAAACTTAAGCTTATGTGCCTTCTTAGTGTTCTTGAGGTTGAAAATGGAGAGAAAACTTGAGAGAAAATTTTCAAACAAGATAAGAGTGATTGTGAGAGAGAGGGAGTCGGTTTTTGGGTGGGTTAGAAGAGTTTAAACAACTCTTAAATATCTTAAAACACTTGAGTGTTTTTTTTTACTATCCACTTGATGGATGTTAACCCTAAATTTAAAATGGGGATTTAAACTAAAATTTTTTGGTCTACCCAATATTTTCCCTCACATGGCTGGCCACCCTTTATTTTATTTATGCTATATATATTTTTATAATGGTTAATAAATATTTCCTAAGTAGAAAAAATCCAAATTGACTTTCTATAACCTTTTTCACTCATAATAAAGTTATTATATTTTTTAAAAAGAAAAAATAAAATTTAACACATAATAATTAAATTAAATGTCTCTCATATTCAATTTAATTAATCACACAATAAAATTTAACCTAAGGTCCATTCATGGAATAAAATTCCCCGATTCGGTAAAATTAAGCATTTAACACAAAATGGCCTAAAATTTCCATTTTCTCTTATGTTTATTATTTCTTACCAAACTTTAATTTTTATGAATGTATTTTATGCTCAAAATATATTTGCCATAGTTTTTCATTTTATTTTTCGAGATTTTTACCCGATTAGGTGTTTTGTATCGATCCAACATTCAAAGTCTTATCTTGACTTTTAATCACAAAATTCATAATTTGGCTAGCAATAACTCATGGAAATAAATTCCAAACAAATATCATACTATTTAAAATAATATTGTTAACTCGGGGAAAACAATCTCGACCCGAGTCGTTTAAAGGTACCCGAAACGCAAGAGGTTACAATACCTAAAATTTATAGAGGTTTTGTCCTCGAAACATAAAACAAATGAGGATACAACTCCATCATCTTGTATTCTGTATCCCAGGTTGCCTCTTCAATGCCATGGTCACACCATTGCACCTTTACCAACGACACTGTCTTGTTCCGCAACAATTATTCCTTTCGATCTAGAATCATCACTGACTTCTTCTCATAGACGAGTTGAGGATCAATGCTCAGCTGCTTATAGCTGAGTACATGCGAGGGATCGTGCATGTATTTTCTCATCAAGGGTACATGAAACACGTCATGCACCTTATATAGGACGGACAGAAGAGTTGAACAATAAGCTACTTCACTGATCCTCTCTATGATTTCGAAAGGTCCAGTGAACCTTGGGCTAAGCTTTCCTATCTTCCTGAACCGCATAGCCCCTCGTAGCAGAGCTACCTTTAACAACACATTATCCCCAACCTCAAACACCAGGGGTCTCCTGTGTCGGTCGGCATATTTGCGTTGTCGATCAATCAAAGTTTGCAAGCGTAGCCTTATCTGTCGGATGTCCTCGGTAATAAGATCAACCTCATCCGATCAGAGAATCTTTCTTTCACTGGTCTCGTGCCAATGAATCGGTGATCGAAATTTCCTTCTATACAAAGCCTCTTACAAAGCCATCTTGATGGAATCATGATAACTATTATTATAAGAGAACTCTATCAGTGGAAGCTTCTCATTCCATGACCCTTGAAAGCCGAGCACGCAGGCTCTTAGCATATCTTCTACGGTCTGAATTGTTCATTCGCTTTGACCGTCTTTTTGCGGGTGGAAAAAATTACTGAACTTCACTTTAGTACCCAACCTCGTTTGGATTCTATCCCAGAATGTCGAGGTAAAACGTCCGTCGCTATCTGATACGATGGATTTGGGTACACCATGCAGTCTCATTATATCTACTAACTTATGTGCCACATATGTTACCTTGATCAGCAAGAAATGAGCAGACTTAGTAAGCCTATCTATGATAACCCAAATGGCATCGTGCCCCTTGGGAGTGGTTGGTAGACCTGTGTCAAAGTCCATAGTGACCATCTCCCACTTCCATTATGGAATTTCTAAGGGTTGCAACAATCTGGTTGGCCGTTGATGCTCGGCCTTTGTCTGCTGACAAGTCAAGCAGTGTGCCACATCTTTTGTTGTCTCCTTTTTCATCCCAGGCCACCAAAAGTACTTTTTCAAGTCTTGGTACATTTTTGTCGTACCTGGATGCATGGCATAAGGAGAATTATGTCCCTCGAAAAAGATCTGCTTCTTGATCTCATCATCGTCCGGAACACATATTCTACCCTTGAACCCCAATACCTTATATTCGAAGATAAGGAATCCTAGTCACCCCTCGTCCCTCACTTTGTACACCAGTCCTTGAACCCAAGGATCGACTAACAGCTCGCCTTTTATAGCTTCCATAATGGCAGGCTCGATAGAGAGGTTAGCCAATTGACCGACTACTATCTCTAAATCCAAGGTAGCAAGGTTGGCTCGTAACTGCGGCAAAATCTCTTTCACTATCATCACGCAAGCACTTGGTTGTCGAGTCAATGCATCTACCACCTTGTTTGCTTTTCCCAGGTGGTACAGAATGTTGCAATCATAGTCGTTGAACAGCTCAAACCATCGACGTTGTCTCGTATTCAATTCCTTCTGAGTGAAGAAATACTTCAGGCTTTTGTGATCAGTGTAGATGTCGCAGTGTATCCTGTACAGGTAGTGCCTCAAAAATTTTAGTGCGAAAACCACCGTTGCAAGCTCCAGGTAATGAGTTGGATAGTTCTTCTCGTAAGTTTTTAGCTGTCGAGAAGCATAAGAAATTACTTTTCCATGTTGCATCAGCACTGCTCCCAACCCTTGGCCTGAGGCATCTCTATAAATAGTATGTCCCTCTATGCCATTAGGGATTGTTAGCACTAGGGCAGTCGTTAATCTCGTTTTCAGCTCCTGAAAACTCTTCTCGCACTTGTCATTCCATTCATACTTGACGTTTTTGCGGGTGAGGGCAGTCATTGGTGCGGATATTTTGGAAAATCCTTCTACAAATCACCGGTAATATCCCGCTATCCCAAGAAAACTTCTAACCTCAGGAGTATTTTTCGGAGGTTTCCACTGCTTAACAACTTCTATCTTGGCGGGATCTACAGAAATTCTATCTCCCGACACTATGTGCCCCAGAAAACTAACTTTCTCTAGGCAGAATTTGCATTTTGAAAACTTCGCGTAAAACTTTTCATCTTGCAAACGCTGAAGGACCAGTCCCAGATGCGTTCCATGCTCTTCCTTGCTTTTTGAGTATATTAGAATATCGTCAATGAACATGACGATGAACTTATCCAAATACTCTTGAAATACACGATTCATGAGATCCATGAATGTTGCAGGCGCATTGGTTAGTCCAAAGGAAATCACTAAGAACTCGTAGTGACCGTAGAGTGTTTTGAAGGTCGTCTTTGGTATATTTGTCTCCTTAACCTCTAGCTGATGATAGCCTGATCGCAGGTCTATATGGAAAATACTGACACTCCTTGTAGTTGATCAAAAAGATCGTCAATCCTGGGCAATGGATATCGATTCTTGATCGTCACTTTGTTCAGCTCCAGATAGTCAATGCACATTCTCATCGATCCGTCTTTCTTCTTCACGAATAAGATTGAGGCTCCCCATGGAGAATGGCCTGGCCTTATGAACTTCTTGTCCAATAACTCTTACAGTTGCGATTGCAACTCCTTGAGTGGCGCCATACTGTAAGGAGTCTTTGAGATCGACCCTATTCCCAGAATTAGCTCAATCTCAAACACGATCTCTTCGTCTCATGGAATCCCTGGGAGATCTTCAGGAAATACGTCGGGAAACTTGCACACAACCGGTACATCAGAAGGTTGTTGACCTGTCTCTTTATCCTCATCAACTATTTTTGCCAGAAAATCAATGCATCCGTCACTCAACATTTTTCTCGCCTTCATCGTAGAAATCATGGGGCAATTCTTTTCTCTTGATGTACCCTTGAACTCGAATGGCTTTTCTCCCACTGGGGTGAAGACTACTTTTAAGCACTTGCAATTGATAATGGATCAATATCTGGTTAACCAATCCATCCCAAATATGACGTCGTATTCATGTAGGTCCAAGAATAACAAATCCACCGTTAGTGCACGAGCTTGAACCCAAACTGGTACAACTCTAACCCATATCCACACCAGCATATCCTCTCCCGAAGGCAAGGATACCCCACAAATTATAGGCATAGGCCCAGGCTTTCTATTGAATTTTCCACAAAGGATGCAGATACAAAAGAATGCGATGCACCAGCATTAATTAATGCATATGTTGAGGTTTGGGTGATAGAAATCTGACCTGACACCATATCAGATGGTCCAGCTCCCATGTTGCTTTGCATAAGCACATAAACAAGAGGTGGAGCTTCAATTTGTTTTTGTTGGTCATTTCCGCTGCCCTTGGATGGCATTAGACACTCTTTGGCAAAGTGCCCTGGTTGTCCATAGTTATAACATACCCCACACTCACCTCGATGGCGTTAGTTACACTTGTTGCACAATGGCCATTATTCAAACTCACGTCTCGGCTGTTTGTTGGGACTAGCCATTACCTGATTGGGAGGTCCCCCTTTTCTTTGGTTATTTCTCCCAAAAATAGGCCTTCTGCCTCTTAGATTGTTTTTTCGCCCCAAGTTCTGGCTGAACCTCGGGTTGAACATTCCCCTTAGGCCATTTTGATTGGCCTGAAACTGTCCGGGGATGTTGGGAGTGTATCTCCTGTCTTCGTTCTTCTGTGATTTTGGCCTATCTAACACGGCCCAAGACTCTTGGCGAGAAGCCCATTCCACAGCTTCAACATACGTCTCCGGGCCAGTTCTACCAGTTTCTACACACCTGGCAATGTCTCTGTGTAGTCCCTTCATAAAACCCCAGGTCTTATACTCTTCAGTGTTCACTTGGTTCTTTAAGAACCTAGATAGTTGATCATATTTTTTATTGTAGTCTTGCACACTTGATGTTCCCTGCTTTAGATTAGTGAACTCATTCACTTTGTGCTCGATCACTGCCTTACTAAAGTACTTGCCAACTAACAAGGTCAAGAACTCTAGCCATTCCATCTCGGCAACAATATGCCCTTTCTTGGCTGCGTCCGACCAGATGCGGGCATCTTTTATCAGCATATAGGTCGCACAAACTACCTTTTCTCTCGTTGTAGTTTCAATGATGTCGAAGATCCTTTCCAAAATACTGATCCATTCCTATGCCATTGACGGGTCACTGCTCCCCTCAAATATAGGTGGGTTCTGGTTGCCGAACCTTTCTGATATAGGTTTCGCTCGAGGAACTCTTGGTGCTTCTACTGACAGTACCGATTGCTCAATGACATCCTATGGGCCAGGGTTCTGTTCTTCATTATTTTAAGCATTATTGGATGGCATGGGGAGTCTTCCTAAAAGGGTGTTAAACCTTTCATCTTGGACGGCATCAGCGCCCTCTTGTCTCTTTTGCCCTCTTTCAATTTGGGCTCCCTGCATCTCCACTAGCCTTAGCAGATTATTTATCTGCTCAACTATCTCGCGAGCTCTAGCATCTTTGTTTGGAGCTCTAGCTATAGGTGCTTTTTGAGCTCTATCAGCAGGCACGACCTAGCCTCGGCTAGCAACACCCCTTCCTCTTTGAGCTCTTGTCCTTGCCATTTTGTTTGTTTTTAAATCAAAAAACTCATAAGCACATAAGAACGAGAAGTTCATATCAACACAGCTAGTTAATTAACCTAATTAAGCATGCTAAACATATCAAGCACAACAAGCAATCAACACTTTTTAACAAAAGTTAGCAACCTTATTTCATACCTTATACCATATACAACAACGTTTTAAGTTCGGGTCGGCCAGTCTATGGGATTTACAAAATTTGCCCTAAAAATTGGACTTATATACCTGGTACACCAGATACTTATTTTCTTAATTATATACTTGGTAGGTACATATTTGAATAGTAGGTGGGTTTCTAACACCTATGTAGCCCTTAGCACCTACTCTGTGTCGATGTCGGTGGCAATATCCAAGCCCTCCTCAGGATCCTCCTCATGATCTTCATCAGGATCTTCCTTAGGATCCTCCTTAGGATCTTCCGCAGTCTGGTCCATCGGCTCCTCATAAGAAATTTCCCTATCGCCGAGTTCGTCGTCAACAACTTCATCCACTGGCAGGTTCTCAGCTACAACTGGGGCCTCTACTACCGCTGGGTGTGCTGCTGCTCGTCAGTTTGCTGCCTCTACTGCATATGCCTGGGCGTTCTGTGCAGCAAAGAGCTCACGGAAGTCTATATGCCACCTTGACCTCCTACCCAGAGGTCCAAAGGTCATCTCAATTGGTATTCTGAATGTAGTCCAGTATGGAGTGGCTGGCCTTGAGTGCCTCTCCTGGTACCAAAGAAAAGTTGTGCCTCTCAAGTAAAAACTTGTCAATCCTACCCTAAACCTACGGGGTGTACCTATGTCCTCGAAAATGGTATCCAGCGAGTTAGTCCATGCCCAGAATTCGTCGGAATGGACCTCTCCGTTAAATACAGTAGGCGCTATGCTGGTGAAGGCACAGTAGATTTGGACTCTCTTCTAGTGGTCATTCACCATATGGGGGTCGACTACGATGGGATCCATCGCCTCTGGTTTGCCAGCCATTTTTTTTTACTAACCTAAAATTTATAAAATTTAGGTAAGAAAAATGGAAACAACACACTAAAGGAAGAGATAGTACTTATAGTGAGTGCTGGTCTATCTTTACGAAATGTACATGTGGGTTGTCTACAAAACCGACTCAACTCGAGCTCTGATACCAAGTGTAACGAGCTAAATTTTCAAGACTCGATAATGCGAAAAATATAAACGTTTTCATTTAACAAAATGTCTCAAAAACCCGTATATAAAAACTTTTTAAAAGTCATATGGCCATACTTAACATTTAATACAAACACAATTTATGAAGAGTACAATGAGCCTACTTTATGAAAATAACATAAAATTTTCCAAAAACAAAACAGCTTCCCAAAAGGTTGATCCACATGTACATTGACAAGGTCGACTCCAGCGCTCACTGCTCTGCCTTGCCCTTATTCTTACCTACAATAGGAAACAACTAGGTAAGTGAAAACGCTTAGTAAGTTCAACTTTAAAACAAAGGCATGTAGTGAAGACAGGTGGTCACTGACCAAGTTACTGTCCACAGAAAACAATAGCTCACAAAAATTAGGGTTCTAGATCCTTCAGGACCCTATGCAATCAATTTCAAGAACGCAAAAGCGTCCTGGCAAACTTATGGTCATGCCTGATAACCAATGGCAAACTATCAAATAAACAGATAAACCCCTGCACTCAAAAAATCCCAAAGCAAGCAGATATAATATATCACACCTATTTCATATAAAGAAATAAATTTATGCACTTAGAAAATCCTAGAGCGAGCAGATATAATATAATACAGCTATTATTCGAGACCAACTCTCGGTAATTTCCAACAATTTAGGCGTATCACACCCTCCAGCATAAACTGTAATCTGTAAGAGAGAACTGAGTCCCAACACTAAGATATAGCCAATAAATATCCCTAGCAAGGGTAACTATCGAGTTACCTAGGGCATCGCTACTTATCCAAGAGTAAATCCCTCACAATGGTAACCATCAAGTCCCCTAGGGCATTGCTACTATTCAAGAGTGTAATCAAAGTTACACGGGTTTAAAGCGACTTCTATGTTAATCAGTGGTGCTGGTGAGCAGTTGCTCCTAGGGTGTTCAACCTCACTCAAACTTGGAAACCCCTTATATCTCTAGGCACTCTCACTGAATGGCCAATATTCACAGCTACTATCTGATAATAACTTATCAGAGCACTTGCTCGGGTTCTAACCATTTATTGATTAAGTAAGCATGATGGCCCCTAGGTCCCATTCAGTTTGGCACCCCTAGGTTTAAACCAGCAATCCTCACCTCTTGGCCACTCATCACGATAATGAACGGGACATAATAAAATCATGCAGTGTGACGGGGATCAGCCGTCTAGAATTCGATGGATATCTACCGGTCATATTTTCTGAATGAGCACCAACTAGACTAACGTCTCTAAGAAAACTTTCTAAGACAGTGTATATATGTGCATGTGTCTCTATACTAACATACAATACAATAGTCATTTCACGTTGCAACCACACAATAGAAGTTGACTTTCCTGGAGTCCTTTGCCCTCAGCAAGATTTCACCCTCCAACGTATAATCCAATTATGCTAAGCCAATATTGTAATTATCCATACATTATACTCGGATTAATTATGGCACTTCAAAATTCATTATTATTATTTTGGGTAGTTTCGTTCTTTTAAAAATCATTTGTAAGGATTAAAGATCCTTATTTGGCTTTAAACCCATTCCAGAAATTCATACTCAAAAATTTGAGACTATACCCTAAGTCTCGGGGAGACCTATCCTATGGTCTCAATACTTAGGCTCAGGTATCGCAATAGTATTTTCCCACAATCCGCTAAAAATCTTATTCTTTAAAAGTTCTGCTATTAAACCGTACTTTCAACAGGCAGTAAAATATATAAAAGATTTTAGCCGGTATTATATCCAGAAAATAATAATTAAATTCCTTAATTATTTTTCAAGAAAATAGTCTCTTAAATTTTCCTTGAATTTCAATCTCTAAAAATTGTTTTAAGAAAATAGCCTAATTTTAACTTAATTAAGAAAACCGATAAAAATTTCTTATCTTGACTAGTAAATTTTTCTGAAGTTAATTAATCAAGTTTACTTACTAGAAAAATAATTTACTTAATTATTTTCCCAAAATATAGGGTTTTCAACCTTTTATTAATTTATTAACTTATTAATAAATTAAATCTTTTATTTTTAAAATGAATCAAAATTATTTAATAAAAATAATTCTCACTAATCTCAAAGTGGTATTTTAGGTCAAAAATATGTTTTCAAAACTTACCAAGTTTTTATCTTGCAAGAAGCAAAATTTTACTTTTTTTCTGTTCCAAAATCCTACTTTTACACTAAGTGTGAAAATCTCATTTTTCACATTTTTAACTACATACTTTGTTAGGTCATAACATGAATTTTACTTAGCAAATTATTACCAAAATTTCTCAACTTCATTTTTAGTATGCCATTTAGGTCTTAATAAAATCTTAGGTAAAAAGTTGAATTTTTTATTGGTGAAAATATTTTCCAAACAATGAAGTAAAAATGACCTTATTTTCAAGCCCTTATTTTTTCCAAACTCTGGCACTTAATAACTTTCAAACAATTCAGTATTTTGTTACCAAATTTTACAGTGGAATTTTAAGTTATGCCAAGAATATGTCCACCAATTTTTTGAAAAAAATGGGTTTATTTGATCTATACAGTGGCTGTCCAAACTTGGTTCCGAAATTAAGAATTCGAAAAAATATTTTTTTACCTAAACTTTGAAATAGCATAACTCACTCATTTCTAAACATTTTTGAGTGTTTCAAAAGCTCAATTTTATGTACTCAATCTAAAAAACGTCATAGTATAATTTAATTTTACAAAATCAATATATAGTTTATGCTTGATCGCTTGCAAGTCACAACTCATAACTTGTATTTTTCGTTTAGGGTTTTCAACAAAACCCTTAGGGATTTTGGTCCCTATTTTCAAAAATTAACACACAAGCATCATAAAAATTATAAAGCAACTACCACAGCATTATTACATCACCAATAAAAAACTCTAAGTATTAACTATACAAAATAATACTTATAAATAAAACCCATACAATTTCAACCATAAAAAGTAAACTTTTTACCTTTTGTTGTTCTTGCTTTAGGTTTGGATGTTTCTACTAGCTTTGGATCCTTCAAAACTCTTTCAAAACCTTAACCAACTCCCCCAACCACATATACAGTTAGCTATTGAAAAATCTATGGTTGAAACTTTACAAAAGTCTAGTTTTTTTAAACTTTACCTTCGGGATACCCTTCCTAGACAAAAGCTTAAGTTTCTATGTCTTCATACTGTTCTTGAGATTGAAAATGGAGAGAAAACTTGAGAGAGAATTTTCAAACAAGATGAGAGTGATTGTGAGAGAGAGGGAGTTGGTTTTGTAGAGGGTTAGAAGAGTTTAGACAACTCTTAAATATCTTAAAACACATGAGTATTTTTTTTTTACTATCCACTTGATGTCTGTTAACACTCAATTTAAAATGGGGATTAAAACTAAAATAATTTGGCCTACCTAATATTTTCCATCACATGGTCGGCCACCCTTTATTTTATTAATGTTATATATATATATATATTATAATGGTTAATAAATATTTCCTAAGAAGAAAAAGTCCAAATTGACTTTCTATAACTTTTTTCACTCATAATAAAGTTATTATCTATTTTTTTAAATAAAACTTAACACATAATAATTAAATTAAATATCTCTCACATTTAAATTAATTAATCACAGAATAAAATTTACCCTATGGTCCTTTTATGGAATAAAATTCCCCAATTCGATAAAATTAAGCATTTAACACAAAATGCCCTAAAATTTCCATTTTCGCCTAGGTTTATTATTTTTTACCAAACTTTAATTTTTATGAATGTATTTTATGCCCAAAATATATTTTCCATAATTTTTCATTTTATTTTTTGAGATTTTTACCCGATTAGGGTTTTTGTGTCAGTCCAAGACCGAAAGTCTTATCATGACTTTTAATCACAAAATTCATAATTTGGCTAGAAATAACTCATGGGAATATATTCCAAACAAATATAATATTATTTAAAATAATATTCTTAACTCGGAGAAAACAATCTCGACCCGAGTCGTTTAAAGGAACATGAAACGCAGGACGTTACAGAAACTTCCCCTCATTCCCACATTTGACACACGAGAAAGAACAAGGAACGACTCCAGCTTCGTCCCCAGCCACAGGTAAGCCCCATTTTCACCATTTTAGTAATTTTTTTGTTCATTTTCTTGCATATTAAAGCTTTAAATCATGTAAATATACCAAATATTGATTTATTTTGATGTTGCAGGGATAAAATGAAGAAATATTGAGTATGTTTAATGGGGTTTCAATGTACGTTTATGGGTAATTTTAAAGTTTTTTTCTAATGTTTCTTAAAGTTTATATAGGATTAGAAGACATTTTGATTGTTCAAAACATGTATTGATCACTAAGAATTGATTTTTTTTAATATATATTTCAGTTTTTTGGTATTTTTTATACTATCTACCTAATTTATTGGTTTTTTAATAAAGTTAACATTAATTATATTAAATCTTTAGAATTTATTGTATTTTACATCATTTTTATATTATAATAATGTTATTTACATAATTTCTTATATTATTTAAATAATGAATTTTTCTAAAGCGTATTTTTGTTAATTATATTATTTTAGGATCAATTCAATTACCATTTATTCACTAAACAATGTTTAAACTTTTATTGTAGTAAATATATGTTTGAATTTTGAGGTGTGTTGAAATTGTTGAAGATTAATTTTTAAGGTGAGTATAATTACAAACTATTGTTAGAGGAGTTTGAATATATTAGATATTCATCCGTAGTGAAGTAAGCTATCAGATAAAATTATGTGCTACGAAGATAACAGAAGGTTAACAACATGTGTGTCTTAGTGAAGTAGTTCTGTGAATTCTGTGTGTTGCATTTTTTGTATGTTTTGTTTGATTTGAATTTATAGGTAGTAATAACTTGGGATATACTATAAAAACAGAGGAAACTCTGCCCAATTTTTTTAAGACTAATATATTAATTGAACATGTTTTAAAGGTTAATATATGTAATAATTAAATTTGTTTATGTTGAAATTGTAAATACATATGAATTTTGGATATGTTATAGATATAGATGAAACTCTGCCCATTTCATTTTAGAATTTATTAATTGAACATAATTTTGTTCAATTACAATATTAATTTTCTTTTCATTATTGACTCAGGAATTAGGTAGATATTATCATTATAGATAAATCATGGATTCTCGAGAATAGAGAAACACAACAATTTCAAGACGGATTCAACCCATTTTTAGAATTTTGCCAAAAAAGTTGTAGTGATTCGGAAAGAATTCATTGTCCATGTATAGATTGTGGTAATGGATCAAAAGGAAATAATACCATGATAAAGAATCATTTATTTTTTCAGAGATTTGATATAAGTTATTGTACATGGTATTGGCATGGGGAATCATTGAAAAATAATAATCCATATCCATTTGAGAGGCGAGGGCTTGATGATTTGGGTTATAGTGATTTTGACGATCATCCTATGGAATTGCTCGATGAAGCACAAGAAGAGTTTGTTGATGATCCTTCAAAATTTGATAAATTGGTTAGAGATACAGATAAACCATTAGTCAATAGTTGTCTAAAACAAAGATTACCAATGATGGTAAAATTTTACAACATAAACGCAGAAAATGGAGTTAGTGATAAATGTTTTAGTCAATTTTTAGCTCCTTTTAAGGAGATTTTGCTGTCAGATAATTGCTTTCCTAAGTCTACATATGATGTGAAGAAAATTTTAAATTGCATAGGGTTGGAGTATTAGAAGATCCATGCATGTCCGAACGATTGTGTGTTATATCTTAAAGAGTATGCAGACATGGACACTTGCCCAGAATATGATTTACCCCACTACAAACCTAACAAGAGTAAGGAGATTAGGAAACTTATCCCTCAGAATGTGATGTGGTACTTGCCTTTGATTCTGTGGATTAAGCTATTATATCGAAGTGCAGAACACTTTGAAAACTTAATATGGCATGAGACTAGGTGAGTGAAAGAGGGTAAACTCCGACATTCAGCAAATTCACAGGCTTGGAAAAAGTTAATAAGTTAAATCTAGAATTTAAAACTGAAGCAAGACATCTTTGTCTAGGTCTAGTTGCCGATGGTGTAAATCCACATAAATCTCTAAGTAGTATTCATAGTTCATGGCCTGTCTTCCTTGTTATGTACAATCTTCCATCGTGGTTAATGATGAGAAGAAAGTTTTTGATGCTCACGTTAATTATTTCAGGCCCAAAACAACTGAGGTACGATATAGATGTTTATTTCCACCATTAATTGATGATTTGAATGATTTGTATGAAAATGGTGTTAAGGCATATGAAGGTTTTAAGAAAAGAGTCTTTAACTTAAAAGTTGTTTTGTTGTGGACTGTTAATGATTTCTTGTATTATGGTAATCTATCATGGTTAAGCACAAAAGGTTACGAGGGATGTTCAATTTGTTGAACTAACACAAGGACTCTTCTTTTGTCGAATGGGCACAAAATGTGTTATATGGGTCATAGACGATACTTGCCACTAAATCATCGTTATAGGAAAAAAAAGAAGAATTTTATGGTGATAAAGAACAAGGTGTTTCTCCTTTGCCACTTTCGGGGCAACAAATTCTTAAAGAAGTAGAGAAAATTGATTTCAAGTACAGAAAAATAAGAAAGTAAATGGATGTTTCCAAATGCAATCAATTTTTTTCGTCTCCCTTACTGAAAAGATTTACTTGTTCGACATTGTTTGAATGTCATGCATATAGAAATAATTGTGTGCGAAAGTATTATAGGTACATTACTTTATATTCCGGGTAAAACTAACGATGGTTTAACCAGTCGTTTAGATCTTGTTCAAATAGGTATACGAACTGATTTAGCACCTAAACAGAAAAGTAAACGCACATATTTATCTCTTGCTTCCAGAGAAGAGAAAAAAGTTGTATGTAAATCATTTGCAGAGATGAAAGTGCTTGATGGCTATTCATCCAACATTCAAAACTTGGTATCCATGGGGGATTTGAAGTTGATGGGTAGGAAATCACATTATGTCCATATGTTAATGCAACAATTACTGTCGATTGTTATTCGGTCTTACCGAAAAAGTTCGAGATTGTTTGACGAATGTTTGCATATTCTTCAATCATTTATGCGGAAAAGAATTAGAAATGAAAATATTGGATGAATTGCATTGTAAGATAGTGGAAACTCTATGCAACCTTGAAATGTTTTTTTCGCCATCATTCTTTGACATTATGATACATTTAATGGTTCATCTAGTAAAGGAAGCCAAGTTGTGTGGACCAGTTTGGGCGAGATGGATGTATCCATTTGAAAGGAGTATGGAGGTGTTGAAAGTTATGTGTGTAATCATTATTGTCCTGAATCTGGTATGGTTGAATGTTATATATCGGAAGAGGCAGTAGAATTTTGCTCAGAATACATGAACAGTGATCACCGTATCTTGGGCAGAATTAGATCTAGGTCAATTAGTTGTGATGCAAAATAATACTGAGATTCAATCATATATAATGTAAGTAGATAGTATATTTCAATCATATATATTAGAGTAGTGATTTTCTTTTTGTTGAGTTAAACTTTTTTGTACTTTTTTTTTATGTTTTAGTGGTCACATGGAGATATTACAGTCGATGATTCCAAACAAGGTTAAAAATAAATAGAAATGGGTTATAGATGATCATAATAAAACGTTTTGCCGGTGGCTGAATCATGCAATTTTTACAAAGTTAGGAGAACAAAATCATGGAGTGTCGACTAAGTTGAAGCGCATATCTCTTGGAGCAAGCATTGATGTAATAAAGCATCAAGCATACATTATCGGGGGGAAACAATTTCATACTAAGTCAAGAGATAATGCTCCACTGGTTCAAAATAGTGGAGTAAGTATAGTTGCAGAAGCAATACATTTTTCCAGTGCAAAAGATAATAACTCAATTTCAGGTACAATGACATACTATGGGATTGTTGAAGAAATATGGGAGCTGGATTATTCATTATTTCGTATTCCTCTACTTAAATGTTATTGGGTAGACAACAATATTGAAGTTAAAACTGACGAACTTGGATTCACTCTTGTTGATTTAAGTAAGAAGCGAAGCAAGAACAATCCTTTTATCATGGCTGCCCAAGAAAAACAAGTGTTTTATATAATTAATCTAGTTAATGATAAATGGTTAATCGTTTTATCAGTTCCCGAGAGGAAGTTCTCAGAAAAAGAAGATGACGATGAAAATTATGATTTATATCATGACTGTTTCATTGTTGGACAACCGATACATGAACAAGTTGCGAAGATTCAGGATAACAATATTGATGATCGTGATTATCTTAGAAACAACATCGAAGAAGAAAAGAAAATAAAAAAAGAAGAAAACATGTTTAGTAAGTTATATAATACTTGTGTTTATTTATTTGTGTAATTCATTAATACTTGTGATTATTTATTTGTGTAATGCATTAACACTCACTTGTGATAATGATAGCGATAACAATATCGATGATCATGATTATCTTAGAAACAATATCAAAGAAGGAAAAGAAAATAAAAAAATAAAAAAGAAGAAAACATGTTTAGTAAGTTATATAATACTTGTGTGTTGTTTATTTGTGTAATTCATTAATGCTTGTGATTATTTATTTGTGTAATGCATTAACACTTGTGATTATTTATTTGTGTAATGCACTAATTGAAAATAATACTAATTGATTTATGTGTTGCAGATGGCAGATAAAAGAGATGACAATGGGAATCATCAGGGTCATGGTAAAAAAAGAATGAGTTACATGACCCAACAAAAAGCCAAAGGAATCAAGAAAGATCTTGAATGGAACGATTTAGAACAACCAGTAGGTGATGTGTATACAAATATGATATCAAATCTTGGATCTAGAGTACGAGCCACATTTCTATCAACTCAAGTGATTGGAGGAAGGTCCCTCAAGATCTGAAAGACAGTCTATGGGAGGATATCATGGTAATAAATTATCATTACAATATTAATTTATTTATGTGTGATATCCAAATTTAATAATTACTTTTCTTGATTATATTATCACGGTGGTCACAACATTCCTCAAACCTTCAAACCTAAGATTTTGAAAAAAGTTGGTCATATAATGAAGGATTTTAAAAGTGAACTCACTACCGAGTATATCAAACCTTTGGCTGAAATTGTAATGATGGAAGAAATTAAATTTTTCCCGAAGAAGTATAGTGATATACTTGACGAAAGAGAATGGTTAAAATTTGTCTCTAGTCGTCTATGACCAGAGTTTCAAAAAGTGCATCAAGAACAAAAAGCACGTACACTACAAGTGAAGTCAAGGCATCAAACATCTTGTAGAGGAATGGTTAATATAAGAGAAGATTTAGTAAGTATAATTGATATTAAAGTTTAAATAATGGTTGATATTATCACAACATATAACTATAATTATCTTGTATGTTGTAGAAAAAAGAACAAAATATTCAAAATCTGGAGGGGTATCAAATTTGGCTTAGATCGCGTCAAAAAAATTAAGTTCTCGTGACAGAGTTGGACTGACAGATTGCCAATAATATAGTAAGTTTTCTATGGTTTTATAATTAACATATTGATTTTATTTATATAAACTAATTTGACCAAACAATATCTTGAGTAGGAGGAGGTCAAAGAAAAATTGAGTCGTGGTGAAATTACTGCTCAAGGTCGAGTTGACATCTTGACTCATGCATTAGGGGCTCCGGAACACCTAGGTTGTGTTCGAGCTGGGAGATATGATACTTTATAATAGTTGTTTTCTTTTAAGAATTATTTAACTTGATTTATTGATTGACTTGGTTGATTATTTTTTAGGTTCACTACGACCATGTCCAAAATGTTTGGAAAAATATCGAAAAAAAATGACTGCAAAAGAGGAGATTGCTCGGCTAAAAGCTAAGATTGACGAGCTAAAATGGCATAAATATACAACAGAAGATGAATTAATTCAAAATGAGGAATACAATGAGGAAAATTATGAGTGGGGATACTATGATGAAGGACAATTTGAGAATCCAAATTATGAAGGACAATATTCTGAGAATCCAAATGATGAGTGGCAATGCTATGAGAATCCAAATGTAGAAGCCTAACGACCTGCCTCCTATGTAGATGATAATTTTCATCAAACCGAAGACTATCCTATTGGTGAATTCTACCAAACCACATCAAATCCTTTTAATGAAGATGATCGATCAATTTATGAGTCCCCGCCACCGCCGATGTAACACCCTACTGCCTTAGAGCCGTTACTAAGTGAGTTTAAAAATGTGCAATTAACTCACTAATCGAGGTTTTAGGACAAAAGTGCAATTAAACCATAATTAGAGTCATAAACTTGAGAATCAATCTTTCATTGAAAATTATAAAACGTTTAACGTTTGGGATCCCAAAAGATCGTTTAGAAATATTTACAACACAAAAATATAACCAGAGTCGACTAAACGATAAAACTTAAGTTTAGTACAAACATCCCCCTAATGTACCCTTGGTCGTGGCAGCCAGGCAGACCAGACATGTACGCGCCGCTCATCATGCTCACCATACTCAAGGCTGACCGGCTTTCCCCTTGCCTTTACCTGCACAATAGAACACCAGTGAGCTGAAGCCCAGCAAGAAAACCCTCACAAGTAGATAATATATGCATACACTTAACATAAAATCAAGCCATCATCAGGTTAAACACGTATGGCCATGCCATCCCAGGCGCTTTACCAGGCCATAGGTTCGCGGTCTACACCGTGAGGATATCCCAGGAATCCTTTGGGGTCTCGCCCTGGCAGCTCGCACTCCACATGCTAAACGCTGCTCCCGACCCCTTACCGTTATCGGCCTTCGCTATTTTCGGCCTTTGCCATTCCCGGCTATCGTCGTTATATCATTTTTATACACACATACTATAACTAAACAGTTATTTAAACACACATAAATTCAATCAAAGGGCCACGCCCTGCAACTCAATCATATAGGGTCGAGCCCTGCAACACAAGCTCTATGGGAACAGTAGTTTTCTTACCTGCGTCCCGCGATTTCCAAGCACCGATGTCTCGAGTAAAATTCCTTAGTCCGAGCCTCGCTGAAACCCTAGTCACAATGCATTAACAATATCCACCCATCAAGTTCTTATCCATTAAATAGCTTTGGGTCATAATTCTAATCTCCGAAATGTTGAATTCTATCAAACCGGGTGGTAAAATCCATCCTGAGCCTTAACTATTCAATTCCCGAGCCTAAAACCTCTCTAGAACCCAAAAAGTGCACTAAGCATCGTGACCCTAGGGACTCATGCCGCGGCCGCCAGCTCAACCCGAGGCCCCGCCTCAACACAGCCTACACGCGCTGCGGCCCCTCCTGAAGGGCGCCGCGGCGCGCCTTCAATTCCAGACGCCCCATGTTCTAAGGGGTCGCGGCTCAGCAAGAACAGCGCCGCGGCCCGACCCCTCGAGCCCAAAAAAACTCACCTTTTTTACCTCAAAAACCAGTCCAAGTAACCCCAGAATCAAGCCAATAATCCAAACTAATCATCACAGAGGTTATACTATAGATTCAGCAACAAAACCCAGCAAGAACTTAAGCCAAAAACCTTATCCATCTAAAAATCAATTCTTCACCCAACACACATGCATACTCTAGGAAAAACCAGCAATTACTCAATATAATTTATTGAAATTAATGCTTACCTTAAGTTGGAGTGAATCCCTAAATCAATTCTCTAAGCTCCAAGCCTCTAGCCCCCAAAATCCCATTTGAATTTTCCTTAGTCTTTGACTAATTCTCCACGTTTTTTCCCTAGCTTCCAAAGAAGAGAAGACAAAAGACAGATAGAGAAGAGGACAGGGTCGGTTTAGAGCTTTCTGTGGGTATCCCATATTTTTTTTTATTTAACTTAAGTCTATGAGGTTACCTCAAGGCTCGGGGTACCAAAAACGTCCCCGAGGGAAAAATGGTAAATTTCCCCAATATTCCCTCCTAGGCATTCTAACCTCAAATATATCTCCAAATATTTATTTCCATAACCCGATAACCCCATGAAATGTATAATACCCAAAATACCCCTCGACTCGTCCCGAGTCAGATTTTCGACCCCGTTGTGACTTTCTAGCGAACTGCTCCCTATAACTATCTTGGGTCGTGCAACACAGATATATCACAAGTGTATCACAATTATCATATTTATACCCTCAACGGGCTAAAATTACAATCATGCCCCTAATAACCAGACGGGGCCCCATGCATATTTAATTCACCTAAACATGCATCACTAATCACATATTCACACAAATTCACATATTATAACAATAATTCACTTATTGCCCTCCAGGCACGCTAATCAAGGCCCTAAGCCTTGTTAGCAAATTTGGGTCGTTACAGCCGAGCTATGAAGAGCAATTGTGTTATGAAAATATTGACACTGTAGTGGCTCAGAGTGTAATCATTATACCAACACATTGGTAGTCAAATTACCATTCTTGGAATTATACTTGATGATCATGGCCGAAAACTTAGGCCACACACTCTGTTTATCCCACTGACTCCAGCCTGCTTAAACCAAGCTCAATGCATAATAAGCTGTCCTCGGCTACCAGTGGCCAAGTCGCGCCCTGTGCGCTAGTATAACCCTTGGCACTCTTAGGCCGTTGGTTCACTGATTAGTTTGCATGGCATAATACCATCCTTTCAAGCATACACAATAGGGAACCCTTAGTCCCATTACAGATATACAACCAGGTGTAGTTCTCTTACCTTTGATCTTTGCGGTTACTGATTACGAGCAATGCTCCTCAAGCACGATCTATTCCTGATCCCTAGCTTTTATCACCTAGTCACAACCAAGGTGTAGGGTTCCATTAATATTCAAATAAGGGTTTCCAGATACAAAACTAACTTCAGGGAATCCGAATTCCACCAAGCACAGTGGTGAAATCGATCCCGAGCACTCTAGGCTAGATTCCCGTGCTTTAAAGCCCTAAACGTTCAAGTATGCATCTAAGGGCTGCGGCCCTTGAAGCCTAGCCACGACCCTGCCCTAAAATAGATCCCAAGGCCTCCCTAGAAGAAGACACGCGCCGCGACGCTCACCCCTGGCCGAGCCCTCCTAGCTCATCTTCATCCTAGGACAGAGCCGCAGCCCTTCCCTTCGTGCCCAGAAAAACCACCATTTCCAACATCTAAACCTCATCCAAATCCATCCCAAAGCTCCCTAATTTATAACCCATTAATCATAACACTTTTATCATGACTCTAACAACACATCCCAACTAAAATCCAGCCCAAAAACCTACTAGAATCCCATTTTCAATTTCTGAAACTCAAGAACTTCAAACACTAAAACTAGCCATACAAACTCAGATTGAAACCTCTAAACCATGAATTAGAGCTTACCTCTTCTGCTGAACCACTTCTCTAAGGTGAATCCAAGTCAATTCCCAAGCTTTTCCACCTTAATTCTGCCCTTAACATCAAAATTACAATTATCTCAATACCCAGCCAAAACTCTGAATTTCTAACCACAAAGAAGGGAATTCAATGCTTACCTTAGTACTGATTAAGTTTCCTGGTTGATTCTTGAGCTAAGCCTCTAAATCACTCCTTCAATCCACTGAATTCCAGCTGAATTCCCCTAAGATTTTCAGTGTTTTCTTATGTTTTCCTTGAGAGAGAAGAGAGAGAAAAGGCTGAGAATAAGAGTCGGTCTTATTTTTGTTCTACTGTTTTCCCTTTAATTCAGTTTACCCTTATCCCGTTAAGTCAATCCCGAGGCTCGGGGTGCCGGAACCGTCCCCGAGGGCAAAACGGTAAAATTCCCCAATATTCCTGCCTAGACTTCCTAACCTCAAATATATCTCCATATATTTATTTTCATAACCCGATAATTTAAATAACTACCCGATACCTAAAATACCCCTGACTTATCCAAAGTCAACTGCTAAGCCCCCATTGTGACTTTTCCCGCTATCTAGCCCTAGGATCGCCTCGAGTCATGCTCTGCAAACCTACCCACATAATAATGTGGTCCTCACAAATACCATATAGATATATCATATTAACATCAATATAGTCATACAAGCATTATTAATCATATAATTATGCATTTAAATCAATAAAACCATTCAAATCACATTTAACCCAGTTATGCCCTCCCGGCACACTAATCAAGGCCCTTAAGCCTCATTAGCGAATTTGGGGTCGTTACACTGGCCCACCAGAAACTCTACTCTAGTTCTCGTCAAATCCTTTAACCAACATGTTGCATAAAAAATCCTTTTTCCCTATCACTGAGGTGTCATAACCATCTACTAACTGGTTCTGATCTACAAGAAGACTCAGAACTCTTTCCCAAGGAACCTGTAATATTCTTACCACACAAGGAAACTCCTGCCCCTAAGGCATTCTTTGACCTTGGAAAATTTCCACCAAGAATACACCACAAAACCATCGTCCAAGACGATCACAAATCCCACTCAGATAAACCTTTGAATGCTCTGTTCATCTGATTCATAAACACTTGGCATTAAACAAATTTTCAAGACTACTCATCACTCCCAGTGCCCTTATCTGATATAAAATAGTCTTCTACATATCTTTCTCCCTAATCTCTAGCTAGTACTAACCAGATCCAAGATCTACCTTGGAGAATACCATCTTACTCATTAGCTGAACCCTAAGTTCTTACAACTCCCGCTGAACCATTCAATACAGTGCCCTAAATCTGACTCCACCACTGGCACTAATCCAATTACCATTCTACCATTTTCACATAAAGGAAACCACGGCAGATCCCCTGGAAGAACATCTAGAAACTCACAGACTAATCCAGTCTGTTCTGAATCCAATGGTACAATCTAAGTGGTATCCACCACGCTAGCTAAGAGTTCCATGCATCTCTTCGCCATAAAACTCTAGCTCTCACTACAGATGTTATAATCATACCAAATCTATGCACAGTTCCAACTGCCACAAAGCTTCCCTCTCTTAAACCCAAAAGTTACTATACTTTCCTTGCCATTTAAAATTGCCCCACACTTACTTAACCAATCCATATCTCAGATCATACCTAAAGCCAGTCATAACCAGCTTCATCAAAACCACTGATGAGTCTTTTTCATCGTAATCCAACTCATCTCTTAAGTCACCAATACAGTACCATCTTCCCATCACAACATGACCATGTGATCTGCATGTCATGTTTATGCTTCTATCTGTGCAACAAACAAAGGAACAAAATGGCACCAAAACCAATCAGCATAACATAGAAATCAGAACTAGAAAACTGACCTACCACCCCTGAGGAACTAGTCTCAGTTTCAGGCTCTGACTGCCTCAGAATAAACACTCGAGCTGGAGTCGAGCTGTCCATCCCCTTTTGCTCATCCTCTCTTAGCCTTGGGAAATTCTTCATGATATGCCCAACCATATCACATGCAAAACATGCCATTGCTCGACATTCTCCCAGATGACGCCTCTTGCATCGAGTGCGTGTTGGATAAGTCTTCCAGCTTTTCTTCTTGCTTTCACCTGAGCATAGGTAGAGATTTCATGCACTGGGGCAACTCTAATGCCCTGAGCTATTCTAGGATTCAATCCTTGAACAAACCTTTCCTTCCGAGCTACATCTGTGGGTACCAAGTCAAAAGCGAACTTGGCCAACCCATCAAATCTGTTAACATACTCGATTACTGATGCCTTTTCCCCGAACGAGATTCACAAACTCATTCATATTAGCAGTATTAGCTGCATCACAATAATATCTTTCGTTGAACAGCTGCCTAAACTATTTCCAATCCATCACAGCTGTGTCTCATGTCTGTGATACTACTTACCACCACGTCCGGGTATCATCCCGCAATACATATGTTGCACAAGCCACCCTATTGTGACCTACCAGCCCCATACTGTCATGAATGGAACTGATCATGGCCATCCATTGCTCAGCTCCGAATGGATCCAGGCCTCCTTCGAAAACTGGAGGGTAATATTCCTGGAATCCTCCACAGAGAAATTCCCATCTGTTCTCAACCCCAGGTTGAGCCAAAGCTGATGCCACTCCTGGTATAACCAAGGAAGAAGTGCTCCCCAATAGATTCTGCTGTTGCTTCAGGCACTTGATCTCTTCCTCATGCCTTTGCAATCTTAATTGCAAATCTGTGAATATCTGCTGAAAATTCATAGGAGTAGATGAAGAACTGATACCCTGGCTGTAATTCCCAGCCTTTGTATAACAACCACGAGGCCTCATTATCTTCCTTGGCTATAAACCTGCTGTTTGAATCTGCAGTCAATAACTCGACCCATTAATCATGATGAGCATATCAAGAGTTTTCCCCACGGGATCAATCTTACCACACCACATTTACAAACCACTTGCAGTGCTAAAAAACATGCACATGACATTCATACACCAATCAAAATCCCTGATTTTCCAACATTCGTACCATGCCTCCAACTCCAGCATGCAAATATTACAATTATATATTCATGGAATAGGTAATCATATGATCACATTCATATACATATTCACGGAGCATATAATCATATAGTCAAGAGCCAGACTCTATCAGAATCTCACGCTCCTTAATACAATGTGCAAGTAAAGCATTCACATTCTATTTAAGCAGTTAAGCACATAACTACAGAAATAGTTACCATTCCCTGAGTGAAGCTATCTTCTGTGACGAGTATACATGCCCAGCTTGTCTTCAGGAACCCATAAACCTTGACAGGCTTTGATACCAGATTGTAACGCCCTAAACTCCAGGGACTGTTATGGTGTGCCTTGTAAACAGTGCTAAACTCGCTTATCGAGTCATTTGGCCAAAATCGTGTAACTAAGTATGATTAGTGGTTTAGGGATTAAATTTTTTTGTTAAGATATAACGTTTACTGTATACATTAGGATCCGAAAAATATAATTTAAAGGTCTATTACAAGAAAATATTTACAACCATCCGATCTAAGCGGCAAAACAGGGTTTAACCCTAGTTCCTCTCCTTCAAACCTCGATCGTGGTGGTCGAGCAGCAGCATATGTACTCATCGTCACCTAAGTTCTCCCACACAAGGATGGTCTAGCTTTCTTTTGCCTTTACCTGCACCACATTAGGAAATTTGGGGCATTACATGAGGATACATAGGAATGGATAGGAATATCTAACCCCTATGATCGCAGAGCTTTTTAGTTGTGAGTCTCCCCCTGAAGTGAGGTGGGAGAGAAGTATGGAGTATTTTAAAAAAACGTGACATCATGTGAGACATAAATCTTCTTGGTAAGAGGAAAATAGCACTGATAACCATTTTGACTAGGAGAAAAACCAATAAATAAAGTTTTAATGTCTCGGGGATCTAGTTTGGTGCGATCCCTCGAATGAACTTGAACAAATGCAGTACAACCAAATGTTTTAATAGACAAAGTGTTGGAATAAAAATGAGGATAGGAAGTACTAAGAACAAAATATGTTGTTCTAAAATAAAGTGGTCGACTAGGGAGGTAATTAAAGAGATAAGCAGTAGTGAGAATAAAATTGCCCCACAGGTACTCAGGAACATGCATTGTAAACATTAAGCATAGGCAACTTCTAGGAGGTGATGATTCTTACGTTATGTAATACCATTTTTTTGTGGGGTATCAACACCCAAACTTTGATGAATAAAACTTGTTAGGTTTAGATGTGGTCCTATGGTAGAATTGAAATATTCAGTGTCATTATCTATTCCCAATATATGAATAGATGTTTGAAATTGTGTTTGAACCATAACATGAAATTTTTTAAACACATGACATGCATAAAATTTATGCTTGAGTAAGTATACCCAGGTAATACGTGTGTGTTCATCAATAAAAGTGAGATTATACGTAGAAATTTGAGGGTTTCTAGGACAATTTCTAGGTAGCTTAAGGGTTATGATTCCCCGAGCGGTTTTGCATTAAACCACCTTCAAAAAGGTATTGGATCTGATACACGAATCTCGAAGTATCAAGGAATTTCCCAAATTTATAGCACGTGGCTACTAAACGCGCGTAGACACATGCATTGTTGCTAGGAGATGACTTAGCTCGGGCATATTTATTAGACTGAATAAATCGAATTCAAACCCTCATGTTTGTCTTAGGTCATCATACCTTTATTGCCTTAGAAAGGACTTGTATTACGTTGCCTCTAACAAGTCGCTTTGATCGTCAGGCGAGCTAGATCATGGCCCATCAGAAGAAAACAGTCGCGAGTGCCTCTTCCCAAAGAAAGAGTAATGACAAGCAAATTGTGTCTAAGACCCCTATTCCTCACTTTAGCTCAGTGGTGGATATGGAGATCATAATTGGCCCCAACGCCTTCTTTGAGGTTCAGCACATCGAATCCTGAATAAAGACCCAGAGAAAAGTTAACAAGATTTTGCTGAGCCTTGCGATTGAATTGGGGTCCAAGGGCCTCGTTGCTCGACCTCCGCCGGAAGGAGAGCGGAGCTACACTCCACTCAAGGATGACTTCGGCAACAGGAGTGACAAGCACTTGAAGGCAGGTGCCTTTCTCCCGCTGGACCAGTATTTTGTTGATTTCCATAACTATGTCAAGCTAGTGCCATTCCAGCTTACCCCCAATTCATACTGGCTTTTGGTGGGGTTGAAGTATTTGCTTTTAAAACATAATTGAGAGGTCCTCCCTGCGTACTTCTTAGCTCACCAGATTCTCCAATGCGGCTTCTGTCATTGACCTCCCCAGCCACCTGAATGACTACATGGATGAGTTCTTCATGTCAAACGGGTTCAAGAACTGCACCCAATGGTATTTCAACAACCTCGTAAGTTTCTTAGCTCTTCAAATTTTTTACTTAAAATTCTTCTTCATTGAGCTTAGACATATTCCGATTGAGTTGTTATTTTGTGCAGCTATATACAAGAGGACTGGGCAATCAAAGACCCTTGGAGGTCAGTATGAGACGTCTTGTATTCCAACCAAGGAGAAGGAATTCTAGATGGCAGTTAATGACGCTACCATGGTGGCCTACAAACTAATCTGAAAGGATCAAACACTGGCCATTAAAGATTGAGGTCCTCCCCCCGGGCGCCCTCCTCCTCGGGAAGTCCTCCCTGTCGTCGAAGACACCAAGGATGAAGAAAAATTTGTGCAGCATATGCGCAAATGAAAGGTCCTTGAAGATGGGCAACATCCTGACCCAAACCAAGTTTAGTCGGGGGTAGCAGCCGGCACTTCCGGAAAAGGTGACCCTTATAGAGAATTAAACTGAGTTGTTGTCAGGTTTAGGCTAGTTCGATTCAACACACGACAACTCATGAACCGACATCCGATTGACCTGAATCTGAACATGACCGTCCTCCAATGTGTGGATCACTTGGTTGTACGGTACGACCATAGCTATTACAGGTGTAGTATAGTGGTAGACAACACCCTTCACTTTAGGTCCACCATTTTTTATGAGTACGGTACCAATCTTGTGTCGTGGCCTTCCCTCCGTCAGGGTGTGTTTTCCCCGAGTTTTAGGAATACCATAGATGAGTCCAGCTTGGATGAAGAGCATGAATACCGTAGAACCCAGGCCTAATAATAATAGATTCCCCCCTCCTTTGATAGTTCATGAGTTAGAGGTTTTACCCAGTCCAGTTCGTAACCTGTAGCCGTTCATAATAGTTTCCTCCTCTACCTTAGAGGGTAGGGTTCTTGCTCTATTATTTTCCTTACATTACTTTGATTAACTATTTCTTGTATCATAATCTTTTGCTCGCCCCTCTGCAGGCAAAGATATAGACCTGAAAGGTGCCTTTAAGTCTGGTGGGGCCAGAGCTGGACTCGTAATCAACAAAACACAAATATCAAAGAAGAGCGCCTCCAAATCTGAAGCTACCACCAAATCTCTTGCACAGGATGAAGGTGCTAGCTCATCCCAAAAGCAGCAACAACAAATGCAACCACCAACTTCAATAACTGCGATTATCATTCTTGAGGCTCCATTACCTCTTCCTCGTGATGAACCTTCTTTGGTTCCCAAGATGTTTAGAACAAAGTCCAATCCGTTCAGATCCCAGTTATGACCTCGAGTAGGCAAGGATCCCAGAAGTGGTCTGAGAAACCATATGGTGGGTCACACCTATCAAGCAATCGTTAAGGAGCTGAGGCCCTTGGAGGACCGTTCCCCTGGGGATGTTCTAGAGTCGGCCTTGGGGATGAACCTGACTGTGAGTCATATTTCTTCCTCCTATATTATTTCCTTCTTTTTTTTTACTTTCGCAAGCTAATCTAATCTTGTGTCTTTCTTTTGCACTCTTCTTTAGCCCAACTCTGTGGCATCACCTGGTTCCAAGCTAAAAGAGAAGAGATCAAGGCCGCCTTAGCCATATCTCAGGAGAATGAGCGGATAGCTAAAGACCAGGTCGTTGAGGTGAGCTAATGATGGGATCAGCTACAGGCCAAGATGGACAAGAATCTTGAGGAAGTCGATGCACTAAAGAACAAGCTATCTGAAGTCGAGGCCAAAGCCAATGATGATTGCTGAGAAGGCGAAGCTGGACATTGTAGAATCAATGAATTCCTGAGCTTAAAACTAGGACGGGGATTTCACTTTAATGGAGCTGGAGCTTTAGGGGCGTTGTCTGGCCAAGTTTCAGAGTCGATTCTCACAAGATCCCTTCAACACTACGGATGCTCCTAGGAAATCTGAAGGGGATGGTGAAGAGGTGTCATAACATGAGCAAGTTGCCGGAGCTCAATGATGTTTTAGTGTGACCTCATCTTTTCCATACTCTTTTTTTTTCTTTCTTTGTAACTATCCCCACTGAAATATTTTTCTTTGGGCTTAGATCAAGGTTATTTCTCCTCATGATAATAATACACTTATTAGTATAATTTTATGATCTATTTTTGTTCCCTTTTTTCTATTAACTCGTCAAGCTTAGAAATTTCAAACTCTTTCACACGAATTTCAAATTCTTGCACACTCGCAATCATATGGGTTATCTTTAGATCGAGATAGGTTTCTTCTAGATTGACCGAACAATTCTCGTCGATATTTTGGTTATACCCACGATTTTTCCCGCCTAAAAGTGTTAAACCTATTAAGAATCAGGTCTCAGACCTGGTTATGTTGAGGAGTTTGTCTGCTTAGTTGCATTATACCTGTTAGGAATCAGACTTCAGACTTTGTTGTGTCCCAGAGTTTGTATACTTAATAGCATTATACCTGTTAGGAATCAAGCCTCGGACCTGGTTATATCCAGGATTCCCTAGATGACTTCTAGGTTTTGTTTTGTTTTTTAATTCTCCTAACGTAGTTCGTATTTGGAATTTATTCAAAAATTAGAGATTTAAAAAGCCATTGAATAATCAATTTTCCAAATTCTAAGTTTCGAATTTTGTCCTCTTTCTAAATACTTTTTAAAGCACTTCGAGGGTTATATGCCCCCAAGCAATCATAATTTATGGATATTCTAGGTTGCTACAAAATGATTGTGTGATACAACTCAAGGATAAGATAAAAATAGTGGTTCTATGTTTTGATTACGTAGAAATCCAGTGTTATTTAAATAAAATGGCCCGTATAAATAAGTCTTACAAAAAAAAAATATTAACCAAGTTGTGCTACTACTGATAGTATTTTTGACGATGTAAGGCGTTCCACGGCTGTGGGACCAACTCTCCACTTAACCGAGCTAGTTTGAAGGTTCCTTCTCGTACAATTTCCATGATTTGGTATGGTCCTTCCTAGTTCGATCCCAATACAACTTTCTTGGGATATTTACTCGCCAAAAACATCTTTCAAATCACTAAATCACCGAGTCCAAGTCTGTGGCCTTTTACCTTTGAGTTAAAGTAATGAGTGATTCTCTACTGATAATGGGCGAGCTTTAACTGTAACTCTTCCCATTTATCCTCGATTAGATCCAGAGATGCATTGAGTAATTCATGATTTCGATCTTGAATGAAGGTTTGTTGTCAATGTATCATTAATAGTGCTTCAACTGGGAGCATATCCTCATTTCCAAAGGTCAAAGGGAATGGTGTATGCCATGAGGAGGTGCGCTGAGAGGTCCTATAGGCCCAAAGTACTTGCAGGAGCTGCTCTGGCCATAATCCATTGGCTTGATCTAGTCGCTTCTTTAAGCTCGCCTTTAGGGTTTTATTTAGAGCCTCTACCTACCCATTAGCTTACGGATATGCCACTGAAGGGAAACTCTTGTTTATGTTGTATTCTCACAAAAGCTTGCGAAGAGATCGCTATCGAACTGAAATCTGTGGTCAGACACGATCTTCTTCATGAGCCCAAAATGACATATGATGTTCTTCATGACAAAATCCAAGATTCTCTTCGAGGTTATGGTCGCTAGGGGTTCGGCCTTGACCCACTTTGTAAAGTATTCAATGGGGAAAACTGCATAGCGAACTCCTCTTTTTCCTGTTTGTAATGAACCGATCAAGTCGATTCCTCATACTGAAAATGGCCATGGGGATGAAATAATGTTAACTCAATGGGCGCAGCTCGGATGATTGTGGTACAGCATTGGCACTTGTCGCATTTCTGTACGTTCGAGGTCGAGTCCTTTTTGAGTGTAGGCCAAAAATAGCCCTGCCTCAATATCTTTAAGGGGTGTTTATTTTGAGTAGTTGAGTCACCTTGGAAAGTGTAGAGGGGCTTAGGACAGAGGTAATATTAAACTAAAGTTTATAAAATGGTTCAATTTACCCTTAAAATACATGTGGGGCCCACGAAAATTATTAACTTTACCCCCTAAAAATTTGAACCAGACATAGGAAGTGTTTTAGATTCCTATTCCCACCTTCACATTACCCCATACCAAACACCCCCTTAGAGCTAAATATTGCCCCTCAGCGTGGTCCCTGCAGAATTCTTCATGTGTCTCCTATAGGATAATTTGTGCTTCCTTGGGCAGAACACACAGCTGGAGGGGCAGTGAACGCCCTCATCGGTATAGAATTTTTTTGCATCCCTACAGTTGTCTAGTAGTTTACTGGTTGTCATGTACTCCACTATGGGGTTATCCAGGTTGGTTTTGTGTCAATCACTCCAACCTCAACTAGTTCCTCTATTATACTTGGCTATTCCATGAACTCCACTGGGACTACATTAAGTGTATCCACCTCTTTGGTGGTGGCAAGTCATCCTAAAGCATCAGCATTGGAATTTTGCTCGCGCGGTACCTACTCAATGGAATAAAACTCAAACTCTGACAACTAACCTTTAACCTTATCTAGGTAAGCTGTCATTTTGATACCACGAGCTTGATATTCCCCTAATATCTGATTAACCACGAGCTGAGAATCACTATAGCATTGGATCCCCTTTGCTTTCAGTTCTTTCACCACTCTTATCCCTCCTAGTAGAGCTTCGTACTCTGCCTCATTGTTGGATGTTTCGAACCAAAACCTTAGGGTTCTATGGAACCGATGCCACTCAGGTGAGAAAAGAATTATCCCAGCTTCGGATCTGTTCTCGTTGGATGATCCATCAACAAATTTTTTCCACAACTTTTGCATTGGTTCTCTTATTGGATCTTCTTGAAAACCTGTGCATTCAGCCATAAAGTCAGCGAGCACTTGTCTCTTGATTGTTGTTTGCAACATATACAATATCTCAAATTGGCTACTTAAGCAGACGTCTCGATGTTTTAGGCTTTTGCAAGACCTGTGTTAATGGTTAATTGATTAAAACATGGATGGTGTGGGACTGGATGTATGGCCTGAGTTTTCTTGAGGCCAAGATCAAGTAGAACGCAAGTTTTTCTATTAAAGGATATCAGAACTCAAGTCCCAGAAATCTTTTACTCACGTAGTACATCGATTTTTGCGCCCAATTTTCCTCTCAAACTAATACAGCGCTAACCACATTTTCTGTCACAGCTAGGTATAGGTGCAAACATTCTCCAACTACTGGTTTTGATAGTACGGGGTGTTCAACTAGGTGAGTTTTTAGATTCCAAAATGCTTGTTCGCATTCTTCGGTCCACTCAAACTTTTTGCTTCCCCTAAGAAAATTGTAAAATGGGGGACACTTATCAGTGGACTTTGAAACGAAGCAGTTTAAGGCCGCCACCTTTCTTGTTAAGCTTTGTACATCTTAATGCAACATAGGTGAAGGCATTTCTAGTAATTTTCTGGTCTTCTCTAGGTTCACCTCTATTCCCCTCGTGTTGACTATGAGGCCTATAAATTTTCCCAATGAAACCCGAAAGGTACACTTTTGGGGGTTTAACTTCATGTCATACTTCCTCAGCACGCCAAAACATCCTTTCAGGTGGGATACATAGTTACTGGCAGTCTTTATTTAACTAGAATATCATCGACGTACACTTCCATGTTTCTCCCGATCTGGTTAATAAGCATTTTGTTGACAAGCCGTTGGTACAATGCACTGGCATTCTTTAGCGCGAATGGCATAACATTGTAGCAGTATAAGTTGTGCTCAATCATGAAACTGGTATGCTCTTGGTCCGCAGGGTTCATCGTAATCTAGTTCTATCCAGAATATGCATCCATGAGAGACATGAGCTTGTGACCGGCTGTCACATCTACCAATTGATTTATTCGAGGTAGTGGAAAGCAATCCTTAGGACATTCCTTATTGATATCGGATAAGTCAGTACAAGTACTCCACTTCCCATTGGGTTTCAGGACCAAAACAGGCTTTGCAACCCAGGTCGGATACTTTGTATCCCTAATAAACCCACACTTAAGTAGGCAAGCCACTTCATCTTCTAAACCTTCTAATTGCTCTCTCTTCCAGAAGCCTACGTTTTTGTGACTTTGCAGGCACATTCCTATCCAAATTCAGAGTATGCATTATTACATGCGGACTTATTCCCACCATATATTCATGCGACCAGGCGAAGACGCCCAGGTTGTTTTTCAAAAACTCGACTAGCTCCTTCTTCCTCTCAGTTCCACGGTTTTTCCCAACCTTTAACACTCTAGAAGGTACTTCCACCTCGATGTTGATTTCCTCAAGCTCTTCCAATGCTTGGAGCTCAAACCTATCTTCACCTAGTCTTGGATCAATGCCGTCCTCTTGGGTGACCTCATTACTTTCTTCCTGAGGTTCTTCCGCCTCATGGGAAATTTCCATTTCCTTGGGCTCTTCTCATCCTTTAATAAGGACCATTGCTTACTGCCCAGGTTGTGATTTTTCCTTCATGGCAATGCTATAGAATTCCCTTGCAGCGAGCTGGTCACTTCTCACAATACATATAACCGAGGTTGAGGGGAACTTCATCGCTAGGTGTCGGATGGAGGTGATAGCCTCAAAAGTCATTAGCACGGGTCGTCCCAAGATCGCATTGTATGTGGCCGGACAATAGATTACGATGAACTCAAGTATTTTAGAAGTAGTTCGCGTATCATCCCTTAGCGTGACTACCAATCTGATCGTCCCTATGGCTATCGTGCCTTCTCCTGAGAATTTTTAGAGTGTCATTGAGGTCGCCTTAAGATCCATTGTGGAAAATCCCATCTTTTCTAAGGTGAACCTGAATAGCACATTTACTGAGCTCACATTATCAACCAATATCCTTCGTACCCTTCGGTTGGTGAGTTCAATGGTTAACACCAGTGAATCATTATGCGGGAACTGAACGTGGCTATCGTCCTCTTCCGTGAAAATGATTGGTTGTTTCTCAAACCATTATTGTTTCGATAACCGTTCCTCCGAGATAAATTCAACATTGTTGTGGGTTTTTAGCTCCTGTATATACCTTTTTAGGGCCCCATTGCTTATGCCCACCAAATGGTGTCCTCTAGTAATAGTCGTTATATCCCCTCCTACTAATGGAGGGGGATCGACTTGGTTCCCCTGGTCTGTCTAAACCTGGGGTTGGTCATTCAAATTTTTTGAAGTTAGATGAGTATTTTTCCCAGTTTGGGGGTGAGGAACTACTGGGCTTCGGGCGTATTGGGCTAACAGTCCAGCTCGGATGAATGTTTTGATCTCATCCTTTAATTGTCGGCAATCATCAGTGATATGGCCAATGTCATTGTGATACCGGCAGAACTTAGAGGCATCTCTCTTTGCCCTTTGGTGTCTCAATGGCTCTGGCTTCTTCCATGGAAGGCGATTTGAGTTCGCCAAGAAAATATGCTCTTGTGTATCAATTAGGTCAGTATAGTTGGTGTAAATGGGCTTGAACTTTTCTCTAGGCTTGTTCTTTTTTGTTTTGTTCTAGTTGCCCTCACCAGCCCACGTCCTCTTATTGTTCCCCACCTAGTTATTATGGGTAATAGGTTGAGTCATAACTGCAACATTTGCCACTGCTCCAGCGGGCTGAACAGGGGTCTAGTTGGTTCTCGTGACAGCAGATCGCACCTCCTCCACATTTATCCATTCCTAAGCTCGGGCTAGGAATTCATCTACACCTTTTACTCCCTTTCACTATAGTTCTTGTAATAAATCACCTCCGACCATAATTCCCATCCTCATCGCCATGAGCTTGGAGCTATCATTCATGTAACGCCCTACTTCCTTAGATTCGTTACTAAGTGAGTTTTAAGACAAAACATTGTGCAAAGAACTCGCTAACCGAGGTTTTGAAACAAAAGTGTGACTAATTAAAAGTTAAGGCTGTAATCTTAGAAAAAAATGTGTTGTTTCAATAAAACTTCTAGTATTAAACATTTGGGATCCCAAAATAAGGTTTGAAAACTATTTACATCTTAAAATAAGTTTACAATTGATCAGTTATAAAAAATCATAGATTATTACAGCCATTTTCGAATAAACCCCCAACCAAAGCAGTCGGGCAGGCCAAACATGCACGCGTCGCTTCACGCTCTCCGTACTCATGGTTGGTTGACTCAGACATTGCCCTTACCTGCAACACAGAGCACCCGTGAGCCGAAGCCCAGCAAGAAAACTCATGCAGAACATAACATATGCAATGTATACAGTTTATCATAACAGATGATCCACAAATAAACAAGTCAACCATTAGACTAAGCAAACACGGCCATGCTGCCCTAGAAACCTTACCAAAGCCCTGGGGTATCGGTTCTCACCGTAAGGATAACTCATGTATCCACCGGGCCCTGCCCTGACTATAGCATCCCATGTGCTAGGTGTTACTTCCGGCCCCGCTGCCGTACCCGGCCTATGCCGTTCTCGGCCCTTGCCGTTCAATTTACTATAATCACACATATAGTATAACACAACAACATTCCAACGAATATTAATTCATTTAAGTCTACACCCTAACATGTAATGCAATATAGGGCCATGCCCGGCAATCATCTCATCATGCAATATAGGGCCGTGCCCCGCAATCACACTATGGGCCCACGCCCTATCCTACGGGTGATATCGTTTTCTTACCTGTATTCCGAGCCTCCTGATGCACTCACGCCGCTAGCACGGTCCTCTAGCACGAGCCTCTCCAATAACCTAGTCACAACACACAAGAAACACCCTCAACACTAATCAAATCCAAAAACCGCTTCTCGGGACCAATCCCACACTCTCGGGACTCCCAAATCCCTAAAACAATTCATCGGAAACACCCCCCGAACCCCCGGAGCAAAAGCTCAAAAAAACAAATTTCCAACCCCTGAAAATGGCCTAGCGCCGCGGCGCCGCCCTATAGCGCCGCGGCGCCCAGCAAGACAGAAAGCCACCCTCGCCTGGACACAGCCTCGCGCCGCGGCGCCTAAGAACAGGGCCGCGGCGCTCCCTCGCGAACCCAGAAAACTGGGTTTTCTCTTGCGTTTCCACCGAGCTAAAACCTTCCCAAATCATACCAAACCAATACCCAAACCCCAAAATCAATTTCAAACAACAAATAGACCATCTAACAACCCATAAACTTCATCAAAGACATCCAAACACACAATCAAATCCCCAAAATCCACATCCTTGATTTCAATTTCTATTAAAATAAAAACTCAAAGTTCAAACTTAAATCATGCTCAAATTTCTTAACCCATAACATAATCAAGCCTTAAATGTGTATAAAATTCCTTACCTCATATGGAGAATCCATCCCTAAGCTTCCTTCATCTCCTAGGTCTCCAATTCAGCTCCTCCACTCATCTTCTTCTTCTTCATGCCCTAGCTTTTCCCTCTCTTTTCTCTTCTCTTCAAACTCTATCAAGACCAAAATGACTAAGCCCCAAACCGTGTACCCCATATAACCCAGCTGCCATTTATCTAATTCCTAACCAAATGACCATTTTGCCCCTCCTTGCCTATCCTTTCCTACCTAAACCTCAAGGGCACTTAAGTCCTTTCATTTCTATTTCATTTCTACCATTTTCTTTCTAAAACTTGTTACTCTCAGCAGTAACTAATGGTTACCCAGGTTACTAAATCTCCAATAACCATTACCCGCTAAATCTCAACTTAACCATAAAATTCCCGAGGTACCCCTAGGCTCCTCCCGAGCCGGGTATAGAAATCCCGTTGTGACTCTTGAGTTAACTAGCTCTCTAGGACTGTCTCGGCACGTGCATCACAATAATAAAACCACACTCACGTGGTACAATTCACAGAATACAATTATCACATATCAATACAGTTATGCCCAACATGGCGAAAATTACAATTACGCCCTTCAAACACGATCTGGGCCTACATGCATACTAATATACATAGTCATGCATCTCAGATAAACAAATAGCCAAATAACATGCTTTAAATCATAACCATGCATTTAACTCATAAAATCACACATAAATCCCAACCTGCCCTCCTGACACACTAATCAAGTCCCTTAAGCCTTATTAGCGATTTTGGGTGGTTACAACTATCCACTCCTCATAAAAGTTTCGTCCTCGAAATTTACCCAAACACACCAGTCAGCAACCCGCAATCTGACCATAATCTCCAAGGTCCACTGCCTTACTTTAGTTCCCAACATCACTCTTCCAGGAGTAACAATCTTGCCCCGCAAGATCTCGTCTAATAGCCATACCTTGATAGCTTCTCGTTTACACCGCAACCCAGCTGAAGCCTCAGGGTATGCCTAGATTTCAATGACCAATTCATCATCTTATTCCTGATTCCAGAGATACTCAAAAGTCATCACCTCTACTAGGTGGGATCAGCTTGAAGGCCCCGCTGGCCTAACCCTTAGTACAACTTTAGAATTTCATGTTGAATAAAGAGTCAGAACTCTCCCTTCTTTCTCTGAACACCCTACAGATCCTCGTCTATTATTATGCAGAGATGCAACTCTTTCCTTCCGGAGCTTTATTTTCTCATAATTTAGCAATTTACCAGCTCTCTATTCTTTCAAATAGGCAGACACTCCTGCCTTAAGAAGTTTCAACGACCTTCTTGGCTTTCTCTCTGAGCTAAAGCCAAACTGTAGTATTCACTATCCTTCGCCTCTTACCAAGCCCTATGTCGCGTTACATTAACAAGACACCGGCAACTGCCACTACGATTAACTCATCAGGGATTACACTTCCCATAATACCTCAAGCATTCACCTACTCAGCGCTCAATTCTTTAAGATATCTGATAAACTTTCAGACTGCCATTTCACTTGCCATTTCACAGTTGAAGAGGGCTTAAATGGATTGATGGGTACTACCTATATCAGGAAGGTGCATCTTCTTTTCGGTAGCCCATCACTTGAGAACTCCATGGTTAAGCGTGCTTGGCCTGGAGTAATCTAGGGATGGGTGACCTCCTAGGAAGTTTTCCCAGGAAGTGTGTGAGTGAGGACAAAGCACGCTGGAAAGACTTGTCTTGGTTTGTAGGGTCAGTCGTCATTCCAGAAAGCAGCCATAGTGATGTGGGGCGTCACATAATGGTATCAGAGCCTTGACCCAGCTAGAAGTGTGGCCAACGGGGACGTCGGGCCCGTAAGGGGGGGTGATTGTGACAGTCAGAATCCCGTGATCCGTAAGGGGAAAGACCGGGTAAGCTGTGGAATCCCACACCGCCTGGGGAAGGTCAAGTGTAATGATTCTAAGACTGTGTAGGTATGGGACTACACAGTTGAAGAGGGCTTAAATGGATTGATGGGTACTACCTATATCAGGAAGGTGCATCTTCTTTTCGGTAGCCCATCACTTGAGAACTCCATGGTTAAGCGTGCTTGGCCTGGAGTAATCTAGGGATGGGTGACCTCCTGGGAAGTTTCCCAGGAAGTGTGTGAGTGAGGACAAAGCACGCTGGAAAGACTTGTCTTGGTTTGTAGGTTCAGTCGTCATTCCAGAAAGCAGCCATAGTGATGTGGGGCGTCACAATCAATATCTATAGCTTGTGCTACTGCATTGGTGAATCTGCTTAGATATGCTTTCAGAGATTCACCAAGTTGTTTTTTTATGTTGGCAAATGAATTGCCCTTAACACAAGTTTCCTTCAAAGCTCGAAAATATTTCTTAAATTTAGAAGACAATTTCTTCCGCGATGTCATTGAATGTCTTTTATATTTATTGACCCACAACCTGGCGGGTCTGGTCAGAATTACAGAGAACAGGATACATCTCAAGTCAAATCCGACATTGTGGGCCATCATTAGTGTATTGAATGACCCGAGGTGATTGGACGGGTCTGTGTTTCCATCATATGCAGGCATGGTCGGCATCCTGAAGCCAACAGGATACAGAGTTATCACGATGTTTGGAGCAAAAGGCTCGAGCTCCTCATTGGAATCACATTCTTCAACTCATTTTTCAGATAGAAGTCTCTTCATCTAATCCTCCATCAAGGCCAACTGCTTGAGGATTGGATCTTTGGTCTCTAGGTTAGTTGGGAGCTGATCACTAGCCCCCATCCTATTGTACGTGTTAGATGGATTATTTTCCCTCCATGCTAGAGCTCGGTTAGGTGGGACATTCCCATTGTTGCATACGATAGATGAATCGCCCCCATGATGAGTATAACTCACATCATCATGGCGAGCTAGATACCTCCATTGTGAATTCAGATGATCACGCAGGTCAGGATGTGGATTGGAACGAAGGCTTTGTGCATAACTCAAATTATTCCTCAGGTCAATTTCATACCTACCTCCACACTTGATCTCCGTCCAGTAACTTCTATTAGTGAAACTTACAACCCGTGGCTGAGATCGAGGACTTGGATTATTAGCGCGAGGCTGTGGGACATAGATTTCCTCTGAGGGAGGAGAATTTCTCCTGCTATCCCCTTGAACTGGAGTGTTCCTCTACTGGCGAGGTGGTGTTGGATGTCTAACCGATGATGGTCAGTGTCTTATCGGTGACGCTTTCCTCGTTCCATCGGGAAGAACTAGGTTGGCCTGTCTCAGTTCAACCTTGATCTCCCAGGCCCTTTGTGCCAGAGTCTTTGATTGTGGCACAGATTGATTTGCTGGGGTGTTTTTCCTACTTAAATTGGTCCCACCTTGCCCTGTTGGGTTGTTATGAAAATTTCTAGGAATCTGCTCAAAAGGAACGGAGCTACGGGTCATAATTCTGATCGATCGACTAACATGGGGTCGATGGTTCCTATGAGTATTAGCAAGTTGAGTACTCCGCTGATTTTACTCGGAAGGTACGAAGATTGGAGTTGCACTCTTGACAGAACGACTGGGATTGGGCCGGTTATTCCTTTTGGACCTATGGGACCACTTTAGGTCTTTCCAATGTTAAGGCGGTTGCAAGAGGGGGTAGCCGAGCTAGGACCTCCTTGATCTGCTTGTTAGCCCTAGCGAGATGGCTTCTTAATTTGGTATTTTCCATCTCGATGGTTTTCGGATACCCCGAATTGGGATTTGGTGGGCATGATGCTGAACTCCCAATATCGTCTTGGCCCACATGTTACTTTCTAGGCCATTGTTGAGCGTCTGGGCCTTTTCCAGCAGATACACACTTACGATGCACCTCTTGATCACCACGTTGCTCCATTTCATTGTCATGCATTGATTGGGTGACCAGCATGATGAATGTTGAGTGAAATTTTGCGTAGGGGATTAAGCACTAATGAATTCTCAATGAAAGCACCAATCTGTTAACGTAGTTTTTTCGCCAACAATGGATTAAGAAATCTGACAATAGAGATATTAGTGCTCTCTTACTAAACCGTAATTAATCAAATGAATAATGCATCAAACACTCACACTTTAGCATGGTTCAGGGGTTCAAATCCACCTAGTCAACGAGACAATATTATTAATCTCTTTTAGGCTCTGAATTAAATAGTTTCTTACAATTTCAGCAGAGTTTCGATGTATCAAAAAGCAGTCACTTTCTTGTCAATTCCCCTAATATTCATAGTGGGTTTTCCTGGACAACTTTGGGTTACTGCGTGCATAAATATGGTAAATAATCAATTAGAATAATATCCCATTTACATAGGGATATGATTGCCTGTGGAGTTAACCTTTGTTATCTTGGGTAACAAATATTAATACAACCTGGGCATTAATGAGCGTATAAGGTGTTGACCACGATTTTGGTCAACTCCGAGTAGACGCAAAAACGACAATAAACCTTGAACATAAAGTAAATAAAACAGGTAATTTTTATAGTGGTTCAGCGCAAATTTGTTGGTAATAGCCTAATCCACTTAGAGTTGTGATATAATTGACCTATACTTAAGATTAGATAAACCTTGGTCAACTGAGTTTCTCAAGTATAAGTAGGAAAATACACAGTTTCTCTCTCTGAACTCTCAGAAAATGCTCCCAGAATACCCCAAGTAATGGTCCCAAAATCTCAAAAGTTGAGAGCTTTCTTTTCAGTCTAAAATCCCCGATGCCCCTAAATGATGCCATGAGTCATTTATTTATAGGCTCATGGATCATACATGAGAAATATCCCGTTTGACGGGGTCCTTAGTTGTTCCAACCAACTTTAATTAATAAATTATAAATAAATTCAAATTACAATAGCTATTATTTCAGGATATCTAAGAGATTCCCGCTGCAGTTGCGAATGATTCAGGTTGAAGCTATTACTGAGGCTTTGCTAAAGAGTCACTAGACGGTAACTTCTGAGATTCTGATCTATCGATTGACCAAATCCATCCCTCGAAGTGACTGGTCGGCCAAGAAAACTCACCGATCGGCCAAAGTAGACCACTGGTCGGGCATGACACACCACTGGTCGGGCATGGTACATCACTAGTCGGGCATGGCACATCTCTGGTCGGCTAAATTTATTTTCTGACTAGTACTATCACTACTCCCCAGGTCAATTCTCAACCTTTTCACCTCTTTAAATAACACATTTATTGACTATTAATGTGTTATTTATTGACCATGCACTGCCACTTGTCCATCTGATTGCCACGTCATTGAACAAAATTTTTGGGGATAACATTTGCCCCCCCAAGTTTATTATATGATTTTCTCATATGATAAAATTTTCCTCTTACTCCTTGTAAAGATCCACAGTAAATTTAATAATTACCGTATCCTAAAATTCCAAAAATGACCTTTGACATTTTTCCCGCCTTTTGGAAATAAAAGTATAATAAAAAATTTCAGCCATGAAAATGGCAGTTACTCGTTTCTAATCGTGGGAAAGAAAATACCAAGAGTCTTCAGGGTGAGTGGGAGTCTCCCTTTCTCTCCTCTAAATAGACCCACGGCTTCCCAAAACTTTTTTTTAAGCTTCTATATAGACTTTGTAGCTGATATAGTATAGGTTAGGCTTTGGGTTAGTCAATTTTTCCTTCAATTTTATGAAATCTTGAAAGAAAAATTATTTTCCACTACACATTTTAGTTTTTGGTTCATGGGTCTAAGAAGAGCATATGATATTTCCTTAAGAATTGTTGAACTCTTAGAATTCCACTGTTTGATCTTGTCTGCATAGTCCAAGATTGTGAAAAAATGTTTATAAATCATGCTATGCTCTTTACCCTGTAGCCCATCAAACCCATTCCTTTTGCAATACCCAGCCGATCGGACCCTTGCTTGGCCCTCGGGTGTTTTGTCTCCCAGCTGCTCGGTCACTAATCTTTGCTCCTCAGACACACTCCAGCACTTTAGACAGGCAGCTTCTAGGAAAACCAGCTCCTTCGGACATGCCCAACTCCTTAGACGTGCCCAGGTCCTCGGGAGTACTCCCATCCGCTCGGGGGGCACGCGAGATCCTCTGACAGCAGCTCCTCGGACGTGCCTAGATCCTCGAGCGCGCATCTCCTCGGACACGCATCCCTCGGACGCGCACCCCCTCAGACACGCATCCCCTCAGCATGCTCCTTGACTTTCTCAGACACGTGGCTCCTCAGACGTGCATCCCCTCGAGCATGTTCCCTCAGCCGCTCGGGCATGCAGCTCCTCGGATGTGCATCCCCTCGGGTATGCTCCCCCAGTCGTGCAAGCATGCGGCACAGCTACTTGGACATGCACCCCAGCCACTCGGGGCATTACACAGCATCTCGGAGGCACACCTGAACGCTCGGACATCGCCTTAGGCCTTGTTCCTCTGACATTCAAAATAATCTATTTGAATCTCTCAAAATTACTATCTTTTCTCAAAATGTCTTTCTTTGGGGAAAATTGATTTCTCTTCTCAAAGAAACTGTTTTCGCTGAGTAGTGTATATATTTTTTATTTTTCATTCACTATATGTTTGGTGTACTCACCTCCCCTTATCTTTTGTAGATAAATCGCTTCGACTACATGACAAGTGACAACCAAACAAACTCTGATTCCTCAGTTCCCGCTTCAAGGGACACTTTTTAGAACAGTGATTCTTCTTCCAGACTCCCTAGCAGATGAACTCCTAAAGACTGTTTCCATCGTCTCATGAAAATCCTTCCGCGATCAGCCTTATATTTTCTTCATGAAGATCAGTTTCTTAAGCAACAACACTAGCACCAACCGATGAGGGTGAAGAAGTCTAATCGACTCCCTCAAGAACAAGATCCCCAGGTTGCTCGTAGAGCAACACAAAAGATGGTAGAATGGGTACCTTGTGTGGGAGAAAATTTATTAGGAGAAGTTGAGACTGAAGCTTCTTCAAAACCCCCTTGCCAAGCTCGATAAACTGGAAAACCTAGGAGAAAGGTTACCCAAACATTTGCCACAGAAATCCAACAAACTGCTACACGTAGGCTGAGGAACAAAGAAGAGGGTGTGCCTTCCTGGTTTGTAGCTAAACCCTCTAAGCTACATTCCAAAATGTTTGATAAGCATATTGAGACTTTGGGTCTCGAAGGAGTGACTGTGTTATGTGCACACCCTGACCAAAGAGCCAATAATCCTGGTGGAGCCTATTGTGCCTGGTCTAAGTATCATATATATGCAGGAGCCACAATCCCCTTGCATCCTTTCTTCAGATCAATAGTAGATTACTTCAATGTCTCTCCCTTCCAGATTGCTCCAAATCGTGTACAAGCCTTTTCTACTCTATACATTCTCTACCACTTCCAGGGCTAGAACCCGCCTATTCCTCATGAGGTACATTATTTGTTCGATTTTAGGACTAACCCCAGCCACAAAAATACAAGTTTTTTCCAATTCTTTCATAGGCAAAAAGGGGTTAAGTACCTTCATGGTATAGCCCATAAATCGAATCCTGGGATGTATTACACGGAATACTTCCTAACTACAGACATTAAATCCAACAACCTGGCTTTTACACGTGTAAGCCTTTTTGATCAACCTCTCCCGACCAGGGAAATGTATGCTCGAGCAGAAGAACTTGCCAACATGCCTCTAGATGAAAAGAATGTCGAACAGTTAGTATCCTTAGAGAATCTCAGACTGGTGGGATTGTTACCAAATAATCAAAATATTAATGTGGGTAGTACGACAAATAAAACAGACACCACTGATCTGTCTAATGCCAACACTGAAGTAGTGACTGAGTGGTCCCATTCTTAAAGAGCCTCCTTGTGAAAATACTCACCGACCCACCTTCCTCATCAGGCCTGGCAAAGGCAAAAGTATTGAGCTCTTCAGAGAAGACAGCTCATCGTCGAAGGACGAAGATGAGTTTTTTAACGAAATTCTGAACTCAAGTTTTGCTGACAGTAATCGTAATTGGATTTTGTGATGAATCTGTTGAATTTTATTTTTTACCTATGTTCATTTATTGTTTTTACTAACCCATCTTCTGCTTCACTTTTATGCAAATCCGACTATGTTCAAGCAATTCAACACCCCCTCTGCCCAAAAGAGGAAGACTAGTGAAGGTAGCAACTCAACTCCTCCGAGAAAGGCTATAAAGACTACGCCACATAGCTCGGGAAAATCATCCGACGAGCTAGTCATTCTCCCACGCTTGGCTCCTCCGTCAATTCCTTTTTCTGCTAGTCTACAGACTACCCGGTCAACTTGCTTAAGTGAGCCTCTTCGCGTCGTTGGTGAATATGACAAAGAGTTACTAGACCATACTCTTCACCATGCAACTACAACTCAGACCTTCGAGACTCTACCGCGACAAAGGTCTTGCTCAAATTATGAGTGTACGCATCTTATCAAAAACATTTACTTTATTATTGATTAATCATATTTTAATATTTCCTGGTTATTTATTCTGGGGGCTTATCAATGTTAGTCATGCCCAATGTCGAGCGGTAGACTATATAGAGTTGATCAAGGTCTTGAATGATCAGTTGGTCGAAGCCCAAGTTAAACTGAAACTTTAACTAACTCTGAGAAAGATCTTCAATCCAAGGCTAAGCAGGCAGAGAAGACAATTGCCGAGCGGAACAGATCTTTAAAGGAGTTGGATGATGAAAATAAAAAACAGATCCAAGCCAACAAAATGTTGACCGACCAGCTAGAGAAAATGACTCATGAGAATGAAGAGTTGAAACAAGACATAGAAGCTGATCTTGCTTGTTATGAAGAAATCCATTTCAACTGCTTCTATCAGATATGGAAACTACACAAGGCTCTTAACCTCGACTTTCTCTCAGAAGAGGCAAGGGCAGAATTGCATGCCAAATGTGAAGCCAAGGCTGCTGAGGAGGTTGCTAATCCTGCTGGTGTTGTGCCTACTTCTTCTCCTCTATCATTCGACCAGAAGAGGTTCCAGACGCCGATGATGGTGTTAACCAACCAGAACCTAGTTTACCTGACTAGTAAACATGCTTTAGCCGACCAGAGGGCTTCCCATCTGTCCAGTAGAAACTTTAAAGCTGGCCAGCAATTTACTTATTTTGCTTATACTTTTTTTGAGACAATTACTACTCATTAGATTTTATATTTTGCTCGTACGGCCGAGTTGTTTGACATCCTATGTCTTTTGTGAATAGTTAAGTCTCTTTCATCTATGCCATGAATTTTTCACATGAGTACTTAGTTTTCGAACTTAGAAATTAAAAATATTTCATAAGTCCCTTGTAAGTATACTTTCTCACACTCTTATTGCTCTAACATTTTATGAGCTATGTTTAATTTCACACGAATATTTGCTTTTAACTTTGTGGAATTTTGTAAGATGCCAAGTTACTTAGGATTTGATAAACAAGTTAGATCAATGGCCTTTTTTACTTTAAAAACTTACAAGTCAACCTAAAAACAAATATATTAATTTGTGCTATCATTGCTTGTGTTGAATCAATTACCAGTATACCCCATGTTCCCCCCAAGTGATCGAGGGTCGTAAGATCCTTGGTCACTTGCTACTTCACCGAATCTGTTCGAGCAATTATTATTCGTGAAACACATTGAATATAAAGAAAATATTCAAGCAGTTGAACACTGCCCGATTTTACCGATCAGTTAAACACTGTCGAATAATTAACACATGCATTTTTGTAGCAAGAATCGACCATGTTGCGCATAGTCTCTTTTATTACTCATCAATTTGAAAAGGACAAAATGTGTCTAATAATGAGTCTCCAACAAAAAAAAATTGTTTAAAAACAAATGATTGGTTAGCAAATAACCAGATCATAAACATACTTAAATAACAAGTAAAACACTTGAATCTAAGCTACCACTGTGCAAGTGGTTGTTGACGGTGAGAACTTGTCAACTAAGTTAAGTTGGAAAGAATCGCAAGATCAAGATTATCAATAGAAAAAGCCTTAGAAATTTAAGTATCAACTCTACGAACAATTGCAGAAGAACAATGGTGAAATCAGTTTCTCATTCACTATGGTGCACTTGCTACAGTAAATTTTTCAACCCCTTTCCATGGGGAATTGGGGTTCATTATATAGTGGGCTCTAATGGCCTTAGATACACTGTGGTCCAGGGGACCAGGTAGTACATAAGTACACTGTCAGTAGAGTGGTTTCAAAGGTAGTGGTGTTACAACCAGTACGTGGACAGGTGCCAGGAGGATGTCTCCACTACTTGTCCGTACCAATGTCAGAGGAGTATGCAGGCCATGTCCTTTCTCTTAGTGCTCCCACTACCTTACTAGTACGGGTGTCCGTACTCGACATACAGGGTCTTAAAGGCTGTACCTAGTACTAGATTGTACAAGTATGTTCCGTTTGAATCATACGTGGGCTTTTACCTCCAACTGCTGGGGCCTCAATGGGCCTTCTTAATAGAGACCACATCGAGGTATAGGGAGTGAGACACTTGATGTATTGAAGGGTCGTGGCGCGAGGTAAGACTCTTCGATCCTTAGCGCGAGAAGCCTGGAGCACCTCAAGGCCACCCCCGGATATAGGTGATAGGTGTGCAAGACGGTCCCGGGGGCTTGAGACGACGTGGCCGCGCTAGAAGCCTGGGTGTACGAGGCGAGCTGCATCCCTTGCAAGGCCCCCTTTAGGATGTGGCTGTGTAGAGGGTGTCCTCCGCGAGGCTCCCAAGGACACGCGTCTCGTAAGGCATGGAGCTCTCGGGGCGCGGAACCGAACGCGCGCGGGGCGCGAGGCCACGATGTGGGGCACGTGAGGCCGAGGGTGCACGGGCGCGAGGCCATGGACGCAGGGGCGTGCGCACGCGAGGCCATGGTGTGGGGCACGCGAGGCCGAGGGCGCGCGGGAGTGAGGCCATGGGACGCGCGCACGCGAGGCCATGGCGTGGGGCACGCGAGGCCGAGGGGCGCGCCTACACGCGAGGCCGTGGTGCGGGGGCACGCGAGGCCGTTGCATGCAGGGATGCGAGACGGGGCCCTTAAATAGTTGGTGCTATATGCCCGTAGCCTATCTCGTGCTTTTGGCCTTTTTATAACTGTTGAATTTCGAGCATCCACAGTGGTATTTATTGATAATATTTCCTAAGGTGCTTGCCATTCTAGTAGTTTCTGATCAGCTCACCATTCAGCATAGAAAGTTTATGGTCCTCAAGTGTCAGGTCGCAAGACTTCCTCGATCTGATATGGTCAGACACTATCTTTTTTGACAAGCCATAGAGACATATGATATTTTTCACCACAAAATATAACACTTTCTTTGACGTGATTGTGGCTAATGGTTCAGCTTCAGTCGACTTAGTGAAATAATCCATAGCAACTACCGAAAATTGCACCCCTCATTTTCCTTTATGTAGCCTCTCGATCAGATCAATTCCCCATACTGCAAAGGGCCAGGGACTTTGCATTTGTTTTAAAATATTTGGAGGTGCATAGAGTATCTTAGAAAATCTCTGACACTTATCGCATTTCTTCACATATTCCAGGGAGTCCTCGTTCATTGTAGGCCAGAAAAATCCTTGTCGCAAAATCTTTTAGGAGAGACTTTGCCCCCCATCGTGAACTCCACAAAATCCCTCGTGTACTTCGGCTAACAGGCTCTTCGACTGGTCGAGTGTCACACACCTGAGTAGCAGCATAGAGTACCCTCTTCAATATAACACCCCCTCCATCATGACATACCGAGCAGCCTGTCTCATCATCCTCTTGGCATCATTGTTGTTATCGGGTAAGGTCCCTTGCTCGAGATACGTGATGATTGGTGTCATCCAAGTATCAGTTACAGTAATTGCCATGGTTTCCTGCTCGGTAATACTTGGGTTTGGTAAGTATTCAACTAGTACTATATTCAGAGTGTCAGCATCCTTTGCACTGGCTAATTTTGCCAAGGCATCTGCGTTGGAGTTCTGCTCTTGTGGCACCAACTTGATCGTTTACTCTTCAAACTATGCTAACAAGTGCTTAGCTTTATTTAAGTATGCCACCATACGCAAACATCTCGCTTGATATTCTCCCAAAATTTCATAAACCACCAGCTGAGAATCATTATTAACTTCAACCGACCTGCCATGTACATCTCTGGCCAATTGTAATCCTGCTAACAAGGCTTCATATTCTGCCTCATTATTGGAGGCATTGAATCCGAACCTTAACGCACAATGAATTCGATGTTGCTCTGGCATGATCAATATAAGTCCAACCCCCGCATGATGTTCATTCGAAGATCCGTCTACATAAAATTGCCAGGTAGGAAAAACTTTTCTCTGCTAGCTACATTTTTTGTCTCGTCGGGGATATCAGGAATTTCGGTGCATTCAGCAATGAAATCCGCTAAAGCTTGTCCTTTAATGGTCGATCGGGGTTGGTACTTGATCTCAAATTTTCCCAATTCGATAGCCCATTTTAGTAAACGTCTAGAAGCTTCTAGTTTTTGTAAAACTTGGCGTAAGGGCTGGTCGGCAAGCACCTTTATGTGATGTTCCTGGAAGTATGGTCGTAATTTGTGAGACGCAAGCACTAAACAGTATGCTAACTTCTCAATCATAGGGTACCTTTACTTTTCTCCTACCAACCGTTTCCTGACGTAGTAGACTGGATGCTGCACCTTATCCTCCTCTTGTATTAGAGCAGCACTGACAGTATGTTCTATGATTACCAAATAAATTAAAAGGTCCTCTCCATCTATGGGCTTTGAAAAAACTGGAGGCTGAGCCAAAAGTTTTTTTATAGCTTGGAATGTTTGCTCACATTCTTTTGTCCAGTAAAATTTCTTGCTTCCTCTTAGTAAGTTAAAAAATGGGATACACTTGTCCATTGATTTGGAAACAAACCTACTTAGAGAAGCAATCTACCCAGTCAAACTCTGTACATCTTTGGTTCTAGTTGGAGACTTCATTTCCATGAGTGCCTTAATCTTCTCAGGATTGGTTTCTATCCCTCGCGAGTTAACTATAAATCCTAGAAACTTTCCAGAACTTACTCCAAACGATCATTTAAGGGGGTTCGGCTTCATGCGGTAATTTCTAAGTATTGCAAAGCACTCCCCCAGATCTCGTAAATGCCCTCAGCTTCCTTTGACTTGACCTGCATGTCATCGACGTACCCTTCCATGTTTTTGCCGATCAAGTCACGGAACATGCCATTCACTAAACGATTGTAGGTGGCTCCTTCATTCTTCAAGTTGAATGGCATAACCTTATAACAATATAATCCTATGTCCCTTCGGAAGCTGTTATGCTCCTCGTCGGGAGGGTGCATACTTCTATGATTATACCCAGAGTAAGCGTCCATGAAGGACAAAGTTTCATGACCAGAAGTTACGTCAACCAACTGGTCTATCCTAGGCAAGAGAAAACTGTCCTTGGGACATGCTTTACTCAAATTAGTGAAGTCCACGCAGGTCCTCCACTTTACATTGGACTTAGGCACCAATACTGGGTTAGAAACGCAGGCGGGGTAATAACCTTCCCTTATGAACCCATTTTCCTTCAGTCGCTCAACTTCTTCCTTTAGAGGTTTGGCTCGTTTCTTGTTAAGAAATCTTCTCTTCTGCTGCACTACTCGGTAGCTTTCATCCACGTTGAGCATGTGGCTGATCACAATTGGTGAGATACCCACCATATCATTGCGAGACCAGGCAAAGACATCTTGATACCTTCGCATAAATTCTACCAGCTGTGCTATCACCTCCATCTTCAACTTCTTCCCAACTTTGACCACTCTGGTCGGTTCATTTTCATCTATCAGGACCTCCTCTAAGTCTTCCATAGGTCCGAATTCACTCTCCAAATCCCCAAAGCGAGGATCAATATCCACTCCCTCGCTTTGGGCAACGCCCTATTTGGTGACTTCATCAACGGATGGGCCTGTTGCTGATTAATACCAGAAGTACTTTCATAGTTGATAACCTTTAAAGCTTTCTCTTGGTCGGCTAAATCCACAATGCTATATTGGTCGATGTCCATCTCGTTTACTACCTCTTCTCTCTCTCTACAGATAATCATATTATTCTCCTTGGCTCCCTTTCGTGCCCTAACCACCGAAGCATTATAGCATTCTCTAGCTTCTCTTTGGTATCCCCAGACACAGCCTAGACCTGCACTGGTCGGGAATTTCATGGACAGTTTCCATATAGACACTGCCGCATGTAAAGCCATGAGTAGTGGTCGATCAATCACCACATTGTAAGCCAACGAACAATCTACTATCAAAAACTCTGTCATGACTATCTCGTGCCTAGGAGCATGTCCTGCTGTGATTGGTAATTTGATCATTCTGGCCCGTGATAATCCTTCTCTAGTAAATCTGTAAATAACTTGAGAGCGTGGTTTCAAGTCATTGATGGACAATTTCATCTTTTCAAAAGATGACTTGTAGATAATGTCCACAGAACTTCCCGTGTCAACTAGGCATCTCTTCACTTTCATGTTTGCAATTTGGACTGTAATGACGAGCGGGTCATTATGAGGATACCTCACATGTCTAGCATCATCCTTCATAAAAGTAGGAGACTCACTTTCGTACCATGGATTCTTTGGAGGTCGCTCCTCTACAGTCATGACTTTTGACGTTGATGTTGCATCCAATTCATGTCGAAGTGTTTGGACATATCTTTCCCTTATCTTATTACTATCCCTAGGCAAGTGTGGACCTCCACATATAGTGTCTAAAGTGAAGTCCACCAGCTTGGGTTGCAAGGATGGAGACCACTGTCGTTTGAACCCAAGATTGTTGTTGCTCCCTTCTCCTTGGGTTTGCTCTGCCCGATACTTTTTCAACTTTCCTGACCGGAGAAGAAACTTTATCTCGTCCTTAAGATGATTGCATTCATTTGATTCGTGACAATAGTCTCCATGGAAACGACAAAACTTGTTCATGTCTCTTTTACTCATCTCCTTCCTAATGGGTGGGGGTTTCTGGTAGGGAACCTCTTGATGACTTGTGAGATATACTTCCACCCGGCTAGCTGAAAGAGTGGTGTAATTAGTGAACCGAGGTTCATACTTGGTTGGCTTATCGTTTGGACCCGACTTAGCCTTCTTTTCTTCATGGCTGTCAGACCCGTTATTCCCACGTTTCTTTCCACCATTTTGACTTTTCCACTATTCTTAGGAGGGCCAGTTGACCCGCCCGTATTATTTATGCCTTTCTTCTCTTTCTTGATCGTGTCATCCAATTTCATATACTTTTCCGCTCGGTCAAGAAATTGTTGAAGTGTTGAAATCGGATTTTGATGTATACTATGCCACAAAGGACTTCGATAAGTTATTCCAGAGGATATGGCAACCATCTTCCCCTCGTCTCCAACAGTAGTTGCTTGGTTGGACTCTCTCATGAACCTTTGTATATAGTTCTTTAGAAACTCATCCTTTCCTTGTTTGATATCTACCAAGTGGTTGGCATAAACTGGTGGAGTCCGAGCAGTGCTGAACTGCCTACAAAACTCCTTCCTGAAAGTTTCCCAAGAGGTAATGGAATTCAGCTTAAATTTCTGATATCATTCCGAGGTAGTATCAGATAATGTAGTCGAGAAATCTCTACAACGATAATCGTCACTCACGTCGAGCAGCTCCATTTGGTCCTCAAATTTCCCAACATGTCTAATGGGATCTGCCAATTTTGTATATAATGGCAGCATCGGTGCTTTATATTTTTTCGGTGGCTAGGCTGCTCTAATCCGGGCACAAAATGGACTGCCACTCTGGTGGTCTACCGCAGCCATCCCGGATGGTCGTTTTGACAAACCTTGCACTGCAACCATTAGTAGGTCAAGCTGGGCTTGGATGGCTGGTGCAACCGATGGGGTTCGAAGGTCTTGACCGCCTGGTCGGGCATTTCCATCTGGTGCACTGTCGTTAAGTACTTCTACTTGATTGGCAGGGCGGTTCAAATCTTGCCCTTTGACAAGGACAGTCCTCCTCTTGTCTCTGATAACGTCCCTTAGATCTTTCCGGGAAGTGCGTACTCCTAACCGATCAAACACTGTGCTCTTAAACTTTTCAGAAGGCTTACTGTGCGGGACATGCTCTCTCCCACTACGCCGTTGGCTGGGATGTAGTGGAGGTTTTTCGGTACGTCTCGGGCAGTTATTTCCCCCATGTGGGTGGTTGCCCTCTTTCTCCTTTGATCGATTGATGTAATGGCTATAAGCCTCATCACGACCATATCCATCTTTAAACTAGGAAGTTTTCTTATCTCCAGGAGTCTTGGTTTGATTATGCCTGAGTGGAGTCTTCTTACCGCCTGACTGGTGACTGCCTAATCTAGAAGTTTCTGATTGGTGGCTCCTGGAAGGGATTCTAGAGTTCTCCATATGCGTCGAGGCAGTTCCGGAGCAGACCCCATCATCCTGCCGACCAAGGGGATTTCTCCTTCTTCTGTCTCGCCCCCGAGAATTGGCTCTGCCAGCGGTTCCCTGACCAGCATTATTATTCCCTGCTCCCTAGGTGGATTATTCTCATGTTGCGATTTGGGCATTGGCCTGGGTCAACTGAGTAGCTACTTCTAGAGAAAATGCAGCCTCACAATGTCGCTGATAGGCCTTCTCCTGCCACCGCCTGATCTCTTCACTTCTGGCATCCATCTCCAATTTTTGCTGCTCTAATGCAGCCTTCTACCTGGCCATTTCCTCAGCGAAAGACTCCTGCCGAGCATTGAATTGCATCATCTCCTATTGGAAAGCACCTATTGCTTCCTAGAGTTGTTTGACTTCTGGAGTTATCTCCTCGAGAAAGACCCTGGGCTCAGTCTCATAGTTCTGAGGTCTAGGACTTTCTAATCTAGCAGACTCTTTTGATGTACCTAGCTTCTTGGATGCCATATTGGTATTCATGGGTTCCATATTGGTAGGATAGTAGTGTATTTCTTTTATTCAGGCTCTCAATGAAAGCATCAAAAATGTTGACCACGATTTTGGTCAACTACAAGTAAACGCAAAAATGACAATAAACCTTGAATAGAAAGAAAATAACACAGGTAAATTTTATAGTGGTTCAGCCTCAATTTGTTGGTAATAGCCTAATCCACTAAGAGTTGTGATATATTTAACCTATACTTAAGATCAGATGAACCTTGGTCAACTAAGTTTCTCAAGTATAAGTAGGAAAATACAATGTTTCTCTCTCTGAACTCTCAGAAAATGCTCCCAGAATACCCCAAGTAATGGTCCCAAAATCTCAAAAGTAGAGAGCTTTCTTTTCATTCTAAAATCTCAGATCCCCCTAAATGATGCCATGAGCCATTTTTATTTATAGGCTCATGGATCATACATGAGAAATATCTCGTTTGACGGGGTCCTTGGTTGTTCCAACCAACTTTAATTAATAAAATATAAATAAATTCAAATTACAACAATATAGCTATTATTTCGGGATATCTGAGAGATTCTCGTGGCAGTTGCGAATGATTCGGGTTGAAGCTATTACTGAGGCTTTACTGAAGAGTCACTAGACGGTAACTTCTGAGATTCAGATCCGTCGACCGACCAAATCCATCCCCCGAAGTGAGTCGTTGGCCAAGATAACTCTCCGGTCGGTCAAAGCACACCACTGGTGGGCATGACACACCACTGGTCGGGCATGGCACATCAATGGTCGGGCATGGTACATCACTGGTAGGGCATATCACAACTCCCCAAGTCAATTCTCAACCTTTTCACCTCTTCAAATTACACATTTATTGACTATTAATGTGTCATTTATTGACCATGCACTGCCACTTGTCCATCTGATTGCCATGTCATTGAACTAAATTTTTGGGGATATACTATTGAATCTATTAGTCATATACTCATTATCTGGCATGAAGAAGTCTGGCCCTAGATTTGGAGCATATGTAAAGTTACCATCCCCATCATACAAGTGACAGGGAATTGGCAAACAATTTAAAAGCGAAATAACTTTACCATTACCGTCAGAAGATTCTCCCAAGTCAACAATAGGCTCTTTGGCCTTTTCTTTCCCCTTGCCTTGGGGAGCAGAAGGCCATTCTGCGGAAGGGCTACCCGTGGGTTCCCTGATTGTAACCCCCGTTGGCCTCCTCCTCCAAGGAGGCACAGGAGGTTGCTGCTCGGGAACCCCCTCAGCAGTGGCTTCGTCCACCACGGACCCTCTATTTTCATGGCGAGGAGCCAAGAGGCCAGACAGCCTCAAGTTTGTTTCAGTTATCAGGGTCTTGACACTTTTTGCTGCGTCAGACATCCTGGCCAGAGTGTTGGACCTCAACACCATGTCTGGTGTTGGGGCCGGACGTAACCAAGGGCCTGAAAAACAGATTAAAGTTTGAGAAAAATGAAAAGAGACACTTTAGGTTAAAGTATCGACCAGTCAAAGACAAGCTCTTACCTCCTCGTGCGAAGGCCAAATTGTTGTTGGTTATGTTTGGAGTAAGGAAATACTTCTTATTATAATGCCCCACGTTTGATATATGGGTAGTGCCACTCAAGAACGTCCGGCCGGTCTCCTGGTGGCAGAAGTGGAAGAAGCTCGTCCCGTTGTGCTATGGGTTAGACTTAAGGTTGAAGAGATAGTTGATCTCCTGGGGCGAAGGTTCTGGCCATTTGTTAAGTTTATACAAGATATAGAGTGCGGCCAGCATCCTATATCCATTTGGGGTTATTTGGAAGGGGGCGACATCAAAATAATTGGCCACCCCCACAAAAAAAGGATGAAGAGGGAGGTAAGCTCCCGCCTCAATGTGATACTGGGACCAGGCGCTGTTTACACCTCCTGGGAGGTTAGCCCTCTGGTCTGCGGAAGGACGTATAATGGTTACCCCCGTAAGGGGGAATTTTCTGAAGCAGTTAGCGACCATTCGAGGGGTCACTGAACTGGCTGGGGAAGTATACCACACGACATCAGGCGGATTCCGATGACGAGGGCGAGCCCTAATTTGGATATTAGGGTCAGGAATGAGATTTTCTCGACCACTGGTCGAGGGAACCCTAGCCTGCGAATCAGGCTGGGCAGGAGAATTTGGGTTGCTTTCGGACTCAGGTCTTTTCTTACCAGTAGACTTGGAGCGGGCCATTGGAGAGGAAGAATGGGGTCTGGAAGAGGGTCGCGAGAAAGGGATCTCGTGGACGCGGTCAGCCGGTTGTTCTTCTCCCTCGAGCAGCTGGGCGAGGAGGTCGTCGTCGATGGGTCTTTCACCTCCCCACAAATCTGGCATTAAAATCTGCAAACAGAAGAATGGGGAGGTGAGGATGTGGAACTTTTAAAAGGCTTTTTAGAATAACGCTGGTCGAGTATAAAAGTTAGGCTTTTATACAACAGCATTCTAACAAGAAGCTAAATTTTTCTACACGAACAGTTTGAAAAACGGATCATAGGGTGAAAGTAAAAAGTTTTTCTGAAAAAGCTTTTTCAACTCCCCTTAGGGCGGGAAAAATTTATTTTTCTACTGGCTTAAAGATCGAAATTTTACTTCGGTTTTACGTCCAAAAAAGCATGATCCTTGGTTTTAAACTAACTCGTAACTCTACTGTGCCTACAAAACATTCTGTCTACCAGCACCTTAAACCAGAAACGAAAAAATTTAAACAGTACACCATCAGAAGCATGCACCACGAGAAATTAGAAGCATGGGATTTCGAAAACTTACCGAGAAGAGTGATCGTAGAGGTGGAAGAAAGGTCTTCGAAGATTAAGGAGCCCACGGTCTGAGTCTTGGAAGCACAGGAAAATGGTCTCCGGAGAAGTTTAAAGCTTTGGTTTTTAGGGTTTTCTGCAAAGACAATGGCGTGCGTAAAAGGAAAGAAGAGGCTTCGACGGTCTTATATAAGTTTGTTTCTGATATTAAAAAAGTGTAATCATTTGTTTTCCTTTTTCAAAGTATGGGGAAACGGGATGGCCGTCGAAATCGTTTCTGGGGAACCGAAAATACATGATTAGACAGAAGTGGGTTGCTTTTTTCAAGAACACACGAAGGGTTTTGACACGTCAGGTGGGGTTACCGAAGAGTCGTTCGTCCAAAAGTTTATTTACTGTTTGTAGTAAATAAACTTTGGGGGGCAAATGTTATCCAATAAATTAGCATGGGACACGTGGCTGACACCTGGAAGCGTCTGCTAGAGCATCGACCAGAAGACACCGTAGAAGCAGGGTAAGCCCATCTTACCCGCGACCAGTCTGGTCGATGGTTCCGTGTACAAGGCAACATTTATGGGAAGATCTTTATGAATCCCGAATTTATCTCATACAATCTTCTGGATATCCGATTATTCAGGAAAGAATATCTGTAACAATCTTTTGTAACCCTCCTTGAGCCTATAAATAGCAAGAGATAGCTCAAAGGAAAGGACTTTTTGCTTTTGAATCATTCATTACTATAGTAATTCTCCAAGTAAACTTGTATTGCTCTTCAGAGGTTAGTGAAACTCATCGAACCCTGGTTCTTTGATCACCCTTCTGATTCTTATATCAATATCAGTCTAAGTGGACGTAGGTCATTACCAGATCCTGGGGCCGAACCACTATAAATTACTGTGTTTTCTTTACTTTTGTCATTACGTTCTTCTCTATACATTCGTTCATATCAATCACGTTTCGACTCCGTGTCAGTTGGCCAAATCTTGGTCAACAGTCTAAATCCTGAGTATTCATGAACTCTTATTTGTGTTTATTTGATCTTTTGATTCACTCGTTAAGGTTTCTTAGTATAATGACGCTAATGACTTTTGTTTTGGAAATTCAACATCATGAATTGCTGGGAACATGAATGTAACGATCCAAAATCACTAGTATGGCTTAAGGGCATTGATTAGTGTGTCGGGAGGGTATAATTGGTTTATGTGTGAATTTATTAATTAACGTGTGATTATATGATAAACATGCTTGTATGTTAATATGAATGTAAATGTGATTACATGTTGTATTTGTGAGAACTACATTATTATGTGGGTAAATTTGCAGCGTGCGACTCGAGGCGATCCTAGGGAGCTAGTTAGCTGGAAGTCACTACGGGGCTTAATGTTAGACTTGGGGCAAGTCAAGGGGTGATTTGGGTATTAGATGATTGTTTGGGTTATCTGGTTATGGAAATAAATATATGGAGATATATTTGAGGTTAGGAAGCCTAGGCGGGAATATTGGGGAATTTTACTTTTTTTGCCCTCGGGGACGTTTTCGGTACCCCGAGCCCTGGGATTAACTTAATTAACTAAGGTTAGGCAAATTAAAAACCTTAGAATTCGATGGAAATAGAGGAGACGACTCTCCTATCTCTCTCTCCTTCTTTCTTCTTCTTTTTCAAGAGAACCATTAGAATCTAAGAAACTCAGCTGGAAACGTTATGATTTGGGCTAGAGTTTTGAGGAAATAGCTCAGTTTCAGCTAGGGAATTCAACCATAAACTAAGGTAAGCACTGAATTTCATTTTTGATTAGTTGATTATGTGGTTTATGGGTTGAAATCTAAGGGTATTTAGGTTCTTAACATCAAGGTTGAATTAAGGTGGAAAGCTTGGGAGTTAGCTCGGATTTTGGTTAGAGAAGTGGTTCTGCTGTGGAGGTAAGCTTGAATCCATGAACTAATGGCTGAATTCTGGTGTTCCATTGCTGGTTTTTGTGTTCTTGAGCTCCTGGGTTTCAGAAATTAAAAAATGATTTTAATGGGTTTTAAAGCTATGTTTTTGCTGGATTATGTTGCTAGAATCATGTTAGAAGTTTTGTGATCAATGGGTTTTGGAATTAGGATAGTTTTTGGTGGTTTTGAGCAAGGCTAGGATGATAAAAATGGTGATTTTTCTGGGCACGAGGGGTTGGGTCGCGGCTCTGTTCTAGAGTGTTGCGGCCTTGCGAATCAAAGAAGAGCCAGGGAGGCTCTGCCGAAGGGAAGCGCCACGGCGCCACAGGGCAGGGCCGCGGCGTGTGTCTGTGATCAAAGAGGCCTAGCCTCTATTTTTGGGGCAGGCCGCGACCCTAAAGGGCATTTTTGGCTAAATGAAGGTTTTAAGCACGGGAATCTAACCTAGGGTGCTCGAGATCGATTCCACCACCGTGTTTGGTGGAATTTGATGTCCCGGAAGCTAGAACTATACCCGGAAACCTTTATTTGAATATTAATGGAATCCATTATCTTGGTTGTGACTAGGTGCTAAGCTAGGGCTCGGGGATCGGATCGTGCTCAAGAGGCATCCCTTGTAGTCTGTACACTTGAGAACTAAAGGTAAGAAAATTGCACCTGGTTGCGGATTTATAATGGGACTAAGGGTTCCTTATCTTGTATGCTTTGAAAGAATGGTATTATTCCATGTAAACAGTAAACCAACGACCTAAGAGCGCCGAAGTTTACACTAGCACACAGGGCGCAGCTCGACCACTGGTAGATGAGGACAGTTTATTATGCACTGAGCTCGGTTTGAGTGGGTCGGAGTGAGTGGGGTAAATAGGGGGTGTGACCTAAGTGTCGACCCTGATTATTATGTGATTTTTTTGTTATTATTGATTTGTGGATTTGTTATGCTGTATAGATGGGTGATGATTAGCTGATTCTTTGGGTGAAACTTCATGCTCTGTGATTATTGTGATATGTTGGGTGTATGAACATGCTTAAGGGAGTTATCCAAATGTTATTATTGCTTGATTTGTAATATGATATGTTTTCTTGCTGGGCCTTGGCTCACGGGTGCTTTGTGGTGCAGGTAAAGGCAAGGGCAAACTTGATCAGCCCTGATTAGGAGAGCTCTGAGAGCAGAATGTACATGATCAGCTGCTCAGCCGCCACGGTTGAGGGGAGACAGGGACAGGAAAAAACCATAATCTTTTGTTTTGCCTTTAGAAAGGCTGGTAGTTGTCTGTACACTGGAAGTTTTGTAAACAGACTTTTAAACGCTATATCTTTTGGGATCCCATGTGTGAAATGTTTAATTTTATGAAATGTACCTCTTGAGACCAAACCCTTTTAACCCTAGCACATTAATAGTTTCAATTATACGTTTTTAACTAAATGACTTGATTAGCAAGTCCTGCACCTTTATAAGTACACAGTGTAACGGTCTTGGTTATCCAGGGCATTACGATGAATTACAATAATGGAATCCATACTTTCCTAACATATCAAATATTTGTTCCCTTAAGGGTTAATTCTGGAACTAAATAGTTATTGTGCTCAAATCTATAATTTGTTATAGATTAATTATTAGCTCGTGAATTAATGGCACTTAAGGATTAAGAGGTAATTAGAAGGGTAAAATGGTAAACTTGACCAGCTCTAATTAACGAACCAGTAAATGGAGAATAGAACTACATCTATTGATTATATCAATGGACTACAAGAGAAAACACTGTAAATATAATTGTATAAATAGTTAGAGTGCAATTCCATATTTATAGTGGAGTAATCATGGAATTAATAATTAATATTATTGGATTAAAGAGTTTAATTAGTAATTTGGTGTATTGGAGCTTCGTATTATAGGTTCATTCCCCAGATCACCTCTGTCCTATACTGTTAAGGGTAAGGATGTCAAAAGAAAGATTTGTAGAGAGGACTTAATTGTAAAGGAATTAATTTTCCAGGGCAAGGTAATAATTATGTGATAGTTATGGACAATTGATTAATTATGAATTAAATAATTATTTAACTATATAGTTTTGATTTTAAAAAAACTATAGGTTAAAATTAATATTAATCTTGTTTTGATCAATTTATAGAGAGATAATAATAAATATCTTATTTAGAATATTATATTTATTTATTTATTTAAAACTAATAATTTAATATAAATTTAATTTTTAATTAACTAATATTTATGTTAAGAAAAATACATATATATGTTGAATTTTAAATTATTTGTTTAGTCAGTTATTTAATTCTTATTTTTTTAAATATGATTTAAATTAAATAATTATATAGTTATAACATATCATTTTTAATTTGAATTCTATTTTTAATAAAATAAAGATTAATTAATTAGATTAATCATCTTTACAAAAATTGATATAGCGATACTTTCAGGAATATGATTATTTTTACGTGATTAAAAAATAGACTCTCTCTGTGAGACAGAAGCGATAGTATTCCTAAACCTGGAAAACGTTCAATTCCTCTTCTCTCAATCAAACCTCTCTAGATCTCACGTGTTGATTACGTCTAGAGAGTCATAAATCAACCTTTTGAATCCTACGTGCCTACACACGTCCTTGTGTGTTTGAGGATTGGTCTTAAAGATCAAGGTGTGAGCTTTCAGAACTTGGATAGGAAGATCGTTGATTTTATACAAAAAGATTCGAGGATACTTGACAGGCTACAAGAGGTAATCTCTAATCTGATTGTATGTGATTTAATATATATATCTGTGTGTGTATGATCTTAGCCGATTTTAATAATTATTATAAAGGGCTCATTACTCGCTGCATGTCTTTGATAGGTTATTTTAATACCAACAAAGAACTTGTCTTTGAGGTCATTTGGATGGCTGTGGACATCGATGATGCTGGCGGATTTGGGAAACTAGGTGAGGTAGTAGATACCATGAGCTCGAGTTTTAAAATCTGGATTGGCCTTTAGATAGAATAAATATAAAATATCCTTTGGGTGGCAACCTCCCACTCATTCTTGAGGAATATATACTTTAACCCCATGAAGAGGCGATAAGGATTTGATGGGAGCTAAAATTGGGCAAGCTTCACATAGTTCAGGAAGTCTGCAAAGTACTGATCCAGTGCGAGGAAGGCACCTGCCTTCAGGGGGCAACCTGAGTACCTTCTAATGGAGGTCGAGTGTAGAAGTTGGGGTTCATCTAGATCCCATGACTTAACATTATTTTATGTACTTTGGATTGAGTAGTAATTCGGGACAGGATCGTCCCGGCCTTCAAGAAACTGTTGGGTCCTACCTCGATCTACTTCTCCACCACTGGACCATAGTGGGAGATGGGGTCTTCGGGGCGACCTGCTTATCCTTGCCTCGAGAAGAGGAGTCTGTCACGGTATTTTTCTTTTGAGAGGCCATGACGATTGTTTTAGTTCGCATGATAACAAAATGAATCATTAGAGGCGACCTAGGGATGTAACCTAAAATTCTAAGGCTTCACTACATTACTTTGCTACTTGACCTAAAACATCTACGGGTTATGTTCATGCATAATACCCTGACGCGTTGTCCCACGTACGTCCCTGATTCACGCGCATTAATCTTTATAAAGTAAGGTGAAATGAGCAAGGGCATAAGAGTCATTTCCAAAGGAGGAGAGAGAGAGGGGTGAGCAGCAAGGCTAGGTCCTAAGGCTCTCAAGGGCTAGGACATATACCCCAAAAAAAATAGGAAAGGTCTTACCCCACTTACAAGTTAAGGAAACATAATCATTTTCCTCACAAATAGTTTTTTTTCTTTCAAAACCCTTTCCTCTCTTCCATTTGCTCTCTCTAACCTGAAACATCACTAAACCCTATCCTCCATTGCTGCAACCAAGTCCCTCCATAGCTAACTACACTCACCCTCTCCATTGGACAAAGAAGAAGCTCAAGGATGAATATTTGTTTGGAGTAAGTATCAAACCTTGTACATATTTTCTTCTCTTTCGCTTCAAACCCAAAACCCTTGGGGTTTATTGTGCATGCATGTAATCTAATAGCCATGCATGTGTAATAACCAAGGCTATTGTATTCTTATCAGCTCCTTAAATATAATCTTAGGTTAGATTTAGTTATGACTTCAGTTGTGGAATAAAGATTGCTTTAAGCTTAAATTATTTAAGTTATGATTTTATGACTTAGAAATAATTATAGTTTGGGTAATTATAATTACCTTATCATATGATTAAATTAGTGTATATTTTATTAAGTATTTAAATGCACATGTTATTTGATGTATTAAGAAGTGAACATGTGGCATTAAACTAAGTCCAAGTATTAGAATTAAAATGAAAACCAATATAGCTTAGTCTTAGGCTTGGCTCAAAAATAGGAAGGATTTGATTTTTTAAATATTTTTAAAGATAGGCAAGATTAGATCTATTTGAATTAAGTGACTATGTGTCAAGAATAGTTAGATAAGTAAATGCAGTTTTCGTAACTTTACGATGTTGTAACTACAGATCTAGTTTTGACCTATTTATGTTATGATTTTTGAAAATATTTATTTCTAAAACGTTGTACATAATTTAATTAGCTATCCAACTGTATAAAAATGGCATAAATCAGACTTCTACTGCTCCAGTTACGTTAATTTTACTACAGAAGGGTCCAGAGTTACGAGATATAGGATAGTAGTTTGGACTTTGACTAAAGTTTGAACCAAATGGAGACTATGTGGCATACTTGGAGATGATGTAGCAACAAGAAGGGAGTAAGAATAGGTTGGCCAAAACCATATAGTGGAGGGAAGGTTTGATTTTTAAAATTTAAGTTGAATAGTGTGAAGAAAATCAAGGGAGTTGGGGTTTGAAGCCTATAAATAAAGACTTACCCTTCACCATTTTTCTCACACTCAAAAGCTCTCAAAAAGCTCTCATATCAAAATCCATAGTCCCAAGGGCTCTCTCCATTTTTCCATAAAACTCTACATAGCCATAGCCGAAACACTAGTCCTTTTAGTGATTGGGATCTTTCTCTTCTATTTTCTTTATTTTGCCTTAAACACTATTGCCTTTCGAAACCCTATTATAGTCGAAATATTGAACCCCATCAAGCCAAAATCTACCCAAGTATCCAAACTCTTGGTTTTGTTGTTGGAGATATACATTAGAGAGAAGATTCAGAATTTCATCATTTTGGTTCTAAGTTGAAGGTATGACTTTATGAGGTTTAGAAAATTCTTGAAAGTATAGTTTTATTATAAGGCTCTAATATAAATATCTTCTGTTGTATTTAAGGTTTATTGGACGTTTTCTATAGCATGCAATCTCTTCTCTTTCTTTTTCTTTCCACACTCAATGTAAGGAAAATAGGTTAGATTGTATGTGTTATGATATGTTTTATATGCTATGTTATGTTTATGAATATATGCATGTATATGTTTTATTTTGTAGTCACTTGGGAAATATAGTTGCTTAGATAGCAAATAAATTCCATGATTTTAATCATTAGCATAGATTAGAGTTTTGATTAAACCTACCTCGATTAGTAGACAGAGGACCTAGACGGTTTATCATATACTACTTTGTGATCTAACCTACCTCAATTAGTAGACAAAGCACCTAGATGGTTTTATCACATACTACGGTAATGAGTTGATGGCCATTAATATTGTAGTCCTATGTTTATATGTTATACTTTTTTTACATTATATATTTTATAGTATATGTTTTTAGTCTTATGATTTATGTTATGTTTTAGTATATTTTTCTTGCTAGGCATTAGGCCCATTCCGTTTATTTTAGATGGTGCAGGAAAATAAGCTTGGAAGACGGAATGGATTCATGGAAGTTTTGGCATGTGTATTGGGAGAGGACTGAATGGATGGACTACAGGAAAAGATCGTGGATGAATTTTATATTTTGAGTCTTTTCTTTTATTTATATATTTATTTTTCACATTTAGTATTTTTCTTATAACAATGGGATCCCGTATTTTGAATTTTTATAATAAAGTCCTATTATTTTATGCAAGTCTTCCAAAATAGTAGCTATGTCTTAGTAGTTTTTTATGGTCCGAGGTCTTAGAATTAGTTGGGGCATTACAATATGGAATTGATCTTGTGTTCTAGGGTTCTAGAGATGCTTGTACTAGTTGGATCTCAATGATTGAGCACTTTTTTGATCAAGTAAAGCAAGGCAAGAAATCTTGGTAGTTTGCATGTTCTTGTCCCTCATCTAAGCCTTTCTACCGTAATACTTTCTAAAAAATCTGCATGTGGGACTTTGGGGATCGATTTTGAGAGTGTAGAGCACAAAGGGAATTTTTGAGGAGCTAAGGATTACATCTCCAAGCTAGGGCTTTCAAAAGGTAGAAATCTATGGTTGTTCTTTCAGTTTTGTGGTGATATTTGTTCATCTGTTTGTATAGGGTATTTTAATAGTTTAGGAGCTTATTTTATGCTTAGGGTTGAGATTTTGTGATATGATAATTTGTGTGCATGCATTTGGCTAGGGTTAAGCTAGAAATGCTTGTGGTTGTTAAGTTTGAGTAAAAAAAATGTATGCTGCCAAAATTCGTTGTTGACTTCCAATGGGTCAGATCGCACTCCACTACCTTTGTTTATGAAAATAATTATGTATTTGCATAATTTTTTGTGATTACTTGATGTTAGGCTTTGGTAAATCATAAAAATATATTTTTAAACCCAAGTTATGCACTTTTGGGCATTGTCATGCAAATCTGGAAAATTTCTGGGCAGCATGCACTACCCAAATTGCATTGACTTTTGAACAAGTTTTACTAATCTAAAAGCTATGAAATATGTGAGGATGTTAGTTGATACACATATAAGGAACCTTGTAAAATTGGAGAGGAAAATGTGTAATGGTTTAACATAAATAAATTTTCAAAGTTTGTCTTAAAATCTGGAAAAAAAAAATGCTGGGCAACAAGTGCCCAGATTACTTCAATTATTTGAATGGGTTTTACTGTCCCAAAAATTATTAAATTTTTCCTGTATTTAGTTAAGATATTTACTAGGATCCCTGTAAAATTTCAAAGAAAATTGTGCCACAATTTAAGAGAAACAAATTTTCTAAGTTTGCCCTAAAATGTAAAAAGTAGTAATTTCAGACCATAACGAAAAGTAAATTTTTTGGAGGTTGGTTCTCCTAGCCTAAAACAATTTTTGATGCGAGGTTTTGGCATCATTCCCTTCCTTATGACGAAGTTTAAGTGCTTTGGCCAAAATCTCAACATGTGGCAAGGGTTCAAAAATGGACTTTTATCACTATAAATAAAGAAGTAAAAGTAAAATTGTGGAAATTGGAAAAATTGTTGTTTTTATAAAAGTAACTAAGGATTTGGATGTTAAACAAATCTAAAATCAGTTAGAGATAAATAAAATATGATTTTTACCATTTTAATAAATTAAGGGTCCAATTGCTAACAAAAAATGAGATTCTAGGTTACAGATAAAAATGGTAAAAATGGGTGTTTAGGTTATAAAGAACCTTGAACAAATGGTAACCTTGTCAGATGATAATAGTTAAAGGGTCAAGAAAGTGGTATTTTAGTATGTAATAGAAAGAGGTGAACTTCGTAAAAGAGCGAAAAGTTATGGTATTTTTCCAAAGATAAGAGTTGTTAAAACTCCCTTTTCTAAAACCAAAGTACAAGTTATCATATAAGAAAGTTCATTCTTGGAAGAACATTAAAACACACGGTATGAAGAGCATTTCGCGGTGAGGTCAATTTTCTTACAATAACTTAAAGACTGAAACAAAAATCTGGCCTTATATATTGTGAAGTGTATAGGAGGCTATAGTATACAGTCTCTGAGAATTTATTGAATGCAGCTATTGTAGAATATTAGCTATAAGAATATGCCATAGTTTAATCCGAGTATATTGTACTAAGTAAAGTAACCGCCAAAGGGAAAATGAATAGCTATATACAAAATCCAACTGGGAACTTTTAGTAAAAAAATTAGAGTGCGTAGGGAAATTGCCCGGTGGGCCTAGTTAATTAAAAATAATTTTTTTCCCAAAGCTCGTACAAATAGTTTATATGTTCAAGAATATATGCATGAACCATTAATATACAATATCATTAATCATGCATCATATATATATATGCTCATACAAGTATATATATACACATAAATATACACGCTTACATATATATACACACAACTATATATTACATGCAAATGTATACAACTATTTAAGGACAGAAATATTTACCTCTTGAAGCCTATTTAGTATCATTGAGTCTTTTCGTATAAGTATCGATCTTCCTATCCAACGCTTTGAGTACTCAGACCAAGATCTTCGGAAGTGTTCTCTACACCTCAAGATGTGGGTGGACACATACAGAACAAAGGTTTGTAATTTAGAAATCGCAAGTTTATATCAACACATGAGTACTTGGATTATAGCTTGAGAAATGTTGGAATAATAACAGAAGAATATGAGAATTTCTAGTTTGATCATTTTCTCACTCTCTTCTAAATCACTCTTCTTCTTTTTTCTCTTATTATCACATAATATATATAGGTTATATATTACACCATTATTCATAATAATAATAATAATAATAATAACAATAATAATAATAATAATATAATGTTGATAGGAATAGATTAGGTAATATCTAACATACCAAATTTGAAAAAATCTATTTTGAAATTATTTACTAAATAAATAAAAAAATATATGAAAAAACCAATACTGATACTTTATCAGTACCACACGCATGCATGGCACAGTCCTTGGACTGTATTATGCATGTGGCACTATTCCCATTCACAGAATATTGCAATTTTCCTATTTTCTTTTTTTTTTATTATTTATTTAAATAAATCATTCTCATAAAATATGATATTATCTTTTTTAAGGGAAAGATCACAGCCATAATTCAAATTTAAATTTTAAATTCAAAAATCAATAAATCAAAACTATTTTGACTTACTATTTTGATTTTCTCCCACCCATATAAATAAATTAATTTGAAAAATTAATTTATTTATTATTATATATATTTTGAAAATTCAATATTTAAATAAATAAATATATTTTCAAAATTTAATAATTAATTCCAAATTAATTATTCAACCTCAATTATCATATAATTTTATATTTGACCTGAAGAATAAAATTCTTCTCAAATTTCCAAACTACAGTTTTACTCTTGTATCAACTCTTACCTTGATATGGTGTTGATACAACCACCCTAGGGACTTATGGACCTATAATTTCAAGCTCCAATAAATATTAGATTACTAATCAAAGCTCTTTGATTAAATAATTATATTTATTAATCTCATGATTATCCTGTTAAGAACGAGTTTCCTAATACGCAGCGGAAAGGTGGTGTGGTTGGCCCAGTGTACAACAAAAATTTTGTAACATATTTAAACTACTTTTAAATATGCGGATCCATTAATATACATACATTAATCATAAGCAAGATAGTGATAGAAATCATACCTCTTGAAGCCTATCAATTGTCCTTGCTATCTTCTCGTATTTAGAACGATCTTCCTATCCAAGCCGCTCCCACGTACTCACACCAAGATCTTCCAAAGCGTTCTCTACACCTCAAGAAATGTGTGGGCACTTAGAGAATGAAGGATAGTTTATTTGTGATTCTTCTTGATGTACTCAACTCATGAGATCAAGAGAATAGGCCTGAGAATTGGTTATTTTATTTTCAGGGAGAGAGAAAATTATCGTTCTATTTTTCACAGAGCGAATGTTCAGAGTAGTCTCACTCTCTTCACTTATCTTCCTCTGAATAATTTATTGATCAGTCATACTTAACAGAAAAAATTCAAAATTTAAAAATTAAATCTGTAACCATTTTACAATTTACTTTTAAATAATTAATTATTCCATTAATGAAAAGAATCCAAAAACCAATTTTTGAATTATTCATTAATTAATTAATTAAATAAATAAAATTGAAAATCCCATCCCTGAAAAATACCATGCCCTACACGCCACACACAGTCCTGGACTGTGTGTGAACGTGTAGCTTCCTAATTTCTAGGGATATTAGTTTTTCAAATTTTATTTAATTATTTATTCAAATTTCTTTGTCAGATAAGATCTAACAACCTGATAGCTAATTCAAATTTGAATTCAAATTAACAATCTATTTAATTAATTATCAAATATAATTAATAATTTGAATAAATATTAATCTTTTAAATTCAAATCCAATTTGAACTTATCAGATTATTTTCTCCCACTCAAATAAAGATATTTAATTAATTCCACTAATTAATTAAACCCAAAATTTTCGAAAATAAATATTTAATTAATCATAATTTCGAAAATTACAATTAATTAATTATTTAATTAAATTTTGAAAATTAATTTAATTATTTAATATAATTTCAAAAATTATATAATAATTAAATATTAATTAATTTGGTTAACTACAACTAATTTGTAATTAATTAATTAATCACTATTATCATATAATTGCATATTTGGCCTGAAGAACAAATTTCTTCCTAAATATGTCTTTAAACTATTTTCCCTTCATATCAACTCTTACCTTGAACAGTGTTGATAGAGCCGCTATGGGGACCTATGGACCTATAATTCCAAGCTCCAATAAATTTGAGATTATTAATTAAACTCTTTAATTAAATAATCTTAATTTATTAATCTCATGATTGTTCCATTATAAATATGAGACTGCACTCTTGTAATTATAGACATTTCATTTACTGAGTACTTTATAATCATAAAGCGTCCATTGATTTAATCATTCCATACAACTTGACCCTCTAATAATGGTTCATAATTAATCGGGAATAAAATTACCGTTTTACCCTTTTAATTATGTCTTGTTTCCTTAAGTACCATTGACTCTACTAGTGAAGGTTAATTCATAACTAAATTATGAATTTGAGCTCAATAACCTTTCAGTCCCAAAATTCAACCCTTAAGAGAACCATCATTCAATCTCTTGCGAGAAGGTATAGATTCCATATCTGTATACTATGTCCCCAGCCATCTATATTAATGAGTTCCCAAAACAAAAGTTTTTAGCCTGATCATTCTGACAGACCCTAACAAGTGAATCAAAGAACTCATATAACATAAACAGGAGTTCATAGTAACCTCAGGATTAAGATCTATTTGTATATGATCATCAGTTGATATATTTAATTAATACTTCAAAACGGTATTTAACTAAGTATTAATAAACATATCTGGTCCAGTTCTATATATTTTCTAATATATAAAGCACCTCCACTAAAGTGTCCTACCACACTAGTGATCCGGATCTAGATCACATGTATTCATAATACTAGTGGACCGTACTTGCAGTAATTAATCTAAAGATTCCATAACTTTATTTTACTGCGAACTATTCAAGTTCATTTATCTCAAACACAATCCTCTCGTACTAATACGTGTTTGAGATTACATTCATGAACTTAGGATTTTTCCTGATATTTACATAATATTATCATAGAATAATATAGTCCATAAAATATATGCATAACAAATTCAATTTATTTATTTATTTCATAAAAACAATGTCTACTACATATGCTTTCAGAGCACATTTCCAACAATCTCCCACTTTCCCTAAAGCAAATGGTGCGTCTCTCTCATTCCCATTTTTCTTACATGCTCCGTAAAATATTTTATAGATAAAGTCTTTGTGAAAGGATCTGCAAGATTATGCTCTGAAGCTATCTTCATAACTGCAACATCTCCTCGATGAACTATCTCTCTTAGCAAGTGATACTTCCTCTCGATGTGCTTTCCCCTCTTGTGACTCCGTGGTTCCTTTGAGTTAGCTACTGCCCCACTGTTGTCACAGTATAGGACTAGTGGCTTATCCACATCTGGTACAACTTCCAGATCGGAATGGAACTTTTTGAGCCACACAGCCTCCTTAGCTGCTTCACAAGCCGCTATATACTCGGCTTCCATGGTGGAGTCTGCAATGCTGGTTTGTTTAATACTTCGCCAGACTACCGCTCCTCCTCCAAGAGTAAACACTGATCCAGAAGTCGATTTCCGACTATCTCTGTGTGATTGAAAATCAGAATCAGTGTAACCAGTGGAGTTCAGGTCTCTACCTGAATAAACAAGCATATAATCTCTAGTATTTCTAAGATACTTGAGAATATTCTTTACTGCAGTCCAATGACTCAATCCAGGATTGGATTGATAACGGCTAACTATCCCTACTGCATAACAAATGTCAGGTCTTGTACACAACATGGCGTACATTAGACTGCCTACTGCTGAGGCATAGGGATATTGTCTCATGTCTTCCTCTTCCTGAGGTGTTTTGGGACCCTGCTCTTTGGAAAGGAATACTCTAGAACGGGTTGGCATATCACCCTTTTTGGAGTTTTGCATATTAAAGCGTTCTAGCACCTTATCAATATAAGTTGCTTGAGACAATGCCAAAGTTTTGTTCTGTCTATCTCTAAGAATCTTAATGCCCAGAACATACTTGGCTTCTCCCAAATCTTTCATTTGGAATTGTTCAGCTAACCAGTTCTTTACTTTTGATAATGTTGTTACGTCATTTCCAATCAGTAATATATCATCAACATAAAGAACGAGGAATACTGCTACACCATCTTTGATTTGTCATCAACAAGGTTCGTCAACGTTTTGTTCAAAACCAAACGTTTTAATTGTGTCATCAAATCTAAGATTCCAAGATCTAGAAGCTTGTTTGAGTCCATAAATGGATCTAAGAAGCTTGCAAACCTTTTGCTCTTGACCTTTTAACTCGAACCCTTCTGGTTGAGACATGTAAATGGTTTCGTCAAGGTAGCCATTCAGAAAAGCTGTTTTGACATCCATTTGCCAAATCTCATAATCCATGCAAGCCGCTATGGATAAGAGTATACGAATGGATTTTAGCATGGCTACAGGAGAAAAGATTTCTTCATAGTCTACCCCTTCTTTCTGTGTGTAACCTTTGGCTACTAGCCTTGCTTTGAAAGTCTCTACTTTCCCATTCGCTCCTATTTTCTTCTTGAATATCCACTTGCAACCAATGGGTTTGACATTCTCAGGTGGATCTTCAAGAACCCAGACAGAATTGGAATACATCGATTCCATTTCTTGGTTCATGGCTTCTTGCCATTTGTCCTTGTCAGAATCATTCATTGCATCTCTAAATGTCAATGGATCGTCTTTGTTTGTGTCAGACACAAGCATTTGAACTTCGTGTTCATAGCGTGTGGGTTGCTTGCTAACCCTCCCACTACGACGAGGTTCATTACTATTCTGACTAGAATTAGTAGTTTCCTCTTGCCGTTTTTCATTGGTTGTTGCTGGTGACTTTGCAACTTCATTTGAGACCATCTCCTCCAGAACAACTTTACTGCGAGGTTTGTGGTTGTTTACATAGGCATATTCAAGAAAAGTTGCATTTGTCGATACAAATGTTTTATTTTCTTTTGGACTATAGAAAATTCCACCTCTGGTCTCTTTGAAATAACCTACAAACATGCACACTTCAGAGCGTGATTCCAACTTCCCGGTCTTTCCTTTAAGCACGTGTGCAGGACACCCCCAAATTCGAAAATGATGTAAACTAGGTTTACAACCATTCCATAATTCTATTGGTGTCTTTTGGACAGACTTAGATGGAACAACATTTAATATGTATAGTGCACATTGAATTGCATAGCCCCAGAATGACAGTGGTAATGATGAGAAACTCATCATTGATCTAACCATATCTAATAACGTTCTATTCCGTCTTTTCGAAACACCATTTTGTTGTGGCGTTCTAGGTGCTGTGAGTTGGGATTGAATTCCATGCTCACACAGATGGTCCTTGAATTCAAAATCCAAGTACTCTCCTCCTGAATCAGATCGAAGAGCTTTTAGTGACTTACCTAATTGCTTTTCAGCTTCTGCTTGAAATTCTTTAAACTTTCCAAAAGTTTTAGATTTTCTTTGCATTAAATATAGGTAACCATATCCTGAATAATCGTCAATAAAGGTGACGAAGTATTCATAACCTCCTCTTGCTTGTACATTGAGTGGACCGCAAACATCCGTATGTACTAGCTGAAGTGGTTCTGTGGCTCTTGAACCTTTGGCAGAGAAAGGTCTCTTGGTCATTTTTCCTTCTAGACAGGATTCACAAACCGGGAGAGATCCAATAGATAGTTCTCGTAAAGGACCATTCTTGACAAGCCTATTTATTCTGTCTAGACCAATATGCCCTAATCTCAAGTGCCATAGATATGTATCACTATCGGAATCAGTTTTTTGGCGTTTAATAGATCTAGGATTGGCTGTTTTAAATAATTCATAATTATTTATAGATTTCTCTTTAGCTTGTAGTTTATAAAGCCCATCGATAGATTTTGCAGAACATATCTTAAAACCATATCTTGAAATAACAATCGAATTATTATTAAAAGATATTTTAAAATTTTGTTCATGCAACATAGAAACAGAAATTAAGTTTCTAGAAAATCCAGGAATATAATAAACATTTTCTAAAACAAGAAATTTATTATTATCAAATTCCAAACGGGCTGTTCCAACTGCTGCTACAGAGATAATCTGTCCACTGCCTACACTCATAGTCACCTCTCCATCAACAAGCTTCCTCGTTGAACTAAGAATCGAAAGAGAAAAGCAGACATGGTTAGTGGCTCATGAATCTACTATCCAGGTTGAGTAATTATCTTCCACTAAACAAGCTTCTAACACAAGTAAATCAAATTTGCTTGTATTATTCTCTTCGAGGTCAGCGAGATACTTTGAACAGTTTCTTATCCAGTGACCATTCCCTCCACAATTAAAGCAAGTCCTTTTTAGGGTCTTCCTTTTGGAGGTTTTAGTGTTCTTGTTCTCTTTGCTTTTGGATGACTTTTTAGGTTTCTCACATAGTAATGCAATGTTCAAGTTTGATTTCCATTTCATGTAGTTTTCACCAGTCAACTTTTCATTAGCAAGTAAAGAAGATACAGGATTTGAGCTAGACATTATTGCTGAAAATAAATAAATAAATAAAATTAATTTATGCATATAATAAATATCAGTTATTTTCGGAATAGTAAACGTGATGCATGAATGCAATAAAAAACACATAAAAAATAATTACTTATTCCACGATTAATTAATTTGAACATTAATGGACCAGCCTTAGGGTAGGTCAGACTAATTCCAAATTAATTTTGAGACAAGCTCTCAAATTTATAAGTTAAAACTTAAATCAATATTTCTCTTTTGACTTATAAACAACCGCTTGTTTGGTCAAGAATACACTAGTCCGCTCGAAAGCCTAATGTACCTTGTGAGTGTAACCCATTATTTTAGATCAATGACTTAACTCAAGAGTGTGCCTTAGGGTCAGTTAAACTTGAAATACATCATTAAATCTTATTCTTGAAAAAGAAGTTTGCCTTGAGAATAACACAGTCGGAAGCCTTCCTTAGGGGGACACAAGCAATGGTGCCGCGAGGCCCTCTCCATGTTACCTCGGTGCTAACTAATAATGGAGACTATGGGATTTATTGTCATAACTCCCTCTCCCACTCACTATTTTAGAACATGTGTTTTCTCAAAACATCCTATGCTTTTTAATTAGTTGTAAAAATAAAGTGATCTATTTTTACCAAATGATATTCTAATAATTACTAATCAAATTAAGCAAAATTAAAATTATAGAACTATGCCCTAATTAGTTCAATTTTATTTTGCTATAATTACTAAGAATATCATTTATAATTTAATAAAACAATTTTATTAAATATTAGAAATTAAACCACTTTAAAAATCTGTTTCCCCTCTTGAACTAGTTAAAAAACTAGATTTATTATTATATGGACCAGCATCTAATCACATAGGACAATCCTAAGGCATGTTTCTACTCATATGAGATGCATGCACAATTTTAAATACTGTGTGGGTTATATGTATGGCATGTCTAAAAATGCATGATAAAGTATTAAACAATTTAATCACATTCAAACATTTAAATAAATAAATACTAGCTAAATAAATAAATAAATGCGGGCTGGGTATCTTGGGTATTTCTAGAAAAATTACAACACTTGAAAAAATATACACAAAAATGTAAGAAACTAAATAAGACCTAAATAGATCTCTATCTATTACTCAGGGCCTTCACACATAGTTTTGATCCATTAAGCCACTTATCCATTTAATTTTGAATTACAATAACTTTTAATTATCTTAAACAAATTTTAAGAATAATTAACTTGGGTTTGATGCCCAATAAGTTATTAGACCTAGATTTGAATTTGGGCTCATACAATTAATTCAAAATAAAACAAATTTTAATTATGGGTTAACTTAATTAAACCCATAATTTAAATGGACAATTTTTGGATGCAAGCCCTAGGGTTTAGAAAACCCTAGGGGCGGCTGCACATGGTGGCTCGGCATGGGGTGCATGCGGCTGGGGTGCAGCAGCATCTGGCGGCGTGTGGTTGGGCTGGGCGAGGCTGTAGGCTGGTGCGCAGGGGCGCCTAGGCAGGGGCACCTGGGTAGGGGCGCACAGCCAGGGGCGCACGGCAGGGGCGCCTGGGCACGCAGGCAGGGGCTGGGCATGCAGCAGGGGCTGGGTGAGGCTCGGGCTTCGGGGCTCGGAACCCGGGGCTCGGGCCTTACAGAATTTTTCAAGTAATTTTAACACAGAAAATTAAAATTACAAAAATTCCTATGCCCCAAAATGGCTTACATTTTTCATCTAGAATTTCAAGAACAATTCCTAAACCCAAAACACAATATATTTAACGACCCTTAAGAATCAACTATCATCATACATACATCCATCCATTCACATATATTACAATAACATAAGAATGCATATTATGCCCACACAATAATTAATGTATGCAGAGATTAATGACCGCTCTGGTACCAATTGTTAGGAACGAGTTTCCTAATACGCAGCGGAAAGGTGGTGTGGTTGGCCCAGTGTACAACAAAATTTTTGTATCATATTTAAACTACCTTTAAATATGCGGATCCATTAATATACATACATTAATCATAAGCAAGACAGTGATAGAAATCATACCTCTTGAAGCCTATCTGTACGCCCTGGCTTTCCCACGGGCTGTTTAGCAGGACGATCCTCGGACTAAACATGATTTAGCCCGAGGCTCCCACAGGCCAGAGGCTTTATCTTCAGGACGGGCCCTTTCTAGCTCGAGGGGATGGAGTTTCCTGCTCCCTCTTGTTGTTCCAGGAGCTGGGAACAACATCCGGCGACCAGTGACGGATCAGCTCGGGTTATGGATTGTTCCGGCAGCGAGCTTCTCAGGAAGCTCTGACCCTATGGGAAGTCAACACGCAAGATAAACGTGCATAATCCTGCCATCACGTGTCCGATATCCCCCTGACTTCTCGGACACGCAGCAGGAACGTGCGTATTCAGACACCCACGGACGGGTTGGGCCGTGCGGCCCATTGTTTCCTTCCATACTGATTAGACCGCACTTGTGTGTCAGGTTTAGGAATTAATCATGAATATCACAGACTTGATATGACAAATGGAAAGGTCACAGGATGACCTCCCTACCAATTTCCAGGTGCCTTCTCCTATAAATATGGAGACCCTGGGAATTGATAGGGGTTGGAAAAAATAGTCTGTAAGAACTATATATTTTGTAAACCAATTACCCAGAAAAGATCAATAATATTGACTAGTGGAGTAGAAGGATTTTAACCTTCGAACCACTTAAAAACGTGTTTAAGGTCACCTAGTTCTTTTCACAAAGATTTCATATCTGCGGCGGTTCTACTTTTAAGTACTAATCTCTTTCTCTTCTTCTCTTAATTACCTGTTGCCGAAGAACCGCGTCAACAGTTTGGTGCTTTCATTGAGAGCAAGTCCAATTAGTACTACCACAAACATACAACTATGGTGACCACTCGATCCAAACATGGCAACGAGACAGAACAGCATGATGGGCAGGAGGCCCGCCATGTTGCCCTCCCCGAGGAGCAAGTTCCTGAAGTCCAGCAAAGGCCAAGAAAGCAGCCGGCTGGCCAAGACGACACTGGTAGTTCGGCGCCCCGGCCGCCTAATCCGAATCCATGTTATTATACTGCGGTGGAGATGGAGAATGCTCAGCTGAGGAGCCAGCTAGCAGCAGCTGGTCAGCAAATCCAGGATATTCTGAGTCGACTACCCCCTCTCACAACCAACGGTAACGTTGGAGAGAGGCAAGGCAAGGCTCCTAAGTCTCGCCGGAGTAATCGATCCAGGCATAGCCGTTCGGGTAGACTCCCTGCAGCCAACTCCACCCCTTCATCACGCCATCAAGAGGCGAACTTCAGGGAAATGCCTCAGACCGAACCGCAGCAGTACAGCCGTTTGGTTAGGACATCAACCCCTAGCTCTCAGCCTTCCTCGAGGACGCCCAGAAGAGATAGGGGAAATTCCCAAAGGAGGGCCGAGGAGATCCGGAGACGTCAGCCCGTCCCCAAAGAACGTCCAGTTCCTCGTCCAGATCGCCCAGCGCGAAACCATCAAGCTGGCAGGGCCGAGAGGCCCCCACCAAATTTAGTCCGTCCAGACGGCACTAGGATCGCCTCTCCGGTCAGTCATCCTCCTTCTCCCATCAGATATCCGTCTCCTCAGACCGTCCGAGACATCCCGACCTACGGAAATAGTAGGAGAGACCCGCCATCGGCCGGGCCTTCCCGCCGCAGCAGGGCGCCGGGAGGAGGAGCAGGTCGAAGACGCCAAAGACGCACATCGAGCCTGTTCAGCAGGAGTCACTGGACTGGTAGAGCACGGAGTGATCTTTCGGGAGGGGACCTGCGACAGCGACTAAGTTCAGCACAAAGTCACCATAATTCCCATGGAGGCGACCTTCGAGACCGCCTCAACTCTCACAGAGAGGGTCCAGTTAGGGATGGTAGCCAGGCCCGCTCAGTTGGGGTCCGATCCGAAGTACGTAATGGCGGGAATGCCCCAAATGACCTATCTTCAGATAGGAGGGGCAATAACCCGCCTAATATGTACAACGGGTCCGGAGCTGTTGAACAGCCCCGGAATAACCCAGGATCTCAGGACAAAACCCTAGAGCGCTTAACTCAAATGGAGGAGCTGATGAAGAAGCTCCTGTCGGAGAAAGAAAAAGACGAATATGATTCAGGGGATGAGATGGAGCTCTTCGCCCCCAACATAGCAGCAACGGCATACCCTTCTGGCTTTTGTATGCCTCACTTGTCAAAGTTCAATGGGGATGGAGACCCATCTGACCACTTAGGGATGTTCAACACCCTAATGATGGCTCATAACATCGGGCCAGAGCTTCGTTGCTTGATCTTTCCTTCCACCCTAACTGGACCTGCCAGGCAGTGGTTCAAACAAAGTAAAAGGCAGTCAATCAGCTCCTGGAAAACCTTTTCGGCTGACTTCAAGAGGGCATTCCGCGCCTCTCAGGCCGCCAGGGTCCAGGCCGACTCCCTAGCTAACGTGAGACAGCAACCTGGAGAAACGCTAAAAGCCTACTTGAGCAGATTTGCAAATGTCGCTGCTCGAGCCAGAGACGCCGACGACAACTCCAAACTCATGGCTATGAGGACCGGGATCCTAGTAGGCGGAGATCTGTGGAAAGATATTCAAAGGAGGGGGGTCAGCTCAGTTAGTGAATTCCTTAACAGAGCCCAAGAATGGATAAACTTGGAGGAAGCTGAAGCTTCAGCCGCGGGGACCAGCCAGGCCCTCGAGAAGCCCGCTGGGGCGGGAACAGAGATCGTAGTAGCGACTCCCGACGTCACGTAGAGCAACCAGTCCAGTGGCGGCAAAAGAAAAGGGAATGGTGAAAACGTCCAGCACGGTCAAAAGAAGAATAAATTCGTGGATAAATTCAAGCCCGTGTTCACAGCGTATACCGAGCTCACCCAAACCAGAGAGAATATTTTCCTGGCCAACGGTACGCGAGTCCCCTGGAAAAGACCGGAGCCAATAAAGCACCCTAAGGGAAAGAGAGACGCTTCCAAATTCTGCCGTTTTCATAACGACGTCGGGCACAATACCGACGACTGCAGGCACCTCAAAGATGAAATCGAGACTCTCATCCGAGCAGGTCCGTTGGCGCAATACTCGCGGAACAGGGTCCCGACAGGTCGACCCGCTCCGGAGATCCCAGCCAGTCAACCTGGACCTCGAGTAGATCAGGACGTCCCTCCCCCCGTGGTCGAGGGAGAGATTTCCACCATCTCTGGAGGGCCACACATGGCTGGCACGAGCAGAGGCGCCCAGAAGAGGTACATAAATGAGTTGAAGGCCCACAATGGAGGGGAGTTCGTCCCGGAACAGCGTCAATCAAAACAACAAAGATTAGAGAAACAACCAGTCACTTTCACGGAGGAGGACGCTGGCCATGTCCAATTCCCTCATAACGATCCCTTGGTCGTAGCAGTCCAGCTCGCCAACCGGAGAGTAAGGAGGGTGTTAGTGGACAATGGGAGCTCGGTGAATCTCTTATTCCGTTCAACCTTAGAAAAAATGGGTCTGACCGTCTCCGAGCTAAAGGCAACCTCGATGATGCTATATGGTTTTTCAGGCGAAGGGTCAGCAGCGATAGGAACGATCGAGCTGGTGATCACCCTAGGCGATGAGTGCCGAACAGTGTCCAAACTGCTCGAATTCGTAGTCATTGACTGCTCCGCTGCCTACAATGCAATTTTGGGTCGACCAACGCTCGTTGCTTTCGAAGCTATCACATCCGTCCGGCACCTCGCCATGAAGTTCCCTACTTCGACAGGGGTCTGCACTATCAAGGGCGATCAGCTCGCTGCCAGGGAATGCTACAGCATTTCCATGAAGGGAAAATCTAAACCCGGGCAGGTGGCGATGGCCATTCAGGATGAAGAGGAATCGCAGGGACCCAAGGCGGCCCCTGAGATTGAAAAACCTCGGGTTTCCGAAGACGAAAAGCTCGCCTTAAGCGAGGACATTGACCCCCGAGTAGGCGAGGACAGGTCCGAGCTCCAAGCTATTGAAGATCTCGAGGAGGTAGGCATCGATGAACAAAATCCTTCGCGGACGGTGAAGCTCGGAAAGAACCTCTGCGATAGAAGAAAGGCGGATCTGACTGCGTTTCTGAAAAAGAACCTAGACGTATTCGCATGGTCGCACGAAGACATGATAGGGATCAGTCCGAGCGTAATCATGCACACGCTCCACCTAGACAAAAGCGTCCCTGCAAAGTCTCAAAAGCAGAGGCGTTTAGGGATAACCCGAGCCGAGGCCCTTGAAGAAGAAGTGGCCCGGCTAAAAAAATGTGGCTTTATCCGCGAAGCCAGATTTCCCATTTGGGTTGCCAATCCCGTGTTAGTTCCAAAGCCCAATGGCAAGTGGCGGACCTGTATCGATTTTTCCGACCTGAATAAAGCCTGCCCCATGGATTGCTTTCCGTTGCCGAGGATCGATCAACTGGTGGATGCCACGGCGGGGCACGAGCTCATGTCCTTCATGGACGCGTACTCGGGCTACAATCAGATCGCGATGAATCCAGCAGACCAGGATCATACCAGCTTTATGACCCCGACTAATGTCTATTGTTATAAGGTCATGCCGTTCGGTCTTAAGAATGCTGGGGCAACCTACCAAAGGCTGGTAAATAGAATGTTCGCGGATCAGATCGGGAAAAACATGGAAGTGTACGTCGATGATATGCTTGTCAAGTCAAAGACTGCCACCAACCACGTCGCCGACCTGGAAGAATGTTTTAACATACTGCGAGAATATGGCATGAGGCTCAATCCTCAGAAATGCACTTTCGGTGTCGCATCGGGGAAGTTCTTGGGTTTCATAGTCAATACCCGAGGAATCAAGGCAAATCCCGACAAGATCAGGTCACTGCTCGAGCTTCCATCCCCCAGGTCGCGGAAAGATGTCCAAGGCCTCACAGGAAGGGTGGCAGCACTGAACCGGTTCATTTCCAAATCGACCGACAAGTGCCTGCCTTTCTACAACCTGCTTCGCGGAAACAAGAAGTTCGAATGGACAGTTGAATGCGAGGGCGCATTCCTCGACCTAAAAACGCACCTAGCTGAGCCACCTGTGCTATCAAAGCCCAGGGTAGGAGAACCTCTTTTCCTCTACATGGCCGTGACTGAGGACGCAGCTAGTGCCGTCCTAGTGCAAGAAGAGGACCAGGCTCAGAAACCGGTTTATTACATCAGCAAGAGACTCCTCGGAGCTGAGTCAAGGTACCCGTTGATGGAAAAGCTGGCGTTCTGCCTAATCACGGCCTCGCGAAAACTCAGGCCATACTTCTAGTCCCACTCTGTACACGTCATGACCGATCAGCCTCTAAGGCAGGTTTTGCAAAAGCCTGAAGCCTCGGGACGCTTGCTAAAGTGGGCGGTCGAACTCAGTCAGTTCGAGATTTTCTATACTCCCCGAACTACCGTAAAAAGTCAAGCCTTGGCCGACTTCGTGGCAAAATGCGCGGGATTCCGTGAGATCCCATCGGAAGATTCACAACAGCTCACCTCCTCAGGTTCATCGTGGAGGATCTTCGTTGATGGCTCATCTAACGAGAACGGCTCCGGGGCCGTAATCATTCTGATATCCCCAGAAGGACATAGATTCCATTCGGCGCTGAGGTTCGGGTTCAAGGCGTCCAACAACGAGGCAGAGTACGAGGCCTTGTTAGCCGGACTTAGGATAGCTAGCGAGCTAAAGGCAAGCTCTGTCCAATGCTTCAGCGACTCCCAGCTCGTGGTGAATCAGGTCTTAGGCGAGTATCAGGCGCGGGGTCCCAAGATGGCCTCTTATTTGGCTAAGGTAAAATCCGAATTGTCTACGTTTTGGCAAGGGTCGATCGAGCAGATACCTCGGGAGCAGAACGCCAATGCAGATGCTCTCGCCAAGCTCGCCACCTCGGGGGAGGCAGAAACCCTGGGGTTGGTGCCAATTGAGTTCTTGGACAAACCAAGCATAGACGGAGATCGAGCAGATATTGAGATGATTGACATCAGGCCGACCTGGATGACTCCCATTGTTGAGTACCTCGTCGAGGGCAAGTTACCCGAAGGGCGCAACGACGTACGGCGAGTCCTTTATCAAGCTCCGAGATATACGCTAGTCGAGGGGGTGTTGTACCGACGTGGGCATTCATTACCTCTCCTCCGGTGTGTTCTTCCAAGTGAAGCGAAGGCCATCCTGCAGGAAGTTCATGACGGATTCTGCGGAGATCACACTGGGGGGCAAAGCCTGGCCTTGAAGATCCTTCGGCAGGGTTTTTACTGGCCGACTTTGTCCAAAGACTCGATCTCATATGTAAAAAAGTGCGACAAATGTCAGCGGTTCACCGCGGTTGCACGAACACCCCCGACCGAGCTAAAAATGATATCGTCTCCCTGGCCCTTCGCCATTTGGGGCATAGATCTAATAGGCGCCCTGCCCACCGGAAAGGGCGGGGTCCGTTACGCCGTGGTAGCCATTGACTACTTCACAAAGTGGGCCGAAGCAGAGCCGTTGGCGACAATAACATCGAAAAATGTGCTAGACTTCGTGGTTAAAAGCATCGTTTGTCGATTCGGCCTACCCAAAAAGATCGTTTCCGACAATGGCACTCAATTTGACAGCGACCTGTTCACCGAATTTTGCGAAAAGCACGGAATTGTGAAAAGTTTCTCATCCGTGGCCTATCCCCAGGCGAACGGCCAGGTCGAAGCTGTCAATAAAACTCTGAAGGCAAGCCTCAAGAAGAGGTTAGATGAGGCAAAGGGGATTTGGCCAGAACAGCTCCCCCAAGTTCTGTGGGCCTATAGGACCATCACATCGGACTCCCACGGGTCACACTCCTTTCTCCCTAACCTTTGGAAGTGAAGCGGTCCTCCCCGTGGAGGTGAAGGTCCTATCGCACAGGGTCCGGTCCTACGAATAAGACAAGAACCACGAGCTCCTATGCCACTCCTTAGACTTGATGGATGAGAGGCGAGAGGATTCACAACTCCAGCTCGCCCATTATCAATAGAAAATCACTCGCTACTTCAACACTAAGGTCAAAGGACGTGCCTTTAGCGTCGGCGATTTGGTCTTGAGGAGAGTTTTCCTGGCCGGGAAAGATCCCAAAGATGGGGTTTTGGGACCAAGCTGGGAAGGACCATACCAGGTCATCGAAGTCATCAAAGAAGGGACGTATAAATTAGCTCGACTTGGTGGAGGGGCGGTCCCGCGGACTTGGAATGCAATCCACCTAAAGAAATATTATCAATAAACATTTGTAAGACCTAGAAGGTCACCTTCCATGTATAAATAAAAATCAAATGTTTCTCGTTATTTGCAAGTGTAATTTTAAAGTAACAACGAAAGGCCCTTTCCCAGTTACTTGGGGGGCATATGGTACCTGGATATATCCAGGTCTCCTTAACGACTTAGGTGTTAATTTTTATCTACGGATAAGAGTCATCACAAACTAAGTCCTATCCTGGTCTTAACCGGGTCATCAAACTTAGAAGTTAACAAAAATTTGTTGACCGTGGTTCTTCTTTAAAGAGCCCGGGATACGGATAAAAGTTAACGCGATCTAAGTTTTTTCGAAATAAGTTCCTGGTCTTAACCGGGTCATAAAACTTAGAAGTTAACAAAAATTTGTTGACCGTGGTTCTTCTTTAAAGAGCCCGGGATACGGATAAAAGTTAACGCGATCTAAGTTTTTTTCAAAATAAGTTCCTGGTCTTAACCAGGTCATAAAACTTAGAAGTTAGCTAAAATTTGTTGACCGTGGTTCTTCTTTAAAGAGCCCGGGATACGGATAAAAGTTAACGCGATCTAAGTTTTTTCAAAATAAGTTCCTGGTCTTAACCAGGTCATAAAACTTAGAAGTTAGCTAAAATTTGTTGACCGTGGTTCTTCTTTAAAGAGCCCGGGATACGGATAAAAGTTAACGCGATCTAAGTTTTTTCAAAATAAGTTCCTCGTCTTAACCAGGTCGGAAAACTTAGAAGTTAGCTAAAATTTGTTGAACGCGGATCTTCTTTATAGAGCCCGGGACACAAATAATGTTAACTTGAACTAAGTCATAAAAATAAAAAGATAAATTGTGACCAAATGCATACATGTATATAAAACTGGCTGAGCCAAATGTCTCGAGGCGGAAACGCCCCACACAAAAAGAGAATTACAATAATAATAAAAAAAAAATGCTCAAAGTGCGTAAACGAGGAGCATCCTAAGCCCCATCAGCTGGCCCTTTGGAGATCGCGGTCTCGCCTTGTTCCGCCGCGGCAGAAGCCTCTCCAGTCTCCGAAGGAGGAGCCTCCTTATTCAGGCGGGCTTGAAGCCGCGGCAACAGGAATGCCCAGAGGTCCGGCGGCATGAAGGAGAAGTCCGCGTCCGGATTGTGGGACCAGCAGTGATAGAATAGGTCCTGTAAGGACTGCTCCGACACGACCCGCTTGTCTTTCAGGGTGGCCTGGGAGGTCTGGACTTCGGCCTTTGCCACCTCAAGGTCTGCCCGCGATGCGGCCAGGGAGTTTTTAAGCTCTAGGTTCTCGGAGCGAAGCTTCTCTAGCTCGGATGCGGCCAGGGAGCATTTAAGCTCTTGGTTCTCCGAGCGGACCTTCTCTAGCTCGGCTTTGGAGGCCGCCAGGGCGTCTCTCGCCTCCTGAGACTCCTGGAGGGCAGTTTGGCGATCTGCTTCCAAACCCTCGAGCTGGGCCTTGGTCTTAACGATGCCTCTATAGGCGGCAGCCATGCCCTGCAAGAAAAGAATGATAAATTAGCAAACTGGAAGGAGAAAGGCGGCGTGTGAGTGTCAAAGCCTTAGAAGAAGGGGGCACTTTACCGTTAAAGTCATGTCCATAGCAGATTCTATAACTCGGACCGGGCTCGTTGTTTCGATGGCCCGGAGCTCCTTCTCCCTGATATTGTAATAGTGGCTGACGGCGTAGCTGGCCGACTCGTACACCGTACCCCGGAATGCTTCGGCATCTTCTCCAGAGCCCGGGGGTCGACCAGGATACGCACGTCCGGGGCTGCCGCGGCCAGATTCCCGACCTCTATTACCCCGTCCTGGGCGGCCAGTGGAGATCGTTCGGGTGGCGGATGCATGAGTCCTGTCCTGGCGACAGGGAGGTTCGCCCCCGCGACCTGGGATGGCGGGTCTCTCTCCTTCTCCGTAGCTGGGGATTTGGTGGAGACCCCGGTCGAGCTCTTGGACTCGCGAAGCCTCTTTAACCTCGGCCCCGCTGGGGGATTCCCACCGAACACAACGCCCCGCAGACTATTCCCGGGCTGAGACATCTCTTCTGCCAAAGAGCAAAAAACACGGTTATTAGCAATCATACCGAAATAAAGGCAATAAGAAAGAAAATACTAAGGGAGCCCTACCCCCCGAGCTGGAAGAGCCTAGGACGATTATCTCACGAACTGGCGAAGGTTCTAGGTCCGGTTCTGAATCGGGGCTGGACTCTTCTACGTACTGCCTAATCCCCGGAGCGTAGACGCCCCTCTTGAGCGCAGGCCACGTGCGTAAATTGGTCCCGTACTCCTCAAAAATGGCTGACCTAAAGGATAGGGTATTATCTACTACTACGGTACCCTTGGGCCGACTCTCTTGGTTGTCCAGCACGAGCTGGTCAACGCAGTGGAGCAGAAGCGTGTCCAGGTTCGGATTCCTTGGGTGACGATGGACGAGCTGCCTAGGGTTGAACCTAACCAGCCGGGGGTCTGCAGTGGCCCTATCTACGTTCTTAAATAAGTAAGAGTTACCTTGACCGGAAGGACCCGCGGCTGCTCCGGATTGGGCCCTCTCCTCGCTCATCCCCTGGGCGACCTCCAAGCTCCTCTTCCTGTTCCTCACCAGAGGAACTTCCTCGCCTTCGTCATCTGCGACCTCCTCCGCGACGATCGGCCTGTTGTCGCGGGCTGGGGGAGGACCCCGGGGCCTTTTCAAATTCAAAGTCTGATTTGGGAAAATCAGCTTGCAGAATACCATCGCCTCGTCCGTCACGAGCACGCGGTAGTCTTTCTCACTGGGGGGCAGGTTCGCCAGTGTATCGTATTGACCCCCGAGGGTCACGGACTTTTCGGTCCTCGAGTAGATGGCTGCAAGGTTGGTTGAAATCAGAATTGGAATAAGGGACGAGCTAAAATAAGATAACCGTTAAAAGGCGAGCTAAATGGAGGATTACTTACGAGGGCGGTTGAAATAATGATGATCGCAGTTTCGGAACCCAGTAGACATAAAAAACTGGTCTTTGAAGTCGTTTGGATGGCTCGGCAGCTCGATCACTGCTGCTGTGTTAGGGAAGCGGGTTAAGTAATAGAACCCGTCGCCTCGCCCCCGCTGGTCCGGGCTGGCTTTGAGGCAGAAGAAATATAGGATATCAGCAGGAGTGGGGACCTCCCACTCATGCTTTTGGAACAAATACCTCAGTCCCGCCAGCAGACGGTAGGAATTGGGGGGGAGCTGAAATGGGGCCAACCCCACATAGTTCAGAAAATCAGCAAAATACTGATCCAGGGGGAGGAAGGCCCCTGCCTTGAAGAATTCCCCGCTCCAGGCCGCGAACGACTCGTCGAGCGGCGTGCAGCTCCTCTCCCCATCCGCAGCAGGTCGGGCGATCACGGAGGTCTTCCCCAGAGGAATGTTGTGGTTAAGGAAGATTTTGGTGATCTTTGCCTGGCTGGTTATCTTCGAGACGATTCTCTCCGCCTCGAAAAACGCGTCAGGAGCCACCTCGGCCTGCTTCTCCACCGCCGGCCCAAAGTGAGGAATTGGCGAGCTGGTCACCACCGACTTTCCTTTATCCTTCTGGGTGGCCGAACTTCCCACATTCTTCTGTGGAAGATTTCTCTTTGGAGCCATCTGGTCGCCTATCGAACAAAAGAAAACACTTTAGAAAAGGCGACCCAAGCAGGAGAGTGAAGCAAGTATTAAGTACACGAGCTGGGGTAAGCCCAGCCCGTGGAGAGTGGTGCCACGCGTTCCAAGGAACATGCGCCTATGCCCTCAACAGATCCCAGATTACTCGGAATTCGTGTGTCAGATGGCTCAGAGTAAAAAAAAAATTGCCTTGGGGGGAAAGTTTCAACAGGCAAGGCGTGGCAAAACCGCTTTTAAGGCGTATTCCCTAAGCTACCCGGTTTTTGCACCCAAAGTTCCTAAGGATCCTACCCAGAAATTGTTCCTAAGAGAGAATCATGGAACCCATGTTCTAAGGCGATGTCCCATGGCAAGTGTGCCCTAATCTAAGAAGGGCCATCACCCTCCATATCCGCGCGACCCAGAAAACCTCTGCATGTGGCTATAGTAAAATTTTTTACCTAGGCTACAGTGGCATGCTTTCAAAAATAAGCAGGGACAGAAGACTTACAGTATAGGGTTGGATGGTGAGCGAGGTTGCTGCGCTGGTAGGAGCTTCGTTGGCACAGTAGTCTCCAAGGCCTTGAAGGAACTCGCACGCTTAAGCTTCGTGAACGGAGAAGATGAGAGCAATGGAAATGAGGGTTTTGTTCTTCGGAAGGTCAGAGAGAAAAGAAGGAAATTTGAGAGGTTCTGAATGGTAAGGTGGCCCGTGCGTGGGATGACCACCCCCTTTTTATACAAGGGAGGATCACGTGTAGAAGGCTCCTGGGAGACCCTCCACTCGAAATGTGAAACGACGGCTGGACAGTAGGCTAGGCCATTTAATGCGGTTCTCGTAGAGTGTACCGTCGCCACCCACGGCGTTCCACGTATCAGACGCATGCGAAAAGCATGGAATGCGAAGGGTTGTGGGAGAAGTCTAAAAGCTCCTACTGTGGTCTCCCATATCTGACGTCATGGACCACGAGCAGGAGCTTGGGGGGCAGATGTACGCCCTGGCTTTCCCACGGGCTGTTTAGCAGGACGATCCTCGGACTAAACATGATTTAGCCCGAGGCTCCCACAGGCCAGAGGCTTTATCTTCAGGACGGGCCCTTTCTAGCTCGAGGGGATGGAGTTTCCTGCTCCCTCTTGTTGTTCCAGGAGCTGGGAACAACATCCGGCGACCACTGACGGATCAGCTCGGGTTATGGATTGTTCCGGCAGCAAGCTTCTCAGGAAGCTCTGACCCTATGGGAAGTCAACACGCAAGATAAACGTGCATAATCCTGCCATCACGTGTCCGATATCCCCCTGACTTCTCGGACACGCAGCAGGAACGTGCGTATTCAGACACCCACGGACGGGTTGGGCTGTGCGGCCCATTGTTTCCTTCCATACTGATTAGACCGCACTTGTGTGTCAGGTTTAGGAATTAATCATGAATATCACAGACTTGATATGACAAATGGAAAGGTCACGGGATGACCTCCCTACCAATTTCCAGGTGCCTTCTCCTATAAATATGGGGACCCTGGGAATTGATAGGGGTTGGAAAAAATAGTCTTGTAAGAACTATATATTTTGTAAACCAATTACCCAGAAAAGATCAATAATATTGACTAGTGGAGTAGAAGGATTTTAACCTTCGAACCACTTAAAAACGTGTTTAAGGTCACCTAGTTCTTTTCACAAAGATTTCATATCTGCGGCGGTTCTACTTTTAAGTACTAATCTCTTTCTCTTCTTCTCTTAATTACCTGTTGCCGAAGAACTGCGTCAACACTATCAATTGTCCTTGCTATCTTCTCGTATTTAGAACGATCTTCCTATCCAAGCCGCTCCCACGTACTCACACCAAGATCTTCCAAAGCGTTCTCTACACCTCAAGAAATGTGTGGGCACTTAGAGAATGAAGGATAGTTTATTTGTGATTCTTCTTGATGTACTCAACTCATGAGATCAAGAGAATAGGCCTGAGAATTGGTTATTTTATTTTCAGGGACAGAGAAAATTATCGTTCTATTTTTCACAGAGCGAATGTTCAGAGTAGTCTCACTCTCTTCACTTATCTTCCTCTGAATAATTTTTTGATCAGTCATACTTAACAGAAAAAATTCAAAATTTAAAAATTAAATCTGTAACCATTTTACAATTTACTTTTAAATAATTAATTATTCCATTAATGAAAAAAATCCAAAAACCAATTTTTGAATTATCCATTAATTAATTAATTAAATAAATAAAATTGAAAATCCCATCCCTGAAAAATATCATGCCCTACACGCCACACACAGTCCTGGACTGTGTGTGAACGTGTAGCTTCCTAATTTCTAGGGATATTAGTTTTTCAAATTTTATTTAATTATTTATTCAAATTTCTTTGTCAGATAAGATCTAACAACCTGATAGTTAATTCAAATTTGAATTCAAATTAACAATCTATTTAATTAATTATCAAATATAATTAATAATTTGAATAAATATTAATCTTTTAAATTCAAATCCAATTTGAACTTATCAGATTATTTTCTCCCACTCAAATAAAGATATTTAATTAATTCCACTAATTAATTAAACCCAAAATTTTTGAAAATAAATATTTAATTAATCATAATTTCGAAAATTACAATTAATTAATTATTTAATTAAATTTCGAAAATTAATTTAATTATTTAATATAATTTCAAAAATTATATAATAATTAAATATTAATTAATTTGGTTAACTACAACTAATTTGTAATTAATTAATTAATCACTATTATCATATAATTGCATATTTGGCCTGAAGAACAAATTTCTTCCTAAATATGTCTTTAAACTATTTTCCCTTCATATCAACTCTTACCTTGAACAGTGTTGATAGAGCCGCTATGGGGACCTATGGACCTATAATTCCAAGCTCCAATAAATTTGAGATTATTAATTAAACTCTTTAATTAAATAATCTTAATTTATTAATCTCATGATTGTTCCACTATAAATATGAGACTGCACTCTTGTAATTATAGACATTTCATTTACTGAGTACTTTATAATCATAAAGCGTCCATTGATTTAATCATTCCATACAACTTGATCCTCTAATAATGGTTCATAATTAATCGGGAATAAAATTACCGTTTTACCCTTTTAATTATGTCTTGTTTCCTTAAGTACCATTGACTCTACTAGTGAAGGTTAATTCATAACTAAATTATGAATTTGAGCTCAATAACCTTTCAGTCCCAAAAGTCAACCCTTAAGAGAACCATCATTCAATCTCTTGCGAGAAGGTATAGATTCCATATCTGTATACTATGTCCCCAGCCATCTATATTAATGAGTTCCCAAAACAAAAGTTTTTAGCCTGATCATTCTGACAGACCCTAACAAGTGAATCAAAGAACTCATATAACATAAACAGGAGTTCGTAGTAACCTCAAGATTAAGATCTATTTGTATATGATCATCAGTTGATATATTTAATTAATACTTCGAAACGGTATTTAACTAAGTATTAATAAACATATCTGGTCCAGTTCTATATATTTTCTAATATATAAAGCACCTCCACTAAAGTGTCCTACCACACTAGTGATCCGGATCTAGATCACATGTATTCATAATACTAGTGGACCGTACTTGTAGTAATTAATCTAAAGATTCCATAACTTTATTTTACTGTGAACTATTCAAGTTCATTTATCTCAAACACAATCCTCTCGTACTAATACATGTTTGAGATTACATTCATGAACTTAGGATTTTTCCTGATATTTACATAATATTATCATTGAATAATATAGTCCATAAAATATATGCATAACAAATTCAATTTATTTATTTATTTCATAAAAATAATGTCTACTACATATGCTTTCAAGGCACATTTCCAACATATCCCACTATAAATATGAGATTGAACTCATTACATACAATGTTAATCCTTTATTAATGGTTCCTAATTAAAAGTGAATAAAATTACCGTTTTATCATTTTAACTATATGTAGTTCCTAGTGTACCATTAACTTTACTCGTGAAGGTTGTATCACAACAAGTTTGCGACGTGGGCGCTCATAACATTTTCAGTTCTAAAAGTCAACCCAATAGGAAATCATTATTCAATCTATAATAATGTATAGATTTCATATTTGTTAAACTATGCCCCCAACAATATATATCATTGAGTCCCCAAAACAATTGTTCTCAGCCTGATCATTTTGACAAACCTTAACGCATGAATCAAAGGATCATATCACATATATAGGAGTTCATAATAACATCGAGATTACGATCATCGTGTATATTATCATTGTTTGATGTGTTTACTTAATACTACAAAATGACGTTTAAACATGTATTAACAAAACACATCCGGTCTAGTTCTATGTATCACTATATATAAAGGACCTTCACTAAAGTTTCCTACTACACTAGTGACCCGGATCTAGGTCACTTGTATTCATAATACTAGTAAACTAAACTAGCACTAATTAATCTAATGATTTCATAAATTTATATTACAGCGAACCATTTTAAGTTTATTATCTCAATCTCGATCCTCTCATACCAATATGAGATTAAGACCGCATAGATGAACTTTAGAATTTTTTTATATTTACTTAATATTATCAACATAATATCGGACATAGTCTACATATATAATAATTTAATTCAATTATTTATTTCATTTACAACATTTATCAACTACAATTTCTTTAAGGGAATTGTTCCCAAATATCTCTCACTTGCCCTAAAGCAAATTGATGCATCTCTCTCAATGTGTCACTCACATTATCCTGAACGAATCTGTCTAAATAAATCTTCATATGCAGTTTTGTAAGAAATTGATTTGAAGCTATCTTCAGGATCGTTACATCAATTATGTAAATTTTTCTCGAATTAAATGATACTTCATTTCATGTGCTTTTCCCCTCTCATGATATCTCGGTTCTTCTAGAATAGTTATATCTCCATTGCTTTCGCAATGAGGTACTAGTAGCTTATTCAAGTGTGAAACCCTTTCCAGAATGGTAAAGAACTCAGCTAAATCAAATAACCTATTTAACTACTCAATATTTGTTACATTTTCGCATCTATGGTGGAATATACTATTTAGAAATGTCTAACGCATTTCCAGATTAATGTGTTTCCTCCACAGTTATAGAAACTGATTTTGATATCAATCTTTGAAGATTTATATCTAATTCAAAATCAGTTCATCCTTTGGGATTTTAGGTCAGTGACTAAATACACAACCATATAATCTTTATTATATTCAAGATACTCAAAAAATCAAGTCCTTATAATTATTCAATGACTCAATAAAAAATTGGATTGACAACTGCTAACTATTCCCACTATTTAACAAATGTCAATTTGAACGCATAGCATTCCTTACATTAAACAGTCTGTTGACCCTCATTTTGGTCAACTGACACGGAGTCAAATGCTTGATGTGATAGAAAGTATTGAAATGAATCTAATGGAAAGAAAAGTAAACGACACAACAAATTATAGTGGTTCGGCCCCACGAATTGGTAATGACCTACGTCCACTTAAGCTATTATTGATCTTAATTCTCAAAGGAGTGATCAAAGAACTAGGGTTCTTCGAGTTTCACAAGCCTTAGAGGGATGAGTAATACAATCGAAAGGTAATAGCTCAAATTCTCTTCTAAAGCATATAACAAAATCAGTCCCAAAAGTCCTTCCCTTGAGCTATTTCTTCTCTATTTATAGGCTCAAGGAGGATTACATGAATTAGTTGCAGATATTCTTCCCTAAATAATTGGATCATCAGGTATCATGGGAGATAATCTCGGATATGATTACAATTGTACAAGATTATCTCAAAATATACGGAGTACACGACCAAGCTGGTCGTATATAAAACCCAAATGTTGTGCCAGGGGAATCTCCTTGGTCGATGGTCGAACAAAACCTCTGCCAGGTGTCAGCCACGTGTTAAAAATGTTTGCCACATCATCCACACCTACTCTTTGGATAACATTTGCCCCCCAAGTTTATTTATTACGACCAGCAATAAATAAACTTTTAGGAAAATGACCTTTCGATTACCCCACCAAATCTATCAGAGTAGTTCGTGCCTCCTTGGAAAAAGTGACCTACCCACGTCCAATCATACCTTTTTGGTTCCCAAGCAATCCTATGACGGCTATCACTCTTCCCCATACTTCGAAAAAAGGGGAACTTATGATTACCTCTTTTTTCCATATCTCAGGCAATATAAATAGCTTCCAGAATTTCCTCCTCACTTTTTACAAGCTATTTTTCTGTCAAGAACACTTCCTAGAACCCCCAAGTCAGAACCCAGAATCTATTTGAAGACTATCCTTCGTCAGTCCAGGAATCGGCTGTTCGCACACCTACACTTGGAATTTCTCCAAGACTCCACAATCTTCGTATAGGTAAGCTTCAGAACTTTTGCACCCTTAATTTTACTGTGCATGCCGATTTAAGCTAGAATGCTAGGTTCAGATACTGCTTGTGTTCTTGGGTATAGATGCATGAAAATAGGGCATGTGTCGAGTGATGCTAGATATGGTAGTGTATATTTGCCTTTTAGGGGTCATGAATCAGTTTGATAGTTGAGATCATAAATTTAGGACGTAAAATCGAAGTAAAAATTCGATTTTTAGGTTAGTTGAAAAACTGGGTGTTTCCCGCCCTTACTGAAGTTGAAAAACTTTTTCAGAAATTTTTTTTACTTTCACTTTTTGATCTGTTTTTCAAACATTTCGTATGAAAAATTTAGTTTTCGTTAGAATGCTGCTGTATAAAAGTTAGACTTTTATACACGAGCAGTGTTATTGTAACGACCTAAACTTGCTAATAAGGCTTGGAGCCATGATTAGTGTGCCTGGAGGGCAATAATTGTTCTATTGCATTAATTTATGTGAATTTAATGAATATGTGATTAGTATGCATGTGGACCCCATTTGTATGATAGGGGTAAATTTTTAGCCCGCTGTGGGCATATATGTGATAATTGTATTATGTGATTTGTACCACGTGAGTGTGGTGTTATTATTGTGATGCACGTGCCGAGACGGTCCTAGAGAGCTAGTTAACTCAAAAGTCACAACGTGATTTTATACCCGGCTCGGGAGGAGCCTAGGGGTATTTTGGGGAATTTTGTGAGTTGAGTTGAGAACTAGTGGTTATAGTATTGGTGATTGAGTAACCTGGGTAACCATTTGTAACTGCTGTGAGTAACAAGTTTAGATGGAAAATGGTATAATTGAAATAGAAGTGAATGGACTAGAGTGCCCTTGAAGGTTTAGTTAGGAAAGGATTATTAGGAGGGGTAATGTGGTCATTTGGCAGGGGGTTTAGACAAAGTTCAGCTGGGTTAAAGGGGGTACACGGTTTAGGCTTGGTCATATTTTTGTTTTGTTAAAAATAGAGAGAAGAAAAGCTAGAAGGAAAAGGTAGGGCAAGAAGAAGAAGAAGAGGTGTAGAAGGAGCTGAAATTTTGAGACTTAGGAGAAGAAGCAAGGGAGCTTAGGGTTGAATTCTTCATTCAAGGTAAGGATTCTATGTAAATTTAAGGCTTGTTTCTGTTTTGATTTGAGAAATTTAAATGCATGAGTTAAGTTTTTTTTTAAGTTTTGGTTGAGTTTGCTGAAATTAGAAATCAAAGGGTGGATTTTGGGTGTGATTGTGTTTTGATATTGATACTAGTGTTTATGGGTTGTTAGATGGTTCATTTGAGGCTTTAAATTGATCTTGGGGTTTAGGTAATTGTTTGGGATGATTTGGAGGGGTTTTAGCTTGGGAAAAATGCAAGAGAAAACCCAGAAATCTGGGTTCGCGAAGGAGCGCCGCGGCCCTGTTCTTGGGCGCCGCGACCCTTGAGGGGAGTGTCGCGGCCCTAGGCCATTTTGACAGCAAAAAATTTGGGTTTCTAGGGCTTTTTCCCGGGGACTCGGGGGATGGTTCCAATGTATTTTTTTATGGAATTAGAGGTCACGAGAGTACGGGATTGGTCCCGGGAAGTGGTTTTGGGTTGGTTAGTATTGAAAAGTGTTTTATGTGTGTTGTGACTAGGATTTCGGAGAGGCTCGTGCTAGAGGACCATGCTTGTGGCCTTGGTGCATCGGAAAGCTCGGGATACAGGTAAGAACACTGTAGCACCCGTAGGACAGGGCATGGACCCATAGTGTTAATGCAGGGCACGACCCTAAATTGTATTACATGTTATGGTATAGTTTTGATTGAATTGTTATATGTTTGAATGTTATTTGAATTATACTATATGTGATTATAGTAGAGAGAACGGCAAATGAGCCGAGAATGGCAAAGGTGCTGAGAACGGCAAATGGGCCGAGAACGGCAAGGGAGCCGAGAACGGCAAAGGAGCCAAGAACGGCAACGGGGCCGGAAGTAACACTTAGCACATGAAGCGTTTGTTTAGTTTAATGGACTACTTGGTTATTTGTGGATTATCTGATAGGTTGATCATATAATATGCATATGATATGTGTTGTTTGAGTTTTCTTGCTGGGCTTCGGCTCACGGGTGCTCTCTGTTGCAGGTAACGGCAAAGTTAACTTCTACCAGCCATGAGTATGGAGAGCATGAAGCGGCGCGTACATGTTTGGCCTGCCCGACTGCTTTGGTTGGGGGCATTTTCTAAATGGCTGTGTTAACCTGTAATTTGATAGTCAATCAACTATAAACTTATTTTAAGTTGTAAAACATTTTGCAAACCTTATTTTGGGATCCCAAATAATAGATACTTGAAGTTTTCAATAAAGTAAACCATTTTCAAAAGATTACAGCCTTAACTTTTGCTTAGTCACACTTTTGTTTTAAAAACCTCGGTTAGCGAGTTATTTGCACAGAGTTTTCTTTTAAAACTCACTTGGTAATGACTCTAAGGAAGTAGGGCGTTACAACTTGGTATCAGAGCGAGCCAAGGTTTATTGGTTATGGAGATTGACCGAACATGTACGCTTGCTGTCAGTAACAAGCTCGACTCAGGGTTGGTTGGTATGAATGATTGATATGCTTGAACATATGTTTGAATGCCCTGTTTGCCTGCTTATTTATATGGAGTATGATGAATGAGTTGACATATGCATGAGATACTGTTAGGGCTTAGCCCTTGACTATTACATGTTGAGATTAAAGCATGCTGAATAATATTATTATGGCAGGAGGATGAATATTGGGATAATGGGTTGCATATTGAGTGTATGTGGTTAATTGTCTAAATTAAATCCACATGTAATATATGTTTATTGGCTTGTGTGAAGCATGGTGAAATGTGAGTATAATTAGTTGTGATAAAATTTGGTAATTAAATGTATGGCATTGTGGATTTGGCCTAATATGCTTTATGTGTGCATGATAACTGTGGTTATTTGGATCTAGTTGTGGAGGAGTTTGGTCAGTAGTGGCAGGTGAACTCAAATTTTTTGTTCCTAGTATGGTTAAGTGGACTTGACATTGTGTTGAAGGGGGATTCTAGATAGTAGTTGGAGTTAGAAGATCTCCATTTATCCCTGAAAGCAGCAGCAGATGGTCACTAGTGTGTGAGTAAGCTGTGGAGCTTAATAGTTGAGATGGAACTGAAGAGCAGCGGACTTCTTTGGGAAAAATAGCTGCTTTGTATGCTTTAACAGTAAGGTTACCAGTGTTGGTTTATTGTGAGGGTATGGACAGATAAGGGTATTATATGAAAGGCTTAAAGGGTGTTATCCTCTGGTTTTGAGGAAAGTTCGGGTTGACAAAGAATTTATTAGTGGATGGGCAAAGTTAATTCCACCCTTAGTTATAAGAGGATGGGAGACTATGACTAATGGGTTGTGTTAAGTATTGTGCTTGAGGGATGCCTGGACATGGCACTCAGGCCGAGGCATTGGCATAATGGGCTAGAAAGAACTCAGATGATGAATTGATAGAAGAGGTTATACAGACATGATCTGAACTGTGGAGAATGGGGACCTTATAAGCTTGGTTTAGAATGATAAAGTAGCAACAGGGTACATCTATGGGCTTTGTGATTTGGGTAATTCATTTCGGGAAATTGATACGGGCGGATGCAGTTGGAAATGATGATGACCCATTTAAGGATATAAACTCTGGAATAGTCCAAAGTATTTGTGCCGCTCCGATGTGTGTACCCGTCATCTGTATGGGGACAGCGGAAAGGGCCATGTTGTTCGAAGAATGATGAATGATGTAAAGAGCATGAATGCTGCAGGGCAAGGGATGTAAAAGATGGTACTTCTATTGGTAAAATTCATTAAGGGCAGATTCTCGATTATTGAGGTAAAAGGATCCCAGACAGTGCTAGGGCACCTAATTTGTGATTGGAAAGAAGCCTAATTGAAAAGGTAGTCATCAAGATGGTGACAGGAATCAGGGAGGTTATTTGGTATGCACATGAGGGAGAGGATGCCACCTGAGATGATGTGGGGTGAGGGCACGACTTCTATATGAAATAATTCGACATGTTAGGATGGATTTCCCACAGTGAGGAAACGGAAAACTAGAATGCCTCGCTACATTCGAAGTTCGAGGCTGATTCCTCGAGGATGAATATTTAACTGAATGGTTTATGCTTTGGTCATGAAACGAACTAGAAGAACTCGGTGTTGAGAATGTTCCGAGAGGGAGTTAGACATAGAGAGTTTGCCTCAAGGGTGCAATGCGAGAGGCTGAAGATAGTAGTATTTATTGAGGAGTGTTGAGGCTCAAAATCTCACCAAGGGAAAATATGAGATCAACGCCATGAAGACCCCATTTACACGACATAGAAGCAATGGCCTCGCTCGGCCAGTCAGGCACGGACACTATTGGCCTCGCTCGGCCACGCCCGCGCGCACCAGGTGGCCTCGCCCGGCCACGCCCGCGCACCCCAGGTGGCCTCGCTCAACCACGCCCGCGCGCACCAAGTGGCCTCGCCATCTAGGCCCCGTGGTGGCCTCGCCCATGCCCACGGAGTGGCCTTGCCATCTAGGCCCCGTGGTGGCCTCGTCCATGCCCACGGAGTGGCCTCGCTATCTAGGCCCTGTGGTGGCCTCGCCCATGCCCACGAAGTGGCCTCGCCCATGCCCACGGAGTGGCCTCGCCATCTAGGCCTCGTGGTGGCCTCGTCCATGCCCACGGAGTGGCCTCGCCCATGGCCCCGAAGTGGCCTCGCCCATGGCCCCGAAGTGGCCTCGCCATCTAGGCCCCGTGGTGGCCTCGCCCATGGCCTCATGGGGGTCACATCCGCAGCACAATCGGCCTCGTGAACAGCCAAGAGGGCCACGCCATCAATAAGCCTTCCAAGGTGGCCTCGCCAAGGAATGAGAGCTACGTCACCTAGTGGCCACGTGAGTAGATCCATATACCAAGAGTCCCATTCCTTACACCTTGAGACCCCAATGCTTAGAGGCTCCAGTGCGAGTCGAATGGGACATACTTGTACGACCTAGTACTGAGTACAGACACCAATACCAGTGGGACTACTGGGATAAGAGTTATGGCCCGTACGTCTACGTCCAAAGGACAGAGTCGACACCACTATCACCTGCGCCACTATGCCTGCCACAACTCATTAGACATGGGTATAGACAAGTAGTGGAGACATCCTCCTGACACCTGCTCCTGTACTGGATGTACGACCAGAACCTCTAAAGCCACTCCCCTGACATAGTATTTATGTACCACTTGGTCTCCTGGACCACCATGTACCTAAGGCCATTAGAGCCTACTATAAAATAAACTGGAACACCACGTGAAGGGGGGTTGGAAATTTTACTGTAGCAAAGGCTTGAATGTGAATGAAAGACTGAATTCTCCATTATTGTTCTATCATTGTTCTTCAGGGATTGTTTAAGTTTCTACAACTTTTCCATTAGTGATCTTGACTTGATAATTTTTCCAACTCAACTTAGTTGACGAGTTCTCACCGTCAACAGTTTGGCGCCGTCTGTGGGAACGTTAGTTTCAAGCTACTGTTGCACCATTATTTCCGGCAAGAAGAAAATGCCAAGACATTCAAAGCGACTGAGGGAGCCACGAGAGGTAGAGGTTCACCTGAACGGAGTCCAGCTGAAGGCCTCCATGAAGGACGCTCCTCCACCCAGAGACGTGGAGCCCCCGAAAGACCCTGAGGTTCATGGAGGTGATAGAGTGGCCTCATCACCGGTCGCCCCACCTGTAGAAAGTCCTTCAAGAGCACCATCGAAAAATGCTAATGAGTTCCCTCCTCCAAAACCACCGCAGGTACCGAACTCCGGCCGGCAGGACCCGGGCCCTTCTGCCCGTAGGCATGATAAGCATCCCCTGGTCCATTCCGTGAGCTCAAGTTCGAAGTCTCGGTTCTATGAAGAGGAAATACGTGAGCTCCACCGTAAGAACCAAAGGTTGGAGACCACCTTGGAGAACATGCAAGAGGTCCTGAACGGCCTGTTACAGGGTAAGTCGAGCGTGACCTTGCCTAAGAGGAAAGAGAAGGGCAAGGATGGGGTGGAGACCACTGTACCAGTAGATCATAGAGGACGGGTTGCTGGAGAAGAGACTTCAATGAGTTGGTTTTCTGATGGGGTCAGCAGGAATGATGGATCTGAATCTAAATTTGAATCAGCATGTGTTTCAGAGGAAGGAAGTCCATTAGAACATTCTCGAAGGCATACATCCCAGAAGTCCACATTTTCGGAGGGAGCTGCTGGGCATTCAAGAACTCCTGCCTCAGGTAATTTCCTAGAATTGCAACTACTGGCGAGGGAACTTTGCTTAGTTACATAGATACCAACAAAAAGAATATGTGTAATTCCATATTTGAAGTTATATGAATGACCAAAAACAACACGTTTACACATGATTGTGTTCAACTAATAAAGCTTTCCATCATGTTGCTTAATATTTACATTGTTTTTTTAACCCAGTAAGTAGCTTTAAAAATCGATGCTTTGTCAAATGGAGCTTTTTAATTTCAGTACTTTTATATGTCAAATGCCTTTGCTTATTGCTGTCTTTGGTTTAGTTTAGTTTGCTGTTCACTTTACTTGGTTGTTTATGTGATACTCATGCTAGTTGCTTCTATCTTTTTTATTACTGGATTTTACTGGTTTCTCTTAGGATGGGGATTTTACTGGGTGGTGGATAACTTATGGCTATCTAGAAGTTGGAAGATTGAACTTCTGAAGTTGCAAAATAATGATACAGTATTTTTGTTTCTTGATCATTCTCACCAAGTACTAAGAGGTTGTTTTTGCTTTTTTTTTTCTTGATGCATTTACCAGTTGGGTAAGCGGGGTCTTGGATCCAGAAGGCAGTGCATCTGGAGATGTTGTTACATCAGTTAAAAGGTAGGCTCTTATTTGTTATTTTTGTTTACCTATTTATGTAGTTTCTGCTTTAATGGCTGGTGTAATTTGTTTTTGTCTTTTCTGTATATATACTCTTTTGTATCATTACTTCTTTAATGAGAATTGATTCTATTAATTCAGTCAGTAAGTTTGATTCTATCTGCTTTTCTGAATTCCATGGAGCAAGGAAGTTGTCTCGTTTTGCTTACCTTTATGTACATGTTTCTCTTGAAACTTTACACAAAAGTATTGTTTTATGTACATTTTCTAATTATCTGTTTATTTAATTAAACAATATCACAATCACAGTCTAAATTCATACTGATCACCTAAGCGGGTCAGGGCAATATCCATTGGTCATTATGATGTACCCAAAAACGAACAGTGTTTTTGGGAGGCGAAAGGAAAACGATCTGCGCATGATGCTGAATGCTCCGAAGAAAAATTCAACAAATACACAGAGCAAAGATGTAACTGTTGTTAGCCCTGATAAACAAGCGCAAATGACAACCCCTAATCAAAAATCACCTACTCAGGGATCAGCTTCTGGAAAGGTAAATTAAATGAATTGTAGTTGAGTGGATTGATTCCATGTCTTCTTCTTCTTCTTCAGAATGATGCAAAGAGACATGTGAATTGGAACTTTCAGTTATTTTTTTTAATTGCATTTTTGGCAGGCGAGAAGAAGAGGATCTGCAAATAGTACTCCAAAGAAAAATTCAACAAATACACAGACGGAAGATGTAGCTGTTGTTATGCCTGATTTGCGGTTAGAGGCAAGGTTGACAGCCCAGGTTAGTCAATGTGATCTCTTGCCTTAAGGAATGTTCACTGTGTAACTAGTCTCTTTTCAATTGCTTCTTTTGTAACCTCCAACAAAATAAAGTTGTTCTGAACTCAATCAATTATAGGCATTATAGTCCCTCAGCGTTCTTTTTTTCTTTAGTGTTGTTCCTTAATCTAGCTTCTCAAAATATAGTCAATTACAGTGGTGTTGGTTTGATGATGGCAAGATTTTAACTTGAGTTATGAGCTTTGATTTCCACATTACCTATTGATGTGGTGCTAAGTTTCCTTCGTTCACTTTCAACAGGAAAATTCACGGATGTTTGCAGGAAAAAAACTTCATCCCTTTTTTCCATCTTGGAAGGAAGACAAGAAAAATCGAGGGGTAATTGATGCAGAGGGTAAAAAGTTAGCAGTTGGTAGGCAAAATAAAGAGAATATTTGTGCCCCGATTCATGTATTTGAAAGAAGCCAGGTAAGCTTATCTCAGGCTAGCTCTTACTGCTATTATGGTAATTTTCGAGTTGCGGAAACTGAGACTGCAGTTATTGTTCTGAGTTCTGTTAAAACTTTTTGCAACAGGACACTGACATGCCCCTTGACTGGGGCACCTGGAAATTTTCTGAGGAGATCTTTAGGAGAAATATTTGTGACCTAGAAAGCACATGCGAATCTATTGTTGAAGGCTCCATTGAGTGCTTAAGTTTTCAAAAGTTTCCCCTCATTTTACACCCCGACAATGCATCAAGTTTTCAGGATAATGTTTTTTCAGAATGTGTTATTCAAGACGATTGTATTTATGAAACATTTCCAACTGATGATGAAACAGAGGTATGTTAGGATGCAGGTGCTTCAGTAAAAAATTGTTTCTTTTTTGTAATTGTCATCCTGTGATTCTCATTACAAATTAATTATTGTGCAGGATAGTGAGATAAATAAAGTTGATTCCTTCAATGGACCTACTAGTGTGGTAAGAAAGCCAAACACTAGGAAGGGAAGTAGATCACTTGAGGACAGTTCAAATAGTCTGGCATGTGGTTTGCTCCCACAAGGTTTGAGGTTCGAGTCCCTCCTGAATACTACATAACAATTATTATAGTTTCTTGGTAAAAATAATAAAATTTTCTATAGCTGTTAATTTTTACATTGACTTTTTTAGTAGAGTCAATATTAAATATGTTTCATTTAATTGCTCCAATAGTGTTGAATTGATTATCATAATGTGTTTGAATAGTTAAGCATTGTTCTTAGTTTTAATTGTTTAGTCTATCTAGAGATTTTATTAAGCTTATAGCTGCATTTTATTGCAGAATGAAGTCATACTATTTTGGTTGTGGTAATCAACCAAGGAATAGCTTATGGACTTGCAGTTACAAGTCAAAAACTGCCATGGAGGTTAGATTTCTTGGACTATTTCTTCTTTGACTAGTACATTTAGAAGTTTCTTCAGTCTCTTAAACTGGAGAAAAAAAACATTTTCCTGCAGGTCTATGTTAATGATGAATCTGTGAAGTTTTTGAGTGGGTGGCTACAACAATGGCGTGAAAGAAAGTTTCAAATATGCAAGGATCATATTGATTGTGATACAAGTGATAAGGAAAAAGATGATTATATCTATTCTGAAAGTGACTCTGATTCAGGAAGCCAATATGAGGAGGATAGGTTGAAAAACGTCCTCTTAGTTACAGGACCAGTTGGGGTAACTACAAAGACTGCATTATCTTGTTACAACTATGATGAGTCATGGTACTTGGTTTTGTTTCTAGATTACTTTGTGCCTGATGATGAAAACTTTTATTTTTGTATTGATATGTGCATTGATTTCATTTTGAGCCTCCATCTTTTCTGCTCTCACCATCTTTGGTACTCACCATGATCCATTATTTTATTTTATTTATTTATTAATATTTTCTCATGTTGGTTGTGGTGATGATGATCTGTGTTTGCTGTTGGTGGTGGTGAATGCCAAAGGTGATGGTTGAAGTGGTGGTGTTTAAACCTTGAAGATGTGATTGGTTCTTAATGAATTTTCAATGTTCATGAAATTTCTTGCATTAATCTCTGAAGGCATTTATATATTAAAATGGTCTCTTTTTACAGCTACAAAATATATATTTTATTGCCTTATGTAATAATATGAAGATATTGTCATTTTTTTTTTTGTTAGTTTTCACTTTCTTTGCATGCTTATTTGTCCTGTGATGGAAAATCTAATTTTCAGAAGCAGTTTCATGGTTTTGCATTATAAGCCTTCTCTCTCTCTCTCTCTCTCTATACATACATACATACATAAACTTTAATATTTGAAGTTTAGAAAGGAAAAATAAAAAATAAAGACTATTACTTGGTTCATCTGAGTTTAGTTTTTTTGGGAAGAGTTTGAAGTAGATACAGCAAAAAACAAAAGATGCCTTCTATCTTTAAAGTTTAAACCTCTGGCCTTTTTTGTGTGGTTAAGATATTTTTAGGGGGTGATTTATTTATATTCATAAATATTTATTTGTTTGGGGGATAAAGAATCTGTCTGTGAAACAGTGAAAGTAATAATTATTGATTTTTGAAATACCCCATCTCTGGCTTCTACTTAGGTTTGAAAATGATTTGCTAAATAGAAAAGGTGAACCAGTTGTTATGTGGTTCAGAATAAGTTTGTTTGAATAATTGTCTGTCAAAACAGATTCACAATTATTATGTTTAATGGTACTTTTTAAAAGTTAATAACACATATAAGACTAAACCACCTTTTGGTCTCTCTCTCAGATTGCATTTCAAGTACTAGTTAAGGCATTGATTAATTTGGATCCTGGTGAGGAAATGGAGTCTCTAAGAAAACAATTTCAAGAATTCATTGCAGGCCTCATGTCATTACCAATAAACATTCCTGGAACTAGGCTTCACAGATCATTACAGGTAAGTTAGTTATTATTGTTAGCACTACTTTTGTGATTCTCGTATCTTGCTAATGGCTATGAAATTCTTCTATTTTTCATTGCATAAAGATTAAACTTTTTTTTAATCTCATCTCACTTCGTATTGTTGTTTGACAAGAGAAAGCATTTATTAAGTTCCTGATAGTAATGGTTTGAGTGAGTCAATCCTTTTAACTCATACCCTCTTTAATTTTTTCTTTTCTTCACTCTGAATGCTAACATGTACAACTTCTTTAGTTCCATACTATGTCTTGTCTGAAGCTTTTCTTCTATTGTTCTGGGAATAGCATTAGTCATTGGTCTGGCTCTTAGAGGTTTCCTTGCACAAGTAGTGTTTCTTGGTGTATGAAATGAATATGGTAATTTTGTCACATTTACACATCATGTATTATTTTCTTTTTATAAATTTGTACAACAGCCTGTAGAGAAGTTACCACATCTGCAACCCTTTTGTCCAATTACTTTCTATTTATGCTGCTGGGTGCTCCTTTTGTATAGTTCTTTATTCTGGCAATTAGATAGCCTCCATTATAGTTGCGTTTTAGATTTTTCTTTTTCCCTTATTGGTTGGATGTAGTGTATGTTGGGCAATTTTTTTTTTACCCTTGTGCTTTTCTGCTATTCTTTTCTTTTTTATTTCCTTCTTTCTTGCTTTACTTATTTGTTAAATCAGAGATGCTAGGCATAATTGTAACTTTATTTTTCTGATATGAGAAAGAAAAACAAAATAAAAATCAATTCCATAGTTTGCTAACTAAATAAACAGAGTCATTTGGTTCTGTTTCTTTGCTGTTGGGAGCTGTTCTTTTAGTTTTAGTCAAGTTTCTATTGTAAGTTTATTAGGTATAGAGTTTCTTTTCCTGTTGGAAGACTAGGTAAGGGTAGACTAGACTCGATTTCCCATACAGCTGCTTGAAGAAGACTTGAGATTCAGTTAGGTCAATCACTTTGGGGACTTTCTAGTTCAACTTCTTTGTTTGAATTCCATGGAAGAAAAGCTGCATGTAGAAATGCAACTTTTCATTTCTTGAGAAGAAAAATCATGACCCACCTTTGATATTTGGTGTCTTGCTTGGTCCCACCTTATGGTGCTTCAAGCAAGGCCTTTCTTTTGCTGTGAGTATGTTATGTTATGATGATAATTTTGATTAATAAAATTTGAGTGTTGTATTGCGTGATTTTACTTCTCATTATATAGTTTCTCTAGAATAAAATTTGAGGGTAATTTTTGTGCTTTCTCTAGAATATAAAAAGCTTTAGCGACGTTTCTTCTTATTTATTGCAACAAATTTGAAACCATAAGGACTGCTGGACTAGTACCCACTACCCACAACATCTTTTACCAGTAATGGTTGATTTGATTGATATTGGTGATAGTTTGTTTCTTCATGCTCTTCATATCTAATAGCTATGTATAAATTTATCATCAATCCAGCTTGCTTTGTAATTCAGAATTTCCATTAGAAATCTTGTTTGTTGCTATTGTTGGGTTTCTTTGTTATTTTGTGTTTTTTGCTGTATCCTATCCCCTGTTTGCTATTGTTTTATACTTGCAATGAATTAGGCTGGACCTTTCTTATGTTCATAAAATATTATAGTTTCCCTCTTGAAATGAATTACCACATAGTTTCTTCATATTAATAATAAAAGGACTTTTTTTTTACAATGTGCAGGTATATTGAGATGATTTCTTTGGAGCAATTCTTGACAACATTTGTAGTTAAGGTTTTTAGAATGGAAGAATGTATATCACTAATTTTTGTGTACATTTCTTGTTTTGTATTTAGTGATAAAGGAATCTAAATTGGGCATAAATTATGTTATAATATGATTTCTTAAGCTTAGACTAGTACACTAAATATTGTAATTACATTTTGAGTAATTAATAAAAATCTATTTATGTTATCTTATTTGGCTTAAACTTTCATATTTGTTTTCCTAGTTTTGTGTAAGTGAAAAAAGATTATGTTTCTCTAAGCTAATATAACACGTGTTATACTAAAGTGTAGTATAACACAAATAATGTGTTATACTAAAGTCCAGTATAATACAAAAAATGTGTTATACTAAAGTATAGTATAACACAAAAATGTGTTATACTAAAGTGTAGTATAACACAAAAAATGTGTTATAGTAAACTGTAGTATAATACAAAAAAAATGTTATAGTAAAGTGTAGTATAACACAAAAAAAGTGTTATACTAAAGTATAGTATAACACAAAAAAAGTGTTATAGTATCGACTATAAATAACGTAATTCAACACTTATCTATATATTAAAATAACATAGAAATTGTGTTATCGTTGACAGTACAATAACACATCTGTATAACATTGATAAAGTGTTATGGTAAGTACCCTGACCTACGTTAACACAGTCTGTCTTAACACATCAGAAAGTGTTATCGTAGGTTTTGATAACACATTTTTGGTGTTATTAAAAACCTTTTTTCTTGTAGTGTATAGTGGTTCGGCCCCACGAATTGGTAATGACCTACGTCCACTTAAGCTATTATTGATCATAATTCTCAAAGGAGTGATCAAAGAACTAGGGTTCTTCGAGTTTCACAAGCCTTAGAGGGATGAGTAATACAATCGAAAGGTAATAGCTCAAATTCTCTTCTAAAGCATAAAACAAAATCAGTCCCAAAAGTCCTTCCCTTGAGCTATTTCTTCTCTATTTATAGGCTCAAGGAGGATTACATGAATTAGTTACAGATATTCTTTCCTAAATAATCGGATCATCACGTATCATGGGAGATAATCTCGGATATGATTACAATTGTACAAGATTATCTCAAAATATACAAAGTACACGACCAAGTTGGTCGTATATAAAACCCAAATGTTATGCCAGGGGAATCTCCCCGATCGATGGTCGAATAGAACCTCTGCCAGGTGACAGCCACGTGTTAAAAATGTTTGCGACGTCATCCACACCTGCTTTTTGGATAACACAGTCCATCACTGAGTTTTAGCAATATTGTCTCATGTTCTTCTTTGCTTGTAAAAGAATAAATGGACTTTTGCAAACTAAACTATTTAAGCTTCTTATCTATATAAGTTTCTTGAGATAGTTCCAAAAGATAGTTCTTTTAATCTCTAATGATTTGAATGTGTTGTACCCTAATTTTAGCACGATTTCACTCACTCAGCTCAGGTATAATTGGCAGGTAAATACGTGGAAATATAACTAAGTAGAATATCTAATTATTAATCATGTGAGCAGCTCAAGATTTATAATGGTCATACCTAATATTAGGCGTCTAGAATTCATTACAAGCTAAAAGTAAGAAAGCTGTCGAACACGAGTTTGAATTCAGATATGCAGCTCGTGATGACTTAGATATGACGCATACTGAAAGATCCCAAGAGTCGAGGATTCTTTATATGCTCATTAATGAGCAGGCTGTATCATATTTATGTCATTTATTACCTAGATAGAAGGAACGTGTTTATTATGTTATCAAATCATATCCCAATGTAAATGGGAATAATTTTCATTAATTATATACCATATGTATAATTACGCGGTGTGTTGACACAGTTACCCAAGTCTGTCAATGGAATTCCCCTATAAATACTGGGAATATTGGACAGGGAAGGGGACCATTATTCTGTATTACCGAAACTATTCCAAAATAGAGAGAAACAGTAATAATATTGACTTGTGGACTAGGTAGATTTTAACTACTGTACCACGTAAAAGTTTTGTGTTTTTTAGTGAGGTCTGGTTATTTCCTTACGGTTTAATATTAAACACTAATCTTCCCTTTTTATTTCTTAATATTGGGTTAACGAAAAACCACGTCAACAGTTTGGTGCTTTCATTGAGAGTAAATTAGCGTTTCACAAGTTCCACTCAATTTTCATCATGGTGGTCCCTCGTTCGATGCACAATAATGAGGCAGAACAGCCTGGTGGGCAGGAGGCCCATCATACTGCTGTTCTCAATGAAACGGGTCTGGATGTTCAGCAACGTCCGGGAAAATAATGGGCAGGTCAGGGCGATACTGGGAGTTTGGTGTCATTACCGCTGAACCCTAACCCAGGCTATCTAACTGCCATCAAGATGGAGAACATGTAGTCGAGGAGCCATCTCGCTAGAGAAAATAGGCAGATTGATGAGGTTTTGGCTCAGTTACCCCCTCTTGAAACCGACGTTAATGTCAGAATGAGGCAAAGTGGGTCTCATAAGTCCCACAGGAATAACCGATCTAAACCGAGTCGATCTGTCAGTCAGGACAGCAACCCCAAGTTCAGTGCCTTCTTCACAGATTCCCAGAAACACCCATGACAATCCACGAGGAGGGGCTGGGACAAGCTCACGAAGGCACAACGCTCCAAAAAATCCCACTGTGCCAAGATCTGAGGACCAGGCACAGAGACCTAGGGACGGTTGAGTAGAACAGAGGCGGGCTAATTTAGTCTGTCCTGATGGAACGAGGTTAACCTCACCAATAAGGCATCCTCTGTCACCTATAATACATCTGACACCACCTTTTCCTCAACGAGATATTCGAGCTTATGGGGATTGTAGGAGAAATCCTCCCCCATCCACGAATACTTCCGCCCCATAAACGCATGTTGAGAATCCAGGCCCTCGATCTCAACCGCGAGCTGTAAGCTTCACAAATAGAAGTTATTGGACAGAAAGACATCATGGTAGCAAGTCCGAGAGTGACCTAAGACATCATTTGAGTTCAGCGTAGAGTCCTCAGTATAGTCCATAGCCTGACTTGCGCGTTCATCTGAACTCACAAAGAAGGTATCCAACCCGAGATGAAGACATTAGCTATACTCAATACGAGGGAGGTCCGTCCATAGTACGCGACAGTGGGAATGCCCCACCTAACCAAGATCGCGCTTTGAGGGACAATAACCCATCAAACGCGTATGATAGGATGGAAGTTGTTGAACAACCCCCAGGTAACCTAGGGACTAGGGACTAAACCCTTGAGAGACTAGCTCTAATGGAAGAACAAATGAAGAGACTCTTCTCCAGGAAGGAAAAGGATGATTGCGACTCAGATGAGGAGCTCGAGCCTTTTGCTCCAAACATTGCGGCAGCAACATATCCTATAGGTTTTAGGATGCCACACATGTCAAAGTTTGATGGATATGGAGATCCGTCTGATCACCTCTGAATATTTAACACCATGATGATGGCCCACAATGTCGGGCTCAATCTAAGGTGTATCTTGTTCCCTACAACTCTGGTCGGGACTTCTAGGCAGCGGTTTAAACAATACAAGAGGCATTCCATAAGCTCGTGGAAGAAATTTTCTTCCGATTTCAAAAAAGCATTTCGAGCTTCTCAGGCAGCTTGGGTTGAGGCTGATTCTTTTGCCAACGTGAAGCAGCAACCTGGTGAGATGCTGAAGGCATATCTAAGCGAATTTGCCAACGTTGCTACACGTGCTAGGGATGCAAATGACAGCTCTAAGCTCATGGCGATGAGGACGGGAATCCTCGTCGGGGCTGACCTATGGTAGGAACTCCAAAGAAAAAGAGTTAAGAGCATAGTCTAATTCTTTGCCCGAGCTCAAGAATGGATAAACCTGGAGGAGGCGTGAGCTTCTGTTGCAGGAACCAGTGAGACCACTGTCCAACCTGTTGGAGCGGTAATGGATGTTGCAGCTATGACTCAAACTGTTGTCCATAATAACCAAGGGGGGAATAACAAAAGGAAGGGGAGTGGTGAGGGCGACCAGAGTAGGTCATAGAAAAATAAGTCCATGGAGAAGTTCAAACCTTTCTATGCTACTTATATCGACCTAACAGACACCCGGGAGGATATTTTTCTAGAAAATTATAATCGCCTGCCGTGGAAGAAACCAGAACCATTAAGGAACCAGAGGGCGAAGAGAGATCCCTCAAAATTCTGCCAATTCCATAATGACATCGGTCATAACACTGATAATTGTCGGTAGCTGAAGGATGAAATTGAAACTCTCATCAGAGTCGGACCGTTGTCCCAGTACGCCTGAAATCAAGTGATTCCTAATCAGCCTGCCGGACAGAACCCTCAATCAGGTCCTGAAGCTCCGATAGGCCAATCCAGAGGTCAGGAAATTCAGGTCAAACCTCCTCTGATAGTGGGGGGAGATATAACTACTATTTCGAGAGGACCACATTTGGCGGGCCCGAGCAGTGGGGCTCAAAAGAGGTACATTAACGAGCTGAAGGCTCATAACGGGGTGGAGTTCATCCTGAAGCAATGATTATCGAAATAGCAAGGATTGGAAAAGCAACCTATCATTTTCACGAAAGAGGATGCTAACCATGTCCAATTCCCACATAAAGATCCGTTGGTAGTAACCGTTCAACTTTGTAAATCTACTTTTCGAGTCCACCTTGGAAAAAATGGGGTTATCTATAACTAATTTGAAGGCCACCTCGATGACCTTGTACAGGCTTTCAGGTGAAGGGTCAGCGGCCATCGGGACAATCGAACTGGTGGTGACATTAGGAGAAGAGTCACGAACTGTTTCCAAAGTACTCGAGTTTGTGGTGATCGATTGTTCGGTCGCATACAATGCGATTTTGGGCTGACCTCCGCTGATGGAATTTGAAGCCATAACCTCTATTCGCTACTTGGCAATGAAATTCTCCTCAGCTACGGGGATATGCATAGTCAGAGGCGATCAGCTCGCTACCAGGGAATGCTATAACATTTCTATGAAGGGAAAATCACAACCCGGGCAGCAAGTGATGGTCATAAATGACGAAGATGAGGAGTCCCAGGAAGTAGAAGTTACTCGTGGGATGAAAGAACCTTAGCAGAAAGAGGATAGTGAGGTCGCCCAACGCGATGACATTGACCCGCGGATAGGTGAAGATAGATCAGAGCTCTAATCCATAGAAGAGCTGGAGGAAGTAAACATCGATCCCAAAGAAGCTTCAAGAGTCTTAAAGATTGGAAAGAATCTTGACGACAAAAGAAAGATGGAGCTGGTCGATTTTTGACTTGGTTGTATGAGGATATAGTGGGAATAAGTCCAAATATAATAATGCACACTTTAAATTTGGACAAGAATGTACCTGAAAAATCCCAAAAATGGAGACTTTTGGGAACGGTCCGAGCTGAAGCCCTCAAGGAAGAAGTAACTCGGTTACTAAAACGTTGGTTTAACCGGGAGGCAAAATAGTCGATATGGGTGGCCAATCCCGTGTTGGTCCCAAAGCCGAATGAGAAGTGGAGAACCTGTATCAACTTCTCCAACATAATCAAAGCTTGTCCCAATGACTGTTTCCCACTGCCTAGGATTGACCAGCTAGTAAATGCCATGGCAGGTCACGAGTTCATGTCTTTCATGGATGCGTACTCTAGATATAACCAGATCGCGATGAACCCTGCCGATCAGGAGCATACTAGTTTCATGACCGAGCATAACATATATTGTTACAATGTTATGCCATTCAGATTGAAGAATGCCGAGGCTACATACCAACGCTTGGTCAACAAAATGTTCGCTAACCAGATTAGGAGAAATATGGAGATGTATGTCGATGAAATGCTTGTCAAGTCGAAGACTGCCAATAACACTGTATTCAATCTGGAAGAATGTTTTGGAATATGAAGGAGATATGACATAAAGCTGAATCCCTAGAAATGTACTTTTGGGGTGGCATTTGAAAAGTTTATGGGGTTCATAGTCAACACGAGTGGAATAGAGGCGAATCCTGAAAAAATTAGATCGTTGTTGGAAATGCCTTCACCCAGGTCGTGACAAGAAGTCCAAGGCCTAACTGGAAGAGTGGCGGCTTTGAATCGCTTCATTCCAAAATCCACTGACAAGTGTTTGCCATTCTACAACTTTCTCAGAGGAAACAAGAAATTTGAGTGGACTGAGGAGTGAAAACAGGCACTCCACAACTTATAAACGCATCTGGCCGAGCCCCCGGTATTATCTAAACTAATACATGGAGAGTCTCTGTTCCTTTATCTGGCCGTGACAGAGAATGCAGTCAATGTCGTGTTAGTTCGAGAAGAAGACCGTGCTCAGAAACCAGTGTATTATGTAAGCAAGAGGCTTCTCGGAGCTGAGTCACGATACCCACTAATAGAGAAGTAGGCATTCTATCTGATATTGGCTTCCAAAAAACTCCAGCCATACTTCCAGTCCTATTCTATCAACGTCTTAATCAAAGAAACTTTAAGGCAGGTATTGCAAAAACCTGAAACGTCAGGACGTCTTTTAAAATGGGCCATCGAACTTAGCCAGTTTGAGACGTTGTACATGCCACAGACTTCAATCAAGAGTCAGGCCCTTGCTGATTTTATGGCTGAATGCATCAGTTTTCAAGACGAGCTCATGAGATGGGATAATCTAAATCTCGCAAGAGGGACATCGATTCCATACAGCTCTAAGAATCGGATTTGAGGCATCCAACAATGGAGCAGAATATGAGGCCTTACTGTCAGGGCTGAGGGTGGCAAGAGAGCTGACGACAAAAGTTATCCAATGCTACAGTGATTCCCAACTCGTCATAAATCAGGTATTGGGGAGTATCAAGATCGATGCATCAAGATGGCCGCCTACCTAGATAAGGTAAGGGGAACTATTTGAATTTTAGTACAACTCTGTTGCTGATATTTTAATTATTAATACCCCACGAGCAGAATTCTAATGCTGATGTTTTGGCACGACTTGCTACCATAAAAGAGGCTGAAACATTAAATGTATTACCAGTGGAGTTCTTGGAGAGCCCAAGTGTAACGAGAGAAGCAATGAAGGTCAGAATGATTGATATAAGACTGACCTAGATGACTCCTATAATGGAATATCTCGCAACTGGAAAGTTACCCGATGACAGAAAAGACTCAAGGAAAATACTCTATCAAGCTCCACGGTCCGTAATAGTCGATGGAACCTTATATCGGCATGGTCATTCATTGCCTCTCCTGCGATGTTTTCTGCCCAAGGAAGCCAAAACCATTTTGCAAGAAATACACGAAGGTTTTTGTGGAGATCATGCTGAGGGGCAAAACCTAGCGCTGAAGGTATTGAGACAGGGCTATTTTTAGCCCACTTTAACAAAAGATTTGATCTCGTATGTTCAGAAGTGCGACAAATGCCAGCGTCTCACCATAGTTTTCCGAGCTACTTCAATCGAGCTAACAATGATTTCCTCCCCATGGCCATTTGTAGCATGGGGAATTGATCTGATAGGTTCCCTACCTATGGGAAAAGGAGGAGTTTGATATGTGGTGGTAGCGATCAATTAGTTCATGAAGTGGGTAGAACAGAACCTCTGGAAACCATCACCTCAAAGAGAATCCTGGATTTTATGGTGAAAAGTATCATCTGTCGATTTGGACTCCTTAAGAAGATCGTGTCAGACAACGGGATGTTGTTCCATAGTGATCTCTTCAGTAACTTTTGTGAAAGATACGACATAACAAAGAGTTTCTCGTCGGTAGCATACCCAGAAGCTAATGGATAGGTCGAGGCTGTAAATAAGACCCTTAAGGCGAGCCTGAAGAAGAGGTTAGATGAAGCCAAAGGATTATGGCCCGAACAGCTCTCACAACTACTTTGGGCCTATTGAAATTCTCATAGGACCTCCATGGGGCATACTCCTTTTTCCCTGACTTTCGAAAGTGAGGCCATCCTTCCAATTGAAGCAATTGTAACTACTCATAGGCAAAGGATGTTTGATCAAGAATAGAATAACGGGCTACTTAACGCATCTCTCGATCTGATAGAAGAAAAACAAGAGGAATCGCAATTACAGCTCACCCATTATCAACAAAAGATCACTCGCTATTTCTTTTCAAAAGTCAAGGGACGTAGACTTGGATTAGGCGACCTGGTTCTCCGAAGGGTCTTTCTGGCGAATAAAGACCCTAAGGATGGTTTGTTGGGCCCAAACTGGGAAGGACCATACCAGATCATAGAAGTCTTACGCGAGGGAACTTTTAAGCTAGCTTGACTAATGGGAAAGTAGTCCTATGGACCTGGAATGCTCTTCACTTAAAAAAGTATTATCAATAGTACTACCATCAATGTAAGGTTTATTTATAAAAGTCATTTCAATTAAATAACAGATGGATTTTTAAATAACCATTTCTTAGTCTTATCATTGTGAGCTCATGTTCTCATAATTGTAAAGGAAACTAGGAAAGTTTATACATTTTGCTTACTTGGGGGGAACATAACCGAGGTCGTTGAGTTTTTTGAAAAAATTAAGCCTACTCGAATAAGATTAAAAACCTAGAAGCTTGGAAAATTTGATTATTCTACGACTTTTTAAAGCTCTAGTTTTCTATAATCCTAGCACGAACTAAGTATATATCATCTAAAACCCTGGATATAACGAGGTTCGAAGCTTAGAAGCTCGGAGAAATTGATTATTCAACGGCTTTCTAAAGCCCAAATTTTCAATAAACCTGGCACAAACTAAGCCTTAATTAATCTAAAACCATGGATATAACCAGGTCAGAAGCTTGGAGGATCGGAGAAATTGTGTATTCAACGGCTCTTTAAATCCTGAGTTTTCAATAAACCTAGCACGAACTAGACGTAAATCTTTTTTTTTTAAAATACCTTGAATATAATCAGGTCTAGGGCCTGATTCTCAACAGGTATAATGCTATTAAGCTTATTGAAAACCCTGGATATAACCAGGTCCAAGGCTTGATTCTTAACAGGTGTGACGCAAATAAGCGAGCAAAATCTTGGATACAACCAAGATTGATATAATCTATCTTGGTCTAAAGTCGATCCTTAAGATTTCAAATGTCCAAGAGTAAGTATTCATAAACATGAGAAAATAATAAAGGAAAGACAAATAGATCACAAGTTAGATGTATATTCAAATAAGGAAAAATCTCGTCATATCAAAGAGAAAAAAAACATCGAGCTAAGCCTGAAGGAAATTGTTTTAATCCCAAGGGATTGCTAGAAAATGATAATGATTACAAAATAAAATCTTCAATAAAGTCATTGGGCTCTGTCAGCTCGCCCCGTTGAAGTAAGTTCCTCACCTTCTCCCTTGGCTGCTCTGGAAGCTTGCCAATTTCTGAAGGTTCTTGCGAAAACTGAATCTTGAATTTCGCAAGATACGGATCCCACAGCCCGGGCTCCATGAAGGAGAAGTTCCCGTCTTGGTTGAAAGCCCATCAATGGTAAAGAATATCCTCCATTGTTGATGGTGACAATTTCGCTTCCTCCTTGGCTTTAACTTCGGCCTCGATTAGCTTCACTTTGAGTTCGTCATTTTCTGCCTGAAGCTGTTCAGCATGACGGCTCGCCTCAGCGACCTAAGCCTGAGAGGCAAACAATGCAGTCTTTGTGGATTGCTTGCCCTCTTGAGAAGAGATAAGAGCAGCCTTAGCAACATGCTCACTCTCTTGAGCAGCATTCAGGGTGATTTTAACAGTAGCCAGCTAAGCTCGGAGCTCTTTGTTTCTAGCCTTAGCATGAGCTATGCTTCGGTATTGGGCCAGGACATACTGTAGAATAATGAAGCAAGTCAATGAAAGAAAAAAGAGGAAGAACACGTAGTAAAGAAAAAAGAATCAGAAGTGGGAAAATAACTCACGGTGAGGTTCATCCCCATAGCAGACTCGAGGACATCCTTCAGGCTGCACTCCTCTATGGCCCTCATATCCCTAGCACTAGCTTTATATGCATGGCCCACCATGTGACTCGTTGTCTCATAAACGATACCTCGGAAGGCCTCAGGGATCTTGTCTAGATTGCGTGGCTCAATCGGTCTCCGGACGACAGGGGCCTCACTTTGAATTACTTGGGGGTGTGAGGGAGGCATATGTCGAGGATGGGGAGGAGGAACTTTCCAAATGGTGACAGTTGTCACCGGACATGGCTCTTTAGTAGAGCTCCCATCTTTACCCTTAGAGTGTTATTTTGTAGTATCCCCCGTTTTAGGGGTGGCCATCTTCGCCACCCTGGGCCTTTTAACGACGAGACCAATTCTAGACATTCTAGCCTAAAAGGCACTCCTTAAATCAAGAGCTCTTTTCGATTCCATCTCTTCACCTGAAAAGTACAAAGAGGAGTTAATTCACAAGAGTAATGTTTCAAAGGTAATATATATTTATTTATAAAAGAACAAGGATCCTACCCTTTGGGCTAGGGGAGGAATCTATTACGATCAGCTCTGGTGTATGGACTGGGCTAGGCACGACCCCCAATTCTTGGATTCATAGAGGGGAAGGGCAATCTAAGGCTACATTCTCTTGGATCCTACGGGGTTCAGGTCCCTCCTCGGGGCTAGATTCATCTACGTATTGCCTGAACCTAGGAGCAAATGCACCCTGGAGCAGAGAAAGCCAAGTCCTATGGTTAGTTCCATATTCTTTGTAGTTAGAAGATCTAAAGTTAAGGGTGTTATCAACTACAACGGTGCCTCTAGGATAGTTGTGGTCATTGTGCACCACCAAATGATCCACGCATTGGAGGAGGGTTACATTTAGATCCGGATCAGTGGGATGGTGGCTAACGAACTGGTTATAATTAAAATGTATTCACCTAAAGCTGGCAGCAGCCCAATCTAACTCTCAAAAGAGGTATGGGTTACCTTGGCTTGAGTGGCTAGCTGCTGCCCCAGATGCAGCTCGGTTAGGATCGAGCCCCTGATTGGATTCGGGAACTCATATTTTTTGTACAACTGGTGCCACGTCTTCTTACTCTTCAGTGTCCTCAGTGGCTGGCAAGGCCTCTTGAGAAGAGGAGAACTCAAGGATAATAGGGAGTGGAGCTCGGGTCCTCATAGCTAATGTCTGACCCTCGCTGATCAACTTGCATGCCAACATGGTGGCATCATTCATGACCTGGCAATAATCTTTTTCCCCGGGCGGGAGATGGGCCAAAGTCTTGTACTAACCCCCAAGAGTCTCAGATCATTCTATCCTCACGAATATAGATGGACAAGGAACAAACTTAATCAAAATATATATAAAAAAAATCATTTACAATGAAAGGGGTAAAAATTCACGTGCTAAGTTTACAAAGATAGAAGACTTACAAGGTCAGTTGAAGTAGCAATGTTCACAATTTCTGAATCCATTCGACATAAAGAATGAATCTTTATGGTCATTTGGATGGCTGGGGAGCTCGATGATGGAAGCGGAGTTCAGAAACCGAGTAAGGTAGTAGAATCCATCACCTCATCCCTTTTGGTCAGGAATCCCTTTCATGCAGAAAAAATATAAAATGTCTGTTGGAGTGGGTACCTCCCGCTCATGCCTTAGGATCAAAAATTTCAGTCCCACCAAAAGTCTGTAAGAATTTGGGGGGAGCTGGAAGTGAGCCAACTTTACGTAGTTTAAAAAATCTACGAAGTATTGGTCTAATGGAAGGAAAGCACCAGCCTTTAGGTGCTCGTAACTCCAAGCCCCATAATCATCTTAGAAGGGGGCACAACTCCACTCTCCTTCAAAGGTAGGTCGAGTGAGGAGACCACCAGCTCCTAGCTCGATATTATGACTCAACAGAATTTTTTTTACTCTCCCCTGAGTCATTATCTTTGAGACTATATGTTCACCCTCGAAGAAAGAGTTAGGATTGACGACGACCTCCATCTCCACCACAGGACCAAAATGTGGGATAGGAGATTTGGAGGTGACCTGTTTGCCTTTGTCCTTGAGCTGGGTAGATGAGCTAGCGGCGGTCTTCTTTGGAGGTTCCATAATTCAGATCGCCTGGTGACAAAGCGGCCTAGTTTATAGGCGACCTAAGATGGCCTATTACTATGGTCATGGAGGTATAGAGGATAAAGAGGGGTACTTTCAATGTTTGAAATTTTGTACAAGCTAAAGTTTGTCCTAGCCTCATCGCGTGTTGCCACGCGATATCCTTAGCTACGCGCCTTAGTTTCTTAAAATCCTCAGATACTTCGGGATCTGCGTGTCAGAAATGTTAGGACCACTACTTTCCTTTGGAAAGTGGTTTAGTGAAAAACCGCCTAAGCAATCGTAACCCTTAAGATACTTGGTATTAAACCTAAAAACCCTTCAGTTTCTATACCCCAAACAGGTATTCTTTAAATTGATTTGCCATTAGCGATACCCTAGATTAACCCATAAATTTTCCCAGTTTTATGAATGCCTTATTTCTAAAATATGTTTGGGTTCACTCATGGAGCCTAAACATAAACTATTTCCTATTAGCACTTAGAAATAGCCTAACGATATCGAACAATGAATATTGTTGAAAAAAAATCTCATTGGATAATGAAGAATAAAAAAAAACTTTTCAAACTAGGGGATAAAATACTTACAGGAAATATGTTTGATTCGAAGAAGGTGTAGATTCAGCCACAGGAAGCTTTTGGAAAGCTTCTGAAGGTCTGGGATACGATGAAAAGTTCTGGGGATTCTAGAGAATAAGAAAGGAAGCTTGAGAGTTTGAAAAGGGAGATTTTTTTAATACAAAGGCTGTGAGGTCTGAGGACTGATCACCCTATTTATACGTAAACTACAGAAATTAATCTGGGCCATCCAATTCGATTAGCCCGAGATCCAAGTTCCAAGATTAAATAGACCAGATGGCGACAAAAAGTTGACAGGACAATTATTTCAATCCAAAAAAACCTAAGCGGATGCAAATCGTAGAAAGCCACGTGTCCAGTACTTAAGTAATAGGGAAACACGATTTTATGTGACAAAAGTCTAAAAGCCCCTACTGTGTATGTCAGAAAATGACGACATCAAACATGAGTAGGAGCTTGAGGGGCAAATGTTGTACCCTAATTTAGCACGAGTTCACTCACTCAGCTCGAGTACAGCTGGCAGGTAAATACATGGAAAGATAACTAAGTAGAATATCTAATTATTAATCGTGTGAGCAGCTCGAGATTTATGATGGCCATACCTAATATTAGGCGTCCAGAATCCATTATGAGCTAAAAGTAAGATATCTATCGATCACGAGTTCGGAGTCAAATATGCAGCTCGTGATGACTTAGACAGGACGCATACTGAAAGATCTCAAGAGTTGGGGATTCTTTATACGCTCATTAATTACCAGGTTGTATTGTATTTATGTCATTTATACCCGAGATAGCAGGAACGTGTTTATTATGTTATCAAATTATATCCCAATGTAAATAGGAATAATTTGTATTAATTATACCATATGTATAATTACGCGGTGTGTTGACATGGTTACCCAAACCTGTCCATGGAATTCCCCTATAAATACTGGGAATATTGGACAAGGAAGGGGACCATTATTCTATATTACCGAAACTTTGCCAAAATAGAGAGAGAAACAGTAATAGTATTGACTTGTGGACTAGGTGGATTTTAACCACTGAACCACGTAAAAGTTCTGTGTTTTTATGTGAGTTCCAGTTATTTCCTTGCTGTTTATTATTAAGCGATAAACTACCCTTTTTATTTCTTAATATACTGTTGGCGAAAATCCGCATCAATAGAATGAATAGAACATATTTGGCTTTTCTAAATGTAATATTTAAAAATGTTAAGCTAACCATTTCTTTACTTTTGATAATTTCTCTACATCATTCCTAATGAACAAAATGTTATCAACATGAAGAATAAGAATCACAACAGAATCTTTGATTAAATCAAAGATATTTAAGATTTGATGACTCGTTTAAATCCAAATGTGTATTTAAGAAGCCTTGCAAACAACTTTGTTTTTCATCTTTTATTTTGAATCTTTTTGGTTGAGATTTTCAAATGGTTTTGTCATGTCAGCCATTTAGAAAATAATATTTAGACATCAATTTTAATAAATATCATACTCCATGCAAAAAAGCAATGGATAAGAGTATTTAAATAGATTTAAGCTAGGTTACAGTAGAATGTATTTATTCGAGTAATACACTACTTCTTTCTGTTTATAACCTTCATCTATTAACCTTACTTTGAATAGTCTATACTTTCTTGTGTTCTACTCTTCATCTTGAATATCCTATTTCAAACTAAAGTTTAATGAACTTTAGTTGGATGTTAAACAATCCAGATTTCATATGAATTCCAAATTCCATTTCTAGATTCATGGTGTTTCAACCATTATTTTTCAGTTCAAATCTTTCATTACATACTAGTATGTGAATGAAACATAGTTAGATTGTGTTAGACACAACCAACTAAACTTTATGTTTGTAACGAAGTAGTTACTAACTAACGCTCCAACTATAGGAATGTTTTACAAAATTTGTGATATTCTTTCGTTTTATCATTGTTAATTATCAGTAACTCGCTTACTTGAGTTATAGTCATTATTTCTAGTACAAGTTAACTAGAAATATATGATTATAATAATCATGCTTCATTAAAGTGGCATTTAAGAGATACAAACACTTTTAGTATCTCTTTATGATTATTAAATTGTTTAAGTAAAAAACTTCATGGAAAACATTCAATTATTCACATAACTACTTGTGAATCTCTCCTTTTAAGTCTTTGATGATGTACAATCAAACATGTACAGAGTATAACAAGTGTCAAAATTATTGAAATAATAAAGACGATAATGATCGCATATTATCTATTTAACTATATCTAATATGATTGTATTCCATTTCCAAAATATTAATGTTGCTTAGCATTCTAGTTGTATGTGAGTTGGGTTTGAATTCCAAGTTCACATACAAATTACTTGAATTCCAAATTCAAGTTTAGACTTCCTTTTGATCAGATCAAACATGTCTTTAAGTGAATTTACTTTAAATGTTGCATGAAAATGTCTAGAAATTTCTTTTGCATTCAACAAAGGTAAACATATCTTAAATAAATGTCAATAAGTATTTACTTAATATTTATTATCTCTTTTAGCTTTGAACATTAAAAGGTTCAATATACATCTCTTTGTATTAGCTAAATTATTATGTGATTTTTGAGCCTTTATAAGAGAAAGGTCTTTTGGTTAACTTTAATTAATAGACTACATAAACAGGGAGAGAACCAATGAACGATTCTAATAAAATATTGTCTTTTATTTCTTTTATATGTCTATTTTATTAGAAACCAATCTAAAAAAAATAATTCACATATATGTTTCACTTAATTTTTGTTGGAATAATGTGTCTTCTTTATTAAATCTATGATTTGCACAATAATGAATAATTCATAATTATCAATATATTTATTGATGAAATAGGTACAACAAATATATTTATGAAATAACAACTAAATATATTATTTAAAAGAAATATTAAACTTGTTCATTCATCAATAAATGAATCAAAAATAAAGTTTCTATAACCAATTTAAAGAAACAGACTTAATAGAAAGTTTGAAATTAAAAATGAAATTTCATGCAAGTCATCCCTTGGTCTACCAATCTGCAATCCTCTTCTTGTTTCTTTTCCGCATTTCTTTCTTTTCTTGAATAATTCGTTTCTGAAAACAAGATGAAAAATATGGTCAGTGGCATACAAATTTGAATCAACTATTCAAATATATTCAAAGGAGATGAGTAAATCATATTTACCCATTCTTCTTGCAAACTTCTCAAGGGATCAATAGAGTCTCTTTTGTCCTTTTCCCATATCTTGTATGTGGAATCAAGGTTTGCATATCTCGATTATTGTTGACGGTGAGAACTCGTCAACTAAGTTGAGTTAGAAAAATTACACAGTAGAGATTATCAAAAGAAAAGCTTTAGAAATCTAAGTATAAACTCCAAGAACAATTGCAGAAGAAAAATGGTAAAATCAGTTTGTATTCACTAAGGTGCACTGCTACAGTAATTTTTCCAACCCCTTTCCATGTGGAATTGGGGTTCATTTTATAGTGGGCTCTAATGGCCCTGGATACATGGTGGTCCAGGGGACCAAGCGGTACACAGGTACACTGTCAAGAGAGTGGTATCAGATGTAGTGGTGTTGGTTCTAGTACATGGTCAGAGTTCGTGGGAACACCTCTGCTTTTGTACTCGATTATGCCTCCACTACTTGTCTTGTACGGGTGTCAGAGATGATGGGCTGGTGAGGATCATAACAGGTACCTCATTTGTACAACCACTACCTATTTGGCACGAACATTATGTCTGTACTCTGACTTCTTCTGACATTGCATTAATCACCATGAGGCTCCCCCACTTCGCTCTTAAGGGTGTGTTAAGGAGGTCCTTAATCTTACCTCATGTTAGACCCACAGTAAGAGTGGTGTCCCGTCACAAGCACCTATCTCAAGGGGAGAGATTAGGCCCCTCCAACGAGGCCCACTATGTGGGCAACTCCTAGTGGTATGGATATGACGTGCTGAGGTGACACGTTGGTCTCGCGAGGCCCCAGGCGCGGCTGGTGCGTGGGCGAAGCGTCGGTCTCACGAGGCCCCTGGCGCAGCTGGTGCGCGGGAGAGGCGACGGTCCCGCGAGGCCCCTGGCGTGGCTGGTGCACTGGTGAGGGAGGTGCTGGCGAGACGACGGACCCGCGAGGCCCCTAGCGCGGCTGGCGGGCGGGCGAGGCGACGGTCTCGCGAGGACCCTGGGGCAGCTGATGCGCGGGCGAGGCGACGGTCTCGTGAGGCCCCTGGCGCGGCTAGTATGCGGACGAGGCGACGGTCTCGCGAGGACCCTGGCGCGACTGGCGCGCGGGCGAGGCCATGGGCGCGAGGGCACGTAGTTAGGCATTTATGGGAGCTTATCACGTGCTCTTGGCCTTTCTATGACTGTTGAGTTTTGAGCATCCACACTTGCCCCCGAATCTAGGAGAGGACCTTTAGGTGCTTTGGTAGACTTTTCTTTTTTAATCTTATAAATAAGCCTCCATGCAAGGCTTATTATTTACACCTTACTTCCTTAACTTAGTGGTACCTAGACCCTTGCTCCTTTCTAGAGGTAAGGGTTCAATCCCCCCCAACTTCACTTTTGCTATAGTTTTTCTCCTTTTTTTTTTTAATGAGCTAATTTTTGGTCTATTTATGTCCCTTCATATATTTTAAGGCTAACACATCTTTTCTGTCTATTTTTGCAGATGCGTATTTTCGACCATTTGGTGCTTTTGGCCTTCGACCTCCTTTTGACCTCGACAGTGCTCCATTTTACCTGCTTGAGGTATATTTTCTTTTTCCCTCATGTTCATTGGGTCCAAATTAGCATTACTCGGGATGGGGTACCTTGGCCTGAGCTTGCAATGAGTTTTCCCAGTTGTATGCCCCTCTTTTTTATACCCTGTAGTGGATCATTTAGGGCATTTGCATCTAGAGGTTTTAAGCCCATTCCTTTGTGTTTTGTAGCCATCCCCTCATTTATACGCGAACCCCTTTTTGCTTTCGGGACGAGGTCTCATGGTCAGTGACGGCCCGTTCGACATACCTCCGGGGGTTGAGTTTGTTGACCTGTCCTCAGACTCAGAGCCCCTGAGGAAAACCCTTATCAAGGCTATGACTCCTTAAGGCAGGCCCGTATCCGTCATCTTGAGCACCTGGCTGAACTTAGGCGTAGAATTTGGGTGGTGGAGAGTGAAATTGACTTGGCGTTGAGAGGAGACGGAGCACCTTTCCCCCCGGACCTTAGTGACCATGTAGCGAGCCTTAGGGTGACCATTTTAGAGTTGCAGAGGGAGTTGGTGTTTATGGAGGGACACCTTCCGCCTGAGCCCTCAAGCCCATCCTCGCCTGATGACTGTCATGGGGCCGCTTCTTCTTCCCCTCAGCCCTTAATTTCGATCTTCCCTAGCTTAGTGCTTCCATAGCCGGTCCCCCGGTGGAAGCCTCTTGCTAGGAAGAGAAAATGGAGGGTCAAGTGTTCTGTCTCTTCCTCACCTTTTTCTTTTGGTTTTGCAGATATGCCGAGGGCACGACGATAGGTATCTACCAATGAACCGGACGATGTTCCTTTACTAGCATCCGAACTGGTGTCACATGTATCAGAAAACAAACTGAGAGAAATTGTGAAGCACTACCGCGTTCCTCCAGAGTACGCCTTATACGTTCCTTTGGAGACATGCCGGGCTGACCGCCCTAGGGCCGGCTTCATGGCCCTTAGTGAGCACATTCTGAAGGCGGGTGGTACCATCCCCTTGCACCCGTTTTTCATAGCGGTCCTTAACTACTTTGACCTGGCCCCACTTCAGCTGGCACCCAATGGCTGGCTGACTTTGAGCTTCCTTTTCATTGCATTCACGGTACTTGCCAAACGTGCCCCTACGGCGCTAGAGGTGCACTTCCTGTATAACCTCATGCCCTCTCCCAATTCCAAGGGCTTCTACTATTTGCAAAAGGCCAATAATGAGGTCCCTTTGATAGAGGGCTCAGTGTCCAATCCGGGGTCCTGGAAGTGGGACTTTTTCTTCATAAAAGGACCTTTCTCTGTCCGTGAGGACTTCCGTGCCACCCCCAGTAAGTACCCTGAGCCTCCTTTTCTTTTTATTGGAACTTACTGTTCTATACTTATGTTTGTTTTGACAATGGCGTGGGTCATGCAGAGCAATTTGCCGTTCCCTTTGTCGTTGGGTCAGAGGCGGACGCCGTGATGGGCCTCATTAATGCTGACCTCGCCCTGAAAAAGGTGGCGTTCTTATTCACCGTGGAAAATCTGAACCTCCACAAACTGTCCCCAGTCTAAGACCCGAAGTTGCTGTGGACTGTCCCTGGGTCCAAGAAGATGAAGGTGGTGTCGGCCGAGCCTTGCCCAAAAGAAGATGAGGCTAAGGATGAGCCGGAGGAAGCCCCCCTTGAACGCGGGGGACCTCACCAGCTTTCTTCATCTCCTGGGGGATGCCCTCCTTATGCCTCTTCTGACCAGGACATAGCCTCCCAATCTCAAGACCAGCATGCCATACCGGGGTGTTTTGTTTACCTCGACCCTGAGGGCTATGTTGCCTTCACTCAGGCTCCCCTGGACCCTGGTCCATCGGGGGTTTACTTTGCCAATCTTCCAGCACCCCCTTCTGATCTACTGGGGCCTCACTTTTCCACTTTTTCTGCGCCCCCTCCCATTTCAGCGAGCGGGTCGTCTGTCCTTATCCAGCCAGGTGACCTTGGCCTAGATGGGGCGTCCTGGGTGAACCGCATGGCAACCACTTATGGGTGGCGGCTCACCCAAATCGCCTCGGACCTCTCTGAACCTGACTTGAATAATCTTGGGAGTTTTGCTCTGTCAGACCTTGGGGAAACTCTAAGGCACACCACTGCTTGGGTGAGTTCATGCATCTTGTGTCGGCCCTATTATATATAGATGTACATACATTTTTTTTGTTACTTACTATTTCTGTTGTTAACTTTCTTGTGCAGACCCATATTGTGGCTCAGCGGTTTGCCGACTCAGCTAACAATCTCTCCGCGTCAAGTGCTGAGAGGGACCATCTCACGGCCCGGGTCGGGGAGCTCGAGAAAGAGCTTGAGGACACCCATACTGAACTAAAAAGGATTCATACCAAACTTTCTGTCTCATCAAAAAGGAAGCTGAAGGTCATTGCCAAAGCCAAAACGCTGCAGGACAAGGTCAACAGCCTAGAGAGCGAACTCCAGGGGACCAAGGCTATCGCGGCTGCGTCGCAGGAGAGAGTCACTTATCTAGAGGCCGAACTCAAGGCTGCTAGGGTCGAACTCCAAGATGTTAAGGCCGATGTAGCCACGTCGCGGGAGAGAATAGCTTCCTTAGAGGCGGATTAGACAGTTATCGAGTATAGGTCCATAGACCGGCGCCCTTTACAGTGTGTGGAGGTAGGATCGCAACTTTAATTTTTCTTCTTTCGACGAGCACGCCGTTGCTCGAGCGGCCGTGGTAGGAGGCCCTGAGGTCGTCATTTCATTACCTCTGCCAGCCAGCCCGTTGTAGATGTATGCTCATTTGAGCCTTTGTAATATTGTTATTTTTCTTTTTATCTTGTGAATCTTATCATGTTATCAAGACTCCTTTTTCAATATATATATACATGTGTGGTTATTTATCTCTTATTCTTCTGCGTTTGAGGTCTTTTTGAGCATGTATGATGGGGTTTGGTAGGTTCCCCTTTTTTATTTACCACGCCAGAGGTCCTTTGTAGCCCATGTGAAAGGGCTCACTGGGACCTTTTTTGGTGCCTCTTGATTACTTCTATAGGGATATTTTGACCCCTTGGGTTCTAGCTATCCTTTTATATATTCTTGCGCGCGCTTATTATTTTTTGCGAGAAGCGTCCTTCTCGTCGTTAGTACTATTTTTGCAAGGGTCTCTTTTAGGACCCTTTTTGGCTAGACGGCTTGGTGGCCACTCTAGGCTTATTGGTGGGTGCTCTCTCTAAGGTCTTTCCTCTTGTGGGAGCATCTGCCTTTATTTGGAAGTGTGTTATTGTTTTTTTTTTTTTGTAAGACCCTTTGGCCTCCTTGATGTTCACAAGGGTAGCTAATCCTTGTGAACCCAAGGGATGCCTTGTAAGGTCCCCTCCCTGTTTTATAAATATAAGGACTTCACTTAAGGCCCTGATACAAGGGGTCCTTTTGGGATCATGGTCCCTTTTAGGGTCCTCTTGATAGAGGGTCCTTTTTAGGATCCTCCTGGTGCACAGGGTCCTTTTTAGGATCCTCCTATTTGCTGGGTGGTCCTTTTTAGGTTCCTCTTGCTAGAGGGTCCTTTTTTAGGATCTTCCTGTTAGAGGGTCCTTTTTTACTTGCTGTATGTCTTTACCTCCTGTCCTACCCCCCAAGTGTTTGGTGAAATTTATTTTGGCAGGCACTTTGGCTGATGCTCGCATAGAGAAGAACAATAACACGTGAAATTGCAAACAGTTTCATTCATAGCATGTGGTTTACAATGGCATATTTAAAGAAGGGTTACATATAATTGGGAGGTTACCTAGGTAAACACTTTGACTCTTACACACTATGCTAACATAACAAGGAACAAACTAAACATAGGTCCTCTGTGCACCGGGGGCCGAAGCTCCACTGGTAGCATTTCTCGAGGTGTTCCACAACTCGTGGGTCCAACTCGTGTGGGTTGCGCCTTCATACACAACCATTGCCATTGGCACCGATGGTTTTGTGGCTGTGCGGAGGGACATGTTATTGCATTCCCTCGCTTCCTTCTGCTCCCCTTTCATGCATGCTACTCCCCCAGGGGTTGGGAATTTCATAGCCAGGTGATACACAAAAGTTATCGCCTTCAATTCTCTCAGAGAGGGTCTCCCTAATACCGCGTTGAAGGCTGAGGCGCAATCCACCATGACAAAGTTTGCCATTATGGTGGTTTTCTTGGGTTGTTCCCCCATGGTGAGGGCTAATTCAATCGCACCTAGGGGTTGTATCGAGTCCCCTATGAACCCGTAAAGGGAGGAATTGCAGGGTTTCAGATGTCGGACGCTCAGTCCCATCTTCTCCAAAGCGGGGTGATGCAAGATGTCCACAGAGCTTCAATTATCCACTAGGACTCGATGTACTCTCATGTTCGCAAGCTGGACAGTTAGCACCAGGGGGTCATTATGAGGGAAATTCACCCCCTGAGCGTCTTCTTCAGTGAAAGTTATTGAGTCATTCTCGCCCTTGAAACTCTTCAGGGGGCGTTGCTCCAAACTTAAGACGTACGTTGGTGGACTTCGTCTAGCCTCCTTGGCATATTTGTCTCATCCCTTCCTTGAATCTCTCCCAAATCCTGGTCCTCCAAATATGGTCCTAACCTCTCCCTGTACTTCTGGGGTCACCTCTCGCGCCCGCGGTGGAGACGCTCCTTCTTCTAGCCTCTGGCTCTCCTTACACATGTATCTGCCTAAATGTCCCCTGTGAATGAGCTCCTCGATTTCCACATTCAAATGGTTGCATTCCGCGGTGGTGTGGCCGACATCCTTGTGATACTGGCAATACCTGCTGGGGTCTCTTTTAGACCGGTCTTTTTTCATTGGCGGGGGTGTTTTGAAAGGGACCCGGTTTTCGTTTGTAACGAAAATATGCTCTCTCGCATGGGTGAGGTCAATGTAAAAGGTGTAGGGGCCCTGTAGGCGCTCCTCAGAGCATTGATGCTTCCGAGGTCAATCATCTCTCGTCCCCTCATAAATCCCCTTATTCTTTGCACCACTTGGGTTTTCTTGGGCTAAAGGTTTCGGGGGCGACAGGCCTTTTCCAGCTTTGAGGTTCTCGTGACCATCCTCCACGCGAATGCATTTTTGTGCCTGCTCGTAGAAATCATCCAAGTCTGTGACCTCCCTCTTGAGCATGTTATCCCATATCTTGCTTCCTGGGCGTACTCCAACTGCGATGGCCATTTTCAGCTCTCGACGGGTCAGGCTCCCCACTTTAGCTGCCTCCATATTGAACCTGTGAATATAGCTCTTCAGACTCTCGTTTTCTCCTTGCTTCACATTTGCGAGGTTGGTACCTGGCATCGTGTAGTCTCGTACGGCGTGGTGTTGCTAGAGGAATTCATCAGAAAGCTGTTGCCAAGATCTGATGGACCCCAGTTTAAGTCTTTTGAACCATTTGTACGCAGGTCCTTTTAGGGTGACAACGAAGCAATGAAATCTCGCCCCGCTGCCAATCCCCCTTAGCTTCATCAGGTCGTTAAATGTATCTAGATGGTATTTTGGATCTGTGTTTCCTTTGTAGGGGGCTCCTTAAAATTGGCAGGGAGCCGGATGGCTTGGATCTCCCTAATGAAGGGTGACTCATGGTCGAACTCTTCCTCAACAGCTTAACCTCCAGAGGCAGTGATGATTTTGCTTTGCAGGCTCCTCATTTTTGTGTCTAGGTCCTGCCTCCTCTTGCTAAGGGAGTCCCTTAAAGCGAACGGGTTAAGATCCCCCTTTTCTTTGCCCTCTCGAGGCACCATAGGGGGCGTGGTCCTTTTGCCCGCCCTCTTCCTGTTGAGCTCCTCCCGTAAATCTGAGGGTGCCCTTTTTGAGGTGACCTCGTCATCGTTGCGAGGGGCCGCATTGGTCTTCGGCTCTGGCTTCTGGGCCTGCTTCGGTGGTTCAGGATGTTCTCGTTGCTTCGTTCGGGGGGTGTTACTAGTGGAATGTCGAGTCCTCCCATCGTTTACCGGGACGGTGGTCTCTGCCCCCTTCTGACCTTTCTCTTTTCTCTTGGGCAGGGTCACGCTTGACTTATCTTGCAACAGACCATTCAACACCTCTTGCATATTCTCCAGGGTGGACTCAAACCTTTGGTTCTTACGGTACAGCTCACGTATTTCCTCTTCGTAGAACCGAGATTTAGAACTCGAGCTCACGGAATGGACCCGGGGATGTTTATCATGTCTATGCGTCGAGGGGCCCGGGTCCTGCCGGCCGGAGTTCGGTGCTTCTGGTGGTTTAGGAGGCGGGAACTCGTTGGCATTTCCCAGTGGTGCCCTTGGAGGACTCTCTCCGGGCGGGATGGCCGGCGACAAAACCTCTCTATCACCCTCGTGAACCTCAGGGTCCCTAGAGGGCTCCACCTCTCTGGGTGGAGGAGGATCCTTCATGGAGGCCTTCAGCTGGACTCCGTTAAGGTGGACCTCCACCTCTCGTGGCTCCCTGAGTCACTTTGAATGTCTCAGCATATCTTCTTACCGGAAGTAATATTAGAACAGTAGCATGGTACTTAGGTTTCCACAGACGGCGCCAAACTATTGACGGTGAGAACTCGTCAACTAAGTTGAGTTAGAAAAATTGCAAAGTAGAGATTATCAAAAGAAAAGCTTTAGAAATCTAAGTATAAACTCCAACAACAATTGCAGAAGAAAAATGGTGAAATCAGTTTGTATTCACTAAGGTGCACTGCTACAGTATTTTTTCCAACCCCCTTCCATGTGGAATTGGGGTTCATTTTATAGTGGGCTCTAATGGCCCTGGATACATGGTGGTCCAGGGGACCAAGCGGTACACAGATTGTAACACCCTAAGTTGCTAATAAGGTTTAGGACCTTGATTAGCGTGCCTGGAGGGCAATAAGTGAATTAATATGCTAATATGTGATTTAAATGAGTATGTGATTAGAATGCATGTTTAGGTGGTATAAATATGCGTGTGGGCCCCGTTTGCATGATAGGGGTAAATTGGTAATCTTAGCCCGTTGAGGGCATAAATGTGATAATTGTATTATGTGGTTCGTACCACATGGGTGTGGTGATATTAATGTGATGCACGTGCCGAGACGGTCCTAGAGAGCTTGATAACTCAAAAGTCACAACGGGATTCTATACCCGGCTCGGGAGGAGCCTAGTGGTACTTTGGGGAAATTTTATGAGTTGGGTTGTGATTTTGTGGTTAATGGTTATTGGTGATTAGTTAACCTGAGTAACCATTAGTAACTGCTGAGAGTAACAAGTTATAATTGGAAAGTGGTAGAATAGTAAAAGAAAGGAAATGACGAAAATGGCCTTGAGGTTTAGTTAGGAAAGGGTTTCTATGATGGGTAAAATGGTCATTTTGGGTGGATGGATATGCTCAATTTGAGGGCTAGGGACTCTAGAACCATTTAACAAAAGGAAACTCAACCTCTCTCTATCGATGCTCTTCCTCTCCCTCTCTAAGGTGACTGAATTTGAAGGATTCTAGGCTAGAGCTCAAAGGATTCAAGGCTAGGAATTGGGGGATTGGTCTACTAGGCTTAAAGGTGAGTTTTACTTAGTAACTTGATTGAAATCTGCAGAGAAAAGCTAAGGTTAAGAGCTGATATATGTGTTTTTGTTTGGTGGATTTTGGGTTGAAGCTTGGCTAGGTCAGTCTGGGAAATAAGAGGGATATGCTTGGAATTGGACTTGGAGAAGGCTCAAGGAAAAATTTCAACTTGAGGTAAGGTTCTATGCAACTCTGATATGTTTTAGTTGAGGTAGTTTAAGTTTCTGGTTTATTGGTTTAAGTTTCATAAAGTTTCAAGCCAATTGGTGAATTGGGGATTTGATTGTGTGTTTGGGTTTATTGTTGATGTTTCTGAGTTGTTAGATGGTCTATGTGGGGTTTTGAATTGATTTTGGGGCTTCGGTACTTGCTTGGGATGATTTGGAGTGGTTTTAGCTCGGGGAAAACACAGGGAAAAACCCAGAAATCTTGGTTCGCGAAGGAGCGCCGCGGCCTTATTCTTGGGTGCCGCGGCGCGAGGCTGCTTCAGGTTAGGGGGAGGCTCTCTGACTTGCTGGGCGCTGCAGCGCGAGGCTGCTTCAGGTCAGGGGGAGGCTCTCTGACTTGCTGGGCACCGCGGCCCTCTAGGGCAGCACTGCGGCACTAGGCCAGTTTCAGGGCATAGCAATTTTGCAATTTTGAGCTTTCGCTCTGGGGGTTCGGGGGATAGTTCCGATGTATTGTTTTAGGAATTTGGGGATTCCGAGAGTGTGGGATTGGTTCTGGGAAGTGGTTTTGGATTGGTTAGCATTAAATGGTGTTAATATGTGTTGTGACTAGGTCTTTGGAGAGGCTCGGGTTAGAGGACCGTGCTCGCGGCTTTGGGGCATCGGAAGCTCGGGATACAGGTAAGAAAACCACTGTTCCCAAAGAGCTTGTATGCAGGGCTGAGCCCAATATGTTTGAATTGTAGGGCATAGCCCTTTGATTGAATTTGTTAGTAATCAGTATATGTTTGTTATGCGATGAATACAATTATGTGAATGTTCGGCGAGAGCCGGGAACGGCGTAGGCTGTGATCGGCAAGGGCCGGGAATGGCGTTCGGCACGTTGAGTGCAAGGCCGAGTACGGCAAGGGGCCGGGAGCAGCGTCGAGCACGTGGAGTGCGAGTTGCCAGGGTGAGACCCTAAAGGATACCTGGGATATCCTCATGGTGTGGTCCGCGAACCCAGGGCCTAGTAAAGCGCCTGGGACGGCATGGCCGTATGTGTTTGGCCTGTTGGTGGCCTGATTATATGCTAAGTGTTTGTTGTGTATATGTTATCTACTTGTGAGGGTTTTATTGCTGGGCTTCGGCTCACGGGTGCTCTGTGGTGCAGGTAAGGGCGAGAGGAAAGTCAACCAACCATGAGTATGGAGAGCGTGAAGCGGCGTGTACATGTTTGGCCTGGCTGGCTGCCACGGCCAGTGGTTTTGGGAGATGGTTGTATTAAAACTTAGATTTTGTCGTCTAATCGACTCAAACTTGTAAATATTATGTTGTAAATATTTCTAAACAGTATCTTGGGATCCCAAGTGTCAAACACTCAACGATTTGTTGTAAATGGAATTATTTTGAAAGTTTATTTCACTAATTATGATTTAATTACACCTTTGACCTAAAAACCTCGATTAGCAAGTTAAATGCACGTTTATTACTCACTTAGTAACGGCTCTGAGGAAGTAGGACGTTACATAGGTACACTGTCAAGAGAGTGGTATTAGATGTAGTGGTGTTGGTTCTAGTACATGGTCAGAGTTCGTGGGAACACCTCTGCTTTTGTACTCGATTATGCCTCCACTACTTGTCTTGTACGGGTGTCAGAGATAGGCTGGTGAGGATCATAACAGGTACCTCATTTGTACGACCACTACCTATTTGGCACGAACATTATGTCCGTACTCTGACTTCTTCTGACATTGCATGAATCACCATGAGGCTCCCCCACTTCGCTCATAAGGGTGTGTTAAAGAGGTCCTTAATCATACCTCCTGTTAGACCCATAGTGAGAGTGGTGTCCCGTCACCAGCACCTACCTCAAGGGGAGAGATTAGGCCCCTCCAACGAGGCCTACTATGTAGGAAACTCCTAGTGGCATGGATATGACGTGCTGAGGTGAGACGTTGGTCTAGCGAGGCCCCAGGCGCGGCTGGTGCGTGGGCGAAGCATTGGTCTTGCGAAGCCCCTGGCGCGGCTTGTGCGCGGGCGAGGCGACGGTCCCACGAGGCCCCTGGCGCGGCTGGTGCGCGGGTGAGGCGAGGTGCTGGCGAGGCGACAGTCCCGCGAAGCCCCTGGCGCGCGGGCGAGGCAATGATCTCGCGAGGCCCCTGGGGCGGCTGGTGCGCGGGCGAGGCGACGGTCTCGTGAGGTGCCTGGCGCGGATGGTGCGCGGGCAAGGTGATGGTCTCGCGAGGCCCCTGGTGCGACTGGCGCGCGGGCGAGGTCATGGGTGCGAGGCCATGTTCGTGAGGCCATGGGCGCGGGGGCACGTAGTTAAGCATTTTTGGGAGCTTATCACGCGCTCTTGGCCTTTCTATGACTGTTCAATTTTGAGCATCCACAATTATATATCGTTAGGCATAGTCTTTAGTATGCAATGACAAGCCAAATAATCAGATCTCATCCAATCCGCATATATTTTACAATCATCATAATCAGATAAAGTTGATGGCTCGTCTAGAGGCACATCAATGATTACATTATACACTTTTAGTTTACTCAGAACTATATGTATGCCTCTGTACCAATCATCAAGATTGTTGAAGTCTAAATGAAAAGTGCTTAGGTAGCCGTCATAAGGATTCACTGGTTCTTTCACATTTTGAGGTCCTTGATCAGGATTAAGAGAATTAACCACTGTTGTTGGAAATAAATAAATAAAATATAATGAATTAAAACATGTAATAAATACTAGATATTATTTGGAAAAGTAAACATGATGCATGAATGCAACATATAAAAAACACATGAAAAATAAATACTAATGAACGATAAATTAATTTGAAAATTAATGGAAAAGCATTGGGGTAGGTCAGACTAATTCAAAATTAATTTTGAGACGAGTATAAATTTCATAAGTGAAAACTTAAAAACACATTTCTATCTTTTGACTTATAAACTACCGCTAGTTTGGTCAAGATGTACTAGTCGTACTCGAAAGCCTAGATACACCTTTAAAGTGTAACCCATTATTTTTTTATTAATGACTTAACTCAAGAGTGTGCCTTAGGGTCAGTAAAACTTGAAATACATCATTAATTATATTCTCATAAGAGAAGTCAACCTTGTGATAAAATAAACATATTTGGAAGCCTTTCCTTAGGGTGGCCTCAATCTGAGGCGACACGAGGCCCTTCCTATGCCTCTCGGTGTTCAACCAATAATGGAGATCATGGGACTTATTGTCATATCTCCTTCTCCCACTCACTATTTTGGAAAAGTGTGTTTTTCACAAAATCAATATTTTAAAATTTAGTTATTAAAATAAATTTAATTATTTTTACCAAATGATATTCTAACAATAACTAATTCAATTAAGCAAAGTAAAATGATTAAATAGTGCCCTTAATTCTAAATTTAATTATACTTTAATTAAAAGAATATCATTTTTATTCTAATAGCACATTTTTCATTAAAATAATAAATTAAACAACTTTAATTTTAATTTACCATCTTAACCAATTAAGACTAAATTTATTATTATATGAGTTATCATATATAAACATATAATAAAATTAAGACGTTCCTAATAGCATGTTTCTACACGAATGTAATGCATGCTAATTTCATATTGTGTGGGTATATGAATAGCATGTTATAATACATAACAAAACATTAAACATTTTAAGCATATTCAAACATCTATAATAAATAAATAAATGCAGGTCGGTAACTTTTGGGTATTTCTAGAAAAAATTACATCACTTGCAAAATAAACATGAAAATGTAACCTAGACTAGCTAAGGCCTGATTAAGAATGCCTTGATCTCGAGTCTTGAGATGTAGTCTTGTTGAGCCAATGCCACCCTTTTTCCATATCGATTTTGAATTATACAATTTTTAATTATTTTAAACAACCTTTTAAAATAATTAAACTTTGGGTATCAACGCCCAAATAGTTTCTAAGGCCCAATTTGAATTTGGGTTATTCAATTCAAAAATAATAATAACAATTTAATTTTAATAATAAATTAAAATTAAAAATAATTTTAATTTAAGATATTTTAATTAAAACAATTTTCATTATGGAAGAAAATAATTAAAATATTTGTAATTAAGGAAAATAATCAAAACTATTTTAATTATAGAATATACCAAATTAAAACTATTTTAATTCAATTTCAAGTTTTCAATAAAATAAATAATTAAAATATTTTAAGTAACAACACTTTAGGAACTGCATGACACAACCCCTAGGTGTGTGACCAAGAAGGGACGGCGAAAAGGGAGTTCTTGGCCGATCACAGTGGTGGCGAGCACACGAGCGGTGGCAGCAAGGGGCGGAGCCATACAGATTCGTACGGTGTACGGACAGGGGGGAGGGGCACCTCAGGGTGCGTGCCATAGCGGTCAGCGGTGGTGATGATTTCTCTCGATTTTCATGCCAAACTCCGTTGAAACCAATTACAGCAATTTTATAATTTACTTTTTGAAAAATAAAATATACGAAATTCATATGCCCCAAAAAATGACTTGCATTTTTCATCTAGAAATATTAAGAATAATTCATAAACCCAAAAGCACCATTATAAACAACCCTTAAGAATCTATCATCATCAATATAAACATCCATCCATAACAATATATATCACATGTAATATAAAAATGCACATAATTCCACACAGTAATTAACAATATGCAGAGATTAATGACTGCTCTAATACAAATTATTAGAAAAACAGTCAGAGTGCGCATGGAAATTACACGGTGGGCCCAATTAATTAACAACAAAAAAATTTCCCACCGCGGGTGTAAACAGTTTATATGTTCAAGAATATATGCAGGAACCATTAATATACAATATCATTAATCATGCAATATATATATATACACGCCCATACATGTATATATACAAATCTATATATTACATGCACACGTATACAACTATTTAAGGCCAAAAATATTTACCTCTTGAATCCTATCAAGTGTGCTTGAGTCTTTTCGTATGAATAACGATCTTCCTATCCAACGCATTGAGTACTCAGACCATGATCTTCCAGAGTATTCTCGACACCTCAAGATGTGGGTTGGCAGATAGAGAACAAAGGTTTGTAATTTAGAAATCACATGTTTATCTCAACACATGAGTACTTGAATTATGGCTTGAGAAAGGTTGAAATAATAAGAGAAGAAGATGAGAATTTCTAGTCTAATAATTTTATGAATCTTTTCTGAATTACTATTTTTCTTTTTTCTCTTCTTATCACAGAATATATATAGGTTATATATTACCCCATTAATAATAATAATAATAATAATAATAATAATAGAATGAGATTTAGGTAATATCTAACATATCAAATTTGAAAAAATCTATTTCAAATTATTAACTAAATAAATAAATAAATATGACAAAACTAATAGTGATACTTTATCAGTACCACACACACGCACGGCACAGTCTTTGGACTGTGTTATGTGTGTGGCATTATTCACATTCAGAGAATATTGCATTTTTCCTATTTTCTCTTATTTATTCATTTAATTAAATAAATCTTTCCCATAAAATATGGTATCATATTTTTAAAGGAAAATGTTGCAATCATAATTCAAATTTAAATTTCAAATTCAAAATTCAAAACTATTTTGACTTACCATTTTTATTTTTTCCCACTCAAATAAAATAATTAATTAATTTATTATTATATATATTTCAAAAAGTTAATATTTAAATAAATATATTTTCAATTTTTAATATTTAATTCCCAATTAATTATTCAACCTCAATTTTCATATAATTGTATATTTGTCATGAAGAATAAAATTATTCTCAATTTTCCAAATTATAGTTTTACCCGTGTATCAACTCTTACCTTGATATGGTGTTGATACAGCCACCCTAGAGACCTATGGACCTATAATTTCAAGCTCCAATAAATATTATATTATTAATCAAAGCTCTTTGATTAAATAATTATATATTATTAATCTCATGATTATTCCACTATAAATATGGTATTGAACTCTTGATAATTATAAACATATATTTACAGAGTACTTTATGAAAGAATAAAGTGTGGATTGATATAATCATTACATACAACATTAATCCTCTATTAATGGTTCATAATTAAAAGGGAATGAAGTTACTGTATTACCCTTTTAACTATATCTAGTTCCTAGTGTACCATTTACTTGACTAGTGAAGGTTGTGTCACAACAAGTTTGTGACGTGAGCGCTCATAACCTTTTCGGTTGCAAAAGTCAACCCAATATGGAACCATGGTCATCAAATTAATAACAATAAACATATCACATAATATCAAGGGTTTACTCACTTAGTCCGCACCCTCTTATTGTACCACTAACTCCGGCTTGCTTAGGCCGAGCTCAGTGATTATATACTTAACCTCAGCTACCACTGGCCGAGCCGCGTCCTGTTCGCAAATATTAATTCTGGCACTCTTAGGTCATTTATCTCATGTCCCCATGGTATAATACCATCATATGACATCACATACAAGTATAGGGAACTCTTAGTCCCAACATAATCACATAACCAGGTGCAGTTTCCTTACCTTTGATTTTGAGCGCTCTGGCTAATCGAGATTACCCTCGAGCACGATCCTGATCCGAGACCTAGAGAACACCTAGTCACAACCGTAAAATAGAATCCTCATTAACATTCAATTCCGTAACCTAACTTTTGAACCAATCCCAAGCTCTTTGGAAGCCCAATTCCACTAAACGGGGTGGTGGAATCAACCCCCGAGCCCCCAAGTGAAAACCCTAAGAAAAATACCCAAAACCCATTTCTAGAGGCAAGGTAGCGCTACGCTATAGGAAGAGACAAAATCCCCCATAACACGAAGTATGGCGCTGTAGCGCTCCAATGCTAGCGCTACAACGCTACAACCAGCACAAGCACACTTTCTGGGTTTTTCCTTCAAACCTTCCCGAGCCAAAGCTTCGCCAAACCACTCGAAACCTTATCCAACCTCAAAATTAAACCCATAATTCACTATAACTCAACCAAATCAATCCATGAAAATCAAAACCTAGCTAAAAACATCATCAATCACAAAATTAAACTTGAGCTCAAAAGATCAAGAACATCATCAGAAAACTAGAAACCAAAAACTTCAAAGTTAGAATTTGTTACCTTGGCTGAGGGAATTTGACTCTAGGTTGCTTTCAATTCCTTTCCATACTTTAGTTCCTCAAATCCCCAAGCTCAAGCCCTTAAATTCCCATCAAAATCAGAGATTTACCATAACAAACCCAGAAAAACTCAAACAAAACCTGTAACCCTTACCTTAATTGATAGCTAATTCCAGTTAAGCTCCTTAGCCACTCCAAGGATCAAAGTCCCAAGACCTAGCCTAGACCTCCCTGAGTTCAAAGCTCCAAAATCCACAAGAAAGAGAGAGGGGAAGAAGAAATCGTGTGGGAAAGTATGGTGAGTTGCATGCTCTGTTTTTCTTTCCTTTTTCTTTTCCTTCTGCACCTAACCCTTCTACCATTTTCCACTAGAGTATAAATGAGCTGAATGTCACTTATCCCCTTTTTAAACATCAAAAGACCCTTTTTCCCTCCCAATTAAATCCAAGTCTTTAATCACTCTAAGGGCATTTTGGTTATTTGCTCCCAATTCCCGCTAATTCCTCGAGTGTCCCTAACATTTACCACTTAAATCCCGTCATCTAATTAATCACCAATTATTTTCCCCAATGTCAAATAGTCTCTAATATATTTTCCAAATTCCCAAAAATACCCCCAGGCTCCCCCGAGCCAGGTATAAACCCCCATTGTGACTATTTTGCTAAACTGCTCACTAGGATCGCCTCGAGCTACAAGCTGCAAATATATCCACATAATAATGTGGTCTCAAAAATTTATCACAAATAATCACGTTTATGCCCTCAACGGGCCAAAATTACGAATATGCCCTTATAAGCTAAATAGGGCCTATATGCATACTAATACTCGTAGTCATGCATTTCATATATCCATATAATTATATAAGCATGCTTATCACATAATCATACATTAAACCATATAAATCAAACATAAACCAATTATTCCCTCCCGGCATACTAAGAAAGACATTCCAGAACAACAGGAATTTCCGGTGCAAGAAGACCAACCGATTGGAGCGAATCAGCCAGCAGATTCACGTAGAGTAGAACCGCCAAAACCAATCTCGAAATTGTTTAGCAGGAAAAACCCATCCTTATTCGAAGGGACTTCGGACCCCCTGATGGGAGAAGAATGTGTCAGCGTGCTGGAAAGAATTTTTTACTTTGTTGCGGCTACCGAAAAGGAAAAGGTAATATGTGCAGTGTATATGTTGAGGAAGGACTCCTGCATCTGGTGGGATATTTCTAGAAAGGGGCGTGATGTGGCACAGATGGAAAGGGCTAAATTCCTGACCTTGTTCAATGCCAAGTACTACAGCCAGACGGTCATGGATTGGAAGGTTGTTGAGTTCACCAACCTAGTCCAAAGGTCATCTAGCGTATAGGAGTCTGTGTACAAGTTTGACTAGTGCTCGAGATTTGCTCCAAATCCAGTAAACACTAAAGCCAACCGGGTATGAAAATTCATGAAGGGATTGAAAAGGGAGATAGCTCGGTTCGTGTATATCCGGAAGACCTGCCCGAGAGATGACTATAGATTTACTAGTTTTAGATGTACATGAGTACAATGATATTTTTTGTATGGATTGGCTAACTAAATACGAGGCGGTGGTGAATTGCAAATGAAGGAAGGTGACTTTTAATCCACCTGGGGAAGAACCGTTCGTGTTCCAAGGCACGGCCCGAGAGAAGAATTTCGCTATGATCTCCACCTTGAGGACGAGGAAACTACTATACGATGGATGTATCGGGTACTTGACAAAGGTAATCGACAAGGATAGAGAGGCTAAGCTACAATTGATGAAGGTAGCTGTGGTGCAAAAATTTACAGACGTATTTCCTTAGGATCTTCTAGGGATACCCTCAGACTGGGAAGTTGAGTTAGAGATCAAGTTCATTTTACAAACCGCACCTATTTCAAAGGCACCATACCAGATGGTGCCGGCAGAACTTAGAGAACTGCAAGCGCAATTACAAGACTACCTGAATAAAGGATTTATATGACCAAGTCGTTCTCCTTGAGGAGCCCCGTTATTATTCGTGAAAAAGAAAGACGGCTCCATGAGGATGTGTATAGAGTACTGCAAACTCAACAAGGTAACAATCAAGAACTGATACCCATTGCCTAGAATCAATGATCAATTCGATCAACTTCATTGTACCGTCCCAAATTCGCTAATAAGGCGTAGGGCCTTGATTAGCGTGCTTGAAGGGCAATAAGTGATTTATAATTTTAATATGTGAATTTGATGAGTATGTGATTAGAGATGTAAGTTTAGGTGAATTAAATATGCATGTGGGCCCCATTTGGTTATTTCGGCCATGTTTGTAATTTTAGCCCATTGAAGGCATAAATGCAATACTTGTGATCTTTACCGCATGTAATTGGTGACATATTTGTGATGTATGATCTAAGACAGTCCTAGGGAGCGGTTTAGCTAGAAAGTCACAACGGGGTCGAATACCTGACTCGGGGTGAGTCAAGGGGTATTTCGAGCATTAGACATTTTACTGTGTTATCGGGTTATGAAAATAAATAATTGGAGATATATTTGAAGTTAGGGCGTTTAGGAGGCAATATCAGGAAGATTTACCATTTTGCCCTCGGGGACATTTTTGGTACCCTGAGCCATGGAGGTAACTTAAGTGACCTAGGATAAGTAAAACAAAACTTAGAAAACACTCAGAACTTGGTAAACCGACCCAAACACCCTTTTCTCTCTCTCTTATTTTCTCACAACCTTACCAAGGGAAACATTGAAGATTAAGCAAGGAATTTGGGCTCTAAACTTGGGGATTACCTCAGTTTCAACTTGTGGATTCAAGCAGAGGATAAGGTAAGCTTTGAAATGTGATTTTAGCCTTTAGATTCTATAATTATTGGCTGGGTTTTTAGCTTTCTTAAGTCTTTGAAGTTGAAGATTAAATTTGGGCTTTGATGAGGTTTTAAGCTAGCTTTTTCTTAGGTTGTGTTGCTGAGACTATCGTAGAACTACTGTGGTGATTAAATTAATTTGTTAGATTGATTTTGGGGTAAATTGGCTTGGTTTTAGTAGTGAAAATGGGGGATTTTTCTGGGTTTGAAGGGTCGGGCTGCGGCATTGTTCTTGGTCACCCGCGACCCTCTAGAACGTTTGGGAGGCCAGGAATAGGGGCGGGCTGCAGCGCCCTATAGGTTGGGCCGCGACGCGCATAGGCTAGAAAGGGAGGTTGGGGTTCTAGTTGAAGCGGGTCGCGGCACAAGGCCTTGGGCCGCGACACTTAGTGGGTTTTTTACCCCAAGAAGGTTTAGGCTAGGGAATCCAAAATTTAAGGCTTGGGATGGATTTTATCACCTGGATTGATAGAATTCAAGTTCTTGGAGATTAGAATTATAACCCAAAGTTATTTAATGGATTATAACTTGATGGATGGATGTTGTTGATATGTTGTGACTAGGTTTTCAGCGAGGCTTAGACTAGAGGACTGTGCTCGGGATATCGGTGCTTGGGAAGCTTGGAACACAGGTAAGAAAATTGTTGTACCCGTAGAGCAGGGCGTGGCCCTATAGTTTGTATTGCAGGGCACGGCCCTATGTGGTTGTGTTGCAGGGCGTAGCCCTATTAATTATTTTTTTATTTGCTTAAGTATTTGATAAGTATATGCTATGTGTTGCATATCTGTAAATGTACGGCAAGGGCCACGAATGGCAAAGGCCGAGAACGACAAGGGCTGGGAATGGTGAAGGCCAAGAACGACAAGGTCAAGTACGGCAAGGGGTCGGGAGTAGCGTTAAGCACGCGAAGTGCAAGTTTCTAAGGTGAGACCCCTATTGGATGCTTGGGATATCCTCACGGTGTAGACCGCGAACCAAAGGCCTGGTAAAGCACCTGGGATGGCATGGCTGTTATATGTTTAACATGTTGGCAGCTTTGTTATATGTTGATTGATAGTTGTGCATATGTTGATTGCTTGTGTGGAGTTTTCGTGCTGGACTTCGGCTCACGGGTGCTCTATGGTGTAGGTAAGGGCAAGGGAAAGGTCGATCAACCATGAGTACGGAGAGCGTGAAGCGGCGTGTACATGTTTGGCGTGCATGGTTGTCACGACCAAAGCTACTTTTGGGAGATGTTTTGTATTAGTCCAAATTTTTTTCGTCTAGTCGACTTTAATTATATTTTGAGTTGTAAATATTTCTAAACAGTATTTTAGGATCCCAAATGTATAATTCTTTATAATTTCAACGAATGATTACATTTTCAAATTATATGACTTTTATTACAGATTAGCTACACTTTTTACCTAAAACCTTGATTAGCGAGTTAATTGAACATTTTAAACTCACTTAGTCACGGCCCTAAGGAGGTAGGGCATTACAACTTGGTATCAGAGCGAGCCAAGTTTTATGGTTCCTAGAGATTGACCGAACATGTACGCTCACTATTAGTGACAAGCTCGACTCAGGGTTGGTTGGTAATGATTGAATTATATGCTTGATTATGTGTTTAAGTTCCTTGCTTGCCTGATTATTTTATATAGATTATGATGAATGTGTTAACGTATGCATGATGTCAAGGCATGGCCCCTTGAGTGTTGTATGTTGTTTGTGTTATGTGGACTGTTGTTTATGGTTGGTTGTTGTGAATTAGGAGGTGGTTTTGGATGTTTTTATCATGCCTATTGAGCTGCATCATTGATTGCAGGCATATTGTTGAGATGCCTTGACAATCATCTAGACTCTGCGGCAGTAGGGTCGACGATGACAACCAGGGTCACGTCCCTCCACCTGCCCCACTGAATTGGCAATAGATGTTTGCCAAAATGGAAGCTAAACTACATTGAACAGAGGAAGAACTTCGACAGCTGAGGCAGCAGGCCCCTCCTCAGGCCACTAGGTTGCCAGTTCAGTAGGCTATGGCACCAGTGTCGGTTCAGCCTATTATGGAGAATAGGTGGGAACATTTGTATGAGTGGTTCAAGAAGCAGCATCCTCCCACCTTCCAGGGTGGACCAGACCCACTATGGGCAGAGCAGTGGATGAATATGATTTCCTCCATCTTGGATTTTATGAGGGTGGTAGGGAATGAGAGGGTAGCTTGTGCCAACTACATGTTTAGAGAGGATGCCCACATCTGGTGGGATGTAGTGACACAGATAAGAAATGTTGTTGTTATGACCTGGGAAGAGTTCAGAAGCATCTTTAATGAGAAATATTACAATGATGCAGTCCGAGCTACGATGGTTGATGAGTTTATCAACCAGACTTAGAACCGGTTGACAGTTACTGAGTATGCCTTATGATTTGACCGGTTGGTGAAGTTAGCACCGAATTTAGTGCGAACTGATGCGGCAAGAAGGGATAGGTTTGTACGGGGGTTGAATGTTATGATCGCCCGTGATGTTAAGATTAATTTGGATCCAGAGGCTACTACATATGCTCAAGTAGTGGACAAGGCCCTAACAGCTGAGGGGCTGAGGATCAGATATGGAGAGAGGGCACTACTAGGTGCGATGCCAAGAGGACGATGCCTCCTTTTACTGGATCCAGTCGGGGTAGTGGCCCCATTGAACAAAAGAGAAATGCCCCAAATTCTTTTTCTCTTCCTAGATTGGATAGGAGGGCACGGGGTGCTTTTAGCAGCTGTCAGGGTGGAAGTGACAACTGGAGGAGTTTTCCAGTGTGTCCTCAATGCAGACGATGACATTAGGGAGAGTGCAGGATCAGGGCCTGCTTTATTTGTGGAAGTGTCAATCATTTGAAGAAGGACACTTGACTCAGACTGAGGAGCCAAAGCAGGGCAACAGTCTCGCTCCTGCCAGAGTATTCACCTTGACTCAGACTGAGGCTGAAGCTAGCCCCTCGGTTGTGACAGGTAAGATTTCTAGTGCTTGTTCTTCTTATACTGCATTGATTGATTCTGGAGCTACTCATTATTTTGTGTCTGCTAGAGTGATAGATCAGCTGTGTAGACCTAATGATTTGTATGTTAGAGGTTTTCAGACTTTGTTGCTGACTGGGGAACTGGTAGTCTCTAGGAGATGGATTAGAGCACTGCCAGTAGAGATAGATGGAAGAGAGTTATCTATTGATCTGGTTGAGTTGGTGATGGATTACTTCGATATGATTCTAGGGATGGATTTGTTATCGAAGTATGGGGCGGCGATTGATTGCAAGCGCATGATGGTGACTTTTGAACTAGAAGGGGAGGTACCATTTGTATTTGTGGGGACAGGTAGTGGACCGCGAGTACATATAATTTCAGCATTGAAGGCTAGAGAACTAAAGCAGGAATGTTGCATAGGATTCCTAGCAAGCATTATGGATACCTCTAGGGTTGTATCGGTTGGATTGAGTGAGACCAGATTGGTATCTGAATTTTCAAATCTGTTTCCAACAGACCTGCCAGGGTTGCCGCCACAGTGGGAAATCGAGTTTGTTATTGAGTTGGATCCAGGGGCGGAGCCAATATCTAGGACACCTTATAGAATGGCTCCGACAAAGTTAAAGGAATTGAAGATTCAGTTGCAGGAGTTATTGGATTTGGGGTACATTAGACCGAGTTTCTCGCCATGGGGTGGTCCAATGTTGTTTGTTAAGAAGAAGGATGGATCTTTAAGAATGTGTATTGACTACGGAGAGCTGAACAAGTTGACTATTAAGAACAAGTATCCATTACCTAGGATTGAAGATTTATTTGACCAGCTACAGGGAAAGACCGTGTTTTCTAAGATTGATCTTTGGTTAGGTTACCATCAGTTAAGGATTAAAGAGGAGGACATACCAAAGACCGCTTTCCACACAAGATATGGACACTATGCATTACTGGTTATGTCCTTTGGATTAACCAACACCCCAGCAGCTTTTATGGACATGATGAATAGAGTTTTCAAGGACTATTTGGACAAGTTCATGATTGTGTTTATTGATGACATACTGGTGTATTCCCAGTCAGAGTCAGAGCATGAGTAGCATTTGCGTCTGGTGTTGAAGCGGTTGAGAGAGCATAGGTTATATGCTAAGTTCAGCAAGTGTGAGTTTTGGCTACTGTAAGTCATGTTCCTGGCCATAGTGTCTATAAGTGTAACGCCCTGGTCACCCCAGAACAGTTACGGTGAACGATGAACCGAAAATTTGACCTGCTACCCAAGTCCTTTGGTTAAAAACGTGCTCTAAGTGTTATTAACAGGTTAAGGTGAAAAACAATAAAAAGGAAGTGATATCTTTTATTATGTATATAACTGCTCATGAGCTTTTCAAAACATTTACAAGTTATTTACAACTCAAAATGGTCACTAATGTTTCAAATTTACAAACCCGCTGTAACGACCCAGATTTTCAAGACTCGATAATGCGGAAATATAAATGTTTTCATTTAACAAAATGTCTCAAAAACCCATAGAAATTTTTTTTTTTAAAATTCGTATGGCCATACTTAACATTTAGTTACAAACATGTTTTATAAAGAGTAGAGTGAGCCTAGTTTAGGAACAATTACACAACATTTCCAAAATAAAACGGCATCCCAAAAGGTCGGTCCACATGTACATTTGCAAGGAAGACTCCAGCGCTCACTACTCTGCCTTGCCCTTGCTCTTACCTACAACATGAAACAACTAGGTAAGCGAAAACGCTTAGTAAGATCAACTTTCAAACAAAGCATATAGAGAATTAGGGTTCCAGACCCATCCGGACCCTCCACAATCAATTTCAAGAACGCTAAAGCATCCTGGCAAACTTATGGTCATGCCTGATAACCATTGATAAATTAATTCATAAGTAGATAAAAATCCTGCACTCAGAAAATCCCAAAACAAGCATACATATTATATCACAACTATATCTTATCAACAATTATATCCCTGCACCAGAAAATCCCAGAGCAAGCAGATATATTATATCACAACTATATCTTATCAACAAATATATCCCTGCACTCTGTTCATCACAGAGCAAGCAGATATATTATATCACAACTATATCTTATCAACAAATATATCCCTGCACTCAGAGCATCCCAGAGCAAGCAGATATATTATATCACAATATAATTCGAGACCAACGCTCTACAATTTCCATCAATTCAGGTGTAACGCGCCCTCCAACAAAATTGCTAATCTGTAAAAGAGAATTGAGTCTCCACACTAAAATCTAGCCAATAAATATCCTCATTAATGGTAACTATCGTGTTACCTAGGGCATCGCTACTTATCCAAGAGTGTAATCCAATTTACACGGTTTTACGGAGACTTCTATGTTAATAAGTGGTGCTGGTGAGCAGTTGCCCCTAGGGTGTTCAGCCTCACTCAATCTTGGCAACCGCTAGTATCTCTAGGCACTCTCACTGAATGGCCAATATTCACGGCTGCTATGCGGGAATAACTTATCAGAGCACTTGCTCGGATTCTAACCGTCCAATGATTAAGTAAGCACGAGGGCCCCTAGGTCCCATTTATTTTGGCGCCCCTAGGTTTAACCAGCTTATCCTCATCTCATGGCCACTCGTCGTGGTAATGAACCGGACATAAATAAAATCAAGCAGTGTGACGGGGATCAGCCGTCTAGGGTATGATGGACATCTACCGTTCATATTTTCTAACTCAGCACCCACTAGACTAACGTCTCTAAGAAACTTTCTACGACAAGGTATATATGTGCATGTATCCCTATACTAACATACAATACAATATAAGTTGACTTACTTGGAGTCCTTAGCGCTCAGCAGGTTTTCACCCTCCAACGTTCAGTCCAGTTACGCTTAGCCAATACTGTAGTTATCCATACAGTATACTCGGATTAATTATGGCACTCATAATTCATTATTATTATTTTAGGCAGTTTGGTCATTTTAATAAAAGTCATTTGTAAGGATTTATAATCCTTATTTGGTTTTAAACCTATTAGGGAAATTCATACAAAATATTCTAGACTAAACCCTAAGTCTCGGGGAGGCCTATCCTAAGGTCTCGATACCTAGGCTCGGGTATCACAATGGTATTTTCCCACAATCCGCTAAAAATGTTATTCTTTCAAGATATCGCTATTAACCCGCACTTTCGACTAGTCGGTTAAAATATGTAAGATTTTAGCCGGTATTATATCCAGAAAATACTAATAAATTCCTTAATTATTTTTAAAGAAAATAAACTCTTAAATTTTCCTTTTATTTTTTCTTAAGGTTTTAATATCTAAAAATCGTTTTAAGAAAAATTGCCTAATTTGTCTTAATTAGGAAAACCGTTAAAAATTTCCATCTTGACTAATTAATTTTCCAAAATCAATTAATTAATTTTACTTACTAGAAAAATAATTCATTTAATTATTTTATCAAAATATAGGGTTTTAAACCCTCTTTTAATTTATTAACTATTAATAAATTAAATCTCTTATTTTTAGAAAGAATAAAAACTCTTTAATAAAAATAATTCATTTAAACTCAAAGGGGTAATTTTAGTGAAAATATGATTTCAATACTTACCAATTTATATCTTGAAATAAGCAAAATTTTACTTTTTACCTTATGTTCCAAAATCTCATTTTTACACTAAGTGTGAAAAGCCTATTTTTCACATTTTTTAACTACATAATTCGTTAGTTCATAACTTGAAATTTACTTACCCAATTGTTACCAAAATTTCCCAATTCCATTTTTTTTATGCCATTTAGGTCTTTGTAAAATCTTAGGTCAAAATGAGCATTTTTGATTGGTGAATTCATTTTCCAAACTTTGACAGTTAATAACTTTCAAACCGTTCAATATTTTCTTACCAAATTTTACACTGGAATAATAGGTTATGCCAGAAATATGTCCACAAAAGTTTAGAAAAAACTGGGTTTATTTGCCCTATACAGTGGCTGTCCAAACTTGGTTCCGAAAATAAGAATACGAAAAAAACAGTTTTTTACCTAAACTTTGAAATAGCATAACTTACTCATTTCTAAACATTTTTTAGTGTTTCAAAAGCTCAATTTTATGTACTCAATTTAAAAAACATCACAGTACAATTTAATTTTACAAAATCAATATACAGTGGCTGTTTGACCCCTTGGAAATCACAGCTCAAAACATGTTTTGTTTTAGGGTATCCTACAAAAACCCTTGGGGGTTTTGGTTCCCATTTTCAAAAATCAATACACAAGCATCATAATTTTTTTTTAACAACTACCATAACCTTATTACATAACCTTATTGCATAACCAATAAGAAAATTTAAGCATTAATTATACAAAATAATGCTTAAAACTAAAAACCCTACAACAAAATCATCAAAAGTAAAATTTTTACCTTTTTGGTGTTCTTGCTTAAGGTTTGTACCTTCCTATTAGCTTTGACTCCTTCAAAACCTTTCAAAAACCCTAACCAACTTCCCCCAACAACATGGTCAATTAGCTATTTGAAACTCTATGCTTAAAACTTTACAAAAGCCTAGATTAGTGAAACTTTACCTTAGGGAAAATACTTCCTAGACCAAGACTTAACCTCCAAGTTTCCTTGGTGTTCTTGGGGTGAAAAATGGAGAGAACACTTTGAGAGGTCTTCAAAAATCAGATGAGTGAATGAGAGAGAGTGGTGTGGTCGGTTGGGGAGGGTTGGAAGAGTTTATCACACTCTAAAATTCCTAAAAAAAACACTCAAGTGCTTTACTCCCACTTGCCCACTTGACATTATCCCAAACCTTTAATTAAATGGGATTTAAACTCAATTATTTTTTTGTTCACATCTTTAAAAAGAGTCACATGGCCGGCCACCATTTCACTTTTTCTATGTTTTAAATATATATATATATATTTTTAATGCTGAACAATTATTTCATAAGAATAAAAACCCAATTTGACTTTTGACACCTTTTTCACTCTTATTAAGTTTTAATCACCAAACTTAACATTAATTAATTAAATTAAATGTCTCTCACATTTAATTTAATTAATCACATAATAAAATTTAACCTAAGGTCCATTCATGGAATAAAATTCCCCATTTCGGCAAAATTAGGCATTTAACACAAAATGCCTTAAAATTTCCATTTTCTTTTAGGTTTATTGTTTTTTGACCAAAATTTAACTTTTATGAATGTATTTTATGCCCAAAATATAATTGCCATGATTTTTCATTTTGTTTTCCGAGATTTTTACCCGATCAGGGTTTTTGTGTCGGTCCCGGACCGAAAGTCTTGTCTTGACTTTTAAAATAACAAAATTCATATTTTGGCTAGCAATAACTCATTGAATACTTCCAAACAAAATATAATATTATTTAAAATAATATTCTTAACCCGGAGAAAAAATCCCGACCTGAGTCGTTTAAAGGTACCCGAAAACGTAGGACGTTACAATACCTACAATTTATAAAGGTTTCGTCCTCGAAACTTAAAACAAATGAGGATACAGCTCCCTCATCTTGTCTTCTGTTTCCCAGGTTGCCTCTTCAATGCCATGGTTACACCACTGCACCTTTACCAATGGCACCGTCTTCTTCCTCAACACTTTTTCCTTTTGGTCTAGTATCATAACCGGTTTTTCCTCATAGACGAGTTGAGGATCCACGCTCAGCTGCTCAGAGCTGATTACATGCGAGGGATTGCGCATGTATTTTCTCAATAAGGATACATGAAACATGTCATGCACCTTAGACAGGGCGGGCGGAAGAGATAAACGATAAGCTACTTCCCCGATCCTCTCTATGATTTCGAAAGGTCCAACGAACCTTGGGCTAAGCTTTCCTTTCTTTCTGAATCGCATAGCCCCTCGTAGCGGAGCTACCTTCAGCAGCACGTTATCACCAACCTCAAACACAAGGGGTCTCCTGCATCGATCAGCATATTTGCGTTGTCGATCAACTGAAGTTTGCAAGAGTTTCCTTATCCGTCAGATGTCCTCTGTAATCTGATTAACCTCATCCGATCCGAGAAACTTTCTTTCATCGGTCTCATGCCAATGAATCGGTGATCGACATTTCCTTCCATACAACGCCTCATACGGAGCCTTCTTGATGGAATCATGATAGCTATTATTGTAAGAGAACTCTATCAGTGGAAGCTTTTCATTCCATGACCCTTGAAAGTCGAGCACGCAGGCTCTTAGCATATCGTGAAGGGTCTGAATTGTTCGTTTGCTTTAACCGTCTGTTTGCGGGTGGAAAGAAGTGCTAAACTTCAGTTTAGTACCCAATCTCGTTTGGATTCTATTCCAGAATGTCGAGGTAAAACGTCCATCGCGATCTGATACGATGGAGTTGGGTACACCATGCAGTCTCATTATTTCTGCAATGTAAATATCTGCTAACTTATGTGCGCCATAAGTTACCTTGATCGGCAAGAAATGAGCGGACTTAGTCAGCCAATCCACGATAACCCAAATGGCATCGTGCCCCTTGGGAGTGGTTGGTAGACCTGTGACAAAGTCCATAGTGACCATCTCCCACTTCCATTCCGGAATTTCTAAGGGTTGTAACAATTCGGCTGGCCGTTGATGCTCGGCCTTTGTCTGCAGACAAGTCAAGCAGTGTGCCACATATTCTGCCGTCTCCTTTTTCATCCCAGACCACCAAAAGTACTTCTTCAAGTCTTGGTACATTTTTGTGGTACCCGGATGCGTGGCATAAGGAGCATTATGTCCTTCGAAAAAGATCTGCTTCTTGATCTCGTCATCATCAGGAACACATATTCTTCCCTTGAACCCCAATACTCCATCCTCGGAGATATGGAATCCTAGTCGCCCCTCGTTCCTCACTTCGTGCATCAATCCTTGAACCCAAGGATCGACTAACTGCCTGCCTCTTATAGCTTCCATAATGGTAGGCTTGATAGAAAGGTTAGCCAATTGACCAACTACTATCTCTAAATCCAAGGTAGCAAGGTCAGCTTGTAACTGTGGTGAAATTTCCTTCACTGTCATCACATAAGCACCTGGTTGTCATCTGCCACCTTGTTTGCTTTTCCCGGGTGGTACAGAATGTCGCAGACATAGTCATTAAATAGTTCCAACCATCGACGCTGTCTCATATTCAATTCCTTCTGAGTGTAGAAATACTTCAGGCTTTTGTGATCAGTGTAGATGTCGCAGTGTATCCCGTACAAGTAGTGCCTCCATATTTTTAGAGCAAAAACCTCTGCTGCAAGCTCCAGGTCATGAGTGGGATAGTTCTTCTCGTAATTCTTTAGCTGTCGAGAAGCATAAGAAATTACTTTTCCGTGCTGCATCAGCACTGCTCCCAACCTTCAGCCTGAGGCGTCGCTATAAATAGTATATCCCTTTGTGCCATTAGGGATTGTCAACACTGGGGCAGTTATTATTCTTGTTTTCATCTCCTGAAAACTCTTCTCACACTTGTCAGTCCATTCATATTTGATGTTTTTGCGGGTAAGGGCAGTCATTGGTGCGGCTATTTTGGAAAATCCTTCCACAAATCGCCGGTAGTATCCCGCTAACCCAAGAAAACTTCTAACCTCATGAACATTTTTTGGAGGTTTCCACTGCTTAACAGCTTCTATTTTGGCGGGATCTACTGAAATTCTGTTTCCCGACACTATGTGCCCCAGAAAACTTACTTTCTCTAGCCAGAATTCGCACTTCGAAAACTTAGCGTAAAGCTTTTCGCCCCGCAGACACTGGAGGACCAGTGAGTATATCAGAATATCTTCAATGAACACGACGAAAAACTTATCCAAATACTCGCGAAATACTCGGTTCATGAGATCCATGAATGCTGCAGGCGCATTGGGTAGTCCAAAGGACATCACTAAGAACTCGTAGTGACCGTAGCGCGTTCTGAAGGCCGTCTTTGGTATATCTGTCTCCTTAACCTTAAGCTGATGATAGCCTGATCGCAGGTCTATTTTGGAAAATACTGACGCTCCTTGTAGTTGATCGAAAAGATCGTCGATCCTCGGTAATGGATATCGGTTCTTGATCGTCACTTTGTTCAACTCCCGATAGTCAATGCACATTCTCATCGTACCGTCTTTCTTCTTAATGAATAAGATCGGGGCTCCCCACGGAGAATGGCTTGGCCTTATGAACTTCTTGTCTAGTAACTCTTGCAGTTGTGACTGCAACTCCTTGAGTTCAGCTGGTGCCATTCTGTAAGGAGTCTTTGAGATCGGCGCAGTTACCAGAATCAACTCTATTTCAAACACAATCTCTCGGTCTAGTAGAATCCCTGGGAGATCTTCAGGAAATACATCAGAAAACTTGCACACAACCGGTACATCCGATGGTTGTTGACTCGTTTCTTTATCCTTATCCACTATGTTTGCCAGAAAACCGATGCACCCGTCACTCAACATTTTTCTTGCCTTGATCGTAGAAATCATGGGACACTTATTTTCTCTTGACTATTGGTATTGTGACTATTGGATTGTTTGTTCGCCCCCTTTTCTTTTGTTATTTCCCCCAAAAATCGGTATTGTGACTATTGGATTGTTTGTTCGCCCCGAGTTCTGGCCAAACCTCGGGTTGAACCTTCCCCTTCGGCCATTCTGATTGGCCTGAAACTGTCCAGGGTTGTTGGGAGTGTACCTCCTATCTTCATTCTTCTGTGGATCTGGCTTGTCTGACACGGCCCAAGACTCTTGGCGAAGAGCTTGTTCCACAGCTTCAGCATACGTCTGTGGGCCAGTTCTACCAGTGTCTACACACCTGGCAATGTCTCTACGTAGGCCCTTCATAAAACTCCAGGTCTTATTCTCTTCAGTGCTCACCTGGTTCTTCGCAAACCTAGACAGTTGGTCAAATTTTCGAACGTAGTCCTGCACGCTCGATGTTCCCTGCTTCAGATTAGTGAACTCATTCACTTTGAGCTCAATCACTGCCTTAAACTGCATTAGGGATTCGGGGCATTACAACTATCCCCTCCTTATAGAAATTTCGTCCTCGAAATTTACCTGAACAGCTCGGGATACTGACTCTGCATATCTGACTCCAGCTCCCAGGTCACTTCCTCGACCTTGCTGTTCTTCCACAATATCTTAACCAAAGGTATCGTCTTATTCCTGAGGACCTTATCTTTTCTGTCAAGTATCTGAACTGGCTGCTCCTCAAAGGAGAGATCTGGCGCAAGCTCTAAATCTTTATAACTCAAAATATGGCCCACATCAGATACATACCTCCGAAGAGCTGAGACATGAAACACATTATGCACGGCTGACAACGCCGGAGGAAAAGCTAGTCTGTAAGCCACTTGACCAACCCTCTCCAGGACCCCAAATGGACCTACAAACCTAGGACTCAACTTTCCCTTCTTCCCAAACCTTCTCACCCCTTTCCATGGAGAGACTCTAAGGAAGACATAGTCTCCCACTTGGAACTCCACGTTCTTACGCTTGGGATCTTCATAGCTCTTCTACTACTCTGAGAAGCGAGCATCCGAGCTCTAACCTTCTTAATGGCCTCACTGGTCCTCTAAACTGCCTCAGGACCCAAGTATCTCCTTTCACCTGTCTCATCCCAATGAATGGGAGATCTGCACTTCCTACCATACAGCATCTCATAAGGAGAACTCTATCAAAGGTAGATACTTGCTCCAAGATCCACCAAAGTCCAGTACACATGCTCATAGCATGTCTTCTAATATCTGGATCGTCCTCTCAGATTGCCAATCTGTCCCCATGGCCCTCTGCAAACTCCCCCAGAACTTGGAAGTAAAAGTAGGGTCCCGATCTGACACGATCGACCTAGGTGCTCCATGGAGGCGCATGATCTCGCTCACATAGAGATCTGGATACTGGTCAACTGTATAAGTAGTCCTCACTGGCAGAAAGTGAGCTGACTTGGTGTAGCAATCCACTATCACCCAAATAGAATCATGCTGACCAACAGTCCTGGGTAAGCCCACCACAAAATCCATCGTGATGTCCTCCCACTTCCACTCTGGGATATCCAGAGGCTGCAATAACCCTGCTGGCCTCTGATGCTCAACCTTAACCTGTTGACATGTCAAGCACTTAGCCACATACTCAACTACATCTCTCTTCATCCCCGGCCACCAATACAACGATCTCACATCCTGATACATCTTTGTGGTGCCTTGATGCAAAGAGTAAGGTGTAGTATGAGATTCATCCAGAATCTCTCGCCTCAAAGCAGTGTCTAGCGGAACACATATCCGCCCCTTGTATCTCAGCAAGCCTAACTCAGACAATGTATAATCCTTGGACGCTCCAGCCAGAACATCCTCTCTGATCTTGATCAGCTGTGGATCACTCAACTGACCCTCCTTAATTCTCTCTAACAGCATAAACTGTAGCATAATATTAGCCAACTGGCCCACCAGCAACTCTATATCAGCTCTGGTCATATCATCTGCTAACTCTCTGGCTATCAGCCTCATACCATGAATCTGTCCTGGACCCTTCTGGTTTAAAGCATCAGCTACCACGTTGGCTTTCCCTGGATGATACAAAATCTCACAATCATAATCTTTAACTAACTCCAGCCAATGCCTTTGCCTCATATTAAGATCTTTCTGGGTGAAGAAGTATTTCAGGCTCTTGTGGTCTGTATAGATCTCGCACTTCTCTCCATGAAGATAGTGCCTCCATATCTTCAAAGCAAAGACCACAGCTGCTAACTCTAAATCATGAGTAGGATATCTCTTTTCATACTCCATCAATTGACGAGAAGCATAAGCAATTACCTTCTCTGACTGCATCAACACACAGTCCAAACCCTGATGAAAAGCATCACAATAAATCACAAACTTCTCTTAATATGTTGGAAGACTCAGAATCGGAGCTGTAATCAATCTCTGCTTCAGTTCCTGGAAGCTGTTCTCACACTTATCTGACCACACAAATTTCTGACTCTTGCGTGTCATCTCAGTCAATGTAGTAGCAATCTTTGAGAACCCTTCCACGAAACGCTTATAATAACCTGCCAATCCAAGGAAACTTCTAACCTCAGAAGCATTCTTTGGCCTTGGCCAATCTCTGATCACTTCAATCTTCGCTGGATCTACCTTAATCCCCTCCTTACTGAAAATGTGCCCAAGAAAGGATATCTGAGATAACCAGAACTCACATTTTCTAAACTTTGCAAACAGTCAGTGTTCTCTCAATCTCTATAGAACCAACCTCAGATGCTGCTCATGTTCTGACTCAGTCTGAGAATATACCAGAATATCATCGATGAAGACGATCACAAACTGGTCCAGATAATCCTTGAACACTCTGTTCATCAGATCCATAAAAGCAGCAGGGGAATTAGTCAATCCAAATGACATAACTAGGAACTCATAATGCCCATACCTGGTACGAAAAGCAGTCTTTGGTATATCTCCTTCCTTTACCCTCAACTGATGATAACCAGAACGAAGGTCGATCTTTGAGAATACCTTCTTACCCTGCATCTGATCAAACAGATCATCTATCCTTGGCAAAGGATACTTGTTCTTAATTGTCAACTTATTCTGTTCCCTGCAATCAATACACATTCTCAGAAAACCATCGTTCTTCTTTACAAACAGAACTGGCGCACCCCAAGGTGAGAAGCTAGGTCTGATAAAACCCAAATCTAACAACTCTTGCAACTATACTTATAATTCTTTCTACTCAGCTGGGGCCATTCTGTAAGGCGCTCTAGACACTGGCTCCGTCCCTGGTGCCAGTTCTATAACGAACTCAAATTCTCTGTGCGGTGGCAACCCTGGCAAATCTTCTGGAAACACATCTAGAAACTCACATACAAGTCTAGTATCTTCTGGTCTCACTGGCATGACCTGAGTGGTATCAACCACACTGTCTAAGAACCCAATGCAACCTCCTTGCAATAAATCCCTAGCCCTCAATACAGAAATCATACAAATACGAGGTCCATGCACAACACCAACAAACACAAAAGGATCCTCACCTTCAGGTTCAAAGGTGACCATCTTCCTTCTGCAATCAATGGTTGCCCCATACTTTGCCAACTAATCCATACCCAGTATCATATCAAAGTTAGTCATAACCAACTCTATCAAATCCACTGATAACTCTCTGCCCTCTACTGTCACTGGCAAAGATCTGACCCATCTCCTGGATACCACTAACTCTCCAGTGGGTAACAAAGTTCCAAACCCCACAGCATAAAAATCACAGGGTCTACACAGTCTATCAATAATACTACTAGCAACAAAAGAATGTGTAGCACCAGAATCAATCAATACATTATAAGGGGTTCCAGCACTAAGAAGTTCACCTGTAACAACTGAGGGAGAAGCCTCAACTTCTGCTTGAGTCAATGTGAACACTCGAGCCGGGGCTGAGCTGTCCGCCTTTCTGGGTTCTTCTTTTCTGGCCTTAGGGAAATCCTCTTTAAGATGACCCACTGCTCCACATGAGAAGCAAGCCTTTTCCCTACACTCTCCCATGCGATGCCTCTTGCATCTAGGGCACTCAGAATAAGACTTCTAGGCTTCACTACCACCTGGACGACCCATAGAAATACCACGGGGCCGCATATCAGGACCTGGAACTGGGAAGGTGTCATGAACCTTCCTCTTTTGATCACTAGGGCCTACACCCCTACCAGAACCTACAAATGGAGGACCTATCCTCCTAAAATCCCTTCTGGCTGCACTATCACGCTAGATCCTGTTCTCTGCACTCTCAGCTGTGAGTGCCTTCTCAACCACATGTGCATAGGTAGTAACCCCAGCCACAGTGGTGATACGTACATCACGGGCTAATTTGGGCTATAGCCCCTGCAAAAATCTCTCTCTCCTGGTCCCATCAGTGGGCACCAGCTCCATGGAAAATTTCGCCAAACGATCAAACCTCAAGGCATACTCAGTGACTGACAAATTTCCCTGAAGTAGTCTAATGAACTCCTCGGCCTTCGCCGCCCTAATAGCATTATTATAATATTTTTCATTAAAAAAAGTCGGAAACTCTTCCCAAGTCAGAGCATTAACACTCTTGGTCTGGGTAATCACTTCCCACCAAATCTGGGCATCCTCCCGAAACATATAAGTGGCACAGGCCACCCTCTCATTACCAGATACCCTCATAAAGTCAAGGATGGTGGTAATTATACTCATCCACTGCTCTGCCTTGGCAGGATCTGCACTGCCCTCAAATATAGGAGGTTGCTGCTTCCTGAACCTTTCATAAAGAGGCTCCCATTTATTTCCAACCTCAGGCAGATGCTCTGCTGTTGGCACCGACACAGGAGGTGCCTCTGATACACTGGCCACTGCAGGCACTTGCTATTGTTTCAGGAGATGAAGCTCTTCTCCCTGTCTTAATATTGTTGCCTGCAGATCACTAACTATCTGCTGCCAGTTTACAGGAGCTGGCTGTGGAATTTGTGACTGGTCATTTTCCTGACCCTGGCTGTTATTATTCTGGCCTTGATCACTTTGGCCAGCTGAAGTATCTGTCTGCCTTGGATTCATTCTTATCTGATACCTTGCTGAAATATTAATCAATACGGCCAATTAGGTAGTAATAACTAAACCTCTTGCCGCCTTACGGTCCAAGAACAAGAAGACAATTATCATATTCCACAGTCATACAATATATATACAAGCAGATACATGTTTATAGCATTTAGCACTTAGCATGTATCACATAATAGTTCACAAGCAATCATACTTATAAGTATGTTCCAGCAATCTCAGTACTAATTAGCACACATTTGCTGAGGATATAATATTTCAGGGCACAGGTTTAACATGGTGCTCATGCATACAGGTAAACCATATATACCATATTTAAGCAGTTATATATATAACTACATAAATAGTTACCAAACCATGAGTCGAGCTTGATTTCAGTGATGTGTGTAGATGCCCAGCCAGTCTGCAGGAACCCTAACCTTGGCATGCTCTGATACCAAGTTGTAACGCCCTGGTTACCCTACAACAGTTATGGTGAACCAGAAATTTGACCCGCTACCCAAGTCCTTTGGTAAAAAACGTGCTCTAAGTGTTATTAACAGGTTAAGGGGAAAAACAATAAAAAGGAAAGGATATATTTTATTAAGTATATAACTGCTCATGAGCTTATCAAAACATTTACAAGTTATTTACAACTCAAAATGGTCACTACTGTTCCAAATTTACAAACCCGCCGACCTAAGTGGAAAAATAGGGTAAACCCCCTAATTCCTCTGAGAACTCCTTCGCCATGGTGGTCAAGCGGCAGCATATATACACATCACCACCTAAGCTCTCCACTCAAGGCTGGGTGAGCTTTTCTTTCCCTTTACCTACACCACATAGCACCCATGAGCCAAGGCCCAGCAAGAAAACACAATAAAGCATGATATAATATCAACAATGATCATAATAATCATTCATGACTATCAGTCCAAAACAGATAGGTGACAGTCGCAAAAGTCACTAAATTGGGGATAGCTCCCTTCAGCCTTGTGACGATAGGGTCACCGGGGCTTAACAGGTAAGTGTACCTTTCACTAGCTTAAACAGGATAGGTGCATGGTGACTAGTCACCAACATAACCTTCCTCATGACCATAGAGTCATAACCCTGGAACATCGTTCCCTAGCCATGTGACAAGCAGTCACTTGGGCCTTAGGCCCTGGCTCGGAGTAACTAGTCTTAGACTAGCCAAGCGCTTATAAGTTCATCGACCTTAGGGTTGGTCCAGCATTAATGCCTTAGAGCCATTCAACGCTGATATCGATTAGATCTAATCTTCATTCAGCCCTGCGTTCAGGACGCTATTGCCGTTTCTGACTCTTAGGTTAGTGTCCGTGACTAGTCAGTGCCATATACAAGTAATCAACATTCACTAGCATTTAATATGCAATCCATGTCCACATTTATCAATCAACATACCTTAACAACAATCACGCATGTCATATATACACAGGGTGTAGTTTTCTTACCTCAGATTCGAGCTAGAATGAATAAAAGAATGACCCTTGAGAATGATCAACCTTTAGTCCTTTAGCGGTCACCTAATCATAACCAAACACGAAACATCATCAATAAAAATGATCAACATAGGTTCTCAAACCAATATATAGCCTCCGAGACATCAATCCAAACTAATCCAAGTAGTAGGAACAATCCCGAGGCCTAAAACTATGTTCTCGAGGTCAAAACACACAAACGAGCTCAACCCTGCTCAAGGGCTGCGGCCCTGGCACCTTGGGCCGCGGCCCCCAGTCACCATAGAAACAAGGGCCACGTCACCCAACATCAAGGGTCGCGGTGCCCAACACGCACAAATTTCACCCACCTGCTTCTTCGAGCTAGGGCCGCAGTACTCTAAGAACAGGGTCGCGGCGCCCAACCCAGAACATGCCCAAACTCGTTCTCCAACATCCCAAAGCCTCCAAAATCATGCCTAAACATTACCAAACCATCAAATCATAGTTCCCATGCTTCCTAATGGTCCAAAACCAACAAAACCCAAGGCTCAATCAAACCAAAAACTCAACAATTCACAAAGTCCAATTGAAAGCTTAGAAACTCTAAAAACTCAAAACTTAAACTTAGATTACCTTCGATTGGGTTGTTTCTCATCAAATCCTTCGATCAAGAAGCTTCTAATCTTTCCTAGGATCGCTATGCCTTGATCCTCGCTTGATTCTGACTCCTAGAACTTGAGATATCTTCGAAAATGCTCCGAACGGTAAAAATAAACTAACGGGAGAGAACGAGAGGTTTTCTAACGTACGTTCTATCTGACAAGCTACTTCAAGCTTAAGTAACCTCAAATAAAACCTAGTGCTCGGGGTCCCAAAACCCTCCCTGGGGACATTATAGTCAAAACTTCCAGAATTTCATCTTGATCTCAATAACTCCCAATTTATCATCAAATAAACATTGTTATTACCCAATAATTGACCCCGTTATGACAAAACCGCTAATCCATTATATAGGACCATCTCATGCCGAATAGCTCGAATATATCTCCATAATAATGGGATCTCATTCACAAATCACATTATGCACCCAAATACATAAATATACCCTTAACGGGCCAAATTATCAAAATATCATAATACTCAAATGTGGACCCACATGCATGTATATAACATCATATTATAATATAATTCACATAAACATGTATATTATCATTTAATGGCATAATTAAACAGTTATGGCCTTCCCGGCCTACTAATCCAGCCATTAAACCGCATTAGGGATTCGGGGCATTACAATAAGGAAGGGAATCTGGTTGACCCAAGTAAGATTGAGGCAGTGAGAGATTGGCCTAGACTGAGCAATGTTTTAAAAGTTAGGAGTTTTCTGGGATTGGCAGGGTATTATCAGCGGTTCGTTGAGGGATTCTCTATGATAGCCACTCCATTGACTGAATTGACGAGGAAGAAGACTAAGTATGTGTGGATAGACAGGTGTGAGTATAGTTTCAAGGAATTGAAGCGGCGACTGATTACTGCCCCAGTGTTGAGTCTGCCGACAGACAATGAGAAGTTTGTGGTTTGTTGTGATGCTTCCAGACAGGGTTTAGGGTGTGTGCTGATGCAGGCCAGAAAGGTGATAGCCAATGCATCGAGACAGCTAACAGAGTATGAACAGAGATATCCCACACATGATCTGGAGTTGGAAGCGGTGGTATTTGCACTCAAGGTTTTGAGACATTATCTATATGGTGAAAAGTGTGAGATATACATCGACCATGAGAGTTTGAGGTACTTCTTTACTTAGAAGGATCTGAATATGCGCCAGAGACGGTGGCTGGAATTAGTAAAGGATTATGATTGTTATACTCTATACCATCCTGGGAAGGCTAATGTAGTAGCTCATGCATTGAGTCGGAAGGGACCAGGACAATTGTTCAGTTCGAGGCAGATATCTGATAAGTTAGCTGAGGAGATGACTAGAGCGGGTATAGAGTTGGTGGTTGGTCAGTTAGCCAAAATCACTCTTCAGTCTACACTCCTTGAGAGGATCAAGGAGGCGTAGGGGAAGGATTCCCAGTTGAGAGGGCACAAAGAGAGTGTCTTAGTCAGAGCGGCTAAGGACTTTTCTATCTCGAAGATGGGATTACTGAAGTACAAAGGTCGGATCTGCGTTCCAATAGATTTTGGTATCCGGCGAGAGATCTTGGATGAATCTCATACCACTCCCTATTATTTACATCCAAGTACGACAAAGATGTAACAAGATTTGAGAGCTTTGTATTGGTGGTCGGGAATGAAGAGGGACATGGTGGATTACGTGGCCAAGTGTTTAACTTGTCAGGATGTAAAGGCTGAACACCAGTGGCCAGCGGGGTTGTTGCAGCCTCTAGGGATTCCAGAGTGGAAGTGGGAGGATATCACCATGTACTTTGTGGTTGATTTGCCGAAGACCGTGGGACAGTATGATTCAGTATGAGTGATTTTGGATAGGTATTCCAAGTCCGCCCACTTTTTACCTATTAGGACGCTTATACTATGGAGCAGTATGCCAAGCTATAGGTGAAGGAAGTTGTTCGACTTCATGGGGCTCCGAGGTCGATAGTATCTGACAGAGACCCCACCTTCACCTCCAAGTTTTGGGAGGCTTTGCAGAAGGCTATGGGCACGCAGTTGCAGATTAGTACCGTTTATCATCCTCAGACGGATGGACAGTCTGAGAGGACAATTCAGATATTGGAGGATATGTTACGAGCCTGTGTATTGGATTTTGGGGGATCTTGGAGTAAGTATCTCCCATTGATTGAGTTTTCATACAACAATAGTTACTAGGCGACTATCGAGGTGGCTCCGTATGAGAAGCTATATGGGAGGAAGTGCAGATCACCTATCCATTAGGATGAGATGGGTGAGAGGAAGAACTTAGGTCCTGAGATGGTTCAAAGGACCAATGAGGCGATTGAAAAGATTAGAGCTTGAATGCTCGCCTCTCAGAGTCGCCAGAAGAGCTACTCTGACTTGAAATGCAGGGGCGTAGAGTTTGAAGTCGGTGACCATGTGTTCCTTAGGGTTTCACCCTTGAGAGGAGTGAAATGGTTTGGTGTTCGAGGCAAGCTAAGCCCTAGGTTCATTGGTCCCTTTGAGATTCTGGAACGGGTTGGAGAGGTAGCTTACAGATTGGCGATGCCTCCAGCTCTATCAGGGGTTCATGATGTTTTTCACGTATCCATACTCTGAAAGTGTGTATCAGATTCTACACATGTACTGAGTTATGAAAACTTAGAGCTTGACCCGGATTTTTTCTATGAGGAGAAGTCGGTTCAGGTTCTTGGCCGGAAGGATAAAGTCTTGTGAAGCAAGACCATCACCTTGGTGAAAGTGTTGTGGAGGAACAGCAAGGTTGAGGAGGCAACGTGGGAACATTAATCAAATATGCGGGAGCAGAATCCCGAGTTATTCAGGTAATTTTGAGGAAAATATTTCTATAAGGAGGGGATAGTTGTAGCGTCCCAAATTTGCTAATAAGGCTTAGGGCCTTGATTATCGTGCCTGGAGGGCAATAAGTGATTTATTATTTTAATATGCGAATTTGATGAGTATGTGATTAGAGATGAATGTTTAGGTGAACTAAATATGCATGTGGGCCCCATTTGGTTATTTGGGTCGTGTTTGTAATCTTATCTTGTTGAGGGAATAAATGCAATACTTGTGATCTTTACCACGTGTAAGTGGTGATATATTTGTGATGCACGATCCGAGAAAGTCCTAGAGAGTGGTTTAGCTAGAAAGTCACAACGGGGTCGAACACCCGACTTAGGGTGAGTCAAGGGGTATTTCGAGCATTAGACATTTTACTAGGTTATCAGGTTATGAAGATAAATAATTGGAGATATTTTTGAAGTTAGGACGTTTAGGAGGGAATAACGGGAAGATTTACCATTTTTCCATCGGGGACATTTCTGGTACCCCGAGCCTTGTAGGTATCTTAAGTGAGCTAGGATAAGTAAAACAAAACTCAGGAAACATTCAGAACTTGGTAATTTGACCCAAACACCTTTTTTTTTCTCTCTCTCTCTCTCTCTCTCTCTCTCTCTTATTTTCTCTAAACCTTACCAAGGGAAACAATGAAGATTAAGAAAGGAATTTGGGCTCTAAACATGGGGATTAGCTCAGTTTCAACTTGTGGATTCAAGCAGAGGATAAGGTAAGCTTTGAACTGTGATTTTAGCCTTTAGATTATGTAATTATTGGCTAAGGTTTTAGCTTTCTTAAGTCTTTGAAGTTGAAGATTGAATTTGGGATTTGATGAGGTTTTAAGCTAGATTTTTGTTAGGTTGTGTTGTTGGGACTATTCTAGAACTACTGTGGTGATTTAATTGACTTGTTAGATTGATTTTGGGGTAAATTGGCTATGTTTTAGTTGTTAAAATGGGGGATTTTTCTAGGTTCAAAGGGTCAGGCCACGGCATTGTTCTTGGTGAGCCGCGATCCTCTAGAATGTTTGGGAAGCTAGGAAGAGGGACGGGTTGCAGCGCCCTATAGGTTGGGCCGTGGCGCACGTAGGTTAAAAAGGGAGATTAGGTTTCTGGTTGAAACGGGCCACGGCACAAGGCCTTGGGGCGGGAACACTTAGTGGGTTTTTGGATCCTAAGAAGGTTTTAGGCTCAGGAATCCGAAAGTTAAGCTCCGGATGGATTTTATCACCCGAATTGATACAACTCAAGATCCCGGAGATTAGAATTGTAACCCAAAGTTATTTAATGGATTATAACTTGATGGATGGATGTTTTTGATACGTTGTGACTAGGTTTTCAGGGAGGCTTGGACTAGAGGACTGTGCTCAGGAAATCGGTGCTCGGGAAGCTTGGGACACAAGTAAGAAAACTGTTGTAATCGTAGAGAACGATGTGGCCCTATAGTTTGTATTGCAGGGCACGACCCTATGTGATTGTGTTGCAGGGCGTAGCCCTATTAATTATGTTTGTATTTGCTTAATTATTTGACTAGTATTTGTTATGTGTTGCATATCTGTAAATGTACGGCAAGGGCCGGGAACGGCGAAGGCCGATAACAGCAAGGCCGAGTACGACAAGGGGCCAGGAGTAGCATTAAGCACGGAGAGTACAAGTTGTCAGGGTGAGACCCCTATTGGATACCTAGGATATCATCATGGTGTAGACTGCGAACCCAGTGCCTGGTAAAGCACCTGGAACGGCATGGCGATTATATGTTTAGCCTGTTGGCAGGTTTGTTATATGTTGATTGATAGTTGTGCATATGTTTATTGCTTGTGTGGAGTTTTCTTGCTGGACTTCGGCTCACGGGTGCTCTATGGTGTAGGTAAGGGCAAAGGAAAGGTGGATCAACCATGAGTATGGAGTGCGTGAAGTGGCGTGTACATTTTCGGTCTGCTTGGCTGTCACGGCCAGGGGTACTTTTGGGAGATGTTTTGTATTAGTCCGAATTTTGTCGTCTAGTCGACTTTAACTATATTTTTAGTTGTAAATATTTCTAAATAGTATTTTAGGATCCCAAATGTATAACGCTTTATAATTTCAACGAATGATTACATTTTCAAATTATATGACTTTTATTACAGTTTTGCTACACTTTTAATCTAAAACCTAGATTAGCGAGTTAATTGCACGTTTTAAACTTACTTAGTAACGACTCTAAGGAGGTAGGGCGTTACATTCATGGAGCATCGATATTCTTGAAGATCGATTTAAGATCCAGCTACCACCAGTTGAAGGTCAAGGAATCGGATATTCCCAAGACAACATTTCGAACTCAGTATCACCACTACGAGTTCGTGGTGATGTCTTTTTGACTCACCATTGTGCCCACGACATTCATGGATCTTATGCATAGGGTACTGAGTGAGTATCTGGAAAAATTCTTGATCTTGTTTATAGACGATATACTCATATACTCGCGAAACTAGGAAGAACACGGCAAGCACCTAGAGCTGATCTTACAACGATTACGCGAGAAAAAGTTGTATGCCAAATTCTCCATGTGCAAATTTTTTTGACTCAAGTGAGTTTCCTAGGGCACGTGGTGCCAGGAGATAGAATTGCAGTCGATCCAGCCAAAATCGAAGCGGTGAGACAATAGATGGCCCCGAAGAACGCACAAGAAGTTCACAGTTTCTTGGGTCTAGAAGGGTATATTAAAGGCACTTTTTGGAAGGTTTTTCCAAAATATTGACGCCTATGACTGCACTAACCTGAAAGAACGTCAAATTTTAGTGGACATACAAGTACGAATAGAGTTTTCAACAGATAAAGACTGGATTAACGACTACTCCCGTACTCACTATTCCAAAGGGTACCGAGGGATATGCTATTTATAGCGATGCATCAGGTCAATGACTCGGAGCCGTACTAATGCAACACAGAAAAGTGATCGCGTACGCCTCCTGGCAACTAAAATACTATGAGAGAAACTATCCAACACACAACTTGGAGCTAGTAGCGGTAGTGTTCACATTGAAGATTTAGAGACACTATCTCCTTGGGATCCACTGTGACATATACATTGATCACAGGAGTCAGAAATATTTCTTCTCCCAGAAAGAGTTAAACATTAGAAAATGGAGGTGCTTAGAATTGTTTGATGATTACGATTGTGGTATACTGTACCACCCAGGAAAGGCTAATAAAGTAGCTAAAACATTGAGTCGACAGCCAATAACTTATGTAATGATGGTGAAGGAAATACCCCAAGAACTACAAATCAATATCTCCAGATTGGATTTGGAGTAGTAGTGGGAAGATTAGCAAAGTTATCTGTTCACCCCCATGATCATGGAAGAAATCTAAGGGGGATAACTCGCAGGTCCTTGGATCCAACGACTAGTGCATGAGACTATGAAAGACATGCGACCAAGGTTTCACATCTCAGAGGATGGAGTGTTGGGTTTTAAGGGTATATGATGTGTGCCTGATGATAAGGAGATCAAGAGACAAATCTTTTATGAGGCTCATAATACTCCTTACGCTATGTATCCGGGAACCACTAAGATGTATCAGGATCTCAAATGATACTTTTGGTGGATAGGAATGAAGAGAGAAGTAGCGGAGTACGTGGCACACTGTTTGACGTGTTAGCAAACCAAGGCAGAGCATCAGTGACCTGCAGAGTTATTGCAATCGCTAGAGATCCCTGAGTGGAAATGGGAAATGGTCACCGTGGACTTTGTTATCGGGTTACCACACACCCCAAAAGGGCATGATGCAATTTAAGTAATCATCGATAGACTGACAAAATCAGTTCATTTCTTACCCATTAAGATAACGAACAGTGTAGATGAGATAGTGCGATTACATGGGGTTCCCATCTCTATAGTGTATAATCATGACGGGTGATTTACCTTCGCGTTCTAGAAGAGAATGCAAATAGGATTGGGTACTAAACTCAAGTTTAGTACTGCCTTCTACCCATAGACGGATGGCCAGAGCGAACGAACGAACGATTCAGACCTTGGAAGACATGTTAAGAGCTTGTGTGTTGGATTTTCAAGGTTCGTGGAGTGTAAAACTTCCATTAATTTAGTTCTCTTACAACAATAGCTATCATGACTCAATAAAGATGGCTCCGTATGAGGCACTATATGAAAGAAAGTGCCGATCTACAATCCACTGGCATGAGACTGGTGAGAGGAAATTCTTGGGATCAGAAGAGGTAGACCAAGCTACGGAGGACATTAGATCAATCCGTCAAAGGGTACAGACCTTTATAGATTGAAAAACGTAAATATGTCGATCGTCAATGGAGACCTTTAAAATTTGAGGTTGGGGACAAGGTACTGTTAAAGATATCTCCACTAAGAAGACCTATGAGGTTCGAGAAAAAGGGCAAGTTGAGCTGTAGGTACATAGGACAGTTTAAGGTGTCTGGAACGCATTGGGAAGGCGACTTATCGACTAGCCCTTCCACCCGCGTTCTCTAGAGTTCACGATGTATTCCATGTCTCAACCTTAAGGAAGTATGTGAATGACCCCACTCATGTGCTAAGTTACGATGAACTTAGCATAGATCCTCAATTGAGTTATGAGGAAAAACCAGTCACAATTCTGGATCGGAAAGACAAGGTGTTAAGAAACAAAACAATGCAATTGGTAAAGGTATAGTGGTGTAACCACGACATTGAAGAGGTGACCTGGGAGATGGAAGCCGAGATGCAGGAGCGATACCCCCATCTGTTTTGAGTTTCGGTGAAGAAACTTCTATAAATTGTAGGTATTGTGACATCTTGTGTTTTGAACACCTGTTAGTAGCCGGTTCAAGGCGGTGAAGAATTATATGGAATATTATTTGATAAATAATATTATATGAAATTGTTTTGTTTCGTGAATTTTTATAGCCATTGTGATGTTCCGGTAAAGGGTCAAGGCTTATGCAAAGAACGATTGGTCTCAGACCAAGGGGTAATCCCTAATGGGTGAAAAATCTTGGATTAAATAAAATAGGGAATACTATGGCATAAAATATTTTGGTGACTAGGACTTTACCATCGAGCCAAGGAATTTAAGATAATTTATTAAGGTTTGAATTCCAATCAACCGGGTTAAAAATAAGAATTTCTTGCTCGGACCTTTAAGGGAATTTTGGTCAATATGTGATAAAATGCCAAAATTATGTGATATTGTGACAAATTTTATTTTTGGTTACAAATTAATTTAATTAATTATGCTGTGAGATTTAAAAACTATAGGGTAAAAATTTAGGGAATTTTAGAGAAACAAAATTACCAAAGGGCCCTTGAGTTCCTTATAAAGTAAGGTGAAATGAGCAAGGGCATAAGAGTCATTTCCAAAGGATGAGAGGGAGAGGGGTGGGTGGCAAGGCTAGGTCCTAGGGACTCAAGAGCTAGGACACACACCCCAAATAGAATAGGAAAGGTCTTACCCCACTTACAAGTTAAGGAAAAAATATCATTTTCCTAACAAATAGTTTTTTCTCTAAAAAACCTTTCTTCTCTTCCATTTTATCTCTCTATCCCAAAACCCCACTAAACCCTATCCTCCATTGATACAACCAAGTCCCTCCATAGCTAACTACACTCACCCCCGCCATTGGAGAAAGAAGAAGCTTAAGGAGGAATCTTTGTTTGGAGTTACTATCAAACCTTGTACATCGTTTCTTCTCTTTCCCTTCAAACCCGAAACCCTAGCGGTTTATTGGGCATGCATGTAATCTAAGGACTCCAAGTAAGTCAACTTCTATTGTTTGGCTACAACATGAAACGATTGGTGTAATGTATGTTAGTATAGAAACACCTGCACATGTATACACTATCGTAGAATTTTACATAGAGACATTAGTCTAGTAGGTGCTAATTTAGAAAATATGAACAGTAGATATCCGTCATATTCTAGACGGTTGATTCCCGTCACACTGCTTGTTTGATTTTATTATGTTAGGTTCACTACCGTGATGAGTGGCCAAGAGGTGAGGATTGCTGGTTTAAATCAAGGGGCACCAAATGAATGGGACCTAGGGGCCCTCACCGTCACACTACTTGTTTGATTTTATTATGTCTGGTTCACTACCGCGACGAGTGGCCAAGAGGTGAGGATTGCTGGTTCAAACCTAGGGATGCCAAAATGAATGGGACATAGGGGCCCTAATGCTTACTTAATCATTGAACGATTAGAACCCGAGCAAGTGCTTTGATAAGTTATTCCCAGATAGCACCCATGAATATTGGGCATTCAGTTAGAGTGCCTAGAGATACTAGTGGCTGCCAAGTTTGAGTGAGGTTGAACACCCTAGAGGTAATTTCTCACCAGCTCCACTGATTAACATAAAAGTCTCTGTAAACCCGTGTAACTTCGATTATACTCTTGAATAGTAGCAACGCCCTAGGTAACTTGATGGTTACCCTTGTGATGGATTTATTTTTGGATAAGTAGTGATGCCCTAGCTAACTCGATAGTTACCCTTGATTGAGATATTTGTTGGCTAAATCTTAGTGTTGAGACTCGGTTCACTCCTATTGATTAGCAAATATGTCGGAGGGTGTGGTACGTCCAAAGTGTCAGAAATTGTCGAGTGTTTGTCTGGAATTATATTATATCTGTTTGCTCTGGGATTTTATGAGTGTAGGAATTTATCTGTTTAACTGAAATAGTTTGCCATTGGTTATCAGGCATGACACTTTTGCTTTCTTGAAATTGATTGTTTAGGGCTCGAGTGGATCTGGAACCCTAATTATGTTGAGATATTTTTACCAGTGGTCAGTGACCACCTGTCTTCTCTATATGTTGTTATTTTAAAATTGAACTTACTAAGCATTTTCGCTTACCTAGTTGTTTCTTGCTCTAGGTAAGAACAAGGGCAAAGCATAGCAATGATCGTTGGAGCTACTTTGTGTATGTACATGTGGATCGACCTTTTGGGAAGCTGTTTTTTTTTTTGGAAATGTTGTTTTATTTTCATAAACAAGGCTCAGTTTACTTTTAATAAACTATGTTTATATTAAATATTAATATGGCCATACCACTTTAAAAAGTTTTTTTTTAATATACAAGTTTTTGAGACATTTTGTTAAATTAAAACATTTATATTTTCACATTATCAAGTCTTAAAAATCTGGGACATCACATCAAGCATCAACCCAGAGCATTTCTTTACTTATTCTCGGATTGTTCTAGTGTGCCTCAGCTCTCTCAATTGGCGTCAAGCTATGTAAGCAACATTTTCATGGAGAAAATTTTAAATCATATTTAAAAATAACAATTAAATATAATTAAATAAATAAATTAATCTGAAATTTAAAATTCAAATCTCAGGGATAGAAATATCCTTGAGATAGGCGTCACTCACTCTGCAGTACAGTAAGTGGCGTGAGCCACTATCTGGCTTTCTCTGATTTTCTCATTTGTTTGTTTGACTATTATTTAAGATAATATATTTATACCAAAATAAATATCAGTAAATTCAAAATTGACCTTATCTTAAAATATCATCTTTAAATAAATAAATATCTTATTATAAAGATCTTATAATAAGGTTATAATTAAACTCTCTCAATATTAATCCAAACATGATTAATCATTATTTTAACATAAAGCTTTTCAAAATAAAAACTATATAGTTAAATAATTAATTAATCAATTGCCCATAATTATCACATAATTATTTCTTGCCCCGAAAAATTAAGTCCTTTCCAATTTAGTCCTTCTCTCTGCAAATCTTCTTTATGACATCCTTACCATTGATAGTGTAGGAAAAAGGTGATCTAGGGAATATGGTCCTATAATACGAAGCTCCAATAAACTAGATTATCAATTAAACTGTTGAGGCTCAAAATTCCACGCCCTCGAAAGATCAAAGGCGTGATGGAGACGCAATGCCCTTGGGCTCCCATTGTCCCGCACCAACCACGTACCTAGCAAAGCCACGCCTAAGATGCACCTGATGGCCTCGCTGGTGGAGCGCCTCGCTGGACGTAGTGGCCTCGTTGGTGGAGCGCCTCACTGGGGGTGGTGGCCTCGCTGGTGGAACGCCTCGCTGGGCGTAGTGGCCTCGTTGGTGGAGCGCCTCGCTGGGGGTGGTGGCCTCGCTGGTGGAGCGCCTCACTGGGCGTAGTGGCCTCGCTGGTGGAGCGCCTCGCTGGGGATGGTGGCCTCGCTGGTGGAGCACCTCGCTGGGCGTAGTGGCCTCGCTGCACCTGATGGCCTCGCTGGTGGAGCGCCTTGCTGGGCGTAGTGGCCTCGCTGGTGGAGCGCCTCGCTGGGGGTGGTGGCCTCGCTGGTGGAGCACCTCGCTGCACCTGATGGCCTTCCTGGTGGAGTGCCTTGCTGGGCGTAGTGGCCTCGCTAGTGGAGTGCCTCGCTACACCTGATGGCCTCGCTGGTGGAGCGCCTCGCTGGACATAGTGGCCTCGCTGGTGGAGCGCCTCGCTGGGGGTGGTGGCCTCGCTGCACCTGACGGCCTCGCTGGTGGAGCGCCTCGCTGGGTGTAGTGGCCTCGCTGGTGGAGCGCCTCGCTGGGGGTGGTGGCCTCGCTGGTGGAGCGCCTCGCTGGGCGTGGTGGCCTCGCTAGTGTAACACCCCGCAGCACCTGATGGCCATGCTAGTGAGGGACCTCGCGAAATGGTGCCCCAACCATGCCTTGGCCGCGCGCATGAGGCCCAGTACCAGGTGGACTCGCGAGATGGCATCATGCACACGCCTATTCTTCGCCCCTAACACCTCAAGTGGACATCTCCTCTGAGGGTGAACCATGACTTCGACATTTAGAGGGAAAGGCCTAAGAATAATTCAAAAGGATCATGATGGTACAATCTTGTACGGGGTACGACCGTTAAGACCCTGTACGCATGATCCTGACACTCATGATAGACTAGTAGTTGGAGCATTAGGAAAGAGGACAAAGTCGACACCACTACCTCCTGCGCCACTACGCCTGCCACCACTCATCAGACACGGGTACAGACAAGTAGTGGAGACATCCTCCTGACACCTGCTCCTGTACGGGATTTACAACCACAACCTCTGAAGCCACTCCCTTAACACAGTACATATGTACCACTTGGTCTCCTGGACCACTATGTACCTAATGCCATTAGAGCCTACTATAAAATGAACTCTAAGACCACCTGAAAAGGGGTTGGAAATTTCACTGTAGCAGAGGCTTGAGTGTGAATGAAAGACTGAATTCTTCATTATTGTTCTATCATTGTTCTTGAGTTATTGTTCAAGTTCTTACAGCTTTCCGATTAGTGATCTAGATTTGATAATTTTTCCAACTCAACTTAGTTGACGAGTTCTCACCGTCAACAGTTTGGCGCCGTCTGTGGGAACGTTTGTTTCAAGCTACTGTTCCACCATTGTTTCCGGCAAGAAGAAGATGCCAAGATGCTCAAAGCGACTGAGGGAGCCACGGCAGGTAGAGGTTCACCTGAGCGGAGTCCAGCTGAAGGCCTCCATGAAGGACGCTCCTCCACCCAGAGACGTGGAGCCCCCGAAAGACCCTGAGGTTCACAGAGGTGATAGGGTGGCCTCATCACCAGCCGCTCCACCTGGAGGAAGTCCTCCAAGAGCACCACCGGTAAACGCTGACGAGTTCCCTCCACCAAAACCACCGCAGGCACCGAACTCCAGCCGACAAGACCCGCGCCCTTCTGCCCGTAGGCATGACAAGCACCCCAGGGTCCACTCTGTGAGCTCGAGTTCGAAATCACGGTTTACGAAGAGGAAATATGTGAGCTCCACCATAAGAACCAAAGGTTGGAAACCACCTTGGAGAACATGCAAGAGGTCCTGAACGGCCTGCTGCAAGGTAAGTCGAGTGTAACCTTGCCTATGAGGAAGGAGAAGGGCAAGGATGGGGTGGAGACCACTGTACCGGTAGATGATGGGAGAACCCGACATTCAACCAGTAACACCCATCGAACAAAGCAACGTGATCACCCCGAACCGCCTAAGTAGGCCCAGAAGCCAGCGCCGAGGACCAACGCTGCCCCTTGCAATGAGGACGAGGTCACCTCTAAAGGAGCACCCTCAGACTTACGGGAGGAGCTCAATAAGAAGAGGGTGGGCAAAGGGACCACGCCCCCTGTGGCGCCTCGAGGAGGCAAGGGAATGGCGGATCTTACCCCGTCCGCTTTGAGGGACACTCTCAGCAAGAGGAGGCAGGACCTAGACACGGAGATGAGGAGCCTACGGAGCAAGATCGTCACCGCGTCAGGCGGCCAGGCCTTTGAGGAGGACTTCGACCATGAGTCGCCCTTTGTGAGAGAAATTCAGGCAATCCGACTCCCTACCAATTTTAAGGAGCCCAATATGACCCCTTACGAAGGGAACACGGATCTGAAATACCACCTGGATGTGTTTAATGATCTGATGAAACTGAGGGGGATCGGAAGTGGTGCCAGGTGCCATTGCTTCACTGTTACTCTGAAAGGACCCGCCTACAAATGGTGTAAAAGAGTAAGGCCGGGGTCCATCAGGTCCTGGCAGCAGTTTTCTGACGAATTCCTCCAACAGCACCATGCCGTGCGGGACTACACGATGCCAGGTACCAGCCTGGCCAACGTGAAGCAAGGGGAGAATGAGAGCCTGAAGAGCTACATTCACCGGTTCAATATGGAGGCCGCAAAAGTGGGGAGCCTAATGCGCCGAGAGTTAAAAATGGCCATTACCGCTGGAGTGCTCCCAGGAAGCAAGTTGTGGGGCAACATGTTGAAGAGGGAATTCACCGACTTAGATGACTTCTATGAGAGAGCGCAGAAGTACATCCGTGTGGAGGATGGCCATGCAAACCTAAAGGCGGGGAAGGAGGAGCCCCACGCGAAGCCCCCAACTAACGACGGATCGAATGTAGTGAAGAAGAAAAGGACGTACGATGGGTCAAGAGATGACTAGCAAAGGAAAACCAAACGAGGGGGTGATCATAGGCAAGCGGCTTATACTTACTATACGAACCTCACAGATACCAGGGAGCATATTTACATCACCAACGAAGATCGAGTGCCCTTCAAAAAGCCCCACCAATGAGAAAGGATCGGTCCAAAAGGGACCCCAGTAGATACTGCCAATACCACAAGGACATCGGACACACCATGGCAGAGTGTATCCATCTGATGGAGGAAATTGAGGAGCTCATCCGCCGGAGACACCTGGGCCGCTATGTCAGGAGAGAAAGGCAAAGGCCAGAGGACGAGCCTGCGGCACCCCAGGCTCAAGAGCGAGCCCCAGAAATACAGGGGGAGGTCCGAACCATTTTTGGAGGCCCAGGATTTGGGGGAGACTCTAGGAAGGGGCGAGATAAATATGCAAGAGAGGCTCGGCGAAGTCCGCCTCCCTGCGTCATGAGTTTAGATCAGCGACCCCCAAAAAGTTTCAAGGGTGAAAACGACTCGATAACGTTCACTGAGGAGGACGCACGGGGGGTACACTTTCCCCACAATGATCCGCTGGTGCTGACAGTTCAATTGGCAAATATGCGTGTGCAGCGAGTCCTAGTGGACAACGGGAGCTCGGTAGACATCCTATATCGCCCTGCTTTGGAAAAGATGGGACTGGGCATTCGTCATCTGAAGCCCTGCCAGTCGTCCCTATACGGATTCACAGGGGACTCAGTGCAACCCCTTGGAATGATCAAATTGACACTTACCATGGGGGAGCAACCCCTACAGACCACAGTTATGTCTAACTTTGTTGTAGTAGATTGTGCATCAGCTTTCAACGCGGTATTGGGGAGATCCTCCCTAAGAGAATTGAAAGCCATAACTTCAATATATCACTTGGTTGTCAAGTTCCCGACTCCAGGAGGGGTCGCTAGTATGAAGGGGGAACAGAAGGAGGTGAGGGAGGGCTACAACACCTCACTCCGCGCGCCTGCGAAACCGTGGGAGCCAATGGCCACGGTGATACATGAGGTGCTATGTATGCCCACGGGGGGTCCGCAGGAGATGGACCCTCGGGTCATGGATGAGTCAAGAGCAGAACCAGTAGAAGAAGTAGAGGAGGTTACGGTGACGGAGGAACCCCTAAGGAAATTGAAGATAGGAAGAAGCCTGCAAGGTGACGTGAAGGAGGAGTTGATGAAATTTTTGAAAGATAATCTAGACGTGTTTGCATGGAGTCATGAGGACATGGTGGGCATAGACCCCAGTGTGATGTGCCACCACCTGAATATCTCCCCAGAAGCAAGGCCCGTCAGGCAAAAGAGGCGGGCGCTAGACCCAACAAGATACGCAGCATTAAAGGAGGAGGTTGACAAGCTGAAGGCCAACGGGTTCATCCGTGAGTCTTTCTACCCTGTGTGGGTATCGAACCCAGTACTCGTGCCGAAGCCGAATGGGAAATGGAGAACTTGCGTCGATTTCACAAACTTGAATATAGCTTGTCCTAAGGACAGCTTCCCACTTCCCAGGATAGACCAGCTAGTAGATGCGACGGCAGGACATGAGTTACTGAGTTTCATGGACGCCTACTCAGGATACAACCAAATCCCAATGAACCCGGCAGATGAAGAGCACACGTCATTCATCACAAAGAAAGGGCTCTACTGTTACAAGGTGATGCCCTTCGGGCTCAAAAACGTGGGAGCCACCTATCAAAGGTTGGTGAATAAAATGTTTCCCAACCAGATAGGAAGGAATATGGAGGTGTATGTGGATGACATGTTAGTGAAGACCAAAGAAGCAACAGAGCTCAACAAAGACCTTGGTGAGATGTTTGACACGCTTAGGAAATACCGGATGAAGTTGAATCCAGTCAAGTGCAACTTCGGGGTATCCTTAGGAAAATTCTTGGGCTTCATGGTCAATTCCAGAGGCATCGAGGCCAATCCTGACAAGATAAGGGCACTGATAGAGATGAGCCCGCCAAAGAATAAGAAGGAGGTGCAGTGCCTAACGGGAAGGGTGGCAGCCCTTAATAGGTTTATCTCAAGGTCCACCGACAAGTGCCTCCCATTCTTTGACATCCTCAAAGGGAGCAAAAAGTTTGCTTGGGATGAAAAATGTGAGGAAGCATTTGTCAAGCTGAAAGAGCATCTGGGGAAGCCACCCCTGTTGGCAATGCTAGAGAAGGGCGAGAAGCTGTACCTATACTTGGCAGTGTCTGAGCATGCCATTAGCGCAGCCTTGGTTAAAGGAGAGAAGAAGCAGCAACAACCCGTATACTATATCAGCAAGCGTTTGGTAGACGCGGAGAACCGTTATCCGGAGATCGAAAAATTGGCCTATGCATTAGTAGTGGCTTGGAGGAAGTTGAGGCCTTACTTTCATGCACATACAATTGAAGTCCTGACAGATAGTCCTTTGAGGCAGGTCTTGCATAAACCTGAGACCTCAGAAAGGTTGATGAAATGGTCGATCGAGCTGAGTCAATTTGACATTGTATACACCCCAAGGGCTTCCATCAATGGACAGGTGCTGGCAGATTTTATAGTAGAGCTCACTCATCAGCCGAATGAAGGAAGGAATGAAGAAGGGGAGCAGCCTGGAATGGAGGAAGAGCTAGGAGGTTTAGTGGAGTGGAGTTTGCATGTTGATGGGGCGTCGAATGAAGGAGGATCAGGAGCGGGCATCCTGATGACTGGGCCCGAGGGACACAGAATGTATTGCGCAATCCGATTTGGGTTTGAGGCCTCCAATAATGAGGCAGAGTACGAAGCGCTCCTAGCTGACCTGCGCTTAGCCCAGGAACTGAGAGTGACTCGCCTTCGTATCTTCAGTGACTCTCAATTGGTAGTATGCCAAGTAAAGGGGGAGTACCAGGCGAGGGGACCCAAGATGGCAGCCTACTTGGAGAAGGTGAAGGGCTATCTGGGACGGTTGGTGGCATATAACATAGAGCAAATCCCCAGAGAAAAGAATACCCATGCCGATGCACTCGCAAAGCTGGCGTCTACCAAGGATGGTGATATCTTGGAGTCAATACCCGTGGAGTACTTACCCAAGCCCAGCATCGAAGGCGCCGACGTGCACATGATTAGTGTCCCAAAGGAGTCATGGACCGAGCCAATCAAGAGGTACCTGGAAGAAGGAACCTTGCCTGCAGACAAAAACGAGTCCCGGAGGTTGGTGTACAAAGCCGCAAGATACACCCTGGTAGATGGGGTCCTTTACAAAAGAGGATTCTTAATGCCACTCCTGTGGTGTGTAGAAGAAGAGGAAGCGCATAAAGTGTTACAAGAGATACATGAGGGAGAGTGCGGCAACCACGAGAGCGGACCCTCCACAGCCAGGAAGGCCATCAAACAAGGATACTACTGGCCCTCCATGGAGAGAGATGCGCATGACTTTGCCACGAAGTGCGACAAATGCCAGAGGCACACCAACTACCCTCGCAGACCCCCAAATGAACTGACCAGCATGACCAGCCCCTGGCCCTTCGCTATTTGGGGGATAGACTTGATCGGCGCTCTTCCTACAGGCAGGAGTGGAGCAAAATACGCGGTGGTGGCAGTGGACTATTTCACTAAGTGGGTAGAAGCATAACCCCTTGTGAAGATAACCGCCAAGCACATCACCTCTTTCGTCAACAAATCCATTGTTTGTAGATATGGAGTTCCCTACAAAATTATTTCTGACAATGGTACCCAGTTCGAGGGGGGAGCTTTCGATGAATATTGTAGGAAAAGGGGCATAAGGAGGAGTTTCTCCGCAGTTGTGCACCCCTAGGCCAATGGACAAGTGGAGGCCATAAACAGGGTCCTTAAGAAGAACTTGAAGACAAAGCTAGAGAAAATGAAGGGAGCCTGGGTAGATGAGCTACCAAATGTGCTGTGGGCTTACAGAACCACCCCACGCACAACTACTGGGGAGTCCCCATTCTCCTTGGCCTATGGGTGCGAGGCCGTGCTCCCGGTTGAGGCGCGAGTTGAGTCCCACAGGGTACAGGCATATGGAGACGAGGCCAACCGTGTAGCCTTGGGCGAAAGCTTAGACATGCTTGAAGAGAAGAGAGAAAAAGCACAAATGAGGGTGGCGGTATACCAGCAGCGCGCCGCAAGGTACTACAATTCGAGGGTGCGAGGGAGAACTTTCAGAGTTGGCGACTTGGTGCTAAGGAAGGTACTCCCTAACACACGAGACCCAGGCACAGGAGTGCTGGGGGCGAATTGGGAGGGGCCCTACCATGTTGCTCAGTGCGTACCCCCGAACACTTACAAGCTGGCGCGCATGGACGACACCATCATACCCCGAGCATGGAACGCGGAGCACCTGAGGAAGTACTACAAATAAGGTGCCCACGTCCGATGGTAAAAGAACAAGTGTTGCACACTGTCTTGATGTGATAGGGAGAAATTAAAGAGGTCACTTAGATAGCCTCCTGAGTTGGTGTGAGTCTTTTTATTTTTGTTTTTTATAAAAACCTTATATGTACCGTTGCAACTATCTGTATGAGATTGCTTATTATGAATGTGATGATTGAAACCGCATGTTATGGGAGAAACTGCTTGCAACCTCTTGTGTTATTTTCCTTCGCTACGTGGGCATCAGCCAAAGTGTCTGCCGAAATAAATTTCACCAGACACTTGGGGGGCAAGATAGGAGCCGACAGCATGCGCCTAGCAAAGGGAACCTAAAAAGGGCCCTCTAACGAAGGGACCTAAAAAGGACCCCTAGCCCTTCTAAAAAGGAGGCCCCTAAAAAAAAAAAAAGAAAAAAAGGGGACCCTCTACCAAGAGGATCCTAAAAAGGGCCCTCCATCAGGAGGAAGTGACCCAAAAACAAAGGGACCCCCTATACTAGGGCCTTAAACGAAGTCCTCACAAGGCATCCCTTGGGATCACAAGGATTAGCTACCCTTGTGAACACCAAAGGAGGCCATAGGGACTTACAAAAAAAAATATATGGTGACGATAATAATAATAGGCCTAGAGCGACCACCAAGCCGCCTAGCCAAAAAGGGTCCCAAAGGAGACCATTACAAAAATAGTACTATGAATAACGACGAGAAGGACGCTTCTCGCAAAGAAATAATAAGCGCGCGCAAGAAAAACATAAAAGGAAAACTAGGACCCAAGGGGTCAAAATATCCTTATAGAAGCAACCAAGAGGCACCAAAAGAGGTCTCAGTGAACCCTCTCGTATGGGCTCCAAAGGACCTCCAGCCTGGTAAGTAAAAGAGGGGAACCAACCAAACCCCATCATGCAGGCTTAAAAGGGCCTCAAATGCAACAAGAAATAAACAGCAACGCATGTATTTATACATTAGAAAAAAGAGTTCTTAAGATAGTACAAGAGTTACCAAAAGAAAAGTAGCAGTGATAATGATATTACAAAGTTAAAAGTAAAAAAAAAAAAAAGCAAGACTACTTCAAGGCCTCCTATGGTGGGCACTCCATAAGGCCGCTCGGGCAACGGCCTGTTCGCCAAAAGAGGAGAAGTCGAAGTTGGGATCCTGCCTCCACACATTGTAAAGAGCACGATCTATAGACCTGCGCTCGGTGGTGATCCTCTCCGCCTCCAAGGAAGCCCTCTCCGCCTCCCAGGAAGCCCTCGCCGCCTCCAAGGAAGCCCTCTCCGCCTCTAAGGAAGCGTTCCTCTCCTGCGCTGACTGTAGTTCAGCCCTAAGGGCCTCGACTTCGGTCTCCAGTTGAGTAACCCTCTCCTGCGACGCAGCCGCAGTGGCCTTGGCCCCCTGGAGCTCGCGCTCCAAGCGTCTAGCCTTGCCCTTTAGCTCCTTGATCTCGGCCTTCGCTTTCTCCCTCTTCGAGAGCAAGTTGGCAGACTTAGTCCGGGCCTTGGACAACTTGACCTTGGTCTCGTTAAGCTCATTTTTGAGCTCCTGGGCCCGAGCTATAAGACAGTCCCTCTCAGCAGTAGATGCGGAGAGGGTGCTAGATGTGTCGGCATACCGAAGAGACACAGTGTAGATCTGCACAAAAAAAAAAGTCAATGGCGTCAGCAATAAGTAACAAAAATAAAAATACATGTACATCTATACATAATACTAATCGACGCAAGGTGCAAGAACTCACCCAGGCCGCGACGCTCCTTAGGGTGTCCCCAAGGTCTGGTTGAGTCACATTCCCTAGAACCCTCCAGTCGGAGACAGGGAGGCCCGAGGCAATTTGAATGTAACGCTGCGCATAAGATGAGGCCATCCTAGTCACCCAAGGCTCCGCCTCCATACTAGGAGCATCTTGTTGGACAGGGACGGACGACCCGCTCGCCGAAGCAGGAGGGGGCGCAGGGAAGGAGAAAAACTGAGACCCTGGTAGATTAAAGGGGGCCTCCGCAAGGTCGATGAAATCAGCCCCCGGTGAGCCAATATCATGAGGGACCTGAAGGAAGGTGTCACAGCCATCAAGGCCAGGGGGAGCGTAACATCCTGCTGCAGCCTGCGGGTCCAGAGATTGAAAGGCCATGTCCTGGTCATGGGAGCCATAGGGGGGCATCCCCCGGGGGACAGGGGGCGCTGATGAGATCCACCACATTCGAGGGGGGCATCCTCCATCTCCTCCTCGGCCTCACCGTCGTGTAGGGACGGCTCAGCCGGCATAGCCATAGCCTTCTTAGACCCAGTAACTGACCACAGGAGCTTGGGGTCAGAGACCGGGGACAGCTGGTGGTGGTTGAGGTTCGCCATAGTAAATAGGACCGCCGCCTTCTTCAAGGTGAAGTCTGCATTAATGAGGTTGTTTATGGCCTCCGCCTCCGGCCCAATGACCGAAGGATCAGCAAATTGCCCTGCATGATCCACGCCAATGTCAGTACAAGCAAGAGTACGAAACAATAAGTTCTAATAAGAAGAAAAGAAAGACAAGGGTACTTACTAGGGCCGGCACGAAAGCCTTCACGAACAGAGAGAGGACCCTCTACCCTGAAAAAGTCTTGTTTCCAAGGCCCTGTGTTGGACACTGAGCCCTTTATCAAGGGGAGCTCGTTGTTGGCCTTCTGCAGGTAGTAAAAGCCCTTGGACTTGTGCACTGCCATGAGGTTATACAAGGAATGCACCTCTTGCGCCATCGGGGCGCGTTTGACGTTTCCCTTGAACCAAATGAAAAGGCAACTTAAAGTCAACCAACTGTTGGGTGACAGTTGAAGAGGGGCCAAGTCGAAGTAGTTGAGAATCGCCACGAAAAACGGGTGCAAAGGAATGGTGCCACCCGCCTTCAAAATCTGCTCACTCAAAGCCATAAAACCCTTCTCAGGGCGGTCGGCCCGGCAGGCCTCCTGAGGAGCATACAGGGCGTATTCTGGAGCAACACGGTAGTGCTTCACGATCTCCTTCAATATGTTCGGAGACAAATGTGACACTAGACTGGACGCCAGTGGAGGGGCGTCGTCCTCTTCCTGGACAGACACCTGTCTGCATGCTTTCGGCATATCTGCAAAATCTAAAGAAAGATGTGAGGAAGAGGCAGAACACTTAACCCTCCATTTCTTCTTCCTAGCAAGAGTTTTCCATTGAGGGAGCGATGGCGGAAGCACTATGCTAGTATAAACTGAGACTAGGGGCTGGGGAGAGGAGGTAGCAGCCCCATGACCGTCATCAGGCGAGAAGGGAGTGGGAGGTTCTGGCGGAAGGTGTCCCTCCATAAATTCTATCTCCCACCGCAATTCAAAAAGAGTCGTCCTAAGACACGCTATATGGTTACTAAGGTCTGGGGGTGAAGGTCCTCCATCTCCTCTCGACACCGAGTCAATTTCGCTCTCCACCACCCAAATTTTACGCCTAAGTTCGGCCATGCACTCAAGGTGGCGGATGCGGGCTTGCCTTAAGGAGTCATAGTCCTGGTGAGGGTTGTCCTCAGGGGACTCTGAGTCTGAGGACAGGTCAATAAACTCAGCCCTTGGGGGTATGTCGGACGGGCCGTCACTGGCCATGAAACCACGTCCCAACAGCAAAAAGGGGCTCATGTATAAACGAGGGGAAGGCTACAAAACACAAAGGAATAGGCTTAATACCTCTAGATGCAAATGCCCTAAATGGCCTACTACATGATATAAAAAAAAAACAAAGAGGAGGGGCGTGCATATGGTCAAACTCACTACAAGCTCAGACTAATGTACCCCATCCCAAGTACTGCTTGTTTGGACCCGAAAATATATATATATATATATAAAAGGGAGAAGGAAAGAAAATATACCTCAAGCGATTAAGAGAGCAAAGTTGGGGTCCAAAGGAGGTCGGGGAGCGAAAAGCATCAAAGCGTCGAAAATGCGCGTCTGCAAGAATGAACCAGAAAGATGTGTTAGTCATAAAATAGACACACCAAGAAATTAGCTCATATGTAAAAAGAAAAAATAAAGAAAAAAAAATGATGAAACTATGGAAAAAATGGGGTGGTGGAGGATTGAACCTCTTACCTCTTGAAAAAAGAAGGATTCTCCAAACCACTAAGCCAAGGGAGTAAGGTGAAAATATTAGGCCAAGCATGAAGGCCTATTTATAAGAATCAAAGTGAATAGTCTACAAGAGCACCTAAAGGTCCTCTCCTCGAAAGATCAAAGGCGCGCGCTAAGGTCCCATAAGCACTTAATTACGTGATGGAGCCGCGATGCCCTCGGGCTCCCATTGTCCCGCACCAACCACGTACCTAGCGAAGCCACGCCTTAGATGCACCTGATGGCCTCACTGGTGGAGCGCCTCGCTGGGCGTAGTGGCCTCGCTGGTGGAGCCCCTCGTTGGGGGTGGTGGCCTCGCTGGTGGAGCGCCTCGCTGGGGGTGGTGGCCTCGCTGGTGGAGCACCTCGCTGGGGTGGTGGCCTCGCTGGTGGAGCGCCTCGCTGGGCATAGTGGCCTCGCTGGTGGAGCGCCTCGCTGGGGGTGGTGGCCTCGCTGGTGGAGCGCCTCGCTGGGCGTAGTGGCCTCGCTGGTGGAGCGCCTCGCTGGGGGTGGTGGCCTCGCTGGTGGAGCGCCTCGCTGCACCTGATGCCCTCGCTGGTGGAGCGCCTCGCTGGGCGTAGTGGCCTCGCTAGTGTAACACCCCGCAGCACCTGATGGCCATGCTAGTGAGGGACCTCGCGAAATGGTGCCCCAACCATGCCTTGGCCGCGCGCATGAGGCCCAGCACCAGGTGGCCTCGCGAGATGGCATCACGCACACGCCTATTCTTCGCCCCTAACACCTCAAGTGGACATCTCCTCTGAGGGTGAACCATGACTTCGACATTTAGAGGGAAAGGCCTAAGAATAATTCAAAAGGATCATGATGGTACAATCTTGTACGGGGTACGACCGTTAAGACCCTGTACGCGTGATCCTGACACTCATGATAGACGAGTAGTTGGAGCATTAGGAAAGAGGACATAGTTGACACCACTACCGCCTGCGCCACTATGCCTGCCACCACTCATCAGACACGGGTACAGACAAGTAGTGGAGACATCCTCCTGACACCTGCTCTTGTATGGGATGTACGACCACAACCTCTGAAGCCATTCCCCTGACACAGTACATATGTACCACTTGGTCTCCTGGACCACTATGTACCATAGGCCATTAGAGCCTACTATAAAATGAACTCTAAGACCACCTGAAAAGGGGTTGGAAATTTCACTGTAGCAGAGGCTTGAGTGTGAATGAAAGACTGAATTCTTCATTATTTTTCTATCATTGTTCTTGAGTTATTGTTCAAGTTCTTACAGCTTTCTGATTAGTGATCTTGATTTGATAATTTTTCCAACTCAACTTAGTTGACGAGTTCTCACCGTCAACATAAACTATTTAATCTAATAATCTTATTTATGAATTCCATGATTACTACACTATAAATATGGAATTACACTCTAGATATTTATAGAGCTTTCTATTGTAGTCCATTAATATAATCAATAAATGTAGCTTTGTCTTACATTTATTGGTTCTTCAATAAAAGCTTGTCAAAATTATTGGTTTACCATTCTAATTTCCTCTTGTTCCTTAGTACCATTAATTCAATAACGAATAATTAATCTATAATCAAATTATAGATTTGAATTCAATAAATATTCAATTCCAGAATCAACCCTTAAGGGAATCAATAATCGATCCTTTTGGAAAGCATGCATTCCATTATTGTAAATCATGTTCCCATCCCTTCATGAGATTGAATCTCCAAAACAAAAGTCACTAGCCTCATTATAATAAGTATTCAAATAATAATTATAACATTCAAATATAATAAAATTGTAATTTTATTTAAATCAATGTAAATGTATTTACAAGCTTTTAGGGCATAAATCCTAACAATCTCTCACTTTCCCTCAAAGCAAGTGAGGCATCTCCCTTAATCCCTTGTTGTGTACATGACCCATAAAGAACTTTGCAAGAAGTGTCTTCATAAACGGGTCTGCCAAGATCTGTTCCAACGCTATCTTCATAATAGTCACGTCACCTCGGTGCACAATCTCTCTAACCAGATGATATTTCCTTTCTATATGATTTCCTCTCTTATCGCTTTTAGGTTCCTTAGAGTTAGCTACTTCTCCATTGTTGTCACAGTATACAATTAATGGCTTCTCCATATTTGGAATTTCTTTCAGACCAGTGTAGAACTTTCCAAGCCAAACTTCTTCCTTAGCTACTTCACATGTCGCTATATACTCGAATTCCATGGTTGAATATGCAATAATAGATTGTTTAATACTTCTCCAAACTATAGCTCCTACTCTAAGAGTAAACACTGACCCATACGTCGACTTATGACTGTCTTTGATTGATTGGAAATCAGAATCAGTGTATTTAGTAGGGTTTTGCTCACCCCCTGAATCAGTTCTCCTAAGATACTTGAGAATGTTCTATTGATTGGCCTGAAACTAGCCTTGGTTGGTCGGAACAAATCTTTTCTCTCCAACCCTCTGGGGTTCCTTCTTTACTTGTGCAACCTATGATTCTTGGCAGATTGCTCGTTCTACTGTTTCTTTGTAGGTTTCTGGGTCTGTTCTCCCAGTATCAACAAACTATACAATATCTGCTTGTAGCACCTTTAAGAACCTCCTCACTTTTTTGGCTTCCATACTGATCAAGTCTTGTGCAAACCTTGATACTTTGTCAAATTTTTATACATACTCCTAGACACTCATAGCTCCCTGCTTTAGGTTAGAGAATTCAACAACCTTATAACCAACCACTGCCCTGTTGAAAATTTTGGAGTTGAACAACTGTAAAAATTCTCCCCATTCCATATTTGTCGCGTCGTGATTATTCTTGGAAGCGTCCCATCAAATCCGAACACCTTCCCTCAACAAATAAATCATGCACATAACCTTCTCTCGTTCGATCAAATCAATAAGCTCAAAGATTCGCTCTAATATGTGATCCTTTCCTCTTCCACCATAGGGTCCGTACTCCCTCCGAAAATTGGTAGTATCCCGCCAAACCCAGGAAACTTCTAATCTCTGATGCACTCCTCAGCCTTGGCCAATCTCTCACCACTCTATCTTGGTTGAATCAACCATAATCTTGTCCTTACTAACAATATGACCAAGGAATGTCACCTAAGGTAACTGTAGCGACCAAAATTTGCTAATAAGGCTTGGAGCCTTGATGAGTGTGCCTAGAGGGCAGTAATTGCTATATTGTGTTAATTTATGAGAATTTAATGAATATGTGATTAGAGTGCATGTTTAGGTGATTAAATATGCATGTGGGCCCCGTTTGATTGTTAGGGGAAAATTGGTAATTTTAACCAATTGAGGGCATAAATGTAATATATGTAATATTGTTGATATAATTGTGAATTATTTGTGATGCACGTTTCGAGATGGTCCTAGGGAGCCGTTTAACTAGAAAGTCACAACGGGGTCAAATACCCGGCTCGGGATGAGCCTAGGGGTATTTTTGGAATATTATAACTTGAGTTTGGGAATTCGTAAGTAATGGTTAGTAACATTTTGGTAACTTGGGTAACCATTGGTAACCGTTAAGGATAGCTACTCTAGGTGGGAAAATGGTATATTTGTAAGGGATGGGAAAGGTCTAAGTAGCCCTTGAGGTTTAGCTAGAAAGAGAGTTAGATGGAAGGGAAAAAGGGTCTTTTGGCTGGGATATAGATGAACGGTGAAGGCCAGGAACGGTGAAGGCCGAGAACGGCAAGGGGCCGAGAGCAACATTTAGCACGTGAAGTGCGAGTTGCCAGGGTAGGACCCTGGGGAATACCTGGGATATCCTTACGGTGTAGACCGCAACTCAGGGCCTGGTAAAGCGCCTGAGACGGCATGGCCGTATGTGTTAGCTTGATGACAAACTAGTTCATATGTATATGTTATCTGTTTATGTGGATTTTTCTTGCTGGGCTTCGGCTCACGGGTACTCTGTGGTGCAGGTAAGGGCAAGGAGAAGGTGAACCGACCATGAGTATGGAGAGAGTGATGTGACGCGCACATGTCTGGTCTTCCTGGCTGCCATGGCCAGGGGTTTTTTTGGAAGTTTTTTGTAAAGAACTCTATTTTGTCGTTTAGCCGACCTTGAGTATATTTTGAGTTGTAAATATTTGTAAAAAGTATTTTGGGATCCCAAATGTTAAATGTTTTACGACTTTCAGTAAATGAGATTATTTTTCAAAGTTTATGTCCTTGTTTATGATTTAATTACACGTTTACCTTAAAACCTCAATTAGCGAGATAGAAGCACATCTTAAACTCATTTAGTAACGGCTCTAAAGAAGTAGGGCGTTACAGTAACCAAAACTCACACTTCTTGAACTTGGCATACAACCTGTGTTCCCTCAACCTCTGTAATACAAACCAATTATGTTGCTGGTGTTGTGTCTCTGATTAGGAGTAAATTAGAATGTCATTGATGAACACTATCATGAACCTATCCAGATAATCCTTGAACACCCTATTCATTAGATCCATAAACACTGCCAAGGCATTGGTCAGTCCAAAGGACATAGCAAAAAAATCACAATGCTTGTACATTGTGCGAAAGGTTGTCTTCAGAATATCCACCCCTTTGATTATCAGCTGGTAATAACTAGATCGAAAATCTTCGAAAACACTACCTTACCCTACAACAGGTCAAAAAATTCGTCAATCCTTTACAGTGGATACTTGTTCTCGATGGTCAGTTTATTCAATTCCTGATAGTCACTACACATCCTCAACGTCCCATCCTTCTTCTTCATGAACAACACTGGTGCACCCCAGGGAGAGAAACTAGGTCTGATGAATCCCAAATCTAGAAGTTCTTATAACGAAACCTTCAATTCTTTTAATTTCGCTGGTGCCATTCTGCATGGTTCCCTAAATACTGGTTATGTTCCTAGTGTCAACTCAATCTCCTGGTGCGGTGACAATCCCTGTAAATCCTTTGGAAACACATCTAGAATCTCACAAACCAATCTAGTCCCTTTTGGTCTAACTTGTACAACCTTAGTGGTGTCCACCACACTGGCTAGGAATCCTATGCAACCTCCTTGCAATAAGTCTCTAGCCTTCAGTGGCGAGATCATAGGAATGTGAGGCCTGTTCACAACACCTACAAATACAAACAGGTCCTCTCCCTCCAGCTCAAAAGTCACTGTCCTCCTTTTACAATCTATGGTCGCTCCATACTTAGAGAACCAATTCATACCTAGAATCATATCAAAGTCCTCCATCGCCAATTCAATCAAATCTATAGAAAGCTCCCTACTATCGACCTCTACTAGTTGTGATTTAACCCACCTCCTCGAGACTACCAATTCCCTAAAGGGCAGCAAGGTCCCAAACCCCAAGGCACACAAATCACAAGGTCTATAGGTATTTCTATTAACTTACTGGATAGAAAAGAATGTGTAATGCCATAATCAATCAGTATTGTATAAGAGGAGCCAGCGATAGAAATCTAACCTGTCACTACTAAGGGACTAGCCTCAGCCTCTGATTGCACCAAGGTGAGCACTAGAGCTAGAGTCGGGTTGTTACCTCTCTTTGGTTCCACCCCACACAGAATACATGCCTTGGCTCGACATTCTACCAAATGGCGCCTCCTGCACCTTGCACACTCTGGATAATTTCTCCAAACCTCATTGCCGCCTTAACGGCCACCCTGAATACCATGATACGTTCTATCAGAACTAGGGATACCTAATATATCTACAGCCTTCCACTTCGTGTCACTAGGGCCTCCACCCCTACCAGATCTAGTAGATGGAGGTACCACCCACCAAGCATCACACCTACCAGCGCCCTCCCTCTAAATCTTTTCCTCAACATCCTCAATAGTAAGGGCCTTCTCTACTACTTCAACATAAGTAGTGACTCCAGGTACATATGTAATCCTGACGTCCCGGGCTATGATGGAGTTCAGCCCCCAAACAAACCGTTATCTCCTAGCCACATTGGTTGGGACCAAGTCAGAGGCAAACTTAGCCAACCTATCAAACTTAAGGACGTATTCTGCCACTTTCATATTTCACAGAACAAAACTAGTAAATTCATCCACCTGCGTAGTTCGAACTATGTCATTGTAGTATTTCTCATTGAATAATTCCTTAAACTCCTCCCAACCCATTGTGACTACATCCTGAGTTTGGGATACCACCTCCCAACAAATCTGGGCATCATCCCACGACATATACATGTATAAGGCCACTCTATCATTACATACCACCCTCATGAAGTCAAGGATGGAGACAATCATACTTGTACAGTCCAAAATTTTCTAATAAGGCTTAGTGCCTTGATTAGTGTGTTAGGAGGGAAAAATTGGATTTATATTTTAATTATGTGAATTTAATTGAATATATGGGTTATTATGTGAAATACATGAGTTATATTCTGATATGACTGCTTATGCATGCTTAGGTCTATTAAATATGCATGTGGGTCCGTTTTCGTTAAAAGGGTATTTTCATAATTTTGACCCGTTGAGGGTATAATTGTAATTTTTGTAATTTTGACCAGTTAAAAGGGTATTTTTGTAATTTTGACCCGCTTGAGTCGACAATTTAGAGAAATTTGGCAGAAAAGTCACAATGGGGATTTATACCTGGCTCGAGGTGAGCCAAGGGGTATTGTGGTAATTTTTTGTAGTTTAGAACGTTATGGGATATGTTTGGAGGAAATATTAATATTTGGTTGATTAGTAAATTAAATGAGAATATAGGGTGTTAATTGAGATTTAGTGTAATTGGTGGCAAAATGGCTGATTTGCCATTGGGAAATGCTTTGAAGAGGAATTATACAGTGAGGGTAATATGGTCGTTTGGCTGAGGTGTTGGCTAAGTTAGGCAGATCACGATTTTGGGGCAATGTCACTTTGGTTTTGGGTTTTCTTCTCAAGCATTTTCTCAAAAAGCAACATTCAAGCTAGGGGCTATTTTGGTTGGGAATCCTAGGTGTTTTGGAAGGTTCGGAGCATCAATTTGGAAATTGGAACTACTAGGGGTGGCATCTTTTGGCATCAAATTTGAATTCAGAGGAGGTAAGGAAGAATTTTGCCCTATTTTTCATTTCCAACTTTGGTGTTCTTGATTGAGTGATGTTAAAAGAAATTCTTATGATTTTGGGGTTTCTAGAAGGTGTTGGTGTTGATTTTTGTTGGAAGAATCATTTTTGGTGGATGTATCAAGATCAAAGCTCAATCTAAAGCCCACAATTTAGACTTTATTTTTGGATTTGGGGTAAGTTCCTAAACTCAAACTCCAAAATGTTGAGTCTTTGAATCTTCATGTCTTAGTGTATTTTTGGGGGACTTTGTTGTTTGTTGTTGTTTTTCTAAGTTATTAAAGGTGTTTTGTGGTTGTAAATCTGATGAAATAGTTGTTTGGGGTCAAGTTTTGGTTCTTGAATACAGGGAGAAGTTGTAACTTTTGGATTGGGGAAGAACACTTGAGTTTCTGGGTAATTTTGGGTTTCTGGCGACCTAGTGCGACAGTGCTAGTGTCCTATAAAAGGTGGAATTTCTGTTTGGGATTGGGGTATCATGACTTGGGGGCGATTGCGCTAGGTAGCGAACGACCATGCCAGTGCCCCAGAAACCCTAAAATTTTTGTGGGCGCAACCGCCCCAGGTGCCCTGATTGGTGGTTTTTTATACTTTAGGGCTAGGGGAGTTTGGAAATCCGTTTAGGGGCCTACTTGGGGGTTCGGTGGACGTTTCTAACATTCTGGTAGCTAGGAATAATAACGCAATAAGTTGGGGTTAGAAGTGAGCCTCGGGATTTGAATTCAATCCTTAATAAGAATATGTTTATGTTGTGACTATATTTCCACAAGGATCGGGATCAGGATCTCACTTTAGGTTGAATCGTCATTCACCCAGAACTTGAGGTAAAAAAACTACACTCGTGTGTAATTTAGAGCTTGAACCCCTGTGATTGAACGTGGCTATAACCACGTTTGGAAATGTTTTTTTGAGTATGAATAATTGTTCTTTACGTATTGTGTTATGTATGCAATGTATTATAATTATTTAGTGAGCTATTTATAATTGTATTATATTTATTGTCTGCATGCTTGTTTGAGTTTTCTTGTTGGGCCTTAGCTCACGGGTGCTACGTGCTGTAGGTAGGGTCAAGGTTGACCAGCAATGAGTTAGAGAGCTTCGAGGACAGCATGTACATATGTGGCCTGCTTGACTGCCATGGTCGAGACCTCTTTTGGAGATCTAGGGTTTAGTTGTTTTATAGCTTAGGCTGGCTATTATGTACCTTGTTTATTTCCCATGTATATACAAATCTTTTAATGAAAAATAGTATTCGTCTGACCAAAAACATTTAAATACCAAATTTTTAATGAACCCTAATTACATGTTTTAATCCAAATGACTCGCTTAACGAGTTAAGCACAGTTTTAATCTCATAGTGTAACGGTCATGGATTACTAGGAAGTTACAATACTCATCCACTACTCGACCCTAAGTAGATCTGGGTCTCCCTCAAAAGTTGGAGGGTGTTGTTTCCGGAACCTCTCGTAATGTGGTTCCCACATGTTTCTAATTTATGGCTGTCTTGGAACTAGTTACATTTCTGCCTCAGAAGTCTTGCTTGCATTTCTGCAAACATTTGCTGCAAGTTCTGACGTTCAGGTGGAGGGTTCTAACCCTAATTATCATCTCTAGCCTCAATATCAGCGCCGGCTAGTCGCATTGATTGCCTTGGAGGCATAACTCCCCAAGCATATTTGTAATCATTGACTCGGCTTATCAGGCAATGATAACGGTGTCCAAAAACCATCCCATAATCCAAAACTAAACAATTAAGCATACACGTGCAATAATAATGCTAATAAGCATTTCTGCAATTTCCACACACAACAGCAATGCTAATAAGCATGTCTTTTCATAATCACATAGTATTCAAGGGCCAAGTCATGTCGGTATATTTCATGCTTCCTGTTCTAGCATGTAGATAAGGAATATATAGTGCATCTAGATAATTAAACACATATTCAACCCATTAGTTACCAAACCATGAGTCATGCTTGTCTCTAGCAGCAAGTGTACATATTTAGCACGTCATTAGGAACCATAAGCCTTGGTAGCTCTAATACATAATTGTAACACCCTACTAATCCAGGACCGTTACACTGTGTCTTTAATAAATTTCATAACTCGTTAAGCGGGTCATTTGGACTCAAAAGTGTAATTAAGTTTAAATGTGGTTCAGATACTAAAAAAATTATTCAAATAAGCTAAAATTTTCATTAAAAAGTTTACTTATATACAAAGGATCCCAAGAAAAGTTTGTAAACAAAATACAGATACATACAAAGTACAAAAATGGCCAACGTAAGTGAAAATTCTAGACTAACATCCTAGGTTCCTCAAAATATGTCTCGACAAGGGTAGCCGAGTAGGCTGAGTATGTACACGCCGCACCTAGAGCTCTCCAACTCATGGCTTGTCCAGTTTCCCCTTGCCCTTACCTGCACCATAAATCACTCGTGAGCGGAGGCCCAGCAAGAAAACTCAGCCAGATATAGTAGGTATTCAAATAAGCATTAACTCAAATACATAATTCTCTGATCACAAACAAATTCAGGTTTACTTTTCAACAAGTATAACGACCCATGCCGGATAGGTACATGTCGCACCCTTGTAGTGGCCCTACCATATGACCGACATTCAATGTAATGACCCAACTATTTCTAAGACCTTGGACCAATAAAACTACTAGACATAGCTACTATTTTTGAAGAAAACATACATAAGAAATAATCATAACTTTATTAAAACTCCAAAATAATATTGTGTAAATTACAAAATAAGATATAAAATGTGGTATCGGTACCCATTGTTTAAGAAATCATAAACGCATAAACTTTAATTCAATTGTTTAAAAACTAAATGCAGAATTACAAAAGAACATAATTCAAAAGACTAAAAATAAATAACTTCATCCTTGATCGACACGCAGTCCATATAGTCCATTCATCCTTAACACATAAGCCAAGCTACCAAGAATCCTTCCGCCTTCCAGATTTATTTTCCTGCATCACACTAAAAATAAAGGATTGAGCCTAATGCCCAGCAGGGAAAATCTACTAACAACATACATCATAAATCATAAACATAAGACTATATCATAAACATACACTATAAAACATATGACTATAAACATATATCACATAAGACTACAACATTAATGGCCAATATAAATTATTGGGGCTTGTTAGCTAAGCAAGTCATATGCCCATAAATTTGTGGGGCTTGCTAGCTAAACAAGTCATATGCCCAATATAACTTCTTGGGGCTTCCTTATCTAAGAAAGTCATATACCCAATCATCCATTCTTGGGGCTTGTTATCTTAACAAGTCATATGCCCAATCATAAATTCTCGGGGCTTGCTTATCTAAGCAAGTCATGTGCCCAAGCGACTGAAAACATATTCTTGGGGCTTGTTGTTTAAACAAGTCATATGCCCAAGGACTATAAGACATACTATACATAAACATATAAATATACATATACATATACATATCATAACATAAACATATACATTTCATAACATAAAAGAACACAAAATCTATCATATTTTCCTTACCAAAAGTCGGGATATTTGGGAACAAGAACGAGATTAGAAACTCCTATAAACCAACAGTAAAGTGGTAAGAATCTCTAATAATAACGATGAAATGAGAACTAAATCATCAAGAATAAACTTACCAAGAAGAACCTTAAGTTTCAAGAACTTAAATACCTAATCAAGAATCATAAACAAGAGTTAGGATCTGAATAAAGAAAACTAAAGAACCATATAAAACTGAACTTAAGGAATAGGAATACCTTGAATGACCTTATGGATTGGTCTAAACCTCAATGCCAAAATCACACTATTTCTCACTTCCCAAGTGTTTATAAAAGCTTAGAATGATGATGCTTTTAACCCAAAACCCAAGTGCATCTCTCTATAGTAACACTAGCACCTTGGAGGCTTTGATCAAATGTTTGAAGAATGAAGAAAATGGCTGACCACTAGGTCTTATTTATAGAGTTCAAGGAGTGAAACTAACCCCTTTAATTTGAATAAATAGATGATTATAAAATGAAAAAGATTTTAATTTTCATTCAACTAACGCCCAGAACTCGATCAAAATCTTTCAAAGGCAGTTCTAAGTGGTTAAGGCTAATTTTTAAAATCAAAAGCCAAACTTTTCAAATATTATCACTAAGGGTGATATATCCCCCCCCCCCCCTATAGGTGATATATCGGCTCTACCCTAATCCCAAGCCCGCATTCGTACGTTTGTGCAAAGTCGACGCGTTTTCCGTATCTTCCGTAGGCGATATATCGGCCCCTATGTTGCGATATATCGGCATACGTTGATATATTAAACACGTATTTTCACTTTTTTAGCATAATTTGAATTGGATAAATAGCTTTGACTGAGTCATAATACGATCCTAACAGCTGCTGGAAGGTTCTAGAGCTTCTAGATCTTTCTTTTATTAAAACTATCCATCAAAAATACTTAATTCCTTAATAATCATGATATGACAAGTGTCATGCTCTTAATGGTTCTATCTAAACCTTAGGTTATAATGAATAATATTTCTAGAACCAGCAATATTAATCAAATCTTATGTTATAATTAATATTCTTAAACTATAGGTTAAACTTATAAAATCCATAATTGTTGCTATGAGTTTCCAACTAAGTCCCGGTTTGAACCAAAATTCCTGGTAACTAACATACTACTAACTAATACTAACTACTTGTACTATCTACCTAGCTAAGTAAATATTCTAGGACTCTACATTCCACATGTTTATTTCCAAACAGTTACAAACAACAGATGCAACCTCTGCAGTCATAGAGTAAAATATTCAACTCAAAACTAGATCAAGGTACGGTTATAACTGTGTTCAATAGTCAGGGTCGATTCCCTACTCTCGATGCATGTGCTAGTTTTGTTACCTCAAGTCTTGTGTAGATAAAAAAACAAACCCGAGTGTGATCCCTTCTCTGAGCCTTGCGGAAACCCTAGTCCCAAAATAAGTGGTACACTTATCAGGAACTTTATCTGATAATGGCTCAAAGACTAAGCCCCAGCTCTAAGGACCATTTGTTCCACCAAACTGGGCAGTGGAATTGTCCCCCAAGCCTCATGAGTCTAACTCCGAAAACTCTAAAAATTACCATGTAAAGACATTAATGGTCGCCCTTAATGGCCGCAACTCCATAGAAGTTTTAGAAGCCTCCCTCAAATTTTTTGACATTAGCGTCGCGATGCCGTTCCAAAGGGTCAAGGCGCTACAGAAGTCCAAGAGCAATGCCCAGTCTCCAAGAAACGCATACGCGTCCACAGGCGTCGCAGCGCCACCATGACAAACCAAGAATCTATGTTTTTTCCGGCATTTTAATCCCAAAACTCGACCCAAAAAGACTTCGAACAGAATTTTTGACCAATTATAAACTCAAACAACTTAGATAAGCCACAAACAACAACAAGACACCCCAAAAACTCATCAAAACACATCAAATTATCAAATTGAACCTTTGAGTCTTAAACTCAAACTTTTTACTCCTAATTTTGAATATCCCAACTAAACTCCATAAAACCAACAATAATCAAACCTCCAAATAGGTTAAGAATGTTAGGAGTATGTCCTAAAACCATGTAAAAGACATTTATTATTTCTATGAATAAATAAATACAATGTTCTATTATTGTTATATATAGATTATTAAATTATTGTTTGAATAATTTTGTAAATATTAGAAAAATTCCATATTCATTATTGAGGATGTGATCTTGTATTAGTACGAGAGAATTAAGATCACATGAATGAATAAAAATAGTCAACAACAACAAATTGAAGTTATGAAATTCTTTAATTGGGGTTGTGATTACGATTTGTTGAGTATCATGTTGATACAAATAATCTAGATTCAGATAATTGATGTGGTAAGACATCTAGGTAAAGGTGCTTTATATAATATGATTATATATGACATGGACCGATATGAATAAAAGTCTTTATCCAAAAACCATTTAATAATAAAGACTTGTAATTCATATCATAACTCATGATCATTTATAAATCAACCTAAATCCTGAGTGTTCATGAACTCCTGTTCATGTTTATTAAATCTTTTGATTCATTCGTTGAGGCCTCTTCATAGAATGAGGCTAATGACTTTTGTTTTGGAGATATAATATCATGGATGGCTGGGAACATGTATCAACAATACGGAATCTAATCTTTCCTAACGGATCGTAGTTCCCTTAAGGGTTAATTATGGAACTGAATGATTTTGAGCTCAAATCTATAATTAGATTATAGATTAATTGTTCACTATTGAATTAATGGTACTTAAGGAATAAGAAGTAAATTAGAAAGGTAAAATTAGGGGTGTTCGTGGTGTGGTTTTTCTCTAATTTTTTGGACCGCACCACATATGCAGTTTGAATAATTTTTCAAACTGCAACCCGCACCGCATAGACCTCAAACCTCATAAACCGCACTGCAAAAATGCGGTGTGGTGCAATGCGGTGTGGGAGGTTTATACCAATCGCCAAATAATTTAACAATTAAATATTATAATTAAGAAAGATTCATAATAAATCTCATAACCATAGAGTGTTTAACAAAATAATTAAATGTACAACAACCTAATAAACTTTAAGCAAAACAATAAAAATATAACAAACTAATAACAAATAAAAAATATAATATAAAAGTAAATATTATTTTAATTAAGGAGGAATATATTTATATTGAAGTAGAATATGTGTTAGCATCCTATGAAACATTATATTTTTTTTCTAGATATTGTGTATATTATATTATACTATATAAATATTTATGCATTAACTTTAAATGTAGTAAAATTATATAAAAAGTTAATATATATAATGATGTGGTGCGATGTGGTTTGAACCGCATTTATAAAATTTAAAACCGCAAACTGCACCGCGAAGGGTTCTAAACCGCAAATTGCGGTGCGGTGTGGTGCGGTGTAGGATGTTTGTGCGGTGTGGGTGGTTTTATGAACACCCCTAGGTAAAATGGTAGTTCTTCCATTCTAATTTGTGAACTAATTAATTAGAGGGTTGAACTATGGTAAGATGGTTATATCAATGGACGACTTAAAATAAGATTTCTGTAAAAGTATATCTATAACATAAAGAGGTCAATTCTGAATTTATAGTGGAGAAATATCATAATTAATAAATTAACTATTATGATTAAAGAGTTTAATTATTTAGTTTCAATTTATTGGAGCTTTATGTTATAGGTCCATAGTCCCCGAAATGACTCAAATAAACACTGACAAAGATAAATACAAAAATAGGCAAAATGACTTATTTGATAAGTAAAATATTTTTCTATGCACCAAACATAATTATTCTATAATTATGTGTACTTAATTAATTGAGAATTAATTAATTATTTGATTTAACAAAAATATAATTAATTTTCAAATAATTTATTTTTGGGATTTTTGGTATTTAAATAATAAGAAAAATTGAGAAAAATCACATGCCTTCCTTGGCATGTGGTACACGTGTAGCACAGTGCACAGTCACTGTGCTACACACACAAGAAGCTTCTAGAAGTTTCTTTGTTCCACAGTTTTAGTTATTTAAATATTAAAGAAATAATGAGATATTGTAATATGATTAAAATATTATTATTTAAACAAAATATGATAACTGATTAGTTATTTTCAAATTGTTCAAAATAACTAATATTTTATTTTTAATATATTAGATATATTAAATATAGGAGATCAGTTTTTCAGAATGATACTTTTCAGTGATAGAAAATATATCGTGAAATCTCCCTGACAGAAATAGAACAGTGATATAAGCATAGGTCACTGTTCTTCACAAACTTAGGTCCAAACATTATCAGATCTCATGTGTTGAGAACATCTAATAAATAGATTTTGCCTATGATTTTGTATAGCGAGCCCACACTCGTTCTTTGTGTGCTGAGAATATTTTGGAAGATCCTGGTGTGAGATCTCAAGGATTTTTGCCATACAAAAAGATAGCAGCAAGGAAGGGCTTGAGGTAATTTTCTATTCATCTCTTTTATTCAATATATATATGTATATGAAGAAGTAGATCTGGAAATCTTGTGGGGTTAAATTAACAATTTTGATTGTTCTTACGCTACGAATAATCTCTCATTTGATCTATAAAAACCAACAAAGAATGATTCCAATCCTCAAAAAATCTAATTAAATTTTCTAAAGGCACCCAAATCCAAAATTATGAACAAAATCTCAAAATACCCAAGAACACCAAGAAGAACAAGAAAAAGTAGGGAGAGAAGGGATTAACTCACTGAATTTTGAGATTCCAGATTGGTTTTGAAGTCTCCAACAACTTCTAATGCTTCTAGAAATGTCAAATCTCCTCCAAAATTCATCAAAATCTCAAGCTTTGTCCCCTTTGTTCTTATATTTGTCTTGAACAAGTTTAGAGAGAAAGTTTCTAAGGGAAGGTGATTTCTCAAACATGAACGAGGGCTGGGTTTTAGACTTAGCCTAATTTCTCTTCAAATTGGTCAAATGACCAAATTTCCCCTTACCTTAACTTAACCTCAAAGCCAACCCCAAGGGCATTCGGTCATTCACCTATAATTCCCAATAAACCTCAAATTACACCTTTAACTCCCAATTTAGTTCACTAATCTTCCAACACCAATATTTTGTCCAAAAATTAACTCATTAGTCAATAATTCCCAAAACATTTGGACTTACCTAAATACCCCTTGGCTCATCCCGAGCCAGGTTTAAATTCTTGTTGTGACTTTTCTACTAAATTGCTCAAAAGGATCCACTCGTGCCGAATATCACAAATATATCCACTTAATAATGTGTCTCAAGAACATAGCATATAAAATTACAATTATACCGTCAATTTGTCAAAATTACTAAAATGCTCTTTTTTAATAAAAGTGGGCATTTAAGCACATTTAATACACATTGTTGACCCAAGATTTGGCCAACTGACACGGAGTCGAAACGTGATTGATGTGAACGAGTGTATAGAAAGGAACGCAATGACAAAAGTAAAGAAAACACAGTAATTTATAGTGGTGCGGCCCCAGGATCTGGTAATGACCTACGTCCACTTAGAATGATATTGATATAAAATCAGAAGGGTGATCAAAGAACCAGGGTTCAATGAGTTTCACTCTTCTCTAAAGAACAATACAGATTTACTTGGAGAATTCCTATCATTTCCTCTGATTTTAAAGCCCCCGTCCCCTCCTTCGAGCTATCTCTACTTATTTATAGGCACAAGGAGGGTTACAAGAGATTGTTACAGATATTCTTCCCTGAATAATCGGGTATCCAGAAGATTGTATGAGATAAATTTGGGATTCATAAAGATCTCCCCATAAATGTTGCCTTGTATGCGGAACTACCGACCAGACTGGTCGTGGGTAAGACAGGCTTACCCTGCTTTTACTGTGTCTCCTGGTCGATACTCTAGCAGACACTTCCAGGTGTCAGCCACGTGTCTAGAGATTATTTTCCACGTCACCAATGCTAATTTATTGGATAACATTTGCCCCCCAAAGTTTATTTACTACGAACAGTAAATAAACTTTGAACGAACGACTCTTCGGTAACCCCTCCTGACGTGTCAGAACCCTTCGTGTGCTCTCGAGAAAAGCAACCCACTTCTGTCTAATCATGCCTTTTCAGTTCCCCAGAAACGATTTCGACGGCCATCCCCTTTCCCCATACTTTGAAAAAGGAAAACTAATGATTACACTTTTGTAATATCAGAGACGAACTTATATAAGACCGTCGGAGCCTCTTCTTTCTTTTTACGCACGCCATTATCTTTGCAGAAAACCCTAAAAACAAGAGCTTTAACCTTCTCTTGAGACCATTTTCCTGCACTTCCAAGACTCAGACCGCGGACTCTTTAATCTCCGAAGACCGTTCTTCCATTTTCGCGATCACTTTTCTTGGTAAGTTTTCGAAATCCCATGCTTCTAATTTCTCGTGGTGCATGCTTCTGATGGTGTACTGTTTAAGTCTTTCTGTTTCTGGTTTAGGATGCTTGTAGACAGAATGTTTTGTAGGCGCAGTAGAGTTACGAGTTAGTTTAAAATCCAGGATCATGCTTTTTAGGACGTAAAACCGAAGTAACATTTCGATTTTTAAGCCAGTAGAAAAATAAATTTTTCCCGCCCTAAGGGTAGTTGAAAAAGCTTTCTCAGAAAAACTTTTTACTTTCACCCTTTGATCCGTTTTTCAAACTGTTCGTGTAGAAAGATCCAGCTTTTTGTTAGAATGTTGTTGTATAAAAGCCTAACTTTTATACTCGACCAGCGTTATTCTAAAAAGCTTTTTAAAGTTCTATTTCCTCACCTCCTCATTCTTCTGTTTGCAGACTTTAATGCCAGATTTGTGGGGAGGTGAAAGACCCATCGACGATGAACTTCTTGCCCAGCTGGTCGAGGGAGAAGAACATCCAGCTGTACGCGTCCACGAGATTCCTTTCTCGCGATCTTCTTCCAGACCCCATCCTTCCTCCCAAATGGCCCGCTCCAAGTCTTCTGGCAAGAAAAGACCCGATTCTGAAAGCAACCCTACTTCTCCTGCCCAGCCTGATTCGCAGGCACGGGCTCCCTCGACCAGTGGTCGAGAAAATCTTATTCCTGACCCTAATATCCAAACTAGGGCTCGTCCTCGTCATCGGAATCCTCCCGATGTCGAGTGGTATACTTCCCCAGCCAGTTCAATGACCCTTCGAATGGTCGCTAACTGCTTCAGGAAATTCCCCCTTACGGGGATAACCATTATACGTCCTACCGCAAACCAGAGGGCTAACCGTCCAGGAGGGGCGAATAGCGCCTGGTCTCGGTATCATATTGAGGCGGGAGCTTATCTCCCTCTTCATCCCTTTTTTGTGGGGGTGGCCAATTATTTTGGTTTCGCCCCCTTCCAAATAACTCCAAACGGATATAGGATGCTGGCCACACTCTTTATCCTGTATAAACTTAACAAATGGCCAGCACCTTCGCCCCACGAGGTCAACTATCTTTTTGACCTCAAGTCCAACCCACAGCACAATAGGACGAGCTTTTACCACTTCTGCCACAAGGAGACCGGCCGAACGTTCTTGAGTGGCACTACCCATATATCAAATGTGGGGCACTACAATAGGGAGTATTTCCTTACTCCAGACATAACCAGCAACAACTTGGCCTTCGCGAGAGGAGGTAGGAGCTTGTCTTTGACTGGTCGATATTATAACATAGAGTGTTTCCTTTCATTTTTCTCAAACTTAATCTGTTTTTCAGGCCCTTGGTTACGCCCGACCCCAACACCAGACATGGTGTCGAGGTCTAACACTTTGGCCAGGATGTCTGATGCAGCAAAATGTGTCAAGACCCTGATAACTGAAAAGAACTTGAGGTCATCTGGCCTCCTGGCTCCTCGCCATGAAAATAGAGGGTCCGTGGTGGACGGAGCCACTGCCGAGGGGGTTCCTGAGCAGCAAATTCCTGTGCCTCCTCCCAGGAGGAGGCCAACAGGAGTTACGATCAGGGAACCCATGGGTAGCCCTTCCGCAGAAAGGCCTTCTGCTCCCCAAGGCAAGGGGAAAGAAAAGGCCAAAGAGCCTATTGTTGACTTGGGAGAATCTTCCGATGACAATGGTAAAGTTATTTTGCTTTTAAATGGTTTGCCGATTCCCTGTCACTTGTTTGATGGGGATGGTAACTTTACATATGCTCCAAACTTAGGGCCAGACTTCTTCATGCCAGATAATGACTATATGACTAATAGAGTCACTAATGTAGCGACCAGTAGTTGTAGCTCGGGTATTTACTTTATTACCTTCTTTTTGTTGTATAGCCTACTTTCACCTGCTTCTTTTTTCCTTGACTTCTTGTGCTTACTTGCATGCAGATATGTCGACTCCCAACGTCTTCGACATGTACCAGGCTGAGGACGAAGAGGAAGTTCCTCAACTCCAGCGGAAGCCTAAGAAGAGAACTGGTGAATCCAGTCGAGGCCCTCCAGCCAAGAAGGGTCGATCAGAAGACTCTCCTCAGGGCACGCCAACTGGGCAAAGTCCCGCGCCTACTGGGCGAACTCCTACCCCTCCTCCAGCTCCTTCCGAGCAGCAAAACGCCCCTGCTTCGTCGAACCCTCCAGCCACACCCGCCAGAGAGCGGCTTTCTCGTGAAGAGGCTCACGGGGCCAGACTCATGAGCCGCGCCATTCGATCTGCCAGGGACCGCCTCGATTGCATCGGCAAAGGTGACCGTGTTAGGGTCGCAATGGTCATAGCTGAAGAGCTACCAGTCGACCAGATCCTAAACAGGGCTCTGAACGAAATCTCCAGCGTAAGTACTTCTTTATTCTTCAAGCTTTAGTTTTTTAGTCCTTATGATAAGTTCTAACTCCTTTTTCTTTGTTCACAGGCCTTACTTTCTGCCACTACTGCTCGTACCTGAGCCCAGGCTTACCTCGAGCAGGCCGAGGCTAAAGCCATCGAGAGGTATCAGGTGAAGGCGGCCGAGGAGCTATCGACTGCTGAGACTAGGCATGCCAAGGAGTTGGAGGCAGTGATCCGAGAGAGGGATGCGGCGGTGACTAAGCTGTCAGAGGTTGAAGCTGCGAAGGAAGCAGCGGTCAAGTTGAGGCAGGAATACCGAGATTTCAACAAGGCTCACCTCCGCGAAATCAAGCATCTGGGGGAGGTACTCAAGACCAAGGATGAGGCCATTCTCACTCTCAGGGGCAAGGTGAAGCAGTTGGAGCTCGACAACTCCAAAAATCTGGAAAAGTACAAGAGGACGACACTCCGATGTTTCTACAATTTCTGGAAACATAATCAGGGTGCTGACTTTAGCTACCTTTAAGAGGAAGTCAAAACTGCGGAGTTAGCCTGATGTGCTGCCCGAGGAGGAGGCAAGAGCCGCGACCCCTGCCACTCCAAGCGTCGCTGGTGTGGAAGAAGAAGATGTTGTTGAGGACGCGACTAACCAGGATGCTGCCCAGGACCCTCCGGCCCCGAATGCCTCTTGAATTCTTTTCATTTATTTTTTCTTCTTTTTGGATATACGACCCAAGGGTCGTGATGTAAAGACAATAGTTTCTTTTTTAAACTTTGCTGCACGGGCAGCAAATCTTTTTACTTGAAAAGTTACATCCAAGCTGCGATGCTTGCGGTGTAAAAGCTTAAATCTTGATGCTATAATATCTTTACTTATTATAACATTTGTCCGTGTGACCGGACTTAGCATAGTACTTTGGCATGATTTAACAAAACATAAATTTTGAAAAATACTCTAAGTACTGTAGCATGCTTTCACTTATTTTGTTCATGTGTTTACATACCTTGAGAGTATGCTTTGCTATCGATGTGCCTTATATGCCCCCCAAGTGATCGAGGAGCTTTAGTTCCTTGGTCACTTGCCTTGACCATAACCTGCTTGAACATTCCTGTTCGTGTGAGAAATGATACTTGTAATACAGCAAAACAACACACGTAATGAACGAATACTTGTAAATATAAATTCACAAAGGTTGGCAAGAATGACTAGCTGAGCACAGTCCCTTATAATCTCGTATTAAAAATGGACTAAACATGTCTTTACGAGTGATTCTGAAGTAGAATCTTACATATACGAGCAATTAGCCATACAACGTGGCTAACCCTCTTTGCAAAACTTGTAAAAATTAAAAAGGAAAATTTAAACAAGCCAGTCCTTTAAGAAGGACTGTTCATTGATAATACTTGTGCAAGTGTTCTCCATTCCAATAGCGGAACGAGATCTCTGTTTAGGCGTGCAAGTTTGTAGGTGCCTGGGTGAAGGACTTCTTCAATCTGGTAAGGTCCTTCCCAGTTAGGTCCGAGCACTCCAGCAGTGGGGTCGCGGGTATTTAAGAAAACTCGTCGTAGCACCAAATCTCCGACGTTGAATTTTCTTTCTTTAACTTTGGAGTTAAAGTACCGGGCGACTTTTTGCTGGTAAGCAGCAACTCGGAGTTGAGATTTTTCTCGCATCTCGTCGATCGAGTCTAGGGACTCCATCATTAGCTGGCTGTTCAGGTCCTGGTCGTAAGTCAAACGCCAATGTGAGGGGGGATCTAACTCGACAGGTAACATGGCCTCATATCCGTAGGCTAGGGAAAATGGGGTATGCCCTGTTGCTGTTCGGTGAGATGTTCTATACGACCAGAGGACTCCAGGCAGCTGCTCTGGCCACGCTCCTTTAGCTTCTTCAAGTCTTTTCTTCAGGGTGTCCTTAAGAGTTTTGTTCACGGCTTCGGCTTGCCCATTCGCTTGGGGATGTGCGACTGAAGAAAAACTTTTAATGACCCCATGCCTTTCGCAGAAATCGGTGAATACATCACTGTCAAATTGGGTCCCGTTGTCTGAAACTATCTTCCTGGGTAATCCATACCGGCATACAATGTTCTTGATGACGAAGTCAAGAACTTTTTTGGCCGTGATGGTCGTGAGCGGTTCAGCTTCGGCCCATTTTGTGAAGTAATCGACTGCCACAACTGCGTACTTTACTCCTCCTTTCCCTGTTGGCAGGGATCCAATCAAATCTATCCCCCAAACTGCGAAGGGCCATGGGCTCTGCATCTGTTTTAGTTCATTTGGAGCTGTTCGTGGGATCTTGGAGAACCTCTGACATTTTTCGCATCTTCGTACATACTCCATTGAATCCTCGTTCATTGTTGGCCAGAAGTAACCTTGTCTTAGAATCTTTTTGGCCAAACTCTGCCCTCCAGCATGATCTCCGCAGAAGCCTTCATGCAACTCCCTCATGAGTTCCTTAGCTTTTTCTGGTGTAACGCACCTGAGTAGCGGCATTGAATATCCTCTTCGATACATAACGCCATCAACCAGTATGTACCTAGCGGCTCGCCTTTGCAGAGTTCTGGCTTTGTTTCTATCTGTTGGTAGTGCACCATTTGTCAGATACTCCAAGTAAGGCGCCATCCATGTATCCTCCATTCGAATCTCCATACTGGACTCAGCTGCTTGTATGCTTGGCTTGCTCAGTCTTTCCACTGGCACAATGTTCAAAGTGTCAGCGTCCTTCGCGCTTGCGAGTTTAGCTAAGGCGTCTGCATTCGAATTCTGGTCTCGCGGGATTTGCTGGAGGGTGTACTTTGTAAACTGAGCTAGCAAATCCTTCGTTTTATTTAGATAGGCCATCATCTTTAAGCCTCGCGCTTGATATTCTCCCAGGACTTGATTTACGACTAGCTGAGAGTCACTATAAACATCAAGCGTTTTTATGCTCATATCTTTGGCCATTCTCAATCCAGCTAGGAGTGTTTCGTATTCCGCTTCATTGTTTGATGCCGCGAAGTCAAACCTGATTGCACAGTGAAATCGATGCCCTTCCGGCGTTATCAATATCACTCCCGCTCCAGCGTGGGATTCGTTGGATGAACCATCCGTGAATAGCTTCCACGAAGGAGTTTTGTCTTGAGGCATGGGCGCTTCAGACTGTTCGCACTGCTTACTGCCTGGGAGTTCGGTGAACTCTGCAACAAGATCAGCCAAGACTTGTCCCTTTATTGCTGCTCGCGGTGAATAAGTTACATCGAACTGCCCTAGTTCGACTGCCCACTTTAACAATCTTCCAGCCGCCTCAGGTTTTTGGAGGACTTGTCGAAGAGGCTGGTCGGTTAAAACTGTGATAGGATGGGCTTGGAAGTAAGGACGCAACTTCCTGGAGGCTAGAATTAAGCAATATGCTAACCTTTCGATTGGCAGATCTCTTAATTCTGCACCGATCTTCCTTTTGCTGACATAGTAGACTGCTTTCTGTATGCCTTCTTCCTCCCGTACTAGTACCGCACTAGCAGCAACTTCGGTAATCGCCAGATAAATATACAAAGTCTCTCCTTCGATTGGTTTTGATAAGATGGGAGGTTGCGCCATATGAGCTTTTAAGGCCTGGAATGCTTGTTCGCAGTCTCCTGTCCATTCAAACTTCTTATTCCCCCTGAGTAGATTGAAGAATGGGACGCACTTGTCAGTTGATTTCGAGATAAATCACTCAGGGCCGCGATCCTCCCAGTTAAACTTTGTACATCCTTAATCCTTTCTGGCGACTTCATGTCGATCAGGGCTCTTATCTTGTCGGGGTTAGCCTCGATCCCTCTTGAATTCACTATAAAACCCAAAAACTTCCCTGATCCGACTCCAAAGGAACATTTGAGGGGATTCAACTTCATCCGGTACTTGTTTAGCACATCAAAGCATTCTTGTAGATCCCTCGCATGTCCTTCTGCCTTTTTAGACTTTACCAGCATGTCATCCACATATACCTCCACGTTTGCACCGATCAGCTCCTTAAACATGTGGTTGACTAGCCGTTGGTAAGTCGCACCTGCGTTTTTCAGCCCGAAGGGCATCACTTTGTAACAGTATAAGCCTGTATCGGTCCGAAAGCTGGTGTGATCCTCGTCAGGGGGATGCATGCTGATCTGGTTGTAGCCTGAATATGCATCCATGAACGAGAGGATCTCATGTCCTGCAGTTGCATCGACCAGCTGGTCAATCCTTGGGAGCGGGAAGCAGTCCTTTGGGCAGGCTTTATTGAGGTCTGTAAAATCCACACAGGTCCGCCATTTGCCGTTAGGCTTAGGGACCAGCACCGGATTGGAGACCCACGACGGATAAAACGCCACCCTGATAAACCCATTCTCCTTAAGCCTTTCGACTTCTTCTTTCAAGGCTCTTGATCTTTCCTTATTGAGTAGCCTTCTCTTTTGTTGCACGGGTGGAAAGGTTTTATCTATGTTTAGGACATGGCTGATTACTGCAGGATCTATCCCAACCATGTCTTTGTGCGACCAGGCGAAAACCTCCTGGTTCTTTTGCAAGAATTCCACCAGGGCTTGCTTCATAGTAGGCTCTAAGTTCTTCCCAACCTTCACGACTCTGGTCGGGTCTTCTTTGTCGAGTTGGACCTCCTCAAGGTCCTCGACGGGTCCAACATTTTCTTCAAAATCCCCAAAGCGAGGATCCAAATCTCCATCCTCACTTTGGGCAACGCCCTATTTGGTGACTTCACCACTGGATTGGGCTTGCGTGTCTATTGCCATCTGCAATCGATCTGGGGTAGTGCTCCTCGATGTCCCACTTTTCGCCTTTGTGATCGAGGCGTTGTAGCACTCCCTGGCTTCCCTTTGGTTTCCTAAGACGCGTCCTACCCCCTCGTCCGTCGGGAATTTCATGGCTAGGTGCCACATAGAGATGACGGCCCGTAGATTAACCAGTATGGGCCTTCCAATAACGGCGTTGTATGCCGAAGGACAATCGACCACTACAAAAGTGGTGAGTAATGTCCTTGTTGCGGGCGATGTACCCGTCGTTACTGGAAGCTTGATCATTCCAGCTGGGGCGAGTCCTTCTCCAAAGAAGCCATATATGGTTTGATTGTAGGGCTCCAAGTCTTTTACGGACAACTTCATGCATTCCAGTGTTGACTTATACAGGATGTTGACTGAACTCCCTGTATCGACCAGTACCCTCTTTACCATCATATTGGCCATCTGGATGTATACGACCAGCAGATCGGAATGTGGGAACCGAACGTGCTGGGCATCGCCATCAGAGAAGGTTATCTCACCCTCCTCTGACTGAGCCTTTTTTGGTGCACGGTCCTCCACAATCATCATCTCGATGTCCTAGTCGTGACGTAGAGTCCGAGCATATCGATCCCTGGCCTTTCTGCTGTTTCCCGCGAGGTGTGGGCCTCCACAGATGGTTAAGAGTGTTCCAGCCATGGGGGCAGGCTGTAATGGTGGCGAGCGTTGGCGTGTAGACGCCTGCTCGTTTCCACCTGGAGCTTCTCGTTGGGAAGTTCCCGAGGCCCGTATGTACCTTCTCAAGTGTCCTTGTCTAATAAGGAACTCGATTTCGTCTTTTAACTGGTTGCATTCATTAGTGTCATGTCCGTAGTCGTTATGGTAACGACAGAACTTGGTAGTGTCTCTTTTCGAATGGGCCCCGGTTTCTTGTAAGGCACACTAGAGCTTGTGGCCTGATAAACCTCTCCCCGAGACTCGACGAGGGCAGTGTAGTTAGTGAACCTAGGTTCATAACGATTACCCTTGGCTCGTTTGTTGTCGGAGGTGGAAGGCTCGTTATACGGCCGTTTCCCACCATTTTTGCCATTACTGTTGCCGTTTCTGTGGCCTTTGTCGTTGCCATTAGGTTTGGAACCATTGGCGGCTTTGGCAGGTTCGGTGGCCTTCTTACCCTTGTTCGAGGGCTTTCCATCATCAGCAATGGCCTCCTCGAGCTTGATGTAACGATCAGCTCGGTCCAAGAACTCCTGGGTTGTTTTAACTCCTTCCTTTCGGAGACTTTTCCAGAGGGGAGAACAACGTTTGACCCCTGCGGTAATGGCCATCATCTTGCCTTCATCTCCTACTGTATTTGCTCCAGCTGCTGCTCGCATAAAGCGCTAGACGTAATCCTTCACTGACTCTCCGTCCTGCTGGCGAATCTTGACCAACTGGTTTGCTTCGGTTGGGTGCACACGACCCGCATAGAACTGTCCGTAGAACTCCCTTACTAACATTTCCCAGGAAACTATACTTGCAGGAGGGAACTTAAAGAACCACTCCTGCGCTGCTTCAGAAAGTGTTGCAGGGAAGATCCTGCACCGAGCGTCTTCGGACACTTTCTGAATGTCCATCTGAATCTCAAATTTATTCACATGCGAGACTGGGTCCCCATATCCATCAAAGTTCGGGAGCGTAGGCATTTTGAACTTGCTGGGAGTTTCGGCGTTAGCTATCCTCTGGACAAAAGGAGTGCCTTTCCTCCTATCATGGTCGATGTAAGAGGTCCTTCCTCCGACCAGCTGCTGCACAGCCTGATTGAGTGTGTCTATCTGGGCTTGCACTGCGGTAGGAATTATGGTGGCCTCTGTTGCTGGGGGGATGTTCTCGCCGTGCTTCTCTCGACGATCATTTAGCACATCTCTCAGGTCCTCCTCTCTTCTTCGCTGCTCGCTACCACCGAGCCGGTTGAAGACATTATTTTGTCTGGGCTGCCCCCCAGCATCCCGTCTATTTGGCTGATCGTCTTGAGGTACTTGGCTCCTGCTTTTACCTCTTTCTCCATTCCTCCCGCCGGCATTTCCCTTGCCTGAGTCAGCTTCATTGTATCCGTGGCCATATTTGAACCTTGACTGGCTATGGTGAGATTGACTGTCCCCTCTATTCCCGTCTCTGGCAGAAACGCCCCGAGCGTTAGAGGGTGGCCTGCGCTGGTCGCGGTGTCCCCGTGCATTATCATGCCGTGGGGGTCCTCGGACCGCAGAGCCTAGCTCTGAGTCCCTCCTGTTACCAGGAGGGTAGTGACCTCTGTTCGCTTGGTTTGGTCCATCATTCTCATGGCGTCTAGGACTACGAGGCTGACGCTCGACCCTATTCTGCCTTTGCTGCGGGGGATTACCCCAAGTAGCTTGGGATGGTGGATTTGCCTCAGGGTCCAACGGGACATCGTCATGGGGTGTCTGAGGCTGCTCGGGCCTCTGCGGACTTGAAGGCTGAATTGGTGGGCTAGGATTGGGACCCTTCTGGGGTGGGCCATTCGCGGGTTGGTCAGGCTGCGAGGCAGGTGCGGCCTGATTTCTAGCGAACAGCAAGGCTGCTTTGAGGGCGGCCATGGCTTCGGTCTGGCGGCGATCCACCTCCGCCTGTCTCTCGCTCAATTCTGCACGCTGCCGATCAATCTCCTGCTGCTGCCGCGCCATAACTCCTGCGGCAGTCTCTTGATTGTCCCTCAGACTAGCCAATTCTTCCTGCAACGCGCCCAGGGTGCTCCTCAGCGTTGCATCGTCCATTTCCTCCTCTTCAAAATCTAGTTGTGGTTCATCTTCCACCATGCTTGCAAGGGGAGGAGGAGGTGGTGGATTCGATGGTGCAGCGGCGGTTGCCTGCCCAGTTTTTCTTCCTGCTTTCGCCATTGGTTTTCTTAACAGCAATAAATCAATGTCTCAATGAAAGCACTAGAATGTTGACCCAAGATTTGGCCAACTGACACGGAGTCGAAACGTGATTGATGTGAACGAGTGTATAGAAAGGAACGCAATGACAAAAGTAAAGAAAACACAGTAATTTATAGTGGTTCGGCCCCAGGATCTGGTAATGACCTACATCCACTTAGAATGATATTGATATAAAATCAGAAGGGTGATCAAAGAACCAGGGTTCAATGAGTTTCACTCTCCTCTAAAGAACAATACAGATTTACTTGTAGAATTCCTATCGTTTCCTCTGATTTTAAAGCCCCCGTCCCCTCCTTTGAGCTATCTCTACTTATTTATAGGCTCAAGGAGGGTTACAAGAGATTGTTACAGATATTCTTCCCTGAATAATCGGGTATCCAGAAGATTGTATGAGATAAATTTGGGATTCATAAAGATCTCCCCATAAATGTTGCCTTGTATGCGGAACTACCGACCAGACTGGTCGTGGGTAAGACAGGCTTACCCTGCTTCTACTGTGTCTCCTGGTCGATACTCTAGCAGACACTTCCAGGTGTCAGCCACGTGTCTAGAGATTATTTGCCACGTCACCAATGCTAATTTATTGGATAACACACATAATCATGCATACTCAATTACATAATAAAATAAATCACATAATTTGCTTAATTCAAACATAATTACCCCACGTGTCCTTCAGGCATGCTAATTAAGATTCTTAATTCTATTAGAAGTGTCAAGACACTACAATTACCAAAAATCAAATCCTTATTTATTTATTTTGAATAACAATTAATTAAATACTTGTTCAAAATAACTATTTATATTTTGAAACTTAATTTAATTTATAAAACTAATATTAATATCAAATTGTCTAATCATCTATAAAACTCTCATTTTGAAAATTTCCAATTAAATCCTCAAACTTTCTCTTATTTCTAATTCTCACATAATATTAATAAATAATTCACCATTATTTATTTATGTTGACCCAATCAACTTGATATTGATAACTAAATCTATTATTATTAAACTATGAGATCTAAATTTACTAGAGACGACATGGGGAATAAGGATCCATGAACACAAGCTACAACAAGTTCCCGTGAGTTTATTTATGGTAATCAACTATCTCACAACATATTAATTTCACGTGACTCCATTATAGACTCGGAATTGAACTCTCGAGTTCACAGAACGTATTTTCCAAACCACGTATACGTTATCCATTGTTATAACCATTACAGTCAGTCAATCATCTATCGATGACTTACTAATGAGCTAGGTGCAAATTACCATTTTACCCCTTATCAGTATTTTATCCTTAACTCCCACTAAGTTCCTTATAAATGATATTTCTGTGAACTTAATCATAGTAATGATATCTAAATCATTTAATCTTTTGAACAAAGCAATTAAGGAAATCATTTTTCACTTATCGTATAGAAGTTATTGATTTCATTTCTTTGAATAATACTCTCACTCAGCTACACTACTAAATCTCCAAGATGTAAGTATGGGCTAGACCGTAGGGTAAGCTGATAACAAACAAGTCAACATATTTGAATAATATAATTAATAGATTATTATTACTCAGAATTAAGATCAACTTGACCTATTGTCAACGTTGTGACATTGATAAGAATCAATAACAACAATACATATTTATCTATCAATAATCAATATCGGTCCTAGTCTGATGTAATCAAATACATCTGATCTTATCTTCTTGGTCAATGCCTTGGAAAAGACATCACACCCCAAATGTGTAAGGTGCCATCAGTATGGTATTTTCTTCTAAATACAAATTTGCACCGAATTGATTCGACCCTTATGGAAGGTCAAAAAATTCCTAGGTGTGGTTAGACATAATTGAATCTATTTCATTATTTATTGTCTCCTTCCAAAAAGTGGAGTCTCTTGAGGACATGGCTTCTTTAAAAGTTTTGGGATCATCTTCTATTTAAAGAACTATTGGATATTTCCATGTAAGTTCTTCATTATTTCCTTTTACTAGATATCGTGTATCTGCTTGAGAGAATTTTTCACTTGATCCCAAATCTTTAAGCCTTTGTCTTCTTCTAGGCAATAAAGCTTGTTCATCAGCCATTTTAGGAGTCTCCTCTTAAGGTTGTCTAATTTGAATAGGTTCCTTTTATTTATTGTTATCACATAACATGTTCTCAAAGAACTCAACCTCTCTTGATTCAATTATCACATTAGACTTCAAGCCTAAAATTCTATAAGCTTTGTTATTTGAGGCATAGCCTACAAATGCACATCTTATAGCCCTTGGAGCTAACTTGGTCATTTTAGGGTTTGTGCTTTTGCAATAAGCAAGACACACCCATACTTTAAGATGACTAATGTTTGGTTTCTTTCCTTTCCATAACTCATATGGAGAGATAGTGCTTTTCTGCATAGGAATACGATTCAATATATGACATGTGGATAACAAGGGTTCACCCCACAAATTAAATCTTTATTTTGAATGCAATAGCATAGCATTGATCATTTCAAGAAATGTCCTATTTTCCTTTCCGCTATATCATTTTGTTGTGGAATATTATTCCACACTCTTCACAGAACAAGTTGAAATCATTTAAAAAATATTCACCACCCTTATCACTTCTAAGTACTTTTATTTTCCTTTCCAATTGATTTTCAACTTCCGCTTTATATGTTTTAAACACATTAAATGTTTCATCTTTTTTCTTAAGCAAATAAACATATGTTAACCTAGAGCCATCGTTGTAACAACCCAAAATTACTAATAAGGCTTAAGGGCCTTGATTAGTGTGCCAGGAGGGCATAATTGGAGGTTAAGAGAATTAATGGTAAGAAAGCATGAATATGGGTATTGGATAAGTAATGTGGGCCCTATTTGGATGGTAAGGGCATTATTGTAATTTTGGCCCATTAGGGCATAAATGTGAATGTGTGTGATAAATTGTTGGGACCACATTATTATGTGGATAGATAAATAAATGTATATGTGTGTACGTGTGCGTGCATTTGTAACTATCGGCATGAGGCGATCCTAAGGAGCAGATAGCGGGAAAAGTCACAACGGGGCTTAATAGTTGACTTTGGATAAGTCAGGGATATTATAGGTATCGGGTAGTTATTTAGACTATTGGGTTATGAAAATAAATATGTGGAGATATATTTGAGGTTAGAATGTCTGGGCGGGAATATTGGGGAAATTTTACTGTTTTTGCCTCGGGGACGGTTCCGGCACCCCGAGCCTTGGGAATTAACTTAGAAAATAAGAGAAACTTAAGGAAACCCTTATAGGAAAATAAACCGACTCTTTCTTAGCTCTATACTCTACTCTCTCTTAGGGAAAAAAACAGGGCAAAAAGGAATACTGAAATCTAAAGGGAAACAAGCTGGGATTTTTTGGAAATTGAGGCTGGATCTTTGGGGCTTAGTTCAAGAATCATCCAAGGAATGGAATCAACACTAAGGTAAGCATTGAATCTTCTTTTCTGTGATTATAAATTATGGGTTTTGGTTGGGTTTTGAGGTAAATATGGTTTTGATGTTTAAAGACAGAATTGGGGAGGAAAGCTTGGGAGTTAGCTTGGTTTTAGCTTGGTGAAGTGGTTCAGCAGAAGAGGTAAGTTTCAATTCATGGTTTAGTGGTTTTAATCTGAGTTTGAATGGTTAGTTTGAGTGTTTGAGGTTCTTGAGTTTCAGAAGTTGGAGATGGGGTTCTAGTAGGTTGTTGGGCTATAATTCTGTTGAATTATGCTGTTTAAATTATGCTAAGAGTGTTGGGAATGATTGATATTAAAATAGGGAGCTTTGGTATGATTTTGGGTAAGGTTTGGAGGTTGGAAATGGTGGAAATTCTGGGTTCGAAGGGAAGGGTCGCAGCTCTATTCTAGAGCTCTGCGGCCCTAGGATGAAGATGAGCCAGGAGGGCTCGGCCAAGGGGGGAGCACTGCGGTGCCCAAGGCAAGGGCCACGGCGCGTGTCTTCTTTCAGGGAGGGCCTTGGTTCTGTTTTGAGGGCAAGGCCGCGGCTAAGCTTTGGGGGCCGCAACCCTTAGACGCATACTTGAACGTTCAAGGTTTTAAAGTACGGGGATCGAGCCTAGGGTGCTTGGGATCAATCTCACCACCGTGCTTAGTGGGATTCGACTTCTCAGAAGCTATTTTTGTACATGAAAACCTATATGTGAATATTAATGGAATCCATTATCTTGGTTGTGACTAGGTGATAAGCCAGGGCTCGGGAATGGATCGTGCTCGGGGGTCGTCCTTTCTAATTAAAGCACTTGGAATCAAGGTTAGAAAACTGCACCTGTGTAGGTGGATAGGATGGGACTATGTGTTCCCTATATTTGAATGTATTGTTATGTGAATATGTTGGGACTAAGAGTTCCCTATAATTGTATAAATGTCATGAGGTGGTATTATGCCACGGGGACAAGAGATAAGCAGCCTAAGAGTGCCGAAATCAATATTTGCGCACATGGCGCGGCTCGGACACTGGTATCCGAGGACAGCTTATCAATCACTGAGCTCAGTTAAGCTGGCCGGAGTCAGTGGGTATGTCACTGAGCTTGGCCTAAGTGAGCCAAAGGCAGTGAATTAAATAGAGGGTGTGGCCTGCGGGCATTGACCCTAGTTATTGCTTGACATGTGTCTATTGTGGATTATTGTTTATGATCTGATGAGTGTTTGGAGCTGAATTATTGGTTAATGACCAGTGTGCAGCTTCGAATGTATTTTTATAGCTTGATGGAACTGACTAATGCTTTGTGAATATTGGATTATGATCTGTGAACTGTTTAGCCGCTAATGTTGTTATATTATGATATTATGTTTTCTTGCTGGGCTTCGGCTCACGGGTGCTACATGGTGCAGGTAAGGCAAGTTTACCATGGGTTGAAGAGCTCTGGGGGCGAGGTGTACATTGTCAGCTGCTCGGCCACCACGGTCGAGGATTTGTACAGGGATAAGGACCTAAATCGTATATTTTTGCCATTAGAGTGGCTGGGTTACTTATTTGTGATTAAGAATTTTGTATTTACATTGTTTCAACCCTGATTTGGGATCCCATGTATTAAACATCTGTTTTTAATAAAATTTAATCGTTTGTAACCAAAATTCTTTTTAACCTAATCTGTTTGTGTCATTAGAAACACATTTCGAATTAAATGACTTGATTAGCAAGCCTTGCACTATTTCAAACACACAGTGTAGCGGTCTTGGTTATCCAGGGCATTACAATCGTCTATGAAAGTAATTAAATATCTACTTCCTTCTTAAGTCAACATACCATTTAGTTCAAATAAGTCACTATGTATCAAATCTAACAAGTTAGAATTTCTATCAACACTAGGAAAATGTTTCTTAACCATTTTAGATTTTACACATAGCTAACACTTGTCATGCTAAACATTTTCACAATTAATCAATCTATATTTAATTGTTCTTTTAATTTTACTAAAGCCTATATATGCAAGCCTGGCATGCCATAAAAGTAATATAATTTGAGTAAAGGATAGAACAGGAAAAACTAGAGGCTTTATTGTTCACTTCATCAATCGAGGTACATAGTTAGAACATTCCATCACAAGAATATCCTTTCCCCAAAAAACCATTCCCCTTAGACAAAGTAAGCTTGCTGGAATCAATTACGACCTTGATTACTGGCTTTCAACCATGGACCTTTTCTCATTGTCCATTTGGATTTCATGCCTTCCTTTGAAGTCGCAAAGGTTTAGAAATCTCTCATAAGTAGCATTGATGGTGCACAAATATCATACCACTAACCTTTTACCTTTCAACGTATGGCATTGATCTCACATAGTGTTCCCACTAATTATTCTTCGGTTGAATTCACATTAGGCTCATTATTGTGGCTCCTCTTGAATCTACAATCCCTTGCCAAATGGCCACTCTTTCCACACACACGCAAAGCAAGGTCCTTTGAAACTCTTGAATTGACCTTCATTCTTCTTAGGTCTCAAGGGTTTGTAACCCTTGCCTTTAGACTTACCAATTCGTTTTCCTCTGTTGTTATTAGGAGGTTTAGCAACTACATTGGCCTTAGAAGTCTCTCCATTAGACTCTTCCATGTTCTTATCTCTTGAACGGGACTCATCCTCAATCCTTAAATCTTTGAGAATTTTCTCCAAGAAAATTTCCTCATTCTTGTGAATGATTTTATTTCTATAGCCCTCCAAGATCGAGGCAACTTGGCTATAATAGCACCAACAAGTAATTTTTCTAGCAATACAATATTTAGGGTAGACAGCCTATTCACAATAATTTGTAATTCATGGATTTGAGGGAGAATGGGTTTCACATAAAAAAAAAACCTAAATTCTATATATTAGACCTTCGTCATTCACTTTATATTTGTTCTCCAATGCCTCCAAAATCTCCTTAGTGGTCTTGGTGTTAGTGTGGATATCATACAACTAGTCTGAAATGGCATTAAGGATGTAACCCCTACAAATTAATTCATCTTCTTGACATTTCTTCCTTTTCTTGATGACTTCTTGAGTATCATCTTCCTTAGCGGGTTCTATGGCCTTAGCGAGTATCATCCTCCTTGCTAGATTTAATACATAATGATTTATGTGAATTAAATGGTATGTTGACTAGGAAATAGATACTGCACAACTTTTATAGATGATTACTCTAGTACTTATGTGTATTTACTTAAAAGTAAAGATGAGGCATTTGATACTTTTTAAATCTATAAAGTTGAGTAGAATATCATTTGGAAAGGAAAATTAAGACTCTTAGAAGTGATAGAGTTGTTAATAGTTTTCAAATGATTTTAATATGGTTTGTGAACAACATCATATTATTCATGAAAGAATTGCACCCTACACTTAACAAAAAATGGAATAGTTGAAAGAAAGAATAGGACATATCTTTAAATTATTAACTCTATGCTTTTACATGCAAAATTGTGTTATAATTTGTGGAGTAAAGCTTTGCTTGCTGCATGTCATATATTGAATTGAATTCCTAACTTAGGCTATCTTAAAGTTTGTGGATGCCTTGCTTATTGCAAGAACACAGAGCCTAAAAGGACCAAGTTGGGTCCAAGGGTCATTAAGTGTACATTTGTAGGATATGTCTCAAATAGCAAGGCCTATAGGCTATTAGACTTTGAGTATAACGTGATAATTGAATAGAGAGAAGTTGGGTTATTTGACAACATGTAATATTATGATAGCAACTCTCCAGAACCCATATGTGTTTGAGAATCTTGTAAGGAGAAAGATCCAAAGGTTGATGAGCAAATTATATTGCCTCAGAGAAGTCAATGGCTTAAAGAGTAGGGATCAAATGAGAAATGTTCACAAGTGGAGAAATTTTATAGTGTTTTAGTCAATCGTCGTCCGGTTGTAATTCTTAGAGTTATATAGATTTAGAAACTCTGGCCACTCCATCTCAACCATATTTTATCCCTTCTTTGTCGCATCCCACCAAATGCGGGTACCCTTTCTCAGCATGTAGACAGCACAGACCACCTTTTTCCATTCAGATATCTCAATGAACGGGTGATCCAATCCTCAGCTACTATCAGAACATTGGTCCTTTCAAAAGTGGGTGGTTTCTGTTTGTTGAACCGTTTAGATATGGGCTTTGGCTGGGCTACTTCGGGTACCGTAGCTTGAGGTTCTAGTTGCCTCTCATTTCCTTGTTGCCCTTGTCCTCGTACCGCAATCACGTTGCCCTGTTGCCCTTGACCTTGGGCCGCAACTGCAATATCATGTTGCCTTGACCTTGTGTTGCAGCTGTCATGGTTTAGGACCATCTTTATTATGGTTTGGTGCCACATGTAACGATTGCAGTAAAGTTTGGTACACTACTAACTAGCGCGCCTCAGTTGTAACATTCCAAATTTGCTAATAAGGCTTAGTGCCTTGATTAGTGTGCTAGGAAAGCATAATTGGATTTATATGTGAAATTAATTAAACATATGTGTGATTATGTGGCATACATGAGTTAGGTGCTTATGTGGACACGTGCCGCGACCTCGCATCAAGAACCGCCCCTGACCTCAAGGTTCAAGAGGGTTGCGGCACTCCAAGAACAGGGCCGCGGCCTGACCCTACGAACCCAGAATTCCTTATTTTTCCTCAGCCAAAACCTTACCAAAAGTCACCCCAATTAGTTCCCAAAACCATAAATAAATCTCCCAAACATTATCAACACATTACCAACATCAAAACCCAACTTAAACTTGATTAAAAACCCATCAAAACTCACAATCCAACACTTGAGCCACAAGGCTCAAGAACACCTCAAGAACACTAAGAAACCTTAAGAGAATTCAACTACAACAGAGATTAGAACTTTAACTCAGTTGTGACTTAAGTCCCCTTAGTTGTAGCTAATCCAATCCCAAGTTCAAGCCTTCAATTCCCAGGTTTTTTAGTCACAAATCCCCTTAGTTCTTCAAGAAATCCCCATAGAATTGAGAGATAATGAGGGACAGGGAGAGAGAGTCGGTTGAGAGAGTATGTGAACTGATAAAAATGTTTGAGTGTTTTGTTTTGTTTTCTTAAGGCTCAAGTAACTTAAGCTAATCCTGAGGGCTCGGGGTACCAAAAACATCCCAGAGGGCAAAATGGTCAAAGTCCCTGGTATCCCCTCCTATTTTCACTACTCCAGTTATATCCTCAATTATCTACTCTCATTACCCGATAACCCAGTAATGTATCAGTTACCCAAAATACCCCTTCACTCGCCCCGAGTCAGGTATTGGGTCATGTTGTGACTTTCCCGCTAACTTGCTCCCTAGGATCGTCTCATGCTGAGTAACCCAAATAAACCAACATAATAATTTTGTCTCTCACATATAAGCACATATATACAGTTATGCCCATAACGGGCCAAATTACGAAAATTTCCCATCTGTAAGAAATGGGCCAACATGCATATTTAATACACCTAACACGTGCATATCTAGTCATATCATCATATAACTCACATAATCACATAATCACACACAAATATATCTTATATAAGCATATAATTCCATAAATTTCCATCCTGGCCCCCTAATCAAGGCCCTAAGCCTTATTAGGTAATTTTAGGATGTTACAGACACATACTACCATTCACCCTAGAAGCCAACTTGAGAGTTACCAAAATAATTTGGGGCTAATAGGTACCCCTAAGCATGAATACAATTAAAATGGAGAACCGAGCATCAATATTATTAAATCCAATTATAAATTTCTAAAAAAGGGCAAGCATCGATCCCTAGGGCATAATATTATCGTGGGTGTAAATGTGATTACATCAGTGAATAGAGACTCCTAGATAATACTGGGCTACTCACCTAAAGCCAATGGTAACGGACTCAAACCAAACATAATAACACTAGTTGTCATGGAGTTGAACCATACCTAACAATAATGATTGTCATGGACTTGAACCAAATCAAATAATAATCATTGTCACAAACTTGAACCAGACCGAATAATAAAATGAGCGAATTCAAACCGCGATCACAACGTACTCATTTTCTTTGGCCAATTTTCATGAACTTGAATCGGACCTAATAATAATTGTCACGAAAACCAGACCTAACAATAATTATCATGGACTTGAACCGGACTTGATAATAATTGTAACAGAGTTGAACCAAACCTAACAAGAATTGTCACGGACTTGAACTGGACCTATTGATAATTGTCTCAAACCTAAACAAGACCTATTAATAATAATGGGAGGAATCAAACTGCGATCAAATGCAAAATCAAACCGCACCATGATGAGCACCAACTAGGTCAACAGTCTCTTTGTTAACCTTCTACGATAAGTGTATGCATGTGCAAGTGTTCCTATACTAACGTACATAACACGAGCTATTTCATGTTGCAGCCACATAAGCCAAAAGTTGACTTACCAGTAGTCCTTAGCAATATACGATATTTTCCTCTACTAGATGTCTCGTCCCCGTTTAGCCAATATTGTAGTTAGCCATAGTCTACACTCAGATTAATTATGGGAATTAATGTTTATTAAGATTTCTTTGGGGATCAAGATAAATATAAAATTACTTAATAAGGACAAAGAAATCCTTTGGGTTTTTAAAAGTTTTCCTTTAAAAGCCACGGGTAACCTAACCTTAGATCTCGCTATATAGGCTCAACCCTAATTACTTTCCATGATCCACTACACTCTCGACTCGAGCTGGATTATTATAATTTAGAAAATATTACCTTTACCTATTTAACCTCTTTAGATAAATATTTATAAATAAATTTCTTAATTTATAAACTTAATCAAATAGTACCCTTTTTTAAAAATTAATTTGATTTTTACTTTAATCATGTCTTAGAAAGATTAGTATAGTTAAATTATTTTATAGACCCTTTGAAAGTCTAATTTGTAAAATAGTTATTTTCCTTAGCTATTTTGGAAAAATTTAGGCTTTGAACACTTTTTATATTTTTAATATATTTCTAGAGAAAATCCAAAATTTACAAAATATTCCTTTCATAGATATAAAATTAACCCTAACATTTGATTAAGGTAAATTCTAACTCCTATACATGTTAAGATGAAAGTAAAATTAAAAGCTTAGCTTTTGATAGAAAAGTCCCAAAAAAATTTATGTGTTGAAAAACTGCCACATTTTGTGACAATTTTCAAACTTTAGAAAGCTAGAATTATAAATCATTTAACCCAAAAATTATTAACTTTTACATAGCATTGAAGTCCCTTGCTCATTTTTAGACAAAAATACGCATTTTTACCAAGTGAAAGCTATCACCAAAAAATGCTGCTTAAAACAATTTCTTTTTTGTCTTGATATTTCTTATATTTTGGCTAAGCATAAAACCTAATTTGTTTATCATTTTGGTCTGGTTTTTCTTAGGTATAAAATAGGATATACCAAGATTGTTCTCACAAAATTTTAGGTTCAAAAAACTATTTTTTCTCACGAAAATACCTTTCTAAAATACAAAGGTCAGACTTACCAAAACACAAATTCCAGATTTTCTTCTCAACTTAGACATTTTAAAAATCCCATTATACGGATTATATTTCCACAAAAATTTTCAAATTGGAACCTTGATATGATTTGAACATTTTCTCAAAATTTTAGCCAAAAATAATTTGATTTGCCCAATCAAAACACTACTCAAAGTTCATGAATTCAAACTGGTAGAATTTTTCCAGATTTGCACTAATTTTACAAAAAAAAATGCATAATTCCCATCATACAAAACATTTTTAGCGTTTCAAAATCCTAAAGTCAAGAAGTCTTTTTATAAAATAGATTAATGGAGTTTATTTTCATGAAACAAGTCTTTTTGGCACTGTTATACCCTTTGGAAGTTAAGACAAAAGCTTGATAGCAAGTATATTTCTACACAACCTATTGGAACTTTGGATTCCAAGATAAAAATCACTACCATAGCCATACGTGCATCAAACATCCACATTAAAAACATAATTACATACCAAAAGAAATATTTAACAACCAAAATAGCACATGCAACTTAGATCATAATACAAAAATCAGAGCTTGACTAGAACACAAGATTATACCTCTTTTTGGTTCAAGCCTTGAGTTTTGAAGCTCTAAAGGTTTCAGACCCCACTCCCCTGGCTCACAACACTTCAAAGACTTGTAGAACAATACAAGGGTCACATTATACAACAATGAAAGGAAGGAATAATTAATAGTGATTTACTTTTCGAACCCTAGAGTAGTTACCTCCTTTAACGCTCAAAGTTGCATGCATGCACATAGATAAGCTTGAACAACTAGGGTTGCTTCTTGAACCTCTAGACCTTGAAACCATTGATCCAAATGAGTAAAACTTAGAGAAGAAATGTAGATCAAGGAGCCATAGGATCGACATACAGAAAGAGAGGAAGAGATTCTAGGGAGCTTACCTTAGTAACTAGCTTCCTTAAGCTTGCTTCAAGCTCAAATGGAGTTTTTCTCCTAGAGAGAGAGTGTGAGAGTTGATTGAGAGAGGAAGGAGAGAGAGAAATATGAAATCACTACAAGAAATTTGACATTTACCTAACAATTTCTTACCTACCTATATGTTAGGATTAATGTCGTAAAAGCATGTTAAGACATTTTATTGAATTAAATAAAATAAATAATTTTATTATATTTGAATATTATAATTATTGTTTGAATTAATTATATGATAATATCAAGAAAATTCCTTATTCATTCATGATAATATGAACTTGTGTTAGTACGAGATAGTTAAGATCATATATAATGAATAAAATAGTCAGTAACATATTAAAGTAATGAATCTTTAATGAATGGTTACTAGTGCGGTTTACTAAGCATATAGGATGCAAGTGGTCTAGACTCGGATTACTGATGTGGATAGACATCTTAGTAAATGTGTTGTATATAATAGAGATTATATATGATAGGACATATAAGAATTAATTATCTTTATAAACTTGTCGTTTGACATAAAGATTTATTTCTTATCATAATAGATAATTATTTGTAGATCAGACTAAATCCTGAGTATTCATGAACTCTTTTTTATGTTTATTGGATATTTTGATTCACTCGTTAAGGTTTCTTAGTATAATGAGGCTAATGACTTTTGTTTTGGAGATTCAATATCATGAATGGCTGGGAACATGAATTACAATAATGGAATCCATACTTTCCTAACGAATCGAATATTGCTTCCCTTAAAGGTTAATTTTGGGACTGAATAGTTATTGAGCTCAAATCTATAATTTTATTATAGATTAATTATTCGCTAGTGAATTAATGGTACTTAAGGATCAAGAAGGGTAAAACGCTAATCTTGACTAGCTCTAATTAATGAACCAATAAAAGGAGGACAAAACTACATTTATTGATTATATCAACGGACTATAAGAGAAAACTCTGTAAATATAATTCTATAAATACTTAGAGTGCAATTCAATATTTATAGTGGAGTAACCATGGGATTAATAAATGAGATTATTGGATTAAAGAGTTTAATTAATAATCTGGTTTATTGGACATTCGTATAATAGGTCCATAGTCCCCAGATCACCTATGTCCTACACTGTTAAGGGTAAGGATGTCAAAAGAAAGATGTGTAGAGAGAATGACTTAATTGGAAATGAATTAATTTTCCAGGACAATGAAATAATTATGTGATAGTTATGGGCAATTGATTAATTATTTATTTAACTATGTCGTTTTTATTTTGAAAACTGTAGGTTCAATTAAATATTAATCTTGTTTAGATTAATATATAAAGAAAGGTTAATAATTATCTCATTTAAAATAAGATATTTCTTTATTTATTTAAAATTAATATTTTAAGATAAAGTTAGTTTTGAATAAACTGATATTTATTTTGGGATAAATATATTGTCTTAAATATTAATTAAATAAACATATGAGAAAATTAGGGATAACCCTAATGGTGTGGTCGAAACACTCACTCTACAGTGAGTGTGGCGCCACAGACAGGGATTTTCTATCCCTGGGATTTGAATTTCAAAACTTGGATAGGAAGATCGTTGATTTTATACAAAAAGATTTGAGGACACTTGATAGGCTACAAGAGGTAATCTCTAATCTGATTGTATGAGATTTAATATATATATATATATATATGTGTGTGTGTGTGTATGATCTTGGCTGGTATTAATAATTAATTAAAAGTGCCCATTCCCCGCTGTGTATCTTTGATTTTCTCTTTTAATACCAACACTATATATATTGGTAGGTAAAATGACTTTTACCTACCCAATATTTAATGGTACGAACTATTGGTAGTCAAATATTGGTAAAAATCAAAATATTCTAGAATTATATTTTCTATACCAATAACATTGGTAGGTAAAGGGTTTTGCCTACGGATATATTGGAGGGAAAAATTTCAAGTTTTGGAGCTCATTTTTCCTTCAAATTTTATTTTCATTTTTCATTTTTTTTATTAAAATTAACGCTATTATGTACAACATTAACATTATATCCTTCAATATCTCTTCATAAAAACATAAACATATATATATTTATAAAAAAAATAACATAAATATACTCTTATAAACGTATATCTATTATTTAATGAAAACTACTTTATATACCTAAACCCTAAACACTCTCTCTCAAATCCCTCTTTATTCTCTCTTCTCCCAACAACCTCCTCTTCTGTCAAACCCAAGTGCCTCCTCTTCTGTCAAACCCAAGCGCCTCCTCTTCAAACCTAGACGCCTCCTCCTCTATCAAACCTAGACACCTCCTCTTCTGTCGAACACAGACGCCTCCTCTTTTGTCGAACACAGACACCTCCTCTTCTATCAGACCGAGAGTCCCAGACGCGTCCTCTTGTCGTCCTCTCACCTTCAGAGCCACCCATTTTCGCATCTAGAACCACCCATAGCCACCTCCAAAGCCATCTATTGTTGTCTTTCTCTCAGTTTGTATTGCCATTGATTTTCAACTTTGTTTGTGGTTTGTCTTTAATTTTTTTTCTTTTTCTTTGTGGTGGGTATTGTTTTATCTAAGTCTATTAATTGCCGTATTTTGATTATTTTTGTTTATTATATTGTATTTTTGGGATTTTTTTTTAAGCAGGGAGGATATCTTGAAAGCCTGCGTGTTCAAATTTTAAGGGTCGTGGAACGAGAAGCTTTTGTTAATAGAGTTCGCTTACAATAACTGATATCACGATTCAATCAAGATGGATCCGTATGAAGCACTCTACGGGAGGAAATGTCGATATGAATAAAATTTTGTGGGATTTGATGAACTCGATCAAGTCAATGAAGACATCTGTAAGATCAGGAAAAGTTTGCAAACTTTGGTAGATCGACAACAAAAATATGTTGACCGACAAAGGAGACCTCTAGTGTTGAAGGTTGGTAATACGGTTTTATTGAAGACAGCACCACTGCAAGGAGCTATGTGCTTCAGGAAGAAGGGGAAACTTAGCCTGAGATATATTGGATCTTCCAAGGTATTAGAAATAATTGAAGAAGTAGCATACCAATTATATCTTCCACCCGCCTTGTCTCAAGTGCATGACGTGTTTCATGTATCTATACTAAGAAATTACATGGACAACCCCACTCACGTACTCAACTATGAATAATTAACCGTGGATCCCCAGCTTAATTATGAAGAAAAGTCGGTGGTGATCCTGAACCGAAAAGAAAATGTGTTGGGAACTAGAGGACAAGATGAAGGAATTGAATCCTCATTTGTTTTATGTTTTGAGGACAAAACTTCTATAAATTGTAGGTATTGTAACGCCCCACTTTTCAGGCACCGTTTAAACAAAAGGTTTGAGACAATGTTCCCTATTTTGAATAGGATTATAATATTTTATAATTGGGAAAATAATTTTCACGATGAGATTGTTAACCAAAAATATGAAAATAGTGGTTTCAAGCAAATCGAAACACTCGGTCTTGGACCAAACCAAAAATCCTTAATGGGGAAAAATCTTAGAAAATAGAATTATTTTAATTATGTCAAAATTATTTTGGGCATAGGCTTATTTGATAAAACTTTTAAAGTTTTTAATTTAATGAAATTCTTGGAAAAGAATTTTAATTTGCATTTTAAAGAGAAAATGCTTATTAAGCATAATTGTGGAAATTAACCATTAAATAAATTATACAAATTAAATAGGGTACTTAAATAAATGTGATACATTTAAATAATAGTGTCACACTTATTCTATCATTACAATAAGTTATTATTATAACATTTTAATTAAAGGAGGAAACAGTTTTGTGAATTTTTACACTTATTGTATTCAAAGTGACATTATCTAAATTGCAGAGTGTTACAATATTATGTGGGGAGCTTAAATGTAGTAAGGTATATTCCTTTTTAAAGATCATGTGTAACGACCCAAATTTGCTAATAAGGCTTAAGGGCCTTGATTAGCGTGCCTGGAGGGCATAATGGGAAGTATGCGTGAATTTAATGATTAAGACGCATGATTATGATTTTAAGCATGTTATATGACTATTTGAGAGGCATGACTATGTGTATTATGATATGTGATAATTCTAGCCCGTTGAGGGCATAAGTGTGATAATTATGTGATGTGATTTGTACCACGTGGGTGTGGTGATATCAATGTGATGCACGTGCCGAGATGGTCCTAGAGAGCTAGATAGCTCAGAAGTCACAACGGGGATTTTATACCCGGCTCGGGAGGAGTCTAGGGGTATTTTGGGGATTTTGTAAGTTAGCTCTTGTGAGATAATGGTAACTGGTAATTTGGTAACTTGTGTTACTGCTAGTAACCGTAGAGAGTAACAAGATTGGTTAAAAGAAGTGGTAGAATTGTAAGGAAGTAGGAATGACAAGAAGGGCCTTGAGGTTTAGTTGGAATGGGAGTTAGATGGAAGGGTAAAATGGTCATTAGGCAAGGATTAAGATTACTTCAGCTGTAGGAAAAGGGAATACGTATTATACTTTGTTATATTTTGGTTTATGCTGAATTTGAAAGAAAGGGCTAGAAAGAAAAGGGAAATGAAGAAGGGGCTGAACTTGGGATCTTGGAGGAGACTCAAAGGGAGTTTGAGGCAATCAAAACTAGGTTTATGCTAGGATTTCTCAAAGGTAGGAATTGTGCTCTGTTTAAGTTGAATTTAAGTCTGAATTTTCAGAGATTAAGTGAGAAAACTTAAAGGGAATATGGCTGGTTTTACTTTGAAATTCAATTAGGGTAATCAAGAGCAAAGAGGTTGGGAGCTGGAATTGGGAGGAGTTCAAGCTGAGTTTGATTGAGGTAAGAATCTTTAGCATGTTTAATTTCGTAATTGGTGTGGCTTAAGACTTTTGAAGCATGATTTGTAGTTTTGGAAGCCATGGTTAAAGTTTTAGGAATTTGAAACTCAAGATAGGATTTTGGGGTGTGTTTGTGTGATTGGGGTTGTTTGTGATGTTTATAGGTTGTTAAAAGGGGTTCATTTGGGGTTCTGAATTGATTTTGAGGCTCAGGTATAAGTTTGGGGTGATTTGGAGTGTTATGGGTTCGGGAAAACGCAGGGGAAAAACCCAGAATTCTGGGCTCGCGAAGGAGCGCCGCGGCGCAAGGCTATTTCTGGGCGGTGCGTGTACTCTCTGACTTGCTAGGCGCCGCGGCGCTAGGCCATTTTCAGAATGTGATATTTTGCAATTTTGAGCCTTTGCTTCGGGGATTCGGGAGATGTCTTTGGTGCATTGTTTTAGGGATTTGGGGCATTCAGAGAGTGTGGGATTGGTTCTGGGAAGTAGATTTGGATTGGTTAGTGATAAAGGATGTTTTGTTTGTGTTGTGACTAGGTCTTTGGTGAGGCTCGGGATAGAGGACCGTGCTCGCGGCGTTGGGGCATCGGAAGCTCGGGATACAGGTGAGAAAGCTGCACCTGAGTATGTGGTTAGGTTGGGACTAAGTGCTCCCTATGTTTGTATGCATTGTTATGTGAATGTGATTAACCATGTGGAAACGATTGGACTAAGAGCTCCCTACATTTGTATATCATGTCGTGAGATGGTGTTATTATGCCATGGGACATGCGATTACCGGCCTAAGGGTGTCGGAATCAATATTTGCGCACTGGGGCGCGGCTCGGCCACTGGTAGCTGAGGCAGCTTATTTATCACTGAGCTCGGTTAAGCTGGCCGGAGTCAGTGAGTATTACACTGGGGGCGGCCCTAATGAGCCGAAGACAGTGTGTTAAATAGAGGGTGCGACTAAGGGCGCCAACCCTGAATGTTATTCGATGGATATAACAATCTATTGGTTATGAATGTGAATATGGTGTTATGAATATAGTTGGATGATTGTTTGGATGAGAAACTGTTGTTACTGATTGGATAAATGTTATGAAATATTGAATTCTTGGTTGAGCATTGTGAAATATTTGATAAGTGTTGCTGATCTTGCTATGTTATTATGCTTTCTTGCTGGGCCTTGGCTCACGGGTGCTACGTGGTGCAGGTAAAGGCAAGGGTAGGCTGAATCAACCATGAGTTAGAGACATCTGGGGGCGAGGTGTACATTGTCAGCTGCTCGGCCGCCACGGTCGAGAAATTATACAGGAACGGAAACCTAAAATGTATATTTTTCCATTAGAGTGGCTTGAACTATTTGTAACTTCTAGAATTTGTTGTAACTAAGACATCTAAACCCTGTTTTGAGTCTCCATGTATTAAACCGTCATTTTTAATGAAAATAGCCTGTTTGTGACCAAAATCTTTTTATTCTTACTCTGATAATGGTATAGAGTTTACACTTTGTCTGAATGACTTGATTAGCAAGTCTTGCACTATTTTAAACACACAGTGTAACGGTCTTGGTTATCCAGGGCGTTACAACTTGTCACATTCTTGTATGTTGACCAATTGATATAGGTCTTTCGTGGTGGTAGATTTTAGTGGAGAAGTGCATGATTTTGCTTATTTGAGGAATAAAAAAAAAGCAAGTAGAATAAATGAAATATTTTGGGGTTGATTATACTTGCCTTGGACTAAAATCTCAAGAGGATTAAAAGGAAGTGGAGTGTTAATCAACTAAGAAAAAATAGGGGTATGGGGCCCTATAGTGGATGCTCTTCCCAAGGCACTCAACTTCCCATCAACACTTTGAAAACATCCTCCTTCACTTCCATTTCTCTTTTCATTCACTCATCAAAAGAAAAGAAAAAACTCAGAAGCTATCTCCCCTCTTTGGCCATTTCGGGTCTCTCTCTCTCAACAAAAGCTCAATTGAAGCCCCATACAAGCTAGGGTTGTAAACAACTAAAAACTAAGGTAAGAGATTCTTTCTCCTTCCTTCTCAAGGACAAATTCTCACTCTCTTGTTCTTCTTTGTTTCTATGTTTCAAGCTTCAAACTCCTTGTGCATGCTTGAAGGTTTAATGTTTCTACACTAGCTAGAGAAGATCTAGTTTCATGCATATCTTTTGAAGAGCAAGAGAGGGGAGTTCTAAAGTTAGGATTCTTGATTCTCTTTTCCTTGCGCTTTTTTTTAAAAAAAGAAAAAAAAGCTGAGTTGATCTAACCTTTGGGGGAAATATTTAAAGGTACTGTTAGAAGCTAATAAGAGGTCCAACAAAGTGAGAGAATACTGAAATCCCAAAGCTAGAACACAAAAGGTAAAATCTTGTGATTTTATACTTAGAGTAATGTATTAGGAGTAAAGCATAGTTCTTGTAATTTTTTGTAGTTTAATCTACTATACATGATGTAATATTGATCATATTGGATCTGGTTGTTGCATGCATGTTATATAGCTTAGTTGTGGATATGGAACTTAAAGTTCCTCTAGGTGTTGTAGTGAAAAGCTTGCTGGCAATGTTTTAGTCTTGACTTCAAAAAGTTCAAGCAATCCTTGAACATGCAATTTATGAAATATGTTGTTACCGTTGTATTTTTTTAGGAAGATTAGATGATTTTATACTTTTAAAATGTACAAAAAGGTTTTGTATTTACAAAGCTATGATCATTTAAAAAATATGGTGCAATTCGGAAATTTTTTAATTCCCAATTTTAGGTCCGAATTTTGGACAGTAATTTCACCAAGAAAACAACTCATTTTCACTTAAAATTTTCTAAGGAAATTCACGATACACCCAAGATCGAATCTAGAAATTTTTACAAAAAAAAAAATAACAAGGGGTTAGAAAATTATAAAATTCCAAAGTTGGTAAGAAAATTTAGACTTTGAAAATTGGTCAATTTGACATCCGAGTTTTAAAGATATGTTTCACCAAGCAAAAAATATATTTTTCACCTATACTTTGGTAAGAACATTATTGATATATCAAAAGTGGTAATCTGAAAACTTTGGTAAATAATTGACAAGTAAATTTTAAAATATGAGTTACGAAATTTTGAGATTTAGACTAAAAATGTACAGTTTTTACACTTAGTAAAAATAAGATTTTTGACACTTAAGTAAGGAGTTAGTTTATGTTTAGTATAATCATTTTAAAGATTTGAAATTACCACTTAAGATATGGTTAGGATGTATTTGGAAATTTAATAAAAAAAATTAGTAGCTAATTGATTTATTTTTATTGAAAAATAAAAGGGGTCCAAGCCCTAAAATTTAAAGGAAAAAGTTGAAGTAAATTTTATCTTTTCTTAACATCAATTTTGGACTTCTAGAATCAATTAAATAATAATGATCATATTTTAAAATTATTTTTTTCTAATTAAGTAAAATTAACTCATTTTCTTAAAATGGCTAAAATTTAAGTAAAACTTAGAATTATGGACTAAATAAACATTTATTTTTCCTCAAAAGAAAATTTATAAGATTAATTATTTTTTCTAAATTATTAAGAAGCTAAAGTTTCGATAAAATTCACCATCCGGTAAGTATTAGAACTCGACTAAGACCGAAGCTTTAGCGAACTATTTGGAAACTTAATAACATCGCCGAGCCTAGATACCGAGACCATAGGATAAGTCTCCGTGAGACTTAGTGTAATGCCCTGGATAACCAAGACTGTTACACTGTGTGTTAAAAATAGTGCTTGACTTGCTAAGCAAGTCATTTGAACTTAAATGTGTAATTAAAGACTAAGTCGGTGTCAAGTAGTAAAAGATTTGGTCAACAAAATGTTTATATTTCATTAAAATATTAAGTTCGGACACGAGATCCCAAAAAAATCAGTTTATAGATTCGTAAAAGATAAACAGATACAATTTAGCCATCCTAAGCGTCAAAAATAGGGTTTAACCCTAATTCCTCCCAAGCTACCCCGACCGTGGCGATCGAGCAGGCTGCATATGTACACACCGCCCCTGAAACTCTCCAACTCATGGCTGGTCCAGCAATCAACTCCCTTACCTACACCACGTAGCACCCATGAGTCAAGACCCAACAAGAAAACTTATAACAACATGCACAAATAGGCAACAGTATAAATACAGTAAATATACCAGATTCGTATGATAATAAATTATAGGCAACAATCCCAATAAAAGAGCAACAGTAGCATTTAATCAACCTTGACCCAACCAGTCCAATTTTTCCACAGATTACAAGCATTAAGCTACACAATGCCAAACATATATTCTCAAACATACATTTCAATCAGTAATACAAATATTCAGGGTCGGCGCCCTTAGGTCGAGCCCATTGTTTATTTAGCTGACCCCGGCTCAGAGTGGCCAAGCCACGTCCAATGCGCTAATCGTCAGCCCCTGCTCCCTTAGGTTGTACTTTCACATTTCACATAATAACAATACAGTTACACTACACATATATCCAGATACAGGGAATCTTAGTCCCAAACATAACTACATGGGTGCAGTTTTCTTACCTCGGATCCCGAGCAGCAAGCGTATAATGGCCCCGAGCACAATCCTTAATTCCTGAGCCCTTGTGGTAAAACCTAGTCAAACTGTGATAATGGATAACCATAACATTCTAAACCATTTAAAAACTTTGGATTAAAACACTAGCCTCCGGAACCTTGATTTCTAATCAACCAGGTAGTAGAAATTGTCTCGAGCAGTTAAGTTTAGATTCTCAAGCTTCCTTGATCCTTAAGACAAACCTAGGCTAAAACTCTCTAGGCAGCCCGCGACCTGGCCCTGAGGGTCGCAGCGTGCCTCAAGTCGGAGGCATAGCCTCTGCATCTAGAGGGAGGCGGGTCGTGACTTGCCACTCCTAGGGTCATGGCGCGCCTAAGAATTAGAAAATCCTCTCAATGCATCTGGGTATGTGGGCTACGATGCCTATGAACTAGGTTGCGGCACGCCCTCGTGAACCCAGAATCAACAGGGTATTTCCAGCGTTTTCCCCAGCCAAATCCTTAAAATTCAAGTTCAATTATACTCTGAAACCCAAACCAAGTTTAGATACAAGTCTAGGAACCTTAATCACATATTTTAAGCATTAAGTACCCAAAAATTCCACTGATCCTATCATCTCAACCAACAACAATTCTTCACTATAAACTTAAACAAATTAAACCTAACAAGTTTAAATTCCAACATAACAAAACAGAATCCTTACCTCAATTTGAAAGTCTTCATCCACAGCAAAGTCTTGACTGCCCCAGCTTTAATTCCCCAATTCCCTTCAGCTCAAATCCGAGCTTATTTTCTTAGGTTTTCCTCTTCAAATCTTCAAAACTCCCTTAGGCCAAAAGAGAGGGAAAGATAGACGTGAGTGGTGGATAGAGAGAGAGAAGACAACTCCTTAGTTTGTTTCTTGTCCTTCTAATTTCTTCCCAAGATGATTCAAGTCCATCACGAAACTTCTACTAAATTATAAAGCCTTAAACCAAGCCTATCCCTTGCCCAAAGGACCAAAACACCCTTAGGCATATCCTTAACCTTAAATGGCCCCAAGGGCAAAATCATCATTTGCCACATTCCCGCTAATTCCTCGTGTAGTCCTATAAATTCCCAATTAATCCCGACATGCCCATTTAAATTCCAATTATTTTACCATTACTCAATAAACCCCAAATATACCTTAAACTTCCCAAAATATCCCTACGCTCGCCCCGAGCCGGGTATTAAACCCCACTGTGACTATTCTTCCAATTCGCTCAATAGGTTCGCCTCGATCCATATACTGCAAATATATCCACATAATAATGTGGTCTCAATCATTTAACACATATAATCAAATCTATGCCCGCTATGGGCCAATATTACAAATATGCCCTTATAAACAATAACGGGTCCACATGCATATTTAATACTCATAAACATGCATATAATCATACTCATATTATCATATATATCATGCATGCCACATAGTCACGCATTTAATCAGTTAATCACACATATATCAAGTTATTCCCTCCCGACACGCTAATCAAGGCACTAAACCGTATTAGCATTTTTGGGACTTTACGACTATCCCCTCCTTATTGAAATTTCATCCTCGAAATTTATTCAAACACTTCGGAACACAAATCCCATAAACCTGCATGTAACCACAGAGTTCAGTCTTTTACCCTTTTATCCTTCAATAACACTCTAATTAGAGTGACAATCTTAATCCATAAAACCTTATCTCATTTACCATAATTCCATTAACTTCTCTTTGCGCAATAACTCCCGCTGGAATTCTAGGGTCTCCTTACCTCATCAGCGATGAGATCATACATTTCTTTCCTTGACATTAGCACCAGTAACAATCATAAGCCACCACCCATACTAGGTTAAGGCTAACGTGCAAGCCCCCGACCTATTCCTTGGTATTATCTCAGAACCTTTATTAAATCGGGAGTCAAAACTCCTCTTTCTTTCCCAAGATATCATATTCTTTCTTGACTGCAATAATTGGCGAAATACAAGTCTTCTGTCCTGGAACTTCGTGCTCCCATACTTAAAACTTGTGAACTCTTATGTCCTTTCAGATAGACAGACACTTCTACCCTAATAACCCTAATAACTTCATTGGTTTCCCCGAACCAGTACTGAATCATAATATTCTCTGTCTTTCATCTCACTACTTAGAATAGGTACTTCTTGCTCTCTACCTTACTATATCTTATGTCGAGTCACCCTAACCGTTCACCAGCATTCACCACTATGACTATCCCATCAAGGGGTCGTACTTGTCTTGATGCCCCAAATACTTGCACATTCGATGCATAATTCTTCAAAATCTGAATCACTTCTTCAGATTGGCAGTCTATCTGAAGGTAACCAATAATTCTAGGTTTCAATCTTATACTCTTTGGCTTCTATATCCTTTTCCAAAACTTTGAAAAATAAGGGTTCTCAATCTGATACCATCGACCTTGGTGTCCCACGGAGACATACAGTCTACCTTCACCTATACGCATTACTATGATACCTGTTCATACGAACCGAAGTGTGTTAACTCAATCTGTTGAGTCACAACCTTTCATGTCCAACCTTCTTACTTTTTGCTTAATGTGGTCCACTCGTATGGTCCCCTACTATACCTTTTACCTTCCAATATATGGATTTTAGATCTTAACATCCATTAAACTTCTTGGTTACAATATCCATAAGGAGGTAGTACAATATTCATCTAGAATCTCCACCTCAACACTAGGTTCCATCGGATCACTTATCTGTTCTTCATATCTTAATTCATTCATACTACAATGGTAGGATCCTGAACCATTCCTACAAGATCTTCTCCCTGAATTTCATTGTGTATAGAGAAATATTTGCACACTATCAACTAAAGATACTATATCAATCTTAATTTTTACCTCATCTGACTTTACTATAATTCGTAGCATCCTATCCAACTGGCACAGATCTTTCCAACTTAGGAGTTCAACTTCCTTATTAACTTTTCCCTTATGAAATCAAGGGTTTCTAATATGAATCATCCTTTAATTTCCACTAGGTTCTTTTGGCTCAAGGTCATTCCTCTATAGATGACCAAAAGCTCAAATCGTTTGCACTAATACATTCACTTCTATTCTGCAAGTGCTAGCACTGCATCTTAACTGTGGCTATCTAGCCTTACCGTCAACTTAATTCTCTATACATAACATTCGTGTTCTTATTCTTTCATCTACCATTAAACACGAACAACTTGTTGGGAAAACTTATACAGGATCTTTATTTATTTTCATATATATCTAACATTAAACAAATTAATACGAGATAGCCTAAAACATGTTTCTAACATTGAATTCAAAAAGAAACAAAGAATAGAATACTTACAGTATACACAGCGGAATGAAAGAGTCCTTCCTTCAGTTTCTCTAACTCTTGTATCCTCTCTTTCGCAGAGTATTATCAAGAATGTGAACCGATCTTCTATTTTCTTCACAGTATTCCAATGTATCCTTAGAATCACCTAGACTAGTGTGGGAAATTCTCAACACATGAGATAGATACATAGAAGAAGAAGAGTAAAAAATCATAGAGGCTTAGAAAAGAACTTATGTTTAGAGAGAATCTAAAATTATCAGAAAACCAGTGATTAAACTTGTCTGTCGTCTCAGAAATCTTAACTTATGACTTCTCTCTAAGCACTCCTTTTATAGACTCAATTAGCCCATTTAATTTAATTAAAAATCAATAAAATAATAGCCAATTTGAAGCCTTAGGTCGAAATTATCATGGGCTTTAGGCCTATGAAATTTCTCATTTGATTATAAGCTCATTGGACTTAAAATCAAGACCTGTATTATTTTCTATTGATTTAATTATTTAAATCCTTCATCAAATAAATTATTTATAATTTGAACCTTGATTTAAACTTATTTATTAATTTAGATACCAATTTATCTTAATTAATAAATCTGTCATAATTTCTCTTTTCTTCTCAAAAATACATAACTCTGTGAAACTATCCAAAATTGACCTGGGCAACTTTGATAGTTCTAATTGATGATTAAATTAATTAATTGAGACTATCTAGATGATTTTATCCAAGGTACAATGGGGACCATGGGCCTATGAAATCATGCTTCAATAAGTTATCATAAATCTAATGAATAAATTTACTAACTTATTAATTCCTCGTGACTCCACTATAGACTCGGAATTGCACTCTTAAATTCATAAAACGCTCTATAACAAATATAGATATGCTATTAATTATCCATTGTTACAACCATAATTGTCACTCAATCCTCTATAAACGATCTACAATGAGATAGGACTAAAATATTGTTTTACCCCTCATTGTATTTTATCCTTAAAACACTTAGTTCCTTGTAAATGATATTTCAGTAAACTAATTTAATTACTTAAATGAGATCTCTATCATTTAACACCTTGAACCAAACTAAAAGGAAACCATCGTTTCACTTCTTCATCAAAAGCTATAGATGTTGATATCTATGATTAACACTCCCACTCAATTATACTACCGAGCTCCCAAGATTTAAGTATGGGCTAATCCGTAGGGTAAGCTGGTAACGAACAAGTCAAAGAACTCAAATAATACAATCTTTTAGAATACTAACCACTTAGAATTGAGATTGAATTGACCTATGGTCAACTATATGATATGACTAGAATAGATAAAAATGGTATGTTTACTTATCTAATCAACTGTCAATATTGGTCCAGTATGATGTCACAAATACATCCGATTTTATCTACTTTGCTAATGTTCTGGAAAGAACATAACACCACAATGTGTAAGTAGATGATATCGTAGATTGGCAAGTCAGAGTAAATCCTGTGCACTGACTAATCTTAGGACTAACTTATTTTGAACATATAATCATATTTATATTCCACTGTGATTACGTCACTATAAATAAGATTAGCTATATGCTCGGGATTTAATAGAAGTTTATATTTAACAAATAATCATGAAAATAAAACATGTGAGAAAAGTGATTGACCAAGTCAAAAAATGATTTCTATTCTTTTATTGATAATAAAATGAGATTACAAAGAATTTGGGTTTTAATTAGGGCATAAAACCCCAACACAACCATCCTCTCAGTCTATACCTGGGCGCGTCTTAGTCTTTGATGCACCACCTTACAGTTTCATGTCGTAAACAAAGATAATATCCTTCATGTTACCCTTCCGTATCCATCCATTGTATACAAATTCTAATACCATAGGGTGTTACCAATCCTTATTCTTTCTTCTGAAAATTTGATACAAAGCTATCCATTCAGTCCAACTTTAGGTTCTTGTGTCATCCCAATCTCGGGTGTAGCTGTCTTCGAAGATGCTTCAAGTAGTAGATGACGTGTCTACCGGTTTCATTGTACTTACTATCCCTCAGGCGTTCATCAGCAATTTCTTTATGGATTCTGACTAAATTCCTTCCTACTTGATCCCATCAGTCCCTATACGTGACCTTGATTACCTTTGTAGAAATCGAAGCTTACATTTTATGGAGCGTTACCTAAAACCTTGCTTCATCAGTCTTAACATTATCAATGTAGTAGTTGTTCTTGTTATGCTTCTAACTAAGAGTAGACCAACACATTCCTAACCAATCTGGGTGTGGTTTATCTGTGTCATTTCCGTACTCTCTACTTGTCAAACATACCTGTGTTGTTGAAGTATTGGTCAGTTAAGAACATCCACTGATAACCTATCATATCCTACTTGGTGCAAGGAGTAATTCCTAAAATGTCTCTCTCCTTGATCCTGAGTTGGTAATAACCAGATCGAAGATCGATTCCTGAGAACATTGTCCTGTCTTGCAACTAGGCAATTGAACCCTTCATCCTTAACAGGCGATGTCGATTTGTCCTACGATACAATGCTCCATCTGATTCATCCTTAAATCAAATACTTTCATCAACTAAACCATTAATTCTTTCTGCTAGGCTAATACCATTCTTCACGATGTCCCTGATACCGAGTCTATCCATACCCAAGCCCCTAGTGTACTCCATAATTCTTTGTGCACCCATCTGCAACCTTACTAGCTATTCTAGTTTCCATTCAGTCTAACTGGTATATTCCAGGTGATATCCACCCCAATGTCTAAACATCCCGTAGATGAAACTGGGTCCTTCCCTTCCAAATCAAGACATTATTTTAGTCTCCTGCAATCCATAGTTGTCCCTTATTTAATAGATTAGCTCCTACTCAGGCTCATATTGAAACTCTCATATGTTGAGTTCAATCACTTTTACTATAAACCTTTTACCACTAGTATTCTAATTCTTCTCTTGGAAGCTACCAACTCTTTTCCAACTCATTATATGATAAAGAACGAGGACTAACAAGTCAACTGGTCGCCCCCGAGGGACTAGCCTCAGGCTCTGATTGTAACGAGACAGACCCGCCCTCCCTTCCCTAATCTCAGGCAATCTGTCCTAACGTGGTCAACTATCCCATGTAGAAGACATGCCTTCACTTAGCGTCCTCCTAGATGGCATCTCCCGCATCTAGCGCATACTCAGTAACCTTACCAGGCCTTATCGTCACCCTGGCGGCTAACCTGTAAACTATAACCCTTCCTGCCAGAACCAGGAGTAGTAGAACTATTAGGGGTCCTTCTTTCCTTATTACTTTGTATCTTCCCTTACTTAATCCCGCTAATGGGAATACCATTGACCGCGCTTCTTGCCCTACGACACTCTCACTTCATACCTCATCACTTATGTTCTTAGTAATGAGGCCCTCCCTACTGCCCGAGCATAGAAGAAAGTCTCATGCACTGGAGTGGCCCTAACACTCTGGGCCATCCTAGAGTTCAATCTTTCAATAAAATCATTCTTCCTGGCCTACACATACTTGTATCAAATCATAAACAGGTTGACCAACCCATCAAATTTATTGACATATTCTGCCATCATCCTACCACTCTGAACCGAATTCATAACCTCTTTAGTCTTCGCAATTCAAACTGCGTCATAGTAGTCTCTTTTGTCAAGTCACTGTTTAAATTCCTCCCAACCCATCATGACAACATTCTGGGTCTGGGGTACTACTTCCCACCACATCAGGGCATCCTCCCGCCGCTTACGCATGGCGGAACTACGCTATCATGGCCTACCATTCTCATACCATCAAGGAAGGAGTTAATCATGCCCATCCACTGATCAGTTCCTAAGCAAACCCCAAACCTTCCCCGCAAACTAGAGGATAATGCTTCTAATGTCGTTCATACGGTAACTCTTACCTGTTTCCATCCTCAGGTTGAACCAACACTGGTGTCCTTACTGTCAAGATATACGAAGCAGCTTTTCCCCAACGAAACCTGATGTCTCAACAATATGATCTCTTTATCCTGATCTAGTAGCCTTACTCGCATACCAGCGAATGTCTGCTACAAATTCCAGGGGCAGATGGAGAATTTCGACCCTAACTATCATCTATAGCCCCCCATTCTAACAATTCCAAGTCCAATTAGACATGTTGAGTTCATACATTCTGAGTCAGTCCGCAATCACCGACTAAACCCCTCAGCCCTGATGTTCATATCCAGAAACATCCCACGGGCAAGTAAACACTCACAATAATCACACGCACAATAAGCATATCAAAGTACCACTCTACATTACTCGTGCATTAATTATTAAATTCCATTATTACCATATATATTCATACATATCATGCTTCCAGCACTAACAAGCGGATAAGACACATAGGTTCAATTTAAACAATTAACCACATATTCATGTCATTAGATACATAACTGTGGATGCTCAAAATGACTCTGCTCCAAATGACCACTGTGCCTCGGACCCCCGTTGGCATCCCGCAACCGTCTCGCAAGACCAATGTCTCACCATACCTTGTCGCACCCAGCATCCGCGAGGCATCGCCTCACCTCAGCGCTCCTCCCACCCACAGTGTCCGCGAGGCCATCCACGAGGCCCCTCCGCGAGGCCATCTCGCGAGGTCGTCCGTGAGGCCTCGCCTCGTCCATGCACGCCCATGCTCCACCATCCGCGAAGCCCCTCCTCGAGGCCATCTTGCGAGGCCGTCCGTGAGGCCTCACCTCGCCCATGCGCGCCCATGGTCCACCATCCGCGAGGCCCCTCCGCGAGGCCATCTTGCGAGGGCGTCCATGAGGCCTCGCCTCGCCCATGTGCGCCCATGCTCCACCATCCGCAAGGCCCCTCCGCGAGGCCATCCGCGAGGCCATCCTGTGAGGCCGTCCGTTAGGCCTCGCCTCGCCCATGCGCGCCCACGCTCCAGCATCCGCGAGGCCATCTCGCGATGACGTCCATGAGGCCTCGCCTCGCCTCGCCTCTGCGCACCCCCATCCGCAGCTTCCACAAGGCCATCCACGAGGCCCTTCCGCGAGGCCACCTCGCGAGGCCGTCTGTGGGGCCTCGGCTCGCCTCAGCTACGTCCCTACTCCAGCATAAACATAGGCCCCGCTGATGAGGCCCATCTTTACTCTCTTAGGAAGGTGTCACCAGCGGGGTATAACTCCCCCCTGCTTAGCATACTCAATGCTGTAAGTGCACTTATATTCCACAAAATGAAAAAGGGGTAGCAAGGGCATATCTCGAACACACGAGAGAGACCTCCAAATACGAAGCATGTGTATGGGAGCGGGTTGTACGACCAAGGGGAGAACAAGGACGCGATTCTGGGGTCCGTACTTGACAGGTATTGGTGGTACAAGTTAGAACCAATGGCAAAGGCACTACCTCTACGTTGGTGACCATGTGTCGGGGTCGACACCGAAGTCACCTGCACCACTATGTCTGGTGCCACTCCTTCTGACACCCGTACTGGGCGAGTAATGGAGGTACAGTCAAGTACCGAAGTGGAGGTGCTCCCACCAACCCTGATCATGTACTGGAGCCAACACCACTACCCCTGAAACCACTCTCCTGCTAGTGTACTCATGTACCATTTGGTCCCCTGGGCCACCATGTATCAGGGGCCATTAGCGCCCACTATAAAAGCAATCCAACTTCCACTTAGAAGGGGGTTGGAAAAATCACTGTAGCACTACACCATTTCTGCAAGTGTTCTTTAAGTTTCCAATTTGATCTTCAAGGTTTTTCTTTTGATAATCTCTACATTTCTGTTTTTCTAACTTAACTTGGTTGATGAGTTCTCACCGTCAACAGTTTGGCGCCGTCTGTGGGAAGAATAGATTGTAAGTCACTGTTCTTCCGTCGATTCCGATAAGAAAAAATGCCGCAACGTTCGAAACGGTTGAGAGAGCCGCGCGAGGTGGGAGTCCACCTTGACGGAGACCAGCTAAAAGCCTCCATGAGGGATCCTCCTCCTCCTGTGAACATGGAGGCCCCAAGGGAGCCTGAGGCACCCAAAGACGAAAGGGAGGCCTCGTCCCCGGCAGTCCCACCTGAGGAGGATCGCCCAAGGCCGGTGACTGCCCCGGCAAGGGGTGCCGATGAGTTCTTGCCTCCAAAGCCGCCGCAGGTGCCAAACCCTGGTCGACAGGATCCAGGCCCGTCGAAGCGCTGGGCTGACAAGCACCCTCGGGTCCACTCCGTCAGCTCAAGCTCAAAGTCTCTGTTCTACGAAGACGAAATACAAGAACTTCACCGCAAGAATCATAGGTTAGAGACCACCTTGGAAAACATGCAAGAGGTGCTAAATGGGTTGTTGCAAGGGAGATCAAATGTGACACTCCCTAAGCGCAAAGAGAGAGACCAGAAGGAGGTAGAAACCACTGTCCCAATAGATGATGGAAAGACGCGACTCTCCACTAGTAACACCCCCCGAACGAAGTAACGCGAACATCCTGAACCACCGAAACAACCCCAGAGGCCAGAGCCGAAGACCAATGCTGCCCCTCTCAATGATGACGAGGTCACCTCAAAGAGAGCACCCTCATATTTATGAGAGGAGCTCAACAAAAAGAGGGCGGGTAAAAGGACCACACCCCCAATGGCGCCTCGAGAAGGCAAAGGAAAGGAGGATCTTAACCCGTCCGCTTTGAGAGACTCCCTAAGAAAGAGGAGGCAGGACCTAGACACAGAAAAGAGGAGCCTGCGGAGCAAAATCATCACCACCTCTGGAGGCCAAGCTTCTGATGAAGAATTCGATCATTAGTCACCCTTCATCAGGGAGATCCAAGCCATCCAGCTCCCAGCCAACTTTAAGGAGCCCCATATGACCCCCTACGAAGGAAGTACAGATCTAAAATACCATCTGGATGCATTTAACGACCTGATGAAACTAAGGGGAATTAGTAGCGGGGCCAGATGCCACTGCTTTGTTGTCACATTGAAAGGACCTGCGTACAAATGGTTCAAAAGACTTAGACCGGGGTCCATCAGGTCCTGGCAACAGTTTTCTGATGAATTCCTCCAACAGCACCACGCCGTGCGGGACTACACGATGCCAGGCACCAGCCTTGCCAATGTGAAGCAAGGAGAAAATGAGAGTCTGAAGAGCTACATTCACAGGTTCAACATGGAGGCGGCTAAAGTGGGGAGCCTGACCCGCCGAGAGCTGAAAATGGCCATCACAGCTGGAGTGCGCCTAGGAAGCAAATTATGGGACAACATGCTCAAGAGGGAGGTCACGGACTTGGATGATTTCTACAAGCAGGCGCAAAAGTATATTCGCGTGGAAGATGGTCACGAGAGCCTCAAGGCCGGAAAAGACCAAAATTGTAACGACCCAAATTCGCTAATAAGGCTTAAGGGCCTTAATTAGTGTGCCTGGAGGGCATAATGGGAATTATGTGTGAATTTAATGAGTAAACAGCATGATTATGATTTAAAGCATGTTATATGACTATTTGAATATTTGAGAAGCATGACTATCTGTATTAGTATGCATGTAGGCCCTGATTAGGTTAGAAGGGCCTAATCGTAATTTTGGCCATTATGGGCATAATTGTATTGATATATGTGATAATTGTTGAGACCACATTATTATGTGGATATATTTGTGATCTGTGACTCGAGACGATCCTAGTGAGCAGATTAGCAAAAAAGTCATGGCGGGGATTTATACCCGGCTCGGGGTGAGGTTAGGGGTATAAATGTGAATTTAGTGAGTATATTGGAGTCTATTTCGATATCGAGGAATATTATTGGTGATTAATTAGGTAAGCGATAAATATTAGAGACACTCGAGGAGTTAGTGGGAATTGGGGTGAAATGACTAAAATTCCCCTAAGTGGATTAAAGGGTTTAGAATTAATAGGGAGGGCATTAAGGTCATTTGGCCTTTTAAAGATGGGTATTACTAAGGATTTATGTTAGTGGAAGTTGTAGAAAAGTATAGAAGTCTGAAAGAGAGAAAAGAAGGAAAAGAAAGGAAAGAAAGGGAGGAAAAACAGAGTTGTTATCTCTAGGGTCGGTTTGTGGTTCTCTCACCACTTTTCTTGGGTTTTCTTGGAGCAAAGCTCAGAGGAGAGCTAGGTTAGGCTGAGCATCAAGGATCCTAAGCTAGGCTTGAAGAACTGGCAAGGGTTTAGCAAGAACACACCATCACTTGAGGTAAACTTTGTAGCTTCTTCAGTTTCTGGTTTTGGTTTTTGAACTATGTGTATAAGCTGGACTTGATGGGAACTTTAGGGAATTCAGGCCAAAGTTTGAGGAAGAGCAAGCTAAGTAGGTGTATGGGTTGTCTTGATATCAAATTCCCATTAAAGGTATGAATTCTAAGCTTCTAACTTTGATGTTTAACTGGTTTCTGCTGGGTTTTGATGTCTAGAAGTGGCTATGGTGAATTTTGAGATTAAGAATGCATGTGCTTTAGTTCTGGGTATTTGGGGTGCTTTGGATGAGTGGATTGTGTTAATAAGGTTTTTTTTTAGTTTGGTGAAGGTTTGGAGGAGTTTTGGTTGAGTTTAGTTCGAGGAAATCGCAGGAGGGAAAATTTGGAGGTTGCCTGTCTGTGACTAGCGCTACAGCGCTAGCCTTTGGGCACTGTAGCGCTAGGCCATGCATGATGAGGTTGTTTTGATTCTGCTTGTAGCGATGTAGCGCCCTCCAATGAGCGTTGTAGCGCTACCCTGTCTTCAGAAAGGGATTTTAGGGTTATTTGAAAGGGTTTTTGACCAAGGGTTTAGGGTTTGATTCCACCACCTTGTTTGGTGGAACTAGAACTTCCCGGGGGCTCGGCATTGGTCCCGAGGCTAGGTTTTGGACTTGAGGTTTGATGATTACTTTGGCCTATGGTTGTGTTTATGTGAGCGCTAGAGCTCGAGAGGGATCGTGATCAAGGAGTCAAGTGATCAAAGGTAACGAATCGAAAGGTAAGAAAACTGCACCCGGTTATATGTTTGTGATGGGACTAAGTGCTCCCGATACTTGTACTATGTCAATGATGGTATTATTCCATGGGACATGTGATAGCGGCCTAAGGGTGCCGTACATAATATTTGCGCACAGGGCGCGGCTTGGCCACTGGTAGCCGAGGATAGCTTTATATTCACTGAGCTCGGTTTAAGCGGGCTGGAGTCAGTGGGATAACGGAGGGAGCGGCCTGAGGGTGCTAGCCCTAGTTATCATCTGTGAACTGATATATGATATGAGTTGATATGTTTAGTATGTGGAATACTTGATTATACTGAATGCTTATATGGTTGAGAATATGTGATGCAATATGAGATATTGATTTGTCTGTTGATTGCTTACGCTCTGTTGTAGTGTTTTCTTGCTGGGCCTTGGCTCACGGGTGCTACGTGGTGCAGGTAAAGGCAAAGGCAAGCTGGACCAGTCCTGAGGTGGAGAGCTGCGGGGTTGAATGTACATAGCTAGCTGTTCGATCGCCATGGTCGATGAGTGGATCAGGACAGAGATTGCCTAACTGTCTGTTTTGCCTTAATATGGCTTGATATTGTATTTGAACCTTATGTCTTTTGTAAACGGCCTTAAATCTTAATATTTTTGGGATCCCGTGTAAACAGGAAATGTTTCTTTATGAAAATGTGACTTTTGAGACCAAAACATTTTAACCCTAGTTCGTTTATAGTTTCAATAACACGCTTTTAATTAAACGACTTGATTAGCAAGTCTAACACTTTACAAACACACAGTGTAACGGTCTTGGCTATCCAAGGCATTACAAAAATTCACCGAAGCCCTCAATCTGGGAGAACCAAGGCAACGCCAAGAAAAAGAGGGCCTACGAGGGGGCAAGGGATGATCGACCCCGAAAGCACCAGCGCTCTGACGAGCATAGACAAGGCCCCTACACCTATTATACTGACCTCACTCATGCAAGAGAACATATTTTCGTTACGAACGAAAATCAGGTCCCTTTCAGAAGGCCCCCGTCGATGAAAAAAGACCGGTCCAAGAGAGATCCCAGCAAGTATTGCCAGTATCACAAAGATATAGGCCACACAACTACGGAATACAACCATTTGAAGGTGGAGATTGAGGAACTCATCCATAGGGGGCATTTGGGCAGATACGCGAGCAAGGAGAATCATAGGTCGGAAAAAGCAGCGTCCTCGCCGTGGGCGCCAGAAGTAACCCCAGAAGTGCAAGGAGAGGTCAGGACCATCTTTGGAGAACCAGGATTCAGGGGCGAATCAAGAAAGGGACGAAATAGATATGCCAGGGAGGCCAGGCGAAGTCCACCACCGTGCGTCCTGAGTCTGGAGCAACGCCCCCTGAAGAGTTTCAAGGGTGAAAATGACTCAATAACTTTCACCAAAGAAGACGCTCGAGGTGTGCACTTCCCCCACAATGACACCCTAGTGTTGACAGTCCAGCTTGCTAACATGAGGGTGCATCGGGTCTTGGTGGATAACGGGAGCTCTGTGGTCATCTTGTATCGACCAGCGCTGGAGAAGATGGGATTGAGCCTCCATCACCTAAAGCCTTGCGCTACATCTTTGTATGGATTTACGGGAGATTCGATACAGCCCCTGAGGGCAATCGAGTTGGCCCTTACTATGGGAGAACAGCCCAGAAAAACCACCATAATGGCAAACTTCGTTGTGGTAGATTGCGCCCCAGCCTTCAATGCGATATTAGGGAGACCTTCCCTAAGAGAATTGAAGGCGATAACTTCTGTATACCATTTAGCTATGAAATTCCCAACCCCTGGGGGACTAGCGTGTATGAAAGGAGAGCAGAAGGAAGCGAGGGAATGCTATAACACGTCCCTCCACACAGCCACAAAGCCAACAGCACCTATGGCGATGGTTGTGCATGAAGGTGCGAACCCAAGCGAGTTAGACCCACGAGTCATAGAAGAGCTGAGAGCTTAACCAGTAGAGGAATTGGAGGAAGTAACGGTCATGGATGAGCCGTTGAGGAAGTTGAAAGTAGGAAAAAACCTTGCCGATGACATAAAGGAGAAACTAGTAGAGTTCTTGAAAGCCAACCTCGATGTATTCGCCTAGAGTCACGAGGATATGGTAGGTATAGACCCAGCGGTCATGTGTCACCACCAGAACATCGACCCGAAAGCAAGGCCGGTAAGGCAGAAAAACAAAGCACTAGACCCAGAATGATACGCGGCCCTAAAAGAGGAGGTGGACAAGCTGAAGACGAACGGGTTCATTCGAGAGGCGTTTTACCCACTATGGGGTCGAACCCAGTGCTGGTTCTAAAACCCAATGGAAAATGGAGGACGTGCGTGGATTTTACCAGCCTCAACAAGGCCTACCCTAAGGACAGCTTCCCACTTCCTAGGATAGACCAGTTGGTAGATGCCACAGCGGGACACGAGCTACTTAGCTTCATGGATGCGTATTCAGGGTCTAACCAAATACCAATGAACCCTGCTGATGAGGAGCACACTTCATTCATAACAGACAAGGGGTTGTATTGCTATAAAGTGATGCCCTTTGGTTTGAAAAATGCAGGTGCCACTTACCATAGGCTGGTAAACAAAATGTTCTCAAATCAAATAAGAAGGAACATGGAGGTGTACTTGGATGATATGCTGGTGAAGACAAAAAAAGCGGAAGAGCTCACTAGCGACCTCATGGAGATGTTCAACACCCTTCGCAAGTACAAAATGAATCTTAACCCACTCAAATGCACCTTCGGAGTTTCGTCAGGAAAATTCCTAGGTTTCATGGTGAATTCCCGAGGTATTGAGGCTAATCCTGAAAAAATCAAGGCCTTGTTGGAAATGAGCCCACCACAGAGCAAAAAAGAGGTGCAGTGCCTGACGGGGAGAGTGGTAGCCCTCAATAGATTCATCTCCAGGTCAACTGACAAATGCCTCCCTTTTTTCAACATCCTAAAAAGGAACAAAAAGTTCACTTGGGATGACGAATGCCAGGAGGCCTTCACCAAGCTGAAGGAGCACCTTGGAAAGCCACCCCTTTTGGACAAGCCAAAAAAAGGAGAGAAGTTGTACCTGTATCTAGCCGTATCTAAGCATGCCATAAGCGCCGCCTTGGTCAAGGGTGAGAAGAAGCACCAGCACCCGGTCTACTATATAAGTAAGCAGTTGGTAGACGCGGAGACCCGGTACCCAAAAATAGAGAAGTTAGCATATGCCCTGGTGGTGGCTTCTCAAAAATTGAGTCCCTATTTTCATGCTCATGCGATTGAGGTGCTCACCAACACCCCCCGGCGTCATGTCTTGCACAAGCCAGAAACTTCAGGAAGATTGCTAAAGTGGTCGATTGAATTGAGTCAGTTCGACATCACCTACAACCCAAGGACCTCCATCAACGGGCAGGTACTGGCAGACTTTATAGTCGAGTTCACATACCGACCCCAAGAGGAGGGGGAAATAGAGGAGAAGGAGCTGGCACCTGAAGAAGAGAGGCACCCCAAAGAATGGAGTCTCCATGTAGATGGGGCGTCTAACGAAGGGGGGGTCGGTGCTGGCATAGTGATGATAGGACCTGAAGGGCACAAGATGTACTGTGCCTTGAGATTTGGATTCGAGGCTAGCTAAGGAATTAAAGGTATCCCACTTGCATGTCTTTAGTGACTCACAGCTGGTGGTGTTTCAAGTGAAGGGCGAATACCAAGCCAGAGGTCCAAAAATGGCTGCATACCTTTCCAAGGTGAAGGAGTATTTGGACCAGTTCGAAAAATACACGATAGAACAAATCCCCATAGAGCAGAATACGAACGTCGATGCACTCACGAAACTTGCCTCCACAAGAGATGAAGAAACGCTTGAGTCTATACCGGTGGAATATCTCCCCAAGCCAAGCATAACCGAAGAGAGGATCAACACGGTCAAGAGCTCCTCGGAGCCATGGTTTGCCCCCATTAGGAGGTACTTGAATGACAGGACCTCACCCTTGGACAAGAAGGAGGCCCGCAGACTGGCTTACAGAGCCGCCCAGTACACCCTAGTAGACGGGATCTTGTATAAGAGAGGCTTCTCTACCCCACTCCTACGGTGCGTCCATAAGGGAGAAGCGTCAAAAAATTTACAAGAGATACACGAAGGGGAGTGTGGGAACCATGCTGGGGGGCAGTCCACAGCAAAAAAGGTCGTCTGCCAAGGGTATTACTGACCTACCATGGAGAAGGACGCGAGTGACTTCGCGAGAAAGTCTGACAAGTGCCAAAGACATATGACTTACCCACGGCAATCCCCAAATGAGCTGGTGAGCATGACCAGCCCGTGGCCTTTTGCTGTGTGGGGGATTGACTTGATAGGGGCACTGCCAACCGGAAGAGGAGGAGCCAAGTACATTGTGGTAGCGGTTGACTATTTCACTAAGTGGGTGGAAGCGGAGCCTTTAGTCAATATAACGGCTAATCAAATCACCACCTTCGTCAACAAATATATTGTTTGCAGATTTGGGGTACCCTACAAGATCATCTCCGACAATGGAACGCAATTTGAAGGAAGAGTGTTCGAAGAGTACTGCAAGGCCAAAGGGATCAGGAGGAGTTTCTCCGTAGTAGTACACCCCCAAGCTAATGGGCAAGTAGAGGCCATCAACAAGATCCTGAAAAGGAACTTGAAAACTAAGTTGGAGAAGTTGAAAGGGGCCTGGGTCGAAGAGCTCCCGAATGTACTCTGGGCCTACAGGACCACCCCCCGTTCCACCACTGGGGAAACACCTTTCGCCTTGGCCTACGGCTGCGAGGCTGTCGCTCCAGTAGAAATGAAGGTAAACTCCTTCCGCACGCAAACATACGATGACCAGGCTAACACCGCAACGTTGGTCGAAAACTTGGACCTGCTGGAAGCCAAAAGAGAAAAGGCACAATTAAGGCTGGCTACGTATCAACAGCGAGCAGGGAGGTATTACAATTCAAGGATATGGGAGAGAAATTTTAGAGTAGGAGACTTATTATTGAGGAAAGTACTCCCCAACATGTGAGACCCGAGGGCAGGGGTACTGGGAGCAAATTGGGAAGGACCCTACCAGGTCGCTCAGTGCATACCACCAAACACCTATAAACTGGCACGCATAGATGGCACCGTCGTGCCTTGGGCATGGAATGCGAAGCACCTCAAGAAGTACTACCAGTGAGACCTCCACATCCAATGCAAGCAGTATCCATGCTTAGTTTGTTACGTGTTATGCTAGCTCAGTAAAAAAGAATCAAGGAGGGCGTCTAGATAACCCCCCAAGAAGATGTAAACTTTTTATATGTACACAAATCGTTGTAACCTACCTACTATGAATGAATATGTTCACATCTTCGCATGCTATTTTTTCTCCTTTATGTTGGCATCAATCAAAGTGCCTGCCGAAATAAACTTCACCAGACACTTGGGGGGACAATAGTGGCCCGTGAAGGCAAAGCATACAGTAAACAAGAGGATCCTAAAAAGGAACCTTTATCAGGAGGATCCTAAAAAAGAACCCTTGCTCTAGGATCCTAAAAAAGACCCTCTATCAGGAGGATCCTAAAAAGGACCCTTTATCAGGAGGATCCTAAAAAGGACCCTCTAGCAAGAGGACCCTAAAAAGGACCATCTATTGGGAGGACCCTAAAAGGGACCCTCTATCAGGAGGATCCTAAAAAGGACCCTCTATCAGGAGGATCCTCAAAAGGACCCTCTATCAGGAGGACCCTAAAAGGGACCCTCTATCAGGAGGATCCTAAAAAGGACCCTCTAACAGGAGGATCCTAAAAAGGACCCTCTATCAGGAGGACGCTAAAAGGGACCCTCTATCAAGAGGATCCTAAAAAGGGCCCTCTAACAGGAGGATCCTAAAAAGGACCCCTTGCATCAAAGCCTTAAAAAAAATTCGTTAAAAAAGGAATGCAATTCGTGGTGAACCCTAACAAATAGGGAAGAGATCTTGCAAGGAATCTCCTAAAGTTCACAAGGATTAGCTACCCTTATGAACATCAAGGAAGCCAAAAGGCCTAGAGCGCCCACCAAGCCGTCTAGCCAAAAAGGGTCCTAAAAGAGCCTCTGGAAAAAATAGTCCTATGAATAATGACGAGAAGGACGCTTCTCGCAAAAAATAATAAGCGCGCGCAAAAATATATAAAAGGATAGCTAGAACCCAAGTGGTCAAAATATCCTTATAGAAGTACTCAAGAGGCACCAAAAAAGGACCCATCGAACCCTTTCACATGGGCTCCAAAGGACCTCTAGCTTGATAAATAAAAGAGGGGAACCTACCAAACCCCATCATACAGGCTCAAAAAGACCTCAAACACAGAGGAATAAGAAATGAATAACCGCTATAAATATTAAAAAAAAAGAGTCTTGGTAACATGGCAAGGTTCAAAAAAAAAAATTATTACAAGGCTCAAATGAGCATACACCCACAGAGGGCTAACTGGCAAAGATTATAAAATAACAATCTCAGGGCCTCCTGCCCCGGCCGTTCCACTCAGCCGTCCGGGTGACGGCATGCTCGCCATAGGAGGAGAAATCGAAATTTGGATCCTGCCTCCATACACCATAGAGGGCGCGCTCTATAGACCTATACTTAGTGGCTGCCCTGTCCGCCTCTAAAGAGGAAACTCTCTCCTGCAACGCAGCTACATCAGCTTTGGCAACCTCAAGTACAGCCTCTAGGAAAGTGACCTTCTCCTGCGATGCAGCCGCAATAGCCTTTGCACCCTGGAGTTCGCCCTCTAGGCTGGTAACCCTTTCCTGCAGGATCATGGCCTTGACAACCGCCTTCTTCTTCCTTTTTGATGAGGCAAAAAATTTCGCCCGAGCCTTTTTTAGCTTAAACTTGGTTTCATCAAGCTCTCTCTCGAGCTCCTGGACTCGGGCCGTAAGACGGTCCCTCTTGGTACTCGACGCGGAAAGATTGTGAGCCGAGTCGGCAAACTGCTGAGCCACAGTATAGGACTGCACAAGAAAGATAACAACAACAATGATAAGTAACAAAAAAAATTAATAATAATAAGGCCAACACAAGATGCATGAACTCACCCAAGCAGTAGTGCGCGTCAGAGTCTCCCCAAGGTCCGACAGGGCGAAACTCCCAAGACCATTCCAATCAGTTCCGGGGAGGTCTGAGGCAATTTGGACATATCGCCGCCCATAAGAGGTCGTCGTGCGATTCACCCAGGGCACCCCTTCCGAGTCAAGGGCACCTGGCTGGGTAAGGACAGACGACCCGCTCGCCGAAACAGGAGGGGACGCAAGAAAATTGGAAAAATGAGCCCCCGGTAGATCAGGAGGGGGTGCAGGAAGATTGGGAAAATAAGCCCCGATGCACCGGGGTCGAGGGGAGCCTGAGTAAAAGAGTCAAAGTCCACGAGGTCGGGGCAAACAAAATGCCCCGGTATGGCATGTTGACCTTGGGATTGGGAAACCATGTCTAGGTCGAAAGGGAAAAAGGGAGGACATCCCCCGAGAGACGAGGATAGCTGGTAAGGTCGCCCATGTCCAAGGGGGACTTCCTTTGGCACATCCTCAGCCTCACCTTCACCCGGGCAAGGCTCAGCTGATGTAGCCTTCATCCTCTTTGACCCAGGAATCGTCCACAGCAACCTAGGATCTGAAATCGGGGACAGCCGGTGAAGGTTAAGATTTTCCACAGTGAATAGGTACGCAGCCTTTTTCACGGCAGGGTCAGCGTTGATAAGATCCTTCACGGCGTCCGCATCCGACCCAAAAACCTCGGGTATGGCGAACTGCTCTGCATGATCCACACCATTGTTGACACAAACATAAGTTATAAAACAATAAGTTTCAGCAAAAAGAAAAATAGGAGAAAAGGTGGCTCAAGGTACTTACTAGGAGTGGAATGGAATGGCTCGCGAACAGAAAGAGGGCCTTTCACGAAGAAAAAGTCCTGCTTCCAAGACCTCGGGTTGGACATTGAGCCCTCTATCAAAGGGACCTCATTATTGGATTTTTGCAGATAATAGAAGCCCTTGGACTTGGGAGAGGGCATGAGATTGTACAAGAAGTGCACCTCTAGCGCCGTAGGAGCACGTTTGGCAAGTTCCGCAAATGCGATAAAAAGGCAGCTCAAGGTCAGCAAACTGTTGGGTGCCAGCTAAAGTGGAGCAAGGTCAAAGTAGTTGAGGACCGCAACAAAGAATTGGTGTAATGGGATGGTACCACCCGCCTTCAGGATGTGCTCACTAAGGGCCACGAAGTCGGGACTAGGGCAGTCAGCCCGGAAGTTGTTTGAAGGAGTGTATAAGGCATACTCTGGAGGAACACGGTAGTGCTTCACAATTTCCCTCAATTTATTTTCTGACACGTGGGACACCAGGGTGGATGCCAATAAAGGGGCATCGTCCTGTTCATTGATGGATACCTGTTGTCGTCCCTTCAGCATATTTATAAAACCAAAAGAAAAAGGTGAGGAAGAGACAAAACATTTGACCCTCCATTTTCTCTTCCTAGCAAGAGTCTTCCACCGGGGCACCGGCTACGAAAGTGCTAAGCTAGGGAAGATCGAAAATAAGGGTTGAAGAGAAGTAGAAGCGGTACCATGACAGTCATCAAACGAGGATGGGCTAGAGGGCTCAGGCGGAAGATGTCCCTCCATAAACTCCAACTCCTCCTGCAAATCTAAAAGGGTCACCCTAAGGCTCGCTACGTGGTCACTAAGGTCAGGGGGGAAAGGTGCTCCGTCTCCTCTCAACACCGAGTCAATTTCACTCTCCACCACCCAAATTTTATGCCTAAGTTCAGCCATGTGCTCAAGATGACGAATACGGGCCTGCCTTATGGAGTCATAGTCTTGGTAAGGGTTTTCCTCAGGGGACTCTGAGTCTGAGACAAGTCAACAAACTCAACCCCCGGAGGTATGCCGAACGGACCGTCACTTTCCATGAGACCTCTTCCCGAAAGCAAAAAGGGGTTCACGTATAAATGAGAGGATTGCTACAAAACACAAAGGAATGGGCTCAAAACTTCTAGGCACAAACACTCTAAATGACCCGCCACGGGGTGTGAATAAAGGGGCATGCCTTAAAAATGACTCACGACAGGCTCAGGCCAAAGTACCCCATCCCGAGTGGTGCTAATATTGACCCAATGAAAACAAGGGAAAAGAGAATATACCTCAAGCAGGAAAAATGAGACGCTGTCGTGGTCAAAAGGAGGTTGGGGGCCAAAAGTACTGTCACGGTCAAAAAGAGCCAAATGGTCGAAAGTGCGCGCTTGCAAAAATAAACAGAAAAGATGTGTTAGCCTCCAAATATATGAAGGGGTATAGACATACCAAAAATTATCCCAAATATATAAAAAAAAAAAAAGGAGGAAATTATAGCAAAAGTGAGGTTGTGGGGGATTGAACCCCTTACCTCTTGAAAGGAGCAAAGGTCTAAATACCACTAGGCTAAGAAGATGAAGTGTGAATAATAGGCTTGGCATGAGGGCCTATTTATAAGAATCAAATAGGAGAGTCTACCAAAGCACCTAAAGGTCCTCTCCTAGACTGGGGGGCAAGTGTGGATGCTCAAAATGACCCTGCTCCAAATGACCATTGCGCCTCGGACCCCCGTTAGCATCCCGCAACTGTCTCGCGAGACCAATGTCTCACCACACCTTGGCGCACCCAGCATCCCCGAGGCATCGCCTCACCTCGGCGCACCTCCCATCCGCAGCGTCCGCGAGGCCCCTCCGCAAGGCCATCTCGCAAGGTCGTCCGTGAGGCCTCGCCTCACCCATGCGCGCCCATGCTCCACCATCCGCGTGGCCCCTCCGCGAGGCCTCACCTCCCCCATGCTCCACCATCCGCGAGGCCCCTCCGCGAGGCCATCTTGCGAGGGCGTCCATGAGGCCTCGCCTCGCCCATGCGTGCCCATGCTCCACCATCCGCGAGGCCCCTCCACGAGGCCATCCTGCGAGGCCGTCCGTGAGGCCTCGCCTTGCCCATGCACGCCCATGATCCAGCATCCGTGAGGCCATCTCGCGAGGCCGTCCGTGAGGCCTCGCCTCGCCTCTGCGCGCCCCCATCCGCAGCGTCCGCAAGACCATCCGCGAGGCCACTTCACGAGGCCGTTTGTGGGGCCTCGCCTCGCCTCAGCTGCGTCCCTACTCTAGCATAAACATAGGCCCCGCTGATGAGGCCCTTCTTTACTCTCTTAGGAAGGTGTCACCAGTGGGGTATAACTCCCCCCTGCTTAGCATACTCAATGCTGTAAGTGCACTTATATTCCACAAAATGAAAAGGGGTAGCAAGGGCATATCTCGAACACACGAGACAGACCTCCAAATATGAAGCACGTGTATGGGAGCGAAATGTACGACCAAGGGGAGCACAAGGATGCGATTCTGGGGTCCGTACTAAACAGGTATTGGTGGTACAAGTTAGAACCAATGGCAAAGGCACTACCTGTACGTGTAATGACCTGGATTTTCAAGACTCGATAATGCGGAAATATAAATGTTTTCATTTAACAAAATGTCTCAAAAACCCATAGAAAAAAAACTTTTAAAAAAAAAAGTCGTATGGCCATACTTAACATTTAGTTACAAACATGTTTTATAAAGAGTAGAGTGAGCCTAGTTTAGGAAAATTGCACAACATTTCCAAAAAGAAAACGGCTTCCCAAAAGGTCGGTCCACATGTACATTTGCAAGGAAGACTCAAGCGCTCACTGCTCTGCCTTGCCCTTGCCCTTACCTACAACATGAAACAACTAGGTAAGCGAAAATGCTTAGTAAGATCAACTTTCAAACAAAGCATGTAGAGAATTAGGGTTCCGGACCCATCCGGACCCTACACAATCAATTTCAAGAACGCTAAAGCATCCTGGCAAACTTATGGTCATGCCTGATAACCAAGGATAAATTAATTCATAACTAGATAAAAATCCTGCACTCAGAAAAATCCCAGAACAAGCAGATATATTATATCACAACTATATCTTATCAACAATTATATCCATGCACTCGGAAAATCCCAGAGCAAGCAGATATATTATATCACAACTATATCTTATCAACAATTATATCCCTGCACTCAGAAAATCCCAGAGCAAGCAAATATATTATATCACAACATAATTCGAGACCAACGCTCGACAATTTCCAACAATTCATGCGTAACGCGCCCTCCAACATAATTGCTAATCTGTAAAAGAGAACCGAGTCCCCACACTAAGATCTAGCCAATAAATATTCTCATCAAGGGTAACTATCGTGTTACCTAGGGCATCGCTACTTATTCAAGAGTGTAATCCAATTTACACGGTTTTACGGAGACTTCTATGTTAATCAGTGGTGTTGGTGAGCAGTTGCCCCTAGGGTGTTCAGCCTCACTCAATCATGGCAACCCCTAGTATCTCTAGGCACTCTCACTGAATGGCCAATATTCACGGCTGCTATCCGGGAATAACTTATCAGAGCACTTGCTCGGATTCTAATCGTCCAATGATTAAGTAAGCATTAGGGCCCCTAGGTCCCATTTATTTTGGCGCCCCTTGGTTTAACCAGCTTATCATCATCTCATGGCCACTCGTCGCGGTAATGAACCGGACATAAATAAAATCAAGCAGTGTGACGGGGATCAACCGTCTAGGATATGACGGACATCTACCGTTCATATTTTCTAAATCAGCACTCACTAGACTAACGTCTCTAAGAAACTTTCTATGACAGTCTATATATGTGCATGTATCCCTATACTAACATACAAGACAATAATCATTTCATGTTGCAGCCATACAATATAAGTTCACTTACTTGGAGTCCTTAGCGCTCAGCAGGTTTTCACCCTCCAACGTTCAATCCAGTTACACTTAGCCAATACTTTAGTTATCCATACAGTATACTCGGATTAATTATGGCACTCATAATTTATTATTATTATTTTGGGTGATTTGGTCATTTTAATAAAAGTCATTTGTATGGATTTATAATCCTTATTTGGTTTTAAACCTATTAAGGAAAGTCATACAAAATATTTGAGACTAAACCCTAAGTCTCGGGGAGGCCTATCCTAAGGTCTCGATACCTAGGCTCGGGTATCACAATGGTATTTTCCCAAAATCCGCTAAAAATATTATTCTTTCGAGATATCGCTATTAACCCACACTTTCGACTAGTCGGTTAAAATATGTAAGATTTTAGCCGGTATTATATCCAGAAAATACTAATAAATTCCTTAATTTTTTTTACAGAAAATAAACTCTTAAATTTTCCTTTTATTTCTCTTAAGATTTTAATATCTAAAAACAGTTTTAAGAAAATTGCCTAATTTGTCTTAATTAGGAAAACCGTTAAAAATTTCCCATCTTGACTAATTAATTTTCCAAAATCAATTAATCAATTTTACTTACTAGAAAAATAATTCATTTAATTATTTTCTCAAAATATAGGGTTTTAAACCCTCTTTTAATTTATTAATTATTAATAAATTAAATCTCTTATTTTTAGAAAGAATAAAAACTCTTTAATAAAAATAATTCATTTAAACTCAAAGGGGTAATTTTAGTGAAAATATGATTTCAAGACTTACCAATTTATATCTTGAAATAAGCAAAATTTTACTTTTTACCTTATGTTCCAAAATCTCATTTTTACACTAAGTGTGAAAAGCATATTTTTCACATTTTTAACTACATACTTCGTTAGTTCATAACTTAAAATTTACTTACCCAATTGTTACCAAAATTTTCCAATTCCATTTTTGTTATGCCATTTAGGTCTTTGTAAAATCTTAGGTCAAAATGAGCATTTTTGATTGGTGAAATCATTTTCCAATAATGAGTTAAAAATGACCTTATTTTCAAGTCCTTATTTTTTTCCAAACTTTGACAGTTAATAACTTTCAAACCGTTCAATATTTTCTTACCAAATTTTACAGTGGAATAATAGGTTATGCCAGCAATATGTCCACAAAAGTTTAGAAAAAACTGGGTTCATTTTCCCTATACAGTGGCTGTCCAAACTTGATTCCGAAAATAAGAATACGAAAAAACAATTTTTTTTTTCTTAAACTTTGAAATACAATAACTTACTCATTTCTAAACTTTTTTTAGTGTTTCAAAAGCTCAATTTTATGTACTCAATCTCAAAAACATCACAGAACAATTTAATTTTACAAAAACATATATAGTGGCTGCTTGACCCCTTGGAAGTCACAGCTCAAAACATGTTTTGTTTTAGGGTGTCCTACAAAACCCTTGGGGGTTTTGGTTCCCATTTTCAAAAATCAATACACATGCATCATAAAAATTATTAAACAACTACCATAACCTTATTAAATCACCAACAAGATACTTTAAGCATTAAATATACAAAATCATGCTTAAAACTAAAAACCCTACAACAAAATCATCAAAAGTAAACTTTTTACCTCTTTGGTGTTCTTGCTTAAGGTTTGTACCATCCTATAAGCTTTGACTCCTTCAAAACCTTTCAAAAACCCTAACCATGTTCCCCCAACAACATAGTTAATTAGCTATTTGAAACTCTATGCTTAAAACTTTACAAAAGCCTAGATTAGTGAAACTTTACCTTAGGGAAAAATACTTCCTAGACCAAGACTTAGCCTCCAAGTTTTCCTTGGTGTTGTTGATGTTGAATATTGAGAGAACACTTTGAGAGGTCTTCAAAAATCAGATGAGTGAATGAGAGAGGGAGAGTGGTCGGTTCTTAGGGTTAGAATTGCTCACATAACTCTTCAAAATATCACAAAATACTTGAGTGATTTTCTACCCACTTGCCCACTTGACTTCTTAATTAAATGGGATTTTATCTTTATAAAATTGGGTTCACACAACTCTAAAATACCACATGGCCGGCCACCCTTTTCATTTTATATATGTTATATATAATTTTTTTTTTTATAAAGGCTAATAAATGTTTCATAAGAAGAAAAGTCCAAATTGGCTTTTGACACCTTTTTCACTCTTATTAAGCTTTAATCATCAAACATAACATTAATTAATTAAATTAAATGTCTCTCACATTTAATTTAATTAATCACATAATAAAATTTAACCTAAGGTCCATTCATGGAATAAAATTCCCCATTTCGGTAAAATTAGGCATTTAACACAAAATGCCCTAAAATTTCCATTTTCTTTTAGGTTTATTATTTTTTACCAAACTTTAACTTTTATGAATGTATTTTATGCCCAAAATATATTTGCCATAATTTTTCATTTTATTTTCCGAGATTTTTATCCGATCAGGGTTTTTGTGTTGGTCCAGGACCGAAAGTCTTATCTTGACTTTTAAAATCAAAAAATTCATATTTTGGCTAGCAATAACTCATGGAATACTTACAAACAAAATATAATATTATTTAAAATAATATTCTTAACCCGGGGGGGAAAATCCCGACTCGAGTCGTTTAAAGGTACCCGAAAACGTAGGACGTTACAGTACGTTGGTGACCATGTGTCGGGGTCGACACCACAGTCACCTGCACCACTATGTCTGGTGCCACTCCGTCTGACACCCGTACTGGGCGAGTAGTGGAGGTACAGTCAAGTAACGAAGTGGAGGTGCTTCCACCAACCCTGATCATGTACTGGAGCCGACACCACTACCCCTAAAACCACTCTCCTGCTAGTGTTCTCATGTACCATTTGGTCCCCTGGACCACCATGTATCAGGGGCCATTAGTGCCCACTATAAAAGCAATCCCACTTCCACTTGGAAGGGGGTTGGAAAAATCATTGTAGCACTACACCATAAGAAATACAAGTTCAGTTCATCATTTTTCTTCTGCAAGTGTTCTTTAAGTTTCCAATTTGATCTTCAAAGTTTTTCTTTTGATAATGTCTACATTTATGTTTTTCTAACTTAACTTGGTTCACGAGTTCTCACCGTCAACAATAACCGTGAGTTGAGCTTATCTTTAGCAGCGAGTGTACATGCCCAACCAGTCTTCAGGAACCCTTTAACCTAGACAGCTGATACCAAGTTGTAACGCCTGGTTAACCAAGACCATTACATTGTGTGTTAAAAATAGTGCTTAACTTGCTAAGCAAGTCATTTGAACTTAAATGTGTAATTAAAGACTAAGTCAACGTCAAGTAGTAAAAGATTTGGTCAAAAAAATGTTTATTTTTCATTAAAATATTATGTTCATGCAAGGGACCCCAAAAAAATCAGTTTACAGATTAGTAAAAGATAAACAGATACAATTTAGTCATCCTAAGCAGCAAAAAAAAGGTTTAACCCTAGTTCCTCCCAAGCTACCACGACCGTGGCGATCGAGCAAGCTGCATATGTACACACCACCCCTGAAGCTCTCCAACTCATGGTTGATCCAGCAATCTGTTGGAAATGTGCCCTGAAAGCATATGTAGTGGACATTGTTATATGAAATAAATTGAATTTGTTATGCATATATTTTATGGACTATATTATTATGTGATAATATTATGTAAATATTAGGAAAATTCCAAAGTTCATATATGTGATCTCAAACACGTATTGGTATGGGAGGATTGTGTTTGAGATAAATGAACTTGAATAGTTCGCAAGAAAATAAAGTTATGGATTCTTTAGATTAATTACTGCAAGTACGGTCCACTAGTATTATGAATACATGTGATCTAGATCCGAATCACTAGTGTGGTAGGACACTTTAGTGGAGGTGCTTTATATATTGGAGAATATATAGAACTGGACCAGATATGTTTATTAATACTTAGTTAAATACTGTTTCGAAGTATTAATTAAATATATCAATTGATGATCATATACAAATAGATCTTAATCCTGAAGTTACTACGAACTCCTGTTTATGTTATACGTGTTCTTTGATTCACTTGTTAGGGTCTGTTAGAATGATCAGGCTATAAACTTTTGTTTTGGGAACTCATTAATGTAGATGGTTGGGGACATAGTATACAGATATGGAATCTATGCCTTCTCGCAAGAGATTGAATGATGGTTCTCTTAAGGGTTGACTTTTGGGACTGAAAGGTTATTGAGCTCAAATTCATAATTTAGTTATGAATTAACCTTCACTAGTAAAGTCAATGCTACTTAAGGAAACAAGAGATAATTAAAAGGATAAAACGGTAATTTTATTCCCGATTAATTATTAACCATTATTAGAGGGTCAATTTGTATGCAATGATTATATCAATGGATGCTTTATAATTATAAAGTACTCAGTAAATTAAATGTCTATAATTACAATAGTGCAGTCTTATATTTATAGTGGAATAATCATTAGATTAATAAATTAAGATTATTTAATTAAAGAGTTTAATTAATAATCTCAAATTTATTGGTGCTTGGAATTATAGGTCCATAGGTCCCCATAGCGACTCCATCAACACTATTCAAGGTAAGAGTTAATGTGAAGGGAAAAATAGTTTAAAGACATATTTATGAAGAAATTTGTTCTTCAGGCCAAATATGCAATTACATGATAATAGTGATTAATTTATTAATTACAAATTAGTTGTAGTTAATAAAATTAATTAATATTTAATTACTGTATAATTTTCAAAATTATATTAATTAATTAATTATAATTTTCGATATTATAATAAATTAAATATTTATTTTCGAAAATATTGGATTTAATTAATTGGTAGAATTAATTAAATATCTTTATTTGAGTGGGAGATAATAATCTGATAAGTTCAAATTGGATTTGAATTTAAAACATTAATATTTATTCAAATAATTAACTATATTTGATAATTAGTGAAAAGGGTATTTATTTTAAATTTGAATTAGTTATTAGGTTGTTAGATCTTATCTGACAAAGAAGTTTGAATAAATAATTAAATAAAAATTAAAAAAACTAACATCCCTAAAAATAGTGATGCTGCACGTGCACACACAGTCGTGTACTACTATTTTCAGGGATAGGATTTTCATTTTTATTTAATTAATTAATGGATAATTCAAAAAATTGGTTTTTGGATACTTTCATTAATAAAATAATTAATTATTTAAAAAGTAAATTGTAAGTTGGTTACAGATTTATTTTTTAAATTCGAACATTTTCTTTTAAGTATGACTAATCAGAAAATATTCAGATATTTGAGACAACTCAGTCTAATCGCTCTGTGAAAAATAAGTCGATAGTTTTCTCTTCCTGAAAAATAAAGAACCAATTCTCATGCATATTCTCTTGATCTCATGTGTTGAGTACATCAAGTAGAATCACAAATAAACTATCCTTCATTCTCTAAGTATCCACACACTTCTTGAGGTGTAGAGAACGCTTTGGAAGATCTTGGTGTGAGTACCTGGGAGCGGCTTGGATAGGAAGATCGTTCTGAATACGAAAAGATAGCAAGGACACTTGATAGGCTTCAAGAAGTATGAATTATATCCTTAACTTGCTTATGATTAATGTATGTATATTAATGGATCCGCATATTTAAAGGTAGTTTAAATATGTTACAAAATTTTTGTTGTACATTGGGCCAACCACACCACCATTCCACTGCGTATTAGGAAACTCGTTCCTAACAATTGGTATCAGAGCGGTAATTAATCTCTGCATACATTAATTACTGTGGGGGCATAATATGCATTCTTATGTTATTATAATATATGTGAATGGATGGATGTATGTATGATTATAGTTAATTCTTAAGGGTCGTTAATTATATGGTGTTTTGGGTTTAGGAAATGTCCTTAAAATTATAGATGAAAAATTTAAGCCATTTTTTGGGGCATAGGAATTTTTGTAATTTTAATTTTCTGTGTTAAAATTATTTGAAAAATTATGAAAGGGTCGAGCCTCGGGTTCCGATCCCCGAAGCCCGAGCCTCACCCAGCCGCATGCGTGCCCAGCCCCTACGTGCTGCCAACCCAGCGCGCCATGCGTACCACGCCTAGCAGAGTGGTTGCGCCCCTGCGCGTCCCTGCACATTTCGGCAACGCGCCCCTGTGCCTCACCAAGCCGCACGCATGCGCGCCCCTGGGCCTGCTGTTGTTGCACCCAGCTGCGCGCCCTTATGTGCCGCACCCAGTCGCGCGCCCTTGTGTGTCGCACCCAGCTGCGCGCCCTTGTGTGTCTCACCCAGCTGCGCGCCATTGTGTGCCGCACCCAGCAGCCACCGTGTGCCCCAATCGTGCCCCATGTCGAGCCATCCTATGCAGCCGTCCCAAGGGTTGTAAACCCAGTGTTTGCATCCAAAAATTATCCATTTAAATTATGGGCTTATTTAAGTTAACCCATAATTAAAATTGTTTTATTTTGAATTAATTGTATGAGCCCAAATTCAAAACTGGGCCTAATAACTTATCGGGCATTGAAGCCCAAGTTAATTATTCTTAAAATTTGTTTAAGATAATTAAATGTTATTTTAATTCAAAATTAAATGGATAAGTGGCTTAATGGATAAGGACTACTTGTGAAGACCCAAGTTAAAGATAGAGATCTCTTTGGGTCTTATTTAGTTTCTTACATTTTTTGTGTATATTTTTGCAAGTGTTGTAATTTTTCTAGAAATACCCAAGACACCCTGTAACGACCCAAAATTACTAATAAGGCTTAAGGGCCTTGATTAGTGTGTCGGGAGGGCATAATTGGAAGTTATGTGAATTAATGGTGTGAGAATGCATGTGTTATGAGTATTGGATAAGCATGCAGGCCCTGTTTGGTTGGTAAGGGCATAATTGTAATTTTGGCCCGTTAGGGCATAAATGTGGTTATTTGCGATAAACTGTTGAGACCACATTATTATGTGGATATATGTGTTTGTAGCTTCCGGCATGAGGCGATCCTAGGGAGCAAGTAGCGGGAAAAGTCACAACAGGGCTCGATACTTGACTTGGGATGAGTCAAGGGGGACTTCGGGTGTTAGGTGGTTATTTGGGTTATCGGGTTATGGAAATAAATAATCGGAGATATATTTGAGGTTAGGAAGCCTAGGTGGGAATACTGGGGAATTTTACCATTTTGTCCTCGGGGACATTTTTGGTACCCTGAGCCTTGGGTTTAATTTAAGCAACTTAAGTAAAATAAAACAAAGGAGAGGAAATAGCTAGAATTTTGCCAACCGACCCTTCCCTTCACACTCAGCTCAACTCTCCTTTCTCTCTCTCAAGGAAACCATGGAACCAAGGGAAGACTTGGTTGGAAACTCAAGAATTTGAGCTGGAGCTGTGGGGAGGATTTCTGTAGCAACCTAAAGGTTCAGACCAGGGGTTTAGGTGAGTATTGAATTGTAGTTTAGCTAACTTAATACTATAGTTTTGGCTGGGTTCTAAGAGTTTTTGGATTTTGATATTGAAGATTTAACTAGGCTAAGGCCTGGGAATTAACTCAGCAACTAGTTGGTGGGTTTGCTCTTCAGCAAAGGTAAGCTTTTCATAATAGTTTAGCATCTGAATTCTGGGATTTGTGGTTGTTCTAAGAGGTTTTGAGTTTTTGGGTTTCAAAGATTGAGATGTTGTTTTGATGAGTTTCTAGACTAGGTTTTTGTTGGGTTAGGTTGTTGAAATCATGTAAGAATGTTGGGATAATTGAATTGTGTTATTGGGATGGTTTAGGGTGGATTTGGGTGAGGTTTGAATGTTACAAATGGTGATTTTTCTGGGTTCGCGGGTCTGGGACGCGGCTCTGTTCTAATGTGTCGCGGCCCTTCAGAGCAAGGAAGAGTCAGGAGGGCTCTGAGATGAAGGAGCACCGCGGCGCCAGAGGGGCAGGGCCGCAGCACGTGTTTGTCTTCAAGGAGGCCTAGCCTCTGTTTCAGGGGCAGGCCGCGGTATGGGTTTTGAGGGCCACGGCCCTTAAGGGCATTTTTTTTTGGCCTTTTGGAGTTTATTAGCGTGGGAACCTAGCCTATGGTGCTCGGGATCGATCCCACTACCGTGTTTGGTGGAATTCGATGTCTCGGAGGCTAGAACTCTATCCGGAAACCCTTATACAATTATTGATGGAATCCTTTATCATGGTTGTGACTAGGTGTACGCTTGGGCTCGGGGCAGGATCGTGCTCGGGGGTCGTCTCTCCTAATTAAAGCACTTGGAATTAAAGGTAAGAGAACTGCACCTGTAAATGTGGATATGATGGGACTAAGTGTTCCCTATATTTGTATGCATTGCTATGTGACTGTGAAAAACCATGTGAGTATGTTGGGACTAAGAGTTCCCTATAACTGTGTGAATGTCATGAGGTGGTATTATGCCACTGGGACATGTGATAAACGGCCTAATGTTGCCAAAATCAATACTTGGGCACAGGGCACGATTCGACCACTGGTAGCTAAGGACAGCTTAATAATCACTTAGCTCGGTTAAGCTGGCCGGAGTCAGTGGGTATAACACTGGGTTTGGCCTAAGCGAGCCATAGACAGTGGATTAAATAGAGGGTACGGCCTACGGGCATTAACCCTAGTTGTTGCTTGACATGTATTCTATTGTTAATTGCTGTGTACGATGTGATGAGTATCTAAAGCTAGATCATTGGTTATTGACCAGTGTGCTGCATTGAATGTATGATATGGCTTGTTGGGTGATTTATTAATGCCTTGTAAACTATTTGGTTATGCTCTGTAAATTGCTTAACTGTTAATACTGGTTATGTTATGATGTTATGTTTTCTTGATGGGCCTCAGCTCACGGGTGCTACGTGGTGCAGGTAAAGGCAGGGGTAAGATGTGTTGACCATGAGTTAAAGAGCTCTGTGGGCGAGGTGTACACTGTCAGTTGCTCGGTTGCCTCGGTCGAGGGATTGTACTGGGACGGGAACCTAAAACGTGTATTTTTCCATTAGAGTGGCTTGGTTATTTGTTTGTTTTGGAAATTCTGTAATTACGTTATTTAAACCTTATTTGGGATCCCATGTATTGTTTTAATGAAAATTATTCGTTTATAACCAAATTTTTTTAAACCTAACCTGTTTGTGTCGTTAGATTCAAATTTTTATCTAAATGACTTGATTAGCAAGTCTTGCACTATTTCAAATACACAGTGTAACGGTCTTGGTTACCCAGGGTGTTACACACCCAGCCCACATTTATTTATTTATTTAGTTAGTATTTATTTATTTAAATGTTTGAATGTGATTAAATTGTTTAATACTTTATCATGCATTTTTTGACATGCCATACATATAACCCACACAGTATTTAAAATTGTGCATGCATCTCATATAAGTAGAAACATGTCTTATGATTGTTCTATGTGATTATATGCTGGTCCATATAATAATAAATCTAGTTTTTAACTAGTTCAAGAGCGGAAATAGATTTTAAAAATTGTTTAATTTCTAGTATTTAATAAAATTGTTTTATTATAAATGATATTCTTAGTAATTATAGCAAAATAAAATTGAACTAATTAGGGCATAGTTCTATGATTTTAATTTTGCTTAATTTGATTAGTAATTATTAGAATATCATTTGGTAAAAATAGATCACTTTATTTTTACAACCAATTAAAAAGCATAGGATGTTTTGATAAAACACATATTCTAAAATAGTGAGTGGGAGAGGGAGTTATGACAATAAGTCCCATGGTCTCCATTATGAGTTAGCACCGAGGTAACATGGAGAGGGCCTCGCGGCACCATTGCTTGTGTCCCCCTAAGGAAGGCTTCCAATTGTGTTATTCTCATGGCAAACTTCTTTTTCAAGAATAGGATTTAATGATGTATTTCAAGTTTGACTGGCCCTATAAGGCACACTCTTGAGTTAAGTCATTGATCTAAAATAATGGGTTACACTCACAAGGTACATTAGGCTTTCGAGCAGACTAGTGTATTCTTGACCCAACAAGCGGTTGTTTATATGTCAAAAGAGAAATATTGATTTAAGTTTTAACTTATAAATTTGAGAACTTGTCTCAAAATTAATTTGAAATTATTCTGACCTACCCTAAGGATGGTCCATTAATGTTCAAATTAATTAATCGTGGAATTAGTAATTATTTTTTATGTGTTTTTTATTGCATTCATGCATCACGTTTACTATTCCGAAAATAACTGATACTTATTATATTTATAAATTCATTTTGTTTATTTACTTATTTTCAGCAATTATGTCTAGCTCAAATCCCGTATCTTCTTTACTTGCTAATGAAAAGTTGACTGGTGAAAACTACATGAAATGGAAATCAAACTTGAACATTGCATTAATATGTGAGAAGCCTAAAAAGTCATCCAAAAGCAAAAAGAACAAGAACACTAAAACCTCCAAAAGGAAGACCCCAAAAGGGACTTGCTTTCATTGTGGAGAAAATGGTCACTGGAAGAGAAACTGTCCAAAGTATCTCGCTGGCCTCAAAGAGAAAAAGACAGGTAAATTTGATTTACTTGTGTTAGAAGCTTTTTTAGTGGAAGATAATTCCTCATCCTGGATAGTAGATTTAGGAGCCACTAACCATGTCTGCTTTTCTCTTCCGATTCTTAGTTCAACAAGGAAGCTTGCTAATGGAGAGGTGACTATGAGGGTAGGTAGTGGTCAGATTGTCTCTGTAGCAGCAGTTAGAATAGCTCGTTTGGAATTTGAGAAAAATAAATTTCTTGTTTTAGAGAACGTTTATATATTCCTGGATTTTCTAGAAACTTAATTTCTGTTTCTATGTTGCATGAACAAAATTTTAAAATCTCTTTTAATAATAATTCGATTGTTATTTCAAGAAATGGTTTTAAGATATGTTCTGCAAAATCTATAGATGGGCTATATAAACTGCAAGCTAAAGAGAAATCTATTAATAATTCTGAATTATTTAAAACAGCTAATCCTAGATCTATTAAACGACAAAAGACTGATTCCGATAGTGAAACATATCTGTGGCACTTAAGATTGGGCCATATTGGTCTAGATAGAATAAATAGGCTTGTAAAGGATTGTCCTTTAAGAGAACTATCTATTGGATCTCTCCCTGTTTGTGAATCCTGTCTAGAAGGCAAAATTACCAAGAGACCTTACTCTGCTAAAGGTTCAAGAGCCACAGAACCATTTCAGCTAGTGCATACGGATGTTTGCGGTCCACTTAATGTACAAGCAAGAGGAGGTTATGAATACTTCGTCACTTTTATTGATGATTATTCAAGATATGGTTACCTATACGTAATGCAAAGAAAATCTGAAACTTTAGGAAAGTTCAAAGAATTTCAAGCAGAAGCTGAAAAGAAATTAGGTAAGTCACTAAAAGCTCTTCGATCTGGTCGAGGAGGAGAGAACTTGGATTTTGAATTCAAGGACCATTTGTGTGAGCATGGCATTCAATCCCAACTCAAAGCACCTGGAACGCCACAGCAAAATGGTGTTTTGGAAAGACGGAACAGAACATTATTAGATATGGTTAGATTAATGGTGAGTTTCTCATCATTACCACTGTCATTCTCAGGCTATGTGATTCAATGTGCTCTATACATATTAAATGTTGTTCCATATAAGTCTGTCCAAAAGACACCCATAGAATTATGGAATGGTTGTAAACCTAGTTTACACCATTTTCGAATTTGGGGGTGTCCTGCACACGTGCTTAAAGGAAAGACCGGGAAGTTGGAATCACGCTCTGACGTGTGCATGTTTGTGGAATATTCCAAAGAGACCAGAGGTGGAATTTTCTATAGTCCAAAAGAAAATAAAACATTTGTATCGACAAATGCAACTTTTCTTGAACATGACTATGTCAATAACCACAAACCTTGCAGTAAGGTTGTTTTGGAGAAGATGGTCTCGAAGGAAGTTGCAAAGTCACCAGCAACAACCAATGAAAAACGGCAAGAGGAAACTGCTAGTTCTAATCATAATAGTAGTGAACCTCGTCGTAGTGGGAGGGTTAGTAAGCAACCCACACGCTATGAACACGAAGTTCAAATGCTTGTGTCTGACACAAACAAAGACGATCCATTGACATTTAAAGATGCAATGAATGATTCTGACAAGGACAAATGGCAAGAAGCCATGAACCAAGAAATGGAATCGATGTATTCCAATTCTGTCTGGGTTCTTGAAGATCCACCTGAGAATATCAAACCCATTGGTTGCAAGTGGATATTCAAGAAGAAAAGAGGAGCAGATGGGAAAGTAGAGACTTTCAAAGCAAAGCTTGTAGCCAAAGGTTACACATAGAAAGAAGGGGTTGACTATGAAGAAACTTTTTCTCCTGTAGCCATGCTAAAATCCATTCGTATACTCTTGTCCATAGCTGTGTGCATGGATTATGAGATTTGGTAAATGGATGTCAAAACAGCTTTTCTGAATGGTTACCTTGACGAAACCATTTACATGTCTCAACCAGAAGGGTTCGAATTAAAAGGTCAAGAGCAAAAGGTTTGCAAGCTTCTTAGGTCAATTTATGGACTCAAACAAGCTTCTAGATCTTGGAATCTTAGATTTGATGACACAATTAAAACGTTTGGTTTTGAACAAAACGTTGACGAACCTTGTGTCTATAAACAAATAAAAGATGGTGTAGTAGTATTCCTCATTCTTTATGTTGATGATATATTACTGATTGGAAATGACGTAACATTATTATCAAAAGTAAAGAACTAGTTAGCTGAATAATTCTAAATGAAAGATTTGGGAGAAGCCAAGTATGTTCTGGGCATTAAGATTCTTAGAGATAGACAGAACAAAACATTGGCATTGTCTCAAGCAACTTATATTGATAAGATGCTAGAACGCTTTAATATGCAAAACTCCAAAAAGGGTGATATGTCAACCCGTTCTGGAGTATTCCTTTCCAAGGAGCAGTGTCCTAAAACACCTCAGGAAGAGGAAGACATGAGACAATATCCTTATGCCTCAACAGTAGGCAGTCTAATGTACGCCATGTTGTGTACAAGACCTGACATTTGTTATGCAGTAGGGATAGTCAACCGTTATCAATCCAATCCTGGATTGAGTCATTGGACTGTAGTAAAGAATATTCTCAAGTATCTTAGAAATACTGGAGATTATATGCTTGTATATTTAGGTGGAGACCTGAACCCCACTGGTTACACGGATTCTGATTTTCAATCAGACAGAGATAGTCAGAAATCGACTTCTGGATCAGTGTTTACTCTTGGAGGAGGAGCGGTAGTTTGGAAAAGTATTAAACAAACTAGCATTGCAAACTCCACCATGGAAGCCAAGTATATAGTGGCTTGTGAAGCAGCTAAGGAGGCTGTGTGGCTCAAAAAGTTCTATTCCGATTTGGAAGTTGTACCAGATGTAGATAAGCCACTAGACCTATACTGTGACAACAGTGGGGCGATAGCTAACTCAAAGGAACCACAGAGTCACAAGATGGGAAAGCACATCGAGAGGAAATATCACTTGCTAAGAGAGATAGTTCATCAAGGAGATGTTGCAGTTATGAAGATAGCTTCAGAGCATAATCTTGCAGATCCTTTCACAAGGAATTTATCCATAAAATCTTTTAAGGAGCATGTAAGAAACATGGGAATGAGAGAGATGCATCATTTGCTTTAGGGCAAGTGGGAGATTGTTGGAAATGTGTCCTGAAAGCATATGTAGTAGACATTGTTTTATGAAATAAATAAATAAATTGAATTTGTTCTGCATATATTTTATGGACTATATTATTCTGTGATAATATTATGTAAATATCAGGAAAAATTCCTAAGTTCATATATGTGATCTCAAACACGTATTGGTACGAGAGGATTGTGTTTGAGATAAATGAACTTGAATAGTTCGCAGTAAAATAAAGTTATGGAATCTTTAGATTAATTACTGCAAGTACGGTCTACTAGTATTATGAATACATGTGATCTAGATCCGGATCACTAGTGTGGTAGGACACTTTAGTGGATGTGCTTTATATATTAGAGAATATATAGAACTGGACCAGATATGTTTATTAATACTGTTTCGAAGTATTAATTAAATATATCAACTGATGATCATATACAAATAGATCTTAATCCTGAAGTTACTATGAACTCCTGTTTATGTTATATGAGTTCTTTGATTCACTTGTTAGGGTCTGTCAGAATGATCAGGCTAGAAACTTTCGTTTTGGGAACTCATTAATGTAGATGGCTGGGGACATAGTATACAGATATGGAGTCTATGCCTTCTCGCAAGAAATTGAATGATGGTTCTCTTAAGGGTTGACTTTTGGGACTGAAAGGTTATTGAGCTCAAATTCATAATTTAGTTATGAATTAACCTTCACTAGTAAAGTCAGTGGTACTTAAGGAGACAAGAGATAATTAAAAGGGTAAAACGGTAATTTTATTCCCGATTAATTATGAACCATTATTAGAGGGTCAATTTGTATGCAATGATTATATCAATAGACGCTTTATAATTATAAAGTACTCAGTAAATTAAATGTCTATAATTACAAGAGTACAGTCTCATATTTATAGTGGAATAATCATGAGATTAATAAATTAAGATTATTTAATTAAAGAGTTTAATTAATAATCTCAAATTTATTGAAATTTGGAATTATAGGTCCATAGGTCCCCATAGCGGCTTTATCAACACTATTCAAGGTAACAGTTGATATGAAGGGAAAAATAGTTTAAAGACATATTTAAGAATAAATTTGTTCTTCATGCCAAATATGCAATTATATGATAATAGTGATTAATTAATTAATTACAAATTAGTTGTAGTTAATAAAATTAATTAATATTTAATTATTGTATAATTTTCGAAATTATATTAAATAATTAAATTAATTTCGAAATTTAATTAAATAATTAATTAATTAATTATAATTTTCGAAATTATAATAAATTAAATATTTATTTTTGAAAATATTGGATTTAATTAATTGGTAGAATTAATTAAATATCTTTATTTGAGTGGGAGATAATAATCTGATAAGTTTAAATTGGATTTGAATTTAAAAGTGTACGCCCTGATTTTCCCACGAGCTATTAGCGAGCTGAGATACGGCCTAAACTGTATCAGCCACGTGGACATCCCCACAGACCGGAGCTGCCATCGAAAGATCCTACCTCCTCACCTCGAGGTAGCCTAAGGTTTCGCCAAGATTAGACTGAGTTGGACTCTGAAAGCCACAGGTCGAGGGAAGCATCCAGCTCGTGGTACGAGCTACGGTCGGAGGCTATGACCCCTTATGAAGTCAACCACGCAAGGTAAACGTGCATATATCAGACATCACGTGTCTGATATATCCCTGACTTCTCGGACACGTAGCATGAACGTGCGTATTCAGACACCCATGACTGGGTTGGGTCGTGCGGCCCATTATCCCCTTACCTATTGATTAGACCACACTTATGTGTCAGGTTTTAAGAATTAATCATGAATGTCACAGAGTTGACATGATAGGTAAGAAGGTCACGGGATGACCTTCTTACCAACTCCCAGGTGCCTTCTCCTATAAATATGGAGACCCTGGGAGTTGCAAGGGGTTGGATTCTATTGTGTAAGAAATACCCTGTAAAAGAATACCAAGCATATAGCAATAATATTGACTGGTAGAGTAGAAGGATTTTAACCTTTTAACCACCTAAAATCATATTTGTGTCACCATTCCATTTAAAAGATCATTCATCTATTTCGGTTCATACATAAGCACTAATCCCTTCCTCTTATTCTTTTAATTACCTGTTGGCGAAGAACCGCGTCAACAGTTTGGTGCTTTCATTGAGAGCAAGTTAGATTGGTTCTATCGCAAACATCCAACTATGGTGACCACTCGATCCAGACACGGTAACGAGATGGAACAGCATGATGGGCAGGAGGCTCATCATATCGCCATCCTCAGTAAACAAATTCCCGAGGTCCAGCAGCGGCTGGGCAAACAGCCGGTGGGCCAAGATGACACTGGAAGTTCGGCGCCCTGGCCACCTAATCCAAACCCAGGTTATTACACTACAGTGGAGATGGAGAATGTTTAGCTGAGGAGCCAGCTAGCAACAGCTAATCAGCAGATCAAGGATGTGTTGGCCCAACTACCCCCTCTTACAACCGACGCTAACGTTGGAAAGAGGCAAGGCGAGACTCATAAGTCCCGCCGAGGCAATCGGTCTAGGCATAGCCGCTCGGACAGACTTTCGACAGCCAACTCTATTCCCTCATCGCACCATCGAGAGGCAAACTTTGGAGAAATGCCTAGAGCCGAACAACAACAGTACAGTCGTTCGGTCCGAACTTCAACTCCTAGCTCCCAACCACCCTCGAGCGCGCTCAGGAGAGCTCGAGGAAATTCTAGAAGGAGATCCGGGGAGGGCTCACAGCATCAGCCCGTCCCCACCAGCCGTCATGCGCCTCGTCCAGTTCGCCAGGCGCGGGACCCGCAGGTTGACAGGGCCGAAAGGCCCCTACCTAACTTGATCCGCCTTGACGGAACCAGGATCACCTCTCCGGTCAGGCATCCTCCGTCTCCAATAAGATATCCATCTCCTCCTTGGCCTATCCGAGATATTCCAGCCTACGGAAGTAGCAGGAGAAACCCGCCATCCGCAGGACCTTCCCGACGTAGCAGGGCGCCGAGAGAAAGCCCAGATCCTCACCGCCAAAGGTGGACTCCGAGCCTCTCTAACAGGAGCTACTGGACCGGCAGTCGCCGGAGTGACCTTTCTGGCGGAGACCTGCGTCAGCTTTTAAGTTCGGCACAAAGTCCTCAAACCACCCAGGGGGGCGACCTGCGAGATCTCCTTAACTCCCATAGAGGGGAGCCAGTAGGAGGTGACAGCCATGCTCGCTCAGGGGGAGACCTATCCGAAGTACGTAACGGCAGGAATGCCCCAAATAAACTATCTCAAGATAGAAGGGGCAATAACCAACCAAATATGTACAATGGATCCGGAGCTGTTGAACAACCCCGAAATAATCCAGGAAATCAGGACAAACCCCTCGAGCGCCTGGCTCAGATGGAGGAGCTGATGAGGAAGCTCCTGTCGGAGAAAGAGAAAGATGAATAAGATTCAGGGGACGAGATCGAGCTCTTCGCCCCCACCATAGCAGCAACGACTTACCCACCCGGTTTCCGTATGCTGCACCTGTCCAAATTCAATGGGGATGGAGATCCATCGGATCATCTGGGGATGTTCAACACCCTGATGATGGCCCACAACATTGGCCCTGAGCTGAGGTGTCTGATCTTTCCTTCCACACTGACTGGACCAGCTAGGCAGTGGTTCAAGCAAAGCAAAAGACAGTCAATCAGCTCCTGGAAAACTTTTTTGGCTGATTTCAAAAGGGCATTCCGAGCCACCCAGGCTGCCCGCGTCAAGGCCGACTCTCTGGCTAACGTGAGGCAGCAGCCCGATGAAACTCTGAAGGCTTACCTGAGCAGGTTCGCGAACGTTGCTGCTTGGGCCAGAGACGCGGATGACAGCTCCAAGCACATGGCCCTGAGAACTGGAATCCTCGTCGGAGGGGAACTTTGGAAAGATATACAAAGGAAGGGAGTATGCTCAATGAACGAATTCCTTAATAGGGCCCAGGAATGGATCAACTTGGAGGAGGCCGAAGCCTCAGCTGCAGGAACCAGCCAGGTCCCTGAGCAGCCAGCTGGAGTGGGGACGGAGGTCGCGACAGCGACCCAAAACGTCACACAGAACAACCAACTCGGTGGAGGCAAAAGAAAGGGGAACGGCGAGGGCAGCCAGCACGGCCCAAAGAAGAATAAGTCCATAGACAAGTTTAAGCCCGTCTACGCGGCTTAAACAGAGCTCACCCACTCTAGGGAGAACATCTTCCTAGCTAACTCTACTCGCCTCCCCTGGAAGAGGCCAGAGCCGTTGAAGCACCAAAAGGGGAAGAAAGACACCTCCAAGTTTTGTCATTTTCACAACGATGTTGGCCACAATACCGATGATTGTAGGCATTTGAAAGATGAGATCGAGACTCTCATTTGAGCCGGCCCCTTGGCCCAGTACGCGCGGAACAGGGTTCCAGCAAGTCGACCTGCTCCGGAAGTCCCAGTCAGTCAGCCCAGGTCTCGGGTAGATCAGGACGTCCCTCCTCCCGTGATAGGAGGAGAGATATCCATAATATCTAGAGGTCTGCATATGGCTGGCACGAGCAGGGGCACCCAGAAGAGGTACGTAAACGAACTCAAGGCGCATAATGGATTAGAGTTCATCCCGGAGCAGCGTCTGCCAAAGCAGCAGCGATTGGAGAGGCCACCGATCATTTTTATGGAAGAAGATGCGGGCCATGTCCAGTTCCCTCACAACGACCCTCTGGTCATAGCAGTTCAGCTCGCTAATCGGAGGGTTAGGATGGTGCTGATCGACAATGGAAGCTCGGTAAACCTTCTATTCCGGTCCACATTGGAGAAGATGGGTTTGACTGTCGTCGGGTTGAAGGCGACCTCCATGATGCTGTATGGTTTTTCGGGAGAAGGATCAGTGGCTATAGGGACTATCAAGCTGGTGATCACCCTAGGAGAAGGACCTCGGACAGTCTCCAAACTCCTCGAGTGCGTGGTCATCGACTGCTCCACTACGTACAAAGCAATTTTGGGACGACCCACGCTCATAGCTTTTGAGGCCGTCACTTCCATTCGCCACCTCGCGATGAAATTCCCTACTTCCACGGGAATATGCACTGTCTGTGGTGATCAGCTCACTGCCAGGGAATGCTACACATTTCCATGAACGAAAAATCGAAACCCGGGCAGCTAGCAATGGCCATCCAAGGTGGTGGAGAGGAATCTCAGGAACCCTTATCTGATCCTGAGATTGAAAAAACTCAGAGCGCCGAAGGGGAAAATATCATCTTAAGTGAGGATATTGACCCCCGAATAGGCGAGGACAGGTCCGAGCTCCAGGCTATTGAGGAGCTCGAGGAAATAAACATCGATCCGCAGAACCCTTCACAGATAGTCAAGCTCGGGAAAAACCTCTGTAGCGAGAGGAAGGCGGAGCTGACTAAATTTCTGCAGGACAACCTGGATGTGTTTGCGTGGTCACACGAGGACATGGTGGGAATCAGCCCGAGTGTGTAACGACCCAAATTCGCTAATAAGGCTTAAGGGCCTTGATTAGTGTGCCGGGAGGGCATAACTGGGATTAGAATGAATGCTATTGATTTAAATGCGTAAATGTATGATTAATTGCGTGATTATGATAACTGATGATATTATATGATGATGTGGTATAAATGTTTGAGATATATGCGAGAAACACATTATGATGTGGATAATTCTGCAGCCGGCGACTCGAGGCGATCCTAGGGCTAGATAGCGGGAAAAGTCACAACGGAGTATTATAATTGACTTTGGACAAGTCAGGGGTATTTTAGGTATCAGGTAGTGATTTAGACTATCGGGTGATGGAAAATGAATAACTGGAGATATATTTGAGGTTAGGATGTCTAGGCGGGATTATTGGGGAATTTTACCGTTTTGGCCTCAGGGACATTTTCGGCACCCCGAGCTTTGGGATTAGTCTAATAAACTAAGGATATACTTGGAAGACTTAGAAGATACTAGACAGAAAAGTGTAAACTGACCCTAACTCTCCTTCTCTCTCTCTTCTCTCTTAGCAAAGGAAGAACTACTGAACTTGAGAGGGAATTGCTGGAATTAAGCTATAATTTGGGGAAATAGTCTGGAGGATTAGCCCAGGAACTGATCAAGGTCTGAGCTAGTGCTAAGGTAAGTTTTGAATTTTCATTTTTGGGGTTAGGAACTTAAAGAAATGGCTGAGTTTTAAATGGTTATGGTTTTGACATTCAAGGTGGAAATTGAGGCTTGAAACTTTGAAGATTGGTCAGGGGACTCTTGGAGAATCGATTCTACAGCTGGGGTAAGGTTTAATTTAAAGTTTGATGGTTGAATTTGAGAGTTTCCATGACTGGTTTTGAGTTCTGTGGGTTTGAAATTTTAGAAGTTGGAATTGGGGTTTTGGTGAGTCTTGGGCTGGATTTTTGGTTGGATTGTGTTGCTTAAATAATTCTAATGTTGTTATTATCAATTGGTTTTGAGTTAGGGGCTTTGGGGTGGCTTAAGGTGAGGTTTAGGGATTGAAAATGGTGGTTTTTTTCTGGGTTCGAAGGGTCGGGCCGTGGCATGGTTCTTGGTGAGCCGTAGCCCCTCGAAGTTGTTGCTTGCTGAGGAAGGAGGGCGGGCCGCGGCATGGCCCAAGCAATGCCGCGGCCCTTACCTATTTTTGGGCCTTAGTAGGTTCTATTTGGGAGCCATGCCGCGGCATGGGTGGCCTATGCCGCGGCGCTTAAGGGATTTTAAGATTTTAGGTTTGGAAATTTAACCTAGGGTGCTCGGGGTTGAGTCTTTTACTATATTTGGTGAAGTTCAATGTTCTGAGTACTAGAACTTGGCTTGGGAACTCATTTAAGGTTTTTAATGGTGTCTTTTCTCATGGTTGTGACTAGGTGTCTAGCTAGGACTCGAGGATCGGATTGCGCTCAAGGAGTGTCGCCCGTAGCTAATTCATCTGAAAGCTAAAGGTAAGAAAACTGCACCCGGTTATATAATTGTGATGGGACTAAGTGCTCCCATGAGTTGTATTATGTCAATGTTGGTATCACGCCATGGGACATGTAAAAGCGGCCTAAGGGTGTCGTACATACTAATAGCGCGTAGAGCGTGATTTGGCCACTGGGAGCCATGAACACTGGGATAACAGAGGGAGCAGCCTGTGAGCGCTAGCCCTGGTTGTCATTATAAACTGTGTATGTTATGAATTGATATGCCTAGTATGAGGAATACTTGACTATATTGAATGGTTATTTGACTGAGGCTATGTGATGCAATGTGAGATATTGACTTGACTGCTTAACGATTATGCTCTGTTGTTGTTGTGTTTTCTTGCTGGGCCTTGGCTCACGGGTGCTACGTGGTGTAGGTAAAGGCAAGGGCAAGCTGGACCAAGCCTGAGGTGGAGAGCTCCGAGGTGAAATGTACATAGCCAGCGGTTCTACCGCCACGGTCGAGGAGTGGACCAGGACAGGGATCACCTAACTGCTTGTTTTGCCTTAGTATGGCCAGTTGTTGTACATAAACCTTGTGTCTTTTGTAAACGGTCTTTGAACTTAATATTTTTGGGATCCCATGTAACAGATGATACTTTCTAATGAAAATGTGGCTTTTGAGACCAAAACGTTTTTAACCCTAGTTCCTTTATAGTTTCAATGACACGGTTTTATTTAAATGACTTGATTAGCAAGTCTGGCTCCTTACAAACACACAGTGTAGCGATCTTGGCTATCCAGGGCGTTACAACTTGGTATCAAAGCGTTCTAGGTTTATGGGTCCTGAAGACTGGCTGGATATGTACATTCGCCGCGGGAGACAAGCTCAACTCAGGGTTTGGTAATTGTGTATGCATGATTATGTGCTTAAATGATTTGAGTGAGATATGATTGTTGACATTTGTTTGATGAATAGGGAGCATGAGATACTGATAGGGCCTGGCCCTTGACTATTGCATGATGTTATTGAGGCGTGGTTATTAGCATTGCTGTGCATGTGGATGAATATCTGGATAAATTGCTATACTTTGATTGCTTGTGAATGAGTGGAGTTTCAGTGATGGATTATGGAAAGATTATTAGCCTGTCATCGTAGCCTAATTGCCGAGTCATTGATTGTAGATTGACTTGAATAGTTATGCATTCAAGGAAATCCACACGACTAGCCGGCAGGTCAGGGGCTAGAGACGACGACCAGGGCCCGACCCCTCCGCCAGTCCCTGAGAACTGGCAGCAGTTAATGGTAGAAATGCAAGCTAGGCTTCAGAGCCAAGACGAACATATCCGAATTCTGCAGCAGGCTCCATCTGGGAGTGTTACCTCTGTTGTGCCACTGGCACTGGTACCTGTGATACAGCCGGTTGATGTTGGGAACAAGATGGAATCGTTGTATGAGCGGTTCAGGAAGCAACAGCCCCCGACCTTTGAGGGTGGACCAGATCCACTGAAAGCTGAACAGTGGATGACTTTGATCACTACCATCCTTGATTTTATGAGAGTGGAAGGACATGATAGGGTGGACTGTGCCACCTACATGCTGAGGGATGATGCCCGAATTTGGTGGGAGGTGGCATCACAGACTAGAGAGGTTGCTACATTGACTTGGGAAGGGTTTAAGGATTTGTTTAATCAGAAGTATTATAACGTTGCCATTAGGGCAACGAAAGTAAATGAGTTCGTGGGACTGGTTCAGGGCAGTATGACAGTTATAGAATATGCCTTGAAGTTCGATAGACTTGCAAAGTTCGCACCAGATCTTGTGCCTACTGATGCAGCCAGGCAGGACAGATTTGTTAGAGGGCTGAATGTTATGATAGCCCGAGATGTAAGAATTACCACAGTTCCTGGAGTGACTACTTATGCCCAGGCTGTGGAGAGGGCTCTGACCGCTGAAGAAGCGGAAAATAGGATATGGAGGGATAGTGCAGCAAGAAGGGAGGGCCGCAGGGCGGTGCCTCCATATTCTGGTTCTAGTAGGGGCGGAGGCCCCAGTGATTTGAAAAGAAAGACTCCTGATGCTTCGATCGCTCCTAGTCCCGATAGGAGAGGTCGAGGTACTCAGGGCGGCCGTCAGGGAGGCGGTGATTCATGGAGGACTTATCCAGAGTGCACGAGGTGCAAGAGGCGCCATCCGGGCGAGTGTCGGGCTAAGGCCTGCTATGTGTGTGGGGTGGTGGGACACCTCATGAAGGATTGACCGACGGTGAAGAAGGGGGAGACAGGAAAGGTGGACAGCTTGACTCCAGCTCGAGTGTTCACTTTGACACAGGCGGAGGCCGAGGCTAGTCCCTCGGTAGTGACAGGTCAGCTTTCTAGTGCCGGCACTCCCTTTACCGTTTTGATTGATTCTGGTGCTACACATTCATTTGTATCTGATAGGGTGATCGATAGACTGTGTAGGCCTAGTGAGTATAGTGCTTCAGGGTTTGGGACTATATTGCCTACAGGGGAACTAGTAGTATCTAGGAGGTGGATTAGAGCACTTCCAGTGTTAGTTCATGGTAGGGAGTTATCAGTAGACTTGATTGAGTTGAGTATGGAGGACTTTGATATGATTCTAGGTATGGATTGGCTGGTTAGGTATGGAGCTACCATTGACTGTAGGAAGAAGATGGTAACCTTTGAGCCAGAGGGTGAGGATCCCTTTGTTTTTGTGGGAGCGGTGCATGGTCCCCACATACCCAGGATAACTGCATTGAGGGCCAGAGATCTATTGCAGGGTGGATGTATAGGCTTTTTGGCTAGTGTGGTGGATACCACCAGAGTCTCACCAGTTGGACCGGAGGACACCAGATTGGTTTGCAAGTTCTTGGATGTGTTTCCTGAGGATTTTCCTGGGTTGCCGCCACGTAGGGAGATTCAGTTTGTTATTGAGTTGGCACCAGGGACAGAGCCAGTGTCGAGGGCACCATATAGGATGGCACCGGCGGAACTGAAAGAGTTAAAGATACAGCTGCAGGAGCTTTTGGATTTGGGGTTCATCAGACCTAGTTATTCGCCGTGGGGTGCTCCAGTTCTGTTTGTTAAGAAGAAGGACGGGACTTTGAGGATGTGCATCGACTACCGAGAATTGAACAAATTGACCATCAAGAATAAGTACCCCCTACCAAGGATTGACGGCTTGTTCGACCAGCTGCAGGGTAAGACGGTGTTCTCGAAGATTGATCTTCGATCTGGTTATCACCAGCTGAGGATCAAGGATGAGGATATACCTAAGACAGCCTTCCGAATGCGGTATGGGCACTATGAGTTCTTGGTCATGTCTTTTGGTTTGACCAATGCTCTAGCAGCCTTTATGGATTTAATGAACAGGGTGTTCAAAGATTTTCTGGATCAGTTCGTTATAGTCTTCATTGATGACATCTTGGTGTATTCCAGTTCAGAGATAGAGCACGAGTTTCATCTTCGACAGGTACTTCAGAGGTTGAGGGAGCATCAGTTGTATGCTAAGTTTAAGAAGTGTGAGTTCTGGTTACCTGAAGTGACATTCCTTGGACACATTGTTGGCGCAGATGGGATTAAGGTGGATCTGTCTAAGATAGAGACAGTTAGAGATTGGCCGAGGCCAAGAAATGCCTCGGAGGTGCGGAGTTTCCTTGGGTTAGCAGGTTACTATAGGCGGTTTGTAGAGGGCTTCTTGAAGATAGCAGCACCCATGACAGAATTGACAAGAAAGAATTTGAAGTTTATCTGGTCAGACAAGTGTGAAGACAGTTTTCAGGAGTTGAAGAGACGACTTATTATGGCGTCAGTGTTGAGTCTTCCTTTGGGGGAAGGAAAGTTTGTTCTCTATTGTGATGCATCGAGGTTGGGTTTAGGCTGTGTGTTGATGCAGAATGAGAAGGTCATAGCTTATACATCACGACAGCTGAAGGAGTATGAGCAGCGGTATCCTACTCATGACTTGGAGCTAGCAGCAGTGGTCTTTGCACTGAAGATTTGGCGGCATTATCTATATGGGGAGAAGTGCGAGGTATGCACTGACCATAAGAGCCTGAAGTATTTCTTTACACAGAAGAACATGAATATGAGACAGAGGCGTTGGCTGGAGCTGGTAAAGGACTATGATTGTGATATTCTTTACCATCCAGGGAAAGCCAATGTAGTGGCTGATGCTTTGAGCCGCAGAGGTCCAGGTTAGTTTTATAGTTCTGTTTAGATTTCGAGGAAGTTAGCTGATGAGATGGTTAGAGCGGGGATAGAGTTGGTGGTAGGCCGATTGGCTAATATTACTCTGCAGTCAACCCTGCTAGAGCGGATCAGAGAAGGGCAGTTGGTAGACGCTCAGTTACAGAGGGTTAGAGATGATGTCATAGCGGGAGTGGCTAAGGACTATTTTGTTTCTGAGGTTGGTTTACTTCGGTATCAGGGACGGATTTGTGTTCCAGCTGATGAGGGGATCAAACGAGAGATACTATATGAGTCTCATACGACGCCGTACTCACTTCATCCGGGTACCACGAAGATGTATTAAGATCTACGGACTTTGTATTGGTGGCCCGGGATGAAGAGGGATGTGGTTGAGTACGTTACCAAATGTTTGACCTGTCAGCAGGTGAAGGCTGAGCATCAGTGACCCGCAGGGTTGCTGATTCAGCCATTAGGTATTCCTGAATGGAAATGGGAGGACATTACCATGGACTTTGTGGGAGGTTTACCCAGGACAGTAGAACTTCATGACTCAGTATGGGTGATAGTGGATATATACACCAAGTCGGCCCATTTTCTTCCAGTAAGATCGACCTACACTGTGGATCAGTACGCTGAGCTGTACGTGAGTGAGATCGTACGTCTCCATGGGGTTCCTAAGTCTATTATGTTAGACCGGGATCCTATCTTCACTTCCAAGTTTTGGGGTAGTTTACAGAAAGCTTTGGGAACTCAGTTGAAGTTAAATACAGCCTTTCATCCTCAGACTGATGGACAGTCTGAGAGGACAATCCAGGTGTTGGAGGATATGCTCAGAGCATGTGTGATTGATTTTGAGGGTTCATGGAGTAAGTACCTTCCGTTGATTGAATTCTCATACAACAATAGTTATCAGTCAACGATTGGAGTGGCTCCCTATGAGATGTTATATGGGAGGAAGTGTAGATCACCCATTCATTGGGATGAGATGGGTGAGAGGAGATATCTGGGGCCAGATATGGTACAGAAGACAAGTGAGGCCATAGGGAAGATCCAGGCTAGAATGCTCGCGTCTCAGAGTAGGCAGAAGAGCTACGCTGATCCTAAACGTAGGGACGTGGAGTTTCAGGTTGGGGACCACGTCTTTCTTCGAGTTTCACCTCTGCGAGGGGTGAGGAGGTTTGGTAAGAAGGGCAAGCTAAGCCCTAGATTCATTGGAGCTTTCGAGATCCTGGAAAGGATTGGTCAGGTGGCGTACAGGTTAGCTTTGCCGCCATCGTTGCCAGGAGTTCATAATGTGTTTCATGTCTCCATGTTGCGGAAGTATGTTTCTGATACGACACATGTACTGAGGTACGAGGATTTAGAGTTACAGACAGATTTTTCCTATGAGGAGCGACCAATTCAGATTTTGGATCGGAAGGACAAAGTTTTACGGAATAAGACAATTCCATTGGTGAAAATATTATGGAGAAATAGCAAGGTCGAGGAAGCGACCTGGGAGTTAGAGACAGCGATGCGGGATCAGTATCCCGAGCTATTCAGGTAAATTTCGAGGAAGAAATTCTCATTAGGAGGGGATAGTTGTAACGACCCAAATTCGCTAATAAGGCTTAAGGGCCTTGATTAGTGTGCCGGGAGGGCATAACTGGGATTAGAATGAATGCTATTGATTTAAATGCGTAAATATATGATTAATTGCGTGATTATGATAACTGATGATATTATATGATGATGTGGTATAAATGTTTGAGATATATGCGAGAACCACATTATGATGTGGATAATTCTACAGCCAGCGACTCGATGCGATCCTAGGGCTAGATAGCGGGAAAAGTCACAACGGGGTTCTGTGCGGCCCTTACCTATTTTTGGGCCTTAGTAGGTTCTGTTTGGGAGCCATGCCGCGGCATGGGCGGCCTATGCCGCGGTGCTTAAGGGATTTTGGGATTTTAAGATTTTAGGCTTGGAAATTTAACCTAGGGTGCTCGGGGTTGAGTCTTTTACTATATTTGGTGAAGTTCAATGTTCTGAGTACTAGAACTTGGCTTGGGAACTCATTTAAGGTTGTTTATGGTGTCTTTTCTCATGGTTGTGACTAGGTGTCTAGCTAGGACTCGAGGATCGGATCGCGTTCAAGGAGTGTCGCCCGTAGCTAATTCATTTGAAAGCTAAAGGTAAGAAAACTGCACCCGGTTATATAATTGTGATGGGACTAAGTGCTCCCATGAGTTGTATTATGTCAATGTTGGTATCACGCCATGGGACATGTAAAAGCGGCCTAAGGGTGTCGTACATACTAATAGCGCGTAGAGCGTGATTTGGCCACTGGGAGCCATGAACACTGGGATAACAGAGGGAGCAGCCTGTGAGCGCTAGCCCTGGTTGTCGTTATAAACTGTGTATGTTATGAATTGATATGCCTAGTATGAGGAATACTTGACTATATTGAATGGTTATTTGACTGAGGCTATGTGATGCAATGTGAGATATTGACTTGACTGCTTAACGATTATGCTCTGTTGTTGTTGTGTTTTCTTGCTGGGCCTTGGCTCACGGGTGCTACGTGGTGTAGGTAAAGGCAAGGGCAAGCTGGACCAAGCCTGAGGTGGAGAGCTCCGAGGTGAAATGTACATAGCCAGCGGTTCGACCGCCACGGTCGAGGAGTGGACTAGGACAGGGATCACCTTACTGCTTGTTTTGCATTAGTATGGCCGGTTGTTGCACATAAACCTTGTGTCTTTTGTAAACGATCTTTGAACTTAATATTTTTGGGATCCCATGTAACAGATGATACTTTCTAATGAAAATGTGGCTTTTGAGACCAAAACGTTTTTAACCCTAGTTCCTTTATAGTTTCAATGACACAGTTTTATTTAAATGACTTGATTAGCAAGTCTTGCACCTTACAAACACAGAGTGTAGCGGTCTTGGCTATCCAGGGCATTACAGAGTGTCATCATGCACACCCTTCATCTGGATAAAAACGTTCCTGCAAAATCCCAGAAGCAAAGGCGCCTCGGAACAACTCGGGCTGAAGCCTTAGATGAAGAAGTAGCCTGGCTCAAGAAATGCGGCTTTATCTGGGAAGCCAAGTTTCCGATTTGGGTCGCCAACCCCGTGCTAGTCCCGAAGCCCAACGGGAAGTGGCGGACCTGCATCGACTTCTCCGACCTGAAGAAAGCCTGCCCCAAAGATTGTTTTCCCTTGCCAAGGATTGACCAATTGGTGGATGCCACAGCGGGGCACGAGCTCATGTCCTTAATGGACGCGTACTCAGGCTACAATCAAATCGCCATGAATTCGGCGGACAAGGAGCACACCAGCTTCATGACCCCGACTAACATTTATTGTTACAAGGTCATGCCGTTCGGGCTGAAGAACGTCGGTGCTACGTACCAAAGGTTAGTAAATAGAATGTTAGCAAACCAGATCGGGAAAAACATGGAAGTGTACGTTGATGACATGCTAGTCAAGTCAAAAACTGCCGATAACCATGTTTCCAACCTGGAAGAATGCTTCAAGGTACTACGGGAGTATGGCATGAGGCTAAATCCACAGAAATGCACTTTTGGAGTCCCATCGGGAAAATTCCTGGGTTTCATCGTCAATACCCAAGGAATCGAGGCAAACCTCGACAAAATCAGATCATTACTCGAGCTTCCCTCACCCAGGTCACGCAAAGATGTCCAAGGTCTGACAGAAAGGGTGGCAGCCCTCAATCGGTTTATTTCAAAATCCACCGATAAGTTCCTGCCATTCTACAACCTACTCCGAGGAAATAAGAAGTTCGAATGGACAGAGTAATGCGAAGGCGCTTTCCTCGACCTGAAGGCACATCTGGCCGAGCCACCCGTATTAACCAAACCAAATGCAGGAGAGCCTCTTTTTCTCTACCTAGCTGTCATAGAGGATGCAGCTAGTGCCGTACTGGTCCGAGAAGAAGACCGGGTTCAGAGACCTGTCTATTACATCAGTAAGAGACTTCTCGGAGCTGAATCCCAGTACCCGTTGATGAAGAAATTGGCGTTCTGCCTTTTCACGTCCTCTCGAAAGCTCAGGCCGTACTTCCAGTCCCAGTCAATACACGTCATGACCAATCAGCCTTTAAGGCAGGTTTTGCAAAAACCTGAAGCATCGGGATGTCTGTTAAAGTGGGCTATCGAACTCAGTCAGTTCGAGATTTTGTACACCCCACGAACTATTATAAGAAGTCAGGCCCTGGCCGATTTCGTAGCAGAGTGCACAGGATTCCGGAGGGATCCTGCAGAAGACTCACCCCAGGTCACCTCGGCCCAGGCATCGTGGAGGATCATCGTGGATGGTTCATCCAACGAGAACGGCTCCGGAGCTGGAATCATTTTGATATCCCCTGAGGGACATAGATTCCACTTGGTGTTGAGATTCGGATTCAAGGCCTCCAATAACGAGGCCGAATACGAAGCTTTGCTGGTCGGGCTGAGGATAGCCCAGGAGCTGAAGGCGAGCTTCGTCCAGTGCTTCAGTGACTCCCAGCTCATGGTAAACCAGGTTCTAGGCGAATATCAAGCATGGGGACCCAAGATGGCTGCCTACCTAGCAAGGGTAAAAGTTGAGCTATCCGCATTCGGGCGAGGCTCGATCGAGCAGATACCTCGGGAGCATAATGCTAACGCAGACGCTCTTGCCAAGCTCGCCACCTCCGGGGAGACGGAGGCTCTCGGGTTAGTTCCGGTAGAATTCTTGGAGAAACCAAGTATAGAAGAAGTCCGGATGGAGGTCGAGATGATCGACGCTAGGCCGACCTGGATGATTCCCATCCTTGAGTATCTCACCGAGGGGAAACTACCTGAGGGACGTAATGATACGCGACGAGTGCTGTATCAGGCTCCCAAGTATACGATGGTGGATGGGATACTCTACCGACGTGGACACTCCCTACCTCTCCTACGATGTGTTCTTCTAGGCAAAGCAAAGGCCATCCTATAGGAAGTGCATGAGGGTTTTTGCGGAGATCACACTGGGGGGCAAAGCTTGGCCCTAAAGGTCCTGAGGCAAGGATATTACTGGCCCACTCTGTCCAAGGATTCGATCTCATATGTCAAGAAGTGCGATAAGTGCCAGATATTCGCCACCGTCGCCCGAGCTCCCCCGGTCAAGCTGAAGATGATCTCGTCCCCATGGCCATTTGCAGTTTGGGGGATCGACTTGGTTGGCGCCCTCCCTACTGGAAAAGGCGGGGTCCGTTACGCCGTGGTGGCCATCGACTACTTTACAAAGTGGGCTGAGGCAGAACCTTTGGCAACGATAACTTCCAAAAAAGTCCTCGACTTCGTGGTTAAGAGCATTATCTGCCGATTCGGGCTGCCCAAGAAAATAGTTTCCGACAATGGGACTCAATTCAACAGCGATCTCTTCGCCGAATTTTGCGAAAGGTACTGAATTGTGAAAAGTTTCTCCTCCGTGGCCTATCCTTAGGCGAATGGCTAGGTCGAGGCCATCAACAAGACGTTAAAGGCGAGCCTCAAAAAGAGACTAGACGAAGCAAAGGGGGTCTGGCCAGAACAGCTCCCCCAGGTTCTGTGGGCATACTGGACCCCGCATCGGACTCCTACGGGTCATACTCCTTTCTCCCTGACCTTTGGGAGTGAGGCAGTCCTCCCTGTGGAGATTAAGGTACTTTCGCATAGGGTCCAGGCATATGACCAGGACTGCAACCACGAGCTACTTAGCACTTCCCTTGACTTGGTTGATGAAAGACGAGAAGATTCGCAACTCTAGCTCGCACATTACCAGCAAAAAATCACTCGCTATTTCAACTCAAAAGTCAAAGAGCGTGCCTTTAGCGTTGGCGACCTGGTCCTCAGGAGGGTTTTCTTAACCGGTAAGGATCCCAAAGATGGAGTATTGGGACCGAATTGGGAAGGGCCATATCAAGTCATCGAGGTCATTAAAGAGGGAACTGACAAATTAGATCGGCTAGATGGAGGGGCAGTCCCACGAACTTGGAACGCCATCCATTTGAAGAGATATTATCAATGATTCCCTTGTAAGGCCTAAAAGGCCATTTTTCATGTATTACGCAATGAGAATTAACTTTTCGTTTATGATTGTACATGTTTACAAGTGTAATCTAAAGTAACCACTAAAGACCCTTTCCCAGTTACTTGGGGGGCATATGGTACCTGGATATAACCAGGTCGCCTTAAAGACTTAGAAGTTGATTCATATCAATTGATCGTTGTTTTTCTTAAAAAACGCGAGATATTGATAGGGGATCAACGCGAACTATGTCCTATCCTGGATCTAACCAGGTCATAAAACTTAGAAGTTAATTTAAATCGATCGATCGTTGCTTTTCTTAAAAAGCACGAGATATTGATAAAAATTAACACGAACTAAGTTTTCAAACTAAGTTCCTGGACATAACCAAGTCATAAAACTTAGAAGTTAATTTAAATTGAGCGATCGTAGCTTTTCTTAAAGAGCACGAGATATTGATAAAAATTAACACGAACTAAGTTTTCAAATTAAGTTCCTGGACATGACCAGGTCATAAAACTTAGAAGTTAATTTAAATCGATCGATCGTTGCTTTTCTTAAAGAGCACGAGATATTGATAAAAATTAACACGAACTAAGTTTTCAAATTAAGTTCCTGGACATAACCAGGTCATAAAACTTAGAAGATAATTTAAGTCGATTGATCGTTGTTTTTCCTAAAAAGCACGAGATATTGATAAAAATTAACGCGAACTAAGTTTTCCAAAATAGTAACTAAAATGCGTAAAGGCAAAAGGAAGTAAACCAATTAAAAGTAAAAATTAATTGTCTCGAGGTGGAAACACCTCATGCAAAAGTTACACAAAAAAAATTGAGTATTAAAGGAAAGGTTGCAAAATGGAAAGACCCTAGGCTCCACCAGTCGGCCTTGTGGAGGTCGTCGTCTCGCCCTGCTCAGCTGCGCCGGAGACTTCCCCGGTCTCGGAAGGTGCTTCTTTCTCGAGGCGAGCTTTAAACCCCTCCAGTAGGGGCTCCCAGACGTCCGCTCCCAAGAAGGAGAAGTCGCCGTCCAGGTTATAGGCCCAGTAATGGTAGAACATGTCCTCCATGGCGGTGCCTGAAGCTGCCTTCTCAGCTTCCAGGGCGGCCTTGGCCTCCTCGGCCCCAGCCTTTGCAGTGTCTAGCTCTGCCAGAGCGGCAGCGAGGGTGGCTTTGGTTGCCTCGACCTCTTGAAGCTTGGGACGGACCTCTTCCAGCTCGGCCTGTGCGCCCGCCAGGGCATCCTTAGCCGTCTGCAAGGAAGTCTGGTGGGTGGCCACAACTGCCTGATGCTCGCTCCTCATATCCTCGAGCTGGGCCTTGGTCCTGGCTATGCTCTGATGAAGGGCCAGGGCGCTCTGCAAAAATGGAGAGGCAACTGCCTTAGAAAAAAAAAAGAGAAGGGAGAAAGGAAAAACAGGGCAAGGAATGATAATCAAAAACCATAAAAGGGTGAGGTCAGCTTACCGTTAGGGCCATGCCCAATGAAGATTCCAGTACCCCCACCGGGCTCCTGGTTTCGATGGCCCTGAGCTTCTTCTCGCTGAAGCAGTAGAAGTGGCTGACGGCGTAGTTCGCCGTCTCATACACCGTCCCCCGAAAGATGTCTGGAATTTTCTCCAGGTCCTGGGGATCAACCGGGATGCGCACCTCGGCAGGCACGATCGCCGAAGCCCCGGGCTCCGCCCCTGTATCCTAGACGAAGGCCGGAGCTCGCGGAGGGGGTGGGGGCATGCTCCCCCCTGAAGCAGGAGGAACAATTTCCTCGACCTGGGCGGCTGGGGGCTGCTCTTTCTCCTTTGCAAGAGACTTGGTGGGGGTCCCGGCGGCTTTCTTCGACATCTGGAGCTTCTTCATTTTGGGCCCAGAGGCTCCGGCTGAAGAGTTCCCCCTGGTGAACACAGACCGCAGATTTTTCCCCCGGGCTGAGACATCTCCTCTGGCAAAACAAAGACATGGTTAGTACACAAGTTAACAGTCATGCAAAAACAAAAACAAAGGGGAAAAAAGCAAATTTCACGTATGTATGTATACTAAAGGGAATCCTACCCCCCGAGCTAGACGAAGAATCTATGATTACGACCATCGGCCCCGGAGCTTCCGCGGGGGAATCTAAGGCAATTATTTCCCGAGCCAGCGCAGGTTCTGGATCCGAGCCTGTCTCAGGACTAGACTCTTCTACGTATTGCCTAAGACCTGGAGCTACAGTACCCTCCCGGAGTGATGGCCATGACCGAAGGTTAGTCCCATACTCCTCGAATAGGACCGACCTAAAAGCTAGGGTGTTGTCTACAACTATGGTCCCCCTAGGGCGGCTACTTTCATAGTCTAGCACGAGCTGGTCGACGCAATGGAGCAGGGTTTCATCTAAGTCTGGATCACTTTGATGGCATTGGAAAATCTGTCTGGGATTGAACCTAGCTATCCGGGGGTCTGCAGTGGCCCTATCTAAGTTCCTAAATGTATAAGGGTTACCTTGGCCGAAGGGACCTGCAACTGCTCCGGACCGGATCCTATCCTCGTCCGTTCTCTAGGCGACCTCCAACGCCCGTTTCCTCGTCCTCACGAGGGGCACCTCGTCCTCCTCATCTTCATCCCCTGCAACCACCTCCACAATGATAGGCCTCGTATCGCGGGCTGGGGGAAGCACTCGGGGCCTCCTCAGGTTCAGAGTCTGGCCTGGGGAGATCAGCTTACAGGCCAGCATCGTCTCGTCTGTCATGAGCTGACGATAGTCCTTTTCACTAGGGGCAAGCCCGCCAGTGTCTCGTACTAGCTCCCGAGGATCACAGACTTCTCTGTCCTCGCGAAGATAGCTGCAGAATAATTCTAAGTCAGAAACGGATATAGGGGGAGTTAACCGATACTTAACTTATGAGCTAAGGTTGAGAGGCACTTACGAGGACGGTTGAAGTAGTGCAGCTCGCAGTTTCGGAACCCCGTCGACATAAAGAATTGATCTTTGAAGTCGTTGGGGTGGCTGGGCAGCTCGATGACCGCAGCCGTGTTGGGGAACCGGGTTAAGTAATAAAACCCGTCACCTCGCCCCCGCTGCTCCAGGCTGGCCTTGAGGTAGAAGAAATACAGGATGTCTGCAGGAGTGGGGACCTCCCACTCCTGTTTCAAGAACAAGTATCTTAACCCCGCCAAAAAATGGTAAGAGTTGGGGGGGAGCTGGAATGGGACCAACCTCACGTAGTTGAGGAAATCGGCGAAGTACTGGTCCAACGGGAGGAAGGCCCCCGCCTTGAAATGTTCGTCGCTCCAGGCCGAGAACGCCTCATCAAGCGGCGCGCAACTCCGCTCACCTTCTAAGGGAGGTCGGGCAATCACGGTTCCTCTCCCCAGCTCGATGTTGTGGGAGAGGAATATTTTGTTTACCTTTGCCTGGTCAGTAATCTTCGAGACGATCCTCTCCGCCTCAAAGAATGCGTCGGGGGCCACCTCGAGCTCCCGTTCCACTGCTGGCCCGAAGTTGGGAATTGGAGACTCAACCATCACCTCCTTTCCCTTGTCTTGCTGGGAGGACGAGCTGCCTACGGACTTCTTGGGAGCGCTCTTCTTGGGTCCAATCCGGTCGCCTAGCGAACGAAAAGAATAAATTTTAGAAAAAGGCGACATAAAAATGGAGAAGCATCTAAATGTGTTTCCTTGACACGAGTTGAGGTAAGCCCAGCCCGTGGAGAGTGAGACCACGCGGTTCTATGAATACGCGCCTATGCTCCCAACAAATCCCCGATTACTCGGAATTCGTGTGTCAGGAGGGTCAGGATAGAATTTTCCTTGGAAGGAAAGTTTCAGTAGGCAAGAAAGGCAAAACTGCCTGTGAAGCGTGTCCCCTAAGCTACCTGGTTTTGCACCCAAAATACTAGGTATTTTAAACAAGCATGCCTAAAATCCTACCCAGAAAATTTCTCCAAAAAACGCACCAATGCTCCTAAATGGTTTCCTACTATAAAAGATACCCTAACCTAAAAGGCTTTCACCCTTCATGCCCACAAAAAACCAGCAAAACCTTGCATGAGGCTACAGTAAATATTTACCTAAGCTACAGTGAAAAATAATTTCGAAACATGCACAGCCAGGAGACTTACAGAGTGTTTTGGCTGAGAAGAGGATGAAGGGATCACCTAGGTTGGGACTTCGTCAGATCAGTTGATTCCAAAGCTTCAAGGGGGACCTTTCACCTAAACTTCTTGAGCGCTAGGAATGGCAGTCGGAAAGAAGAGGGTTTTTCTTTTGAAAATGAAGAGAGAAAAAGAAGAAAATTTCTGAAAATTTTCAAATGAACGGGTGGCCCATGCGTAAGGTGGCCACCCCTTTTATATACGTGAAAGGCCACATGAGGAGGGTCGTTGGATTTCCCTGATGAGGGATCCAAGGCTCTCCACTCGAAAGACGAAATGACGGTTGAGTATAGGCTAGGCCATTAAATGCTGTTCTCGGAAGACGTACCGTCACCAACCACGATGTTCCACGTATTCGGCGCCTGCATAAAATGTGGAATATGAAGAGTTCATGGGGAAGCCTAAAAGCCCCTACTGTGGCCCTGTGCGACGTCGTGTACCACGAGCAGGGGCTTGGGGGCAAATGTACGCCCTGATTTTCCCACGGGCTATTAGCGAGCTGAGATACGGCCTAAACTGTATCAGCCACGTGGACATCCCCATAGACCGGAGTTGCCATCGAAAGATCCTACCTCCTCACCTCGAGGTAGCCTAAGGGTTCGCCAAGATTAGACTGAGTTGGACTCTGAAGGCCATAGGTCGAGGGAAGAATCCAGCTCATGGTACGAGCTAGGGTTGGAGGCTATGACCCCTTATGAAGTCAACCACGCAAGGTAAACGTGCATTTATCAGACATCACGTGTCTGATATATCCCTGACTTCTCGGACACGCAGCATGAACGTGCGTATTCAGACACCCACGACTGGGTTGGGCCGTGCGGCCCATTATCCCCTTACCTATTGATTAGACCACACTTATGTGTCAGGTTTTAGGAATTAATCATGAATGTCACAGAGTTGACATGATAGGTAAGAAGGTCACGGGATGACCTTCTTACCAACTCCCAGGTGCCTTCTCCTATAAGTATGGAGACCTTGGGAGTTACAAGGGGTTGGATTCTATTGTGTAAGAAATACCCTGTAAAAGAATACCAAGCATATAACAATAATATTGACTGGTGGAGTAGAAGGATTTTAACCTTTGAACCACCAAAAAATGTATTTGTGTCACCATTCCATTTAAAAGATCATTCATCATGCATAAGCACTAATCCCTTCCTCTTATTCTTTTAATTACCTGTTGGCGAAGAACTGTGTCAACAAAAAGATTAATATTTATTCAAATAATTAATTATATTTGATAATTAGTTAAAAAAATGTATTTAATTTAAATTTGAATTCAAATTTGAATTAGTTATCATGTTGTTAGATCTTATCTGACAAAGAAGTTTGAATAAATAATTAAATAAAAATTGAAAAAACCAACATCCCTAAAAATAGGGATGCTACACGTGCACACACAGTCGTGTACTGCTATTTCCAGGGATAGGATTTTCATTTTTATTTAATTAATTAATGGATAATTCAAAAAATTAGTTTTTGGATACTTTCATTAATAAAATAATTAATTATTTAAAAAGTAAATTGTAAGTTGGTTACAGATTTATTTTTTAAATCTGAATATTTTCTTTTAAGTATGACTAATCTGAAAATATTCAGATATTTGAGACAACTCATTCTAATCACTCTGTGAAAAATAGAACGATAGTTTTCTCTCCCTGAAAAATAAAGAACCAATTCTCAGGCCTATTCTCTTGATCTCATGTGTTGAGTACATCAAGTAGAATCACAAATAAACTATCCTTCATTCTCTTAGTGCCCACACACTTCTTGAGGTGTAGAGAACACTTTTGAAGATCTTGGTGTGAGTACCTGGGAGCAGCTTGGATAGGAAGATCGTTCGAAATACAAAAAGATAGCAAGGACACTTGATAGGCTTCAAGATGTATGAATTATATCCTTAACTTGCTTATGATTAATGTATGTATATTAATGGACCCGCATATTTAAAGGTAGTTTAAATATGTTACAAAAATTTTGTTGTACACTGGGCCAACCCCACCACCATTCTGCTGCGTATTAGGAAACTCGTTCCTAACACAATCAACTCCCTTACCTGCATCACGTAGCACTTGTTAGCCAAGGCCCAGCAAGAAAACTTATAACAACATGCACAAATATTCAACGGTATAAAGACAGTAAATATAATTCACCAAATTCAAATGATAATAGATTATAGGCAACAATCCCAATAAAGAACAACAATAACATTTAATCAACCTTGACCGAACCTGTCCAATTATACAACAGAGTACAAGCATTAAGCTACAAAATGACAAACATATATTCTCACACATACATTTTAATCTGTAATATAAATATTCAGGGTCGGCGCCCGTAGGCCGAGCCCTTTGTTTACTTTATTGACCCCGACTCGCTTAGGTCGAGTCCATTGTTTATTTAGTTGACCCCGACTCACAATGGCCAAGCCGCGTCCAATGAGCTAATCGTCAGGCCCGACTCCCTTAGGTCGTACTTTCACATTTCACATAATAACAATATAGTTACACTACACATATATCCAGATACAGGGAACCTTTGTCCCAAACACAACCACATGGGTTCATTTTTCTTACCTCGGATCCCGAGCAGCAAGCGTATAACGACCCCGAGCATGATCCTTAATTCTTGAGCCCTTGCGGTAAAACCAAGTCACACTGCGATAATGGATAACCATAAGATTCCAAACCATTTAACAACTTTGGATTAAAATACTAGCCTCCAGAACATGGATTTCTACTAAACGGTAGTAGAAATTTTCCCGAGTGCTTAAGTTTAGATCCCCGAGCCTCCCTGAGCCTTAAGACAAACCTAGGCTAAAACTCTCTAGGCGAGCCGCGACCTGGCCCTGAGGGTCACGACGAGCCTCAAGTCAGAGGCGTAGCCTCTGCATCTAGAGGGAGGTGGGCCGCAACTTGCCCCCCCCCCCTAGGGTCATGGCGTGCCTAAGAATCAACAAACCCTCCCGAGGCATCTGGGCATACGGGCCGCGATGCCCATGAACTGAGTCGTGGCACGCCCCCATGAATCCAGAATCCTCTGGGTTTTCCAGCATTTTTCCAAGCCAAATCTTCAAAATTCAACTTCAATTATACTCCCAAACCCAAACCAAGTTTAGATACAAGTCTAGGATCCTTAATCACATATTTTAAGCATTAAGTACCCAAAAATTCCACTGATCCTATCATCTCAACCAACAACAATTCTTCATTAGAAACTTAAATAGATTAAACCTAACAAGTCTAAATTCCAGCAGAACAGAACAGAATCCTTACCTCAATTTTGAAAGTCTCCATCCTCAGCAAAGTCTTGACTGCCCCAGCTTTAATTCCCCAGTTCCCTTCAGCTCCAATCTCAGCTTATTTTCTTAGGTTTTCCTCTTCAAATCTTCAAAACTCCCTTAGGCCAAATGAGAGGGAAAAAGAGACGCGAGTGGTTGATAGAAAGAGAGAAGACAACTCCTTAGTTTATTTCTTGTCCTTCTAATTACTTCCCAAGATGATTCAAGTCCATCCCTAAACTTCTACTGAAGTCTAAAGCCTTAAACCAAGCCTATCCCTTGCCCAAAGGACCAAAACACCCTTAGGCATATCCTTAACCTTAAATGGTCCCAAGGGAAAAATCGTCATTTGCCACATTTGCCACATTTCCCGCTAATTCCTTGAGTAGTCCTATAAATTCCCAATTAATCCCGACATGCCCATTTAATTTCCAATTATTTTCCAGTTACTCAATAAACCCCAAATATACCTTAAACTTCCCAAAATATCCCTAGACTCGCCCCGAGCCGAGTATTAAACCTAGCTGTGACTATTCCGCCAATTCGCTCACTAGGATCGCATTGAGCCATATACTGCAAATATATCCACATAATAATGTGGTCTCAATCATTTAACACATATAACCACATCTATGCCCGCTACGGCCCAATATTACAAATATGCCCTTATAAACAATAACGGGCCCACATGCATATTTAATACTCCTAAACATGCATATAATCATACTCATATTATCATATATATCATGCATGCCACATAGTCACGCATTTAATCAGTTAATCACACATATATCCAGTTATGCCCTCCCGGCACGCTAATCAAGGCATTAAACCCTATTAGCATTTTTGGGACATTACACTTAGAATAGTAGTCTCAGGACTGTAAGTTTAGGTCTGTTTATCGATCTAAACCAAGTAAGGATTTTATATCCATACTGTTGATGGTGAGAACTCGTCAACTAAGTTGAGTTGGAAAAAATTATCAAGTAAAGATCGTCAATAAAAAAGTTGTAGAAATCTAAGTAATAACTCAAGAACAATGACAGAATAACAATGGAGAAATCAATCTTTCATTCACTCTCAAGCCTTTGCTACAGTAAATCTTCCAACCCCCTTTCAGGTGGGGTTAGAGTTCATTTTATAGTAGGCTCTAATGGCCCTGGGTACATGGTGGTCCTGGGGACCAAGTGGTACATAAGTACTATGTCAAGAGAGTGGCTTCAGAGGTTGTGGTCGTACATCCAGTACAGGGGCAGGTGTCAGGAGGATGCCTCCACTACTTGTCCGTACCCATGTCTAATGAGTGGTGACAGGCATAGTGGCGTAGGTGGTAGTGGTGTCGACTCTGACTCCTGGCCGTAGACGTACGGGCCATCACTCTTATTCCAACACTCCCACTCTCCCACTGGTACAGGTGTCCGTACTCAACATACAATGTCTTAACGGCCGTACTCAGTACTTGATCGTACAAGTATGATCCATTCGACTCGTACTGGAGCCTCTTAGCATTGGGGTCTCAAGGTGTAAGGAATGGGACCCTTGGTGCATGTAATGGTCGTTGCGTGAGGTGGGGGTCTCAGGTCCTTGGCACGAGATGCCTAAAGCATCCCGAGGTCACCCACGAGCCTAGGCAATAGGCATGTGGCCTTGACGGATGTCTAAGGATGCATGGCGAGACGCCTTCCTTGCGACCCCCTTGGTGGTGCGGCTCCCTTGGTGCATGGCTTCACTCGCGTGGCCACCAAGTGGCGTGGCTCCTATTCCTTCGCGAGGCGGGGCGCGCATCAGGAGGAGGTGGGGCCTCGCTCGAACGCGAGGCCGAGGCTACTTCGAACGCGAGGCTGATGCTGCTGGGGTGTGAGCTTGGGCATGCGGGGCCGTCTCACGGGGCTTGGTTCTGAGCATGCGAGGCCTGCCAATAAGACTTCCCCCGGGTCACACGAGGCTCCCTTATGCATCACGTACCTAGGCACGGGAGGTCACCTCGCGGGGCACAGTCTTAGGCATGCGAGGCCGTTGTGAGAGGATCGCGCCCCGAGCGTCTCGTGGCTCAAGCACGCATGTAGGCCTTTAAGGGACCTCACCACACGACTTGGTTCTTTTATGGGTGCGGAATACTGAGTGTCTACACTTGCCCCCCAGTCTAGGAGTGGACCTTTAGGTGCTCTTGTAGACTATTCACCTTGATTCTTATAAATAGGCCTTCATGCATGGCCTAATATTTTCACCTTACTTCTTTGGCTTAGTGGTTTGGAGAGCCCTTCCTTTTTCAAGAGGTAAGGGGTTCAATCCCTCACAACCTTATTTTTGCCATAGTTCTTTTTATTTTACTTTTTCACTTCATTTTCTTTTTCTTTTCTTTTTTATATATAAGATAATTTCTTAGCATGCCTATTAGGAGGCTAACTCATCCTTTTGGTCTGTTCTTGCAGACGCGTATTTTCGACCCTTTGGTGCTTTTCGGCCCTCGACCTCCTTTCGTACTCGACAACGCTCCGTCATGTCTGCTTGAGGTATATTTCCTCTCTTATTGTTTTTTTTTTTTATATCGGGTCCAAACTAGCATTACTCGGGATAGGGTACCTTAGCCTGAACTTGTAGTGAGTTTGACCATATACATGCCCCTCTTTTTTTATACCCTGTAGTGGGCCATTTAGGACGCTTGCATCTAGAGATATTAAGCCTATTCCATTGTGTTTTGTAGCCATCCCCTCATTTATACGCGAACCCCTTTTCACTTTTGGGACGAGGTCTCATGGCCAGTGACGGCCCGTCCGACATACCTCCGGGGGCTGAATTTATTGACCTGTCCTCAGACTCAGAGTCCCCTTAGGGCAATCCTCACCAGGACTATGACTCCTTAAGGCAGGCCCGCATCCACCACCTTGAGTACATGGCTGAACTTAGGCGTAAAATTTGGGTAGTGGAGAGCGAAATTGACTCGGTGTCGAGAGGAGACGGAGGACCTTCCCCCCCAGACCTTAGTGACCATGTAGCAAGCCTTAGGATGACCCTTTTTGAATTGCAGTGGGAGTTAGAGTTTATGGAGGGACACCTTCCGCCAGAACCTCCCAACCCATCCTCGCCTAATGACGGTCATGGGGCTGCTACCGCCTCTTCTCAACCCCTAGCCTCAGTTTTTCCTAGCTTAGCGCTTCCGCCATCGCTCCCTCGATGGAAAACTCTTGCTAGGAAGAAAAAATGGAGGGTCAAGTGTTTTGTCTCTTCCTCACATTTTTCTTTTGATTTTGCAGATATGCCGAAGGCACGCTGACAGGTGTCTATCCAGGAACAGGATGACGCCCCTTTACTGGTGTCCAATCTGGTGTTGCATGTGTCCGCGAACAAATTGAAGGAAATTGTGAAGCATTATCGTGTTCCCCTGGAATACACCTTATATGCTCCTCAGGAGGCATGCCGGGCCGACCTCCCTAGGAAGGGTCTTGTGGCTTTGAGCGAACACATTTTGAAGGCGGGTGGCACCATTCCCTTGCACCCGTTTTTTGTAGCGGTTCTCAACTATTTCGACCTAGCACCCCTTCAACTGTCACCCAACAATTGGTTGACCCTAAGTTGCCTTTTTGTTTGGTTCAAGGAATGGGCGAAACGCGCCCCAACAGCGCAAGAGGTGCACTTCTTGTACAACCTCATGGGATCCCCCATGTCCAAGGGCTTCTACTACCTGCAGAAGGCCAATAACGAGCTCCCCTTGATAGAGGGTTCGGTGTCCAATACAGGGTCTTGGAAGCAAGACTTTTTCTTCGTAGAGGGCCCTCTCTCTGTCCATGAACACTTTCGCGCCACCCCCAGTAAGTACCCTGGTCCTTCTTTTCTTCTTATTAGAACTTACTGTTTTGTACTCATGCTTGTACTGACACTGGCATGGATCATGCAGAGCAATTTGCTGTTCCTTCGGTCATTGGGTCGGAGGCGAAGGCCGTGAATGACCTCATTAATGCTGACTCCGCAATGAAGAAGGCGGCGTTCTTATTTACCATGGAAAATCTCAACCGCCACCAGCTGTCCCCGGTCTGTGACCCCAAGCTCCTGTGGTCGATTCCTGGGTCTAAGAAGACAATGGCTGCGCAGGCTGAGCCTTTCCCAGACGATGGTGAGGCTGAGGAAGAGCCGGAGGAAGCCCCCCTTGAATGTGGGGGATCTCACCAGCGACCCCTGTCCCCCGGGGGATGCCCCCCGTATGACTCCTACGACCAGGACATGGCCTTCCAACCCCAGGACCAGCATGTCGCACCGGGGTGTTATGCTTCCCCTGGCCCTGAGGGCTGGGAACGCTAGATCACCGGGGGCTGATTACGCCGACCTTGCAGAGCCCCCCTCTGATCTACCAGAGTCTCAGTTTTTCACCTTCACTATGCCCCCTCCTGCTTCGGCGAGCGGGTCATCTGTCCTCATCCAACCAGGTGCCCCCAGTACGGAGGGGGATCCTTGGGTGACTCAATTGGCAACATCATACGGACAAGGATACATTCAAATTGCCTTGAGCCTCCCTGTATCCGACTGGAATGGTCTTGGGAACGTGACTCAGTCGGACCTTGGGGACACCCTAAGGCGCGCCACGGCCTGGGTGAGTTCCTGCACCTTGCGTCGGTCATTATTATGTATAGATGTACATGCGTTTTTTGTTTTGTTACTTATTGTTGATGCCGTTAACTTTCTTGTGCAAGCCTACACCATGTCTCTACGGTATGCTGACTCGTCCAGCAACCTCTCTGCGTCTACTGCTGAGAGGGACTGCCTTGCAGCCCAGGTCCAGGAGCTCGAGAAAGAGCTTAATGAAACTAAGGCTAAATTGTCAAAGGTCCGGACCAAATTTTCTGACTTGATACTAAAGAGGAAGGAAGTAAAGGCCAAGACCAAGGGGCTAAAGGACAAGGTTAAATGCTTGGAGCGTGAACTCTAGGAGGCCAAGGCCATTGCGGCCGCGTCGCAGCAGAGAGTTACTCAGTTGGAGGTCGAAGTCAAGGCCCTCAGGGCCGAACTTCAGTCGGCGCAGGAGAGGAATGCTTCCTTGGAGACGGAGAGGGCTACCACCGAGTGCAGGTCCATAGACCGTGCCCTTTACAATGTGTGGAGGCAGGATCCGAATTTTGATTTCTCTTCTTTTGGTGAACATGTCGTTGCTCGAGTGGCCACGTGGAGTGCCCACATTAGGAGGCCCTGAAGTGGTTACTTCATAGCATTTGCCGGCTAGCCCTCCATGGGTGTATGCTTTCTTCCTTTTTTTTTTTTTTTGTACTTCGGGCCTTTGTAACATGACTGTCACTACTATTTTCCTTTGGTATCTCTTGTACTGTCTTCAAGACCTTCTTTTTCAATGTATAAATACATGTGTTGCTATTTATCTCTTATTCGACTGCATTTGAGGCCTTTTTAAGCCTGTATGATGGGGTTTGGTTGGTTCCCCTCTTTTATTTACCAGGCTACAGGTCCTTTGGAGCCCATGTGAAAGGGTTCACTGGGACCTCTTTTGGTGCCTCTTGGTTACTTTTATAAGGAAATTTTGACCCCTTGGGTCCTAGCTATCCTTTTATATATTCTTGCACGCGCTTATTATTTCTTTGCGAGAAACGTCCTTCTCGTCGTTATTCATAGTACTATTTTTGCAAGGGTTTCTTTTAGGACCCTTTTTGGCTAGATGGCTTGGTGGCCGCACTAGACTTATTATATTGTCGTTACCATCTTTCTTTTTCTTTTTTTTTTTGTGTAAGTCCCTATGGCCTTCCTTGGTGTTCACAAGGGTAGCTAATCCTTGTGATCCCAGGGGATGCCTTGTAAGGACTTCGTTTAAGGCCCTGGTATAGGGGGTCCCTCTGGGATCCCCCATCAAAGGGTCCTTTTTTTAGGGTCACTTCCTCTTGATGGAGGGCCCTTTTTAGGGTCCTCTTGGTAGAGGATCCCTTTTAGGGGCCTCCTTTTTAGGAGGGCAAGGGGTCCTCTTGGAAGAGGGTCCCTTTTTGAGGCCTCCTTTTTAGGAGGGCAAGGGGTCCTCTTGGTAGAGGGTCCCTTTTTGGGGCCTCCTTTTTAGAAGGGCGAGGGGTCCTTTTTAGGATCCTCCGTTAGAGGGCCCTTTTTAGGTTCCCCTTGCTAGCCGCATGTTGTTGCCTCCTGTTCTGCCCCCCAAGTGTTTGACGAAATTTATTTCGGCAGGCACTTTGGCTGATGCCCACGTAGCGAAGGAAAATAACACATGAAGTTGCAAACAGTTTCATTCATAACATGCGGTTTACATCGATACATATGAGATTTTCACAGAAAATAAAATGAAAAGACTCACACCTACTTAGGAGGTTATCTAAGTAACCTCTTTGATTCCTCTCTATCATACTAAGGTAGCGTGCAACACTTGTCCTTTTATCATCGGACGTGGGCGCTTTACTGGTAGTACTTCCTTAGGTGCTTCGCGTTCCATGCTCAGGGTATGATGGTGTCGTCCATGCGCGCCAGCTTATAAGTGTTCGGGGGTATGCACTGAGCAACCTGGTAGGGCCCCTCCCAGTTCGCCCCCAGCACTCCTGCTCCTGGGTCTCGTGTGTTAGGGAGTACCTTCCTCAGCACCAAGTCGCCAACTCTGAAAGTTCTCTCTCGCACCCTCGAATTGTAGTACCTTGCAGCGCGCTGTTGGTATACTACCACCCTCATTTGTGCTTTTTCTCTCTTCTCTTCATGCATGTCCAAGCTTTCGGCCAGAGCTATGCATTTGGCCTCGTCTCCATACGCCTGTACCCTGTGGGACTCAACCCGTATTTCAACCGGGAGTACGGCCTCGCATCCGTAGGCCAAGGAGAATGGGGACTCCCCAGTAGTCGTGCGTGGGGTGGTTCTGTAAGCCCACAACACATTTGGTAGCTCATCTACCCAGGCTCCCTTCATCTTTTCTAGCTTTGTCTTCAAGTTCTTCTTAAGGACCCTGTTTATGGCCTCCACCTGTCCATTGGCATGTGGGTGCACGACCGTGGAGAAACTCCTCCTTATGCCCATTTCCCTACAATATTCCTCGAAAGCTCCTCCCTCGAACTGGGTACCATTGTCAAAAATAATTTTGTAGGGTACTCCATATCTACAAACAATGAATTTTTTGACGAAAGAGGTGATGTGTTTGGCGGTTATCTTCACGAGGGGTTCTGCTTCTACCCACTTAGTGAAGTAGTCCACTGCCACCACCGCGTATTTCGCTCTACCCCTGCCTGTAGGAAGAGCGCCAATCAAGTCTATCCCCCAGATAGCGAAGGGTCAGGGGCTGGTCATGCTGGTCAGTTCACTTGGGGGTTTCCGAGGGTAATTGGCGTGCCTCTGGAATTTGTCGCATTTCGTGGCAAAGTCATGCGCATCTCTCTCCATGGAGGGCCAATAGTATCCTTGTCTCATGGCCTTCCTAGCTGTGGAGGGTCCGCTCTCGTGGTTGCCACACTCTCCCTCGTGTATCTCATGCAACACTTTCAACGCCTCCTTCTCTTCTACACACCGCAGGAATGGCATTGAGAATCCTCTTTTGTAAAGGACCCCATCTACCAGGGTGTATCTAGCGGCCCTGTACACCAACCTCCGGGACTCATTTTTGTCTGCAGGCAAGGTTCCTTCCTCCAGGTACCTTTTGATCGGCTCAGTCCATAACTCCCTTGGGACACTAATCATATGCACGTCCGTGCCTTCGATGCTGGGTTTGGGTAAGTACTCCACGGGTATCGACTCCAAGATATCACCATCCCTGGTAGACGCCAGCTTCGCAAGTGCATCAGCATGGGTATTCCTTTCTCTGGGGATTTGCTCTATGTTATATGCCACCAACCGCCCCAGATAGCCCTTCACCCTCTCCAAGTAGGCTGCCATCTTAGGTCCCCTCGCCTGGTATTCCCCCTTTACTTGGTACACTACCAATTGAGAGTCACTGAAGATACGAAGGCGCGTCACTCTCAGCTCCTGGGCCAAATGCAGGCCAGCCAGGAGCGCCTCGTACTCTGCCTCATTATTGGAGGCCTCAAACCCGAACCGGATCGCGCAATACATTTTGTGTCCCTCGGGCCCGGTCATCATGATGCCCGCTCCGGATCCTCCTTCATTAGACGCCCCATCAACATGCAAACTTCATTCCTCTAAACCCCCTCGCTCTTCCTCTATAACAGGCTGCTCCCCTTCTTCATTCCTTCCTCCATTCAGCTGATGGGTGAGCTCTACTATAAAGTCCGCCAGCACCTGTCCATTGATGGAAGCTCTTGGGGTATACACAATGTCAAATTGACTCAACTCTATCGACCATTTCATCAGCCTCCCTGAGGTCTCAGGTTTATGTAAGACCTGCCTCAAAGGACTATCCGTCAGGACTTCAATTGTGTGTGCATGGAAGTAAGGCCTCAACTTCCTCGAAGCCACCACTAACGCATAGGCCAATTTTTTTATCTCCGGATATCGGTTCTCCGCGTCCACCAAACACTTGCTGATATAATACACGGGTTGTTGCTACTTCTTCTCTCCTTTAACCAAGGTTGCGCTGATGGCATGCTCAGACACTGCCAAGTATAGGTACAGCTTCTCGCCTTTCTCAGGTTTTGCACACAGGGGTGGCTTCCCCAAGTGCTCCTTCAGCTTGACAAATGCTTCCTCGCATTTTTCATCCCAAGCGAACTTTTTGCTCCCTTTGAGGATGTCAAAGAAGGGGAGGGACTTATCAGTGGACCTTGAGATAAATCTATTAATGGCCACCACCCTTCCCGTTAGGCACTGCACTTTCTTCTTGTTCTTTGGCGGGCTCATCTCTATTAGTGCCTTTATCTTATCAGGATTGGCCTCGATGCCTTTGGAATTGACCATGAAGCCCAAGAATTTTCCTGAGGATACACCGAAGGTGCACTTGACGGGATTCAACTTCATCCGGTATTTCCTAAGTGTATCGAACATCTCACCAAGGTCCTTGTTGAGCTCTATTGCATCCTTGGTCTTCACTAACATATCATCCACATACACCTCCATATTCCTCCCTATCTGGTTAGCGAACATTTTATTCACCAACCTCTGATAAGTGGCACCCGCGTTCTTCAGCCCGAAGGGCATCACCTTGTAACAGTAAAGCCCTTTGTCTGTAATGAATGACGTGTGCTCTTCATCTGCTGGGTTCATTGGGATCTGGTTGTCTCCTGAGTAGGCGTCCATGAAACTCAGTAATTCATGTCCTGCCGTCGCATCTACTAGCTGATCTATCCTTGGAAGTGGGAATCTGTCCTTAGGACAAGCTTTATTAAGGTTCGTGAAATCGACGCAGGTTCTCCATTTCCCATTTGGCTTCGGCACGAGTACTGGGTTCGACACCCATACAGGGTAGAAAGACTCACGAATGAACCCATTGGCCTTCAGCTTGTCAACCTCCTCTTTTAATGCTGCGTATCTTTCTGGGTCTAGCGCCCGCCTCTTCTGCCTGACGGGCCTCACCTCTGGGGAGATATTCAGATGGTGGCACATCACACCGGGGTCTATACCCACCATATCCTCATGACTCCATGCGAATACGTCTAGATTATCCTTCAAAAAATTTATCAACTCCTCCTTCACGTCACTTTGCAGGCTTCTCCCTATCTTTAATTTTCTTAACGGTTCCTCCGTCACCGTAACTTCCTCTACTTCCTCCACTGGTTCTGCTCTTGACTCATCCAGGACCCGAGGGTCCAGCTCCTGCGGACCCCCCGCGGGCATACGTAGCGCCTCATGTATCACCATGGCCATTGGTTCTCGCGGTTTCACAGGCGCACGGAGTGAGGTGTTGTAGCACTCCCTTGCCTCTCTCTGTTCTCCCTTCATACTAGCGACCCCTCCTGGAGTTGGGAACTTGACAACCAAGTGATATATTGAAGTTATGGCTTTCAATTCTCTTAGGGATGGTCTCCCCAATACCGCATTGAAAGCTGATGCACAATCTACTACAAAAAAGTTAGCCATGACTGTAGTCTGCCGAGGTTGCTCCCCCATGGTGAGTGTCAATTCGATCATTCCTAGGGGTTGCACTGAGTCCCCTGTGAATCCGTATAGGGATGATTGGTAGGGCTTCAGATGACGAATGCCCAGTCCCATCTTTTCCAAGGCAGGGCGATATAGGATGTCCACTGAGCTCCCATTGTCCACTAAGACTCGATGGACGCGCATATTTTCCAACTGAACTGTCAACACCAGCGGATCATTGTGGGGGAAGTGTACCCCCGCGCATCCTCCTCAGTGAATGTTATCGGGTCATTTTCCCCCTTGAAACTTTTCGGGGGTCGCTGCTCCAAACTCATGACGCAGGGGGGTGGACTTCGCCGAGCCTCTCTTGCATATCTATCTCGCCCCTTCCGAGAGTCCCCTCCAAATCCTGGACCTCTGAAAATGGTTCGGACCTCCCCCTGTATTTCTGGGGCTCGCCCTTGTGCCTGGGGTGCCGCAGGCTCGTCCTCTGGCTTTGGCCTTTCTCTCCTGACATAACGGCCCAGGTGTCCCCGGCGGATGAGCTCCTCAATTTCTTCCTTCAAATGGATACACTCTGCCATGGTGTGACCGATATCCTTGTGGTACTGGCAGTATCTACTGGGGTCCCTTTTGGACCGATCCTTTCTCATTGGTGGGGGCTTTTTGAAGGGAAATCGATCTTCGTTGGTGAGGTAAATATGCTCCCTGGTATCTGTGAGGTTCGTATAGTAAGTATAAGCCGCTTGCCTATGATCATTCCCTCGTTTGTTTTTCCTCTGCTGGTCATCTCTTGACCCATCGTACGCCCTTTTCTTCTTTGTTACATTCGACTCGTCGTTAGCTGGGGGCTTCGCGTGGGGCTCCTCCTTTCCTGCCTTTAAGTTGGCGTGGCCATCCTCCACACGGATGTACTTTTGTGCTCTCTCGTAGAATTCATCTAAGTCGGTGACTTCCCTCTTCAACATGTTGTCCCACAACTTGCTTCCTGGGAGTACTCCGACTGTAATGGCCATTTTTAACTCTCGGCAAGTTAGGCTCCCCACTTTCGCGACCTCCATATTGAACCGGTGAATGTAGCTCTTCAGGCTCTCATTCTCCCCTTGCTTCACGTTGGCCAGGCTGGTGCCCGGCATTGTGTAGTCCCGCACAGCATGGTGCTGTTGGAGGAATTCGTCAGAGAACTGCTGCCAGGACCTGATTGACCCTGGCCTTAATCTTTTGAACCATTTGTAGGCGGGTCCTTTCAAAGTGACAGCGAAGCAGTGGCATCTGGCACCGCTTCCAATCCATCTCAGTTTCATCAGATCATTAAACGCATCCAGGTGGTACTTTGGATCCGTATTTCCTTCGTAGGGGGTCATATTTGGTTCCTTAAAGTTGGCAGGGAGCTGGATGGCCTGAATCTCCCTCACAAAGGGCAACTCATGGTCAAACTCTTCCTCAAAGACCTAGCCGCCTGATGTGGTGACGATTTTGCTTCGGAGGCTCCTCATCTCCGTGTCCAGGTCCTGCCTCCTCTTGCTTAGAGTGTCCCTCAAAGCGGACGGGCTAAGATCCGCCTTTCCCTTGCCCTCTTGAGGCGCCACAGGGGGCGTGTTCCCTTTGCCCGCCCTCTTTTTATTGAGCTCCTCCCGTAAATCTGAGGGTGCTCTTTTAGAGGTGACCTCATCCTCATTGCGAGGGGCAGCGTTGGTCCACGGCGCTAGTTTCTGGGTCTGCTTAGGTGGTTTAGGGTGCTCGCGTTGCTTCGCTCAAGGGGTGTTACTGGTTGAGTGTCGGGTTCTCCCATCATCTACCGGTACAGTGGTCTCCACCCAATCCTGGCCCTTCTCCTTCCTCTTAGGCAAGGTCACGCTCGACTTACCCTGCAACAGGCCATTCAAGACCTCTTGCATGTTCTCCAAGGTGGTTTCCAACCTTTGGTTCTTACGGTGGAGCTCACGTATTTCCTCTTCATAGAACCGAGATTTCAAACTTAAGCTCACGAAATGGACCCGGGAATGCTTATCATGCCTACGGGTAGAGGGGCCCGGGTCCTGCCGGCCGGAGTTCGGTACCTGCGGTGGTTTTGGGAGAGGGAACTCATTAGAATTTCCCGGTGGTGCTCTTGGAGGACTTTCTCCAGGCAGAGCGGCCGGTGACGAGGCCACTCTATCACCTCCGTGAACCTCAGGGTCCGTCGGGGGCTCCACGTCTCTGGGTGGAGGAGCGTCCTTCATGGAGGCCTTCAGCTAGACTCCATTCAGGTGAACCTCTACCTCTCGTGGCTCCCTGAGTCACTTTTAATGTCTCGACATCTCTTCTTGCCGGAAACAATGGTGGAACAGTAGCTTGAAACTAACGTTCCCACAGACGGTGCCAAATTGTTGACGGTGAGAACTCGTCAACTAAGTTGAGTTGGAAAAAATTATCAAGTAAGGATTGTCAATAAAAAAGCTGTAGAGATCTAAGTAATAACTCAAGAACAATGACAGAATAACAATGGAGAAATCAATCTTTCATTCACTCTCAAGCCTTTGCTACAGTAAATCTTCCAACCCCCTTTCAGGTGGGGTTAGAGTTCATTTTATAGTAGGCTCTAATGGCCTTGGGTACATGGTGGTCCTGGGGACCAAGTGGTACATAAGTACTATGTCAAGAGAGTGGCTTCAAAGGTTGTGGTCGTACATCCAGTACAGGGGCAGGTGTCAGGAGGATGCCTCCACTACTTGTCCGTACCCATGTCTGATGAGTGGTGACAGGCATAGTAGCACAGGTGGTAGTGGTGTTGACTCTGACTCCTGGCCGTAGACGTACGGGCCATCACTCTTATTCCAACACTCCCACTGGTACAGATGTCCGTACTCAACATACAATGTCTTAACGGCCGTACTCAGTACTAGATCGTACAAGTATGATCCATTCGACTCGTACTGGAGCCTCTTAGCATTGGGGTCTCAAGGTGTAAGGAATGGGACCCTTGGTGCGTGTAATGGTTGTGACGTGAGGTGGGGCTCTCGGGTCCTTGGCACGAGATGCCTGAAGAACCCCGAGGTTACCCACGAGCCTAGGCGATAGGCATGTGGCCTTGACGGATGTCTAAGGATGCGTGGCGAGATGCCTTCCTTGCGACCCCCTTGGTGGTGCGGCTCCCTTGGTGTATGGCTTCACTCGCGTGGCCACCAGGTGGCATGGCTCCTATTCCTTCGCGAGGCCCCCTTGGAAGGCCTATTGATGACGCGGCTTCCTAGCTGCTCACGAGGCCCTCCTCCTCTCTCGTGGCCATGTGATGGTGTGGTTCGCTCGGGGCGCGAGGCCGAACGTCTGCTGAGGTGCGAGGCTACGGTGCCAGGGCACGACGCCGAGGGTCCTCCAGCGAGGGCACGCGGGCTTGGACGCGAGGCGAGGCGCGCATCAGGGGCCTTGCTCGGACGCGAGGCGGGGGCTCGCTCGGACGCGAGGCAGGGCGCGCATCAGGAGCCTCGCAAGGACACGAGGCGGGGGCTCGCTCGGACGCGAGGCGGGGCACGCATCAGGAGCCTCGCTCGGACGCAAGGCTGAGGCTGCTTCGGACGCGAGGCCACGCGAGGCCGATGCTGCTGGGGTGTGAGCTTGGGCACGCTGGGCCGTCTCGCGGGGCTTGGTTCTGAGCATGCAAAGCCTGCCAACAAGACTTCCCCCGGGTCACACGAGGCTCCCTTATGCATCACACACCTAGGCACGGGAGGTCACCTCGCGGGGCACAGTCTTAGGCATGCAAGGCCGTTGTGAGAGGATCGCGCCCCGAGCGTCTCGTGGCTCAAGCACGCATGTAGGCCTTTAAGGGACCTCACCACACGACTTGGTTCTTTTATGGGTGCAGAATACTGAGCGTCTACACATACTAAATTATTAGTGGTGACTTAAATGCCCAAAATTTATAAAGTAAATATAATTTCCATAATTAATCCGAGTTCGCTATATGGTTAAATACAGTATGACTAAGTGGAACGAGAATACAATTAGAGAGTGAAATCCCTCTATTTGCTAAGCAACCCAAGTAAGTCAACTTTTATTATGTTGGCTACAACATGAAATAACTTGTGTAATGTATGTTAGAATATGGACACAAGGACATATATACACTTATCGTAGAAGGTTTACTAAGAGATCGTCGACCTAGTGGGTGCTCGTTATTGTTCGGTTTGTTTCACTTGTGATTGCAGTTTGAATTCGCCTATTATTAGTATTCTTATTATGTTTGGTTCAAGTCTGTAACGATTGGGCAAAGAGCTGACTAATCTTGTGATTGTGGTTTGAATCTGCATATTATTATTATTATTATTATTATTATTATTATGTCTGACTCGAGACTGTGGGTATTGGACAAAGAGGTGAGTACTTTTGTGATCATGGTTCGAATACACTTTGTTTACCGAGTTTTTCGGAAACGAATAACTAACAGAATAATAAAAAGATAAGAATTGTAGAAATATTGAAATGTAACTAAACAAACAGTGTTTTTACGTGGTTCAGGCGTTAACAAGCCCTAGTCCACGAGTCGATGTTATTATACTTGGAAAAGGTTACAGTAAGATGGCTGGTGCATAAGAACTTCACACACTCACAATGTTTCTCTCGGGTTCTCTTGAAGAAGATGAAGCTAGAGAGATTTTGGTAGAGTTTTTGCTATGTGATCTCTCGGTCCCCCCTCTTCTTGTAAAATGAAGGGGCCTTTATAGCTAGGGTTTCGGATTAGGGTTTTTCTCCACGTACATGGGTCTTAATTACACCAGCCATAAATAGGGGATACAATTACTGTAGTCGCATGGCTACAAGACTCTATGTGGATATATTTACGTGAAAGTATGGGGAACACACAAAGTCAGCCGTCTTTTCCAAGTTGTCAGCGGAACAGTAGGCGAAAAGGTACCTTTAGGCGTGCTGGGATGTGTGCGGCTTTGTCCTGACGGGCGTGTCAGGCGGGATCCTGTGTCAGACGGATATCATTCCAAATATGCCCTCTCCCGGACTCGACAGTTCGGTTTTGTTCTGTGCGAGGCACGGAACTGTTTCCGCGGAGACCACTCGTAGGGCTTCTCCTGGAAGGGGCCTCCCCGAGGGGTATCCTTCGGGAGTCCGGGAGAGTCAACGAGTTTCCGTGTTGTGCTTGCTTGGAAGAGTAATCCGGATATCAAACAGGGGAGGCGAAGCCTTTCTGTCCATCCGCGAGCTCTGGTCACCTACCGTGAAAGACATCGATAATTCTGCTTCCTCGAAGTCATCAATCTAAACGCTATCCGGAAATCTGGATAACATTTACCCACCAAGGTCGCGGAGCTTTGAGAGATCCGGGAGCTTGTACAATCAGTTTCTTAGACTAGGCGAGGGGGCACCTTCTGTGTTCCCGAAAAGGTTCCTTTTTCCCGCCTGAGTATTAGTATGAAAGAGAAAAGGAATTTCTTCTGTTTGAGACCAAGTACTCAAGTGCGGCAAGGATCACGTGTCATTCTGGGAATGGTTCTGCGACCAAGACGTGTGCGTGAGGCGACTGGTTGAGGATGCGTGCGTCAGTCATCTGACCAATGATTTGACGGTTTTTAATGGTACTCAGGGCCCGAGGTGGTGTAATGATGGGAAATAAATACTTTATTCCCATCCGAGGAGTCATAAATAGGATCGTCGCTTCCTCTCCAGCCGTTGGATCTGATGCACACGGAATGGGAAGAACGGGACCGTCCATTTGAGGAATTCGAAACGGCCTCTTCCCTGCTATAAAAACGAGGGAAATGACCTTTCTTCCTCTTTACGCTTTCAGATTCTCCATCTTTAGGATTTTCGGATTTCCAAACCTTCGAACTCTCAGGCTTCCCAGCTTACGTTCCTCCAAACTTGCCATTTCTTTTGGTAAGTATCTGGAAACTTTTCTTTTTGATTTGGCAGTGGGTTTATTCCCCGAAGTTCCTGGTTTGAATCGCCGTTCGTCTTTGCAGCTTTTACTTCTCGCGATCGTGCTGTGCAGTGATCCAGTTACTCCTTCAACCTCCACCTACCCGAATATCAGTAAGTATTTCTACTTTGCTCTTTCCTCCCAAACCTTAGGTTGTTGGTAGTTGTTAGAGTAGAGGTTTCTGCCATTATTGCTTATGTGCATGTGTGAATAGGGCTTTGGTAGGCATGTGATTGATTGTGAGTCGATAAGTAGCCTTTTCTGCGTGTTTTGGCGATTTGCGTTTGGAAAGTCGTCCCTTGTTTTGCTGTTTTAGGGCATAAGCATGAACGCCTTTAGGGTGTCTTTCTCTTGAAAAACACTTCTTTTGGTGGGCTTAGGCTCGGGGTCTGAGTCTGGTTCCTTGCTGTCCTTCGGGTGGCATGGTGCCAATCCCTCGGCAAGCTCGGTGGGAGCCTCTCCAAGCAGTTTTCGGGGAGGGTCTCCCCGACGCCTTTGATACCACTAGGGTATGACAAGGGTGCTGACTGCTTAGAGTGTTTTCTTCTTTCTTTTCTTTTGTCCAGTGACGAACATCTCGAAGGAACAACTCCTTGCTGCGGGGGAGGCTGAATCTGCCCAAGAGAAGGGCTCTCCTGTCGCTGGTGGAAAGGGGAAAGGAAAGGCGAAAGCGGTCGCGGCTAGCCCACCAACCTCCAATAGTTCCATCTGGGAGATGGACCAAAAACCGAACCTTTTCAGGAATTATGGCATGCTGGAGCTGTATTCCTCTGAGGCAGGCCTGAAGAACATCCCAGGTCTGATGTGGCACCGTCTGTCGGTGCTGGGCGAGTCAGCTAGCCAGAGCCACGAGGGCTTTGGTGCCTGGAGCTGGGCACACATAGTGTGCGGAGCGCACTTGCCCCTAAGGAGTTACTTCGCCAATTTCTGTGTGAAGGCGGGGATTGCCCCCTTCCAGTTAATTCCTCCCAGCTACAAGCTCTTAGCGGGGTGGTTCATCTTTTGCAAGTCCCGGAGACTGGAAGCTCCTACCCCGGAGGAGGTGCTGTACTTTTATGGGTTGAAGTCTCAACCTATGAGGGGTCACTCAGACAAGGTGGGGTTTTACAGGCTAGAAAGGCACCCGGATGTGATGTGCCCCACTTGTCATACCGCGAGGGTTCCAGACCTCCGGGAATACTGGTTCCTGACGACTGGCTTCCCGCTGAAGAGGGTGCCAGCCCTATCTTTGGACTTCAAAATCCCTGGTAAGTGTTCCTTCTTTTCCTTTTCAACTTTGTTTCTTTGCGTTTGATTTGCCTTTTGGGAGGATCTCTAACGCTTGTATTTGATTTTTGCAGAAGTCGTTCCGCGGACACCTCGCTGCGTGGAGATGATAAGGAGGTCCAAGTTCTACGAAGGGCTTTCTGAGGAAGAGTTGAGAGTGGAAGGACTTGTGACCTCCGAATCGTTGAGGGAGTATGGGTTACTCGCCTCCTTCCAAAATATCGAGCCAGTAAGTGGTAGGGGGCAGACTCAGGTGTCGGCTGACATCCGGGAGCAGATTGCCCTGGAGCTGTCTAAGGTGATCACCCAAGCCGCTCGGGACGAAAATACTCTATCTCCTAGTTGGGCGGAGAGGTTCCCCGACCCCCAGCCGGAGGGAGAGGAGATCGAGGCTCGCCACGCCACGGCTTACCCTAACGAAGGGGCTCCGGGGGCTAGTTCCTCCGGGAGAGGTAAGACTAGTTTTCGATTGATCCACACCCCCAGCCTGTCTGAGGTTTCCCAGACCTCTCAGATGGGGTTTGATCCCCGTTTCCTTAGGCTAGATCCGCGTAGGATACCTTTCGACAGGTACTGTGATAGGGTAGATGAGCTCCTCTGGTGTCTGAGTGATGGTAGTCTGCAAGAAGGTGTCATCATGGTTGACCCTTCTTCTCTCAGCATGTTCTTCCCGGACTTCAAGGAGTACGGGAGCTTCCTGGAGCAGGAAGCGATGTTTTGTTTTGCTCGGGGAAGGCCATCCACGTTTCTCGTGCATGGTCGTCCCTTTCAAACTTTTCTTTTTCTTGTTTCTTGTTCCCTGCTGGCGGGCTTGCTTGTACTTTTATGTTGCTGATTGTCTTGTCTTCCGCTTATCTTCTTTCTCGTTTCTTGTTGGTTCGTTAACCTTGCTTTGTACGTTTCTTGCAGAGTATCCCGAAGCCAAGATGTTGGGGAGGGTTACTTTGCTTATTAAGAAGGCTGCCACCAGCCAAGACCCGCCCACGGGGAATGGACGGAAGACCAAGGCTGGTAGGGGAGGTAAGGCTGCCTCCCCCAAGAAGACAAGTGGCGAGGCGCAAGCGTCTCCGAGGGTAGAGAAGTCCCCTGCTGAAGGGCCTTCCGAGACTATGATGGTCTCGAGTAGCAGTAGCGACGGGGAAGGGCTTGTGTTCCCCGTGAGGACAACTGGGGTGAGCAAGCGTCCCGGAGAAGATGCTGAGGGTGCTAAGAACAAACGCCTTAGACACTCTTCTCCCGGTCGAAGGCAACAACAACAGCAACGACAGCAATCACAACTACAACAACAGAAGCAACAGGAACAAGAGAGACAATCACCAACGCCGCAGCAGCAGCAACAGCAACATCCAAACCAGCAGCAGCAACAAGGGCAATTACTTCTGCTACCGCAGCAGCAAAAGCAACAGACCGGGGCCTTAATACCCCGGCTGCCTCCTCCTCCAGCCCAAAGGGGGTCCACCCTTCCAGGGTCTCCGTCTTCTCAGACAACCAATCTTCCCCTGCCTGGCCTGAAGTTCCACTTTCCGCGGAAGCCAACCAGTTTTCCCGCTGCCCTCCTGGAGGGTGTAAGACGGGCCGATAGTTTTTTGAAGAGGCGGCTAGAGGCGGAGAAGGCAGTTACTCAGGGAAGGGCAGATAACTTGTCTGCCGTGAAGAGGGCTGAGCTGGCCGAGGGGGTGAGATCTCCTCACCCGGCCGGAGCGGTTCTGGATGGTCCAGCCTTGGAGAAGAGGCTGGTGCCTAGGCTCGGACGTGCATTGGCGCCGTTCGGAGCTGAGATGATGGAGGACATGGCCCTGAGCTTATGCGAGATCAATTCTGAGAAATGGGCCATCAGCAGCAGCAAGGATCCGCTGTTGCTGACACACGCTGTGAAGCAGCAACTGTCCGGGGTAAGCCGTCAGTTGTTATTTTTTTTTTTTTTTTTTTTTTTTTTTTGGTACCACCTGTCTTTTGGTCCTGCTTTAGCTCATTCTGTTGTCTTTCCTTGCAGGCCTCTATGATCGCGGAACGCTCGTTCCGGGAGGTTGGTGCAGCTCTGGTTCAGCTGGAGGAGAGCCAACTGGCTCGCCAGGCCTTGGAAGCGGAGAAACAGAAACTGACCCAACAGGCCTTGGGGGCTTCGGAGAAGATTGATCAGGCCCGGCGCACGGCTGAAGAAGAGGCGGAGAAGAAATATCTTGCCAAATATCAAGAGTACCGGGCCAAGGCAGAGAATGAGTTTAGACAGCGGTCGGATGGGATTAAGACCGAAAACTCCAAGCTCCGGGAAGAGCTGTCCCAAGCCAAGGTGGAGAAAGATACCCTGGAAGCCCGCTTGCAATCAAAGAACGATCTACTCCTTAAGCGGCAAGAGGAATATTCCACTCTTCAGAGTAAGCTGCACGACGAGGAGCAACTCCATAAGAGGAGCAGGGATCTCGTGTCTATGCTTCAGTTGGGGCTCGCCGAGAAGGATAAAGAGATCGGGGCTTTGCAATTCACTGCCAGGGGGCATGTGACCGAGAAGCAATCCGTGCTGAACCAAAATAGGGAGCAGCGCAAGGCGATTGATTCTCTTAAGGGGGAGCGGGATGCCTCCAAGGCCGAAATGGAAAAATTGAGGGCCCAACTAACTGCCGCGGAAGCACAGCTGGCAACCTCCGAGGCGGAACGGTTGAAGGAGAAGGAGGATGCTGAGGTGATACTGAACAGGACTATTAATATATCGCATGTGGTCCTCATGCATCAACTCTGGAAAGTGAACCCGGAGGTGTTAGGCTACCTGGGAGATGATGCCGAAGCCATGAGGGAGAAGCTACTCGTGTGGGATCAGGGCCCAGAGGCGTACGTCCAAACTTATAACATTGACGAACGTGCTGAAGCTCCTGAGGCGGGAGATCCCGGAGAGGCGGGGACCTCTGAACCTTCTCATGACCAAATCCCTCCTTCCAATGAGCCGACTCCGCCAGCCTCAGCTGAAACAGATGCCCCCGAGGCTGCGGTCGTGGACGCTGTAGTTACCCCCAATGCTTGAAGGGGTTTTATCTTTAATTGTTTTTCATTTTGAGTTTTTCATTGCGGACATTTTTGCCATAATCATAGCATTCTCCTTTCTTTTCTGCCGAGTTCTTTATTTATCTTTGCGCTTAGGGTAGACATTTATACGGTAGAAACTGTTGTAGGGGCGTATGGGGTTTTGGTTCCAACGGCCAAAACTTATGCACTTCCCACTTGAAGCTTTAACGGATGATGTCTTTCCCCACGTAGTTTCTAGGTTACGAAGGTTTTCTGGTTCCAACGGCCAGGCTCCTTTCACCGTACTTTATCTTTCCTGAGGCGAATAGCCAATCCCGGGACTTGTAGTTATACTGTTCGCTGGGATTGCTAAGGTGAGTCGTTCCATTGTTTGGAACGGGAGTTCTTTTGGTGAGCGTCGCTAGACTTAAGGTTAGATCTTTGCGAAGCAAAACTAACTGTTGTTGCGAACCTCATGGTGGCTGGCTTCAGGGACCGGGCATGGAGCCCTGCGAGGCTAGATCCGCGCGAAGCAAAGCTTTAGAGCGCTCGCGGATCTTGCCATCTTTTGCCTTGCGGGATCCGGAGCTGGAGCATGCGAAGCAAAGCTTTACAGCGCTCGCGGATCTTGCCATCTTTCGTCTTGCGGGACCCGGAGCTGGAGCTTGCGAAGCAAAGCTCTACAGAGCTCGCGGAGAATTCTGCAAAGGACTTGTCAAGGAGTTGGGGGTGTTTTGGCGTAGCTCTATGAACGTGCCTCAACCCCCAGTCCCGTCCATCGCTGGGCTACACAAGAGATAATTCTCATGATACATAATGGCAGGCATTTCTGTGGCAATTTTCACTTAAGCACGTAATGCACATATGACACGTAATGCAAGCATGTTCATGGCAACAAATAAACCTAAGCTTAACAATTAGAGCAAAACAATTTAAAAACTTCAAACACAATGCTAGCACATAAGTGGTGTTCTGTGTACGTTTTGTTCAAGGGGCGTATGGCTAAGCCTTAGCCATGTATACCCCCCAAGTGAGCGTGGGGTCCGGACGTCTCCGGACCGCGTGGTCACTTGTTAAAACGCAGCTTTGAACATAGGGATAAAAAGTGCAGTAAAAGCGGAGTGAATCCCTCCGTGTTTCATTAAAATAGCCTGCTAGGCGCTAGTTTTACAACAGGGAGGATTATTTCCACATTTTTCACTTTTGTTATTTTCACCAAGGACTTCCGACTGGATGGTCCGGGGCCTACTGGTAGTAACGGCGGAGGTGCTCCGCGTTCCAGGCGCGCGGGACTTTAGATCCGTCGAGTCTCTTTAAGTGATACGTCCCATGGCCCACTTTTTCTTGGACTTCGTAGGGGCCTTCCCAGTTGGGTCCGAGGACTCCTACTCCCGGATCCTGCGTAGCAGGAAATACTCTCCGTAGGACAAGGTCCCCAACTTCGAATGCACGGCTCTGGACTCTCGTGTTAAAGTGTCGGGCTATCTTGCCTTGGTACATTTTTAGTTGGACCTGCGACTGCTCCCGAAGCTCTTCGATCATGTCTAAGGACTCCTGGAGGAGGGCATGGTTCCGGGTAGGATCGTAGGTGTCTTGCCTGTGAGAGGGGATCATAGCTTCTACTGGGATGACGGCCTCGCAACCGAAGGTCATGGAATAAGGCGTGTGCCCCGTCGAAGTTCTCTCTGTTGTGCGATAGGCCCAAAGTACTCGCGGAAGTTCTTCCGGCCAGTGAGCCTTGCAGGCTTGGAGTTTTTTCTTCAACGTGGTCTTTAATATTTTGTTTACAGCTTCCACTTGTCCATTAGCCTGGGGTCTGGCGACTGCGGAAAAGCTTTTGATAATTCCATGCGAAGCACAGAAGTTCGTGAAGTGTTCACTGTCAAACTGCTTTCCGTTGTCGGACACAATTTTCCGTGGAAGCCCAAAACGACACACTATATTCCTGATGACAAAATCCAGTGCTTTTTTAGATGTGACCGTGTTCATAGGTTCAGCTTCAGCCCATTTGGTGAAGTAGTCTACCGCGACTATGGCGTACTTCACTCCACCCTTTCCAGTGGGGAGGGAACCTACTAGGTCAATGCCCCAAACCGCGAACGGCCAGGGGCTGGTCATTAGGGTAATTTCCGTAGGCGGCGCTCGCGGAACCTTGGCGTACCTCTGGCACTGCTCACACTTCCTGACATAATCCACACAATCCTTCTTCATGGTGGGCCAGAAGTATCCTTGTCGAAGGATTTTTTTGGAGAGGCTCAGCCCGGAGGTATGATCGCCACAGAAGCCTCCGTGAATCTCATGGATGATGGTGCTGACTTCGGTTCCGGCAACACACCTAAGGAAGGGTATGGACAACCCCCTGCGGTAAAGCTTTCCATCCATAACCACGTATCAGGGAGCTTGATACTGGAGCTTCCTTGCGTCAGCTTTATCGGTGGGGAGTTCTCCGGTGGTGAGAAATCTGAGGATGGGTCCTATCCAGGAGTGGGAATGGTCGATGATGGCGTTTATCCTTCGCGTCTCAGTACTGGGGGCTTCTAAGTGCCCAATGGGGACTAAGCCATACTGTTCAATCTCCGGGTCCGTTGCAAGCTTGGCCAGCGTGTCCGCGAGTGAGTTCTGGTCCCGGGGGACCTGGCGGATTTGGTAGCCTTTGAAATGCTGCAGTAGGTCGCGGGAGAGAGACACGTAGGCAGCCATCCTTTCACCTTTCGTCTGGTATTCCCCAGATATTTGGTTTACCACAAGTAGGGAGTCGCTGTACACTTCGATTTTTTGGGCTCCGACTTCTCTGGCCAGTCGTAACCCAGCTAACATGGCTTCGTGTTCTGCCTCGTTGTTGGATGCTGGGAATGCGAAACGGATGGCGCTCTGGAGCTGATGCCCTTGGGGAGATATTAGGATGACCCCCGCTCCAGCTCCTTTTTCATTTGAGGCTCCGTCTACGTAGACCTTCCAGGTGGGAAGTTCCAGGACAGGATCTTCTGGGAGGTCATTCATTCCCGAGCACTCCACAATAAAGTCCGCGAGAGCTTGACCTTTTATGGAAACACGCGGTTGGTAGTGGACGTCGAACTGGCTTAGTTCCATGGCCCACTTAAGCAATCTGCCAGAAGACTCGGGCTTCTGCAGGACTTGTCGGAGAGGGTGGTTGGTGAGTACTTTGATGGTGTGCGCCTGGAAATATGGCCTCAGCTTCCGTGAAGCGATCAGCAAGCAGAGGGAGAGTTTCTCGATCATCGAATATCTGGACTCGGCGTCCAATAACCTCTTGCTTACGTAATACACAGGGAGCTGGATACGGCCATCTTCCCGGACGAGAGCGGCACTTACTGCGTGCTCCGTCACAGCTAGGTATAAGAACAACGCCTCTCCTTCGACCGGCTTGGACAGAATGGGGGCTCGGGTTAAATGTTCTTTGAGGTGTTGGAAGGCCGCTTCGCATTCGGGGGTCCACTCGAACTTCTTGTTCCCTCGCAGAACATTGAAGAAGGGGATACACTTGTCGGTGGCCTTGGATACAAAGCGGCTGAGAGCAGCTATCCTTCCGGTAACGCTCTGGACATCCTTATGCTTCCGGGGGGAAGGCATATCTATGAACACCTTTATTTTCTCAGGGTTGGCTTCCACTCCGCGGGAGCTGACAATAAAACCGAGGAACTTCCCAGACGAGACCCCGAAAGTACATTTCATTGGATTTAGTTTCATCCCGTACTTTCGGATCACGGTGAAAGCTTCCTCAAGGTCGTTACTGTGGTCCCCGGAGGTCTTGGACTTTACCAACATGTCGTCCACGTACACCTCCATGTTCCTCCCCAGTTGGTCCTTGAACATTCTGTTTACCAGACGCTGGTAAGTCGCCCCAGCATTCTTCAAACCGAAAGGCATGACCACGTAACAGTAGACACCCTTATCCGTGAGGAAGCTGGTGTGTTCCTGGTCCGCGACATGCATCTTGATCTGGTTGTATCCGGAGTACGCATCCATGAAGGATAAGAGTTCGTACCCGGAAGTAGCGTCCACCATCTGATCGATTCGCGGGAGAGGGAAACTATCTTTCGGGCAGGCCCTGTTTAGGTCCGTGAAGTCAATGCACATTCTCCAGGACCCATCGGGTTTCGGGACCAGAACTGGGTTGGCCAACCACACGGGATAGTGCGACTCCTGGAGAAAGCCTATGGACATCAATTTGTCCACTTCAGCTTTGACGGCTTCGGCTCTCACTGGGTCCAGCGGCCTCCTCTTTTGGCGAATTGGAGTTGCAGCTGGGTCTATGTTGAGTGCGTGGCACGCAACATTGGGATTAATCCCCGTCATATCAGCGTGGCACCATGCCAGGATATCCTGATTATCCTTCACAGTGGCCACGATCTTATCTCGAACGGCCGACGGCAGGTTTTTCCCCACCTGAATGACCTTGGTGGGTTCTCCCGGATTGAGGATCACCTCTTCGACTTCCTCCATCGGCTCTATTGCTTTCTCGATTCCCACTCTTGGGTCGAGTTCGTCAAAGTATGCCTCCTGAGCATCCCTAGTTTCTGGCAATACTTCCGCCAAAGGAATGGCAGCAAACGTCTCTCGGACCGTGTAGAGGGCTCGGACGGAGACGTTATAACAGCTCCGTGCACTTCTCTGGTCTCCTCGGAGGGTGCCAATATGCCCATCGTCGCAGGGAAACTTCAAGCATAAGTGACGTATCGAGGTTATGGCCCCACAATCGATCAGGACCGGTCGGCCTAAGATGGCATTATACGCCGTGGGGCAGTCGACCACCACGAATGTGCTATGCTTGAAGGCACAAGCGTCGCTTTCTCCTCTGAGGGTGACCGGAAGTTGAATTTTGCCTAATGGCATGAGTGCGTCCCCATTGAAACCTTGAAGCTGGACGGGGCATGGGGCCAGGTCCGTCTCGGTCAATCCGATCGCGTGGAAGGCCGCTTTGAAGAGGATGTTCACGGAGCTTCCGTTATCGATCAAGATCCGTGAGACCTTCTTATTGGCAATCTGGGCTTCCACCACGAGGGGATCGTTGTGGGGGAAGTGCACATGTCGAGCATCGTCCTCCGTGAAGGTGATGGGAAGATCCATCATTCGGGGACGTTGAGCAGGTGATTGGACCAAGGCGCACATCTCCTCGGCGTGCTCTAACTCCTTCAAGTACCTCTTCTGGGAGTTGCGGGTGCTTCCGGCAAGGTGTGGTCCTCCGGAAATGGTGGCGACGTGTCCGTCAACGGGTGGCGGAGCAAGGCCGGGCGGATATGGGTTGCCTGGCCCTGGAGCCAACAAGGCAATGGGCGCCGGAGCAGGTGGAGGAGGAAGTGCTGGGAACTGAGACCCGGGAGCTTGGGGGTGACCGGCTCCAGGAGCGCTAGCGGCCCCCCTCTGTCCCGGTGAATATGCAGCTCCGTGAACTATCCCCTGTCCGGGATAGATTATGGGTATTCTCACCCACTGACCGAGGTGTCCCGCTCTTGCCAGGGACTCGATCTCATCCTTCAGCTGAAGGCACTCATTCGTGGTGTGCCCCACGTCTCCGTGGAACTCACACCTCTTATTGGAGTCTCGCGGACGCCTTCCTCCGTGAGACACTTTCGGGGGCTTCCTGTAGTTGACCATATTACAGGTCGCCCGATAGACATTCTCTCGCGAGTCTATCAAACTGGTATATTCCGTGAACTTGGGCTCATAATCCTTTCGGGGTTTCTTTGAATGGTCTCCCCGGTTGGAGTTTCTTCCGCTTCGTTTGCTCCGCGATTGGCTCAAACTTCGTTCCAGGGCTTCCGCTTGCGGCTGCGGCATGCTAGGAGCGATACTACATCCGGTTTGTACTGCTCCATACCCAGAGAAATGGGTTTGACCCGGCGTCTGAGCAGACGCGGAAGGCCCATACACACTCGGAGTGAATCGGGCTCCTGGAAGCGTGAGGGCTGGTGCGGGAGCTTGCGAAGCAAAGCTCGGCGCAGTCACGGAAGGGGTTGGAGCCGGGGGAACTCCAAAGGCTTGCTGGTAGGCATCCTCAAGGTTGATGATTCCCTGAGCTTTTGACATGAATTCGGACAGGGTTTCTGCCCGTCGCCTTTGCATTTCCCCCCATAGCAGGGAGCCGACAGTAAGGCCCGATTGAAGGGCGATCAGCTTCATGTCATCGCTGACCTTGGTTTTTGCAGCAGCTTCCATCATTCTCTGAATGAAAGCTTTGAGGTTCTCAGTGGGTTGCTGCTTGATGTTGGTTAAGGAACCAACCTCCATGTCGTGGTCGCGGGCAGCAATAAACTGCCTCCTAAACGCGGACTGTAGCTCCTTCCAACTGTGGATTGATCCGGGAGCTAATCTTTTCCACCAGTCCTCCGCGGACTTGGTAAGGGTGAGTGAGAAGCACATGCATTTGGCGTCCTCACTGACGCGCGCCACTTGCATCATTTTATTGTATTTAGCTAGGTGGGTACGCGGGTCTGTCCTCCCATCATATAATTCTATGTGAGGCATTTTGAAGTTATCCGGGAGGGACGTTTCCGCGATCCTCCTAATACATGGTTCCGGGTCTTCCTCCTCAGAATCTGACAGGGCCCCACTTTGCTTCCGGACCAGCTTGGTCAAGGCAGCAATCTGTTCCTCGAGCCTCTTCGTATCACTTTCCGAGAGGTCACGTCCCCGTAGCTTGTCATTAATATGATTTCGGAGGTCATCTCCGCGAGGCCGGGCTTTTTCCCCTTTGGCCTTCTCATACTTGGCCTCCAACCTTCTTCTTAGGTCCACCGTGGACCAGCTATCTTCGGAGTGCGAGTTCGCAGCCCGACCGTCCTGATTGACGGAATCACTGGGGCGGTTGTTCCTTCCCCTAGGCCTGGGTGCCTTAGCACCGGGCCCTTTAGGCACAGAGTGCCCCCTTGGGGCTGAAGGGCGTCTGGGCTTAGGAGCGCCAGAGACCTTCTGCGCGCGGGGGGGGCAGTCGGCCTGGTGATTCACGCCTTTAGGAGGTGCAGGGGCGTCAGCGCGCACAGGCTCTCCAACTTTTTCTTTGCCCTTGTTAGGGGCGGCTTTGGATGGTCCAGCAGCGGCTGGATCCGGCATGGGGGCATCAGCACCACCTCGAACAGAGGTATCCTCGTCCGAGTCGCCTAGATCTCCGAACTTACTTTGGAGGCGTTCCATCATGCGTTGCATTCTTTCGGAGACGCGCTCCTGCTCAGCAAGCTTGGCCTTAGTGGCCACCAGTTCTTCGGCTACTTGGACCAGTTCTGGGTCCTTCTCATAGTAGCAGCCGTCCTTGTAATAACCGTCTTGGACATACTCTTCTTCGTCTTCTAAGTATGTTGTATCTTCGGTACTGACCTGATCCTGGCGGGATGTCGGGTCTTCACCTCGATAGTCTAAGGGTTCGCTTTCCACCACATCTTCCATCACGGTATCGGGGTTGACCGTAGCATTTTTGTCAACAACGGATTTTCGCGTAGTCACCATCTCTTTAGTACGAAGTGAATACAAAAAACGTACACAGAAAAAGAGCTGACTAACAACTTCCTACAGCTCTCAATGAAAGCACCAAAATGTTTACCGAGTTTTTCGGAAACGAATAACTAACAGAATAATAAAAAGATAAGAATTGTAGAAATACTGAAATGTAACTAAACAAACAGTGTTTTTACGTGGTTCAGGCGTTAACAAGCCCTAGTCCACGAGTCGATGTTATTATACTTGGAAAAGGTTACAGTAAGATGGCTGGTGCATAAGAACTTCACACACTCACAATGTTTCTCTCGGGTTCTCTTGAAGAAGATGAAGCTAGAGAGATTTTGGTAGAGTTTTTGCTATGTGATCTCTCGGTCCCCCCTCTTCTTGTAAAATGAAGGGGCCTTTATAGCTAGGGTTTCGGATTAGGGTTTTTCTCCACGTACATGGGTCTTAATTACACCAGCCATAAATAGGGGATACAATTACTGTAGTCGCATGGCTACAAGACTCTATGTGGATATATTTACGTGAAAGTATGGGGAACACACAAAGTCAGCCGTCTTTTCCAAGTTGTCAGCGGAACAGTAGGCGAAAAGGTACCTTTAGGCGTGCTGGGATGTGTGTGGCTTTGTCCTGACGGGCGTGTCAGGCGGGATCCTGTGTCAGACGGATATCATTCCAAATATGCCCTCTCCCGGACTCGACAGTTCGGTTTTGTTCTGTGCGAGGCACGGAACTGTTTCCGCGGAGACCACTCGAAGGGCTTCTCCTGGAAGGGGCCTCCCCGAGGGGTATCCTTCGGGAGTCCGGGAGAGTCAACGAGTTTCCGTGTTGTGCTTGCTTGGAAGAGTAATCCGGATATCAAACAGGGGAGGCGAAGCCTTTCTGTCCATTCGCGAGCTCTGGTCACCTACCGTGAAAGACATCGATAATTCTGCTTCCCCGAAGTCATCAATCTAAACGCTATCCGGAAATCTGGATAACACACTTATTATGATTATTATTATTATGTTTGATTTGAGTTTGTGACGATTGTCCAAGAGATGAGTATGCATGTATTATATAGGAGTCTCAGCATCTACCGTTTACCTAGAGGTTGCTCTCGAGCACCCAGTTTTATCTTGGAGTCTCTATAAACTGATGTAATCACACTTGCACCTGTGATAACATTGTTGCTCAAGAATTAGATTCTCTGATATTAAATAAGTATGCATGGTGTGGAAATGCTTATACGCCCAACTATTATTAGAAACTCCCAATGTTGCTTCTAAGGTTAGAATTGGTTGGAAATTTTTTTGTTAGCTTATTTTTCTCTTCAGGTTGATACCTTTATTATTGAATTGTTTGGGTTCTAATTTGTATTGTCAGAATGCTTAGGAGTTCTTTCAATTTCTTGCTTAGGGCACGGATTAATCTTGTAGCATCCCAGATTTTGCTAATAAGGCTTAGGGCCTTGATTAGCGTGTCACGAGGGAAATAATTGATTTAATTATGTAATATGTGAAATTGATGAATATATTATTAGAAATGCATGTTTAGGTTAATTAAATATGCATGTGGGCCCCGTTTGGCTATTAGGGGCATATTTGTCATTTGAACCCATTGAGAGTGTGATTTTGCTCTTTGTGCGGTGTTTCTGGCATGAGGAGATCCTGTCTAGTGGTGTTAGAAGAGAGTCACAAAATTGTCGTTTAGTTGTGAAACTGGTAACTACTAGTAACCTGAGAATTAGTGTTGTTACTGAAATAATAAGTTAAAGGTGGCATTTTTGCAAAAGGGTGAAAGGACTAGATTGCCCTTGAGGTTTAGTATAGAAGTGAGTTAGAGGGAGGGGTAGAGTGGTCTTTGGGCATTTGTTAGATAACTCTTGGCTGAAGGAAAAATCATACACGTTCAAACACTCTCTCCATCATATTCACTTAGCTTCTCACTAATTCTAGAGAGAAAAGGGCAAGAACAAGCTTAAGGATTTTGGTAGTTTAAGGAATTAGGAATAGATTCAAGCTGTGGAGAAGGATTAGCAACTACCAAGCCTCAGAAATTTCAAAATCCAAGAAGAGGTAACAGCTTCATTTTCTGGTTTTTGGGTATTGCTTGATGTTCTTGAGAGTTTTGGATTTTTGATTCTTGAATTTGGATTTTGGGATGAAGTTTTGAGGAACTTAAGCTTGAGAATTTGAGGACTGAAGCTTGGAGTGGAATTGGAGGCACCTTAGGATCGAATTTTGATTTTAAAGGTAAGAATTCTATCAAGTTTTGAAAAGTTTCTGGTTTGGTTTAAGTTTATGTAGAATTTTAAACCATTGGTTGAAGTTGGATTTAGGTGTGAGTTTGGATTGGATTTTAATGCATATATGTTGTGTATGTGGTGCTAGTTTGAGTTTTGGGACCCTTTAGGACTTAGGTGCCCTTGGGGCATGACTTGGGTGAGTTTTGGCTCAGGGAAAAAATGGTGGAAAAACCCAGTTTTCTAGGTTCACGTAGGAGTGTCGCAACCCTGTTCTTCTAGGTCACGACGCTGGGATGATTTAGGACAGGGAGCCTCTACTGAGTGCCGCATGACCTGTATGGCTGTGCCACGGCACAATCCATTTTCAGGGCCTTGGATTTTATGTTTTTATAGCTTAGGCTCAGGGGGCTCGGGGGGCAATTTCACCACCTTGTGTGGGGAAATGGGAGGTCCTGAGAGCACGGGATTGGTCCTGGGGAATAATAATAAAATCAGGTAGTAATGAGAATGTTACTTGTGGTGTGTGATTAAGTTACCACTGGGACTTAGGACAGGATTGTTCTCGGAAGAGATGATTGCTTGCCTGACTGTTAGCACTCCAATTAAACATAAGAGAACTATTTGTACCTGTAGAGCTGCGTGGTGTGTTGTTTTGTATATGTTGCTTATAACTATTATGCCAAACGTGTGGATGTGATTGATTGGCAAGAGCCGGGAGTGGCAAAAGTCGGGAGAGGCGAAATCCGGGAGCGGCAAGAGTCGGAAGTGGCAAGGGACCGGGATCGTGTTAAGCGCTGAATGCAGGTCGCTAGGGTGAGACCCTCTAAAGGTATTGTACACACCCGTTCGGTTAAGACCGTGGACCTGGTGCATGGAAGCGCACCCTGAGTGGAGGAGACCGATGCTGTGATACTGTACTGTTAAGATGTTATGCTATTGTGCTTATGTATTGATATATTGCTATGATTCTATGATGATGTACTTATGTGCTATTATACTGCTATGATGTGATATTGTTATGCTATCGTGCCATTGTGTAATCCAATAACAGTTTGTAAATTATTTATTGTCTTGAAATAAGTACTTATTTGTTGAGATAAATTATAACATTTTGTGCTTTGAGGTTCTCTTGTTGGGCCTCGACTCACGGGTGCTCTATGGTGCAAGTAAGGGCAAGGAGAAGATCGATCAACCATGAGTTAGAGGGCATGGAGCGGTGCGTACATGTTTGGCCTATCTGGCCACCACGGCTGGGGTATTTTGAGGAGCGGGTTATAAATGTTTATTTTTTCACTTAGGTCGACTGTAACGTAACTTTTTTAGTTGTAAATATGTTTCTAAATAGTATTTTTGGGATCCCAATGTAACCCTTTCATAATTTAAAGGAATGGCCAACCTTTTACACTAAAATATTATTTAAATGAGTTTACATTTTAGCCAACCACACTTTTTGGTCTAATACCTCGATTAGTAAGCTAGTGGCGCATTTTAAAATCACATAGTAACGACTCTAGGGAAGTAGAGCATTACAACTTGGTATCAGAGCGTGTGAAGGTTTATGGTTCCTAGAAAAAATTGACTGAACATGTATGCTCATTGCCAGAGACAAGCTCAACTTAGGGTCGGTTGGTATTGAGTGAAATATTTGTCTAGTTGCTTATTTGAATGGCCTTATATGCTTGTTATATAGGGAAAATGAGCAATATATATTTGTGCTTGATATTCCTATTGTTTGTGGCCTTTAAGTTTGTCTGGCCTTGCTCAGGAGTGGTTCTGGAAGGGATTACCATATTTGATGGATTGAGTCATTAACTGCAGACAAATTTAGAAGTTATGCATCAGAGACAGTCAAGGGGTGCATGCATTGTTAATGCTGGGGTTGCAGATAGTAGTTGGGGCCAGAATCCTCCATCTTTCCCCTGGGATTGGCAGCAGGTGTTCACTGGTATACAGACTAGATTGCAAAAGTAGGAGGAAGAGATTAGGTGGTTGAGATAGCGGGTTTCATCCGGGAACGTCGATCCGTGTGTTACTACGACTTTGGCACCAGTTCTGATTCGGCCTAAGGGTGGAAACAGGAGGGAATTGTTGTATGAAAGATTCCAAAGGCTTTATCCTCCAGTTTTTGAAGGGGGTTTAGATCCATTCAGAGCTGAACAATGGAAGGGCATGGTTAGCTCCATCCTCGACTATATAGGAGAAAAAGGCAATGATAGAGTGATTTGTGCCACGTACATGCTACAAGAGGATGCCCGAACATGGTGGGAGGTGGTATCATAGACCCGAAATGTTGTTATGATGGGTTGGGATGAATTCAGACAATTATTCAATGATATGTACTATGGTGACACAGTCCGAATTGTGAAGATCAATGAGTTTATGAATTTGGTTCAAGGCAGTAAGACGGTGACAGAATATGTTAACGAATTTAATGGGTTAGCCAAGTTCGGATTTGATTTGGTACCGACAGATGTAGCCTGAAAGGAATGATTCATTCGAGGGATGAACCCTGGGATGGCCCATAGAATTAAGGTCGCTCCAGCTCATGAGACTTCCTCATATACTCTGGCAGTAGGGAAGGCCCTTGCCATAGAGGACGCAAGAGGTGCGATATGGAGCGAGGGTTCCGTGGGGCAGGAAATTCAGGCAATGGTACCCCCATTTGTAAGAACGGGTAGGGGAGAAGGACCCAGTAGTCAAAAAAGAAAGACCCCTGATAGTTCTACTATTGTTGGTCCTGATGTGAGGGGTCATGATGTTCAGGGCAGTTGCCAGGGCAGCAATGAGGTCTGGAGAAGTTATCCAGTGTGCGTCAGGTGCAGGAGATGCCATCTGGAAAAATGCCGAGCGAAGACATGTTTTCTGTGTGGATAGGATAGCACATCATGAAGTATTGTCCAGAATCGAAGACAGAAGAATCTAGAAGTACAGATAGCTTGACCTTGACTCAAAAGTCTACCTGGAGGCAGCCAGAGCCCAAATTTGGTTCCTCAGAAATGATAGGTTGACCTCCTAGTTCTTGTTCTTTTTATTGTGCTGACTGAGTTTGGTGCTACATACCTTTTAGTAGAGATATAAACATGGGATACCTACTGAATGAATAGAATGTTGTGGGGCTTGAGATTTTGTGTTTGATAAAAGTTGGTAATGTATAAGGAATGAAACAGAGTAGTACAGACAGAAAATTTATAGTAAGAATTGGTTGAGATTGCTATAAGATGGCCTTAGTATAATCCTATGTATGGATTAGTTGGCCGATAAGGGACAACCGTGGACTGTGAGAGAGAGTGGTGACTTCTAAGTGTAAGAGGAAAGGACTCGACTGTGACTTTGAAAAGTCTAACCGTAGTGGTAGGTACCACTAGGGTTATGTTAGGTAAATTAGAGGGAAACTGGATGGGTCAGTGGAATTTCAAATGGGTGTTTAAGGATTTGTCAAGATTGCTATCATGACTAGGAAATGGATGCTTACTACGGGGACAAGACAAGAATAAAACTAGCACCAGAAACATCGTGAAGAATAACGCTGATTGAGCAACCAGAATTAAAGGTTCAGTCTTGGGAATTTCTTAACTTAAAGTTGATCAGACAAAGAATATTACAATAGGGCATGTCAATGCCATGGGTTAAGGAGAAGGCTAAGTTTGCAAGAGTACATATTGTAGGTTGAAGCCAAACAAGGTAATTGTTAAGAACAGATATCCATTGCTAAGAATGAAGGATTTATTTAGGTAAGTCATATGTAACTCGGTTAGGAATGATTTGGAATACTTCTAGTTAAGAACAAAATATAAGGAATCCCTGAATTGTTATCGTTGAGGCTGAGGAAGCAGAGATTACAGGTAAAATTCTAGAAGGAATAAGCTTTGATTTCTCCAGGTGATAGTTAAGGTTACCTAATGGGAAGTGATGGGTTTGCGCATGAATTAGTTAGGATTGAGACCACAAGGAAATTGTTGAAGAAACACTTTAGGGGATTAGAAACACGGTGAGACCAGTGAGGCATCATGACTTCTGTTTGAGACGTCCTTGGGGATTGATATACCCTTAATTGAAGTAATAGAGAAATATAAAGTTTGTTTGAATTGATAGTGGTGTGATGGATTCCCAGAGATAGGAATAAGGAGTCGATCTGCACGTCATGGTATGAGGGTATGCACAAGATAGATGAGTACAGGAGAACGGCACGGAGGACACTGTCCTTGCTCGGAACGTGGGATGTTAGTGTGGTGCATCAAGGATTAGGGTGCGACCGTATACACATTGGAGGAGTGATCGTCTATACCCTATAACAGATGAAGGGATACTAACTTGGATGTTATACATAGGGTGTCAAGTTGACAAGTGGTGCTGGTTAGCCACAGTTAGGGTGGAGAAATGATCGAGATTGGCCCGAATCCTGTGATTGATGAGTAACAGATACACCACTAGGAATAAACAGTGAAACACCAGAAGAATATTTTGTAGGAATGGTTAAGAATTCCATCACCTTAGCACAAATGAGTTGAGATATGTGAATTGGGTGAATGATCTGATGGGTGCTGGTATTGAGATAAGACATGGGATGAGCTTTGGGTTACCTCTTTACAACTATTGTATCCAGGAAGTTGAATACTGGGAAGCGTATGATTTGATCTTTTGGTAAGTGAGAAATGATAGTTAGAAGTCAGAAGGGCTATTATGTCTCTAGGATATCCTAAGGTTAGTATGAAGAAATATAGTTATGGACTATAAAGGTAGATCACCTCAGTCTGTACGTGAGGTGAGTGGATGCGAAAAATTTGTGACTGTACCTATTGGATTGACACACTATGGTTGGTGTCAACGAGATGTCAAGAGGGAGTGTGTATGGAAGAAGACCATATTTTCCCCACTGGACATCAAAGTAGACAATGTTAGAATGAGACTCCTAGGTTCCCAGGTTCGGGAAGAGGGTCATAAAAGGTGAAGAGTATAGGATGGAACCTAGAATTAATGGTTACAGTTATACATGGCTCACTCGAAAGAATAACTCAAGTTTTGAGTGTTTACTTTACTGAAAGGTATAGAGTTCGCAAATTTGTTTAGGGAACATAGGATTCTAGGATTGGAGGCGATGTGCTTCCCTGAATATTATGGACTAGGTAGGGTAAAGGAGTTTGGGAAAGGAGGAAGAAATTTTGACCCTAAATTGGGATAAATCTGAAATATCCTAATAAGGACTAGGCTAGGGGCCTACAATTTAGCCTTTCCCCAGCATGGGTGAGTAGAGGCTCATGAGTTATTCCTGGTGCCAATATTAAAGGGAGAAGTGTGAGTACTACCCTTGATTGGGCGAAGAGGTCCTGGAAGTTCAAGGGAACATGTTGTACAAGGGAAAACTAGTGAAACTCTGGACACAAGAGATAGGGACATACAAACTCAGACTATCTTTCTTGTGAAAGTGTTACAAGTAGTTGCAAAGTAAAGAACCTGATTCTAGGATTTTAGCCAGGGTTATGAAATTGTTATCCTGAGATGTTTGAATAAATTTCAAGGGCGAAATTTCTATAAGGAGGGGATAGTTGTAGTGTCCCAAATTTTGTTAATAAGGCTTAGGGCCTTGATAAGCGTGTCGGGAGGGCAATAATTGATTTAATTATGTAATATGTGAAATTAATGATTATGTGATTAGAAATGCATGTTTAGGTTAATTAAATATGCATGTGGGGCCCGTTTGGCTATTAAGGGCATATTTGTAATTTGAACCCGTTGAGAGTGTGATTTTGCGCTTTGTGCAGTGTTTTTAGCATGAGGAGATCCTGTCCAACGGTGTTATCAGAGAGTCACGAAATTGGCATTTAGTTGTGAAACTGTTAACTACTAGTAACCTGAGAATTAATGTTGTTACATAAATAATAAGTTAAAGGTGGCATTTTTGCAAAAGGGTGAAAGGACTAGGTTGCCCTTGAGGTTTAGTATAGAAGTGAGTTAAAGGGAGGGGTAGAGTGGTGTTTGGGCATTAGTTAGGTAACTCTTGGTCGAAGGAAAAATCATACACGTTCAAACACTCTCTCCATCATATTCACTTAGCTTCTCATTAGTTCTAGAGAGAAAAGGGCAAGAACAAGCTTAAGGATTTTGGTGGTTTGAGGAATTGGGAATAGATTCAAGCTGTGGAGAACGATTAACAGCTACTGAGCCTTAGGAATTTCAAAATCCAAGAAGAGGTAAGAGCTTCATTTTCTGGGTATTGCTTGATGTTCTTGAGAGTTTTGGATTTTTTATTCTTGAATTTAGATTTTGGGATGAATTTTTGAGGAACTTAAGCTTGGGAATTTGAGGACTGAAGCTTGGAGTGGCATTGGAGGCACCTTAGGGTCAAATTCTGATTTTAAAGGTAATAATTCTATCAAGTTTTGAAAAGTTTCTGGTTTGGTTTAAGTTTCTGCAGAATTTTAAACCATTGGTTGAAGTTGGGTTTAGGTGTGAGTTTGGATTGGATTTTAATGCATATATGTTGTGTATGTGGTGCTAGTTGGAGTTTTGGGACCCTTTGGGACTTAGGTGCACTTGGGGCATGACCTGTTCTTCTGGGCCGTGGCGCTGGGATGATTTAGGACAGGGAGCCCCTGCTGAGTGCCGCGGTGCTGGGCCATTTTTAGGGCCTTGGATTTTATGTTTTTAGGGCTTAGGCTTAGGGGGCTTGGGGGACGATTTCTCCACCTTGTGTGGGGAAATGGGAGGTCTCGAGAGCACGGGATTGGTCTCGGGGGTCAATTATAAAATTAGGTAGTAATGAGAACATTACTTGTGGCGTGTGATTAGGTTACTGCTGGGACTCAGGAGATGATCGTTCTCAAGAGTCGTGATTGCTTGTCTGACTGTTAGTACTCCAATTAAAGGTAAGAGAACTGTTTGTACCTGTAGAGCTACGTGGTGTGTTGTGCTATATATGTTGCTTTATAACTGTTATGCCAAACGTGTGGATGTGATTGATCGGCAAGAGCCGATAGTGGCAAGAGCCGGGAGTGGCAAAAGCTGGGAGAGGCAAGAGTCGGGAGCAGCAAGAGCCAGAAGTGGCAAGGAACTGGGATCGGCGTTAAGCATGCTGAATGCAGGCCGCTAGGGCGAAACCCTCTAAGGGTACTGTACACACCCGTTTGGTTAAGACCGCAGACATGGTGCCTGCAAGCGCACCCCAAGCGGAGGAGACTGCTGTTGTGATACTGTACTATTAAGATGTTATGCTATTGTTCTTATGTGTTGATATATTGCTATGATTCTATGACGATGTACTTATGTGATATTATACTGCTATGATGTGATGCTGTTGTGTTGTCGTGCCATTGCGTATTCCAATAACAGTTTGTAAATTGTGTTTTTGTCTTGAAATAATTACTTATTTGTTGAGATAAATTATAGTATGTTGTGTTTCGAGGTCCTCTTGCTGGGCCTCGGCTCACGGGTGCTCTGTGGTGCAGGTAAGGGCAATGAGAAGATCGATCAACCATGAGTTAGAGGGCATGGAGCGGTGCGTACATGTTTGGCCTATCTGGCCGCCACGGCTAGGGTATTTTGAGGAGTGGGTTATAAATGTTTATTTTATCGCTTAGGCCGAATGTAACGTAACTTTTTGAATTGTATATATGTTTCTAAATAGTATTTTTGGGATCCCAATGTAACCATTTCATAATTTAAAGGAATGGCCGACCTTTTACACTAAAATCTTATTTAAACGACTTTAGATTTTAGCTAACCACACATTTTGGTCTACTACCTCGATTAGCGAGCTAGCAGCACATTTTAAAATCACATGATAATAGCTCTAGGGAAGTAGAGCGTTACAAATCTCTAACCCTAATTCTGGTAAGCATGTCTATTTGTTTCCTTCAATGACTCGGTCATTGATTTCTAACTCTTCTTCTATGTGGATGATTGTTTGTTAATTTGATCTTACTAAGCGTTATCGCTTACCTAGTTATTTCATGTTGCAGATAAGGGCAAGAGAAAAGCCGAGCAGTGAGAGCTGAAGTCTACATTGCTGGGTGTACATATGGCCTAGTCGTGGGATGTTGGTCGCTTTTGGAAAAGCTTTTGTTTTATTTTTAATTAGTATGGCTCACTCTAAATGTTTAAGTGGTTATATCCGCAACTACTTTTAACTATGCGCATACTTGTAAATATATATTGTTTTTAAGAAGTTTTGTTAAATGATTTTTTTTTTTTTGCATTATTTCGGTTTTGTATTGGGTCTTAACAAAAGCCCCTTGTGGGCTAGTGTCCCCCCCCCCCCCCCCCCCCACCCCCACACACACACACACACACACACACACAAACCCACACACACACCTCCATAGGAGCCCACTCCCCAAGCTAAGACCATCACCGCACTCAGCGTCGATCACACCCCCACCAAAGTGGTCGACGGGTAGTTTTCTTAAAAAAATAACAACCCTCACTTTTGGTAACTACCATCCCCAAGTCCTAGATCACCATTATCAATCACATAAACCAGATCAAACTTATTTCCAACACCACAAACATCAACAATCATCAAAATCAAGTGGAAAATCTAAAACAAATGATCACCTCCAAGCCTAACATTATGTTCTCATCCATCTTTTTGGCCATTCAATTCTACAAACAGTAATAATGATCTCTAAAAATTATTCCATGATTAAAACCATCAAAGATGTGAGGCAAGAACTTACTTTTGTGTAGATATATGCCTATGTCGAAACTAGAGACTAGATTCTCTTCTTTCCTTCTCAAATGTAATCTCAAACTTCTACAAACACCAAGACAGTTCTAAGTATCATCCTTGATCACAATCACATGAGAAAACCAAATGAGACTTACTCTTGGTGAGGATTACTGCCAGTCAAAGCTTAGAGAGAACTCCAAGTATTATTTTCTTCTCTCTCTAATTTAAAAAATGAGGGGCTGTGGAAATGAGATGAAAACTGCCCCTACCAGCCTTTATCTTCAAGTAACTTCCTCAAAATTAAACCAGACCTTTCCCCCCCAAAAGTCATAAGTGGTCGACCCCTATGTGTTCCATTTGACACAAATTGTGTTAAATGCACCAATTAGTCAAATAAATCCCAAATGGCTTCCAAAACCTTCCATGATCAGCTATTAACCACCCATTAATCCAAAAATGAGTGTTAATATATCACTAAAATAATTAAGTCTCAAACTATTTACTAAATTTGATCATAGACTACACATTCGACACATACCCAAGGCCTTTGTCCATAATGTTTTATATGATTTTTTTGTGTATCTTCAACACTTAAAATCATAGATGAAAGTATTTTATATGATTTTAATGTGTATCTCGAACATATAAAATCATAAGCTAAGGCTCCCAAAAATAATTCTATGATAGCCCATTAATGTACCAAAAACTATTCAAAGGCTATAGGAATAATTCCCACCATGATCATATTCTTACAAAAATAAATATTCTCCTTAATATTTTTTTTTTTGCACTAAGTCTCCAAAAACTCTAACTAAACCATTCACTCATCTTACCATTTAATTAAAATAATTGTTATCATAATTATATTTGATTACCATGTATGGCTTATAACATAATTCATAACACAACTTATCATATTATTATTTAATTAATCAATTAATTAAATAACAATAATTATACTGTCTATTATAGAAAAACTTATGGACGTATCATTTTTTTATTTGTTAGACAGACAAGAAATTAATTTTGGACAAATGATTTGCGTCCTTATGTGCATTTCGAGTCATTTTTTCATTTGTTAGACAAACAACAAGACATGAATTTTGAATAGATAATTTGCCTTTTTATGTGTATTGGAACACAATTATAAAAATTGAGCTAAATATATATATTTTTTCACTTTTTGTGCTATATTAAGCACAATATTTGCTTCTTCCATTAAAAATGATCTAATCTTGTTAGAGATAATGGAGAATTGGTTTTTGATTAGGATGTTAGCCGCAATAATTACAAAAGATTAGAGATTTTAGCAGCAATTTTTTTTCAAAGGAGACTCTAATATAGTTTCTCAAAATTTTCAACCATGACCTTGTGCACAATTTAATTTCAGATTCGTCTTCAGAGAAGGATGACGCACACACACTAATAAAAGATTTAATTAATTAATTTTTACATAAAGGAATAAAAAAAGAATATGATTAATAAATAGTGAGAATTTTATTTCATATTTATTTATATATTTTGTGAAGGAAGATCTTGTGAATTTTGCATAATTCCAGTAGGGCTGTGCAAAAAATTTTACAACCTGCCCAACCCGAATAAACCGCCTAAACCAATTTGAAAAAACCGTCAAAAAACGCAACCCGAATAAACCGACCAAAATTTAAACCGCCCAATTGTTACATTGGGCGGGTTGAAAATAATTATCAACCCGCCCAATTAAGAATTTATTATTTTTAATATATTCAAATAAATATATAAATTAATTAAGTTTTGTTTTAATTTTTTTACTATAAATTTAAAATATTGTTTTGAGCTTAAAAATATAAACTTCACACCATTAGTACTAGTATTTAAAAGAAAAAAATTACAAAAATGTTAAAAAAAAAATACCACTTTTGTTTGGGCGGGTTGACCCGACCAACCCGCAAAAAAAAAAAAATACCATTTCGGTTTGGGCGGGTTAACCCGACCAACCCGCCCAAATTATTGGACGGGTTAATTTTTTTTTTTTTCTTAATTGGGCAAGTTACAGGTCACTTTTGCTAACCCAATTATGACATTAGACGGTTAAAAATGCCTTGTAACCCGACCAACCCATCCAATGCTCAGCCCTAATTTCCAGCCTACATTCCATCAGCCTTTTTGTTTTTCAATGTAAGTGGTTGAAAATATAATATTGTATATAAATATAAGAAATTTGTTTAATTGAAAATGATAATAAAAATCTGAAGCATCCTAAAGAATGGGAGGAGAAAGTGGAGGCCAGAAGCCAAAATCTCTGAGCAGCTACTCTTCGACCTCGTCATCCTCATCGTCGTCCTCATGTTTCTCACACTTTTGGTCGTCGGCTCTAAGAGTCAAGACCATCAACCCTTATTCGGATGTCTCCGTCCGTACAAATTCCGGTGATGGTCTCATTCGCCGCCTTGACATCTTTGACCTTGTTCTTCTCGGTGTCGGCGCCTCTATTGGCGCCGGAATTTTTGTTGTTACTGGCACCGTAGCTCGAGATGCTGGCCCTGGTCCGTTCTTCAATTTTGCTTAAGTTTTCTAATATGAACGACTTAGATGATACAAATTTTGTAACGGCTTGGATTCTTCTAGGGTCAAAATTATGAGATTTCGGGAAAAATTTCCTTCATGGTCAAAAATTGAATCGTTAAACATTAAGCATTGTTGCATTTAATTTACTTTTTAGGGTTGATTCATATAATTATTGTACTAAAATAGCTAGATAGAGACAAAATTCTGAAGTCTGTTACTTTTTAGGATCTTTTATCTGCTTGCTTATTTGCTGAAGTTGATTCTATGATCATATAGGTAAATGGGGTCTGAAATTGATCAAAAGATCCGTATCATATAGGCAGATGGGGTTGGAATTTGATCATGAGATTAAGATCATGTAGCTAAATGGGGTGGGAAGTTGATCATTAAATTAAGGTCCAACGTGATGACTATGTTTGGATGATTGAGTTAGACAGGTGAAAATACTGAAATTTGTAGAATTTAGTGTCTTCTTTTTATCTGCTTACTTGTTTGCTGAAACTGATAGTAGAATCCTATAGGTAATGGGGTTTGAAGTTGATCATATGATTAAGAGCATATACGTAGTTGGTATTGAAATTTGATCATGAAATTAGGATTATATAGCTACATGGGATTGGATGTTGATGATAAGATTTAAACCGATGTGTTAATGGGGTCTGAAGTTAATCATAAGATTCAGATCATATAGGTAAATGGAACTTGTTTCCACAACTTACACATATATTTTATTATAATGCAGGAGTTACAATTAGTTTTGCTCTAGCTGGAATATCCTGTGTGCTTAATGCCCTCTGTTATGCCGAGCTTTCTTCTCGTTTTCCTGCTGTTGTCGGTGGAGCATACCTGTATACATATTCAGCTTTCAATGAGCTCACTGCCTTTCTTGTTTTCGCACAACTAATGCTTGACTACCATATTGGGGCAGCTAGCATAGCTCGCAGCTTGGCAAGCTATGTTGTTACTATTCTAGAACTCTTTCCATTTTTCAAAGGTAACATTCCAGATTGGATTGGCCATGGGGGTAAAGAGTTCTTTGGAGTTTTGTCCATCAATATATTGGCTCCAATTCTCCTTGTACTTCTTACTTTGATTCTTTGTTGGGGTGTTGGTGAATCCTCTGCTGTAAACTCATTCATGACTGCGTTAAAGGTGATGTTTCTGTTTTGTGTTTGAATTAAAGTTGAGGAACGTGTGCCTTACATAGATTTAAATAGTTATTTAGTACTTAAAACGTAAAATATATGTTGCAGATCGTTATAGTTCTTATTGTCATTATCGTTGGTTCTTTTGAGGTTGATACTACAAATTGGTCTCCTTTTGCCCCAAATGGTGTGAAAGAGATACTAACCGGAGCTACTGTAGTGTTCTTTGCATATGTTGGATTCGATGCAGTTGCTAATTCAGCTGAGGAATCAAAGAGACCACAGGTAACAATTATTTTATTATTATTATTATTATTATTTTATTATTATTATTATTATTATAGGAGGGCATTAGGTACTTGAATTTCCTGTCTACTAAACAGTCTTATAACCTGTTCTTTAAATATATATTTTTTTTCAGCGTGATCTACCAATAGGCATAATGGGTAGCCTTCTGGTATGTATTGCTCTATACATAGGTGTCTGTTTAGTGATTACTGGAATGGTACCTTACAAGTTACTTGGGGAAGATGCTCCACTGGCTGATGCTTTTACGTCCAAGGGTTTAAAATATGTGTCTGTTTTGATAAGCGTTGGTGCTGTAGCTGGACTGACAACAACCCTTCTAGTTGGTCTTTTTGTTCAGGTGACATATTTTAAAACTACAACATAATTGTGTGCTTGATTATGTAGCGTGTGAAAGTACAGATGACCATATTTTCTTATGATCAGTCTCGGTTGTACCTTGGCCTTGGAAGGGACGGCTTATTACCTTCAATATTTGCTAGAGTAAACTTGAAAAGCCACACTCCAGTTCATTCTCAAGTCTGGGTTGGAGTTGTTGCTGGAGTCTTGGCAGGGCTCTTTAATGTGCATGTGCTATCCCATATTCTTTCAGTTGGGTCTTTGGTAAGTCATCATGCAATTTTCTTCTATCTTCAGATGGTTTAAATCCTGTTGTGAATCAAAATTTCTGAAGTTATGAGTAGGGATCGTCAAATACATCGATGTCTAGCATACTAGTTAGTTTCTGTAATAAGTTGAATTACCCGCTGAACGCTATGCCATTGTAAGTGTTCAAACTTCAGGAAGCATGTACACCGTTTGATGACCTCACTTTATATACTGCCTTGTTTCAGACAGGCTACTCTGTTGTTGCCGCATGTGTTGTATCTCTTCGCTGGAGGGATAAAGCAGAAGGCCGGTTATCTTCCTCAACCTGGAGGGAAGGTGTCATCTGCCTATTCTTGGTTGCCCTAGGCGGGTTTGGTGCTGGGCTATCCTATCGCTTGAACGCTTCATTTATATATGCACTCTTAACTTTAGTTATTGCCGTACTAGCTTGTATAGCTCTTATGCTCCGCCAAGTAAGTACTAATCTGTATTCTCAGCGAGTTCTTTTTGTTCCTATCCCTGATTGGGAACCACAAATTGCAGGCATTCCCTTTCTAAGAGGAAGTAGTCTTTTAGTTTTCCAATTAATAATGCGCTGAAAATTTTCTTTTCAACCATTTTCATCTTTTATATTACTTGCTTCCACTATTTTGACGTCTGATAATGGATCTCGCATAGGCTGCATGTTTGTATTGTCGTTTCTTGTTTGAATGTCTTATTATTCTCTTCCTCAGGCTTATGCAGATATGCCAGGGTTCTCCTGTCCTGGGGTTCCTGTTGTCCCAGCCGTATGCATCTTCTTCAACATGTTCCTATTTGCTCAGGTTGCTTAGTCTCGTCATCTTTAATTGAATATATACAAAAACAAGGGATTCAAATTTCAACACAGAAAACAATTTACAAAAGAAAATCTAGCTAAAAACTCATTCATAGTCAACTTCTTTTGCAGTTACACTACGAAGCTTGGATCAGATTCATCGTTCTCAGCATTATTACAATCGTAGTTTATGCATTTTATGGACAATATCACGCTAATCCAAATTCAGAAGGGACAGTAATCTATCACAGAGCTGCTAGTGAAGAACCTCGATGATGATTTATCAGGAATGCCCCACACACCTGGGTATATTGTTGGCCTGTTGTACACTTGTGGTCGTAGCATTAGGTAGTCTAGTTAACATTCATTTCTCTATTTTATGAGATTGTGTATTACTTCATCCTTTTTTGTGATGTTCAATAACAATAATGTGTATCATGAAAAATCCAACATTAAGACTTGTGCATGATTCTTGCTTCACTAATAATAAAACCATTACCAGATCAGAACTTGTATTCTTGTGATTGGAGCTAGTTTCGCTTCAATTTACTAACATGGTGCAAAACATTGACAACTTTTTGCTGCACCATCGAATGTGATTCTAGATGAGAACCGACTTTTGGATTACCAATATGAATTCTTCATACTCTTTTGGACAAAATTTCCCAAAATATCAAATTAAGCAAAATGTGGCTTTAGTTATTCAAGTGCATACAAAATCAGAGTAAAACCCAATAGTCCTTCTTTGGCAGTCCTGAATGCTGACCATTTCCACGTCAAAGACTTCAAATTGTTTTGAGCTGAAGAAAGTGGAAGGTCCTACCTGTTTGAATCACGAGTTTGTGGAAAATTAAAACCAACTAAATCAAGGAAAATGGCTCAAGTGTTACATCAATAAAGGTTGTTCAATACCACCACCATTTTTGTAAGTAAGAACAAATATTGTATGGGGATGCACTACATAAGGGCACAAAGACATTCGAAGGTCTTAAACACAGTACAGAGATGAAAAGCGGAGCCAACAGAAAATTTTCCAATTGACAATGAAGAGAAAAGAAATAAGATATGTAATACTCACTGGAGGTCCAAGTTCTGGTGGAATGATTATTCTTCTCTTACCCCCAGCCTTCATATCTCTTATCCCTTCCTCAAAACCTGCACATGACTTCTTTGTTTTAGTTATTTCTTACTAATTTGTTTAGTCCTCCTCAATTGTTATTTTTTTTTTCTTATTTTGGAAGAATTGGAAAAGGAGAGTATTGGTGAAGGCCTACTATATAAATACATACAAAATGAGAAAATGAGAAACTTATGTAAAAAATTATTTGTCTCATCACCTGGAACCAATGCCTTAGTGCCCATGCGAATTCTGGCAGGAGCACCCTGCAAGTAGGTACTGTCGATTCGACGGCCTGTTTCATTATAGCCAACATAATGGAAGATCACCTACAGAGGATCTCAAACCATTAGTAGTTGATGATTAAAAGGAAACTCTTTTAAAGATAAGATTCCAACTTAATCCAAAATTCCTTACTTGAGAACTTGTCCTAAAATATTTCTGTATCCCATGATCATTATCTAATTTTACTATGAAACTTATGATGGAAAATAAACAATTGCTTTTGTTAAAAATGAAATAAAAACCTGTTGACCATCCTTTGGGCAATCACCTTTACCAACTTCAAAATCCCTGTATATTAGCCCCGAATTGCACTTGATGTAATCATCCGATGTTACCACGTTAACCTCAAAACCTGATATAGACGTTTTAAGCATAATTTTTCAATTTGGAAAAACAACTATATTTACGGTTTACAAAATTACAATAATAAACATTAGGACATGTTTAAGAAGTTAAGAAAGCAATAAACAAGCCTTCTCTAATGAAATTAGGGAAGTCTTCCGGGGCATTATTTTCTCTCTGTCTCCGCTTGTTTTGTTCTAATAAGCGTCGTTCATCATATGGACTTTTACTCTTTGTCTTTCCAGATGCAGGTAAAGTTGGAAACAAGCCTAATGTAAAAGGAGTGAGAAGTATAAGCCTCCGCCTTAATTTCTTATCACAATGTAATTTATGTCCATTCTGGGCTCTGATAAGCAAAACAAAGTTCTCATTAAGCAACTCAGCGTTTTGTTGTATAAAAGAATTCTAAGCAGGTGCTACCAAACTTTTGTAAAGAACTGAATTAAACTTTCGAAACAATTCATGAAATTTACCTGTCATCTTCCAAGTTTTGAATTGAGCAGCTATGGGTTATATGGCTACTTCGAGCTATGAAATCTCTTAGAACGGGAGATGTTGAAAGAGTTCTACCATACACTGAAGGTAGCAAAAAGGATGATGAAGAAAAGTAAAACAAAACCATTGTAAACATGTTGTGAAGAAACAAAAGAAATAACAAAAATGTAATATTTGAAGTATATAAATCATGAGTACACATGAATAATGTAGTTCTAGTTCATTATAACTAGAAATAAAAAAAAACCCACAAATATCAGAGATTTAGCCCAATAGATGTAAACTAATTTAGAAGACCGCAATCATGATTGAATTTTTAATAGTTGCCATTTTTTTTTTTATTAAATTGTAGGTCCAATGCAGATGAAAACATTTTTGGGTTTTGCTAGTAACCAAGCAAGTTTTCTTAATAAAATGATGGAAGTGACCCTGCATTATTGGAAATATGAGAAATATACTCATCACAAGGTTTTTGAATTTTGCGGAGTTAGTTACACGCCGAATAAACCTTGAGAAAACAAGGCTAAGTGTCATTAATAACAAAGATATGAACTTTTTCCATAAGCTACCTCCAATTTATTCATGAATGGTGTATTCTCATACAGTGAAAATATTTTTTTGTTTTGTTTTTTGTTTTACATATAATGGGAAAGCAAAATTATGGGTTTGATGGGAAAAAGAGATTAAAGATATGAATTCAGCGATATACCCATGAATAAAAAAAAAGATCATGTAAAATTTAAAGACATACCAACAAAAATTCAATTACCATACAAACAATGTTCATTCGTAGTTAAATATTAAGGAGACTTACCAGGAACCGACACTTTAGGTGTAGAAGATAGGGTTGAGGGAACCATCATCAGCATGGCTAAGAGTAAAACTAAATTAAGTTTCCACCATTTACGTCTGTTAACCGAACTAGACCAGACCCAACTCATAACTTAGGCCGTTTCCTGTTATAACTGGGGGAGCTTATCTTCAGTTCACTAGAAAGTTAGGCAAATATCAAATGAGTCCTTGTTTTTTCTGGTAATACCGTTTATGTGCCCTCTGTTCTGTGAATATTTTAATCTAGCATCCTTGTGAGGGGACGGAGGCAGTGAACTATTTGACACGGTGGCCAAAAGTTAAAAGAAAATTAAGGGGCAAAATAGTTAAAGGTTGTTTAAGATTGTGTTTTTTTTTTTTTGTATTTGTTTATTAATGTTTTCAAAAATAATTTTTTATTTTTGTAATAGAAAAATTAATAAATATATTTAGAAAGAGAAAATATTGTGAAAGTGTAATAAATATTGAGGAAAAGTAATGTTTGAGAAAAAGTAATGGAAAAAAAAGGAGCTATAAAGTGAGAAGGGAAAAAGTGATAAGAAAGAATGAGAAGAAAGAGGCTGAATTGATAAAATATGATGAAATAGAAAGTGATATGGTAAACACTGATAAGAGAGAAAATAGTAAACGATGAAATAGAGAAACCGATTAGAGAAAAATGAGTAAATGAGTGTTGTACCAAGATCTGGATAGAATGACGGGGCAACCGACATGGAACAAATAGGTTAGCTAGGCAGTTCAGGAGGATCCAAATGACCAATCCTCCTAGGTCACCCAATCGAGACCTTGCTCAGAATGCCCTCGCTGGAAATGGACCTCGCCAAAGAAATACTCAATGAGGTAAACTCATACGATCTTTAGGTCGCCAACTCTCAGGACTTGGCAACCCATAATGTTTGCCTCATGCACAGGAAGCGTACACTCGAAGTATTTATGGATTTGGTAATTAGGGATGTTCTGAATTTCGCGTAGATTAATGATGCATGTCATACACCACAACAAATTAACAATTATTTTTCTTTCACTACTTCCAATTATTTTAGTATAATAGCAAGCACAGGTCGAACCCACGAGGACTATTGTTCACTTTATTATTCAATAATTAACACTAAAACTTAAAAGGAGGATTTAGATTTTGAACTCAATATTAAATAACTTAAACTAGAAAGCAAATAAAAATATGATATTACGATATTAAGAAACAGTTAAAGGTTAATCTCCACCCTCAACAATCATTCACAATCACTAATAGTAAATATTATTCAAATTTCTCAATTAAACTATTAACCCCGCAGATAACGCTGAAGTAAACAATTATCCTAGTCTCCCTATTACAACTAATCAAGGCGAAGCACTCAATAATTAACTCTTTTAGCTAAGCAATAAATCTATGAAGCATACAATCTATTTAAGTTAGATACAACATTAAGTCCTATGCAGACAAATTAATCTAGGCAATAAATTAATGAAGCATATAATTCATTTAACCTAGGTTCTACTTTTCATCACAATCAACAATTCTTTTGACATCACTATCAATTGTAATTTATCACTTACACTTAGAATCCTAAACTATTAGGTGAGTAGTAATTCTAAGATGACAATTGAATAATGTAAAACCTTAATTAGTTGGCCACCTAACAAGAAATCACAAATTCATAACATTCAATTGGAAAAATAGAAACAATTTAATATTGAGAGAAATTAAAGAACAATATTCATTATCAACAATCAAGAATTCATGTCTTGGGTTTTGAATTAACCCTTGACCTAAAAAGAACCTACTCCATAATAGTAATCATAATCACAAACATAATTATAATTAAAATTAAAGAGATTAAGGGAAAAAAAGAAACTAGATCGATGAACAATAGTTTTGTAGTGTTGTAGTCTTCTCTCGAGCCCTTTCTGAGTCTTTTTCTCTAAAAAACCGTAATAAAAACTTAATCTCTAATTAACCCTAATAATCTTTTAAAGTATCCTTTAAATTCTATTTAAAATGTAATTAAAAATCTAAAAACAACGTCGCAGGCCGTGGCCTAAAGCAAAATATAGGCAAAACTGGCCACGTAGGCAGCGGCCTGAAAAAACTGGGCAACAACCCAACTTCACTTTTCTATACAACAGGCAGGGGCCTGAAAAATCTGGGCAGCAGCCCATTTGGAAGAAAAAAATCTGAAACGTCAATTCCAATTAAAGTGTCGCGGCCTAAATTTTATGGGCCGCAACCTATATTCAATTTCTTCAATTCTCGACCATAGACAGCTTGTACGCTGCTGCCACATCAACATTTCAATCCCAAAAGCTTGGAATGCTCCTAAAACTTCATTTTAACTAACCTCATCTCAGTGAGTCTTTTTTTCAACCTATGATTTATAAACCACACTTGCCATCAAAATGTCAGATTTATCATCATAAAATGCAATGTAGAAAATATGTTGTAGATTCACGAAACTAAGTTAAAGCTACTAAAATTGCTATCATAACACCATCTAAGCATGGAAAAACTTATCAAATATTAATACAAAAATGAACTTATCAAATTCCCCCACACTTGAATTTTGCTAGTCCCTTAGCAAAACACTAAAATAACAAAACTAAAAATGAAAATAATACAAACTGATCTAGACTCACTAAACAAAGGTCTTGTCAAAAGCTTGAATGTCTATGAGAATCACACAAATAAGTAATGCCAAAAAAAAAAATAAGATTTTCATACTCTTTAGAATTTAAACTCCATATGTAATTCACCATTTGATTTTCAAAAATAATTTACTAAGCACTTAGTCACAAGACCAACTCAAATGCAACAGATTTAATCCATACTTGCCAAATAATTTTCTTTTAAATCAGTCCCTATATACCAAAATGTTTTTCAATGAAAAGCATCCATTCCATAGACATTAACCAATCATTCTCCACTAATATAAACACACAATGATAAAAAATCAAAAGGTCTTTATAGGCTTGTAATGTGACTCTAAGGTTAAGGGTAGTTGAGAAAGATACATTTAAGCTCAAATCACACCATAGCATACATCAGTTCCATTATTTGAACTTGCCACAAATTTTCCCATACAATTCAAGAAATACCTATTTTTTCTTACTCTTCTTTCCATAATGATCTCACTATTTCCCCCACACTTATACTTTTGCAAAATTTGCATATATGCATTTTTTTTCATTGCAAATCATCATTTTTTTTTTCTTTTTTTTCCTTCTTTTTTTTAATAATATTTCAACGAGTGAAATTGAGATCATACATAAATCACAACCAAAAAAATAGCCCATAAGTATTTTCTTTTTTTACAAACCATCCCACAAAATAAAAAATCATATATATAACCATGGTGCAATGGGTTACAAAAATAATTTTTTTTTCAATGAGGTATAGGGTCAAAAATTTCGGTTCATAGAAGAAAAGTAACAGTCATCATGGCTCAAACATGGGAAACTAGGGATTATCATATAATAGGTTGGCTTGAATGGCTCAAACAATCCAAAGAACTGCCTTAATCATCTTCCTAATCATGTGTACTTATGATTTCGCCCCAAACAATTGATCAATGATTTCTACAGTAATTGAGACTTCAATTTTTTTTTTCAAGAAGCATAAATCTTTTCCAATACATTTAAGTGGTTAATTCAATCGTGCATAGAGTGAAAGACAACGTAAATCAAAATAGCAATTCACATAGGAGTCATGCACACAAATCATAAAAAATTCCTCATTGTCTAACATTACTTTAAGCACAATTCAAAGTTTCATCATCGACCAATGCTTTCAACAAGACCAACACAAGAAAACACACACAGAAAATAAAATAAAAAACTAAAAAAACAAAAATAGAAAAAATAACAGAAAAAAATAAAACCAACAACAGAAAAAATAAAATTGTTCCCTTCCACCACACTTAAACAGTACATTGTCCTCAATGAAAATAAAACAAAAGATAAGGAAAAGAAAACTCCATCAAGTACGCTTTGTTTAACGTCATTAGCTCGACTGAATGTTGCTCTCAAGATATTTATGTTGAGTACTTCAATGAAGTTTCCTTCCCTTTGATCTTACAAGGAGAATCAAACACATTGAATTTGATAACTTCACCATCAAATTCCATTGTCAGCATTCCTGCTCTAACATCCAGCTTTGTATTTGTTGTCATCAAGAATGGCCTCCCACATAAAATCGGTGTCGAATTGGGTATTGATGCATCCTCCATTTCAAGTATATAAAAATCTGCTGGAAAGACAAGTCCATCAACCTTTACCAACACATCTTCAACTACCCCTAAAGGATAAACATTAGTGCGATGTGCTAGCTGAACAATAACTCCAGTCTCCTTTAGTGGCCCAAGATTTAAAGAAGCGTATGATGAATATGACATGACATTAATCGATGGTCCTAAATCTATCATACACCGCTGAATCCTTTTATTCCCAATCATACAAGGAATTGTAAATGTTCCAAGATCCTTGCATTTTGGTGACAACTTCTTTTGGAGAACAGCAGAGACATTGTCCCCCACACTTATCTTTTCATCACCCTTCAATTTCTTCTTATTCGTGCACAACTCCTTCTAAAATTTAGCATAACGTGGCACTTGTTTAATAGCATCAAGTAATGGAATGTTTACCTCAACTTTGTGAAAAGTCTCAAGAATTTCCTTGTTAGCTTCCTCTTTCTTAAACTTTTTCAATCTGCTTGGAAAAGGCGGACGAGGGACATAGGTTAGCATAGTCGGTTTATGTGACTTTTTGTAATGTCCCAAAATCCCAAATGCAGTTTACTGGCTGGATTAGTAGGCCGGGAGGGCCATAATTGTTTTATTATGTCATTAAATGATTATATTCATGTTTATGTGAATTATATTATAATATGATGTTAAATGCATGCATGTGGGTCCACATCTCATTACAGGGGTGTTTTGGTAATTTGGCCCATTGAGGGCGTAATTGTATATTTGTATGCATGTTGGTGACATATTGTTGAGACCACATTATAATGTGGATTTGTTCGAGCTATTCGGCATGAGACGATCTTTGAGTAAAAATTAGCGGTTTAGTCATAACGGGATTAAGTTCGGGGCTCAGGGCGAGTCTCGAGGTGATTTTAATGATTAGAACGTTGCCGAGAATTAAAGGGTAACAGGATATAAATTATTGGTGTTTGAGTATATCGAGAATAGCGAGAATTGGAGGGTGTTAATTATGATTAACGAAATAGGTGGAAAAGGTCAATTTTGCCCTTGGGAGCCTTTAGAAACCTTTATTTGACCTAGGGGTATTTTGGTATTTTCACCCCTAGGATAGTATTAAGCCATTGAAGGTTGTAGAAGGAAGGGGAAAAACAAAATATCAAAGTTAGCTGTCGTGCACCATTTCTCTTTGGATTTTTGAGCCTAACTTGAGGAACCAAGCTTGGGAAATAAGTCTTGAGAGCCTGCGAGTGTGTTCCACCATTGAAGTGCATCATAATCTGAGCTTGAGGTAAGGTTCTTGCCATTAAATTCCTGGTTTGCTTTGTTTTAGTTATAGAATTCAGTTCAGATTTCTAGGTTGGTTGATTGGTTTTGTTGGGAGTTTTTGGCTAGGGTTCTTGTGGTTGTGATGCTTAGGACTTGTGGGGATGGTTTTTGGGTTCATTTGGCACTTAATTTGATGTTTGGAAGCATTGGAATCAGGTTGGAAATAGAGGAGTCGAAGGGAGAAGGTTCAGGGGCAAAACTTGATGGGTGTAGCGCTGTAGCGCCCACAAGGGAGCACTACAGTGCTACCCAGGGTTGGTTTGGGCGTTTTTTGGTTCTGAGATGAGCGCTGGGGCACTAGTGAGTAGCGCTAGGGCGCTACTCTATTCCTTCAGAATCCTGTTTTGAGTGTTTCTAAGGGTTTTTTGGCTCGGGATTTCAATCCTTAAGGCCTGGGATTGAATCTACTCATCGTGTGGGTACGTTTCAGAGTCCCGAGAGTGGGGTTTAGGTCAAGACCCTTTCATTGTTGATTTTCATTAATGGAGGTTGTATTTGGTTATGACTAGGTGACCGCTAAAGGACTTAAAGTCAGATCATTCTCAAGGGTCGTTCTTTTATTCATTCTCGCTCGAATCAGAGGTAAGAAAACTGCACCCTGAGTATATGACATGTGTGGTTGTTGTTTAGGCATGTTGGTTATTAAATGTGGACATTGATTGCATATTCAATGCTTAGAAAATCTTGCTTATTTGTGTATGGCACTGACTAGTCAGGGTTGACACTGATCGCGTATTACTGACCTGAGAGTCAGAAACGGCATAAGTGTCATGAATGCAGGGCCAATAAAAGATTAGATCTAATCGATATCAGCATTGAATGACTCTTGGAGCATTAATGCTGGATCGAACCTAAGGTCGATGAAAATTATAAGCGCTTGACTAGTCTAGGACTAGTTACGCAGAGCCAGGGCCTCAGGCCTAGGTGGCTACTTGTCACGTGGCTAGGGAGCGGAATCTCATGGTTGTGACTCTATGGTCATGCGGTAGGTTATATTGGTGACTAGTTCATTGAGCACCTATCTTGATAAGCTAGTGAAAGGATCACTTATTTGCAAAGCCCAGGTGACCCTATCGTCACATGGCTAATGGGAACGGAACCCACTTTAGAGACTTTTCTAATTGTCACTCCTCTATTTTGGACTGAAAGTCCTAAATGATTATTATGATCATTGTTGATATTATATACATGCATTATTGTGTTTTCTTGCTGGGCTTTGGCTCATGGGTGCTATGTGGTGTAGGTAAAGGGAAAGAAAAGCTCACCTAACCTTGAGTGGAGAGCTTAGGTGGTGATGTGCACATATGCGGCCGCTTGACCACCACGGCCAATGTAATGCCCTGGATAGCCAAGACCGTTACACTGTGTGTTTATAAAGGATCAAGGCTTGCTAATCAAGTCATTCAATTAGAAACGTGTTACTGAAACTACAGTTGAACTAGGGCTAAAAGATTTTGGTCTCAAAAGATACATTTCTTATAATCAAACATTTTCTTTTACATGGGATCCCAGAAGTAGTAAAGTTATAAGACAGTTTACAAAATTTTGGGATTAAAATACAGTTACTAGCCACTCTAAGGCAAAACAAACAATTAGGCTTTCCACTCCTCGGCTGTGGCGGCCAATTAGCTGATTATGTACATTCAGCCCCGAAGCTCTCCATATCAGGATTGGTCCAACTTTCCCTTGCCTTTACCTGCACCACGTAGCACCCGTGAGCCAAGGCCCAGCAAGAAAACACAATAACAGAGCATAATCATCAAGCAAACAACCGTATAACTCATGCATTATAAACATGTACTCAACAGTCGACACATTCATGTTATTCAAGTATTCAGCGTTCCAAGTACATCATTTCATATCAATAATCAGTTCACATATGATAACCAGGGTTAATGCCCTTAGGCCCCTCTATTTATCCCACTGACTCCCACCCGCTTAAATCGAGCTAAGTGAATATTAAGCTGTTCTCAGCTACCAGTGGCCGAGCCGTACCCTGTGCGCAAGTATTATTTACAGCACCCTTAGGCAGTTTCTCACATGTCCCATGGCATAATACCATCTATGACATCATACAGATATAGGGAGCTCTTAGTCCCATCACAAACACATAATCGGGTGTAGTTTTCTTACCTTTAGACTTCGATAGCTTTGTTCAATTCGATCCTCAAGCATGATCCCGTCTGAGCCCTAGCGTACACCTAGTCACGGTCACAAGTTAGAACCAACTCCAAACCTGAATTCCAAAACCTAGCCTTGGGACCAATCCCGAGCCCTCGGGAAGCCCTAATTCCAACAAACGGGGTGGTGGAATCAAACCTCGAGCCCCCGGGCAAAAACCCTAAGAAATAACCAAAAAACCCCTTTCTGGGAATAGGGTAGTGCTACAGCGCCCTAAGGTGGGCTACAGCGCTACAAGCAGAGCCATCAGGCTCCTGATGCCCAAGCCTAGCGCTGTAGCACCCTAAGGCTAGCGCTACAGCGCTGGTCATAGCGAGGCACTACCCAGTTTTCTCCTCTTCGAATTTCCTCGAGCCAAACCTTCCTAAAATTCAACCAAACTTCAAAACAAGCCTCCCAACATCATCAACTCATCCCAAACAACCTAACCACAAGTAATTCAATCACATGCACCCCAAAACACAAAATCCACCATGGCTGACCCTAGAGCTCAAAAACTCAGCAAAACAATAGAAATCACAAAGCCTAAAGCTAGAGTTTCTTACTTTTGATGGATGAGCTCAGCCTAGTTTGTCTTCCACACTTGCTTAGCCTTCACCTCCTCAAACCCTTAGGTATAATTCCCTAGAATTCCCACAGAAACTCTGCTTAGAAAAACCAATTCAATACCAAACCAAGAACTGAATATCAACCTCAAGATCTTACCTCAAATGATGAGTAACCTCTGCCAATTCCCCAAGCCAAATCAAGGATCCTAGTGTTGAGTCCTAGCCTAAGCCTTCTCTGAATTTTAGCTCCAAATTTTCAGAGAATTGATGAAGAAATGCCCAAACCGTGCAAGAGAGAAGTCTCCTGCTTTTTCCTTTCTTTCCTTTTCCTTCTTTTCTTTTCTTTACTTCAGACTTCCAACACCTTCTACACAATCCACTAAGGCATAAAGAAATATGACCCTTATCTCTGATTCTAAACACCAAAAGACCATATTGCCCTCCCACTTATAACTAAGCTTTTAAGCATCCTAAGGGCATTTTAGTCATTACACCCAATTCCCGCTAATTCCTCGAATGTCTCTAATATTTACCGCTTACTTCCCGACACCTAGCTAATCACCAGTTATATTCCTCAATATCAAAATAGACTCCAATATATTCTCTAAATTCCCAGAAATACCCCCAGGCTTGCCCCGAGCTGGGTATAAATCCCCGCTGTGACTTTTTCGCTGAACCGCTCACCATAATCGCCTCGAGTCACAGATTACAAATATATCCACATAATAATGTGGTCTCAACAATTTATCACAATTTTTTACATTTATGCCCTCAACAGGCCAAAATTACGAATATGCCCTTCTAACCTAATCAGGGCCTACATGCATGCTAATACACATAGTCATGCATCACAGATATTCAAATAATCATATAACATGCTTTTAGTCATTTAATTCACATATAATCCAGTTATGCGCTCCTGGCACACTAATCAAGGCCCTTAAGCCTTATTAGTGAATTTGGGTCGTTACAGCCAAGGAGTTCTCAGAGGAACTAGGGGGTTTACCCTATTTTTGCCGCTTAGGTCGGTGGGTTGTAAATTTAAACAGTAATGACCATTTTGAGTTGTAAATCTTGTAAATGTTTTGGTGGGCCCATGAACAGTTTTATGTTTTAAATAAAATATACCCTTCCATTTTGATTGGGTTTTCACCTTAACCTATTAATAACACCTAGAAGCACGTTTTTAACCAAAGAACTTGGGTAGCAAGTTAAATTCATGGTTCAACGTTCACAGTAACTGTCTTGGGGTAACCAGGGCATTATAATTTGGTATCAAAGCGTGCCAAGGTTAGGGTTCCTGTAGACTGGCTGGGCATGTACACTCACCACTGAAGGCAAGCTCGACTCATGGTTTGGTAACTATTTATGTAGTTATATGTATAACTGCTTAAATATAGTATAAATGCTTTACCTGTTAACATGAGACACGATGTTAAACCTGTGCCCTGAATATTACATCTTCAACAACTGTATGCTAAATAGTACTGAAATTGCTGTAACATACTTATAATGTATTGTTGATTGTGAATTATTATGTGATACATGCTGAGTGCTAAATGATATAAACATGTATCTACTTTTATATTTGTATGACTGTGGAATATGATAATTATCTGCTTGTTCTTTGACCGTAAGGCGGCAAGAGGTTTAGTTATCACCACCTGACTGGCCGTATTGACTATTGTTTCAGCAAGATATAAGTGATAAGAATGAATCTAGGGCAGAAAGATACATCAACTGGCCAGAGTGATCAAGGCCAGAATAATAATCAGGGTCAAGAGAATGACCAGGGATAGATTCCACAGCCAGCTCCTGCGAACTGGCAACATTTATTTAACGATCTGTAGACTACAATGTTGAGACAAGGAGAAGAACTCCGCCTCATGAGACAGCAACAGGTTCCTGTAGTGACCAGTGTATCTGAGGCACCTCCTGTGTCGGTGCCAGCAGCTGAGCAGCTGCCTGAGGTTGGTAATAAATTGGAGCCTCTATATGAAAGGTTCAGGAAGCAGCAACCTCCAATTTTTGAAGGCAGTGCAGATCCTGCCAAGGCAGAGCAATGGATGAGTATGATTACCACCATCCTAGACTTCATGAGGGTGACTGGTAATGAGATGGTGGCTTGTGCAACTTATATGTTTTGGGAGGATGCCCCAATTTGGTGGGAGGTTATTACCCAGACCAGAAACGTTAATGCCCTGAGTTGGGAAGAGTTTCAGACTCTGTTCAACGAGAAATATTATAATGATGCTATCAGGGAAGCAAAGGCTGAGGAATTCATTAGGCTACTTCAGGGAGGTTTGTCAGTGATTAAGTATGCTCTAAAGTTTGATCGTTTAGAAAAGTTTGCCATGGAGTTGGTGCCCACTGATGGGACCAGAAGGGAGAGATTTCTCAAGGGGCTACAGCCTAGATTAGCTCGTGATATTCGTATTACCACTGTGGCAGGGGTTACTACCTATGCACAGGTGGTTAAGAAGGCACTCACAGCTGAGAGTGCAGAGAACAAGATCTGGCAAGATAGTGCAGCCAGAAAGGAGTTTAGGAGGACAGGTCCTCCATTTGTGGGTTCTAGTAGGGGTGGAGGCCCCAGTGATCAGAAGAGGAAGGTTCCTGACACCTTCCCAGTTCCAGGTCCTGATAGGTAGCCCCGTGGTGTTTTAATGTGTCGTCTAGGTGGTAATGAAGCCTGGAAGTCTTATCCTAAATGCCCTAGGTGTAAGAGGCATCATTTGGGAGAGTGTAGGGCAAGGGCCTGCTTTTCGTGTGGAGCAGTGGGCCATCTTAAGAAGGATTGCCCAAAGGCCAGAAAAGAAGAATCCAGGAAAGCGGACAGCTCGGCCCCAGCTCGAGTGTTCGCACTGACACAAGCAGAAGCTGAGGCTTCTCCCTCAGTAGTTACAGGTCAGCTTCTTAGTGCTGGAACCCCTTATAATGTTTTGATTGATTCTGGTGCTACACATTCTTTTGTTGCTAGTAGAATTATTGATAGACTGTGTAGACCCTGTGATTTTTATGCTGTGGGGTTTGGAACTTTGTTACCCACTGGGGAATTAGTGGTATCCAGGAGATGGGTCAGATCTTTTTCAGTGACAGTGGAGGGCAGATTGTTGTCAGAGGATTTGATAGAGTTGGTTATGACTGACTTCGACATGATATTGGGTATGGACTGGTTGGTGAAGTATGGGGCAACCATTGATTGCAGAAGGAAGATGGTCACCTTTGAGCCTGAAGGTGAGGATCCTTTTGTGTTTGTTGGTACTGTGCATGGACCTCGCATACATATGACAACCAAAGTAGACGCCTGCAAAAAGGGTCTCCAAAGTAGACACCTGCAAAAAGGGTCTCCAAAGTAAATGCTTGCAAAAAGGGTCTCCAAAGTAGACGCCTGCAAAAAGGGTCTCAAAGAAGACGCTTGCAAAAAGGGTCTCAAAGAAGACGCTTGCAAAAATAGTACTATGCCTAATGACGAGAAGGACGGTTCTCGCAAGATATAATAAGCGCGCGCAAAAACATATAAAAGGATAACTAGAACCCAAGGGGTCAATATATCCTTATAGATACGATCAAGGTCCACCAAAGAGAGACCTATCGAACCACCTTTCGCATGGCCTCCAAAGGACCTCGAGCATGACAAATATATAAAAAAAAAAATCTCCAGTGCATGGTTAAAATACAAGACTAAAGGTCGCTTAGTCACATTATCAGGCTCTGACATGTAAGTCTTGTGAAACCGGAAGATTGTCCCAAGGAAAGCATCACCTTACGAGTCGTGAAGTATGGCCTAGCTAGGCTAAGAGGCCAAGCTACGCATCACGAGAGGACAGGTGCACGAGGCCCTCCCATGGCGAGGCCCCGCTTATCTTGACGCTAAGAGATGTCGAGGGCACCAGAGCTGTGAATGTAGGAATTCTTCTTTTGTGAATTCCATCCAAGAGAGCAACCCTCGCTACGCGAGGCTCACGACTGGCCTCCTACGCACATCGTCTCTATGCGAGACATCGCGCCCTGCCTCCAAGTGATCGCATGGGGGCGGCCTCGCTAAACTTCTCGTGTCCGGCATGCATAGACTCACGCATCCAAACATAGATCCCAAAGGGTCGCCTAGCATTGCGAGACATTCTAAGGGCCCTGAGTTCGGCACCCTGGAGTTCGGCTGCTAGGCTGGTGACCTATTCCAGCAACATCGTGGCCTTGGCAATTGCCCTCTCCTACTTTTTCGATGAGGAAGAAATTTTCGCCAAGGCCCTTTCTAACATAGACCTGGTTTCAGCAAGCTCCTAGACCCGAACCGCAAGACGGTCCCTCTCGGCATTAGACATGGAAAGGTTAAGAGCTGAGTCGGAAAATCGCTGAGCCACAGTATAAGCCTCGCATGGAGATATAAGAATTAAAGAGAATAGTCTACCAGAGCACCTAAAGGTCCTCTCCTAGACTGGGGGGCAAGTGTGGATACTCAAAATTCAACACCGGTAAAGAACACACATCTAATGCCTAAGGTCTCCGGAAGGTCCAAGGCAACCATGTTTGAAGTCCATTTGAACCCTCAAATTATTGCTCAAAATGACCCTGCTCAAATTGACCAAAATGACCCAAGCGTCTCGCGCACGCTGCCCGCGCGCCCCGCGCCCTTGCGCCCGCGAGCCCCGCGCCCTCGCGCCCGCGAGCCCCGCGCGCCCCGCGCCGGCGCGCCTCGCGCCCTTGCGCCCCGCGCGCCTCGCGACTCGCGCCCCGCGCGCCTCGCGCGCCCCGCGCGCCCCGCGCCCGCGCGCCTCGCGCCCGCGTGCCCCGCGCGCCTCGCGCCCGCGTGCCCCGCGCGCCTCGCGCCCGCGTGCCCCGCGCGCCTCGCGCCCGCGTGCCACACGCGCCTCGCCCCCGCGCGCCCCGCGCGCACCAAGGGCTCGCAGTAAGGTCACCTCACCTCGCCCCCAAAGGCCTCGCCCCCAAAGGCCTCGCCCAGGGGCCACGTGTGCCTCACTTCGCTCACCGGCCACGTCAAAGGCCTCAAGAGACATAGCCTCCACTAAACACCCTTCGGCCATGTATCAGGAGCCTCGTAGTATGGGGGATGAAAAGTGATGGTTTCACAAGATAAGCCCCTCATGTCATTTGTAGGAGTCATGCCTCCTCACACACGCAGCAGGCCCCGTTGAAGAAGCCTTATCTCTCTTCCTTTGCTTCACTACACTCAGTAGGACGTGGAATAACCATTGGGTACATGGTACCCGTACGTGTACGGGTGCATGACACACAACCATGGGGAGGACAGGAGCATGACCCTGACACCTGTACCACACAGGTAGTGGAGGTACGGATCAGTCCAGAGAGTGGAGGCACTATATGCACGCCTCTGACTATGTACCAGGCTGACAATATGATCCTCTGCTCCACCACTCTTCCCACACCACTGCCACCTGTGCTATTACCCTGACAGGGTACTTTTGTACTATTTTGTCTCACGGGACCACCATGTATAAGGGGCCATTAGAGCCCAGCTATAAAAGGGGCTTGACCCCTCAGAATGAGGGGTTGGAAAATTCATTGTAAGGAGAGGCTATTGAGAAATATACCAGGACTTGCTCCATCATTTATCTGTGTTTACTTTTCCTTAAAGTTTATTCTGAGTTCTTATATAAACATCACCTAACTTACCTTTGAGTTTTCCGATCTAATTTCGTTGACGAGATTTCACCGTCAACACCCTGTTTTCCTGAATATTATAAATAGAGCACGATGAATATATTTTTACATATATGATGCCAGGGCATGGCCTCTTTGATTGCTATGTGCTTATGATATGCATATGTGGTGTTGATTTGATGTTACTACTTGGTTGATGAGACTGGGAGGTGGTTTTTGGATGTTGTTATCATGCTTGATGTGCAGAGTCATTGATTGTAGGCATATTGTAGTTATGCCTTGGCGATCGATCAAACTCCGTGACAATAGGGCGAAGATGACAACCAGGGTTAGGACCCTCCACCTGCCCCACAGATCTAGCAACATATGTTTGCCGAAATCCAAGTGAGACTTCAGCGAACGGAAGATGATCTCTGAGAACTTAGGCAGCAGGCCCTTACTCGGGGTGTTGGGTTACGTATTCTACAGGCTGTGGCACCAGTGCCAGCATAACCTATGATGGAGAACATGTGTGAGCCTTTATACGAGAGGTTTAGGAAGCAACACCCTCCCACCTTTGAGGGCGTTCTAGACCCATGCGGTCAGAGCAGTGGATGAATATGACCTTTTCCATCCTGGAATTCATGAGGGTTGAAGGGAACGAGAGGGTGGTCTGTGCCAATTATATGTTGAGAGAAGACGGCCACATTTGGTGGGGAGTTGTGTCCTAGAGGAGGGATGTGACAATTATGACCTAGGAAGAATTTAGTGATGTCTTCAATGAGAAATACTACAGTCTTGCAGTCCAAGCTGCAAAGTTGGATGAGTCTATCAACCGGACTCAGAACCGAATGACTATTACAGAATATGCACTAAAGTTTGAACGGTTGGCAAAGTTCGCACCGGACTTGGTGCCTACTGATACGACATTTAGGAACAAATTTTTAAGGGGACTGAACACCATGATAGCCCATGATGTTAAGATAACATTAGATCCGAGGACTACCACCTATGCTTAGGTAGTGGAGAAGGCCCTTACAGTTGAGGGGACTGAAGATCAGATTTGGAGAGAGGGAGCTGCAAGGCGCGATGCTGAGAGAACAATGCCCCCTTTCACTGGTTATAGTCAGGGTTGTGGCCTCAGTGAGTAGAAGAGAAAGCCCCTAGATTCCTTTGTTCCTCTTGGTCCAGATAGGAGGGCACGAGGTGCTTTCAGTGGCCGTCAGGGTAGGGGAGAGAACTAGGGAGGCTTCCCAGAGTGTCCACGGTGTAGGCGGTGACATCTGGGGGAGTGCAGAGTCAGGGCATGCTTCACTTATGGGAGTGTCAGTCACCTGCCCATAAGCCAGAAAGGAAGAACCGAAGAAAAGTGACATCCTTACTCCACCCAGAGTGTTCACCTTGACCCAGATCGAGGCTGAGGCTAGTCCCTTGGTCGTGACAGGTCAGATTTCTAGTGTCAGTTCTTCATTTACTGCATTGATTGATGTAGAAGCTACTCATTCATTTGTATCTGCTAGAGTGATAGATCATTTGTGTAGACCTTGGGATACATATGCTAGGGGATTCAAGACCTTGTTGGCAATTGGGAAACTGGTAGTCTCTAGGAGTTGGGTTAGAGGATTACCAGTAGAGATAGACAGTAGAGATTTGTTTATGGATCTGATTGAGCTAGCGATGGGTGACTTTGATATGATTCTGGCGATTGACTAGTTATCAAAGTACTGGGTGACGATAGACTACAAACGAGGAACATCGACCTTTGAACTGGAAGATGAGGTACCTATAATGTCCTCCTAATCCAGGACCGTTACACTATGTATTTTAAATTGTGCCAGACTCGCTAATCAAGTCATTTGGTTATAAACGTGTAACTAAGGTTGTAACGCCCTGGATAGCCAAGACCGTTACACTGTGTGTTTATAAGGTACCAGACTTGCTAATCAAGTCAATCAGTTAAAAGCGTGTCATTGAAACTATAAAAGAACTAGGGTTTAAAATTTTTTGGTCTCAAAAGCCACATTTTCATTAAGAAACATTACTTATTTACACGGGATCCCAAAAATATCAGTTTAAAGGCCATTTACAAAAGTTATAAGGCTCAGATACAATAACCAGCCATACTAAGGCAAAACAACCAGTTAGGTAATCCCTGTCCTGACTCACTCCTCGACCGTGGTGATCGAACAACTGGCTATGTACATTCAACCCCACAGCTCTCCACCTCAGGATTGGTCTAGCTTGCCTTTGCCTTTACCTACACCACGTAGCACCCGTGAGCCAAGGCCCAGCAAGAAAACACAACAACAATAGAGCATAAACAATTAGCAGACAAGTCAACATCTCACATTGCATCACATAATCTCAGCCATATAACTACTCAGTTTAATCAAGTATTCCACATAATACGCATTTCAACTCATAACATTCACAGTTCACAAACGATAACTAGGGCTAGCGCTCTCAGGCTGCTCCCTCCGTTATCCCACTGAGTCCGACCTAATTAAGCCGAGCTCAGTGAATATTCTCGGCTACCAGTGGCCAAGCCGCGCCCTGTGCGCGAATACTATGTACGGTACCCTTAGGCCACTTTACATGTCCCATGGCGTAATACCATCGTTGACACGATACAATTCTTGGGAGCACTTAGTCCCATCACAAACATTTAGTCGGGTGCAGTTTTCTCACCTGTATCCCGAGCTTCCGATGCCCCAAAGCCGCAAGCATGGTCCTCTACCCCGAGCCTCTCCAAAGACCTAGTCACAACACAAATGAAACATCCTTTATCACTAACCAATCCAAAACTACTTCCCGGAACCAATCCTACACTCTCGGAATCCCCCAAATCCCTAAAACAATACACCGAAGACATCCCCTGAACCCCCGGAGCAAAGGCTCAAAATTGCAAAATCCCATGCTCTGAAATTGGCCTAGCGCCGCGGCACTGCCCTAGAGGGCTGCGGCGCCCAGCAAGTTAGAGAGGTTGCCCTGCCCAGAATCAGCCTCGCGCCGCGGCGCCCAAGAACAGGGCCGCGGCGCTCCTTCGCGAACCTAGATTTCTGGGTTTTCCCCTGCGTTTTTCCCGAACCCAAATCACTCCAAATCATCCCAAACTCATACCTAAGCCCCAAAACCAACTCAAAACCCCAAACAGACCATTCAACAACCTATAAACATCATAATCTAGCTCAATTACACAACCACTCCCATAATTTATACTTAAGTTTCAGATTCAAACCCTTAAACCAAAACTTAGGAAAAGTGCAAACTAGACCTTTAGATTCTTAAACCATAACAGTTATGAGATTTCAAACATGTTTAATACCCTTACCTCAATTAAAAATTCAACTTGAGCTTCCTCCAATCCAAGCTTTAAACCGAATTCCCCCTTGACAAACCAGCTGAATTCCCAAGCAAAACAAGCCATGGCTATCTTTCAATTCCTTCCAAAATCAAGTTCAAAACTTAACAAAACAGGGACTAAATCCTTACCTCAGTGTAGACCTTGATCTGTGCTTGACTCCACACCCTTAAGCCCTTTACTAGCCTCAAAGAACACAGCTCCACTCCTCTTCCACTTTGCCTTCTAAGTTCTTAATTCTCCCTTTTCCCTTCTTGATTTCTCTAGCCTTCCAAATCTTAATTTCAGTCACACCTAGCATAAAGAATTGTGTATATCCATTTCCCTCAGCCAAAGCCATCTAAACCACTACCAAAAGACCACCTTATCCCTCCACTAATATCCCTTCCTAACTAAACCTCAAGGGCACTCTTGTCCTTTTACTTACATTACAATTCTACCACTTCTCCAACAAAACGTGTTACTCTCTATGGTTACTAACAGTTACATAAGTTACCATATTACCAGTTACCATTATCTCCCAAGAACTAAATTACAAAATCCCCGAAGTACCCCTAGGCTCCTCCCGAGCCGGGTATAAAATCCCGTTGTGACTTTTGAGTTATCTAGCTCCCTAGGACCGTCTCGGCACGTGCATCACATTGATATCACCACACCCACGTGGTACAAATCACATAACATAATTATCACGTTTATGCCCTCAACGGGCTAAAGTTATCACACAACATAATACACATAGTCATGCATCTCAAATACTCAAATAGTCATATAACATGCTTTAAATCATAATCATGCATCTTAATCATTAAATTCACACATACTTCCCATTATGCCCTCCAGGCACACTAATCAAGGCCCTTAAGCCTTATTAGCAAATTTGGGTCGTTACAAAGGTTATTATCAAGGGTTAGGGTTAAAACTTTGTTCAAAGGAACTGTTGAATTTTATTTCAAATGTTTATACATACATGGGATCAGAATATTTCAGAATATTAAAACCAAACTTTAAAAAAGGTGTATATACATAAAAATTACAACCAGCCAACCTAAGCTACAACCCTAGTTCCTCTGAGATATCCTCGGCTGTGGTGGACGAGCAGCCGCATATGTACACGTCGCCACCGAAGCTCTCCCACTCATGGCTAGTCATGGTTTCCTTTACCCTTACCTGCACCACAAAGCACCTGCGAGCCAAGGCTCAACAATAAAACTTAAACATGTACATAAACAAAAAATATAGATTCCCAGATACTTATCTAGCTTGTCTAGTAGTAATAATCTACTCATACAGTCATTGAATTACAAATAAATGTTCATTGGACCAATTTGGGGCCGCTCCCTTGAACAGTTGACCATAGAGTCAGCCTTGGGGCCCTATGCCCAAGCTATGAGGCCATAGAGCCACTTGGGGCCCTCACCCTCAGCTCTGAGTAACTAGCCATAGAGCTAGCCAAACACCTTTGGTTTTCCAACGACCATAGGGTCGGCAAACATAATAGTACATTGCTAATTTAGGCCTAAGCCTTTCAATCAGCGCGCAGTGCGCTATTGCCGTCATTGACTAATAAGTCAAGCCCTAAACCAAGTATTCGAATATCAATACAGAACCAAATATGGATAGGCATACCCCAAAAAGATAAACATGCATACATTTTAATTACATAACATCATCAGGTAACCGTAATCATAGTAATAATAATGCTTATTTAACAGGACCACACCCTAGCCATGCAAACCATGCGAACAGTCATGCAACACTTAATCAAGTAAGAATATTCAAGTACATTTAACCAATAAGCAAAGATGATAACTTAAACATAAACGTTCCTAGGGGCCCAAGCCCAAGCCCTAATCATAATTAATATTAACAGTCGGGCCAATCCCTGATCACATATAACACGTATTGGGTTCAATATTCTTACCTCAGGTCTGAGTAATGCGTAAAATAAGAATGACCCTGGAGCACAATCCCGGTTCTGAGCCTCTAGCGATAACCTAGTCACAACCATAATACAGGATTCCAACAATAGCGAGCAAATAAAGGCTTCCAGACTGATTCCTAGCCTTCGGGACCTCGAACTCTACTAAATCGGGAAGTATAATCGATTCCGAGCCCTAAGGAAAAGATTACCGTCACTAAAAACTCACCATGGTCAAAACAGCCTAGGCGGGCTGCGACCTGCCCTTGAGGGTCGCGACACGCCCCTTAAGTCAGAGGCCCTCCTCTCCTAATCATGGACACAGGTCGTGTTGACGGTGAGAACTCGTCAACGAAGTTAAGTTAGAAAAATCAAAGTATAGAGCTTATCAATGAAGAACTTAAAAAATCTAAACAGAAACTTAGAGAATGGTTGCAGAAAGAAAATGGTGAAAAGAACTTGTATTTCTTGTGGTATGATGCTACAGTGTTTTTTCCAACCCCCATTCATGTGGAAGTGGGATTTCTTTTATAGCGGGCTCTAATGGCCCCTGATACATTGTGGTCTAGGGGACCAGATGGTACACAAGTACATTGCCAGGAGAGTGGTCTAAGGGGTTGTGGTGTTGGCTCTAGTACACAGTTAGACTCCGTGGGGATGTCTCCACTATTCGCCCAGTACTAGTGTCAGAGATGGGCTGGTGAGGACCACAACAGGCACCTCACTTGTACAACCACTACTTGTCTGGCGTGATCTTTAGGGCTAGTACCTTGGAGCATTTAGAGTCGAACCTCCGTACGTCCTTCATATCCGTATAATCGCTTTTGAGTCACTTGTGGGTTTACTTCTACTTATCATTTATCCTGCTTTCTTAAACTTTGGGTGTTGGAGCTTGTATGGGTTATCAAGGGAGATATACTCCCACAAGGCACGGGAAGAAAGACCCTGTGCGAGGTGGAGTCATGAGGTCTTTGGTGTGGCTGGCGGCATGAGGCACCTGGTGCGAAGGCTTGATGTCTCGCAATACCGTGGTGCAGCTAGTAGCGCTTCGCGAGACCGTGGGCTAGAGGCGCGAGACGCTGGGGTCTCGCGAGGCCATCTGCCGAGGGCCAGGGGCGCGAGGCCATTGGCATGAAGGTGCGGGGGCCAGAGACGCTGGGGTCTCGCGAGGCCACTGCCGAGGGCCAGGGGCGTGAGGCCATTGGCGCACTGGTGCACGGGCCAAAGACGCGAGACACTGAGGTCTCGCGAGGCCGTCTGCCGAGGGCTAGTGGTGCGAGGCCATTGGTGCGCTGGTGCACGGGCCAGAGGTGCTAGACGCTGGGGTCTCGCGAGGCCATCTGCCAAGGGCCATTGGAGCGAGACGCTGAGGTCTTGCGAGGCCATCTGCCGAGGACCAGGGGCGCGAGACACTGAGGTCTCGTGAGGCTATTGGTGGGCATACGAGATGACGTACACTGGTGTGCGGAGCTAATGTGCGTGACGTACGCCCAGAAACAACCCTTCGGGCTCTCATTTAGGGTGAACCGAGAGGAGGCACGAGATGCTCCTATGTGAGACGTAGCCTCGCTGGGTCCCCGAGAGTAGGCAATCGCGAAATGACGGTGGCCCGAGGGTCATCACGGCTCAACCATGTATTTAGACGTTCATGGGCCTAAGCATGTACTTTGGGTCTTTTACAATTATGAAATTTTGAGCATCCACACTTGCCCCCAGTCTAGGAGAGGACCTTTAGGTGCTCTGGTAGACTCTCCTTTTTTATTCTTATAAATAGGCCTTCATGTTTAGCCTATTATTTACACATTACCTCTTCAGCTTAGTGGTTTTGGGATCCTTGCTTCTTTCGAGAGGTAAGGGGTTCAATCCCCCACAACCTTATTTTTTTTTATCTTTTCCCTTATTTTTTATATATATATATTTGAGTTCTTTTCTTGTATGTCTATATCCATGCAGGCATTTGAGGACTAAAACACCTTTTTCCTTTGTTTTTGCAGACGCGTACTTTCGACCACTTGCCTCTATTTGAACATGACGGTGCTTTCGGCCCCCGACCTCCTTTTCACCACAATAGTACCCAATTTCAATTGCTTGAGGTATACTTTCTTTCCCCCTTATGTTTATTGGGTCCAAATTAGCACCACTCGGGAGGGGGTATTTTGGCCTGAGCTTGTTGTGAGATAACCTAGCTGCAAGCCCTTATTCATACCCCGTAGGGGGTTATTTAGAGCGCTTGGACCTAGAGGTTTTGTTGACTTGTCTTCAAACTCGGAGTCCCCTGAGGACAATCCTCACCATGAATACGACACCTTAAGGTAGGCCCGCATTCCTCATCTTGAGCATATGGCTAAACTTAGGCGTAGAATTTGGGTGGTAGAGAGCGAAATAGACTCGGTGTTGAGGGGAGACGGAGTACCTTTCCCCCTTGACCTTAACGACCATGTAGTGAACCTTAGGGGTGACCCTTTTAGATTTGCAGATGGAGTTGGAGTTTATGGAAGGAAATCTCCCGCCTGAGCCTCGTACCCCGTTTTCCCCTAATGACTATCATGGGGCCGTCTCGTCTTCTCCTCAACCCTTATTCTCGATCTACCCTTGCTTAACGCTTTCACACTCAGAGCCTCGGTGGAAGACCCTTGCTAGGTTGAAAAAATGGGGGGTAAAGTGCCCTGTTTCCACCTCACCTTTTTCTTTTGGTTTTGCAGATATGCCGAAGAGAGGGTGATGACAGGTGATTGCTGGTGATCAGGACACTGGCCCCCTATTGGCATCCACTCTAGTGTCCCATGTGTCTAAAAATAAACTATTGGAAATAATGGAGAACTACCATGTTGGCCCAGAGTACACGTTATACGTTCCTTCGAACAAGTGCCGGGCTGACTGCCCAAATACGGGTTACATGGTTATGAGCAAGCATATCTTGAAAGCGGGTGGTACAATCCCATTACACCCATTTTTCACCACGATTCTCAATTATTTTGACCTTGCTCCACTCCAGCTGGCGCCCAACAGTTGCTTGACCTTGATTTTCCTTTTCATCTTGTATATGGATCATTTCGAGCATGCTCCTACGGCCCAAGAGGTGCATTTCATGTACAATCTCATGCCCTCTCCTAAGTCCAAGGGCTTTTATTTCCTGCAAAAAGCCAATACTTCGGTCTCCTTGATAGAGGGCGCTGTATCCAACCCAGGGTCTTGGAAGTAGGACTTTTTCTTTGTGAAGGGTCCCCTCTTTGTTCGTGAGCACTTTTGCTCTGCTCCTAGTAAGTACTTCAAGCCCTCTTTTTTTTTTTTAAACTTACTATTTTGGAACTTATGTTTGTGTCGGCAACTGTGTGGATTGTGCAGAGCATTTCTCCACGCCTGGAGTTGTTGGGTCGGAGGCAAATGCAGTCAATGCATTCCTCGAGGCTAACCCTACCGAGAAAATGGCTGTACACCTCTTCACCATGGACAAACTCAACTTTCACAAGCTGTCCCCAGTTTCAGATCCCTGGTTGTTGTGGAGTATTTCTGGATCAAAGAAGAAGAAGGATGCTTCGGCTGAACATCACTTGGACGGGGGTGAGGCTGAGCGTGTGCCAGAGAGGGTCTCCCTTGGACATGGGCAACCCCACCAACCGTCTTTGTCTCCCAGGGGGTGCCCTCATTTAGCCACTACAGAACATGACATGGCCTCCCACTCCCAGGATCAACAGGCCATGCCGAGGGGTTTCGTTTGTCCTTATTCTGAGGACTTCGATGCTTTTCCTCAGGCTTCCCTTGACCCTGGTCCATCGGGGGCTCATTTTTCTGATCTTCCTGCGCCCCCTTCTGGTCCATCGGGGCCCAATTTTTTGATCTTCATGCGCCCCCTCCTCCTTCGGCGAGCGGGTCATCTGTCCTTACTCAGCCAAGCACCCTTGGCTCAGAAGGGGCGCCCTGGGTGGGCCGCATGGTGGCCTCTTATGGGCGACGGTATGTCCAAATCACCACGGACCTTCTTGAGGCTGATTTGAGTGGTCTTGGGAGTTTTGCTATGTTGGAGCTCGGGGAGACTCTTGCGCATTCTGCCGCTTGGGTGAGTTCATGCATCTTATGTCGGCCTTATCCCTTTTCTCTCTCTTTCTTTTTTTCTTGCTTATCATTGTTATTGTTATTTTTCTTGTGCAGACCTATACAATGGCTCAGCGATTTGCGGACTCGACTCAAGACCTCTCCACGTCAAATGTTGAGAGGGACCGTCTTATGGTCTAGGTCAAGGGGCTCGAGAGGGAACTTGCTAAAACCAGGCTTAAGCTAGAGAAGGCCTTGGAGAAGGCTTCTTCCTCATCAAAAAAGAATAAGAGGATGATTGCCAAGGCCACGATGCTGCAGGAAAGGGTCACTAGCTTAGAAACCGAACTTGAGGGTGACAAGGCTACTATCGCAGTGTTGCAGGGGAGGGTCGCTTCCTTAGAGGTAGATAAGACGGCTATAGAGGCGGACAAGGCGACTATTGAGTATAGATCCATAGTGTGCACCCTTTACGGAGTATGGAGGCAGAATCCTAACTTCGATTTCTTGTCCTTTGGAGAGCACGCCGTTACCCGGGCGGCTGAGTGGAATGCCTATGGCAGGAGGCCTTGAGATTATCATTTTGTGATTTTTTCCAGTTAGTCCAATGTGGATGTATGCTTGTTTACCGAGCTTTTCGGAAACGAATACAAACAGAATGATAAAAATATAAGAACTGTAGAAGTGCTGAAATGTAACTAAACAAACAGTGTTTTTACGTGGTTCAGGCATTAACAAGCCCTAGTCCACGAGTCGATGTTATTATACTTGGAAAAGGTTACAGTAAGATGGCTGGTGTACAAGAACTTCACACACTCACAGTGTTTCTCTTGGGTTCTCTTGAAGAAGATGAAGCTAGAGGGATTTTAGTAGAGTTTTTGCTCTATGATTTGTTCGCCGTCCCTCTTCTTATAAAATGAAGGGGTCTTTATAGCTAGGGTTTTGGATTAGGGTTTTTCTCTACGTACATGAGTCTTAATTACACCAGCCATAAATAGGGGATACAATTACTGTAGTAGCATGGCTACAAGACTCTATGTGGGTATATTTACGTGAAAGTATGGGGAACACACAAAGTCAGCCGTCTTTTCCAAGTTGTCAGCGGAACAGTAGGCGAAAAGGTACCCTTAGGCGTGCTGGGATGTGTGCGGCTTTTACCTGACGGTCGTGTCAGGCGGGATCCTGTGTCAGGTGGATATCATTCCAAATATGCCTCTTCCAGGACTCGACCGCTTGGCTTTGTTCCGTGCGAGGCACGGAACTGTTTCCGCGGAGACCACTCGAAGAGCTTCTCCTGGAAGGGGCTTCCCCGAAGGACACCTCATCGGGAGTCTGGGAGAGTTGACGAGTTTCCGTGTTGTGTTTGCTTGGAAGAGTAATCCGGACACTAAACAGGAGAGGCGAAGCCTTTCTGTCCATCCGCGAGCTCTGGTCACCTACCGTGAAAGACATCGATAATTCTGCTTCCCCGAGGACATCAATCTAAACGCTATCCGGAAATCTGGATAACATTTACCCCCCAAGGTCATGGAGCTTTGAGAGATCCGGGAGCTTGTACAGTCCTCCGGGTATTTCGGTCTCTTAGATTAGGCGAGGGGCCACCTTCTGTGTTCCCGGAAGGGTTCCTTTTTCCTGCCTGAGTGTTAGTATGAAAAAGAAAGGGAATTTCTTCTGTTTGAACTCAAGTACTCAAGTGCGGCAAGGACCACGTGGCATTCTGGGAATGGTTCTGCGACCAAGACGTGTGCGTGAGGCGACTGGTTGAGTATGCGTGCGTCAGTCATCTGAGTAATGATTTGACGGTTTTTAATGGTACTCCGGGCCCGAGGTGGTGTAATGATGGGAAATAAATACTTTATTCCCATCCGAGGAGTCATAAATAGGATCGTCGCTTCATCTCCAGCCGTTGGATCTGATGCACACAGAATGGGAAGATCGGGACCGTCCATTTGAGGAATTCGAAACGACTTCTTCCCTGCTATAAAAACTAGGGAAAGGACCTTTCTTCCTCTTTACGCTTTCAAATTCTCTGTCTTTTGGATTTTCAGATTTCCAAACCTTCGAACTCTCAGGCTTCCCAGCTTCCGTTCCTCCAAACTTGCCACTTCTTTTGGTAAGGATCTGGAAACTTTTCTTTTGATCTGGCAGTGGGTTTATTCGCCGAAGTTCATGGTTTGAATCGCCGTTCGTCTTTGCAGCTTTTACTCCTCGCGATCGTGTTGTGCAGTGATCCGGTTACTCCTTCAACCTCCAACTACCCGAATATCAGTAAGTATTTCTTCTTTGCTCTTTCCTCCCAAACCTTAGGTTGTTGGTAGTTGTTAGAGTTGGGGTTTCTGCCATTATCGCGTATGTGCATGCGTGAATAGGGCTTTGGTAGGCATGTGATTGATGTGAGTCAATAAGTACCCTTTTTTGTACGCTTTGACGATTTGCGTTTGGAAAGTCGTTCTTTGTTTTGCTGTTTTAGGGCATAAGCATGAACGCCTTTAGGGTGTCTTTCTCTGGAAAAACACTTCTTTTGGTGGGCTTAGGCTCGGAGTCTGAGTCTGGTTCCTTGCTGCCCCTCGGGTGGCATGGCGCCAATCCCTCGGTAAGCTCGGTGGGAGCCTCTCCAAGCAGTTTTTCGGGGAGGGTCTCCCCGACGCCTTTGATACCACTAGGGTATGACAAGGGTGCTGACTGCTTAGAGTGTTTTCTTCTTTCTTTCTTTTGTCCAGTGACGAACATCTCAAAGGAACAACTCCTTGCTATGGGGGAGGCTGATTCTGCCCAGGAGAAGGGTTCCCCTGTCGCTGGCGCAAAGGGGAAAGGAAAGGCGAAAGTGGTCGCGGCTAGCCCACCGACTTGTAATAGTTCAATCTGGGAGATGGACCAAAAGCCGAACCTTTTCAGGAATTATGGCATGCTGGAGCTATATTCCTCCGAGGCAGGCCTGAAGAACATCCCAGGTCTGATGTGGCACCGTCTGTCGGTGCTGGGCGAGTCGGCTAGCCAGAGTCACGAGGGCTTTGGTGCCTGGAGCTGGGCACACATAGTGTGTGGGGCGCACTTGCCCCTAAGGAGTTATTTTGCCAATTTCTGTGTGAAGGCGGGGATTTCCCCTTTCCAATTGATTCCTCCCAGCTACAAGCTCCTAGCGGGGTGGTTCATCTTTTGCAAGTCCCGGAAACTGGAAGCTCCTACTCCGGAGGAGGTGCTGTACTTCTACGGGTTGAAGTCTCAGCCTATGAGGGGTCATTCAGACAAGGTGGGGTTTTACAGGCTGGAAAGGCACCCGGACGTGATGTGTCCCACCTGTCATACCGCGAGGGTTCCAGACCTCCGGGAGTACTGGTTCCTGACGACTGGCTTTCCGCTGAAGAGGGTGCCAGCCCTATCTTTGGACTTCAAAATCCCTGGTAAGTGCTCCTTTCTCTCCTTTTCAACTTTGTTTCTTTGCGTTTGATTTGCTTTTTGGGAGGATCTCTAATGCTTGTATTTGAATTTTGCAGAAGTCGTTCCGCGGACACCTCGCTGTGCGGAGATGATAAGGAGGTCCAAGTTCTACGAAGGGCTTTCGGAGGAAGAGCTGAAAGTGGAGGGACTTGTGACCTCCGAATCTTTGAGGGAGTATGGGCTACTCGCCTCTTTCCAAAACATTGAGCCATTGAGTGGCAGGGGCCAAAGTCAGGTGTCCGCTGATATCCGGGAGCAGATCGCCCTGGAGCTGTCTAAGGTGATCACCCAAGCAGCCCGGGACGAGAATACTTTATCTCCTAGTTGGGCGGAGAGGTTCCCCGACCCCCAGCCGGAGGAAGAGGAGATCGAGGCCCGCCACGCCGCGGCTTACCCTAACGAAGGGGCTCCGGGGGCTAGCACCTCCGGGAGAGGTAAGACTAGTTTTCGATTGATCCACACCCCCAGCCTGTCTGAGGTTTCCCGGACCTCTCAGATGGGGTTCGATCCCTGCTTCCTTAGGCTAGATCCGCGTAGGATACCCTTCGACAGATATTGCGATAGGGTAGATGAGCTCCTCGGGTGTCTGAGTGACGGTAGTCTGCCAGAAGGTGTCATCATGGTTGACCCTTCTTCCCTCAGCATGTCATTCCCGGACTTCAAGGAGTACGGGAGCTTCCTGGAGCAGGAAGCGGTGTTTTGTTTTGCTCGGGGAAGGCCATCCACGCTTCTCGTGCATGGTCGTCCCTTTCAAACTTTTCTTTTTCTTGTTTCTTATTCCCTGCTGGCGGGCTTGCTTGTGCTTTTATGTTGTTGATTGTCTTGTCTTCCGCTTATCTTCTTTCTCATTGCTTGTTGGTTCGCTAACCTTGCTTTGTATATTTCTTGCAGAGTATCCAGAAGCCAAGATGTTGGGGAGGGTTACTTTGCTCATTAAGAAGGCTGCCACCAGCCAAGACCCGTCCACGGGGAAAGGACGGAAGACCAAGGCTGGTAGGGGAGGTAAAGCTGCCACCCCCAAGAAGACAAGTGGCGAGGCGCAAGCGTCTCCGGAGGTAGAGAAATCCCCCGCTGACGGGCCTTCCGAGACTATGATGGTCTCGAGTAGCAGCAGCGACGGGGAAGGGCTTGTGTTTCCCGTGAAGACAACTGGGGTGAGCAAGCGTCCCGGAGAAGATGCTGAGGGTGCTAATAAGAAACGCCTTAGACACTCTTCTCCTGGTCGAAGGCAACAACAACAGCAACGACAGCAACCACAACTACAACAACAACAGCAACAAGAATAACAGAGGCGATCACCAACGCCACAGCGGCAGCAACAACAACGTCCAAACCAGCAGCAGCAACAAGGGCAATTACTTCCGCTGCCGCAGCAGCAAAAGCAACAGACCGGGGCCTTAATACCCCAGCTGCCTCCTCCTCCGGCCCAAAAGGGGTCCACCCTTTCGGGGTCTCCTTCTTCTCAGCTAACAAACCTTCCTCTGCCTGGCCTGAAGTTCCACTTCCCTCGGAAGCCAACCAGTTTCCCCGCTACCCTCCTGGAGGGTGTAAGACGGGCCGATAGTTTTTTGAAGAGGCGGTTAGAGGCGGAGAAGGCTGTTACTGAGGGAAAGGCAGATAACTTGTCTGCCGTGAAGAGAGCTGAGCTGGCCGAGGGGGTGAGATCCCTTCACCCGGCCGGAGCGGTTTTGGATGGCCCAGCCTTGGAGAAGAGGCTGGTGCCTAAGCTCGGACGTGCATTGGCGCCGTTCGGAGCTGAGATGATGGAGGACATGGCCCTGAGCTTGTGTGAGCTCAATTCTGAGAAATGGGCCATCAGTAGCAGTAAGGATCCGCTGTTGCTGACACACGCTGTGAAGCAGCAACTGTCCGGGGTAGGCCGTCAGTTGCGTTTTGGGATCACTTGTCTTAGCACATTTGGTTCTGCTTAACTCATTATGTTATCTTTCCTTGCAGGCCTCTATGATCGCGGAACGCTCGTTCCGGGAGGTTGGCGCAGTTCTGGTTCAGCTGGAGGAGAGCCAGCTGGCTCGCGAGGCCTTAGAGGCGGAGAAGCAGAAACTGACCCAACAAGCCTTGGAGGCTTCGGAGAAGATTGATCAGGTCCGGCGCACGGCTGAGGAAGAGGCGGACAAGAAATATCTCGCCAAATACCAAGAGTACCGGGCCAAGGCAGAGAATGAGTTCAGTCAGCGGTCGGATGAGATGAAGGCCGAAAACTCCAAACTCCGGGAAGAGCTGTCCCAAGCCAGGGTGGAGAAGGATACCTTGGAAGCCCGCTTGCAAGCGAAAAATGATCTCGTCCTTAAACAGCAAGGGGAATATTCCACTCTTCAGAATAAGCTGCACGAGGAGGAGCAACTTCACAAGAGGAGCAGGGATCTCGTGTCTATGCTAGAGTTGGGGATCGCCGAGAAGGATAAAGAGATCGGAGCCTTGCAATTCACTGCCAGGGGGCATGTGACCGAGAAGCAATCCGTGCTGAACCAAAACAAGGAGCAGCGCAAGGAGATTGATTCTCTTAAGGGAGAGCGGGATGCCTCCAAGGCCGAAATGGAAAAATTGAGGGCTCAACTAACTGTCGCGGAGGCACAGCTGGCAACCTCCGAGACGGAGCGCTTGAAGGAGAAGGAGGATGCTGAGGTGATACTGAACAGGACGATTAATATATCGCATGTGGTCCTCATGCATCAACTCTGGAAAGTGAACCCGGAAGTACTAGGCTATCTGGGAGATGATGCCGAAGCCATGAGGGAGAAGCTACTCGTGTGGGATCAAGGCCCAGAGGCGTACGTCCAAACTTACAACATTGACGAACGTGCTGGAGCCCTTGAGGCGGGAGATCCTGGAGAGGCGGGGACCTCCGAACCTTCCCGTGACAAAGTTCCGCCTTCCAATGAGCCAACTCCGCCAGCCTCAGTTGAAGCTGATGTCCCCGAAGCCGTGGTCGTGGAAGCTGCAGCTACCCCCAATGCTTGAAGGGGTTTTATCTTTAATTATTTTTCATTTTGAGTTTTTCATTGCGGACATATTCGCCATAATTATAGCATTCTCTTTTCTTTTCTGCCGAGTTCTTTATTTATCTTTGCGCTTAGGGTAGACTTTTATACGGTAGAAACTGTTGTAGGGGCGTATGAGGTTTTGGTTCCAACGGCCAAAACCTATGCAATTCCCACTTGAAGCTCTAACGGCTGATGTCTGTTCCCACGTAGTTTCTAGGTTACGAAGGTTTCCTGGTTCCAACGGCCAGGCTCCTTTCACCGTATTTTAGCTTTCCTAAGGCAGATAGCCAATCCCGGGACTTGTAGTTATACTGTTCGCTGGGATTGCTAAGGTGAGCCGTTCCATGGTTTGGAACGGGAGTTCTTTTGGTGAGCGTCGCTAGACTTAAGGTTAGATCTTTGCGAAGCAAAACTAACCGTTGTTGCGAACCTCATGGTGGCTGACTTCAGGGACCTGGCATGGAGCCCTGCGAGGCAAGGCTCGTTGCCGTCGGGGAAATCGCCACGCCCACCAGGCGTGATCTCGGAGCAGGGGCTTTGCGAAGCAAGGCCTGCTATGAGTGGTGGATCGACCATGTCTACTCCTGGAGCTGAAACTTGCAATGGTCGAGGAGCTCGCCATGCATTATTTTGTGAGATCCGGAGCTGGAGCCTGCGAAGCAAGGCTTACAACGGTCGCGGATCTTGCCATCTTTCGCCTTGCGGGACCCGGAGCTGGAGCTTGCGAAGCAGAGCTCTACATCGATCACGGGTCTTGCCATCTTTCGCCTTGCGGGACCCGGAGCTGGAGCTTGCGAAGCAAAGCTCTATAGCGATCGCGGATCTTGCCATCTTTCGCCTTGCGGGACCCGGAGCTGGAGCTTGCGAAGCAAAGCTCTACAGCGATCGCGGATCTTGCCATCTTTTGCCTTACGGGACCCGGAGCTGGAGCTTGCGAAGCAAAGCTCTACAGCGATCGCGGATCTTGCCATCTTTTGCCTTGCGAGACCCGGAGCTGGAGCTTGCGAAGCAAAGCTCTACAGCGATCGCGGAGTATTCTGCAAAGGACTTGTCAGGGAGTTGGGGGTGTTTTGGCCTAGCTCTATGAACGTGCCTCAACCCCCAGTTCTGTCCATCGCTGGGCTACACAGGAGATAATTTTCATGATACATAATGGCAGGCATTTCCATGGCAATTTTCACATAAGCACATAATGCACATATGACACGTAATGCAAGCATGTTCATGGCAACAAATAAACCTAAGCTTAACAATTTAAACATTTCAAACAATTCAAAAATTTCAAACACAATGCTAGCACAAAAGTGGTGTTCTGTGTACATTTTGTTCAAGGGGCGTATGGCTATGCCTTAGCCATGTATACCCCCCCAAGTGAGCGTGGGGTCCGGACGTCTCCGGACCGCGTGGTCACTTGTTAAAACGCAGCTTTGAACATAGGGATGAAAAGTGCAGTAAAAGCGGAGTGAATCTCTCCGCGTTTCATTAAATTAGCCTGCTAGGCGTGTGTTTTACAACAGGGAGGATTATTTCCACATTTTTCACTTTTGCTAATTTCACCAAGGACTTCCGACTAGATGGTCCGGGGCCTACTGGTAGTAACGGCGGAGGTGCTCCGCATTCCAGGCGCGCGGGACTTTAGATCCGTCGAGTCTCTTTAAGTGATACGTCCCGTGGCCCACTTTTTCTTGGACTTCGTAGGGGCCTTCCCAGTTGGGTCCGAGGACTCCCACTCCCGAATCCTGCGTAGCAGGAAATACTCTCCGTAGGACAAGATCCCCAACTTCGAATGTACGGCTCTTAACTCTCGTGTTAAAGTGTCGGGCTATCTTGCCTTGGTACATTTTTAGTTGGACCTGCGACTGCTCCCGGAGCTCTTCGATCATGTCCAAGGACTCCTGGAGAAAGGCATGGTTCCGGGTAGGGTCGTAGGTATCTTGCCTGTGAGAGGGGATCATAGTTTCTACTGGGATGACGGCTTCGCAACCGAAGGTCATGGAATAAGGCGTGTGCCCCGTTGAAGTTCTCTCTGTTGTGCGATAGGCCCAAAGTACTCGCGGAAGTTCTTCCGGCCAGTGAGCCTTGCAGGCTTGGAGTTTTTTCTTCAACGTGGTCTTTAATATTTTGTTTACAGCCTCCACTTGCCCATTAGCCTGGGGTCTGGCGACTGCGGAAAAGCTTTTGATAATTCCATGCGAAGCACATAAGTTCGTGAAGTGTTCACTGTCAAATTGCTTTCCGTTGTCGGACACAATTTTTCGTGGAAGTCCAAAACGACACACTATATTCCTGATGACAAAGTCCAGTGCTTTTTTAGATGTGACCGTGTTCATAGGTTCAGCCTCAGCCCATTTGGTGAAGTAGTCTACCGCGACTATGGCATACTTCACTCCACCCTTTCCAGTTGGGAGGGAACCTACTAGGTCAATGCCCCAAACAGCGAACGGCCAGGGGCTGGTCATTAAGGTAATTTCTGTAGGCGGCGCTCGCGGAACCTTGGCGTACCTCTGGCACTGCTCACATTTCCTGACATAATCCACACAATCCTTCTTCATGGTGGGCCAGAAGTATCCTTGTCGAAGGATATTTTTGGAGAGGCTTAGCCCGGAGGTATGATCGCCACAGAAGCCTCCGTGAACCTCATGGATGACGGTGCTGACTTCGGTTCCGGCAACACACCTAAGGAAGGGTATGGACAACCCCTTGCGGTAAAGCTTTCCATCCATAACCACGTATCGGGGAGCTTGATATTGGAGCTTCCTTGCGTCAGCTTTATCAGTGGGGAGCTCTCCGGTGGTGAGAAATCTGAGGATGGGTCCTATCCAGGAATGGGAATGGTCGATGATGGCGTTTATCCTTCGTGTCTCAGTACTGGGGGCTTCTAAGTGCCCGATGGGGACTAGGCCATACTGTTCAATCTCCGGGTCTGTTGCAAGCTTGGCCAGCGTGTCCGCGAGTGAGTTCTGGTCCCGGGGGACCTGGAAGATTTGGTAGCCTCTGAAATGCTGCAGTAGGTCGCGGGAGAGAGACACGTAGGCAGCCATTCTTTCGCCTTTCGTCTGGTATTCCCCGGATATTTGGTTTACCACAAGTAGGGAGTCGCTGTATACTTCAATTTTTTGGGCTCTGACTTCTCTGGCCAGTCGTAATCCAGCTAACATGGCTTCGTGTTCTGCCTCGTTGTTGGATGCTGGGAACGCGAAACGGATGGCGCTCTGGAGCTGATGCCCTTGGGGAGATATTAGGATGACCCCTGCTCCAGCTCCTTTTTCATTTGAGGCTCCGTCTACATAGACCTTCCATGTGGGAAGTTCCGGGACAGGATCTTCCGGGAGGTCATTCATTCCCGAGCATTCCACAACAAAGTCCGCGAGAGCTTGACCTTTTATGGAAACACGTGGTTGGTAGTGGACGTCGAACTGGCTCAGTTCCATGGCCCACTTAAGCAATCTGCCAGAAGACTCGGGCTTCTGCAAGACTTGTCGGAGAGGGTGGTTGGTGAGTACTTTGATGGTGTGTGCCTGGAAATATGGCCTTAGCTTCCGCGAAGCAATTAGCAAGCAGAGGGAGAGTTTCTCGATCATTGAATACCTGGACTCGGCGTCCAGTAACCTCTTGCTTACGTAATACACAGGGAGCTGGATACGACCATCTTCCCGGACGAGAGCGGCACTCACTGCGTGCTCTGTCACAGCTAAGTATAAGAACAACGCCTCTCCTTCGACAGGTTTGGACAGAATGGGAGCTCGGGTCAAATGTTCCTTGAGGCGTTGGAAGGCTGCTTCGCATTCGGGGGTCCACTCGAACTTTTTGTTTCCTCGCAACACGTTGAAGAAAGGGATACACTTGTCAGTGGCCTTGGATACGAAGCGGCTGAGAGCAGCTATCCTTCCGGTAACACTCTGGACATCCTTATGCTTCCGGGGGGAAGGCATATCTATGAACGCCTTAATTTTCTCAGGGTTGGCTTCCACTCCGCGGGAGCTGACAATGAAACCGAGGAACTTCCCAGACGAGACCCCGAAAGTACATTTCTTTGGATTCAGTTTCATTCCGTACTTTCGGATCACGGCGAAAGCTTCCTCAAGGTCGTCACTGTGGTCCCCGGAGGTCTTGGACTTTACCAACATGTCGTCCACGTACACCTCCATGTTCCTCCCCAGTTGGTCCTTGAACATCCTGTTTACTAGACGCTGGTACGTCGCCCCAGCATTCTTCAAACCGAAAGGCATGACCACGTAACAGTAGACACCTTTGTCCGTGAGGAAGCTGGTGTGTTCCTGATCCGCGACATGCATCTTGATCTGGTTGTACCCGGAGTACGCATCCATGAAGGATAAGAGTTCGTACCCGGAAGTAGCGTCTACCATCTGATCGATTCGTGGAAGAGGGAAACAATCTTTCGGGCAGGCTTTGTTTAGGTCTGTGAAGTCAATGCACATTCTCCAGGACCCATCGGGTTTCGGGACCAGAACTGGGTTGGCCAACCACACGGGATAGTGTGACTCCTGGAGAAAGCCTATGGACATCAACTTGTCCACTTCAGCTTTGACGGCTTCGGCCCTCACTGGGTCTAACGGCCTCCTCTTTTGGCGAATTGGAGTTGCAGATGGGTCTATGTTGAGTGCGTGGCATGCAACATTAGGATTAATCCCCGTCATATCAGCGTGGCACCATGCCAGGATATCCTGATTATTCTTTACAGTGGCCACAATCTTTTCTCGAACGGCCGACGGGAGGTTTTTCCCCACCTGAATGACTTTGGTGGGATCTCCTGGGTTGAGGACCACCTCTTCGACTTCCTCCATCGGTTCTATTACTCTCTCGACCCCCACTCTAGGGTCGAGTTCGTCAAAGCGTGCCCCTTGAGCACCCCCAGTCTCTGGTAACTCTTCCGTCAAAGGAATGGCAGCAACCGTCTCCTGGATCGTGTAAACGGATCGGACGGAGACGTTATAACAGCTTCGTGCACTTCGTTGGTCTCCTCGGAGGGTGCCAATACGCCCATCGTCGCACGGAAACTTTAAGCACAAGTGGCGTATCGAGGTTATGGCTCGACAATCTATTAGGACCGGTTGGCCTAGGATGGCATTATACGCCGTGGGGTAGTCGACCACCACGAATGTGCAGTGCTTGAAGGCACAGGCATCACTTTCTCCTCTGAGGGTGACTGGAAGTTGAATCTTGCCTAATGGCATGAGTGCATCCCCATTGAACCCTTGAAGCTGGATGGGGCATGGGGTCAGGTCTGTCTCGGTTAATCCGATCGCGTGGAAGGCCGCTTTGAAGAGGATGTTTACGGAGCTTCCGTTATCGACCAAGATCCGTGAGACCTTCTTGTTGGCAATCTGGGCTTCCACCACGAGGGGATCGTTGTGGGGGAAGTGCACATGTCGAGCATCGTCCTCCGTGAAGGTGATGGGAAGATCCATCATTCGGGGACGTTGAGCAGGTGATTGAACCAAGGCGCACATCTCCCCGGTGTGTTCTAACTCCCTCAAGTATCTTTTCTGGGAGTTGCGGGTGCTTCCGGCAAGGTGCGGTCCTCCGGAAATGGTGGCTACGTGTACGTCAATGGGTGGCGGAGCAAGGCCGGGCGGATATGGGTTGCCAGGTCCTGGAGCCAACAAGGCAATGGGTGCCGGAGCGGATGAAGCAGGAAGCGCTGGGAACTGAGACCCGGGAGCTTGGGGGTGACCGGCTCCAGGAGCGCTAGCGGTCCCCCTCTGTCCCGGGGAATATGCGGCTCCGTGAACTACTCCCTGTCCGGGATAGGTAATGGGTATCCTCACCCACTGACCGAGGTGTCCCGCTCTTGCTAGGGACTCGATCTCATCCTTCAGCTGAAGGCACTCATTCGTGGTGTGCCCCATGTCTCCGTGGAACTCACACCTCTTATTGGAGTCTCGCAGACGCCTTCCTCCGTGAGACACTTTTGGGGGCTTCCTGTAGTTGACCATATTACAGGTCGCCCGATAGACATTCTCTCGCGAGTCTATCAAACTGGTATATTCCGTGAACTTGGGCTCATAGTCCTTCCGGGGTTTCTTTGAATGGTCTCCCCGGTTGGAGTTTCTTCTGCTTCGTTTGCTCCGCGATTGGCTCAAATTTCGTTCTGGGCCTTCCGCTTGCGGCTGCGGCATGCCAGGAGCGATACTACATCCGGTTTGTACAGCTCCGTACCCAGAGAAATGGGTTTGACTCGGCGTCTGAGCAGACGCAGAAGGCCCATACACACTTGGAGTGAATTGGGCTCCTGGAAGCGTGAGGGCTGGTGCGGGAGCTTGCGAAGCAAAGCTCGGCGCAGCCACAGAAGGCGTTGGAGCCGGGGGAACTCCAAAGGCCTGCTAGTAGGCATCCTCAAGGTTGATGATTCCCTGAGCTTTTGACATGAATTCGGACAGCGTTTCTGCCCATCTCCTTTGCATTTCCCCCCATAGCAGGGAGCCGACAGTAAGGCCCAATTGAAGGGCGATCAGCTTCATGTCATCGCTGACCTTGGTCTTTGCAGCAGCTTCCATCATTCTCTGAATGAAAGCTTTGAGGTTCTCATTGGGCTGCTGCTTGATGTTGGTTAAGGAACCAACCTCCATGTCGTGGTCGCGGGCAGCAATGAACTGTCTCCTAAACGCGGACTGTAGCTCCTTCCAACTGTGGATTGATCCGGGAGCTAATCTTTTCCACCAGTCCTCCGCGGACTTGGTAAGGGTGAGTGAGAAGCACATGCATTTGGCGTCCTCACTGACACGCGCCACTTGCATCATTTTGTTGTATTTAGCTAGGTGGGTACGCGGGTCTGTCCTTCCATCATATAATTCTATGTGAGGCATTTTGAAGTTATCCGGGAGGGACGTTTCCGCGATCCTCCGAATACATGGTTCCGGGTCTTCCTCCTCAGAGTCTGACAGGGCCCCACTTTGCTTCCGGACCAGCTTGGTCAAGGCAGCAATCTGTTCCTCGAGCCTCTTCGTATCACTCTCCGGGAGGTCACGTCCCCGGAGCTTGTCATTAATATGATTTCGGAGGTCATCTCCGCGAGGCCGGGCCTTTTCTCCTTTGGCCTTTTCATACTTGGCCTCCAACCTTCTTCTTAGGTCCACCGTGGACCAGCTATCTTCGGAGTGCGAGTTCGCAGCCCGACCGTCCTGGTTGACGGAATCACTGGGGCGGTTGTTCCTTCCCCTAGGCCTGGGTGCCTTAGCACCGGGCCCTTTAGGCACGGAGTGCCCCCTTGGGGCTGAAGGACATCTGGGCTTAGGAGCTCCAGAGACCTTCTGCGCGCGGGGGGGGGGGGCAGTTGGCCTGGTGATTCACGCCTTTAGGAGGTGCAGGGGCGTCAGCGCGTACAGGCTCTCTAACTTTTTCTTTGCCCTTGTTAGGGGCGGCTTTGGATGGTCCAGCAGCGGCTGGATCCGGCATAGCGGCATCAGCACCACCTAAAACAGAGGCGTCCTCATCCGAGTCGCCTAGATCTCCGAACTTACTTTGGAGGCGCTCCATCATGCGTTGCATTTTTTCGGAGACGCGCTCCTGCTCAGCAAGCTTGGCCTTAGTGACCACCAGTTCTTCGGCTACTTGGACCAGTTCTGGGTCCTTCTCATAGTAGCAGCCGTCTTTGTAGTAACCGTCTTGGACATACTCCTCTTCGTCTTCTAAGTATGTCGTATCTTCGGTACTGACCCGATCCTGGCGGGATGTCGGGTCTTCACCTTGGTTGTCCAAGGGTTCGTTTTGTACCGCATCTTCCATCACGGTATCGGGGTTGACCGTAGCATTTTTGTCAACAGCGGATTTTCTCGTAGTCACCATCTCTTTAGCACGAAGTGAATACAAAAAACGTACACAGAAAAAGAGCTGACTAACAACTTCCTACAGCTCTCAATGAAAGCACCAAAATGTTTACCGAGCTTTTCGGAAACGAATACAAACAGAATGATAAAAATATAAGAACTGTAGAAGTGCTGAAATGTAACTAAACAAATAGTGTTTTTACGTGGTTCAGGCGTTAACAAGCCCTAGTCCACGAGTCGATGTTATTATACTTGGAAAAGGTTACAGTAAGATGGCTGGTGTACAAGAACTTCACACACTCACAGTGTTTCTCTCGGGTTCTCTTGAAGAAGATGAAGCTAGAGAGATTTTAGTAGAGTTTTTGCTCTATGATTTGTTCGCCGTCCCTCTTCTTATAAAATGAAGGGGTCTTTATAGCTAGGGTTTTGGATTAGGGTTTTTCTCTACATACATGAGTCTTAATTACACCAGCCATAAATAGGGGATACAATTACTGTAGTAGCATGGCTACAAGACTCTATGTGGGTATATTTACGTGAAAGTATGGGGAACACACAAAGTCAGCCGTCTTTTCCAAGTTGTCAGCGGAACAGTAGGCGAAAAGGTACCCTTAGGCGTGCTGGGATGTGTGCGGCTTTGACCTGACGGGCGTGTCAGGCGGGATCCTGTGTCAGGTGGATATCATTCCAAATATGCCTCTTCCAGGACTCGACCGCTTGGCTTTGTTCCGTGCGAGGCACGGAACTGTTTCCGCGGAGACCACTCGAAGAGCTTCTCCTGGAAGGGGCTTCCCTGAAGGACACCTCATCGGGAGTCCGGGAGAGTTGACGAGTTTCCGTGTTGTGTTTGCTTGGAAGAGTAATCCGGACACTAAATAGGAGAGGCGAAGCCTTTCTGTCCATCCGCGAGCTCTGGTCACCTACCGTGAAAGACATCGATAATTCTGCTTCCCCGAGGACATCAATCTAAACGCTATCCGGAAATCTGGATAACAATGCTCGTTCGAGCCCTATTTTTCTTGTAATTTCTCCAAGTCCTGTTATGTTATCAAAACTCTTTTTTTTTATATATATATACATATGTGATCATTCATCCTTATTCCTCTGTGTTCGAGGTCCTTTTGAGCCCGCACGATGGGGTTCGATAGGTTCTCTTTTTTATTTATCAGGCTTGAGGTCCTTTGGAGCCCATGCGAAGGGGTTCAATAGGTCCCTCTTTGGTGCTTCTTGATTGTTCTTATAAGGATATATTGACCCCTTGGGTTCTAGTTATCCTTTTCTATATTTTTGTGTGCGCTTATTATTTCTTGCGAGAAGCGTCCTTCTCGTCATTATTCATAGTACTATTTTTGCAAGGGTATCTTTTAGGACCCTTTTTGGCTAGACGGCTTGGTGGCCGCTCTAGGCTTATTGGTGGGTGCTCTTCCTAAGGCCTTTCCTCTCGTGGGAGCATCTGCCTTATTTGGAGGCTTTTCTTGTAGGACCTTTTGGCCTCCTTGATGTTCACAAGGGTAGACAATCCTTGTGAACTCAAGTGATGCCTTGCAAGGTCTTCTTCCTATTTATAAGGGTTCATCACATTTTTTTTTATATATATAAGGGCCTCGTTTAGGGTCCTGATATATGGGGTCCTTTTAGGATCCTCCTGATAGGGAGTATTTTTTAGGTTCCCTCTGATATAAGGGGTCCTTTTAGGATCCTCCAAATAGGGGTCCTTTTTAGGTTCCTCCTGATAGGGGGTCCTTTCTAGGTTCCCTCTGATATGAGGGGTCCTTTTAGGATCCTTTTGATATCAGGGGTCCTTTTAGGATCCTTTTTGTATAAGGGTCCCTTTTTTTATACATATATATATATATATATATATGAGGGTCTTGTTTAGGATCTTGAGATAAGGAGTCCTTTTTAGGGTCCTCCTGATTAGGGGTCCTTTTAGGATCCTCTTCTTTGCTGTATATTTTGCCTCTTGTCCTACCCCCCAAGTGCTTGGTGAAATTTATTTCAGCAGGCACTTTGGTGGATGCTATAGAGAAGAAGAATAACATGTGAAGTTGCGAACAGTTTCATTCATAGCGTGTGGGTTACAGTGACATACATGAAAGGGTTAAATCTAATTGGGAGGTTACCCAGGTAGCTTCTTTGATTATTACCCACTAAGTTAACATAACAAGGAACAAACTAAACATAGGTCTTCTTTCAATCGGGTGCAGAAGTCTCATTGGTAGTATTTCTTGAGGTGTTCTGCATTCCATGCTTGAGGTATAATAGTGTTATTCATGCAGCCCAGTTTGTAGGTGTTTGGTGGTATGCATTGAGCGACCTGGTAGGGTCCTTCCCAGTTCGTCCCTAGTACCCCCGCCCCCGGGTCTCGCGTGTTGGGGAGTGCTTTCCTCAATACCAAGTCTCCTACCCTGAACATTCTCTCTCGCACCCTTGAGTTGAAGTACCTCACCGCTCGTTGCTGATATGTGGCTAACCTTAGTTGTGGCCTTTCTCTCTTGGCTTCCAGCAGGTCCTAATTCCCGACCAATGCTGTGATATTAGCCCGGTCATCATATGCATTCGTGCGGATGGAGTTAATCTTCAATTCTATTGGAAGGACAGCCTCGCAGCCGTAGGCCAAGGCGAAAGGTGTCTCCCCAGTGGTGGAATGAGGGGTGGTCCTTTAGGCCCAGAGTACATTGGGGAGTTCCTCGGCCCAGGCCCCTTTCAACTTTTCCAACTTTGTTTTCAAGTTCCTTTTCAGGATCTTGTTGATGGCCTCTTCTTGTCCATTGGCTTGTGGGTGTACTACTGCGGAGAAACTCCTCTTGATTCCTTTTTCCTTGCAATATTCCTCAAATATTCCTCCTTCAAACTGCATTCCATTGTCGGAGATAATCTTGTAGGGTACTCTAAATCTGCAGACAATATACTTGTTGACAAAGGTGGTGATTTGCTTAGCCGTTATGTTGACTAAAGGCTCTGCTTCCACCCACTTAGTGAAATAGTCGACTACTACCACCGTTTATTTAGCTCCTCCTCTTCCTGTTGACAGTGCTCCAATCAAGTCAATTCCCCACACAGCGAAGGGCCACGGACTGGTCATGCTCACCAGCTCATTTGGTGACTGTCGGGGGTAATTTGCATGTCTCTGGCACTTGTCACACCTTCTCGCGAAGTTGCTCGCGTCCTTCTCCATGGTTGGCCAATAATACCCCTGGCTGATGGCCTTTTTTGCGGTGGACTGCCCCCAGCATGATTTCCACATTCCCCTTCATGTATCTCTTGCAAAAAATTTAAAGCCTCTTCCTTGTCTACGTACCGCAGGAGCGGGGTAGAGAAGCCTCTCTTATATAAGGTTCCATCTACTAGGGTGTACTGAGAAACTTTGTAAGTCAGTTTATGGGCATCTTTTTTGTCCAAAGGCAAGGTCTCGTCATTTAAGTTCCTCACGATGGGTGCAAACCATGACTCTTCAATGCTATTGACCATATTGATTCTTTCTTCTGCTATGCTTGGCTTGGGGAGGTATTCGACCGGTATGGACTCAAGCGTGTCTTCGTCTCGTGTGGAGGCAAGTTTCGCGAGTGCATCAGCGTTGGTGTTCTGCTCCCTTTGGATCTGTTCTATGGTGGATTTTTCGAACTGATCCAAATACCCCTTCACCTTGGCGAGATATGCTGCCATTTTTGGACCTCGAGCTTGGTATTCACCCTTCACTTGAAACACTACCAACTGTGAGTCACTAAAGACATGCAAGTGGGTTACCTTTAACTCCTTAGCTAGTCGAAGGACGGCCAACAGCGCCTCATATTCTGCCTTATTGTTGGAAGCTTTGAATCCAAATCTCAAGGCACAATACATCTTGTGCCCCTCAGGTCCCGTCATCACTATGCTGGCGCCGGCTCCCCCTTCGTTAGATGCCCCATCTACATGGAGGCTCCATTCTTCAGGGTGCTTTTCCTCTTCATGCGCTGGTTCATTCTCTTCTATTTCTCCCTCCTCATGGGGTCGGTATGCAAACTCGACTATAAAATCTGCAAGTACCTGCCCCTTGATTGAGGTCCTTGGGGTGTAAGTGATGTCAAACTGACTCAATTCAATCGACCATTTTAACAACCTTCACGAAGTCTCCGGCTTGTGCAAGACTTGATGCAGGGGATGTTTGTGAGCACCTCAATAGCATGAGCATGAAAATAGGGCCTCAACTTTCGAGAAGACACTATCAAGGCATATGCTAACTTTTCTATTTCTGGGTACCGAGCTTTTGCGTCTATTAACCATTTTCTCACATAGTACACGGACTGCTGGTGCTTCTTTTCTCCCTTGACCAAGGTGGCACTTATAGCATGCTTTGACACAGCTAGATACAAATACAACTTTTCCCCTATTTCTGGCTTGGCCAAAAAGGGGTGGTTTTCCAAGGTGTTCCTTTAGCTTGGAGAAGGCAACCTGTCATTCATCATCCCAAGCAAACTTTTTGTTCCCTTTTAGGATGTTGAAGAAAGGGAGGTATTTGTCAGTAGAACTGGAGATGAACCTATTGAGGGCTACTACTCTCCTCGTTAAGCACTACACCTCCTTTTTGCTTCGTGGTGGGCTCATTTCTAGCAAGGCCTTGATTTTTTCTGGATTAGCCTCGATACCTCGGAATTCACCATAAAACCCAGAAACTTTCCTCACGAAACTCCGAAGGTGCATTTGAGTGGATTCAGCTTCATTCTAAACTTTCAAAGGGTGTCGAACATTTCCATGAGATCGTTGGTGAGCTCTCCCGCCTTCTTTGTCTTTACCAACATATCGTCCACGTATACTTCCATGTTCCTTCCTATTTGATTTGCAAACATTTTGTTCACCAGCCTTTGATAAGTAGCACCTGAGTTTTTTAAACCAAAGGGCATCACTTTGTAGCAATACAACCCCTTGTCTGTTATGAACAAAGTGTGCTCTTCATCAGCCCAGTTCATGGGTATTTGGTTGTACTCGGAATATGCATCCATGAAGCTAAGTAGTTCGTGCCCCGCTGTGGCGTCTACTAACCGGTCAATCCTAGGATGCGAGAAGCTGTCCTTAGGGCAGGCCTTATTGAGGCTAGTAAAGTCCACACAAGTCCTCCATTTTCCGTTGGGCTTCGGGACTAGCACTGGGTTTGATACCCATAGTGGGTAAAATGCCTCTCGGATGAACCCATTTTCCTTCAACTTGTCAACCTCCTCTTTTAGAGCTGCGTATCTTTCTGGGTCCAGCGCTTTCCTTTTCTGCCTCACAGGTCGTGCTTTTGGGTCAATGTTCAGGTAGTGGCACATGACCGCTGGGTCTATTCCAACCATATCTGTAACGACCCAAATTAGCTAATAAGGCTTAAGGGCCTTGATTAGCGTGCCAGGAGGGCATGATGGGATTTATGCGTGACTTTGATGAGTTAAATGCATGATTATGATTTAAAGCATGTTATATGACTATTTGTTTATCTGAGATGCATGACTATGTATATTAGTATGCATGTAGGCCCGGATCGTGTTAGAAGGGCATAATTGTAATTTTGGCCATGTTGGGCATAACTGTATTGATATGTGATGATTTTTGAGACCATAGTGGTATGTGGGCGTATCTGCGATTTGTGACTCGAGGCGATCCCAGTGAGTAGGCTAGCGGAAAGTCATGACGGGAATTTATACCCGGCTCGGGGCGAGCCTGTGGGTATAAGCAGGAATTTAGAGAATAGATTGAGATTAATTTTGATGATGGGGAATATTTATTTTGTGGTTTATCAGGTGTTGGAAAGCAACGGGAAAATATTAGAGACACTTGTGGATTAGCGGGAATTGGGTAAAATGACTAAAATGGCCCTATTTGGACAAAAGGATTTAGAGTTAATAGGAAGGGAATTTTGGTCAATTGGCTTTTAGAAGGTTGATTTATGAGGCTTTATACACTTAGTGGGATTTATAGAGAAAGAGAGTTGGCTGTGGAGAGAAAGAAAGAAAAGAAAGAAAAAGGAAAGAAAGAAAAGAGAGAAAACAGGGGGGTTTTCCAAAGGATCGGTTTGTGCATTTTTGCACCATTCCTCTCCATTTTTCTTGGGGCAAAGCTCAGTGGAGAGCTAAGATAGGCTGGGCATCAAGAATCTTAAGGTTATACTTGAAGATTTGGCAAGGATTAGCAAGAACACATCAACTTTGAGGTAAGTTTTTAGAGATTTCAGTTTAAGGGTTTTGATGGTTTGAGCTGTGTTTTGAGCTGAGTTGATGGGAATTTTAGGGAATTTCTGGGCAAACTTTGAGGATGAACAAGCTAAGGAGGTCTAGGGTTGAATCAAGGTCGAAATTTGCATCAATGGTAAGAATTCTAAGCCTTTAACTTTGTTGTTGATTGAATTTCTGGGTTTAAGGTTGTTCATGGTGAATTTTGAGATTTGGGTTGATTGTGCTTGGGTTTTGAGTTCTTGGGAAGCTTGGGATGAGTGTGAGGTGTTTATAAGCTTGATTTTGGGTTTGGAAAAGGTTTGGGCAAGTTTGGGGTTGAATTGGTTGAAGGAAATCGCAAGATGCGATTTTTGGGTTCTGCTGGGCTGCAACTAGCGCTAGTCAGTGGGCGCTGTAGCGCTAGCCCCTGTTCTGGGGGGATGTGTTCTGCTTGTAGCACTACAGCGCCCTCTTTAGAGCGCTGTAGCACTGCACTGTTCACAGAGGTGGATTTTTGGGTTTTTGATGAGGGATTTTGACCTAGGGTTCGGGGCTCGATCCCGCCACTTTGTTTTGGGGATTTAGGACTTCCCGGGGACTCGGGATTGGTCCCGAGGCTAGGTATTCGGACTTGGGGTTTGGTGTTGACTTTGACCTATGTTTGTGCCTAGGGGTGCGCTAAGGCTCGAGTGGGATCGTGCTCAAGGAGTCAGGTGATCTAAGCTATTGAAGGGAAAGGTAAGAAAACTATAACACCCGTAGGATAGGGCGTGGGCCCATAGTGTGATTGCGGGGCACGGCCCTATATTGCATGATGAGATGATTGCGGGGCACGGCCCTATATTACATTACATGTTAGGGTGTAGATTTAAATGAATTGATATTTGTTTGAATGTTGTTTGATTTATGCTATATGTGATTATAGTGAAATGAACGGCTATGGCGAGGGCGGCAAGGCCGAGAACGGCAGCGGGGCCGGAAGTAACACTTAGCACATGGGATGCTTATGGTCAGGGTAGGATCCAGGGGATACGTGAGATATCCCTACGGTGAGAACTGAGACCCCAGGCTTCGGTAAGGCTTCTGGGGCGGCATGGCCGTGTTTGCTTAGTCTACTGGTTGACTTGTTTATTTGTGGATTATCTGATATGATTAACTGTATATTTTGCATATGTTATGAACTGCATGAGTTTTCTTGCTGGGCTTCGGCTCACGGGTGCTCCGTGTTGCAGGTAAGGGCAATGACTGATTCAACCAACCATGAGTACGGAGAGCGTGAAGCGACACGTACATATTTGGCCTGCCCGACTGCTTTGGTTGGGGGTTTATTCGAGAAATGGCTGTAATAATCTACGATTTTTTTTTATAATTAATCAACTGTAAACTTATTTCAAGATGTAAATAGTTTTCAAACCTGATTTTGGGATCCCAAATGTTTATACTAGAAGTTTTTAATGAAACGACACATTTTCAAAGATTACAGCCTTAACTTTTTATTAGTCACACTTTTGTTTAAAAACCTCGGTTAGCGAGCTCTTTGCACTGTTTTGTCTTAAAACTCACTTGGTAACGGCTCTAAGGTAGTAGGGCGTTACAATATCCTCATGACTCCAGGCGAATACGTCGAGGTTGGCTTTCAAGAATTCTACTAGCTTCTCCTTCACGTCACCCACAAGGTTTTTTCCTATCTTCAACTTTCTTAACGGCTCATTCATGACCGTGACTTCCTCCAACTCCTCTACTGGTTCAGCTCTGGGTTCTTCTGCGACTCGTGGGTCTAATTCGTGTGGGTTCACGCCTTCATGCACAACCATGACCATAGGCATTGATGGCTTTGTGGCCGTGCAGAGGGATGTGTTAACTTCCTTCTGCTCTCCTTTCATGCAGGCTATTCCCCCGGGATTTGGGAATTTCATAGCTAAGTGGTATACAGAAGTTATCGCCTTCAATTCTCTTAGGGAAGGTCTCCCTAATACCGCATTGAAGGCTGAGGCGCAATCCACCACAATAAAGTTTGCCATTATGGTGGTTTGTCTAGGCTGTTCTCCCATAGTGAGAGCTAACTCGATCACCCCTAGGGGCTGTATTGAATCTCCCATAAATCCATACAAGGAGGTACTGTAAGGCTTTAGGTGATGAATGTTTAACCCCATCTTCTCCAAAGCTGGGTGATATAAGATGTCCACCGAGCTTCCGTTATCCACCAAGACCCGATGCACCCTCATGTTAGCAAGTTGGATAGTCAACACTAGGGGGTCATTATGGGGGAAATGTACACCTCGGGCGTCTTCCTCAGTGAAGGTTATTGAGTCATTTTCACCCTTAAAACTCTTTGGGGGGCGTTTCTCCAAACTTAAGATGCACGGTGGCAGACTTCGTTTGGCCTCCCTGGCATATTTATCTCGCCCCTTCCTTGATTTGCCCCCGAATCCTGGCCCTCCAAAGATGGTCCTGACCCCTCCTTGCACTTCTGGGGCCACCTCTCGCGCCTGCAATGAGGATGCTCCTTCTTCCGGCCTTTGGTTCTCCTTGCGGACATATTTGCCCAAATGTCCCCTGCGGATAAGCTCCTCGATTTCTACCTTCAAATGGTTGCATTCCGCGGTGGTGTGCCGATATCTTTGTGATAATGGCAATATTTGCTGGGGTCTCTTTTGGACCGGTCTTTTTTCATTGGCGGGGGCCTTCTAAAAGGGACCTAGTTTTCATTTGTGACGAAAATATGCTCTCTAGCATGGGTGAGATAGTAGAAAAGGTGTAAGGGCCCTGTCTGCGCTCATCAGTGCGCTAATGCTTTCAAGGTCGATCATCTCTCGTTCCCTCATATCCCCTCTTCTTCTTTGTACCACTTTGGCTTTCTTGGATTGAGGGTTTTGGTGGCGACTGGCCTTTTCCGGCCTTAAGGCTTTCGTGACCATCTTCCACGTGAATATATTTCAGCGCCCGCTCGTAGAAATCATCCAAATCCGTGACCTCCCTCTTGAGCATGTTATCCCATAACCTGCTTCCCGGGTGTACTCCAGCTGTGATGGCCATTTTCAGCTCTCTACGGGTCAAACTCCCTACTTTGGCCACCTCCATATTGAACTTGTGAATGTAGCTCTTTAGACTCTCATTTTCTCCTTGCTTCACGTTGGTGAGGCTGGTGCCCGACATCGTGTAGTCCCGAACGACGTGGTGTTGCTGGAGAAATTCATCAAAAAACTATTGCCAAGATCTGATGGACCATGGTCTAAGTCTTTTGAACCATTTGTACGCAGGTCCTTTCAATGTGACAGTGAAGCAATGGCACCTGGCCCTGCTACTAATCCCCCTTAACTTCATCAAGTCGTTAAATGCGTCCAGATGGTATTTAGGATTTGTGCTCCCTTCGTATGGGGTCATATGGGGCTCCTTGAAGTTGGCTCGAAGTCGGATGGCTTGGATCTCCTTGATGAAGGGTGACTCATGGTCGAACTCATCCTTAAAGGCTTGTCCTCCAGAGGCGGTGATGATTTTGCTTCGTAGGCTCCTCATTTCTGTGTCCAGTTCTTGTCTCCTCTTATTCAAGGAGTCTCTCAGTGTGGATGGATTAGGATCTCCCTTTCCTTTGCCTTCCCGGGGCTCCACAGGAGGCGTGGTCCTTTTACCCGCCCTCTTTTTGTTGAGTTCCTCTCGTAAATCTTAGGGTGTTCTCCTTGAGGTGACCTGGACATCGTTACGAGGGGCAGCGTTGGTCTTTGGCTCTGGCCCCTGGGGTTGCTTCGGTGGTCCGGGACGTTCGTGCTGCTTTGATCGGGGGGTGTTACTAGTGGAGAGTCAAGTCCTTCCATCGTCTACTGGGACGGTGGTTTCTGCCCCTTCTTGACCTCTCTCTTTCCGCTTAGGGAGTGTTACGTTTGATCTCCCTTACAACAGGCAATTTAGCACCTCTTGCATGTTTTCCAGGGTGGTTTCTAGCCTCTGGTTCTTATGGTGAAGTTCACATATCTTGTCTTCATAGAACCGAGACCTAGAACTCGAGCTCACAGAGTGGACCCAAGGGTGCTTATCAGGTCTGTGCGTCGATGGGCCTGGATCCTGCCGGCCGGAGTTTGGTACCTGCGGCGGCCTTGGAGGCAGTAACTCACCGGCACCCCTTGTTGGGGTAGCCATTGGCCTTGGATGATCCTCCTTAGGTGGGACTGCTGGGGACAAGGCTTCCCTTTCACCTCCATGAACCTTAGGCTCCTTTGGGGCCTCCACGTTTGTGGGTGGAGGGGGATCCTTCATAGAGGCTTTTAGCTGATACTTATTCTTCCCACAGACGGCGCCAAACTATTGACGGTGAGAACTCGTCAACGAAGTTAAGTTAGAAAAATCAAAGTATAGAGCTTATCAATGAAGAACTTCAAAAATCTAAACAGAAACTTAGAGAATAGTTGTAGAAAGAAAATGGTGAAAAGAACTTGTATTTCTTGTGGTATGATGCTATAGTGTTTTTTCCAACCCCCTTCCATGTCGAAGTGGGATTTCTTTTATAGCGGGCTCTAATGGCCCCTGATACATTGTGGTCCAGGGACCAGATGGTACACAAGTACACTGCCAGAAGAGTGGTCTCAGGGGTTTTGGTGTTGGCTCCAGTACACTGTCAGCTAGTGTACAACACCAGGTGCGAAGGCAAGATGTCTCGCAATATCGTGGTGCAGCTAGTTGCGCTTTGCGAGACCGTGGGCCGCGCGCGTGACATTGGCGCGCTGGTGCGTGGGCTAGAGATGCGAGACACTGGGGTCTCGCGATGCTGACAGGTGAGGGCTAAGGGCGCGCTGGTGCATGGGCTTGAAACGCGAGACGCTGGGGTCTCGCGAGGTCATTGGCACGTTGGTGTGAGGGCCCGAGGTGCGAGATGTTGGGGTCTTGCGAGGCCATCTGCCAAGGGTCAGGGGCATGAGATGCTAAGGTCTCGCAAGGCCATTTGTCGAGTACTAGGGGCACGAGACGCTGAGGTCTTGCGATGTCTTCTGCCAAAGGCCTGGGGCGCGAGATGCTGAGGTCTCGTGAGGCTGTTGGTGGGCGTACGAGGCAACGTACACTGGTGCGCGGAGCTAATGTGCGCGACGTACGCCCGGACACGACCCTTCGGGCTCTCATCTAGGCGAGGCGAGGTGGGGTGCACCGAGAGGAGGCGCGAGGCAATGGCCTCGCGAGACGCTCCTGCGTGAGACGTGGCCTCGCTGGGGGTGCCGAGAGTAGGCAATCGCGAAACGACAGTGGCCCGAGGGTCATCACGGCTCAACCATGTATTTAGACGTTCATGGGCCTAAGCATGTACTTTGGGTCTTTTACAAGCATGGAATTTTGAGCATCCATAGGTCGCGACCTGCCCCTTGAGGGTCATGGCGTGCCTCCCAGATAGAAGCCTCCTAAGGCCCTGGGTTCGGTTGGGTCACATCCCCTCAAGAACAGGACCGCAACTTGGCCCTGCGAAACCAGATTTCCTCCATTTTTCATCAGCCAAAATACAACCAAAACTATCCCAATTTCACCCTAAAACAATAATTCAATCCATATAACTATTTAAATATCTTCCCAACAACAAAACCCAACTAGAACCTTGATGCAAAACTCACCAAAACTCCCAATTCAACTCTTGAGCTTTAAAGCTCAAGAACACCTCAAGAACAACCAAATTAAACATAAAAATTAATGGAAATCAAGATCCAAAGCTTACATTAACTGTGATTTAAGTCTCCCTAGCTATAGCTAATCCAATCCCAAGATTAAGCCTTCAATCTCTAAAGCTTCAGCCAACAATTCCCCCTTAATTCTCAAATAATTCCCATTAAAAGAGTTGAGAGAAAAACAGAGAGAGGGAGAGAGAAAGTGTAAAGCCCTAGTTAGCTAAGACTGTCACACTGCATACTTTAAGTAGTGCTTAACTCGCTAAATGAGTCATTAGGCCATAAACATGTATCTAAATGTTATTAATTGGCCAAGGTGAAAATCTCAGTAAAAAAGAATAGATATATTTTACTAAAAACATGAAACAGTACATGGGATCCCATAAAAGTGTTTACAAAGTTGTTTACAATCCAAAATGGTCATTACAGATCAAAAGTTACAATTTGCCGACCTAAGCGACAAAAATAGTGTTAAGCGGCTTCATATGTACACATCGCAACCTAAGCTCTCCACTCAAGGCTAGGTAAGCTTTTCTTTCCCTTTACCTACACTACTTAGCACCCGTGAGCCAAGGCTCAGCAAGAAAGCTTATCACTGCATGTATACAATATATATAAATGATTATGTAATCATTCTGGGGTCCCGCGCCGTGGATTGTTGACTATTAAGTCATTCTAGGGACCAGTACCCAAAATAGATGACTAGTAAGTCATTCTGGGGTCCTGCGCTCTAAATAGATGACTAGTAAGTCATTCTGGGGTCCTGTGCCCTAAATAGATGACTAATAAGTCTCACTGGGGTCCTGCACCTTGAATAGATGACTAATAAGTCTCTCTGGGGTCCTGCGCCCTAAGCCATGTGACTATCAAGTTACTTGAGCCTTTTTAGCCCTGGCTCTGAGTAACTAGTCATAGACTAGCCAAGCGCTTTAGTTTTCTTCGACCAATAGGTCGGTCAAGAATTTAATGCTCAGGTTGATTTGATCTAATCATTTCAGCCCACGTTATTATGCTATTGCTGCTTTTGACTCATAAGTCAATTCCCTACGACCAACACTCAGTACTATTGCCGATCATGACTGATAAGTCAGAGCTTCACGATGAGTACTAAACACCATTGTCGTTTCTGACTAATAAGTCAGTGGCATTCACAAGTATGCAATGCTGCTAGGCATTTACAATGCAACCAATGTCCATATATAGAGCACTCAACATGCCTCATCAATAATCATGTATGTCACATATTGGGTGCAATTTTCTTACCTCACATTTGAGCGTAAAATAAATAAAGAACTACCCTTGAGAATGATCCCGTCCTTAAGCCCTTAGCGGTCACCTAATCATAACCAAATATGAAATCCCGTTAATAAAATGAGTAATAAAGGTTCATGGACTAAAACCCAGCTCCCGGGACCTCGAATCCTACTAAAATGGTTAGTAGATTCAATCCTGAGCCTTGAGATTCGAAAAACCGCGCTCAAAATAACTAAACCCCAACCTGGCACAAAGAGGACAGGCGGGCCGCGGCCTGCCCCCAAGGGCCGCGGCGCGCCCCCAAGACAGAGAGCCCCTTGTCTGGGTGCCAGGGGCAAGCCCCTTGAGGGTCGTGGCACACCTGCCAAACAGAGCCCAGTGAAGGCTCTGAGGTACACTGAAGTCGCAACTTGGATGAACTCGGTCGAGACTTGACCCTGCGAACCCAACTCCTCTGCAATTTTCTCAATTCTAACTCAGCCAAAACTTATCAAACAATTCCCAATATCATAATCAATCATAAATACAATGTAACACCCTAAATAACCCAGACTGTTACACTGTGTGTTTATAAAGGTTCAAGACTTGCTAATCAAGTCGTTTAGTTGAAAATGTGTCACTAAAATCATTATTGAACTAGGGTTACAAGATTTTGGTCATAAAAGATAAATTTCATTTAAATAAGCATTTGATACACGAGATCCCAAAAATAGGGTTAAATAACAGTTTACAAAAATTTAAAAGGTTATAAACAACCACAAGCCACTCTAATGGAAAAATAGGCACTTTAGGGTCTCCTGTCCCTGTATCATCCCTCGGCCGTGGCGGTCGAGCAGCTGACTATGTACATTTCGCCCCAGAGCTCTCCAATTAATGGTTGGTTCAGCTTACCCTTGCCTTTACCTGCACCATGTAGCACCCGTGAGCAGAGGCCCAGCAAGAAAATCATGTCACAGAGCATAATCAATACTCAGTAATCAAATAATTCACAAATCATGAATCAAATACTCAGCAGACCACATTGTTCACATAATCAGTGATGGCAGTCATCAAACCAATAATCTATCACTCAGGTAATTATCATGCCATAATCATTAGATTCACCACAGTAAACAAACTATACAATATCAAGGGTCAACGCCCTTAGGCCGCACCCTCTGTTTATCCCACTGACTCTGGTTCGCTTAGGCTGAGCCTAGTGATTATATACTTAACCTCAGCTACCAGTGGCTGAGCCGCGTCCTGTGCGCCAATATTAATTTCGGCACTTTTACACTGTTTATTTCATGTTCACATGGCATAATACCATCATGCAACATTGCATACAAGTATAGGGAACTCTTAGTCCCAACATAGCCACATAACCGGGTGTAGTTTTCTTACCTTTGATTCAGAGTGATTTGGTTAATAAAAATGACCCCCCGAGCACCAAGGGACTAGCCTCGGCCTCTGCTTGTGTCAAGGTGAACACTCGAGGTGTCCCACCACTCCACACACATAACAGGCCTTGTCCCGACATTCACCCAGATGGTGTGTTCTGCACCTCGTGCACTCTGGGTAACTCCTCCATCTGTCATCGCCTCCTTAGCAGCCACCCTGAACACCCCGACCCCTCCTATCAGGACCAGCAGCGGTCGAAGTGTCAGGGGTCTTTCTCTTCAGATCACTAGGGCCCTGACGGAGCCTGCTATCTCAAAAGTCGGATTTGTTCATCTTGGCTCTGAAGCCGCGCTTGCATATCTGCCATAATCTGTTGCCAGTTCTCAGGGACTGGCGGAGGGTTCTAGCCCTGGTCATCATCCCTAGCCTCAGACCTAGTGCCAAGTAGTGGTGTAGATCGTCTTGGACGGATAGCTATCCAAGTTTAATCTGCAATCAATGACTCAGCGATTAGACTATGATGACAGGGTAATAATCCTTCCATAATCCACCATTGAAACTCAATTATTCACAAGCAATCAAGATATAACCGTTTGTCCAGATATTCATTCACATGCAACAACAATGCTAATAAGCACGCCTTACTATCATCACACAGCAGTCAAGGGCCAGGCCCTATCAGCATCTCATGCTCCCTATTAATCAAATAGTTAACAACATTCATATTTCTGTCCAATCACTTAAGCATATAAACACGAATACACAATTACCCAACCCTGAGTCGAGCTTGTCTTTAACGACGAATGTACATGTCCAGCCAGTCTTCAGGAACCCTTAAACCTAGACCTTTCTGATACCAAGTTGTAACGACCTGGATAACCCAGACCGTTACACTATGTGTTTATAAAGGTGTAAGACTTGCTAATGAAGTCGTTTAGTTGAAAATGTTTCACTAAAACCATTATTGAACTAGGGTTAAAAGATTTTGGTCATAAAAGATAAATTTCATTTAAAAAAGAATTTGATACATGGGATCCCAAAAATAGGGTTAAATAACAGTTTACAAAAATTTCAAAGGTTATAAACAACCACAAGCCACTCTAATGCAAAAATAGGCCCTTTAGGGTCTCCTGTCCTTGTATCATCCCTTGGCCATGGCGGTCGAGCAGCCGGCTATGTACATTTTGCCCCAGAACTCTCCAATTCAGGGTTTATTCAGCTTACCCTTGCCTTTACCTACACTGCGCAGCACCCGTGAGCCAAGGCCCAACAAGAAAATCATCTTAAATATCATAATCAATAATTAGTAATCAAATAATTCACAAATCATCAACCAGATACTCAGCAGACCACATTGTTCACATAATCAGTGATATCAGTCATCAAACCGATAATCTATCATTCAGGTAATTATCATGCCATAACCATTAGATTCACAATAGTAAACAGGCTATACAATATCCAGGGTTGACGCCCTTAGGTCGTACCCTCTGTTTATCCCACTGACTCCGGCTTGCTTAGGCCGAGCCCAGTGATTATATACTTAACCTTAGCTTCCAGTGGCCGAGTCGCGTCCTATGCGCCAATATTAATTTTAGCACTCGTAGGCCGTTTATTTCATGTTCACATGGCATAATACCATCATGCAACATTGCATACAAGTTTAAGTAACTCTTAGTCCCAACATAGCCACATAACCGGGTGTAGTTTTCTTACCTTTGATTCTGAGTGCTTTGGTTAATAAAAGCGACCCTCGAGCACGATCCCGCTTCGAGCCCTAGCGTACACCTAGTCATAATGAGTTAGAATTCCGATGGTCAATCCCGGGACTAAACTCACGCTCTCGGGACCTCTAATTCCACCAAACGAGGTGGTGAAACTGTCCCCCCGAGCCCCCAAGCAAAACCCTAAAAAGGTACCCAAAAACCAAGTGCTGGAGGCAGGGTAGAGCTACAGTGCTACGAGAGGGCGCTACAGTGCTATAGTTAGAAACTTAAATCCCTAGAAAACACAGCCTAGCGCTCCCAACCTAGCGCTACAACGCTATAACCAGAACATGCAAAGTTCTGGGTTTTTCTAATCGAACTTTCCCGAGCCAAAGCTCCAAAAACCCATTCCAAATCTCAACTAAACTCAAAATTGAACCTACAATTCACTATAGCCCAACCAAAACACCCACATAACACCAAACCTTGACTAACAACTTCATTAAACACAAAAATTAAACTTAAGCTCTGAAGCTCAAGAACACCATCTAAAACTAGAAACCCAGATAATCAAGGTCAAAAATTATTACCTCAGCTGAGTAAATCCAACTCTAGGTTGCCGACAATGTCCTTTCAAACTTTAGTTCCTCCAATCCCCAAGCTTAAGTCCTTAAATTCCCAGCCAAAAATCCAAATTCAGAGATCAACCTCAAAAAAAACTCAGAAATCTCAAAAACCTTAAACCTTACCTTAATTTAGAAGCTAACTCCAGCTGAACTTCTTAGCTACTCCAAGGATCATAGCCCCAAGACCTAGTGTAACGTCATGCGTTTCGGGTACCTTTAAATGACTCTAGTTGGGATTTGTTTCCCCGAGTTAAGAAAATTATCTTAAATAATATTATATTTGTTTGGAATTTATTTCCATGAGTTATTGCTAGCCAAATTATGAATTTTGTGATTTAAAAGTCAAGATAAGACTTTCGATCTTGGACCGACACGAAAACCCTGATCTAGTAAAAATCTCAAAAAATAAAATGAAAAACTATGGTAAATATATTTTGGGCATAAAATACATTCATAAAAATTAAATTTTGGTAAAAAAATAATAAACATAAGTGAAAATGGAAATTTTAGGGCATTTTGTGTTAAATGCTTAATTTTACCGAAATGGAGAATTTTATTCCATGAATGGACCTTAGGTTAAATTTTATTGTTTGATTAATTAAATTAAATGTGAGAGACATTTAAATTAATTATTATGTGTTAAGTTTTGTTTTTAAAACTTAATAAGAGTGAAAAAGGTTATAGAAAGTCGATTTGGATTTTTTCTGCTTAGGAAATATTGATTCACCTTTATAAAAAAAAATATATAAATGCATATATAGGTAGAGGTGGCTGGCCATGTGGGGTTTTAAATGGTGTGAACAAAATTAATTAAGTTTTAAATCCCATTTTAAATATTAGGGATAAGGGCAAGTGGATAGTAAAAATACTCAAGTATTTTAGGATATTTTAGAGTAGTCTAAACCCTTCTACCCCCCCCCAAATCTGACCCTCTCTCTCTCACAATCACTCTCATCTTATTTGAAAACTCTCTATCAACTTTTCTCTCCATCTTCAACCTCAAGAACACTAAGAATGCTTGGAAGCTAAGCCTTGGTCTAGAAAGGGTTTCCCTAAGGTAAAGTTTCAAGAAACTAGACTCTTGTAAAGTTTTAACCATAGATTTTTCAATAGCTGATTATATATGTTGTTGGGGGAGTTGGTTAAGGTTTTGAAGGAGCCAAAGTGTAACGCCCTGGATAGCCAAGACCGCTACACTGTGTACTTATAAAGGTGCAAGACTTGCTAATCAAGTCATTAATTTAAAAACGTGTCACTAAACATGTATGAGCTAGGGTTAATAAGGTTTTGGTCTCAAAAGTTTCATTTCATATAATTAAGTAGTTATTTACAAGGGATCCCAAAAGAAACAGAGTTTAAAAGTTGGATTACAGACTTCCAAAATAATACAAACATCTGTTAGCCATAATAAGGCAAAATGGACAATCTTTGGGTCTCGCGTCCCTGCCTAAACCTCAACCGTGGAGGCTGAGCAGCTGGCCATGTACATTCCGCTCGCAGAGCTCTCCAAATCAAGGCTGATCAAGCTTGCCCTTGCCTTTACCTGCACCACATAGCACCCGTGAGACAAGGCCTAGCAAGAAAACATGTGCAACACAAACAGTAATAACAGATAACAAACTCACTAAGCATGAACTCTCATCATATAACTAACATTAATCATTCAACATAAATTCAGAATCATGGATGCAATCAAACACTTATAACATTCTTATCACATAATAATCAGGGCCGACAACTTAGACTGCACCCTTTGTTTATCCCACTGACTCCGACCCGCTTAAACCGAGCTCAGTGCATATTAAGCTATCCTCGGCTACTAGTGGCCAAGCCGCGCCCTGTGCACTAGTGTAACCCTTGGCACCCTTAGGCCGTTGGTTCATTAAATAGCTTGCATGGCATAATACCTTCTTTTCAAGCATACACGAAAGGGAACCCTTAGTCCCATTACTTATATTCAACCAGGTGCAGTTTTCTTACCTTTAATCTTTGCGGTTATTGATTACGAGAAACGCTCCTCAACCACGATCCGCTCCCAAGCCTAAGCTTTTATCACCTAGTCACAACCAAGGTATAGGGTTCCATTAATATTCAGATAAGGCTTTCCGGATACAAAACTAACTTCCGGGAATCCAAATTCCGCCAAGCACAGTGGTGAAATCGATCCCAAGCATTCTAGACCACATTCACATGCCTAAGATCCCCAAATGTTCAAGTGTGCACCCAAGGGTTGTGACCCTTGAAGCTTAGCCATGGCCCTGCCCTCAAAAAAGAACCAAGGGCATGCCTGAAAGAAGACACGTGCCGCGGCCCTTGCTTTGGGCGCCACGGCGCTCACCCTTGGCCGAGCCCTCCTGACTCATCTTCATCCTAGGGCCGCAACGCTCTAGAACAGAGTTGCGGCCCTTCCCTTTGTGCCCAGAAAACCCACCATTTCCAACATCTAAACCTCAGCCAAAGCCATCCCAAAGCTTCCCAATTCAAAACCCTTTAATCACAACACTTTTATCATGATTCTAACAACACATCCCAACAGAAATACAGCCCAAAAACCCACTAGAATCCCATTTCCAATTTCTAAAACTCAAGAACTACAAACATTCAAACCAACCATTCAAACTCAAATTGAAACCTCTAAATCACGAATTGAGGCTTACCTCTTCTGCTGAACCACTTCTCCAAGCCAAATCCAAGCTAATTTCCAAGCTTTCCTCCTTAATTCTGCCCTTAAACATCAAAATCACATTTACCTCAATACCCAACAAAAACTCAGAATTTCTAACCACAGAAAAGGAAATTCAATGCTTACCTTAGTCCTGATTAAGTTCTTGATTGATTCTTGAGCTAAGCCTCTAAATCACTCCTGAATTCCTCTGAGTTCCCAGCTGAATTCCCCTAAGATTTCAATGTTTTTTTTTCCTTGTGTTTTCCTTGAGAGAGAATAGAGAGGAAAGGCTGAATAAAGGGTCGGTCTAATTCTGTCTACTTTTTTCCTTAAGCTTCAGTCTAATCTTATCCCATTGAGCCAATCACGAGGCTCGGGGTGCCGGAAACGTCCCCGAGGGCAAAACGGTAAAATCCCCCAATATTCCCACCTATACTTCCTAACCTCAAATATATCTCCATATATTTATTTTCATAACCTGATAGTGTAAATAACTACCCGATACCTAAAACACCCCTTACTTATCCAAAGTCAACTGTTAAGCCCTGTTGTGACTTTTCCCCGCTATTTAGCCCTAGGATCGCCTCGAGTCGTGCTCTGCAAACCTACCCACATAATAATGTGGTTCTCACATTACCAAATATATATCACATTAACATCAATATAGTCATGCAGGCATTATTAATCATTTAATTATGCATTTAAATCAGTATATACATGCAAACCATATTTAACCCAATTATGCCCTCCCGGCACACTAATCAAGGCCCTTAAGCCACATTAGCGAATTTGGGGTCGTTACAACTATCCTCTCCTAATGAGAATTTAGTCCTCGAAATTTACCTGAATAACTCGGGATACTGATCCCGTATTACTGTCTCTAACTCCCAGGTCGCTTCCTCGACCTTACTATTTCTCCACAACACTTTCACTAACGGGATTGTCTTATTCCGTAAGACTTTGTCCTTCTAATCGAAAATTTGAACTGGTCACTCCTCATAGGACAAGTCTGTCTGCAACTCTAAGTTCTCATACTTTAGCGCATGTGTTGTATCAGAAACATACTTCCGCAACATGGAGACATGGAAAACATTATGAACTCCTGACAGCGATGGTGGCAAGGCCAGCCTATAAGCCACCTGTCCAATCCTCTCTAACATAACCTAGTATTCCACTATAAAATTTGGTAAGAAAATACTGAACGATTTGAAAGTTATTAAGTTTCAAAGTTTGGGAAAAATAAGGACTTGACAATAAGGTCATTTTTACCTCATTGTTGGAAAATAATTTCACCAATAAAAAATGCTTCTTTTGACCTAAGATTTTACAAATACCTAAAAGGCATACCAAAAATAGAATTGGGAAATTTTGGTAACAATTGGGTAAGTAAATTTAAAGTTATGAACTAACAAAGTATGTAGTTAAAAATATGAAAAATAAGATTTTCACACTTAGTGCAAAAATGAGATTTTGGAACTTAATGTAACAAGTAAAATTTTGATAATTGCAAGATAAAAACTTGGCAAGTCTTGAAAACATATTTTTACCTATAATACCACTTTGAGTTTAGTGGAGATTATTTTTTATTAAAGAATTTTTATTTTTCAAAAAATAAAAGAATTTATTTATTAATAAGTTAATAAATTAAAAGAGGGTTTAAAACCCTATCTTTTGAGAAAATAATTGAGTGAATTATTTTTCTAGTAAGTAAACTTGATTAATTGAATTCGGAAAGATTAACTAGTCAAGATGGGAAATTTTTAACAGTTTTCCTAATTAGGACAAATTAGGAAATTTTCTTAAAACGATTTTTAGAGATTAAAACCTTAAGAAAAATAAAAGAAAAATTAAGAGTTTATTTTCTTTAAAAATAATTAAGGAATTAATTAGTATTTTCTAGGTATAATACCGGCTAAAATCTTCCATATATTTAACTGACTTGTTGAAAGTACGGGTTAATAGTGATGCGTTTAAAGAACAAGATTTTTTAGCGTATTTTGGGAAAATACTATTGTGATACCCGAGCCTAGGTGTCGAGACCATATGATAGGTCCCCCCGAGACTTAGGGTTTAGTCTCAAATATTTTTGTATGAATTTCCTCAATGGGTTTAAAATCAAATAAGGATCATTAATCCTTACAAATGATTTTTATTAAAATGACCAAACTGCCCAAAAAATAATAATGAATTATGAGTGTCATAATTAATTCGAGTATACTGTATGGATAACTACAATATTGGCTAATGTAACTGGAATGAACGTTGGAGGGTGAAAATATGTTGAGTGCTAAGGACTCCAAGTAAGTCAACTTATATTCTGTGGCTGCAACATGAAACGACTATTGTATTGTATGTTAGTATAGGGACACATGCACATATATAAACCGTCGTAGAAAGTTGCTTAGAGACGTTAGTCTAGTGAGTGCTGATTTCGAAAATATGAATGGTAGATATCTGTCATATCCTAGACGGCAGATCCCCGTCACACTGCTTGATTTTATTATGTGCGGTTCATTACCGCAATGAGTGGCCACGAGGTGAGGATTGCTGGTTAAACCTAGGGGCGCCAAAATGAATGGGACCTAGGGGCCCTCATGCTTACTTAATCAGTGAACGGTTATAACCTGAGCAAGTGCTTTGATAAGTTATTCCCAGATAGCAGCCGTGAATATTGGCCATTCAATGAGAGTGCCTAGAGATACTAGGGGTTGCCAAGTTTGAGTAAAGTTGAACACCCTAGGGGAAACTGCTCACCAACACCACTGATTAACATAGAAGTCTCTGTAAAACCGTGTAAATTCAATTACACTCTTGGATATGTAGTGATGCCCTAGGTAACTTGATGGTTACCCTTGTGAGGGATTTACTTTTGGATAAGTAGCGATGCCCTAGATAAAACGATGGTTACCATTGATGGGGATATTTATTGGCTAGATCTTATTGTTGAGACTCGGTTCTCTCTTACAGATTAACATTTATGTTGGAGGGCGTGTTACGCCCGAATTGTTGGAAATTGTCGAGCGTTGGTCTCGAATTATATTGTGATATATTATATATGCTTGTTCTAGGATTTTCTGAGTGCAGGGATATATTTGTTGATAAGATACAGTTGTGATATAATATATCTACTTGTTCTGGGATTTTCTGAGTGCACGAATTTATCTGTTTATATGAAATAATTTGTCATTGGTTATCAGGCATGACCATAAGTTTTCCAGGATGCATTTGCGTTCTTGAAATTGATTGTGTAGGGTCTAGATTGATCCGGAACCCTAATTATCTTCATGCTTTTGTTTCAAGGTTGAACTTACTAAGTGTTTTCTCTTACCTAGTTGTTTCCTGTTGTAGGTAAGAACACGGGCAAGGCAGAGCAGTCAGCGCTGAAGTCTACCTTGCAAATGTACATGTGGACTAACCTTTTGGAAAGCCGTTTTATTTTTGGAAATGTTGTGTAATTTTCATAAACTAGGCTCACTCTACTCTTTATAAAATATGTTTGTAATTAAATGTTATGTATGGCCGTACGAATTTTTATAAAGTTTTTTTTATATGGGTTTTTGAGACTTTTTCTTAAATGAAAACATTTATATTTCCACATTATCGAGTCTTGAAAATCCGGCTCATTACACCTAGCCTAGACTTCCCTTTAATTGTCAGCTTCAAAATCCACAAGAGAGGGTGAGAGAGAGAGAAAAAATCGTGAGGGAGAGAGATGGTGAGTTGAGTGCCTCTGTTTTCCTTCTTTTTCCTTCACAGCTTCTAACACTTTCTACTAAGGTTTAAAGAAAAACTAGAGTATATCTGTTATCTTTCCTAATAACCAAAACACTCTTTTACCCTCCCAATTAAAACTAAGTCTTTTAATCAATCTAAGGGTATTTTGGTCATTTGCTCCCAATTCCCGCTAATTCCTCGAGTGTCCCTAATATTTACCACTTAAATCCCGTCATCTAATTAATCACCAATCATTTTTTTCCCAATGTCTACAAATCTCCAATATATTTCCCAAATTTCTGAAAATACCCCTAGGCTCCCTTGAGCCGGGTATAAATCCCCGTCGTAACTATTTTGCCAAACCGCTCACTAGGATCGTCTCGAGCCACAAGTTGCAAATACATTCACATAATAATGTGGTCTAAAAAATTTACCACAAATAATAACATTTATGCCCTCAACGGGCCAAAATTACAAATATGCCCCTATAAGCTAAACAGAGCCTACATGTATACTAATACTCATAATCATGCATTTCACATATCCATATAATCATATAAGCATGCTTATCACATAATCATGCATTAAATCATTTAAATCACACATAAACCAATTATACCATCCTGGCACACTAACCAAAGACCTTTAAGCCATATTAGTGATTTTGGGTTGTTACATACATTATCACTAATTTAACAGCAAAACCCACACATTAAATCACTAAAATCATCATTAGACACTCACTTCTAAAATCAAACCGTAAAGCTAAGAGTATAACCTTAAAAACAAGTTAAAACCAGAGATTTAAACATAGAATCTTTACCTCAAATATGGATTGAACCCCTTTCAATTCCTGAACACACTTCTAAGCCCTCAATCCTCAAATCCTTAAGCTTCAATTCCCTAACCTTGCCTCAAACACAAAACTGAGAGAGAGAGAGAATAGTAATCGAGAGTGAGAGAGAAAGAAAAACTTTGTTTTGCCCAGTTTATTCCACAACCTTCCTTTGGTTGAACATATCCCATGGTCAAAATGACCCAATTGCCCCTAGGGCCATTCTAACCTCTCAAAGCCACCTAAGGGCATAATTGTCATTTCCCACCTATAACGCTGTGGATAGCCAAGACTGCTACACTGTGTACTTATAAAGGTGCAGGACTGGCAAATCAAGTCATTTAATTAAAAACGTGTCACTAACCATGAATTTGGTAGGGTTAAAAAGGGGTTTTGGTCTCAAAAGATACATTTTATATAATTAACAATAACATATAATTAATCCTTTAAGCATGATCAAACATTTAACACTCATATTAACCACATAACATGTACTCAGAATCAAAGATGCAGTCAAACATTAATAACAATCAAGTTACAGGATTATCAAGGCCGACAACTTAGGCCGCACCCTCTATTTACCCCATAGACTCCGGCCCGCTTAAATCGAGCTCAGTGCATAATAAGCTGTCCTCGACTACCAGTGGCCGAGCCGCGCCCTGTGCGCTAGTGTAACCTTGGCACTCTTAGGCCGTTGGTTTACTGTTTACATGGAAATATACCATCCTTTCAAAGCATACATATTTGGGAACCCTTAGTCCCATTACAATTACACAACCAGGTGTAGTTTTCTTACCTTTAGTTTTCACGTTCACTATCTACAAGCGACGTCTCTCGAGCACGATCCGCTTCCCGAGCCCTAGCTTAAGACCTAGTCACAACCAAGGTAATGGATTCCATTAATATTCAAATAAAGGTTTCCAGGTACAATGCTAGCTTCCAGAACATCAAATTCCACCAAGCACGGTGGTGAAATCGATCCCGAGCACCCTTGGTTAGGTTCCCGCGCTTAAAATCCCCAAAGATAAAAAATGGACCTAAGAGCAGTGGCCCCTGAAACCTAGCCGCGGCCCGCCCCTAAAACAGAAACCAAGCCCTTCAGAAGACAGACACGTACCACAGCCCTGCCCTATGGCGCCGCGACGCTCCCCTTCGGCCGAGCCTCCCTGGCTGCTTTCTTCGTACGGCCGCAGCGTTCTAGAACAGAGTCGCGGCCCACCCCTTCGTGCCCAGAAAATCCATCATTTCTAACATCCTAACCTTATTCAAAACCACCCCAAAGCACCCTAATACCAAAACCCATTAATCACAAGACTTTTAGCACGATTCTAGCAGCATAATCCAATAGAAATCCAGCTTAAAAGCTCATTAAAACTACACTTTGGTTCCCGAAACCCAGCAGCTCAAAATACAAAAGCCAGTCATGCAAACTCAAATTTTAACCTCTAAATTACGAACTGAAGCTTACCTTCTTTGATGGACCACTTCCTTAACAACTTCTGAGCTAAAACCCAAGCTTCTCAGCTTCAATGCAGCCCTTAAACATCAAACCATAAACACCCTTAATATTAAGCCAAAGCTCAGAATTCTAACTCCCCAAAACAAAACTCAATTCTTACCTTGGCCTTGGTTGAGTGCTTCTTGGTTAGCACTGAGCTAATTCCTCAAACTTCAGCTCAAATCACAAGATTTCCAGTTGAATTAACCTTAGTTTCCTATAGCTTTCTTGAGAAAGAAGAGAGAAGAGGAGAAGAACTATTAAAGGGTCGGTTTATCTCTTTTGTTCCACTGGTTTCTATTTTGTTAAGTCTATTCTTGGTTAATTAAATCGATCCAGAGGCTCGGGTTGCCGGAAACGTCCCCGAGGGCAAAATGGTAAAATTCCCCAATATTCCCGCCTAAGTTTCCTAACCTCAAATATATCTCCATTTATTTATTTCCATAACCCGATAACCCAAATAATCATCTAGTTCCCGAAATACCCCTTGACTTGCCCCAAGTCAAATATTAAGCCCCGCTGTGACTTTCCTGCTAACTGGCTCCCTAAGATCGCCTCAAGTCGCACGCTGTAGACTTACCCACATAATAATGTGGTTCTCACAGATATAACATTTAACCACAATTACATTCATATAATCACTCAAGCATGCTTATCATATAATCATGCATTAAATCAATAAACTCACACATAAACCAATTATGCCCTCCCGGCACACTAATCAGGGCCCTTAAGCCATAACAATATTTTTGGGTCGTTACACCACCTATCCAGTTAATCATAGTTAACGTCCTCCAATTCCTGTTACCCCCAATATCCTCTAATAATTAATAAATCATATCCCATTATCCGCTCATTTCCGGTAATGTACTAAACATCAATTTACCCCTAGGCTCACACCATGTCATGACCAAACCGCTAACTTGCATCCTAGGATCATCTCATGCCGAATAAGTCAAACATATCCACATAATAATGTGGTCTCACCCATATATCACATACATGGGCATAAATTTACAAATACGCCCTTAACGGGCCAAAATTATGAAAATGCCCTTCTAATAAGAAGTGGGCCCACATGCATGCAATTATCATCATATAATAATACAATTCACATAATCATGCATATAATCACATAATATCATATTAAATCAATTATAGCCCTCCATGTCCACATTAGGGAATTTGGGATGTTACAGAAAGAGAGAGTCAGTTTGAGTGTTTTGTTTCCTTGGGGCTTAAACGACTGAAGCTAATCCTGAGGCTCGGGGTACCAAAAATGTCTCCGAGGGAAAAATGGTCAAAATCTCCAGTATTCCCTCCAAAACTCACTACAAGAAAAAATACTTTCAATAAGACCGAAAAAGTATTATTAAATATATACCATAACACTTTTTGATGTGTTAAGAAAAGCGATGTTATAGTAGGTCAGAGCACTTTGCATAACACTTTTCCATAGTTATAAACATGTGTTATGGTATAGCCTACGATAACACTTTTGTTGTGTTATTTTAATAGTTAGATAAGTATTTCATTATGCTATTTATAAATAGATTATATAACACTTTTTTGTACTTATAAAGTAGTGTTATGATACACTTTATAATAACACACTTTCTGCATTATAGAAAATAGTTTGCATAACATAATTTTATGCTTATAAACAAGTGTTATTGTAAAAGATACAATAACACGTTTTTTTGTATTATTCTAATATTTGGATAAGCTTAAATTATTATTATATAAGACTGTACATTATAATTATTTTTTATTGCTTTAATTCAAACCCGCTTCATTTAATATACTTAAGACACCATTAACATTGTACAAATATATTTTTGAGTACCAATTGTATGATTCATAACACATAACCAAATAATTGTGTCAAAATACATTCAAGATTATCTAAAAAACAATCCAAAAGTCTTAAGATATTCAACATTGCCTAATTAACATAAAAAAAAATTCTCACAATAGTCAACAAAATAGTCATAAAGAGTTGCATATTCAAAAGTAAAGGCAGAAATTCATAATCTTCCAAATGTCAGCACACCAAAGCCTTCCAAATCTGATTTTCTTTTGCACTTCACTTGTTGAATCTGGTAAATAAAACATAAAAGAAAAACTTATGAGGTCATGAAATATCATATCATTCATCTAAATAGTCATTAATATCATGACACAACCAAATTTACAATAATTGAGTTTGAATAATAATGAAGTTATTATATTACACACAATACTACAACTACTATACTCAAGTGACCTTAGAACTTTAATTAAATGGTGCATAATATTAATTCAAATTGGCCCCATTATCATTTTGTCTTTCTCATCTTCCTTATCAAATCAATCAAATAATACTATCATAATCTTGGATTTCATATCGGTTAATGGTGAACAAGCATTTATATAATTAAATAAAAGGCCATGCAACTGTTGAACCAACAACTTCTCGTATAGTTTGTTAATGCATCCTCATCGGTATTATCAAATCACAGACCAACTTATTGCTTTACACCAAAAACTACCCAAAAACAAAGGCAAAGGGTTGTGTATGCAGCTGACTCCTACTTTCGATGCCCTGATGATGCCATAAGAACAACAACAGCCACAATAAACATAGACAACATACTTACTAGCAATATATATGTTCTTCTTGATGATTTTCTGTATTCTCCAAACAAAAGAATTCTCCAGAAAGTGCTTACTAGTAGAAGTGCCTGCCAATCACCACCCCAAAAAAGTCCATATTAGTATGTGATGCACATTTTGGTTCAGTTGAAATTTTGCACAAACAAGTTTATCCCACAAAAGAGAAGTTTGGAATCAAGACAAAAAAAAATATTTGAACCAACCTGAACATCATCAGCTGCAGCATACCCTGCATCTTGGCCTCCCATGAATTGGAGACCATTGCCAAACCCGCAGAGCAGACTGGAAATTAAGGCCCATCCTCTGCCATTCCAGTCATTCATATAAGCCTTGAATGATGATTTGGGTAAGTCCAGCACAGGGTAGTAAAGGAATGTGATGTTGAGGATTATAGCAAGCACAAAACAAGATATTGAGAAGTAAAAGAATGCAGTGTAGACAACCAAGTGAGGAACCCCATCTTTCAATGTATACCATTGATCATTTGTTGCCAAGTTGAATGCTAGTGAGAATAGAAAACAGCAAACACCAGCAAAGAAACATATGGACAGTTCAATGAGTGCTTTTCCCAAACACCTGTAGTAAGAGTTATAATTATTAAATGTGATAGAGAATCTGAGATGTTTGGATTTCAATGTCAGGTGATGAACGTCCAAATATTGTTGTGTAGTATTTTTGCAACACAAGATTATCATTTTTCATCTAAATGTGAGCATTTTAATTGATTTTCCATACTGAAAATGATTGTCTTTTACAGTGCCGTCTATAGTGGTACAACTAGTTTTCTGCTCATTCTCATTATCCTTAAGTGCACCATCAAACAAAACAATTTAAGTAAAAATTGCATCACTCAACAAGCTCGATGATTTTCTTTTTAGAAATGAATAAAAACAAGATAATTCATAGATAACCTTAACATTTAATGAAGGAAACATACCCTTCTTTAGATGAAAAACCTTCAAGCTTTTCTTTATTATCACCTGCATTAGATGAGTGGACAACAGAAGCAAGGCAAACTGCAACCAAGAAGCAGCCAACGCCAGGGAAAAGGATCTTGGCTCTATTAATTCTATAGTCTAAAAAGTAATTCAAGGTTGTTCCTGTCACCATTAAAGATTACAACAGAAGCAAAAAATTCAGTATCTATAAGAGTAACACAGACAAACATCAACATTTAGAAATGGTCAGAGAGAGAGAGAGAGAGAGAGAGAGAGAGAACGAAAGAAAGGACCTATAATAACTGTTATGCTTGCAGTGATCACTTCTGTGACTGATAAGCCAACAAAAGCCCAAGCATACTGAGTTGAGAGATTTCCAAGGCTAAGTACCACCCCTCCTGCCATTGCAAACATTACAGAAGGCCAATTATCATGCATCAATCACCCTAACATGAATCAAAACCAAATACATACAATACAATACAACTCCATTATGGCAAACAGATGAAATTTTCATTATGCTGTGTTCCTTATCATTGGTCTCTCCAAACAGCACCACATTCATCAGAGAGAATAGAGAATGAATGAACTAAACTTTATCCAAATATATGCAAGTGTTGAATATTTGTGATTCAACACTTGTAATGAGCTAAAAATTATAATCAATACTGAATTAATCATGAGAAGGAGCAGTCTCTGCAGATGCAATAAATTTCCAGCAATTTTCTTTTTGCACTTAGAGTAGTCTATGTACATAATATCAAAATAATATCTTAACCAGTTAAATAACTTTGTGACATTAATTAATAATATACATATATATTAATATTTTTGTAGTAGTAAGATATATATGTGACTAAGAGCCATTACAAGACTCCCAACAGTGTTGCTTAACTTCTCAAAAATCATTACGAGAAGTGACCTAGGAGAAATTAGTCAAGAAAAATAAATCCATGAGATAGGTTCATTATACCATTTGAAATAGATATCAGAGAGAGAAACGAAATAGAGATGGAGTTAAAGAAAAAGACAATGATGTAAAACTTTTAATGACATGAGAAAGAATAAAATTTGAATTTATTTGAACATAAAACGAATTGGAAATGAATTGTTCCATACAAATCATAGAAGGACGAGAGTAAATAAACACTAACAATAATGCCCAATAATAGATCCCAACATCAAAAAATAATTAAAAAAAAAATCAGAAATTAAGAAGGAAAACTAATGACTAGAACTTATAAAATAGATTTTTTCAAGGAAATCATTTGAACATATAAAAAGCCTAGTCAACTAAAATCTCACAAATCAAACTAGTACTGCATATTATGTTATAAGTTTATAGAATCACCAACTGCCACAAATCTAAAGCTAGTGAGCACCATGACGTGAGGTGGATATCATTTAATGAACCAAAATTTAACTACCAAAAAACAAAAAATATAATATTGTCTCTGTACAGAACAACCCACTCATGAATGAGGGGTATTGGAAGAGAAAATTGAAAAAAAAATGCTTAGCTTACCTTCTAAAGTTTCATCCTTTTTATCCCTTAATCTTTTTCTCTGCAAATCTCTTTCTCAATCATCTTTACATATATCATTCAAAGCTTTAAAGTAGTATAAATCTACATAGAGAAGATAGGGAAGGTCAATTTTTCAAATTAGGGGAGAGAAGAAAACAAAGGTTCTGATGGAGATGGAGGTGGAGTTGTGCAATGGAGGCTAATTGTCAAAGTGATTTGGGCGGAGAGAAAAGAATGAGGTGACAGAAAGAAAAATTAGATTTGGGCAAAAAGTATAACACATTTTTTCATTTGCCGCTTAAATTTTTTTATACCGCCTACAATTTTCAGAAATCTAATTTTACCTCTTTTTAATCTTATTATAATACTTTTTGAAAAATCTTATATACATGTGTTGTGGAAAGAGAGATTTGTTGTAGTCGAGGCGAGTTTGTTAAGAAAAAAAGCCAATTTCATCAACAAAAACACAAACGATCGGCAAAAATGAGTATTGATATAAATAGGTTATACTATGACTTGCCTGCTAGATTGTCGAGTATAATGCTCATTAGGGTCTGGTGGTTCTGGCAAACAAGCCACAGGACCTACTTTTATACAATCGAAATAGGCAAATTTGTATGCCTTCCTTACATACTCATCCGCATCTTAGTTGTTTCCTGTGCAAATGGATAGAGACTTAAAAAAGGGGAAAAAAAACAACTCCAAAAATAAAAAATGATAGCAAATGATACGAACTAATAAACAGTAAGATTCAATTGCTACTGCAAAATCAGAAAACATAGAAACAAATGACCAAAACTCCAGACAAGAGAAATGCATGTACCATTAAATACCATTCTACATATAAAGAGCATGTTAATTCCTAAGGCAATTGCTGATACGCCAAAGAAGAAATCAGAAGGTGAATACCGCTGAGATGCCTTTGAACCAACTATAACATACACAGCACAAAGTTCGTACGCACAAAGAAGAGCAACAGCTAGAAGTAAAAGAACAGCAACAGCTCCTGTAGAAGAAAAATTCAGTGAAATGTGAGTGAAACTTTCTGAAGTCAGGTGGCCAGACATAAAAATAATATAATTCATCAAAAGCTTCATCACAATAATGTAACAGAGCTTTAACAAGGCCAATTAACCATTTAATATATTTTCCACCTGAATGGACCAGACACTGTTAACACATCACATTGATCAACCTTCATAGAACATATCTCATTATTTAACAATAATACTCATATTATAACATTTCTCTACACTTTTCCTCCAGAAGGCCAACAGAGAACGTTTTCTCCAGCCCCAATAGCAGGGGCAACTAGTGAGCTAAGAATCAATAATTAACCTTCTTTTTATTTTCACTAATAAGAAGATATTTGTATTAATCAAGAAAGAGAATACACAGCTACAATACAACTGTGCTCAACCTTAAATCCAATCTAAAAAAAAAAATTTACCCAATGAAATAATTCTAAATGCACTACAGACTCCCCACCCTCTCTTCTATTCCTCTTACACTTAAGACTTGCCATTTGAAAAACTATTGAAGTTTCTGAAAGGGTCTAATTAAGGATAAGCTCCTTTAAGCCCGTCTGCTAAACCATACAAGACTGAAAAGGAACAAGAATAGAAGGAACTAGAGTATAAATGAATTCAAAAATGTCATTTCAAGAATTAGAGCAGAATAATATAATATTTAGCCTACTTCGGAGTAACTGGTTTCATGTTTTGTCAACCTAAGCTTGTAGCATGTTTCATAAACTGTTGAAAAATCATAACCTCGAATATCCAGACAGTGCATAAAATGACAAAAGGACAAAAAAAAAATAGTGAACATAGTCCTATTAGCTTGAAAGCTAAAACTACCAACTGATTTCTTTTGAATCTAACTAGTCCTCTAGCATCCAGGATATAAAAAATATAGTATTAAGCTCCCAAAGCTCAAACAAGGCTACACCATAAATATGATGTCAATTTTCTTTTTTGTTGCATGATGATGAATCAAAGACTAGTATTGACTAGAAGAGAGGACAAGCACGCTCCACCAATGCAATAAGGATATCCATTCTCTTAATAAATCAAAGAAGGAAACCAGCCAAAGGGCTACCCAATGAAACTTGTAGGAAAATGATTTGCACATTAATTGAAAGGTCAAATCAAATTCAGCATCTACTCTCTCAGGTCACGCAATTGGAGGAGAGGATGATCGAAAACATATTAAGTTCAGTCTATTTAAGCTGACTACAAAATTACACTACTGGACAAAACATACTTGTTCTCAGGTTCAGATATCAGATAAAAAAAATGTATTCTCTGCTTTTCCATGCTAAGGCTAACTGCAACCCCACACATCTGAAAACTTCTTATATTTCTTTACACCCCTCAAAGTTACATGAACACATTGACATTCATTCTTGCACAATTGGGATACTTATAGTCATAACAAACCAAAATTTCAAGAAAGCATTGTTAATAGCAAGCAAAATGTTTCGTAGAAGAACCAAATATAAATGCCTACAAACTATAATTATGAAGTCAAATGATTAAGACCAACTTATTTCTAGGCACAGGACAATAAACTAATGGTCAGATACTTTTTTTAAAAAACAAAATCTTAGCCTTTATTAATGATGTTGAAATAGTAAGGTTGTCACATAGAGAAATATAAATAAATTTCAATGAAATACGTACTTGAGCTTTTCCATTATGTTCTCCACCAAAGCATAATTGAATAAAAAGACAACAATAGAGCATTTCCAGCCATTATTACAGCCAGACCAATTATATCTCGACCCAATATTACATTAGCCAGCTTCCCCATATGATAAGAACCACAACCGGAGATATAACAACTGCTCATGTGGAGAAAGACAGGAAATCACATAATATATTTAACTGTGGTCCTTCCAAGATGTTCGACCATTTTTTGGCAAAGATCCAACTGAAACACATGCACTCGAATGAGGAAAGAAAAGAAGACAAACATATTATTGTAACATAACTCTTAAAGAACACAAAGATGGTTTTACAAGTCTTATTCTTTTCATCTACATAAATAGAAAGTACATAACCAACATATATCATATCATCATATCTAACCATATTACTTAGTTAAGAAAAGAAAAAACAACTTTCTTCAATTAAGGTGTCTATCAATTTAGTATATATCCTTGTTAACACTTGACCATATTTGAAGGATCCTTGTGGTTTTGGACGAGCAGAACCAGCAGAGACATTCCATCTAAGATTGCACCACCATGACAAAAGTGTAATACTAATTAGTCCAGAATCAGGTGAAGAAAAAAAAAAGATTAAGGGAACCAAACGTAAATTACTATTAAATCATAAGCCAGAACAATCAATGGTAAGTATTATTGGGCTATTGGATAAATATTTATTTGGCATCTCTTCACTTTAAAGAATTAGATTTTAAGCACTTGAAATAGATTATTTTTAGCCTAGATTGTAATATTAAAATACTCAGCTGCAACCTTATCGATCTTGCTTGATTCATTGAGAAATAGGGGTCCAAATCATTAGGAGGATCAGAGAGAGGACCTGACGCAAGCTCCTGAGAGTTTGAGTAGTGCAAAACAGGAACTCCATTTACTCGAGTCCAAGAAGATGAATTGACAAAACGAGGGCTGGCAACAATGTAATAGTCACTATTGGCATTTTGATCCATTGTTACCAAGAATGAATATGACTGACCCACATGTATGTCCATGTTTAAGTAGTTCTGCTGAACTGTATATGATCCTTCAGTCTCAACAAGAAGTAAGTTGTGGTTTTGTATCCTGAAATTCAAACTAGTTGAGATACCGACATTATGCACCCGTAGACGGTATGTTTTTCTTGTTCAAGAGAAAGTTACAATGAGATTGATAGCCTACCTTCATAAATCAATTTAACAATCATAACTAAACCTTACATAGCCAAAATGAAAAATGAAAAAAGAGGCATACTGTTTACTTTTTACTTGGTTCAACATTCACTAGAAGGAAAGGATTTCTTGCTGGAACAAGTGCCTCATCATATCGAAAGGGACCATGTCTACTTATAGTAATACCGTCTGGAACTCCAAGGGAAATTCCATTTTCAACATCTTTTCTCAGTTCCTGTTACCCCATAAACATCAGTCTCATACCCAATAAAGCCAAGAGAAAGAATTCAGTAATAGATGTAGTAACAAGACATAAACTCACTTTATGACTCTTTGTATACCAGTCATTAATAAAGAGTGTAATATCTCTATATGGCACCAGAAAAGGTAGTGGAATAACTGCTCTGTTGTTTATAATGACCCCCCCCCCCCATACCCTCTTGCAGCTCTTTGAAAGTTCAGGGAGGGGAAGTAAAAGAAACTCCCTATCTGATCTTTCACCTGAAAATCATATGTCCAATTCCAACCAGCCAGGATTGGACAATTAGTCCCCAACACGCCATCTTGCCAAGAGTTTTTCCTGTGCTGTATTCCATTCCGCATTTAAACATTATGAAAAAAAAAGTATACATTTGAATTTGTCAACATTAAAAACAACTCTCATATGTTAATGGCACACGGACATTATACCATGTAATAAGTAATGGCTCATCGAGGTTAATCTTGACATTAACAACAACATTCCAGTTGGTAGTGACGTTCATAATCGGTCCTGGAAACTGCCCCTTTATCCCAATAACCTAGAATAATGAAACAACCAATGTCATTTTATCACTAGCCTCAAATGTTTAAGTCTTACACAGTAAAATACTGGAGCAAAAGGAGATAAACAGAGACTTAAAAGGTAATGCTGCTCAAAATGAAGTAAAAAGCGAGATTAATTTCTCGTACTCTTTAAAAAGCAGTACACATAATCAAGTTGCCGACACACCTTAGTAACCAACAAAAGAAAGAAAACATACCCATGAAAGGATAATTTCTCAAGCAGACAAAAATACTATATAGGAATCTCATTTTCAAATTCTTTTTTCCCTATCTTGTAAAAAAAGAAAACACAAAACAAAAAACAAAATTCTAGATTTTCTGTGCCACAAAAATTAAAAATAGCTTACAAAGGGGTAGTGCATTCCCACTAAGCTCTGTCGAAATATAACCAAGAAAAGAAACTTAAAAGGCATCATACTCCGGCATAAAAAACAAAAAAATAAGTTGGATTTTGACTAACGAGGCATATCTCAATTGGGTACAAAAAAAAAATTAACCAAAAGAGAAAAAGAATTAAGGAATTGCATTATGAAAAAACGAGAGAAATTGAAAGGGAAAGAAAGAACCTTCTGTTTGGGTCCAAGTGGGGAGGCATCGATGTACGAAATAGACTAATCATAGTAGACATAGGGATCACCAGCCAAACCAACACTTAACGAACCCAGAAGGAGAATCAAGTAGAACAAGAAGAAGCAAGGACAGGACAGAGCTGAGGGCATTGGAACCCCCAAAGGCTCAGTCACAGCTCCCTTTTAGCCTTACCCTTGTGGGTTTTCTTTATCTTTTGCTAGAAAGAGAGTTCAAGCTTTAGATAACTCTATCAAAGCTCAAAAAAGAGTGACAAAGAGAGAGAAAAAGGGGTTACGTAGCTTTGTTTGCTGCAACGAGTGGTGACATGGAAACAGCAGAAGCAGACTTTGGTTGTAGAGAGAGAAAGAGAGATGTAATAGAAAGATGTAGGCACATGTGGGAGTGAGTTGAGGCGAGTTTGACTTCGGATACACTGTAACCGAAGAAGAAAACGGGGGAGCCGAATATCACTTTTACAAGTTATAGGCAGGCTACCAAACTAAATTACTGCCACTTTTTTCTTTTACCACATATATATAACTATATCATAATACTTTTTTTAGTAGTATTATGTTCTTATGTTATGAAAAAGGATATTTGTTGTAGAGACTCACTGACTCCAAATATATCCTCATTTATTCATTCCCATTACCTGATAACCCAATTTAATGCTAAATACCTAAAATACCCCTTGACTCGCCCCAAGTCGGGTATTGGGTCCTGTAGTGAATTTCCCGCTAAGTTGCTTCCTAGGATTGTCTCACGCTGAGTAACCCAAATAAACCCACATAAAAATGTGGTCTCTCACATATATCACATATATGCACACATATACAATTATGCCCATAACGGGCCAAATTATGAAAGTTTCCCTTCTAATATGAAACGGGCCCACATGTATATTTAATACTCCTAAACATGCATAACTAGTTATATTATCATATAACTCACATAATCACAATCAAATATATCAAATAAACATATAATTCCATATATTGGCATCCTGGCCCCCTAATCAAGGCCCTAAGCTTTATTAGGTAATTTCGGGACGTTACAATACCCTTTGTATTTGTAGGGATAGTGAGTGGGCCACTAGTACCTATGATCTTTGCACTGAAGGATACAGACCTAATGCAAGAAGGTTGCATAGGATTCCTAGCAAACATAGTGGATACCTCTAGGATTGTTACAGTTGGACCATATGAGACTAGACTAGTGTGTGAGTTTCCTGATCTATTCCCAGCAGACCTACCAGGGTTGCCACCACACCGAGACATCAAATTTGTCATAGATTTGGCGCCAAGGGTGGAGCCAGTATCTAGGACACCTTATAGAATGGCTCCAGCAAAGTTGAAGTAACTGAAGATTTAGTTGCAGGTGTTACTAGATCTAGGATTCATCAGACCAAGATTTTTGCCATGGGGTGCTCCAGTATTGTTTGTCAAGAAGAAACATGGGACCTTAAGGATGTGCATCGACTATAGAGAGCTAAATAAGTTGACCATTAAGAATAAGTATCCACTACCCAGGATCGACGATTTGTTTGACCAACTACAGGGGAAGACAATGTTCTCTAAGACCGACCTTCGGTCTGGCTACCATCAGTTGAGGATTAAGAAGGAGGACATACCTAAGACCACGTTTCATACGAGGTATGGACATTATCAATTCACAGTCATGTCCCTTGGATTAACCAATTCCCCATAAGCCTTTATGGACATGATGAATAGGGTCTTTAGGGATTATTTTGATTAGTTTGTGATCGTATTCATCAATAATATATTGGTGTACTCCCAGTCAGAGACAGCACGGGCAACATCTTTGTTTGGTAATGCAGCGGTTGAGAGAGCACAAGCTATATGCTAAGTTAAACAAATGTGAGTTTTGGTTGCCCCAAGTAACATTATTGGGCCACATTGTGAGTAAGGAGGGGATTCTAGTGGACTCGAGCAAGATTGAGGCAGTGAGAGATTGGTCCAGGCCAAGCTGTGTACCAGATGCTAGGAGCTTATTGAGATTAGTGAGGTACTATCGACGGTTCGTTGAGGGATTCTTCAGAATAGTTACACCGTTTACGAGTAAGAAGACCAAGTATGTCTGGATAGATAGATGTGAGAACAGTGTCAAGGAGTTGAAGCAGCAACTGATCACCACTCTGGTATTGAGTCTACCATCAGATAATGAGAAGTTTATAGTGTGCTGCAATGCTTCGAGGAAGGGTTTGGGGTGTGTATTGATGCAAGCCGGAAAATTTATAGCCTACGCGTTGAGACAACTGAAGGAGTATGAGCAGAGGTATCCCACTCACGATCTGGAACTGGCAGTGGTGGTAGTTTCACTAAAGGTATGGACACATTATCTGTATGGAGAGAAGTGTGAAATATACACCAACCATATAATTTTAAAGTATTTCTTTACTCAGAAGGACCTAAATATGCGCCAAAGGCGTTGGCTGGAGTTGGTAAAGGATTATGACTGTGATATTTTGTACCATCAGGGAAGGCCAATGTCGTGGCCGATGCATTGAGTCAGAAGGTCCCATGGAATTTTTTCAGTTTGAGGCATATATTAGAGAAGTTAGTTGAGGAGATGACTAGAGCGGGAATTGAATTGGTAGTTGGTCAACTATCCAATATCACACCTCAATCCACGCTCCTTGAGAGGATCAAGGAAGTGCAGAGGGAGGATCCCGAGTTGAGAAAACACAGGAGGATGTCTTAGTCGGAGTGGCTAGAGACTTTTCTATTTCTGAGGTGGGTTTACTGAGGTATAAAGGTCGGATTTGCGTTCCGATGGATTCTGGCATCAGGAGAGAGATTCTAGTTGAATCTCATACCACTCCCTACTACTTACATCTGGGTACGACGAAGATGTACCAAGGCTTGAGAACTTTGTATTGGTGGCCGGGGATGAAGAGAGATCTAGTGGATTATGTGGCCAAGTGTTTAACCTATCAGCACGTGAAGGCTAAACATCAAAGGCCAGCAGGGTTGTTGCAAACTTTAGGGATTCCAGAGTGGAAATGGGAGGATATCACTGTAACGCCCTGGCTACCCCAGAACAGTTACGGAGAACGGTGAACCGGAAATTTGACCCGCTACCCGAGTCCTTTGGTTAAAAACGTGACCTAAGTGTTATTATTAGGTTAAGGTGGAAAACCAGTAAAAAGGAAAGGGTACTTTTCATTAAGTAAATAAACTGCTCATGAGCCTTTTAAAATGTTTACAAGTAGTTCATATTACAAAAGAGTCGCTACAGTTCCAAATTTACAAACTCCGCCGGCCTAAGCGGCAAAAATAGGGTAAACCCCTAGTCCCTCTGAGAACTCCTTGACCGTGGCGGTCAAGCGGCCCTGTATGTACATCACACCGCCCAAGCTCTCCACTCAAGGCTGGCCAAGCTTTTCCTTTCCTTTACCTGCACCACATCGCACCCATGAGCCAAGGCTCAGCAAGAAAACATAATAAAACATGATATAATATCAACAATGTTCATAATAATCATCCAGGACTATCAATCTAGCAAATAGGTGACAATAGCCGAAAGTCACTATAATGAGCATCGCTCTCTTTAGCCATGCGACGATAGGGTCACCAGGGCTTAATCGATAAGTGTTTCATTCATAAGTTTGTTCAAGACAGGTGCATGGTGATTGGTCACCAACATAACCTTCCTCACGACTCTAGAGTCGAAACTATGGACAACGTCCCTTAGCCACGTGACCAACGGTCACCGGGGTCATATACCTTGGCTATAGTCATCTGGTCATAGACCAGGCAAGCGCTTATAAGTTCTTCGACCTTAGGGTCGGTCCCGCGTTAATGCCATAGAGCCATTCAATGCATGATCATCGACTTTAGAGTCGGTCCCTGACTAGTCAGTGTCTTAAACAGGTAATCAGCGTTCATTAGCATTTAATATGCAATCCACGTTCACATATATCAACCAGCAAGCCTCAATATCAAACCATGCATGTCATATACCTGTACAGGGTGCAACTGTATCCATACACTGTTTTCTTACCTCAAGTTCGAGCGAGAAGTATGATAAAGACGATCCCTGAGAACGATCGGTCTTTTAGTTCCTTAGCGGTTACCTAATCACAACCAATTATAACCTCCATTAATGAGAATCCACAATAATAGGGTCTTAACCTAAGCACCACCCTCGGGACCTCGAAACATGCCCACACGGTGAGTAGAATCGATCCCGGGCCTTAAGGATTGATACCCCAAGTTTAAAACCCTTAAAAACACTCAAAACGGGGTTTGGAAGGAACAGGGTAGCGCTACAGCGCTCAACCCCTAGCGCCACAGCGCTCTACTCAGAACCTCCCAAAAGCCAAAAACCCTCCTGAGGAGCGCTATAGCGCCCTAGGGTGGGCGCTGTAGCGCTACCTCCAGCCCAAAACATCCCTGAACCGACCTTCTTCATCTCCTTCGTTTCTAACTCGATCTCCAAGCTTCCAAAGCCTATTCTTGATGCCAAATAAACCCAAAAACCATCCCAACACATCCCAAACATCACAAGCATGGGAACCCTAGCCAAAACTCCCAACAAAAACCATGAATTCATCCTAGTAAACTCAGCTGCAAAACAAAACTAAAACAGAGCAAACCAGAGAAACTATGGTTAGAAACTTACCCAAAGCTCGGCTTATGATGGCCTTCAATGGTGGAACACACTCCCAAACTCCCAAGGCTTGCTTCCTAAGCTTGAATCCTCAAAATTGGTTCAGAAACCACAAAGAACAGTGAGGAGAAGAAGGTACGGGAGAACTCTAAAGTATACTCTGTTTTTCCATCATTTCCTTCAGCCAACAAGTGATATATCTATCCTAGGGGTGAAATGTCCATTTTACCCCTAGGTCTATTAATACTTTCTAAAAGATCCCAAGGGCATTTTTGGTACTTCCCTCCTAACTCGCTAATCATAATTAACGCTCTCCAATTCCCGTTATTCTCAATAATCATAAACACCAATAATTCACATCCCGTTACCCTTTACCACCCGGTAACGCTCTAATCATCAAAATCACCCTGAGACTCAACCCAAGTCCCGACACTTAAACCTGTTGTGACTAAACCGCTAATCAATATTCTACGATCGTCTCATGTCGAATAGCTCGAACAAACCCACATCATAATGTGGTCTCAACATATATCATCGACATGCATACAATTAACATTATATTATAATATAATTCTCATAAACATGCATAATTAAACAATTATGGCCCTCCCGGCCTACAAATCCAGCCGTTAAACCACATTAGGGAATCCGGGGCATTACAATCACCATGGACTTCGTGGTTGGATTACCGAAGATAGTGGGAAAATATGATTCTGTGTTGTTTATTGTGGATAGGTACACCAAATCAGCCAACTTTTTGCCTGTTAGAACAACTCATATGGTGGAGCAGTATGTTGAGATGTATGTGAAAAAAATTGTGCGACTACATGGGGCTCTGAGGTCGATAGTATCCGACACGGACCCCATCTTCAACTCTAAGTTATGGGAGAGCCTACAGAAGGCTATGGGCATGCAGCTGCAGTTTAGTAGCATCTATCATCCTTAGATGGATGGACAGTCTGAGAGGATGATTTAGATATTTGAGGATATGTTACGGACCTGTGTGCTGAATTTTGGGGGATCTTGGAGTAAGTTTCTCCCTTTGGTCAAGTTTTTGTATAATCACAGCTATCAGACAACTATTGGAGTGGCTCCATATGAGATGTTGTATAGGAGGAAGTGCAGGAGTGTACTTAGGTCCTGAGGCTGTTTAGAGGACCAATGAGGCGATTGAACAGATTAGAGCTCGGATGCTCGCCTCCCAGAGTCGACATAAGAGTTTCTCAGATTTGAGATGCAGGAGTGTAGAGTTTCAAGTCGGTGATCATGTGTTCTTCAGAGTTGCTCCTTTGAAAGGAGTGAAAGGAAAGTTAAGTCCTAGGTTTGTTGGCCCCTTTGAGATTCTGGAATGGGTTGGAGAGGTAGCTTATAGATTGGCTATGCCTCCAACTTTATTAGGGGTTCACAACATATTTCATGTATCCATGATCCGAAAGTACGTATTAGATTCTATGCATATGTTGAGTTATGAAAACCTAGAGCTGAATCATGATTTGACTTATGAGGAGAAGCCAGTTCAGATTCTAGAACGAAAAGATAAAGTCTTGCGAAACAAGACCATAGCCTTAGCAAAAGTGTTGTGGAGGAACAACAAAGTGAAGAGGCAACTTGGGAGCTTGAGACTGATATGCAGGATCGATATCCCGAGTTATTCAGGAAAATTTTGAGGACGAAATTTCTGTAAGGAGGGGATAGTTGTAGCATCCCAAATTTTCTAATAAGGCTTAATACCTTGATTAGTGTGTTGGGAGGGTAATAATTGATTTAATTATGTTATTACGTGGATTAATTGATTATGTTATTAGAAATGCATGTGTTAGGTGAATTAAATATACATGTGGGCCCATTTTGGTTAATAGGGGCATATTTGTATTTGGCCTGTTGAAGGCATATATGTAAACAATATGTATGTTGTGCTTGAGTCCACAAGATTGTGAAGATTTATTTGTGATGAGTGATCCAAGATAGTCCTAGGAAGCAGAATAGTGAAATAGTCGCAACAGGGTCGAATACCTGGCTCAGGGTTAGCCTAGAGGTATTTTGGGAATGTAGAATGTATTTGAGATTACCAGGTAACGAGTAGAAACTTGAAGATTTTTCCCTTGGTGATATTAGTAAGTTAGGATTGATCTTAGGGGTAAATTGGTCAATTTGGAGGCTGGGGATAGACTTTAATTGGTTTAGGCAGTAGAAGTCACAAGAAATCAAAAGATAAACATAACACCTCTCTCTTAGCACTCTCTCCCTCTCTTGGTGGCTTAGAGGATTTTGGGAGAATTTGAAGGAAAAGCTCATTATTTGGGGCTAGAAGATGAGGATTTGAAGCTGGTGGTGTTGAAGATCTAGATTAAGGTTGGAATCATCATTGAGGTAAGGTTTTCTCGTTTAATTTAGGTGTTTAAGCTTAAGTTATGGTGAGGTCTTAGTTAAGTTTTTTGGGTGCTCATACCAATTATGTTGCTTAGATATGAATTGTAGACTAAATTCTAGGTTAAAGTTTTGAATTTGGTGAATTTTAGGGAGTTTAGCTCATAAAAATGCATGAGGATTTATGAGTTTTAGGCTCGAGCCACGACCTTCTTCTTCAGGCGCCGCGACCCGTGTGTGCAAAGAGGCCTGGGAGCCTCTGATTTTGCCCAGGCACCACGACATAGGCAGGGCACGCCTCTGCCCGTGTTCCCCAGATGAGAGAGCCAAGGATTTCCAACTTGCAGCGGGTTGTGCCTCAAATTAGGGAAAATGACCAAAATAGGGTTTTAAGCTTGGGAACCCAAATCTTAGGGCCCAGGAAGGATTCTATAAACTGATTTAGTAGAATTCAAGGTACCGAAGGCTATAATATTATTTCAAAGTTCTTAATTGGTTAGGGCTTGATGGATGTCTATTTGTTGATGCATTGTGACTAGGTTTTATGCCAAGGCTCGGGTTTAGGGGATCGTGCTAGGGATTGCATTAAGCAATCAGCTCGGGACACAAGTAAGAAAACTGTTTATACCCATAGAGCAGGGCATGGCCCTATTATTTGTGTTTGAGGTGTGTGTGAATACCTGTAAATGTTATGCTATGTTGTGCATGATTATAAATGAACAGAAAAGACTGAGAACCACGAAGGCCGGGAACGGCGAAGGCTGGGAACAACGAACACCGAGAACGACAAGGGCTGGGAACAGTGAAGGTCGGGGATGGCAAAGGCTAGGATCTGCATTAACCATGCTGAATGAAGGCCGCTAGGGAGAGACCCTCTAAGGGTTTTTTTCTCACCTGCTCAGTGAAGACCGTGAACCCACTGCCTGGTAAAGCATCTGGATTGACATCGGCTTCTTTATGTTTAATCAGCTATTTGTTGAGATGTTTATTACTGGATTGAATTGTGATATGCTATGTGTTAAGTTTTCTTACTGGGCCTCGGCTCACGAGTGCTCTATTGTAAGGGCAAGGGAAAGGTTGACCAACCATGAGTTGGAGATTGTGGAGCGACGTGTACATGTTCGACCTTCCTGGTTGCCATAACCAGGGTTGTTTTCAGGAATTTACTGTAAATGGTTTGTTTTGTCGCTTAGGTCAACTGTATTGTAAATTTTGAATTGTAATACATTTTGAAATAGTATTTTGGGATCCCAATGTATACCATTTATGACTTTAATGAATGTCCAAATCTTTTATAACCAACGTTTGTCAAATGTGTCTTTATTTTGATTAATCACACTTTTTAACCTAAAACCTCGATTAGCGAGTTAATGGCACAATTATAAACCACATGGTAACGACTCTAAGGTAGTAGGTCATTATAGCCTTGGCCAATGTTGTTGCTGAGCTAGCCTGGTTCAAGCAACTGATTTAAGAACTCAAGCTTTCTATTGCTTCAATTCCCACAATTTGGTACGACAATATGAGCACCACTCACTTGGTAGCCAACCCAATCTTTCATGCTAGGACAAAACATATTGAGATTGACTTTCAATTTATTAGAGACATGGTTAATCGTGGAGAACTTAAAGTTAAATATGTGCCTTTTGAAGATCAAGTTGTAGACATTCTCACCAAACACTTGCTGGTTTCCAGATTCTCCCCCTTGTGCAGCAAACTGACTATACTTCATAAGCCCATCAGTTTTGGGGGGGGGGGGGTGTTAGTACATGTTAATCTGTTGTATCTGTTATCCTAGCTGTCTTAGCTTAAGCATGTTAAGTTCTATTATTTCATGTACTAGTCTTTTCTTGGTTTTCCATTGTATTCTCTTCTTGTATCTCTTGAGCTTTGCTCCCTATATATACATAGCTTGGCTCCTGATTTCTTACGCTGAATAAGAGTCGATTTCTCTCCTAACTTTCTAACATTTAAAGCTTCAACCACCAATCAAACGTCTGTGTTCTCAAATATTATTGGAATTATTTTTCATAATCCCTCAAATGCATAAATATTAGACATTAATGAAACACACCATGTATGCCATGATTCTCCATGTTTTGAATCTTTAAATTCAAATTCTATTACCCCCTAGGATAATCTTTCTAAATGGCCAATCTATATCCATAACTAAAGTGTGTGTTATTCATCTTACTCACTTAATTGTCTTGAAATATGTTTTTATACATTCCTACTTTCAAATACTATAAATTAAAAATAAGAACATCAACAAAAAAAAAGTAATTTTTAATTTTTATTGAGCGGACAAAAATTGGTAACATCAAATGATTGGACACTTAAAGTTGTGCATGGATTTCATAACCAGTGAGGTGAAAAACATCTAAAATGACATTTTTTTTTGCAAGAAGGTTGACTCTAGAAAAGATAAAGATATTAATTAATATGTCAAAGTGCAAAATCACGCCAAGAGAAATTCTAGCTATGAATAATAATAAAATAGTTCAATAATTAGGGCAGTATATAATCCAAGACAGAAACATAGAATTCTAGAAAACGCAGGTTGATCTCAAATGCAACAATTAATGTAATGTCCCGATTACTCATAGCGTTACCTGAGTGATTTTAAATTAGAAGAATAACAGATAAATAAAATTTTAGAATTTTTTGATAAATAAATATTCCATATATCCTTATTTGAAATCAAAAGCATTCCGGAATCTTATGAATTTTAAAAAAAATCAAACAAATTTATATAAAATGTAACAAATGTCACATGCTGCAAAAAAACTCCCAAATACTTAACGATTTTTAAAAAAAAAAAACCGCGTCAAATAAACGTGAGGCCCAACCCCTAACGTTGTTAAATCCTAATGTGTACACATGCCACCACAGCTCTGTGACAACCTCTTGGGGCCTACCACACACCCAAGATAATGAATATACCTCATTCATAAATTCATAACTAGAATCATAATCATTATACATAACCATAAACATGTTATAACAAAAACTGAGTATGTCAGGCATACACCCTGCATGCAGATGTCCACTCTTCTTACCTCAACCACAGAAGCGATGCACACATACACAATCCTTCAAGTTTCCTTACCGAGCCCTAAGCCAACAACATACAAAAATATAATTTTAGAGACTTATAACTCAAACCAAATATCATGAAGTCACTCTTACTCTTTCTAAGACCCAAACAACTCTAAAGTGTCCTCAAGAAAGTCTTAAAACCAATAAAGAGAAATACCAAACCAAAACCTCAAAGCCCTAGCCAAATCGAACAAAACGGGAAAAATCCTCGTTTCTGGAGCACTGGCATAGTTGCGCAAACAACTAGGCGTGGTTGCGACCGACCACGTTTCTAGAAAACGCAGGTGTGATTTATTCTTTGTATTCTTCTCCAATTGACCCAAACCTTCATAAATCCACATTTAATCATACTTTTGACCCTAAATCATCCACATAACATTTCTAGTATGATATAATCATGAAAACACAATAAAAAATATATCCATGCAATCATCATGGTTCATGCATGGTTAGGGTTCAGGAACCCTAGCCTTTTCTTCCTTAGCAAGATTTTCAAAACCTATGCATACCAGACCTTTAATCAACCTTAAATACACCCCTATAATGTTTCTAATAATTATATAACAATAATGTAGATCATAACATGCATATTTATCAAATAATAATAACCTAAAATGCTTCCTAACATTTTTCACAATTTACTTGCATTCAAGCTTCAAGAACCCTAATCATACAATCTATAGAAACTCAAGGGAAACTCAAGAACATAATAGAATCTTATCCCAAGAATTTCCAGAACCCTAACCATGAAATCCTTCTTTCAATCACGTCCCAAATAAGTTCCCAAAGATCCAAGCTTGATAAATGAATTTATTCTTCTTCTTCTTTAGTGTTTCAAACCCTAGGCTAGTGCAAGTGTTAGGGAGAAAGAGAATTATAAGTTCTAACCCTAACCATAGTCTCCCTCTTTCTATTTATAATGACTCACCATCACCAAATTACCAACCAATCCTTATTATGAGCTTTCTTATTAATTCACCAAAGCCTATTTTGGTAATTCCCCCTAAGCTAAAGTTTCAATTATTAAAAATTAAAATTTCTACAATAAAACTCAATATTCTATTTTAACCCCTGATTTCCAATAATCCTGACACTTATGCTTCTGTTACTTGAAAGAACAACCATGTGAATTTCATAAATTTTTGAATAATCATTGGCATGCATATCAATTCATTCATAATTTTAATGTCATGCAAAATATATTCATATATCATATAGCACATAAAGAGCAAAATTGATGAATTACCCCTGAACCAAGAATTATTGAAATGTGCCTCTATAAGAAAAGCATATATTACAACTATCCCCCGTTGAAAAGAAATTTCATCCCTAAAATTTACATGAACAATTCTGGGTATCGCTCACGCATATCAAGCTCCAATTCCAATCTTGCTTCCTCAACCGCACTGTTCTTCCGAAGAAACTTAAGCAATGAATCTTCTTCTTCCTTAATGCCTCTTGTTTCTTATCCAAAATATGTGGTGGCCTCTCCTCATAAGACAAATATTCTTATAAATTCAACGTCTCATAATTAAGAATGTGAGATGGGTCCAACATGTATTTCCTCAGTATCGATACGTGAAAGACATTGTGAACTCCTAATAATGCTGGAAGCATGGCAAACCTAATAGCCACTTGCCCAACTCTGTCCAGTATCTCAAAAGGGCCTACATATTTAGGACTTAGCTTTCCTTTCTCATCGAATATCTTTACCTCTTTCATTGGTGATACCCTAAAAAACACATAGTCACTAACGGCAAATTCCACATCTATGCGCTTAGGGTTTAAATAACTCTATTGTTGGTCTTGAGAAACAATCATCCCAGCTCTAATATTTCCAATGGCTTAATTTTATTCCCGAACTAACTCTGGCGTAAGGAATTTACTTTCTCCCATCTCATCCCAATGTATTGGCGATCTGACTTCCATCCGTACAACATCTCATACGGTGATACCCTGATAATCGCCAGATAACTTTTCTTATAGGAGAATTCAATCAATTGAAGTCACTTACTTTATGATCCACTGAAATCAAGCACACATGCTCGCAATATGTCTTCCATTATTTGAATCATCCTTTCAGTTTGTCCATCCGTCTGAGGATGAAACGAGGTACTAAACATCAACTTCATACCCATTTCCCTTTACAAAATTGTAGAGTCCAAGAACTTTACTTAGCTAGTTAGATAGTAGTATTATAGTATTTATAGTATTATCTTTGTAACTGTGGATTTTTGGTTCAGACCGGGAATTATTTGGACACTCATAGTAGTACTTATAGATTTTCTAAGTTTAACCTATAGTTTAAGAATATTAATTTTAACCTAAGGTTTGATTAATATGACTGATATTAAGGATAATATTTATTATACTATAAGGTTTAGATAAGAACCAATAGGATTTTAAGCACATGTTATGAATGGGTGATTAAGGATTAAGTATTTTGAGGATTTAATTTAATAAGGGGAAAAGTTTGAATGCTATAAGGTCAATCGGCAGCTTTGAATACGTTGAGGGATTAGTCAAGGCTGTTTACTCCATTCAAACTTAGCTAAAAATGTGTAATTTCGTGTTTAATTAATCAGCGTGTGCCGATATATCGCAGCTATAGGGGGCGATATATCGCAGCACGTAGATACGGAAAACACGAGACGATGCACGACAGCCTCGGGCATACTGGCCCAGGCGATATATCGCCTACAGGGGGCGATATATCGCCTCCTTCAATATATTTTGAAAAGTTTTGAATTCTTTTTCCATTCAGCCATTCAACCTCTTGATAAGTCCAGCACCTTTTTGAACGAGTCTTCAGCCTCTGCTGAACGATTATTCAAATTATTTTCACCTGAAAAGCTATTATTTTTATTCAAGTAAAATTAAGATCCTTTCATTCCTAAACTCTATAAATAGGACCTAGTACCCAGCCATTATTCATCTTTTGCTCTAAGTTCAGAGGCTGCAAGTGCTAAGTGAGTGTGAGAGTGTAAACACCTGGGTTGGGGAATCATATGCTTGATCATTATAAGCTTATCAAACACTTGGGGAAGTAAGGTTTCATAGTATTTCGGTTCGAGGTTTAGATTGGTCTACAAGTCTTCTAGGTATTTCTATACCCTAGTTCATTGGTATTATGTTATTTTCTTTCTCATAGTCTTCTACTCAGTCTTCTAACCTCATTCTTATTTTGGTTAGGAAATCTAAGAACTTGCTCATAAGTTTTTGGTAAGTATGTTTCTCAAAGGTTTAGTCATTCCATTCCTTCCATTCTTTTCATTACTTTTTCTTCAATCTACTCACCCTGTTATATATGGTTTTAGGAGTGTTCCAAAAGTCCCAACGCTGTCCTCTTATCCCGGTAACTTTGGTAAGGAAAATAGGATAGAAATGCATATGTTATATGTTCTATATGTTATCTTATGTTTTATGTTATGAAATATGTTATAAAATATGTTATGAATATGTATGATTGTAGGCTTGGGCATATGACCCATATGACTAACAAGACCTCGAATAGATTATGGGCATATGACCTACTTAGCTAGTAGGGACCCCACTAATCTCATGGGCATATGACTTTTTTAGTCTATGGGACCCCAAGTAATAATGACCATTACAGTATGTGTATGTAATAAGTGTTATGTTATGTCTTTATGTTTCTTACGAAATTTTATGTATATGAAGTATGTGTTAGATTTTCCTTGCTGGGCATTAGGCTCATTCCTTTTTGTTTTATGTGCAAGAAAATAGCTATAGTGGCGGTAAGATTCGTGGATGCTTGGGGAATGTGTATCGGTGGTGAATGGAGTTAAGGAGTCGAGAGTTTGATTTTCGAGGATGTAGTCTTGTTTTATGGTTTCACATGTATTTTTCCGCACTTATTATGTAACTCCTTTTATTTTAAATTATGTTTGTTTTTAAGACAATGGGATCCCATATCCTTCTTGATATTTTATGTAAGTAACTCTTATTTCTACAAGTTTTTCTAATAAAGTTATGGTATTTTCGCAAATGTAAGTTTTATTAAGGATATGTATGTATAGTTACGTTAATGGTCCAAAAGTCTAGAGTAGTGGGTCATTACAAAAATTCCCCAAAATTAGGAAGTAAAAGTCAGATCTCTATCTAATACTATCAACTTTGGTGCCCACTATCTCTTATACATACAACTCGACGTACTAATCCACTGAATACACCGTTCTAACCAGTAGAAAATGTGTTAACTTTGTATATTTGTCTACTATCACCTAAATTGAGTCATGTTATTTCGTTGTCTTGCGTAGTCCCACCATGAAACCCATCAATATATCCATTTCAATTAAGGGATACTTAACAGTTGCAACAACCCAGTTGGTCTTTGGTGCTCTACCTTCACTTGCTAACATGTAAGTCATCTGCCACATATTACACCATGTCCTTCTTAATCCAAGGCCACCGATATAATATTTTCAAATCTTGATAAATCTTGGTCGTACCTAGATACAGTGAGTAAGGAGTAGTGTGAGCATCCTCCAAAATCTCTTTCTTTAATTATACCTTAGGAAGCACGAAAATTCTTTTCTGGGATCTCAAAATACCATTGTTTAAAATTGAAAATTCCTTACCATTTCTTTCTTAAACTTCCTGTCGATGTGTTAACCAGTCGTGGATTATCTTCTTGTTCTTTTCTGATTCTCTCCAAAAGTGTCGACTGTAAAGTGATTTGGCCAATCCATCAGTTATGAGCTCAATTTTGGCCCGATCCATTTCCTCAATGAATCTTGTCGTAACTTGCCTTAATGTTATCACCTGACTAGGTCTAGAACCACATTCACCTTTCCAGGATGATATAGTAACTCACAGTCGTAGTCTTTCACTGTTGGGATTAGTGCCCTTTAAATCATATGTATTGAACAATGTTTTATGAAATAAATAAGTGAAATTAATTTTAGAGTATATTTATTGTTTATTATTATTATTAGAATAATATTATATGAATATCAGAAAATTCCCAAATTCGTTATTGTGACTACAATCTTGTATTGGTACAAGAGGATTAAGATTGTAGGGAACAAATTTAAATAGTTCCCAGTAAAACAAAGTTATATGGAATCTTTGGATTAAATACTGTAAGTACGGTTCACTAGTATTATGAATACATCTAATCTAGATCCGCATTACTGATGTAGTATGACATCTAGTGGAGGTACTTTGTATAAAGTGGTTATACATGAATGATACCCGATATGTTATTAATACTTAATAATATCATTTTTACTTTATAAGTTTTAATTTAACATATCAATAAGATGATCATATACAAATTGATCTCAATCCTAAAGTTATTATGAACTCCTGTGTATGTCATATGAATTCTTTGATTCACTCGTTATGGTTTGTCAGAATGATCAGGCTGAAAATTTTTGTTTTGAGAACTCATTGATGTAGATAGCTAGGAAAATAATATATAGATATGGAATCTATACCTTTTCGAGAGGAATTGAATAATGGTTCTCTTAAGGGTTGACTTTTTGAACTTTATTGAACTCAAATTGATAAATCAACTTATGAATTAACCTTCACTAGTAAAGTTAATGGTACTTAAGGAAACAAGATATAATTAAAGATGTTAAAGAGTAATTAATTCCTACATTAATTATAAACCATTAATAAAGGATTGAATTGTATGTAGTGATTAAATTGATGGACACATTTTATATTTAAAAGTACTCAATAAATAAATGTGTATAATTACAAGAGTGGAGTCTCATATTTTTAGTGGTATAATATTGAGATTAATAAATGAATGTTATTATATTAAAGAGTTTAAAATTAATAATCTAAATTTAGTGGAGCTTGAAATTATATGTCCTAGGTCCCCGAGATGGCTTTATCAACACTATTCAAGGTAAGAGATGAAATTTGGAAGAATCAGGAAAAAAAGCATATTTGGATGAAATTTATTCTTCATGGTCAATATGTAATTGAGACAAACTAATTAATTAATATATTAATTTTTGAAGTTAAAAAATTATTTAATCTAATTTTTTAAATAAAATGATAATTTTGAAAATAGCATTTAAATAGCTAAGATAATTAATTTTGAATTAATTAGTTTTATTGATTTAAATAATGTGAAAATATATTTATGATAACTCAAATTGGAATTGAATTTGAAATGATATTTATTCTTTAATTAATCTGATAAGATAAGTTATCAGGTTTAGATATTTTTGAATAAATAATTAAAAGAAAATGGTTGCAACACATCCCTAAAATGAGGGATGTGTTACACGCCAACTACAGTGCACTGTAGTTGGCGTGTAGCAAGGTCCAAGAATGAGTTGTGAATATTTCTTTTATTTATTAATTATTTAGTAATTGATTTATAATTTTAATTTTAAACTTTGAATTTTAAAATTTAATTACACATTTTATAAATCTATCACATGGAAATAGTTTCATAATACGCTTAATAGAGAGAATATTCTAGAGAGAAAATTTGAAGCTTTTCACACAGAGAAAAATCTAACGTATTATTTTTCTCTATCCCTGAGAACTGACTCAGACCTAATATCCCAAGATCTCATGAGTTGATTACACCTTATGAATCAGAAATTTTCCCACCATTACTCCACATGCCTACACACGTCTTGAGGTGTAGAGATACATCTTGGAAGATCTTGATTTGAGTACTCAAAAGACTGCTTTGGATTAGATGTCTGTTGGAGTTACTAAAGATAGCAAGGATTCTTGATTGTTCTACAACCACTAAATCCTTATATTTTTCTTTCTAATTGATTAATGTTTTTGCATATTAGCGGATATGTTATTTAAAGATGGGTAAATACTCATTTGGTACCATGTATTTTATCGAAATACACACTTTGTACCCTATGTTTATAATAATGATCATTCAATACCCTCTATTTGCAATTCATACCAGTTTGGTACCCTCTATGTAACATCCCAAAAAAATGTTAATAAGGCTTAGAGCCTTGATTAGTGTAAACTATAACGCCCTTGATAGCCAAGACCATTACACTGTGTGTTTACAAATGTGCGAGACTTGCTAATCAAGTCATTTAGTTAGAAACGTGTTATAATAACTAAAGCTGTACTAGGGTTAAAAGATTTCGGTCTCAAAAGTTTCATTTCTTATAATCAAACATTTTTACATGGGATCCCAAAAGTAGTAAAGTTAAAAGATAGTTTATAAAATTCAGAACAAAAGTACAGCTACTAGCCACTCTAAGGGAAAAATAGACATTTAGGTTCTCCTTGTCTTGTGACGCTCCTCGGCCGTGGCGACCGATCAGCTAACTATGTACATTCAGCCTCAAAGCTCTCTAACTCAGGACTGGTCCACTTTGCTCTTGCTTTTACCTGCACCACGTAGCACCCGTGAGCCAAGGCCCAGCAAGAAAACACAATAACAGAGCATAATCATCAAATAACACAACCAACCAACTCATACAGTATACCCATATACTCAACCTTCCAGATATTCACATTAATCAAGTATACAACATACTAAGTACATCATTTCTTATCAATAATCAAATCACATATGATAATTAGGGTTAACGCCCTTAGGCCACACCCTCTGTTTATCCCACTGACTCTGGCCCGCTTAAATTGAGCTCAGTGAATATTAAGCTATCCTCAGCTACTAGTGGCTGAGCCACGCCCCGTGCGCAAATATTGATTACGACACCCTTAGGCCGCTTATCACATGTCCCAAGGCATAATACCATCTATGAAATTATATATATATAGGGAGCACTTAGTCCCAACACCATCACATAACCGGGTGCAATTTTCTTACCTTCAGATTCCAATAGCTTTGTTCAATTCAATCCTCAAGCACGATCCAGTCCGAGCCCTAGCGCACACCTAGTCATGGCCATAAATTAATATCAACACCAAACTTCAACTCTAAAACCTAGCCTCGGGATCAATCCCGAGCCCTCGAGAAGCCCTAGTTCCTCCAAACAGGGTGGTGGAATCAAACCTCGAGCCCTCGGGCAAAAGCCCTAAGAAATAACCCAAAAACCCTCTTCTTGAAACAGGGTAGCGCTACAGCGCCACAAAGTGGGCACTCTAGCGCTTCAAGCAGAACTAAAAGTGCCAGGAAACCCAAGCCTAGCGCTGTAGAGCCCAAAGGCTAGCGCTACAGCGCTAGTCACAGACCAGCAACAACCCGTTTTTTCCTTCTTCAATTTTCTCGAACCAAAACCCCTTGGAACCCTTCCAAACCTCATTTATACTTCAAACACAAGCCTACCGATCACTACACCTCATCCCAAATGGCCCAACAACCGAAAACTTGGCCACATGCACCTTTAAACAAAGAAAACAAGATTTGACTCCAAGACTCAAGAACTCAACCAGAAAACTAGAACAGCCCAGAAATTCAAGTGTTCAAGCTCAGAATTTCTTACCTCAAATGGGGAATTCAATCTTGAGTTACCCTTAGTATCCCTCCAGTCTTTAGCTTCTCAATTCTTCAAGCTTAACTCCCTATAATTCCCATCCAAAACTCAATTCAAACACAACTCATCAAAACCAGAAAAACTCAGACTAAACTCTTTAAGCCTTACCTTAACATGATGGTTAATCCCAGCTAACCCTCTACAACTTCTTCAAGGATCAAGGTTCCAAAGCCCAGCTGTGACTCCCTCAGGATTTACAGCTTCAATTTCCTCTATAAATGGTGAAGAGATGACCCAACCGAGAGAGAGAAAGTGATAGCTCCAAGTGTTTTGTTTTTCTTTCCTTCCTTTCTTCCTACTTCTTTTCATTTCATTTAGCTTCTGAGTCTTTCTACAACTTCCACTAAAGCCATAAAGCAGAATATAACCTATCCCTTAGTAAGCCAAATGACCACATTGCCCTCCCAATAATAACTAAACCTCTAAATCACTCTAAGGGCATTTTGGTCATTACTCCTAATTCCCGCTAATTCCTCGAGTGTCTTTAATATTTACCGCTTACTTCCCGATATCTAACTAATCACCAATTATATTTCTCAATATCAAATAATCTCCAATATACTTCTCGAATTCCTAGAAATACCCCAGACTCACCCCGAGCCAGGTATAAATCCCAGCCGTGACGTCTCCGCTAAACCGCTCACTAGGATCGCCTTGAATCACAAGTTGCAGATATATCCACATAATAATGTGGTCTCAACAATTTTTCACAAATATTTACATTTATGCCCTCAACAGGCAAAAATTACAAATATATCCTTATAACTTAATCAGGGCCTACATGCATACTAATATACATAGTCATGCTTCACATTTATCCAAATAATCATATAAGCATGCTTTTCACATAATCATGCATTTTCACCATTAATTCACATAACTTCCAATTGTGCCCTCCTGGCACACTAATCAAGGCCCTTAAGCTTTATTAGTAATTTTGGGTCGTTACAAAAACGTCCTAGTCTAATACTTTGAAAAATATTTACGTGGACATAAGTTTACAAAAGAAAATTTACTTATTATCACACTTGACCTTCCCCAGGCGGTGTGGGATTGCACAGCTTTACCCGGTCTTTCCTCTTACGGATCATGGGATTCTGACTGTCAGAATGAACACATGGTGAAAACTACTCATCATTCTCAAAATAGACAACTACACATAAAATCAAAAAAAGAATAATGCAACTTATACTTATGTTACATGCATGGTTTTTAAATAAAAATAGTTTGGTTGAATATTAGACACATTTTTTAACGTAAAAGTGAAATTGCATGCAACATGCATACGTGGAAATATTGTTAAAAAGTGGCTGTTGACCCAAGATTTGGCCAACTGACACGGAGTCAAAATGTGATTGATATGAATGAATGTATAGAGAAGAACGTATGGCAAAAATAGTAAATCACACAAGAATTTTTATAGTGGTTCGGCCCCAGGATCTGGTAATTACCTACGTCCACTTAGACTGATATTGATATAAGAATCAGAAGAGTGATCAAAGAACTCGGGTTCAATGAGTTTCACTAACCTCTGAAGAACAGTACAATATTCCTAGGAATATAATTATAGTTTCCAATGATTCAAAAGCCAAAAGTCCCTCCCTTGAGCTATCTCTTGCTATTTATAGGCTCAAGGGGGATTACAAAAGATTGTTACAGATATTCTCCCCTGAATAATCGGGTACTCAGGAGATTGAGTGAGATAAATTCAGGATTACAAAGATCTTCCCATTAATGTTGCCGTGTATGCGGAACTACCGACCAGCCTGGTCGCAGGTAGGACTGGGCCGTTTACTACCTTCAGCACATCTTCTGGTCGATACTTTAGCCGAACATTTCCAGGTGTCAGCCACGTGTCCAGGGATCACTTGCCACGTCACTAATGCGAATTTATCGGATAACAGTGGCATAAAAAAATGATAACTCCTACGCGCTTATTACTATCGTTTAAAAAATAATAATGAATTAGTAACATGCTTGTATTACCATTATTTATCTCTTTAAAAATCACTAAGTTGGTTAAACCTCTTAAGACATTATTTTTATTTCAAAAAATAATTTATTTAGCCATTTAAAAAATATAATAATTCTATTTATTATTTTTAAATTACATAGAAATAACAAAGGCTTTAAAGTATTTTAATTATAATGTTTCCTTAGAAAATAACAATTTTATTCCAATTATCAAAATTATAAACTTGATGTGAGAAAATAAAATTTCTAGGTGTGGAAAAACATATATTTCACTTGTATTATTTTTAAGACTTAATTTTTAAATAGAATAAATTGATAAGTGATAATCCAATAATTATTTTTAAAATATTTTAATAAACTTTCAGCCACTATTTAATTTATCTTAAAAATCACAAGTAAATTAAATTCAATATTTTTCTTAATTAAAATAAAGAAAAATCATAACTATTAAAATGAACACTCATCGTTATATTAAAAATACCACTTTTAATATTTTCATAGTTTAGGGTATTAATTTATTTCAGCATACACATCAAATTCATTTTATTTAAAAATACAACTTCACATTTTTACTAAAATTCCAGAAACCAATTATATCCTCAAATTCACTATTTTTATTTTTAGAAACTCATATTTTTCTAAAAAATATAAAAAAAATATGTAGGTAATTATTTGAGCAAAATATCATTTCAAGGCATCTTAAAATTTTCCATTTAATTTCTTAATACATCATAGCACTTGTACAATTTACTTAAGCCTTCAAAAACATTATTCTCATCATATTGACACCATTTATACACAAAATCAGCAAGTACTTCAAATCATACAATTCATCAATTTCATCATGATTTTCCAAATTCACATATTAATCATGCATGTTTAATTAACATAATTAAACACAAACCCTAGCATGCTTTTATCATTCAAATAATTGAAAAGAAAACAACTAACATATACTCATTTAAAATCTTACAAACACCCTATTATATTTCTAATTAGTATATACATGCCATCAAATAAAGTAATAATGAAAAACATGCATCAATAACATAAAATAACAATATCCATATACGCCTTCATATTAAAACTAGCATGTTCCTATTTCCCAAATAACATGACCAAAATCATAGAAACATCAAAAGAAACATAAGCAAAACTTCACAAGTATTTTCTACACATGCTTCTCATCAAGCCATCATAACAATAATGCAACATATTCATCAAGACCAAAAATAACCAGATCATTAGCTTTATAACAACATCAATAAACAAAAACATAATATCCTACCCAAAACACAAACCCACTTTCAGCCATGATATCTCTAAATAACAACATAAAATAACAATAACCAATAAATTGAGGGGGAAATCCAATACCTCTCTTGATAGAAATCAAGAACCCAAAATAGTTATGGTCACCCTCTTGTTTGCTAGCCTCCAATACCTTATTGTTATCATTAAAACATTAGACCAAACAACCAAATCTCACATAGATCAACATTAAGAAATCAAACACCCTTACCCTCTTGTTGACCGAAACCCTAAAAACAAACCCTATGCTCTAGTGAGATTAGAACATAGCACCACCAAATGAATTCCAATAGACTAGAACCAAGAAGAAAAAGGGAGAAAAAAAACCACAATCCAAACCCATACCTTTGAGACCTCGAGCCCTTCTTCCTTTTCTTCTTCTCCCTTCACGTTTTCTCCATGCTTTCTCCTCATTCTCTCTAGAAAAATGGCAGCCTCTCTTTCCCTTTCTCTCTCTAAATTGCCACTCTCTCTCTCTTCTTCTCTCTAAGCCGACGGCACCAATGGTGTATAATGGCCTCTTCTTTTTCCTCTTCCCTTTTTATTCTAAATTGGCCAAAAATAACATAATAAACAAAATGGTAAGTTTCCTAATGGTGCCTATTCCCCTTTATTCTAATTTATTTAATTGGAAAAATAAATGGAAAAATCAAATCCTCCAATTCACACTATGCCGTACGCCCTCTTGTTTCCCTTTCTTAATTTTTTTTCTAATTAATTTAATAATAAATCTAATAAAAGGAAACTACAAAGTGTGTAGAAAATTCTACACATGTGCGCCATGCAACAATGCACATGCACACACTTAATAACTAGGGTGCATTCAACCAAAAATCAACAATTCACATTTTTAAAATAAATAAATAAATAACAATTAACAATTAAATTCACAAAATTATACCAAACAATTCTAACAATTAATTTAAACAAACAAATAAAAAAAATAATTCACAACACTCAAGAATTAAATAAATTAAAGCACAAAATTTAAAATAAATAAATACAAAATTTGGTGTGCTATAATTAGTGTGCCGAGAGGGCATAATTGAATATATATGTGTGTGGAATTGATTGATTAAATGTGTGACTGCATGGCATACATGATTTATATGAATATATATGCATGTTTATGTGTATTAAATATGCATGAAGGCTCATTCTTGTTAATAAGGGCATATTTGTAATTTCGGCCCGTTGAGGGCATAAATGTGATTATATGTGTTAAATGATTGGGACCACATTACTATGTGTATATCTTTGCAGTATTCGACTTGAGGTGATCCTAGTGAGCGGATTAGTGGAATAGTCACAACAAGGTCTAATATCTGGCTCGGGGTGAGCCTAGGGGTATTTCGGGGACTTAGTGCATACTTGGAAATTATTGGTTAATGAAAAGTTATTTGGTGATTAGTAGGGTGTGCCGAGATTAATTCAAAACTTATAGGACCACTTGAGGAATTAGCAGGGAATGGGGCTAATGACTATTTTTTCCCTTGAAGGCATTGAAAGGAGAGGTTTGACTTAGGGGCACTTTAGACTTTGTGTTGATGTTAAAAGATAGACTTAGGTGAATTGAGAAGAAATAAGATTAGAAAAGTAGGATAGAAATCTCTCAACTCTCTCTCTCTCACTCTCTCTACCCGGCTCTCCCTCTCTCCCTTTGTGTGTTTGGAGGCTTAGGGAATTCTTTGACAATTGGTACATAAGTTAAGGATTTGAAGCTTGGGGATTGAGGAATCAAGCTTGGGTCACTTGAGGATCAATTCAGGGTTGAAATCATCATTAAGGTAAGGTCTAAGTCTTCCTTTTGTAATGAAATTCTACTATTAAGATAGCTTTTGAGCTGGGTTTGGTTTTTGCTTGAATTGTAGAATTGGGATAGGATTCTTGGCATGATGTTGGGATAATTATGATGTTTATGAGGTTTGAGTGGGAGTTCTGGAAACAATTATGTGTTTAGGGGTTGAATTAAGGATTTAGGTTGAGGAAAATGTTGTGAAATTATGCAGGTTTTTTTTGGGTTTTGGGCTCGAGCTGCGACCTTGTTCTTTAGGCGCCACGACCCGTGTGTGTGAAGAGGCTAGGAGCTCTTAATTTTTTCCCAGATGCCATAGCGTAGGTTGAGCCTCGCTGCGGCCTGCGTCCCCTAGAAGAGAGCCTTGGGACTCTCTAACTTGTAGTGCGCCGCAACCCTAGAGAACGGTCCGCGACTCTAATTGAGAGAAATAACCAAATTAGATTTTTGGGCTCCGAAACTTAAACCTAAGTTCTTGGGAAGGATTCTACTACTAGGTTTAGTAGAATTCTATGTCCCAGAGGTTAGTATGTTATTCTAAATCTCTTAATTGGTTTTGTTTTTAATGGTTATCCATTATTGCTTTGTGACTAGGGTTACCGCGAAAGCTTAGGGTTAAGGATCGTGCTCAGGACCGTCTCACACTTGCAGCTCGGGACTCGAGGTGATAAAACTTTACCCAACTTGTGGATGGTGCTTAGACCCTTGTTAACAAACATATTATGATTGTGAATATATCTGTATCTAAGAATATTTGGATAGACATGCTTGTATATGCTGCCTTCGACTGCTTGCTGTGCAATGTGTATCTGTGATTATATCTATTTAAAGGTTGGCCTAAGGGTGCCGGGGGCTGATAGCAAGCATGCGAAATGCAGCCCAGCCTAATAGTGCTGGGGTCAGCTATAAGACTAGAGGACTCAGCCTAAGGATTGTCGGGCTTGAACATTATACAATAAACAGAAGTCTTGTTTGCACTTAACTAATTGTATTAATTGATGTGATTGGTTTATGTGTTTATTGAGCTAAATATTATTGCTAAGCTTATTGCTTACATCCTGTTGTTGATTGAGCTTATTGGTCTTTGTTTTTACTGTGCATATATTGTTGCTTATTTGTACTTGTTGAATTGAGTTATCTTGTTGAGCCTTGGCTCACGGGTGCCATGTGGTGTAGGTAAGGGAAAGGGAAAGTTGGACCAGTTGTGAGTTGGAGAGCTTTAGGGGCGGTGTGTACATTAGCAACTGCTCGACTGCCACGATTGAGGGTTACTCAGGAACTAGAGCCAAATTGTAGTTTGCCACTTAGGTTGGGATCCCATGTACCAAATCTTCCTTTTAATGAAAGTCTAATATTTTACGATCAAAATCTTTTAACCCTAATCCAACAATTACCTGGGTAACACATTTATGTCCAAACAACTTGATTAGCAAGTCCTGCACTATTTAAAACATACAGTGTAATGGTCTGGGCTATCGAGGGCATTACAACTTGGTATCAGAGTGGTCTAGGAAGTCCTGCACTTTTTTAATGATTTATTTGATTTTATTCTTGTTTTTGTTATATGAAAATGTTTTAAAAATATTTTCTGAATTATAAAAGAAATAAAACGTATGACTAAGACTTTAAAATAATTTAAATAAACAAAAATAAAAAATTAAATCTAACCCTCAACTTAAATCAAAAAAATTAAAATCAACACCCTAAACTTAAAAGCCAAAAATTAAAAAAATAGTTTAATTAAAATTTACTAAAATTATTATGCTTTTAGTTCACTTTAATTAATTTTAAAATATTGGTTTTAGTTTTTTTATTTATATTTCAAATTAATTATGTTTATTTAATTAATTAAAATAATTTTATTAAATATTTTTTATTTTAAAATTAATTTATTTTATTTTTTATTCAAAAGTTTACATTTAATTGATTCATTATATTTTATAAAACAATTGTAATTTTATTAATTTAAAAAATATTTTTAAATCATTTTATAATAACAAAAACAAAAGAAAATCAAATAAATCATTAAAAAACAGGGGCAATAGGGTCATATTTAAAATATGGGTTGCCCACATTATAGTGGAAGGTACCAAATTTGTACGTATTACAAATAGAGGGTACCGAATTTTGATTATTGTAAACATAGGGTATCAAGTTTGTATTTCGATAAAACACAGGGTAGCAAATGAGTATTTGCCCTTTAAAGATTGTTTAAATATTTATTTTTGAAATCTCTGGGCCCACGACCTCGTGTCTCATCTATGTCCCATGTTCAGTTCCTTCTGAGTGAAGAAATACTTTGGACTCTTGTGGTTTGTATAAATCTCACATCTTTCTCCATGAAGATAATGTCTCCAAATCTTTAGAGCAAACAATATTGCTGCCAATCTAGATCATGTGTTGGATAACGTTGCTCATATTCTTTTAGCTGCCTTGACGCGTATGCTATTACCTTTTTGGCTTGCATAGCACACAACCAAGCCCTTATTTTGACTCATCGCAATAAAAAATGAACTTTTCCTTATCCGAAGGAAGACTTAGCACAGGTGCGGTAATCGGCTTCTCTTTCAACTCCCAAAAGCTACATTCACACTTATCTATCCATACAAACTTTAAATTCTTCTTGTTAACTTTGTCAATGGTGTAGCAATTTTGGAAAATCCTTCAATAAATCATCGATAATATTCAGCTATCCCAAGAAATCTCCTTACCTCTAAGGCATTCTTTGGTCTCTGCCAATGTTTTACTGCTTCTATCTTAGAAGGATCAACCATGACACCATCCTTACTAATGATATGCCCAAAGAATACCACTTGTGGTAACCAAAATTTGCACTTCTTGTATTTGGTATTCAACTTGTGCTTCTTTAATCGTTGAAGCGTTAACCAATCATGTTCGGCATGTTCTTATTGTGATGTTGAGTAGACAAGAATGTCATCAATGAATACTATGACAAACATATCAAGATAATCCATAAACACCATATTCATTAAACCCATAAACACATATGGGACGTTGGTAAGTCCAAAAGACATCACCAAGAATTCATTGTGGTCATATCTGGTATGAAACGCAATTTTCAGAATATCCTCTTCTTTAATCCTCAACTAATGGTGTCCTGATTGGAGATATATGCTTGAAAAGACTAACCTCCCTTGAAGTTTATCAAACAAATTATCTATTCTTGGAAAAGGGTACTTATTAATAATCACCTTATAGAGTTCTTTGTAGTCTATACACACCCTCATTAACCTATCCTTCTTCTTCACAAATAACATTGGCGCTCCCTATGGAGAATGTCTCAGTTTGATGAACCCTTGTAGTCAGGTCTTTCACTCCTTCAATTATGTCAGTGCCATCTGATACGATGCTCTCAAAATTGGTGCAATCTTCGGTGCTAACTCAAAGGTGAACTCGACATCTTGATGAGGTGGCAAGCCCAATAAATCCTCAAGGAACACTTCCAAGAATTCCTATACCACTCTTGTTTCTTCTGGCCCTTGCACCGCCACCTTATTTGTATCAAATACATTTTCCAATAACCCTATACATCCATTCCAAAGCATCTCCCTCGCCTTTAGTGTTGTAACGATCGGGATTGTGGGTCCTGTAGTTATCCCCATGTACATGAACGACTCTTCTCCTTCAATTACGAACATTACAACCTTCATCTTGCAGTTTATCATTGCGCCATACTTAGCCAACCAATCCATTCAAAGAATTACATTGAAATTCACCATTTTAAGCTCAATCAAATCTACAAATAATTCCCATTGTCTACCCACAAAGGCAAGGCCTTAATCCATCTTCTAGATATTACCACCTCCGCGATTGGTAACATGGTCTCAAATCCTACCACATACATTTCATATGGCCTATTAAACTTGTCCACTATTCCATCAACAACATAAGAATGAGTGGCACTAGAAACTATTAACACATAACAAGAAATTCCTACAATAGAGATCTGACTTCTCTCCGCTTGTACTTGCGTAAAGGTTTAGACACATGTTGGAACAAAACTATCATTCTTCTTTGGTTCTTCCTTTGGAACAGCCTGCAAAGTTGCAGGAAATTTCTATTAATATGTCCTTCTTTTTCACATTGATAACATCCTTTAGCGCAACATTCTGCGGGGTGTTGTTTCTTGCATTTGGGGCAATTTGGAAGACTCTTTCAAGTTCCACCATTCTAACGTCCTCCTTTAGGCCTTACCATTCATGGAGGTATTAGCCTATCACTAGGTTATCCCTATGGAACCTTTTGGCTCCCTTGGTATCCATAAGGGTAGCTAATCCTTACGAGTCCAAGAGATGCTCTAGGCTTATCAGCAGATGTCCTCATTACAACCGTACCAATTATGGAGGTATCTAGCCTTTGTCACGAAGTTATCCCTATAGAACTCGAGAGATGCCTTGCAATTTTTTTTTCTTTTTTTATTACAATATATATGTGCCTCCTATCCTGCCCCCAAGTGCTTGATGGGATTCATTCCATTGAGCACTTTGAACGTTTCGCTCCCAACATAGATTTTGACAATGTGTGCATATTTGTTATATAGGCGCACGCATATAGAAGGAATGTAATATGCGAGATAGAAAACATTTTCATTGATAGTAAGAAAATTACAGAGGCATGTATGGCAATATTGTAACTACTATGAGGCTATCTAGGCAACCTTTTTGATTTTTAACTACTGAGATTAACATAAGGAAAACAAACAAGGGACGTATATCCCTGCATTAGATGCGAAAGTCTTACTGGTAATATTCATGGAGATGTTCTACATTCCTTGCTTGAGGTATAACTGTGTCGTCCACCCCGAAGTGTGAATGTGGGTCTGTGCCTCCATGTATCCCGATCGCCATCGGTTCTCGTGGCTTGGAAGCTGTGTGGATAGAGATATTATAATACTCTCTTGCTTCCTTTTGTTCTCCTTTTATGCTTGCTATCCCCCCAGAAGTTGGGAATTTAACAGACATGTGATATATCGAGGTCACTGCTTTCAATTCTCTTAGGGAGGGTCTCCCTAATACCGCATTGAAAGCCGAAGTGCAATCTACTACAACAAAGTTTGTCATGACAGTGGTTTGTCTAGGTTGCTCCCCCATGGTGAGTGCTAACTCGATGGCTCCCAAAGGTTGTATTGGATCCCCAGTGAATCCATATAAGGGGGTACGGCAGGGTTTTAAGTTCCTGACTCCCAAGCCAATCTATGGAACTACCATTGTCCACTAGGACTTAATGCACTCTCATATTGGCCAGTTGGGGTAATGCACCTCTCTCGCATCTTCCTCTGTGAAGGTAATCAAATCATTTTCAGCTTTAAAGTTCTTTGGGGCTCGCTGCTCTAGGCTCATGGCGCACGGGGGTGGACTTCGTCTTGCTTCCCTGACATATCTATCTCGTCCCTTCCTCGCACTCTCCTCCGAATCTTGGACCTCTAAACACAGTTCTTACTCCTCCCTGCACTTCTGGGGCTTGCTCTCGAGCCTACAGATAGGGTGGCCAAACTTCTGGTCCTGTTTTTTCCCCTCTGACATACCTGCCAAAGTGCCCCATGTGTATGATTTCCTCGATTTCTACTTTCAAGTGGGTACATTCTGCTGTGGTGTGGCCAATATCCTTGTGGTACTGACAATACCTACTGGGGTCCCTTTTGGATCGGTCTCCCTTCATCTGCAGGGGTCTTTTGAAGGGCACCTTATTCTCATTTATGACGAAGATATGTTCCCAGGTATCTGTCAGGTCTGTGTAGAAGGCGTATGGTGTTTGCCTGGGTTCACCTCTGCGTACGTGCTTTCTCTAGTGGCCATCCCTTGGCCCTTCATAGACTGCTTTCTTATTTGTACCATTTGAGCTGTCATGGGCCGAGGGCTTGAAATGGGATTCACTTTTTCCTGCCTTCAGGTTCTCATGGCCATCCTCGACAAATGTATTTTTGTGCTCTTTCATAGAAGTCATCTAAGTCATTGACCTCTCTTTTGAGCATATTATCCCATAACTTACTGCTAGAGTGCACACCAGCTGTGATTTCCATCTTAAGTTCTCCTCTAGCCAGGCTTCCTACTTTAGCCGCCTCCATGTTGAACCTGTGGATATAGCTCTTCAAGCTTTTGCCTTCGCCTTGCATTATGTTAGCGAGGCTAGTACCTGTCATGGTGTAATCACGAACTGCATGGTACTGCTGAAGGAATTCGTTTGAAAATTGTTTCCATGACCTGATAGACCTTGGCCTAAGTCTCTTGAACCACTTGTATGTAGGTCCCTTCAACGTGACAGCGAAGCATTGACACCTGGCTCTACTATTAACTCCCCTTAACATCATTAAGTCATTGAACGCATCAAGATGGTACTTTGGATATGTATTGCCCTCGTATGGGGTCATGTGGGGCTCTTTGAAGTTGGCTAGGAGCTGCATGACCTAGATTTATCTAGTGAAGGGCGATTCGTGATCAAACTTGTCGTCGACAATGTGCCCCCCAAAGGCAGTGATTATCTTGCTCCATAGGCTCCTCATCTCGGTGTCTATGTCTTGTCTCCTTTTGCTCAAGGATTCTCTCAACTCGGATGGGTTAGCCTTTCCTTTCCCTTTGTATTCTGGGGGAGCCATAGGAGGTGTGGTCCTCTCATCTGCCCTTCTCCTGGTGAGCTCCTCTCTTAGGTCAAAGGGCGCCCCCTTAGAGGTGACTTCAGCATCGTTTCTATGACCAGCGTCATACTTTTGCCTTTTCTCTTGGGGGTATTTCACTGGCCTTGGACATTCATGATGCTTTGTTCAGGGAGTTTTGCTAGTGGAAAGTTGGGTTCTTCCATCGTCTATGGTGACAATGGTTTCTCCTCTCTCATGCTCCTTCTCCTTATGCTTGGGAAGGGGCATGCTTGATTTCCCTTGTAGAAGGTCATTTAAAACCTCCTGCATGTTCTCTAGTGTGGTTTCCACCCGTCGATTCATTTTGTGCAACTCATGAATCTCGTCTCATAGAAGCGAGTCCTTGAGATGGAACTCACAGAGTAAACTCACAGACTCTTGCCTGGCCTATACGTAGAAGGACCTGGATTCTGGTGGTCGGAGCGTGGATTGGTCGATGGTTGAGGAGGATGGTGCATACCCGGGCCACCCACGGGGGTAGCTGAAGGTTCTAGAGGGTCTGTGCTAGGTGGGACAGCCGGGGGTGAAGCCTCCTTTTCCTCCTCAGGGACTGGATGTTCCTCCGGCGCACCTTTATCCTCAAGTGGTAGAGGGTTTCTCCGGGAGGCCCTTAGTTGGTCTATGTCCAGGTGGATCTCCACGTCTTGTGATCCCCGTAGGTATCTAGAACACCTTGGCATTTCTTCTTATCAGAATTGATGGAAGAATAGTGAATTGATACTTGTTCTTCCCACAGACGGTGCCAAACTGTTGACAGTGAGAACTCGTCAATGATACAGGATCACAAAACTCAAAATGTTTTGCAAAAACTATGTAGGAAGAGGATAGAAAGAACTTGAAGAAGAAAGATGCAGAACTACAATGAATCAAAAGTCGTATATTACTTAATTGTTTGAGCATACAAAGAATTTTCCAACCCCTTACTGTGAGTGGTGGAAGTCTATTTATAGGTGGACACTAATGACCCTTGATACATGGTGATTCCAGGGGACAAGAACATAGTAGGTACGTTGTCAGGGTTGTCGGCTCTGGACATTGTGGTGTCGGCTTTCGTGCATGGTCGGGGGTGCTCAAGTAGTGCCTCCACTCTTTGTACGAGTTTGTACCACCACTACCTATCAGACATGGATGTCAGGATCATGCCTCTGTCCTCCTCAGGGTTGTACACCCCGTACTCGTACATGTACTTCATGCCTGGTGGTCCCTCTTACCTTTCAAAAGTAAGTCTTTTCTCCAAACTTCTTTATATTTTGCTGAGTGTTAGAGAACATCGCGGGTTCATCATTAGCATAGATGGACCTTAGGTGGTTAGCCCTTGCCATGTATAGGTCTCGAGTTACGGGGTTTGGAGGATGATGCCTTGCAGGTATACAGTTCCAGAGTTGAAGGAGTTTAGCATCTGGACCTGCATCACTTCGCATAGCGAGGCGCCTTCCTTCTCGTGGGCCTAACACTAAGTCAAACGAGGCCCTAGGACTCGTGCGGCGGACCCTCACACAACCCCTCCTCCATTCGCTCAGCCTCGCACATTGAGGCATTCTTAACTCTACGTGCCTCGCTCCAAATCAACTAAGGTTCTAGGCCTCGCACAATGGCGCATAGGGAGGCACCTTCCTTCATTTTCTCAGCCTGACACAGTGAGGCAATTTCCTCTTTGCGGGCCTCACACAAAGTCGACCGAGGCTCTAAGCCACAAAAAAAATGAGTCTCGATCTTGAGGCACCCATGAATGCTTGTTCACTAAGTTGGGCCTCTCTATGCAAGGTCCTTGCTTATTGAGGGGTGCGCTAAGTGTTGCGCGGGTATGTACAAATGTCTAAGGCTTGCTAGGCCTCACATAGTGAGGCCTTCTTCCCTTCAACGCTCATGCCCATATCTGCCGATGGATGCTTCAAGGGAAAATTTTCCTTATTCACAACATTCGATCTTATCTACTTGGTTAATGCCTTGGACAAGACATCACACCCAGGTATGTAAGTAGATCATATCGTAGATTTCCTAATCATTGAAAATCCAATGCATTAATCTAATCCTAGGACTCCTTCTTTTGAACATATAATTACAGTTATTATCCACCATGACCTAGTCACTATAATTGTAACTATCCATATGTTCGAGATTTTATAAATTTTTGTATTATTTAAATAATCATGTAATAAAACAAGCAAGCAATAGGGTTGCCAAACTAAATGATTTCCACTACTTTTATTGACAATATAAAATCGAGTTCCATGTCCCAACAGTCTTGTGGAGCTCACCTAGAGCTCCTCAGAGTGTAAGCTCCTCCGGGAGTGGTTTGATCATTCGCTTAAAGAGAATGTCTTCAAGTTAGGTCCCGTCCCGAGGACCTATGTTGGGGTCATCTCGTCTGATGGTTCGGTTAGTCCACCTGTTACGCTAGTGGGTGTGCCTCTTGAGCACCCCACTGCCATGGTGCAAGATCTGCTAGCTGGTGTGCAACCTGTGCACCCAGTTGGAGCTGGAGCCCCGACTGCACCATAGGATCATGGTAAGGGTAAAGTCGATGAAGTTCCTGCGTGGGAGTGGATGAAAACTCGTCGAGCTTTAAAGCCCATTCATGACCCGAGGAGAAACGATGGCCAAAGTCTTGGTTCCTGAGGAAACCACCATGTCACTAGAATTCATGGAGCTCAGGGCCTTCCACCCAAGCGCGTCATGACAGAATGCATTAGGCCTTAAGGTGGTGTCCTGGTTGCACCTCGACAGCCTCGGAGCAATCCTGGCCAAGGGGTTAGGAGGAGAAATATCTCTTCCAACCGAGGACAGGGAATTAACGTCTCAGTGAAAAATGAAAATGTTGACTACAAAGGGGAGACCAATGTATGATACCCCAAGGACCATGGTCACCGCAACGCGCAACCTGACGTGTTAGATGACCTGAAAGCTCACAGAAGTAGAGTATCCCTTGAGGACAATCCAAGGAGACAATAAAAACTAGACCTCTGAGATGACCTTAATGCTCAGAGGAGAGAACATTCGGTACAGAGTGTCAATCAAAATCGCGACCCTTTATGCGCAGAATTGGAGTTTGAAAAGGATATTGCTGAAGATATCCTGGAGACAAGGTCATGACTCAGACTTGAAGGATAAGGATGGGGAGCCTTGTGCTCCCCATATTGTGGAACCCCCACTACCTTGAGGCTTCAAAAATGGCAAACATTAATTCATACAGTGGAGGCATGGATCCCATCAACCATATATCAAAGTTTAATAGATTGACGTCAGTCCACCATGTCTCCGAGGACGTCTTCCCATTGACCTTGATAGGATGAGTGGATGAATGCTCCAAGAAGCACAAACTAGGATCCATTCACTCCTGGCACCAACTATCATCCTCCTTTTGAATATAATTCATTGCTGGGTGGAAAGTGAATTTTGAGGTCAATGCTTTGGCCAACATAAAGCAGGGACCGCTTGAGACACTTAAAGCATACAACAAAGGCTTTATGGAAGATGCAGTGAGGACTAAGAGGGTCAATGATGGCCAACAATTGATGGCCCTACAAGCTAGTATCCGAGCAGGTTCCCCACTATGAGATGACCTCCAGCGAAGAGGATTCCATAGGCTCAATGACTTCATACATCGAGCCCAAGAGTATATAAATTGAGAGGATGCCCAAATTGGAGCGTTTGGAGGACGAATCCCTTCCCCCGCTCCATTTTTCCAAAATATCATGACTCTAGGAACAAAGTACTCGCCATAAACTCCATGCCAAACGAGTGTTATGACCGCTCCAAAGTTCAGCCCTACTGTTTAACCAGTTGGCTTCAACATAGGCTATGGAGCAGCTCCCACTTGATACAATGCTTTTCATCCTGCATTCTGTGCTGGAACTGGGACTTCAGCCTAGTATGCAGCACCCAGAGATACCCCCAGGAGAAGCAAACATGGGGGAAAAGGAAAGGGAAAGAATCCCAAGAGAACTCAAGTAGCTCTCGACAAGAAGTATGATCCACAATACTCTGAGTACACGAACTTGGTGGATACTCTGGAAAAATATTTTCTTGGTCACTGGATCCTTAATCTATGTGCTGGGATCGGGAGAAAAGATATTCCACTAAGTTTTTCCGATTTCAAAATGATGTGGGGCACCACACCAACGAGTGCAGACAACTTAGAGATGAGATTGAAAGTTTCGTCAAACTAGGCCACCTCCACCAATATGCTAGGGCTAGTGCGCGCCCAGCTCAGGCTCCAGCCACAGGATTTCTTCCTCAGTAGGTGGTTCCTCAACCCCTGAACCAGGTGCCCGCGACCCTACAACAACAAATAGCCCATGGACCTCCCCGGTGAATGGGAGAGTAGGGAATATCTCTAGAGGACCCCACCTGAGGGGCATGTCGAGGGGCTGGAAAAATCGATATTCACAGGCCCTGAACAATGACAATGAAGTGACGATACTAGACCAGTTGCCAGCGCAGATGTCATAGTTGATGAATCAAGTCATCACTTTCTTTGAGGACTGCACTTGTAGAGTGCACTTTCCCCATATGATCCTTTGGTGGTGGAGAGCCAAATCTCCAACAAAATGGTGGCTCGGATCCTAGTGGATAATAGAAGTTTGGTGAACATCCTGTTCAAGACAGCCTTCGAGAAGATTGGGCTAACTACTAGTGACTTGTTTCTATCCACCTCGACTCTTTATGGGTTCTCAGGGGGGGGGGGGGGGGGGCTCATACCGATGAGGAAAATTAAGCTGCGAGTGATGCTAGGGAAATTGCCTCACCAAGAGTTCAAGTACTGCAGTTTCGTGGTCATCGACTGCTCCTCCACCTATAATGTTATGCTTGGATGTGCGGCCTTGGTGGAGTTTAGGGTAGTCACCTCGATACACCACTTATGCATGAAGTTCCCCACCAAGGCAGGAATAGGCATAGTCAGTGGAGACCAAAAGGAGGCCTGTTTGTGCTACAATTTGTTACTAAAGCATCTAGTGATGGTTGTTGAGGAAATGGTCCCCTAGCAACCTCCTCTCGAGGAGATGGAGGTCTAGGTTGTTCAAGTGGAAGGGTAGTCCAACGAACTGGACCCCAAGGTTAGAGAAGAAAGGGTTGTTTAGCCCTTGTAAGAATCTGAGGAGATCATCCTAGACACCTCAAACCCTGATAAAAAGACTAAGGTTGGGAGAAACCTCAAGGCAGAGGTCCGTGAAGTTTTGATAAGCTTTCTTAAAAAGAACCAGGATTTCTTTGTCAGGCATTGACCCTAACATCAAATGCCACTCCTGAAATATTCATCCAAATGTCACGCCAGTGCAAAAGGAGCAGAGGACAATTGACACGACTTGTGCGGAGGCCCAAAAGGTAGAGATCGACAAGCTTCTCACCAACCGTTTCATCCGAGAAGCCCACTACCTGAGGTGGCTGTCAGACTTGGTCATGGTGCCAAAGGCGAACGACACCTGGAGGACATGTATAGAATTCTCCGACCTTAATAGGGCCTGCCCTAAGGATTGCTTTCCATTGACAAAAATTGATCTGATGGAAGAAACAAACTTCGGGTATGGGCTTTTGTCCTTCATGGACACATACTCCAAGTACAGCCAGATATCCATGCAAGTCATAGACCAAGATCACACCAACTTTTGAATAGAAAAAGGTGTGTAATGTTACAAGATGATTCCCTTTGGCCTTAAGAATGCTAGTGCCACCTACCAGAGTTTAGTAAATCGCATGTTCGAGAACAACCTAGGTTAGAACATGGAGGCGTACGTGGATGACCTGTTGGTGAAGTCGAGCACAACCCTCGACCACGTGAAAGATTTGGCAGAGGTATTCTCGGTCGTCCGTAAATTTAGGATGAAGCTAAACTCCTAGAAGTGCACTTTTGGGGTGGCCTCTAGGAAGTTCGTAGGATTCATTGTCAGCGCCCGAGGAATAGAGGCTAACCCTAATAAGATAAAAGGGATGATAGAAATGTCGTCCCCCAAGAAGCACAAGGATGTACAATGCATAACTAGTCAGATAGTGGCACTGAGCCATTTAGTCTCGAAGGCAACTGATAAGTGCATTCCTTTCTACAACGCCCTCTGTGGAGGTCAAAGATTTTATTGGACAGATGAGTGCGAGCATGTCTTCCAGCAGCTAAAGACTTGGCGAATCCCTTGCCTTTTTCGAAGCCCGTAAATGGAGAGTGCCTCCTCGTCTACATAGCTGTCTTTGAGAACATCGTTAATGCTACTCTGGTCTGCAAGGAAGGTCATGTCCAACATCTGGTTTATTATGTGAGGAAGCCACTCCTCACATCAGAGTCCATATATCCACTTATGGAAAAGCTAACATTTTGTCTTATAATGGCTTCTTGGAAACAAAGGCCTTACTTCCAGGCGCATCCTATCAAGGTCATCACCAACTAGCCCTTAAGGCAAATCCTTCTAAATTCAAAGTCCTTTGGGAGAATCCTAAAGTGGGCGGTCGAACTGAGTTAGTTCGACATCACTAATCACTCGACGACTACCATAAAGGGACAGGCACTGGCATATTTTATTGCCGAGTGCACAGGAACACATGAGTGACCCAGGGAGGGTCTGGTGGAAGCTATTTGTCGACGGATCCTCCAACAAGAATGGGCCCGGAGTAGGCGTCATTTCGGTATCCCCCGAGGGGCACAAGGTTCATAGCGCTTTGAGGTTCGGATTTAAGGCCTCAAACAATGAGGCTGAGTACGAGGTATTAATTGATGGGATCTGGATAGCCCTAGAGCTGGAGGCTGAAGCCCTTAAGGTATTCAATGATTCCCAGCTGGTAGTCAACTAGGTCCTTAAAGAGTATCAGACTCGTGGGACAAGGATGGCTGCGTATTTGGCAATGGCTTGAAAATGCTGCACAACTAATTTTTTTTTATCATTCGACAAGTACAAGGGGAATAGAATTCCAATGTTGATGCTGTAACGCCCCAAATAACCTTGTAAGGCTTAGGGCCTTGATTAGGGGGCCAGGATGGCAAATTATGGAGAATTATTTGAATATATGTGATTTAATTATGAAATATGTGTTTATTTGATATATATGTGTATCATTACATTATTATGTGAGTTATATTATCATATGACTAGATATGCATGTTTAGGTGTATTAAATATGCATGTGGGCCCGTTTCTCATTAGAAGGGAAATTTTCGTAATTTGGCCCGTTACATGTATATTTGGAATATATGTTCATATATGTGATATATGTGTGAGACCACATTATTATGTGGACATATTTTGGGTTACTCAGCATGAGGTGATCCTAGGGAGCAAGCTAGCGGGAGAGTCACAACGAGACCAAATACCCGACTTGGGGTGAGTCAAGGGGTATTTTGGGTATTTAGTACATTATAGAGATATCGGGTAATGGTAATAAATAATTGAGGATATATTCAGAGTTAGAGGGAATTTCAGGAATTTTGACCAATTTACCCTTGAGGATGTTTTTAGTACCCCGAGCTTCGGGATTTGCTTAGAGTTACTTGAACTCTAAGGAACCTACACATAAATAGAAAACAAAGGAAAAACACTCTTAACTCTCACAAAATCTCTCTCTCTCGTGTACACACACACTCTCTCTCTCTCAATTCCTTGGAATTTCTTGCGATCTAAGGGGAATCGAAGCTAGCTTAGGCTCTCCATTGCTTGGGGAAAGGCGTAGCGTTGTTTTGGGTAGCAGAGGTATGAATTTCTAGCCTTAATTCTATACGTTTTCTCTGGTTTTAATTGAGTTTTAGACTTCTGAAAACTCAAATTTGAATTTGGTTTTGTTAGGGATTTTAAGCTGGTTTTGATGCTTATGAAGTGCTGAGTTGATTGGGAACTTTGTTTCTGGGATTGGGCTATGTTTGATTGGTTTTTTGGTCAGTTTTGGCTAGAAGAAAATGGGGAAGAAAACTAAGTTTTCATGTTGTGTTGCGGCCCTGTTCTTGGGGCACAATAACTCTCATAAACGAAGGGAGAAGGAGGTGTTGAATCTCTATTTTGAGCTACGACGCTTGTAGGGGCAGGCCACAACGCGTATGTTCAGAGGAGATCCTATGGGCACTCCGACTTGGGGCGGGCTGTGAATTTTTACCTTGAGCTTTGGCGCATGAAGGGCTTTTGAGTCCAGGAAGGTCTTGAGTGTGGGAACTCAAACTTAAGGGCTCTTGATCGATTCTACTACTCGGTTTAGTCGAATTTGATGTCCCAGTGGCTAGGACTCAGTTTGAAAGCCTTTATCCACTCGTTATTGATAGGAATCTATATTATGTTTGTGACTCGGTTACCAGTAAGAGATCGGAATCGGGATCGTGCTTGAGGGTCGTTCTTATTATACGTTGTACTCGGACCTGAGGTAAGAAAACTGCACCTAATACATGATATAGGTGATTAGGGCTTGGCCCAATTGTTAAATGTCATTATGAATAGGGCTCGGGCCCCTAAGAAAGAACATGATTATGATTATGCATGTGATCGTTGATTAAGCATGCTTGAATGCTTTGTATCCGGATAATTGTTAAATGATTTACACTTGTTTGCATTATCTGCGTGATTAGGGCTCGACCCCATTAAGGAACATGGTTATATTGTGTTTTTATTTAATTGGTTGAGATATATGATTCATATGTATGCATACTTGTATTGTCTAAAGTATGCTCATTCTAATTATTTGGTTGTTTGAATATATGGTTAAGACATTGACTTATTAGTCAAGGACAACAATAGTGCGCTGTGTGTTAGTCGAGAGGCTTAGGGCTAATCAGGGACATACTATTACATTGGCTAACCCTATGGTCATTTGGAAAAGTAAAGCACTTGGCTAGCTCTATGGCTTGTTACTCAAAGCTAGGGTAAAGGGCCTTGGGTGACTCTATGGTCACTTAGCTAGGGCATAGGGCCTCAGGTTGACTCTATGCTCATCTATTTAGGGCAGCGGACCCCAGAATGATCCTATGATCACTTATTTCTAATTGTATGCATGCATGAGTAGGTTATTACTGGTTGGCATGCTAGATATGCATATGGAATATGTATTTACTGTTCATGCACATGATTAAGTTTTCTTGCTGAGCCTCGGCTCACGGGTGCTATGTGGTGCAGGTATAGGGAAATGGAAGTTGGACCAGCCATGAGTTGGAGAGCTTTGGTGGTGGCGTGTACATATGTAGCTGCTCGACCACCACGACCAGTGTTTTCTTGGAGGAACTAGGGTTGTATCCCTTATTTTGCTGCCTAGGTCGGCTTGGCATGTATTTTGACTTGTATATAACCTTTTAAACATTTGTTTATGTTATTTTGGGATCCCATTTATGTAGTAAAATTTTAAATGAAAAGTCAATGTTTCCTTTTGATCTAAACCCTAACCCTTGTCATTAAACATAGTTACACGTTTAAAACAAGGGACTTGATCAGCAAGTCTAACACTATTTAAAGTACACAGTGTAACCGTCCTGGATTAGGAGGACGTTACAGATGCCCTGGCCAAACTTGCAACCACTAAGTATGCTGAGTTGATCAATGTGGCCTCGATTGACCACTTGGCCACTCCAAGCATCTAGATCCTGAAGTGGTAGAATCAGTCAATCCCCAGGATAGTTGGATGGAAACAATAGTGAAGTACCTCATCTCTAGAGAGTTATCGCAGGAAAATAAAAGTAGCTCAAAAGTTTCTTTACCAAGCGGCTCGGTATGTGATCATGGACAATAAGCTGTATAGGCGAGGATATTCGTTTCCACTACTCTGGTGTGTGTCCAAGCAGGAAGCTAGCCTCCTTCTCTGAGAGGTGCATGAAAGCTTTTGCAGGGACCACGCTGGGAGGAAGAGCTTCGCCAAGAAAATCATAAGACATGGATACTTTTGGCCTAAAATGAATGGTGATGTGATGGACTACGTCAAAAAGTGCAACAAGTGCCAATGCTTCACAAACATTCCCCGAGCTCCTCGAAATGAGCTCACACAGATGTAAAGTCCTTGGCCCTTTGTAGTCTGGGGTATTTCCTGAACAGGTCCTTGCCCATGGGAAAAGGAGGTGTAAAGTACACTATTTTGGCAGTCTACTACTTCAAGAAGTGGGTTGAGGCAGAATCTCCCGCTACCATAACCTCCAAGAAGGCACTGGACTTCATCATCAATAACCTAATTTTCCGCTACGGGCTCTCGAAGAAGATTGTCTCCGATAATAGCATATAGTTCGACAAGTTCACCGATTTCTGTTAAAGGCATGATGCTATGAAGAGTTTCTCCTCTGTGGCTCTCCAGCAGTCAAACATACAAGTGGAAGCGGTCAACAAGATGCTTAAGGCCTCTTTAAAGAAAAGGATGGAAAAAGCATAAGGCGCTGGGCCCGAGGGGCTACCTAAAGCATTGTGGAGCTACCGCACCACTGCTAGGACCTTTACCAACCATTCATCCTTCTCCATAGCCTACGGGTATGAAGCCATACTCCTAGTTGAGGCAGGAATCTCCACCCACCGATGAGACACATATGATCTGACCACAAACCATGCTTTACTCCAAGAATCTCTAGACCATGTGGAGGAGCTCCGAGAAGCATCACAACTACTTGTAGCATCCTACCAGCAAAAATTGGCCAGATATTTCAACTCTAAAGTGAAAGATATGAAATTTTGGGTCAGAGATTTGGTGTTGCAAAAAGTTTTCTTAGCCACCCGAGATCTTGGTGCTGGAGTATTGGGCCTCAACTTGCAAGGCCCATACTAAGTCAAAAGCAGTGTGTGTCCAGGGACGTATCAATTGGCTCGACTCAACGAATAGCAAGTGCTCCATGCCTGGAATGCTGAGCATCTTTGTTGGTATTATCAGTAATATAAGCAATGTATCTCTAAGTTTTGTAGTCATTTTGTAGCCTCCGGGCACAATTAATGGAAATCATGTGTGCAAAACATGATAGATGAAATTTAGAGAAACTTATTGTATTTTAAATTTTAATTTAGTAATTTCACTTCCCAAGTTGTACTCGTTCATTGGCCTGGACAAGTGAACATAGACTAGTCTCTGATCACTTGGGGGGCATAGTCGGGTCTCTTTGCAGGATAGCTGCTCGCGGAGCGTGACCTAGGAAGGTAAGCTTATCATGAGCGGAGCAACCCAAGTACAAGTTCCCGACTTCCAATAGTCGAATAGAACCCCGAGTCATTTATACTCGAGACAACCCCCGAGTAATCTGTACTAAAGGGGAAACTTTGTTCAGTGAAACCTCTTAAGGACCACGTGCCCCAAGAGAAACACTGAAAGTAACCTAGGACGCTAAGGTTATCATTAGTGGAGCTAGCCTAGTGTCAATCCTTCCACGAATAGGCAAACCTATTGGTGGAAACTTGTGTTATCTCTCGAGGACTATTTGATCATGGAGCAATAACCAGTTCTCAATCCCCGAGTCTCCCATACTAGGATGCAAGCCTTAAGTTTCCAAAAACATATATTATATGGCCTACCCTAAAGGGGTGGAGAGATCGACCCACATCCTGAGGAATTAGAACATGAGGACTAGCAGTGAGTTTCCAATTCTCAATACCCGAGTACTCTATGCTCGGAGGCAAGCTATAATAGTGACTAACAAAAATGACCTAGTGCAACCTCCTGGGACAGCGCCCCTATGGATCAACACTTTTTCCTTGAACCCTACGTAAATTTGACCTCCTGAGACTTGAGTTGTTGGGACTTGGGGACGTAAGGACGCGTTGAGTGCCCCCACTTGACAGCGCACTAAAGTTACTTCTGAGGACTGCGAGCCAATGAAGCAACACTAACTACTTAAAAGCTTCAAAATATTATGTGAGCCAACAAGACTCCAGTTGTCAGGACTCGAATACCAGTCCCTAAACAAATTGATTAGGAAAATTAAGACCTAAGTCTCAAAAACAAATGTCCATGAGTGGTGGACAAGATAAGGTCTAAAATTCTCATGAAATCAGATTACGTTGAATTAAATTTAAAACCTTATCAAATTTAAGACCAAATTGTATAATTACTAAATGCTAAAATTACGTCCAATGATAAAGCAATGAAGGCAGAAAAGTAGTCCAAGCAAAGGCCATCCAACAAAATAAAATTATTTACAATTGTGCTTGGGGACTCGAGCATTAACTTGTTTGTACCCCTAATAGAATAATGGCACACATGCATAATTAAAGAAAAATCAAAGGTAACAAGGAAAAAGTTATGGCCTACGTCTCGCCTGGAGGAACCATCATTGTAATCTCAATCACAGGATCAGTCTCGGGGGCTCAACCGGCTTCCACGACTATTCAAGTTTGAGCAGCCTTGGTAGAGTTCACCCGAAAGCGCTCCTCAAAGAGCATCCTTATGTTGGACTCGTCAGTGAAGGCCAAGTCCATTTCTTTGGTTCTTTGCCATGCAACATAGAGGGTGTCCGCCACCAGCTAATTATCGTCTTTGTTGAGAGCGGCAACCTAGTGCCTTAGCTCTTGGGCTTGAGACTTCGAGTCCTTCGCCTCTGCCTTAATTGCCTGAGCCTTCAAAGTTTCATGCAAGGTTTCCTCTTGAGATTTGGCGACCTCCTCGCGGACATTTTGGGCAGCCTCCTCCATCGCTTTGGAATGCCTTGTGGCATCTTCCACCAGCTTTGTGGATATGCCTTCAAGAGCCTGTAGCTTGGAGTGCTCTGTCGCCAAACGAGTCTCTAGCGCAGAGGCACGAGCCTTCTGGAGATTGGAGTGCTCCTCGAGGGGGATTGTCGCATCCCTGAGTTCCTTCAGCTCAAAGAATCTCATTGTTATGACATCTCCAAGCCGCTGGCACAAGGAAGCAGTGTTCATAAAAAAAAATTGAAGACAAACTTAGCACGCGAGGATGAAAGCACATGGCTATAAATTCCAATTATGGTCCAAGGCATACCCATGCTGAGGTGTAGCTATAGGTTGCGAGAAGGGATATCTCATTATCCCCTCCTGTGCAAGCGTAACTACGAGATGGCATCATGTATAGGGTCCCGCTTAATCCCTGTAAAATCTCCACCGCTAGCGAAGCTGTTCTGCTTCAAAGTCTCCCAGAAAAGAGAGACTCCAGGTCCTTGTGGTTCAGGGATGGGATTGGGATCAAACTTTGAGGCCTATCTTCGTGAAGGTATTCTGTTAAAGATCATGATGTCTTTATCCCCTTCTTCTAGATGGGTGTTGAAGTGATCCACAACCCATCTGTTCCCCTCAAGCTCTTCCTCTTCGTAGATCACTAATCGAGTCACTGGGGTAGGAGGGTTGCTGGATGCCTCAAGGGGCGAGAGCTCTTTTCCTACGCCTGAGGTCCCCTCGAAAAGGGCCATAGACCTAGCACAATTGTCAATGACCTCGTCCATAAGAGCATCCGCCATAGCGTCAAGTGGGGCAGGTAGAATCTGGCGCTGGATTTCATAGGGCTCCTCAACACTTTGGTGTTTGGTCTGGATGGAGTCAGCCAACCCCATGTGATCTGCAAAGGAAAGTAATAAAGGTATTACTCCTCAGAATGTGGATAACAAAGAAAAAAAAGAGTAAGGAACTCTACCCAAACCGTTGATCATCTACTAAGTAGGTTCTATATTATGATCTAACGGTCACAGTTACCAAGGCATGGATCACGATCATTAGCATGGGAAAAGAGAGCCTCGAGTATGGGGTGAAAGGACACTTCAGTACGGATTGGATGCTTTAGGTGTAGAGTGGACTCCTTAATAATTGTATCGATTGATGGCCCATCAATGGGGAGTCAACACATGGTGTTACCTTTTTGAGGTGTGACTTCATAAGAAGCCAAATCGTCATCACTTGAGAACCTTAAAAATTACTCCTCCCAGTCTAAGTCTCCATTGTTCGAGGAAAAGTGAAGATTTCAGGGGTAAATGTTGTCCGTGATCTTATCATTGGGCACGTGGCAGTTATTAGAAAGGTATTTAAGCTTCTTAGGGGCTAATGAAGTTCTGTGGAGCTCGCCTATAGCCTATCGGGGTGTAAACTCGCTTAGAGAGAATGTCTTCATGTTAGGTCATGTCCTGAGGACCTATGTTGGGGTCCTCTCCTCAGATGGTTAGGTTAGACCTCCAGGCCTAAGGAGTTTCCCCTCGGGGTATGGAGGGAGAGCTAGGTGTCGTTCCTAGCGACTTTGGACCACAAGCGACCACCTGATAGCTTTTACTCCTCGAGAAGTGGTGTCGAGGTTGTACACTCGACAATTAGTATGTCCCAAGGCATTGTCTGACATGGGAGATGTGCGACTGCACTCTAACAGTGTTAGGAGCATGTTCCCCATAAAAAGAGTGGGCTGCAACCTATGATTTGGGTACCATGCGATCTGCATGGGCCGCACACGACCTTTATCATAGATTTTTTTAATTAGGCTTTTAATCCCACTTATGTGGGAATATTTCTCGTAATGACTCCTCATTAAGAGAGTTAATTGCTCTCAGCCTCTATAAATAGGGCTAAGACACCATGGTAAAATGGTCGTAATTTTTGTATTTGGCGCATTGCATAAACGCTGCATGAAACTCCATTGAAGCTTGCTCAACCAAGCTTCACAAATCATAATACTAAAAGCCTTGTGATCTAGGGATTTTTTATAACCTGAACCATGTAAAAATCTTGTCTTCTTCACTATATTCCCTTATAGTTCTGTTTATTAAGTTGATAGCAAATGAAGTAGTCAACAGAGTGAGTTTAAGTAAAAGAGTAATAAATAAATGAAATTTTACTTTTTTCTGATAAATAAATATTCCATGTATTCTTATTCGAAATCAAAAGTAGATTCCAGAATGTTATGAATGAAAAAAAATTAAAACAAATTTATCTAAAACGTAACAAATATCACATACTTTACAAAACTCTTAAATACTTAATAAAATATTTTTCATAAAAAATGTGTCAAATAAACGTGAGGCCTGGCCCCTAAGGTTGTTAAATCCTAACATGTACAGATGCCACTACAGCTCTCCAACTCATTGTTGTACAATTATTGGTTTGTCTTTACCAGCATACAGAGCACCCGTGGGCGAAGCCCATCGAGAAGAGTTATAATGGACACAACCCCGAAAACCCAAACATAACAAAATATAAGCATAAAGATAACACAGATACAATCATGCTTCACATATGCATATAATCAACATGTCCATGCCATAACTTAAATATAGCACCCTTGCAATGACCCACTGCCCTTGTGATAGTCCAATGGGGTCTACAACACACCCAAGTTAATGAATATACCTCATTCATAAATTCATATCCAATAACATATTCATTATACATAACCATATACATGTTATTACAAAAAGCGAGTGCAACCAGCGTACACCCTGAATGCAGGTGTCCATTCTTCTTACCTCAGTCACACCAGCAATTCACAACATACAAACATATACTTTTAGAGACTTATAACTCAAACCAAATATTATGAAATCACTCTTACTCTTTCTAATACCCAAACCACTCTAATGTGTCCTTAAGAGAGTCCTAAAAAAACTAATAGAAAACCCCAAACAAAAACCTCAAAGCCCTAACCAAAACGAGAAAAATAAGGAAAATCCTTCTTTCTGGAGTATTGGGGAATGGTAAGACCCTAGGCTTGGTCGTGCCCGACGACAGTTCTTGAAGCCTAGGTGTGATTTCTCCCAAAACTCCTAATAAGGTTTAATACCTTGATTAGCGTGTTGGGAGAGCACGTGAGGTAATTAAGTGAATTATATTATTATATAATTGAGTATGCATGATTATGTCTATTAAATTTATTTAAAGACCCACTTTTGTTAAAAAGGGGTATTTTCATAATTTGACCTATTAAGGGTATATTTGTAATTATTGTGTGTATGTGCATTGAGACCACATTATTATGTGGATATATATATATTTATATATATGATATTAGGAGTGAATTCTTTTGAGTGGTTTTTGCAGAAAAGTCTCAACGAGGATTAATGCCCGGCTCGAGTCAAGCCAAGGGGTATTTTGCAAATTTTAATGTGTTGGGATTATTGGTAAGATGAAATTAATTGGTGAGATAGTTGTATTTGACGGATTAGTGGATTAATTTGGAGAATAAAGGTGTAATTAAATTTTTAAGTGAAATGACCGAAATGCCCTTGAGGTTAATTAAAGAAGTTAAGTTAGTGAAGGGGCAAAATGGTCACCTGAACACTTTTTAGGCATATGTGACTAAGTGTGGACAACGCTCTTCCCCCTCTTCGGAAACCTCTTGAAAAAATAAGTGACATACTTTGATTCAAGCTTGATCAAGCTTTGGATTTGAGGATTTTTTGGAGGATTGTGCTTAAAGGGAGGAGAATAGAGTCCCTAAGATCATCTCAGCACAGGGATTTGAGGATTCAAAGAGGCATGGGCCCTTTCTCTCTAATTTTTCCTAGCTCATCAATGTTCTTGAGGATAGAAGAGGGTTTCATTCTAAATTTTGAAAATTGGTGCCCTTATAGTGTTTAGATCTGTATGTCGATGATAGGAATAGGTAGAGCATCACTTCTTTGGCTCTAATTCAGAGGGGAGCCAAGAAATTTGAGTTGAATTTTGTTAAATTTGGATTTGAGGCAAAAGTTGGGTTTAGAACGCTTAATTTGCAATTTGTAGTTTAATTGTGTAATTGGTATATGAATTGGTACCTTAGTGTTATATATGGGTTGTATTGATGATTTGGGGTTCAAATGTTGTGTATAATCTGCTAAAAGTAGGTTTGGATCGAAATTGGGTAAGTTCTCAAATCTGGAAAAGTGAAGGAAATGATCTTTGACTTTTGTCGATCGACAAGCCTAGGGGACCCTGTCGATTGGCTTGTTGTTCAGACAGGCTTGGCCATTTAGTCCAGGCGGTCGATTGATCCATGCTGGCAGCAATGTTTTGGGTTGTTTTCATTGGGTTTTGGTGAGTTACCTCGGGGGATCATATGCTAAGGATCCTAGGAAATTATGGAGCAAGTTTAAATTGTATTTGGAGCTTTGTAAGATTTATAGAATGTTATGGTAGGGTGTGGTTATGGAAAAATTTAACCTACATTATATCGTTGTGATTAGGTTTTCTAAGAGGCTCGGGAGAGGATCACACTCAAGGTTGCTCCGTCTTTAATATAGGACTCGAGGTAAGAAAAGTTGGCATTGCACGTAAAGCATGCATTGGCCCTGTTGTATCTAGAAGTTGTTATAACTGTATAATAGTGAAATATTCTAGGATTGTGTATCCTTGTTTCATACTTTGTTTGTTGTGATTATTAGTAACTTATTTGATTATGAGCATGTAATTACTACCATATTTGGTTATGAGTATTCGGTTATTACTGTATTTGATTGTGAGTATGAGGTTATTACCTTAAGCTTAGTGCCAGGAGATGCACTTTGCTCAATGAGTTTGCGGTTATTACCGTAAGCTTAGTGCTGGGAGACGAACTTTACTAGGCATCGACGGTGCATATTGTGCTTGGTGATGCGAATTAATTGGTATAGTTGGTATTGAATGTCTATATGATTATTGAATACATGTTCCTATGACTTATGCATTATGCGAATAGTTGTTTATATAAAAGACATATATGTGATATGATTTATTAATCATATGAATTATTATGTATGTATTGTGGAAATTTTCTTCCTGGGCCTTGACTGACAAATACTCTATGGAGCAGGTAAGGGTAAGGACAAGGTCGACTAGCCATGAGTTGGAGGGCTTTAGAGCGGCGTGCAAATGTTCGACCTGCTCGGCCGCCATGGTCAAGATATTTTGAGGGACTTAGAGTAGAAGTCCATTTTTTTCTTTAGCGGACTATTTTTTTACCTTTAATTGTAATTAAAATTTATTTAAAGTATTTTTGGGTTCCCTTGTATACATTTAAAGTTTTAATGAAGAAATTTATAACCTTTGACCTAAAAATTTCATAATTGATGTAACACCCTACTTCTTCAGAGCTGTTACTAAGTGAATTTGAAACGTGTTAATCACTCACTAATCGAGGTTTTAGGTTAAATTGTGTAGTTAATTAAAATGTAACTTGTTAAAATAAGATTTTGGTATGAAAATTCGGCCGTTCTTTTAGATCATGAAAAGGGTTACATTGGGATCCCATATATATTATTTGAAAACATATTTACAACTCAAAAGGTTACTTTATAGTCGGCCTAAGCGACAAAATCAATGTTCATGACTAGTACCTCAAAATACCCCAGCCGTGGCGACTACATAGGCAAAACATGTACGCACCGCTCTATGCCCTCTAACTCATGGTTGATTGATCTTCTCCTTGTCGTAACCTACACCACAGAGCACCAGTGAGACAAGGCCCAGGAAGAGAACCTTAAAGCACAACATACTATATTCTATCCTAGCAAATAAACACTTATTTAAACCGTTATTAGAATACGAAATGGTACAGAAGCACAGAAACATCTTATCATAGTTAAACAACAACACATAGGAACATAAACATAGCATCATAGAAACATATTAACACATACGAACAATAGACCAACATCTTAGTAGTAAAATATCATAGCAGTTCAGTAATACAACAACATATAACGAAGAAGCCAACAAGCTAAACACATAGCGACCATGCCGTCCCAAGCGCTTTACCAAGCCCTGGGTCTACGGTCCACACGGTGAGGATATCCCAGGTATCCTTTAGGGTCTCGCCCTAGGAACTCGCACTCCACGTGCTAACGCTGCTCCCGGCCCCTTGCCGTACTTGGCTCTTGCCTCTCTCGGCTTCTGCGACTCCCGACTCTTCCCGCTCCCGATTCTTGCTGATCCTGGCTCTTGCCTCTCCCGGCTCCTGCCGCTCCCAGCTCTTGCCGATCTCGGCTCTTGCCTATCCTAGCTTTTGTCGCTCCCGGCTTTTGTCGATCAGTCACATTCACATATATGACATAGCAATCCACAAACAATACACACAGTAAAACACACCACATAGCTCTACGGGTACAAACAGTTCTCTTACCTGTGTCCCGAGCTTCCAAGCACCGATGACCCGAGCACAACGCATCAACAATATCCAACCATCAAGTTCTAACCCATTAAATAACTTTAGGTCATAATTCTAATCTCCGGGACATTAAATTCTATCAATCCGGGTGATAAAATCTATCCCAAGCCTTAGCTATTGGATTCCCGAGCCTGAAACCTCCTTAAAGCCCAAAAACACACTAAGCGCCGCGGCCCGCCTCAACCAGAAAGCCCCAACCCCAAAACAGGGCAGGCACGCCGCGAGCCAAGCCAACCCATGACGTGGCCCGCCCTTCATCCTGGCCTCCAAATTGTTCTAGAGGGCCGCGACTCAGCAAGAACAAAGCCGCGGCCCAACCCTTCGAACCCAGAAAAATCCTCCATTTTTACCACGAAAACCCAGCCAATTTACCCCAAAATCAACCTAACAATCCAACTCAACCATCACAACAGTTCTAGAGTGATCCCAGCAACAAAATCCAACAGAAACTAACCCCAAACCTCATCTAGAACTCAAAGATGATTCTTCATCCAACTTAAATGCAACACTCTAAAAACACCAGAAGAAATTCAACAGAATTGGTCAAGTTAGAAGCTTACCTTGTGCTTAATTGAACCTCTAAAGTATTTCCCTAAGTCCCAAGTTTCTAGCCCCCAAAGTTCCAGCTTAATTCCTTAGTCCCTGGTTAGTTTTTTACCAACAAAATCCTCAAGCTTCTAGATAGAAGAGAGAACCAAGAGATAGAGAGAGAGATCCGGTTTCTTAAAGTTCTGAACACTTCCTCCCTTTTGTTTTATTTGACTTAAGTCTCTATGGTTACCTCAAAGGCTCCGGGTACCAAAAACGTCCCCGAAGGTAAATTGATAAATTTCCCCAACATTCCCTCCTAAACGTTCTAACCTCAAATATATCTCCAAATATTTATTTCCATAACCCGATAACTCCATAAAACATCCTATGCTCGAAATGCCCCTCGACTCACCCCGAGTCAAGTATTCGACTCCGTTGTGATTTTCTAGCTAAACAGCTCCCTAGGATTGTCTCGAATCGTGCAACACAGATATATCACAAATACCATAATTATTACATTTATGCCCTCAATGGGCAAAAATTACAAACATGCCCCCAATAACCAAACGGGGCCCACATGCATATTTAATTCACCTAAACATGCATTTATAATCACATACTCATCAAAATTAACATATAATAATATTTAATCACTTATTGCCCTCCAGGCATGCTAATCAAGGCCCTAAGCGCTATTAGCAAATTTGGGTCGTTACAACTATCCCCTCCTTACAGAAATTTCGTCCTCGAAATTTATTCAAACTTCTCAAGGTAATATTCCCGTAACCCCCGCTATGACCCTGAAACCAGGTTCTCCACCTTATCATTACTTGCAATACTATCACCAAAAGGATGATATAAGTTGTATATTTCTATCTCTTGTGTCCAGTGTTTTACCAACTTCCTTTTGTACAACAAGTTCCTCTGAACCTCCATGACCTCTTTTCCTGATCAAGGGTAGTACTCACACTTCTCCCCTTAATTGGCACCGATAATATCTGACGATCAATTACCCTCCCACGTTGGAGTAAGGCCAGCTATAGGCTCCTAGCCCAATCCTTATTAGGATCTTGCAGATCTATCCCAACCTAGGATCAAAATTTCTTCCTCCTTTCCCCAAACTCTTTTACCCTACTCAACCCACAATATTCGGTGAAGTACATAATCTTTAGTCTTGGAATCATATGTTTCCGTACTCAAATTTATGAACTCTACATCCTTCTGTAAGGTAAACACCCAAACCCTGAGCTATTCTTCCAAGTGAGCCATGTATAACTGTAACAGTTAATTCTAGGTTTCCCCCCACATATTCATCACCTTTTATGACCCTTTCCCAAACATGGGAACCCAAGAGTCTTAACCTAACATTGTCGAATTGGTGTCCAGTGGGGAGACATGATCTTCTTCTATACACACCCCTTCTTTAACATCTTGCTCACACCAACCATAGTGTGTCAATCAAATAGATCTGTTCATAGCTTTTCGCATTCACTCACCTTACCTACAAACTGAGGTGATTCACCTTTTACGGTCCATAGCTATACTTCTTCATACTAACCTTAGGATATCCTAGAGTCATAATAGCTCTTCTGGCTTCTAATTATCATTTCCCACTTACCAAAAGATCAAGTCGTGGGCCTCCCAGTACTCAACTTCCTGGATACACTAGTTGTAAAGAGGTAACCAAATGCTCATCTCGTGTCTTATCTTCAATACCAGCACCCACTGAATCATTCACCCAATTCACATAACCTAACATATCTGTGATAAGGCGATGAGATTCTTAACCATTTCTTACAAAATATTCTTCCTGTGTTCTACTGTTCATTCCTAGAGGTGTACCTGTTACTCTTCAATCTCAGGCTTCGGGCCAATCTCACTTATTTCTCCATCTTTACTGTGGCTAACCAACACCACTTGTCAATTTGACTTCCCATGTAGAACATCTAAGTCCTTACCCATGTATCTATTATAGGGTTCAGACGATCACTTCTTTAATGTGTATACAGGCACATCCTAGTCCTTGATGCACCATACTAACACCCCATGTTCCAAACAAGGATGGTGCCCACCATGTCGTCCTCCTGTACTCGTCCATCCTGTGCATACCCTCATACCACGACATGCAAATCAACCCCCTTATTCCCATCTCTGGAAGTCCATCACACCACCATCCACACAAACAAATTCTAGATTTCTATATTACTTCTATCTAGGATATAACCATCCCCAAGGACGTCTCAGACAGAAGTCGTGGTGCCTCACCGGTCCCACAGTGTTTCTTTAACAATTTCCTTGCGGTCTTAATCCTGGCTGATTCATGCGTAACCCCATCACTTCCCATTAGATAACCTTGACTATCAACTAGAGAATTCAAAGTTGATCCTTTCTAAAATTTCACCTGGAATCTCTGCTTTCCCAGCCTCGGCGATGACAACCTTGGAACTCCCATATTATGTTCTTAACTTAAAGTAGTCCCAAACCATTCCTGACAGAGTTAATATAACTTACCTAAATAAATCCTTTATTCTTAGCAGTGAATAACCGCTCCAAACAATTATCTTATTTGGGTTTCACATACAGCATATACTCTTGCAGACTTGACCTTCTTCTTAACCCATGACGTTGGCATGCCCTATTGTAAAAAGTTCTGTCACTTCCCCTTTAAGTTAAGAAACTCCCTTGACTGAACCTTTAAGTTTAGCCATTCAATTAGCGTCATTCTTAACGATGTCTCTGGTGTTGGCTCTATTGCTACCTTATTCCTGTAGTACACTTTATGCCCTAGTCATGACAACAATCTAGACAAACCCTTGTATACCCATTGAAATTCCACTGACCCGTCCAGTTCCCTTTGATCCCCCTAGCATAACCTTAGTGGTACCTACCACTACTGCTAGACACTCCGAAGTCACAGTCGATTCCCCTTATCAACCAACTAATTCAGACTTAGGACTATACTAGGGCCATCGCATAACTATCCTAACCAGTTCCTACCACAAATTTTCTGTCTGTACCACTCTGTATCATTCCTTGGTAACTACCAACTTTTATCAAACACAAAATCTCAAACCCCACAATATTCTGTTCATTCGGAAGGTATCCCATGTCTATATCTCCATTAAAAGGTACGTAGCACCAAACTTAGTTAACATAATATAAAGAAGAAGAACTAGAAGACCAACCTGTAATTTCCGAGGAACCAACTTCGGGCTCTGGCTGCCCCCAGGCAGACTCTCTAACCGAGGTCGAGCTATCTGTACTTCTGGATTCTTCTATCTTCGATTCCGAACAATGTTTCATGATGTTCCTAACTATTCCACACAGAAAACATGTCTTCGCTCGACACTTACCCAAATGGCGTCTCCTGCACCTGACACACACAGGATAACTTCTCCAGACCTCATTGATGCCCTGGCGACTGTTCTGAACATCACGTCTGACAATGGTAGAATTATTAGAGGTCTTTCTTTTCTGACTACTTGGTCCTCCACCCTTACCTGCTCTTACAAATGGGGGGACCTTTGCCTGGGCTTCCAGCCCCACGACATCCTCGCTCCATATCACACCTCTTGCATCCTCCATGGCAAGGGCCTTCCCTACCATTAGAGCATAAGTAGAAACCTCATGAACTGGAGCGACCCTAACTCTATGGGCCACCCTAGGGTTTAGCCCTAGAACAAATCGTTCCTTTCGGGCTACGTCTGTTGGCACCAAATCAAATGTGAACTTGGCTAACTCATCAAATTGGTCAACATATTCTTCAACTGTCTTACTACCTTGAACCAAGTTCATAAATTCATTGGTTTTCGCAATTCGCACTGCGTCACCATAGTACCTCACATTGAACAATTGTCAGAAGTCCTTCCAACCCATCATAACAACATTTCGGGTCTATGATACCACCTCCCACCATGTTCGGGCATCCTCCCGTAGCATGTACGTGGCACAAACCACTCTATCATTGCCTTCTACTCCTATATAGTCAAGGATGGAGCTAACCATGCCCATCCACCGTTCAACTTCGAACGGATCTAAACCTCCTTCAAAAACTGGAGGATTAAGCATTTGGAATCTTTCATAAATCATTTTCCACCTGCCTCCACCCTCAGGCTGAACCAAAACTGATGCCAATGTCATAGAAACACATGAAGTAACCTTTTTCGGGTGGAACCCACTATCTTAACCACCTAATCTCTTCCTCCTGCTTTTGCAATCTAGTCTGCATATCAACGAACACCTGCTGCCAACCCATGGGAATAGATGGAGGATTCTGGTCCCGAGTACTATCTGCAATCCCAGTATTAACAATGCCTGCACCCCTTGACTGTCTCTGATGCATAACTTCTAGATCTGTCTGCAGTCAATGACTCAATCCATCATATATGATCATCCTTTCTGGAACCACTCCCGAGAATGGCCAGACAAACAAGAGGAATAACAAGCATAAATATATATATTTATGGCTCATGCTCCCTACATTAACAAGCATATAAAGTCATTCTATTAGGCAATTAGACAAATATTTCAATCAACACCAACCGACCCTGAGTACTTGTCTCTGGCAATGAGCAAGTACATGTTCAGTCAATTTTTCAGGAACCATAAACCTTGGCTCGCTCTGATACAAAGTTGTAATGCCCTACTTCCTTAGAGCAATTACTAAGTGAGGTTGAAACGTGCTAATCACTCGCTAATCGAGGTTTTAGGTTAAATTGTATAGTTAATTTAAATGTAACTTGTTTAAATAAGATTTTGATATAAAAAGTCGGTCGTTCTTTTAAATCATTAAAAGGGTTACATTGGGATCCCATATACATTATTTGAAAACATATTTACAACTCAAAAGGTTACTTTACAGTCAGCCTAAGCGACAAAATCAATGTTCATGACTAGTTCCTCAAAATACCCAAGCCATCGCGACCAGATAGGCCAAACATGTACGCACTGCTCCATGCCCTCAAACTCATGGTTGATTGATCTTCTCCTTGCCTTTACCTGCACCACAGAGCACCCGTGAGCCGAGGCCTAGCAAGAGAACCTTAAAGCACAATATACTATAATCTATCCTTGCAAACAAACACTTTTGTAAATAGTTATTAGAATACGAAATGGCACGGTAGCACAGCAACACATAGGAACATAAACATAGCATCATAGCAACATATTAACACATAAGCACAATAACACAACATCTTAGCAGTAAAATATCATAGAAGTTCAGTAATACAACAACATATAACGAAGCAACCAACAAGCTAAACACATAGCGGCCATGCCATCCCAAGCGCTTTACCAAGCCCTAGGTTCGTGGTCCACACTGTGAGGATATCCCAGGTATCCTTTAGGGTCTCGCCTGACAACTTGCACTCCGCGTGCTAACGCTGCTCCCGGCCCCTTGCCATACTCGGCTCTTGCCTTTCCCAGCTTCTGCTGCTCCCGGCTCTTGCCGCTTCCGGCACTTGCCGATCCCGGCTCTTGCCTTTCCCGGCTTCTGCCGCTCCCGGATCTTACCTCTCCTGGTTCTTGCCTCTCCCAGCTTTTGTCACTCCCGACTCTTACCGATCAGTCACATTCACATATATGACATAGGAAACCACAAACAATACACACAGTACAACACATCGCATAGCTCTACGGGTACAAACAGTTCACTTACCTGTGTCCTGAGCTTCCTAGCACCGATGTCTGGAGCACAGTCTCCTAGTCCGAGTCTCGCTAAACCCTAGTCACAACGCATCAACAATATCCAACCATCATGTTCTAACCAATTAAATAACTTTATGTCATAATTCTAATCTCCGGGACATTGAATTCTATCAATCTGGGTGATAAAATCCATCCCGAGCCTTAGATAGTGGATTCTCGAGCCTAAAACCTCCTTGAAGCCCAAAAATACACTAAGCGTCACAGCCCCATGAACCCATATCGCAGCCCGCCTCAACCAGAAACCCCCAACCCCAAAACAGGGCAGGCGCGCAGTGGCCCAAGCCAACCCATGTCGCAGCCCACCCTTCATCCTGGCCTCCAAATTGTTCTAGAGGGCCGCGGCTCAACAAGACAAATGTCGCGACCCGACCCTTCGAACCCAGAAAAATCATCCATTTTAACCACGAAAACCCAGCCAGTTTACCCCAAAATCAACCTAACAATCCAACTCAATCATCACAACAGTTCTAGAGTGATCCCAATAGCAAAACACAACAAAAACTAACCCCAAACCTCATCTAGAACTCAAAGATGATTCTTCATCTAACTCACATGCAACACTCTTAAAACACCAGCAAAAATTCAACACAATTAATCAAGTTAGAATCTTACCTTGTGCTTAATTGAGCCTCTAAATTATTTCTCTAAGTCCCAAGCTTCTAGCCCCCAAAGTTCCAGCTTAATTCCTTAGTCCCTGGTTAGTTTTTCACCAACAAAATCCTCAAGCTTCTAGAGAGAAGAGAGAACAGAGAGATAGAGAGAGAGAGAGAGAGAGTTGATTTCTTAAAGTTCTGAACAGTTCCTTCCTTTTGTTTTATTTGACTTAAGTCTCTAAGGTTACCTCAAAGGCTTGGGGTACCAAAAACGTCCCTGAGGGTAAAATGGTAAATTTCCCCAACATTCCCTCCTAAACTTTCTAACCTCAAATATATCACCAAATATTTATTTCCATAACCCGATAACTTCATAAAACATGTTATGCTCGAAATACCCCGAGTTAAGTATTCGACCCCGTTGTGACTTTCTAGCTAAACAACTCCCTAGGACTGTCTTGGATTGTGCAACACAGTTATATAACAAATACCATAATTATTACATTTTTCCCTTCAACGGGCTACAATTACAAACATTCTCCCAATATCCAAACGGGGCCCACACGCATGTTTAATTCACCTAAACATGCATTTCTAATCACATACTCATCCAAATTTACATATAATAATATTAAATGACTTATTGATCTTCGGGAACGCTAATCAAGGCCCTAAGCCCTATTAGCAAATTTGGGTTGTTACACTTAAACCTTTACATAAATTTTTAATCACACTTTTGATTCGGGGCTAATGAAGTCTTGTGGATTAGTAGGGCTTTAAAACTTGGTATCAGAGCGTCCAAGGCTTTATGGTTCCTAAAGATTAACTAAGCATGTATGCTCACTGCTAAGAGAATCTCGACTCATAGTTCGGTGAGAAACATGTTTAATAAGTGTTTAACTACTTAAGTAAACTATATGCCATATTTGCATGCTAGAATAGGGAGCATGAAATATATATTGATAGGTCCTGGCCCTTGATTGCTATGTGAATATGAAAGATATGCTTATTAGCATTGTTGTTGCATATGAATGCTCTATTTGTTCAGTTTTGGACTGTGGGACGATTTCTGGATGTGGTTATCATCCCTGATAATCCAAGTCATTGATTGCAGACATACTTGGAACGTCACTATGATGGCTAGGACAAATTTAGGTAGTTGTTCAATGAGAAGTATTATAATGATGCAGTTTGATATTTGAAGGTGAATGAATTTATGAATTTAGTTCAAGGCAATATGACAATGACAAAGTATGCTCTGAAATTTGACTTTTTTTTGCTAGGTTCGCTTTTGACTTAGTGCCGACCGATGTGGCTTGAAAGGAACGATTTTTTCAGGGACTGAATTTTAGGATAGTCCAGAGAGTCAAAATTTGTCAAGTACATGGGGTTTCTACATATGCTCACATAGAACAGAAGGCCCTTACTAATGAGGGTGCCAAGGATGAGATATGGAGGGAGCGTGCTACAATTTGTGTTGCTCAGAGGATGGTACCTCCGTTTATACGATTTAGTAGGGGCAGAGGGCCCGGTGATAAGACAATGAAGGCTGTAGATGCAGTCAGTACCCTTGGTTTAGTTAAGCAACCTCAAGATACTTAGAGTTGCAGCCACAGAAGAAATGAGAGTTTGAAGAGTTATCCAAAGTGTACCCATTGCAAGCGACGCCACTTGGGAGGATGCTGTGTCAAGGCATGTTTCCGATGCGGAGTGGTGGGTTATCTCAAGAAAGAAAGTCCACAATTGGAGAAAAAGGGGCTGGATGAGGGTGAAAACTTTGTTTCGGCTCGAGTAGTTTCTTTGCCACAGATGGAGGCTGAGGTTAGTCCCTCTGTGGTGACAGGTAAATGTTCTAGCAATGGCTATATATATACAATATCGATTGATTTTGGTGCTATGAATTTGATTGTTTTTAGTAAGGTTATAGACAGATTTTGTAAATCTTATGATGTATATGATGTGGGGTTCGAACTTTGTTACCTACTGAAAAACTTGTAATTCCTAGGACGTGGGTTAGAGCTTTATCGATAGAAAGTGAATAGTAGAGAATCATGTGTGGATTTAGTAGGGTTAGGAAAGGAGGACTTTGACATGGTACATGTTATGGATCAGTTAGCCAAGTAAGGGACAACCGTAGATTATAAAAAGAAAAAGAAAAAGAAAAATAGTGACCTTTGAGCCTGAAGGCGAGGAACCGTTTGTGTTTTTGGGTGATATAGATGACCTCGTATTTCGATGATCTCCATGATTGAAGGCTAGAGATCTATTGCAGAAACTATTGGACCAGAGGAGACCATAATTGTTTGGGAGTTCTGAATGTGTTTCCAAAAGGATTTATCTACATTACTACTACATCAAGAGATCGAGTCTGTTATAGAATTAGCATCAGGAGTAGAACCAATATCCAAGAACCTTACCGAATGGAATCGATAAAGTTAAAAGAATTGGAGGTTCAGTTATAATAGCTATTAGACTTGGGATTCATCAGACCTAGTTTCTCACCATGGGCTGCGCCAATGTTTTTTGTTAAGAATGATGGGTCGTTGAGGGTAAGATAGTGTTCTCGAAGATTGATCTTTTGCTGCACGAGGTAGGGGCATTATGAATTCTTGGATTGTGTGTTTCGGATTAAACAGTGCCCCGAGCATGGTTTATTGATATGATGAACAGGCTATTAAGAGATTATCGAGATAAGTTCGTGGTTGTATTCATCAACGACATACTGATCTACACCCAATCAGAGACAAAACACAAGCAACATCTTCATTTGGTATTACAGAGGCTGAGGGAACACAAGTTATATGCCAAGTTCAAGAAATGCGAGTTCTAGTTATACTACTACAAAATTGGGCTTTCTCCACGATATTTTTCCTGAATACACTGCGGTTTTTGGGAGCAATAGAAACTGCAGTGTAATCGACTGCAAAGAAAAATCCATGAAAAAACCACAAGGAAAATTATTTTTTTATATATAATTATTTCTTATTTCCTTTCATATATATAATTATTTTTTATATTTTATTAAATACTTTATTTTAATACCTATAGAATTATATTAATAATAGTGTTCTTGTAAAAAAGCGTGCGACTCTCTTTCTTCTCTCTCCATGGGGCGGAAGAAGAAGGAGTTTCAGAAGCTAGATCTGAAGGTCATCGGGCAGGTATCGACGGTAGCAATGGCACAGGAGGTCCCTTCAATCCAGACACCGGTGGAAACATCGACTCCGACTAAGATCTTCCACGATTCTCAGACCCAGCTTGATGCCGAGACAAACACGATGGTTACAGAGTTGGTTGCTGGAGGGAAACTTTGGGTAGAGGAAGTTGAAGGTGTGGAATCTCATAACAAGGTGATGGTGGAGGGCTCTAATTTCTACAACTCAGCCACGGATTTATGGAGTAAATTCAAGGCTAATCAGGTGTGTACCCCTTCTACCAAGCTTAATTTTACTGAACCAATGAAACATGGGGATCAATTGATTACAAAAATTGATACTGATGAAGTTGCTGTTGAAGCATCTTTCTGGCAAAGCTCGGTAGTTTGTGTTGTTCTGGGTGCGAAACCTCCATTTAGAGTTTTTGAAGGTTTTATCAAAAGAATTTGGGGGAATTTGGGGGTAGACCGGATTGTTCAAATGCATTATGGGCTAACGTTGGTTAGCTTCCGTGATGAAGCAACAAGAGACTTGGTTCTTGAAACGGGAGTGATCCACTTTGACAAGAAGCCGGTTGTGATGCGACCATGGACAAGTGATATGGATACAGCCCGAATGGTTCGATCGGTCCCCATTTGGATTCGTTTGAACGGTTTGGGCCTTCAATACTGGGGTAGAAATAGCCTTAGTGCTATTGTTAGTACTATAGGCAAGCCTATAATGATCGATAAGGTCACCCGAGATCGATCGATGGTTAAATTTGCTAGAGTTTTGGTTGATGTTGAAATTTCAGATAAGCCGCCTCTGTTTGTTAATTTCATTAACAAAAGGGATCAATTGGTGGAACAAATGGTGGAGTATGAGTGGCTCCCAACCAAATGTGCTGCGTGTGATATGCTTGGACATAATGTGAGTAACTGTGCTAAAGAGAAGGGTGGGACTTTGGTTAGGAAATCAAAACCAGCAAAAGGTAAAGAGACAGTGATAGCTGATTTAGTTAATGATGAGACAACAGGGAAGGAGGCTACTAACTTAGTTGTTCCCTCTATGGAGATTACAAACCAGACACAGGTTCATGTACAGCAAGAGGATAATGTTTTGAAGCAGAAAACTGTTTTGGAGCATACTGATGCTAAAAAAGGGGATAATGAAGGGGTTTGGATTACTCCAAAGAGGACAGGGGCCAAAATTGCAAAAGGAGTGGTTGTTGTGGCTTCCACAAGAAATCCTTATGATGCTCTTCAAGAGCAAGCGGTTGGGAATGGCACTAAATTTTCCGATGTTATTGTCAATGGAGTGGTGCAACGTATTGAGTTGGAACATTAGAGGAATGAACAAAGTCAATAAACAAAGATCTATTTTGGATCTTTGTAGATTGAATAAGGTGGGTTTTGGGGCTCTCTTGGAGACCAAAGTTTGTGGTAACAAAGTGAGTGAGATGATGTTGAATAACTTCCCAAATTGGGATTTTTATTCTAGTTCTAATATAGAGGGGAGGATTTTGTTGATTTGGCAAAAATCGTTTGTTAAAGTTGAGATAATAAAAGAAGACCCGCAATTTATCCATTGTAGGGTCAATGTTACTGGTTTGAGCTCTATTTTTTTGGTTATTGCAGTGTATGGTAGGAATACCATAACTGAAAGGAAGGTGCTTTGGGATGGTCTGACTAGTCTCAGAAGTGTTCACCAACCGTGGCTCGTCCTTGGAGATTTCAATGCAATGTTTGCTGGTGATGACCGAATAGGTGGTAAACGAGTAACTCAAAATGATACTGAAGATGCTCAGAAGTGGCTTGCTCTGGGCCAAGTGGATGCGATGAAATGCACTGGGTCCCAGTTTACTTGGTCTAATAAACATGACCAAGGGGCTAGGATCTACTCTAAACTTGATAGGGTCTTCAAAAATGAGAGTTGGGTTGATTGTTTCCCGGATACTGAAGCGATGATGACTTAGGATACTTGTTCAGATCACTGTTATTATGTTGTTAAGAAGGTGAAGATAGAGGTTGCTGGTATAAAACCTTTTCGATATTTCAATTATTGGCAGGAACATGATCAGTACAAGTCAACGGTTCTTAATTGTTGGGCTAGGCCTATCATTGGTAGAGGGCTGAATGTCATTATGGGCAAGCTGAATAGACTTAAACACTGCTTGAAAAAGTTTAACAGGAGGGAGCTCGGGGTCATACCCATGGAGTTTCAGCTTGCTAAAGATCAATTTATTATGGCTCAAATTTACTCAACAGCAAATCCTACTGATGGGAGTCTTATTATGGCTGAAAAAGAGGCTCAAAGGCACTTTGAAATGGTCAACAAACGGTATGCTAGTTATTTGCAACAAACTAGTAAAATCACCTGGCTCAAATATGGTGGTGAAAACTCTAAATTCTTTCATGCTAGTCTCAAGAAAAGAAAAGATCAAAATAGAATTACAACCTTTGTGGAGAATGGGCAGATAATTGATTCTTATGATCTGGTTCTTAACCACTTTCTAAGTCATTTCAGGAAGTTCATGGGCAGCAAGAGCTCAGCTACGAAAATATTGAACAGGGATTGTCTAAAGCTTGGCAAAAGGCTTAATCTGAAGCAACAACTTCAGCTTGTAAGACCTTTCTCGAGGAAAGATGTTCGGGATGCTTTGTTCAGCATTCCTTCGGTTAAAAGTCCAGGCCCAGATGGCTATGGAGCAAGTTTTTTCAAAGGGCTTTGGTCTGAGATTGGTAATGAAATAGCTGATGCAATCTTAGATTTTTTCAAAGAGGGGTTAATTCCGAATGAGCTCAACAAAATGGTGATTTCTTTGATTCCAAAGGTTGATTCTCCTTCCACGGCTATTGACTATAGGACTATTTCCTGTGCAACACTTTGTACAAGTGTATTTCGAAAATGATCTGCTCCAGATTAAGTGAGGTGCTGCCTTACCTGGTTCATGATAATCAGGGGGCTTTCATCAAAAATAGACTTCTAGCCCACAACATCTTGATCTTTCAGGATTTGCTCAAAGGCTATACGAGGAAGAATATTTCAACTAGGTGCCTTATAAAAGTGGATTTGAGCAAGGCTTATGATACGGTTGATTGGGAGTTTGTTGAAGACATTCTTAATGGTCTCTGTTTTCCAACAAAGTTTATCAAATGGATCATGGTTTTCCTTCGAGGCACGTCATACACGTTGATGCTCAATGGTAGAGTCCATGGCTAGTTCAAGGGCGAGAAGGGCCTTTGTCAAGGCGACCCCATCTCTTCTTTATTATTTGTGTTGGTGATGGAGTATCTCACTAGGTTGCTTTCTCAAGCCTCTCTCTCTAAGGGCTTCGGGTTTCATCCAATGTGCAAATCTCTCAACCTTGTTAATCTGTGTTTTGCGGATGACCTTATCCTTTTTTGTAAAGGAAATGGTACCTCTTTGAAGCTTGTACTTGAGGCCTTTGATAAGTTTTGTACTGCCACAGGGTTATCTGCCAATGCTTCCAAATCTTCAATTTACTTTGGTGGAATAAAAAATGAAATAAAATTTGATTTGCTTAGACTTTCAAAGATTGCCGAAGGGTCTTTCCCCTTGAAGTATTTGGGAGTCAATCTTCGACCAACCAAATGGAAAGCTTCGGATTGTGAAGGAATTCTTAGCAAATTTTGAAAGAATTTGCATGGTTGGTCTTCTCGGCACCTGTCTTTTGCTGGACGGTGTCAACTCATTCATTCTATTTTGCGGGGTATCCAAAACTATTGGATGGGAATCTTCATTCTTCCTCAGAAAATCACTACGCTTATAGATAAAATGTGTCGAGATTTTCTCTGGGGTTGTAATGGGAATAGAAGTAAACTTCACTTTTGTTCTTGGGAGCATGTTTGCTTGCCAAAGGACCATAGTGGTTTGGGCTTTCGAGAAGGAAAGAAGTGGAACATTGCAATGATGTCTAAGTACATTTGGGCCGTTTTAACTAAGCAAAATAGCTTGTGGGTTCGTTGGGTTAATGCTATCTATATGAAGAATGTGGACTTCTGGTTTGTAACTCCAATTCCGGATGAAAGTTGGTATTTCAAAAAGATGTTAAAGCTTACAGGTTGCATTGATAAACAAGCTCTTTTGGAGGCTAGTTCGTCAGGAAGATTCAAGGTGAAAAAATTCTATCTCTCTCTTATAAGTCATGAAAAAGTTAAGTACCATAAGATGGTTTGGCATAGATGCACAGTCCCGAAGCACAGATTTATTTTCTGGCAAGTTATAAACTGTCATCTCTTGACTCGAGATTTAATTGGGAAGATTATGCCTATAGACTTCCTTCTTTGTCCGGTTTGTGAGCTTGATGTTGAATCACACTCTCATCTTTTCTTTTGCTGTACCTTTTCAAGGAAAGTTATAGATGAGATTATGAGTTGGTTTGGTTGGTTGCTTTGGCTGAAGGGCTTGGCTGATTTGCAAAATATGGACTCGAAGCCTTTGAAAGGCCTTGTTGAGGAGCTGAATGTGGTCACAGTTGCTGCAGTAATCTATCTTATTTGGTGTAATAGGAATCGGTGCGTTTTTGAAAATATTTGTGGCTCGGTTGGTTCTATTAGTGACCAAGTGAAGAAAATTGTCCAAATTAGAGCTCAACTTTATAATTCAAAGCTGAATGCTAAAGAAAAAAATGTAATGTTGTCTTTAAGAAACTTGTAATAGTTTGGTAGCTGCTTATTGCAGTGTGTATTGGTTGGTTAAGTTTGATTGAATAAATCTCTTCCTTTCTTTAAAAAAAAAAAAAGAATTATATTAATAATATTATATTCAGTACCATATTATATTAAATTTTTTTAATATACAATTCCATATTTTATGTTATTATTATATAACTAAATTTTATAAATTCTTATCTAAATAAACATAATGTATAAATTAAAATAAAAAAAACATTCATATAGTAATTAAAAGATGTCATTTATATATACATAAGAAAAATTAAGACTTGATAAATAAATGATAGCAATAGTGCTAACTAGTCGATTTGTAGTGGAAGTAGGTCGTACTTTTCCATAACCTATAAAAACATGTTCAATCAATATATTAGTCTTAAAAGATATTGAGCAAAATTTCCTCTGTTTCTAAAACATATCCCAAAATAAAAGTACATTAAGTTCATTCAAACAAACACAACAATCAACATGCATAATTTCGTCCATAACCCACTGCAACACACATTATTCGCATAACATACTTCACTAAGACACACATGTTCTCAACCTTATGTTATCTCCGCAACACACAATTTCATCTCAGAACCTACTTCACTACAAATGAATATCTAATATATTCAAACTCCTCTAACAATACTCACCTTCAAATATTAAGTAGTAATTATTACTCACCTTCAAAATTAATCTTCAACAAAAGCACTACATGAAAAATTCAAGCAAGAAAATATATTTCCTACAATAAAAGTTCAAACAATAATGATTAAATATGGTAAACCATATGTATGATTTCACAATATAGTAATTGGTATGATTTAGACTATTCAAAGTTACTTATTAAATTGAAACGAGTAAACTCAATTTTTAACTAGTACTTAAACTAGTAACTTTCCAATCAATTAGTTAAACTACTAATATATCATTTACTAAACAAGAATTACAAAATTAGTTTTAAAATAATAATAAATTCGGATTCCTAAAATAATTAATCAAAATTAACTTAAAATTTCTTTTAAAAATGAATATATCTTTCAATAATGAAAAACACATTCATAATCAATATTAACAATATTGAAAAACATATAAATTGTGTAAATAATATAAAAAATACTAAAAATCTGAAATATTAAAAAAATAAAAGTCAAGTTTAAGTGATCTATACATGTTTTGAAACTTGAAAATGTCTTCCAATCCTCCACTAATGTTCAAAATCATTCAAAAAATGTAAAAAAATCAACCTATCAAACATATATTAAAACCCATTAAACCACACTAACAATCTCTTCATTTTTTCCCTAAAAATTTAAAATGAATAAATTTTATGAACATATACATGATTTAAAGAAATAATAGTGGAAGAAAATAAAAAAAAGACACAAAAATGGTGGAAATGGAACTTACCCCCATCTGGGGAAAAAGGCTTTGTGCAGGAGCGAAAATGGAAAATGAGGGGTTTTTGTGGGTTGAGGGATGAAGGGGAAGGGTTATATGGACCTTTTCTCAGTGAGTTCTTCCACAATAACCACAGAGAAAACTAGTCTTCTTTTGTAATAGTGTTACCCTAGGTAACGTTTATTGGTCATATTGTTAGTAGGGAAGGGATTATGGTAGATCTGACCAAGATAGAGGTGGTGAAAGATTGGCTAAGGACAAGAAGTGCTTCAGAGATTAGGAGGTTCCATGGATTGGCTGGGTACTACTGGCGTTTCATTGAGGGATTCTCAACTATTGCAATACATATACATGATAAATACAAGGAAAGTTTCTAAGGGTTCAAACAAAGTTTGATTGCTGCACTAGTGCTTAGTTTGATGTTTGAGAAGGTGAAACTCATGGTATTTTTTAATGCGTCATGATCGAGACTAAGAAGTGTCCTTATGCAAGTTGGGAAAGTCATATCTTATGCAGTTGAAAGAATATGAACGTAAATATATTACATATGACCTTGGGCTAGCGGCAATGGTGTTTTCACTTAAGGTGTGGCGACACTACTAATATGGGGAGATGTTTGAGATATACGCTGATATAAGAGTTTAAAGTGTTTCGTTACCCAAAAGGATTCAAATATGAGATTGAGATGTTGGCAAGATTTGGTGAAGGATTGTGACAGTGAAATCCTTTTTCATCCATGCAAAGATAACGTGGTAGCAAATGCTTTGAGTCAGAGAGGTCCGAGACAGTTGTTGAGCGCGAAGCGTATTTCTGGGAAGTTAGCAGAGGATATGACTAGGGAAGGGATAGAATTTTTTGTGGGCCACTTAGCCAACATTACTCTACAGTCTACACTTCTTGAGAGGATAAAAGAGGCTAATATGGGTGATCCTCAATTGGTGAAGCATCGAGTGAACGTCCTAGCTGGAGTGGCTAAGGACTTTACGGTCTAAGACTAATATGTTGAGGTATAAGGATAATTAAGTGTTCCAATGGATGTTGGTATCAGGTGAGAGATTCTAGATGACTCTAATACCACTCCATACTCACTAAATCTAAGCACCACGAAGATGTACCAAGATCTGAAATTTTGGTATTGGTGGCCAGGGATTACGAAAGATCTGGCAAATATGTGGCTATGTGCCTAAAATGTCAGCAAGTGAAGGTTGAACACCAGAGGCCACCAAGGTTATTACATCCATTGGGTATTCACGAGTGGAAATTGGAGGATATCACCCTTTGTGGTGGAATTTCCTAGGACTGTGACACAATAGGAATTTGTATGAGTGATAGTGGATCGATATATCAACTCAGCACACTTACCATTTGTACGAATGAACTATACTATGGATTAGTATGTTAAGGTATATGTGACGGAGATTGTACTTCTTCTTATGGCACAAAAGTTTATAGTGTCAAATCGAGATCCTACATTTGCTTCCAAGTTTGGAAAGGCCTACAAAAGGAGATGGGTACAAGGCTAAGATTCAGTATTGCTTATCATACTCAGACAGATGGGAAATCTGAGAGGACAATTTAGATATTAGAGGATATGCTCCATGCATGTATCTTGGTCCTGGTACGATTCAGAAGACCAATGAAGTTATTGAGAAAATTAGAGCGCGAATGCTCGTTTCACATAATGCACAGAAAAGTCAAGCAAAGCCAAACGTAGGAACACTGTGTTTCTCCAAGTTTCACCGATGAAAGTGATAAAATGATTTGGGAAGAAAGGAAAATTGAGCCTTAGTTTAGTTGGACCTTTTGAGATCCTGGAGGGGATTAGGCAAGTGGCTTATAGATTAGCCTTACCCGAACATTGTCAGGGGTTCATAGTGGGTTTCATGTATCGTTACTAAGAAAATATGTGTCGGTAATCACACATGTATTGACCTATGAGACCCTGGAATTTCAATGAGATTTATCTTGTTAAGAGAAACTAGTAAAGATTCTGGATGGAAAAGATAAAATTTTATAGAATAAGACTATCATTTTGGTGGAAGTGTTATAGAGAAACAATAAAGTAGAGGAAGCAACTTGAGAAGTAGAGTCGAATATGCGGGATCAGTATCCTAGCAGTTCAGGTAAATTTCGAGGACGTAATTTCTATCAGGAGGGGATATTTGTAGCATCCCAAAACTCCTAATAAGGTTTAATACCTTGATTAGCGTACCATGAGGGCACGTGGGGTAATTATATGAATTGTATTATTATATAATTGAGTATGCATGATTATGTGTATTAAATGTGTTTAAAGACATGCTTTTGTTAAAAATGGGTATTTTCGTAATTTGACCCGTTGACAGTATATTTGTAATTATTGTGTACGTCCATTGAGATCACATTATTACATGGATATATTTATATATATGTGATATTCGGCAGGTGTGAATCCTTTCGAGCGATTTTAGCAGAAAAGTCTTAATAAGGATTAATGCCTGACTCGAGTCAAGCCAGGGGTATTTTGGAAATTTTAATGTTTTGTGATTATTGGTAAGATGAAATTAATTTTTGAGATAGTTGTATTTGATGGATTAGTGGATTAAATTCAAGATAAGTGGTGTAATGCCCTTGAGGATAATTAAAGAAGTTAAGTTAGTGGAGGGTTAAAGTGGTCATTTGACAAAGTTTTAGGCATATGTGACTAAGTGTGAACAATAACCCTAACTTTTACGTTCTTGCTCTCCCCCTTCTTTGAAGTCCTCTTGAAACACTAAGTGACATACTAGGGTTGTAGCCTGACCAAGCTTTGGATTTGAGGATTTTTGGGAGGACTGTGCATCAAGGGAGGACATTTGAGTTGCCAAGATCATTCATCGAACATGGATTCAAAGATTTAGAGAGGTATGAGCCCTTTTTCTCTAATTTTTCCTATTTCATCAATGTTCTGGAGGATATATGGAGGTTTTGTGGTAAATTTCAAAAATTGGCGCCCTTAGAGTGTTTAGATATGTATGTGGGCGATATGAATAGGTAAAGCATCACTTTTTTTGGCTCTAATTCAAATGGGAACCAAGAAATTTGAGTTGAATTTTGTAAAATTTGGATTTGGGGGTAAAAATTGGGTTTAGAACCCTAAATTTGCAATTTGTGGTTTAATTATGTAATTGGTATATGGAGTGTTACTATGGTGTTGTGTCTGGGTTGTAATGAAGATTTGGGGTCAAATTGTTGTGTATAATCTACTAAAACCAGGTTTAGATCAAAATTTGATAAGTTTGAAAATTTGGAAAAATGCTGGAAACGCTATCTAACTTGCGTAGGTCGACCGACCTAAGGCACCTGGTCGACCGACTTGTGGTTAGGGAGTGCCAGGCGGTCAACCGGCCCATGCTGGCAACAATTTTTTTGCTATTTTAATTGGGTTTCGATGAGTAACTGTAAAACCTTGGATAGACAAGACCATTAAACTGTGTATTTTAAATAGTGTTGGACTTGCTAATCAAGTCATTTGGATATAAACGTGTAACTAAGGGTACTCAACAGATTAGGGTTTAAAATTTTGATCATAGGAATAGTAATTTTCATTTAATAGTTTGAGTCTATACATGGGATCCTAAAATAACCATTTACAAGGCATTTGCAACTTCAAGATTAAGTTTTTGGCTTTTGTCCCTTTTGAATCCTCGGACGTGGCGATCAAGCAGATGCAGATGTACATGTCGCCTCTAAAGCTCTCCATCTCATGGCTGATCCAGCTTTCCCTTTCCCTTATCTGCACCACATAGCACCCGTGAGGCAAGGCTCCGCAACAAAACATAAATCAACAGATTTAGTAAGTAACATAATATAAACAACAAGCTTAGCAGCAACACTCTGCTCAAACAAACACATAATCTAATTAAACAGTCAATGAGTTAGAAAAGTGCAGTCAGCACTTCTTATTATTTAAGCGTTGTTAGGGTGAACCAAGAGCATATTTCACTCCTAGGTTCCACACTTTAGATTGGATATAATAAAACATATAAGTTGGATAACGCAGAACCAGATGCACCATATACAAGCTTGCCTAATCAGATAATCACAAAATGCAGTCATAATCGTGTTTATTAATAGGAACTGTGCCCTAACCACAACTAGGATGAAATGTTCTTACCTCGAGTTCCGTGCAAAAGACAATACGGCATCAAGTATGACTGTGATCATGAGCCCTGCGATAATCTAGTCACAAGATAAACATACTCGTATTAGGGATTAACTTCAAATCCCGAGCATCACCCCAAACATTATTTTTACGACTACTATTCCCAGTTGATGGGACGTTGGAAATGTCCCCTGAACCCCCAAGTGGGCCACCAAAAGGATTCTCGAACTCTCCGAGCCAAAATCCTAAAAATCAACAAAACCACATTTTGGAGCCCCTAGAGCGGTCGCGCCTTTAGAAAGTTTGGTCGCGCTCTAGCCTGATGCAGTCATGCCACTAACTCCGAAACCCAAAATTAAAATTAAAACCCCTACTCCCCGAGACACTAGTGTGATCGCGCCCCAACCTAGCGCGGCCGCGTTAGATTGCCAGAAACCCAAACATGAGCCCAAGTTCTTATGTTCTTCCCCAAACCAAGCCCCTGCGATTCCCCCTGTATACTAGACCTAGAAAATTGACCCAAAACTCACTTTTCAACAGTTTTGGTCACAAAACAACACACAAGTTAGTTCTACAACATCAATAGGCCATCATATCATCACTAATAACATCAAAATCCCAAAGATACGAAAATTCACAACATAGAGCTCTTGAACCCAAGCTCCCACTCAAATCCAAAAATTATAACCACAACTCATGATTCTAGACCAATTTCAAATACCGAATCCACAGTACAACAGACTCTATGCCTACCCAATTCCCTTAAACATAGCAAGCTTAAAAATTTTTAAAATCAAACTCGAAAGTTCCCATAAAACTCATCAAGAACACTCCAACAAGTGCAAAGAAAACATAAGTCACAGGTCACCTTAGGATTCCAAAAATTCTTGGTTGAATGTAGCCTCAACAGCTCATAATCCTCCCTTGTTGCTCAGTTGTTCAGTGATTTCTCCAAAGTTCCAATAATTCCCCTCTAAATCAATGGTCCTTCCTAGGGTGAGTTGAGAAAAACCAAGAGAGGGAGAGAGCCTAAGGGAAAAAACATGAGTCCTTCACTACCTAGCAACCTAGTGGAACTTCTCTAATCCCCTTGATCAAATGACCATAATACCCTCACTCTATACTCCTACTCAAAGTATCCCCCAAGGTCAAATTAGTCATTTCGTCACTAATCCCACTAAACCTCAATTTACATTATTATTCCCAATTAGATTACTAACCATCCAAATATGAATATTTTCTCCAAAAATACTCCACTAATTCCCAACCTACACAAAATTACTAAAATACCCCTTGGCCCACCCCGAGCAGGGTATAAGTCCCCGTTGTGACTTTTTTGCCAAATCGCTCTAAAGGATTGACCTAAGCCAGTTATCGCAAATATGTCAATATAATAATGTGGTATCATTCACATAACACTTATATTTACAGTTATATCCTTGACAGGTTAAAATTACAAAAATGCTATTTTCACAAAAATCGGCCCACAATCACATTTAATACACATAAGAATGCACAAATAGTCATATCTTAATATAACTCATATATTCCACATAATCAAACATATATTCAATTAAGTTCATATATAAATCCATTTATGCCCTCCCAACACGCTAATCAAGGCGCTAAGCCTTATTAGCAAATTTTGGGACGTTACATTAACCTTAGGGGATCATAAGCTAAGGATCCTAGGACATTATGGGGAATGTTTCAATTGTATTTGGAGCTTAGTAAGACTTATAGAATGTTATGTTAGGTTTTGGTTATGGAAAACTAAACCTACATTATATCATTGTGACTATGGTTTCTAAGAGGCTTGGGAGAGGATCGCACTTGAGGTTGGTTCGTCTTCAGCACAAGACTCGAGGTAAGAAAAGTTTACATTGCACTTAGAGTGGGCATTGGCCCTATTTTATCTAGAAATGATTATAACAGTATAACATTGAAATGAGATAGGATTGTTTATCCGTATTGCATACTTTGTTTGCTGTGCTTATTATTAAATGATTTGATTATGAGCATGCAGTTATTACCGTATTTTGTTATGAGTATGCGGTTATTACCATATTTGATTGTGAGTATGCAATTATTATCGTAAGCTTAGTGTCGGGAGATGCACTTTACTAGGCATCGACCATTCATATGGTACTTGGTGATGAAAATTACTTGGTATAGTTAATATTGAATGCTATATAATTATTGAATATATGTGGCTATGATTTATGAGGTATGCGAATTGTTATTTATATGACTTGCATATATGTGATATGATTTATTAATCATATGAATTATTGTATATATACATGTTGTGATTATTACGTATGTCTTGTGGAACTTTTCTTGCTGGCCATTGGCTGATGGGTGCTCTATGGTCTAGGTAAGGGCAAGGGGAAGGTCGAACAACAATGAGTTGGAAGGCTTTCGAGCGGCGTGTACATATTTTTCCTGCTCGGGTTCCATGGTTGGGATCTTTTTAGGAATTTAGAGTAGTTGTCCATTTTGTTGCTTAGGATGACTATTTTTGTACCTATTATTGTAATTAAACTTATTTTAAGCTCTCTTTGGGATCCCTAGTATACATTTAAAGTTTTGATATTGAATTTTATATCCTTTGACGAAAAATTTTAATACCTAATCCTTAACGTAAATTTTTAATCACAATTTTGAGTCCAAATGACTCACTTAATGAGTTAACCACTATTTTAAACACATAGTGTAATGGTCCTGGATTAGTAGGGCGTTATAGTGTTCTTCTTCTCCAACGACCGAAACCTCTATAAATAAACATTTAATCATAGTTTGGACCATAAATCTATCACATAACATTCCAAGTACGATCTAATCATGAAAACACAATAAAAAAAACACATCCATGTAATCATCATGGCTCATGCATAGTTAGGGCTCAAGAACCTTCCCTTTGTCTTCCTCACCAAGCTATTCAAACCATATGCATACTAGACCTTTAATCAACCTTAAATCCACTCCTATGATGTCTCTAATCATTATATAACAATAATATAGATCCTAGCATGCATATCAATTAATTAATAATAACCTCACATGCACTCAAGCTTCAAGAATCCTAATCATATCATCTATAGAAACTCAAGAGCATAATAGAATCTTACCCAAAGAATTTGCATAAACCTAACCATGAAATCCTTATTTCAATCATGTCCTGAACAAGTTACAAAAGATGCAAGCATGATAGAATAATTCCTTCTTCTTCTAAATGAGTTGCATCATCCTCCATATTTCTCTGTCTGTTATTTGTACTTCCTTACTGGGCTTTTAGCTTACCCCCTTACTTTCCCTTCTAGGTAGCAAATAGGGTTTCTCTTTGGCATGTGTGGTGATGCGGGGAGTTCCGACGTCAGAGTGTGTATGGCGTGGGGGCATCTTATGGGTGAGAAAATGATCAGCTTAAACACCAATTTTAAATAATGATATTATGTTTTATTTTGTTTTCAGAACTTATCAGTGGGGCTTCAACTATATTTATTTTCTTAAAAAAATGTTGCATGAGAACATTATTTTATTTTAAACTATTGGACCCAACTTGCATGTTTTAGCAAGGCCCCACTGAAATTTTCATATAACAAGTAGTTTTCTTTTAAGTTTATGAGCATGGAGATGTTTTACAAAGTATTAGTATCAGGCGTTTTACACACCATCTGCTTCATCTGCATTTGTCAGTAAGATGAAATCGTCAACGACGTCGATCATCTCATCTACATCTTCTTTCTACTCGACTAGCTCATTGGCAACCCATTAGACATTTCCCATAATCCTCGCAGCCATCTATTTGATAATACACTATATTGAAAAATAAATGTAACATTCCCCAAATTCTACCCTGAGAATTTTAATGGAAAAGAAAATATTTATTTAAAGGGGCGAATTAATTAGAAAATTATGAAAATTAAATCAGTATTGCTTTAATTATATATTGGGATAATAAACATATTTTTATGTCCCAAATTATATATTTTTTCTTTAGAATGGTTAATAAATTATATTTAAAATTTAGAAATGGGAAATAATTTGAATTTAAAGAGTTTGTCTTTTAATTTGAATTATTATTATTTATTTTGAAATAGAAAATTAGAAATCTTTATATTGATAAATTGGATTTATGAATGTTTGAAGATTTACATTTTAAATTATCATATTTAAAATAAAAGTTATCTTGATTACCCAATTATTATGTTATTTATGGAAATAATGTCAAAATGTTTTCATTTCAATAAAAAGAGAATTTAATTTACTAATTGCAATAAATTGATGTAAAATGCCATCTAATTATATTTTTGGGATTTAAAAGAAAATAATCAAGATAAATATTAGTCCAATTTTAAAGTATTTATTTTAGAAATCAAAGGTTCAATTAATAAAAGAATTAATTAATAAAATGTATAATAATTAAATAAATAATTTATATATTAAAATCAGATGTTAAATAAAGAGACAAACCCTAATATTTTGAAGGTAGCACCTCTCTCTCTCTCTTTCTTTTCTCAGGGTTCTCTCTCTCCCCCGCTTATCTTTTTTTCTCTCACGCCAGTCATCTTCCCAAGCTCCGACAACCACCTTGTCGACCTACGATTTCTACATGCGTCGAACTAGAAGATTCAGAGGCCACCGAAATATCGACGACGCAGGCCACCAGATCTCACTTGCTGATTAAGCCTTCTACATAGTCGCTCAAAGTTCTGATGTCAGTTCTAGTTTTAGGTTCGATTCAGCCACCTCAAGCCTCTGTTGGCCAAGCGACCACCGTATTCCTTGTGCTATGGGCTTCAAAACCCACTAATGGATAGGGCTCAAAGGTCGTCGGGGATTGTAGTCGATGTTCATCGGAATCCATGGAAATCTGAGAATGCATGGCTCTAATTCGGCCATTCTAGCTCATTCCAAGCTAAACCATCACCCCTACGAGACTCCTCGAGCTTTGGGTTTCGAAGCCCAGCCACTATTTTCCGTATCTACCACCATGGGGTGGTTGCGCCGTCACCTTCGCCGAAGCTCTAGTGAGGGTCTCGGTCAGCAGCCACTTTTGGGTGTTTCAAGGATCGTCTCGAGCTTCCAACATCATCATCAACCCTATTGCACTATGGTATAAATTCCTAACATGATTTTTTTATTTTATTTTATTTTTTGAAATTATTTGTTGGTTAGGAAACTAAAATGCAATTGTATATGTTCAAAGTATATTAAGAGTTAGATAGTATATTGAGTAGAACAGTGATTTTATTGGACTGTTATGTGACTGTTATATGCCGTGTTTGCAGATTTTTAAAATTTTGGATTGTCCGATTTGCATCCTGCCTATAATTGTATATGCTGCCTGTTTTTCTAAAAATGTATGGACTCGTGTTGAGAAAATTTTATAAATCAAATGTTATTTTAGAATCGATTAGAATAGTGATTTTGAAAGGTTAACATGTTATGATTATGGATGTTAAGTTGTACTCCAACATTTCTCAAGGCTAGAATAGTACTCTATTAAGAACTATTATGAGCGATAGAGTATTAGGAGTCATTAGTGCGACTTTCGTTGTAGTATGTTCAAAATCGTTATCAAGAGTAAATTGTAATTTTTGAAATCCTTGATAGAATTTTAAAGCTAAGTCATAATCTTTCTAGAAAGAAAATTTGTAAATTATAAGTCATAAATCAGTTCTCGATTAATTTACAATAAATTGTTGGTTGAAAACTTGAGCACTTTAACGGGAAGTGATCTAGAGTTGAAGAGGCTAATTATGAAGAACAATTTTATAATTGAAAATAAAATAGCGTCTTAATGGATTTCTTGTGTACATGAATTTGGAAAGGAAGTTTGCTATTTTAAATATAATTATTGTTAGTAATAATTATATTAAATAGTATTTTATTATGATATTATTTGTATGGTTTTTATAATAATCTTGGAATTGTTATAAACAGGAAAAATGGTTACCCTATGATGATTTGGGTGGATTAAAAAGAAAGAAGCCAGTTGTTTTTTTTTTAAAATTATTTAATTTCAGTCTTTTCAAACTTAAGGTCTTGGACAATTTTAATGACACTAATTTCTGTAGAGGAAATTAATGAGCGATATTATTATCTTGATTTGATTATCCTATTTTTTTTTATAATGAAGGCAAAAGTTTCCAATTTGAAAGAATAAATTCTCTTGGATTTTTATGAATTTTCAAATGAATAAATTAATGGTCTCCAAACAAATCAATGTAAGGCTTAGAAGTTTGACATTTAAGCTATTTGTTCTAACCACTGGAATTAAGTTAACATGTTATGGGCATAGAGAAATTATATGTAACTAAGGACTCTGTTTTGAATCAGCTGTACTAATATCGCTTTTGTTGACGCGGTTCTTCGGCAACAGATAATTATAAGAATAAGGAGAGGGATTAGTGCTAAATAATGAAACGTAATAGATGAATGATCTCAAAGAAAAATTATAACTCGAATACTTTTTTAGGTGGTTCAAAGGTTAAAATCCTTCTAGTCCACCAGTCAATATTATTTATAAATCTCAGATATTCCTTACAGGATATTTCTTTACAAATTAGAAGCCAACCCTTTGCAACTCCCAGGGTCTCCATATTTCTAGGGAGAGGGCACCTGGGTGTTGGCAAAGGAGGTCATCCCGTGACCTTCTTACCCATCATGTCACTTCTGTGACATTCATGATTAATTCCTAAAACCTGATAATGAAGTGTGGTCTAATCAATAGGTAAGGGAGATAATGGGCCGCATGGCCCAACCCAGTCATGGGTGCCTGAACACGCACGTTTATGATGCGCGTCCGAGAATTCAGGAATGGAGCAGACACGTGATGTCTGATATATGCATGTTTACATTGCGTGGTTGACTTTATAAAAGGTTAGAGGTGCCAACTCAAGCTCGTACCCCGAGCTTGATGTAGTCTCAGCCCGTGGTGTCCACACTGCTGACCCAATGCCTTAATAATCGCAATAAACCTTTGGTTACCTCGAGCTAAAGAGGTAGAACCTTTCAACAGCAGCTCCGGGTAGATGGCTTCCACGTGGCTGATATAATTATGCCCTTTCTCAGCTCGCTAATAGCCCGTGGATATTTAGGGCGTACAACTTTGATATTTAACATGAGTTGTTGTATTATTTTTTTTTAATATGAATATTACTATAACTTGGGTCAATACTAATAATAATAAGGGTTTCTATTATTGTGTTTATTAAATTGTTAGACTTTGAAGTCAAGGCCATTATCAGATGATAACTAAAATTATATTTTGTTAATTTTGTCACCCTTAGTATACACTAGATGTTAAAGTGCATAATTTGGTGAGTTAGTGATTCACTCAATTACGATCATTGGATAGGATTAAGGACTTTGGGAAAAATCTTGGTTGATAGCTCTTGCTGAGAAATCTTATTTATCTAAGGACCCAAGGTAAGCAAATCTCACCATATGTGATTTACTTGCTCATAGGTTTGATTAAATGGATGTATATAAATTGCATGACTTATGTACTCTTATATATTATTAATACACAGACTCTATGAACATGTACGTGTTTCGTAGTTATGTGATATGAGGTGTTTCAATAATTGAGAAATATTGATATGTGAATATAAATGCATTCTTAGGAAATTTAGAATATAATTTATTTTGTACTTGTACATGATTTGTCTGGGTAATTAAGAATGAGAAACTTTATGAATAGGCTAGCATGGTTTAATTTTATATCTATGGGTACTTTGTTGATGAATGAATTTCTCATTTCTGCGACACTTTACAATTGTTATTACTAGGGCGAACTTTGTAAATTGATGTGCTGTAAGTTAGCCTTTCCCTTTCGTGGCTATAACATGAATATACTAGTGTGTGCTTGTAGTATTCGATTACAATAGTTTTTTTTTGGGTCATTAAGACCCGGGTATGCTTTATGCCCACCTTTGTAATGCTTATGCATTCTGCGGCTTAATGGTAACTGAGTTTGGGTTGGAGCCAGAACCTTACTGTAATATTGTCCTGGATGGAGCCAAGACATGGTAAAATGTAGTCCGGGTTGGAGCTAGGAGATGGTAACATAAAGTCCGGATTGGAGCCAGGACGAGGGTAAGACATAGTCCAGGTTGGAGCAAAGAAAAAAATGAAATGGTCTAGGTTGGAGCCCAGACAACGGTAATATATTCCGGGTTGAGCCAAGACGTTAAGAGTGATCCGGGTTTGAGCCAGGATCCTTTGTGTTTGATTGAATTGATTAAATTGTATAATTATATAACTTGAATGTTCTGGGATTTTCTGCATGTAGGTTGATAATGTTGTTGGATATTTTCTCCGTGAGATGAACGACCCCTGTTTTATTAGAATTTGTGCAAGTCATGAACAATTTGAATTAAAAAGTTGAATTTTTCGTTCAATAGAGGTGATCAGTCAAATGGTGTTATTAGTAAACTCGATTTAGGAAATTGTGTCAAGAAGGACTTGTAAGAGTTTGATCATAGTCTGTGACCAGTCTTAACCTGCTAAAGAGTACACATAGTTTATCGTTGTGCAGTTATCCTTGTGACCTAATTAGGCGTCTCTTTCTCTGGTCTCAAGATTGGTATACAATTCTAACATTTTGTATGTTGGTTAGAGTGTTGATTTCCGAGCCCTTAAATAGAATATGTTAATTTTCAAAATTATTATTATGTAATAGTCACGAAATTATTATTAATGGGGTAGGAAGGGAAAAGTTCCTAGTTAGGGTTTATGTAAATAGGTGCTCCTGAGATTATCATAGACCATGGCGTTGGCATAGAATAACATTTTGACCATTGCGGTCTTGAGGGTGTTGTTACTGTTGCAATAACTAAACTTGCCGCCACGCCTTAGTAAAAGGTTATAGTGAACCCCAGTTGAGGGATTTTATTTTCCGTAGTACTGTGATATCGGATGAACATAAGCCTATGCTATTTTTCTTTTAGCGATTAATAACTATGGCCACTACCTTATCAAATGTATAATTGATTATTGGAGCATGACTTTAGAGTGTTTGAATTAATGGTGACAAAATGTGGACTCATATGATTGTTCTATATATGTAACGTTCATGGCTATGTTATCCTGTCATGCATCATTAGATCACGATATATGTAAATAGGCACCATGCATTGTATGGGATTTACTTACTGGGCGTTAGCTCGTTATTTATTTTTCCTCCTTTTCAGGTATGGCTTGATACTTGGACATCTCATGGGCTCCGAACTCAGTAGCGAATACTTTTATGTCTAGTATTTTCTGATGTCCAATATTATTGTATAAGTTTAGTTTAATTCAACTTTTAAATAACCAAGTGTTATTAAGGTTCAAAATTTTAAATTTTTTTGCATTTTTATAGACCTTGACTTATGGTTTTAGTGTTAAATGCTTGACATATTTGTAGGATTTGTCCTATGGGTGTGCGGCAGACGTGCCCAATGTAGCGGCTCATTACAAGTGGTATGTAACGCCCTGGATAGCCAAGACTGTTACACTGTGTGTTTATAAAGGTGCAAGACTTGCGAATCAAGTCATTTAACTAAAAACGTGTCACAGAAACTACAATAGAGCTAGGGTTAAAAGATTTTGGCCTCAAAAGCTTCATTTCTTATAAACAAACATTTCCTTTACATGGGATCCCATTAGTAGTAAAGTTAAAGACCGTTTACAAAATATTCAGGCTTTAAATACATTTGCTAGCCACTCTAAGGAAAAACAGAAAAATAGGCTTTTCTCGTCCTGTTCCACTCCTCGACCGTGGCGGCCGATCAACTGGTTATGTACATTCAGCCCCGCAACTCTCCATCTCAGGATTAGTCCAACTTGCTCTTGCCTTTACCTGCACCACGCAGCACTCGTGAGCCAAGGCCCAGTAAGAAAACACCAAAACAGAGCATAATCATTAATTAGACAATCAGATAATTCATAAAGTATAACATGTACTCAACAGTCTAAGCATTCATGTTACTCATGTATTCAGCATACCAAATTTATCATCTCACATCATCAATCAAATCACATATGATAACCAAGGTTAACACCCTTACGCCGCACCCTCTATTTATTCCACTGACTCCGGCCCGCTTAAACCGAGCTCAGTGAATATTAAGCTGTCCTCGACTACCAGTGGCCAAGCCACGCCCTGTGTGCAAGTATTATTTATGGCACACTTAGGCCGTTTATCACATGTCCCATGGCATAATACCATCTATGAAATTATACAGATATAGGGAGCTTATAACGCCCTACTACCTTAGAGCCGTTACTAAGTGTGTTTAAAATGTGCAATTAACTCGCTAAGCGAGGTTTTTGGAACAAAAGTGTGATTAAACAGAAAGTCAAGGCTGTAATCTTTAAAAGTACTCTATCTCATTAAAAGTTCCAAGAGTTTAACATTTGGGATCCCAAAATATGGTTTGTAAAATATTTACAATTCAAAATAAGTTTAAAGATGACTAATTATCAAAAACATAGTTTAATACAGCCATTTCTCAAAATGCCCCAACCAAAGCAGTCGGGCAGCCCAAACATGTACGCGCCGCCCCACGCTCTCCGTACTCATGGCTGGTTGACTTTTTCCTTGCCTTTAACTGCAACACAGAGCCCGCGTGAGCCGAAGCCCAGCAAGAAAACTCACACAGCACATAACATATGCATATCATACAACCATTATAACAAATAACTCATAGATAAACAGATAGTCCATCAGATTAAACACATATATGACCATGCCGTCCCAGAAGCATTACCAAAGCCTGGGATCTCGGTCCTCACCGTAAGGATATCCCATGTATACATTGGGGTCTCACCCTAACTATAAGCACTCCATGTGCTAAGTGTTATTCCCGGTCCCACTGCCGTTCTTGGCCCTTCGCCGTTCCCGGCTCCTTTGCCGTTCATTCTGCTATAACCACATATAGCATTCTCAAACAACATTCAAAAATATGATAATTCAATCAAGACTAAACCCTATCAAAAATAAAATCTAGGGCCGTGCCATGCAACAACACCATGGGCCCATGCCCTGCTCTACGGGTGTTACAGTTTTCTTACCTGTATCCCGAGCTTTCCGATGCACCAAGGTCACAAGTACGGTCCTCTATCCCGAGCCTCTCCGAAATCCTAGTCACAACACATGTAAAACACTTTTAATACTAACCAATCCCAAAACCACTTCCCGGGACCAATCCCGTACTCTTGGAACCTCTAATTCCCTAAGACAATGTATTGGAACCATCCCCCGAGCCCCCGGGCAAAAGCCATAAACATGCAAAATTTAACTGTCAAAAATAGCCTAGGGCCGTGACACTCCCATCAAGGGCCGCGATGCCCAGAAGCATTCCCTGAACCTGATGCAAGCCTGTGCCGCGGCACCAAAGAACAGGGACGCGGCACCCCTACGCGAACCCAGATTTCTGGGTTTTCCCCTGCATTTTTCCCGAGCCAAAACACCTCCAATTCAACCCAAACAAATACCTAAACCCCAAAATCAATTTAAAACCCCAAACAAACCATTTAACAACCTATAAACATAAAAAAACAAGCTCAATTACACAATCACACCTAAAATCCACACTTGAGTTTCAAATTTCAGAAACTTAAATCATGGCTTCTAAAACATAAACCAGAGCTTGAAAACTATACACCATGCCTCTAAAATCTTAAACCACATCAGGTACGAAAATTTAAACATGTTAAAACTCTTACCTCAGTCAAGAACTCAGCTTGAATTCTCCTCAATCCTAGCTTCAAGTCACCTTCCTTTTGATTACCCAAATTGAATTTTCAAATAAAACCAGCCACCCTATCTTTAAATTTCCAAACTTAATCTCTGAAAATCAACCTTAAGCTCAAGCAAAAATAGAGCATAATCCTTACCTCTGAGTAGTCCTAGCTTAAATTTGACCTTGGTTGCCTCCAATCCCTCTTGAATTTCCTCCTAGGTCTCAAATTTCAGCCCTCCTTCTTGCTTCCCTTTCTTTCTAGCCTTTTCTTCAATTTCAGCATAAACCAAAATAATAAAGTGTTGAACGTGAACCATCTTTCCTTCAGCTGAAACTTATCTACCCTTAACCAAATGAGCATTCTACCCTTCCATAAAAATTCTTTCCTAACTAAACCTCAAGGGCACTTTTGTCATTTCATCTCTATTACAATTCTACCATTTTCCCATCACAACTTGTAACTCTCAGCAGTTACTAATGGTTACTCAAGTTACTCAATCACCAATAACCATTATCCACTAATTCTCAAATTTACAAAATTCCCAAAATACCCCTAGGCTCCTCCCGAGCTGAGTATTTAATCCCGTTGTGACTTTTAAACGAACTAGCTCCCTAGGACCGTCTGGACACATGCATCACAATAATATCCCCACTCACACGTGGTACAAATCATATAATACAATTATCACATTTATGCCCTCAGCGGGCTAAAATTACCAATTTACCCCTATCATACAAACGGGGTCCACATGCATATTTATACCACCTAAACATGCATTCTAATCACATACTCATTTAAATTCATATATTATCATGTTAATTCACTTATTGCCCTCCAGGCACGCTAATCAAGGTCCTAAACCTTATTAGCAAATTGGGGTGTTACAGAGCTCTTAGTCCCATCACAAACACATAACTGGGTACAGTTTTCTTACCTTTAGATTCGCTAGCTTTGTTCAATTTGATCCTCAAGCACGATCCCGTCTGAGCCCTAGCGTACACCTAGTCACAACCATAGATCAGAATCATCACCAAACCTCAAATCCAAAACCTAGCCTCGGGACCAATCCCGAGCCCTCGGGAAGCGCTAATTCCACCAAATGGGGTGGTGGAATCAAACCCCGAGCCCCCGGCCAAAAACCCTAAGAAATAACCCAAAAGCCCCTTTCTGGAAACAGGGTAGCACTACAGCACCCTAAGGAGAGCGCTATAGCACTACAAAAAGAGCCAAAAGGCTCTGGAGCTTTGAGACCTAGCCCTGTAGCGCCCAATGACTAGCGCTGTAGCACTAGTCATAGCATAGCCCAACACAGCTTTTTCTCCTTCCAATTTTCCCTAGCCAAACTTTCTTAAAACTCATCCAAACTTCAACCAAACTTCAAAACAAGCCTCCCAACATCCTCAACTCATCCCATAAGTCCCAACCACACAAAATTCAATCACATGCACCCCAAATCAAAGAATTCACCATAGTTGAACCTAAAGCTCAGAATCTCAATAAGAACAGCTGAAACCACATAACTTAAGGGAAATATTGGCTTAGGTCAATGAATGAGGTTGCAACTGAAATAGTAATAACTAGAGAGTTATTCATACTCTGACGATCAATTCTCATAGCCAAGTGGGTAATCCTTATATGTTAAGACTTTGTGGGTTATAGTTTTAGCGATGCGATTACTAGCCGATATGAAATAATTAGTCTTACATAATTGGTAATTTCGAAAACATTAAAGACAACAAAATTATTCATAATACTTTTTTAGGTGTAGGGCATTCTAGGTCCGCGTGACTATTTCTCCACTTAGCCGGGCTAGCTTAAAAGTCTCTTTCTACATGATCTCCACAATCTGATATGGCCCTTGCCAGTTTGGCCCTAACACACCGTCCTTAGGATCTTTACTTCCTAAAAAGACAATTCTGAGTCTGCGTCCCTTCACTTTCGAATAAAGTAATGAGTGAATTTCTATTGGGAATGGGTGAGTTATAATTGTGATGCCTCTCATTTTTCTTTGATTATATCAAGGGATGTACTAAGTAGCTCGTGGTTATTATCCTGATCTAAGGTATTTTGTCTGTGGGTCGCCACCAATGCCTTAATTGAGACCATAGCCTCGCTTCCAAAGGTTAGAGAAAAATGGGTATGTCCCGTGGAGGTTTGACGTGAGGTCTGGTAGACCCAGAGTACTTGCGGGAGTTGCTCGGGCCATAATCCCTTGGCTTCATCTAATCGTATCTTCAAGCTCACCTTTAGGGTCATGTTTATGACCTCGACCTGCCCATTGGCATGTGGGTATGCTACCGACGATAAAATCTTGGTTATGCCATATTTTTCACAAAAGTCTGTGAAGAGATCACTATCGAATTGAGTTCTGTTGTTAGACATAATATTTTTCTGGAGCCCAAATCGACATATTATATTTTTTTCTACAAAATCCCAGACTCCCTTTGAGGTGATGGTTGCCAAAGGTTCAACCTCTAACCACTACGTGAAGTAATCGATGGCGACTACTGCATAACAAACTCCTCCTTTTTCTGTCATCAAAGAACCAATCAAGTCAGTTCCCCACACTACAAATGTCCAAGGTGGCTAGCTTGACGGGAGAAGCTCGGGAAACTATGGCGAAGCGTTGGTATTTGTCACACTTCTGCACATACGAGATCGAGTCCTTTCTCACCGTGGGCCAAAAATAGCCCTGTCTCATTACCGTTAGAGCTAAGTTTTGGCCCCCAGCATGGTCTCCGCAGAACCCATCGTCTTTTTCCTGCAAAATAGTTTGCGCTTCCTCGGACAGAACACATCGCAGCAGGGGTAGTGAATGCCCTCATCGATATAGGATCCCTTCAACCATAACATATTGCAGAGCTTGATACATCAGCTTTGTCGCGTCCTTTCGATCGTCAAGTATCTTTCTGGTCGTGAGGTACTCCACTATGGGGGTCATCTAGGTCAGTATTAGGTCAATCATTCTAGCCTTAACCGTTTCTGCTGTTATACGCTATCTTTTCAAGAATTCTACCAGGACTACATTCAATGTATCTGCCTCTTTGGTGGTAGCAAGGCGAGCCAAAGCATCAAGTTCGAATTCTGCTCACGGGGTACTTGCTCAACAGATCAAAACTCAAACTTAGACAACTCACCCTTAACCTTAGCTAGGTAGGCCGCCTTCTTGATATTACGAGCAGGATATTCCCCCAATATCTAATTGACTACGAGCTGAGAATCATTATAACATTGAATGGCCTTTTCCTTTATCTTTTTCTCCACCATCAGTCCTGCCAATAAGGCCTCATATTCGATTTCGTTGTTGGATGCTTCGAATTCGAATCTGAGAGCTGTATGGAATTAAGGCCCTTCGAGTGAGATTAAGATTATCCCAGCTCCAAATCCATTTTCATTAGAGGATCCATCAATGAATATTCTCTATAATGCCTGCACCAATTCTCTTATCGGCTTGTCTTGAAAACCTGTGCACTCAGCCACAAAATCATCAAAGGCTTGACTCTTAATTGTTGTCTATGGCATATGGAATATTTCAAACTGTCTGAGTTCGATGGCCCATTTCAGTAGATGTCCAGACGTTTCAGCTTTTTGCAAAACCTGCCTTAATGGTTGGTCAGTTAAGATGTGAATAGAATGGGACTGGGAGTATGGCCTGAGCTTCCTTGAAGCCAAAATAACACAAAACGTGAGCTTTTCTATCAATGGGTACCAGGATTCTGCTCTAAGAAGTCTTTTACTTACATAATACACGAGTTTCTGCCACTACAACAAAATAGACATTTAATGGCTATATGGAGAAGACATTGTAGACATTTAAGGCCTCCCCCTAGGGGAGACGTTGTTGGAGGAGCCATCTAAAGGTACCCTACGATGACTCCCAGGGGGAGACTTTGGAGACATTCAACGTGTAACGCCCTGGATAGCCAAGTGATTCATTTAGAAACGTGTTACTGAAACTATAATAAATCTAGGGTTAAAAGATTTTGGATGCAAAACTTACATTTCATATAATGTAACATTTTGTACATGAGATCCCAAAAGAAATAGAGTTCAAAAGACAATTTACAAAAAAAAAAAAAAAATCTAAGTTATAAACATATACTGGCCACTCTAAGGGAAAAACAGACATTTACGCTTCTTCTGTCCTATATCACTCCTCGATCGTGGCGGCCGATCAGCTGACTATGTACATTCAGCCCCCGAAGCTCTCCAACTCAGGATTGAGTCACCTTGCTCTTGCCTTTACCTGCACCACGAAGCACCCGTGACTCGAGGACCAGCAAGAAACCATAATACAGTGTATAGACAATACACAACAATCAGATATACAACAAGCCATACAACTCACATAAGCAGTGGCATCAATCTTCAATCCAATAATCAGTTATTCAGATAAAAAACTCATCACAATCATTAATGAAACAACATAAAACATATCACGCCAAAATACAGGGTCGGCGCCCTTAGGCCACACCCTCTGATTATCCCACAGACTCTGGCTTGCTTAGGCCGAGCTCAGTGATTATATATTTAACCTCAGCTACCAGTGGTCGAGCCGCGTCCTATGCGCAAGTATTGATTTCGGCATTCTTAGGCCGTTTATCACATGCCCCATGGAATAATACCATCTCATGACATTTCATATGAATATACGGAACACTTAGTCCCAACACAAACATATAACCGGGTGCAGTTTCTTACCTTTGATTCCGATAGCTTGATAAGAGAAATCGACCTACTAGCATGATCCTGTCCGAGCCCTAGCGTGCACCTAGTCACAGCAATAAATTAGAACGATTACTAAACTTCAATTCCAGAACCTAACCTCGACACCAATCCTGAGCCCTTGGAAAGCCCTAATTCCACCAAACGGGGTGGTGGAATCGAACCCCGAGCCACTGGGCAAAAACCCTAAGAAATAATCCAAAAATCCACTTCTGAAGGCAGGGTAGCACTACAACACCATAGAGTGGGCGTTATAGTGCTACAAGCAGAGCCAAAAGCCCCAAGAACACCCAAGCCTAGCACTGCAGCGCCCTAAGGCTAGCTCTACAACGTTAGTCATTGAACCTTCAGCACTCTGATTTTCTTCCTTCGATTCTCCCCGAGTCAAACCTCTATTGAACCCCTCGAAACCTCAACCATACACCAATTTTAGCATACCATCATCTACATCTCACCCCACATAACCCAACAACCTAAACCTTAGCCACATGCACCATCAAACAAAGAAATCAAGAATTGAACTCAAGAACTCATAAACTCATCAGCGAAAAACCAGAACTAACCCAGCAACTTAGATGATCAAGCTCAGAATTTTCTTACCTTTGATGGGGGATTTGACCCTAGGTTTCCCTTAGTATCCTTCCAACCTTAAGTTCCTCAATTATTCAAGCTTAATTCTCTTAACTTCCATCAAAAATTCAAGTTTAGAAATCCATTCCACCAAAACTCAGAAACTCAAGAACAATCTTTAAACTTTACCTTAATTGAGTGACTAACTCCTGCTGAATCTTGAAGCTTTATCAGGGACCCTAGCCCCAAGCTCCAGCCCAAGCTTTCCTGAGTTAAAGCTCCAAAATTCCTCAAGAGATGGTGAAGAATTGCCTAAACCAAGAGAGAGAAAAAGAGGTTAGCTTAAGTGTTCTGTTTTGCTTTTTCTTCCTTCTTCCTTCAGCTTCCACTATGTTCTACAAATCCCACTAAGTGCTAATAGGCAGATTAATACCTATCTCTTTTTAAACCAAATGAGCCTTTTGCCCTCCCACTTATATCCTAAGCCTTTAATCCTTCCAAGGGCATTTTGGTCATTTGCTCCCAATTCCCGCTAATTCCTCGAGTGTCCCTAATAATTACCGCTTGCATCCCGACACCTAAATAATCGCCAATTATATTCCTCAATATCAAATAGCCTCCAATATATTTCCCAAATTCCCAGAAATACCCCCAGGCTCCCCCAAGCTGGGTATAAATCCCCATCTTGACTTTTCCGCTAAACTGCTTACCAGGATCGCCTCGAGTCACAAGCTGCAGATATATCCACATAATAATGTGGTCTCAATAATTTATCACAAATATTTACATTTATGCCCTCAACGGACCAAAATTATAAATATGCCCTCATAACCTAACCAGGGCCTACATGCATACTAATACTCATATAAGCATGCATCTTGTAACGCCCTGGATACCCCAAGACCGTTACAGTGAATGTTGAACCGTGAATTTAACTCGCTACCCCAAGTTCTTTGGTTAAAAACGTGCTTCTAAGTGTTATTAATAGGTTAAGGTGAAAACCAATCAAAAGGAAAGGATATATTTTATTTAAAACATAAAACTGTTCATGGGCCCATCAAAACATTTACAACTCAAAATGGTCATTACAGTTTCAAATTTACAAACCTGCCAACCTAAGCGACAAAAATAGGGTAGACACCCTAGTTCCTCTGAGAACTCCTTGGCCATGGTGGTCAAGCGGCTGCATATGTACACAGCACGACCTAAGCTCTCCACTCAAGGCTGGGTGAGCTTTTCTTTCCCTTTACCTGCACCACATAGCACCCATGAGCCAAAGCCCAGCAAGAAAACACAATAATGCAAGCATATAATATCAAATGATGATCATGATAATCATACAGAGCTTATAGCTCTGAATAGATGAGTGAATATCACTTTGTGATTCCATTAACCGTGAATGAGCTTATAGCTCTTAATCAAATGAGTGGTTTAACACTTGTGGTTCTGGTAAACCATAATGAGTGACTGAAGAGCAAGTCACTAGCTTAAACAGATGAGTGACTGCTGGGTAAGTAACTAGCTTAAACAGATGAGTGACTGATGGGTAAGTCACACGGGGCTCGGCACCCACAGCCATGTGATTAAATAGCCACTGTGGCTCTAAGTAACTAACCTTTGGCTAGACAAGAGCTTATAATATTCATCGAACTTGAGGTCGATCCGGCATTAACGCTCTTCTTAGTCATTTAATGTAGATGTCGATTAGATCTAATCATTATTGGCTTGCGTTGAACACGCTAAGGCCGTTCCTGACTTATGAGTCAACACTGTGTGACCAGTGCCAAGTACCATGGCCGAACTTGACTAATGGGTCATAGTTTCACAGTTGATACTGACACCTTTGCCAATTCTGACTATTCAGTCAGTGCCATACACAAGTGAGCAAGATTTGCTAAACATTCAATATTCAATCCATGTCCACATTTAAACATTCAACATGCCTCATGAATAACTATGCATGTCGCATATGGGGTGCAGTTTTCTTACCTCTTATTCGAGCAAGAATGAATAAATGAACGACTGTTGAGAACGATCAATCCTTAAGTCCTTTAGCGGTCACCTAGTCATAACCAAATATGGGATACCATCAATAAAATGAATAACAAAGGTTCCCAAACAAAGATCTAGCCTTCGGGACATCGAATTCCATTAATTCGGGTAGTAGGAATGATCCCGAGGCGTAAAACTGAGTTCTCTTGATGAAAACACCCAATTGGCCTCAAAATCCTTCCTAAGTCGCGGCCACAGAACCTTGAGTCACTGCCCCCAGCCACACTAGGAGCAAGCGCCACGGTGCCCACTACTCAATGTCGTGACCCCCAGCATGCACAACCTCCCCTCCTTCTTCTTCGAGCTTGGGCCGCAGCGCCCAAGAACAGGGGCACAGCCCCCACCCGAGAACTTGCCATAACCTCGTTTTTCTCCATTTTAAACCTTCCAAAAACATACCTAAACACTTCCAAATCCAAAAATCAAAGTTCCCAAACATCCCAATGATCCAAAATCATCAAATCCCCAGGCTCAAATGAACAAAAAGCTCATCGATACACAAAATCCAATTCAGAGCTTTGAAACTCTAAAAAGTCAAAACTTAAAACTTCGATTACCTTTGATTGGGTTGTTTCTCGCTAAATCCTTCGATCAATAAGCTTCTAATCTTTCCTAGGATCACTATGCCTCGATCCTCACTTGATTCCGACTACTAGAACTCAAGATTTCTTAAAAATTTCCACGAACGTTACAAAGGTTAACGGGAGAGAGAGAAAGTGTTTTTAACGTACGGTTTCTTTCTGACGAACTACTTCAGGCTTAAATAACCTCAAATAAAACATAATGCTCGGGGTCCCAAAAATATCCCCGGGGACAAAATAGTTAAAACTCCTTGAATTTCATCCTAATCTCAATAACTCCCAATTTATCATCAGATAAACATTCTCATTACCCAATATCCCAATAATTGACCCCGTTATGACAAAACCGCTAATTTGAAATATAAGACCGTCTCATGCCGAATAGCACGAATATATCCCCATAATGATGGGATCTCATCCATAAATCACAATATGCACCAAAATACATAAATATGCCCTCAACGGGCCAAATTACCAAAATGTCATAATAATCAAATGTGGACCCACATGCATGTATTTAATATGATAATATAATTTACACAAACATGCATATAATCATTTAATGGAATAATTAAACAATTATGGCCCTCCCGGCCTACAAATCCAGCCATTAAACTGCATTAGGGATTTCGGGGCATTACACATCTCATATATCCAAATACTCATTTAAGCATGCTTAACACATAATCATGCATTTAATCATTTAAATTCACACATAATCCAGTTGTGCCCTCCCGGCACACTAATCAAGGCCCTTAAGTCTTATTAGTAATTTTGGGTCGTTACACAACGTCTCCCCTTGAGAGTACACCCTATGATGACTCCCAGGGGGAGACATTGAATGTTTACAAAGTCTCCCCTAGGAGTCTTCGTAGGGTACCTACAACGTCTCCCCATAAAAGATTTTGTATATATTCAATGTCTCTTATCTCAAGTCATCATTGGTTTTTTTATTTTAAAAATATATTAATTAAATAATAATTTTCAGTATACTAATTAAATATATATTTTTTGAAATGAAATTAAATATATTAATTAAAAAATATAAATTATATGCAAATTAAAATTGTGAATTTTCATTAATAAAACTTAAATGTGTATATAATATATTTTAGTTAGCTAAATATACAAAAATGTAATATTTGTTGTTACACATACAAAATCAACAAATATTACACTAGCTAGCTAGACATATAGCAAGATTGAAAAAGTAAACAACAAAATCTTCTTTTTTGGGACGATGACATTGAACTATCGGTAGCATTTCATTCGCCCACTATTGTCGCATTTCGTTCATTTGTGCTGGTGTATATGGCGTAGTGTTTACCTACAAAAAATACAAAGTAAAATATATTATTTTATTATATATACTTAATAATAAATAAACCTTAAATTTTTTATAAATATATATACCTCTTTCTTCAAGTAACGTCCAGGTCGTGGATGTTCAATGTAATCATTCAACGTCCTCATCACATAATATCCAAATGCCACATTTTCTGGTTGGTGTGGAACTAATATTTAAATAAAAATATTTAATATAATGAATATTAGTAAAATTCAACTATAGATTTTCAAAATAATTGAAGTTGTAGTTACTTACTTTAGGTTGCACAATATCTATATTATTTGTAATCTCGGGAGGTTTTGGTAGACTGGTCAAAAAAAGGTTGACCTCGTTTTTATATTTAACGGATAACCTATTCGCTGACATCCATTTTCTATCCATATCCTCTCCTATGTATATGAAAAATTAAACAAAAAATAAAGCATTTCCTCTATATTAGTAACATAATAATCTATCAATCATATCAAATCCAATCAAATAAGCACATCACAATACAAATATAATAATAGAATAATAATATACATAATTCTAGACAAAATCTTGCAACATTTCCCCTATAATATTGATCTAATCATCTATGAATAAAAAGAACACACAATAAGTTTCTTCCTTATAGCTCTGCAGCACAAACAAATTTTCCAAAGCCTACTTCACTAAAACACATAGTTCTCAACCTTCTATTATCACCGAAACACACAATTTTAATCTAATAACCTACATGACAATGGATGAATATTTAAGATATTCAAACCCCTCTATCAAAAGTTTAATAATACTAAAACAAGAAATAAGATAATGTATGTACCACTTGCAATTAGTAGTCCTTGCTAGCAAATTTACTTCACTTTGCAAAGCGCTCACTTTGCTATTAAATTCACAATCTATAAAACTCAATTAATTAAAAAATAAAAGATTATTAAACAAACTTCACTAAATAATTAGATTAACAATAACTTATTATTGGAATTTTAGAAAATTAAAAACCTCAACTGTGTGCTTCAAATTGAAAATTTGAGACAAAAATCTCATAAAAATCTCCGTTAAAACCACAAATTAAAAATTTTAATTAATTAATTAATAAAAGATTACTAAATCAATAAAATAACATAACTATATATAAATAACCTAATGTTGACGGTGAAATCTCGTCAACAAAATTAGATCAGAAAACTCGAAGGTAAGTCAGGTGATGTTTATATAATAACTTAGAATAAACTTTAAGTAAAAGTAAACCGAGATCAACAATGGAGCAAGCCTTTGTATATTTCTCAATAGCCTCTGCATACAATGAATTTTCCAACCCCCTCCCATGTGGGAGTGGGGTTCTTTTTATAGTAGGCTCTAATGGCCTTGGATACATGGTGGTCCAGGGGACCAAGTGGTACACGAGTACTCTGTCAGGAGAGTGGTCTCAGGGGTAGTAGTACTGATACTAGTATATAGCCAGGTACCACGAGGCTGTCTCCACTACTCTACCGTACGAATGTCAGAGGAGTGGTACAGGTGATAGTGGTGTCGACTCTGACACCTGATTGGTAGTATGCAGGCCATGTCCTTTCACCTAGTGCTCCCACTACCTGACTAGCATGAGTGCCACGGTCAGACGTACGGGGCCTTACAAGTCGTACCCCGTACGAGATTGTACCATCATGTCCTTTCAGAATCATACTTGGGCTTTCAATTCTAGATGGTGGGGTTTCCATAGGTCTCCGTAGGAGATGCCATCTCAAGAAGAAGGGCGTGGGATGTTATCACGCGAGGTCCTTGTAGTGTAACCATGGCGGGGCTATGCGAGGTCGCCCCTCGTGGAGAAGCCATGAGATGCTCCTATGCTGAGTGGCCGTCCGGGCTAGGTGAGGCTCCCACACAAGACCGTCAAGGCTATGTGATGCCCCCACGCGAGGCCGCCCCTCGAGGCTAGGAGATGCCCCCACGCGAGGTCGCCCCTCGAGGCTAGGAGATGCCCCCACGCGAGGCTATCGAGGCTATGGGATGCCCCCCACGCGAGGCTGCCCCTTGAGACTAGGAGATGACCCCACGCGAGGCCGTCGAGGCTATGGGATGCCCCCCACGCGAGGCCGCCCCTCGAGGCTAGGAGATGCCCCCACGCGAGGCTGTCGAGGCTATGGGATGCCCCCCACGCGAGGCCGCCCCTTGAGGCCTTCGTGGCGCGGTCGAGGCGGGGCTACGTGAGACGCCTGCTGAGCACCGAGTGGCATCGCGAGGCGCCGAGTGGTGGCGCGAGGTGAGAGGCGCCGTGGGGTGTCGCGAGGCGCCGTGGGGTGGCACGAGGCGTGAGGCGCCGTGGGGTGTCGCGAGGCATCGAGGGGTGTATGCGTAGCAAGGCGCTTGTGGCCTTGGCATGCGCGCGCGGGGGAAGGGCAGCCTCGCGTAGCAAGGCCCTTGTGCGTGGCCGAGGGGTGCATGGCGCGAGGCCCCTGTCGCGAGGCCCTTGGTGCGCCTGCCCTCTTGTGACGCGTAGTTTGGCCTCTTATCCTAGCAAGGCCATACTTCACGGCTCACAAGGCGATGCTTCCCTTGGGAAAATCTCCCGGTTTCACAAGACTTACAAGTCTGAGCCTGATAATGTGACTAAGTGACCTTTAGCCTTGCATTTTAACCATGTACTGGGGATTTTTTTCTTGGTGGATTTTTGGCATCCACACCTAATTAAATGTTAATAAAGATTACAAACATATATAATTTTTTAATTAAATAATAATATAAATTAAAAATAATTATAAGCATATAAACTTGAATTACTATTTTGTATGTTAAATTAAAATTAAATTAGTTTTCTTTTAGACAAATTTATTAAATACAATTTATGAAAACATATTTACATATATATACTTAGCAAACATTAAAAATTAATTAAAAAATGTATCATTTTTGGATTAAATAGTAATAAAAATATAAAAATAGTAAATAATGTGGTATCATCTTAAAATTAAACAATATAGTATCTCAAATATACATAAAAATTATTTTTCATACTTTAAACTAATATTTCTAATAACACCCACAAATCATATAAAAAAATGCATAAAAATAATTTTTTCTACCATTCTAACTATAATACATTTTTTAATCTTGAAATCCTACCTCAAGTATGCTTTAAATCCACTTTGTTGAGCCAAAAATCACCAAAAACCGCAAATCATAAACCCTAAAATCCCAATATCAATCCCTTAATAACAAGAGAAAATAAGCATGAAATTTATCTTAATTATTATACAACACTTACAAATAATAAAAACTTACCTCAAATGAGATTTTATAGGCTAAAATCGGCCAAAATCTTCAAAAATTGGCCCTAAAATCACCCAAAAAATCGCCATTCTCTGCCTCTGGTTCGTGTGCTCGGGGAAGAAGAAGGAAAGGCTAAGTATATATTAGGCCAGACATCTAACGTCTCCTCTGGGAAGACGTGCCAGACATCTAACATCTCTCATGGTGAGACGTCCCATGTGGCACGTCTTCCCAGGGGAGACGTTAGATGTCTGGCATGTCTTCACAAGGGAGACGTTAGATGCTCTTACATGTCTAATATTTTATAAATAAATAATTTTATATTCATATTTTTAAATTAAATTCTCCACCACTTTTAATGACTTACCTAGATAGTCATCAACAAGAACTTTTAATGACTTACACCATTAGACTTTAAATATCCCTGAATACTTTTAATGACTTACACCATTGGTGTAAGTCATTATAGATAGTCATTAAAAGTGAAATTTGTTGTAGTGTGCTCCTGATTTTATTCTCGAACTAACACAACACTGACTGCATTTTCTGTCACGGCCAGATATAGAAACAGACACTGCCTAGACACATTCTTCGATCCATTCAAACTTCTTGTTTCCAGCTAGATGTGCTTTCAAGTGATGAAATGCGTGTTCGCATTCTTCAGTCCATTCAAACTTCTTGTTTCCTCTGAGCAAGTTGTAAAACGAGAGACACTTGTCAATGTATTTTTAAAGGAAGCGGTTTATGGCCGCCACCTTTCCAGTTAAGCTATGTACTTCCTTACACGACCTAGGTGAAGGCATTTCTATCAATGACCTGATTTTCTCTGTATTCGCCTCTATCCCCCTCGTAATAACTATAAACACAAAAAACTTTCCCGATGAAACTCCGAAAGTACAATTTCGGGGATTCAACTTCATGTCATCTTTACTTAATATGCCAAAATATTCTTCCAGATTAGATACATGGTTACTCCCAGTCTTTGATTTAACGAGCATATTGTTGACATACACTTCCATGTTTTTCTCGATTTGGTTAGCGAACATTTCGTTGATTAATCGTTGGTATGTTGCACCGGCATTCTGCAGCAAAAATGGCATAGATTTGTAGCAATATACACTATGCTTAGTCATGAAGCTGGTATGCTCTTGGTCTGCAGGGTTCATCGCCATCTGGCTATATCAAGAATACGCGTCCATGAAAGATGTGATCTTGTGTTCGACCGTGGCGTGTAAATACAACTGAACCCTCAAAAGTAAATACAACTGAAGCCAGCCTAAATGGAAACATAAATTTGTGGCTCTAGTCTCTGTCAATCTCTCGGTCATGGTGGTTGAGTAGCTGCCCATGTACACATCGCCCCAAAGCTCTCCAACTCATGGCTGGTCCAACATTCCCTTGCCCGTACATGCACCACGTAGCACCCGTGAGGATAGGCTCAGCAAGAAAACTTAACTTAAACAAGCACAATTAAACAACAATATATGCATAGTAGACTTAGATCAACAAGTTTAGTCAACAACAGAATATAAGCAATAAGCTTAACATAAATTTTCAGTTCAAACAATCACATAAACCATTCGCATCAATCAATAGATTAGCTAAGTGCAAGTCACACTTCTGTTTATTGTATAATAGCCAGGCCCGACTCCCTTAGACTGAGCCCTCAGGTCTACCTAACTAGACATTCTTAGATACATATATAATCTCAAATAGGCACCGCACATTAGGCAATAAAAGGAAACATATACAAGTATGCCTAACTAGAAATTCTTAGATACATATATATTCACGTCCCGGGTGCGGTTTTCTTACCTTGAGTCCCAAGCGAAGGATGTAGAGCGGTCCCGAGCATGATCCTAAACCCCGATCCTTAGCGGTATAACCTAGTCACAGATCAATAATGGATAACACATTAAAACCTAAACCAATTAATAGCCTAAGAATGAAATACTAGCCCTCGAATTCTACTAAAATGGGTAGTACAATCCTTCCTGAGAACTTAGGTTTGAGTTCCCGAGCCTAAAAACCTTATTTGACTATTACTCTCAATTAGTGTTGCTGCATGCCCCTTAGTGTCACGACGCGCTACAAGTCAGAGAGCCCCGAGGCTCTCTTCAGGGGGATGCGGGCTGCGGTGCGCCTCTACCTGCGCCGTGGTGCCTGGCCAAAATTTCACAGGCCCTAGCCTCCTCGCACGCATGAGCTGCGGTACCTACAGAATAAGGTCGCAACTCGAGCCCAAAAATCCAGAAACCTACATATTTTCTATACGTTTATCCCCAGCCTAACTCATCAAAATCCAACATAACATGCATCAAATCCAAAATGGAGCCTCTACACCTCAATAGCCTACTCAGAGCAACACAACCAAATTCCCAACCAAAATCCTCCTAGGAACTCAGAATTCAGCCAAGACCCCTTGAAACTTAAAAAGCATAAAAACACTTACACTAACAGCAGAATCGAAACAGAAATTATGTTATGAAGCTTACCTCTGGAGCGATTTCTACCATAAACTAATCCTCAAAATGTTGTAGATCAAATTTCCAGCTTGAATCCACAAATTCCAGCCTCAATCATAAGCTTTCTCTTCAAACCTTAAGTGCCTTAGAGAAAGAGAGAGAGAGGGGGGGGGGGGGGGGAACGTGAGAGAGAGAAGGCTAAGAGGTATTCTGATATGTTCTGGTTATTTCCTAAGGTCTCTAAGCTTACCCCTCACTCAAAAGACCAAAATACCCTTAGTATTATCTCAGCCCCTCACTACCCATAGGGGCAAAACAGTCATTTTCCCCAATTCCCGCTAAATCATTGAGTCATCCAACAAATTCCCAATTTGTCCCAACATACCCAAATAATAACCAAATCATTGTCCATTAACCAATAAATCCCAAATACAAACTAAGTTCCCAAAATACCCCTAGGCTCACCCTAAGCCGGGTATTAGACCCCGTTGTGACTATTCTACTAATTCGCTCACTAGGATCGCCTCGAACTGAATACCACAAATACACCCACATAATAATATGTTCTCAATCATTTAACACATGTAAACATATTTATGCCCTCAACCGGCCAAAATTACAAATATTCCCTTATTAACAAGAACGAACCCACATATTAAACACATTCATATTATCATATAAGTCATGCATACCATGTAGTCACACATTTAATACATTAATTACACAAATATATCCAATTATGCCCTCCCAGCACGCGAATCAAGGCAATAAACCTTATTAGCATTGGGACGTTACACGTACTGTCCCAAAAAATCTTCATTTTTGGGACTTTGCAGGCACATTCTTGTCCAAGTTCAACAGATGCATTATTATACTCAGACTGATTCCTACCATATCTTCATGCGACCAAGTGAAGACGTCCAGTTTCTTCCTCAGGAATTCAACCAACTCCTTCTTCCTTTTAGCTCCAAGGTTTTCTCCTACTTTTACAATTCTTGAAGGTGTTGCTGGGTTGATACTGATTTCCTCGAGCTCATCCACTACTTTGATCTCTGATCTATCTTTGCTTACTCGCGGGTCAATGTGATCTTGTTGGGCGACCTCATTGTCTCATTTTTGAGGTTGTTCAATCCCATGGGTAACTTCCATTACCTGGGACTCCTCACCTCCTTCATTTACGTCCTTTGCCTGCTGCCCAGGTTGTGACTTTCCTTTTATAGCTATGCTATAGCATTCTCGAGCGACGAGCTGGTCTCCATGTACTATGCATATACCCAAAGTTGAGGGAAACTTCAATGCCAGGTGTTGGATCAAGGTGATGGCCTCAAAAACCATCAGCGCGAGCCGTCCTGAAATCACGTCATACACAACTGGACAATCGATTAACACGAACTCAAATATGTTTGTAACAGTTCATGTATCATTTCCTAGTGTAACCACCAGTATGATAGTCCCTATAGCTACCATCCCTTCACCTGAAAATCCTCTGAGCAAGTTGTAAAATGGGAGACACTTGTCAATGGTATTTGAAACGAAGCGGTTTAAGGACGCCACCTTTCCAGTTAAACTTTGTACTTCCTTATGCGACCTAGGCGAAGGCATTTCCAACAACGACCTACTTTTCGTTGAATTTTCCTCTACCCCCCTTCTGTTGACTATAAGCCCCAGAAACTTTCCCAATGAAACTCCAAAAGTGCATTTCTGGGGATTCAACTTCATGTCATATTTCCTTAGTATGCCAAAACATTCTTCCAGGTCGGATACATGGTTACTAGTAGTCTTAGGTGCGTAGCACTGGCATTCTTTAGCCCGAATGGCATAACTTTGTAGCAATATACATTATGCTCAATCATAAATTTGGTATGCTCTTGGTCTGCAAGGTTCATTGTGATCTAGTTATATCCAGAATATGCATCCATGAAAGACATGAGCTCGTGACAAACTGTGGCGTCTACTAGTTGATCAATTCTTGGTAATGGGAAACAGTCCTTAGGACAAGCTTTGTTAAGGTTGGAAAAATCAATGCAAGTTATCCACTTCCTGTTTTGCTTTGGGACTAGAATAGGATTAGCAACCCAAATCAGGTATTTCACTTTCGTGATAAAACTGCATTTAAGTAGGCGAGCTACTTCTTCTTCCAACGATTCCGACTGTACCGTCCCCAAAAGTCTTCATTTTTGGGACTTTGGAGGTTCAAAGTATGCATTATTATACTTGGACTAATTCCCACCATGTCTTCATGCGACCAGGCGAAGACGTCCAGGTTCTTCCTCAGGAATTCGACCAACTCATTCTTCCTTTCAGCTTCAAGATTTTTCCCAACTTTTACAACTCTTGATGGTGTTTCTGGGTTGATATTTATTTCCTTGAACTCCTCCACTGCTTTGAGCTCAGATCTGTCTTCGCCTATTCCCAGATCAATGTCGTCTTGTTGGGCGACCTCACTATCCCCTTCTCGAGGTTCTTTCGTCCTAGGGGTAACTTTCATTACCAGGACTCCTCACCTTCTTTATTTATGAACATTGCTTGCTGCCTGGGTTGTGACTTTCCCTTCATGGCTACACTGTAGCATTCTCGGGTGCCGAGCTAATCTCCACGTACTATGCATATCCCCGAGGCTGAGGGGAACTTTATTGCCAGGTGTTGGATCGAGGTGTTGGCTTCAAAAACCATCAGTGCGGGTCATCCAAACATCGCGTTATACGCTGCTGGAAAATTGATTACAATGAACTCAAGTATTTTAGTAATATTTTGTGCATTATCTCCTAGCGTAATGACCAGTCTGATTGTTCCTATGGCCACCGTCCCATCACCTGAAAATTTGTACAATGTCATTGAGGTCATCTTGAGATCGGTTATGGACAATCCCATCTTTTCTAGGGTGGACCTGAAAAGCACATTTAGTGAGCTTCCATTGTCAACCAGTACCCTTTGCACCCTTTGATTAGCAAGTTGTACGGTTACCACCAGTGGGTCATTATGCGGGAACTGAACGTGGCTAGCGTTCTCCTCCGTAAAAATGAATAGTTGTTTTTCCAACCGCTATTTTTTTTTTATAACCGCTGCTTCAGGATAAGTTTTCAGGTCATTTAAATACCTCATCTGGGCTTTGCTGCTCGTGCACACCAAATGAGGACCTCTGGCAATAGTAGTTATATCTCCTCCTAATATTGGGGGAGGGTTGACCTGATTTATCTTATCCCCCTGGGCTATCTGCTGACCTGCCGGAGCTGGAAGAGAATTCTGCCCGACAGACTAATTAGGAGTGACTCAATTTTGGGCGTACTGAACTAACGGTCCTACCCAAATGAAAGTCATAATCTCATCCTTCAGTTGTCGGCAATCATCAATATTATGACTGATGTCATTGAGGAATCGACAAAACTTTGAGGGATCTCTCTTCGCCCTCAAATGCCTTAAAGGTTTTGTCTTCTTCCATAGAAGGCGAATAGAATTTGCCAAGAAGATATGTTCCCTTGTATCCGTTAGGTTAGTGTAGGTGGCATAAACAGGCTTCAACTTTTCCCCAGGCTTGTTCTTATCCGTGTCGTTCTAGTTGCCCTCACCATTCCCCTTCCACTTGTTGTTTCTTGCCTGGTTATTCTAGGTAAAAGGTTGAGCCATAGCTGCAGCACCCGTCATTGCTCCAGCGGGTTGGATAGGGGCCTGGCTAGTTCCTGGGATAATAGATCATGCATTTTTGAGGTTTATCCACTCTTGAGCTCGAGCCAAGAACTTATATACACTATTAACTCCTTTTTGCTGGATTTCTTTCCATAGGTCACCTCCCACCAGGACCCCTATCCCCATCACCATGAGCTTGGAGCTAACATCAGTATCCCTAGCTCGTGCTATAACATTGGCGAATCTGCTCAGATATGCTTTTAGGGATTCACCAGGTTGCTGTTTTGCATTGTCCAATGAGTTGGCTTCTACATGAGCTGCCTGTGTAGCTTGGAATGCTCTCTTAAACTCAAAATACAACAACTTCTTCCACGAGCTTATCAATTTTTTTTGTACTTTTTGATCCACTATTTGGCAATTTCGACCAAAGCTGCGAGGAATAGGATATACATCTTAGATTAAACCTGATATTATGGGCCATCACCATTGTATTGAAAATCTTGAGGTGGTTGGATGGATCTGTGTTTCCATCAAAAGTTTGCATGTTCAGCATCCTGAATCCAATAGGATACATAGTTGCTGAAATGTTCAAAGCTAAAGGTTCAAGCTCCTCATCAGAGTCACAATCATCAATCCCCTTTCCAGATAAGAGCTTCTTCATTTGCTCTTCCATCAAGGCCAATCATTCGAGGGATAGGTCTTTGGTCTCTAGGTTAGTTGGGGCCTGTTCACCATCTCCCATCCTATTATATGCGCTTGATGGTTATTGTCCCTCCAAGTTCGAGCATGTTTAGGTGGGAAATTCCCATTGTCGCGTATGATAAACGAACCTCCCTCATGTCGAGTATAACTCATATCATCATTACGAGTTGGATACCTCCTTTGTGAATTTAGATGATCACGTAGGTCGGGTTGTGGATCGTAGCGAGGACTTTGCGCTGAGCTAAGGTGATTCCTTAGATCACTCTCAGACCTACCTCCACGCTGGCTTCCCGTCTAGTAACTTCCATTTGCAAAAATTATGGCCTGCGACTGAGATTGAGGACCTGGATTATCAGCACATACCCTTGGGGCGTAAGTATATACTAATGGGGGAGGATTTTTCCTACAATTTCCACGAGCTGGAGCATCTCATTGTGGGCGCGGTGGTACAGGATGTCTAAGGGGTGATGGTAGATGCCTTATTGGTGAGGCTATCCTCGTTCCATCAGAACAAACTAAATTTTCCCGTCTTTGCTCTACCCCAATGTCACGAGTTCCCTATGCCTGGGGTTCTGCTCGCGCCACAGGTGGATTCGCTGGGGAATTTTGTCTCTGTGAACTTGTCCCAGCTCACCCTGGTTGATTGTTGTATGTATTCCTGGGAATCTATGCAGAAGGCACAGAGCTGGGGGTCGCAGTTCTGACCGATTAACTAACATGCTGATGATGATTCTTGTGGTGACAAGTGGGCTGAGCACTTTGGTGGTTTCGCTCTAAAGGTACAGAGCTTAGAGTGGCGGTCCTGACAGAATGATTAGGTTTGGACCATTATTCGTGTGGGACTTATGAGACCCACTTTGTGTCTTTCCGACATTAACGTCAGTTATAAAAGGGGGTAACTGAGCTAGGACCTCCTCGACCTGTCTGATTTCTCTAGCGAGATGGCTCCTTAATTGGGAATTCTCCATCTTGACCACAGTTAAATATTCTGGATTATGATTTGGTGGGAGTGACACCAAAGTCCCAGCGATGTCCTAGCCCACCAGTTGTTTCCCAGGACATTGCTGAACATCTGGGCCCCTTTTAGTGGGAACAGTGGTATGATGGGCCTCCTGCCCACCAAGCTGCTCCATTTAATTGTCATGCAATAATTGAGTGAGCACCATAATGAATGTCAAATGAAACTTGTAAAACACTAATTTCCTCTCAACAAAAGCACCAAAATATTGACACAGTTTTTCGCCAACAGTAAATTTTGAAATCTAATAAGAATATTAGTGCTTATTTGTAAACCGTAATGAAATAATAAGAATCCTTTTCGTACATACACAAATTTTAAGTGGTTCAGTGGTTAAAATCCACCTAGTCCACGAGACATTATTATTGCTTTTCTCTCACAATTTCTGCAGAGTTTCAGTATTACAAAAATGATGTCCCTCTCCCTGTCCATTATCCTGATATTTATAGTGGAATTCCTGGACAGGTTTGGGTAACCGCATGCATAAATATGGTATACATTTAACATAGATTATTCCCATTTACATTGGGATATGATTTGATGACAGAATATATTCTTGCTATCTTGGATAATAAATTATAAATGTGTAATACAACCTAAGCATTAAAGAGCGTAAAAAGAGGCTCCGAGTCTCCTGGGATCCTTCAGTATGAGTTCTGACCAGGTTGCCATGAGCTGAATATCTACATTGAGCTGGTGATCAAACATTATTTGACCCTAAGTCCATATTAACTTTAGAGCGCCTAAAGGAGGATCTGGCCCCTATATATCTCGAACTGAACTGTTATCCTAAAAGGCAGTCTGACAATAACCTGTTCGTCGTATTTCCAAGTCCCAACTCGAGCTGCTCACATCATTACTAGCTGAATGTTCTACTTGGCAACTTTTCCACATATTCATCTACCAGTGGTACCCCGAGCAGAGTGACTAGACTTGTGCTAATTTTTAAGGTACAACATAAATATAGAGAAATAAAAAAAACCTAATATACATAAATATGTAGATCGAGTGGTGGTGGTGATGGTGGACCTACAATCCATTTGAGAGAAGGGAGGATAGATGGTGGTGGTGGTGGTATAATTGGTGAGGGACAAAGAGAGTGAGGGAAGAATGATGGTGATGAAGATAATGAGATGGAAAGTGGTTTTTGAGGTGAGGAAGAGAATGTGAGAAAAGGAGAAGAGAATGGACAAGAATGAGAGAAGGGAATAGAAAAGGAGAATCAGATGACGTAGGGGAGGATTTTTGGGTTTTTGGGTTTCTAATTTAGGGTATTCCAGAGAGAAATGGGGGAGAAGACAATGTGATCGGGGTATATAACACTATTAGTGGCACGTTTCCCCTAAGATTTATACGCACCATTTCGATAATTTCCACCAAAATGAAACAAAAAAAATTTCTCCCGTTTTGTGTCGGTCAAAATTTCACATTTGATGCGTCACCGCTAATATTTTGTTTCATATTAGTGGCAACTAACCACGTGGCGACGCTAATAATAGGTATATTTGGGGCAACAACCAGTCGCCTCTAATAGTGTCACTCCTAAAAATATTTTTTCTTGTAGTGTTACTTCATATTTTTCCTCATTTATTAGTCATGGATTGTACTTACAGGACTAACAAGGATCACCTAGCTCTATTAGAGTTCATTGGAATTACATAAACTTAATATACATTATATGTTGCCTTTTTTTTTCTTAAGTCATAATGAGAGGATAACTATACATGGGCATTTGATATAACTAGATGCAAGTTAGGAAAAACTAAACGAGTGAGTTAGGGCCTGTTTTTCATTGTTTTCAGTTTTTTTTCAAAGTTGTATTTTGAGAAATGAGAACAAAAAATATTTTTTGTAGTTTTCAAAAGACAAGAGTTGTTGAGTTAATTTTTTCTAATTTTTTTGTAAAAATCTTAAATAAAAATAAATAAATATATTTTTATAGACAAAATCTATTAAGAGTTTGTAATAAATAATGAGATAAAGTAACGTGAAAGAAAAAATTATGAAAAATAAGGAGTGAGAAAGTGAGAAAAATTGAGGAAAGAGAAATTGAGAAGCGAGAAACTGATCCGAGAGAGAGAAGTGAGGACAGAGAAAGTAATGAGAGAGAAAGTGATGAGAGAAAAAATAATGAGAGAGGAAATGATGTTATAATAATTGATGATAGAGAAAATGATGAGATAGAAAGTGACGAGAGAGAAAATGAGAAGATAGAAAGTGATGAGAGAGAAACTGATTTGAAAGAAAGTGAGGAGAGACAAATCGATGTGAATGAATTACCTTATAATTTAGTCTTACAAGTGTTTAATTATGTTTGTTGTCCAACACCACCTATTGCTACTAATTGGCTCAGGTACCACCATTCATGTACAAGAGGATGGGAGACTCCTTATGAAACATGAATTAAACCATTTTGTGACTTAATAAGGAAATAAGTAGCCACACAAGATACTAATAATTTAGATAGCTCACGAGACATCTTTTATTTTGATTTATATAGTTAAATGGAGTTTCAATTCTTTTTATAATATTGATTATAACGGCACATGTGGGAGACGTTGGATCTTCTCACTGGGTATACCCGAGCCTCTCCTCTTCTCTTCTACTTGCGATTACACTAAGGCGAATTGGGGGCAAATTTCTGGCAGTTTTAGGGCTTGAAGCTACGAGAATCTCTCCTTTTTCATGCTTTTGCGGTAAATTTTCTTGAAAAAAATTATGAATTTAGTATTAAGATGATATATATATATATATGCAATTTTGTGTTAGTTGTTTATGATTATGAGTTTTTTCAATGGATTTATAGGATTTTCTCGGAGTAAGAATATAATTGTGGAACTTGAGAGTTTGACTAAAAATTTCTATTTCAAGCACACATTTGAGGTAAGTTTTTAAAATTATGAGTATAAATCATTGTAAAATAATATTTAGTGAGATTTTTCTTTAATAGTTTTGATTATTAGTAGATTTTGAGTGTGTTTCTAAGAAAATAAGTTTGTTGACAATGTAGAAAATAATTTTAATTTTAATTTTACATATCACATTGTATAGGTTTGATTCAAGAATATATGTTTATGATTTTTTTTTATTTTTATCGTTATTTAATTTGAAAATTATGTATATTTGTATATATATATATGTATATATTTTAAAGTTTTTATTAACATTCTAGCTAGGTTGATTATATATAGTTATGTTAACATAATTTTTTTAAAATAATTATAAAAATTAGAGATATATGAGGTAATTAACCTCATATATCTCTAATTTCTATTTGAAGCACACATTTGAGGTAATTAAGTTTCTAAAATTAAAAGAACATGTTATATATTGCTAGATATTTAGTGATATTTTATTTATTAATTATTAAATTAATTTTGCTGGTTGTGGATTTAATAGCAAAGTTGATTGCTAAGTGAAGTAATTTTGCTAGCTTTGATTATTAATTGCAAGAGGTACATACATATTCTCTTACTTATACTTTTAAAATTATTAAAGTAATGTTAGAGGATTTTTAATATCTTATATATTCATCCATAGTTAAGCAGGTTATGAGATTAAAATTGTGTGCTGTGACGATAATGGAAGGTTGAGAACTTGTGTGTTTTAGTGAAGTAGGTTTTGAGAAATTTAGTTGTGTGCTGCGGAGCGATAAGGAAGAAACTTATTGTATGTTGTTTGAATTGTTTGTTTTGCTAGTCACATGCAGATGGTTAGGTCACTATTATAGGGGAAATTGTGCCTGATTTTATCTAGGATTATGTATTTTTTCTTGTACTTAAATTGTGTTGTGCTTGCTTGATTGATTAAATAGATAGTTGATTAGGTCAATAATATAGGGGGAATGTTGCCCAAATTTACAAACAATTAGCTTTGTATAGACATCCAACTCTACCATGTGTTTATTTAGTTTCGTTTCTTTTATTTTTCATAGACATATGTGTAGAGTCCCATAATATTTACTTAGCCTAGTAGTAGTAGTAGTAGTAGTAGTAGTAGTAGTAGTAGTAGTAGTAGTGGTAGTAGTAGTAGTTGTGGTAGTGGTAGTAGTGGTAGTAGTGGTAGTAGTAGTAGTAGTAGTAGTAGTAGTTAGCATTAGTTAGTAGTAGTAGTTAGCATTAGTTAGTAGTATGTTAGTTACCATAGATTTTGGTTAAAGTCGGGACTTAGTTGGAAACTCATAGCAACAATTATGGATTTTATAAGATTAACCTATAGTTTAAGAATATTAATTATAACCTAAGGTTTGATTAATATTGCTGGTCATAGATATATTATTTATTATAACCTAAGGTTTAGATAGAGCCAATAAGAGCATGAAACTTGTCATAATCATGATTATTAAGGAATTTAGTATTTTGATGAATAGTTTTAATAAAAGATAGATCTAGAATCTCTAGAACCTTCCAGCAACTGTTAGGATCGTATTATGACTTAGTCAAAGTACAAATACGTGTTTAATATATTTATGATGATGTCTCGCAGCATAAGGACTGATATATCGCCTAACGGAAGATACGAAAAACATGTCGACTTTGCACGAACAATCGAACAAGCCTCGGGAATACTGGGGGAGGCAATATATCACCTAGGGTGGGTGATATATCAGCTCCATGGGTATAGTTTTGGAAGATTGACTTTTTGAATTTTAAAAATACCCTTAACCACTTAGACCTGCTTTTGAATGATTTTGACCGAGTTTTGGGTGTCAGTTGAACGAAAATTCAAATCTTTTTCATTTTATAATCATTTATTTATTCAAATTAAAAGGGGTTAGTTCACTCCTTGGACTCTATAAATAGGACCTAGTGGTCGACCATTTTCATCATTCTTCAAGTATTTGATCAGAGCCTCCAAGGTGCTAGTGTTACTATAGAGAGATACACTTAGGTTTTGGGTTAAAGCTTTATTATTCTAAGCTTGTATAAACATTTGGGAAGTGAGAAATAGTGTGATTTCGGTATTGAGGTTTAGACCAATCCATAAGGTCATTCAAGGTATTCCTATTCTTTAAGTCCAGTTCTTTATAATTCTTTAGTTTTCTTTAGTTTCTTGTATTCAGATTTTAACTCTTGTTATTGATTAGGTATTTAAGTTCTTGAAGCTTAAGGGCTTTCTTGGTAAGTTTCTTCTTGATGGTTTAGTTCCCATATTCATCTTTATTCTTAAAGATTCTCACCCTTTTCTACTATTGGTTTATAGGAGTTTCTAAATCTCGTTCTTATTTCCAAATATTCCAGCTTTTGGTAAGGAATATAGGACAGATTTTATATGCGTATATGTTATGTTATAATATGTTATAATATGTTATGTTATGATATGCTATGTTATGATATTTATGAATATGTCTTGTAGTCCTTGGGGCTTATAGTTCCTTAGCTATGTCTTGTAGTTTTAATGGTCCAAGGTCTTAGAAATATAATGCTTGCCCCGTTTGTAAAGAAAAAACATGTTCTGAATACTTGAAAAACTCTTGGAAAACATGTTATATGGGACATAGGAAGTTGTTGCCTAATACGCATAAACTTCAAGCTTCGGAGAAGGCATGGTGAACAAGATTTTAAGGAGGCTCCTGAGCCTTTGAATGAGATCCAAGTACTTGAGAAGATGTCTAAAATTGTGTTAGGGTTAGGGAAGCCTAAAGTTCATACACCTACAAAGATGAAACATAGTTGAAAGGCTACGATTGTGGAAGAGTTGAAAGGGTGTTATAACAAGAAATCTATTTTCTTCGAACTTGAATATTGGCCTTTCTTACTTGTACGCCATAATTTCCATGTTATGCACATAAATAAAAATGTATGTGATAGTTTGATTGGTAGTTTGTTGTATATTCTACGGAAAACTAAGAATGGAATTAAGGTTAGACCAAACTTGGCTACAATGGGTATAAGGGATGAATTAACTCCAAAACCAGATAAGAGACAAACATATTTACCTCCTGCTGCTTACACTCTTACTGAAGAGGAAAGAATGAAAATGCGGAGATGTTTACTTAATATAAAAGTTCAAGACAAATATTCCCCAAATATAATGTAACGCCCTGGATAACCAAGACCGTTACACTGTGTGTTTAAAATAGTGCAAGACTTGCTAACCAAGTCATTCAGACAAAGTGCAAATTCTATATCATTATCAGAGTAAGAATAAAAAGATTTTGGTCACAAACAGGCTATTTTCATTAAAAATGACGGTTTAATACACAGAGATTCAAAACAGGGTTTAGGTGTCTTAGTTACAACAAATTCTAGAAGTTACAAATAGTTCAAGCCACTCTAATGGCAAAATATACATTTTAGGTTTCCGTTCCTATACAATTTCCTCGACCGTGGCGGCCGAGCAGCTGACAATGTACACCTCGCCCCCAGAGCTCTCCAACTCATGGTTGATTCAGCCTACCCTTGCCTTTACCTGCACCACGTAGCACCCGTGAGCCAAGGCCCAGCAAGAAAGCATAATAACATAGCAAGACCAGCAACACTTATCTAATATTTCACAATGCTCAACTAAGAATTCAATATTTCATAACACTTATCTAATCAGTAATAACAGATTGTCATCCAAACAGTCAACCAACTATACTCATAACACAATATTCACATTCATAACCAATAGATTGCCATAACCATCAAATAACAATTCAGGGTTGGCGCCCTTAGTCGCACCCTCTATTTAACACACTGTCTTCGGCTCATTAGGGCCGCCCCCAGTGTAATACTCACTGACTCCGGCCAGCTTAACCGAGCTCAGTGATAAGTAAGCTGCCTCAGCTACCAGTGGCCGAGCCGCGCCCCAGTGCGCAAATATTGATTCCGACACCCTTAGGCCGGTAATCGCATGTCCCATGGCATAATAACACCATCTCACGACATGATATACAAATGTAGGGAGCTCTTAGTCCCATCGCGTCCACATGGTTAATCACATTCACATAACAATGCATACAAACATAGGGAACACTTAGTCCCATCCTAACCACATACTCAGGTGCAGCTTTCTTACCTTTTTCACTAGCTTTGATCACTTGACTCCTTGAGCATGATCCCCCTCGAGCCCTAGCGCTTACCTAATCACAATCATGGCCAAAGTCATTATAAATTCCCAAGTTCAAAACCTAGCCCCGGGGCCAATCCCGAGCCCCCGGAAAGTCCTAGTTCCACCAAACAAGGTGGTGGAACCAAACCCCAAACCTTAGGTCAAAAACCCTTGCAAACAACCCTAAAATCCACTTCAGGAAGCAGGGTAGCGCTACAACGCTCATGGGAGGGCGCTACAGCGCTACAAACAGAAGCCAAAATCCTTTAGCAAACTTGGCCTAGCGCTACAGCGCCCAAAGGCTAGCGCTGTAGCGCTAGTCACAGACAGATTTACACCAATTTTCCTCCTCTGCGATTTTCTCAAACCAACCCGAACCAAAACTCTTCCAACTCTTTCCCAATCTCAAAAACAACCTCATGACCATATTCCACTCATCCCAAGCACCCCAAACATCTAGAACTCAAGCACATGCATCCACAAACTCAGAATTCACCATAGCCACTCCTAAGCTCCAAAACTCAATCAAAACCAGCTGAACAACAAAGTTAGAGTTTAGGCTTTATACCTTTGATAGAATTTCGACCACAAGCTGTCTCTAAACCTTCTTGGCTTGCTTCTCCTCAGTCTTAAGCCTGAATTCCCTAAAGTTCCATCCAATTCAACTTAGCACCATAGCTCAAAAACCAGAAACAAAAACCAAACCAGCAACTGAAGAGATTACAGAACCTTACCTCAAGTGATGGCCTAATCTTGCTAAACCCTTGCCAAATCCTCAATCTTTGCTCAGTAACCTTGTGGCTTAATTGGACTAACTTTCCTCTGAGTTTTACTCCAGAAACCCTCAAGAAATTGGTGAAGAAAACATAAACCGACTTAGAGAGTACAGCTCTGTTTTCCCTTCCTTTTCTCTTTTCTTTCTTTCTCAGACTTCTCCAATATTCTACAAATCCCACTAACATAAAGCCCTGGTCTTATTTAACTTCTGTAAGCTAAATGACTAGTATGCCCTCCCCCAATAAGTCTAAACCCTTTAATCCACTTAAGCGCATTTTAGTCATTTTACCCAATTTCCGCTAATTCCTCGAGTGTCTCTAATATTTCCCGCTTAATTCCCGATACCTAATTAGTTATCAATATTATTCCTCAATGTCATAATAGACTCCAGTATATTCGCTAAATTCCCATTTATACCCCTAAGCTCACCCCGAGCCAGGTATAAATCCCCACCATGACTTTTCCGCTAATCTGCTCACTAGGATCATCTCGAGTCACAGATCACAGATATATCCACATAATAATGTGGTCTCAACATTAGCTTACCAAAATATACACAAGTATGCAATTACGCTCTCAATGAGCCAAATTACCAAAATACCCTCACAGCAGAGTATATAGTACCATGCATGCCTTCATCATCATATAATAATATGACCCGCACAATCATGCATATAATCACATAATAGTACAGTAAACCAATTATGGCCCTCCCGGCCTCCTAATCAAGGTCCTAAACCTTATTAGGAAATTTGGGTCGTTACAACTATCCCCTCCTTACAGAAATTTCGTCCTCGAAATTTTATCTGTACTGCTCGGAATATAGATTCTGCATAACTGACTCTAGTTACTCTGGTCATTCCTTGACCTTACTGTTCTAGAACGTTAACCTAACTCAAGGTACAACCCCGTTCCTCAAAACCCTCTTCTTTCTATCTCATAGCTGAACTGGTCACCTCACATGGAATAACTTCATCTTTATTTGCAGATTTCTATCAATCAATGCATGAGTTTCTCCAATCCATGTCCTCAACACGGAGTACAGAATACACCACGTACGGCCAACAGTGCTCAAAACTGTGATCAACTTACAAAAAAAAAAAACTATCTCACTGATCCTTTCCTGGATCTAAACAGTTTCAATACTCTGGGGTTCAACTAGCTCTTTACTCCTTTATCTCTGGTGATATCCTAAGGAAGATACCATCTTCCACTTGGAACTCCATACTCCTGTTTCCCAATTCAGTAAAGCTTTTCCGTTTACTTTGAAAAGTGAATTTCCATGCTCTAACCTTTTAATAATCCCAATGATTCCCTGAACTACCTCCGGATCCAAATACAATGTCTGACTTATCTCATTCCAACAAACGAATGATATACAATCCTTATTATTCTCTATCTGATCAAGTGTTCTTCCAATAGCTGGGTAACTCATTTTCTCTCTGATTTTCCATCAGCCTGAAAATAATAAAGTTCATCAGATACCGATTATCTATTCATCGCCTTTCTTGATCCTCCCAAGACCTGAGGGTAAAATAAAGTCCTTACTCAATGAAATTATTCCTTGAATTCCATGGAGGCTTACCGTCCATCTCACTTAGAGTTTTGAATACTGATCAGTTGTATGAATTATCCTTACTGATAAAAGCAACTTCTTCTCAGATGTTGATCCATAATGACCCAACGGTCTTGGCAACCTTCTGCGATACCTAACACGATATTTCCTTATTCCCATTATAACACACCCAAAGACTGCAATGCCTATCACGAACTGCTATCAGGTTAAGAATTTCGTTCCTCATTCGTTATACTCCTCTCTACCTAGGCCTCCAATACAAAACCTTCAAATTACGGCACCTTTTCCCTAACGTCTCGATGAAAAGACCAAGAGAGTAGTACGAGATTCATCCAGAATTTCCATGTAATTTCGGTATCCACCCGAGTCCAGATTTGATCCTTATATCATGATATACTTATTCATAACACTACAAAACCCTTATCTAACTCAACTAAGACTTGCCTTTAATTCCTTTCACCTGGGATTTCCTTAACTGCCTTTCCTGACCCTTCATGGGATACTAATTCCAATTATCAACTAGCTATCAAGCCCACTAGAAATTCCATTCTAGTTTTCGTCGGATCCTTTAACCAACCTCTTGCATAGACCCTCATTTTCCTCCTGTCCTGGAGTGTCATACCAACTCAGCAATTGATTCTAATCTGTAAAAAAACGCAGAACTTGGCTCAGACATATGCACCATCGTGCTTTCCCAAGGAAACTCCTACCTCCAAGGCATTCCTTAACCTTGACAAGGTTCCAATCAAAATACATCACTATGCCGCCAATCAAGACAATTCCAAGTCCAATTCAGATAATCTTTGAATACTCTTTTCACCTATTTCACAAGAATAGTTTGGCATTGAACAAACCCTCAACACATAGCTCAGCATCCTCTGTGTCCTTATCTAATATAGTAGCAACCTCTTGCCTATTCTCTTCCATGATCTCCAGCTGGTAATAACCAGATCAAAGATCCCTAACTGTCCCCGATCCTTACCTGGTAATAACCAAATCAAAGACCCTTAACTATTCCTGATCTCTAGCTGGTAATAACCAGATCAAAGATCCTCCCTGAAGAATATTATCGTACTCAACAATTGAGACCTTAATTCTCCCTGCCTTGTTAAACCGTTCAATATAGCGTCTTAAATCTGATTCCATTACTGACACAAATCTTATCACCATTCCATCTCTTTACGCAGACGTATTCCCTGACAAATTTCTTGGATACTCATCTGGAATCCCACAAACTAATCCAGTCTATCTTAACCCACTGATACAACTCAAGTAGTGTTCATCATACTAGCTAAGGTTCTAATCTTTCCCCTGCAACAGATTTCCCACTCCAGGTACAACTGCTAATCACTGCGAGGATCTCCCCTTTTAAACTCAAGAGTTACTGCTCCTTTCTTACAACCCATCACTATTCCCTGTACTTGACCAACTCTTCATACTCAAAATCCTTACGTTATGATTGTCTTCGAGGATACTTCAAGTAGTAGCTGATATGTTCATTGATCTTAGCATGCTTTCAATCAAATCCCTTCGTACCTGTTCTCTTCTCTTCCTGTAGCTTAACCTTGAATACCTTTGAAGAGTGAAGTTAAGACCCTCTGAAACCTTACCTCTGACCCTGCTGCTTCAGCCGTGACATCATCAATGTAGTAGTCGTTCACGTTCCACCTCTAGCTGGGGAGTAGTTAGCCCTATCCCAGTGAATCTGAATACAACCCATCCATGTCATTTCTCTATTCTCTGCCTAATTCACTTGTAAGTCGCATCCTTCTTCAGGTGCCTCCATAATTCCTTAAGCCAACCTAATATCATTCCTCATAGCGTCCCTGATACCAAATTCTTCCATACCCATGCTCCAAATCGTGCCCAAAAGCTGCATTCTCATCTGCGTCCCTACTGATCAATTTAATTTCCATTCAGTCTAATCAATATACCTCAAGAGATGCTCTTGACTGTCCAGGGTTGTCCCTTATATAACACATTAACTTCCCTCTGCAAATACTCGTCCGAATCCTTCCTAATAGACACTCAGCACCAAGTCCTTCCAGTTTTTTTTTTTCCAACCTGAGCAAAAGCTACCCAATCCACTGGCCACTTCCGAGGAACTAACCCTGGGCTCTAATTGAGTAAGATATCCCAATCTTCCCTATCCAAACCAGGAGCCATAAAACCACCAAAGGTTCTCATTCTGTCGATCACTGAGTAACCACACTTACTAAATTTCCACGAACAAAAATATCATCACCTGTATTCCTTTCATCTTAGGTAATGAGGCCTTCTCTCTACTGCCCAAACACAGACACCATCTCAGAGTTTAACTCACAAATGACCGATTATCTCCGGCTACATCCATTTGTATCATAACCCAAAGTAGATCGACCAACCCATCAAACTCAACAATATATACTACCGCTATCTTGCCACTTTCGACATTCTTTTACCACAAATGCCTAGTACGGCTACTCTGTCCCAGTTTATCCTTCTCATATCACTAAGAACGGAATTAGCCACACCCATTCATTAATTGATTCCTGAACAACCCAAACCCTCCTTGAAACTAGAGGATAATACTTCCATTCAATAATTTTTGTCTGTTCCTCCTCAGTAACTTGCCTTTTTAGTCCATCCAATCCATTCTATCAGACCTCACAACCTGACTCATATATCAGCAAACATCTGCTGCGAACCTCCAGGGCAGGTGGAGGATTCCAACCCCCAATTGTCATCTTTTATCCTTAACAAAACCAAAACTGAATCTGATTGACCATTCTCAATACATACACCCTGAATTAATCTGTCTTTGCCGACTAAACTTCTCAGCCCTGACGTTTATACCCAAAACCATCTCAAGGCCGATCCAAATAACCATAACAATTAAACACATATAAAGCATATCAAACATCAATATTACGCATAAATTATCAAATTTCTTTATCACTAGATGCATTCATACCTATTATGCCCCCCATGCCAATAAACAAGTATAGCATATAAATTCAATTTAAACATGCAATAACCCGCAATCCATATATCATCATTATCCATGTATTCATCCACATGCAAGAGCAATGCTAATCAGCATGCCTTAATATCATCACACAGCAGTCAAGGGCCAGGCCCTATCAGTATCTCATGCTCCCTATTAATCATACCAATTAATACACTCATATTTTACTCAAGCACTTACGCACACAATTTCATGTATACAATACAAACCGCTGAGTCGAGCTTGTCTTTAGCGGCGAGTGTACATGTCCAGCTAATCTTCAGGAACCCATAAACCCAGACGGCTCTGATACCAAGTTGTAACGCCCTGGATAACCAAGACCGTTACACTGTGTGTTTAAAATAGTGCAAGACTTGCTAACCAAGTCATTCAGACAAAGTGCAAATTCTATATCATTATCAGAGTAAGAATAAAAAGATTTTGGTCACAAACAGGCTATTTTCATTAAAAATGACGGTTTAATACACAGAGATTCAAAACAGGGTTTAGGTGTCTTAGTTACAACAAATTCTAGAAGTTACAAATAGTTCAAGCCACTCTAATGGCAAAATATACATTTTAGGTTTCCGTTCCTGTACAATTTCCTCGACCGTGGCGGCCGAGAAGCTGACAATGTACACCTCGCCCCCAGAGCTCTCCAACTCATGGTTGATTCAGCCTACCCTTGCCTTTACCTGCACCACGTAGCACCCGTGAGCCAAGGCCCAGCAAGAAAGCATAATAACATAGCAAGACCAGCAACACTTATCTAATATTTCACAATGCTCAACTAAGAATTCAATATTTCATAACACTTATCTAATCAGTAATAACAGATTGTCATCCAAACAGTCAACCAACTATACTCATAACACAATATTCACATTCATAACCAATAGATTGCCATAACCATCAAATAACAATTCAGGGTTGGCGCCCTTAGTCGCACCCTCTATTTAACACACTGTCTTCGGCTCATTAGGGCCGCCCCCAGTGTAATACTCACTGACTCCGGCCAGCTTAACCGAGCTCAGTGATAAGTAAGCTGCCTCAGCTACCAGTGGCCGAGCCGCGCCCCAGTGCGCAAATATTGATTCCGACACCCTTAGGCCGGTAATCGCATGTCCCATGGCATAATAACACCATCTCACGACATGATATACAAATGTAGGGAGCTCTTAGTCCCATCGCGTCAACATGGTTAATCACATTCACATAACAATGCATACAAACATAGGGAACACTTAGTCCCATCCTAACCACATACTCAGGTGCAGCTTTCTTACCTTTTTCACTAGCTTTGATCACTTGACTCCTTGAGCATGATCCCCCTCGAGCCCTAGCGCTTACCTAATCACAATCATGGCCAAAGTCATTATAAATTCCCAAGTTCAAAACCTAGCCCCGGGGCCAATCCCGAGCCCCCGGAAAGTCCTAGTTCCACCAAACAAGGTGGTGGAACCAAACCCCAAACCTTAGGTCAAAAACCCTTGCAAACAACCCTAAAATCCACTTCAGGAAGCAGGGTAGCGCTACAGCGCTCATGGGAGGGCGCTACAGCGCTACAAACAGAAGCCAAAATCCTTTAGCAAACTTGGCCTAGCGCTACAGCGCCCAAAGGCTAGCGCTGTAGCGCTAGTCACAGACAGATTTACACCAATTTTCCTCCTCTGCGATTTTCTCAAACCAACCCGAACCAAAACTCTTCCAACTCTTTCCCAATCTCAAAAACAACCTCATGACCATATTCCACTCATCCCAAGCACCCCAAACATCTAGAACTCAAGCACATGCATCCACAAACTCAGAATTCACCATAGCCACTCCTAAGCTCCAAAACTCAATCAAAACCAGCTGAACAACAAAGTTAGAGTTTAGGCTTTATACCTTTGATAGAATTTCGACCACAAGCTGTCTCTAAACCTTCTTGGCTTGCTTCTCCTCAGTCTTAAGCCTGAATTCCCTAAAGTTCCATCCAATTCAACTTAGCACCATAGCTCAAAAACCAGAAACAAAAACCAAACCAGCAACTGAAGAGATTACAGAACCTTACCTCAAGTGATGGCCTAATCTTGCTAAACCCTTGCCAAATCCTCAATCTTTGCTCAGTAACCTTGTGGCTTAATTGGACTAACTTTCCTCTGAGTTTTACTCCAGAAACCCTCAAGAAATTGGTGAAGAAAACATAAACCGACTTAGAGAGTACAGCTCTATTTTCCCTTCCTTTTCTCTTTTCTTTCTTTCTCAGACTTCTCCAATATTCTACAAATCCCACTAACATAAAGCCCTGGTCTTATTTAACTTCTGTAAGCTAAATGACTAGTATGCCCTCCCCCAATAAGTCTAAACCCTTTAATCCACTTAAGCGCATTTTAGTCATTTTACCCAATTTCCGCTAATTCCTCGAGTGTCTCTAATATTTCCCGCTTAATTCCCGATACCTAATTAGTTATCAATATTATTCCTCAATGTCATAATAGACTCCAGTATATTCGCTAAATTCCCATTTATACCCCTAAGCTCACCCCGAGCCAGGTATAAATCCCCACCATGACTTTTCCGCTAATCTGCTCACTAGGATCATCTTGAGTCACAGATCACAGATATATCCACATAATAATGTGGTCTCAACATTAGCTTACCAAAATATACACAAGTATGCAATTACGCTCTCAATGAGCCAAATTACCAAAATACCCTCACAGCAGAGTATATAGTCCCATGCATGCCTTCATCATCATATAATAATATGACCCGCACAATCATGCATATAATTACATAATAGTACAGTAAACCAATTATGGCCCTCCCGGCCTCCTAATCAAGGTCCTAAACCTTATTAGGAAATTTGGGTCGTTACATATAAGGTCATTGGTAGACATGAAAAGTTGTATTCTGACTGGTATAAAATCTCAAGATTGTCATATTCTAACGAAATATTTAATAGAAGTGGCCATTTGATTTTTGTTTCCTAGGAAAGTTCAAGATGTAATCTTTAACGACCCAAAATTGCTAATAAGGCTTAAGGGCCTTGATTAGCGTGTCGGGAGGGCATAATTGGTATTTTATGTGAATAAATGATTTAATGCCTGATTATGTGGCGTGCATGATTATATGATTATATGGATGTGATTAAATGCATGTTTAGGAGTGTTAAATATGCATGTGGGACCTATTTATCTTGTAAGGGCATATTTGTAATTTTAGCTGTTGACAGCGGAGATTGGCGAAATAGTCACGGTGGGGATTTATACCCAGATCGGGGGAGCCTGGGGGGTGTTTCTGGGAATTTAGAATATATATTGGGGATTATTAGACATTTGGTAAATAAGTGGTGATTAATTGGATGACGGGATTTAAATGGTAAACATTAGGAATGTTTAAGGAATTAGAGAGCAAAATGACCCTTTTACTCCTAGGGGCCATTTGAGGACTAGAGAACCTAGGAGGGTAAAATAGCCATTTTAGTCATTAAGGGATGTACTCAAAACTTAGAACTAAACAGAAGGTTATAGAATAATTCAAGGAAGGAAAGAAAAGGAAAACTCTCTCTGCTCACTCCCTCTCATCTCTCACGATTTCTCCCTATCTCTCTTGTGTTTTGAAGTTAAGGGAAAGAAAAGGGCTGAGTGAAGGTTTGAGTTTAAGGAATTCTACTGGGAGTCTTGAGGAATTGAGACCTCTGTCCAGGATGTTCAGCTTAGGAACTTGGGGAATTAAGCTGGAAGTGGAGCTGGAAAATAGGGAAAGAAATTCAAGGAGGTTGGCTGAGTTAGTGTGAGGTTTCTTCTGGAATGTTGGGCCACAATTTGAGGTAAAAACCTTGCTTTATTCTTTGTGTTAGACTAAGTAGTTTGAGCTTGGATCATGTGCTTATTCTAGGATTTTTAAGGGATTGTAGATGAATTGAGCTTCTAGAACTAGGAAGGGTTAAGCTGAGACTTAAGCTCAGAATTTGGAGGTTGAAGCTTGTGAGAAGATGGTCACAACTGAGGTAAAATTCTTACTGCTATCTCTGAATTTTCTAAGTTTTTACTCTATGTTTATGGTGTTTTTGGTTTGAGAGCTTAAGTATGGGTTTTGGGGATTAGTTAGAGTTTTTGGGGAAAACTTGGTTAGGTTTTGTTGCCTATGGTGAGTAGAGTGTAGTTTTATAGTTAATTTTGGGTTTGGAGGTCTTGAGGGATGGATTTTGGAGCTTTGGCTTGGGAAAAATCAAAGAGAAAACCAAGATTTGTTGAAGCTCTGACTCTAGCGCTGTAGCGCCCATCAGGTAGCGCTGTAGCGCTACTCAGCTTTCAGAACTTTGTTTTTGGGTACTTTTTAGGGTTTCTACTCAGTGGCTCAGGGGACAGTTTCACCACTTCGCTTGGTGGAGTTAGTGGTCCCGAGAGTGCGAGTTTTTGTCCTATGATTGTTATTTGGAATTTAAACTCATTGTAGTACCATTTATGGATTGTGACTAGGTTTATAGCCAAGGCTCGGAGCTAAGGATAGTGCTCGGAACCATTTCACCTTCTCCACTCAAAATTAAAGGTAAGAAAACAACACCATATTGTGTGGCTGTGATGGGACTAAGGGTTCCCTATATTTGAATACAAATATTGTATGATTGTGATATGCCACGTGAGCATTAAATAAACGGCCTAAGAGTGCCAGAACTGATACTTGCGCATAGGACGTGACTCGGCCATTGGTAGCAGAGGACAGCTAAATAATCAATGAGCTCGGCTTAAGCGGACCGGAGTCAGTTGATTAAATCCTGGGCTCCACCTAAGTGAGTCGGACACAGTGGGTTAAATAGAGGGTGCGGCCTAAGGGAGTTGACCCTGAGTATTGTATGATGATTTTGTAATTTGTTGATTATGAATGTGTTTACTATTATTAAACTGATGCTTGTGGCTTGTTGAATACCTGGATAATAGAATGATGATTCTTTGTTTGTCTTCACTGATTTTGTGCCTGTTACGGCCTTTTTAATGTCTGGTTAATATCTTATGAATCATTTGATACTCTGGATTGTTTATGCTATGCTGTATAGTTTTCTAGCTGGGCCTCGGCTCACGGGTGCTACGTGGTGCAGGTAAGGTAGGGATTTGATGGTTCAACCATGAGTTGGAGAGCTTTAGGGGCGAGGTGTACATTGTCAGCTGCTCGTCCACCATGGTCAAGGGATTGTACAGGGACAGAAACCTAAAATGTGTTTTTGCAATTAGAGTGGCCTTGATTGTATATAACTTTTGGAATTTTGTAAATCTGTTCTTTAAACCATGTTTTTGGGATCCCATGTACTAAACATTTATCTTAATGAAAATTTTCCGTTTATGACCAAGATCATTTAATCCTAACTTGTTTATGACTTTAGGATCACATTTTTATTTAAATGACTTGATTAGCAAGTCATGCACGAATTTAAACACATGGTGTAACGGTATTGGTTATCCAGGGCGTTACATAATCACAAGGTTATGCTTATTTTTCAAGTCATTGTGTTGTAAGGTGATTGATCCGCTTAAGTTACCCAAGTTATGAGATGAAATTGCTGAGGTATTGTGTGAGTTGGAGAAGTATTTCTTGCCTGCATTTTTTGATATAATGATCCATCTGAAAGTTCACTTTGTTAAAGAACTAAGAGACTGTGGTCCTGTTTATTTAAGATGGAATTATCCATTTGAGTGATATATGAAGATTCTTAAGGAGTATGTCAGGAATAGAAGTCGACTAGAAGGATGCATCGCCGAATGCTATATTGCAGAAGAGGAAGTTGAATTTTTTTCTGAATACATGACTGGTGTATAGAGAATTAGGTTAAATGATGTTGACAATGTTTAGATTTAGAGTTGTCGTGTTAGCATTGTATGAACAGTAAGTTGAGATATACTAGATGAAGCACATCATCCTATGTTGCAAAATATAAATGAAATTCAGCATTATATTGAGTGAGTTATATTCATATAGTTCATTAAGTTTAAGTTGTGTGATTTTTTATATTAAATTCTCTAACAACATATGTTTAATTGAAGGGAACATTTTAACTGGATAAAGACCAAATTTCCATCCAAGTCAAGGAACACTAAATGGTTATAAGACGAACATTATCAAAATTTTAGTAGTTGGATAGAGAAAAGGTAAATTGTGTTGATAATGGAAGGTTATTATTTATTGGTAATTACAAGATGACATTGTTGGTTGTTTTTAGTAATTTGTTTTTGCTATGATGATTTAATAGGTTGTGTTAGAATTAAAAAACACATCAAATAAGATTTAAGACATTGTTAAGTGGATTTCTCAAGGACTTTCTCTTAATGTCATCAAATTTTTGTAACGACCCTCAAAATATACAAGACCAATCATGCAGAAATTTAAAACTCTTTACTTTTAACTCATTGTATCGAAAACCCATATAAAAAAAAACTTTTAAAAAGATCTTGTGCGAACACTTTTAGTTTAGCAAATCGAATTACAACTACACTTTTACAAAGTTAAAAGCAAAACAAATGTCATAGAAGAAATAAAAAGCTCCCAGTCGGGCCACATCCTCAAGCAGACTCTGACGCTCAATGCTCCACTTTGATTTTGCACTTACCAACAATATAAAACAAGTAGGTAAGCAAAAACACTTGGTAGGAATAGCCTTGCACACAAATAAACTAAACACAGTAATGAGTTTCCCTAAGGTAGCTATCACTACCGATCATTAGGGTATTGGATAAATCCCAACCTTATCATACAATTCTCAAACAATAGCCAAATCATAATAAAATACTTTGATTGTACCTAACAAACAACGTTACACATATCATGATAACTGCACTCAGAAAATCCCAGAATATTCAAGATATATAACACATATCATAACTATACAATGAATCAACAACAAGAAATGTGGGCCTAAGCACGATTCCAGCATTTATGTTCTGGCTCCAACCCGGACTATATTTTTACCATGTCCTGGCTCCAGCTCGGACCATATTATCATTTCCTTGGCTCCAACCCGGACTATATTACCATTGTCCTGGCTTCAACCCTGACGATATACTTACCATGTCCTGGCTCCAACCCGTACTATTGTATGTTAGGATTCTAGCTCCAACCTGAACCTTCTTACCATTTAGCCACAGAATGCCAAAGCATTGCAAGAGTAGGCATTAAGCATACCCTAGTCTTAATGACCCCAAAAAAACTAGTGTACTCTACTACTACAAGCACACATTACTGTAATCATGTTGTAGCCAAGAAAGAGAAAGGCTAACTTACTTGGAGTCCTTAGCTCCTAGCTGGATCTTTAATACTGCTATTCATTTTCTTTTTTCGCAACTACTGTAATTAATACAATTTACTCAGAATAAACTATGGCATACACTTATAGCTAATATTCTATGATAGCTACATGCAATAACGTTCTCTTAGAGACTCTATACTATAGCCTCTTATACATCTTACAGTGTATAAGGCTGGATTTCGTTTCACTCTTTACAGTATCATGAGAAAATCGGCCTCACCACAACACGCTCTCCTTGCCGTGGATCTTAATATTCTTTCACTAGAGAACTCTCTTATCGGATAACTTGTATTTTGGATTTTGGAAAAAGGAGTGTTGGCCATCGATTTCGTCTATGACACAAAGTCACGAAAAATGATAAGAATTATAAAACTAAATGCAAGAATTAAAATGACACAATTATTTTATAGTGGTTCAGCCCTACAGATTAGTAATAACCTACGTCCACTTAGCGTTTTTATTGATGTAGACTACAAAACCTACAGTCAGTGAACTAGTGTTCACAAAGTTTCACAAGCTCTGAAGTTGCATACAAAGATCGTGTATAAATGTACTGGTTCTATTTGAATACAAAATATTGTGTATCCAATAAATGAATCCCATGAGTCCTATTTAAAACTCAAGGATGTACATATGGGCCATCCTTAACCTTTGTTCCAAGCATAACAAAATAGTAACAGAAATAATGATATTTACATATAAATGTAATAAAATATATTGGGAATATCTAACTCATAATCGTCCCTGAGTGCTCACCTCAGTCCTACGAGCAATTTGGTCGCATATGTCAGCACATTTTCTTTTCCTGTTGTTCAGCATATTTCTTGCGCCTATCGAGCAGCTCAATTTCCTCTCGATGTCCTGGTCATTGGTCGACCAAGTCTTCAACAATAACCAGCCATGTGCTATCCATGTCCTCTTAAACATGCCACGTCATCATGCAATTATTTTAGGGAAACATTTGCTCCACAAGTTTAAGCAAAACCTTCATCATTTCTTCTACAATCCTTACTTCAAGTAATTTTTTGAACCCATTCTCTAATCTTCGTAGCAATTTTCATACATTTTGGTCATGATTTGTCTGTGTTCATAACTGGATTTTGAATGTTCTTGATGAGGTTTGGGGTAAATCGAGTTTAGGTAAAAAATACCCACAAATACTACTGGCTCCAACCTGGACTATTTTACGGTAGGGTTCTGGCTCCAACTCGAACCTACTAACCATTTAGCCACATAATGCAAAACTAGTGTAATATACTACTACAAGCACACACTAGTACATTCATGTTGTAGCTAAGAAAGAGAAAGGCTAACTTACTTGGAGTCCTTTGCTTCAAGCTGGATCTTTAACACCGCTATTTGTTTTCCCTTTTCGCGATTACTGTAATTAATACAGTGTACTCGAATTAAACTATGGCATACTCTTATAGCTAATATTTTATGATAGCTACATGAAATAACGTTCACTTAGAGACTCTATACTAGCCTCTTATACACCTTGCAGTGTATATGGCCGGATTTCATTTTAGTCTTTACAGTATCATGAGAAAATCGGCGTCACTGCAACATGCTCTTCGTGCCGTGCATCTTAATATTCTTTAACTATAGAGAACTCTCTTATCGGATAACTCGTATTTTGGTTTTTGGAAAAAGGATTTCTACTCAACTCCTATCTTCAGAAAAATACCAACTTGTCGTCCCCTCACGAAAGTTTACCAATTTCTATCATTTACCAAAATACTGCTTTTTTACACTTTACAAATAATATATGGCAATGTTATCCCATTCTCTTAAAGATTCTACAAAACCCAACTCACATTCTTACAATTTTTTTATTCATAATGTACGATCTCTTTTTACGTTATTTTTTAAAAGAAGGAGAATTGGACCCTTAACTTAAATATGGTAAAAATATCAACTTTTAAATTAACTCAAGTTGATTTGGATTGGTTAAGTCTCCAAATCCTTAGTTTTCTTTACAAAGGATTATTTCTTCTCATTTCCAAAAATTTATTGCCTCTATTTAATTTAAGGGGTAAAATCTCTTTTTTAAACTTTCCCTAAGTTGAGTTTTGGGCAAAAACACTTAAACTATCTATCACGTGTTCTGTGTCATAAGTATTGGAATTAACCTCCCAAAAATTATTTTTCGTTAAGGTTTGAAATTATTACCTTTCAGTTTTTAGGGCAAACATAGAAAAATTATTTCTCTTAAACCGTGATAAAAAAATTTCTAATAATTTACAGAAATCCTTACACACATCTTAACTAATTCTCCTAAAAATTGCATAATTTTTGGGATGGCAAAACTCATTCAAATTTGTAAAACAATCTGGGCAGTGCCTGCTGCCCAGAAAATTTTCCCAGATTTTAAGGTAAATTTGAAAATTAATTTCTCTTTCACCATAACCAAGTTCTTTCTATAATTTTATAGGGATATTTTTACATGTCTATGTCAGATTCCTTCAAAATATCATAATTTTTTGAATAATAAAACTCATCAAAATGTTTAAAGAAATATGGGCAGTGCTTGCTGCCAAGAATTTTTGTTTCCAGATTCTAGTGAAACTTTTGAAAAATCACATCTCTTACACCTTAACACAGTTTCCTCTAAACTTTTACAGTGACCCTTATACATTGCTGAACTAACATCCTACTGAATTTCATAGCTTTTTTATTAGTAACACTCTTTTAAAAGTCAAAACAATCTGGGCAGTGCATGCTGCCCAGAAATTTTCCAGATTTACATCAACATGCCAAAACATTTATAACTTGGGTTTAAAAATATATTTTTACGATTTTCCAATGCCTATCATCAAGTACTCACAAATAAATATGAAACTACATAAATATTTTTTAAAGACAGAAGGTATTAGAGTGTGATTTGACCCGTTGGGAGCCAAACCACAAAATTTTGGCAGCATGCATTTTTACACAACCTAACATCAATAAGCACTTCTAGCATAACCCTAGCAACATGCATGAATGAAAATCATCATACCACACTTAACTCTCAACATTAAGCATAAAATAAGCTAGAAAAATATTGAAACACTCTATACAACCAGATCTACAAGAATCACCACAAAACATAAATAACTCAACCATAGATTCTACCTTTCGAAGCCCTAACTTGGAGATGTGTTCCTTAGCTCTTCAAGCCTTCCTTTGGTGCTATAAACTCTCAAAACCGAGCCCCATGTCCCACATGAAGATTTTAAGAAAAGGATTATGGTAGAAAAAAACTTAGATGACAGACAAGAAGATGGAAGCTCACAAAAACCTCTTACCTTGCTTTCTTTGATCACAATGGTGTTCAACTTGGAGATTCGAATAATAAGGGTTTTCTTGAACCCTAGAACACAAGAACAAGTCATGCATGAATTTTAGATCACATGCATGCACAATGAACCCTAGGGTTTTGGGTTTGAATAAGAAGGAGATGAATGAATCACAAGAGAGGATTTCACTTACCTTGAACTCAGTTTGCTTAGGGTTGAACACTAGCTTCAATGGAGTCTCTCCTTCAGATAGAAAGAGAGAGGATCGAAATGAGAGGGAGAGAAAGCCTCTAATTTTTTCTTTTTCAATGTTAGAAAAAAAAAATTAAAACGGAAGGGGAAAAGGGTGCCTCGGTTTTGGGGGAAAAGGGTAGAGAAAATTATTTTGAGGAAAAAACAAAACAATGATTAAACCCTTAGCTTGTGAATGGTTAATACTCTTCCTATTCTCATTGGGGTATATGTTATAGTTCATGAGAGCCCTAAGACCTAGCCTTGCTGCCCACTTCTCTCTCTCTCTCTACCCTTGGAAATTACTTTTATGCTCTTGTTTATTTTACATCACATTTAAGGGATCCAAGGGCCCTTTGGGAATTTTGTTGTAACGACCCAAATTCACTAATAAGGCTTAAGGGCCTTGATTAGTGTGCCGGGAGGGCATGATGAGAATTATGTGTGATGATTATGATTTTAAGCATGTTATATGACTATGTGAATTATATTATGTGGTAATTATGATGTGTGAATCGTACCACGTGGGTGCTGTGATACTAGTGTGATGCACGTGCCGGGACGGTCCTAGAAAGCTAGATAATGGTAACTGGTGATTTGGTAACCTGCGTAACTGTTAGTAACCATAGAGAGTAACAGGTTTTATGGGAAAGTGGTAGAATTGCAAAGCTGATGAAAGGACAGGTATGCCCTTGAGGTCTAGTTAGTAAAGGATATAAATGGAGGGTTAAAGTAGTCTTTTGGCAGGGAATAGATGAGTAAGAGCTGAAGGAAAATACAATACGTATAACATTTGGAGAAAGGGGCTTTATGCTGAATGTTGGAGACCTAGAGGAGCAAAACTAAGATGGAAGGGAGAAGCTGAATTTAGCTCTTGGAAGGAGAATTAAGGAGTGATTGAAGATGTCAAGCAAGCTTAGACCAAGAATATTCAGAGGTAAGATCTTGATTATGATATATCCAAGTTTTAGGTCTGAAATTTTAGATAATGAATGTGAATTGAGGCAAGTTGGTGGCTGGTTTTATGTAATTTCAGAATTGGGAAATCAAGGGGGAAGGAGGTTTAGAGCTGGAGGTTGGACTCATCACTCAAGGTAAGGTCTTTGTATATTTATTAGGCTTGTTTTTGTTAAGGTATAGGGAGTTTGGAGTGTGGTTTGAGTTTGGGTTCAAGCTGTTCTTAATTTTCTGGTTTGAGTTGTTAAGTGTGAAATTCAAGAGTGGATTTTAGGATTGAAGGTGTGAGTGAGCTTGGGCATGATGTTTTTGGGTTTTTGTGAGGTTTATTAAAGGTTTAGAATTGGTTTTGGGGACTTAGGATGGAGTTTGGGGTGATTTGGAGAGGTTGGAGCTCGGGAAAATGTGAGGGAAAAACCCAGAATTCTGGGCTGCGAAGGCGTGCCGCGGCACGGGTTTTGTGTGCCGCGGCCTGGAGTCTCTGATTGATGGGTGCCGCGGCACAAGAAAGTGATGCCGCGGCACAAGGCTAATTTCAGGATGTCACATTTGGCAATTTTTGGCCTTTGCTCCGGGGGGTTTGGGAGATGTCTCCGGGGTGTTGTTCTAAGGTTTTGGGGGTTCCGGGAGTGTGGATTGGGTTCCGAGAAGGTAGTCTTGGATTGGTTAATGACAAAGAATATTGTATTTGTGTTGTGATTAGGACTTTGGAGAGGCTCGAGGTAGAGGACCGTGCTCGCGGCTTCGTGGCATCGGAAACCAGTGAATTGAAAGGTTAAGGCAAGGGCAGGCTGGACCAAGCCCGTGGTAGAGAGCTCCAAGGTGAAATGTACATAGCTAGCTGTTCGATCACCACGATCGAGGAGTGGACCAGGACAGGGACTACCTAACTGCTCGTTTTTGCCTTAGTATGGCCAGTCAGTGTATTTAAACTTTGTAACTTTTGTAAATGGCTTTTAAACTGTCATTTTTGGGATCCCATGTAAATACACAATGCTTAGTAATGAAAATATAACTTTTGAGACCAAAACACTTTTAACCCTAGTTCCTCTACTGTTTCAGTAACACGATTTTTTGTAAATGACTTGATTAGCAAGTCTGGCACCTTATAAACACACAGTGTAACGGTCTTGGCTATCCAGGGCGTTACATTTGTGCTCTAAATTTCCCTCACCTTTTAACCTATATTTTTTAAATCCCCAAGGACAATTAATTAAATTAAATGTGACCCAAAAATAAAATTTGTTACAAATAATTTTGGTAATTTTATCAAATTGACCAAAATGCCCTTAGAGGTCTGAGCAAGAAATTCTAATTCTTAAGCCCGATTGATTTGAATTCAAACCTAAATAAGTTTTTCTTAAACTTATTGGATCAACTATAATGTCCCAGTTTCCAGAAAAAATTAATACTTTTATGCCACAGTATTTCCTATTTTATTTAATCCGAGATTTTTCTCCCATTAGAGTTTATTCCTTGGTCTGAGACCAATCTTTCTTTGCATAAAGATAAATCCATTACCAGATCATTACAACGGCTATAAAATTCACTAATCATCATAGATTCATATAATATCATTTATCAAAATAATATTTCACATAATTCTTCACCGACTCCAACCGACTACTAACGGGTGTTCAAAACACGAGATGTTACATCAAGGTCTTACCGACCAGCCATTGCGCCATGTCCTAAAGAAGTCATACACCTCTGGTCGGCTACTCAAATGGTGTTAGAGTTGGGACAATATGAGATCACACACCAGCCACAAATAGCAATTAAAGGTCAGGCTCTAGTAGACTTTGTAGCTGAGTGTACGGTTGGACCAGAACCGGATGAGCAGATTGCCAAGCAGCCATTAGAGTTTGGACCACAACCCAGTACTGACACTGAGCAGGGTATCGAGCAAGTACCAGAGTCTACTACCCTACATAGTTCTGATAATGGACCACAAGTCTAGAAGCTGCATGTCGACAACTCATTTACCGATCAACTATTTGGAGCTAGTCTTACAGTAATAGCGCCTGATGAACATCGCATCCATTGTGCAATCCGCTTTCGTTTTAATGCATCTAATAATGAAGTAGAGTATGAAGCATTAATTGTGGGCTTGAAGCTAACAAAAGAAGTGAGAGCTAAATTTCATGACATATGCAGCGATTCACAGATTGTTTTCAACCAATTCCTTGTAGAGAATACTACCTGGAATGAAAAAAGGATGTCCTACCTTTGAAAAATCAAATATATACTTGCCCAGTTCAAGATATACACCATCCAATAGATACTAAGCGAACAAAATACCACGGCAGATGCATTGGCCAGCAGTGCTATAGTGGACAAGACAAACCTTGTCCCCATTGAGTACATTGGCAATCCCAGTATCACCCTTCCAAAACTAGTCCTTCTGATAGAAAACACTCCCTCTTGGATGACCCCAATTGCAGCTTATCTAGAGCACGGTACCCTGCTTAGCAACCGTAACGAATCTAGAAGAATTATGAGTAATGATGCTAGGTATTTAATCCTGGACGATGTTATGTACAAAAGGGAATTTTCAATGCCATTGCTCAGGTGTGTCAACCAGACAGAGGCTGGACGGCTGTTGGAGGAGGTGCATGAAGGTTTTTGTGGGAATCATGCTAGGTGGCAGAGTCTGTCTAAAAAGATTCTAAGGCAAGGTTACTTCTTGCCAACTATGAATGAAGATGCCTTTGCATATGTCTAGAAAGGTGATAAGTGTCAAAGGTTTTCCAAGATGCCCAGAGCTGCCACAAATGAGCTTACTCAGATGCAAAGTCTGTGGCCCTTTTCCATTTGGGGAATTTAACTTATTGGTTGGCTACCAAAGGGAAAGGGGGGAGTACAGTATGTAGTAGTAGCAGTTGCTTATTTCACCAAGTGGACTAAAGTTGAACCATTGGCAACCATCACCTCCAAGAATGTACTGGACTTCATTGTGAAAAATATAATCTTTAGGTTTGGTCTACCCCAAAAAATAGTATTTGACAATGGCACCCAGTTTGACAACCATCTGTTCACCGATTTCTGTGCCAAGCATGGCATCAAAAAAAGCTTCTCTTCAGTCTCGCACCCCCAAGCCAATGGTCAGGTCGAAGTAGTTAACAAGACTCTCAAAGACATTCTAAAGAAGCATCTAGAAGAGGCTAAACGAAACTTGCCAAGAGATTTCCTGAAGTACTCTGGTCATACAGGATTACCGAACGAACAACCATTGGTGATACCCCCTTTGCACTCGCATATGGATATGAAGCAATGTTGTCAATAGAGGTGACTCCACCATCCCACCGACGTACATCATACAACCAAGATCGTAACCACCAACTGTTGGCTGAGTCCTTAGACCAGATTGAAGAAAGATGTGAAAAGTCCAACATACACCTGGCTGCCCACTAGCAAAACGTTTCCCGGTACTTCAACTCCAAAGTTAAGGAACGCAAGTTTGACGTGGGGGATTCACTCCTATGAAGAATATTCCCAGAAATTCAAGATGCCTCGGCAGGAGTACTAGTTCAAAGCTGGGAAGGCCCCTACCAGGTTACGAAGATATTACCACATAGTACGTACAAGCTAGCACAGTACGACAAAGATCTCCAACTAGTACCTATCCCCCGTTACTAGATTGGGGAGCACCTGAGGAAGTACTACCAATAAAGATCATTCTTAAGTGGTCGTTGACTAATCGGTATAGGCACGAACTGCCCCTACCACCTACCAACTTAATTTAGCTATATTAATTATGTACACAAACACGATTTGCCCATCTATTATAATAATTAATATCTATGAATGTAATCTACGATTGTAGTGACAAAGCTTGTATGATTCATTTGTAATCAATAAGACATGATTTTTGTCAATTTTTTACAAGCCTTACTTTTACAATGATTATCTTGCTAACTAGTGATTTGTTTCATGGATTGTGGGCAGTTTATGAAACCTTTGTAGGTTTTGGCAAACCCAAGTGGTCCTGGGTAGGTTATTACAAGCAACTATGATCAGTTAGCAAGTGACCAAGAGGATAATCCAAGAGTTATAAATCATGCTCGGTCACTTGGGAGGAACCATAGTAATACATGGACAAACAGAGGAAAAAGCGTGTAATTAACAGGACTTATAAACGTTAATTTTTATTAATGTTAAAGTGCTTGCGTGTTTCTCAATATGTTCCAAGCAACAAAAAGAGCCATAAAATAATTCCTGTAGATAGGGTTGACCAATATTTATTTACAACTCATTCAAATGAATTGAACAGCTCCGATTTACAGAGTCGTACATCTCCAAACAGAGCTTCATAGCTCTAAAGATAGTATATTCTAAGCAGTAATATAAAATAAGGTACGAGCATATATATAGTCAAAAGGAAATCATTTCAAAAGTATATGTCAAGTGCTCGAGATTAAATGCTGCTTTGCTCAACCATGTTGTCTTCACAAAAATAAAAGGGTGCTTGAGATTAAAGGCTGCTCGGCTCAGCCATTTTTGTCTATGCAAAAAGAAAAGAAATGTTAGAAATGTTAAGTGTTGGAAAAAAAAAGAGTTGCTTCAATTGTCTTGGGGATAGTTGTTTTGCTGCCCTTGAGGCTGGTCGGTTGACTGGTCTTAAGGCTGGATGGAAGGTGGGTCTTGAGGCTAGTTGGCAAATGTAGATGTGTTAGCTGAAGCATTTGGGCCGGAGGGCAGAACAGTCTCCTCAGGGTCCCCCACATTATCTTGCTCAGAGATAGAGAAAGCCGGATCTTGGACAACGGGAAGATGGTCGGTAGACGCAGTCTGGGCCTCGACTTGTTCCCGCTTAGTACAGTACTTCATGAGCTCATCAAAGTCCTCCCCCAGATAGCTGTAATCCACCCCTTTATTACACACCCAGAATTAATAGAAGATACTCAGGCCAAAGGCTTCGTAGGCGAAGGCAACGACAATCCTTGCAGCTTTCTCTGCATTTAGGGCCTCCTCAAAGTCTTATTTTTCTTTTTGGACAACCCTCCCCTCTTTCTCCACCCTTGTCTCCAGCCATTTAACATTTAACTTCCTTTGTTCAGCGGCAGTTTTGAGATCCCCATTCGCTATAGAAAGCTGCTCGCCAGTCTTTTTTAGCTCCTAGATCTGTTTGGAGGTGCTTCAGCATCTTTGGTTAGCTGTTCAATTTGGGCCTTTAGGGAGGCATTCTCTTCAGATTCCTTCAACAAACTACCCACCTGCTTGTTCACCATATTAACCTAGTGGTGAGCATAGTTGAGTGCCAAGAAGTCCTGCAACATTAAAGGAAGGAAGGAAGTCTAAAAAAATTAAGAGAGAGGAGAAATTAACAAAGCACTGAGCAAATAGAGTACTTACCTTGACATCATCCTGAAGACCATTGCTAGTGATGTTCTCCAGAGATCTTGTGCCCAAGTCAGCCATGAATTTTCCCTGAGAAGCAGACACCCTCTTCACATGCGCCTGATGGATTGCCAAGGATTCCTTCAAAGTTTCATTGGGCTCCTCCGCAGGATCCTCATCGTTACCCTCTTGAACCTTTCTCAGGGCAGGAGGATTTTTCACAGAAGCAACATGAATGGTCTCTTCGGTAGGGGCTTCATTGTCCTTACACTGACCAGTTTTTCCTGAAAGAGTATGTCCCCCTGCCTTTTCCATAGGAGTGGCACCTTCTTGGGGGTGGGGGTCTTTTCAGAGGTATTTTCTGCCTGTTCAGTGATCCCAGCAGGGGGGTCAGTTTTTTGCCGCTTGGCTGAAGGAGTCTCACGACCAGAACTGCCAGCTTGTCTCTGAGAAAACTTCTTAAAGAAAATGGATGACATATCTACAAAACAAAAGCAAGAGATTAGATAGTATGCCGATCAGCACCAAAATATGCAGAAATAAAGAGCAGACTATAAATGAGTGAAAATTTGTATCCTCATCGTTATCTAACAAGTCAAGATCCATACGCTCAACTAGGATCTGCTTCCCCTTTCCGTGTTAGGGGACTGTAGTAGCTTTAGGAGAACTCTGCTCAGTGGTCTCTTTGATAAAAATTCCAGCCGAACTCCGAGTGTGATGCGCAACACAGGGTCTGGCAGGAGTTACATCAGAGGTTTTATTTTTCTTGTTGGGTAGCTCTTTGCTGGGCGGCTATTTTCTGGGCGACTCTTTGCTGCGCGGGTCTTTGCTGGGCGACGATTTTCTAGGCATGATTCCCTAACCCTTTACCTTAGGTTTAGGATAAAGCCCAGAGCCAGCAAGCCTCTCCTCAGTGGTCAAGGTGACCAGGTCTTTGCAGCTTGGTTCTATAGCGGCCAGCTCCTAAGCCCGTTTCTCCATTTCTTTAGTAGGCACAAGAAAGCTAAAATTACCATTTCGTTGAAAAAAAAGATGGTTGGCAGCAATGTCTGTGGTGATAGAGTACTGGTTGGCATACTCCCCAACCTTGAAAATTACTTCGGTATTGGCCAGATAGATGTCTGAATCCCTATGGATAAAACAAAAATACCCTGAGCAGCCCTGTCAGGGTCTGAATATGAGGTCTAATAGAAAGTTTACTTCATGCGCGGAAGGCACTAGCCAGCACTCGGATTTGAGTAGGGCAAATCCCAAAATAATCTGCCACACTCTGAAAGTATGGTAGGAGGGGCAGAGTGGCATCAGCAGTATTGTGGAGCGCAAAACCCAACTCTGGGGTTCTATGCCCTCTGCTAAGTGGTGGGCTTGAGAATCATGACACTCCCGAGCTTGAAATGCTCCTTGATGTTATTCAGTTGTTTGTCTGAGAATGTGCTTGCGAGAGCTGTGTATAGGTGGAGCTCTTCTGTCTCTTGGGACGAGTTCAAAATTGTCTCAGTGAAGATTTTCATGCATATCCTAACCCAAAATATTCCTCCAGACCAGAGCTGGTCAACCCTTCATTGGTGGGCGGTGCTTCTTGGATTCCAACGATAGTGGCACAATTGGCTACATGGGGATTTTGTTCATCGTCCACACGAGCGGTCTTCTTTGTACGGGCCATAGTCAAAGGTTGGTCGATACCTCTACTTGATGACTATTGCTCTAGGTTGGTGTTAGTCTGGTGATCACCTCCTCAGTGGTTTGCGCATAGAAGTAAGAGGGGATAGGAAGAGGTGAGAGCACCGAACAGTGCTGGTCGGTATATACGTCTTGTATCGTACCGACCAATATAAAATTAATAACAGTGAGGAGCATCAACTAGCAAATAAATCAAATCAAGAACAAGAAACAACGAGGAAAAGAAAAAAATTTCAAGAAATGTTCTTTGTGTTTTTCAAGAACACCGAACAAAAATCAATCATAAAAGGGCATCGTGAGGCGGATTTTCATAAAATCAAAGGCTAATAGGAGAAACCCATGCCTAGAACTACCCAAAACAGTCATTCAAACCCAAATTCAAGCGACATGAAAGTACAACCCAAAGATCTTCTAAAAAAACCACCCACGACAGCAATCAAAAATGCAGAAAAGGAAAAAATTCTCTCACAGACAATGCCAAGTCAAATAGAGAAGTTTCGAAAACTTACCTTTCGCAGAGTGTAACGCCAGGAACGTGCTCATGGTGTGAAGATTGTGGGCCGTATAATTTTGCGCATGGGTTGGATCTAGAACGGACTGGTGTGAGGAGGTTTAGGATTTTTATTTTTGCTCTGGTTCGCGTGAAGTGAAGAAGAAGGTGAAAAAGAAAGAGAGGGTTGGGCACCCCTATTTATAGGCAAAGATAAGGGCTCTCTCTCCTTCCCAGAATTAATGCACCTGTCCAATAAACTCTACCGCCTGTCTGCCTCTTTCTCCAATCACGTCCTTTCTACTACCACACACATCAGCCTACTTCTTGAAAGTTGCACAACCATCAGTATAGTAATCAAGGAAGGTAATCATGGCACTTTATGGTTATAGAAAAGAGGTGGGAATGAGTGAAAAGTAATTTTCTTTTTAAATTTGAGGAAACACAAAAGCAACTAAATGGACCAGACATGAGGTATATATTGTACAAAGTTCGTTTCATTTTAGTTTCTCATTTGATTTATTCATTAAAATAACTGCTATAAAAAAAATTGACATATCTGACATGGCACTAAGCTTGGACATGTGGAGTAGGCTGGGTAGACCTCCAAACATGTTGGTCGGTGTATACCTACAGGGTATATGACAAGTTACTGCTCGGCAGGGAAATTAGTTTAAAGATGGTAAATGCTTTTCCCAAGTCCTACGCCAAGGCATAGCATTGAGTCTCCTATAAGGGACTCTTGGTGAGGAACATTTTCAAGCAAGCGACAGTGAGAAATGTTCAGGAATCCTATGTCAGTGATTGCTACACCCTTCCAAGGCTTTATTGCCAAGATGCAGTATATCCTCTTCTATGCAATTCACTCACTTGAGGGAAAGTCCTTCTAACACTGCTTGGCAGAATACCACCAGAAGCTCAGATGCTCGGTATGATGGATAGCCAAACATGGTCGGCAGGAAGAGGTTACACTCACCGTTAGCAGTCCGCAGGAATCTCCCAACCACCTACAAAGAGCTCCTAGCAACCTTGAAGACTCAGTCAAACCTCCTACCGGGTAGGGTTGTAACTACCTAGAAGAATAATGGGATATTTCCACCATTAGTTACTCCTGTATGCAGCCCCTGGGTCAACAGAGCATTATAAATGCAAACCCTTCATCACAGTAAATGGGGTTCACGAAATCGCATACCGACCAGTGTTTAGAAACATACCGGGCAATCTTTTTTTATACCTAGCAGCGATTTTGTCAAATTTTATTGTCTTTTACTCATAGAAATTCACTTGTAATCCCTTGTGATCTTTTGTAAATCTTTAAGATTAATAAAAATATAAGAGGAAGTAGGTCATTACCAATTCTTGGGGCCAGACCTTTATAAATCTCGGTGTTCTTTATTATTTATTGCTCATTATTATTAGGTTATTGAATTATTAATTGTTCATTGATTTTTCCACTAAAAGCTCTCGAATTAATTATTTTGACTCCACGTTAGTTGAATGAAAAATCAGTCAAACAATAACAATTTTTTCTAATCATATTTTCATATTTTTTTATTAGGTTCATTTACAGATAAGTGGTACAACAAGGTCGCCAAAATAAGTTTTATATGTCAATCCTAATATCCCCTCAAGGGAGTTCATTTGAAAGGTCCCATTTATTTTGGCACCCCTAGGTTTAACGAGCTTATCGTCACCTCTTGGCCACTCGTCGCGGTAATGAGCTAGACATAATAAAATCAAGCAGTGTGACAGGGATCAACCGTCTAGGATATGACAGATATCTATCATTCATATTTTCTAAATCAGCACTCACTAGACTAACGTCTCTAAGCAACTTTCTACGACAGTCTATATATGTGCATGTATCCTTATACTAACATACAATACAATAATCATTTCATGTTACAGCCATACAATATAAGTTGACTTATTTGGAGTCCTTAGCACTCAACAGGTTTTCACCCTCCAACGTTCAGTCCAGTTACGCTTAGCCAATACTGTAGTTATCCATACAATATACTCGGATTAATTATGGCACAAAATTAATTATTATTATTTTGGGCGGTTTGGTCATTTTCAAAATCATTTGTAAGGATTTATGATCCTTATTTGGTTTTAAACCCATTAAGGAAATTCATACACTCTAAGTCTCGAGGAGACCTATCCTATGGTCTCGATACCTAGGCTTAGGTATCACAATAGTATTTTCCCACAATCCGCTAAAAATCTTATTCTTTAAAGGTTTCGCTAACCCACACTTTCGACAAGTTGGTTAAAATATGTAAGATTTTTAGCCGGTATTATATCCAGAAAATACTAATAAATTCCTTTATTATTTTTAAAGAAAATAAACTCTTAATTTCCCTTTTTTTTTCTTAAGGTTTTAATCTCTAAAAACTGTTTTAAGAAAATTGCCTAATTTGACTTAATTAGGAAAATCGTTAAAAATTTCCCTTCTTGACTAGTTAATTTTCCAAAATCAATTAATCAATTTTAATTACTATAAAAATAATTCACTAAATTATTTTCTCAAAATATAGGGTTTAAACCCTCTTTTAATTTATTAACTATTAATAAATTAAATCTCTTATTTTTAAAAAGAATAAAAATTCTTTAATTAAAATAGTTCACACTAAACTCAAAGTGGTAATTTTAGTGAAAATATGTTTTCAAGATTTACCAAGTTTATATCTTGAAATAAGAAATTTTTTACTTTTTACCTAATGTTCCAAAATCTCATTTTTACATTTTTAACCAAGTGTGAAAAGCCTATTTTTCACATTTTTAACTACATACTTTGTCAGTTCATAACATGAAATTTACTTACCCAATTGTTACCAAAATTTCCTAATTCCATTTTTGTTATGCCATTTAGGTCTTTGTAAAATATTAGGTCAAAATGAGCATTTTTGATTGGTGAAATCATTTTCCCACAATGAGGTAAAAATGACCTTATTTTCAAGTCCTTATTTTTTCCCAACTTTGACAGTTAATAACTTTCTAACTATTCAATATTTCCTTAGTAAATTTTACAGTGGAATACTAGGTTATGCCAAAAATATGTCCACAAAAATTTTGAAAAAAATGGGTTCATTTGCCCTATACAGTAGCTGTCCAAACTTTGTTCCGAAAATAAGAATACGAAAAAACAGTTTTTTACCTAAACTTTGAAATAGCATAACTTACTCATTTCTAAACATTTTTGAGTGTTTCAAAAGCTCAATTTTATGTACTCAATTTCAACAACGTCAAAGTATAATTTAATTTTATAAAATAAATATACAGTGGCTTCTTGACCCCTTGGAAGTCACAGCTCAAAAGATGTTTTGTTTTAGGGTTTCCTACAAAACCCTTGGGGGTTTTGGTTCCTATTTTCAAAAATCAATACACAAGCATCATAAAAATTATAAAACAACTACCATAAAAGTAAACTTTTTACCTCTTTGGTGGATCTTCCTACTTGCTTTGGCTCCTTCAAAACGTTTTAAAAACCCTAAGAAACTTCCCTAGATAATTAGCTATTTGAAACTCTATGAGTAAAACCTTACAAAAGTCTAGATTAATGAAACTTTACCTTAGGGAAAACCCTTCCTAGACCAAGACTTAGCTTCCAAGTCTCCTTGGTGTTCTTGTGGTTGAAAATGGAGAGAAAACTTTAGAGGGTCTTCAAAAATCAGATGAGAGTGATTGAGAGACTGTGGGGGTAGGTTTTGCGGGTTAGAATGGCTCACACAACTCTTCAAAATATCCCAAAACCACTTGAGTATTTCACTACCCACTTGCCCACTTGACATTATCCCTAAAAAATAAATTTCACTCTTATTAAGTTTTAATTCATAAAACTTAACATTAAATAATTAAATTAAATGTCTCACACATTTTATTTAATTAATCACACTATAAAATTTAACCTAAGGTCCATTCTTGGAATAAAATTCCCCATTTCAGTAAAATTAGGCATTTAACAGAAAATGCCCTAAAATTTCCATTTTTCCTTAGGTTTATTATTTTTGACAAAAATTTAATTTTTAAGAATGTATTTTATGCCCAAAATATATTTTCAATAGTTTTTCATTTTATTTTCTGAGATTTTTACCTGATCAGGGTTTTTGTGTCGATCTAGGACCAAAAGTCTTATCTTGGCTTTTAAACCACAAAATTCATAATTTGGCTAGCAATAACTCATGGAATAATTTCCAAACAAATATAATATTATTAACTCAGGGAAAAATCCCGACCCGAGTCGTTTAAAAGTACCCAAAAACACAGGACGTTATAGAAACAATGTAGAGACATTGTCAAACATAAATAATTGGTTAGCCGAAAAGTTCCAAATGAAAGATTTTGGCGAGGCGGGCTATGTTCTAGGAATCCAAGTCCTAATGGATAGGAAGAACAAGCTCTTGGTACTTTCTCAAGCTAATTGTATAGACAAGGTGCTTGAAAGGTTCTCTATAGAGAATTCCAAGAAAGGTAAGTTATTGACCAGACATTGAATTACTCTTTAAAAAGAGCAATGTCCAAAGACCTCAGGAGGAAGAGGACATGAGAAAGTTGTTGGTAACTGGTTTACCATGTGCGCAGCGGAAAGCACGGGGTGTTGGGCCAGAGATTTCAATTTATTTTTATTTAAAAAAACTTTAAACAATTGGATCCATTAACATGCAATGAATTAATCATAGAGAAATAACAGATGAGGATTCACCAGTTGAAGAACTATCAAGAATCCTCGCTATCTTTTTGTGCCTCCAATGAATATCCTATCCAAAGCAGTTCTTCAGAATACTTAGACCAAGAACATCAAAGATATTTCTCTATACCTCAAGACGTGTGTGGGCACGTAGAGTAATGGTAGGGAAAAATTTCTGATTCACAAGATATTCTCAACACATGAGATATTTGAATATTAGGTCTGATTGAGATAGTTTTCTAGGATAGAGAAAATAATACGATCTATTTTCTTTCTGTCAAATGTCTTTTGTTTGTTGAAACTATTTCCCTATGATTGATTTATAAAAGAATTAATTAAAATTTTTGAAATTAAAAATTCAAAAATTCAAATTATAAAAAATTATTAAATAAATAAATAAATATAAGAAATGTCCAAGACACATTCTTAGAGCTTGTTACACGCCAACTACAGTGCATGCACTGTAGTTGGCGTGTAACACATCCCTGATTTCAGGGATGTGTTCCAACCATTTTCTTTTAATTATTATTTAAAAATTATTTATTCAAAAATATATAAACCTGATAGCTTATTTATAAGATTAATTAAAGAATAAATATCATTTTAAATTCAAATCCAATTTGAATTATCAAAAATATATTTTTCAAATAATTTAAATAAATAAAACTAATTAATTCAAAATTAATCATCTTAATTATTTAAATGCTTTTTTCAAAAATACCAAATATAATTTTCAAAAACTATAATTAATTAATTTGTCTCAATTACATATTTGACCCCGAAGAACAAATTTCTTCCAAATAAGCCTTTTTCTCGATTTTCCCAATTTTAACTCTTACATTGAATAGTGTTGATAGATTGTTGGTAAGAACGCCCTAATCTATTTACTTTGTAAAACGTCGCACAACTAATATTTATGAGAAAAATATCTTTTTGGAGAAAAGGATTAGTGGGGCCTTGATAAAACATGTGATTTGGGCCTAAAGGTTTCGAAATAATAATGTAGTGTCTTTATACAGTCTTTTAAAATAATATAAAATAACATAATAAGTCTCACTGGCGTAAATAAAACATAAACCATACTGTATAAGTTTATTATCTTTCTTGGCGCTCATCTTGATCGTTAATCGCTCATAGGACACTCCGCGTCTTACATGCCTAGACATCAGAACTTCCCGCATCACTATGCATGCCATGGAGAAACCCTATTGCCTACCTAAAAGGGGGAAAGTAAGGGGTTGAGCTAAAAGCTCAATAAGGAAGTACAAACAAATGCAACAATTTCCAGAAATAACAAGAAAAAAAACTACTTACATATCATAAAACTCTTGCATAACAATATCTTCTCCATTTCATAATCATAACGTATCACATTCATAGTCGGATTGTATCATATTCTTAATCATATGGTATCATGTTCATAATCATAATCATGCTTCATACTTCATGTGAGCATGGCACCCCTATTGTCCATATCACATCGTGAGGTAATCCGCGAAAGCATAAATCGGTAAGACCTCCTCTATGAGATAAACAAGAACTCTAGTCCTTGAATAACCTCAGCATGTCCGTCCTATGAGTTACGTCATATCCTTAATAACTTCTTTGTTTTGTCGCGTTAAGAATGCTAACAACCTATTGTTTTTTTACACATCATACAAGCAGACATACAACAATCCATAACATAACATACTAATTCATACTTTTCATAACACTTTAGCATACCATATTATACTTTCCATAACACTATAACCTTGCAACATAATAGTTTATACCTTTCATAACATAGTTCATAGAAAATTGTAACTAACATGCTTACCTCAAGTCCAATTAAAATCAAAATAAATAGCGGTGTGCTTCACAACGAGCCTAGACTAACAATCAAACACTCGTCTCAATATCAAGTAAGACTAAGCGTACTATACAATTATACCTTGTGTGTATCATGTGGGACATGCGCATGTGGCACATATTACATCTCAACAATAAACATACAATTATTTCACATAAAAATCATTAATGAATAATCCCAATTCTACCAGTGAATCCTCAATGTTTGGAAGCAGATACACACATTTAACTAAATGGTGTATATTTGAACGTAAGCTATGTTTTCATGCAACATGAATACGTGGGAGGGTTCTTAGAACTCGCTCTATTTATTTTATTGTTACATTCTTAAAATTCAGTAAGAAATAAATTTACCAACTGTATTAATGTTGTCGTAATGCCTCCTAAAGACAAAGTTCTAATCTAGATGTCATTTCATAAAATTATTTAATTAACTAGCACTTTAGTCATATTTGTTCATAAATAATAGAATTTGATTTATTATTTAATTAAAGATAACATATGACAACATTTATAACGTCCCAAATTCGCTAATAAGGCTTAGTGCCTTGATTAGCATGTCAGGAGGGAGATAAATGATTAAATAACATTATTAGGTGAATTAATTACAATATATGTGTATCATTAGTTGATTACTTGAGTTATATTATAATATGAATAGATATGCATGTTTAGGTGTATTAAATGTGCATGTGAGCCAATTCTTGTGAATAAGGGCGTATTTGTAATTTTGGCCCGATAAGAGCATAAATATAATTATGTGTGTGTTACGATTGAGACATTATTACTATGTGGGTGTATTCAAGATATTGGGCTCGAGGCAGTCCTAGTGGGCAGATTAGTGGAATAGTCACAACGGGGTCAAATATTTGGCTCGGGGTGAGCCTAGGGGTATGTCGAGAACGTAGTGTGTATTCGAGGTTGATCGGGTAACAGGTAGTTATTTTGCAGTTATTTTGCTATGTCGAGATTAATTGGCGATTCATAGGAATACTCAAGGAATTAGCGGGAATGTCGCAAATGATGGGTTTGCCCTTGGATGCATTATAGGACTAAGGATATTATTAGGGGCCTTTTAGTCTTTTGATGTTAAGGATAGAATTAGGCTTAGAACCTTGAGGAAGCAAGGAAAACAAAAGAAACAATTAGCTGCCTTCCTCTCTCTCTCTCTCTCGTGTATCCCTCTCTCTCTAAGGCTTGGGAGGTTTTGGAATTTTTGAAAGAGGAGGCTCTGAAAGTTGAGGCTGGGAATAGGGGAATCAAGCTAGGAGCAGGATTGGGGACAACTAAGGATCGAAATTACTATTGAGGTAAGGTTTATGACCTGATTTCTTTGTGAAATTCTACTGCTAAGTTAGGTTTTGAGCTGAGATTAGTTTTAGCATGATCACAGAGTTGGGATAAAATTCTTGGTTAGTTTTTGGGGTAATTATACTGCTTATGTTGTGTGATTGGGAGTTCTAGATGTAATTTTGGGTTTAGCTGTTGATTAGGATGAGTTTTGGTGATTTTTGCTTGAGAAATTATAGGGTAAAATTTTGGGTTTCGAGCTCGAGCCGCGGTGCTGTTCCTTAAGCACCGCGGCCCGTGTACATAAAAGGGCTTGCCGATGGGTTGGTGCGCGCCATGGCCCGTGTCTCCCAGGAGAGAGTCGTGGGCTCTCTGAATTGTAGCGTGCTGCGGCCCTACGGGCTGAGCTGCGACTCTAATTAAGGAAAATACCCAAAACAGGTTTTTAAGCTCGAGAACTCAATCTTAAAGGCTCGGGAGGGAATCTACTACCCGGTTTAGTAGAATTCGAGGTTGTTGACTACCTTTTTCGCAATCAACTGTAACAAGAGAGATTAAAGATATAAGCAAAAGAACACAAGAATTTTTATGTGGTTCAGTTTATAAAAGAACCCTAGTCCACGAGTCTCTGGTATTAAAAGGTTTGGAAGCTTGTGAGAGTAAGCTTCAATGGAGTATTCGCAGGCAATGTTTAGGTTTTTCTAATTACAAGGTCTTTTTCTCACTAAAAAGCCCAAACCTTTTCAAGGAGACTCCCAACTCTATTTATTGAGGCTGGGGTAAATAATACTAATCATTTGTCATTGGGCTACATTAAATAGAGACCACGGCCCAAGCGAGATCCACGGGGCCCACTGCAGAAAGGTGCCCACTTTATTGGGAACATGCCCCTGGTGCTGTCTTTTGAGCATACACATAAATGAATGGTGGCCTATCACAACTTTTTATGGCCATTGAATTAGCTTTGGATCATCATTTTATTCCGGATCTTTGACCCAAAAAACTTGAGTAAGGCCATGGAACTAGCCCAAAAGATCAAAAAATAAATTCTCTGTTTACAGCTATCCCAAGAATACAACAAGGTACTCCTGACAATTAACAAGTTCCAAGAATGTAAGTCATCTCCACAGGGACAAAACATAACTTGAAAAATTCCTGGGAATATCGTTTGTTGACTAATTCGGAGATACATGAAAAGAAGAACCAGGGTATTTGCTATGGTTATGATGGAAAGTGGTCTTATGGAGACAAGTGCAAAAGAAAGGCGTTGACGCGGTTCTTCGCCAACAGGTAATTAAGAAACTAAGAGAATGGGATTAGTGTGAAGTAATGAACCAAAACAGATGAATGATCTTAAAATGAACTGATGATACCAATACTTTTTTAGGTGGTTCAAAGGTTAAAATCCTTTTACTCCACCAGCCAATATTATTGTTATATTTCTGGTATTCTTTACAGGGTATTTCTTTACACAATCGAATCCAACCCTTTGCAACTCCCAGGGTCTCCATATTTATAGGAGAGGACAAATGGGGGTTGGCAAGGGGGGTCATCCCGTGACCTCTTACCCATCATGTCACTTCTGTGACATTCATGATTATTTACTAAAACCTGAAACATGAAGTGTGGTCTAATCAGTAGGTAAGGGGGATAATGGGTCGCACGGCCCAACCTAGTCATGGGTGCCTGAGCACGCACGTTTATGCTGCTTGTCCGAGAATTCAGGGATATATCAGACACATGATGTCGATATATGCACGTTTACATTGCGTGGTTGACTTTATAAAGGGTCACGACTTCCAACTCAAGCTCGGCCTCGAGCTGGATGCCTTCTTAACCCACGATCTTCATACCTCTGACTCGGCTCCTTGCCAATCTTAATAAACCTTTGGTTACCTCGAGCTAAAGAGGTAGGACCTGACAACAGCAGCTCTGGGCATGTGGCCTCCACGTGGCTGATATAATTATGCCATGTCTCAGCTCGCTAATAGCCCGTGGAAAATTAGGGCGTACATTTGCCCCCCAAGCCTATGCTCATGGCATATGATGTCATCTGGGGCCACAGTGGGGGCTTTTAGGCTTCCTTATGGACTCTTCACATTCCGCCCATTACGCAGGCGTTGACTACGTGGAGCATTGTGGTTGGTGACGGTACGCCTTCCGAGAACTGCATTAAATGGCCTAGCCTATACTTGGCCGTCGTTTCGCCTCTCGAGTAGAGAGCCTCGTATCCCACATCAGGGCAATCCAACGGCCCTCCTCACTTGGCCTTTTACGTATATAAAAGGGGTGGCCACCTTACGCATGGGCCACCCGTTCATTTGAAAAATTTTCTAATTTTCCCATCTTCTTCTTCTTTCTCAGCCTAAAAAAACCCTCTTTTTCTTCCGGTTACTGTTCCCAGCGTTCCAGAACTTCAAGCGTGAGAGCTCCTTTGAGGCTTTGGCACCAGCTATTCTGACGAGGCTCCAACCTAGACGACCCCTTCATCCTCCCCACAGCGAAACACTCTGTAAGTTTTCTTCTTATGCATGCTTTAAATTCCCTCTTCATTGTAGCATAGGTAAATTGTTCCTGTAGCTGCATGCAACATTCTGCTGGTTTTTTGTGGGTATGATAGGCGTAGGTTTTTATTTTAGGGCATCAATCGTGGAAAAAACCATTTAGGAGCATGGCTCATATGGTACGCTTTCTGGGGAAATTTTATGGGTAGGATTTTTGGTATGCCTGTTTGAAATATCCAGTCTTTTGGGTGCCAAAACCGGGTAGCTTAGGGGACATGTTTCACACACGGTTTTTGCACTGTTTGCCTACTGAAACATTCCTTCCAAGGCAAACTTTTATCCTGACCCTCCTGACACACGAATTCCGAGTAATCGGGGATCCGTTGGGAGCATAGGCGCGTGTTCATAGAACTGCGTGGTCTCACTCTCCACGGGCTGAGATTACCTCAGTTCGTGCAAAGGAAACACTTCGCTTCAGGTTCTTTCTTATGCTTAGGTCGCCTTTTCTAAAATTTTCTTCTTTTGTTCGCTAGGCGACCCGATGGGACCCAAGAAGAACCCCCCTAAGAAGACTGCTGGCAGCTCGTCTTCTCAACAAACCAAAGGAAAGGAGGTGGTGTCGGACTCTCCAATCCCCGCTTCCGGGCCGGCCACGGAGCGGGAGCTCGAGGTGGCACCCGACACTTTCTTCAAGGCTGAGAGGATCGTCTCGAAGATCACCGACCAGGGGAAAGTGAATAAAATATTCCTTTCCCACAATATCGAGATTGGGAGGAGCACCCTGCTCGCCCGACCTCCCCTGGAAGGTGAGCAGAGCTGTGCACCGCTCGACGAAGAATACAAGGCCTGGAGCGACGAGCACTTCAAGGCTGGGGCCTTCCTCCCGCTGGACCAATATTTTGATGACTTCCTCAACTACTTGAAGTTGGCTCCTTTTCAGCTCCCCCCTAACTCCTACCATTTGTTCCTGACTTAGAAACAATCATGCAACCATTTTCACGAGGACGACCTAGTCTGTGACCCTCGGGGGTCAATACAAGACCTTGGCGGAGCTGCCCCCCAGCGAAAAGGACTATTGCCAGCTCGTGTCAGATGAGACAATGCTGGCGTGCAAGATGATCTCTCCCGGCCAGACCTTGGCCTTGAGGAGACCTCGGGGCCTCCCTCCAGCCCGCGAGATAGCATCCATCCCCGAGGAGGAGGCCGCGGGGGAAGGAGAGGACGAGGAGGGCGAGGTGCCCCTCGTGAGGCAGAAGCGGGAGCTGGAGGTCGCCCAAGAAGTAGACGAGGAGAGGGTCTGGTCCAGTGCAGCCGCCGGTCCCTCTGGGCAAGGTAATACTTATATGTTTAGGGACTTAGATAGGGCCACCGCAGACCCTCGGTTGGCTAGGTTCAATTTGAACCAGCCCGTTCAACGTCATCGAAGTGACCCAAACCGCGATATAACCCTACTCCAATGCGTCGACCAGCTCGTGCTGGATTACGAAAGTAGCCGCCCTAGGGGCACTGTAGTCGTAGATAACACCATAACATTCAGGTCAGTCTTTTTTGAGGAGTATGGGACCAATCTTCGATCGTGGCCCTCCCTTCTAGAGGGTATAATAGCTCTGGGCCTTAGGCAATATGTAGAAGAGTCTAGTCCCGAGCCAGATTCGGACCAGGAACCTCTTCCTGCCCGTGAAGTCATTATCCTAGATTCACCCGCTGCTGCTCCGGGGACGGTGGTCGTAACCATAGATTCCTCCTCTAGCTCGGAGGGTAGGATCCCTTTCAATATACTTGAGATCTGTTTTCCCTTTAACTTTTGCTGTCTTGCATAAATATTTCTAGTTGTATATTAATACCTTGCCTTTGCTTTCTCAAAGGAGATGTCTCAGCCCGAAGGCAATGACTTGCGAGCCATATTCCCTGGAGGGAACCCTTCCGGGGCCTCTGGGCCCTCGGTGAAAAAGCTCCGGCTGGCAAAGAAGGTCATCGGGAGTGCTTCTAAGTCTCCTGCAAAAGGGAAAAATCAGGCTCCGACAGCTCCGGAGAAACTGCCTCTGCCTCCTCTTGTTATGAAGATGCCCCCTCCTCCCCTGTGAATTCCTGACCTAGCTCGGGATACAGAGGTGCCCCCTAGGACCCTGGCGGCCACAACCCCCAAGGTACGCGTCCCGGTGAATCCCCGTGCTCTGGAGAAGATCCCCGACGTCTTTCGGGGAACGGTCTATGAGATGGCGAGCTACACCGTGGACCATTACTACAATGCCACCGAGAGGGACCTGAGGGCGATCCCGATCTCAGGCCAGGCTCGATGACATGAGGGGGGAACACCAAACTGTCATAGCCGCCCTTGAGACTGCCAAGAAACAGGCGCAGGAGGCTAAGGATGCCCTGGCAACCGTGCAGGCTGAGCTGGACGCGTCCCGGCCTAAGCTGCAGGAGGCCAAGGCTACCAAGGCCACGCTAGCTGCTGCGAGGACTGAGCTTGAGGAGGCCAGGGCTACACGGGCTGCAATGGAAGCCGCAAAAGCCGAGGCCGAGGAGGCCAAAGCTGCCCTGGCGACGGAAAGGGTAGCCTCCAGCTCCTCCATGGAGGCTATGTTGTACCATTGCTGGGTCTATTACCCAGATGGTGACTTCTCCTTCATGGGGGAGGATGCATGGGAGAGCTTCTTGGAGAAATTCAAAGCTTGCCTTCAGCACGAGGCGCCCTCCGAGACCGGGGAGAACTCCGCAGCCGCCGAGCAGGAGGGCGAGGTGGTGACCTCATCGGAGCAGCCTGGCGGGACCTAGGACTTCTTTTCCTTTTATCCTTTGTATACATTTTTTTTGTAACTATGTATGAGGTTTTCTAACCTCGAGACAATTGGATTTACCAACTTTTTGCTTTTAATTGATTTGCATCATTTTACCTTTATGCGTTTTGGCAATAGTCTTAGTTTTTGTTGGTGCGGCGATTGATATTTTATGCTTTTCTAGGAAAAATCATAATCAGTTTTGAGCCAACTTCATAGATAAGTCCTGGTTGCATCCCGGACATTGCTTTAAAAACTTAGTTCGCGTTAATTTTTTATTAATATCTCGTGGTTTTTAAGAAAAACAATGATCAATCAATTTGAATCAACTTCTAAGTTTTAGGACCTGATTATATCCAGGACGTTAATTTGAAAACTTAGTTCGTGTTAATTCTTGATTAATATCTTGTGCTTTTTAAGAAAAACACTGATCAACCAATTTGAATCAACTTCTAAGTTTTAGGACCTGGTTATATCCAGGACATTAATTTGAAAACTTAGTTCGTGTTAATTCTTGATTAATATCTTGTGCTTTTTAAGAAAAACACCGATCAACCAATTTGAATCAACTTCTAAGTTTTAGGACCTGGTTATATCCAGGATAGGACTTAGTTCGCGTTAATCCTTTATCAATATCTCGTGTTTTTTTAAGAAAAACAACGATCAATCAATTTGAATCAACTTCTAAGCCTTTAAGGCGACCTGGTTATATCCAGGCACCATATGCCCCCCAAGTAATTATGAAAGGGTCTTTTGTGGTTACTTGAGATTACATTCTCAAATATACACAATAATGAAAAAAGATTTAATTCTCATTGCTTGATAAACAAAAAATGGCCTTTCTGAATAAGCCTTACAAGGGTGTTACTGATAATATTTCTTCAAATGGATGATGTTCTAAGTTCGTGGGACCGCTTCTCCATTAAGCCGAGCTAACTTGTAGGTTCCTTCCTTTATGACCTCGGTTATTTGATATGGCCCTTCCCAGTTTGGTCCCAATACTCCATCTTTGGGATCCTTACCAGCTAAGAAGACTCTTCTGAGGACCAGGTCGCCAATGCTAAAGGCGCGTTTTTTGACCTTTGAGTTGAAGTAACGAGTGAGTTTTTGCTGGTAATGCGTGAGCTGGAGCTGCGAATCTTCTCTTCTTTCATCAATCAGGTCGAGGGACGCGCATAGTAGTTCGTGGTTGCGGTCCTGTTCATACGCCTAGACTTTATGCAAAGATACCTTTATCTAGACAGGAAGGACGGCCTCACTCCCAAAAGCCAAGGAGAAAGGAGTACGACCCGTAGGAGTCTGATGTGAGGTCTGGTATGCCCATAGTACCTGGGGGAGCTATTCTAGCCAAACCCCCTTGGCTTCGTCCAGCCTCTTCTTAAGGCTCGCCTTTAGCGTCTTACTGACGGCTTCGACCTGCCCATTAGCCTGGGGGTAGGCCACGGAGGAGAAACTTTTTTCAATGTCGTACCTTTCACAGAATTCAGTGAAGAAGTCGCTGTCGAACTGAGTCCCATTGTTGGATACGATTTTCTTTGGCAGCTCGAACTGGCAGATAATGCTTTTGACCACGAAGTCGAGGACTTTCTTGGAAGTGATTGTTGCCAAAGGTTCTACCTCAGCCCACTTTGTGAAGTAGTCGATAGCCACCACAGCGTAGCGGACCCCACCCTTTCTAGTAGGGAGGGCGCCAACAAGGTCGATTCCCCAGACCGCGAATGGCCACGGGGACGAGATCATCTTCAGCTCGAATGGGGGAGCTCGGGCAACAATGGCGAATCGCTGGCACTTGTCACATTTCTTGACGTACGAGATTGAGTCCTTCGATAGAGTGGGCCAGTAATGCCCCTGCCTTAAGACTTTCAGGGCCAAGCTTTGCCCCCCAGTGTGGTCCCCGCAAAAACCCTCGTGCACTTCCTGCAAGATGGTCTTTGCTTCGCCTGGCAGAACACATCGTAGGAGGGGTAGGGAGTGCCCACACCGGTATAGCACCCAGTCTACCATCGTATTCCTTGGAGCCTTGTACAGTATCCGCCGTGCGTCATTACGCCCCTCGGGTAACTTTCCTTCAGTGAGATACTCAAGGATGGGGGTCATCCAGGTCGGTCTGGCATCGATCATCTCGACCTCCGCCCCGACCTCTTCTATACTTGGTTTCTCCAAGAACTCTACCGGTACTAACCCCAAAGCATCCGTCTCCCCGGAGGTAGCGAGCTTGGCGAGGGCGTCTACGATAGCGTTCTGCTCTCGACGTATCTGCTCGATTGAGCCCCATTCAAATTCGGAAAGCTCGACTTTCACCTTGGCCAGGTAAGCAGCCATCTTGGTCCCCCGTGCTTGATATTCACCTAGCATCTGGTTTACCATGAGCTGGGAATCGCTGAACCATTGAACGGAGCTGGCCTTCAGCTCCTGGGCTACCCTTAGCCCGGCTAGCAAAGATTCGTATTCGTCCTCGTTGTTGGATGCCTTGAATTTGAATCTCAGCGCCGAGTGGAATCTATGCCCTTTTGGGGATATCAAAATGATTCCAGCCCCAGAGCCGTTATCATTAGATGAGCCGTCCACGAAGATCTTCCATGACGCCTGGGCCGAGGTGACCTGGGGTGAATCTTCCACAAAATCTTCTCTGAATCCTGTGCATTCCGCCACAAAATCGGCCAGGGCCTGGCTTTTTATTGTAGTTCATGGGGTGTACAAAATTTCGAACTGACTGAGCTCAAAGCCCACTTCAACAGGCACCCCGATGCTTCAGGTTTTTGCAAAACCTGCCTTAAAGGTTGATCGGTTATGACATGTATTGAGTGGGATTGGAAATACGGCCTGAGCTTTCGGGAGGCCTTGATAAGACAAAATGCCATCTTTTCCATCAACGAGTATCGGAACTCGGCCCCGAGAAGTCTCTTGCTGATGTAATAGACTGGTTTTTGAACCCGGTCTTCTTCTCGAACCAATACGGCACTAGCTGCATCTTTTGTGACAACTAGGTAAAGGAAAAGAGGCTCCCCTGCCATTGGTTTGGACAATACAGGCGGCTCGGCCAGATGTACTTTCAAGTCGAGGAAGGCACTTTCGCACTCCTCTGTCCACTCGAACTTCTTATTTCCCCGGAGCAGGTTGTAGAATGGCAGGCACTTGTCGGTGGATTTAGAAATAAATCGATTAAGGGCTGCCACCCTTCTTGTTAGACCTTGGATGTCCTTTCGTGACCTAGGTGAGGGAAGCTTGAGTAATGACTTGATCTTATTGGGGTTTGCCTTAATTCCTCTAGTGTTGACAATGAAACCCAGGAATTTTCCAGACGCGACCCCAAAAGTGCACTTCTGTGGGTTAAGCCTCATGCCGTACTCCCTTAGTATCTTGAAGCATTCCTCCGGGTCAGAAACATAGTTATTGGCAGTCTTCGACTTGACCAGCATGTCGTCCACGTATACTTCCATGCTCTTCCCGATCTGGTTGGCAAACATCCTATTCACCATTCTCTGGTATGTAGCACCAACGTTCTTTAGTCCGAATGGCATTACCTTGTAACAATAGATGTTAGTTGGGGTCATGAAGCTAGTGTGCTCCTGGTCAGCTGGATTCATGGTGATCTGATTATAGCCTGAGTACGCGTCCATAAAGGAAATGAGCTCGTGCCCCGCTGTGGCGTCCACCAATTGGTCGATCCTTGGCAAGGGAAAGCAGTCTTTGGGGCAGGATTTATTCAGATCGGAGAAGGCGATGCAGGTCTGCCATTTCTCGTTGGGCTTCGGGACCAGCACAGGATTGGCAACCCAAATCGGAAACTTGGCTTCACGGATAAAGCCGCATTTCTTGAGCCGGGCTACTTCTTCTTCTAGGGCTTCAGCTCGAGTTGTTCCCAGGTGCCTCTGTTTCTAGGACTTTGCAGGAACGCTCTTATCCAAATGAAGGGTGTGCATGATGACATTTGGACTGATTCCCACCATATCCTCGTGTGACCATGCGAACACATCTAGGTTCTCCTGCAGGAACTTGATCAGCTCCGCCTTCCTCTTGCCACAGAGGTTTTTCCCGAGCTTAACCATCCGTGAGGGATTTTGTGGATCGATATTTACTTCCTCGAGCTCTTCAATAGCTTGGAGCTCGGACTTATCCTCGCCTATTCGGGGGTCAATATCCTCACTTAGGACGATATTTTCCCCTTCGGCGCTCTGAGGTTTTTCAATCTCAGGATTAGGTAAAGGTTCCTGAGATTCCTCTTCGCCACCTTGGATGGCCATTGTTAACTGCCAGGATTCAATTTTCCCTTCATGGAAATGCTGTAGCATTCCCTGGCAGTAAGCTGATCACCACAGACTGTGCATATCCCTGTGGAAGAAGGGAATTTCAGCGCGAGGTGGCGGACGGAGGTGATGGCTTCAAAAGCTATAAGTGTAGGTCAACCCAAAATGGCTTTGTATGCGGCGGGACAGTCGATGACCATGAATTCAAGGAGTTTTGAGACTATCTGAGGTCCCTCTCCTAAGGTGATCACAAGCTCGATCGTCCCTATAGCCGCTGATCCTTCTCCAGAGAAACCATAAAGCATCATGGAGGTCGCCTTCAGTTCGGCGACAGACAAACCCATCTTCTCCAGCGTGGACCGGAATAGAAGGTTTACTAAGCTCCCATTATCGATCAGCACTGTCCTAACCCTCCGATTAGCGAGCTGCACTGCTACGACCAGGGGGTTGTTATGAGGGAACTGAACGTGGCTGGCATCTTCTTCAGTAAAAATGATTGGTTGCCTTTCCAATCGCTGCTGCTTTGGTAGATGCTGCTCGGGGATTAACTCTACTCCATTATAAGCCTTAAGTTCGTTGACGTACCTCTTTTGGGCACCTCTGCTCGTGCCAGCCAAATGAGGACCTCCAGATATTGTGGAGATCTCTCCTCCTATCACTGGAGGATGGACGTCCTGATCTACCCGAGACCTGGGCTAAGTGACCGGGACTTCTGGAGCCGGACGGGCTGTGGGAACTCTGTTCTGCGCGTACTTAGCCAAGGGGCCGGCTCGGATGAGAGTTTCGATCTCATCCTTCAGGTGTCTGCAGTCATCAGTAATGTGGCCAACGTCGTTGTGGAAATGTCAAAACTTGGAGGGGTGTCGCTTCCCCTTCTGGTGCTTTAACGGCTCCGGATTCTTCCAGGGGAGGCGAGCAGAGTTTGCTAGGAAGATGTTCTCCCCAAAGTGGGTGAGCTCCGTATATGTCGCGTAGACCGGCTTAAATTTTTCTATGGACTTATTCTTCTTTGGGCTGTGCTGGTTGCCCTCGCCGTTCCCCTTTCTCTTGCCTCCACCAAACTGGTTATTCTGTGTAACATTCTGGGTCGCTGTCACGGCCTCCGTTCCCACTTCAGTGGGCTGCTCAGGGACCTGGCTGGTTCCTGCAGCTGAGGCTTGGGAATCCTCCAAGTTGATCCACCCCTGGGCTCTATTTAGGAATTCGTTTACGGAGCTGACTCCGTTCCTTTGTATCTCATTCTAGAGTCCCCCTCCGACGAGGATTCCAGTTCTCAAAGCCATGAGCTTGGAGCTGTCATCTGCATCTCTAGCCCGAGCAGCAACGTTCGCGAACCTGCTCAGGTAAGCCTTCAGAGGCTCGTCGGGTTGTTGCCTCACGTTGGCCAGGGAGTCGGCCTTGATGTGGGCAGCCTGGGAAGCTCGGAATGCTCACTTGAAGTCAGCAGAGAAAGTTTTCCAGGAGCTGATTGACTGTTTCTTGCTTTGTTTGAACCAGTGCCTGGCCAGCCCAGTCAGTGTGGAGGGAAATATTAAACACCTCAGCTCAGGGCCAATGTTGTGGGCCATCATCAGGGTATTGAACATACCTAGATGATCTGACGGATCTCTGTCTCCGTTGAATTTGGACAGGTGCGGCATACGAAAACTGGGCGGGTATGCCATTGCTGCTATGCTGGGGGCGAAGAGCTCAAGTTCGTCCCCCGAATCATATTCGTCTTTTTCTTTTTCTGACAGGAGCTTCCTCATTAGCTCCTCCATCTGAGCCAGTCGCTCAAGGGTTTTGTCCTGATTTCCTTGGTTGCTTCGGGGTTGTTCAACAGCTCCGGATCCATTGTATATGTTTGGCGGGTTATTGTCCCTCCTATCTTGAGACAGGTTATATGGGACATTCCCACAGTCGTGTACCTCGGACAGGTCTTCCCTTGGGCGAGCACGGCTGCCATTTCCTACTGGGTTTCCCCTTTGAGAGTTTAGATGATCTCGGAGGTCGTCCCTCGGGGTGGCTTGAGGACTCTGTGCCGAGCTTAGGCGTTGGCGCAGGTCTCCGCCAGAAAGGTCACTTTGGCGGCTTCCGATCCAGTAGCTCCCGTTTGAGAACCTCGGAGCCCGCCTCTGGGGATGAGGATCCAGGACTTATTTGGGCGCCCTACTACGATGGGAAGGTCCTGCGGAAGGTGGGTTCCCCCTGCTGCTCCCATAAGCTGGAATATCTCGAACAGGTCGAGGAGGAGACGGATATCTTATTGGTGAAGGAGGATGTCTGACCGGGGACGCAATCCTGGTCCTGTTAGGGCGAATCAAGTTAGGTAGGGGCCTCTCCGCCCTGCCAACCTGCGGGTCTTACGCTTGGCAATCTGAGCGGGGCGCAGGACGGCTGGCCGGGACGGGCTGTCGTTGTGAGCCCTCCCTGGATCTCCTTCTAGAATTCCCTCGAGCCCTCCTTGGTGCTCTCGAGGGTGGTAGTGAGCATGGAGTTGAAGTTCAGACCAAGCGGCTATACTGTTGCTTGGCCCTTGGTAGTTCTTCGAAGGTTGTCTCTCGGCGGTGCGATGAGGGAGTAGAGTTGGATGTCGGGGGTCTGGCCGACCGGCTAGGCCTGAACCGATTACCCCGGCGGGACTTATGAGTCTCGCCTTGCCTCTTTCCTATGTTAGCGTCGGTTGTAAGAGGGGGTAGTCGGGCCAACACCTCCTTAATCTGCTGGTTAGCTTTCGCCAGCTGACTCCTCAGTTGAGCATTCTCTATCTCTACTGCCGTGTAAAACTCCAGGTTCGGATTAGGTGGTCGGGGTGCCAAACTTCCAGTGTCATCTTGGCCTATTGGCTGCTTGCCCGGCCGCTGCTGAACTTCAAGGTTTTGCTCACCGGAGATGGCGCCATGATGGGCCTCTTGCCCATCATGTTGGTCCGCCTCATTACCGTGTCTTGAGCGAGTGATCACCATGGTTGGGTATTTACGATAGCACCAATCTAACAAGCTCTCAATGAAAGCACCAAACTGTTGACTCGGTTCTTTGCCAATAGGTAATTAAGAAACTAAGAGAATGGGATTAGTGCGAAGTAATGAACCGAAACAGATGAATGATCTTAAAATGAACTGATGATACCAATACTTTTTTAGGTGGTTCAAAGGTTAAAATCCTTCTACTCCACCAGCCAATATTATTGCTATATTTCTGGTATTCTTTACAGGGTATTTCTTTACACAATCGAATCCAACCCTTTGCAACTCCCAGGGTCTCCATATTTATAGGAGAGGACACCTGGGGGTTGGCAAGGGGGGTCATCCCGTGACCTCTTACCCATCATGTCACTTCTGTGACATTCATGATTAATTCCTAAAACCTGACAAATGAAGTGTGGTCTAATCAGTAGGTAAGGGGGATAATGGGCCGCACGGCCCAACCCAGTCGTGGGTGCCTGAACACGCACGTTTATGCTGCGTGTCCGAGAATTCAGGGATATATGAGACACGTGATGTTTGATATATGCACGTTTACATTGCGTGGTTGACTTTATAAAGGGTCGCGGCTTCCAACTCAAGCTCGGCCTCGAGCTGGATGCCTTCTTAACCCGCGATCTTCATACCTCTGACTCGGCTCCATAGTTGTGACGCCCCACATCACTATGGCTGCTTTCTGGAATGACGACTAGCCCTACAAACCAAGACAAGTCTTTCTAGCGTGCTTTGTCCTCACTCGCACACTTCCTGGGAAAACTTCCCAGGAGGTCACCCATCCCTAGATTACTCCAGGCCAAGCACGCTTAACCATGAAGTTCTCAAGTGATGGGCTACCGAAAAGAAGATGCACCTTCTTGATATAGGTAGTACCCATCAATCCATTTAAGCCCTCTTCAACTGTGTAGTCCCATACCTACACTGTCTTAGAATCATTACACTTGACCTTCCCCAGGCGGTGTGGGATTGCACAGCTTACCCGGTCTTTCCCCTTACGGATCACGGGATTTTGACTGTCACATTAGTAATCTTAATAAACCTTTGGTTACCTCGAGCTAAAGAGGTAGGACCTGACAACAGTAGCTCCGGGCATGTGGCCTCGACGTGGCTGATATAATTATGCCCTGTCTCAGCTCGCTAATAGCCTGTGGAAAACTAGGGCGTACAAAAGGAGCTTAACGTCTTGTAAAGTCATGATAAAGAGGAAGAAGAAGCGGCTGAGAGTAACCAAAAAACAAGAGAATTGTAGAAATAATCTGCATTATTAGTTATTGTTTTACAACTAAGGTGTAACTAATGTAAATTATTTTATTCCTAGAATATACCTTTTGTACTTAGCCTATTTAAAGGCTATTCCTTTAGAAATGAAAATAACAATCAAGAGTATATTTTTCTACAAGAATATAGTCGAACTTGAAACTGTAGAAATTAATGAAGCGAAAGTGTCACTAAATTAAGTCGTTGGGCTAACTAAACCTACAACTATGAATATGATAGGTTATATACATCAAAGACCAGCAAGTAAGTCTCTGGACTAATTAAACCTATACTATAAAGAGCGGCTAGTAATACCCAAAACTCCAGGTTAATTCTAGAAATATTAGCCAAGTTCCACAACACCCCAATGGTTGAACATTCGAGCAAAACTAAGCTCTATCAATGACTAAAATCATAGTTTTTTTGGGTCAAAATGAGAGGATAAGTAGTAATGTTTGTGAGACAATGCACCACCTACCAAAAAAAAAGTATACAACCAATACCCCATAGCTTGTCTTCCTCTGAGGCTCCCAACCCGCATTGGCTGACACCTGCCTTATCCTTTACATCCTGAGGTCTAGGTCCTTGGTGTGGAATATAATTGATGGAAAGGAAATCAGTGTACTGCCAAGCACCCTCAGGACATAACCTTGGGAAGACGTCCATAGCTCTCAAGACATGCCCCTAGGGAGATCTCGACGTCCTCCTTCTATCCGAGGAGAATGATCTCCGACTGTAGAATCGACCTCCCTAGAACTTATCCTCAGTGTGTGGCCTTGTCAAAAGATGCACATCTCCTACTCAAGTGATCACGTGTCCTTGGGTGAAAATACAGACAACATTTTCCCCCCAAGTCTCTACTCGTCCACGGTCAGTGGAGACTTAAGGCTGAGGAAGACTTCAAAAGGTCCTCAGATAAGAAACATTTGGACTTCTGCTGATGTCACTATGAGATTACCTGCCATGTGCTGGAACCCGATTGTTGGGCCCATCAATTCATGCAATTAATGAAAGGTCAATTCTGTGGCCTGAAACATTTTTTCTGTACCCTAGGCGTCTTTTCATTTTACACTCGAGATTTCCCTTTTCCAATGCAAATGATCATGATCCGCACTGCTTTGATCTTAGGCCCTTGGATCATTCTCGAGTACCCATGTCCTAGATAATCTGACGGTTGGGGTGAACTTACTTCGCCCACAAGTATTACATCTATAAAAGGTCGAGAATCAAATCCCCAATGTTACTTTATTTAGATCATTTCAAATTTATCATGCCTTCATACTCTTCAAACTCTCTTAAATTCTCTCATCCTCTCAAACCACTTTCCGGCAATGCCTCCTCTCTAGTTCCTTTTGTCACTCTAGATGACTGGTGCAATGCTTCGTACTTCTAGGTGAACGACCAACTATTCTTCAGAGTTTGCACTCGGTTCAGCACAATCCGATGCTACATTTCGAGTAAGTATCCCTAAACTGTGATTTCCAGTTTTCATGCATATCTGAGAGTTTAAGATGCATGCTTAGGAGTTGTTTTTTGAGCCTTTTAGAGGTTGTGTTTTCCTTATTTGTGATCACAAGTGGCCTAAATGGCTCATTTAACCGTTCTATAGTGTTTTGGGGCATTTTACCTTAATATGCGTCCTCAGGCAGAATTTGGAAAATTTAAAGATTCCGGCGATGTTCATCATCTCTGATTGTGTTCATCTTTTTCTGTGGTGTCTCCGATGTCATTTACTTAGCTCCAAGGAAACCCCAAAGTCATTAGTTTATTTCTTTCTCCTTCCACGAGCAGTTGTCTTAGGGGCTCTCATTTTGGCCCAACATCCTTTGGGTCAAGGCATTGATTGCTTGGTGTTTGTTTTCAGATGTCCAAGGAGTTTCATCAGCTCCACCAACAAGGATTCTACGCCTTCGACAATGAAATCCTCTAGATGGCCTGAGAGGTAGAATAACGTCCTGAGAAGGGGAAACAAGTGGCTGGCAACAACCCGGCTCTTACCGTATGGGAGAATTTGGAACTGACTGTGGTGAGGCCTTGTAGAGCTGGCTTCTCGTAGAAGGAGGCCAACGCTAGTCCGATGCTATCATAAAACCAATATTCCACCATAGGATTTGAAGCAGAAGACCTTCTAAGCAAGCTATGACATCGGGGTGCCTTGAATAAAATACTCACCAACTAAGGGGTAGATGACAGCGAGATACTAGTGTGCCTGGCTCGGGAGGATGATAGGGCGTAGGAAAGCATCGACGGGCTCGGGCCTTGGAGCACCTCGCATCTTCAACCGGGTGCAGCCTTACTGCTGCATCAATACTACGTCAAATTACTCAAATACGTTTGCATAGCCCCGTTTCAACTATCTTCAAACAACTATCGGGTATTGGTCGAACTCTACGTCTTATATAAGACCCAAAAATTGCCTACTCCATCCCCAGCCAAAATATTGTATATCTACAATTTTTGGCAATGCTCGAAGAAGGGGGAAAATGGGGGATATTATACCCTGATGAATCATACATTTCCGAGGAAAGGCTATAAAGTTCTGTGCAGCAATGAGAACCACACTTGGGCTTATAAAGATCAATACTTTTGGACAGACAGTTTCCTAACAAGGACTAATCCCACTTTACTCTTGTACTTCACCACCGTCGGTGAGTATCGAACTCGAATAAGTTAGCCCGATGGCACTTAGCTCGTAACAGATCTCTATACATATTGTCCTAATTAGGTCCGTACTGCCTTACCCCATTCATTGATTCCTTCAACGAGAGGCTTTGGGCGATAGGCTCTCTCCTCAATGAGGAGCTAGAGCTCCCTCGTCTCATCACCGATGCCCGTCTTTGACAATGTGGGATGCTGCAGGCGGGACAAAGTGTAAATTCGGTTGTCCTTACCCAATTTTGGGACTCGAAGATATCTCGAATGGAAGCAAAGCTACACATAAATTTCATGGCGGCCAAGGCTCTCAAGCAATACCATTAGCATCTTTGCGAGGAGCGCACAGAGAGTGTTCTTGCTATCAAAGACGTCGCTGAGGCGAAAGAAGACAGAGCTTGAGGCGGAGCTATTAGAAGGGATCGAATCATCCTCTGTGCATCAAAGTAAATCTTCGATCATTCTTCACTATGTTAGGCACGTAAGGGAGGGAACTAGTCCCGACCATTTCTTGTTTTCTCCCTCCCTTCTCGAATGTGGCCATGTTTCGGAGTGTTGCTGGTCTGCGGAAGAGTACCAAGATTACTAGGATCTCATTGACGTGTTCCTCCACAACCTGAAGAGAATAAGGCACCCTCCTATCTTTGTGCCTCTTGAGGAGTTGATGGCCATGCATGCATCTTGGTTTTGTCAGTACGAAACCAATGTAACACAGGAGATGGGTCGTCTTGTACGCAAATTTGCTAGTACCATCCTCCATTCAGAGGTGCTTGATCATGGTGGTGCTCTTGAGGAGTTTTAACTTTGTTTTATGCATGTATTATCCTATTATTGTAATCTTTTCATTTATCGGGACTAACCAAGGGGTTTTCTTTGTGCAAACATCATGGGCCTTTCAGATTTGGTGTGCTCGAAACGTCAAAGGGTGCTAGGCCGTTCTGAGATCGACCTCCTGATGGCACTGACACCAGTGCCCACGCCCCCTTCATATATTCCAATACCCTCTACCACTGCTCCAATGGCCCTTACCTCGAGCGTAACAGTCACCAGCGAGGTCATAGACCTTGAGGCCTCCTCTCCCCGAGATGAGGGGTTCTCCGAGAAAGGCAAAGAAATTCCTCCCAATCTCTCCAAGCCATGGATCCCCGGTTGGTCATCTTTCTAGAGTATTACGATGAAGACGGCTCGGGTCTACATGGGGAGGTCACCGAGTACTACAATGCTTGGATCGACGAAGGCAACGAGAGCGTCTGGCTGCTGATCAAGTTTTTGCACGAGGACTGACCGCTCGGCATGGAACTCCTATAGGGATTAACGACATCCTTGTACGAGATGACCATAGGCAGTTTTGCCCATTGTGGCACTGACAATGGGGTGGCGCTGGTGGAAACTAGCTATCACACTGCCACTGGGGTAAGTCTTGATTTCTGTTCAAGTTTGATGAGTATCTTTTCTTTTTTTTCTAATTCTTCATTCTAAATTTATAGGTTTCCACCTTAAATAAAAAACTTGGGGACTTGAAACTGATGCGGTCCCTTCAGCTAAAGAAGACTTGAGAGGAGCTGGCTCGCGTCCAGGTGGAGATTACTCAAACCCAAGAGACTGCAGTCCCTTGGGAGGAACATTCATAGCTTCAGAAAGAGGTGGAGGACACCAGGGTCCACATCCAAGAGTTGGAGGATTAATTGGTCACGGAGAGGTCAAATTTGTCCGCCTTGGAGGAAACATCCACCAAGTTATTTGAAGTTGTTGTTTTCCGGACACAGACCGTGGAGGAGGAACTGGTCTGAGACCGCGAGGAGTTTCAGTTGAGCCGAGTGGAACTTGAAACCCAAGTGGCACACTTGTAATTATTTTCCTGTTTAACTCTGCATCTTTCCTTGCTTTAACTTGATTTGGTTCTCTGAATTCAAAGTAACTTAATGACCATGAGAATAAGCACTCAAACAATCTTAGACGTTTGGTTTTATAAATTCAACGTAACATGAATGTCATGAGAAAAAGAACTCCAAACATTTTAACTAACCAGTTCTATAAATTCAACGTAACATGAATGTCATGAGAGCAAGAACTCAAAATGTTTTCACCAGTTGGTCCTATAACTTCAACGCAACACGAATTTCACGAGAACAAAACTCAAATCATTTTAACCAGAAGGTTTTGTAAGTTCAACGTAACATGACTATCACGAGAACAAGAACTCAAACTATTTTCTACAGTTGGTTCTGTAAATTCAATGTAACATGAATGTCACGAGAACAAGAACTCAAACTTTTTTATACAGTTGGTTCTGAAAATTCAACGTAACACAGATGTCACGAGAATAAGAATTCAAATCATTTTATACTTTTGGTCCCTTGTAGGCTCATAGTCCTAGACGTAACTTTGACACAAAATTTACTGTTGGTCCTATGCCCCCACAATCCAAAGATTCGGGCTTTCAGGGGTCCTAGCATGTGAAACCACCTGCCCCCTGAGTATGCACCACTCGGGAGTTCAGTCGGGGGTTTCGACACTACTCACTGAGTGCACATCTCATCACTTCCATACAATCTCACACCTCCTTGGGAGGTGATGTTAACGAAGTGCCCAGGCGTAGGCTGCCTGGGTATCCATCCGTATCCCATAGATCAGGATTTGTTTATTACTCTCCGGGCACGCGCTATCCTCAAGAGGTAACCTAAATTCTTAAGTATGCGTGATACTGGGTTTTATAAATATGGGATATAGTGACATTAGGGGTGCTTCGCTCGTCGACTAGCCAAGCTCCCCATGTCATGGATTTCCCGAGGCCAAGTATGGGGTACTCGACCTTCCGTTCGCACATGAGACGAAGAGACTTCGTCAGAGCTCCTCAAGATCGATGTCCACGGGAGGAGAAAATATTCTATTCTCGCGCTACTTGGGTTATGTAGCTCCTAAATGCCAAGCTTACCTAGAACAAGTTTCCTTCTAGGCTATACTTAGCAAGATTCCTAGAATTTTTTATTCTTGGGATGGTGACGCTAGGCTTACTCCTCTTGAAAATTGACAACTTTAGTTTCCTAGGTCGTTCCATGTTAGGCGTAGGGCTACCCTAACTCCATGCCCCCAAGTGATCGAAGACTAGTCTGTGGTCACTTGTTCAGGCAAGCAGGTGCTCTTACATAGCATTAATAGAATATATAGGAAACCAAAGAACATAAGCAAAACAAAATAAATTTCTTAATATGTTTTATATACACAGTTTACATTACATGTGCTCGAAGTGTACATGGGGTATTACATAAATATACAATGTTTACTGCTCATATTATTGGTAATATCGACAAAGATGCTCGACATTCTAGGCATGAGGAATCGACTCCCAACTAAGTCGGGCTTATTTGTATGTTCCAGGACATACAACACTCTCGACTTGGTATGGGCCCTCCCAGTTGGGTCCCAGCACTCCTGCACCAGGGTCTCTGGTGGCTAAGTAAATTCTTCGTAACACCAGATCTCTGGCCCCAAATTTCCTATCTTTCACTTAGGAGTTAAAATATCTGGCCACCTTCTACTGGTAGGACACTGCTCGCAGCTGAGAAGCTTCGCGTAGCTCCTCCACGAGGTCCAGGGACTCCTGAAGTATAGCATGGTTCATGGTTGGATCATCCTTATCCCATTAGTGTGTGGAGCATAGCCTCATACTGGTAGGCCATTGAGAAGGGAGAATGGTTGGTGGAGGTCTAGGCAGTGGTGCCATCGAGAAGGGAGAATGGCTGGTGGAAGTCCGGGCAATGGTGCAGTAGCTTTACAATGCCCTAGGCAGCTCCTTGGGCCAAGCTTGTCTTGCCTGCTCCATCCTTTTCTTCAAAGTGGGCTTGAGTATCTTGTTAACTGCTTCCACTTTGGCCATTGGCTTACACATTGGCCACAAAAGAGAAGCTCTTGATGACACCATGTCGTTGACAGATTTTCATGAACACTTCACTATCGAACTGCAATCCATTGTCGGAGACTATCTTCCTCAGAAGCCCATACCGACAAATGATGTTTTTAATGATGAAATCCAAAGCCTTTTTGGAGGTGATTGTAGCAAGTGACTCATCCTCAACCCACTTTCGGAAGTAGTCGACGACCACTATGGCATATTTCACCCCTCCCTTTCCTGTAGGCAAGGACGCGATAAGGTCGTTGCCCCAGACAGCAAAAGTTCATGGGCTGGTTATCTGTGTAAGCTCATTTGGAGGCGCTCAGGTGATATTGGCGAAGCACATGCATTTGTCGCTTTTCTTGATGTAATCCACTGCGTCTCCGTTCATGGTGGGCCAAAAATATCCTTTCCTTAAGATCTTCTTAGAGAGGCTCTGCCCCCAGCGTGATATCCGTAGAAACCTTTGTGTACCTCTCGTAATATTAAACCGGCTTCTTGCATGGACACTCACGAAGCAAGGGCAAGGAATAACCTTGTCTATAAAGCCTACTATCCATGATTATGTACCTTGGTACTTGGTACAAAACCTTCTGAGCTGCCTTCTTATCTTGGGGCAACTCCCCAGAGACGAGGTATTTATCTATTGGCTCCATCCACCCATCTTGGGTTTGTACTGACTCCACCTCATCTGGAGTTGAGATACTCAAAACTTTAAGTAGTCAATGGGGACCACATTCATTAATTCAGCATCTTTGGTCGTGGCTAGCTTAGTCAGGGCGTCTGCATTGGAATTTTTCTCTCGCTGTACCTGTCGAATAATGAATCCTCAGAAGCTATGCAGCATTTCTTGAACCCTTGCCAAGTACATTGCCATCTTTGTGCGCCAATCCTAGTACTCTCCGGGAACATGGTTCACCACGAGCTGGGAATCGCTAAATATTTCGAGTCCTTCAGTCTTGAGCTCTAGTGCCACACGGCGCCCATCGATTATGGCTTCGTATTCTGCTTCGATGTTAGAGGCACTAAACCCAAAGCGAAGGGAACTTTGCACCCTTTGCCCCTCGGGGGAAACCAGAATAAGTCCTGCTCCAGTGCCATTTTTTTTTAAAAACCCATCCACAAACAACTTCCATGCTGATCCGCTCACTGGGGTGCATTCGGTCCTCTCCTGATTCCTGTTACACTCGGTAATGAAATCAGCAAGTGCTTGACCTTTTATGGTAGTCATAGGATGATAGGTGATGTCAAACTAACTCAGCTCCATGGAACACTTTAAGAGCCTTCCCGACGACTCAGGCTTTTGAAGGACTTGTCTGAGGGGATGGTTTGTGAGGACCTTAATGAAATGCATCTGGAAGCAGGGTCTTAGCTTCCGAGATACAACCATTAAGCAAAAGGTTAACTTCTTCATCAGTGGGTACCTAGACTATGCCCTGAGGAGTCTTTTGATGACTTAATAGATGGGGTGCTGAACACAGCTTTCTTCCCTTACCAACGCGGCACTGATGGTGTCTTCCGAAATAGCCATGTAGAGTAAGAGAGGTTCTCCGTCTACTAGCTTGGATAGGATCAGTGGGTTTACCATGTGGGCCTTGAGCTGTTGGAATTACTGTTTGCACTCTTTTATCCATTCAAACCTCTGACTCCCTCAGAGAACAATGAAGAAAGGGATGCACTTGTCTATTGCCTTGGAAACAAAACGGCTCAAAGCTGCGATCCTTCCAGCAAAGATTTGAACATCTTTATGTTTCTGGGGAGATGGAATTTCTATTAGAGCCTTGATCTTCTCAGGGTTCGCCTCAATCCCCCAAGTACTCACGATGAAGCCTAGGAACTTGCTAAAGACAACCCCAAATGTGCACTTTTGGGGGTTGAGCTTCATTCTGAACTGGCGAAGCACCGCGAAGACTTTAGTCAAGTCACCCACGTGGTCTGAGGTGGTCCTAGACTTGACCAACATATCATCCACATAGACCTCCATGTTCCTACCCAATTTATTTTTTAAAATCTTGTTAACCAACCTCTAGTAGGTGGCGCCAGCATTTTTCAACCCGAAAGGCATCACAATGTAACAATAGGCACCCTTGTCAGTCTGAAAGCTAGTGTGATCTTGATCGGCGATGTGCATGGATATTTTGTTACATCCTGAGTATGCATCCATGAAATATAGCAATTTGTAACCAGAGGTAGCATCGACCATCTGGTCTATCTTGGGGAGCGGAAAGCAGTCCTTTGGACAGGTCTTGTTAAGGTCCTAGAAATTGATGCATGTCCTCTAAGTTCCATTTGACTTTGGCACGAGAACAGGATTGGATATCCACCTTGGATATTTGGCTTCTCAGATAAACCCATTAGAGAGGAGCTTTTCCACTTCGTCCTTGAGAGCATCTTTCCAAGTTTGATCAAACATTCATTGCTTCTGCTCGACAGGTGCAAAGTTAGGATCGACATTCAAGGCATGGAAAATGATATTCAGATCAATAACAGTCATGTCGGAATATGACCACATGAACACGTCTTAGTTTCCTCAGAGGAAGCCTACCAATGTCTCACGGACTTCCATTTTTAAGCTTCCCCAACTTTTACTTTCCTCTCGAGGGTGGAGGTATCAATAACTACCTCCTCCACCTCCTCTATTAGTTCAATGGACCTCTCTTCTTGAACCCTTGGGTCTTACTCATCAGGCCCTGACTCCTAGACAGCTTGTACCTTTGAGGCCTAGAACTTCTTGGGACCTTCCTCCCTTACCATCATCAATGGAGCCTTGAGGGAGACACTGTAGCACTGTCTCACCTCTTTCTGGTCACCATGGATTGTGTCGATACCTACATTCGTGGCAAACTTCATGCACACATGACGGATGGAGGTGATGGCCCCAAACTCCACCAATGCAGGTCATTCCAAGATGGCATTGTACGCCTAGGAACAGTCCCTCACCACGAAGGTGCAGTTTTTGAAGGCTTGGAAAGGTACCTCTCCAAGTGTCATAGGGAGCTTTATCTGTCCCATCAAGATGATAGTTTCTCATGAGAATCGATAGAGTGTCGAGGCGCACAGGGACAAGTCTATCATAGTCAGCCCTATCTTCTCAAAGGCTGACTGAAACAGGATGTTCACCAAACTCTCGTTGTCTACTAGAATCTGCGCCACCATTTTGTTGGAGATTTGGCTCTCAATCACCAATGGGTCGTGATGTGGGAAATACACTCTCTGAGGTCTTCGAAGAATGTTATGACTTGGTCAATCATTTGTGGAATTTGGATAGGCAGCTAGCCAAAGCCATGACCTCATCATCATAATTCAATGCCCGCGCATTCCTGTTCTGCGAGCCTCGTGAATTCCCCCCCGCCCCCCAAGTGAGGCCCTCCTGAGATGATTCCTACCTGCCCATTTATTGTAGTTGGTCCTTGGGCCCCCAGTTGTTGGGGGTCTACTGAAGTTGTTGATGGGGCCTGTGGTGTAACAGGTGGTACCACCGCTCTTGCCATGAGAGGCTGTCTCGGATGCACTCCTCCCTTAGCATTTTGGTGGAGGTATCCCATCTTAATGAGATTCTAAATCTGATCCTTGAGTTGGCAAAAATCAATTGTGTGGTGACCTATGTCGTTGTGGAAATAACAAAATTTGCCAGCGTTTTCCTATCCCTGTCTCTTCGGATGGGCTGCGGCTTATTGTAATGAACGTGTTGTGTTGTGGTCACGAAGATGTTCTCTTGGGAGTCTACCAAGTCAATGTACTTGGAATGCTGTGAGATATACTTCTCGCTTGATGTGACTCCTTGGGCTGTGTGCTTCTGCTTCCTCTGGGTTTGTGGCCCTTACCCTTCCCTCCGCATCTTGTGTCGTTGGGAGCTCTACTGGATTCAGCAGGCTGGGAGGGGGAAGGACTCCAGCACTTAATGCAATCAGAAAACCACTGTATCCAGTGGGCGCTACTAGCTAGACATATAGTAAGATAGAAAAAGTAAACAACAAAAACCTATTTTTTGGGATGATGACATTGAACTATCGATAGCATATCATTCGCCCACTATTGTCACATTCAATAATCTGTGCTGGTGTATATGGCGTAGTGTTTAGCTATAAATAATACAAAGTATAATATATTATTTTATTATATATACTTAATAATAAATAAACCGTAAATTTTTTATAAATATATATACATACCACTTTCTTCAAGTAACGTCCAGGTCGTGGATGTTCAGTGTAATCCTTCAACATCCTCATCACATAATATCCAAATGTCACATTTTTTGGTTGATGTGGAACTAATATTTAAATCAAAAGATTTAATATAAAGAATATTAGTAAAATTCAATTATAGATTTTCAAAATAATTGAAGTTGTAGTTACTTACTTTAGGTTGTACAATATCTATATTATTTGTAATCTCAGGAGGTTTTGGTAGATTGGTCAGAAAAAGGTAGACCCCGTTTTAATATTCCATGGATAACCTATTCACTGACATCAATTTTCTATCCATATCCTATCTTATGTGTATGAAAAATTAAACGAAAAAAACGAAATAAGCATACGAAAAATTGGGCAGCATTTCCCCTATATTATTAACCTAACCATCTGTTATTCTAATCACATCCAATAAAATAAGCACAACACAATACAAATATAATAATAGAATAATAGACTACTTAATTCTAGACAAAATCGAGCAACATCTCCCCTATAATAGTGATCTAATCATCTGTGATCAACAAGTCAAACAATTCAAACAACACAAAATAAGTTTCTTCCTTATAGATCTGCAACACATAAACAAATTTTCCAGAACCTACTTCACCAAAACACACAGTTCTCAACCTTCTGTTATCACCGAAACACCCAATTTTAATCTCAGAACCTACTTCACTATGGATGAATATTTAAGATATTCAAACCCTCCAACAAAAGTTTAATAATACTAAAAAAAGAAATAAGATAATGTATGTACAACTTGCAATTAATAGTACTTCCTAGCAAATTTACATCACTTTGCAAAGCACGCATTTTGCTATTAAATTCACAACTTACAAAGCTAAATTAATTAATAAATCAAAGATTACTAAATAAACTTTACTAAATAATTATATTAACAATAACTTGTTATTGGAATTTTAGAAATGTAAAAACCTTACATGTGTGCTTGAAATTGAAAATTTGAGGCAAAAATCTTATAAAAATCTCCGTTGAAACAACAGCTTAAAAATTAAAATTAATTAATTAATTAATAAAAGATTACTAAATCAATAAAAATAACATAATTATATATAAATAACCTACTCAAATTTAAATAAAGATTACAAATATATTTAATTTTCTAATTAAATAATAATATAAATTAAAAAATTTATAAACATATAAACTTGAATTTCTATTTTGTATGTAAAATTAAAATTAAATTATTTTTCTTATTTTAGACAAAATTATTGAATACATTTTAGCAAAACATATTTACATATATATACTTAACAATTATTGAAAATTAATTAAAAAATGTATAATTTTTGGATTAAATAGTAATAAAAATTTAAAAATAGTAAATAATGTGGTATCATCTTAAAATTAAACAATATAGTATCTCAAATATACATACAAAATATTTTTCATACTTTAAACTAATGATTCTAATAAAACCCACAAATCATATAAAAAAATGCACAAAAATAATTTTTTCTACCATTCTAACTATAATACATTGTTTAATCTTGAAATCCTACCTCAAATATCCCTTAAATCCACATTGTTGAGCCAAAAGTCACCCAAAACCGAACACATATACCCTAAAATCCCATTATCAGTCCCTTAATAAATAGAGAAAATAAGCATGAAAATTATCCTAACTAATATACAACACTTATAAATAATAAAAAGTTGCCTCAAATGAGGTTTTATAGCCTAAACTCATCTAAAATGTTTAAAAAAATGGCCCTAAAATTGCCTCGAAAATTGCCCTTCTCCGCTTTTGGTTCGTGCGCTCAGGGAAGAAGAAGGAAAGGCTCAGTATATATTAGGCCATACATCTAACGTCTCACCTAGGAAGACGTGCTAGACATCTAACATCTCCCCTGGGGAGACGTCCCATGTGGCACATCTTCCCACGGGAGACGTTAGATGCTCTTACATGTGTGATATTTTATAAATAAGTAATTTTATATTCATATTTTTAAATTAACGTCTCCAACCACTTTTAATTAATTACCTAGGTAGCATCAACAAGAACTTTTAATGACTTACACTATTAGACTTTAAATATCCCTGAATACTTTTAATGACTTACAACATTGGTGTAAGTAATTATAGTGAGTCGTGAAAAGTGAAAATTGTTGTATTGCCCCTTCGTTGGAGATCATCCCAAAGCGGGGACCCCACGCAGATGACAGCCAGTAACGCCATAAATTGTTGGCCATCATCTACCCTCTTAGTTCTCCCCATTTTTTTAAGCGCTTGATGTACGCCTTGACGGTCTCGAAGGGCCCTTGCTTTATGTTGGAAAAGGCGTTAACCTCAAAGCTTACCTTCCGAACTCCTATGAACTGTCTTCGGAAGGCGGACAATAACTAGTTCTAGGACTAAATGGACCCTGGTCGGTGTTGGGGTTTTATGCCCTAATTAAAGCCCAAATTCTTTGTAATCTCATTTTATTATCAATAAAATAATAGAAATAATTTTTTGACTTGGTCAATCACTTTGCTCACATGTTTTATTTTCATGATTATTTGTTTAATATAAACTTCTATTAAATCCCGAGCATATATCTAATCTTATTTATAGTGACGTAATCACAGTGGAATATAAATATGATTATATGTTCAAAAATAAGTTAGTCCTAAGATTAGTTAGTGCACCGGATTTACATTGACTTGCCAATCTACGATATGATCTACTTACACATTACAATGTTATGTTCTTTCCAGAACATTAGCAAAGTAGATAAGATCGGATGTATTTGTTACATTGGACAGGACCGATATTGACAGTTGATAAGATAAGTAAACATACTGTTATTATCTATTCTATTCATATCATATAGTTGACCATAGGTCAATTCAATCTCAATTCTGAGTGGTTAGTATTCTAACTGATTGTATTATTTGAGTTCTTTGACTTGTTCGTAACCAGCTTACCCTACGGACTAGCCCATACTTACATCTTGGGAACTCGGTAGTATAATTGAGTGGGAGTGTTAATCATAGATATGAACATCTATAACTTTGATGAAGAAGTGAAACGATGGTTTCCTTTTAGTTTGGTTCAAGGTGTTAAATGATAGATATCTCATTTTAGTAATTAAATTAGTTTACTGAAATATCATTTACAAGGAACTAAGTGTTTTAAGGATAAAATACAATGAGGGGTAAAACAGTATTTTAGTCCTATCTCATTGTAGACCGTCTATAGAGGATTGAGTGACAATTATGGTTGTAACAATGGATAATTAATAGCGTATCTATATTTGTTATAGAGCGTTCTATGAATTCAAGAGTGCAATTCCAAGTCTATAGTGGAGTCACGAGGAATTAATAAATTAGTAAATTTATTTGTTAGATTTATGATAACTTATTGGAGCTTGATTTCATAGGCCCATGGTCCCCATTGTACCTTGTATAAAATCATCTAGATAGTCTCAATTAATTGATTTAATCATCAATTAGAATTATCAAAGTTGACCAGGTCAATTTTGGATAGTTTCACAAAGTTGTGTAATTTTAAGAAGAAAAGAGAAATTATGGCAAATTTATTAATTAAGATAAATTGGTATCTAAATTAATAAATCAGTTTAAATCAATGTTCAAATTATAAATAATTAATTTGATAAAGGATTTAAGTAATTATTATTTAATTAAATCAATAGAAAATAATGCAGGCCTTGATTTTAAGTCCAATGGGCTTATAATCAAATGGGAAATTTCACGAGCCTATAGCCCATGATAATTTCGACCTAGGGCTTCAAAATGGCTATTATTTTATTGATTTTTTAATTAAATTAAATGGCCTAATTGAGTCTATAAAAGGAGTACTTAGAGAGAAGTCAAAACATAAGTTTGTAAGTCACAAGTCAGATTTTCTGATAGTTTTAGATTCTCTCTAAACACAAGTCATTTTCTAAACCTCTTTTGTTATTTTCTCTTCTTCTCTCTATATCTATCTCATGTGTTAAGAATTTTCCACACTAGTCTAGGTGGTTCTAAGGATACATTGGAAGATTTTGAAGAAAATAGAAGATCAGTTCAGTTTCTTGATAATACTCTGCGACAGAAAGGATACAAGAGTTAGAGAAACTGAAGGAAGGACTCTTAATTCCGTTGCGTATACTGTAAGTATTATATTATTTGTTTCCCTTGAATTCAATTTTAGAAACATGTTTTAGGCTATCTCGTATTAATTTTTTTAATATTAGATATACATGAAAATAAATAAAGATCCTGTATAAGCTATTCCAACAGTCGGAGCTTTGTAAACCATTCATCTACTGGCCATGTTAGGGTAAGCCGGAACACATGACATTTAGTGTCGTCGGAGACACGATGCACCGATATTAACCTGTTGAACTTAGACAGGTGTTCCGTGGGATCCAAACCACCATCATAGGATGGAATGGATGGCATTTTGAAGCCTAGAGGTAGCGAGGCCTCAACAAGGTAAGGGGCACATGGATCCACTTCTTCATCCTCTGAGTCAGACTCATGGGTTTCCTGCCTGGCTATCCTATGCATTATCCGCATTAGACTTTCCAACTCTGCACGGAGTGGGTCGCAATCCCAGTTGATGCTCAAAGCGAAGTAATCTCTTCTCTGAGCATTGAGATTATCTCGGAGATCTGACAGGCCTCTCCAAACAGGCTTGTGTCCTCCTGTCTTATTGCACCTCTGACCATTGAGGTTGTCTCGCAGGTCGGCCTGTCCTCAAAATGCATCGTTGTCCTATGGACGAGCCACTTACGTGTCTCCATCAGACTCGACATTTTCGTTTACTGAGATATTGATGCCACGTTATTGGTTTTATGGGGCATTCCTCTGGTAGGTCCCTACATTGTTATTCCTATGGGGCTTGTTAGGTCCCAAGGGGACATTAGCTTCAATCCTCGTGCGATCCGTATGGCCATGTCGGGGCAGAACGCCATGGGTGCTAACTTCCTGGTGGTGTCCTCGGGCCCCTGGGTCGTTACCTTAGCTAGCCTGCTAAGGAACATGGTGGTCTTCGAGTTCATGATGAGCCCTCTTCTAGTTTTGAGAAGTTACATAGTCAGCCTTTCCCTTACCACGGTCCTGCGGTGGCATCGGAGCTCCAACTCCTGCTGGACGCCCGACGGGCACCTCAACTAGCAGGTCTCGTGCCTCTGCGATCGAGTGCTCAAGAGGCACTCCAGCTGGCAATCCATCAGGGTACACAAGTGGCCTACCTGTTGAATGCCTAGCTGCTACCTTTCCATTGGGGTCCACTCGCAACCCCTGGGCTGCAAGAGTGGCCTTCATGGCATGGACCATCTTCTGAAGGGCGGCAATGCTACCCTCTTAAGCATCGATCTTTTATTGCTGGGTGGCCACCTGCTCATGGAGCACCACAACCTCTGGTGTCTCTCCCGCATCCATGGGCTAAGGGTATTCTTCCTCTTAATACCCCTGATCGACACCATTATCTTCACCGTCATACTCAGCGTATTCATCATAGTCCTCCATCATCTCAAGCACGTCCTGAGGTGGTTTCCTACTGGGTTCTCCTCCTTCAACTTTGGAAGGAGGGAGCACATCATCTGTAACATTTCTTCGTGTAGTTACCATGGCTGTGAGTGTTTGAAATGCTTTCTTCAAGCTCTCAATGACAACACGAAAATGTTTACTGCCTTTTTCTCAATCAACCCTAAGAAGAGAGATTAAAGGAATAAGCCAATAGAACACAAGGATTTTTACGTGGTTCAGGTTATAAAAGAACTCTAGTCCACAAGTCTTTGGTATTGAAAGGTTTAGAAGTTTTGAGGGAAAGCTTTAATGGAGTACTTTCAAGCAATGTTTAGGTTGCTCTGAGTACAAGGTCTTTTTCTCACTAAAAAACACAACCCTTTACAAGGAGACTCCCAGCTCTATTTATAGAGCCTGAGGTAATTAAAACTAATAATTTGTCATTAATATACATTATTCCCGTTACTGGGGTATTAACACCAATTTAATGCATTGGGCTGCATTAAATAGAGACCACGACCCAAGCGAGATCCACAGGATCCACTGAAGATAGGTAACTACTTTATGGGGAACATGCCCTTGGTGTTGTCAGGGCATGCTGGACATATTTTCGTGTCAGACGGCGTAGTGGGAGTGTGAATTGTCGAGTCCTACCATCGACAAAATTATAGGCAGATCACCCAGAAAGGTGGTCAGGTCTTCCTCTGAGGCTGCCGACCCGCATTGGATGACACCTTGCTTATCCTTTAGATCTCAAGGACTAGGTCCTTAGTGTGGAATATAACTGATGGAAAGGAAACTCATGGACTGCCTAGCACCCACAGGACATAACCTTGGGAAGACATCCATAGCTCTCGGAACATGCCCTTTGGAAGATGTCGACGTCCTCCCACTATCTGAGGAGAATGATCTCCGACTGTAGAACCAACCTCCCAAGGAATTATCCTCGGGGTCTGGCCTCGTCAAAAGAAGCACATGTCCTACTTAGGTGATCACGTGTCCTTGGGTGAAAATACTGATAGCAGAGGTCCTAGAGGCTAGTATATTATTCCGAAACTTTTAATTGGCTTAGGTTTTGATGGTTATTTATTATTACGTTGTGGTAATGCTCGCCTACTAAATGCATTTTCCGCCACATTGGCCTTGCCTGGGTGGTATAGAATTTTGCAATCATAGTTCTTTGCTAATTCTAACTACCTCTTTTGTCTCATATTTATCTCTTTCTAAGTGAAGAAGTAATTCAGACTTATATGATCGGCATATATCTCACATTTATCTCCATAAAGGGGGTGCCTCTATATTTTTGGTGCGAACACCACTGTTTCTAGTTCAAGATTATGGGTGGGGTATCTCTGCTCATAATCCTTTAGCTGTCTTAAGGTGTAGGCTACCACTTTTCTGTTCTGCATCAACATGCGCCCTAAGTCATTCATAGATGCATCAAAATAGACCACAAACTTCCCACCTTCCTTGGGAACACAAAGGATCGGTGTAGAGATCAACTTAGCCTTCATAGTCTGGATGATTTCTTCGAACTTTTCAGTCCATGTGAAATTTTTGTGTTTACGAGTTAAGTTGTTCAAGGGTGTGACAATCTTAATGAAATCGTCGACAAACTTCCGGTAGCAACCTGCTAACCCTAAGAAGCGTCGAACCTCTTACACATTCTTGAGTTGGGGATAGTCTTAAATGGCCTCGATCTTTGTTGGATCAACTACTATTCAACTCATGGACACTATATTCCCTACCAAAGTCAATTTTTCAAACCAAAATTCACACTTAGAGAAATTAGCATAAAGTTGTGGCTCTCGTTGTCTATTGGGCGTCAACCTTAGGTGCTCGTCATGCTCTTCCTTAGTCTTTGAGTAGATAAGTATATCGTCTATAAACACCACTACAAATTTATCCAAGTAGTCCATAAACACAATGTTCATCATGCCCATGAATATCGCTGGAGAATTAGTGAGTCCAAAAGAAATCAGTAAAAACTCATAGTGCTTGTTGCGGGTTGTAAAGGCTGTTTTAGGAATATCTCCTTCCTTCACCTTCAGCTGATGGTACCCAGATCGTAGATCATTCTTTGAGAACGCTGTTGCCCCCTTACAGTTGATCAAAGAGGTCATCTATCCTAGGCAAAGGATATTTGTTCTTAATCATGACCTTATTGATTTCTCGTTAATCGATTCTCATCCTAATACTTTCGTCTTTCTTTTTCACAAATAGATATGGTGCTCCCAATAACTCCCTACTACCCTAGATCCATTACCATGTGATTTTAAAATGTTCTATTTGCTCGCTAATCAAGGTTTTAGCCGAAAAGTGAGATTGAATTAAATTGATGACTCAATTAATGAAACTCTAAGAGAAAAGGTTTGGACATTCATTAAAATTATAAATGTGTTACATAGGGATCCCCAAAATATTTTTTAAAACATAATTAGAACTCCAAAGTTAGTTACAGTCAACCTAGGTGACAAAATCGAACAGTCATAACTAGTTCCTCGAAACTACCCTAGCTGTGGCTGCCAGGTAGGCTAAACATGTACACACCACTCGATGCCCTCCAACTCATGCTTGGTCGCCCTTTCCTTTGCCCTTACCTGCACAATAGATCACTCGTGAGCAAAGGCCCATTAAGAAAACTCCACACACATTGCATAATACAATTCATTCCAGTAAATGCATAGTAAAAACAGATACAATAGACTATTCACATAGCGGCCTAGGCCGATCCAGGTGTGTTACTAGGCACCAGGTTCATGGCCTTCACCGAGTAGGTGAATACAACAACTTATATGTCATGCCATGGCAGCCTGCATTCGGCATGCTTATTGTTGATTCACCCTTTGCCGATCTCAACCTTTGGCGATAAGTCACAAACACATAAACATGACACAACAATTACAAACATTCAAATACAATACTAAACACTAATAATCGATCCATGCGCTGCTCTACAGTCACAAACAGTTTTCTAACCTGAGTCCCGAGCTGACCGTATAGTGTGATCGCGAGCACGATTCCCTAAATCTAAACCTTAGCGGTAAAACCTTGTCAAAGCGATGCTCTGCTTGGTCGCTCTTTCCTTTGCCCTTACCTGTACCATAGAGCACCCGTGAGCCAAGGCCCAACAAGAAAACTTCACAAACATAGCATACAAAAATTCATTCCAGTAAATGCATAAGTAAAATAGATACAAAAAACTATTCACATATCGACCTAAGCCGATCCAAGTGCATTACCATGCAATAGGTTCATGGTCTTCACCGATCGGGTGTGTACAGCACCCTAGATGGACATGCCATAGCGACCTGCATTAAGCATGCTTATTACCATTCCTGACCTTTGCCAATCTGGTCTTCGTCGATCCCGGCCTTCGCCGATCAGTCACAAAGACATGAACAAGACACATCAATTATAGAAATTCTAATACAACACTAAACACAAATAATCGGGCCATGCCCTGCTCTCTAGGCACAAAAAGTTTTCGTACCTGAGTCCCGAGCTGACCGTATTGTACGATCCTGAGCACAATCCCCTAAATCCGAGCCATAGCGACAAAACCTAGTCACAACGCAATAATAACAAATATCCATCAAACCCTAAACATATTACAAACTTCTGAATAATATTCTAGCCTGCAAGACCTTGAATTCTACTAAATCGAGTTGTAGAATCTTTCCCTTGCCCTTAAGTTTGAGTTCCCGAGCTTAAAACCCTAATCTGGCCAAAAGTCTCTATTTACACCGCGATGCCCTCAATTAGAGTCGTGGCACCCCCACATTAAGAGCAGAGACCCTCTACAAGTCAGAGATCCCAGCCCTTAATTTCTCTACACACGTTGCGGCGCTCCCTGCTCAGAGCCGCAGTGCTAATGCGACTTAGCAAATCCCCAGGGCCTTTTGAGTTCATGTCGGTCATGGGCACTCAAGAACAGCGCCTCGGTGTGACCTCGTAAACCCAGTTTTCCCCATCGTTTCAGATTCCTAAACTCCCAAATATAGTTCCAAACATGCCTTAAGGCCATAATTGAGTCCCTAGACACTTTCACTACGCCTAGAGCAATTCCAAAACCTGAAAACCTAACCAAAACCTTATCAAAACTTAAACTTAGTCACTTGAGTTCAAAACCCGAAAACACTAAAAAAACCAGAGAGATTCATGAAGAAACCCTGTTGTAAACCTTACCTCAGTGATGATTCCAACCCTGAGCTAAATTCCCAATACTAGCAGCTTCAAATCCTCAATTCCCAGCCCCAAATTCTAAGCTTTTCCTTCAAAATTTCGCAAAACTTCTAAGCCACCAAAGGAGAGAGTGTGTGCCAAATAGAGAGAGAGACCCACCATTTTTTCTAATTGATTCTAGACTCCTAAAGCACTATGTTTATCCCTTTGCACCACAATGACCAAATTAATTGCCCCTAAATTAACTCTTAGCCCATTTATACTATTAAGGGAGAATTCATCATTTACCACATTCCCGCTAATTCCCCGAGTAGTCCTATAAATCACAAATTAATCCTGGCATCCCCAAATAACCGCTAAATAACTACACATTACAAGGTAAATCCTAAACACACGCCATATTCCCAAAATACCCCTAGGCTCATGCCGAGCCAGATATTTGACCCGGTTGTGACTATTCCGCTAATCCGCTCCCTAGGACCGCCTCAGATAAAACATCTCATATATATCTCCACAATGTTGTGGTATCATCATATCAAAAACATAACACACACACATATTTATATACTTTGAACGGGTCAATAATTACAAATATGCCTTTATTAACACGAATAGGCCCACATGCATATCGAATCATATAATAATATCATTTGAGTAATCACATACTGATACACATATAACACAATTAATCATGTACTACTGCAATTAAATAAATTATTGCCCCTCGACATGCTAATCAAGGCACTAAGCCTTATTAGCAAATTTGGGGCGTTACATTCCCCATGGTGAATGACTAGCTTGTATGAAACCCTTGTCCAACAATTCCTGTAGTTGGATTTTGAGTTTGTTCAACTCTCTAGGTGCCATTCTGTAGGGTGCTTTGGATATTGGTGTTGTCTTTGGTGCAACTTCAATCACAAATTTGATTTCTCTGTCTGGGGGGTAAGCCTGGTAAGTCCTCAGGAAACACCTCCAGGAACTCATAAACAATGAAAACATTCTCAGGTTTTAGCTCAGTCTCTCTAGAATTATCTAGAATATTTGCCAAAAACACTTAACACCCATGTTACATCATGTTCCAAGCTTCTAATACAAATATGATGGGTGTGCAAAATCTCGTCACTTCTCCCTTAAAAGAAAAGAGTTCTCCTTCCTCAGGTCTAAACTCCACTGTCTTTCTCCGAAAATCTATCATTGCTCCATATTTGGCTAACCAATCCATGCCAAGTATGACATCATAATCTGTTATGTATAACTCTATGAGGTTTGTTGGGCACTCTCTGCCCTAAACTACTATGGAAGCTGACTGTAACCACCTAGTTGATGACATAATGTCTCTTGATGGTAACATGGTACTAAAACTATGCTTAAACAGTTTATAAGGCATTACTAGTTTATCAATTACATTTATAGCAACATAAGAGTGAGTTGCTCCAAAATCAATGAGGACTCTACATATCATACAATAAATGGGGAGTTAACTTGTGACGACGGTGCTACTGTTGGCTGCCTCTCCTTGAGTAAAAGAAAACACTGTATCTGGCACTAGGTTGCCATTGTTTCCTTGTCTAGCTCTTTCCCTCCATTGTGGGCAATCTTTTTTCAAGTGGCCTACTTGACCGTACTTCTTGCACCTCTTTGAACCTACCTGACATTCTCTTAAATTTCTGTGTGAATACTTAGGGAAATTGGGGAACTCAGTCCTGCGATTTTGGTGGTTTCCACGATTGTGATTATTATTGTGGTTGTTGTGATTACAATTGGGAGATGCGACCTTGGGCCTTTTGTCAGTGCAACTATTTTGACCCTATTGGGCCTCCTCTTGTTACTCTCTTAAAGGCTTTACTCTTGTTAGCCTATCTCCTTGCCACACCGTCCTTCCATATACAATTCTTCATGTACTCAGCGTCTAAATCTTTGTCCAAAATCTTAACATAGCTAACTAGCTCTGTACTAGTCATTTTGACATCCATGGCAATCATAGGCTTCAATTATGAATCTCTGAACACTCATAAACTTTGTTGGGACTATCTCAGATGCAAACCTTGCCAGTCTATCAAACTTCTGGGCATACTCTATGACAGAAAGCCTTCCCTGAACCAAAGTCACAAATTCATCAACCCTTGTTGCTAGTACAACTGTACTATAGTACTTCTTGCTAAACACTTGAATAAAATTTTCCCAGGTCATAGTGTTTAAGTCATGTGTCTGCTTCATCACATCTCCCCAAATTCTAGCATCTATCTTTCACATTACTAACTATCTTGTTTTCCTTGATAATCCTTAGCTTGTACTGGTAGCCTTTGTCTTGTTTCGTCGTGACGTAACTCATTACTTATCTTCATCGTTGCATCTGTTTGTAGCTTGTCATTGTCCTTTATGTTGAACTATGTTATCATGGGTTTACTCACCTCACCGCCTCCATAGTCTCCATTCACTCCATTGAGGTTTTGTTGTTATTTGCTAATAAATGCTGTCGCGTGTCCACTTTGTATGCTCCTCCCCTGAAGACTCCTTAGCGACTACGCGTATCTATCTAATTAACAACAGTACCTCGTAAGACAATGTCTTGGAGTATACTCCCGAACCTATGTCTTCTAACTTATTACCGATTGCGTGGTAAAGCCAATTTGTCCATTGATCTTGATAGTGTCCAGTTGTATTATCATTGTCGTATTCCATTCTTCCCTTTACTTGAAACTTGATTGTACAGCCTTGGTTAGCCAAGACCGTTACAATGTGTGTTTAAAATGGTGCTTAACTTGCCAAGCGAGTCATTTGCACTTAAATGTGTAATTAGATTCTAAACCAAGGTTAGGTATTAAAAATTTTGGTCAACGAAGTAATCATTTTTTCATCAAAAGTGTTCAGTTTATACATGGGATCCCAAAAAGTGGTTACTGACCGATAACAGACAAATAAAATGCGCACTAGCCATCCTATGCAGCAAAATAGGGTTCAACCCTAGTTCCTCCCTAGCTATCCCGGCCGTGGTGGTCGAGTAGGATGCATATGTACACACTACCACTGAAGCTCTCCAACTCATGGCTGGTCCAGCTTATCATTTCCCTAACTTGCACCACAAAGCAGCCGTGAGCTAAGGCTTAGTAAGAAAACTTAAATCAACGGCTTCAATAAGTAACAAAATATAAACAAGCTTAGAAGCAACAGTCTGCTTAAACAAGCACATAATCCAAGTAGACAATTAATGAGTTTGACAAGTGAAGTTTGCACTTCAGATTATTTAGGTGGCATTCAGGCCTTGCCCTCCTAGGCTGAGCACTCAGATCTTATTGTCGATCCTGGCTCACTTAGGCCAAGCTGATTTCCGTATGCTTGTTATCGGCCCGACTCTCTTAGGCTGAGTTTTCAGATTAGATATAATCAAACATATAGATTTCATAACACACAATCAGATGCACCATATACAAGCATGCCTACCCAGATAATCACAAATTCAGTCAGTCATATTCATTAACAGGGCTCTTAGCCCCAATTACAACCAGGGTGCAGTTTTCTTACCTCGAGTCCCGAGTAGACAATGTATGGCAATCTCGAGCACGATCCCTACTTCCGAGCCGTAACGTTATAACCTAGTCACATCAAAATAATGGACAACCACCAAGCACGTATACTAATTAAGAGCTTCAAGTAAATTTCTAGCCTTTGGGATCTCGAATTCTACTAAACCGTGCTGTAGAAAGCTTCCCAAGCCTCTAGGTTTGAGTACCCGAGCTTAAAAACCCTAATTTACCAAAATCCACATTTTGAGATACGACGCCCTTCACAAGCGTCGCGACCCTCTACAATTCAGAGAGCCTATGCCTAATTTTCCATGGACACGCGTCGAAGTGTAGCCCACCCAGAGCTGAAGCAGTAAGGTGATTCAGAGAACCGCTCTAGCCCCTGAGTTCATGTGGGTAGCGACGCTCCAAGTACAGTGTTACGATGCGACCCTGAGAACACAGATTTTTCCAACACTTTCCAACATATCCCTCCAATTCAAAACCCTCAAAATTTACCTCAAAGCACAACTAAACGCAAAAATTGAGTCTGAAAACCTCAATAATATACTTATTGTAACACAAATAAAATAAGAGCTAAGCCAAAACTCTACTTCAATTCAAATCTCAATCACAAGCCTAAAAACTCAAGAAAAGCTTAACTTATCAGACATTCAACGAAAAATAGTAAGTAAATCTTACTTCAGCTGGACAAATGAGAACCTTTAACTGCACTCCTTTACTTCCCAGCTTTATAATCACTTCCAAGCCCTCAACTCTGAGAATTCTTCTCCAAAATTCAAAGAAAATCCTAAGTGCCTCATGGGAGAGAGAGAGAACTAAAATAGAGAGAACGAGGAGGTGACTGAGTGTTTCTTTTTTTTTTTGTTCTAATTTTCTAAAGGCTTTTGAAGCTAAGTCTATCTAAAGTTCGGTAAAAGAATAAAACACCCCTAGCTTCAACCTTAGTCCTCTGATTACTCTGTGGGAAAAATCATCATTTTCCACCAATGCCCAAATAATAACCAGATAAATTCCCAATCCTCAGTAATGTACTAAATTACTAAAATACCCTACGCTCACCCTGTGCCATGTACTTATCCCCAATGTGACTTTTTCCCCAAATTGCTCTCTAAGATCGCCTCAGGCCACACATCTCAAACATATCAACCTATTAATTTGGTCTCACTTTTAAAGCATGCATAATACGAATATACCCTCAACGGGTCAGAAATTTACAAAAATTCCCTTTTAACAAAATCAAGCCTATAAGCACATTTAATACACATAAACATGGATAAGTTTTCATGTCATGATATAATTCAGGATTCACATAATCGCACATGTATAATCACATTTAGCTCATAAAAATCTAATTATGCCCTCCTAGCACAGTGAGTCCCCCCCCCCCCCCTCCCCTAGTATACAGATTTTGGGAATTAACACACATTTAAAATTCATGGATACAACAAGCATATATGGTTGTATAAGGCTCATCTAGAATCTCCACCTTGATGCCAACATCCATGTTCAAATAGTAGGGTTCTTAGCCATTCATACAAGATTTTCTTTATGCGTTCCATTGTTTCCAGCGGTATATCTGCCAATTACTAAGCAAGGACTCTATCCCAATCCTGGTCATATCCTCATCTGACTTTCCTGTAATCCATTGCAATTCATATAACTTGCATGGATGTTTCCAACTCAAGGTGTCAGCCTCCACGTTAGTTTTCTCTAAGAAATAAGGGATTTCTCTGTGAGTCCTTAAATAGTTCCCACCAATGACTTTATCTCATGGTCAACCCCTATGGGTGGCAAAACGCTTTAACTATTATGCTAGTGTATGCACATCTTTTCCATAATTGTCGTCACCTCACCCTAAATGCGACTATCTGACATTATTATCATCTCAAAGTCTCGTGTAAAACAATCATGTTCCTATTCCTTTAACCACTATGAAGCATTGGCAATCACCTTTCATGACTACATAAGAGCACACCCTAGCCTCTGACGCGCCGCACTATAAACTCCTCATTTTTAAGCAAGGATAGTGTTGACTGTACCGTCCTCCTATATCAGTCCATCACATGCATATTCTAATACGATGGCATGCTAATCAACCTTCATTATATCTTTAAAAAATCTGGCACGCAACTATCCATTTAGGAAAACTTTAGGTCCTAACATTACTTCATTCAAGGGTATGGCAGTCCTCGAAGATGCTTCAAGTAAAGGCCGATGTGTTTTGCCAGTCCCACAGTACTTGTAACCTTTAAAACATTTGTTAGCGAATTCCTTGTTGCTTCTATCTTAACTAAATCATGCATGATCCCATCACTTCATGTAATGTGACCTTAAACATCACCTGGAGAAATCAGAACTCATCCCTTCCAGAACCTTACCTGTAATCCACGCTTCCTTAGCCTCAATATTATCAATGAAAATTATACTCGTGTTCTATTTCTAATTGGAAGTAGTCCAAAACATTCTCGATCGATCTGAATACGACTTGTCCAAACCATCCCTATACTCTCTACTTGTTAAATTTTATGTGGGTTTCTAGATCATTGGTCACTTCAAGATCCTTCACTGAAAATCCATTGAATCATACTTGGTGCGAGAGGTAATTCTTGAAATGTACTTTTCCTTGATCCTCAACTAGTAATAACCAGATTGAGGGTCGATTCCTGAGATCAATATCTTACCTTGCAACCAGACAAATGAATCATTCTCCCTTGGCAATGGGTACCTATTAGGACAATTACTTTATTTGGCTATCCATATACGATACACATTCTCGCAGACTCGTCCTACTTCTTAACAAATGGTGTCGACATATCCCATGGTGAAAAGCTCTGTCTAATCAATCCTCAAGTCGAGTAACTTCATCGACTGAACCGTTAATTCTTTCCACTTTGCTGGTACCATTTTTTCTACGTCGAGACGGACACTAGAGCTGGAGACGAACTATATGCACTGCTTGGTTATTCCTTCTTCAATCTCAGGCAATCCTTCTTGAAGTTCTCAACTATTCAACAACAAAAGCATGCCTTCACTCGGCATTCTCGCAGATGGCGTCTCCTACACCTGACACATATTGGATAACTTCTCCAGGCCTCGTCGCCGCCCTGGCAACCGCCCTGAGTACCATGACCCCTCTTGTCAGGACCAAGGGTAGTAGAGCTATCACGGGTCTTTATTTTCTTGTTGCTAGTGCCTCTGCCCCTACCAGATCCCAAAATTGGGGGTACCATTGTCAGAGTTTCTTGCCCTACGATGCTCCCACTCCATATCTCATTCCCCGTGTCCTCGGTAGCGAAGGACCTCCCTACCTCCTGAGCGTAGGTAGAAATCTCATGTATTGGAGTGATCCTAACGCTCTGCGCTATCTCAAAGTTTAATCCTTGAATGAATCACTCCTTCTGGGCCACATCTGTTGGTACCAAATCAAAAGCGAATTTGGCTAACCTATCAAATTAATTGACATACTCTGTCACTATCATACTTCCCTAAACCAAGTTCATAAACTCATTTGTCTTCACAATTCGAATGGCGTCACAGTAGTACCTCTCATTAAACAATTGTCTGAAATCTTCCCAACCCATCACGACAACATTCTGGGTCTTGAATACCACTTCTCACCACGTTCGGGCATCCTCCTGTAGCATGTACGTGGAACAAGCCACTCTATCCTTGCCTACCACTCCCATATAGTGAAGGACAGAGCTAATCATGCCCATCCACTGTTTGACTCTGAACGGATCCAGGCCTCCCTCAAAGGCTCGAGGATAATGCTTCTTGAATCTTTCATACAGAAGTCTCCATCTGTTTGCATCCTCAAGTTGAGCCAAAATTGGTGCCACTATTGGCAAAAAAATTGAAGCACTGTTGTAACGCCCTACTGCCTTAGAGCCGTTACTAAGTGAGTTTAAAATGTGCAATTAACTCGCTAATCGAGGTTTTAGGACAAAAGTGTAATTAAACCATAATCCGGGTCATAAACTTGAAAATAAACCTTTCATTGAAAATTATAAAGTGTTTAACATTTGGGATCCCAAAAATAATATATAGAAATATTTACAATTCAAAAATATAACCGGAGTCGACTAAACGATAAAACGTAAGTTTAGTGCAGACATCCCCCAAAAGTACCCCTGGCCGTGGCAGCCTGGCAGACCAGACATGTACGCGTCCCTCGTCACGCTCACCATACTCAAGGTTGGTCGATTTTCCCCTTGCCTTTACCTGCACCATAGAGCACCCGTGAGCCGAAGCCCAGCAAGAAAACCCTCACAAGCAGATAATATGTGCATATCAAACACTTAATATATAAACAAGCCCTCATCATACTATACACGTACGGCCATGTCGTCCCAGGCGCTTTACCAGGCCCTGGGTTCGCGGTCTATACCGTAAGGATATCCCAGACATCCTTTAGGGTCTCGCCCTGGCAACTTACACTCCATGTGCTAAACGCTGCTCCCAGCCTCTTGCCGTTCTCGGCCTTCGCCGTTCCCGGCCTTCGCCGTTCATTCATTTATATGTACACATAACATAACTAAGCAGATACTTAAACACATATAAATTCAATCAAAGGGTCACGCCCTGCAACATAGTCATATAGGGTGGAGCCCTGCAACTCAATCATAGGTTTGCTGATCATAGGTTTTGGAGTTCTTCTCCATTAATAAAAACACTAAGTGGACGTAGGTCATTACATCCCTAGGGCCGAGCCACTATAAAATTCTAGTGTCATTTACATTCTTGAATTCAATTATCTTATTTATATCATTTTCGTGACTCCGTGTCATTGGCCAAATTCAGGGTAAACAACATAAAATAGACCAAAACCAAAACTTAAGCCCTAACATGCATCTGTTATCATCTTTGCATACTCTTACAAAAATCATTAGATTCAAAATGATCATAGCAACATTATATAGGAGCATTCATAAGGATTTTCGAAAACCCTAGGTGCTACAACATCAAGATCCACATGCTCATATCTCTAATACCAAAACAAAAAAAAAAATTATTAACATATTTTTCTTGTCAACATCAATCCATATTTTTAAAACCATAAACCATAATCAATATGAAATAATAAAAAAAGGGAATCCATTGCCTCTCTTGATTGTAGAATCAAGAATACAATAGCAAAATGAAACATTTCCACCTATCAGAATTTCGAAACCACCAATGAAGGAAAAAGAAAAAAGAAAATTTAGTGATGAGGAGAAGACTAATCTCAGGGAATCAAACCAAAACCAAATCCAAAACCAATACTCATTGGAATTTTAAATTCCCTCTCCTCTTCCTCTTCTTCTCTTCCATGATCTCCCTCCCTCCCTTTCTCACTCTTTCTTTCTCTCTCTAGCTCACGTGTTCTCTCTCTCTCTTCCTCTCTTGCACGAAAGCCACAACAAATGAGACCCAAGGCTCATATTTTTCCTTTATATTAACCTAAAGGCTTAAGAATCCTTTCTAGTGTGAATAGGAAACATATGCTGACCTAACCCTCATTTACCCAAAAATAAATAAAAGAAAAATCAAATTATTAAATGGGATAATATGGCAATAACCTAAATAGGGAAACTCCAAGCTCTCTCTCTCTCTTCCTTTCACATGCCCACCTCGCAATCTCTCTCCTCTTTTGGGTGGCATACACACATAGTCTCACATTTTTCTCAACTTAACTTAGCCAAAATAGCCAGAAGACAACTAATGACCATAATACAAATATTTCTACCTTAAATAAACAAAAAAAAAATGAGAGAAAAATCTTTTCCCATTTTCCCTATCATTCCTCACACCCTCTCTCTCTCTGTTTTTACTCTAGTTTCCATTTTTATCCTACATCAATCTCTTCTAGTTTATTTTTCTTCATATCTCTTATATTTCCCTTTTCTTAAATAAATAAAAAACTAAATAATTAAATAGAAGAATAATCTAGGATATGCATGCCCACCATGGAAATTATGCACATGTACATTTACACAAGTACTAGGGTGCATTTCTACTAACCATGCACATTGGTTCATATAACAAAAACTTAAGAAATCACAAAATAAAACAATTAAATAAAAGAAATAAAAATTTTAATTCACATACTTTTGTCAAAAAATTCAAACAATAAAATTAAATTCCTAATACTTAACAATTAATAATTAAAATTAAGCTCCAAATTAATAAAAAAAATGTTGCACTACAATCATCCCAAGTTGAATATTTTTTACAAATTCCCTTGTACAAGTCATCTTTGATACATCCTGTAACGACCCAAATTCAGTGTTAAGGCTTAAGGGCCTGGAGTAGTGTGCCTGGAGGGCATGATGGGATTTTGTGTGTGATTTTATTAAGTTTAATGCATCATTATGATTTATTGCACGTTATATGACTATTGGATTATTTGAGATGCATGACTATGTGAATCAGTATGCATGTAGAACTGATTGTCTTAAAATGAGCATGATTGTAACTTGGCCATGTTAGGGCATAACTGTGATAATTATACTATGTGAATTGTGCCATGTGAGTGTGATGTTTTACCAGGATGCACGCATCGGGACGGTCCTAGAGAGCCAGTTAGTCTAAAAGTCACAACGGGTTGTTGTACCCGGCTCGGGAGGAGCCCAGGGGTACTTCGGGAATCTTATAAGTTGAGTTTAGAAAGAGTGAATAGTATTGGTAATTTGGTAACCATTTGTAACTGCTGTGAGTAACAAGTTTTAAGATAGGAAGTGGTAGAATTGAAATGAAAGTGTTAAGACTTAAGTACCCTTGAAGGTTTAGCTTAGAAGGATTAGTAAGGAGGGGTAATTTGGTCTTTTGGCAAGGCAAATAGACATTATGCAGCTGGGATTTAGGGGGTACGGTTTGGGCATTTGGGTCACTTGTGGCTATGATAAATTAGAAGAGAAGGAAAAGAAGAGGAGAGAAAGGCTAGGGCAAAGAAGAAGAAAGAAGAAGAGGTGTAGAAAGGGGCTGAAGTGGGAAGCTTAGAAGGAGATCAAGGGAACTTTTAGGGTGGATTGTACTCTTGAGGTAAGGATCTTATGCTTATTTAAGTTTGTTTTCTGTGTTGGTTGAGGAATTTAATGCTTGAGTTAAGATTTTCATGGGTTTTGATTTGGGTTGTTGAATTTGAAATCAAAGGAGTGGATCTTGTGTGTATGGATGTTTTGGATTTGATTCTAGTGTTTATGGGGTGTTAGATTGTTCATATGAGGTTTGGATTTGAGTTTTGGGGTTTAGGTTTTGGTTTGGGATGATTTGGGGAGGTTAAAGCTCGGGGAAAATTGCAGGAAAAACCCAGAATTCTGGGTCTGCGAAGGCGTGCCGCGGCAGGGTTTTTGTGTGCCGCGGCAAGGGAGCTTCTGTCTGATGGGTGCCGCGGCACAAGGATGTGGTGCCGCGGCACAAGGCAATTTTCAGGGTAGCTCTTTTTGGCAATTTTAGGTCTTAGCTCCGGGGGTTCGTGGGATGCCTCCGGGGTGTTGTTTTAAGGTTTTAGAGGTCCCGAGAGTGCGGGGTTGGTCCCGGGAAGTGGTTTTGAGTTTGGTTAGTATTAAAAGTGTTTTATGTGTGTTGTGAGTAGGATTTCGGAGAGGCTCGTGCTAAAGGACCGTGCTCGTGACCGTGGTACTTTGGAAAGCACGGGATACAGGTAAGAAAACCGTAACACCCGAGTTTAGGGCATGGCCCCACTGTGTGATTGTAGGGCGTGGCCCCGGATTGTATTACGTGCAAATGCTTAACCTTAAATGAACCATGATGTGTGTGAATGTTTATTTTGAATGTACTATATGTGTTATTATGGTGAAACGAGCGGCAGAGGCCGGGTACGGCATAGGCCGGGACGGCCGTGGGCCGAAAGTAACACAGCACATGGGATGCTTATATTCAGGGTGGTACCCAAGGGATACATGAGTTATCCTCGCGGTGAAAACCGAAACTCCAGGCTTTGGTAAGGCCTTGGGAGCGGCATGGCCGTACTTGTTTATTATGGTGGTTTTCCTATGTATCAGTGAATTATTGCCAGCTATTTACTTTGCATATGTTATGTGTTATTTGGGTTTTCTTGCTGGGCTTCGGCTCACGGGTGCTCCGTGTGGCAGGTAAAAGCAAGGAGTCAGTCAACCGGCCATGAGTATGGAGAGCGTGGGGGCGGCGCGTACATGTTCGGCCTGCCCGACTGCTTTGGTTGGGGGCATTTTGTATATGGCTGTATTTAACCATTCTTTTGATAGCTGATCAAGTGTAAATCTATTTTGAGTTGTAAATATTTTGTAAACCTTAATTTGGGATCCCAGATGTTTTATAATTAACGTTTTTAATGAAACTAAACATTTTCAAAGAGTACAGCCTTAAACTCTGGTTTATTCACACTTTTGGTTTTAGAAACCACTTGAGTCAATTAAATGCACAATTTCTGTTTTAAACTCACTTAGTAACGGCTCTAAGGTAGTAGGGCGTTACAACTTGGTATCAGAGCGAGCCAAGGTTTATTAGTTCTGGAGATCGACCGAACATGTACGCACGCTGCCATTGAAAAGCTCGACTCAGGGTAGTTTGGTATGATCGGTTGATATATTCATGAATATGTGTTTAATTCTTTGTGTGCCTGCCTAAATTATTATGAGCATGATCATTGAAATAACATATGCATGATGCCAGGGCAAGGCCCGTTGTATGCTGCATGATATTTGTATGGCACTTTGGTCGATTGATCTTGGTTGTTGTTGAGATTGAGAGGTGGAAATTGGACCTTGTTATCATGCCTAATGAGCGGTGTCATTGATTGCAGGAATTTACTTGCAATGCCTCGCCAATCATCGAGACTCCGCGGCATTCAGGCCGAGGATGATAACCAGGGGCAGGACCCTCCACCTGCTCCTCAGAACTGGCAACAGATTTTAGCAGATATGGAGGCTAGGTTGAAGAAAACAGAGGATGAGCTTAGTCAGTACAGGCAACCAGCTCCTCCACTGGCCACTGTGATACCACCACCGCCTAGTGTGGTACCGGCTCTGGTTCAACCTGTGACTGGGAACAGGTTGGAACCTCTATATGAAAGATTCAGAAAACAACAACCTCCTACCTTTGAGGGGGGAGCAGACCCACTGCAGGCTGAGCAGTGGATGAGTACAATGTCGGTAATCCTGGACTTCATGAGGGTTGAAGGAAGGGATAGGGTTGATTGTGCCAGTTATATGCTTAGACATGATGCACGAATATGGTGGGAGGTGGTGGGGCAGTGAAGGGATACTGCTATTATGACCTGGGAGGAATTCAAGAGCCTTTTCAATGAGAAATACTACAGCGTAGCCGTTCGAGCGGCGAAGGCGGATGAGTTTAACAGTCTGACTCAGGGCAGGTTATCTGTCACTGAGTACGCCTTGGTATTTGATAGATTGGCGAAGTTTGCGCCAGAGCTTGTGCCGACTGATATGGCCAGAAGGGACAGATTTGTACGGGGATTAGGTGCAATGATCGCCCGTGACGTGAGTATTACAATGGCTCCAGAGACTACCTATGCGCAAGTGGTAGACAAGGCCCTCACTGCTGAGAGGGCTGAGGATCAGATCTGGAAGGATAACGCTGCTAGGCGTGATACCAGGAGGGTAATGCCTTCTTCTTCTGGGCCTAGTCGGGGCAGCGGCCCCAGTGAGCAGAAGAGGAGAGTACCAGACTCATTTACTCCCTATGGTTCCGACAAGAGGGTTCGCGGTTCCGTGGGTGGCCGCCAGGGCGGTAATGACAACTGGAGGAGTTATCCATGGTGTCCTCGATGCAGGCGACGGCATCAGGGCGAGTGCCGGTCCGCCTCTGGAGCGGGTGCCGGCATCAGGGCATGTTTTGTTTGTGGAAGCACCAGCCACTTGAAGAAAGATTGCCCGCAGGCTAAGAAGGAGGAGCCTAGGCAGGGTGACAGCCTCGCGCCTGCTAGGGTCTTCACCTTGACTCAGACTGAGGCAGAGGCCAGCCCATCAGTGGTCACAGGTCAGATTTTTAGCGCTGGATCCTTGTTTACTGCATTGATTGATTCTGGTGCTACGCACTCATTTGTTTCTGCTAGAGTGATTGATCAGCTGTGTAGACCTAGTATTTTGTATGCTAGGGGTTTTCAGACTGTATTGCCTACAGGAGAGCTGGTAGTCTCTAGGAGGTGGGTTAGAGCCTTACCAGTAGTGGTAGACGGTAGAGAATTGTTTGTTGACCTGATTGAACTAGATATGGACGATTTTGACATAATACTAGGGATGGATTGGTTGACGCGATATGGAGCAACAATTGATTGTAGGCGACGAATGGTGACCTTTGAACCGGAGGGCGAGGCACCCTTTGTGTTCGTGGGAACGGTGGATGGACCGCGGGTACCTGTGATCTCGGCACTAAAGGCTAGAGACCTGATGCAAGAGGGTTGCATAGGATTCCTAGCAAGTATAGTGGATTCCTCTAAGGTGGCGGCAGTGGGACCGAATGAAACCAGAGTCGTCTGTGAGTTTCCAGACTTGTTTCCAGCAGATCTGCCGGGGTTGCCGCCACAGCGGGAGATCGAGTTCGTCATAGAGTTGGCTCCGGGAGCAGAGCCAGTATCCAAAGCACCTTACAGAATGGCTCCAGCAGAATTAAAGGAATTGAAGATTCAACTGCAGGAACTACTTGATTTGGGGTTTGTCAGACCGAGTTTCTCGCCGTGGGGTGCTCCAGTTTTATTTGTTAAGAAAAAGGATGGATCGCTCAGGATGTGCATCGATTACAGGGAGTTGAATAAGCTGACCATCAAGAACAAATATCCATTGCCTAGGATCGACGATTTATTTGATCAGCTTCAAGGGAGTATAGTGTTTTCGAAGATTGATCTCCGATCAGGCTACTATCAATTGAGGATCAGAGATGAGGACATACCAAAGACTGCATTTCGGACTCGGTATGGGCATTATGAATTTCTGGTTATGTCCTTTGGATTAACCAATGCCCCGGCGGCATTTATGGACTTGATGAACAGAATTTTTAAGGATTACTTGGATAAGTTTGTGATTGTGTTTATTGATGATATCCTAGTATACTCCCAGACAGAGACAGAGCATGAGCATCATCTGCGTCTAGTGTTGCAGCGGTTAAGAGGGCATATGCTATATGCCAAGTTTAGTAAGTGCGAGTTCTGGTTATCGCAAGTTTCATTTTTGGGCCATATTATCAGTAAGGATGGGTTACTGGTCGACCCAAGTAAGACGGAAGCAGTGAGGGATTGGCCTAGACCCAGCAATGTTCCTGAAGTTAGAAGTTTCCTTGGACTAGTAGGTTACTACCGGCGGTTTGTAGAGGGGTTCTCCAGAATTGCTACTCCGTTGACAGAATTGACAAGGAAGAAGACCAAGTTTGTGTGGACAGATCGATGCGAGAATAGCTTCAAAGAGCTGAAGCGGCGGTTGATTACTGCACCAGTGCTGAGCCTGCCAACAGATAATGAGAAGTTTGTGGTCTACTGTGACGCTTCCAGACAGGGTCTGGGATGCGTGTTAATGCAGGCTGGGAAAGTGATAGCGTACGCATCAAGGCAATTAAAGGAGTACGAGCAGAGGTATCCCACGCATGACCTGGAATTAGCTGCAGTGGTATTCGCACTTAAGATTTGGAGACACTATCTGTATGGAGAGAGGTGCGAGATATACACTGATCACAAGAGTCTAAAGTATTTCTTTACCCAGAAGGACTTGAACATGCACCAGAGACGGTGGCTTGAGCTGGTAAAGGATTACGATTGTGATATCCTATACCATCCTGGGAAGGCTAATGTGGTGGCTGATGCATTGAGCCGAAGGGGCCCAGGACAGTTGTATAGTTCGAGGCAGATATCTGACAGTCTAGCAGGAGAGATGACCAGAGCAGGTATAGAGCTAGTGGTTGGGAGGTTAGCCAACATTACTCTTCAGTCAACACTCCTCGAGAGGATTAAGGAAGCACAGGGAAAGGACCCCCAGTTAGTTGAGCGTAGAGAGAACGTCCTATCGGGAGTAGCTAAGGACTTCTCTATTTCTGAGATGGGTTTGTTGAAGTACAAAGGACGGATTTGTGTTCCGATTGATCCAGACATTCGGCGAGAGATTTTGGACGAGTCTCATACCACTCCCTACTCTTTGCACCCAGGTTCTACGAAGATGTACCATGACCTGAAGGTTTTGTATTGGTGGTCAGGCATGAAGAGGGACGTGGTGGACTATGTGGCTAGATGCCTAACCTGTCAGCAGATTAAGGCGGAACACCAGAGGCCAGCAGGATTATTACAGCCTCTTGGGATTCCCGAGTAGAAATGGGAAGATATTGCCATGGACTTTGTGGTAGGATTGCCAAAGACCGTGGGTCAGCATGACTCGGTATGGGTGATTGTGGACAGGTATACCAAGTCCGCCCACTTCTTACCTGTGAAGACGACTTATACTGTGGAGCAGTATGCAGAGCTTTATGTTAAGGAGATCGTTCGACTTCATGGGGCTCCGAGGTCAATAGTATCCGACAGAGACCCCACTTTCACTTCCAAGTTTTGGAAGAGCCTGCAGAAGGCAATGGGCACGCAGCTTCGGTTTAGTACCGCTTATCATCCTCAGACGGATGGACAGTCTGAGAGGACAATTCAGATACTGGAGGACATGTTACGAGCTTGTGTCTTGGATTTTGAGGGATCTTGGAGTAAGTATCTCCCCCTGATTGAGTTTTCGTACAATAACAGTTATCAGGCGACTATCGGAGTGGCTCCGTATGAGATGTTGTATGGTAGAAAATGCAGATCACCGATTCACGGGGATGAGACAGGAGAGAGAAGGTATTTAGGTCCTGAGATGGTTCAGAGGACCAATGAGGCACTTGAGAAAATTAGAGCTCGTATGCTCGCCTCCCAGAGTCGCCAGAAGAGTTATTCAGATCAGAAACGCAGGAGCGTAGAATTTCAGGTTGGTGATCATGTATTCCTCAGGGTTTCACCCCTGAGAGGAGTAAAACGATTTGGCGTTCGGGGCAAGCTGAGTCCCAGGTTTTTTGGCCCATTTGAGGTTCTAGAACGAATTGGGGAGGTGGATTATAGGTTAGCAATGCCTCCAGCTTTATCAGGAGTTCATGACGTGTTTCATGTGTCCATGCTCCGGAAGTATGTTTCGGACTCTACTCATGTGTTGAGCTATGAGAACTTGGAGTTGGATCGGGACTTATCATACGAAGAAAAGCCTGTTCAGATCCTTGATAGGAAGGACAAGGTCTTGAGGAGCAAGACCATCCCCTTGGTTAAAGTATTGTGGAGAAACAGCAAGGTCGAAGAGGCGACATGGGAACAGGAATCAGATATGCGGGAGCGGCATCCCGAGTTGTTCAGGTAAATTTCGAGGACGAAATTCTCATGAGGAGGGGATAGTTGTAACGACCCAAATTCAGTGTTAAGGCTTAAGGGCCTGGAGTAGTGTGCCTGGAGGGCATGATGGGATTTTGTGTGTGATTTTATTAAGTTTAATGCATCATTATGATTTATTGCACGTTATATGACTATTGGATTATTTGAGATGCATGACTATGTGAATCAGTATGCATGTAGAACTGATTGTCTTAAAATGAGCATGATTGTAACTTGGCCATGTTAGGGCATAACTGTGATAATTATACTATGTGAATTGTGCCATGTGAGTGTGATGTTTTACCAGGATGCACGCATCGGGACGGTCCTAGAGAGCCAGTTAGTCTAAAAGTCACAACGGGTTGTTGTACCCGGCTCGGGAGGAGCCCAGGGGTACTTCGGGAATCTTATAAGTTGAGTTTAGAAAGAGTGATTAGTATTGGTAATTTGGTAACCATTTGTAACTGCTGTGAGTAACAAGTTTTAAGATAGGAAGTGGTAGAATTGAAATGAAAGTGTTAAGACTTAAGTACCCTTGAAGGTTTAGCTTAGAAGGATTAGTAAGGAGGGGTAATTTGGTCTTTTGGCAAGGCAAATAGACATTATGCAGCTGGGATTTAGGGGGTACGGTTTGGGCATTTGGGTCACTTGTGGCTATGATAAATTAGAAGAGAAGGAAAAGAAGAGGAGAGAAAGGCTAGGGCAAAGAAGAAGAAAGAAGAAGAGGTGTAGAAAGGGGCTGAAGTGGGAAGCTTAGAAGGAGATCAAGGGAACTTTTAGGGTGGATTTTACTCTTGAGGTAAGGATCTTATGCTTATTTAAGTTTGTTTTCTGTGTTGGTTGAGGAATTTAATGCTTGAGTTAAGATTTTCATGGGTTTTAATTTGGGTTGTTGAATTTGAAATCAAAGGAGTGGATCTTGTGTGTATGGATGTTTTGGATTTGATTCTAGTGTTTATGGGGTGTTAGATTGTTCATATGAGGTTTGGATTTGAGTTTTGGGGTTTAGGTTTTGGTTTGGGATGATTTGGGGAGGTTAAAGCTCGGGGAAAATTGCAGGAAAAACCCAGAATTCTGGGTCTGCGAAGGCGTGCCGCGGCAGGGTTTTTGTGTGCCGCGGCAAGGGAGCTTCTGTCTGATGGGTGCCGCGGCACAAGGATGTGGTGCCGCGGCACAAGGCAATTTTCAGGGTAGCTCTTTTTGGCAATTTTAGGTCTTAGCTCCGGGGGTTCGTGGGATGCCTCCGGGGTGTTGTTTTAAGGTTTTAGAGGTCCCGAGAGTGCGGGGTTGGTCCCGGGAAGTGGTTTTGAGTTTGGTTAGTATTAAAAGTGTTTTATGTGTGTTGTGACTAGGATTTCGGAGAGGCTCGTGCTAAAGGACCGTGCTCGTGACCGTGGTACTTTGGAAAGCACGGGATACAGGTAAGAAAACCGTAACACCCGAGTTTAGGGCATGGCCCCACTGTGTGATTGTAGGGCGTGGCCCCGGATTGTATTACGTGCAAATGCTTAACCTTAAATGAACCATGATGTGTGTGAATGTTTATTTTGAATGTACTATATGTGTTATTATGGTGAAACGAGCGGCAGAGGCCGGGTACGGCATAGGCCGGGACGGCCGTGGGCCGAAAGTAACACAGCACATGGGATGCTTATATTCAGGGTGGGACCCAAGGGATACATGAGTTATCCTCGCGGTGAAAACCGAAACTCCAGGCTTTGGTAAGGCCTTGGGAGCGGCATGGCCGTACTTGTTTATTATGGTGGTTTTCCTATGTATCAGTGAATTATTGCCAGCTATTTACTTTGCATATGTTATGTGTTATTTGGGTTTTCTTGCTGGGCTTCGGCTCACGGGTGCTCCGTGTGGCAGGTAAAAGCAAGGAGTCAGTCAACCGGCCATGAGTATGGAGAGCGTGGGGGCGGCGCGTACATGTTCGGCCTGCCCGACTGCTTTGGTTGGGGGCATTTTGTATATGGCTGTATTTAACCATTCTTTTGATAGCTGATCAAGTGTAAATCTATTTTGAGTTGTAAATATTTTGTAAACCTTAATTTGGGATCCCAGATGTTTTATAATTAACGTTTTTAATGAAACTAAACATTTTCAAAGAGTACAGCCTTAAACTCTGGTTTATTCACACTTTTGGTTTTAGAAACCACTTGAGTCAATTAAATGCACAATTTCTGTTTTAAACTCACTTAGTAACGGCTCTAAGGTAGTAGGGCGTTACACATCCCACATGAAGGTTGGAGATTCTGAAATGGGATGACTATGGGCTTGCAAACAAAGAACCCTTAAGCAAAATGACGGGAGACCTTCGAAGTTCTGAGTTCTGGGATGGAGTTCTTGAGAGTTCTTGGCAGGAAATGGCAAGTAAAAGATTAAAAGGTGAATGAGGGGGTTACTTATAGAAGCTGAAGTGTGACAAAAAGTAGTAATCATTAATTCCCTTTTTCCAACCATGGGAGAGTGTAACAGCCGTCGGAGTGCTTTCTTGAAAACTGAAAAGACTTGATTAGACGTGATTAGGTCACGGTTTTCAAAAACGCACTAGGATTCTGACAGATTTCGTGGGGTATATGAAGGGTTGTTTTCCTAAGTTTACTTATTGCTGGTCGCAATAAATAAACTTGGGGGGTAAATGTTATCCAAAAAATAGGCGTGGATGACGTGGCTGACATTTTTCACACGTGGCTGACACATGGCAAAGGTTCTGTTCGACTATCTACCAGGGAGGTTCCCCTGGAATAACATTTGGATTTTATATACGACTAGCTTGGTTGTATACTCCGTATATTTTGAGAAGATCTTATGCGATTGTAATCATATCTGAGATTATCTCCCATAATTCCTGAGTATCCGATTATTTAGGAAAGAATATCTGTAACAAATTTATGTAATCCTCCTTGAGCCTATAAATAGAGAAGAAATAGCTCAAGGGAGGGACTTTTACCTTTTGGCTGATTTGAGTTTGTGCTTTACAAGAGAATTATAGCTATTATCTTTCGATTGTATTATTCATCCCTCTAAGGCTTGTGAAACTCGAAGAACCCTAGTTCTTTGATCACTCCTTTGAGAATCAATATCAATAATAGCTTAAGTGGACGTAGGTCATTACCAATTCGTGGGGCCGAACCACTATAATCTATTGTGTCGTTTACTGTTCTTTCCATTAGATCTATTTCAATACCTTCCGTCACATCAAGCATTTGACTCCGTGTCAGTTGACCAAAACAAGGGTCAACACATATAATGTACATTAAAATTTTATTTGGTGAAACTGTTTAGTAAAACTATTTTTTTTAAAAAGGAAAATTCTAAGATATGTTAAAAAATGATATATCTTTAGCCAATAAGATATACCTAGAGTTACACTTGATAGATTAGTTACATTAGAAGGTGATCTGATCCCGATCTTATATTTCTAAATATCTTAATTACTAAATAGCATTGCATCAAGAATACCTAATTATGACATAAGGAAAAGTTCTCACATCTCTAATCACCTAGAACACCAATAGTATCAGTTGATACAATAGATACTTTAGAAGGGGATTCGGTCCCGAACTAATATTATAACATAACATTGCACTAAGCATACCTAATTATGGCATAATGAACAGTTCTTACGTACCCTAGTTAACCAATACCACTGCTACAATCTCAAATAGTTGTCCTACAGAATAAGACATAATTAATTTAAAAGGGGATCCGATCCCGAAAAAAATACTACTACATAACATTGCACTAAGATATAGTTGTGAATTTGGAAGGGGATCCGATCTCAAAAAAATATTACTAGATAACATTACACTAAGCATACCTAAATATGACCTAGAGAATTGTTCCAACGTAACCTAGTCACCGTGATAACTATTACTACCGCTAGAGTCCCAAACAGTTATCATATAGAGTGAGATAGAGTTGTGACGTTAGAAGGTGATCCAATCACGATCTTATATTTCTAAAGATCTTAATTACTAAATAACATTGCACCAAGCATACCTAATTATGACATAAGGAAAAGTTCTCACACACCTGGTGACCAAGAAGACCAATAGTAATGCAGAGTATTAGATAGTTGTACTATAGGTTTTCAATTGATACAATAGAGACTTTAGAAGGGGATCTGGTCCAGGACTAATATTACTTGATAAAATTGAACTAAGCATACCTAATTATGACATAATGAATCGTTCCAACTTATCCTAGTAAACCAATACTACTGCTACAGTCTCAAATAGTTGTCCTACAAAGTAAGACATAGGAATGAATTTAGAAGGGAATCCGATCACGAAAAAACATTACTACATAATATTGCACTAAGATATAGTAGTGAATTTAGAAGGATATCCGATCTCGAAAAATATTACTAGATAACATTACACTAAGCAGGCCTAATTATGACCTAGAGAATCGTTCCATTGTACCCTAGTCACCGTGATAGCCAATACTACTGCTAGAGGCTGAAATAGTTATCGTTTAGAGTAAGATAGGGTTGTGACTTTAGAAGGTGATGCGATCCCAATCTTATATTTCTAAAGTTCTTAGTTTCTAAATAAAATTGCACCAAGCATACCTAATTATGACATAAGGAAAAGTGTAAGAACGCCCTAACTATTTACTTTGTAAAAACGTCGCTCAGCTCATGTTTATTGGAAAATTACCATTTTAGAGAAATTGATTTAGTGGGGCCTTTTCAAAACATGCAATTTGGGCCCAATAGTTTAAAATAAAAATGTTGTGTCTTTGTGCAGTCTTTGAAAATAAAGTAAAATAATAATTCCCACTAACGTAAATAAAACATAAACCATAACATATAAATTCATAAACATTTTTGGCGCTGATCTAGATCGTTAATCGCTCATGGGACACCCTGCGTCATACGTGCCTAGACATCGAAACGTCCCACATCACCATTTGTGCCAAGGAGAAACCATATTGCTTATGTGAAAGGGGAAATGTAATGGGGTGAACTAAAAGCCCAGTAATGAAGTACACCAATAAAAAAAATTAAAGAAAATCAAGGAAAACTACATAAGTATCATAAAACTTATGGAATATCATATCATAACCATATCATATTCATAATCATAATCATAATCATAATCATAATCATAATCATAAGAATTCATATTCATAAGCATAATCATACATCATGTGATCATGGCACCCCTATTGTCCATGTCACATTGTAAGACCACAAGAAAAAGCATAAACCGATAAGACCTCCTCTATGAAGTAAACACTAGCTCTGGTCCTCGAATAACCTCGATGCGTCCGCCCTATTATTTATGTCATATCCTTAGTAACCCCTTTGTTGTATCGCGTTCAACATTCTAACAACCTACTGCTTTTCATACATCATACAAGCAAGCATACAACAACTCATCAAAACATAGTAGCTTAAACTTTTCATCACAATTAGCTTACCATAGCCCATACTTTCCATAATGCAATAGCTCTTAATTACAACATATTAGTTCATACTTTTCATAACATATTTCATAGAAAATTATAGGTAACTGTAACGCCCCAATTTCCCGAGACGTTACTTAGGGAGACCATTTAAAAATAATAAACAATAAATACTTTAAGACACTAAGAGAAAATATTTATTTAAAATTTAAACAGACAATGAGATCTCATTATTTAAAAATAAAAATGTTGGATTCTAGGTTTAATAACAACAACACAAAGAAAATAACCATTCAAGTCTGAAAATTTAAAAAAATAACATTTATTTCTAAAAACATAAAATAACTGGAGCCCAGTGTAACGACCCAAATTAGCTAATAAGGCTTAAGAGCCTTGATTAGCGTACCAGAAGGGCATGATGGGATTTATGTGTGATTTTAATGAGTTAAATGCATGATTATGATTTAAAGCATGTTATATGACTATTTGTTTATCTGAGATGCATGACTATGTATATTAGTATGCATGTAGGCCCGGATCGTGTTAGAAGGGTATAATTGTAATTTTGGCCATGTTGGGCATAACTGCATTGATGTATGATGATTGTTGAGACCACTGTGGTATGTGGGTGTATCTGTGATTTGTGACTCGAGGCGATCCCAGTGAGCAGGCTAGCGGGAAGTCATGACAGGGAATTTGTACCCGGCTCGGGGCGAGCCTGGGGTATAAATAGGGTCTGTTGAGTTTATTGGCATTAATTTTGATGATGGGGAATATTTATTTGGTGGTTTATCAAGTGTTGGAAAGCAACGGGAAAATGTTAGAGACGCTTGAGGATTAGCGGGAATTGGGTAAAATGACTAAAATGGCCCTACTTGGATAAAAGGGTTTAGAATTAATAGGAAGGGCATTTTGGTCATTTGGATTTTAGAGATTTATTTATGAGGATTTACACTTAGGGGGATTTTTAGAGAGTGTTGGCTGTGGAGAGAAAGAAAGAAAAGAAAGAAAAAGGAAAGAAAGAAAAGAGGGAAAACAGAGGGGTTTTCACAAGGGTCGGTTTGTGCATTTTTGCACCATTCCGCTCCATTTTTTCTTGGAGCAAAGCTTAGTGGAGAGAAATGGTAGGCTGAGCATCAAGGATCTTGGGTTAGACTTGAAGATTTGGCAAGAACACATCAACTTTTGAGGTAAGTTTTAGAGATTTCAGTTTTAAGGGTTTTTGATGGTTTGAGCTGTGTTTTGAGCTGAGTTGATGGGAATTTTAGGGAATTTCTGGGCAAGCTTTGATGATGAACAAGCTAAGGAGGCCTAGGGTTGAATCAAGGTCGAAATTTGCATTAATGGTAAGAATTCTAAGCCGTTAACTTGTTGTTGACTGAATTTTTGAGTTTAGGGTTGATCATGGTAGATTTTGAGATTTGGGATAAATTTTCTTGGGATTTGAGGATATGGGATGCTTGGGATGAATGGAGAGTGTTCATAAGCTTGATTTTGATTTTGGTAAAGATTTGGGGAAGTTTGGGTTGAGATTGGTTGAAAGAAATCGCAGAAATGCGATTTTGGGTTTTCTGGGCTGCAACTAGCGCTACAGCGCTAGTCAGTGGGCGCTGTAGCGCTAGTCCCTGTTTCTGGAGGGGTGGTTCTGCTTGTAGCGCTACAGCGCCCTCTTTAGAGCGCTGTAGCGCTGCACTGTTCACAGAGGTGAATTTTGGGTTTTTGATGAGGGATTTTGACCTAGGGTTTGGGGCTCGATTCCGCCACTTTGTTTGGGGATTTAGGACTTCCCGGGGGCTCGGGATTGGTCCCGAGGCTAGGTATTCGGACTTGGGGTTCGGTGTTGACTTTGACCTATGTTTGTGCCTAGGTGTGCGCTAAGGCTCGAGTGGGATCGTGCTCAAGGAGTCAGGTGATCTAAGCTACTGAAGGGAAAGGTAAGAAAACTATAACACCCGTAGGATAGGGCATGGGCCCATAGTGTGATTGCGGGGCACGGCCCTATATTACATGTTACATGATGAGATGATTGCCGGGCATGGCCCTATATTGTATTACATGTTAGGGTGCAGATTTAAATAAATTGGCATTTGTTTGAATGTTGCTTGATTTATGCTATATATGATTATAATGAAATGAACGGCAAGGGCTGAGTGCGGCGTAGGCCAGGTACGGCCGTGGGGCCGAAAGTAACACTTAGCACATGGGATGCTTATAGTCAGGGCAGGGCCCGGTGGATACATGTGATATCCTTACGGTGAGGACCGATACCCCAAGCTTCGGTAAGGCTTCTGGGGCGGCATGGCCGTGTTTGCTTAGTCTAATGGTTGACTTGTTTATCTGTGGACTATCTGATATGATTAACTGTATATTTGCATACGTTATGTTCTGCATGAGTTTTCTTGCTGGGCTTCGGCTCACGGGTGCTCCGTGTTGCAGGTAAGGGCAAAGACTGAGTCAACCAACCATGAGTACGGAGAGCGTGAAGCGACGCGTACATGTTTGGCCTGCCCGACTGCTTTGGTTGGGGGTTTATTCGAAAAATGGTTGTAATAATCTATGATTTTTATGATTAATCAACTGTAAACTTATTTCAAGATGTAAATAATTTTCAAAACTTATTTTGGGATCCCAAATGTTTAATACTAGAAGTTTTAATGAAACGACGCATTTTCAAAGATTACAGCCTTAACTTTTATTAGTCACACTTTTGTTTTAAAAACCTCGGTTAGCGAGTCCATTGTACACTGTTTTGTCTTAAAACTCACTTAGTAACGGCTCTAAGGAAGTAGGGCGTTACAGATGCTTAACATGTCAGAAGGGTAAAGCTGAGCATCAACGACCAGCAGGTTTGCTTCAGCATTTGGGAATTCTCGAGTGGAAATGGGAGGATATTACAATGGATTTTGTGGGAGGTTTACCCAGAACTGTAGGGCTTCATGACTCGATGTGGGTGATAGTGGATGGATACACCAAGTCATCCCATTTTCTTCCAATGAGGTCGACATATAATGTGGATCAATATGCAGAGTTGTATGTGAGGGAGATCGTACGTCTCCATGGGGTTCCTAAGTCTATAGTGTCAGACCGGGATCCCATCTTCACTTCCAAGTTTTGGGGTGGTTTGTAGAAGGCTATGGGAACTCAGTTGAAGTTCAGCACAGCCTTTCATCCTCATACTAATGGACAGTTTGAGAGGATGATTCAGGTGTTGGAAGATATGCTCAGAGCATGTGTGATCGACTTTGAAGGGTCATGGAGTAAGTATCTCCCGTTGATTGAATTTTCGTATAATAATATTTACCAATCAACGATTGGAGTGGCTCCCTACGAGATGTTATATGGGAGGAAGTGTAGATCACCCATTTATTGGGATGAGATGGGTGAGAAGAAGTATTTGGGGCCAGATATGGTTCAGAGGCAGGTGAAGCTATAGAGAAGATATGAGCTAGGATGCTCGCCTCACAGAGCAGACAGAAAAGCTACGCTGATCCCAAGCGTAGAGACGTGGAGTTCCAAGTTATGGACCACGTGTTTCTCTGAGTTTCACCATTGCGAAGGGTGAGGAGATTTGGAAAGAAGGGCAACCTAAGCCCTAGGTTCATTGGACCTTTTGAGATTCTGGAAAGGATCAGTCAGGTGGCTTACAGGTTAGCCTTGCCACCATCATTGTCAGAAGTCCATGATGTATTCCACGTTTCTATGCTTCTGAAGTATGTCTCGGATGCGACTCATGTGTTGAGATATGAAGACTTGAAGTTACAGACCGATTTAGCTTATGAGGAGCAACCAGTTCAAATTTTGTATCAGAAAGACAAAGTACTACGGAATAAGACAATTCCTCTTGTTAAGGTGTTGTGGAGGAATAGTACGGTCGAAGAAGCGACCTGGGAGCTTGAGACAGCGATGCGGGATCAGTATCCCGAGCTATTCAGGTAAATTTCGAGGACGAAATTCTCATTAGGAGGGGATAGTTGTAACGACTGAAATTTTCTAATAAGGCTTAAGGGCCTTGATTAGTGTGTCGGGAGGGCATAACTGGATTATATGTGATTTAATGATTAAAAGCATGTTATATGATTATTTGAATATCTGTGATGCATGACTATGTGTATTAGTATGCATGTAGGCCCTGATTAGGTTAGAATGGCATAATCTCAATTTTGGCCCGTCGAAGGCATAACTGCATATATTTGTGATAAATTGTCGAGACCACGATCCTAGTGAGCGATTTTGGGAAAGAGTCACGGCGAGGATTTATACCCGGCTCGGGTTGAGCCTGAGGGTATTTATGGGAATTTAGAGAATATATTGGAGTCTATTTTGATAATGAGGAATATAGTTGGTGATTAGTTAGATGTCGGGAAGTAAGTGGTAAATATTAGAGACACTCTAGGAATTAGCGGGAATCGGGTGTAATCACCAAAATGCCCCTAGGTTGAGTTAAAGGCTTAGAGATAATGGGAGGGTATTATGGTCATTTGGCTTATAAAGGATAGGAGTTAAGTGTTGATTTGGCTTTATGCCTTAGTGGATTGTGGAGAAAGAGCTGGAAGTCTAAAGGAAAGAAAGGGAAGAAAAGAAAGAAAAGAAGGAAAGGAAAGAAAGGAAAAACAGGGTGATTTTTCAAGAACGGTTTGAGTCTTCTCCACCAATTTCCTCTGGAGATTTGAGGCTAGAATCCAAAGGGTCTTAAGGCTGAGATTGTATACTTGGGGTCTTGATCAGGTTGGGGAAACTAGCTGAGGTTGCTCATCAATTGAGGTAAGATTTTGAGGTTAATATTCAGTTTTTGGTATGGGTGTTGAATTGGTTTTTCTAAGCAGAATTCTATGGGAATTCTAGGGAGTTGAGGCTAAAGCTTTGAGGAGGTGAAGGCTAAGCTTGTGTGGAGAATAACCTAGGTTTGGCTCATCCATCAAAGGTAAGGAATTCTAGTTCAAGTTATGTGCTTTCAGTTGTTGTTTTTGTTGAGTTTCTGAGCTTTAGGTCCAGCTATGGTAAATTCCTTGATTTGGGGTGCATGTGATTGAATTTTGTGTGGTTGGGACTTATGGGACGAGTTCAGGATGTTGGGAGGCTTGCTTTGAAGTTTGGTTGAGGTTTGGTTGAGTTTTGAGTAGGTTTGACTCGGGAAAATTCGAAGGAGAAAATGTTGTGCAGGGTTGTGCTGTGACTCGCGCTACAGCGCTAGTCACTGGGCGCTGTAGTGCTAGGCTATGTTGTCTGGGGAATTTTAGGCTCTGTTTGTAGCGCTGCAGCATTCCCCTTAGAGCGCTGTAGCGCTACCCTGTTTCCAAAAAGGGGTTTTTGGGTTATCTTCAAGGGTTTTTGCCTGGGGCTTTGGGGTTTGATTCCACCACCCCGTTTGGTGGAATTAGGGCTTCCCGAGGACTCGAGATTGGTCCCGAGGCTAGGTTTTGGACTTGAGGTTTGGTGATGATTCTGATCTATGGCTATGACTAGGTGTACGCTAGGGCTTGGACAGGATCATGCTTGAGGATCAAATTGAACAAACTAGCGAATCTAAAGGTAAGAAAACTGCACCGGGTTATGTGTTTGTGATGGGACTAAGAGCTCGCTATATCTGTATGATGTCATTGATGGTATTATGCCATGGGACATGTGATAAATGACCTAAGGGTGCCGTAAATAATACTTGCACACAGGGTGCGGCTAGACCACTGGTAGCTGAGGACACTTAATATTCACTGAGCTTGGTTTAAGAGGGTCGGAGTCAGTGGGATAAATAGAGGGTGCGGCCTAAGGGCGTGAACCCTAGTTATCATGTGTGATTTTATTATTGATATGGAATGATATACTTTGGTATGCTGAATAGTTGATTACCATGAATGCTTAGGCTGTTGAGTACATGCTTAAGCGATATGAGTTATCTGAATGTCTGTTGAGTGATTATGCTCTGTTATTGTGTTTTGTTGCTTGGCCTTGGCTCACGGGTGCTACGTGGTGCAGGTAAAGGCAAAGGCAAGTTGGACCCACCCTGAGATGGAGAGCTGCGAGGCTGAATGTACATAGTCAGCTATTCGGCCACCACGGCCGAGGAGTGGAACAGGACGGGAAATGCTTAACTGTCTGTTTTGCCTTAGAATGGCTAATCACTGTATTTAAACCTTGAATCTTTTGTAAACAGTCTTTAACTTATTACTTTTGGGATCCCATGTAAAAATAAAATGTTTATTTAGGAGAAATGCAGCTTTTGAGACCAAAATCTTTTAACCGTAGTACAACTATAGTTTCAGTAGCACGTTTTGAATTAAGTGACTTGACTAGCGAGTCTTGCACCTTTATAAACACAGAGTGTAACAGTCTCGGCTATCCAGGGCATTACACAGATATACAGAATATGGCCTTCAAAACGTGCTATGGTCTCTACGAGTTCTTAGTGATGTTCTTTGGACTAACCAAAGCACCTGCAGCATTCATGGATCTCATGAATCGAGTATTTCGCGAGTATATGGATAAGTTTGTCGTCGTGTTCATTGATGATATTCTAATATACTCAAAATTCCAAGAAGAGCATGCAACGCATTTGGAACTGGTCCTCCAGTGTCTGCGAGACAAAAAGCTTTACACTAAGTTTTCTAAGTGCCAATTTTGGCTAGAGAAAGTGAGTTTTCAGGGGCACATAGTGTCGGGAGATGGAATTTCAATAGAACCAACCAAAATAGAAGTTGTTAAACAGTGGAAACCTCCGAAAAATGCTCATGAGGTTAGAAGTTTTCTTGGGTTAGCATGATATTACCGGCGATTTGTGGAAGGATTTTCCAAAATAGCCGCACCAATGACTGCCCTCACCCAGAAAAACATCAAATTTTAATGGACTGACAAGTGTGAGAAGAGTTTTTCAGGAGATGAAAAGAAGATTGACGACTGCCCCAGTGCTGACGATCCCTAATGGCACAGAGGGATATACTATTTATAGTGACGCCTCAAGCTGAGGGTTGGGATTAATGCTGATGCAGCACGAAAAAGTAATTTCTTATGCTTCTCGACTGCTAAAGAATTATGAGAAGAACTATCCTACTCATGACCTGGAGCTTGCAGTAGTGGTTTTTGCCCTAAAAATATGGAGGCACTACCTGTACGGGATACACTGCGACATCTACACTTATCACAAAAGCCTGAAGTATTTCTTCACTCAGAAGGAATTAAATATGAGACAGTGACGATGGTTGGAACTGTTAAACGACTATGACTGCGACATTCTGTACCACCCAGGAAAAGCAAACAAGGTGGCAGATGCATTGAGTCTACAACCAAGTGCTTACGTGAAGACAGTGAAAGAGATTTTGCCACAGTCACAAGCCGACCTTGCTACCTGGGATTTAGAGATAGTAGTTGGTCAATTGGCTAACCTCTTTATTGAGCCTACCATTATGGAAGCCATAAAAGGCAGGCAGTTAGTCGATCCTTGGGTTCAAGGATTAATGAACGAAGTGAGGAACGGGGGGCGACCAGGATTACATATCTTCGAAGATGGAATATTGGGGTTTAAGGGTAGAATATGTGTTCGAGACGATGACGAGATCAAGAAGCAGATCTTTTTCGAGGGACATAATGCTCCTAATGTCATGCATCCAGGTACCACAAAAATGTACCAAGACTTGAAGAAGTACTTTTGGTTGCCTGGAATGAAAAAGGAGTTGGCAGAATATATGGCACACTGCTTGACTTGTCAGCAGACAAAGGCCGAGATTAATGGCCAGCCGGATTGTTCCAACCCTTAGAAATTCCAGAATGGAAGTGGGAGATGGTCACTATGGACTTTGTTACAGGTCTACCAACCACTCCCAAGGGGCACGATGCCATTTGGGTTATCGTAGATAGGCTAACTATGTCTGCTCACTTCTTGCCGATCAAGGTAACTTATAGGGCACATAAGTTACCAGATATTTACATTGCAAAAATAATGAGACTGCATGGTTTACCCAACTCCATCGTATCAGATTGCGACAGACTTTTTACCTCGACATTCTGAAATAGAGTCCAAATGAGGTTGGATACTAAATTGAATTTCAACACTTCTTTTCACCTACAAACAGACGGACAAAGCGAATGAACAATTCAAACCCTGGAAGATATGCTAAGACCATGCGTGCTTGATTTTCAAAGGTCCTGGAATGAGAAGCTTCCACTGATAGAGTTCTCTCACAATAATAGCTATCATGATTCCATCAAGATGGCTCCGTATGAGGCTTTGTACGGAATCAAATGCTGATCTTCGATTCATTGGCATGAGTCCAGTGAAACAAAGTTTCTTGGATCGGACGAGGATGATCAGATTATCAAGGACATCCGACAGAAAAGGCAACGCTTGCAAACTTTGGTTGATTGACAACGCAAATATGCTGACTGACGCAGGAGACCCCTAGTGTTTGAGGTTGGTGATAATGTGCTGCTGAAGGTAGCACCACAGCGAAAGGCTATGCGGTTCGGGAAGAAAGGAAATCTAGCCCAAGGTTCATTGGACCTTTCGAAATCATAGAGAGGATCGAGGAAGTAGCTTATAGTGTAGCTCTTCCACTCGCCTTGTCTAAGGTGCATGACGTGTTCCATGTATCCTTGTTGAGAAAATACATGCATGATGCCTTTCATGTAATCAACTATGAGCAGCTGAGGGTGGATCCTCAACTCGTCTATAAGGAGAAACCGGTTATGATACTAGACTGAAAGGAAAAAATGTTGAGGAACAAGACAATGTCGTTGGTAAAGGTGTAGTGGTGTAACCATGGCATTGAAGAGGCAACCTGGGAAACAGAAGACAAGATCAGGGAGCTGTATCATCATTTGTTTTAAGATTTGAGGACGAAACCTTTATAAATTGTAGGTATTGTAACATCCTGTATTTTCGGGCACCTTAAAATGACTCGGGTCGGGATTTTTGTCCCCGATTTAAGAATATTATTTTAAATAATATTATATTTGTTTGGAAATTATTGCATGAGTTATTGCAAGCCAAATTATGAATTTTGTGATTTAAAAGTCAAGACTTTCGGTCCTCGGCCGACACAAAAACCCTGATCGGGTAAAAATCTAGGAAAATAAAATGAAAAGCTATGGAAAATATATTTTGGGCATAAAATAAAATAAAATGAAGTTTGGTAAAAAATAATAAACCTAAGGAAAAATGGAAATTTTATGGCTTTTTGTGTTAAATGCCTAATTTTACCAAAATAAGGAATTTTATTACATGAATAGACCTTAGGTTAAATTTTATAATGTGATTAATTAAATTAAATGTGTGAGACATTTAATTTAGTTATTTAATATTAATTTTTGTGATTTAAAACTTAATAAGAGTGAAAAATGTATCAAAAGTCAATTTGGACTTTTCTTCTCATGAATAAATTATTCACCTTTATAAAAAAATAAATAAAAATAAAAATATATAAAACATATATAGAATGAAAAGGGTGGCCGGCCATGTTGTTTTGTAGAGTTGCGTGAACCCAATTTTATTAAGTTTATATCTGATTTAATTAAGAAGTCAAGTGGACAAGTGGGTAGAAAAGCACTCATGTGTTTTGTGATATTTTGAAGAGTTTTGTGAGCAATTCTAACCCTACGAACCGATCACTCTCCCTCTCTCATTCACTATCATCTTTTTTGAAAACCCTCTCAAAGTTTTCTCTCAATATTCAACCTCAAGAACACCAAGCAAACATGGAAGCTAAGTCTTGATCTAGGAAGGGTTTTCCCTAAGGTAAAGTTTCATTAATCTAGACTTTTGTCAAGTTTTAATCATAGAGTTTCAAATAGCTAATTAACTATGTTGTTGGGGGAAGTTGGTTAGGGTTTTTGAAAGGTTTTGAAGGAGCCAAAGCTAGTAGGAAGATCCACACCTTAAGCAAGAAGACCAAAGAGGTAAGAAGTTTACTTTTTATGATTTTGTTGTAGGGTTTTTAGTTTTAAGCATTATTTTGTATATTTAATGCTTAAAGTTTCTTATTGTTGATGTAATAAGGTTATGGTAGTTATTTTATAATTTTTATGATGCTTGTGTATTGATTTTCGAAAATAGGAACCAAAACCCCCAAGTGTTTTGTAGGAAACCCTAAAACAAAACATGTTTTGAGCTATGAATTCCAAGGGGTCAAGCAGCCACATTATATTGATTTTTGTAAAATTAAATTGTACTGTGATGTTGTTCAGATTGAGTGCATAAAATTGAGCTTTTGAAACAATAAAAAATGTTTAGAAATGAGTAAATTATGCTATTTCAAAGTTTAGGTAAAAAACTGTTTTTTCATATTCTTATTTTCGGAACCAAGTTTGGAAAGCCACTGTATAGGGAAAATGAATGTAGTTTTTTCTAAAATTTGTGGGCATATTTTTGGCATAACATAGTATTCCACTGTAAAAGTTTTGTAAGAAAATATTGAACGGTTTGAAAATTATTAACTCTCAAATTTTGGAAAAAATAAGGAATTGAAAATAATGTCATTTATCTCTCTAATTGGACAGGCGTGCGACTGGTTTCTTGCTCCCGATGGCGAGGCGCAAGCGAATCAATCAGAAGCCTGGATCTAAAGCTTCTCCGTCAGCGATCAGTGCAGGAAGAGTTAATCAAGAGCGGGTGGAGGTTGAAGATGAAGCGATTGGAGAACATGTTGAGGAAGTTTTTGCAGATACGGTTGATAATTTCCAGGAGGCGGGGAAGGATCTCTCTCAGGTCCCCGGTAGTCAGACCAAGGTTGAAGTTAACGTTGAGTCAAGGTCGTGGGCGGTGGAAGCCGAAGAACAAGATTTTCAGGAACTAGCTAAAGATAAATGGTCACGGTTTCAAGACACGTTTGCTGCAAGGGGGGGTGTTCGACTCAATTATGAGGAACCCTTGATTCGTGATGGTCAATTAATTGCTCAAGTTGATAAAGAGGAGATAGAAGTGGAGGCTTCTTTTTGGCAATCAGCTATGGTCTGTGTAGTCTTGGTTGCCAACCCTCCATTATCTGTGTTTGAAGGATTCATCAATCGTATGTGGGGTAAGCTGGGTATAGAGAGAATAGCACGCATGAATGGAGGATACACACTTGTTAAATTCATGGATGAAGCTACTAGAGATTTGGTTTTGGAAGCTGGTGTTGTTCATTTTGACAGGAAGCCAATTTACTAAGGCCATGGTCGACAGATTTGGATAAAGTGCGATTGGTAAAGTCAGTGCCGGTCTGGGTAAGGTTGCCAGATTTAGGTCTCCAATATTGGGGACTTAAAACTCTAAGTGCCCTAGTTAGTACTATAGGTAAACCTATGATGATGGATAAGGTAACCAAGGACAAATCTATGGTGAAATTTGCCAGAGTTCTTGTAGATGTTGAAATATCTGATAAAATTCCCCAGTGTATTAGTTTTTTAAATGAGAAAGGCCAGTTGATGGAGCAACCTATAGATTTCGAATGGTTGCCCACTCGTTGTTCCTGTTGTAAGAACTTGGGTCATGGTGCCTCTAATTGCAAAAGGTCTCAGGAGGTTCAATGGAAGCCTAAACAGGTAGTCACTAATGCTGGAATAAAGGATTCTGATGTTTCTAAGATTCAGAGTGAGGCAGATCTTGTGGATGGGTCAATTGGCATTCAGATGGCAGGCAAGGATAGTCAGCTGGGGAAAACTGGTAGTACTCTGGCTAGTACTCGGGAGTTGAAGACAGGTAATGATAGCAGAGACCTTTCAGTTCAGGATACTGGTAATGCTTCTGTTGAGCAGGATCTATCTTGGTCTACTCCAAAGAGGGTTGGAGGGGTTAAGGTAAAAACTGCTGCCAATGTGACAGTGAGGGGTAACAAGTTTAGTCTCTTACAGGAGAGCAAGGAGATGGTTACAAAAAGGAATTTACATGATCCTCAATCTTCTAATGGAGGGATGTAATGTGCTGTGTTGGAATGTCAGGGGTCTAAATAACAGGAACAAGCAAAGATCCTTGTTGGAATTCTGTATTGTTAATAAAATTAGTTTGGGTGGTTTTCTTGAAACTAAAATGAAAAACAAAAAAATTGAGGAGATGATGATGAATCTGTTTGCTGGTTGGAAGTTGTTTAGCAATGAGGTGGTTGAAGGAAGGATTCTTCTAGTTTGGAGGGAAGATATTATTCAAGTAAATGTTATTCAGATCATAGACCAACTTGTTCATTGTGAAGTTAGGATAAAAGGTTCTATGCACCAAACGTGGCTGTCATTTGTTTATGGTAGGAATACTTTGGAAGAAAGAAAACTGCTTTGGCCTCATCTTGTGTGTCCCCAGGCTTCAGTGGCTCCTTGGCTGGTTATGGGGGATTTTAATGCTTTATTTGACTATGGTGATCGTATAGGGGGTCGTGAGATCACTGACTCGGAATTGGCTGATAGTAGACAATGGAGAGCGTCTGTCTTATTGAATGATTTAAAGTCTAACAGGTCATTTTTTACTTGGTCAAATAATCAACATCCAGAAACCAGGATTTATTCTAAATTGGATAGAGTTCTTATCAATGAAAAGTGGTCTGATTTTTTCCCTGACTCTGAAGCTAGAATTTTGTGGGATACCTTATCTGACCATTGCTATTGCCTCATCAAGACCATTCAGTTCAAGGAGTTTGGGATTAAACCTTTTAGATATTATAACTGCTAGTCTACCCATGTGGATTTTCGGGGTATTGTTCTGGATAGTTGGTTCAAACCAGCTGGGGGGTTCGGGTTGCAGAAGGTCTTGCTGAAGCTTAAGAGACTAATTCCTATTTTGAGTCGCTTTAACAAACAGCAAGTTGGGGATGTTATTCAACAGTATACAACAGCTAAACAGAGATTAGAAGAGGCCAAATATAGATTGCAGCAGTTCCCTTCTTTAGACTCATTGCAGCAGGAAGAGTCTGATGCAGCTAGAGACTTTGCTATCAAATCCAGTTCTTATGAGAGCTTTCTGCGTCAGAAGAGTAAGATTAACTGGCTGAGGTTTGGTGATGAGAATACGGCGTATTTTCACGCTTCTCTTAAACAGCAGAAAATGAGAAATCGCATTTCTAGTTTTATTAACGAGGAGGGACATATTGTTGAAAATTATTCAGAGGTCATTGATCATTTTTATAATCACTTTAGAGGAGTTATGGGTAAGGTGAGTTTAGCTTCAAGACAGATTGATCAGAATTGTTTTATACATGGGCATACTTTATCTCTAGAGCAACAACTCAATTTGACTCAGCCTTTCACCCGGAAAGATGTTAAGAGAGCTCTGTTTAGTATTCCTTCCATCAAGAGTCCGGGTCCCGATGGGTATGGTTCGGGCTTTTTTAAAGCTCTTCGGAGGGATATTGGTGCTGAAGTTTCTGATGTGATTTTGCTATTTTTTACAACTGGTAAGATTCCTACTGAGTTAAATAGAACTATTCTCACTCTCATTCCTAAAGTAGACTCTCCCTCTGTAGCCTCTGATTTTCGTCCCATTGCTTGCTGCAATACTCTGTATAAGTGCATCTCTAAGATGATTTGCTCTCGTTTGGCTTAAATTCTTCCGACTCTTATAGACCAAAATCGGGGTGCTTTTGTTAAAAATCGTCAACTGGCTCATAATATTTTGATGCTTCAGGATTTGCTTCATGGGTACTCTAGAAAGAATATATCTCCCCAGTGCTTGTTAAAGATCGACATCAGTAAGGCCTATGATTCTGTAGATTGGGGGTTTTTGGAAGAGATTCTATCTGCTTTTTGTTTCCCTAAGAAGGTTATTAAGTGGATCATGGTGTGTTTGGCGGATTCCTCTTATATCCTTCTTATGAATGGGCGGTTGCAGGGCTGCTTTGAGGGGCGGAACGGTTTAAGACAGGGGGACCCTATTTCTCCTCTTTTGTTTGTTCTGGTTATGGAGTATCTTACTAGACTCCTTAAACAGGTTGCCAATCATAGAGAGTTTAGATTTCACCCTTTGTGCAAGCATTTACACTTAGTGAATATTTGCTTCGCGGACGACCTGATTTTATTTTGTAAGGGCAATTATCGCTCTGTTCAGCTGCTGTTTGAGGGCTTTATGGGTTTCTTTAACAGCTCCGGGCTGGCTGTTAACTTGAATAAATCTCAAATTTTCTTAGGGGGTGTGGCAGCTGAGGTGAAGCAGAATATTTTGAATCTTGTTGCTCTTGGAGAGGGTACTTTCCCCTTGAAATACCTGGGTTTCTCTTTGAGACCTACGAAATGGCAAGCTGCTGATTGTGGGGTTATCATCAAGAAAATTCAGACTAAACTTCACATGTGGGCGAGTAGATACCTATCGTTCGCGGGGCGAACTCAGTTGATTTTTTCAGCTTTGCTTAGCATCCGTAATTATTGGATGCATGTTTTCTTGCTGCCTATTAGTGTTATTAATGAGATTGACAGGTGATGTAGGAATTTTCTGTGGGGCTCTTCTAATTCTCGTAGCAAACTTCATTGTACATCTTGGGCCCAAGTTTGTCTCCCTAAATCTCTTGGAGGTCTGGGATTTATGGAAGGTGCTATTTGGAATAAAGTTCTCTTGGCTAAATTCATTTGTGCCTTATCCTCTAAGCAAGATTTGTTATGGGTAAAGTGGATTGATGGAATTTATCTCAAAGGTCAATCTTTTTGGTCTTACAAGCTTAAAGCTGATGTGAGTTGGTATTGGCGTAAACTCTGTTATCTAAGGGATTTTATTTCTGAAGCAAAGCTGTCTAGTGCAACTATGAATGGTTCTCTTAGGCTGAAAGTTCTGTTGCACAGCTTTCTGCAAAGACAACCAGCTGATTTTGCTAAGGCTGTTTGGTGTTGTTTTTCGGTCCCTAAGCATAGGTTCATCTTGTGGCAGTCAGTTTTGGGTCATCTTTTGACTAGGGATAACTTAGTGAGGTGCCATGTGGCTGGAGTCTCTGTGATGTGTCCGGTTTGTGAGCAAGAGGAGGAATCGCATCAGCACTTGTTCTTTGGCTGCTGGTTTTCTCAGCAAGTCTGGTTTTTGCTCAAGGGGTGGTTAGGATCTGGTATATGGCCAGTTCATTTTGCTGGCTGGAAGGATTGGCTTAACAGGAAGCCTAGGAGTGTTTTGCATAGATTTTTTATTGCTGTGTTGGCTGCTACAGTTTATGGAGTTTGGTATAACAGGAATTCTTGCATTTTTTCGGGTTGTTCTTATACCCCCTGGAATATTGTGAGGAGGATTAAGCTGGCAGTGAAGTACAGATTGTTTGACCGGCTGAGTCAGAAAATTCTTAGACAAAATTGTTTTTTAGCTTCTCTAGTTGATAATATGTAAGCTGTTTGTAGTTGTCTGTTTCGGCTGATGTAGCAGCTGTTTTGTTCTGTTTTTTGTACTGCTTGTAGTTGTTTGTTTTGGTGCAATATATATCCTTTTCATAAAAAAAAAATAATGTCATTTTTACCTCATTTTTGGAAAATGATTTCACCAATCAAAAATGCTCATTTTGACCTAAGATTTTACAAAGACCTAAATGGCATACCAAAAATGCAATTGGGATATTTTGGTAACAATTGGGTAACTAAATTTCAAGTTATGAACTAACAAATTATTTAGTTAAAAATGTGAAAATAGGTTTTTCACACTTATTCTAAAAATGAGATTTTGGAACTTAAGGTAAAAAGTAAAATTTTACTTATTTGAAGATATAAATTGGTAAGTCTTGAAAACATATTTTCACTAAAATTACCACTTTGAGTTTAGTGTGAATTATTTTTATTCTTTTTAAAAATAAAATATTTAATTTATTAATAGTTAATAAATTAAAAAAGGGTTTAAAACCCTATATTTTGAGAAAATAATTAAATAAATTATTTTTCTAGTAAGTAAAATTGATTGATTGATTTTGGAAAATTAACTAGTCAAGATGGGAAATTTTTAATGGTTTTCCTAATTAAGACAAATTAGGCAATTTTCTTAAAAACAGTTTTTAGATTAAAACCTTAAGAAAAATAAAAGGAAAAAATTAAGAGTGTATTTTCTTTAAAAATAATTCAGGAATTTTTTATTATTTTCTTGATATAATCCCGGATAAAATCTTACATAATTTAACCTACTTGTCGAAAGTGCGGGTTAATAGCGATACCTTGAAAGAATAAGATTTTTAACAGATTGTGGGAAAATACCATTGTGATATATCCGAGCATAGGTATCGAGACCTTAGGATAGGTCTCCCCGAGACTTAGAGTGTAGTCTCAAATATATTTGTATGAATTTCCTTAATGGGTTTAAAACCAAATAAAGATCATAAATCCTTACAAATGATTTTGAAAATGACCAAACTGCCCAAAATAATAATAATGAATTATGTGCCATAATTAATCCGAGTATACAGTATGGATAACTATAATATTGGCTAAGCATAACTAGACTAAACGTTGGAGGGTGAAAACCTATTGAGCGCTAAGGACTCCAAGTAAGTCAACTTATATTGTATGGCTGCAACATGAAACGATTATTGTCTTGTATGTTATAGGGACACATGCACATATATAGACTGTCGTAGAAAGTTGCTTAGAGACGTTAGTCTAGTGAGTGCTGATTTAGAAAATATGAACGGTAGATATCCTTCATATCCTAGACGGCTGATCCCCGTCACACTGCTTGATTTTATTATGTTCGGCTCATTACTGGGACTAGTGGTCAAGAGGTGACGATTAGTTGGTTAAACCTAGGGGCGCCAAAACAAATGGGGCCAAGGGGCCCTCATGCTTACTTAATCAGTGAATGGTTAGAAACCGAGCAAGTGCTCTGAGAAGTTATTCCCAAATAACAGCCGTGAATATTGGCCATTCAGTGAGAGTGCCTAGAGATACTAGGGGTTGCCAGATTGAGTGATGCTGAACACCCTAGGGGTAACTTCTCACCAGCATCACTGATTAGCATAGAAGTCTCTATAAATCCGTGTAAAGTCGATTTCACTATTTGATAAGTAGTGATGCCCTAGGTAACACAATAGTTACTCTTGATGGAGATATTTATTGGCTAGATCTTAGTATTGAGAGTCGGTTCTCTCTTAAAGATAGGCAATTATGTTGGAGGGTGCATTACGCCTGAATTGTTGGAAATTGTCGAGCGTTGGTCTCGAATTATATTGTGATATGATATATCTGCTTGCTCAGGGATTTTCTGAGTGCAGGGATATATTTGTTGATAAGATATAGTTGTGAAATAATATATCTACTTGCTCTGGGATTTTCTGAGTGCAGGGATATAATTGTTGAGAAGAATTAGTTGCGATATAATATATCTGATTATTCTGGAATTTTCTGAGTGCAGGATTTTATCTGTTTATAGGAAATAATTTACCATTGGTTATCAGGCATGACCATAAGTTTTCCAGGACGCATTGCGTTCTTTAAATTGATTGTGTAGGGTCCGGATGGATTCGGAACCCTAATCCTCTACATGCTTTTTTTTGCAGGTTGAACTTACTAAGCATTTTCGCTTACCTAGTTGCTTCATGTTGTAGGTAAGAGCTAGGGCAAGGCAGAGCAGTGAGCGCTGGAGTCTACCTTTCAAATGTACATGTGGACCGAACTTTTGGGAAGCCGTTTTATTTTTGAAAATGTTGTGTAATTTTCCTAAACTAGGCTCACTCTACTCTTTATAAAATATGTTTGTAACTAAATGTTAAGTATGGCCATACGACTTTTTAAGAAGTTTTCTTTATACGGGTTTTTGAGACATTTTGTTAAATGAAAATATTTATATTTTCGGATTATCGAGTCTTGAAAATCTGGGTCATTACAGTTGGTATCAGAGATCGAGTTGAGCCGGTTCTGTAGACAACCCACATGTACATTTCGCAAAGATAGACCGGCACTCGCTGTAAGTACTATCTCTTCCTTTACTGTGTTGTTTTCTTTTTTATTCACCTCGATTCTTTAAATTGTAGATTATGGTCGATATACTTGAGATCGGTTACCCTGTGATGGACCAGACTGAGGAAGATCCCGAGGAGGATCCAGATGGAGGTCCTGATATGGCCGTCGACAGCGATACCTACTAGGTTTTAGGAGCTGCATAGTTGTTAGAAACCCACCTACTTTTGAAATATGTACCTACCTTGTATATGATTAGAGAAATTTGAAACTCGAAGCAGGGATATAAGTCCATTTTTTTAGGGATAATTTTGTAAATCCCTTAGACTGGCCGACCCAAACTTAAAACGTTGTTGTATATGGTATAGGTTATGAAATGAACTTGCTAACTTTTGTTAAAAAAGTGTTGATTTCTTGTTGTGCTTGATATTTTTAGTGTGCTTAGTTAGGTTGATTAACTATCTGTGTCAATATTAACTTCTCGTCCTTATGCGCTTAGGAGCATTTGTTTTGAAAGCAAACAAATGGCAAGGACAACATCTCAAAGAGGAAGGGGTGTTGCTAGCCGAGGCCAGGCCGCACCTGCTGATAGAGCTCAGAACGCGCCTGCTACTAGAGCTCCAAACCAAGCTGCTAGAGTTGTCGAGATAGCTGAGCAGATGAACAATCTGCAAAGGCTAGTGCAGATGCATGGAGCCCAAATAGAAAGAGGGAAAAAGAGACAGGAGGATGCCCTCCAAGCTGAAAGATTTAACACACTTTTGGGAGGACTCCCCATGCCACCCAATAATGCTCAGAACAACGAAGCACCCCCTGGAAACAATGAAGAACAAAACCTTGGCCCGCAGGTTATCATTGAGCAACCTGTATAGCCAGTAGAAGCGCCAAGAGCTGCCCGAGCAAAACCTATATCAGAAAGGGTCGGCAAATAGAATCCACCTATATTCGAGGGGAGCAGTGACCCTTCAATGGCAAAGGAATGGATTAGTATTTTGGAAAGAATCTTCGACTTCATTGGAACTACTGAGAGAGAGAAGGTAGTCTGTGTGACCTATATGCTGAGAAAAGATGCTCGCATCTGGTGGGACGCAGCCAAGAAAGGGCATAACGTTGCAGAGATGGAATGGCTAGAGTTCTTGACCTTGTTCAATGGCAAGTACTTTAGTAAGGCAGTGATAGACCACAAAGTCAGTGAGTTAACTAATCTGATCCAGGGAACATTGAGCGTGCAAGACTACGTTCAAAAATTTGACCAACAGTCTAGGTTCATGAAGAACCAGGTGAGCACTGAAGAGAATAAGACCTGGAGTTTTATGAAGGGCCTACGCAGAGATATTGCCAGGTGTGTAGACACTGGTAGAAATGGCCCGAAGATGTATACTGAAGCTGTGGAATGGGCTCTTCACCAAGAGTCTTGGGTCATGTTAGACAAGCCAGATCCACAGAAGAATGAAGACAGGAGGTACACTCCCAACAATCCCAGACAGTTTCAGGCCAATCAGAATGGCCTAATGGGAAGGTTCAACTCGAGGTTCGACCAGAACTCAAGGCAAACAAACAATCCAAGAGGCACAAGACCGATTTTTGGCGGAAATAACAAAAGAAAAGGGGGACCTACCGATCAAGCAATGGCTAGTCACAACAAACAGCGAAGACGTGAGTTTAAACAATGGCCACTACGCAACAAGTCTAACTGATGCCATCAGGGTGAGTGCGGAGTATGTTTTAACTGTGGAATGCCAGGGCACTTTGCTAAGGATTGTCGAATGCCAGCGAAGGGCCATGGAAATGACCAACAAAGACAAATTAGAGCTCTGCCTTGAGTTTATGCGCTTACACAAAGCGACAAAGGAGCTGGCCCATCTGATATGGTGTCAGGTCAGATTTCTATCTACCAAACCTCAGCATATGCATTAATGGATATTGGTGCATCACATTCTTTTGTATCTGCATCCTTTTTGGAAAAATTAAATAGAAATCCTGAGCCTATGCATGTTATTTGTGGGGTATCCTTGTCTTCGGGAGAGGATATGCTGGTGCGGACATGGGTTAGAGTCATGCCAGTTTGGGTTGAAAATCATGAGTTGACGGTGGATCTATTAGTCTTGGATCTACATGAATACGATGTCATATTTGGGATGGATTGGTTAACCAAATATGGAGTTGTTATCAATTGCAAGCGTAGAAAAGTGGTCTTCACCCCAGCAGGAGAAGAACCATTCGAGTTCAAGGGTACGTCAAGATAAAATAAGTGTCCCATGATTTCTACGATAAAGGCGAGAAAAATGTTGAGTGACGGGTGCATCGGTTTCCTGGCAAACATAGTGGATAAGGATAAAGAAACGAGTCAACAACCATCGGATGTACCGGTTGTGTGCAAGTTTTCTGATGTATTTCCTGAAGATCTCCCAGGGATTCCACCAGACCGAGAGATTGTGTTTGAAATACAGTTAATTCCGGGAACTGCACCGATCTCAAAGACTCCTTACAGAATGGCACCAGCTGAACTCAAGGAGTTGCAGTCACAACTGCAAGAGTTACTGGACAAGAAGTTCATAAGGCCAAACCATTCTTCGCGATCTTATTCGTTAAGAAGAAAGACGGCACGATGAGAATGTGCATTGACTATCGGAAGTTTAACAAAGTGACAATCAAGAACCGATATCCATTCCTGACGATTGACGATCTTTTCGATTAACTACAAGGAGCGTTAGTATTTTCCAAAATAGACCTGCGATCAGGCTATCATCAGCTCAAGGTTAAGGAGACAGATATACCAAAGACGGCCTTAGTGATGTCGTTTGGATTAACCAATGAGCCTGGAGCATTCATGGATCTCATGAATCGAGTGTTTTGTGAGTATTTGGATAAGTTTGTCATCGTGTTCATTGACGATATTCTAATATACTCAAAAAGCCAAGAAAAGCATGCAACACATTTGGAACTGGTCCTCCAGTATCTGCGAGGCGAAAAGCTTTACGCTAAGTTTTCGTAGTGTGAATTTCGGCTAGAGAAAGTGAGTTTTCAGGAGCACATAGTGTCGGGAGACCAAATTTCAGTAGATCCCGCAAAAATAGAAGCTGTTAGATAGTGGAAAAATCTGAAAAATGCTCATGAGGTTAGAACTTTTCTTGGGTTAGCAGGATAATACTGGTGATTTGTGGAAGTATTTTCCAAAATAGCCGCACCAATGACTGCCCTCACTCGCAAAAACATCAAATATGAATGGACTGACAAGTGTGAGAAGAGTTTTCAGGAGCTGAAAACAAGACTGATGACTGCCCCAATGCTAACAATCCCTAATGGCACAGAGGGATATACTATTTCTAGCAACGCCTCAGGCCGAGGGTTGGGAGCAGTGCTGATGCAGCACGAAAAAGTATTTTCTTATGCATCTTGACAGCTAAAGAATTATGAGAAGAACTATCCCACTCATGACCTGGAGCTTGCAGCAGTTGTTTTTGCACTAAAAATATGGAGGCACTACCTGTACGAGATACACTGCAACATCTACACTGATCACAAAAGCCTAAAGTATTTCTTCACTAAGAAGGAATTAAATATGAGACAGCGACGATGGGTGGAATTGTTTAACGACTATGACTGCGACATTCTGTACCACCCAGGAAAAACAAACAAGGTGCCAGATGCATTGAGTTTACAACCAAGTGCTTACATGATGACAGTGAAAGAGATTTTGCCACAGTTACAAGCTGACCTTGCTACTTGGGATTTAGAGATAGTAGTTGGTCAATTTGGTAACCTCTCTATTGAGACTACCATTATGGAAGCCATAAAAGGCAGGCAGTTAGTCGATCCTTGGGTTCAAGGATTAATGCACGAAGTGAGGAACGAGGGGCGACCAGGATTACATATCTTCGAAGATCGAGTATTGAGGTTTAAGGGCAGAATATGTGTTCGAGACAATGACGAGATCAAGAAGCAGATCTTTTTCGAGGGACATAATGCTCCTAATGTCATGCATCCAGGTACCACAAAAATGTACCAAGACTTGAAGAAGTACTTTTGGTGGCCTGGAATGAAAAATGAGACGGCAGAATATGTGGCACACTGCTTGACTTGTCAGCAAACAAAGGCCGAGCATTAATGGGCAGCCGGATTGTTACAACCCTTAGAAATTCTAGAATGGAAGTGGGAGATTGTCACTATGGACTTTGTTACAGGTCTACCAACCAATCCCAAGGGGCACGAAGCGATTTGGGTTATTGTAGATAGGCTGACTATGTCTTCTATTTCTTGCCGATCAAGGTAACTTATAGGGCACATAAGTTAGTAGATATTTACATTGCAGAAATAATGAGACTGCATGGTGTACCCAACTCCATCATATCAGATCACGACAAATGTTTTACCTCGACATTCTGGAATAGAATCCAAACGAGGTTGGGTACTAAACTGAAGTTCAGCACTTCTTTCCACCAGCAAACAGACGGTGAAAGCGAATGAACAATTCAGACCCTGGAAGATATGCTAAGAGCATGCGTGCTCGATTTTCAAGGGTCCTGGAATGAGAAGCTTCCACTGATAGAGTTCGGTTACAATAATAGCTATCATGATTCCGTCAAGTTGGCTTCGTATGAGGCTTTGTATGGAAGGAAATGCCGATCTCCAATTCATTGGCACAAGACTGGTGAAAGAAAGTTTCTCGGATCGGATGAGGTTGATCAGATTACCGAGGACATCCGACAGATAAAGCAACGCTTGCAAACTTTGGTTGATCGACAACGCAAATATGTCGACCGACACAGGAGACCCCTGTTGTTTGAGGTTGGTGATAATGTGCTGCTGAAGGTAGCTCCACTGCGAGGGGCTATGCGGTTCGGGATGAAAGGAAAGCTTAGCCCAAGGTTCGTTGGACCTTTCAAAATCATAGAGAGGATCAGGGAAGTCGCTTATCGTTTAGCTCTTCCGCCCGCCTTGTCTAAGGTGCATGACGTGTTCCATGTATCCTTGTTGAGAAAATACATGCACGATCCCTCGCACATAATCAACTATGAGCAGTTGAGCGTGGATCCTCAACTAGTCTATGAGGATAAACCGGTTATGATACTAGACCGAAAGGAAAAAGTGTTGAGGAACAAGACGGTGCCGTTGGTAAAGGTGTAGTGGTGTAACCATGGAATTGAAGAGGCTACCTGGGAAAAAGAAGAAAAGATGAGGGAGCTGTATCCTCATTTGGTTTAAGTTTCGAGGACGAAACCTTTATAAATTGTAGGTATTGTAAAGTCTTGTATTTTCGGGTACCTTAAAACGACTCGGGTCGGGATTTTTGTCCACGAGTAAAGAATATTATTTTAAATAATATTATATTTGTTTGGAAATTATTCCATGAGTTATTGCTAGCAAAATTATGAATTTTTTTATTTTAAAGTCAAGATAAGACTTTCGGTCCTAGGCCTACACAAAAACCTTGATCGGGTAAAAATCTCAGAAAATAAAATGAAAAGCTATGGCAAATATGCTTTGGGCATAAAACACATTCATAAAAGTTAAAGTTTGGTCTAAAATAATAAACCTAAGGAAAAAAGGAAATTTTAGGGCATTTTTGGTTTAAATGCCTAATTTTACCGAAATGGGGAATTTTATTCCATGAATGGACCTTAGGTTAAATTTTATAGTGTGATTAATTAAATTAAATGTGTGAGACATTTAACTTAATTATTTAATATTAAGTTTTGTGATTTAAAACTTAATAAGAGTGAAAAAGGTATCAAAAGTCAATTTGGACTTTTCTTCTCATGAATTAATTATTGACCTTTATAAAAAAATAAAAATAAAAATATATAAAACATAGACAGAATGAAAAGGTTGGCCGACCATGTGGTGTTTTAGAGTTGTGTATACCCAATTTTATTAAGTTTAAAACCCATTTAATTAAGAAATCAAGTGTGCAAGTGGGTAGAAAAGCACTCAAGTGTTTTGTGAGCAATTCTAACCCTAAGAACCGACCACTCTCCCTCTCTTATTCACTAACATCTTTTTTGAAAACTATCTCAAAGTTTTCTCTCAATATTCACCCTCAAGAACACCAAGGAAACTTGGAAGCTAAGTCTTGGTCTAGGAAAGGTTTTCCCTAAGGTAAAGTTCCATTAATCTAGTCTTTTGTCAAGTTTTAATCATAGAGTTTCAAATAGCTAATTAACTATGCTGTTGGGGGAAGTTGGTTAGGGTTTTTGAAAGGTTTTTAAGGAGCCAAAGCTAGTAGGAAGATCCACACCTTAAGCAAGAACACCAAAGAGGAAAGAAATGTACTTTTTATTATTTTGTTGTAGGATTTTTAGGTTTAAGCATTATTTTGTATATTTAATTCTTAAAGTTTCTTATTAGTGATGTAATAAGGTTAGGGTAGTTTTTTTTTATAATTTTTACAATGCTTTTCTATTGATTTTTGAAAATAGGAACTAAAACCCCGAAGGGTTTTGTAGGAAACCCTAAAACAAAACATGTTTTGAGCTGTGACTTCCAAGGGGTCGACCAGCCACTTTATATTAATTTTTGTAAACTTGAATTTTACTGTGATGTTTTTGAGATTTAGTGCATAAAATTGAGCTTTTGAAATACTCAAAAATGTTTAGAAATGAGTATGTTATGCTATTTCAAAGTTTAGGTAAAAAACTGTTTTTTCGTACTCTAATTTTCGGAACCAAGTTTGGACAACCACTGTATAGGGAAAATAAACCCAGGTTTTTCTAAACTTTTGTGGACATATTGTTGGCATAACCTAGTATTCCACTGTAATATTTGGTAAGAAAATATTGAACGGTTTGAAAGTTATTAACTGTTAAATTTTGGAAAAAATAAGGACTTGAAAATAAGGTCATTTTTACCTCATTGTTGGAAAATGATTTCACCAATCAAAAATGCTCATTTTGACCTAAGATTTTACAAAGACCTAAATGGCATACCAAAAATACAATTGGGATATTTTGGTAACAATTGGGTAACTAAATTTCAAGTTATGAACTAACAAGTTATTTAGTTAAAAATGTGAAAAATAGGTTTTTCACACTTATTCTAAAAATGAGATTTTGGAACTTAAGGTAAAAAGTAAAATTTTACTTATTTCAAGATATAAATTGGTAAGTCTTGAAAACATATTTTCACTAAAATTATCACTTTGAGTTTAGTGTGAATTTTTATTCTTTTTAAAAATAAAAGATTTAATTTATTAATAGGTAATAAATTAAAAGAGGGTTTAAAACCCTATATTTTGAGAAAATAACTAACTGAATTATTTTTCTAGTAAGTAAAATTGATTAATTGATTTTGGAAAATTAACTAGTCAAGATGGGAATTTTTAACGGTTTTCCTAATTAAGACAAATTTGGCAATTTTCTTAAAACGGTTTTTAGATATTCAAACCTTATTAAAAATAAAAGGGAAAAATTAAGAGTTTATTTTCTTTAAAAAAAATTAAAGAATTTATTAGTATTTTCTGGATATAATACTGGCTAAAATCTTACATATTTTAACCGACTTGTCGAAAGTGCGGCTTAATAGCGATACCTTGAAAGAATAAGATTTTTAGGAGATTGTGGGAAAATACCATTGTGATACCCGAGCCTAGGTATCGAGACCTTCAGATACGTCTCCCCAAGACATAGAGTGTAGTCTCAAATATTTTTGTATGAATTTCCTTAATGGGTTTAAAACCAAATAAGGATCATAAATCCTTACAAATGATTTTGAAAATGACCAATCTGCCCAAAATAATAATAATGAATTATGTGCCATAATTAATCCAAGTATACTGTATGGATAACTACAGTATTGACTAAGTGTAACTGAACTGAACGTTGGAGAGTGAAAACCTGCTGAGCGCTAAGGACTCCAAGTAAGTCAACTTATATTGTATGGCTGCAACATGAAATGATCATTGTCTTGTATGTTATAGTATAGGGATACATGCACATATATAGACTGTCATAGAAAGTTGCTTAGAGACATTAGTCTAGAGAATGCTGATTTAGAAAATATGAACGGTAGATATCCTTCATATCCTAGACGGCTAATCCCCGTCACACTGCTTGATTTTATTATGTCCGACTCATTACCGCGATGAGTGGCTAAGAGGTGAGGATTAGTTGGTTAAACCTAGGGGCGCAAAAACAAATGGGACCTAGGGGCCCTCATGCTTACTTAATCAGTGAACGGTTAGAACCTGAGCAAGTGCTCTGATAAGTTTTTCCCGGATAGCAGCCGTGAATATTGGCCATTCAGTGAGAGTGCCTATAGATACTAGGGGTTGCCAGATTGAGTGTGGCTGAACACCCTAAGGGCAACTGCGCACCAGCACCACTGATTAGCATAGAAGTCTCTGTAAAACCGTGTAAAGTCGATTTCACTCTTGGATAAGTAGTGATGCCCTAAGGAATGTGATAGTTACCCTAGATGGAGATATTTATTGGCTGGATCTTAGTATTGAGAGTCGGTTCTCTCTTACAGGTTAGCAATTATGTTGGAGGGCGTGTTACGCCTGAATTGTTGGAAATTTTCGAGCGTTGGTCTAAAATTATATTGTGATATGATATATTTGCTTGCTCTGGGATTTTCTGAGTTTAGGGATATATTTGTTGATAAGATATAGTTGTGAAATATTATATCTGCTTGCTGTGGGATTTTCTGAGTGCAGGAATATAATTGTTGATAAGAATTAGTTGCGATATAATACATCTGACTGTTCTGGGATTTTCTGAGTGCAGGATTTTATCTGTTTATAGGAAATAATTTATCATTGGTTATCAGGCATGGCCATAAGTTTGCTAGGATGCTTTGCGTTCTTGAAATTTATTTTGTAGGGTCTAAATGCATTCGGAACCCTAATCCTCTACATTCTTTTGTTTGAAGGTTGAACTTACTAAGCGTTTTCGCTTATCTAGTTGCTTCATGTTGTAGGTAAGAGCAAGGGCAAGGCAGAGCAGTGAGCGCTGGAGTCTACCTTACAAATGTACATGTGGACGGACCTTTTGGGAAGCCGTTTTATTTTTGGAAATGTTGTGTAATTTTTCTAATCTAGGCTCACTCTACTCTTTATAAAAGATGTTTGTAACTAAATGTTAAGTATGGCCATACGACTTTTAAAATTTTTTTTTTATACGAGTTTTTGAGACATTTTGTTAAATAAAAACATTTATATTTCCGCATTATCGAGTCATGAAAATCTGGTTCGTTACAGTGTACATATGCGGCTACTCGACCACCACGGCCGGGTATATCTCAGAGAAACTAAGGTTGTAGTCCTGTTTTGCCACTTAGGTCGACTGAATGTAACTTTTGATGTATATACACCTTTTTAAAATTTTAATTTTAATATTTTAGGATCTCATGACTGTATGAATCTTTTCCACTAAAGGTCAACAATTCTTTTTACCAAATATTTTAACCTTAACCTTTGACATTAACCGTAGCTAAATATTTTAAACCAAATGACTTGGTTAGCAAGTCTGACATAATTTAAAGTACACAGTTTAACGATCCTGGATTAGGAGGACGTTACAACTCGGTATCAGAGATGCCACGGTTTAAGGGCTCCTGAAGACTGGCTGGGCATGTACACTCGCCACTCAAGACAACCTCGACTCAGGGTTCGGTAACTATTATGTTGTTATAAGTTTAAATGCTTAAACATGATATGAATGCCTTATTTGCATGCCTATTTAGGGTGCATGAGATAATTTGTAGGGCTTGGCCCTTGACTGCTACATGAATGATAGAGAACATGCTTATTAGCATCGTTACTGCTTGTGAATGCAAGGGAACTGCTTATTAGCACTATTGTTTGTATATGAACCAGGAAATGCATATTAGCACCATTAATACTGGCAGGGATTAAGGAACATGCTTATTAGCTATGTTATACTTGTGAAAATGCTTGGATATGTTTATGTGTATTGTTAATTGCTGATGGATATTAGGAAGTTGTTATTAGCACAATGAATGAATATATTGAGTGATGGCATTCTTATTAGCATTGCATTTGTGTGTTTATCTGTTGATCTTGGATCGTCAGGCGGAAAGAAGTATAGTTATTACTTACCTAACGCCCGATTTGATCACTGTAGGGTGGATTGAGTAACAGTATGAATCTTTGAAGGTCAAAGAGATTGGTTGGCCAAGAGTTACAGGCCAGTGAAGGGAATGACCAAGGCGAGGACCCACCACCAACTCCAAAAAACTAACAACAGGTGCTTGCTGACATGCAAGCCAGATTAGAGAGGCAGAAAGAGGAGATTTGCGTCTTGAGACAACAATAGGTTGCAGCAGGGAACCCACAGCTCGCGGTACCGGCAGTGATACAGCCAGAGGTACCAGTAGTAGTACAGCCCCAGGTAAGGGGAGATAGGTAGGAACCCATGTATAAGAGGTTTAGGAAGCAGCATCCTCCAATTTTTTTAGGGCAGCTCAGATCCACTAAAGGCTGAGCAGTGGATGACTATGATAACCACCATCCTTGATTTTATGAGGGTAGGTGGTAATGAGAGAGTGGCCTGCGCCACTTATATGTTTTGGGAGGTCGCCCGAATATGGTGGGAGGTGGTATCCCAGACCAGAGAAGTAACCACCATTGAATGGGAAGAGTTTAGAACCTTGTTCAACGAGAAATACTACAACGACGCAGTTAAAGCTTTGAAGGCTGAAGAGTTCAACAAGTTACTTCTGGGTAACATGACAGTAACAGATTATGCCCAAAAGTTCGATAGGTTGGCAAAGTTTGCCGGGGATCTGGTGCCCACTGATGGGACCAGAAGAGAGAGGTTTCTTTAAGGGCTACAACCTATGACAGCGTGGGATGTTTGTATTACCACTGTGTCGGGATTGACCATCTACGCACAGGCTATAGAGAAGGCACTTAGAGCTGAGAGCACAGAGAATAGGATCTGGCATGATAATGCAACCAGAACAAATTCTTGGAGGTTGAGACCTCCATTTTTAGGTTTTGGTTGGGGTGGAGGCCCTAGTGATCAGAAGACGAAGACTCTAGAGACAGTTTGATCTCCAGGGCCAGATTAGAGGCCACGGGGCATACAGATAGGTCGCCAGAGTAGCGGTGAGACCTGGAGAGCGTTTCCAGAGTGTTCTAGGTGCAGGAGGCGCCATATTGGGGAATGTCGGGCAAAAGCCTACTTTGTTTGTGGTAATGTAGGGCACTTGAAGAAAGACTTCCCGTGAGCCAGAAAGAAGGAACCGAAGAAGATGGATAACGTGATGCCAGCTCGGGTGTTGAATTTGACCTAGGCAGGTGTCGAGGCTAGTCCCTCGGTAGTTACAAGTCAACTTTCTAGTGATGGAACCTTCTATACTGTTTTGATTGATTTGGGTGCTACGCACTCTTTTGTTGCTAGTAGGATCATAGATGGATTGTGTAGACCATGTGACTTCTATCCATTGGGGTTTGGTACTATGTTGCCTATTGGGGAGTTAGTGGTTTCCAGGAGAAGGGTTAGATCGCTACTAGTTACAGTGGATGGCAAGGAATTATCAGTTTATTTGGTGGAATTGGTGATGACAAATTTTAATATAATTCTGGGTATGGATTGGCTAGAGAAGTATGGGGCAACGATAGATTGCAAGAAGAAAATGGTAACCTTTGAGCCCGAGGGTGAGGACCCTTTTGTATTCGTTGGCACTGTTCATGGACCACGTATACATATTATATATGTACTTAGAGTTAGATACCTATTGCAAGGGGGATGCATAGGGTTCTTAGCTAGTGTGGTGGATACCACTCAGGTCATGCTAGGGGGACCAAAACAAATCCGATTAATCTGTGAGTTTCTGGATGTGTTTCTAGGGATCTGCCAGGGTTACCTCCACACAGGGAGATTGAGTTTCTAATTGGATTGGCGCCAGGGACAGAGCCAGTGTCTAGGGCACCTTATAGGATGGCTCCAGCTGAGCTGAAGGAACTAAAAGTTCAACTACAGGAAGTATCAATTATAGAGAGCTGAACAAGTTGATTATCAAGAACAGATATCCACTGCCAAGGTTTGATAACTTGTTTGATCAGTTGTTGGGTAGAACAGTATTCTCTAAGATAGATCTTCGATCTGGCTATCACCATTTGAGGACCAGGGAGGAGGATATACTGAAGACAACTTTTCGCACCAAGTATGGGCATTATGAGTTCTTGGTATGTCGTTTTGATTGACTAATGCCCCATCAGCATTTAAGGATTTAATGAATAGGGTGTTCCAAGATTACCAGGACAAGTTTGTGATTGTCTTTATTGACGATATATTGATATACTCTCGGAAAAAGACAGAACACGAGCAGCACCTCAGATTGGTACTACAGAGGTTGAGAGAAAACAAGTTGTATGCAAAGTTCAAGAATTGCGAGATTTAGTTGCCACATGTGACTTTCTTAGGTCACATAGTTAGTAAGGATGGAATAAAGGTGGATCCAACAAAGATCGAGGCGGTCAGAGATTGGCCAAGACTGAAGAATGCTTCAAAGATCAGGAGTTTCTTGGGATCGGCAAGGTATGATAGACGCTTTGTGGAAGGGATCCCCAAGATTATGTCATCATTGACAGAGTTAACACACAAGAATCAGAAGTTTGTATGGTTAGACAAGTGTGAAGACAGCTTCTAGAAGCTCAGAAAGATTTTGATCACCGCTCTGATTTTGAGCATTCCTACAGATCGAGACAAGTTTGTAGTTTACTATGAGACTTCAAGACAGGGTTTGGGTTGTGTCCTTATTTAGACAGGGAAGGTGATTGCCTAAGCATCACGTCAGTTGAAGGAATATGAGCAAAGATACCCCACACATGACTTAGAGCTTCAAGCAGTAGTCTTTGCATTGAAGGTGTGGCGACACTACTTGTATGGAGAGAAGTGTGAGATATACACTTACCACAAGAGTTTAAAATACTTCTTCACCTAATAGGATCTGAAGATGAGGCAGAGACATTTGTTAGTGCTGGTAAAGGATTATGATTGTGAGATCATCTATCACCCTTGGAAAGCCAACGTGGTTCGGGACAGTTATATAGTACCCGACATATATTGAGGAAATTGGCTGATGACATGACTAGAGCGGGAATTGAGTTAGTGGTGGGCCAGTTAGACAACATCAATTCACAGTCTACTCTTTTGGAGAAAATCAAGGAGAAACAATTAGATTACCCACAGATGGGGCGGATTAGAGGAGACGTCCTAGCTAGAGTAGCTAAGGACTATACGGTGTCAAGTATGGGCTTATTGAGGTACAAGGATTAGATTTGCATTTTGATGGATGCGGGGATTAGGAAAGAGATTCAGGATGAAGCTCATACCACCCCTTATTCTCTACATCCGTGCAGCACAAAGATGTACCAGGATCTGAAAGCTTTATATTGGTGGCTTGGGATGAAGAGGAATGTGACTGAGTTTGTGGCAAAGTGCCTGACCTGTCTGTAGGTCAAGGCTGAGCATCAAAGGTCGACAGAACTGTTACAGCCTCTGTTTATCACAGAGTGAAAGTGGGAGGATATCACGATGGATTTCGTTGTAGGATTGCCCAGGATAGTGTGCTAGCATGATTCTATTTGGATCATCGTGGATCGTTATTTGAAATCAGCTCATTTTTTACCAGTGAGGACGAATTACACAGTTGACTAGTATGTTAATCTCTATGTGAGAGAGATAGTTCGCCTTCATGGGACTCCGAGGTCTATCATGTCTGATAGGGACCCTATCTTTACTTCCATGTTTTGGGGAAGTTTGCAGAGGGCGATGGGTACACAGCTGAAGTTTAGCACAACTTATTGTCCTCAGACAGATTGTCAGTCTAAGAGGACTATCCAGATATTGAAGGACATGCTGAGAGCATGTGAGTTGGATTTTGAAGGGTCTTGAAGTAAATATTTTCCTTTGATAGAATTTTCCTATAACAACAGATACCAGTCTACCATTCGGGTGGCACCTTATGAGATGCTGTGTGGTAGGAAGTGAAGATTGCCCACTCACTGGGATGAGATGGGTAAAAGGAAATATTTAGGTCCTGACCCAGTTCAGAGGACCACTGAGGCTATCGAGAAGAATATAGCTCAGATGCTCAAATCTCAGAGTAGACAAAAGAGCTATTCAGACCCGAGGTGGAAGAACATAGAGTTCCAGATGGGAGACTATGTCTTCCTTAGGGTTTGACCTCTGAGAGGGGTGAAGAGGTTCGGGATGAAAGGCATGTTGAGCCCTAGGTTTGTGGGACCGTTTGAGATCCTGGAAAGGATCGAGTAGGTGGCCTATAGGTTGGCCTTACCCCCCGCACTGTCTAGTGTACATAATGTATTACATATTTTCATGTTGAGGAAGTATGTATGAGATGGAAGTCATGTACTGAGTTATGAGGATCTGGAATTGAAGGCAGACTTGTCCTATGAAGAATAACAAGTTCAGATTCTAGACAGGAAGGACAAGGTCCTAAGGAACAAGACTATACCTTTATTTAAGGTATTGTAGAGGAACAACAAGGTCGAGGAGGCGACCTGGGAGCTGGAGGCGGATATCCAGACTCAGTATCCCGAGCTTTTCAGGTAAAATTTCGAGGACGAAATTTCTGTAGGGAGGGGATAGTTGTAACATCCATAAATTACCTAATAAGGCTTAGGGCCTTGATTAGGGATGCAGGATGGCAATATATGGAGTTATATGCTTATTTGTTATATTTAATTGTAATTATATGGATTATATGATTATATAGCTAGTTGTGCATGTTTAGGGATATTAAATAAGCATGTGGGCCAGCTTCTTATTAGAAGGGCATCTTGATAATTTGGCCCGTTGAGGGAATAATTGTATATTTATGTGCATATGTGTAAGACCACATTACTATGTGGGTTTATTTTAGTTACTCGGCACGAGGCGATCCTAGGGAGCAAGTTAGTGGAAAAGTCACAACGGAACCTAATACTTGACTCGGGGCGAGTCGAGGGGTATTTTGGATATTAGGCATTTAATTGGGTTATCGGGTAATGGAAATAAATAATTGGAGATATATTTGGAGTTAGGGAGTTTAGGAGGAAATACTGGGGAAGTTGACCATTTTGCCATCGGGGACATTTTTTGTATACCGAGCCTCAGGAATAGCTTAAGTCACTTAAGCCTTAGGAAAAAAAAAACACTCAGAAGCTTACTGACCGACTCTTTCTCTCTCCTTCACTCTCTTTCTCTCAAAAAAACTTTCTTAAGCTAATTAAGCAAAATTCCTAGCTAAAACTTGGAGATTGAAGCCTAAACTATAGGGGATTAGTTTTGTTATAGCTTCAGAGATTAACTTCTAGTTGAGGTAAGCTTGAAATTATGTGTTTGCTTGGCTGTTTTAGAGAGTGTTCTTGAACTTTTAGCTTAAGAATTGAATTGGAATTTTTGTGAGTTTTAAGACTGGATTTGTGTTGGGTTTTGTTGCTGGGAAGATGTTAGAACTGTTGTGGGGATTGTATTATGGTTTTGGGGTGAAACTGGGTTAGTTCATATTGAATTTGGCTATTGGAATGTGTGAAAAATCATGGTTCGTGGGGCCAAGTGATAGCTTTATTCTTGAGGGGCCACAACTCAGCTTTAACCTAGGGCCTTGGGAGGTCTCTGTCTGGGAGGTGAGCTACAACCCTCAAGGGCAAGTTGCAGCCTGCGTCCCTTTCACAGAGGGGGAGGCTCTCGGATAGGAGGGGTGCGTCACGACCCTCAGGGTCAGGTCACGGCACACCTGGGCAATTTTGGCCTTGGGGAGTTTTATAAAAATGGGAACCTTTTCCTTAGGGCTCAGGATCAATTCCACTACCTGGTTTAGTGGAACTCAGGGCCCCGGAGGCTAGGACTCGGTCTGGAAGCCTTTGTTTGCTCATTATTGATGTAATCCTATATTATGGTTGTGACTAGGTTATCGCTAGGGGCTCAGAACCGGGATCGTGCTCGAGGGTCATTCTTGTTTACATTATACTCGATCCTGATGTAAGGAAACTGCACCCAATACGTGTTATATGTGATTAGGGCTTGGCTTGAATGTTATCAATTATCATGACTAGGGCTTGGGCCCTGAGGACATTTTTGTTTAAGCTATTCTGTCACATTTTGGTTGATTCTTGATCAAGTGTTTCATGTTTATTGTATGAATTTTGTGGTTAGGGCATGAGGCCCCATTAGATAAATATGATTAGTATTGTGAGAATGATTGTTCGAAGGTGTTATGTGATTATCATGAATGCGTGCTTATTTTGTTGGGATATGCCTATCCATATCTGTTTCTATATTGAAGTCTGTATTCCTAGATCAGGGATCCCATGACTGTATGAATCTTTTCAACTAAAAGTCAACACATCTTTTGACCAAATTTTTTAACCCTAACCCTATACATTAACCGTAGTTACACATTTTAAACCAAATGACTAGGTTAGAAAGTCTGACACAATTTAAAGTACACAGTGTAACGGTCCTGGATTAGGAGGACGTTATACACAAGTTTGCAATGCCAAGTTTTAACATCTTGAGTCAAGTTTGTCTGATAAAGTTGGGCTTAAGAAGAAAAAGGAACAGAACTAGAATTTACTTTATTAATAGAAGAATTGTTACAATTAGAGGCTGAATGAACAACTCTTTGTGCAAAAGAGAAATTACAGTTAGAATTTCTAGTCCTAGATGTAGTAGCTAACTGACTTTGAAGAATAGTGGTTTGTCAACTTGAAACATATTCTCTAAGCATGTATAGACCATCTTTAACCTACCCTTTGAGTAAGACTGTTCCCATTTGCGTGTCCTCAACAAAAGAACAATTTTTATGAAACTCCAAGTAAACATCATTATCTTTTGTATGTTTAGAGACACTAACAAGATTTTTGGTAATAGAAGGAACTTGTAGAACTGAATTTAAGTGTAGAGGAATTAGAGGGTAAAGTTGCTGTACCAATATGAGAAATAATGAGTTTCTTACCATTACCAACAACCATAGTTTCAGTGCCACCATAAGGAGTAGCCAAGTCCATGTGTTCCATTCCAAAAGCAACATGATTAGTTGCACCTGTATCAGCACACCAAGCATTATCATCACCAAAATCTTGGACTATAGTAGTGGAATAGGCTTGAGGATCACAATCGAAATCATGTTTACTAATATAGGCACACGGCTAAGGTATTGGAGGCTTTGGAGTTACCCAATTCTTGTCAAAATGGTAGTGACGAATGGTTGTTGTTTGACCAAACTTTAAACATACTTGACAATTGAGTCGAGTAGATGGACTATAATCACGAAAAGAAGTTCTTGGAGAAAATCTTGAAGAATTGTCAGAAGATCCTTCACAACAAGAATTAGAATATGATCGATAACCCTCATTTCTTGATGAACCAAAGGTTAGATTAGTAGACATCTTCATGGAAAGATCACTCATGGCTTGATGACGTTCCAGTTGACTTTCATGAGACATTAGTAAAGCTTGAACCACCTCAAGTGACAGAAAATAACTTCGAAAAGTAATCCCAGACACCACAAAATCCAATTTAGGGCCAAGACAATTCAGAAGTCGTAAAACAATATCTTGGTCACTAATGATGGAACAAGCTTGTAATGCCCCAAATTTCCTAATAAGGATTAAGACCTTGATTAGGAGGCCGGGAAGGCCATAATTGATTTATTGTGTTATTTAATGATAATATGCATGTGAACTCGTTTTTGAGTAATTGGGAGATTTTCATATTTTGGCCATTTTGGGCATATTTGGCATATATGTGATGTGTATGGTGCTTTATTATTGTTTGGTTATGCTAGGGTTACTCAGCACAAGACGATCCTAGGAGGTAAGCTAGTTGGAAAGTCACAACGCGATTTGTTCTTAACTCGGAGTGAGTCAATGGGTATTTAGAGCATTACCGGGTTATTGGGGAATGGGAATAAATATTTTGTGATAAATTGGGAGTTAGTAAGATCAGGGGGAAATTCTGGAGGTTTTGACTATTTTATCCCCGGGAGTGTTTGTGGGACCCCGAGCGTTAGGTTTTGGTTGAGGCTACTTAAGCATGAAGTAACCTTTTAAGAAATAAAAAGAACGTTATGTACGCTCTCTCTCCCTCAAAGTTCCATTTTTGTCTCCCGATCGCATTTTCGAAGATAACTTGAGTTCTAGGAGTCGGAATCAAGCAAGGATCAAGGCATAGCGATCCTAGGTAAGATTAGATGCTTATTAACCGGAGGATTTAGTTGGAAACAACTCAATTAGAGGTAACTCAAGTTTTAATTTTTAAGTTTTTAAAGTTTTTAAGCTTGAATTGGACTTTGTGTTTTGATGAGTTTTCGATTGAATTGAAGCTTGGGTTTTGGATAATGGGGATGTATTGGGAACTTTCATTTTTTTATTTGGGGGTGTTTAGGTATGTTTTTGGGAGGTTTTAAAAGGTTAAAATCTAGGTTATGGCTGGGGGGGGGGGGGGGGCGCGGCCCTAGCTCAATGCAGCAGGTGGAGGCACTTTGGCCTTAGTGGGCGCCGCGGCCCTGTGTGAGGGGCGCATTGGCCCTTGCTCCTGGGATAGCTGGGGGCCACGGCTCAGGCAGGGTGTTGAGCTCGTTTGTGTGTTTTGACCTCGGGAACTTGGTTTTAGGCCTCGGGATCATTCCTACTACCCAGATTGGTGGGGTTTGATGTCTTGGAGGCTAAGTTTGGGTTCCAGGATTGGTTTTAGAACTTGAACTCATTGGATCACCGTTTGTGGTTGTGACTAGGTTATCACTAGAGGCTTGGAATCAGGATCGTGCTTGGGGCTCATTTATTGGTAACCTGTGCTTGGACCAAAGGTAAGAAAACTGCACCCTATGTATATGTGACATGCATGGTTATTCTTGATGCATGTTGGATGTTTAAATGTAATGCACGACAAACATGTGATTAGGACATGCTATGTATATTCAATATGAGATTGTTTAGAGCTTGAGCCTCTGTGTTTATGCATGATCCCAATTGTGCTAGTAATTATTGAGTAAGCATGTTGAATGCCCTGTATTCAGATATTTGACATATGATATATGTTTGGTAGCATTGCTTAATTGTGTATGGCACTGACTAGTCAGGGTCGGCACTGGTTGAGTATCACAGACCTAAGAGCCTAGAACGGCATAGCGTCCTAAGCACAGGGCCGATTAAAGATTAGATCTAATCGATATCAGCGTTGAATGACTCTGGGGCATTAATGTTGGACCGACCCTAAGGTCGATGAATCTTATAAGCTCTTGACTATTCTAAGCTAGTTACTCAGAGCCAGGGGCTAAGGCTTAGGTGACTGCTTGTCACATGGATAGGGAACAAAGTTCCATGGTTATGACTCTATGGGCATGAGGAAGGTTATGTTGGTGACTAGTCATCATGCACCTATCCTGTTTAAGCTAGTGAAAGGTTCACTTATCTATAAAGCCCTGGTGACCCTATCGTCACATTGCTATTGGGAATAAACCCACCTTAGTGACTATTACAACTGTCACTCTTCTATTTGGGGCTAAAAGCCCTGGACCATCCTTGACATGGAGAGCTTAGGTGATGATGTGTACATATGCAGCTGCTCGACCACCACGGCCGAGGTTTGAAGATGAGCTAGGATTAAACCCTGTTTTGCCACTTAGATCGGATGGTTGTAAATATTTTCTTGTAATAGACCTCTAAATTATATTTTTGGGATCCCAATGTATATAATGAAACGTTATATCTTAACAATAATTTTTATCCCTAAACCACTAATCATACTTACTTATACGATTTTGGCCAAATGACTCGATTAGTGAGTTTAGCACTGTTTACAAGGCACACCGTAATGGTCTCTGGAGTTTAGGGCATTACAACTTGGTATTAGAGCAAGCCAAGGTTTATGGTTCCTAAAGATAAGCTAGGCCTATACACTCATCACTGAAGATAGTTTCACTCAGGGAATGGTCACTATTTATGTGGTTATGTGCTTAACTGCTTAAATAGAATGTAAATGCTTTACCTACATATTGTATTAGGGAGCATGAGATTATGATAGAGCCTGGCTCTTGACTATATGATTATATGCACCATGAATATATATATATATGGATGTGATTATATGATTACCTACTCTGTGAATATATAATTGTGATATTTGCATGCTAGAGTTGGAGGCATGGTGTGAATGTTGGAAGAGCTGGGATCCTGATTGATGTATGAATGCCATGAGCATGTTTTTAGCACTGCAAGTTGTTTGTGATTGTGGTGTGGTAAGATTGATCCCATGGGGAAAGCTCTTGATATGCTCGTCATGATTAATGGGTTAAGTTATTGACTGCAGATTCAATCAGCAGGTTTATAGCCAAGGCAGATAATGAGGCCTGGTGGTGGTTATACAGAGGCTGGGAATTACAGCCAGGGTATCAATTCTTCATCTGCTCCTATGAATTTTCAGCAGATGATCACAGATTTGCAATCAAGATTGCAGATGCATGAGAGAGAGATTAAGTGTCTGAAGCAACAATGGAATCTGTTGGGGAGCACTTCTTCCTTGGTTATGCCAGGAGTGGCACCAGCTTTTGCTCAGCCAAGGGTTGAGAACAGATGGGAATTTCTCTGTGGAAGACTCCAGGAGTTTTACCCTCCAGTCTTTGAGGGAGGCCTAGATCCATTCAGAGCTGAGCAATGGATGGGCATGATCAGTTCCATTATTGATAGTATGGGACTGGTAGGTCACGATGGGGTGGCTTGTGCGACATTTGTATTGTGAGATGATGCTAGGACATGGTGGGAGGTAGTATCCCAGACACGAAACACAGTCATGATGGACTGGAAAGAGGTAGTATCCCAAACTGTTCAATGAAAGATATTACTGTGACATAGCTAAGACCGCTAAGATGAATGAGTTTTTGAATCTCGTTCAGGGTAATGTATCAGTAATCGAGTATGTTAACAGATTTTGATGGGTTGGCCAAGTTTTCTTTAGACATGGGTTGGCCAAGTTTGATTTGATGTGGCTCAGAAGGAAAGGTATGTTCAGGGATTGAATCTTGGAATAGCTCGGGGCATTAGAGTTGCCCCGGTTATGAAATCTCTACCTATCCTCAGATGGTAGAGAAGGCTCTTGCTGTTGAGAGCATACAAAATGAGAAGAAGAGTGCCAGAGAGCACGGAGCTCAGATAGTGGTATCTCCACTTATTGGAGCAAGTAAGAATGAAAGCTGGAAGAAAATTTATCCAATTTGCACTCGGTGCAAGAAGCGTGATCCGGGAGAATGCCGAGCAAAGGCATGTTTCCCATGTTATATGGTTGGGCATATCATGAAGAGTTGCCCAAGGCTAAGGGAGCATGAGCAAAAGGGGATAGAGTGCTCGATTCCAACTCGAGTGTTTATTCCTAAACAGTTAGAGTCTGAGACCGAAACTAGTTCTTCTGGGGTGGCAGGTCAGTTTTCTAGTTCTGATTTCTAAGTTATGCTGATTGGTTTTGGTACCATGTTGTCCCTTTGTTTGTGGCATATATAGAAGCATAAAGATGTTATGCAGATCACATGGTTATGTAGTGATGGGAAAAGCGATACTTTACTGGTAACCTAATAGATGGGTTGGAGATTTGGTGAATTATTGTGGAAATGGCTCATCAGTGGTTTTCATGAGTTGGTTATGACTGACTGGCTTGGGTTTAAACCAGGGTATGGATTGGTTAGCCAAGTGTGGGGCAATTTTAAATAGTAAGGAAAGTATAGTAACTCTTGAGCTTGAGAGTGGGAAGCCTTGTGAAAGTTGGCACTGTGGATGGATTTGATATGTCAATGACATTTGTATTGAAAGCTAGAGCTCTAGTGCAGGGAGATGCATGGAACTCTTAGCTAGTGTGGTGGAAACCACTTAGATTGTGCTAACGAAGTCAGAACAAACTGGATTAGTCTATGAGTTTTTGGATGTGCTTCCAGGGGACTTGCCAGGGTTTCTTTTATATGAAGAGATAGAATGGTGATTGGATTAGTGCCAGGGATGGAATCAGGTTTAAGGCACTGAATTGAATGGCTTAGCGGAGTTGTAAGAATTAAAGGTTCAGTTATTGAGTAAGATGGAATTCTCTAAGGTGGACATTGGATCTGGTTAGTACCAGTTAGAGATCAGGGGGAAAGAATATGCAGAAGTCTACTGTTATAACAAATAAGAGCACTGGGAGTGCTGATAATGTCTTGAGAATTTGTTTGATTCCAAGTGTTTGTAAATCAGATGAACAGAGCATTCAAAGGATTATTTGATTGGGACTTGTCATCGTCTTGGACGATGATATTGTGGTATTTTCTCTGCGGAGATTTTCCAAGGTTAAGGAACGCCTTAGGGGCAGAAGTGTCCTTGGGTGGCAAAGAATATTTTAGGTGCCTTGGGAATTAATTCTGAGTCTTCTTGCAGGTCAGAACCAGTTAGTAGGTCGTTATGACATCTAAGTGACAGAGAAAAGTAATTGCCTATGCAATATGTTGGTTAAAGGATCTGACCAGAACTAGAGTAGAGTTTCTGGTGGGCTAAGTGGCCAGTTTTATGTTTGAGATTATCATTTCGGAAAGGATTAGAAGGAAAGATGATTAAGTGAACCACGGATAAGAAAGACTGAGGAGTAAGTCTTAGCTGGATTAGCTAAGGATTATACAGTGTCAGATATCAAATTTATTGTGGTATAGGGTTGGATTTGGATTCCGATTGACACCGAAATTAATTGGGACATTCTGGATGAATCTCATGCTATTCTTCTATTCTCTTCATTCAGCCATTATGGAAATGTAACATGATACGAAAGCTTTATAGTGTTGGCCTGAGATGGAGAGGGATGTAATGGAATGCATGGTAAAGTTCTTAGCCTGATAGCAGGTCAGATCACAGTGTCATAAATCGGTGAGGCCATTGTAGCCTTTGAGTATTTCATAATGGAAATAGGAGAGCATCGCGATGGGTTTCGCGGTGGGTTTACCCAGGTTAGTGGGTCAGAGCGAATTGGCATTGGGTCATTGTGGACTAGTTTTTCCAGGTGAGTTCACTTCTATTAATGAGAGTAAATTATACAGCTGATTAGTAATCAAATCCCTATGTGTGAAAGAGATGGTATGTGTAACGCCCTACTTCCTTAGAGCCGTTACTAAGTGAGTTTAAAAACGTGCTTCCAACTCGCTAATCGAGGTTTTAAGTCAAACAGTGTAATTAAGCCATAAACAGAGGAAAAATGTAGAATTAACTCCATATCATTGAAGATCATAAAAATTTGACACCTGGGATCCAAAAATACAGTTTAGAAATATTTACAACATAAAAACTGTACTAAGTCAGATAAACAACAAAATCTAAGTTCATTTACAAGCATCTCCCAAAATCCTCTGGCTGTGGCAGCCAGGCTGGCCAAACATGTACACGCCGCCTCACGCCTGCTGTACTCATAGTTGGTTGATCTTCTCTTTACCCTGACCAGCACCACAGAGCATCTGTTAGCCGAAGCCCAGCAAGAAAACCGACAAACAGATAACATATGCAACACATTTATCAAGCATATAAACAGGCCACCAATTGGATGAACACATACGGCCTAGCCGTCCCAGGCGTTACCAAGCCCTGGATATGCGGACCCGTATAGAATACATATAGCATAGCAAGCAAGTATAGAATTCTAACATAGTCAGTTAAAGGGCTACGCCCTGCAGTTCTAACATATTGGGCTCAGCCCTGCATATCAATTCTATTCAAATACATTGGGCTCAGCCCTGCACACAAGCTCTATGGGAACAAGGGTTTTCTTACTTGAGTTCCGAGCTTTCTGAGCACCGATGCCCCGAGCACAGTCCTCTAATGCGAGCCTCGCCGAAACCCTAGTCACAACACATTAACAATGTCCATCCATCAAATTCTAATCCACTAAATAACTTCGAGCCATAACCCTAACCTCCGGGACATTGAATTCTATCAATCCGGGTGATAAAATCCATCCCGAGCCTTACCCCTTGAGTTCCTAAGCCTAAAATACCCTTAAAAACTCAAACTGGCACTAAGGGCCGCGGCCCCACCCACAAGAGTTGTGGCTAGCCTCGAAACAGAGGCTAGCACCACACTGACCCCAACACGGGCCACGGTGCGCGCACCAAGCACCGCGGCGCGCATGAACCTCTCGGCCACCCATGGCCGCGGCGCACCCCTCCTAGGGCCGCGGCTCTCACCTCCAAACCCAGATTTTTCCACCATTTTTCCACACTTTTCCTCAAGCCAATTCACCCAAAACTCATCTATTAAACCCAGATAACTAACATAATTATTTCAGCTTAGTAACAGCACCAAAACCCCATTGAATCCTACTTCAAAACTCAGCCAAAATTCTCAAAAAGTAAACCAATCTTGACTAACATGCAATCCACAAAACCAGCAGAAATTCAAGACCAAACCTTAATAATTAGAACTTACCTCTTGCTGAATTAAGATTCTGAACCATTCCCCCCCTATGCTTCAATCTTCAAGCTTCAAGTTCCCTTAAATTTCCCCAGCTGAAATCCCTTAGCTTTAAGTTACTTTCCCTTAAGTTTCCCTTTGAATTTTCCTTAGAGAGTAAAGAAGAGAAGAAGATAAAAGCTATCTCAGTTATGAAAGAGTGTGTATGTCGGTTTCCCCAAGGTTCTAAGTAATTCCTCCTTTTTTGTTTTACTTAACTTAAGTCTAAAGGGTTACCTCAAGGCTCGGGGTACCAAAACGTCCCCGAGGGCAAAATGGTAAATTTCCCCAATATTCCCGCCTAGACATTCTATCCTCAAATATATCTCCAAATATTTATTTCCATGTCCCGACAATCCCATAAAACACCTAGTACCCAAATTACCCCTCGACTCGCCCTGAATCCGAATCTCAACCCTGTTGTGACTTTCTGACTAACCGCTCACCAGGACTGTCTCGGTCCGTGCTACACAGACATATCACATATATATAACATTTATCACATTTATACCCCTAATATCCAGATGGGGTCCACATGCATATTTAACTTAACTAAACATGCATCATAATCATATTTACACATAAATCCACATATTAGCATATTAAATCATTTATTGCCCTCCAGGCACACTAATCAAGGTCCTAAGCCCGATTAGCAAATTCGGGTCGTTACAACTATCCCCTCCTTACAGAAATTTCATCCTCGAAATTACTTGAACAACTCGGGGTACAGCTCCCTCATCTCTGACTCAAGTTCCCACGTCGCCTCTTCAACCTTGCTGTTTCTCCACAGCACTTTCACCAAGGCGATGGTCTTGTTCCTCAAGACTTTATCTTTTCGGTCAAGAATCTGAACTGGCTTCTCCTCATAGGATAAATCCTGATCAAGCTCCAGATTCTCAAAACTTAGAACATGCGTTGAGTCTGACATATACTTCCGGAGCATGGATACATGGAAAACATCATGAACCCCTGATAAAGCCGAAGGCATCGCTAGTCTATAAGCTACCTCTCCAACCCATTCTAGAATCTCGAAGGGGCTAATAAACCTAGGGCTCAACTTGCCCCGAACACCAAACCATTTCACACCTCTCATGGGTGAAACCCTAAGGAACACATGATCACCAACCTGAAACTCCATGCTCCTGCGTCTCAAGTCTGAATAACTTTTCTGTCGACTCTGGGAGGCGAGCATACGCGCTCTAATCTTTTCAACTGCCTCATTGGTCCTCTGAACCATCTCCGGACCCAAATACCTCCTCTCACCTGTCTCATCCTAATGAATAGGTGATCTACACCTCCTTCCATAAAGCATCTCGTACAGAGCCACACCAATGGCCGCCTAATAACTGTTGTTGTACGAGAACTCGATCAAAGGGAGATACTTACTCCACGATCCCCCAAAGTCAAGCACACAGGCTCACAGCAGATCCTCCAATATCTGAATCATCCTCTCAGACTGCCCATCCGTCTGAGGATGATAAGCGGTACTAAACCGTAACTGCATGCCCATAGCCTTCTGCAGACTCTCCCAAAACTTGGAGGTGAAGGTGAGGTCTCTGTCCGACACTATCGATCTCGGAGCCCCATGAAGTCGAACAATCTCCCTCACATACAACTCAGCATATTGCTCCACAGTATAAATTGTCCTAACAGGCAAAAAGTGGGCGGACTTGGTATACCTATCCACAATCACCCACACTGGGTCATGCTGTCCCACAGTTCTTGGTAAACCAACTACGAAATCCATAGTAATATCTTCCCACTTCCATTTTAGAATCCCCAAAGGCTGCAATAACCTCGCTGGCCTCTGGTGCTCAGCCTTAACCTGCTGACAAGTTAAGTACTTAGCCACATAATCCACCACATCCCTCTTCATGCCCGACCACCAATACAGAGCTCTCAAGTCCTAGTACATTTTCATCGAACCCGGGTGCAAAGAATAGGGAGTGGTATGTGATTCATCCAAGATCTCTCACCGGATACCAGAATCCATCGGAACTCAGATCTGACCCCTGTACTTTAGTAACCCCATCTCTGAAATGGAAAATTCCTTTGTCGCTCCGACTAAGGCACTCTCCCTATTGCCTCGCAACTGAGAATCCTTCCCCTGTGCTTCCTTGATCCTCTCAAGGAGTGTAGACTGAAGAGTGATGTTGGCCAACTGACCAACCACCAACTCTATACCTGCTCTGGTCATGTCCTCAGCTAACTTATCAAATATTTGCCTCGAGCTAAATAACTGCCCTGGGCCCTTCCGACTCAATGCATCAGCTACTACATTTGCCTTCCCAGGATGGTAAAGGATATCACAATCATAATCCTTAGCCAATTCCAGCCACCGCCTCTGGCGCATATTCAGGTCCTTCTAGATAAAGAAATACTTTAGACTCTTATGGTCGGTGTATATCTCGCACTTCTCACCATACAGATAATGCCTCCAAATCTTTAGTGCAAGCACCACCGCTGCCAACTTCAGGTCATGCGTAGGATATCTCTGCTCATATTCCTTCAACTATCTCAATGCATAGGCTATCACCTTGCTAGCTTGCATCAACACGCACCCCAAACCCTGCCTGGATGCATCACAGTAGACCACAAACTTTTCATTCTCTGTCGGCAAGCTTAACAATGGCGCAGTAATCAGTCACCGCTTCAGTTCCTTAAAACTGTTCTCACATCTATCCGTCCAAACATACCTTGTCTTCTTCTTTGTCAGTTCTGACAATGGCGTAGCTATTCCAGAGAACCCCTCAACAAACCGCCGATAATACCCTGCTAAACCCAGAAAGCTTCTTACTTCAGGAACACTGCTCGGTCTAGGCTAATCTCCGACCGCCTCAATCTTACTTGGGTCAACCAGAATCCCCTCCTTACTGACGATATGGCCTAGAAATGTAACTTGCGGCAACCAGAACTCACTTACTGAACTTCGCATATAACTTATGCTCTCTCAACCGTTGTAGAACCAACCACAGATGCTGCTCGTGCTCCATCTCTAACTGAGAGTACACTAAGATGTCGTCGATGGATACTATCACAAACTTGTCCAGATAATCCTTGAAAACCATATTCATCATGTCCATGAAAGCTGCTGGGGCATTGGTTAATCCAAAGGACATAACCAGAAATTCATAGTGTCCATACCTCGTCCAAAAAGCAGTCTTTGGTATGTCCTCCTCTTTAATCCTTAACTGATGGTAACCTGATCGAAGATCTATCTTGGAAAACACGGTTCTTCCATGTAGCTGATCAAATAAATCATCAATCCTAGGCAGTGGATACTTGTTCTTAATGGTTAACTTATTCAGCTCCCTATAATCAATACACATCCTAAGGGACCCATCCTTCTTCTTAACGAACAACACCGACGCACCCCATGGTGATAAACTCGGTCTAATGAACCCCAAATCAAGTAACTCCTGCAACTGAGTCTTCAACTCCTTTAGCTCCACCGGAGCCATTCTGTAGGGTGTCCTAGATACTGGCTCCGCTCCTGGTACCAACTCTATAACAAAGTCAATCTCCCTCTGCGGCGACAACGCTGGTAAATCTGCTGGAAAAAAATCTGGAAACTCACACACCAACCTTGTATCACTCGGTCCAACCGACACCACCCTAGAAGTATCCACAATGATTGCCAGAAATCCTATGCAACCTTCCTGCATCAGGTCCCTAGCCCTTAAGGCTGAAATCATTGGTACACGCGGTCCACTAACTGACCCCACAAACACAAAGGGTACCTCCCCTTCTGGTTCAAAAGTCACCATTCTGCGCTTGCAATCAATCGTTGCCCCATACTTGGATAGCCAATCCATTCCCAAAATCATATCAAAATCATCCATCTCTAGCTTAATCAAATCAACAGAAAACTCCCTACCATCTACCTCTACTGGCAATGCCCTAATCCACATCCTAGAGACTACCAGTTCTCCTATTGGCAACAAGGTTTGAAATCCCCTAGCATACACACCACTAGGTCTACAAAGCTGATCTATCACTCTAGCAGATACAAATGAATGGGTAGCCCCTGAATCAAACAATGCAGTATACAAAAAACCAGCACTAGAGATCTAACCTGTCACAACTGAGGGGCTAGCCTCCGCCTCAGTCTGTGTCAAAGCGAATACCCTGGCAGGAGCAAGACTGTCACTCTGGTTCTGCTCCTCCTTCTTAACTTGAGGGCAATCCCTCTTCAGATGGCTGGCACTCCCACAAACAAAGCAGGCCCTGATCCTGCACTTACCCTGGTATCGACGCCTGCACCGTGGACACATAGGAAAGCTCCTCCAGTTATCACTGCCATCCTGACGGCCAATAGAAGCACCCCGCACTTTCCTATCAGAACTAGGAGGAGTAAATGAATTTGGAACCCTTATTTTCTACTCATTGGGGCCACTGCCCCGATTAGACCCAAAAAAAGGAGGCACCGTCCTCCTGGCATCGCGCCTAACAGCGGTGTCCTTCCATATCTGATCCTCAGCCCTCTCTGCAGTAAGGGCCTTATCCACCGCTTGGGCATAAGTAGTAGTCGCTGGAATCAACGTAATATTCACATCACGGGCGATCATCACATTCAACCCTGTATAAATCTATCTCTCCTGGCTGCATCCATTGGCACTAAGTCTGGCGCAAACTTCGCCAGTCTGTCGAATCCCAAGGCGTACTCAGTAACTGATAACTTGTTCTGAGTCAGTTACTGAGTACGCCTTGGGACTGCTATGCTGTAGTATTTCTCATAAAAGATACTCTTAAATTCCTCCCATGTCATGATTGCAACATTCCTCCGCTGACTCACCACATCCCACCAGATGTGGGCATCCTCCCTAAGCATATATCTCGCACAAGCAACCCTTTCACTTCCTTCGACCCTCATAAAGTCTAAGATCAAGGAAATCATGTTCATCCACTGCTCTGCCCGCAGCGGGTCCGATCCACCCTCAAAGGTAGGAGGTTGTTGCTTCCTGAATCTTTCGTACAAGGGTTCCCACCTGTTCTCAATAACAGGCTGAACCGGCACTGGCGCCACATTCTGCTGTATTGGCAACCCTGTAACCTGTGGAGGGGCCTGTTGCCTCATCTGACGGAGTTCTTTGTAACGACCCAAAATTACTATTAAGGCTTAAGGGCCTTGATTAGTGTGTCGGGAGGGCATAATTGGAGGTTAAGAGAATTAATGGTAAGAAAGCATGAATATGGATATTGGATAAGTAGGTGGGCCCCGTTTGGCTGGTAAGGGCATAATTGTAATTTTGGCCCGTTAGGGCGTAAACGTGATTATGTGTGATAAAATTGTTGAGACCACATTATTATGTGGATAGGTGGATATATATATGCATATGTGTGTGTTTGTAGCTTTCGGCACGAGGCGATCCTTGTAACGTCCTACGTTTTCGGGTACCTTTAAACGACTCGGGTCGGGAATTTTCCCCCGGGTTAAGAATATTATTTTAAATAATATTATATTTTGTTTGTAAGTATTCCATGAGTTATTTCTAGCCAAAATATGAATTTTGTGATTTTAAAAGTCAAGATAAGACTTTCGGTCCTGGACCGACACAAAAACCCTGATCGGGTAAAAATCTCGGAAAATAAAATGAAAAATCATGGCAATTATATTTTGGGCATAAAATACATTCATAAAAGTTAAAGTTTGGTCAAAAATAATAAACCTAAAAGAAAATGGAAATTTTAAGGCATTTTGTGGTAAATGCCTAATTTTGCCGAAATGGGGAATTTTATTCCATGAATGGACCTTAGGTTAAATTTTATTTTGTGGTTAATTAAATTAAATATGAGAGACATTTAATTTAATTAATTAATAGTAAGTTTGGTGATTAAAACTTAATGAGAGTGAAAAAGGTGTAAGAAGTCAAGTGGGCAAGTGGGTAGAAAAGCACTCAAGTGTTTTGTGATATTTTGAAGAGTTGTGTGAGCCATTCTAACCCCCAAATCCGACTACTCTCCCTCCCTCATTCACTCTCATCTGATTTTTGAAGACTCTCTCAAGTGTTCTCTCCATTTTCAACCCCAAGAACACCAAAGAAACTTGGAAGCTAAGTCTTGGTCTAGGAAGGGTTTTCCCTAAGGTAAAGTTTCATTAATCTAGACTTTTGTCAAGTTTTAATCATAGAGTTTCAAATAGCTAATTACCAATGTTGTTGGGGGAAGTTGTTTAGGGTTTTTGAAAGGTTTTGGAGGAGCCAAAGCTAATAGGAAGGTCCAAACCTTAAGCAAGAACACCAAAGAGGTAAAAAGTTTACTTTTGATGATTTTGTTGTAGGGTTTTTAGTTTTAAGCATTATTTTGTATATCTAATGCTTAGAGTTTCTTGTTGATGATGTAATAAGGTTATGGTAGTTGTTTAATAATTTTTATGATGCATGAGTATTGATTTTTGAAAATGGGAACCAAAACCCCCAAGGGTTTTGTAGGATACCCTAAAACAAAACATGTTTTGAGCTGTGACTTCCAAGGGGTCAAGCAGCCACTGTATATTGTTTTTGTAAAATTAAATTTTACTGTGATGTTGTTGAGATTGAGTACATAAAATTGAGCTTTTGAAACACAAAAAAATGTTTAGAAATGAGTAAGTTATGCTATTTCAAAGTTTAGGTAAAAAACTGTTTTTTCGTATTCTTATTTTCGGAACCAAGTTTGGACCGCCACTGTATAGGGCAAATGAACCCAGTTTTTCTAAAATTTTGTGGACATATTACTGGCATAACCTATTATTACACTGTAAAATTTGGTAAGAAAATATTGAACGGTTTGAAAGTTATTAACTGTCAAAGTTTGGAAAAAATAAGGACTTGAAAATAAGGTCATTTTTACCTCATTGTTGGAAAATGATTTCACCAATCAAAAATGCTCATTTTGACCTAAGATTTTACAAAGGCCTAAATGGCATAACAAAAATGGAATTGGGAAATTTTGGTAACAATTGGGTAAGTAAATTTCAAGTTATGAACTAACGAAGTATGTAGTTAAAAATGTGAAAAATAGGTTTTTCACACTTAGTGTAAAAATGAGATTTTGGAACATAAGGTAAAAAGTAAAATTTTGCTTATTTCAAGATATAAAATGGTAAGTCTTGAAATCATATTTTCACTAAAATTTACCCTTTGAGTTTAAATGAATTATTTTTATTAAAGAGTTTTTATTCTTTCTAAAAATAAGAGATTTAATTTATTAATAGTTAATAAATTAAAAGAGGGTTTAAAACCCTATATTTTGAGAAAATAATTAAATAAATTATTTTCCTAGCAAGTAAAATTGATTAATTGCTTTTGGAAAATTAATTAGTCAAGATGAGAAATTTATAACGGTTTTCCTAATTAAGACAAATTAGGCAATTTTCTTAAAACGGTTTTTAGATATTAAAACCTTAAGAAAAATAAAAGGAAAATTTAAAGAGTTTATTTTCTTTAAAAATAATTAAGGAATTTATTTGTATTTTCTGGATATAATACCGGCTAAAGTCTTACATATTTTAACCGACTAGTCGAAAGTGCGGGTTAATAGTGATACCTTGAAAGAATAAGATTTTTAGCGGGTTGTGGGGAAATACCATTGTGATACCCGAGCCTAGGTATCGAGACCTTAGGATAGGTCTCCCCGAGACTTAGGGTTTAGTCTCGAATATTTTGTATGACTTTCCTTAATAGGTTTAAAACCAAATAAGGATTATAAATCCTTACAAATGACTTTTATTAAAATGACCAAACTGCCCAAAATAATAATAATGAATTATTAGTGCCATAATTAATCCGAGTATACTGTATGGATAACTACAGTATTGGCTAAGCATAACTAGACTGAACGTTGGAGGGTGAAAACCTGCTGAGCGCTAAGGACTCCAAGTAAGTCAACTTATATTGGATGGCTGCAACATGAAATGATTATTGTCTTGTATGTTAGCATAGGGATACATGCATATACATAGGCTGTCATAGAAAGTTGCTTAGAGACGTTAGTCTAGTGAGTGCTGATTTAGAAAATATGAACGGTAGAAGTCCGTCATATCCTAGACGGTTGACCCCCGTCACACTGCTTGATTTTATTTATGTCCGGTTCATTACCGAGATGAGTGGCCATGAGATGAGGATAAGCTGGTTAAACCTAGGGGCGCCAAGATAAATGGGACCTAGGGGCCCTCATGCTTACTTAATCATTGGACGGTTAGAATCCGAGCAAGTGCTCTGATAAGTTATTTCCGGATAGCAGCCGTGAATATTGGCCATTCCGTGAGAGTGCCTAGAGATACTAGGGGTTGCCAAGATAGAGTGAGGTTGAACACCCTAGGGGCAGCTGCTCACCAGCACCACTGATTACCATAGAAGTCTCCATAAAATCATGTAAATTGGATTACACTCTTGAATATGTAGCGATGCCCTAAGTAACACGATAGTTACCCTTGATGAGAATATTTATTGGCTAGATCTTAGTGTGGGGACTCAGTTCTCTTTTACAGATTAGCAATTATGTTGGAGGGCGCGTTACGCATGAATTGTTGGAAATTGTCGAGCGTTGGTCTCGAATTATTTGGTGATATAATATATCTGCTTGCTCTGGGATTTTCTGAGTGCAGGGATATAATTGTTGATAAGATATAGTTGTGATATAATATATCTGCTTGCTCTTGGATTTTCTGAGTGCAGGGATATAATTGTTGATAAGATATAGTTGTGATATAATATATCTGCTTGTTCTGGGATTTTTCTGAGTGCAGGATTTTTTATCTAGTTACGAATTAATTTATCATTGGTTATCAGGCATGACCATAAGTTTGCCAGGACGCTTTAGCGTTCTTGAAATTGATTGTTTAGGGTCCGGAACCCTAATTCTCTACATGCTTTGTTTGAAAGTTGATCTTACTAAGCGTTTTCGCTTACCTAGTTGTTTCATGTTGTAGGTAAGAGCAAGGGCAAGGCAGAGCAGTGAGCGCTGGAGTCTTCCTTGAAAATGTACATGTGGACCGACCTTTTGGGAAGCCTTTTTATTTTTGGAAATGTTGTGTAATTTTCCTAAACTAGGCTCACTCTAATCTTTGTAAAACATGTTTGTAACTAAATGTTAAGTATGGCCATACGACTTTTTAAAAAGTTTTTTTTTTCTATGGGTTTTTGAGACATTTTGTTAAATGAAAACATTTATATTTCCGCATTATCGAGTCTTGAAAATCCGGGTCGTTACAGTTGGTATCAGAGCTCGAGTTGAGCCGGTTCTGTAGACAGCCCACATGTACATTTCGCAAAGATAGACCGGCACTCACTGTAAGTACTGTTTCTTCCTTTAGTGTGTTGTTTTCTTTTTATTCACCTCAATTCTATAAATTGTAGGTTATGGTCGTATACCTGAGAAAGGTGACCCTGTGATAGAAAAACTAGCCATGATCCCTTCGCCTAGAATCAATTTTCTGTAGACCCTTTAACGATGAGAATTCCTTGCCACTTTGAGTACGAATGATGACATTGGTGTGCCATTTGGCAATGTACGCAGTACATGACAGAAGTCTTCAGTAGAGCCAGAGGAGGATCCCGAGCAGTCTGACGAGGATACCGACATAAAGCTGGATATGATGATGAATAACTTAGATTAGGTTATGCTGTGAGGGTCTTGTTGATACATTTTGTAAAGACCTTGCAAAACTACTAGGTTGTAGGACTTTGGTGTAGTTGTAGCTGAGAACCTGCCAGTGGAGGAAGTGGCTAATGAAGAACTCGGCGACGGGGAAATTTCTTATGAGGAGCTGATGGACCAGACTGAGGAAGATCTCGAGGAGGATCCAGATGGAGGTCCTGATATGGCCGCTGACAGCGACACCGACTAGGTGTTAGGCGCTGCACAGGTGTTAGAAACCCACCTAGTTTTGAATATGTACCTACCTTGTATATGATTAAGGAAATTGTAACTGGTCTAGCAGGGTTATAAGTCCATTTTTTTTTAGGGCTAATTTTGTAAATCCCTTAGACTTGCCAACCCAAACTTCAAACGTTGTTGTATATGGTATAGGTTATGAAATGAAGTTGCTAACTTTTGTTAAAAAGTGTTGATTGCTTGTTGTGCTTGATATGTTTGGTGTGCTTAATTAGGTTGATTAACTATCTGTGTCAATATTAACTTCTCGTCCTTATGCGCTTAAGAGCTTTTGATTGAAATCAAAAAATTGGTAAGGACAAGAGCTCAAAGAGGAAGGGGTGTTGCTGGCCGAGGCCAGGCCACACCTGTTGATAGAGCTCAGAACGCGCCTGCCGCTAGAGCTCCAAACCAAGCTGATAGAGTTCGCGAGATAGCCGAGCGGATGAGCAATATGCAAAGGCTAGTGGACACGCAGGGAGCTCAAATAGAAAGAGGGCAAAAGAGACAGGAGGACGCTGATGCCCTCCAAGCTGAAAGATTTAACACCCTTCTGGGACGACTCCCCATGCCACCCAATAATGCTCAGAACAACGAAGTACCACCTGCAAACAATGAAGAACAAAACCTTGGCCCGCAGGTTATCATTGAGCAACCTGTACAGCCAGTAGAAGCGCCAAGAGCTGCCTGAGCAAAACCTATATCAGAAAGGTTCGGCAACCAAAATCCACCTATATTCGAGGGGAGCAGTGACCCTTCAATGGCAGAGGAATGGATTAGTATCTTGGAAAGAATCTTCGACTTCATTGGAACTACTGAGAGAGAGAAGGTAGTCTGCGCGACCTATATGCTGAGAAAAGATGCCCGCATCTGGTGGGACACAGCCAAGAAAGGGCATAACGTTGCCGAGATGGAATGGCTAGAGTTCTTTACCTTGTTCAATGGCAAGTACTTTAGTAAGGCGGTGATTGAGCACAAAGTGAATGAGTTCACTAATCTGAAGCAGGGAACATCGAGCGTGCAGGACTACGTTCGAAAATTTGACCAGCTGTCTAGGTTTGCGAAGAACCAGGTGAGCACTGAAGAGAATAAGACCTGGAGTTTTATGAAGGGCCTACGCAGAGACATTGCTAGGTGTGTAGACACTGGTAGAACTGGCCCAGAGACGTATGCTGAAGCTGTGGAACGGGCTCTTCGCCAAGAGTCTTGGGCCGTGTCAGACAAGCCAAATCCACAGAAGAACGAAGACAGGAGGTACACTCCCAACAACCCCGGAAAGTTTCAGGCCAATCAGAATGGCCCAAGGGGAAGGTTCAACCCGAGGTTCGGCCAGAACTCGGGGCGAACAAGCAATCCAAGAGGCACAAGACCGATTTTTGGGGGAAATAACAAAAGAAAAGGGGGACCTCCCAATCAGGCAATGGCTAGTCACAACAAACAGCTGAGACGTGAGTTTGAACAATGGCCACTGTGCAACAAGTGTAACCGCCGCCATCGGGGCGAGTGCGGGGTCTGTTTTAACTGTGGAAAGCCAGGGCACTTTGCTAAGGATTGTCGAATGCCAGCCAAGGGCAATGGAAATGACCAACATAAACAAATTGGAGCTCCGCCTCGAGTTTATGCGCTTACACAAAGTGACAAAGGAGCTGGCCCATCTGATATGGTGTCAGGTCAGATTTCTATTGCCCAAACCTCAGCATATGCATTAATGGATACTGGTGCATCACATTCTTTTGTATCTGCATCCTTTGTGGAAAAATTAAATAGAAGTCCTGAGCCTATGCCTGTTATTTGTGGGGTATCCTTGCCTTCGGGTGAGGATATGCTGGTGCGGACATGGGTTAGAGCCGTACTAGTTTGGGTTGAAAATCGTGAGCTAATGGTGGATCTGTTAGTCTTTGACCTACATGAATATGATGTCATATTTGGGATGGATTGGTTAACCAAATATGGAGCAGTTATCAATTGCAAGCGCAGAAAAGTGGTCTTCACCCCAGCAGGAGAAGAACCATTCGAGTTCAAGGGTACGTCAAGAGAAAAGAAGTGTCCCATGATTTCTGCGATAAAGGCGAGAAAAATGTTGAGTGACGGGTGCATCGATTTTCTGGCAAACATGGTGGATAAGGATAAAGAAACGAGTCAACAACCATCGGATGTACCGGTTGTGTGCAAGTTTTCTGATGTATTTCCTGAAGATCTCCCAGGAATTCCACCAGACCAAGAGATTGTGTTTGAGATAGAGTTGATTCCGGGAACTGCGCCGATCTCAAAGACTCCTTACAGAATGACACCAGCTGAACTCAAGGAGTTGCAGTCACAACTGCAAGAGTTACTGGACAAGAAGTTCATAAGGCCAAGCCATTCTCCATGGGGAGCCCCGATCTTATTCGTTAAGAAGAAAGACGGTACGATGAGAATGTGCATTGACTCTCGGGAGTTGAATAAAGTGACGATCAAGAACCGATATCCATTACCGAGGATCGACGATCTTTTCGATCAACTACAAGGAGCGTCAGTATTTTCCAAAATAGACCTGCGATCAGGCTATCATCAGCTCAAGGTTAAGGAGACGGATATACCAAAGACGGCCTTCAGAACGCACTACGGTCACTACGAGTTCTTAGTGATGTCCTTTGGACTAACCAATGCGCCTGCTGCATTCATGGATCTCATGAACCGAGTATTTCACGAGTATTTGGATAAGTTTGTCGTCGTGTTCATTGACGATATTCTGATATACTCGAAAAGCCAGGAAGAGCATGCAACACATCTGGAACTGGTCCTCCAGTGTCTGCGAGACGAAAAGCTTTACGCTAAGTTTTCGAAGTGCGAATTCTGGCTAGAGAAAGTAAGTTTTCTGGGGCACATAGTGTCGGGAAACGGAATTTCAGTAGATCCTGCCAAAATAGAAGCTGTTAAGTAGTGGAAACCTCCGAAAAATGCGCATGAGGTTAGAAGTTTTCTTGGGTTAGCGGGATACTACCGGCGATTTGTGGAAGGATTTTCCAAAATAGCCGCACCAATGACTGCCCTTACCCGCAAAAACATCAAATATGAATGGACTGACAAGTGTGATGAGAGTTTTCAGGAGCTGAAAACAAGATTGACGACTGCCCCAGTGCTGACAATCCCCAATGGCATAGAGGGATATACTATTTATAGCGACGCCTCAGGCCGAGGGTTGGGAGCAGTGCTGATGCAGCACGGATAAGTAATTTCTTATGCTTCTCGACAGCTAAAGAATTACGAGAAGAACTATCCCACTCATGACCTGGAGCTTGCAGCAGTGGTTTTCGCTCTAAAAATATGGAGGCACTACCTATACGGGATACACTGCGACATCTACACTGATCACAAAAGCCTGAAGTATTTATTCACTCAGAAGGAATTGAATATGAGACAGCGTCGATGGTTGGAACTATTTAACGACTATGACTGCGACATTCTGTACCACCCGGGAAAAGCAAACAAGGTGGCAGATGCATTGAGTCAACAACCAGGTGCTTATGTGATGACAGTGAAGGAAATTTCGCCGCAGTTACAAGCCGACCTTGCTACCTTGGATTTAGAGATAGTAGTTGGTCAACTGGCTAATCTTTCAATCGAGCCTACCATTATGGAAGCTATAAGAGGCGGGCAGTTAGTCGATCCTTGGGTTCAAGGATTGATGCATGAAGTGAGGAACGAGGGGCGACCAGGATTCCATATCTCCGAGGATGGAGTATTGGGGTTCAAGGGAAGAATATGTGTTCCTGAGGATGACGAGATCAAGAAGCAGATCTTTTTCGAAGGACATAATGCTCCTTATGCCATGCATCTGGGTACCATAAAAATGTACCAAGACTTGAAGAAGTACTTTTGGTGGCCTGGGATGAAAAAGGAGACGGCAGAATATGTGGCACACTGCTTGACTTGTCAGCAGACAAAGGCTGAGCATCAACGACCAGCCGGATTGTTACAACCCTTAGAAATTCTGGAATGGAAGTGGGAGATGGTCACTATGGACTTTGTCACAGGTCTACCAACCACTCCCAAGGGGCACGATGCCATTTGGGTTATCGTGGATAGGCTGACTAAGTCCGCTCATTTCTTGCCGATCAAGGTAACTTATGGCGCACATAAGTTAGCAGATATTTACATTGCAGAAATAATGAGACTACATGGTGTACCCAACTCCATCGTTTCAGATCGCGACGGACGTTTTACCTCGACATTCTGGAATAGAATCCAAACAAGGTTGGGTACTAAACTGAAGTTTAACACTTCTTTCCACCCGCAAACAGACGGTCAAAGCGAACGAACAATTCAGACCCTAGAAGATATGCTAAGAGACTACGTACTCGACTTTCAAGGGTCATGGAATGAGAAGCTTCCACTAATAGAGTTCGCTTACAATAATAGCTATCATGATTCCATCAAGATGGCTCCGTATGAGGCATTGTATGGAAGGAAATGTCGATCACCGATTCATTGGTACGAGACCGGTGAAAGAAATTTTCTCAGATCGGATGAGGTTGATCAGATTACAGAGGACATCCGACGGATAAGGGAACGCTTGCAAACTTCGGTTGATCGACAACGCAAATATGCTGATAGACGTAGGAGACCCCTGGTGTTTGAGGTTGGCGATAATGTGCTGCTGAATGTAGCTCCGCTACGAGGGGCTATGCGATTCGGAACGAAAGGAAAGCTTAGCCCAAGGTTCGTTGGACCTTTCGAAATCATAGAGAGGATCGGGGAAGTAGCTTATCGTTTAGCTCTTCCACCCCCCCTGTCTAAGGTGCATGACGTGTTTCATGTATCCTTATTGAGAAAATACATGTGTGATCCCTTGCATGTAATCAGCTATGAGCAGCTGAGCGTGGATCCTCAGCTCGTCTATGAGGAAAAACCAGTTATGATACTAGACCGAAAGGAAAAAGTGTTGAGGAACAAGACGGTGCCATTGGTAAAGGTGCAGTGGTGTAACCATGGCATTGAAGAGGCAACCTGGGAAATAGAAGACAAGATGAGGGAGCTGTATCCTCATTTGTTTTAAGTTTCGAGGACGAAACCTTTATAAATTGTAGGTATTGTAACGTCCTACGTTTTCGGGTACCTTTAAACGACTCGGGTCGGGATTTTTCCCCCGGGTTAAGAATATTATTTTAAATAATATTATATTTTGTTTGTAAGTATTCCATGAGTTATTTCTAGCCAAAATATGAATTTTGTGATTTTAAAAGTCAAGATAAGACTTTCGGTCCTGGACCGACACAAAAACCCTGATCGGGTAAAAATCTCGGAAAATAAAATGAAAAATCATGGCAATTATATTTTGGGCATAAAATACATTCATAAAAGTTAAAGTTTGGTCAAAAATAATAAACCTAAAAGAAAATGGAAATTTTAAGGCATTTTGTGGTAAATGCCTAATTTTGCCGAAATGGGGAATTTTATTCCATGAATGGACCTTAGGTTAAATTTTATTTTGTGGTTAATTAAATTAAATATGAGAGACATTTAATTTAATTAATTAATAGTAAGTTTGGTGATTAAAACTTAATGAGAGTGAAAAAGGTGTAAGAAGTCAAGTGGGCAAGTGGGTAGAAAAGCACTCAAGTGTTTTGTGATATTTTGAAGAGTTGTGTGAGCCATTCTAACCCCCAAATCCGACTACTCTCCCTCCCTCATTCACTCTCATCTGATTTTTGAAGACTCTCTCAAGTGTTCTCTCCATTTTCAACCCCAAGAACACCAAAGAAACTTGGAAGCTAAGTCTTGGTCTAGGAAGGGTTTTCCCTAAGGTAAAGTTTCATTAATCTAGACTTTTGTCAAGTTTTAATCATAGAGTTTCAAATAGCTAATTACCAATGTTGTTGGGGGAAGTTGTTTAGGGTTTTTGAAAGGTTTTGGAGGAGCCAAAGCTAATAGGAAGGTCCAAACCTTAAGCAAGAACACCAAAGAGGTAAAAAGTTTACTTTTGATGATTTTGTTGTAGGGTTTTTAGTTTTAAGCATTATTTTGTATATCTAATGCTTAGAGTTTCTTGTTGATGATGTAATAAGGTTATGGTAGTTGTTTAATAATTTTTATGATGCATGAGTATTGATTTTTGAAAATGGGAACCAAAACCCCCAAGGGTTTTGTAGGATACCCTAAAACAAAACATGTTTTGAGCTGTGACTTCCAAGGGGTCAAGCAGCCACTGTATATTGTTTTTGTAAAATTAAATTTTACTGTGATGTTGTTGAGATTGAGTACATAAAATTGAGCTTTTGAAACACAAAAAAATGTTTAGAAATGAGTAAGTTATGCTATTTCAAAGTTTAGGTAAAAAACTGTTTTTTCGTATTCTTATTTTCGGAACCAAGTTTGGACCGCCACTGTATAGGGCAAATGAACCCAGTTTTTCTAAAATTTTGTGGACATATTACTGGCATAACCTATTATTACACTGTAAAATTTGGTAAGAAAATATTGAACGGTTTGAAAGTTATTAACTGTCAAAGTTTGGAAAAAATAAGGACTTGAAAATAAGGTCATTTTTACCTCATTGTTGGAAAATGATTTCACCAATCAAAAATGCTCATTTTGACCTAAGATTTTACAAAGGCCTAAATGGCATAACAAAAATGGAATTGGGAAATTTTGGTAACAATTGGGTAAGTAAATTTCAAGTTATGAACTAACGAAGTATGTAGTTAAAAATGTGAAAAATAGGTTTTTCACACTTAGTGTAAAAATGAGATTTTGGAACATAAGGTAAAAAGTAAAATTTTGCTTATTTCAAGATATAAAATGGTAAGTCTTGAAATCATATTTTCACTAAAATTTACCCTTTGAGTTTAAATGAATTATTTTTATTAAAGAGTTTTTATTCTTTCTAAAAATAAGAGATTTAATTTATTAATAGTTAATAAATTAAAAGAGGGTTTAAAACCCTATATTTTGAGAAAATAATTAAATAAATTATTTTCCTAGCAAGTAAAATTGATTAATTGCTTTTGGAAAATTAATTAGTCAAGATGAGAAATTTATAACGGTTTTCCTAATTAAGACAAATTAGGCAATTTTCTTAAAACGGTTTTTAGATATTAAAACCTTAAGAAAAATAAAAGGAAAATTTAAAGAGTTTATTTTCTTTAAAAATAATTAAGGAATTTATTTGTATTTTCTGGATATAATACCGGCTAAAGTCTTACATATTTTAACCGACTAGTCGAAAGTGCGGGTTAATAGTGATACCTTGAAAGAATAAGATTTTTAGCGGGTTGTGGGGAAATACCATTGTGATACCCGAGCCTAGGTATCGAGACCTTAGGATAGGTCTCCCCGAGACTTAGGGTTTAGTCTCGAATATTTTGTATGACTTTCCTTAATAGGTTTAAAACCAAATAAGGATTATAAATCCTTACAAATGACTTTTATTAAAATGACCAAACTGCCCAAAATAATAATAATGAATTATTAGTGCCATAATTAATCCGAGTATACTGTATGGATAACTACAGTATTGGCTAAGCATAACTAGACTGAACGTTGGAGGGTGAAAACCTGCTGAGCGCTAAGGACTCCAAGTAAGTCAACTTATATTGGATGGCTGCAACATGAAATGATTATTGTCTTGTATGTTAGCATAGGGATACATGCATATACATAGGCTGTCATAGAAAGTTGCTTAGAGACGTTAGTCTAGTGAGTGCTGATTTAGAAAATATGAACGGTAGAAGTCCGTCATATCCTAGACGGTTGACCCCCGTCACACTGCTTGATTTTATTTATGTCCGGTTCATTACCGAGACGAGTGGCCATGAGATGAGGATAAGCTGGTTAAACCTAGGGGCGCCAAGATAAATGGGACCTAGGGGCCCTCATGCTTACTTAATCATTGGACGGTTAGAATCCGAGCAAGTGCTCTGATAAGTTATTCCCGGATAGCAGCCGTGAATATTGGCCATTCCGTGAGAGTGCCTAGAGATACTAGGGGTTGCCAAGATAGAGTGAGGTTGAACACCCTAGGGGCAGCTGCTCACCAGCACCACTGATTACCATAGAAGTCTCCATAAAATCATGTAAATTGGATTACACTCTTGAATATGTAGCGATGCCCTAAGTAACACGATAGTTACCCTTGATGAGAATATTTATTGGCTAGATCTTAGTGTGGGGACTCAGTTCTCTTTTACAGATTAGCAATTATGTTGGAGGGCGCGTTACGCATGAATTGTTGGAAATTGTCGAGCGTTGGTCTCGAATTATTTGGTGATATAATATATCTGCTTGCTCTGGGATTTTCTGAGTGCAGGGATATAATTGTTGATAAGATATAGTTGTGATATAATATATCTGCTTGCTCTTGGATTTTCTGAGTGCAGGGATATAATTGTTGATAAGATATAGTTGTGATATAATATATCTGCTTGTTCTGGGATTTTTCTGAGTGCAGGATTTTTTATCTAGTTACGAATTAATTTATCATTGGTTATCAGGCATGACCATAAGTTTGCCAGGACGCTTTAGCGTTCTTGAAATTGATTGTTTAGGGTCCGGAACCCTAATTCTCTACATGCTTTGTTTGAAAGTTGATCTTACTAAGCGTTTTCGCTTACCTAGTTGTTTCATGTTGTAGGTAAGAGCAAGGGCAAGGCAGAGCAGTGAGCGCTGGAGTCTTCCTTGAAAATGTACATGTGGACCGACCTTTTGGGAAGCCTTTTTATTTTTGGAAATGTTGTGTAATTTTCCTAAACTAGGCTCACTCTAATCTTTGTAAAACATGTTTGTAACTAAATGTTAAGTATGGCCATACGACTTTTTAAAAAGTTTTTTTTTTCTATGGGTTTTTGAGACATTTTGTTAAATGAAAACATTTACATTTCCGCATTATCGAGTCTTGAAAATCCGGGTCGTTAAGGTAAACTTTAATTTATGATATAGAAGCTTAAATTTGAGTTTTGTAGTGTTGGTTTTAGTGTTTTAATGTTCTTGAGTTTCAGAGATTGAAATATGGATTGCAATGAGTTTTAGGTTGGGTTTCCTGTACAATTATGATGTTAAAGTTGTCTTGAAAGTGTTGGGCATGATTGATATTGAAATAGGGAGCTTTGGTATGGTTTTGGGTAAGGTTTGGAGGTTGGGAATGGCGGCTTTGTTCTAGAGCGCTGCGGCCCTAGGATGAAGATGAGCCAGGAGGGCTCGGCCAAGGGGGAGCGCCGCGGCGCGTGTCTTCTTCAGGGAGGGCCTTGGTTCTGTTTAAGGGCATGCCCGCGGCTAAGCTTTAGGGGCCGTAGCCCTTAGGCGCATACGTGAACGTTCAAGGTTTTTAAGTACAGGGATCGAGCCTAGGGTGCTCGGGATCAACTCACCACCGTGCTAGGTGGGATTCGACTTCCCGGAAGCTAATTTTGTACATGAAAAACCTATATGTGAATATTAATGGAATCCATTATCTTGGTTGTGACTAGGTGATAAGCTAGGGCTCGGGAAGTGGATCGTGCTCGGGAGTCGTCCTTTCTAATTAAAGCACTTGGAATCAAGGTAAGAAAACTGCACCTGTGTGGGTGGATAGGATGGGACTATGTGTTCCCTATATTTGAATGTATTGTTATGTGAATGTGTTGGGACTAAGAGTTCCCTATAATTGTATAAATTTCATGAGGTGCGGCAAAGGCAGTGAATTAAATAGAGGGTGCGGCCTGCGAGCATTAACCCTAGTTGTTGCTTGACATGTGTGTATTGTGGATTATTGTCTATGATTTGATGAGTGTTTGGAGCTGAATTATTGGTTAATGACCAGTGTGCAGCCTTGAATGTATTTTATAGCTTAATGGAACTGATTAATGCTTTGTGATTATCGGATTATGATCTGCGAGCTGTTTAGTTGCTAACATTGTTATGTTATGATATTATGTTTTCTTGCTGGGCTTCGGCTCACGGGTGCTACATGGTGCAGGTAAAGCAAGTTTACCATGGGTTGGAGAGCTCTGGGGGCAAGGTGTACATTGTGAGCTGCTCGGCCACCATGGTCGAGGAGTTGTACAAGGACAGGGACCTAAAACGTATATTTTTCCATTAGAGTGGCTGGGTTACTTATTTGAGGTTAAGAATTTTATATTTAAATCACTTAAACCCTGATTTGGGATCCCATGTATTAAACATTTGTTTTTAATAAAATTTAATCATTTATAATCAATATTCTTTTTAACCTAATGTGTTTGTGTCAATAGAAACACATTTCGAATTAAATTACTTGATTAGCAAGTCTTGCACTATTTCAAACACACAGTGTAGCGGTCTTGGTTATCCAGGGCGTTACAACTTGGTATCAGAGCGTCCTAGGTTTAAGGGTTCCTGGAGATAGGATGGACATGTACACTTGCCACTGAAGACAAGCTCAACTCAGGGTTCTATGATTTAATATTTGAGACTATATGCCTAAGCTCTTGATTAAAATGTGAATGTATTATGCTGCATGACCATAGGGAGCATGAGAACTCATAGGGCCTGGCCCTTGACTAGTATCGCATGGTGAGATAGAGGCTTGCTGATCAGCATTGCTGTTGCATGTGAATGAATATTTGAACAATGGTTTGCATATTGATTGCTTGTGGGTGATTGCCCAAGCTGAATTTATATGTTATGCTTGTCTATTTATTTATAGGAAGCATGAGAAGGTGTGAATAACGTGGCAGCAATAAATTTGGTAGCTAAGTGCATAGAAATGTGAATTAATGTCTATTATGTTCTATGTGTGTATGAATATTGTGATTACTTGGACCTGGATATGGTTTGGTTTGGAGTGTGAACCTCAGGGTTGAGAAGTTTAGTCAGCAGTGGCAGATGAACTCAGATTGTTTGGGTACAGGATGGTTTTGTAGACCTGGCATCGTAAGACAGGAGGGTTGAAGATGATGGCTGGGGTTGGAAACCCCCATCTACCTTGAAAGTGATGTTCGATAGCATATGAGTAATGGTGTTGGTTCAGGATAAGAATACAAACGGACAAAAAAATATTAAATGGAAGGCCTAAAAGGTGTTATCCTCTGGTTTGAAGAGGAAGGTTTGGGTTTGCTTAAGAATTATTTATTGGATGGGCAAAGATAATTCCATTCTTGGTTATATAAGGGTGAGAGGTCATAACTAAGGGATTGTGCTAAGTACTTGTGGCAGGAGGATGCTAGGAAATGGTATTCGGATTGAGACATTGGCATGATGGGTTGGAAAGAACTCAAATGGGGATTCGATAAAAGAAGTTATAAGGACACAGTCTGGGCTGCGGAGATTAATAAATCTATGAGCTTGATTTGAAATGATAAGACAGCGACAACATGTGTGAATGAATGTTAGGAGTTGGATGCTTCATACTGGAAATTCATATAAGCGGTGGTAGTTGGGAATAATGATCGATTTAAAGGTTAAATTCTGGAATGGTCCAAGGTGACAAGGCCACTGCAATGTTTTAGATCTTCGGTTGCATTTGAGTAATAGAGAGGGCCATGTTATTTGAGATCTGTGGAATGAGGTATAGAGCATAAATGCTGCAGGGCAAGGGATCCAAAAGATTGTACTTCTATTGATAGAATTCAGTAAGGACAGATTCTCGATTATTGAGGTAGAAGGACCCCAGATAGTGCTTGGGCACCTAGTTTGTGATAGGAAAGGGGTCTGACTGAAAAGATAGTTGTCAAGATGGTGGCGGGAACCAGGGAGGTTATTCGGTATGTACCTGAGGCAGACGGCGCCACCTGAGAGGATGTCAGGTGAGGGCATGACCTCTACATGAAATAATTTAATATGTTAGGATAGATTTCCCACTGTGAGGGAAACAGGAGACTGGAATGCCTGGTTACATAACAAGTTGGAAGAGTTCAGTGTTGAGTATCTTTCAAGAAAGATTCAGACATAGAGAGAGTATGCCTTAAGGGTACGACGCGAGAGGCTGATGAAAGTAGTATTTACTAAGGAGGAATTGGAAACTTCTGGCAGAGGATTTGGGATACAAGTAATCAAGGGATTTGTAGTGAGAACAATAGAGCTTGTTGTATGGAAGCTTCAACATGAGTCAGAGTGAAAGAGTTAATCTGTTAAGAGATAACCATGGATTGTAGAGGATACCACTTGGAAAATATTAGTTTGACTGAATGGAAGCTAAGCCGACCAGTTTGCATTCAGATGGGTACTAAGAAGGAATGGGTATACTTCAGGACTGGACTACGAACAAGTTTGATATTAGAAACATTATGGAAGATGGTAATAACTTGGCAGGAAGAATTACTTAAGCAGTCGAAGAAGTTTGATCTTGACTCAGATGGAGCATTGTATTGCGAGAATTGTTGGTATCGTCGGATAAGAATGAAAAGTTTTAATGTTGGGTACAAGATGGGAGAATGTCTCCAGGAATTGATCTATGATCTGGTTATTACAAGCTGGTGATCAAGGAAAGAGACATTTAAGGAATTACTACTTTTACTGAGTAAGGTGTGAGGAAATTGGTAAAAAAGGTTTTAAATTGGTTCAAGCTTCAGCAACACAGGTAAGCTCTTCAAGTAGAGAATACAAGAATGGTGTGGGCAATCCCCCTTCAAGTTCACAAGCGATATGTTGGACTACTTCCAGACAGAAGTGGAAAGCGAACGACTATTATGCCGAAGATGTTAACACCAAGGAAGCAGGGTCACAGGTAAGGTTCTATGAAGTGTCAGATTGGGTTTCTCCAGGGGTACTCAGAGAAGAGCTACAAGAAGAAGGGACAAGTATGAGGAGATTTTATCTGAAACCACAAAGAAGCTACTTAATAACATCTGAAGAACAGGAAGCACAACAAGACTGGCAAGCGTGTCATTTATCACATAAGTATTTTCGCAGACAACTACACCAGAGATTTGAGGAACGGTAAAACTTGAAGTTAGACTGAATGGATAGTGTCAAACCAGAGTTCAGAAGACAGGGTAAGAATGGATTAGCACTTGGTGACGCAGGAACATACGTGTTATGGTTGGGTATGAAAGAGTGGCATAAAGAAGCGAATTTCTGGTAAAGATATAAAATTGTCAGGGTATACCACGGGTTGGGGCATCCCCAAGCTCAGACTGACACAAAGATGGATTGAGCCTCGCGGGAGGTAAAAGAATGGGAACATAGTGGATACACATGGAATGTTGAATTGACATTTTATGCATAGTGTAAGGTACTTGAGTGTTTGGTCATTGGTAAGAGAGATAATTTTGAGACTAAAATTTAATGGAATCCAGTAGACGGATGGTTGATGTTAGAAGTCCTTGACTGTACGAGGAGGGGATTTAATTAGAGGCGGATCTCTTATCTGAAAGATACGTGTTAGTTAAAAGAACGCCACAGATTACAATAAAATGGTCAAGGTGACGATTGAGATGGGTAAAGTAATAGTGTGTGGTGGTGATCATATACGTTTTCTTTGGATAATAGAATCCAGAGTGATGGTTCTGTGGAAACGGGGAAGAACCTGTTGACCCACGATTTGGCCAACTGACACGGAGTCAAAATATGAATGATATGGACGAATATAAAGAAAATAATATAATGACGAAAGTAAAGAAAACACAGCAATTTGTAGTGGTTTGGCCCCAGGATCTGGTAATGACCTACGTCCACTTAGAATTATATTGATATGAAATCAGAAGTGTGATCAGAGAACTTGGGTTCAATGAGTTTCAGCATTTCACCAAAAGCAATACAAGTTTTCTAGGAGAAATTCTATCTCTCTATGATTTTCAGCCCCCAAAAGTCCCCTTCCCTTGAGCTATATCTTGCTATTTATAGGCTCAAGGAGGGTTACAGAATATTGTTGCAGATATGATCCCTTGAATGGTGGGATATTCAGAAGATTGCATGAGATAAATTCGGGATTCACAAAGATCTTCCCATAAATGTTGCTCTTCTAGCGGAACCACCGACCAGACTGGTCGTGGCAAAGATAGGCTTATCCTGCTTCTGGTGTGTCTCCTGGTCGATACTCTAGCAGATGCTTCCAGGTGTCAGCCACGTACCAAGAAAATATTCGCCACGTCACAAATGCTAATTTACCTGATAACATTTGCCCCCCAAAGTTTATTAACTACGAACAGTAAATAAACTTTGAACGAATGACTCTTCGGTAACCCCTCCTGACGTGTCAGGACCCTTCGTGTGTTCTTGAAAAAAGCAAACCACTCCTGTCTAATCATGGCCTTTCAGTTCCCCAGAAACGCTTTTGACGGCCATCACGTTTCCCCATACTTCGAAAAAGGAAAATTAATGATCACGCCTTTTTAATATCAGAGACAAACTTATATAAGATCACCAGAGCCATCTCTTTCCTTTTCACGCACGCCACTACTCTGCCGAAAACCCTAAAAACTAGAGCTTTACCTCCTCCGGCAAACGTTCTCTTGTGCTTTCAAGACTCAAACGGTGGGCTTCTTGACTCCCGAAGCTTTCACTTCCACCTTCACGACCATTTTCCCTGGTAAGTTTCTTGAAACCTCATGCTTCTAATTTCTCGTGGTGCATGCTTTTTAATGGTGTACTGTTTGAGTCTCTTGGCTTCTGGTTTTTTAAGCGCCCGTAGATAGAATATTTTTGTAGGCAGAGTAGACTTATGAGTTGGTTTAAAACCCAGGATCAGTACTTTTTAGGACGTAGAATCGAAGTAGCATTTCGATTTTTGAGCCAGTTGAAAATAATTTTTCCCGCCCTAAGGGGAGTCGAAAAAGCTTTTCAGGAAAACTTTTCACTTCCACCCTCTGATCCACTTTTTAAACTGTTTGCACAGAAAGACTTAGTTTCTTGTTAGAATGCTGTTGTATAAAGGCTTAGCCTTTATACTCGACCAGCGTTATTCTAAAAACCTTCTAGACTCCCTTGACTTCACCTCCCCATTCTTCTGTTTGCAGATTTTAATGCCAGATTTGTGGGGAGGTGAGAGACCCATCGATGACGATCTCCTCGCCCAGCTGCTCGAGGGAGAAGAACAACCAGCCGATCGCATTCACCAGATACCCCTCTCACAAGCCTCATCCAGACCACATCCTTCTTCTCCAATGGCCCGTTCAAAGTCTTCTGGCAAGAAAAGGCCCGAATCTGAAAGTAACCCTACTTCTCCCACCCAGCCTGGCTTGCAGGCGGGGCTCCCTCGACCAGTGGTCGAGAGAATCTTGTTCCTGACCCTAATATCCAAACTAGGGCTCGTCCTCGTCATAGGAATCCACCTGATGTCGAGTGGTACACTCCCCCGGCCAGTTCGATGACCCCTCGGATGGTCGCCAACTGCTTCAGAAAATTCCCCCTTACGGGGGTAACCATTACACGTCCTACTACGGACCAGAGGGCTAACCGTCCAGGAGGAGCGAACAGCGCCTGATCCCGGTATCACATTGAAGCGGGGGCTTATCTCCCTCTTCATCCTTTCTTTGTAGGGGTGGCCAACTATTTCGGCGTCGCTCCTTTTCAAATAACCCCCAATGGATATAGGATGTTGGCTGCACTCTATGTCCTGTACAAACTTAACAAATGGCCAGAACCTTCACCTCATGAGGTTAACTACCTCTTTGACCTCAAGTCCAATCCTCAACACAACGGGACGGGCTTTTTCCACTTCTGTCACCAGGAAACCGGCCGGACGTTCCTGAGTGGTACTACTCATGTCTCGAACGTGGGGCATTATAATAAGGAGTACTTCTTTACTCCGAACATAGCCAGTAACAACCTGGCCTTCGCGAGGGGAGGTAAGAGCTTGTTTTTCGCTGGTCGATACTTTTCCCCAGAGTGTACTCTTTCATTTTTTCTCAATTTTGACCTGTTTTTCAGGCCCCTGGTTACGTCCGACTCCAACACCAGACATGGTGTTGAGATCCGATGCCCTGGCCAGGATGTCTGATGCAGCGAAAAGCGTCAAGACCCTAATCCTTGAAAAGAACTTGAGGTCATCTGGCCTCCTGGCTCCTCGCCATGAAAATAGAGGGTCCGTGGTGGACGAAACCACTGCCGAGGGGGTTCCCGAGCAGCAACCTCCTGTTCCTTCTCCCAGGAGGAGGCCTACAGGAGTTACGATCAGGGAACCCACGGGCAGCCCTTCTGCAGAAAGGCCTTCTGCTCCCCAAGGCAAGGGGAAAGAAAAAGCCACAGAGCCTGTTGTTGACTTGGGAGAGTCTTCTGACGACAATGGTAACGTTATTTCGCTTTTAAATGGTTTGCCAATTCCCTGTCATATGTTTGACGGGGACGGTAACTTTACATATGCTCCAAATCTAGGGCCAGACTTCTTCATGCCAGAAAATGAGTATATGATTAATAGAGTCAATAGTGTAGCGACCAGTAGTTGTAGCTCGGGTATTCACTTTATTATCTTCTTTCTGTTGTATTACTTACTTTCACCTTTCTCTTCCCTTACTAACCTCTTGTGTTTATTTTTATGCAGATATGTTGACTCCCAACATTTTTTATATGTACCAGGCCGAAGAGGAAGAGGAAGTCCCTCAACTTCAACGGAGGTCAAAGAAGCGAACTGGTGAAACCAGTCAAGGCCCTTTAGCCAAGAAGAGTCGACCAGAAGACCTTCCTCAGGGGACCCCGACTGGGCAAATTCCTGCGCCAACTGGGCGAACTCCTACCCCTCCTCCAGCTCCTTCTGAACGGCAAAACACTCCTATTCGGTCCAATCCTCCAGCCGCGCCTGCTAGGGAGCAGCTTTCTCGCGAAGAGGCCCATGGGGCTAGGCTTGTGAGCCATGCCATCCGATCTGCTAAAGACATACTTGAACGCATAGGCAAAGGTGAGCGTGTTGGGACCGCCATGATCCAAGCTGAAGAGCTACCGGTCGATCAGATCCTGAACAGGACTCTAAACGAGATCTCCAGCGTAAGTGTTTCTTTATTCTTTAAGTGTTTTAGTTTTTTAGACCTCGTGATAAGTCCTAACTTCTTTTTCTTTCGTTCACAGGCCTTACTTTCTGCCACTACCGCTCGTACTCGGGCCCAGGCTTATTTTGAGCAGGTCGAGGCCAAAGTCCTCGAGAAACATCAGGTGAAGGCGGCCGAGGAGCTTTCTGCTGCTGAGGCTAAGCATGCTAAGGAGTTGGAGACGGTGGTCCGAGAGAGGGATGCAGCGGTGACCAAACTGTCCGCGGCCGAAGCTGCAAAAGATACAGCGGTTAAGCTGAGGGAAGAGTACCGGTCGTACAACAAACCTCATCTCCGCGAAATCAAGCATCTGGAGGGGGTAGTCAAGACTAAGGGCGATACTATTGCCACTCTTGAGGGCAAGGTGCAGCAGTTGGAGCTTGACAACTCCAAGAATCTGGAAAAGTACAAAAGGACCACACTCCGATGTTTCTATAACTTCTGGAAACACAATCAGGGCGCTGAATTTAGCTACCTTTCAGAGGAAGTTAGAGCTGCGGAGTTGGCCCGGTGCGCTGCTCAACTGGCTGAAGAGGAGGCAAGAGCTGCGACTCCTGCAACCCCAAGCGTCGTTGGTTTGGAAGAAGAACATGCGACCCACGGGTCGTGATGTAAAGACAATAGTTTCTTTTTAAACTTTGCTGCACGGGCAGTAAATCTTTTTTATTTGAACAGTTACATCCAAGCAGCAATGCTTGCGGTGTAAAAGCTTAACTCTTGGTGCTATAATATTTTTATTTATTATAACATTTGTCCGTATGATCGAACTTAGCATAGTACTCTGGCATGATTTAACAAAACATAAATTTTGAAAAATACACTAAGTATTGTAGCATGCTTTCACTCATTTTGTTCATGTGTTTACATACCTTGAGAGTATGCTTTGCTATCGATGTGCCTTATATGCCCCCCAAGTGATCGAGGAGCTTTAGGTCCTTGGTCACTTGCCTTGACCATGGCCTGTTCGAACATTCTTGTTCGTGTGGAAATATGATACTTGTGATACAGCAAAACAACACACGTAATGAACAAATACTTGCAAATGTAAATTCACAAAGGTTGGCAAGAACGACTGGCTGGGCACAGTCCCTTATAATTTCGTATTAAAAATGGACTAATCATGTCTTTACGAGCGATTCTGAAATAGAATCTTACATATACGAGCAGTTAGCCACACAACGTGGCTAACCCTCTTTGCAAAACTTGTAAAAGAAAATTTAAACAAGCCAGTCCTTTAAGAAGGGTTGTTCATTGATAATACTTGCGCAGGTGTTCTCCATTCCATTAGCGCGGAACGAGATCTGCGTTTAAGCGTGCAAGTTTGTAGGTGCCTGGGTGAAGGACTTCTTCAATCTGGTAAGGTCCTTCCCAGTTAGGTCCGAGCACGCCAGCAGTGGGGTCGCGGGTATTTAAGAAAACTCGTCGTAGCACCAAATCTCCGACGTTGAACTTTCTTTCTTTAACTTTGGAGTTAAAGTACCGGGCGACTTTTTGCTAGTAAGCAGCAACTCGGAGTTGAGATTTTTCTCTTATCTCATCGATCGAGTCCAAGGATTCCATCATCAACTGGCTGTTCGCGTCCTGATCGTAAGTCAAACGCCGATGTGAGGGGGGATCTAGCTCGACAGGTAACATTGCCTCATATCCGTAGGCTAGGGAAAATGGGGTATGCCCCGTCGCTGTTCGATGAGATGTTCTATATGACCAGAGGACTTCAGGTAGCTGTTCTAGCCACGCTCCCTCAACTTCTTCAAGCCTTTTCTTCAGGGTGTCCTTGAGGGTTTTGTTTACAGCTTCGACTTGCCCATTCGCTTGGGGGTGCGCGACTGAAGAAAAACTCTTAATAACTCCGTGCCTCTCGCAGAAATCGGTGAACAGGTCGCTGTCAAATTGGGTCCCGTTGTCTGATACTATCTTTCTGGGCAAACCATACCGGCATACAAGGTTCTTGATGACAAAGTCGAGAACTTTCTTGGTCGTGATTGTTGCGAGTGGTTCAGCTTCGACCCATTTCGTGAAGTAATCGACTGCCACAACCGCGTACTTTACTCCTCCTTTTCCTGTTGGCAGTGACCCAATCAAGTCTATTCCACATATTGCGAAAGGCCACGGGCTCTGCATCTGCTTTAGCTCGTTTGGAGCTACTCGTGGGATTTTGGAGAACCTTTGACATTTATCACACCTTCGTACGTACTCCATTGAATCCTCGTTCATTGTTGGCCAGAAATAGCCCTGCCTAAGAACTTTTTTCGCCAAGCTCTGCCCCCCAGCGTGATCTCCGCAGAAGCCTTCATGCACCTCTTTCATGAGTTCCTTAGCTTTCTCTGATGTAATGCACCTGAGTAGTGGCATTGAGTATCCTCTTCGGTACATAACACCGTCGAGCAGTATGTATCTAGCAGCCCGTCTTTGCAGAGTTCTGGCCTTGTTTCTATCTGCTGGCAATGTCCCATTTGTCAGATACTCCAGGTAAGGAGCCATCCATGTATCTTCTGTATGAATTTCCATGTTGGCTTCGACGACATCAATGCTTGGTTTACTGGGACTATGTTCAAGGTGTCAGCATCTTTAGCACTTGCAAGTTTGGCCAAGGCGTCTGCATTCGAATTTTGGTCTCGCGGAATCTGCTGGAGGGTGTACTTTGTAAACTGGGCTAGCAAATCTTTCGTTTTGTTAAGGTAGGCCATCATCTTTAATCCTCGCGCTTGATATTCTCCCAGGACCTGATTCACGACCAGTTGAGAGTCGTTGTAAACATCGAGCGCTTTTATACTCATATCCCTGGCCATTCTCAGTCCAGCGAGCAGTGCTTCATATTCTGCTTCATTGTTTGACGCTGCGAAGTCAAACATGATTGCGCAGTGAAATCGATGCCCTTCGGGCGTTATCAATATCACTCCCGCTCCTGCGTGGGATTCATTGGATGATCCATCCGTGAATAACTTCCACGAAGGAGTCTCGTCTTGAGGCATGGGCGCGTCAGGTTGTTTGCACAGCTCACTGTTGGGGAGTTCCGTGAACTCCGCAATAAAATCGGCCAAGGCTTGCCCTTTTATTGCTGCTCGCGGTGAATAAGTTACATCGAACTGTCCTAATTCGACCGCCCATTTTAACAGTCTTCCAGCCGCCTCAGGTTTCTGGAGGACCTGCCGAAGGGGCTAGTCGGTCAGAACTGTGATAGGATGGGCTTGGAAGTACAGACGCAACTTTCTGGAGGCTAGGATTAGGCAATATGCTAATCTTTCGATCGGTGGGTATTTCAATTCTGCACCGATTAGCCTTTTGCTGACGTAGTAAACAGCTTTCTGTACGCTTTCTTCTTCCTGTATTAGTACCGCACTAGCAGCAACCTCGGTAATCGCCAGATAAATATACAAAGTCTCTCCTTCGATTGGTTTTGACAGGATGGGAGGTTGCGACATATGAGCCTTTAAGGTCTAGAATGCTTGCTCGCAGTCTTCCGTCCATTCAAACTTCTTATTTCCCCAGAGTAGATTGAAGAATGGAACGCACTTGTCAGTTGATTTTGAGATGAATCTACTCAGGGCAGCGATCCTTCCGGTCAGGCTTTGTACATCCTTGATTTTCTTCGGCGACTTCATGTCGATCAGGGCTTTTATCTTGTCGGGGTTGGCTTCGATTCCTCTTGAATTTACTATAAACCCCAAAAACTTCCCTGATCCGACTCCAAAGGAACATTTGAGGGGGTTTAATTTCATCTGATACTTGTTCAACACGTCAAAGCATTTCTGCAAATCCCTCACATGTCCTTCTGCCCTTTTGGACTTTACGAGCATGTCATCCACATATACCTCCATGCTTATCCCAATTAGCTCTTTGAACATGTGGTTGACCAGTCGTTGGTAAGTCGCACCTGCGTTTTTCAGTCCGAAGGGCATTACTTTGTAACAATACAAGCCCGTATCAGTCCGAAAGCTGGTGTGATCCTCGTCAGGGGGATGCATGCTGATTTGGTTGTAACCTGAATACGCATCCATGAACGAGAGGATCTCATGTCCTGCAGTTGCATCGACCAGCTGGTCGATCCTCGGGAGTGGGAAGCAGTCTTTTGGGCAGGCTTTATTGAGGTCTGTAAAATCCACACAGGTCCGCCACTTGCCGTTAGGCTTGGGGACTAGCACCGGATTTGAGACCCATGACGGATAAAACGCTACCCTGATGAACCCATTTTCTTTAAGACTTTCGACTTCTTCTTTTAAGGCGTTTGATCTATCTTTATCGAGCAGCCTTCTTTTCTGTTGCACCGGTGGAAAGGCTTTGTTTATGTTCAGGACATGGCTGATTACTGCAGGGTCTATCCCAACCATGTCTTTATGCGACCAGGCGAAAACTTCCTGGTTCTCTTGCAAGAATCTCACCAGTGCCTGCTTTGTGGTAGGTTCTAAATTCTTCCCAACCCTTACGACTCTGGTTGGGTCTTTTTCATCGAGTTGGACCTCTTCCAGGTCCTCGATGGGTCCTATATTTTCTTCAAAATCCCCAAAGCGAGGATCCAAATCTATATCCTCACTTTGGGCAACACCCTATTTGGTGACTTTACCACCTGATTGGGTTTGTCTGTCTTCTGTTATCTACAATCGTTCTGGGGTAGCGCTCCTCGACGCTCCACTTTTTGCCTTTGTGATCGAGGCGTTATAGCACTCCCTGGCTTCCCTTTGGTTTCCCAAAACGCATCCTACCCCTGCGTCCGTTGGGAACTTCATGGCTAGGTGCCACATGGAGATGATGGCCCTCAGCTCAACCAGTATGGGTCTTCCAATAACGACGTTATACGCTGAAGGAAAATCGACCACTACAAAAGTGGCGAGTAGTGTCCTCGAAGCAAGCGTTGTTCCCGTTGTTACTGGGAGTTTGATCATTCCGGCTGGTGCGAGTCCTTCTCCAGAGAAGCCGTATATGGTTTGATTGCAGGGCTCCAAGTCCTTTACGGACAGCTTCATGCGTTCCAGCGTTGATTTATATAGGATGTTCACTGAACTTCCTGTATCGACCAGTACTCTTTTTACCATCATATTGGCCATTTGGATATCCACGACCAGCGGATCGGAATGTGGGAACCGGACGTGTTGGGCATCGCCCTCAGAGAAGGTTATCCCGCACTCCTCTGAGCGGGCCTTTTTCGGCGCGCGGTCCTCCACAGTCATCATCTCGATATCCTGGTCGTGGCGTAGAGTTCGAGCATATCGTTCTCTAGCCTTTCCGCTATTTCCTGCGAGGTGCGGGCCTCCACAGATGGTTAAAAGTGTTCCGGCTACGGGGGCAGGCTGTAATGGTGGTGAGCGCTGGCGTGTAGACGTCTGCTCGTTGCCACCTGGAGCTTCTCGTTGGGAAGTTCCCGAGGCCCGTACGTACCTTCTCAAGTGTCCTTGTTTTATAAGGAACTCAATTTCGTCTTTTAGCTGGTTGCATTCATTAGTGTCATGTCCGTAGTCGTTATGGTAACGGCAGAACTTGCTGGTGTCTCATTTCGAAATGTCTTTTCGAATGGGCCCAGGTTTCTTGTAAGGCACACTAGAGCTTGTGGCCTGGTAAACCTCTCCTCGAGACTCAATGAGGGCAGTGTAGTTAGTGAACCTAGGTTCATAACGATTACCCTTGGCGCGTTTATTGTCGGAGGTGGAAGGCTCGTTATATGGCCGTTTCCCACCATTTTTGCCATTACCGTTGCCGTTTTTATGGCCTTTGTCGTTGCCATCAGGTTTGGACCCATTGGCGGCTTTGGAAGGTTCGGCGGCCTTTTTACCCTTGTTCGAGGGTTTCCCATCGTCGGCAATGGCTTCCTCGAGCTTTATGTAACGATCGGCTCGATCCAAGAACTCTTGGGTCGTTTTAACTCCTTCCTTTCGGAGACACTTCCAGAGGGGAGAGCAACGCTTTACCCCTGCGGTAATGGCCATCATCTTGCCTTCGTCTCCTACTGTTTTTGCTCCAGCCGCGCCCCTCATAAATCGTTGGACGTAGTCCTTCACTGACTCTCCGTCCTGCTGGCGGATCTCGACCAGTTGGTTTGCTTCGGTCGGGTGGGCACGACCCGCGTAGAACTGTCCGTAGAACTCCCTTACGAACATTTCCCAGGAAACTATGCTTGCAGGTGGGAACTTAAAAAACCATTCCTGCGCGGCTTCAGAAAGTGTTGCAGGAAAGATCCTGCACCGAGCGTCTTCGGACACTTTCTGAATGTCCATCTAGATTTCAAATTTATTCACATGCGAGACGGGATCCCCGTATCCATCAAATTTCGGGAGCGTAGGCATCTTGAACTTGCTGGGAGACTCTGCGTTGGCTATCCTTTGGACAAAAGGGGTGCCTTTTCTTCTATCGTGGTCGATGTAAGAGGTTCTTCCCCCGACCAGCTGTTGAACAGCCTGATTCAGTGCGTCTATCTGGGCTTGCAGTGCAGTAGGGATAGCTGCGGTCTCTGCTGCTGGGGGGATGTTCTCACCATGCGTCTCTCGACGATCATTGAGTATGTCCCTTAGGTCTTCCTCCCTTCTCCGTTTCTCGCTACCTCTGAGTTGGTTGAAGACATTATTTTGCCTGGGTTGCCCCCCAGCATCTTGCCTATTTGGTTGATCACCTTGAGGTATTTGGCTCCTGCTCTTACCTCTATTTCCATTCCTCCCATCAGCATTGCCCTTGCCTGAGTCAGCCTCGTTGTACCCGTGGCCATCTTTGAACCTTGATTGGCTGTGGTAAGATTGGCTGTTCCCTCTATTCCCGTCTCTGGCAGAAATGCCCCGAGCGTTAGAGGGTGGCCTGCGCTGGTCGCGATGTCCCCGTGCATTATCATGCCGTGGGGCTCCACGGACCGCAGAGCCTAACTCCGAGTCCCTCCTGTTACTAGGAGGGTAGTGACCTCTGTTCACTTGGTGTGGCCCATCATTCTCACGGCGTCTAGGACTACGAGGCTGTCGTTCGGCCCTATTCTGCCTATGCTGCGGGGGATTCCCTCGAGCAGCTTGGGATGGTGGATTTGCCTCGGGGTCCAGTGGGACGTCGTCATGGGGCATCTGGGGCTGTTCTGGCCTTTGCGGACTTGAAGGATGGATCGGTGGGCTAGGATTGGGACCTCCCTGGGGTGGCCCATTTTCAGGTTGGTTAGGCTGTGAGGCAGGTGCGGCTTGATTTCTTGCCAATAGCAAGGCTGCTTCGAGGGCTGCCATGGCCTCAGTCTGGCGGCGATCCACCTCTGCTTGTCGCTCGCTCAACTCCACCCGCTGACGATCAAGTTCCTGCTCCTGCCTTGCCATGGCTTCTGCGGCAGTCTCTTGATTGGCCCTCAGACTAGCCAATTCTTCTTGCAACGCGCCCAGGGTGCTCTTCAGCGTCGCATCGTCCATTTCCTCCTCTTCAAACTCTAGTTGCGGCTCATCTTCCGCCATGCTTGCGGGTGGAGGAGACGGTGGTGGATTTGACGGTGCAGCGGCGGCAGTTTGGCCAGCTTTCCTTCCTGCTTTCGCCATCAGTTTTCTTAACAGCAATGAATTGTCCTCTCAATGAAAGCACCAGAATGTTGACCCACGATTTGGCCAACTGACACGGAGTCAAAATATGAATGATATGGACGAATATAAAGAAAATAATATAATGACGAAAGTAAAGAAAACACAGCAATTTATAGTGGTTCGGCCCCAGGATCTGGTAATGACCTACGTCCACTTAGAATTATATTGATATGAAATCAGAAGTGTGATCAGAGAACTTGGGTTCAATGAGTTTCAGCACTTCACCAAAAGCAATACAAGTTTTGTAGGAGAAATTCTATCTCTCTATGATTTTCAGCCCCCAAAAGTCCCCTTCCCTTGAGCTATATATTGCTATTTATAGGCTCAAGGAGGGTTACAGAATATTGTTGCAGATATGATCCCTTGAATGGTGGGATATTCAGAAGACTGCATGAGATAAATTCGGGATTCACAAAGATCTTCCCATAAATGTTGCTCTTCTAGCGGAACCACCGACCAGACTGGTCGTGGCAAAGATAGGCTTATCCTGCTTCTGGTGTGTCTCCTGGTCGATACTCTAGCAGATGCTTCCAGGTGTTAGCCACGTACCAAGAAAATATTCCCCACGTCACAAATGCTAATTTACCTGATAACAGAACCCTATGGGTGTAATACAATATAAGGTACAGGATGAATGGTCCATAGAGAATTTGGTGTGGAGATGGGTACTATAAGTGGATGTCATTTCATCTCCTAGGGTTTGTTGTACCGGGAGGTTTAGCTGATGGTAGAATCTGGGATACACGAATATTGAAAGGTAAAATGATAAGACGGTGAGCCACAGGAATGGACCACATTAGATTGTAAATAAGGTGATTGAACAGAGAAGAAGTTGTAACTCAGCTGAATGAGATGGCATAATTTGATTTGTTTAATTAGTAATGCAGTAGAGCATTGATAACATTAAATCGAGACCCTATAACTTTCTGAGTTTTGGAAAGGGACCAGAGAATGAAGGAAATAAAGTGGGAATCTGGAATTACTGATTAATTGTAGATAAGATAGCAACCTGAGGGCTTAACAATTATGTTAAGGGATTAGGCATTGAATGGGCAACATCTGGATATCAAGGGAAGTGTATTCTTTGATGTGATAGTCACGGTATTGGATGCTGGAGTATAGCTAAAGTGGCAGGGCTTAGGACCTGGTAAGGTAAAAGTAAAGAATTGGAAGTTGGTGGATACTGCGATTCAGTTTTGTTCCAGAGAAAAACCAAAGAGGATGTTGGAATTCTTAAGGCAGGGATGTCTGCCTATCTAAAAGTATATAGGAACCTGTAAACTGTTAACTTTGGAGTACAGGGTTCCAGGACGAGAGATTTGTATCTCTCCAAGTTGGACAGTGAGAAAGAGTATGATAGTTGGGGAAGAAATAAGGGTTCTTACTCCTGATTCGACAAGAGTTTTAAGGTTGTAACAAGGGTTTGGCCAAGGGCCTATAAAATGATCCCACCCTGGTAAGGGTGATGATTCATAAGTATTTCTGGCAGTGAGAACAAATCAATGAAGAGATCGTTGGGAACTAACAGACTCTGGAATTACAGCAGATCTGGTGTGCAAGTAAAAGTTAAAGGAAGTACAGATATTAGTCAAGATCTTATGACACGATATGGTTACTCGAGTTTGAATATTATTGAAGATTAAGAGTAAGGACATTGGACCTTGGGAATTGTCGTCAAAGGTGTAAAGTTTACTGTTTGATATGCTCAAGTAAATTTCGAAGACGAAATTATTATAAGGAGGGGATAGTTGTAACGACCCAAAATTACTATTAAGGCTTAAGGGCCTTGATTAGTGTGCCAGGAGGGCATAATTGGAGGTTAAGAGAATTAATGGTAAGAAAGCATGAATATGGGTATTGGATAAGTAGGTGGGCCCCATTTGGCTGGTAAGGGCATAATTGTAATTTTGGCCCGTTAGGGCGTAAACGTGATTGTGTGTGATAAAATTATTGAGACCACATTATTATGTGGATAGGTGGATATATATATATATGCATATGTGTGTGTTTGTAGCTTTCGGCACGAGGCGATCCTAGAGCTTGATAGCGGGAGAAGTCACAAAGGGGTTTAACAATTGACTTTGGACAAGTCAGGGGTGTTTTAGGTATCGGGTAGTTATTTAGACTATCGGGTTATGAAAATAAATATATGGAGATATATTTGAGGTTAGGAAGTCTAAGTGTGAATATTGGGGAATTTTACCATTTTTCCCTCGGGGACGTTTCCGGCACCTCGAGGCTAGGGATTGACTTAACGGGATAAAGGATAGACTTAATTAAAACAGAAGCTAGTGGAAAGGAAGATTAGACCGACTTTCATTTTCTCTTCCTCTTCTCTCTCAAGGAAACTAGAAAAAAACACAAGGAAAACAGAGGAAACTTGGAGGATTTGGGCTGGGATTTTAAAGGGTTTTAGTGGGGATCTAAAAGCTTAGCTCAAGGATTATCCAAGGAACATTTCGTCAAAGCCAAGGTGAGAATCAAACTGTGTGTAACGACCCAAATTCGCTAATAAGGGTTAAGGGCCTTGATTAGCGTGCCAAGTGGGCATGATGGGATTTATGTGTGACTTTGATGAGTTAAATACATGATTATGATTTAAAGCATGTTATATGACTATTTGTTTATCTGAGATGCATGACTATGTATATTAGTATGCATGTAGGCCCGGATCGTGTTAGAAGGGCATAATTGTAATTTTGGCCATGTTGGGCATAACTGTATTGATATGTGATAATTTTATTCTGTGAATTGTACCACGTGAGTGTGGTGTTATTATTGTGATGCACGTGCCGAGACGGTCCTAGAGACCAAATTAACTTAAAAGTCACAACGGGATTTCTATACCCGGCTCGGGAGGAGCCTAGGGGTAATTCGGGGATTTTGTAACTCAGTTCTTGAGAGATTTTGGTGACTGGTAATTTGGTAACTTGTGTAACTGATTAGCAACCATAGAGAGTAACAGGTTTTGATGGTAAAATGGTAGAATTGTAATGGATAGGAAATGACAAGTAAGCCCTTGAGGTTTAGTTAGGAAAGGATAGGCAAGGAGGGGTAAGATGGTCATTTGGCAAGGGGTTTAGACAAATTGCAGCTGGGTTATATGGGGTGAACGGTTTGGCACTTATCCATTTTGGTGCTTTTGTTTAAAAAAATTAAGAAAAGGAAAGCTTGAAGGAGACCTAGGGCAAGAAGAAGAAGAAGGAGAAGAAGAGGAGTGAAGGAGCTGAAATTTGAGACTTAGGAGATGAATCAAGGATGCATAGGGTTGGATTCTTCATTCAAGGTAAGGATTCTAAGTAAATTTAAGGCTTGTTTCTGTTATGGTTTGAGGAATTTAAGCATGGTTTAAGTTTGCTTTTGGGTTTTATATTTTCTGAAGTTGAAAATCAAAGATGTGGATTTTGGGGATTTGATTGTGTGTTTGGGTTTCTTTGATTGTGTTTCTGAGTTGTTAAATGGTCTATGTGGGGTTTTGAATTGATTTTGGGGCTTAGGTGTGAGTTGGGGATGTTTCTGGGTTCGCGAAGGAGCGCCTCGGCCCTGTTCTTGGGCGCCGCGGCGCGAGGCTGTTTTCAGTCAAGGGAGCTTTCTGACTTCGCTGGGCGCCGCGGCCCTTGCGGGTAGCGCCGCGGCGCTACGCCTTTTTCAGGATGGGAAATTTTGCATTTTTGGGCATTTGTTCCAGGGGCTCGGGGGATGTTTCCGATGATTTGTTTTAGGAATTTGGGAGTCCAGAGAGTGTGGGATTGGTCCCGGGAAGTGGTTATGATTTGATTAGTATTAAAGGATGTTTCATGTGTATTGTGACTAGGATATTGGAGAGGCTCGTGCTTGAGGACCGTGCTCGCGGCTTTAGTGCATCAGGAGGCTCGGAATACAGGTAAGAAAACTATAACACCCGTAGGATAGGGCATGGGCCCATAGTATGATTGCGGGGCGCGGCCCTATGTTGCACGTTGCATGATGAGATGATTGCAGGGCACGGCCCTATATTGCATCACATGTTAGGATGCAGACTTAAATGAATTAATATTCGTTTGAATGTTGTTGTGTTATACTATATGTGTGATTATAATAAAATGAATGGCAAGGGCCGAGAGCGGCGTAGGCCGGGTGCGGCAGCGGGGTCGGAAGTAACACTTAGCACATGGGATGCTATAGTCAGGGCAGGACCCGGTGGATACATGTGTTATCCTTACGGTGAGAACCGATACCCCAGGCTTCGGTAAGGCTTCTGGGGCGGCATGGCCGTGTTTGCTTAGTCTAATGGTTGACTTGTTTATCTGTGGACTATCTGATATGATTAACTGTATATTTGCATATGTTATGTTCTGCATGAGTTTTCTTGTTGGGCTTCGGCTCACGGGTGCTCCGTGTTGCAGGTAAGGGCAAAGACTGAGTCAACCAACCATGAGTACGGAGAGCGTGAAGCGACGTGTACATGTTTGGCCTGCCCGACTGCTTTGGTTGGGGGTTTGTTTGAAAATGGCTGTAATAATCAATGATTTTTAGAGCTGATCAACTGTAAACTTATTTCAAGATGTAAATAGTTTTCAAACCTTATTTTGGGATCCCAATTGTTTAATACTAGAAGTTTTTTTTATTAAGTCAGCGCACTTTCAAAGATTACAGCCATAACTTTTTATTAGACACACTTTTGTTTCAAAACCTCGGTTAGCGAGTTCATTGCACTGTTTTGTCTTAAAACTCACTTAGTAACGGCTCTAAGGAAGTAGGGCGTTACACTGTGTTTTTGAGGTTAGAAGCTCTGAGTTTTTATGAGTAGTAAGATAATTATAACTTTGATGTTTAAGGTTGAATTGAAGCTAGAAACTTGGGAACTAGCTGGGATTCTGCTTAAAGAAGGGGTTCAGCTGATAAGGTAAACTTTAATTTATGATCTAGAAGCGTAAATTTGATTTTTGTAGTGTTGGTTTTAGTGTTTTAATGTTCTTGAGTTTCAGAGATTGAAATATGGATTGTAATGAGTTTTAGGTTGGGTTTCCTGTAGAATTATGATGTTAAAGTTGTCTTGAAAGTGTTGGGCATGATTGATATTGAAATAGGGAGCTTTGGTATGGTTTTGGGTAAGGTTTGGAGGTTGGGAATGGTGGAAATTCTGGGTTTGAAGGGAAGGGCCGCGGCTCTGTTCTAGAGCGCTGCGGCCCTAGGATGAAGATGAGCCAGGAGGGCTCGGCCAAGGGGGAGCGCCGCGGCGCCCAACTCAAGGGCCGCGGCTAAGCTTTAAGGGCTGCAGCCCTTAGGCGCATACTTGAACGTTCAAGGTTTTTAAGTACGGGGATCGAGCCTAGGGTGCTCGGGATCAACTCACCACCGTGCTTGGTGGGATTCGACTTCCCGGAAGCTAGTTTTGTACATGAAAAACCTATATGTGAATATTAATGGAATCCATTATCTTGGTTGTGACTAGGTGATAAGGTAGGGCTCGGGAAGTGGATCGTGCTCGGGGGTCGTCCTTTCTAATTAAAGCACTTGGAATCAAGGTAAGAAAACTGCACTTGTGTAGGTGGATAGGATGGGACTATGTGTTCCCTATATTTGAATGTATTGTTATGTGAATGTGTTGGGACTAAGAGTTCCCTATAATTGTATAAATTTCATGAGGTGGTATTATGCCACGGGGACAAGAGATAAGCGGCCTAAGGGTGCCGAAATCAATATTGGCGCACATGGCGCGGCTCGGACACTGGTATCCGAGGACATCTTATTAATCACTGAGCTCGGTTAAGCTGGCCAGAGTCAGTGGGTATGTCACTGGGCTTGGTCTAAGTGAGCCAAAGGCAGTGAATTAAATAGAGGGTGAGACCTGCGGGCATTAACCCTAGTTGTTGCTTGACATGTGTGTATTGTGGATTATTGTCTATGATTTGATGAGTGTTTGGAGCTGAATTATTGGTTAATGACCAGTGTGCAGCCTTGAATGTATTTAATAGATTAATGGAACTGATTAATGCTTTGTGATTATCGGATTATGATCTGCGAGCTGTTTAGCTGCTAACACTGTTATGTTATGATATTATGTTTTCTTGCTGGGCTTTGGCTCACGGGTGCTACATGGTGCAGGTAAAGTAAGTTTACCATGGGTTTGAGAGCTCTGGGGGCAATGTGTACATTGTCAGTTGCTCGATCACCACGGTCAAGGATTTGTACAGGGACAGGGACCTAAAACGTATATTTTTCCATTAGAGTGGCTGGGTTACTTATTTGTGATTAAGAATTTTGTATTTATGTCACTTAAACCCTGATTTGGTATCCCATGTATTAAACATTTGTTTTTAATAAAATTTAATCGTTTATAACCAAAATTCATTTTAACCTAATCTGTTTGTGTCAGTAGAAACACATTTCGAATTAAATTACTTGATTAGCAAGTCTTGCACTATTTCAAACACGCAGTGTAGCGGTCTTGGCTATCCAGGGCGTTACATTCTTCCTCCGTTCTCTGCAGTCTAGCCTCCATTTCGGCCAATATCTGTTGCCAGTTCTGTGGGGCAGGTGGAGGGTCCTGACCCTGATTGTCATCCTCGGCCCTACTGCCGCGGAGTCTAGCTGATTGTCGAGGTATCTAAAAAAATATGCCTGAAACCAACGACGCCGCTCATCAGGCATGATAATAACGTCCAAAACCACCGCCCAAACACATCAGTCATCCACAATAATATCTCATATAACATATAACACACAACGGTCCATGCCTTAGCATCATGCATATGTTAACTCATTCATCATGCTCTATATAAAATAAGCAGGCATACTGGGCATTCAAACACATTTTCAGACATATTAGCCAATCTTACCAACCAACCCTGAGTTAAGCCTGTCACTGACTGCATGTGTACATGTTCGGTCAATCTCCAGAACCAATAACCTTGGCTCACTCTGATACCAAGTTGTAACGCCCTACTTCCTTAGAGCCGTTACTAAGTGAGTTTAAAAACATGCTTCCAACTCGCTAATCGAGGTTTTAAGTCAAACAGTGTAATTAAGCCATAATCAGAGCAAAAATGTAGAATTAAATCCATATCATTGAAGATCATAAAAATTTGACACTTGGGATCCCAAAATACAGTTTAGAAATATTTAGAACATAAAAACTGTACTAAGTCGGCTAAACGACAAAATCTAAGTTCATTTACAAGCATCTCCCAAAATCCTCTGGCTGTGGCAGCCAGGCTGGCCAAACATGTACACGCCGCCTCACGCCTGCTATACTCATGGTTGGTTGATCTTCCCTTTACCCTTACCTGCACCACAGAGCATCTGTGAGCTGAAGCCCAGCAAGAAAACCCACAAATAGATAACATATGATCCTTATTTGGTTTTGAACCCATTCAAGAAATTCATACTCAAAAATTTGAGACTAAACCCTAAGTCTCAGGGAGACTTATCCTACAATCTCGACACCTAGGCTCGGGTATCATAATAGTATTTTCCCACAATCCGCTAAAAATCTTATTCTTTAAAAGTATCGCTATTAACCCGTACTTTCACAAGTCGGTTAATTATATAGTAGATTTTAGCCAGTATTATATCCAGAAAATACTAATTAAATTCCTAAATTATATTTTAAGAAAATAATCTCTTAATTTTCCTTTATTTTTTTTAAGGTTTTAATCTCTAAAAACTGGTTTAAGGAAATAGCCTAATTTTAACTTAATTAGGAAAACTGTTACAGATTTCTTTTCTTAACTAGTTAATTTTCCAAAGTCAATTATCAAGTTTACTTACTAGAAAAATAATTTATTTAATTATTTTCTCAAAATATAGGGTTTTAAACCCTCTTTTAATTTATTAACTTATTGATAAATTAAATCTTTTATTTTTTTTAGAAAGAATAAAAATTCTTTAATAAAAATAATTCTCACTAATCTCAAAGTGGTATTTTAGGTCAAAATATTTTTTCAAGACTTACCATGTTTTTATCTTGCAATAAGAGAAATTTTACTTTTTACCTTAAGTTCCAAAATCTCATTTTTACACATTTTAACTACATACTTTGTTAGGTCATAACTTGAAATTTTCTTACAAAATTGTTACCACAATTTCCCAATTCCAATTTTTGTATACCCTTTAGTTCTTTGCAAAATATTAGGTCAAAAGGAGCATATTTTATTTGTGAAAATATTTTCCAACAACGAGGTAAAAATGACCTTATTTTCAAGTTCTTATTTTTTTTCAAACTTTGGCACTTAATAACATTCAAACCGTTCAATATTTTGTTACCATATTTTACAGGAGAATTCTAGGTTATGCCAAGAATATGTCCACAATGTTTTACAAAAATCTGGGTACATTTGACATATACAGTGGCTGTCCAAACTTGGCTCGGAAATTAAGAATACGAAAAAACAGTTTTTTACCTAAACTTTGAAATAGCATAATTTACTCATTTCTAAACAGTTTTGAGTGTTTCAAAAGCTAAATTGTATGTACTCCATATCAAAAACATCACCATACAAATAAATTTTACGAAATAAATATACAGTGGATGCTTGACCCCTTGAAAGTCACAGCTCAGAACATGTATTTTTGTTTTTGGGTTTTCAACAAAACTCTTGGGGATTTTGGTTCCTATTTTCAAAAATCAACACAAAAGCATCATAAAAATTATAAAGCAACTATCATAGCCTTATTAAATTACCAATAAGAAACTTTATGCATTAAATATACAAAATAATGCTTAAAAAAATAAAAATCATGTAATAACAACCATAAAAAGTTAACTTTTTACCTCTTGTTGTTCTTGCTTTAGGTTTGGATCTTTCTACTAGCTTTGGATCCTTAAAAACCCTTTGAAAACCTTAACCTTAACCCTTTGAAAAATCTATGGTCAAAACTTTACAAAAGTCTAGTTTTCTGAAACTTTACGTTAGGGAAACGCTTCCTTGACCAAAGCCTAAGCTTCCAAGCCTTCTTAGTGTTCTTGAGGTTGAAAATGTAGAGAAAACTTGAGAGAGTCTTCAAAAAAAAAAAGATGATAGTGATTGTGAGAGAGAGGGAATCGGTTTTGGGGAGGGTTAGAAGAGTTTAAACAACTCTTAAATATCTTAAAACACTTTAGTGTTTTTCTTACTATCCACTTGCCTAGTAACCCTAATATTTAAAATGGGGATTAAACGTAAATAATTTGGTCTACCCAAATAAATTCCCCACATGGTCGGCCACCCTTTATTTTATTTATGTCATATTTTTTTTAAATGGTTAATAATTATTTCCTATGAAGAAAAATCTAGATGGACTTTCGGTAACCTTTTTCACTCTTATTAAGTTTTAAAAATAAAACTTAACACATAATAATTAAATTAAATGTCTCTCACATTTAGTTTAATTAATCACACAATAAAATTTATCCTAAGGTCAATTCTTGGAATAATATTCCTCTTTTCAGTAAAATTAAGCATATAACACCAAAATACCCTAAAATTTCCACATTCTCCAAGGTTATTATTTTTCACCAAACATTAATTTTTATGAATTTATTTTATGCCCAAAATATATTTTCCATAATTTTTCATTTTATTTTCCGTGATTTTTATCCAATTAGGATTTTTGTGTTGGTCAAAGACCGAAAGTCTTTTCTTGACTTTTAAACACAAAACTCATAATTTGGCTAGCAATAACTCATGGAAACAAATTCCAAACAAATATAATATTATTTAAAATAATATTCTTAACTTGGGTAAAACAATCGCGACTCGAGTCGTTTCAAGGTACCTGAAATGCAGGATGTTACAATATTTACATGCTATAGAGGATTCGTCCTCGAAACGTAAAACAAATGAGGATACAGCTCCTTCATCTTTTCTTCAGTTTCCCAGGTTGCCTCTTCAATGCCATGGTTACACCACTGCACCTTTACCAATGGCACCGTCTTGTTCCTCAACACTTTTTCCTTTCGGTCTAGAATCATCACTGGCTTCTCCTCATATACGAGTTGAGCATCAATACTTAACTTCTCATAGCTGAGTACATGTGAGGGATTGCGCATGTATTTTCTCAACAAGGATACATGAAACATGTCATGCACCTTAGACATGGCTGGCGGAAGAGCTAAACGATAAGCTACTTCCCCAATCGTCTCTATGATTTCGAAATGTCCAATGAACCTTGGGCTAAGCTTTCCTTTCTTCCTGAACCGCATAGCCCCTTGTAGCGGAGCTACCTTCAGCAACACATTATCACCAACCTTAAACACCAGGGGTCTCCTGCGTCGGTCGACATGTTTGCGTTGTTGATCAACCAAAGTTTGCAAGCGTTGACTTATCTGTCGGATGTCCTCGATAATCTGATCAACCTCATCTGATCTGAGAAACTTTCTTTCATCGGTCTTGTGCCAATGAATTAGTGATTAACATTTCCTTCTGTAAAAATCCTCATACACAGCCATCTTGATGGAATCATGATAGCTATTACTGTAAGCGAACTCTATCAGTGAAAGCTTCTCATTCCATGACCCTTGAAAGTCGAGCACGTAGGCTCTTAGCATATCTTCCAGGGTCTTAATTGTTTTTTCGCTATGACCATCTTTTTGCGGGTGAAAAGAAGTGCTGAACTTTAATTTGTACACAACCTCGTTTGGATTCTATCCCAGAATGTCGAGGTGAAACGTCCATCGTCATCTGATACGATGGAGTTGGGTACACGATACAGTCTCATTATTTATTCAATGCAAATATTTGCTAACTTATGTGCCCCATAAGTTACCTTGATCGACTAAAAATGAGCAGACTTAGTCAGCCTGTCTACGATAACCCAAATGGCATTGTTCTCCTTTGGAGCTGTTGGTAGACCTTTGACAAAGTTCATAGTGACCATCTCCCACTTCCATTCCAGAATTTCTAAGGGTTGCAACAATCTGGCTGCCCGTTGATGCTCGGCCTTTGTCTGCTGACAAGTCAAGCAGTGTGCCACATATTCTATCATCTCCTTTTTCATCCCAGGCCACCAAAAGTACTTTTTCAAGTCCTGGTACATTTTCGTGGTACCCGGATGCATGGCATAAGGAGCATTATGTCCCTCGAAGAAGATCTGCTTCTCGATCTCGCCATCATCCGGAACACATATTCTTCCCTTGAACCCCAATACTCCATCTTCGAATATATGGAATCTTGGTCGCCCCTTGTCCCTCACTTCATACATCAGTCCTTGAACCTAAGGATCGACTAACTACCTGCCTTTTATAGCTTCCATAATGGTAGGCTCGATAGAGAGGTTAGCCAATTGACCAACTACTATCTCTAAATACAAGGTAGCAAGGTCGACTTGTAACTGTGGCAAAATCTCTTTCACTGTCATCACGTAAGCACTTGGTCGTCGACTCAATGCATCTACCACCTTGTTTGCTTTTCTCGAGTGGTACAGAATGTCGCATTCATAGTCGTTGAATAGCTCCAACAGTCGAGGATGTCTCATATTCAATTCCTTCTGAGTGAAGAAATACTTCAGGCTTTTGTGACCAGTGTTGATGTCGCAGTGTATCCCGTACAGGTAGTGCCTCAAAATTTTCAGTGCGAAAACCACCACTGCCAGCTCCAAGTCATGAGTTGGATAGTTCTTCTCATGATTTTTTAGCTGTCGACAAGCGTAAGAAATTACTTTTGCATGTTCCATCATCACTGCTCCCAACCCTCGACATGAGGCATCGCTATAAATAGTATATCCCTCTGTGCAATTAAGGATTGTCAGCACTGGGGTCATCGTCAATCTTGTTTTCAGCTCCTAAAAACTCTTATCTTCTCACACTTGTTAGTCCATTCATACTTGATGTTTTTGCGGGTGAGGGCAGTTAGAGGTGCAACTATTTTGGAAAATCCTTCCACAAATCGCTGTTAATATCCCACTAGCCCAAGAAAACTTCTAACCTCATGAGCATTTTTCGGAGGTTTTCACTGCTTAACAGCTTTTATCTTGGCGGGATCTACCAAAATTCCGTCTCCCAACATTATGTGCCCGAAAAAACTAACTTTCTCTAGCCAAAATTTGCACTTCGAAAACTTAGCGTAAAGCTTTTCCACAGATGCTGAAGCACCAATCCTAGATGTGTTGCATTTTCTTCTTGTCTATTCGAGTAAATTAGAATATCATCAATGAACACGATGACGAACTTGTCCAAATACTCATGAAATACGCGATTCATGAGATCCATGAATGTTGCAGGTGCATTGGTTAGTCCAAAGGACATCACTAAGAACTTGTAGTGACCGTAGTGTGTTCTGAAGTCATCTTTGGTATATCCGTCTCTTTAACCTTTAGCTGACGATTGCCTCATCACATATCTATTTTGGAAAATATTGACGCTCCTTGTAGTTGATCGAAAAGATTGTCAATCCTAGGCAATGGATATATGTTCTTGATCATTACTTTGTTTAGCTGCAATAGTCAATGCACATTTTCATCGAGCCGTCTTTCTAATTCACGTATATGATCGGGGCTCCCCACGGAGAATGGCTTGGTCTTATGAACTTCTTGTCCAGTAACTCTTGCAGTTGGGACTGCAACTCCTTGAGTTCAGCTGGCACCATCCTGTAAAGAGTCTTTGAGATTGGCACAGTTCCCGGAATTAGCTCTATCTCAAACACAATCTCTCGGTCTTGTGGAATCCCTGGGAGATCTTCAAGAAATACATCAGGAAACTTGCACCGAATCGGTATATCAGAAGGTTTTTGAATCGTCTCTTTATCCTTATCCACTATGTTTTCCAGAAAAATGATGCATCCGTCACTCAACTTTTTTCTTGCTTTCATCGCAGAAATCATGGGGCACTTCTTTTGTCTTGACGCACCCTTGAACTCGAATGGTTCTTCTCCCGCTGGGGTGAAGACCACTTTTCTGCACTTGCAATTGATAACGGCTCTATATCTAGTTAACCAATCCATCCCAAATATGACGTTGTATTCATGTAGGTCCAAGACTAATAGATCCACCATTAGCTCACGACCTTCAACCCAAACTGGTATGGCTCTAACCCATGTCCGCACCAGCATATCCTCTTCCGAAGGCAAGGATACCCCATAAATAATAGGCATAGGCTCAGGCTTTCTATTTAATTTTTCCCCAAAGGATGTAGATACAAAATAATGTGATGCACCTGTATCCATTAATGCATATGCCGAGGTTAGGGCGATACAGATCTGACCTGAAACCATATCATATGGTCTAGCTCTTTTGTCGCTTTGCGTAAGCGTATAAACTCGAGGCAGAGCTCCAATTTGTTTATGCTGGTCATTTCCATTGCTCTTGGGTGACATTCGACACTCTTTAGCAAAGTGCCCTGGTTTCCACAGTTATAACATAACCCACACTCGCCCTGATGGAGTCGGTTACACTTGTTGCACAGTGGCCATTTTTCAACTCACGTCTCGGCTATTTGTTGGGACTAGCCATTTCCTAATTGGGAGGTCCCCCTTTTCTTTTGTTATTTCCCCCAAAAACAAGCCATATGCCTCTTGGATTATTTGTTCGCCTCGAGTTCTGGCCGAATCTCGGGTTGAATTTTCCACTTGGGCCATTCTGATTGGCCTTAAACTGTCTGGGGTTGTTGGGAGTGTACCTCTTGTCTTCGTTCTTCTATGGTTCTGGCTTGTCTAACACGGCCCAAGACTCTTGGCGAAGAGCCCATTCTACAGCTTCGACATATGTCTCTGTGCCAGTTCTACAAGTGTCTACACACCTGGCAATGTCTCTGCGTAGGCCTTTCATAAAACTGCAGGTCTTATTCTCTTCAGTGTTCACATAGTTCTTCACGAACCTAGACACTCGACGTTCCCTGCTTCAGATTAGTGAACTCATTCACTTTGTGCTCGATCACTGCCTTACTAAAGTACTTGCCATTGAACAAGGTCAAGAACTCTAGCCATTCCATCTCGGCAATATTATGCCCTTTCTTGGCTGCGTCCCACCAGATGCGGGCGTCTTTTCTCAGCAAATAGGTCAGACAAACTACCTTCTCTCTCTGGGTAGTTCCAATGAAGTCGAAGATCCTTTCCAAAATACTGATCCATTACTCTCCCATTGATGGGTCACTGCTCCCATTGAATATAGATGGATGCTGGTTATCGAACCATTCTGATATAGGTTTCGCTTGGGCAGCTCTTGATACTTCTACTGGCAGTACCGGTTGCTCAACGAAAACCTGCGGGCCAGGGTTCTGCTCTTCATTGTTCTGAGCATTATTGGGTGGCATGGGGAGTTGTCCCAAAAGGGTGTTAAACCTTTATGCTTGGAGGGCATCAGAGTCCTACTGTCTCTTTTGCCCTCTTTCAATTTGGGCTCCTTGCGTCTCCACTAGCCTTTGCAGATTATTTATCTGCTCGGCTATCTCACAAAATCTAGTAGCTTTGTTTGGAGCTCTAGCGGCAGGCACATTCTTAGCTATATTAGCAGGCGTAGCCTAGCCTTGGCCAGCAACACCTCTTCCTCTTTGAGCTCTTATCCTTGCCATTTTGTTTTATTTCAAATCAAAAAGCTCCTAAGCGCATAAGGACGAGAATTTAATACCAACACATATAGTTAATTAACCTAATTAAGCACGCCAAATATATCAAGCACAACAAGCAATCAATACTTTTTAGCAAAAGTTAGCAACTTTATTTCATAACTTATACCATATAAAACAATGTTTTAAATTTGGGTCAGCTAGTGTAAGGGATTTACAAAATTAGCCCTAAAAGAAACGGACTTATATCCCTGCTAGACAATTTCTTATTTCCTTAATTATATACAAGGTAGGTACATCTTTCAAAAGTAGGTGGGTTTCTAACACCTTTGTATCTCCTAACACAAAATCGGTGTCGTTGTCGGCGACCATATCAGAACATTCCTCAGGATCCTCCTCGAGATCTTCCTAAGGATCATCCTTGGGATCTTCCTCAAGATCCTCCTCAGGATCCTCCTCGAGATCTTCCTAAGGATCATCCTCGGGATCTTCCTCAAGATCCTCCTCGGGATCTTCCTCAGGATCCACCTCGGGATCTTCCTCAGTCTAGTCCATCGGCTCCTCATAAGAAATTTCCCCGTCACCAAGTTTTTCGTCAGCCACTTCCTCCACTGGCAGGTTCTCAGCTACAACTCGGGCCTCTACTACCACTGGATTTGCTGTTGCTCGTCATTTTGCTGCCTCTATCGCATATGCCTGGGCATTCTGTTTAGCAAAGAGCTCGCAGAAGTCTATATGCCACCTTGACCTCCTACCCAGAGGTCCAAAGTTCATCTCAATTGATATTCTGAAGGTAGTCTAGTATGGTGTAGCTGGCCTTGAGTGCCTCTCCTAGTACCAAAGAAAAGTTGTGCCTCTTAGGTACAAACTTCCCAATCCTACCCTAACAGTACGAGGAGTACCGATGTCTCTGTGAAATACGGCAGGTGCTATGCTTGTAAAGGCACAGTAGATCTAGACTATCTGCCAGTGGTCATACACCATAGGGGGGTCGACTATGATGGGATCCATCGCCTCTAGTTCGCCAGCCATTTTTTTACTAATCTATAGTTTATAGAGTTGAGGTAAATAAAAGAAAGTAACAGACACAGATATGAAAAGACAGTACTTACAGTGAGTGCTGGCCTATCTTTGTGAAATATACATTTGGGTTGTCTACAGAACCGGCTCAACTTAAGCTCTGATACCAACTATAACAATCCAGATTTTCAAGACTTGAAAATGGGGAAATATAAATGATTTCATTTAACAAAATATCTCAAAAACCAATATAACTAGAACTTTTTAAAAAGTTGTATGGCCATACTTAGCATTTAATACAAATATATTTTTTAAATAGTAAAATGAGCCTAGTTTATGGAAATAACACAACATTTCCAAAGCAAAACAGCTTCCCAAAAAGGTCGGTCCACATGTACATTCGCAAGGTCGACTCCAATGCTCATTGCTCTGCCTTGCCCTTGTTCATACCTACAACAGGAAACAACTAGGTAAGCAAAAACGCTTAGTAAGTTCAACTTTAAAAACAAAAGCATGCAGAGAAGACAGGTGGTCACTGACCAAGTTACTGTCCACAGATAACAATAGCTCACAAAAATTAGTGTTTCGGATCCATCCAGACCCTACGCAATCTATTTCAAGAATGGAAAAGCATCCTGGCAAACTTATGGTCATGCCTAATAACCAATGGCAAACTACTTCCTATAAACAGATAAATCCTCGCACTCAGAAAAATCCAAGAGCATGCAAATATAATGTATCGCAACTATTTCATATAAACCTAAAAATCCCTACACTCAGAAAATCCCAGAGCAAGCATAATATATAACAATATAATTCCAGACCAACACTCTACAATTTCCAACAATTCGGGCGTAACACGCCCTCCAACATAAATGTTAATCTATAAGAGGGGACCAAGTCTCAACACTTAGATCTAGCCAATAAATATCCCCATCAAGGGTAACTATCGCGTTACCTAGGACATCGCTACTTATCCAACAGTAAATCCCTGACAAGGGTAACCATCAAGTTACCTAGGGCATCACTACTTATCCAAGAGTGTAATCGAAGTTACACGGGTATACAGAGACTTCTATGTTAATCAATGGTGTTGGTGAGCAGTTGCCCCTAGGGTGTTCAACCTCACTCAAACTTGGCAACCCCTAGTAACTCTAGGCACTCTCACTAATTGGCCAATATTCACGTCTACTATCCGGGAATAACTTGTCAAAGCACTTGCTCGGTTTCTAACCATTCACTAATTAAGTAAACATGAGGGCCCCTAGCTCCCATTCATTTTGGCTCCCCTAGGTTTAAACCAGCAATCCTCACTTCTTGGCCACTCGTTGCGGTAATGAATCGTACATAAATAAAATCAAACAGTATGACGGGGATCAGCTGTCTAGAATATGACAGATATCTACCTGTCATGTTTTCTAAATCAGCACTAACTTGACTAACGTCTCTAAGCAAACTTTCTACGACAGTGTATATATGTGCATGTGTCTCTATACTAACATACAATACAATAGTCGTTTCATGTTGTAGCCACACAATAGAGGTTGACTTACTTGGAGTCCTTTGCTCTCAGCAAGATTTCCCCATCCAATTTATAATCTAGTTATGCTTAGCCAATATTGTAATTATCCATACAATATACTGAGATTAATTATGGCACTTCATAATTCATTATTATCATTTTGGGCTGTTTGGTCATTTTAAAAAAATCATTTGTAAGGATTAATGATCCTTATTTGGTGTTAAACCCATTCAAGAAATTCATACTCAAAAATTTGAGACTAAACCCTATGGTCTCGACACCTAGGCTCGGGTATCACAATAGTATTTTCCCACAATCTGCTTAAAATCTTATTCATTAAAAGTATTGCTATTAACCCATACTTTCACAAGTTGGTTAATTATATAGAAGATTTTAGCCGGTATTATATCCAGAAAATACTTATTAATTTCCTTAATTATTTTTCAATAAAATAATCTTTTAATTTTCCTTTTATTTTTCTTGAGGTTTTAATGTCTAAAAATCGATTTAAGGAAATAGCCTAATTTTAGCTAAATTAGAAAAACCGTTAAAAATTTCTTATCTTGACTAGTTAATTTTCTGAAATCAATTAATCAAGTTTATTTAGTAGAAAAATAATTTACTTAATATAGGGTTTTAAACCCTCGTTGAATTTATTAACTTATTCATAAATTAAATCTTTTATTATTTTAGAAAGATTAAAAATTCTTTAATAAAATAATTCTCACTAATCTCGAAGTGGTATTTTAGGTCAAAATATGTTCTCAAGACATACCAAGTTTTTATCTTGCAATAAGCAAAATGTTACTTTTTACCTTAAGTTGCAAAATCCCATTTTTACACTATGTGTGAAAACCCCATTTTTTGACATTTTTATCTGCATACTTTGTTAGGTCATAACTTGAAATTTCCCAATTCCGTTTTTGGTATACCCTTTAGGTCTTTGTAAAATATTAGGTCAAAAGGAGCATTTTTTATTGGTGAAAATATTTTCCAACAATGAGGTAAAAATGACCTTATTTTCAAGTGCTTATGTTTTTTCCAAACTTTGGTACTTAATAACTTTCAAACCTTTCAATATTTTGTTACCAAATTTTACAGTGGAATACTAGATTATGAGAAGAATATGTCCACAAATTTTTAGAAAAAAACTGGGTTCATTTGACCTATACAATGGCTGTCCAAACTTGGTCCCAAAATTAAGAATACGAAAAAACAGTTTTTTTCCTAAACTTTGAAATAGCATAACTCACTCATTTCTAAATATTTGGAGTGTTTCGAAAGTTAAATTTTATGTACTCCATCTCAAAAACATCACAGTACAATTAAATTTTATGAAATCAATATATAGTGGATGCTTGACCCCTTGGAAGTCACAGCTCAAAACTTGTATATTTGTTTTAGGGTTTTCAACAAAACCCTTGGGGATTTTGGTTCCTATTTTCAAAAATCAACAGACAAGCATCATAAAAAGTATAAAGAAATTACCATATCCTTTTTACATCACCAATAAGAAACTTTAAGCAATAAATATTAAAAATAATGCTTAAAAAAATAGAAACCATACAATAACAACCATAAAAAGTAAATTTTTTACCTCTTGTTATTCTTGCTTTAGGTTTGGATCTTTCTACTTGCTTTGGACCCTTCAAAACTCTTTCGAAACCTTAACCAACTCCCCCAACAACATATATAATTAGCTATTGAAGAATCTATGGTAAAAACTTTACAAAAGTCGAGTGTTTTGAAACTTTAGCTTAGGGAAACCCTTCCTAGACCAAAGCCTAACTGCCAAGCCTTCTTAATGTTCTTGAGGTGGAAAATGGAGAGGAAAAGTGAGAGAGTTTTACAAAAAATAAATAAAGGATGAGAGTGATTGTGAGAGAGAGGGGGTCGGTTTTGGGGAGGGTTAGAAGAGTTTAAACAACTCTTAAATATCTTAAAACACTTGAGTGTTTTTCTTACTATCCATTTGCCTATTAACCCTAATATTTAAAATGAGGATTAAACTTAAATAATTTGGTCTACCCAAATAAATTCCCCACATGGCCGGCCACCCTTAATTTTATTTATGTCATATTTTGTTTTTTTTTTTAAAATGGTTAATAATTATTTCCTAAGAAGAAAAATCCAAATTGACTTTCTATAACCTTTTTCACTCTTATTAAGTTTTAAAAAAAAAATGAACTCATAATAATTAAATGAATTTTCTCTCACATTTAATTTAATTAATCACACTATAAAATATAACCTAAGGTCCATTCATGGAATAAAATTCTCCTATTCGGTAAAATTAAGCATTTACCACCAAAATGCCCTAAAATTTCTATTTTCTCTTAGGTTATTATTTTTTGCCAAACTTTAATTTTTATGAATGCATTTTATGCCAAAAATATATTTTCCATAATTTTTCATTTTATTTTCCGAGATTTTTACCCGATTGGGATTTTTGTGTCGGTCCAAGACCAAAAGTCCTTTCTTGACTTTTAAACACAAAATTCATATTTTGGCTAGCAATAACACATGGAAATCAATTCCAAACAAATATAATATTATTTAAAATAATATTCATAACTCGGGGAAAACAATCCCAACCCGAGTCGTTTCAAGGAACTCGAAACGCAAGACATTACATATGCTGCGGCTTCCGACCAAATACCTATATCCATTTCCCAAAGTATTGACAAATAACTCTGTGCTTTTGTGGTGGGGCGACTCTGTTGATAGGAGGAAATTTAGAACTATATCCTGGAAAAGGTTATGTTTCCAAAAGTTTATGGTGGATTGGTATTCATGTCAGAAGATAGTGTGAACTATGCATTCTTGACGAAGAGAGTGTGGGAGCTAGTGACAGGTAAAGATAATGTTTGGCATAAGATTGTGCCGACTAAGTACTTAAAATGAAGCACTCTATTGGATGCTTACCCAAAGGAAAGCTCTTTGGTTTTTTGGAAGGTGATCCTTAATGCTTGTGATACTCTAATCAAAGGCATCTGTAGGAAAATTGGGGGCGGCAGGTCAACGTCTATTTGGTTTGATGTGTGGTTCCTAGGTGGTGTAATGACTTCAACACCCTTCATGGATTCGTCATTGAGAATAATATTGGTCAACGAATTTATTAACCATCTTCAAAAGGATGAAAACTTACTCTACCAATTGTTTTGCCCTGCGGATGTCAGAAGAATTCTTAATATTCCACTTCCTATCAACTAGCAGGAGGACTCTTGGTTCTAGGAGGATGACCCCACAGGAATTTTCTTTGTTAAATCTACTTTGAGTATCCCGTTAGGGAATACTCCCACTGATTCGTTGTGGAAAACTATTTGGAAAAGCAACGTCCACCAATGTTTTAACATACAAGTTGTGTGTAGTGCTCAAATGATGTAGAAACAACTCTTCATATCTTTTGGGAGTGTCCAATCGAAAGAAGGATTTGGTTCCTAAATACTTGGGGGCCATGATCGGAAGTTGTACAAATCTCTTGTTGGGAAGATTGGTTTCAGTTCTTTATGGATCCTAATAATAGACCTATTGGGTTGAGCTATGACAACTTGTTCTTAAGGGCATCCATTATCATTGACGGAATTTGGAGAGGGCACAATGCATTGGTCCATGGGTTAGCCGAGACCCCATTCCCTGAATTTTACCGCCGCATTAACTTTAAATCTAACTGTGGGTTTTTATTCCTCCCAAATTCAACTAACTTAACTACCTTTATTTTTGTCATCTGGCAAACGAACTCTCCTAGTCATCATTATTGTTGGTCTATATATAATTTTCAAGAGGGTCTGGTTAGATACATGGTTTTAAAACAAAGGAAGAGTGAGAAGCTCCGAGATTGAGAAAGAGAGAAGATCAAGAAAGTGACCGAAGAGAGTTGAGAAAGAGTGGGGTTTTGGGCTACTGTATTGAGCAATTTCACTACTGTTGTGACAGTGAATTGTGCGGGTGAGTGAGTGATATTTCAGTGAGTTTGAGTGCTTGTTGGATAGCCACACTTGACTGTATGTTTTCTCCATTGATGATCAATAGAAGCCTCCATGATGATGTTCCAAAGCTGTATGTAGAAGACTAGGAAATTAGTCTTTGAATTAGTATAATCCTACTGTGTATTGGTCTATTTCTATTCTTTGATTCAAATCTTTCTGTTGTGCATTGTTTCATGAGTTATACATTGTTAGAAATTGTCTTATAAATATACATATATTTTTCTATCTAACTCTTGATTTGTGATCTTGACAGTACAAAATACAACAAATCAGAGACAGGTTATACGGTCTAAGTTTCAGAATCAATATCAAAGAAGATTTCCACTGCAAGATTGATCCAGAAAGCTCCAAGAACTCATGAAAACTACGGCAAAGTTTGAGGTAGAAAATTTTGATGGAACAAGGGACTTTTCCTTATGGAGAGAGAGCATCAAGGGCATAGTTGTGCACCAGAAAGTAGCTAAGGTTCTTGGAGAAGAAAAGTTGTTGTCCGAGAAGAAACTAGATAAGATTGCAAAGATGGAAGAAATGGCATACTACACTATCATTCTGCATCTATCTAACAATATTAGGAGAAAGTTTACCAATGTGACTAAAGCAAAAGAAGTATGGGATAAGTAGGAAGAGCTGTAATTGAAGCCTTCAATATTAAGCAAGATTAATTTGCTTGAAAGGTTATATGGTTTTCAAATGAACCCTTCTTTTTCTTTAGATGATAACATTGACAATTTTAATGAGATTATTGTAGGTTTGGAAAACATAAATCACAAAGTGGATGAGGAAAGGCAAGCCATCATACTGCTGAGATCACTTCCGATTGCATATCAAGAGGTCAAAGCTGCTATTAAATATGGAAGAGATGTAATTTCCTTGGAAGATGTTCTTGGTGCTCTAAAATCTAAGGATTTTGAGCTACAATTGGAAAAGGAGTCTAGGAAGGAAGAAGTGTATTTGGTCCGAGGCAGAACATCAAGGAAAAGCACATCAAGAAATAATCATTCCCATTCAAGATCCAAGTTTCAGGCAAGGGACACCAGAAAATGTTTTTTCTGTGGTAAGCCAGGACATATACAGAGATTTTGCTCCAAATTTAAGGAGCAACAAGGCCATTCCAAAATGCACCAAGACCAGAAATCAGAACACAAGTACAACAATCACAATAATGAGTTGAAATCCATCAAGAAAGATACAATTGCCATTGCCGAAAGAAGTGAAGAATACTCATCTGATGGAGAACTCTTTTCCATCTCAGAAACCTCATTAAACAGGGAGTGGATTCTAGATTCTGGATGCACTTATCACATGTGTCGAAATAAGGAGTCATTTTTTTATTATAAATGTAACGCCCTACTTCCTTAGAGCCGTTACTAAGTGATTTTTTTTATTTTTTTTAGACAAAACATTGTGCAAAGAACTCGCTAACCAAGGTTTTGAGACAAAAGTGTGACTAATTAAAATCTAAGGCTGTAATCTTTGAAAATGCGTCGTTTCATTAAAACTTCTATTATTAAACATTTGGGATCCCAAAATAAGGTTTGAAAACTAATTACATCTTGAAATAAGGTTACAGTTGAGAAATCATAAAATCATGGGTTATTACAGCCATTTTTGAATAAACCCCCAACCAAAGCAGTCGGGCAGGCCAAACATGTACGCGTCGCTTCACGCTCTCCGTACTCATGGTTGGTTGACTCAGTCCTTGCAACTACCTGCCACACGGAGCACCCGTGAGCCGAAGCCCAGCAAGAAAACCCAAATAATACATAACATATGCAAATCAAATAGCTGGCATAATTCACTGACACATATGAAAAAAACCATCATAATAAACAAGTACGGCCATGCCGCCCCCAAGGCCTTACCAAAGCCTGGAGTTTCGGTTCTCACCGCGAGGATAACTCATGTATCCCTTGGGTCCCACCCTGAATATAAGCATCCCATGTGCTGTGTGTTACTTTCGGCCCCACGGCCGCCCCGGCCTACGCCGTACCCGGCCCTTGCCGTTCAATTCATCATAATCACACATATAGTACATTCAAAATAAACATTCACACACATCACGGTTCATTTAAGGTTAAGCATTTGCACGTAATACAATCCGGGGCCATGCCCTACAATCACACAGTGGGGCCATGCCCTAATCTCGGGTGTTACGGTTTTCTTACCTGTATTCCGAGCCTCCTGATGCACTAAAGCCGCGAGCACGGTCCACTAGCACGAGCCTCTCCAATAACCTAGTCACAACACACAAGAAACACCCTCAACACTAATCAAATCAAAAACCGCTTCTCGGAACCAATCCCACACTCTCGGGACTCCTAAACTCCTAAAACAAATCATCGGAAACATCCCCCGAACCCCCGGAGCAAAAGCTCAAAAATGCAAACTTTCAAGTCCTGAAAATGGCCTAGCGCCGCGGCGCTACCTAAGAGGGCCGCGGCGCCCTGCCCAATAGGGCCGCGGCGCCCAGCAAGTCAGAAGCCTGACCTCCCCCCTGATGCAACCTCGCGCCGCGGCGCTCATACGCGAACCCAGATTTTCTGGGATTTCTCTTGCATTTTTCCCGAACTAAAACAATCCCAAATCATCCCAAACTCAAATCTAAACCCCAAAACCATATCAAAACCCCAAGTAGACCATACATTTATCTCATAGAATCACACATAAATCCCAATATGCCCTCCAGGCATGCTAATCAAGGCCCTTAAGCCTTATTAGCAATTTTGGGTTGTTACAATAAATCTATAGATGGTGGAAAAGTGCTAATGGGAAATGACTTTTCTTGCAGGGTTATGGGCATTGGAAAAGTGGCCATCAAGCAATTCAATGGAGAGATCAAAGTTCTATCCAATGTAAGGCACATTCTAGATCTTAGATGAAATCTAATCTCCCTTGGGACACTTGAAGATGAAGGCTATGGCTACAAATCTAGTGAGGGAATCTTGAAGATTATAAGAGGCTCATTGATAGTCATGAAAGGGAAGAAAATAAATGGTCATTATGTGTTGGATGGAGAGACAATTTCAGTTGCTGAAGTAGAAATGGTTAGAAGTCAACAAAATGACATGAAAATCTGGTACCAAAGGCTTGGACACATCAGTGAACAAGGCATAAAGGAACTGTACAACTAGGGCATAATCGAGAAGCTAAAGGTGTGTGCCTTACCATTTTGTGAAGCCTGCATCTTGGGAAAGCAGCACAAGATTAAGTTCACAGCCGCAAAGCTCAACACAAAGAGGATACTTGAGTATGTTCATGCTGATTTATGGGGGCCATACAAAGTGCCTACACACTCGGGTAAACAATATTTTCTTTCTATTGTTGATGACTTTAGTAGATGTATTTGGACTTACCTATGGAAAACTAAAGATGAATTTTTAGATCAATTTAAGGCATGGAAAACTCAAGTAGAGAACCAAACTGATCTGAATGTTAGTACACTTAGGACTGATAATGGTTTAGAGTTTGTAAATAATGAGTTTGATGCTTTGTGTAAAGATTGTGGCATAACTAGGCATGGAACTGTTGTTAACACTCCTGAACAAAATGGAATTGCAGAAAGAATGAATAGAACCTTGTTAAATAAAGTGAGATGTTTATTGTTTAGTTCTAGTCTAGGCAAACCATTTTGGGGAGAAGCACTAGCTACAGCCTGTTACTTGATAAACAAAAGCGTGAATAGATCTATAGATTTAAAAACTCCTTTTGAAAACTGGTATGGTAGGTTGCCTAATCTTAAACATCTCAAAGTGTTCGGTTGTACAGAATATGTGCATCAATCCAATGATAAATTAGATCCTAGATCAGTAAAAGGTATTTTTCTTGGTTATGCTGTTGGCACTAAGGGATATAGAATATGTATTGACCAAAAGGGAAAACTTAAGATTGTCATAGCAAGAAATGTGATATTGAATGAACATGATTTTCCTCATTTAATCCCCGAGAAGGGTAGTTTTCTGAATGACATTGCAAAAGGTAACTCATCAAGCAATGAAATGACAAAGACAGAAATCAAAAAATCTGCTGCAAACTCGAGTAAAAATGATGTTGGGAATGAGGAAATGGAAGAGGAAACTGAGGTTTCAAATGACCAAGAAGATCTCTCTAACTATCAACTTGCTAGAGATGGAGCTAGAAGAGACATAAAACCTCCAACCCGATATGAAGAAGTAGACTTAATAGCATATGCACTAGCTACTATCCAAACAGAAACTGGCGAACCAGTAAGCTATGAGGAAGCTGTAAATGGGATACTCAAAGACAAATGGACTGCTGCTATGAGAGAAGAGATGGAATCACTTGACAAGAACAAAACTTGGGAACTTGTTGCTAAGCCTCCAAACTAAAAAGTAATTGAATGTAAGTGGATATACAAGGTAAAAGAAGGAATGACAGAGGCTGAACCGCTGAGATTTAAAGCCAGACTTGTAGCCAAAGGTTTCACTCAGGTGGAAGGCACGAATTACACGTAAATTTTTTCTCCCGTTGTTAAATACAAGACAATAAGGTTGCTTCTATCCATTGCAACACATCAAGACATGGAAGTGGAACAACTTGATGTCAAAACAACCTTTCTAAATGGTTACTTGGAAGAAGAGATTTACATTAAACAACCACCTAGTTTTCCGATAGAAAGCAACAAGTCAGAACTAGTTTGCAAGCTCAAGAAATCCCTATATGGCTTGAAACAATCCCCAAGACAGTCCTATATGGAATAAAAGGTTCAACTCTTATATGCAAACAATCGGGTTCACAAGGTTGGATTTTGATCATTGCCTTTATTTTAAAAATCTGAATCTATCTACAGCAGTATACTTGTTGCTTTATGTGGGTGATATGCTCATCTTGAGCAAAGATAAGGTAATAATTAAACGGCTAAAAACTAAACTCAAACAAGAGTTTGAAATGAAGGAACTTGGTCATGTTCAGAAAATTCTTGGCATAGAAGTTACAAGAAACCAAAAAGATGGAAGATTGTATCTGACACAATCAAATTACATTCAGAAAGTGGTCCAGAAGTTCAATCTATAAGATGCCAAGAGTACCTCAGTGCCTTTAGGAGGTCATTTTGTACTGTCCAAAGAATAGTGTCCTGTCAACGTAGAAGAAGTCAAAGAAATGAGCAGAGTTCCATATGCAATGGCTCTAGGTTGCCTAATGTATATAATGGTTAGTACTAGACCAGATATTGCACATGCACTAAGTGTTCTTAGTAGGTTCATGTCAAATCCCAGATTAGAACATTGGCATGCTCTCAAATGTCTTCTACGGTACTTAAAGGGAACTCAGAATTATGGTTTGGTGTACAAAAGAGTTGAAAAGGAACTTGAACTAACAGGTTATATGGATGCTGATTATGCTTCAAACGAGGACACTAAAAGATCCACTGCTGCTTACATCTTCATGAAAAATGGGAACTATGTGTGTTGGAAAGCACAGTTGCAATCCATTGTGGTTTTATCTAGCATAGAAGCAAAATTCATGGCTAGAACTGAGGCATTTAACGAAGCTATTTGGTTGAAAGGAATTTTATAAGAATTAAAGTTGCTGAATGGTAAAGCAAAAGTGTACTCGGACAACCAATCTTCAATTCATCTATGCAAGAACCCTATGTATCATGAGAAGAGTAAACACATTAATATAAGGCTCTTTTTGATAAGGGATAAAATTGAGGATGAGACTATTAACTTGGATAAAGTAAAAATAGAAGATAACCCAGCTGATGTTGGCACTAAAATCTTGACAGTGAGTAAGTTTAGGCATTGCCTATTCTTGGTTAGTCATGGGAACTAATAGTACACTTGAGGAACACCATCTTGGAGAAGAGAATCTCAATCTTTTTAGTTGATTTTCGGAAGGAATAGGGTGGAATTTGTGGGTTTTTATTCCTCCCAAATCAACTAACTTAACTACCTTTATTTTTGTCATCTGCCTAACTAACTCTCCTAGTCATCACTATTGTTTGTCTATATATAATTTTCAAGAGGGGCTGGTTAGATACACGGTTTTAAAATAGATGAAGAGTGAGAAGCTCCAAGATTGAGAAAGAGAGAAGATCAAGAAAGTGAGAGAAGAGAGTTGAGAAAGAGTGTGGGGTTTTGGGCTACTGTATTGAGCAATTTCACTAATATTGTGACAGTGAATTGCTCAGGTGAGTGAGTGATATTTCACTGAGTTTGAGTGCTTGTTGGATAGTCACACTTGACTTTATGTTTTCTCCATTGATGATCAATAAAAGTCTCCATGATGATGTTCCAAAACTGGATGTAGAAGACTAGGAAACTAGTCTTTGAACCAGTATAATCCTACTGTGTATTGGTCTATTTCTGTTCTTTGATTTAAATCTTTCTGTTGTGCATTGTTTCATGAGTTACACATTGTTAGAAATTTTCTTATAAATATACATATATTTTTCAATCTATCTCTTGATTTGTGCTCTTGAGAGTACAAAATACCACACTAACAAATGAAACTCCTTGGGTGAAGTGGAAAAATGGGTTGTGGAGAGTTTGCAACCCCTACCGGCCAGATGGGTAAATTTTCCATAGATGTGACCATAAAAGCAGATGGAGCCACTGTGGCTGCCATCTGTAGAGACCATGAGGGGATGGCGATTAGTGTTACGGTAGATCGGGTCCTAGAAACCATCCCAAACATTGTGGAGGTGAGTCGTTTTTATTGGCTACGGCATTGACTATTTCATTTCAATTTGAGCATGTTATCTTCAACTGTGACTATTTGCATGTCTGTAATGCCTTCAAGAAGAGAATCCAAATGACGGTACAATACTGGAAGGTCTTCGTTTTTAGTTTGGTAGAGTCTGTGATAACTTAGATGATTGGGAAGTTGTCAAGATTCATAGAAACGCTGATTGTTTTTCTCACAATGTGGCACATCGTGCTCACAACATGGGGTTGATTGGAGAGGTTAATTTGTAGAGCTTTGTCAACCAAGTGTAGAGCTATCACAAGACATATCCCTCGTGATTCAAGTGCACAACTTGTTTCGTTGTTCTGGTTTCAATTGTTTGTTGTTTTCTAGTTGTTATGTGTTATGTTTTGTGATGCTTGTTGGTTAGACTTTGTTTTGTTTATTGTCTGAATGTTTCATGTACTACATTTTTTTCTCTTACCAATGAATTGTGTGTCCCTGTCTCTTCTGTTAGATGGGGTTCACTAATGAGAAAAAAATATATGTATGTATTTGTAAACAATAAAACATGGGACATGTTTTTTCTTCTACTCAACCTAGTCATAAAGATATTTAAAAGGTGGTTTCTATGAAATCTCAACGTTTTAAGCTAATTTATATTTTGGATCGACCTTTTTCTTGTGTTTAATGTTAATGTTCAATAGGCTATTTTTTGTATGATCCCTAACAATTCTTTTAGTCCTGATGGCTTCCATTATTAATATTTCCCAAATGTGTTTGGATAGTATTGGTATGGATATTTTGCTTATGTCTAGCTGATAATATTATACAGAAGTGAAAGTGTCTATTTGCTTCATCAAGCAAAACCAAAAGGCAGGCGCAATGGCCGGCCATCCAAATTCCTAGTAGCATTTGTTGTATCTATTGAACCATGAAACCCATGAGCTGCATGTACTTGGGCTAAGACAACAAATCATCCTCAGAAGTATGACATCCGTACTCATAAGTTTGAACTCGAGAACAGAGCTAATCAACTTCATGATAGCTTGTTCTTAACATATTCTTGAAGAAGGTGGTGTATGTTTTTTGCTAGTAGAGTCTAAGCATGCATGGACCTGTAGCTTCTTTATTAATAGGAGCGAGGACCTACACATTTGTAATTTCAAAATCCAGAGATATTCAGCTTGTCGCCACATCACTTCTATTAAAGGAAATGAACATGTAGTTCTATATTTAGAAAATTCTTATTTTTTTTTACTAAATTAAAGAAGAGCTTAAATTAATTATTAATTATAGTGTTGACCCTGATTTTGGTCAACCGACACGGAGTCAAAATACGCTTGACGTGGATGAATGCATTGAAAAGAACGTAATAGCGAAAATAATAAGAACACGATATTTTATAGTGGTTCGGCCCCAGGATCTGGTAATAACCTACGTCCACTTAGATTGTTAATGATGTGAGAATCAAAGGAGCGATCAAAGAACTAGGGTTCAATGAGTTTCACTAACCTCTGAAGAACAATACAATATCTCAGATAGAATTACTCTAGTATCAAATAATTCGAAAAGCCAAAAAGTCCCTTCCTTGAGCTATCTTTCTCTATTTATAGGCTCAAGGGGGACTACATGAATTTGTTACAGATATTCTCTCCTAAATAATCGGATACTCAGAAGATTGTGGGAGTCAATTTCGGGATTTAGAAAGATCTTGATTAAAACATCACGTTGCATGCGGAACCATCGACCAGACTGGTCACAGGTAAGACTAGGCCGCCTACTACTTATAATATGTACTCTGGTCGATATCCTAGCAGAGTCCCTCCAAGTGTCAGCCACGTGTCCGAGAATAACTTGCCACGTCACCTATCCCAGTTTTTTGGATAACATATAGGAGGACTAAATATTTTTTAGTTAATACGGTTTAGAGAAACTTATAAATTAAAACTTGTATTCTCTTCAAGATAATCCCATAAAGCAAAGTTGGAAAAAAAAATAAAAAGAAATCTTAGTTAAAAGGTTAAAGTGAAGAAAGGTTATGAGAGAATTTTTGTGAGAAAAATTCCTGGTGTAATTTGGGATCACTATTGTAAGTTGTGAGTGTTTGTGATTACTACATAAAATTTTCCCTATTGTCAAAAGTTTTGCAGTAGTCTTATGGACGTAGCCAAACTTTGGTCAACCACATAAATATTGTTTTTTCTTATTCGCTTTGCCATTTAGAGTATCACAATAACAGCTAATTTCTCCTGACAATTGGTATTAGAGCACCAAGTTTAGTATTGTTTGTACGTATGTACTAATCACCCTTATAGTATATTGTTCACTTATACAAAAGTCAAAAGTAAGAAGTGATGGTTGGAGAAGACATATTGAGACTCGGTATCAATAAATTCAACAATTCAGATATCTCATTCTGAAGAGTGAAAATTAGAGACCATGCATAGCAAGAAATTGCATCAACCCCTGTCAAGGGTGAAACCAAATAAAATGGAGGACGAAGATTGGACAGTCCTTGATCGAAAAATGTTAGGCATAATCTGAATGATGCTAACGTGGAATGTTGCTCGGAATGTTGCAGAGGCAAAGACAAAAGTGGTCAGATGATGAGTATCCTATTAGATATGTATGAGAAATCGTCAGCAAACAAAATTTTTTATTTAATAAAGAAGTTTTTCAATTTATAGATGGGAGAAGGTTCTTCAATAGCAGCTGTTGACGGTAGGAACTCGTCAACGATTGATGGTTAGAAAACTTCAATCTCTATACTGTAAGAAGCTATGAATTAGATAGAAAGAACTCTAAACAACAGGAGAAAACTCAGGCAAGCATGAGAACCAGAAGCATATATTTCATAAGTCTCCTTTTTACATTTAGTTTTCCAACCCCTTAGCCTGAAGGGTTGGAGCCTATTTATAGGGGAGGCTCTATTGGCCCAGGATACAAACAAGTCCCAGACCACTGGGACGTACATAGGTACTTTGATAAAGTAGTGGCTCAGGGCGTAGTGGTGTCTACCCTGATGGTGTCAGAGTCGTGGCCTTGGACATAGTACTGTCGGCTCTGGCGCATGGTCGGGGGTGTCCAAGTGGTCTCACCACTCTTCGTACAGGTCCGTACCGCCACTACTCCTCAGACGCAGATCATAGGGTCGTGCCTCTGTTCTCTCCATAACCGTACACCCCGTGTCAGCGCACGTGTTCCGTACTCGGTGGTCCTCATCAATTCCCGTTCAATGCTCCATGTTCGTTTGGCATATCAGCAAGATTCCCCTAAGTGATCTCATGCCTGTGCCAAGGAGGCTTCATCCTATGCATGTCTTGAGAAGTCGAGGTGCCGAGGGTCAGGGCCGGCCTATGCGGATCGCATAGACACGAGGCTAGGAGCACGGGTACCTCAACACACCCCTCACCCTCGCATAGCGAGGGTCCCTCGCATAGCGAGGTTGCCTCTCCTCCTTCCGAGCGCAGCGTCGCGAGGCTAGGAACACTGACACCTCAACACAGCCCTCACCCTCGCATAGCGAGGCTGACGTTCTTCCTCCGAGGTGCAGCGTCCCGAGGCTAGGAGCACGGACACCTCAACACAGCCCTCACCCTCTCATAGCGAGGGTCCTCGCATAGCGAGGCTGACGTTCTTCCTCCGAGTGTGGACGAGTCTTGATGCATGCTGGAATGGGGCGCACGCGGATGGCCAGCTGGGGGCCCTCGCATAGCGAGGGTGAAGTTTGGATTGGCAAGTGGCCGAAGTCCCTCGCCTAGTGGGGGTGACTCTCTTACCCCAACTCCCTCACCATCATGTGATGCCTTTTCAGGATGTCTCGTAGCATAGAGCTTCACTTGTGAATAGAATTCACAAGGAAAAAATTCCATATTTACAGCCGCTCACATCAACAAGTTCAACAAAATCATCTCACAATTGACGTCTGTTGAAATTAATTTGGATGATGAGATCTGTTCTCTCATTTTTTGGCGTCTTTATCAAATAGTTGGGAACCTATAAGAGTGGCAACTAGAAATTCTATTGGCAAAGGGAAGTTGAAAATCAATGATGTCAAAGATCGAGTTCTGGTAGAGGAAGTGTGAATAGTAGATTCTGGTTAAGGAATATCAATGACTTCTTCCCTAAAACAAAAGAACAGAGGTAGGAACAATGTGACAAATTCTAACCTAGGTCCGGGAAGGTCCAAGTCAAGAAACAGTAGATACAAGTCTAGATTTGGAAGAAAATTTGAGTGTTGGAACTATGGTAGGGGCGGACACATACTTAAAAAAGAATTTTGGAGAACCAAAGAAGGAAGACAACTCACACAGTGCCAATGGTGTAACTAAGGAGGTACAAGTACCTTTACTATTGTCTGTTAATAGTCCCATTGATTCTTTGGTCTTAGACTCAGAAGCCTCATTTCATACTATTGCACACCAAGAGATTATGAAGAATTATATTGATGGTAATTTTGTTAAGGTGTATTTGGTCGATGGAGAGCCATTAGATATTGTTGGTATGGGAGACATTCACTTGAAGATGTCAAATGGATATGTGTAGAGAATCCAGAAAGAAAGGCATGTACCAAGGATGATGCAAAACCTTATTTCAGTGGGAAAATGAGCTTTGCTCCTCTGGGCGCTAGGCGCTCTCGTGGTTCGTGAGAAGGAAAAAGTATGAATCCTTTGTTGCATCTGACACGAGATGATAAAGAGAGAGCTTCATCTATCGATGACTATCAAAATCTTTTTTTACCTTTGTGTGTTGGCAAGACAAGATTAGACTTTTGCAAATTACTCTTAAGTTGTTCTGCAAGCTAGACAAGGATCTAAATGCCATATAACCTGCTAAAGCACATGACACTCAAGAAGTCATCAAAGAAAGGAAGAAACATAAAGAAGATGAATTAATATGTAGGGGTCACATTCTCAATACTTTATCGAATCGACTGTATGATCTCTACACCAACACAAGGACCGCTAAGTAGATTTGGGAGGCTTTGGAGAACAAATACATAGCGGAAGAAGAAGGGACAATGAAATTCATTATTAATCAATATATATGAAATGTATGTTTTTGTTGGGTTCTATGCCCTTATAAAACCATATTTCTTATGTAACATATTTTATTATTAATAAAGAAAAGAAATCATTTTGTTCCTCAATTGTTTTGCTCATGTATATTATTACATGATTATTTACATAATACAAATGTCTATAAAATACTAAACATGCGTAACTAGTAACTATTATAGTGATTAGGTCATTGTAGATTATAATTGTAATTACATGTTCAAAAGAATTAGTCCTAAGATTAAATGAGTACACAATAATTTCATTGATTTAGTAATCTACGATATGATCTACTTAGACAATAGTGTGGTTTCTTATCCATGACATTGACCAAGTACATTAGATAGGATGTATCTAGTTACATTGGACGAGGACTGACATTGATTACTGATAGATAAATAAGTATCATTATTATGAAATCTAACCAGCGTCACAACGCTGACCATAGGTCAAGTCAATCTCAATTCTATGTGATAATATTTATATTAATTATCTTATGTAAATTTTTTGACTAGTTCGTTAAAAGCTTACCCTAAGACATAGCATATACTTACATCTTGGAGATCCAATGGTGTAATTGAATGAGAGTATTTATCATAGATACGAAATCTATAGCTTCAGTAATAGAAGTGAAAAGATGATTTCCTTAATAACTTAGTTCAAATTGTTAAATGATTGAGTACTCATTTATGTAAATAAGTTTACGGAATTATCATTTATAAGGAACTTAGTGGGAGTTAAGGATAAAATACCAATAAGGGGTAAAACTGTAAAATTCATCTGACTCATTAGTAGGTCATTGATAGAGGATTGACTAACGGTAATGGTTATAACAATGGATAACATATTTAGTGTTGGGAATTTCTAGCTATACACTTTCTAATTCAACAATGAATAATAAGAATAGTTCAATATTAGAAACCATGGATGTTAAACAAGAACCTTATATAAAGTATGAATGCAAATCTTGATAATAAAGAATCAAGTGATTAAATGATTATAAGATGAACTTGGAAACATTTAATCATCAGTACTAACAATGTAAACCCAATTGAATAACACAAATACAAATTTAGGGTTTAGAGAGATACAACCTTTATTTTGAGCAAATTGAATTCAAACTTAGGAACATATTGTTGTCCAAAATCTCTATTCCAAGCCATCATTTAGTTGCTTAAAGCTTCACCAACGTGGAAGGAGAAGCGGGAATAAAAAAGTTTTGAAACTTATACAATTGAAGCAATGCTTGATTAGTTTCTTGGAGAAAATGAATGTTCTTTTAGAGCTAGAAAGAGAGAGAGGTTAAAGTTAGTGTTGAAAGGTGTGATCAAGGCTTTACGACTATAATAACCCTTATATATAGTGTAGGCATCATCATCAAGTCTAGCCAATAGGATTAGAGCTTTTAAACACATCATTTGGAACTAAGTCACGTAACTGTATGATCTCGTACAGACCTCTTAGGCGATGCATCACTTGCTAGGTGGCAATGCATTACCTACTAGGTGATGCATCGCCTACTGAGGGCTTTGTATCCCATGCACTTCTAGGTGTTGTGGTCCCTCCCATAGGCGACACATCATAAATGCCTCTGTAATAACACCCCGAGCATGACCTCAAAAAGTCGCCAAATGGCTCCAAACTTTTTGGGAATGTTTAGATACCTCATTGTATCACTTTAGACACATAAAAGTCAATTATAAGTGCCTACTACATAATCTCATGTTTTCCCTTCAACTTAAGTGAAAACTCTTAAGTATTTTGTACCTCATTGTGTAAAGAACTTAACCATTATATTTGATCAATCTCAACAATCCCTCTCCTAGTTAAATCTAATCATCTCCTTTTAACTTGACAATTTTGGTGGATAAAATAAAGTATCTTTCGATTTAAGATTTACCTTAGTGAAAGCATTACAATGCCCTACCAAAGTCATTAGTCTCTTGAAGATTTAACAAAGTATTCATTAATGATAGGACCAGTAACACCTCACACACCTCCACTTGACCATTCCTTTTCCCACTGTGCGTGCTTAAAACTTTTCATGGCCTTGTGGTCATCCATTTCATGAGATTTCCTTGGAGAAACTCCAACTCCCATGAGAGTTGGCACCACCTCTATGTTCACATCTTTGCTACCTTTAGAGATGCTTGTTGCACACAACTGAACTTCATTGAAAGCCTTAGGCTTAACCCTCACTCGGTAGAAACCAACACTAACCATCATTGGAGGGAACACATAATTATGTTAGTGTTGAAACTATTCACTCAATGACTTGTTCTCACCCATTGAACTCTTGCCCTTGATGTATAAAAGTTTTGAGTTGGGTTTCCATCATGATGAATATATTATTATAGGAGTTTCATTCTCATTCCTTTTGAGCTGGAACTTACTAACCTCTTCGTAAGAGTTTTTGTAAATAGATCCATTTTGTTCTCACTTGTTTTAACATATGAGATTGATATGATTCCATCTTAAATCAATTTTCTCACATATTCATGTTGTAGACTTATATGTCTAGACTTCTTATTATATGTGCCATTATAAGCTCTAGCTAATATGCTTGATAATCACAATATATCGAGATCATTGATACCTCATCCGCGATAATTGAGATATAAACTCAGCCTCTTTGCTGAGTTTCCGCTAGAGCTATAAACTCGGCCTCCATGGTTGAGTGTGAAATATTTTTTTGTTTCTTGGAACCCCAAGAATTTTCTCCTCCTTCAAACATAAACACCCAACCAATAGTTGGGAGATTGTCTCCCACACTTGATATCCAACATGCATCATAATATCCTTCAACATTCTTCAAGAACTTTGATTATTGGAGGCTTAGCATCTTGATCCTCTTCAGGTACCCTAGAACTCTCTCGATTGCCTTCCATTGTTCAACACTTGGATTGCTAGCAAACCTACTTTGTTTACTAACCACATATTCAATATTCGCTCTTGTATAATGAGCAACATACATTAAACTCCCTAATGCACTTGGATTTCCAATTGAGGCACTGCTTTACCATTATCCTTTTCAAGTGTTATGCTTGAAATAAATGGTGTATTTTCCTCTTTGATTTTGAGATGACTAAACTTGTCAAGAACTTTCTCAACATAGTGAGTTAGACTTAAGGCATAACCCCCATAATTTCTTCTTACTTTTATACCTAAAATGGTATTGACCTCTCCAAGGTCCTTCATTTTAAAAATGGATTATAGAAACTTGTTCGTTTGTATTATGCCTCTCATCTCATTTAAAAAAATTAAAAATATCATCAACATATAGACACACTAAGATGACATAGCCATCACAAGTGTTAAGGCATAAGTACTTGGCTGTAATGTTGTGTTTAAACCCTTTTGAAACTATGACTTTATCAAACTTCTCATGCCATTATTTTTACGCTTGTTTTAAACCATATGATGATTTGACAAGCATACACATTTTATGTTCATTTTCCCTTAGAAAAAAAAACCTTCCGGTTGTTCCATATAGATCTCCTCATCGAGATATCCATTTAGGAATGTTTTTTTGACATCCATTCGATGAAAATAAAGGATATATATTAATGATAAGGAAAATAATACTCTTATAGTGGTTGTCCTGGAAACTGATGCATGTGCGTCAAAGTAATCAATTCCTTCCTTTTGTTTTTACCCTTTGGCTATAATCTAGACTTTAAGGTTTGTAAGGTGCCATTGGTGTGATATTTCCTCTGAAATACCAACTTGCGCTAATTGGTTTTGAACCTTGTGGAAGATCTACCGATTCCCAAGTGTGGTTTGACATAATTTAATTGATCTCATTATTTATTTCCTCCTACCAAAAAGTGGAGTCTCTCAGAGACATTGCTTCATGGAAGGTTTTGGGATCATCCTCACCTTGAAGAATCATAAGAAATTTCCATGTGGCTTTTTCAAGGTTACCCTGTACTAGGTAGAGTATTTCTACTACGGAACATTTCTCAATTGATCCAAACTCTTTAAGGCTTTGGCTTCTTTGATGCAATATTGGTTGTTCATAAACCTTGTGATCTTTCTCTTCACAAGATTCTCCAACACCTGTGGGTTCTTGAGAGTTTAAATAACAATATAACATACTCTCAGAGAACTGCATTTCTCTTGATTTAATTATCACATTAGACTCTAAGTCTAATAGCCTATATGCATTGTTATTTGAGGCATAGCCAACAAATGCACACTTAATGACCCTTGGACCTAACCTGGTCCTTTTAGACTCCGTGCACTTGCAATAAGCAAGGCACCCACACACTTTAAGATAGCCTAAGTTACGCTTCCTTCCTCTCCATAACTCATTTGGGGATACATTGTTATAGTTCATAGGAATTCGATTCAACATATGACACGCAGCAAGCAAAACTTCACCCCACAAATTATAACACAATTTAGCATGTAAGTGCATAGAGATAATCATCTCAAGATAAGTTCTATTCTTTCTTTCTGCTATTCCATTTTATTGTGGATTGTATGGTGTAGTGCATTCATGTATAATTCCATATTGTTCACAAAACTCATTAAAATCATTTGAAAAGTATTCACCACCTCTATCACTTTGAAGAATATTTATTTTCCTTTCTAATTGATTTTCTACTTCAGCTTTATAGATGCAACATGCATTAAATGTACCATCTTTACTCTTAAGCTAATACACATAAGTATACCAAGAACAGTCATCTATAAAATTCATGAAGTATTTGTTGTCTGTGTTTTCACCAAGTGACACGTGACATACATTAAAGGGTAATTAAGCCTTCATAGAAGTTAATTTAGTCATCTAGAGGTTGCTTGGAACTCCACGGGAGGTAAGCCCTGCCTCCAATCACAATTCGCCACCACCCGAGGAGTATGTCCTTGTGTGAACACTATTTCTCGAGGATCACGTTCTAGGATAACACTCCATGTCTTATTACATGATCGTTTCTTCTACTCACGTCCTTTAGGTTTGCAAAATTCATGCTTCAAAGGTGGAGTAGAGCTGCCAGGTGTCAAGCACAGTGACCCTAGACTACAAGCAGCAATTTGACGTTCACTGTTACATATATTGTGGTGTCGATCCTGTACATGAAACAAGCAAGATGTGTCACGACGCCCCCTGACATGGGAAAACATGCTGCTACGCTCCTGACACTGTCAGTAGCATGTTGCCTAATAAAGTAGTGGGTTGATACCTCGTATGGGGCCCACTGAGATATGCAGGGACCCACCAACACTTTAACTGAAGGAATTTATCATTTACTGTACATTGAAGTTCCCATTAAGGGATGCTAATTGTAATTAGCTCTCATTAGAGAGCTAATTCCCCTCATCCATCTACTAATAGGGCTAGGACACGCTTTGTAAAGGACTTTGATGTCATTTTTTTTCAGAGCATTGCCAAAACAATGGTTGAAAAACCTTCATAACCTGTAAGCTTTGTTTTAATTAGTTGTTAGCGTAAATTGATAGTCAACATTTTGGTGCTTTCATTGAGAGCTTGAAGAAAGTATTGAGTTGCAGCAATGGTAAAGACTAGAAGAAACCTCCCTGAAGATTCGCCCTCCATCGCCATAGTGGGAGAAGAACCTACCTAACCATGTTCACCAGCTAATTTGGAGGTGGCTGATAACGTTGACTATGATGGTGAAGATGGAGATGACTATGAGAGTGAATATCTACAGTCGTATTACACACAGGAGCCACCAGAGGTAGTGGCCCTTACATGCCAAATGTAATGCACTGAATCCTCCGATGTGGTTTAATGGCAGGATTAGTAGGCTGGGAGGGCCATAACTGTTTAATTATGCCATTAAATGATAATATGCATGTCTATATGAATTATCTTATAATATGATGTTATATACATGCATGTGGGTCCACATTTGAATATTATGATATTTTGGTAATTTGGCCCGTTAAGGGTATATTTGTATATTTGGGTGCATATTGTGATTTTTGAATGAGATCCCATTATTATGGAGATATATTCGAGCTATTCAGCATGAGACAGTCCTATATAATGGATTAGCAGTTTTGTCATAACGGGGTCAATTATTGGGTAATAGGAATGTTTATTTGATCATAATTTGGGAGTTATTGAGATCAGGGTGGAATTCTGGAAGTTTTGACTATAATGTCCCCGGGGAGGTTTTTGGGACCCCGAGCACTAGGTTTTATTTGAGGTTACTTAAGCTTGAAGTAGCTTTTCAGATAGAACGTATGTTAGAAAACCTCTCGTTCTCTTCCTGTAGTTCATTTTTATCGTTCGAAGCCTTTTCAGAGATATCTTGAGTTCTAAGAGTCAGAATCAAGCGAGGATCGGGGCATAGCGATCCTAGAAAATATTAGAAGCTTCCTTACTGAAGGATTTGACGAGAAACAACCCAATCAAAGGTAATCTAAGTTTAAAGTTTTTAGTTTTTAGAGTTTCTAAGCTTTGAATTGGATTTTGTGAGCCGTTGAGTTTTTAGTTCGTTTGAGCCTTGGGTTTTGATTGTTTTGGGCCATTGGGAAGCTTGGTAACTTTGATTTGATGATTTTGTAATGTTTAGGCATGTTTTGAGAGGGTTTGGGATGAAGGAGAACGAGTTTGGGCATGTTCTGGGTTGGGCGCCGCGACCCTTTTCTTGGAGAGCCGCGACCCTAGCTCGAAGAAGAAGGTGGCCAAGTTTTCTCTTGCTGGGCATCATGGCCCTTGCTTCAGTGGTGCTTGGGGGCTGCGACCCAAGGTGCCAGGGCCACGGCTCTTGAGCAGGGTTGAGCCCGTTTGTGTGTTTTGACCCCGGGAACATAGTTTTAGGCCTCGAGATCATTCCTACTACTTGGATTAGTTTGGATTGATGTCCCGGAGGCTAGATATTGGTTTGACAACCTATGTTGATTTTTTTTATTGATGGTATCCTATATTTGGTTATGACTAGGTGACCGCTAAAGGACAAATGGTTGATCGTTCTCAAGGGTCGTTCTTTTAATCATTCTAGCTCGAATCTGAAGTAAGAAAACTGCACCCTGTGTATATATGACATGCGTATTTGTTATTGAGGCATGTTGATTGATAAATGTGGACATGGATTTCAAATTAAATGCTAGTGAATGATACTTACTTTTATATGGCACTGACTAGTCAAGGACACTCACCTAAGAGTAAGAAACGACATAAGTGTCCTGAACGTAGGGCCGAATGAAGATTAGATCTAATTGATATCAGCATTGAATGGCTCTAAGGCATTAATGCTGGACCGACCCTAAGGTCGATGAACTTATAAGCGCTTGGCTAGTCTAAGACTAGTTACTGAGAGCCAGGGCCAAAGGCCTAGGTGACCATTTGTCACATGGCTAGGGAACGATGTTCTAGGGTTATGACTCTATGGTCATGAGGAAGGTTATGTTGGTGTCTAGTCACCATGCACCTATCCTGTTTAAGCTACTGAAAGGTTCACTTATCTGTTAAGCCCTGGTGACCCTATCGTCACATGGCTAAAGGGAACTGTCCCAATCTTAGTGACTTTTGCGATTTTCACCTATCTGTTTTGGACTGAAGGTCTTGAATAATTATTATGATCATTGTTGATATCATATCATGATATATTGTGTTTTCTTGCTGGGCCTTGGGTCATGGGCGCTATGTGGTGCAGGTAAAGGGAAAGAAAAGCTCACCCAGCCTTGAGTGGAGAGATTAGGTGGTGATGTGTACATATGCGGCCACTTGACCACCACGGGCAAGGAGTTCTCAGAGGAACTAGGGGGTTTACCCTATTTTTGCCGCTTAGATCGGCGGGGTTGTAAATTTGAAACAGTACTGACCATTTTGTACTGTAAACATCTTGTAAATGTTTCGAATAGCTCATGAGCAGTTTATATACTTAATGAAATGTATCATTTCCTTTTTATTGGTTTTCCTCCTTAGCCTGTTAATAACACTTAGAGCACGTTTTTAACCAAAGGACTCGGGTTGCGAGTCAAATTTCTGGTTCACTGTTCACCGTCACTGTTCTGGGGTAACCAGGGCGTTACAACTTGGTATCAGAGCATGCCAAGGTTAGGGTTCCTGTAGACTAGATGAGCATGTACACACATCACTAAAGTCAAGCTCGACTCATGGTTTGGTAACTATTTATGTAGTTATATGTATAACTGCTTAAATATAGTATATGTGCTTTACTTGTATGAATGAGACACCATGTTAAACCTGTGCCCTGAATTATTATATCCTCAACAACTATGTGCTTATTAGTACTGGGATTGCTAGAACATACTTATTAGTATGGTTGTTATGAACTATTACGTGATACATGTTGAGTGCTAAATGCTATAGACATGTATCTGTTTGTATAACTGTATGACTGTGGAATATGATAATTGTGTGCTTGTTCTTGGACCGTAAGGTGGCAAGAGGTTTAGTTATTACTACCTGACTGGCCATATTGACCATTCTTTCAGCAAGGTATCAGTGATAGAATTATGAATCCAGGGCAGATAGACACTTCAACTGGCCAGAGTGATCAGGGCCAGAACAATAATAACAGTCAGGGTCAAGAAAATGACCAGTCCCGTATTCCACAGCCAGCTCCTGTAAATTGGCAGCAGATAGTCAATGATCTGCAGGCTACAATATTAAAACGGGGAGAAGAGCTTCGTCTCCTGAAACAGCAGCAAGTGCCTGCAGTGGCTAGTGTATCAGAGGCATCTCTTGTGTCGGTGCCAACAGCTGGGTAGCTGCCTGAGGTTGGAAATAAATGGGAGCCTCTCTATGAAAGGTTCATGAAGCAATAACTTCCTGTATTTGAGGGCAGTGTAGATCCTGCCAAGGCTAAACAATGGATGAGCATGATTACCACCAGTGGACCCCCAAGGCGAAGTACCACCAGGTCAGCCAGCTAGTGTGCAAAGCACACCCAATTGGAGTGCCATGTGTAGAACCAGTGGGAGTGCCATCCGCGTACCCTAATGACGTGGCGCAAGAGTAGCCAACTGGCATGGCACCAGTGCACCCGGCTGGAGAGCCATCTATGCCTTTAGCCCATAGAGGAGATAAGGCTAAGACTCCCCATAAGAGGAAGAAGACTCGTCCAACTTTCAAGGTCCTCAATGTCCCGAAAAGGTGTGTGACAAACTGCCAGGCCTACATTTTCTGTAAAGCCCAGGGCCTTTCGCCCAAGCGTGTCAGGCCTGGAGGAAGAGAGAATTTTGTGCCCTAGCATCCCAGGGGAAATCATGGATGGGGAGCCAATAGGAGAGAAGATTCTGTAAACCGAGGATAGGGAATCAGTGTCTTGGTTAACAATGAATATGTAGAGTTTGACGGGGAAACATGAGTGCCCAGCCTGAGTTGCGAAAGAAGCTAAATGCTCGTAAGAATATGGAAGCTCCTGGGGACCTCCTTGGGCTATACCCACTACTGGACCTCCGAGATAATCTTAATGCTCGGAGGTGAGAAGCCATGCCGGACTAGGGCCCATATCAGGCATAAAGTACCAACCATGATCCTTTCCACAGAAAGTTGGAGAGCCTAAAAAAGATAATGCTAAAGATTTCCACGAGACAGCCAAGACTCCGATTCAGAGGATGAGGATGGGGATTCATCTGCCCCACACATTGTTTAAGCCTCGTTTCCTCAAGGCTTCAAGATGTAAGACATCGCTCCTTAAAATGGAGTTTTAGACCCTTTTGACCATCTATCAATGTTCAACCACCTGATTTTTGTCCACCACATCTCCAAGGATGCCATATGCAACTGCTTCCCATTAACATTGACATGACCAACTGATGAGTGGTTTAAGAAGCACATACCAGGTTTCATCCACTCTTGGTCGCAATTATCCACCGCCATCCGAAGAAAAATTATAGCAGCTCGCAAGATAAGCTTCGAAGTCAATGCCATGGATAATATCAAGAAAGGACCATTTGAAACACTCAAGATGTATATTAAATGCTTTATAGAGAAAGTTTCAAGGACTAAGAGGGTCAATGATGGCCAACATTTAATGGTTTTACAAGTTGGTATCCGACCAGGTTCTCCGCCATGGATGATCTACAAAGACATGGATACCACAGGCTCCATGATTTCATACATCGGGCCCAAGAATATATACATTCGGAAGATGCCCAAATTGGAGCTTTGGGAGGACCAATCTCCATTCTAGCTCCTACCATCCCTATTGCCATTATTCCAGGTCCTCAATTATCGCTTTGCACTCCTATGGAAATGAGTCCAATGAGTTCCCTTCAATATACTACAGTTGTCCTTCAAGCAGACTATAGTAGCATGCCCGCCAGATACAGAGCAACTCCCACTGAATTTAGCGCTTTTCAGCCTACTTTCAGTTCTAGAACAACTGCTCCCACCAAGTCAACTGTGCCTAGTGAGGGCTCGAGTGAAAGTAAACAAGGGGAAAAGGCATGGGAATTAAGAAACCAAAGAGAACTAGCGTAATCGAGGAGAAATACACTCTTCAGTACTCTAAGTACACTGACTAGGTTGATACTCGTGAAAATATTTTCATAGCCACAGAGCAGCAGGTTGACTACCAGAGGCTCTAACCCATCTGGAGAGAAAGGGATCGAAGAGATAAGATGAAGCTCTATAAATTTCACATCGACATTGGACACCATACTAACGAATGCATATAACTTCTTGACAGCATTGAGAATCTGTTCAAATTTAGGCATCTTCACCAGTATGCCAAGGCTAGGGCCCGCCCAGCTCAAGCTCCAGCCAGGGCTCAACCCTCACACCAACAGGCGTGGTGCCTCCATAAACTCAAGGCTAAGTGTCGGTTACTCTATATCCTATGGCCCAAGGATCTCCTCCAATCAATAATTGAATGAGGACCATTTCTGGAGGACCCCATCTGAGGGGCACATCGAGAGGCTCGCAGAACAAGTATATGCGGGGCCTCAATCACAATGATGAAGTGCTAGTACTAGCCCAACTCCTGCCACAAATACCAAGGATGACAGACCAGATAATAAATTTCTCCGTGGATGATGCTTGGAGAGTGCACTTCCACCACCATTATTCTTTGGTAATCGGGAACCAGATTTCCAAACATCCTTATCAAGACAGCCTTCGAGAAGATCTAGCTAACAACAAGTGATCTATCCCCATTAACCTCAAAACTTTACGGGTTCTCTTGGAAAGGCCTGATTCCTATGGGACATATCAAGCTGTCAGTAACAATTGGAGAAGTGCCTTGGCAGGCCTTCAGATATTGCAGTTTCGTGGTGGTGGAATGCTCCTTCGCCTATAACCCCATTTTGGTTGTCCAACCCTGGTGGAATCTGGGGCAGTGACCTCCATTAGATATTTTTACATGAAGTTCCCCACGGATTAGAGGATTGGCATGGTCCACAAGGGCCAGAAAGAGGCCTACCAATACTACAATATACCACCCAAGCACCCAGTGATGGTGGTTGAGGTAACAGCTCTTAAGCAGCCTCCTCCAGAGTAGGATTCCAATGGGTTGGATCCAAGGGTTGAAGATGATAGGGCTATTGAGCCCATGGAGGAAATTAAAGAATTATCCTTGATGAAGCCAACCAAGAAAGAAAAACAATGGTTGGGAAAAACCTTAAGGTAGAAAAATCAAAATGTCTTCACTTGTTCTCATGCAGACATAATGGTAATCGATCCCAACATAATCTGTCGTGCCTTAAATATAGATCCCAACGTTGCCTCGGTGCAACAAAAAAGAGATTATTGGACCTAACAAAGGCAGAGGCCCTGATAGCATAAGTTGACATACTTCTCAAGAATGGGTTCATTAGGGAGGCCAAATATCCTAAGTGGTTGGAAAACCCATTGCTTGTCCCAAAGCCTAATGAGGCCTGGAGGAACTACATTGATTTTACTGACTTCAACAAGTTCTGCCCAAAAGACTATTTCCCCATTCAACGGATTGACCATATGGTGGATTCCATCTCCGGGTATGAGCTCCTTACGTTCATGGATGCCTACTCCGAGTACGGCCAGATATTTGTGCATGTCGTGGACCAAGAGCATACTAGCATTCGAACAGACAAAGGTTTCTAGTGTTATAAATTGATGCCTTTTGGCATGAAGAATGCAAGAGCTACATACCAACGGTTACATACCAAAATGTCAAAAACCAACTTGGTCGGAACTTGGTAATATACTTGGATGATATGCTAGTGATGTCCAAGACTGCTCCAGATAATGTAAGAGATTTGGTTGAAGCATTTTAAGTCCTCTGCAAGTTCATGATGAAGTTCAATCCCCAAAAGTGCACAATTTTGTTGGCCTCTGGGAAGTTCCTCGGATTCATTGTGAACGCTTGATAAATTGAGGTGAATCCCAAGAAGGTCAAAGATTTGATCAAGATTTCGTCCCCTAGTAAGCACAAGGATGTGCAAAGCCTGTCTGGTTCGATAGTAGCTTTCAACCGCTTTGTATGCAAGGAAACTGAAAAATGTGTCCTTTTCTTCAACACCCTCCAATGAGGTCAAAGATTTGAATGGACAGAGGAATATGAGCATGCTTTCCAGGAGCTCTAAGTGCACATGTTGAATCCCCCAAAATTGTAAAAGCATGTAGATGGAGAACCCATTCTCCTCTACATGGCTGTCACAGAGAGTGCCATTAGTGCAACCTTGGTGCCTGAGGAAGGCCACACCCAACATGTTGTCTATTCTGTGAGTAAGAGACTCCTTGGAGTAGAGTCCAAATACCCACTCATGGAGAAGCTAACATTCTATTTGATGATAGCATCTCAGAAGCTCAGGCTATACTTCCAAGAACAACCCATCAAAGTCCTCACCAACCAGGCTTTAAGGAAAATCCTCCAAAAACCAGAATCCTACGAGAGACTCTTTAAATTAACAGTTGAACTTAGTAAGTTCCATATCACCTACCACCCGAGGACTACCGTAAAAGGACAAGCGCTGACAGACTTCATTGCAGAGTGCACGGGAATGCATGAAAGACCCAACGAGGTCAAACCAATTGGGCCCGTATGGAAGCTATATGTGGACAGGTCCTCCAATGAGAATGGGGTAGGAGCAGGTTTGAACTTGGTGACCCTCGAGAGACATAGGGTTCACAGTGCCATGAGATTTGGATTTGACGCCTCAAACAACGAAGTTGAGTATGAGGCCTTGATAGCCGGTATGTGAGTTGTCCTGGAGCATAAGGCTGAGGGACTCGAGATATATAGTGATTCTCTTTTGGTTGTAAAAGAATTCCTTGAAGAGAACCAAGCTTGAGGAACCAAGATGGATGCTTACTTATCCAAAGCCCAAGAGATGTTATATAGCTTCTAAAGGTTTGCCATTCCACAAGTTCCATGGGAGAAAAATTCCAATGCTAATGCTCTATCCAAGCTAGATACCACCAATGATGCGGAGATGCTCAATGTAGTCCGGATTGACTACTTGGCTTACCCAAAAACCACAGCGCCCGAGGAAGTGGAAGTGGTCTAGCCCTTGGACAGTTGGATGAAGCCCATAATGAAGTACGTCGTCTCCAGAGAACTATCGCAGGGCAAGAAAGTGGCTCGGAAGCTACATTACCAGGCTCTTCAGTATGTAATCATGGACAATAAGTTGTATAGGTGAGGATATTCATTGCCACTACTCTGATGTGTGTGTCTGAGCAGGCAGCCGAATTCATCCTCCGAGAAATGCATGAGGGCTTTTGTGGTGACAACCAATAAGTATCAAATTTGTCTATTTTGAATTCATTATTTTTATATAATTATGTACTTGATTATTTATTTATATATTTAATTAGTTTATTTTGTGATTTCAGGATTTCCAAGACATTTGGATAAAAATAATTTATTTGGGATGTTTTACACGCAATGGTTAAGCTCGACATTTCAAGTCTGAAAATTCACACTTGATTTTAACAATTTTTCATTAATCTTTTGGAAATATTTTAAGAAATGAAAGTTTTATAAAATTTTCTTAGCTTTCCATAGCTTTTTGAATCATCCAATCCGAGTTATATCGAGGAAGTTATGGATAAAATACAGTTAGTGGCTGCATTTGAAGAAAAATGAAGAAAATGGAAAAAAAAAATGCTACAAAAGGATTTAGGGCTAATATTTAGAGTAACTTTTGATTACAAATTTTGGAGATCAAAACTACTGAAGAGAAGACATCATTCTTTTCTACATTCAATCTAGTTTTTCATCTTTTCTCTAGAACTTATTTATTATCAATTTATGATTATGTTTATGATCATGTTTGGATTGATGAAGTCGTTCTCTTTTAGGTTAAGGGTTATTTCAAAACCCTAGACATGAAATCTAGAATGCAATGATGATTTTTATTCGTTCTATTCCCTTATATTAATAAAGTTGCTTATATTCTTCTAATTGAATGTTATGAATCTTGTGATATGTTAAGTGGCAAAATAATTAGTGTCTTATATTGTTCATCATCTTAGGATTTTTAGTTACCTAATAGTCTAGGGTTCTAAGTAGAGTGATAAATTCCAATTAAGTAGTCTGACAAGTATTTTATTGTGATGGAGAAAAGAACCTAGGTTAAATGATTTGCATGCTTAATTAGTTTGAGGCCTATATTAACTTCTTTCCACTGATTGTAATGGTTTTCCTGAGTTAAATAGATTGCATTCTTAATGGGTTTATTGCTCGGTAAATAGAATTATTAATGAGCGCTTAGCATTAATTAATTGTGATAGGGAAATTGGGACCATTGACCGCTTAAGTATTATCTGCGAGTTTAATAATTTAATTGGGAATAGGGAATAATGTTTGTCATTGTTGATTGTTAAAGGTGGAGAATAATTCTTAACTATTCTTTAAAGTTGTTATTATCAATTGTTCTTTGCTTGTCATTTTATTTTTTGTTATTGAATTTTGAATGTAAAATCTCATTTTTAATTCTTGTTTCTTTTTTGGATAATAAATTAATCAATAGTCCTCGTGGGTTCAACCTGTATTTACCATTGTACTAGATAGTTAGTAATACTAAAAATAAAATCTTTACTAAATTTTATATGACATATGACTCGCCTAAAAATTTTTGCAGCATTGCCGGGGACTATTGTAAGTCATTTTATTATTCAAATTAATTAACTATTTACTAACTAGTTAATTTGTTTTGCAATTGTAGGAGTAAAAGTTTGGTGACGATACTCAAGATAGATTGCAAGCAATAAAGCATTATCTTGAGACATCGTTGACCCCCTCTTCTCCTACTATCATTGATAATCCACTCTTTCAACACTCAACAAGGACAGTTAATCCTATACAAGTGTCAATACCATCTGACAATGATTCTAATTTAGATTCATCAATTATTTCTTAGATGGCTCAAGATAGGACATTGAAACAGTTGATAGCACCAGTTCTAGTCCATTAACCATTATGCATGCAATATCCGGCTTTGGATTTTAATTTCACACTAAAGTCGGGCTTCATACATTTATTATCATCATTCCATGGGCTACGAGGAGAGGGCCCTTTGCGGTCTGGGGCATTGACCTAATCAGATCCTTGCCCAAGGAACCAGAGTAAAGTATGTGACTGTGGCAGTCGACTAATAGACCCTGGACTTTGTCATCGAAAACATTGTTTGTCGCTACGGGCTCTCAAGGAAGATAGTCCCTGACAATGGCCTACAATTCGACAGTGAGTTGTTTAGTGAATTATGTGAGAGGCATGGAGTTATGAAGAGTTTCTCCTTCATAGCCCATCCACAGGCAAAAAGACAAGTGGAAGCAGCCAAAAAGATGCTTAAAACAAATTTGAAGCAAATGTTGGAACAGGCGAAAGGCGCTTGGCCAGAGAAGCTGCCTAGAGTATGATGGAGACGTTGTACCATTGCTAGGACATCCACTGGCCATTCCACATTGTTCATGACCTATGGATTGAAGCCATGCTCCTAGTAGAGGTTGCCATCTCCACACATTGACGAGCCACTTATGACCCGACCACGAATAACACTATACTTCAAGAATTGTTGGATCTTTTTTAGGAGCTCCGAGAAGCTTCATAGCTACATGTAGCGTCCTACCTAAAAAAAGTGGCCAAGTATTTCTATTATAAAGTTAAGGACAGGATATTCAAGGTCGGGGATTTGGTGCTGCAAAGAGTTTTCTTGGTAACACGAGATTTAAGTGCTTGAGTATTGGACCCTAACTGGGAAGGTCCATACCAAGTCAAGAGCAACATGTGTCCTAAAACATACAAGTTGGCTCAATGAATGGGGAATTGATAGCCCATGCATGTAATGCTGAGCAAGCAGTTTCTATTTTCTATATTTGTATGAATCATATGTAGCCTATGGGGACTTGATGAAAATCATGTATGCAAAACACGATAGATGAAATTCAGAAAATTTTCTTTTATTTTTATGTTTTTATTTATATACGTTTCACTGGATGAGGATGTACTCGCTTGCTACTACGGACAAGTGAACATAGACTAGTCTTTGATGACTTGGGGGGCATAAGAAAGATAGTTACCCTGCGAGACAGCCGCTCGCAGGCGTGATCGAGGGAATTCAATTTAAGGAGCTTATTATGGGCGCCTTAGAGTAAACCCAGTGTCACAAGGCTTGTACGAACAAATAAATGTAAGTCACCTATGGACGGAGAACTAAAGTTACTTCTCAGGGACTAAGCACCTGCCAAGAAAGGCTGATATCCCATGATCCAAAATGATAAAAGGTCTCTAAGACCAATGTCGCCTATACTCGGGCACAAGTCTTAAGTTTCCTAAACATAAGCAAACAAAACCTGACTCGCCTCGATTCGAACACAAGTCATAAATTGCCTAAACTTTAGCAAACAATACCCGAGTCGCCTAGGCTATGGCACAAGTCTCAAGTTGCCAAAACTTGGACACTAAAGACCTAAGTCTCCTAGACTGGGCACACAAGCTAAAGAATTCAAAGTTACTTCCCCACTTCAAAGCACCTGCGAAGCAACACTAAGTTCCTGAGAGCCAAAATTATTATGAGCTTTAAAGACCTGAGTCACCTAGACTCGAGCACAAGACTCAAGTCTCCCAAACTTTAGTAGACAAGACTTGAGTCTCCTAGACGTAGGCCCACATACGGTGGATAAAACAAGGTAATAAATTTATTTTTGCGTGATGCTACATTATGTGAAAAAAAATTGAGAAAAACCCTACACATTCCTTAAGTCCAAATTGTATTATTACTAAACAATGTATTTAAAAATGTGTTAAGTGAAAATCTAAGAACACAAGTAAATAGAGCAAACAAGCCATTAAATAAATTATGTAAAATGTGTTAAGGCTCGAGCATTTAACTTATTTGTACCCCAATATAAGATGGGTCACAGGTTTAATTACTAAAATACAAAATTATAAAGGACATACTAAATCACTTCGGGAGGAACCCCTTGGATAACGACAAGAAGTTTTTGGATTGATTAACATGTTCATGGTGAAATGGGCGGTTTTCTGAGCTCTGATTAATGTGTAATGGCCTGCTGTGCCGGGCAAGTCTTCCACATACTCATAGGACAAATCCTACGAATATTAAAGGCATCTAACACTAAAACCATAGCTTAAGGTCTATAAAAATGCAGAAAATTTAAACATTTTTAGCTTTAATAACAATTAGTTATTTACAAAGTTGAATTAAACTAAACTTCTACAATAATACAAGAACTCAGAAAATACTATTCATAAAATTCATTGCTACTGGGTCCAGAGTCCACAAGAGGTCTAAGTATCAAGCCACACCTGAAAAGGGGAAAACAACAAAATAATAAGCTAATGCCCAGTAAGTAAATCACATGCAATGCTTGTATGCCTATATACATATATTGTGACATAATGATGCATGATAAGATAATCTAGCCATGAGCATAATGTACTGTTGACCGTAAATTTAGTAAACAACACGGAGTCACAAAAAACGATAAGAATTATAGAACTGAATGCAAGAATTAAAATGACACAATGGTTTTACAGTGATTCGGCCCCAGAGAATGGTAATAATCTACGTACACTTAGTATTTTTATTGATGTAGACTCCAAACCTTGCAATCAGCGAACTAGGGTTCACTAATTTCACAAGCTCCGAAGTTGAATACAAAGATAATGTATAAAAGCACGTGTTTACTCTGAATACAAAATATTGTGCATGAAATAAATGAACCCTATGAGTCCTATTTATCGGCTCAAGGATGTACATATGGGCCTATGGGTCGTCCTTCACTTGTGGTACAAGCATAACTAAATATTAACAAAAATAATGGTATTTACATATAAAAAAAAATTCAAATATCTATGTCATAACCGTCCCCGAGCATTTGCCTCGATTCTACGAACAAATCTGCTCACATGTGTCCGCAGATCTTCTTTTCCAGCTGCTCACATATTCCTTGCGCCTATCGCGCAACTGCAATTTCCCCTCGATATCCTGGTCATTGGTCAACCAAATCTTCATCAATAACTAGCCATGTGATGTCCATGTGCCTCTTAAACATGCCACATCATCATGCAAATATTTTAGGGAAACATTTCCCCCCATGTTTAGTTTAATGTGATCAACTTTTAATAAACTTATTCGACCAGTAATCTTGCTGACCTGTCACATCTGTCATTACTTACTTTCTCGAAATGGTAAGTAATCATTACCCCTTCAATTTCCTAGAAACGTATTGATAGTTATTGCGATATCCCATGCATCGAAACTCTATTCTCATCATTACTCACCATTAATGCCCCGATCAGTAAATATATAAGCCCATTCCCTCCTTTTCATTTTTACCCAAACTTTCTCTCTCTTTAAGAACACTCCGAACTCTCTCAAGACTATCAAGCTTTTCTCAGTCCAATCTGAAGCCTTTCGAGAAATTGTGAGCAATTTCTCCATAATTTCTTCAACAATCTTCATTCCAAGTAAGTTTTCAAGCAAACTTTACAAATTTTTAAAAATTTACCTGCACTTTGTCTATGATTTACCTGTTTTCGTAACTGGTTTTACACTATTCTTGGCAAGTTTTTGGGTAGATTGGGTTTAGGCAAAAAACACATAGAAGAACTATGCTAGAATAGGGATCTTAGGCAATATAATGTACAAAAAAATGTTTAGACAGAATATTGGGTTTATTTACACTGATTTCGGGTTCACAATCAAAGTGAAAATTCAATTTTGGGTATTTCAGGAAAGCTGGGTTTTTCCCGCCTATTTTCGGAGTTGAAAGGTTTTTCATATTCACTTTTTGATCTGTTTTTCCAACTTGTTCGCATGTCTATTGTGTTTTTATCAGGATGTTGCTGGTCATATAAAAGCTTAACTTTTATACACGAGCAGCGCCAATCTTACTTTTCTTTTTCTTCTTTCTCTATTGGTCGTAGATTCTCACTTCCCCTTTGCTCTTCTTAAATATTCATGCATGATCCCTGGGAAGGTGAGAGACCAGTAGATAGGGACCTACTTTCTCTGTTGTTCGAGGATCAGGAACAACCTTCTTTGCCTTTTCCAGAGCCTACGGCACCACCTCCAATTCCTACAACCAGCCTTCCTCAAAATCTTCCAAAGAAGCAACCAAACATAGGTATTTTAAAATACATTGCTCATAGGAAAAGAAAAACCACAAATTCACCTACCAACCTGCCAGCTGCTAACATCGACGGTCCTTCAAATGACCCTCAACTGTTAAACGTTGCACCACCAGAGATCCAACCTAAGGCTCGTCCACATGAAGTATGGTGGCAATGTATCCCAAGAAGTATGGGGTTCCTGTGATTACTTTATATAAGCCTACACCTGACCAGAGGGCAAACGTGCCTGGAGGGGCCAATTGTGCCTCGTCGAGGTATCACATAGAGGCAGTGGCAATTTTTCCCTTGCACGACTTTTTCTTAGGGGTAGCCAATTATTTTGAGGTCGCCTCATTCCAAATAACTCTCAACGGATATGGAGTACTTTCAACACTCTATATCTTTTATAATCATAAAACATGGACTGTGCCTACCCCTCACGAGATCAACTACCTGTTCGATCTCAAATCCAACCCCAACCAAAGCAACACGGGGTTCTTCAATTTTTATCACCAGGAATCCAATCACACATTCCTGAGTGATATAACTTATAAGTTACATGTGGGGAAGTACTTCCAAGAGTATTTCCTCACAACCAATCTAGTTGTAGACAACATGGCCTTCACACGAAGAGGTAAACTCATTAATCTTTGTTCGACATTCATCTAGTTTCTTTGTATCTTTTCCTTATTCTTAGTCGGTTTGCAATGTGCCTAGGTCCATGGTATCGATCAGAACCCTCTCGAGAGATGAAGATAAGAGCTGTAGTCTTGGCCAACAAGGCTCATATAGAAAAAAATGTCAAAGAGCTGGTCACAGAAAGCAATTTGAGGCTGGTTGGCCTTCTAGAATCTTATCAAGACGTGAGGGAATCAATGGCGAGGAGTGCCACTGGAGATGGCACTGAAGAACCAGAAAACCCCGAACAGCAACAGGATGACCATTGGAATGACCATTCGAGAGCCCAACCCCAACACTCGACCAGCCAATATTCCTCCCCAACATGGGAGGTGAAAAAATTACCTGAATATGCTGCTCCTATACTTGAATCCTTCGGCGAAAACAATATAGATTTTTCACTCTTAGATACATTGCCCATCCCCTATCATATATTCGATAGGGACGAAAACATTATTTTTCCAACTAGTAGTTTTAGCTTTGACTTCTTTGAGGTAAATAGTGAGTGTAGCAGTAGTTCCTTAGATAACGTAGCGACCAATTATTGTAGTTCAGGTATACTACTTAGAATTTCTTTTAATTTGTTTCCTTACCATGCAAGACTACTTCTTGACATATCTGCTTGTGTTTGTTTTTCTTGTAGTCATGCAAATCGACAATACATTCGACATCTATGCCTCTAGAGGCAAACCAGCAAGCTCGAAGAAATCAAGCAAGAAATTTTTTAGAGATGCCAGTGGGGAACGTTTGAGAAAAAAGGCTCAACCAGAGGACCCTCCACTTCCATTCCTTCCAGAACAAGTACCCCTCCTCCCCCTCCTCGCACCGTGCCCTCCACCAACCAAGCGGGAGGATCTTAGGCTACGAAATTGTTGAGCAATGCTTCTAGCTCAAGAATTGATAAACTTCAGAAGATAGCCAAGCATTGCCGCAAAAAAGAGGATTTTGCTTCTCTTCCTTCGCTGAGACCCAGTCAGGTCCTTGCTCATGGGTTCAACGAAGTCCTCAGTGTATTTTTCTTCTATATTTTATTTTAGTCAAACAATATTCTTTATATTATGTTTGACATCTTCATCTTTCCACTATTCCCATGGGTCTTCTGACTGTGAACAATAGTAGGCATCGCGTCGAGGAGGTCGACTCAAAGCATGCGTAGGATTTCAAGGCATGGAACGCCAAGGTTAAGGCAGCTGAAGATAATGCTGTTGTTTTGATTGAGGAGTTGAAGAAGAGCCAATAAAATCTGACCATGGTTGTTGCTGTTAACGACAAGTTCAAGGAAGCCTATGAAATAACCTATAAGGAGGTAGCCAAGCTGCAAGAAGATCTGGAGGCAAGCATAAAGGATGGAGGATCGAGTTAAGCTGCTCGAAGAGCAGAATGCCCAAAACAAGAATAATCAAGATGCCAACTTCAATTACCTTCATGAGTATGTAAAATAGGCTGAACTTGCCAGGTGTGCTGCTCGCCTGGAAGAAGAGAAAAATGCCCTAAAATCTCTTGAAATTTCCTTGGTAACGGTCATCAATGGAGCCGAAGAGGAAGCCGAAACTTCCGTCGATCAGCAACCTCACAAGGACCCCCCTTCAGCTGCACAGTAATTATAAAATTTTTATGTAACTAGAACCCCCGAACAAACTATTCCCGGTGTTAAGAAAATTTGCTGCCTAAGACAGTTTTATTTACTTTTAAGATTTTTAATTTCATCCGAGCCGTAATTACTCGTGTTGTAAAGATATTTTGTTTTGATATTACAATTGCTATTATAACATCTTCTCGTATGACCGTACCTAGCATAACAGTTTACTATCTTACAAGATTAGCTAAAAAAATTGAAAAATACTCTCTAAGTGTTGTAGTGTGCTTTCCCTTATTTTGGTCGTGTGTTTACATATGTTTATAATATGCTTTGCTCGCTTAGTATCTTATGTGCCTCCCAAGTGATCGAGGAGTTGAAGGTTCTCGGTCACATGCCATTGACCAATATCTGTTCAAACATTACTGCTTGTGTACTTATAAATAATCAATGATAATATTGCAAAACAACACACGTAATGAGAAAATACATGTAGTAATTACAATAATCGGAAAGAATAACTGGTTGGGCACATTTCCTTTTATTTCTAATAAAAAATGGACAAAAAATTTGTGTGTGTACAATTGATCATAAATTGATGTTACACTTATAAACAACTCGCCATCTAAATAGCATACCATTGTTCAAAAACTTATAAAAAGTAATTTAATACAAGTCAATTATTTAAAAAGAAATATTCATTTATAATACTTGTGGAGGTGTTCTCCATTCCAATAGCGAGGAACAAGATCTATGTTTAAGAATGTAAGTTTGTATGTGCTTGGTTGAAGAATTTCTTCAATTTGATACAGACCCTTCCAATTTGGTACAAGTACTCCAGCAGCCTGATAGCGAGTGTTGAGAAAAACTCTCCTAAGTACCAAGTCTCCGATATCAAACTTTCTTTCGCGTACTTTAGAATTAAAATATCGAGTTACCTTTTGCTGGTAACCTGCAACTCGTAATTAGGCTTGCTCGCACCATTCGTTAACCAAGTTCAAAGACTCAATTAATAACTGGTTATTATTATTCTAGTCCTATATTATCCTTCTATGTGAGGGTTGATCTAACTTAACTGGTATCATGTCCACATACTCATAGGCTAAGGAAAATTGTGTGTGGTTTATTGTTGTTTGGTGTGATGTTCTATACGACCAGAGTTCTTCGAGGAATTATTCTAGCCACACTCCCTTTGCTTCATCGAGCATTTTCTATAGTGTGTCCTTCAGAGTTTTATTTACAGCTTCTACTTGTTCGTTGACTTGTGGATGGGCAACTGATGAAAAACTCTTCGTTATGCCATCCTGCTCGCAAAAATCGGAAAATAGGTCGTTGTCAAATTGTGTGCTATTATCTGATACAATCTTTTTCGACAACCCATATATGCATACAATGTTTTTGACAACAAAATCCAGCACATTATTGGTCATGATTATCGTGAGTGATTGAACTTCAACCCACTTCATAAAGTAGTCAACAACAACTACTGCATACTTGACATTCCCTTTTCATGTGGGCAAAGATCCAATTAGATCTATTCCCAAAACTACGAATGGCCATGGGATTTGCATCTATTTAATCTCATTTGGTGCTGCACGAGGTGTCTTGGAGAATCTTTGGTATTTATCACACTTCTTAACAAATTCCTTAAAATCCCCGATCATTGTAGGCCATAAATATCCTTGTCGAAGAATCTTTTTTGACAAACTTTGCCCCTAGCACGATATCCACAGAACCCTTCATGTACTTCTCGCTTCAATTCCTTAGCTTTTTCCATGGAAATACAACTCAATAAAGGTACTGAATATCCTCGTCGATATAGAATTCCATCGAGAAAGATAAAATGAGTTGATTACCTTTGTAGTGTCTTCGCCTTATTCCTATTTATAGGTAGCCATCCCTGTTTACCGAGTTTTTCGGAAACGAATAACTAACAGAATAATAAAAAGATAAGAACCGTAGAAATACTGAAATGTAACTAAACAAACAGTGTTTTTACGTGGTTCAGGCGTTAACAAGCCCTAGTCCACGAGTCGATGTTATTATACTTGGAAAAGATTACAGTAAGATGGCTGGTGCATAAGAACTTCCCCCACTCACAATGTTTCTCTCGGGTTCTCTTAAAGAAGATGAAGCTAGAGAGATTTTGGTAGAGTCTTTTGCTATCTGATCTCTCTCTCCCCCTTCTTGTAAAAGGAAGGAGTCTTTATAGCTAGGGTTTCGGATTAGGGTTTTTCTCTACGTACATGAGTCTTAATTACACCAGCCATAAATAGGGGATACAATTACTATAGTCGCATGGCTACCAGACTCTATGTGGGTATATTTACGTGAAAGTATGGGGAACACACAAAGTCAGCCGTCTTTTCCAAGTTGTCAGCGGAACAGTAGGCGAAAAGGTACCCTTAGGCGTGCTGGGATGTGTGCGGCTTTGACCTGACGGGCGTGTCAGGCGGGATCCTGTGTCAGACGGATATCATTCCAAATATGCCTTCTCCCGGACTCGACCGTTCGGTTTTGTTCTGTGCGGGGCACGGAACTGTTTCCGCGGAGACCACTCGAAGAGCCTCTCCTGGAAGGGGCCTCCCCGAGGGGTATCCTTCGGGAGTCCGGGAGAGTTGACGAGTTTCCGTGTTGTGCTTGTTTGGAAGAGTAATCCGGATACTAGACAGGAGAGGCGAAGCCTTTCTGTCCATCCGCGAGCTCTGGTCACCCTCCGTGAAAGACATCGATAATTCTGCTTCCCCGAGGTCATCAATCTAAACGCTATCCGGAAATCTGGATAACATTTACCCCCCAAGGTCGCGGAGCTTTGAGAGATCCGGGAGCTTGTTCAATCGGTTTCTTAGATTAGGCGAGGGGGCACCTTCTGTGTTCCCGGAAGGGTTCCTTTTTCCCGCCTGAGTATTAGTATGAAAGAGAAAAAGGAATTTCTTCTGTTTGAGATCAAGTACTCAAGTGCGGCAAGGATCACGTGTCATTCTGGGAATGGTTCTGCGACCAAGACGTGCGCGTGAGGCGACTGGTTGAGGATGCGTGCGTCAGTCATCTGACTATTTGACGGTTTTTAATGGTACTCAGGGCCCGAGGTGGTGTAATGATGGGAAATAAATACTTTATTCCCATCCGAGGAGTCATAAATAGGATCGTCGCTTCCTCTCCAGCCGTTGGATCTGACGCACATGGAATGGGAAGATCGGGACCGTCCACTCGAGGAATTCGAAACGTCTTCTTCCCTGCTATAAAAACGAGGGAAAGGACCTTTCTTCCTCTTTACGCTTTCAGATTCTCCATCTTTAGGATTTTCAGATTTCCAAACCTTCGAACTCTCAGGCTTCCCAGCTTACGTTCCTCCGAACTTGCCATTTCTTTTGGTAAGTATCTGGAAACTTTTCTTTTTGATTTGGCAGTGGGTTTATTCCCCGAAGTTCCTGGTTTGAATCGCCGTTCATCTTTGCAGCTTTTACTTCTCGCGATCGTGCTGTGCAGTGATCCAGTTACTCCTTCAACCTCCACCTACCCAAATATCAGTAAGTATTTCTACTTTGCTCTTTCCTCCCAAACCTTAGGTTGTTGGTAGTTGTTAGAGTAGAGGTTTCTGCCATTATTGCTTATGTGCATGTGTGAATAGGGCTTTGGTAGGCATGTGATTGATTGTGAGACGATAAGTAGCCTTTTCTGCGTGTTTTGGCGATTTGCGTTTGGAAAGTCGTCCCTTGTTTTGTTGTTTTAGGGCATAAGCATGAACGCCTTTAGGGTGTCTTTCTCTGGAAAAACACTTCTTTTGGTGGGCTTAGGCTCGGGGTCTGAGTCTGGTTCCTTGCTGTCCTTCGGGTGGCATGGTGCCAATCCCTCGGCAAGCTCGGTGGGAGCCTCTCCAAGCAGATTTCGGGGAGGGTCTCCCCGACGCCTTTGATACCACTAGGGTATGACAAGGGTGCTGACTGCTTAGAGTGTTTTCTTCTTTCTTTTCTTTTGTCCAGTGACGAACATCTCGAAGGAACAACTCCTTGCTGCGGGGGAGGCTGAATCTGCCCAAGAGAAGGGCTCTCCTATCGCTGGTGGAAAGGGGAAAGGAAAGGCGAAAGCGGTCGCGGCTAGCCCACCAACTTCCAATAGTTCCATCTGGGAGATGGACCAAAAACCGAACCTTTTCAGGAATTATGGCATGCTGGAGCTGTATTCCTCTGAGGCAGGCCTGAAGAACATCCCAGGTCTGATGTGGCACCGTCTGTCGGTGCTGGGCGAGTCAGCTAGCCAGAGCCACGAGGGCTTTGGTGCCTGGAGCTGGGCACACATAGTGTGCGGAGCGCACTTGCCCCTAAGGAGTTACTTCGCCAATTTCTGTGTGAAGGCGGGGATTGCCCCCTTCCAGTTAATTCCTCCCAGCTACAAGCTCTTAGCGGGGTGGTTCATCTTTTGCAAGTCCCGGAGACTGGAAGCTCCTACCCCGGAGGAGGTGCTGTACTTTTATGGGTTGAAGTCTCAGCCTATGAGGGGTCACTCAGACAAGGTGGGGTTTTACAGGCTCGAAAGGCACCCGGATGTGATGTGCCCCACTTGTCATACCGCGAGGGTTCCAGACCTCCGGGAATACTGGTTCCTGACGACTGGCTTCCCGCTGAAGAGGGTGCCAGCTCTATCTTTGGACTTCAAAATCCCTGGTAAGTGTTTCCTCTTTTCCTTTTCAACTTTGTTTCTTTGTGTTTGATTTGCCTTTTGGGAGGATCTCTAACGCTTGTATTTGATTTTTGCAGAAGTCGTTCCGCGGACACCTCGCTGCGCGGAGATGATAAGGAGGTCCAAGTTCTACGAAGGGCTTTCTGAGGAAGAGTTGAGAGTGGAGGGACTTGTGACCTCCGAATCGTTGAGGGAGTATGGGTTACTCGCCTCCTTCCAAAATATCGAGCCAGTAAGTGGTAGGGGGCAGACTCAGGTGTCGGCTGACATCCGGGAGCAGATTGCCCTGGAGCTGTCTAAGGTGATCACCCAAGCCGCTCGGGACGAAAATACTCTATCTCCTAGTTGGGCGGAGAGGTTCCTTGACCCCCAGCCGGAGGGAGAGGAGATCGAGGCTCGCCACGCCGCGGCTTACCCTAACGAAGGGGCTCCGGGGGCTAGTTCCTCCGGGAGAGGTAAGACTAGTTTTCGATTGATCCACACCCCCAGCCTGTCTGAAGTTTCCCAAACCTCTCAGATGGGGTTTGATCCTCGTTTCCTTAGGCTAGATCCGCGTAGGATACCTTTCGACAGGTACTGTGATAGGGTAGATGAGCTCCTCTGGTGTCTGAGTGATGGTAGTCTGCCAGAAGGTGTCATCATGGTTGACCCTTCTTCTCTCAGCATGTTCTTCCCGGACTTCAAGGAGTACGGGAGCTTCCTGGAGCAGGAAGCGATGTTTTGTTTTGCTCGGGGAAGGCCATCCACGTTTCTCGTGCATGGTCGTCCCTTTCAAACTTTTCTTTTCCTTGTTTCTTGTTCCCTGCTGGCGGGCTTGCTTGTACTTTTATGTTGCTGATTGTCTTGTCTTCCGCTTATCTTCTTTCTCATTTCTTGTTGGTTCGTTAACCTTGCTTTGTACGTTTCTTGCAGAGTATCCCGAAGCCAAGATGTTGGGGAGGGTTACTTTGCTTATTAAGAAGGCTGCCACCAGCCAAGACCCGCCCACGGGAAAAGGAAGGAAGACCAAGGCTGGTAGGGGAGGTAAGGCTGCTTCCCCCAAGAAGACAAGCGGCGAGGCGCAAGCGTCTCCGAGGGTAGAGAAGTCCCCTGCTGAAGGGCCTTCCGAGACTATGATGGTCTCGAGTAGCAGTAGCGACGGGGAAGGGCTTGTGTTCCCCGTGAGGACAACAGGGGTGAGCAAGCGTCCCGGAGAAGATGCTGAGGGTGCAAAGAACAAACGCCTTAGACACTCTTCTCCCGGTCGAAGGCAACAACAACAGCAACGACAGCAATCACAACTAAAACAACAGCAGCAACAGGAACAAGAGACACAATCACCAACGCCGCAGCAGCAGCAACAGCAACATCCAAACCAGCAGCAGCAACAAGGGCAATTACTTCTGCTACCGCAGCAGCAAAAGCAACAGACCGGGGCCTTAATACCCCGGCTGCCTCCTCCTCCAGCCCAAAGGGGGGCCACCCTTCTGGGGTCTCCGTCTTCTCAGACTACCAATCTTCCCCTGCCTGGCCTGAAGTTCCACTTTCCGCGGAAGCCGACCAGTTTTCCCGCTGCCCTCCTGGAGGGTGTAAGACGGGCCGATAGTTTTTTGAAGAGGCGGCTAGAGGCGGAGAAGGCCGTTACTCAGGGAAGGGCAGATAACTTGTCTGCCGTGAAGAGGGCTGAGCTGGCCGAGGGGGTGAGATCTCCTGACCCGGCCGGAGCGGTTCTGGATGGTCCAGCCTTGGAGAAGAGGCTGGTGCCTAGGCTCGGACGTGCATTGGCGCCGTTCGGAGCTGAGATGATGGAGGATATGGCCCTGAGCTTATACGAGCTCAATCCTGAGAAATGGGCCATCAGCAGCAGCAAGGATCCGCTGTTGCTGACACACGCTGTGAAGCAGCAACTGTCCGGGGTAAGCCGTCAGTTGTAGTTTTTTTTTTTTTTTTTTTTTTTTTTGGGACCACCTGTCTTTTGGTCCTGCTTTAGCTCACTCTGTTGTCTTTCCTTGCAGGCCTCTACGATCGCGGAACGCTCGTTCCGGGAGGTTGGTGCAGCTCTGGTTCAGCTGGAGGAGAGCCAACTGGCTCGCCAGGCCTTGGAAGCGGAGAAACAGAAACTGACCCAACAGGCCTTGGGGGCTTCGGAGAAGATTGATCAGGCCCGGCGCACGGCTGAAGAAGAGGCGGAGAAGAAATATCTTGCCAAATATCAAGCGTACCGGGCCAAGGCAGAGAATGAGTTTAGACAGCGGTCGGATGGAATTAAGACCGAAAACTCCAAGCTCCGGGAAGAGCTGTCCCAAGCCAAGGTGGAGAAAGATACCCTGGAAGCCCGCTTGCAATCAAAGAACGATCTCCTCCTTAAGGGGCAAGAGGAATATTCCACTCTTCAGAGTAAGCTGCACGACGAGGAGCAACTTCATAAGAGGAGCAGGGATCTCGTGTCTATGCTTCAGTTGGGGCTCGCCGAGAAGGATAAAGAGATCGAGGCTTTGCAATTCACTGCCAGGGGGCATGTGACCGAGAAGCAATCCGTGCTGAACCAAAATAGGGAGCAGCGCAAGGCGATTGATTCTCTTAAGGGGGAGCGGGATGTCTCCAAGGCCGAAATGGAAAAATTGAGGGCCCAACTAACTGTCGCGGAAGAACAGCTGGCAACCTCCGAGGCGGAGCGGTTGAAGGAGAAGGAGGATGCTGAGGTGATACTGAACAGAACTATTAATATATCGCATGTGGTCCTCATGCATCAACTCTGGAAAGTGAACCCGGAGGTGTTAGGCTATCTGGGAGATGATGCCGAAGCCATGAGGGAGAAGCTACTCGTGTGGGATCAGGGCCCAGAGGCGTACGTCCAAACTTATAACATTGACGAACGTGCTGAAGCTCCTGAGGCGGGAGATCCCGGAGAGGCGGGGACCTCTGAACCTTCTCATGACCAAATCCCTCCTTCCAATGAGCCGACTCCGCCAGCCTCAGCTGAAACAGATGCCCCCGAAGCTGTGGTCGTGGACGCTGTAGTTACCCCCAATGCTTGAAGGGGTTTTATCTTTAATTGTTTTTCATTTTGAGTTTTTCATTGCGGACAATTTTGCCATAATCATAGCATTCTCCTTTCTTTTTCTGCCGAGTTCTTTATTTATCTTTGCGCTTAGGGTAGACATTTATACGGTAGAAACTGTTGTAGGGGCGTATGGGGTTTTGGTTCCAACGGCCAAGACTTATGCACTTCCCAGTTGAAGCTTTAACGGATGATGTCTCTCCCCACGTAGTTTCTAGGCTACGAAGGTTTTCTGGTTCCAACGGCCAGGCTCCTTTCACCGTACTTTATCTTTCCTGAGGCAAATAGCCAATCCCGGGACTTGTAGTTATACTGTTCGCTGGGATTGCTAAGGTGAGTCGTTCTATTGTTTGGAACGGGAGTTCTTTTGGTGAGCGTCGCTAGACTTAAGGTTAGATCTTTGCGAAGCAAAACTAACTGTTGTTGCGAACCTCATGGTGGCTGGCTTCAGGGACCTGGCATGGAGCCCTGCGAGGCTAGATCCGCGCGAAGCAGAGCTTTAGAGCGCTCGCGGATCTTGCCATCTTTTGCCTTGCGGGACCCGGATCTGGAGTTTGCGAAGCAAAGCTCTTCAGCGCTCGCGGATCTTGCCATCTTTTTGTCTTGCGGGACCTGGAGCTGGAGCTTGCAAAGCAAAGCTCTTCAGCGCTCGCGGATCTTGCCATCTTTTGCCTTACGGGACCCGGAGCTGGAGCTTGCGAAGCAAAGCTCTACAGAGCTCGCGGAGAATTCTGCAAAGGACTTGTCAAGGAGCTGGGGGTGTTTTGGCGTAGCTCTATGAACGTGCCTCAACCCCCAGTCCTGTCCATCGCTGGGCTACACAAGAGATAATTCTCATGATACATAATGGCAGGCATTTCTGTGGCAATTTTCACTTAAGCACATAATGCACATATGACACGTAATGCAAGCATGTTCATGGCAACAAATAAACCTAAGCTTAACAATTAGAGCAAAACAATTTAAAAACTTCAAACACAATGCTAGCACATAAGTGGTGTTCTGTGTACGTTTTGTTCAAGGGGCGTATGGCTAAGCCTTAGCCATGTATACCCCCCAAGTGAGTGTGGGGTTCGGACGTCTCTGGACCGCGTGGTCACTTGTTAAAACGCAGCTTTGAATATAGGGATAAAAAGTGCGGTAAAAGCGGAGTGAATCCCTCCGTGTTTCGTTAAAATAGCCTGCTAGGCGCTAGTTTTACAACAGGGAGGATTATTTCCACATTTTTCACTTTTGTTATTTTCACCAAGGACTTCCGACTGGATGGTCCGGGGCCTACTGGTAGTAACGGCGGAGGTGCTCCGCGTTCCAGGCGCGCGGGACTTTAGATCCGTCGAGTCTCTTTAAGTGATACGTCCCATGGCCCACTTTTTCTTGGACTTCGTAGGGGCCTTCCCAGTTGGGTCCGAGGACTCCTACTCCCGGATCCTGCGTAGCAGGAAATACTCTCCGTAGGACAAGGTCCCAAACTTCGAATGCACGGCTCTGGACTCTCGTGTTAAAGTGTCGGGCTATCTTGCCTTGGTACATTTTTAGTTGGACCTGCGACTGCTCCCGGAGCTCTTCGATCATGTCTAAGGACTCCTGGAGGAGGGCATGGTTCCGGGTAGGATCGTAGGTGTCTTGCCTGTGAGAGGGGATCATAGTTTCTACTGGGATGACGGCCTCGCAACCGAAGGTCATGGAATAAGGCGTGTGCCCCGTCGAAGTTCTCTCTGTCGTGCGATAAGCCCAAAGTACTCGCGGAAGTTCTTCCGGCCAGTGAGCCTTGCATGCTTGGAGTTTTTTCTTCAACGTGGTCTTTAATATTTTGTTTACAGCTTCCACTTGTCCATTAGCCTGGGGTCTGGCGACTGCGGAAAAGCTTTTGATAATTCCATGCGAAGCACAGAAGTTCGTGAAGTGTTCACTGTCAAACTGCTTTCCGTTGTCGGACACAATTTTCCGCGGAAGCCCAAAACGACACACTATATTCCTGATGACAAAATCCAGTGCTTTTTTAGATGTGACCGTGTTCATAGGTTCAGCTTCAGCCCATTTGGTGAAGTAGTCTACCGCGACTATGGCGTACTTCACTCCACCCTTTCCAGTGGGGAGGGAACCTACTAGGTCAATGCCCCAAACGGCGAACGGCCAGGGGCTGGTCATTAGGGTAATTTCCGTAGGCGGCGCTCGCGGAACCTTGGCGTACCTCTGGCACTGCTCACACTTCCTGACATAATCCACACAATCCTTCTTCATGGTGGGCCAGAAGTATCCTTGTCGAAGGAATTTTTTGGAGAGGCTCAGCCCGGAGGTATGATCGCCACAGAAGCCTTCGTGAATCTCATGGATGATGGTGCTGACTTCGGTTCCGGCAACACACCTAAGGAAGGGTATGGACAACCCCCTGCGGTAAAGCTTTCCATCCATAACCACGTAGCGGGGAGCTTGATATTGGAGCTTCCTTGCGTCAGCTTTATCGGTGGGGAGTTCTCCGGTGGTGAGAAATCTGAGGATGGGTCCTATCCAGGAGTGGGAATGGTCGATGATGGCGTTTATCCTTCGCGTCTCAGTACTGGGGGCTTCTAAGTGCCCGATGGGGACTAAGCCATACTGTTCAATCTCCGGGTCCGTTGCAAGCTTGGCCAGCGTGTCCGCAAGTGAGTTCTGGTCCCGGGGGACCTGGCGGATGTTGTAGCCTTTGAAATGCTGCAGTAGGTCGCGGGAGAGAGACACGTAGGCAGCCATCCTTTCGCCTTTCGTCTGGTATTCCCCGGATATTTGGTTTACCACAAGTAGGGAGTCGCTGTACACTTCGATTTTTTGGGCTCCGACTTCTCTGGCCAGTCGTAACCCAGCTAACATGGCTTCGTGTTCTGCCTCGTTGTTGGATGCTGGGAATGCGAAACGGATGGCGCTCTGGAGCTGATGCCCTTGGGGAGATATTAGGATAACCCCCGCTCCAGCTCCTTTTTCATTTGAGGCTCCGTCTACGTAGACCTTCCAGGTGGGAAGTTCCGGGATAGGATATTCTGGGAGGTCATTCATTCCCGAGCACTCCACAATAAAGTCCGCGAGAGCTTGACCTTTTATGGAAACACGCGGTTGGTAGTGGACGTCGAACTGGCTTAGTTCCATGGCCCACTTAAGCAATCTGCCAGAAGACTCGGGCTTCTGCAGGACTTGTCGGAGAGGGTGGTTGGTGAGTACTTTGATGGTGTGCGCCTGGAAATATGGCCTCAGCTTCCGTGAAGCGATCAGTAAGCAGAGGGAGAGTTTCTCGATCATCGAATATCTGGACTCGGCGTCCAATAACCTCTTGCTTACGTAATACACAGGGAGTTGGATACGGCCATCTTCCCGGACGAGAGCGGCACTTACTGCGTGCTCAGTCACAGCTAGGTATAAGAACAACGCCTCTCCTTCGACCGGCTTGGACAGAATGGGGGCTCGGGTTAGATGTTCTTTGAGGTGTTGAAAGGCCGCTTCGCATTCGGGGGTCCACTCGAACTTCTTGTTCCCTCGCAGAACATTGAAGAAGGGGATACACTTGTCGGTGGCCTTGGATACGAAGCGACTGAGAGCAGCTATCCTTCCGGTGACGCTTTGAACATCCTTATGCTTCCGGGGGGAAGGCATATCTATGAATGCCTTTATTTTCTCAGGGTTGGCTTCCACGCCGCGGGAGCTGACAATAAAACCGAGGAACTTCCCAGACGAGACCCCGAAAGTACATTTCTTTGGATTTAGTTTCATCCCGTACTTTCGGATCACGGCGAAAGCTTCCTCAAGGTCGTTACTGTGGTCCCCGGAGGTCTTGGACTTTACCAACATGTCGTCCACGTACACCTCCATGTTCCTCCCCAGTTGGTCCTTGAACATTCTGTTTACCAGACGCTGGTAAGTCGCCCCAGCATTCTTCAAACCGAAAGGCATGACCACGTAACAGTAGACACCCTTATCCGTGAGGAAGCTGGTGTGTTCCTGGTCCGCGACATGCATCTTGATCTGGTTGTATCCGGAGTACGCATCCATGAAGGATAAGAGTTCGTACCCGGAAGTAGCGTCCACCATCTGATCGATTCGCGGGAGAGGGAAACAATCTTTTGGGCAGGCCTTGTTTAGGTCCGTGAAGTCAATGCACATTCTCCAGGACCCATCGGGTTTCGGGACCAGAACTGGGTTGGCCAACCACACGGGATAGTGCGACTCCTGGAGAAAGCCTATGGACATCAATTTGTCCACTTCAGCTTTGACGGCTTCGGCTCTCACTGGGTCCAGCGGCCTCCTCTTTTGGCGAATTGGAGTTGCAGCTGGGTCTACGTTGGGTGCGTGGCACGCAACATTGGGATTAATCCCCGTCATATCAGCGTGGCACCATGCCAGGATATCCTGATTATCCTTCACAGTGGCTACGATCTTATCTCGAACGGCCGACGGCAGGTTTTTTCCCACCTGGATGACCTTGGTGGGTTCTCCCGGATTGAGGATCACCTCTTCGACTTCCTCCATCGGCTCTATTGCTTTCTCGATTCCCACTCTTGGGTCGAGTTCGTCAAAGTATGCCTCCTGAGCATCCCTAGTTTCTGGCAATACTTCCGCCAAAGGAATGGCAGCAAACGTCTCTCGGACCGTGTAGACAGCTCGGACGGAGACGTTATAACAGCTCCGTGCACTTCTCTGGTCTCCTCGGAGGGTGCCAATACGCCCATCGTCGCAGGGAAACTTCAAGCATAAGTGACGTATCGAGGTTATGGCTCCACAATCGATCAGGACCGGTCGGCCTAAGATGGCATTATACGCCGTGGGGCAGTCGACCACCACGAATGTGCTATGCTTGAAGGCACAAGCGTCGCTTTCTCCTCTGAGGGTGACCGGAAGTTGAATTTTGCCTAATGGCATGAGTGCGTCCCCATTGAAACCTTGAAGCTGGATGGGGCATGGGGCCAGGTCCGTCTCGGTCAGTCCGATCGCGTGGAAGGCCGCTTTGAAGAGGATGTTCACGGAGCTTCCGTCATCGATCAAGACCCGTGAGACCTTCTTATTGGCAATCTGGGCTTCCACCACGAGGGGATCGTTGTGGGGGAAGTGCACATGTCGAGCATCGTCCTCCGTGAAGGTGATGGGAAGATCCATCATTCGGGGACGTTGAGCAGGTGATTGGACCAAGGCGCACATCTCCTCGGCGTGCTCTAACTCCTTCAAGTACCTCTTCTGGGAATTGCGGGTGCTTCCGGCAAGGTGTGGTCCTCCGGAAATGGTGGCGACGTGTCCGTCAACGGGTGGCGGAGCAAGGCCGGGCGGATATGGGTTGCCTGGCCCTGGAGCCAACAAGGCAATGGGCGCCGGAGCAGGTGGAGGAGGAAGTGCTGGGAACTGAGACCCGGGAGCTTGGGGGTGACCGGCTCCAGGAGCGCTAACGGCCCCCCTCTGTCCCGGTGAATATGCAGCTCCGTGAACTACCCCCTGTCCGGGATAGATTATGGGTATTCTCACCCACTGACCGAGGTGTCCCGCTCTTGCCAGGGACTCGATCTCATCCTTCAGCTGAAGGCACTCATTCGTGGTGTGCCCCACGTCTCCGTGGAACTCACACCTCTTATTGGAGTCTCGCGGACGCCTTCCTCCGTGAGACACTTTCGGGGGCTTCCTGTAGTTGACCATATTACAGGTCGCCCGATAGACATTCTCTCGCGAGTCTATCAAACTGGTATATTCCGTGAACTTGGGCTCATAATCCTTTCGGGGTTTCTTTGAATGGTCTCCCCGGTTGGAGTTTCTTCCGCTTCGCTTGCTCCGCGATTGGCTCAAACTTCGTTCCGGGGCTTCCGCTTGCGGCTGCGGCATGCTAGGAGCGATACTACATCCGGTTTGTACCGCTCCATACCCAGAGAAATGGGTTTGACCCGGCGTCTGAGCAGACGCTGAAGGCCCATACACACTCGGAGTGAATCGGGCTCCTGGAAGCGTGAGGACTGGTGCGGGAGCTTGCGAAGCAAAGCTCGGCGCAGTCACGGAAGGGGTTGGAGCCGGGGGAACTCCAAAGGCTTGCTGGTAGGCATCCTCAAGGTTGATGATTCCCTGAGCTTTTGACATGAATTCGGACAGGGTTTCTGCCCGTCTCCTTTGCATTTCCCCCCATAGCAGGGAGCCGACAGTAAGGCCCGATTGAAGGGCGATCAGCTTCATGTCATCGCTGACCTTGGTTTTTGCAGCAGCTTCCATCATTCTCTGAATGAAAGCTTTGAGGTTCTCTGTGGGTTGCTGTTTGATGTTGGTTAGGGAACCAACCTCCATGTCGTGGTCGCGGGCAGCAATAAACTGCCTCCTAAATGCGGACTGTAGCTCCTTCCAACTGTGGATTGATCCGGGAGCTAATCTTTTCCACCAGTCCTCCGCAGACTTGGTAAGGGTGAGTGAGAAGCACATGCATTTGGCGTCCTCACTGACGCGCGCCACTTGCATCATTTTATTGTATTTAGCTAGGTGGGTACGCGGGTCTGTCCTCCCATCATATAATTCTATGTGAGGCATTTTGAAGTTATCCGGGAGGGACGTTTCCGCGATCCTCCTAATACATGGTTCCGGGTCTTCCTCCTCAGAATCTGACAGGGCCCCACTTTGCTTCCGGACCAGCTTGGTCAAGGCAGCAATCTGTTCCTCAAGCCTCTTCGTATCACTTTCCGGGAGGTCACGTCCCCGGAGCTTGTCATTAATATGATTTCGGAGGTCATCTCCGCGGGGCCGGGCTTTTTCCCCTTTGGCCTTCTCATACTTGGCCTCCAACCTTCTTCTTAGGTCCACCGTGGACCAGCTATCTTCGGAGTGCGAGTTCGCAGCCCGACCGTCCTGATTGACGGAATCACTGGGGCGATTGTTCCTTCCCCTAGGCCTGGGTGCCTTAGCACCGGGCCCTTTAGGCACAGAGTGCCCCCTTGGGGCTGAAGGGCGTCTGGGCTTAGGAGCGCCAGAGACCTTCTGCGCGCGGGGGGGGCAGTCGGCCTGGTGATTCACGCCTTTAGGAGGTGCAGGGGCGTCAGCGCGCACAGGCTCTCCAACTTTTTCTTTGCCCTTGTTAGGGGCGGCTTTGGATGGTCCAGCAGCGGCTGGATCCGGCATGGGGGCATCAGCACCACCCCGAACAGAGGTATCCTCGTCCGAGTCGCCTAGATCTCCGAACTTACTTTGGAGGCGTTCCATCATGCGTTGCATTCTTTCGGAGACGCGCTCCTGCTCAGCAAGCCTGGCCTTAGTGGCCACCAGTTCTTCGGCTACTTGGACCAGTTCTGGGTCCTTCTCATAGTAGCAGCCGTCCTTGTAATAACCGTCTTGGACATACTCTTCTTCGTCTTCTAAGTATGTTGTATCTTCGGTACTGACCTGATCCTGGCGGGATGTCGGGTCTTCACCTCGGTAGTCTAAGGGTTCGCTCTGCACCACATCTTCCATCACGGTATCGGGGTTGACCGTAGCATTTTTGTCAACAGCGGATTTTGGCGTAGTCACCATCTCTTTAGTACGAAGTGAATACAAAAAACGTACACAGAAAAAGAGCTGACTAACAACTTCCTACAGCTCTCAATGAAAGCACCAAAATGTTTACCGAGTTTTTCGGAAACGAATAACTAACAGAATAATAAAAAGATAAGAACCGTAGAAATACTGAAATGTAACTAAACAAACAGTGTTTTTACGTGGTTCAGGCGTTAACAAGCCCTAGTCCACGAGTCGATGTTATTATACTTGGAAAAGATTACAGTAAGATGGCTGGTGCATAAGAACTTCCCCCACTCACAATGTTTCTCTCGGGTTCTCTTAAAGAAGATGAAGCTAGAGAGATTTTGGTAGAGTCTTTTGCTATCTGATCTCTCTCTCCCCCTTCTTGTAAAAGGAAGGAGTCTTTATAGCTAGGGTTTCGGATTAGGGTTTTTCTCTACGTACATGAGTCTTAATTACACCAGCCATAAATAGGGGATACAATTACTATAGTCGCATGGCTACCAGACTCTATGTGGGTATATTTACGTGAAAGTATGGGGAACACACAAAGTCAGCCGTCTTTTCCAAGTTGTCAGCGGAACAGTAGGCGAAAAGGTACCCTTAGGCGTGCTGGGATGTGTGCGGCTTTGACCTGACGGGCGTGTCAGGCGGGATCCTGTGTCAGACGGATATCATTCCAAATATGCCTTCTCCCGGACTCGACCGTTCGGTTTTGTTCTGTGCGGGGCACGGAACTGTTTCCGCGGAGACCACTCGAAGAGCCTCTCCTGGAAGGGGCCTCCCCGAGGGGTATCCTTCGGGAGTCCGGGAGAGTTGACGAGTTTCCGTGTTGTGCTTGTTTGGAAGAGTAATCCGGATACTAGACAGGAGAGGCGAAGCCTTTCTGTCCATCCGCGAGCTCTGGTCACCCTCCGTGAAAGACATCGATAATTCTGCTTCCCCGAGGTCATCAATCTAAACGCTATCCGGAAATCTGGATAACAATCCCTATTCAAGATATTGAATAATGGAAGTCATCCACGTGTTGGACACTTGTATTACTAGGGAGGATTTTCTATTTGAATGTTGGGAGCTGTCAAACATTTTACCGGAACTATACTCAAAGTGTTGGCGTCTTTGGGCCTCCCTAATTTGGCTACGGCATCAGCGTACAATTTTTGGTCGCGAGGTACTTGTTGGAGAGTATACTTCTCAAATTATGTTAGCAAGTCTTTTGGCTTGTTTAGATACACAACCATCTTAAGACCCCTAGCCTGATATTCTCCAATGATTTGATTAACAACTAGATGAGAATCACTGTATGTCTCTAATGACTTTATATTCATATCATTGCCTAGTCTCAATCCTGCGAGCAGTGCTTCTTACTCAGCCTCATTGTTGGAGGCAGTAAAGTTGAATCATATTGATCAGTGAAACCGATGCCCTAGGGGGTAATTAAAATCAACCCTACCCCAAAGTTGTGCTCATTAAATGACCTATCTATGAACAGTCTCCAGGTGGGAGTTCTGTCTTGATCTTCAGGTTCTATAATCGACTCATTGGTTGGGATACCGATGAATTCAGCTACAAAGTCCGCTAAGACTTGACCCTTTATGATTGCTCAAGGCGCATAGGAAATTTTGAACTGCCCTAGCTCAACTGCCCATTTTGGTAGTCCACCACCGACTTCTGGTTTTTAAAAAACTTTCCTTAGTAGCTGGTTAATAAAAACAACTATGGGATGAGCCTGAAAGTAGGGTCGTGGTTTCCTTGATGATAGTACTAAGCAATGAGCCAATTTCTCTATAGCCGGATAGCATAATTCCTCTCCCACTATCCTTTTACATATGTTGTATACTATCTTTTGAATGTTGTCTTCCTCCCTGATTAAAACAACACTGGCAGCATACTCTGTTATGGCTAGGTAGATTTACAAAGTTTCTCCTTCGACCGACTTGGACAGAATGGGCAGTCGCAATATATGGTCCTTAATTGCCTGAAAAGCTTTCTTGCACTCCTCTGTCCACTCGAACATTTTGTTTCCTTTGAGTAGATTAAAAACGGGACACACTTGTACGTAGATTTAGATATGAATCTACTCAGAGCCGCGATTCTCCCTGTCAGGCTTAGTACATCTTTAACTTTGGCTGGTGACTGCATCTCGATAAGTGTTCTAATCTTTTCGGGATTGACTTCGATTACTCAAGAGTTTACTATGAATCCCAAAAATTTTCCATATCCTACTCCAAAATAATAATTAAGAGGATTAAGCTTCATCTGATATTTGTTCAAGATGTTGAAGCATTCCTGTAGGTCCTTGATGTGTTCACCAGCTATCCTCGGCTTAAACCAGCATATCATCGACGTAAACCTCCATGTTATTACTGATCTGATCTTCGAACAAGTGGTTTACTAGTCGTTGGTAAGTCACACTAGCATTTTTCAAACTGAAGGGCATTACTTTGTAGCAGTAAAGCTCCTTATCTGTTTGAAAGCTAGTGTGTTCTTCATCAGGTGGATGCATCCTCATTTCATTACAGCCGGAGTATGCATCCATGAATGACAAAATTTCATATCCTGATGTAGCATCGACCTGCTGATCGATTCTTTGAAGTGGGAAACAATCTTTCGGGTAGGCTTTATTAAGGTCTATGAAATCCACGCATGTCCTCCATTTACCATTTGGTTTAGGAACTAGTACGGGATTAGAGACCCGTGATAGATAAAATGTTACCCTAATGAATCCATTTTCCTTCAGCATCTCGACTTCCTCCTTTAAGGCTTCAGACCTGTTTTTCTCAAGCAACCTTCTTTTTTGTTGCATTGGTGGGTTATTTTGTCTATGTTCAAGATATTGCTGATAACTGCTAGGTCTATCCTAATCATGTCTTTATGCAACCAGACAGAGACCTCCTGGTTCCTCCTCAAAAACTCCACCAGCTTTATTTTGATTGTTGTCTCTAAGTTTTTACCAACTCTTACAATTGTGGTCAAATCTTTTTCTTCTAGTTGGACTTCCTCAAGGTCTTCCACGGGTCCAATGCTTTCTTCAAAATCCCCAAAGAGAGGATCTAAGTCCCTATCCTCACTTTGGGAAACGCCTTATTTTGTAATTTGTTAACTTGATTGGGATTATGACTCTTTTACCACCATCAACCTTTTTTCTGCACCGCTCCCCGACCCGCCCCTTCTTTCCCTTGTGATCAAGGAGTTTGGTTTCCCAACTCGCACCAAACTCCTGCATCGGTCGGAAACTTCATGGCCAGATGCCAGACTCAAGATACTACTCGCAAATCTACCAGAATGGGTCTTCCAATAACAACGTTATACACGGACAAACAATCAACTACTATAAAAGTAGTGTGTAATGTCCTATTTGTAGGTGCATTTCTTGCCATGACCAGGAGTCTGATTGACCCTGTTGGTGCTAGTCCCTCACTAGAGAAACCGTAGATGGTCTGGTTGCATGGTTCTAAATCTTGCACTGATAGTTTCATTCTTTATAGTAAAGACTTGTATAGTATGTTTATCGAGCTTCCAGTCTCTACCAATACTCTTTTCACCATCATGTTAGCCATTTGTACATCTATGACCAAAGGATCTGAGTGGGGGAATCGGACATGTTGTGTGTCCAGCTCAGAGAAAGTTATTAATTCCTCCTATGTTCGAGTTTTTTTATGAGTTTTCTCCTCAACGTTTAGCATTTCTTTGTCTTGATCAGGACGTATGCTCCTGGAATATCTCTCTCTTGCCTTACCACTATCACTAAATGTATACAGTCCTCCGCAGATGGTTAGCAAAGTACCAGCAACCGGAGCTGGCTGTAGAGTAAGCAAGCATTGGTGTACAGGTGCCTGCTCATTTCCTCCGTTTGCCCCTAGCTGGGAATTCCCCCAACCTGCACATATCTTCTCAGATGTCCCATTCAGATAAGGAACTCAATTTCATCCATCAGCTGGTTACACTCATTGGTATCATGGCCATAGTCGTTGTGCAAACGACAAAACTTGGTTGTGTCCCTCTTGGATATGTCTTTCCTGATCAGGGCAGGTCGCCTAAAATGGACTGTGGTAAGGCTAGCCTAATACATTTCAGTTCAATTATTGACCAAGGCCGTGTAGTTAGTGAACCTCGTCTCGTATCTATTCTACTTAGGGCGCTTGTTATCAGATGTTGCCTACCTAGTGTTTTCCCTATTTCCTCCATTCTTATTATGACATTTGTCGTTGTTGTCGTTGGGTTTGCAAGACCTATTGGCGACTTTGGTCGACTTTTCCTTCTTACCTTGTCAGCCTTTAGGGATTTTCCTTCATTAGCGATGGCCTCCTCCAACTTGATGTACTTGTCTGCTAGATCTAGAAATTCTTGATTGCTCTTGACTACAATTTTCCTAGGCTGCTCCAGAGGGGAGATTGGCGTTGCACTCCAGCTGTGATGGCCATCATCTTTCCCTCATGTCCAACAATCTCTGCCCAAGCAGCTACTTGCATAAACCTCTTAATATACTCTTTGAGAGACTCTCCTTCCTTCCATCAAATATCGACCAGCTGATTAGCCTCTGTCAAATGTATCCGACCAGCATAAAATTGTCCATAAAATTCTTTTACAAACATCTCCCATGAACTTATACTGGCCGGTGGAAACTTAAAACACCATTGCTAGGCAGAATCAAATGAAGTGGCTGGAAAGATTCTGCATTGTGCATCTTTGGACACCTTCTAGATTTCCATTTGTATCTCAAATTTATTTACATGAGATACTGAGTTTTCTCTTCCAGTAAAGTAAGGCAATACTGGCATTTTCAACTTGCTCAGGATCTCTGACATAGCTATTCTATTGATGAATGGGGTGCCCTTTCTCCTGTCATATTGTATATGGGACATTTTATTCCCGACCAGCTGTTGCATAACTTGATTTAGGGCATCTATTTTAGCCTGAACAACGTCTAGTATGGCAGGAGCGAACAGTGCTGGTGGGGCTTACTCATCGTGCCTTTTCCTTTTCCCATTAAGTACGTCCCTTAGATCCTCATCCCTTTACCTATACTTGCTTGCACCTAGTCGGTCAAAGATGTTTGGTTGCTTGGGCTGCCCCCCAGCGTTCTGGCTTGTTGGTCGGTTGTCCATCGGAGGAGGGTTTTGCTGCTCGTTCCTTTCCTCTTGCTATCGACCTTTGTTTCTCCTATCATAATCGAAGTCTCTGAATTGCAACCTGTGAGTATGCGACCTGTTGTATGCACTATTTCCTTCTTTTCTCCCTGGTCCGTTTCAGTAAAAGGTGGAGCCCTACGCTGGTTGTTGGGTCCCCGGACATTTCTCTATCATGGGGGATCCATGATCGAAGAACCCGAGTCCATTAATCTCCTGCATCCTAATGGACGTTTTCCCCTGCCAAAAGGGTTATGCTCGTATGTTGTTTGATGTCTAGGGCTTCTGGGACTCTACTCGTCCCTATTATGTCTGCGGTGCTATGTATTATCTCCACCAGCATGGTAGGGTTGTTGGTGCTCGTTATTTCTATTAGGATTATGGGTATGCCTTTCCTGCCGAGCACCTTGGTGTTGTCTCGATTGCTGTGGACTCCTTGGGTATTCTGGATTTGGAGGACACAAGGGGTGATCTGATTTTGGGTTTTGAGGAGGGAGAGGGTTTGGTGGCAGATCTGGCTGAGAGGTTGGTGCAGGTGGAGCAGGTGCTATCCTCGAGCCTACTGAATGGCCACCTCTAATGCTGCTGCAGCGTCTCTTTGCATACGTTCAACTGAATGGTCTATCGTTCGTTCAACTCTCGGCATGGTTGGTCGATCACCATCTGTCGTATTACCATGGTTTCAGCCACATTCTCTTGGTTAGCTTTTAAGGTAGCTCACTCATCTTGCAACACTCCCGAAGTTGTTCGCAACGTTTCAACATCAATATCCTCCTCTTCCAATTCCACCTGTGGCTCGTCCTTTACTACACCTAATGGAGGAGGTGGATTTGGCACATTTCTAGATGTTTGTCCAGCTTGACCCGCTCTCCTGGACTTCTTTGCGATTGTTATCTTGAAGTTCTTGAGTTTAACTCTCAATGAAAGTACCAAAATGTTGACCCTTGATTTAGTTAACGACACGGAATTACAAAAAATGATAAGAATTATAGAACTAAATGCAAGAATTAAAATGACACAATGGTTTCATAATGGTTCGGCCTAGAGATTAGTAATAACCTACGTCCACTTAGTGTTTTTATTGATGTAGACTCCACAACTTGCGATCAACGAACTAGGGTTCACTAAGTCTCACAATCTCCGAAGTTGAATACAAAGATCATGTATAAAAACACTTATTCTCATTAAATACAAAATATTGCACATGAAATAAATGAGTCTCATGAGTCCTATTTATAGGCTAAAGGATGTACAAATGAGCCTATGGGCCATCCTTTACTTGTGTTACAAGCATAACCAAATAGTAACAGAAATAATGATATTTACATATAAAAAAAATCAAATATCTTGGGAATATCTAACTCACAACCGTCCCCGAGTGTTTTCCTCGGTCCTACGAAAAGATCTGATCGCATGTGTTGGCACATCTTCTTTTCCTCTTGCTCAACATATTTCTAGCGCCTATTGAGCAGCTTTAATTTCCTCTCGATATACTATTCGTTGTTTGACCAGATCTTCATCAGTAACCCGTCACGTGTTGTCCATGTGCCTCTTAAACATGCCACGTTATCATGCAGATATTTTAGGGAAACACATACATAGGACAATCATATGAGTTCACATTCCATCATCCTTAATTCAAACACTATAAATCCATGCTCCAAGTATTAGCTACTAAAAGAAAATAACACAGGCTTATGTTCATCCAATATCACAGTACTACAGAAAATAAAATCCTTTAACTAGGGTTCAGTTATAACCTTTCACTAAGGGGTGGCGACAAGTTTAGTAATTACGGTGATACCACACCCTCAAGACCGCAATGGTCAAAACGTTATTTCGTGGAAACTCTGGTATATGATAATCTCAGGAGCACCTATTTACATAAACCCTAACTTAGAACTTTTACCTTCCTACCTCACAAATAATAATTTCGTGACTATGACATGACTATAATCTCCCTTAATGATCCTTTAGCTATTCTATATAACATATTATGTATAAAGGCTTGGGAATGAACACTCTAACCAACATACAAAATGTTAGCCTTGTATACAAATCCTAAGGCCAGATAAAGAGACGCCTAATTAGGCCACAAGGCTAACTGGACAATGATAAACGATGTGTACTCTTTAGCATGTTAAGACTTGTCATAGACTATGATCAAACTCTTACACGTCCTTCTTGACACAATTTCCTAAATCGGGTATACTAATCATACCATTTGACTGATCACCAATATTGAACAAAATTTAAATCCTTCATGACTTGCACCAATTCTAATAATATAGCAATCGTTCCACTCACGGAGATAATAGCCAATAATATTATCAAACTGCACGCAGAAAATCCCAGAACAAGCATATATATAATTACACAATTTAATCAATTCACACAAACACAAAGGATCTTGGCTCCAACCCGGATTCACTATTAACGTCTTGGCTCCAACCCGGACTATATTACCGCTTCCCAGGCTCCAACCCAAGCCATTTCATTTTTTTGTCCTACCTCCAACCCGGACTATGTCTAACCTTCGTCTTGGCTTCAACCCAGACTTTATCTTACCATGTGTTTGCTCCAACCCAGATTATATCTTACCATGTCCTGGCTCCAGCCCGGACGGTATTACACTAAGGTTCTAGCTTCAACCCGAATGCACTTACCATTAAGTCGCAGAATGCATAAGCATTGCAAAGGTGGGTATCAAGAATACCCTGGTCTTAATGACCCAAACAAAACTAGTGTAATCTACTAATATAAGCAAAAGCTAGTATATTTATGTTATAGCCAAGAAAAGGAAAGGCTAACATAGAACAAAGCAATTTACAAAGTTTGCCCTAGTCATACCAACTCCACAACATCACAGAGACGCAAAACACATTCAGCAATGAAGTACCCATAGATACAAAATCAAACCATGCTAGCATTATCATAAAGTTTGTCGTTCATAATTACACAGACAAAGCAGGTACAAGTAAAAAATCAATTATATTCTAAATTGCCTAAAAAAAGGCACTTATACCCACATATTAATCTTTCTCAACTATTGAAACACCTCATATCACATAACCAGGAAACACATACACGTTCATAGAATCTGCGTGTTAATAATATATAAGAGTACATAAGTCATGCAGTTTATATAAATCCATTTAATCAAACATATGAGCAAGTATATCACGTATGGTGAGATTTACTTACCTCAGGTCCATAGAAATATATAAGATTGCTGAGCAAGAGCTATCAACCAAGATTTTTCCCAAAGTCTTTAATCCTATTCAAGGATCGTAATTGACCAAATTATGCACTATAAAAATCTAGTGCATAAAAACGGTGAAAAAATTAACGAAATGATAATCTTAGTTATCATCTAATAAGTGCCTTGAATTCAAAGTATTAACCATTTAACAAACACAATCACAGAAACCCTTATTATTATTAGTATTGACCCAAGTTATACTAATATTCGTACTGGTAAAACAGTAATAAATAGCTCACGTAAAATATCAAAGCGGTATAAGTATAGCTGATTTAAAACAGAGTCCTTAGTTATGGATAGTTTCTCTATGCCCATAACCTGTTAACTTAACTCAAGTGGTTAGAAAAAATATCTTAAATATCAAACTTCTAAGACTTGAATTGATTTGTTTGGAAACCATTAATTTATTCTTCCGAAAATCCATAATAAGCCAAGATAAATTATTCTTTTAATTGGAAACTTTTGCCTTTATTATAAAAATTAGGATAATCAAATCATGATAATTATATTCCTCATTAATTTCGTCTATAGAAATTATTGTCATTAAAATGATCCAAGACCTTAAGTTTGAAAAGACTAGAATTAAACAATTCACAAACCACTTGCTTCTTTCTTTTTAATCCACCCAAAATCATAGGGTAACCATTTTTTCCTTTTTATAACAATTCCAATATTATTTTAAAAATCATGCCAATAATATCATAATAAAATAATAGTTAAGCATAAGAAATTCTTAGTAATATAATTATTAATAACAATAATTATACTCAAAATAGCAAACTTCCTTTCAAAATTCGTGTACATGAAAATCCATCAAGACGCTATTTTATTTTCAATTATAAAATTGTTCTTCATAATTTGCCTCTTAAACTCTAGCCCACTTCTAGTTAAAGGGCTCAAGTTCTTAACCAACAATTTATTTGAATTAATTGTTAATTTATTTATAACTCATAATTTATGAATGTCATTTTTATAAAGATTTTGACTTAGCTTTAAAGTTTTGTCAAGGATTTTAAAATCGTAAATTATCATGAAAGCCACACCAATAGCTCATAATACTATTCTGCTTACAATACTTCTTAATCGAGTACTACTCTAACCTTGAGAAATGTTAGAATACAACATAAAATCGATAATCATAATTTGTTAACCTTTCGAAATTACTATTTTGATCGATTCTAAAATAACATTGTATTTATAAAATTTTCTCAAAGTGAGTCCATACACTTTTAGAAAAATGGGTAGCATAACGGCTGCAAATCGGAAATCCCAAAATTTTTAATAATCTGCAAATAAGGCATATAACAGTCCCAGAACAGTTCAATAATATCAATGTTCAACTCAGTATACTAATTAACTCTTAAAATACTATTAACATATAGAATTGCATTTTAGTTTCCTAACCCATAGAATATTTCAAAACAATTAAAAATCTGAGTTAGGAATTTATACCATAGTGCAACAGGGTTGAGGATGACGTTGGGAGCTCGAGACGAACCTCGAAATATCCAAAAGTGGTTTATGGCTGAGACCCTCACCGGAGCTCCGACGAAGGCGGCAGCGCCACCACCCCTTGGTGGTGGTTCGGGAAAACAGTTTAGCTTGGAGCCATGCAATCTCAAATTTCTATGAATTCCGACGAACATTGACTTCAATCCCCGATGACCTTTGAGCCCTATCCATTAGTGTGTTTTGAAGCCCAGAGCACAAGGAATACGGTGGTGGTGGCGCTTGGCAAATGGAGGCTCGGGATGGCCAGATCGAAGCTAAAACTAGAACTAGCGTCGAAACATTGAGCTACTGTTTTGAAGGCTTAATCGGCGAGTGAGGTCCAGTGGCTTGAGTGGCCAATAGTTCGGTGGCCTTTGAATCTTCTGGTTAGGCGCGTGTAGAAATTGGAGGTTGGCAAGGTGTTTGTCGGAGCTCGAGAAGATGATTGGCAAGAGTGAAAAAGAGAGAAACGGGGGAGAGAGAGGGAATCCGAGAAGAGAGAGAGAGAGAGAGAGCTACTACCTTAGGGTTTTTCTCTTTATTGAACATTTGAATTTAATATATAACTTATTGATTTAGTTATTATTTATTTTATTAATTAATTTATGTATTAATTGAACTCTTAATTGCTAAAATAAACACTTTAAAAATTGGAATAATATTTATCTTGATTATTTTATTTTAAATCCCAAAAAATATAATTAGATGGCATTTTACATCAATTTATCACAATTAGTTAATAAAATTCTTTTTTTTATTGAAATGAAAACATCTTGACATTATTTTCATAAGTTACATAATAATTGAGTAATCAAAATTTCTTTTATTTTAAATCTCATAATTTAAAATGTAAATCTTCAAACATTGATAAATCTCATTTATCATTTTAAAGATTTCTTATTATCTATTTCCCAATAAATAATAATAATTCAAATTAAATGAAAATCTCTTCAAATTCAAATTATTTTCCATTTCTAAATTTTAAATATAATTTATTAACCATTCCAAAGAAAAAAATATATAATTTGGGACATAAAAATCTATTTATTATCCCAATATATAATTAAAGAAATGGTGATTTAATTTTTCATAATTTTCTAATTAAATCAATTTTTCATTAAGTATTATTTTTCCCTTAAATTTCTCAGGGTAGAATTTGCGGGATGTTACAATATACTACTCTTATAGGTATTTCGTACTCGAAATTAAAAAATGATGTGGATTTATGGAAAATTATTATCAAACACTTATTTTTAAAATAAGCTCATCCCATACAACAGACAGAACATTCCATAGAGGAATTCATTACGTTATCTATATCAAAGAATAGATTTTAAAATTGTGAGCACGACATTTTTCAAGCTTGTTATCTCATAATACCTTTTTACCACAACAAAACTTTGAGAGTAGTCAAAAGAAATTATGTAAGAAGTGACCTTTTGAAAAAATGAAGGTCAAACTATTGAAATTTTTGACTTAGCTGTAAACAATTAAACATCATAACTAAGTTCATTCGATATGTTTTAACTTTTCAAACCATTTTGTAAATATACATTTCAAACACGTGCCCTTAATGAGGTCGCGAGATAGGCTTTCCATTAGGTACCAATCTAGAAAAGCCTATCTCCCACTAGTTCTCAAAAATCAATTTCAAAATTCGGTTTTAACATTTCATATATCACACTACAACATCATGGTATAGGAATATTACGTTTCAAAATAATTAATCCTGGACATTAGGTTTCTCGTGTTCATCATTTAGATATTCCCTTAACAATTATAACATAATAAATGCTCTAATAGGCGTAGTGCCTCAATCGTAACAACCGAACATACATATGTATATCACGACGTAAATTGAGTTCACAACTCAATAGCATATATCACAAAACATTACTCAGTCAAATCCAACAATCATGACTTTAAATATTTTCATCCGAGCAAGTAATTTCTCAAAATCACACACATTCAAAATCACATACAGAACCACTCACACAAATCTTTTCAATGGGGTGGTTCTAAAACCTTATCCATGAATGATATATATAAACAACGGTGGGAGACTAAATGTTCCAACACTCAGACACAGCCATAACCACGTCAAAATATTTATTTTTAACTCCCTCTTTGTGGTCTTTCGACATGAAGACCATCAAATCAACTTTGAATTTTATTTGTGAGAATAAGACAATTTAAAACAATTATTCATAATGCATACTTCTAAAATTTTGTTACTTACATATAGAGGTACAACTCCTACTATTTACCCTATTTACTCTATGATAAGTTCATCAGGCTTTAGTTGTTGTAAACTCTACACAGAAATTCTTGCAACCAACTATTCATACCGGGTTTATTTCCAACTCCTGAAAGGAATGGCATTCATATTTTACTTCATAACTCAATTTGGGTCTTGTCTTACTATGGTTAAAAGTTACTACTTGCCAAACTATTGCCACATTTTCCTATGAACCTTTTTATAAAACATTCTAGAACAGGTAATCTAAGTCCTTAGAATTCAATGTTTTAAGTTTTGTTATACTATTGGCCTTATGACTACGAGTAATTTGTATGGGCCAGTAATCTAATTGCTAATACTATACCCATAAAGTTTAAACATATAGGGATTACCCACTTGACTATGAGATCTGATCATCAAACTATAAATAACTCTCTAGTTATTACTATTTCAGTTGCAGCCTCATTCGTTAACCTAAACCAATATTTCCCTTACTAAGCACTAGAGGTTAATCCTTTAATTACATAGATCGTCATGCTACGAATCAGATTTAGGGTTTACACAAAGTAATAAGATTTACCAAGGAGGACTAGGTTTTACTCCACTAATAGCTGACTTGTTCTACCATAAGTGGAAGCACCTTATTCTTTAAATTACTGGAGGGAACCACATGGTTTGAAAACGAAGTCAATACTATGACGGGTCATGCTAAAGACCCAACTTTAATGTATATTTTCCACACGTCTCTTGAGTATGTACATCGAAAGTGCTTGTTCTATCTTTCATTTTCCTTCTTAATTGCTTGTTTATGCTCTCATGTTGCTGCCTATATACAATTATTCTAAAAAGTATATTCAGCTTATTTTAGTTAAAGGACTTTAACGCTTAATTCCTCACATTTCCTTTTGCACTCACAAAGACTCATGAATACTATTGTCTTACTTAAGGCTGACATTTGATAGAAAATAGAGGCCAAAGGCAATATAAAAACAATGAATCCATATAAGCAGCTAATCATCACAATGATGACAATTTAGAACATGTTCAATTAATCTTCTCAATTAAATTCAAAATTCCATATAAAAAATCAAAGTTGGAACACATAATCGCATCATAAAGGTTTATGCTCATGCAGAGTTCTATGACCCATAATACCATCATAAACATACACTTAATTTATAAAGAACTCTTACATACTAACCATTTGCGTTTGGCTTGTCTTGTGGTAGAACTCAGTAGTGTATCTTGTCACTAAAGCCTATTCTTCTAGAGTCTACAAGATCTGCCGACTCTAGCTCCAATACCACTTTTGTAACGACCCGCTACGTCGGGCACGTCTGCCGCACACTCATAGGACAAATCCGAAGAATATGTTAGGCATCTAACACTAAAACCATAACTCAATGTCTACAAAAATGCGAAAAATTTAAACATTTTGAACTTTAATAACACTTGGCTATTTACAAAGTTGAATTAAACTAAACTTATACAATAATACAAAATTTTCGAAAATACTATTCATAAAGTAGTGGCCACAAGTATTAGCTACTAAAAGAAAAAAAGCATAGGCTTATGTTCATCCAATATCACAGAAATACGCAAAATAAAATCCCTCAACTAGGGTTCAGATATAACCTTTCACTAAGGGGTGGCAATAAGTTTAATAATTACAGTGATACCACACCCTCAAGACTGTAATGGTCAAAATGTTATTCCGTACCAACGCTATGGTCTATGATAATCTAAAGAGCACCTATTTACATAAACCTTAACTAAGAACATTTACCTCCCTACCCTGCTAATAATAATTTCGTGACTACCACATGACAATATTCTCCCTTCACGAGCCTTTAGCTATTCTATATGACATATTCTATATAAATGCTCAGGAATCAACACTCTAACAAACATACGAAATGTTAGCCTTGTATAAAATCATGAGGCCAGAGGAAGAGACTCCTAATTAGGTCACAAGGTTAACTGGACAACGATAATCTATGTGTACTTTCTAGCATGTTAAGATTGGTCACAGACTATGATCATACTCTGACAAGTCCTTCTTGACATAAGTGGTTATCGGAGAGGCCACGGTAGAGGAGAGGCCACGATTATCGGACCATAAGTGGTTGTCGGTGAAAGATGTCAACCGAGTACCTGTTCCACACCTCACTCAAACGTACAAGGCTGATGGGTTTGAAGCGGAAGATTTCTACACCTTGCTCTGACACCCCTAGGCATTGGAAGCCATTATGAGGCACTATACGATTGGGGATAGGTGTCTCATGAACCTTTGTCATGAATCCGAGAAGGTGAATCACAGTGTCAATGGCCTTGGTGCCTGGAGCCAAGCCCACCTGATGGCAAGGGCCAGTGCCCTTTCATTGTAACGCCCTACTTCCTTAGAGCCGTTACTAAGTGAGTTTTTAAGACAAAACAGTGTGCAATTAACTCGCTAACCGAGGTTTTGAAACATATACTCAGACGTGTCAATCAATCATACCAACCAACCCTGAGTCGAGCTTGTCACTGACAGCGAGCGTACATGTTCGGTCGATCTCCAGAACCAATAAACCTTGGCTCGCTCTGATACCAAGTTGTAACGCCCTACTTCCTTAGAGCCGTTACTAAGTGAGTTTTTAAGACAAAACAGTGTGCAATGAACTCGCTAACCGAGGTTTTGAAACAAAAGAGTGACTAATTAAAAGTTAAGGCTGTAATCTTTGAAAAGGCGTCGTTTCATTAAAACTTCTATTATTAAACATTTGGGATCCCAAAATAAGGTTTGAAAACTAATTGCATTTTTTAAATAAGGTTACAGTTAAGAAATCATAAAATCATAGATTATTACAGCCACTTTCGAATAAACCCCCAACCAAAGCAGTCGGGCAGGCCGAACATGTACGCGCCGCTTCACGCTCTCCGTACTCATGGTTGGTTGACTCAGACTTTGCCCTACCTGCAACACGGAGCACCCGTGAGCCGAAGCCCAGCAAGAAAACTCATGCAGAACATAACATAAGCAATTTATACAATTTATCATAACAGATAATCCACACATAAACAAGTCAACCATAGACTAAGCAAATACGGCCATGCCGTCCCCGAAGCCTTACCGAAGCCTGGGGTCTCGGTCTTCACCGCAGGATCTCACACATATCCTGTGGGTCCCGGGCCCTGCCCTGACCATAGCATCCCATGTGCTAGGTGTTACTTCCGGCCCCGCTGCCGTTCTCGGCCTTGCCGCCCTCGGCCATAGCCGTGCAATTCACTATAATCATATATAGCATAAATCAAACACATTCAAACAAATATCAATTCATTTAAATCTGCACCCTAACATGTAATGCAATAGAGGGCCATGCCCGGCAATCATTTCATCATGCAACATGCAATATAGGGCCGTGCCCCGCAATCACACTATGGGCCCATGCCCTATCCTACGGGTGTTATAGTTTTCTTACCTTTCCCTTCAATAGCTTAGATCACCTGACTCCTTGAGCACGATCCCACTCGAGCCTTAGCGCACACCTAGGCACAAACATAGGTCAAAGTCAACACCGAACCCCAAGTCCGAATACCTAGCCTCGGGACCAATCCCGAGCCCCCGGGAAGTCCTAAATCCCCAAAACAATGTGGCGGAAACAAGCCCCGAACCCTAGGTCAAAATCCATCATCAAAACTCAAAAATTCCCCTATGTGAACAGTGCAGCGCTACAGCGCTCTAAAGAGGGCGCTGTAGCGCTACAAGCAGAAACACCCCCCAGAAACAGGGACTAGCGCTACAGCGCCCACTGACTAGCGCTGTAGCGCTAGTTGCAGCCCAGAAATCCCAATATCGCATTTCTGCGATTTCTTTCACCCAATCTCAAACCAAACTTCCCCAAATCTTTACCAAACTCAAAATCAAGCTTATGAACACTCTCCATTCATCCCAAGCATCCCAAATCCTCAAATCCCAAGATTATTTATCCCAAATCTCAAAATCTACCATGAACAACCCTAAACCAGAAATTCAAGCAAACCACAAAGTTAAAGTCTTAGAAATCATACCATTGCTGCAAAATTTCGACCTTGATTCAACCCTAGGCCTCCTTAGCTTGCTCTCCCTCAAAGCTTGCCCAGAAATCCCCTGAGATTCCCATCAATCCAGCTCAAAACACAGCTCAAACCATCAAAACCCTTAAAACCGAAAATCTCTAAAACTTACCTCAAACATTGATGTGTTCTTGCCAAATCTTCAAGTCTAACCCAAGATCCTTGATGCTCAGCCTATCCTTGCTCTCCCTCAAAGCTTTTCCCCAAGAAAAACGGAGAGGAACGGTGCAAGAACGCACAAACCGCTCCTTGAGAAAACCCCCCCTGTTTTCTCTCTTTTCTTTCTTTCCTTCATCTTTCTTTTCTTTTTCTTTCAGCATTCCCTCTCTCTATAAAGCCTTATAAAAACCTATCTCCAAAAGCCAAATGACCAAAACGCCCTCCCTATAAATTCTAAATCCTTTTGTTCAAGTAGGGCCATTTTAGTCATTCACCCAATTCCCGCTAATCCTCAAGTGTCTCTAATATTTTCCCGTTGCTTCCCAATACCTGATAAATCACCAAATAATTATCCCCCATCATCAAAATAAATCTCAATCTATTTCTCTGAATTCCTGTTCGTACCCCCAGGCTCGCCCCGAGCCGGGTATAAATTCCCGTCATCACTTTCCGCTAGTCTGCCCACTGGGATCGCCTCGAGTCACAAAGCACAGATACATCCACATACCACTGTGGCCTCAACAATCAACACATATCAATGCAGTTATGCCCAACATGGCCAGAATTACAATTATGCCCTTCTAACACGATCCGGGCCTACATGCATACTAACATACATAGTCATGCATCTGAGATAAACAAATAGTCATATAACATGCTTTAAATCATAACCATGCATTTAAATCATTAAAATCACACAAAAATCCCATCATGCCCTCCTGGCACGCTAATCAAGGCCCTTAAGCCTTATTAGCGAATTTGGGTCGTTACATTCATCATCACTCTGTGGACTTTCTGAAGTACATTGGGATATCCCCCTTCCAACTCTCCCCCAATGCTTATCGAGTGCTCACAGGGATGTATGTCTTGTACTGGAAGCAAAAATGGCCTGCACCTTTCCCAGTGGAAATCCTGTACTTCTACAGCTTTCGCCCCACCCCGAGGAAGAAGTCCAACCGGGATGAGTACTATGCCCTAATCAAATATGACGCCTCATCCCTAAACTACAAGTATCTTTATCATAATGTGAACCATTCTTGGGATTACAAGGATGCCTTTTTCATCACAAATGGGTTTCCGATTCGTAACAACCTGACCCTGATCCTTGACTTCTCCAGGGTTGGTGAGTATCTGCCCAATCAATATCCTTTTCCTTTGTTTTCTTTTTCACTCCGTCCTCTATAATTGTTCATATCTTTGAATAGGTCCCTTCCACCAGACTCCCTATGTCTAACTCTTCTCGGACCAAGGCTTTGTAGCCATAGACCGAGTGACCTTCCTCAACTCCAACTGGTTTTGCCAATATTGTACCAAATTGAAATATGAGAGGGGAGATAGGATTAGACACTCTAAATGCCTGCACCAAGACACAACTCATGGTGGCATCCATCGAGCCTATAATGTTGTTTTATTTCATTTTGGAATATCCACTAATCATCTCTTTGTTCTTGCAGACCACATTGGGCTAGCAGACATTGCCCAGTCAACCTAGATGTTAGGATCGCCCCCAAGCTCTTCAGCTACTAGGGACTCATTGTGCCCTAGAGGGATCCTGAGCCCTCTCCACCGGCAAAGAGGCAGAGGGTTCTTACTTCCCCTACGGATGTTACTGCGGTAGGCCTGCCCCTTGTCTTAAAGTTTCTTTTCTCCTCCCAGGTTGGTGAAGTTGTCTAGAGTTCGGACCAACCAGGTCTGGCACCTAGGGCCCGACTTCTGATATACCACGAGATGTATGAGGGGGACCTGCTGAAGCAATATTAGAGGAGGCTCAAGCATTTTGATGCAAGGATGGCGAAGGGCAACAAACTCCTCCACAAAACTTTGGAGCCCCTGCGCCAACTGAATCCGCCAAGAGAGAGACCCATCGTACCTCTGATAGGTCGGGTCAAGCTAGAGACTCTGTTCGTCGCCAAATTAGGGGAAGTTGTCGTTCCTCTCGTTGCTGAGCTCCTCCAAGGGGTTAGCTCCACATTGTGCGAGCTGACCGCCTGTAGCTTTGCCCAACTAGGCGATAGTAACGAGGCCTCCCTCATGGCTTTCATGACGATATATCACTATCCGGGTAAGTCATCAATTCTTGGGATCTTATTTTACTTGCACAATCCTTAAAGCTAATTTTCTCTTTTTATGCAGTCTGCCTTGGCTTGTCAGCGATTGGGTGACATCATGATGGAGAAGTCTTACGAACTTTAGCGGGCCCAAGACCAAGTGTCCACCCTTAAGGAGAAGTTTCGAGGCCCTCGTGAAGAGCTTGCTCGTGTTTGTGCTGCTCTGGAAGCCAAACAAACACATTGTAGGGAGCTTGAGGAGGTTTCCCAAAAGACCACTGAGGACCTACGGCAAGCCCAGGAGGAGGTAAAGAAAGCAGCAGCCAAGGTCGCCTGATTAGTTGTTGAAAATTCCCAGCTTCAGGGCTAGCTCAAGGAGGTCACCGAACGGGCCATGCTTGGTGAGACAAAAGCCATCGAAACCATGGAGATGAACAGGTCTTCTCAGTGTCAGGTGGATGAACTCTAGAATGAGGTCGAGACCATTGCTGAGGACACCTTTTACGTGGCCTGGTTCCACAACCAAGAGATGAGTTTGGAATTCACTAGAGAGTCCAAGAAGTACAAACTCCTCTTCAAAGAATGCCTCTAGGTGACCCAAGTTGTAGAGGCGACCCAAGCTGCCGAGATGACCCAAGCTATGGAGTTGACTCAGGCTGCTGCTCATCAGGCCAGGAGTGCTTTGGGGATAGACCCAATCAATGACCTTGTAGAGGAGGTACCAAAGGGAAATTGAAGCTTGAGCCCCCGAGCATTTTTTGTGACTCATTTAGGCCTACGTGCCATAAACAATTAATTTGTACACATGTATGTTGTACAAATGATACAATGCATTTTCATTTAAACTTGTTTTTATTCACTTAACCTAATTTATCGACTTCTCTTAGTATTTAGAATTTTTTTATACATTCGGTGTTGCTCTATAGGCTCGCGGTCCTTAAGAGTAAATTTAACGCTAGGTCAAGTGATTACTCTATGCGACCCTACATCCCTAACGAATTTGGACAGGGCTTGCCTGTGGTACTTAGAGCTTGAGGATCTTCCTATTAGTGTTTAGATGCTTGTGCATTTAGTATTTCATCTTAGGCTCGAGATCATAAGAGTAACTATGATGCGGTGTTAAGTGAGGGCACTTGACTATCCTACGCCTTCGAGGTTCAACGACTCGGGATTTTAGGAGGTCTTGTACTATGGGGTTCTACCTTAGTGCTCGACGCTTAAGACATTTAGTGTTGCCTTCCAGGCTCAATATCCTTGAAAGTAACTTTAACGTCATCCTGTGTCTCAAAGTCCTGATGACACGGGACTTTAGGGGGTCATTCGCACTTAGCTATCTGCCCCCCTGTTGCGTGGTCACCAGTGGGCCAACTTGGGAGTCTTGGTTTCCCCCCCCCCCCTCCCCCGAGTATACAGCTAAGGACCTAATCATGATGAATTTGTGAACTCATTATCCCAAGCATAGGAGGTTGAGTTCCCCGCACTCTGACTAGGTATTTCCTGATACTCAAGGTTTAGCACTCGAGGTCTAGCCTCGAGTTCTAACGACTCGACCTCCCTTTGCATCTTGAGATCATAGGACTGAGTCACTGCTCCTTGGGCATGGTGTCCTTGGAAGGTAACATCAGTCCATACTCGCACTACTTGGGCTTTATTTACTCTTAGGGTTGATCCCTGACTTCGAGTATAAGTGAGTCGGGCCTCCGTTTGCATCTAGAGATCATAGACTGAGTCACTGATCCTCAGGCATGGTGTCCTCGAGGGTAACATCAGTCCATGCTCATGCTACTTGGTCTTTTTTACTCATAAGGTCGATCCCTGACTCCGAGTACAAGTGACTCGGTTCTCAACTCGCATCTCTTGATCGAGGGACTTCATTCGTACTTTTGAGGCATGGAATACATGAAGGGTATCCATAAGTCCATTCTTGCGCTACTTTGGGGCAACTAGTGTCAAGGTCCCACAGAGTATTATGCTCAAGTCTTATGTTACTTAGGTTCGCGCCCGAGTACTAACGACTCGGGCTTCCGTTCACATCTTGAGGATTGGAATTTGTTTATTACTCCCCAGACGTGCGACATCCTTGGGAAAATACGCTAAATCTAATCTCGCATTATTTGGATATTTTCAGCACTATTTTTCAACAGGCCACTTAGCAATGGGGTTTCAAGAAATTAGGGGTGCTCCACTCGTCGACTAGCTAAGACTCGTATGTCATGGACTTCCCAATGCTACTTTTGCTCGAGGCATATGGGGGACTTGGTTTAAGCTCCTCTGGCACAATGTCCGCTGGAGGTCTCCCAAGTCCATGCCCCGAGACCGAGAACAGAGTACTCGGTCTTCCTTTTTCATCCTGAGATTAAGGGCGCAATGTCCCCAGGAGTTGACGCAGCTCCATTCTCGCACTACGATTCTAATTTTAGTCTCTAGATGCTAAGCCTACTCTGCTTGGAACAAGCTTAGTTTCCTAGGTCACGGACTAAAGACGAGTTTCCTAGTTCTTTCTATTCTCAAGGTAGTGACACTAGGCGTACTCCGCTTTTGACAAGCTTAATTTCCTAGATCGTTCCATGCGAAGCGTGATTCTGTGTGAGGCTGCCCTTACTTCATACCCCCTAACTGAACAAAGACTAATCTGCATTCACTTGTCTAAGGCAGCAAGTGGGTGCTCTATGCATAGTACATACAAAACAAAGGAAAAAATATAGGCAGAAACATAAACAAATTTCTTCTTTACCGTGTTTTATCTACGTGGTTTCCATTAAATGTGCTCGGAAGCTACAAGGGAGAATACAAAACTTAATAAGGTTCATTGCTCTTATCATTGGTAATACCAACATAGATGCTCGGCATTCCAAGTAAGGGGTATCAATTTCCCATTTAATCGGACTAATTTGTATGTCCCCGGACATACAATGCTCTCGACTTGGTATGTGCCCTTCCAATTAGGTCCCAACACTCCCACATCAGAATCTCAGGAGACTAAGAAGACTCTTCACAACACCAAACCTCCGACCCCAAAATTTCTATCCTTCACATTAGAGTTCAAATACCTGGCCACTTTCTGCTGGTAGGATGCTACTAGAAGCTCAGAAGCTTCACTGAGCTCAGAAGCTTCACTGAGCTCATCCATGAGGTCCGAGGACTCTCAATGTAAGGTTTGGTTTGTGATCGGGTCATTCGTGTCCCGTCCGTGCGTGGAGATTGCTGTGTCAACTGGGAGCATGGCCTTATACCCATAGGCCATCGAGAAGGGTGAGTGGCTGGTGGAGATCCTAGCAGTGGTGTGGTAGCTCCATAATTCCCAAGGCAGCTCCTCGAGCCAAGGGCTTTTTGTAACGTCCCAAATTTGCTAATAGGTCTTAGTGCATCGATTAGTGTGCGAGGAGGGCATAATTGGATTTATAAGTGAAATTAATTGAATATATGTGCAATTATGTGGCATACATGATTTATATGTTGATATGAATATATATGCATGTGTATGTGTATTAAATGTGTATGTGGGCTCGTTCTTGTTAATAAGGCATATTTATAATTTTGACCTATTGAGAGTACATATGTAATTATATTTTTTATGTGATTCAGAACACATTATCACGTGGATATATTTGCAATATTTGGCTCGAGGTGATCTTAGTGAGAGGATATGCAAAAAAGTCACAACGGGGTTAAATACTCAGCCTAGGGTGAGCCTAGGGGTATTTTAGGAAATTTAGAGCGTATTTGGGGTTTATCGAGTAATAGATAGTTATTTGGTGATTATTTGCGTATGTCGGCTTTAATTGGGAATTTATAGTGCCATATGAGGATTAGCAAAAAATGTGGAAAATGACGGTATTGCCCATGGGGCGTTAAAGAGAAAGTTTTTGATCTAAGGGCACTTTGGTCCTTTCGGTGTCAAGGGGTAACTTTGGAAGCTTTCAGGAAGTAACTAGAAACACAAAAGACACACTTTCAGTTTACTCTCCCTCTCTCTCACGCTCGTTCATCTCTCTCTCTTCCCCCCCCCCCCTCTCTCTCTCTCTCAAGCCTTGGGAAACATTGAAGATTCTTGAGGAATTGGCTTAGGATGATTGGGGATTTAGCTCAAGGATCAAATTACTTCTGAGGTAAGCTTTGCAACAATTATTTTTCTTCTATGAATTCTTTGATTAAGTATAGGTTTTTGCTGAGTTTAGTTCTATATTTGGTTGTTGAGTTGCGGTAAGATTTTGGTTCGTTTTTTGGGCTATAAATGGTTCCCATGTTGTGTTGTTAAGAATCCTAGACTCAATTCTGGTTTTAGTTTATGTTTAGGATGGATTTTAGTAAGATCTGGCAGAGGAAAAGCTGGGGAAAAACTGGGTACGTAGGGTTGCGCCACTACCCTATTCTTGGAGCGCCGTGACCCGCATGAACCAAGGGCCCAAGAGGTTCTGTTTTGCTTAGGCGTGTCGCGACCCTTCATGGCTAAGTGGTGGTGCGTATCCATGGGAATGTAGGGGCTGGGAGACTCTGACTTGAGGCACGTCACGACGCGCATTGGCTGAAATAGCCAAGGGAGGCTTCTAGTGATTAGAATTCAAACCTAGGGGCTCGGGATCGATTCTACTACCCTATTTTGAAGAATTCGACCTCCCAAAGGCTAGGATTCGGTCCAGAAGCCTTTATTCACTCGTTATTGATGGGATTTTGTATTTTTGTTGTTACGAGGTTACCACTAGGGTCTCAGAACTGCGATCATGGTCGAGGGTCATTCTTATTATACGTTGCACTCACACCTGAGGTAAGAAAACTGCACCCTGGTTGTGATCGGGGCTTGTACCCTTGTTAAATAATATTACTATGATTATATGTGAGATTATGATTATATCTGTATTTTATAATATCCGGTTATGCATGCTTGTATATGTTGCATCTCTTTATCTATTCTATGATCGATATGCTTGATTATAACTAGTTTGAATGTCCGGCCTAAGGGAGTCGGGGCCAACATTAAGCGTATGGAATGCAGTTCAACCTAAGAGAGCTGGGGTCGGCCATAAGGTCTGAGAGTTTGGCCTAAGTGAGCCAGGCCTATATGTCACCTAAATATACAGAAGTGTCATTAACACTTGTTTAATTTATTGATTGTTAACTTAGATTATAGAGTTGTTTGAGCACATTATTATTGCTGATCTTATTTCTTATATTCTGTTGCTTATTGAATTTTCCAATTTATGTTCACTATTTTTATATTGTTGCTCATTGGTATTTGTTGATTTATGTTTTCTTGCTGAGGCTTGGCTCATGGGTGCTATGTGGTGCAGGTAAAGGGAACAGAAAGATGGAATAGCCATGAGTTGGAGAGCTTCAGGGGCAGCGTGTACATTTGTAGCTGCTCGACCACCACGGCCAAGGGATCAATAAGGACAAGAACCAAACCATATTCTGTCGCTTAGACAAGCTTACGTTGTAATTATTTTTTTGAATTGTAAATACTTATTTTTGGGATCCCGTGACCAAACTAAAACTTTCAATGAAAAATACTATTCCTATGATCAAAATCTTTAAATGTTAATCTAGTGATTAACCTTAGTTACATGCTTATATGCAAATGACTTGATTAGCAAGTCCAACACTATTTAAAGTACACAGTGTAATGGTCTTGGCTATCGAGGGCGTTACAACTTGGTATCAGAGCAGTCTAGGTTTAAGGGTTCCTGAATAGTGGCTGGGCATGTACACTCGCTGTTAAAGACAATCTTGACACAGGTATACGCTTAATGACTCAAATGCAATATAAATGCATTATCTGCCTGTTCAATAGAAAGCATGAGATATAGTGACTGGGATGGGCCCTTAACTGCCATGTGTAAATGAAAATGCATGCTTATTAGCATTGTTGTTGTATGTTAGTATCATTGAAATGCTTATTAACATTATGATTGCATATTTTGTTTGATTGTTGGCATTGGACTGTTGGGTGACTTCTAAATAAAATTAGTATTGCCTGATTATCTGATTCGTGGATTGTAGATATACTTGGAGAGTTATGCCTCCAAGGTGATCAATTTGACTAGCCGGCTCAGAGTCCAGGCTAGAGATGATAATCAGGGTCAGAACAATTTGACAGTCCCTAAGAACAGGCATGAGATGCTTTCTGATATTCAAGCTAGACTTCAAAGTCAAGAGAAAGAGATTCGCCTTCTTAGACAGCAGGTGCCACCAAGGAATGCTGCACCAGACTTGCCACCTGTTATGGCACCAGCCATACAACATCCTGATATCAAGAACAAGTGGGAGCCACTATATGAGATAATCAAGAAACAACACCCTCCAATCTTTGAGGGAGGACCTGAACCACTTAAGGCTAAACAATAGATGAGCCTGACTTCCTCCATCAAGGATGAGCCTGACTACCTCCATCCAAATGACTTGATTAGCAAGTACAACACTATTTAATGTACATAGTGTAATGGTCTTGGCTATCCAGGGCATTACACCTTTCGCCTGTGCTAGCATTTTCTTTAAGGTGGCTTTGAGTGTCTTGTTGAATGTTTCCACCTGCCCATTATCCTGCAGGTGGGCGATGGAGATAACGCTATTCTTAACCGCATGTTGCCCACAGAAGTGCGTGAACACCTCGCTGTCGAATTGTAGATTGTTGTTGGAGACTATCTTCCTAGGGAGCCCGTAGCGACAAAAAATATTCTTGATGACGAAATCTAGAGCCTTCTTGGATGTGATCGTAGCAAGTGGCTTGGCCTTGACCCACTTCGTGAAGTAGTCAGAGGCCACTATTGCATACTTCACTCCTCCCTTTCTCGTGGCCAGTGACCCGATAATTTCAATGCCCCAGGCCTCCATCTTGGAATTTATGAGGGTGATAGGTAATGATAGAGTGGCTTATGCCACCTTTATGTTCTGAGATGATGCCCGTATTTGGTGGGAGGTGGCATCACAAACTCGAGATGTCTCTACCATGAGCTCGGATGAGTTTAAAGATCTGTTCAACAAAAAGTACTACAGTAATGCTGTTAGGGCGGCAAAGGTGAACAAGTTTACCAGTTTTGTACAGGGCTGTATCACAGTTCTGAGTATGCCCTAAAATTCGATAAGCTGGCAAAGTTTTCTCCTGATCTTGTACCTAAAGAATGCTATGGTAGCTCGGGATGTGCGGATTACATCTTTACCTAGGGAAACTACTTATGCCTAGGTGGTTAAGAGGGCCCTCACAGCTAAGGAAATGAAGATAAAGATATGGAAGGAGAGTGTTGCATGACAGGATGTTCGGAGGATAGTGCCTCCATTTGTAGGATCTGGTAGGGGCGGAGGCCCTAGTGATTAGAAGGGGAAGATCCTTGATACTGCGACCACTGCTGGTCTTGATAGGATGGGTCATGGTGCCCAGGGCGGCTGCTAGGGTGATAGTGAGATGTGGAGGAGTTACCTAGAGTGTGCTAGGTGTAGGAAGCGCCATCTGGGCGAATGTCGAGCAAAGGCATGTTACTTGTGTGGGGTGGTTGGACATCTCATGAAAGACTATTTGACTTTAAAGAAAGAGGAATCAAGGAAGGCAAACAACTTGACTTTAGCTCAAGTGTTCGCCTTGACTCAGGCAGAGGCTGAGTCTAGTCCCTTAGTTGTGATAGGTCAGCTTTCTAGTGCTGGCACTCCATATATTCTATTGATTGATTCTAGTGCTAGAAATTCATTTGTTTCTAACAGAGTGATTAATAGATTGGGTATGCCCTGTGATTGCTATACTGCGGGGTTCTAGACTTTATTTCCTACAATGGAGCTGGTAGTTTCTAGGAGATGGGTTAGTTCATTTCCAATGATGGTGGATTTGATTGAGTTGGGGATGGGAAACTTTGACATGATCTTGGGAATGTATTGGTTAGTCAAGTATGGGGCGACTATAAACTATAAGAAGAAGATGGTGACTTTTGAGCCTGAGGGTGAGGACCCCTTCATTTTTGTTGGCACTATGCATGGACCCTGCATTTCTATGATATCATCATTGAGGGCTAAAGACCTATTACAAGAAGGTTGTATAGGATTCCTAGCTAGTGTGGTGGACACCACTAGGGTCATACTAGTGGGACTAGAGGAGACCAGGTTGATATGTGAGTTCTTATATGTGTGCCCTAAGGACTTACCGGGACTGCCACCACACCGTGAGTCGAGTTCTTCATGGAGTTAGCACCAGGTGTAGAACCAGTGTCGAGGGCACCATACAGAATGGCTTTGGCAGAGCTGAAGGAGTTGAAGGTATAGTTACAAGATTGATTAGATCTGAGATTTATCAAACCTAGCTTCTCACCGTGGGGTGCTCTGGTTTTGTTTGTAAAGAAGATGGATGGGACCCTTAGGATGCACTATAGGGAGTTAAACAAGCTAACTATCAAGAATAAGTACCCACTACTGAGGATAGATGACCTGTTTGATCAATTGTAGGGTAAGACAGTATTATCAAAGATTGATCTTTGATCTGGTTATCACAGCTGAGGAACAAGGATGAGGATATTCTGAAGATGGCCTTCCCCCCGAGGTATGGGAATTACGAGTTTCTAGTCATGTCCTTTGGATTAACCAATGCTCCAGCAGCATTTATGGATCTGATGAATAGGGTGTTCAAGGATATTTTGGATTAGTTCGTAATTTTCTTCGTCGATGATATCTTGGTTTACTCTCATTCAGAGGCAGAGCATGAGCAGCATCTCCGATTGGTGTTACAGAGATTGAGAGAGCACTGGTTGTATGCCAAGTTTAAGAAGTGCAAGGATTGGTTATCGCAGGTGACATTTCTTGGGCGCATTGTCAGTGGAGACGATATTAAAGTAGATTCAGAAAAAGTAGATGAAGTTAGGGATTGGCCGAGGCCAAGGAATGCCTTGGATGTTAGGAGTTTCATTGGGTTGGCAGGGTATTATTGACGATTCGTCGAAGGATTCTCAATGATTGCTACACCATTGACAGAGTTGACAGAGAAGAACTTGAAGTTCTTGTGGTTAGAAAAATGTGAGAATAGCATCTAGGAATTGAAGAGATGGTTGATTACTGCTTCGGTGCTCAGTCTCCCTTCAGATGGGGAGAAATTTTTTATGTATTGGGTCACATCGAGACTGGGTTAGGATGTTTATTGATGCAGAGTGGGAAGGTCATTGCCTACGCATCGCAATAGCTGAAAGAATATGAGTAGCGATACCCTACTCATGATTTGGTCTTAGCGGCAGTGGTATTTGCGTTGAAGGTGTGGCAACACTATTTATATAGAGAGAAGTGCAACATATACACCTATCACAAGAGCTTTAAGGATTTCTTCACCTAGAAGGCCTAAATATGAGACAAAGACATTGGCTATAGTTGGTAAAGGATTATGACTGTTAGATCCTTTACCATCCAGGGAAACCTAATGTAGTGGTAGATGCTTTGAGTTAGAAAGGGCCAGGACAATTGTTTAGTTCAAAGCAGATATCGAAGGAATTGGTAGAAGACACGACTAGAGCAAAGATAGAATTGGTAGTGGGCCGGTTGGCCAATATTACTTTGAATTCTACTCTCTTGGGGAGAATATAGGAGGGACAGATGAGAGATTCTCAGTTGATGACATTTAGAGAAGATGTCCTTGATGGAGTAGCTAAGGACTATTCCATTACAGAGACGGGTTTGCTAAGATACAAGGATCAGATTTGTGTTCCGATGGACATGGGTATCAGGCTAGAGATCCTGGATGAATCTCATACCACACCGTATTCATTACATCTAGGCACCATGAAGATGTACCAGGATCTAAGGTCACTGTATTGGTGGCCTGGGATGAAGAAGAACGTGGTCGACTGTGTGGCCAAGTGACTAACCTGTCAGCAGGTGAAGGCTGAACACCAGTGACCAGCAAGGTTGCTACAACCTTTAGGAATCCCCGAGTGGAAATGGGAAGACATTGCTATGGATTCTATAGAAGGCTTGCCCAGGACAGTGGGGCAACACAAATTGGTATGGGTGCTATTAGACAGATATACCATGTCCGTCCACTTTTTCCCAGTGAGGACAGACTATACTGTGGACCAGTATGGAGAGTTGTACTTTAGGAAGATTGTACGTCTCCATGGGGTTTTAAAATATATAGTATCAAATCGGGATCCAATTTTTACCTCCAAGTTTTGGGGTAGCTTACAGAAGGCTATGGGAACTCAGTTGATGTTCAGTACGGTCTTTCATCCTCAAACAGACGAACAGTCTGAGAGGATGATTAAGATATTGGAGGACATGCTTAGAGCATGCGTGCTAGACTTCAAGGGGTCTTTGAGTAAGTATCTCCCGTTAATTGAATTTTCATACAGTAACAACTGTCAATCAACGATTGGAGTAGCTCCATATGAAATGTTGTATGGAAGGAAGTGTAGGTCACCCATTCATTGGGATGAGATGGGAGAAAGGAAGTATTTTGGTCTAGAGATGATTCAGAGGACTAATGAGGCTATTGAGAAGATTCGTGCTCGAATTCTCGCCTCATAGAGTAGAAGAAAAGCGGTTCTAGGTAGGGGAGTAAAGAGGTCTGGAAAAAAGGGCAAGATGAGCCCTAGTTTCATAGGACATTTTGAGATCTTGGAGAAGATAGGGCAGGTAGCTTATAGATTGGCTCTGCCCCTGTCATTATCAATAGTTCATGATTTGTTTCACATCTCAATGCTTTGGAAGTATGTGTCTAATACGAATAATGTATTGGGATATGTGAATTAGGAGCTACAAACGAATTTGATTTATGAGGAGCGACCAATTAAGATCCTAGATAGAAAAGAAAAGGTTCTAGAGAACAAGAAGATTCCTCTAGTTAAGGTTTTATGGAGGAATAGCAAGGTCGAGGAAGCGACCTGGAAGCTAGAGTCAGTTATGCGGGATCAGCATCCTGAATTATTCAGGTAAATATCGTGAATGAAATTTTTAGTAGGAGGGCTTAGTGCTTCGATTAGAGTGTCGGTAGGGCATAATTTGATTTATATGTGAAATTAATTCAATATATGTGTGATTATGTGGCATACATGATTTATATGGTGATATGAATATATATGCATGTTTATGTGTATTAAATATGCATGTGGGCCCGTTCTTGTTAATAAGGGCATACTTTTAATTTTGACCCACTGAGGGTATAAATGTAATTATATGTGCTATGTGATTGAGACCACATTATCATGTGGATATATTTACAATATTTGGCTTGAGGAGATCCCAGTGAGCAGATTAGCGGAAAAGTAACAACGGGGTTAAATACCCGGCTTAGGGTTAGCCTTGGGGTATTTTTGGAAATTTAGTATGTATTAATTATTTATCGGGTAACAGGTAGTTATTTGTTGATTATTTGGGTGTGTCGGGATGAATTGGGAATTTATAGTACCATTTGAGGATTAGTGGAAAATGTGGAAAATGACTGCATTGCCCTTGGGGTGTTAAAGGACAAGTTTTTGATCTAGGGGCACTTTGGTCCTTTTGGTGCCAAGGGATAAGTTATAAAGCTTTCAAGACGTAACCGGAAACACAAAAGACACGCTTTCAATTTACTCTCTCTTTCTCTTTCTAACTCTCGTTCATCTTTCTCTCTCTCTCTTAAGCCTTGGGAACCATTGAAGATTCTTGAGGAATTGGCTTAGGAAGATTGAAGATTGAAGGCTGTAGTTGATTGGGGATTTAGCTCAGGGATCGAATTAGTCCTGAGGTAAGCTTTACAACTTGTTTCTTTTGTAGTGAATTCTCTGATTATGTTTAGATTTTTCGTGAGTTTAGTTCTAGCTTTGGTTGTTGAGTTGGGTAAAGGTTTTGGTTGGTTTTTGGGGTATAAATGGTTTCCATGTAGTGTTGTTAAGAGTGCTAGATTCAATTCTGGTTTTAGGTTATGTTTGGGATGAATTTTTGTAAGATTTGGCCGAGGAAAAGCTGGGGAAAAAATTGGTTCGTAGGGTCACACCGCGATCCTATTCTTGGGGCGCACAACTCGCGTGAACCAAGGACTCAAGGGGTTCTGTTTTGCTTAGGTGCATCACGACAATTCAGGGGTAAGTCGTGATGCATATCCCTTGGAATATAAGGGCTAAGAGCCTTTGACTTGAGGCACGCTGCGAGTTATTAAACCTAGGGGCTTAAGATCGATTCTACTACTCAGTTTAGTACAATTGGACCTCCTTGAGGCTACGACTCGGTGCGGAAGATTTTATATTATGTTTGTGACTAGGTTACCACTAGGGGTTCGAAACTGGGATCGTGCTCAAGGGTTGTTCTTATTATACATTGCACTCGGACCTGAGATAAGAAAACTGCACCCTGGTTTTGATCAACGCTTGTACCCATATTAAAGAATATGACTATGATTTTATGTGAAATTATGACTATATCTATATTTGAGAATATCTGGTTAACCATGCTTCTATGTGTTGCATCTGTTTATCAACTATGTGATCGATATGCTTGATTATAACTAGTTTGAAAGTCCGGCCTAAGGGAGTCAGAGCCAATGTCAAGCGTCAAGAATGCACTTCAGCCTAAGAGAGCTAGATTCGACCGTAAGATCTATGAGTGTGGCCTAAGTGAGCCATGCCTGAACGTCACCTAAATATACAGAAGTGTCATTACACTTGTTTAATTTATTGATTGTTAACTTGGATTATAGGGTTGTTTTAGCAGACTATTAGTGCTAATCTTATTGCTTATATTCTGTTGATTATTGAATTTGCCAATTTAAGTTCACTGTTTATATATTTTTCCTCATTGGTATATGTTGATTTAATTTTTCTTGTTGAGCCTTGGCTCATGGGTGCTATGTGGTCCAAGTAAGGGGAAGGGAAAGCTGGACTAGCCATGAGTTGGAGAGCTTTAAGAGCGGTGTGTACATTTGCTGCTGCTCGACCGCCACGATCGAGGAATCAACATGGACTAGGGCCAAACCATATTTTTCCGCTTAGGCCAGCTTACATTGTAATTATCTTTTAGAGTCGTAAATGCCTTGTAAACACTTATTTTTTGGATCTTGTGTAAAGACTCAACCTTTTAATGAAAAAGACTTACTATGATCAAAATCTTTAAAACCTATTCCTTTAATTTGCCTTGTAATTATCAAGTCGAACACTAATTATCAAAATCGTTCATAACACCTTTTCGCTGCGTGTTAGGAAATTCGTTCATAGTATTGGTCTTGGCTGTCTAGTGTTATGAACGAATTTCCTAACACGCAGCGAAAAGGTGGTGGGGTTGGCCCAGTATACAACAATTTTTTTGTAACATATTTAAACTACTTTTAAATATGCGGATCTATTAATATGCATACATTAATCATAAGCAAGTTAAGGATAGAATTCATACCTCTTGAAGCCTATCAAGTGTCCTTGATATCTTTTCGTATTTAGAACGATCTTCCTATCCAAGCCGCTCCCACGTACTCACACCAAGATCTTCCAAAGAGTTCTCAACACCTCAAGAAGTGTGTGGCTACTTAGAGAATGAAGGATAGTTTATTTGTGATTCTAATTGATGTACTCAACACATGAGATCAAAAGAATAGGCCTGAGAATCGGTTCTTTATTTTTCAGGGAGAGAAAACTATCGTTCAATTTTTCACAGAGCGAAAATTCTGCGTTGTCTCAGATCTCTAAATATTTTCTGATTAGTCATACTTAAAAGAAAATATTCAAATTTAAAAAATAAATATGTAACCAATTTACAATTTACTTTATAATTAATTAATTATTCTATTAATGAAAAAATCCAAAAACCAATTTTTGAATTATCCATTAATTAATTAATTAAATAAATAAAAATGAAAATCCTATCCTTTAAAAATAGCCCTACACGCGGACTGTGTGTGCAAGTGCAGCATCTCTACTTTTAGGTATGTTGGTTTTTTAAATTTTTATTTAATTATATATTCAAACTACTTTGTCAGATAAGATCTAACAACCTCATAACTAATTCAAATTTAAATTTAAATTTAAATTAATTATCTTTTTAATTAATTATCAAATATAATTAATTATTTGAATAAATATTAATCTTTTAAATTCAAATTCAATTTGAACTTATTACATTATTATCTCCCACTAAAATAAAGATATTTAATTATTTCTACCAATTAAAAAATCAAATATTTTCGAAAATAAATATTTAATTTATTCTAATCTCGAAAATTATAAATAATTAATTATTTAATTAAATTTCAAAATTAATTTAATTATTTAATATAATTTCAAAAATTATACAATAATTAAATATTAATTAATTTTGTTAACTACAACTAATTTGTAATTAATTAATTAATCACTATTGTCATATAATTGTAATTTGTCCTGAAGAACAAATTTCTTCTCAAATATGTCTTTAAACTATTTTTCCCTTCATATCAACTCTTACCTTGAATAGTGTTGATATAGCCGCTATGGGGACCTATAGACCTATAATTCCAAGCTCCAATAAATTTGAGATTATTAATTAAACTCTTTAATTAAATAATCTTAATTTATTAATCTCATGATTATTCTACTATAAATATCAGACTGCACTTTTGTAATTATAGACATTTCATTTACTAAGTACTTTATAATTATAAAGTGTCCATTGATGTAATCATTGCATACAACTTGACCCTCTAAGAATGGTTCATAATTAATCGGGAATAAAATTACCATTTTACCCTTTTAATTATCCCTTGTTTCCTTAAGTACCATTGACTTTACTAGTGAAGGTTAATTCATAACTAAATTATGAATTTGAGCTCAATAACCTTTCAGTCCCAAAAGTCAACCCTTAAGAGAACCATCATTCAATCTCTTACGAGAAGGCATAGATTCCATATCTGTATACTATGTACCCAGCTATCTACATTAATGAGTTCCCAAAACAAAAGTTTCTTACCTGATCATTCTGGCAGACCCTATCAAGTGAATCAAAGAACTCATATAACATAAACAGGAGTTCATAGTAACTTGAGGATTAAGATCTATTTGTATATGATCATCAGTTGATATACATAATTAATACTTCGAAACGGTATTGAACTAAGTATTAATAAACATATCTGGTCCAGTTCTATATATTCTCTAATATATATAGAACCTCCACTAAAGTGTCCTACCACACTAGTGATCCAGATCTAGATCACATGTATTCATAATACTCCGTAATTGCAGTAATTAATCTAAAGATTCCATAACTTTATTTTTCTACGAACTATTCAAGTTCATTTATCTCAAACACAATCCTCCCGTACCAATACGTGTTTGAGATCACATATATGAACTTAGGAATTTTCCTGATATTTTACAAAATAATATAACAGAATAATATAGTCCATAAAATATATGCATAACAAATTCAATTTATTTATTTATTTCATAAAACAATGTCTACTACATATGCTTTCAGGGCACAATTTCCAACAATCTCCCACTTGCCCTAAAGCAAATGATGGATCTCTCTCATTCCCATGTTTCTTACATGCTCCTTAAAAGACTTTATGGATAAAGTCTTTGTGAAAGGATTTGCAAGATTATGCTCTGAAGCTATCTTCATAACTACAACATCTCCTCGATGAACTATCTCTCTTAGCAAGTGATATTTCCTCTCGATGTGCTTTCCCCTCTTGTGACTCTGTGGTTCCTTTGAGTTAGCTACCGGCCCACTGTTGTCATAGTATAGGACTAGTGGCTTATCCACATCTGGTACAACTTCCAGATCGAAATAAAACTTTTTGAGCCACACAGTCTCCTTAGCTGCTTCACAAGCCGCTATGTACTCAGCTTCCATGGTGGAGTCTACAATGCTAGTTTGTTTAACACTTCGCCAGACAACCGCTCCACCTCCAAGAGTAAACACTGATCCAGAAGTCGATTTCTGACTATCTCTCTCTTATTGAAAATCAGAATCAGTGTAACCAGTGGGGTTAAGGTCTCCACCTGAATATACAAGCATATAATCTCTAGTATTTCGAAGATACTTGAGCATATTCTTTACTGCAGTCCAATGACTTAATCCAGAATTGGATTGATAACGGCTGACTATCCCTACTGCATAACAAATGTAAGGTCTTGTACACAACATGGCGTACATTAGACTGCCTACTGCTGAGGCATAGGGATATTTTCTCATGCCTTCCTCTTCCTAAGGTGTTTTAGGACACTGCTCCTTGGAAAGGAATACTCCAGAACAGGTTGGCATATCACCCTTTTTGGAGTTTTGCATATTAAAGCGCTCTAGCACCTTATCAATATAAGTTGCTTGAGACAATGACAAAGTTTTGTTCTGTCTATCTCTAAGAATCTTAATGCCCATAACATACTTGGCTTCTCCCAAATCTTTCATTTGAAATTTTTCAGCTAACCAATTCTTTACTTTTGATAATGATGTTACGTCATTTCCAATCAGTAATATATCATCAACATAAAGAACGAGGAATACTACTACACCATCTTTGATTTGTTTATAGACACAAGGTTCGTCAACGTTTTGTTCAAAACCAAACGTTTTAATTGTGTCATCAAATCTAAGATTCCGAGATCTAGAAGCTTGTTTGAGTCCATAAATGGACCTAAGAAGCTTGCAAACCTTTTGCTCTTGACCTTTTAACTCGAACCCTTTTGGTTGAGACATGTAAATGGTTTCGTCAAGGTAGCCATTCAGAAAAGCGGTTTTGACATCCATTTGCCAAATCTCATAATCCATGCACGCAGCTATGGACAAGAGTATACGAATGGAATTTAGCATGGCTACAGCAGAAAAAGTTTCTTCATAGTCAACTCTTTCTTTCTGTGTGTAACCTTTGTCTACAAGCCTTGCTTTGAAAGTCTGTACTTTCCCATCTAGTCCTCTTTTCTTCTTGAATATCCACTTGCAACCAATGGGTTTGATATTCTCAGCTAGATCTTCAAGAAACTAGACAGAATTGGAATACATCGATTCCATTTCTTAGTTCATGGCTTTCTGCCATTTGTCCTTGTCAGAATCTTTCATTGCATCTTTAAATGTCAATGGATCATCTTTGTTTGTGTCAGACACAAGCATTTAAACTTCGTGTTCATAGTGTGTGGGTTGCTTACTAAACCTCCCAGAACGATGAGGTTCACTACTATTCTGACTAAAACCAGCAGTTTCCTCTTGCTGTTTTTCATTGGTTATTGCTGGTGACTTTGCAACTTCATTCGAGACCATCTCCTCCAGAACAACCTTACTGTGAGGTTTGTGGTTATTGACATAGTCATGTTAAAAAAAAAGTTGCATTTGTCGATACAAATGTTTTATTTTCTTTTGGACTATAGAAAATTCTACCTCTGGTTTCTTTGGAATATCACACAAACATGCACACTTCAGAGCATGATTCCAACTTCCCAGTCTTTCATTTAAGCACGTGTGCAGGACACCCCCAAATTCGAAAATGGTGTAAACTAGGCTTACAACCATTCCATAATTCTATGGGTGACTTTTGGATAGACTTGGATGGAACAACATTTTATATGTATAGAGCACATTGAATCGCATAGCCCCAGAATGACAGTGGTAATGATGAGAAACTCATCATTGATCTAACCATATCTAATAACGTCCCGTTCCATCTTTCCGAAACACCATTTTGTTGTGGCATTCCAGGTGTTGTGAGTTGGGAGTGAATGCCATGCTCACACAGATGGTCCTTGAATTCAAAATCTAAGTACTCTCCTTCTCGATCAGATCGAAGAGCTTTTAGTGACTTAACTAATTGCTTTTCACCTTCTGCTTGAAATTCTTTGAACTTTCCAAAAGTTTTAGATTTTCTTTGCATTAAGTATAGGTAACCATATCTTGAATAATCGTCAATAAAAGTGATGTAGTATTCATAACCTCCTCTTGCTTTTACATTAAGTGGACCGCAAATATCCGTATGTACTAGCTAAAGTGGTTCTGTAGCTCTTGAACCTTTAGGAGAGAAAGATCTCTTGGTAATTTTGCCTTCTAGATAGGATTCACAAACAGGGAGAGATCCAATAGATAGTTCTCTTAAAGGACCATCCTTTACAAGCCTATTTATTTTGTCTAGACCAATATGGCCCAATCTTAAGTGCCATAGATATGTATCACTATCAGAATCAGTCTTTTATCGTTTAATAGATCTAGGATTAGCTGTTTTAAATAATTCAAAATTATTAACGAATTTCTCTTTAGCTTGCAGTTTATAAAGCCCATCGATAGATTTTGCATAACATATCTTAAAACCATATCTTGAAATAATAATTGAATTATTATTAGAAGAGATTTTAAAATTTTGTTCATGCAACATAGAAACAGAAATTAAGTTTCTAGAAAATCCAGGAATATAATAAACGTTTTCTAAAACAAGAAATTTATTATTCTCAAATTCCAAATGGGCTATTCCAACTGCTACTGCAAAGACAATCTGACCAGTGCCTACCCTCATAGTCACATCTCCATCTGCAAGCTTCCTCGTTGAACTAAGAATCGGAGGAGAAAAGTAGACATGGTTAGTGGCTCCTGAATCTACTATCCACGATGAGGAATTATCTTCCACTAAACAAGCTTCTAACACAAGTAAATCAAATTTACCTGTCTTTTTCTCTTTGAGGTCAGCGAGATACTTTAGACAATTTCTCATCCAGTGACCATTTTCTCCACAATGAAAGCAAGTCCCTTTCGGGGTCTTCCTTTTGGAGGTTTTAGTGTTCTCGTTCTCTTTGCTTTTGGATGACTTTTTAGGCTTCTCACATATTAATACAATGTTCAAGTTTGATTTCCATTTCATGTAGTTTTCACCAGTCAACTTTTCATTTGCAAGTAAAGAAGATACAGGATTTGAGCTATACATAATTGCTGAAAATAAATAAATAAACAAAATGAATTTACGCATATAATAAATATCAGTTATTTTCGGAATAGTAAACGTGATGCATGAATGCAACAATTAAAGAACACATAAAAAATAATTACTAATTCCACGATTAATTAATTTGAACATTAATGGACCAGCCTTATGGTAGGTCAGACTAATTTCAAATTAATTTTGAGACAAGTTCTCAAATTTATAAGTGAAAACTGAAATCAATATTTCTCTTTTGACTTATAAACAACCACTTTTTTGGTCAAGAATACACTAGTCCGCTCGAAAGCCTAATGTACCTTGTGAGTGTAACCAATTATTTTAGATCAGTGACTTAACTCAAGAGTGTGTCTTAGGGTCAGTCAAACTTGAAATACATCATTAAATCCTATTCTTGAAAAAGAAGTTTTCCTTGAGAATAACACAGTCGGAAGCCTTCCTTAGGGGGACACAAGCAATGGTGCCGCGAGGCCCTCTCCATGTTATCTCGGTGCTAACTAATAATGGAGACCATGGGACTTATTGTCATAACTCCCTCTCCCACTCACTATTTTAGAATATGTGCTTTCTCAAAACATCCTATGATTTTTAATTGGTTGTAAAAATAAAGTGATCTATTTTTACCAAATGATATTCTAATAATTACTAATCATATTAAGAAAAATTAAAATTATAGAACTATGCCCTAATTAGTTCAATTTTATTTTGCTATAATTACTAAGAGTATCATTTATAATTTAATAAAACAATTTTATTAAATACTAGAAATTAAACAACTTTTAAAATCTATTTCCGCTATTGAACTAGTTCAAAAACTAGATTTATTATTATATGTACCAACATATAATCACATAGGACAATCCTAAGGCATGTTTCTACTCATATGAGATGCATGCACAATTTTAAATATTGTGTGGGTTATATGTATGCCATGTAAAAAATTCATGATAAAATATTAAACAATTTAATCACATTCAAACATTTAAATAAATACATACTAACTAAATAAATAAATAAATGCTGGCCGGGTGTCTTGGGTATTTCTAGAAAAATTACAACCCTTGCAAAAATATACAAAAAATGTAAGAAACTAAATAAGACCTAAAGAGATCTCTATCTTTAACATTGGCTCTTCACAAGTAGTCTTGATTCATTAAGCAAATTATCCATTTAATTTTGAATGAAAATAACTTTCAATTATCTTAAACAAATTTTAAGAATAATTAACTTGGGCTTCAATGTCCAATAAGTTATTAGGCCCAGTTTTGAATTCGGGCTCATACAATTAATTCAAAATAAAGCAATTTTTATTATGGGTTAACTTAATTAAGCCCATAATTTAAATGGATAATATTTGGATGCAAGCCCTAGGGTTTTAAACCCTAGGGGCGGCTGCATAGGATGGCTCGGCATGGGGCACGGCTGGGGCGCACGGTGGCTGCTGGGTGCGACATGCAGGGGTGCGCGACTGGGTGCAACAGCAGCAGGTGCAGGGGTGTTGCGCAGGGATGCGCAGGGGCGCGCAAGTGAGGTGCATAGGGGCGTGGCCACTCAGCTAGGCGGGGTGCGCATGGCGCACTGGGTAGGCAGCACGCAGGGGCTGGGTGCGCATGCGGCTGGGTGAGGCTCGGACTTCGGAGCTTGGAACCCGGGGCTCGAGCCTTACAGAATTTTTCAAATAATTTTAATGCAGAAAATTAAAGTTAGAAAAATTCCTATGCCCCAAAATGGTTTACATTTTTCATCTAGAATTTTAAGAACATTTCCTAAACCCAAAACACCATAAAATTAACCACTCTTAAGAATAAACTGTAATCATACATACATCCATCCATTCACATATACTACAATAACATAAGAATGCATATTATGCCCACACAGTAATTAATGTATGCAGCGATTAATGACTGCTCTGGTACCAATTGTTAGGAACGAATTTTCTAATACGCAGTGGAAAGGTGGTGGGATTGGCCTAGTGTACAGCAAAATTTTTGTAACATATTTAAACTACTTTTAAATATGCGAAACCATTAATATACATATATTAATCATAAGTAAGTTAAGGATAGAATTCATACCTATTGAAGCCTATCAAGTGTCATTGCTATCTTTTTGTATTTAGAACGATCTTCCTATTCAAGCCGCTCCCACGTACTCACACCAAGATCTTCCAAAGCATTCTCTACACCTCAAGAAGTGTGTGGGAACTTAGAGAATGAAAGATAGTTTATTTGTTATTCTACTTGGTGTACTAAACACATGAGATCAAGAGAATAGGCCTGAGAATCGGTTCTTTATTTCTTAGATCTCTGAATATTTTCTAATTAGTCATACTTAAAAGAAAAATATTCAAATTTAAAAAATAAATATGTAACCAACTTACAATTTACTTTTTAAATAATTAATTATTCTATTAATGAAAAATTCCAAAGACGAATTTTTGAATTATCCATTAATTATTTAATTAAATAAATAAAAATTAAAATCCTATCACAGAAAAATAGATCGACACGACTGTGTGTGCACTTGTAGCATCCCTATTTGTAGGGATGTTGGTTTTTTCAAATTTTATTTAATTATTTATTCAAACTACTTTGTGAGATAAGATCTAACAACCTCATAACTAATTCAAATTTGAATTTAAATTTAAATTAATTATCTTTTTAATTAACTATCAAATATAATTAATTATTTGAATAAATATTAATCTTTTAAATTCAAATCCAATTTGAATTTATTAGATTATTATCTCCAACTCAAATAAAGATATTTAATTAATTCTACCAATTAATTAAACCAATATTTTCGAAAATAAATATTTAATTTATTATAATTTCTAATATTATAATAAATAATTATTTAATTAAATTTCGAAATTAATTAAATTATTTAATATAATTTCAAAAATTATACAATAATTAAATATTAATTAATTTTATTAACTACAATTAATTTGTAATTAATTAATTAATCACTATTATCATATAATTGCATATTTGGCCTGAAGAACAAATTTCTTCTCAAATATGTCTTTAAACTATTTTTCCCTTCATATTAACTCTTACCTTGAATAGTGTTGATATAGCTGCTATGGGGACCTATAGACCTATAATTCCAATCTCCAATAAATTTGAGATTATTAATTAAACTCTTTAATTAAATAATCTTAATTTATTAATCTCATAATTATTCCACTATAAATATCAGACTGCACTCTTGTAATTATAGACATTTCATTTACTGTGTACTTTATAATTATAAAGTGTCCATTAATGTAATCATTGCATACAACTTGACCCTCTAATAATGGTTCATAATTAATCGGGAATAAAATTATCGTTTTACCCTTTTAATTATCTCTTGTTTCCTTAAGTACCATTGACTTTACTAGTGAATGTTAATTCATAGCTAAATTATGAATTTGAGCTCAATAACCTTTCAGTTCCAAAAGTCAACCCTTAAGAGAACCATCATTCAATCTCTTGCGAGAAGGTATAGATTCCATATCTTTATACTATGTCCCCAACCATCTACATTAATGAGTTCCCAAAACAAAAGTGTCTAGCCTGATCATTCTGACAGACCCTATCAAGTGAATCAAAGAACTCATATAACATAAACAAGAGTTCATAGTAACTTCAGGATTAAGATCTATTTGTATATGATCATTAGTTGATACATTTAATTAATACTTCAAAATGGTATTTAACTAAGTATTAATAAACATATCTGGTCTAGTTCTATATATTCTCTAATATATAAAGAACCTCCACTAAAGTGACCTACCACACTAGTGATCCGATTCTAGATCACATGTATTCATAATACTCCGTACTTGCAATAATTAATCTAAAGATTCCATAACTTTATTTTACTACGAACTATTCAAGTTCATTTATCTCAAACACAATCCTCTCGTACCAATACATGTTTGAGATCACATATATGAACTTAGGAATTTTCCTGATATGTTACAAAATATTATCATAGAATAATATAGTCCATAAAATATATGCATAACAAATTTAATTTATTTATTTATTTCATAAAACAATGTCTACTACATATGCTTTCAGGGCCCAATTTCCAACATCTAGGTTATTACAACTTGGTATCAGAGCAATCTAGGTTTAAGGGTTCATGAAGAGTGGCTGGGCATGTATACTCGCCGCTAAAGACAAGCTTGACTTAGGGTTTGGTAACTAAATATGTGATTACATGCTTAATTGGTCTAATGAACTATAAATGTGTTATCTACTTGTTTAATAGAAAGCATGAGATATACTGATAGAGCATAGCCCTTGATTACCATGTGTACATGAAGAGGCATGCTTATTAGCATTGTTGTTCTATGTTAGTATTATTGAAATGCCTGTTAGCATTGTGATTGCATATTTTGTTTGATTCTTGGAAATGGAATGTGGGGTGACTTCTAAAGACAATTATCATTGCCTGATGAGCAGAGTCATTGATTGCGGATATACTTGGAGAGTTATGCCTCCAAGGCGATCAATTCGACTACCCAGCGCTAAGATTGAGGATAGAGATGATAATCAAGGTCAGAACCCTCCGCTAGTACTTGAGAACTAGCAACAAATGTGTGCTAATATGCAAGCTAGACTTCAAAGTCAAGAAAAAGAAATTCGCTTTTTGAGACAGCAGGCTCTGCCAGGGAACGCTGCACCAGACTTGCCACCTGTTGTGGCACCAGTCGTATAGTAGCCTGAAATTGAGAACAAGTGGGAGCAGTTGTACGAGAGATTTAGGAAACAACACTGCAACGCCATATGTCACTAAGGATGCATCCTAGAATGACAACTGGCCCTATAAACAAACACGCATCTTTGCAGCATTCTTCGTCCTCACTCGCACGCTTCCTGGGAAAACTTCCCAGGAGGTCACCTATCATGATACTACTGCAATCATTGATTGAAAACTATTTTAGTACGAAAACTCAATCAACGAAAGATACTTTCTCCAAGACCCCTCGAAGTCTAGCACACACGCTCTAATCATGTCCTCTAATATCTAAATTGTCCTCTCAGACTGTTCGTCGATTTGAGGATGAAAGGCTTTACTGAACTTCAACTAAGTGACCATAGCCTTCTGCAAACCACCCTAAAACATGGAGTTAAATATGGGATACCGATTCGATACTATATATTTAGGAACCCCATGGAGACGCACAATCTCCCAGACATATAACTCTGCGTAATGATCCATAGTATAGGTCGTGCTCACTGGTAGAAAGTGAGCTAACTTGGTGTATCTGTCTACTATCACCTACACCGAGTCATGTAGCCCCAATGTCCTAGGTAAACCTCCCACAAAATCCATGTTAATGTCTTCCCATTTTCACTCGGAAATACCTAAAGGCTGTAGCAACCCCGCTAGTTGCTGATGCTCAACCTTCTCCTGCTAATAGTTTAAACACTTGGCCACATATTCAACTACGTCCTTCTTCATCCCAGGCCACCAATATATAGTATGTAGATCCTGATACATCTTTGTGGTGCCTGAATGGAGTGAGTATGGTGTAGTATGAGAATCATCAAGTATCTCTCGTCTAATTCCCATATCCATCAGAATATAGATCTGATCTTTGGACCGTAGTAAACCTGTCTCCAAAATGGAATAATCCTTAACAACTCCAGCTAGGACATTCCCTCTAACCTCCTGCAACTTTGCATCATCCAACTGATCCTCTCTTATCCTCTCTAGGAGGGTAGACTATAATGTAACATTGGCCAATCGGCCAACAACCAATTCTATCCTTGCTCTAGCCATTACTTCTGATAACTCTTTCGATATCTGTTGAGAACTAAACAACTATCCCGGGCGCCTCTGGCTAAGCACATCTGCCACATCATTGGCTTTTCCTTGGTGGTAAAGGATGCCACAGTCATAGTCCTTCACCAATTCCAGCCAACTTTTCTCATGTTTAAGTCCTTTTGGGGAAAGAAATACTTCAAACTCTTATGGTTGGTGTATATCTCTCACTTCTCCCCATACAAATAATGTCGCAATACTTTCAGTGCGAACACCACCGCTGCTAACTCCAATTCATGGGTAGGGTATCGCTGCTCATAATTCTTCCGCTATCACGACACATAGGCAATAACCTTCTCATTTTGCATCGACACGCACCCCAATCCCAGTCTCAATGTGTCACAAAATACTACAAAATTTCCTCCCTCCGAAGGAAAACTTAACACAGTAGCAGTCATCAGCTGTTGCTTCAGTTCCTGAAAGCTACCCTCACACTTATTTGACCAAGTGAACTTCAAATTCTTCCGTGTCAATTCAGTCAACGGTGTGGCAATCTTCGAGAACCCTTCCACAAACCATTTGTAATATCCCTGTAATCCAAAGAAACTCCTAAGCTTTGAGGCATTCCTTGGCCTCGACCAATCCCTAACTGCCTCTACCTTGGCCGGATCTACCTTAATCCCACCTCTGCTAACAATGTGTCCAAGGAATGTCACTTCTGGTAGCCATAACTCACACTTCTTAAACTTAGCATACAACCGATGCTCTCTCAACATCTATAATACCTATCGGAGATGTTGCTCATGGTCTTCCTATGAACTGGAGTAAACTACGATGTCATTGATGAAGACAATCACAAACTGATCCAAGAAATCCTTGAACACCCTGTTCATCAGATCCATAAATGTTTTTGGGGTATTAGTCAAACACACATTACTAGAAACTCATAATGCCCATACCTCGTACGGAAGGCCGTCTTCGGAATATCCTCGTCCTTGATCCTTAGCTAGTGATAACCAGATCGAAGATCAATCTTTGTGAATACCATCTTTCCCTGCAGCTGATCGAACATCAATCCTTTGTAAGGAATACTTGTTCTTGATGGTCAACTTGTTCAACTCCTTGTAGTCTATACACAATCTTAGAGTCCCATCCTTCTTCTTCACAAATAAAACCGAAGCACCCCATGGTGAGAAGCTAGGTCTAATAAATCCCAAGTCTAGAAGCTCTTACAACTGTATCTTCAACTCATTTAGCTTTGTTAGGGCCATTCTATATGGTATCCTTGACACTGGCTCTGTACCTGATGCCAACTCAATGACAATTTGAATCTCCCTGTGCATCGGAAATCCTAGTAAGTCCTCAGGAAACACGTCCAATAACTCAAATACCATTCTAGTCTCTCCTGGCGCCACAGGGGTAACACTATAGGTTTTATCCACACTAGATAGAAAGCCTATACAACCTCCTTGTAATAGGTCCTTAGCCCTCAACGTTGATATCATAGGGAAGCGGGGTCCTTGCACAACACCCACAAAGACAATGGTGTCCTCACCCTCAGGCTCAAAAGCAACCATCTTCTTCCTGCAATCTATAGTGGCCCCGTGTCTAACTAGCCAATCCATCCCCAAAACCATATCAAAATCATCCATACCAAACTCAATAAAATCTACGGATAGTTCCCTAATATCCACCATCACTGGCAGTGCTCTAATCCATCTCCTAGAAACTACCAGCTCCCTTACAGAATATATCAATCACTTTGCTAGAAAGCTGACCTGTCACTACCATGGGACTAGCAAGCACTAGAAACAAATGAATGTGTAGCACCAGAGTCAATCTATAAGAATATGAAGAGGCAGCACTAGAAAGCTGACCTGTCAGTACTGAGGGAATAGCCTCGGCCTCTGCCTGCGTCAAGGTGAACACTCAAGCTAGAGTCAAGTTGTCCACCTTCCCTAGTTCCTCCTTCTTCAATGTCGGGCAGTCTTTCTTGAGGTATCCAATCACCCCGTACAAGTAACAAGCCTTTGCCCAGCATTCGCCCAAATGGCGCTTCCTGTAACTTGTGCACTCTGGATAACTTCTCCATGTCTCACCGCCTCCCCGGCGGCCACCCTGAACACCTCGACCCCTCCTATTAGGACCAGTAGTGGTTGAGGTGTTAGGGGTCTTCCTCTTATGATCACTAGGGCCTCTGCCCCTACCAGCCCCTCTATATGGAGGCACTGCCCTCCGAACATCCCGTCTTGCAGTGTTCTCCCTCCAAATCTTATTCTTTGTCTCCTCAGTAGTGAGGGCCTTCTCAACAACCTGGGTATAAGTCATCTCCCCAGGTAATGATGTGATCCTCCCATCTGGGGATATCATAGCATTAAGCCCTCGAATAAACCTGTCCTGTCTAACCGCATTTGCAGTCACCAGATATGGTGAAATCTTTGCTAGCCTATCAAACTTTAGGGCATACTCAGTAACTGTCATACTTCCCTGTACCAATCCAACACACTCATTCACCTTTTCTTCCTTGACGGCAACATTGTAATACTTCTGACCTGTAAGCAACTAAAAAGAAAGAAAGAAAGAAAGAAAGAAAGAGCAAACTTTTGTTGAGATCTGATGCGATTTCCTTCACAAATCGAAACATAGTTTTTGAATCATATTGAGGGGTAAGTTTTAAATACCATTAAAAATCATGAAATTAATAATCTATGATGCATAAGATTTAAAACATAATCTTACTTTACAAAAGTAACATAATCAGAAAGCAAAAGCGTAAAATTTAGTAGTCTAGGATAAAACTAGACATAATATCAAAGTTTACAATTCTGTGTTTTGTTTTTATTTTAATGTCTTGCTAGTTGTTTTTAGTTGTCTTAATTTTTACTATTTCGAGGTTAGCGTGGCCCACACAAATATATAAAAACATAACCATTTTTTAAAGCCCAAGGTAAGTGATAAAACAGCAAAAAAGGTTCCTCCATTTAAAACTAAGCATTATTGGGTTTCGAAACCCAACAAGTTTTATAACCTTTCTTCACTCCTCAAAACAAAATAGGTTTCAAAACATAGGTTATGAAAGTTTTTTAAACCAACTATGGTAGAAGGCTACACTTTTGTGAGATTTGATGAAATAATGAGATTTATATTTAGATTACTAAAGTGATAGTTCATTATCCTATTCCAGATTGACTTTCATTTCAAATGGTGCCACTGGTTGTCGTAGCCAGGGGTCTGAAACATGTATAATTACCTGCTAATACCATTTTTTTTTTTGTTATCTTAGTTATGGTGTTTGACAGTTAGTTTCCTGTGGAAATTTTATGGACATCCAACCAGGTAATGCTGGTGATGGGAAGCTGCCAGCAATTGAGGTTTCCTCTGGGCCAGTAGAGTCTAAAATTCCAAGCCTTGTAGATGCAGTACTTTGTTATGTTGTAAATTCTGACAGTCATATCAATAAGTAAGTTCTCCTAGAGACATCCTTAGTCTGGTTTATCCCTCAATTTTTTTTTCCGGTTGCTCTTTAAACTAATTTGTTACATATTTTGATCTGTTAATTTCTTTATTCCAGCAAACCCTTTGTGCTGCTTAATGTACTCAACTTTTTAAAGTCATTATTGCAAAGGGCAGCTCAATATATCATTATATTGGCTAGGTTGAAAAGCTCTGAGAAGTTCTGGAAGCCATTGTCAAAATGCATTTCACTAACTTCTTTGGATTCTTTGCCTGATAGCCTGACTGAGATGGAAGCTCTAAATCTGGCATACAAATATCACTGTCAATCTTCCATAATGGAAACAATGGCATATGACACACACACACTATCCAATCCAAGGCTCAATTGCATTTACCAATGAAAATGATACCCTGTGTAAGGTATCTCAGTTGGAATGTGTCCTTATTTCATTTTTGTCATTCTGGTAATTAAAATGTGTTTACAAGAAAGTTTATGGAAAGGATGTTGCTGGTCCAATTCCAGACGAGCTATGGACTCTAACCTTCCTCTGCACATTGTGTGACTTTATTGGACCTTTATAATTCCTGTCATAATATCTTTACTTGCAAAGTGATAATGACTTAACTTAGTGCATATATACACTTGGTTTACTCCATGATCTGTTGTAGAAATTTGGCCCAGAATTTCTTGACATGCTCTCTTTCTCCATCAATTGGAAACCTCACTAAGAGGAAATACTTGTAAGCCAACCTAAAATTTGAGCATTGAAAGAACAAGATTTAACATGTTATGTTACTTCTTTATTTAACTTTTGTTGTTGTTTTTTAATTTGGCAAATACTAGGAGCTTAGGCATAAATGCACTATCAGGGGAGCTACTAAAGGAATTGGGACAACTTACTTATTAAGTTTGTAAGTTGAAGGCATTCTTAAATTTCATCACGTGAGATTTCCTATGTCCAATTTCATCATATTATTGTCTTCTCCTTCATTGTTTAAAATATTGTTGACATTAATCTGTTGAAGTTTTATCCCAAAATATTATTAATCAGGAGATATTTAATGTGCCCAATGGGCTCTTCCATATCAAATATGTTTGTTCTTCACATACCAACATCAGCAATAATACTATAAATTTATAGTACTAAAAATACACACACGATACCAAGAAAGGAATCAGTGATATATAATTGGAGTTCTTTGTAAGATAGTGAAGTTGTTTGCTACAAATTTTAGATTTATTTGTTCTTTTCATATTAATAAGATCATCTATTTTAACAGCTTACTATCTTGCTTAAAAAAAATTCCATAGCATTTTTCTTGAAGTAATTTGTGATGCTAGATAATAACAATAAAATATTTCTTTGTTTATTTTGCAGATGTGACAAGAGAAATAGAAAAGGAAACTTAATTTTGAAGGCTTTGTGTTGGGCAGTTGCAGAATATTTTGTGTTGAAAGTAGTAACTTTTCAATATGTTGAATATTTAAGACTACTTGAATACTTAAAGAATATTTTGTTGTTGATGACAGTGTTGAATGTTTTAAACTAATTTGTGGATTGTTAATACAATGTTGAATGTTTTTACTTTTTGTTATTTGAAAATCAAGTTCATTTGATGATGCTAGTATATATTAGAAAGTTAATTTTAATTATATAAAGAAAAAAAAATATAATAGAATAAATTAGTGTTATATAAATGAATATATAATGAGAATTTAAACTTATCTAAATATTAAAATAATACGAAAAATGTGTTATAATATCTATTACAATAACACTTATTATAAGTAAAGAATTTTGTTATGCAAACTTCATTATATGGCACAAAAAATGTGTTATACTAAAGTGTAGTATAACACAAATTTATAAGTATTGAAATGTGTTATATAATCGACTATAAATAATATCATTAAACACTTATCTATTTATTAAAATAACACAGAAAGTGTGTTATCGTTGACAGTATAATAACACATTTGTACAACAATGATAAAGTGTTATGTAAAGTACCCTGACCTACGATAACATAGTCGATCTTAACACGTCAAAAAGTGTTATGGTATGTTCTGATAACACATTTTTGGTCTTATTAAAAGCATTTTTTCTTGTAGTGACAGCAATATTCAGTGATTATAACTTTGAAACCATACCACAGTTTGCAGTTTAGATCCTCAGCAAACATTTTGACTAATCCTACCTTTAATTCCCCCTAGTTTCCAGCCCAAAGACCTTGAGTTTTTCTCCTCTAGAGCTTCAAAGCTTCAAGCTTAAGAAAGGGAGAGAGATAGTGATCATGAGTGAGTGGGAGGGAGAGTGTGTTTAAGTGTTCTAAGGATATTCTAGTTATGTCTAGAATTCCATTGAGTTTATCCTTATCTCCAAAAAGGCCAAATTTCCCTTAAGCTTTCCCAACCCCCTAATTGCATCTAGGGATAAAATGGTCATTTCCTGATTCCCGCTAATTCCTCGAGTATTCCTACCATTTTCCTCGAGCCGTATACTATAAATATATCAATATAATAATTTGTTCTCAACCATTTAACAAATATACTCACATTTATGCCCTCAACAGGCCAAAATTACAGATATGCCCTCATGAACAATAAATGGCCCACATGCATATCTAATACTCATAAACATGCATATAATATATTCATATAATCAAATATATCATGCATGCTACATTTCCACGCATTGAATCACGTAATCAAGGCACTAAACCCTATTATCATTTTTGGGTCGTTACAAACACCCTCCAATCTTTGAGGGAGGACCAAATCCACTTATGGTCAAACAATGGATGAGCCTGACTTCCTCCATCTTGGATGAGCGTGAGTACCTCCATCCAAATTACTTGATTGACAAGTACAACACTATTTAAATTACATAGTGTAATGCTCTTGGCTATCCAGGGCGTTACACCTTTCTTCTTGTTAACTGTTTCCACGTGCCCTTTTTCCTGCAGGTGGCGACAAAGGAAATTTTTTTCATAACCCCGTGTTACCGACAGAAGTGCGTGAACACCTCCCTGTCAATCTGCAGACCGTTGTCGGAGTATATCTTCCAAGGGAGCCTGTAGTGGCAAACGATATTCTTGATGACGAAATCTAGAGCCTTCTTGGATGTGATCATAGCAAGTGGCTCGGCCTCGACCCACTTTGTGAAGTTGTGGAATCCCACTATCACATATGTCACTCCTCCCTTTCCTGTGGGAAGTGACCCGATAAGGTTAATGCCCTAGACCGCAAAGGGCTAAGGACTTGTCATCTGAGTGAGGTCGCTTGGAGTAGCCCGAGCTATGCTGGAAAAGCGTTGGCACTTGTCACACTTCTTGACATAGTCAATCGGATCTCCATTCACTTCTTCTTATCGAGGCTCTGCTCCCCAGCGTGGTCCTTGCAAAAACCCTCATGCATTTCTCAAAGTATCATACTGGCTTCTTGCTTGGACACACACCGCAACAAAGGAAACAAATATCCCTTCCTGTACAACTTGTTGTCCATGATAATATATCGAGGTGCCTGGTAAAGTAGCTTCTGAGAAACCTTCTTTTCCTGTGGTAACTCCCCCAAGGTGAGGTATTTAACTATGGGCTACATCCAACCGTCTTCGGGTTGGATTGCTTCCACCTCCTCGGGAGCTGAGATGCTTGTGGAAGATATGTAGTCAATGGGGACTACATTGATCATTTCAACATCCTTTGTGGTTGCAAGCTTGGCCAGGGCATTAGTTGTCGAGTTCTGTTCCCGGGGCACTTGTCGAATTGTGAATTTTATAAACCCATGTAGCATTTCCTAGGTCTTTACTAAGTAAGTGGCCATCTTCATTCCTCGAGCCTTGTACTCCCCGAGTACCTGATTTAGTACTAGCGATGAGTGACTAAAAATCTCGAGGCCCTCGGCCTTGTGATTGAGCACAATGCGAAGTCCAACAATAAGCGCCTCATACTCGACTTCATTGTTGGAGGCGCCAAACCCAAATCATAGGGCATTATGGAACATGTGTCCTTCGGGGGATACCAAAATAAGGCCCGCCCCAACACCATTTTCATTTTACGACCAATCTACATACATCTTCCATACAGGCCCATCATTTGGGATACTCCCAGGTCCCTCATGCTCTCCCATGCACTCAGTGATGAAATTTGCCAGCGCCAGTCCCTTTATGGTTATCCTCGGAAGATAAGTGATATCAATTTGACTATGTTCGACCGCCCACTACAGGAGTCCCCAGGATGACTCCCACTTTTTGAGGACATTCCGTAAGGGATGGTTTGTGAAGACCATGATGGGATTGGCTTGGAAGTGGGGCCTTAGCTTCTAAGAAGGTACCATCAGGTAAAAGGTTAGTTTTTTCATGAGCGGGTATATGGACTCTGCTCCAAGGAGCCTTTTGCTCACATAATACACAGGGTTCAGGACATGACGTTCCTCACGAACTAAGGTGGCACTAATGGCATTCTTAGAGATAGCCATGTAAATTAGGAGGGGTTCCTATCCATGGGCTTTGATCGGATAGCAGGGTTTTCCATATGAGCTTTTAATTGCTGGAACACTTGCTCACATTTCACTGTCCATTCAAATCTCTGCCCTCCTCAGAGTATGTTGAAGAATGTGATGCACTTGTTAGTCGCCTTTGAAATGAAGCAACTTAGGGAGATGATCCTCCTAGTGAGGCTCTGGACATCCTTATGCCTTCGGGGAGATGGCATGTCGATCAGGGCTCTAATCTTCTCATGATTTGCCTCTATTCCCCGACTGCTAACGATGAAACCCATGAATTTTTTGGAGGCAACACCAAAAGTGTACTTTTTGGGATTCAACTTCATTCTAAACCTATGAAGCACCGAGAAAACCTCTGCGAGGTCCCTCATTTCGTCTGGGGTCATTCGGGGCTTTAACAACATGTCATCTACATATACCTCCATATTTAGTACCAGCTGTTCTTATAACATCCGATTTACAAGCCTATGTTAGTTGACCCAAGCATTCTTCAATCGGAAGGGCATCACCTTATAGAAGTAAACTCTTTTATCCGTTCGGAAGATGGTGTGCTCCTGATCTGCGACATGCATGGAAATCTTGTTATACCCCCAGTACACATCCATAAAGGACAAGAGCTCATACCCGGAGGTGGCATCGTCCACCTGATCAATCTACAGCAGTGGGAAATAGTCCTTAGGGCAGGCCTTATTAAGGCCGGAGAAGCCTATGCAGGTCCTCCAGGTGCCATTGGGTTTTGGCACGATGACCAGATTGGATACACACTTGGGATGCTAGGCATTCTGGAAGAATTGGTTCACAAGTAGCTTGTCAACCTCTGCCTTTAGAGCTTCTGCTCTAGTCTGGTCAAATGTCCTTCAATTCTACTGAACTAGAGTGAGGATGGGGTCGACGTTTAAGGAATGGAAGATGATATTTGGGTCAATGTCGTGTAATGTTGGAGTGAGACCAGGCAAAGACATCCAGATTTTTCAAGAGAAAAGACAGGAGCGAGTCCCAGACCTCAGCCTCTAGATTTTTCCCAATCTTAGTCCTTTTGTCGGGCATGGCAACATATAGGACTACCTCCTCGACTTCCTCCATCGGTTGGACTGCCCTCTCCTGTTGAACAAGCGGGTCTAACTCATCAGCCTCCTCGACCAGCATAGTTTGTACTTCAACGTTTTTGGGAAGAGACTGCCCAAGTACCATTGCCTCGACTACCATTACTGGCTGCCTGAGGGACACGTTGTAGCACTGTCTCGCCTCATTTTGGTCCCTTCGTACTGTACCGATTCCCGACTCTGTGGGAAACTTCATGCATAGATTTTGAATAGAGGTGATGGCGAAAAACTCTACCATGGACAAGCGCCCAAAAATGGTGTTATACGTGGAGGAAAAATACGCGAGCCTCTTCCTCCAGTGTTACAGGCAGCTTGATTTGGCCCATTGGTATGAGACCTTCTCCCGTGAACCCATATAGTGTTGACGTGCACTGGGATAGGTTGCTTGTAGTCATCCTAATCTTCTCATAACTCCCATTGTCCATGAGGATCCCAGCCACCATCTTAATGGATACCTAGCACTTGATCACTAAAGGATTGTGGTGTGGGAAGTGGACTCTCCGAGCATTATCCTTGGAGAATGTGATGACTTGATCCATCATCCGTGGCAACTGGGCTGGCAATTGATCCAATGCCAACACCTCATCATCATGGTTTAAGGCATGTGCGTACCTATTATGTGAGTTTCTAGAAGTGCCCCCCAAGTGAGGTCCTCCCGAGATAGTCCCTAATCGGTCATTTACTATAGGAGGACTGCTTGCTATCGGCTGTGGTGGAGTTGTGGGCACTGGGCTCAGAGATTTAGGAGCAGTGGGTCGTGCTACTATTCCCACGGCCGGGGTCGAAACTTGGCACGCCCCACCCCGAGCATTTTGGTGGAGGTGTCCCAACTTATGAGGTTCTCAATCTTATCTTTGGGTTGGTGACATTCATTGGTGTGATGTTGCACGCTATTATGAAAATGAAGAAACTTGCTAGGTTGCGGCTTCTGATAATGAACATGCTACTTCGTGCCCACAAATATGTTTTCTCGAGAGTCCACCAAGTCAGTGTACTCAGAGTACTATGAGACATACTTCTCGCCATGGGAAATTCCCTTTTCGAACTGCGTTGTCCCATTTCCTCTGGGCTTCTTGCCCTTACCCTTACCCCCGCGTCTACTACTACTGGGGGTCTAACTTGGTGCGGCGGACTAGGATGAAGCCACAACTCCAGTACTGCATGCAAGTTTATAAGTAATGTATTCAGTGGACGCTACTTTATATCCAACCAAGGGCACACTGAAACCAGAGGTTTCTACGGTGCCAAAGCTAGCTGGTAGGGCGCTCGGACTGGACTAGGCTCCTGCCATAGTTTGTTGGAGAAGAACATAGGGTGGATATTGGGATCCCAAGACCACGGGGCAAGGTGTTGTCGGAGCGAGAAAGGTGACAGGCCCCCCAAAGTCCCTAATTTGGGCATATTCCTAGCTGGCATATTCTTGGGCTCGACATATGAAGTCATCGAGTCGTCGAAACCTTCGCTGTTATAGGTCATCCCACAGTGGGGACCACACACGGATGCCAGCCTGTAAGGCCATTAGCTACTAGTCGTCGTTAACCCTCTTCATTCTTGCAGCTTCCTCCTTCAAGCATTTGATGTACACTTTGAGAGTCTCGAAAGGACTCTACTTTATGTTGGCCAAAGCATTGACCTCAAAGCTCACCATCTAAGCTGCTATGAATTGTCTTTTGAACAAAAATGATAGTTGGTGCAACGACTGAATGGATCGCAACCTGTGTTTCTCAAACCATTTATCTGTTGGCCCAGTAAGAGTTATCGGGAACACATGACACTTTGAATCTTCAAGGATGCGATGCACCGACATCAACCTATTGAACTTTGAGAGGTGGTCGGTGGGATCCGTTCTGTCGTCATAGGACGTGATGGCAGGCATCTTGAAGCCCTGCATTAAAGGCGCTACCACTATGTGAAGAGCACATGGCTCCCCATCTTCATCATCAGAGTTAAAGATGTGGCCCCATTGTCGGGCCATTATAAGCATGGTCTTCTTCAAGATCTCTAACTCTGCGCAGAGTGGGTCGTGGTCTTAGTTGACACTTTGTGTCGAGTTATATTTTCTCAGGACGTTGAGACTGTCCCTGAGGTCCGATTGACCTTTCTTTGTGGGATGACACACTTGGGCCATATTGCACCGAGAGGCATCAAGGTCGTCCTTTAGGTTAGCCTGTCCTCAGAATGTGCCACTGTCCTCGGGGTATGCTACCTCTGTTTTATGGTCAGACTCGATATTATCATTATTAACGAAGATGCTGATGTTTTGGTCTCAGCTAACAGAGAAGTTTCCCTTAATTGCCCATTGGCCACTGTTTCCACGGTGATGATGAGGCATCGGGGGGACACCACCTCCGGGCCACACACGATCCATATTGGAGAACATGGGTGGAACGCCTCGGGCTCCACGGGCGCTGACGACCTTGCAGTGTCCTGGACTTCTGAGCCATAAACCACACTAGCTGGCCTCAGAGCCTGATTGTCTTTGGGGTTCCGATGAACCTTCTTTGGTTTGGGAGCAGGGTTATCAATAACCTTACCTTTCCCACAATCTTGTGACACCGGTGGGGTACCAGCTCCAGTTGGGTGCACTGGGGGTACATCAGCTTGCGAATCTCGCGCCAACTTAGCTGGGTGCTTGGGAGGCACACCAGCTGGATCGACATGTGGAATTTCGGCTGGGTGCACAGGTGGCACACCATCGGGCTTCTTAGATGGTTATGGAAATCTTCAATGGTGATTCTCGGGAAGCGTGTATATTGCACTTAGTTATAGAGTTTGTCTCTCTAAAAAATCGAACCCTTTACAAGAAGATACTGCATCCATATTTATAGGGGTTGGGGTCATTAATGTTAATCATATATCATTAATATAAAATTCCCCCTCTAAGGTGTTAAGGCTTAATTAATACGTAAAGACATGCACTAGACAGAGACTAAGGCCCAGCCGGATTGCACGGGGCCAGAATTAATGCGTATAGACATGCACTAAACAAATATGCACTAAATAGAGACTACGACCAAGGCAGATTAAAGTTGCATACCAACTTTATGGGGAACGTATCTCTGACTTGTCAGGATGCGTCGCACGTTTTCTCATGTCAGGCGGCATTGTGGGAAATATCAATTGTCGAGTGTATGAACTCGACCTCACCAAGGCTCACGAAAGCTGTAAGACGATCATTTGGTTGCCCACAATTGCAGCAACAGACACCTGGCGACTACCCAAGGTCTGAGGACTGAAACCATTAACCTAGGGGACGAGTGAGTGAAGAGAGCTCCTCCGGACGTGGCCTAACCTGGAGAGATCCTTGCCCCGAGGATAGACCTCAGAGCGTGACCTCACTCAGAGACATCCATGACATAACAAATGGCTCGAGAGGTGGCCTCACCTAGAGGTGAACACGCCTCAATGAAAGACCTCGGGGTATGGCCTCACACGGAAACGTCCATGACTTGTCCGAATTGAGCTTCCTGGAGGGGTTGCACTCCAAGAACCTTATGCCTTTTCTCGCCACTAATCACTCTTAGTTACCATGTGTCAGGATGTGAAATGACGAACAACAGAGTTAATCACTAACTCGCCAAATGGTGCACTTTAAAAATCTAGTGCATACTAAGGGTGACAAAATTAATGAAATGATAATATTAGTCATCATCTAATAATGGCCCTGAATTCAAAGTCGTAATCATTTAGTAAACACAATCGCAGTAATACAACAACTTACATAAAATATAAAAGTGGTATACTAATATTCATATTGGCAACACAGTCATACAACATCTTACGTAAAATATCAAAGTGGTATAAGTATAGTTGATTTAAAACAGAGTCCTTAGTTACGGATAATTTCTCTATGCCCATAACTTGTTAACTTAATTCAAGTGTTTAGAACAAATAGCTTAAATCTCAAACTTCTAAGCCTTGAATTGATTTGTTTGGAAACCATTAATTTATTCTTTCGAAAATCCATAATAAGCTAAAATAATTTATTCAGTTAAGTCGAAACTTTTTCATTTATTATAAAAATTAGGATAATAATATCGTTAATTAATTTCCACTATAGAAATTATTGTCATTAAAATGGTCCAAGACCTTAAGTTTGAAAATACTAGAATTAAATAATTCAAAACCCACTCGCTTCTTTCTTTTTAATCCTCACAAAATCATAGGGTAACAATTTTTTCCTTTTTATAGCAATTCCAATATTATTATAAAAATCATACAAATAATATCATAATAAAATAATATTTAAGCATAAGAAATACTTACTAATATAATTATTAATAACAATAATTATACTCAAAATAGAAAACTTCCTTTCAAAATTCTTGTAGACAAAAATCCATCAAGATGCTATTTTATTTTCGATTATAAAATTGTTCTTCATAATTTTCCTCTTCAACTATAGATCACTTCCCGTTAAAGTGTTTGAGTTCTTAACCAACAATTTATTGGAAAATAATCGTGAATTACTTTATAACTCATAATTTACGAATGTCATTTTTATAAAGATTATGACTTAGCATTAAAGTTCTGTCAAGTATTTTAAAATTGTAAATTGCCTTTGAAATCGATTTGACATTATCATGAAATCCTCACCAATGGCTCATAATACTATGCTGCGTATAATACTTCTTAATCGAGTACTACACAAGCCATGAGAAATGTTAGAATACAACTTAAAATCCACAATCATAATTTTAAACCTTTCGAAATCATTATTCTAATTGATTCTAAAATAACATTTGATTTATAAAATTTTCTCAACTCAAGTACATAAATTTTTTGAAAAACGGGTAGCATAACGACTGCAAATCGGACATCCCCAAATTTTTAAAAATCTACAAACAAGGCATATAACAGTCCCATAGCAGTCCAATAAAATCATTGTTCAACTCAGTATACTAATTAACTATTAATATACTATGAACATACACAATTTCATTTTAGTTTCCTAAACCACAAATAATTTCAAAACTCAAAACAATTAAAAATCCGAGTTAGGAATTTATTTTATAGTACATCGGGGTTGAAGATGACGTTGGGAGCTGGACACGAACCTCGAAAGACCCAAAAGTGGGTACTAGCCAAGACACTCACTTTCGCTCTGGGGAGGTGGCAGTGCCACCACCCCACGGTGGTGGTTTGGGAAAATAGTGGTTGGGCTTCGAAGCCCAATGCTCGAGGAGTCTCATGGTGATGACGGTTTAGCTTTGAACGGCCTAGAGTGACCGATTTAGAGCCATGCATTCTCAGATTTCTATGGATTTCGAGGAACGTCGACTTCAATCCCCAATGACCTTTGAGCCCTATCCATTAGTGGCTTTTGAAGCCAAAAGCACAAGGAATATGGTGGAGGTGACTCTTGGCCAATGAAAGCTTGAGGTGGCCTAATCGAAGCTAAAACTAGAATTGACGTCTAAACTTTGAGAGACTATTTGGAAGGCTTAATCGCGGAATGATGTCTAGTGGCCCATGTTGCCGAAAGTTCGGTGCCCTCTGAATCATCTGGTTAGGCGCATGTAGCAATCGGAGGTTGGCAAGGTGGTCGTCAGAGTTTGGGAAAATGAATCGTGCGAGAGAAAAAGAGAGAAACAGGGGAGAGAGAGGGAATCCCAGAAAAGAGAGAGAGAGAGAGAGAGAGAGAGAGAGAGAGAGAGAGTTGCTATATTAAAAATATTAGGGTTTTTCTCTTTATTTAACATCTGATTTTAATATATAACTTATTTATTTAATTATTATAAATTTTATTAATTGATTATTTTATTAATCGAACCATTAATTGATAAAATAAACACTTTAAAAATTGGACTAATATTTATCTTCATTATTTTCTTTTAAATCCCAAAAAGATAATTAGATGGCATTTACATCAATTTATCACAATTAGTTAATAAAATTTTCTTTTCATTGAAATGAAAAAAACTTGACATTATTTCCATAAATAACATAATAATTGAGTAATCAAAATTTCTTTTATTTTAAATCTCATAATTTAAAATGTAAACCTTCAAACATTTATAAATCTCATTTATCCATTTAAAGATTTCTTATTATCTATTTCCCAATAAATAATAATAATTCAAATTGAAAGAAAAACTCTTTAAATTCATATTATTTTTCATTTCTAAATTTTAAATATAATTTATTAACCATTCCAAAGAATAAAATATAATTTGGGACATAAAAATCTGTTTATTATCCCAATATATAATTAAACTAATACTGATTTAATTTCTCATAATTTTCCAATTAAATCAATTTTTAATTATGTATTATTTTTTCATTAACATTCTTAGAGTAGAATTTGCGAGATGTTGCAGGGCGTGGGCGAGAAACAATTCCACCCCAGCCATTGATCACCTGGAAGAAAGAACTCGAGCGTCGTTCGGTCACACTTATCAAGTCATAGTTCGTGATAAAATAGGTGAATGGACATCTCGGCTACAGAATAGACGTCTTGGGCATGAAAATTACCCCTCATTAAATGGCATCGATTGGTTGATCCAGCAATAGGGAGTCGACATGTGTTGTCACCTTTTTAGAGGTGTCAGGCCTCAAGGATGCCCAGTCTCCTCAACCCGAGTACATCCCCCAAAATTACTCTTCTAAATCAAAGTCTCCACTGTCCGAGGACAAGTGAAGACTTGGGGGGCAAATGTTGTTCGTGTGTTCACCATGTGACATGTGGCATACATTAAAGAGTAATTTATTTAAGTCACACTTTGTAAATAGGGCTAGGGTACACTTCGTAAAGGATCTTGATGTAGGCACCAAATATTTTTTTTTATTTTTATTTATTTAAATTTTTTTCTTTGTTTTATTTAATTGTTAAGTATTATGAATTTTTTTTTTATTTTTTTAGAATTGTTTTGTAGAAATTGTGTGAATTTAATTGTTAATTTATTTATTTATTAATTAATTTAATTTGTGAATAAAATGATTTGAATGTACCAATGTGCATGGTTAGTTGAAATGCACCTTAACACTTGTGTGTGTGCATGTGCATTATTGCATGGTGAACATGCAATAGTTTTCCCATGCATTATTCTAGATTTTTCCTTTTATTTGTTATTTAGTTTTAATTTAATTGGAAGGAAAATAATGGAAGAAATAAAGAGAGAAGGCTCTAGAAGGCTTGTGTTCACACAAGAAAGAAATGGAAAGGAAATGCTAAGAATAGAAAGAGTTGTTTTTTTATTCCCCTAACTCTGGACCCAGCCACAGTAAAAGAAAAATAACTTTATCTGTAGGCGTTCGATTTGGATAAAATTGGTTCTGTTAGAAAGATAACTTAATTATCTACAACTTTTGTGAAATATAGTTTTTCCCAAAATGCAACGAATAAGAGCCAAAATCGTGTCCCAAATGGCAGGACCCTAGAACAACGAAAATTTGATATTTCCTTATTAGTGTGGTGTGCCAAGGGAGGAAAAAGAGAAGTTAGTGTGGTGTAAATTATTTAAGGGATTTGATTGGCTGAGTACAATTATTGTTTGATTTGATTTTCTATTTATTGTTTAAAGGAAATAAAGAATAAATAGAAAATAGGAAACTTACCCTTTTCTTTTAATTGGACCTTTATGAGAGAATTAAGATAAAGGGGGAAGAAAAGAATTGGAAGAGCATTATGCTCTTGGTGGCTGCGTGTGCTAGAGAGAGGAAGAGAGAGAGAGAGTGGCGTGATAGAGAGGGAAGGAGAAGAAGAAAGAGAAGAAGGAGGAGAAGAAGAAGAGAAGGAAGGATTCAATACTATGATATGTATTTTTTGTATTTGTGGTTTTCAATCCTCTCTTCTTTTTCTTTCTTTAGTTTTGATGAGTTATTGTTGTGGTTTGTTGGTGTTCTTCTTTTCTATTGGTGGATTTTGAAAAGCCCTAGGCTTGAACAAGTGGTTGCTATAATTTTGGGTTGATCACTTTTGTGTTCTTGATTTTACAATCAAGTGAGGTAATGGGATTTCTAACCCTTTTGTGGTTATGATTTTTGGTTGAATTGGTTGATTGATATTTTGGCTTTGATACATGAAGGGTTGGCCTAGGCATGTGGCTCTATGATTTCATGTGGTTTTGGTGTTGGGCATCATATTATTATTGGTCATGGGAAAATTGTTTTATGGTTAAACTATGAAAAAGTTTTGTTTCTATTTGTATAAGATGAGATTGGGTGAAAGATAAGGGTAAGAAGTTTTACTATTTTATGTGTATTGGTTTCGGTTTATGGGCATGTTTAGGTTTATGATTGTTTGTGATTTTGAATATGGATTTATATTGGCTATGAAACTATGTTGATCTCTTGTTATATGAATTGTTTGATCTTAGGATCTTGAGTATGATGATATTGATGTTATGATATCTATGTGAAAGCATGCAAGGGTTTGGTTTTGATCCACTAAATATGATGATCTTGGTATTTTATGTTTATGAGAATGAGGGTTATTTCTGCCTATAGGGCATTTGATGGATGATTGTGTTGTTTTTTTTTTCACCTATACTTGTTAGGAACATGCTAGGTTAATGTAAAGGTAAATATGAATATTGGAGTTGTATGCTAATAATGCATGTTGTCTTCATTATTTTGTTGGATGGAATGTATGAACTCATTGGAAATATAATAGGGTGTTGTAAGGTTTTAAATGAATATGTGTTAGTTATTTTCTTTTGAATTATTTGTATAATAGGAGCATGTTAGGATTTGTGATTTATTTGTGCTAATTAAACATGCATGATTTTGTATGAATCATGTGAGGCATGATGAAAAAGATGAATTTTATGATGATTTATTGCTTGCTCGTTTTTGGTGTCTAAGTGGTTAGTATATGATGAAAATAATGATTTGGATGTTTAAATAATTTGGCTAATGTTTTGATGTTTCAAGAAATTAAATGGAAGGTTTTAAGATGCCTTGAAATGATATTTTTGCACAAATTATTACCTACATATTTTTTCTTTATTTTTTAGAAAATATTGAGTTTTAAACATAAAAATGGTGATTCTGAGAATAAAGAAAGATAGTTGCTGGAATTTTTGTAAAAAAAATTGAAGTTGTATTTAATAAAAGAAATTTTGTGAGTATCTTGAAATAAATTAATACCCTAAACTATGGTAATATTAAAAGTGATATTTTTAATGTAATATGAGTGCCTATTTTAATAGTTATGATTTTTCTTTATTTTTTATTAAGAAAAATGTTGAATTTAGTTCACTTGTGAATTTTAAGTAAATTAAATTATGGCTGAAAGTTTAGTTAATTATTTATAAAAATAATCATTGGATTTTTCACATATGAATTTATTCTATATAAAAATTAATCTTTAAAAATAACACAAGTAAAAAAATGTAATTTTTCACATCTAAAAATTATATTTTTCTCACATTAAACTTGTAAATTTGTTAATTGGATTATAATGTTATTTTCTAAATAAACATGTTAAATTATGAGAATTTTACGTAATTTTTAGTTTTGGTTATTTTATGGAATTTAAAAGTAAGTAATGGAGTTATTATATTTTAAATGATTAAATAAATTATTTTATGAAATAAAATAATTTCTTGAGAGAATTAATTAACCTAGTAATTTTAAGAAGATAAAATAATGGTAAACAAAGCATGTTACAAGTTTATTATTTTGAAAACAATAGAAGTAAGTCGCATAGAATTATCGTTTTAAACGCCACGTTTACGCAACGTTCTCACGTACACATGTCGCATGCAAATTCAGTTTTACGTTAAAAAATATGTCTATTAAGCAACCATGTAGTTTTTATAGAAAGATCATGCAGGCAATATAGGTAGAATGTGCATTATTCTTTTATGACCTTATGTGTAATTATGCATTTGTGTATGTTGTGAATAAATCTTACCATGTGTGCATGGCCCATGCACACACGGGTTTATGAGTGGGAAAAATAGAGATTATGGTAAGCTAAGGAATGTTACTTTGATTATGGTATAGGCTCGTTGAGAAATTGTCGTTTTATTTAGCTTGGATCCGAGGTAAGGAAGTTAGATAGAATTTTGTTTATTTATGTTGTGAATTGTAAGACTGTTCGTATGAATGAAAATGTTATGAATGATGAAATGCTATAATATGATTATATGTTGGATTGTATGATTGCTATATGATATGAATGGATGTTAGCGTGATGAACGCGACACATCAAATAAAAGGGTTACGAAGGATATGAAGACGTGACCGAGTTATATGTAATGGTTGTTAGCGTGTTGAACGCGACACAACAAAGGGGTTACTAAGGATATGAAGACGTAACCCGAGTTACTAAGGATATAAAGACATAACTCCAGTGGTGGACGCGCCAAGGTTATTAAAGGACCAGAGATCCTGTTTACCTCAAAGGGTGACATGGACAACTTAGCGGGTCATGTTCACAAGGAAAATTTTTATGATGAAGTTATGATGTTTATGCTATGATGTTTATGTTATGATGATGTTATGATGTTTATGCTATGATGTTTATGTTATGGTCATGTTATGATGGTCATGTTATGATCATGATATTAATGTTGATGTGATTATGTTTATGTTTATGATATTGACACCATTATGACAATGATGTTATGATGTATAAAGATGCAAGAATGTGTTTGTGACTTGTTGTATCTTACTTGTTTGTTGTTTGTACTTCCTTACTGGGCTTTTAGCTCACCCCCTTACTTTCCCTTCCAGGTAGCAAATAGGTTTCTCTATGGCACGCGTGGTGATGTGGGGAGTTCTGTCATCCTGGTGTGTATGGCGTGGGGCATCCTATGAACGAGAAACGATCAGTTTAAAACACCATTTTCTTTTATGTTTAATGGGACTTTTTAAAACTTATGAGTGGGACTTGAACTTTTGGTTGTTTTAGAACTTTGCATGAAAATTGATATTTTCTTTTTAAACTATTGGGCCCAACTAGCATGTTTTAAGCAAGACCCCATTGAGATCTTTATAATAAGTGGCTTTCTCTTATAAACCAATGAATATGTGAATGTTTTACAAAGCACTAGACTCGGGCATTTTTACACTTGATGTCATTTCATGAATTTAGAGAATTGCCAAAATGCTGCCTAAAAATATCCATAAAAGTTTGACATTTGCAAGCTTTTAACATCCTAAATACAAGTAACTCGTAAACTAGGGTTAATTCATAACCTGAAGCACATAAATTCCTGTGTCTCAACTTGTATTTCTTTAAGCTTTGTTTTAATTAGTTTTGTAATGCCCCGACTAATCTAGATCTCGGACCATTAAAAACTATTAAACATAACTACTATTTTTGAATACATATATACACAAAATATTAGAACTTTATTAAAAATCCAAAATACGATACGAAATAGAAAATAAGGTATGGGTACCCATTGTCTAGCACATAAAACAGAAAAATATAAACTTTAATCATTCGTTTAAATAATAAGTGCGGAAATACATAAAATATAAATTAAAAGACTTTAAACAACGTCATCCTCGATCTTCCCGCACTCCATTCAATCCATCCATCCCCAATACACATGCCAAGTTTCCACAACTATATCATAAATCATAAGACTATACATCATAAATCATCAGACTATATCATAAAACATATACTGTAAAACATATGACGTAAAAACGTATATCATATAGGACTACAATATTAATGGCCATTAACTCATTACCGTGGCATGTGATAAAACCATTTAGGTCCTCAGTCTGCTATCACGATAGGTTAGATCACAAGGTAGTATATGATAACCCATCTAGGTCCTCTGTCTACTAATCGAGATAGGGTAACTCATAACTCTAATCCACAATAATGATAAAAATCTTGGGGTTTGCTATCTAAGCAACTATAAGCCCCAAGTGACTACAAAACATATTTAAGCATATATACATAGCACATATCTTAGCATATAAACATATCATAACACATCGTATAAACACATATAATCTAACCTATTTTCCTTACAAAAAAACTGGGATGTTGTAGACAAGAATGGGATTGGAACACTCCTAAAACCAATTGTAAAATCCATGAGTTTCTAAAGAAAAGGAGATGAAAAAGATAACTAAAACATCAATGTAGAAACTTACCGAAAACCTGAAGTTTCAAGACACTTAAACACCTAACGAAAAAGCAATAACAATAAGTAATGATCTGAAAGAAAATGGAAGGAACTAAAAGAACTATGATGGATTAAACCTGAGGATAAGAATACCTTGAATGGATTATGACTTTGATCTAAACCTAGATATCGAAATAACATACTATTTTACTTCCCAAGTGTTTAGAAAAGCATAGATTGGAAAAGCTTTTATCCCAAAACCCAAGTGTTTTCTCTCTAGAGTAATCTTAGAAGCTTGAAGGCTCTGAAGAATGCTTGAGTGATGAGTGAAATGGCTGAGTACTAGGTCCTATTTATAGAGTTCAAGGAGTGAAACTAACCCCTTTTAAAATGAATAAATAAATGAATAATAATTGAAAAGATTTGAATTTTATTTTCAACAGATGCCCAAAACTCGGTCAAAAACATTCAAGAGCAAGTCCAAGTGGTTGGGGGCTGTTTCTAATTTCAATCCACAAAGATTCAAAAATGGCTCTAGGAGGCGATATATCGCCTATCCTAGGCAAAATATCACCCCTACCTATGTCCTGTGCTTTCGTTCGTGCGAAGTTGACTTATTTTTCGTTTCTCCCGCAGGCGATATATCGGCCCCTATAGCTGCGATATATCGTCATACGTTGATATATCAAACACGTTTTTGCACTCTTTCAGCATATTTTGAATTTGTTTAAACAACTTTTATTGAGTAAAACGTGATCCTAACAGCTGCTGGAAGGTTCTAGAGCTTCTAGGTTTATCCTTTATTAGATTATTCATCCAAAATGCTTAAATCCTTAATAAACATGTTTGTGACAAGTGTCATGTTCTTATTAATTCTTTCTAAACCATATGTTATAATAAATAATATTTCTAGGACCAACTATATTAATCAAACCTTATGTTATAATTAATATTTCTAAACTATAGGTTAAACTTAAAAAATCTATAACTATTTTCTATGAGTTTCCAACTAAATCCCAGCTTGAACCAATATCCACGAAAACTAATATACTACAAGCTACTACTTCTACTATATAGCTAAGTAAAATTTTGAGACACTAAAATTTGTTAGCGAAATAGCCAGTCAACAATATCTATTTCCTTCTCTACTTAACATGCCATTTAATTCACATAAATCACTATGTAATAGATCTAGCAATTTTAAACATCTATCAATACTTGGAGAAGGATTCTTAACAATTTTCGATTTAACATATAATTCACATTTATCATGCTCATTCACATCACAATTAACTAATCAACATTTAACAACTATTTTAATTGTGTTCTAACCTATATGAGCAAGTCTATTATGGCACAAAGTAATAGAAATAAAATTAATCACATTACAGGAATTAGATGGCATATAATTATTGTCATGATCAAGAGTACCCAATTTTGATCATCTCATCACAAAATAACCCTTTCCAACAAAAGTGCCCAATTTTGTCAAAATAAGTTTACCGAATTCAAACTCCATTTTATTACTGGATTTACTCAATTGAGTTCCACTTATAATGTTTCTAGCCATATAGGGAACATAGGAAACATTAGTGTTGACACAATTCTTCGCCAACAGGTAATTAAGAGAATGAGAGAAAAGGATTAGTGCTAAATGTGAACCGAAATAGATATATGATCTTAGAGGACGAAAGGGGTGACTCAAGACACGGTTTTTAAGTGGTTCGAAGGTTAAAATCCTTCCACTCCACTAGTCAATATTATTGATCTATACTAAGTATTTGGTTACAAAGTATTTCTTACAAGAGGTTATTTTTCCAACCCCTATCAACTCCCAGGGTCTCCATATTTATAGGAGAAGGCACCTGGAAGTTGGTAGGGAGGTCATCCCGTGACCTTCTTACTTGACGTATCAATTCTGTGACATTCATGATTAATTCCTAAACCTGACACATAAGTGTGGTCAAATCAATAGGTAAGGAAGTAATGGGCCACACGGCCCAACCCCACCGTGGGTGTCTGAACACGCACGTTCCTGCTGCGTGTCCGAGAAGTCAGGGGGATATCAGACACGTGATGCCTGATATATGCATGTTTACCTTGCGTGTGTTTACTTCTCAAGGGGTCACTCCCCCATATCCAGCTCGTACCGCGAGCTACATGCTGGACTCGACCTTCGGCCTTCAGGGGACCTGCTCCAGTCTTGGACAATGGAGGGGAGCCCTTTGGGCTTCCTCGAGCTAACGACAGAAGCTCCGGTCTTAGGGGAGTTCATGAGATAACTACGATTAGTCAGGAGCTCAGCTTGCTAACCAGCCCGTGGGAAAACCAGGGCGTACATCTGCCCCCCAAGCTCCTGCTCGTGGTATACCACGTCGTATATAAGACCACAGTAGGGGCTTTTGGACTTCCCCATGAACTCTTCGCATTCCACCTTTTATGCAGGCGTCTAATACGTGGAACATCGTGGGTGGTGACGGTACGTCTTACGAGAACCGCATTTAATGGCCTAGCCCATGCCCAGCCGTCGTTTCGTATTTCGAGTGGAGGGCCTCGGATCCCCCATCAGGGCCATCCAACGGCCCTCTATACGTGATCCTTTACGCATATAAAAAGGGGTGGCCACCCTACGTATGGGCCACCCTTTCATCCGAAATTTTTCAAGCTTCAAGCTCCTCTTCTTCCTCTCTCTATATCTCCAGAAGAGCAAAACCCTCGATCCCTCTACTGGTACTTTCAGCGTTCAAGAAGCTTAGGCGCACGGACTTCTCCGAAGCTTTGGAAGCCATTACACCGACGAAGCTCTTACCAACGCAACACCTTCGTCTACCTCCCAGCCACACACTGTAAGTTTCCTGACCCTGTGTGTTTTGAAAATATGCTACTGTAGCTTAGGTAAAAAAAATTTACTGTAGCCGCATGCAAGGGTTTGCTGGGTTTTGTGGATATGGAGGGTGACAGCCCTTTTAGGTTAGGGCACATTTGTTGTAGGAAATCGCTTTAGAGTATGGGTTTCAGGATGCTTTTTCTGGGGAAAATTTCTGGGTAGGAGTTTTGGGAATTTTGGGTGCAAAACCGGGTAGCTTAGGGAACACGCCTCACAAGCGGTTTTGCAATTTCCTGCCTACTGAACCTTTCCCCCCAAGGAAAATTCTATCCTGACCCTCCTGACACACGAATCCCGAGTAATCGGGGATCGGTTGGGAGCACAGGCGCGCGTTCATCGAACCTCGTGGTCCCACTCTCCACGGGCTGGGCTTACCTCAGCTCGTGTAAATGATAATTGCTTTTTCCTCATGCTTGGGTCGCCTTTTCTGAAATGTTTTCTTTTGTTCGTTAGGCGACCAGATCGCTCCAAAGAGAAATCTCCCACAGAAGAATGTCAGCAGCTCGGCCTCCCAACAGGACAAAGGGAAGGCGGCGATGCCTAGCTCCCCGATCCCCCGCTTCAGGCCGACAGTGGAGAAGGATGTCGAGGTGGCCCCTGATGCCTTCTTTGAGGCGGAAAGGATCGTCTCGAAGATAACCGACCAGGCGAAGATTAACAAAATCTTCCTTTCTCACAACATCGCCTTGGGGAAAGTGTCCGTAGTGGCTCGACCTGCTTCAGAAGGCGAGCAGAGTTGTGCGCCGCTCGACGAGTCGTTCGCGGCCTGGAGTGGTGAACATTTTAAGGCAGGGGCCTTCCTTCCACTGGATCAGTACTTTGTTGATTTCCTCAACTATGTGGGGTTGGCCCCATTTCAGCTCCCCCCCAATTCCTACCGTCTGCTAGCAGGGCTGAGGTATTTGTTCCAGAAGCACGAGTGGGAGGTCCCTACTCCTGTAGACATTTTATATTTCTTCTGCCTCAAAGGCAGCCCGGACCAGCGGGGGCGAGGTGATGGGTTCTACTATTTAACTCGGTTTCCCAATACGGCGGTGGTCATCGAGCTGCCCAGCCACCCCAATGACTTTAAGGACCAGTTCTTCATGTCAACTGGTTTCCGGAACTGCGAGCATCACTATTTCAATCGTCCTCGTAATTTTCTCCCATCCTTAGCTCACCTTTTAAGTGTTATTTTAGCTCCTCCCGTACCCCATTCTGACTCAAACTAACCTTGCAGCCATCTTCGCGAGGACAGAGAAGTTTGTGACCCTCGGGGGCCAATATGAAACGCTGGCGGGCTTGCCCCCCAATGAGAAGGATTATCGCGTGCTCGTGATGGACGAGATGATGGTGTTCTGCAAGCTGATTTTTCCAAATCAGACCCTGAACCTAAAGAGGCCCTGGGGGCCGCCCCCAGCTCGGGACACCAGACCCATCATCGTGGAGGAGGTCGCGGGAGATGAAGACGAGGAGGACGAGGGCGACGAAGTTCCGCTCGTGAGGAGCAGGAAGAGGACCTTTGAGGTCGCCCAGAGGATGGGCGAGGAGAGGATCCAATCCGGAGCAGCCACGGGTCCTTCTGGCCAAGGTAACCCTTACTTGCTTAGGAGTCTAGATAGGGACACCGCAGACCCCCGGCTGGCTAGGTTCAATCCTAGGCAGCTCGTCCATCGTCACCGAAGCGATCCGGACCTGAACACACTCCTGCTCCATTGTGTCGACCGGCTCATGCTGCATCACCAAGAGAGCCGGCCTAGGGGTACAGTAGTAGTAGATAACACCCTAGCCTTTAGGTCGATCCTATTTGAGGAGTATGGGACCAACTTACGCACATGGACATCACTCCAGAGGGGTATCTATGCTCCGGGGCTTATGCAGTATGTAGAAGAATCTAGCCCTGAGTCAGAACCGGACCCAGAACTTGCGCCAGTTCGGGAAATAATCGTCTTAGGTTCTTCCAGCTCGGGGGGTAGGGCTCTCTTAGTATTCGCACACTTTTTATATTTAACCCTTTGTCCTTGTCTGTATGGTTGCTAACTTGTACTAACAATGTTTTTGTTTCGACAGAAGAGATGTCTCAGCCCGAGGATAGCTTGCGAGGCGTAGTCTTCAGGGGAAACCCCTCGGCCGGACCAAGACAAAAAAGGCTCCGGGGGTCCAGGAGCGCCGCTGGGACCTCCACCAAGTCTCCGGCAAAGGAGAAGGAGAAAACCCTGGCTGCCCAGGACACGGGAGCAATTCTTCCAGCCGCAGGAGCAGGCCAAATGCCTCCACCACCTCCGCGAGCTCCAGCCACCACTCAGGACGGAGGAACGGAGCTCGGGACTCCGGCCGTGGCGGTCTCCGATGTGCGCATCCCAGTCAACCCTCAGGACCTGGAGAAGATCCCAGAGGCCTTCCGGGGGATAGTGTACGAGTCGGAGAACTACGCCGTCAACCATATCTATAAGTTCACCAAGAAGGAACTTCGGGCCATTGAGACACTGAGCCCGGTTGGGGTGATGGAGTCTTCAATGAGCATGACCCTAACGGTAAGTTGCCCTGTTTTCTCTGTAAAGCTCCAACCCTTACACCTTGCCCTGTTTTTCCTCTAAGGAAATTTTATCTTTCATTTCTCGCAGGGCGTCGTCGCTCTCCACCAGAGCATCATCAGGGCCAAGACTCAGCTCGAGGATATGAAAGCCGAGCATCAGGCTTCCCTTCAGGAGGCTAAGGCGACTGAAGATGCCTTGGCGACCGCGAAGGCCGAGTTGGAGAAAGCCCTCTCGAAGGTCCAGGAGCTCGAAGCCTCCCTTGCCACCTCGCGGGCGGACCTCGAGGCTACGAAGACTGAGATCCAGGCCGCCAAGGTCGCCCTAGAAGCCGAACGGGCCACTTCGGAGCAGTCCATGCAGGATTTGTCCTATCACTATTGGGCTTACAATCCGGAGGCTGACTTCTCCTTCATGTCACCGAGCCTTTGGGCGTGCTTGCTGGTGAAGTTCCAAGCTCGCCTTGAGAAAGAGGCACCGCCTTCGGAGACTGGAGAAGCCTCGGGCGCGGCGGAGCAGGGTGAGACAGCGACCTCCACGGGGCCATCTGATGGAGCTTAGGGCGTCCTTTCCTTGTTGCCTTTGAACATTTTCAAGTAATTTTTTTTTTGTAACCTTTGCGTGAGGTGTTTTCACCTCGAGACAATTTTCCTTAACGTTTTTAATTTACGCTCTTTTATGCTTTTAAGCATTTCAGTTATAATTTATTGAAAAACCTAGTTCGCGTTAACTTTAACCCATATCTCGAGCTCTTTAAGGAGAACAACGATCAACAGATTTAAATCAACTTCTAAGTTTTATGACCTGGTTAAAACCAGGAACTTAATTTGAAAACTTAGTTCGTGTTAACTTTTATCCATATCTCGAGCTCTTTAAGAAGAACAACGATCAACAGATTTAAATCAACTTCTAAGTTTTATGACCCGGTTAAAACCAGGAACTTAATTTGAAAACTTAGTTTGTGTTAACTTTTATCCATATCTCGAGCTCTTTAAGAAGAACAGCAATCAACAGATTTAAATCAACTTCTAAGTTTTATGACCCGGTTAAAACCAAGAACTTAATTTGAAAACTTAGTTCGTGTTAACTTTTATCCATATCTCGAGCTCTTTAAGAAGAACAACGATCAACAAATTTAAATCAACTTCTAAGTTTTATGACCCGATTAAAACCAGGAACTTAATTTGAAAACTTAGTTCGTGTTAACTTTTATCCATATCTCGAGCTCTTTAAGAAGAACAACGATCAACAGATTTAAATAAACTTTTAAGTTTTATGACCCGATTAAAACCAGGAACTTAATTTGAAAACTTAGTTCGTGTTAACTTTTATCCATATCTCGAGCTCTTTAAGAAGAACAACGATCAACAGATTTAAATCAACGTCTAAGTTTTATGACCCGGTTAAAACCAGGATAAGACTTAGTTAGTGTTAACCCTTATCAATATCTCGCGTTTTTAAGAAAACAACAGTCAATCGATAAGAATCAACATCTAAGTCGTTAAGGAGACCTGGTTATATCCAGGTACCATATGCCCCCCATGTAACTAGGAAAGGTTCTTCCGTGGTTACTTTAAGACCACACTTGCAAATATGCATAAAAAGTTTATTTTCATTAATACATAAGAAGTGGCCTTCCAGGCCTTACAAGTAAATCATTGGTAATATCTCTTTAAGTGGACGGCGTTTCAAGTTCGCAGGACCGCCCCTCCATCAAGTCGAGCTAGCTTATAAGTTCCCTCCTTGATGACTTCGATGACCTGGTATGGTCCTTCCCAGTTCAGTCCCAAAACTCCATCTTTGGGATCTCTTCCGGCGAGGAAAACTCTTCTCAGAACCAAGTCGCCTACACTAAAGGTGCGTATTTTAACCTTGGTGTTGAAGTAGCGGGCGATTCTCTACTGATAATGGGCGAGCTGGAGTTGCGAATCCTCCCGCCTTTCCTCAACCAGATCGAGGGAATGGCACAGGAGCTCGTGGTTTCGATCTTGGTCGTAAAATTGGACTCTATGCGAAAGAACCTTTATCTCCACGGGGAGGACTGCCTCACTCCCAAAAGTTAAAGAAAAGGGAGTATGACCCGTAGGAGTCCGATGCGAGGTCCGGTATGCCCATAGGACCTGGGGGAGCTGTTCTGGCCAGACCCCCTTCGCTTCATCTAATCTTTTCTTGAGGCTCGCCTTTAAAGTCTTGTTGACAGCTTTGACCTGGCCATTAGCCTGAGGATAGGCCACGGAGGAGAAACTTTTCACAATCCCATGTCTGTCACATAACTCGGTGAACAGGTCGCTGTCGAACTGAGTGCCGTTATCGGAGACGATCTTCTTGGGCAGGCCGAAGCGACAGATGATGCTTTTAACCACGAAGTCAAGCACCTTTTTAGACGTGATTATTGCCAACGGCTCTGCCTCAGCCCACTTGGTAAAGTAGTCGATGGCTACCATGGCATAACGGACCTCGCCTTTTCCAGTGGGAAGGGCGCCTACTAAGTCTATTCCCCAAACAGCAAACGGCCAAGGGGCCGAGATCATTTTCAGCTCGTCTGGAGGAGCTCGGGCAACTGCAGCGAATCGCTGGCACTTGTCGCACTTCTTCACATATGAGATCGAGTCTTTGGACAGAGTCGGCCAGTAATATCCTTGCCTGAGAACCTTTAAGGCCAGGCTCTGCCCCCAAGTGTGGTCTCCACAGAATCCTTCGTGAACTTCCTGCAGGATGGCCTTTGCCTCAGTTGGATGAACGCACCGGAGGAGAGGTAGGGAATGCCCACGTCGGTACAACATCCCATCGACCAGCGTATATCTCGGAGCTTGATACAAGATTCGTCGTGCGTCGTTACGTCCTTCGGGCAGCTTGCCCTCGATGAGATACTCAAGAATGGGGGTCATCCAGGTCGGCCTAGCGTCAATCATTTTGACCTAGGCTCGTCCTTCTTCTATACTTGGTTGTTCCAAGAATTCTATCGGCACCAACCCCAAGGTCTCCGTCTCTCCCGAGGTGGCGAGCTTGGCAAGAGCATCTGCATTAGTGTTCTGCTCCCGAGGTATCTGTTCGATCGATCCTCGCTCAAATGCGGACAGCTCAACTTTTACCTTCGCCAGATAGGCAGCCATCTTGGGTCCCCGCGCCTGATATTCGCCCAGGACCTGGTTTACCACGAGCTGGGAGTCACTGAAGCACTGGACGGAGCTCGCCTTTAACTCCCTGGCTATCCTTAGGCCGGCCAGCAAAGCTTCGTACTCCGCCTCGTTGTTGGAGGACTTGAACCCGAACCTTAGTGCCGAGTGGAATCTATGTCCCTCGGGGGATATCAGAATGATTCTGGCCCCGGAGCCGTTCTCGTTGGATGAACCGTCTACAAAGATCTTCCACAACGATTGGGGCGAGGTGAGCTGAGATAAGCCCTCTGCGGGATTCTCCTTGAATCCCGTGCATTCTGCCACGAAATCGGCGAGGGCATGACTTTTTATAGCAGTTCGTGGAGTGTAGAAAATTTCGAACTGACTGAGTTGGACCGCCCATTTTAACAAACGTCTCGATGCTTGAGGTTTTTGCAAAAGCTGCCTTAGAGGCTGATCTGTCATGACGTGTACTGAGTGGGATTGGAAGTACGGTCTGAGCTTTCGCGAGGCCATGATTAGGCAGAACGCCAATTTTTCCATCAGTGGGTATCGTGACTCTGCCCCGAGAAGTCTCTTGCTGATCTAATAGACTGGCTTCTGAACTTGGTCCTCTTCTCGTACCAGTACGGCACTAGCTGCATCCTCAGTGACAGCTAGGTAGAGAAAAAGAGGCTCGCCTTCCTTGGGCTTGGATAATACGGGTGGTTCAGCCAGATGCGCCTTCAGGTCGAGGAATGCGCTTTCGCACTCTACTATCCATTCAAACTTCTTGTTTCCTCGGAGCAGGTTGTAGAAGGGCAAACACTTATCAATTGACTTGGAAATAAACCGGTTCAGTGCGGTCACTCTCCTTGTTAGGCCTTGGACATCTTTCTGCGACCTGGGCGAAGGAAGCTCGAGCAGTGACCTGATCTTGTCGGGGTTTGCCTCAATTCCTCGGGTATTGACTATGAACCCCAGGAATTTTCCTGATGCGGCTCCAAAAGTGCATTTCTGGGGATTGAGCCTCATGCCGTATTCTCGTAATATTTTTTAACATTCTTCCAGGTCGGAAACATGGTTGTCGGCAGTCTTTGACTTGACTAGCATGTCATCAACGTACACTTCCATGTTTTTTCCGATCTGGTCTGCGAACATTCTGTTTACCAATCTTTGGTAGGTAGCTCCGGTGTTCTTCAGACCGAAAGGCATGACCTTGTAGCAATAGACATTAGTCGGGGTCATGAAGCTGGTGTGTTCCTAGTCCGCCGGATTCATCGCGATCTGATTGTAGCCTAATTACACGTCCATAAAGGACATGAGCTTGTGCCCCGCCGTGGCATCCACCAGCTGATTGATCCTTGGTAATGGAAAACAATCCTTGGGGCAGGCTTTATTCAGGTCGGAGAAGTCAATGCAGGTTCGCCACTTTCCGTTGGGCTTTGGAACTAGCACGGGGTTGGCGACCCAAATTAGAAATTTGGCTTCACGGATAAAGCCACATTTTTTGAGCCGGGCTACTTCTTCTTCTAGGGCTTCAGCTTGGGTTGTTCCTAAACGTCTTTGCTTCTGAGACTTGGCAGGAACGCTTTTGTCTAGATGGAGCGTGTGCATGATGACACTCGGGCTAATTCGCACCATGTCCTCGTGGGACCAGGCAAATACATCTAAGTTAGCCCGCAGAAACGTAATCAGCTCTGTCTTCCTCTTGCTACAGAGGTTTTTCCCGAGCTTGACCATCAGTGATGGATTTTGTGGATCAAGGTTCACCTCCTCGAGCTCCTCAATAGCCTGGAGCTCGGATCTGTCTTCGCCTACTCGGGGGTCAATGTCCTCACTCAAGGAGACATTTTCCCCTTTGGCGTTTTGAGGTTTTTCAATCTCAGGACCCGCCAAGGGTTCCTAGGATTCCTCTTCACTCATAATGACCATGGCCAGCTGCCCGGGTTTAGATTTTCCCTTCATGGAAATGATGTAGCATTCCCTTGCAGCGAGCTGATCGCCCTGGATCGTGCAGATTCCCGTCGAGGTGGGGAACTTCATGGCGAGGTGTCGGATGGAGGTGACAGCCTCGAAAGCTATGAGCATAGGTCGGCCCAAAATGGCGTTGTAAGCAGCGGAGCAGTCTATGACCACGAACTCGAGTAGTTTGGATACTGTTCGAGATTCTTCTCCTGGGGTGATCACCAGCTCGATCGTCCCTATCGCTGCTGATCCTTCTCCCGAAAAAACCATACAGCATCATGGAGGTTGCCTTTAGATCGGCGACAGTCAGACCCATCTTCTCTAAGGTGGATCGGAATAGAACATTTACCAAACTCCCGTTGTCTATTAGTACCCTTCTCACCCTCCGGTTGGCGAGCTGGACTGCTACAACCAGTGGATCATTGTGAGGGAACTGGACATGGCCTGCATCTTCCTCCGTAAAAATGATTGGTTGTCTTTCCAACCGCTGCTGTTTTGACTGACGCTACTCCGGGATGAACTCCACTCCGTTATGAGCCTTTAGTTCATTCACGTATCTCTTCTAGACGCCTCTGCTTGTGCCCGCCATGTGTGGACCTCCCGAGATGGTGGATATCTCTCCTCCGACCATGGGAGGAGGGACGTCCTAATCTACCCGGAACCCAGGCTGACTGGCTGGGAGCTCTGGAGTAGGTCGACTCGCTGGGACCCTGTTCCCCGAGTATTGAGCCAAGGGACCGGCTCGGATGAGAGTCTCGATCTCATCTTTTAGGTGCCTGCAATCGTCGGTATTGTGGCCCACATCGTTATGAAAATGACAAAACTTGGAAGTGTCTCTCTTTCCTTTGTGGTGCTTCAATGGTCCGGCCTCTTCCAGGGGACCCGAGTAGAGTTGGCCAAGAAGATACTCTCTCTGGACTGGGTGAGCTCGGTATATGTCGTGAAAACGGGCTTAAACTTATCTACAGACTTATTCTTCTTTTGGCCGTGCTCACTGTTTTCGCCATTGCCCTTCCTCTGTATATCCTTCCATAGGTCTCCTCTGACAAGGATTCCGGTTCTCATGGCCATGAGCTTAGAGCTATCATCCGCGTCTCTAGCTCGAGCAGCGACGTTTGCGAATCTGCTCAGGTAGGCCTTTAGAGTCTCACTGGGCTGCTGTCTCACGTTGGCCAGGGAGTCGGCCTGAACACGGGCGGCCTGAGAGGCTCGGAATGCCCTTTTGAAGTCGGCTGAGAAGGCCTTCCAGGAGCTGATTGACTGTCTTTTACTTTGCTTGAACCACTGTCTGGCGGGTCCAGTCAGCGTGGAGGGGAAGATCAAGCATCTCAGCTCTGGGCCAATGTTATGGGCCATCATTAGGGTGTTGAACATCCCTAAATGGTCTGAGGGGTCTCCGTCCCCGTTGAACTTTGACAGGTGAGGCATACGGAAACCAGACGGGTATGCCGTCGCTGCTATGTTGGGGGCGAAGAGTTCCATCTCGTCCCCTGAATCATATTCGTCTTTTTCTTTTTCTGATAGAAATTTCCTCATCAGTTCCTCCATCTGGGTCAGGCGATCGAGGGTTTGGTCCTGATGTCCTTGGTTATTCCGGGGCTGTTCAACAGCTCCGGATCCATTATACACATATGGTGGGCTATTGCCCCTCCTATCTTGAGATAGGTTATTTGGGACATTCCCCCCATTGCGTATTTCGGACAGGACCCCCCCTGAACAAGCCTGGCCACCACTTCCAGCTCGGTCTTCTCTATGAGAGTTGAGGCGATCTCGCAGGTCACCTCCCTGGGTGCTCTGGTGACTTTGCGCCGAACTTAACCGCTGACGCAAGTCTCCCCCAGAGAGATCTCTCCGACGACTGCCGGTCCAGTGGCTCCTGCTGGTTAGGCTTGGAGTCCGCCTTTGGTGGTGACGACCTGAGTTTTCCCCTGGCGCCCTCCTACGCCGGGAAGGTCCAGCAGACGGTGGGTTTCTCCTACTACTCCCATAGGCTGGGACGTCCCGGACGGGCCGAGGAGGAGACGGATATCTAATCGGAGATGGAGGATGCCTTACTGGAGAGGCGATCCTACTTCCGTCTGGACGGATCAAGTTTGGTGGGGGCCTTTCGGCCCTGTCAACCTGCTGGTCCTGCGCCGGGCGATCAGGACGAGGCGCAGGACGGTCGTCGGGGACAGGCTGACACCGCGAGCCCCCCCGAATCTCCTTCGAGAACTTCCTCGAGTTCCCCTGGGCATTCTCGAGGATGGCTGAGAGCTAGGAGTCGACGTCCTGACCGAACGGATGTACTGCGGTCGTCCGGTCCTTGGCACTTCCTCGAAGTTTGCCTCTCGATGGTGTGACGAAGGGGTGGAATTGGCTGCCGGAAACCTATCCGAATGGCTACGCCTGGACCGGTTATCCCGGCGAGACTTAGGAGCCTCGCCTTGCCTCTCTCTGACGTTAATGCCAGTTGTGAGAGGGGGTAATCGGGCCAGGATATCCTTGATTTGCTGGCTGGCCGTTGCTAACTAGCTCCTCAGTTGAGCATTCTCCATCTCCACCGCAGTATAATAACACGGGTTCGGATTAGGCGGCCGAGGCGCCGAACTACCAGTATCATCTTGGCCCGCCGGCTATTTTCCTGGCCGCTGCTGGACTTCAGGAACTTATTCATCAGGGACGGTGGTATGATAAGCCTCCTGCCCATCATGTTGTTCTGTCACGTTACCATGCCTAGACCAAGTAGTCACCATAGTTGGATGTTTGTAGCAGCACTTATCGAACTTGCTCTCAATGAAAGCACCAAACTGTTGACGCAGTTCTTCGCCAACAGGTAATTAAGAGAATGAGAGAAAAGGATTAGTGCTAAATGTGAACCGAAATAGATATATGATCTTAGAGGACGAAATGGGTGACTCAAGACACGGTTTTTAAGTGGTTCGAAGGTTAAAATCCTTCTACTCCACTAGTCAATATTATTGATCTATACTGAGTATTTGGTTACAAAGTATTTCTTACAAGAGGTTATTTTTCCAACCCCTATCAACTCCCAGGGTCTCCATATTTATAGGAGAAGGCACCTGGAAGTTGGTAGGGAGGTCATCCCGTGACCTTCTTACTTGTCGTATCAATTCTGTGACATTCATGATTAATTCCTAAACCTGACACATAAGTGTGGTCAAATCAATAGGTAAGGAAGTAATGGGCCGCATGGCCCAACCCCACCGTGGGTGTCTGAACACGCACGTTCCTGCTGCGTGTCCGAGAAGTCAGGGGGATATCAGACACGTGATGCCTGATATATGCACGTTTACCTTGCGTGTGTTTACTTCTCAATGGGTCACTCCCCCATATCCAGCTCGTACCGCGAGCTGCATGCTGGACTCGACCTTCGGCCTTCAGGGGACCTGCTCCAGTCTTGGACAATGGAGGGGAGCCCTTTGGGCTTCCTCGAGCTAACGACAGAAGCTTCGGTCTTTGGGGAGTTCATGAGATAACTACGATTAGTCAGCAGCTCGGCTTGCTAACCAGCCCGTGGGAAAACCAGGGCGTACAATTAGTTAGGGTCACTTTCTTTCCATTGGTGAAGGACACATCAATGCACCCCCTTCATAGTACATTGGATCTCTTTTAATTTCCAATTTGGACTTCAAGTCCTTCATATGCACTTTCAAAGGTTTTGAAAATAGTATTATCATAGGTTGCATGAATGATGGCACAAGTATCATTCAACCATGTTTGCATATTTTCTTGGGTTGCATTAACTTCACTCAAGGTTGCAATTATCTGAACATCAATTGCATAGACATGTTTACCTTATTTTAAGATTTCTGGTCTCATCATTATATGCATAAACAATGCCAATTTCCTTTAGAGTTATCATGCATTCATCATTGAATGCATTATTCTCTATTAGGGTTACAATGCATTCCTCATTAAATACATTAAATTTAATTAAGGTTATAAAGATCTCATCATCAATTAAAGTAACCCAATTTAATTCATTTAGAAGAGAAATGTTCTCACATCAATTTCCTTAAGCATAATCTTATTATGGTTAATTTTATAATTACCATATCTCATATGACGATGAATAATTTTACAAACAATAAAAGTATAACAATAGCCCTTGAATTGTTCATTAACATTCACCATTGTACTCTTACCATAAACAATAAATTCAAACTCACAACAATTGTTCATTAACATTCACCATTGAAATGGCAGCAAACACATTTCATTAAAATTCTTAAAATCTACACATTTAGAAATACGGAATTTTATGATACCATTATCCTTAAGTATGTAATCACATTGAGTTGTCTCACCCTTTGTTGATGAAGACTTTGAATTCATATCCACATTCATGTAGCGCATATCCAAATAGAATTTTCTTTGATATCTCATGGTTGCGTGTTCAACACAAACCAAAAGAAAGTAATTATAGAAGATTATAGAAGCAAGGACTAGAAGATTATAGAAGAAGAACAAATTTCGCTCATTGTTTATTATGCAAGACACAAAAGAAAGTAATTATAAAAGAAAGTAATTTCGCTCATTGTTTATAGAGATTTTGTTTGTTGGGAATTTATGCCTTTACACTTTCTAAATCAACAATGAATAATAGGAACAGTTCAATATTAGAGACCCTAGATGCTAATAAGGAACCTTATTCAAAGTATGAATGCAACTCTTGGTAATAAAGGGTTAACTGATTAAATCATTATAAGATGAAATTAGAAACACTTAATCATCAATACTAATAATGTAAACCCTATTGAATAGCACAAATACAAAGTTAGGGTTTAGAAATACACAACCTTTTTTTTGAGAAAATTGAATCTTCAAACTTGGGACCATCTAAAGGCTTATATTGAATAAGTATATAGTTGTCCAAAATCTATATTCCAAGTCTTCCCTTAGTTGATTGAAGCTTCACTAATGTGAAATGAGAAGTGGGATTAAACAAGCCTTGAATCTCATACAAGTGAATCAATGCTTGATACGTTTCTTGTAGAAAATGAATGTTCTTTTAGAGCTAGAAAGAGAAAGAGGTATGATGGACAACCATACCTGGTCAGTGAGAGGAAGTTACACTCTCCGTTAGAAGTCTGCAAGAATTGCGTAACCACCTGCAGAGGGCACCTAACAGCCCTGAATACTCGGTCAAGCCTCCTAACAAATAGGACTGTAACTACCTGCGAGAATAATGGGATATTTCCACCATCAGTTATGCCGTGTGTCACCACTGGGCCAACAAAAGATTATAAACACAAACTCTCCACCACAGTGGAGGGGGTTCACGAACTTGCCTACCGACTAGTTTTTAGAAACATACCAAACAACCTATTATTATACCTAGCAGTGATTCTGCCTTATTGTATTGTCTTTTACACATATAAATCCACTTGTAATCCCATGTGTAAACCTTGAAGATTAATACAAATCTAAGAGGAAGTAGGTCATTACCAGTTCTTGGGGCTGAACCTCTATAAATCCCGGTGTTCTTGATTATTTCTTGCTCATTATTTTTAGGTTATTGGCTCATTTATTGTTCATTTATTTTTCTACTGAAAGCTATCGAATTAAATATTTTGACTCCGCATCAGTTGGCTAAAATAGCAGTCAATATTCTATTGCTTTCATTGAGAGCAAGACCATTCGCATTCAGATTTCTTTACTGTAAAGATGGTGGTTTAAACAAGAAGATCGGGTCAAGAACATCCAGAGAGGGAAGTTGAATCGTTGCACCGATTTCCCTCAATGAGCAATCTAAACAAGGAGCGAGTTGATTTGGATCCTAGAAACTCACCTAGCACTGAGGGGCAGGCTATAGGGCCCACTACAGCCGGACATGGGGCTACTACCTTTACAGGAGTTACTAATGCAAGAGCGCCAGATTGAGGTGCTGCAAAGGGTACTAACCAACAAATACCGAGAGCTGGAGGTCCTGGACGGTATGAACCCCATGTGGATATTAAAGGACTTGACCTCAAAATTGAGCAGATAAGGGAGGTCATGGGACAGATGCAAGATCAACTTGCTACCATGAACAAGGGACGAGCTACCACTCAGGAGGCCCTTAACGAGGCTTTCGAGAATCAAAGAAGATATTTCAAAGAATGGATGGATCGACATGCCCGAGAGATGCACGCCCGTCAGGAAGACATGGAACGTGGAACCAGGGAGGCTGCTGAATCCATCTGCAATTATCTACAACAGCAGCATACTCAGGGTATGGGGGCTGCAACTTGAACTACTGCCCACAACAAACAACATCATCTTGTATTTGGTTTCGGTGATGGAGTCATGAATAGACCAGAGCCTCAAACTTAGAATGGGAATCAGGGTCCGACCAGGAGCCACCAATCTGTTCGGGTCGTCAAAGCCAACAAAAATAGGCATCCGTTACCAGCTGATGAACAGGTCCTTCCAAGGTGTTGCATGGGACAAGACCAAGCAGGAAAATTTTGGCCGAGATCTCACGGCAGTGATCGTGATAAAAATCCTCGTGCTGTAGGACGGGATGGCAACCCCCGTCCATCAGCACCGAATAGGAGTGGTCAGCCCCGAAACAACCAACAACACCCTGGTCGGTACAGAGAGCATGAAGAGTACCGACAAAGATCTAGAAGGGAGGAGCCAGAGGTTAGTAGTGCATACAGACCCCACTATGCCGATGGATATGATCATGATGAGGCAGCGAGCCAAGTCCACCAGCAAAATAATCAGGATCGGAGGGGTAACCAACTCGAAGGACCGTTTTCCCCACAAGGGCAGGATGTCTCAATCAACCAGCCACTTCGGGGTGAAGGGTTCCAGAGAGTACCTCTAGTACCAAGCCAAGCAGATAGCCAAAACGCTGGGGGAAGGCCACGACCAAACTTTGTATTCAACTGAATGTGCCCCATGGGAGGTGAAGATTTATGAGATGCTCTCAATCGTAGCAAGGAAAATCGTGACTCGAATAACATAGCTCCGCCTGAGCTTGTTCGAGAACCGAGAATGGATGAGGTACGCAATGAAGCGCTAGCCCAGGCAGTTGTAGACCCAAACATCCAGGCCCAATTTGATCTATTAACATGATTGGTAAGAGACTTACAGATCCCAAGTTAACAAACATTGAAATGGAGAAGTAGAGGGATTCCCTGTTTTCAGATGCCAACATGGAAGATGTACACTAGATGGGAAGACCCAGTGTCCCATGTTCACAACCTTGAACTACAAACTGATCTCTAGGGGGTTCGGGATGATGCTAGCTGCAGGATCTTCCCCGCCACCCTGTCAGAAATCGCCCAGCAGCGGTTTGTCAAGCTGAGGCCAAGGTCAATTACATCATGAGATGGATTTATACGCATATTATATTCCCAAATTTCTTCGGCAATGCCCCTTCTAGCTGAGCCGAAGGACCTGGTGGACATAAAACAAAAAAATGATGAACCTTTAAAGGACTGCAATCAATGTTTTATGCTGGAAGCCACTAGGGTGAAGCCCCTGAGCGGTGATGGTAAATTTATAGCCATCAACTCACGAGTTAAAGCAAAAAGCTTATTTTGGAGCATCTTGAAGAGGAAGTTCGCGCGTACCACTCAGGAATTCCTAAATCGGGCAAAAGAATTTATTAAGCTTGAGGAAGTTGAATGAAAGGTAGATAATCCAACTGAAGCAGCTGCTGGGTAAGGAAAAGTAGAACCTTGGAAAACCGCTAACACAACAAGAGAAATGAAAATGGGGCCAAAAACAACAAACGTGGTAATAGGGCTAGAAGTAGTAGTAATCAGAACAACAATAAGATGCCTAAAACTACAAAGTAGCCCAAACCACGAGAGTACAGATGTTTACTATTTACTCCATCCTATTGGAACCCCGTACAGATGTTTTCAATGCTACACAAATGTTCGTACTGTACAGATGACCTCCACCAGTGAGGAAGGATGTTAACAAAGGGGATATGACTAAGTTCTACCTGTTTCACAATGACTATTGTCATGAAACCAATGAATGTAACCACCTAAAGGAAGAGAGAATTTCTCATTCGCCAGAACAATGCTCAACTGAAGAGGTATGTACGGCTAACTGCTGGCCAACATCCTCAGCAACAGTCCCCGCAACACTATCAAGGTAATCGACCTCTCTTACCACCCCGAGTCATTGGTTGGCTAGATATGATCTGTGGATGACTGCATTTGGCCAGTAATGCCAGCAAGACACGAGAAAAATATGCTCGTTCCCTTAGATACAAGCAGGACAATGATGTACTGGCTGTGCAGGAGTGTACTCCCAAGCAGCCTCGCTATAAGTGTGAGCCCATCATATTCTACGAGGAAGTTACTGGTCATGTGCGTCATCCGCATAATGACCCTTTGGTTATGGAAGTCCAGGTTGCAAACATGATTGTTGCCCGAATAATGATCGACAATGGGTCATCTGCCAACATCCTGTTCAACCCTGGGGCTAATGAATTTGAGCATCAAAGATCTAGAGCCATGCGAGCAGCTGTTTTATGGGTTCATGGGAAGTTGTATGGCCCCAGTAGGAAGCATAAGGCTGCCTCTAACGATGTTGACAGCACCTCAGAGCAACATTGTCCTGGCCTCATTTGTTGTAATCGACATCCCCTCTCCGTATAATGCCATGGTGGCCGACCAGCCCTGTATGACCTCCAAGCAGTAACTTTAATCTTCCATCTACTCATCAAGTTTCGAACCCAGGCAGGTATCAGATGTCTCAAAGGGAATCTGCTGGTAGCTAGAGTGTGGTATAACTTTTCTGGTCCCGATACAGCCTGCTGGTCCCAATAGCCAGAAATAGGATGCAGCCCAAAATGGGGAGGAGGACATAGATCCCCATTATGGGGATATTGATACAGGAGTAGGCCTAGTCAAAGAATTAGAAGAAGTCCACCTTGACCCAGAATACCCTTCTAGGGATGTGAAGGTGGGGAAAGGGTTATCTTGGGACATAAGATCCTCTTTGATACAGTTCCTTTGGGACAACCAAGACGTTTTTGCCTAGTCCCATGAGGATATGGTTTTGGTCTGCCCACAGTAATAAACCAGGCCCTTAATATTAATACCGACCACTTCAAGCCTACACAGCAAAAGAGGAGGCTACTTGATAGAGATAGGGCTATGGCATTGAAGGAGGAGGTGGAGAAACTTCGGAATAACAATTTCATTAAAGAATCTTTCTACCTGGTATGGGTGTCCAACCCCGTATTAGTACCAAATCCTAATGGAAAATGGAGGGTACGCATAGACTTCACAGACTTAAATAAAGCATGCCCAAAAGATTGCTTCTCATTTCCAAGAATTGACCAGCTGGTGGATGCCATAGCTGGTCATGAAATTTTAATGTTTATGGATGCCTACATGGGGTCCAACCAAATCAGCATGCATCCCCCCGACTAGGAGCACACTAGTTTTCGCATAGACGTGGGGCTATACAGTTATAGATTCATGACGTTCGACCTGAAAAATGTTGGAGCCACATATCAACGATTGGTAAACCATTTGTTCAGATATCAGATTGGAAATAACATGGAGGTCTACGTTGATGACTTGAAGGAATGTTTCAACATTTTAAGGCAACACATAATGAACCCCTTGAAATGCTCCTTTGGTGTGGGTTCCAGTAAGTTTTTAGGGTTTATAATGAACTCTAGGGGAATAGAAGCAATCCCAAAAAAAATCAAAGCTCTACTGGACATGCACTCACCAGCCATGATGAAGGATGTGCAAAGCTTGACAGAGTGTATAGAAGCACTAATCAGGTTTGTCTCCAAACTACTGTTAAGTGTGTTCTGTTTCTCAACATCTGCAAGGGGAAAAAGAAATTTGAATGGACTGAGGAGTGCGAACAATCCTTTAAAGCTTTGAAACAGCAGTTGGCACAACCCATGATCCTTTCAAAACCTCTGGAAGGTGAAGAACTTTGTATATACCTAGCAATGATGGAACACGCTGTCAGTGCAAACCTTGTCAAAGAGGAGAAAATAGTCCAACACCTAGTTTACTATGTTAGTAAAAAGTTGATCGTGGTAGAAAGTAGATACCCTTTAATTGAAAATTTGACTAGCTTCATGCTTTTATCTTCTAGAAAACTGTCCATACTTCCAAGCTCTTCCCATCATGGTGCTTACCGACCAACCATTGTGCCATGTCCGGAAAAATTCAGACACCTCTGGTCGGCTAATGAAATGGTCTATACAGCTAGAGCAGTATGAGAACACCCACCAGCCTCAAACGACAATTAAAGGTTGGGCTCTATCAGACTTTGTAGCTGAGTGTACAGAAATACCAGAAACAGACGAGGAAATGGTCGATCAGCCATCAGAATCTCGATCGTCACCCAGTACATGTACTGAGCAGAACATCGAACAACCAGAGTCTAGCACTATTCATTCCGATAATGAAGCACAAGTCTAGAAGTTGCATGTCGATGACTCGTCTACCGAACAATTGTCTGAAGCCGGTCTTACACTAATAACGCCTGAAGGACAACACATCCTTTGTGCAGTTCATTTTGGGTTTAATGCATCTAATAACGTAGCATAGTATGAAATATTAATTGCAGGACTGAAGTTAGAAAAAGAAGTAAAGGCTAGATTCTTGGACATATACAGTGATTAGCAGCTTGTTGTCAATTAGGTCTTCAGTGAGTACACTGCTCGGGGAGAAAAAATGATGGTCTATCTTTGTAAGATCCATGACCTGCTCACCCAGTTCAAGAAATGCATCATTCAACACATACCAAGATAGCAGAACACCACGACAGATGCCCTGGCTAGACTAGCCAACAGTTATGTGGTGGACAAGGCCAACCTAGTTCCCATTGAGTACCTAGCCGAGCCCAGTATCTTCTTGCCAAATCCGGTCCATTTGATAGACAACAATGCATCTTGGATGACCCCAATTGTATCTTATCTAGAGGACAGAGTCCTACCTAGCAACTGTAATGAGTCTAAAAATTGATGATGAGAGTTGTTCGGTACTTAATCTTGAACGGGGTTATGTACAGAAGGGGATTTTCCATGCCATTATTGAAATGTGTCAACCAAACAAAATTTGGACAGCTGCAGGAGGAGGTACGTGAGGGTATCTGTGGAAATCATGCTGGGGGGCAAAGTCTGTATAAGAAGTTTTTAAGGCAAGGCTACTTCTGGCCCACTATGAATGAAGATGCCATTCCACATGCCTGAAGATGTGACAAGTGTAAAAAATTTGCCAAGATACCTTGAGCAACCCCAAACGAACTTACTCAAATGCAAACTCCATGGCCCTTCACTATTTGGGGAATTGGTCTTATTGGTTGGTTACCAAAGGGTACAGTATGCAGTAGTGGCAATTGATTACTTCACCAAGTGGACGGAAGCCGAGACACTGGCAACCATCACTTCCAAAAAAGAACTAGACTTTGTGGTGAAAAATAAAATCTACAGATTTGGTCTACCCCAGAAAATAGTGTCTGAAAATGGCACCCAGTTTGATAGCCAACTATTCACTAATTTTTGTGCAAAGCATGGCATCACAAAAATCTTTTCAGTAGTCTTGTAACCTTAAGAAAATGGGCAGGTAGAAGCAGTTAACAAGACTCTCAAAGACACTCTTAAGAAGCATTTAGAAGAGGCTAAAAGAAACTAGCCTGAGAGATTTCCTAAAGTACTCTAGTCATACAGGACTACTGAGCAAACAGCCACTGGTGATACCACCTTTGCACTCATGTATGTGTACATGAAGCAATAATACCAGTTCAGGTGACTCCCCCATCTCACCACCAGCATCTAGCCAAATCCTTAGACCAGATTAAAGAAAGACGCGAAAGGTCCAACATACGTTTAACTCCAGAGTCAAGGAAAGAAATTTTAATGTATGAGATCTAGTCCTGCGATGAATAATCCCAAAAACTCAAGATGCTTCGGCAGGAGTAAGAGGTCAAAGCTGGGAAGGTCCTTACTAGGTTACAGAGATAGTACCACCCGACATGTACAAGCTAGCACGGTACGACAAAGATCTCCAACTAGTGTCTGTACCCCATTACTGGAATGGGGAACACGTAAGGAAGTACTGCCAATAAAAATCACTTTTAAGTGATTGTTGACTGGCCAGTACAGGCACGAATTGCCCCTACCACCTACCAGATTAAGTTAGCTATATTAATTATGCACAGCATGATTTTCCCATTTATTGTAATAATTAGTATTTATGAATGTAAGCTACGATTATAGTGGCACAACTTCTATGGTTAATTTTTAATCAATAAGACACAATTTTTGTCCTTTTTTTTACAAGCCTTACGTTTACAATGATTATTTTTCTAACTAGTGATTTATTTCATGGATTGTCAGTAGTGTATGAAACCTTTGTAGGTTTTGGCAAACCCAAATGGTCCTAGGCAGGTTATTACGAAAAACTCTGGTGAGTTAGCAAGTGACCATGAGGATAACCCAAGCGTTATAGATCATGCTTGGTCACTTGGGGGACACCATAGTCGTCCAGGGACAAAATAACAGAAAAAGCGCGTAATTAAAAGGAATTAAAAGCGTTATTTTTTTTAATGTTAAAGTGTTGCGCATTGCTTGGTATGTACCAAACAATAAAAAGAGCCATAAAACAATTCCTGTGGATAGGGTTTAACATTTTTTGTTTACAACTCATTTGAAAGAATTGAACAACTCAGATTTACTGAGTCGTACAACTCCAAACAGAGCCGCATAGCTCCAAAAAATAGAATGTCGAGCAGTAACAAAAAATAATATGAGCATAAATATAGTAAAATCGAGAAGCATTTCATAGATAACTACTTTTACCAAAATAAAAGATTGCTCGAGATTAAAGGGTTCTTGACTTAGTTCTTGAGGCTGTTTGTCTTTGCAAAAATAAAAGAAAGGCCATAAATGTTAAGTGCTTCAATGTTCTTGAGGCTGGTTAGTTGATTTGTCTTGGGGCTGGACGACAGGCAAGTCTTGAGGCTAGTTGGTATGGACAGAGGTTTCAACTGAAGCATTCGAAGCCAAGGATAGAGCAGAATCCTCGAGAGCGAGTGTATTATCTTGTTTGGTGACAGAGAAAGTAGGGTCATGAACAACTGAAATCTATTCGGTTGACACAGTCTAGGCCTCGACCTGTTCTCGCTTAGTACAATACTATATAAGCTCATCAAAAGCCTCCCTAAGATAGTTATTACAATTCAAAAGTTACAATCCACCGACCTAAGCCACAAAAATAGGATTAAACCCTAGTTCCCCTGAAACACCTTGGCTGTGCTGGTCAATCGGCCGCATATGTACATGTCGCCACGTAAGCTCTCCAGTCAAGGCTGGGTAAGCTTTTCTTTCCCTTTACTTACACCACATAGCACCCGTGAGCCAAGGCTCACCAAGAAAACTTATTACTGCATGTATACAAGTATTAATATATGATCATGGGGTCTTGCGCCCTGAATAAATGACTGTTAAGTCATCCTGGGGTCCTACACCCTGAATAGATGACTGTTAAGTCAACCTGGGGTCCTGCGCCCTGAATAGATGACAATTAATTCATCCTATGGTCTTGCGCCTTGAATAGATGACTGTTAAGTCATCTTAAGGTCCTGTGCCCTAAGCCTTGTGACCATCAAATCACCTAAGCCTTTTAGCCCTAACTCTGAGTAACTAGCCATAGACTAGCCAAGCACTTTAGTTTTCTTCAACCATTGGGTCAGACGAGCATATAATGCTCTGTTGATTAGATCTAATCATATCGACCTGCGCTCGCTGCCCTATTGCTGCTCTACACTCACAAGTCAATGCCATATGAGCAGTGCTCAGTACTATTGTTGTTCCTAACTGATAAGTGAGAGCTTCACGACCAGCACCCAGCACTATTGTTGTCTCAGACTAATAAGTCAATGCATTTTTCAAGTAAACAATGCAACCAAGAATTCACAATTCAACAGATATTGATATATAGAGCACTCAACATGCTTAATCAATAATCATGTATATCACATAATGGGTGCATTTTTCTTACCTCAGGCTCGAGTGTAAAATAGTTAAAGAATGACCCTTGAGAACGATCCTAACCTTGGACCCTTAGCGGTAACCTAATCATAACCAAATATGAAATCCCATCAATAAATGAGTAATAAAAGATTCCTAGACAAGTCCTAGCCCCCCGGGACCTCAAACTCTACCGAACCGGGTAGTAGATTCAATCCCGAGCCTTAATGTTTGAAAACCCGCTCCTAAAACCAACATTGGCTCATTAAGAACAAGCGGGCCGCAACCTGCCCCCAAGGGTTGCAGTATGCCTCCTAGATAGAAAACCCCTCTGTCTGGGTGCTAGGGGCGGGTCGCGACTTGCCCGTGAGGGTCGCGGTGCAGACAGAACCTCATCAAGGCTCTAGGGTTTCGTTCGGGTCGCAGCGACCAAGAACTCTGCCGCAACTTGATCGTTCGAACAGAACTCCCTTGCATTTTCTTCAATTCAAACTCAACATAAAATACTTCCAACCAATCCCAATATCAAAACCAAACCTCAGAATCACATCATCACCAATCCAGCAATAAAACCCAAACTTAATAACACTTAAAAGATCACCAAATAATCAATTCACAATTTAAAACTCTCAAGTTCAAACACAACTAAAACTAATCAAAAACAGAGTTGTAAACCTGACCTCAACTAGAAATTGAATCCTTCCAACTGCTGCAACTCAATCTTAAACCCCAAGCCTTAAAACCTCAAGCTTGAATCCTCTAACTTAGCTTCAACAATCAAATTGAAAGAGAGAGAGAGACTAATCGAGAGAGAGAGAAAAAGAATGTGCCCTATTTCTACTGCCTTGGTTCATTCTATTGCTTTCCCCCTTGGTCAAGTTTATCAAATAACCCAAAATGACTAAAATGCCCCTAGGGAAAATCTAATCCCTCAAAGCCACCGAAGAGAAAATTTTTCATTACCACCTACCCCGTTAATCATAATTAACGTCTCATAATTCCCGTCATTCCCAATATTCTCAAATCATTTCCCATTACCCACTCATTCCTTGTAATGTACTAAGTACCAAATTACCCCTAGGCTCACCCCGAGCCCAGTAATTAACCTCGTTATGACCCAAATGCTAACTTGCTTCCTATGATCATGCCGAATAACTCAAACATAATCACATAATAATGTGCTCTCATCCATATATCACATACATGCACATAAATATACAAATATGCCCTCAACGGGCCAAAATTATGAAAATGTCCTTCTTATAAGAAATGACCCACATATATGAAAATCCAATCATATGATAATAAAACACACATAATCATGCATATAATCACATAATAATGCATTAAATCAATTATTTCCCTCCTGGCCTCCTAATCCAGGCACTAGCCATATTAAGGAATTTGGGATGTTACATCCACCCTCCTCTCCAGTCGATCGAAATCTAAGTTCTTTTGTTCAGCGGCAGCTTGGAGACCCTCGTTATCCTTGGTAACCTGCTTAGAAGTCCACTGCGACTCCTAGATCTGCTCGGTCATCTGAGTAACCTAGGCTTTTAAGAAAGCATTCTCCTCAGAGTCCTTCAGCAAGAAGTTCACCTGCTTGTTCACCAACTTGACCCGGGTGTGAGCATAGCTAAGTGCCAAGATGCCCTGCAACATTAAATGAAGGAAGCTAGAGGAATTAACGGAGGTAATAATAAAAAATAATAATACTAGGCAGATAGAGCACTTACCCTACAACATCTTAGAGAACATTTTCGTTGATGTTCTCTGGGGATCTAGTGCCCAAGGTAGCCAAGAAGTTGCTCTGGGAGGCTGACACCCTTTTTACATGCCTCTGGTGGATTGCCAAGCCTTTTCTCAAAGGATCGTTAACCTCTTCGGCAGGGTCCTCAACAACACCTTCCTGAACTCTCCTCGGGACAGAGGACTCTCTTACAGTTGCGGAGGGGACAGTTCCTTTAGCAGGGGTTACCTTGCTCTTGTTGGATTTGTACGAGGGAGTCTTCTAAGGAGTTTGTTCAACTTGCTCGATAGCCTCAGCAGGAGGGCCAGTCTTCTGGCGCTTGGGTGAAGGGATCTCACCGCTAGGGAAGCCAACCTTTTTTTGAGCGAATGTCTTAAAAAAAAGCATATGACATATCTACAAAACAAAAAAATGGTCAGAAAGTAGAATGATGCGCGTCGAAATATATGGAAATAAACAAGCAAACTATAAATAAGTGCAAATAGGCGGTGTACGATCACCCTCTATCGCTCCCTCCGAATAGCTAGTGGCCCCGAGTGGGGTATCCTCATCGCTCTCTGACGAGTCAAGATAAATATGCTCAACCAGGATCTCTTTCCCCTTTCCGAGCTGGGTGCATCAGCAGTCTTGGGAACGCTGTGTTCAGCGGGTTCCCTTATAACGATTCTAGGTGAACTCCTTGTTCGGTGGGCAAAGTAAGGCCTGTCTTGGTGTGCAGATGGAATTTTAGGTTTTTTGCTGGTTGGTGGCTGACTGGGTGACTTGGTGTTGGACGCCTGCTTCCTAGGCGACTATTTGGTAGGGGTGGCACCCTTAACCTTTTGCTTGGGGTTAGGATAGAGCACGACATTAGCAAATTTTTATGTAGTGTTCAAGGCCACTAGGTATTTGCAGCTAGGGTCCATGGCCGCTAGTTCTCAGGCCCGCTTCTCCATCTCCCTGGTGGGGACCGGCGCCAACTGAAATGACTGTTACGTCGAAATGACAAGTGATTGGCGGAAATGTCCGTCGTAATGAAGTATTGGCTAGCATACTCCCCAACCTTCGAGATACCTTCGGTGTTAGCTAAATAGAGTTTGTCTTTGGTTTGCATAAAGTAAAGAAGAAGGTGAAAAGAGAAGAAAGGGTTGGTCACCTCAAATTTAAATGAGCATCGCCCTACCACAATTTAACACATCCACCCACTCAGTAGTCTCCTCAGGTGCTGCCAATCATGTCTCCTCAACCACCTCACACGTTAGCCCACTCTTTGGTAACTGCACAACCATCGGTATAGTTTTTAAGAGAGTCCATCATGATGCTTTATGGTTCCAAGAAGAAGCAGGAAAGAGCGAAAAAATCATTTCTTGGATACATGAAGAAATACAAGGCTATTAATTATACCAGATGCTATACCATGTAGAAATGACCATATACCCCTAACTAGGCTGGACGTGGTGGTCCCCAAAAGAAAGTTTCCTTGCTGCTTAGCACCATTGCAAACTAGGGGGGGCAAGTGTTCTAACGTCCCAAAATTACCTAATAAGGTTTAGGGGCTTGATTAGGGGGCCAGGATGGCAATATATGGAGTATTATGTTTATTTGATATATTTGATTGTGATTATGTGAGTTATATGATAATATAACTAGTTTTGCATGTTTAGGGGTATTAAATATGTATGTGGGCCCATTTCTAATTAGAAGGGCAACTTTCGTAATTTGGCCCATTATGGGTATAATTGTATATATATGTGCATATATGTGATATATGTGTGAGACCACATTATTATGTGGGTTTATTTGAGTTACTCAGGACGAGACGATCTCTGGGAGCAGGTTAGCGGGAAAGTCAGAACCGGACCCAATACCCGACTCGTGGCGAGTCTTGGGGTATTTTGGGTATTTGGCATTTAATTGGATTATCGGGTAATGGGAATGAATAATTAGGGATATATTTGGAGTTAGAAAGTTTAGGAGGGAATATTGGGGAATTCGACCATTTTTCCCTCGGGGACGGTTTTGGTACCCCGAGCCTCGGGATTAGCTTAAGTGAAACTTATGCCTTAGGAAACATAAAGAGGCACACAAACACTTCTCTCGACCGACTCTTTCTCTCTAAATCTTCCTTAAGCTAGTCTTTGAGGAATTAAGAAGGAATTGGCTAGAAACCAAAGAATTGAAGACTTGGGATTGGGATTTGGATAGCTTGTGGCTAGGGGATCATCATTTATAGATAAGGTAACAATCTAATCTCTATGTTTAACTGAATTATCTAAGAATCGGTAGCATTTTTTGAGGTGTTCTTGAACCTTATAGCTCAAGAGTGAATTTGGTGTTTTGATGAGTTTTATAACTAGATTCTTGTTGAGCTTTGCTGCTGGGAAGATGTTACAACTGTTGTGGCAATTATATTATGGTTTTGGGGTGAAATTGAGATAGTTTTGGTTGGATTTGGCTGTTGGAAAATGAGGGCAATTTGGGTTCGTTGGGCCAAGTCGCGGCTTTGTTTTGAGGAGTCGGGACTTAGCCAACCCATGGCCTTGGGAGGCCTCTTTCTGGGAGGCACGCCATGACCCTCTTGGGCAGGTCACGGCCCGCATCCCTTTGGCAGAGGGGGGAGGGTCTCGGATCAGAGGGGCGCACCGCGACCCTCAAGGGCAGGTCACAACTCGTCTGGGCATTCTGGCCTTGGTGAGCTTTCAATGATGGGAACCTTTTCCTTAGGGCTTAGGATCGATTCAACTACCCGGTTTAGTAGAGTTTGAGGTCCCGAATGCTAGGACTTGGTCTGAAAGCCTTTATTTGATCATTTTTTTATGGAAACCTATATTATGGTTGTGACTAGGTTATCGCTAGGGGCTCGGAAATGAGATCGTGCTCGACGGTTTTCCTTATTTACGCCATACTCGGACCTGAGGTAAGAAAACTGCACCCAATACGTGCTATATGTTATCAGGGCTTGGCCCGACTGTTATTAATAATTATGATTAGGGCTTGGGCCCCTCAGAACGTTTATGTTTTATCTATTGTTTTACATGTTGATTTATCATACTTGAATATTCTATACCTGCTTAAGTGCTTCATGTATATTGCATGGATTATGTGATTAGGGCTTGACACCTCATTAAATAGGTATGATAAGAATTATGAGTATGGTTACTCGATGGTGTTATGTGATTAACATGCATGCATGCTCATTTTTTTGGGATATGCCTATTCATATCTCTTAATGTATTGAAGTTTGAATACCTGGATTAGGGCTTGACTTATTAGTCAAGGACGACAAAAGCGCTCTGCACACTGGTCGAAAGGCTTAGGCTTAAATCAACAACGTACTATTACATTGGCCGACCCTATGGTCGTTAGAATACCAAAGGTGTTGGGCTAGCTCTATGGCTAGTTACTTAGAGCTAAGGGCAAGGGCCCCAGGTGACTCTATAGTCACATAGCTAGGGCATAGGCCCCAGGGTTGACTCTATGGGCAACTGTTCAGGGCAACGACCCCAATGACAATTTCTTTGTAACTGAATGACTGTATAAGTAGGTTATTAATGTTTGACATGCTAGATAAGTATCTGGATTTCTGTATTTTCTGTTTATGCACATGTAGAGTTTTCTTGCTGAGCCTTGGCTCGCGGGTGCTTTGTGGTGCAGGTAAAGTAAAGGGAAAGCTTGACCAGCCATGATTTGTAGAGCTTCGGTGGTGGCGTGTACATATGCGGTTTCTCAACCACCACGGCCGAGGATATCTCAAAGGAACTAGGGTCGTAGCCCTGTTTTTGCCGCTTAGGTCGGCTAGATGTAATTTTGATATACATACGCCTTTTTAAGAATTTGGTTGGAATGTTTTGGGAACCCAAGAATGTATGAAACTTTTTAAATAAAAGTCAACGATACCTTTAACCAAAAATTTTAACCCTAACCATTGACAATAACAGTAATTACACGTTTTAAACCAAATGACTTGATTAGAAAGTCTGCATAATTTAAAGTATACAGTTTAACGGTCCCGGATTAGGAGGACATTATAAGTGTTATCCCAAAAATTTACATATCTGGCGAGGCACTAAGCTTGGACACGTGGAGTGGACTGGGCAGACTCTCAGGCATGTTGGTCAGTGTATACCTGCAAGGTATATGACAAGTTACTATTAGGCCTACTATCACCAAAGGCTCAGCTGCTGGGTATAATGGACAGCCAAACCTGGTTGGTGAGAACAAGTTACACTCTCCGTTAGAAGTCTGCAAGAATCGCCTAACCACTGGCAGAAGGCACCTAACAGCTCCGAATACTCAGTCAAGCCTCCTAACAAATAGGATTGTAACTACCTGGGATAATAATGGGATATTTCCACCATAAGTTACGCCTTGTGTCGCCCCTGGGCCAACAAAAGGTTGTAAATACAAACCCTCCACCATAGTGGTGGGGGTTCACGAACTTGCCTACCGTCTAGTATTTAGAAACATACGAGATACCATATTTTTATACATAGCAACGATTCTGTCTTATTGTATTGTCTTTTACACATAGAAATCCACTTATAATCCCATATGATCTTGTGTAGAACTTTAAGATTAATACAGATCTAAGAGGAAGTAGGTCGTTACCAGTTCTTGGAGTCGAACCTCTAAAAATCTCGGTGTTCTTTATTATTTATTTTTCATTATTATTAGGTTCTTGGCTTATTTATTGTTCATTGATTTTTCTACTGAAAGCTCTCGAATTAATTAATTTGACTTCGCCTCAGTTGGTTAAAAAGCTGGTCAACAATTTGAATACGGATTTAATTATTTAATTAATTATAAAATGTATAAATAAAAGGGTCTTGAATTTGAGTCTAGTTTGCCTTAAATTTAAGACACACATCATGAGCCCAACCCACGTGGTGTGGGCCATCCATGATAGGAATTTATTTACATTTTATTTTTTTAATTAAGAAAATATACCCATTGATGTGCCTATAAATAGAATGTTATGGCTAGGGTTTTCAGAAGACAAGTTTTTTGTAAGTGCTTTGTTAAAGAAAATCATAGATTACACTCTTTTAGCTACTCTCTCTTTTTCTTCTCTAAATCTATATCTCATGTGTTGAGAAAATTTCCCACACTAATTAGGCTTTATCAAGATTTGCGAGGAAGATTGTGGTTGCGTTCGTGTTTCAGTTCTTGGCAATTCCTAGCTAACAGAAAAGGACAAAAGGATAAAGAACTGAAAGGTTGGAGTCTTATTAATTCTGCTACATATAAGTAAGTAATTTACTACATCTGTATGCTTAATGTTCAATTTTAATAGATGCATGTTCTAGGATATTTATTTATGTTTGATTAAATTAGAACGCACATGATAATAATCAAGATCTTTTATATATTTTTCTGACAGTTTTATGATGTGAAATCCCTTCTACAAAAAATACATGAATTACAAATTGTTGTAAATAAGTTATCTACCCTAAATATTGTATTGTCGAAATAATTCCTTGTTGGTGCTATCATAGACAAGTTAGCTCCATCTTGGAGGGGCTATAGAAAGAAAATATTCCCCAAGAATGAGGAGATATCCTTAGAGGAAATTCTCAAACATTTTAGGAGTGAGGAGGAATCATGTTCTAGAGATAAGAACGTGGAAGAGTGTGATGGAGAGACTTCTAAGGCAATTGTGGTGACAAAACTTCCCAACAAGAACAAAAGAAAAAGAATTGGGAAGCCTCAAGGCAAGGGTTATAAACCCTTGGGACCAAAGTGGAATGAAGGTCAATTCAACAATGTTAGGATGGAAAACTCAAAGCTTACTAAGAAAACGACTTAGAATGAACTTAGAAAGAACTTGAAGAAGACAAATGCATAAAAACAATGGAGCAAGAACTCGTATCTTGCTTAATAACTTGAGTATACAATGAATTTTTCCAACCCCTTTATCTGAAGGGTGAGGACCAATTTATAGTGTAGCTCCAATGGCTCCTGATACATAGTGGTCCCGGGGGAAAAGATAGTATTATTGGTATTAAAAATGTAAATTAGAGTTACGCAATGGAATGGGTATTTTTAAAAAAAATTATTAATACTAGCCAAGATCATACATATATATATATATGGAAGACTTCTCAATGGTTACTACCTATAGATGGGTACTAACAATTATGATGATGTGGCAATATAGTTACTTGGTATAGCAAGTCACCAATAGGTAAAAAAAATTTCTATATTAATTTCGAATTTAGTTTTTTTTTTTTTTGCCATAATTAATGTTGTTTCCAACCAATGAGAGACACTAGCTATATTTAGAAATTGACATGTATTTGAAAAATGATAAGCTTACAATATTATATTTTCATAATAAATACACGTTTTTCATTAGGTAACCCTTCCAAAAATTTGAAAAAATCAAAATTTATTTTTAGAAGTATTAATTAACAACTATAAATATGGACCATTGATCTTAATCCAATGGTTAATATTAAAGTAACCATCCATGGGTAGTAACCATTAAGAGTGCACCCATATATATATATATATATTAAATCACATACAAATAGATTTGATATTATCTCTTGTAGCCTATCAAGAATCCACGAATCTTTTTGTATTAATCAGCAATCTTCCAATCCAGGTTTTGGAAGCTCACACCTTGATCTTCCAGACCAATCCTCAAACACACAAGGACGTGTGTGGGCACGTAGGATTCAAATAGTTGATTTAGAACTATATAGATGTACTAAACACATGAGATCTAGAGAGGTTTGATTGAATTGAATAGTTTTTCAGGTTTAGAAAAATTATCGCTTTATTTTCAGAGAGAGAGTTTGAGAGTTTAGAAATTTTCATCGCTTAAAACTACTTCCTAAAAGTATCTGTCTTTTAGTTTTATAAAGAAAATTCACTTAATTAATTAATCTTTATTTTATTGAAATAAAACTGATCAGTTATAACCTATTTAATTATTTAACGACCCAAAACATACAAAACCAAAATCATGCAGAAATTAAACTTTTTACTTTTAACTCATTGTACCGAAATTTCATATAAGAAAACTTTTAAAAAGATCGTGTGCGCACACTTTTAGTTTAGCAAATGGAAATAATACTACTCTTCCACAGAGTTATAACAAAACAATTATCCCAAAAGAACTAACAAACTTTCAGCTTTTTCTTTTCAAAATGGTGATCCATCAAAAACCTCCCCAGGTCAAGACACATTTACATATCCGCAAGCAAACTCTGGCGCTCACTGATCCACTTTTCCTTTGCACTTAACTACAACATGAATAACTAGGTAAGCGACAACTCTTAGTAAGAATAGCCTTACACACAAGTATACTAAAACCCAGTAACGGGTTGACCTAAGGTAGATATCGCTACCGGTCATTAGGGAATTGGATAAGTTCTAACCCTATCATACAATTCTCAAATAATAGCCATGTCAGAATCAAATACTTTGATTGTACCTAATAACCAATGCCACACATATCATAACAACCTCACTAAAAAAATCTCAGACATTCAAGATATATAACCATATCCAAAATAAGTACTTTGGTTGTTTCTAACAACCAAGTTCACACATACACAATAACCTGCACTCAGAAAATTCCCAGAACATTCAAGATATATAACACATATGATAACTACTAAATAGATTAATAGCAAGGGATTCGGGCCTTAACCCAGTTCCAGCATTAATGTCCTGGCTCCAACTCGGACTATATTACCATTGTCCTGGCCCCAACCCGGACTATATATTTTTACCATGTCCTGGCTCCAACCCGGACTTATATTTTTACCATATCCTAGTTCCAACCTGGAATATATTTTTACCATGTCCTGGCTCCAACGTGGACTATATTACGCTCAGTTTCTGGCTCCAACCTTAACCTACTTACAATTTAGCCAAAGAATGCAAAGCATTGCAAGAGTAGGTATTAAGCATACCCTGGTCTAAACGATCCAAACAAAACTAGTGTAATCTACTACTACAATCATACACTAGTATATTCATGTTATAGAAAAGAAAGGGGAAATGCTAACTTACTTGGAGTCCTTAGTTCCCAGCTGGAACCTTAACACCTCTATTCCTTTTTCCCTTTTCCGGTTACTGTTATTAGTACAGTGTACTCGGATTAAACTATGGCATATACTTATAGCTAATATTTTTTAATAGCTGCATGCAATACACTCTAAGAGACTCTATATTGTAGCCTCTATACACTTCATAGTGTATAAGACCGTGTTTTCTTTTCAGTCTTTAAGTTATTGTAGGAAAATCGGTCTCACAGTAACATGCTCTCCACAACGTGTGTTTCAATATTTCTTCAATAAATATTTATCTTATTTGGTCATTTGGTACTCTGGTTTTAGAAAAAGGATATAACAAAATTGCATCTTTAGAAAAATGAAGTAATTTTAGTCCCTTTATGAAGTTCATCATTTCCTTTCATAATACCCAAAATACTCCCTTTAGACTCTTTAGTTTTTAATATTTTTGAAAAGTCACCCTTTGTTTATATAGATCATTTTTAACCTAAACTTCTATTTTTACCAAGTTTAATGATAATCTAAAACCTCTTCGTGGTATTTTTGAAAAGAAGGGAAATTGGACCCTAAATTTATTAAAATGGTAAAAATCATATTTTATTTATCTCAAATTGATTTTATATTGGTTGAACATCCAAATCCTTAGTTACTTTTATAAAAAGAACCATTTTACATTTACTTCTTTATTTAAAGTGATAAATGTCCATTTTTAAACATTTTCCATTGAGTGTTTGGCCAAAGCCCGTATAGTTTCCTCCACTTATTCTATGTCATAAGGACGGGAACTAGGCGAAAACCTTGCGTAAAAAATGTTCTTAGGCTAGGAGAACTAACCTCCCAAAAATCACATTTAGTTATGGTCCAAATTACTACTATTCATATTTTAGGGCAGACTTAGTAAAATTGTCTCTCTTAATCTGTGATACAATTTTATCTTAACTTTTACAGAGGTACTAGTATATATCTGAACTAACTCTCTTCAAAATTTAATAATTTTTGGGATAGTAAAACCCATTCAATTAATTAAAGAAATTTGGGCAGTGCTTGCTATCTAGATTTTTTCCCATAATTTAGGGCAAACTTTGAAAATTTGTTTCTTTTAAACCATAGAATATTTTCCTCTATAGTTTTATAGTGAACCTTATACATATATCAAATAACATCCTACTGAATTTCATAGAATTTAAATTAGTAAGACCTATTCAAAAGAAAAAGAAATGTGGGCAGTGCATGCTGCCCATAAATTTTCTAGATTTGCGTCACAATGCAAAAAAGTGCATAACTTGGGCTTAAAAACACTCTTTTGTGATTTTACAAAGCCTACCATCAAGTATTCACAAACCACTACACAACTACATAAATTATTTTAAAAAACAGAGGCAGTAGGGTGTGATCTGACCCATTGTAAGCCAGACCATGAATTTATGTAGCATGCATTTTTACTTACACTTAACCACAACAAGCATTTCTAGCATAAACCCTAGCCACATGCGATCATGCAATTCGTCATATCCCACAACCTCAATCATAAGCATAAAAATACGCTAAAAATAATTGAAATAACCTATACAACCAGATCTACAAGAAACACAATAAAACTTAAGGAAATCAACCATAGATTCTACCTTTTGAAGCCCTAGCTTGGAGATGTATTACTAAGCTCTTTAAGAGTTTTCCTTAGTGCTCTAAACTCTCAAAACTGAGCCACAAGTCCCACATGCAGATTTTTAAGAAATGACTAAGGTAGGAAGAACTTAGATGAGGGACAAGAACATGCAAACTTACAAGAAAACTCTTACCTTGCTTTATTTGATCACTATGGTATTCAACTTTGAGATCCTACTAGTAAAGGCTTCTCTTGAACCCTAGAATATAAGAACAAGGTCATGCATGGCTTTTATATCACATGCATGCACAAGGAACCCTAGGTTTCGGGTTTGAAGGATAAGAGGAAAAAAATGTAAAAGGGAACATTATACTTACAATAGACAAGGAAATCTCTTCTTGAAGATTTTTCTTCTCCAATTGGGAAGATGAGAACTAGTTCTATCTAGGTTTTGGAGAGAGAGAGAAAGAGCTTGCGAGAGAGTGTTTTTTCTTTTTGAGAAATGATTGGTTTTGGCTTATATAAAGGGTAATAGACTTTTCCCATTCCTTTTCTTTTCGGGTATGTATCCTAGCTTATGAGAGCCCTAGGGTCTAGCCCTAGCCTTCCCGCCAACTTCTCTCTCTCTCTCTTCCCTTGGAAATTACTTTTATGCCCTTACTTATTCTACCTCACATATAAGGAACCCAAGGGCCATTTGGGAATTTCGTGCTCTAAGTTTTCCTTAATTTTTAACTTATAGTTTCTATATCTCCAAGCATAATTAAATAAATTAATTCATGACCAGAAATAAAAGTTGTCACAATATCCAATAATTTTGTCAATTTATACATATTGACCAAAATGCCCTCAAAGGCCCGAGTAAGAAATTTTCATTCTTAATCCCAGTTGATTAGAATTCAACCCTCAGTCAATTCTCTTAAAATTTATTGGCTTAATAATAGATTGCCTATAACGTCCCAAATTACCTAATAAGTCTTAGGGCCTTGATTAGGGGGCCAGGATGGCAATTTATGGAAATTATATGTTTATGTGATATATATGCGTGTAATTATGTGATTATGTAAGTTATATGATAATATGACTAGATATGCATTTTAGGTGTAATAAATATGCATGTGGGCCCACTTCTTATTAGAAGGGAAATTTTCATAATTTCGCCTGTTATGGGGCCCAGGCCCTAGTGACCAAAAGAGAAAGATTTTAGATACAATTTCAGCTCCATGGCCAGATAGAAGGCCACAGGGTATACAAATAGGCCGCCAGGGTGGGGGTGACACCTAGAAAGCATTCCCAGATATGCATGACTAGATATGCATGTTAAGGTGTATTAAATATGCATGTGGGCTCATTTCTTGCATGGAAATTTTCATAGTTTTGCCTGTTATGGGTATATTTGGCATATATGTGATATATGTGTGAGACCACATATTATGTGGATATATCTAGGTTACTTGACACAAGATGATCCTAGGGGCAAGTTAGTGGGAATGTAACAACGGCACCTAATACCCGACTCGGGGTGAGTCAAGGGGGTATTTTGGGTATCTAATACATTACCAGGTTATCGGGTATCGAGAATGAATATTCGAGGATATATTCGGTATTAGTGAGATTAGGAGGGAATATCAGAAGTTTTGAGCATTTTTCCCTCAGAGACGTTTTTTGTACCCAGAGCCTCGAGATCTGCTTAAGGTTACTTAGAGTCTAGGTATACCTCACAAACACTCAAACATGTTCACACAACTCTCTCAACACACACTCTCTCTATCTCTCGACATACTCTCCCTCTTTCAAGTCATTTGGAATTCTCGTGATTTATGAGGAATCGAGGTTAGCTTAGGCTCGGGATTTCTTGGGGAGAAGCTTAGCATCACTTGGGGCAACAGAGGTTTAAATTTCTAGCCCTAAATATCTGTGTTTTCTGGTTTTTAGTTAAGTTTTTGGAGTTTTGGAAACTCAGTTCCGAGTTTGGAATTTGATGGGGTTTTGGCAAAGCTTTTACTTGGGTTTTGATGGTTTTGGGTTACTGAATTGATTGGGAACTTAATTTTTGAGTTTTAGCTATGTTTGGATAGGTTTTTGGTGGGTTTCGGCTTGAATAAATCGGAGAAATTTCTATGTTTTCATTGTGAGTCGCGGCCCTGTTCTTGGGGCGCCACGACTTTCATGAAAAGGAAGAAGAAGCAGGTGCCTTTAGGCCATTTGAGATGCGGCGCCTCTTAGGGAGCACCGCAGCGCATGCCAAATCAGAGGAGAGCTCATTTTGATGAGACTCTCTATTGGTTGTGACTAGGTTATCGCTAGCGGCTCCGAACAAGGATCGTGCTCGAGGGTCGTTCTTAATACACTTTACACGCAGACCTAAGGTATGAATATTACACCCAATACGTGATATATGTGATCAGGGCTTGTCCTGGTTGTTGATTATAAATATGATTAGGGCTCGGCCCTTGAGAATGAATGTGATTTAGGTTATGCTCAAATGCTCCATGTCTAGATAATTGTTTAATGAATGCTTGCCTTGTTTGCATAGGTAGGGCTCGACCTTGTTAAGATGCATGCTTATTAGTGCATTTGTGTTTGATTGGTTAAGATACCATGATTTATATGTATACATACATGTATCGTCTGAAGTATGCTTATCTGTGACTATATCTGTATCAGATTTCAGGTTATTTGAATGTTTGATTAAATCCTTAATTTATTAGTCAAGGGTGGCAATAGTATGTTGCACGCTGGTCAACAGGCTTAGGCCCAATCAAGGATGAACTATTACGTTGGCCCACCCTATGGTCATTGGAAAACGAAGCGCTTGGCTAGCTCTATGGCTAGTTATTCAGAGCTAAGGGCAAGGGACCCAGGTGACTCTATGGCACATAGCTAGGTTATAGGGCCCCGAGTTGACTCTATGGTCAACTATTCAGGGCAGCGGGCCCCAGTACGATCCAATGATCATTTATTTGTAATTATATGCATGCATGAGTAGGTTACTACTGTTGGGCATGCTAGATATGTATTTGGAATCTGTATTTATTGCTCATGCACATGTTTAAGTTTTCTTATGAGCCTTGGCTCACGGGTGCTATGTTGTAGTGTCTCGAAATTTTACTTAGCAAGATAGTAGTAGAAGTAGTTTAGTATTCTAGTTTTCGTGATTATTGGTCCAAGTCGAGATTTAGTTGGAAACTCATAGAAATAGTTATGGAATTTATAAATTTAACCTATATTTTAGAAATATTAATTTTAACATAAAGTTTGATTAATACAGCATGTCCTAGAAATGATATTTATTATAACATAAGGTTTCGGTAGAATAATTAAGAATGTGACACTTGTCACATGCATATTTATTAAGGATTTAAGGATTTTAGATGAATAAATTAATAAAGGATAGATCAAGAAGGTCTAGAACCTTCCAGCAGCTGTTAGGATCACGTTTTATTCAGTCAAAGTTGTTTTAACAAACTTCAAGTGTGCTTAAAGTATGAAAAAACATGTTTAAAATATCAACGTATGTCGATATATCGCAGCTATAGGGGCCATATATTGCCTATGGGTGATACGGGAAACAAGTCGACTTTGCACGAATGAAACCACGGAGGGTCAGGATATAGGGGTAAGCGATATATCACCTATAGGGGCGATATATTGGCTCCCTTTGGAATAATTGAAATTCTGTGGAATCCGAGTTAGAAACATCCCTCAACAACTTGGACTTGCTCTTGAACATTTTTGACCGAGCTCTGGGCATCTGTTGAGTAGAAAATTCAATTTTTATTCATTTTAAAAGGAGTTAGTTTTACTCCTTGAACTCTATAAATAGGACCTCTCACTCAGCCATTTTCATCATCATTCAAATATTCTTCAGAGCCTCTAAGCTGCTAAGTTCATTCTAGAGAGAAACACTAGAGTTTTGAGGATAAAAGCTTTCCAATCTAAGCTTTTCTAAACACTTGGGAAGTAAGATAGAGTGATATTTTTGTATTGAGGTGCAAATCATAGTTCTAATCTATCTAAGGTAATCTTTATCTTCAGGTTTAGTTTATTATAGTTCCACTTATTCTTTCATTTTCTTTAAAATCCTAACTTGTTATAATGGCTTTTGGTTCGGTGTTTAAGTTTCTTAAAACAAAAGGTTTTCAGTAAGTTCTTATCTTGATGGTTTAGATCTTCTCTTCATCTTTATTTCTTTAGAAAACTTATAGATCTTAATGTTTGGTTTTAGGTGTTTTCAATCCCGTTCTTGTCTCCAATATCCAAGTCTTTGGTAAGGAAAATAGGTTATATTTTATGTGTTATGATTATGTTTATGTGCAATATGTGTATGTAAGTATTTATGAATATGTTTTATGTTGTAGTCGCTTGGGAAATGTAGTTGCTTAGATAGCAAATAAGCAAGCCCCAAGATTTTTATCATTATCGTAGACTATAGTTATGATTTATCCTACCTCGAATAGTAGCAAGAGGACCTAGATGGTTTATCATATACTATGTTGTGTTTAAACCTACCTCGAATAGTAGCAAGAGGACCTAGATGGTTTATATCACATATTACGGTAATGTGTTAATGGCCATTAATATTGTAGTCCTATGTTTTATGATTTATGTTCTACATTTTACGTTTTACGTCATATGTTTTATGATTTATGTTTTAGTCTTATGTTTTATGATATGTTTTAGTAGTTTTTCCTTACTAGGCATTAGGCTCATTCCTGATTATTTTAGATGGTGCAGGAAAATGAGCATGGAAGGTGGGACGGATTCATGGCAGCTTTCACATATGTATTGGGCGTGAACTGAATGAATGGACTGATGGAAAAGATCAAGGATGACGTTTTGTTTCAAGTCCTTTTAATTATGTATTTACGTTTTTCCGCATTTAGTATTTGAACAATTAATTAAAGGTTGTGTTTTCTTTATGATTTTATGTGATAACAATGGGATCCCATATTTTGGATTTTTATAATAATGTTCGATTATTTTATGCATGTATTAGAAAATAATAGTTATGCTTAGTAGTTTCAATGGTTCGAGGTCTTAGAGTTAGTCGGGGCATTACAGTTGGTATTAGAGCCCACAATTCATATGCATGAGGTTCTCCTTGATACAAACGCAAAAGCTCTGGATCTAACCGCCAATGTAAGTGTTTATGTTATGAATATTATATTTATGTTAATAGCTAACGTCATTATGTTTTTAGTGAAAATGAAAGGAGCTTTGACCTATCAAGATATCCGAGCCATTCAGACATTGAAAATGGTTAGAGAGACAAGGGATACAATATGAGTGCTAGAAAGAATAACTCAAAGATTGATCTTATTTCACAAGGAGATAGTTCACCTTCAAATCGCTAAGCAAATTTTGATGAGAGCCACGGAAAAATATGTCCTAGTAATCAGGCTTTTTAAGGATTTTCCTTCTGTAATGATGAAGATGATTTACTGGTAGCCATGAGATATTACTTTCTTATACTTAGGTTTACCTATAGGATTGAGTTTCAATTCACAATGAACAAAAGCATAATATCCTAATGAATATTCCCCAAGGTAGTTTCGAGGCTCGTGATAATTATTATTATGAAGAAATAAATGATGATATGTTAGATGAAGGGTCAGATGTAGAAGATCCTGATTTTTAGAGATTCACCCTAGTTATTAGTAGTATAGTTTCTTTATTTTGAATTTATGATTGTAATAAGTGAAAATCATTTTCCGAATGAATAAAGTTGTTATTTTTTAAAGGCATGTATGAGTTTGATTTTTTTTATACAATCATAATAAATTTAGAATAAATTCAATAAATACTGACTGAGTTTAGTGAGGGTTGATACAAACCAATGAACCAGGTTCTGTATTGAGAGTTTAGGCGGCCATAGTAGTGGAACAATTTTACTAATCCCAACCCTCCATCAATATGGGTAACTTTAGAACAACAACGGGTTTTGAGCCTGAGAATTAAGTCATATAGGATGGTTAGAAATAGACTTAGAAGATAATAAAGATGGCTTAATGTTCTAGTATAGAAACACACCCTAATTTATAAAAAGGCTTACATAATTTTTCATTAGAAATCATAACTGATAGGTCCGAGTTATGTTTGCTTAGATTAAGTTTTGCCTTAGAACCTATTAGGGTAACTTCTAATGTGTCTCCTCGACTGTTAGAAATTTGCTGAAGAAGCTACTATGACAGTCTGCATGCACGAACGACAATGCCTGATAACTCTACAAAATAGAGTTACTTTACCACTTTTTATGTGCTTATTGTTGCTTGATTCTTGAGTATTTAATTGATTTATTAAGTTTTTAAGTAATTTTGAATTTATTAGGTTTATTTTGATTTTATATATTTTTGTATGTTTTTATAGTTATTTTGTTGTAAAATGTTATAGTTAATTATTTGAATTTTTGTTGTTAGTTTGAGGTAAAAAAATGTTGTATTATTGAAATTAAATGTTAAATATAAATTAAGTTATAATTAATATTTTCAAATAATTAAATTGATTTATTTTATAGTTGAAAATATTTTATTATGATTTATTTTATATTTATTTTGTAGGGAAATTTATGACACTTTTGCTCTTGAAAAGAAAGAAAAATAAAGGAAAGGTGGCATTTTTAAAAGAAAGAAAAAAGAAAAATGGCATTTTCAAAATGCCATAACCAAGCCTATGTCCCAGCCGTTGGGCCTGCCATCGGAAGCCCAACATAACATGATACCTTCAATAGCTGCTTCACTCTCCACGTGCCTCCTGAAGTCCTCCAAGCAGCAAGCAATTACTCCAAGTCTCCTTCAGCTCATCATGCCACCAGCCACGCCTGGCTCTTCAACACAAAGCAGCCCCAAGCCCATTTCAGCCCAGCACTCCCAGGCCCGCCTCGCCCAAACTGCCCCAAGACAGCCATGCTGCCAACACAGCCACCAAAATGCCAAAAACCATATTTTTCTTCCCAATGTTTTTTTTTTCTTTTCACTCAAATATCAATTCACTCTTCCCCATTTTTCTTACCTAAATAAACATTCCTAATTCATTTTTTTCACCATAGTTTTTCACTAATCTTTTACCCAACCAAACATTTCATCTTTCCAATACTCTTACACTTACTCTATTTATCCTACCACTTCCCAACACAATTAAATTAATCAATTTATTTATTTTAATTTGATTAATTTAATCTCCATATTTTGCCTATAAATAGAGTATTGTAAGACCATTTGGGGAGCTCTTCTTCATCTTTTCAACCTCTCCTACATTTCATATTTTTCTCTCTTCTTTTCACTATTTTCTCTACCATTTTCATCTTTTGAAGAGCATGTCAAGTATGTTATTTTGTAATTTTTATCTGGTTATGAGCTTCTAATCTTTTTCAAAAATTATTAAGATGATGATGAAGCAAAATGTAACTAGATAGTAGTTTTTGTTGTATGTTGATTTCCCATTTGTACAACATTGTTTATGGATTTTTCTATCAAAGATATGCATTTTTCATCTAGTGTTGATTGTTAAAGCATATTACACTTAGTTCTTCATTATGCAAAAAATATGATATTCTTTGATTAAATGTTTTTCATTAAATTGTTCACATCTAATTCTTAGAGCATAAGTATCATATTTTGCCTAAACATAATCTCTTTGATTTTTTGTAGTTTCATTATGTTGTAACACAACTAATGCTTAGAAATTATATCTTATATAAGTGAAGAAAAATCCTACATTTTTTAAAGTTACTTGTGCTTGAATAGAAAATGTATTTTGAAAAAAAGTATAGTGTGATTTATTTCAACTATATCTAAACTTGGGAATCAATATACTTATAAATACTATTGAACATGCATTTTGTGGATTCTAATATCTTAATAATCTTATTTTACATATCTCATTTGAAAACTATTTTTCTATTTAATCATTAATCTTTTTATTACTTGTCTTTTATTTTTCTAAAACAAAATCTCATCAAATATTTGGAACTAGGTTAGAATATTATTGCTTTGTTTGAAATAGTTTCTTTTGATGTTAGTCAACTCCCATGGGTTCGACCTCATACTTACATGAGCATTATATTCCGAAACGATTCGTGCACTTGCGAGTTTAAATATTAAAACACCCTCTTTTGGGATCAACAAGTTTTTGGCGCCGTTGCCGGGGAGTTGCAAGAAAGAAACGATCTTTCTACAAGGTAAGTAAAATTCTTCTACTAGTTATTTTATTTTTATTTGCACTATCATCTTAAAAAAAAGTAAAGTAAAAAATATATATATCTATAAAAAAAAAATCGAAAAAAAGAGTAAAAATCGAAAAAGAAAAAAAAAAAGTTATACATATATTTATTTAAATTGTTATATATTATATTATATATATTTCTTGGTAGTTGATGGCATTTAGTGCCTCCTACATACTTATTAGTTGAGTACATTTGTGCCTCCTAACTCTTTTTCATTTTTATTTCACTTTTTATGTTTTTCTTTAGTTGAGTGCATTTGTGCCTCCTACATACTTGATAGTTGAGTGCATTTTTTGCCTCCTACATACTTGAACAATCCATCTCCTCTAGTGATGACATTAGTGCCTCCTAGCTTTTATTTTGTTTATTATCTTAGTTGATGGCATTAGTGCCTCCTAAGTTTTATTATTATTATCATTATTATTATTAGTGTTGGTTGATGGCATTAGTGCCTCCTTGCTGTTATTTTTTTTGTTGATCATTTAGTTGATGGCACTTGTGCCTCCTAATTTTTACCTTAATTTTTCTATGGTTGATGGCATGCTATGCCTCCCTACTCTTGCCTAATTTTTTTTTATAATCTTACTTAATTTTATCTTATTTTTCTTTGTCTTTTATCATATTATCGTGTAATTGTTTAATATCTTAGCATTGTTTTTGTTCTCTTAATTTTATTTTCTTGTTTTTTATTTTTTTATTTCTCCTTAATTGCCATCTTAAAAAAAAAATTAGTTTGTAATTTAGTTTTTTCCATATGAATCATTTTAATTATAGTTGGAATTCTGAGTACAACTATTATGTGCAATCAAATTTAAATTATGGAGAAACTAATGACATGCATGATTATGGTGAATCCTTAGATATCCCATTTTCCCCCACCTATAATCCAAAATTTTCATTATGTCATACCCAATTTCCAATAGGGCATGAATTCAGCATACATAATCAAAGTCATGCCCAATCCGACCTATCATATCCCATTCAACAAGCAACGAGCTCATCTTTAGAGGATACCCTACAACAGTTTATGCAATCAACCTACCAAATCTTACTAGCCCAATCTCATTCAATCTCAAAATTTGAAATAATAGTAGGACAACTTGCAACTGTTATAGAGTCGGAAAAACAAGTTTATCCCAACCAACCCATTCCCAATCAAAATAGTCAAATTGAAAATGAAAAGGAGAATGAAGTTGTTGAAGAACTTGTAATATGCATCCAACCCCCTAATAAAACCAAAGAGTTGGATGAAATAATTTTCGAGGCTCATAAGGAAAATGAAAAAAATATAATTATATTTCAAGAGCCCATAATTGAACAAATTTGTATATTTACTCAAAATGAAAGGAGTCTAATATAGATATGCAATTTTCGTATTTTATTGATATTCCATTAAAATTGCATATTTCTAACTTTCTTGTAGGTGTGATGTTATCAATTCTTATTCATGGCATTTGCATCAAAGTCATAACTCACTCTACAAATGAAATTTTACACCATCGATTGGGTGTAGGTTAAAAGAAAAAAAATAAAATTCAGTCGGGCTAAAGACTATAAACTAAAGCGCTTTGTGGGAGGCAACCCATATTTTTATGTTTCATTTTATATTTCACTTTTGTTGTGTGTTTTGTTTCATGTTTTTCAAAAAGCTTGAAGAAAACTTCTTGCCCAAAAAGAAAAAGAAGAGAAGAAAACAAATGAGCCAAATCAAGGAAGCATTCATCAAAGGGAGTAGTTCTTAATTTTTTCTATTTTATTAAACATTGAGGACAATGTTTCATTTAAGTTTGGGGGTATTATGTATGTTTTTTTCTTGGTGTTTATGCATATTTTTCATTTGTTGTAAAAATTAAAAAAAAAATAAAAAATTCTTTTTGTTTTTATGTGTTTTTCATTTGTTATATATTGTCAAAAAAATATTGGTGATTTTCATTTTCTAATCATAAGAATTATAATTAAAATTGCTCTTAGTTCTTAGAAAAATATAAATAATTCTTAAGCTTTGTTTTTAATTTTTGAGTTAGTTTTGTTTAATTATAGATTTTTTTTCTCATTATATGACACTTTTCGATTCTATTCGAGCTATTGTGATATTTTGACAGAGTTTATTTAAACATTAAATTCTTTAAATCTCTAAAAAAAAAAAAATTGAAAAACCCTAGAATTTGCTTGATTATCTCTTGAGATTTAATTTATTTTTGTTTGCATAGGCTTGTCTAATGTTCACATGATAATTTGATGATAGTTTTTGTGTTTTTGTGTTAAATATCTATTTTGAAAACAATTTTAACTTTTCAAATTAATTACATAAGCTTTACTTTTATTTGTGATTTTCTTTGAACTATTTCCATTATATAATTTTTGACTAAATCATTAGACATCACCAATTAAAAAAAATGTATGTTTTTTTAATTTTTTCTTTTGCTCGAGGACTAGCAAAATATTAAGTTTGGGGATGTGATAACTCTACAAAATAGAGTTACTTTACCACTTTTTATGTGCTTATTGTTGCTTAATTCTTGAGTTTTTAATTGATTTATTAAGTTTTAAAGTAATTTTGAATTTATTAGGTTTATTTTGATTTTATATATTTTTGTGTGTTTTTATAGTTATTTTGTTGTAAAATGTTATAGTTAATTATTTGAATTTTTGTTGTTAGTTTGAGGTAAAAAAATGTTGTATTATTGAAATTAAATGTTAAATATAAATTAAGTTATAATTAATATTTTCAAATAATTAAATTGATTTATTTTATAGTTGAAAATATTTTATTATGATTTATTTTATATTTATTTTGTAGGGAAATTTATGACACTTTTGCTCTTGAAAAGAAAGAAAAATAAAGGAAAGGTGGCATTTTTAAAAGAAAGAAAAAAAGAAAAATGGCATTTTCAAAATGCCATAACCAAGCCTATGTCCCAGCCGTTGGGCCTGCCATCGGAAGCCCAACATAACATGATACCTTCAATAGCTGCTTCACTCTCCACGTGCCTCCTGAAGTCCTCCAAGCAGCAAGCAATTACTCCAAGTCTCCTTCAGCTCATCATGCCACCAGCCACGCCTGGCTCTTCAACACAAAGCAGCCCCAAGCCCATTTCAGCCCAGCACTCCCAGGCCCGCCTCGCCCAAACTGCCCCAAGACAGCCATGCTGCCAACACAGCCACCAAAATGCCAAAAACCATATTTTTCTTCCAAATGTTTTTTTTTCTTTTCACTCAAATATCAATTCACTCTTCCCCATTTTTCTTACCTAAATAAACATTCCTAATTCATTTTTTTCACCATAGTTTTTCACTAATCTTTTACCCAACCAAACATTTCATCTTTCCAATACTCTTACACTTACTCTATTTATCCTACCACTTCCCAACACAATTAAATTAATCAATTTATTTATTTTAATTTGATTAATTTAATCTCCATATTTTGCCTATAAATAGAGTATTGTAAGACCATTTGGGGAGCTCTTCTTCATCTTTTCAACCTCTCCTACATTTCATATTTTTCTCTCTTCTTTTCACTATTTTCTCTACCATTTTCATCTTTTGAAGAGCATGTCAAGTATGTTATTTTGTAATTTTTATCTAGTTATGAGCTTCTAATCTTTTTCAAAAATTATTAAGATGATGATGAAGCAAAATGTAACTAGATAGTATTTTTTGTTGTATGTTGATTTCCCATTTGTACAACATTGTTTATGGATTTTTCTATCAAAGATATGCATTTTTCATCTAGTGTTGATTGTTAAAGCATATTACACTTAGTTCTTCATTATGCAAAAAATATGATATTCTTTGATTAAATGTTTTTCATTAAATTGTTCACATCTAATTCTTAGAGCATAAGTATCATATTTTGCCTAAACATAATCTCTTTGATTTTTTGTAGTTTCATTAGGTTGTAACACAACTAATGCTTAGAAATTATATCTTATATAAGTGAAGAAAAATCCTACATTTTTTAAAGTAACTTGTGCTTGAATAGAAAATGTATTTTGAAAAAAAGTATAGTGTGATTTATTTCAACTATATCTAAACTTGGGAATCAATATACTTATAAATACTATTGAACTTGCATTTTGTGGATTCTAATATCTTAATAATCTTATTTTACATATCTCATTTGAAAACCATTTTTCTATTTAATCATTAATCTTTTTATTACTTGTCTTTTATTTTTCTAAAACAAAATCTCATCAAATATTTGGAACTAGGTTAGAATATTATTGCTTTGTTTGAAATAGTTTCTTTTGATGTTAGTAAACTCCCATGGGTTCGACCTCGTACTTACATGAACATTATATTCCAAAATGATTCGTGCACTTGCGAGTTTAAATATTAAAACACCCTCTTTTGGGATCAACAATACCTCCAGCACCGCTAACGAGACTCATGAAGCCCCTCCAATTCGAAGAAGGGGAACGCATGCTACCAATACTGCTTCTAATAGAAATGCACCACCTCCAGTTGATCACACCGTTGAGATTATCTGGTTACGGTAACAAGTGGAAGAACTGCGGCAGCTACAATGACAACAGCCTTAGCTATAGCCTCAGCCGCAGCCTTAGCAACAGCCTCATCCGCAGACTTAGCCCCAGCCTCAGCCAGCGACTCAAGCACCCCAGCAAGGGCTGAACATAGGATATCGGTATGGGGGATGGCCGATGGAAAACTATGCACCTTATCCAGCTCAGTACATAGAGCTAATCTACGAGCATTTCTGTAAGCAGCATGCTCCAAACTTTGAAGGGACAACCGACCCCTTTGAGGCTGAAGAATGGCTCAGTAATGTAGAGTCGATTCTAGCACACATGTACGTTGGTAACACGGATCGGATATCCTGCATTTCCTCTCTACTGAAAAAGGATGCCAGAATATGGTGGGATTTGGTACAGCAGACTCAAGATGTCACAACCATGACTTCGGCAAGATTTGTTGAACTGTTTCTGTAACGCCCTTGATAGCCAAGACCGTTACACTGTGTGTTTATAAAGGTGCTAGACTTGCTAATCAAGTCATCTAATTAAAAACGTGTTACTGAAACTATAGTGGAACTAAGGTTAAAAGATTTTGGTCTCAAAAGCCGCATTTCTTATAAATAACATTTTCTGTTTACATGGGATCCCAAAACTAATAAGATTAGAACCATTTACAAAGATTCAAGATTTAAATATAGTAATTATCCATTCTAAGGCAAATCAGACTGTTAGTAATTCTTTTTCGGGATCCACTCCCCGGCCATGGCGGCCGAATAGCTGGCTATGTGCATTCAGCCCCACAGCTCTCCATCTCAGGATTGGTCCAACTTGCCTTTTCCTTTACCTGCACCACGTAGCACCCATGAGCCAAGGCCCAAGAAGAAAACACAACAACAGAGCATAATCAATCAACAGACAATCCAATATCTCATATCACATAAACATGTTCTTAACAGTCTAAGCATCCATGGTAATCAAGTATTCATCATACCAAACATATCATTTCATATCAATAGTCAATTCACAGATGATAACTAGGGTTAGCGCCCTTAGGCTGCACCCTTTGTTTATCCCACTGACTCCGGCCCGCTTAAACGAAGCTCAGTGAATATTAAGTTGTCCTCGGCTACCAGTGGCCAAGCCGCGCCCTATGCACAAATATTTTATACAGCACCCTTAGGTCGTTTATCACATTTCCCATGACATAATACCATCTATGACATTATACAGGTATCGGGAGCACTTAGTCCCATCACAAACACATAACCGGGTGCAGTTTTCTTGCCTTTAGATTCGCTAGCTTCGTTCACTTTGATCCTCGAGCACGATCCCTCTTGAGCCCTAGCGTACACCTAGTCACAACCATAGATCATAATCATCACCAAACCTCAAGTCAAAAACCTAACCTCGGGACCAATCTCGAGCCCTCGGGAAGCCCCAATTCCACCAAACGGGGTGGTGGAATCGAACCCCGAACCCCCGGGCAAAAACCCATGAAAATAACTCAAAAACCCCTTTATGGAAACAGGGTAGGGCTACATCTCTCTAAGGAGGGTGCTACAGAGCTACAAACAGAGCCCAAAATTTTCCCAGGGTAAATGGCCTAGCGCTACAGCGCCCAAAGGCTAGCGTTGTAGCGCTAGTCACAGAACATCAAATGCTGTTTTTCCCTCCTTTGATTTTCCCTAAGCCAAACCTTACCAAAACTTCTCCAAACTTAACCCATACTTAAAATCAAGCTTGCTAACATGTATAACTTATCCCAAGCACCCCAACCATACAAAACTTAAGCACATGCACCCCTAGCTGAACCTAGAATTCAAAAACTCAGCAAAACAACCACTGAAACCACAAAGTTCAAACTAGAATCTATTACCTTTGCTTGATGAGTTTAGCCTAGGTTGTCCTCCTCACAAGCTTGACCTTCTCCTCCTCAAATCCTCAGCCTCAACTCCCTAGGATTCCCACAGAACTTTGCTTAGAAAACCAACTCAAAACCAATACCCAAAACTGAGTGTTAACCTCAAAATCTTACGTCAAGTGGATGGTTTATTCTTGCTAAATCCCTGCCAATTCTTCCAGCCAAATCAAAAACCTTAACCTCAAGCTTCTTCTCTGATTCTCCCTAAGTTTCTGCCCCAAAAGTCCTCAAGAGATGGTGAAGAAAACTTGAACCGAGAGAGAGAGAAGGGTAGACTTCCAATTCCCTTTGTTTCCTTCCTTTTCTTTCTTTTTCTTTTCTTCGGAATTCCAGCCCCTTCTACAAATTCCACTAAGTATAAAACCTGATAATACTTATCCCTTATAAGCCAACTGACCCATTTGCCCTCCCCTTTATTTCTAAATCTTTTAATCCACCTAGGGGCATTTTGGTCATTTCACCCAATTCACACTAATTCCTCGAGTGTCTCTAATATTTACCGCTTACTTCCCGACACCTACCCAAACACCAACTATATTCTCCAATATCAAATTAGACCCCAATATATTCTCTAAATTCCCATTTATACCCCAGGCTCGCCCCGAGCTGGGTATAAATCCCCGCCGTGACTTTTTCGCTAAACCACTCACTAGGATCGTCTCGAATCACAGATTACAAATATATCCACATAATAATGTGGTTTCAACAATTTATCACATTTATACACAGTTATGCCCTCAACGGGCCAAAATTACGATTATGCCCTTCTAACCTAATCATGGCCTACATGCATACTAATACATATAGTCATGCATCTCAGATATTCAAATAGTCATATAATATACTTTTAATCATTAAATCACATATATTCCAATTATGCCCTCCCGGCACACTAATCAAGGCCCTTAAGTCTTATTAGTAAATTTGGGTCGTTACAGTTTCACAAAAAGTATTACAACTCGACAGTTACCTTACAAGATTTGTGAAAGAGTTTGCCAATCTAAAGCAGGGAAATTTAAAGGGTAGTCGAGTATGCTTGACAATTTGATCATCTAGCCAAGTTCACACCAGAGTTGCTCCCAACCGATTTCTTGAGCGTTACCAAGTTCACCAGGGGTCTCAGACCCAAGATTGAGTTAGGTGTCAAGCGGAAAATTCTTGGAACCACTTCTTACGCCGATGTTCTAGAAACGACTATAGAGGTGGAAAGACTCCAAGAAAATGTTAGAAAGGAGAAGGCAAGAAAGTCTGAACCCAGGAAGCAGAATCAGACTCAGAATGGTTGAAACCACAACAACAACCAGCATAGAAAAAATGGGTAGAAAAGAAAGCATCTTGATAATAAGCAAGCTGACGCTGACAAAAGGGCACGAACTAATAATGGTAATAATAGGTCGGGTTATGTGGAATACCCTTAGTGCTCCATGTGCCAAAAAAGAAATCTTGGGAGTGTCGTGCGAACACCAAGGGTTGTTTCAATTGTGGCCAGGAAGGTAATCAAAGAAAGGATTGTCCACAGCTCAAACACGAAGAAAAGAAGGACAACAAGATGGTTCCAGCCAGAGTCTTTGCCTTGACCCATGGAGAAGCTGAAGCTAGTAACAAAGTGGTCACAGGTCAGCTTTCTATCCTCGATAATATATGTTCTGTATTGTTTGATTCGGGAGCAACACACTCATATATCTCGTTAGGAATGATAGAAAAATTAGACAAACCTTGTAAAAGATTTAGAACTAGGTTTATTACGAAACTGCCTTCGGGCGAAGTAGTTCTATCGTCACGAATAGTACGAGGAGTACTAATCAAAATCGAGGGCATGGAACTAGAAGGAGACCTAATTGAGCTAGAGATCAAGGACTTTGATGTAATACTACATGGACTGGCTAACAAGGTATGGCACAATCTTTGACTATAGATGCAAGCAAGTGACTTTCGAAACTCTTAACAGTCAGAAACAATGTTTTATGGGAAAGGTTTCAGGACTACAAACACTGCTTACCTGATCTCTCAAAGCTCAAAGGATGTCACACATTCTTAGCAAGCATCACAGATGTGCCACATGAAACAACATTAACGAATGGAAACGTCCACATTATAAAGGAATTTATAGAGATATTTCCTGACGACTTACCAGGGTTACCCCCTACTCGGGGAATTGACTTCACAATCGAACTAGTACCACGAACCGAGCCTATCTCAATTACACCATGTCGGATGGCACCTACCGGTCTCAAGGAGTTGAAGCACAGTTACAAGAGCTCTTAGACTTGGGTTTCATTAGACCAAGCCATTCTCCATGGGGATAAGGTGATAATTAAGAACAAGTACCCGCTACCACGGTTCAATGACTTATTTTATCAACTCTGAGGAGCGACTTTATTTTCAAAGATTGATCTATGATCCAGTTATCACCAACTCAAGGTAAGTGAAGAGGATATACCAAAGATAGCTTTTATGACTCGATACGAGTTCCTAGTTATGTCTTTTGATCTTACCAACTCTCCAACGCATTTATGGACTTAATGAATCGAGTCTTCAAGGATTACTTGGAAAAATTCATGGTAGTGTTCATTGATGATATTTTGGTGTACTCCAAGGAAGAAGTCGAGCATGAGGAACATTTAAGACTAACCATGCTGTGACTAAAGGAGCATCAACTTTATGCCAAGTTCAAGAAATGTGAATTTTGGCTATCACAAGTAGCGTTCCTCGGCCACATATTATCCAAGGATGGAGTCGTAGTAGACCAAACTAAAGTAGAGGCTGGAAGGATTGACCATGACCTAAGAATGTGTGAGAGGTTTGAAGTTTTCTCAGGCTAGCAGGCTATTATTGGAGATTTGTTGAAGGCTTTTCTAAGATAGCCACTCTGCTTACCAACCTGACCCAGAAACAGCAAAAGTTCAACTGGACGGATCGATGTTAAGAGAGCTTCCAGTTGCTCAAAGATAAATTATGCTCAGCACTAGTACTTTGCGTACCGACTCTCAACGATAAGTTTTAGTATCTTATGATGCGTCCAAGCAAGTTTTGGGATGTGTACTGATGCAAAATGACAAGGTGATATCCTATGCCTCAAGGCAGCTAAAATAATATGAGCAACGCCAACGCTATCCAACGCACGATATGGAGTTGGCAGCGGTGGTCTTCGCATTGAAAATATGGTGCCACTATCTTTATGGTGAGCAGTATGAGATTTATACAGACCACAAGAGCTTAAAATATTTCTTCATGTAGAAGGAGCTCAACATGAGGTAGCATAAGTGGTTAGAACTAGTAAAGGACTATGACTGTGAAATCCTATACCACCCAGGAAAGTCAAATGTAGTTGCAGATGCGTTAAGCTGGAAAAGTTACGGAAATCTAGCAGTATTATCTGGAATTGAAAAGCCACTACAGCAAGAGCTGATTAATGTCGGGATAGAAATAGTCATGGGTCAACTAGCTAACTTGTCCATTGAACCGAGTTTACTAGATAATATATAGAGCGGACAAGGGCATGATGACACTTTAGTATCGCGTATCGCTGCAGTCAAAGGAGGCAAGACTACGAATTTCTCTATGTCAGAAAAGGGGTTCTTGAGATATAAAGGTCGGGTGTGCATGCTGAATGACCATGGGATTAAGATGAAGATATTAGAAGAGGCACACACTACCCCATACTCAGTTCACCTGGGGTCTACCAAGATGATTCATGACCTAAGGCACTATATTGGTCGCTGGGAATGAAGAAAAATGTAGTAGAGTATGTGTCCAAATGCTTAATATGCCAACAAGTAAAGACAGAACATCAACGACCCGCAGGCTTATTTCAATCGCTTAGTATTCCAGAATGGAAGTGGGAAGACATAGCCATGTACTTCATGACAAGATTACCACAAACAAATAAGCAACACGACTCGAGTTGGGTTGTGGTAGAAAGAGTCACCAAGTCATCTCACTTCTTGCTTGTCAAGACTACATACACTGGGGACCAATACGCAGACATTTATGTTCGAGAAATTGTATGACTGCATGGAATCTCTAAGACCATAGTATCCGACTGAGGATCGGTGTTTACATCAAGATTTTAGGAAAGCTTGCAGCAAGCCATAGGTACCAAGCTATGTCTTAGTACAACATTTCATCCTTAGACTGATGGACAATCCAAACGTACCATACAAATCATAGAAGATATGTTGCGTTGTAACGCCCTGGATAGCCAAGACCGTCACACTATGTGTTTATAAAAGTGCTAGGCTTGCTAATCAAGTTGTTTAATTAAGAACGTGTTACTGAAACTATAAAGGAACTAGGGTTAAAATGTATTGGTCTCAAAAGTCACATTTTTCATAAAGAAACATTTCCTGTTTACACGGGATCCCAAAAAATATTAAGATTAAACCATTTCCAAAAGATTCAGGAATTAAATATAGTAGAAGCCATATTAAGGCAAAACGGACAATTAGGCAATCTCTGTCCTGATCCACTCCTTGACCATGGCGACCAAACAGCTGGCTATGTACATTCAACCCCACAGCTCTCCATCTCAGGATTGGTCCAACTTGCCTTTGCCTTTACCTGCACCACGTAGCACCCGTGAGCCAAGGCCCAGCAAGAAAACACAACAACAGAGCATAAGCAGTCAACAGACAATCCAATATCTCATATTGCATAACATATTCTCAGCCATATAATCACTCAGAATAATCAGATATTTAGCATACTAAACACATCAACTCATATCATACATCAATTCCCAAATGATAACTAGGGTTAGCGCCCTCAGGCCGCACCCTCCACTATCCCACTGACTCCGGCCCGCTTAAACCAAGCTCAGTGAATATTAAGCTGTCCTCGGCTACCAGTGGCCAAGCCGCGCCCTGTGTGCAAGTATTGTGTACGACACTTTTAGGCCGCTATCACATGTCCCATGGCATAATACCATCATTGACATTATACAGATATCGGAAGAATTTAGTCCCATCACAAACATATAACCGGGTGCAGTTTTCTTACCTTTAGATTCGCTAGCGTTGTTCACTTGACTCCTTGAGCACGATCCCTCTCGAGCCCTAGCGCTCACCTAATCACAATCATAGGCCAAAGTCATCATCAAAGCTCAAGTCCAATACCCAGCCTTGGGACCAATCTCGAGCCCCCGGGAAGTCCTAATTCCACAAAACAGGGTGGTGGAATCGAACCCCGAACCCTTGGTCAAAAACCCTTGTAAATAACCCTAAAATCCCTTTCTGAAGACAGGGCAGCGCTACAACGCTCTAAGGAGGGCGCTACTGCGCTAAAAGCAGAACCAAAATCCCCCAGAAAGCATGGCCTAGTGCTACAGCGCCCAAAGGCTAGCGCTGTAGCGCTAGTCACAGACAGCCAACACCCCAATTTTCCTACCTGTGTTTTCCTCGAACCAAACTTAACCAAAACTTCTCCAAACCTTCACCAAACTCAAAAACAAGCTTGTTAACACATTCCACTCATCCCAAGCATCCTAAATACTCAAAACCCAAACACATGCATCCCTAATCTCAAAATTCACCATAGCCACTTCTAGACTTCAAAACTCAGCAGAAACCAGTCAAAACATCAAAGTTAAAAGCTCAGAATTTATACCTTTGATGAAAATTAAATTTCAAGTTAGCCTCTAGACCTCCTTAGCTTGATCTTCCTCTAGCCTTGGCTCCAACTTCCCTAGAATTCCCCATCAACACAGCTTAGATACCTTAGTTAAAAACCAAAACCAGAACTGAAGGAACTACAAAGTTTTACCTCAACTACAAAGTTCTTGCTAAGCTCTTCCAACTACTCAAGCCCAGCTCAGGATTCCTGTTACTCAGCCTAACCTAGCTCCCCTCTGAGTTTTGCTCCAAGAAAACGCCCAGAAATGGTGAAGGAGATCACCAACCGACTCCTAGAAAAACAACTCTGTTTTCTCCCTTTTCTTTTTCTTCCTTTTCCTTCTTTTCTTTCTTTCCACATCCTTCTACCTTTTTCTACAATTCCCACTAAGTATAAAGACTCAACATACTTATCTCTGAGAAGCCAATTGAGCAAAATTCCCTCCCTATTAATTCTAAACCCTCTAATCGACTTAGGGGCATTTTAGTCATTTTACCCAATTCCCGCTAATTCCTCGAGTGTCTCTAATATTTTCTGCTTACCTCCCGATACCTAATTAATCACCAATTATATTCCTCTATGTCAAAATAGACTCCAATATACTCACTAAATTCCCATTTATACCCCCAGGCTCACCCCGACCCGGGTATAAATCCCCGCCGTGACTTTTCTGCTAAACCGCTCACTAAGATCGTCTCGAGTCACAGATCACAGATATATCCACATAATAATGTGGTCTCAAAAATTATCACATATATAAATACAGTTATGCCCATAATGGCCAAAATTACGATTATGCCCTTCTAACCTAATCAGGGCCTACATGCATACCAATACACATAGTCATGCATCTCGAATATTCCAATAGTCATATAACATGCTTTAGATCATAATCATGCATTTTACTCATTAAAGTCACACATATTTTCCATTATGCCCTCCAGGCACACTAATCAAGGCCCTTAATCCTTATTAGCGAATTTGGGTCGTTACAACTATCCCTTCCTAATGGGAATTTTGTCCTCGAAATTTACCTGAACAACTCAGGATACTGATCCCACATCACTGTCTCAATCTCCCAGGTCGCCTCCTCGACCTTACTTTTCCTCCACAGCACTTTAACAAGAGGAATCGTCTTATTCCGCAATACTTTATCCTTCCGATCCAAGATTTGAACTTGTTGCTCCTCATAAGCCAAATCTGTCTGTAACTCCAAATCGTCATACCTCAACACATGAGTTACATCTGAGACGTACTTCCGAAGCATAGAGACATGGAATACGTCATGAACCCCAGATAACGATGGTGGCAAAGCTAATCTGTAAGCCACCTGACCAATCCTTTCCAAGATCTCAAATGGTCCAATGAATCTAGGGCTTAGCTTGCCCTTCTTTCCAAACCTCCTCACCCTTCGCAAAGGTGAGACTCAAAGAAACACATGGTCGCCAACCTGGAACTCCACGTCCCTACGCTTAGGATCTGCATAGCTTTTCTGTCTACTCTGAAAAGCGAGCATTCTAGCCCGGATCTTCTCTATAGCTTCACTTGTCCTCTGAACCATATCTGGTCCCAAATATCTCCTCTCACCCATCTCATCCCAATGAATGGGTGATCTACACTTCCTCCCATACAACATCTCATAGGGAGCCACTCCAATCATTGAATGATAACTATTATTATACGAAAATTCAATCAACGGAAGATACTTACTCCATGAACCCTCAAAATCAATCACACATGCTCTGAGCATATCCTCCAATACCTGAATCGTCCTCTCAGACTGTCCGTCAGTCTAATGATGAAAGGTCGTACTGAACTTTAACTGAGTCCCCAAAGCCTTCTGCAGGCCACCCCAAAACTTGGAAGTGAAAATTGGATCCCGGTCTGACACTATAGACTTAGGAACCCCATGGAGACGTATGATCTCCCTCACATAAAACTCTGCATACTGATCCACAGTATATGTCGATCTCACTGGTAGAAAATGGGCTAACTTGGTGTATCTATCCACTATCACCAACACCGAGTCATGAAACCCCACTGTCCTGGGTAAACCTCCCACAAAATCCATAGTAATGTCCTCCCATTTCCATTCAGGAATACCCAAAGGCTGAAGCAACCCTGCTGGTCGCTAATGCTTAGCTTTCACCTGCTGATAGGTTAAGCATCTGGCAACGTACTCTACCACATCCTTCTTCATCCCGGGCCACCAATACAATGTCCATAAATCTTGGTACACCTTCATGGTACCCGAATGAAGCAAGTACGGCGTCGTATGAGACTCATCTAGAATCTCTCGTCTAATCCCTTCATCAGCTGGAACACATATCCGCCCCTGATACCGAAGTAATCCAACCTTAGATATAGAATAGTCCTTAGCTACTCCTGCTAAAACATCCTCTCTAACCCTCTGTAACTGAGCATCTTCCAACTATCCTTCTCTGATCCGCTCCAACAGAGTCAACTGCAGAGTAATATTGGCCAACCGGCCTACCACCAACTCTATCCCTGCTCTGACCATCTCATCAGCTAACTCCCTTGATATCTGAACAGAACTATACAACTGACCTGGACCTCTCCGGCTCAATGCATCTACCACCACATTGGCTTTCCCCGGATGGTAAAGAATATCACAATCATAGTCCTTTACCAACTTCAGCCAACGCCTCTGTCTCATGTTCAGGTCCTTTTGTGTAAAGAAATACTGCAGGCTCTTATGATCAATGTATACCTCGCACTTCTCCCCATACAGATAGTGTCACCAAATCTTTAGTGCAAACACCACTGCTGCTATCTCCAAATCATGGGTAGGATACCGCTGCTCATACTCCTTCAGCTGTCGTGATGCATAAGCAATAACCTTCTCATTCTGCATCAACACACAACCTAGGCCTAACCTCGATGCATCGCAGTACACCACAAACTTCCCTTCCCCTGAAGGAAGACTCAACACTGGCGTTGTAATAAGCCGTCGCTTAATTTCTTGAAAACTGTCTTCACACTTGTCTGACTAGATAAACTTCAGATTCTTCCGTGTCAATTCTGTCATCGGTGCTGCTATCTTCGAGAAACCCTCTAAAACCGTCTGTAGTAACCTGCCAAACCAAGAAAACTCCACACCTCTGAGGCGTTCCTTGGCCTCGGCCAATCCCTGACCGCCTCTACCTTAGATGAATCCACCTTAATCCTATCTGCACCCACGATATGTCCAAGGAATGTCACTTCTGGTAACCAAAATTCACATTTCTTAAACTTGGCGTACAACTGATGCTCCCTCAATCTCTGAAGATCCTGTCGAAGATGAAGCTCGTGCTCTGCCTCTGAACTAGAATACACCAAGATGTTATCGATGAAGACAATAACAAACTGATCTAGGAAATCCTTGAACACTCTGTTCATTAGATCCATAAAGGTTGCTGGGGCATTGGTTAAACCAAAAGACATGACCATGAACTCATAGTGCCCATACCGCATTCACAAGGCCGTCTTAGGTATGTCCTCATCCTTGATCCTCAGCTGGTGATAACCAGATCAAAGAACAATCTTTGAGAACACCGTCTTACCCTGCAGCTAATAGAACAAGTTGTCAATCCTTGGTAGGGGATACTTATTCTTAATAGTCAACTTGTTCAATTCCCTGTAGTCTATGCACATTCTCAAGGTCCCGTCCTTCTTCTTCACAAACAGAACTGGAGCACCCATGGCGAGTAACTAGGCCTGATATACCCCAAATCCAGAAGCTCCTGTAGTTGTATCTTTAATTCTTTCAGTTCCACCGTGCCATCCTATATGGTTCCCTTGACACTGGCTCTGTCCATGGCGCCAACTCAATGACAAACTGAATCTCCTTACACGGCGGCAACCCTGGCAAGTCCTCCGGGAATACATCCAAGAACTCGCAAACCAGTCTGGTCTCCTCCGGCACTACTGGTGAAATTCTAGTGGTATCCACCACACTAGCCAGAAAGCCTATACATCCACCTTGTAACAAGTCTCTGGCTCTCAACACCGATATCTTGGGTACGCGAGGTCCATGCATTGCTCCCACAAAAACAAAGGAATCCTCGCCCTCTGGCTCAAAAGTCACCATCTTCTTCCTGCAGTCACTAGTAGCTCCATATCTAACCAACCAATCCATACCTAAAATCATATCAAAGTCCTCCATACTCAACTCAATTAGATCTACTGATAACTCCCTACCATCAACTATCACTGGCAGTGCTCTAATCCACCTCCTAGATACTACCAGTTCTCTTGTAAGCAAGTTAGTCCCAAACCCTGAAGTACTATACTCACTAGGTCTACACAGTCTATCAATCACCTTATCAGATACAAACGAATGCGTAGCACCAGAGTCTATCAAAACAGTAAAAGAAGTGCCAGCGCTAGAAAGCTGACTTGTCACTACCGAGGGACTAGCCTCAGTCTCTGCCTGCGTCAGGGTAAACACTCGAGCTGGAGTCAAGCTGTCCACCTTCCCTGTGTCTCCCTTCTTCACTGTCAGGCAATCCTTCCTGAGGTGTCCCACCACCTCGCACAAAAAACAAGCTTTAGCCCGACACTCGCCCGGATGGCGTCTCCTGCACCTCGTGCACTCCGGATAAGTCCTCCATGTATCACCGCCTCCCTGACGGCCACCCTGGGTACCCCCGACCTCTCCTATCAGGACCAGGAGTGATCGAAGCATCATGAGTCTTCCTCTTCAACTCACTGGGGCCTCCGCCCCTACCTGAACCAGAATATGGAGGCACCGCCCTGCGGCCCTCCCTCCTCACAACACTTTCTCTCTATATCTTGTTTTTTGCTTCCTCAGCGGTAAGAGCCTTCTCCACAGCCTGGGCATAAGTTGTCCCTCCAGGAACTGTGGTAATTCTCATATCTCGGGCTATCATAGCATTCAGCCCTCTAATAAATCTGTCCTGGCTAGCTGCATCCGTAGGCACAAGATCTGGTGCAAATTTTGTAAGTCTGTCAAACTTCATGGCATATTCTGTAACTGTCATACTGCCCTGAACTAACCCCACAAACTCATTTATCTTCGCTGCCCTGATGGCAACATTATAATACTTTTGACTGAATAGATCCTTGAATCCTTCCCAAGTCAATGCAGTAGCATCTCTGGTCTGTGATGCCACCTCCCACCAGATTCTGGCATCCTCCCTCAACATATAAGTGGCACAGGCCACTCTGTCATGTCCCTCTACCCTCATAAAATCAAGAATGGCAGTAATCATGGTCATCCACTGCTCAGCCTTCAGTGGATCAGGTCCTCCCTCAAAGATTGGGGGGCTGTTGCTTCCTGAACCGCTCATACAACGGCTCCCATTTGTTCCCAACCTCAACTGGCTACACTACAGGTACCACTACAGGTGGCACAATAGGGGCAACACTCCCAGATGGAGCCTGCTGCCGCAGAATTCGAATATGTTCATCTTGGCTCTGTAGCTGAGCCTGCATGTCTGCCATCAACTGCTGCCAGTTCTCAGGGACTGGCGGAGGGGTCTGGCCCTAATCATCATCTCTAGCCCCAGACCTGCTGGCTAGTCGTGTTGATTTTCTTGGACGGATAACTATCCAAGTCAATCTGCAATCAATGACTCGGCAATCAGGCTATGATGACAGGGTAATAATCCTTTCATGATCCATCACTGGAACTCCAATCATTCACAAGCAATCATTATATAGCAGTTCATCCAGATATTCATTCACATGCACAGCAGTGCTAATAAGGACGCCTCAATAACATCATACAATAGTCAAGAGCCAGGCCCTATCAGTATCTCATGCTCCCTATTAATCAAACAGATATCAACAGTCATATCTCATTCAAATCATTTAAACACATAATCAAGTGTACACAATTACCAAACCCTGAGTTGAGCTTGTCTCTCGCGACGAATGTACATATCCAGCCAGTCTTCAGGACCCATAAACCTAGGATGCTCTGATACCAAGTTGTAACGCCCTAGATAGCCAAGAACGTTACACTGTAGGTTTATAAAAGTGCTAGACTTGCAAATCAAGTCATTTAATTAAAAACGTGTTACCAAAACTATAAAGGAACTAGGGTTAAAACGCTTTGGTCTCAAAAGTCACATTTTTCATAAAGAAACATTTCCTGTTTACACGGGATCCCAAAAAATATAAAGATTAAACCATTTACAAAAGATACAGAAATTAAATATAGTAGTAGCCATATTAAGGCAAAATGGACTATGAGGCAATCTTTGTCCTGATCCAGTCCTCTGCCATGGCGACCGAACAGCTGGCTATGTACATTCAACCCCGCAGCTCTCCATCTCAGGATTGGTCCAACTTTCCTTTGCCTTTACCTGCGCCACGTAGCACCCGTGAGCCAAGGCCCAGCAAGAAAACACAACAACAAAGCATAAGCAGTCAACAAACAATCCAATATCTCATATTGCATAACATATTCTCAGCCATATAATCACTCAGAATAATCAAATATTCAGCATACCAAACACATCAACTCATATCATACATCAATTCACAAATGATAACTAGTGTAAGCGCCCTCAGGCCGCACCCTCCATTATCCCACTCACTTCGGCCTGCTTAAACCGAGCTCAGTGAATATTAAGTTGTCCTCGGCTACCAGTGGCCAAGCCGCGCCCTGTGCGCAAATATGGTGCACGACACTCTTAGGCCGCTATCACATGTCCCATGGCATAATACCATCATTGACATTATACAGATATCGGGAGCACTTAGTCCTTTCACAAACATATAACCGGGTGCAGTTTTCTTACCTTTAGATTCGCTAGCTTTGTTCACTTGACTCCTTGAGCACGATCCCTCTCGAGCCCTAGCGCTCACCTAATCACAATCATAGGACAAAGTCATCATCAAACCTCAAGTCCAAAACCTCGCCTCGGGACCAATCTCGAGCCCCCGGGAAGTCCTAATTCCACCAAACAGGGTGGGGGAATCGAACCCTGAACCCTTGGTCAAAAACCCTTGTAAATAACCCTAAAATCCCTTTCTGAAGATAGGGCAGCACTACAGCTCTCTAACGAGGGCGCTACAGCGCTACAAGCAGAACCAAAATCCACCAGAAAGCATGGCCTAGCGCTACAGCGCCTAAAGTCTAGCGCTGCAGCGCTAGTCACTGACAACCGACACCCCAATTTTCCTTCCTGCATTTTCCTCGAACCAGACTTAACCAAAACTTCTCCAAACCTTCACCAAACTCAAAAACAAGCTTGTTAACACATTCCACTCATCCAAAGCATCCCAAATACTCAAAACCCAAACACATGCATCCCTAATCTCAAAATTCACCATAGCCACTTTTAGACTTCAAAACTCAGCAGAAACCAGTCAAAACATCAAAGTTAAAAGCTCAGAATTTATACCATTGATGGAAATTCAATTTCAAGTTAGCCTCTAGACCTCCTTAGCTTTCTCTTTCTTAAACCTTGGCTCCAACTTCCCTAGAATTCCCCATCAACACAACTTAGATACCTTAGTTAAAAACCAAAACCAGAATTGAAGGAACTACAAAGTGTTACCTCAAGTGATGGTGTGTTCTTGCTAAGCTCTTCCAACTACTCAAGCCTAGCTCAGGATTCCTGTTGCTCAGCCTAACCTAGCTCCCCTAAGAGTTTTGCTCCAAGAAAACGCCCAGAAATGGTCAAGGAGATCACCAACCGACTCTTAGGAAAACAGCTCTGTTTTCTCGCTTTTCTTTTTCTTCCTTTTCCTTCTTTTCTTTCTTTCCACAGCCTTCTACCTTTTCCTACAATTCCCACTAAGTATAAAGCCTCAACATACTTATCTCTAAGAAGCCAATTGAGCAAAATTCCCTCCCTATTAATTCTAAACCCTTTAATCCACTTAGGGGCATTTTAGTCATTTTACCCAATTCTCGCTAATTCCTCGTGTGTCTCTAATATTTTCCTCTTACCTCCCGATACCTAATTAATCACCAATTATATTCCTTGATGTCAAAATAGACTCCAATATACTCACTAAATTCCCATTTATACCCCCAGGCTCACCCCGGGCCGGGTATAAATCCCCGCCGTGACTTTTCCGCTAAACCGCTGACTAGGATCGTCTTGAGTCACAGATCACAGATATATACGCATAATAATGTGGTCTCAACAATTATCACATATATAGATACAGTTATGCCCATAATGGCCAAAATTACGATTATGCCCTTCTAACCTAATCAGGGCCTACATGCATACCAATACACATAGTCATGCATCTCGAATATTCAAATAGTCATATAACATGCTTTAGATCATAATCATGCATTTTACTCATTAAAGTCACACATATTTCTCATTATGCCCTCCAAGCACACTAATCAAGGCCCTTAAGCCTTATTAGCGAATTTGGGTCGTTACATGCACGCTTGTGTACTAGACTTCGGAGGATCATGGAGTAAGTATTTTCCACTTATAGAGTTATCCTACAATAATAGATACAAGGAAATTATCGGTATGGTACCCTATGAGTTACTTTATGGAAGGAAGTGCCGATCGTCGTTACATTTGGACGAGGTAGGAGAAAGACAACTTCTTGGACCCGAAGCTGTTAGAGAGGCTCGAGATGAACTGGAGCTGATTAGAAAGCGTACACTCGCTGCTCAGAGTCGAGAAAAGAGTTATGCGGATGCCAAGTGATGAGATGTGGAATTCAAAGTCAGAGATTATGTCTTCTTAAGAATATCTCCTATGAAAGGAGTGAAGATGTTTGGGAAGAAAGGAAAACTTAGGCCCCAATTTATAGGTCATTTTGAGATATTAGACAAGGCGGGACCAATATCATATAGATTAGCCCTACCGCCAGCTCTAGCAGATAGCCACAATGTGTTTCACATCTCGATGTTGCATAGATATGTGACAGACCCATCCCACGTTATCAAGTATGATACGTCAGCACTTCAGAAAGACTTGAGTTACGGGGAACAAATGGTTAGCTTTAAAGATAAGGGGATGAAGAATTATAGTCTAAGAGTTTTAAAATAGTCAAGGTTTTATGGAGTAACAGTACAGAACGGGAGGCAACGGGGGAGTTGGAGGGAGACATATGAGCACAGTATCTGGAATTGGTTGGTGAGTAAATTTTGGGGAAGAAATTCTTTTAAGCAGGGGAGAAATGTAGTGTCTCAAAATTTTACTTAGCTAGATAGCAGTAGTAGCAGCAGTTAGTATTCCAGTTTTCACGATTATTGGTTCAAGTCGAGCTTTAGTTTCAAACTCGTAGAAATAGTTATAAATTTTATAAGTTTAACCTATAGTTTTAAAATATTAATTTTAACATAAGTTTTGATTACATAGTTGATCCTAGAAGTGATATTTATTATAACCTAAGGTTTAGATAGAATAATTAAGAACGTGACAGTTGTCACATGCATGTTTATTAAGGATTTAAGGATTTTAGATGAATAAATTAATAAAGGATAGATCTAGAAGGTCTAGAACCTTCCAGCAGCTGTTAGGATCACATTTTATTCAGTCAAAACTATTTTACCAAACCTCAAGTGTGCTGAAAGTGTTCAAAAACATGTTTAAAATATCATCGTATCGTAGCTATAGAGGCCGATATATCGCCTATGGGTGATACGGAAAACACGTCGACATCGCACAAAAGAAACCACGGAGGCTCAAGATATAGGGGCAGGCGATATATCGCCTACAGGGGGATATATATCGACTCCCTTTGGCATATTTAAAATTTCATGGAATCCAAGATAGAAACAACCCTCAACAACTTGGACTTGCTCTTGAACGTCTTTTACCAAGTTCTGGGCATCAATTGAGCATAAGCTTCAATTTTTATTCATTTTAAAAGGAGTTAGTTTCACTCCTTGAACTCTATAAATAGGACCTTTCACCTAGCCATTTGCCTCATCATTCAAGTATTCTTGAGAGCCTCCAAGCTAGTAAGTTCATTCTAGAGAGAAACATAGGGTTTTTGGTGAAAAGCTTTCCAATCTAAGCTTTTCTAAACACTTAGGAAGTAAGACAGAGTGATATTTCGGTGTTGAGGTGTAGATTGAAGTTCTAATCTATCTAAGGTAATCTTTACTTCAAGTTTAGTTTATTATAGTTCCTCTTATTCTTTAATTTTCTTCAAAATCCTAACTTGTTATTATGGCTTTTGGTTAGGTCTTTGAGTTTCTTAAAACTAAAGGTTTTCTATAAGTTCTTATCTTGATGGTTTAGATCTTCTCTTCATCTTCATTTCTTTAGAAAACTTATGGATCTTACTGTTTGGTTTTACGAGTTTTCAATCCCATTCTTGTCTCCAATATCTCGATTTTTTGGTAAGGAAAATAGGTTAGATTTTATGTGTTATTATTATGTTTATGTGCTATCTGTCTTTGTAAGTATGTATGTATATGTTTTATGTTGCAGTCTCTTGGGAAATGTAGTTGCTTAGATAGCAAATAAGTAAATCCCAAGATTTTGTATCTTTATCATAGACTATAGTTATGATTTAACCTACCTCAAATAGTAGCAAGAGGACCTAGATGGTTTATCATATACTATATTGTGTTTAAACCTACCTCGAATAGTAGCAAGAGGACCTAGATGGTTTCTATCACATACTACAGGAATGAGTTAATGGCCATTAATATTGTAGTCCTATGTTTTATGATTTACGTTTTATGTCATACGTTTTATGATTTATGTTTTAGTCTTATGTTTTATGATATGTTTTAGTAGTTTTTCCTTACTGGGCATTAAGGTTGTTTCTTTTTATTTTAGATGGTGCAGGAAAATGAGCATGGAAGGCGGGATGGATTCATGGCAACTTTGGCATGTGTATTGGGCGAGAACTGAATGAATGGATTGATGGGAAAGATTGAGGAGGACGTTTTGTTTCAAGTCCTTTCAAATATGTATTTATGTTTTTCCCATTTAGTATTTGAACAATTAATTAAAGGTTTTGTTTTCTTTATGATTTTATGTAATAACAATGGGATCCCGCATTTTGGATTTTAATAATAAAGTTCTATTATTTTATGCATGTATTCAAAAATAGTAGTTATGCTAAGTAGATGTAATGGTTCGAGGTCTTAGAGTTAGTCGGGGCATCACTTATGTGGTGCAGGTAAGGGAAAAAGAAAGCTAGACCAGTCATGAGATGGAGAGCTTCGGTGGCGGCGTATACATATGTGACTGCTTGTCCACCACGGGCGAGGATGTCTCGAAGGAACTAGGGTTGTATCCCTTATTTTGTCGCTTAGGTCAGCTGGTTGTAACTTTTGATTTGTATATACCCTTTTAAACATCTATTTGTAACATTTTAAGATCATATGTATGTATTAAACTTTTAAATGAAAAGTCAATGTTTCCTTTGACCAAAATTTTTAATCCTAACCCTTGACATTAACATTCGTTACACATTTATAACCAACGACTTGATTAGCAAGTCTGACACTATTTAAAGTACATAGTGTAATGGTCCTGGATTAGGAGGACGCTACAACTAGGTATTAGACCTGCCAAGGTTTAAGGGTTCCTAAACACTGCTCGGGCATGTACACTCGCTACTAAAGACAAGATCAACTCAAGGTTTGGTAACTACTTATGTGATTAAGTGTTTGAATGTTTAAATAAATGTGTATGCCTTATCTGCATGTCTGTTTAGGGAGCATGAGATATTCAGATAGGGCCTGGCCCTTGACTGTTGCATGAAGTATAAAGAACATGCTTATTAGCATCATTATTGCCTATGAATGCAAGGGAACCGCTTATTAGCATTGTTATATGGACATGTAGGTCAGGACACGCATGTTAGCGTTATTATTTGCATATAGGCCAGTAAATACTTATTAGCACTATTAATACTGGCAGGGGTTAAAGAACATGCTTACTAGCATTACTATACATGTATAAATGCTTGAATATGCTTGTTTACATTATTAATTGCTTATGAATGTCATAAATGCTTATTAGCATTGTTATTTTCTGATGAATATCACGAAGTGTTTATTAGCACCATGATTGAATGTATTACGTGCGGGCATGCTTATTAGCATTGCATTTTTTGGTTTGTTCGGTCTTGGACCGTGAGGTGGCAAGAGGTATAGTTATTACTTACCTAACGACCAATTTGATCACTGCAAACTAGAATAGTTATTAGTATGCTTCCTCAAAGGTCAGAGAGGTTGGCTGGCTAAGAGATACTGGCCATGGAAAATAATGACTAGGGCCAGCCCCCACTGCCAACTCCATGAAATTGGCACAGGTGCTTGCTGATATGCAAGCCAAATTACAGAGGCAGGATGATGAGATTTGTCTCTTGAGACAACAATAGGTTCTAGCAAGGCACCTACAATCCTTGGTACCAACAGTATTACAGCTAGAGGTACCAGCGACAGTACAGCCCATGTAGGGGAAGATAAATTGGAACCTCTGTATGAGAGGTTCGGAAAACAGTACCCTCCAATTTTTTAGGGAAGCTCAAACAATTGAAGGCTGAATAGTGGATGACTATGATAACCACCATCTTGGATTTCATGAGGGTAGGTTGTAATGAGAAAGTCACCTACAACACCTACTTGTTTCGGGAGAATGCTCAAATATGGTGGGAGGTGGTTTTCCAGACTAGGGAAGTGAACATTATGGAATGGGAGGAATTCAGAACTCAGTTCAATGAGAAATTCTACAATGACACAGGTATAGCTGCGAAGATTGAAGAGTTCAGTAAGTTACTTCATGGCAACATGACAGTAACTGATTATGCCTTGAAGTTTGACAAATTGGCAAAGTTTTTCGGGGATCTGGTGCCCACTCATGGGACCAGGAGAGAGAGGTTTCACTAGGGGCTATAGCCTATGATAGCTTGGGATGTTCGTATTACTACTATGCCAGGGGTGAATACCTATGCAAAGGTTGTGGAGAAGACGCTTATAGTTGAGAGCGCCGAGAATAAGATTTGGCGTGAGAATACGGCTAGACGGGATTCTAGGAGGTCAGGATCTCCATTTTTAGGCTTCGGTAGGGGCCCAGGCCCTAGTGACCAAAAGAGAAAGATTTTAGATACAATTTCAGCTCCATGGCCAGATAGAAGGCCACATGGTATACAAATAGGCCGTCAGGGTGGGGGTGACACCTGGAAAGCATTCCCAGATATGCATGACTAGATATGCATGTTTAGGTGTATTAAATATGCATGTGGGCTCATTTCTTGCATGGAAATTTTCATAGTTTTGCCTGTTATGGGTATATTTGGCATATATCTGATATATGTGTGGGACCACATTATATGTGGATATATCTGGGTTACTCGGCATGAGACGATCCTAGGGAGCAAGTTACCGGGAATGTCACAAAAGCATCTAATACCCTACTCGGGGTGAGTCGAGGGGGTATTTTTGGTATCCAGTACATTACCAGGTTATCGGGTAACGTGAATGAATATTCAGGGATATTTTCGGTATTAGTGAGATTAGGAGGGAATTTTGGGAATTTTAACCATATTGCCCTCAGGGACGTTTTTGGTACCTCGAGGATCGGGATTTGCTTAAGGTTACTAAGAGTCTATGTAAACCTCAGAAACACTCAAACACGTTTACATAACTCTCTCAACAATCTCTCTCTCTCTCTCTCTCTCTCTCTCTCTCGGCATACTCTCCCTCTTTCAATTCCTTTGGAATTCTCGTGAGTTAGGAGGAATCGAGGATAGCTTAGGCTCGGGTTGCTTGGGGAAAGCTTAGAATCGCTTAGGGGAGCAGATGTAACGATTTCTAGCCTTAAATCTCTGTGTTTTCTGGTTTTCAATTAAGTTTTTGGAGTTCTGGAAACTCGGTTTGATAGGGTTTAGGCAAAGCTTTTACATGGGTTTTGATGGTTTTGGGCTATTGAATTGATTGGGAATTTTACTTTTGAGTTTTAGATGTTTGGATAAGATTTTGGTTGGTTTTAACTTGAAGAAATCAGGGAAATTTATGAGTTTTCTTGGCGAGTTGCGGGCCTGTTCTTGGGGTGCCGCGACTCTCATGAACAGGAAGAAGAAGCCGGTGCCTTTGGGTCATTTGAGTCGCAGCGCGTGTTAGGGCGCGCCACGGCGCGTGTCGAATCATAGGAGAGCTTGGGCTCTCTGACTTGTGACGGGTCGCAGCTCCTTTTTTTTAGCAGCTTCCATCTCCCAGGTTGCCTTTTCAATCTCATGGTCACACCAATGTACCTTTACCAAAGGTATTATTTTGTTTCTTAACACCTTATCTTTCCAATCCATAGTTGTGATCGATTTTTCCTCATAACTCAGCTGAGGATCTATGCAAAGTTCATCGTAACTTAGCATATGAGTGGGGTCATTCACGCACTTCCTCAAGGTTAGTCGATAAGGTTGCCTTCCCAATGCATTCCAAAACCTCAAACGCTCCTCTTAGTGAAGTTATCTTTTGCAATACCTTGTCCCAAACTTCAAATTATAATGTTCTCCATCGATGATTGACATACTTACGTTGTCGATTAGTGGAGGTCTGTAACCTCTGATGAGTCAACCTAATGTCCTCCATAGCTTGGTGTACCTTTTTTGATCCCAAGAATTTCCTCTCACCATTCTCATGCCATTGGATTGGAGATCGCTACTTTCTTCCATATAGTGCCTCATACGGAGCCATATTTATCGAGTCATAATAGCTATTGTTGTCGGTGAACTCAATTAATGGAAGTTTTACACTCCACGAACCTTGAAAATCCAACACACAATCTCTCAACATGTCTTCCAAGGTCTGAATCGTTCGTTCGCTCTGGCCATCCGTCTGTGGGTGGAAGGCAGTACTTAACTTGAGTTTTGTTACCCATCCCATTTTCATTCTCTTCTAGAACATTGAGGTAAATTTCCTATCACAATCAGAAACTATGTAATTGCACTATCTCAGAAAAGTACATATCTGCCAACTTATTTGCATCATCCGTCTTAATGGATAAGAAATGAGTGGATTTTGTGATTCTATCCACGATAACCTAGATTGCATCGTGCTCTTTCGAAGTGTGTGGTAACCATGGTGACCATTTACCATTTCCACTCAAGGATCTCTAGCAGCTGCAGTAACTCTGTGGGTCGTTGATGCTCAGCCTTGGTTTGCTGACACGTCAAATAGTGTGCCACATACTCTTCTACATCTTTCTTCATTCCTACCCACCAAAAGTATCTTTTGAGATCTTGATACATCTTAGTGGTTCCCAGATGCATAGCATAAGAAATATTATGAGTCTCATAACATATTTCTCTCTTGATCTCCTTATCATCAGGCAGGCATAGTCAACCCTTGAAACCCAACACTCCATCCTCCGAGATGTGAAACCCTTGTCACATGTCTTTCGTAGTCTCATGCACCAGTCGATGGATCCACGGATCTCCGAGTTGTCCCCCTTTTATGTTAGGATTAATGCCCTAAAATAATGTAAAGACATTTTATTGGTTTTAAATAAAAGTACAATTTTATTATATTTGAATGTTATAATTATTGTTTGAATTAATTATATAATAATATCAGGAAAATTCCCTATTCATTAATGAGAATATGATCTTGTGTTAGTACGAGAAAATTACGATCATGTATAATGAATAAAATAGTCAGTCACATATTAATGTAAGGAATCTTTAATGAATGGTTACTAGTATGGTTTTCTAAGCATACGAGATGCAAGTAATCTGGATTCGGAATACCTTATGTGGATAGACATCTTAGTAAAGGTGTTGTTTATAATAGAGATTATATATGACTGGACCAATGAGAATTAGTTATCTTTATAAACTTGTCGTTTGACATAAAGATTTAATTCTTGTCATAATAATTGATCATTTGTAGATCAGTCTAAATCCTGAGTATTCGTGAACTCTTGTTTATGTTTATTGGATCTTTTGATTCTCTCGTTAAGGTCTCTTAGAATAATGAGACTAATGACTTTTGTTTTGGAGATTCAATATCATGGATGGCTGGGAATATGAATTACAATATTGGAATCCATGCTTTCCTAATGGATCGAATATTGGTTCCCTTAAGGGTTGATTATGGAACTGAATATTTATTGAGCTCAAATCTATACTTATATTATAGATTATTTATTCGCTAGTGAATTAATTGTACTTAAGGATAAAGAGGTAATTAGAAGGGTAAAATTGTAATTTTGACCAGCTCTAATTAACGAACTAATAGACGGAGGACAGAACTTCATCTATTGATTATAGCAATGGACTACTAGATAAAACTTTGTAAATATAATTCTATAAATACTTAGAGTGCAATTCCATATTTATAGTGGAGTGCTCATGGAATTAATACACAAGATTATTAGATTAAAGAGTTTTATTAATAATCTGGTTTATTGGAGCTTCGTAATATTGGTCCATGGTCCCAAAACACCTCTATCCTACACTGCCAAGGGTAAGAAAGTCAAAAGAAAGATTTGTTACGAGAAATGACTAAATTGCAAAGGAATTAGTTTTCCAAGTTAAGGAAATAATTATTTCATAATTATGCATAATTAATTATTTGTGAATTAAATAATTATTTAACTATATAGTTTTTATTTTGAAAAACTATAGGTTAAAATTAATATTAATCTTGTTTGGATTAATATAAAGAGAGAAAATAAAAAATATCTTATTTATAATATGATATTTATTTATTTAATTTAAAATTGATATTTTAGAATAAAGTTAATTTTAAATTAACTGATATTTATGTTGGAATAAATATATTGTCTTAAAAGTTAATTAAATAAACAAATGAAAAATTAGGGCAACCCTAGCATTAGGGATTTTATCAGTGGGATTTGAATTTTGAATTTCAAATAAATTTGTTTAATCAATTATTTAATTATTCATTTTAAATATGATTTAAATATATAATTAAATGAAAATATCTAATCAGTTTTAAATCTATTAAATAAATATTATTTAATTATATTAAATATCTTTATAAATCTAATATACGTGACATTTAGAAAAATTATGGATAACCAAACTCTCTATCTAAAGAGATAGTTTTCTCTGAACCTGAAAACTATTCTAAATCTTCTCTGTCAAAACTCTCTATATCTCATGTGTTGAGTACATCTACGGAGTCACAGAAATCAACATTTTGAATCCTACGTTCCCACACATCTTTGTGTGTTTGAGGATTGGTCTGGAATATTAAGGTGTAAGATCTCAGAACACTGGATATGAAGATCGTTAATTTATACAAAAAGACTCAAGGACACTTGATATACTACAAGAGGTAATCCTGCTCAATTTCTATGTGATTTAATATTTAAATATGTATATGATCTTCGTTGGTATTAATATTTATTAAAATGGGTCCATATATTTTGCTCCGTACATTCGATTTGATCATTTAACACCAACAATTGGTACTAGAGTAGTTTATACATATGTATATATATATATTAAATACTGTGTGGGTTGCTTGCATTTGTTATATGTATGTTGGTATGTATATTGAATGGATGGATATGTTATTTGAATGTATGGTTGAATGATGGATCGTTAATTATATGGTGCTATATTGTTAGGGATTTTATTTTTTTTTCTAGATCTTGTGTAAGCCAAAAGGGCATAGGATTTTTGTAATTTTATTTCTTGAAATTTAAATTGAAAAATCTTTACACAAAGAACATCAAGCGGACCCGAGCCACCAGCAATGGCAGCAGCCCAAGCCCTCTTTGCCACCTGCGCACAACCACGCATGGCCCCCGCACCAGCCTGCACACACCCCTGTGCACCCACGCCCCTACACATGCACGCCTAGCCCCGCGCTTGCCTGCGCGCATCCCTGCGCACCCTAGTCGAGCCACTACTGCCTACCTGCGCCTGCGCCTGCACACCCCCCTGTGCGCGCCCCTGTGTGCCAAGCCTGATGCGCCTACATGGCTAGCCGCCCATTCCGAGCTTGGCACCTTGTGCCGCCGGCCCTAGGGCACCATTTTGGTGCTCAAAACCCTAGATCCTAAAGTTGTTATAAAATATCTTTTATCTAATTAATTTTTTTAGAAAATTAAATATCTTTTCATTGGTTAAGATATTTTAATATTCTAAGTTTAAATAATTAGTTGATTGTGATTCTTTAATTATGTAAATTCAACTAAATTAAAAAAGATGACAAAAATGGTTATTTAATTAAAAGTTAGTTTTAATTAAATAAATTAATTTGAAAATTTGTTTCTAATTAATAAGTTGGGCAAAACAAAGTTCCTAAAGCTTAGGAAGAAAGCCTAAAGGAGAGAAGGAGCATTCTTAGAGAGTCTTGAAATCTACATAGCTTAGATTGTAATTCTATTTCTAATTTTTTTCAAAGGGTTGTAAATCTTAGAAATACCCATTAGTACTCGGTTCATCATTTATTGTTTATTTATTGTATTTATTTTAATAAATATTCATTGATGTTTGATTGATAACATGATCATGCATTAGTCAATTACATGTCATTCATGAAACCCCACACAGTTTCTCATTAATTATGCATCTTTTAGAAACATGATTATCTAGCATTGTCCTATTTGTTTATATGAATTCATTTTGGTGAAATCAATTGCATGTAAACTATTAAGTATTAAACTCGTCAAACTTCGTAACTCACACCATAATGAAGGGGATAGTTTTTATAGGCCTTTTAAGATAACCAACTTTATGTAAAAAGCGTTTTAGTAAAGTTAGATGAATGTAATGGGTAATTATTTAGATCACAGTAATTATAGAAATAAGCTCTTTCATAATTATATTTTTCTAATTAATTACATTCATAGGGTTATTAAGAAAACTAGTAATTAATTTAGAATTAATTGATTACTTTATATAAACACATTTAATCTAAAATAGTAAGTGGGAGAAGGAGAACATCTCAATGTGACCTATGGTCTCCATTATTAGTACAATATCGTGAGATATGAATAGGGCCTCGGGGCGGCTTTGTTTCTGTAGTGCACCAATTTTTTTTTTAGTTATTAAAATTTTTGTGTTTTATTTTATTTAATTGTTAAGTGTTGTGATTTATTTTTATTTATTTGTTAAATGTGTGATTATTTTATTTAATGGTTTGTTTATTTTATTTAATTGTTAGAATTGTTTGGTAGGATTTTTGTGAATTGATTTGTTGAATGATATTTATTAATTTATTTTTAAAAATGTGATTATTTGAGTTATGGTTGAATGTACTAAGGCGCATGGTAGGTAGTGATGCACCCTATTGATTTAGTGTGTGCAAGTGCATGGTAGCATGATGCACATATGTAGAATTTTCTACATACTTTATACTTTCCTTCTATTAGATTTTTATTTAAATTAATTTATATAAAAAAATTTAAAGAACAGGGAAACAAAGGGTGTGGACATGTAGCACATAGTGGGAAAGGGAGAGTATTTATTCCATTTATTTTATTAATCAAATAAATTAAAAATAAAGTGATAAATGCCATTTTGGGTAAGGGTGTGATCATATTCTTATCTTCTACCAATTATAATAAAAAACAAATAAATAAAAAAAATTAAAGGGAGATAATTAAGAATAGCAAACTTACCTTTTGGTGTGTTAGTCTATTTTGGGCCATTTTAGAATAAAAGGGAAGAGAGGAAAAATGGAGAGCATTATGCTCTTGGCTGTCGTGTGTTAGAGAGAGGAAGAGAGAGAGAGTGTGGCATGATAGAGAGAGAAGGAGAAGGAAGAAAGGAAGAAGAAGGAGAAGAGAAACCAAGTCTAGAGTATGTTTCTTTGTGATTTTGTTTGTCTATTCTTTTCCTTTGATTCTTGTGATATTGACTTTGTTTCTATTGTGTGTTGTTGAATCTTTCTTCTTCTCATGGTGGATTTCATAAAAAAGAAAACCCTAGGCTTTAACAAGAGGTGGTAAATTTTGGGTGTTGATCAATTTATGTTCTTGATTCTACAATCAAGAGAGGTATCAAATCTCTAACCCTAGTGTTATGATGTTCATGGATTGATGGATATTTTTTTTATATTTTGATGCATGAGAAAATAGGCCTAGGCATGGGCATGGGTTTATGGTATTTTGGTTTGTTCTTATGGTTGTGTATTTAAAATATGTGTAGTGAGATGATTATTGAAATATGGTGATTATGATATGTTGTTCAAAGTTTTCTATGGTTAAATGATAGGTATGTTTTGGCTTAAAGATTTTATGTAAAAGTGTACAAGGGTTTAAATTTGTGATCTACGAAAAGTGATGATGAGTATTTAATAATAACATGAAAAGAATTGGTTATTTTGACTAAGTGTGTTTTGGCCTTGGGTGATGCTCAAAGAATGATGGTTATTTTTTATTTTATGTTTAATGTCAATTTAATCTTAGAAATCATGATAGGTTGTGGTAAGATCTTGAATGAATTTTTTATGGTTTTGTTTCTTTGGAATAATTGCATGATAATAATATATTAAGAGTATATTTTAGGACAAGATCAAAGATGATTATTTGTTCATGACTTGTGAATATGGTTCAAGGTGGTTGATGATTTATTGTGTGCTAAATTGTAACATCTATAATAATAAAAAAGGGTGTAGAAATACGCTAGGGTTGTGTTGGAATATTGTTACATAAATAAGCATGAAATTTTGAGAAATATAATGAAAAGAATGAATTTCATGATTTAATGTGCTTGCTGATTTTTGTACAAAAAATGGTGTTGTATATGATGAGAATAATTTTTTGAGTGCTTAAATAAATTTTGCAAGTGTTTTAATGTTATAGGAAATTAAATGGGAAATTAAAGATGCCTTGAAATGATATTTTGTCTAAATAATTACCTATAGATTTTTTTTTATATTTTTGAGAAAATATGAGTTTTTAAAAAAATATGAATGGTGATTTCGAGGTTAAAAAAAATAAATAAATAGTTGCTGGAATTTTAATAAAAAGTGAAGTTGTGTTTTTAAATAAAAGAGAATTTTGTGTATATGTTGAAATAAATTAACACCTGTTGACGATAAGAACTCGTCAACGATTTAAGGTTAGAAAAATCCGATTATTCTACAAAAGATAGCTATGTATAAGATAGAAAGAACTTGAATCAACAGAGAAAATCGAACTCCAATGGAACAATGATCATATATTTCTTACGCGTCTCTCATACAATTAGTTTTCCAACCCCTCAACCTTAGGGGTTGATGCCTACTTATAGGTGGGCTCTATTGGCCCCTGATACAAACAAGTCCCAGGAGACAGGGACATACGCAGGTACACTGATAGAGTAGTGGCTCAGAGCATAGTACTATTGGCTCTGGTATATGGTCGAGGGTGTTCAAGTGGTGCCTCTACTCTACGTACAAGTTCGTACTGCCACTACTTCTCATACGCAGATGGCAGGGCCACGCCTTTGTCCTCTTCGCAACCGTACATCTCATGTCAGTACACGTGCCTTGTACCTACTCATACCCATCAATCCATGTTAGACACCAAAGGATTATTTGACATACTCGTTTGGTATCTTCAATTATTCCTCGTACGTATATTGAGGAGCCTCCTAGCGTTATACGTCCTGAGAAGCCAAGGCGCATGAGTGTCTCGCTGGTGGCACCTACCCCTTGAAAGGAAATAGGGCCTCTTCAACGAGATACAAGGGGTTAGTGGCGAGAGAGGATGTATATAGGAGGCTCCGCCCTCGCATAGCGAGGCTGCCTGGTTGCCTTAGGATCGTGTGCGGAGGCGAGACACATACGAGAGGCCTCACCCTCGCATAGCGAGGCTGCCTAGTTGCCTTAGGACCATGCGCAGAGACAAGGCGCGAGACATGAAGGCACTGTAAGGCTGGCTGCGTGGGGACGAGGCGTGAGACACAAAGGCACCGCGAGGCTATACCCTCGCATAGCGAGGGTGCCTCGCATAGAGATGCGGGCTTGTGTGTGAGTAACCTGCCGAGGGCCCTCGCATGGCGAGGGTGGCTCTCTTAGCCAAACCTCTCCGATGATATGTGATGCCCTTGTCCCTTTATGCGTGTAGAAAGTGGCCAAGTGGGGCTCCTACCCCTTCGTTCCTCTAACATGTGTCTCTTAGTCTTCAAGGAACCTCGTAGCGTAGAGGTTTGCCTGAACGAAATTCACCAGGGAAGAATTCCCACATTCACAACACCCTAACCCATGAAAATGTTAGTAATGGTATTTTTATTATGACTATGAGTGTTGATATTTATAGTTACGATTTTCTTTGTTTTTAATTAAGAAAAATAGTGAAAATATTTTACTTGTGAATTTTAAAGAAATTAAAACATGGCTGAAAATTTAGTTAAGTATTTATAAAAATAATCATTGGATTTTTACATATGAATTTGTTCCACTTAAAATTAAGTCTTAAAAATAAAATAATGAAAAAGAATATATATTTTTCCACATCTAAATTAGATTTTTCTCACATTAAATTTATAAATTTGATAATTGAATTATAATGTTATTTTCTATGTAAACATGTTAAGTTATAAGCATTTTTCGTAATTGTTGGTCTTTGTTATTGTATGCAAATTAAAAGTAATTAATGAAATAATTATATTTTTTTATATAATGGTTGATTAAATTATTTTTATGAAATAAAAATAACGCTTTTAGAAGATTAATCAACCTAGAAAATTTGTAAAGATAAATAATGGTAAACAAAGCATGTTACAATTTTATTATTTTGAAAATGATAAAAAGTAAGATGCGTAGAATTATCATTTCAAACGCTACATTTACACAACGTTCCCACGTATGCATGTCACATGCAATTCCACTTTTACATTAAAAAATGTGTCTTTTGTGCAACCATATAGTTTTTATAAAAGGACCATGTGTGTAATATAGGTAGAATATGCATTATTCTTTTATGACTTTATGTGAAAATATGCCTTGTTTAGATGTTGTGAACAACTTTCACCATGTGTGCATGACCCATGCACACATGGGTTATATGAGTGGGCAAAATAGAGTTTATGTGATGCTAAGGAAGGTTATTTTGATTATGGTACAGGCTCGTTGTGAAGTTGTCATTTTGCTTTGCTTGGACCTGAGGTAAGGAAGTTAGATAGAATTTTGCTTGTTATGCTATGAATGGTAAGATTGTTTGTATAAATGGAAGTGTTATGATGCTTTGCTCTATGAATTATGAAATACTTTATTATGATGATGTGATTGGATTGTATGATTGTTATATGCTATGAATGGATGTTAGCGTTATGAACGCTACTCATCAAAAAGGGGTTACTAAGGATATGAAGACGTAACCTGAGTTACTAAGGATATGAAGATGTAACTCCAAGGGCGGACGCGCCGAGGTTATTCAAGGACCAGAGATCTTGTTTACCTCGAAAGGGTGACATGGATAAGTTAGCGGGCCATGTTCACAAGGAAATGTTTATGATGATGTTATGTTATGATGATGCTATGATGTTTATGTTATGATGATGTTATGATATGATGATGCTATGAGGTTTATGTTATGGTGATGTTATGATGTTTATGATATGATGATGATGTTAATGTTGACGTGAATATGTTTATGTTTATGATATTGATGCCATTATGATGATGATGCTATGATGTTAATAGATGAATGAAGGTGTTTGAGATTTGTTTATTTTACTTGTTTGTTGTTTGTACTTCCTTACTAGGCTTTTAGCTCACCCCCTTACTTTCCCTTCCAGGTAGCAAATAGGTTTCTCTATGGCACGCGTGGTGATGTAGGGAGTTCTATCGTCGTGGTGTGTATGGCGTGGGGGCATCCTATGGACGAGAAACGGTCAGTTTAAATCGCCATTTTCTTTTAATAATGTTATGTTTAATGAGACTTTTTAAAACTTATCAGTGGGACTTGAACTTTTGGTTGTTTTAGAACTTTGCATGAAAACTGATATTTTCTTTTTAAACTATTGGGCCCGAATTGCATGTTTTTTTAGCAAGACCCCATTGAGATTTCATAATAAGTGTCTATTCTTTTATAAACCAAAGAATATGTGAATGTTTTACAAAGCACTAGACTAGGGCATTTTACAGTTTTCATCACCCTAAGGAAGGTTTCTAGACATATCAATACCAAGGTTGGCTTCTTACGAAGATAGGAGGAATTCATGTATTTTAGGCTTGACCAACCCTAAGGCGGCACTCTCTAAGTTAAGTCATGAAATCTGAAATAATGGGTTACACTTACAAAGATGTAATTAAGCTTTTGCGGTAGATAATTGCATTATTTCCAAGCCAGTGGTACTTTATATTTAAAAGAGAAAATAAAGAGTTATTTTATGTTTTAAATTATAAAGATAATATTGTCTTATAAGCTATCTGAATTTAACTTGACTGACCCTAAGGCGGCACTTTATTTGTTGGGTAGTTTTATCGTGGAAAATTAAATCTTAATTTATGTTTTTTTTAATTATTACATTAATGCATCATGTTTACTTTCCAAAACATTGATATTTTTTCAAATGATAATATTATTTTTTTTTTATTTTATTTCAGTTAAAATGTCTCAAAACAACTGCAATGTATTGGTTGAACTTAATGATGAAATATATAGTATTTTGGATACATGATATGGATATGTTATTGTTAAGAGAGAATTTGATGGAGGTCGTTAAAACACCACCAATCGATGAACTGGAAATAGATGCTTCAGTGATTGATCAGTTTGAGTATGCCAAGTGGTTAAGAATAAATCATATATGGCTAGGTATTATTTACTCCAATCAATAAATATAGAGACCAAAAATACTCTATAAAACCTTAACTCTGCATATGATATATGGGAGGCCATCCATGCTACGTATGGACACATATATCATAAGTGGTTTTATGAGAATGAAATCCTATTGGCTAAGCGTGAAATGATCGCTGAATTTCTGAAGAATAAGAAAGGTAAATATGATTTATTTGTTCTTACAACTAAGTGGAAAGAGATTTGTCATCCTGAGCTCTTAAATCAGAGTCCATTAACGATGTTTATTCTTCTGTGTAGATGGATGAATCTAACGGTTCAAGAAGGTTGCTGATGAAGATCATGAAGTGGAAAAGAGTCTAGTTCAAGAAAGCATTAAAGAAAGTCCAATTATTTAAAATTCTTAAGTTTTATTAGAAGAAAACTTTAATGTTGTTTGAACAATGTTTAGTTCATGTTTTAGTTAATTTGGAATTTTATTGCATGTAATGACTTTAGAGTAATTTTTTTATAATATGATTATTCTTAATTTTTTCTTTAGACATGCAATTAAAATATTTAGACTTTATCACTTTCATTAAAATGAACTAACGCTCACTAATTGAGAATTATTTAAAGTGGTAAATCCACAAGGTAACAATAGACAAAATGTTTCAAACAAGGATGACACATATCTTTGACATCTTAGACTTGGTCGTATAGGTCTAGATAGGATAAACTGGTTAATAAAAGATGGACCTTTGAGAGAAATAAGAGTTGGAACTCTTCCAGTTTGTGAATCTTGTCTAGAAGGTAAAATGACCAAACTTCCTCTCTCAGCGAAAGGCAAAAGTGCTAAAGAACTTTTGGAGCTTGTACAAGCAAGAGGTGGGTATAAGTACTTCGTCAAATTTATTGATGATTATTGAAGATATGGTCCTACTTATCTAATGCTAAGGAAATATGAAACCTTTGGTATGTTTCAAGAATTCAAGGCTGAGGCTGAGAAGCAATTAGGTACAACTCTTAAAACACTTCGATAAGATCGAGGTGGTAAATATTTGGATTTAGAATTCAAAGATTTCATGCTGAAGCATGGTATTCTATCCCAACTCACAGCACCAGGAACGCCACAGCAAAATGGTATTTCTGAAAGAAGAAACAGGACCTTGTTGGACATGGTAAGGTCTATGTTAAGTTACTCTTCACTTCCTTTCTCATTCTGGGGATATGCACTTCAAACGGAAACGTACATTTTGAAAGAAACCTAGTTTGCACCATTTTTGCATTTGGGGCTGTCCTGCTCATGTTCTTAGACCTAAATCAGGGAAACTTGAATCAAGGTCGAAAGTGTGAAAATGGAGTCAAGACAGCATTTCTGAATGGCTATCTTGATGAAAGTATCTATATGGTATAACCAGAAGGGTTCATAAAGAAAGGGGAAGATCAAAAGATGTGCAAGTTGCTGAAATCCATATATGGATTCAAGCAAGCATCTATATCTTGGAATATCACTTTTGATGAAACAATTAAAACATATGTCTTCGAACAGGATGTCAACGAAGCATGTGTATACAAATACATCAAAGGAAAAGTGGTGATATTCTTAGTTCCTTACGTTGATAACGTTTTGCTCATTGGGAACAATGTAGAGACATTGTCAAACATAAAGAAATGGTTAGCTGAAAAGTCCCAAATGAGAGATTTGGGCGAGGTGAGCTATGTTCTGGGAATCCAAATCCTAAAGGATAGGAAGAACAAGCTCTTGGCACATTCTCAAGCTAATTATATAGATAAGGTGCTTGAAAGATTCTCCATGGAGAATTTCAAGAAATGTCAATTACCGGCCAGAATTAGAATTGCTCTCTCCAAGGAACAATGTCCCAAGACACCTCATGAGGAAGAGGATATGAGAAAGTATCCCTACACTTCAGCAGTTCGGAGTCTGATTTATGCTATGTTGTGTACTAGGCCTGACATATGTTATGTAGTTAGGATTGTAAGTCGTTATCAATCAAATCCTGGTTTGGAATACTGGATTGCAGTAAAGCACATTCTCAAGTATCCTAGGAGAATGAGAGACTATATGCTAGTATATTCAGGGGGTAAGCTAAACCCTGTTAGATACACAGATTCTGATTTCTAATAAGACAAAGATAGTCGAAAATTGACATCTGGGTCAGTGTTCACTCTATGTGGAGGAGCTGTGGTCTGGAGAAGCATTAAGCAATCCAGCATAGCTGATTCAACCATGGATGCCGAATACATAGCAGCTTGTGAAGCGAATAAGGAAGCGGTTTAGATGAGGAAGTTCTACACTGATTTGGAAGTAATTCCAGATATGAATAAGCCAATAATCTTGTACTGTGACAACAGTGGAGCAGTAGCTAATTCCAAAGAACCTAGAAGCCAGAAGAGAGGGAAGCATATAGAAAGGAAATACCATCTGGTAAGAGAGATTGTACACTGAGGTGATGTGACTGTTATGAAGATAGCGTCGGAACAGAACCTGGCAAACCAGTTAACCTAGATACTTCCAGCAAAGTCGTTCATGGGTCACGTGCGCAATATGGTATTAAGGGAAATGCCTCACTTGCTTTGAGGGCAAGTGGGAGATTGTAAGGATTAATGCCCTAACAGCCTGTAAAGATATTTTATTGGTTTTAAATAAAAGTACAATTTTATTATATTTGAATGTTATAATTATTGTTTGAATTAATAATATAATAATATCAAGAAAATTCCCTATTCATCCTTGAGAATATAATCTTGTATTAGTACGAGATAATTAAGATCATATATAATGAATAGTTACTAGTACGGTTTGCTAAGCATACGAGATGCAAGTAATCTAGATTCGAATTACTAATGTGGATAGACTTCTGTTGACGGTGAAATCTTGTCAACAAAATTAGATCGGAAAACTCAAAGATAAATATGGAGATATTTCGATTTAGATAAGGATTTAGAATAAGCTTAAGGAAGGGTAAAACACATATCAACAATGAAGTAAGACTTAGTATATTGCTCAATAGCCTCTGCATACAATGAATTTTCAGCCCTTTTCTGGAGGGGTGATCATCTATTTATATGGGAGCTCTAATGGCTCCTTTGTACATGGTGGTCCCTCAGGACAAAATAGTACATGAGTACACTGTCAGGATAGCAGTGGTGTTGGAAGAGTGGTGGTCTGCTCTAGTACGTGTCAGAGACCTGCAAATGTGCTCTTGTCTTGGTACCATATTATGCCGCCACTACTTGTCGGGTACGAACCCCATAAGTATGTTGTGAGGGTCCTGACCATATACCATTCTTGTACTACCACTACCTATCTGGCGTGGGCCTTGTTTCAGTACTTTTATTCCTCTTTGCTTGCAAGTTTGCTCCGTACTTCTTCTGTCTTTGCGTCAAATAGCTATGAGGCTTCCCCTATCCTTCCTTAATCTTGTGCTAAAGAGATCCTTGATTTCACTCCTCGCGAGACCCCTACGGACGTGGGACACTTAGAGGAGGCCATGCGAGCAGACCCATGGTGGTGTCGCGAGGCCATGCGCATAGCTGCCAGGGGGTGTTGCGAGGCCATGCGCGCAGCTGCCAAGGGGGGTTGCGAGGCCAGGCACACAGCTGCCAAGAGGTGTCGCGGGACCATGCGCACAGCTGCCAAAGGGTGTCGCGAGGCCATGCGTGCGGCTACCAGTGGGCGTCGCGAGGCCATGCGCGCGACCGCCAGGGGGTGTTTCGAGGCCATGCGTGTGGTAGCCAGGGGGTTGCGAGGCCATGCGTGCAGCTGCCAGAGGGTGTCGTGAGGCCATGCGCGCGGCTGCCAGTGGGTGTCGCGAGGCCATGCGCGCAACTGCCAGGGGGTCGCAAGGACATGTGCGTGGCTTCCAGGGGGTGTCGCAAGGCCATGCGCGCAACTGCCAGGGGGTCGCAAGGACATGTGCGTGGCTTCCAGGGGGTGTCGAAAGGCCATGCGCACGACTGCCAGGGGGTGTCGTGAGGCCATGCGCGCGGCTGCCAGGGGGTGTCACGAGGCCATGCGCGCGGACCCTAGATAGTGTCGTGAGGTCATGCACGCGGGTGCCCTCGACATATATGAATTTAATGTCCTTTGCACGTAGGTAGGCGTATGTGAGTGCATGTCAGCCTCGCGCGGGCATGCCGGACCTCACTATCTGAGGGTCTTGTGCACCCATCCTCTTGCAATATTTACTTTGACCCCTTAGCTTAGTAGGGCAAACCCTCACAACTTATAACGTGTTGTTTCCCTTGAGACGATCTCCTGTATTCTAAAGGCCTACAAGCTCGAGCTCGATGGCGTGACTAAGTGACCTTTGGTGTTCCAAACAGGGACAAGAGATATTTTTCTTTGGTGGATTTTTCGGCATCCACAACTTCTTAGTAAAGGTGTTGTATATAATAGAGATTATATATGATAGGACCAATGAGAATTAATTATCTTTATAAACTTGTCATTTGAAGTAAAGATTTAATTCTGGTCATAATAGAATGTCATTTGTAGATCAGTCTAAATCTTGAGTATTCATGAACTCCTATTTATGTTTATTGGATCTTTTGATTCACTCGTTAAGGTCTCTTAAAATAATGAGGCTAATGACTTTTTTTTTTGAGATTCAATATCATGGATGGCAGGGAACATGAATTACAATATTGGAATCCATGCTTTCCTAACGGATCGAATATTTGTTCCCTTAAGGGTTGATTCTGGAACTGAATAATTATTGAGCTCAAATTTATAATTAGATTGTAGATTAATTATTCGCTAGTGAATTAATGGTACTTAAAGATCAATATGTAATTAGAAGGGTAAAACAGTAATTTTGACCAGCTCTAATTAAAGAACCAATAAATGGAAGACAGAACTACATATATTGATTATATCAATGGACTACTAGAGAAAACTCTTTAAATATAATTCTATAAATACTTAGAGTGTGATTCCATATTTATAGTGGAGTAATCATGTAGTTAATAAAATAAGATTATTAGATTAAAGAGTGTAATTAATAATCAGGTTTACTGGACCTTCGTATTATAGGTACATGGTCCCCAGATCACCTCTGTCCTACACTGCCAAGGGTAAGAAAGTCAAAAGAAAGATTTGTTAAGAGAAATGACTAAATTGCAAAGGAATTAGTTTTCCAAGTTAAGGAAATAATTATTTCATAATTATGCGCAATTAATTTTTTGTGAATTAAATAATTATTTAACTATATAGTTTTTATTTTGAAAAACTATAGGTTAAAATTAATATTAATCTTGTTTGGATTAATATAAAGAGAGAAAATAAAAAATATCTTATTTATAATATGATATTTATTTATTTAATTTAAAACTAATATTTTAAGATAAAGTTAATTTTAAATTAATTGATATTTATGTTGGAATAAATATCTTGTTTTAAAAGTTGATTAAATAAACAAATGCGAAAATTAGGGCAACCCCAATAGGGTTGGGTGACACACACTGTACAGTACAGTGTGTGGCGCCTTGCATTAGGGATTTTATCTGTGGGATTTGAATTTTGAATTTCAAATATATTTGTTTAATCAGTTATTTAATTATTCTTTTTAAATATGATTTAAATAGATAATTAAATGAAAATACCTAATCAGTTTAATTTGAATTATATTTTAATTAAATAAAGATTATTTAATTAGATTAAATATCTTTATAAATCTAATATACGTGATATTCATAAAATTATAGATAATCAGACTCTCTCTCTAAAGCGATAGTTTTCTCTAAACCTGAAAACTATTCTAAATCTTCTCTCTGTCAAAACTCTATAGATCTCATGTGTTGAGTACATCTAGGGAGGCACATAAATAAACATTTTGAATCCTACGTGCCCACACACGTCCTTGTGTATTTGAGGATTGGTCTTGAAGATAAGGGTGTGAGATCTCAGAACACTGGATAGGAAGATCGTTGATTTATACAAAAATATCCAAGGACACTTGATAGGCTACAAGAGGTAGTCCCTGATCTATTTGTATGTTATTTAATATTTATATATGTATATGATCCTGGCTGGTATTAATATTTATTAAAATGGGTCCATATATTCCATTCTTACCTTTGATTTGATAATTTAATACCAACATTTGATTGCTTCCATGATCGTGGGTTGCACAGTAACTTTTCCAATCTTCCCACTACTTTATCCAAATCCAATTTACAGATATCAGTTTGTAGTTCTTTGGGTATTTCCTTCACCGTCATTACATAAGCCATTGGCTGTCGACTCAATGCATCAGCTACTTTATTAGCCTTGCCTGGGTGGTACAGTATATCGCAATTGTAATCGTTGAACAATTCTAACCACGTCTATTATCTCATGTTTAACTCTTTATGGGTGTAGAAATATTTCAAACTCTTGTGATATGTGTATATGTCGCTGTGGATCCCATAGAGATAGTGTCTCCAAATCTTCAATGCGAACATTACCACTACTAGCTTCAAGTCATGTGTTGGATAGTTTCTGTTGTAGATTTTCAGTTGTCGAGAGGCGTACACGATCACTTTCTCGTGTTGCATTAGTACGGCTCTGAGTCCTTGACTTGATGCATTACTATAAATAGCTTATCCCTCGGTACACTTTGGAATAGTGAGTACGGGAGCATTCGTTAATCTGGTCTTTAGCATTTGAAAACTCTTTTGACACTTATCAGTCCAATCAAATTTAACATCCTTTCGGGTTAGTGCGGTCATAGGGGTCGCTATTTTGGAAAATCCTTCCACAAAGTGCCTATAATACCCTGCCAGACCTAAGATACTACGAACTTCTTGTGCATTCTTCAAGGCCTTCCATTGTTTCACCGCTTCTATTTTGGCTGGATTGACTACAATTTTGTCTCCCGACACCACGTGCCCTAGGAAACTCACTTGAGTCAAACAAAATTTGCACTTGGGGAATTTGGCGTACAACTTTTTCTCGCGTAATCGTTGTAAGATCAGTTCAAGGTTCTTGGCGTGTTCTTCCTAGTTTCGCGAGTATACGAGTATGTCGTTTATAAATACGATCACGAATTTGTACATATAATCACCTAGTACCCTATGAATACGATCCTTAAATGTCGCAGGCGCATTGGTGAGTCCAAAAGACATTACCACGAACTCATAGTGGTCATACAGAGTTCAGAATGTGGTCTTGGGAATATCTGATTCCATGAAATTCAACTGGAGGTAACCAGTGTTAGGAACGAGTTTCCTAAAACGCAACGGAATAGTGGTGGGGTTGGCCCAGTGTACAAAAAAAATTTTGTAACATATTTAAACTACCTTTAAATATGCGGATCCATTAATATACATACATTAATCATAAGCAAGTTTAGGATAGAATTCATACCTCTTGAAGCCTATCAAGTGTCCTTGCTATCTTTTCATATTTAGAACAATCTTCATATCCAAGCCGCTCCCACGTACTCACACGAAGATCTTCCAAAGCGTTCTCTACACCTCAAGAAGTGTGTGGGCACTTAGAGAATGAAGGATAGTTTATTTGTGATTCTACTTGATGTACTCAACACATGAGATCAAGATAATAGACTTGAGAATTGGTTCTTTATTTTTCAGGGAGAGAAAACTATCGTTCTATTTTTCACAGAGCGAATGTTCTGAGTTATCTCAAATATCTGAATATTTTCTGATTAGTCATACTTAAAATAAAATATTCAAATTTAAAAATAAATCTATAACCAACTTACAATTTACTTTTTAATTAATTAATTATTCTATTAATGAAAAAATCCAAAAACAAAAATTTTGAATTATTCATTAATTAATTAATTAATTAAATAAAAATGAAAATAATATCCCTGAAAATAGCCCTACACTGTGTGTACACTTGTAACATCCCTATTTTTAGGGATGTTGGTTTTTTCAATTTTTATTTAATTATTTATTCAAACTACTTTGTGAGATAAGATCTAACAACCTGATAACTAATTCAAATTTGAATTCAAATTTAAATTAATTATCTTTTTAATTAATTATTTGAATAAATATTAATCTTTTAAATTTAAAGCCAATTTGAACTTATCAGATTATTATCTCCCACTCAAATAAAGATATTTAATTAATTCTACCAATTAATTAAATCCAATATTTTCAAAAATAAATATTTAATTTATTATAATTTCGAAAATTATAATTAATTAATTATTTAATTAAATTTCAAAATTAATTTAATTATTTCATATAATTTCTAAAATTATGCAATAATTAAATATTAATTAATTTTGTTAACCACAACTAATTTGTAATTAATTAATTAGTCACAATTATCATATAATTGCATATTTGGCCTAAAGAACAAATTTATTCTTAAATATGTCTTTAAACTATTTTTCCCTTCATATCAACTCTTACCTTGAATAGCGTTGATAGAGCCGCTATGGGGACCTATGGACCTATAATTCCAAGCTCCAATAAATTTGAGATTATTAATTAAACTCTTTAATTAAATAATCTTAATTTATTAATCCCATGATTATTCCACAATAAATATGAGACTGCACTCTTGTAATTATAGACATTTCATTTACTGAGTACTTTATAATCATAAAGCGTCCATTGATATAATCATTGCATACAACTTGACCCTCTAATAATGGTTCATAATTAATCGGGAATAAAATTACCATTTTACCCTTTTAATTATCTCTTGTTTCCTTAAGTACCATTGACTTTACTAGTGACGGTTAATTCATAACTAAATTATGAATTTGAGCTCAATAACCTTTCAGTCCCAAAATTCAACCCTTAAGAGAACCATCATTCAATCTCTTACGAGAAGGCATAGATTCCATATATGTATACTATGTCCCCAGCCATCTACATTAATGAGTTCCCAAAACAAAAGTTTCTAACCTGATCATTCTGACAGACCCTAACAAGTGAATCAAAGAACTCATATAACATAAACAGGAGTTCATAGTAACTTCAGGATTAAGATCTATTTGTATATGATCATCAGTTGATATATTTAATTAATACTTCGAAACGATATTTAACTAAGTATTAATAAACATATCTGGTCCAGTTCTATATATTCTCTAATATATAAAGCACCTCCACTAAAGTGTCCTACCACACTAGTGATCTGGATCTATATCACTTGTATTCATAATACTATTGGACCGTACTTGCAGTAATTAATCTAAATATTCCATAACATTATTTTACTGCGAACTATTCAAGTTCATTTATCTCAAACACAATCCTCCCGTACCAATACGTGTTTGGGATCACATATATGAACTTAGGAATTTTCCTGATATTTACATAATATTATCATAGAATAATATAGTCCATAAAATATAGGCATAAAAAATTCAATTTATTTATTTATTTCATAAAACAATGTCTACTACATATGCTTTCAGGGCATATTTCCAACAATCTCCCACTTGCCCTAAAGAAAATGATGCATCTCTCTCATTCCCATGTTTCTTACATGCTCCTTAAAATATTTTGTGGATAAAGTCTTTTTAAAAGGATCTGCAAGATTATGCTCTGAAAGCTATCTTCATAACTGCAAGATCTCCTCGATGAACTATCTCTCTTAGCAAGTGATATTTCCTCTCAATGTTCTTTCCCCTCTTGTGACTCTGTGGTCCCTTTGAGTTAGCTACTGCCCCACTGTTGTCACAGTATAGGACTAGTGGCTTATCCACATCTGGTACAACTTCCAGATCGGAATATAAGTTTTTGAGCCACACAGCCTCCTTAGCTGCTTCACAAGTCGCTATATACTAAAGTTTTGGTACAACTTCTCCCAAATCTTTCATTTGGAATTTTTCAGCTAACCAGTTCTTTACTTTTGATAATAATGTTACGTCATTTCCAATCAGTAATATATCATCAACATAAAGAATGAGGAATACTACTACACCATCTTTGATCTGTTTATAGACACAAGGTTCATCAACATTTTGTTCAAAACCAAACGTTTTAATTGTTTCATCAAATCTAAGATTCCAAGATCTAGAAGCTTGTTTGAGTCCATAAATGGACCTAAGAAGCTTGCAAACCTTTTGCTCTTGACCTTTTAACTCGAACACTTCTGGTTGAGACATGTAAATGGTTTCGAAGGTAGCCATTCAGAAAAGTTGATTTGACATCCATTTGCCAAATCTCATAATCCATGCACGCAGCTATGGACAAGAGTATACGTATGGATTTTAGCATGGCTAGAGGAGAAAAAGTTTCTGTTGGGGTTTTATGCCCTAATTAAAATCCAAATTCTTTGTAATCTCATTTTATTATCAATAAAAGAATAGATATCATTTTTTCACTTGGTCAATCACTTTGCTCACATGTTTTATTTTCATGATTATTTTTTTAATATAAACTTCTATTAAATCCCGAGCATATAACTAATCTTATTGTAACTACCCGGATTTGCTAATCGGGCTTAGGGCCTTGATTAGTGTGCCGGGAGGGCAATAAGTGGTTTAATATGCTTATATGTGGATTTATGTGTCTATAAAATTGTGATGCATGTTTAGTTAAGTTAAATACGCATGTGGACCCCATCTGGATATTAAGGGAATAAATGTGATAAATGTTATGTATATGTGATATGTCTGTGCAGCACGGACCGAGACAGTCCTGGTGAGCTGTTAGTCGGAAAGTCACAACAGGGTTGAGATTCGGACTCAGGTCGAATCAAGGGGTAATTTGGGTACTAGGTGTGTTACGGGATTATTGGGACATGAAAATAAATATTTGTAGATATATTTGAGGATAGAATGTCTAGGCGGGAATACTGGGGAAATTTACCATTTTGCCCTCGGGGACATCTTCGTACCCCGAGCCTTGAGGTAACCCTTTAGACTTAAGTCAAATAAAACAAAAAGGGGAATTACTTAGAAGCTTTAGAAACCGACACATATTTTTTTTCAACTGAAGATAGCTCTTATTCATCTCTCTCTTTCATCCTCTAAGACATGTCAAAGGAGAACTAGGGATGAATTAGTCAAGAAATTGAGGACTTTGGGCTGTGAAGTTAAGGAGCTAGGAGCTTGGGGAATTAAGGTTCAACTTTAGGGGTTTAACTCAGCAAGAGGAAAGCCTTTTCATGGAAGTTACGCTTAAATTTCAACTGTGTTTCCAAGCTTTGCAAGTGGGTAGAATCTAATTTGTTCTTGGGGTTTTACTTGGATTTTGGAGTAGACTTTGATGGGTTTTGATGTTGTTCCTGAGTTGTTATTGAACTGGAATATATGTGTTAGCTATATGGGTTTGATAGATGAGTTTTGGGTGAATTGGCTTGAGGAAAGGTGTGGAAAATGGTGGAAAAATCTGGGTTTGGAGGTGAGAGCCGCGACCCTAGGAAGGGTGCGCTGTGGCCCGTGTGCGCGCGCGGCCATGGGTGGCCGAGAGGTTCATGCGCGCCGCAGCCCGTGTGGGGGTCAGTGTCGTGCTAGCCTCTGTTTCGAGGCTAGCCGTGGCTCTTGTGGGTGGGGCCGCGACCCTTAGCGCCAGTTTGAGTTTTAAAGGGTATTTTAAGCTTGGGTACTCAAGGGGTAAGGCTCGGGATGGATTTTATCACCTGGATCGATAGAATTCAAGGTCCCGGAGGTTAGGGTTATGGCTCGAAGTTATTTATTGGATTAGAATTTGATGGATGAACATTGTTAATGTGTTGTGACTAGGGTTTCGGCGAGACTCACGTTAGAGGACTGTGCTCGGGGCATCGATGCTTGGAAAGCTCGAAACTCAGGTAAGAAAACCCTTGTTTCCATAGAGCTTGTGTGCAGGGCTAAGCCCAACGTATTTGAATAGAATTGATATGCAGGGCTGAGCCCAATATGTTGGAACTGCGGGGCGTAGGCCTTTAACTAACTATGCTAGAATTCTGTACTTGCTTGTTATGCTATATGTATTGTGATGTGAATGATCGGCAAGAGTTGGGAACGGTGTAGGCCAAAAACGGCGAAGGGTCGGGAACGGCCTTGGGCATGTTGACTGCAAGGCCGAGAACGGCAAGGGGCCAGGAGCAGCGTTGAGCACGTGGAGTGCGAGTTGCCAGGGCAAGTCCCTAGACGGATACCTGGGATATCCTCACGGTGTGGTCCGCGAATCTAGGGCTTGGTAACGCCTGGGATGGCTAGGCCATATGTGTTTAGCCAGTTGGTGGACTGTTTATATGCTTGATATATGTGTTGCATATGTGATCTGTTTGTGGGTTTTCTTGCTGGGGTTCGACTCACAGATGCTTTGTGGTGCAGGTAAGGGTAAGGAGAAGATCAACCAACCATGGGCACAGTAGGCGTGAGGCGGCGTGTACATGTTTGGCCAGCCTGGCTGCGACGACCAGAGGATTTTGGGAGATGCTTGTAAATAAACCTAGATTTTTTCGTTTAACCGACTTGGTTCTATTTTTATGTTGTAAATATTTCTAAACTGTATTTTGGGATCCCAAGTGTAATTCTTTTATGATTTTCTATGGAAATTATTATTTTCTAAAGTTTTTCTTTTGTTTGTAGCTTAATCACACTGTTTGATCTAAAACCTCAATTAGCGAGTTGAAAGCACATTTTTAAATTCACTTAGTAACGACTCTAAGGGAGTAGGGCGTTACAACTTGGTATCAGAGCCAGGTTATTGGTTCTGGAGATTGACCGAACATGTACACATGCAGTCAGTGACAGGCTTAACTCAGGGTTTGTTGGTAAGATTGGCTAATATATCTTAAAATGTGTTTGAATGCCTTGTTTTCCTGTTTATTTTGTATAGAGCATGATACTAGGGCACAGCCCGTTGTGTGTTATATGCTATATGAGTTATTATGTGTGGATTACTGATGTGCCTGTGAGGTGGTTTTGGATGTTGTTATCATGCCTAATGAGCGGCATCGTTGGTTGCAGGCATATTGGATGAGATGCCTCGACAATCAGCTAGACTCCGCGGCAGTAGGGCCGAGGATGACAACCAGGGTCAGGACCCTCCACTTGCCCTACAGAACTGGCAACAGATATTGGCTGAAATGGAGGCTAGACTGCAGAGAGAAGAGGAAGAACTCCGTCAGATGAGGCAACAGGCCCCTCCACAGGTTACAGGGTTGCCCATACAGCAAAATGTTGCGCTAGTGCCGGTTCAGCCTGTGACTGAGAACAGGTGGGAACCCTTGTGCGAATGATTCAGGAAGCAACAACCTCCTACCTTTGAGGGTGGATCAAACCCACTGCGGGTAGATCAGTGGATGAACATGATTTTCTTGATCTTAGACTTTATGAGGGTCGAAGGAAGTGAAAGGGTTGCTTGTGCGAGCTATATGCTTAGGGAGGATGCCCGCATTTGGTGGGATGTGGTGAGTCAGCGGAGAAATGTTGCAGTTATGACATGGGAGGAATTTAAGAGTATCTTTAATGAGAAATACTATAGCATAGCAGTTCGAGCTGCGAAGGTTGATGAGTTTATCAACCTGACTCAGAACATGTTATCAGTTACTGAGTACGCCTTGAGATTTGACAGACTGGCGAGGTTTGCGCCAGACTTAGTGCCGACGGATGCGGCCAGGAGAGATAGATTTATACGGGGGTTGAATGTGATGATCGCCCATGATGTGAATATTATGTTGATTCCAGAGACTACTACTTATGCCCAAGCGGTGGATAAGGCCCTTACTGCAGAGAGGGCTGAGGATCAGATATGGAAGGACAGCGCTGTAAGGCGCGATGCCAGGAGGACGGTGCCTCCTTTTGTTGGGTCTAGTCGGGGCGGTGGCCCCAGTGAGCAGAAAAGGAAGGCCCCAGATTCCTTTGTTCCTCCTAGCTCAGATAGGAGGGCACGGGGTGCTTCTACTGGTCGTCAGGGTGGCAGTGATAATTGGAGAAGTTTTCCTATGTGTCCACGGTGCAGGCGTCGACACCAGGGTGAGTGCAGGATCAGGGCCTGCTTTGTTTGTGGGAGTGTCAGCCATCTGAAGAGGGATTGCCCTCAAGTTAAGAAGAAGGAGCAGAAGCAGAGTGACAGTCTTGCTTCTGCCAGGGTATTCACTTTGACACAGACTGAGGCGGAGGCTAGCCCCTCAGTTGTGACAGGTCAGATCTCTAGTGCTGGTTCTTTGTATACTGCATTGTTTGATTCAGGGGCTACCCATTCATTTGTATCTGCTAGAGTGATTGATCAGCTTTGTAGGTTTAGTGGAGTGTATGCTAGGGGATTTCATACTTTGTTGCCAACATGAGAATTGGTAGTCTCTAGGAAGTGGATTAGGGCATTGCCAGTAGAGGTAGATGGTAGGTAATTGTCTGTTGATTTGATTGAGCTAGAGATGGATGACTTTGACATGATTTTGGGAATGGATTGGCTATCCAAGTATGGGGCAACAATTGATTGCAAGCGCAGAATGGAGACTTTTGAACCAGAAGGGGAGGTACCCTTTGTGTTTGTGGGGTCAGTTAATGGACCGCATGTACCAATGATTTCAGCCTTAAGGGCTAGGGACCTGATGCAGGAAGGTTGCATAGGATTCCTGGCAAGCGTTGTGGATACTTCTAGGGTGGTGTCAGTTGGACCGGGCGAGACTAGATTGGTGTGTGAGTTCCCGGATTTGTTTCTAGCGGATCTGCCAGGGTTACCGCTGCAGCGAGAGATTGACTTTGTTATAGAATTGGTACCAGGAGCGGAGCCAGTATCTAGGACACCTTATAGAATGGCTCCGGCGGAGCTAAAGGAGTTGAAGATTCAGTTGCAGGAGTTACTTGATTTGGGGTTCATCAGACCGAGTTTCTCGCCATGGGGTGCACCAGTGTTGTTCGTTAAGAAGAGTGATGGGTCCCTTAGGATGTGTATTGATTACAGGGAGCTGAACAAGTTAACCATTAAGAACAAGTATCCACTGCCTAGGATCGATGATTTGTTTGATCAGCTACAGGGAAGAACAGTGTTTTCCAAGATAGATCTTCGATTAGGTTACCATCATCTAAGGATTAAAGAGGAGGACATACCAAAGACCGCTTTCTGAACGAGGTATGGACACTATGAATTCCTAGTTATGTCCTTTGGATTAACCAATGCCCTAGCAGCTTTCATGGACATGATGAATAGGGTTTTCAGGGATTATCTGGACAAGTTTGTGATAGTGTTCATCGATGACATTCTAGTATACTCCCAGTCAGAGCCAGAGCATGAGCAACATCTGCAGTTGGTACTACAGCGGTTGAGGGAGCATAAGTTATATGCTAAGTTCAGTAAGTGTGAGTTCTGGTTGCCACAAGTTACATTTCTTGGCCATATCGTCAGTAAGGAGGGGATTCTGGTTGACCCAAGTAAGATCGAGGCGGTCCGAGATTGGCCTAGACTGAGCAGTGTTCCTGAAGTAAGAAGCTTTATGGGTTTAGCAGGGTATTATCGGCGGTTTGTTGAGGGGTTCTCCAGAATAGCTACGCCATTGACGGAACTGACAAAGAAGAAGACAAGGTATGTCTGGACGGACAGGTGTGAGAATAGTTTTAAGGAATTGAAGCGGCGACTGATTACTGCGCCAGTGTTAAGCTTACCGACGGAGAATGAAAGGTTTGTGGTCTACTGTGATGCATCCAGGCAGGGTTTGGGGTGCGTGTTGATGCAAGCTGGTAAGGTGATAGCCTATGCATCGAGACAGTTGAAGGAATATGAGCAGAGATATCCTACGCATGACCTGGAGTTGGCAGCGGTGGTGTTTGCACTAAATATTTGGAGGCATTATCTTTATGGTGAGAAGTGCGAGATATACACCGACCGTAAGAGCCTAAAGTATTTCTTTACCCAGAAGGACTTGAATATGCGCTAGAGGCGGTGGCTGGAGTTGGTTAAGGATTATGATTGTGATATCCTTTACCATCCTGGGAAGGCTAATGTAGTGGTTGATGCATTGAGTCGGAAGGGCCTAGGGCAGTTGTTTAGCTCGAGGCAGATATCTAATAAGTTAGCTGAGGAGATGACCAGAGCAGGTATAGAGTTGGTGGTTGGTCAGTTGGCCAACATCACTCTTCAGTCTACACTCCTTGAGAGGATCAAGGAAGCGCAAGAGAAAGATTCTCAGTTGACAGGACATAGGGAGAGTGCCTTAGTCGGAGCGACAAAGGACTTCTCCATTTCAGAGATTGGATTACTAAAGTATAAGGGTCAGATCTGTGTTCAGATGGATTCTGGTATCTGGCGAGAGATCTTGGATGAATCGCATACCACTCCCTATTCTTTGCACCCGGGTATGACGAAGATGTACCAGGACGTGAGAGCTCTGTATTGGTGGTTGGGCATGAAGAGGGATATGGTGGATTATGTGGCTAAGTGCTTAACTTGTCAGTAGGTTAAGGCTGAGCACTAGAGGCCAGCGGGGTTATTCCAGCCTTTGGGGATTCCAGAATGGAAGTGGGAAGATATTACTATGGATTTTGTAGTTGGTTTACCAAGAACTGTGGGACAGCATGACTCAGTGTGGGTGATTGTGGATAGGTATACCAAGTCTGCCGACTTTTTGCCTGTTAAGACAACTTATACTGTGGAGCAGTACGCTGAGTTTTATGTGAAGGAGATTGTTTGACTTCATGGGGCTCCGAGGTCGATAGTGTCGGACAGAGGCCCCACCTTCACTTCCAAGTTTTGGGAGAGTCTGCAGAAGGCCATGGGCACGCAGTTACGGTTTAGTACATCTTATCATCCTCAGACGGATGGGCAGTCTGAGAGGACGATTTAGATATTGGAGGATCTGCTGCGAGCCTGTGTGCTTGATTTGGGGGATCATGGAGTAAGTATCTCCCTTTGATCGAGTTCTCGTACAACAACAGTTATCAGGCAACCATTGGTGAGGCTCCGTTCGAGATGCTTTATGGAAGGAGGTGTAGATCACCTATTAATTGGGATGAGATAGGTGAGAGGAGGTATTTGGGTCCAGAGATGGTTCAGAGGACCAATGAGGCAGTTGAGAAGATTAGAGCGCGTATGCTCGCCTCCCAGAGTTGACAGAAAAGTTATTCAGACCTGAAACGCAGGAGCGTGGAGTTTCAGGTTGGTGATCATGTGTTGCTTAGGGTTTCACCCATGAGGGTTGTGAAACGGTTTGGTGTTCGGGGTAAGTTGAGCCCCAGGTATGTTGGCCCCTTCGAGATTCTGGAACGGGTTGGAGGGGTAGTTTACAGATTAGCGATGCCTCCAGCTTTATGAGGGGTTCATGATGTATTCCATGTATCCATGCTCCGGAAGTATATGTCAGATTCAATGCATGTTTTAAGTTTTGAGAATTTGGATCTTGATCAGGATTTATCCTATGACGAGAAGCCGGTTCAAATTCTTGACCGAAAAGATAAGGTCTTGAGGAACAAGACCATCGCCTTAGTGAAAGTGCTGTGGAGAAATAGCAAGGTTGAGGAGGCGACGTGGGAACTTGAGTCAGAGATGAGGGAGCGGTACCCCGAGTTGTTCAGGTAATTTCGAGGACGAAATTTCTGTAAGGAGGGGATAGTTGTAACGACCCGGATTTGCTAATCGGGCTTAGGGCCTTAATTAGTGTGCCTGGAGGGTAATAAGTGGTTTAATATGCTTATATGTGGATTTATGAGTATATATGATTGTGATGCATGTTTAGTTAAGTTAAATACGCATGTGGACCCCATCTGGATATTAGGGGTATAAATGTTATGTATATGTGATATGTCTGTGCAGCACGGACCGAGACAGTCCTGGTGAGCGGTTAGTCGGAAAGTCACAACAGGGTTGAGATTCGGACTCGGGTCGAGTCAAGGGGTAATTTGGGTACTAGGTGTGTTACGGGATTATTGTGACATGAAAATAAATATTTGTAGATATATTTGAGGATAGAATGTCTAGGCGGGAATACAGGGGAAATTTACCATTTTGCCCTCGGGGACATCTTGGTACCCCGAGCCTTGAGGTAACCCTTTAGACTTAAGTCAAATAAAACAAAAAGGGGAATTACTTAGAAGCTTTAGAAACCGACACATATTTGTTTTCAACTGAAGATAGCTCTTATTCATCTCTCTCTTTCATCTTCTAAGACATGTCAAAGGAGAATTTTGGAGGAATTAGTCAAGAAATTGAGGACTTTGGGCTGTGAAGTTAAGGAGCAAGGAGCTTGGGGGATTAAGGTTCAACTTTAGGGGTTTAACTCAGCAAGAGGTAAGCTTTTTCATGGAAGTTATGCTTAAATTTCCGCTGTGTTTCCAAGCTTTGCAAGTGGGTAGAATCTAATTTGTTCTTGGGGTTTTAGTTGGATTTTGCAGTAGACTTTGATGGGTTTTGATGTTGTTACTGAGTTGTTATTGAGCTGGAATATATGTGTTAGCTATATGGGTTTGATAGATGAGTTTTGGGTGAGTTGGCTTGAGGAAATGAATGGAAAATGGTGGAAAAATCTGGGTTTGGAGGTGAAAGCCGCGGCCCTAGGAGGGGTGCGCCGCGGCCCGTGTGCGCGCGCGACCATGGGTGATCGAGTGGTTCATGCACGCCGCGGTGCTTGGTGCGCCTGCCGCGGCCCGTGTGGGGGTCAGTGTGGTGCTAGCCTCTGTTTCGAGGCTAGCCGCGGCTCTTGTGGGTGGGGTCGCGGCCCTTAGTGCCAGTTTGAGTTTTTAAGGGTATTTTAAGTTTGGGAACTCAAGGGGTAAGGCTCGGGATGGATTTTATCACCCAGATCAATAGAATTCAAGGTCCCAGAGGTTAGGGTTATGGCTCGAAGTTATTTATTGGATTAGAATTTGATGGATGGACATTTTTAATGTGTTGTGATTAGGGTTTCGGCGAGACTCACGTTAGAGGACTGTGCTCGGGGCATCGGTGCTCGGAAAGCTTGGAACTCAGGTAAGAAAACACTTATTTCTATAGAGCTTGTGTGCAGGGCTGAGCCCAACGTATTTGAATAGAATTGATATGCAGGGCCGAGCCTAGTATGTTGGAACTGCGGGGCGTAGGCCTTTAACTAACTATGCTAGAATTCTGTACTTGCTTGCTATGCCATATGCATTGTGATGTGAATGATCGACAAGAGCTGGGAATGGTGTAGGCCGAAAACGGAAAAGGGCCGGGAACGGCCTTGGGCACGTTGAGTGCAAGGCCGAGAACGGCAAGGGGTCGGGAGCAGCGTTGAGCACGTGGAGTGCGAGTTGCCAGGGCGAGTCCCTAGACGGATACCTGGGATATCCTCACGGCGTGGTCTGCGAATCCAGGGCTTGGTAACGCCTGGGATGGCTACGCCGTATGTGTTTAGCCAATTGGTGGACTGTTTATATGCTTGATATATGTGTTGCATATGTGATCTGTTTGTGGGTTTTCTTGCTGGGTTTCGGCTCACAGATGCTCTGTGGTGCAGGTAAGGGTAAGGAGAAGATCAACCAACCATGGGTACAGCACGCGTGAGGCGACGTGTACATGTTTGGCCAGCCTGGCTGCCACAGCCAGAGGATTTTGGGAGATGCTTGTACATAAACCTAGATTTTGTCGTTTAGCCGACTTGGTTATATTTTTATGTTGTAAATATTTCTCAACTGTATTTTGGGATCCCAAGTGTAAAGCTTTTATGATTTTCTATGGAAATTATTATTTTCTAAAGTTTTTCTTTTGTTTGTAGCTTAATCACACTGTTTGATCTAAAACCTCAATTAGCGAGTTGAAAGCACATTTTTAAATTCACTTAGTAACGGCTCTAAGGGAGTAGGGCGTTACACTTATTTATAGTGACGTCATCATAGTGGAATATAAATATGATTATATGTTCAAAATAAGTTAGTCCTAAGATTAGTCAGTGGACAGGATTTACACTGATTTTCCAATCTATGATATGATCTACTTACACATTACAGTGTTATGTTCTTTCCAAAACATTAGCATAGTAGATAAGATCGGATGTATTTGTTACATCAGATTGGACCGATATTGACAGTTGATAAGATAAGTAAACATACCGTTATTATCTATTCTAGTCATATCATATAGTTGACCATAGGTCAATTCAATCTCAATTCTGAGTGGTTAGTATTCTAACTGATTGTATTATTTGAGTTCTTTGACTTGTTCGTTACCAGCTTACCCTACGGACTAGGCCATACTTACATCTTGGGAACTCGGTAGTATAATTGAGTGGGAGTGTTAATCATAGATATGAACATCTATAGCTTCTGATGAAGAAGTGAAATGATGGTTTCCTGTTAGTTTGGTTCAAGGTGTTAAATGATAGAGATCTCATTTCTGTAATTAAATTAGTTTACTGAAATATCATTTACAAGGAACTAAGTGTTTTAAGGATAAAATACAATGAGAGGTAAAACGGTATTTTTGTCCTATCTCATTGTAGACCATCTATAGAGGATTGAGTGACAATTATGGTTGTAACAATGGATAATTAATAGCGTATCTATATTTGTTATAGAGCGTTCTATGAATTCAAGAGTGCAATTCCGAGTGTATAGTGGAGTCACGAGGAATTAATAAGTTAGTAAATTTATTTGTTAGATTTATGACAACTTATTGGAGCTTGATTTCATAGGCCCACGGTCCCCATTCTACCTTGGATAAAATCATCTAGATAGTCTCAATTAATTGATTTAGACATCAATTAGAATTATCAAAATTGACCATGTCAATTGTGGATAGTTTCACAGAGTTGTGTAATTTTGAGAAGAAAAGAGAAATTATGGCAGATTTATTAATTAAGAAAAATTGGTATCTAAATTAATAAATAAGTTTAAATCAAGGTTCAAATTATAAATAATTAATTTGATAAAGGGTTTAAATAATTATTTAATTAATTAAATCAATAGAAAATAATACAGGCCTTGATTTTAAGTCCAATTGGCTTATAATCAAATGGGAAATTTCACGGGCCTATAGCCCATGATAATTTTGACCTAGGGCTTCAAAATGGTTATTATTTTATTGATTTTTTAATTAAATTAAATGACTTAATTGAGTGTATAAAAGGAGTGCTTAGAGAGAAGTCAAAAGAATAAGTCTCAAGTCAAATTTTCTGATAGTTTTAGATTCTCTCTAAACACAAGTCCTTTTCTAAGCCTCTTTGTTATTTTCTCTTCTTCTCTCTATATCTATCTCATGTGTTGAGAATTGCCCACACTAGTCTAGGTGGTTCTAAGGATACATTGGAAGATTGTGAAGAAAATAGAAGATCGGTTCAGTTTCTTGATAATACTCTACAACAGAGAGGATACAAGAGTTAGAGAAACTGAAGCAAGGACTCTTTCATTCTGCTGCGTATAGTGTAAGTATTCTATTCTTTGTTTCTCTTTGAATTCAATTTTAGAAACATGTTTTAGGCTATCTCGTATTAATTTTTTTAATATTAGATATACATGTAAATAAATAAAGATCCTGTATAAGCTAATCCAATAGTTTATTCATAGTCATCCCCTTCTTTCTGTGTGTAACCTTTGGCTACAAGCCTTGCTTTGAAAGCTCTACTTTCCCATACGCTCCTCTTTTCTTCTTGAATATCCACTTGCAACCAATGGGTTTGATATTCACAGGTGGAACTTCAAGACCCAGACAGAATTGGAATACATCGATTCCGTTTCTTGGTTCATGGCTTTTTGCCATTTGTCCTTGTAAGAATCATTCATTGCATCTTTAAATGTCAATGGATCGTCTTTGTTTGTGTCAGACACAAGCATTTGAACTTCGTGTTCATAGTGTGTGAGTTGCTTACTAACCCTCCCACTACAACGAGGTTCACTACTATTCTGACTAGAACTAGCAGTTTCCTCTAGCCGTTTTTCATTGGTTGTGGCTGGTGACTTTGCAACTTCAATCGAGACCATCTCCTCCAGAACAACCTTACTGCGAGGTTTGTGGCTATTCACACAGTCATGTTCAAGAAAAGTTGCATTTGTCAATACAAATTTTTTATTTTCTTTTGGACTATAGAATATTCCACCTCTAGTCTCTTTGGAATAACCCACAAACATGCACACTTCAGAGTGTGATTCCAACTTCTCAGTCTTTCCTTTAAGCATGTGTGCAGGACACCCCCAAATTCAAAAAAGGTGTAAACTAGGTTTACAACCATTCCATAATTCTATGGGTGTCTTTTGGATAGACTTAGATGGAACAACATTTAATATGTATAGAGCACATTGAATCGCATAGCCCCAGAATGACAGTGGTAATGATGAGAAACTCATCATTGATCTAACCATATCTAATAACGTTCTGTTCCTTCTTTCCGAAACACCATTTTGCTGTGGCGTTCGAGGTGCTGTGAGTTGGGATTGAATGCCATGCTCACACAGATTGCCTTTGAATTCAAAATCCAAGTACTTTCCTCCTCGATCAGATCGAAGAGCTTTTAGTGACTTACCTAATTGCTTTTCAGCTTCTACTTGAAATTCTTTGAACTTTCTAAAAGTTTCAGATTTTCTTTGCATTAAGTATAGGTAACCATATCTTGAATAATCGTCAATAAAAGTGACGAAGTATTCATAACCTCCTCTTGCTTGTACATTAAGTGGACCACAAACATCTGTATGTACTTGTTGAAGTGGTTCTGTGGCTCTTGAACCTTTAGTAGAGAAAGGTCTCTTGGTCATTTTGCCTTGTAGACAGGATTCACAAATAGGGAGAGATCCAATAGATAGTTCTCTTAAAGAACCATCCTTTACAAGCCTATTTATTCTGTCTAGACCAATATGGCCCAATCTCAAGTGCCATAAATATGTATCAATATCAGAAAAAGTCTTTTGTCGTTTAAGAGATCTAGGATTAGATGTTTTAAATAATTCAGAATTATTAACAGATTTCTCTTTAGCTTGCAGTTTATAAAGCCCATCGATAGATTTTGCATAACATATCTTAAAACCATATCTTGAAATAACAACCGAATTATTATTAAAAGAGATTTTAAAATTTTGTTCATGCAACATAGAAACAGAAATTAAGTTTCTAGAAAATCCAGGAATATAATAAACGTTCTCTAAAACAAGAAATTTATTATTCTCAAATTCCAAACGGGTTGTTCCAACTACTGCTGCAGAGACAATCTGGCCAATGCCTACCCTCATAGTCACCTCTCCATCAGCAAGCTTCCATATTGAACTAAGAATCAGAAGAGAAAAGCAGACATGGTTAGTGGCTCCTGGATCTACTATCCAGGATGATAAATTATCTTCCACTAAACAAGCTTCTAACACAAGTAAATCAAATTTACCTGTCTTTTTCTCTTTGAGGTCAGCGAGATCCTTTGGACAGTTTCTCATCCAGTGACCATTTTCTCCACAATGAAAGCAAGTCCCTTTTGGGGTCTTCCATTTGGAGGTTTTAGTGTTCTTGTTCTCTTTGCTTTTGGATGACTTTTTAGGCTTCTCACATATTAATACAATGTTCAAGTTTGATTTCCATTTCATGTAGTTTTCACCAGTCAACTTTTCATTAGCAAGTAAAGAAGATACAGGATTTGAGCTAGACATAATTGCTGAAAATAAATAAATAAACAAAATGAATTTATGCATATGATAAATATAAGTTATTTTTGTAATAGTAAACGTGATGCATGAATGCAACAATTAAAGAACACATAAAAAATAATTACTAATTCCACGATTAATTAATTTGAACATTAATGGACCAGCCTTAGGGTAGGTCAGACTAATTCCAAATTAATTTTGAGACAAGTTCTCAAATTTATAAGTTAAAACTTAAATCAATATTTCTCTTTTGACTTATAAACAACTACTTGTTTGGTCAAGATTACACTAGTCCGCTCGAAAGCCTAATGTACCTTGTGAGTGTAACCCATTATTTTAGATCAATGACTTAACTCAAGAGTGTGCCTTAGGGTCAGTCAAACTTGAAATACATCATTAAATCCTATTCTTGAAAAATAATTTTGCCTTGAGAATAACACAGTCAAAAGCCATCCTTAGGGGGACACAAGCAATGGTGTCGCGAGGCCCTTTCCATGCTACATCAGTGCTAACTAATAATGGAGACCATGGGACTTATTGTCATAACTCCCTCTCCCACTCACTATTTTTTAATATGTGTTTTCTCAAAACATCCTATACTTTTTAATTGGTTTGTAAAAATAAAGTGATCTATTTTTACCAAATGATATTCTAATAATTACTAATCAAATTAAGCAAAATTAAAATTATAGAACTATACCCTAATTAGTTCAATTTAATTTTGCTATAATTACTAAGAATATCATTTATAATTTAATAAAACAATTTTATTAAATACTAGAAATTAAAAAACTTTTAAAATTTATTTCCGCTCTTGATATTCTTAGTAATTATGCATATATTTTATGGACTATATTATTATGTGATAATATTATGTAAATATTAGGAAAATTCCTAAGTTCATATATGTGATCTCAAACACGTATTGGTACGGGAGGATTGTGTTTGAGATAAATGAACTTGAATAGTTCGCAATAAAATAAAGTTATGGAATATTTAGATTAATTATTGCAAGTACGGTCCACTAGTATTATGAATACATGTGATCTAGATCCGAATCACTAGTGTGGTAGGACACTTTAGTGGAGGTGCTTTATATATTAGAGAATATATAGAACTGGACCAGATATGTTTATTAATACTTAGTTAAATACTGTTTCGAAGTATTAATTAAATATATCAATTGATGATCATATACAAATAGATCTTAATCCTGAAGATACTACGAACTCCTGTTTATGTTATATGAGTTCTTTGATTCACTTGTTAGGGTCTGTCAGAATGATCAGGCTAGAAACTTTTGTTTTGGGAACTCATTAATGTAGATGGCTGGGGACATAGTACACATATAGCGAATCTATGCCTTCTCGCAAGAGATTGAATGATGGTTCTCTTGAGGGTTGACTTTTGGGACTGAAAGGTTATTGAGCTCAAATTCATAATTTAGTTATGAATTAACCTTCACTAGTAAAGTCAATGGTACTTAAGGAAACAAGAGATAATTAAAAGGGTAAAACGGCAATTTTATTCCCGATTAATTATGAACCATTATTAGAGGGTCAAGTGGTATGCAATGATTATATCAATGGACGCTTTATGATTATAAAGTACTCAGTAAATGAAAAGTCTATAATTACAAGAGTGCAGTCTCATATTTATAGTTGAATAATCATGAGATTAATAAATTAAGATTATTTAAGTAAAGAGTTTAATTAATAATCTCAAATTTATTGGAGCTTGGAATTATAGGTCCATAGGTCCCCATAGCGGCTCTATCAACACTATTCAAGGTAAGAGTTGATATGAAGGGAAAAATAGTTTAAAGACATATTTAAGAATAAATTTGTTCTTCAGGCCAAATATGCAATTATATGATCATAGTGATTAATTAATTAATTACAAATTAGTTGTAGTTAACAAAATTAATTAATATTTAATTATTGTACAATTTTTTAAATTATATTAAATAATTAAATTAATTTTGAAATTTAATTAAATAATTAATTAATTATAATTTTCGAAATTATAATAAATTAAATATTTATTTTCGAAAATATTTGATTTAATTAATTGGTAGAATTAATTAAATATCTTTATTTGAGTGGGAGATAATAATCTGATAAGTTCAAATTGGATTTGAATTTAAAAGATTAATATTTATTCAAATTATTAATAAAAAAGATAATTAATTTAAATTTGAATTCAAATTTGAATTAGTTATCAGGTTGTTAGATCTTATCTGACAAAGTAGTTTGAATAAATAATAAATAAAATTAGAAAAAACCAACATCCCTAAAAATTGGGATGCTACACGTGCCCTGGCGTGTACGGCTATTTTTCAGGGATATGATTTTCATTTTTATTTATTTAATTAATTAATTAATGAATAATTCAAAAAATTGGTTTTTGGATTTTTTCATAAATAGAATAATTAGTTAATTAAAAAGTAAATTGTAAGTTGGTTATAGATTTATTTTTTAAATTTGAATATTTTTTTTAAGTGTGATTAATCAGAAAATATTCAGATTTCTGAGATAACTCAGTCTATTCGCTCTGTGAAAAATAGAACGATAGTTTTTTCTCCCTGAAAAATAAAGAACCAATTCTTAGGCCTATTATCTTGATCTCATGTGTTGAGTACATCAAGTAGAATCACAAATATACTATCCTTCATTCTCTAAGTGCCCACACACTTCTTGAGGTGTAGAGAATGCTTTGGAAGATCTTGGTGTGAGTGCTAAGGAGCAGCTTGGATAGGAAGATCGTTCTAAATACGAAAAGATCGCAAGGACACTTGATAGGCTTCAAGAGGTATGCTTTCTATTATTATCTAGCTTATGATTAATGTATGTATATTAATGGATCCGCATATTTAAAGGTAGTTTAAATATGTTACAAATTTTTTGTTGTACACTGCGCCAACCCCACCACCATTCCGCTGCGTATTAGGAAACTCGTTCCTAACAATTTTATTAAATTTATTTTCAACAATTATGTCTAGCTCAAATCCTGTATCTTCTTTACTTGCTAATGAAAATTTGATTGGTGAAAACTACATGAAATGGAAATGAAACTTGAACATTGTATTAATATGTGAGAAGCCTAAAAAGTCATCCAAAAGCAAATGAGAACAACAACACTAAAACCTCCAAAAGAAAGACCCCAAAAGGGACTTGCTTTCATTGTGGAGAAAATGGTCATTGGATGAGAAACTGTCCAAAGTATCTCGCTAACCTCAAAGAGAAAAAGACAGGTAAATTTGATTTACTTGTGTTAGAAGCTTGTTTAATGGAAGATAATTCCTCATCCTGGATAGTAGATCCAGGAGCCACAAACCATGTCTGCTTTTCTCTTCCGATTCTTTGTTCAACGAGGAAGCTTGCTGATGGAGAGGTGACTATGAGGGTAGGTAGTGGTCAGATTATCTTTGCAACAGTAGTTGGAACAACCCGTTTGGAATTTGAGAATAATAAATTTCTTTTTTTAGAGAACGTTTATTATATTCCTGGATTTTCTAGAAACTTAATTTCTGTTTCTATGTTGCATGAACAAAATTTTAAAATCTCTTTTAATAATAATTTGATTGTTATTTCAAGATATGGTTTTAAGATATATTCTGCAAAATCTATCGATGGGCTTTATAAACTGCAAGCTAAAGAGAAATCTGTTAATAATTCTGAATTATTTAAAATAGCTAATCCTAGATCTATTAAACGACAATAGACTGATTCCGATAGTGATACATATCTGTAGCACTTGAAATTGGGCCATATTTGTCTAGAAAGAATAAATAGGCTTGTAAAAGATAGTCCTTCAAGAGAACTGTAACGACCCAACTATTCTAGACCTTGGACCATTAATAACTACTATACTAATCTTAAAGAAAACTCACAAGTGAAATAATCATAACTTCATTAAAACTTGTAAAACAAATGTTAAACTACATAAAATTTAAAGTAGGATATGGGATCCCATTGTTTTTTAAAATAAAAACATAACATAACTTTAAATAAATGGGTTACTGTTGACACGGTTCTTCGCCAACACGTAATTAAGATAGGAAGAGAAAGGGATTAGTGCTAATAATGAACCGAAACAGATATATGATCTTAGGAAATGGAAAGGTGACTCAAGACACGGTTTTTAAGTGGTTCAAAGGTTAAAATCCTTCTACTCCACTAGTCAATATTATTGCTCTATTATGGGTATATGATTACAGGATATTTCTTACAAGAGATAATCCAACCCCTATCAACTCCAAGGGTCTCCATATTTATAGGAGAAGTCACCTGGGAGTTGGTAAGAAGGTCATCCCGTGACCTTCTTACCTATCATATCAACTCTGTGACATTCATGATTAATTCCTAAACCTGACACATAAGTGTGGTCAAATCAATAGGTAAGGAGATAATGGGCCGCACAGCCCAACCCAGTCGTGGTTGTCTGAATACGCACGTTCCTGCTGCGTGTCCGAGAATTCAGGGGCATATCAGACACGTGATGTATGATATATGCACGTTTACCTTGCGTGTGTTGACTTTACAATGGGTCATAACCTCCATATCCAGCTTGTACGACGAGCTGGATACTTAACTCGACCTTCGGCCTTTAGAGTTCAGACTCAGGTCTTAGGCAATCTTGGCGAACCCTTGCGTTACCTCAAGCTAAGGAGGTACGACCTTATGACGGAAGCTCCGGTCTTGGGGATGTCCACGAGATAATCATGATTAGGCCACAGCCCAGCCCGCTAATCAGCCCGTGGGAAAATCAGGGCGTACATCTGCCCCCCAAGCCCCTGCTCGTGGTATACCACGTCGTATAAGACCACAGTAGGGGCTTTTAGGCTTCCCCATGAACTCTTCACATTCCACCTCTTACCCAGGCACCTGATACATGGAACATCGTGGTTGGTGACGGTACGTCTTACGAGAACCGCATTTAATGGCCTAGCCTATGCCCAGCCGTCGTTTCGTATTTCGAGTGGAGGGCCTCGGATCCCTCATCAGGGCCATCCAACGGCCCTCTACACGTGACCCTTCACGTATATAAAAAGGGGTGGCACCCTTTCATTTGAAATTTCTCAGAACTTCTCTCCTTCTTCTCTCTTCATCTCAGAAGAAAAAACCCTCTTCTTTGTGACTGCTACACTCAGCGTTCAAGAAGCTCATACGTAAGGATTTCTTCAATGCTTTGGAAGCCAATACTCCGACGAAGCTTTCACCTAGGCGATACCTTCATCCACCTCCCAGTCAAACACTGTAAGTTTCCTGACCATGTGTGTTTTGAAAATATATTTCACTGTAGCTTAGGTAAATATTTTACTGTAGCCGAATGCAAGGGTTTACTGGGTTTTGTGGATGCGGAGGGTGAAATCCTTTTAGGTTAGGGTATTTTTCCTGTATGAAATCACTTAAGAGTATTGTTTATAGGATGCATTTTCTGGGGACGATTTCTGGGTAGGACTTTTGACATATTTTGGGTGCAAAATCGGGTAGCTTAGGGGACACGCCTCACAGGCGGTTTTGCCAACAATGCCTATCGAAACTTTCCCCCTAAGGAAAATTTTATCCTGACCCTCCTGACACACGGATTACGAGTAATCGGGGATCTGTTGGGAGCACAGGCGCGTGTTCATTGAACCACGTGGTCCTACTCTCCACGGGCTGGGCTTACCTCAGCTCGTGCAAATAACATTTGATTTTTCCTCGCGCTTGGGTCGCCTTTTCTGAAATATTTTCTTTTGTTCGTTAGGCGACCAGATGGCACCGAAAAGGAACGCTCCCAGGAAGACCGTCAGCTGCTCGGCCTCACAGCAGGACAAAGGAAAGGCGGTGATGCTGGACTCCCCAATCCCCAACTTTGGGCCGGCGGTGGAGCAGGAGGTTGAGGTCGCCCCGGATGCCTTCTTTGAGGCGAAGAGGATCGTCTCAAAGGTCACCGACCAGACGAAGATCAACAAAATATTTCTCTCCCACAACATCGCCCTGGGGAGAGCATCCGTGGTGGCCCGGTCTCCCGCGGAAGGCGAACGGAGCTGCGCGTCGTTCGACGAGGTATTCGAACAGTATTTCAAGGCGGGGGCATTCCTCCCGCTGGAACATTATTTCGCGGACTTCCTCAATTATGTGAGGTTGGCACCATTTCATCTCCCCCCCAACTCTTATCGGTTGTTGGCGGGGTTGAGATATTTATTTTTGAAGCACGAGTGGGAGGTCCCTCAAGGCCAGCCCGGATCAGCGGGGGCGAGGCGAAGGGTTTTACTACTTAACCCTATTCCCCAATACGACTGCAGTCATCGAGCTGCCCAGCCACCCCAACGACTTCAAGGATCAATTCTTCATGTCGACAGGGTTCAGGAATTGCGAGCTCCACTACTTCAATCGTCCTCGTAAGTGTTTTTCATCCTTAGCTCGGAAGTTAAGTGTCGTTTTAGCTCCTCTCGTACCCCTTTCTGACTTAGACTAATTCTACAACCATCTTCGCGAGGACAGAGAAATCTGTGACCCTCGGGGCCCAATACGAGATGCTGGCGGGCATGCCCCCCAGAAAGAAAGATTACCGCGTGCTCGTAACAGACGAGACGATGATAGCCTGCAAGCTGATTTTCCCAAATCAAACTTTAAACCTCAGGAGGCCCCGGGGGCTTCCCCCAGCTCGCGACACCAGACCCATCTTCGTGGAGGAGGTCGTGGGAGACGAAGATGAGGAGGACGAGGGCGACAAAGTTCCCCTCGTGAGGAATAGGAAGCGGGCCTTGGAGGTCGCCCAGAGGACGGGCGAGGAGAGGATCCAATCCGGAGCAGCCGCAGGTCCTTCTGGCCAAGGTAACTCTTACATGTTTAGGAGTTTAGATAGGGCCACAGCAGACCTCCGGCTGGCTAGGTTCAATCGTAAGCAGCTTGTCCATCGTCACCAAAATGATATGGACCTGAATACCACCCTGCTCCATTGTGTTGACCGGCTTGTGCTGGACTACCAAGATAGCCGGCCTAGGGGTACCGTAGTAGTAGATAACACCTTAGCCTTTAGGTCGATCCTATTCGAGGAGTATGGGACCAACCTTCGTACATGGCCATCACTCCAGAGGGGTGTCGTAGCTCTGGGCCATCACTTCAGCAGGGTTGCAGTGTAACGAGGGGCTAACGGGAGTATGGCTATTAGACAAGATCTTGTGGGGCAAGATTGTTACTCTTATAAGAGTGTTGTGGAAAAGCAAAGTAAAGGCGGTGGACCTTGAAAATCATGGTCAGGGTTGTGGGTTTACTGACTGATGTGTTTGGGTAAATTTCGAGGACGAAATTTTTATGAGGAGCGGATAGTTGTAACGACCCAAATTCGCTAATAAGGCTTAAGAGCCTTGATTAGTGTGCCTGGAGGGCATATTGGGATTATGTGTGACTTTAATGAGTAAAATGCATGGTTATGATTTAAAGCATGTTATATGACTATTTGACTAATTGAGATGCATGACTATGTGTATTAGTATGCATGTAGGCCCTGATTGTGTTAGAAGGGCATAATTGTAATTTTGGCCATTTTGGGCATAACTGTATTGATATGTGCTGATTGTTGAGACCACATTTTGATGTGGATGTATCTGTGATTTGTGACTCGAGACGATCCCAGAGAGAGCAGATTAGCAGAAAAGTCCAGGCGGGAATTTATACCCGGCTCGGGGCGGGCCTGGGGGTATAAACAGGAATTTAGAGAATATATTGAGATTAATTTTGATATCGAGGTATATTATTGGTGATTAATCAAGTATTGGAAAGCAACGGGAAAATATTAGAGACACTTGAGGAATTAGCAGGAATTGGGTAAAATGACTAAAATAGCCCTACATGGACAAAAGGGTTTAGAATTAGTAGGGAGGGCATTTTGGTCAATTGGCTTCTTAGAGATAAGTTTATTGGGGCTTTATATACTTAGTGGGATTGATAGAGAGAGTTAGATGGCTGTGGAGAAGAAAGAAAAAGGAAGAAAAAGAGAAGAGAGAAAAACAGAGGGGTTTTTCCAAATGGGGCAGTTTGTGGATTCTAGCACCATTTCTCTTCAAATTTCTTGGAGCAAAGCTCAGTGGAGAGCTAGGATAGGCTGAGCATCAAGGATCCTAAGTTAGACTTGAAGATTTGGCAAGGTATTAGCAAGAACACATCAACTTTTGAGGTAAGTTTTTAGAGTTTTCAGTTTTTGGGTATGGCTGGTTTAAGTTGTGTAATTAAGCTGAATGATGGGAACTTTAGGGGAATTTCTGGGCAAGCTTTGAGGAAGAGAAAGCTAAGGAGGTCTAGGAATTGAATCAAGGTCGAAATTGCATCAACGGTATGAATTCTAAGCCTTTAACTTTGATGTTTGACTGAATTTATGGGTTTAGGGTTAATCATGGTAAATTTTGAGATTTGGGATGAATGTGCTTGGGCTTTGAGGATTTGGGATGCTTGGGATGAGTGGAGAGTGTTTATAAGCTTGATTTTGAGTTTGGTAAAGATTTGGGGAAGTTTGGGTTGAGATTGGCTCAAAGAAATCGCAGAAAAAGAATTTGGGAGTTGCCTGCCTGCAACTAGCGCTACAGCGCTAGTCTTTGGACGCTGTAGCGCTAGGCCCTGTTTTTGGGTTGTGCGGTTCTGCTTGTAGCGCTATAGCACTCTCTTTTGAGCGCTGTAGCGCTACCCTGTTCCCAGAAAGGGGTTTTTGGGTTATTTTTAAGGGATTTTGACCTAGGGTTCAGGGTTCGGTTCCACCATCTTGTTTTGTGGATCTAGGACTTCCCGGGGGGCTCGGGATTGGTCCCGAGGCTAGGTTTTCGGACTTGAGGTTCGGTGATGACATTGACCTATGGATGTGTTTAGGTGTGCGCTAGGGCTCGAGTGGGATCGTGCTCAAGGAGTCAAGTGATGAAAGCTATCAAATTGACAGGTAAGAAAACTATAGCACCCATAGGACAGGGCATGGGCCCATAGTGTGATTGCAGGGCACGACCCTATATTGCATTACATGTTAGGATGCAGACTTAATTGAATTGATATCAGGGCACGGCCCTATATTACATTACATGTTAGGGTGCAGACTTGATTGAATTGATATATGTTTGAATGTTATTTGAGTTATACTATTTGTGATTATAGTAAGAATGTATGGCAACAGAGCCGGGAACGGCAACGGAGCCGGGAACGGCAAAAGAGCCGAAACGGCAAGGAGCCGAGAACGGCAAGGGAGCCGAGAACGGTGAAAGGCCGAGAACAGTAGCTGGGCCAGAAGTAACACTTAGCACGTGAAGTGCTTGTAGATAGGGTGGGACCCCAATGGATACAGGGGGTATCCTTACGGTGAGGACCGAGACCCCAGGCTTTGGTATTGCCTCTGGGACGGCATGGCCGTGTTTGTTTAGTCTAATGGAATACTTGTTTATCTGTGGATTATCTGATATGTTAACTATGTAAATCGCATATGTTATGTACTGTATGAGTTTTCTTGCTGGGCTTCGGCTCACGGGTGCTCTGTGTTGCAGGTAAAGGCAAAGATTGAGTCAACCAGCCATGGGTACGGAGAGCGTGAAGCGACGCGTACATGTTTGGCCTGCTCGACTGCTTTGGTTGGGGGTTTATTTGAGAAATGGCTGTAATAATTTGTGATTTTAATAATTAATCGACTGTAAACTTATTTTAAGTTGTAAATAGTTTTCAAATCTTATTTTGGGATCCCAAATGTTAAATACTAGAAGTTTTCAATGAAACAACGCATTTTTAAAGATTACAGCCTTAACTTTTGCTTAGTCACACTTTTGTTTTAAAAACCTCGGTTAGCGAGTTCATTGCACATTTTTCATTGTAAAACTCACTTAGTAACGACCCTAAGGAAGTAGGGCGTTACAACTTAGTATCAGAGCGAGCCAAGATTTATTGGTTCTGGAGATTGACCGAACATGTACGCTCGCTGTCAGTGACAAGCTCGTCTCAGGGTTGGTTGGTATGATTGATTGACATGTTTGAACATATGTTTGAATGCCCTGTTTGCCTCCTTATTTATATGGAGCATGAGGAATGAGTTGACATATGCATGAGATACTGTTGGGGCTGGGCCCTTGACTATTGCATGTTGAGATTAAAGTGTGCTGAATAATAGTATTATGCATGTGGATGAATATTGGGATAATGGTTCGCATATTGAGTTTATGTGGTTAATTGTTTAAATTGAATTCGTATGTAATATCCGTTTATTGGCTTGTATGAAGCATGTTGAGACTTGGGTATGCTTAGTGGTGTTAAAATCTGGTAGCTAAATGTATATCATTTTGGATTTGGCCTAAATATGCTTTGTGTGTGCATGATAACTGTGGTTTTTTTTTGGATCTAGTTGTGGTTTGGTTCAGAGTATGAACCACAGAGCTCAGGAGTTTGGTCAGTATCGGCAGATGAACTCGAATTGTTTGTTCCTAGAAGGGTTAAGTGGACCTGACATTGTTTTGAAGGGGGGATTATAGATAATAGTTGGAGTTAGAGATCTCCATTTATCCCCGAAAGTCGCAGCAGATCGTCACTAGTGTGTGAGTAAGCTGTGGAATTTAATAGTTGAGATGGAACAGAAGGATAGTAGACTTCTCTGGGAAAATAGCTGATTTATATGTTTTAACAGTAAGGTTATCGGTGTTGGTATTGTGAGAGTATGGACAGATAAGGGTATTATATGAAAGGCTTGAAGGGTGTTATCCTCTTGTTTTGAGGAAAGTTCGGGTTGACAAAGAATTTATTAGTGGATGGGCAAGGTTAATTCCACCCTTGGTTATAAGGGGATGAGAGCCCATGACTAAAGGGTTGTGTTAAGTATTGTGCTAAAGGAATGCCTGGAAACGGCACTTGGGCTGAGACATTGGCGTGATGGGTTGGAAAGAACCTAGATGATGAATTGATAGTAGAGGTTATAAAGGCATGATCTGAACTGTGGAGAATGGAGACCCTATAAGATTGGTTTGGAATGATATAGTGGCAATAGTGTAAATTTTTGGGCTTTGTGAATTGAGTAATTCATTTCGGGAAATGGATACGGACGGATGCAGTTGAAAATGATGATGACCTACTTAAGGATTTAAATTATGGAATAGTCTAAGGTATTTGTGCCTCTCCGATGTGTGTACTCACCATCTGTATGGGGACAGGGGAGAGGGCCATGTGGTTCGAAGAGCTGATGAATGATGTAAGAGCATGAGTGCTAGAGCTGCAAGTAGCAGTGCTTCTTTTGATGGATTATAGTAAGGATAGATTTTCGGTAATCAAAGCAGAAGAACCCCGATGGTGATGGAAATCGGTGAAGTTATCTGCTATGCATCAGAGGCAGGAGATGCCACCTGGAAAGAGGTCAGGTGAGGGCATGACTTCTACATAGAATGACTCGATATGTTAGGATGGACTTCCCATGGTGAGGGAACAGAAAACTAGAATGCCTCGCTACATTCGTAGTTCGAGGCTGATTCCTCGAGGATGAGTATTCAATTGAATGGTTAGGATTTGGTCACGTAACAGACTGGAAGAACTCGGTGTCGAGAATGTTCCGAGAGGGAGTTAGACATAGAGAGTTTGCCTCATGGGTGCTATATGAGAGGCTGAAGATAGTAACACTTATTGAGAAGGAATTAGAAACTTCTGGCAGATGAATTGGGATGCAAGTGGTCAAGAAGTGCATAGTAATAACGACAGAGTTTGTCTTAAGGGAGCCTTAGCATGAGTCACAGTGAGAGAGTTAATCAGTTAAGAAATAACCATGGATTGTAGAGGATGTCATCTGGAGTATGTAAATGAGGCTAAGTGGAAACTGAGCTGACCAGTGGGAAAATTATATGGGTATGTAAAGAAAGAGTGGGGGTACTTCAAGGTCGGACTACAGATAGGATTGGTATCAGGAATGTTGTCAAAGATGGTATTGGCTGACAGAAAAACCTATTGAAGCAATCGAAGGAATTTGACCTTGGAGTAGCCAGAGCGCTATACTGCGGGGATTGTTAGCATCGTCGGTTAAGAACGAAAAGTACAATGTTGGATACAAGATGGGACGATGTCTCCAGGAGTTTATCTATGACCTGGTTATTACCAGCTAGGAACCAAGGATAGAGACATTTCATGAATTTTTATTTTGCACCGGGTAGGGTGTGAGGAGTTGGTAACAAAGATTCTAGATTGGCTTAAGCTACAGCAGCACAGGTAAGTTCTTAAAGTGGAGAATACAAGAATGGTATAGGAAAGTCCCCTTCAAGTTCACAAGCAGTATGTGTGGATTACTCCCAGATGGAAAGGGAGAGCAAATGACTATTATGCGGAAGATGTTAGTACCCAGGAGGCAGGGTCACAGGTAAGGTTCTACGGAGTGTCAGTTTGGGTGTCGTTAGGAGTACTCCGAGTAGAACTACAAGAAGAAAGGACAGGTAAGAAGATTTGATCTGAAGCCACAAAGAAGCTAATGAAGAATATCTGAAGAATAGAAAGCATAATAGGACTGGTAAGCGCGTCATCTATCGCATAAGTATCTCCGGAGACAACTACATCAGAGATGAGGAGAACAGTAAAACTTGAGGTTAGACGGAATGAGTGGTGTCAAGTCAGGAAAATTCAGAAGACAAGGTAAGAATTGATTGGTATCTGGCGAAGCTGGAATATGTGTGTGATATGGTTAAGTATAGAGTGATAGCATAAAGGACCTGATCCATGATGAGGATATGGAACTGTGGGGGTGCTTCATAGATTGGGCACGCCCAGGCGCAAATCAATGCGAGGATGGATCGAACCTTGCGGGAGGTGAAGGAATGGATCATGGTTGATATACTTGGAACGTTAAGTTGACAGCTATGCATATCATAAGGTACTTGAGTGATGGGTATTAGTAAGAAAGATAACGTTGAGACCCAGATGTGGTGAAAAGTAACAAACGGACGATCAGTGTTTATAATCCTCGATTGAGCGAGGGGAGATTTAATTGGAGGCGGGACTCCTAACTGAGAGGCGTGTGTCAGTCAAGGAATAACGCCATAGATTGTAATGGAGTGGACAAGGAAACGACTGAGATTGGCGTAACGTTAGTAGGTAATGATTAGCTGGTGAGTGTCATTGAGCTATGGAATCCAAAGTGTTGGCTTTGGTTGAAGCAAGGAGGAACCCTGCCAAGGTGGTACAAGTTAGGATACCAGGATCGAGTGAAGGATCCCATTTGAATTTGGTTTATGAATGAGAATTCTGGATGGATATCATTCCACCTCCTAGGGTACGTTGTACCGAGAGGGTTGATCGAGTGACGGAATTTAGTAATTTCTTTTGGACACTGAGGGGTTAAGTGATGTAGTGGTGTATCGTGGAATAGACCACATTAGACCTTAAGTAAGGTGTTTGGACATGAAAAGTTTCAACTCGGTTGATTGAGTTAATGTAGTTGGTTCAGGTGAACTGGTTTCAGGGTAGGACGCTGATGATACTGAATTGAGACCCTATAGTATTTTAAATTTTGGAAAGGATCTAGAGAACGAAGAGAACAGAGTGGGAATCTGGAATTATCAGTGGATTGCAAGTGTAATAGCAGTCTGAAAGCTTATCAGATACCATATAGAATTAAGCGTTGACTATGCGAATACTTGAGGTATTAAGGGAAGTGTAATCCCTGATAAGTTAGTTGTGGTGGCAGATGCTGGCATCTTGTTAAAGTAACACGACATAGGACATGGTAAGAGGCGAAGGATAGTGAATACTACGATTTGGCATTGGTTCAGAGAGAAAGCCAAAGAGGTTGTTGGAATTCTTAAGGCAAGAGTGTCTGCCTATCTGGAAGAATAAAAGAGCTTGTAAATTGTTAAATTTTGAGGAAATAAAGTCCCGGAAGGAAAGATTTGTATCTCTCTACGTAATAACAGACGAGGATTTGTATGGTGTTCAGAGAAATAAGGAAGAGTTCTGACTCTTGATTCAACATAAATTCTGAAGTTGTACCAACGGTTAGGCCAGCGGGGCCTACCAATTGATCCCACCTAGTCGAGGTGACGACTTTTGGGTATCTCTGGAATCAGGAATAAGACAATGAATTGGTCATTGTAATCTAGGCAGACACTGATGCTTCAGCAGGGTTGCGGTGTAACGAGGGGCTAACGAGAGTATGGCTATTAGACAAGATCTTCTGGGGCAAGATTTTTACTCTTGTAAGAGTGTTGTGGAGAAGCAAAGTAAAGGCGGTGGACCTTGGAAATCATGGTCAGGGTTGTGGGTTTACTGACTGATGTGTTTGGGTAAATTTCGAGGATGAAATTTTTATGAGAAGTGGATAGTTGTAACGACCCAAATTCGCTAATAAGGCTTAAGGGCCTTGAATAGTGTGCCTGGAGGGCATATTGGGATTATGTGTGACTTTAATGAGTAAAATGCATGGTTATGATTTAAAGCATGTTATATGACTATTTGACTATTTGAGATGCATGACTATGTGTATTAGTATGCATGTAGGCCCTGATTGTGTTAGAAGGGCATAATTGTAATTTTGGCCATTTTGGGCATAACTGTATTGATATGTGCTGATTGTTGAGACCACATTTTGATGTGGATGTATCTGTGATTTGTGACTCGAGACGATCCCAGAGAGAGCAGATTAGCAGAAAAGTCCAGGCGGGAATTTATACCCGGCTCGGGGCGGGCCTGGGGGTATAAACAGGAATTTAGAGAATATATTGAGATTAATTTTGATATCGAGGTATATTATTGGTGATTAATCAAGTATTGGAAAGCAACGGGAAAATATTAGAGACACTTGAGGAATTAGCGGGAATTGGGTAAAATGACTAAAATAGCCCTACATGGACAAAAGGGTTTAGAATTAGTAGGGAGGGCATTTTGGTCAATTGGCTTCTTAGAGATAAGTTTATTGGGGCTTTATATACTTAGTGGGATTGATAGAGAGAGTTAGATGGCTGTGGAGAAGAAAGAAAAAGGAAGAAAAAGAGAAGAGAGAAAAACAGAGGGGTTTTTCCAAATGGGGCAGTTTGTGGATTCTAGCACCATTTCTCTTCAAATTTCTTGGAGCAAAGCTCAGTGGAGAGCTAGGATAGGCTGAGCATCAAGGATCCTAAGTTAGACTTGAAGATTTGGCAAGGGATTAGCAAGAACACATCAACTTTTGAGATAAGATTTTAGAGTTTTCAGTTTTTTGGGTTTGGCTGGTTTAAGTTGTGTAATTAAGCTGAATGATGGGAACTTTAGGGGAATTTCTGGGCAAGCTTTGAGGAAGAGCAAGCTAAGGAGGTCTAGGAATTGAATCAAGGTCGAAATTGCATCAACGGTATGAATTCTAAGCCTTTAACTTTGATGTTTGACTGAATTTATGGGTTTAGGGTTAATCATGGTAAATTTTGAGATTTGGGATGAATGTGCTTGGGCTTGGAGGATTTGGGATGCTTGGGATGAGTGGAGAGTGTTTATAAGCTTGATTTTGAGTTTGGTAAAGATTTGGGGAAGTTTGGGTTGAGATTGGCTCAAAGAAATCGCAGAAAAAGAATTTGGGAGTTGCCTGCCTGCAACTAGCGCTAGTCTTTGGGTGCTGTAGCGCTAGGCCCTGTTTCTGGGTGGTGCGGTTCTTCTTGTAGCGCTAGAGCGCTCTCTTTTGAGCGCTGTAGCGCTACCCTGTTCCCAGAAAGGGGTTTTTGGGTTATTTTTAAGGGATTTTGACCTAGGGTTCGGGGTTCGGTTCCACCATCTTGTTTTGTGGATCTAGGACTTCCCGGGGGGCTCGGGATTGGTCCCGAGGCTAGGTTTTCGGACTTGAGGTTCGGTGATGACTTTGACCTATGGCTGTGTTTAGGTGTGCGCTAGGGCTCGAGTGGGATCGTGCTCAAGGAGTCAAGTGATGAAAGCTATCAAATTGACAGGTAAGAAAACTATAGCACCCGTAGGACAGGGCATGGGCCCATAGTGTGATTGCAGGGCACGACCCTATATTGCATTACATGTTAGGATGCAGACTTAATTGAATTGATATCAGGGCACGGCCCTATATTGCATTACATGTTAGGGTGCAGACTTGATTGAATTGATATATGTTTGAATGTTATTTGAGTTATACTATTTGTGATTATAGTAAGAATGTATGGCAACATAGCCGGGAATGGCAACGGAGCCGGGGACGGCAAAAGAGCCGAAACGGCAAGGAGCCGAGAACGGCAAGGGAGCCGAGAACGGTGAAAGGCCGAGAACAGTAGCTGGACCGGATGTAACACTTAGCACGTGAAGTGCTTGTAGACCGGGTGGGACCCCAATGGATACAGGGGGTATTCTTACGGTGAGGACCGAGACCCCAGGCTTTGGTAATGCCTCTGGGACGGCATGGCCGTGTTTGTTTAGTCTAATGGAATACTTGTTTATCTGTGGATTATCTGATATGTTAACTATATAAATCGCATATGTTATGTACTGTATGAGTTTTCTTGCTGGGCTTCGGCTCACGGGTGCTCTGTGTTGCAGGTAAGGGCAAAGATTGAGTCAACCCGCCATGGGTACGGAGAGCGTGAAGCGACGCATACATGTTTGGCCTGCCCGACTGCTTTGGTTGGGGGTTTATTTGAGAAATGGCTGTAATAATCTGTGATTTTAATAATTAATCGACTGTAAACTTATTTTAAGTTGTAAATAGTTTTCAAACCTTATTTTGGGATCCCAAATGTTAAATAGTAGAAGTTTTGAATGAAACAACGCATTTTTAAAGAATACAGCCTTAACTTTTGCTTAGTCACACTTTTGTTTTAAAAACCTCGGTTAGCGAGTTCATTGCACATTTTTCATTTTAAAACTCACTTAGTAACGGCCCTAAGGAAGTAGGTCGTTACATTTTCCTTCCCTTTTTTTCTGAGGCAATTGTCTTTTTAACTTCGCAGAGCGCCGTTGCCCTTCATCGCAGCATCGTCTGGACCAAAAGTCAGCTCGAGGACATGAGGAGCGAGCACCAGACTACCCTGCAGGCGGCTAAGGATGCCTTGGCGGCCTTGCAGGTCGAGTTGGAAAAAACCCGCTCGAAGGTCCAAGAGCTCGAGACCTCTCTTGCCACCTCGCGGACAGACCTAGTTGCCGCGAAGACTGAGGTCCAGGTTGCCCAGGCTGCCCTGGAGGCCGAGCGGACAACTTCTGCAAAGTCCATGGAAGATCTGTTCTAACATTGCTAGGTCTACAATCCAGATGCAGACTTCTCCTTCATGTCAGCGAGCCTCTGGGAGTGCTTGTTGGTGAAGTTCCAAGCTCGCCTTGATAAAGAGGCGCCCTCGGAGACCGGGGATGGTTCTGGCGCAGCTGAGCAAGGTGAGACGGCGACCTCCAAGGGGCCACCTGGCGGAGCTTAGGGCGTTTCTTTTCTTGTGCCCTTCAATATTTTTAAATACCTTTTTTATGTAGCCTTTGCATGAGGTGCTTTCACCTCGAGACAATTTGATTTAACGCTTTCAATTGATCCTCTTTTTTTTTTCTTTTACGCGCTTTGGTTACAATTTCATGAAAAACTTAGTTCGTGCTAACTTTTAACAATATCTCGAGCTCTTTAGGAAGAACAACGATCAATAGATTTAAATCAACTTCTAAGTTTTATGACCTGGTTAGGACTAGGAACTTAATTTGAAAACTTAGTTCGTGTTAACTTTTATCCATATCTCGAGCTCTTTAAGAAGAACAACGATCAATAGATTTAAATCAACTTCTAAGTTTTATGACCTGGTTAGGACCAGGAACTTAATTTGAAAACTTAGTTCGTGTTAACTTTTATCCATATTTCAAGCTCTTTAAGAAGAACAACGATCAATCGATTTAAATAAACTTCTAAGTTTTATGACCTGGTTAGGACTAGGAACTTAATTTGAAAACTTAGTTCGTGTTAACTTTTATCCATATCTCGAGCTCTTTAAGAAGAACAATGATCAATAGATTTAAATCAACTTCTATGTTTTATGACCTGGTTAGGACCAGGAACTTAATTTGAAAACTTAGTTGGTGTTAACTTTTATCCATATCTCGAGCTCTTCAAGAAGAACAACGATCAATAGATTTAAATCAACTTCTAAGTTTTATGACCTGGTTAGGACCAGGAACTTAATTTGAAAACTTAGCTCGTGTTAACTTTTATTCATATCTCGAGCTCTTTAAGAAGAACAACGATCAATAGATTTAAATCAACTTCTAAGTTTTATGACCTGGTTAGGACCAGGAACTTAATTCGAAAACTTAGTTCGTGTTAACTTTTATTCATATCTCGAGCTCTTTAAGAAGAACAACGATCAATAGATTTAAATCAACTTCTAAGTTTTATGCCCTGGTTAGGACCAGGAACTTATTTTGAAAACTTAGTTGGTGTTAACTTTTATCCATATCTCGAGCTCTTTAAGAAGAACAACGATCAATAGATTTAAATCAACTTCTAAGTTTTATGACCTGGTTAGGAACAGGAACTTAATTTGAAAACTTAGTTCGTGTTAACTTTTATCCATATCTCGAGCTCTTTAAGAAGAACAATGATCAATAGATTTAAATCAACTTCTATGTTTTATGACCTGGTTAGGACCAGGAACTTAATTTGAAAACTTAGTTGGTGTTAACTTTTATCCATATCTCGAGCTCTTCAAGAAGAACAACGATCAATAGATTTAAATCAACTTCTAAGTTTTATGACCTGGTTAGGACCAGGAACTTAATTTGAAAACTTAGCTCGTGTTAACTTTTATTCATATCTCGAGCTCTTTAAGAAGAACAACGATCAATAGATTTAAATCAACTTCTAAGTTTTATGACCTGGTTAGGACCAGGAACTTAATTCGAAAACTTAGTTCGTGTTAACTTTTATTCATATCTCGAGCTCTTTAAGAAGAACAACGATCAATAGATTTAAATCAACTTCTAAGTTTTATGCCCTGGTTAGGACCAGGAACTTATTTTGAAAACTTAGTTGGTGTTAACTTTTATCCATATCTCGAGCTCTTTAAGAAGAACAACGATCAATAGATTTAAATCAACTTCTAAGTTTTATGACCTGGTTAGGAACAGGAACTTAATTTGAAAACTTAGTTCGTGTTAACTTTTATCCATATCTCGAGCTCTTTAAGAAGAACAACGATCAATAGATTTAAATCAACTTCTAAGTTTTATGACCTGGTTAGGACCAGGAACTTAATTTGAAAACTTAGTTCGTGTTAACTTTTATCAATATCTCGAGCTCTTTAAGAAGAACAATGATCAATAGATTTAAATCAACTTCTATGTTTTATGACCTGGTTAGGACCAGGAACTTAATTTGAAAACTTAGTTAGTGTTAACTTTTATCCATATCTCGAGCTCTTTAAGAAGAACAACGATCAATAGATTTAAATCAACTTCTAAGTTTTATGACCTGGTTAGGACCAGGAACTTAATTTGAAAACTTAGCTCATGTTAACTTTTATCCATATCTCGAGCTCTTTAAGAAGAACAACGATCAATAGATTTAAATCAACTTCTAAGTTTTATGACCTGGTTAGGACCAGGAACTTAATTTGAAAACTCAGTTCGTGTTAACTTTTATCCATATCTCGAGCTCTTTAAGAAGAACAACGATCAATAGATTTAAATCAACTTCTAAGTTTTATGACCTGGTTAGGACCAGGAACTTATTTTGAAAACTTAGTTCGTGTTAACTTTTATCCATATCTCAAGCTCTTTAAGAAGAATAACGATCAATAGATTTAAATCAACTTCTAAGTTTTATGACTTGGTTATATCCAGTATAGGACTTAGTTAGCGTTTAATCCTTATCAATATCTCGCGTTTTTTAAGAAAAACAACGGTCAATCGATATGAATCAACTTCTAAGTCGTTAAGGAGACCTGGTTATATCCAGGCACCATATGCCCCCCAAGTAACTGGGAAAGGGTCTTTTATGGTTACATTAGATTACACTTGCAAACATGTACAAAAAGCTGATTCTCATTCATACATAAAAAGTGGCCTTCCAAGCCATACAAGTGAATCATTGATAATATTTCTTTAGGTGGATGGCGTTCCAAGTCCACGGGACCGCCCCTCCATCAAGTCGAGCTAACTTATAAGTTCCCTCCTTGATGATTTTGACGACCTGGTATGGTCCTTCCCAGTTTGGTCCCAAAACTCCATCTTTGGGATCTTTCCCGGCCAGGAAAACTCTCCTTAGGACCAAGTCGCCAACGCTAAAGGCACGTTTTTTGACTTTGGTGTTGAAGTAACGAGTGATTTTCTGCTGATAATGGGCGAGCTGGAGTTGCGAATCCTCCCGCCTTTCATCAACTAGATCGAGGGAATTGCATAGGAGCTCGTGGTTTCGATCTTGGTCGTAAGACTGGACTCTATGCGAAAGCACCTTAATTTCCACGGGGAGGACTGCCTCACTCCCAAAGGTTAGGGAAAAGGGAGTATGACCCGTAGGAGTCCGATGCGAGGTCCGGTATGCCCATAGGACCTTGGGGAGCTATTCTGGCCAGACCCCCTTTGCTTCATCTAATCTCTTCTTGAGGCTCTCCTTTAGGGACTTGTTGACAGCTTCGACCTAACCATTCACCTGAGGATAGGCCAGAGAGGAGAAACTTTTCACAATTCCGTACCTTTCGCAAAACTCGGTGAACAGGTCACTGTCGAACTGAGTGCCGTTATCGGAAACGATCTTCTTGGGCAAGCCGAATCGACAGATAATGATTTTAACCACGAAGTCAAGCACTTTCTTTGAAGTTATTGTTGCCAAGGGTTTTGCCTCAGCCCACTTTGTAAAGTAGTCGATGGCTACCACGGCGTAACGAACCCCGCCTTTTCCAGTGGGGAGGGCGCTAACCCAGTCTATTCCCCAAATGGCAAACAGCCATGGGGACGAGATCATCTTCATCTCGACTGGAGGAGCTCGGGAAACTGCGGTGAATCGCTGGCACTTGTCGCACTTCCTCACGTATGAGATCGAGTCTTTGGACAGAGTTGGCCAGTAATATCCTTGCCTTAGGACTTTTAAGGCCAAGCTTTGCCCCCCAGCGTGGTCTGCGCAAAATCCTTCCTGCACTTCCTGCAGGATGGCCTTCGCTTCGCGTGGAAGAACACACCGGAGGAGAGGTAGGGAGTGCCCACGTCGGTACAACACCCCATCGACTATCGTATACCTAGGAGTTTGGTACAGGACTCGCTGTGCATCGTTTCGTCCTCAGGTAGCTCGCCCTCGACGAGATATTCAAGGATGGGGGTCATCCAGGTCGGCCTGGCATCGATCATCTCGACCTCCGTTCTGACATCTTCTACGCTTGGTTTCTCCAAGAATTCGATTGGTACTAACCCCAAGGTCTCCGTTTCCCCAGAGGTGGCGAGCTTGGCAAGAGCGTCTGCGTTAGCGTTCTACTCCCGAGGTATCTGTTCGATCGAGCCCCGCTCAAACATGGACAACTCAACTTTTACCTTCGCCAGATAGGCGGCCATCTTGGGTCTCCGTGCTTGATATTCACCAAGGACCTGGTTTACCACGAGCTGGGAGTCACTGAAGCACTGGACGGAGCTCGCCTTCAACTCCTGGGCTATCCTCAGTCCTGCCAGCAAAGCTTCATATTCGGCCTCGTTGTTGGAGGCTTTGAATTCGAATCTCAGTGCCGAGTGGAATCTATGTCCCTCGGGGGATATCAAAATGATTCCAGCTCCGGAGCCGTTCTCGTTGGATGAACCATCTACAAAGACTTTCCATGAAGCCTGGGGCGAAGTGACCTGGGGTGAGTCTTTTGCGGGATCCTCCTGGAATCCCGTGCATTCCGCCTTGAAATCGGCCAGGGCCTGACTTTTTATAGCAGTTCGCGGAGTGTACAGAATCTCGAACTGACTGAGTTCGATGGTCCACTTTAACAAACGTCCCGATGCTTCAGGTTTTTGTAAAACCTGCCTTAAAGGTTGATCGGTCATGACGTGAATCGAGTGGGACTGGAAGTATGACCTGAGCTTTCGCGAAGCCATGATAAGGCAGAACGCCAATTTCTCCATCAGCGGGTATCGGGATTCAGCCCCGAGAAGTCTCTTGCTGATGTAGTAGACTGGATTCTGAACTTGGTCCTCTTTTCGTACCAGTATGGCACTAGCTGCGTCCTTAGTAACAGCCAGGTAGAGGAAAAGAGGCTCTCCTGCCTTGGGTTTGGATAGCACGGGCGGCCCAGCCAGATATGCCTTCAGGTCGAGAAATGCGCTTTCGCACTCTACTGACCATTCAAACTTCTTGTTTCCTCGGAGCAGGTTGTAGAAGGGCAAACACTTATCGGTGGACTTGGAAATAAACCGGTTGAGGGCTGCCAGTCTTCCTGTTAGGCCTTGGACATCTTTTTGCGACCTGGGCGAGGGAAGCTTGAGGAGCGATCTGATCTTGTCGGGGTTTGCCTCGATTCCTCGGGTATTGACTATGAACCCCAGGAATTTCCATGACGCGACTCCAAAAGTACATTTCTGTGGATTGAGCCTCATGCCATATTCCCGTAGTATCTTAAAACATTCTTCCAGGTCGGAAACATGGTTATCGGCAATCTTTGACTTGACTAGGATGTCATCAATGTACACTTCCATGTTTTTTCCGATCTGGTCTGCAAACATTCTATTTACTAACCTTTGGTAGGTAGCTCCGGCGTTCTTCAGCCCGAACGGCATGACCTTGTAATAATAAATGTTTGTCGGGGTCATGAAGCTGGTGTGTTCCTGGTCTGCCAGATTCATGGCAATTTGATTGTAGCCTGAATACGCATCCATAAAGGACATGAGCTCGTGCCCTACCGTGGCATCTACCAACTGGTCAATCCTTGGTAGTGGAAAACAATCCTTGGGGCAGGCTTTATTCAGGACGGAGAAGTCGATGCAGGTCCGCCATTTCCCGTTAGGCTTCGGGACCAGCACGGGGTTGGCAACCCATATTGGAAACTTGGCTTCACGGATGAAGCCACATTTTTTGAGCCAGGCTACTTCTTCTTCTAGGGCTTCAGCCCGGGTTGTTCCCAAACGTCTTTGCTTCTGAGACTTGGCAGGAATGATTTTATCCAGATGAAGTGTATGCATGATGACACTCGGGCTGATCCCCACCATGTCCTCGTGGGACCAGGCAAACATGTCCAGGTTATCCCGCAGAAACTTAGTCAGCTCCGCCTTCCTCTTGATACAGAGGTTTTTCCCGAGCCTCACCATCCGTGATGGATTCTGCGGATCAATGTTCACTTCCTCAAGCTCCTCAATCGCCTGGAGTTCGGATCTGTCCTTGCCTATTCGGGGGCCAATATCCTCACTTAAGATGACATTTTCCCCCTCGGCACTTTGAGGTTTTTCAATCTCAGGATTTGCTAAGGGTTCCTGAGATTCCTCTTCACCTTGAATGGCCATTGCCAGCTGCCCGAGTTTAGATTTTCCCTTCATGGAAATGCTGTAGCATTCCCTGGCAGTGAGCTGATCGCCATGGATAGTGCAAATTCTCGTCGAAGTGGGGAATTTCATCGCGAGGTGGCGAATGGACATGACGGCCTCGAAAGCTATGAGCGTAGGTTGTCCCAAAATGGCGTTGTAGGCAGCGGAGCAGTCAATGACCACGAACTCGAGGAGTTTGGAGACTGTCCGAGATCCTTCACCTAGGGTGATCACCAGCTCGATCGTCCCTATCGCTGCTGATCCTTTTCCCGAAAAACCATACAACATGATGGAGGTTGCCTTCAGCTCGGCGACAGTCAAACCCATCTTCTCTAAGGTGGATTGGAATAGGAGGTTCACCGAACTCCCATTGTCTATCAGTACCCTCCTCACCCTCCGATTGGCGAGCTGAACTGCTACGACCAGAGGATCATTGTGAGGGAACTGGACATGGCCCGTATCTTCCTCCGTAAAAATGATTGGTTGCCTCTCCAATCGCTGCTGCTTTGATTGACGCTGCTCCAAGACGAACTCCACTCCGTTATGAGCCTTTAGTTCGTTCACGTATCTCTTCTGGGCGCCTCTGCTCGTGCCAGCCATGTGTGGACCTCCAGAGATGGTGGATATCTCTCCTCCTACCACAGGAGGAGGAACATCCTGGTCTACTCGAGACCCGGGCTGACTGGCCGGGACTTCCGAAGCAGGTCGGTTTGCTGGGACCCTGTTCCATATGTATTGAGCCAAGGGGCCGACTCGGATGAGAGTCTCGATCTCATATTTTAAATGCCTACAATCGTCGGTATTGTGGCCGACATCGTTATGAAAACGACAAAAATTGGAAGTGTCTCTCTTCCCCTTGTGGTGCTTTAATGGCTCCGGCCTCTTCCAGGGGACTCGAGTAGAGTTGGCTAGGAAGATATTCTCCCTAGACTAGGTGAGTTCGGTATAAGTCGCGAAGACGGGCTTAAACTTGTCTATGGACTTATTCTTCTTTTAGCCGTGCGGACTGTTTTCGCCATTCCCCTTTCTTTTGCCTCCTCCGAGCTGGTTGTTCTGCGTGATGTTTTGGGTCGCTGGCACGACCTCCGTCCCCACTCCAGCAGTCTGTTCGGGGGCCTGGCTGGTCCCCGCAGCTGAGGCTTCGGCCTCCTCCAAGTTAATTCATTCTTGGGCCCTGTTAAGGAATTCGTTAACCGAGCTGACTCCCTTCCTTTGTATATCCTTCCAGAGATCTCCTCCCACGAGGATTCTAGTTCTCATGGCCATGAGCTTGGAGCTATCATCTGCGTCTCTTGCTCGAGCAGCAACGTTCGCGAACCTGCTCAGGTAGGCCTTCAGAGTCTCACCGGGCTGCTGCCTCACGTTAGCCAGGGAGTCGGCCTGAACATGGGCGGCCTGGGAGGCTCGGAATGCCCTTTTGAAATCTGCCGAGAAAGTCTTCCTGGAGCTGATTGACTGCTTTTTACCTTGTTTGAACCACTGCCTGGCAGGTCCAGTCAGTGTGGAAGGAAAGATTAAACATCTCAGCTCAGGGCCGATGTTGTGAGCCATCATCAAGGTGTTGAACATTCCTAGATGATCCGACGGGTCTCCGTCTCCATTGAACTTTGACAGGTGTGGCATACGGAAGCCAGGCGGGTACGCCGTTGCTGCTATACTGGGGGCGAAGAGTTACATCTTGTCCCCTGAATCGTACTCATCTTTTTCTTTTTCCGTCAGGAGCTTCCTCATCAGCTCCTCCATCTGAGTTAGGCGTTCGAGGGTTTGGTCCTGGTGTCCTTGGTTATTCCGGGGCTGTTCAACAGCTCCAGATCCATTGTACATATTTGGTGGGTTATTGCCCCTCCTATCTTGAGATAGGTTATTTGGGGCATTCCCTCTTTTACGTACTTCAGACAAGGCCCCCCTTGAGCGAGCGTGGCTGTCTCCTCCCACCTGCTCCCCTCTATGGGAGTTGAGGCGATCTCGAAGGTCGCCTCCTTGGGTGACTCGAGGACTTTGCGCTGAACTCAAACGCTGGCGCAGGTCTCCCCCAGAGAGATCACTCCGGCGACTGCCGGTCTAATGGCTCCTGCTATATAGGCTTGGAGTCCGCCTTTGGTGGTGAGGACTTGGGCTTTCCCCTGGCGCCCTGCTACGCCGGGAAGGTCCAGCTGATGGCGGATCTCTCCTGCTGCTTCCGTAGGCAGGAATATCTCAAACGGGTCGAGGAGGAAACAGATACCTGATTGGAGACGGAGGATGCCTGACAGGAGAGGCGATCCTGGTTCCGTCAGGTCGGATTAGATTCGGTGGGGGCCTTTCGGCCCTGCCAACTCGCTGGTTCCGCACCTGGCGATCTGGACGAGGCGCAGGACGGTTGTTGGGGACGGGCTGATGCTGTGAGCCCTCCCCGGATCTCCTTCGGGAATTTCCTCGAGCTCTCCTGGCGCGCTCGAGGATGGTTGGGAGCTAGGAGTCGACGTTCTGACTGAACGGCTATATTGTTGTTGTTCGGCTCTAGGCATTCCTCTGAAGTCTGCCTCTCGATGGTGCGATGAAGGAGTGGAGTTGGGCATCGGAAGTCTGTCTAATAGGCTACGCCTGGACCGATTACCCCGGCGAGACTTAGAAGCCTTGCCTTGCCTCTCTCCGACGTTAACGTTGGTTGTGAGAGGGGGTAGTCGAGCCAGCACATCCTTGATCTGCTGACTAGCTATTGCTAGCTGGCTCCTCAGCTGAGCATTCTCCATTTCCACCGCAGTGTAATAACATGGTTTCAGGTTAGGCGGCCGAGGTGCCGAACTTCCAGTATCATCTTGGCCAGCCGGCTGTTTCCCTGGCTGCTGCTGGACTTCAGGAACTTGTTCACCAGGGGTGGCAGTATGATGAGCCTCCTGCCCATCATGTTGCTCTACCTCGTTACCGTGCCTGGATCGAGTTGTCACCATAGTTGGATGTTTGCGACAGCACTGAATCAGACTTGCTCTCAATGAAAGCACCAAACTGTTGACGCAGTTCTTCGCCAACAGGTAATTAAGAGAAGAAGAGAAAGGGATTAGTGCTAATAATGAACCGAAATAGATATATGATCTTAGGAAATGGAAAGGTGACTCAAGACACGGTTTTTTAGTGGTTCAAAGGTTAAAATCCTTCTACTCCACTAGTCAATATTATTGCTCTATTCTGGGTATATGATTACAGGATATTTCTTAAAAGAGATAATCCAACCCCTATCAACTCCCAGGGTCTCCATATTTATAGGAGAAGTCACCTGGGAGTTGGTAAGAAGGTCATCCTGTGACCTTCTTACCTATCATATCAACTCTGTGACATTCATGATTAATTCCTAAACCTGACACATAAGTGTGGTCAAATCAATAGGTAAGGAGATAATGGGTCGCACGGCCCAACCCAGTCGTGGGTGTCTGAATACGCACGTTCCTGCTGCGTGTCCGAGAAGTCAGGGGCATATCAGACATGTGATGTATGATATATGCACGTTTACCTTGCGTGTGTTGACTTTACAAAGGGTCATAGCCTCCATATCCAGCTCGTACCACGAGCTGGATACTTAACTCGACCTTCGGCCTTTAGAGTCCGGACTCAGGTCTTAGGCAATCTTGGCGAACCCTTGGGTTACCTCGAGCTAAGGAGATACGACCTTATGACAGAAGCTCCGGTCTTGGGGATTTCCACGAGATAATCATGATTAGGTCGCAACCCAGCCCGCTAATCAGCCTGTGGGAAAATTAGGGCGTACAGTTACAAAATTAAGTGTGGAAAATACATATAAAGCATAATTTTTAAACGACTAGGAAGCGACTTCATCCTTGAATCGAACGCTCAATCCACTGATTCCATCCTGTCTCAATACACATTCCCAAGCTGCCAAGAATCTTCCCACCGCCATAGCTATTTTCCTGCACATATTAAACATAAAGGAATGAGCCTAATGCCCAGCAAGGAAAATCTACTACAAGCATAAAACATGTACATACACATAGACTATAAACTATAAACATATATCTATAAAGACATACATCATATAAGACTATACTATTAATGGCCATTAAAACATGTGATAAACCATCTACTTCCCCTTTCTAATATCTGAGGTAGGTTAGATCACATGGTAGGTTTATGATAACCTATCTACGTCCCCTGTCTAATATCTGAGGTAGGGTAAATCATAACCATGAACATAAGAAAACATAACATAACATATTATAGCATAACTTCTCATAACATATCAACATAACATATAAGCATATAAGACTATCCTATTTTCCTTACCAATATACCGTGATGATGAGAACAAAGTCGAGATTTCGGAACACTCCTAAATTCCATAATAAGGGGGTGAGTATACTAAAGAATAGAGATGAAAATAATAAACTACACCATCGAAATGATACTTACCAACAAGAATCTTACGTTCAAGATCTTAGATGCCTAACAAAGAATAGAGAATACGAGTTAGGATTTGAGTAGAAAAACTATAAGAACAATACAGAAAGGAACTAGGATAAGGAATACCTAGAATGCTTCTATGACCGAACTACACCTCGAAACCGAAATATACTATACACCTTACTTCCAAAGTGTTTATTAAGCTTGTAACCCCAACCCAAGTGTTTAACACTCTAAAGTAATCCTAGCAGCTTGTAGGCTCTGAATTCAGCTTGATGAATGAAGAAATGGCTGGGTACTAGGTCCTATTTATAGAGTTCAAGAATGAAAAGATCTTCATTTAACTTGAATTAAATAATGGCTTTTTAATTGAAAAATATTTGAATAATTGTTCAGCAGAGGCTGAAGACTCGACTAGAAAGATTCTGGACTTATCAAGAGGTTAAGGATTAAAATGAGCTCGGTTTCAAAATCATTCAAATTTTATGCTCATGGGCCGATATATCGCCCACTATAGGCGATATATCTCCTGGCTTCATATGCCCGAGGCTCATCGAGGTTGTCGTGCGAAGCTACGTGTTTTTCGTATCCCCGTTTGGCGATATATCGCCCCCTACAGCTGCGATATATTGGCATACGCAGAAATATTATACACATAATTACACTTTTTCAGCCTAATTTGAATTGAGTAAACAACCTTGTTTTTGTCCTTTAACGATTTCAAAGCTGCTGGCAGACCCTAGGATATTCAAATATTACTCTTAATAAACTTATTCCTAAAAAATACTTAATTTCTCATTAAACCTACACATGACAAGTGTTACAATCTTAATGGGTCTATCTAAACCTTATACTATAGTAATTATCATCTCCATAATCAGTCAGATTAATCAAACCTTAGGTTATAATTAATATTCTTAAACTATAGGTTAAACTTAGAAAATCTACAAGTGTTACTACGAGTGTCCAACTAAGTCCTGACTTGAACCAAAATCCACAGTTATAAATATACTACAATTATTACTAGCTATTACCATTACTACTACTATCTAACTAGCTAAGTAAAGTTCTTGGAATCTACAAGAACTATCTATTTGATCTCTCCCTATTTGTGAATCCTATCTAGAAGACGAAATGAGCAAGAGACCTTTCTCTGCTAAAGGTTCAAGAGCCACATAACCACTTCAGCTAGTACATATGTAACGACCCAAATTTACTAATAAGGCTTAAGGGCCTTGATTAGTGTGTCTGGAGGGCATAACTGGATTATTTGTGATTCAATGATTAAAGCATTATATGACTATTTGAATATATGTGATGCATGACTATGTGTATTAGTATGCATGTAGGCCCTGATTAGGTTAGAAGGGCATAATCGTGATAAATTGTCGAGACCACATTATTATGTGGATATATTTGTAATCTGTGATTCAAGACGATCGTAGTGAGCGGTTTAGCGAAAAAGTCACGGCGGGGATTTGTACCCGTCACGGGGCGAGCCTGGGGGTATTGATGGGAATTTAGATAGTACACTGGGGTAAATTTTAACATTTAGGAATATAATTGGTGATTAGTTAGGTATCGGGAAGTAAGCGATAAAAATCAGAGACATTCGAGGAATTAGCGGGAATTGGGTGAAATAACCAAAATGCCCCTAGGTGGATTCAAAGGCTTAGGAATTGTTGGAGGGTATTGTGGTCATTTGACTTATAAAGGATAGGTATTATTAGGCTTTGTACCTTAGTGGAATAAGTAAAAGGATTTAGAAGTCTGAAGGAAAAGAAAAGAAAAAGGGAAAAAGGGGAAATTGGAAGTTTATCTTTCTCTCTCTCGGTTTAAGCTTTTCTTCATTAATTCTTGAGGTCTTTTAGGGCAGAAATTCAGCAAGAGTTAGAGTAGAAGCTTGAGGCTAGGGTCCTTGGTCTAGCTTGAAGAATTAGCAAGGATTTAGCAAGAGCAATCCATCCATTTGAGGTAAGGTCTAAGGTTGTCTTTCTTCAGTTTCTGGTTTTATGTAAACAAGGATTTTGAGTTGAGCTTTGGTGGGAAATCTAGGGAAATTTAAGCTGAGCATTGAGGAGGTGAAGGCTAAGCTAGTGAGGAGGATAACCTAGGTTGAGCTCATCCATCAAAGGTAAGAAACTCTGGCTTAAGTTATGTAGTTTCAGTTGTTGTTCTTAGTGAGTTTCTGAGCTTTAGGTCCAGCTATGGTGAATTCTTTGATTAGGGGTGCATGTGATTGAGTTATATGTTGTTGGGATGTTTGGGATGAGTCGAGGATGTTGGGAGGCTTGCTTTAAAGTTTGGTTGAGGTTTGGTTGGGTTTTGAGTCGGTTTGGCTCAGGAAAATTCGAAGGAGAAAATGTTGTGCAGGACTGTGCTATGACTAGCGCTACAACGCTAGTCACTGGGCGCTATAGCGCTAGGCCTTGTGCTCTAGGGCATTTTAGGCTCTTTTTGTAGCGCTCTCCTTAGAGCGCTGTAGCGCTACGCTATTTCCAGAAAGGGGATTTTGGGTTATTTTCAAGGGTTTTTGCCTGGGGGTTCGGGGTTTGATTCCACAACCCCGTTTGGTGGAATTAGGGCTTCCCGAGGGCTAGGGATTGGTCCCAAGGTTAGGTTTTGGACTTGAGGTTTGGTGTTGATTCTGATCTATGGCTGTGACTAGGTGCACGCAAGGGCTCAAGAGGGATCGTGCTTAAGGATCAAGTTGAACAAAGCTAGAAAATCCAAAGGTAAGAAAACTACACCCGGTTATGTGGTTGCGATGGGACTAAGAGCTCCCTATATCTGTATGATGTCATAGATGGTATTATTCCACGGGACATGTTATAAATGGCTTAAGGGTGGCGTAAATATAACTTGCGGACAAGGCGCGGTTTGGCTACTGGTAGCTGAGGACAGCTTAATATTCATTGAGCTCGGTTTAAGCGGGCCGGAGTCAGTGGGATAAATAGAGGGTGCAGCCTAAGGGTGCTAACCCTAGTTACCATATGTGAATTGATTAATGATATGGAATGATATACTTGGTATTCTGAATACTTGATTAACATGAATGCGTAGACTGTTGACTACATGCTTATGCGGTATGAGTTATCTGAATGTCTGTTGAATGATTATGCTCTGTTATTGTGTTTTCTTGCTGGGCCTTGGCTCATTGGTGCTACGTGGTGCAGGTAAAGGCAAAGGCAAGCTAGACCCACCCTAAGATGGAGAGCTACGGGGCTGAATGTACAAAGTCAGCTGCTCGGCCGCCACGATCGAGGAGTGGAACAGGACGAAAAATGCTTAACTGTCAGTTTGGCCTTAGAGTGGCAAATCACTGTATTTAAATCTTGAATCTTTTGTAAAAAATCTTTAACTTATTCCTCTTGGTATCCCATGTAAAAAGAGAATGACTATTTATAAGAAATGCAACTTTTAAGACCGAAATCTTTCAACCCTAGTTCAACTATAGTTTCAGTAACACGTTTTGAATTAAATGACTTGATTAGAAATTCTTGCACCTTTGTAAACACACAGTGGAACAGTTTTGGCTATCCAGAGTGTTACAACATATGGATGTTTACGGTCCACTTAATGTACAAGCAAGAAGAGGTAATGAATACTTCGTCACTTTTATTGACAATTATTCAAGATATGGTTACCTATACTTAATGAAAAGAAAATCTGAAACTTTTGGAAAGTTCAAAGAATATCAAGCAGAAGCTGAAAAGCAATTAGGTAAGTCACTAAAAGCTCTTCGATCTGATCAAGGAGTAGAGTACTTGGATTTTAAATTCAAGGACCATCTGTGTGAGCATGGCATTCAATCCCAACTCACAACACCTGGAACGCCACAGCAAAATGGTGTTTCAGAAAGACGGAACAGAACATTATTAGATATGGTTAGATCAATGATGAGTTTCTCATCATTACCACTGTCATTCTGGGGCTATGCGATTCAATGTGCTCTATACATATTAAATGTTGTTCCATCTAAGTCTGTCCAAAAGACACCCATAAAATTATGGAATTGTTGTAAATCTAGTTTATACTATTTTCAAATTTGGGGGTGTCCTGCACACGTGCTTAAAGGAAAGACCGGGAAGTTGGAATCATGCTCCGAAGTGTCCATGTTTGTTGGATATTCCAAAGAGACCAAAGGTGGAATTTTCTATAGTCGAAAAGAAAATAAAACATTTGTATTGACAAATGCAACTTTTCTTGAATATGATTATGTCAATAACCACAAACCTCGCAGAAAGGCTGTTTTGGAGGAGATGATCTTGAATGAAGTTGCAAAGTCACCAGCAATAACCAATGAAAAACGACAATAGGAAACTACTAGTTCTATTCAGAATAGTAGAGAACCTTGTCGTACTAGGAGGGCCAGTAAGTAACACACACGCTATGAACACGAAGTTCAAATGCTTGTGTCTGACACAAACAAAGACGATCCATTGACATTTAAAGATGCAATGAATGATTCTGACAAGGAAAAATGGCAAGAAGCCATGAACCAAGAAATTGAATCGAAGAATTCCAATTCTGTCTGGGTTCTTGGAGATCTACCTGAGAATATCAAACCCTTGGTTGCAAGTGGATATTCAAGAAGAAAAGAGGAGCGGATGGGAAAGTAGAGACTTTCAAAGCAAGGCCTGTAGCCAAAGGTTACACACAGAAAGAAGGGGTTGACTATGAAGAAACCTTTTCTCCATTAGCCATGCTCAAATCCATTCGTATACTCTTGTCCATAGCTGCGTGCATGGATTACGAGATCTGGCAAATGGATATCAAAACAGCTTTTCTGAATGGCTACCTTGACGAAACCATTTACATGTCTCAAGCAGACGGGTTCGAAATAAAAGATCAAGAGCAAAAGGTTTGCAAGCTTCTTAGGTCCATTCATGGACTCAAACAAGCTTCTAGACTTGGAATCTTTGATGACACAAGTAAAACATTTGGTTGTTGAACAAAATGTTGACGAACCTTGTGTCTATATTCAAATCAAAGATGGTATAATAGTATTCCTCATTCTTTACATTGATGATATATTACTGATTGGAAATGATGTAACATCATTATCAAGGGTAAAGAACTGGTTAGCTGAACAATTCCAAATGTAAGATTTGGGAGAAGCCAAGTATGTTCTGGGCATTAAGATTCTTGGAGATAAACAGAACAAAATTTAGGCACTGTCTCAAGAAACTTATATATATAAGGAGCTAGAACGCTTTAATAAGCAAAACTCCAAAAAGGGTGATATGCCAACCCATTATGGAGTAATCCTTTCCAAGGAGTAGTGTCCCAAAACACCTCAGGAAGAGGAAAACATGAGACAGTATCCCTATGCCTCAGTAGTAGGCAGTCTGATGTACTCCATGTTGTGTACAAGACCTGACATTTGTTATGCTGTAGGGATAGTCAGTCGTTATCAATCAAATCCTGTATTGAGTCATTGGATTGCAGTGAAGGATATTCTCAAGTATCTTAGAAATACTAGAGATTATATGCTTGTATATTCAGGTGGAGTCCTGAACCCCACTGGTTACACTGATTCTGATTTTCAATCAAACAGAGATAGTCGGAAATCGACTTCTAGATCAGTGTTTATTCTTGGAGGAGGAGCATTAGTCTGGCTAAGTATTAAACAAACCAGCATTGCAGACTCCACCATGGAAGCCGAGTATATAGCGGCTTGTGAAGCTGCTAAGGAGGCTCTGTGGCTCAAAAAGTTCTACTCTGATCTGAAAGTTGTTCCAGAAGTGGAGAAACCACTTGTTCTTTACTGTGACAACAGTGGAACAGTGGTTAATTCTAATGAACCAAGAAGCCACAAGAGGGGAAAGCATATAGAGCGCAAATACCACTTAGTCAGAGAATTCGTACATAGAGGAGATGTGTCCATTCTGAAGTCGTATCAGAACACAACCTGGCAGACCGGTTCACGAAGACGCTTCCTGCAAGGCAATTCGAGGGTCATGTACCTAATATGGGAATGAGAAAAATGCCTCACTTTCTTTAAGTATAAGTGGGAGATTGTTAGGAGTGTGTCCTAAAAGCATGTAAAAGAAATTTGTTATTTCTATGAATAAATAAATACAATGGTCTATTATTGTTATATTTAGATTATTAAATTATTGTTTGAATAATTTTGTAAATATAAGAAAAATTCCATATTCATTATTGAGGATGTGATCTTGTATTAGTACGAGAGAATTAAGATCACATGAATGAATAAAAATAGTCCACAACAACAACAAATTAAAGTTATGGAATTCTTTAATTGGGGATGTAAGTACGGTTTGCTGAGTATCATGTTGATACAAATAATCTGGATTCAGATTATTGATGTGCTAAGACATCTCAGTAAAGGTGCTTTATGTAATATGATTATATATGACATGGACTGATATGAATAAAAGTCTTTATCCAAAACCCATTTAACAATAAAGACTTGTAATTCATATCATAACTGATGATCATTTATAGATCAACCTAAATCCTGAGTGTTCACGAACTCCTGTTCATGTTTATTAAATCTTTTGATTCATTCGTTAAGGTCTCTTCATAGAATGAGGCTAATGACTTTTGTTTTGGAGATTTAATATCATGGATGGCTGGGAACATGTATCAACAATACAGAATCTAATATTTCCTATCAGATCGTATATTAGTTCCCTTAAGGGTTAATTCTGGAACTGAATGATTTTGAGCTCAAGTCTATAATTGGATTATAGATTAATTATTCACTAGTGAATTAATGGTACTTAAGGAATAAGAAGTAAATTAGAAAGGAAAAATGGTAATTCATCCATTCTAATTTATGAACTAATTAATTAATTAGAGGGTTGAACTATTGTAAGATGGTTATATTAATGGACGACTTAAGATAAGATTTCTGTAGAAGTATATCTACAACATAAAGAGTGAAATTATGAATTTATAGTGGGGAATTATCAGAATTAATAAATTAACTATTATAATTAAAGAGTTTAATTATTTAGTTACAATTTATTCGAGCTTAATGTTATAGGTCCATGGTTCCCGAAATGGCTCAAACAAACACTGACAAAGGTGAATACAAAAATGGGCAAAAGGACTTATTTGATAAGTAAAAATATTTTTCTATCCAACAAACATAATTATTGTATGATTATGTGTAATTAATTAATTGAGAATTAATTAATTATTTGATTTAACAAAAATATAATTAAATTGAATTAATTTATATTTGGGATTTTTGGTATTTAAATAATAAGAAAAAATTGGGAAAAATCACATGCATTCCTTGGCATGTGGTACACGTGTAGCACAGTGCACAGTCACTGTGCTACACTCATAAGAGGCTCTAGGTAGTTTCCTGGTTCCACAATTTTAGTTATTTAAATATTAAATAAATAATGAGATATTGTAATATGATTAAAATATTATTATTTAAACATAATCTGATAACTGATTAGTTATTTTCAAATTGTTTAAAATAACTAATATTTTATTTTTAATATATTGGATATATTAAATATAGGATATCAGTTTTTTAGAACGATACTTTTCAGGGATAGAAAAATATTGTGAAATCTCTCCGAGAGAAAAAGAATAGTGATACAAGCATAGGTCACTGTTCTTCACAAACTTAGGTCCAAACTTTATCAGATCTCATGTGTTGAGAACATCTGATAAATAGAATTTGCCTATTATTTTGTATAGCGAGCCCACACTCGTTCTTTGTGTACTGAGAACATTTTGGAAGATCCTGGTGTGAGATCTCAAGGATTTTTGCCATACAAAAAGATTGCTGCAAGGAAGGACCTGAGGTAATTTTCTATTCATATCTTTGATTCAATATATATATACATGTGAAGAAGTAGATCTAGAAATCTTGTGGGATTAAATTAACAATTTTTATTGTTGTTCCACTGCGTATAATCTCTTATTTGATCTATAAAAACCAACAAATAGTATCAGAGCCATCTTCACATATATATATTGAATCTGTGTGGGTTTAATTTTATGCATTTATTTATTTTTGATGAATGAATGGATGGCTTAATATGATTGAATGCATGGGAATGTTAAATCGTTAATTATATGGTGTTTTGGGTTAGGATTTGTTTATGATTAGATCATTGTGTAAGCCATTAAAGGGCATAGGATTTATGTAAATTTATTTGGTTTTTGGCACCATAAAATTGTAATTTCGATCACACAAAACTCAGAACGGAGCCCGGGATTCAGAATTCAGAATTCAGCCACCGTTCATCCGAGCCCGCCCACTGAGCCGCTGCCGGGGACGTCGTACGGACGGATCCGTACGGTTCCGTACAAAACACCCCCGACAGCCCCGTTTGACGCCATGTGTCCCCGTCTTGCTGGTCCAAATTTTATTTTTTTTTTTTTGACAATATTCTGTTATTATTTTTTTTAATTTTAAAAAGTTAAATATCCTATTTATTAGAAATTTGATATTTAAATAATGTGATAATTTTGTTATCCTAACAAACTTTTTGAATATATTTTTTTCAAAATTTAATTTTAAAAATAACAGATATTAACTAAATATTTAAGTTTCTTGTTTTAATTAAAAGCTGCTTTAATTAAAAAGAAAAATAAAATATTGATTATTTAAAAGTTTTGTTTTAATTAATCAAGATAATTTGAAAATTATTTTCTTATTATTATTCTAGACCAACAACGACACATATCCTACCGAAAGTAAAGTAAAGAAGCCAGATGGAGATCAAGGCGGTTTTATTTTATTTTATAATTTTATAAAGTGGTTGTAAAATTAGAAATACCCAAAAGCACCCGGTCCAACATTTATTGTTTATTTATTTAAATAATTATTTTCATGTGATTGATGTGATTGATAATATGTTCATGCATTTTGTGCCATACATAAAAACTCACACAGTCATAATCATGCATCTCATTAGTAGAAACATGATTATTAGGATTGTCCTATATGTTTATATGATTTGTTTTGTGAAACCAATTGCATATAAATTACTTAGTTTTATTTTTGAAAACTTGGTAAAATATCACATCGGTTTTAAGTCTTTATGACTTAAATTTCTTTAAACCAACTTTATTTTAAAATTGTTTTTTAGTAAAGTTTAAATGAACATAATTGGTAATTTAAAATTGGATATGGACCTAGAAACTCGCTTTCTTTCCAATTTTAATTATGTTCATAAAGTTTAAAGAATCTATAATTAATTTTGAAATAATTAGGCTAAAAACACTTATTTCAAAATAGTGAGTGGGAGAGGGTTGATATCTCAACATAACCCATGGTCTCCATTATTAATATAACACCGTGAGATATGAATAGCGCCTCGCGACGGCTTTGTTTTTGTCCCCCTAAGGAAGGTGTCTAGACATATCAATAGCAATGTTATATTTCTTACAAAGATAGGAACTAATGATGTATTTTAGGTTTGACCAACCCTAAGGCGGCATGTCGTAAGTTAAGTTATGAACTCCGAAATAATGGGTTATACTCACAAAGTTATGATTAAGCTTTTGCAGTGGATAATCATAACTTGACCAAACTAAGCGGTACTTTAATGTTTAAAAGGAGAAAATAAAGAGTTATTTTAAGTTTTAAACAATAAAGATAAGAATTTCTTATAAATTCTCTAAGATTAATTTGACTGACCCTAAGGTGGCACTTTAATTGTTAGAAAGTTTTATCGTGGAAATTAATCAGTATTTTATGTGTTTTAATTGTGCTCATGCATCACATTTAATTTCCGAAACTTTGATATTTATTCTAAATATAATAATATTTGTATTTATTTATTCCCAGAAATAATGTATATTGGTGAATTACACACCGATGCTTTTCTCAAATCCTTGGTTTTTGAACCTGAAAATATGCAACACTTGTTTCGAGGCATGTTGACCATTTTTTCTTATAAAAAGATAATGTCAACAGTCTGTGAAAAACCTCCAACAGAACCACCTCTGGCTACTAGCTGTGAAGCAGAAGAAAAATATGCAAATTGGATGAAATTCGATCGATTGGCACGTTATTGCATGCTCTCAACCACGCCTGACGAAAAAAAGGAAAAATATGACTCAGCACATGAGATGTGGCGAGCAACGACAAAGGAAGTCTTTGCTGAGTGTCATCATTTATATCAAACAAAAAAGGTAAATAAGATTTACATATATTTTTTCAATTTTGAATAATAGATTCAAATACAATGAATATTAGATTCAAATTTTTTGGACAGTAGATTCAAAAATATATGCCACTAATCTATTTTTCTTTTGTTATTCCTTTACAGAATCAGAACCCTGAAAAGGAGGAAGAGACTGATGAGGATTTGAATAGCAAGTAAAGAAATGGAGAAGTTGGAGACTAGTTTTATTTAGTAATTTTATTGTTAGTTGAACAATTTAAATTGCTTTATTTTTTTTTAGAAATGTTAGATTTCTTTAAACAAAAGAAAACTACAGTCTAGAAATTTAGTTTATTATTAGTAATTTTGATTATTAATGTTTGGAAACTTATTTCTATGTTTGCATAACATTTATTTCTTTATTAATAAAGTAGTTATTATTTAAAGAAATTATCTATTTACTTGTTATCCAAATGCTTTGGAATAAACAAAGTTTACATACATATAATGAATGACAAATCTTTTTATAATTCTGAATTATTTAAAACAGCTAATCAAAGATCTATTAAACTGATTCCGATAGTGAAGCATATCTGTGGCACTTGAGATTGGACCATATTTGTCTAGACAGAATAAATAGGCTTGTAAAGGATAGTCCTTTAAGATAACTATCTATTGGATCTCTCCCTATTTGTGAATCCTGTCTAGAAGACAAAATGACCAAGAGACCTTTTTCTGCTAAAGGTTCGAAGAGCCACATAACCACTTCAGCTAGTACATATGGATGTTTGCGGTCCACTTAATGTACAAGCAAGAGGGGTTTGTAAATATTTCGTCACTTTCATTGATGATTATTCAAGATATTGTAACCTATACTTAATGCAATGAAAATATGAAACTTTTGGAAAGTTCAAAGAATTTCAAGCAGAAGCTGAAAAACAATTAGGTAAATCACTAAAAGCACTTCGATCTGATCGAGGAAGAGAGTACTTGAATTTTAAATTCGAGGACCATTTACGTGAGCATGGCATTCAATTCCAACTCATTGCACCTAAAACTGTAACGACCCAAAATCCCTAATATGGCTTAAGGGCCTTGATTAGTGTGTCGGGAGGGCATATTTGGTCCATGTGTGAATTAATTGATTAAATACATGATTATATGTTTAGTATGCCTGTTTGACTATATGAATGTTAAATTGTGATTAAATGTTATAACTGTGAGAACCACATTATTATGTGGGTAAATCTGCAGCGTGCGACTTGAGGCGATCCTAGGGAGCTAGATAGCGGGAAAAGTCACAACGGGGCTTAGTATTTGACTTTGGACAAGTCAAGGGGTATTTCAGGTATCGGGTAGTTATCTTAGACTATCGGGTTATGGAAATAAATATATGGAGATGTATTTAAGGTTAGGAAGTCTAGGACGGAATATTGGGGAATTTTACCGTTTAGCCCTTGGGGACGTTTCTGGCACCCCGAGCCTCGGGATTGACCTAAGTAACCAAAGTTAGACTTAGCCAAACAGAAGCTAGTGGAACAAAAAAAATAGACCGATTTCTTCTTTCTCTCTCTCTCTTTCAAGAAAGGAAACACAAAACACTGAAAATTTAGGGAATTAATCTGGGAATTCAAAGGATTGAAGTGGAGATTTGGAAGATTAGCTCAAGAATAATCCAAGGAACACTCAACCAAGGCTAAGGTGAGAATTGAATTGTACTTTTGGGGTTAGAATTCTGAGTTTTTGGTTGAGTATTAAGGTATTTATGATTTTGTTGTTTAAGGGCTGAATTGAAGTTGAGAGCTTGGGTTTTAGCTCAGGAATTTGTCAAGGAAGTGGTTCAGCAGAAGAGGTAAGCTCCAATTTGTGATTTGGATGTTTAAATTCTAGTTCTGTATGACTGGTTTTGGTGTTTTAAGTTCTTGAGTTTCATAAATTAAAAATTGGATTATAGTAGGTTTTTAGACTGGATTTCTATTGAGTTACGTTGTTAGAGTCATGTTAAAAGTTTTGTGATTGATGGGTTTTGAATTAAGGAACTTTGGGATGGTTTTGGATGAGGTTTAGATGTTGGAAATGGTGGGTTTTCCGGGCATGAAGGGAAGGGTCGCGACTCTGTTCTAGAGCGTTGCGGCCCTAGGATGCAAAGGAGCTAGGGAGGCTCGGCCAAAGGGAAGCGCCGCGGCACCCAAAGGCAGGACCGTGGTGTGTGTCTACTTCTAGGGATGGCCTTGGCTCTGTTTTAGGGCAGGGCCGCGGCTAGGTTTCAAGGGCTGCAGCCCTTAGGTGCACACTTGAACATTTGGGGATTTTAGGCATGGGAATGTATTCTAGGGTGCTCGGGATCGATTTCCCCACCGTGATTGGTGGAATTCGATGTCCCGGAAGCTAGAATTGTATCCGGAAACCCTTATTTGACTATTAATGTAATCCAATAACTTGGTTGTGACTAGGTGTTAAGGCTAGGGCTCGGGGACGGGTCGTGCTCGAGGAGCGTCGCTCGTAATCAGTAAACGCAGAGACTAAAGGTAAGAAAACTGCACCGGGTTGTATATTTGCAATGGGACTAAGGGCTCACTAATGTGTATGCTTGTAAGGATGGTATTATGCCGTGTAAACAGTAAACCAACGACCAAAGAGTGCCAAGGGTTACACTAGCGCACAGGGCGCGGCTTGGCCATTGGTAGCCAAGGACAGCTTATTATGCATTGAGCTCGGTTTAAGCAAGTCGAAGTCAGTGTGGTAAACAGAGGGTGCGTTCTAAGTCATCGACCCTAGTTATTAGGTGATTTGATTGTTAGATCGATTAATTGCATTGTTGATTATGAATATGTGTTAAGTGATTAATGTGAAATAACAAGTGTTTAGTCATGCTTAATGAATTAATTATCTGTTGCTATTTTTTGCATTGCCTATTATGTTTTCTTACTGGGCCTTGGCTCACAGGTGCTACGTGGTGCAGGTAAAGGCAAGGGCAAACTTGATCAGCCCTGATTTGGAGAGCTCTACGAGCAGAATGTACATGACCAGTTGCTCAGCTACCACGGTTGAGGTTTAGGCAGGGACACGAGACCCAAAAATGTTCATTTTACCTTAGTATGGCTGACAGTCGTCTGTATTTTGGAGAGTCTGTAATCCAACTTCTAAACATTATTTTTTTTTGGGATCCCATGTATTAAACTATTTAGTTATATAAAGTGAAACTTTTGAGACCAAATCATTTTTAACCCTAGATCATACATGTTTAGTGACACGTTTTCAAATTAATAACTAGATTAGCAAGTCCTGCACCTTTATAAGTACACAGTGTAGCGGTCTTGGCTATCCAGGGCGTTACAAAAATGCACAGTAAAATGGTGTTTCAGTAAGACAGAATAGAATGTTATTAGATATGGTTAGATCAATGATGAGTTTCTCATCATTACCACTGTCATTCTGGGGCTATGCGATTCAATGTGCTCTATACATATTAAATGTTGTTCCATCTAAGTCTGTCCAAAAGACACCCATAAAATTATGGAATTGTTGTAAATCTAGTTTATACTATTTTCAAATTTGGGGGTGTCCTGCACACGTGCTTAAAGGAAAGACCGGGAAGTTGGAATCATGCTCCGAAGTATGCATGTTTGTTGGATATTCCAAAGAGACCAAAGGTGGAATTTTCTATAGTCGAAAAGACAATAAAACATTTGTATTGACAAATGCAACTTTTCTTGAATATGATTATGTCAATAACCACAAACCTCGCAGAAAGGCTGTTTTGGAGGAGATGATCTTGAATGAAGTTGCAAAGTCACCAGCAATAACCAATGAAAAATGGCAAGAGGAAACTGATAGTTCTAGTCAGAATAGTAGAGAACCTCATCGTAGTGGGAGGGTTAGTAAGTAACCCACACGCTATGAACACGAAGTTCAAATGCTTATGTCTGACACAAACAAAGACGATCGATTGACATTTAAAAATGCAATGAATAATTCTGACAAGGAAATATGGCAAGAAGCCATGAACCAAGAAATGGAATCGATGTATTCCAATTATGTCTGGGTTCTTGAAGATCCACCTGAGAATATCAAACCCTTTGTTGCAAGTGGATATTCAAGAAGACAAGAGGAGTGGATGGGAAAGTAGAGACTTTCAAAGCAAGGCCTGTAGCCAAAGGTTACACACAAAAAGAAGGGGTTGACTATGAAGAAACCTTTTCTCCTGTAAGAAGGGGTTGACTATGAAGAAACCTTTTCTCCATTATCCATGCTAAAATCCATTCGTATACTCTGGTCCATAAATGTGTGCGTGGATTATGAGATTTGGCGAATGGATGTCAAAACAACTTTTCTAAATGGCTGCCTTGACGAAACCATTTACATGTCTCAAGCAGAAGGGTTCAAATTAAAAAGGTCAAGAGAAAAAGGTTTGCAAGCTTCTTAAGTCCATTCATGGACTCAATCAAGATTCTAGATCTTGGAATCTTAGATTTGATGATACAAGTAAAACATTTGGTTGTTGAAAATAATGTTGATGAACCTTGTGTCTATATAAAAATCAAAGATGGTTAATTTATCCATTTAATTTTGAGTTAAAATAACTTTTAATTATCTTAAATTTTTTGTAAGAATAATTAACTTGGGCTTAATGCCCAATAAGTTATTAGGCCCAGATTTGAATTTGGGCTCATACAATTAATTCAAAATAAAACAAGTTTAATTATGGGTTAACTTAATTAAGCCCATAATTTGAATGGATAATTTTTGGATGCAAGCCCTAGGGTTTAAAAACCCTAGGGGCGGCTGCATATGGTGGCTCGGCATAGTGCACGACTGGGGCACACGGTGGATGCTGGGTGTGGCACGCAGAGGTGCACGGGTTGGTGCAGCAGCAGCAGGCGCAGGGGTGTGCTAGTGCGCCCGACAGACGTAGGCACAGGGGCGCGCTGGCACGCACGGCTGGCGTGGGTGCAAGGGCGCGCAGGGGTGTGCTGCTAGCGTGTTGCGCAGGGGCATGGGCACTTGGTTGGGCGAGGTTCGCGGAGCGCCTAGGCAGGCAGCACGCAGGGGCTAGGCACGCATGCGGCTGGGTGAGGCTCGGGCTGGGTGGGACAACCAACATCTTTGAGGTGGAATAATGGCTCAGAAATGTAGTACTGATCCTAGCACACATGAATCTCGACAACGCAGACTGCATATCCTGTGTTTCGTCTCTGCTTAATAAGGATGCTAGAATATGGTGGGACTTAGTTCAACAGACTCACGACGATGCCATCATGACATGGACCAGATTTGTGGAGCTATTCCACAAGAAGTACTACAACTCGGAAGTCATTGCCACAAGGGTCGAGGAGTTCACTAGTCTGAAGCAGGGCAACTTGACGGTAGCAGAGTATGCTCGACAGTTTCACCAATTAGCTAAGTTTGCACCAGAGTTGGTTCCAACTGACGTTGTGAGGGTTACCAAGTTCGTTAGAGGACTTAGACCAAAGATTGAGCTAGGGGTTAAGCTAGAAAATCCTGGAACTACTACGTATGCCGATGTTCTAGAAACAACTATAGAAGTAGAAATGCTTCAAGCGAATGTTAGTAAGGAGGAGGCTAGTAAGCCTGAGCCTAAGCAGCAGAGTCAACCTTAGAATGGTCGGAACAACCACCACAACAACAACCATTAGTCCAGCAACAATAATGGCCAGAAGAGAAGGCATCCTGACAATAAGCAGTCCACAACGATAAAAGAGCATGGGCAAACAATGGAGGCAATAAGTTGGGTTATGTCGAATACCCGTAGTGCTCTAAGTGCCAAAAGAAACATCCTGGTGAGTGTCGAGCAAACACCAAGGGATGCTACAATTATGGTCAGGAAGGTAACCAAAAGAAAGATTGTCCATAGCTCAGGCAAGAGAAGAAAAGGGACAACAAGATGGTTCCTTCCAGAGTCTTTGCCTTGACCCAGGAAGAAGCTGAATCTAGTAATAAAGTGGTCACAGGTCAGATTCCTATCATCAATAGTGTATGTTTAGTATTATTTGATTTGGGAGCCACTCACTCGTATATCTCGTTAGGAATGATAGAGAAATTAGACAAACCTTGCAAAAGAATTAGAACTAGGTTTGTGACAGAATTGCCTTCGGGTGAAATATTCCTATCATCATGGATAGTACGAGGCGTACCATTCAAAATTGAGGATGTAGAACTAGAAGGAGACCTAATAGAATTAGAGATCAAAGAATTCGACGTGATACTAGGCATGGATTGGATAGCAACGCATGGTGCAACCATCGACTGCAAACGCAAGAAAGTGATGTTTGAGACTCCTGACGGTCAGAGACTATGCTTTATGGGAAAAGTTTCAGGGCTACGTACGTCGCTTATTTCATCCCTCAAAGCTCAGAGGATGATAGAAAAAGGATGTCACACATTCTTAGCCAGTGAAACAGATGTGGTAAAGGAAACACCACTAATGGTTGGAGACGTCTGCATCATAAAGGAATTTCTAGAGGTATTTCCTGATGACTTACCAGAGCTGCCGCCAACTCAAGAAATTGACTTCACTATCGAACTAGTACCGGGCACCGAGCCTATCACCAAGGCACCATATTGGATGGCACCTACCGAACTCAAGGAGTTAAAGACGCAGTAACAAGGACTCTTAGACTTGGGTTTCATTAGACCAAGCCATTCGCCATGGGGGGCACCAGTTCTATTAGTGAAGAAGAAGGACGGAAGCATGTGAATGTGTATAGATTACTGTAGGTTGAATAAGATGACAATTAAGAATAAGTACTCGCTACCCCGGATTGACGACATGTTTGATCAACTCTGAGGTGCGACTATGTTTTCAAAGATTGATCTGCGGTCCAGGTATCATCAGCTCAAGGTACAGGAAGAGGATATTCCAAAGACAGCTTTTAGAACTCGTTATGAACATTACCAACGCTTTGGCCGCATTCATGGATTTAATGAATAGGTTCTTTAAGGATTATTTGGACAAAGTCGTCATAGTATTCATCGACGATATTTTGGTATATTCCAAGGATGAAGTCGAGCACGAGGAACACTTAAGGATGACCATGTTTTTACTGAAAGAGCATCAACTTTACACCAAGTTCAAGAAGTGCGAATTTTGGCTTTCGCAAGTAGCGTTCCTTGGCCACATAGTATCCAAGGAATGAGTTGCCGTAGACCCATCTAAGGTAGAGGCTGTGAAGGATTGGCCAAGACCTAGGAACGCTTCAGAGGTAAGAAGTTTTCTAGGGCTAGCAAGCTACTATCGGAGGTTTGTAGAGGGATTTTCTAAGATAGCGACTCCGCTCACCAACCTGACCCAAAAGTAGCAAGGATTCAACTAGACTGATAAGTGTGAAGAGAGCTTCCAGTTGCTTAAGGATAAGCCATGCTCAGCACCAGTACTTTGTGTACCGACACCCAACGACAAGTTTGTAGTCTACTGTGATGCATTGAAGAAAGGTTTAGGTTGTGTGCTGATGCAGAAGGACAAGGTAATAGCCTACGCCTCAAGGCAGTTGAAAGAATACGAGCAACGCTATCCAATGCATGATATGGAGTTGGCAGCGGTGGTATTTGCGTTGAAAATCTGGTGCTACTATCTTTATGGAGAACGGTATGAGATTTATACAGACCACAAAAGCTTAAAGTATTTCTTCACACAAAATGAGCTCAACATGAGGCAGCGTAGGTGGTTAGAATTTGTAAAAGATTATGACTGCGAAATCTTATATCACCAAGGAAAGGCTAATGTAGTTGCTGATGCACTAAGTAGTTAGAGTTATGGAAGTTTAGCAACATTACCTGGAATAGAAAAGCCGCTACAGCGGGAGCTGATTAATGCTAGAATAGAAGTAGTTATTGGTAAACTGGCTAACTTGTCCATCCAGTCAAGTCTGTTAGAAGATATACGGATCAGGCAAGGGCATGATGACACATTAGTAACACATATGGATGCAATTAAAGAAGGCAATGTAGAGTCCCAGAATGTTTACTTAGCTAGCTAGATCGTTAGTAATAGGTTGTAGTATTTTAGATTTCGTGGATTTTGGTTCAAACCGGGACTTAGTAGGACACTCATAGCAATAGTTATGGATTTTATAAGTTTAACCTATAGTTTAGAAATATTAATTATATCATAAGGTTTAATTAATATTTTTGGTCATAGAATATTTTTATTATAATCTAAGGTTTAGATAGAATTTTAAGAGAAAAACACTTGTCACAATCTAGTTTATTTGAGGATTTAAGCATTTTAAATTGATAATTTATTAATAGATGTATCTAGAAGCTCTAGAATCTTCCAGGACCATTAAGAGCACGACACTTGTCATAATCATGTTTATTTAAGGATTTAAGTATTTTTAAATAAAAGAAAGTTCTAGAAGCTCTAGAACCTTCCAAGACCATTAAGAGCATGACACTTGTCATAATCATGTTTCTTTAAGGATTTAAGTATTTTTAAATAAAAGAAAGTTCTAGAAGCTCTAGAACCTTCCAGGACCATTAAGAGCGTGACACTTGTCATAATTATGTTTATTTAAGGATTTAAGTATTTTTAAATAAAAGGAAGCTCCAGAAACTCTAGAACCTTCCAAGAACCGTTAAGAGCATGACACTTGTCATAATCATGTTTATTTAAGGATTTAATAAAAGAAAGTTCTAGAAACTCTAGAACCTTCCAGAACCATTAAGAGCATGACACTTGTCATAATCATGTTTATTTAAGGATTTAAGTATTTTTTTTAATAGGATTGTTTCACTCCTCAAACTCTATAAATAGGACCTAGTACTCTACCATTTTTCTTCATTCTTCAAGCTGTGTTCAGAGCCTTCAAGCTGCTATGATTTCTATATAGTGATACACTTGGGTTTTGGGGATAAAAGCTTTATCATCTTAAGCTTTATAAACACTTGGGTAGTGAGATAAAGTGTGTTTTCAATATTGAGGTGTAGATCGATTCTAGTTCATCCAAGGTAATATTAATCATAAGTTCTATTCTTTATGATTCTTTAGTTTTCCTTAAGTTTCTTTCAGATCCTAACTTCTGTTTATGGTTTCGTGATTAGGTGTTTAAGTTCTTAAACATTAAGGTTCTCAGTAAGTTTCCCTCCTTGATGGTTTAGTTTCCTTTCGTCTTCTTTTCTATAGATACTCTTATGTTTTTATGTTGGTTTTAGGAGTGTTCCAAATCCCATCATTGTTCTCAAATATTCCGGTGTTGGTAAGGAAAATAGTATAGTTTCTATATGCTTATATGTTATGATATATATATGCATATGTTTTTATGTTGCTAGGGGCTCATAGTTTCTTAGCTAGCAAACCTCAATGTATTTTGAGGCTCATAGTTGTTTTGCTAGTAAACCCCAATGTTGTTTTATGTTGCTAGGGGCTCATAGTTGCTTAGCTAGCAAACCTCAATGTATTTTTAGGCTCATAGTTGCTTAGCTTGTAAGCCCCAATGTTATTTATGTTATCTAGGGCTCATAGTTGCTTAGCTAGCAAATCTCAATGTATTTTGAGGCTCATTGTTGCTTAGTTAACAAACCCTAATGTTTACCATGTACATGGGTCAGAATTGTGATATATGTTTGATAGTATATGTTTTGATATAGTCTTATGTTTATGTTTTATGATATATGATTGATTAGTAGATTTTCCTTGCTGAGCATTAGGCTCACTCCTTTATTTTTAGTGTGATGCAGGAAATTAGATACGGAGGCGGAAGGATTCTTGGTGGCTTGGCTTGTGTGTTGAGGATGGATGGAATGGATGGGCTACATGTCGATTCGAGGAAGATGTTATTTTTAGTCTCTTTAAATTATGTTTTTATGTATTTTTCGCATTTAGTGTAGTAAACAACTTCATTTAATTTAAAGTTTTGTTTTATTTTAAAACAATGGGATCCCATACCACTTATTTATGTATTTCAATATTTATTTTGGAGTTTTTAATAAAGTTACGATTATTTCTTATGTATGTTTTATTTAAATTAGTAGCTATGTCTATTAGTTTTAATGGTCCAAGGTCTTAGAAATAGTGGGGTCATTACGGTTGGTATCAGAGCAATGGTCCATTTGTATGAAGTTCTCCTTGATACACACGCTCAAGCTCCGAATCTAACCGCCAATGTAAGTGTTTATGTTATAGTTGTTATGATTATGTGTTTAGTTAACATTTTAGCCCTTATGTTTTCAGTTAAGAGTATTTGTAAATTAGTTTATTTTCTTTATTTATTTTAATTTATTATCTTTGCATTTATGATTGTTTTTAGTGAAACTTTTTTCCCAATGAATATTGTTGTTATTTTTGAATGACATGTATGAGTTTGATTTTTTTTTTCTACAATCATAATAAATAATAAATTTAATAAATAATGACCATGTTCGGTGAAGGTGGATACAAATCAATGGACCGGGTTCTATATTGGGAGTTTAGGGGGCCATAGTAGTGGGAACGATTTTACTGATCCCAGCCCTCCCTAAATATGGTTAACTTTGGATCAACGACGAGTTTCGAGCTTGAGAATTAAGTCATATAGGATGATTAGAAACAGACTAAGTAAATTATAAAGATGGCTTATTTTTCTAAGTTTAGAAACACACCCTAATCATAAAGAAGGCTAACATAATTTTTCATAAGAAATCATAATTAATAGGTCCGAGTTATGTTTGTTTAGATTAAGTTTTGCCTTAGAGCCTATTAGGGTAAGTTCTAACATGTTCTTGGCTGTTAGAACTTTTGCTAAAGATGTCACTCAGAAGGTCTGCATGCACGAATGTCAATGCCTCCAACGTCGCTCCTGAGACTAATGAAGCCCCTCCAGCTCGAAGAAGTGGAAGGCGTGCAACCACTGCTGCTGCTAACCGAAGTGCACCGCTGCCGTCGGTCGACAACACTGCAGAAATTATCAGGCTGCGATAACAAGTGGAAGAATTGTTTCAGCAACAGTGACAACAGACTCAACCCCAGCCTCAGCCGCAACTACAGCCTCAGCAAATGGCTCAAGCACCCCATCAAGTAGGTCCTTATGGGGGATGGCCAATGAAAAATTATGTGCTATACTCAACTCAGTAGATGGAGCCAATCAACGAGTGATTTTGTAAGCAACACACTCCAAACTTTGAAGTGACAACAGACCCCTTCGAGATGGAAGAATGGCTCAGAAATGTAGAGCCAATCCTAGCGCACATGAATCTCAATAACGCAGATCGCATATCCTGCGTTTTGTCTCTGCTTAAGAAGGATGGTAGAATATGGTGGTACTTAGTTCAGCAGACTCATGACGTCGCCACCATGACATGGATCAGATTTGTGGAGCTGTTCCACAAAAAGTACTACAACTCGGCAGTCATCGCCACAAGGGTTGAGAAGTTCACTAGTCTAAAGTAGGGCAACTTGACGGTAGCGGAGTATGCTCGACAGTTCGACAGATTAGCCAAGTTTGCACCAGAGTTGGTTCCAACTGACTTTCTGAGGGTGACCAAGTTCGTTAGAGGACTTAGACCAAAGATTAAATTAGGGGTTAAGCAAGCAAACCCTGGAACCACTACTGACATCGATGCTTTAGAAATGGCATCTATAGAAGTAGAAAAGGCTTCAGGAGAAAGTTAGTAAAGAGGAAGCTAGTAAACATTAGCCTAAACAGCAGAGTCAACCTCAGAATTGTCGGAACAACAACCACAACAGCCATCAGTCTAGCACCAACAATAGTAATGGTCCGAAAAGAAGGCATCTAGACAATAAGCAGTCCGATAATGATAAAATGGCACGGACGAACAATGGAGATAATAGGTCAGGTTAAGTAGAATACCCACAATGTAACGACCCAAAATTACTGTTATGGCTTAAGGGCCCTGATTAGTGTGCCGGGAGGGCATAATTGGTTTATGTGTGAGTTTATTGATTTAATGCATGATTATATGATAAGCATGCTTGTATGATTATATGAATGTTAATGTGGTTAAATGTTATATCTATGAGAACCACATTATTATGTGGGTAGATTTGCAGCGTGCGACTTGAGGCGATCCTAGGGAGCCAGTTAGCGGGAAGTCACAACAGGGCTTAACACTTGACTTGGGGCAAGTCAAGGGGTAATTCGGGTATTAGATGATTATTTGAGATATCGTGTTATTGAAATAAATATATGGAGATATATTTGAGGTTAGGAAGCTTAGGCGGGAATATTGGGGAATTTACCGTTTTGTCCTCGGGGACGTTTTCGGCACCCCGAGCCTCGGGATTGACTTAATTAACCAAGGGTTAGACTAAACAAAAGAGAAACCAGTAGAATAAAACAAAAACTGGCCTATTTTTCTATTCTCTTCCTTCTCTTTTCTCTGTCAAGAAAAACTACTGAAATTTAAGGGAAATCAGCTGGGAATTCAGTTGTTTAGGCTGGAATCTTGAAGGTTTAATCTAGTTCTCAGCTAAGGAAACTTAACCAAGATTAAGGTAAGGGCTGAATCATATTCTTGAGCATTAGAATTTTGAGTTTTGGCTGAGTATTAAGGGTGTTTATGGTTTTGATGTTTAAGGATTGAATTAAAGCTGAGAAGCTTGGATGTTAGCTCAGGAATCTGTTAAGGAAGTGGTTCAACAAAGAAGGTAAGCTTCAATTCATAATTTAGAGGTTAAAATCTAAGTTTGCATGACTGGTTTTTGAGTTCTTTAGTTGTTGGGTATCAGAAATAAAAGTGGAGTTTTAATTAGCTTTTAAGCTGGATTTATGTTGGATTATGCTGTTAGAATCGTACTAAAAGTCTTGTGATTAATGGGTTTTGCTGATAGGGTGCTTTAGGGTGGTTTTGAATAAGGTTAGGATGTTAGAAATGCTGGATTTTCTGGGCACGAAAGGGTGGGCCACTGCTTTGTTCTAGAGCGCTGCAGCCCTACGAAGCAAAGGAGCCAGGGAGGCTCGGCCGAAAGGGAGCGCCGTGGTGCCACAGAGCAGGGCCGCGGTGCGTGTCTGCTTCCTGAGGGGCTTGGGTTCTGTTTTAGGGGCGGGCCGCGGCTAGGTCTCAAGGGCTGCAGCCCTTAGGTGCATTCTTGATCTTTTAGGGATTTTAATCGCGAGAACCAAACCTAGGGTGCTCAGGATCGATTTCACCATGGTGTTTGGTGGAATTCGATGTCACGGAAGCTAGCATTGTACCTGGAAACCTTTATTTGAATATTAATGGAATCCATTACCGTGGTTGTGACTAGGTGATAAGCTAGGGCTCGGGAAGCAGATCGTGCTCGAGAGACGTCGCTTGTAAACAATGAACGTGGAAATTAAAGGTAAGAAAACTGCACCCGGTTGTGTAATTATAATGGGACTATGGGTTCCCTAATATTTATGCTTTGAAAGGATGGTATTATGCCATGTAAACAGTAAATCAATGGCCTAAGTGTGCCAAGATTACACTAGCGCACAGGGCGCGGCTCGACCACTGGTAGCCGAGGACAGCTTATTATCCACTGAGCTCGGTTTAAGCGGGCCAGATTCAGTTGGGTAAACAGAGGGTGCAGCCTAAGTTGTCGGCCATATTAATCATGTAACTTGATTGTTATTTATGCTTGGTTGCATCTTTGATTCTGAGTACATGCTATGTGGTTAATATGAGTGTTAAGTGTTTGATCATGATCATGCTTAAAGGTCTCAAGGGCCAACTTGATCATCCCTGACTTGGAGAGCTCTGTGAGATGAATGTACATGACTAGCTGCTTAGCCACCACGGTTGAGGGGAAGGCAGGAGCAGGGGTACCAGAAATGTCTGTTTTGCCTAAGAATGGCTGATGGTTGTCTGTATTTTGGAAATTCTGTAAATCGTCTTTTAAACACTGTTTCTTTTTGGGATCCCGTGTGTAAAACTGGTTAATTATATAAAATGTACACTTTTGAGACCAAAACCTTTTTAACCCTAGTGCATTTATTGTTATTAACACATTTTCAACTAAATGACTTGATTAGCAAGTCCTGCACCTTTATAAGTACACAGTGTAGCGGTCTTGGCTATCCAGGGCGTTACAACTTGGTATCAAAGCATACTAGGTTTAAGGGTTCCTTAAGACCGGCTGGACATGTACATTCGCCGCTAGAGACAAGCTCGATTTAGGGTTTGGTAATGTGTATATGTGCTTATATGCTTATATGCCTGAAATAAGTAATGAATGTTGTTATTTATTGGATTAATAGGAAGCATGAGATACTGATACGGCCTGGCCCTTGACTGCTGTATGAAAATATTGAGGCGTGCTTATTGGCATTGTCATGCATGTAAGTGAATATTTGAATGACTAACTGTATATTGTGGATGAATGAATGCTTTTATCTTGGATTTCATGTGGTAATGTTGGGGCATGCTTATCAGTAGCTGGCGCATGTTGATGAATGCCTATATTCTGAATGTTTGTGATTGGTTATGTTCCTTTGATGGATTTTGGAGAAGCTTTTACCCTGTCATCATGGTCTGACTGCCGAGTCGGTATGCGTCGAAGAAAATCTACGATTGCTATGCGTCCAAGAAAATCTACGCGACTAGCCGGCACTAGGTCCGGAACTGGGGGTGATTACCAGGGCCCAATTCCTCTGCCAGTCCCTGAGAACTAGCAGCAACTCATGGTAGATATGCAGTCTCGGTTGCAGAGCCAAGATGAACAGATCTGCTTATTGCGACAGCAGGCTCCATCACGGAGTGCTGCCCCTATTGTACCACCTATAGTGGTACCATTCGTACAGTCTGGGGAGGTTGGCAAAAGGAGGGAGCCGTTATATGAGCGGTTCAGGAAGCAGCAACCTCCAATCGTTGAGGGGGGACCTGATCCATTGAAGGCTGAGATATGGCTGACTATGATCACAAATATCTGGGATTTCATGAGAGTAGAGGGGCATGACAGAGTGGCCTGTGCCACGTATATGTTGAGAGAGGACGCCCGCATGTGGTGGGAGGTGGCTTCATAGACCAGGGATGTCACTACTTTGAGTTGGGAAGGCTTTAGAGACTAGTTCAGCCAGAAATACTATAATATTGCCGTCAGAGCAGCAAAAGTTATTTAGTTTGTGGGTTTGGTGCAGGGCAATATGACTGTTACAGAGTATGCCCTAAAATTTAACAGGCCTGCGAAGTTTGCACCAGATTTTTTGCCTACTGATGCTGTAACGCCCTACTTCCTTAGAGCCGTTACTAAGTGAGTTTAAAAACGTACTTTTAACTCGCTAATCGAGGTTTTAAGTCAAACAGTGTAATTAAACCGTAAACAAAGGAAAAACATTAGAAATAGTACTTTTTTCATAGTAAATCATAAAAGTTTTACACTTGGGATCCCAAAATACAGTTTAGAGATATTTACAACATAAATACTGTACTAAGTCGACTAAACGAAAAAATCTAAATTCATTTACAAACATCTCCCAAAATCCTCTGGCTGTGGCAGCCAGGCTGGCCAAACATGTACACGCCGCCTCACGCCTGCTGTACTCATGGTTGGTTGATCTTCTCTTTACCCTTACCTACACCACAGAGCATCTGTGAGCCGAAGCTCAGCAAGAAAACCACCAACAGATAACATATGCAACACACATATCAAGCATATAAATAGGCCACCAATGGGCTAAACACATACGGCCTAGCCATCCCAAGCGTTTACCAAGCCCTGGGTTCGCGGACCCATGCCGTGAGGATATCCCAGGTATCCTTCTAGGGACACGCCCTGGCAACTCGCACTCTACGTGCTCAACACTGCTCTCGGCCCGTTACCGTTCTCGGCCTTGCACTCAACATGCCCAACGCCATTCCCGGCCCTTCGCCGTTCTCGGTCTACACCGTTCTCGGCTCTAGCCGACCATTCATATCATAATACACATAGCATAACAGGCAAGTATAGAATTCTAGCATATTCAGTTAAAGGGTTACGCCCCGCAGTTCTAACATATTGGGCTCGGCCCTGCATATCAATTCTATTCAAACACATTGGGCTTAGCCCTGCACACAAGCTCTATGGGAACAAGGGTTTTCTTACCTGAGTTCCGAGCTTTCTGAGCACCCATGCCCCGACCACAGTCCTCTAACGTGAGCCTAGCCGAAACCCTAGTCACAACACATTAACAATGTCCATCCATCAAATTCTAATCCAATAAATAACTTTGAGCAATAACCCTAACCTCCGAGTCCTTGAATTCTATCAATCCGGGTGATAAAATCCATCCCGAGCCTTACCCCTTGAGTTCCCAAGCCTAAAATACCCTTAAAAACTAAAACTGGCACTAAGGGCTGCGACCCCACCCACAAGAGCCGCGGCTAGCCTCGAAATAGAGGCTAGCACCTCACTGACCCCCACACGGGCCGCGGCGTGCCCACCAAGCGCCGCGGCATGGATGAACCTCTCGGCCTCATATGGCCGCGCACGCACACGGGCCACGGCGCTCCCCACCGAACCCATATTTTCACACCATTTTCTAAACCTTTCCTCAAGCAAATTTATCCTAAAACTTGGCTAACATTCCTAGATAACCAACACAGTTATTCCAGCTCAAAAACAACATCAAGACCCCATTAGAATATGCTCCAAAACTCAGCTAGAACACCCAAAGATAAATCAAGCTTAGCTAACATGCAATCCCCTATAACCAACAGAAATTAAGAGTAAACCTTAGTAATTAGAGCTTACCTTGCAGAACTTAGTTCTTGAGTTTGATCCTCAATCCCCAAGCTTCAAGTTCCTAGAGTATCCTAGCTGAAATCCTCCTAGTTCCTAGCCAATTCCTTTGAGTTTCTCTTTGAGTTTGCCTTGAAGAGTAAAGAAGAGAAGAGGATAAAAGCTATCTTAGTTATGAAATAATGTGTGTGTGTCGGTTTCCCCAAGGTTCTAAGTAATTCCTCTTTTTTGTTTTATTTGACTTAAGTCTAAAGGGTTACCTCAAAGGTCGGGGTACCAAAACGTCCCCGAGGGCAAAATGGTAAATTTCTCCAGTATTCCCGCCTAGACATTCTATCCTCAAATATATCCCCAAATATTTATTTTCATGTCCCAATAATCCCGTAACACACCTAGTACCCAAATTACCTCTCGACTCACCCCGAGTCCGAATCTCAACCCCGTTGTGACTCTCTGGCTAAGCGCTCCCCAGGACTGTCTCGGATCGTGGTGCACAAACATATCACATATAGAACATTTATCACATTTATCACACTTATGGCCCTAATATCCAGATGGGGCCCACATGCACATTTAACTCAATTAAACATGCGTCATAATCATATATTCACATAAATCCACATATAAGCATATTAAATCACTTATTGCCCTCCGGGTACACTAATCAAGGCCCTAAGCCTGATTAGCAAATTTGGGTCGTTACAACTATCCCCTCCTTACAGAAATTTTTTCCTCGAAATTACCTGAACGACTCGTGGTACTGCTGCCTCATCTCAGACTCAAGTTCCCACGTCGCCTCCTCAACCTTGCTGTTTCTCCGTAGCACTTTCACCAAGGCGATGGTCTGGTTCCTCAAGACCTTATCTTTTCGATCAAGAATCTGAACCAGCTCCTCCTCATAGGATAAATCCTGATCAAGTTCCAAATTCTCAAAACTTAAAACATGCGTTGAATCTGACATATACTTCCGAAGCATGGATACATGGAATACATCATGAACCCCTAATAAACTGGAGGCATCGCTAATCTGTAAGCTACCTCTCCAACCCGTTCCAGAATCTCGAAGGGGACAACTTACCTGGGGTTCAACTTACCCCGAACAACTAACCGTTTCACACCCCTCATGGGTGAAACCCTAAGGAACATGATCACCAACCTGAAACTCCACGCTCCTGCGTCTCAGGTCTGAATAACTTTTCTGTCGACTCTGGGAAGCGAGCATACGCGCTCTATTCTTCTCAACTGCCTCATTGGTCCTCTGAACCATCTCTGGACCCAAGTACCTCCTCTCATATGTCTCATCCCAATGAATAGGTGATCTACACTTTCTTCCATAAAGCATCTCGTACGGAGCCACACCAATGGTTGCCTGATAACTGTTGTTGTACGAGAACTCGATCAAAGGGAGATACTTACTCCACGATCCCCGAAAGTCAAGCACACAGGCTCGTAGCAGATCCTCTAATACCTGAATCATCCTCTCAGACTGCCCATCCGTCTGAGGATGATAAGCGGTACTAAACCGTAACTGCGTACCCATAGCCTTCTGTAGACTCTCCCAAAACTTGGAGGTGAAGGTGGGGTCTCTGTCCGACACCATCGACCTCGGAACCCCATGAAGTCAAACAATCTCCCCCACATAGAACTCAGCGTACTGCTCCATAGTATAAGTTGTCCTAACAGGAAAAAAGTGGGAGGACTTGGTATACCTATCCACAATCACCCACACCGAGTCATGCTGTCCCATAGTTCTTGGTAAACAAACTACAATGTCCATAGTAATATCTTCCCACTTCCACTCTGGGATCCCCAAAGGCTGCAATAACCCCGCTAGCCTCTGGTGCTCAGCCTTAACCTACTGACAAGTTAAGCACTTAGCCACATAATCCACCACATCGCTCTTCATGCCCGACCACCAATATAGAGCTCTCAAGTCCTGGTACATCTTCGTCGTACCCGGGTGCAAAGAATAGGTAGTGGTATGCGATTCATCCAAGATCTCTCGCCGGATATCAGAATCCAGCAGAACACAGATCCGACCCTTATACTTCAGTAATCCCATCTCTGAAATGGAGAAGTCCTTTGTCGCTCCGACTAAGGAATTCTCCCTATGTCCTCTCAACTGAGAATCTTTCTCTTGGGCTTCCTTGATCCTCTCAAGGAGCGTAGACTGAAGAGTAGTGTTGGCCAACTGACCAACCACCAACTCTATACCTGCTCTGGTCATCTCCTCAGCTAACTTATCAGAAATCTGCCTCGAGCTAAACAATTGCCCTGGGCCCTTCCGACTCAATGCATCAGCCACTACATTAGCCTTCCCAGGATGGTAAAGGATATCACAATCATAATCCTTAACCAACTCCAGCCATTGCCTCTGGCACATATTCAAGTCCTTCTGAGTAAAGAAATACTTTAGGCTCTTTTGGTCGGTGTATATCTCGCACTTCTCACCATAAAGATAATGCCTCCAATTCTTTAGTGCAAACACCACCACTGCTAACTCCAGGTCATGCGTAGGATATCTCTGCTCATATTCCTTCAACTGTCTCGATGCATAGGCTTTCACCTTGCCAGCTTGCACCAACACGCACCCCAAACCCTGCCTGGATGCATCACAGTAGACCACAAACTTTTCATTCTCCGTCGGCAAGCTTAGTACTGGCGCAGTAATCAGTCGCCGCTTCAGTTTCTTAAAACTGTTCTCACATCTGTCTGTCCAAACATACCTGGTCTTCTTCTTTGTCAACTCTGTCAATGGCGTAGCTATTTTGGAGAACCCCTCAACAAATCGCCGATAATACCCTGCTAATCCCAGAAAGCTTCTCACCTCAGGAACATTGCTTAGTCTAGGCCAATCTCTGACCGCCTCAATCTTACTTGGGTCAACCAGAATCCCCTCCTTACTGACGATATGGCCCAGAAATGTAACTTGCGCAACCAGAACTCACATTTACTAAACTTAGCATATAACTTATGCTCCCTCAACCGTGGTAGTACCAACCGCAGATGCTGCTCATGCTCTGCCTCTGACTGGGAGTATACTAGAATGTCATCGATGAACACTATCAAAAAATTGTCCATATAATCCTTGAAAACCCTATTCATCATGTCCATGAAAGCTGCTGGGGCATTGGTTAATCCAAAGGACATAACCAGGAATTCATAGTGTCCATATCTCGTTCGGAAAGCAGTCTTTGGTATATCCTCCTTTTTAATCCTTATCTGATGGTAACTTGATCGGAGATCTATCTTGGAAAACACTGTTCTCCCCTGCATCTGATCAAATAAATCGTCAATCCTAGGTAGTAGATACTTGTTATTAATGGTTAGCTTGTTCAACTCCCTGTAATCAATACACATCCTAAGGGACCCATCCTTCTTCTTATCGAACAACACTGGTGCACCCCATGGCGAGAAACTCGGTCTGATGAACCCCAAATCAAGTAACTCCTGCAACTGAATCTTCACTCCTTTAGCTCTGCCGGAGCCATTCTATAAGGTGTTCTAGATATTGGCTCTGCTCCCGGTACCAATTCTATAACAAAGTCAATCTCCCGCTGCGGCGGTAACCCTGGCAGATCTGCTGGAAACAAATCCAGGAACTCACACACCAATCTAGTCTTGCCCGGTCCAATCGACACCACCCTAGAAGTATCCACAACGGTTGCCAGGAATCCTATGCAACCTTCCTGCATCAGGTCCCTAGCCCTTAGGGCTGAAATCATTGGTACACGCGATCCACTAACTGACCCCACAAACATAAAGGGTACCTCCCCTTCTGGCTCAAAAGTCACCATTCTGCGCCTGCAATCAATCGTTGCCCCATACTTGGATAGCCAATCCATTCCCAAGATCATGTCAAAATCATCCATCTCTAACTCAATCAAATCAACAAACCATTCCCTACCATCTACCTCCACTGGCAATGCCCTAATCCACTTCCTAGAGACTACCAATTCTCCTGTTGGCAACAAAGTCTGAAATCCCCTAGCATACACACCACTAGGTCTACAAAGCTGATCTATCACCCTAGCAGACACAATGGAATGGGTAGCCCCTGAATCAAACAATGCAGTATACAAAGAACCAGCACTAGAGATTTGACCTGTCACAACTGAGGGGCTGGCCTCCGCCTCAGTCTGTGTCAAAGTGAATACTCTGGCAGGAGGAAGACTGTCACTCTGCTTCTGCTCCTCCTTCTTAACTTGAGGGCAATCCCTCTTCAGATGGCTGGCACTCCCACAAACAAAGCAGGCCCTGATCCTGCACTCTCCCTGGTGTCGATGCCTGCACCATGGACACATAAGAAAACTCCTCCAATTATCACTACCACCTTGACGGCCAGTAGAAGTACCTCGCACTCTCCTATCAAAACTAGGAGGAGTAAATGAATTTGGTACTCTTCTTTTTTGCTCACTGGGGCCACTGCCCTGACTAGACCCAATAAAAGGAGGCACCGTCCTCCTGGCATCGTGCCTAACAGCGCTGTCCTTCCATATCTGATCTGTTATCCAGATTTCCGGATAGCGTTTAAATGGATAGCCTCGGGGAAGATAAATTATCAAAGTCTTTCACGAAAGGTGACCAGAGCTCGCGGATGGACAGAAAGGCTTCGCCTCTCCCGTTCAGTGTCCAGCAGACTCTTTCAAGCAACCGCGACGCGGAAGCTCGTCGATTCTCCCGGACTCCCGAAGGGATGTCTGTCGGGGAAGGTCCTTCCAGGAGAAGCTCTTCAGGTTACCTTCGCGGATACAGTTCCGTGTCTCGCACGGAAGAAGACCAAGCGGCCGAGTCATGGAGGAGGCATAGTTGGAATGATATCCACCTGACACAGGATCCCGCCTGACACGCCCGACAGGTCGAGGCCGCATACATCCCAGCACGCCTAAAAGTACTATTTCGCCTACTGTTCCGCTGACAGCCTGGAAAAGACAGCTGCCTTTGTGCATTCCCCATACTTTCACGTAAATATACCCACATAGAGCCTGGTAGCCAGGCGACTACGGTAATTGCATCCCCTATTTATGGCTGGTGTAATTAAGACTCATGGGGGGGAGAGTAAAACCCTAATAAAAAACTCTGGCTATAAAGACGCCCTTATTTGGCAATAGAGGGGGGGAGAACAAATTACATAGGGAGAACTCTGTCAAAATCTCTCTAGCTTCGTCTTCTTCTAGAGAACTCGAGAGAAACACTGTGAGTATGTGAGGTTCTTGTACACCAACCATTTTACTGTAATTCTCTACGAGTATAATAACATCGACTCGTGGACTAGGGCTCGTTAACGCCTGAACCACGTAAAAAACTTATTTTTCTATTTATATTTCTGCACTTCTACAGTTCTTATCCTTTTATTAGTTTGTTTGTATTCGTTTTCGAAAAACTCGGTAAACATCTTGGTGCTTTCATTGAGAGCTGTAGGAAGTTGTTAGTCAGCTCTTTTTCTGCGTACTGAAAAGATGGTGACTACGAGAAAATCTGCGGTTGACAAAAATGCTAGGGTCAACCCCGATACTATGATGGAAGATGTGGTACAAAACGAACCCTCGGACCACCAAGGTGAAGACCCGACATCCCGCCAGGATCGGGTCAGTACTGAAGATACGACATACTTAGAAAGCGAAGAAAAGTATGTCCGAGACGGTTACTACAAAGACGGCTACTACTATGAGAAGGATCCAGAACTGGTCCAAGTAGCCGAAGAACTGGTGGTCACTAAGGCCAAGCTTGCTGAGTAGGAGCGCGTCTCCGAAAAAATGCAGCGCATAATGGAGCGCCTCCAAAGCAAGTTTGGAGATCTAGGCGACTCGGACGAGGATGCCTCTGTTCTAGGTGGTGCTGATGCCACCATGCCGGATCCAGCCGCTGCTGGACCATCCAAAGCCGCCCCTAACAAGAGCAAAGAAAAAGTTGGGGAGCCTGTGCGCACTAACGCCCCTGCACCTCCTAAAGGCGTGAATCACCAGGCCGACTGCCCCCCCCGCGCGCAGAAGGTCTCTGGCGCTCCTAAGCCCAGACGTCCTTCAGCCCCAAGGGGGCACTCTGTGCCTAAAGGGCCCAGTGCTAAGGCACCCAGGCCTAGGGGAAGGAACAACCGCCCCAGTGATTCCGTCAACCAGGACGGTCGGGCTGCGGACACGCACTTCGAAGATAGCTGGTCCACGGTGGACCTAAGAAGAAGGTTGGAGGCCAAGTATGAAAAGGCCAAAGGAGAAAAGGCTCGGGCACGCGGAGATGACCTGCGAAATCATCTTAATGACAAGCTCCGGGGGCGTGACCTCCCGGAGAGTGATACAAAGAGGCTCGAGGAACAGATCGCTGCCTTGACCATGCTGGTCCGGAAGCAAAGTGGGGCCCTGTCAGACTCTGAGGAGGAAGACCCGAAACCATGTATTCGGAGGATCGCGGAAACGTCCCTCCCGGATAACTTCAAAAAGCCTCACATAGAATTATATGAGGGGAGGACAGACTCGCGCACCCATCTAGATAAATACAACAAAATGATGCAAGTGGCGCGCGTCAGTGAGGATGCCAAATGCATGTGCTTCTCACTCACCCTTACCAAGTCCGCGGAGGACTGGTGGAAAAGATTAGCTCCCGGATCCATCCACAGTTGGAAGGAGCTACAGTCCGCATTCAGAAGGCAGTTCATTGCTGCCCGAGACCACGACATGGAGGTTGGTTACTTAACCAACATCAAGCAGCTACCCAATGAGAACCTCAAAGTTTTCATTCAGAGAATGATGGAAGCTGCTGCTAAGACCAAGGTCAGCGACGACATGAAGCTGATCGCCCTTCAATCGGGCCTTACTGTCGGCTCCCTGCTATGGGGGGAAATGCAAAGGAGACGGGCAGAAACGCTGTCCGAATTCATGTCAAAAGCTCAGGGAATCATCAACCTTGAGGATGCCTACCAGTAGGCCTTTGGAGTTCCCCCAGCTCCGACGCCTTCAGTGACTGCGCCGAGCTTTGCTTCGCAAGCTCCCGCACCAGCCCTCACGCTTCCAGGAGCCCAGTTCACTCCAAGCGTGTATGGGCCTTCCGCGTCTGCTCAGACGCCGAGTCAAACCCATTTCTCTGGGTACGGAGCTGTACAAACCGGATGTAGTATCGCTCCCGGACCGTCGCAACCGCAAGCAGAAGGCCCAGAACGAAATCTGAGCCAATCGCGGAATAAACGAGGCGGAAGAAACTCCAACTGGGGAGACCATTCAAAGAAACCCCGGAAGGACTATGAGCCCAAGTTCACGGAGTACACCAGTTCGATAGATTCACGAGAGAATGTCTATCGGGCGACCTGTAATATGGTCAACTACAGGAAGCCCCCGAAAGTGTCTCACGGAGGAAGGCGTCCGCGAGACTCCAATAAGAGGTGTGAGTTCCATGGAGACGTGGGGCACACCACAAACGAATGTCTTCAGCTGAAGGATGAGATCGAGTCCCTGGCAAGGGTGGGACACCTCGGTCAATGGGTGAGGATACCCATAATCTATCCCGGACAGGGAGTAGTCCACGGAGCTGCATATTCTCCGGGATAGAGGGGGACCGCTAGCACTCCTGGAGCCGGTCACCCCCAAGCTCCTGGGTCTCAGTTCCCAGCGTTCCCTGCTCCAACCTCTCTGGCACCCATTGCCTTATTGGCTCCGGGACCCGGAAACCCATATCCGCCCGGCCTTGCTCCGCCACCCGTTGACGGACATGTAGCCACCATTTCTGGAGGACCGCACCTTGCCGGAAGCACCCGCAACTCCCAGAAAAGGTACTTGAGGGAGTTAGAACACACCGGAGAGATGTGCACCTTGGTTCAGTCACCTGCTCAGTGTCCCCGAATGATGGATCTTCCCATCACCTTCACGGAAGATGACGCCCGACATGTGCACTTCCCCCACAAAGATCCCCTCGTGGTGGAAGCTCAGATTGCCAATAAGAAGGTATCACGGATCCTGGTCGATAATGGAAGCTCCGTAAACATCCTCTTCAAAGCTGCCTTCCACGCGATCGGATTAACCGAGACAGACCTGACCCCGTGCCCCATCCAGCTTCAGGGGTTCAATGGGGATGCACTCATGCCACTAGGCAAAATTCAACTTCCAGTCACCCTCAGAGGAGAAAGCGACGCTTGTGCCTTCAAGCACTACACATTCGTAGTGGTCGATTGCCCCATGGCGTATAATGCTATCCTGGGCTGACCAGTCCTAATCGATTGCAGGGCCATAACCTCGATACGCCACTTATGCTTGAAGTTCCCATGCGACGACGAGCGTATCGGTACCCTCCGGGGAGACCAACGAAGTGCACGAAGCTGTTATAACGTCTCCGTCCGATCCATCTACACGGTCCAGGAGGCAGTTGTTGCCGCTTCTTTAGCGGAAGATTTACCAGAAACTGAGGGTACCCACGGGGCATGCGTTGATGAACTCGACCCTAGAGTGGGGGTCGAGAGAGCGATAGAGCCGATGGAGGAAGTCGAAGAGGTGATCCTCAACCCGGAAGATCCCACCAAAGTCATTCAGGTAGGGAAAAACCTTCCATCAGCCATTCGAGAAAAGATCGTGGCCACTGTGAAGAATAATCAGGATATCCTGGCATGGTGCCACGCTGATATGACGGGGATTAATCCTAATGTCGCGTGCCACGCACTCAACATAGACCCATCTGCAACTCCAGTTCGCCAAAAGAGGAGGCCGTTAGACCCAGTGAGGGCCGAAGCAGTCAAAGCTGAAGTGGACAAGCTGATGTCCATAGGCTTTCTCCAGGAGTCACACTATCCCGTGTGGTTGGCCAACCCAGTTCTGGTCCCGAAACCCAATGGGTCCTGGAGAATGTGCATTGACTTCACGGACCTAAACAAAGCCTGCTCGAAAGATTGTTTCCCTCTTCCGCGAATCGATCAGATGGTAGACGCTACTTCCGGGTATGAACTCTTATCCTTCATGGATGCGTACTCCGGATACAACCAGATCAAGATGCATGTCGCGGACCAGGAACACACCAGCTTCCTCACGGACAAGGGTGTCTACTGTTACGTGGTCATGCCTTTCGGTTTGAAGAATGCTGGGGTGACGTACCAGCGTCTAGTAAACAAGATGTTCAAGGACCAGCTGGGGAGGAACATGGAGGTGTACGTAGACACATGTTGGTAAAATCCAAGACCTCCGGGGACCACAGTGACGACCTTGAGGAAGCTTTCGCCGTGATCCGAAAGTATGGAATGAAACTGAATCCGAAGAAATGTACTTTCGGGGTCTCGTCTGGGAAGTTCCTCGGTTTCATTGTCAGCTCCCGTGGAGTGGAGGCCAGCCCTGAGAAAATTAAGGCATTCATAGATATGCCTTCTCCCCGGAAGCATAAGAATGTCCAAAGCGTTACTGGAAGGATAGCTGCTCTAAGCCGCTTCGTATCTAAGGCCACTAACAAATGTGTCCCCTTTTTCAATGTGGTGCGAGGAAACAAGAGGTTCGAGTGGACCCCCGAATGCGAAGCAGCCTTCCAACACCTCAAGGAACATCTAACCCGAGCTCCCATTCTGTCCAAACCTGTCGAAGGAGAGGCGTTGTTCTTATACTTAGCTGTGACAAAGCACGCCGTGAGTGCCGCTCTCGTCCGGGAAGACGGCCGTATCCAGCTCCCTGTGTATTACGTAAGCAAGAGGTTACTGGACGCCGAGTCCAGATATTCAATGATCGAGAAACTCTCCCTCTGCTTGCTAATCGCTTCGCAGAAGCTAAGGCCCTATTTCCAGGCGCACACCATCAGAGTACTCACCAACCACCCTCTCCGACAAGTCTTGCAGAAGCCCGAGTCTTCTGGCAGATTGCTTAAATGGGCCATGGAACTGAGCCAGTTTGACATCCACTACCAGCCACGTGTTTCCATAAAAGGACAAGCTCTCGCGGACTTTATTGTGGAATGCTCAGGAATGAATGACCTCCCGGAAGATCCTGTCCCGGAACTTCCCACATGGAAGGTCTTTGTAGACGGAGCCTTAAATGAAAAAGGAGCTGGAGCAGGGGTCATCCTAATATCTCCCCAAGGACATCAGCTCCAGAGCGCCATCCGTTTCACGTTCCCAGCATCCAATAACGAGGTAGAACACGAAGCCATGCTAGCTGGATTACAACTGGCCAGAGAAGTCGGAGCCCAAAAAATCGAAGTATACAGCGACTCCCTACTTGTGGTAAGCCAAATATCCGGGGAATACCAGACGAAAGGCGAAAAAATGGCTGCCTACGTGTCTCTCTCCCGCGGACTCCTGCAGCATTTCAAAGGCTACCAAATCCGCCAGGTCCCCCGGGACCAGAACTCACTCGCGGACACACTGGCCAAGCTTGCAACAGACCCGGAGATTGAAAAATATGGCCTGGTGCCCATCAGGCACTTAGAAGCACCTAGTACTGAGACACAGAGGGTAAATGCCATCATCGACCATTCCCATTCCTGGATAGGACCCATCCTCAGATTTCTCACCACCGGAAAGCTCCCCACTGATAAAGCTGACGCAAGAAAGCTCCAATACCAAGCTCCCCGATACGTGGTTATGGATGGAAAGCTTTACCGCAGGGGGTTGTCCATACCCTTCCTTAGGTGCGTTGCCAGAACCGAAATTAGCACCATCATCCATGAGATTCACGGAGGCTTCTGTGGCGACCATACCTCCGGGCTGAGCCTCTCCAAAGAGATCCTTCGACAAGGATACTTTTGGCCCACCATGAAGAAGGATTGTGTGGATTATGTCAGAAAATGTGAGCAGTGCCAGAGTTACGCCAAGGTTCCGCGAGCACCGCCTACAGAAATTACCTTAATGACCAGCCCCTGGCCGTTCGCCGTTTGAGGCATTGACCTAGTAGGTTCCCTTCCAACTGGAAGGGGCGGAGTGAAGTATGCCATAGTCGCGGTAGACTACTTCACCAAATGGGCTGAAGCTGAACCTATGAACACGGTCACGTCTAAGAAAGCACTAGACTTTGTCATCAGGAATATAGTGTGTCGTTTTGGGCTTCCACGAAAAATTGTGTCCGAAAACGGGAAGCAATTTGATAGTGAACATTTCACGGACTTCTGTGCTTCGCATGGAATCATCAAAACTTTTCCGCAGTCGCCAGACCTCAAGCTAATGGGCAAGTGGAAGCAGTAAACAAAATCTTAAAGACCACGTTGAAGAAAAAACTCCAAGCATGCAAGGCTCACTGGCCGGAAGAGCTTCCGCGAGTACTTTGGGCCTATCGCACGACACAGAGGACTTCGACGGGGCACACACCTCATTCCATGACCTTCGGTTGCGAGGTCATCATCCCAGTAGAAACTATGATCCCATCTCACAGGCAGGACACCTACGACCCTACCTGGAACCACGCCCTTCTCCAGGAGTCCCTGGACATGATCGAAGAGCTCCGGGAGCAGTTACAGGTCCAACTCAAAATGTACCAAGGCAAGATAGCCCGACACTTCAACACAAGAGTCAAGAGCCGTACATTCGAAGTTGGGGACCTTGTCCTACGGAGAGTATTTCCTGCTACGCAGGACCCGGGAGTGGGAGTCCTCGAACCCAACTGGGAAGGCCCCTATGAAGTACAAGAAAAAGTGGGCCATGGGACGTATCACTTAAAGAGACTCGACGAATCTAAAGTCCCGCGCGCCTGGAACGCGGAGCACCTCCGCCGTTACTATCAGTAGGCCCCGGACTATCTAGTCGAAAGTCCTTGGTGGACGTAGCAAAAGTGTAAAATGTGGAGATAATCCTCCCTGCTGTAAAACACATGCCTAACAGGCTAATTTAATGAAACACGGAGAGATTCACTCCGCTTTTACTGCATTTTTTATCCCTGTGTTCAAAGCTGCGTTTTAACAAGTGACCACGCGGTCCGGAGACGTCCGGACCCCACGCTCACTTGGGGGGGTATACATGGCTAAGGCATAGCCATACGCCCCTTGAAAAAAACATACACAGAACACCACTTATGTGCTAGCATGGTGTCTGAAAATTTTAAATTGTTAAACTTAGGTTAATTTGTTGCCATAAACATACTTGCCTTACGTGTCATGTGCGCATTATGTGTTTATGTGAAAATTGCCATTGAAATGTCTGCCATTATGCATCATGAAAATTATCTCCTGTGTAGCCCAGCGATGAACAGGACTGGGGGTTGGGGCACATTCAGAGAGCTACGCCGAAACACCCCCAACTTCCGGGCAAGTCCTTCAAAAAATATTCCGCGACCGCTGTAAAACTTTGCTTCGCAAGCTCCAGCTCCGGGTCTCACAAGGCGAAAGATGGAAAGATCCGCGACCGCTGTAAGCTTTGCTTCGCAGGCTTCAGCTCCGGGTCTAACAAAATAATGCATGGCGAGCTCCTCGACCACTGCAAGCTTCGCTTCGCAAGCTCCAGCTCTGGGGGCAGATATAATCGATCCCCCAATGACAGCAGGCCTTGCTTACCAAAGCCCCTGCTCCAGGATCACACATGGTAGGCGTGATAGTTTCCCCAACCGCAACGAACCTTGCCTCGCAAGGCTTTATGCCAAGTCCCTAAAGTCGGCCACCGTGAGGTCCGCAACGATAGTTAATTTTGCTTCGCAAAAATCTAGTCCTAAGTCTAAGCGACGCTCACCAAAAGAACTCCCGTTCCAGCACCATCCCGCGAAAGCGTATTAAGTGTTTGCCTCGCAAGCTTTGTGAAAATCGCGATGGGGAGATGAAATGGATCACCATAGCCAACCCAGCGAACGGTACAACTACAAGTCCCGGGATTGGCTATTTACCTTAGGAAGGCTGAGTACGATGAAAGAGGGAGTCTGGCCATTGGAACCAAGAATCCTCTGCAACCTAGAAACTACGTGGGAAAGGACATAAGCCGTTGGAGCTTCAAGTTAGAAATGCATAGGTTCTGGCCGTTGGAACCAAAACCTCATGCGCCCCTACTGCAGTTTCTATCGTATAAAAGTATCTACTCTAAGCGCAAAATTAAACAAGGAACTCAGCAGAAAAAGAATGAAGAAATTATTATAATGAAGGCCCTGCGGACTGGGCATCTGTAATGTTCCCGCAATTAAAAAGAATACAAGGAGCTTCGTCCCACAGGAAAATAAAGGAAAACATAAAAAATAATTAAAGATAAGGCCCCTTCAAGCATTGGGGGTGGCAGCGGTATCCACGTCACAGGCCTCTAGGTCAGCGGTTTCAACTGGGGCTGGCGGAGTCGGCTCATTGGAAGGCGGAACTTCATCACGGGCAGGTTCAGAGGTCCCCGCCTCTCCGGGATCTTCTGCCTCAGGGGCTCCAGCAGGTTCGTCAATGTTGTAAGTTTGGACGTACACCTCTGGGCCTTGATCCCACACCTGTAGCTTCTCCCTCATGGCGTCGGCATCCTCTCCTAGATAGCCTAGTACCTCCGGGTTCATTTTCCAGAGTTGATGCATGAGGACCACATGCGATATATTAATCGTCCTGTTCAGTACCACCTTGGCATCCTCCTTCTCCTTCAAGCGCTCCGCCTCGGAGGTTGCCAGCTTTGCCTCCGCGACAGCTAATTGAGCTTTCAGTTTTTCCATCTCGGCCTTGGATGCATCCCGCTCTCCCTTAAGAGAATCAATCTCCTTGTGCTGCACCTTATTTTGGTTCAGCACGGATTGCTTCTCGGTCACATGCCCCCTGGCAGTGAATTGCAAGGCTCCGATCTCTTTATCCTTCTCGGCGAGCCCCAACTCCAGCATAGACACGAGATCCCTGCTCCTCTTATGAAATTGCTCCTCCTCGTGCAGCTTATTCTGAAGAGTGGCATATTCCTCTTGCCGCTTAAGGAGGAGATCATTTTTCGATTGCAAGTGGGCTTCCAAGGTATCCTTCTCCTCCCTAGTCTGGGATAGCTCTTCCTGGAGCTTAGAGTTTGTGACCTTCAAGTCATCCAACTGCTGCTTGAACTCCTTCTCCGCGCTGGCCCGGTACTCTTGATATTTGGCAAGATATTTCTTCTCCGCCTCTTCCTCAGCCTTGCGCCGAGCCTGGTTAATCTTCTCCGCAGCCTCCCCCTTTATGCTCTCGACCTGTTGGGACAGATTCTGCTTTTCCGCCTCCAAGGCCTGGCGAGCCACCTGGCTCTCCTCCAGCTGAACCAGAACTGCACCCACCTCCCGGAACGAGCGTTCCGCGATGAGATAGGCCTGCAAGGAAAGACAACAGAATGAGTTAAGCAGAACCAAATGTGCTAAGACAGATGATCCCAAAACACAACAACTGACGGCTTGCCCCGGACAGTTGCTGCTTCACGACATGTGTCAGCAACAGCGGATCCTTACTGCTACTGATGGCCCATTTCTCAGAATTGAGCTCGCACAAGCTCAGGGCCATGTCCTCGATCATCTTCGCTCCGAACGGCGCCAATGCACGTCCGAGCCTAGGCACCAGCCTCTTCCCCAAGGCCGGGCCATCCAAAACCGCTCCGGCCGGGTGAAGGGATCTCACCCCTTCGGCCAGCTCAGCTCTCTTCACGGTAGATAGGTTGTCTGCCCTTCCCTGAACAACAGCCTTCTCAGCCTCCAACCGCCTCTTCAAAAAATTATCAGCCCGTCTTACACCTTCCAGGAGAGCAGCGGGGAAACGGGTTGGTTTCTGAGGGAAGTGGAACTTCAGGCCAGGCGGAGGAAGGCTTGTTTGTTGAGAAAGTGGAAGAGGAGGAGAAGAAGGAGACCCCGAAAGGGTGGACTCCCTTTGGACCGGAGGAGGAGGTAGATGGGGTATTAGGGACGGTAGCGGAGTCACTACCGCCCCGGTTTGATGTTGCTGCTGATGTTGCTGTTGTTTCGGCTGCTGCTGTGGCGGTGTTGATTTTCTTTGTTGTTGTTGTTGATGTTGTTGTTGTTGTTGTTGCTGCTTTTGCTGCTGGGGTTGTGGTTGCTGCTAGGAGAGGGTAGTCTGGCGAGGACTGCGCGCGGCCCAGAGGTCTCCGTCACCTCCGGGGGAAGAATGTCTGAGGCGTTTCCTCTTGTCGCCCTCAGCCTCTCCTCCAGGACGCTTGCTCACCCCGGTCGTCTTCACGGGGAACACAAGACCTTCCCCATCGCTGCTGCTACTCGAGACCATCATGGTCTCGGAAGGCCCATAGGTAGGAGACTTCTCTACCCTCGGAGACACTTGCGCCTCGCCACTTGTCTTCTTGGGAGTGGCAGCTTTACCTCCCCTACCAGCTTTGGCCTTTCGTCCTTTCCCCTTGGACGGGTCTTGGCTGGTGGCAGCCTTCTTAATAAGCGAGGTAGCTCTCCCCAACATTTTTGCTTCGGGATGTTCTGCAAGAAACGTACGAAGCAAGGTTAGCGAACCAGCAAGCAATGTGAAAGAAGATAAGCAGAAGACAAGACAATCAACAACATAAAAGCACAAGCAAGTCTGCCAGCAGAGAACAAAGAGCAAAAAAGAGAGACGTTTGAGAGGGATGACCATGCACGAGAAACGTGGATGGCCTTCCCCGAGCGAAACAAGACACCGATTCCTGCTCCAGGAAGCTCCCGTACTCCTTGAAGTCTGGGAATGGCATGCTAAGGGAAGAAGGGTCAACCATGGTGACACCTTCTTGCAGACTACCGTCATCCAAGCATCCGAGGAGCTCATCTACCCTATCGCAATATCTGTCAATGGGTATCCTACGCGGATCTAGCCTAAGGAAGCGGGGATTGAACCCCATCTGAGAGGTCCGGGAAACCTCAAATAGGCTGGGGGTGTGAATCAATCGAAAGCTAGCCTTACCTATCCCGGAGGTGCCAGCTCCCGGAGTCCCTTCATTGGGGTAAGCCGCGGCGTGGCGAGCCTCAATTTCTTCTTCCTCCGACTGGGGGTTGGGGAACCTCTCCGCCCAACTGGGGGACAAATTATTCTCGTCCTGGACTGCCTGGCAGATCACCTTGGAAAGTTCCAACGCAATCTGCTCCCGGACGTCAGCGGACACCTGACTTTGCCCCCTACCACTCACTGGCTCAATATTTTGGAAGGAGGCGAGTAGCCCATACTCTCTCAGAGATTCGGTGGTCACAAGTCCTTCCACCTTCAGCTCTTCCTCCGAGAGCGCCTCGTAGAATTGCGACCTCCTTATCATCTCCGCATAGCGAGGCATCCGCGGGATGGCTTCTGCAAAATTTAAACATGGGTGTCAAAGATCCTCCCGGAAGGCAAATCAAACGTGATGAAACAAAGTTAAAAAAGAAAGGAAGGAGCACTTACCAGGGACTTTGAAGTCCAAAGACAGAGCTGGCACCCTCTTCAATGGGAAACCAGTCATCAGGAACCAGTACTCCCGGAGATCTGGAACCCTCGCGGTATGACAGGTGGGGCACATCACGTCCGGATACCTCTCCAGCCTGTAAAACCCCACCTTGTCTGAATGGCCTCTCATGGGTTGAGACTTCAACCCGTAGAAGTACAGCACCTCCTCCGGGGTAGGAGCCTCCAGGTCCCGGGACTTGCAAAAGATGTACCACCCCGCTAGGAGCTTATAGCTGGGGGGAATCAACTGGAAGGGGGCAATCCCCGCCTTCACGCAGAAATGGGCAAAATAACTCCTTAGGGGAAAATGTGCCCCACACACTATATGTGCCCAGCTCCAGGCACCAAAACCCTCGTGACTCTGGCTAGCCGACTCGCCCAGCACCGACAGACGGTGCCACATCAGGCCTGGGATGTTCTTCAGGCCTGCCTCTGAGGAATACAGCTCCAGCATGCCGTAGTTCCTGAACAGGTTCGGCTTCTGGTCCATCTCCCAGATTGAACTGTTGATAGTCGGTGGGCTAGCCGCGACCACTTTAGTTTTTCCTTTCCCCTTTGCGCCAGCGACAGGGGAACCTTTCTCCTGGGCAGATTCAGCCTCTACCGCAGCGATGAGTTGTTCCTTTGAGATGTTCGTCACTGAACAAAAGAAACAAAGAAGAAAACACTCTAAGCAGTCAGCACCCTTGTCATACCCTAACGGTATCAAAGGCGTCGGGGAGACCCTCCCCGAACACTTCTTGGAGAGGCTCCCACCGAGCTTGCCGAGGGGTTGGCACCATGCCACCCGAAGGACAGCAAGGAACCAAACTCAAACTCCGAGCCTAAGCCCGCCGAGAGAAGTGTTTTTCCAGAGAAAGACACCCTAAAGGCGTTCACGCTTATGCCCTAAAACAGCAAACCAGAACAGCGCAAGCAAGACGAGGAACAACTTTCCAAACGCAAATCATCAAAGCATGCAAAATGATCACTTATTGGCTCACATCAGTCACATGCCTATCAAAGCCCTATTCACGCATGCATAAAGATGACACCGGCAGAAAACTCAACCCTAACAACTACCAACAATCTGAGGTTTAGAAGGAAATTTCAAAGTAAAAATACTTACTGGTATTCGGGTATTTGAAGGTTGAGGGAGTAACCGGATCACTGCACCGCACGAACACATGAAGTGAAAACTGCAAAGACAAGCAACGATTGAAACCTGGAACTTCGGCGAACAAACCTACTGCCAAAACGAAAGAAAAGTTTCTAGATTCCTTACCAAAAGAAGTGGCGAATTCGAAGAAAAGGAAGCTTGGAAGCTTGAGAGTTTGAAGATTTGGGAATCTGAGAATCTGAAAGCTCGAGAATTTGAAAGCGTAAAGAGGAAGAAAGGTCTGTTCCCTCATTTTTATAGCAGGAATGAAATCGTTTCGAATTCCACAAATGGACGGTCCCGATCTTCCCATACCGCATGCATCAAATCCAACGGTTGGGGATGAAGTGCCGGTCCAATTTAAGACTCCTCGGATGGGAATAAAGTATTTATTTCCCATCATTATACCATCTCGGGCCCAGTGCACCATTAAATACCGTCAAATCACTACTCAGCCAGTCGCCTCACGCACACGTCTTGGTCACAGAGCCATTCCCTGCATGACGCGTGGCCCTTGCCACACTTGAGTGCTTGAGTTAAAACAGAAGAAATTTCCTTTTGTTTTGTACTGACACTCAGGCGGGAAAAAGGAACTCTTCCAGGAACACAGGAGATGACCCCTCGCCTAATCTAAAGACCAGAGCACCCGGAGGACTGTACAAGCTCCCGGACCTCTCAAGCCCCGTGACCTTGGGGGGTAAATGTTATCCAGATTTCTGGATAGCGTTTAAATGGATAGCCTCGGGGAAGATAAATTATCAAAGTCTTTCACGAAAGGTGACCAGAGCTCGCGGATGGACAGAAAGGCTTCGCCTCTCCCGTTCAGTGTCCAGCAGACTCTTTCAAGCAACCGCGACGCGGAAGCTCGTCGATTCTCCCGGACTCCCGAAGGGATGTCCGTCGGGGAAGGTCCTTCCAGGAGAAGCTCTTCAGGTTACCTTCGCGGATACAGTTCCGTGTCTCGTACGAAAGAAGACCAAGCGGCCGAGTCATGGAGGAGGCATAGTTGGAATGATATCCACCTGACACAGGATCCCGCCTGACACGCCCGACAGGTCGAGGCCGCATACATCCTAGCACGCCTAAAAGTACTATTTCGCCTACTGTTCCGCTGACAGCCTGGAAAAGACAGCTGCCTTTGTGCATTCCCCATACTTTCACGTAAATATACCCACATAGAGCCTGGTAGCCAGGCGACTACGGTAATTGCATCCCCTATTTATGGCTGGTGTAATTAAGACTCATGGGGGGGAGAGTAAAACCCTAATAAAAAATTCTGGCTATAAAGGCGCCCTCATTTGGCAATAGAGGGGGGGAGAACAAATTACATAGGGAGAACTCTGTCAAAATCTCTCTAGCTTCGTCTTCTTCTAGAGAACTCGACAGAAACACTGTGAGTATGTGAGGTTCTTGTACACCAACCATTTTACTGTAATTCTCTACAAGTATAATAACATCGACTCGTGGACTAGGGCTCGTTAACGCCTGAACCACGTAAAAAACTTATTTGTCTATTTATATTTCTGTACTTCTACAGTTCTTATCCTTTTATTAGTTTGTTTGTATTCGTTTCCGAAAAACTCGGTAAACATGATCCTCAGCCCTCTCTGCAGTAAGGGCCTTATCCACCGCTTGGGCATAAGTAGTAGTCTCTGGAATCAATGTAATATTCACATCACGAACGATCATCACATTCAACCCCTGTATAAATCTATCTCTCCTGGCCACATCCGTCGGCACTAAGTCTAGCGCAAACTTCACCAGTCTGTCGAATCTCAAGGCGTACTCAGTAAATGATGGCCTATTCTGAGTCAGGTTGATAAACTCATCAAACTTCGCAGCTCAAACTGCTATGCTGTAGTATATCTAATTAAAGATACTCTTAAATTCGTCCCATGTCATGACTGCAACATTCCTCCGCTGACCCACCACATCCCACAAGATGCGGGCATCCTCCCTAAGCATATAGCTCGCACAAGCAACCCTTTCACTTCCTTCGACCCTCATAAAGTCAAAGATCAAGGAAATCATGTTCATCCACTACTTTGCCTGCACCTCAAAGGTAGGAGGTTGTTGCTTCCTGAACCTCTCGTACAAAGGTTCCCACTTATTCTCCAAAGCAGACTGAACTGGCACCGGCGCTGCAACCTTCTGCACTTGCAGCCCAGTAACCTGAGGCGGAGCCTGTTGCCTCATCTAACGGAGTTCTTCCTCTGTTCTCTGCAGTCTAGCCTCCATTTTAGCCAATATCTGTTGCCAGTTCTGTGGAGCAGGTGGAGGGTCATGACCCTGGTTGTTGTCCTCAGCCCTACTGCCGCGGAGTCTAGTTGATTGTCGAGGCATCTCAACAAATATGCCTGCAACCAACGACCCCGCTCATTAGGCTTGATAACAACATCCAAAACCACCTCCCATGCTCATCAGTAATCCACACATAATAACTCATATAGCATAAAATACACAACGGGTCGTGCCCTAGCATCATGCATATGTTAATTCATTCATCATGCTCTACACAAAATAAGCACGCAAGCAGGGCATTCAAACATATTTTAAGATATATTAGCCAATCTTACCAACCAACCCTGAGTTAAGCCTGTCACTGACTGCGTGTGTACATGTTCGGTCAATCTCTAGAACCAATAACCTTGGCTCGCTCTAATTCGAAGTTGTAACGCCCTACTTCCTTAGAGCCGTTACTAAGTGAGTTTAAAAACGTCCTTTTAACTCGTTAATCGAGGTTTTAAGTCAAACAGTGTAATTAAACCATAAACAAAGGAAAAACATTAGAAATAGTACTTTTTTCGTAGTAAATCATAAAAGTTTTACATTTGGGATCCCAAAATACAGTTTAGAGATATTTACAACATAAAAACTGTACTAAGTCAACTAAACGAAAAAATCTAAATTCATTTACAAACATCTCCCACAATCCTCTGGCTATGGCAGCCAGGCTGGCCAAACATGTACACACCGCCTCATGCCTACTGTACTCATGGTTGGTTGATCTTCTCTTTACCCTTACCTACACCACAGAGCATCTGTGAGCCGAAGCTCAGCAAGAAAACAACCAACAGATAACATATGCAACACACATATCAAGAATAAAAATAGGCCACCAATGGGCTAAACACATACGTCCTAGCCGTCACAAGCGTTTACCAAGCCCTGGGTTCGCGAACCACGCTGTGAGGATGTCCTAGGTATCCTTCTAGGGACTCGCTCTAGAAACTCGCACTCTACGTGCTCAACACTGCTCTCGGCCCCTTGCCATTCTCAGCCTTGCACTAAACGTGCCCAACGTCGTTCCCGGCCCTTCGCCGTTCTTGGTCTACACCGTTCCCGGCTCTAGTCGACCGTTCATATCATAATACACATAGCATAACAGGCAAGTATAGAATTCTAGCATATTCAGTTAAAGGGCTACGCCCCGCAGTTCTAACATATTGGGCTCGGCCCTGCATATCAATGCTATTCAAACACATTGGGCTAAGCCCTGCACACAAGCTCTATGGGAAGAAGGGTTTTCTTACCTGAGTTCCGAGATTTCTGAGCACCGATGCCTCGAGCGCAATCCTCTAACGTGAGGCTCGTCGAAACCCTAGTCACAACACATTAACAATGTCCATCCATCAAATTCTAATCCAATAAATAACTTCGAGCCATAACCCTAACCTCCGGGTCCTTGAATTCTATCAATCCGGGTGATAAAATCTATCCCGAGCCTTACCCCTTGAGTTCCCAAGCCTAAAATACCCTTAAAAACTCAAACTGGCACTAAGGTACGCGGCCCCACCCACAAGAGCCGCGGCTAGCCTCGAAACAGAGGCTAGCACCTCACTGACCCCTACACGGGCCGCGGCGCGCCCACCAAGTGTCGCGGCGCGCATGAACCTCTCGGCCTCACATGGCCGCGCGCGCACATGGGCCGCGGCGTTCCCCACCAAACCCATATTTTCACACAATTTTATAAACCTTTCCTCAAGCCAATTCATCCTAAAACTTGGCTAACATTCCTAGATAACCAACACAGTTATTCCAGCTCAAAAACAACATCAAGACCCCATTAGAATATGCTCCAAAACTCAGCTAGAACACCCAAAGATAAATCAAGCTTGGCTAACATGCAATCCCCTATAACCAACAGAAATTAAGAGTAAACCTTAGTAATTAGAGCTTACCTTGCAGAACTTAGTCCTTGAGTTTGATCCTCAATCCCCAAGCTTCAAGTTCCTAGAGTATCCTAGCTGAAATCCTCCTAGTTCCTAGCCAATTCCTTTGAGTTTCTCTTTGAGTTTGCCTTGAAGAGTAAAGAAGAGAAGAGGATAAAAGCTATCTTAGTTATGAAATAATGTGTGTGTGTCGGTTTCCCCAAGGTTCTAAGTAATTCCTCCTTTTTGTTTTATTTGACTTAAGTCTAAAGGGTTACCTCAAAGCTCGAGGTACCAAAACGTCCCCGAGGGCAAAATGGTAAATTTCCCCAGTATTCCCGCCTAGACATTCTATCCTCAAATATATCTCCAAATATTTATTTTCATGTCCCAATAATCCTGTAACACACCTAGTACCCAAATTACCTCTCGACTCACCCCGAGTCCAAATCTCAACCCCATTGTGACTCTCTGGCTAAGCGCTCCCCAGGACTGTCTCGGATCGTGCTACATACACATATCACATATATAACATTTATCACATTTATCACACGTATGGCCCTAATATCCAGACGGGGCCCACATGCACATTTAACTCAATTAAACATGCATCATAATCATATATTCACTTAAATCCACATATAAGCATATTAAATCACTTATTGCCCTCCGGGCACACTAATCAAGGCCCTAAGCCCGATTAGCAAATTCGGGTCGTTACAGATGCTGCTAGGCAAGATAGGTTTATCAGGGGGCTAAATGCTATGATAGCCCAGGATGTTAGGATTACAACAGTACCTGGAGGAACAACTTATGCCCAGGCTGTTGAGAAGGCTCTTACCGCTGAGGAAGCGGAGAACAAGATTTGGAGGGAAAGTGTTGTGAGGCGCCGGGGCCGTAGAGTGGTGCCTCCTTATTCAGGGACAAGTATGGGCAGAGGCCCCAGTGACTTCAAGAGAAACACTCATGACACTTCGACCGCTGCTGGTCCTGATAGGAGGGGTTGGGGTGGTCAGGGAGGCTGTCGGGGCGGCGGTGAGGCATGGCGGACCTATCCAGAGTGCCTGAGGTGTAGAAGACGCCATCTGGGCGAATGTCGGGCCAAGGCTTGTTATGTGTGCAGAACAGTGGGGCATCTCAGGAAAGACTGCCCAACAGTGAAGAATGGTGAAGCTGGAAAGGTGGATAGCTTGACTTCAGCTCGAGTATTCACTTTGACGCAGGCAGAAGCCGAGGCTAGCCCCTCGGTAGTGACAGGTCAGCTTTCTAGCGTTGGCTCTCCTTATATTGTATTGATTGATTCTGGTGCTACACATTCCTTTGTTTCTAGTAAAGTGATTGATAGATTGTGTAGACCTAATGAATATCAGATCGCAGTGTTTGGGACTTTATTGCCTACAGGGGAATTGGTAATCTCTAGGAGATGGATTAGGGCACTGCCAGTGATGGTTGATAGTAGGGAACTTTCGGTAGATCTAATTGAGTTAGACTTAGGGATGGACTGGTTGGTCAAATATGGGGCAACTATTGACTGCAGGAAGAAGATGGTGACTTTTGAGAATGAGGGTGAGGATCCTTTTGTCTTTGTGGGTGCGGTATGTGGACCCCGGGTACCCATGATTTTAGTATTGAGAGCCAGAGACTTGTTGCAGGGGGGATGCATAGGTTTTCTGGCCAGTGTAGAGGATACCACTAGGGTTATGCCAACAGGGCCGGGAGAGAACAGATTGGTGTGTGAGTTTTTAGATGTATTTTCTGAGGATCTACCAGGGTTTCCGCCCCGCAGGGAGATTGAGTTAGCACCGCGGACAGAGCCATTATCAAAGACACCATATAGAATGGCACCAGCAGAGTTGAAGGAACTAAAGATACAGCTGCAGGAGCTTCTGGATTTGGGATTCATCAGACCTAGTTACTCACCATGGGGCGCTCCAGAGTTATTTGTTAAGAAGAAGGACGGGACATTGAGGATGTGTATAGACTACAGAGAATTGAACAAGTTGACTATAAGGAATAAGTACCCTCTACCAAGGATTGATGACCTATTCGATCAGCTGCAGGGAAAGACGGTGTTCTCAAAGATTGATCTACGATCTGGTTATCAGCAGCTGAGGATCAAAGATGAGGATATACTGAAGACGGCCTTCTGGACGCGATATGGGCACTATGATTTTTTGGTCATGTCTTTTAGTTTGACCAATGCCCCGTTAGCTTTTATGGATTTGATGAATAGGGTGTTCAAGGACTTCTTAGATCAGTTTGTCATAGTCTTCATCGACAACATTCTAGTATACTTCGGTTTAGAGGCAGAGCATGAACAACATCTTCGACAGGTTTTGCAGAGATTAAGAGAACACCAGTTATATGCTAAGTTTAAGAAGTGTGAGTTTTGGTTACCAGAGGTGACTTTCCTTGGGCATATAGTTGGTGCAGAAGGGATTAAGGTGGATCCGTCCAAGGTGGAAGCGGTGGGAGATTGGCCGAGGCGAAGGAACGCCTCAGAAGTAAGGAGTTTCCTTGGGTTGGCAGGTTATTACAGGCGGTTTGTGGATGGATTTTCAAAGATTGCTTCATCGATGATATAATTGACAAGAAGAATCAGAAGTTTGTTTTGTTAGAGAAGTGTGAGAACAGTTTCCAAGAGTTGAAGCGACGACTTATTTATGCACCTGTATTGAGTCTTCCTTCAGATGAAGGGAAATTTGTAGTATATTGTGATGCATCAAGGATGGGCTGTGTGCTGATGTGAAATGAGAAGGTTATAGCTTATGCATCGCGACAGCTGAAGGAGTATGAATAGCGATATCCTACCCGTGATTTGGAGCTGGTGGTAGTGGTATTCGCATTGAAGGTTTGCCGACATTACTTGTACAGGGAGAAGTGCGAGATATACACTGACCATAAGAGTTTGAAATACTTATTCACTCAGAAGGATCTGAACATGAGACAGAGGCATTGGTTGGAGCTGGTTAAGGATTATGACTGCGATATCCTTTACCACCCGGGGAAAGCCAATGTTGTGGCGGATGCATTGAGCCAGAGGGGCTCAGGATAGTTGTATAATTCCACCCAGATCTCGAGAGAGTTGGCTGATGAGATGGCCAGGGCAGGGATAGAATTGGTGGTAGGCCAGTTAGCTAATTTTACCTTGCAGTCGATCCTGCTAGAGTGGATCAAGGAGGGACAATTAGTAGATGCGCAGCTTCAGGAGGATAGGCAGAACATCTTAGCAGGGATAGCTAAGGATTATTCTATTTCTGAGACTGGTATGCTTCGATACCAGGGATGGATTTGTGTTCCGGCAGATGAGGGGATCAGACGAAAGATACTGGATGAGTCTCACACTACGCCATACTCGCTTCATCCGGGTACCACGAAGATGTATCAGGATCTACGGACATTTTATTGGTGGCCCGGGATGAAGAAGGATGTGGTTGAGTATGTAGCCAGGTGTTTGACATATCAATAGGTGAAGGCTGAGCATCTGCGGCCAGCAGGGTTGCTTCAGCCTTTGGGTATTCCTGAATGGAAGTGGGAAGATATTACGATGGACTTTGTGGGAGGTCTACCCAGGACAGTGGGACTTTGTGACTCGGTGTGGGTAATAGTAGACAGATACACCAAGTGAGCTCATTTTCTGCCGGTGAGGTCGACGTACTCAGTGGAAGAGTATGTGGAGTTGTATGTGAGGGAGATAGTATGTCTCCATGGGGTTCCAAAATCTATTGTATCTGATCGAGACCCTATCTTTACCTCTATGTTCTGGGGAGCTCTGCAGAGAACCATGGGGACCCAATTGAAGTTTAGCACAGATTTTCATCCTCAGACTGACGGACAGTCTTAGAGGACGATTCAGGTGTTGGAGGACATGCTTAGGGCATGTGTGATTGATTTCGAGGGATCGTGGAGTAAGAATCTTCCGTTGATTGAATTCTCGTATGACAACAGTTATCAGTGCACGATTGGAGTGGCTCCTTATGAAATGTTATATGGGAGAAAGTGTAGCTCGCCCATTCATTGGGATGAGATGGGTGAAAGGAAGTATTTAGGGCTGGACATGGTTCAGAAGACTAATGAAGCTATTGAGAAGATTCGAGCTAGAATGCTTGCTTCGCAGAGTAGGCAGAAAAGCTACGCTAATCCTAAGCGTAGGAACGTGGAGTTCCAGGTTGGGGACCACGTGTTTCTGCGAGTGTCACCATTGAGAGGGGTGAGGAGATTTGGGGTAAAGGGAAAGCTGAGCCCCCGGTTTGTTGGACCTTTTGAGATCCTAGAAAGGATTGGACAGGTGGCTTACAGGTTGGCCTTGCCACTGTTGCTGTCGGGAGTTCATAATGTTTTCCATGTCTCTATGTTGCGAAAGTATGTCTCAGATTTGACGCATGTATTGAGGTATGAGGATTTAGAGTTGCAAACAGATTTGTCCTATGAGGAGAGACCACTTCAAACTTTAGACCGGAAGGACAAAGTTCTACTGAATAAGATGATTCTGTTAGTTAAAGTGTTGTGGAGAAATAGCAAGGTCGAGGAAGAGACCTGGGAGTTAGAGACAGCGATGCGGGATCAGTATCTTGAGCTATTCAGGTAAATTTCGAGGATGAAATTCTCAGTAGGAGGGGATAGTTGTAACGACCCAAAATTACTGTTATGGCTTAAGGGCCCTGATTAGTGTGCCGGGAGGGCATAATTGGTTTATGTGTGAGTTTATTGATTTAATGCATGATGATATGATAAGCATGCTTGTATGATTATATGAATGTAAATGTGGTTAAATGTTATATCTGTGAGAACCACATTATTATGTGGGTAGATTTGCAGCGTGCGACTTGAGGCGATCCTAGGGCTTAACACTTGACTTGGGGCAAATCAAGGGGTAATTCGGGTATTAGATGATTATTTGGGTTATCGGGTTACGGAAATAAATATATGGAGATATATTTGAGGTTAGGAAGCTTAGGCGGGATTATTGGGGAAATTTATTGTTTTACCCTCAGGGACGTTTCAGGCACCCCGAGCCTTGGGATTGACTTAATTAACCAAGGGTTAGACTAAACAAAAGAGAAACCGGTAGAATAAAACACAAACCGACTTATTTTTCTCTTCTCTTCTTTCTTTTTTCTCTCTCAAGAAAAACTACTGGAATTCAAGGGAAATCAGCTCGGAATTCAGTGGTTTGGGCTGGAATCTTGAAGGCTTAATCTAGTGCTTAGCTAAGGAAATTCAACCAAGATTAAGGTAAGGGCTGAATCATATTCTTGAGCATTAGAATTTTGAGTATTGGCTGAGTATTAAGGGTGTTTATGGTTTTGATGTTTAAGGATTGAATTAAAGCTGAGAAGCTTGGATTTTAGCTCAGGAATCTGTTAAGGAAGTGGTTCAACAAAGAAGGTAAGCTTCAATTTTTAATTTAGAGGTTAAAATATAAGTTTTCCGGACTGGTTTTTGAGTTCTTTAGTTGATGGGTTTCAGAAATAAAAGTGGAGTTTTAATGAGTTTTTAGGCTGGATTTCTGTTGGATTATGTCGTTAGAATCATACTAAAAGTCTTGTGATTAATGGGTTTTTCTGATAGGGTGCTTTGGGGTGGTTTTGAATGAGGTTAGGATGTTAGAAATGGTGGATTTTCTAGGCACAAAAGGGTGGGTCGCGGCTTTTTTCTAGAGCGATGCGGCCTTACGAAGTAAAGGAGCCAGGGAGGCTCGGCCGAAGGGGAGCGCCGCGGCGCCACAGGGCAGGGCCGCGGCGCGTGTCTGCCTGCTGAGGGGCTTGGGTTCTGTTTTAGGGGCAGGCCGTGGCTAGGTCTCAAGGGCTGCAGCCCTTAGGTGCATTCTTGATCTTTTGGGGATTTTAAGCATGAGAACCTAACCTAGGGTGCTCGGGATCGATTCCACCACCGTGTTTGGTGGAATTTGATGTCCCGAAAGCTAGCATTGTACCCCGAAACCTTTATTTGAATATTAATGGAATCCATTACCGTGGTTGTGACTAGGTGGTAAGCTAGGGCTCAGGAAGCTGATCGTGCTCGAGAGACGTCGGTTGTAGACAGTGAACGTGGAAATTAAAGGTAAGATAATTGCACTGGGTTGTGTAACTATAATGGGACTAAGGGTTCCTTAATATGTATGCTTTGAAAGGATGGTATTATGCCATGTAAACAGTAAATCAATGGCCTAAGAGTGCCAAGATTACACTAGCGCACAGGGCGCGGCTCGGCCACTAGTAGTCGAGGACAGCTTATTATGTACTGACCTTGTTTTAAGCGGGCCGGAGTCAGTGGGGTAAATAGAGGGTGCAACCTAAGTTGTCGGCCCTATTAATCATGTAACTTGATTGTTATTTATGCTTGGTTGCAGCTTTGATTCTGAGTACATGCTATGTGGTTAATATGAGTGTTAAGTGTTTGATCATGCTTAAAGAATTAATTATCTGTTATTTTTGTTTGTGATGCATATTATGTTTTCTTGTTGGGCCTTGGCTCATAGGTGCTACGTGGTGCAGGTAAAGGCAAGGGCAAACTTGATCAGCCCTTACTATAAAAGCTCTGTGAGCTGAATGTACATGACCAGCTGCTCAGCCACCACGATTGAGGGGAAGGCAGGAGCAGGGGAACCATAAATGTCTGTTTTGCCTTAGAATGGCTGATGGTTGTGTGTATTTTGGAAATTCTGTAAACCGTCTTTTAAACATTTTTTCTTTTTGGTACCCCATGTGTAAAACTGCTTAATTATATAAAATGTACACTTTTGAGACTGTGGATGACAAAAATCCACCAAATAAAAACTCTTCAGTCCCTGGTTGGAACATAGGGATAAAGGTCACTTGTTCATGCTATTGGGCTCGAGCCTGTAGGCCTTGTTAAATACAGAAGATCATCTCATGAGAAACAACACATTATGAGCCACAAGGTTTGGCCCTGCTAAGCTAAGGGGCCACAATGAATACTGCAAGAGGATAGTGTGGACGCTCATTATTTCGCGCCCATAAAAGATCCCGTGAAGGCCAATCATCCTTTGACGGCAACTTCGGATCAACCCGCGATGCTCGAAGGCCCACCTCGCGCGCGCACCCCCCAGGCGTCGCTCGGCCGTGCCCCAGGCGCGAGGCCCTCCTTGCGTGCACGTCTCCTTGGCGTCGTTCGACCGAGCCTTGTCACCCATGGCCACAAAGTGGCCTTGTCATCAAGGCCCCGTGGTGGCCTCGCCCATGGCAACGAAGTGGCCTCGCCATCTAGGCCCCGTGGTGGCCTCGCCCATGCCCACGGAGTGGCCTCGCCATCTAGGCATCATGGTGGCCTCGCCCATGCCCACGGAGTGGCCTTGCCATCTAGGCACCGTGGTGGCCTCGCCCATGCCCTCGAAGTGGCCTCGCCATCTAGGCCCCGTGGTGGCCTCGCCCATGCCCACGAAGTGGCCTCACCATCTAGGCCCCGTGGTGGCCTCGCCCATGCCCACGGAGTGGCCTCGCCATCTAGGCCCCGTGGTGGCCTTGCCCATGCCCACGGAGTGTCCTCGCCATCTAGGCCCCATGGTGGCCTCACCATCTAGGCCCCGTGGTGGCCTCGCCCATGCCCACGGAGTGGCCTCACCATTAGGCCCTGTGGTGGCCTCGCCCATGGCCTCATGGGGGTCACATCAGCAGCACACTCGGCCTCTTGAACAGCCAAAAGAGTCGCGCCATCAATAAGCCTTCCAAGGGGGCCTCACGAAGGAATGAGAGCTACGTCACCTAGTGGCCACGTGAGTAGAGCCATGCACCAAGGGTCCCATTCCTTACACCTTGAGATCCCTATGCTTAGAGGCTTCAGCACGAGTCGAATGGGACATACTTTTACTACCTAGTACTGAGTACGGACTCCAGTACCAGTGGGACTGCTGGGATAAGAGTTATGGCCCGTACGTATATGGCCAAAGGTCAGAGTCGACACCACTATCACCTGTGCCACTATGCCTGCCACCACTCATCACACATGGGTACAGACAAGTAGTGGAGACATCCTCCTGACATCTGCTCCGGTACTGGATGTACGACCACAACCTCTGAAGCCACTCCCCTGACATAGTACTTATATACCACTTGGTCTCCTGGACCATCATGTACCTAAGGCCATTAGAGCCTACTATAAAATGAACTCTAACACCACCTGAGAGGGGGTTGGAAAATTCATTGTATGTAGAGGCTATTAAGCAATATAAATTTTTCACTCCATTGTTCATCTGTGTTTATCCTTTCATAAGTTAATTCTAAGTTCTTATCTAAACATCGCCACATTTACCTTTGAGTTTTCTAACCTAGTTTCGTTGACGAGATTTCACCGTCAACAGTTTGGCGCCGTCTGTGGGAACGTTAGTTTCAAGCTACTGTTCTACCATTGTTTCTGGCAAGAGGAAATGCCAAGACGTTTAAAGCGACTCAGGGAGCCACGAGAGGTAGAGGATCACCTGAACGGAGTCCAACTGAAGGCCTCCATGAAGGACGCTCCTCCACCCAGAGACGTGGAGCCCCCGAAGGACCCAGAGGTTCACGGAGGTGATAAAGTGGCCTCGTCACCGGCCGCTCCACCTAGAGAAGGTCCTCCAAGAGCACCACCGAGAAATGCTAATGAGTTCCCTCTCCCAAAACCACCGCAGGTACCGAACTCTGGCCAGCAGGACCCGGGCCCCTCTACCCGTAGGCATGATAAGCATCCTCGGGTCCATTCCATGAGCTCGAGTTCGAGATATCGGTTCTATGAAGAGGAAATACGAGAGCTCCACCGTAAGAACCAAAGGTTGGAGACCACCTTGGAGAACATGCAAGAGGTCCTGAATGGCTTGTTGTAGGGTAAATCGAACGTGACCTTGCCTAAGAGGAAGGAGAAAGGCCAGGATGGGGTGGAGACCACTGTACCAGTAGATGATGGGAGAACCCGACACTCCACCAGTAAAACCCCCCAGGCAAAGTACCAGGGGGGACCTAGGCCAACGAAATGTCCCCAGGAGCAGAGGCGGAGGGAAGGTGATGGTCGTTAGAACGAGGCCGAAGTCCCCTCAAAAGAGGCACCCCATGGCCTAAGAAAAGAGCTCCATGGGGAGAGGTCAGAAGTAAGAGACGTACCCCCCGCGGATCCACCAAGGGACACAACCAAGGCAAGGGATCAGCCCGAGAACCCGCAAAACTCCTTATGCAAAAAGAGGAGGGGACTAGACACCAAAATGCGAAGCCCTCGGGGCAAGATCACCACTGCACTTGGGGGGCACATGGATGACGGAGAATTCGACCGTGATTCACCCTTCACAAAGGAGGTTAAGGCTGAACAAATGCCGGCTGGCTTCAGAGAGCCTCGCATGACTCCGTACTAGGGTACTACAGACCCAAAATACCACTTAGACTCCTTCAATAACTTGATGAGGTTAAGAGGGGTCAACAGCAGAGCAAAATGTCATTGCTTCGTCGTTACGCTTAAAGGAGTGGCGTACAAGTGGTTCAGGAGGTCGAGGCCAGGAACGATCAAGTCATGGCAACAATTCTCTGATGAATTTCTTCAGCAACACCATGCAGCGTGTGACTACGTCATGCCAACTACTAGCCTCGCTAACATCAAACAAGGCGAGAATGAAAGTTTGAAGGACTACATCCATAGGTTCGATATAGAAGCAACAAAGGTGGGAGATTTAACCAAAGCGGAGCTCAAGATGGCTATTACAGCCGGAGTTCGTCCAGGAAGCAAGTTATGGAGTAACATGCTCAAAAGAGAAGTTTCGAATTTGGATGACTTCTTTGAGAGACCACAGAAGTACATACGTGTGGAAGAGGGCCATAAGAACTTCCATGTCGAAGAAAGCGAACCTTCCTCCAATGGCCATACTACCAATATGTCTGGGGATTCCATATAGATGGGGGGCATCGTGCTAGAAGGGTCGCTGACCAAGTTTGAGATCGAACGAAGACCATCTAGCCATGAAGGTCTCCACCCGAGGGGAGATCACCTCAGAAGCAGACGCCTCCAAAAAGGGTCTCCAAAGTAGAAGCTTGCAAAAAAAGGGTCTCCAAAGTAGACGCTTGCAAAAAGGGTCTCATAAGTAGAGCCTTGCAAAAAGGGTCTCCAAAGTAGACGCTTGCAAAAAGGGTCTCATAAGTCGACGCCCGCAAAAAGGGTCTCCAAAGTAGACGCTAGAAAAAGGGTCTCCAAAGTAGACGCTAGCAAAAAGGATCTCAAAGTAGATGCTTCCAAAAAGGGTCTCAAAGAAGATGCTTTCAAAAATAGTACTATGCCTAATGACGAGAAGGACGCTTCTCGCAACAAATAATAAGCGCACGCGAAAATATATAAGAGGGTAACTAGAACCCAAGGGGTCAATATATCCTTATAGGTGCAACCAAGGTGCACCAAAGAGAGACCTATCGAACCCCCTTTCGCGTGGGTTCCAAAGGACCTCGAGCATGATGAATACCAAAAACAAAAAAAAAAACAAAACAAAACAAAAAAAAAAGAGAAAAAAGAGGGATAATAAAAAGGAAGAGAAGAGTCTACAAGAACGCCTAAAGGCCTCCCTATAGACTGGGGGGCAAGTGTGGATGCCAAAAATCCACCAAATAAAAACTCTTCAGTCCCTGGTTGGAACATAGGGATAAAGGTCACTTATTCATGCTATTGGGCTCGAGCCTGTATGCCTTGTTGAATACAGAAGATCATCTCATGAGAAACAACACATTATGAGCCACAAGGTTTGGCCCTGCTAAGCTAAGGGGCCACAATGAATACTGCAAGAGGATAGTGTGGACGCTCAATATTCCGCGCCCATAAAAGATCACGTGAAGGCCAATCATCCTTTGACGGAAACTTCGGATCAACCCGCGATGCTCGAAGTCCCAGCCGCGTCACCATGGCCTCGCTCGGCCATGCCCCAGGTGCAAGGCCCACCTCGCACGTGCACCCCCCAGGCATCGCTCAGCCGTGCCACAGGCACGAGGCCCTCCTCGCGCGCGCATCCCTTGGCGTCGCTCGGCCACTTCCCGTTCACATCTCCCTGGCGTCACTCGCCCGAGCCTTGGCACCCATGGCTACGAAGTGGCCTCGCTATCTAGGCCCCGTGGTGGCCTCGACCATGGCCACGAAGTGGCCTCGCCATCTAGGCCCCGTGGTGGCCTCGCCCATGCCCACGGAGTGGCCTCGCCATCTAGGCCCCGTGGTGGCCTCGCCCATGCCCCCGGAGTGGCCTCGCCATCTAGGCCCCGTGGTGGCCTCGCCCATGAGGCCCCGTGGTGGCCTCGCCCAAGCCCACGGAGTGGCCTCGCCATCTAGGCCCCGTGGTGGCCTCGCTCATGCCCACGGAGTGGCCTCGCCATCTAGGCCCCGTGGTGGGCTCGCCCATGAGTCCCCGTGGTGGTCTCGCCCATGCCCAAGGAGTGGCCTCACCATCTAGGCCCCGTGGTGGCCTCGCCCATGCCCACGGAGTGGCCTCGCCATCTAGGCCCCGTGGTGGCCTCGCCCATGCCCACGGAGTGGCCTCGCCATCTAGGCCCCGTGGTGGCCTCGCCATCTAGGCCCCATGGTGGCCTCGCCCATGGCCTCATGGGGGTCACATCCGCAACACACTCGGCCTCTTGAACAGCCAAAAGAGTCACGCCATCAATAAGCCTTCCAAGGGGGCCTCACGAAGGAATGAGAACTATGTCACCTAGTGGCCACGTGAGTAGAGCCATTCACCAAGGGTCCCATTCCATACACCTTGAGACCCCTATGCTTAGAGGCTCCAGCACAAGTCGAATGGGACATACTTGTACGACCTAGTACTGAGTACGGACACCAGTACCAGTGGGACTGCTGGGATAAGAGTTATGGCCCATACGTCTACGGCCAAAGGTCAGAGTCAACACCACTATCACCTGCGCCACTATGCCTGCCACCATTAATCAGACATGGGTATAGACAAGTAGCGAGACATCCTCCTGACATCTGCTCCAGTACTGGATGTACGACCACAACCTCAGAAGCCACTCCCCTGACATAGTACTTATGTACCACTTGGTCTCCTGCACCACCATGTACCTAAGGCCATTAGAGCCTACTATAAAATGAACTCTAACACCACCTGAGAGGGGGTTGGAAAATTCATTGTATGCAGAGGCTATTAAGCAATATACATTTTTCACTCCATTGTTCATCTGTGTTTATCCTTTCATAAGTTAATTCTAAGTTCTTATCTAAACATCGCCGCATTTACCTTTGAGTTTTCTAACCTAGTTTCGTTGACGAGATTTCACCGTCAACAGAGACCAAAACCTTTTTAGCCTTAGTGCATTTATGGTTAGTAACACGTTTTCAACTAAATGACTTGATTAGCAAGTCCTGCACCTTTATAAGTACACAGTGTAGCGGTCTTGGTTATCTAGGGCATTACACGCAATGTGCTAATTGCCAAAAGAAATATCCTGGTGAGTGTCGTACAAACACCAAAGGATGCTTTAACTATGGTCAGGAAGGTCACCAAGGGAGGCAATGTTCCCAGTTCAAGCCAGAGGAGAAAAGGGGCAACAAGATGGATCCTGCCTTAACCCAGGGAGAAGCTGACGCTTGCTATAAAGTGGTCACAAGTCAGATTCCTATCCTCTATAGTACATGTTCTAATATTGTTATATTCATGAACAACATACTTGTATATCTCATTAGGAATGATAGAGAAATTAGACAAACCTTGTAGAACTAGGTTTGTGACATAGTTACCTTCGGGTGAAGTAGTCCTATCATCATGGATAGCACGGGGCGTACCAATCAAAATTGAGGTAGTAGAACTAGAAGTAGACCTGATAGAGTTAGTGATCAAATACTTTGATGTAATACAGGGCATGGATTGGCTAGCAAGGCATGGCGCAACCATCAACTGCAGACGTAAGCAAGTGATGTTCGAGACTCCTGACGGTCAGAAACTATGCTATATGGGAAAAAATTTAGGACTATGTACGCCGCTTATTTCATCTCTCAAAGCTCAGAGGATGATAGAAAAAGGATTTCACACATTCTTAGCCAATGTCACGGATGTGGTAAAGGAAACACCACTAAAGGTTGGAGACGTCCGCATTATAAAGGAATTCCCAGAGGTATTTCCTGACGACTACTAGGATTGCTGCCGACACGGGAGATAGACTTCAGAATTGAACTAGTACTGAGCACCAAACCTATTTCAAAGGCACCATACCGGATGGCACCGACCGAACTCAAGGAGTTAAAGACGTAGCTGTAAGAACTCTTAGACTTGGGTTTCATTAGACTAAGCCATTTTCCATGGGGAGAACCAAGTCTATTTGTGAGGAAGAAGGATAGAAGTATGCAGATGAGCATAGATTGCGACAAACTATATAAGGTGACAATTAAGGATAAGTACCCGCTACCCCGAATTGATGACTTGTTTGATCAATTTCGAGGGGCAACCATGTTTGATCTACGGTACAAGTACCACCAGCTCAAGGTACGGGAAGAGGATATTCCCAAAACATCTTTTAGAACTCGTTATGGGCATTACAAGTTTCTAGTTATGTCTTTTGGTCTTACCAACGCTCCAGCCGCGTTTATGGATTAATGGATAGGGCCTTTTGGACAAATTCGTCATAGTATTCATCAACGATATCTTGGTGTACTCAAAGGATGAAGCTGAGCACGAGGAACATTTAAGGATGACCTTGTTACTTTACGCCAAGTTTACAAAATGTGAATTTTTCCTTTCACAAGTAGCGTTCCTCGGGCACATAGTATCCAAGGAAGGAGTTGCAGTAGACCCATCTAAAGTAGAGGCTATGAAGGATTGGCCAAGACCAAAGAATGCGTCAGAGGTAAGAAGTTTTCTGGGACTAGCAGGCTATTATCAGAGGTTTATAGAGGGCTTTTCTAAGATAGCCACTCCACTCACCAACCTGACCCGGAAGCAGCAAATGTTCAACGAGACTGATAAATGTGAAGAGAGCTTCCAGTTACTTATAGATAAGCTATGCTCAGCACAAGTACTTTTTGTACCGACACCCAATGACAAGTTTGTAGTCTACTGTGATGCATCGAAGCAAGGGTTAGGTTTTGTGCTGATGCAGAATGAGAAGGTGATAGCCTACGCCTCAAGGCAGCTGAAGGGATACGAGCAGCGCTATCCAACACACGATATGGAGTTGGTAGCGGTGGTCTTTGCATTGAAAATCTGGCGCCACTATCTTTATGGAGAACGATCTGAGATTTATATAGACCACAAAAGCTTAAAGTATTTCTTCACTCAGAGAGAGCTCAACATGAGGCAGCACAAGTGGTTAGATCTAGTGAAGGATTATAAATGGGAAATCCTATACCACCCAGGGAAGGTAAACGTAGTTGCTGATGCGCTAAGTAGGAAGAGTTATGGAAGTCTAACAGCGTTAGCTAGAATAGAAAAGCTACTACAGCAGGAGCTAATCAGTGCCGGTATAGAAGTAGGCATCGGTAAGCTGGCTAACTTGTCCATCCAGTCAAGTCTGTTAGAAGAAATACGGATTGGGCAAGGGCATGTTGACACATCAGTAGCACATATGGATGTAGTTAAAGAAAGCAATGCCACAAATATCTCGATCTCAGGACAAGAGTTTTTGAGATATAAGGATCGGGTATTTGTGCCGAATGATCATGGAATTAAGATGAAGATTTTAGAAGAAGCACACAATAACCCATACTCAGTTCACCAAGGGTCGACCAAGATGACTCACCAAGGCGTTGTATTGGTGGCCAGGAATGAAGAAAGATGTAGCAGACTATGTGTCTAAATGCTTAGTATGTCAGCAAGTGAATGAAGAACACCAGCGGTCTGCAGGCTTATTGCAACCGCTTAATATTCCAGAATGGAAATGGGAGGACATAGCCATGGATTTCGTGACAAGACTACCACGAACAACTAAGCAATACGACTCAACATGGGTAGTAGTTTACATACTAACCAAGTCAGCTCATTTCCTGCCTGTCAAGACTAAGTACATAATAGACCAATATCCAGACATTTATGTTCAGGAGATAGTACGACTGCATGGAATCCCTAAGACTATAGTATCTAATAGAGGATCAGTGTTTACATCAAGATTTTGGGGAAGCTTGCAGCAAGCCTTGGGTACCAAGTTAAGTCTTCGTACAGCATTTCATCCTCAGACAGACGGTCAGTTCGAGCGTACCATACAGATTTTATAAGATATGTTGCGCGCTTGTGTACTTGATTTCGGAGGATCATGGAGTAAGTACTTACTGCTGATAGAATTCTCCTACAACAATGGCTACCAGTCAACGATCGGGATGGCGCCTTATGAGTTACTTTATGGAAGGAGGAGTCGATTGCCGTTATATCGAGATGAGGTAGGAGAAAGGCAACTTCTTGACCCCGAAGCTGTTAGAGAAGCTCAAGAAGCACTAGCGTTGATGAGAAAACGTATGCTCGCTGCTCAAAGCCATCAAAAAAGTTATGTGGATGCCAAGTGGCGTGATGTGGAATTCAAAGTCGGAGATTAAGTCTTCTTAAAGATATCTCCTGTGAAAGGTGTGAAGCGGTTCGAGAAGAAAGGCAAACTTAGTCCCAGGTTTATAGGTCATTTTGAGATATTGGACAAAGTGGGAGTAGTTGCATATAGATTAGCCCTACCACCAGCCCTAGCAGATAGTCACAATGTTTTCCACATCTCGATGTTGCGTAGATATGTGTTAGACCCATCTCACGTCCTCAATTATGATAAGATGGAACTTTAGAAAGACTTGAGTTACGAGGAACGATCGATTAGCATGATAGGTAGAGGGATGAAAGAATTACGGTCTAAGAGTTTTCCGATAGTCAAAGTCCTTTGGAGTAATAGTTCTGAACGGGAGGCAACGTGGGAGTTGGAGGAGGACATGCAAGCTCGGTATGCGAAATTGTTTAGTAAGTAAATTTCAAGGACGAAATTCTTTGTAGTAGGGGAGAATTGTAGAGTCCCAGAATGTTTACTTAGCTAGCTAGATCCTTAGTAATAGGTTGTAGTATTTAAGATTTCGTAGATTTCGTGGATTTTGGTTCAAACCGGGACTTAGTAGGACACTCGTAGCAATAGTTATTGATTTTATAAGTTTAACCTATAGTTTAGAAATATTAATTATAACATAAGGTTTACTTAATATTTTTGGTCATAGAAATATTTTAATTATAATCTATGGTTTAGATAGAATTTTAAGAGCATGGCACTTGTAACAATCTTGTTTATTTGAGGATTTAAGCATTTTAAATGGATAATTCAATTATAGAAGTATCTAGAAGCTCTAGAACCTTCCAGGACCATTAAGAGCATGACACTTGTCATAATCATGTTTATTTAAGGATTTAAGTATTTTTAAATAAAAGAAAGCTCTAGAACTTTCCAGGACCATTAAGAGCATGACACTTGTCATAATCATGTTTATTTAAGGATTTATGTAATTTTAAATAAAAGAAAGTTCTACAAGCTCCAGATCCTTCTAGGACCATTAAGAGCATGACACTTGTCATAATCATGTTTGTTTAAGGATTTAAGTATTTTTAAATAAAAGAACGTTCTAGAAACTCTAGAACCTTCCAAGAACCATGAAGAGCATGACACTTGTCATAATCATGTTTATTTAAGGATTTAATAAAAGAACATTATAGAAACTCTAGAACCTTCCAGAACCATTAAGAGCATGACACTTGTCATAATCATGTTTATTTAAGGATTTAAGTATTTTTTTAATAGGATAGTTTCACTCTTCAAACTCTATAAATAAAACCTAATACTCAGCCAGTTTTCTTCATTCTTCAAGCTTTATTCAGAGCCTTCAAGCTGCTAGGATTTTGTAACTACCCAAAATCACTAAGGTGGCTTAAGGGCCTTGGTTAGTGTGCCAGGAGGGCATAATTGGTTTATGTGTGAATTTATTAAATTAACGTGTGATTATATGATAAACATGTTATATGGCTATATGAATGTAAATGTGAGTATATGTTATATCTGTGAGAACCACATTATTATGTGGGTAAGTCTGCAGCGTGTGACTCGAGGCGATCCTAGAGAGCTAGTTAGCGGGAATTCACAACGGGGCTTAATATTTGACTTGGGGCAAGTCAAGGGGTATTTCAGGTAGTAGATAATTATTTGGGTTATACGGTTTTGGGAGTAAATATATGGAGATATATTTGAGGATAGAAAGACTAGGCGGGAATATCGGGAAATTTTACCATTTTGACTTAACTAGCTAAGATTAGACTAAGTTAATAGAAAGCAGTAGAACAAAAGACACAAACCGACCCTTTTAACATTTCTTCTCCTTCTTCACGTCTATCTCTTTTCTCTCTTAAGAAAACTACAGAAATCTAAGGAAAGCTCAACTGGAAATTCTGTGTTTGAGCTGAATTTATGAAGGATTAGCCTAGTTCTAACTAAGGGACACTCAACCAAGATCAAGTTAATAATTGAATCTCATTCTTGAGCTTTAGAACTCTGAGTTTTAGCTGAGTATTAAAATTTTTTATGGTTTTGATGTTAAGGAGAGAACTAAAGCTGAGAAGCTTGGATTTTAGCTCAAGAACCTGTTAAAGAGGTGGTTCATCGAAGAAGGTAAGCTTTAATTCGTAGTTTAGAGCTTAAATCCTAAGTTTGCATGACTGGTTTTTAGGTTCTTTAGTTGCTGGGTTTCAAAAATCAAAATGGGATTCTGATGGGTTTTTAAGTAGGATTTCTGTTGGATTATGTTGTTAGAATCATGTTACAAGTCTTCTGATTAATGGGTTTTGGAACTAGGGTGCTTTGGAGTGGTTTTGAATGAGGTTAGGATGTTAGAAATGGTGGATTTTCTGGGCACGAAGGGTTGGGCCGCGGCTCTGTTCTAGAGTGCTGCGGCCCTGTGAACAGAGCTGCGGCCCTGTGAAGTAAGGAAGAGCCAAGGGGGCTCTGCAATGGGGAAGCGCCCCGGTGCCTCAGGGCAGGACTATGGTGCTGTTTGTCTTCAGAGAGGCTTAGCCTCTGTTTCAGGGGTGGGTCGCGGCTAGGTTTCAAGGGCCGCAGCCCTTAAGGGCATCTTTAAGCTTTTGGAGGTTTTAAGAGCGGGAACCTAACCTAGGGTGCTCAAGATCGATTCCACCACCGTGTTTGGTGGAATTCGGTGTTCCAAAAGCTAAAACTTCACCTGGAAATGTTAACACGATTATTAATGGTACTCCCTATCTTGGTTGTCACTAGGTATTAAGCTAGGGCTCGGGAAGCGGATTATGCTCGAGAGGCGTCGCTCGTAATCAGTGAACTTGGAAAATAAAGGTAAGAAAACTGCACCCGGTTATGGAATTATAATGGGACTAAAGGTTACCTATTTTCTATGCTTCGTAAAGGATGGCACTAAACCTTGTGAACAGTAAACCAACGGCCTAATAGTGCCGAAGTTTAGACTAGCACATTGGGCGTGGCTCAGCCACTGGTAGCTGAGGACAGCTTGTTATGCACTGAGCTCGATTTAAGCGGGTCGGAGTCAGTCGGGTAAACAGAGGGTGCGACCATAAGTTTCGACCCTGATTATTATGTGATTTTTTTGTTATTATTGTTTGGTGAGTTGTTATGCTGTATAGCTGGGTGATGATTAGCTGACTCTCTGGTTGAATCTCCATGCTTTGTGAATATTGTGGTATGTTAAGTGTATGAACATGCTTAGGGGTTACCCAAATATTAATGTGGCTTGTTATGTAATGATATGTTTTCTTGCTGGGCCTTGGCTCATGGGTGCTACGTGGTGCAGGTAAAGGCAACGACAAGCTTAATTAGGCCTGATTTGGAGAGCAGAATGTACATGATGAGCTGCTCAGCCACCACGGTTAAGGGGAGACAGGGACAGGAATACCATAAACTTCTGTTTTGCCTTTAGGAAGGCTGGTGGTTGTCTGTACACTGGAAATTTTGTAAATATACTTTTAAACGCTATTTCTTTTGGGATCCCATATGTAAATATTTAGTTATATGGTAGGTATCTTTTGAGGCCGAAACCTTTTAACCCTAGCAATCTAATGACTTTAGACTTCACATTTTTAACTGTTTGACTTGATTAGCAAGTCCTGCACCTTTATAAACACACAATGTAGCGGTCTTGGCTATCCAGGGCATTACAACTTGGTATTAAAGCGTCCTAGGTTTAAAGGTTTTTGAAGACCGGCTGGACATGTACATTCACTGCTAGAGACAAGCTTGATTCAGGGTTTGGTAATGTATAAATGTGCATATATGCTTGTATGTCTAGAATGAATTATGAATGTTTATATTTTTTGAATTAATAGGAAGAAAGAGATACTAATAGGGCCTGGCCCTTGACTGCTGTATGAAAATATTAAGGCATGCTTATTAGCATCGCTGTGTATGTAAATGGATATTTGGATGATTAACTACATATTGTGTTTGGGTGAACGCTTTTGTCTTAGCTGTTGTGTGGTAATGTTGGGGCATGCTTATCAGCAGCCGGTGCATGTGGATAAATGCCTAGATTCTGAATTTTTGTGATTGGTTATGTTCCTTTGATGGATTTTGGAGAAGCTTTTACCCTATCATCATGGTGTGATTACCGAGTCGTTGATTGCAGATTGACTTTGATAGTTATGTGTCCAAGAAAATCTACACGACTAGCCGGCACTAGGTCTGGGATCGGGGGTGATGACCAGGGCCAGATTCCTCTGCTAGTCCCTGATAACTGGTAGCAACTTATGGCAGATATGCAAGCGCGATTGGAGAGTCAAGATGAGCATATTCGCTTGTTGCGACAGTAGGCTCCATCAGGGAGTGCTAGCCCTATTGTACCACCTGCAATGGTACCAGTTGTACAGTCAGGGGAGGTTGGGAACAAGTGGGAGCCATTATATGAGCGGTTCAAGAAATAGCAGCCCCCAATCAGTGAGGGAGGACCTGACCCATTGAAGGCCGAGCAATGGCTGAATATGATTACTACTATCCTGGAGTTCATGAAGATAGAGGGACATGACATAGTGGCCTGCGCCACGTATATGTTGAGAGAGGATGCCCGCATTTGGTGGGCAGTGGCCTCACAGACCAGGGATGTCACTGCATTAAGTTGGGAAGGATTTAAAGATTTGTTTAGTCAGAAGTATTATAATGTTTCCATCAGGGCAGCAAAAGTTAATGAGTTCGTAGGATTGGTTCACGGCAGCATGACAGTTACAAAATATGCCCTGAAGTTTGACAGACTTGTGATGTTCGCACCAGACCTTGTGCCTACTGATGCAGCTAATCAAGACAGGTTTATTCGGGGGCTTAATGGTATGATGGCCCGGGATGTTAGGATTACAACGGTACCTGGAGGGACAACTTATGCCCAGGCTGTTGAGAAGGCTCTTACCGCTGAGGAAGCGGAGAACAAAATTTGGAAGGAAAGTGCGGTGAGGCGCAAGGGTCGTAGCGTGGAACCTCCTCATTCTAGGTTAGGTAGGGGCGGAGGCCCAAGTGAATTCAAGAGAAAGACCCTAACACCTCGACCGCTGCTGGTCCTGATAGAAGGGGTCGGGGTGGTCAAGGTTGCCGTCAGGGCAGTGGAGAACCATGGAGGAGTTATCCAGAGTGCCTGAGGTGTAGAAGACGCTATCAGGGTGAATTCCGGGCCAAGGCTTGCTACGTATGTGGCACGATGGGGCACCTCAAGAAGGATTGCCCAACAGTGAAGAAAGGGGAAGCAGGAAAGGTGGACAGCTTGACTCCAGCTCGAGTGTTCACCTTCACGCAGGCGGAGGCCGAGGCTAGTCCCTCGGTAGTGACAGGTCAGCTTTCTAGCACTGGCTCTCCCTTTTTTGTATTGATTGATTCTGGTGCTACACATTCCTTTTTTACTAGTAAAGTGATTGATAGACTGTGTAGACCTAGTGAGTATCGGACTGCGGGGTTTGGGACTTTATTGCCTACTGGTAGTTTCTCGGAGATGGATTAGGGCACTGCCAGTGATGGTTGATAGTAGGGAGCTTTCAGTTGACTTGATTTAACTAAATATGGAGGATTTTGATATGATCTTAGGGATGGAATGGTTGGTCAGATATGGGGCTACCATCGACTGTAGGAAGAAGATGGTGACTTTTGAGCCTGAGGGCGTGTACCCTTTTGTCTTTGTGGGTGCGGTGTGTGGACCTCGCGTACCCATGATTTCTGCATTGAGAGCCAGAGACTTGTTACAGGGTGGATGTATAGGTTTTCTGGCTAGTGTGGTGGACACTACAAAGATGTTGCCAACGGGGCCGAGAGAGACCAGGATGGTTTGTGAGTTTTTGGATATATTTCCTGAGGAGCTACCGGGATTGCCGCTATGCAGGGAGATTCAATTTGTCATTGAGTTAGCAACAGGGACATTACCAGTATCAAGAGCACCATACAGGATGGCACCAGTAGAGTTGAAGGAACTGAAGATACAGCTGGACGAACTTTTGGATTTGGGATTCATCGGACCTAGTTACTCACCATGCGGCTCTCCAGTCTTGTTTGTTAAGAAGAAAGATGGGACTCTGAGAATGTGTATAGACTACAGGGAATTGAACAAGTTGACCATTAAGAATAAGTATCCCCTACCAAGGATTGACGACTTGTTTGATCAGCTGCAGGGAAAGACGATGTTCTCAAAAATTGATCTTCGATCTGGTTATCACCAGCTGAGGATCAAGGATGAGGATATATCGAAGACGGCCTTCCGAACGCGGTATGGGCACTACGAGTTTTTGGTCATGTCTTTTGGTTTGACCAACGCCCCAGCAACTTTCATGGATCTAATGAATAGGGTATTCAAGGATTTCTTGGATCAGTTCGTCATTGTCTTCATCGATGACATCTTGGTATACTCCAATTAAGAGGATGAACATGAGCGACATCTTCGACAAGTTTTACAGATATTAAGAGAACACCAGTTATGTGCTAAGTTTAAGAAGTGTGAGTTTTGGTTTCCAGAGGTGACTTTCCTTGGGCATATAGTTGGTGCAGAAGGGATTAAGGTGGATCCGTCCAAGGTAGAAGCAGTGAGAGATTGGCCGAGGTCAAGGAACGCCTCAGAGGTGCGGAGTTTCCTTGGGATGGCAGGCTATTATAGGTTGTTTGTAGAGGGGTTCTCAAAGATTTCTTCACCAATGACAGAGTTGACAAGGAAGAACCAGAAGTTCACTTGGTCAGAGAACTGTGAGGATAGTTTCCAAGAGTTGAAGCGACGGCTTATTACTACACCTGTAATGAGTCTTCCCTCAGATGAAGGAAAGTTTGTAGTATATTGTGACGCGTCAAGGATGGGTTTAGGCTGTGTGTTGATGCAGAATGAGAAAGTTATAGCCTATGCATCACGGCAGCTGAAGGAGTATGAACAGCGGTACCCTACCCATGATTTGGAGCTGGCTGCGGCGGTGTTCACACTAAAGGTTTGGTGGCAATATTTGTATGTTAAGAAGTGCGAGATATACACTGACCATAAGAGTTTAAAGTATTTTTTCACCCAAAAGTATCTGAATATGAGGCAAAGGCGTTGGCTGGAGTTGGTTAAGGATTATGATTGTGATATTCTTCATCACCCAGGAAAATCCAAAGTTATGGTAGATGCATTGAGCCAGAGGGGCTCGAGACAGTTATTTAGTCCTATTCAGATCTCCAGGGAATTAGTTGATGAGATGGCCAAGGCAGAGAGAGAGCTGGTGGTTGGCCGGTTGGCCAATATTACCTTGCAGTCGACCCTGCTAGAGCGGATCGAGGAGGGGCAATTGGCAGATGCGCAGCTTCAGGAGGTTAGATAGCTAAAGATTATTCTATTTCTGAGACTGGTATGCTTCGATATCAGGGGCGGATTTGTATTCCGGCAGATGAGGGGATCAGACGAGAGATACTAGATGAGTCTCACACTATGCCATACTCACTTTATCCGGGTACCACGAAGATGTATCAGGATCTACAGACATTATATTGGTGACCTGGGATGAAGAAAGATGTGGTAGAGTATGTGGCTAGATGTTTGACATGTCAACAGGTGAAGGCTGAGCATCAGCGACCAGCAGGGTTGTTTCAGCCTTTGGGCATTCTTGAATGGAAGTGGGAAGATATTACGATGGATTTTGTGGGAGGTCTACCCAGGACAATGGGACTTTGTGACTCGATGTGGGTAATAGTGGACAGATACACCAAATCAGCTCATTTTCTCCCAGTAAAGTCAACTTACATAGTGGAGCAGTATTCTGAGATGTATGTGAGGGAGATAGTTCATCTCCATGGGGTTCCCAAGTCTATTGTATCTGATCGAGACCCTATCTTTACCTCTATGTTCTGGGGAGCTCTGCAGAGAGCTATCGGAACACAACTGAAGTTTAGCGCAACTTTTCATCCTCAGACTAATGGACAGTCTGAGAGTACGATTCAGGTATTGGAGGACATGCTTAGGGCGTGTGTGATTGATTTCGAGGGGTCTAGGAGTAAGTATCTTCTGTTGATCGAGTTCTCATATAACAATAGTTATCAGTCCACGATTGGGACGAGATGGGTGAGAGAAAGTATTTGGGGCCAGATATGGTTCAGAAGACAAGTGAGGTTATTGAGAAGATTCGAGCCAGGATGCTCGCTTCGCAGAGAAGGCAGAAAAGCTACGCTGATCCTAAGCGTAGAAACGTGGAGTTCCAAGTTGGGGACCACGTGTTTTTGCGAGTTTCACCACTTCGAGGGGTGAGGAGATTTGGAGTAAAGGGCAAGCTGAGCCCTCGATTCGTTGGAACTTTCGAGCTTTTAGAAAGGATTGGACAGGTGGCTTACAGGTTAGCCTTGCCACCGTCGTTGTCGAGAGTTCATAATATTTTCCATGTCTCTATGTTGCGAAAGTATGTCTCTGATTCGACGCATGTATTGAGGTATGAGGATTTAGAATTGCAAACAGATTTGTCCTACGAGGTGCGACCGGTTCAGATTTTAGACCAGAAGGATAAAGTTTTATGGAACAAGACGATTTTGTTAGTTAAAGTGTTGTGGAGAAATAGCAAGGTTGAGGAAGCGACCTAGGAACTAGAGACGGTGACGCAGGATCAATATCCCAAGCTATTCAGGTAAATTTCGAGAACAAAATTCTCAATAGGAGAGGATAGTTGTAACGACCCAAAGTCATTAAGGTGGTTTAATGGCCTTGGTTAGTGTGCCGGGAGGGCATAATTGGTTTATGTGTGAATTTATTAAATTAACGTGTGATTATATGATAAACATGTTATATGGCTATATGAATGTAAATGTGAGTATATAGCGTGCGACTCGAGGCTATCCTAGGGAGCTAGTTAGCGGTAATTCACAATAGGGCTTAATATTTGACTTGGGGCAAGTCAAGGGGTATTTAAGGTAATAGATAATTATTTGGGTTATTGGGTTATGGGAGTAAATATATGGAGATATATTTGAGGTTAGAAAGCTTAGGCGAGAATATCGGGGAATTTTACCATTTTGCCCTCGGGGACGTTTCCAGTACCCCGAGCCTCGGGATTGACTTAACTAGTTAAGATTAGACTAAGTTAATAGAAAGCTATAGAACAAAAGACACAAACTGACCCTTTTAACATTTCTTCTCCTCCTTCTCTTCTCTCTCTATTCTCTTATAAGAAAACTACAGAAATCTAAGGAAAACTCAACTGGAAATTCTGTGTTTGAGCTGAATTTATGAAGGATTAGCCTAGTTCTGACTAAGGGACACTCAACCAGGATCAAGGTAAGAATTGAATCTCATTCTTGAGCTTTAGAACTCTGAGTTTTGGCTGAGTATTAAAAGTGTTTATGGTTTTGATGTTAAAGAGATAATTAAAGTTGAGAAGCTTGGATTTTAGCTCAGGAACCTGTTAAGGAGGTGGTTCATCAAAGAAGGTAAGCTTCAATTCATAGTTTAGAGCTTAAATCCTAAGTTTGCATGACTGGTTTTTAGGTTCTTTAGTGGTTGGGTTTCAGAAATCAAAATGGGATTTTTATGGGTATTTAAGCTGGATTTCTATTGGATTATGCTGTTAGAATCATGTTAAAATTCTTATGATTAATGGGCTTTGGAACTAGGGTGCTTTGGGGTGGTTTTGAATGAGGTTAGGATGTTAGAAATGGTGGATTTTCTGGGCACGAAGGGTTGGGCCGCGGCTCTGTTCTAGAGCGCTGCGGCCCTGCGAAGGAAGGAAGAGCCAAGGGGCTCTGCAATGGGGAAGCGTCGTGGCGCCTCAGGGTAGGGCCACGGTGCGTGTCTGTCTTCAGAGAGGCTTAGCCTCTATTTCAGGGGCGGGCCGCGGCTAGGTTTCAAGGGCCGCAGCCCTTAAGGGCTTCTTTGAGCTTTTGGAGGTTTTAAAAGCGAGAACCTAACCTAGGGTGCTCGGGATCGATTCCACCACTTTTCTTGGTGGAATTCGGTGTTCCTAAAGCTAGAACTTCACCAGGAAATATTAACATGATTATTAATGGTACTCCTTATCTTGGTTGTGACTAGGTATTAAGCTAAGGCTCGGGAAGCGGATCGTGCTCGAGAGGCGTCACTCGTAATCAGTGAACTTGGAAATTAAATGTAAGAAAACTGCACACGGTTATGGAATTATAATGGGACTAAAGGTTACCTATTTTGTATGCTTCGTAATGGATGGTATTAACCCATATCAACAGTAAACCAACGGCCGAAGAGTGCCAAAGTTTACACTAGCGCACTGGTAGCTGAGGACAGCTTGTTATGCACTGAGCTCGGTTTAAGCGGGCCGGAGTCAGTGGGGTAAACAAAGGGTGTGACCATAAGTTTCGACCCTGACTATTATGTGATTTGTTTTTTATTATTGTTTGGTGAGTTGTTATGCTGTATAGCTGGGTGATGATTAGCTGACTCTCTGGTTGAATCTCCATGCTTTGTGAATATTGTGGTATGTTAAGTGTATGAACATGCTTAGGGGTTACCCAAATATTAATGTGGCTTGTTATGTAATGATATGTTTTCTTGCTGGGCCTTGGCTCATGGGTGCTACGTGGTGCAGGTAAAGGCAACGACAAGCTTAATTAGGCCTGATTTGGAGAGCTCTAAGAGTAGAATGTACATGATCAGTTGCTCAGCCGGCACAGTTGAGGGGAGACAGGGACAGGAATACCATAAACTTTTGTTTTGCCTTTAGGAAGGCTGGTGGTTGTCTGTACACTGGAAATTTTGTAAATAGACTTTTAAATGCTATTTCTTTTGGGATCCCATATGTAAATATTTAGTTATATGGTAGGTATCTTTTGAGGCTGAAACCTTTTAACCCTAGCACTCTAATGACTTTAGACTTCACGTTTTTAACTGTTTGACTTGATTAGCAAGTCCTGCACCTTTATAAACACACAGTGTAGCGGTCTTGGTTATCTAGGGCGTTACAGATTTCTATAGAGTGACACACTTGGGTTTTGGGGATAAGAGCTTTATCATCTCAAGCTTTATAAACACTGGGGTAGTGAGATAAAGTGTGTTTTTGATATTGAGGTGTAGATTGGTTCTAGTTCATCCAAGGTAATATTATTCATATGTTCTATTCTTTATGATTCCTTAGTTTTCCTTAAGTTTCTTTCAGATCCTAACTTCTGTTTATGGTTTCATGGTTAGGTGTTTAAGCTCTTAAACATTATGGTTCTCGGTAAGTTTCCCTCCTTGATGGATTAGTTTCCTTTAATCTTCTTTTTCTATAAATACTCTTATGTTTTTATATTGGTTTTAGGAGTGTTCAAATCTCGTCCTTGTTCTCAAATATCCCGGTGTTGGTAAGGAAAATTGGATAGTTTCTATATGCTTATATGTTATGATATGTTTTTGTTAAATGTTATGTTATGATATGTTATGCTATATATATATATGAATATGTTTTTATGTTGCTAGGGGCTCATAGGTGCTTAGCTAGCAAACTTCAATGTATTTTGAGGCTCATAGTTGCTTAGCTAGTAAACCCCAATGTTATTTTATGTTGCTAGGGGCTCATAGCTGCTTAGCTAGCAAACCTCAATGTGTTTTGAGGCTCATAGTTGCTTAGCTAGTAAACCCCAATGTTGTTTTATGTTATCTAGGGCTCATAGTTGCTTAGCTAGCAAACTTCAATGTATTTTGAGGCTCATTGTTGCTTAGTTAGCAAACCCTAATGTTTACCATGTGCATTGGTCAGAATTGTGATATATGTTTTATAGTATATGTTTTGATATAGTCTTATGTTTATGGTTTATGATATATGATTGATTAGTAGATTTTCCTTGCTGAGTATTTGGCTCACTCCTTTATTTTTAGTGTGATACAGGAAATTAGATACGGAGGTGGAAGGATTCTTGGTGGCTTGGCTTGTGTGTTGAGGATCGATGGAATGGATGGGCTGCATGTTGATTCAAGGATGATGTTATAGCATTGGATGGCTTTCACCTTTAGCTCCTTTGCCACCCTCAACCCTGCCAATAAGGCCTCATACTCTACTTCATTGTTGGATGCTTCAAATTCGAATCTAAGAGCTGTATGGAACCGATGTCCTTCAAGTGAGATTAAGATTATCGCAGCTCCTGATCCATTCTTGTTTGACAATCCATCAATGAAGAATTTCATAATTCCTACACTGGCTCCCTCATGAGGTCGTCCTAAAAACCAGTGCACTCAGCCATAAAATTAGCAAGGCCTTGACTCTTAATTGATGTTCGTGGCATGTATAATATCTTGAACTTGCTAAGTTTGATGGCCCATTTTAGGAGACGTTTCAACATTTCAGGCTTTTGCAATACCTGCATTAAAGGTTGGTCGGTTAAGATGTTAATAGAATGGGACTGGAAATATGGCAAGAGCTATCTAGAAGCAAAAGTTAGACAGAATGCTAGCTTCTCTATCCATGATTTAGCTCCGAGAAGCCTCTTGCTTATGTAATATACTGGTTTCTGCATCCAGTCTTATTCTCGAACTAGCACGGCACAGACTATATTTTCTGTCATGGCCAGGTAAGGAAATAGAGATTATCCAGACATCGGTTTGGATAATACAGGGGGTTCAACTATATGCATTTATAGATCGTGAAATGTCTGTTCGCATTATTCGGTCCAATCAAATTTCTTGTTTCCCCTAAGCAAGTTGTAGAATGGCAGACACTTGTCAGTGGATTTTAAAATGAAATGATTTATAGCTGCCACCCTTCCAGTTAGGCTTTGAACTTACTTACGCGAACTGGGTGAAGGCATGTCTAACTACGATATGATTTTTTCCAGATTTTCCACTATCCCTCTTATGTTGACTATGAATCCCAGAAACTTTCCAGATGCCACCACGAAAGTGCATTTACGGAGATTCAACTTCATGTCATACTTTCTCAAGATACAAAAACATTCTTCCTAGTCGGATACATGGATATTGGCAGTCTTTACCTTGATGAGCATGTCATCGACATACACCTCCATGATTCTCCCAATCTGGTTAATGAACATTTTATTGATCAAACGTTGGTATGTAGCCCCAGCATATTTCAGTCCGAATGGCATAACTTTGTAACAATATACGTTATGCTTGGTCATGAAACTAGTATGCTCTTGGTCTGCAAGGTTCATCACAATCTGGTTATATCCAGCATACGCGTCCATGAAAGACATGAGCTCGTGACCTGCAGTGGAATCTACCAATTAATCTATCCTTGGTAGTGGGAAATAGTCCTTTGGACAAGCCTTGTTGAGGTCGAAGAAGTCGATAATGGTTCTCCACTTCCCGTTTAGCTTTAGGACCAGCACCGGAATAGCAACCCAGATCGGGTACTATGCTTCCCTGATAAACCCGCATTTTAGTAGCTGAGCTACTTCTTCTTCTAAGGCTTCAGCTCGCACTGTTCCCAAAAGCCTCCATTTTTGGGATTTTGCCAGAATGCTCTTGTCCAAGTTTAAGGTGTGCATTATTATACTCGGACCGATTCCCACCATATCCTCGTGTGACCAGGCGAAAACATTCAGGTTCTTCTGTAAAAAATCGACCAACTCCTTTTTTCTCTTCTCTTCAAGATTTTTCCCAATTTTTACAACCCTAGAAGAGTCTTTTGGGTCGATGTTTACTTCCTCGAGCTCTTCTATGGATTTTAGATCAGACCTATCTTCACCTACCCGCGGTTTGATTCCATCACGTTGGGCAACCTCATAATCTTCTTTTTGAGGTTCTTCTATCCCATGAGTGACTTCTATTTCCTGGGACTCCTCACCTCCCTCACATATGACCATCCCCTGCTGCCCGGGTTGTGACTTTCCCTTCATAGAAATGCTATAGCATTCTATGGCAGTGAGCTCATCTCCTCTGACAATGCATATCCCCGAAGCTGAAGGGAATTTCATTGCCAGGTGTCGGATCGAAGTTATGGCTTCGAATGCCATCAGCATGGGTCGGCCCAAAATCGCATTGTAGGTAGCCAGACAATCGATTACCACGAACTCGAGTATTTTGGAAATGATTCGTTACTCTTCTCCCAATGTCACTAGTAGTCTGATTGTCCCCATGGTTGTTGTTCCTTCACCTGAAAACTCGTACAGAGACATTGAGGTGACCTTTAAATCAGATATGGACAATCCCATTTTTTCCAGGATGGACATGAAAAGTAACTTTATATAACTTTCGTTATCCAGCCGTATTCTCCGTACCCTTTGGTTGGCGAGCTGCACGGTTATCACCAGGCAATCATTGTGTTGAAATTGGATGTGGCTAGCATCCTCTTCCGTGAAAATGATTGGTTGTTTTTCCAATCAATGTTGCTTCGATAACTGCTGCTCCGGGACAAACTCCATGCCTTTATGGGCCTTCAACTCATTAATGTACCTCTTTTGGGCTTGCTGCTCGTGCCTGCCAAATGAGGTCCTCCACCAATAGTGGTTATATCTCCACCTACTATTGGGGGAGGATCGACATGATTCGTCTGAGCTCCAGGTTGGCCTATCTGAGCTTCTGGAGCTGATTGAGAATTATGCCCGGTAGGTTGATTGCGAACTACCCGATTTCGGGAGTACTCGGCCAATGGCAATCATCTCAATTGAGAATCTCAACTTCATCCTTCAGCTACTGGCAATCATCACTGTTATGACTGATGTCCTTGTGGAACCAGAAATTTTTTGAAGGATCTCTCTTCACCCTTTGGTTCCTTAAAGGTTGTGGCTTCTTCCATGGGAGTCGAATAGAATTAGCCAGAAATATACGCTCACGGGTGTCTATTAGGTCGATATATATGGCATAAATGGGCTTGAACTTCTCCAAAGACTTATTCTTCTTCCTCCCATTCTGGTCATCCTTACCATTCCCCTTCCTTTTTGTTATTCCGTCCTTGGTTATTCTGGGTAACAACTTGAGTCATAGCTGCAACATCTGTGACTGCTCCAATGGGTTGGAAAGGGGTCTGGCTGGTTCCCGTGACAGAAGCTCGTGCCTCCTCCAGATTTATCCATTCTTGAGCTCGAGCCAGAAATCTGTCTATGCTTTTAACTCCTTTTCATTGGAGTTCTTCCCACAGGTCGTCCCCCACGAGGATTCCCATTCTCATTTCCATGAACTTGGAGCTATCATCAGCGTCCCTAGCTCATGCAGCAACATTGGCAAATCTACTCAGGTATGCTTTTAATGTCTCTCCAGGTTGTTGCTTTACATTGGCCAATGAATCAGCCTCAACATGAGCTTCTTGCGAAGCTCATAATGCTCTTTTAAACTCGGAGGAAATTTTCTTCCACGAGCATATCGAATGCCTCATGTATTGTTTAAACCACTGCCTGGCAGGTCCGATCAAAGTTGCAAGGAATAAATTACACCTTAGATCGAGCCCGACATTGTGTGCCATCATCATGGTGTTAAACAATCCAAGGTGATCAGATGAATTTCTGTCTCCATCAAACATCGGCATATGTGGCATCCTAAGGTTAATAGGATATGTTGCTGATGTAATGTTTGGAGAAAAAGGCTTAAGCTCTTTATCTGAGTCACAATCATCCTTTTCTTTCCCAGATATGAGTCTCTTCATTTGCTCTTCCATTAGAGCCAATCTTTCAAGGGTTTTGTCCCTGGTCCCTTGGTTAGCTAAAGGTTGTTCAACAACTCCCATCCTATTATACACGTTTGATAGATTATTGTCCCTCCAAGTTTAAGCATGGTCATATGGGACACTCCCACTATCGTGTACAATGGACGACTTTATGTCGAGTATAGCTGACATCCTCATCCCGAGCTGGATACCTTCTCTGTGAGTTCAAATGATCGCGTAGGTCAGACTGTGTATCATATCAAGGACTTTGTGCTGAACTCAAGTGATTTCTCAGGTCGCTCTTAGACCTGCCTTCACCCTGGCTCTCCGTCCAATAACTTCCATTTGTGATACTTACAGCTCGCGGTTGAGATCGAGGATCTGGATTCTCAGTATGCGTTCATTCTGCGTAAGTATTTACGGATGGGGGATGATTTCTCCTACTGTTCCCATGAGCTGGAACATCCCATTGAGGGCGAGGTGGAGTTGGATGTCTTACAGGTGATGGAGGATGCCTTATTGGCGAGGCTATCCTCGTTCCATCATGACGGACTAAATTAGCCCACCTTGGTTCTACTCCACTTTCCATATTTCTTTGTGCCTGGGGTTCTAACCGTGGCACAAAGGGATTTTCTGGAGCATTTTTCCTTTGTGAGCTTCTCCCAGCTCCTCCTTGCGGGTTGTTATGGGCATTTCTGGGAATCTGTGAGGAAGGCACAGAGCTTGGGGTGGTAGTCCCGACCGATCCACTGACATGCTGAGGATGACCCCTATGATGATCAGTGGGCTGAGCATCCTGGTGGTTTCGCCCTGAAGGCGTAGAACTTGGATTGGCAGTTTTGACAGAATGACTCAGTTTAGACTGGTTATTCCTGTGGGACATATGAGACCCACTATGCCTCTTTGCGACATTAATGTTTGTTACTAGAGGTGGTAATTGATAACTTAATTTTAGGGTCATTTTAGAATGTGTTTTTGTGGTAATCTTAAGTTTTTTTTTTTGTGTGTTTTGTGAAAGATTACGCTTTTGTTTGTCTTTGTTGTAGGTTGGAGCGATGGATCATGAGAAAAATTCAAAAAGAAGCAAAAATGGTGGAAAAATGAGGCTCTTGGTGGTTAATGGACTAAAAATGATACTGACGATTCTTGAAGGACGGGGTTTGATGAAGAGATGAGTTGAAAGATCTAATTTAAGAAAAAAATTGAATTAAAGTCGCGACTTGGGCTTTTGAGTCGCAACTCAAGGTGAATTCAGAGGCACATAGCTTGTTGGATGGAATAGATGTCGCGACTTGGGCTTACAAGTCGCGAATCAGGAGGGAAACAGAGGCTCAGCTAACGGGAAACTCAGACATGGGCTTAAAGCCATTACACGAAAGAGAAGGGCCCCAAAACAGATACGAGCCACGACCTAGAGAAGACGAAGTCGCGGCCCGCACACGAAAAAACACAGACTCTTTTGATTTCCTTACTATAAATTTGTATTTAGGGTTTAATTAAGTCATTAGGTCATTTTTTAATTACATTTTTAGAGACTAATGTTGCTTCTTAGGCTAGTAATTCTGCAGTTTTATAATTTTCTTTCTTCTTTATGTTTATGAATCTTATGTTCTTTAATTATTATTTTATTGATTTAGTCATGTCTGATATGAAATAAATAATTTTTATCTAGGGTTTAATGTAGTCACTTGGATTTCTATCTAATTGAATTATGATGTTCTATTGATTTTTCTTCTCTATTCTAATCTATATAATGTATGTTAAATGTTAGTAAATACTTGATCACTATTTGCTTGATTTAATGATTTTGATTCAAAATTCGAAATATGAGAATTGAATATGCTATCATTATATAGACGTAGGTTGCATATTAGACGAAATTACTTGTATGGCTTGTGTAGTAATTAGGTTTCCATGATTAATGCCTTCTCTATGTTTATGTTTATCACAGGGATGTCGAAAACCTGCATATAGGCTGAGATCTTATATCTTGAAAAAGAATATGAATCAATTTATGTTAATCTGCTATTAGAATAGAAAGAAAGAAATCTAGAATTGATTAATACAATTAGTGGAAAGAAAAGTTGATGAAATTAACACCCTATGTCCTTTTCATAGTGATTTATATATTTTATTTAACTCTTTTTGTTTAAAGTTTTTTTCAAATTTATAAACCAAAGTCTTAGTTACCAAATAGAAATTTAAAGAACAATTAGTGGTACTTGGAAGATAGGCTTCGAGGGAACAATACTTTGCTTATCATATATTACTTGAATCGATTGCGTGCACTTGCGTATATACATATTTTCATGATCAAGTTTTTAGCACCGTTGCCAGGGACTTAATTTGCAATATCATAGTTAATTGTTATTTGTTCTAATTTGGTATTTATATTTTTTATTTTTATTGTTTAACATTTATTTGGATCAAGGCTGTATTGTGCTTCAGGAATTGTTGGTATATGTGAGGAAGTAGACAAAAGGAAATCATACCAATAGATCTTAAAATTGAGCGAACGTGTAGAATGAATCGAAAGAGTAAGAAAAGGTTGGATTTCACCATGGTTGAGAATGCAAATAACGTTGTCAACAATAATGCAAATATGGGTAATGCAGCTTAAGGTAATCCACCATTAAGGAATTGTGTACTCCCTACTTTTACGGGGATACATTAAAGTATTCATCCTCCAACTGTTGAGGCTAACAATTTTGAGATAAAACCCTCAATTATTCAGATGGTCCTAAACTGTGTACAATTTGGAGGGTTACCAAATGAGGATCCAAATCTACATATCACAAACTTTTTGGAGTTATGTGCAACATTCAAAATGAATAGGATGAGTAACGATGTTGTACGATTAAGACTATTCCCATTTTCACTAAGGGATAGAGCAAATAGTTGGTTGAATTTTTTACAAGCCAATTATATACTTACATGGGAAGATTTGGCTTAGAAGTTTCTTGGTAAATATTTTCCTCCTGCCAAATCATCCAGAATTAGAGGATAGATTAATAACTTCCATCAAATGGATGGGGAGTCTTTGTTTGATGCATGGGAACGATTTAAGGAATTGCAAAGGAAATACCCAAATCATGGAATAGAGAAGTGGCTATTAGTGCATACTTTTTGTAATGGCTTGGAGGGAAATACAAGGACAATTATAGATGCAGCATCTGGAGGAGCATTTATGAGGAAAAGTGCTAATGAAGCATATGAACTTTTGGAAGAGATGGATATGAATAATTATAATTGGCCTACTGAGTGCAAGAATAAGAAAGTAGCAGGAGTCCTAGAAGTTGATCCAATAGCACTATTGACCGCTCAAGTAGCCTCTCTAACCAAACAACTGCAGCAATATAATCTCGCCGCACAAGAAATGCAAGTACAAAATGTCGTGAGTTGTGAGATTTATGGAGGACCTCATTCTTATAAACAATGCCCGAGCACAGCAAGTTGCTCAACAGATGTAAACAATAAGCCCTTGGAACATGCACAGATTATAGGTAATTTTTCAAGACTTGCACTCAACACTTACTCAAATTCCTATACACCTGCTTGGAAAAATCATCCTAATCTGTCTTGGAAAAATAATGAAGGGTTACAACCACAATATCCACAGTACCCACCTAAACAACCAACTTATGGATTACATGCTAGACCATATTATGATCCAAACCCACACCCATCTCATCCACCACCACATCCTCAAATGAACCCACCAACAATTCAGCCAGACCAATTAAATCAATTCATGATAGAGACAAGGTCTTCCATTAGAAGTTTGGAGACACAAATAGGTCAATTAGCTTAAATGTTTTCTAGTAGACAGCAACAGAATTTGCCTAGTTCCATAGAGGTAAATCTTAAAGAGCAGTGTAATGTGATACATTGAGGAGTGGGACTAAGTATGATGGACCTACAGGGGATGACAAGGGGAAGAAGAAAGAGGAACAACAAGTTACTAGTCCAATACAAGAGGAGGTTACTGAAGACCTTCCAAAGACAAAGAACTCAAAATACATTGAGCCTATACCGAAGATTCCATATCCTCAACGGTTTTGAAAGCCTAATCTTGACAAATAATTCTATAAATTTTTTTATATCTTTCGAAAAATACACATTAATATCTTGTTTGCTGAGGCACTTGAACAAATGCCTAGTTATGTGAAGTTTATGAAAGAAATTTTGTCAAAGAAAAAGAATTAAGAGGACTATGAGACAGTTGCACTTACTGGAGAGTGCAGCGCGATACTTCAGAAGAAACTACCTTCAAAGCTTAAAAATCTTGGTAGTTTCAATATCCCTTGTTCAATAGTGGGTTTAGTAGAAACAAAGGCTTTATATAATTTAGGGGCCAGTTTGAATCTAATGCCTCTATCCATCTTTTGAAAGTTTAATTTGGGAGAAGCTCGGCCAAACTGTGTCCTTGCAGATGCCAGATAGATCAGTTAATCACCATCATGGAGTGATTGAGGATGTATTGGTAAAAGTGGGTAAATTTATCTTTCCTGCAGACATTATTATTTTAGATATGGAGGAAGATGAAAATATTCCAATAATACTTGGAAGGCCATTCTTGGCTACTGGTAGGGCTTTAATCAATGTACAAAAGGGTGAGTTAAAGCTGCGAATGCAAAAGGAGGAAGTAATATTTAATGTTTTTGCAGCAACAGAAATTCCAATGTATTGTAGGGTTGAAGTAGTAAACCAAGAATTGAACAAATTGGAAGTCTCTAAAAAGAGCTCCATAGTAAAAGCTTAAATGTGAAAAGGGCGTAATTGGTTAAAAAAATACTTCAGTGAAAGAATTCGAATGTTACTTGAGTGAGGGAAAGTTCTGATAATTTCTAATAACAAGAAACGAGGGCCAACTCATGATATTATGGCTCTCAAGGATGTCAGGGGAGGACTTTATCCAAGTTGAATTTGAAAGAAGAAAAGTGTCCGGCTAAATGACGTTAACGACAGCGCTATAGGAGGCATTCCTATTTTTTATTTTTATTTTTTAGTAGTGGACAATTTTATTTAATTTCATTTTGGATTTGTAATGCTTATTTATTTTAATTTTATTTATTTATAGTATAAAGTTTGTATAAAAAAATCGTGCAAATTGTGAAAATGATGTTTTTCAATTAGTCTGCATGCCATGTCTCGACTTGAACTAATAAGTCACGACATTAACACTAGTCAGAGAGCAAATTAGATTTTAAATCAAGAGGTGGACGAATAGTATTTTCCTTATCCACCGCCTTGGCATCCATTTCCAGACCCACCACCATTCTGAAGTGATTCGCACCAGGTAAGTTTTCTTTTCTTTACTTATTTTTAAACATTGGGGACAATGTTTGGGGGAGGGAACTTATTTTTCTGTTAGTGTTGTTTTGTGTGTTTTGTTTATGTTAGTGTTTAGAGTTTTGTTTTAGTGTGCTTAGTTTGGTACCAACATGAATGAAAATTAACAACAATTGCCGATGAGAATAAAATGAATGTTATGAGTATAATTCAAAGAAAATGAAATCTGAAAAAAAAAATCAGTGTGCTTGATTAAACACTCTGTTAGTTCATTTTAGTTTAGATAACATTTGTTGAATATTTTGTCATGATGTTAAATTTATGTTTTTGATATTGATTAAGCTTGCTGAAATTGGTTAGTGAAATGATTAATGGAAAGTGAAAATTATTTTCAACAATTCTAAAACTTGCTTACTTGTTATTTGAGGTGAAATAATATATCATGTATGCTTAGGAATATGATTTAGGTTATCATTTGGATCGTTTGAGCTTTTCTTGCCATCCTTAAATTACTTAATCATTTGTTTACCCCTTTTGAGCCTAATCTTGTATTTTTTGGTTCTAAACCATCATGTAAGCCTAATACTTGAAACTTGGTTATATATCCGTCCTTGATATACTATGAGCATATGATTGAGAAATAATTATGGGGATTGATGTGTAATGTAGTTTAATTGTGATTTGAGTGGGTTTAGAAAATGAAAAAAAGCAATGAGAGAGAGTATATATATTGAAAAAATATATATCTCTAAAGAAAGAAAAGAAAAAATAAGAAAGGGGATTATTAGATTGTTTTAATATGGAAGTAAAGTTGGTGAGTTTTAGTCATGTGATTATAGTAAAGTAAGCTTAAAACTCCTTTTTCATCTACCTTTACCTAAGCCATTTTTACAAGCCTATAAAAGTCCTATTGATTCTTATGCATATCATGATTTATATTAGTGGAGAATAGCAAGTAAGTGAGCTTATGGAATTATTTGGTTTGAATGGATCGATTGGAAAGAAATTTAGTGAGCATAATTGATTTCAAATTCATTTATTTGATGACCATGATTTGATAATCCAATATGTTAGCAGACTAAGGTGTGTTGATGGAGTGTTTTGGTCAAAATTCTAGATTAAATAAATTATTTAGTAGTTTTCTGAGAAATTATATGATTAACATTCATGATTTTGAGGCATAATTGTTGTTGTTTGTATGGTTCATATTGTTAGAATCTACGGTTTTTTTGAGTCCTTTGTTCGAGGGCGAACAAAGAGTATGTTTGGGGGAGTTTGATAACTTCATTTTAGAATGTGTTTTTGTGGTAATCTTGAGTTTTTTTGTGTGTGTTTTGTGCAAGATTACGCTTTTTTTTTGTCTTTGTTGTAGGTTGGAGCGATGGATCACGAGACAAATGCAAAAAGAAGTGAAAATGGTGGGAAAATCAGGCTTTCTGCAGTTATTGGACTAAAAATGATACTAAAGATGCTTAAAGGACGAGTTTTGATAAAGAGATGAATTGAAAGATCTAATTTGAGAAAAAAAACTGAATTCAAGTTGCGACTTAGGCTTTTGAGTGGCGACTCAAGGTGAAGTCAGAGACACATAGCTTGCTGGACGGAATTAAAGTCGCGACTCAAGAGGGAAACAGAGGCTCAAGTAAGGGAAAACTCAGACACGAGCCACGACTTGAGATTCTTGAGTCGCGACGCCTGAAGCCATCACACGAAAGAAAAGGGCCCCAAAACAGATACGGGTCATGACCTAGAGAAGGCCAAGTCGTGGCCCGCACACGGAAAAACACAGACTCTTTTCATTTTTATACTATAAATTTGTCTTTAGGGTTTAATTAAGTCATTAGGTCAGTTTTTAATTAGGTTTTTAAAGACTAATTTTGTTTCTTACGCTAGTAATTCTGCAGTTTTATAATTTTCTTTCTTCTTTAAGTTTATGAATCATATGTTCTTTAATTATTATTTTATTGATTTACTCATGTCTGATATGAACTAAACATTTTTTATCTAGGGTTTAATGTAGCCACTTGGATTTCTATCTAATTGAATTATGATGTTCTATTGATTTTACTTCTCTATTCTAATCTATATAATGTGTGTTCAATGCTAGTAAATACTTTATCACTATTTGCTTGATTTAATGATTTTGATTCAAAATTCGAAAGATGAGAATTGAATATTCTATCATTATGTAGACATAGGTTGCATAATGGACGAAAGTACTTCTATGGCTTGTCTAGTAATTAGGTTTCCATGCTTAATGTCTTCTATATGTTTATGTTTATCACAGAGACGTAGAAAACCTGCATATATGCTAAGATCTTATATCTTGAAAAGAATATGAATCAATTTATGTTAACCTACTATTAGAATAGAAAGAAAGAAATCTAGAATTGACTAATACAATTAGAAGAGTGAAAATTTGATGAAATTAACACCCCAGGTCTTTTTCATAGTGATTTAAATCTTTTATTTAGTTGTTTTTGTTTAAACTTATTTTCAAATTTAAATACCAAATTCTTAGTTTCCAAATAGAAATTTAAAGAACAATTAGTGGTACTTGGAAGATAGTCTTCGAGGGAATGATACTTTACTTATCATACATTACTTGAATCGATTGCAAGCACCTGCGTATATACATATTTTCATGATCAGTAATCGGGCCAAGACCTTCTCAATCTGCCTGTTTGCCCTTGCGAGATGGCTCTTTAACTGGGCGTTTTCCATCTCAATGAGAGTCAGGTATCCTAGATTAGGATTTGGCAATAGTGATGCTGAACTCCGAGTGTCGTCCTGACCCGCTAGTTGTTTTCCCGGACGTTGCTGAACATCCAGGCCCCTTTCATTGGGAACAACGGTATGATTGGCCTCCTTCCCACCAGGCTGTTTCGTCTCATTATCATGCATTGATCGAGTGAGCACCATGATGAAAGTTGACTGGAACTTGTTAAGCATTAATTTCCTCTCAATGAAAGCATTAAACTGTTGATGTAGTTTTTCACCAACAATGTATTAAGAAATTAAACAGGTAGAATAGTGCTAGATTATAAACCGTAATGAAATAGTAAACACTCTCTCAAAAACACACATCCTTTATGTGGTTCAGTGGTTAAAATCCACCTAGTCCACAAGTCAATATTATTACTTTCATCTCTTTATTTCTGCAGAGTTTTGGTAATACAAAAATAGCTCCTTTTTTCATGTCCAATAGTCCTAGTATATATAGGGAATTCCATGGACCGTTTTGGGTAACTGCATAAATAAACTGCGTAAATAAATAAGGTATATAATTAATACACATTATTCCTATTCACAATTGGATATGGTTTGATAACATAATAGAATATACTTCTGCTATCTCCAATAATAAATTAAAGATATGTGATACAGCCTGGGCATTAATGAGCATATAAGGAGTCCCTAAATCTCCTAGGATCCTTCATTATGCATTTTTTCAAGGTTCTCACGAGCTGAATGTCTCACCCGAGCTTGTGTTTAACGACTATCTAAACCCTAGCTCGTAGCAAACTCAAAACGCCTAAAGTTTGATCTGGTTATTATAAGTCTCGAACTAAATTGTTATCCTGAGAGGCGCCTCATAATAACCTGTGTATCATGTTGTCCAGGCCCCCAAACTCGAGCTGTTCACATAACTGTTAACCAGATATTCTACTTGGCTATTTTTCCACTTATTCATCTGCCTTCTGTACCCGAGCTAAGTAATTGAACTCGTGCTAATTTTAGGGTACAAAAATATTCTAATAAGTACTATTCCAATTAAGCAAAAAATAAAATGAATAAATTGTGCCCTTAATTCTAATTTTAATTTTGCTTTAATTAAAAGAATATATTTTTATTTTAATAAAAAAGTTCTCATTAAAATAATAAATTAAACAACTATATTTTGATTTACCATCTTAACTAATTAAGACTAAATTTATTATTATATGAATTATAATATATAATCATATAATAAAATATAGGACATTCATAATAGCATGTTTCTACACTAATGTAATGCATACTAATTGCATACTGTGTGGGTATATGAATGGCATGTTATAATGCATGACAAAATATTAAACATTTCAATCATATTCAAACATTTATAATAAATAAATAAAAGTGGATTGGTAACTTTTGAGTATTTCTAGAAAAATTACAACACTTGCTAAATATAAATGAAAATGTAACCTAGACTAGCTAAGGCCTGATGAAGAACACCTTGATCTCGAGCCTTGAGTTGTTGTCTTGTTGAGCCAATGCCACCCATTTCCATATCCATTTTGAATTGTACAACTATTAATTATTTTAAACAACCTTTTAAAATAATTAAACTTTGGGTTTTAACACCCAAATAGTTTCTAACGCCCAAGTGGTGGACTCAAAGAAGTACTCATGTTTAAGATTCTCGGCTAATAGGGGCAAGGAGGATGAAAATGATGGATGTGTCAATGAAGTTACTTCTCGAATTTCATCATCAACAACAAGTAACGAGATTATCTTCGTCGCTCCTCCTCCTCCTCCTTCCTCTATCCTGAAGAAGAACTTTGCCATGCCCTCTTTTGATGATACTCTCCCGTCTTTGGGGGAAAATTTGGGACATGAATCCCCAGGTGCCTCACATGCCAATGAGGTTATCCCTTGCACTTCTGCCCCACCCCCCCCCCCCCTAGGGCTTCTATCGATGGGTTTGGACCCTCCTAGTCCCCTTCTCTGTCTATGCACACGTCCACAAGTGATCGCACTTTTCCTCGCTAGGCTTGTACCTCTACCTCTTGGGGACATCCTATGGCAGCCCAGAATGGAGAGGCCATGAGCCACCACATGGGGAGGATTCCTGAAGACGAATGGAAATCCATGTATGATGCCACAGATATTGAGTTGGGCGAGGCTTATTTGCAAGCTTCTATTCAGTTATATATCGAGACACTCGCTATATGACTTCCATTTTTATTAGCGCCTAATTATTGACATTCTACTTTACTTTTTTATTTTTATTTAGGCTTTCATCTTAGGACATTTTTTCACTGTCTTAAGTTCTTCCTCAAAGCAATGCTTGCAGTCCAAGCTCAACATACAGATGAGAGACTTTTCCTTGGCCAGGACATAGAAGGATGAGTTGACTACATGGGTTAGTGATTTGGAGGGCCAGCTTGCTGAAGCTATTCACAAAAGGGATGTTGTAATTGCTATGTTTGCATCGACCTCCTGATTCAACACTAGTCTTGAGGCTACCATCCAGTCCCTCACTGAGAAGATCAGTGTTCTTGAGGCCGATCTGGTGAATGTCGAGAACAATATAGTTGAGTGAACATTGCATGTCGTGTGGAGGACCAACCATGACATTAACCAGTTTACCTTTGCTGACTATGCTACTAAGAGAGTTTCTGAATGGAGAGGTCGAGGTGGGAATCCATAGGGCCATCTTTGAGGCTTATCTTCTGTCTTTCTGGAAAGGGTGTTGCGTGACCCTTTCCTTTTTATCTTAAGTTTTTTTATTTATACTTATTTTTCATGTATGGAACTTATTAAGTCTGTTATCATGTGTGGAATTCTTATTTTTGGGATCCTTTTAAGTCTGCTTTAATTTGTGGATCCTTTTAAGTCTACCATCATGTGTATAACTTTTATGTTTGGAAACCCTTTCTATTTTTGTAGTGGCTATGAGGATGTATTGGATTTTTGAGCATTTATCATCCTCTGTTGATATTGTGTGTAAGGAACTTTGATAAGCCCTTGCTTTATGATGAATTCCTTATGTCTTATTTGGCATGATGACGATAGTTTTTTTGGTGCGTCTTGACTATATTTTCCTTTGTAAGCAAATGTTAACCCTTTGGATTTTTGCCATCCTTTTATAATTTTTGCACGTGCTTGTTATTTTTGTTCGAGAAGCGTCCTTCTAATTTTTAGGCATAGTAATATTTTTACAAGCATCTCTTTTAGGACCCTTTTTGGGTAGACGACTTGGAGGCCTTTGTAGGCTTATCGGTGAACGTTCTCCTTAAGGCATTACCCCTCGTGGAGGAATTAACCTTTATTAGGAGGTTATCCTTGTGGAACCTTTTGACTTCCTTGATATCCAGAAGGGTAGCTAATCCTCATGAATTCAAGGTTGTTTGTAAGTTTATTTTAATCCTCCAATGCATCCTATTTTTCCCCCTAAGTGGTTGGCAGGATTTATTAACTCGAGCACTTTGGTCATTTTGCTCTCAATATACACTTTGAAAATCTTAATTGACAATGAGTGTACATGAGTTATATAAGTGCTTGTATAAGGTAGAAATTTAATATTTAAGATAGAAAACATATTCATTGACAATGAGTAGAATACAAGGGCATGTATGGCAATATTGCATCTACTGCAATTTGAGGGTAACTGGGCAAACTCTTTGATTCGTAACTACTAAGACTGGCATAAAACAATCTAACTACAGATACTCTTACATTAAGTGTGAAGGTCTTACTGATAATATTTGTTGAGATGCTCTGCATTCCATGCCTAAGGTACAATAGTGTCATCCAGGCATGCTAACTTGTAGGTGTTAGGAGGTACTACTTGGGCGACCTAGTAGGGTCCATCCCAGTTTTCCCCCAGTACACATACCCCGGATCTTGAGTGTTGGGGAGGACTTTCCTCAACACTAGGTCTCCTACTTTGAATGTCCACTCTCATACCCTGGAGTTGTTGTACCTGGAGGCTTGTAGTTGGTATGTTGCAAAGTTCAATTGTGCCTTCTCCCTTTTTTCTTCTAACAAGTCCAAATTTTCAGCTATTACCATATGGTTATCCTGATCCTTGTAGGCTTGGAACCTGAAGGAACTAATCTTCATCTCCACTGGGAGCACAACTTCGCATCCATACGCGTGGGAGAATGGGGTTTCTCAGGTGCTAGAGTGTGGCATGGTTCTGTAGGCCCAAAGTACATTGGGTAGCTCATCGACTTAAGCTCCGTTCAAATTTTCTAACTTCATCTCTAGGTTCTTCTAAGGACCTTTTTGATGGTCTCGACTTCCCCATTGGCTTGGGGTGTACTGTAGGCAAGAAACTTCTCTTTATGCCTTTCTCCTTACAATATGCCTCAAAGGAACCTCCTTCAAACTGGGTGTCATTATCATATATGATTTTATCTGGCACCCCATATCTACATATGATAACTTGTTGACAAAGGAGATGATCTGCTTGGTTGTGATGTTGGTTAGAGGCTTTGCCTAGACCCACTTTTTGAACTAATCCACCGCTACCACTGCATACTTCATTCCTACTCTCCACGCGGGTAGTCCGCTAATCAGGTCTATCCCCCACATCGCAAAAGGCCAGGGCTTAGTCATGCTAACCAATTCATTTGGGAGTTGCCTGGGAAAGCTCGCATGTCTCTAGCACTTGTCACACATGCATGCAAAGTCAATGGCATCTTTTTCCATAGTGGGCCAGTATTACCCTTGTCTCATGGCTTTTTTGGCTGTCATTTGCCCACATGCGTGTTTTCCACACTCCCGTTCATGTACCTCGAAGAGAACTTTCAGGGCTTCCCCTTCATTGATGCATCGCAAGAGTGAGACAGAGAATCCCTCTTGTACAAGACTCCATCAACCATGGTGTATTGGGCGGCTTTGTATGCCAGTCTTCGAGCATCTATTTTGTCCGCTGGTAAAGTCCCATCTTTCTAGTATCTTACAATTTGTTCAATCCATGATCCTTCTGAGGTGTTGACCATGTGAAACTATTCTTCGGTGATACTTGGTTTGGACAGGTATTCCACAAGGATGGACTTGAGCATGTCTCCGTCTTTGGTGGAGGCAAGCTTTGCGATGGTATAAGCATTGGTATTCTTCTGTCTTAGGATTTTCTCTATGTTGTACCCTTCACGCAGTCCATGTATCCTTTTACCTTTGTTAGGTAGGCCATCATCTTCGGACTCCTCGCTTGGTAATCACCCTTTACCTGAGACACGACTAGTTGTGAGTTGCTTAAAACGTGTAAATGTGTTAGCTTCAGCTCTTTGGCCAAACGCAAGCCAGCCAGAAGTGCCTCATATTCTTCCTCGTTGTTTGAAGCTTCGAATCCAAACCTTATCTCATAATACATCCTGTGCCCCCCAGGTCAAGTTATAATTTACCAGCTCCTGCCCCTCCTTCGTTGGAAGCCCCATCTACATGGATGCTCCACTCCTAGAACTTTCCATCTTCTTCGTTTTGAGCTGGTCCATTTCCTCTTATCTCATTTTCTTCACTGGGTCGATAAGTGAATTCAACTATGAAGTCTACAAGCACCTACCCATTGATAAAAACTCTCGAGGTATACATGATGTCAAATTGACTTAGCTCAATTGACCACTTTAGCAGCCTTCCAAGGTCTCGGGTTTGTGCAAGACCTGCCTCAAGGGGTTATTGGTGAGTACCTCGATGGCGTGGGCATGGAAGTAGGGCCTCAGTTTTCTTAAGGCTATCACTAGGACATAAGCTAATTTCTCTGTCTCTGGGTATCGGGTTTCTGCATCTACCAGGCACTTGTTGATGTAGTATACGAGCTGTTGGTGTTTTTTCTCTACTTTGACTAAAGCAGCACTTATGGCATGCTCAGATACAGCTAAATACAAGTACAACCTCTCACCCTTTTCAGGTTCGGTAAGTAGGGGTGGCTGCCCGAGGTGTTCCTTCAATTTGGTGAAGGCCTCCTCGCATTCTTCATCCCAAGCAAACTTTTTGTTCCCTTTTTGGATGTTGAAGAAGGGGAGGCACTTGTTAGACCTCAAAATGAACATGTTGAGCGCTGCTACCCATCCTGTTAGACATTGCACCTTCTTCTTCTTTTTGGGGTACCTCTATCAGGGCTCTAATTTTTTCAGGGTTGGCTTCGATGCCTCTGGAATAAACCATGAAGCATAAAAAATTTATTGATGAGACCCCGAAGGTGCACTTGAGTTGAATTAACTTCATCCAATACCTTCGAAGTGTGTTGAAAATCTCGCCAAGGTCCAAGGTGAGTTCCTTGACTTTCTTGGTTTTCACCAACATATCATCTACATATACTTCCATATTTCATCCTATTTGATTAGCAAACATCCTATTCACCAACGTTTGATAGGTGGCGCCTGTATTCTTAAACTCAAAGAGTGTCACCCTATAAAAGTATAGTCATTTGTCCGTTATGAAGGAAGTGTGCTCCTCATCAGCCGGATTCATGCGTATTTGGTTGTATCCTGAATAGGCGTCCATGAAGCTGAGTAGTTCATGATTGGTTGTTGCATCAACCAGTTGATCTATCATTGGGGGTGAGAATATGTGCTTAGGAATAACATGGGGTTTGAGACCCACATTGGGTAGAACGCCTCGCGAATGAATCCATTTGTTTTCATTTATCGAGTTTCTCTTTTACGGTTGCGTATCTTTTAGGATCAAGTGCTCATCTCTTCTGTCTCATAGGCTTCACCTTGGGGTCTATGTTTAGTTGGTGACACATGACGAAGGCATCTATCCCTACCATGTCTTTATGACTCCATGCGAATATGTTGTGCTTGTCCTTCAAAATCTTCACTAGCCTCTCCTTGATGTCTTCTTGAAGGTTCCTCCCAACCTTCAACTTTCTTAATGGTTCTTCAGTCACAAAAATCTCATCTAATTCCTCTACAGGTTCAGTCTTAATCTCCTTGGTGACTCGTGGGTCTAATTCTTTTGGGTTTGATTCCCCATGTATCACCATTGCCATAGATTATCGTGGCTTGGCTACTGTATGGAGAGAGTTGTTGTAACACTCTCTTGCTTCCTTTTGCTCTCCTTTATGCTTGCCACTCCTCCAGAAGATGGGAATTTAACAAACAAATGATAGATTAAGATCACCACTTTCAATTCTCTTAGGAAAGGTCTCCCCAATCCCACATTGAAGCTGAAGTACAATTAACTACGACAAAGTTCGACATGACATTGGTTTGTTTGGGTTGTTATCCCATTGTAAGGGCTAGCTCAATTGTCCCCAGTGGTTGTACTCGTCTCCAGTGAATCCATACAGGTAGGTGTTACACGATTTTAGATTCCCGATGCCCATGCCCATCTTCTATAAGGAAGGGCGATATAGGATATCCACAGAACTGTTGTTATCCAATAGAATCTGGTGCATCCTCGTGTTGGCTAATTGAACGATCAAAACCACTGGGTCGTAGTAGGGGAAGTGCAACCCTCAGGCATCTTCCTCTATGAAAGTTATTGAATCATTTTCCCCTTTAAAACTTTTTGCGGGTCGTTGTTCCAAGCTCATGGTGCATGGAGGTGGGCTTTGCCTAGCTTCCCTGACATACCTATCTAATTCCTTTCTCGACTCTCCTCCAAATCTAGGACCTCCGAAGATTGTTCTTACTTTCCCTTGCACTTCTGGTGCTCATTCTCGAACTCGTGGCAAGGTTGGCCCCTCCTCTGGTTTTGGGTTCTCCCTTCTAACATACTTGCCTAGGTTCCATTTGTGTATGAGCCCCATGATTTACACTTTTAAGTGGGTACATTCCATTTTGGTGTGGCCTATGTCCTTGTTATATGGGCAATATTTGTTGGGGTCCATTTATATGGGTCTCTCTTCATCAGCGGAGGTCACTTGAATGGGACCTGATTTTTCGTTCGGAAGGAAGATGTGTTCCCTGGCATCTGTTAGGTCTGCATAGAAGGTATATGGCGCTTTCCTGGGTTCATCTCCATGTTTATGCTTCCCCTATTAGTCATCTCTCAACCCTTCGTATGCTCTTTTCTTTTTTGCACCATTCGAACCTTCATGGGTAGAGGGTTTGGATAGAGGCTCACTTCTTCTTGCCTTGGGGTTCTCATGACCATCTTCGACTCAGATGTACTTTTGTGCTCTTTCATAAGATTTTCTATATCTACCACCTTTCTTTTGAGCATATTTTCCCATAGCTTGCTTCTAGGACACACCTCAGTCGTGATGGCCATCTAGAGTTCTCCTCGAGTCAGGCTCCCTACCTTGGCTGCTTCCATGTTGAACCTATGGATATAGCTTTTTAGGCTTTCGCCTTCGGCTTGCTTTATGTTAGCGAGTCTAGTACCTGGCATGGCATAGTCAAGAATCGTGTGGTGCTGCTAGAGAAATTCATCATAAAATTGTTGCCATTACCTAATTGTTCCTGACCTTAGCTCTTGAACCATCTATCAACTCATTTTAGCGTAACGGTGAAACAGTGGCACCTTGCTATTCTATTAACCACTCTCAATTTCAGTAAATTGTTGAAGAGGTCTAGGTGGTACTTAGGGTGAGTAGTTCCCTTGTAAGGGGTCATGTGAGGCTTTTTGATGTTGGTGGGGAGTCGCTTGACTTGAATTTCTCTTATGAGGGAAGATTCATAGTCGAACTCATCATCACCCACGTGCCCCCGAGACGCATTGACTATCTTGCTCTGAAGGCTCTTCATATCAGTGTCTAACTCTTGTCTCCTTTTGTTCAAGGAGTCCCTGACATTTGAAGGGTCAACTTTCCCTTTTCCTGTGTTCCTTAGAGGAGCCACGGGGGGGTGTTGTCCTCATTTCTGACATTCTCCTATTGAACTTCTCTCTTAGGTCGAGGGTGTTTCCTTAGATGTAACCTCAACTTCGTTCCTCCGTTAAGCATCGTCCCTCCGCCTTTTCTCCTGAGGTTGCATCATTGGCGTGGATCCCTCGCAGCGCTTTGAACGGGGAGTATTTCTAGTGGAATTTCGGGTCTTCCTGTCATCTATGGGTACGGTGGTTTCCCCTCTCTTTTGCTCTTTCTTCTTACGATTGGGAAAGGGAATATATGACTTCCTTTGCAGCAGGCCATTCAGTACTTCTGGCATGTTCTTTAGTGTGGTCACTAGCCTTTGATTTTTCTTGTGCAACTTGCGTATCTCGTCCTTATAAATATGGGTTCGAAATCTTAAGCTCACCGAGTGTACCCAGGGAATTTTGTCATGCCTACATGTAGAGGGACCAGGGTCCAAGTTACCAGAACATGGTGTTGTTGGTGTTAAAAAAGGAGGATTGTACCTAGGATGCCCGCGGGGGTGGCTAAGGGTGTTGGAGGATCCCCATTGTGTTGGACGGCTGGTGATGACACTTCTCTTTCCCCCCACCAAGGGTTGGGTGTCCCTCTGGTGCGCCTCCATTCTGAGGTGGCAGAGGGTCTCTCATGGAGGCCCTTAGCTGATCTCTGTCCACGTGGATCCCCATGTCCTGTGATTATCGTAGGCATCAGGATTGCCTTGACATCTCTCTTTATCAGAAACAATGGAAGAACAATAGTTTTATACATGTCCTTCCCACAAACGGTGCCAAGCTATTTACGGTAAGAATTCATCAATGATGTTAGGTCAGAAAACTCAAAGCTTAGTAAGAAAATAACATAGAATGAACTTATGAAGTACTCGAAGAAGAAAACTCAGAACAACAATGAAGCAAGAACTCGTATATTGCTTCATAGCCTGAGTGTACAATGAATATTTCAAACCCCTATGTCTAAGGGGTGAGGAACTATTTATAGTAGGGCTCCAATGGGTCCTAACACATAGTGGTCCCAGGGGACAAGATAGTACATACGTACATATTGCAGAATGGTGTGGTGTCGACCCTGGTACATGGTCAGAGGTATGTAGGTAGTTCCTCCACCATTTGTACTAATTTGTACCACCACCACTAGTCTGATACAGATCTCTCGGTCAGGTCTTTGTCCTCTTCATGGTCATACATCCCATAATTTTACAAGTTCCTTGTACCTGATGGCTGTTCTCACATTTCCAAGACACGCCTTTGCTCCAAGTTTCTTTATATTTTACTAAGTGATGGAGAACCTATGGGTTCTATAAAGCTTCCATTCATTAAGGTGATTATGGGAAATATTATGTTTTTTGTGCACCTTGGCGTACTGGTGCCCTTCAGCATTTAGGGAGCCTCAAGCTATGCAAGTCCCTCGTACAGTCGTCTAGCGGCAGGTGAGGTGTCTAGAGGCGCACAATGCCTAGGATGAGTTAGGACTTCGTTAAAGTGGCAGGTGGCCAAGAGGTTAGGTGCGCAACGCGCGTAGGCAAGTTGGGCCTCACATAGCGAGGTCCTTGCATACATGGACCTTGCACCAGGAAATTAGGTGCGCAACATGCCCAGGTGGGTTGGGCCTCGCTGCGAGGCCCTTACATACTCGAACCTCGTGAGAAAAAACCTCCATAGAGGTTAGGCCTCGCTATGTGAGGCCATTGTTTGCTTGGCCTTGTGCCATGACCACCATGAGGCTACTTTGCCCTCGGTTTGCTTAGGGCCAGCCTCGCGTAGCAAGGCGCTTGTATGCACACAGCCCACTTGACTCAGGGGTTGCTGTTGGGGGTTCTTTTAAAGGTACTTCGCAAGGGAAAAATTCTGCCATTCACAAGGGAATATTTTTGTGGGGAAGGGATATGCTTGTGATGGCAAGTTTAAACTATCTACTTCATTTGATGATATGAACAATAAAGCTTCTAGTTCTTCTTGTTATATGCTTGACTCAAATTTCATTACTTTATCTCATGTAAGACTTCCACATATAGGTTTTATTTTTTTTTTATTTTTTTTTAAGATAAAAGAAAATCTAAGATTTGAGTTATGGAAAAAACTTAACCAAAAGAAAGCTTAAGACTTCCTCATGAATTTTTTTTGGTATTGTATATATGCTATATATAGATGGATTACATACAATCCAAACATCGTTCTTTCAAATAATATCATTGTGTTTCATCATAATTAAAGCAAAATTTGTTGGGTTTTGCTGCCAATCGTTTTAGAGTTGTTTTGAAATCTGCAATTGTGGCTCATTTAATCCACAATAGCATTGGGGAACATGACCACAACTGGCTGGCGACATATGATGGTGACTGTGCACGAACGGGGATCATCGAGACATATCTAATGTGAGGTGGCTTCATTGAATTGGCATTCTAAGAGCAACGAAGCTACGTGATGCCGACGAACTGTGTTCAGTGAGTCTTCTTCCTCACAGATGAGTGCAGAGAGTCGATGGTTAGCGACGACTGTTCCTTCTCAGTTATGAGTTTTGTTGGTCTTTATAATAAGTCTATTGTGATTAGTGTGGGTTGGGAATAATGGACCTGAGATTTTAGATTTTTGCTTGTTGATGATTTTTTATGGAGATTGAGATTGAAATTGTGTTTGCATTTCTCGGTTATGAGTTCTTCCGAAGGAGAGAATTTTAGTTTTAAGGATAATTCTGTATATTAATTTTGTTAAGATTTTAAGTTTATGATTTAATTTGTTTTTGTTTAATTAAGTTTTTGAATCTTTTATTTAATATTTTTTTTACTTTTATTTTTTTAATTTTTAAATTAATATTTCATTTTGAATTGCACACGTGGCAATGCTACATCAGCACCCAAAATACCACATCAACATTCCGTTAGCCACATTGGACGAAATCTAACAAAAGTTTCACTTTAAGTAACATACATAGTTCGAATATAATTCATTTTATTCCATTAATTAATTATTAATTTTAAAATTAAAAATTATTAACCATGATTTATTCTATTTAATAATTATTAACTATTAATTAATAAATAATAGTTATTTATTTTATTAGTTTTTCTTTCCTAATATTTTTATTTAATTTAATTCATTAATCGTCAATTTATTTATTAATTTTTATTTTATTTAGTTATTTATTGAATCTATTTTTATCAAATAATATTTTATTGATTTTTAATTTAATAAATTAATTAAATATTTTTCAAGTTTTTTTTATGTAGCTACTTTATTCATCCCTTTATCCATTTAATTATTATTATTTCTTATAATTTATCAACTTATCTAATTTTTTTATAGTATATCTATTAACTTATTTCATTTATTTTTACATCTAATTATTTATTTATTACTTTATAATTATCATTTTGAAAAAGTTGTTATTTCACTATATTCTTTCTAATAAAATTATTAATTATTAACCCTTATAATTTTAACAATTTCAATTTTCACGTAAAATAAACAAGAATACATACCATTTTGGCTTTTGTGTTGTGCAAAAGTTACTAATCTGACCATCTATTTTGTGAAATGAAAATCAGATCCTACATTTTGCAAAACATCAAAATAGTACCCCTCGACTAGATATTGGTCAAAATATTTTTTAATATGACCAAAATGCCTTCATATTTTAATTCTAATTTGATTTTCTAAATATTTAATGAATTGTCTTTATTTTAAATAAATAATTTTAAATATAATTTAATAAAAACAAAATCTCTCCACTCTATACTCTCTCTTCTATTCTGCTTATTCTCTCTTCACCATCATTATCTTTTTCCCCCCATCATTCCCCACACCCAGTCCGACAAACAACCTACTGTAGGATCTTGGAATTTAAATATAGATGCATGCTTACTATTATTTTTCCAAAAACATAATAGGAACATAGAATAGCATGACATATATATTAACATCCTATTCGTAAACTAAAACAAACACAAAGATGTAGAAACTTACGAATACGTACCATAACAATGACTCCCTCCTTTAGATTCTCTAACCTTTGATTCCTGGTTGTAGCAAGGTATTGCCAAGAATCTAAACCGCTTAATATATGTCAAAGTCATCCAAGTTTATCTCTAAATCAATTCTATCAAAGAGTGAGCATGTTCTCAACACATGAAATAGAATTAGAGAGGGAAGAACAATAGAATGAGCGGCCAAGAAAGGATTAGACTGTCTAGGTTTTCATTTACCCAATAAATCAATTGAGACTCACTTTTAAAACCCTAGACATCACATTCCTATAGGAAACTTAATGGGCTTTATTTTAATTTAAATTACTTAAAATAATAAACAAAAAACCAAAGTCATAGGCTACGACAAATGGACTTGGGCTTAATATCTTTGTTTTGAATTTAGATCTCAATTTGGCCTAAATTCAAAAACTTTTTATTTATTTATCTTTCAATTAATTAATTAAATAAATCATCACATCCTTATTCAAATTAACTAATTATAATTTGAAACTTGATTTGATATTATTTATTTATATTGAGACCAATTTATCAATATTAATAAATTTGCCCAAATATTCTTTTTTATTCCAAAATTATTATAACATGTAAATATGACTAAATTAACCTAGTCAATTTGATATTTTTAGTAATAATTAAATCAATTGTTTGAGACTATTAAATTTGATTTGATAAGAGATGCATGGGGACCATGGATCCATGAACTCAAGCTACAATAAGTTCTCATGAGTTTATTTATTACAATAAATTATGTCATAACTTATTAATTCCTCAGGACTACACTATACACTCGAAATGGGACTCTTGAGTTGATAGAATGTATTTCACCAAACGACAAATATGTTATCCATTGTTATAACTGTTACAGTCAGTGAATCCTCTATCGATGACTTACTAATGAGTCGGATGCAAATTACTTTTTTACCCCTCATTTGTATTTTATCCTTAACTCCCACTAAGTCCCTTGTAAATAATAAATTTGTGAGCTTAATCACAGATGTAAGTGCTCAATCATTTACCGTTTTATACTTTGCTATTAAGCAAGTCATATTTTGACCTCTCACACAGAAGCTATATATTACATATCTATGATTAATACTCCCACTCAATTACACTACTAAATCACCAAGATGTGAGTATGGGTTAGACCGTAGGATAAGCTGGTAACAAACTATTCAAAATATTTAAATAATATAATTAGTCAAATATTATCACTCGTAATTAAGATCAACTTGACCTATGGTCAACGTTGTGACATTGAATAAATTCGATAATAATGATACTTATAAATCTATCAATAATCAATATCGATCCTAGTCCAATGTACCCATATACCTCCGATATTATCTACTTGGTCAATTCTTTGAATAAGACACCATACCCCGAATGTGTAAGTAGATCATATCATAGATTACCATATCAGTGAAAATTCAATGCACTGACTTATTCTTAGGACTAGTTCTTTTGAACATACAATTACAATTATAATCCACTGTGACCTAGTCACAATTATTGTAACTATTTATATGTTAGGGATTTGATAAATGTTTGTATTATTCCAATAAAATTATAATAAAAAAACCAAGTAACACGGTTGTTAAACTAAATGATTTCTACTTCTTTTATTGACAATATAAAATTGCGTTACATGGTTGACATTGTTTTATAAGGGCATAAAACCCAACAAACTCCCACTTTCCCTTTTAAAACAAATGGGACATGTTTCTCAAAACCATTCATTCTACATGCTTCCCAATTATGCTCTCTGCTTATATCTTTGTAAAGGGATATTATGAAAGATTTCCTTCCAATGCTATCTTCATTACCTTCACATCACGCCTTTGGCACACATCCCCGATTATGTGGTACTTTCTCTCAATATGCTTTGCTCTTTTGTGGCTTCGAGGTTATTTCGAATTCTCTCTTGCCTTATTGTCACTTGAAAAAATGAGTGGATGTCCATTTTTGGAATAACAATGAGATCTGTATAGAACTTTCTCAGGCTGACTATTTCCTTAGATACCATAGACGCAGCTATGTACTCACCTCCAAGGTGGAATCTGAAATGGCAAATAGCCTAACGCTTCTCCAAATCACATGTACTTATATGGAAAACAACCAATCACTTCTCCAAATCATAGCTCCACCCCCAAGAGTAAACACATATTTCAGAAGTAAACTTCCTGTCATCAACATCTGTCTAAAATCTGAATCTGTGTAGCCTAACAGGTTCAAAGATCCACTCGAATAGAGTAACATATAGTCTCTATTCCGTCCAAGATACTAACTGCTATCTAATGTTCATTTCCAAGGTTTCACTGGCACTTGCTCACCACTCCCACTGCATAGTAGATCTCCAGTCACAGCACACAACATATCATGCATTTGACTACTAATTGAAAATGCATAATTCCATATCAAGACGCTAAATGTCCTTTCTCAGAATTTGTTACAGAGTAACGCCCAAGCACCTCACCTAAGTAGGTCGCTTGAGTTGGAGTCAAAATTTAGTTCTTACTATCCTTGATCATCTGGATACCAAGAACACGACTTTGCTACAACAAAACCTGAAATTTCATTTCCAGCTAGTTCTTTATGTCTGATAATTTATTGACAGTGTTTCCAATGAGTAATATATCATCTACATAAATGATTAAGAACACCACATTGTCTTTTTCCTTAAGTTGGTTAAACACAAGGCTCAACTACATTTTGTTCCAAACTAAGGATCTTAATGTTTCCATTAAACTGTAAGTTACGGCATGGCGAAGCTTGTTTAAGTCCATAGATTGACCTACTCAGCTTGCCAGCTTTTCTATCCAACTACTTGAAATCCTTTTGTTGATCCATGTTAACTGTCTCATCAAGATATCCATTAAAAATTCCTATTTGATGTCCATTTTCCTTGTTTCTTAATCAAGAGTTGTGGCTATGGATAAGAATATACTAAATGAAAACATTGCTACCGGGGAAAAAGTATTCTCTAAGTCAACTTTCTCTCTCTACCACGAGTTGAGCCTTAAATGTATAGACCTTTCCATCAACTCATCTATTCTTCTTATAGATCCACTTGCACCGAATGGGCCTAAAGTCCGAAGGTGCATCTACAAGATCTTAGACAAATTTAGAGTACTTAGACTCAATTTCCTGGTACTTTACTTCGAGTAAAAGATCCCTTACAGGCATACCCATCGCCTATTTAAAGGCCAACGAATCATCGTTACTTGTATCCCCAACAAGCTTGTGGGTTTCACTATCCATCTCATATGTACCGGGTTCCGAGAAACCCTCCCACTACGACGAGGCACAGTAACTATCTGACTTTGATTAGTGGTTTCTAAATTTACCTTGTTTTCGTAGACTTGCGTCGGTGAGTATGGAACAATAGTTTATCATTTTTCATCTAATAATATTTTGCTACGAGGCTTGAAATTCATTTGGTAGCTGTTATCTAGAAAAGTAGCATTTGTAGACTCAAACACTTTCTTGTCCACTGGACTATAAAACAGACTACCCTGGGTACCTTTAAGATAGCCAACAATGAAGCAAACATCAGTTCACTGTTCTATCTTTCCTACCTTTTTCCTCATAAGATGAGCAGGACACCCCCAATTCCATAATGACGTAAACTAGGTTCATGACCATTTCATAATTCTAGTGGTGTCTTGGAGACAACTTTGAGACGGCACAAAATTAAAAAAAATGTCACATGCGGTCTAGGTAGTATGTCTCCAGAAAAAATCTGGGTAAGAAGTCGGTAGAGTTGAATAGCTTATCATAGAACACACAGTTTCATAACTATGCGATTCACGTCACTCAGCAACAACGATTTGTTACGGAGTCCCTAGAACACATTCTTTAGACAATTCTCCAAGTTCAATTAAATTATCTTAGTTCTGTTTATCCAAATATCCTCTACCCCAATCAGATCGCATGATCTTTAACGTTTGTACCTAATTTGGTTTTAAAGCCATACTAATGAATTGTTTGAACTTCTTAACAAATTCTCAGAATTCATATGCTTTAGGTATGTACAGGAGTCTCTCAAGCAATCGTCAATGAATGTGACGAAATACTCATAACCACCCCTCGCTTGAACATTCATTTTTCCCCAGACATCCGAATAAACTATCCCTAGTGGGTCTTTGGCCTTCGAGACTAGATTCACAAACAGGTAGGTCACCCTAGGTGAGTTCCCTCAAAGGCCCAACCTTTGTTAGTCTTTGAATTCTATCATAGCAAATATGACCAAAGCAAAGATGCTAAAGGTACACCATTTCTAACGTTATTGAACTTTTCTCGTTTAATGGTCCTAGGTCTAGCTATCTTAAACAACTCATTATTTAGTACATAGGGTTCGTTTGGTTGCAACAGGTATATCCCTTTTTCCATACATCCACCCTGTAATGCACATCGATTTTAAGAAATAGGATTTTATTACTTGTAAAGTAACTACAAATTGTTGTTGATGTAATAAGGAAAACTGAAATTAAAAATTCCACTGAAAATCGGAATAAAATAAACATTGTCTTAATACAATATATTTATTTCTAAAATTCATTCAATCATCTCCTTTTGCCTTATCTAATACGAACAACCCTTGTCGGATTCCAAGCTTTAGCTTTTCATCCATCACGACTTTCCCAATGCTAAAATGTTGTTAAAAAGTACATGCATGTTTAGTAGATCCTGATTCAGCGATCTAAAACTGAAGAATCATCCTCTAAAATCACATGCATCCAACACAAATATTTCATTATCTTGGGTTCCATATACCTTGAGTATCGGAAAATCTTGTTCCGATTTCCAGTCTCCTTGTAGTTTAAAACACTCCCATTTAGTGTACTTATAATCGGGCCTTGCTCCAAGATGCTTTGCAGCATTTGGTGCCTTGCAAGTGGTATTATTGTTCTTTTTGTTTGAATTTCTTCCTCATTTGCTTTTCGAAGAAGGTCAAGGCAGCTTCTCCTTGAGCATGTTTGGTAGTATTAGCCTTCTTTCATTTGCTCGGTCCACCATCAACAATCATTTCTGAAGGATTTGTTGATCGTTGCATAGGAAAAATAGGAATATCTTTGATTATCACGAACTCGATGTTGACGATAGTCAACACCATGTTGATGTTGGACAAAAATTTCGTGGGGTTCTCACCATAGAGTAACCTTTTAGAGAATATAGAGAGTATGGGGTGGGAAGCCTAGAGCTACAATTATCAACTAAGTAAAAATTAACGCTTTGCTTGACAAACATTTATTCATCAATTTTTTAGAAATAGCATAACATAAATTTTTTTTTGATATATGCAAAATATTAAACACATATATCTATTTCTTAGGTACTTTATCTAGCCATGAACCCATGTCTCCCAGTAGGTGAGAGTCACGAATATTCACTTAGTTAAATAGAGAAACATCTCAATTAATAAAATATCCTAGACTTTTATTCACTACCTATCCATCCGATCAAAGTAATGAAAACCCATGTGTCCCAGTAAGCGAGAGTCACAAATATTTCTTACTTTATGAGTTTGACACACGGTTTCAGTTATTATAGACTTAATTCCTATAGTCACCGTTGGGATGAGTTTATAGAAGGTCCATCTATAACCATCTATCCTATGGAAATTTAACCATGTTAAGAAGTCTAGTGAACACCTTCCTTAGGGAGACGAATTAAAGTGCCATGAGGCCCAACTGAACTCTAACCTTGTTAAATCAACAGTGGAGATCGAATTCAGATTTTAAAAACTCATTATTAAATCTTGTAGATATAATATTTTATTCGTTTTGAAAAATTATCAACTTAGGTTTGCCAAATTTATAAAATAATTAATAAACAAACTTAAGTTTGCATAATTATTAAAAATAATCAATAAACCATAGTTTATAATTTTCCATTAATTCTAAAATTACCCATTGAAAATTAATGCAATAAAATGGAAGGGTTATTTACGGCAAAACTCTCCATTCTTTTTGAATTAACGCATCAATAACCCCAATAAAAAAATGCGATGGCAATACCCACAACTGTTACAATTTCTTTGCAGCCGTCCACCTTTGGACATTAAGTGGCAGTCTGAAATAATTAACCCCACGTGTTGTTCATATACTGCTCCACGTGCACAATGACATGCCACATAACTTGAGTATGTGTAAAATTATTATTATTATTATTATTGTTATTAGTATTATTATTGTTGTTGTTGTTGTTGTTGTTGTTTTTGCTATTGTTGTTTGAGGGGTAAAACTTTAAGGGTTAAAACCAAAATGAAAGAAAGGGTAAAAAATCAGATGTGCCATTGTTGAGAAACCTTGTCCCAAAAGAAATTACAATCGGCCACCTAGTAGAAGTTCAACCATCTTCATCAATGGGAAAGAAACTAGAGGATGGAGAATGCAATTCCTCATCATATTGGTAGGCGAGCCCCAGTTTATGGCAAGAATTTAGGGATTTCAAGTTTTAATAGTAAGAATTTAGGATTTATTGTTAGGGTTTTCTGGTTTGTTGGATTTTCTAAAAGTTAGGGTATGTTGGTTATGTTTTATTTGTGGTTTTCAATGCACTAATATGATGGTGTATAAACAAAGGTCAAAACGAATTTGTACTTATTCATTATTTAATTCTTTTAGTTGTTTGGTATGGTGGGTAGTTTAGGCATTTATTTTGGTAAATTGAGTATTCACATGTGGTAGGGTCTGAAAAGGAGTTTTAAAATCATTGTGAATGACTCTACACACGTGGTCCTTATCATTGACAATGATGATATTCTTTGACTTTTACATTTGGTTTGACAAAAAATTTTAAACAATTGTTTTGGTCCATATGTTGTTAGTTTTCACTTTTTTAATATATTGATTTGTGTAGATATAAATGGTGATATGTTCACTTTGAATTTGAATCAATGGGGTTATTGGTGTAATCCCAATGGTACTAAAAAGTATGAAGGTGGAATAGTGGACCACTTTGACTGGTATAGGTTTGACTACTTTTGCAGATTGGAACTAGAAAGGGCTGTAATTGTTGTGAGGTACCAACTACCATTGGGCTTTTTCTTCAAGCCCAAGGGCAGTGCATTGTCCAATGGGGGGATGATTGTTACTGAAAATGATGTTATGGAGGTAATTGGAGATATATCAAGAAGATTTTATAGGGAGGTGGACTTTTACCTAGTTTTACCAGAACCAATATTTCCCTTAGAGTGGAGAGATGGCAATGAGTGTGTTAGGCATGTTCCTGAGAAACCATCAAGGCTGCCGCACTGCATCATTGAAAAGCTTCCAGATGATGCAGATGTTGTAGTTGATGTGATTGTAAACCCATGTGGAGCAACACCTATTGCTAAGCACTGCAAGAATCCACCACCAATAGTACCTACTGCTACTCTGTTTAGGGATCCTGTAGAGCTGTCATCTTCCGATGATGAAGAAGAGGGGAACCTACATCCATGATCTAACTTCTATGGTGCTGAAGATGAGTTTGAAGAGGACAGTGAGACAGATGGGGATGAAGAGGCTTGTGATTTAGAGGGGGGTGAAGATGGCAGTGATGAAGGATTTTGGAATGGAGATGACAGTGATGTTGAGGTGCTTGAGTTAGTGTAATGCCCCGGATTCCCTATAATGGTTAATGGCTGGATTAGCAGGCCGGGAGGGCCATAACTGTTTAATTATGCCATTAAATGTGTTTATGCATGTTTATGAGAATTATATTATAATATGATGTTAAACACATGCATGTGAGTCCACATTTGCTTACAGGGGTATTATGGTAATTTGGCCCGTTGAGGGTATAATTGAATATTTGTTTGTATGTTAATGATATATTGTGAGACCACATTATAATGTGGGTTGGTTCGAGTATTTCAACATGAGACGATCTTTAAACATGATTTAACGGTTTGGTCATAACAGGTTGGAGCCCGGGGCTCGGGGTGATATTAATGGCTATAGCGTTACCGGGGATTTTAGGGTAACGGGATATGAATTATTGGTGTTTGAGGATATTGAGACTAGCGGGAATTGGGAAGCGTTAATTATAATTAACGGGTTAAGCGGGAAGTACCAATTTTGCCCTTGGGGTGGCTTTAGAGGCTTAAGATGGCACAAGGGGTATTTTGGTCTTTTTGGAAGGATATATGTGACTTAAGTGACTTAGAAGGCTGTAGAATAAACAGGGTAAAAACAGAGGCTCTATCTTCTCTTTCCGTACACACCACTTCCTCCATTGCTTTCCTTGATGTTTTGAGTTCAAGGTGGGATATCAAGCTAAGGAACCTCAAGGCTGAGTTAGTAGACTTGGTTCTGCTTGTGTGGAAGTTCAAAACAGGTTTTAAGGTAAGTTTTGATCATTGAACTCAAGTTATGCTCTGTTTTCGTTTTAGCTTTCAAGTCATGAGTTTAGATGTGGAAAGTGTGAATCAAAGGGGGTTTTAGTGTTAGTTTGATTAGGGTTTGATGTGAGTAAGCTAAGGGTATTGTTTGGGGGTTCAATTATATGTTTGGAAGAGGTTTTAAGATGGTTTGAGGGACTGGTTTGAGAGGGAGAACGCAGGGTTAAAATCTGGTTCGTGTGTGTGGCCGACTTAGCTGGTCTGGCCTGAGCGCCGCGGCGCAACAGGGGTGCGCCGCGGCCCTTGGAGTCTGTCAAGAGGGAGCCCTTCTGTCTTAAGGGCACGCCGTGGCGCATCAGGGGAGGGCTGCGGCCCTTAAGGCCAATTTTGCTAAAATGTGATTTTTAGCTTAGGGATTTTAACCATAGGCCTCGGGGTTGGACTTAGTACCCGGTTGGGTAGTAATTGATGTCTCGGGGGCTAGGATTTGGTTTGGGAACCCTCGGTTATCATTTTTATTGATAAATTCTATAATTTGGTTATGACCAGGTGACCGTCAAGGTTTTTTTAAAGGTTGATCGTTCTCAGGGGTTGTTCATATTATAATCCTCACTCGAACCAGAGGTAAGAAAACAGTGTATGAATACAGTTGTACCCTGTATAGACATATGGCATGTATGGTTTGATATTTGAGGCATGCTGGTTGATATATGTGGACATGGATTGCATATTAAATGCTATTGAACGCTGATTACCTGCTTGAGACACTGACTAGTCAGGGACCGACTCTAAAGTCGAGAATCATGCATTGAATGGCTCTATAGCATTAATGCCAGACCGACCCTAGGGTCGAGGAACTTATAAGCGCTTGCCTGGTCTACGACCAGATGATTATAGCCAAGGTATATGACCCCAGTGACTGTTTGTCACAAGGCTAAGGGACGTTGTCCATAGTTTTGACTCTAGAGTCGTGAGGAAGGTTATATTGGTGACCAATCACCATGCACCTGTCCTGAACAAACTTATGAAAGAATCACTTATCAGTTAAGCCTGGTGACCCTATCGTCAAATGGCTAGAGGGAGCGATGCTCATTACTGTGACTTTTGGCTATTGTCACCTATTTGTCGGACTGGTAGTCCTGAATGGTTATTTTGATCGTTGTTGATATTATATCATGCTTTATTGTGTTTTCTTGCTGGGCCTTGGCTCATGGGTGCTATGTGGTGCAGGTAAAGGGAAGGAAAAACTTGGCCAACCCTGAGTGGAGAGCTTGGGCGATGTGATGTACATACGGGGCCGCTTGACTGCCAAGGTCAAGGAGTACTCAGAGGGACTAGGGGTTTACCCTATTTTTGCCGCTTAGGCCGGCGGGGATTATAAATTTGAAACTGTAGCAACTCTTTTGTATTACGAACATCTTGTAAATATTTTAAAAGGCTCATGAGCAGTTTATTTACTTAGTGAAATGTACCCTTTCCTTTTTACTGGTTTTCACCTTAACCTGATAATGATACTTAGATCACGTTTTTAACCAAAGGACTCGGGTAGCGGGTCAAATTTCTGGTTCACTGTTCACCGTAACTGTTCTGGGGTAACCAGGGCATTACAGTTAGAGGCAGAGCAAGTAGGAATTGAGGTTGATCCTCTTGAAGAACCTCCATTAGACACCCAAATCCTACCAGATCCACAACTACCTGAGAGAGGTACAACACCAAACCCTCCATCATTAGACACCCAAACACAACCATATACACAACTAGCTACCATTGCTATTGATGGAGATAACGACATGTTTCCAGTTGCATATGCAGTGTGTGAGAAAGAGAACAGAGAAACTTGGTCTTGCTTTTGTCAATTACTAAAAGAAGAGCTCAATGTTGACAATCTCAGCCATTTTACAATGATAAGTGATAAATAGAACGGCTTTGAGAATGCAATTGAATCCGTTTGGGAAGGAGCTCGTGCAAAGAACTGTGTAAGTCATTTGCACAACAACTTCAAGAAGGAATTCCCTAGTTTTCTATTGAAACAGTTATTGTGGGCTGCAGCAAGGGCAACCACTCCTAAAGAATTCAAAAGAAGAATGCAAGACATTAAAAATGTCATTCAATTCTCCTATGATTGGTTAGCTGGTAAGTTACCTAGTCTATGGCAAAATCTCATTTTTCAACCCTTGTTAAATGTGACATGTTAGTTAACAATCTATGTGAAAGCTTCAATGTTGCAATCATTAATGCTAGGGATAAACCGATTGTCACATTATTGGAGAGGATTTGATATTGCTTGATGTGTTGTTTTATGAAAAAAAAAGAGAAAGAATTTCCAAGTGGAGTCAACCTGTTGGAGTTAGAATTTTATTAATTATAGAGAAACAGAAACAAGTTTCTAGGAATAGTTTAGTTACTAGGGCTAACAATTTTAATTTTGACGTTAGACAATGAGGGAATATTATGGTTTCTGCAGTAAATCTACACAATATGACTTGCACTTGTAGGAGGATTAGGTTAATTGGGATACCATGTGGACATGCGTTTCCATGTATTTGGAGCCTGAAAGGAGATGTTGTGGATTTTGTTCTTGACTACTACAAGAAAGAACCATTCCAGAGAACATATGCAGGGGTAGTAGCCACAATGCCAAGCCCAGATAGCTAGCCTAACATACGCCTGAACCCTATTCAACCTCCTGGTGCAAATAACTGTTGGGTTTTATGCCATTAAAAACCCATATTTCTTATGTAACATGTTATTACTATCAATAAAAGAAGTGAAAATCATTTTTTTTATTCAATGGCATTGTTTGCTTGTTTTATTATATGTTTATTCAATTAATACAAACTTTCATAAAATCCCAAACATATGGATAATTACAATTATAGTGACTAGGTCATAGTAGATTATAGTTGTAATTATATGTTCAAAAGAACGTGTCGTAGGATTAGATCAGTGCATTGGATTTTTAGTGATTAGTCAATCTACGATATGATCTACTTACACATTTGGGGTGTGATGTCTTGTCCAAGGCATTGACCAAGTATTTGGTTACATCGGACCAGGACCGATATTGATTATTGATAAATAAATAAGAATCGTTGTTATTGAATCTAGAAAATAATACAACATTAACCATCAGTCAAGTCGATCTTAATTCTAAGTGATAATATTCTGCTAATTATATTATTTAAGTCTTTTGACTTGTTCGTTACCATCTTACCCTACGGTCTAGCCCATACTTACATCTTAGAGATTTAGTAGTGTAATTGAGTGGGAGTATTATTCATTGATATGAAATATATAAATTCTGTATGAGAAGTGAAAAGATGATTTCCTTAATTTCTTTGTTCATGGAAATATCATATATAAGGAACTTAGTGGGAGTTAAGGATAAAATACTAATGTTGGGCAAAACGGTAATTTGCGTCCAGCTCATTGGTAAGTCATCGATAGAGGATTAACTGACTATAATGGTTATAACAATGGATAACGTATTTGTGACTTCGAAAATACGTTCTATGAATTCAAGAGTTCAAATCTGAGTCTATAGTAGAGTCACAAAGAATTAATAAGGTAGTGAAATTATTCATAAATATATTCATGATAACTTATTGGAGCTTGCTTTCATGAATCATTGGTCCCTGCATCACCTTTGAGTAAATCATCTAGAATGTCTCAATTAATTGATTTAATTATCAATAAAGATTTTTAAAGTTGACTAGGTCAATTTTGAAATTTTTTACAGAGATATGAGATTTAGAGAATATTTGGGCAAATTTATTAATATTGATAAATAGGTGTCAATATAAATAAATAATATTAAATTAAGTTTCAAGTTATAATAAGTTAATTTGAATAAGGATTTAATTAATTAATTAAAAGGTTTTGAATTTAGGCCCAATTGAGATTTAAATTCAAAACAAAGAGATTGGGCCTAAGTCAATTTGTTGGAGCCCAAGGCTTTTATCTTTTTGTTTATTATTTTAATTAATTTAAATTTAAATTTAAATAACACCCATTAAATTGCCTATATAAGGAATATGATATCTAGGGTTTTGATAAGGAAGACTCAATTGAATCATTGGGTAAGTGAAAACCTAGACAATCTAATCCTTTCTCAACCACTCTCTCTTCTTCTCTTCTAGATCTCTATCTCATGTGTTGAGAACCAGCCCACACTAGTTCTATGTTGATCAAAGGCTTGGTGAGGAAGACTGTGTTGCTGATCTAGTTCAATCTCTTGATAATACTCTGCTATAGAAAGAAATCAAGGGTTATAGAGCTTGAAGGAAGGAGTTGTTCCCAATTCCGATGCATATTCGTAAGTTTCTACATCTTTGTGTTTATGTTAATTTACGAATCTAATGTTCATATGTATGTCATGTTATTCTATATTTCTATTATGTGTTTGGAAAAATAATAGGAAGCATGCATCTAGATTTAAATTCCAAGATCCTATAAATGGCCTCAGAGTCGGGTTACCTAGATCTAGATGTTTTTAATGCATGATTATATGTCTTTGTTGACATGTTTAATCTTAAAAATTTAATTGGACGGTACATGAAATTTGATATGCATGTTTTTAATGTTTATGTGTCATATTGCTAATTTAAGTTGTCTTATTTTTCATGCATTTTGAGATCTTAATTGGTGTTTGGTAAAATGCACATTGAAAAATTGCACAATAGTTTTATTTTTGGTAGTTGGTGGCTGTCAATTTTATTTTTGAATGAAATGATATATATATATACATACATATATGTAAACCCTAGTTAGGTTTACGTAAATATATATATATATGTATATATAGTTTTGGTTTTATACGGCAACCTGATATATATAAAAAAAATTGATTAATCTAAAAAAAATTTTACAGCTGAAATTCAAAAATATATATTATTTTTTTAAAATAATTGTATATTTATTTTTAAAAAAAAGTATTTAAGATATTTTTTGTTTTCTTTGTGCTAAAGAAATATCTAAGTATGAAATTAAAAAATAATTGCGATATTTTCTTTCATGACAACTAAATCACTTTTATGTTTGAGTAATTATATGGTAAGTTTTTAATTGGGAAAAACTTTATGGTAATTATTTAATAAATAAATAAATTTGGATGACTCAATTAATTGTTTTGGATATTGATTGATTTATTTATTTTAGCAATTGATTTATTTATTTTGGTAATAAATGTAATGATGCATAAAGTTGTGTAACATGTCCTATATGTTTTCATGTTTAGGCCTAATCAATTAATAAGAAAATTAACATATCAAGCATCATTATTAAGTTATTTTTTTCCATTTGGGCTTTAAATATAAGTATAATGATGACCTAATTTTTATTTTGAAAAAATGTGGGAAAACTCAAATAAAACTTTTATAAAATGTTAGGTTTTCTTTGCGCCTAATTGAACAAGTAAAGTTTAAATTCTTCTCTTGTGGGTGGTTCCACTTGTGAAGGTCCATTTGTTTTACATTACTAGATTCGGCTTAATCAATTGAATAACAATTAATAAAACGAAGGTTAGAATTCCAGTCTTTTTGGGATTTATGTGGAAGTTAGGGAGCCTTAGTAGTGGATCCGACATACTAAACCCAGCTCTCCTCCATGCAAGCTCGAATTGTTAAGGCATTTTTATATAACGTCTCCAATTTTCTAATAAGGCTTAATGCCTTTATTGGCATGTCTCGGGCGGGCAATAACTTATTTAATTATATTATTACGTGATTAATTACGATATATGTGCATTAGTAGTTAATTACATGAGTTATAATATAATGTGAATATATATATTCATGTTTAGGTTAATTAAATATGCACGTTGATCCGTTCTTATTAATAAGGGCATGTTTGTAATTTTTTATATGTTGATGCTATATGTATGTTTATGTGTGTGTTATTGTTGAGACCACAGTATTCTGGAGAAATATTTAAGATGTGTGGTCTGAGGCAGTTCTAGGGAGTGGATTAAGGGAATAGTTACAACGAGGTCAAATACCTGACTCAGGGTGAGCCTAGAGGTATTTTGGGAACTTAGTGTGTGCTCAGGATTTACCGAGTAACGGGTAGCTATTTAGCAATTATTTTGGTATGCTGGGATTGATTGGGAATTTATAGGAATGCTCGAGGAATTAGTGGAAATGGGGAAAATGACGGGTTTGCCCTTGGAGGCATTAAAGGACTAAGAATTCACCTAGGGATATTTTGGTCATTTTGAAGCTAAGGATATACTTGGTTAGGCTAACTTTAGCAGAACACTTAGAAAAAAAAAACAACATAACACCCTCAGCTTTCACTCTCTCTCTCTCTCCTCTCTCTCTCGGGTACCATTCTCTCTCTAGGCTGTGGGAGTTTTGAATTTTTTTTTAGAAGAAGAAACTTGAGGATTGGGGGATTAAAGCTAGGAGGAAGTTTGGAGGCAGCTAAGGGTCGAATTCTCAGATTGAGGTAAGGATTTACCCTGAATTTTTGGTAGTTTTCGGTTGTAGTTTAATGATTTTCTAGAGGTTTAAACCTTGGTTTGATTTTGGGTTTTGGTGAGGGTATGGAGTAGTTCTTGGGGTAATTAAACTGATTATGTGACATTGATGTAAATTCTAGACTGAAGTCTAAGTTTAGATATTGATTTGGGTTGATTTCAGTGGAATTGGCTCCAGAAAATGCAGGGGAAATCTGGGTTTTGGAGCTCAAGCCACTGTTGGCATGAACCCAGACGACCCTAGATGTCTTTGAAACTGTGCCGCGATGCAAGTCCAAGCACGCCGCAACCCGTGTCCCCTATTAGAGAGCCTCAAGCTCTCTGACTTGTAGAAGGTCACAACGCCCAGAGGAGGGTCACGGCTCAAATAGAAAATAGTGACCAATTAGGGGTTTTGGGCTCGGGAACTCATACTTAAGGGCCCGGGAAGGATCCTACTACCCGAATTAGTAGAATTCGAGGTCCCAGAGGCTATTATATTATTCTGAAGCTTTGAATTGATTTAGATTGTGATGGTTATCTAGTATTACATTGGGACTAGGTTTTACCGCTAAAGCTCAGATTTAGGGATCGTGCTCGGGATCACATGGTATTTTTAACTCGGGAATCAGGTAAGAAAACTGTTTATGACCATAGAGTAGGGCATGACCCAACTATCTGTGTTTAGTGTTATGTATGAACGTTTATAATTGTTATGCCTTGTTTGAGTGTTTATGACTGATAGGCAAAGGCAGGGATTGACAAAGGTTGGATATGCGATGGCCGGGATCGGCACAGGCTGGGAATGACAATAAGCATGATGAATGCAGGTTGAATGAAAATAAGCATGTTGAATTCAGGCCGCCTTGGCATGGCCATCTAGGGTGTTTTACTCACCCGTTAAGTGAAGATCGTGAACCTGATTCCTGGTAAAGCACCCATTCGGTGAAGACCATGAACCTGATGCTTGGTAGGCCACTATGTGAATAGTTTGTTGTATCAGTTTAAAGCTATGCATTTATTGGAATGAATTTTTATATGCTTTGTGTGGAGTTTTCTTGCTGGGCCTTGGCTCATGGTTGCTCTACGGTGCAGGTAAGACCTAAAGACTCGGTATTGATTGTCAGGAATGAAGAAGGACATGGTTGATTATGTGGCGAAGTGTTTAACCTGTCTGCAGGTGGAGGTTGAACATCAAAGGCCAACAGGGTTGAGACAGCCTTTAGGGATTCCAGAGTGGAAATGGGAAGATATTACCATGGACTTCGTGGTTGGATTTCCATGGAAGGAGGGGCAACAAGATTCTGTGTGGGTGATTATGGATAGGTACACCAAATCAACCCACTTTGTGCCTATTAGAGTGAATTTTATGGTGCAGCAATATGTTGAGTTGTATGTAAAGGAGATTGAGCGACTCCATGGGGATCCAAGGTCGATAGTGTCCAACAGGGACCCCACCTTCACCTCTAAGTTTCAAGAAAGTCTAGAGAAGGCTATGGGCATGCAGTTGAGGTTCAATACCGCCTATGATCCTCAGATAGATGGACAATCTGAGAGGATGATTCAAATACTAGAGGATATGTTGCGAGCCTGTGTGCTAGATTTTGGGGGATCTTGGAGTAAGTATGTCCCTTTGATTGAGTTTTCTTATAATAACAGCTATCAGGTGGCTATCGGAGTGACTCCGTATGAAATTTTATATGGAAGGAAGTGCAGGTCACCCATTCATTGGGATGAGATGGGTGAGAGAAAATACTTAGGTCTTGAGGTCATTCAGAAGACTAACAAGGCAGTTGAGAAGATTAGAGCTTGGATTCTTGCCTCCTAGAGCACACAGAAGATTTACTCAAACTTGAAACATTGGAGTGTAGAGTTTCAAGTTGGTGATCATGTGTTTCTCAAAGTTTCTCCTTTGGGAGGAGTGAAAGGCAAGTTAAGTCCTAGGTTTGTTGGCCCATTTGAGATCATGGAACGAGTTGGAGAGGTGGCATACAAATTAGCTATGCCTCCAGCTTTATTAGGGGTGCACAACATATTTCATGTGTCTATGCTCCTACACATGTGTTGAGTTATGAAAATCTAGAGATGGACCAAGATTTGTCTTATGAGGAGAAATCAGTTCAGATCCTAAACTGAAAGGATAAAGTCTTGCAGAACAATACCATCGCCTTAGTGAAAGTGCTGTGGAGAAACAACAATGTGGAAGAGGCAACTTAGGAGCTTGAATCTGATATGCAGGATTGGCATCCCAAACTATTCAGGTAAATTTAGAGGACGAATTTTCTATAAGGAGGGGATAGTTGTACCGTCCCAAATTTTCTAATAAGGCTTAGTGTCTTGATTGGTGTGTCAAGAGGGCAATAATTCATTTTATTGTATTACTACATGATTAATGGCAATATATGTGCATTATTAGTTAATTAATTGAGTTATAATATAATGTAAATATATATGCATGTTTAGGTGAATTAAATATGCACATGGGCCCGTTCTTGTTAATAAGGGCATGTTTGTAATTTTTGACCTATTGAGGGTATATATATGTTTATGTGTATGTTATGGATGAGACGACAATATTGTGGAGATATATTTGAGATGTGTTGTCCGAGGCGGTCCTAGGGAGTGAATTAGCGGAATAGTCACAATGGGGTCCAATACCCGGCTCAGGATGAGCCTAAGGTTATTTGGGGAACTTAGCGGGTGTTCGGGACTTACCGGGTAACGGGAAACTATATGGCGATTATTTGGGTATGCCGGGATTGATTGGGAATTTATAGGACTGCTTGAGGAATTAGCAGGAATGGGAAAATGATGGGTTTTCCCTTGGATGCATTAAAGGACTAAGAATTCACCTAGGGATATTTTGGTCATTTTGAAGCTAAGGATAGACTTGGTTGGGCTAACTTCAGCTGAACACTTAGAAAGAAAAACAACATAACACCCTCAGCTCTCACTGTCTCTCTCGGGTACCATGCTCTCTCTAGGATGTAGGAGTTTTGATTTTTTTTTGAAGAAGAAGCTTGAGGATTGGGGGATTAAAGCTAGGAGGAATTTCGGAGGCAGCTAAGGGTCAAATTCTCAAATTGAGGTAAGGATTTACCCTGAATTTTCGGTAGTTTTCAGCTATAGTTTAAAGATTTTCTAGAGGTTTAAACCTTCGTTTGAAATTGGTTTTTGGTGAGGGTATGGAGTAGCTCTTGGGTATTTAAACTAATTATGTGGTATTGATGTAAATTCTAGACTAAAATCTGGGTTTAGGTCTTGATTTGGGTGGATTTTAGTGGAATTGGCTCGAGAAAATGCAGGGGAATTTTGGGTTCTGGAGCTTAAGTTGCGTCCTTGTTCTTCAAGCGCCACAACCCGCATAAAATCAGACAGCCTTAGGGGTCTCTAAAACCATACAGGCAATGCGGCATAAGTTGAGGAATGTCACGACCCGTGCCCCCTAGTTGAGAGCCTTGAGTTCTTTGACTTGTAGAGGGTCGCGGTGCCCAGAGGAAGGCCGCGACTCAAATTAAAAATAGTGACAAATTAGGGGTTTTGGGCTCAGGAACTTAAACTTAAGAGCCCAGGAAGGATCCTACTACCCGATTTAGTAGAATTCGAGGTCCTAGAGTATAGTATATTATTCCAAAGCTTTAAATCGATTTAGATTGTGATGGTTATGTACTATTACATTGTTTCTAGGTTTTACCGCTAAAGCTTAGATTTAGGGATCGTCCTCAATATTGCCTGGTGTTGTCAACTCGAGATTCAGGTAAGAAAACTATTTGTGCCCATAGAGCAGGAATGGCTTGATTATCTGTGTTTAGTGTTATGTATGAATGTTTATAATTCTTATGCCATGTTTGTGTGTTTATCACTGTTCGGCGAAGGCCAAGATCGGCAAAGCCCGGGAACGACAATAAGCATGTTGAATGCAGGTTGCCATGGCATGGCCATCTAGTGTGTTGTACTCACCCGTTCGGTGAAGACTGTGAACCTAGTGCCTGGTAAAGCATCTTGATCGGCATAGGCCGCTACGTGAATAGTATGTTGTATCTGTTTAAAGTTATGCATTTAGTGGAATGAATTTTTATATGCTATGTGTGTGGAGTTTTCATACTGGGCCTTGGCTCATGGGTGCTCTATGGTGCAGGTAAGGTCAAGGAAAGGCCGACTAAGCATAAGTTGGAGGGCATGGAGTGGCGCGTACATGTTTGGCCTACCTGGCCGCCACGGCCTGGGTAGTTTTGAGGAACGTGTTATAAATAATTGATTTTATCGCCTAGGTCAATTGTAAAGTAAATTTTTAGTTGTAAATATGGTTTAAACAATATTCTGGGATCCCTATGTAACACGTTTATAATCTTAATGAATGTCCAAACCTTTTCTACTAAAGTTTTGTGGATGCCGAAAATCCACCAAATAAGAAAAACACACAAAAGAAGTTTCTAGTCCCTTAAAGAAGTAAATAGCTAAGGGGCACCAAGGGCGCCAAGTACGCAATGAAGGCAGAAGGTAATTATAGGACATCGAAGTGTTAGACACTCGCAGAGCTCTAGGCCTCATGAGGTCATTCCAGGCCTCCAAGCTGCATCACCTTGTTAGACGTGTTTGTCATGCACACATGGCCCTTATCCGTGCCCCTCGAAGTTAAGGCCCCAGCCTCGCGAACACCACTCCAGCAGCACCCCGCGCATGCCAACACCTCATGCGCCTAGCCTTGCCCCGAGGTGTCCCACACCAAGGACCTCACGCCAAGAAGACATTTCTCACCTAAGATGTATCCCATGTCTCATCAAGGCATGCGCCTCGCGCTCCGCGCGCACCAGGGGCCTCGCGCCCATGCGCCTCGCGCGCACCAGGGGCCTCGCGCCACGCGCGCACCAAGGGCCTCGCGCCCGCGCGCCCATGCGCCTCGCGCCCCGCGCGCACCAGGGGTCTCGCGCCCGCGCATGCGCCTCGCGCCCCGCGCGCACCAGGGGCCTCGCGCCCCGCGCGCCCATGCGCCTCGCGCCCGCGCGCATCAGGGGCCTCGCGCCCGCGCGCCCATGCGCCTCGCGCCCCGCGCGCACCAGGGGCCTCGCGCCCCGCGCGCACCAGGGGCCTCGCGCACCAGGGGCCTCGCGCCCCGCGCGCACCAAGGGCCTCGCGCCCGCGCGCCCATGCGCCTTGCGCCTCGCGCCCCGCGCGCACCAGGGGTCTCGCGCCCGCGCATGCGCCTCGCGCCCCGCGCGCACTAGGGGCCTCGCGCTCCGCGCGCCCATGCGCCTCGCGCCTTGCGCCCCACGTGCACCAGGGGCCTTGCGCCCCACGTGCACCAGGGGCCTCGCGCCCCGCGCGCCCATGCGCCTCGCGCCCCGCGCGCACCAGGGGCCTCGCGCCCCACGCGCACCAGGGGCTCGCAATGAGGTATGGCCTTGCCCATGGCCTCGACCAGGGCCTCGTCCATGGCTTCTCCCATGGCCTCGCGCCCCGCGCGCCCATGCGCCTCGCGCCCCGCGCGCATCAGGGGCCTCGCGCCCCGCGCGCACCAGGGGCTCGCAATGAGGTATGGCCTTGCCCATGGCCTCGACCATGGCTTCGTCCATGGCTTCGCCCATGGCCTCGCCCACGGCTTCGCCCATGGCCTCGCCCACGGCTTCGCCCATGGCCTCGTCCATGGCCTCGTCCATGGCCTCGTCCATGGCCTCGTCCATGGCTTCGCCCATGGCCTCGTCCATGGCCTCGCCCATGGCCTCGGCCATGGCCTCGTCCATGGCCTCACCCATGGCCTCGCCCATGGCCTCTCCCATGGCCTCGCCCATGGCCCCACCCATGGCCTCGCCCATGGCCTCGCCCATGGCCTCGCCCATGGCCTTGGAGGTGAGAATACTCACAAAGGGCAAGGTACATGCATGAATATGGAATGTGCCTACAAACCTAAAGAAGTCAAAGTACGGATATAGTACCCTTACCAGACAAGTAGTGGGAATGCCAGGAGTGGTTATGCAAGAATAGGAGTTATGGTCCGTACGTCTACGGCCATGGGTCAGAGCCGACACCACTACCTCCTGCGCCACTACGCCTGCCACCACGCATTAGACATGGGTACCGACAAGTAGTGGAGACATCCTCCTGACACCTGCTTCTGTACGGGGTGTACGACCACAACCTCTGAAGCCACTCCCCTGACACAGTACGTATGTACCACTTGGTCCCCTGGACCACTATGTATCTAAGGCCATTAGAGCCTACTATAAAAGGAACCCTAAGACCACCTGAAAGGGGGTTGGGAAAATTCATTGTAAGGAGAGGCTATTGAGAAATATACCAGGATTTGCTCCATCATTTATCTGTGTCTACTTTTTCTTAAAGTTTATTCTTAGTTCTTACAAAAACCTCACTCGACTTACCTTTGAATTTTCCGATCTAATTTCGTTGACGAGATTTCACCGTCAACAAGTTTCATTAAATGAGTCTTTACTTTAATTTAATCACACTTTTTAGTCTAAACCTCGATTAGCGAACTAATGGCACATTTTAAAATTCTATGGTAACAACTCTAGGGTAGTAGGGCATTACAATTTACCTAAGTTGGACTTAATTGTATTAGGTTATTCTTTTTAGTTGGACCTAATAATTGATTAGAAATAAATGAATTCTAATTTTTTTGATTGAATGTCAATGGGTAATTTTACAATTAATGGGAAAATTATAAACTATGCTTTATTAAATATTTTAATAATTTAGCAAACCCAAGTTGGTAATTATTAAAAGAATAAAATACTAAATCGAGAAAATTTAAATAGTCAGTTTTTAAAATTTTGAATATGATCTCCACCGTTGATTTAACGAGGTTAGGGTTTAGTGGGGCCTAATGGCTCTTAGATTTTGTCTCCATACGGAAGGTGTTCACTGGATTCTTAACATGGTTGAATTTCTTAGGATAGATGGTTGTAGATGTACCTTCTATAGACTCATCCCTACCATGACTATAGGAATTAATTCTATGATAATGAAAACCATGGGTCAAACCCATAAATTATGAAATAATTTTCTTTCATTACTTTGATCGAATGGATACGTTATTAATAAAGTCTAGGACATTTTATTAATTGAGATGTTTCTCTATTTAACTAAGTGAATATTTTTTACTCTCGCCTACTGGGACACATAGGTTCATGGCTAGTTAAAATACCTAAGAAATAGAAAGATAAGTTTTTAGTATTTACTTATCTATAAACATTGTTTATATGTTGTGCTATTTCAGAAACGTATATGAATGAATGTTTCTTGAACAATGTGTTGATTTCTACTTTATGGACAATTGTAGCTCTATGGCCTCCAACCCCATTATCTCTCTTTTGTTCAAGGAGATGTTAACCTGCGAGAACTTAATGAAATGGAAGTCTAATATCAACATAGTGTTGATCGGGGACAACTCAAAATTCGTGATGACTGAAACTGAACCTGATTTAAAGGTTGAGACATATAAGGCTCGACTTGTGGCAAAGGGATATACTGAAAGAAATTGAGTTGATTATTAGGAAACTTTCTCTCCAGTGGCCATGTTAAAATCCATTCGCATACTCTTATCCATAGCTGCTGCCCTTGATTGTGAGATTTGGAAAATGGAATTCTAGACAACATTTCTAAATGGCTTTCTTGATAAGACCATTTATATGGATCAACCAGAAGGATTTGTAGTAGGTGGACAGGAAAAGAAATTGTGGAAGCTCAATAGATCCATTTATGGTCTTAAACAATCTTTGCGCTCCTGGAACTTAAGGTTTACTGAAATAATAAAGACCTATGGTTTTGAGTAGAACGTCAATGAACCCTGTGTTTACCGACTGAGGGAAAATGACGTGAAAGTGTTCTTGGTACTTTATGTAGATGATAATTTGCTCATTGGCAACAATGTCAAGAAATTATCAGACATAAAGAACTGGCTCGGAACCAAATTTCAGATGAATTTTTTTGGTGAATCTAGTTACGTTCTCGGTATCTAGATCATTTGAGACCGCAAGAACAAAATGTTGGTGCTATCTCAAGCAGCATACATAAATAAGGTTGTTTACCAAGTTTTTCGGAAACGGATACGAACGGAATAATAAAAGGATAAGAACTGTAGAAGTGCAGAAATGTAAATAAACAAATAGTGTTTTTACGTGGTTCAGGCGTTAACAAGCCCTAGTCCACGAGTCTATGTTATTATACTTGTAGAGAATTACAGTTAAACAGCTGGTGTACAATAACCTCACAACCTCACAGTGTTTCTCTCGGGTTCTCTTGGAGAAGATGAAGCTAGAGAGATTTTAGCAGAGTTCTTGCTATGTGATTTGTTGGCCGTCCCCTCTATCGTAAGATGAGGGGGTTTTTATAGCTAGGTGTTTTTTTATTAGGGTTTTACTCTGTCCCCTTAGTCTTAATTACACCAGCCATAAATAGGGGATACAATTACTGTAGTAGCATGGCTACAAGACTCTACGCAGGTATAATTACATGAAAGTATGGGAAATAGCAAAAGGCAGCCGTCGCTTCCAGGCAGTCAGCGGAACAGTAGGCGAAAAGGTACCCTTAGGCGTGCTGGGATGTGTGCGGCCTTGACCTGTCAGGCGTGTCAGGCGGGATCCTGTGTCAGGTGAATATCATCCCAACTATGCCTCCTCCGTGACTCGACCACTTGGTCTCCCTCCGTGCGAAGCACGGAACCGTATCCGCGAAGATAACCTGAAGAGCTTCTCCTGGAAGGACCTTCCCCGAAGGATATCCCTTCGGAAGTCCGGGAGAATCGGCGAACTTCCGGGTTACGGCTGCTTGAAAGCGTGTGCTAGACACTGAACGGGAGAGGCGAAGCCTCCCTATCCATCCGCGACCCCTGGTCACCCTCCGTGAAGGACTGCGATAATTCTGCTTCCCGAAGGCTATCCACCTAAACGCTATCCGGAAATATGGATAACATTTACCCCCCAAGGTCACGGAGCTTGGGAGGTCCGGGAGCTTGTACGGTCCTCCGGGTATTCAGGTCTCTAGATTAGTCGAGGGGTCACCTCCTGTGTTCCTGGAAGAGTTCCTTTTTCTCGTCTGAGTGTTAGTACGAAAAAAGAAGGAAATCTCTTCTGTTTGAACCCAAGTACTCAAGTATGGCGAGGGCCACGCGTCATGCAGGGACTGGTTCTGCGACCAAGACGTGCGCGTGAGGTGATTGGCTGAGTTCGCGTGGGTCAGGCGTCTGAGTGGTGATTTGACGGTATTTAATGGTACGCTGGGCCCGAGATGGTGCAATGATGGGAAATAAATACTTTATTCCTATCCGAGGAGCCATACATAGGACCGGTCCTTTACCCCCAGCCGTTGGATCTGATGCACACGGAATGGGAAGACCGGGACCGTCCATTTGAGAAATTCGAAACGACTTCTTTCCTGCTATAAAAACGAGGGAACGGACCTTTCTTCCTCTTTACGCTTTCAAATTCTCGAGCTTTCAGATTCTCAGATTCCCACATCTTCGAACTCTCAAGCTTCCAAGCTTCCTTTGCTTCGAATTCGCCACTTCTTTTGGTAAGGAATCCAGAAACCTTTTCTTTCGTTTTGGGCAGTAGGTTTGTTCGCCGAGGTTCCAGGTTTGAATCGTTGCTTGTCTTTGCAGCTTTCACTTCACGTGTTCGTGCGGTGTAGTGATCCGGTTACTCCCTCAATCGTCAAATACTCGAATACCAGTATGTATTTTTACTTTGAAATTTCCTTCTAAACTTCAGATCGTTGGTAGTTGTTAGGGTTGAGTTTTCTGTCGGTGTCATCTTTATGCATGCGTGAATAGGGCTTTGATAGGCATGTGACTGATGTGAGCCAATGAGTGATCTTTTTGCATGCTTTGATGATTTGCGTTTGGAAAGTTGTTCCTCGTGTTGCTTGCGCTGTTCTGGTTTGCTGTTTTAGGGCATAAGCGTGAACGCCTTTAGGGTGTCTTTCTCTGGAAAAACACTTCTCTCGGCGGGCTTAGGCTCGGAGTCTGAGTTTGGCTCCTTGCTGTCCTTCGGGTGGCATGGTGCCAACCCCTTGGCAAGCTCGGTGGGAGCCTCTCCAAGCAGTTTTCGGGGAGGGTCTCCCCGACGCCTTTGATACCGTTAGGGTATGACAAGGGTGCTGACTGCTTAGAGTGTTTTCTTCTTTGTTTCTTTTGTTCAGTGACGAACATCTCAAAGGAACAACTCATCGCTGCGATAGAGGCTGATTCTGCCCAGGAGAAAGGTTCCCCTGTCGCCGGCGCAAAGGGGAAAGGAAAGACTAAAGTGGTCGCGGCTAGCCCACCGACTATCAACAGTTCAATTTGGGAGATGGACCAGAAGCCGAACCTGTTCAGGAACTACGGCATGCTGGAGCTGTACTCCTCAGAGGCAGGCCTGAAGAACATTCCAGGCCTGATGTGGCACCGTCTGTCGGTGCTGGGTGAGTCTGCTAGTCAGAGTCACGAGGGTTTTGGTGCGTGGAGCTGGGCACACATAGTGTGTGGGGCGCACTTGCCCCTAAGAAGTTACTTTGCCAATTTCTGTGTGAAGGCGGGGATTGCCCCCTTCCAGTTGATTCCCCCCAGCTACAAGCTCCTAGCGGGGTGGTACATCTTTTGTAAGTCCCGGGACCTGGAGGCTCCTACCCCGGAGGAGGTGCTGTACTTCTACGGGTTGAAGTCCCAGCCCATGAGAGGCCATTCAGACAAGGTGGGGTTTTACAGGCCTGAGAGGTATCCGGACGTGATGTGCCCCACCTGTCATACCGCGAGGGTTCCAGATCTCCGGGAGTACTGGTTCCTGACGACTGGTTTCCCATTGAAGAGGGTGCCAGCTCTGTCTTTGGACTTCAAAGTCCCTGGTAAGTGCTCCTTCCTTTATTTTTTAACTTTGTTTCATCACGTTTGATTTGCCTTCCGGGAGGATCTTTGACACCCATGTTTGAATTTTGCAGAAGCCATCCCGCGGACGCCTCGCTGTGCGGAGATGATAAGGAGGTCGCAATTCTACAAGGGGTTCTCGGAGGAAGAGCTGAAGGTGGAAGGACTTGTGACCACCGAATCTCTGAGAGAGTATGGGCTGCTCGCCTCCTTCCAAAATATCTAGCCAGTGAGTGGCAGGGGGCAAAGTCAGGTGTCCGCTGACGTCCGGGAGCAGATTTCCCTGGAACTATCCAAGGTGATCTGCCAGGCAGTCCAGGACGAGAATAATTTGTCCCCCAGTTGGGCGGAGAGGTTCCCCGACCCCCAGTCGGAGGAAGAAGAAATTGAGGCTCGCCACGCCGCAGCTTACCCCAATGAAGGGACTTCGAGAGCTGGCACCTCCGGGGTAGGTAAGGCTAGCTTTCGATTGATTCACACCCCCAGCCTATCTGAGGTTTCCCGGACCTCTCAGATGGGGTTCGATCCCCACTTCCTTAGGCTAGATCCGCGTAGGGTACCCTTTGACAGATATTGCGATAGGGTAGATAAGCTCCTCGGGTGTTTGAGTGACGGTAGTCTGCCAGAAGGTGTCATCATGGTTGACCCTTCTTCCCTCAGCATGTCATTCCCGGACTTCAAGGAGTACGGGAGCTTCCTGAAGCAGGAAGCGGTGTCTTGTTTCGCTCGGGGAAGGCCATCCACGTTTCTCGTGCATGGTCGTCCCTCTCAAACGTCTCTCTTTTTTGTTCCTTGTTCCCTGCTGGCGGACTTGCTTGTGCTTTTATGTTGGTTATTGCCTTGTCTTCTGCTTATCTTCTTTCACATTGCTTGCTGGTTCGTTAACCTTGTTTCGTACGTTTCTTGCAGAACATCCCGAAGCAAAAATGTTGGGGAGAGCTACCTCGCTTATTAAGAAGGCTGCCACTAGCCAAGACCCGTCCAAGGGGAAAGGGCGAAAGGCCAAAACTGGTAGGGGAGGTAAAGCTGCCACTCCCAAGAAGACAAGTGGCGAAGCGCAAGTGTCTCCGGGGGTAGAGAAGTCTCCTGCCGATGGGCCTTCCGAGACCATGATGGTCTCGAGTAGCAGCAGCGATGGGGAAGGTCTTGTGTTCCCCGCGAAGAAGGCCGGGGTGAGCAAACGCCTCGGAGGGGAGGCTGAGGGCGACAAGAGAAAACGCCTTAGACATTCCCCACCTGGAGGTGATGGAGATCTCCGGACTACGCGCAGTCACCACCAGACTACCCCCACTCAGCAGCAAAAACAACAACAACAATAACAACAACTTCAACAACAACAACAAAGAAAATCAACACCGCCACAATAGCAGCCGAAACAACAGCAACATCAGCAGCAACATCAAACTGGGGCGGTAGTGACTCCGCCACCGTCCCTAATACCCCGTCTACCTCCTCCTCCGGTCCAAAGGTAGTCCACCCTTTCGGGGTCTCCTTCTTCTCCTCCTCTTCCACTTTCTCAGCAAGCAAGCCTTCCTCCGCCTGGCCTGAAGTTCCACTTCCCTCAGAAACCAACCCGTTTCCCCGCTGCTCTCCTGGAAGATGTAAGACGGGCTGATAATTTTTTGAAGAGGCGGTTGGAGGCTGAGAATGCCGTTGTTCAGGGAAGGGCAGACAACCTATCTTCCGTGAAGAGAGCTGAGCTGGCCGAAGGGGTGAGATCCCTTCACTCGGCCGGAGCGGTTTTGGATGGCCCGGCCTTGGGGAAGAGGCTGGTGCCTAGGCTCGGACGTGCATTGGCGCCGTTCGGAGCGGAGATGATGGAGGACATGGCCCTGATCTTGTGCGAGCTCAATTCTGAGAAATGGGCCATCAGTAGCAGTAAGGATCCGCTGTTGCTGACACATGCCGTGAAGCAGCAATTGTCCGGGGTAGGCCGTCAGTTGTTGTATTTTGGGATCATCTGTCTTAGCACATTTGGTTCTACTTAACTCATTCTGTTGTCTTTCCTTGCAGGCCTCTCTCATCGTGGAACGCTCGTTCTGGGAGGTGGGTGCAGTTCTGGTTCAGCTGGAGGAGAGCCAGGTGGCTCGCCAGGCCTTGGAGGCAGAGAAGCAGAATCTGTCCCAACAGGTCGAGAGCATAAAGGGGGAGGCTGCGGAGAAGATGAACCAGGCTCGGCGCAAGGCTAAGGAAGAGGCGGAGAAGAAATATCTTGCCAAATATCAAGAGTACCGGGCCAGCGCGGAGAAGGAGTTCAAGCAGCAGTTGGAAGACTTGAAGGTCACAAACTCTAAGCTCCAGGAAGAGCTATCCCAAGCCAGGGAGGAGAAGGATACCTTGGAAGCCCGCTTGCAATCGAAAAATGATCTCCTCCTTAAGCGGCAAGAGGAATATGCCACTCTTCAGAATAAGCTGCACGAGGAGGAGCAATTTCATAAGAGGAGCATGGATGTCGTGTCTATGCTGGAGTTGGGGCTCGCCGAGAAGGATAAAGAGATCGGAGCCTTGCAATTCACTGCCAGGGGGCATGTGACCGAGAAGAAATCCGTGCTAAACCAAAATAAGGTGCAGCGCAAGGAGATTGATTCTCTTAAGGGAGAGCGGGATGCATCCAAGGCCGAGATGGAAAAACTGAAAGCTCAATTAGCTGTCGCGGAGGCAAAGCTGGCAACCTCCGAGGCGGAGCGCTTGAAGGAGAAGGAGGATGCCGAGGAGGTACTGAACAGGACGATTAATATATCGCATGTGGTCCTCATGCATCAACTGTGGAAAATGAACCCGGAGGTACTAAGCTATTTGGGAGAGGATGCCGACGCCATGAGGGAGAAGCTACAGGTGTGGGATCAAGGCCCAGAGGTGTACCTCCAAACTTACAACATTGACGAACCTGCTGGAGCCCCTGAGGCAGGAGATCCCGGAGAGGCGGGGACCTCTGAACCTGCCCGTGATGATGTTCCGCCTTCCAATGAGCCGACTCCGCCAGCCCCAGTTGAAACCGCTGACCTCGAGGCCTTGGACGTGGATACCGCTGCCACCCCCAATGCTTGAAGGGGCCTTATCTTTAATTATTATTTTATTTTTTTTTCCTTTATTTTCCTGTGGGACGAAGCTCCCTGTACTCTTTTCCCATTGCAGACGTATTTTCCATAATTATAGCATTTTTCATTCATTTTCTGCCGAGTTCTTTGTTTAGCTTTGCGTTTAGCATAGATACTTTTATACGATAGAAACTGCCGTAGGGGCGCATGAGGTTCTGGTTCCAACGGCCAGAACCTAAGCATTTCCAACTTGAAGCTCCAAAAGCTTATGTCTTTTCCCACGTAGTTTCTAGGTTGCGGAGGATTCTTGGTTCCAATGGCCAGATTCCATCTTTCATCGTACTCAGCCTTCCTAAGGTAAATAGCCAATCTCGGGACTTGTAGATATACCGTCCACTGGGATGGCTAGGGTGACCCGTTCCATGGTGCCAGAACGGGAATTCTATTGGTGAGCGTCGCTAGACTTCGGCCTAGGTCTTTGCGAAGCAAAACTAACTGTCCTTGCGAACCCCACGGTGGCCGACTTCAGGGGCTTGGCACGAAGCCCTGCGAGGCAAGGTTCGTTACGGTCGGGGAAATTGCCATGCCAACCATGTGCGATCCCGGGGCAGGGGCTTTGCGAAGCAAGGCCTGCTGTAATCGGGGGATCGATCATATCTGCTCCTGGAGCTGATGCTTGCGAAGCGAAGCTTGCAGTGGTCGAGGAGCTCGCCATGCATTATTTTGTTAGACCCGGAGCTGAAGCCTGCGAAGCAAAGCTTACAGGGGTCGCGGATCTTGCCATCTTTACTTTGTGAGACCCGGAGCTGGAGCTTGCGAAGCAAAGCTTTACAGCGGTCGCGGAATATTTTTTGAAGGACTTGCCCGGAAGTTGGGGGTGTTTCGGCGTAACTCTCTGAATGTGCCCCAACCCCCAGTCCTGTTCATCGCTGGGCTACACAGGAGATAATTTTCATGATGCATAATGGCAGACATTTCAATGGCAATTTTCACATAAACACATAATGCACACATGACACGTAATGCAAGTATGTTCATGGCAACAAATTAACCTAAGCTTAACAAAAAAATTCAAACACAATGCTAGCACATAAGTGGTGTTCTGTGTATGTTTTGTTCAAGGGGCGTATGGCTATGCCTTAGCCATGTATACCCCCCCAAGTGAGCGTGGGGTCCGGACGTCTCTGGACCGCGTGGTCACTTGTTAAAACACAGCTTTGAACACAGGGATAAAAAATGCAGTAAAAGCGGAGTGAATCTCTCCGTGTTTCATTAAATTAGCCTGTTAGGCACGTGTTTTACAGCAGGGAGGATTATTTCCACATTTTACACTTTTGCTACGTCCACCAAGGACTTTCGACTAGATAGTCCGGTGCCTACTGATAGTAACGGCGGAGGTGCTCCGCGTTCCAGGCGCGCGGGACTTTAGATCCGTCGAGTCTCTTCAAGTGATACGTCCCATGGCCCACTTTTTCTTGTACTTCATAGGGGCCTTCCCAGTTGGGTCCGAGGACTCCCACTCCCGGGTCCTGCGTAGCAGGAAATACTCTTTGTAGGACAAGGTCCCCAACTTCGAATGTACGGCTCTTGACTCTTGTGTTGAAGTGTCGGGCTATCTTGCCTTGGTACATTTTGAGTTGGACCTGTGACTGCTCCCGGAGCTCTTCGATCATGTCCAGGGACTCCTGGAGAAGGGCGTGGTTCCGGGTAGGGTCGTAGGTTTCCTGCCTGTGAGATGGGATCATAGTTTCTACTGGGATGACGGCCTCGCAACCGAAGGTCATGGAATAAGGTGTGTGCCCCGTCGAAGTCCTCTCTGTCGTGCGATAGGCCCAAAGTACTCGCGGAAGCTCTTCCGGCCAGTGAGCCTTGCATGCTTGGAGTTTTTTCTTCAACGTGGTCTTTAAGATTTTGTTCACTGCTTCCACTTGCCCATTAGCTTGAGGTCTGGCGACTACGGAAAAGCTTTTGATGATTCCATGCGAAGCACAGAAGTTTGTGAAATGCTCACTATCAAATTGCTTCCCGTTGTCGGACAAAATTTTTCGTGGAAGCCCGAAACGGCACACTATATTCTTGATGACAAAGTCTAGTGCTTTCTTAGACGTGACCGTGTTCATAGGTTCAGCTTCAGCCCACTTGGTGAAGTAGTCTACCGCGACTATGGCATACTTCACTCCGCCCTTTCCAGTTGGAAGGGAACCTACAAGGTCAATGCCCCAAACGGCGAACGGCCAGGGGCTGGTCATTAAGGTAATTTCTGTAGGTGGCGCTCGCGGAACCTTGGCGTACCTCTGGCACTGCTCACATTTTCTGACATAATGCACACAATCCTTCTTCATGGTGGGCCAGAAGTATCCTTGACGAAGGATCTTCTTGGAGAGGCTCAGCCCGGAGGTATGGTCGCCACAGAAGCCTCCGTGAATCTCGTGAATGATGGTGCTAATTTTGGTTCCGGCAACACACCTAAGGAAGGGTATGGACAACCCCTTGCGGTAAAGCTTTCCATCCATAACCACGTATCGGGGAGCTTGATATTGGAGCTTTCTTGCGTCAGCTTTGTCAGTGGGGAGCTCTCCAGTGGTGAGAAATCTGAGGATGGGTCCTATCCAGGAATGGGAATGGTCGATGATGGCATTTACCCTCCGTGTCTCAGTACTGGGGGCTTCTAAGTGCCCGATGGGCACTAGGCCATATTGTTCAATCTCTGGGTCTGTTGCAAGCTTGGCCAGTGTGTCCGCGAGTGAGTTCTGGTCCCGGGGGACCTGGCGGATTTGGTAGCCTTTGAAATGCTGCAGGAGTCCGCGGGAGAGAGACACGTAGGCAGCCATTTTTTCGCCTTTCGTCTGGTACTCCCCGGATATTTGGTTTACCACAAGTAGGGAGTCGCTGTATACTTCGAGTTTTTGGGCTCCGAATTCTCTGGCCAGTTGTAATCCAGCTAGCATGGCTTCGTGTTCTGCCTCGTTGTTGGATGCTGGGAACGCGAAACAGATGGCGCTTTGGAGCTGATGTCCTTGGGGAGAAATTAGGATGACCCTTGCTCCAGCTCCTTTTTCATTTGAGGCTCCGTCTACATAGACCTTCCATGTGGGAAGTTCCGGGACAGGATCTTCTGGGAGGTCATTCATTCCTGAGCACTCCACAATAAAGTCCGCGAGAGCTTGTCCTTTTATGGAAACACGTGGCTGGTAGTGGATGTCAAACTGGCTCAGTTCCATGGCCCATTTAAGCAATCAGCCTGAAGACTCGGGCTTCTGCAAGACTTGTCGGAGAGGGTGGTTGGTGAGTACTCTGATGGTGTGCGCCTGCAAATAGGGCCTTAGCTTCTGCAAAGCGATTAGCAAGCAGAGGGAGAGTTTCTCGATCATTGAATATCTGGACTCGGCGTCCAGTAACCTCTTGCTTACGTAATACACAGGGAGCTGGATACGATCGTCTTCCCGGACGAGAGCGGCACTCACGGCGTGCTTTGTCACAGCTAAGTACAAGAACAACGCCTCTCCTTCGACAGGTTTGGACAGAATGGGAGCTCGGGTTAGATGTTCCTTGAGGTGTTGGAAGGCTGCTTCGCATTCGGGGGTCCACTCGAACCTCTTGTTTCCTCGCAACACATTGAAGAATGGGACACATTTGTCAGTGGCCTTAGATACGAAGCGGCTGAGAGCAGCTATCCTCCCGGTAACGCTTTGGACATCCTTATGCTTCCGGGGAGAAGGCTTATCTATGAACGCCTTAATTTTCTCAGGGTTGGCCTCCACTCTGCGGGAGCTGACAATGAAACCGAGGAACTTCCCAGACGAGACCCCGAAAGTACATTTCTTCGGATTCAGTTTCATTCCATACTTTCGGATCACGGCGAAAGCTTCCTCAAGGTCGTCACTGTGGTCCCCGGAGGTCTTGGATTTTACCAACATGTCGTCTACGTACACCTCCATGTTCCTCCCCAGCTGGTCCTTGAACATCTTGTTTACTAGACGCTGGTACGTCACTCCAGCATTCTTCAAACCGAAAGGCATGACCACGTAACAGTAGACACCCTTGTCCATGAGGAAGCTGGTGTGTTCCTGGTCCGCGACATGCATCTTGATCTGGTTGTATCCGGAGTACGCATCCATGAAGGATAAGAGTTCATACCCGGAAGTAGCGTCTACCATCTGATCGATTCGCGGAAGAGGGAAACAATCTTTCGGGCAGGCTTTGTTTAGGTCCGTGAAGTCAATGCACATTCTCCAGGACCCATTGGGTTTTGGGACCAGAACTGGGTTGGCCAGCCACACGGGATAGTGTGACTCCTGGAGAAAGCCTATGGACATCAGCTTGTCCACTTCAGCTTTGACTGCTTCGGCCCTCACTGGGTCTAACGGCCTCCTCTTTTGGCGAACTGGAGTTGCAGATGGGTCTATGTTGAGTGCGTGGCACGCGACATTAGGATTAATCCCCGTCATATCAGCGTGGCACCATGCCAGGATATCCTGATTATTCTTCACAGTGGCCACGATCTTTTCTCGAATGGCTGATGGAAGGTTTTTCCCCACCTGAATGACTTTGGTGGGATCTTCCGAGTTGAGGATCACCTCTTCGACTTCCTCCATCGGTTCTATCGCTCTCTCGATCCCCACTCTAGGGTCGAGTTCGTCAAAGCATGCCCCATGAGCACCCCTAGTTTCTGGTAATTCCTCTGCCAAAGGTACGGCAGCAACCGTCTCCTGGACCGTGTAGACGGATCGGACGGAGATGTTATAACAGCTTCGTGCACTTCGTTGGTCTCCTCGGAGGGTGCCGATACGCCCATCGTCGCATGGAAACTTCAAGCATAAGTGGCGTATCGAGGTTATGGCCCCACAATCTATTAGGACCGGTCGGCCTAGGATGGCATTATACGCCGTGGGGCAGTCGACCACCACGAATGTGCAGTGCATGAAGGCACAAGCGTCGCTTTCTCCTCTGAGGGTGACTGGAAGTTGAATTTTTCCTAATGGCATGAGTGCATCCCCATTGAACCCTTGAAGCTGGATGGGGCATGGGGTTAGGTCTGTCTCGGTTAATCCGATCGAATGGAAGGCAGCTTTGAAGAGGATGTTTACGGAGCTTCCGTTATTGACCAAGATCCGCGAGACCTTCTTATTGGCAATCTGGGCTTCCACCACGAGGGGATCATTGTGGGGGAAGTGCACATGTCAGGCGTCGTCTTCCATGAAGGTGATGGGAAGATCCATCATTCGGGGACGCTGAGCAGGTGACTGAACCATGGCGCACATCTCCCCGGTGTGTTCTAACTCCCTCAAGTACCTTTTCTGGGAGTTGCGTGTGCTTCCAGCAAGGTGCGGTCCTCCAGAAGTGGTGGCTACGTGTCCGTCAACGGGTGGCGGAGCAAGGCCGGGCGGATATGGGTTGCCAGGTCCTGGAGCCAACAAGGCAATGGGTGCCGGAGAGGTTGGAGCAGGAAGCGCTGGGAACTGAGACCCAGGAGCTTGGGGGTGACCGGCTCCAGGAGCGCTAGCGGTCCCCCTCTGTCCCGGGGAATATGCAGCTCCGTGAACTACTCCCTGTCCGGGATAGATTATGGGTATCCTCACCCATTGACCGAGGTGTCCCGCTCTTGCCAGGGACTCGATCTCATCCTTCAGCTGAAGGCATACGTTTGTGGTGTGCCCCACGTCTCCGTGGAACTCACACCTCTTATTGGAGTCTCGCGGACGCCTTCCTCCGTGAGACACTTTCGGGGGTTTCCTGTAATTGACCATATTACAGGTCGCCCGATAGACATTCTCTCGTGAATCTATCAAACTGGTGTATTCCGTGAACTTGGGTTCATAATCCTTCCGGGGTTTCTTTGAATGGTCTCCCCGGTTGGAGTTTCTTCCGCCTCGTTTATTCCGCGATTGGCTCAGATTTCGTTCTGGGCCTTCCGCTTGCGGCTGCGGCAGGCCAGGACCAATACTACACCCGGTTTGTACAGCTCCGTACCCAGAGAAATGGGTTTGACTCGGCGTCTGAGTAGACGCGGAAGGCCCATACACGCTTGGAGTGAACTGGGCTCCTGGAAGCGTGAGGGCCGGTGCGGGAGCTTGCGAAGCAAAGCTCGGCGCAGTCACGGAAGGTGTCGGAGCTGGGGGAACTCCAAAGGCCTGTTGGTAGGCATCCTCAAGGTTGATGATTCCCTGAGCTTTTGACATGAATTCGGACAGGGTTTCTGCCCGTCTCCTTTGCATTTCCCCCCACAGTAGGGAGCCGATGGTAAGCCCCGATTGAAGGGCGATCAGCTTCATATCATCGTTGACCTTGGTCTTAGCAGCAGCTTCCATCATTCTTTGAATGAAAGCTTTGAGGTTCTCATTGGGTAGCTGCTTGATGTTGGTTAAGGAACCAACCTCCATGTCGTGGTCACGGGCAGCAATGAACTGCCTCCTGAATGCGGACTGTAGCTCCTTCCAACTGTGGATTGATCTGGGAGCTAATCTTTTCCACCAGTCCTCCGCGGACTTGGTAAGGGTGAGTGAGAAGCACATGCATTTGGCATCTTCACTGACGCGCGCCACTTGCATCATTTTGTTATATTTACCTAGATGGGGGCGCGGGTCTGTCCTCCCCTCATACAATTCTATGTGAGGCATTTTGAAACTCTCCGGGAGGGGCGTTTCCGCGATCCTCCAAATACATGGTTCCGGGTCTTCCTCCTCAGAGTCTGACAGGGCCCCACTTTGCTTCCGGACCAGCTTGGTCAAGGCAGCGATCTGTTCCTCGAGCCTCTTTGTATCGCTCTCCGGGAGGTCACGTCCCCGGAGCTTGTCATTGAGATGATTTTGCAGGTCGTCTCTGCGAGGCCGGGCCTTTTCTCCTTTGGCCTTTTCATACTTGGCCTCCAACCTTCTTCTTAGGTCCACCGTGGACCAGCTATCTTCGGAGTGCGTGTGCGCAGCCCGACCGTCCTGGTTGACGGAATCACTGGGGCGGTTGTTCCTTCCCCTAGGCCTGGGTGCCTTAGCACCGGGCCCTTTAGGCACAGAGTGCCCCCTTGGGGCTGAAGGACGTCTGGGCTTAGGAGTGCCAGAGACCTTCTGTGCACGGGGGGGGCAGTCGGCCTGGTGATTCACGCCTTTAGGAGGTGCAGGGGCGTTAGTGCGCACAGGCTCCCCAACTTTTTCTTTGCCCTTGTTAGGGGCGGCTTTGGATGGTCCAGCAGCGGCTGGATCCGGCATGGTGGCATCAGCACCACCTAAAACAGAGGCGTCCTCGTCCAAGTCGCCTAGATCTCCGAACTTGCTTTGGAGGCGCTCCATCATGCGCTGCATTTTTTCGGAGACGCGCTCCTGCTCGGCAAGCTTGGCCTTAGTGACCGCCAGTTCTTTGGCTACTTGGACCAGTTCTGGATCCTTCTCGTAGTAGCAGCCGTCTTTGTAGTAACCGTCTTGGACATACTCTTCTTCGTCTTCTAAGTATGTCGTATCTTCAGTACTGACCCGATCTTGGCGGGATGTCGGGTCTTCACCTTGGTAGTCCGAGGGTTCGTTTTGTACCGCATCTTCCATCATAGTATCGGGGTTGACCCTAGCATTTTTGTCAACCGCGGATTTTCTCGTAGTCACCATCTTTTTAGCACGGAGTGAGTACAAAAAACGTACACAGAAAAAGAGCTGACTAACAGCTTCCTACAGCTCTCAATGAAAGCACCAAAATGTTTACCGAGTTTTTTGGAAACGGATACGAACGGAATAATAAAAGGATAAGAACTGTAGAAGTGCAGAAATGTAAATAAACAAACAGTGTTTTTACGTGGTTCAGGCGTTAACAAGCCCTAGTCCACGAGTCGATGTTATTATACTTGTAGAGAATTACAGTTAAACAGCTGGTGTACAATAACCTCACAACCTCACAGTGTTTCTCTCGGGTTCTCTTGGAGAAGATGAAGCTAGAGAGATTTTAGCAGAGTTCTTGCTATGTGATTTGTTGGCCGTCCCCTCTATCGTAAGATGAGGGGGTTTTTATAGCTAGGTGTTTTTTTATTAGGGTTTTACTCTGTCCCCTTAGTCTTAATTACACCAGCCATAAATAGGGGATACAATTACTGTAGTAGCATGGCTACAAGACTCTACGCAGGTATAATTACATGAAAGTATGGGAAATAGCAAAAGGCAGCCGTCGCTTCCAGGCAGTCAGCGGAACAGTAGGCGAAAAGGTACCCTTAGGCGTGCTGGGATGTGTGCGGCCTTGACCTGTCAGGCGTGTCAGGCGGGATCCTGTGTCAGGTGAATATCATCCCAACTATGCCTCCTCCGTGACTCGACCACTTGGTCTCCCTCCGTGCGAAGCACGGAACCGTATCCGCGAAGATAACCTGAAGAGCTTCTCCTGGAAGGACCTTCCCCGAAGGATATCCCTTCGGGAGTCCGGGAGAATCGGCGAACTTCCAGGTTACGGCTGCTTGAAAGCGTGTGCTAGACACTGAACGGGAGAGGCGAAGCCTCCCTATCCATCCGCGACCCCTGGTCACCCTCCGTGAAGGACTGCGATAATTCTGCTTCCCGAAGGCTATCCACCTAAACGCTATCCGGAAATCTGGATAACAAAGGTACTTGAACGCTTCTCTATGACGAACTCGAAGAAGGGATTGTTGCCATCCCGACACGAAGTTCATCTTTCTAAGAAGCATTCTCCACAGACTCCTCAAGAGGAAGAAGAGGTGAATTAGAATCCGTATGCATTCGCAGTTGGAAGTCTTATATGATATGTTATGAACTAGATCGGACAACTGCCATGCAGTGGGAGTTGTAAGCAGGCAGCAGTCGAATCCTGGTAGACAACATTGGGCAACGGTCAAGCACATTCTGAAGTATCTACAAAGAACAAAGAATTATATGATGGTCTATTCATGTGGTTCACTAGAACCGATAGGCTACACTGATTCTGATTTTCAGACGGATGTTGATGACAGGAAGTCTACTTCTGGAATGGTGTTTACTCTTAGGGGTAGAACTGTGATTTGGAGAAGTGTTAAGTAGTCTTCCATTTCAGATTCCACCATGGAGGCTGAGTAAATAGATGCCTCTGAAGCGGCTAAGGAAATAGTTTGGCTGAAGAAGTTCTACACGAATCTTGGTGTTATTCCAGGAATGGATAAACCACTCATATTGTATTGTGACAATAATGGGGCTATAGAGAATTCGAAAGAACCTCGAAGTCATAAAAGAGCAAAGCATATAGAGAGAAAATACCACATCATTAGGGAATATGTGTCTAGGGGTGACGTCAAGGTGATGAAGATAACATGGAAAGACAATCTAGCGAATCCTTTTACCAAGACTTTGGGTGAGAGTGTTTTCGTGAAGCATGTAGAGTGAATGCGCTTGCGAAACATGTCTCGTTTGTTTTAAAGGGACAAGTAGGAGTTTGTTGTGTTTTATGTCCTTAATAAACCATATTTCTTATGTAACACGTTATTATTATCAATAAAAGAAGTAGAAATCATTTTCTTTATTAAATCTCATTGTTTGCTTGTTTTATTACATGTTTATTCAATTAACACAAGCATTCATAAAATCCCAAACATATGGATAGTTACATTATAGTTGTAATTATATGTTCAAAAGAACGAGTCCTAAGATTAGATCTGTGCCTTGGATTTTTACTGATTAGGCAATCTACGATATGATCTACTTACACATTCGGGGTGTGATGTCTTATCCAAGGCATGGACCAAGTAGATAAGATTGGATGAATTTGGTTACATCGGAACAGGACCGATATTGATTATTGACAGATAAATAAGTATCGTCATTATCGAATCTAAACAATGTCACAACGTTGACTATAGGTCAAGTCAATCTTAATTCTGAGTGATAATATTCTGTTAATTATATTATTTAAATCTTTTGACTTGTTCGTTACCAGCTTACCTGATGGTCTATCCCATACTTACATCTTGGAGATTTAGTAGTGTAATTGAGTGGGAGTATTATTCATCGATATGAAATCTATAACTTCTGTATGAGAAGTGAAAATATGATTTCCTTAATTGCTTTGTTCAAAAGGTTAAATGATTGAGATCTCATTTCTATGATTAAGTTCACAGAAATATCATTTATAAGGAACTTAGTGGGAGTTAGGGATAAAATATTGATGAGGGGTAAAACAGTTATTTACACCCAGCTCGTTGGTAAGTCATTAATAGAGGACTGATTAACTGTAATGCTTATAACAATGGATATCGTATTTATGGTTTGGAAAATACGTTATATGAATTCAAGAGTTCAATTCTGAGTCTTTAGTGTAGTTCAATTCAAGGAATTAATAAGGTAGTAAAATTATTTGTAAGTAAATTCACGGTGTTTACCCAAAAAATGGCTCCCGATGACGTGGCAAGATTTTCTTACACGTGGTTGGCATGTGGCGGTTTCGAGTGAAGAGATCTTGTTCGACCATCGACCAGATAATTGTTGGTTAGTCAAGTCTCTTGATGAGGAGCAACCAATCTCATCGCATACTCTCATTTACTTCCTTTGGGATACGCAATCTTTTAATAATTACATTTATAATGTTTCCTTTTAATACCTTGATATGCTGATATTAATTGTAATTAAGGCCCATCGACCCATGTAACCCTCTTAAGCCTATAAATAAGAAGAGGAGGGCTCAAGGAAGGGACTTCTGGACTTTTGAACTTTTAATCTTTGTATTTAAAGAGAAAAGCATAGGGTGATTATCCACCGAAATTGTGATCATCCTAAGGCTTGTGAAACTCAAGAACCCTAGTTCTTTGATCATATTAGTGGGATTCAATATCAATAAGAGCACTAAGTGGACGTAGGTCATTACCATCTCATTGGGACCGAACCACTATAAATCTTTTGTGTTAATGTAACGACCCAAATTTGCTAATAAGGCTTAGGGCCTTGATTAATGTGCCTGGAGGGCAATAAGTGAATTATTGTCATAATATGTCAATTTATGTGATATGTTTATGATATATCTGTGTAGCACGATCCGAGACAGTTCTAGGGAGCCGTTAGTTTGAAAGTCACAACGGGGTTGAGAATCCGACTCTTGGCGAGTCAAGGGGTATACCGAGTATGAGATATTTTATGGGGTTTCCGAGTTTTGGAAATAAATATTTGGAGATATATCTGAGGTTAGAATGTCTAGGAGGGAATATTGGGTAAATTTACCATTTTTCCCTCGGGGACGTTTTGGTACCCTGAGCCTTGAGGTAACCACATAGACTTAAGTAAAATAAAACAAAAAAAAATAGGAAACTCCCAGACTTCTCTAAACTGACTCTATCTCTTCCTTCACCTCTCTTTGGAAGATTTTCTCTCCATTTGAAGCTTGGGGAAAACTCTTAGTGAATCAAGCTAAAGACTAAGAACTGGAGCTGGGATTTTGGGGAGATTAAAGCTTGGAACCTAGAGGATTAGCTCAGAACTTAATTAAGCAAAGGTAAGTTTCTTAATATGTTGAGTTGTGTTGATTTATAGCTGAATTCAGTTGATATTGGGTGAAAGGACATAGACATGCATGGTTTGGGTTCTAGTATTGGTGTAGATTTCTTAATGGGTGTAGGAATTGGTTCTTGAGTTTGTTAGTATGTTTAGGTTGCCTAAGTGTGAATTCTGGGTTTAAGTATTGGGTTGAGGTGATTTTGAAAGTGTTGGCTCGAAGGAAATGCAGGGAAAAATGGTGTTTTTCTGGATTTGGAGGCGAGGGTCGCGGCCCTAGGAGGGGCATGCCGTGGCGCTTGGCCAAGCATGCCGCGGCCCATGTATGTTTCCAGGGAGGTGTTAGCCTCTGTTTTGGAGGCTAGCCGCGTCCCTTGAGGGGTTGGGCCGCGGCCCTAGCCCAAGGTGCAGGGTGACTTGTGGGTTTTGACTTGGGAACTTAATTGATTAGGCTCGGGATGGATTTTATCACCCGGATTGATAGAATTCAAGGCTTCGGAGATTAGAATTATGGCTGGAAGCCATTTAGTGGATTAGAACTTGATGGCTGAAATTGTTAATGCGTTGTGACTAGGGTTTCGGTGAGGCTTGGACTAGGGAACTGTGCTCGAGACATTGGTGCCTAGAAAGCTCGGGACACAGGTAAGAAAACTACTGTTCCCATAGAGTTTGTGTTGCAGGTGTCGGCCCTATATGATTTTGTTGCGGGGCATGGCCCTTTGACTGGATTTATGTGTGGTTTAATATCTGTTTAGTATATAATGTGTATGTATTAATGATAGAACGACGATGGCTGGGAACGGTGAAGGCCGGGAACGGCGAAGGCCGAGAACGGCGAAGGTCGAGAACGGGAATGGGCCGGGTGCAACGTTTAGCACGCAGAGTGCGAGTTGCTAGGGTGAGACCCCAAGGGATACCTGGGATATCCTTACGGTGTAGACCGCGAACCCAGAGCCTGGTAAAGCGCCTGGAACGGCATGGCCGTACTTGTATGATCTGGTGTTGGCTTGATTTTATATTTTGTGTTTGATATGCGTTTATCTTCTGCTTCTGAGGGTTTTCTTATTGGGCATCGGCTCACGGGTGCTCTATGGTGCAGGTAAAGCCAAAGGGAGGGTCGATCAACCTTGAGTATGGCGAGCGGGACGAGCGGCCCCTACATGTCCAGTCTGTCTGGCTGCCACGGCCAGGGGTGTTTTTGGGAGATGTTTGTACAAAACCTGAATTTTTTCGTTTAGTCGACTTTAACTAAGTTTTGAGTTGTAAATATTTCTAAACAATGTTTTTGGGATCCCAAATGTTATATGTCTTATGATTTTCAATGAAAGGTTTATTCTCAAGTTTATGACTCTGATTATGATTTAATTACACCTTTGTCTTAAAACCTCGACTAGCGAGTTAATTGCACATTTAAACTCACTTAGTAACGGGTCTAAGGCAGTAGGGCATTACAGTTAATTACTTTTCATTTGATTTTCTTCTTGTTTTCACCTCATTTTCTGTCATTATTTTGACTCCGTGTCGTTGGCCAAATGGCTTAATCAGGAACTTTAACAAGAACAAATGGTGAAGACATCCAAGATAGCTAGACAGACTTCTGGCACTGCATCCACTTAGCCTCCTCCTCGAAATGTGGCTGAAAATGAGCTACACTTGAATTTTGAGGAGATAGAAATGGACTTTGAAATGTTGAGGACAAAACTATGTGTGTTGTAGGATGAGTTGGCCAATCTGACGGCCAATTAAGAGAATGCGGTGGAGTCCTTGGCGCAACAACAGAGCGAAATCGAGCGTCTGCGTCAGGAGCTGAATGAGTGGCAGGCGGACCTAGACCGCCGGCAAAGAGATGCCAATGCTGCTTTAGAAGCAGCCATTCAGTTGGCTAGGGGATAGGCTGCACCGGCTTCTCAACTGTATCAGCCACCAAATGCACCACCGCAACGGACCCCAAAGGTCGGAGCAACCTCCTGCTGCTCAACAGGACATCCCAATTCAAGATCTTGAGCAGCAGCCACCTTCTCAATCTGGTCGAGGCAATCCCCAGTGCCAGAGGCAAAATAGGGACGGGCAGCCTCCCCGAAGCCCTAGACGCCCAAGGGCCAATGAGCCAAATCCACTGAGTAGGGGGCAATGTCCTTCTGCTAATAGAAGACACGACGAGTCAGGCTCTGTGGTCAGGGGACCCCCATAGCATAATAATGCATGGGGACCCATTGACCAACGCAGGCCTCCCCATGACGCTCGGGAGATACTAACTAGAGGAGGAAACAGCATGACCAACCGATCTCGCTATAGTCAGTCACAATTTAGGGACGCCCATGACTATAATGAGGTCGATTCCAGCAAGAGGAATGATGGTCGAAGGCATGAGAAATGAGGTGGGGATAGGAACCCCCCACCTAAAGAAAATAGGCCTACGAGCCAAAGAGCTGATGGGCAGGCTAGACATCATAACGTCTTTGACTGACTGGGAGCTAATGAACAAAGGCACAGAGATGATGACCTGAAGGACGTGCTCAATGACAAGCGCGAGAGGCACGATGAGTACGCTCCTCCAGCACCAGTCGCCCCAGCAATCCCAGACGCTGTACAGGCCCAAATTGATGCACTGAATCAAGTTGTCCAACAGCTAGTGGGAAGTCAGACATCACACATTGAGTATGATCGGAGAAGAGGCACTCCGTTCATAAAAAGGATAGTTGTGGCCGAGACCCCCAGCAAATTCAAAATGCCAGTGTTACCCAAATTTGATGGGTATGGAGGCCCAATATCTCATGTAAACAAGTTTGAGATGCAAATGGATATTCAGAAGGTGTCGGACAATGCCCGCTACAGAATCTTCCCCGCCACCCTATCTGACACCATGCATGAGTGGTTCTCTAAATTTCCTCCTACTCGTATAGTATCATGGGAAATGATAGTGAAGGAATTTTATGGAAAATTTTATGTTGGTCGCATACACCCTACTGAGGCCAACCTGCTGGTCGAGATCCGACAGAAGGAGGGAGAGCCCTTGAAGGAATACGTTCAGCATTTTATGCAAGCGGCTGCTGGAGCTAAAACAGTGGGCGACGAGGGAAAAATGATGGCCCTAACTGTTGGGATAAGGCCACATTCTCCCTTTTGGAACAGCCTGAGAAAGAATGGGGTAAAGAGTACCCAAGAGTTTCTTGATCGAGCTGATCGACATATCAAGCTCGAGGACGCGATTGCCAATGAGGGAAAATCACCTGCAAAGGACAAGGGACCAAAGGAAGATCCTGCGAAAGCCGCCAATGGGTCAGATAAACCAAATGGCATCAGTAAAGGAAACGGGAACGGAAATGGTAAAAATGGTGGAAAAAGGGCGAACAATGAGCCATCAACGTCCGAAAATAAACGCCCTAAAGGCAATAGGTATGAGCCGAGATTCACCAACTATACGGCCCTTTTCAAAAGCAGGGCGGAGGTCTACCAGGCAACCAACTCCACTGACAATTATAAGCGACCAACACTTATAAGGAAGGATATCTCCAAGAGAGATACAACAAAATTTTGTCATTTTCACAATGACTACGGACATGACACCAACGAGTGTAATCAATTGAAGGACGAGATTGAGATCCTCATCAGATAGGGACACCTGAGGAGATATGTATGAGCCTCAGGAGGATCTTAGCGAGAGGCTCAAGGGGGCAACGAGCAGGTTGAACGCCAACGCTTGCCACCTTTACAGCCAGCTCTTGTGGTAGGTTCGTTACTCACCATCTGTGGCGGCCCACACCTCGCAGGAGATAGTGGGAAGACATGGGAGCGTTACGCTGAAACCTTACACCATGACCAGGACATCGAGATGATGAGTGTGGAGGATTGAGCACCAAAAAAAGCTCGAGCAGAGGAGGATTTGATAACCTTCTTCAAAGATGACGCTCAGCAAGTACGATTTCCACATTCAGATTCGCTGGTTGTTGACATCTAGATTTCCAACATGATGGTTAAGAGGGTGTTGGTGGACACAGGGAGCTCAGTCAACATCTTGTATAAGTCTTCACTGGAAAGGATGAAGTTGTCCGTCAAGGACGTGGAGATGTGCAACCAAACCATATATGGTTTTTCTGGCGAAGGACTCGCGCCAACGGGGTCGATTAGGCTCCCAATTACAACAGGAATTGCGCCCACGAACAGGACATTACGCACTACTTTTATAGTAGTTGAGTGTTCTTCCACGTATAATGTTGTAATTGGAAGGCCTATTCTGGTCGACCCATGAGTTGTTACGTCAGTTTGGCACCTCGCCATGAAATTCCCAATCGACGTAGGGGTAGGATGCGCATTGGGAAATCAACAAGAAGCGAGGGAGTGCTACAACTCCTCGATATCTAAGGCATAGAAAGGTGGATCGAGGGAAACTATCGGAAAAGAGTTGCAGATGGCCAATGAAGTACAAGCCCAATCAGGTGATTGTGTCACCAAATAAGGTGTTGCCCAAAGTGAGGATAGGGACTTGGATCCCCACTTTGGTGATTTTGATGAAGAAGTAGGACCCATCGAGGACCTTGAAGAGGTCTAACTCGATGAAGCAGATCTGACCAGGGTTGTGAAAGTCGGTAAAAACTTAGAGACAACAACCAAACAAAAACTGGTGGAATTTTTGAAGAAGAACCAGGAAGTCTTTTCCTGGTCGCATAAAGACATGGTTGGAATAGACCTGGCAGTTATTAGCCATGTCCTGAATATAGACAAAAGTTTTCCACCAGTACAACAAAAAAGAAGGTTGCTCGACAAAGATAGATGAAAAGCCTTGAAGGAAGAAGTCGAGAAGCTAAAGGAGAACGGATTCATCAGGGTAGCGTTTTATCCATCGTGGGTCTCTAATCCCGTACTAGTACCCAAGCCAAATGGCAAATGGAGAACGTGTGTAGATTTCACAGACCTTAATATTGTTTCCATCATGGGTCTTTAATCCCGTACTAGTACCCAAGCCTGCCCAAAAGATTGTTTCCCACTCCCTAGAATTAACCAGCTGGTGAATGCCACTTTAGGACACGAGATCCTGTCATTCATGGATGCATACTTTGGGTACAATCAGATTAGTATGCACCCACCTGATGAGGATCACACTAGCTTTCGGACCGATACAGGGCTTTACTGTTACAAAGTAATGCCCTTCGGTTTGAAAAATGCTGGTGCGACTTACCAGCGACTAGTTAATCACATGTTCAAGGAGTTGATCAGTACAAACATGGAAGTATATGTTGATGACTTGCAAGAATGCTTCAACGTCTTGAATAAATATCAGATGAAGCTAAATCCCCTTAAGTGTTCTTTCGGAGTATGAAATCGCCAACGAGGCCCTGATCGGTATGAAATCGCCAATGAAGATCAATGATGTTCAAAGTTTGACCGGAAGGATTGCTCCTCTAAGTAGATTTATCTCCAAATCGACAGACAAGTGCGTCCCATTCTTTAATCTACTTAGAGGCAACAAGAAATTTGAATGGACGGAGGAGTGCAAACAGGATTTTCAAGCTTTAAAGACGCATATGTCGCCACCGTCGGTCCTATCTAAGCCGAATGAAAAGGAAACTTTGTTCATATATTTCGCGGTCACCGAATACGCTACTAGTGCTGTCTTGGTAAGAGAGGAGGAGAATGTGCAAAAGGCTATCTATTATGAAAGCAAAAGGCTAATAGGAGTGGAGCTGCGGTATCCTCCTATTGAAAAATTAGCCTACTGCTTGATTTTAGCCTCTAGAAAGTTGCCGCCATACTTCCAAGCTCACTCAATCACAGTTTTAACCAACTATCCTCTACAGCAAGTTCTGCAGAAGCCGAAAGTCGCAGGCCGATTATTAAAGTGGACGGTGGAACTTGGGTAGTTTGAAATCTCTTACTTACCACGAGCAACAGTAAAAGAACAAGCTCTAGCCGACTTCATCGCAGAGCTCACTGGGCTTCCAGATAGCGAGCAAACAAAAGAGCCAGAACCTCAAAGCCAAACTCCGTCTTGGAAGTTGTTCACAGACGGTTCTTCTAATGAACACCACGCTGGAGCCGGAGTGATTTTGGTGACGCTTGAAGGACATCGATTCCACTGCGCAATCAGATTCGACTTTATGGCATCCAACAATGAAGCAGAGAATGAAGCACTGCTCGCAGGGTTACGATTAGCCAGAGACATGAACATAAAGTCACTCGAAATCTATAGTGACTCTCAGTTGGTGGTTAATAAGATCATTAGAGAATATCAGGCCTGAGGTCTAAAGATGGTTGCCTACTTTAATAAAGCAAAAGATTTGTTGGCACAATTTGAAAAGTATACTCTCCAGCAAGTACCTCGCGATCAAAACTCAAACGCTGATGCTTTGGCCAAGTTAGCAAGTGCCAAGTATGCTGACATACTAAATATAGTACCTGTTGAACGGTTGTCCGCACCAAGCATCCAAGTAGAAGAAACCTCTCTGGTGATTCAGGCGGCGGATACATGGATGACACCTTTCATTGAGTACTTGACACATGGTGTGTTACCGACAGATAGAATCAAAGTCAGGACTCTTCAGCGATAGGCTGCTAGGTTCATCCTGGTAAACAGAATTTTGTATCGAAGAGGATACTCTATGCCACTCCTCAGGTGTATTTCAAAAGAAAAGGCCAAAGAATTGATGAGAAAGGTCCACGAAGGATTTTGTGGGGACCATGCTGGGGGGCAGAGTTTATCGAAAATGATCCTCAGACAAGGATACTTCTGGCAAACAATGAATGAGGACTCGATGGAATTTGTTCAAAAATGTGACAAGTGCCAGAGATTCTCCAAGATTCCACGAGCAGCCCCTAATGAGCTAAAGCAGATGCAAAGTCCATGGCCATTCGCAGTATGGGGTATAGACCTAATTGGATCTTTGCCCACAGGGAAAGGCGACATTAAATATGTCGTGGTGGTTGTTGATTACTTCACGAAGTGGGCCGAAGGTGAGCCACTTGCAACCATAACGACCAAGAAAGTGTTGGATTTTGTGGTCAAGAACATTGTGTGTCGCTATGGATTGCTAAGAAAAATTGTCTCAGACAACGGCACGCAATTTGATAGTGATCTGTTCACGGATTTTTGCGAGCAGCATGGAATTATCAAAAGCTTTTCTTTAGTTGCTCACTCGCAGGCAAACGGGAAAGTCGAGGCTGTTAATAAAACACTGAAGGATACTCCAAAGTAAAGGCTTGATGAAGCAAAGGGGGCATGGCCAGAGCAGTTTCCTGAAGTTCTCTGGTCGTACAGAACATCCCATCGAACAGCAACCGACCATACTCCATTTTCCCTAGCTTATGGATATGAGGCTATGCTTCCTATTGAATTAGATCCACCATCGCATCGATGGATAGCATACGATCAAAACACCAACAGTCAGTTATTGACGGAATCGCTGGACTCGATCAACGAGAAACGTGAACAAGCCCAACTCCGAGTAGCAGCTTACCAGAAAAAGGTCACCTGGTATTTCAATTATAAAGTACGTGAAAGGAAATTTAATGTGGGAGATCTAGTCCTTAGAAGAGTCTTCCTTAGCACCTACGACCAAGTCGCTGGGGTAATCGGACCTAACTGGGAAGGACCGTACCAAATCAAAGAAGTCCACCATCCAAGCACTTACAAACTTGCCCGCATAAATGGAGATCTCGTTCCTCGTTATTGGAATGGAGAACACCTGCACAAGTACTATCAATAAAAAATTCTTCTTAAAGAATTGGCTTGTATTAATTTTACTTTTTACAAGTTTATGAACAAGGGTTAGTCATTTTTTGTGAGTAATCCCTTATAAGTGTAAGATCATTTTATTGATCATTCGTACAGACACAATTTGTCCATCTATTACGAGAAATGAAAGGGACTGTGCGCAGCCAGTCAATCTTTCCAACTATTGTATTTATTACAAGTATTTGCTCATTACGTGTGTTGTTTTGCTATATTTTCATTTTTACAAGTATTTATTCCGAGTAGGAATGTTCGAACAGGTCCTAGTCAAGGCAAGTGACCGAGGACCTAAAGCTCCTCAATCACTTGGGGGGCATATAAGGTATCTAGTATGCGAAGCCTATCAAAAGGTATGTAAACACACGAGCAAAATAAGTGAAAGCACACTAGGGCACTTAGAGTATTTTTCAAAATTTTGTTATTTTGTGAAATCAAATCAAAGTATTATTATAAGTTCGGTCATGCGAACAGATGTTATAATAAAATGCAAGTATTATAATATCAAAAATGAACCCCTTTACACCGCGAGCAGTTACTGCTCGGATGTAATTGTATATTAAAAGAAAAGATGCCCGTGAAGCAATAAAAATATAAATTTTCTTGACTATAGGATAAAATTAAAGAAAAACAAAATTACTGCGAGGCAGGAGGGTCTTGAGGATTTCCATGGTTGACGATGGTTCCAACTTCATTTTCCGCGCCTTCAATTACTGTGGCTAGGGAGATTTCTGGGGACTCTTCTTCCTCCAGGCGAGCAGTGCGCCAGGCTATTTCAGTTCGCCTCAGGCACTCAGAAAGATAGTTGAAGTTGGCCCCACGATTGTGCTTCCGGAACTCATAAAAGCAATGGAAGGTGGCTCCCCTATACCTCTCCAAGTTGCTAGCATTAGTCTCCTCGAGCTCCTTGACACGCCCCTCCAGCTCCTCAGTCTCCTTTCTGCTTGCGATCAGCACAGCCTCAAGCTGTTTGGCCTCTTGAAAGTTAAGTTTTGCACATTTCCTAAACTTCTCTTTGTTTTCATTGGCTTTGGTCAGGGTAGTCTGATATTGTTGAAGCTCTGCAGCCAGCTTGGAGTTTTGCTCGAGTAGTTTAGTTCTTTTCCCGAGTAGTTCAGCGTTTTTCCCCTCGAGCACCTTGACCTCCTCAGTATGCTTGGTGTCGGATTCTTTGGTCTGGGAGACCAAAGCCCCCATGCGACACCAACCGGCAGCATAGTCAGCATTCCCTACGATCAAATAAAGAGTTAAGATGATGGCAGAAAATGACTAAGTATAATAAATAAAGCTTAGCAATAGAAAACAACTTACACTGGCTATCCCGTTCAGTGCTCAGTTTATTATCTGATCGACCTCCATGGAGTCAGTGCCGATGATGGCCTCTCAGCTGCGTTTGTGCTTTAAGAGTTTGTATATTCTCTCTTTAGCCGAGCTGACCACGGTGCTTGTCAGGACATCTCCAGGTTGATCGTGAGGTGTCTGGTCGGCAGGTGCTGGAGGGGTAGGATTATGGTCGGCTGGTGCAGGGGGAGACGTCTGGTCAAGTGGAGACGAAGGGGCATTGTTTCTCTTGAGGGAGCGGCTACTAGAGGATCCTCAGTCCAGGCCTTTTGGTTGAAGGAGCCCTGATGCTCTCTCCACGGTGTCTCTTGCTCTCCTCCTTCTTGCTTGAAGGAGTAGTAGGTGTGCTGTAGTGGTCAAACATATCTCCAGATGACATATCTGCAAGTACGGAAAGATTGTGAGCAGTTAGACGATATGTATAGATGGAGTTGAAAATTAGAACAAGGAAATTATAAGTAAAATACATGAGCTATAACTATTGGTTGCTACATTACTTACTGAACTACTGCTACACTCACTCACTTCCTGGAAGAAATATTAATTTAAATTGGGTGTGTACTTAAAGTTGCCGTCCTCATCAAATAAATGACAAGGAGTGGGCAAATTGTCTAAGAGTGAGAAGACATTACCGTTCTCATCTGAAAACTCTTCGATGGGTGCAAGGTGTTCGAAAACTTTCTTTTTCGCCTTTCCCAAAGGGGCAGGGGGAGCGTCTGCTCGCAGGGTGCTGGAAGGTTCCCTGATTGTCACCCTAGCTGTCCTCCTCCTTGGAGGTTGTGACACAATTTGGTGCTGCTCGGGAACTTCTTTACCAGTGGCACTCCCCGCCGTTGATTCCCTTACATCCTTGTGACGTGCCAGAAGATCGACTAGCCTTAGGTTGGCTTCAGTGACAAGCTCTTTGATGCTTTTCTCTACGTCGGTCATGCTGGCCAGGGATGTTGCTCGTATCTCCATTTCTAGAGTAGGAGCTGGTCGTTTCCATGGACCTGAAGAGTACTAATTTTCTAAGGAGGATGTAGATATAATAAAAAGAAATAAATGAGCAGAAAATAAATAAGTTACCTCCTTGGGTGAAGGCTAGGTTGTTGGAAACCAGATCAGTAGTCAAAAACTACTCTTAGAAGTACTTTCCTACATTGGACTTGTAGGTAGTCTCACTCAGGAAGATACGAGTCGATTCCTGGTGACAAAAATGAAAAATCCCCGTGTTGTCTTGGTTGGGGTAGTTGATCTCATGTGGCATAGGGACAGGCCACTTTTACGGCTATATAGGATATAAAGAGCAGAAAGCATTCTATACCCGTTTGGATTTATTTGGAAAGGAGCGACCCCGAAATAATTGGCCACACCCTGGAAAAAAGGATGAAGAGGCAAGATTGCTCCTGCCTCAATATGGTATCTCGACCAGGCACTGAAGGCGCCGCCAGGCGGGTTTGCCCGCTGGTCGTTGGTGGGTTTGAATAATGTTACCCCAGGAAGTCCGTACTTCCTGAGGTAATTGGTTAGCATCCTAGCAGTAATTTGGCTAGGAGGAGCAACGTACCATTCGACGTCTGGTCAAAGGATGTCCTGAGGTTGGGCCTGTGTTTGGATTTCAGGATGAGTGTTTTCAGCTCGACTGCTCATCGAAGGAATTTCAGCCCGAGGAGCAGGCTTATTTTTTGAATGGTTGGTTGATTTCTTTTTCTGGGCAGTCGATTTTACTCGGCCCATGTCTTGCGGTCTAGTCGAGGGATTTTCTGAAGGGTTGCAAGAGAAAGGAATTTCTTGGATTAGCAACGATGACTGTTCTTCGTCTTCAAGCAGTTGCGCCAGCAGGTCGTCGTCGATTGGCCTCTCACCTCCCCATGGATCTTGCATGAAAATCTACGACCAAAGAAGGGGAGATGAAAATTTACGGCCAACAGACCAAGAAGTATGAAAGTTGGAATAATTATGATCGTGTATAAAAGTTAAGCTTTTATACAACCAGCAGCAAAAACACTAAATTCTATGTGAACAGTTTGGAAAACGGATCAAAAAGCAGAAGTAAAAAGTTTTTTCATGAGAAACGTTTTTGACTCTGAAGGGGTGGGAAAAATCTAGTTTTTTACAAGCTTAAAAATCAAATTTTTACTTTGATTTTACGCCCTAAATTAATTATCCTGACTACCGAATTGATTCCTAACCCCAGCAAAGTGTTATTTTCCTACCATATTAAACATAGGTCAGCATACCCATTTACCCCGGAATAAGTTTTTCAAGAACTCAGAATCTAAAATGAAGGGAAGACAGATATTGTACGACATCTCAAAGAATGAAAGGTTTAAGGAATTTACTCAGACGAATGTTGAAGTAAATGTCTGAAACGTTAAGGCAAAGTCTCCGGCTAAAACTCCACAGATCGTGAAGGATTGTCCGAATTCCTGAACTGTCGTGTCTTGTTCTTCAGAGTTCTTAAGGAAAGAGTAAAAGGTAAAAAATAATCTTGAGAGGGTACTTATATTGAGTAAGGGGCAGTTACCTAGGAAATCATAAACGGTAATTTTATGAGGCATGGGTAAGTGCAATAGTCGTCATACCTCTTTTGGGAAACTGAAAAGACATGATTAGTTGCCTTTTTCGAGAAGGCATGCACAGCTCTGACAGATTTGACGGTGTAGGCGAAAGGTCGGTCAACTAAGTTATAACGCCCCAAATTTACTAATAAGGCTTAAGGGCCTTGATTAGTGTGCCGGGAGGGCATAACTGGATTATATGTGATTTAATGATTAAAAGCATATTACATGATTATTAGAATATCTGAGATGCATGACTATGTGTATTAGTATGCATGTAGGCCCTGATTAGGTTAGAAGGGCATAATCGTAACTTTGGCTCGTTGAGGGCATAACTATATATATTTGTGATAAATTGTCGAGACCACATTATTATGTGGATATATTTGTTATCTGTGACTCGAGACGATTCTAGTGAGCGGTTTAGTGAAAAAGTCACGGAGGGGATTTATACCCAGCTCGGGGCGAGCTTGGGGATATTTCTGGGAATTTAGAGAATATATTTGAGTCTATTTTCATATTGATGAATATAATTGGTGATTAGTTAGGTGTTGGGAAGTAAGAGGAAAATATTAGAGACACTCGAGGAATTAGCGGGAATTGGGTGTAATGACCAAAGTGCCCCTAGGTTGATTTAAAGGCTTAGAGATAATGGGAGGGTATTATAGTCATTTGGCTTATAAGGGATAAGATTTAAATTTCTTTATGCCTTAGTGGAAAGTCTAGAGATTGAAGGAAGTTAAACGAAAGAAGAAGAAAAAGAAAACAGGAAAATAGAGGCCATATCTTCACCCATTCGGTTTAGGTTTCTACCTCAATTCCTAAAGGAATTTGAAGCTGAAACTCAAGGAGATTCTGGGCAGGAGCTTGGGGCTATAGTCTTTTGTCTGGCTTGAAGAAATTAGCAAGAGCAATCCATCCATTTGAGGTAAGATTTTGAGGTTAATATTCAGTTCCTGGTAATGGTGTTAAGCTGGTTTTTCTAAGCAAAGTTCTGTGGGAATCCTAAGAAGTTGAGGCTGAGGATTTGAGGAGGAGAAGGCTAAGCAAGAGTGGGAGACAACCTAGGCTAAGCTCATCCAGCAAATGTAAGGAATTCTAGTTCAAGTTCCGTGGTTTCAGTTGTTGTTTTTATTGAGTTTCTGAGCTTTAGGTCCAGCCATGGTGATTCCTTTGATTTGAGGAGCATGTGATTGAGTTATGTGTGGTTGGGATGTTTGGGATGAGTGGAGGATGTTGGGAGGCTTGCTTTGAAGTTTGGTTGAGGTTTGGTTGGGTTTTGAGTCGGTTTGGCTCGGGAAAATTCGAAGGATAAAATGTTGTGCAGGGCTGTGCTGTGACTAGTGTTATAGCGCTAGGCCATGTGTTCTGGGGCATTTTAAGCTCTGTTTGTAGCGTTGTAGTGCTCTCCTTAGAGCGTTGTAGTGCTACCCTGTTTCCAGAAAGGGGTTTTTGGGTTATTTTCAAGGGTTTTTGCCCGGGGATTCGGGGTTTGATTCCACCACCCCGATTGGTGGAATTGGGGCATCCCGAGGGCTTGGGATTGGTCTCGAGGCTAGGTTTTGGGCTTGTGTTTTGGTGATGATTCTGATCTATGGTTGTGACTAGGTGTACGCTAGGGCTCGGACGGGATCGTGCTTGGGATCAAATTGAACAAAGCTAGCGAATCCAAAGGTAAGAAAACTGCACCCAGTTATGTGTTTATGATGGGACTAAGAGCTCCCTATATCTGCATGATGTCATAGATGGTATTATGCCATGGGACATGTGATAAATGGCCTAAGGGTGTCGTAAATTATAGTTGCGCATAGGGCGTGACTCGGCCACTGGTAGCTAAGGACAGCTTAATATTCACTGAGCTCGGTTTAAGCGGGCCGGAGTCAGTGGGATAAATAAGGGGTGCGGCCTAAGGGCGTTAACCCTAGTTATCATATGTGGATTTATTGTTGATATAAGGTGATATACTTGGTATGCTGAATAATTGATTAACATGAATGCTTAAACTGTTTAGTACATGCTTATGCGGTATGAGTTATTTGATTGTCTGTTGAATGATTATGCTCTATTATTGTGTTTTCTTGCTGGGCCTTGGCTCACGGGTGCTACGTGGTGCAGGTAAAGGCAAAGGCAAGTTGGACCAATCCTGAGATGGAGAGCTGCGGGGCTGAATGTATATAGTCAGCTATTCGGCCGCCACGACCGAGGAGTGGAGCAGGACGAGAAATGCTTAATTGTCTGTTTTGCCTTAGAGTTACTAATCATTGTATCTAAATCTTGAATCTTTTATAAACAGTCTTTAACTTATTACTTTTGGGATCCCATGTAAAAAGAATGTTTATTTGAAAGAAATGAATCATTGAGACCAAAATATTTTAACCCTAGTTCAACTATAGTTTTGGTAACACGTTTTGATCAAATGACTTGATTAGCGAGTCTTGCACCTTTGTAAACACACAATATAACGATCTTGGCTATCTAGGGCGTTACATAAGTTTACTTTATGCTAGTCGCAGCAAATAAACTTGGAGGGAAAATGTTTACCCAAAAAATGGCTCCCAATGATGTGGCAAGATTTTCTTACATGTGGCTGGCACGTGGCGGTTTCCAGTGAAGAGATCCTATTCGACCATTGACCAGATAATTATTGATTCGTCAAGTCTCTTGATGAGGTGCGACCAGTCTCGTCACATACTTTCATTTACTTCCTTTGGGATACGCAATCTTGTAATAATTACATTTATAATGTTTCCTTTTAATACCTTGATATGCTGATATTAATTATAATTAAGACCCATCAGCCCATGTAACCCTCTTGAGCCTATAAATAAGAAGAGGAGGGCTCAAGGAAGGGACTTCTGGACTTTTGAACTTTTAATCTTTGTATTCATATAGAAAAGCATAGGGTGATTATCCACCGCAATTGTAATCTTCCTAAGGCTTGTGATACTCAAGAACCCTAGTTCTTTGATCACATTAGTGGGATTCAATATCAATAAGAACACAAAGTGGACATAGGTCATTACCATCTCATTGGGGCCGAACCACTATAAATCTTTTGTGCTAATTACTTTTCATTTGATTTTCTTCTTGTTTTCACCTCATTTTCTGTCGTTATTTTGACTCTGTGTCATTGGCCAAATCAAGGGTCAACACACGGTAACAAATTGGAGCTGGTTTTCATAGATCCATGGTCCTCGCATCACCTTTGATTAAATCAACTAGAATGTCTCAATTAATTGATTTAATTATCAATTAGGAGTTTTAGACTTTACTAGGTCAATTTTGGAAAATTTTACAGAGATATGAGATTTAGAGAATTAAAGAGAATATTTGGGAAATTTTATTAATAATGATAGACCTGTTACAATATAAATAAATAATATTAAATCAAGTATCAAATTATAATAAGTTAATTTGAATAAAGATTTAATTAATTAAATAAAAGACATACAAATTAAAAGGTTTTGAATTTAGGACCAATTGGAATTTAAATTCAAAACAAAGAGATTGGGCCCAAATCCATTTGTGGGAGCCCAAGTCTTTTATATTTTTGTTTATTATTTTAATTAAATTAAATTTAAATAAAGCCCATTAAGTTTCCTATATAAGGAATATGATGTCTAGGGTTTTTATAAGGAAGTCTCAGTTGATTCATTGGGTAAGTGAAAACCTAGACAATCTAATCCTTTCTCAGCCACTCTCTCTTCTTCTCTTCTAGATCTCTATTCCATGTGTTGAGAACCAGCCCACACTAGTTCTAGGTTGATCAAAGGCTTGGTGAGGAAGACTCTGTTGTTGATCTAGTTTAATCTCCTGATAATACTCTGCTGCAAAAAGGAATTAGGGGTTAGAGCTGAACATTCGTAAGTTTCTACATCTTTGTATTTATGTTAATTTATGAATCTAATGTTCATATGTATGTCACGTTATTCTATGTTTCTATTATGTGTTTGGAAACATAATAGGAAGCATGCCTCTAGATTTAAATTTCGAGATCCCACAATAACCTCCCAGAAAGACCTAAGAAAAAGAGGAGAAGGGATGTTGATGAGCCTCCCCAACAACCAAGACCAGAAGAACAAGGCAGATTGTTAGCTGTAGCAATTGCAAGCAAGTGGGGCACTTTAGGACAAGCTACAAAAATCAAACTGTTAAGCAGGTCATTTGGTGCCTTAGATGCTATATTGTATGCAATTTTTCCTACTTTTCATTTACTTATAAATGCATTTCTTTAAAAAAAAAATTGCAGGCTCCAGTTCAAGAAAATAGGTGGTAGGCCACAAAGTAAGAACCCATCTAAAGATACCAAAAGAAGGAGAGAAAGAAGGGAGAAAGAAAAACAAAGAGAATTAGGTGCTTCAGGAACTACTCTAGGAATCACTCCAGGACCTGCTCGAAGAGGTAGAGGTCGAACTAGAAGATCTGCAAGTGCTTCAGAAGCAAGTCCAAGCAGCTAGTTTAATGTTATGTTATGTTATGTTATGTTATATTATCATGTATCATTTTGAATCTGCAGCAGGGGTACTTTTTGATGGAAATTTTTTTTAACCTTAGGTGTTAATTGTTAGGTTTATTTTGATATAACTTAAAAGGTTTTCATGTATAACCTTAGGTGTTGTTGATTTGGCTAACTTATATATTTTTATGTAACTGCTAAACATTTTGCAGTATGTGAAAACAATAGAGTTCTGTTGTTCAATCAAAAATAATATGGAAAGTTCCACTGAAGGTTTTTGTCTATCATTCTTTTTTTTTTCAAAAGTCTCAACCATGGTCACATTCAGGATTCATAAGCTAAAATGTTAAACCATGTGTCATTATAATTCCACAAATCACATACAAAATTTACACTAACAACCAGTACATAAAATAAATTACAACTACATAAAGTATGATTTTATTCAAGTTGTAAGCACACGAGTTCTCAACCACATGCTCCACTCTAAATGTACTTTCACCACTACTTGCAGGCTTCTTTGCATTTTCTCTGTCAGCACCATAGCTTTGTTGCTGCTGATTACCAGTCCATGATCTAAAAGCTGAATCCATCGAAGAAATATCCATCTCTAATTCTAGCATCATTCCCATTCCACATTCACAAAATCAGTGGTCAACCCATTCAAAATAATTACAACCTCTGTCAACCTATTTCAAGCTCAATTAAGTATTACTAATACTAACCCAAGCAAAACAATGGATTGGGATGGAATAATATACAAAAAAAATCAAGGCATACAGAAAAAACTAACTTGACAGCTAACACACGTTAGGAATCTTCTTCATAGGTTCCTCGGCGTTCGCAAAATCCTCATCACAATGAGTTTCGGAGGATTACAAAAGCAATGCAAGCATCCCATCAACTGCTCCTCAACCTTCTTTGTCATTTCCGACCATTTTCTCTCTCTCATGGATTTTGGTGAAGCTTCGTTCCTTCGACAATGGCTGTCCTCGACCTGGTTTTAACCCGTAAAGTTTTACTTCTCAAACAATAATAACAATAACAGTAATAATAACAACAATAATAATAAGTTTACACATACACAAGTTATGTTCCATGTCATTAAGCACGTGGAGCAATATATGAAAGACACGTGGGGTTAATTGTTCCAAACTGGCACTTAACATCCAAAGGTTGACGGCTACAAGGAAATTGTAATAGTCAGGGGTATTGCCGTCAAATTTTTTCATTAGGGTTATTGGTGCGTGAAGTTGAAAAGAATAAGGGGTTTTGACGCAAATAACTCAAAATAGAATTAATATGTTTCTAATCAATTATTAGGTCCAATTAAAAGGATTAACATAATATAATTAAGTCCAACATAGGTAAGTAGGCCTTAAAAATTCAAGCTTGCATGGAGGAGAGTTGTGTTCATTATGTCGTACCCACTACAAAGGCTCCATAACTTCCATACAAAGCCCAAAAATATAGGAATTTGAACCTCCGTATTATTAATTGTTATTCATTTTACTAGGTCCAATCTAGTAATGCAAAACAAATGATACTTCGCAAGTAGAACCACCCACAAGAGAGGAATTTAAACTTTACATATTCAATTGGGCACAAATAAAACCTAACATTTTATGAAAGTTTTATTTGAGTTTTCCCACATTTTTCAAACAAAATTTGGTCATGGGTATACTTATATTTAAAGCCCAAATACAATAAATAACTTAATAGTGATGCATGACATGTTAACAATTGGATGGGCCATGCATATAAATCTATATGACATGCTACTCATTTATGACAACTATTTCAAAAATAAACAATTTCGCCAAAAAAAAACTCCTAACTAACCAACAACAATTAGACATTTATCAATTAAAAAATAATAAATTAAATATAAGAATTTATGAGAAAAAATTCAATTAATTAATCAAATTTAAACTTGAATGTTAAGTTTAGAAAATATCCCACAAAATAAGGAATCTAAAAAAATTAATAATTAATTTATTAACTATAAATAATTTGGAATTTTAATTTGTTTTTTAAATTTCAATTTCCCAAAAACATATCAAATTTTGAAATTTATGGTTTTCGCAAATTTTACTTGAGTAGAAAAACACGCGCAAACGCCCGTAGCTGCACGCGCACATCGAGCGCATCAACGCGCATGCCTTTTCGCAAAACGCAAAAATTTGACTTTTTGTGCAAAGAATCATTCCAAACTTGTTTTTAATAATTTTTAGGGGTTTAAAACAATTAATAAAACACACATAAAAATTAAAAAAAAAACAATAAAACAATCAATTTTTAGGCATAAACACATAAAACCTAACACATGCTTCTAGAACATGCAACCATCAAATTTTCTAAACATGTCAAAGTTCATAAACATAATCATGCATTCAAAATATCTAGATCTAGGCAACCTAGGCTCTAAGGCCAATTGTAAGATCTTCGAATTTAAATCTAGATGCATGCACAATATTATTTTTCTAAAAACATAATAGAAACATAGAATAGCATGACATATATATGAACATCATAATCGTAAATTTAAACAAACACAAAGATGTAGAAACTTAGGAATATGCAGCGGAACAATAACTCTTTCCTTTAGATTTTCTAACCTTTGATTCCTTGTGGTAGTAAGGTATTGCCAACAATCTAAACTGCTTAAATTATGCCAAAGTCTTCCAGGGCTATCTCTAAATCAAGTCTAACAAAGAGTTGGCAAGTTCTCAACACATGAGATAGAATTAGAGATGGAAGAACAAGAGAATGAATTGCCAAGAAAGGATTAGACTGTCTAGGTTTTCACTTACCCAATGAATCAATTGAGACTCGCTTTTAAAAACCCTAGACAATGGGCATTATTTAAATTTAAATTTAAAATAATTAAAATAAAAACAAAAAATCAAAGCCTCCCACATATGTATTTGGGTCCAATCTCTTTGTTTTGAATTTAAATCTCAATTGGGTCTAAATTAAAAATCTTTTTACTTATTTATCTTTCAATTAATTAATTAAATAAATAATTGAATCATTATTCAAATTAACTAATTATAATTTGAAACTTGATTTAATATTATTTATTACCATTGACTCCAATTTTTCAATATTAATATATTTTTCTAAATATTCTCTTTTATTCCCAAATTCTTATTACATGTAAATATCACTAAATTGACCTAGTCAAATTGATATTTCTAATTGATAATTAAATCAATTTTTTGAGATTATTAAACTTGATTTGATAAGAGATGACATGAGGACCATGGATCCATGAACCTAAGATACAATAAGTTCCCATGAGTTTATTTATTACAATAATCTATCACATAACTTATTAATTCCTCATGACTCTACTATAGACTCGGAATTGGACTCTTGAGTTCACAGAACGTATTTTACCAAACCACAAATATGTTATCCATTGTTATAACAGTTACAACTAGTAAATCCTCTATCAATGACTTACTAATGAGTCAGTGAAAATTATCGTTTTATCCCTCATTTGTATTTTATCCTTAACTCTCATTGAGTACATTGTAAATGATAAATATGTGAACTTAATCCCAGATTTGAGCGTGCAATCATTTACCTTGACCTAGAATATACTAGAATATAATTACTAGAATATTATCACTCAGAAGTAAGATCAACTTGACCTATGGTCAACATTGTGACATTGATTAGATTCGATAACAACGATACTTATTTATCTATCAATAATCAATATCAGTCCTAGTCCAATGTACTAATATACATCTGATCTTATCTACTTGGTCAATGCATTGAATAAGACATCACACCCTGAATGTGTAAGTAGATCATATCATAGATTACTAGATTAGTGAAAATTCAATGCACTAACTTAATCTTAGGGCATGTTCTTTTGAACATATAACTACAATTATAATCCATTGTAACCTAGTCACTAATAATCATGTAATAAAACAAACAAGCAACACAGTTGCCAAACTAAATAATTTGTACTTCTTGTATTAACAATATAAAATCGCGTTACATGTCCAACATGGTTTTATAAGGGCATAAAATCCAACACCTACAACTTTCAACATTGGCTTGACCATTTGACTCGAGAATGGTGATAAGGTTAATGACAATTTCGAAAGTACTGAGCTTCAATTGAATGGTCAAATCTCAACCAACCCCCCCCCCCCCCCCCAAAAAAAAAATATATATTCTAATCTTATTTTACATTTCCTTTTTCTCTTCTTATTCATTTTCTTCTTCATCTTTAGAGGCATCACCATGCTTCTTCTTCACAGGCAAGGATCCATCATCACCGTCGTGAGTTGCTTGACCTGAGTTCATGAATATGGTCGAGGATATGGTTAGATCGGCACTCTTTAACGAACAACGACTTGGATTTCTTAATGTCCAATCATCTCGGGGCATGTCTCACGTTGGGAGGCTCATTGGACCTAGCATCGAAGTGTGGTGCTTGAAGACGGTGGGAGTTTCATTGCTTCAAGCTCAACATGCTTGGCTACTAAGGTGCAAGGCTTGGACAACCTGAATAGTGTTTCAATGGGGGTGGACAAATGCTCGCTTGGAATGTGCTTTGATATGAGCTCCTTTTTTCTACTTTTATTTTTTCTTCAAAGTTTTGGTTTAAATCTGATTGATTTTTTATTTTGATGAGTTTCTGAGTTTTTTTATTTTCTAAATTTGATATTGCTGGAGAATTCATGTTTGAATTTGCATTGATATTTTTCTTCAAAGGTTTTGAGTTTGAATTAGATATTATTAAGGAATAGTTTTTTTTATGATATACAGTTATGTTGTAGTATTTTTACATCTTCTCTCAAGTGTGTTTTGATTTAATGAACACCAATTATTTATTTCCAATACTACAACAAAATGTTATTTATGATTCTCCAAGTTTGACATAATATGTTTATTACGTCATTAGGGCATGAGACGTAAAAATGTAAAGTAAATTATGTATCGCTGCATGCAAGATGTAACAAGTCTCACGCATGCTTGTCCTATTTCACCCAACAAGATGCGATATATATGACTTTTTTTATTAATTATCTAAATATTCAAATTTATTTTATTTATTTATATTTTATTTTTAGATTTTAATTTGAAATTTTAATATTTAATTTATAATAATAAAATTATATAGAATTATAATTCTAATTCTAAATTTAAAATATTTATTAATAAAAAACATATTTTACAAAATATGTTAATAATGCTCATTTTGGATGATTGGTTGCATTGTGTGCACCCATTGTTATGGCATCTCATCAATTTCTGTTTTAGTACATGGAGCGCAACTTTTTAGCTACAAAAGCAAAAATTAAATATAATAATTAAATTGCTTTATATGCTTAGATAATTATAAACTTCACTATGTAGAAGCAATATGCAATGCATGTTTGTTTAGTTTTAAAATTTTAAACATTATCTAACATTTTAATAAAAATTAGTTCACTATTATTTAAAAATATATATAATATAATGAGTTATAGTTCTATAGTATATAGAAATATTTATATCAATAATCTTTACATACATGACATCTAAATAGAACATATAGTTATATATTTACATGACTACATGACATATATATAAAATACACTAATATTTAAAAAGAAATTAATAATAGAAATAAAACAAGAATAGAAAAAGTCATAGTGTAGATAGTAGTATATGCATAAATTATTTTTAGTGTCTAATGTATCTCACAATGTCCTTTGGTGAATTTGATAAAAAAAAAAGAGCTCAAATCACTTGATAAAAACAAACTATCACACAAATTTATAAGATAAAAAAATGATATGTATGCCTTTATTATTTTTAAATAAATATGATTTAATTTTTAAATTATCATAAAGTATCTAAAAAATATCATATTTTAATTAATTTTTGTTTAAGTTTATGTTTGTTCTAGTTTTTTAATTTGGCAGTGATAACAAAAGATTATATATTATATGTTTAATATAATATTAAGTTTAAGTTTAATTAAATTTTATTTAAGTTATAAAATATCTGGTTTTTGTTCTTTTTAAATAATTATCATTGTAAAATAACTCCAAATATCTTATTTTAATTTGTTTAATTATTTATTTAATTTTATTTAAGTTTAAGTCATGTTTACAATCTACTGTTAAATATAAGAATATTCCGTTAAAGTTAACAGAAAAAAATAAAGAACCGTTAAAATCAAGAATTGCCGTTATCTACACATTTTTTATATAGAAAAGATAATAATAAATTAATATTTTTTTTTCTTTTTTCAAGTAACTTTTTGCATTTCAACATTTTCTTGACATAAATCCACACTCCACTTTCACATTCGATGATTGATATGGGCATTGATTGAAATTTAAGTAATTAAATAATAACTTAATGAAAATGTAAATATTGACAGTATTATATCGAATTAAAAGTTATGGATACTTACCTTAGATTGATAACAATCTGTCAATATTTTAGTAACCTAACTATTTGCATATATTAATTCAATTACTTTAAACAATATGTAAGTTTTCATCCTTATATTATTACAACACACAAATTTAAATTAAGAAAATATACTGTTGTACCATAATTTTAGTCCGAGTTCATTCACTCAGCTCGAGTACACCTGGCAAATAAATATACGAAGAGATAACCAAAGGAATGATATCTGCTTATTATCTACGTGGACAATTCGAGTTTCACGTGGTCATACGTGGTGTTAGGCGTCCTGGATTTAACTTGAACTAAGGATGCAATGGCTATGAAGCGTGAGCTCAGAATCTTAAAGTAGCAGTCGAAGCACAAGCTTGGAGGAGATATCCAGCTTGTGGTAATTCTAGTATACTTCCTACTCAAGGATCCCCGGAGACTCGGGATCCCCTTATACATTTATTTATGACCAGACTATCATATTTAATGTAACGCCCTACTAATTAGGGTCTGTTACAACTTGGTATCAAAGTTGCCAAGGTTTAAGGGTTCCTCATGTTGGACTGGGCATGTACATTCACTGCTAAAGACAAGCTTGACTCAGGGTTGGGTAACTATTGATATAATTATGTATGTACTTGCTTAAATGGACTATATATGCTTTACCAGCTAGGTTAAATAAGAAGCATGAGTTATTTTGATAGGGTCTGGCCCTTGACTACTGTATGTAGGTTGAGGATGTGCTTATTAGCACGATAGACACTTGTAATTATTGTAGGAATGCTTATTAGCACCAATACATGCATCATTAAATGCTTATTATGCATGCTGGAAAATGCTTATTAGCATTCTTCTTATTCTTGAGTATTGGAAATGTTAAATAGCATTATGTTATGTGTATGCATGCGAAGAATGTGCTTATCAACATCTTGTTCACATATGATCATGGATTCCTCTACTTATTAGCATGATTGTTATGTGTGAATTACTGGGATGCTTATTAACATTGTCAGTGCATGTGGATGCTTATTCGATCAATGTTGAACCGTGGGTTGGTATGAGGTATTGCTATTACTGCCTGATAAGCCAAGTTATTGATTGCAGATAGACTTGGAAGTATGCTTCAAGGGCAATCTAATGAGCCAGCATGCACTAAGAATGAGGTCGGAAGTAATGACCAGGGTCAGAACCCTCCGTCAATCCCTGATAACTGGCGACAGATGCTTGCAGATATGCAAGCTAGACTACAGAGACAGGATGAAGAGATTCGCCAGTTGAGGCAATAACAGGTTCCGGCTGGGAACGCTGCATTAGGGGTCCCATTTGCTGTTCCAATACCAGCTGTATAGCAGTAGACAAAATTAGAGAACCGTTGGGAGTTAGTGTATGAACGGTTCAGGAAACAACACCCTCCAGTTTTTTAGGGTACTACAGATCCACTTAAGGCAGAATAGTGGATGGCTATGATTACATCCATCCTGGATTTTATGAGGGTGGTGGGCAATGAGAGAGTGGCCTGTGCCACGTACATGTTTCGAGAGGATGCCCGAATCTGGTGGGACATGGTGTCTCAGACTAGGGATGTAACCACAATGAATTGGGAAGAGTTAGGAACCCTCTTCAATGAGAAATATTACAATAAGGCCATTAGAGCTGCAAAGTCGGAGGAGTTTAGTAAACTTTTACAAGGGAATATGTTGGTGACTGAATGTGCCCTGAAGTTCGACAGACTAGCCAAGTTCGCTGCAGACTTGGTGCCCACTAATGGGACAAGGAAGGAAAGATTCCTTCAGGGGCTACAGCCTATGATAGCCCGGGATGTCAAAATTACTACAGTGCCTAGAGTGATGACATATGCTCATGTAGTAGAGAGAGCCCCTACTGTTGAGGGCGCTGAGAACAAGGTATGGCGTGAGAATACGGCCAGGAGGGATATGAGGAGGATGGGACCTCCCTTCTCAAGATCAAGAGAGGCGGAGGCCCTAGTGACCTGAAAAGGAAGACCCTGGATACTATTTGGGCTCCTAGACCAAATAGGTGGCCACAAGGTGTACAGACTGGCTGCCAGGGCAACAATGAGAACTGGAAGACATATCCAAAGTGTTCCAGATGCAGGAGACATCATTTGGGAGAGTGTCGGGCAAAGGCCTGCTTTGTATGTGGGATTATGGGGCATCTCAAGAAAGACTGCCCAAGAATGAAGAAAGTGGAACCTAAGAAGACAGACAGCTCGACTCTAGTCCGAGTGTTTGCATTGACACAAGATGAGGATGAGGCTAGGCCCTCAGTTGTCACAGGTCAGCTTTCTTGTGTGGCATTTCTTATGCTGTGCTGATTGATTCTAGTGCTACACAATCTTATGTTTCTAGTAATATTATTGATAGACTGTGTAGGCCCTGTGATTATTATGTTGTGGGGTTTGGGACATTACTACCCACTAGGGAGTTGGTGGTTTCCAGGAGATGGGTTAGATCATTGCTAGTGATGGTGGACAGCAAGGAGTTGTCGGTTGACCTAATAGAGTTTGTTATGACTGATTTTGATATGATTTTGGGAATGGATTGGTTAACTAGATATGGGGCAACCATTTATTGTAAGAAGAAGATGGTAACCTTTGAACCTGAGGGTGAGGAACCCTTCATATTCGTTGGAACTATGCATGGACCCTGAGTTCCTATGATTTCAGCATTGAGGGCTAGAGATCTATTGCAAGGAGGTTGCATAGGATTTCTAGCCAATGTGGTGGATACCACCCAGGTTGGGTCAGTGGGACGAGAAAAGACTAGGTTGGTCTGTGAGTTCATAGATGTGTTCCCAAAGGAGTTGCTAGGGTTGCCGCCACACAGGGAGATCAAATTTGTTATTGAGCTAGCACCAGGGATAGAGCCAGTGTCTAGGCACCATACAGAATGGCCCCAACAGAGTTGAGGGAACTCAAGGTACAGTTACAGGAGTTGTTGGATCTGGGTTTTATTATACCCAATTTCTCATCGTGGAGTGCGCCAGTGTTATTTATGAAGAAGAATGACGATTCTCTAAGGATGTGCATAGACTACAGGGAACCGAATAAGTTGACTATTAAGAACAGGTATCCTCTGCCAAGGATAGATGACTTGTTTGATCAACTGCAAGGTAAAATGGTATTTTTGAAGATAGATCTTCGATCTGGTTATCACCAGTTGAGGATTAAGGAGGAAGATATACGAAAGACAGCCTTCCATACTAGATATAGGCACTATGAATTCCTCGTTATGTCATTTGGCTTTACTAACGCCCCAGCAGCTTTCATGGACTTAATGAACAAAGTGTTTAAGGACTATCTGGATCGATTTGTGATCATCCTCATCAACGATATCTTGTTTTATTCACAGTCAGAGGAAGATCATGAGCTACACCTCAGATTGGTCTTGTAGAGACTGAGGGAACACGGGTTATTTGCAAAGTTCAAGAAGTGTGAGTTCTGGCTACCTCAGATGACTTTCTTGGGTCATATTATTAGTAGAGATGGGATTCAGGTAGAACCAGCTAAGATTGAGGCTGTTATGAATTGGCCAAGGTCAAGGAATGCCTTCGACATTAGAAGCTTCCTTGGCTTGGCAGGCTATTATAGGAAGTTTTTGGAAGGATTCTCAAGAATAGTGACCCCACTAATATAACTAACACGTAAGAACCAGAAGTTTACGTGGTCAGATAGATGCGAGAATAGCTTTCAGGAGTTAAAGCGGCGTCTGATTTCCGCCCCAGTCCTGAGTCTTCCGACAGATCAGGAGAAGTTCATGGTTTATTGTGATGCTTTGAGACAAGGGTTAGGTTGTATCCTTATGTAGGCAGAGAAGGTGATTGCTTATGCATCACATCAGTTGAAAGATTATGAGCAAAGATATCCTACCAATGATCTGTAGTTGGCAGCAGTGGTCTTTGCATTAAAGGTATGGAGGCATTACCTTTATGGAGAGTGTGAGATATATAGAGACCACCAAAGCCTCAAGTACTTCTTTACACAGAAGGATTTGAATATGAGACAGAGGCGTTGGTACGAACTGGTGAACGATTAAGATTGTGATATCCTTTATCATCCAGGGAAAGCCAACATGGTGGCTAATGCCCTAAGTCGGAGAGGTCCAGGGCAGTAGTATAGTGTGAGGCAGATATCCAAGGAGTTAGCAAAGAATATGACCATAGTATGGATTGAGTTAGTAGTGGGCCAGTTAGCCAACATTACCCTGCAGTCTACTCTCTTATAGAGGATAAAGGAGAGTTAGTTACAAGAGCCACTGTTGGTGAAGATTAGAGAGGGTGTCCTAGCTAGAGCAGCTAAGGACTATAAAATATCAGATTATTAGATGGGAGATTCTAGATGAATCTCATACCACTCCGTATTCCTTGCATCCCAGCACCATGAAGATAACCAGGATCTGAGAACTTTGTATTGGTGACCGGGGATGAAGGGTGATGTAATAGAGTATGTAGCCAAGTGTGTGACGTGTCAACAAATCAAAGCTTAACATCAGAGACTAGCTGGACTGCTACAGCCCTTCGACATTCCAGAGTTGAAGTGGGAAGACTTCACAATGGACTTTGTGGTAAGATTGCCCAAGACAGTGGGTCAGCACGATTCAGTATGGGTGATTGTGGACAGATATACCGAATCGGCTCACTTTTTACTAGTCAAGATGACGTATACCGTTGACCAGTACGCAGATCTCTAAGTAAAAGAGAGAGTATGTGTAACGCCCTACTTCCTTAGAGCCGTTACTAAGTGAGTTTAAAACGTGCACTTAACTCGCTAATCGAGGCTTTAAGACAAAAGTGTAATTAAACCATAATCAGAGTCACAAACTTTGAAAATAATTCCATTTCTTGAAAATTCATAAAGCATTTAACAATTGGGATCCCAAAATATTGTTTAGAAATAATTACAACTCAAAAATATAACCTAAGTCGGCTATACGAAAAAATCAAGGTTTAGTACAACCATCTCCCAAAATACCCCTAGCCGTGGAAGCCAGGCAGGCCAAACATGTACGCAACGCTTCATGCTCTCTGTTCTCATGGTTGGTCAACTTTCCCCTTGCCCTTACCTGCACCACAGAGCACCCACGAGGTGAAGCCCAACAAGAAAACCCTCATAAGCAGATAACATATGGATATTAAACACTTAACATATAAACAAGCCATCACCAGGCTATACACATACGGCCATGCCTTACCAGGCCCTGGGTTCGTGGTCCACACAGTGAGGATATCCCAGGTATCCTTTAGGGTCTTGCCCTGGCAACTCGCACTCTGCGTGCTAAATGCTGCTCCAAGCCCCTTGCCGCTCTCGGCCTTTGCCGTTCCTAGTACTTGTCGTTCATTCACATATATGCGCACATAGCGTAATTAGACATATACTTAACCATGGATAAACTCAATCAAAGGGGCTACGCCCTGCAACACAATCATATAGGGTCATGCCCTGCAACACATGCTCTACGGGTACAGCAATTTTCTTACCTGTGTCCCGAGCTTTCCAACAACCAATGTCCCGATCACAGTCCCATAGTCCAAGCCTCGCTGAAACCCTAGCCACAACGTATTAACAATATCCACCCATCAGGTTCTAATCCATTAAATAGCTTTGGGTCATAATTCTAGTCTCCAGGACCTTGAATTCTACCAATCCGGGTGATAAAATCAATCCCGAGCCCTAATAATTAGGTTCCCAAGTCAAAACCCACAAGACACCCTGCACTTTGAACTAGGGCCACGGCCAAACCCCTTAAGGGCCTCGTCTTGCCTCAAAACAGAGGCTAAACACCTCCCTGGAAAAGCATACGGGTCGCGGCATGCTTGGCTAAGGGCCGCGGCGCGCCTCAAGATCAGTGGCCTCCCCAGGCCTCGCGTGCACATGAGCCGTGACTCGACCTGCAAACCCATAAAACCCAGCCTTTCCTTCAAGTTTTCCTCGAGCTTAACCCCACATCTCACACCCAAAACATCCCCCAACCTCATAATTAAGCCCAGAATTTATACTCATACAACCTAAACGTACCAACAAACTCAAGAACCAATTCTTTCACCCATCAAACAATTAAAACCAATCCTAGAAACCAAAACATGCATGCCTAAGTTCTAACACCCAACACCAGCAGAATTCAGCTTGTTTATCAAGTTTAATACTTACCTTAGAGCTTGGTTAGATCCCTGGATTAGTCCTCTAAATTGCAGCTTTGAGTTCCTCCTTTGCTTCCAAGAACATCAGCTTTCTTCCTCCTCTTCTTCTCTTGGCTCTTGTTTCCCTCTAGAGTTCCAAAGACAATTCCAGCATAAGCCAAAGTGAAGAAACGTGAAGCAATTTACCCTTGCCAATTCTAGCTTATCCTTTAAGCCAATTTCCCTTTTTGCCCTTTAAACCTATCATTAACCCTTAAGTAATCCCAAGGCCAATTCGGTCATTTCCCAAATCTCGTTAAGTCCCTGAGGGAAAAATAATAAATTCCCCCAATGTTCCCTCCTAGACATTCTATCCTCAAATATATATCCAAATATTTATTTCCATAACCCGATAACCCCATAAAATGTCTAATACCCGAAATACCCCTCGACTCGCCCCGAGTCGGGTTTTTGATCTCGTTGTGACTTTCTGGCTAACAACTCCCTAGGACTATCTCAGATCGTGCAACACAGATATCACAGGTGTTGACGGTGAAATCATGTCAACGAAATTAGATCGGAAAACTCGAAGGTAAGTCAGGTGATGTTTATATAATAACTTAGAATAAACTTTAAGGAAAAGTAAACCCAGATCAACAATGGAGCAAGCCTTTGTATATTCCTCAATAGCCTTTGCACACAATGAATTTTCCAACCTCCTCCCATGTGGGACTGGGGTTCTTTTTATAGTAGGCTCTAATGGCCTTGGATACATGGTGGTCCAGGGGACCAAGTGGTACACGAGTACTCTGTCAGGAGAGTGGTCTCAAGGGTAGTGGTGCTGATACTAGTATATAGCCAAGTACCACGAGGCTGTCTCCACTACTCTACCGTACGAATGTTAGAGGAGTGGTACAGGTGATAGTGGTGTCGGCTCTGACACCTGATTGGTAGTATGCAGGCCATGTCCTTTCACCTAGTTCTCCCACTACCTGACTAGCATGAGTGCCACGGTCAGACGTACGAGGCCTTACAAGTCGTACCCCGTACGAGATTGTACCATCATGTCCTTTCGGAATCATACTTGGGCTTTCACTTCTAGATGGTGGGGTTTCCATAGGTCTCCGTAGGAGATGCCATCTCGAGAAGAAGGGCGCGGGATGTTATCACGCAAGGTCCTTGTAGCATAACCATGGCAGGGCTATGCGAGGTCGCCCCTCGTGGAGATGCCATGAGATGCTCCTACGCCTAGTGGCCATCGGGGCTAGGTGAGGCTCCCACACGAGGCCGTCAAGGCTATGTGATGCCCCCACACGAGGCTGTCGAGGTTATGGGATGCCCCCCACGCGAGGCCACCCCTTCAGACTAGGAGATGCCCCCACGCGAGGCCATCGAGGCTATGGGATGGGCGTGAGGCGTCGTGGGGAGTCGCGAGGCACGAGGCGCCGAGGGGTGTACGCATAGCGAGGCACTTATGGTCTTAGCATGCGCGCGCAGGGGAAGGGCATCCTCACGTAGCGAGGCCCTTGTGCGTGGCCGAGGGGTGCATGGTGCGAGGCCCCTACCTCGAGGCCCTTGGTGCGCCTGCCCTCTTGTGACGCGTAGCTTGGCCTCTTAGCCTAGCAAGGCCATACTTCACGGCTCACAAGGCGATGCTTCCCTTGGGACAATCTCCCGGTTTCATAAGACTTACAGGTCTGAGCCTGATAATGTGACTAAGTGACCTTTAGCCTTGCATTTTAACCATGTACTGGGGATTTTTTTCTTGGTGGATTTTTAGCATCCACAACAGGTATATCACAATTATTACAATTATCACATTTATGCCCTCAACGGGCTAAAATAAAAAATATGCCCCTAATAACCAAACAGGGCCCACATGCATATTTAATTCACCTAAACATGCATTTCTAATCACATACTCACACAAATTCATATATCACAATAATAATTCACTTATTACCCTCCAGGCACGCTAATCGAGGCCCTAAGCCTTATTAGCAAACTTGGGTCGTTATAGTACGTCTTCATGGAACCACGAGGTCGATCGTGTCGGATCGAGACCCTACATTTACTTCCAAGTTCTGGGCAAGTTTGCAGAAGACAATGGGCATGTATCTGAAGTTTAGTACATCTTATCATCCTCAAACTGATGGTCAGTCTGAGAGGACTATCTAGATATTGGAGGACATGCTAAGAGCATGTGTAATGGACTTTGAGGGATCTTGGAGTAAATATATACCCCTGATAGAGTTTTCCTACAACAACTGCTACCAGGCGACCATAGGATTGTTCCATGTGAGATGATATATGGTAGGAAGAGCAAATCACCTATTCATTGGGATGAGATGGGCGAGCACAGATATTTGGGTATTGGGGCAGTCTAGAGGACCAACGAAACCATTGAAAATATCAGAGCTCAGATGCTGGCATCACAGAGTAGACAGAGAAGTTATGCGAATCCGAAGTGTAGGAACATGGAGTTCCAGGTGGGAGACTATGTTTTCCTTAGAATCTCACCACTCAAGGTGGTGAACAGATTTGGGAAAAAGGGCAAGTTGAGCCCTAGGTTCGTAGGACCTTTTGAGATCCTAGAAAGGATTGGTCAAGTGGCTTATAGGTTGGCATTACCTCTGGCATTGTCGGTTGTGCACAATGTGTTCCATATTTCGATGCTACGGAAGTATGTTTCTGATGAGACTCATGTACTTAGTTATGAAAATCTAAAGATGCAAACAGATTTTTCCTTTGAGGAGCAGCCAGTGTAGATATTAGACAGAAAGGATAAGGTCCTGAGGAATAAAACCATACCTTTGGGGAAGGTATTATGGAGGAACAACAAGGTCAAGGAAGCGACCTAGGAGTTGGAATCAACCATGCGGGACCAATATTCCTAGGTGTTCAGCTAAAATTTCGAGGATGAAATTCCTGTAAGGAGGGGATAGTTGTTACATCACAAATTCCCTAATATGGCTTAGTGCATGGATTAAGGGGCCGGGAGGCAATAATTGTTTTAATTATGTGGTAATATAGTATGACCTTGTCATTATGTGAATTATATTATAATATAATTATGTTTGCTTGTTTAGAAGTATTAAATGAGTGTGTTGGCCCGTTTCTTGTAAGAAGGGAATTTTAGTAAATTGACCCGCTGAGGGTATAATTGTTAATATGCGTGTGTGTGATTGAGACCATACTTTTATGTGGATATATTTGGGTTACTAGACGCGAGGTGATCCTAGTGAGCAAGTTAGCGGAAAAGTCACAACGGGGTCAAATACCCAGCTCGGGATGAGCTTAGGGGTATTTTGGTAATTTAGTACATTGCCGGGATTTATCGAGTAATGGGAGATTAAATGATTATCATTTTGAGTTCCTCCTTTGCTTCCATGAACATCAATTTTCTTCCTCCTTTTCTTCTCTTGGCTCTTGTTTTCTTTTAGAGTTCCAAAGACAATTCCAGCATAAGCCAAAGTGAAGAAACGTAAAGCACTTTACCCCTGCCAATTCTAGCTTATCCTTTAAGTCAATTACCCTTTTTGCCCTTTAAACCTATCATTAACACTTGAGTAATCCCAAGGGCAATTTGGTCATTTCCCGAATCCCGTTAAGTCCCCGAGGGAAAAATAATAAATTACCCCAATGTTCCCTCCTAGACATTCTATCCTCAAATATATCACCAAATATTTATTTCCATTACCCGATAACCCCATAAAACATCTAATACCCGAATACCCCTCGACTCGCCCCGAGTCAGGTTTTTGACCCCGTTGTGACTTTTTGGCTAACAGCTCCCTAGGACTGTCTCGGATCGTGCAACACAGATATATCACAGGTATATCACAATTATTACAATTATCACATTTATGCCCTCAACGGGCTAAAATCACAAACATGCCCCTAATAACCAAACGGGGCCCACATGCATATTTAATTCACCTAAACATGCATTTCTAATCACATACTCACACAAATTCATATATCACAATAATAAATCACTTATTGCACTCCAGGCACGCTAATCAAGGCCCTAAGCCTTATTAGCAAGTTTGGGTCATTACAACTATCCCCTCCTTACAGAAATTTCGTCCTCGAAATTACCTAAACAACTTGGGATACCGCTCTTGCATCACTGATTCAAGTTCCCATGTCGCCTCCCCAACCAATCTGTTCCTCCACAGCACTTTAACCAAGGCAATTGTCTTGCTCCGCAAGGCTTTATCCTTCCAGTCAAGAATCTGAACTGGCTTCTCCTCATAAGACAAATGTTGTTCCAGCTCAAAATTCTCAAAACTCAATACATGCATCGAATTTGATACATACTTCCGGAGCATGGATACATGAAAATCATTATGAACCCCTGATAAGGCTGGAGGTATTGCAAACCTATAAGCTACCTCCCCAACCCGTTCTAGAATCTCGAAGGGGCCAATAAACCTAGGGCTTAGCTTGCCCCGAACACCAAATCGTTTCACTCCCCTCGAAGGTGAAACTTTAAGGAACACATGGTCACCAACCTGAAATTCCACGCTCTTGCGTTTTAGGTCTGAGTAACTCTTCTGGCGACTCTAGGAGGCGAGCATTTGAGCTCTAATCTTTCCAATCGCCTTATTGGTCCTTTGAACCATCTCAGGACCCAAATAACTCCTCTCACTCGTCTCATCCCAATGGATAGGCGATCTTCACTTCCTCCCATAAAGCATCTCACACGGAGCCACTCCGATAGTCGCCTGATAACTGTTATTATACGAGAACTCAATCAAAGGGAGATACTTACTCCAAGATCCCCCAAAATATAACACACAAGCTTGTCCTCCAGTATCTAAATCGTCCTCTCAGACTGTCCATCTGTCTGAGGATGATAAGCGGTACTAAATCGTAACTGCATGCCCATAGCCTTCTGCAGACTCTCCCAAAACTTGGAGGTGAAGGTGGGGTCCCTGTTAGATACTATCGACCTCGGAGCCCCATGAAGTCGAACAATTTCCTTCACATATAACTCAGCATATTGCTCACAGTATAAGTCGTCCTGATAGGTAAGAAGTGAGCGGACTTGGTATACCTATCCACAATCACCTACACCAAGTCATGCTGTCCCACAGTCTTCAGCAAACCAACCACGAAGTCCATGGTGATATCTTCCCACTTCCATTTTTGACCCCCTGGAGGCTGCAGCAACCCTGCTGGCCTCTGATGTTCAGCCTTAACCTACTGACAAGTTAAGCACTTGGCCACAAAATCCACCACATCCCTCTTCATGCCCGTCCACCAATACAAAGCTCTCAGATCTTGGTGCATCTTCGTCATACATGGATGTAAGGAATAGGGAGTGGTATGCGATTCATCTAAGATCTCCCGCTGGATTTCAGAATCCATCGAAACACAGATCCGACCCTTGTACTTCTGTAACCCCATCTCCGAGATAGAAAGTCCTTAGCCACTCCGACTAAGACATTCTCTCTGTGACCTCTCAACTGAGAATCTTTCCCTGCGCCTCCTTGATCCTCTCAAGGAGTGTAGACTGAAGAGTGATGTTGGCTAACTGACCAATCACCAACTCTATACCCGCTCTAGTCATCTCCTCTGCTAGCTTATCGGATATCTGTCTCAAACTTAACAACTGTCCTGGGCCTTTCCGACTCAATGCATCAGCCACTACATTAACCTTCCCAGGATGGTACAGGATATCACAATCATAATCCTTAACCAACTCTAGCCACCATCCCGGCGCATATTTAGATCCTTCTGAGTGAAGAAGTACTTCAAACTCTTATGGTCGGTGTATATCTCGCACTTCTCACCATACAGATAATGTCTCCAAATCTTAAGTGTGAATACCATCGCTGCCAACTTCAGATCATGCATGGGGTATCTCTGCTCATACTCCTTTAATTGTCTCGATGCATAGGCTATCACACTCCCAGCTTGCATTAGCACATACCCTAAACCTTGTCTGAAAGCATCACAATAAATCATGAACTTCTCATTGTCTGTTGGCAAAGTCAACACTGGCGCGGTGATCAGTCACCGCTTCAACTCTTTGAAAGTATTCTCACATCTGTCTGTCCAAACATACTTTTTCATCTTCTTTGTCAATTCTTTCAATGGCGTAGCTATCCTGGAGAACCCCTCAACAAATTGCATATAATACCCTGCCAACCCCAGAAATCTCCTCACTTCAGGAAAACTGCTCAATCTAGGCCAGTCTCTCACCGCCTCAATCTTACTTGGGTCAACTAGAATCCCCTCCTTACTAACGATATGGCCCAAAAATGTAACTTGCGGTAACCAGAACTTGCACTTGCTAAACTTAGCATATAACCTATGCTCCCTCAACCGCTGCAATACCAATCGCAGGTGCTGCTCATGCTCTGTCTCTGACTGAGAATACACCAAAATATTGTCGATGAACACAATCACAAATTGTCTAAGTAGTCCTTGAAAACCATGTTCATCATATCCATAAAAGTTGCTAGGGCATTGGTTAATCCAAAGGACATAACCAGGAATTCGTAGTTTCCATACCTCGTTCGGAAAGCAGTCTTTGGTATGTCCTCCTCTTTAATCCTTAACTGATGGTAACCTAATCGGAGATTAATCTTGGAAAACACTGTCCTTCCCTATAGCTGGTCAAACAAATCATCAATCCTAGGCAGTGGGTACTTGTTCTTAATGGTCAACTTGTTCAGCTCCCTGTAGTCAATACACATCCTAAGTGATCCATTCTTCTTCTTGACAAATGACACTGGAGCACCCAATGGCGAGAAACTCAGTCTGATGAACCCCAATTCCAGTAACTCTTACAACTGAATCTTCAACTCCTTTAACTCCGCCGGAGCCATTCGGTAAGGTGTCCTAGATACTGGCTTCACCCCTGGTACCAACTCTATAACAAAATCAATCTCTTGTTGTGGCGGCAGCCCTGGCAGATCAGTTGGAAATAAATCTGGAAACACACATACCAATCTGGTCTCCCCCGGTCCAACCGACACAACCCTAGAGGTATCCACAACATTCGCTAGAAATCCTATGCAACCTTCCTGCATCAGGTCTCTAGCCTTCAGTGTTGAAATCGTAGGTACTCGGGATTCTCTAACCGTCCCCACAAATACAAAGGGTACCTCCCCTTCTGGTTCAAATGTCACCATTCTGCGCTTGCAGTCAATCGTTGCCCCATACTTCGATAACCAATCCCTGCCAAGGATCATATCGAAGTCATCCATCGCAAGCTCAATCAGATCAAAAAACAACTCCCTACCATCTACCTCTACTGGCAAGGCTCTAATCCATCCCCTAGAGACTAACAGTTCCCCAGTTGGCAACAAAGTCTGAAAGCCCCTAGGATACAAAACACTAGGTCTACACAATTGATCTATCACTCTAGCAGATACAAACGAATGAGTAGCTCCCAAATCAATCAATGCAGTACAAGAAAACCCAGCACTAGAAATCTGACCTGTCACAACCGAGGGGCTAGCCTCTGCCTCAGTCTGAGTCAAGGTGAACACTCTGGCAGGAGCAAGACTGTCACCCTGCTTCAGCTCCTCTTTCTTGGCTTGTGGGCAGTCCTTCTTCAGATGATTGTCACTCCCACAGATATAGCAGGCCCTAATCCTGCACTCACCCTGGTGTCGTCGTCTGCACCGAGGACACACCGGAAAACTCCTCCAGTTGTCACTCCTGCCCTAACAGCCACTAGAAGCATCCCGTGCCCTCCTATTCAAACTGGGAGGAACAAAGGAATATGGGGCCTTCCTCTTCTGCTCACTGTAGCCACTACCCCGACTGGATCCAATAAAAGGAGGCACCGTCCTCCTGACATCGCGCCTAACAGCGCTCTCTCTCCAAATCTGATCCTCAGCCCTCTCAGCAGTAAGGGCCTTGTCCACAACCTGAGCATAGGTAGTAGCCTCTGGATCTAAAGTGATCTTTACATCGCGGGCGATCATAACATTCAACCCCCATACAAATCTATCTCTTCTTGCCACATCAGTCGGCACCAAATCTGGCGCGAATTTCGCCAACCTGTCAAATTTCAAAGCATACTCTGTTGACACGGTTCTTCGCCAACAGGTAATTAAGAGAAGAAGAGAAAGGGATTAGTGCTGAATATAGAACCGTCGCAGATATAGAATCTTAGAGAATGAACTAGGTGACTCAAGACACGTTTTTAAGTGGTTCGAAGGTTAAAATCCTTCTACTCCACTAGTCAATATTATTGATATACTCTGGTTATTTGGTTACAAAGCATATATCTATTCAGAGACTATTTTTTTCAACCCTTATCAACTCCCAGGTTCTCCATATTTATAGGAGAAGGCACCTAGAAGTTGGTAAGGAGGTCATCCCCTGACCTTATTATTTGTCATATCAACTCTGTGACATTCATGATAAATTCCTAAACCTGACACATAAGTATGGTCAAATCGATAGGTAAGAAGATAATGGGCCGCACGGCCCAACCCGGCCGTGGGTTTCTGAACACGCACATTCCTGCTGCGTGTCTGAGAAGTCAGGGAGATATCGGACACGTGATGTGTAATGCCCTACTCCCTTAGAGCCGTTACTAAGTGAGTTTTAAGACAAAACAGTGTGCAAAGAACTCGCTAACCGAGGTTTTCTTACGAAAGTGTGACTAATTAAAATTTAAGGCTGTAATCTTTGAAAATGCGTTGATTCAATGAAAACTTCTAGTATTATACATTTGGGATCCCAAAATAAGGTTTGAAAACTATTTACATCTTAAAATGAGTTTATAGTTGATCAATCATAAAAATCCTAGATTATTACAACCATTTTTCGAATAAACCACCAGCCAAAGCAGCCGGGCAGGCCAAACATGTACGCGTCGCTTCACGCTCTCCGTACTCATGGTTGGTTGACTCAGACATTGCCCTTACCTGCAACACAGAGCACCCGTGAGCCGAAGCCCAGCAAGAAAACTTATGCAGAACATAACATATGCAATTTATACAGTTTAACATAACAGATAATCCACATACAAACAAGTCAACCATTAGACTAAGCAAACACGGCCATGCCGCCCCCGAAGCCTTACCGAAGCCTGGGGTCTCGGTCCTCACCGCAGGGATATCACACGTATCCCCTGGGTCCTACCCTCACCATAAGCATCCCATGTGCTAGGTGTTACTTCCGGCTCCACTGCCGTACCGGGCCTACGCCGCACTCGGCCCTTGCCGTTCATTTCATTATAATCATACATAGCATAAATCAAACAACATTCATACAATTATCAATACATGTAAGTCTACACCCTAACATGTAATGCAATATAGGGCCATGCCCAGCAATCATCTCATCATGTAATATAGGGTCGTGCCCCGCAATCACACTATGGGCCCACGCCCTATCCTACGGGTGTTATAGTTTTCTTACCTGTATTCCAAGCCTCCTGATGCACTAAAGCCGCGAGCACGGTCCTCTAGCACGAGCCTCACCAACATCCTAGTCACAACACACAAGAAACATCCCTCAATACTAATCAAATCAAAAACCGCTTCCCGGGACCAATCCCACACTCTCGGGACTCCCAAATCCCTAAAACAATTCATCGGAAACATCCCCCGAACCCCCGGAGCAAAAGCTCAAAAATGCAACTTTCCAACCCCTGAAAATGGCCTAGCGCCGCGGCGCTGCTCTGTAGCGCCGCGGCGCCCAGCAAGACAGAAAGCCACCCTCGCCTGGACACAGCCTCGCGCCGCGGCGCTCCTTCGCGAACCCAGAAAACTGGGTTTTCTCTTGCTTTTCCACCAAGCTAAAACCTTCCCAAATCAAACCAAACCAATATCTAAACCCCAAAACTCAATTCCAAGCTTCATATGAACAACTTAACAACCTATAGGCACTAGATACAAGGCCAAAACATCAACACACTCAAGAATCCACCCCTTGATTCCTATTTTCAGCAACTCACACCAAAAACTCAAACACACTAACTCAAGCTCTAGATTTTACAAATCAAAACAGAAATCAAAAATTAGATGTGTATAAAACCCTTACCTCAAATGGAGAACCCACACAAAGTCCTTGATCTCCTCCTAGACTCCCATTTCTCCTTCTCTTCTTCTTCTTGCCCTAACTTCTTTCTCCTTCTCTTTCTTCTCTTCAATTTCTATCAAGCCTCAAGTGACATAAATGCCCAAACCGAATACCCTTAAATCCCAGCTGCAATATGTCTATAACCCTTGCCAAAAGACCATATTACCCTTTCCTACTAATCCCTCCTAACTAAACCTTCAAGGGCACTTAAGTCTTTACACATCATTTCAATTCTATCACTTTTTACCTTAAAACTTGTTACCCAGAGCAGTAACTAATGGTTACCCAGGTTACTAAATCTCCAATAACCATTACCCACTAAATCTCAACTTAACCATAAAACTCCCAAAGTACCCCTAGGCTCCTCCCGAGCCGGGTATAGAAATCCCGTTGTGACTCTTGAGTTAACTAGCTCTCTAGGACCGTCTCGGCACGTGCATCACAATAATAAAACCACACTCACGTGGTACAACTCACAGAATACAATTATCACATACTAATACAGTTATGCCCAACATGGCCAAAATTACAATTACGCCCTTTCTAACACAATCCGGGCCTACATGCATACTAATATACGTAGTCATGCATCTCAGATAAACAAATAGCCAAATAACATGCTTTAAATCATAACCATGCATTTAACTCATAAAATCACACATAAATCCCATTATGCCCTCCAGGCATGCTAATCAAGGCCCTTAAGCCTTATTAGCGATTTTGGGTCGTTACATGATGTCAGACATATGCACGTTTATCTTGCGTGTGTTGGCTTTACAGAGGGTCAGAGCTCCATATACAGCCCGTGCCACGAACTACTCCCCTGACCCGACCTTCGGCCTTCAGACTCTCTGCCCCAGTCCTGGGCAACCTTGGCGAGTCCTTAGGGATTGCTCGAGCTAAGAAGGTACGACCTCGAAACGGGAGCTCCGGTCTTGGGGATGTTCACGGACTAATTGTGATTAGTCCGTAGCTCGGCCTGCTAATCAGCCCGTGGGAAAATCAGGGCGTACATCTGCTCCCCAAGCTCCTGCTCGTGGTACATGACGTCGTATATAAGACCACAGTAGGGGCTTTTAGACTTCTCCATAAACTCTTCGCATTCCACTCTTTACGCAGGCATCTGATACGTGGAACGTCGTGGGTGGGGACGGTACGTCTTACAAGAACCGCATTTAATGGCCTAGCCTATACTCAGCCGTCGTTTCGTATTTCAAGTGGAAGGCCTCGGATCCCTCACCAGGGCCATCCAAGAGCCTTCTACACATGATCCTTCATGTATATAAAAAGGGGGTGGCCACCCTACGCACGGGCCACCCTTTCATTCGAAATTTTCCAAATCTCCTTTCTTCTTCCCTCTCCATATTTCAGAAGAACGAAACCCTCAACCCTGTTGCTGCCATTTTCATCGTTCACGAAGCTTAGGCGCATGGATTTCTCCGAAGCTTTGGAAGCTACTACACCAACGAAGCTCCTACCAACGCAACGCCCTCGTCGACCTCCCAACCATACACTGTAAGTTTCCTGACCCTGTTCACTTTGAAAACATGCTACTGTAGCTTAGGTAAAAAATTTCACTGTAGCCGCATGCAAGGGTTTTCTGGGTTGTGTGGATATGGAGGGTGACAGCCCTTTTTAGGTTAGGGTACATTTGTTGTAGGAAATCGCTTTAGAGTATGGGTTTTGTAATTTTCTACCTATTGAAACTTCCCCCCCCCCCCAAAGGCAAATTCTATTATGAACCCCCTGACACGTGAATTCCGAGTAATCTGGGATCTGTTGGGAGTATACGCGCGTGTTCACTGAACCGCGTGGTTCCACTCTCCACGAGCTGGGCTTACCTCAGTTCGGGCAAATAATAATTGCTTCTTTCTCCTGCTTGGGTCGCCTTTTCTAAAGTGTTTTCTTTTGTACGCTAGGCGACCAGATGGCTCCAAAAAAGAACCTCCCCCAGAAGAACGTTGGAAGCTCGGCCTCCCAGCAGGAAAAAGGAAAGGCGGTGATGCCTAGCTCCCCGATCCCCCGCTTCGGGCCGGCCGTGGAGAAGGAGGTCGAGGTGGCCCCCGACGCATTCTTTGAGGCGGAGAGAATCATCTCAAAGATAACCGACCAGGCGAAGATCAACAAACTCTTCCTCACTCACAACATTCCACTGGGGAAAGCCTCCGTTATTGCCTGACCTGCCTCGGATGGCGAGCGGAGCTGCACGCCGCTCGATGAATCGTTCGCGGCCTGGAGCGGTGAACACTTCAAGGCAGGGGCCTTCCTTCCCCTGGATCAGTACTTCGCTGATTTCCTGAACTACGTGGGGTTGGCCCCATTTCAGCTCCCCCCCAACTCCTACCGTCTGCTGGCAGGGTTGAGGTACTTATTCAAGAAGCAAGAGTTGGAGGTCCCTACTCCTGCCGATATTTTATATTTCTTTTGCCTCAAAGGCAGCCCGGATCAGTGGGGGCGAGGTGACGGGTTTTACTATTTAACCCATTTTCCCAATATGGCGGCGGTCATCGAGCTGCCCAGCCACCCTAATGACTTGAAGGACCAGTTCTTCATGTCAACTGGGTTCCGAAACAGCGAACACCACTACTTCAATCGTCCTCGTAAGTAATCCCCGATCTTAGCTCGCCTTTTAAGTGTTGTTTTATTTTAGCTCCTCCCGTATTCCATTCTGATTCCAGCCAATCTTGCAGCCATCTACGCGAGGACCGAAAAGTCTGTGACCCTCGGGGGCCAATATGAAACACTGGCGGGCTTGCCCCCCAGTGAGAAGGACTATCGCGTGTTCGTGACGGACGAGACGATGGTGTTCTGAAAACTGATTTTCCCAAATCAGACCCTGAACCTGAAGAGGCCCCGGGGGCCGCCCCCAGCCCGCGACAACAGACCTATCGTCGTGGACGAGGTCGCGGTAGAGGAAGACGAGGAGGACGAGGTGGCCAAAGTTCCACTCGTGAGGAATAGGAAGAGGGCCTTGGAGGTCGAGGAGAGGATCCAATCCAGAGCAGCCGCGGGTCCTTCCGGCCAAGGTAACTCTTACTTGTTTAAGAATCTAGATAGGGCCACTGCAGACCCCCGGCTGGTTAGGTTCAATCCTAGGCAGATCGTTCATCGTCACCGAAGGGATCCGGACCTGAACACACTCCTGCTCCATTGTGTTGACCGGCTCGTGCTGGATCACCAAGAGAGCCGGCCTAGGGGTACCGTAGTAGTAGATAACACCCTAGCTTTTAGGTCGATCATATTCGAGGAGTATGGGACCAACCTCCAGAGGGGTATCTATGCTCCGGGGCTTAGGCAGTATGTAGAATAGTCTAGCCCTGAGTCAGAACCGGACCTAGAACCTGCGCCAGTTCGTGAAATAATCGTCTTAGGTTCTTCCAGCTCGGGGGGTAGGGCTCCCTCAGTATTCACATGCTTTTTAGCTTTAAACCTTTGTCTTTATCTTTGTATGATTGCTAACTTGTAATAACCATGTTTTTTGTTTGACAGAAGAGATGTCTCAGCCCAAGGATAGCTTGCGGGGCATAGTCTTCGGGGGGAACCCCCCAGCCGGGCCAAGACTAAAAAGGCTCTGGGGTTCCAAGAGCTCTGCCGGGGTCTCCACTAAATCTCCAGCAAAGGAGAAGGAGAAAACCCTGCCAGCCCAGGTTGTGGGGGCGATCCTTCCAGCTGCCGGAGCAGGACAAATGCCTCCACCGCCTCAGCGAGTTCCGCCTGCCCCCCAGGACGGAGGAATGGAGATCGGGACTCCGGACGTGGTAGCCTCGAGGTACGCATCCCGGTCGATCCCCAGGACCTGGAGAAGATCCAAGAGGCCTTCCGGGGAACGGTGTACAAATCGGCGAACTACGCCGTCAGCCATTTCTACAAGTTCAAAGAGAAGGAACTCCGGGCAATTGAGACAATGAGCCCGGTTGACGTAATAGAGTCTTCAATGGGCATGACCCTAACGGTAAGCTGCCCCATTCTTTTAAAGCTTTTACCCTTGCAGATTGCCTTATTTTTCCACTTAGCCAATTTGTCTTTCATTTCTCGTAGGGCGTCGCTGCAATCCACCGGAGCATCACCAGGGCCAGAACTCAGCTCGAGGAAATGAGGACCGGGCACCAGGCCGCTCTCCAGGAGGCTCAGGTGGCAAAAGATGCGTTGGTGACCTTGAAGGTCGAGTTGGAGAGGACACGCTCGCAGGTCCAAGAGCTCGAGACCTCCCTTGCCACCTCGCGGAAAGACCTCGAGGCAGCGAAGACTGAGGCCCAGGCCGCCCTGGAAGCTGAACGAACCACCTTGGAGCAGTCTATGCAGGATCTGTTCTACCACTGCTGGGCCCACAACCCGGAGGCTGACTTCTCTTTCATGCCACCGAGTCTCTGGGCGCGCCTGCTGGTGAAGTTCCAAGCTCGCCTCGACAAAGAGGCGTCGCCCTCGGAGACTAGGGAAGCCTTTGGCGCGGCGGAGCAGGGCGAGACGGCGACCTCCAAGGGGCCAACCGATGGGGCTTAGGATGCCTTTTCCCTCTTTGCCTTCGAATATTTTTAAGTATTTTGTGTAACCTTTGCATGAGGTGTTTTCACCTCGAGACGCTTTGCCTTTAATTCGCACTTTTTAACTTAGGCTTTTTTCATGCTTTTGGCTACATTATATATATATTTTTTTTAAAAAAAAACTTTGTTCGCGTTAACTTTTATCCATATCTTGAACTCTTTAAGAAGAACAACGATAAATAGATTTAAATCAACTTCTAAGTTTTATGACCCGGTTAAAACCAGGAACTTATTTGAAAACTTAGTTCGTGTTAACTTTTATCCATATCTCGGGTTCTTTAAGAAGAACCACGATCAATAAATTTAAGTTAACTTCCAAGTTTTATGACCCAGTTAAAACCAGGAGCTTATTTTGAAAACTTAGTTCGTGTTAACTTTTATCCATATCTCGAGTTCTTTAAGAAGAACCACGATCAATAAATTTAAGTTAACTTCCAAGTTTTATGACCCAGTTAAAACCAGGAGCTTATTTTGAAAACTTAGTTCGTGTTAACTTTTATCCATATCTCGAGTTCTTTAAGAAGAACAACGATCCATAGATAAAAATCAACATCTAAGTCGTTAAGGAGACCTGGTTATGTCCAGGTACCATATGCCCCCCAAGTAACTGGGAAAGGGTCTTTCGTGGTTACTTTAAGATTACACTCACAAATATGCGTAAAAAAAAACTAATTTTTATTAATACATAAAAGTTGCCTCCCAGGCCTTACAAGTGGATCATTGATAATATTTCTTTAAGTGGATGGCGTTCAAAGTTTGCGGGACCGCCCCTCCATCAGGTCGAGCTAATTTATAAGTTCCTTCCTTGATGACTTCGATGACCTGGTATGGTCCTTCCCAGTTCGGTCCCAAGACTCCATCTTTGGGATCTTTCCCGGCCAGGAAAACTCTCCTTAGGACCAAGTCGCCAACGCTAAAGGTGTGCCTTTTGACTTTAGAGTTGAAGTAGCGAGTGATCTTCTGCTGATAATGGGCGAGCTGGAGTTGCGAATCCTCTCGCCTTTCATCAATTAGATCGAGGGAATGGCACAGGTGCTCATGGTTCCGATCATAGTCGTAAGATTGGACTCTATGTGACAGAACCTCAACTTCCACGGGGAGGACTTCTTCACTCCCAAAGATTAGGGAGAAAGGAGTATGACCCGTAGGAGTCTGATGCGAGTTCCGGTATGCCCATAGGACCTGGGGGAGCTGTGGCCAGACCCCCTTTGCCTCACCTAGCCTCTTCTTGAGGCTCGCCTTTAGAGTCTTGTTGACAGCCTCGACCTGGCCGTTCGCCTGAGGATAGGCCATGGAGGAGAAGCTTTTCACAATTCCGTGCCTTTCACAAAACTCGGTGAATAGGTCGCTATCGAACTGAGTGCCGTTGTCGGAGATGATTTTCTTCGGCAGGCCGAATCGACAGATGATGCTTTTAACCACGAAGTCGAGTACCTTCTTCGATGTGATTGTTGCCAATGGTTCTGCCTCGGCCCATTTGGTAAAGTAGTCGATGGCTACTACGGCATAACGGACTCCGCCCTTTCCAGTGGGCAGGGCGCCCACTAGGTCTATTCCCCAAACAGCAAATGGGCAAGGGGCCGAGATCATCCTTAGCTCGACTGGAGGAGCTCGGGCAACTGCAGCGAATCGCTGGCACTTGTCGCACTTCTTCACGTATGAGATCGCATCTTTGGACAGAGTTGGCCAGTAATAACCTTACCTGAGAAACTTTAAGGCCAGGCTTTGCCCCCCAGTGTGGTCTCCGCAGAATCCTTCGTGAATTTCCTGCAGGATGGCCTTCGCCTCACCTGGAAGAATGCATCGGAGGAGAGGTAGGGAGTGCCCACGTCGGTACAATACCCCATCAACTATTGTATATCTAGAAACTTGATATAGGACTCGCCGCGCGTCGTTACGTCCTTCAAGCTGCTTGCCCTCGACGAGATACTCAAGAATGGGGGTCATCCAGGTCGGCCGAGCATCAATCATCTCGACCTCTGCCCGATCTCCTTCTATACTTGGTTTTTCCAAGAATTCTATTGGCACCAACCCCAGGGTCTCCGTCTCTCCCGAGGTGGCCAGTTTGGCAAGGGCATCCGCATTGGCGTTCTGTTCTCGAGGTATCTGTTCGATCGATCCTCGCTCAAATGCGGATAGCTCGCCTTTTACCTTTGCCAAATAGGCGGCCATCTTGGGTCCCCGCGCCTGATATTCGCCCAGAACCTGGTTTACCACGAGCTGGGAGTCACTAAAGCACTGGATGGAGCTCACCTTTAACTCATTGGCTATCCTCAACCTGGCTAACAAAGCTTCGTATTCCGCCTCGTTGTTGGAGGCCTTGAACCCGAACCTTAGCGCCGAGTGGAACCTATGTCCCTCGGGGGATATCTGAATGATTCCAGCCCCGGAGCCGTTCTCGTTGGATGAACCATCTACAAAGATCTTCCACAACGATTCGGGCGAGGTGAGCTAAGATGAGCCTTCTGATGGATACTCCTGGAATCCCGTGCATTCTCCCACGAAGTCGGCCAAGGCCTGACTTTTTATGGAAGTTCGTGGAGTATAGAAAATCTCGAACTGACTGAGTTCGACCGCCCACTTTAACAAACGTCCCGATGCTTCAGGTTTTTGCAAAACATGCCTTAGAGGCTGATCGGTCATGACGTGTACCGAGTGGGACTGGAAGTACGGTCTGAGCTTTCGCGAGGTCGTGATTAGGCAGAACGCCAATTTTTCCATCAGTGGGTACTGTGATTCTTCTCCGAGGAGTCTCTTGCTGATGTAATAAACTGGCTTCTGAACTTGGTCTTCCTCTCGTACTAGTACGGCACTGGTCACGTCCTTAGTGACGGCCAGGTAGAGGAAGAGAGACTCTCCTGCCTTAGGCTTGGATAGCACAGGTGGTTCGGCCAGATGTACCTTCAGGTCGAGGAATGCGCTTTCGCATTCTACTGTCCATTCAAACTTCTTGTTTCCCCGGAGCAGGTTGTAGAAGGGCAAACACTTATCGGTTGACTTGGAAATGAACCGGTTGAGTGCTGCTACCCTTCCTGTGAGGCCTTGGACATCTTTCCGCGACCTGGGGAAAGGAAGCTCGAGCAGTGACCTGATCTTGTCGGGGTTTGCCTCGATTCCTCGGGTATTGACTATGAACCCCAGGAATTTCCCGGATGCAACACCAAAAGTGCATTTCTGGGGATTGAGCCTCATGCCATATTCTCGTAGTATTTTAAAACATTCTTCCAGGTCAGAAACATGGTTGTCGGCAGTCTTTGACTTGACGAGCATGTCATCAACATATACCTCCATGTTCTTTCCGATCTGGTCCGCGAACATTCTGTTTACTAGCCTTTGGTAGGTAGCTCCGGCATTCTTCAGACCGAACGGCATGACCTTGTAGCAATAGACATTAGTCGGGGTCATGAAGCTAGTGTGTTCCTGGTCCGCCGGATTCATCGCGATCTGATTGTAGCCTGAGTATGCGTCCATAAAGGATATGAGCTCGTGCCCCGCCGTGGCGTCCACAAACTGGTCGATCCTTGGCAATGGAAAACAATCCTTGGGGCAGGCCTTATTCAGGTCGGAGAAGTCAATGCAGGTCCGCCATTTCCCGTTGGGCTTTGGAACTAGCACGGGATTGGCGACCCAAATTGGAAATTTGGCTTCCCGGATAAAGCCACATTTTTTGAGTCGGGCTACCTCTTCTTCTAGGGCTTCGGCTCGGGTTGTTCCTAAACACCTTTGTTTCTGAGACTTGGCAGGAACGCTTTTATCCAGATGGAGCGTGTGCATGATGACACTCGGGCTAATTCCTACCATGTCCTCGTGGGACCAGGCAAATACATCTAAATTAGCCCAGAGAAACGTAACCAGCTCCGACTTCCTCTTGCTACAGAGGTTTTTCCTGAGCTTGACCATCCATGATGGATTTTGCGGATCAAGGTTCACCTTCTCGAGCTCCTCAATGGCTTGGAGCCCAGATCTGTCTTCGCCTACTCAGGGGTCAATGTCCTCACTCAAGGCGACCTTTTCCTCTTCGGCGCTCTGAGGTTTTTCAATCTCAGGATCCACCAAGGGTCCCTGAGATTCCTCTTCGCCCTGAATGGCCATTGCCAGCTGCCCGGGTTTAGACTTTCCCTTCATGGAAATGTTGTAGCATTGCCTGGCAGCGAGCTGATCGCCCTTGATAGTACAGATTCCAGTTGAAGTAGGGAACTTCATGGCGAGGTGTCGAATGGAAGTGATAGCCTCGAAAGCTATGAGGGTAGGCCGGCCTAAAATGGCGTTGTAGGCAGCGGAGCAGTCAATGACCACGAACTCAAGTAGCTTGGAGACTGTTCGAGACTCTTCTCCTAGGGTGATCACCAGCTCGATCGTCCCTATCGCAGCCGACCCTTCTCCCGAAAAGCCATACAACATCATGGAGGTCGCCTTTAGCTCGGCGACAGTCAATCCCATCTTTTCTAAGGTGGATCGGAATAGGAGGTTTACCGAGCTTCCGTTGTCCACCAACACTCTCCTTACTTTCTGGTTGGCGAGCTGGACTGCTACGACCAAGGGATCATTATGAGGGAATTGGACATGGCCTGCGTCTTCCTCCGTAAAAGTGATCGGTGGCTTTTCTAACCGCTGCTATTTTGACTAACGCTGCTTCGGGACGAACTCCGCTCCGTTGTGGGCCTTTAATTCATTCACATATCTCTTCTGGGTGCCTCTGCTCGTTCCAGCCATGTGCGGTTCTCCAGAGATGGTGGATATCTCTCCTTCGACCACGGGAGGAGGGACGTCCAGATCTACCCGAGGCCCGGGCTGACTGGCTGGGACTTCTGGAGCGGGTCGACTCGCTGGGACCCTGTTTCGTGAGTATTGCGCCAAGGGGCCTGCTCGGATGAGAGTCTCGATCTCATCTTTTAGATGCCTGCAATCGTCGGTATTGTGGCCGCGTCGTTGTGAAAAGGGAAGAATTTGGAAGTGTCTCTCTTTCCCTTGTGGTGTTTCAATGGTTCCGGCCTCTTCCAGGGCACCCGAGCAGAGTTGGCCAGGAAGATACTCTCCCTGGATTGGGATGAGCTTAGGGGTATTTTGGTAATTTAGTACATTGCCGGGATTTATTGGGTAATGGGAGATTAAATGATTATCATTTTGAGATATTTGGGGATTTATTAGAACACTCGAGGATTTACGGGAAGTGGCAATTGACGGAATTTCCCTTGTGGTTATTAGAGGATTTAAGTTAATGGTAAGGGCAATTTGGACCTTTTGGAAAAAAATGAGATATGCTTTGTTTAGGCAGCTGGAACCAAAGAAGCATTCAGAATGAAATAAGGAAAAAGTTCTCTCTCTCTCTCTCTCTCTCTCTCTCTCTCTCTCTCTCTCTCTCTCTCTCTCTGTGTCTGTCTTTGGTGAAGTGGGAACTTTTAGTAATTGAAGGAGCAAAGCATAGGAAGCTGAGGATTTGGTGTTTAAGATTAAGCTAGGAGAAGCTAGGGATCATAAGACAACCATTGGAGGTAAGGAATTACTCTGAATTTTAAGTTTAAATTCAGTTGGTTGAAGCTTTTCTAGAACCTTAGGTTTGAGTTTGAGTTTTGGAATTTTGATGACTTTTAATCTAGTTTTGAGTTGGGTTTTGTTCCTGGTGAGTTGTTGAATTAGTTATGGGGTTGAATTGAGGTTTTATGCTTTATTTGGGGTTGAATTTATTTTGGTTCGGCTAAAGAAAAACCCAGAAATTCTGGGTTCGAAGGGGTCGGGTCGTGGCTCTGTTCTTTGTGTGTCGCAACCCTCTAGAACAAAAGAGGAGCCAAGGAGGGCTCTGTCGCGAAGGCGTGCCATGGCACCTCTTAGGCTGGAACGTGGCGCGTGTCTGGTGTTTTGGGGAGGCTGAGCATCTAATTGGAGCCGGGACTCTTTTTGTGTTTTCGAACCCCAGGAAGGTTTTGAGAGCAGGAACTCAACCTTATGAGCTCGGGATCGATCCTACTACCGTGTTTAGTGGAATTCGATGTCCCGGAGGCTAGGACTCGGTCCAGAAGCCTTTATTCACTCATTGTTGATGGAATTCTTTATTATGGTTATGACTAGGTCAACGCTAGAGGCTCGGATCAGGGATCATACTCAAGAGTCGTTCATTGATAGTTTGCACTTGGACCGAAGGTAAGAAAACTGCACCCAAAATATGATATACATGATTGGGGCTCGGCCCGAATGCTGAGTATAATCTTGATTTTGGCGTTAGACCGGTGAATGCGCATGATTATTATTATGCCTATGTATGTTTGTTTAAATGTATTATAATACATTGTATCTGTATTGTTTACCGAGTTTTTCGGAAACGAATACAAACAGAATAATAAAAAGATAAGAACTGTAGAGGTGCAGAAATGTAAATAAACAAACAGTGTTTTTACGTGGTTCAGGCGTTAACAAGCCCTAGTCCACGAGTCGATGTTATTATACTTGTAGAGAATTACAGTAAGATGGCTGGTGTACAAGAACTTCACACACTCACAGTGTTTCTCTCGGGTTCTCTTGAAGAAGATGAAGCTAGAGAGATTTTAGCAGAGTTCTTGCTATGTAATTTGTTGGTCGTCCCCTCTATCGTAAAATGAGGGGGTATTTATAGCTAGGGTTTTGGATTAGGGTTTTTCTCCACTCACATGAGTCTTAATTACACCAGCCATAAATAGGGGATACAATTACTGTAGTAGCATGGCTACAAGACTCTATGTGGGTATATTTACGTGAAAGGATGGGGAATACACAAAGTCAGCCGTCTTTTCCAAGTTGTCAGCGGAACAGTAGGCGAAAAGGTACCCTTAGGCGTGCTGGGATGTGTGCGGCCTTGACCTGTCGGGCGTGTCAGGCGGGATCCTGTGTCAGGTGGATATCATTCCAAATATACCTCCTCCATGACTCGACCGCTTGGTCTTGTTCCGTGCGTGGCACGGGACTGTTTCCGCGAAGGCAACCTGAAGAGCTCCTCCTGGAAGGAGCTTCCCCGAAGGATATCCCTTCGGGAGTCCGGGAGAGTTGATGAGCTTCCGTGTCGCGTTTTCTTGAAAGAGTAAGCCGGACACTAAACGGGAGAGGCGAAGCCTTTCTGTCCTTCCGCGAGCTTTGGTCACTTTCCATGAAAGACTTTGATAATTCTGCTTCCCCGAGGATATCCATCTAAACGCTATCCAGAAATCTGGATAACATGTATATATACGATAAATGGATTATGTGATTGTCTGTTGTGACTAGGGGGCTAATAAACGAGTTTTAGGCTCGTTTATGGTCTAGTTCTTAGCAAGGTTTTCATTAGTTTAGTGCTATTTTATTGCAGAATTATGCTTGTTTGTTCATGTTTCAGGTTTTTGATGCTAAGATGGTGAAAAGAGGGGAATAAAGTGAAAGTGGCGCAACAGCTCTATATAAGTGGCGCTACAGCGCTAGAAAGGAGAACTTAACGTTGTTGAATCTGTCAGTAGCGCCCCAGTGCTACAAAACAAGTGCTACATCGCTTGAAGGACCTGAATATTAGCTCCCCAGTGCTAAATTACTGGCGCTACAATTGTAGAAAAACAATTTCTGGGCACTGACAATAGTGCTACAGTGCCTAAGACCTAGCGCTACAATGCTATAGACACAGTTTTGAGATTTTTAGCCACTTTTTGAAGGACAAAATGGTCTTTTCACTTGGGAGCATTGGAAAACTATATAAGGGACATTATTATACGAATTAAGCAAGCAGTTTTTTAGTTTTATAAACCCTAGATCTAGAAAAGACTACTGTAATTAGATTTATTTTTTGATTCATGACTTTCTAGATTTCTTCTTCATCTGAATTCTTTAGGTTATTTTCTATGAACAATTATTTGAATTTTATTGTCATTATGTTATCTATGAACTAAATCTTTTATCTAGGGATTAATGTAGTCACTTGAATTTCAATTTGATTTCATTATGATGTTTTATTGATACTTCATTTCTATTCTAATCTATATGATGTTTGTTTAATGCTAGTAAATACTTGATCACTATTTACTTGATTTAATGGTATTGATTCAAAATTCGAAAGATGAAAATTGAATATGTTATCATTAGGTTGCATATTGGATGAAAGGACCTGTATGACTTGTGTAGTAATTAGGTTTCCATGCATAATGTCTTCTATATGTTTAAGTTTATCACATAAATTTAGAAAACCTACATGTGGCTGAGATCTTATATCTTGAAAAAGAATAAGAATCGATTATGTTAACCTGCTATTAGAATAGGAAGAAGAAACTTAGAACTGGTTAGTAAAATTAATAGAATGAAAAGTTTATGAAATTAATTCATAGGCTTTTTATTATTGATTTTTAATTCTTTAATTTATTATTTTGCTTCCAGTTATTTAAATTAAGTTCATAATTTAGAATTATTCATCTTAATTTTATTCACCAAATAGAAAGTGAAATTTTTTTATTGGTAATTGGTTAATAGTCTGTGTGTGATGATCTATGTTCCTACAAAATTTATTACTTGACATGACTACGTATAGTTGCGTACAGAATTTACAGATCAAGTACTTGGCACCGTTGCCGGGGACTAATAATCAATATCAAATATAAATGTTTTTCAATCTACTTTGGTTTTTATTTAACGTTTTCTGAATCGTACTACTTTTAAATTTCTCAATTTCAGGTGACCTATTTTTATGCGACGTAAGGGGTCGAAAATACTAGTACCTGTTGATCCTGAGATTGAGAAGACCTGCAAAAGAGAAAGAAAACAGAAAAGACTTGAAAAGATGGCCCATAACATCAACAATGTTGCTAATAATAATCTGAATCAGGGTAATGCGGGGAGCGCTGCAGCTGAGGCAGACTTACCTCTGAGGGATTATACACTGTTACAGGGGTACATTCTAGTATTCGGCTAGCTACTGTGGAGGCGAATAATTTTGAGATCAAGCCTTCAATTATTCAAATGGTTCAGAATTGTGTTCAGTCTTGGGGGCTACCTAATGAGGATCCAAACCTCCATATTACCAACTTTTTGGAGTTATGCGATACTTTCAAAATGAACGAAGTAAGTAATGATGCAATTCGTTTGAGGCTATTTCCATTTTCGTTGAGAGACAGGGCTAAAAGTTGGTTGATTTTACTGCAAGCCAATTCCATTTTGAGATGGGAAGACCTTGCTCAAAAATTTCTCGCTAAATACTTTCCTCCTGCTAAATCAGCACGGATTAGAGATGAAATAAATAATATCTGTCAATTTGAGGGGGAATATTTATATGACGCTTGGGAGAGGTTTAAAGAGCTGCTGCGAAAATGTCCACATCATGGTATAGTGAAATGGATGTTGGTGCACACTTTCTATAATGGACTGAGGGGAAACACAAGAACTTTCATTGATGCAGCAGCAGGTGGAGCATTTATGAGTGAAAGCGCTAACGAAGCTTATGAGCTATTAGAGGAGATGGCCATAAATATTTATAATTGGCCAGCTGAGCGAGAAAATAAGAAGGTGGCAGGAGTTCTAGAAGTTGATCCTATTGCTATGCTCACTGCTCAAATTGCTTTGCTAACAAAACGAATACAACAACAAAACAACAGTTCAGCTCAAGCGATGCAACTACAATCTGCTCCTCTCAATTGTGAGACATGTAGAGGCCCTCATCACTTTCAGCAATGTCTAGCGATGAGTTCTTATTCGGTTGATGATATCCCACTTGAGCTGGTTCAAGCCATTGGCAATTTCCCAAGGCAACCGAATAACAACCCATACCCTAACAATTATACTCCATCATAATAATCAAGGGCATCAACCACAGTATCATCCAAATCCACCTCAATATCCTTCACATAGACCATATTATGGGCTAAACCCAAGGCTCTTTTATGATACTCAAAGGCCACAAATGTCGCCACATCAACAACCATCACCTCACATGACTAAACCAGAGGTATTCGCTGATTCATTGAGCCAATTTATGACAAAAACCAGATCCTCCATTCGGAGCTTAGAAACACAAGTTGGCCAACTTGGAAAGTTAATGGCAGATCGTAATCAAGGGACTTTACCTAGCTCAACTGTGGTGAATCCCAAAGAGCAATGTCAAGTTGTCACTTTGAGGAGTGGGGCTAAGTATGAGGGGCCTATAGTAGAATACAAGGGTAAGAAGATTGAAGATCAACCTATTCCTAGTCCAGCACAAGAGGAGGTTACTGAAGACCTTCCAAAGAAAGAGTCACCAAAATACATTGAGTCGACACCCAAGATTCCTTACCCTCAGTAGTTTCGAAAGGCAAATCTTGACAAGCAATTCTCCAAATTTCTTGAAGTATTTAAGAAATTGCACATTAACATTCCCTTTGCGAAAGCTCTTGAAAAAATGCCTAGTTATGTGAAGTTTATGAAGGAGATATTGTCTAATAAGAGTAAAATAAAGGATTATGAAACCGTGGCTTTGACAGAAGAGTGTAGTGCTATAATTCAAAAGAAACTTCCTCAAAAGTTGAGAGATCTGGGCAGCTTCACTATACCTTGCAGCACTGGGAATTTTCATTGTAAGAGGGCATTATGTGATCTAGGTGCAAGCATTAATCTAATACCACTATCTGTATTTCGAAGACTCGGTTTGGGGGAAGCTAGACCCACTACGATTACTCTACAATTGGTTGGTCGTTCATTAACACACCCTCATGGTATTATTGAAGACGTTCTTGTCAAAGTGGAAAAATGCATCTTTCCCACTGATTTTATTGTTCTTGATATGGAGGAAGACGAAGATGTTCCAATTATTTTGGGAAGACCATTTTTAGCCACTAGTCAAGCCTTGATAGATGTTCAAAAAGGAGAGTTAAGGCTAAGGGTGCAAGGTGATGAGGTTGTATTTAATGTGTTCCAGGCTTTGAAGTATCCAAGAGCAAGTGATAGTTGCTTTAGTGTAAATGTAATTGAGGAACAATTGTCAAAGAGACAACGTGTTGAAGATCCGCTTGAGATGAGCCTTATTGCGCAAGGAGGGGAAGATTGGGATGGTATTGAGGTTATGGAATATGTAAATTGGCTAAACTCTGCTAGACCTATTTATAAGAAGAAATATGAGGAACTTGGACAAGGGCCCGAGAGACCACTACCATCTATGAAGAAACCACTAGCACTTGAATTGAAAACTTTACTAGATCATCTTAAATACGCTTATTTGGGTAAGAATGATACTCTCCCTGTTATTATTTCTGCTTCATTATCTACTGTTGAAGAGGAAAAATTATTAAGAGTACTTCAAGCTCATAAATTTGCCATTGGCTGGACTTTAGCTTATATAAAAGGAATTAGCCCATCTACTGTTATGCACCTGTTTACCCAAAAACGGACTACCTAAGGACATGGCAGGATTGATCTACACGTGGGAAACACGTGGCAGTTTTGAGTGAGCATATCCTACTCGACCCTCGACCAGGAGATCATTGGCTTATCAAGTATCATAATCATGGACGACTAGCCTGGTCGCATATATTCAGTTATTTCCTTCAAATATGCAATCTTGTAATTATGTATTAATTGTAATTTTCCTTATTATTTAGAGACGCGTGTATTAATTGTAATTAAGGCCCATTTTCCCGTGTAAACCTCCTTGAGCCTATAAATAAGAATCAAAGGGCTTAAGAGAGGGGATTTTTTTTTGCTTTTCCAACATTTTGGCTTGAGAACGCTTGAGCTGAGAGATTCTAAGAGAGAAAAAGAGTGTTGTTATCCATCACAATTGTATTTATCTGAGATACAGTGAAACTCGTGAACCCTAGTTCATTGATCACTGTTCTTGGAATACTACATCAATAAGAACACTAAGTGGACGTAGGGTTTTACCATTCTATTGGGGCCAAACCACAATAAATTGTTTGTGTTGTTTATCTTTTTTTTCTGGAGTTCATCTCATTTTCATCTTACTTTATATCGTTTATCTGACTCCGTGTCGTTGACCAATTCGAGAGTCAACATTTTGGTGCTTTCATGGAGAGCCGAACTCAACACTTCCAATAAAATCATATGGCAAAAATATCCAGAAAGACAGGACAAACTTCTGGTGCTGCATCCACCCAGCCTCCTCCACCAAATGTGGCTGAAGATGTACCACAATTGGATTTCGAAGAGGAGGAGATGGATTCTGAGACCTTGAGGACAACACTGATTGTGTTGCAGGAGGATTTAGCCAATCTGAGGTCTAATCAGGAGAATGTGGCTGAGACAATGGCGTTGCAACAGAGGGAAATTGATCATCAACGTCAAGAGTTGAATGAACGGTAGGCTGACATGGACTGCCGACAGAGAGATGCCACTACCGCCCTGGAAGCAACCATTCAGTTGGCCCGGGGACAACCTGTGCCAACTTCTCAACTGGATCAGCCACCAAGTGCACCACCACAACAAGGCCCAAACTCAAGTCATCCACCTCAACCAGCAAGTCCTCTAAGGCCGGAGCAACCTCCTCCTGATCAATAGGATATTCCATTTCAAGATCCTGAGCAGCAGCCACCTCCTCGTGCTGGTCGAGATAATCCCCAGCGTCAAAGGTAGAATAGGGCGGGGCAGCCTCCTCGAAGCCCTAGATGCCAAACTGCTGAGGAACTGAATCCTTCGAGCAGGGGACAACGTCCTTCTGCTAACAGAAGGCATGCCAAGTCCGGCTCTGCTGTCAGGGGTCCCCCACGACATAATAATGCCCGGGGACCCACCAACCAACGCAGGCCTTCCTCTGATGCTCGAGAGGTACCAGCAAGGGGAGGGAATAGTGCTACCAGCAGGTCGCGCCATAGCCAATCACATTTTACGGACGGTCATGATTACAACGAAGCTAGTTCCAGCAGGGGAAATGCTGGTCGAGCACAAGGAGAGAAAGGTGGAGAAAGGAACCCCCCACCAAGAGAAAATAGGCCTATGAGCCAGAATGCTGGGGGGGCATCCTAGGCAACGTCACGTCTTTGATCGATTGGACGCTAGCGAGCAAAGGCGTAAAGATGACGACTTGAGGGATGTGCTGAAAAATAGGCGAGAAAGCCACGGTGAGTATGCTCCTCAAGCACCAGTCTCCCCAGTGATACCAGACGCAGTACAAGCCCAGATCGATGCGCTAAATCAAGTCATACAACAGCTAGTGGGGAGCCAAACATCCTACATCAAGTATGATCGGAGAAGAGGCACTCCATTCATACAAAGAATAAAAATGGCAGAAACCCCAAACAAATTTAAGATGCCCAACTTCGATGGAAATGGGGACCCAATATCTCATTTGAATAAATTTGAGATACAGATGGACATCCAGAAGGTGTCGGATGATGCTCGTTGCAGAATCTTTCCAGCCACCTTATATGATACTGCTCAGGAATGGTTTTTCAAATTCCCTCCTGCTATCATAATGTCATGGGAGAGGTTCATAAAGGAATTCTACGGGAAATTCTACACTGGTCGAGTACATCCGACTAAAGCCAACCAACTAGTCGAGATACGCCAGAAGGGAGGAGAATCCTTAAAGGAATATGTCCTGCATTTTATGCGAGCAGCAGCTGGAGCTAAGACAATTGGCGATGAAGGGAAAATGATGGAATTTACTACTGGAGTGCGGCACCACTCACCCCTTTGGAACAGTTTAAGGAAGAATGGGGTGAAAAGTACCCAAGAATTCTTGGATCGAGCAGACCAGTACATCAAGCTCGAAGAGGCGATTTCTAACGAAGGGAAGTCGCCGGCAAGAGACAAAGGGCCAAAGGAAGATCCCGCCAAAGTCGCCAATGTAACACCCTAATTTCTCATAGATTACCGAGATCACAGCGTTGGGTCATAATCATAAATATTGCTCTTTTATTGAATAAAAACATGAAAATAAATACATGGATCCATGGTTTTACAAAAATTAAAATAATTGTCTTTAACATGAAAATGAGCAACATTTAAGTAATACTTTAAAATAATATGCTTTTATAAAAATAGTCCCGCTTGATCTTTCTGACTATATGGTCGCCACGAGTACATCACGAAGCTCTTAGGCCCCCCTCGCCACCAGCCTTTCATCCTTAATTTCATGAAATAACAACATCATAAGGAGAGATCTTCTAAGCCCAGTAAGGAAAATACAAACAAAAGTTAGTCATATAATCAAACATAACATAAATTCAAAGGAGTCATACAAACACAAACCTCTAGGTCATATCATAGCTTAAGTCATAATTCTACATCATAATCTAAGTCATGAATCAAAAATCATACTCTAAGTCATAAGTCATAGATCATATGTCATAAGTCATAGATCATATGTCATAAGTCATAGATCATAAATCATAGGTCATAAGTCATAAGTCATAATCATAACTATAGGTCATAGGTCATAATAACAAGTCAGATATAATAAAAAGATAAGTGTTTATACAGGGGTGGCAATTAAGCCTCGGACATAAGTCCGTCATAAACTTTTGACGACCGAGCCTACCGGACATAGTCTGTCATAAACTTTTGGCGACCGAGCCTACCGGACATAGTCCGTCGTACATCATTGGACACCTTAGGTCCAGACACACTTACCCCTTTATTGTACCTGAAATGTAAGGTCATACAAACATAAACTATATCATAAACTACATAAGCATAATACTAAACTACCTAATTCTCCTTACCAAAAACTGGAATATTAGAGACAAGAGCAGGATTGAGAACTCCTAAAACCATACATAAAGAAGCCATAAGTTTCTAAAGAAATGAAGATGAAAAAAAATTGAAACCATTGAGATAAGAAATTACCGAAAACCTTATGTTTCAAAGGAATTGAACACCTAACCAAAATTCACTATCACAAGTTAGGATTTGAAGAAAAATGAAAGAATAATAGATGCTATAGTGAACTAAACCTGAATATAATGAATACCTTGGATAGCTTAGAACCTTGATCTATACCTCGAACACTGAAATCACACAAAATCTTACTTCCCAAGTGTTTATAAAAGCTTTAGATTTGAAATCTTTAACCCCAAAACCCTAGTGTTTCTCTCTAGAATGAACTTAGCATCTTGGAGGTTCTGAGCTGTGCTTGAATGATGAATACAATGGCTGAGTGAAGGGTCCTATTTATAGAGTTCAAGGAGTGAAACTAACTCCCATTTCAATGAATAAATAAATGATTAAAAATGAATAAATTTGAATTATCTATTGAACAGATGCCCAGAACTCGGTCAAAAACGTTCAGGAACAAGTCATGGTTGTTGATGGCTGTTTCTAGCTCAGAATTCTACGAAATTCAAAAATTTGTCACTGGAGCCGATATATTGCCTAAGGTAGGTGATATATCACCCCTACCACAATCTCAAGGGTCAGTGGTTTCATTCGTGCGAAGTCGACGTGTTATCCGTATCAATCATAGGCGATATATTGGCCCCTATAGCTGCGATATATCGACATACGCTAATATTTCAAACACGTTTTTGCACATTTTAGGATAATTTGAAATTGATTAAAACTACTTTGACTGAGTAAAATGTAATCCTAATAGATAATGGAAGGCTCTGGAGCTTCTATATCTTTCTTTTAATAAAACTATTCATACAAAATACTTAAATCCTTAATAAACATACATGTGACAAGTGTCACGCTCTTAATTATTCAATCTAAACCTTATGTTATAATAAATAATATTCTTAGGACTATATTCATTAATCAAACCTTATGTTAAAATTAATATTTCTAAACCATAGGTTATACTTATAAAATTCATGACTGTTTCTACGAGTTTCTAACTAAATCCCGGCTTTGACCAATATCCACGAAAACTAAAATTCTATAGCTACTACTACTGCTACTACTACTACTACTACTACTATCAAACTAAGTAAAATTCAGAGACGCTACAGCCAATGGGTCAGATAAACCCAACGGCAATGGCAAAAACAACAAGAAAAATGGTGGAAAGAGGGCAAACAACGAGCCATCAACGTCTTAGAATAAGCGCCCTAAGGGTAACAGATACGAGCCAAGATTCACCAACTACACAACCCTAGTCGAAAGCAGGGCGGAGGTGTACCAGGCGACCAACACCGATGTCCCTTACAAGCAACCAGCTCTGATAAGGAAAGATATCTCCAAGGGAGATACAACCAAGTTTTGTCGTTTTCACAACGACTTTAGTCATGACACCAATGAGTGCAACCAGCTGAAAGATGAAATTGAGTTCCTTATCAGACAAGGACACCTGAGGAGATACGTTCAAGCCACTGGAGGTTATCAGCGAGAGGCTCAAGGAGGCAACGAGCAGGCACCAGTACGCCAACGCTCGCCCCCTTTATAGCTAGCTCCCGTGGCGGGTACGTTGCTAACCATCTGTGGCGAACCACACCTAGCAGGAGATAGTGGGAAGGCAAGGGAGCGATATGCCCGAACCTTACGCCATGACCAAGACATTGAAATGCTGAATGTGGAGGAGAGAACTCCCAAGAAAGCTCGAATAAAGGAAGAACTAATAACTTTCTTGGAGCTTGACGCTCAGCACGTTCGGTTCCCTCATTTGGACCCTCTGGTCGTGGATTTCCAAATCACCAATATGATGGTTAGGCGGGTGTTAGTGGACACAGGGAGCTCAGTAAATATTCTGTACAAGTCTTCGCTGGAAATGATGAAGTTGTCAGTGAAGCATTTGGAGCCATGCAACCAAACCATTTATGGTTTTTCTGGAGAAGGGCTCGCACCAACAGTGTCGATCAGGCTTCCAGTCATAGCAAGAACTACACCTGCGAACATGACATTACTGATGCAGTTTCCAACTACACTTGTACCCTCGATCTGGCACCTCGCCATGAAGTTTCCAACTGATGCAGGGATAGGATGCATGTTAGGAAACCAGCGAGAAGCGAAGGAATGCTACAATTCCTTGATTGCTAAAGCGAAAAAAGGGTGGATCGAGGGAAGGAGCCGAAAATGGGTTGCAATTGGCCAATGAGATACAAGCCCAATCAGGTAAGCACGTCGCCAAATAAGGTGTTGCCCAAAGTGAGGATAGGGATTTAGATCCTCGATTTGGGGATTTTGAGGAAGATGTAGGACCAGTCAAGGTCTTCGAGGAGGTCCAACTCGATGAGTCAGATCCGACTAGGGTTGTGAAAGTCGATAAAAACTTAGAGACCATAACAAAACAAAAACTGGTGGAATTTTTGGAGAAGAACTAGGAGGTCTTTGCTTGGTCTCACAAAGATATGGTTGGGATTATCCCAGCAGTTATCAGCCATGTCTTGAACACAGATAGAAAATTTCCACCAGTACAACGAAAAAGAAGGCTACTCGACAAAGAAGAAATTGAGAAGATGAAGGAGAACGGATTCATCAGGGTAGCGTTTTATCCATCATGGGTCTCTAATCCCGTAGAGGTTCCCAAACCAAATGGCAAGTGGATTTCACAGACCTTAATAAATCCTTCCTGAAGGATTGTTTCCCACTCCCAAGGATCGACTAGCTAGTCGATGCCACTTCAGGGCATGAGATCCTATCATTCATGGGTGCATATTCTGGGTACAATCAGATCAGTATGCACCCACCTGATGAGGATCACACTAGATTTTGGACTGATACAGGGCTTTACTGTTACAAAGTAATGCCTTTTTGTTTGAAAAACGCTAGTGTGGCTTACCAGGGATTAGTCAATCAAATGTTCAAAGAGATGATCGGTGTAAACATGGAAGTATATGTTGATGACATGCTGGTTAAGTCGAAGAAGGCAGAAGAACACATCGGGGACCTGCAAGAGTGCTTCAACGTCTTAAACAAATACCAGATGAAGCTGAATCCCCTTAAGTGTTCCTTCGGAGTTGGATCAGGGAAATTCTTGGGATTTATAGTGAACTCACGAGGCATTGAAGCTAATCCCGAAAAGATCAAGGCCCTGATCAAGATGAAGTCACCAACAAAGATAAAATATGTTCAAAGTTTATCCGGGAGGATTGCCGCTTTAAGTAGATTCATCTCCAAATCTACGAACAAGTTCATTCCATTTTTTAATCTACTTAGGGATAATAAAAAATTCGAGTGGATGGAAGAATGTGAGCAAGCCTTCCAGGCTATAAAATCTGATATGTCACAGCCACCGATTTTATCTAAGCCGGTTGAAAAGGAAACTTTGCTCATCTATTTAGCGGTCACCGAATATGTTGTTAGTGCTATCCTGGTAAGAGAGGAGGAACATGTGCAAAAAATTGTGTATTGTATAAGCAAAAAGCTAATAGGAGCAGAACTGCGATATCTGCCCATTGAGAAGTTAGCCTACTGCTTGATCTTAGCCTCCAGAAAGCTGCAACCATACTTCCAATCTCACCCCATCGCGGTACTCACTGACCAGCCACTATGGCAAGTCCTACAGAAACCAGAAGTCGTTGGTCAATTATTGAAATGGGCAGTTGAACAGACAGTTCGATCTTTCTTACTTGCCACGAGCAGCAGTGAAGGGACAAGCTCTAGCAGATTTTGTTGCAGAATTTACTAAGCTCCAGGGCATTGAGCCGACAGAAGACCCTGAACCTCAAAGCCAAACTCCCTCTTGGAAGTTGTTCGTAGATGGCTCTTCTAATGAGCACAACGCTTGAGCAGGTGTGATTTTAGTCACGCCTAAAGGACATCGATTCCACTGTGCAATCAGATTCGACTTCACAGCATCCAATAACGAAGCCGAGTACAAAGCTTTGCTCACAGGATTAAGATTAGCCAAGGATATGAACATGAAGTCGCTTGAAATCTATAGTGACTCCCAGTTAGTGATTAATCAAATTACTGGAAAATATCAAGTCTGAGGTCTAAAGATGGCTGCTTATTTGAACAAAGCAAAGGACTTATTGGCACAATTCAAAAAATATACTCTTCAGCAAGTACCTCGCAACCAGAACTCAAACGCGGATGCTTTGGCCAAGTTAGCAAGTGCGAAGGATGCGGACACATTAAATATAGTGCTTGTTGAACGTTTATCCGCACCGACCATCCAAGCAGAAGAGTCCTCCTTGGTAATCCAAGCAACAGACACATGGATGGCACCTTTCATTGAGTACTTAGAACATGTAGTATTAACGTCGGACAGAAACAAAGCAAGAGCCCTCCAGAGGCAGTCGGCTCGATTTATCCTGGTCGACGGAGTTTTATACAGAAGGGGGTACTCAATGCCACTCCTAATGTGTGTTTCAAAGGAAAAGGACAAAGAATTAATGTGAGAAGTCCATGAAGGTTTCTGCGGGGATCATGCTGGGGGCAAAGTTTATCCAAAAAGACCCTAAGACAAGGATACTTTTGGCCAACAATGAATGAAGACTCTGTGGATTTGTTTCAAAAGTGCGACAAGTGCCAAAGATTTTCCAACATACCACGACCAGCCCCTAATGAGCTAAAACAGAAGCAAAGCCCGTGGCCATTCGCAGTGTGGGGAATAGACTTGATTGGGTCTTTGCCCATGGGAAAAGGCAATGTCAAGTATGTTGTAGTTGCTATTGACTACTATAACGACCCAACTATTCTAGACCTTGCACCATTAATAACTACTATACTAATCTTAAGAAAACGTACATATGAAAACACCATAACATTATTTAAAACTGTAAAGTAAAGGTTTAAATACATAAATATTTCACTTAGGGTATGGGATCCCATTGTTTTGAAAATAATAAAACATAATTTAAATAAATTGGTTACAACATTAAGTGCGGAAAAATAATACATAGAAATCATAACTAAAAGACTTAAAAACTTCATCCTCTAATCGAACGTTCAACCCACCGATTCCATCCTACCTCAATACACATCCCCAAGCTGCCAAGAACCTTCCCGCCGCCATAACTATTTTCCTGCACATATAAAACATAAAGGAGTGAGCCTAAGGCCCAGCAAGGAAAATCTACTCCAAGCATGAAACATGTATATATACATAAACTATCAACTATAATAATATAACTATATAAATAAAACATCTATAATAATGGCCATCATACTTCTTGGGACTTGCTAGCTAAGCAATCATATGCCCATAAATTTATGGGGCTGTTATCTATACAATCAGATGCCCAAAGAATCTACTATTGAGACTTGTTATCTAAACAAGTTATATATTTGTTATCTAAACAAATTAGGTGATTGTTATCTAAACAACTCATATACTAGAAACATATCATACTTATAACATAAACATGTATCAATAACATAAAAGCATACAAATCTACCCTATTTTCCTTACCAAAAATACCGGGATATGAGAACAAGATCGGGACTTTGGAACACTCCTAAAAACCATAATAGAGAGGTGAGTATATTAAGGAAAAGAGATGAAAAGAACTAACTACATCATCGAAAAGATACTTACCAACAAAAATCTTACGTTCAAGATCTTAGATGCCTAACCAAGAATAGAGAATACGAGTTAGGATTTGAGTAGAAAAACTATAAGAACAATATAGAAAGGAACTAGAATTAGGAATACGTTGAATGCTTCTATGACCGAACTATACCTCGAACTAAAATATACTATAAACCTTACTTCCCAAGTGTTTATTAAGCTTATAATGATTAAGCTTATAACCCCAACCCAAGTGTTTACACTCTAAAGTAATCCTAGCAGCTTGTAGGCTCTGAACTCAGTTTGATGAATGAAGAAATGGTTGGGTACTAGGTCCTATTTATAGAGTTCAAGAATGAAAAGATCTTCATTTAGCTTGAATCAAATAATGGCTTTTTAATTGAAAAGAATTTGAATAATCGTTCAGCAGAGGCTGAAGACGCGGTCAGAAAGATTCTGGACTTATCAAGAGGTTAAGGATTAAAATGAGCTCGGTTTCAAAATAGTTCAAAAATCATGCATCAGGGACGATATATCGCCCATGCTAGGCGATATATCGCCTGTACTAATGCTCCTGAGGCTCGTCGAGGTGGTCGTGCAAAGCTACGTGTTTTTCGTATCCCCGTAAGGCGATATATCGCCCCCTAGAGCTGTGATATATCGGCATACGCTGAAATATTATACACGTAGTTACACTTTTTCAACCTAATTTGAATTGAGTAAACAGCCTTGACTAAGTCCTTTAACAATTTCAAAGCTGCTGGCAGACCTTAGGATGTTCAAATATTACTCTTAATAAACTTATTCCTCAAAAATTCTTAATTTCTTATTAAACACACACATGACAAGTGTTAATATCTTATTGGGTCTATCTAAACCTTATAGTATAATAATTATCATTTCCATAATCAGCCATATTAATCAAACCTTAGGTTATAATTAATATTCTTAAACTATAGGTTAAACTTAGAAAATCTACAAGTGTTACTACGAGTGTCCAACTAAGTCCCGGTTTGAACCAAAATCCACAGTCATAAAAGTACTACAACTATTACTAGCTATCACTATTACTACTACTATCTAACTAGCTAAGTAAAGTTCTTGGACTCTACAATTCTCCCCTACTAAAAATAATTTCATCCTCAAAATTTACTTACCAAATAATTCTGGATACCGGCTTTCCATGTCCTCCTCCTTCTCCCACGTTGCCTCTCATTCAGAACTATTACTCCACAGGACTTTAACTATTGGAATACACAATCACATGGCATATCCTCTAAAATCTGAATCGTACGCTCGGACTGCCCGTCTGTCTGAGGATGAAAAGATGTACTAAGACTTAACTTAGTACCCATGGCTTTCTCTAAACTTCCCCAAAATCTCGATGTAAACATCGATCCTCTATCCGATACTATTGTCTTGGGGATTCCATGCAACCGTACTATCTCTTGGACATAGATGTCTGCATATTGGCCTGCCGTGTATGAAGTCTTAATAGGCAAGAAATGAGCAGACTTGGTTTGTCTATCTATTACTACCCAAGCGGAACCATGTTGCTTGTTCGTTCGTGGCAACCCTATCACGAAGTCCATAGCTATATCGTCCCACTTCCATTCTGGTATGCTAAGCGGTTACAATAAGCCTGCAGGCCGCTGATGTTCTACTTTCACTTGCTGGCATACTAGACTCTTAGACACAAATTCTGCTATGTCCTTCTTCATCCCTGGCTACCAATACATTGCCTTTATGTCGTGAGTCATCTTGGTCGACCCTGGGTGAACTGAGTACGGGGTACTGTGTGCTTCTTCTAGAATCGTCATCTTAATTATTTGATCATTTGGCATGCATACTCGATCCTTATATCTTAATAATCCTTGACTTAATATTGAGAAATTTGTGGTCTTGCCTTCTCTGACTGCATCCATATGTGTCGTTAGTATGTCATCATGCCCTTGCCCAATCTGTATATCTTCTAGCAGATTTCACCAGATAGGCAAATTAGCCAGCTTACCGACAACTATTTCTATTCCGGCATTGATCATCTCCTCTTGCAACAGCTTTTCTATTCCGACTAGTGCTGCTAAACTTCCATAATTCTTCCTACTTAGCGCATCGGCAACTACATTTGCCTTTCCTGGGTGGTATAAGATTCTGCAGTCGTAATCCTTTACTAGCTCTAACCACCTGTGCTACCTCATGTTAAGCTCCTTTTGAGTAAATAAGTATTTTAAACTTTTGTGGTCTGTATAAATCTCGCATTGTTCTCCGTAAAGATAATGGCGCCAGATTTTGAACGCAAAGACCACCGCTGCCAACTCCATATCGTGCGTAGGATAGCGTTGCTCGTACTCCTTCAACTGTCGTGAGGGGTAGGCTATCACTTTGTCATTCTGCATCAGTACGCAACCCAACCCTTACTTCGATGCATCCCAGTAGACTACAAACTTATCGTTAGGTGTCGGTACATGTCGGTACACAGAGTACTGGTGCTGAGCATAGCTTGTCCTTAAGAAACTGGAAGCTTTCTTCACATTTATCATTCCAGTTGAATCTTTGCTGTTTTCGAGTCAGGTTGGTGAGTGGAGTGGCTCTCTTAGAAAAGCCCTCTACGAACCTCCTATAATAACCTGCTAATCCCAGAAAGCTCCTTTCTTTGGATGCGTTCTTTGGTCTTGGCCAATCCTTCACGGCCTCTACCTTTGATGGGTCTACTGCAACTCCGTCCTTGGATATAATGTGCCCGAGGAACGCTACTTACGAAAGGCAAAACTCGCATTTCTTGAACTTGGTGTAGAGTTGATGCTCCTTTAGTCGTGACAAAATCGATCTCAAATGTTCCTCGTGCTCTACTTCATCCTTGGAGTATACTAAGATGTCGTCGATGAACACTACGACGAATTTATCTAAGTAGTCCTTGAAGACCCTATTCATCCAGTCCATAAACGCGGCTGGTGCATTGGTAAGACCAAAAGCCATAACCAAGAACTCATAATGCCCATAATGAGTTCTAAAAGCTGTCTTAGGAATATCTTCTCCTCGCACCTTGAGCTGATGATACCCGGACCGTAAGTCAATCTTTGAAAATACGGTTACACCTCGGAGTCGATCAAACAAGTCATCAATCCGGGGAAGCGGGTACTTATTCTTAATCGTTACCTTATTCAGCTCACGGTAGTCTATGCACATCCGCATACTTCTATCCTTTTTCTTCACAAATAGAACCGGTGCTCCCCATGGTGAATGGCTTGGCCTAATGATACCCAAGTCTAGGAGTTCTTGTTGCTACATCTTTAACTCCTTGAGTTCCGTAGGTGCCATCTGGTATGGTGCCTTGGAGATAGGCTCGGTGCCAGGTACTAATTCTATCGTGAAGTCAATTTCCTGAGTCGGCGGCAATCCTGGCAAGTCATCGGGAAATACTTCTGGAAATTCTCTTACAATGCGGACGTCTCCAACCTTAAGTGGTGTTTCCTTTACCACATCTGTGATGCTGACTAAGAATGCTTGACATCCTTTTTCCATCATTCTTTGAGCTTTGAGAGATGATACTAACGGGGTGCGTAATCCTGAAGCTTGTCCCATGAAGCATAGTTTTTGGCTGTCAGGAGTCTCGAACATCACCTTCTTGCGTTTGCAGTCGATGGTTGCGCCATGATTTGCTAGCCAGTCCATACCTAGTATCATGTCGAAGTCCTTGATCTCCAGTTCTATCAGGTCTCCTTCTAGTTCTACGTCCTCAATCTTGATCGGTATGCCTCGTACTATCCGTGATGATAGAACTATTTTGCCCGAAGGCAACTTGGTTACAAACCTAGTTCTAAATCTTTCACAAGGTTTGTCTAGTTTTTCTATCATTCCTAACGAGATATACGAATGAGTGGCTCCTGAATCAAATAATACATAACATATGTTATTGAGGATAGAAACCTAACCTGTGTCCACCTTATTGCTAGCATTAGCCTCTCCTTGGGTTAAGGCGAATACCCTGGAAGGAACCATCTTGTCTTCCTTTTTCCCTTCTGGCATAATTTGGGGACACTGCCTCTTTTGGTGACCTTCCTGACCACAGTTGAAGCATCCTTTAGTGTTTGCACGACATTCACCACGATGTTTCTTCTGACACTTAGCACATGGCGGGTATTCTACATAACCCGGCCTACTTCCTCCATTATTTGTCCATGCCCTTTTATTGCTGTCGGACTGTTTATTGTCAGGATGCCTTCTTTTCTGACCATTATTGTTGCGTTTACTAGACTAATTGCTGCTGCTATGGTTGTTCTTCCGACTAGTCTGAGGTTGATTCTGCTGTCTAGGCTCAGGCTTACTGGCTTCTTCTTTACTAACATTAGCCTGCAGCCTTTCTACTTCTATTACCGTCTCTAGAACGTCGGCATAAGTAGTGTTTCCTGGGTTTGCTAGCTTAACCCCTAGCTCGATCTTTGGTCGAAGTCCTCTAACGAACTTAGACACCCTCAAATCGTCAGTTGGAACCATTTTCGGTGCGAACTTAGCTAGGCGGTCGAACTGCCGAGCATACTCTACTATTGATAAACTTCCTTGCTTCAGGCCAGCGAACTCCTCAACTCTTGAAGCAAGTACAGCCGAATTATAATACTTCTTGTGGAACAGCTCCACAAATCGAGTCCACATCATGGTGGTAACATCATGTGTCTGCTGGACTAAGTCCCGCCATATCCTGGCATCTTTCTTGAGCAAAGACAAAATGCAGGATATGAAGTCTGCGTTGCTAAGGTTCATGTGTGTCAGGATTGGCTCCATGTTCCTTAGCCACTCTTCTCCCTCGAAGGGGTCTGTAGTCCCTTCAAAGTATAGAGCATGCTTCTTACGGAACCGCTCATAAACTGACTCCATGTGCTGTACTGGATACGACGCATAATTCGCCACTGGCCATCCACCATATGGACCAAATTGTTGGGGTGCTAAGGCCATTTGCTGTGGATGTGGCTGCGGCGGAGGCTGAGTCTGGGGCTGAGCCTATTGTCGCTACTGCTGCAATAGTTCCTCGCCTTGTTGTCGTAGTCTAGTGATTTATGTAGCATTGTCAGTTGGTGGTGGCGGCGCATTGCGACTGGCAGTAGCACGCACTCCCCTTCTGCGAACTGGAGGGGCTTCATTGTTCACCGGAGCAGCGTTGGAGGCGTTTCCATTGGTGCGAGCAGATCTTCGGAGAGACATCGCAGTAGAGTTCTAACAGTTGAGAGAAACATGTCAGAACTTCACCCTAATAGGCTCTAAGGCAAAAACTTAATCTAAACAAACATATCTCGGACCTATTGATTATGACTTCTTATGAGAATTATATAAGTCTTCTTTATTATTAGAGTGGGTTTCTATACTTAGAAAAACAAGCCATCTTTATTTTCTAAGTCTGTTTCTAATCATCCTATATGATTTAATTCTCAGGCTCAAAACTCACCTTTGTTCCAGAGTTAACCATTTTGAGGGAGGGCTGGGATCAGAAAAATCGTTCCCACTACTATGGCCCCCTAACTCTCAATATAGAAACTTGGTTCATTGATTTGTATCCACCCTCACCAAACTTAGTCATTATTTTTTATTATTATTATTTATTATGATTGCGAAAGAAAATCAACCTCATACATGTTAACAAAATAACATTGATATTAATTTGGAAAAGAAAGTTTTCACTATTTACAACCATAAAAGAAAACAAATAATAAATAAAAACAAATAATAAATAAAAACAAACAATGAAACTAACTATTCTAAAAAATTAGGATCTTCTATATCTGATCCTTCATCTAGCATATCATCTTCTATCTCCTCATAGTCCTCATTATCATTGTTCCGTTGCTCTCATCATGAACTACTTAGTTTCTTGGCGATGACCTATTTCTCTGTGGAACAAAACCAGCCTCCGAGTGATTCTTTCTAGCACTCCCACAATGTTTCTCGGTTCTCTAATTCTTTTTAAAGCCTTAATGGCTCGGATATCCCCATAGGTTAATGCTCCATTCATTCTTAACTGAAACATAAAGGCTACAATCGTTAGATATACATATAAACATAATAACTATAACTTAAATACATACTTGGTGGTCAGATTCAGAGCTTTGAGTGTGTGTATCGAGGAGAACTTCATGTGAATGAACCGTGGCTCTGATACCAACTGTAACGACCCAACTATTCTAGACCTTTGACCATTAATAACTACTATACTAATCTTAAGAAAACGTACATATGAAAACACCATAACTTTATTTAAAACTGTAAAGTAAAGGTTTAAATACATAAATATTTCACTTAGGGAATGGGATCCCATTGTTTTGAACATAAAACAAAACATAATTTAAATAAATTGGTTACAACACTAAGTGTGGAAAAATAATACATAGAAATCATAACTAAAAGACTTGAAAACTTCATCCTCTAATCGAACGCGCAATCCACCAATTCCACCAAGCTGCCAAGAACCTTCCCGCCGCCATAACTATTTTCCTGCACATATAAAACATAAAGGAGTGAGCCTAATGCCCAGCAAGGAAAATCTACTACAAGCATGAAATATGTATATATACATAAACTATAAACTGTAAACTATAATCATATAACTATATAAATACAACATCTATTATAATGGCCATCATACTTCTTGGGACTTGCTAGCTAAGCAATCATATGCCCATAAATTTACAGGGCTAGCTATCTAAACAAGTCATATAAATTTATGGGGTTGTTATCTAAACAATCATAATCCCAAGGAATCTACTATTGAGACTTGTTATCTAAACAAGTTATATATTTGTTATCTAAACAAATTAGGTGATTGTTATCTAAACAACTCATATACTAGAAACATATCATACTTATAACATAAATATGTATCAATAACATAAAAGCATACAAATCTACCCTATTTTCCTTACCAAAAATACCGGGATATGAGAACAAGATCGGGACTTTGGAACACTCCTAAAAACTATAATAGAGAGGAGAGTATATTAAGGAAAAGAGATTAAAAGAACTAACTACATCATCGAAAAGATACTTACCAACAAAAATCTTACGTTCAAGATCTTAGATGCCTAACCAAGAATAGAGAATACGAGTTAGGATTTGAGTAGAAAAACTATAAGAACAATACAGAAAGGAACTAGAATTAGGAATACCTTGAATGCTTCTATGACCGAACTATACCTCGAACCGAAATATACTATAAACCTTACTTCCCAAGTGTTTATTAAGCTTATAATGATTAAGCATATAACCCCAACCCAAGTGTTTACACTCTAAAGTAATCCTAGCAGCTTGTAGGCTCTGAACTCAGCTTGATGAATGAAGAAATGGCTGGGTATTAGGTCCTATTTATAGAGTTCAAGAATGAAAAGATCTTCATTTAGCTTGAATCAAATAATGGCTTTTTAATTAAAAAAACATTTGAATAATCGTTCAGCAGAGGCTGAAGACACGGTCAGAAAGATTCTGGACTTATCAAGAGGTTAAGGATTATAATGAGCTCAGTTTCAAAATAGTTCAAAAATCATGCATCATGGCCGATATATCGCCCATGCTAGGCGATATATCGCCTATACTAATGCTCCCACGGCTCGTTGAGGTGGTCGTGCGATGCTACGTGTTTTTCATATCCCTATATGGCGATATATCTCCCCCTAGAGCTGTGATATATCGGCATACGCTGAAATATTATACACATAGTTACACTTTTTCAGCCTAATTTGAATTGAGTAAACAGCCTTGACTATGTCCTTTAACAATTTCAAAGCTGCTGGCGGACCCTAGGATGTTCAAATATTACTCTTAATAAACTTATTCCTCAAAAATTCTTAATTTCTTATTAAACACACACATGACAAGTGTTAATATCTTATTGGGTCTATCTAAACCTTATAGTATAATAATTATCATTTCCATAATCAGCCATATTAATCAAACCTTAGGTTATAATTAATATTCTTAAACTATAGGTTAAACTTATAAAATCTACAAGTGTTACTACGAGTGTCCAACTAAGTCCTGCTTTGAACCAAAATCCACAGTCATAAAAATACTACAACTATTACTAGCTATTACTATTACTACTACTATCTAACTAGCTAAGTAAAGTTCTTGGACTCTACAACTACTTCACGAAGTGGGCTGAAGCTGAGCCACTTGCAAAAATAACGACCAAGAAAGTTCTCGATTTTGTGGTCAAGAATATCGTGTGTCGCTATGGATTGCCAAGGAAGATTGTTTTAGATAATGACACATAGTTCAATAGTGATTTGTTCACCAATTTTTGCGAAAGGCGTGGAATTATCAAGAGTTTTTCTTGAGTAGCTCATCCACAGGAAAACAGATAGGTTGAAGTTGTCAACAAGACACTGAAGGATACTATGAAGAAAAGGCTTGAAGAAGTGAAGGGGGCATGGCCAGAACAGTTACTTGCAGTCCTTTGGTTGTATAGAACATCCCACAGAACAGGAACAAGCCATACTCCATTTTCCTTGGCCTATGGGTATGAAGTTATGTTGCCTGTTGAATTGGATATGCCATCGCACCGAAGGTTGGCATACGATCAAGACATTAATAGTTAATTATTGAAGGAATATATGGATTTGGTCAATGAAAGGTGCGAGCAATCTTAACTCCGAGTAGCAGCTTACCAGCAAAAGGTCGCTTGGTATTTCAACTCTAAAGTACGCAAAAGAAAATTTAATGTGGGAGATTTGGTACTTAGAAGAGTTTTCCTCAACACCCGCGATCAAGCTGCTGGAGTGCTTGGACCTAACTGGGAAGGGCCATACCAAATCGAAGAAGTCCTAAATCTAGGCACTTATAAATTTGCTCGTTTAAATGGAGATCTTGTTCCTCGTTATTGGAATGGAGAACACTTGCGTAAGTATTATTAATAAACAGTTCTTTTTAAAGAATTGGCTTGTATTAATTTCACTTTTTACAAGTTTATGAACAAGGGTTAGTCAGTCATATGACTGATCGCTTATAAGTCTAAGATCAAATTTTTGATCACTCGCACAGACACGATTGTCTATTTATTATGAGAATTAAAAGGAACTGTGCGTAGCCAGTTATTCTTGCCAATTATTGTATTTATTACAAGTATTTGCTAATTACGTGTGTTGTTTTGCTCTATTGTCATTTTTATAAGTATTTATTCTGAGCAATAATGTTCGAACAAGTCTTGGTCAAGGCCAGTGACCGAGGACCTTAAGCTCCTCAATCACTTGGGGGGGCATATAAGGTACCAAGTAAGAAAAACATATCAATAAGTATATGTAAACACACGAGCAAAATAAGGGAAAGCATGCTATGGTACTTAGAGTATTTTTCAAAAAAAATTTAAAATTTTTTTAAATCAAAATGGAGTGCCATCCTAAGTTCGGTCATGCGAACATATATTATAATAAAGTTCAAATATTATAATGTTAAAATTAAAATCCTTTTCACCGCGAGCAGTTTCTTCTCGGATGAAATTGTTAATTAAAAAAAAAAAGCTACCCGTGCAGAAAAAAAAATTGTCTTGACATCATGAACCAAGGTTCATGTGTCCCAAGTTAAAAATTAAAATAAATACAGGTAAAAATTTATGAGGCAGCAGGAGGATCCTGCTGAAGCTCTTATGTTTGCTGGTCGATTGAGGCCCCAGCAGTAGAGTCCAAGAACTTTACTTAGCTAGTTAGATAGTAGTATTATAGTAATAATAGTATTATCTTTATGACTGTGGATTTTTTGTTCAGACCGAGATTTATTTGGACACTCATAGTAGTACTTGTAGATTTTCTAAGTTTAACCTATAGTTTAAGAATATTAATTTTAACCTAAGGTTTGATTAATATGACTGATATAGAGGATAATATTTAATATACTATAAGGTTTAGATAAGAACCAATTAGATAATAACACATGTTATGTATGGGTTTATTTATGATTAAGTATTTTGAGGATTAAATTTATTAAGGTAAAAGATTTGAATACCCTAAGGTCAGTCAGCAGCTTTGAAAATGTTAGAGGGCTTAGTCAAGGTTGTTTACTCAATTTAAATTAAGCTAAAAATGTGTAATTTCGTGTTTAAATAATCAGTGTATGCCGATATATCGCAGCTATAGGGGCGATATATCGCAGCACGAAGATACGGAAAACACGAAACGTTGCACGATTGCCTCTGGCATACTGGCCCAGGCGATATATCGCCTACAGGGGGCGATATATCGCCTCTCTCAGCATATTTTGAAAGTTTTCAAAAACGTTCTCCATTCAAACCTTCAACCTCTTGATAAGTCTAGCATCTTTTTGAACGAGTCTTCAGCCTCTGCTGAACAATAATTCAAATGTTTTTCACTTAAAAAGCCATTATTTTTATTCAAGTTAAATGAAGATCTCTTCATTCCTAAACTCTATAAATAGGACCTAGTACCCAGCCATTTATTCATCTATTACTCTAAGTTCAGAGGCTGCAAGTTGCTAGGTGAGTGTGAGAGTGTAAACACTTGGGTTGGGAATTATAAGCTTGACCATTATAAGCTTATCAAACACTTAGGGAAGTAAGGTTTATTCACATTTCGGTTCAAGGTTTAGATTGGTCATATAAGTCTTCAAGGTATTTCCAAACTCTAGTCCATTTATGTATTATGTTCTTTAAAAATTCTCATAGTCTTCTACTCATTCTAACCTTATTCTTATTCCTGGTTAGGAAATCCAAGTTCTTAAGCACAAGGTTTTCGGTAAGTATATTTTGATAGCATAGTCCCTTTTTCACTTTCATCCCTTTTCTTCAATATACTCACCATATTATAAATGGTTTTTAGGAGTGTTCCAAGGTCCCAAATCAGTTCCCATATCCCGGTTATTTTGGTAAGGAAAATAGGATAGGATTTATGTGTTATATGCTTTTATATGTTATCTTATGATTTTATGTTATGCAATATGTTATGAAAAGTATGATTGTAGACTTGGGCATATGACCTATATGACTAACAAGTCCCAAATAGATTATGGGCATATGACTTGCTTAGCTAGCAAGACCCCACTAATCTAATGGGCATATGACTTGTTTAGTTTATGGGACCCCAAGTAATAATGGCCATTATAGTATGTATGTGACATAAGTGTTATAGTATGTTTTATGTTTCTTTATGAAATTTATGCATATGGCCTATGTGTTAGATTTTCCTAGCTGGGCATTAGGCTCACTCCTTTTATGTTTATATGTGCAGGAAAATAGGTTAGTGGCGGGAAGGGTTCTTGGCAGCTTGGGGAATGTGTATTGAGGCGGGATGGATTCAAAGAGCCGAGAGTTTCGATTCGAGGATGTAGTTTTTATTCTTATGGTTTTTATATGTATTTTTCCGCATTTTATTATGTAATCTCTTTTTAAATTATCATTATGTCATGTTTTGGTTTTAAAACAATGGGATCCCATATCCTAACTTCAATTTTATGTAAGTTTAACATTTCCTTTTTACAAGTTTTAATAAAGTTATGATCTTTTCACTTGTAGGTTTTGTTAAGGAATAGTGTTTATGTATAGTTTTCGTTAATGGTCCAAAAGTCTAGAGTAGTTGGGTCATTACACCAGCATCTTCATTGACGCCCTCAATACCTGTTGCCAAAGATATCTGTAATGCCCTACTTCCTTAGAGACGTTACTAAGTGAGTTTTAAAACGAAAAAGGTGCAATGAACTCGCTAACCGAGGTTTTTTAAAACAAAAGTGTGACTAAGCAAAAGTTAAGGCTGTAATCTTTGAAAATGCGTTGTTTCATTGAAAACTTCTAGTATTAAACATTTGGGATCCCAAAATAAGGTTTGAAAACTAGTTACGACTTAAAATAAGTTTACAGTTGATTAATTATAGAAATCACAGATTATTACAGCCATTTCTCGAATAAACCCCCAACCAAAGCAGTCGGGCAGGCCAAACATGTACGCGTCGCTTCACGCTCTCCGTACTCATGGTTGGTTGGCTCAATATTTGCCCTTACCTGCAACATAGAGCACCCGTGAGCCGAAGCCCAGCAAGAAAACTCATACAGTACATAACATATGCGATTTATATAGTTAACATATCAGATAATCCACAGGTAAACTAGTATTCCATCAGACTAAACAAACACGACCATGCCGTCCCAGAGGCAGTACCAAAGCCTGGGGTCTCAGTCCTCACCGTAAGGATATCCCCTGTATCCATTGGGGTCCCACCCTGTCTACCAGCACTTCACGTGCTAAGTGTTACTTCTGGCCCCATTGCCGTTCTCGGCCTTTCGCCGTTCTCGGCTCCCTTGCCGTTCTCGGCTCCTTGCCGTTTCATTCTTACTATAATCACAAATAGCATAACTCAAATAACATTCAAACATATATCAATTCAATTAAGTCTGCACCCTAACATGTAATACAATATAGGGTCGTGCCCTGCAATCACACTACGGGCCCATGCCCTGTCCTACGGTGCTATAGTTTTCTTACCTGTCAATTTGATAGCTTTCAACACTTGACTCCTTGAGCACGATCCCACTCAAGCCTTAGCGGACACCTAAACACGGCCATAGGTCAAAGTCAACACCGAACCCCTAGTCTGAAAACCTAGCCTCGGGACCAATCCCGAGCCCCCCGGGAAGTCCTAGATCCACAAAACAAGATGGTGGAATCGAACCCCGAACCCTAGGTCAAAATCCCTCAAAAATAGCCCAAAAACCCCTTTCTGGGAACAGGGTAGCGCTGCAGCACTCTCAGGAGGGCGCTATAGCGCTACAAGCAGAACCGGAATCCCCCCAGAAATAGGGCCTAGTGCTACAGCGCCCAAAGACTAGCGTTGTAGCGCTAGTTGCAGGCAGGCAACACCAGTTTTCTTTTTATGCGTTTTCTTTGAGCCAATCTCAACCCAAACTTCCCCAAATCTTTACCAAACTCAAAATCAAGCTTATAAACACTCTCCACTCATCCCAAGCATCCCAAATCTTAAAAACCCAAGCACAATCATCCCAAATCTCAAAATTTACCATGATTAACCCTAAACCCAGAAATTCAGTCAAACAACAAAGTTAAAGGCTTAGAATTCATACCGTTGATGAAATTTCAACCTTGATTCATTTCCTAGACCTCCTTAGCTTGCTCTTCCTCAAAGCTTGCCCAGAAATTCCCTAAAGTTCCCATCAACTCAGCTCAAACACAGCTCAAACCAGCCAAACCCTCAAAACTGAAATTTCTAAAAACTTACCTCAAAAGTTGATGTGTTCTTGCTAATCCTTGCCAAATCTTCAAGTCTAACTTTAAGATCCTTGATGCTCAACCTATCCTAGCTCTCCACTGAGCTTTGCCCCAAGAAAAATGAAGAGAAATGGTGGGAGAACCACAAACCGATCCTTTGAAACAAAACCCCTCTGTTTTTCTCTCTTTTCTTTTTCTTCCTTTTTTCTTTCTTTTCCACAGCCATATAACTCTCTCTATCAATCCCACTAAGTATGTAAAGCCTCAATTAATATATCTCTAAAAAGCCAATCGACCAAAATTCCCTCCCTATTAATTCTAAACCCTTTTGTCCAAGTAGGGCCATTTTAGTCATTTTACCCAATTCCCGCTAATCCTCAAGTGTCTCCAATATTTTCCCGCTTGCTTCCCAATACCTGAAAAATCACCAAATAATATTCCTCGATATCAAAATAAACCCCAATATACTCATCAGATTCCTATTTATACCCCAGGCTCGCCCCGAGCCGGGTATAAATTCTCGCCTGGACTTTTCCGCTAAACTGCTCTCTGGGATCGTCTCGAGTGACAAATCACAGATACATCAACATCACAATGTGGTCTCGACAATCATCACATATCAATACAGTTATGCCCAAAATGGCCAAAATTACAATTATGCCCTTCTAACACAATCAAGGCCTACATGCATACTAATACACATAGTCATGCATCTCAAATAGTTAAATAGTCATATAACATGCTTTAAATCATAACCATACATTTAACTCATTAAAGTCACACATAAATCCCATCATGCCCTCCTGGCATGCTAATCAAGGCCCTTAAGCCTTATTAGCGAATTTGGGTCGTTACAATATCTCAAGGGATCCCTGAGCCCTCTCCTCCTCTTCCAGGTGAGCGACGCACTTTGCAAGCTCAGCCTGCTCATAGGGTCTGGTAGGTAGGTAAAGTTTGGCTTGGGATTGCTGTTTCTGAACATATAGAAGCACTGGAATGCCACTCCCTCATACTTCTCCAAGTTTGTTAGCTTCTCAATAGTTTATCAGTGAGGCCTCCTTATACCTCTCCTTGAAGGCAGTAATTTTGACCACGGAGTCCTTCTTCTTCAGTTCCTCCTCGAGCTTGGCGATCTTAGCCTCAGCTTCTCGCAACTCCTCAGCATGCTTGGCCTTAACCACCTTGTGCTACTCAGCGAGCCTTCCCTCGACTGCCTTGATTTCTTCAGCATGCTTGGTGACCATCTCCTCCGAGCGGCGACAACCAGTACTCACGGTCAGAATACCCTATGATCAGAAAAGAAAAAATAAAAAAGCTATTAGTATTAATCAAAGAGATAAGCAATCAAACCACAATGAAAGCAGCGACTTGCTGTGAGTAGTTCGTTCAGTGCCCAACTGAAGAGCTGGTCGACCAGCATGGTGTGGGTGTTGCTGAAGGATTCCAAACTACGCCGATGTTTGGACAGTTTCTTCAGCCTGTCGCTGGCCGAAGTGTAGGCAGAGTTCAGGATAGCCTCAACTAGAGTTTTATCTGGTTGAACAGCATTATTCTGGTTAGTGGGAGCTGGAGGATTCTGGTCGACGGGACCTGGAGAGGGAGTTAGAGGGGAATTCGTCTCCTTTGAAGGAGTTGGTGCAGGAGGGTCCTCCATCTTAGCCCTTAATGCGGATGGGTCACTACAGCCTTCTCTAGGCTGGCGCTAGTTCGATTTCTTCCTGCTCATAGGAGTTGTGGTAGTAGGGTTGGTGTATAAATCAAATACTTTCTCGGCAGGCATGTCTGTAGAAAAAAAAACATGAGATCAGTCAGGGCAAGTTATCATACAAAAAAGACAAAGAAATGGAGAGAAAAGAAATTATAAGTAAAATACATGAGCTACAACTACTGGTCATTACATTATCTATTGTACTACTAATACACTCACTCTCTACCATGAAGAAGCCTGAATCTAAACTAGTCGCGTATTTAAAGTTGTCGTCCCCGTCAAATAAATGACAGGGAATGGGAAAACTGTCTAAGAGTGAGAAGTCAGTACCGTTCTCATCTAAGGCTCAAGTATAGGCTCGGGGTGTTCAAAAAGCTTTTGCTTACCTTTTCCCTGTTGATCAGGGGCAGCAGCTGCTCGCGGAGTGCTGGAGGGTTCCTTGATGGTCACTCCCGTAGTCCTCCTCCTCAAGGGTTGTGACACATCCTGGTGCTGCTCGGGAATTTCTCCCCCGGTAGCACTTCCCACTGTCGATTCCCTCACATCCTAGTGAGGTACAAGAAGGCCGACCAGCCTTAGGTTATTCTCTGTGACCAACTCTTTGACACTCTTTTCGATGTTTGTCATGCTGGCCAGGGCTGCCGCCTGTATCTCCATGTCTGTAGTAGGGACTGGTCGATGCCATGTACCTGAACGATACTGAAGTTCTAAAATGTGTATAGGAAAGCCAAAAGAAACCAAACGACCATTTAGTAAATGACTTACCTCCTTCAGTGAAGGCCAGGTTATGGGCGACCAGGTCTGGTGTTAAAAAGTACTTCTGGAAGTTGTTCCTCACATTGGACTTGTAGGTAGTGTCACTCAGGAAGGTGCGAGCAGATTCCTGGTGCTAGAAATGGAAGAACCCCGTGTTGTTGTGGTTGGGGTTGGATTTGAGATCAAAAAAATAATTGATCTCATGTGGCGTAGGAATGGGCAACTTCTTGTGATTATAAAGGATATAGAGAGCGAAAAGTACTCTATATCCATTTTGGGTGATTTGAAAATGAGCAACCTCGAAATAATTGGCCACCCCCTGGAAAAATGGATGTAGAGGCAAGGTTGCCCCTGCCTCGATGTGATACCTCGACCAGGCACTGAAGGCGCCCCCAGCCAAGTTTGCCCGCTGGTCGGTCGAAGGCTTGATGAGGGTTATCCCAGGAAGGTCGTACTTCGTGGGATAATTGGCTACCATCCTAGCTGTAATAATACTAGGAGGCGCCACGTACCATTCGACCTTTGGTCAGAGGATGTCGCGAGGTTGGGATTTGGTTTGAATGTCTGGCGGGGAAGTGTTTACAGGTTGAGGGGTGGTCGGAGGAGTTTCAGCCCGAGGAAAAAGCTGAGTAGTAGAAGGCATGGTTGTATTCTTTTTTCTTTGAGCGATGGACTCCACGCGACCCATATTTTTTGGGTTGGTCGGTGGTCTATTTGTGGGGTTGTGTTGAGAAAAGGGAATTTTTGAGAATTGCAGCTACGGCTGTTCTTGATCTTCAAACAGTAGCACGAGCAAGTCGTCATTGATCGGCTTCTCAACTCCCCACGAGTCATGCATGAAAATCTGCGAACAGAGAAGGGGAGATGAGAATCTACAGCCAATAGACTAAAGAAGTGGAAGCGTTGGGATAACGTTTCTCGTGTATAAAAGTTAGGCTTTTACATGACCAGCAACATTCTAACGTAAACACTAAATAATATGTGAACAGTTTGGAAAACGGATTAAAAAGCAGAAATGGAAAGTTTTTTAAAGAAAATTTTTCAACTCTGAAGAAGGGAGGGAAAAACCTTGTTTTTTCCGAATGCCTAAAAATCGAATTTTTACTTCGATTTTGCGCCCTAATTCAGTAATCCCAATTCCTAAGTCAATTCCTAAGCCTCGTTTAATGTTTTTTCCTTATCCTGTCATGTTAATACCTACTAGTCCGATTATCTAAATAATTTTTTCAAGAACATTCGGGAACTCAGAATCCAAAACAATTCAGAAAGCCCAAAAGATAACTATTGCATGGCATCTCAGAGACAAAGAAGTTCACGAAACTTACTTGAATAAAAAGTTGAAGTGGAGATACGAACGTTGATTCGAGTGGCTGGACAGATACTCCGCAGATCTCCAAAGTTGTTTGAGTTTTCTGGGTATTTCAGCTTCATTCTTCAGATTCGTGCTTCGTTCTTGAGTATACTTGAGGAAAAAAGGGAGAGTAAAAAGTAAAAAGTGAAACTGAGGGGTTATTTATATTGGTCGAGGCATGGTTAATAAGGTCATGATAGGGGATGATTTTTTGAGGCATGGAAAAATGTGATAGCCATCAAATCGCCTTTTGGGAAATCACAATCACTTGATTGGTTACCTTTTCCGAAAAGGCACTGGCGGGTTTGACAGGTCACGCAAAGGGTTGATCGTTTAAGTTTACTTTATGTTGGTTGTAGTAAAATAAACTTGGGGGGGGGGGGGGAATGTTTACCCAAAAATGGACTACCTAATGACGTGGCAGCATTGATCTACATGTGGGAAACACGTGACAATTTTGAGTGAGCATATCCTCCTCGTCCCTCGGCCAGGAGATCATTGGCTTATCAAGTGTCATAATCATGGGCGACCAGGCTGGTCACATATATTCAATTATTTCCTTCAAATATGCAATCTTGTAATTACGTATTAATTGTAATTTTCATTATTATTTAGATCGCATGTATTAAGTGTAATTAAAGCCCATTGGCCCATGTAAACCTCCTTGAGCCTATAAATAAGAATCAAAGGGCTCAAGAGAGGGGATTTTTTTTTGCTTTTCCAACATTTTGGCTTAAGAACTCTTGAGCTAGGAGATTCTAAGAGAGAAAAAGAGTGTTGTTATCCATCACAATTGTATTTATCTGAGATACAATGAAACTCGTGAACCCTAGTTCATTGATCACTGTTCTTGGAATAATACATCAATAAGAATACTAAGTGGACGTAGGCTGTTACCATTCCATTGGGGAAAAACCACTATAAATTGTTTGTGTCATTTATCTTTTTGTCTGGAGTTCTTCTCATTTTAATCTTACTTTATATCATTTATCTGACTCCTAGTCGTTGACCAATTCAGGGGTCAACAGCACCATATTCTCATGGAGGAGGACAGTAAGGCTAGTATTGATGCTGAAAGGAGGCTAAATCCTGCAATGAAAGAGGTGGTTCGAAAAGAAATTTTAAAGTGGTTAGATGCTGGTGTTATTTATCCAATCTCGGATAGTTCATGGGTAAGCCCAGTACAAGTGGTTCTGAAAAAAAGGGGATTGACATTAGTCAAAAAATGAGAATAATGAGTTAATTTCAACTCGTACAGTGACGAGGTGGAGAATTTGTATTGACTACAAAAAGCTAATTAAGGCAACAAGGATAGATCACTTCCCACTGCCTTTCGTTGATCAAATGCTTGATAGACTATCAGGCCATCACTTCTATTTTTTTTTAGATGGGTATTCTGGTTGTCACCAAATACCTATTGCTCCCGAAGATCAAGAGAAAACAACTTTTACTTGTCCTTATGGTATGTTTGCTTTTCATAGAATGCCATTTGGTTTATGCAATGCTCCTGCTACTTTTCAGAGATGCATGATGTTATTATTTTATGGTATGGTGGAGAAGAGCATTGAAATATTTATGGGTAATTTCTCGGTCTTTGGCCCATCATTTGATATGTGTCTACAGAATTTGGAGAAGATGTTATAGAGATGCAAAGAATCTAATTTGGTCATGAATTGGAAAAAATGCCACTTTATGGTGAGTGAAGGAATTGTTTTAGGGTATAAGATTTCCAGCAAAGGCATAGAAGTAGATTCTAGGAAGGTTTCAACTATTGAGAACTTACCTCCTCAAATTTCATTTAAGGGTGTTCAGAGTTTTCTTGGCCACGCTGGATTTTATAAGAGATTTATTAAAGATTTCTCCAAGATTTCTAAACCTCTGTCTGCACTATTAATGAATGAAGTACAACTTAATTTTGATGTTGATTGTCAAAGAGCCTTCAATACTTTGAAAGAGAAATTGATCACCGCACCGATTGTGGCACCACCCAATTGGGAACTTCCCTTTGAATAGATGTGTGATGCAAGTGATTATGCAGTTGGAGCAGTTTTGGGGCAGCGAGTTGACAAGGTTTTCCAAACAATTTATTATTCTAGTAGGACTTTGAATGATGCTCAATTAAACTATGCAACTACTGAGAATGAGCTACTTGCAATTGTCTTTGTGTTTGATAAGTTTAGACCATACTTAATTAGTAATAAGGTTATTGTCTACCAAACCATTCTGTTATTATGTACCTTATGACCAACAAGGATGCAAAGCCTTGATTGATTCGATGGGTCCTATTATTGCAGAGTTTGATATGGAAATTCGTGACAAAAAGGGGACATAAAATTTAGTGGCAGACCATCTCTCTAGATTGGAATTAGAAGAAGATCTTAATAAGAAAAATGTGCAAATTGATGATAACTTTCCGGATGAACAATTATTTTTAATTGATGAAGAAGAAAAGCTACCGTGGTTTGCGGATTATGTTAATTATTTGATAGCGAAGGTTGTGCCTCCTAACATGTGAACGCAGCAACTTAAAAAGTTCTATTCGAAAGTTAAGCATTATTATTGGGATGAGCCCATTCTTTTTTGTCATTGTGCTGACCAAGTGATTAGAAGATGTGTCCCAGAAGAATAAATGATTTCCATTCTTACTCATTGTCATACTTTGCATTGTGGCGGTCATTTCAGAGGAACAAGTACAAGAGCAAAAGTTCTGCAATGTGGGTTTTATTGGCCTATGTTATTTAAAGATGCTAATGTCTTTGTCAAGAGTTATGATCATTGTCAAAGAACCGATAATATATCAAGAAGAGATCAAATGCCAATGACTAGTATTTTGGAAGTTGAGTTGTTTGATGTGTGGGGAATAGACTTTATGGGACATTTCCCGTCATCTTATAATAATAAGTACATTATGCTTGCAGTGGATTATGTTTCTAAATGGGTAGAAGCTGCAGCAACTCCTAAATGTGATGGTAAAGAGGTACTTAAATTCCTTCACAAAAATATTTTTACTTGGTTCGGTACTCCAAGAGCAATTATTAGTGATAGAGGGAATCATTTTTGCAACAAATCATTTAGTGCTCTCTGTGCTCGTTACGGAGTTCATCATCGAAAGGTGTTATTCTACCATCCACTTGCAAATGGTCAAGCCAAAGTGTCAAATCGGGAGATTTAAAGCATTTTGGAAAAGACTGTAAATACATCTAGGAAGGATTGTTCGAAAAAGCTTGACGATTCACTATGGGCTTATCATACAACATTCGAAACTCTGATCAGTATGTCATCATATCAATTGGTGTTTGGTAAGGCATGCCACTTATCGGTGGAACTTGAGCACAGAGCTTACTGGGCTGTGAAAAAGTTAAACATTGACCACTTTATGGCGGGACAAAATAGGCTTATGGAGTTGAACGAGCTCGATGAATTTTGAAATGAAGCTTATGAGAATGCGAGATTTATAAAGATAAGTGGAAGGCCTTTCATGATAAGCGCATACTTAGGAAATATTTTCAACCGGGAGACAAAGTACTGCTATTCAATTCTAGACTTAAGCTCTTTCCCGGTAAATTGAAGTCGAGATGGTCAAAACCATACACAGTAGTTGCTTCATTTCCATATCGAGCAGTGCAAATTCATAGTGAGAAGACGAGATACTTTAAGGTGAATGGTCAGAGATTGAAGCATTATTTGGAAGGTTCGGTGGAGAAATGCAAGTATGTGGTGATTATGAAATCACTCTGAATTGAATGAAAACAAGAGTCCGGCTAAAAGACGTTAAAGACAATGCTCTTAGGAGGCATTCCTATGTTTATTGTTATTTTATTTTAACTTTATGTTATTTGTTTTTATTTTGTTTGGAACAATGTTTTAGGGAGTTTATGCTTTAGTTACTTTTAGTTTTAATTAGGAAAATTTTTGATGTAATTTATAAACCGTGAAAAACGCAATGGTTCTACAAGAAATGCTTTAAAAAATATATATTTTTTCGAAGTTGTAGCGCTACAGCGCTATCCAGGTAGCGCTACGGCGCTACTTCCAGAGCCCATAGGTTTTCTAAATAGAAAAGCAGTGCTACAGCGCTGTGAAGGTGGCGCTACGACGCTCTTTCCAAAACCAAAATTGGCCAGAATTGCCCAGGTAGCGCTACAGCGCTATAATAAGTAGCGCTACAGCGCCCTTAATCATCAAATTTTTTTAAAAAAAGGCTAGGTTTCAAATTTTTTTCCCCAAACCCTCATTTTTTCTTCTCCGATTTCATTTTCTCTCTATTCAAATACCCCAAAACCACCATCTATCCTCCATTAATGCCTCCTCCAAGAAATCCCACCATATTTTTCCACCTTTCTTCTTCATCTTCTCTCTTCTCTCAGCCATTTTTCCCATTGATCCAATTCTTCCCACCAAAACTAATTTCAAAATCAACTTTTTGAACCCTAAAAATCGAAGTTCCAAATTTCTTGTAGATAGTTTGAATTTTCAAGGGGCTTTGGTCATTCAAGCAAGTGGAAGGCCATTTCAAAGGCTAGTAAGTGTTTTCACTCATTTTAATTTCAAGATTCTTTCCACATTTGGGGTTTGGTTCAAATGTTGCTTGTCTTTGGGTAGAAATTGATTTTTTCTGCTGTGATCTATGGTATTTGGGTATTTTGTTTTGTGATATTGGATTTATAAGGTTATTTTGAAGAAGGAAAGCAATTAATTTAAGGGGAGGCATTGCCAAAAATTTTATGGGCTTTGTGTTGTTGAGAGCATAGATATTATGGCTCCTAAAAGTAAGGATGGGAAGTCTAAGGATAAAGTTAAAGGCAAAGCTTCTACATCTCAACAAAGGGAGGACACACCAGAGCAGGAGTTTGATGAAACAATGTTTATGAATTTTTTAGATCAAGAACGGTATGAGAAGTTTGTGAGAAAAACATTGAATCCTAAAAGAGAAGTGGAATTTCAATCTGAACCCTTTGATCATCAAATTTTTGAGTTGGTTAGACCAAATCTAGTAGCTCGGAAGTGGGACAACTTTGTTATGAAACTTCAGGTGAACGTATCATTGGTTTATGAGTTCTATGAAAATTTAAAGGCTAAACACAATGATAAAGTATTTGTTAGAGGCAAACGGGTGCCTTTCACAGGTGAATCAATTAATAAGGTGTTTAATGTGCCGCATATAAAAGAGCAAGAGGAGGATTATACAAGATTTTTTAAAGGATACATAGATTATGTTGTTGTGGCTGAAAAGTTATGTTTTGAAGGGGCTCCATGGAATTTATCTGGTTCCTTACCCAAGAGTATTGCTTCATGTCAGTTGAATATTGAGGCCAGATTCTGGGCTTTCTTTGTATGTGCTCGGTTTATGCCAGTGAGTCATGTGTCTGGCATGACTAAGGATTGAGTACTTTTGATGTATGCACTGATGACAGGTATGACTGTCAACGTGGGCTCGTGGATTAAAGAGAACATTGAGTACATTGAAAAAGGCCATACCACTGGAGGTTTGGGCCATGGGTCTGTAATCACTATGTTATGCTACAAAGTTGGAGTGCTCGAGTTAGTCACATATATTTATCAGTCATTGCAACAACCTTTGTCTATTACTCTAATGAAGGATTATCCGGCCCTTGCTCTTTATGTGCCATAGGCGAGGAAGAAAGGTAAACGTCGTGTTGAAGCTGAGGTGGAAGAAGATGCTGAACCGGTGTTGCTGGGGGGTAGTACTGACCCTAGAATGCAGAACGTCAATGATAAATTGGATTATCTTGTCCAAAAAAATCAATACATGGTTCAGCAACAGATGATGAATTAATATATGGGATAATGGTACGAGTATGAAGTCAACCATGTGGCTTGAGTAGATGGTCTTTAAATGAGGCAGATCAGAATTATTTTGCTCCACCACCACCGTATCCACTGTATTCTCCGTTTTTCTCTCCACCTCCCCCTCCGCCATTTGCTGGATTTCAAGAACCACAGCCTCCGCTATCTCAACCTTTTAAGGGACCTTCGTCCCTGCCGCCACAACTGCCATACTGACGTGGCTGTTCAGGTAAGTCTCTTTTCTCATTCTTTATGCACTTTAACGTTGGGGACAATGTTAGGTTTTAAGTTTGGGGGAAGATTTATTTTTAGTGTTATTTGATGTGTTTTTCAGTTAGTTTTTCTTTAGTTAGGTGTATTGAGTCATGTTTTAGAGTGTAAATTAAGTTGGTGATAATTTCCATTTTAATATGATTGACTGTTATGTAGTATAATCCAAAGGAAAAGTTGATGTGCTTCTGAAACAATCTGTGTGCTTGGTTAGATTACTTTGTTTTTTCACTGTGATCTATTGACATTAGAGATCTATTGCTCATAAATTGCAAATGTTATAATTGAATTATTTTATGCATCTCGAATTTGGATTGTGGATTGAAAAAATTCTAGAACTTGTTTGTTTACTATTTGATATGAAATTTGAAACAATGCACATTTAGGAAAATGATATAGGCAATTTTTTTTGGACTGGTTGTGCCTTTCAAGCTAACCCTATTCAATTTTATCCTTAGTTAACCATTTTGAGCCTTATAACTATTTTCTTATTAACACATTCTTTTGACCCTAGTTATGAATTAGATTACCATTTACTCTTTTTGACCCATACCATGAGCATGAAAACTATTATATGAGGGGAGTGAATGTGTAATGGGATGTATGTATCATGTGTTATTCAGAAAATTCCTTGTGATTGATAAAAGTTAAAGAATGAAAAGAAAAAGGAAGTGCAAAATGATTACACACCCAGATAATTGTCTATTGAAAAATCAAAGTTTTGGGGGAGTGTATTGTGAAAAAAAAAAAATTCTCAACCATTGCACAGAAAAGGGGGTAACAAGGGATGAGAGATTTGAAATTTTCTGGGAAAGTTTGTTTAGTTGGAATGCTTGTGGTATGATTAAGCCTAAAAATGTTTCTTTATCTACCTGTACCTAAGCCTTCTATTACAACCTTTGAAAATCCATATTGATTCTTACTTGTGCATTTATTTATATTAATGGAGAATAGTAAGTAGTGCAGGCATATGGAAATACTTGGTTATGCGGTTAGTTGGTGAGAATTTGATGTGCATAAAGTGGTTTAATTATTTTCTTTGTGAGTTATGAGTAAATGAGCTTTGGTGTTAATAGATTGCAGTGAAAAGATGAAGTATTTTGACTGGAAATCTAGATTAATACTTTAAATATCATGATTGTTTTTCTTGAGAATTATATGTGCATAGCAGTCTTGAGTGTTGGAATTGGTTGGTTATGTCAATTTGGTTTGTTTAGGATTAAGTCTAGTCAGACTCTTTACTCAAGGGCAAGTAAAGGTTTAGTTTGGGGGAGTTTGATAAACAAGTTTTAGGCTCGTTTATGGTATAGTTTTTAACAAGTTTTTCATTAGTTTAGGGCTATTTTATTGCAGAATTATGCTTGTTTTTTCATGTTTCAGGTTTTTGATGCTAAGATGGTGAAAAGAGTGGAATGAAGTGAAAGTGGAAGAAAATGAAGTTATTTTGGAGAAAATCGAGTCATTCAGGAGCAATAGGTCTGAGTGTTGAATCTGTCAATAGCGCTACAGCGCTATATAAGTGGCGCTACAACGCTAGAAATGAGAACTTAACGTTGTTGAATCTGTCAGTAGCGCCCCAGCACTACAAAACAAGTTCTACAACACTTGAAGGACCTTAAGATTAGCATCCCCAGTGCTACATTACGGGCGCTACAGCGCTAGAAAAACAATTTCTGAGGAAATTTGGCACTAACAATAGCGCTACAGCTCCTAAGACCTACCGCTACAGCGCTATCGATGCAGTTTTGAGATTTTTAGCTACTTTTTGAAGGTTAAAACTGTCTTTTCACTTGGGAGCATTGGAAAACTATTTAAGGGACATTATTCTGCAAATTAAGCAAGCAGTTTTAGTTTTATAAACCCTATATCTAGAAAAGACTGTTGTAATTAGATTTCTTTTTCTGGTTTATGACTTTCTAGATTTCTTCTTCATCTGAATTCTTTAGGTTATTTTCTATGAACAATTATTTGAATTTTATTGTCATTATGTTATCTATGAACTAAATCTTTTATCTAGGGATTAATGTAGTCACTTGAATTTCAATTTAATTTCATTATGATATTCTATTGATACTTCTTTTCTACTCTAATCTATATGATGTTTGTTTAATGCTAGTAAATACTTGATCACTATTTACTTGATTTAATGGTTTTGATTCAAAATTTGAAAGATGAGAATTGAATATGCTGTCATTAGGTTGCATATTTGACGAAAGTACATGTATGACTTGTGTAGTAATTAGGTTTCCATGCATAATTCCTTCTATATGTTTAAGTTTATCATAGAAATGTAGAAACCCTGCATGTAGGCAGAGATCTTATATCTTGAAAAAGAATAGGAATCGATTATGTTAACCTGCTATTAGAATAGGAAGAAGAAACTTAGAACTGGTTAGTAAAATTAATAGAATGAAAAGTTTATGAAATTAATTCCTAGGCTTTTTATTATTGATTTTTAATTCTTTAATTTATTATTAAATTAAGTTCATAGTTTAGAATTATTCATCTTAATTTTAATCACCAAATAGAAAGTGAAAAATAATTATTGGTAATTGGTTAATAGTCTCTGTGGGACGATCAATGTTCTTATAGACTTTATTACTTGACACGACTACGTATACTTGCGTTCAGAATTTACAGATCAGGGGCTTGGTTTAAAAACCAATGATCTGTTGTGGTATTTGGTTAAAGATTGATTTATTAGTCGAGACATATTTGATTTGAAGGGGTCGACTTATAAGTCGAGGATCTCTAAAGCTCGGCTTATAATTCGAGGGTCTTTAAGCCTCGACTTACAAGTCCGGGGTGTACCGCCTTACTTCCTTAGAGCCGTTACTAACTGAGTTTAAAAACGTGCATTCAACTCGCTAATCAAGGTTTTAAGTCAAATAGTGTAATTACGCCATAAACAGAGTAAAAACTTTAGAAATAACTCTATACCATTGAAAATCATAAAAGTTTAACACTTGGGATTCAAAAATATTGTTTAGAAATATTTACAATATATAAATACAACCAAGTCAGCTAAACGACAAAATCTAGGTTTTGTTACATTCATCTCCCAAAATCCTCTGGCTGTGGCAACCAGGCAGACTAAACATGTACACGCCACTTCATGCCTGCTACACTCATGGTTGGTTGGCTTTCTCCTTACCCTTACCTGCACCACAGAGCATCTGTGAGCCGAAGCCCAGCAAGAAAACCCACAAATAGATAACATATGCAAAACATACACCAAGTATATAAACTGGCCATCAATAGGCTAAACACATACGACCTAGCCGTCCCAGGCGCTTTACCAGGCCCTGGGTTCGTGGTACACACCGTGAGGATATCCCAGGTATCCTTTAGGGACTCGCCCTGGCAACTTGCACTACACGTGCTCAACGCTGCTCCCAACCCCTTTCCGTACTCGGCCTTGCACTCAACGTGCCTAACGCCGTTTCTGGCCCTTTGCCGTTCCCGGCCCCTGCCGACCTCGGCCTACACCGTTCCCGGCTCTTGCCGATCATTCACATAATCGCATTCATAGCATAATAAACAAGTACAGAATACTAGAAAATTCAATCAAAGGGCTACGCCCTGCAATTCAAACACATTGAGCTCAGCCCTGCATACAAGCTCTATGGGAACAAGGGTTTTCTAACCTGAGTCCCGAGCTCTTCGAGCACCGCTATCCCGAGCACAGTCCTCTAACTTGAGCCTCACCGAAACCCTAGTCACAACACATTAACAATATCCATCCATCAAGTTCTAATCCATTATATAACTTTGAGTCATATCCCTAACCTCCGGGGCCTTGAATTCTATCAATTCGGGTGATAAAATCCATCTTGAGCCATAACCATTGAGTTCCCAAGCCTAAACACACTTACAAACTCAAATTGGCACTAAGAGTCGCGGCCCTACCCACAAGCATCGCGGCTAGCCTCGAAACAGAGGCTAGCACCACTCTGAAACCCACACGGGTCGCAGCGCGCATCACCAAGTGTCGCGCCTCAAGCATCTTGGGCTCCCATGGCCGCGCGCACACACGGGCCGCGGCCCTCACCTCCAAACCTAGAAATCTTCATCTTTTTCCCTGCATTTTCTTCAAACCAATTCTCCCAAAACCAAACTAACAACTCTAGATAATCATCACAAGATTCTAGCCCAGTTTTAACATCAAAACCTATCAAGAACCAGCCCCCCAAAACTCAACCTAATAATCAAATCCCAATCTAAACTAAGCCTACATGAAACCTCAATATACAACCTTAAACCAGCTGCAAAATTGACTCAAATAAACATATTAAGAACTTACCTTGAAGAATTATACTTCTGTGCAGAATCTCTAAATCCCAAGCTCAGCTTCAATCCTTAGTTCTTGACTAATGGCCACCCAAAGCTTAATTCCCTTGAGTTTGTCTTAGAGAGTGAAAGAGAGAGGGAGATGAGAAGCTATCTACAGCTGGGAATGAAAGTGAGTGTTGGTTTCTCCAAGTTTCCCAACAGTTCCTTTACTTTGTTTTATTTAACTTAAGCAGGCTCGGGGTACCAAAACGTCCCCGAGGGAAAAATGGTAAATTTCCCCGGTATTCCCTCCTAGACATTCTATCCTCAAATATATCTCCAAATATTTATTTCCACAACCCGATAACCCCATAGCACATCTAATACCCAAATTACCCCTCGAATCGCCCGAGTCGGAATCTCAACCCTGTTGTGACTTTCTGGCTAACCGCTCCCCAGGACTGTCTCGGATCGTGCTGCACAGACATACCACATATATATAGCATTTATCACATTTATACCCCTAATATCCAGACGGGGCCCGCATGCATATTTAACTCAACTAAACATGCATCACTATCATATATTCACATAAATTCACATATCAACATATCAATTCATTTATTGCCCTCCAGGCACACTAATAAAGTCCCTAAGCCCTATTAGCAAATTCGGGTCATTACAACTATCCCCTCCTTACAGAAATTTAATCCTCAAAATTACCTGAACAACTCGGGATACCGCTCCCTCATCTCTGACTCAAGTTCCCATGTCGCCTCCTCAACCTTGCTGTTTCTCCACAGCACTTTCACCAAGGCGATGGTCTTGCTCCGCAAGACTTTATCTTTCCGGTCAAGAACCTGAACCGATTTCTCCTCATAGGACAAATCCTGATCAAGCTCCAGATTCTCAAAACTTAGAACATGCGTCGAATCTAACATATACTTCCGGAGCATGGATACATGGAAAACATTATGAACCCCTGATAAAGCTGGAGGCATCGCTAATCTGTAGGCTACCTCTCCAACCCGTTCCAGAATCTCAAAGGGGCCAACAAACCTAGGGCTCAACTTGCCCAGAACACCAAACCGTTTCACACCCCTCAAGGGTGAAACCCTAAGGAACACATGGTCACCAACCTGAAATTCCACGCTCCTGGGTTTCAGGTCTGAATAACTTTTTTGTCGACTCTGGGAGGCGAGCATACGCGCTCTAATCTTCTCAATTGCCTCATTGGTCCTCTGAACCATTTCAGGACCCAAATATCTTCTCTCACCTGTCTCATCGCAATGAATAGGTGATCTACACTTTCTTCCATAAAGCATCTCGTACGGAGCCACTCCGATGGTCGCCTGATAACTATTGTTGTACGAGAACTCGATCAAAGGGAGATACTTACTCCACGATCCCCTAAAATCTAGCACACAGGCTCGCAACATGTCCTCCAATATCTGAATCGTCCTCTCGGACTGCCCATCCGTCTGAGGATGATAAGCAGTACTAAACCATAACTGTGTGCCCATAGCCTTCTGCAGACTCTCCCAAAACTTGGAAGTGAAGGTGGGTTTTCTGTCGGATATTATCGACCTCGGAACCCCATGAAGTCGAACAATCTCCTTCACATATAGCTCAGCATACTGCTCCACAGTATAAGTTGTCCTAGCAGGCAGGAAGTGGGCGGAATCGGTATACCTATCCACAATCACCCACACAGAGTCATGATGTCTTACGGTCCTCAGCAAACCAACCACAAATTCCATGGTGATCCTCCCACTTCAATTCTGGGATCCCCAGAGGTTGCAGCAACCCCGCTGGCCTCTGATGCTCAGCCTTGACCTGCTGACACGTTAAGCACTTGGCCACATAATCCACCACATCCTTTTTCATGCCTGACCACCAATACAAAGCTCTCAAATCCTGGTACATCTTTGTCGTACTCGAGTGCAAAGAATAGAGAGTGGTATGCAATTCATCTAAGATCTCTCGCCGGATGTCAGAATCCATCGGAACGCAGATCTGACCCTTGTACTTCAGTAATCCCATCTCTGATATAGAAAAGTCCTTAGTCGCTCCGGCTAAGACACTCTCTCTGTGACCTTTCAACTGAGAATCCTTCCCAAGCGCCTCCTCGATCCTCTCAAGGAGTGTAGACTGAAGAGTGATGTTGGCCAACTGACCAACCACCAACTCTATACCTGCTCTGGTCATCTCCTCAGCTAGCTTATCAAATATCTGCCTCGAACTAAACAATTGTCCTGGGCCCTTCCGACTCAATGCATCAGCCACCACATTAGCCTTCCCAGGATGGTATAGGATATCGCAATCATATTCCTTAACCAATTCTAGCCACCGCCTCTGGCGCATATTCAGGTCCTTCTGAGTAAAGAAATACTTTAGGCTCTTATGGTCGGTGTATATCTCGCACTTCTCACCATAAAGATAATGTCTCCAAATCTTAAGTGCGAACACCACCGCTGCCAACTCCAAATAATGTGTAGGATATCTCTGCTCATATTCCTTTAACTATCTCGATGCATAGGCTATCACCTTACCAGCTTGCATCAACACGCACCCCAAACCCTGTCTGGATGCATCATAGTAAACCACAAACTTTTCATTCTTTGTCGACAAGCTTAACACTGGCGCAGTGATCATTCGTCGCCTCAACTCCTTAAAGTTGTTCTCACATCTGTCCGTCCAGACGTACCTTGTCTTCTTCTTTGTCAGTTCTGTCAATGGCGTAGCTATTCTGGAGAACCCCTCAACAAACTGCCGATAATACCCTGCTAAACCCAGAAAACTTCTCACATCAGGAACATTGCTCGGTCTAGGCCAATCTCTGACCGCCTCAACCTTACTTGGGTCAACCAGAATCCCCTCCTTACTGACAATATGGCCCAAAAATGTAACTTATTGTAACCAGAACTCACACTTACTGAACTTAGCATATAACTTATGCTCTCTCAACAACTATAGAACCAACCGTAGATGCTACTCGTGCTCTGTCTCTGACTAAGAATACACTAGGATGTCATCGATGAATACAATCACAAACTTGTCCAGATAATCCTTGAAAACCCTATTCATCATGTCCATGAAGGTTGCTGGGGCATTGGTTAATCCAAAGGACATAACCAGGAATTCATAATGTCCATACCTTGTTCAGAAAGCAGTCTTTGGTATGTCCTCCTCTTTAATCCTTAGCTGATGGTAACCTGATCAGAGGTCTATCTTGGAAAACACTGTTCTTCCCTGTAACTGATCAAATAAGTCGTTGATCCTAGGCAGTGGATACTTGTTCTTAATGGTTAACTTGTTTAGCTCCCTGTAATCGATACACATCCTAAGGGATCCATCCTTCTTCTTAACAAACAACACTAGAGCACCCCATGGCGAGAAACTCAATCTGATGAACCCCAAATCAAGTAACTCCTGCAACTGAATCTTCAATTCCTTTAACTCCACTGGAGCCATTCTATAAGGTGTCCTAGATACTGGCTCCGCTCCTAGTACCAACTCTATAACAAAGTCAATCTCCCACTGCGGTGGCAACCCTGGAAAATCTGTTGGAAACAAATCCGAAAACTCACACACCAATCTAGTCTCACCCGGTCCAACTGACACCACCCTAGAGGTATCCACAATGCTCGCTAGGAATCTTATGCAACCTTCCTACATCAGGTCTCTAGCCTTCATTGCTGAAATCATTGGTACCCGCGGTCCACTAACTGTCCCCACAAACACAAAGGGTACCTTCACTTCTGGTTCAAAAGTCACCATTCTGCGCTTGTAGTCAATCATTGCCCCATACTTCGATAACCAATCCATCCCTAGAATCATATCAAAGTCATACATCTCTAACTCAATTAGATCAACAGACAGTTCCCTACCATCTACCTCTACTGGCAATGCTCTAATCCATATCCTAGAGACTACCAGTTCTCATGTTGGCAACAAAGTCTGAAATCCCCTAGCATACACACCACTAGGTCTACAAAGCTGTTCTATCACTCTAGCAGATACAAATGAATGGGTAGCCCCTGAATCAAACAATGCAGTATACAGAGAACCAGCACTAGAGATATGACCTGTCACAACTGAGGGGATAGCCTCCGCCCGGTCTGTGTCAAACTAAATGCCCTGGCAGGAGCAAGACTGTCACTCTGCTTCTGGTCCTCCTTCTTAACTTGAGGGCAATCCCTCTTCAGATGACTGGCACTCCCATAAACAAAGTAGGCCCTGATCCTGCACTCACCCTGATGTCGTCGCCTGCACCGCGGACACACTGGAAAACTCCTCCAGTTGTCACTGCCACCCTGACGGCCAGTGGAAGCACCCCGTGCCCTCCTATCTGAACTGGGAGGAACAAAGAAATATGGGGCCTTCCTCTTCTGCTCACTAGAACCATCCCCATGAATGAATCCAACAAAAGGAGGCACTGTCCTTCTAGTATCGCGCCTAACAGCGCTTTCCTTCCAATTCTGATCTTCAGCCCTCTCAGCAGTAAGGGCCTTGTCCACTACCTGGCCATAAGTAGTAGTCTCTGGATCCAATGTAATATTCACATCGTGGGCGATCATAACGTTTAACCCCTGCACAAACCTACCCCTTCTTGCCACATCAGTCGGCACTAAATCTAGCGCAAACTTCGCCAATCTGTCAAACTTTATAGCATACTCTGTCACTGCCGATCGGTTCTGAGTCAGGTTGATAAACTCATCAACCTTCGCAGCTCAAACTGCCACACTATAATACTTCTCATTAAATAAGTTTCTGAATTCTTCCCAGGTCATAATTGATACATCCCTTCTCTGAACCACCACGTCCCACCAGATGCGGGCATCATCTCTAAACATGTAGCTAGCACAAGCTACCCTCTCATTCCCCTAAACTCTCATAAAATCCAGAATTGAGGAAGTCATATTCATCCACTGCTCTGCCCACAGTGGGTCTGATCCACCCTCAAAGGTGGGAGGATGTTGTTTCCTGAACCTCTCATACAAAGGTTCCCACCTGTTCTCCATAACAGGTTGAACCGGCACTGGCGCTGCAACCTGCTGAACTGGCAGCCCAGTGACCTGAGGTGGGGCCAGCTGCCTCAACTGTTGCAACTCTTCCTCTGTTCGCTGCAGTCTTACTTCCATCTCGGCAAACATCTCTTGCCAATTATGTGGGGCGGGTGTAGGGTCTTGACCCTGGTTGTCATCCTCGGCCCTACTACCGTGGTGTCTAGCTGATTGTCGAGGCATCTCAACAAATATGCCTACAACCAACGACGCCGCTCATCAAGCATGATAACAATATCCAAAACCACCTCCCAAACACATCAGCCATCCACAAACGGTAACTCATATAGCATATAACACACAACGGACCATGCCCTGGCATCATGCATATACTAACTCATTCATCATGCTCTATATACAATAAGCAGGCAAACAGGGCATTCAAACACATATTCAAACATATTAGTCAATCATACCAACCAACCCTGAGTCGAGCTTGTCACTGACAGCGAGCGTACATGTTCGGTCAATCTCCAGAACCAATAACCTTGGCTTGCTCTGATACCAAGTTGTAACACCCTACTTCCTTAGAGCCGTTACTAAGTGAGTTTAAAAACGTTCATGCAACTCGCTAATCGAGGTTTTAAGTCAAATAGTGTAATTACGCCATAAACAGAGTAAAAACTTTAGAAATAACTCTATACCATTGAAAATCATAAAAGTTTAACACTTGGGATCCCAAAATACTGTTTAGAAATATTTACAATATATAAATACAACCAAGTCAGCTAAACGACAAAATCTAGGTTTTGTTACATTCATCTCCCAAAATCCTCTGGCTGTGACAACCAGGCAGACTAAACATGTACACGCCACTTCATGCCTGCTACACTCATGGTTGGTTGGCTTTCTCCTTACCCTTACCTGCACCACAGAGCATCTGTGAACCGAAGCCCAGCAAGAAAGCCCACAAACAGATAGCATATACAAAACATACTCCAAGTATATAAACTGGCCATCAATAGGCTAAACACATACGGCCTAGCCATCCCAGGCGCTTTACAAAGCCCTGGGTTCATGGTCCACACGTGAGGATATCCCAGGTATCCTTTAGGGACTCGCCCTGGCAACTTGCACTCCACGTGCTCAACGCTGCTCCCGGCCCCTTGCCGTACTCGGCCTTGCACTCAACGTGCCTAACGTCGTTTCAGGCCCTTTGCCGTTCCCAGCCCCTGCTGACCTCAGCCTACACCGTTCCCGGCTCTTGCCGATCATTCACATAATCGCATTCATAGCATAATAAACAAGTATAGAATACTAGAAAATTCAATCAAAGGGCTACGCCCTGCAATTCAAACACATTGGGCTCAGCCCTGCATACAAGCTCTATGGGAAAAAGGGTTTTCTTACCAGAGTCCCGAGCTCTCCGAGCACCGCTATCCTGAGCACAGTCCTATAACTTGAGCCTCGTTGAAACCCTAGTCACAACACATTAATAATATCCATCCATCAAGTTCTAATCCATTAAATAACTTTGAGACATATTCCTAACCTACGGGACCTTGAATTCTATCAATTCGGGTGATAAAATCCATCTCGAGCCTTAACCATTGAGTTCCCAAGCCTAAACACACTTAAAAACTCAGATTGGCACTAAGAGTCGTGGCCCTAGCCACAAGTGCTGTGGCTAGCCTCGAAACAGAGGCTAGCACCACTCTAAAACCCACACGGGCCACAGCGCGCATCACCAAGCGCTGCGGCGCGCATCAAGCATCTCGGGCTCCCATGGCTGCACGCGCACACGGGCCGCGACATGCCCTCCTAGGGCTGCAGCCCTCACCTCCAAACCAAGAAATCTTCATCTTTTTCCCTGCATTTTCTTCAAACCAATTCTCCCAAAACAAAACTAACAACTCTAGATAATCATCACAAGATTCTAACCCAGTTTTAACATCAAAACCTATCAAGAACCAGCCCCCCAAAACTCAGCCTAATAATCAAATCCCAATCCAAACTAAGCCTACATGCAACCTCAATATACAACCTTAAACCAGCTACAAAATTGACTCAAATCAACATATTAAGAACTTACCTTGAAGAATTATACTTTTGTGCAGAATCTCTAAATCCCAAGCTCAGCTTCAATCCTTAATTCTTGACTAATGGCCACCCAAAGCTTAATTCCCTTGAGTTTGTCTTAGAGAGTGAAAGAGAGAGGGAAATGAGAAGCTATCTACAGATGGGAATGAAAGTGAATGTCGGTTTCTCCAAGTTTCCCAATAGTTCCTTTACTTTGTTTTATTTAACTTAAGCTTTAAGGTTACCTCAAGGCTCGGGGTACCAAAACGTCCCCGAGGGCAAAATGGTAAATTTCCCCGGTATTCCCTCCTAGACATTCTATCCTCAAATATATCTCCAAATATTTATTTCCACAACCCGATAACCCCATAACACATCTAATACCCAAATTACCCCTCGACTCGCCCGAGTCGGAATCTCAACCATGTTGTGACTTTCTGGCTAACCGCTCCCCAGGACTGTCTCAGATCGTGCTGCATAGACATACCACATATATATAGCATTTATCACATTTATACCCCTAATATCCAGATGGGGCCCACATGCATATTTAACTCAACTAAACATGCATCTCTATCATATATTCACATAAATTCATATATCAACATATCAATTCATTTATTTCCCTCCAGGCACACTAATCAAGGCCCTAAGCCCTATTAGCAAATTCAGGTTGTTATAGGGGGTATGTGAGGCTCGACTCATAAGTTGGGGGTAGGTGGAACTCAACTTATAAGCTGAGATTGGCATTACGCATGTGGAGTGCAGGCTGAATGGCTGGGCCACCTAGGGGGTGCACCAAGCACCTGACTGGCTCGGATGCCAAACAAATTGAAAGGGAGTGCGAAACACACTTGTGCAACTCTATGGTTGATGATCTGTATTGATTGCAAGGAGCTGAACAAGTTGTTCGTCAAGAAGAAGGTTAGATCCTTAAGAATGTGTATTGATTACAGGGAGCTGAACAAGTTGACCATTAAGAACAAGTACCCATTACCTAGGATCAATGACTTGTTTGACCAGCTACAGTGGAAGATAGTATTCTCGAAGATTAACCTTCGGTCAGGCTACCACCAATTAAGGATTAAAGAGGAGGACATACCAAAGATCGGTTTCCGCACGAGATATTGACACTATGAATTCCTAGTTATGTCCTTTGGATTGACCAACGCCCCAGCAGCTTTTATGGATTTGATGAATAGGGTCTTTAAGGACTATTTGGAAAAGTTTGTGATTGTGTTTATTGATGAAATACTGTTGTACTCCCAGTCAGAGACAGAGCACGAGCAGCATTTATGCCTGGTATTACAGCGGTTGAGGGAGCATAAGTTGTATGCTAAGTTCAACAAGTGTGAGTTTTGTCTACCATAAGTAACATTTCTGGGTCATATTATCAGTAAGGAGGGGATTCTGGTTTACCTAAGCAAGATTGAGGCAGTGAGAGATTGGCCTAGGCCGAGCAGTGTACCAGAAGTTAGGAGCTTCTTAGGATTGGCAGGGTACTACCGGCGGTTCGTCGAGGGATTCCCCTAGATAGGCACACCATTGACCGAATTGACACGAAAGAAGACTAAGAATGTGTGGACGAACGGGCGTGAGAACAGTTTCAAGGAATTGAAGCAGCAGCAGATCACCGCTCCAGTATTGAGTCTGCCGTCAGACAATGAGAAGTTTGTATTCTATTATGATGCTTCTAGACAGGGTTTGGGATATGTATTGATGTAAGCTGGAAAGGCGATAGCCTACACATCGAGACAGCTGAAGGAGTATGAGCAGAGATATCCCACACATGATCTAGAATTGGCAGTGGTGGCATTTGCACTTAAGGTTTGGAGACATTATTTGTATGGTGAGAAGTGCAAAATATACACCGACCATAAGAGTTTGAAGTACTTCTTTACTCATAAGGATCTGAATATGCACCAGAGACGTTGGATAGAATTGGTAAAGGATTATGATTGTGATATTCTATACCATCATGGGAAGGCCAATGTAGTGGCCGACGCACTGAGTCGAAAGGGCCCAGGGCAGTTGTTCAGTTCGAGACAGATATCAGATAAGTTAGCTGAAGAGATGACTAGAGAAGGTATAGAGTTGGTGGTTGGCAGTTAGCCAACACCACTCTTCAGTCTATGCTCCTTGAGAGGATCAAGGATGCACAGGGGGAGGATCCCCAGTTGAGAGAGCACAAAGAGAATGTCTTAGCCATAATTGCTAAAGACTTGTCTATTTCGGAGATGGGATTATTGAAGTACAAAGGTCGAATTTACGTTCCGATGGACTCTTGTATTCAACGGGAGATCTTGGATGAGTCTCATACCACTCCCTATTCTTTACATCTGGGTACGACAAAGATGTACCAAGATTTGAGAACTCTGTATTGGTGGCCGAGGATGAAGAGGGATGTGGTAGATTATGTGGCCAAGTGCTTGACTTGTCAGCAAGTAAAGGCTGAGTATCAGAGGCCAGCAGGGTTGTTGCAGCCTCTAGGCATTCCAAAGTGAAAGTGGGAGGATATCACCATGGACTTCGTGGTTGGATGGTCGAAGACCGTGGGACAACATGATTCTTTGTGGGTAATTGTGGATAGGTATACCAAATCCGCCCACTTTTTTCCTGTGAGGACGACTTATACTGTGGAGCAGTATGCTAAATTGTATGTGAAGGAAATTGTACAACTTCATGGGGCTTCGAGGTCGATAGTATCTGACAGAGACCCCACCCTCACCTCCAAGTTTTGGGAGAGCCTACAAAAGGCTATGGGAACGCAGTTGCGATTTAGTACTGCTTATCATCCTCAGACGGATGGACATTCTAAGAGGATGATTCAGATACTGGAGGATATGCTACGAGCCTGTGTGCTAGATTTTGGGGGATCTTGGAGTAAGTATCTCCCTTTGATTGAGTTTTCGTACAATAATAGTTATCAGGCGACTATCGAAGTGGCTCCGTATGAGATGTTATATGGGAGGAAGTGCAGATCTGTTATCCTTTGGGATGTGATGGGTGAGAGGAGATACCTGAGTCCTGAGATTATTCAAAGGACCAATGAGGCGATTGAAAAGATTAGATCTTGAATGCTCACCTCCCAGAGTCGCCAGAAGAGTTACTCAAACTTAAGACGCAGGAGCATAGAGTTTCAAGTCGGTGTTTCTCAGAGTTTCTCCCTTGAGAGGAGTGAAACGATTTGGTGTACGAGGAAAGCTGAGCCCTAGATCTGTTGGCCCCTTTGAGATTCTGGAACGGGTTGGAGAGGTAGCTTATAGATTGGTGATTCCTCCAGCTCTATCAGGGGTTCACAATGTGTTTCATATATCCATGCTGTGGAAGTATGTATCAGATTCTACACATGTACTGAGTTATGAAAACTTGGAGCTTGACCAGGATTTATCATATGAGGAGAAGCCAATTCAGATTCTTGACTGAAAGGATAAAGTCTTGCGAAGCAAGACCATCGCTTAGTGAAAGTGATGTGGAGGAACAGCAAAGTGGAAGAGGCAACTTGGGAACTTGAGACAGATATGCGAGATCGGTATCCCGAGTTATTCAGGTAATTTCGAGGATAGTTGTAGAATCCCAAATTTTCTAATAAGGCTTAGGGCCTTGATTAGCATGCCTAGAGGGCAAGAATTGATTTAATTATGTTAATAAATGAATTTGATTATTATGTGATTAGAAATGCATGTTTAGGTGGATTAAATATGCATGTGGGCCCCATTTGGTTGTTAGGGGCATATTTGTAATTTTAGCCCATTGGGGGCATAAATGCTATATTTGTATATATTGTGATTGATACCACGTGTGAGTGGTGATATATTTGTGATGCACGATCTGAGACAGTCCTAGGGAGCAGTTTAGCTAGAAAGTCACAACGGGGTCGGATACTCAGCTTGGGAGGAGCCTAGGGGTATTTTGGGGATATAATATGTGTTTGGAATTTATTGAGTAACGGGTAGTAGTTTGGTAATTATTTGGATATGTTGGGATTAAACGAGATTTATAGGAACATTTGAGGAACTAACAGGATTTGGCAATTGACAAGATTGCCCTTGATGATATTTGAGGACTTAGATAACTTAAGGGGCATTTTAGACTTTTGCTAAGATTGAATATGCATTCAGATGATTTGAGAAAACACTAGACTTAAGTGAAAGATAACATCAACACTCTTAACTTCTTCTCTCTCTCTCGGTTCTCTCTCATCCTCTAGAAGACTCAGCTGGTTTTTGGAATTTCGGAGGAGAAACTCATAAACTAAAGCTTGGAACTTGGGAAGGATAAGCCTAGGGTGCTGGAGTACTAGTCTAAGCTCGAAATCATCCTTGAGGTAAGGAACCTAGTACTGAATTATTTGAGTTTCTGCTAAGTTTTGTTAGAATTTTAGGTTTGCATGTGATTTGGATTTTTAAGTTTAATTTTGGATATTGGCTGAGTTTATGAGGTTATCTATTGACTTGTTATGGAGCCTAGATTGTGTGGAAGAAAATTCCAGGCTTAATTCTGGGTTTAGATATTGAGTTGGGTTTATTTTAGAGGAATTGGCTCAAGGAAAATGCAGGAAGAAATGGTTATTTTATGGGTTTGGAGGCTCGAGTCGCAGCCTTGTTCTTCAGGTGTCGCAGCCCGTGTGTGTCGAAGAGGCTGAAAGCCTCTGTCTGCCAGGCGCGCCGCGGCCCAAGGATGGGAGTGCTGCGGCCCGTGTCCTTCAACTGTGAGGCACTTTGCCTCTGACTTGGGTGCACCGTGGCCCTTAGGGGGCTGGTCCGCAACTCAATTTCGAAGTATTGACAGTTTGAAGATTTTTAGCTCGGGAACCCAAATGTTAAGGTTCGGGAAGGATTTTACCACCTAGATTGGTAGAATCCAAGGTCCCGGAGGCTAGAATTATATCCCAAAGTTATATATTGGATTAGAGCTTGAAGGATGGATATTGTTAATGTGTTGTGACTAGGTTTTTAGCCAGGCTCAGGTTAGAGGACTGTGCTCGAGATTGCGATGCTCAAGAAGCTTGGGACACAGGTAAGAAAACTATTGTACCCGTAGAGCAGGGCGTGGCCCTATTGTTTGTATTGCAGGGCATGGCCCTATGTGTTTGAATTGCAGGGCATAGCCCTATCATTTATGTTTAGTATATGTTTAAATATTTGTTGATATTATGCTATGTATTGCATATTTGTGAATGAACAGCGAAGGACGAGAATGGCAGAAAGTCGAGTACAGCAAGGGGTCGGGAATAGCGTCAAGCACGTGGAGCGCAAAGACGAATACAGCAAGGGCCGGGAGCAGCGCTAGCATGCGGAGTGCAAAGTCGAGTACGGCAAGGGGCCGAGACGGCGTTAAGTATGCGGAGTGCAAGTCGTTAAGGCAAGACCCTTTTAGGATGCTGGAGTCATCTTCACAGTGAAGACCGCGAACCCAGGGCATGGTAAAGCACCTGGGACGGCATGGCCGCCATGTGTTTAGCCTATTGGTTGTTTTGTTATATGTTGTTGATAGATATGCATATGTTAATTATTTTGTGTTGAGTTTTCTTACTGGGCTTCGGCTCACGGGTGCTCTGTGGTGCAGGTAAGGGCAAAGGAAAGGTCAACCAACCATGAGTATGGAGAGCGTGGAGTGATGGGTACATGTTCGGCCTACCTGGCTACCACGGCCAGGGGTATTTTTGGGAAGTGCAATGTATAGACTAGAATTTTGTCGCCTAGTCGACCCTAAATGTATTTTGAATTGTAAATATTTTATAAACAGTATCTTGGGATTCCAAATGTTTAATTTTTAGTATTTTCAATGAATGATCACATTTTTATATTTAATGCCTTTATATGACGTTCAACACATTTTGACTTACAAGTCAGGGGTATGTGAGGCTCGACTCATAAGTCGAGGGCTGGTGGGACTCGACTTATAAGCTAAGTTTGGCATCATGCACGTGGAGTGCAGGTTAAATGTTTGGGCCACCTAGGGGGTGCACCAAGCACCTGACTGGCTCGGATGCCAAACAAATTGAAAGGGAGTGCGACATGAACTTATGCAACTCTATGGTTGTTGATCTGTAAAATGTTTATGCTAGTTTCAGTTATTACTGCTAGTCTGATGTATTACTCTATGAATTGTTGAATATGTTTTCTTGTTGAGTCTTTTGGCTCACGGGTGCTTTGTTGTGCAAGTAAAGGTAAGGAAGAGCTTGGCCAGCCATGAGTTGGAGAGTGATAGCAGTGACGTGTACATATGTAGTACGCTCGACCGCCACAGCCGAGAAGCTCAAGGAAGCTAGGGTTGAACCCAGTTTTTGCACCTAGGTCGGCTTATTTTGTATCCTTGGTGTTGTAACCAACTTTTAAACTTTTACTTTGGGGATCCCATGTAAAGAACAAAGTTTTTGGTTAAATGAATTTTTTTATGACTTGACCAAATTTTTAATACCTGAACCTTTAGTAACTTAGTCACATGTTTGGTCCAAATGACTTGTTTAGCAAGTCCAGCACTAATTTTAAACACACTTGGTAACAGACCCTAATTAGCAGGGCGTTACATTTAATATCCCAGATATTAGGAGTACATTTACTTTGTGATCAAATCATATCCCTATATAAATGGGAATTATTTGTATTAAATGTAATAATTATGTAACTGCGTGATTGACTCACGCAATTACCCAAACTTGTCCATGAAACTTCCTTATAAATACTGGGAATATTGGACAGGAAAATGGACCATTATTCTGTAATACCAAAACTCTTCCAAAATAGAGAGAGAAACAACAATAATATTAACTCGTGGACTAGGTGGATTTTAACCATTGAACCACGTAAAAGTTATGTGTTCTTGAGTGAATTCACATTATTATTCTTTATGGTTTACTATTAAACTCTAATATGCCTTATTATTTCTTAATACACTGTTGGCAAAAAAACCGCGTCAACAGTTTAGTGCTTTCTTTGAGAGCAAATTAGTGCTTCATCAAAATCCCAGTCGATTCTCATCATGGTGCTCACTTGTTTAATGCACGATAATGAGATAGAACAGTTTGGTCAGCAGGAGGCCCATCATATCACTATTCTGAATGAACATGGCCTTGAGATTCAGCAGCGACCGGGAAAACAACCGATGGGTCATGGCGACAATGGGAGTTTGGTGTCATTGCCATTGAATCCAAATCCAGACTACCAAACTGCATTCGAATTGGAAAACATGTAATTGAGAAGCCATCTCGCTAAGGCAAACAGGTAGATTGAGGAGGTTTTGGCTCGGTTACCCCCTCTTGCAACCGACGTTAATGTCAGAAAGAGGCAAAGTGGGTCTCACAAGTCCCAAAGGAGTAATCAATCCAAACCAAGTCGATTAGTCAGAACTGCTACCCCAAGTTCTGTATCTACAGGGTGAGATCGCCAGAATTCTCAACCTAGTGGCCCTCATAGGGGTCATGAGTATGTCAGTCGGTCAGTTAGAACCGCAACCCCAAGTTCGGTGCCTCCTTCACAGGTCCCTAGAAATGCCCATGGCAATCCACGAGGAGGGTCTGGGACAAGATCACAAAGACAAAATGTTCCAACAAAACCTCTTACTTGACGTTTGGATCGTCAGGTGCAGAGAGCTAGAGACAATGGAGTAGAACATAGGCAGGCTAATTTAGTCCATCCTGATGGAACAAGGATTGCCTCACCAATAAGGCATCCCCCGTCACCTATAAGACATCGGATGCCACCAAGTAGGAGAAATCCACCTCCATCTATCAATACTTACATCCCAGGGACACGTGTTGAAAATCTAGATCCTCGACCCCAACCGCAAGCTGTAAGCTTCACAAATGGGAGTTAGTGGACCGAAATTTGTCGTATTGGTAGGCCCGAGGGCGACCTAAGAAATCAATTAAGTTCAGCGCAGAGCCCTCGGTACGATCCACAACCCGATTTGCGCGATCGTCTAAATGTGAAGAGGAGGAATCCAACTCGGGATGAAGGTATTAGTTATACTCAACAAGAGGGAGGTCCATCCATAGTACGCAATATGGGAATAGTGCCCCACAAAACAAAGCTCGAGCTTGGAGGGATAATAACCCATCAAACGCATATGATAGGATGGGAGCTGTTGAACATCCCCCAAGTAACCTAGGGACCAGAGACCAAACCGTCGAGAGACTAGCTTTGATGGAAGAGTAAATGAAGTGGCTTTTATCTGGAAAAGACAAAGACGATTGCGACTCAGAGGACGAGCTCAAGCCTTTCACTCCGAATATTGCGGCGGCCACATATCTGATAGGCTTCAGAATGCCACACTTGTCAAAATTTTATGGAGATGGAGATCCATCAGACCACCTTGGAATGTTTAACACCATGATGATGTCCCACAATGTCGGCCTCGATTTAAGGTGTATTTTATTCCCTGCAACTCTTGTCGAGCCGGCCAAGCAATATAAGAGGCATTCCATAAGCTCGTGGAAGAAGTTTTCTTCTGACTTCAAAAGAACCATTCCGAGCGTCACAGGCAGCTCGGGTTGATACCAATTCACTGGCCAATGTAAAGCAGGAACCTGGTGAGACGTTGAAGGCATATCTAAGTAGGTTTGCCAATGTCGCTGCACGAGCTAGGGATGTTGATGATAGCTCCAAGCTCATGGCACTGAGGACAAGAATCCTCATCGGGGGCGATCTATGGCAAGAATTACAAATAAAAGGAGTTAAGAGTGTAGATGACTTCTTGGTCCAAGCTCAAGAGTTGATTAATCTAAAAGAGGCGTGAGCTTCCATCGTAGGAACCAGCCAGACCCCTGTCCAGCCTGTTGGAGTAATAACGGATGTTACAGCTATGGTTCAAACCGTTACCCAGAATAACCAAGGGGGAAATAACAAAAGGAAGGGAAATGGCAAGGGCGACCAGAGCGGGACGAAGAAAAATAAGTCTGGGGAGAAATTCAAACATGTTTACACTACTTAGACCGACCTAACGGACACTAGGGAGCCCATCATCCTGGAAAATTCTACTTTCCTTCCATGGAAGAAGCTAGAGCCATCGTAGAACTAGAGGGCAAAGAGACATTCTTCAAAGTTCTGTCGATTCCATAATGACATCGGGCATAACACTGATGACTGTCGACAGCTGAAGGATGAGATTGAAACTCTCAATTGAGCAGGACCTTTGGCCCAGTACGCCCGAAATCGGGTGGTCCCTAATCAGCCTGCTGGATCAAACCCTCCATCAGTTCCCGAAGCTCCAGTAAGTCAAACTAAAGATCAAGCGAATCAGGTCGACCCTCCTCCGATAGTAGGGGAGATATAACAACCATTTTGGGAGGACCTCATTTGGCAAGCACGAGCAGTGGGGCCCAGAAGAGGTACATTAACAAATTGAAGTCTCATAACGAAGTGGAGTTCGTCCCAGAGCAGTGGTTATCGAAACAACAACGATTGGAAAAGTAACCAATCATCTTCACAAAAGACGATGTTAGCCACGTCCAATTCCCACATAACAATCACTTGGTCATAACCGTTCAGCTCGCCAACCAGAGGGTCTAGAGGACACTGGAAGATAACGGAAGTTCCGTGAATCTACTTTTCAGGTCCACCTTGGAAAAAATGGGGTTTTCTGTAACTAATTGGAAGGCGAACTGAATGACTCTGTACGAGTTTTCTAGTGAAGGGCTGGCAGCCATCGGGACGATCGGATTGGTAGTAACATTGGGAGAAGACTCGTGAACTGTTTCCAAGTTACTTGAGTTCATGGTAATCGATTGTCCAGCTGCGTATAATGCGATTTTGGGCCGACCTGCACTGATGGAATTTGAAGCCATAACCTCTATCGGCCACCTAGTAATATAATTCCCCTCAGCTGCGAGAATATGCACCGTCAGAGGTGATCAGCTCGCTGCCAGAGAATGCTATAACATTTCTATGAAGGGAAAATCACAACCTAGGCAGCAAGTTATGGTCCTAAATGACAGAGGTGAGGTGTCCTAGGCAGTAGAAGTTACTTGTGGGATGGAAGAACCTCAACAAGCAGAGGATAGTGACGTCGCCCCATGGACAACATTGACCCACGAATGGGTGAAGATAGGTTAGAACTCCAAGCCATAAAAGAGCTTGAGGAAGTAAACATTGACCCTAAAGAAGCTTCAAGAGTCGTAAAGGTTGGAAAGAATCTTGATGGTAAAAGGAAGAAGAAGCTGGTCAATTTCTTACAAGAGAATCTGGACATTTTCGCCTGGTCACATGAAGATATGGTGGGAATAAGCCCAAGTGTAATCGTGCACACTTTAAATTTGGACAAGAACATGCTTGCAAAATCCCAAAAAAAGGAGACACTTGGGAACAGTCCGAGCTGAAGCTCTTGAGGAAGAAGTAGCACGATTATTAAAGTGCGGATTTATCTGCGAGGCAAAATACCCGAGTTGGGTTGCCAATCCCGTGCTGGTCCCAAAACCAAATAGGAAATGGAGGACCTGTTGGGGTTTTATGCCTTAATTAAAACCCAAATTCCTTGTAATCTCATTTTATATTATCAATAAAAGAATAGAAATCATTTTTTGACTTGGTCAATCACTTTGCTCACATGTTTTATTTTCATGATTATTTGTTTGATATAAACTTCTATTAAATCCCGAGCATATAGCTAATCTTATTTATAGTGACGTAATCACAGTGGAATATAAATATGATTATATGTTCAAAATAAGTTAGTCCTAAGATTAGTCAGTTCACCGGATTTACACTGACTTGCCAATCTACGATATGATCTACTTACACATTACAGTGTTATGTTCTTTCCAGAACATTAGAAAAGTAGATAAGATCGGATGTATTTGTTACATCAAACAGGGCCGATATTGACAGTTGATAAGATAAGTAAACATACCGTTATTATCTATTCTAGTCATATCATATAGTTGACCATAGGTCAATTCAATCTCAATTCTGAGTGGTTAGTATTCTAACTGATTGTATTATTTGAGTTCTTTGTCTTGTTCGTTACCAGCTTACCCTACGGACTAGCCCATACTTACATCTTGGGAACTCAGTAGTATAATTGAGTGGGAGTGTTAATCATAGATATGAACATCTATAGCTTCTGATGAAGAAGTGAAATGATGGTTTCCTTGTAGTTTAGTTCAAGGTGTTAAATGATAGAGATCTCATTTCAGTAATTAAATTAGTTTACTGAAATATCATTTACAAGGAACTAAGTGTTTTAAGGATAAAATACAATGAGGGGTAAAACGGTATTTTAGTCCTATCTCATTGTAGACCGTCTATAGAGGATTGAGTGACAATTATGGTTGTAACAATGGATAATTAATAGAGTATCTATATTTGTTATAGAGCGTTCTATGAATTCAAGAGTGCAATTCCAAGTCTATAGTGGAGTCACGAGGAATTAATAAGTTAGTAAATTTATTTGTTAGATTTATGATAACTTATTGGAGCTTGATTTCATAGGCCCATGGTCCCCATTGTACCTTGGATAAAATCATCTAGATAGTCTCAATTAATTGATTTAATCATCAATTAGAATTATCAAAGTTGACCAGGTCAATTTTGGATAGTTTCACAGAATTGTGTAATTTTGAGAAGAAAAGAGAAATTATGGCAGATTTATTAATTAAGATAAATTGGTATCTAAATTAATAAATAAATTTAAATCAATGTTCAAATTATAAATAATTAATTTGATAAAGGATTTAAATAATTATTTAATTAATTAAATCAATAGAAAATAATACAGGCCTTGATTTTAAGTCCAATGGGCTTATAATCAAATGGGAAATTTCACGGGCTTATAGCCCATGATAATTTCGACCTAGGGCTTCAGAATGGCTGTTATTTTATTGATTTTTTAATTAAATTAAATGGCCTAATTGAGTCTATAAAAGGAGTGCTTAGAGAGAAGTCAAAAAGAAGTTTGATAAGTCACAAGTCAGATTTTCTAATAGTTTTAGATTCTCTCTAAACACAAGTCATTTTCTAAGCCCCTTTGTTATTTTATCTTCTTCTCTCTATATCTATCTCATGTGTTGAGAATTTCCCACACTAGTCTAGGTGGTTCTAAGGATACATCAGAAGATTGTGAAGAAAATAGAAGATCGGTTCAGTTTCTTGATAATACTCTGCGATAGAAAGGATACAAGAGTTAGAGAAACTGAAGGAAGGACTCTTAATTCCGCTGCGTATACTGTAAGTATTCTATTATTTGTTTCTCTTTGAATTCAATTTTAGAAACATGTTTTAGGCTATCTCGTATTAATTTGTTTAATATTAGATATACATGAAAATAAATAAAGATCATGTATAAGCTAATCCAACAGGACCTGCATCGACTTCTTCAATCTGAACAAAGCTTGTCCCAAAGATTGTTTCCCACTGCCAAGGATTGATCAGTTGGTAGATGCCACGGCAGGTCACGAGCTCATATCCTTCATGGATGCATATTATGGATATAACCAGATCGTGATGAATCCTATGGACCAGAAACATACTAGCTTCATGTCCCAAATAACGTATATTGTTATAAAGTTATACCCTTCAGGCTAAAAAATGTCGGAGCTACATATCAGCTCTTGGTCAACAAGATGTTTGCTAATCAGATCGGGAGAAGTATGGAAGTGGATGTCGATGATATGCTTGTTAAATCAAAGACTGTCGATAACCATGTGTCTGATCTAGAAGAATGTTTTGGGATATTGAGGAGGTATGACATGAAGCTGAATCCTCAGAAGTGCACTTTCGGAGTGGCATCTAGAAAATTTCTAGGATTCATAGTCAACACAAGGGGGATAGAGGCGAATCCTGATAAAATCAAATCGTTGTTAGAAATTCCCTCGCCCAGGTTATGTAAAGAAGTTCAAAGCCTGATTGGAAAGGTGGCAGCTTTGAATCGTTCCATTTCAAAATCAACTGAGGAGTGCGAACAGGCATTCCTCGACCTAAAAACACACCTGACCGAGCCTCCAGTGCTATCTAAGCCTATGTCTGGAGAACCTCTATTCCTTTATTTGGCCATGACAGAAAATGCAGTCAGTGCCGTGTTAATTTGAGAAGAAGACCATGCTCAAAAACTAGTATATTATATAAGCAAGAGACTTCTCGGAGCTGAGTCACGATACCCACTGATAGAGAAGCTGGAATTTTGTCTGATATTGGCTTCCAGGAAGCTCCGATCATATTTCCAGTCCCATTCAATCAACGTCATTACCGACCAACCTTTAAGGCAGGTGTTGCAAAAACTTGAAACGTCGGGACGTCTTTTAAAATGGGCTATCGAGCTTAGCCAATTTGAGATATTGTATGTGCCACGGGCCTCAATCAAAAGTCAGGCCCTTGATAATTTCTCCCGAGAAGGGAATCAATTTCATACAGCTCTAAGATTCAGATTTGAGGCATCCAACAACGATGCCGAATATGAGGCCTTATTAGCTGGGCTGAGAGTGGAAAGGGAGCTCAAGGCAAAGGTCGTCCAATGCTATAGTGATTCTCAGCTCGTGTTTAATCAGGTGTTGGGAGAATATCAAGCTTGAGGTACCAAGATGGCAGCCTACCTAACTAAGGTGAAGAGAGTATTGTCTGAATTTGAGTACAGTACTGTTGAACACATACCTCGTGAGTAGAACTCTAATGCTGACACTTTGGTGCGGCTTTCCATTACCAAAGAAGTTGAGACATTGAATGTGGTGCTAGTGGAGTTCTTGGAAAGTCCAAGTGTAACAGAAGAAATGATAAAGGTCGAAATGATCGACACAATACCGACCTGGATGACTCCCATAATGTAATACCTCACAACAGGAAGGATACCTGACGATAGAAAGGACGCAAGAAAAGTACCTTATCAAGCTCTGCGGTATGTAATAGTGGATGGGACCTTGTACCGACTTGGTCATTCATTGCCTCTCCTACGATGTGTTCTGCCGGAGGAAGCTAAAACCATTTTACAAGAAGTACACGAAGGCTTTTGTGGAGATCATGCTGGGGGGCAAAACCTAACGCTGAAAATACTGAGGCGTGGCTATTTTTGGCCCACTTTAACAAAAGACTCAATCTCGTATGTTCAGAAGTGCGAAAAATGCCAGCGTTTTGCCATAGTTTCCCGAGCTGCTCCAGTCAAGCTAACAATGATCTCATCCCCATGGCCATTTGTGGTATGGGGAATCGACCTAAAAGGGTCCCTATCTATGGGAAAGGTAGGAGTTCGTTATGCGGTGGTGGCGATCGACTATTTCACGAAGTGGGTAGAAGTCGAACCTCTGGCAACCATCACTTCAAAAAGAGTCCTAGACTTTGTGGTAAAGAGTATAATATGTCGGTTTGGGCTCCCTAAAAAGATCGTGTCAGACAAGGGGACACAATTCAACAATGATCTCTTCACTGACTTCTATGAAAAATACGGCATTACTAAGAGTTTCTCCTCACTAGCATATCCGCAGGCCAACGGGCAGGTCGAGGCTGTGAAAAAAACCCTAAAGGTGAGCCTGAAGAAGAGGTTAGATGAAGCCAAAGGATTATGGCCCGAACAGCTCCCACAAGTAGTTTGGGCCTACCAAACTTCTCACAGAACCTCCACGGGACATACTCCTTTTTCCTTAACTTTTAGAAGCGAGGTCATGCTTCCAATCGAAGCCAAGGTAGCCACCCACAGGCAAAGGAAATTTGGCTAGGAATAGAATGATGAACTACTTAACGCATCTCTCGACCTGATTGAAGAAAAATGAGAAGAATCGCAGTTACAGCTCACCCATTATCAACAAAAATCGCTCGCTATTTTAATTGTAAAGTTAAGAGACGTAGATTTGGACTGGGCGACCTGGTTCTCCGAAGGGTCTTTTTGGCGAATAAGGATCCCAATGACAGTGTATTAGGCCCGAACTGGTAGGGACCATATCAGGTCATTGAGGTTTTGCATGAAGGAACTTTCAAGATAGCTCGGCTGAATGGGGAAGTAGTCCCACGTACCTGGAACACCCTACATTTGAAAAAGTATTATCAGTAGTACCACCATAAATATAAAGCTCATTTATAAAATCCTTTGATTAAATAATAGATGGATTATTAAATAATTTTTCTTTTTAAAATTGTATTAGTTCGTGTTCTAATGTTTGTAAAAGTAACCAAGAAAGTTTCTACATTCTGGTTACTTGGGGGCACATAACCTGAGGTTGGCCAAATTAAGCCTGCTTGATACGATTAGGAAACTTAGAAGCTTGGAAAAATTGAATATTCAACAGCTTTTTAAAGCTCGAGTGTTCAATAAACCTAGCACGAACTAAGTTTAAAATCATTTAAAATCCTAGACGTAACCAGATCTGAAATTTAGAAGCTTGAAAAAATTGATTATTCAATGGCTTTTAAATTTTGAATTTTTAATAAACTCAGCACGAACTAAATTTAAAATCATTTAAAATCCTGGACGTAACCAGGTCTGAAACTTAAAAGCTTGGAAAATTTGAATATTCAATGGCTTCTTAAAGCTTGAGTGTTCAATAAACCTAGCACGAACTATTTTTAAAATCCTGGACGTAACCAGGTCCGAAATTTAGAAGCTTGGAAAAATTGATTATTCAAAGGCTTTTTAAAGTTCGAATTATCAATAAACCCAATGCAAACTAAATTTAAAATCATTCAAAATCCTGGACGTAACCAGGTTCGAAACATAGAAGTTTGGAAAAATTGATTATTCAACAGCTTCTTAAAGCTCGAGTTTTAATCAACTTAACGCGAACTAAGTTTCAAACATTAAAAACCCTGGATATAACCAGGTTCGAGGCTTGATTCTTGACAGGTATAGTACAAATAACCAAACAAAAACTTGGATATAACCAATCTCAATAAAATCTATCTTGATCTAAAAATCGATTCCTAAAATCTCGAATGTACAAATCTAAGGATTCACAAGCATGAGTGTAACGACCCAAAATCGCTATTAAGGCTTAAGGGCCTAGATTGTGTGCCAGGGGGGGGGGGGGGATGTTGGGATTTATGTGTGATTTTATGAGTTAAATGCATGGTTATGATTTAGAGTGTGTTATATGACTATTTGATTATTTGAGATGCATGACTATGTGTTTAGTATGCATGTTTAGGTAAAATAAATATGCATGGGGACCCCGTTTGTGTGATAGGGGTAAATTGGTAATTTTAGCCCGCTTAGGGCATATATGTGATAATTGTATTATGTGATTTGTACCACGTGAGTGTGGCGTTTTTATTGTGATGCACGTGCCGAGACGGTCCTAGAGAGCAAGTTAACTTAAAAGTCACAACGGGACTTTATACCCGGCTCGGGAGGAGCCCAGGGGTACTTTGGGAATTTTGTGGTTAAGTAGAGAATTAGCGGTTGATGGTTATTGGTGATTTAGTAACCTGGGTAACCATTAGTTACTGCTGAGAGTAACAAGTTTAGGTGAAAGAAATGGTAGAATTGCAATATAGGAGAAAGGACTAGAGTGCCCTTGAGGTTTAGTTAGCAAAGGGTTTTGATGAAGGGGTAAAATGGTCATTTGGCTGGGAATTTGATATGTTGCAGCTGGGTAATAAGGGGTACACGGTTTGGGGCTTGGTCATATTTTGGTTTTGTTAAAGAATAGAGAGAAGAAAAGCTAGAGGAAAAGCTAGGGCAAGAAGAAGAAGAAGATGAGTGAAGGAGCTGAAATTGGAGACTTAGGAGATGAAGGAAGCTTAGGGTTGGATTCTTCATTCAAGGTAAGGGTTCTATGTAATTTAAGGCTTGTTTCTGTTATGGTTTGAGGAATTTAAGCATGGTTTAAGTTTGAGTTTTGGGTTTTTATTTTCTGAAGTTGAAATCAAAGATGTGGATTTTTGGGGATTTGATTGTGTGTTTGGGTTTCTTTGATGATGTTTCTGAGTTGTTAGATGGTCTATGTGGGGTTTTGATTTGGTTTTGGGGCTTGGGTACCTGCTTGGGATGATTTGGAGTGGTGTTAGCTCGGGGAAAATGCAGGGAGAAACCCAGAAATCTGGGTTTCGCGTAGGAGCGTCGCGGCCCTGTTCTTGGGCGCCGCGGCGCGAGGCTATTTCTGGGCAGAGGGAGGCTTCTGACTTGCTGGGCGCCGCGGCCCTATTGAGCAGGGTGCCGCGGCCCTCTTGGGTGGCGCCACGGCGCTAGGCCATTTTCAGGACTTGAAATTTTGCATTTTTGAGCTTTTGCTCCGGGGGTTCGGGGGATGTTTCCAATGATTTGTTTTAGGAATTTGGGAGTCCCGAGAGTGTGGGATTGGTCCCGGGAAGTGGTTTTGAATTGATTAGTATTAAAGGATGTTTTATGTGTGTTGTGACTAGGCTATTGGAGAGGCTCGTGCTAGAGGACCGTGCTCGTGACTTTGGTGCATTGTGAAGCTCGGGATACAGGTAAGAAAACTGTAGCACCCGAGAATAGGGCATGGGCCCATAGTGTTATTGCAGGGCATGGACCTAGATTGTATTGTGTGCTAATGTGTAACGACCCAAATTCGCTAGTAAGGCTTAAGGGCCTTGATTAGTATGCCTGGAGGGCCTAATGGAGATTATGTGTGGTTTTAGTAATTTAGATGCGTGATTATGATTTAAAGCATGTTATATGATTACTTGAGTATTTGAGATGCATGACTATGTGTGTTAGTGTGCATATAGGCCCAGATTAGGTTAGAAGGGCATAATCGTAATCTTGGCCATTATGGGCATAACTGCTTTGATATATGTGATAATTGTTGAGACCACATTATTATGTGGATATATTCGCGATCAGTGACTCGAGACGATCCTAGTGAGCAAAGTAGTGGAAAAGCCATAGCGGGGATTTATACCCGGCTCGGGGTGAGCTCAGGGGTATAAATGGGAATTTAGTGGATGAGCTGGAGATTATTATAACATTGAGGAATGCTATTGGTGATTAATTAGGTATCGGGAATTAAGCGAGAAATAATAGAGACACTCGAGGAAGTAGCGGGAATTGGGCAAAATGACTAAAATGCCCTTAAGTGGATTAAAGGACTAGAGTTAATAGGGAGGGCATAAAGGTCATTTGATTCTTAAGGATGGGTATTACTGAGGTTTTAAGTTAGTGGAATTTGTAGAATATCAAAGGAGTCTGAAAAAGAAGGGAAAAGAAAGAGGGAAAACAGAGAGAGTTTCTCTAAGTCAGTTTACACTTTCCTTCACCTGTTTCTTGAGAATTTCTGGAGTAAAGCTTAGAGAAGAGCTGGGATAACTAAACATCAAGGATCTTGACCTAAGACTAAGGAATTGGTAGAGGTTTAGCTGGGTTTCACTAACACTTGAGGTAAGATTCTAGAGTTCATCCATTTCTGTTTCTGGTTTTTAAGTTATGGTACTTGAGTTTAATTGAATGGAACTTTGGGGAATTCAGGCTTAAGGCTGAGGAATAGCAAGCCAAGGGAGCCTAGGGATAGCTTGTGGGCGAAATTCTATCAAAGGTATGAATTCTAAGCTCTAATTCTGTTGTTCAACTGGTTTATGTTGGGTTTAGAGTTTGGAGGTGGCTATGGTGAATTTTGAGTTTGTGATTGCATATGCTTGGGTTTTAGATGTTTAGGGTGCTTGGGATGAGTGGAGTGTGGTCATGAAGTTGTTTTTAAGTTTGGGTAAGAGTTGGAAGAGGTTTGGTTGAGGTTGGCTCGAGAAAAATCGCATAAGGGAAATTTTGGTGTTGGGCTGTCTGTGACTAGCGCTACAGCGCTAGCCTTTGGGCGCTGTAGCGCTAGGGCTTTTTGCTGGAAGGGTTTTGGTTTCTGTCTGTAGCGCTATAGTGCCCTCCCAAGAGCGCTGTAGCGCTACCCTGCCTTCTGAAGGGGATTTTGGGATAATTTGCAAGGGTTTTTGACCTAGGGTTTGGGGTTTGGTTCCACCACCTTGTTTGGTGGAACTAGGACATCCCGGGGGCTCGGGATTGGCCCCGGGGCTAGGTTTTGAACTTGAGGGTTGATGATGACTTTGGCCATGATTGTGTTTAGGTGAGCGCTAGGGCTCGAGTGGGATCGTGCTCAAGGTGTCGAAGGATCAAAGCTATTGAATTGAAAGGTAAGAGAACTGCACCTGGTTATATGATTGTGATGGGACTAAGTGCTCCCGAGATTTGTATCATGTCAATGTTGGTATCACGCCATGGGACATGTAAAAGCGGTCTAAGAGTGCCGTACATACTAATAGCGCACAGAGCGCGACTCGGCCATTGGGAGCCATGAACACTGGGATAACAGAGGGAGCAGCCTGTGAGCGCTAGCCCTGGTTATCATTTATAAATTGTGCATGTAATGTGTTGATGTATCTAGTATGTGGAATACTTGACTATATTGAATGGTTATTTGACTGAGGCTATGTGACGCAACGTGAGATATTGACTTGTCTGATAATTGCTTATGCTTTGTTGATATTGTGTTTTCTTGCTGGGCCTTGGCTCACGGGTTCTACGTGGTGCAGGTAAAGGCAATGGCAAGTTGGACTAAGCCTGAGGTGGAGAGCTCCGAGGTGAAATGTACATAGCCAGGTGTTCGATCACCACGATCGAGGAGGGGACCAGGACAGAGATTACCTAACCGCTTGTTTTGCCTTAGTATGGCTGGATATTGTACCTGAGTATTGTAACTTTTGTAAATGATCTTTAAACTTGTATTTTTGGGATCCCGTGTAAACAAATAGTGTTTCTTAACGAAAAATGTGACTTATGAGACCAAAATGCTTTAACCCTAGTCCCTTTGAAACTTCTGCAACACAATTTTAATTAAATGACTTGATTAGCAAGTCTGGCACTTTAAAAACACACAGTGTAACGGTCTTGGCTATCCAGGGCGTTACATAATGTATAACCTTAAATGAATTATTATATGTTGAATGATTATTTCGAAATGTATTATATGTGTGATTATAGTGCAATGAACGGCTAAGGCCGAGAGCGGCAAGGCCGAGAACGGCAATGGAGCCGAGAACGGCGAAAGGCCGAGAACAGCAGTGGGGCCGGAAGTAACACTTAGCACCTGGGATGCTTATAGTCAGGGTAGGACCCAGTGGATAAATGTGATATCCTTACGGTGAGGACTGAGACCCCAGGCTTTGGTAAGGTTTCGGGGGCGGCACGGCCGTGTTTGCTTAGTCTAATGGTTGACCTGTTTATCTGTGGACTATCTGGTATGATTAACTGTATAATTTGCATATGTTATGTGCTGCATGAGTTTTCTTGCTGGGCTTCGGCTCACGGGTGCTCTGTGTTGCAGGTAAGGGCATAATTTGAGTCAACCAGCCATGAGTACGGAGAGCGTGAAGCGATGCGTACATGATTGGCCTGCCCGACTGCTTTGGTTGGGGGTTTATTCGAGAAATGGCTGTAATAATCTATGATTTTTATAACTGATCAACTGTAAACTTATTTCAAGATGTAAATAGTTTTCAAACCTTATTTTGGGATCCCAAACGTTTAATGCTAGAAGTTTTTAATGAAACAACGCATTTTTAAGGATTACAGCCTTATCTTTTAATTAGTCACACTTTCGTTTTAAAAACCTCGATTAGCGAGTCTTTGCACACTGTTTTGTCTTAAAACTCACTTGGTAACGGCTCTAAGGAAGTAGGGCGTTACAATGAGAGATAATAAAGGAAAGATAAGTGGATCAAAAGATGGATATATATTGAAATAAAGCCAATAAATTACATGAGGAGAAAAAACCTCGAACTGGGCCCGAAAGCAATTTTTTAATATCAAAAAAATGTTAAACAATTACAAACAAAAAATAAATACAAAGGGGATATCATTGGGCTCCATCAGCTCGCCCCGAAGATATGACCTCCTCGCCATCTCCCTCCGTCATTCCAAACACATCACCAGTCTCTGACAGTTGTTGCAAGAGCCGAGCCTTGAATTTTGCAAGGTACGGATCCCACAGCCCGAATTTCATGAGAGACAAGTTCTCATCCGAGTTGAAGGCCCAACAATGGTACAACATCTCTTCCATGGCCGATGATGATGTTGCTTTTTCTTCTTTGGTTGTGACTTCAGCCTCGAGCAACTTTGCTTTGACCTCATCAACCTCGGCCTGAAGTTGTGCAATTTGAGCTTGGGAGGCAAACAATGCAGTCTTTGGAACCTACTCGTTTTCTTGGGATGACGCGAGAGCAGCCCTGGCATCATGCTCATTCTTCTGAGCAGCCGTCAAAGCAGCTTTGGCGGCCTGCTCGCCTTCTTGAGTAGAAGTCAAGGCGGCACGTTCCTCGATGGTCCTCAAATCCCTCACGCTGACGTTGTAGGCGTGCCCCACCATGTGAGTCGTAGTCTCATAAACGATACCCCGAAAGGCTTCAGGGATCTTCTCTAGGTCCTGAGGGTTTACTGGTGTATTCGGACGGTGGGGTCTTGGCGCCTCGGTCTGTATAACTTGAGGGGCCATGAAGCGAGGTAGGGGAGGAGGAAGTTGCTCGGTAGTAACCTTAGCCACAGGAGTTGGCTCCCAAGTCAAGCTCGTCTCCTTATTTTTGGTGGGGGGTTTTGAGGTGTTCCCCGTTGCAGGGGTGGCCTTCTTCGTAAACCTGGGATTCTTTACGACGGGGCCCAAGCCGACTTTCTTAGCCTAGATAGCAGCTCGGAGATCGGGGGCTCCTGGTTGTTCCATCTCTTCACCTGAAAAGAATAAAAGGAGTTAGTTCACAAAAATAATGTTTCAAAAAGAATTTATAAAGAAAGAAAACAAAGATCCTACCCTTTGGGTTGGGGGAGGAGTCTATTATCACCAGCTCGGGTGTTTTGACCGGAATAGGTACGACCTCCAACCTTGGAACTAATGGATGAGAAGGGGAATCTACAGTTAATATTTCTAGGATCCTAAGGGGTTCAATGAATGTAGACGAGCTGATTTGGGTTAAAACGAACTAACCTAAAATCGGCAACAGCCCTATCTAATTCCCTAAAGGGGTATGAGTTACCTTGGCCGGAGGGGCCGACTGCTACCCCTGATGCAACTCGTTCTAGATCGAGTTCCCAGATAGCCTCGAGAGCCCGCATTTTTCACACTAAAGGCAGCTCGTCCTCTTCGTCCTCAATGGTCGGAAAGGCCTCTTAAGAGGATGCGAGCTCGGGGATCGTCAGAAGGGTAGCCCGAGTCCGCAAGGCCTATATTTGACCTTCACTGATCAACTGGCAGGCCAGCATCGTGACATCATTCACGACCTGGCGATAGTCCTTTTCATTGGGGGGAAGTCTAGATAGCTTCTCATACTGGCCCCTAAGGGTCACAGACTTTTCCGTCCTCGCAAATATGGCTGCACGAGAAACAGATTCAATCAAGACATGTACAAAAAAAAGTCTTAAAGGAACAAAAATTCATTAATTAAATTTGTAAAGATAAGGAACTGACGAAGTCAGTTGAAGTATCGATGTTCGCAGTTCTAGAATCCATTGGACATAAAGAACAAGTCTTTGTAGTCATTTGGATGACTTTGAAGCTCGATGACAGGGGCGGAGTTGGGAAACCACATGAGGTAATAGAATTCGTCACCTCGCCCTTTCTGATCAGGGCTAGCTTTGAGGCAGAAGAAGTACAGTATGTCTGCTGAGGTGGGGACCTCCTACTTACGCTTAAAAAACATGTACTTCAACCCCACCAAAAGTGTATACGAATTTGGGGCGAGCTGGAATGGAGCAAGCTTCGCGTAATTCAAGAAATTTGCGAAATATTGGTCCATGGGATGGAAGGCCCCAGCCTTCAAGTGCTCATCACTCCAAGCCGCAAAGTCGTCTCGGAGAGGGGAACAGCTCTGTTCCCCTTCGAACGCAGGACGGACAAGGAGAGTTCCAGCTTCGACCTCTATGTTGTGGCTTAACATAATCTTATTTACCCTCCCCTGGGTCGTGATCTTTGAAATGATACGCTCAGCCTTGAAGTATGTGTTGGGGTCAACTACGAGCTCCCTCTCCACCATCGGACTGAAGTGCGAGATGGGAGATTATGGAGCGATCTTCTTCCCCTTGTTCTTATGTTGAGAGGACGAGCTCGAGGCATTCTTCTTTGGGGCGTTCTGTTGGGAAACTTCATATAGGATCATTATTTATTTTCATGTAGATCTAATATTAAACAAATTAATATGAGATAACCTAGAACATGTTTCTAAAATTGAATTCAAAGAGAAACAATGATAAGAATACTTACATTATACGCAGCGAAATGAATGAGTCCTTCCTTCAATTTCTCTAACCCTTGTATCCTTTTTGTCGCAGAGTATTACCAAGAAACTGAACCGATCTTCTATAATCTTCACAGTCTTCCAAAGTATCCTTAGAATCACCTAGACGAGAGTGGGAAATTCTCAACACATAAGATAGACACAGAGAGAAGAAGAGAAAATAACAAAGAGGCTCAGAAAATGACTTGTGCTTAGAGAGAATCTAAAAACTATCAGAAAACCAGTGTCTGTCGTCTTGTGACTTATGAACTTATGTTTTCATCTCTTACTTAGCACTCCTTTTATAGACTCAATTAGGTCATTTATTAAATTAAAAAATCAATAAAATAATAGTCAATTCACAGCTCTAGGTCAAAATTATCATTGGCTTTAGGCCCGTGAAATTTTTCATTTGATTATAAGCCCATTGGACTTAAAATCAAGGCCTGTATTATTTTCTATTGATTTAATTATTTAATTAATTTATCAAATTAGTTATTTATAATTTGAACCTTGATTTAAACTTATTTATTAATTTGGATACCATTTATCTTAATTAATAAATCTGCCATAATTTCTCTTTTCTTCTTTATATTACATAACTCTATGAAACTATCCAAAATTGACCTAGTCAACTTTGATAATTCTAATTGATAATTAATCACCCAAGAAAACATAACCTCTAAGCTATCTGGTTCTAAACCTTTTCCCTTCATTTCCTTTACCTCGAATGGGTATTTTTTAAATTAATTCACCATTAGAGTTACCCAGATTCACCCAAAAGTTTTCCAGTTTTATGAGCGTCTTATGTCTAAGACATTTTTGGACTCACCCGTTGAACCTAAGTCAAAACCTTTCCCTAAGAACATTTAGAAATAGCCTAACAGCAACTACAATGAGTGTTGCAGGTGAACATGGTGAGGAACAGAAATTCCATTGGATAAAAAAAAAAGAAGAAAAAAAAAACTCTTCAAACCAAAGAATGAGATACTTACAAGAAGTGTGTTCGCTGACGGTAAGATGAAGACTCGACAACGGGAAGCTCCTGGAAAGCTTCTGAATGACTGGGCACGATGAACGGTTTTGGGGATTCTGGGAAAGAAGGGCAGTTTTGGAAGTTCCTAAAAAGGAAAAATTTTAAATGCAAAGGTGGTGCAGTTTGAAATTTGGCCATCTTATTTATACGTAAATTGTGGAAATTAATCTGAGCCGTCCAGTTGGATTAGTTCAAGATCCAAGGGCCAAGATTAAATGGACCAAACGACGGCGAAAAGGTGACAAGACAATTATTGCAGTCCACGACACCCGAAGAAACGCCAATTGCGATACACCACGTGTCTAGTACTCAAGTAGTGGGCACGCGTGGTTTTATGTAACAGAAGTCTAAAAGCCCGTACAGTGTAGGCCAGAAAGTGACGACGTCATACACGAGCAGGAGCTTGGGGGGCAAATGTTATACCATAATTTTAGCCCGAGTTCATTCACTCAACTCGGGTACAACTGGCAAATAAATATACAGAGAGATAACCAAGAGAATGATATCTACTTATTATCCACGTGGACAATTCGAGTTTCACGTGGTCATATGTGGTGTTAGGCGTCCTGGGTTTAACCCGAACTAAGGATGCAATGGCTATGAAGCGCAAGCTCAGATTGTTAAAGTAGTTGTCGAAGCACGAGCTTGGAAGAGATATCCAGCTCGTGGTAATTCTAGTATATTTCCTACTTAAGGATCCCCGGAGACTCGAGATCCCCTTATATATTTATTTATAACCGGACTGTCATATTTAAGATCACAGATATTAGGAGTACATTTACATTGTGATCAAATCATATCTCAATATAAATGAGAATTATTTATATTAAATGTAATAATTATGTAACTGCGTGATTGACTCATGCGGTTACCCAAACCTGTCCATGAAACTCCCTTATAAATACTGGGAATATTGGAAACGAAAATGGATCATTATTCTGTAATATCAAAACTCTGCCACAATAGAGGGAGAAAGAGTAATAATATTGACTCGTGGACTAGGTGGATTTTAACCACTGAACCACGTAAAAGTTCTGTGTTCTTGAGTGAATTCATATTATTATTCATTACGGTTTACTATTAAGCACTAATCTGCCTTATTATTTCTTAATACTCTGTTGGCAAAAAACTGCGTCAACACATACCTCTTGCAATTTGTTGACGGAAAATATGGCCAATAACAACTTCTATAACAAACTAAAAAAATTATTAACATGAAACTCAAATAAAAACATAAAAGGTTTTTACATGAGTTTGCCTAAATAATTTACCTAAGTTTATGGGTTAGTTTTATTTCTTATTTCCTCAAGAATCATGTCGCCACATTGTAGCACATGCTACTATCTGACCACCACTACTTGTTGGGAGCCTGTCAATTGCCAATGGCATGACATGTAAAGTAGGAATGATTTGGGGGACAAAAATGTAAATAGTGATGTAGCACTTTTGGATGTAAGAGAGAGAGAGAGCTCCAAAAAAAGGGAGTCAGAACCTTGGGAGCGAAGCATCAAGAAATACAATAGACAATGTTTATGAATTGTTTCTTCTTTCTTTCTAATAGTTCTAAAGCTATCCGACAGAGATATAAAATTACATGTAGAATATACACATAACATAAGGTAATTAAAGTTCGAATTAAGCTGACGATTTCTGCATGCATTGACGTCTTCTTCCAATGAAATTACCTTCTTGGTGGCTTTGGCAAACTCATTTTTTAAGGCCTCATTAAATCTCTTTACCATTCTCAAAATTTGGGAGTAAAAATTTCTTCTGGTACCCCTCTCTTTCTCTTAGCTATGATCTTTATTTATAGAATATTGACTCACAGCCCTACCTTTAAGAAGTTTGTTACAATATTCTTTTTTCCCAAATGAGTACAGAAAATTTTCTTACCGCAATCCTCAACATGTTCATTGGAAAGAAATGCAGCTCAATGAATCAGAGTCTAAAGAAAATACAAATATCTGGAAACACCTTTGTGACTATGATTATAATTACCATAATGTCTTAAGAGGATAGCTCTAGTGAAATTCATTAAATGGAAGCCTTCTTTACTATCACTCCCATAGTGATGGGAATCAAACTGTATTTACAGTGTCTGAAAGGGAACGGAGTATGCATCCCAAACCAGCTCTCTCTGTCAACTTCTCATGAATCCTAAGGCACTGGTCACACGTTGGGCGATCTCCGGTTGACAAGCCTCTATACAAGTACCTTGAGTGATGGTAATAAAAAATTGTTAGAATAATGAAATGTCATCACACCAAGATAAAAGTAATGCAAAAAAATCATTCCTTGGAAAAGAATTCGATTAATGGAGGCAAAACAGCTAAAATTCCTAACAGAAATCTGATTAAATATTCATTAGTTCAAATACAAAAATCCTAATTTCTCTGCTCTCTCTTCTTGCCATCTTTTTACAAACAAACCATGAGTTCTGTTATCCTCTCACATGTTAAAAGCTGCTTATATGTGCTAGAACTAAAATAAGCATATGTCTCTACTATATTTTTACCTAGCCAATACTCCATTTTATAAACGAAGCTCCCATGATATCATTACAATCCAAGCTTAAGATTCATTCAAATGATGACAGTATTCAGCAGTTAATAAGCTTTTATGTATGCTTTTGAGACAAAAACTATGATTCTCTAAGCTAAATTGTATCCAAAGCAAAAATGAATTGGGAGCCAGACCAGCGTATTCATAATTTACCTTATATATATATATATATATATATTTTTTTAATATTTATCCTTGTTATACAGTCTACTTCTCACCGTTCAGTACCTCAACGTTCAGCATTTATCCTTACGTTTCCAGTTATTATAAAAAATATTATAATGCCGAAGAACGAATCACCAAATTTATAGCAAAAAAGAAACAAAAATGGTATGATAGTAAGACGGTAACTCACTTCATTAGAATATCGTAGTATTCGGGATCCAGAGAAGAGAACATAGCATCCACATCCTTAATCGCCATAAGAGCTCTATGAACCACAATCCAGTTCGCAGACTACAATCAAAGCCTAATTCAGCATCAATTTCCCATTCAATTCTACGCTATACGGTCCAACAATACGGAAACGACGTCGTTTCTTCCATCCGTTTTTTTTTTATTTGCAAGAAAAATTCTGAGAAAGCTTATAGAAAGGTAAGAGGAACTCAAACCTTGCAGCGCTCATCTCGAGTCATGGGAAGCGATCCTTCCAGCGCGGTTTTCAGAGCTTCGACTGGCTTAGACCTGTACGAACAAAAAGTGTTGTAAGCGTTAGATTTTCTCCTGCGAACTATTGGAAAATGGAGATTTTGCGATCGTTACTGTTTCAGAAGGCTTTCGATCTTTCTGGATTTATGCTCGATTCTTGTTATTATGGCATCTGTATTGTCTGCTCCTGCCATTTCCTCACCTCTTCTCTCCCTTTTCTTTCCTCTCTGGGATTTTGCCAGGAAACTAATCAAACCGCGTCGTTTCATTCTACCTTGTATGGGCCTGCACGATCGGCCCAAATAATGTTGAAGTAACGTGGCCCAAACAAATCCAAATGGTTAAGGAACGAAACAACGGATATATAAGACAAGTGTAAAATAAATAAAAAGGCAGGGTCCTTAACGTCATTTACATCAAACGGTCATCATGACCTTGCCAATTTTGTCACTTTTTGAATTTCTGGTCCTTTTTCATTTCTCTCTCTTCGTTTTTCCTTGGCTTCAAAGTCTACCTTGCTTCGTCTTCCTGTCTTTACTCTGGCACAAAATCCAAAGCTCTACAGAAGCTCACTTTCTCACCAATGGAGGAACCAAGCCCTTACCGACAACCCCATTTTCCATATGCAGATCTAAATTCAGCTCTTCAGCCAAACCCCATGAGACGACGAGGTAAGTCATGTACTCACTTTCTTTTCAAAATTCTTTTCGTTGCCGTAGTTATCATTGTTCTACCATTGTTCCCTTCACAAGCTCCTGAATTTATTAACGAATCCATTATCACTAAGCTCTGGGAGCTTCTTCACCTTCTTTTCATTGGCATTGCCGTTTCTTATGGTTTGTTTAGCCGAAGAAATGTTGAAATAAGCTTTGAGACTCAGTCCTCAAAGATTGAAAATTTACACCATGATATTTCTTCAATGTTTCACGTTTCATCGAATTTTGAAGATGGGTATGTAAATCCATATGGGTCTGATGAGAAGAGACTGATTCAGAGTCGTAACGATCAGTATCATCTTGTAGGTGAGTCTAGGACTCTGGCTTCAAGTATGAACGACACTGTTATTGATGAACAGTGCGATCCCAATTTGTCTGTTAGTGAAAATGGTCCAGAAAATCCTTGTGGTTATGGGGAAAGGAATGTTTTTCAGGCTTGGAATTCTAAGTATTTCCAGGGTGAGTCAATGGTTGTAGTGGCTCAACCTAACTATGGTGTTGGCGAGTGGGGTGAACCTAGATCGACAGCTGATTATAAGCCGTTAGGATTGCCTGTAAGGAGTTTGAAATCAAGAATAAGGAAAAGGGATAGTGCAGAACTTGTTAATGATTATGAGTCTGGTTCGGGTTCTCAGGGTTCATTATCTAAGAGTTCTGTTAAAGATCCACAAGAGAACTTTGGCGAGTTGGGTCCTCAAAATGAAGGCCATGAGTTCAGTGAAGCTGTTGCTTCACCTTCCCCAGTTCCATGGCGTTCAGGATCTGGAAGGAGGGCAATGAGAGAAAAACTTTATAGTGATAGTCGTCCTTCACATTTTAGGCCACTCTCAGTTGATGAAACTCAATTTGAATCTCTCAGAAAAACCAGATCACCTTTTTTGCGGTCTGCGGCTTCATTTTCTTTTCGTGCTAGTTCTTCCTCCCCTGGAAATGGTTCCCCCTCACATTCTGTTTCTTCTGAAGAAATTAGCTCGAAAATGGAGGACGAATGCAGCAATACTAAGAGCTTTCAAGGGTCTTATGCTTCTTCAAGTTCTCCGTCAGCACCCAACATAAAGAAGCCAGATGTAAGAAATTCAAAGAGTTATCAAGAATCCTCTGGTTCAGACTCACCGCCATCCCCAAAACTGAATGATGAAGCTTCAGAAGTAATGAACTCAGAAATGGAAGATGATGGCAACAGAACTAAAGGTTATGGATGGTCTCCTGCTCCGTCAGATTTTCCTTTGCCACCGAAACCAATGAATGATCAAGCTTCTGAAGTAATGAACTCAGAAATGGAACAAGATGGTAGCAAACCAAATGGTTTTCGAGGGTCTTCTGCTTCTTCAGGTTTTCCTCTGCTACCAAAGCCAATAAAACAAGGTTGCAGGAAAACGAAGAGCTTCCAAGGATCTTCCGCTTCAGGTTCGGCATCACCACCAAAACCAGTGAATGACAAAGCTTCATTCAGTGGATTTCACGCAAGGGGACATAGTGTTGGTTCCTTCTATGAAAATGATTTGGCAGGCCCGAAAGATTACTTGAAGGAACAGGAACTGAGTGAGAGTAGAAGAGAAGACCTGTTGAGTAACAAGGAGAGTGAAGCAAGTTCACTGAAATCAGAAAGGAAAGTGTCGAGTCCCACAAAAGCTTCTTTAAGGGGAAAATCAGTTCGGACAATCAGGTCTCGTGGACCAACCACCAAGGCATACGACAATGGTGACATGGCTGAAGAGATGTATGGCAATATTGAAATGCCATACGTAAGAAAGGAAACAGTGAAATATGAAGGTGTTGACAGCCTGGTTAGTGGAAGCAGTAAGCCAAACCTTGATAATGCCTCTGCCATGAAAAAAAATACAGTTCCTGAATATCAAAATAGAGAGAGGCAAGAATTTTCTGAGAATGTTTCCAAAGGATCTGAAGAAGATGATGCGAAGAATGAGGCAGAGGACAGGGCTAATAAATTTTGGTTAAGCTCGCGAGGAGATGCTGACTCTGAATCTGTCGTTGATGCAACATCAGATTCTAATGAAGTTGACAAGAAAGCTGGTGAATTTATAGCCAAATTTAGAGAACAAATAATGCTTCAAAAAATGGCTTCTATTGATAGATCAAAAGGTTTGAAACTAGGTGGCGACTATCTTAAGTGACATTTTTACAAGCTTAAGAAAGGCTACAGATTCTTGCTGATAGCTTCTGCCATCTCGTTCTCCATTGTGTACACATTAAGCTTTAATTTATGGTTTGCTGTATTTACTCACAGTTGATTGCAAATTTCACTGCTCAATATTTGAGCAACTGTTGGGAAAGCTTTGCCAGTCTAGTTTTCTGCTGTGGTGTATTGCTTCATCGTTCATTATGAAAGAATAATTTTCCAATACTTGTCATTTTTCACAAGTGTATATGAAGCTATATTTACACCTTATATATAAATACTCCATATTACATAAATAAAATAATATATTTAATTGCTGCAAAAAAAATATATTTAATTATAACTAGACCTTATATATCTTATATATTTCCAATATTATGATTGAATTGTTCACTCCTTTTATAATATTAATAATGAAAGTACACACTTCATTTATTTACAAAATTTAAATGACAAATTTGAATTTCTTATAATAAAGTAAATAATTAAACAAAAACATACAGAATCAATACAATGTGAAATATAAATTAATGCAAAATCAATTAACAAATGCAATAAACTTATTTTTTATTATATGATTTATTTAATTAGTTTTTAAATTGTTGTGTTTTTATATAATTTTTAGAAATCGGAAAGATTTTATTTCAATGATAAAAATAAATTTTGATTTTATTAAATGGGGTTATCTAACTATGCACACGCTTTTATAAATAAAATTAAAGATCTAAAATTGATTCAAGTCAATTCACTCAGAGACAAATAAGTAATATTTAAAATTAAAAATATATATATTAACATTCAAAAATTCATATCTACTCTCACCTAAACCAAACTCACCGCATTTTATTTATAAAGCTACTGTTTTTTTTATATAAATAATTACACCCATTTCCACTTCTACAATTAGGATTGATTGAAAAAAAAGTGCATCATGAATTAAAAAAAAATATCTCATTTGTGTCAAGCTTTGCTTTATATGGAGGTGCGATTTGGAGCATTTTTTAAAAATCGCATAGCATATTGTAATGTCCCATTTTTTGGGAGCCTACTAGTAACCGTATCGAGGTGATGAATTGTGTATTGAATATTATTTTGATTAATAATGTTTGAAAAGCAAATTTCAAGTTGTTAGTGATAGTTAATATGTGAAATGTGTGGTTTTGGTTAAACCTATAATTTCGGTCTCAGACCCAAATGGAAACCCTAACCGGGTACATTCTCGAATAAAATGAGATTGGAATTGAATTATTATAACAAAATTTATTAATTCCCATAAAATTGGTTGGTATGTTTTATTTTAAGGTCATGAAAGTAAAATTCTTGTAAGAATTTTAATAGGGCATTTTTGTGAAAAAAACTTAATTAGCCAAAAATAGAAATTTAGGAAATTAATTATGTTGACGCGGTTCTTCGCCAACAGGTAATTATACGAATAAACGGGATGGATTAGTGCTAAATAGTGAACCGTAATGTGTAAATATTTATATTCCAAACTGGCGAAATTGGTATGATGGGAAGGTTGTCACTCCTTCCTTTTAGGTGGTTCGAAGGTTAAAATTCTTCTAGTCCACCAGTCAATATTATTGATATCTCTTGAATATTTCTTACAGGGTGTTTCTTTACAATCAAAACGCCAACCCCTTCCAACGCCCCGGGTCTCCATATTTATAGGGAGAGTGTATCTGGGTGTTGGTAAAGGGGGTCATCTCGTGACCTTCTTGCCCATCATGTCACATCTGTGACACTTATGATTAATTCCTAAAACCTGACAATGAAGTGTTGTCTAATCAATAGGTAAGAGGGATAATGGGCCGCATGGCCCAAACCAGTTGTGGGGTGCTTGAACACGCACGTTTATGCTGCGTGTCCGAGAATTCTGGAATGGAGTAGACACGTGATGTCTGATATGCGCACGTTTACATTGTGTGGTTGACTTCACAAATGGTCGAGGGTGTCAGATCTATGCCGCACCTCGAGCTTGATGTAGCACCAGCTCGTGATATCCATAATGCTGACCTGATGCCTTTGAGCATACTTGCTAACCCTTTGATTAGCTCGGGCTAAAGAGGTGGAAACTCGTAACAGCAGCTCCGGGTAGACGGTTTCCACGTGGCGGATTGAATTATGCCATTTCCCAGCTTGCTTAATAACTCGTGGATATTTAGGGCGTATATTTGCCCCCCAAGCCCCTGCTCGTGACACGTGACGTCACCTGTGGTCACAGCGGGGGCTTTTAGGCTTCTTTTTCGACTCTTCATGTCCCGCCTATTGTGCTGGTATCGGATACGTGGAGCATCGTGGTTGGTGACGGTCCTTCTTCCGAGAATCACATTAAATGGCCTAGCCTATCTTCGGTCGTCATTTCGTCTTTCGAGTTGTGACCCTCGTATCTCGCATTAAGACGATCAAACGGTCCTCGCTCCTTTGCCTTTTACGTATATATAAGGTTGGCCACCTTTTGCATGAGCCACCCTTTATTTGAAAAAAATTTCTTATCTTCTCTCTTCTTTGCCTCAGAAGTCTTTTTCCTTCCGGTTATCGTTCCAGAGGATTTTGCGTTTCAGACACAAGGGTTTCTTCGTAACTCCTGCTCTAAAGGCTCTACCAGGACTACTCCTACGCTTTTTGCAATTTTCACACAGCCAAAACTCTGTAAGTCCTTTGCCGGTTGTACGTTTAGATGTTTCTGTTTCTCTTGTTTAGGTAAACTTCTTTCTTAGTCGCACACTGTAGGTTGTTTTTTTCTTTTTGGCTGGTGCTTTGTGCGTAGGTTTTTATCCTAGGGGTATCGACCATATGAGAATATGTTTAGGAATGTGACGCAAAGGACAATATAATTCTAGGGTGACTTTTCTGGGTAATCTTTTGAAATGCATGTTTGGAGAGGGGAAGGCGATAGGTTTCTGGGGTGCAAAATCGGGTAGCTTAGGGGTCACGCTTCCCAGACGGTTTTGCTTTTTTGAAACTTTCCCTCCAAGGCAAGCATTATCCTGACCCTCCTGACACACGGATCCCGATCAATCGGGGACTCGTTGGGAACACAGGCGCGTGTTCACAGAACCGCGTGGCCTCACGCACCGCGGGCTGAGATTACCTTAGCCCGTGTAAGGAAAATCACTTCTTGTGCTAGATTCCCTTGCCCATTTTGTGATAAATAATTAAAGTGTGATTAAGTAAATATTAAGAAAAACAATTTGAGGATAATTATGTTGATAAGGATGCCCATATGGAGGGCTAATATGGTCATTTTATAAAAAAAATTAGTCTTGGTATTTAAGGCTAAACTTAGGAAAAAATATTTCATTTTGCTCTTCACTTTCATACTCAATAATTTTTTTTCTCTCTTCCTTCTCTCTAAACACTCTAGGTCGAACCCTACTCTCTCTCTCACCAGAAATTTTTCTCTCATCTCATTTCCCCAGAATAGGAATTTTCATTTCCTATCTCACAATACCTTATTCAGAGTCACTATGACTGTCGACTGGTATTCATCACTGTAACAGTCCATCCAAGGGATCGTATTTGCCTTACTGTCCTGAAAACTTATATATTCGAAGTAAAATACTTAGAGTCTAAGTTGTTCCTTAAGGTTATCAGTCTGTCTTAAGGTAGCCAAAAATCCTAAATCTCAATCTTATACTCATCGCCCTCTATGACCTCATTTAGAACTCGCGAAATAAATGGTCTTAATCCAACACTATCGACTTCGAAAAATATATTATTATTAATAATTATCTTACCATATAAAAACTCATCCTCATCAATATCCCAATAATCATCAAAATTTCACTAACTATTCAAAATTTCAGCAATACTTAAATTAATAAGATGCTCTAAGAAGCACACTATATTTCAACAACTAATAAATGAGTTCAAAATAAAAAATAGCTACGTAAAAAACAGAAAACATTAGCAAATACACCACCAAGAAAAAAGCAACATACACAAACAAGATACCTAAAGCAATAGGAAAACAATTGTCAAATAATAGAGGGCACAACACACCTAAGGGTGAGCAAAGAAAGGAGGCAGTCCACTAAAAAAAGATGCTAAAACACACTAATTAGAAACAAAACTAATTAACTCAAGAAACAAAGCCACTAACTAAACAACGAAAGAAAAACAAGACAGCCATCGAGTATAGCAAAGCAAACCAAGAAATACCACATACTAATTCAAGCTAACAAACTATAAAAGACCCAAATATAAACTCAATGTGTCTCCATCTTATCGTGTGTTCATATTTCTTGAAGATGGGGTCACTTTTGAACAAATACATAAATATTAAATATAAATATAACAATAGAGCATTTAAAAAATGGAAATGACAATCTTGAGATAAATAATAGATTTTATTTATATAAGTTGGTTGAGCAAGAAAATCTGAATTTTTTTTGTATACATCTTTCAATTTCAAAAAATCAAACTATTAAACAATTCAATTTTTTAAACGTGTACTCACCTTGTTCAAATTGTTAGAGAAAATTCAAACCCTAAACAATTCAAATAACACAGAAGTTTTCATCCATATATCACCGCATCACACAAAATTCAGAGAACTTACTTCACTAAGACATGCAAGATTTCAACCTTACGCTAAAACCGCAATACACAGAATATCCATAACCTACTTAATTGCGGATAAATATCTAAGATATTCAAACTCCACTAAAGCTATACAGTTTCTATTCAAAATTGTAAAAATTGAAAATTAAAAAAAAATCAAATACAAAATACCTCTTGCAATTAGCTACCAATCCAATCGAAATATTAACATAAACATTAATATTTAATTTTAATTTTAATAAACATAAAATATCAACATTATAAAAAAGAAAAATGTTAGATGTTGACATTTAATTTTAGAAAGTGCACAAAAATATATTTTTTTAAAAAAAGGAATCACTATAACTTTTTATAAATCATAAACACAATATTTTATAATTCTTAAATAATTAGTAATAAATAAAATAATATTCATGAATGTTTCTATAACTTTATACGAGAGCTAATCTTCAAACATATTTTCTCTCTAATCTTTTCTTTAACATTTTTCTAGGGATCCTATTTACTTTTTCATCAACCCAACAATGAAAGTTATTTTTAGAAATATCTACAAGTGTGTGTTTTGATGACAACTTTTCATAAGCTAGCTAGCAATTCCATTTTATTATTAATTAGTGCCATATTTTAATGAGAAAACAAAGCTAAAAACAAACATTTTTTTTAATAAAAAGATATTATTCAATACTATCCAAAAACAAAATGGGAATAAAATATGAAGAATCATCATATCATATATTATTAGAATTAAACCAACTGCAAAAAAAGGATTGTTGAGCCTTGATTTGGCCAACGACACGGAGTCAAAATAACGACAAAGAACAAAAGAGAAATCAAGAAGAGAATCAAATGGGGAAAAAGTGACACAAGTGATTTATAGTGGTCCGGCCCCAACTGTGTGGTAATAACCTACGTCCACTTAGTGTTGTTATTGATATTGAATCCCAAATTGTGATAAAAAAAAACTAGGATTCTTGAGTTTCACAATTCTTTGGAGTAATACAACTTTCGGTGGATAATCACAGTCTGCCTTTTCTCTCAAAATACAAAGATTAAAAGTTTCAGAATCAAAAGTCCCTTCCTTGAGCCTTCTCATTCTTATTTATAGGCTCAAGGAGGTTACATGGGCCGATAGCCCTTGATTATCCTTAATATTAGCATATCAAGGCAATAAAAAGAAAATATATTGAATGTAGTTATTACAAGATTGCGCATCTTAAAGGAAGTAAATAGAAGCATGCGACCATACTGGTCGCATCTAAACCCAAGATCTGATGAAGCAATAATCATCTAGTCGATAGGCAAACACCGTCCCTTCACTTCAGAACTACCACGTGTAGGAAATTCTTGCCACATCATCAGGAGCCATTTTTGGGTAAACATTTTCCCCCCAAGTTTATTTTACTGCGACCAGCATAAAGTAAACTTAGGAAACTAACCCTTTGCATACCCCACCAAATCTGTCAGAGTCGTCCATGCCTTCTCAAAAAAATTAACTAATCATGTCTTTTCAGTTTCCCAAAAGTTGTCTGACGGCTATCGTGCTTCCCCATGCCTTGAAAAGTTAATCCCATTATTACCTCTTTTACAATGCCACGATCAATATAAATAACCCATTATTTCCACTTTTCACTTTTTACTTATCCTCTTGTCCTCAGGAACTCTGAAGAACAAAGCAAAACAGACCCAGAAAAATTCACTGATCCAAGGTGCGCCCGTCCAATCGTTTGAAATCTTCACTCCAATCTTTCATCCAAGTAAGTTTTCTGATCGATTCCTTTCTGTCATGTTGTGATGTGCTTGTTTTCCCTTTGTTTTAGGTTCTGAGTTCTTGAAAATTTTTGTTTGTTCTTGCAAAATTGTTTCGCGGTAAATGGGTATGTTGATCTGCGCTAAACATGGTAGGAAAATAACACCTTGATGGGTTAGGAATCAGTTTGGTAGTAAGGATAATCAATTTAGGGTGTAAAATCGAAGTAAAAATTCTATTTTTAAGCCTGTAGAAAAACTGGGTTTTTCCCTCCCCTTCAGAGTCAAAAAAGTTTCTCCTCAAAAAACTTATTATTTCTGCTTTTTGATCCGTTTTCCAAATTGTTCGTATAGAATTTAGTGTTTTTGTCAGAATGATGCTGGTCGTATAAAAGCTTACCTTTTATACACGAGCAACATTATTCCAACTCTTAACACTTCTTGGTCTTTTGGGCCATAAATTCTCATCTCCCCTTCTCTGTTCGCAGATTTTCATGCAAGATTCGTGGGGAGGTGAGAGGCCAATTAACGATGACCTGCTCGCCTAACTGCTCATGGACGAAGAACAACCGTCTTTACTTATACTGGAGATCCCTTTTTCTCGTATTCCAACCAACAGACCTCCATCCAGTCCATCAAATATGGGTAGAGTAAAATCCACCGCCCATAAAAAGAAACCAACCAAACCCTCTGTAAATCAGCCTGCTCCTCGGGCTGAAATTCCTTCGACCAGCGATCGAGCTGAAAATACTGATCCTGAAATCCAAAGACAGGCCTGCCCCCGCGATGTACTTCGACCAGACGTCGAATGGTACCTTGCTCCTCCTAGCCAAATCACTGCTAGGATGGTAAACAATTTCCTCAGGAAGTAATGACTTTCTGGGTTAACTTTATTCCTACCTTCCACTGACCAGCGGGCAAACCTACCCGGCGGCGCCTGGTCGAGATATCACATTGAGGCAGGAGCGATCCAGCCTCTCCATCCTTTCTTCCAGGGAGTGGCCAATTACTTCGGGGTCGCACCTTTCCAAATAACCCCAGACGGGTATAGAATGCTTTCCGCACTGTATATCCTTTACAGCCATAAAAAGTGGCCTGTCCCCACACCGCATGAGGTCAACTACTTGTTTGATCTTAAGTCTAACCCCAACCAAGACAACACGTGATTTTTTCATTTCTGCCACCAGGAATCGACCTGCACCTTCCTGAGTGAGACTACCTACAAGTCCAATGTAGGAAAGTACTACCAAGAGTACTTTTTAACTACTGACCTGGTCGCCAACAACCTAGCCTTCACCCAAGGAGGTAACTTCTTTATTCTCTAGTCGTTTATTTCCTTTTATTTTATCTGCATCCTCCTTAGAAAATTAGCACTCTTCAGATCCATGGCTGCGACCAGCTCCTACTCCAGAAATGGAGATTCGAGCAGTGTCATTGGCCAGCATGTTTGACGTAGAAAAAAGCGTCAATGGCCTCTCGGCTGCCATTTTTGGGTAAACAAGGATAACTCATAATACAACAATAAATATTATATATAGTTGAAAAAAACAAAGAAATATCTTCAATAAATTGCTATCTATCATAAAAATAAAGATTTAAAGAATGTGTTTCATATATAACTATCAATTATATATAATTTATGTAATTTTTGGATTTTTAGTAATAGAAACTCAAAAGTTTACTAAAAAATTAATCTAACATAAACAAACTCAAATAAAATACTTACCCACTAAATATTAGAAAATAAGAGACTTCAATCTAAAATTGGGGATTTCAAATTTATCCAAGCTTTAAACACATACACAAGCTAAAATTCAAGAAAATAAACATATTTTAGATATAGAATTTAAATATTAAATGGATGTAAAACATTATTCATAAATGAAATGAAAAAATAAGAAGAAAATACATGTTGTCTGGAGCCCAAAACCTCCCTTGCCACCGCCGCTGTGTCAGAGAAACGCAGGTGCTGAGAACCTCCCCTGTTGCCACCGCCGTGGCTGAGAAAAGAAAGTGTCGAGATCCCCTTGGTTGAGAAATGTTGGCACAAAGAACCCTTGAAGCCCCGTCGCTGTGGATGAGACAACCTCACGCCGAGAACCCCTACAGCTTCGCCGTGGCCGAGATTCGAGAATGCCTATAGCTCCCCCGTGGCCTAGAACCCTTGCGCTGCCTGTGAGAAGCCCATCCTCAACTTCTTCGTTTTCTTCTTCTTTGTGTGCGGATGAGAAAAATGAAGCCCTAATACTAGCCCTAATTCGAAAATGATATATATTTTTATCCCTTTTTACTTAACATTTTTTAGGGCATTCTTTGGGCGCCATTAATACTCTTTTAGGACACCCAAATTGTGCCCTTAAAAGTCACCATTAGAAATTCCTTCCTCTAGTGTATTTAGGACTTGCATATTTATTTAGGACACTCATTTCATGTCCAAAAATGTGGTTTTTAAGGACTCTCAATGGATGTCCTAAAAACTCCAGGGACTTTTTTAAGGTCCCTACATTTAGGTGTGTGTCCTAAAAAGGTGACTCGTAAATGGTATTTTGTATTATTATATTAAGTAATGACATGAAAGGCATAATAGAAACGAAGATGTTTCTATCTTCTATCTTCAAAATGAAGGACCTTGGAGAGGTTGATACCATACTAGGTATCAAAGTTAGAAGAAATGTGGATTGTTATGCCTTATGTCAAGCTCATTATGTTGAGAAAATGCTTGACAAATTTGGTCATCTTAATATCAAAGAGGCAAACACACCCTTCGATACAAGTTGAAGGCTTGAAAAGAATGATGGGAGAGTGGTGGCTCAACTAGAGTATGCAAGTGCAATTAGGAGTTTGATGTATGCCGCTCATTGTACTAGAGCAAACTTAGCATTTGCGGTTAGTAAACTATGTAGGTTTAATAGCAACCCAATTATCTTACATTAGAAGGCAGTAGAAAGAGTATTTGGATACCTTAAAAGGACCAAAGAGTTATGTCTCCAATATTCTATGTTTCCTAAGATACTTGAGGGATATTCTGATACAAGTTTGATATCCGGTGTTGAAGATAATCTCTCCACAACCGGTTGGGTGTTCACCCTTGGTGGGGGTACGGTTTCTAGGGGATATAAGAAATAAACATTTATATGTCACTCTACCATGGAGTTAGAGCTTGTAGCTCTAGCAGCAACCAAAAAAAGAGGTCGGGTGGCTAAGAGATCTCATGTTGGAGACACCAAAAACTGCGGTTGATGTATCGACGATTTTGATACATTGTGACAATCATGCCACTATGATTATAGCTTACAATAAGATGTATAATGGGAAGTCTAGACATATAAGTCTAAGACATGACTATTTGAGAGGGATGAGACTAAAACTCCTTGAAAAATAGATTCCCCCATGATGACAACCCAGCTCAAAACTTGTATGCATCAAGTGTAGAGATCAATGGGTAAGAACAATTCATTGATAAGGGAATAGTTTCAACATTAACGACTTAAAGGTTCCATCAAGGATGTGTTAATGTTGGTTGCTACCGAGAATGAGGGCTAAGCCATAGGCTTTTAATGAAATTTAGTTGAAGAGCAACAAGAATTTATAAAGGTAGCAAACATGCTATATGAATTTCACCTATGTGAACCTAGATGTGGTGCCGCCTCTCAATAGAGTAGAAGTTTTCTCTCCGGATGGTTCATGAATTGATCAAGCACAAGGCCATTAAAAGAGTGAAGCACACAAATTGGGAGATACATTAGTATTCAGATAAATGTGTGTGAGACATTATCGATTTTTGTGAATAGGAATGTTGGGTTCAATCTTTTAAGAATACCTTAGCATTTTGGTAAAAGCTGTGAATAGGAACTAATATCATTTGGCTAGATAGTTGATGATGTATTTAACCAAGTGGGGGAATGTTATGATTGGTAAAATACATGGTGAAATTGGTTAGGCACGAAAGGTGCAAAAACCATAACGATTTTACAAAAGTCAACATGTGAGAGTTGAATTTTGTTCTAGGCATTTATAAATCATATTATTGGGTCCAAAGTGTTTCTTTGGAGTATGTAAGAGTACAAAAAATGTTTGGGAGCATTTGGGGCTGTTTTGAGACAAGTTTTGGAGTGCCAAGTCAGTGGCATTTGTGATGCGTCGCATCTGGGAGGCGACGTGTCTCTCGGCTTTGAAAGAGTGGACCAAGTGATGTGTAGCTTGGCACGAGGCAATGCATCGCCTGGAAAACGATGCATCACCTGGTGCCAGGCAACACGTCGCCAGGGCTATCCGTACGTGTCTGTGCAGTGATGTGTTTGTGGCTCCAAAATTCAAATAAGAAAACTCTAATCTCATTGGTTGAGTCTAATTAGGCTCCTATACTATTTAAAGGGTTCATTTGAGTTAATTGGTGACTTGATCATTCACCTCTCTCTCTCTCTCTCTCTAGCTTTCAAGATTACTAGTTTTCTCCAAGATCTTCATCAAGAAATCTTGACTTGTATGAAGGATCAAGGCTTGTGAATCCCAATCTAATTCTATTGTTGTAGCTTCAAGCAATTCCAATAAGAAGGCTAAGAATATAGATTTTTGGACAACAAATCTTCATTTGTGTCAAACCTTGTAACATTTGTGGTTAATATAAAATCATAGACTTATGATTTCATATTAGAAGATTCTTCTTCAAGAAAAGTCAACTTTACACTCATTTATTTGTGCTTATGTACTTTGTGATTATCTTCTATTAGAGTTAGATGACTTGTGATTATTGTTTTGAGTTGTAATACAAAACCAAGGTTATTAGCCTTATCCCCCAACATTAATGACTTGATTTCTATTCTCTTTCTCTTTTGTATTTGAACCTTTATTTTTGTAATCTTTTGAGAACATGAATTTGGATATTTTATTTAATTGTTTTTCAAATTTTATTCTTGAGCTAATATTCTTAGTAGCTACAATGAATAATGAATCTTAATATGTGATTTTTGATGCTTTGTTAATGTTGTTAATGATAATTTGAGATTCTATACATTCAAGTCATTTTATGGTGTATTACTTGCTATTGTTTGATCACCAATTGTGAGTAATTTTGTTAATTTTAATACTAAAAAGGTTAGGATTAATAGACACAAAACCTTAATGGTGCAAGATTGATTTCTTTAATTGAAATTTGTAATGGTATAGACATATGTTGTTACCTTGCATAATCGTTTTGGAATTGATACTTGGAAAAATATTCTTGAAGTTAGATTAGCATAGACATATGTTAGTTTAATTACATAATTGAAACCATAGTGATTTTGACGGAAACCTATGAACTTATATAGAATTCTTGGTTAGTAAAGTCCAGATTGCTATAGGGTGAATTGATTATTCTAGGTTATCATTTCTATCATGTCATTTCTTCTTTGGTGTATTTATTTTTTGCTAATTTTTTTAGGTTACATTAAATCACTATCAATTATTTTGTTCAAGGATTTTAAGTGTTGATTTTACATAATTTGTTGCTAACACAATCCTTGTGGAGATGACACTTGTACTTATCATTATATTACTTGTTTGTGATTGTGTACAATTTCGAATACTATATTTTTTGCAACAAGTATTTGGCATCGTTGTCGGGGATTGATTTTAGTGAGTTTTATTTGTAAACCTCAATTACTTTTCAATTTTGCTTCTTATTTTTTATTTATTTATTTTTAATTTTCTAATTCCTTTTTACGTTTTGTTTGCTTGGATTTTCTTACAAGATACCTGAGATGTTGAATCAACAAGTCTTCTTGAACTTCGTGCAACACAACTTTTGTAGCGTCCCAATTTGCTAATAAGGCTTAGGGCCTTGATTAGCGTGCCTAGAGGGTAATACGTGATTTATTATTATAATATGTGAATTTGATGAGTATGTGATTAGAGATGCATGTTTAGGTTAATTAAATATGCATGTGGACCCCATTTGGTTATTAGGGGGATGTTTGTAATTTTAGCCCATTGAGGGCATAAATGTAATCATTGTGAATACTATGATATATTGTGATATATTCATGTTGCACGACCCGGGCCAGTCCTAGGGAGTTGTTTAGCCAGAAAGTCACAACGGGTTCGAATACCCGACTCGAGGCGAGTCGAGGGGTATTTCAGGCATTAGACGTTTTATGGGTTATCGGGTTATGAAAATAAATATTTAGAGATATATTTGAAGTTCGAATGTTCAGGAGGGAATATTGGGGAAATTTACCATTTTTCCCTCGGGGACGTTTTTGGTACCCCGAGCCTTTGAGGTAACCTTAGAGACTTAATTTAAGAAGAAACAAAACCAAGGAAGCCCTCAAAAACTCAGGAGCTGACCCAAACCTTCTCTCTCTTTTTTCCTCTAAGCCATACCAAGGAGAAGTGTTGAAGATTAAGCAAGGGTTTTGGCTCTAGACTTGGGGATTAACTTAGCAACAATTTGTGGATTCAAGCAAAGGCTAAGGTAAGTTTTAAACTGTGATTTTAGCTATTTAATTATGTGGTTACTAGCAGGGTTTCTAGTTTTCTTGAAGCTTTGAAGTGGGAGATTGGAATTGGCATATGATGAGCTTTAAAGCTAGATTTTGTTAGGTTTTGTCGCTGAGACTGTTCTAGTACTTCTGTGATAAATGAATTGGATTGTTAGGTTGATTTTGGGGTAAATTGGCTTGGTTTTGGTGGTAAAAATGGAGGATTTTTCTTGGTTCGAAGGGTCGGGCCGCAACATTGTTCTTGCTGAGCCGCGACTCTCTAGAACACTTGGGAGGCCAGGAAGAAGGGTGGGCTGCGACACACCCTAGCTTGGGCCGCGGCGCAAATGGGGCATTTTTGGGGGATCGGTTTCTAGTTGAGGCGGGCCGCGGCATGGATTCATGGGGCCGCGACACTTAGTGTGTTTTCGGACTCCAAGGAGGTTTTAGGCTCAGGAATCCAAAAGTTAAGGCTCAAGATGGATTTTATCACCCGGATTAATAGAATTCAAGGTCCCGGAGACTAGAATTATGACCCAAAGTAATTTAATGGATTAGAAATTGATGGATGGATGTTTTTGATGCGTTTTGACTAGGTTTTCAGCGAGGCTCGGACTAGGGGACCGTGCTCGGGAGATCGGTGCTCGGAAAGGTCGAGACACATGTAAGAAAATTGTTGTACCCATAGAGCAGGGAGAGGCCCTATAGTTTGTGTTACAAGGCACAACCCTATATGACTGTGTTGTAGGGTATAGCCACATTGATTATGTTTATACGTGTTTAAGTATTTTTTTAATTATGCTATGTGTGCATATATGTGAATGAACGGTAAGAGCCGGGAATGGCGAAGGCCGAGAATGGCGAAGGCTGAGAGCGGCAAGGCTGAGTACGACATGGGACCGAGAGCAGTGTTAAGCATGCAGAGTGCGAGTTGCCAGGGTAAGACCCTACAAAATACCTGGGATATCCTCACGGTGTAGACCGCGAACCCAGGGCCTGGTAAAGGACCTGGGACGGCAGGGCCGTATGTGTTTAGCCTGTTGGTGGTTTTGTTATGTGTTAATTAATGGTTATGCATATGCTATTTGCTTGTGTGGAGTTTTCTTGCTGGGCTTCGGCTCACAGGTGCTCTATGGTGCAGGTAAGGACAAGGGGAAAGTCGACCAACCAGGAGTACGGAGAGCGTGAAGCGACGCATACATGTTTTGCCTACCTGGCGGCCACGGCCAGGGGTATTTTTTAGAGACGTTTGTATTAAACTTAATTTTGTCATTTAGTTGACTTTAGTTATATTTTTTAGTTGTAAATATTTCTAAAACAATATTTTGGGATGTTTAACGCTTTATAATATTCAATGAATGGATTTATTTTCTCAAACTATGTGACTTCTGTTCTGATTAGCTACACTTTTGTCTTAAAACCTCGATTAGCGAAATAATTGCACATTTTGAGTTCACTTAGTAACGAATCTAAGGAAGTAGGGCGTTACAACTCTGTATCAGAGCGAGCCAAGGTATATGGTTCTTGGAGATTGACCGAACATGTACGCTCGCTGTCAGTGACAAGCTCGACTCAGGGTTGGTTGGTAATGATTGACTTATATGTTTGAATATGTGCTTAGTTGCCCTGTTTTCTTGCTTATTTTATATAGAGCATGATGAATGAGTTAACATATGCATGATGCCAGGGCATGGCCCGTTGAGTGTTATATGCTATTTGTATGTTATATGGATTGTTGTTATGGTTGGCTGATGTGAATTAGTAGGTGGTTTTGAATGTTGTTATCATGCCTTATAAGTGGCGTCGTTGGTTGCAAGCATATTATTAAGATGCCTCGACAATCATCGAGACTCCGCTACAGTAGGGCCGAGGATGACAACCAGGGTCAGGACCCTTCACCTGCCCCACCGAATTGGCAATAGATGTTTGTCGAAATGGAAGTGAGGCTGCATCAAACAGAGGAAGAACTTCGACAATTGAGGCAGCAGGCCCCTCCTTAGGCCATTGGGTTGCCAGTTCAGCAAGTTAGGGCGCTAGTGCCAGTTCAGCCTGTTATGGAGAACAGGTGGGAACCTTTGTATGAGAGCTTCAGGAAGCAGCACCCTCCCACCTTCGAGGGTGGACCAGACCCACTACGGGTAGAGCAGTGGATCAATATGATTTCCTCCATCCTGAATTTTATGAGGGTGGTAAGAAACGAGAGGGTAGCTTGTGCTAGCTACATGTTCAGAGAGGATGCCCGCATATGGTGGGATGTAGTGACTCAGAGGAGGAATGTTGCGACTATGACTTAGGAAGCTTTCAGAAACATCTTTAATGAGAAATATTACAGTGTTGCAGTCCGAGCTGCGAAGGTTGACGAGTTCATCAACCTGACTCAAAACCGGTTGACAGTTACTAAGTATGCTTTGAGATTTGACCGATTGGTGAAGTTTGTGTTGGATTTGGTGCCGACTGATGCAGGAAAAAGGGATAGATTTGTACGGGGGTTGAATGTTATGATCGTCCGTGATGTGAAGATTACTTTGGATCCGGAGACAACTACTTATACCCAGGTAGTGGACAAGGCCCTTACAGCTGAGGGGGCCAAGGATCAGATATGGAGAGAGAGCGCTGTGAGGCGCGATTCCTGGAGGACGGTGCCTCCTTTTATTGGATCCAGTCAGGGTAGTGGCTCTAGTGAGCAGAAGAGAAAGGCCCTAGATTCTTTTGTTCCCCCTAGTTCATATAGGAGGGTACGAGGTGCTTTTGGCGGCCGTCAGGGCGGAGGAGACAACTGGAGGAGTTTTCCACTGTGTCCTCGATACAGACGATGGCATCAGGGAGAGTGCAGGATTAGGGCCTGCTTTATTTGTGGGAGTGCCAATCATCTAAAGAAGGACTGCCCACAAGCCAGGAAAGAGGAGCCGAAGCAGAGCAATAGTCTTGCTCTTGCCAGAGTGTTCACTTTGACTCAGACTGAGGCGGAGGCTAGCCCCTCGACTGTGACAGGTCAGATTTTTAGTGATGGTTCTTCTTATACTACATTGATTGATTCGGGAGCTACTCATTCATTTGTGTCTGCTAGAGTGATAGATCAGTTGTGTAGACCTAGTGATTTGAATGATAGGGGTTTTAAGACTTTGTTGCCGACTGGGGAATTGGTAGTCTCTAGGAGATGGATTAGAGTATTGCCAGTAGAGATAGATGGTAGGGAGTTGTCTGTTGATCTGATTGAATTAGAAATGGATGACTTCGATATGATCCTAGGGATGGATTGGTTATCGAAGTATGGGGCGACAATTGATTGCAAGCGCAGGATGGTGACTTTTGAACTAGAAAGGGAAGTACCCTTTGTATTTGTGGGGACAATTAGTGGACCGCGGGTACCTATGATTTCAGCATTGAAGGCTAGAGACCTAAGGCAGGGAGGTTGCATAGGTTTCCTAGCGAACATTGTGGATACCTCTAGGGTTGTGTCGGTTGGGCTGGGTGAGACCAGATTGGAGTATGAGTTTCCAGAATTGTTTCCAGTAGATCTGCCAGGGTTGTCGCCGTAATGTGAGATTGAGTTTGTTATAGAGTTGGTGCCAGGGACGGAGCCAGTATCGAGGACACCTTACAGAATGGCTCCGGCAGAGTTGAAGATTCAATTGCAAGAGTTACTGGATTTGGGGTTCATCAGACCAAGTTTCTCGCCATGGGGTGCTCCAGTGTTGTTTGTCAAGAAGAAGGATGGATCTCTTAGGATGTGTATTGACTACAAGGAGCTGAACAAGTTGACCAATAAGAATAAGTACCCACTGCCTAAGATCAACGATTTATTTGACCAGCTACAGGGAAAGACAGTGTTTTCCAAGATTGATCTCCAGCTAGGTTACCATCAGTTAAGGATCAAAGAAGAGGACATAACAAAGAGCGCTTTCCGCACGAGATATGGACACTATGAATTCCTGGTTATGTCCTTTGGATTAAACAATGCCCCATGAACTTTTATGGACATGATGAATAGGGTTTCCAAGGACTATTTGGACAAGTTTGTAATTGTGTTTATCAACGACATTCTGGTGTACTCTCAGTCAGAGACAGAGCATGAACAACATCTACGTTTGGTATTGCAGCGGTTGAGAGAGCATATGTTATATGTTAAGTTCAACAAGTGCGAGTTTTGGCTACCGCAAGTCATGTTTCTGGGCCATATTTTCAGTAAGAAGGGTATTCTGGTTGATCTAAGTAAGATTGAGGCAGTGAGAGATTGGTCTACACCGAGCAGCGTCCTGAAGTCAGGAGTTTTCTGGGATTGGCAGGGTATTATCGGCGGTTTGTTGAGGAGTTTTCCAGAATAGCCACACCGTTGACTGAATTGATGAGGACGAAGAAAAAGTATGTGTGGACAGACAAGTGTGAGAAAAGTTCCAAGGAATTGAAGCGCTGACTGATCACTGCTCCAGTGTTGAGTCTGCCGACAGACAATGAGAAGTTTATGGTTTACTGCGATGCTTCCAGACAGGGTTTAGGGTGTGTGCTGATGCAAGCCAAAAATGTGATAGCCTATGCATCGAGACAGTTAAAGGAATATGAGCAGAGATATCCCACGCATGATCTGGAATTGGCAGCGGTGGTATTTGCACTCAAGGTTTGGAGACATTATCTATATGGTGATAAGTGCGAGATATACACCAACCATAAGAGTTTGAAGTACTTCTTTACTCAGAAGGATCTGAATATGCACCAGAGACGGTGGTTGGAGTTGGTAAAGGATTATGATTGATATATCCTATACCATCCTGGGAAGGCTAATGTAGTGGCCGATGCATTGAGTCGGAAGGGCCCAGGATAGTTGTTCAGTTCGAGGTAGATATCTGATATATTAGCTGAGAAGATGACTAGAGCAGGTATAAAGTTGGTGGTTGGTCAGCTAGTCAACATCACTCTTCAATCTTCACTCCTTGAGAGGATCAAGGAGGTGTAAGGGAAGGATTCCCAGTTAGGAGAGCATAGAGAGAATGACTTAGTTGGAGCGGCTAAGGACTTTTCTATCTCGGAGATGGGGTTACTGAAGTACAAGGGTCAGATCAGTGTTCCGATGGAATTTGATATCCGACAAGAGATCTCTGATGAATCACATACCACTCCCTATTCCTTACATCCAGGTACGACGAAGATGTAGCAAGATATGAGAGTTTTGTGTTGGTGGTCGGGAATGAAGAGGGACGTGGTGGACTATGTGGCCAAGTGCTTAACCTGTCAGCAGGTAAAGGCTGAACATTAGAGGCCACCAGGGTTATTGCAGCCTCTAGAGATTCCAGAGTGGAAGTGGGAAGATATTGCCATGGACTTCGTGGTTTTTTTGCCGAAGATCGTGGGGCAGCATGATTCAGTGTGGGTGATTATGGATAGGTATACCAAGTCCGCCCACTTTCTACCTATCCAGACGACTTATACTGTGGAGCAGTATGCTGAGTTATATGTGAAGGAAATTGTTCGACGTCATGGGGCTCCGAGGTCAATAGTATCCGATAGGGACCCCACCTTCACCTCCAAGTTTTGGGAGAGTCTACAAAAGGCTATGGGCACACAGTTGCGGTTTAGTACCACTTATCATCCTCAGACAGATAGACAGTCTGAGAGGACAATTCAGATACTGTAAGATATGCTACGAGCCTGTGTGGTGGATTTTGGGGGATCTTGGAGTAAGTATCTCCCTTTGATTGAGTTCTCGTACAATAACAGTTATCAGGCGACTATCGGAGTGGCTCCGTACGAGATGCTATATGGGAGAAAGTGCAGATCACCTATCCATTGGGATGAGATTGGTGAGAGGAGATATTTGGGTCCTAAGATGGTTCTGAGGACCAATGAGGCGATTGAAAAGATTAGAGCTCGAATGCTCTCCTCCCAGAGTCGCTAGAAGAGTTACTCAGACTTGAAACGCAAAAGCATAGAGTTTCAAGTCGGTGACCAAGTGTTCCTTAGAGTTTCACCTTTGAGAGGAGTGGAACGATTTGGTGTTCGGGGCAAGCTGAGCCCTAGGTTTGTTGGCCCCTTTGAGGTTCTGGAACGGGATGGAGAGGTAGCTTACAGATTGGCGATGCCTCCAGCTTTATCAGGGGTTCATGATATTTTTCACGTGTCCGTGCTCCGGAAGTATGTATCAGATTCGACGCATGTACTGAGTTATGAGAACTTGGAGCTAGACCAGGATTTGTCTTATGAGGAGAAGCCAGTTCAAATTCTTGACCGGAAGGATAAAGTCTTGCGGAGCAAGACCATCTCCTTGGTGAAAGTGTTATGGAGGAACAATAAGGTTGAGGAGGCGATGTGGAAACTTGAATCAGATATGCGGGAGCGATATCCCGAGTTATTAAGGTAATTTTGAGGATGAAATTTCTGTAAGGAGGGGATAGTTGTAGCGTCCCAATTCGCTAATAAGGTTTAGAGCCTTGATTAGTGTGCCTGGAGGGAAATAAGTGATTTATTATTATAATATGTGAATTTGATGAGTATGTGATTAGAGATGCATGTTTAGGTGAATTAAATGTGCATGAGGGCCCCGTTTGGTTATTAGGGGCATGTTTGTAATTTTATCCCGTTGAGGGCATAAATGTAATAATTATGAATATTATGATATATTGTGATATATTCGTGTTGCACAATCCAAGACAGTCCTAGGGAGCTGTTTAGAAAGAAAGTTACAACGGGGTCGAATACCCGACTCGGGGCGAGTCGAGGGGTATTTCGGGCATTAGACGTTTTATGGGGTTATCGGGTTATGAAAATAAATATTTGGAGATATATTTGAAGTTAGAGTGTTTAGGAGGGAATATCGGGGAAATTTACCAATTTGCCCTCGGGGACATTTTTGGTACCCCGAGCCTTTGAGGTAACCTTAGAGACTTAAGTTAAGAAGAAACAAAACCAAGGAAGCTTTTGGAAACTAAGGAACCGACCCAAACCTTTTCTCTCTCTTTTGCTCTAAGCCATACCAAGGAGAAGTATTGAAGATTAAGCAAGGGTTTTGGCTCTAGACTTGGGGATTAACTCAGCTATAATTTGTGGATTCAAGCAAAGGCTAAGGTAAGTTTTAAACTGTGATTTTAGCTATTTAATTATGTGGTTACTAGCTGGGTTTCTAGTTTTCTTGAAGCTTTGAAGTGGGATATTGGAATTGGGATATGATGAGTTTTAAAGCTAGATTTTGTTAGGTTTTGTCGTTGAGACTGTTCTAGGACTTCTGTGATAAATGAATTGGATTGTTAGTTTGATTTTGGGGTAAATTGGCTTGGTTTTGGTGGTAAAAATGGAGGATTTTTCTGGGTTTGAAGGGTCGGGCCGCGACATTGTTCTTGCTGAGCCACGACCCTCTAGAACATTTGGGAACCCAGGAAGAAGGGTGGGCCGCGACACACCCTAGCTTGGTCCGCGGTGTGCATGGGGTATTTTTGGGGGATTGGTTTCTGGTTGAGGCGGGTCGCGGCATGGGTTCATGGGGCCGCGACACTTAGTGTGTTTTTGGACTCCAAGGAGGTTTTAGGCTCGGGAATCCAAAAGTGAAGGCTCGGGATGGATTTTATCACTCAGATTGATAGAATTCAAGGTCCTGGAGACTAGAATTATGACCCAAAGTAATTTAATGGACTAGAACTTATTGGATGGATGTTGTTGATGCGTTGTGACTAGGTTTGCTCGGACTAGGGGACTGTGCTCGGGATATCGGTGCTCGGAAAGCTCGGGACACTAACAAGAAAATTGTTGTACCCATAGAGCAGGGCGAGGCCCTATAGTTTGTGTTGCAGGGCACGACACTATATGACTATGTTGCAGGGCGTAGCCCCATAGATTATGTTTATACGTGTTTAAGTATTTTTTTAATCATGCTATGTGTGCATATACATGAATGAACGGCAAGAGTCGAGAACGGCAAAGGCCGAGAACAGCGAGGGTCGGGAACGGCAAGGACAAGTACAGCATGGGGCCGGGAGCAGCGTTAAGCACGCAGAGTGTGAGTTGCCAGGGTTAGACCCTACAGGATACCTGGGATATCCTCACGGTGTAGACCACGAACCCAGGGCCTGGTAAAGCGCCTGGGACGGTAGGGCCGTATGTGTTTAGCCTGTTGGCGGTTTTGTTATGTGTTAATTGATGGTTATGCATATGTTGTTTGCTTGTGTGGAGTTTTCTTGCTGGGATTTGGCTCACGGGTCCTCTATGGTGTAGGTAAGGGCAAGGGGAAAATCAACCAACCATGAGTATGGAGAGCGTGAAGCGACACGTACATGTTTGTCCTACCTGGCTGCCACAGCCAGGGGTATTTTTGGGAGACGTTTTTATTAAACTTAATTTTGTCATTTAGTCGACTTTAGTTATATTTTTGAGTTGTAAATATTTCTAAAAAAGTATTTTGGGATCCCAAATGTTTAATGCTTTATAATATTCCATGAATGGATTTATTTTCTTAAACTATGTGACTTCTGTTGTGATTAGCTACACTTTTGTCTTAAAACCTCGATTAAGGAGTTAATTGCACATTTTAAATTCACTTAGTAATGGCTCTAAGGAAGTAGGGATTTACAACTTTGAACCTTTACATAGATCATGGTGGAGGTACAAGGATATGCTAATGATGTTCCCATATCATGGTCTTTCAAAGGAATGTCAACTTGAATTCTTCCTCAATGGGTTAAACGCCATAACGAGATAATGGGTAGAAATAGGAGATGGTACCACCAATTTCTAACAAATATCTGTGAATAAGGCCTATTAGATGGTTAAAGACATGGCATAATACACAAGCTATGTTGTTGTAGTTATCCAATAACAAACCTTGTTTGAGAGAACAATATTAGCCATATGGAGCCAACTTTTGACACTTACCCTCAAGAACCATGTGAGGAGAACTTGAAGAATTATCAATAAATATTTTCAAGTGAGAAAGTACAACCAAGATTATTGGAGGATTTGTTGAGAGATTATATTGCAAAGTTGGATGTGTATATTGCAAAGAACGATGCCTTGATTCAAAGTCATTCTGGATCTTTGAATAATCTAGAGAATCAAAGTGGGCAACTAGCTAGTGTGTTGTGTAGTAAAACTTAAGGTGTTTTGCCAAGTGAATTGAAAAATACAAAACAAAATGCCAAAGAACAATATGAGGTGGTCAATTTAAGGAGTGGTAGAGAATTGAAGCTTCCTATGGAAATTTGACGGCACAAAGAAGAGCCTTCTCAAATGCAAAGTGTTAGAAATCCATATAACATCACAACATTATATTGCATATAATTTAGAACACTATGAGTAATTGAATGATATAGAGGACATGCCTGATTGATACATTAAGATAATATAGATTTGTAGTACAATACTATTATCAATATCCTCCCTATATCTTTATTTTTTTTAAGCAGATTATCAAACCATACAATTGTGATGAGATAATACATATTTATAGAGTTAGGGAAATGAGCAAGCTACAAAACCTTAGTTGGATTGGGAATCCTCATCAAAAATTTTACTTATAAAGCTCACGCTTTTGCTTCAACTAGACTACCATTGATGCTAACCTACAAATTAGAAATCACTAAAAATTACATGGGCAAATCGGCGAAGAATTTTTTATCAACCCATATATAATAAAGCAATTTATAACATTAATGTAAGCCCATAAATATTCTTACATTCTCCCACTTAGGCTACATTATATTTTTTAATACATATATATTTATCAAAATAATTTTGTTTATGGAAAATGACTCATGGGTTGGATACCAAAGAGAACTTTGTGGCCATAAAAAAAAGTTCTTTGATATCATCTAAAATAACCAATCCAATTTAATATTTGATACTGAACTATGACAATCACTTTTCTTTCTAATCAATAAAATACATTCATAATTTTAAATACCAAAATATTAAATCGACATGGCTAATAAGTCTAGTATTGTGGTAAGAAATTATGTTCAACATATTATCAATAATATAACATAATCTCCTTATCAATCTTCCATTTCACTAATACCGTGATGCCTAATAAAAAAAGCTAGTGAAATTATATACCGCTGATTTTGTGATGCTTAACAAGTAAGCCAGTGATGATAAACCATATCACTGCTTAATAAATAAGTCAATGTGATATCATTAACTCTGTTTAAGAAATAAGACAATATGAAATCATTCCCATTAAGCTAATAAGCTCAAATGACGATAACAACAACATTATGAACCACATGCTTTCAATTCAACATTCTCTTGAATATAAAAAAAAAACATAAACGATTACATAAATATTCAATAATAAAAAAATATTGAAACACAAAAAAATCTATGTAGATTATAACATCGATAAGGAAATTACAAATAATCATAATTTCTACGAGATAAAAGAAATAGAAAAGAAAACTCCCACTAACCCAAAAGATCAAAAGAATCTAAAATGCCCATATAAACATGTTTATTAAATAATGACACACTTAATCTTTTGGTCAGAGGATCTACTAACATCAACTTTGTCTTGCAATTTTCTATAACAATGTCTCCTTTCTTGACCAAGTCATTGACAAGAAAAGTTTGGTCTCATTTAGTAATTTCAAATCAGTACTTGTAAGTAAAAAGTCATCCACATAAGGAACTAGAAAGATATAACGACTACCACTGAACTTCATTTAAATACTCTAACCAAACTTGTTCTCTATGAAACCAAACGATGTCACAACCTTATCAAGCTTTAAACCAAACGATGTTTGTTTGAGACCATAAATAGATTGCTTCTATTTTCAAAACAAATCTCCTTTCTACTTTCCTTGAATACTTCATCCTAAGTCATATAGGCTTACTCACTCAATTCGCGTATGGAGTCTTTTTACTCTAACGTCCCAAAATTCCTGATAAAGCTTAGTGCCTTAATTAGTGTGCCAGGAGGGCTTAATTGGGATTATATATGATATTATTGAATATTTATGCGATTATGTGAATTACATGAGTTATATTATAATATGATTGATTATGCATGTTTATGGGTATTAAATGTGCTTACAGGCCTACTTATGCTAGAAAGGGGTATTTTTGTAATTTTGATCCTTTGAGGGTATAATTGTAACAATATGTGTAATTATATGCGATATATTTGAGATTCCGGGATGAGTTGGCCCTTTTGAGGAAAGTAACGAAAAATTCACAATGAGGATGAATACTTGGCTAGGGATGATCCTAGGGATATTTTGGTAATTGGGTAGATTACCAATAATTATTTGAGTATGAGTTATATTTGGGGAAAAATATTTCTATTTGTAGAAATAGTGGATTTAATTGGAAAATTTTAAGTACAATTTGAGGTTTAGTGGGAATTGGTGTCTAATGACCTTTTTACCCTTTAGGGGCTTTGATGGGGGAGTTGTAGGTCAGGGGAAAAAAATGGTCTTTTGCCATCCAAAGCAGCTAAGATCTCAACTTTGGAAGAATAGAGTTTCACGTTCATTCTCACTCACTCTATCCCTTCTCTAGCTTCTCTCAAGGTGTCTAGAGACCAGGAACCACAACCAATCATTTTGAAGATTTCTTAGGCTTCAAGAAGGGAATTGGAAACTGTGAAGGGCTAGGAATCCAGCTGGGGATTTGGATTGTAAGAGGTAAATTTAGTTCTTGAAATTTTTAGTTTTCCTTTTTTTTGGTGTTCTTGGGAATTTTAGCTTTTGAGTTTGGGTATGTTTTATTGGTTTCTGGTTGTTGTTTGTTGGGTATCTAGGTTGTTAGAAATATTCTGGTGGTCAAAACTATGTTAGGTAGTAGTTAAATTGGGTTTTAAAGTTGGTTTGCAATTTCTGAAATCACAAGTTTCTGGGTTTTCGAAGTAGCACCGCGACACTTGGTAGGATCGTCTCTACCCGTTCGAAGCTGGGAGGACCACCTTGGCGCCGTGACCCTTCGTGGGAAGATTTTTATTATAGATTTTTTAGAACTCATTTAGACATTTTAAAAAAAAAAATTATTCAATTTTCGTTCTTTCTCTCTCCAAATATATTCTTTTCTATTATTTTTAATTAATAAAAAATATTTAAAGATATAATATTTAAATAATGTAAAGAAAAAAAATAGAGAAACTAATATATTGTAAAAACAATTATTTTTTCTTAATTTGTAATTATAAAAAAATAATGTTGGATTATACAGTGGTACAACCGCAACTTGTCTAAGGTCGTCAATAGCCTTTAAAAAATCTAAGAAGTTTTTTTTTATATATATATATATGTTAAATATAGAGTATTTGATATTCTTTTTCTTTTATTAAAAATATAATTATATTGAAATTGGAGGTTAAAGTCCTCGTTCTTTCAAAATTGAAGCATTTAAGTCCTCGATATTTTCTATTTTAGCGGCAATAGTCCCTAACATTCATGTTTAGTCTCCATTTTAGCGGACATATAGCAGTTTGGGGAAAATGCACACCAATTATGTAATGTTAGGGGTTTATTCCAGAAAATAAAACAAGATAAGAGACTTAATTGCTACACTTGTAAAAGAACAGGGACTTTAGCCACTACTTACCATATAAATTAAATACACGTAATGTAACGACCCAAAATCACTAATAAGGCTTAAGGGCCTTGATTAGTGTGCCGGGAGGGCATGATTGGTTTATGAGTGAATTTATTGACTTAATGCATGATTATATGATAAGCATGCTAAGTATGGTTATATGAATATAAATGTGATTATATGCTTTAATTGTGAGAACCACATTATTATGTGGGTAAATCTACAGCATGCGACTTGAGGCGATTCTAGGGAGCTAGTTAGCAGGAAAGTCACAATGAGGCTTAATACTTGACTTTGGGCAAGTCAAGGGGTATTTTAAGTACTAGAAGGTTATTTAGATTAGCGGGTTACAGAAATAAATAATTGGAGATATATTTGAGGTTAGGAAGCTTAGGCGGGAATACTGGGGAATTTTACCATTTTGCCCTCGGGGACGTTTCCGGCACCCCGAGCCTTGGGGTTAACTTACTCACCTAAGGATAGACTAAGTAAAATCCCAGAACATAGTAGAACACAAGGAACCGACCCTCCCTCGTTCTCCCTTTCTCTCTCAAGGAAAAACCACAGGAAACTTAAGGAATTCAGCTGGGAATTCAGTGGTTTGGGTTGGAATCTTGAAGGGTTAGCCCAATGTTAAGCTAAGGAGTTTAATCAAGAACTAAGGTAAGATTTAAGCTTTGTGCATGGTGGTTAATTCTGTGTTTTGGATGGGTTTTAAAGTGTTTATGGTTTTGAAATTTAAGGAATGAATTGAAGTTAGAAAGCTTGGGTTTTAGCTCAGAAATCGTTAAGGGAGTTGATTCATCAAAGAAGGTAAGCTCTAATTCGTGATTTAGTGTTTGAATTCTGAGTTTTTAAGGCTGGTTTTAGCGTTCTTGAGTAAGTGAGTTTCAAAGATTGAAGTGGGATTTTGGTAAGTTTCTAGGCTAAGTTTCAGTTGGGTTGTGTTGCTGGAATCATGTGAAAAGTTTTGGGATAATTGAGCTATGGAATTGGGATGGTTTTGGATGGTTTTGAGTGAGGTTTGAGAGTAAAAAATGGTGGTTTTTCTGGGGTTGAAGGGGTCGGGCCGCAGCATAGTTCTTGGTGAGTCGCGGCCCTCTGAAGCTGAAATGTGTTGAGGAAGGAGGGCGGGCCGCGACATGGGGTTTGTAGGGCCGCGACCCGTGTCTAGTTCTGAGCCTAGATGGGCTCTGTTTGGGGGCTATGCCACGACATGGGTGGCTTGAGCCGTGGCCCTTAAGGGATTTTGGGATTTTAAGCATGGGAATTTTACCTAGGGTGCTCGGGATTGAATCTACTACCGTGTTTGGTGGAATTCAATGTTCCGGAGACTAGAACTTTATCTAGAAGCCCTATACGATCATTAATGGAATCCTTTATCTTGGTTGTGACTAGGTATAAGCTAGGGGCTCGAGAAACAAATTGTGCTCAAGAGGCATCTTGCACAAACAGTACACTTGGAAACTAAAGGTAAGAAAACTGCACCTAGTTGTGGATTTATAATGGGACTAAGGGTTCCCTATTTTTTATGCTTTGTGAAGGATGGTATTATGCCATGTAAATAGTAAACAAACGGCCTAAGAGTGCTGAAATTTACACTAGCGCACAGGGCGCGGCTCGGCCACTGGTAGCTGAGGACAACTTATTATGTACTGAGCTCGGTTTAAGCGGGCCGGAGTCAGTGGGTTAAACAGAGGGCGACCTAAGGCGTCGACCCTGATTACTGTGTGACTTGATAGTTATTATTAATTGGTAGATTGTTATGTTGTATAGCTGGGTGTTGATTAGCTGAATCTATGATTGAATCTTCGTGCTTTGTGACCATTGTGGTGTGCTGAGTATATGAACATGCTTAAAGGGTTATTCAACTGTTATCATTGCTTGTTATATAATGTTATGTTTTCTTGCTGGGCCTTGACTCACGGGTGCTTCATGGTACAGGTAAAGGAAAGGGCAAGATTGATCAGCCCTGACTCGGAGAGCTCTGAGAGTAGAATGTACATGATCAGCTACTCAGCCGCCACGGTTGAGGGGGAGACAGGAACAAGAGGACCGGAAACGTCTGTTTTTCCCTTAGACTGGCTGGTGGTTGTTTATACTCTAGAAATTTTGTAAACAGACTTTTAAATACTGTTTCTTTTGGGATCCCATGTTTAAAATGTTTAATTGTATAAAAAGTATCTTTTGAGGCCAAAACCTTTTAACCCTAGCGTGTTAATGAGTTTAGCAAACACGTTTTTAACTAAATGACTTGATTAGCAAGTCTTGCACCTTTATAAGTACACAGTGTAGCGGTCTTGGCTATCTAGAGCATTACACGTAAAGTACTCGAGATATGCAGCGGAATAATGAAATTCCACCCCTTTTGCTCTTTAACCTTTTATCCTATAAACGCTAGGTACTGTAAAGAACAAAAACTACTTTCTTCAACCGCGATCTTCCTTGCCTATCTTTGATCAAGCCTAAACTAGTGTTGGCTTGCTCTCAACACATGAGATAGAATACAAGGGAGAGAGAAAGTGATGGGCGGCCAAAAAGAGTTAGAGTGTCTAGGATTTTCCTTTGATTCACTTACCAAAGAAAATCAATTTCTTATTTCTAACCCTAACTATAATACTCTATATATAGGCAGCACCTAGGGCCCTAACTGACACACTTAACTATCTGTAAATATAATTAAAATAATAATTAGATAAAACAACACTACTAGCAGCCCCGCATTTCAAATATTTTATTTACTTATATTTATGATAAATTATTTAATTAAATAGTTAAATCATTTTTCAACATAACTATTTATAATTTTAACTTTGATTTAATATTAATATTATTTATATTTTTTTAATATTAATAAATTTGCGGTAAAGATTAGAAAATATATCTTTAACCCCAAATTCTTAATTCATGTAAATATCAATAAATTGACCTAGTCAACTTGATATTCATAGTTGATAATTAAGTCTATTGTTTGTGACTATTTCACTTGATTTAATCAAAGATGACACATGGGTAATGGATCTATGAATACAAGCCACAATAAGTTCCTGTGAGTCTATTTATTATTTAACCATCTCACAACTTATTAATTCTGAATGACTCTAGACTCGAAATTAAACTCTTGATTCGTAGAACGTATTTCCCACATTGTAAATACGCTATCCACTATTATAATCATTACCATCTGTCAATCCTCTATCATTGACTTACTAATGACCCGAGTGAAATTTACTGTTTTACCCCTCATTTGTATTTGATCCTTAACTTCAACTAAGTCCCTTATAAATGATAAATATGTGAACTTAATCACATATTTGAGCACTCAATCATTTAACCATTTAGACTAAGCTATTAAGGAAATCACCATTTCAATTCTCATACAAAAGTTTATAAATTTCGAATCTATGATAGATACTCTCATTCAATTATACTATTGAATCTCCAAGATGTAAGTATAGGCTATGTCGTAGGAAAAAGCTTTTATGAACAAGTACAAAAACTCAGATAATATAATTAATAGAAATATTATCACTCAGAATTTAGATTGACTTGACCTATGATCAACGTTGTGATACTGATTATATTCAATAATAATGATACTTAATCATCTATCTATAATCAGTATCGGTCCTAGTCTAATGTAACAAGATATATCTATAATGATACTGATTGTAACGTCATGTGTTTCGGGTACCTTTAAATGACTCGGGTCAAGATTTTTCCCCGAGTTAAGAAATTTATTTTAAATAATATTATACTTGTTTGGAATTTATTTCCATGAGTTATTTCTTGCCAAGTTATAAATTTTGTGATTAAAAGTCAAGATAAGACTTTCGGTCTTGGACCGACACAAAAACCCTAATCGGGTAAAAATCTCAGAAAATAAAATTAAAAACTATGGAAAATATATTTTTGACATAAAATACATTCATAAAAATTAAAGTTTGATCAAAAATAATAAACTTAAGAGAAAATGGAAATTTTAGGGCATTTTGTGTTAAATGCTTAATTTTACCGAATTAGGGAAATTTATTCCATGAATGGACCTTAGGTTAAATTTTATTGTGTGATGAATTAAATTAAATGTGAGAGACATTTAATTTAATTATTATGTGTTAAGTTTTATTTTTATTTAAAAAAAAAAACTTATTATGAGTGAAAAATGTTATAGAAAGTGATTTTGGATTTTTCTTAGGAATTAATTATTTACCATTAAATATATATATATAAATATATAACATAAATAAAATAAGTGGTGGCCAGCCATGTGAAGTAGTTTATTTGGGTGGACCAAATTGTTTTAGTTTAATCCCCATTTTAAATATTAGGGTTAATGGCATCAAGTGGCCATAGTAAAAACACTCAAGTGTTTAAGGCATTTAAGATTTGTCTAAACTCTTCTAACCCTCCCCAAAACCAACCCCCTCTCTCACAATCACTCTCATCTTGTTTAAGAAATTCTCTCTCAAGTTTTCTCTCCATTTTCAACCATCAAGAACACTAAGAAAGCTTGGAAGCTTAAGCTTGGGTCTAGGAAGGGTTTCCCTAAGGTAAAGTTTCAAAAAACTTGACTTTTATAAAAAATTTAACCATATGTCTTTCAATAGCTAATTATATATGTTGTTGGGGAAGTTGGTTAAGGTTTTGAAAGAGTTTTGAAGGATCCAAAGCTTGTAGAAACATCAAAACCTAAAGCAAGAACAACAAGAGGTAAAAAGATTACTTTTATGGTTGTTATTGTATGGTTTTTATTTTTTTAAGCATTATTTTGTATATTTAATGCTTAAAGTTTGTTATTGGTGATGTAATAAGGCTATGGTAGTTGCTTTATAATTTTTATGATGCTTGTGTGTTGATTTTTGAAAATAGGGACCAAAATCCCAAAGTGTTTTGTTGAAAACCCTAAAACAAAAATACAAGTTTTGAGCTTTGACTTCCAAGGTGTCAAGCATCAACTGTATATTGGTATTGCAAAATTAAATTATACTGTGATGTTGTTGAGATTGAGTACATAAAATTGAGCTTTTGAAACACTCAAAAATGTTTAGAAATGAGTGAGTTATGCTATTTCAAAGTTTAGGTAAAAAACTGTTTTTTCCACTATTCTTAATTTCGGGACCAAGTTTGGACAGCCACTGTATAGGGAAACTGAACCCAGTTTTTTTCTAAACATTGGTCGACATATTCTTGGAAAAACCTAGTATTCCACTGTAAAATTTGCTAATAAAATACTGAATGGTTTGAAAGTTATTAAGTGCCAAAGTTTGGAAAAAATAAGAACTTGAAAATAAGGTCATTTTTACCTCATTGTTTGGAAAATATTTTCACCAATAAAAAATGCTCCTTTTGACCTAAGATTTTACAAAGACATAAATGGCATACCAAAAATGGCATTGGGAAATTTTGGTAACAATTGGGTAAGTAAATTTCAAGTTATGACCTAACAAAGTATGCAGTTAAAAATGTGAAAAATGGGATTTTCACACTTGGTGTAAAAATGAGATTTTGGAACTTAAGATAAAAAGTACTTTGTGCTTATTGCAAGATAAAAACTTGGTAAGTCTTAAAAACATTTTGACCTAAAATACCACTTTGAGTTTAAGTGAGAATTATTTTATTAAAGAATTTTTATTCTTTCTAAAAATAAAAGATTTAACTTATTTATAAGTTGATAAATTAAAAGAGGGTTTAAAAACTCTATATTTTGATAAAATAATTAAGTAAATTATTTTTCTAGTAAGGAAAATTGATTAATTGACTTCGGAAAATTAACTAGTCAAGATAAGAAATTATTAACATTTTTCCTAATCAAGCTAAAATTAGACTATTTTCTTAAAATGATTTTTAGAGATTAAAACCTTAAGAAAACTAAAAGGAATATTAAGAGATTATTTTCTTGAAAAATAATTAAGGAATTTAATTAATATTTTCTGGATATAATATCGGCTAAAATCTTTTATATATTTAACCGCCTGTTGAAAGTACGGGTTAATATCAGAACTTTTAAAGAATTAGATTTTGAGTGGATTGTGGGAAAATACTATTGCGATACCCAAGCCTAAGTATCGAGACCATAGGATAGGTCTCCCTAAGACTTAGGGTTTAGTCTCAAATTTTTGAGTACGAATTTCTCGAATGGGTTTAAAACCAAATAAGGATCTTTAATCCTTACAAGTGCTTTTTTAAAATGACCAAGCTGCCCAAAATAATAATAATAATGAATTATGAAGTGCCATAATTAATCCGAGTATACTATATGGATAATTACAGTATTGGCTAAGCATATCTAAACTATACATTGGAGGGTGAAATCCTGCTGAGAGCTAAGGACTCCAAGTAAGTCAACTTCTATTGTGTGGCTACAACATGAAACGACTATTGTATTGTATGTTAGTGTAGAGACACATGCACATATATACACTATTGTAGAAAGTTTTCATAGAGATGTTAGTTTAGTGGGTGCTGATTTAGAAAATATGACCGGTAGATATCTGTCATATTCTAGACAGCTGATCCCCATCACACTGCTTGATTTTATTATGTCCGGTTCATTACATCAACGAGTGGCCAAGAGGTGAGGATTGCTGGTTTAAACCTAGGGGCGCCAAAATGAATGGGACCTAGGGGCCCTCTTGCTTACTTAATCAGTGAACGGTTAGAACCTGAGCAAGTACTCTGATAAGTTATTCCCAGAGAGTAGCCGTGAATATTGGCCATTCAGTGAGAGTGCCTAGAGATACTAGGGGTTGCCAAGTTTGAGTGAGCCTGAACACCATAGGGGCAACTGCTCACCAACACCACTGATTAACATAGAAGTATCTGTGAACCCATGTAACTTCGATTACACTCTTGACTAGTAGCAATGCCCTAGGTAACTTGATGGTTACCCTTGTGAGGGATTTACTCTTGGATAAGTAGTGATGCCCTAGGTAACTTGATGATTACCCTTATGAGGGATTTACTCTTGGATAAGTAGCGATGCCCTAGGTAACTCGATAGTTATAGTTGATGGGGATATTTATTGGCTAGATATTAGTGTTGAGACTCGGTTCTCTCTTACAGATTAGCATTTATGCTGGAGGGCGTGATACGCCTGAATTGTTGGAAATTGTCGAGCGTTGGTCTCGAATTATATTGTGATATATTATATCTGCTTGCTCTGGGGTGTTCTGAGTTCATGGATTTATTTGTTTATATGAAATAGTTTGTCATTGGTTATCAGGCATAACCATAAGTTTGTCAGGATGCTTTTGCATTCTTGAAATTGATTGTGTAGGGTCCGGATGGATCCGGAACCCTAATTTTTGTGAGCTATTGTTATTTATGGACAGTAACTTGGTCAGTGACCACCTGTCTTCTCTGCATGCTTTTGTTTTAAAGTTGAACTTACTAAGCGTTTTCGCTTATGTAGTTGTTTCCTGTTGTAGGTAAGAACAAGGGCGAGGCAGAGCAATGAGCGTTGGAGTCTACCTTGTGAATGTACATGTGGACCGACCTTTTGGGAAGTTTTTTTTTTTGGAAATGTGGTTTTATTTTCATAAACTAGGCTTAGTTTACTCTTCATAAACTATGTTTGTAAAAGTTTTTTTTATACGGGTTTTTGAGACATTTTGTTACATGAAAACGTTTTTATTTCTGCATTATCGAGTCTTTATAATCCGGGTCGTTACAGGTTTAATCTTATGACTAATTCTTTTGAACTTATAATTACAATTATAATCCACTGTGACCTAGTAACTCTAAGAATAATTGTACATATGTTCGAGATTTTATGGATGTTTGTATTAAGCAATAATCATGTAATAAAACACACAAGAAATACAGTTGATAAAAAAACATGATTTCTTCTTCTTTTATTGATAATCAAAAGTGTTACATAAGAAATATGGTTTTACAAGAGCATAAAACCCCAACATCCTCATCAATAATGGGAATAGTAGGCTCATCAACCACAAGAGTATCCCTTGTTGCAAAACATAATCTCTTGAAAAAGACAAATGAACAAAAAGTTCATTAGATGATGCCCACTTTTCAAGAGATTGATTAGAAACTCCTTCAACGATATCAAATACTAGAAATCTGGAAATTTGAGACTCAACGATGATTAGGATCATAAATCCTCAAATATGATTCAATCATGGATTTCTGCTAGTCCACAGAGCAAAAATTGTTTTAGATACAGATTTACTAGGAGCACAGTTGAAGATATAGGAAGAATAAGACCCACTAATGTTGATATTAATAATCTATAACAAGCTTTTGCTACTGTTGATTCATTTTTTTCGTCAACTTGCACAGAACAATAAATGAAGAGTTATTTGTGTGTAAAATCACAAAATGGAACTTAACGATGAACTGTGAGCCAAAAAAAAACAAAAAAAAATGCAGTAAGAAATGAAAGAGAAAAAGATTTATAGTGGTTCGGCCCAAAAAAGATTACCTACGTCCACTTTAGTCACTATCATTTGTGATGAACTTTGAACCCTCAAGAACAAATACACTGAGTTTGATCCTTGTTACATTTTGATTTACACTATTTGCATTGAGTTCTTGTGGCATTTACAGTAATGGAGAGTAAGAGCTGTCTTTGAAAATGAACAGTTAATAACTTGTTTTTCGAACCTTGTTACATTTTGATTTGCACTATTTATAGTCTCAGAGATGGGAAGAATTGACGGTGGCACCTTGTTTCTTGATCAGGCTAATTTTCAATACACTTGGATGAAGGCATGTTTCTGTCTCACAAAAATGGTAATCTGACATGTCCTGTTCAATTAAAGGTCAAATATCCACTATGGTGCGGGAGAAGGCTCGGGTGGCGAGGGCCACAACCGAGCGGTGAGAACTCATGGCGACCGATGAGGGTCTCTGGCGGCTGTGGCTCCTGGCAACTTACCGGGCTTGTGGTGTGTATTAGTTCAGCTAGTGCAACCGACTAGGCACTACAAGAAAAAATATTTTCAACAAGACCGAAAAAGTATTATCAAATATATACCATAACACTTTTTGATGTGTTAAGGAAGGCGGTGTTATTGTAGGTCAGCGTACTTTGCATAACACTTTTCCATAGTTATTAGACATGTGTTATGGTATAGCCTACGATAACACTTTTGTTGTGTTATTTAAATTGTTAGATAAGTATTTCATTATGGTATTTATAAATAGATTATATAACACTTTTTTGTACTTATAAAGTAGTGTTATGATACACTTTATAATAACACATTTTCTGCATTATAGAAAATAGTTTGCATAACATAATTTTATGCTTATAAACCAATGTTATTGTAAAAGATACAATAACACATTTTTTTGTATTATTCTAATATTTGGATAAGCTTGAATTATTATTATATGAACCTATACATTATAATTATTTTTTATTGCTTTAATTCAAACCCACTTCATGTAATATACTTAAGACATCCTTAACATTGTACAAATATATTTTTGAGTACCAATTATATGGTTCATAACACATATAACTAAATGATTGTGTCAAAATACATTCAAGATTATCTAAAAAACAATCCAAAACTCTTAAGATATTCAACACTGCCTAATTAACATAAACAAAACATTCTCACAATAACCAAAAAAATAGTCTTAAACAGTTACATATTCAAAAGTAAAGGTAGGAATTCATGATCTTCCAAATGTCAGCACACCAAAGCCTTCCAAATCAGATTTTCTTTTGCACTTCACTTGTTGAATCTAGTAAATAAAACATAGAAGAAAAACTAATGAGGTCATGAAATATCATATCATTTATCTAAAATAGTCAATAATATCATGATGCATAACCAAATTTACAATAATTGAGTTTGAATAATAAACAAGTTATTATGTTACACACATTACTACAACTACCTATACTCAAGTGACCTTAGAACTTTAATTAAATGGTGCATAATATTAATTCAAATTGGCCCAGTTATCATTTTGTCTTTCTCATCTTCCCTATCAAATCAATCAAATAATACTATCATAATCTTGGATTGCATATTGGTTAATGTTGAACAAGCATTTATATATACAAATAACCAAACAAATATCTCTTGGAATAACATTTTGAGAAGGCCATGCAACTATTGAACCAACAGCTTCTCGTATAGTAAGCATCGCATAGTTAGGACAAATTATCTACCACACCCTAGGCGAGATATCTATCAATATAATCAAACCAATTCAAGCAAACACAATTTATTTGTAAGAAGATAATACATAATTCTAGATAAAATCTGACATCATTTCCCATATAAAGGTTTCCTAACCATCTATCAATACCAAGTAAAAAAATTCAAACAACACACAATAAGTTTTCTTCCTTATATGACCGCAACACACAAACAAATTTTCCAGAACCTACTTCTCTAAGACACAAGTTTTCAACCTTCCGTTATCACCACAGCACACAATTTTAATCTCAGAACCTACTTCTCTACGAATGAATATTTAAGATATTCAAACTCCTCTAACATTTGTATGATATTCATAAAAGAGTTAAGAGAACATACTTCCATACCTCTTGCAATTAATAATCAAGTTAATTAACTTTGCAATGCTCCTTGCCAATTCGATCCACAACCTAAATAATATAATCAATACCTAAAAGATTAATACAAAATTAAAATTAAATGATACAATAAGTAAAAAAATTCTTTTATATATTAATTTTTGGGTATATATGGTTATCATATTATTAATTTTTCTCTCAATATATATTTTGTAAGAATATAATCCATGGTCATATTCTGCATTGTTCATATATGGCTTATAAAAATAAAAGCTGCTTAGTGGCCAGAGTTTAGGAACTTTTCCAAACCAAACATTTTATCAAAATGGCACTTTTCCAAGCCAAACATTTATCACAGTTAGAATTATATAACAAAAGACTTAACAAAGTTAACATTGCTTGTCATAACAGAAATATCTAACTTAACTACTTTCTCTTACAATATAGCTTTATAAACATTTCTCTCTCTCTCTCTCTCTTCTTGTTTATAAGATCAATGGCTCAATGTTGCATATTAAAGATTGGAAAAGACAAAAAAAGTATATGAGTAGTCTCAATCAGGGAGTACATTACAGTAGTAAAAGTAATAACAAGGACTCAAATGTTGTAGATCAAGACTCAATATTACTGAAGTAGTAATGATGGGACCCAAATTTACACTCTAAGGGCTCGCTAGGTATGGATTAAGAAAAAAATAGCAAAAAAAATGAGTGAGTTGATCATTTACAGATCATAAGTTATGAAAAAGAAAAAAAAGGATGAATAGGGAATTGGTTAGAATAAAATTATCCCACATTTATCAATTATACTAATTTATCTCATTAGGTGAATTCTAATATGCTCTCCAATTACATAACCTAAACACATTATATGCTCTCTAATTACATAACCTAAACACTTAATAAACATTATACACTCCAATCCTATCATTCTTTCCAAACATGATATAAAAGACACTCACAACTCTAGCCAATTCTTACTAAAGATTGGACTAACACTTACTATACTTCAGCAACTTACCACCACCAAATAAAAACAAATAACCAAAAGGAAAACCACCTTGAAAAAACTAAACCAAAATAAATAAATTTTATAAATTAAAAATTGAATAAAATAAACCCCAACTCAAACAGTAGATAACAATATTGGCAATGGGTGTTGATATTTCATTTCTTATAACCTTAAATGTTACAGTATGTTACTAGAGTGCAACAGAGAGTTGTGATGAACATGTACTAAAGCAATAATCCCTAGTTCACCAAACCGGTCTGCAGTCCCTGGTGCAAGATGCTGGGCATGCTCAATCGGAAAATTAGCTCTAGTCATGAAAAAATAAGCATGGAAAGAAATATCAATATTAAGACTTTGCAATACTTAATTGCTATTTGGAGCTTCAAATTATGGTAACTTTAAGAATCTTGATCAAATCAGAGAGTCTGGTCTGATTGTTGCCTGATTCTTTTGTATTTTGTAAATTTAGAGATTTTCTTTTGTTCCAAGAAATTTGGATGTACAACTATAGATATAATTTGATTTGCTCCTATTTTTCTAGATTGTAATATGCCTAAATAAGAAAGAGAATTTTTTCTTCCTTAATCAACGAATCATATCACATTTTTGGTATGTTAATTGTAGTTATTAGTTTTGGAATTAAAATTGGAATTCAGAAAGTTGAATTCCTCTGCTGCCTTTCATTGAAATACCCAGATTTCGAGAGCTGGGATTCTCTCCAATACAAGAAAGTTCTTACTACTTTTCAGACACACACAATACACATATTCCTCTCCCTTTATACTAAGGCTCAACTATTCTATCATGTTCCCCCATACACGGTACCCCAATCCCCTCTAACTACCTGCTGACCTGTCATTCCTTTTGCCCCTCCTAGCGTACACATAGGTCAAGGGTGGCCTATCATTACCGCCGGCCCAAAGACGCACCTTGTCCTCAAGGTGGAAATCTGGAAATTGCTGCTGAATTGTTCCCAAATCCTCCCAAGTGGCCTCAAACTCCGGTAGATGTAGCCACTTTATCAACACTTGGGGCTGCTGAAACTGAGTTCCCGGTCGCAAATCTAGCATCGATTCAGGTTCAAGAAGCCACTCCAGCTCTTCAGTCGAATTGGAGGGTAAAGGGATGGCTGTTTGGTGCGGACCTAAAGCCGGTCTCAGCATGGAAACATGGAAAACTGGGTGAATCTTCGCTTGAGTTGGCAGTAACAATTTATAGGCTGTCGAACCCACTCTGGCCAGTATCGGAAAGGGTCCAAAAAAGAGTGGTCCCAGCTTCTGATTCTTTCTTTTTGCCAAAGTCTGCTGTCTATATGGTTTAAGCTTCACATAGACATTGTCTCCCACTGCAAATTGAACATCCCTACTCTTTTTATCAGCTTGAAATTTCATCTTCTGTTGGGCACGCTGTAAATTCATCTTTAACAGCTCTAAAATGTCATCACGGTCCTGTAAGTTCTTCTCCACAGCGGAGACAATAGTTTGGTTGCCTACAATCCGTATCACTGGTGGAGGGTCTCGGTGGTATAGAGCCTTAAAAGATGTCATTCCCGCTGCTGAATGGTATGATGTATTGTACCAATACTCCGCCCAAGCCAACCATTTGACCCATTGTGATGGCTGAGAGCTCACAAAACATCTTAAGTATGTCTCCAAACATCTATTAAGTACCTCGGTTTGGCCATCCGTCTGTGGATGATAAGCTGAACTGTATTTGAACTGTATTTCAGCGTTGTCCCTTGCAATTTAAAGAGCTCTTTCCAGAAAAGGTTGAGAAAGACTTTGTCCCTATCTGAAACAATTGACTTCGGAATACCATGTAATTTAACAATCTCTTTAACAAAAATGGCAGCGACTGAAGCGGCTGTATAAGGATGCCGAAGTGGAACAAAGTGGGCATATTTAGACAAACGATCCACCACCACTAGGATAGAATCAAACCCATTGGAGTACGGTAAGCCTTCTATGAAATCCATTGATATATCATCCCAAACTTGGTCCGGAATTGGAAGTGGCTGTAACAATCCAGTTGGAGATTGCGCTAAATACTTGCTTTGCTGACAAGTATGGCATTCAGCAACGAACTTTTGTATGTCACGCCTCATTCCCTGCCAATAAAAATCAGCGGCTACCCGCTGAAATGTGCGGAATGCCCCCGTGTGACCCCCCATATTGCTGCAGTGATATTCTTGTAAAATGAATGGTATAAATGGTGACGAAGATGGGACAACCAGCCGCCCTTTGAACTTCAAACAACCCTTCGAATAAGAGTATCCCAGCCCCCCATTTCCTTGCTGAAGTTGCTGGATAACTTTGGAGAGATGCGGGTCTGTAGCTACATGATTTTTTAAATCTGAAATGGAAATCATATTGGGAATGGACAAGGCATTGCAGTCCCCAACCTGTGGTACCCGCGAGAGAGCATCCGCTGCCTTATTTTGAAGGCCCGGTCTGTATTGAACTTGAAAATCATACCCCAGCAATTTTGTAAGCCACTTTTGATGCTCCGTTGCCACCATTCGCTGCTCAAGTAAGTATCTTAAACTCCGCTGGTCCGTTCGAACAATAAACTGGCGGCCCAATAGATAAGGACGCCACTTTTGTATAGCTAAAACCATGGCCATAAGCTCTCGTTCATACACCGATTTGCAGCGAGCTCTAGGCGATAGTGCCATGCTGAAATAAGCCACTGGCCGTTGTTCCTGCATCAACACCATCCCAAGACCCGTTCCTGAAGCGTTCGTCTCCACTACAAATGGTGCTGCAAAATTCGGTAAGGCCAAAACAGGTACTGCGCACATTGATTTCTTAAGTGCTAAAAATGCTTCTTGAGCCTCTTCATTCCAGCCAAACGAATCCTTCTTTAGTTGGTCCGTTAACGGTCTTGCCAAATGCCCATAGCCTCTTTCAAAATTTCTATAGTATCCTGTGAGCCCCAAGAACCCTCTTAACTCCTTTAGACTTTTAGGTACTGGCCATTGCTCCATTGTTGCTAGTTTTAGTGGGTCTGCTGAAACTCCTTCTGCTGAAACAATGTGACCCAAGTATTCAAGTTGTGACTGCCCAAATAAACACTTCTTTTTATTCGCGTAAAGCTGATGCTGGCTGAGGCGAGTTAAAACCAATTCTAAGTGCTGCAAATGAAGCTCCAAAGATGCGCTGTACACAAGTATATCATCAAAGAAAACTAGGACAAATTTTCTCAAAAACTCACGAAAAACATCGTTCATCAAGGCTTGAAAAGTGGCTCGAGCGTTGGTTAGGCCGAATGGCATAACCAAAAATTCATAGTGTCCTTCATGGGTACAAAAAGCTGTTTTCTCGACGTCTTTTGCTGCCACACGTATTTGGTGATAACCAGATTTGAGGTCCAACTTAGAAAATACCCTCGCCCCATGGAGTTCATCCAAAAGCTCATCAATGACTGGAATGGGGAATTTATCAGTGACTGTCTCGCGGTTTAAAGCTCTGTAATCTACACAAAATCTCCAACTCCCATCCTTCTTTTTCACTAGTAGTACGGGGCTCGAAAAAGGGCTTGTGCTTGGTTGAACTATCCCCGCCTGTAGCATCTCAGTCAACAACTTCTCTATCTCATCTTTTTGTATCTGCGCGTAGTGGTATGGCCGAACTGAAATGGGACCCGACCCCTCCCTCATGGTGATGTGATGCTCGTGGGAACGGTGTGGTGGCAGCCCTTTCGGCATGTCGAAAACAGCTTCATGTTTCTGCAGCAGTTCTTGTATTTCAGCCTCATTTTCCGTCACAATACTCTGGTATTTGTTGTAAGCGCACCACACTGAATCCAGTAACCTTGTCCCTCATGTTGAACTGAGTGAATCAAAGCCTTCAAAGAGATCTGTGACTTGCATAAACTTGGGTCCCCTTGCAATGTAACCCAAGCTCCTCCTATTTCGAATTTCATGACCATTGTGCGCCAATTCACCTGCATATTCCCCAATGTACTCAGCCATTGTATGCCCAAAATTGCATCAGCCCCGCCTAGTTCTAAGGGCAAAAAATCCGTAACCACCCTTAGTGACCCCAAGTCCAGCTCCACGTTCTTGCAAAGTCCTTATGTTCTCACTCGGCCTCCTGTACCCAGCAATACCCCATAGGCTGTTGTCTCCGTGACTGGTAATTTAACTGCTCGAACCAGGTCCTTAGACACAAAATTGTGCGTTGCTCCACTGTCGATGAGCACAGTAACTGGGTGTTCGGCTATGGAGCCCAGTATCTTCATTGTATGAGCTGAAGATGTTCCCACTAATGAGTTAAGGGAGAGCATCGCGAGTTGCTCCTCCTGCAGTGTTTCCTCACCCGATTCTGGGCTAGATCGTGCTGACTCTTGGCTCTCCGACCCTTCAATATCATCTGCAATCAACATCACGTGCAATGATTTTTGTTCACAGACGTGCCCCCTATGGAACTTCTTATCGCAGCGAAAACAGACCCCGCGACGTTTCTTGTCCTGATACTCCTGCTCCGTCATCCGTCGCAGAGGTGGGGGAGTCGTCTGCGTCGTCGACGGCGGCCCTGTGGTGGCCGGCGACTGGTTCGGGTTACTCGGGAGGAACGGCGGGGAAGATCTCGTGTTGGGCGGCTGAGATAAAAATCTGGGCACTGAGATTGGGCCGGTTTGTGCCCTAGCTGGTCCCGTTCGGTGGTGGAGGCCCAACCCAGACAGAAAATGGCCCTCTTCAATCCTTTGGGCTGTCTCCATTATTTGGGCTAGGCCCGAAGGTTGTAAAACGTGTAATGGGCCTCGGATCCCCTCCTTCAGTCCTTTGATGAAGCTCCCTTCTAACACATGCTCTGGTACTCCGACTACTCTGGATGCCAACGCCTCCCATTGAAGCCGATATGCCCTGACCGTGGTATCTTGTTTGACCGAAAGCCATTCCTCCGTCGACGACCCCACGGGAACTGATCGAAACTGCACCATGAGCAGGTGCTTCAACAAAGCCCAAGACGTGATCTGACGCCTGAAGTTCTCCCACTGGAACCATGTAAGTGCGTCCCCGTCCAATCCTATGATGGCTGCTTCCAACATCTCCGCCTCGGTCAATCGATTCAAGAGAAAGAATCGCTCCACACGAAAAACCCAGCCGTCGGGGTTCTCACCAGCGAACAAGGGTAGCTCTAGTCGTGGCGGTCTGAAATCGCGAGGCAGCTGTGAGTCGGGTGGTGCAGAAGGATGCCCCGTCGAAGTCGCTGGGGGTGGGTGCATCGCCGAGGGAGTCCCCGTTGGACGATGAGAGGAGGAGCTGTCGCCGTCGACCGCCTGCTTCTGTCGATCGTCCGGCGCACTGGTTCCCGCCATACCCGTTCGATGAGACGACTGTAGCAACTGCGTAATATGGGTAATTAAGTATTCCACCTTCTTTTCCAACTCTGGGATCCTTTGTGTGTCTGCACGTAATGCTTCCAGTTCCTGCGGGAAGTGTTTGATTTGTGTTCGGATTGCTGAAACTTCCTGCCTCAGTTCGGACTGCACCTCTTCGATCTTCTCCTCCACCATTTCAATTTGCAAATTCGGTTTAGGCCCCATTATCGATCTGATGCTCTGATACCACTTGGTATGTTAATTGTAGTTATTAGTTTTGGAATTAAAATTGGAATTCAGAAAGTTGAATTCCTCTGCTGCCTTTCATTGAAATACCCAGAATTCGAGAGCTGGGATTCTCTCCAATACAAGAAAGTTCTTACTACTTTTCAGACACACACAATACACATATTCCTCTCCCTTTATACTAAGGCTCAACTATTCTATAATGTTCCCCCATACACGGTACCCCAATCCCCTCTAACTACCTGCTGACCTGTCATTCCTTTTGCCTCCTAGCGTACACATAGGTCAAGGGTGGCCTATCAATTTTCTACCCTATTCTAGAGCAAAAAATCTTACCCGAAATCTTCAATCCCTTATTCCATTTTTAGAATTTATGGATTCATACATATCGAGGATCCTGTCATTTGCTCTATCACCTACAACATGAATGGAAACCTGAAAGAACTTCCACTATTGTAATAATTTTTACTAAGGAAATTTAAATAAAACTACAAAAGAACACACCTGTAGCCTATGGTTATCAGCAACTAAAGTCATGTTGAACAACTTTTCATAATCCGCCACTTGTAAACCATAATTTTGAGACTCATCAACATATGGCTACAAAAGTTAAAATGCAATCTTCAATGATGTTATTTGACAGCATGAGATAATTAAAAAGGAAATGCATTATATGACTCAGCAGTTTGGACTTGGGAGTAAGACTGCCTGAGCTCACAAAAATATTGAAGAGAAAAGTGAAAAGAAAAGAGAAAAATGAGTTGTTTGGTATGAAGGAAAAGTGTAGGGAAAATAAAAGTGAGGTGAAAAATATTGAGTAGGACCCACAGATTTTTTCCATTCCAAATTGGAAAGAAAAATGAAGAGATAAGTTTTACACAAACGAATAAAAGATATACTTTCATTTCTATCAGTCTACTTTTCTATCTATGCTACATTTTCTCTCTCCCCTATTTTCTTTCCTAAGTACCAAACGTAATATAAATGTCTATATGTGCAGCGTGCACAAATCTTGTTTTCTTGCCAGTGGGCTCAACAAGATAGAACTGGCGCTCCAGCCCCAAACCGCAAGAGTGATGATAACTAAAGGAAATAATAGGCCATATATGTTGAAATATATTTTTTAAGGTTAATGAATGCCAAACTATAATTGTTCATACCTCATGAAACAAGGCAATATTAGAACCTAAAGATCCATCAGCAAAAGCTTTGACACCACCCAAGTATATCCATTTGCTTATGGTCTTGCCAACTCTGTTAACAACATCCTGAGAGTGAAAATGACAACCTCAGGTTTTTTACTGTCAAAACCATTACAGTCATTGAGGTTTATACATGACAGGAAAAAACATTTACATGATATCCATGTTGTTTCCAGTATTCGAACATTTGTTATCCAAGAAATAGCCTTGCATCACATAGATATTATTTAGTAGCTGATTTGATGAAAGGGAGTTCAGGAAAAAAGATAAAATAACAAATATGGTAAGCAGGGGATCCAAACATTTATTATTTAATGAAGTCAAACTAAAGCACAAACAAGTAAACAAAAACCACATCAGCTATAGCAGCATTGCACAACATACATGTAAACGTGACCACGTCTCTAATGGAAAAAATAAGCAAACTCTGATCCTCATCTTCCTGGAAGAATCCGCCCATTGATAAACATCTGTGTAAATCAATGAAAAAAAAATATTTACTGACTGATAGTTCAAGAGGCACAATCATTGTGCTGAACTGAAAGCAAAGACAATAGAAAACCTGAACTCTAAGGTCAGCTTTGAAAAGTTTAAATTTAATAACGTGATCAATATAAGTATTAGAGAATATATTGAAAACATTATTCCAAACACGAAACACCTAATTAATCCCTCATCATAGCATGATTTAGTCCCAATAGAATTTTTTATTAAAGCTATTTCTTTTTCTCTTATTTTTCTTGATTCAATAAGAAAATTGATAAATATCTATCTTACTTATCAAATAATATACTATCTTACTATTAAGAATATAAATATATTTATATAAAAATCGAGGCCTAAATGAATTTGGCAGATTAAATACTCTTGAAAAAGATGCATGAAACAATTAAGCGGTAAAACAAATTTTTGAAAAGTCTTTAAAATTTCAACCGAGTGTGGTTTAATAAATCTTATCCAGTTAGGACATTAGCTATTTAGGATATCTCAAACTTTCCCAAATCCGTGGATCCGATTCTTTTTTTTTTTCTTTCTTTTAAGTCTATAAATTAGAAACTAATTCAGTGAATAAAAGATATTTGAGAATCGCAAGTGATCTCAGTTTCCATACAATTTAGTCTCTAATGATGTAATGTTCATATGTGTTTGTGTACATGTGTTTTGAGCGTTGACACAATCAAGAAATATTTGGCATAGAAGTGCAAATTGAAAAAAAAACTAATTAAAGTAAAAGACTGAAAAAGCACAACTCTCCAGAAGTTTTTTCTTTTCCATTAAAAAAAAAAGAGAGAGAAAGGAAACCTAAGAAATCTTCCCATGAATGATCCACAGAGGTCCCAGGAAAATATCTCCGAACGTCAACAATAGTTGTAACACCCTTCATCAAGGCAAGACTGCTGGCTCTTTGCAAAGCCTCCCTTCTTTGATCGATAGAAAGCTCCGGAATATACGAGACAATAAGTTTCATTGCAGATCATTCAGCAATCCAGTAGGTACTGCATAACGTTAACAATGAATTTAACAGAAATTATAGCTGCAATGTTTTAAATTAGAACTTATACGTTAAATAATTCTCTGTGCTACCAAACATTTAAAATATAAATTATATATATACACACATCATATATTATTTGTAATTACAGTGTAAAAAAAGTCACAATCCACGTAAAGAAATATCAAACATAACATAATTGAGTGATACTACTAAACACAACATAATTGTGTCTAAATATTGTTATATGAATTCTTTCATGTGAATAGAATTCACGTGATTAAGGATATTTTCAAATATTTATTAAGTAGTTTCCTAGGTTTATGTATCCTTGATATTCTAGTTTAGTTGTTTCCTCATTTGCAGAGTTTTTTTTTTATTAAGAAACTGAGAATATATTAGAATGGAGAAAATGAAAAGGTTACAACATATGATATCTTATCTTATCATCTACTACAAGTAAAAAAGAAACAAAAACAACTTAAACTACACCAAGCATTACCAATCTCTATGTAAATCAGAAAACAAGAACCCTGAAAACTCTTTAGATTTAAACAACCACCCAATATTTTAATATTCTTAGTTAAGATATAGGTATTGAGGTTGAAAGATCAAAGAAAGGGATATTTCTATCACTAAGAAAATAAGTCTTAGATCCAGCCAAATTGCCACCCAATATATGACTCTATTCCAAATCTGATCTTCATCAGCTTCGACTCCTTCGGAGATTCCCTTATTTCTTTCTAACCAAATGACCCACCAAGTAGCCATCACCCCCGCACTCTGTTGACGCGGTTCTTCGCCAACAGGTAATTAAGATAAGGAGAGAAAGGGATTAGTGTTGAAAGTAGAACCGTCACAGATATGAAATCTTAGAGGATGAACTATGTGACTCAAGACACGTTTTTAAGTGGTTCAAAGGTTAAAATCCTTCTACTCCACTAGTCAATATTATTGATCTATTCTGGGTATTTGATTACAAGGTATATATCTCTTTTGAGACTATTTTTTCCAACCCTTATCAACTCCCAGGGTCCCCATATTTATAGGAGAAGGCACCTGGAAGTTGGTAAGGAGGTCATCCCGTGACCTTCTTAGATGTCATATCAACTCTGTGACATTCATGATTAATTCCTAAACCTGACACATAAGTATAGTCAAATCGATAGGTAAGGAGATAATGGGCCGCACGGCCCACCCAGCCGTGGGTATCTGAATACGCACGCTCCTGCTGCGTGTCCGAGAAGTCAGGGAGATATCGGACACGTGATGTCAGATATAGGCACGTTTATCTTGCGTGTGTTGACTTTACAAAGGGTCAGAGGTCCATGGCAGATATAGGCACGAGCTGCTCTCCTAAACCGACCTTCGGCCTTCAGGCTCTTTGCCTCAGTCTTGGGCAACCTTGACGAGTCCTTGAGGATCCCTTGAGCTAATAAGGTACGACCTAGAAAACAGGATCTCCGACCTGGGGAAATCTACGGACTAACCACGATCAGTTCGAGGTTCGACCTACTAATCAGCCCGTGGGAAAACCAGGGCGTACATCTGCCCCCCAAGCTCCTGCTCATGGTATATGACGTCATATATAGGAGACCACAGTAGGGGCTTTTAGACTTCCTCACAACTCTTCATATTCCACTTTTTGTGCAGGCGCCTGATACGTGGAACGCCGTGGGTGGTGACGGTACGTTTTACGAGAACCGCATTTAATGGCCTAGTCTAAGCCCAGCCGTCGTTTCGTATTTCGAGTGGAAGGCCTCGGATCCCTCACTAGGGTCCTCCAAGAGCCTTCTACACGTGATCCTTCACGTATATAAAAAGGGGGTGGCCACCCTACGCACGGACCACCCCTTCATTCCAAATTTCCCAAATCTCTTTCCTTCTTTCCTCTCTAACTTTCAGAAGAACGAAACCCTCTACTCTGTCGCTGCCATTTTCATTGTTCACGAAGCTTAGGCGCATGAGTTTCTCCGAAGCTTTGGAAGCTACTACACCGACCAAGCTCCTACTGACGCGACACTCTTGTCCACCTTCCAGCCATACACTGTAAGTTTCCTGACCCTGTTTACTTTGAAAACATGCTACTGTAGCTTAGGTAAAAAAATTTACTGTAGCCGCATGCAAGGGTTTTCTGGGCTGCGTGGATATGGAGGGTGACAGCCCTTTTTAGGTTAGGACATACTTGTTGTAGGAAATCGCCTTAGAGTATGGGTTTCAGGATGCTTTTTCTGGAACGATTTCTGGGTAGATTATTTGGGGAATTTTGGGTGCAAAAGCGGGTAGCTTAGGGAACACGCCTCATGGGCGGTTTTGCAATTTCTGCCTACTGAAACTTTCCCCCCAAGGCAACTTTTACTCTGAACCTCCTGACACGCGAATTCTGAGTAATCTGGGATCTGTTGGGAGTACGCGCGTGTTCACTGAACTGCGTGGTTCCACCTCCCACGAGCTGGGCTTACCTCAGCTCGTGCAAATAATAATTATTCTTCCTCCTGCTTGGGTCGCCTTTTCTAAAATGTTTTCTTGTGTTCACTAGGCGACCAGATGGCTCCAAAAAAGAACCTCCCAGCAGGAAAAAGGAAAGGCGGTGATGTCAAGCTCGCCGATCCCCCACTTCGGGCCGGCCGTGGAGAAACAGGTCGAGGTGGCCCCCGGCGCATTCTTTGAGGCGGAGAGAATCGTCTCGAAAATAACCGACCAGGCGAAGATTAACAAACTCTTCCTCACCCACAACATTCCACTGGGAAAGCCTCTGTCATTGCCCGACCTGCTGCGGAGGGCGAGCGGAGCTGCACGCCGCTCGACGAATCGTTCGCGGCTTGGAGCGGTGAGCACTTCAAGGCAGGGGCCTTCCTTCCCCTAGATCAGTACTTTGTTGACTTCCTGAACTATGTGGGGTTGGCCCCTTTTCAGATCCCCCCCAACTCCTACCATCTGCTGGCAGGGTTGAGGTACTTATTCAAGAAGCAGGAGTGGGAGGTCCCCACCCCTGCGGATATTTTATACTTCTTTTGCCTAAAAGCCAGCCCGGACCAGCGGGGGCGAGGCCACGGGTTCTACTACTTAACCTGTTTTCCTAATACGGCGGCGGTCATCGAGCTGCCAAGCCATCCAAATGACTTCAAGGACCAGTTCTTTATGTCAACTGGGTTCCGGAACTGTGAGCACCATTACTTCAACCGTCCTCATAAGTGAACCCTGACCTTAGCTCGCCTTTTAAGTGTTATTTTATTTTATCTCCTCCCGTATTCCATTCTAACTCCAGCCAATCTTGCAGCCATCTACGCGAGGACCGAAAAGTCTGTGACCCTCGGGGGTTAATATGACACACTGGCGGGCCTGCCCCCCAGCAAAAAGGACTACCGCATGCTCGTGACGGACGAGACGATGGTGTTCTGCAAACTGATTTTCCCAAATCAGACTTTGAACTTGAAGAGGCCTCGGGGGCCGCCCCCAGCCCGCGACAACAGACCTATCATCGTGGAAGAGGTCGCGGTAGAGGAGGACGAGGCGGCTGAAGTCCCGCTCGTGCGGAATAGAAAGAGGACCTTGGAGGTCGCCCAGGGGATAGACGAGGAGAGGACCCAATCCGGAGCAGCCGCGGGTCCTTCCGGCCAAGGTAACCCTTATTTGCTTAGAAATGTAGATAGGGCCATTGCGGACCCCCGGCTGGTTAGGTTCAATCCTAGGCAGATCGTCCATCGTCATCGAAGGGACCCGGACCTGAACACACTCCTGCTCCATTGTGTTGATCGGCTCGTGCTGGATCACCAAGAGAGCCAGCCTAGGGGTACCGTAGTTGTAGATAACACCCTAGCTTTTAGGTCGATCATTTTTTAGGAGTATGGAACCAACTTACGCACGTGGCCATCACTCCAGAGGGGCATCTATGCTCCGGGGCTTAGGCAGTATGTAGAAGAGTCTAGCCCCGAGTCAGAACCGGACCCAGAACTTGCGCCTGTTCGGGAAATAATCATCTTAGGTTCTTCCAGCTCGGGGGGTAGGGCTCCCTTAGTATTCGTATACTTTTTGCCTTTAACCTTCTGCTTTTATTTCTCCCTGGTTGCTAACTTGTAATAACCATGTTTTTTGTTTTTGCAGAAGAGATGTCTCAGCCCGAGGATAGTCTGCGGGGCATAGACTTCGGGGGGAATCCCCCAGCAGGGCCAAGATTGAAAAGGCTCCGAGGGTCCAAGAGCACGGATGGGGGCTCCACCAAATCTCTGGCAAAGGAGAAGGAAAAAACCCCATCATCCCAGGTCGAGGGGGCAATTCTTCCTGCTGCAGGAGCAGGACACATGCCCCCGCCGCCCCAGCGATCTCCACCAGCCACCCAGGACGTGGGAATAGAGGTCAGGACTCCGGCTGCAGTGGCCCCCGGCGTACGCATCACGGTCGACCCCCAGGCTCTGGAGAAGATCCCAGAAGCCTTCAGGGGGACGGTGTATGTGTCAGCGAGCTACGCCGTCAACCATTTCTATAAGTTCAAAGAGAAGGAACTCCGGGCTATTGAGACACTGAGCCCGGTCCACGTAATAGAATCATCGATGGACATGACCCTAACGGTAAGCTGCCCCATTCTTTTAAGGCTTTACTCCTCACACATTGCCTTATTTTTCCACTTAGCCAATTTGTCTTTCATTTCTCGCAGGGCATCGCAGCCGTACACCGAGGCATCACCAGGGCCAGGGCTCAGCTCGAGGAGATGAGGGCTGAGCGCCAGGCCGCCCTTCAGGAGGCTCAGGCGGCGAAAGATGTGCTGGCGACCTCTAATGGTGCGCTGGCAACCTCAAAGGCCGAGTTAGAAAAGACCCGCTCGAAGATCCGGGAGCTTGAGGCGTCCCTTGCCACCTCGCGAAAAGACCTCGAGGCAGCGAAGACTGAGGCCCAGGCCACTCTTGAAGCCGAATAGGCCACCTCGGAACAGTCCATGCAGGAACTGTTCTATCGTTGCTGGGCCCACAACCCGGAAGCTGACTTCTCTTTCATGCCGCCGAGTCTCTGGGCGAGCTTGCTGGTGAAGTTCCAAGCCCGCTTTGACAAAGAGGTACCGCCCTCGGAGACTGAGGAAGCCTCTGGTGCGGCGGATCAGGACGAGACCGCGACCTCCAAGGGGCCGACTGACGGGGCTTAGGGCGTTTTTTCTTCTCTTTATTTTGAAGTATTTTATGTAATTTTTAACACGAGGTATTTTTTCCTCGAGACAATTTGCCTTGCAATTTTTCCTTGCAATTTTAACTTGTGTATTTCTTCATGCTTTCGGCTATAATACACATATTTTGTTGTTTGATAAACTTAGTTCATGTTAACCGTTATTTATATCTCGAGCCCTTTAAGAAGAACCACGATCAATAAATTTAAGTTAACTTCTAAGTTTTATGACCCGGTTAAAACCAGGAGCTTATTTTGAAAACTTAGTTCGCGTCAACTTTTTATCCATATCTTGTGCTCTTTAAGAAGAAACACGATCAATAAATTTAAGTTAACTTCTAAGTTTTATGACCCGGTTAAAACCAGGATAGGACTTAGTTCGCGTTAACCCTTATACATCAATAAGAATCAACACCTAAGTCGTTAAGGAGACCTGGTTATATCCAGGTACCATATGCCCCCCAAGTAACTGGGAAAGGGTCTTTCGTGGTTACTTTAAGATTACACTTGCAAATATAAAGAAAAACTTGATTTTTATTAATACATAAAAAGTGGCCTTCTAGGCCTTACAAGTGGATCATTGATAATATTTCTTCAAGTGGATGGCGTTCCAAGTACGTGGGACTACCCCTCCATCCAGTCGAGCTAACTTATAAGTTCCTTCCTTGATGACTTCAATGACCTTGTACGGTCCTTCCCAGCTCGGTCCCAAGACTCCATCTTTGGGATCTTTCTCGGCTAGGAAAACTCTCCTTAGGACCAAGTCGCCAACGCTAAAGGTACGTTTTTTGACTTTAGTGTTGAAGTAGCGAGTGATCTTCTGCTGATAATGGGCGAGCTGGAGCTGTGAATCCTCTCGCCTTTCATCGATAAGGTCTAGGGAATGGCATAGGAGCTCGTGGTTCCTATCTTGGTCATAAGACTGGGTTCTATGCGACAGAACTTTAACTTCCACGGGGAGGACTGCTTCACTCCCAAAGGTTAGGGAGAAAGGAGTGTGACCCGTAGGAGTCCGATGCGAGGTCCGGTATGCCTAAAGGACCTGGGGGAGCTGTTTTGGCCAGACCCCCTTTGCCTCGTCTAGCCTCTTCTTGAGGCTGGCCTTTAGAGTCTTATTGATAGCCTCGACCTGTCCGTTTGCTTGAGGATAGGCCACAGAGGAGAAGCTTTTCACAATTCCGTGTCTTTCGCAAAACTCGGTGAACAGGTCGCTGTCGAACTGAGTGCCGTTGTCGGAGACAATTTTCTTCGGCAGGCCGAACCGACAGATGATGCTTTTAACCACAAAGTCAAGTACCTTTTTCGATGTTATTGTTGCCAACGGCTCTGCCTCAGCCCACTTAGTAAAATAGTCGATGGCTACCACGGCGTAACGGACCCCGCCCTTTCCGGTAGGCAGGGCGCCCACTAAATCTATCCCCCAAACGGCAAATGGCCAAGGGGCCGAGATCATTTTCAGTTTGACTGGAGGAGCTCGGGCAACCGCAGCGAAACGCTGGCACTTGTCGCACTTTTTCACAGACGAGATCGAGTCTCTTGACAGAGTCGGCCAGTAATAACCTTGCCTGAGAACCTTTAAGGCCAGGCTTTGCCCCCCAGCATGGTCTCCACAGAATCCTTCGTGAATTTCCTGCAGGATGGCCTGTGCGTCACTTGGATGAACGCACCGGAGGAGAGGTAAAGAATGTCCACGTCGGTACAACACACCATCGACCAGTGTATACCTCGGAGCTTGATACAAGACTCGCCGTGCATCGTTACGCTCTTCAGGCAGCCTGCCCTCGACGAGATACTCAAGAATGGGGGTCATCCAGGTCGGCCTGGCATCAATCATTTCGACCTCTGCCCGATCTCCTTCTATGCTTGGTTTTTTCAAGAATTCTATTGGCACCAACCCTAGGGTTTCTGTCTCTCCCGAGGTGGCTAGTTTGGCGAGAGCATCTGCGTTGGTGTTCTGCTCCTGAGGTATCTGTTCGATCGATCCTCTCTCGAACTCGGACAGCTCAGTTTTTACCTTTGCCAAATAGGCGGCCATCTTGGGTCCCCGCGCCTGGTATTCGCCCAGAATCTGGTTTACCACGAGCTGGGAGTCGCTGAAGCACTGGACGGAGCTCTCCTTTAACTCCTGAGCTACCCTCAGCCCAGCTAACAAAGCTTCGTACTCTGCCTCGTTGTTGGACGCCTTGAACCCGAACCTTAGCGCTGAGTGGAACCTATGTCCCTCGGGAGATATTAGAATGATTCCGGCCTCCGAGCCGTTCTCGTTAGATGAACCATCAACGAAGATCTTCCACGACGAACACGGTGAGGTGACTTGAAGAAGACCTTCTGATGGATCCTCCTGGAATCCGGTGCACTCCGCCACGAAGTCAGCCAACGCCTGACTTTTTATGGTAGTTCGTGGAGTATAGAAAATCTCGAACTGACTGAGTTCGACTGCCCACATTAACAGACGTCCCGATGTTTCAGGTTTTTGCAGGACCTGCCTTAGAGGCTGATCGATCATGACGTGAACTGAATGGGATTGGAAGTACGACCTGAGCTTCCGCGAGGCCGTGATTAGGCAAAACGCCAATTTTTCCATCAGTGGGTACCGTGATTCTGCTCTGAGGAGTCTCTTGCTGATGTAGTAGACTGGCTTTTGAACTTGGTCCTCTTCTCGTACCAGCACGGCGCTAGCTGCATCCTCAGTGACGGCCATGTAGAGGAAAAGAGGCTCTCCTGCCCTGGGCTTGGACAGCACAGGCGGTTCAGCCAGATGCGCCATCAGATCGAGGAATGCGCTTTCGCACTCTACTGTCCAGTTAAACTTCTTGTTTCCCCGGAGCAGGTTGTAGAAGGGCAAACACTTGTCGGTTGACTTGGAAATGAACCGGTTAAGTGCAGCCACTCTTCCTGTGAGGCCTTGGACATCTTTCCGCGACCTGGGGGAAGGAAGCTCAAGTAGTGACCTGATTTTGTCGGGTATTGACTATGAACCCCAGGAATTTCCCCGATGCGACACCGAACGTGCATTTATGAGGATTGAGCCTCATGCCGTATTCCCGTAGTATCTTAAAACATTCTTCCAGGTAGGAAACATGGTTGTCGGCAGTCTTTGACTTGACGACCATGTCATCAACATACACTTCCATGTTCTTTCCGATCTGGTCCGCAAACATTCTGTTTACTAGCCTCTGGTAAGTAGCCCCGGCATTCTTCAGGCCAAACGGCATGACCTTGTAGCAATAGACATTCGTTGGGGTCATGAAGCTGGTATGCTCCTGGTCTGCCGGATTCATCGCGATCTGGTTGTAGCCTGAGTACATGTCCATGAAGGACATGAGCTCGTGCCCCGCTGTAGCATCCACCAGCTGATCGATCCTAGGCAATGGAAAGCAATCCTTGGGGCAGGCTTTATTCAGGTCGGAGAAGTCAATGCAGATCCGCCATTTCCCGTTGGGCTTTGGAACTAGCACGGGTTTGGCGACCCAAATTAGAAATTTGGCTTCGCGGATAAAACCGAACTTTTTGAGCCGAGCCACTTCCTCTTCTAGGGCTTTAGCTTGGGTTGATCCTAAACGCCTTTGCTTTTGAGACTTGGCAGGAACGCTTTTATCCAGATGGAGCGTGTGTATGATGACGCTCGGTCTGATCCCCACCATGTCCTCGTGAGACCATGCGAACACGTCCAAGCTATTCTTCAGAAACGTAATCAGCTCCGCCTTTCTCTTGTCACAGAGGTTCTTCCCGAGCTTAACCGTCCGTGATGGATTTTCTTTATCAATGCTCACCTCCTTGAGCTCCTCAATAGCCTGGAGCTCGAATCTGTCCTCGCCTACTCGGGGGTCAATGTCCTCATTCAAGGCGATCTTTTCCTCTTCGGGATTCTGAGGTTTTTCAATCTCAGGAGCCGCCAGGGGTCCCTGAGATTCCTCCTCGCCCTGAATGGCCATTGCCAGCTGCTCGGGTTTAGACTTTCCTTTCATGGAAATGCTGTAGCATTCCCTGGCAGTGAGCTGATCGCCCTTGATGGTGCAGATTCCTGTTGAAGTAGGGAACTTCATGGCGAGGTGTCGAATGGAAGTGATGGCTTCGAAAGCTATGAGCATAGGTCGGCCCAAAATGGCGTTGTAGGCAGCGGAGCAGTCAATGACTACGAACTCAAGTGGCTTGGAGACTGTCCGAGACTCTTCTCCTAGGGTGATCACCAGCTCGATCGTCCCTATCGCTGCCGATCCTTCTCCCGAAAAACCATACAGCATCATGGAGGTCGCCTTTAGCTCGGCGATGGTCAGACCCATCTTTTCTAAGGTGGATCGGAACAGGAGGTTCACCGAGCTTCTGTTGTCCACCAACACTCTCCTCACTCTCCGGTTGGCGAGCTGGACTGCTACGACCAAGGGATCATTATGGGGGAATTGGACATGGCCTGCATCTTCCTCCGTAAAAGTAATCGGTTGCTTCTCTAGCCGCTGCTGTTTCGACTGACGCTGCTCCGGGACGAACTCCGCTCCGTTGTGGGCCTTTAATTCATTCACATACCTCTTCTGGACGCCTCTGCTCGTGCCAGCCATGTGCGATCCTCCAGAGATGGTGGATATCTCTCCTTCGACCACGGGAGGAGGGACGTCCTGATCTACTCGAGGCCCGGGCTGACTGGCTGGGACTTCTGGAGCAGGTCGACTCGCTGGGACCCTGTTTCGTGAGTACTGCGCCAAGGGTCCTGCTCGGATGAGAGTCTCGATTTCATCTTTTAGATGCCTGCAATCGTCGGTATTGTGGCCGACGTCGTTATGGAAACGGCAGAATTTGGAAGTATCTCTCTTTCCCATGTGGTGTTTCAATGGCTCCGGCCTCTTCTAGGGGACCCGAGCAGAGTTGGCCAGGAAGATACTCTCCCTGGACTGGGTAAGCTCGATATATGTTGTGAACACGGGCTTGAATTTATCCGTAGACTTATTCTTCTTCTGACCGTGCTGGCTGTTTTCACCATTTCCCTTTCTTTTGCCACCCCCGGGCTGGTTGTTCTGTGCGACCTCGGGGATCACCACCACGATCTCTGTCCCCGCTCCAGCGGGCTTCTCGGAAACCTGGCTGGTCCCCGCGGCTGAAGCTTCAGCATCTTCTAAGTTTATCCATTCTTGGGCTCTGTTAAGGAATTCGTTAACCGAGCTGACACCTTTCCTTTGGATATCTTTCCACAGGTCTCCCCCGACCAGGATTCCGGTTCTCATGGCCATGAGCTTGGAGCTATCGTCAGCGCCCCTGGCTCGAGCAGCGACATTCGCGAATCTGCTCAAGTAGGCCTTCAGCGTCACACCGGGCTTCTGTCTCACGTTAGCTAGGGAGTCGGCTTGGACTCGGGCGGCCTGGGAGGCGCGGAACGCCCTTTTGAAATCAGCTGAAAAGGTATTCCAGGAGCTGATTGACTGCCTTTTACCTGCTTGAACCACTGCCTGGCAGGTCCAGTTAGTGTTGAAGGAAAGATCAAGCAACGCAGCTCCGGGCCAATGTTATGGGCCATCATTAGGGTGTTGAACATCCCTAAATGGTCTGACGGGTCTCCGTCCCCATTGAACTTTGACAAGTGAGGCATACGGAAGCCAGATGGTTATGCCGTCGCTGCTATGTTGGGGGCGAAGAGTTCCATTTCGTCACCCGAATCATACTCGTCTTTTTCTTTTTCTGATAGGAGCTTTCTCATCAGTTCCTCCATCTGAGTTAGGCACTCGAGGGTTTGGTTCTAAGATCCTGGGTTATTCCGGGGCTGTTCAACAGCTCCGGACCCATTGTACATATTAGGTGGGTTGTTGCCCCTCCTATCTTGAGATAGGTTATATGGGACATTCCCTCCGTTACGTACTTCAGATCGGACTCCTGCCAAGCGGGCCGGGCTACCACCTCTAGCTCGATCCCCTCTATGAGAGTTGAGACGATCTCGAAGGTCGCCTCCCTGGGTGGTCTGGTGACTTTGCACTGAACTCAGTCGCTGACGCAAGTCTCCTCCGGAGAGATCACTCTGGCGGCTGCCGGTCCAATGACTCCTGCTGGACAGGCTTGGAGTGCGTCTTTGGTGGTGAGGACCTGAGCTTTCTTCAGGTGCCCTGCTACGCCGGGAAGGTCCCGCTGATGGTGGGTTTCTCCTACTACTCCCGTAAGCTGGGATGTCTCGGACGGGCTGTGGAGACGGATATCTGATTGGAGAAGGAGGATGCCTGACTGGGGAGGCAATCCTAGTTGCGTCTGGACGGATCAAATTTGGTGGGGGCCTTTCGGCCCTGCCAGCTTGCTGGTCCCGCTCTGGGCGAGCAGGACGAGGCGCAGGACGGTCTCCTGGGACGGGCTGACGTCGCTGGCCCTCCCCGGATCTCCTTCGGGAATTTCCTTAAGCTCTCCTGGGCATTCTCGAGGAAGGTTGAGAACTAGGAGTTGACGTCCTGACCGAACGGCTGTATTGCTGTTGTCCGGTTCCAGGCATTTCCCTGAAGTTTGCCTCTTGATGGTGCGATGAAGGGGTGGATTTGGCTGCAGGAAGTCTATCCAAACGGCTATGCCTGGGCCGATTACCCTAGTGAGACTTAGAAACCTCACCTTGCCTCTCTCCAACGTTAACGTTGGTTGTGAGAGGGGGTAGTCGGGCCAGAATATCCTGGATTTGTCGACCAGCTGCTGCTAACTGGCTCCTCAGTTGAGCATTCTCCATTTCCACCGCAGTATAATAACACGGGTTCGGATTAGGCGGCCGGGGCGCTGAGCTACCAGTATCGTCCTGGGCCGCCGGCTGCTTTCCTGGCCTCTGTTGGACTTCAGGAATCTATTCATCAGGGATGGCAATATGGTGGGCCTCCTGCCCATCCGACTGCTCTATTTCATTTCCATGCCTGGATCGGATGGTCACCATAGTTGGATGTTTGTGGCAGCACTAATTGAACTTGCTCTCAATGAAAGCACCAAACTGTTGACGCGGTTCTTCGCCAACAGGTAATTAAGATAAGGAGAGAAAGGGATTAGTGCTGAAAGTAGAACCGTCACAGATATGAAATCTTAGAGGATGAACTATGTGACTCAAGACACGTTTTTAAGTGGTTCAAAGGTTAAAATCCTTCTACTCCACTAGTCAATATTATTGATCTATTCTGGGTATTTGATTACAAGGTATATATCTCTTTTGAGACTATTTTTTCCAACCCTTATCAACTCCCAGGGTCCCCATATTTAGAGGAGAAGGCACCTGGAAGTTGGTAAGGAGGTCATCCCGTGACCTTCTTAGATGTCATATCAACTCTGTGACATTCATGATTAATTCCTAAACCTCACACATAAGTATGGTCAAATCGATAGGTAAGGAGATAATGGGCCGCACGGCACAACCCAGCCGTGGGTATCTGAATACGCACGTTCCTGCTGCGTGTCCGAGAAGTCAGGGAGATATCGGACACGTGATGTCAGATATAGGCACGTTTATCTTGCGTGTGTTGACTTTACAAAGGGTCAGAGGTCCATGGTAGATATAGGCACGAGCTGCTCTCCTGAACCGACCTTCGGCCTTCAGGCTCTTTGCCTCAGTCTTGGGCAACCTTGACGAGTCCTTGAGGATCCCTTGAGCTAATAAGGTACGACCTGGAAAACAGGATCTCCGACCTGGGGAAATCTACGGACTAACCACGATCAGTTCGAGGTTCGACCTGCTAATCAGCCCGTGGGAAAACTAGGGCGTACACACTCCATAATAACTTTTTAGCTTTGTACCAATACAATGGTAGCTTTATACATACAATGGTAATTAAGAAGATCATTGTATCTACTGTACCTAGCGTTTGTTTATGTCCATTTCCTCTTTCCTTGTATATAATGGGGATTGTTTTCCTCTATCTATATATCTCATCTCTTTACATAACCCTGCTCTCTTCTCCTTGTTTTATCTAAGGTAAGGGTTTGCATGGTTGCAAACAACTAATAGCAATACTACCTTTGACCTTCAACAATGATAAAATCTTACACTTTTCTTTATAACCAAATAAAAATAGTTCGAGTAATTTGTTTGTCGAATTGCAAATTGGCTTTTTTATATAGGAAACAAAAAGGCACATTGATAGAGATGACGGGTTCTCATCTAGATTTACAACCCAGGATGCCAAAACGACGTACTACATACTAAACAAGGAATTGCAAAGTGACTTTCTAGCTTCAGAGCAATTGGATTAAGGAGCAAAATTTAGTTTGGTTGTACAAAAAAGTTGCATAGATCATTTTGTGGGGGATTTTCAGTAGGACATTGTTACAAAGAGGATTTTGTATGTAGTTTCTTAGGAGAAGAAAAGAGAGAATTTTTAAGATATGTATGAAGTTAAATGTTACCTCCAGACGCAGTTCTCATAATGGTTTCGCCATCTGGATCTTTTGATGAATTATCAATCCCAACAAACTTTAGTGCTACTAAATTTGCCAAGCCCATATAACCATCAGTTCTTGGTAACCAAACCTGCACATTCAGATATATTATTAGAAAATAGTATGCTAGTTTAAATAATATTAGAGCCCAGAATATCTCTTATCTAAAAAAAGAAATCTATAATATGATGGCATACAGGATTATTTGGAGTAATATCATCATGAGATCATAAGTCACCCAAAATCCAGGTACCTGGTTTTCTATCTGAAATGTTATTCCTGAAATCATAAGTACTTCACTAGTTAAAAATTCAGTCGTTAGAATGAATCCTCAATAATCCTCCAAATCATTAAAATTTTAAGACTAGATTGATCAACAAAAAGCTTGAAGACGAGTTGACTACTATCTAAAATAACATAAATTATAATTAAATAGAATAAAAGAATTTATTTTTCAGTTTTTAGTACTAAACAGTAAACGTTATGAATCATTGATGCTAAAAGCACTACATTCTTTTTCCACTACTTCCAATGAATAGAAAGCAGTTAGATTTCTAACCTATTCTATTACTTTAGATCTTTTTAAGCAAATAAAATATTAACATCAAGAAAAAATATAGACACACTTTGCATACTTCACATACTGCATAAGAAATTGAATTTTCAAATACAAACGCCATTCTATTGTACAAACTTTCAATCCAAAAAGCAACAAGTAACCAATAAAATTGAATTGAACTTACTTTCTGCTGCTTCTGCAATTATTCTCACAAACTCATCCTTTTTATTTATGCCTCAGAATTGCAATCGCATCAACTGTATCAATAACAGTGTATGTGGTAAAACCAAATATTAATTTTCACATTACAACATTAAGCAATTTATCAAAATCACATATTAAAATTGTAATAATGTGTAAAATTGTAGCTTTATAACAACAATCCAGACAACCAACCATTATTCAGGCAGTCTAGAATCTCAAATACACTTATTTTATTGCTTCCAAAACTATCTCTTAACTAAGTAAACAACCAATGAATCTAACACCCAAACTAACACAGAATGGAACGAATTCGTAAACTCTCACCAAATTTTTCTGAAAATAATTATAAATAAAAATTAGTAGTTGTAAAAGATTCTTAGCTAAAAAATAATCAAGTTAGATTTCTCTCCATCTGAATAAGAATTAGTTTATGACAAACAATATCAAGTGTAATTTTACAGGGAAAATACAGTAATTGTAGAAAGGTACATAAATTACAGTAAAATAACTCAAAATAGAAGGAATAATGTGCGTGTATATATGCACAGTGTTTGGAACAAAATTCAATTAAAATAGAGGTTGAGCAAAGCTAACCTGTATTCCACCTTAAATTAAGTGCACATGGGAATCAATAAATCCAAGCACCACCATCATCAGCAATCATTCATGACCATGAAATCACCCAATTTGAGTCATTTGCAAAAATGACTTCGATGAAAAAGTTATATCTGCAAAAAAAAATTTCAAATAAAAGTGATTCTCTTTCTGTTCCTATAACATATATATGGGTCTGTGCAGCATTTCCATAATAAATTAATGGAATTACACTAAGCGTCCATAAAAGATCATCACAATCCCTCAATTACACTCAAAATCAAAATCAAAATCAATGAGGTTGTTTTTGGTAAATTAAAAAACCAACCTTGCAGCAGCAACGACTGAGTCAATGTTGGGGAAAACGCCAGCTTTAGATTCTTTAAGAGAGCGATCAATTCGAAGCCAGAGTCGAGGATGAAATGTCAAAATATAACCGAGAAAAGCAACTTAAAAGGCATCATACTCTGGCATACAAAACAAAAAATTAAGCTGGATTTCTACGAGCGAGGCATATCTCAATTGGGTAAAAAAAATTAACCAAAAGAGAAAAAGAATTAAGGAATTGCATTATAAAAAAATGGCAGAAATTGAATGGGAAAGAAAGAACCTTTTGTTTGGGTCCAAGTGGGGAGGCATTAATGTACGAAACAGACCAATCATAGTAGACATAGGGATCACCAGCCAAACCAAAACTTAACGAACCCAGAAGGAGAATCAAGTAGAACAAGAAGAAGCAAGGATAGGGCAGAGCTGAGGGCATTGGAACCCCCAAAGTCTCAGTCACAGCTTCCCTTTTAGCCTTACCCATGTGGGTTTTCTTTATCTTTTTCTAGAAAGAGAATTCAAGCTTCAGATAACTCTATCAAAGCTCAAAAAAGAGTGACAAAGAGAGAGAAAAAGGGGTTACTTAGCTTTGTTTGCTGCAACGAGTGGTGACATGGAAATAGCAGAGCTGTAGCAGAAGCAAACTTTGGTAGTAGAGAGAGAAAGAGAGATTTAATAGACTGATGTAGGCACATGTGGGAGTGAGTTGAGGCGAGTTTGACTTCGGAGACACCGTAGCCGAAGAAGAAAACGGGGGAGTTCGAACAATGTAATTAAAAAGGAATTAGCTAGGAAAAAAATAGAACTTTTACAAGTTAAAGGCGGGCTCCCAAAATAAATTACCGCCATTTTTTACTTTTACCACATATATATATAAGTATATCATAATACTTTTTCAGTAGTATTATATTCTTATGTTATGAAAAGGGATATTCGGTGTAGTGAGGGTGTTTGACTAGGGCGATTGGCTAGAGCCCTTTTCTCCTTACGATCATTGACAGTGCAACCATGTACCGATCATTTGGCTTCATGTGATGGGAGAAGTAGGCCGGTTCTTGGGAGACTCTCATCTTCTTAAGTGTTGGAAGAGTGGCGAGGGCCACTCCTCATGGCGATTGGTGTTGACTGTTGTGCTTTTCCACTTTATCTTGAAACGTCATCACTACATGTAGAAGTGTTGAATTTTGGGTATAACATTTGTCGCTAAAGTTAGGCTCCATGTAAGCGTGGGGTTGACTTACGTAGGCGAGGGGCAGTTCCCTTGATGTAGTCTGTCACTTTGTCACCGAGTGGAAGAGATGAAGTTGAAGCTCTTCCAAAAGACTAATGAGAAAGATTGCCCTCATCATCGGGACCTTATCCTTTTTCGTCTATGGTGGGGAATTTCCGGGATGGCGGGCGTGCACTTCAAGCGTGATCAAATTCTCCAACAGATCGTTGGAGTTGGATGATCTCCTCCCTCTTTGATTCCCTTGATGGGCAACCCGTCCGTGGTTTCCCAAGGTACTCCTTCGGTTGGGAGTCAATGAGCGGCGATGGGCTTGTCTATTGCCCGACTCACTGGCCATTTGTTCAACGGTCACCCCAAAAGGACCTTTACACCCAATAGTCCCCCACCAGTGCTCTCGACCTCTTTGGGCCACCTACCCCATTCCTTGGTCTCTCAAGGCACCAACTTCTGGCTTTGCATGCTCAGACCTGATTGGTCTTCACAACAACAGACAAGTTGTGGCCTAGAATTCGCTCAACATTGATTTCTCTTCATGGAGGGAGTTGGATTCTCCTCCACCTTTGCTTTCTTACTCATACCCAGATTCTGATCATTTTCTTTTAAAGAGATTGCATGGGTAGTGTAGTGTTGGACGTAGAGTGGATATGCTTGATTTCTTGAGCAAATGGTTTCACCTCGTGGTGCATGGGTACCCCAAGTTTTATAGGCAGCGAATTCCCGATTACTGTAGGTCTATACAGTTGTTACGTGTGAAGTATAGAGGTCGATCCGTGTTTTAATGCCTGCGCATGGTGATTGGATGGCTGCTTAGCCCGTACCCACGTGGTCTGACCCGGAGTCAAGGAATCTGATTTCCCATGTCTTAACACTGTAGCAAGTCACGGGCGCTACCACCGAGGTTCACATGCCTACTATGGAAGCTTGGCCATTGCATCTTTTTGGTGCCATTCTCAGTTTTCCCATTTTTAGGAGTCACCATGAACATTGAGCATTTCCTTTTCCTTCGTGTGGGAGTGGGTCCCGCCTTAGGAGATAGGGGTCTTGGGTCCTCACTTATTTTACTTTTTGACTCAAGGGAAGTAAGATCACTCTCTCCTCCTCTTCCTCTTTTGCATGAAGCATCTTGGTCATTAGAGTGTTGGGATTAATCTCCAAGCGCAAGCCAAAGGAGCCTATAAAGTTTGCAATCTGCAAATCTCACCCTTGGATCCACTCCTGCAAGCTTCTTCTTTGTCTAGCTAAGCTTTCTTGCCCATTAATTTTTCAAATTGGTAGAACTTTTCTTGAACCTTGCTGAATGCTTAAGCTCTTGGTCTTTCTTGGATGATTTCTCTATTTCTTACTTGATCAATGATATTAGTGGTAGAAATTTCTTGAGCTTGATAACATTAGGATAAATCATGGCAAAATTGTACTTTGGGTCACTTAGATTCATCGGGAAGCTAATTGGGCTGATTGGGTAACTTATGATTGTACATGGGTGCCGATTAAGCTCGCCCCTCGGCAAGCAGCGACAGACGGTGATGGGTGGATGGCAAGCGAGACATGCTGGGCGACTAGCGTGGTGGCTGCGTGGGACGAGTGGCGAGCATCTGGTGGGGGGTGCAAATGGTGAACAACCCGTGGGGTGAGCGGCTCATGGATGGTGCGAATGGTGATAGTCCTACTCACGACGCGAATGGCAAGGATCCCACTCAGGGTGTGAATGGATAAGGGCATGTGGGGTGAGTAGCCCGTGGAGGGCGTGGGGCACCATCGCCAGGCACAGTGAGGGCATGGGCCGTGGCCGTGAGGCGTGGGCGACGGACGCTGTCACCAGGCATGGGCGCCATGATAGGGCGACTGCGAGGTGCTCATGCCTTGCAGCTGGTTCAGGTGTTTAACGATAGGCTTTCTTGAAGGTCCTGCCATCATGGCTTCCTTCATGGACAATTTCTCAAAACTTAGCTGCTTGATTCGGTCACTTAACTCACTGCTTTCCCACGTGACGGTGTGCACGCCATAGCCATCTCCTGACATTTGCCCCTTATTTAAAGAGGTGGTTCCGCCCTTGTTTCTGGTACACTTTTGAGATAGTGATTCTTCGGGTAGTCGTCTTAGCCACATTATCATTGTTCCCCGATAGCCTCCTCGGGACCAAGCTCGTCCAAGGCGAGGTGGGTTCGTGACATGCCACCTTCGTAAGTTGAGGGTATCTTTTATGTCACTCCTTTAGATATGAATGAGGCTAAATTGGAAAAGATGATTTCTCACCATGGCAAACTAGCCACAATAGAGTGCAGGCTTCCCAGGCCTGCCGAGCATGCAGATCATCCTCCCGAGGGCAGGTAGGCATGGAGCCCTTGGCATTACGATCCCGAGTTTATCCTTCTGCTGCATGATTACTTGACTAGTGTCACCAAATATCTCCAATTGGTGCCACTCCAATTGACGCCCAACACATATCGTGTCATTGTCGGGCTCCACATATTGTTGCATATCATAGGCTGGGAACCTCCTTGACCTCACAAAATTCACTATCTGTATCACCTCCAGTTCAACCCAGAGGGAAGGACATATGAATATTATCAACTTCATGCAAAGACTCGGAAATCCGACCTGTTAGTTAGTGGGAAATCCAACACTGGAGAATATTCCTATAAGTACTTCTTCACGAAGAGCATCAACTCTACTCATAGGACCTTCAAGAAAGTTGGTAAGTTACTCACTCCCTTCCTTTATGAGATGTTGTTTTTGAGCATTAGTGCACTATTCTTGCCAACTGGCACGGGAGCCCTCACCACTACTTACTGGCAAGCTCCTCCACGTGGGAGGTGAGGATCACCTGACTAGTTCCTGCTTGGTTTTTTCTGAGGTGTGTGTTGTTTTTGACAAGTGCCCTTACTCGTCCGATGATGTGGCCTATCTATCAGGAGTGCTTGGAGTTTCTACAAAACTGAGTCGAGCCTAAGTACAAGACCGCACATTACCTCCTCTCTGATCATAAGGAGTTTGGCAATGCCACACTGCCATGCGTGCCTGGAATTCCTACAGAAATGAGTTGAGCCTAAGTACAAGACTGCACATTACATGAAACTTTTTGGGTGCACATCGGTCTCTAAACTTAGCCAAGCCCTATCCACAGGTCTAGCATGTCAATAGTTCTTCCAAGTATTGAAACTCGCTAGCTTGTACGTTCCTAGTTGCATGACTCCTTCTACAAAGTAGGGCCCCTCATAGTTCAGACCTAGGATCCCAGCATACGGGTCTCGTGTATTTTGGAACACACAGTGAAGAACGAGGTCACCAATGGAGAACTTTCTATCCTTGACCCGAGCATCGAAGTAGCGAGCCACCTTCTGCTAGTAGGCTGCCACCCGAAAGTTAGCTTGATCTTCCCTTTCTTCAACAAGATCTAGGGACTCGGCAAGTATTGCCTCATTCTGCTCTTGATCATAGTTCATTCTTCTGTGTGAAAGGACATCTACCTTGATGGGTAACATATCCTCGCAGCCATAGGTGAGTACAAAGGGTATGTGGCCGGTGGAAGTTCTGGCTGTGGTCTTGTAAGACCGTAGTACCTATGGGAGTTCATTGGGGCACACTCATTTAACTTCTTCTAGGTGCTATTTCAAAGTGTCTTTGATGGTCTTGTTTAAGACCTCTACTAGTCCATTTTCCAGTGGGTGTGTCACCCTTGAAAAGCTCTCCATAATTCCATGGCGAACACAAAAGCTTGTGAAGTGTTCGCTGTCGAATTGAGTTCCATTACTGGACAAAATCTTGTATGGAAAGCCATAGCGGCAAGTGATATTCTTCACTATAAACTCCAGCACTTTCTTGGAAGTGATGGTCGCCAATGGCTCTGCTTCACAACACTTAGTAAAATATTCAACGACGGCCACTAAATACTTGACTATGCCCTGTCCTGTAGGAAGTTGGCCTATTTGGTCAATCCCCCAAACTGCGAAATTCCACGGGTTCTGCTTCTGCTTCAATTCGTTCGAAGGTGCTCTCAGGATTTTGGCAAAACTTTGGCATTTGTCACACTTCCTCACGTACTCCTTAGAGTCCTCATTCATGGGTGGCCAAAAATAACCTTGTCGAAGTATCTTCTTAGTTAGGCTTCGACTCTTAGTGTGATCACCACAAAATCCTTTGTGGACTTCTTGCAACAAGGTTCGGGCCTCCTCCTTGGTGACACATCTCAATCGCAACATCGAATGTCCTCTTCAGTATAGGCGGCCATCCTATATGACGTAACCAGGTACTTGGTAAAATATCTTTCTTGCCAAGTTGTGATCCGACGAAAGGATACCTTCACTAAGTTACTTGACGATGAGGTCATCCACATTTGCCACGGGAGGATACCTTCACTTAGCTAACTTTGCTAACACATCGACATTGGAATTTTGCTCTCCAAACACTTGTTCAATTGTGTAGCGATTGAACTGGAAAAGCATGTCCTTGGCTTTGGTGAGGTAGGTGGTCATGCATAGTTTGCAGGCCTAGTACTCGCTAAAGATTTGGTTGACCACCAGTTGTGAGTCACTTTTGATTGTTAGGCACTTAGCTTTCAATTACTTTGCCACGCACAATCTCAGCTTCATTGTTTATTGTGGAAAAACCAAACCTTAGATCGGAATGGATACGGTGGTCTTCCGGGGTTACTAAGAATAGGCCTGCCCCATCGTTGTCTTCGTTTGAGGCGCCTTCCACATAGACTTGCCAATAGTTTTCCCTCGGCCGCTGGTTGTCATCCATCGCCTTTGGTCATTGATTGCATTCAACAATGAAGTCAACGAGGGCCTGTCCCTTTATCTCCGTTCTTGGCTAGTAAGCGATCTCCAATTATCCCAACTCAATGGTTCTTTTCAACAGGTGACCTGAGGTGTCAGGTCGCTACAAGACGTGTGAGAGGGGTTGGTTTATCAACACCTTAATCGGATGAGCTTGGAAATATGGTCGCAGATTTCTAGACGCCAACACCAAATAGTAAGCAAGCTTCTCTATTTGGGGGTATCGTGTCTCAGCGTCCATCAGTCGCTTGCTAACATAATAGATGGGTTGTTGTACATTTCCCTCCTCTTGGACTAACACTACAATGAATGTGTGGTCAAAGACGACTAGATACAAATATAAGTCCTCACCATTGATGTGTTTGGACAGGACGGAAATGCATGCTCACACTCGTCTATCCATTCGAATTTCTTAATTCCCCTAAGGAGGTTGAAAAAAAGAATGGACTTATCGGTGGACTTTGAAATGAAGTGACTGAGGGCAGCGACCCTGTCGGTCAGGCTTTGTACGTCCTTCATTCGCTTCAGAGACTCCATATTTATGAGGGCCTTAATCTTGTTAGTGGTTTCTTCAATTCCTCTAGAATTTACGATGTACCCAAAGTTATTCCCAAAATCGACCCCAAGTGAATATTCTACGGGTTCAACTTCATGTTGCACGTCGAATGGAAAAAGCCTCTTCTAGATCAGCTACGTGCCCCCTGACATTTGTGGACTTTAATAGTATACCATCGATGTAAACCTCCATGTTCATTCCAATTGGTGTTGGGAATTGAGCCCTGAAATCATATGTAGTAGACATTGTTTTTAAGAAATAAATAAATAAATTGAATTTGGTATGAATATATTTTATGGACTATATTATTCTGTGATAATATTGAGTAAATATCAGAAAAATTCCGAAGTTCATATATGTGATCTCAACCACATATTGGTACAAGAGGATTGTGATTGAGATAAATGAACTTGAAGAGTTCCCAATAAAAGAAAGTTATGGAATCTTTAGATTAATTACTGCATGTACAATCTACTAGTATTATGAATAAATTTGATCTAGATCCGAATTACTAGTGTAATAGGTCACTTTAGTGGAGGTGCATTATATATTAGAAAATATATAGAACTCGACCAGATATGTTTATTAATACTTAGTTAAATACCGTTTTGAAGTATTAATTAAATATATCAACTGATGATCATATACAAATAGATCTTAATCTTGAAGTTACTATGATCTCATGTTTATGTTATACGAGTTCTTTGATTCACTTGTTAGGGTTTGTCAGAATGATCAGGCTAGAAAATTTTGTTTTGGGAACTCATTAATGTAAATGGTTGGGGACATAGTATATAGATAAGGAATCTATACCTTCTCGTAAGAGATTGAATAATGGTTTTCTTAAGGGTTGACTTTTGGGACTGAAAGATTATTGAGCTGAAATTCATAATTTGGTTATTAATTAACCTTCACTAGTAAAGTCGATGGAACTTAAGGAAACAAGATATAATTAAAAGGGTAAAAAGATAATTTTATTCCCGGTTAATTATGAACCATTATTAGAGGATTAATTTGTATGTAATGATTATATCAATGGATGCTTTATTGTTATAAAGTACTCAGTAAATGAAATGTTTACATTTACAAGAGTAGAGTCTCATATTTATAGTGGAGTAATCATGAGATTAATAAGTTAAGATTATTTCATTAAAGAGTTTAATAATCACAAATTTATTGGAGCTTGGAATTATAGGTCCACAGGTCCCCACAATGGCTCTATCAACACTATTCAAGGCAAGAGTTGATATAAAGGGTAAAATGGTAAAAAGACATATTTAAGAATAATTTTGTTCTTCGAGCCAAATATGAAATTACGTGATAATAGTGATTAATTAATTAATTACAAATTAGTTGTAATTATCAAATTAATTATTTTATAATTTTTGAAATTATATAAATAATTAATTTATTATAATTTTCAAAATTATATTAAAATGAATGTTAAATTTTTGAAATTAATATTTAATTAAAATTGGTTTTAATTATTTAGTAGAATTAATTAAATATCTTTATTTGAGTGGGAGATAATAATCTCACAAGTTCAAATTGGATTTGAATTTAAAAAGATTAATTTTTATTCAAATAATTAATTATATGTGATAATTAGTTAAAAAATAATAGATTCAAATTTGAATTAATTATCAAGTTGTTGGATTTTATCTGATAAGGTAGTGTGAATAAATAATTAAATAATTGTGGAAAAATCACATTCCCCTATTTTATAGGGTACTGCACGACACACACAGTCCTTGGACTGTGTGTGGCATGCAGCTATAGAAATCAGGGAATGAATTTTTCACTTTTATTTATTTAATTAATTAATTAACAAAAAATTCAAAGGATGGTTTTGATATTTTCATTAGTAAGATAATTAATTAATTAAAAGATAAATCGTAATTGGTTACATATTTTTTTTTTTAAATTTAAATATTTTCTATATAAGTTAGACTTATCAGAAAATAACAAATATACTCAATACTCAATTATTCGTTTTAAGAAAAGAACGATACTTTCCATCTCTCCCTAAAAGGATACAGAACCAATCTTAGGCCTATTCTCTTGATCTCATGTGTTGATTACATCAAGTTGAATAAGAAATATACCATCTGTTGTACCCTGATTTCAGCACGAGTCCTTCATTCAGCTCGGGTACAGCTGTCAAATAAATACATGGAGAAATAACCTAGAAAATGATATGTTTATTATCGACGTAAGCAACTTCGGTGTTAAGCGTCATGGGTTTAACCTGACCAATAGAAATGAAGGTTATGAAGCATGAGCTCATGATATTCAAACGGTTGCCGAAGTACGAGCTTGAAGAGATATCCAACTTGGAATAATTCAAATATACTGCGTACTTGCGGATCCCCAAAGACTCGGGGTACTTTTATACGATTATTTATGACCAGTATGTCATATTTAATGTCCTAGATATTAGGAGACCATTTATTTTATGATAAAATCATATCCCAATATAAATGGGAATTTTTTGTATTAAATGTAATAAATATGTAAATCCGTGATTGACTCACGCGGTTACCCAAACCTATCCATGGAATTTTCTCTATAAATACTGAGAATAATGGACAGGGAAAGGGATGATTATTCTGTAATACTGAAACTCTGCCAAAAGAGAGAGAGAAACAATGATAATATAGACTCGTGGACTAGGTGGATTTTTAACCACTGAACCATGTAAAAAGATTTGTGTTCTCGTGAATTCAGTTCATATTATCGGTTTATTACTAGGCACTAATTCAACCTCTGTAGCATCCTAAATTTTCTAATAAGGCTTAGGGCCTTGATAAGCGTGCCTGGAGGGCAATAAGTGATTCATTATAATATGTAAATTTGATGAGTATGTGATTAGAGATGCATGTTTAGGTGTGTACGCCCTAAATATCCACGAGTTATTAGCGAGCTGGAAAAGGGCCTAATTCAGTCCGCCACGTGTAAACCGTCCATCCGGAGCTGCTATTACGAGTCTCCACCTCTTTAGCCCGAGCTAATCAAAGAGTTGACAGTATACTCGAAGGCAACGGGTCAGCAGTATGGATATCACGAGCTGGCGCTACAATAAGCTCGAGGTGCGACGTAGATCTGGCATACCTGACTATTTGTGAAGTCAACCACGCAATGTAAATGTGCGCATATCAGACATCACGTGTCTATTCCATTCCTGAATTCTCAGAAACGCAGCATAAATGTGCGTGTTCAGGCACCCCACGACTGGTTTGGGCCATGCGACCCATTATCTCCCCTTACCTATTGATTAGACAACACCTCATTGCCAGGTTTTAGGAATTAATCATAAGTGTCACAGATATGACATGATGGGTAAGAAGGTCATGGGATGACCCCCTTTACCAACACCCAGATATCCTCTCCCCCGTAAATACCGATACTCTGGGCGTTGCAAGGGGTGGGTGTTTTGATTGTAAAGAAACACTCTGTAAGGAATACTCAAGAGATATCAATACTATTGACTGGTGGACTAGAGGGATTTTAACCTTCGAACCACCCAAAAGGAAAGGAGTGATAACCTTCCCACAATACTAATTTCGCCAGCGTGGAATATAAATATTTTCATATTACGGTTCATTATTTAGCACTAATCCATCCCGTTTATTCGTATAATTATCTGTTGGCGAAGAACTGCGTCGACAAGGTGAATTAAATATGCATGTGGGCCCCATTTGGTTATTTGGGCCATGTTTGTAATTATAGCCCGTTGAGGGCATAAATGCAATACTTGTGATCTTTACCACGTGTAAGTGGTGATATATTTTTATTCACGATCCGAGACAATCCTAGGGAGCAGTTTAGCTAGAAAGTCACACGGGGTCGAATACCTGACTCTGGGTGAGTCAAGGGGTATTTCAAGCATTAGACATTTTACTAGGTTATTGAGTTATGAAAATAAATAATTGGAGATATATTTGAAGTTAGGACGTTTAGGAGGGAATATCAGGAAGATTTACCATTTTGCCCTTGGGGACATTTTTGGTACTCCGAGCCTTGGAGGTCACTTAAGTGACCTAAGATAAGTAAGACAAAACATAAGAAACATTCAGAAGCTTGGCATAAACCGACCCTCTCCCTATCACTTGGTTTCTCTCCCTTTGAGTTCTTGAAGGCCGAAGGAAACTTTGAGGAAATTAAGCTAGGAACTCAGAATTCAAGGCTGGAGCTTGGGAGGCTTGTTGCTTGGAATTCAGGGGATTAACTCGGAGACTTAATTGGGATAAAAGGTAAGCTCTAAAACTTGGTGATTAATATAATTCTGCTGAGTTTTGGTTAGAAATATAAGTTTATGCATGTGAGCTAAGTTGTGAATTACTCTTTGATGTTTGGGTGTGTTTTGGGATTAGTTTTGTTAGGTTTTGCAGCTGGGACCATTCAAGAATTATTGTAATGATTTGTAGAATTGTTGGATTGATTTCGGGGTGAAATGGATTGGTTTTAGTTGTAAAAATGGGGGATTTTCTGGGTTCGAAGGGTAGGGCCGCAACATTGTTCTTGGTGAGCAGCGGCTCTCTAGAACATTTGGGAGGCCAGGAAGAGGGGCGGGACGCGGTGCCCTATAGGTTGGGCCGCGGCGCGGTTAGGCTAAAAAGGGAGGTTGGGTTTCTGGTTGAAGCGGGTCGTGACACAAGGCCTTGGGGCCACGACGCTTAGTGGGTTTTGGACCCCGAGAAGGTTGTGGGCTCGGGAATCCAAAAGTTAAGGCTCGGGATGGATTTTATCACCCAGATTGATAGAATTTAAGATCTCGGAGATTGTAACCCAAATTTATTTAATGGATTAGAACTTCATGGATATATGTTGTTGATACGTTGTGACTAGGACTGTGCTCGGGATATCGGTGCTCAGGAAGCTTGGAACACAGGTAAGAAAACTGTTGTACCCGTAGAGCAGGGCGTGGCCCTATAGTTTGTATTGCAGGGCACGACCCTATGTGATTGTGTTGCAGGGCGTAGCCCTATTAATTATGTTTGTATTTGCTTAATTATTTGTTAAGTTTATGTTATGCGTTGCATATCCGTAAATGTATGGCAAGGGCCGGGAACAGCGAAGGCCAAGAATGGCAAGGACGAGTATGGCAAGGGGCCGGGAGCAACGTTAAGCATGCGGAGTGCAAGTTGCCACGGTGAGACCCCTATTGGATACCTGGGATATCCTCATGGCGTAGACCGCGAACCCAGGGACTGGTAAAGCGCCTAGGATGGCATGGCCGTTATATGTTTAGCCTGTTGGCGGCTTTGTTATATGTTGATTGATATCTGTGCATATGTTGATTGCTTGTGTGGAGTTTTCTTGCTAGGCTTCGGCTCACGGGTGCTCTATGGTGCAGGTAAGAGCAAGGGAAAGGTCGATCAACCATGAGTACGGAGAGCGTGAAGCAAAGTGTACATGTTCGACCTGCCTGGCTACCACGACCAGGGGTATTTTTGGGAGATGTTTTGTATTAAACCCAATTTTGTTGTTTAGTTGACGTTAATCATATTTTGAGTTGTAAATATTTCTAAACAATATTTTGGGATTACAAATGTATAACGCCTTAAAATTTCAGTGAATGATTACATTTTCAAATTATGGGATTTTTATTTCAGTTTAGCTACACTTTTAACCTAAAACCTCAATTAGCGAGTTAATTGCACATTTTACATTTACTTAGTAACGACTCTAAGGAGGTAGGGCGTTACAACCTTATTATATCTTCAATACACTTTTGGCAAAAAACAGTATCAACAGTTTGGTGCTTTCATTGAGAGTTGATATTAGTGCTTTCATTAAAATACCAGTCAAATCTTATCATGGTGGTCACTCGCTCAATGCACGACAATGAGATAGAACAGCCTGGTAGGCAGGAGGCCCATCATACCGTTGTTTTAAACGAGCATGGCCCTGAAGTTCAGCAACGTCCGGGAAAGCAACTGGCGGACCATGACGATACTAGAAGTTCGACATCATTACCACCGAATCCAAACCCAGACTACTTGACTGCAATAGAGTTGGAAAACATGCAGTTAAGAAGCCATATTTCTAAGGCAAATAGGTAGATTGAGGAAGTTTTGGCTCGATTACCCCCTCTTGCAACCGAAATTAATGTGGGAAAGAGGAAAAATGGGTCTCATAAGTCCCACAGGAATAACAGATCCAAACCAAGTCAGTCAGTCAGAACGGCTACTCCAAGTTCTGTGCCTACAGTGCGAGATTGCCAAAATGCTCAACCTGGTGGCCCTCCTAGGGGTAATCAGCACATCAGTCGATCGGTTAGAACTGCGACCCCAAGTTTGGTGCCTCCATCACCTGCGCCTGGGAATACCCATGGAAACCCACGAGGAGGGACTGGGATAGGCTCACAGAGACAGAATTTTCCATCTAACCCTCCTGCGTCATGATCAGATTGCCAGGTGTAGAGAGCTAGAAATGGGACAGAACATAGGCAGGCTAATTTAGTTCACCCTGACAAGACAAGGATTGCATTGCCAGTAAGGCATCCCCCATCACCTATTAGGCACCCAACACCACCTCGGCCTACGCGGGACATTCCTGCTTATGGAGATAGTTGGAGAAACCCTCCTCCATCTGCCCATACCTATGTCCCGCGGACACGCGTTGAAAATCCAGATCCTCGGCCTCAATCACAAGCTGTAAGCTTCGCAAATGGAAGTTATTGGACTGAAAGTCATCAAAGTGGTAGGTCTGAGGGTGATCTAAGAAATCATCTAAGTTCGGCACAAAGTCCTCGATACGATCCACAACCTGATCTGCGAGATCGCCTGAATTCACAGAGAAGAAATTCAGCCTGAGATGAAGGTAATAGTCACATTCGTCATGAGGGAGGTCCTTCTGAAGTACGTGATAAAGAGAATGACCCACAAAACCAAGCTCAAGCTTGGAGAGACAACAACCCATCAAACGTGTACAATAGGATGGGAGCTGTTGAACAACCCCAAAATAACCTAGGGACTAGGGACCCAACCCTTGAGAGGCTAGCTCAGATGGAGGAACAAATGAAGAAGCTTCTATCTAAAAAATACAAAGATAATTGTGACTCAGAGGATTAGCTCTAGCTTTTCGCTCCAAATATTGCGGTAGCCACATATCCGGTGGGTTTCAGAATGCTTCGCTTGTCAAAGTTTGATGGAGATGGGGATCCATCAGATCACCTCAGGATGTTTAACACCATGATGATGGCCCACAACGTCGGACCCAATTTAAGATGTATTTTATTCCCCTCAACTCTAATTGGGCCAGCCAGGCAGTGGTTTAAACAATACAAGGGGCATTCAATTAGCTCGTGGAAGAAGTTTTTTGCTAATTTCAAGAGAGCATTCAAGGCTTCCCAGACAGCTCGGATTAAGGCTGATTCATTGGATGATATAAAGCAATAACCTGTTGAACTGTTGAAGGCATATCTAAGTAGGTTTGCCAATGTCGCTGCTCGAGCTAAAGATGCTGACGATAGCTCCAAGCTCATGGCGATGAGGACAAGAATTCTTATTGGAGGCAGCTTATGGCAAGAATTACAGAGAAAATGAGTTAATAGTGTGGATGAGTTCTTGTCACGAGCTCAAAGATTTGTTAACCTAGAAGAAGCCCGAGCTTTTGTTGAGGGAATCAGCTAGACCCCTGCCCAGCCCGTTGGAGCGGTAACGCATGTTGCAGCTACGGCTCAAATTGTTACCTAGAATAACCAAGGGGGAAATAGTAAGAGGAAGGGAAATGGTGAGGGCGACCAGAACGGGACAAAGCAAAATAAGTCCAAGGAGAAAGTTAAGTCTATTTATGCAACCTATACCGACCTCACGGATACTAGGGAGCACATCTTCCTAGCCAATTCTACTCGCCTTCCATGGAAGAAGCCAAAACGATTGTAAAACCAAAGAGCGAAGAGAGATCCTTTGAAGTTCTACCGGTTTCAAAATGATATCGGCCACAACACTGATGATTGTAGACAGCTGAAGGATGAGATCGAGACCCTAATCAGGGCAGGACCTTTGGCCCAATACGCCCGAAACCGAGTGGTCCCTAGTCAGCCTGCTGGACAAAATCCTCCGTCAGCTCCTGAAACTCCAATGAATCAAGCCGGAGTCCAAGTGAATCAGGGCGCCCCTCCTCCAATGATGAAGAAGTATTACCAAGGTCCTAATTGCCTGGCAAATGCCGCGAATGATAGACCAAGTCATCTCCTTCTCAGAGGATGATGCTCGGAGAGTGCACTTCCCCAACCACGATCCCTTCGACATAGAGAGCTAGATTTTTAAGAAGATGGTTGGTCGGTTCTTGGTGGACAACGAAAGTTTAGTGAATATCTTATTCAAGTCAGCCTTCAAGTAGATTTGGTTGGCTATTGGAGAACTATCCTTGTGTACCTCCACATTATATGGGTTCTCAAGGGAAGGACTCATTCCAATTGGGGCAGATTAAGTTACATGTGACCGTCGGGGAAGTCCCTCACCAAGCTTTCAAATACTGCACTTTTGTGGTGGTAGATTGCTCTTCCATCTACAACGCCATCCTTGGGTGCCCAAAATTAGTGGAGTTTGGAGCCGTCACCCCAATAAACCATTTATGCATGAAGTTTCCCATTGAGGCAGAGATAAGGACCGTTCGAGGAGACCAGAAAGAAGCTCACCAGTAGCACAACGTGTCACTCAAACACCCCGTCATGGTGGTAGAAGAGGCGACATCTGGGGACATCAAAATCTAAGCGGTCCTAGAGCAGTCAAGGTCTAAGGAGTTGGATCCACGGGTTCAGGAGGATACAGTCATTGAGCCTTTGGAAGGAGTTGAAGAGGTTATTCTTGAAAACTCAAACCCCGACTAAAAGACAAAGGTGGGAAATAATTTTGCAACTGAAGTCTGAGAAGCCCTGGTAATATTTCTTTGAGAAAATTTGGACGTCTTTGCTTGGAAAAATTCCGACATGACTGGCATTGATCAAAACAGTATGTGTCATGATTTTAACGTGAGTGTCGCTCCAGTTCAATAAAAGCGGAGAATGATAGGAACGACCCGAGCAGAGGCACTGAAAGTAGAAGTAGACAAACTTCTTTCCAATGGTTTCATTAAGGAAGCCCAATATTCAAAGTGGTTTTTGAATCCAATCTTAATGCCCAAACCTAACGAAACCTGGAGAACCTACATAGACTTCTCAGACTTGAACAAAGCATGTTTGAAAGATTTTTTCCCTTTACCAAGTATTAACGAAATGGTTGATGCTACATCTAGATATGAGCTCTTGTCCTTTATGGATGCTTACTCTGGGTATAATAAGATCTTCATGCATGTTGCGGACCAAGAACATACCAGTTTTTGCACCGATAAAGCGGTGTATTATTACAAGGTTATGCTCTTTAGGTTAAAAAATGCTGGTGCCACCTACCAACAATTGGTGAACCACATTTTTAAGAATCAGCTCAGGCGAAACATGGAGGTCTGTGTACGCGAAATGTTAGTAAAGTCAAGAACCGCTCTCGACCATGTGAAAGATTTAGCGGTGGTTTTTTCGGTCCTTCGCCAATTTGGGATGAAGTTGAATCCCCAGAAGTGTACATTTGGTGTGGCCTCGGGTAAGTTCGTGGCATTTATCGTTAGCGTTCGAGGAATTGAGGCCAATCCCAAGAAGATAAAGGCGCTTGGGGAAATGCCTTCTCCAAGTAAACACAATGATGTACAACGCTTGATTGGTCAAATAGCCGCTCTGAGTCAATTCGTTTCCAAGGTGACCGATAAGTGCATTCCTTTCATTAATACCCTACAGGGAGGTCAAAGTTTTGAATGGATGGAGGAATGCGAAAATGCTTGATGGACCCAAAACGGGTATGTTTTAAAAAAATTTACTCGAAAGCGCACGAATCATATATGGAATATAGTGTTCGTGTAAGCACGAGATCGAACCCAAAGGAGTTGTCTAAAATAAAATCGAAAACTATTTTAAACCAAAATTAATAAATTATAACCTAGCCCCAAAGATTGATGAGTGTTAATGTTATGAACATAAAATAAAAGATTGAAAATAAAGCTATTTAAGAGAATAAAAATAAACCAATAATGATTTGAAAATAAGTGTTAAAAGAAAGATTATTAAGATACTAGAATCCACAAAATGTAAGTTTAATAATACTTATTAGTATAATGATTCCCAAGTTTTAGTGATAGTTAAAATAAATTAAACTATCATTTTTCCAAATAGAATTATAATTTTAAGCACAAATTACTTCTAAAAAGATAGGATTTTTCTTCACTTTTCAAAAAGTATAATTTCAAAGTATTTAATGTGAATCAACCTAATGAAACAACAAAAAATAAAATAACATTATTTATAAGGCAAAACATAATATTTTTGAGACATTATCTAACAATCCAAAATATGAGACATTAAAGATGAAAGACATATATGAAGAAGAAAAATCCATAAACTTTGTTGCAATACAAGGGAAATCAACATACAACATAGATATTATCTAGTTACAAGTTGCTTCATCATGATCTTAATAATCTTATGAAAAAGATTAGAAGCACATAACTAGAGTATAAATTAAAAAATAAATAAAATACTTACTTGAAAATGCTCTTGAAAAACCCCAAAATGGAAGAGAGAATGGTAGAGAGAAAATGGGAGAAAAGAAGATGGTAACCAAAAATTAAGCATTAAACTCCCTTATTTATAGCAAAAAAAAAAGGTATTAAAATAATCAATTTAAATTAATTAAATTTATTAAATTGATTAAATTAATTATAATATGGCTAATAGGGGTAAATTGTAGGGTGTAATGATAATTTTTGGGTAAAATGTGTAGAAAGTGGGGTAAAAATGTGGCATTTTTAGACAAAGGGGACAAAGGGACAAATGAGCTATGTTGGGCTCAAGAAGGGAAAATGGCAGCTTAGGGTGGCTGGGACAGCTCTGTTGTTTCGGCTGGGCCTGCGTGGAGGAAGAGGTAGGCTGCTGGGTGAGTTGGACAGACTGGGTCGTGGGTTGGAGGCAGGGAGTGATGCTGGGGATGAGTGGATTTCGACTGAGGCAAACGGGAATGACCTTATCGAGTCCTAGCCCACCAGAAAGGGAGGACTAAAGTATGCTATCATCGCGGTCGACTACTTTATGAAGTGGGTCGAGGCCAAGCCACTTGCTACCATAACTTCCAAGAAGGCGCTTGACTTTGTCATAAAACCATAGTTTGCCGTTACGGACTCCCGAGAAAGATAGAGTCCGACAACGACCTTTAGTTGGACACCGATCCGTTTATCGATTTCTATCAAAGGAATGGGGGTAATAAAGAGCTTCTCGTCCATGGCCTATCCACATACAAACAGACAAGTGGAAGCGGTCAACAAGACGCTTAAGTCCACTTTAAAGAAGAGGTTAGAACAGGCGAAGGGCACTTGTCCTGAAGAACTCCCTAAGGCATTGTGGAGTTATCGCACCACTACCAGAACTTCTACCGGCCATTCTCCTTTCTCCATGGCCTATGGTTATGAGGCCATGCTGTCAGTGGAAGCTTCTATCTCCATGCATTGACGAGATACCTACGACCCAACCACCAATCATGAACTACTACGAGAGTCCCTATACCTTGTAGAGGAGCTTCAGGAACCTTCGTAGCTTCGTGTAGCATCCTTCCAACAAAATGTGGCTAGATACTTTAATTCCAAAGTAAAAGATAGGAAGTTTGGTGTCGGAGACTTGGTGTTGTGAAGGTCTTCTTAGAAATGCGAGATCCTGGTCCTGCGGTATTGGGCTTGGAAGGTCCATATCAAGTCGAGAGCGTCATATGTCTAGGAATATACAAGTTAGCCAGACTATGTGGGGAGTTAGTGCCCCATGCTTTGAATGCCGAGCATCTTTGATGGTACTTCTAATAATATAAGAAATGTAGTAGTCTAAATTTGGTAATCATTCTATTGCCTTTGAGCATAACTAATGAAAACCGTGTATTCAAAACACTGTAGAGGAATTTTAGAAAAAAATTTCTCGTATTTAATTATTTATTTATTATTTTTATACCAATGCTCGAAGAGTATGTTCCTGATAGCTTGGACAAGTGAATGCAGACTGTGTCTTCGATGACTTGGGGAGCATCGTAGGGCAACCTCACATAGCATTGTAAATTGGGAACATAACCTAGGAAGATAGGCTTATCGAAAACAAAGCAAGACTAGTGTTAGAGGTACTAAATAAAAATCTTAGAGAATAAAACTCTTAAGATTGAAAAACCCTAATATCTCCCGAGGACAAGAGCTCAAGGAGTAAAGGCTCATTCTTGATGAGCATAGCATAGTTTAAATAATGAATGGGCTAGGGATTTCTGAGTTTGCACTCAAACTTCCAAATTGCATCTTGAGGACTTAGAGCCCAAGGAAAAGTAGTGCTTCCCCAAGTCTGTGACGCAAGCCCCGAGTAGTGGTTACTCAGGGGCAAGGGTGTCCGTGACAAAGGAGAACAACCTAGTGGACCCAGTGGGTAATTCTAAGGGTAAAGGACCCTAAGGCTGATCGACCTCACGAGTTCCAAAAGAGAGAACTCATGGAAATGCTATGATCACTAACTTGGCACCATGCTTAAGCTATTGTCAGGGACATGGTGTCCTACACCCAATACTAAAGTGTTGAATTGTTTGTTTTAGGGCGATCTCGTTGAAAGAGCAAGGGCCCACAAAATTTTGTGGTCTCTGATCACGTTCAATTACAGTAAGGGAAATTTTCAAAATAACAATATGCAGCAATAGGATAAACAAGTTTAGAAAGAGAAAAACACATTCATAAAAGTAGTACGATGTGGAAATCTACACATAAAGGTGCTGGGGGCTCGAGCTTAAATCTATTTTTTCCCCCAAAACAAGAACCAAAGATAGGGCACGCAAGCCAGGAAATAAACAATTAACGTATTACTCTTGGCCGCCTCTCAGGACCTACTCCACAAGATCAATGATAGGGTCCATCTCTGAAACTTTCCCTGCATCACAAGCCGCGATATTTGCAGCCTCCGCAACTTGCATCGCTAGCAAGCGCTCTTTAAAAAGAAGCTTGCACTTGGCGGCTTCCCCCGTGAAGTCCAAAATCATTTCCTGGTTATGGAACTAGGCCACAAAAAAGGCATCATCAACAATGGTCTGGACTTCATTCTATAGCTTGTCACCTGGTACTGAAAGGACCTGTTCATCTCCATAGCCTGGACTTAGCATATTCAGCTCGGTCATTGGCTTCCTTTAGCTGCTCCTACACCCCCTTCAGCTTCTCCTACACCTAGATGATCTTCTAGTCTACTCGAGCAACCTCCGATGAAGCCTTGGTAGCATCCTCCTTGGCCTTACAATCCATCTTATTAACTACTCTGAGCTCCTCAGTAGTCTTTTAGGATGTTTCCTCGAGCTCACGAGTACGTTTTTGCGCAGTCTCCAAGGCAGCCTCCAGGCGAGTAAGCTCTTCCAAACAAACGTGTACCCTTTCCTTAAGGACCACGATCCAGTCCTGGGCCCACTTGAGTTCGAAGGACTTCTCTGTCATCATATCTTCGAAGCACTGGCTGGCTAAGACAACATGTACAAAGAAGAAAGTTAGAAAATACCCATTATATTTAAATTCGAGTAAAGACTAGAGAAGGTGATGATGTACCCAGACAGTAACATAACGACAAGAGGCGATGAGATAACCGTGGTTACTATCACCCAGCTGGATAAAGCTATGAGAAGTCAGCTCACATATGGTGGACCTGACCCCTTGGAGAAGTTCAGCTACAAGCGGGGCTATGACTTCCCAAAGCTTGGCATAAAAAAGGGTCTCCAGCTCAGCCCAACCTATTGGGGGCATGATAGGTTGCTCTCTCGGAGGCTTCAACTTACACAAGGCATATGTAGTGTCATGGAGGATTCTGTTGCCCTCCTTCATGCAGACATCGAAATGTTGGAGCATGGCCTGATAGCAATCCAATAGGTCCCCTTCGTTCTTCTCGGGGTACACCAAGAGTTGGGGGCGAGACGCAAACTCCTGTAGGTCCGAGTCCAGGATCTCCTCCCCAACTATGGGGGAAGATGAGACCTTCAGGGTTGGAACCAACTCTTCCCTTGAAACTCCCGTGGGAGGTGTGGAGGCTCTTTTCCTCTTCACTAGTGGGGACATGTCGAGATCCTCCTAAGGTCAGGGCTGCTCTCCAATGATGAAGGAACTTGAAGGAGTTCCTAGGCGAAGAGCTGAACAGGAGATATCAGCATGCCCCATGTGTTCTGCTAGGACAAGGAAACAGTTAGCACAATTCTTGAGCAGCCAAATAAAATAGCAATAAAGGCTTCTTGGAAACCCCACCATCAATTATCTCTTGGTGCAAGCAGTTGAGGTGTCTACTTTGTATCCCCATCTCCTTGTTTAGGTTGGTACCATATTGACTAAACCAGCTAGAGGTAAAGTATGTCACACGGTAAAGGGATACAAAGCCCCAAGGAGGTGATTTCCTCCTCGAATGATGGAGACAGACATCTATGAGTTCCTGGTAATCCTTGAACTCTTCCCTAGTCCAGTGTTGATTCATGGTTAGGCCACACCGAAGAAGTGAGGAAGAAGCCCAGACGTGCTTGGACTTGCCCTATCCCCTACGTTGTTAGCATGATGTAAGGTTAAGGGGGATTTACCTGGAACTAGTTGAGAACTCTCTAGGCCTACTTAGAGTTCAGCCTTAAGCTCCCGATCTTCTTTGACCTCTTGTGCCATCTCGACCATTCGTGGAGTCTCCAGTCGCTCTTCTTGCAACCTTTGATTAAGTAACTAGATGATGCGATTGCCAATGTAGTTCTTGTGTTGAGAGTCTAGCTCCCAAGATTTTATGGAGGGGCGATACCTTGTCAGTTCGAGGTTGCTGATCCTTTGTCCTTGATGGAGGAGTCCAGCCCCAACAAGGTTCTCCTCCGTCACCAGGAAGCTGAGATCCAAGTCTTGCTCAGGAAGAGTCATTAACTCTTGAAGATGGTCCTCAAAAAGTTGGACATATGGAGTCCGACAAAATGGACCTATTCAATAAAAAGACTAAGTATATAAAGCAGGATAAAAAGGGAAAGAAAACTGTTGTCGGAAGGATACTCACCAACCCTGGAGAAGTCGAGGATGAGGGTCGAGTTATCACGAGTTGAGAATCTGCCTGTAAAGAAGAAGTGGTCCTTAAAATCTCGAGAATGATTCTCGTTGTGGTGGCAGACCTTGTAGTTGAGTGATGGGCTGGTGTACTTTATCAACGCATAGTACTGGTCGAGGTTGCTTTTCTTTCTCGCGGTGTTGCGAAAACCATAAAAGTACAATATTTCTACCAGAGAAGGTGTAGGTCAATTCCTCCACCAGTACAGGATACACACCCCCACTAGCACCCGATACCCATTGGGGGAGAGTTGGAAGGGGGATATCCCCACAAAATTTAAAAAGTCTACGAATAATTGGTGTAGGGGCGAGGTTGCACTCTCCAGGCGCCAAGACCATTGACACTATTGTGTGCCCTCTCGAAATCTCGACATAGGCACACCAAGCACTGTTCTCCAATCTCATAGTGCCTCATGACATCCTCCAAGGCCTCGGGGTGTCGGAGTAAAGTGCGATACTCCTCTGCCTCAAATATGTCAGCCTCGTACTACTAACTGGGGTGGGGAATGGGGGCCCTGTTTACGTCCTCCACGGTCATCTGCCTTTTGGCTAGAAGCGCTGGCCTTTCTGCTACCCAGCCATCCATGCAAACTATCAATTTCCTAGTTGGTTCTCAGTCCCCCGCTCTCGCGCCTCCTTGCTGCCTTCTCTATTCTTGGGCATCTCGAGTATTTCTTGATCAAAGTTGTAAAACCCTTGCTCGTGAAGTTCATGTAGTTTCTTGCACATCTGAGATACAAAAAGCAAGTAGTTAGTATTTTGACCAAAGAAAAGAAGGCCAAAACATGAAAAACCCTAAGACAACTACTTTGGGAGAAGAAATGAAGAGAATCTCTACGGAAAATGGGGGGGGGGGGGGGGAGGGGGGTTCTCGGGGGCTGACGTTGGTTCGTGCAAAGCGTCGCCGGAGTTCGTGAAACTCATCAGATTCTGGAAATTCCCAGAATCCAATGGGATGTTTGAAAGTGACTTTTTGGCAGTAACAGGCCCAGAGTGGCCAGAATAGCCTAAATGTTCCTATATGAATAAATCATGCCCATTTCAAGTGTCATGCCCAAACTCAAACACTCACATAAACGAAACGAGAAAAATAAGAAGAGACTTAACCGAAATGTAGCTTCAGTAAGGGTTGTATCTTGTGCGAATGTGGAGATGCTTTGTATCGTATGCCCAAAAGTACAGTTCTTCTATCCAACCATCTATGACCATGAACCCTTGAAGAGAAAAGTTACAGAGAGGAATTCTTGGAAGAAAAGCATTTAGGCACAAGGAAGCTTGGGCTCATTGTGTTCCAAATGAATGCAAATGATTTTGAGGAGCCCAAAATTCAAATTTTATACTCACAAAACGTGCAAGGGAAGTAGTCAATCCCTAGCCAATGATTACCTACGAAGTAGGTAGTCGAGAGTAACCCTACAATTGTAGTTTATTGAGGCATGGATAACGATCAAAAAGGTAGGAGAAAAGGCACTTCGGGTACAGTGTGAAAGGACGCTTCGGGTACAGAGGGAAAGGAAGCTTCGGGTATAGTGTGGATGGACATGCTAGGTATGGAATAGACATTTTGCGCATGGACAAGACCCTTCGTTAATTTGTTTTGATATATGTGCCAAGAAATGGGGAATTTATGGCGTACGTTCTCTTATTGGTAAAGAGAGAAAGGTCCAGCCCAAGCATTTCCCCTCGAGCACTCCCTCGAGACACTCATCTGATTAAGTCTCCACCGTCCGAGGATGAGTAGAGACTTGGGGGCAAATGTTGTCTGTGTTTTCATCAAGTCGACACGTGGCACTCGTTGAGTGTTCATGGCCCTCTGGAGGTTATTTAGCATGCCCCAACCTTGCAAGTTAGCCTCTTAGCCAAAGAGTTATAATATGATGGTTCTCCTCCCTCGGAGAACGATACCAGCTATCAAGCACAACATCTTGGAACCACCAACAACTTCTTGACACGTGACATGCCTCGTGTGTAGTGGTTTTATTTCCGTACTCGAGACAAATAGCATGTCCCAATGCACCGCTTGACATGGGAAGATGTGCAGCCACTCTTGTAGCGTCCCAAATTTGCTAATATGGCTTAGGGCCTTGATTAGAGTGCCATGAGGGAAATAATTGAATTAAGTATGTAACTATGTGAATTTGATGACTATGTTATTAGAAATGCATGTTTAGGTGAATTAAATATGCATGTGGGCCCCATTTGGCTATTAGGGGAATATTTGTAATTTTTGCCAGTTGAGGGAATAAATGCAATATTTGTGTATATTGTGATTGATACCATGTGTGAGTGGTGATATATTTGTGATGAACGATCCGAGTTGGTCCTAGGAAGCAGTTTAGCTAGAAAGTCACAACAGGGTCAAATACCCGGCTCGGGAGGAGCCTAGGGGTATTTTAGGAACGTAATATGTGTTCAGGAATTATTGAGTAACGGATGCTAGTTTAGTTATGATTTGGATATGTCGGGATTAAACATAGATTTTTAGGTACACGAGAGGAATTAGCGGGATAAGGCAAATGACAGAATTGCCCTTGAGTCACTTAAGGATGTAGATAGGCTTAAGAAGGGTATTTTAGACTTTTGGAAAGGGATATGCTTTGATTTATTTGACTACTAAGGCACTAGAAAAGGTTAGAAGGGGTTAGAAGGGAAAAACAAACAGAAGGAATAATCAGTTTCAGTTCCCTCTCTCTCCACCGATTCTCTCTCTCTCTCATGGTTTTGGAAGATTTTAGAGGAAATCAAGCCTAGGAACTCAAGGCTAGAGTTTTGCTGAGCTTGGGAAGAATTGAAGGTTGTGGCAATTGGAATTTAGCTTAGGTCGAAGCTAAATCAGAGGTAAGGGATTAAGCATATTTGTCTGTTGTTGTTTAAACTTTCTCTCTTTTGTTAGAATTTTTGGGAGTTGGAATCTAGATGTCTATGAGACATTCTGCTTGATTTCTGGATGTTTAAGTTGGTTATGTAGTTTGGATGTCAATCCTAGGCAGAATTCTAGGATTTGGGCTCAAAATTGGTGATCTTCAAAGTATTTGGCTCGTAGAATTGCATAGGATTTCTAGGTTTTGGGCTCGCACCGCGGCCTTGTTCATAGGCCGGGGGACTTCGGGAAAATTACCCAGGCGTCGCGGTGCAAGTTTAGGCATCGCGGCCCGTGTCTGTCATGTGAGAGGTACTTTGCCTCTGACTTGGGGCGCAAATGCTGAATTTTGGCTTTTTGAGGGATTTTGCTCAGGAACTCAAATGCTAAAGCTCGGGAAGGTTTCCTCTACCCAGTTTCGTAGAATCCATGGTCCCAGAGGCTAGATTTATATTCCGAGGTTAGTTAACTGATTAGAACATGATGGTTGATTATTATTCATGCGTTGTGACTAGGATTTCATCAAGGCTCGTGTTAGAGGACTGTGCTTGTGATCGCAGTGCTCAAATAGCTTGGGACACAAGTAAGAAAATTATTGTACCCATAGAGCAGGACATGGCCCTATTGTTTGTATTGTAAGGCATGGCCCTATGTGATTGAATTGCAGGACGTAGCCCTATTGTTTATGTTTAGTATATGTGTGAATATTTGTTTATAATATGCTATGTAGTGCATATTTGTGAATGAATGGTGAAGGGGCGAGAACGGTGAAGGCCGGAAATGGTGAAGGCTAATAACGGCAGGAAGCCAAGTACGGCAAGGGGACGGGAACGGTATTTAGCACGCGGAGTGCAAAGCCGAGTACAACAAGGGGCCAGGAATGATGTTGAGCACGCGGAGTGTAGACCGTTAGGCCGAGACCCTCCTAGGATGCTAGAGTCACCCTCTCGGTGAAGACCGCGAACCTGGGGCCTGGTAAAGCACCTGGGACGGCATGGCCACTATGTTTTTAGCCTGTTTTTTTTTTTTTATGCTATTGATATATATATGCATATGTTATTTATTTTTTGTTGAGTTTTCTTTCTGGGCTTTGGATCACGGGTGCTCTATGGTGCAAGTAAGGGCAAAGGAAAGGTCAACCAACCATGAGTATGGAGAGCGTGGAGCGACGGGTACATGTTCAGCCTACCTGCCTGCCACGACCAGGGGTTTTTTTTGGAAAAAGCAATGTATAGACTTGAATTTGTCGCCTAGTCAACCCTAAATGTATTTTGAATGTAAAGTATATTCTAAACAGTATTTTGGGATCCCAAATGTTTAACTCTTTATGTTTTCAATGAATGATCACATTTTCACAGTAAATGTCTTTAAGCGACTTTTTCTTCCAGTTTAGATACACTTTTAACCTAAAATCTCGATTAGCAAGCTAATGGCACGTTTTAAACTTACTTAGTAACGACTCTAAGGAAGTAGGGCATTACAACTCTCTCACACTGTCAGTGGTGTGTCCTCCCAAAAAGTTGTGGGCTGATACCTTGTAAATGGGCCCTATGCAATATGTACAGGCATTCTAGTTTATTATCACAAGAATTGTAATAAATGGAACTAAGATCCCAAAATTATGAGGGATAATAATTAATTAAGTCCCAATTAATTGTTCCGAGTCACTAAAAATAGGGTGGGGATACCCCATTGTAAGGGGTTCGCCGATTGTGTAATTTGAGCAGCATATAAACTGCTAAAAACCTACATTGAAGCTTAACCTCTCAAGCTTCAAGCATCTCAATATAATAGACTCGTGGACCAGGGTTGTTTAATAACTAAACCACGTAAAACTCGATGTCATTTTTATTTTCTTTGAAGTTCTCTTTATTTAAAGTTGATAGAGAAAAATGTTGGTATTAAATGATCAAATCAAAGGTACGCAGCGGAATATATGGACCCATTTTAATAAATATTAATACCAATCAGGAACATAAACATATATAAATATTAAATCATATACAAATTGATGAGGGATTACATCTTGTAGCCAATCAAGTGTCCTTGAGCCTTTTTGTATAAATCAACGATTTTCCTATCCATTATTCTATGATCTCACACCCTGATCTTCAAGACCAATCCTCAAACACACAAGGATGTGTGTGGGGATGTAGGATTCAAAAGGTTGATTTATGTGACTCCCTAGATGTACTCAACACATGAGATCTAGAGAGTTTTCGACAGAGAGAAGGTTTATAATACTTTTTAGGTTTAGAGAAAACTATCGCTTTTCAGAGAGAATCTGATCATTCATTCATTGTTTTCTAAATATCACGTATATAATATTTATAAAGATATTTAATCTAATTAAAATAAAATTATTTAATTAAAATATAATTCAAATTAAAACTAATTAGATATTTTCATTTAATTATCTTTTTAAATTATATTTAAAAAGAATAATTAAATAACTGATTAAAAAAATTAATTTAAAATTCAAAACTCAAATCCCACGGAAAAAAATCCCTGATGCTAGGCGCCACACACTGTACTGTAATGTGTGTCGCCCAGCCCTATCAGGGTTGCCCTAATTTTCTCATTTGTTTATTTAATCAACTTTTAAGACAATATATTTATTCCAACATAAGTATCAGTTAATTCAAAATTGACTTTATCTTAAAATATCAATTTTAAATTAAATATATAAATATCATATTATAAATAAGATATTTATTATTACCTCTCTTTATATTAATTCAAAAAAAGATTAACATTAATTTTGACATATAGTTTTTTCAAACTAAAAACTATATAGTTAAATAATTAATTAATTCACAATTAATCAATTACCCATAATTATTTCCTTATCCTGGAAAATTAATTACTTTGCAATTTAGTCATTTCTCTTAACAACACTTTGTTTTGACATCCTTACCCTTGACCATGAACCTATAATACGAAGCTCCAATAAACTAAATTATTAATTAAACTCTTTAATTTAATAATCTTATTTATTAATTCCATGATTACTCCACTATAAATATGGAATTGCACTCTAAGTATTTATAGAATTATATTTACAGAGTTTTCTCTAGTCGTCCATGGATATAATCAATATATGTAGTTATGTCCTCAATTATTGGTTCGTTAATTAGAGCTGGTCAAAATTATCGTTTTACCCTTCTAATTACCTCTCTATACTTAAGTACCATTAATTCACTAGCAAATAATTAATCTATAATCTAATTATAGATTTGAGCTCAATAACTATTCAGTTCCAGAATCAACCCTTAAGGAAACCAATATTCGATCCATTAGGAAAGCATGAATTCCATTATTGTAATTCATGTTCCCAGCCATCCATGATATTGAATCTCCAAAACAAAATTTATTAGCCTCATTATTCTAAGAGACCTTAACGAGTGAATCAAAAGATCCAATAAACATAAACAGGAGTTTATGAATATTCGAGATTTAGACAGATTTACAAATGATCATCTATTATCAAAAGAACTAAATCTTTATGTCAAATGATAAGTTTACAAAGACAATTAATTATCATCGGTCTTGTCATATATAATCTCTATTATATACAACACATTTACTAAGATATCTATCCACATCAGTAATCTGAATCTAGAATCCTTGCATCTCGCATGCTTAGCAAACTGTACTAGTAACCATTCATTAAAGATTCCTTACTTTAATATGTTACTGACTATTTTATTCATTATATATGATCTTAATTCTCTCGTACTAATAAAATATCATAATCTCATGAATGAATAGGGAATTTTCTTGATATTATTATATAATTAATTTCAACAATAATTATAACATTCAAATATAATAAAATTATACTTTCATTTAAAATAAATAAAATGTCTTTACATGATTTTAGGGCATTAATCCTAATAAAAAAGACCTAATAAAAAAGACAGTCAACAACCATATTAATTACCATCAAGAATTTCATGTTCTAAGATTGTTCCCTGATAAGGGATTTTAGGTCCGTTCTAAACTGAATTTTCAAAATTTTGACTAAGACAAATCAATTTCTCATTTTGATTCTAAAATCATTACAAATAAACATTATTAGGAATAAATTAATTCATTAATAATATTTAAAGTTCCTCAAAAGTTTGGTACATTACAAATTCTCCTTACTTGGCTCTAGCTCACGCCTTTTTTTGTTGGAAAAACAATAAGAGTGCATAGAAAAAAATGGCGTGGTGGGCCCAGTGTATAAACACAAAAAATTTCCATCTCTCATATAAACAATTTATATGTTCAAGAAAACATCTAGACAGAAACATTAATATACAATATCATTAATCATGCAACATATATATAAGTATACACATACTTATATATATCATATGCACACATATACAAATATTCAAGAACAGATATATTTACCCCTTGAAGCTTATCAAGTGTCCTTGAGTCTTTTCGTATATATATCGATCTTCCTATCCAACGCTTTGAGTACTCAAACTACAATCTTTCAGAGTGTTCTCTACACCTCAAGATGTGTGTGGGCACATAGAGAACATGGGTTTATAATTTAGAAATTACAAGTATATCTCAACACATGAGGACTTGGATTATGGCTTGAGAAATGTTAGAATAAAAGAAGAAGTTGACAATTTCTTGTCTCACAAATTCTAAAAAATTTTCCCTGAATTTTCACTCTCTACTTTTCTTCTTGTTATTCTATAAATATATATATGTTGACGATGAAATCTCGTCAACGAAATTAGATCGAAAAACTCAACGATAAGTATGGAGATATTTAGATAAGAACTTAGAATAAACTTAAGGAAAAGTAAACACAGATCAACAATGGAGTAAGCCTTTGTATATCGCTTAATAGCCTAAGTGTACAATGAGTTTTTCAACCCCCTTGCTGAAGGGGTGAAAGTCTATCTCTATTGGAGCTCTAATGGCTCCTGGTACATCGTGATCCCAGGGGACAAGATTGTACATAGGTACATTGTCAGGGTTGTCGCAGAGGTGGTAGTGGGGTTGGAAGAGTAGTGGTCTGCTCTAGTACATGTCAGGGGTTTGCAAAAGTACTCCTGTCTTGGTACCATATTATGCCTCCACTACTTGTTGGGTACGGACCTCATAAGCGTGCTGAGGGAGTCCTGACCATGCACCATTCTTGTATTGCCACTACCTGTCTGGCATGGACACCATATCCGTATTCTAACTCTTCTTGGTCTGTAGGCTCATTCCGTATCTCTTCTGACTTCATGTTGAATCATTGTGAGGGCCTTTTTTGACCTTCCCCGACTGCATGTTCAAGAGGCCCTTAACTCTAGATCTCACGGGACTCACAGAGAGAGCGGTGCCCCGTTGGGGGCACTTACCTCAGGAAGAGAGGTAAGGCCTCTACAACGAGGCCTGCTGCATGTGCAGTGAGGCATGATGCCTACGTATAAGATTAGGATCTCACCTTGCGAGACCATTGCTTTGCAGTCTTCATGCGCGAGGCCCTTAGTGTGAGGCCGAGGGGTGCTTGGCGCGAGACCCATGCCGTGAGGCCCTTGGTGCGTTGCTGAGGGGAGCTTGGTGCGAGACCCATGCCATGAGGCCCTTGGTACGTAGCCGAGGGGTGCTTGGTGCGAGACCCATGCCGCGAGGCCCTTGGTGCATGGCCGAGGGGTGCTTGGAGTGAAACCCATGCCTCGAGGCCTTTGGTTCGTGGCCGAGGGGTGCTTGGCGCGAGACCCATGCCGTGAGGGCCTTGGTTTGTGGCCGAGGGGTGCTTGGTGTGAGACCAATGCCGCAAGGCCCTTGGTGCGCGGCCAAGGAGTGCTTGGCATGAGACTCGTGTTGCGAGGCCCTTGGTGCATGGCCAAGGGGTGCTTGGTGCGAGACCCATGCCGTGAGGCCCTTGGTGCGTAGCTCCTCCTGACGCGAGGCCCATCCAAGCGTAAGGCTCCTTCTTGCGCGAGCCACATGGCCTCGCTTATGCAAGGCTATAGGTGCTTGAGGCAAGGCGCTTGATCTGGGGCATCTAGAGTTGCCTAATCAACCATAAGCTCAAAGGCACTTGCTAATGACTCCTCGAGTTGTGATGGGACTGCCCTAGGCGCTTGGGCACTTAGGTGAGGCGAGCCTCACTATGCGAGGCAAGGTGGGGAATTCGTGTCTCTCATTTAGCATGAAGTTACTTTGTGTGACCTAGGGCCTTGCAAATATGTGGCCTCTTTGTGGCACATGATGATCTTCTAACTCTATCGCGTACTTGGCGCCTACAGTGCCCCTTAGCCACTCACTTCAACAAGGGACTAGAAACTTTTTTTTTGTGTGGATTTTTGGTGTCCACAATATATATATATATAGAGAGAGAGAGATTATCCATTACCTTATTATTCCTAATAATAATAGTAATATAATAATAATATCATAATGATGATAGGAATTGATTTAGGTAAATATCTAATTTACCAAATTTTAAAATATCTATTTTAAAATTATTAATTAAATAAATAATAAAATAAAAACAATATTGATACTTTACTAGTACACTACTACACGCATGGCACAGTCCCTGGACTGTGTCATGGGTGGATAGCAGTATATCCTTTTCAGGGATATTGTATTTTTCTTTTATTTATTTATTTAAATAAAATTGTTGACCCTGATTTTGGTCAACGACACGGAGTCTAGGAAACGACAAGAAAACGATATAGAGCTTGAAAATAATCTAATGAAAAGATAAAGAACACAGGGATTTATAGTGGTTCGGCCCCAGTAATTGGTAATGACCTACGTCCACTTGATACTATTATTAATATTGAACTCCCAAGGTGTGATCAAAGAACGAGGGTTCTTGAGTTTCACGGACCTTATAAGAAGAAAACAATACAATGGTGGATAATAGTAATGTAATTCTCTAAGAAAAAAGATCCATCCCCTTCCTTGAGCTATCTCTTGTATATTTATAGGCTCAAGAAGACACTACAACAATTTTTAGTATATATTACATTAAAAAATGATACATATTTAAAAGTGTTATTAATAGATGATTAAAAAAAAACACGGAATACAACTTTTTTGGCGCCATAGGAAATATTCTTGTAGGCGCCAAATGAAAAAAATTTGGGGTCTAATTTCTCTCAGCCAAAATTTAATCCCTAAACCTAAGATACCCAAACAATTTCTCTTAGCCTCCATTACCGCCTCCCTACCTCTCTTTCTTACATTCACTCTCTCTCACACACATATCCTCTCTCACTCTCGTCTCAACTCATCTTTCTCTGCCTCACGACGTCACGCCGACTATCTCAAGCTTCCAGAGTTCTATCTCTTCCTCACGACATCACGCCGACTATGTCAAGCTTCTGGAGTTCTATCTCTGCCTCACGCCGACTATCTCAAGTTCTATTCTCCTCTGCTGACATCTTTTTAAGGTACGACACCATATGAAATATATCTGATAATACAGATTGTTGGCTGAATTGCTTACTTTTGCTCCCACGACTCGTATTCTCTTTTCCTTTTATTTTTCATAGCTATAGTTGATTTGATAATACAAAATGTTGGCTGATGTGAATTTTACTGTATTTAGTAATGTATTCTAATTTATGAAAAAAGAGGGTTGGTTTCATTCACCTGGGTTTTCATGTCTGGTCTGGTGAATTCATAAAGGCTATAAATTTGTATGTAATGGTGATATTAACACTGTATATTTGGGTCACAGAAAAACAAAATTCATCAATTTTCTGAAGAAAAAAAATGATTCTTGTATTGATAATCGCCCTATATGATTGTCTATGTAAAGTTTAGTGGGAAAATGTTTCAAACTTTATTTTATTGTAATCAATGATCAGTAAGAGTGAAGCTGGCTTCTCATCGAAAGAGTGGAGGTGGTGGCTTCAGAATTGTGTGGGTGGGGTTGGAGATGTGCGGGTGTGGCTGCAGGTTGGCTCTTCATGGGGGAAGAGGGTCTCGGCAGTGGACGGGTGATTGGGGTGCCATGGGTTCCATTTTGTTGTTGTTTTTTTATTTTATTTTTCTGTTGTTTAGTTGTTTAATGGTGGCTTCACCAAACCCTGGTTATGCTATCTATCAAAGCTAGAATAATTAATTCACAGTTTGATGTTGGGACATCCTAACACTCTATTTTTTAATTTTATTTTTAATCTTTATTGCAGGTATATATCATAGACTATGGTCTTGCGAAAAAGTATAGCGATCTTCAGATGCACAAGCACATTCCATACAGGTAACAAATATTTGAGAAATATTATGGTCTTAAGTAAAGTGGAAGGTGTTTATATCATGTGTAGTGATTATCACTGTGCTAAGTTTTAACTTATAAATGTTAATATTAAATAACAAGTTTTTAGATTGGTTTGGACAAACATTAGGGTGATACTTATGTGTTTCTCATTATCAATTTTGTGTTCTTGGATCCAAATTTGCTTGAACCTTCAAATTTCTTATCATTATGTTAATTTATTGCTTCAGGGAAAACAAGAATCCCACTGGAACAACTTGTTATGCAAGTGTTAACACTCACCTTGGAGTTGGTGAGCCATTTATAATTCCTAATTAGAGAATATGTTATTTGTTTCTCCCTGTAATGCTTAAGACTTTTGGGCTTTATCCAATTGTGAATGTAATCTTTATGCAGAGCAAAGCAGAAGAGATGATTTGGAGTCTCTTGGTTATATGCTCATGTATTTTTTGAGGGGAAGGTTGGATACTTATGTGATAAGCTGAAATCCATTTTCCTTTGTTTCATTGCTCTGTTTCACCATATTATTTACTTATTTTCTTTACTAGTCTTCCATGGCAGGGATTAAAAGCAGGTACGAAAAAACAGAAATACGACAAGAACAGTGAAAAGAAGATGCTTACTCCCATAGCGGTATTATCTTAAGCTCTTGCAAGTAGTGTAGGGTGAAGTTAGCATTTATAACTCTCATATGAGTATGGTATTATAAGCTCATTACAGATGGTTGGTGGTGAATTTTTCAGCTCACTTCCATTGATACCATGTATTGTTATTTTTTAAAGTAAATGCATGGGAGATACTGATATGCCTACTACTTTGACAGGTTCTTTGTTTATTCTGTATACTCTCTCTTATTCATGTTTATTCTGTTTTCCCCCTTTTGTAGCAACCAAGTGGGAAACCAGTTCTAAATCCTGGGCCATCTGCAGAGGGAATAGAGAGACCTTCAGGTTTGTTCTTTTTTTTCTTGGAAACATCCACCCTCGCTGCCCTAGTGGACATTGTTTGCACATGTTTAGAAACTCTATTATGTGGTCAGGGAATTTTTGAGCCTTTTTCTCCTTATTTAATGTTGAAGTTAAACTAATTTCTCATTGTTTTATGTTGGAATGTTCCATTAGTGGGACAGGAGATTTGAGAAAGATTCTCTGGTGCAGTTGAGGATTTTGCGAGAAGGAATAGCCCTGGGCATGGTTTGCATTAAGACCATTCCAGACACAGAACTTCAGATGATGCACCATCGTCAAAAGATGTGGTAAGTGTTTTGCAAGCAGTGCTATGATATTTTACATATTTTATTTATGGATATTCTATAATATGATTTTATCAGGCTTTTATTCATGTGAAAATATATAATATTGATTGTATGGGTTTTGATCATAAATAATGAGATTGTTGTTTGGTGCTGTCATATTGCTTATATATGTCTCTATCTCTATATTTTTATTCTCTTTGTAATATAGTTAAAACTTTTATGGTAGGCTGCCACCAAGAGAAGAGGCAAGATACTTGGTGTGCAAGCAATCTCTCACGAGAGACTCTTACTTTTGTTTGCATTTTACAAGAGGTATACCTTTATTTTAATATTATGCAAATATTAGAAGAGTTTGAATATCTTAAATATTCATCCATAGTGAAGTAGGTTCTAAGATCATTGTTGTGTGTTGCGGTGATAACGAAAGGTTGAGAACTTGTGTGTCTTAGTGAAGTAGGATCTGAGAAATTTGTGTGCTGTGGCGAGATAAGGAAGAAAACATGCATGTGTTTTTGAATTAGTTGAATTGATATTGGCAGATGGTTAGTTGCTAGTCTAGGGGAAATGGTGTTTGATTTTATATAGACTTATCTAGTATAACTGTTTTATAATTGAATTGTGTTTGCTTGGCCTAAAATAAAATATCAGTTCATTTTTCTTGGTCCCCAACCCCAACCCCACCAAACAACCTTAGAACATAAAATTTAAAATTTGTAATAAGATGTCTTAGGCATGTCTAATATATGAAGGGACACATTTTCATATCAAAACTAGAGCAACCATAACCATTTAAAATCATTATCTTCTCTTCCAATCTTATTGATGCATAATAGGACATGTCATTATCTGCTATACCAAGGGTTGCTTACTTATCTCATTATCTACTAGAATTATGCTTATTGAAGGCTTTTTTCATTATTTACAAGCTGTTTTTTGTCAACGAAATGTAAAGATATATTTTTCAATACCAATATCATTTGACTTGCCACAAAAATCACAGCCTCTTTCTACACAAATAAAACTAATAAGTGAGGTTTTCCTATATGAATTCTTCTCTACAAAGTGGTTGTGCATGTGAAACTAAAGTAACATTTTTTTTCATGTATATCACAATTAGATTATGAAATGTGACTATAGTACTGCCAAGTATTTTGCTAAGGCAGCAGAGTTTGTTTTTTTAAAAAGAGCCAAAAGATGAGATTTGTAACTTTATTTCAGCAACTGCTTAAGTCAAGCAAAGAAAGAATGTTTGATACATGGGAATTCGAGGACTTGGGATGGTAGTGATCTTAAGTTTATGTGTATTTATATTAAAGAACCTTGAAAAGATATGTAAAACAAATATATCTTTTGTATTGAAATGAATGGTCTAGACTATATAGAGGAAATTTGTTAGATGGGGTCTAGTGAGGCATAGTCCTTGTGCAATCACATGATAAAATTGCAATTAGATGTGTTAGGCATGTCCCATATCCACAGGGACACACATTTTATTATCAAAACTAAAGTAACCCTTGCCTTAATGTTTTCTAGCAGACTTCACATTTTAAATCAAAGTTCAAGAAGCTTAATAATCTCAACTCAAGTAATTAGGTCATTATTCATTAAAAGGAAATTATTTCATCAAAATATACCATAAGTGAATGAAACAGTACTAGATTTTTTTGGAATATATCACTTTAAGTAAAGTGTAGTAAACTTCGAAAAGTAATGGAAGAGAACATGAACACACAGCTCTCAAAATTAGTGGCTAGATGCTTTCTTTGCTGAAATGGGTTTAAAAGAATTATGTGTCTAAGGCCTCAGAATCCTTACATGTTCTCAATTTTTTATCTTAATACATGATGTCTTCTAGTTTCTTAGCCATGTGTAAAGAATCTATGCTTATTTGGATGAGCATCTTGATCTTAGGCATGTTTAATTGTCCAGTAGTGAAATCTACAATAAAAATGGCAAATTCATTACTCTTGTTATTTGGAACTTTATATTTGATCTAATTCTAGTTCATGTGTCTATGCTATTGGGTTTTCTTTATAAATTAGTTGTTGTATTGTATATATATATAAATATTTATATGTTTGGTTGGTGTGTCATTTGCATTTTCATTTCATAATCATAAAGTGTTTGAGCTAACTTTTCTAATGAGTATTTTACCAAGCATAAATCTTCAATCGTTCATGCCTATGTGTTGTAGTTAGTGTAATTGCATGGCCAGCTTAGTTAGTATAATTAGTGTAACTACATGGCTAGCTTATAAAGTCGTAATGAGGTTATTAACTTTCTTTCTTTTTGTACTCTTTTATTTTACTATTAACTCTAAGTTTAAGCATTAATTATTTAAACTCTTGTGTAGCTAAGCAAATCAACCTCACAACAAAGACAAGTGCACAATGGAATGGATGATGAATTGGAGGGTGGAGTAAGCTTCATGGTTTACTTTTTGTGTATCTTGTTAAGTTTCTGTTTTTTTTACTTTTGAAGCAAAAGATGTGCAAGACTATAGAATTTTATTATGCATGCTTTCAAACTCAAGTTAGAACTAAGATCTTTTGAAGTGGACAGTGTCTTGGTTTGAAGTAGTTCGTCTTCAAATGTAAAAATACTCATGGTTTATCATATATATTGAATATTTTAGATTTTTTGATCTATTTAATATTACACTTTTGATCAATTGTGATTTTTTTTAATCAAAATATAATAATAAAAACTTTTTACAACAATTAAAAATGCATACTACAAAATAACAAAATGTTATTACTGGGAGAATTTACAATAATTATGGTTGTTTTGTATAATATATTATAATTGAGACAAAAAGTTGTGATTTATATAATAGAATGAACTAAAAATGTTATAAAATGATCAAATATAACAATTTTCATAATAGTTGGAAAGTGTTATGCATAAAGTATAAGATTAAACTTCAAATTTATAACCAAATACTCTAACTAAATGTTATTATTTGAATATTATAGCAACTAAAAATGTGTTATTGAATAGTTTAAGATACCATCGAACATAACATTTGAATACTGTTATAGAAAAGACAGGACTTTTAATAATAGGAGCTATGTTAGCGTTTTCAGAAGCGTTATCAATACTCCCAGTTAGCAGTTTTTAAGTGTTATGAATACTTATTTTCTTGTAGTGAGAGTTACATGAATTAGGAAATAATATCTATCCTTAATGATCGGATCTACAGGTCATAATGAAGAGATATCCTCGGATATCCTCACAACTGTACAGATCTTTACATAAATAAGCGAACATACGACCAGGCTAGTCGTACATAGAATTCGATCTCTTTGCGTAAAAATAATGCCGGTCGATAGGCGAGCCGTATCTCTGCTACGTGTCTGCCACATGTCGAAAATCCTTGCCACGTCATCAGCAACTGATTTATGGATAAACATTTGCCCCCCAAGTTTATTTATTGCGACCAGTAATAAGTAAAGTGAGGAAAATAACTTTTCGTATACCCCACGAAATCTGTCAGAACTCTCGTGCGTTCTAGAAAATAGTGACCTAATCACGTCCAATCATGCCTTTTCAGTTTTCAAGAAATCATTCCGACGGCTGTTACACTCCCCCATGCCTTGAAAAAGGTAACCCATGATTACCCCTTTTCGGCACACATCAGCTCTATAAATAATCCCCATAATCTTCCTTTAACTCTTTACACGCCGTCTCTTTGCCAACAACTTTCAAGAAATATATTTCAGAGCCCCAGACTTTAAGGTTTTCAAACACTTTGCTGAGGATCTCTCGCCTGCAAACTCAAAGTTCTTCCTTCTCAAAATCTCCAATCTCCACTCAGATAAACTTTCTTCGACGTTCAACCCTTTTAGATGCCATGCATGATGGTTCTATGCTCTAAAACTTTTTGTGTTCTTGGGTAGAAATTTGTGAAGATTTTTCATATACTATTTGATGCTTGATAGGGTAGTGTACTTTTGCTTTATATAAGTTAGGAATCAGTGTGATAGTCAGGATCATGGATTTATTGCGTATAATCGAAGTAAAAATTCGATTTTTAGGCTAGCTGAAAAACTGGGTTTTTCCCGCGCTTTTGGAGTTGAAAAAGCTTTTTTCATAAAAAACTTTTTACTTTCACTTTTTGATCCGTTTTTCAAACTGCTCGCATAAAACTTAGTGTTTCGGTTAGAATGTTGCTGGTCAATAGACGCGAGCAACGTTATTCCAACTTTCAACATAAGCTCCCAGGTTGTGCGTCTTATCTCCCCCTTTGTCTGTTTGCAGTTTATATCCAAGACCCGTGGGGAGGAGAAAGACCCATCGACGACGATCTGCTGGCTCAACTGCTCGAGGATGAAGAACAACCCTCGACATTGATACCCGATATTCCTTTTTCTCGTATTAATCCAAACACTTCCCCAGTTTTGACCCGAAACATGGCTCGCACCAAAACTAAGGCCCAGAAAAGAAAAACCTCCAACACTTCTCATCAGCCTGCTGCTAATGCTCCCTCGACCAGTGGTCGAGAGGAAAATGTCCCTAATCCAAACATCCAAAGACACGCCCGCCCTCGACACGCTACTCAGCTGGATGTCGAGTGGCATGTAGTCTCTGAAAGTAGGGTGACGATCAGAATGATCGCCAACTACTTAAGAAAATATAGTCTGACAGAGGTGACCCTAGTCAAGCCCAACCCAGACCAAAGGGCTAATCTGCCTGGAGGTGCCTACAGCGCCTGGTCGCGGTTTCATGTTGAGGCAGGGGCCACCTTGCCTCTTCATCCATTCTTTCAGGGGGTGGCTAACTATTTTGGAGTTGCCCCCTTCCAAATTACCCCAAACTGATATAGGATGCTCACTACACTCTATATCCCGTATAGCCAGAAAAAATGGCCCGTGCCATCGCCACATGAGGTCAACTATCTTTTCGACCTCAAATCTAACCCCAACCATGAAGGCACGGGGTTCTTCCATCTTTGTCATCAGGAAAACGGACGTACTTTACTGACTGACATGACCCACATTTCAAACGTGCGGAGGTACTACCAAGAGTACTTCCTTACACCTGACCTGGTCGCAGACAACCTAGCTTTCGCACGAGGAGGTAATACTTTCGTATCGCTGGCTGACTTCTTCACTTAGTGTTTTCCTCCACAATGTCTTAAACTTTTGATGTTTTCCAGGCCCGTGGCCGCGACCAAACCCAACTCCGGGAATGGAGTGAAGATCGGCACTCTTAGCCAGCATGCTAGATGCTGAGAAGAGTGTCAAGAATCTGGTTACATAGGCTAACCTTAGGTTGGCTGGCCTCTGGGCCCCTCAATCAAATACGAGGGGGCCTTCGACAGGGAGTGTTCGCGCTGAAGAGGAACTTGAGCAGCAACCCCAAGTGTCTCCTCCGTGGATGAGACCGACTGGGGTCATGATCAGGGAACCTGCTAGCACTCCTCGAGCAGAGAGGCCCTTGGCCCCCTCGGGGAAAGGAAAGCAGAAGGCCACCGAGCCTGCCGAATTCTCTGACGACTTGTCGGATGACAATGGTATAGTAATTTCGCTTTTAAACAATTTGCCAATTCCCTGTCATCTATTCGACGAGGACGGCAATTTTAAATATGCTCCACACTTAGGGCCAGACTTCTTTGTGTCAAATAATGAGTGTAAGACTAGTAGAGTCTGTAGTATAGCGACCAGTAATAATAGCTCGGGTATTGGACTTTGCAATCCTTTTTTGTTTCTTGTTCCGATGTAATGTGTTTGGCTATTCATTCTATCTCATGGTTTTACTTTGTTCTTGCTTTTCAAGTATGGACTCCACAAATGTATTCGACCTTTACAGTACCCCAGAGGCTGCTGCTGCCCCTCAGAGCAAAAAGAAAGCCAGCAAGAGACATGCTGGGGAGAGCAGCAAAGAGCCTCAGCCGAACAAGGTCCTGAATGCAAGCCCTTCAGAGGTCGGGCCCTCGGCCACTGCGACTACGCCTTCCCCCTGTGAGCAGCAGACTCCATCTGCTGCAGCCGGGTCGACTCCTTCTCCTGCTGCCCCATCTGACCAAACCCAGCAGGAAGCTCCTGCCTCAGCCGGGAATCTGATTGTTGGCCGCTCCTTTAAACTGATCAAGGAGAGGCTTGCCAAAATCGCCAAGCATGACTGCTGTCGGGCAGCAATGGCGGCTATGGAGATGATGGGCGTCGACCCAATTCTGAACCGAGCCCTGCATGAGTTCACCAGTGTAAGTTGTCTCCTTTTTGACATTAGGCTTTTGGTAATTTTACCGTTTGTCTAATTTTTGTTCTGAATGCAGGCCATGCTGTCTCTTACTGCTGGTTGCATCCGCCTGGGTGCCATCACCGAGGAGGCCAGGACCTCAGATCAACGGTACAAGGACGAACTCAAAGCTGCCGAGGCCAGGCACACTGATCAGCTGGCGGTGGTGACTGCAGAAAAGGCCCAACTGGCCAAGGAGTTGGAGGAGAAGCAGAAGTCTCTAGAAAAAGCCCGCTAGCTGAGGGACCAATAGAAGGAGTCCAACCGCTCTAATTATAAGGTTGCTAAGCAGCTCGAGCTGGACTTGATCGCGAGCAGGCTAGAAACCAGAGACATGGAGGACCGAGTTAAGGACTTGGAGAAGACCAATGCTGCCAACTTAGAGAGGTACAAAAATGCCACCCTGAGGTGCTTCTATGACTTCTGGAAGCACAATCAGGGTGCCAATTTTGATTATCTTCCTCAGAACGCGAGGGAAGCTGAGTTGGCTCGCTGCGCAGCTCAACTTGCTAAAGAAGAAGGGTCGAGGGTCCCTGCTTCCCCCGAAATCTCCCTGGCCGCCGGGATGGAGGGTGCGGACAATGAAGCCGTCGACTAGAACCCTCCCCAGGATCCTCCAGCTCCTCAAGCTCCTTAATTTTTTCCTTTTATATTTCTTTTTTTTTATTTACACGACCTACGGGTCTTGATGTAAAGACAATATAATTTTTATTTTGCTGCACGGGCAGCTTTTACTTTTATTTTAAACAATTACATCCAAGCAGTTACTGCTTGTGGTGTAAAAGGATTGCTTTGATATTACAATATATTTGCATATTATTATAATATCTAATTGTTCGCATGACCGAACTTAGCATAGCACTTTGGTTTGATTTAACAAAATATCAAAATTTTGAAAAATACTCTAAGTGACATAGCCTACTTTCACTTATTTTTCTCATGTGTTTACATACCTTTTAACGATATATTTTTCTTACTTGTACCTTGTATGCCCCCCAAGTGATCGGGGAGCTTTAGGTCCTTGGTCACTTTCCTTGACTAGAACCTGCCTGAACATTACTGCTCGTAGCAATGCGATTAGAATTATAATACAGCAAAACAACACACGTGATGAGCAAATACTTGTAATAAATACAATAGTTGGCAAGAAATGACTGGCAGAGCACAGGCCCTTTTATTCTCGTAGTAAATGGACTAAACATGTCTTTATGAGTGATCAATAAGATCTTACACAGAACTTGTAAAAAGTAAAATTTATACAAGCCAATTCTTTAAGAAGAATTGTTCATTGATAATACTTGCGCAAGTGTTCTCCATTCCAATATCAAGGAACGAGATCTCCGTTTAAGCGGGCAAGTTTATAAGTGCCTGGGTGAAGGACTTCATCAATCTGGTAAGTCCCTTCCCAATTTGGCCCGAGTTCTCCAGCAGCTTGGTCGCGGGTGTTAAGAAAAACACTTCGAAGCACAAGGTCTCCAACATTGAACTTTCTTTCTCGAACTTTGGAGTTGAAATACCGGGTGACCTTTTGCTAGTATGCATCTACTTGGAGCTGGGCTTGTTCTCGTCTTTCATCAATCGAGTCCAAGGATTTCATGAGGAGTTGGCTGTTAGAATCCTGGTCGTATGTTAATCTGTGGTGAGTGGGCGGATCCAACTCAACAGGCAACATGGCTTCATATCCGTATGCCAAGGAAAATGGGGTATGACCTGTTGCTGTTCGGTGGGAAGTTCTATACGACCAGAGGACTTCAGGAAACTGTTCTGGCCATGCTCCCTTAGCTTCTTCAAGTCTTTTCTTCAGTGTATCCTTCAGCGTTTTGTTGACTGCCTCTACTTGCCCATTTGCCTGGGGATGAGAAACTGAAGAAAAGCTTTTATAATGTCGTAGCGTTTGCAGAAGTCTGTGAATAGATCACTGTCGAACTGGGTGCCATTATCTAAGACTATCTTTTTTGGCAATCCATAGCGACAGATGATGTTTTTGACCACGAAGTCAAGCACTTTCTTTGTTGTTATGGTCGCGAGTGGCTCAGCCTCGGCCCATTTGGTGAAGTAGTCGACGACAACCACTGCGTACTTTACACCACCTTTCCCTGTAGGCAAAGATCTGATTAGATATATTCCCCAAACCATAAAGGGCCATGGACTCTGCATCTTCTTTAACTCATTGGGAGCTGCTCGCGGGATCTTAGAAAACCTTTGACACTTGTCACATTTTTGCACGAACTCCATGGAGTCTTCATTCATTGTTGGCTAGAAATATCCTTGCCTTAGGATCTTTTTCAACAGGCTTTGCCCCCTAGCATGGTCCCCGCAAAAACCTTTGTGTACCTCCTTCATCAACTCTTCGGCTTTTTCCTTTGTAATACACCTGAGAAGTGGTAGTGAGTATCCCCTTCGGTACAGAATTCCATCAACCAGGATATACCTAGCAGCCTACCGCTGAAGGGTCCTAGCTTTGTTTTTGTCTGCTGGTAGCACGCCACTTGATAAATATTCTACATATGGCGCCATCCATGTATCTGCCATTTGGATGACTAGAGAGGTTTCTGTTGCTTGGATGCTGGGTGCGGGCAGTCGCTCGACTGGCACTATGTTCAAAGTATCAGCATCCTATTCACTTGCTAACTTTTCCAAAGCGTCTGCATTGGAATTCTGATCACGAGGCATTTGTTGTAGAGTGTATCGGCCGAACTGGGCTAACATTTTTTTTGCTTTGTTCAGATAGGCGACCATTTTTAATCCTCGCGCTTGATACTCTCCCAAGATCTGATTCACGACTAGCTGAGAATCACTATAAATGTCAAGCCCTTTAATGTTCATGTCCTTGGCTAATCGCAGTCTAGCGAGCAGTGCTTCATATTCAGCCACATTGTTAGAGGCAGTGAAGTCAAATCTTATTGCACAGTGAAATCGATGCCCTTCCGGCGTTATCAATATCACTCCTGCTCCTGCTCCTGCGTGGGATTCGTTAGATGATCCGGCGGTGAATAATTTCCACGAGGGTGCTTGTGTTTGACATTCAGGTTTGCTAGGCTCCTCGATCTGCTCGCCACCCGCGGGCTCTGTAAACTCGGTGATGAAGTCAGCTAAGGCTTGTCCCTTTATTGCTGCTCGCGGCAGGTAAAATATGTTGAATTGTCCGAGCTCGACTACCAACTTTAGTAATCTTCCGGCAGCCTCTGGCTTTTGCAGAACTTGCCGAAGAGGCTAGTCGGTTAATACCGTAATCGGATGGGCTTGGAAATAAGGCCGCAGCTTCTTAGAGGCCAATACTAAGCGGTAGGCTAACCTTTCAATGGGGGGATATCTTAATTCTGCTCCGATCAGCCTTTTGCTTATGTAATAGATGGCCTTCTGCACACCTTCTTCTTCTCTCACTAGAACAGCACTAGCAGCGTAATCTGTGATAGCCAGGTAGACGAACAAAGTCTCTTTATCTACTGGCTTCGATAGGATGGGCGGCTGCGCCATATGCTCTTTCAATGCTTGAAAGGCCTGTTCGCACTCATCTGTCCATTCAAATTTCTTGCTGCCTCTGAGTAGAATGAAAAATGGGACACACTTGTCCGTTGATTTTGAAATAAATCTACTAAGGGCGGTAATTCTCCCAGTCAGACTTTGGACATCCTTAATCTTTATTGGAAACTTCATCTCGATCAGGGCTTTTATCTTCTCAGGATTAGCTTCAATTCCTCTTGAGTTAACTATGAATCCCAAGAACTTCCCTGATCCAACTCCGAAGGAACATTTGAAGGGATTCAGCTTCATCCTATATTTATTAAGGACGTTGAAGCATTCCTGCAAATCCCTTACATGTCCTTCTGCCTTCTTTGACTTAACCAGCATGTCGTCAACGTAGACCTCCATGTTTGCCCCGATCAACTCCTTAAACATGTGGTTGGCGAGTCTCTAGTAAGTCGCACCAGCATTTTTCAAACCAAAGGGCATCACCTTGTAACAGTAGAGCCCTGTATCAGTTCAAAAGCTAGTGTGATCCTCATTAGGGGGATGAATACTAATTTTGTTATACCTAGAGTATGCATCCATAAATGAGAGGATCTTGTGTCCTGCAGTGGCATCGACCAGCTGGTCGATCCTTGGGAGTAGGAAACAGTCTTTAGGGTAGGCTTTATTGAGGTCTGTAAAATCCACGCATGTACGCCACTTTCCATTTGGCTTGGGCACGAGTACGGGATTAGAGACCCACGATGGATAAAATGCCACCCTGATGAACCCATTCTCCTTCAGCTTCTCGACTTCTTCCTTCAAAGCTTTCGATCGGTCCTTCTCGAGCAGCCTTCTTTTCTGCTGCACAGGTGGGAATTTTTTTTCAATGTTTAGGACATGACTGATGATTGCAGGATCTATCCCAACCATATCTTTATGCGACCAGGCAAAGACGTCCACCAGTGCTTGTTTTGTCGTTGTCTCTAAGTTTTTACCGACTTTCACAACTCTAGTCGGATTCCCCTCATCGAGTTGGACTTCTTCAAGGTCCTCAATGGGGCATACTTCTTCTTCGAAATCCCCAAAGCGAGGATCTAAGTCTCTATCCTCACTTTGGGCAACGCCCTATTTGGTGAGATTATCACTTGAGCGGGCTTGAACATCAGATGCCATTTGCAACTCTTTTCTGGTGGCATCCCTCGATACACCTTTTTTTGCCTTGGTGATCGAGGCATTGTAGCATTCTCTCAACTCTCGCTGGTTTCCTAGTACGCATCCTACTCCTGCGTGTGTTGGGAATTTCATGGCGAGGTGCCAGACAGAAGTGACGGCTCGAAGGTCAACCAGAATAGGTCTCCCAATTACGGCATTATACGCCGAAGGACAATCAACCACTATAAAAGTGGCGAGTAATGTCCTGTTAGCAGGTGCGGTACCTGCTGTGAATGGGAGTCTAATTGACCCTACTGGGGCGAGCCCTTCTCTGGAAAAACCATAAATTGTTTGGCTGCATGGCTCTAGGTCCTTGATGGACAGTTTCATCCTTTCCAGCGAGGACTTATATAGGATGTTGACCAAACTTCCTGTATCGACCAACACCCTTTTCACCATCATATTTGCGATTTGAACATCCACGACCAGCGGATCGGAGTGTGGGAATCGCACATGCTGGGCATCGTCATCAGAGAAGGTGATCGGTTCCTCCTCTGTTCGAGCCTTTTTGGGTGCATGATCCTTAACACTCATCATCTCGATGTTCTGGTCGTGGCGTAGGGTTCGAGCGTATTGTTCCCTCGCTTTTCCACTATCTCCTACTATATGTGGGCCTTCGCAGATGGTGAGTATGGTACCTGCCATGGGAGCTGGCTGTAAAGGTGGTGAGCACTGAAGTGCAGGCACCGACTCGTTGCCACCTTGAGCCTCTCACTGAGAACCTCCCGCGGCTCATACATATCTTCTTAAGTGTCACTGTCTTATCAGGAACTCAATCTCGTCCTTCAGCTGGTTACACTCATTGGTGTCGTGCCCGTAGTCGTTATGATAACGATAGAACTTTGTCGAATCTCTCTTGGAGATATCCTTTCTTATAGGTGCAGGTCGTCTGTAGGGAACGCTCGAGCTGGTCGCTTGGAACACCTCAGCTCGGCTCTCGACAAGGGCGGTGTAATTGGTGAATTTTGGTTCATACCGATTATTTTTGGGGCGTTTACTCTCAGAGGTCGAGGGTTCACCATTCGCCCGTTTCCCACCATTTTTACCGTTGCCATTCCCGTTGCCTTTGCCGTTTCCATTGGGCTAAGACCCGTTGGTGGCTTTGGCGGGATCTTCCTTGGGCCCCTTGTCCTTTGCTGGCGACTTGCCTTCGTTGGAAATCGCGTCCTCGAGCTTGATGTACCGATCAGCTCGATCTAAAAAATCTTGAGTAGTATTTACCCTGTGCTTCCTGAGGCTACTCCAGAGAGGAGAATGGCGCCTAACCCCAGCGGTTAGGGCCATCATCTTGCCTTCATCGCCCACAGTCTTGGCTCCTGGTGCGGCTCGCATGAAGCGCTGAACATATTCCTTCAAAGGCTCTCCTTCTTTCTGGCGTATCTCGACCAGTTGGTTTGCCTCAGTGGGGTGCACACGACCCGCATAGAACTGTCCGTAAAACTCCTTCATGAACATTTCCCAGGATATTATACTTGCAGGAGGGAACTTAAAGAACCACTCCTGAGCGACATCAAAAAGGGTCGCTGGGAAGATCCTACAGGGAGCGTCTTCAGAGACTTTCTGAATGTCCATTTGTATCTCAAATTTGTTTACATGAGATACCGGGTCTCCGTACCCGTCAAAGTTTGGCAGGGTTGGCATTTTGAACTTACTGGGGGTTTCTGCCACAGCAATTCTCTGTATGAAAGGAGTGCCTCTCCTCCGATCGTACTCGATATGCGATGTCCGTCCCCCGATCAGCTACTGTATAGCCTGGTTCAGGGCATCGATTTGAGCTTGAACGGCTTCAGGAATTGCTGGGGCCTCCGATGCCGAGGGAATGTACTCCTCGTGCCTTTCTCGGCGGTCGTTGAGTACATCCCTCAAGTCGTCGTCTCTCCGCCGCTGCTCGCTGGCTCCGAGCCAGCTAAAGACATTGTTTTGTCTGGGCTGTCCCCCAGCATTACGTCCTGCTTGTGGTCTTCTCTAGGTGGTGGGCTTCTGCCTCCACCTCTCTCCTCGTTTCTCCGACCAGCATTCCCTCTGCCTGGGTCGGCCTCATTGTAGCCGTGGCCATCTCTGAACCTTGACTGGCTATCGTGGGACTGACTGTTTCCTCTACTGCCTCCTTGGGCCGGAACTTCCCGAGCGCTAGGGGGAGGCCTGCGCTGGTCGGTGGGTCCCCGTGCATTATCATGTCGTGGAGGGCCCCTTACCGCAGAGCCTGTCTCTAAATTCCTTCTGTTGGCAGGAGGATGTTTCCCCCTGCTCGGTGGGTGCGGCTCTTCAACCCCTGGGCGTCTAGGGCTTTGGGCTGTTGCCCGACCCTATTCTGCCTGGGACGCAGGGGATTGCGTCGACCAGCCTAGGATGGAGGCTACGTCTCAGGGTCCCTAGATGGGACATCATCCTGAGGCATTGGTGGCTGCTCCGGCCTTTGAGGGCTTGTCGGCTAGAGCGGAGGGCTAGGATTGGTACCTCTTTGAGGTGGTCCACTCGGGGGGTGATCAGGTTGCGAGGCAGGTGCAGCCTAATTCCTAGCCAATTGGAGGGCTGCTTCGAGGGCTGCCATGGCATCCCTCTGACGACGGTCCATCTCCGCCTGTCTCTCGCTCAGCTCTTGGCGCTGGCGCTTTATCTCTCTCTGCTGTGACGCCATTACCTCGGCGGCACTCTCTTGATTGGCCCTCAGAGCGACGAGCTCATCTTGTAACACCCCCAATGTTATCTTTAGGGCCTCAGAGTCTACTTCCTCCTCATCGAACTCCAAATGAGGTTCATCTTCAGCCATGTTTAGTGGAGGAGGCTGGGATGGAGCAGCTGCATCCTGTCCAGTTTTCTTGGTAGTATTTGCCATTAGTTTTTCTCGGATTCAAAGCTCTCAATGAAAGCACCAGAATGTTGACCCTGATTTTGGTCAACGACACAAAGTCTAGGAAACAACAAGAAAACGATATAAAGCTTGAAAATAATCTAATTAAAAGATAAAGAACACAGGGATTTATAGTGGTTCGGCCCCAGTAATTGGTAATGACCTACGTCCACTTGATACTATTATTAATATTGAACTCCCAATGTGTGATCAAAGAACGAGGGTTCCTGAGTTTCACGAACCTTAGAAGAAGAAAACAATACAATTGTGGATAATAGTAATGTAATTCTCTAAGCAAAAAGATCCATCCCCTTCCTTGAGCTATCTCTTGTATATTTATAGGCTCAGGAAGAGTTACATGAATTAGGAAATAATATCTATCCTTAATGATCGGATCTGCACGTCATAATGAAGAGATATCCTCGAATATCCTCACAACTGTACAGATCTTTACATAAATAAGTGAACATACGACCAGGCTGGTCGTACATAGAATTTGATCTCTTTGTGTAAAAATAATGTTGTTCGATAGGCGAGCCGTATCTCTGCTACGTGTCCGCCATGTGTCTAAAATCATTGACACGTCATCAGCAACTAATTTATGGATAAACAAAAATCAATCCTTCCACAAAATATAGTGTTATATTTTTAAGAAAAATATCACAACCATACTTCAATATTTATATTTTAAATTCAAAATCAAATTGATGATCATCATTATCATCATCTTCTTAAAATTCAATAAATAAAAAATTATTTTGACTTACCAATTTTATTTTCTCCCACTCAAATAAAATAATTAATTTAAAAATTTATTAATTTATTCATATATATTTCGAAATGATGATTTAAATTAAGAAACATATTTTTGAAAATAGAATAATTAATTCCAAATTAATTATTCAACCTCAATCATCATATAATTGTATATTTGACTCGAGAATAAAATTCTTCTCAAATTTTCAAATTACAGATTTGCCCTTGTCTCAACTATTACCTTGATATGGTGTTGATAGAGTAACCCTGCGGACCTATGGACCTATAATATCAACCTCCAATAAATATTAGATTATTAATCAAAGGTTTTTATATTAAATAATTATATTTATTAATCTCATGATTACTCCACTATAATGTGAGATTGAACTCTTCATAATTATAGACATATATTTACATAGTACTTCCTTAAAGAATAAAGTGTCCATTGATATAATCATTACATACAACATTAATCCTCTATTAGTGGTTCATAATTACAAGGGAATAGAATTACAGTTTTACTCTTTTAACTATATCTTGTTCCTAAAGCACCATTGACTTTACTAGTGAAGGTATATCACAACAAGTTTGTGAAGTGAGCGCTTATAACATTTTTAGTTCCAAAAGTCAACCCAATAGGGAACCATTATTCAATCTACAAGAAGGTATACATTCCATATCTATTAAACAATGTCCCCATCCATATATATCATTGAGCCCCCAAAACAATTGTTCTTAGCCTGATCATTCTAACAAACCTAAACGCATGAATTAAAGGATCAGATGACATATATAGGAGTTCATAGTAACCTCAGGATTAAGATCATCGTGTATATGATCATCGTTTGATGTGTTTGATTAATACTATGAAACAATGTTTAAACAAGTATTAACAAATCACATCTTGTCCAGTTCTATATATCACTATATATAAAGTACCTTCACTAAAGTGTCCTACTACACTAGTGACCCGGATCTCGGTCATTTGTATTCATAATACTAGCTAACCGTACTAGCAGTAATTCATCTAAATATTCCATAACTTTATATTACTGTGAACTATTTCATGTTTATTATCTTAATCTCGATCCTCTCAGACCAATATGAGATTAAGACCACAAAGATGAACTTTGGAATTTTCTGATATTTACTTAATATTATCAACATAATATCAGACATATTCTATATATATATAATAATTCACTTCAATTATTTATTTCATTTAAAACATTTGTCAACTTCAATTGCTTTAAGGGCACTATTCCCACATTTTTTCTCTAGGCAAGAATTGATCATGTGTTGTCATGGCGGGTTGGGAACCATTCTAAGAAGGAGTATGTACTCTGTGAGGGGACCATATGAATGAGGATGATCCAAGAACACCGTAGTAGATTATTATTTTATGATATCTATGTTGGGACATATTTTAATAAGTTGACTGTTTTTCTTTTAATGTTTCATCTTTATTTTTGAATCTTGAATCCACATTATTTATAAAATTTGATTTCCATTAGCATTTTGCAATTTTATTTAAAAGATATGCCCTAGAAAAAATTAGGGTGTTACAAGTTGGTACCAGAGACAGGTCGTTCATCGTAAAACCCAGAACTCTCACAAAATACATACACAAGATTGGAAGGAACCCAACTCATCATTTTGTTTGTAAGCTGTTTCATTGTATGATTTTAATATTTGTTGATATGTGAAGTTTGAGATAGAATGGAAACTTCTAGAGAAGTTATCCTTAAGGAGATTAGAAACATTCAAAAGATAGAGGAATACCTGAAAGATAGCTACCCGCTAAGTAGGCACTTTCGTCAAATTATGGAATCAACTATCAATGCATGAGATTATAAACAAATTAGGAACATTAGTTATGGAAAAAGAGAAATACCTAGCGCTTAGGGCAACCATCAAGGATCCTACAGCCGATCAAAAAATTGAATCTTTATGGATGGGAATAATGGGGGATCCTGTAGAAGACCCATATAGGTATCAAATTCTTGTTACTGGTTTAACATATGAATATGGAGTAAACAATGTGATAGTTATGACTAAAGAAGAAGAAGATGGATCTATGTCCAAGGAGATCGATAGTTTAGAGTACTACCTTACCTCGAAGTACCATTTATTCTGCCCAAAATATTTTGGGGAAGCATAAACCTAGATTATCCAAAAGTCTATGAAAACCTATTTTTGGAGGAATTAGATGGGGAATAGTTTAGACACCCAATAGTTCAAGTTCCTTTTATATTTTATGTCTTTCTTATTTGATGTACTGAACTCTTGCATTGATTAAATAAATTACACGTATTTTATTCTTATTCTTATTATTTTCTTGTCATTTAAAATTGTGTATTGTAGAATACTACAATGTCGCCAAGTGGATAATTAACGATTATTGAAAGAGATGAAACAAGCCAAGGGAGGGATAGAGGCAGAAGGATGCATGCCCTTCCGAACGAATGGAATGCACCAAGAAACCTTGTTGCACTAGAGTATGATGACCTTCTAGCAGAAATAGTTAGGTTGAGGGAACAACTAAGGAAGGGGGATGAAAAAGCAGCACACACACAACCTCCTCAAGTATTTAACGATCAACAGGGAGTCAATGGTGGGTATCCAATGATGAACTTCATACCATAGTTTGAGCCAGTATACGAGCAATTCAAGAAGCAACATTCACCTAGTTTCAAAGGGAATACCAACCCCATTGAAGCAGAAGAGTGGCTTAGGACGATTGAGGCTATTGTGGATAACATGCACCTGAATGACGAGGACAGGGTGTCCTGTGCATCACTTTTGCTGAAGAAAGATGTGCGAATTCAATAAGACATTGTTAAACAAACTAGAGATGTGATCGCCATGACTTGGGCTAAATTCGTACAAGATTTCAATAAGAAATACTATAGTCCCACAATTCTAGAAGTGCAGGTGGATGAGTTCGTAGCTTTAACTTAGGGAAACTCCACAATGACAAAATATTCACTGAAATTTGATAAGAAATAGAAAGGGGCAACGAGCGACAATCAAAACTGAAATACTAAAGCAACAAATTGTCAAAATTGGAACAACAACTATCATGGAGATTGTCGAGCTAACACACGAGCCTGCTTCAAGTGTGGACAAGAGTGTCATATCAAAAGAAACTGTCCCCAATTACAAGTTGAAAATAGTGGACATTAGAAGAATAATAACTTGGTACCAGCTCGGGTGTTCGCACTAACTTAAGGCATAACAAAGGCCAGCAATATTGTGGTAACATGTCAGATTTCTATTGCTGGTACACCTTGTATAATTTTATTTGACTCTAGAGCTACACATTTGTTTGTTTCTATGAAAATGGTTGCTAGACTAAGAGTACCCTATGAAACGTTTTGTGAGAATTTTGTTACTGCATTACCATCGGGAGAGGTGATGTTGTCAACTAAGTTAATACGGTTTGTTCCAGTCATGGTTGAGGGTAAGGAATGCCCAAGGGACTTAGTGGAACTAAACATGCTAAACTATGATGTGATACTCGAGATGGACTAGTTAGAAAAGTAAAACAATGTTACTCATACCCCAAGTGGGTGAGCAACTCATCTTCATGGGAGAGGCATCAAGACTCCGAACACCGATAATCTCGGTACTAAAGGCTCGAAGGATGCTGACTCAAGGATGTCATGCATTTTTGGCAAGCATAATTGACACCACCAAGGAGTCTCAATTAAGGTTGATTGATGTTTGAATTATGTGTGAGTTCCCGAATGTATTTCCAGAAGATCTACCTAGCTTGCTGCCAAACAGAGAAATAGAGTTTTTGATTGAGCTTGCACCAGAGATGACACCCCATTTATAAAAGCACTCTATTATATGGCACCAACAGAGCGAAAGGAGCTAAAAACAAAATTACAAGAGCTATTAGATCATAGATTCATAAGGCCAAGCTACTCACAATGAGGCACGACAGTACTCTTTGTGAAGAAGAAAGATGGGTGCAAGCGAATGTGCATAGACTACAGGGAGCTCAACAAGGTGACCATTAAGAACGAGTACCTTCTCCCATAAATTGACAACCTATTTGATCAATTGCAAGGAGCTGCAGTGTTCTCAATGATTGATCTATGGTCAGGGCATCATCAGTTGAAGGTAAGGGAAGAGGACATTCCTAATACTCTTTGTGAAGAAGAAAGATGGGTGCAAGCGAATGTGCACAAACTACAGGGAGCTCAACAAGGTGACCATTAAGAACAAGTACCTTCTCCCATAAATTGACAACCTATTTGATCAATTGCAAGGAGCTGCAGTGTTCTCAATGATTTATCTATGGTCAGGGCATCATCAGTTGAAGGTAAGGGAAGAGGACATTCCTAATACTATATTTAGGACTCGGTACAAACACTATGTTTTTTTATTGACATCGTTTGGACTCACTAATGCCCAATAGCCTTCATCGGTTTGATGAATCGAGTATTCAAGAAATTTTTGGAAAAATTTATTGTGGTGTTCATCGGCGACATTTGCATACACTCAAAATTCTAAGCAGAGCATGAAGAACATCTAAGATTGACACTAAGTTCAAGAAATGTGAATTCTGATTGGAGAAAGTAGCCTTCTTGGGCCATATCGTGTCAAAGGATGGAGTTTCGGTAGATCCAGGCAATATTGAGGCTGTAAGAGATTGGCCTCAACCTAAGAACACATCTGAGCTTAGAAGTTTCTTGGGATTGGAGGGATACTACAAAATATTTGTCAAAGGATTTTCTAAGTTTGCAACACCCTTGAGGTTTCTAACACACAAGCAATAAAGTTTCATTTGGACTAAGCAATGCAAATAAAGTTTTCAAAGCCTGAAAGAAAGATTGGTATCCGATCCAGTTTTATGTGTGCCAAGAGAATAATGAAAATTTGTCATATACTTTAACACCTCTATGAATGGATTGGGATGTGTATTAATGCAAGAAGATAAATTTGTGGCCTACGCCTCGAGACAACTGAAGGAGTATGAGCAATGTACCCTACTCATGACTTGGATATGACAATCATATTATTTGCTCTTACATTTTGGAGGCACCACCTTTATGGAGAAAAGTACAAAATTTACATAGACCAGAAGAATTTAAAAGTATTTCTTCATTCAGAAGGAGTTCAACATGAGGCAACAAAGGTTGTTGGAGCTGGTAAAAGACTATGAATGAGAGATATTATACCACCTAGGAAAGGCCAATGTGGAGGCAGATGCTCTGAGTAGGTGGTGTTATGGGAGCGTCTATACACTTAGAGGGATAGAGATGCCACTACAAAAGGAGATTGTTAGGTCGGGACTCGAGCTAGTGACTGGGAGTATGTCAAGCCTCACCCTAAAATTGACCTTATTGGAGCTAATCAAGGAGGAAAAAAAAGGTGATGGGGCGCTAGTAAAGCAAGAAGCGCTGATTCAAAAAGATGGAGATAGTAATTTCACTGTGTCTAGTGAGGGATTGATGCATTACAAGGACATGATATGTGCGCCTGATGACAAGGAGATTATGGACATTATCATGAAATAGCCACACACCTCACCATATTCCCTACGCCTTCGATCCACCAAGATGTATAACGACTTGAAGAAGCTATATTGGTGATTGGGAAGGAGAAGTACATAGATGAATATGTTGCTAAATGCCTGGCTTGTCAACAAATTAAGGTCGAACATCAGAGACCAGCTGGATCGCTACAACTTATTAGTATCCTGGAATGGAAATGGGAAGACATAGTCGTGGACTTTGTGGTGCGATTTCCAAGGAACACAAAGCACCACGACTTAGCTTGGGTGATTATTGATCGACTCACAAAGTCAACACATTTTCTTCAAATTAAAATAACTTATAATTGCATATCAGTATGCAAAGATATATGTAAAGGAAATTGTGCAACTTCACAGAGTACCATAGGAAATCATATCAGGTAGAGGTTTAGTATTTACCTCAAATTTCTAGAAGGGTCTACAAAGGGCCATGGGCACCAGCTGAAATTTTGTACTGCATTTCATCCTCAAATTGATGGGCAATATGAAAGGACGATTTAGATCTTAAAAGAGATTCTAAGATCATGTGCGCTTGATTTTTCAAATCCCTTGAGTTTATATTTATGGCGAATGGAGTTTTCTTATAACAATAGTTACAGTCCACTATTGAGATGGCACCCTATGAGATGCTTTATGGACGAAAATGCAGGCCACCTCTTCATTGGGATGAGGTATGTGAGAAGCAGATACTAGGTCCTGAAGTAGTTAGGGAAGCCAGTGAGGCGGTAGAGAAAATAAGAAAGAGGATGCTAATTGCCCATAGTAGATACCTCAAGGGTGTACTATTTTCTAAAATCAATGCTAACTGCCCATATTAGATACCTCAAGGGAGGTATACATTTACGAAAATGGTAGTAAATGTGGAAAAATAGTACTACTTTTATTCTTTGATATTTTGTTTATACCAGATTTTTTTTTTTTTTGACAATTGTTTCCAATGTAACCTCAAATCTCTTGATAATATGAAAAAACAAAAATTGCAAAATTTGTTTACCAAATACAGTATAACACTACATATATGGGCACAATTTATGAGATCAAAGAATAAATATATGGGCACGATAATGTTCTAGAATAAAACCAACACAAACCGTAATAGGACTTATAAAAGTTCCTAAAGGAAAAAGAAAAAGACCTGGAGAAACCTCTCAGGCAAGATAAGGTTTGGATAATAATACAAACAAATCAAAGTAGAAAAATGAAAGGTGCAAAAATAAAATTGTAGGGCCTCCTGCCATGAGCACTCCACTCAACTGCCTTGGCAACGCCATGACCACCAAAGGAGGAGAAGTCTAAACTAGGATTCTGCCTCCACACTCTATACAAGGTGCACTCCACAGACTTATATTCAACCTCTACCAGGTCAGCCTCCAGAAGAGTAATCCTCTCCCAAAACAATTCATCCTGGGCTTCCTCTCTCTTCTTCCTTTTGGCCGAAGATGAGGCCTTCACCATGGTTGTCTCCAGCTTGAGATTGGCATCAGTAAGTGGCCCCTCAAGCCCCTGAATTATGGCTGCAAGATGATCCCTTTCTGCATTGAACGAGGATAGACCATGTTCTGAGTCTATCAAACACTAAGCCACCAGAGAAGTCTACAAAGGAAAGAAAAGTGAGCAAATAAGGAACTCAAACACAAAAAGGACTAATGTAAAATGCAAGAACTCACCTAAGTAGTGGAGTGCATGAGGGTCTCCCCAAGTTCCGCCATGTTAAAACTCTTGAGACCTCTCCACTCAGTCTCAGGGATGTTCTCGGCAACCCGAGTATACCTCTGCACATAAGGAGCTAATGTGCAACTCACCCATGACATCCCCTCCAAGTCGAGAGCGCCTAGGTGAGCAGGAACAGATGACCCGCTCATCGAGCGAGGAGGAAGAGCTGGAGCATTAGGTGGAGGATATCCAGAGTAGCCATGACCAGAAGGGACATAAGGAGGATTGTTGAACTCATCGTATGTAGGCAAAACAAAGCACCCTTTCATAGACAGTGTGTTGGTTTTTATAGATCAAATCAGAGATTATACGCAGCGGAACAACAATCAAAATTGTTAATTTAACCTCACACGATTTCTAGATCTACTTCTTCACATACATATACATATTGAATCAAAGAGATGAATAGAAAATTACCTTAAGTCCTTCCTTGTTGCTATCTTTTTGCACAGCAAAAATCCTTGAGATCTCACACCAAGATCTTCCAAAATGTTCTCAACACACAAAGAACGAGTGTGGGCTCACTATACAAAACAATATGCAAAATCTATTTATCAGATGTTCTCAACACATGAGGTCTAATAAAGTTTGTACCTAAGTTTGTGAAGAACAATGACCTATGCTTGTATCATTGTTCTCTTTCTCTCAGGGAGATTTCACGATATATTTTCTATCACTGAAAAGTACCACTCTGAAAAAATGATATCCTATATTTAATATATCCAATATATTAAAAATAAAATATTAGTTATTTTAAACAATTTGAAAATAACTAATCAGTTATCAGATTTTGTTTAAATAATAATATTTTAATCATATTACAATATCTCATTATTTCTTTAATATTTAAATAACTAAAATTGTGGAACAAAGAAACTTTTAGAAGCTTCTTGTGTGCGGAGCACAGTGACTGTGCTACACGTGTACCACATGCCAAGGAAGGCATGTGATTTTTTCCCAATTTTAATTATTATTTAAATCCCAAAAATAAATTAATTCAAAATTAATTATATTTTTGTTAAATAAAATAATTAATTAATTCTCAATTCATTAATTACACATAATTATACAATAATTATGTTTGGTGCATAGAAAAATATTTTACTTATCAAATAAGTCATTTTGCCTATTTTTGTATTTATCTTTGTCAGTGTTTATTTGAGCCATTTCGGGGACCATGGACCTATAACATTAAGCTCCAGTAAATTGAAACTAAATAATTAAACTCTTTAATAATAATAGTTAATTTATTAATTCTGATATTTCTCCACTATAAATTCAGAATTGAACTCTTTATGTTATAGATATACTTTTACAGAAATCTTATTTTAAGTCATCCATTGATATAACCATCTTACAATAGTTCAACCCTCTAATTAATTAGTTCATAAATTAGAATGGAAGAATTACCATTTTACCTTTCTAATTTACTTCTTATTCCTTAAGTACCATTAATTCACTAGTGAACAATTAATCTATAATATAATTACATATTTAAGCTCAAAATCATTCAGTTCAAGAATTAACCCTTAAGGGAACTAATTTACGATATGTTAGGAAAGATTAGATTTCGTATTGTTGATACATGTTCCCAGCCATCCATGATATTAACTCTCCAAAACAAAAGTCATTAGCCTCATTCTATGAAGAGACCTTAATGAATGAATCAAAACATTTAATAAACATGAACACGAGTTCATGAACACTCAGGATTTAGGTTGATCTATAAATGATCATCAGTTATGATATGAATTTCAAATCTTTATTATTAAATGGTTTTTGGATAAAGTCTTTTATTCATATCGGTTCATGTCATATATAATCATATTATATAAAGCACCTTTACCGAGATGTCTTACCACATCAATAATCTGAATCTAGATTATTTGTATCAACATGATACTCAGCAAACCGTACTTACAACCCCAATTAAAGAATTCCATAACTTCAATTTGTTGTTGTTGACTAGTTTTATTCATTCATGTGATCTTAATTCTCTCGTACTAATACAAGATGACATCCTCAATAATGAATATGGAATTTTTATGATATTTACAAAATTATTCAAACAACAATTTAATAATCTAAATATAACAATAATAGACCATTGTGTTTATTTATTCATTGAAATAATAAATGTCTTTTACATGATTTTAGGACATACTCCTAACAATCTCTGACTTGTACTTAAAGCAAGTAAGGCATTTCTCTCAATCCCATATTACGTACATGACCCTCGAATTGCTTTGCAGGAAGCATCTTCATAAATGGGTCTGTCAGGTTGTGCTCTGGTGCGATTTTCAGAATGGGCACATCTCCTCTATGTATGATTTCTCTAACTAAGTGGTATTTGTGCTCTATATGCTTTCCCCTCTTGTGGCTTCTTCATTCTTTCGAATTAGCCACTGCTCCACTGTTGTCACAGTAAAGAACAAGTGGTTTCTCCACTTCTGGAACCACTTCCAGATCCGTGAAGAACTTTTTTAGCCAAACTGCTTCTTTAGCTGCTTCACAAGTCGCTATGTATTAAGCTTCCATGGTTGAATCAGCTATACTGGATTGTTTAATGCTTCTCCACACAACTGCTCCACCACCAAGATTGAATACTGACCCAAAAGTAGACTTTCTATTGTCAGATTGAAAATCTGAGTCAGTGTATCCAGTAGGTTCAAGGTCACTACCTGAATATACTAGCATATAGTTCCTCGTTCTCCTGAGATACTTGAGAATATGTTTCACCGCAATCCAGTGTTCCAAACCTGGATTTGACTGATAACGACTGACAATCCCTACTGCATAACATATTTCAGGTCTAGTTTGCATACATTAGGATCCCTACTGCTGATGCATAGGGATACTTTCTCATGTCCTCTTGCTCTTGTGGTGTCTTTGGACACTGATCTTTGCAAAGATTAATTCCATGTCTGGTCGGCAATTGACCCTTTTTGGAATTTTCCATAGAGAATCCTTCAAGCACTTTATCAATATAATTTTCTTGTGAAAGTGCCAAGTGCTTATTCTTTCTATCTCTTAGAATTTTAATGCCTAAAACATAGCTCGCTTCTCCCAAATCTTTCATTTGGAATTTGTCAGCCAACAATTTCTTTACATTTGATAATGTCTCTACATCATTCCCAATGAGAAGGATATCATCAATGTAAAGAACTAAGAAAACCACAACTTTTCCTTTGATGTATTTATAAACACATGCTTCGTCAACATTTTGTTCGAAGCCATATGTTTTGATAGTTTCATCAAATGTTAAGTTCCAAGATCTTGATGCTTGTTTCAATCCATAAATGGATTTCAACAACTTGCATACCTTTTGATCTTGATCCTTCTGGTTGTTCCATATATATGGTTTCATCAAGCTGGCCATTTAGAAAGGTTGTCTTGACGTCCATTTGCTAGATCTTGTAATCATAGATGGCAACTATGGATAAAAGTATGAGAATGGACTTACGCATGGCCACGGGATAAAAAATTTCTTCATAATCTACACCTTCTCTCTATGTTTAGCCTTTGGCCACAAGCCTTGCTTTATAAGTCTCTACCTTTCCATCTGCACCCCTTTTCTTCTTGTAGATCCATTTACATCCAATGGCTTTGACATTGTCAGGCGGATCTACAAGTTCCCAGACTGAATTGGAATACATTGATTCCATTTCTTGATTCATGGCAGCTTACCACTTATCAACATCAAGGTCTTCCATTGCTTCTCTAAAAGTCAATGGATGGTCCTTTTCAGAATCTGATACAAGAACGTGTGCCTCATGTTCGTAGCAAATAGGTTGTCTCACAATCCTCCCACTACGACGTTGCACTGGTTTTTCCTTTTCAGGAATTGTGGTTTCTTTGGTTGTTTTATCATTAACTGATGAAGAAGATGGAGATGGAATTTTATCTGTCATTAGTTCATGTAAAACTACTTTGCTCCGAGGTTTAAAATCATTCATATAGTCGTGTTCTAAGAAGGTTGCATTCGTCGAAACAAATACCTTTTGATCACTTGGACTTTAGAAATATCCACCTCTTGTTTCTGGAGCATAGCCCACAAATATACACACTTCAGACCTTGAATCCAGTTTTCCAGATTTAGGTCTTAGCACATGAGCAGGACAACCCCAAATACGGAAATGTTGTAAACTAGGTTTATTTCCATTCCATAATTCTAGTGGTGTCTTTGTCACAGCTTTTGACAGAACTACATTCAAAATGTAATTAGCTGTTTGAAGTGCATATCCCCAAAATGATAAGGGAAGTGAAGAGTAGCTTAACATAGACCTGACCATGTCCAACAAGGTCGGGTTTCTTCTCTCTGAAACTCTGTTTTGTTGTGGTGTTCCAAGTGCTGTGAGTTGGGATAGAATACCATACTCCAGCAAGAAATCTTTGAATTCATAATCCAAATATTCACCACCACGGTCATATTAGAGTGTCTTTAAAGATTTACCTAATTGCTTCTCAGCTAAGGCTTTGAAGTCTTTAAACCTATCAAAAGTTTCCGACTTCTTAAGCATTAGGTAAACATGACTGTATCTAGAATAGTCATCAGTAAATGTGACAAAATATTCATAACCACCTCGAGCTTGAATGTTAATTGGACCACATACATCACTATGTATAAGCTCTAATGGTTCTTTGGCTCTATTTCCCTTTGAAGTGAAAGGTTATTTTGTCAATTTTCCTTCTAAACAGGATTCACAAACTGGTAGGGTTCCAACTCTTAGTTCCCTCAAGGGTCCATCTTTAGTTAACCGGTTTATCCTGTCTAGCCTAATATGACCTAATCTTGAGTGCCAAAGATACGTGTCATTTTCTTTAGAAACCTTTTGTCTTTTGTTACTTTGTGGTTTAGCTACTTTAAATAATTCAGAATTATTGAGCGATTTTTCAATTGCATTAAGCATGTAAGTCCGTCTCTTTGTTTTGCATGACAAATATTGTTCCCATTCTTTGAAATAAAAATCATACTATTATAAAAAGAAATGCCAAGATTTTGTTCATGTAACAAAGATAAAGAAATAATGTTTCTAGTAATTTCAGGAATAAAGAAAACATTATTTAAAACTAGAAAATTATTCTTAAAATTTAAATGGACTGTTCCACATGCTATAGCTAAAACAAGTGCTCCACTTCCCACTCTCATAGTCATCTCTCCTTGCTCCAACTGCTTTGCGGACTCAAGCATCTACAAACAAGAACAAACATGGTTAGTGGAACCAGAATCAATTATCCATGATAATTTATCATGTTCCACCATACAAGCTTCGAGTACAAGTAAATCTAATTTACCTTTCTTTTTCTCTTTCAGCTCAGCGAGATACTTTGGACAGTTTCTCTTCCAATGACCATCGACATTACAATGGAAACACTTTCCTTTGGGTGCCTTTTGTTTGGGGTCATTGTTCTTTTTGTTCTCGAGTGCCTTGGATGACTTCTTTGCCTTTTTTGGATTGTCCTTTTTAGGTTTGCAATCATTGTTATTGCTTTTCCTTTTCTTCATAGAAGAAGATGGTTTTGCTTCAACCTGACTTGAGATTGTCTTGTTCAAATACTCAAAAGTTTGTAATTCATTCAGAAATTGTGTCCTGTTAAAATCTAATTTATTCATGACATAATTTGTTGTGAATCTTGAAAAAGCAGGAGTTAAAGACTCAATTATAATGCTTACTTGTGTCTTTTCATCCATGACTGCTCTGTGCGTCTCAGTTTCATGGAGTACACTGATCATGTTCAAGACATGCTCACACATAGATTGACCTTTCTTCATCTTAGCATTCATGTTGGTTCTAGTAGCCTCATGACGACTTTGATTAGATGGGCGCCCAAACATTTCCTTAAGAGATTCTAGTATCTCAAAAGCAGTTTCCATGGATTCATGATTTGTTCATAAGACATCACTCATTCTTACAAGCATATAACACGTAGCTTTGTTATTTGATTGAATCCATGCATCAAATTTGTCACGAACATGTTTCGGGGTAGTGGCGCCAGGTTCTTCAGGACATTCCTCATTTAGGACAAACTTGTGGTTTTCGCTAACCAACAACAGATTCATATTTGATTTCCATTTTATGAAGTTATCACTAGTTAATTTTTCTTGTGCGATTAAAGCAGTGATGGGATTACCAGAGATAGACATATTCTGAATAAAAAAAATACAAATATTATTATATTTAGAAAAATAAATATCAAAGTTTCGGAAATTAAACATGATGCATGAGCACAATTAAAACACATAAAATAAAGTTCAATTTCCACGATAAAACTTTCTAACAATTAAAGTGCCGCCTTAGGGTCGGTCAAATTAATCTTAGAGAATTTATAAGACATCCTTATCTTTATTGTTTAAAACTTAAAATAACTCATTATTTTCTCTTTAAAACATTAAAGTGCCGCTTAGTTTGGTCAAGTTATGATTATCCACTGCAAAAGCTTAATCATAACTTTGTGAGTGTAACTCATTATTTCATATTTCATGACTTAACTTAGGACATGCCGCCTTAGGGTCGGTCAAACCTAAAATACATCATTAGTTCCCAACTGTGTAAGAAATATAACCTTGCTATTGACATGTCTAGACACCTTCCTTAGGGGGACGAAAACAAAGTCGTCGCAAGGCGCTATTCATGTCTCATGGTGTTATATTAATAATGGATACCACGGGTTATGTTGAGTTATCAACCCTCTCCCACTCACTATTTTGAAATAAGTGTTTTTAACCTAATTAATTCCAAATTAATTATAGATTCTTTAAACTTTAAGAACATAATTAAAATTGGTAAGAAAGCAAGTTTCTAGGTCCATATCCAATTTTAAATTACCAATTATGTTCATCTAAACTTTACTAAAAACAATTTTAAAATAAAGTTGGTTTAAAGAAATTAAGTCATAAAGACTTAAAAAAATGGTGTGATATTTTACCAAGTTTTCAAAAATAAAACTAAGTAATTTATATGCAATTGGTTTCACAAAACAAAACATATAAACATATAGGACAATCTTAATCATCATGTTTCTACCAATGAGATGCATGATAATGACTGTGTGGATTTTTTTATGTATGGCACAAAATGCATGAACAGTTATCAATCACATGAAAACAATTATTTAAATAAATGAATAACCAATAAATGTTGAACTGGGTGCTTTTGGGTATTTCTAATTTTACAACCTCTTTATAAAATTAAAATAAAATAAAATAAAACCGCATTGATCTCCATCAGGCTTCTTTACTTTACTTTCGGTAGGATATGTGTCGTTGGTCCAAAACATTTAAATAATCATTATTTTTATTTTCCTTCTAATTAAAACAACTTTTAATTAAAAAACTGAAATAAATTTAATTAAAATCTGTTATTTTTTTAAAAAAAAAAATTGAAATAAGATATTCAAAAAAGTTTGTTAGGATAACAAAATTATCTCAATATTTAAATATCAAATTTCTAATAAATAGGATATCTAACATTTTAAAAGTAATAAAACAAATTAATTTCAGAAAAAATAAAAAAAATTATAGACCAGTAAGACGGGGACACGTGGCACCAAATGGTGTTGTCGGGGCCCGCTTGTACGGATGTCCGTACGACGTCCCCGGCAGCGGTTCAGAGGGTGGCCTCAGAGGAACGCTGGCTGAATTCTGAATCCCGGTCTCTGTTTTGACTTTGTGTGATCGGAATTACAATTTTATGGTGTCAAAAACCAAATAAAATTACATAAATCCTATGCCCCTTTAATGGCTTACACAATGATCTAATCATAAACAAATCCTAACCCAAAAACACCATACAATTAACGATTCAACATTCCCATGCATTCAATCATATTTAGCCATCCATTCATTCATCATAAATAAATAAATGCATAAATTAAACCCACACAGATTCAATATATATATATATGTGAAGATGGTTGTGGTACCATTTGTTGGTTTTTATAGATCAAATCAGAGATTATATGCAGCGGAACAACAATCAAAATTGTTCATTTAACCTCACAGGATTTCTAGATCTAGTTCTTCACATACATATACATATTGAATCAAACAAATGAATACAAAATTACCTCACGTCCTTCCTTACTGCTATCTTTTTGTGCGGCGAAAATCCTTGAGATCTCACACCGAGATCTTCCAAAATGTTCTCAGCACACAAAGAACGAGTGTGGGCTCGCTATACAAAACAATAGGAAAAATCTATTTGTCAGATGTTCTCAACACATGAGATCTGATAAAGTTTGGACCTAAGTTTGTGAAGAACAGTGACCTATGCTTGTATCACTGTTCTCTTTCTCTCTGGGAGATTTCACAATATATTTTTTATCACTGAAAAGTATCGCTCTGAAAAATTGATATCTTATATTTAATATATCCAATAAATTAAAAATAAAATATTAGTTATTTTAAACAATTTGAAAATAACTAATCAGTTATCAGATTTTGTTTAAATAATAATATTTCAATCATATTACAATATCCCACGGATGGAGCCTTACCCCTGGGAGGATGCCTCGTGCCTGAACGACACCTCACGCTTGGGAGGATGCCTCGCGCCAGGAGCACAACTCGCACCAGGGTGGCGCCTCGTGCCAATAGGGCATCTCGTGCCCGGATGGCACCTCAGACCTTGGAGGATGCCTCACGCCAGAAGCGCACCTTGTGCCTGGATGGCGACTCATGCCAGGAGCGCACCTCCCACCCAGATGACGTCGGGCGCCAAGAGTGTCTCACGCATGGGCGCCATGTCCCATCACATACTCCACAAGCCTCGTTGAAGAGGCCTTATCTCCCTCCCTGAGATAAGCGCCAAAAATGGGGCACGCCCTTCCTTTTGGGTCTCACAAGGTGCAGATTCAAGGACCTCTAGAACATTCATTCAAGGAAGGTTACAGAAGACTGCACAATGATTTGGTATGAAGTCAGAAGTGGTGGGAACGAGAAAGTGTGTCATCCATGATAACATATAAGGATTCCAATACTTGAAGCTTATAGGAACAATGTATATTGGGTGGGTAGGAACCTACGTATGAATCGAAAAGCTCGTACAGGTACGGAATGCACCTACAAACCAAGAGGAGTTAGGGTACGACAAAAATGTCCAAGCTAGACAGGTAGTGGACATTGCCAACCCTAGGTACAAAATATGTGTACGAGTACTGGGTACGACCCAAAGAACCCAGGAATTTGATCCTAATTTCCACGCCAGACAAGTAGTGTCGATACAGGTAGGTACCTAATGATTACTTTCCCAGCCATCCTCTGACATCTATACTAGACAGATGGTGGAGGTACAACCTCATACGAAAGATGAAGTGCTCCCGTAGACCCCTGGCGTGTACTAGAGACGACCACCACTTTCCCAGCACTACTACCACCTGAAGTCTATATGTGCAGGGTCTTGTCTCCTCGGGACCACCATGTACAATGAGTGAGTAGTGCTCTTCTATAAATATGATCTCCCTTCACCTGAGAAGGGGGTCGAATTTTCGAGCATTATAACTAGACATTTTTTATCAATACACATATTTTATGCATTCTCTCCATTTCCATTCTAATATTCATGTTTCAAGTTCTTTGAGATATCAGAAAGTTTGGTTTAAGATAAGTCAAATTAAGTTTATTTCCCTTACAACTCACAAAATCCTTAATCTAACTTAGTTGACGAGTTCTTATCGTCAACAAGAGGTGGTTAGAATTAGAAAAGGACTACGAATACAAAATCTTATACCACCCAGGCAAGGCCAATGTGTCGAGTGATGCATTAAGTAAATGAGGACATGGAAGTGTCTCAGCTCTAAGCACGATAGAGGCACCTCTGCAGAAAGAGATTATTAACGGTGGTATTGAGCTAGTATCAAGAGGCCTAGAAAACCTCACTTTATAGTCTTCCCTATTGGAACATATTATAGAAGGGCAGAAGGTAGATGAAGTCCTAATGAAACTAGAAGTTTTGGTGCAAAAGAGTGGTAGTGACGAGTTCGCTATGTCTAATGGAGGGTTGTTGCGACAGAATGGTAGAATCTGTGTGTTAGGCTTTTATGCCCTAATTAAAACCCAATTTCTTTGTAATCTCATTTATTATCAATAAAAGAATAGAAATCATTTTTTGACTTGGTCAATCACTTTTCTCACATGTTTTATTTTCATGATTATTTGTTTAGTATAAACTTCTATTAAATCCCGAGCATATAGCTAATCGTATTTATAGTGACGTAATTACAGTGGAATATAAATATGATTATATGTTCAAAATAAGTTAGTCCTAAGATTAGTCAGTGCACGGGATTTACACTGACTTGCCAATATACGATATTATCTACTTACACATTGTAGTGTTATGTTCTTTCCTGAATATTAGCAAAGTATATAAGATCAGATGTATTTGTTACATCGAACAGGACCAATATTAACAGTTGATAGGATAAGTAAGCATACCATTATTATCTATTCTAGCCATATCATATAGTTGACCATAGGTCAATCCAATCACAATTCTAAGTGGTTAGTATTCTGACTAATTGTATTATTTGAGTTCTTTGACTTGTTCGTTACCATCTTACCCTACGGACTAGCCCATACTTACATCGTGGGAACTCGACAGTATAATTGAGTGGGAGTGTTAATCATAGATATGAACATCTATAGCTTCTGATGAAGAAGTGAAACGATGGTTTCCTTTTAGTTTGGTTCAAGGTGTTAAATGATAGAGATCTCATTTCAATAATTAATATTAGTTTATTGAAATATCATTTACAAGGAACTAAGTGTTTTAGGAATAAAATACAATGAGGGGTAAAACGGTATTTTAGTCTCATCTCATTGTAGACCGTCTATAGAGCACTGAGTGACAATTATGGTTGTAACAATGGATAATTAATAACATATCTATATTTGTGATAGAGCGTTCTATGAATTCAAGAGTGCAATTATGAGTCTTTAGTGGAGTCACAAGGAATTAATAAGTTAGTAAATTTATTTGTTAGATTTATGATAACTTATTGGTGCTTGATTTCATAGGCCCATGGTCCCCACTGTACCTTGGATAAAATCATCTAGATAGTCTCAATTAATTGATTTAATTATCAATTAGAATTATCAAAGTTGACCAGGTCAATTTTGGATAGTTTCATAGAGTTATGTAATTTTGAGAAGAAAAGAGAAATTAGGACATATTTATTAATTAAGATAAATTGGTATCTAAATTAATAAATAAGTTTAAATCAAGGTTCAAATTATAAATAATTAATTTTGTAAATGATTTAAATAATTATTTAATTAATTAAATCAATAGAAAATAATACAGGCCATGATTTAAAGTCCAATGGGCTTATAATCAAATGAGAAATTTTACGGGCCTAAAACCCATGATAATTTTGACCTAGGGCTGATTATTATCTATTATTTTATTGATTTTTTAATTAAATAAATTACCTATATGAGTCTATAAAATGAATGTTAAATGAGATTTGAAATCAGATGACAAACACTGGTTTTCTGATAGGTTTTAGATTCTCTCTAAACATAAGTCATTTTCTAAGTCTTATTATTCTTTTCTCTTCTTCTCTCTGTATCTATCTCATGTGTTGAGAATTGTCCACTCTAGTCTAGGTGATTCTAAGGATACTTCGAAAGACTGTGAAGAAAATTGAAGACCGGTTCAGTTTCTTGGTAATACTCTGCGACAGAAAGGATACAAGGGTTATAGAAACTGAAGGAAGGACTCTATTATTCCATTGAGTATAATGTAAGTATTCTTATCATTATTTCTCTTTGAATTCAATTTTAGAAACATGTTCTAGGTTGTCTTATATTAACTTGTTTAATATTAGATCTACAAGAAAATAAATAAAGATCATGTATAAGTTTTCCTAACAATTGGCCTCAGAGCATTTGGTAATCTTTATTTTCATGCATGAACATGTTAAAAATTGGATTATTTGATGTGTATGAATAATTGGATGATTTTTCATGTTTTTTATGAAGCATATTGATTTTATGCGATTATTATCAATTTTTAGGTTATTTTGTTGTGTTTTTTATGCCATTAATTTTTATATATGCTTTATTTTGTGCAAAACTTGTTAAAAATTAATTAGAAAATGGTTTTGGTTTGAAAAATTGCACAAAAAAATTTCTGAAATTTTTTTGGTCTGCCTGCGCATGCGTGCGTGCACCGCGCACCCGCGCGCGCACACGGGTACTGTTCATAATTTTTTTTAATTTTAAAAAAACTGTGAAATTGATTATTTATAACGAAGCCAAAAATATCATATTTATTTTATCATTTAAAATTATTTTTTAAAATAAGATATTTTTGTTGGTTGAGATTTAAATAATTAGATATTTTCTACAAATATTCAAATTCAAATTTAAAAATAGACTAACAACTTAATTTTAATATTTTAATATATTAAAATATTAGAATTAATATATCAGATATTTAAGATATTTTCTTTTAAATACTTGACATTTTTATTAAATCTTTATTTTAAAATATAAATATCTGTTTATTCTATAGTTTTTAATATTTAAATTATTTTAAATTTAAAATTTGTTAGTTAGATATTTGAATTTGTTTAACTATTTTGAGATATTTTAGGGTTGTTATACCTATTAATATTTAATTTTTTTTTTAAATTGTTAAAATATTAGCTTATTGTTGTAACAACATAAGATATTTTTTTGAAAAATAGTTAAGATATTGATTTTAAAATTTAAAATTGGTTAAATTTTGAAAAAAAATTATTTTTTTCAACCAATTAATTTAAATATTTTTTTAATAAATGGGATTTAAATTAATTTTGGTTAATTGTTGATAAATCTTATTTAAATTAAATTAATATTTTTTTCAAATTAACATAAAACCAAGTTGATTGTTGATAAATGAAATTTAAATTTACTATTGTTAATTGTTGATAAATTTCATTTAAATTGAATTATTTTTTGTAAAAATTTAATTAATTTGAATTTTTTGTAAAATTCTAGAAAACTAATTGTGGTATTTTTGCATAAATTCATAGAATTTTTCATATAGTAGCATGATTAGGCCCATCCAATTATAACATGTCTGTTTGCACTATGTGTGGTATTTTCGCAATTGGGCTTAGATGCATATAGTGGCCCATATGTTTGCTAGATATATGGATTTTTTGCCAAATAAAATATTCATAAAATGATAGGTTTTATTTGGGCCCATTAGAAAATGTAAAGTTTAAATTCCTCTCTTGTGGGTGATTCCACTTGTGAAGGCTCATTTGCTTTGCATGACTATAGTGGGCCTAATCAATTAATAATAATTAATAAAACGAAAGTTTATATTCCTATCTTTTGGACCTTGTATGGAAGTATGGGGGCATTTGTAGTGGGAACGACATACTGGACCCAGCCCTCCTCCATACAAGTCCAATTGTTAAGGCCCATTTACCTGAGTTAGACTTAATTGTATAGGTTCATTATATTAGTTAAACCTAAATATTGATTAGCAACAAATTAATTCTAAATTAATTGAATTTGTTTCAATGTGACACTTTAGAATTAATAGGAAATTATAGGACTTTGGTTTTAAAAATTCTAATTTTTTCAATTTTTTGGTGAATCATAGTCATTAATCTTCTAAAAATAAATAATAAAAATATTATTTTTAATTTTATAATGAGCTTATTTTAAGAATTATATTCGATCTCCACCATTGGTTTAACAAAGTCAATAGCTTAATGGAGCCTCGAGACGCTTTGATTCGTCCCCCTACGGAAGGTGTTCATTAGTTTTTTCGACAAGGTTAGATTTCAAAAGATAGATAATTATAGGTCAAATTCTACTAGACTCACCCCTACAGTGACTACTAGGACTGAATCTATTGATTATCGAAACCGTGGATCTAGCTCATAAAATAAGAGATTTTGTTTTCTTATTTTGATCGAATAGTAGGTTGTTAATAATGGTGTCCATTATTAAATAAGTTTACAACTTTATTTAACTAGTGGTATTTTTTACTCTCGCCAATCGGGACAAGGATATCATATATTAGTTAAAAACCTAAAGAAATAGAGATATGATTGTTTTGGTATTTTTTTCTCATATCTTACCTATTTTTTATATATGTTGTGATTTTTCTTGAAATTTGTGTGAATAAGAGTTTTATTGAGCAAATGTGATTGATTTCTATTTTATTGATAATTTGTAGTTTTAAGTATGGATGTGTCTACTCCCATCATTTCTCAACTTTCGATGGAGAAACTCACTGGAGAAAAATTCCTTAAATGGAAGCAAAACATCAACATTGTGTTGATTGGTGACAACTCCAAGTTCTTCATGACTAAGGAATCCCCGGAAGTTCTAGCTGAAGGAGTTACCAAGTCTATGAGGGATAAGTATGAGTGTTGGCAGGCGGCTAACAACAATGCGTGGTACTACATGTTGACTAGTATGGTCGACACTCTCAAGACAAAGATGGAGAATGTCGAGACGGCCTACGAAATCATGGATCAGCTCCAAGACATGTTTGGTGCCAAGTCAGCACAGACTCGTTTTGAGGCCACCAAGAAATATGCCAATGCATGGATGGCACCTTCTCAACATGTCTGCGATCATCTGATCAAAATGACAAACTACTTTTAGGAAGCTGAACTGCATGGAGCAACAATAGAAGAGGAAACTCAAGTTGGCTTAATCCTCAACAGTCTCTCTCTAGCTTTCCTACCGTTCACCACTAACTATGTGTTGAATAAAATCAACTATGGTCTGACGCAGCTCATGAACAAGCTTCAGACTTTTGAGTCTATCATGAGTGGACCAAGTAAGGGAGGAGAAAAGAAGACAACTATTACTGCTACTGCTGATCCAGCTAAGGCTGAAGCTAACCAAGCTTCGTCTTTGAAAGCTAGAAACAAGAGGAAAGGTGGACAAAACAACAACCCCAAGCCTGCAAAGGCTGCAAAGATGAGTGCACAACCAAATGCACAGATGCCTAAGGGGAAGAACAAGAAAAACAAGAAAGGTAAAGGTAAGTGTTTTCACGGCAAAGAGAAGAGGCATTGGAAACATGATTGCCCCAAGTTTCTAGCAGCTAAAAACAAAGGTAATGATTATAGTTCATTTATCTTGGAAAAAATGTGTTTTAGAGAATAATAAATCTGTTTGGATTATTGATTCTGGATCTACTAACCATGTTTGTAACTCTTTACAGCTTCTTGAATCGTGGGAAGAAGTGGACGAAGGCGGCTTAAAGCATAGAGTTGGGAATGGAGCGTTTGTTGTGGTCCAAGCTAGAGGAAGAGATCGTCTAAAGTTTGGAAATAAATTTGTAATTTTAAATGATGTATTTTTTATTTCAGATTTTAGTAGAAATTTTATTTCAGTTTCCATGTTGCAATTAGAACAATTTGTTATAACTTTCACAAGTTCTAATATATCTATTTCTTTCAATGGATCACAATTGTGTATTGCATGTTTGGAAAACGGGCTTTATATTCTGCGACCTAACGAACCCTTCGCTCTTAACAATGATTTATTCAAAGTAGCTAAACCTAGGACCAATAAACATCAAAAGACCGATAACGATAATATGACATATTTATGGCACTTGAGACTAGGTCACATTGGCTATGATAGGATTCAAAGACTTACAAAGGATGGGCCTTTGAGGCAACTCACCTTAGGTGAATTACCTGTCTATGAATCTTGTCTAGAAGGCAAACTGACCAAGCGTCCATTCTCTGCAAAGGGTGATATGGCCAAAGAACCACTTGAACTTGTTCATTCACATGTTTGTGGACCTTTGAATGTATAAACCAGGGGTGGTTTTGAGTATTTCGTCACTTTCATTGACGATTACTCTAGATATTCATGTCTTTACCTAATGCATAGGAAATCAAAAACATTTTCAAAGTTTCAGGAATTCCTAGCAATGGCTCAGAACCAATTAGGTAAAATGTTAAAGATCTTGTGATCTGATAGGGGTGGAGAATATTTGGATATGCCGTTCCAAGATCATTTAACTGAAATTGAGATTTTATCACAACTTACTGCCCCGGGTACTTCGCAACAAAATGGTTTAGCGGAACATCGAAATAGAACTTTATTGGAAATGGTTAGATGCATGCTTAGTCACTCAACTCTACCAACTTCGTTCTAGGGTCATGCAATTGAAACTGCGAATGACATCCTCAATGTCGTGCCATCTAAATCAATCCCCAAAACACCTTTAGAACGCGGGAATGGTCATGAACCTAGTTTACGCCATTATAGAATCTGGGGATGTCCCGCCCACATCTTGAGGAAAAAAGAGGGAAAGTTAGAACCACGAATTGAAGTTTGCATGTTTATTGGCTATCCTAAAGGTACTCAGGGTGGAATTTTCTATAGTAATTCAGAAAAGAAAGTGTTTACTTATACGAATGCTACTTTTCTAGAAAATGACTATGTCCAAAACTTCAAACCGCGCAGCAAAGTAGTTTTAGAGGAGATGGTTAAAGAATTGACTCCAACCAATGTTCCATCGTCATCAACGCAAGTTGATGATGAAACTCCAACTCTTCATGTCCAACCGACGCAAGTCGATTTAAATGAAGATAGTACCATTGTTCATGAGCAAACAGTCACGGAGCCTCATCGTAGTGGGAGGGTTTCTAGGAACCCAGATCGTTGTGGTTTGGATGCTGAAACCAATATGGTTGTTGGTGACACTAGTGATGATGATTTGTCTTTCAAATAGGCAATGGCTAGCCCTAAAAAGGAACTATGGCTCGAAGCCATGAAACAGGAAATGGAGTCCATGTACTCAAATTCTGTTTGGGATCTTGTGGAAGCACCTAGTGACTTTAGGGCCATTGGGTGCAAGTGGATCTACAAGAATAAACGAGGTGTTGATGGAACTATCAAGACTTATAAAGCTCTATTAGTGGAAAATGGCTATACCCAAAGAGAAGGCGTGGACTATGAGGAAAATTTTAGTCCGGTAGCCATGCTCAAGTCCATACGCATCCTCCTATCCATAGCTGTCGCTCTCGACTATGAGATCTGGCAAATGGACGTCAAGAAAGCTTTTCTTAAGGGAAAGCTTGACGAAGTCATTTATATGGATCAGCCATAAGGATTTAAAGTAGCTGGAGAAGAAGGAAAAGTTGGCAAGTTGAATAGGTCCTTTTATGGACTTAAGCAAGCTTCTCGTTCCTAGAATCCTAGGTTTGATGACATAATCAAAACCTATGGCTTTGAACAAAATATTGATGAGCCTTGTGTTTACCAACTGAAGGCAAATCAAATAGTGGTATTCCTGATTCATTATGTAGATGATATCTTACTCTTTGGAAACAATGTTAAGAAATTATCAGATGTGAAGAATTGGCTGAGCACTCAATTCTAGATGAAGGATTTGGGTGAAACAAGTTATGTTCTAGGTATCCAGATCATTAGTGATAGAAAGAACAAACTCATAGCCCTCTCTCAAGCAGCTTACATAGATAAAGTTCTTGAACGTTTCTCAATGACAAATTCCAAGAAAGGATGTTTACCCTCCCGCCATGGAATTCATCTTTCAAAGAAGCAATCTCCCCAGACTCCTGAAGAGGAAGATGCAATGAGAAAAGTTCCTTACGCATCTGCAATTGGAAGTCTGATGTATGCCATGTTGTGTACTAGACCAGATATCTGTTATGCAGTGGGGGTAATGAGCAGGTATCAGTCAAACCCAAGACCAGAACATTGGATGGCAGTTAAGCATATCTTGAAGTATTTAAGGCGGACTAGGGAATATATGTTAGTCTACAAGGGTGGTGTTATGAACCATGTAGGCTACACCGATTCAGATTTTCAGACTGATGTCGATGACAGGAAGTCTACTTCTAGAATGGTGTTTACTCTTGGGGGTGGAGCTGTGATATGGAGAAGCGTAAAGCAATCAGCAAACTTAGATTCCACCATGGAGGCCGAGTACATAGTCGCGTCAGAAGCAGCTAAGGAATAGTCTGGCTAAAGAAGTTCTATTCAGATCTTGGTGTTATTCCAGAAATGGATAAACCCCTTGTGTTGTTCTGTGACAATACATGAGCGATAGCCAACTCGAAAGAACCTCATAGACACAAGAGAGAAAGGAAGTATCACATTATTCGAGAAAATGTGGCCAGGGGAGATGTGAAGGTTATGAAGATTGCATTTGGAGACAATCTTGTAGATCCGTTTAAAAAGACACTACTAGAAGCTACATTTCATAAGCATATCAAGGAAATGGGATTAGTAGAATTAAGACATTACTTTCAATTAGTGCAAGTGGGAGTTTGTTAGGGTTTGTGCACTAATTAAAACCTAATTTCTTTGTAATCTCATTTATTATCAATAAAAGAATAGAAATCATTTTTTGACTTGGTCAATCACTTTGATCACATGTTTTATTTTCATGATTATTTGTTTAATATAAACTTTTATTAAATCCCGAGCATATAGCTAATCGTGTTTATAGTGACATAATCACAGTGGAATATAAATATGATTATATGCTCAAACATAAGTTAGTCCTAAGACTAGTCAGTGCACAGGATTTACACTGACTTACTAATCTACGATATGATCTACTTACACACTGTAGTGTTATGTTCTTTCCAAAACATTAGCAAACTAGATAAGATCGGATGTATTTGTTACATCGGACTGGACCGATATTGACAATAGATAGGATAAGTAAACATACCGTTATTATCTATTATAGTCATATCATATAGTTGACCATAGGTCAATTCAATCTCAATTCTAAGTGGTTAGTATTCTAACTGGTTGTATTATTTGAGTTCTTTGACTTTTTCGTTACCAGCTTACCCTATAGACTAGCCCATACTTACATCTTGGGAACTTGGTAGTATAATTGAGGTGGAGTGTTAATCATAGATATGAACATCTATAGCTTCTGATGAAGAAGTGAAACGATGGTTTCTTTTTAGTTTGGTTCAAGGTGTTAAATGATAGAGATCTCATTTCAATAATTAATATTAGTTTACTGAAATATCATTTACAAGGAACTAAGTGTTTTAAGTATAAAATACAATGAGGGGTAAAACAATATTTTTTCCCATCTCATTGTAGACCGTCTATAGAGGATTGGGTGACAATTATGGCTGTAACAATGGATAATTAATAGCGTATCTATATTTGTTATAGAGCGTTCTATGAATTCAAGAGTGCAATTCTGAGTCTTTAGTGGAGTCACGATGAATTAATAAGTTAGTAAATTAGATAACTTCTTGGAGTTTGATTTTATAGGCCCATGGTCCCCACTGTACCTTGGATAAAATCATCTTGATAGTTTCAATTAGTTGATTTAATTATCAATTAGAATTGTCAAAGTTGACCAGGTCAATTTTGGATAGTTTCACAGAGTTATGTAATTTTGAGAAGAAAAGATAAATTATGGCAGATTTATTAATTAAGATAATTGGTATCTAAATTAATAAATAATTTTAAATCAAGGTTCAAATTATAAATAATTAATTTGATAAAGGATCTAAATAATTTAATTAATTAAATCAATTGAAAATAATACAGGCCCTGATTTTAAGTCCAATGGGCTTATAATCAAATGGAAAATTTCACGGGCCTAAAGCCCATGATAATTTCGACCTAGGGCTGATTATTAGCTATTATTTTATTGATTTTTTAATTAAATAAATGACCTATATGAGTCTATAAAAGAAATTTTAGTGAGACTTGAAATCAGATGACAGACGCTGGTTTTCTGATAGGTTTTAGATTCTCTCTAAACATAAGTCATTTTCTGAGCCTTATTGTTCTTTTCTATTGTTCTCTCTATATCTATCTCATGTGTTGAGAATTTCCCACTCTAGTCTAGGTGATTCTAAGGATACTTTGGAAGACTGTGAAGAAAATTGAAGACCGGTTCAGTTTCTTGGTAATACTCTGCGACAGAAAGGATACAAGGGTTAGAGAAACTGAAGGAAGGACTCTATTATTCTGCTGCGTATAATGTTAGTATTCTTATCATTATTTCTCTTTGAATTCAATTTTAGAAACATGTTCTAGGTTGTCTCATATTAACTTGTTTAATATTAGATCTACATGAAAATAAATAAAGATCTTGTATAAGTTTTCCCAACACTGTGTGCCTAATAACAATGAGATTAAGGCAAGTATTATGAAAGAGGCATATACAACACCCTATGCCTTACATCCAGGGCCGACTATGATGTACCATGACCTTAAAACATTGTATTGGTGACCTGGAATGAAGAAAGATATTGTTGAGTGTGTTGGTAGATGTTTAACATGTCAACAAGTGAAAGCAGAACACCAAAGGCCAGCATGGCTACTTCAACCACCTTACATTCTGAATTAAAATGGGAAGATATAGGAATGGATTTTGTGGTAGGATTACCTAGAACCACAAAACAATATGATTCTCCTTGGGTAAGAGTAGACAAGCTCACCAAGTCCGCCCATTTTCTGCCAGTTAAGACTACCTACTCAGTGGACCAGTACACATAATTGTATGTTAGTGAGATAGTGAGACTTCACGGGGTACCAAAGTCGATTATTTCTGATAGAGGGTCAGTGTTCACATCAAACTTTTGGAAGGGATTGCAGAAAGCAATGGGTACAAGGTTGAAATTCAGTACCGCTTTTCACCCCCAGACCGATGGACAGTATGAAAGGACTATTCAGATTTTGGAAGATATGTTGAGATGTTGTGCTTTTGAATTTTCGGAGTCTTGGAGCCGATACTTAGCCCTGATGAAGTTCTCCTATAACAATAGTTATCAGTCCACTATTGGAATGACTCCCTATGAGATGCTTTATTGGCCCAAATGTAGATCTCCCTTGTGTTGGGATGAGGTTGGGGAGAAGCAGATTTTAGGACCCCGAGGCTGTTAGGGAAGCCAGTGAGGCAATTGAGAAAATTCTCCAAAGGATGCTTACTGCTCAAAGTAGGAAAAAGAGCTACACGGACCTTAAGAGAAGGGATGTCGAGTTTTTCGTTGGCGAGTTTGTGTTTTTAAGAGTCTCTTCAATGAAGGGGGTTATGCATTTTGGGAAGAAAGTGAAATTGAGCCAGAGATTTATAGGTCCATTTGAGATTTTGGACAGAGTTGGCCAAGTTGCGTATCGTTTAGCACTACCCCTAGCACTAGCCGAAATGCATAACTTATTTCATGTCTCGATGTTGCGTAAGTACGTGTCGAATCTCTCTCAAGTTCTGAATTACAAACCGTTACAGTTGAAGGAGGACCTAAGTTACGATGAACAGCTGAGCGTATCATCGAAAAATAAGTCAAGGAACTTAGATCCAAGAGGATTCCATTAGTTAAGGTCCCGTGGAAGAATAGTTCGGAGAGAGAGGCAACATGGGAGCTGGAGGAAGACATGAGAGAAAGATGCTATGATTTATTTGGTAAGAAAGAATTTTGAGACGAAATTCATTTTAAGGGAGGGTATATTGTAGCTGACCAATTTTTTTTTTTTCGTTGTTTATATTAATTTAAGTGTTTATTGTTGAATGTTAAAATTTTAATTTTAATTATTTGAATTATTTGGTAGAAAAGAAATTATTTTTATTTTGTCAATTTATTAATTGAATTTATTTTAAATATGAGTACTTGAGTTTTGGTTATGTGCACCAAGGTGCATGGGTAGTAGAAATGCACCCTAACACTTGTGTGTGTGTGTGTGTGTGCATTTGCATGGTATGCATGGTGAGCATGCATTAATTTTCTATGCTTAATTTATTTTTCCATTTTATTTATTTATTATTATTATAAAAAGAAAAATAAGAAAAATAAAGAGGTAAGTTTTATATGTAGACTTGTAACCATTTTGGAAAGTTGGAAATGCCTTACATGGCCGAGTAGAGAGAGAGTGTGTGTAGGAAGGTGTTCTGCTAAGGAGGGAGAGGGGATCAAGGGATTGGTTTCCATTTATGTTTGGCAAGTGATTCACTTGAGTTGTCAATCCTATCCCTTTTTCTATCAAGGCAAATATTAGGAAATCAAATCCTAGAAAATAACTTTTCTTTTCCCATTTGCTTTGTGATGGGTTCTAGGGTTTTATAAGGAATATGGTGGGATTCGAGAGCCCCATTTGGAGTTGACCGCCTATCGTAGAGAGAGAGAGAAAGTGCGTGGGAGAGAGGAAGAGAGAGAAGGAGAAGAGCTCGTAGGAGAGGAGAGAAAGAAAAAGGAAAATAATAGAAAAGGGAATTCAATCCCTAGGTATGTCTTGATTTGCTTTTGGTTTTGATTCTTAAGTCCACTTCTGTTGGGGTTTTATGCCCTAATTAAAACCAAATTTCTTTGTAATCTCATTTTATAATCAATAAAAGAATAGAAAATATATTTTGACTTGGTCAATCACTTTGCTCACATGTTTTATTTTCATAATTATTTGTTTAATATAAACTTCTATTAAATCCCGAGCATATAGCTAATCGTATTTATAGTGACGTAATCACAGTGGAATATAAATATGATTATATGTTCAAACATAAGTTAGTCCTAAGATTAGTCAGTGCACAGGATTTACACTGACTTGCCAATCTACAATATGATCTACTTACACATTGTAGTGTTATGTTCTTTCCAGAACATTAGCAAAGTAGATAAGATCAGATGTATTTGTTAAATCGGACTGGACCAATATTGACAGTAGATAGGATAAGTAAACATACCGTTATTATCTATTCTAGTCATATCATATAGTTGACCATAGGTCAATTCAATCTCAATTCTAAGTGGTTAGTATTCTAACTGGTTGTATTATTTGAGTTCTTTGACTTTTTCCTTACCAGCTTACCCTACAGACTAGCCCATACTTACATCTTGGGAACTCGATAGTATAATTGAGTGGGAGTGTTAATCATAGATATGAACATCTATACCTTTTGATGAAGAAGTAAAATGATGGTTTCCTTTTAGTTTGGTTCAAGGTGCTAAATGATAGAGATCTCATTTCTGTAACTAATATTAGTTTACTAAAGTATCATTTACAAGGAACTAAATGGTTTAAGGATAAAATACAATGAAGGGTAAAACGATATTTTAGTCTCATCTTATTGTAGATCGTCTGTAGAGGATTGAGTGATAATTATGGTTCTAACAATGGATAATTAATAACGTATCTATATTGCTTATAAAGCGTTCTATAAATTCAAGAGTTCAATTCTGAGTCTTTATTGGAGTCACGAAAAATTAATAAGTTAGTAAATTTATTTGTTAAATTTATGATAACTTATTGGAGCTTGATTTCATAGACCCATGGTCTCCACTGTACCTTGGATAAAATCATCTAGATAGTCACAATTAATTGATTCAATTATCAATTAGAATTATGAAAGTTGACCAGGTTAATTTTGGATAGTTTCATAGAGTTATACAATTTAGAGAAGAAAAGAGATTTTAGGGCAGATTTATTAATCAAGATAAATTGGTGTCTAAAATAATAAATAAGTTTAAATTAAGGTTCAAATTATAAATAATTAATTTGATAAGGGATTTAAATAAATAAATAGAAAATAATACAGACCTTGATTTTAAGTCCAATGGGCTTATATTTAAATGGGAAATTTCACGGGCCTAAAGCCCTTGAGAATTTCGACCTAATGGCTAATATTAAATATTATTTTATTGATTTTTTAATTAAAATAAATGACCTAATTTGAGCCTATAAAAGGATTGCTAAGTGAGAGTTGAAATCACTTGTTTTGAGAAGACCAGAAGATCTATGCTTGATGCTCTAGGTTTTAGATTCTCTCTACAGCATAAGTAAGTTTCTAAGCATCAATAATCTCTTCTTTTCTTCTTCTATTTGTATCTATCTCTTGTTTTGAGAATTGTCCACTCTAGTCTAGGTGATTCTAAGGATACTTTGGAAGATTATGAAGAAATTTGAAGATCGGTTCAGTTTCTTGGTGATACCATGTGACCAAAAGGATTCAATGGTTAGAAAAACTGAAGGAATGACTAATACATTCCACTGCATATAATGTAAGTGTTCTTATCATTATTTTTGTTTAAATTCAATTATAAAAACATGTTCTGGGTTGTCTTATATTAATTTGTTTAATATTAGATTTACATGAAAATAAATAAGATCATGTATAAGTTTTCTCAACAAGTTCTTATCCTCAATTCTAAGGGTTTCTTTCTTTCTTCTCCTTGTGATGGTGTTTTGAAATCCCTATAGGTGTCAAGGTTCCTTTTGCTAGGGTATTCTTGATTTCACAATCAAGAGAGGTAATGGATTCTTTTTTTTTTTTTTTTATTTGGTGTTCATCATGGTTTGTGGTTTTGAAGTATGGATTGATATGAAATCTCTAGCCTTGCTGTGGTTTTGTTGTTATTTTAATGTATTAATAGATTAATGCATGCTAGGATTTTATATGTGTTGTGCTTACATTTTTGGTAATATAGGGTTCTTATGTATAGTACAAATATTGTTTTTATGTATGTTCATTGTTTTGAAAATAGAAACATGTTAGGATTTCTTATCTTTTAGCATGTTTGGTTTTAATTCTCTTCCTATCTTGTTGTCACTTGTGATCTTAGAAATATGCTAGGATTTGCTTTGGATTTTAGAAACAACAAAGATTAGAAATATGTTATGGGTTTCGGCCTAGGGTTCCTTGTAACATGTTTTAGTTACTTTGATCTTAGAAGCATGCCAATGATTTAATTGTCTAGATTATGTTAGAATTGATTTTATTGGGATGCATGAGTTGTAGAAACATGCTAGGTGATGGTTTTAACATGATTAAAGGTGTAATTTAGATAAATATATGCTTGCTGTTTTTTTTATTTATTTTGATGGTGGTGATCAATTAATGATTTAAAAATGCACAAGTTATGTCTCAAAGTAATATTTTTAACTTATATAAACAAAAGACATTTTATTTCACATTTTAATGGATTTTTTTGGCAGTTTTTTTATTATTATTTTGTGAAAGAAAATATATTTTTGTCCAATTATGTGATTTTAAACAAATAAAATTTATTGGGAGAAGATGTCTTTTAAAATAAAAATCCTTAAATTGTGTGCTCAAATAAATTAAACCCTAAACAATGTACATGGAAATGTAATTTTCTATGCTTTAAAATATGTAATATTTTAATTAAAATAATGCAGTTTTTTTTTATTATTTGTAAAATAATTAATCAAGTAGCATTATTTTTATGAGACTAAGTATTTTTATTTGAGTAAAAGGATGGTATAAAGAAACTTTTTCAACATAATTAAAATTATGGCATTTATAAAAAATGTGGTAACTTAGAGATACTTTTTTTTTTTTTTGCAAGTTAAATGGGTAATTTTTTTAAACCTTTTGGCAAAGGGAGAAAGTACCAAAGATTGTTTTATCTTGAATTAATTTGTTAAATTATTTACTAATAATTAATTTTGGATAATTATTTAAAAAAAATAGAAAAAGGGGTTACTATACTTTTTTTTATCTTATTTTAATTTAAATTGGTAAATGGGATACATACTTGGTAAATGTCAACTAAAATGAAATAATTTTTTTAGTTAAATTTTAAGTACGATTTTAATATAGCCTTGCGATATAAATCAAGTTGGTAAAATATTTTTGTCTAATAAACTTTACGCGAATTCTAAGAATTTAAAGGGAACTAAAACCTACCAACTTCTACGCACGTTTTAAGATTTTTCCCACGTATACATGTTACATGCAAGCTAAGTTTTACATTCAAATATACATCATTTGATTAAGTGCATGATTCTTATTTTGCAAACATTAAGAATTCACTAGTAGACTTAAGATTATTCTTTTATGATTTTATGTAAAATTGTTGAATGTTTATAGTATGGTGCAGCATGTGCCACGTGTGCATGTGGGATATGTATGTTGGGCATTTGTAATCTTACATGATTTTAAGATGAACGTTTGATTGTAATTCTAGGCTCATTGTGAAGTACCCCACACTTTATTTTTGCTTGGAGTTGAGGTAAGGAAGTTAGCTAGAATTTTCTATAAAATATGTTATGAAAAGTATGAACTAATATGTTGCAAGAGCTATTGTTATGGAAAGTATAATCTTTGGTAAGCTAAAGTGTTATGAAAAGTATAAGTTGCTATGTTATGTTATGAATTGTTGTATGTCTGCTTGTATGTTGTATGAATAGTAGTAGGTTGTTAGCGTGCTGAACGCGCACTACTATAAAATTGTACTTAGACAACACACATGAGACGACATTTGTGCCCCTTTTATACTTGTATGTATTATTAAGTCTTTGCTTGGCACTTGCTCAAGCATAAGTTGTTGCACCATAACTCTTCAAAATGTTCGTACTTCCATTCATTATGCAATTTCTGAATTCTTACCACGCCATTAATTATTTCCTAAGTTTACTTTTATTTTTTTTCTTGTGCATATTTTGATTTGCCGAGCATGGTCTCATCCATTTTTATTTCAAGAAATTCAACTTCATGGTATGAGTTATTGGGCTCATTGTACTCTAGCTACCTATAAAATGGGGTTATTAGTGTTGGGTAATATTTATAGTCACGCTAAGCTTCTTGCATTTAATCGAATGATTTCATAAGCATGCAAGTATGAAGAGTATTATTCATTGGAACTTGTGTTTCTGTTATTGATTTTTATTGGGTTATTATTTTGCTTGAAGATAGCTTTTTTTTTTTTTTTTACCATTTACTAGTTTAGGGTCATCATGCCTACTCTATTTTTGGATTTTGAACTGAGTTCTCTCATGTTATTGTCGTCATTTCAAAGTAACTTAATTTGATAGTTTAGTTTAAGCATGATGATGTTACAATTAATAAGAAAGAAGTTGGTATTTGATTTACAAAATGTGTACTCCAGTAGATGTGTTGGTATAGAGTTAAATTACGTAGCCATGTAATCAGTAATCTATATTTCTCATGAGACATAGAGTTGGAATTTGTGTTATCATCCATATATCATTCTCATTATGCTTTTTTGGGGGGTATATGCATATGGAAATAGCTAGTATAGCAGTTATAGTTTCTTCTTTTTCTAAGCTATGTGTTTACATAATAAGTCATTGCATGGGATATCAGTTACAAATCGACTTATGAATGTTTATAGGTCGATTTTTAATTGACTTCTCATACAACTTTTGTAGTAGTGTGCACTTACATGAGTAAGGCAATAATACATTTTGATTTGATCTTAATTATATTGTAATTATACATGAAATTTTGGATGAATCTAGTAGTTTAAAACAGGGAAACGAATTCCCATTTTCTATGTATACATCAGTTCACAACATTATGTTGTCTCATGTACCCTATGGCACGACAGTTGCTTAAAAACCATTGTGTCATGTTACCACAATTGTCCATAAACTGTTGTATCATGTACTTAGGAGACGACACTTGCACATAAATTGTCGTCCCTTGTATTGCATGAGATGACAGTTTTAGTTGAATTGTTGTCTCATGCTAGTACATGGTACTACACTGCATGATACAACAGTATTAGAACTGTTGTATGAATGTTCTTACCATAGTTTAAAAGTGTGGTACCACGTCAATTTTTTAGTAGTGGCAACACAACAAAGGAGTTACTAAGGATATGATGTAACACATAGGGCAGACGCGCCAACGTTATTCGAGGACCAGAGTTCATGTTTACCTCATAGAGGAGGTGTTATTGGTTTATGATTTTGCTGGTTACCTCTTAATGTGACATTGACAATAGGGATGCCATGATCACATGATGTATGATTATGCTTATGTTTATGGATGTCTTATGATTACGTTATGAATATGATTTACTATGATATGTCATGAGTTTACGATATGTATGTAGTTTGCTTTGTGTTCTTATTAATTATTGTGTTTTGTTTGTACTTCTTTATTGGACTTTTAGCTCACCCCTTACTTTCCTCATTTTAGATAGGCAATAGGGTTTCTTCCTAGCATGCACTGTGATGTGGGGAGTTCAAATGTCTTGGCATGTATGGTGCAGGGTGTCCATGAACGAACAACGCTCTAGTTGAATGCCAAGAACGTTTATGAATTTTATGTTATGGTTTATGTTTTCAGTTGTCACAGTGGGACCTATATATTTTTTTATTTTCTAAGATTGCATAAAGACACTATATTTTTATTTTTAACCATTGGGCCTAAATTGCATGTTTTGGCAAGGCCCCACTGGACATTTTCTCTAAAATAGTATTTGTTATCCAAAAAATTAGCATTGATGACGTGGCAAGTGATCCCTGGACACGTGGCTGACACCTGGAAAAGTTCTGCTAGAGTATCGACCAGAAGACGCATTAGAAGCAGTAAGCAGCCTAGTCTTACCTGCAACCAGTCTGGTCGATAGTTCCGCATACAAAGCAACATTAATGGGAAGATCTTTGTAAATCCCGAATTTAACTTACATAATCTCCTGAGTATCCGATTATTCAGGAAACAATATCTGTAACAATCTTTTATAATCCCCCTTGAGCCTATAAATAGAAAAAGATAGCTCAAGGAAGGGACTTTTGGCTTTTGAATCATTTGAGACTATAGTAATTCTCCTAGTGATATTGTATTGTTCTTGAGAGGTTACTGAAACTCATTGAACCCTTGTTCTTTGATCACTCCTTTGATTCTCATATCAATAACAGTTTAAGTGGACTAGGTTATTACCAGATCCTGGGGCCGAACCACTATAAAAATATCATGTTGTTATTACTTTTTGTCATTAAGTTTCTCTCTACACATTCATTCATATCAAGCATATTCTGACTCCGTGTCAGATGGCCAAATCCTGGGTCAACATTCTGATGCTTTCATTGAGAGCTTGATTTATCATTGCTGAGAAAACCGATGGCAAAAGCTACAAAGAAAACTGGACAGGCGGCCGCTGCTGCACCATCAAACCCGCCTCCTCCTCCTGCAAGCGTGGCGGAGGATGAACCACATCTGGACTTTGAGGAGGAAGAAATGGATGATACAACGCTGAAGAGTACCCTGGGCGCGTTGCAGGAAGAGCTGGCTAATCTGAGAGCCAGTCAGGAGACTGCTGCCAAAGTTGTGGCACGGCAGCAGCAGGAGATTGAACGGCAGCGGGCGAAACTAAGCAAAAGGCAGGCGGAGATGGACCGCCGCCAGAGCGAAGCCATGGCAGCCCTCGAGGCGGCCTTGTAGCTGGCAAGGAATCGGCCCGCACCTGTTTCGCAACCTGACCAACCTGGCAATGGGCCACCCCAGAGGGGTCCTAATCCAAGCCCACCGATCCAGCCTTCAAGTCCACAAAGGCCCGAGCAGCCTCAAGCGCCCCATGACGACGTCCCGCTGGACCCTGAGGCACAGCCACCATCCCAGGCTGGTCGCGGCAATCCCCCGCAACAAAGGCATAATAGGGCCGAGCATCAGCCTCGTAGTCCTAGACGTCGTAGGAGTGATGAGCCAAACCTACCGAACAGAGGTCAGTATCCCCCTGGTAACAGGAGGGACTCAGAGTTAGGCTCTACGGTCCGGGGTCCCCCACGGCACGATGATGCACGGGGACACCACGACCAGCGCAAGCCGCCCTCTAACACTCGGGACGTTTCAGCCAGGAATGGAAATCGAGGGAACAGTCGATCCCACCATAGCCAGTCGTGGTTCAGAAATGGCCATGGATATAATGAGGCTGACTCAGGCAAGGGGAACGCTGGCCGAAGGAATGAAGAAAGAGGTAAAGGCAGGAGCCAGGTACCTCAAGATGACCAACCCAATAGATGGGATGCTGGGGGGCAGCCCAAACAAAATAATGTCTTCAACCGGCTCGGGGGTAGCGAGCAGCGGAGAAGAGATGAGGATTTGCGTGACGTACTCAACGATCGCCGCGAGCGGCATGGAGAGAATGTCCCCCCAGCAACAGAGGCCATAGCGATTCCTGCCGCTGTACAGGCCCAGATAGACGCCCTCAACCAGGCAGTGCAACAGCTGGTCGGGGGAAGGACATCTTACATCGACCACGATAGGAGGAAAGGCACTCCTTTCGTACAGAGGATAGCTAATGCTGAAACTCCAAGCAAATTCAAAATGCCTACACTCCCAAACTTTGATGGGTATGGAGACCCAGTGTCTCATGTCAACAAGTTTGAAATTCAAATGGACATTTAGAAAGTGTCCGAAGACGCTCGGTGCAGGATCTTCCCGGCAACACTTTCTGAAGCTGCGCAGGAGTGGTTTTTTAAGTTCCCTCCCGCAAGCATAGTTTCTTGGGAAATGTTCGTAAAGGAGTTTTACGGACAGTTCTATGTAGGTCGTGTGCATCCAACCGAAGCAAACCAGCTGGTCGAAATTCGCCAGCAGGATGGGGAGTCAGTAAAGGACTACATCCAGCGCTTTATGCAAGCGGCGGCTGGAGCAAAAACGGTGGGGGACGAAGGCAAAATGATGGCCATTACCGCAGGGGTAAAACGTCGTTCTCCCCTCTAGAAAAGTCTCCGAAAGGAAGAAGTGAGGACTACCCAAGAATTTTTGGACCGGGCTAATCGCTACATCAAGCTCGAAGAAGCCATCGCTGACAACGGAAAGCCCTCAAGCAAGGATAAGAAGGCCTCCAAACCTACCAAAGCCACCAATGGTTCCAAACCTAATGGCAACGGCAAAGGCAATGGAAACGGCAACGGCAATGGCAAGAATGGTGGAAAACGACCGTATAACGAGCCTTCCACCTCCGACAACAAACGAGCCAAGGGTAATCGTTATGAACCTCGGTTCACTAACTACACTGCCCTCGTTGAGTCTCGGGGAGAGGTTTATCAGGCCACAAGTTCTAGTGTGCCTTACAAAAAACCTGGCCCCATTCGGAAGGATATTTCGAAGAGAGACACTACCAAGTTCTGTCGTTATCATAACGACTACGGACATGACACCAATGAATGCAACCAGTTGAAAGACGAAATCGAGTTCCTTATTAGACAAGGACACTTGAGAAGATACGTACGGGCCTCAGGAAATTCCCAACGAGAAGCTCCGGGTGGCAACAAGCAAGCGCCCACGTGCCAATGCTCGCCACCCTTACAGCCTGCCCCCGTGACTGGCACACTCTTAACCATCTGTGGAGGCCCGCACCTCGCGGGAAATAGCGGAAAGGCCAGGGAACGATATGCTCGGACTCTGCGCCACGACCAGGACATCGAGATGATGACTGTGGAGGACCGTGCACCAAAAAAGGCTCGGTCAGAGGAAGGTGAGATAACCTTCTCTGATGACGATGCCCAACACGTCCAGTTCCCACATTCCAATCCGCTGGTTGTGGACATCCAGATGGCCAACATGATGGTGAAGAGAATACTGGTCGATACAGGAAGTTCAGTGAATATCCTGTATAAATCAACACTGGAACGCATGAAATTGTCCGTTAAGGACTTGGAGCCTTGCAACCAAACGATATACGGCTTCTCTGGAGAAGGACTCGCCCCCACCGGATTGATCAAGCTCCCAGTAACGACGGGTACAGCGCCTGCAACAAGGACATTACTTGCCACTTTTGTAGTGGTCGATTGTCCCTCGGCGTACAATGCCGTTATTGGAAGGCCCATAATGGTTTATCTGCGGGCCGTCATCTCTATGTGGCACTGGGCCATGAAGGTCCCAACGGACGCGAGGGTAGGACGCGTGTTGGGAAGCCAGGGAGTGCTACAACGCCTCAATCACAAAGGCGAAGAGTGGAACGTCGAAGAGCGCTACCTCAGATAGGTTGCAGATGGCAGTTGATACACAAGCCCAATCCGGTGATGAAGTCACCAAATAGGGTGTTGCCCAAAGTGAGGATAGAGATTTGGATCCTCGCTTTGGGGATTTTGAAGAGAATGTTGGACCCGTCGAGGACCTGGAGGAGGTCCAACTCGACAAAGAAGACCCGACCAGAGTCGTAAAGGTTGGGAAAAACTTAGAGCCTACCACGAAGAACGCACTGGTGGAATTTTTGCGAAAGAACCAGGAGGTTTTTGCCTGGTCGCATAAAGACATGGCTGGGATAGATCCCACAGTTATTAGCCATGTCCTAAATATAGACAAGACCTTCCCGCCCGTGCAACAAAAGAGAAGGCTGCTCGATAAAGATAGATCAAGAGCCTTAAATGAAGAAGTCGAAAGACTAAAGGAGAATGGGTTCATCAAGGTGGCATTTTATCCATCGTGGGTCTCCAATCCGGTGCTGGTTCCCAAGCCTAACGGCAAGTGGCGAACCTGCGTGGATTTTACGGACCTCAATAAAGCCTGCCCGAAAGACTGCTTCCCACTCCCAAGAATCGACCAGCTGGTCGATGCAACTGCAGGGCACGAGATCCTCTCATTCATGGATGCATATTCAGGCTACAACCAGATTAGCATGCACCCCCCTGACGAGGATCACACCAACTTTCGGACCGATACGGGCTTATACTGTTACAAAGTAATGCTCTTCGGACTGAAAAACGCAGGTGCGACTTACCAACGGCTAGTCAACCACATGTTTAAGGAGAAAATCGGTGTAAACATGGAGGTATATGTGGACGACATGCTGGTAAAGTCTAAGAAGGAAGAAGGACATGTGAGGGATTTACAAGAGTGCTTTAGCGTATTGAACAAATACCAGATGAAGTTAAATCCCCTCAAATGTTCCTTCGGAGTTGGATCAGGGAAGTTTTTGGGGTTTATTGTAAATTCAAGAGGAATCGAGGCCAACCCTGACAAGATAAAAGCCCTGATCGACATGAAGTCACCAGAAAGGATCAAAGATGTACAAAGTTTAACCGGAAGAATCGCAGCCCTAAGTAGATTCATTTCGAAATCAACAGACAAGTGTGTCCCTTTTTTCAATCTACTTAGGGGAAATAAGAAGTTTGAATGGACAGGAGACTGCGAGCAAGAATTCCAGGCCTTGAAATCCCACATGGCACAACCTCCCATCTTATCAAAGCCAATTGAAGGAGAAACTTTGTTTATTTTCCTGGCGATTACTGAAGTTGTTGCTAGCGCGGTACTAGTGCGAGAGGAGGAAGGCGTACAAAAAGCAGTCTACTATGTCAGCAAAAGGCTGATCGGGGCAGAATTGAGATATCCACCAATCGAGAGGTTAGCATATTGCTTAATCCTGGCCTCTAGGAAGCTACGCCCCTACTTTCAAGCCCATCCTATTACAGTTCTAACTGACCAGCCCCTTCGGCAAGTCCTCCAAAAACCAGAAGCGGCTGGACGATTATTAAAATGGGCAGTCGAACTGGGGCAGTTCGATATAACCTATTCACCGTGAGCGGCAGTAAAGGGACAAGTCTTGGCCGACCTTATTGCAGAGTTCACCGAACTCCCAGACAGCGAGCAGTGCGAACAGCCTAAAGCGCCTAAGCCTCAAGACAAAGCTCCTTCGTGGAAGTTATTCACGGATGGGTCCTCCAATGAAGCCCACGCTGGAGCGGGAGTGATATTGATAACGCCAGAAGGGCATCAATTTCACTGCGCCATCAAGTTCGACTTCACCGCGTCAAATAATGAAGCGGAATATGAAGCACTCCTCGCTGGATTGAGGATGGCAAAGGATATGAGCATAAAGACGCTTGATATCTACAGTGATTCACAGCTGGTGGTGAATCAGATCCTGGGAGAATATCAAGCGCGAGGCTTGAAAATGGTGGCCTACTTAAATAAAACAAAAGACCTGCTAGCCCAGCTCACAAAGTACACCCTCCAAAAAATCCCGCAAGATCAGAATTCAAACGCAGATGCCTTAGCCAAACTCGCGAATGCGAAGGATGCTGACACTTTGAACATTGTGCCAGTAGAAAGACTGAGTAAACCAAGCATACAAGCGGCCGAATCCAGTATGGAGATTCAAATGGAAGATACATGGATGGCACCTTATTTGGAGTATCTAACAAATGGTACGCTGCCAACAGATAGAAACAAAGCCAGAACTCTACAAAGGTGAGCCGCTAGGTACATATTGGTCGATGGTGTTATGTACCAAAGAGGATATTCAATGCCACTACTCAGGTGCGTTACACCAGAAAAATCTAAGGAACTCATGAAGGAGGTGCATGAAGGCTTCTGTGGGGATCACGCTGGGGGGCAGAGTTTGGCAAAGAAGATTCTAAGGCAAGGCTACTTCTGGCCGACTATGAACGAGGATTCGATGGAGTTTGTGCGAAGATGCGATAAATGTCAAAGGTTCTCCAAGATTCCACGAGCAGCTCCAAACGAATTGAAACAGATGCAAAGTCCGTGGCCTTTTGCAGTATGGGGAATAGATTTGATTGGATCCCTACCTACAGGGAAAGGCGGAGTAAAGTACACAGTCGTGGCAGTCGATTACTTCACCAAATGGGCTGAAGCTGAACCGCTCGCTACCATCACGACCAAGAAAATCCTTGACTTCGTTATCAAGAACATTGTCTGTCGATATGGTTTGCCTAGGAAGATAGTTTCAGACAACGGAACCTAGTTTGACAGCGATTTATTCACCAATTTCTGCGAAAGACATGGAGTCATTAAAATCTTTTCTTCAGTTGCACACCCCCAGGCGAATGGGTAGGTCAAAGCCGTGAATAAAAGTCTTAAAGACACCCTGAAGAAGAGGCTCGAAGAAGCTAAGGGAGCGTGGCCAGAGCAATTGCCTGAAGTCCTCTGGTCGTATAGAACATCTCACCGAACAGCGACAGGACATACCCCATTTTCCTTGGCCTACGGATATGAGGCGATGTTGCCTGTCGAATTAGATCCCCCCTCACATCGACGTCTAACATACGACCAGGACCAGAACAGCCAACTGATGATGGAATCCCTAGACTCAATTGACGAAATACAGGAGAAGGCCCAACTCCGAGTTGCTGCATACCAACAAAAAGTCGCCCGGTACTTTAACTCCAAAGTTAAAGAAAGAAAATTCAACGTCGGAGACTTGGTGCTACGATGAGTTTTCTTAAATACCCGCGACCCTACTGCTGGAGTGCTCGGACCTAATTGGGAAGGACCTTACCAAATTGAAGAAGTCCTTCATCTGGGCACCTACAAACTTGCACGCTTAAACGGAGATCTCATTCCGCGTTATTGGAATGGAGAAAACCTGCGCAAGTATTATCAGTGAACAGTTCTTCTTAAAGGACTGGCTTGTATTAATTTTTCTTTTTACAAGTTTAGCAAAGAGGGTTAGCCACGCTATATGGCTAATCGCTCGTATTTGTAAGATTCTATTTCAGAATCACTCGTAAAGACATGTTTAGTCCATTTTTAATACGAGATTATAAGGGACTGTGCGCAGCCAGTCATTCTTGCCAACCTTTGTGAATTTATATTTACAAATATTTGTTCATTACGTGTGTTGTTTTGCTGTATTACAAGTATTATTTTTCACCCGAGCATAAATGTTTGAACAGGTCGTGGTCAAGGCAAGTGACCAAGGACCTAAAGCTCCTCGATCACTTGGGGGGCATATAAGGCACATCGATAGCAAAGCATAACATGAGGTATGTAAACACATGAACAAAATGAGTGAAAGCGTGCTAAGGTACTTAGAGTATTTTTCAAAATTTATATTTTGTTAAATCATGCCAAAGTACTATGCTAAGTTCGGTCATACGGACAAATGTTATAATAAATGAAAACATTATAGCATCATGCAATCCTTTACACCGCAAGCATCAATGCTTGGATGTAACTGTTCAAATAAAAGAAAAGATTTACTGCCCGTGCAGCAAAGTTTAAAACAAAAATATTGTCTTTACATCACGACCCGTGGGTCGTGTAATTAAAAAAGAAAGAAAAAATAATGGAAAAGCTCAAGAGGCATTTGGGGCCGGAGGGTCATTAGCAGCATTCTGGTTGACAACGTCCTCAACAGCCCCTTCTTCTTCTTCAGCACCAGCCAGGCTTGGGGAAGCAGGGATCCTCGCTCTTGCCTCCTCTTCAGCCAGTTGGGCAGTGCAGCGAGCCAGCTCAACAGCCCTGACATCCTCTGATAGATAGCTGAAGTTGGCTCCCTGATTGTGTTTCCAGAAGTTGTAGAAACATCGGAGCGTCGCCCTCTTATACCTTTCCAGATTTTTGGAGTTGTCGAGCTCCAGCTGCTTTACTTTGCCCTCAAGAGTGGTGATGGCCTCGTCCTTGGGCTTAAGCACCTCTTCCAATCTTCTGATTTCGTGAAGGTGGGTGCGGCTGGCATCCTGATAATCCTGCCTCGACTTTATCGCAGCTTCCTTCACAGCTTCAGCCTCCGACAACTTTGTCACCGCAGCGTCCCTCTGTTGGACCATCGCCTCCAACTCCTTGGCGTGCCTGGCCTCTGCAGCCGAAAGCTCCTCGGCTGCCTTCACTTGGTACCCCTCAATGGCCTTTGCCCTAGCCTGCTTGATGGTGGCTTGGGTGCGGGTGTGAGCAGTGGTGGCGGACAGCAAAGCCTGAAGACAAAGGATAAGAGTTAGAACCTGTGGCAAAGACTAAAAGACTAAGGCCAAAAGGATTAAAGAAGTACTTACGCTGGCTATTTCGTTCAAGGTCCTGCTCAGGATCAGGTCGACCGTCATATTTTCTGCCTCAACCATAGCATCCTTGACGCGGTCATTTTTCCCGATGAACGCAATGCGGTCTTTTGCTACTCGTACGGCACGGTTCGAGTGTTTGGCCCCAAGGTTCTCTTCCCGCCTGTCTTGCTCCCTGCTGGGTGCAGCCGGAGGAGGGTTCTTTGGAACCGGAGGAGGGATCTTTGGAACGGGAGGAGTCTCTTTCTCGGCAGGGGCCGGAGGATGAATAGTAGTTTGCCCAGCTGGCACGTCTCTGGGAGGGTCCTCTGTTCGACTTTTCTTGGCCGGTCTCTGGCTCGTCTCGCCAGTTTGTCTCCGTGATGACTTCCTTCGGAGCTGAGGAACTTCTTCTTCCTCCTCAGCATTGTATAGATCGAAGACGTTGGGAGTGGCCATATCTGCACACAAGAAAAAACATGCAATGGGTAAAGATAAAAGCAGATGAAGACTATCTATCGAAACGAAAAAGAAGGTCACAAAGTTAGTACCCGAGCTACAACTACTGGTCGGTATACTATTGACTCTATTAGTCACACACTCATTATCTGGCATGAAGAACTCTGGCCCTAAATTTGGAGTATATGTAAAGTTTCCCTCCCCGTCAAACAAATGACAGGGAATTGGCAAGCTACTTAAAAGCAAAATAACTTTACCATTTTCATTAGAGGATTCCCCCAGGTCCACAACTGGCTCTGTGGCCTTTTGTTTCCCCTTGCCTTGAGGAGTAGAAGGCCTTTCTGTGGAAGGATTTTCCATGGGCTCCCTGATTGTAACCCCCGTTGGCCTCCTTCGAGGAGGGGACGCGGGAGGTTGCTGCTCGGGAACCCCCTCGGTAGTGGCATCGTCTACCACGGACCCTCTTGTTTCATGGCGAGGAGCCAGGAGGCCAGACAGCCTCAAGTTTTCATTGGTAACCAGGGTCTTGACGCTTTTTGCTGCATCGGTCATCCTGGCCAGAGTATTGGACCTCAACACCATGTCTGGTGTTGGGGTCGGACGTAACCATGGGCCTGAAAGACAGATTACAGTTTGAGAAAAATGAAAGGAGGCACCTTGATTAAAAGTATCGACCAGTCAAAGACAAGCAATTACCTCCTCGAGCGAAGGCCAGGTTGTTGCTGGTTATGTCCGGTGTAAGGAAGTACTCCTTACTGTACTGCCCCACGTTCGATATATGCGTGGTGTCACTCAGGAACGTCCGGTTGGTCTCCTGGTGATAGAAGTGGAAGAAACCTGTTCCATTTTGTTGCGGGTTGGATTTAAGGTCAAAAAGATAGTTGACCTCATGAGGGGTAGGTTCTGGCCATTTCTTGAGTTTATACAGGATATAGAGTGCGGCCAGCATTCTATATCCATTTGGAGTAATTTGGAAAGGGGCGACACCAAAATAATTGGCCACCCCCTCATAAAAAGGATGTAGAGGGAGGTAAGCCCCCGTCTCTAAGTGAAAACGAGACCAGGCACTGTATATGCCCCCAGGGAGGTTAGCCCTTTGGTCTGCCGCGGGAATTGTAATGGAAACCCCTGTAAGAGGGTATTTCCTGAAGTAGTTAGCAACCATCCGCATGGTCACTGAGCTGGTCGGAGAAGTATACCACTCGACATCAGGCAAATTCTGATGGCGAGGGTGAGCCCTGGTTTGGATATTAGGGTCAGGAATAGGATTTTCTCGACCACTGGTCGAGGGAGCCCTAGCCTGCGAATCAGGCTGGGGAGGAAGGTTTGGACTGTTTTCAGACTCAGGTCTTTTCTTGCCTACGGATTTGGAACGGACCATTTGAGGAGGAGAAGGACGAGGTCTAGTAGAGGATCGTGAGAAGGGAATCTCATGGACTCGGTCAGCCGGTTGTTCTTCGCCCTCGAGCAGCTGGGCGAGAAGGTCGTCGTCGATGGGCCGTTCACCTCCCCACAAATCTGGCATCAATGTCTGCAAACAGAAGAATGGGGAGGTGAGGATAAAGAAATTTCAAAGGCTTTTTAGAATAACGCTGGTCGTGTATAAAAGCCAAGCTTTTATACAACAGCATTCTAAAAAAAAGCTAAATTTTCCGCACGAACAGTTTGAAAGACGGATCAAAGGGTGAAAGTAAAAAGTTTTTTCAAGAAAGCTTTTTCAACTCCCCTTAGGGCGGGAAAAACCTATTTTCCAACTAGCCTAAAAATCGAATTTTTACTTCGATTTTACATCATAAAAGTATGATCCTGATTATTAAACTAACTCGTAACCCCTTTTTTGCCTACAAAACATTCTACTCATAAGCATCTCAAACCAGAAGCAGATGGACTCAAACAGTCAACATACAGAAGCATGCACCACGAAAATTTGAAGCATAAGAATTCGAAAACTTACCAAGAAAATGATCGTGGAGATGGAAAAAGAGTCTTCGGAGATCAAGGAACTCTCGGTCTGAGTCTTGGAAATACAGAAGAACGGTCTCCGGGGACGATTAAAGCTCTGGTTTTTAGGGTTTCTTGTGAAGACAATGGCGTGCGTAAAAAGAAAAGGAAGATTTCGAAGGTATATATATACGTTTGTCTGTGGCATTAAAAAGGTGTAATCATCAGTTTCCCTTTTTTGAAGTATGGGGAAGCGGAATGGCCGTCGAATTATTTCTGGGGAACCGAAAAGACGTGATTAGACAGAAGTAGGTTACTTTTTCCAAAAACACACGAAGGGTTCTGACACGTAAGGCGGGGTTACCGAAGAGTCGTTCGCTCAAAAGTTTATTTATTGCTCATTATAAATAAACTTGGGGGGCAAATGTTATCCAAAAAATTAGCATTGATGACATGGCAAGTGATCCCTGGACACGTGGCTAACACCTGGAAAAGTTTTGCTAGAGTATCGACCAGAAGACGCATTAGAAGCAGTAAGCAGCCTAGTCTTACCTGCGACCAGTCTGGTCGATAGTTCCGCATACAAAGCAACATTAATGGGAAGATCTTTGTAAATCCCAAATTTAACTCACACAATCTCCTGAGTATCCGATTATTCAGGAAAGAATATTTGTAACAATCTTTTGTAATCCCCCTTGAGCCTATAAATAGCAAAAGATAGCTCAAGGAAGGGACTTTTAGCTTTTGAATCATTTGAGACTATAGTAATTCTCCTAGTGATATTGTATTGTTCTTGAGAGGTTAGTGAAACTCATTGAACCCTTGTTCTTTGATCACTCCTTTGATTCTCATATCAATAACAGTCTAAGTAGACGTAGGTTATTATCAGATCCTGGGGCCGAACCACTATAAAAATATCGTGTTGTTATTACTTTTTGTCATTACGTTTCTCTCTACACATTCATTCATATCAAGCATATTCTGACTCCGTGTCAGTTGGCCAAATCCTGGGTCAACAGTATTTTTCTAATAAATATGAATTGAGCGATGTTTTACAAAGTAATTAGTTTAGGGTATTTCTTACATGGAGGTAAATATTTCTAAATTATTTTAATTTTCCATGACAAATTATAATTTTAAATTTTCTAAAAATCAATTCTTATTTGATGTATAAAGAATATTTTTGGATTGAGGCAAATATAAACATAGTTGACTTGGCCCAAACATGGTATTACATGTTATGTGTCGCATGTTATAAAGGAGTTGCCTATGACTATCAAAATATTTTACTAAGAGAATTGAAAAGGTTAGTTTGAATGTAATTTGTGTGTTTATAGTTTAAAGGTAACATATTTGTTGTATTATAATTTATAAAATTTTAATTTTCAAGTCTAATATGTGTTTCTCTGAAATTAGGTGCTTGGTGTTTTGGTGGTCCAAAAATTTGAACAAAAGCATTTAAAATGTTAGTTTAATTGTGATTTGTGTGTTTGTAAATAAATAAAACATGATTTTTTTAGGATTGAAAATGTTAGTTTAAATAATCAATCTTCAAATTCCTCATGCAACTGCACCAAAACAATGATAATTCTCCCAAAATTTAAATTAATATTACATTACATTATAATTACTAATATTATTTATTTATATAAATATATATGTGATGTCCCCATGTTTATTAAGTTATTTCACTCTTGATTTTTTATTCTTAAGGGTGAATAATAATGCACTCAAGATTAAAAGTATCATTGCAAGATCATTGACATATCAATCTCCTCCTTTATAATCTATTGGAATTTGAGAAATCGCTAAGATTTGTGATATTGGATATTTGATAGAGACTTTGCAACCCATGGAGGTAAATATTACTAAACTGTTTTAATTTTCCATAAAAAAATTATAATTTTAAACTTTCTAAAAACCAATTCTTATTTGATGTAGAAAATATATTTTTCAATCGAGGCAAAGATAAACATAGTTGACTTGGCCCAAACATTGTATTGCATGTCATGTGTCATATGTCATAAAGGAGTTGCCTATGACTATCAAAATATTTTAAGAAGAGAATTGAAAAGGTTAGTTTGAATGTGATTTGTGTGTTTATAGTTTAAATGTAACATATTTGTTGTATTATAATTTATAAAATTTTAATTTTCAAGTCTAACATTTGTTTCTCTGAAATCGGGTGCTTGGTGTTTTGGTGCTCCAAAAATTTGAACAAAAGCATTCAACGGGTTAGTTTAATTGTGATTTGTGTATTTATAAATAAGTAAAACATTAATTTTTTTTAGGAATGAAAATGTTAGTTTAAATAATCAATCCTCAAATTCCTCAGGCAACTACACTGAAACAATGGTAATTCTCCCAAAATTCAAATTAATATTACATTACATTACAATTACTAATATTATTTATTTATATACCCATGTTTATTAAGTTACTTCACTCTTCATTTTTTATAATAACGCAGTCAAGATTAAAAGTATCATTGCAAGATCATTGACATATCAATCTTCTCCTTTATCTTCGGTTGGAATTTGAGAAATCGTTAATATTTGTAATATTGGATATTTGATGGAGACTTTGCAACCCATGGAGGTAAATATTACTATATTATTTTAATTTTTCATAAGATATTATAATTTTACGCTTTCTAAAAATCAATTCTTATTTGACGTAGAAAACATATTTTTGGATTGAGGCAAACATAAACATAGTTGACTTGGCCCAAACATTGTATTATATGTCATGTGTCGTATGTCATAAAGGAGTTGGATATAACAAAAAGAAAACAATAGATTATGAAAATATTAAATGCAAAGAATGAGGGGCCCCCACACCACGGATTCAAACTAATATGATTCAATTCATTTTAAGTGCTACGACAAATGTTCAACTAGACAATAACACTACAAATATAGATGCTGTTATGTTCCGAAAAGTAGTAGAATAGACATTTGGATATTCTGTAGTTCAACTCATGGAACATGATGAACAGGTATAAATAAAAAAACAAACTTAAACAAAATAATTTCATTTAAAAATACTTCATCATCAATAAAATATATTTCCCATAAATCATGTCATGTTATTCAAATTTAATTTTGTAGGAACATCGCCAACATATTCAAAGTGTTGTAGAGAAATTAACAGCAAAACAATGGAATTGTATGCAGATCCAGAAAAAATAAAACATATGAAGTACAAGCATTTCACTATTCTCTCCATTAAAACGATAAAAGATGAGAAGCCGGCAGCATCTTCCTTCTAAAATAGAAACAAAACTTAAGCACCTTCTTCTAAATTTATAGACAATGTTATCCAATATAAGTTTATTTTTAGTTTCATTTATTCATTTAAATAAATTCTTATCTACTATTGTCATACATTACATTACAAATTTTCTTTAGTAACATTGTTTACTTATTTAACATTTTCCTCACAATTACAACACAATAAAAAAATTAAATATATATATATTAACTAAGCAAAAGGACGTTTGCTTTACCTAGTATAAATATATGTTGGAGTCCAATTTCTTTTTTGGAAACAACCAAAATGCACCATATCGTTTAAAGAAAATGGACATGTAGCGTTAATTAACTCCATCCTGTTAAGTTTGTATATTTTGTAAGTAAATTATATACATTGTAGGGAGTACCAGATCTGCCAGCATACGTGATGAAAGGAGTGGGGTGGAAGCAATGCAACAAAAAGAAGTTTGCTAATAAGGAGCTAATTGTAACTACATATCAAGTTGGTCGTCAAGGAATATATTTGTATAGACCTCAAATATTAAACTTGATTTATTATGGTTAGTTTCTAAAATTTTAATGAATTTAAAATTTTAGAGTTTCCATGTATTTATTATAGTATCTAGTATCTTTATGTATTTACTAGAGTTTCTAGAATGTTCATGTATTTACTAAAAGTTGTAGAGTCTTTAGTATTCTATAACTCTCATTTCTTAGTTAGTAGATGAGAATTATCTAGAATAATCTACTAGTTGATAATTTAATTGTGTTTCTAGAAAGGTCCATAGAGTCCTATAAATAGAGATGTAGTCCCACCATTTTGGATCAAGCTAAAAACACAAGTTGAGTTCTATAAAAAAGCCTCTTCCATCACAATATTATCTCTCATATTAACCTTAGTTTTCAACAAAGTCTTCAAGTTCTCTCCCAAATTCATCTTAATTTTCAACAAAGTGGTATCAGAGCAAGGTTCTTGAAGAAAAATGACAAGTGGAGGAATGGTCCCCGCCCAAGTTCCAATGCTCACCAAGAGTAACTATAACATTTAGAGTATCAAGATGAAGGCTCTACTAGGAGCTCAAGATGTTTGGGATATTGTTGAGAAAGGCCATAAGGAGCAAGAAGATGTTGCTCCTTCTCAAGCTCAACGGGAAGCCTTGAGGGATTCAAGAAAGAGAGACAAGAAAGCTCTCTACCTCATCTATCAAGCGATGGACGAAGAAGCATTCGAGAAGATCTCAAATGCAAGTACGACTAAAGAAGCATGGGAGAAGCTTCAAACTTGCAATAAAGGAATGGAGCAAGTTAAAAAGATCTGTCTTCAAACTCTTAGAGGTGAGTTTGAACTTTTGTTCATGGAAGAATCTGAATCGATTTCTGATTATTTTGCTAGAGTATTGGCAATTGTCAATCTATTAAGAAGAAATGGTGAAGACATTAGTAAAGTGAAGGTTATAGAGAAAATTCTTCGCACTGTAACTCCAACCTTCGAATACATTGCTACAGACATTGATGAAAATAAAGCTTTAGAAACTATGACTGTTGAGCAACTCATGGGTTCTTTACAAGCCTATGAGAAGAAACACAAGAGGAAAAAGAAGCAAAAGGAGACTGTGGAGCTGTTACTACAACTCAACTTGAAGGAAGAAAATTTCGGCAATAATAGAGATCAAAGAGGAAGAGGATGTGACCAAGGAAGCGGACGTGGACATGGGTGTGGACAAGGAAGAGAAGGAAGGGGTGGCTTCAACAACTTCATTAATGGAGAAAGAAGTCGAAATCCACAAGCAACGAGTGGACGCTCCCACATCAAATGCTACAATTTCAATAAGTTCAGCCACTGTGCCTCCGAGTGTAGATCAAGGAAGGTTAAAGAAAAGGTCAATTTCGTCGAAGACAAAGGTGGAGAAGAAGGAACATTGCTACTAGCTTGCAAAGACAAAGATGAAGGCAAAGAAAATAAATGGTATCTTGACATCGGCGCTAGCAATCACATGTGTGGACAAAGAAGAATGTTCGTGGAGCTTAATGAAGCAGTAAAAGGAAATGTCTCTTTTGGAGATGAGTCAAAAATACCAATGGAAGGCCAAGGTAAAATTCTCATACGCTTGAAAAATGAAGGCCATCAATTCATCTCAAACGTTTACTTTGTGCCCAACATGAAGAACAATATTTTGAGTCTAGGTCAATTGCTAGAGAAAGGTTATGATATTAACTTAAAAGAAAATAACATTTTCTTAAGAGATGATAAAAGCAATTTGATTGTCAAGGTGTCCATGTAAAAGAATTGAATGTTCTTCTTGAACATTCAATATGATATTCCAAATGGCCTAAAGGCCTGCTATAACGGCTCATCATGGCTTTGGCATCTACGCTTTGGACACCTTAATTTTGGCTGGTTCAAACTTTTGGAGAAGAAGGAGATGGTGAAAGGCCTTTCGTGCATCAACCAACTAGATCAATTGTGTGAAGGTTGTTTGCTTGGAAAGCAATCTCGGAGAAGCTTCCCGAATGAGTCATCTTCAAGAGCCACCAAGCCGCTCGAGCTCGTACATACTGATGTCTATGGACCAATAAAACCAAACTATTTTGGTAAGAGTAAATATTTTCTCCTTTTCATTGATGACTTTTCAAGAAAACATGGGATTATTTCATAAAGGAGAAGTTGAAAGTGTTCGAGAATTTCAAGAAGTTCAAAACTCTTGTTGAAGAAAGAAAGTGGTCTTCCTATTAAGGCCATGAGATCTAACCGAGGAGGAGAATTCACATCAAATGAGTTCCAAAAGTATTGTGAAGAGCATGGAATTTGTCACCCCTTAACAGTGTCGAGATCCCCCCAAAATACAGAGTGGCGGAGAGGAAGAATCGAACCATGCTCAACATGGCTCGTAGCATGCTCAAAAGCAAAAGAATGCCCAAGGAGTTTTGGGTTGAAGTAGTGGCTTGTGCGGTCTACTTGGAAAATCACTCTCCAACAATAAGTGTGTATGAGAAGACACCTCAAGAAGCATGGAGTGGAAGAAAGCTGGAATTTCGCACCTCAAAGTCCTTGGAAGTATTGCTTATGCTCATGTGCCCGATGAGAAGAGAACCAAGCTTGACGAAAAAAGTGAGTAGTATGTATTCATCGGCTATGACTCAAGATCCAAAGGCTACAAGTTGGACAACCCAATTACCGGCAAGATTCTCATTAGTCGTGATGTAGAGTTCAATGAAGAAGATTCTTGGGATTGGAACACACAAGAAGAGGAGTATCATTTTCTTCCTTACTTTGAGGAAGAAGAAGTGGAACAACCAAGGATGGAAGAAGAACCTCAAGAGCCTACTACTCCACTGATCTCACCAACCGAAAACTTACATGAAGATTCATCAGGAGAAAGTTCGAATGAGAAGACGCCACACTTCAGAAGCCTACAAGAGATTTATGAGGTAACTAAAAACTAAAATGACATCTCTCTTATGTGTCTATTTGGTGATTGTGAACCTCTAACTACCAAGAAACGGCAGAAAGAAAGAACTGGAGAGACGCCATGGATGAAGAAATCAATTCAATCATGAAAAACAATACATGGGAGCTAGCTACGCTTCCACAAGGACACAGGGCGATTAGAGTAAAATGGGTGTACAAGACAAAAATGAATGCCAATGGAGACGTGGAAAAATACAAAGCATGATTGGTTGCAAAAGGTTATAGTCAAAGAGAAGGCATTGACTATGACGAGGTATTTGCTCATGTTGCTCGTCTTGAAACTGTTAGATTAATAATTTCCTTGGCAGCCCAAAGTAGATGGAAGATCTACCAAATGGATATAAGATCTGCTTTCTTGATTGGGTTCCTCGAAGAAGAAGTCTACATTGAGAAACCATTGGGCTATGAAGTAAAAGGACATGAAGATAAAGTATTGAAGTTAAAGAAGGATTTGTATGGACTAAAGAAAGCGCCAAGAGCCTGGAATAGACGAATTGACAAGTACTTTCAAGACAAGAATTTTTCAAAGTGTCCGTATGAGCATGCACTCTATATCAAAGTTACAAATGAAGATATTTTGATTGTATGCATGTATGTAGATGACTTGATCTTTAAGGTAGAAACTCGAGTATGTTTGAGGAGTTCAAGAAAGACATTGTGATAGAGTTTGAGATGACAAACATTGGGCTAATGTCTTATTACCTCGACATTGAAGTGAAGCGGGAAGACAAAGGCATTTTCACCACTCAAGAAGGCTATGCTAGAGAAGTGCTTAAGAAGTTCAAGATGGATGACTCTAATTCAGTTGGCACACCGATGGAATGTAGAATCAAGTTGTCAAAGCATGACGGAGGAGAAAAGATGGATCCAACTCTCTACAAAAGTCTTGTTGGAAGTTTGTGCTACCTGACTTGTACGAGGTCGGGCATTCTCTATGTTGTTGGAATCATTAGTCGCTATATGGAAGCTCTAACAACAACTTATTTCAAGACTGTAAAGAGAATACTTCGGTACATCAAAGGTACAACCAACTATGGCTTGTTTTATTCATCTTCTAACAATTATGAGATGGTTGGATATAGTGATAGCGATTGGAGTGGAGACTTGGATGATAGAAAGAGCACCACTGGATTTGTGTTTTTCATGGGAAACACTGCTTTTACTTGGATGTCAAAGAAGCAACCAATCACCACACTATCAACTTGTGAAGCTGAATATGTTGCTGCAACTTCATGTGTTTTCCATGTTATTTGGCTAAGGAACTTGCTGAAAGATTTGAATGTGCCACAAAAGGAGCCTATCGAGATTCGTGTTGACAGCAAATCAGCACTTGCACTAGCAAAGAATCCTGTCTTTCATGAAAGAAGCAAGCACATCGACACACGTTATCACTACATACGAGAATGCATTGGAAAATAAGAAGCGAGGTTGGAGTATGTAAAGTCTCAAGATCAAGCGGCTGACATTTTCACCAAGCCACTTAGGGGAGAAACGTTCGCCAAGTTACGAAGCATTCTTGGAGTCACAAATCAAGTTTAAAGGGGGTGTTGAAATATTAAACTTTATTTATTATGGTTAGTTTCTAGAATTTTCCTGAATTTAATGTTTTTAGAGTTTCCATGTATTTACTATAGTTTCTAGCATCTTCATGTATTTACTAGAATTTCTAGGATCTTCATGTATTTACTAGTGTTTCTAGGATGTTCATGTATTTACTAGAGGTTTTAGAGTCTTCAGTATTCTAGAACTCTCATTTCTTAGTTAGTAGATGAGAATTATCTAGAATAATCTACTAGCTAATAATTTAATTGTGTTTCTAAAAAGGTCCATAGAGTAGATGTAGTCCCAGTATTTTGGATCAAGTCAAAAACACAAGTTGAGTTCTACAAAAAACTTCTTCCATCGTAATATTATCTCTCATATTAACCTTAGTTTCAACAAAGTCTTCAAGTTTTCTCCCAAATTCATCTTAATTTTCAACAATTTCATTTAAAATATTCTATACCAATGATAATTTGACTTAGGTTTATTTTGGAACTATACTTCACACACTTATATTTTTTGTGAGAATACTTAGAATCATTTGCGTACTTAATCTTCGTGGGCACTTACTGGAGATTCTTTTTATCTCACAATTTGGATTACTAATTTTCATATTCTGATCTTATTATTATATGTATGACAAAATGACAGTATTATTTGATTTATGTTTTATCTAACACATCATTCATATAAAGCTAACTATTACAATAGTAATCTCGCATTTTGTTCGTCACCACTAAATTACAGTATAAGTACTAAAGATTGATAATTTGGTTCTTAAGTTTGGTGGAGTCCCTACGTACGCCATGATTAGGCATGTGAAGTGTGAACTTGTTAGGTTGTTACTTTTGAATGCAATTAAAACATCAACATATGAACAGGTTAGTAGTTGAAACTAAATAAACACTCAGTAGTCAGAATTAAATATGAAGATCAGTCTCACAGGGGGGTTGTGTGTCAAGTTTCATTGAGTATATATATAAACTTGCAGAAGAACTTGATTCACTCTGGAGACTGATATACGTTATTATTCCTGTGGATCCAGTGAAAAACAGATCAAAAACGTCCATCATTCATTCCACAAAAATAGACCACTGTGCCCTCTGTACTATGAAAGCTCCTTTAATATGATAAAGTTAATTATGATTTGATTCAGAGCGCAGCAAACTTTATTGACATGTGACCAAACTCTTTATTGTGTCATTATTTCATGCATAATTATCATGGGTTTGGGGTGTGCAATAAATCCATATTATTAAGCCAACTATATCTCACAGGCATTGTGTTGCCCACCAAGCATGCCATGCAGACCTACTTGTTCATGCTTTATGAAACAATGTCCATAATTGGACCTTGGTACAACGCTGATCATTATTTAATTACGTAGGTAAAAATAACCAAGTACCATCATAGTTCATGAAACGAGCACAGTTCATGAAACGAGCACTGGTTGGACCACAATTATGCCTTTCCTCAATTAGAACCTGAATAATCTATTAATGTCAATAACTATTTCAGAATTGAATCAAAATTCAGAAGTAGACCGAACTGGCCCAAAAAAAAATTAACTAAAAGGGATTTTAGCTTCTCTTGGCTACTTACCATTAATATCATCCTACTTGCCATTTGTAAATACAATCATCCACTAACAATTAGAAAAAGGCCCAAAATTAAACAAAGGCTTAATATTAACAAAAGTCATATCCTGATATAAAAACAAGCCCTCCTCTCTACTACTTTCCCACCAAAATAATTACTAGCTCTAATGAAAACACCCCTTGTGCTCCTAACATACAGCAACTCTGGATCCTCCTACTACTTCCTCGTCCCCATAACTACTTAAGACCGAGACACTTGCGCATCTTTAGGCCGGTGCTGGATTGGCAAGGCGGCCCACCGATTGATTGGCACAGGGCGAGAAACGCCGGGGATGGCGTGCGGCCGATTTGGGGCGGATGAGGCAGCAGTGGAGGATGATGAAGAGGTGACCGCCACACGCTCACATGAGGGACACATGGTGAGGGTTGTGGGAGGGCTCATGTGCATGTAGAGCTGTGGGGAAAGCTTCAGTGTTCTAAGCTCTTGGACTTCCTTTTGCAGTCTCCTGTTCTCCTCCGTCAGATTCTCACAACACCTTTTCAGATACTCACAGTCGACCTCTGTTTGCTTCAACTTGGTCCTGCATTTTTCAATTTCATTGCAAACCCTACTTTTAGCTCAACAATTAGATAAATTTTAGAATCGAAAGTTACGTGACAACAAGTAAAAAAAGATGTTCCCACAAATTGACAAATTGGCCCTGCACATTATTATATTGTTTTTTATTCATGTTGTATGGATTGCTTCCCAACAATAGTGAGAAGAATTTCATTGACGAGAACAACCATATTTTTCTGACTTATTCAATGCCAACGCATGAAAAATTGAAAACAAAACAAAATAATAACAAAAAAATGGGATAGTAAATGAGCTTGAGTTACAAAAAACAAATTAACATTTAAAGTACAATTGGACAAATCTACCCTTGTGAAAACAACTCATTATCAAATAATACCCCTGAAACTAAATGAGATGAGAAGAATATCTGACCTTGCTCTCCTGTTTTGAAACCACACCTCCACTTGCCTTGGCCGCAGGTTCAATTGCTTTGCCAACGCCAGCTTCTGCTTCTGCACACGCCAAAGATCCTTGGGTTTAATCTCCAAACTATCCTTTAATCCACAACATATTAACAGAATTGTCCCTCCAATAACCCAGCAATTAGACAAATCAACGAAAAAGACTAAACTATCCTTCCTAAATAACAAAAATGATTCAGACAACGCGCCACTAACCGGATTAAGAGTGTTGTGCTCCTTGAAAGTCTCCTCAAGAACCAGAGACTGCTCCTTGGTCAGCCTGAGCTTCTTTCTGGAATTATCACCACCGCCGCCGTCTTCGTCATCGCTTCCGCGAGAACAAGAATCTCTTTCATTCTCAATCTCATCCCCAATCAGCTCTCTCTCGCTCCTCTTCCCGCTGATGCTCGACACCGTGCTGTTTGGGGACGATACACCATTCTCATCTTCGTAATCGGCGGCTGCTGCTGTGGCCGCCGTGGCCGACGTGGCCGAGTCCGGTGCTTGGTTCACGTCGAGTCCTCGGAGAAACGATCTCGAATCTAACCAAAATAAAAACTATCAGAAATTCGTAGAGTAATGGCCATCTTGCAAATAAAGCGAATAAGGAGTTAAGTTTCAAAATAGGACTTGGAGTCCCACGCTTGTATGTTTGGGTTTGGCTACTTGGCGTTACCAAAAAGTATACGTGTGCATAGATTATTATAATAATAATAATATTAAAAAAATTTAAAAATCACAGATCTAACAGTAAGATAGCTTTCTTTATTTACATCTATTTTGCACACCAAATGAAAACGCTAACAAAAAAAATGAGGGAAAAAATACATGTAAAAAGAGACGCTATTGACTAGTGCTAGTATGAAAAATCTGTATGATTATATGCATATTTGATCATCAATATAAAAATAATGATTTAAAAAATAAAATAAAAAGAAAGGAAAAAAAACCAAGTTACCATTTGACAGCTGAAAGATTTCATTCCAAGGAGTCTTTTGACGGTGGTGGTGATGATGGTGGTGATATTGCATGGGAGGAGAAGGTTTTTGCATGAGATTCAACTTGACAGAAGGCTGAGTTGCTCCACATCCTAAGCTCAAACTCAACCCCAAGCCATCATCATTCTCACCCATTGTCTCCTTTGTTTTTTTACTCTGAAAATCTCAAAACTCTAACTAAAAAATTTCCCCTCGAGAGCATATAAGTTCACTTTTCCGTTTCTGGTTTTTCTTTTTTTCTTCTGTGGTGTTTCCAGTTCAGAGAAAGCAAAACGGAAAGAAGTATGGAAAATGGGGATAACCTAAGCAGAAGGAGTGAGGTGTGTAGCTTAGACTTTTTCTTTTTGCAGTACAGTAAAAGGATGATGGGACTATATATAGATACAGAAAGAAAATACAGAGCAAAAAACGCACACAAGGTATAGATTTAATCATCACCTTTGTGTCAGAGAGACAAGCTATTGGCTCAATTATGATATAATGGCTTTAGCCTTTTAGCCTCGACTCTCTCTCTCCGCTTTTGACTAAACCCTACCTAAGCACCTATTTCCGAAATCATGGTTACGTTCAATTTTAACTGTAGTTAAGAGAAAGATAGTGTTGCACTCTTATAAGTAACAACCATTTTTTAAGTTTTAACTGGTTTTAAGGGAAAAAAAAAAAAGTGAAAAGGCTTGTCTGGGCTTTGTTATAATTATTATTAGCCACTGATCTGTTATAAAAGCAACTTTCTCGCTTTGAACGTTGACTACATATTGCAGTGCTGTACACGCGCTTGAAATAATTGGATCATGATGATGTTACCCGGTTTGATTATGATGATGGTCTGGTTTTTGGGACCCTTGGGTTTGGGGGTTCGTGGTGGGGCCGACGAGATGGGTTTTCACCAGGCACGCCCAGTGACAAATCACGAGGCAAATGAGTGTTTTTTTAACTGCTCAGATGGAATGGGACCCATTGGAGTTAATAAAGGAAAAGCGTGACAGCGCGTGGGTCTCGAGCTAGGGCTTTTCTCAGTGGCCAGTGCCCTCAGTCAAGTCAGCCTATAGGTGTGGTCAGAGTGAAAAATCAAATTAATATATTTAATTGTAAAAAGTTGCATTTTTCAAGAGCAGCTTGGTAAATTTTCTGGGTGAAAGATTTTAACAACAAATCACGGGGTAGGAAAAAGTATATCCAACGTTTTCCTACAAAGAAGTGTGTCACATAAACAAATTGTGTCACATTCACTCTTACTCTTAATTCATCATTTAAAAATCTTTAAATCAAAGTGGTGAATTCATCATTTTTTACTATTTTTTTCTTCATATTATTGATAATATGATAAATTTATCTAAATTTTAAGAAATATACACAATTTGAGACATGAAATTTTTGTTAAAAATATCTTAGGCTTTTTTTAATTAATAATATTATTATTTGTTCTAGAATCAAACGAGATAGACGTTCATAGGGTGGGTGAGAAAAAGACTTTAATGGGTATATCTCACCCTTTTCATTAAGTGCTTCATTAAGTGCAATGGAAGAGGGTTAGATTGTAGTTATGTCTTTTTTTACAGTGCTAACATTCGTTTCAATAAAAACTATTTATTGAAAAGTTGGAAAGACAGAATTCAACAATAAAGGTTCATTTGTTGATTTGTTGTTTCCCATTTTGTGAAAATATACCTGATATTCAAACAGTACTCGACTGAATTATCATTAATGAAAATGTTGGTTATATGAGTTACAAACAATTAATGAATTTTCTTTCTAGGCAAACAATGAATGAAATATTAAATTTATTATTTATTATTTTTCTTCTCTTTCCAATAAAACCTTGCAACATGCCTAATGATAATAGAGTATAAAGGTTATATTTTATTTGTTAGCGCAATAGTTCAAATTAGATAACTTAATATAGTTGGTTATTTACAGAAACTTTACCCAAAACAAATGAAAACAAAATTTTCACAATATCATAGTTTAAAGATTCTCAGCCCACTTTCAATCTATGGACACTTTTGACATTCATCTTGTTATTCCTGTTTTAGAATCTCTAAATTCAGAAAAATTATTATCACGTTAAAAATCTCTCTTATTATTCTGTTTGTGAATTGTGATAGAACAACATCTTTCTTTTTTTGTCTCTTTTCTTGGGGCACAAAATCGCTTCCAGGTCACAAATTTTAAAGCTGGCAAAAAGAAATAGAAATAATTTTTTTTAAATAATAATAAAAATAATCAGTGGTCCATTAATAGTAGCAGGGCAGAGGGTGGTGGTAGAAAGAGGACCTGAGGCATTTGACATTTTTCGAGCTGGCTAGAGACTTGAGCCGAGAGAGAAAGAAGGGATGAGTTCAAACGAGATTTTGCGGGCCGGGACACGTAAAGAGTTAAGGGCGGGGAATCACGTGGCGAACATGCAAGACTTCACGTGCATCAACATGCTTATGCTACGCCACGTGGCAACACGTGGTCCCATCATTGCACTCGTGCGGTTACTTTGTGCCTCTCTAACCGGACACCCACTTCGCTTCAATCATTGGATACTTCCTTGCTCTCTTTCTCATCGATGCGATACTACTTTCACGCACGATTCACGGTGTTTGACGCTCACGCTCTTTTTTGTAAAATATTTCGTTCCCATCAACCAATTTGTGAATATTTAAAAAAAAAAGCGAATTTGTGAATTTATACAAAATTAATGTGTTAAAAAATGTTGTTCGAAGTGATTTTAATATTTATATATATATATATATTTACACATGGTTTAAGTATTAAGAAAAGTAAGAACTCCCCTCCAACAATACATGCACGCGCTAGAAATTTTAAACCATTAAAAAAAATTTAAAAATTAAGAGCAATTAATACTAATTTTCCTAATCTCTTCAACCAAATCACAAAATTTGTCCGCTAATTTGTGAATGACGTTACATTTGTCATATTTGATGCTACATTTTAGTCTTTAATTGATTAATTTTTTTCTTAAAAAAATGTTTTTATGTTCAACTAACACATTTTTCAATGTATACCCAAATTACAAAGAATTTTATCCAAATTACAAAAAAAAATTATTAAAAAGTTAAATATATAAATATTAGTTAATTGAAGTATGAAATTAAAATGGTGTCAAAATAGTGTTGTGCAGATTATTTTCATAAAATATAAAATGGTTTATACTTTTTTAGAGTTTGTGTTTTGCCTCATTATCGGTTTAGATTCTGTATTTTGACAAATTATTTTTTAGACCCTGTATTTTGTAGAATGGTTCAAATAGGTCTCTAAACCTGATTTTGATGAACAAAAAATTGAGTATAACAACACAGTTTTTAGGCAGAATGAATATATTTTTATTCTGAATTGTTAGTTTAATGAATTATTTGTGATTTTAGTTCAAAAAACTATGATCAAAATCGAGTTTAATGGTCTATTTGAATTATTTTAAAAAATACAAGGTCCAAATAATAATTTATCAAAATACAGAATCTAAATAAGTAATGAGATAAAATACAGGATCTAAAAATGTATAAACCCAATATAAAATTGTGATGAGTAGCAATTGTATTGGAAATGATGTTAGCACCGGCTTTGTCAATTAATTAAATTGTTTAATTTTGAAAATTGGTGTCGTATTATTGGTAGTCATTAAGTACTAAAGTAACGTACTTTTCCTAAAATTTTCCACTTCAATTGACGTCGTAGACTTTCCTACACAAACTTTTATGCTCTTGGAGCTCTATGATAATTTCCACAATTCAGGTTTTGATTTAAAATCTCAATCAGATACTACCACATATTCTTAATCAAAAATCTTTTAGGAGATTACAAATAGTGTAATAACAATGACTACAATATTATTATAGGGATGAAAAAGAAAAGGCAAACAATGATACAACTTTTTTAGAATAATAGTAATAGTAGTAAGCTTCAAAATTAGAATGAAATGCTATTTCTAGTGAGAAGTCACTATTTTGGGGTATCCATGTTATTTCTTAGAAGATGAAACTTTATTGTTCATTCAAACAATAATAGAGTTATGCATGTGTTGGTAGAGTGGAGTGTCTGGTTTTGTGTGGTACTAAATTAGTGAAGTTTAAGTATCCTAACATATATAACTCAAATTTTAGGTATCAGAAGTAATTATGACTAATCATTCAAAACGTAGCATGTGATAATCTACATTGTCCCTTAGTAGGATCCAACCAAGAGGGACCTCCAAAAAGAATTGATTATATATATATTATAAAAAAACGAAGTTATATATATATAGGGACATGACCCAAGTTGGGAGTTAGGATTAGATGATGAGGATGTGAATGAGATAAAGATTAGGCGAGAGAGAGGTATATATATATATATATATATATATATATAGATATAAATATATATATATTGAAAATGAAGGAGAGGTCGGCTATGAATTTGGGATCTTCAGTACCCGAAACAAAGAATAACCAAAGTGTGGTTTAGCTGTCCCACGTGTTATCCTCAAATGATTGAACCCACCACCACTCCCCACTTAGCTTCTCCATCAAACCATGTCCGTACGAGGCCTTACTCCATGTGATTAGCACCTGACTGTGGTCCAACCCTCCTATTATTATTATTTATTTTCTTTCTTCTTATTTGTTTCATTTCTTTCTCATTTTCCTATCTCAAATTTGGTTTTCTTTATTTTGTGTTGTTTTTGTTCTTTTCTTTAACTGACCACACAGTGGGGATAAGACTTTGGGTCCTCAAGAATTTTTTTTTTCATATGCACACACACATATATATAGCAAAAATCTTTGGTGGGGTGTACAAAAGGATCGCATATGTGCGGCTGTGTTTCTTTGGGTTGTGATTGATTCAAAGCATTAGGTATTTGTAACACCCCAAGTTGCTAATAAGGTTTAAGACCTTGATTAGCGTGCCTGGAGGACAATAAGTGAATTAATATGATAATATATTAATTTAAATGAATATGTGATTAGAATGCATGTTTAGGTGGTATAAATATGTATGTGGGCCCCGTTTGCATGATAGGGGTAAATTGGTAATTTTAGCTCGTTGATGGCATAAATGTGATAATTATATTATGTGGTTTGTACCACGTGGGTGTGGTGATATTAATGTGATGCACGTGCCGAGACGGTCCTAGAGAGCTAGATAACTCAAAAGTCACAACGGGATTTTATACCCGGCTCGGGAGGAGCCTAGGGGTACTTTGGGGAATTTTGTGAGTTGAGTCGAGAATTTGTGGTTAATGGTTATTGGTGATTGAGTAACCTGGGTAACCATTAGTAACTGCTGAGAGTAACAAGTTTAGGTGGAAGAAATGGTAGAATTGTAATATAGGTGAAAGGACAAGAGTGCCCTTGAGGTTTAGTTAGGAGAGGATAACTATGGGAGGATAGGATGGTAATTTGGCAGGGATTTAGATCACTTCAGCTAAAGGAAAAGGATCATACACGTTATTTCATTTGGGGCATGTTTTGTTTATGCTGAAATTGGGAGAAACCTAGAGGAAAAGAGAAGAAAAGGAAGGAAGCTGAGTTTGGAACCTAGAGGAGGAATCAAGGTGGGTTGAAGTAATTGAAGCCAAACAAGAGTCAAGATTTGTTATGAGGTAAGAATTGCTCCTGTTTTACTGAGTTTTAAGCTTGATTCTAGAAAGTAAGAATGGAAATTTAAGGATAGTTATGGCTGGTTTTGTGAGAATTCAGCTTGTGGAATTAGAAGGCTTAGCTTGGAGTTGGAAGCAAGGGAGCTTAAGGTTGGATTCTCCATTCAAGGTAAGGCTTTTGTGCAATTATAAAGTTTATTTCTGTTATGAATTAGGGAATTTGAAGTGTGGTTTAGCACCCGTAAAGCAGAGCTTGGGCCCATAGAATTGTTGCAGGGCGTGGCCCTAGATTGTATCATTGCTAGGATATAGCTTAAAATGAATGATTATATATTTGATTGTTATTTGAGAATGCTAAATGTGGTAATAGCACAATGAACGGCGAAGGGCCGAGAACGACGAAGGGCCGAGAACAGCAGTGGGGCCGGGAATACCACTTAGCACATGGAGTACTCGTGGTTAGGGTGAGACCCCAATGGATACATGGGATATCCTTACGGTGTAGAGAGAGATCCCAGGCTTTGGTAATACTTCTGGGACGGCATGGTTGTATATGTGTTAGATTTCATGGACTGTCTGACTAGATATGAGCTATCTGCTGTAGTGACTGTATATTATGCATATGTTATGTGCTGTTTGAGTTTTCTTGCTGGGCTTCGGCTCACGGGTGCTCTGTGTTGCAGGTAAGGGCAAAGAGAAAGTCAACCAGCCATGAGTACGGAGAGCGTGGGGGCGGCGCGTACATGTTTGGCCTGCCCTACTGCTTTGGTTGGGGGCATTTTTGAGAAATGGTTGTACTAAACTCTGTTTTTGATAATTTATCAACTGTGTATCTATTTTGAGTTGTAAATAGTTTACAAACCTTGTTTTGGGATCCCAAATGTTAAATAACTGGAACTTTGAGTGAAATGAAGTACTTTTAAAGATTACAGCCTTGTCTTTTTGTTTAAATCACACTTTTGTTCTAAAAACTTCGCTTAGCGAGTTAATTGCACATTTTAAACTCACTTAGTAACGGCTCTAAGGTAGTAGGGCGTTACAGTATTATTTGGTACGGTGGAGATGCATGTACTATATATTTTTTGTTTTAATCTATTTCCAATTATATTAATATATAATTTTTGTTTCTTAGGTGTATTTAGCAAAAAGTCTAATGAGGGGACCACAAACACTTCAACACAGCAAAGACGTCGGATAAATCTTCCAACCAATTGCAGAGGTAAGGTGATGCTTTGTTGCCCGACGCTCTGGTTCAGTCTCTCCAAAGCTCCAGGGCCTACCACGAACTCAAGCCAATACCGAGTGACGAGAAGTTCTCCGTAAAACCGTGTGGCTGCATGCACAATGGTGCTCATCAAAGTGGAAAGGCCAAGGGGTGGTGGATGGTGGCTCTCGTCGAATGGATGCCGGAGTCGTGGTGACTGTGGAGTTGTGCCGTTGGTGACTTGGCTGTTGATGGAGGAGAAAATCGAGTCTCTCGGTGGTGCTACCTAATTCATGTCGAAGAATAGGAAGACTCACATTTTCTGTAAATAATTAATATATATATATATCATATATAAACTATTAGTTACATAACTTAACCTGATATTAGTCATCCTCATAGAAAGATCCAATAATGGCTCACTAGTATTAAGGTACAAAATGACATGAATACATTATATATTTATGGTATATATATTATTATTGATTCTAACTCAATTTTGATATTGTTTTACTGTCAACTGTATTTTATTCTAGTGTTACTGGAAATTCAGATCTCTGTTCCTCAGTTTCATGCCTTAAACATTCGAAGCGTAAAAACTACAATGTTTATATTATAGTATCTATTGCATCTCTCTTTGTCCTCTTAGGTGCACTCTTTATCGGATGGAGACTGATTAAAAGAAAAAGAGGTAATATTGTCATTTATATGTATGTATGTAGATATTAGTAGGCAAAGTGTGGAAAATTCTAGATTTTATATATAAATATAATAATATAGAACAGACAAGCCCAAATCAATGAACAGCATTGGGTCAGAATTGGAGCCCAAAAAACATCAATTTACTTACTCTGAGATCACAAGTATTACCAACAACTTTGAGAAAGTCATTGGAAAAGAAGGCTTTGGACCTATTTATTATGGCTACGTAAACGACACTCAAGTAACTATCGAGATCCTCTCTGATGCATCAAAACAAAGGTATAAGGAGTTTCAATATGAGGTATTATATAAATGTGGAATTTATGAGGATTTGTTAATTCTTCTCGAATTCTTGAAAGAAATGCAATACAACAAACATTAATTAAACACAAGAATGCAAAACACACACATGTACTTGCTTTGGTAACTTCATTTAGTTTAGTTCAACATGATCAAGTTTTGGTTGGTCAATCCACTAGATTAACAGAACCTTTACACTCACTTTGTTTACTCATATAGTTCTCAAGAAACAAACAAGAAAGAACCTAATCGGTGCTAGTTCAAAACAAAGTCCCAGTACTTTTCTCCAATTATCATCAAATCTTACATCTTTTATATACAACCCCATGAACCAATAAGATGAAGCCATTTTATCCATTCATGTAACCAAGTAATATCAATAATAAGTTGCAGCCTTGTTACTAACCATTTTAACAAGTAAGTTACATGTAAGAGCCAACAGTGCTTATCGGATGGTCTATGATTTTAAATTATTTTGGATTTGTGTATTGTTTAATGATTTTATGGAGTTCAATTTACAGGTATTACTTCTAATGAGAGTCCATCATAGAAACTTGACCACTCTCATTGGATATTGCATTGAAGATGACTGCATGAAGCTTATCTACGAGTACATGGCTAATGGAAGCTTAAAACAACTTCTCTCAGGTTCATTTTTTCATTTAGCACTATAGCGTTCTCTCATATTAATATTTTTTATTAACAATAAGAGAGTTTCTTTCAAGTCCATCAAAAACAAATGAAGGGGTCAAACTGTTTTAAATATTTTGGATTGCATAAAAAATACTTGTACATTAAGTTGGGAGAATAGACTAAAAATTGCAGTGGATGCAGCACAAGGTTAGCTGTATATTTAAATAGTACATTATGTGTATGTTTGAATTTGGTTGACACTAAATTGTGTGGTAGAATTTGGTTAAAATATCAGGTTTAGAGTATCTACACCATGGCTGTAAGCCCCCAATAGTCCATAGGGATGTGAAAACTCCCAACATCTTGTTGAACGAAAGTTATGTAACTACTATAGTATATATGTGATATATATATATATTAATTATTTACAGAAAACGTGAGTCTCCCTCTTCTTCGACATGAATTATGTAGCACCACCGAGAGACTCGGTTTTCTCCTCCATCAACGACCAAGCCACCAACGGCACAACTCCATAGTCACCACGACTCCAGCATCCGTTCGACGAGAGCCACCATCCACCACCCCTTGGACTTTCCACTTCGATGAGCACCATTGTGCATGCAGCCACACGGTTTGACGGAGAACTTCTCGTCACTCGGTATCGGCTTGAGTTCGTGGTAGGCCTTGGAGCTTTGGAGAGACTGAACCAGAGCGTCGGGCAACAAAGCATCACCTTACCTCTACAATTGGTTGGAAGATTTATCCAACGTCTTTGCTGTGTTGAAGTGTTTTTGGTCCCCTCTTTATACTTTTTGCTAAATACACCTGAGAACAAAGAATTATATATTAATATAATTGAAAATAGATTAAAACAAAAAATATATAGTACATGCATCGCTCAATGGAATTATGGAAAAACCAAATACAACTCTATGCAAAAATACAATGGACAAGATAATATTGATTAAATAAGTATTACAACTCAATTGCTCAAAATACAAGTAAATAAAAAGATGTAGAAGAAGAAGATTACAAACTCAATACTATAACAATACAAGTAAATAAGAAGAACAAAAGAATGAAAACACAAACTCTCACACAACCAAAGTGTAGAGTACTGGGGATCACCAACTTGAACAAGGTTCAAAACCATTGTTCAAAAGCTTATTTCTCCCTATTCTCTAAGCACTAAGGGATCTCTCTAGGAAATAGCTCTCTGGAATTATCAAGCCTCAAGGTGTATTTTTCAGCCAAGTGCTTTGTGGATGAAAAAATGGTGTGTCATACAAGTGAGCATTAGGCTCCTATTTATAGAGTTTGAGATACCCCTTTGAATTTCAAATTCCACCAACCCCCATGGCTGTTACCAATGTTCAATTGGATGTTTTATGGAATTAAAATAGAGATTTGGGAGTTACTTGGTTGTTGGAAACGTTCAAAATTGGATAAAAACCGAAATTCAAAGAAGCTGTCAGCCACTAGGGCCGCTGCGCTTGTTCCAGGCACCGCGACCCTCAGTCAAGTTCAGCAACAAAAATTTCAGTTTTTCCAAAACGTTCCAATTTATTCCCACTTGATTTTGTAACTTCCATACACAATATGAGAGTTAAAATCATATCTCTATCAGCCATTTCTCATATGGCTTTATGAAATCCAATCTCAAATGTGTAACATATAATATACACATTATTAGGCAATATTTGGGAGTTACAAATTTGTAACTGATTTTGTAACTCCAAAATATGTCACATTTGGATACACACATGTGTCCAATTTTGTGACTCTCAATAATATGTTACAAGGTGTGGCAAATCACATTTGTGTGACAAATCACATTTTGTCACATTATTTAATCTAATATTATATTATATGAAATAATATAACATTCCCCCACTAGATTAAATAATCACTTTTTGTAACACTCATTTAATCAATCAAACATTATATTAAAATATAATATTCCCCCACTTGATTAAATAATCACTCTCTATAGAAACCTTTGCATTGGTGCATAAAGTAAAATGTCTTTCGACTTGAATTTTACCTTAGTGTAATTATCACAAAGTTTGTTGAAATTTTGGTTGCCGAAGTATTGAACCACTATCCCTTGATAACAAACCGGTGATAACACACACACCTTTGCTATGTTCACTTGAGACCTCAATGTCTCGCTTTTGCACCGTTAATGTCCATGTGCACATTCCATTCATAGACTTTTCTTGAGAATGACTCCCAATTCTCATGAGGGGCGGCACCACCCCTAGGTCTATATAGGTAGAACTCTTACAATATTTTGTTACCCTAAAATACTTGTATTTTCAAGACTGAGTTCTATTAAAAAACCTTTCGGTTTTAACCCTCAATTTTGTAACACACTAGTACTCATATCTCAGATGAGACAAAATTGGAGTACTACTATCTATTCACTTGATTGACTTGTTATTACCTATTGAACCTAATATTAGTTTGGTTACTAGTATTAAGATATGTTACCATCAACCGTGAATCTCTTTAGGGAGTCTAAGTCCCACCCCTTGAGATGTAGAAATGATTCTATTTGAATCATTTCTTTTCTCATGTATGCATACTTAGACACTCTCATTATTTTATTCAAACTTTGTTGCTAGCCATAGTTTGATTAAAATAGTTACCCCTTTAAAATAGTGATTTTGACTATAGTCAACACCCCCACTATTTTATAGTTTTATATCCAAGATAAACATTTTCCTTGAATATTAATTCTAGAAATCTTTTTGTTTCTAAAATTCTCCTTTATGTTTTAAATTGATTCCTTCTTGAATCAAAATATTACAAACAGTAACTTTAGACACCAAGCATGTCTAGATTTATCCATTCTATACACATATAGCCAATGTGATTTAAAATGTGGAATTCCAAATCACCTATTTGATAGGACGACCAAATTAATCAATTGATTAACTTTGGAGCATCACCCCCACATTTCTCACATAGTGATAAAATACCACTTTAAAATAGAAATCTCTTCAACTCTATTAAGTCATTTATCCTCCAAGATAAATCTAGACCTATAATTCTCAAAGTTCATCATGAGTCCTCTATACCACATGATAAACTCTTAAGATAAAACATCAATGTTTATCTTGATTTATTTACTTGCTAAAGCAAGAAACACTTATTTGAAGTAACTTTCACTTGGTTGCTTTCTTTTATATATTTCACTTAATAAAATGTGAACACAAATGTAATGTGAGAATTTCTCAAACAAATAATCACAAATTTCATTTTTAGCTGTCTAAATAATCTCAAAATCCCTTAAACAACTTTTGTGTATTTCTTAAGAGTCTCTTTGAGATTCTTTTGAAAACATCAATTTGACATCCATTGATTTTCTCATCAAAATGAAAATAAAAATGTCAATTTTTTTTTAAACACTTTAAATCAAAGAAAATAAACCCTCATTGATTTATTTAAACACTTTGATTTCTTATGTTTTGGTTTAAAATTATCTTCTTATTGAGATTAATTTAAACATATCATCATCTTTAACCAAAATGAATAAAGTTATATTTTATTCACCATTGATTTAAAGATTCAAAATTGCTTCTCCAATTTTGAAAATGTCTCCTCATTGAATATTTAAGAATTATTGTCACTAAATAATTCTCAAATATATTTTATTTGACCACACTCTAGATTATAAGTCTATTGAGTCAATATGTCATCCCACAATTTTTGAATCCACTTTGATTCATTTTTTTTGCAATGGCAAGACACTTATCAAAAGATATAACCCCCTTAAGTTCATCTTTTCTTATCTCATAATTGAGATGCTCAACACTTTAATTGAGAATTTTAATTTCTCAAATTATTCTTTTTATTCACAAATTACATACTAACAATAATATAGAATAAAACCTATTAACATCTCACAAATGTTTGCATGATTATGATTTCACATAGTTGTCAACATACATGACTAATATCATACTAATATGGCTCTTTATTAATATGAAAACATGAATTAAAAATATCATACACACATGATTTCACATTTCTATTGATTCACAAAATCAATATATTTATACATGTCATATAAACTCATAGTTGTCATTATAATAATTTCCCATTAACACAAAATAAGTTCTATGACATGCTAGCATACTACCCAATAATCTACTAGATTATTTACATGTTAATCACATATAACAAAAACTTAAGATATTATATTGTCTTCTAATCTAACCACTAAAAAACAAAGGAGATTAGAAAACAATGAATCTCATTTATAAACTTTTCTTCTTCTCATTTTTATCACTATATGAAAACCATTAGATCTTCTAAGAAAACCAAAGAAGAGCATTACCTTATCTTACCATCTTTTCAAAGTTGGACCCTCATATGATCTCCATGGTTTCTCCTTCCATTGAAAAGGAAACTAAGCTTTTGATTGTTAGAGAATATATATTATTGCTCAATGGAATTATGGAAAAACCAAATACAACTCTATGCAAAAATACAATGGACAAGATAATATTGATTAAATAAGTATTACAACTCAATTGCTCAAAATACAAGTAAATACAAAGATGTAGAAGAAGAAGATTACAAACTCAATACTATAACAATATAAGTAAATAAGAAGAACAAAAGAATGAAAACACAAACTCTCACACAACCAAATTGTAGAGTACTGGGGATCACCAACTTGAACAAGGTTCAAGACCTTTGTCCAAAAGCTTATTTCCCCCTATTCTCTAAGCACTAAGGGATCTCTCTAGGAAATAGCTCTCTGGAATTATCAAGCCTCAAGGTGTATTTTTCAGCCAAGTGCTTTGTGGATGAAAAAATGGTGTGTCATACAAGTGAGCATTAGGCTCCTATTTATAGAGTTTGAGATACCCCTTTGAATTTCAAATTCCACCAACCCCCATGGCTGTTACCAATGTTTAATTAGATGTTTTATGGAATTAAAATAGAGATTTTGGAGTTACTTGGCTGTTGGAAACGTTCAAAATTGGATAAAAACTGAAATTCAAAGAAGCTGTCAGCCACTAGGGCCGTGGAGCATGTTCTAGGCGCCGCGGCCCTCAGTCAAGTTCAGCAACAAAAATTTCAGTTTTTCCAAAACGTTCTAATTTATTCCCACTTGATTTTGTAACTTCCATACACAATATGGGAGTTAAAATCACATCTCTATCAGCCATTTCTCATATGACTTTATGAAATCCAATCTCAAATGTGTAAAATATAATATACACATTATTAGGTAATATTTGGGAGTTACAAATTTGTACTTGATTTTGTAACTCCAAAATATGTCACATTTGGATACACACATGTGTCCAATTTTGTGACTCTCAATAATATGTTACAAGGTGTGACAAATCACATTTGTGTGACAAATCACATTTTGTCACATTATTTAATCTAATATTATATTATATGAAATAATATAACAACATCTCCATCATACCAAATAATACCTAATGTTTTTAACCAATCACAACCCAAAGAAAACAGCCGCACATATGCGACCCTTTCGTACAACCACAGCAAAGCCATACCCTATATATATATATATAAATCTCTTATGTATAAAAAGGTATGTAGAAATTTTTTGTTTTAACCATAATTTATTTATTTTTTCATTAACTTTAACGAAATATTTTTATATTTAACAAAATATTCTTTTATTTAACAGTAAATTGTCATGACTTCAACTTAAATAAAATTAAATAAATGAATAATTAAACAAATTAACATATGATATTTTTGAGATATTTTACAATAATAATTATTTAAAAATAATAAAACCATATATTTATAACTTAAATAAAATTTAATTAAACTTAAACTTAATATTATATTAAACATATAATATATAATATTTTATTGTCACTTCCAAATTAAAAAACTAGAACAAGCATAAACTTAAACAAACAAAAAAATTAAAATAGGATATTTTAAAGATATTTTATGATAATTTAAATAATTAAATCATATTTATTTTAAAATAATAAAGACATATATATCATTTTTTTTATCTTATAAATTTGTGTGATAGTTTGTTTTTTATCAAGTGATTAGAGCTATTTTTCTTCATCAAATTCACCAAATGACATTTTGAGTGTAACGTCCCAAAGTTCCTAAGGCTTAGGGCCTTGATTAGAGGGTCAAGATGGCAAATTATGGAAAATATGTGATTATGTGATATATATGTGTATCAATATGTGATTATGTAAGCTATATTATAATATGACTTAATATGCATGTTTTGGTATATTAAATATGCATGTGGGCTCATTTATGATTAATTGGACAATTGTTGTAATTTGGCCCGTTATGGGTATATTTGGCATAAATGTGATATATGTGTGAGACCACATTATTATGCAGATATGTTTGGGTTACTCAACACGAGATGATCTTAGGGAGCAAGCTAGTGGGAAAGTCACAACGGGACCCATATTTGACTCGGTGTGAGTCAAGGGGTATTTAGCACATTACCGGGATATAGGGTAATGAGGATGATTATTTGATGATATATTGGGAGTTAGTGAGATCTGGAGGAAATTATGATAATTTTAACTATTTTATCCCAGGAGGGTATTTTTGGGACCTCGAGCATTAGGATTTGCTTGAGGCTACTTAAGCTCGAAGTAACATGTCAGAAACATAAAAAGAACGTTCAATACGTTCTCTTCCTCTCCCATTTTCTTTTAGACACTGTTAGCATTTTCGAAGGAAACTTGAGTTTTAGGACTCGGATTCAAGCAAGGTTAGAGTCAAAACGATTCTAGGGAAGATTAGAAGCTTATTAGCCGAAAGATTTAATTAGGAAACGACTCGATCAAAGGTAATCCAAGTTTTGAGTTTTTGAGTCTTTAAGCTTTGATTGGATTTTGCATTTTGATGAGTTATTGATTTGATTGGGACTTAGGTTATAATGGTTTTGGGAAATTAAGATGTTTGAGAACTTTGATTTTGGGATTTGGATATGTTTGGATAGGTTTTTGGAAGGTTTTAAAATGGAGAAAATGAAGAAAATAGTTGGGTTTGAGGTTGGGTCGCGACCTTGTTCTTGGAAGTCGCGACCTGTGTGAACCCAAAACCAGGAGGGGTTCTTCCTGGGGGGCGTGCCGCGGCTCTAGGGGGCAAGTCGCGGCTCGCGCCCTAAAGCCCAGGTAGAGGGCTGTCTGCCTGGGAGGCGCGCTACGACCCCCAGGGCCAAGTCCCGGCCCGCCTATGCATTTTTGGCTAGGTTGGGTTTTTAGTCGTGGGAACTTAAACCTAAGGGCTCGAGATCGATCCTACTACCCCGTTTGGTAGGATTCAACATTTCAGAGGCTAGGTTTCGGTTCAGAAGTCTTTATGTACTCATTTTTTACGGGATTCTATATTATGGTTGTGACTAGGTTATTGCTAGGGGTTCAGAATCAGGATCGTGCTCGAGGGTTGTTCATTAGTAACCTGTGCTTGGACCAAAGGTTAGAAAATTGCACCCAGTATGTGATGCATGTGATACATGTGATTATGGCATGGCATGAATGTTGAATATTTAATTTATCAGAGCTTGAGTCTTTGTAAATGTGCACGATTATGATTATGCTTGTGATTATCGATTAAGCATGTTGAATGCCTTATATCTGGATATTTGACATATGATATATGCCTGTTTGCATTACCTCATTGAGGAAGCATTGACTTATTAGTCAGGAACGACAATAGTGCTAAGCGCTGGTCGTAAAGCATTGACTTATCAGTCAGAGAGGTAATAGTGCTCAGTGCTGGTCGTAAAGCTCTGACTTATCAGTCATGAGCGGCAATAGTACTGAGTGCTGATCGAAAAACATTGACTTATTAGTCAAGAGCGGCAATAGCGCTCTGCGTTGGTCGTATTGGTTAGACTAACTAGAAGCGTCAGGTATGCTTATACAGAGGATATGGCTAAGAGACCTGAGGTGACTTGATAGTCACATATCCTAGCATTGGCTTATTAGTCAAGAATGGCCTTAGCACTTTGAGTGCTAGTCAGCGCTAGGTACACTTATACAAAGGATATGGCTAAGAGACCTAAGGTGACTTAATAGTCACATGTCCTAGCATTGGCTTATTAGTCAAGAACGACCTTAGCACGTTGAGTGCTGGTCAGCGCCAGGTATGCTTATATAGAGGATATAGCTAAGAGACATGAGGTTACTTAATAGTCACATATCCTAGCATTGACTTATCAGTCAAGATCGACAATAGCGCTGAGTGCTGGTTGAAAGGCACAGACTTATTAATCAAGGACGACATTAGCATGGTGAGTGTTGGTCGAAAGGCACTGACTTATTAGTTAAGGACAGCAATAACACACTGAATGCTGGTCATAAGACATTGACTTATTAGTCAAGCAGGGCAATAGCGCGCTAAGCGCTGGTCCATATGATCTAGCCTAACCAAAAGCGCATCATACTCTTGATCGATCTATTGGTCGAAGACAACCTAGCGCTGAGTACACTAGATCAGCTTGAAAGCTAGTTATACAGAGGATAGGGCACAGGGCCCCAGGGTGGCTTATTAGTCCTATATCCTAGGGCGTCAAGCCAGAAAGATTCCAAAATCATTTATTTGTACTTGCTTGCATGCATGAATAAAGTTATTATTGCTAGGCATGCTTATTATGATTTGGTGACATATTATTAACTGCTTATGAGCATGTTTAAGTTTTCTTGTTGAGCCTCGGCTCACGGGTGTTATGTGTTATATTATTTTATAATATAATGTAATATTATATTATATTATAATATAATGTTTTAGATTAAATAAATGTGACAAAGTGTGTCACATATTGTAACATATAATAGAGAGTTACAATATTTAGATATATGAGATATATCCAAATAATGTAACATATTTGGTGTTACAAATTTGTAACTTCCAAATATTACCCTTTATTGTGTAAAATTGTTGTTACACAATATGGAGATGAATTTCATAAAACCATATGTGATATGGCTGTTAGAGATATGATTTTAACCCCAATAATGTGTTTTGGGAGTTACAAAATCATTTGGGAGGGTTTGGAACCGTTTGGAAAAACAGTACATTTTTTGTGCTGAAATTGGTCAGTGGCCGCGACTTGTGGGTCAGAGACTAGTGGCCGCAGCCACTAATGTCTCTGGCCGCGGCCACAGGCCAAAACTGACCAAATTTGCAGTTTTTCAATCTTTATTGAACGGCTCAAAAAACCCAAATAACTCCCAAATCTCATTTTTAATTCCATATTAATCCAATTAAACATTGGCAACAGCCATGGGGGTTGGTGGAATTTGAAATTCAAAGGGTGTCTCTAAACTCTATAAATAGGAGCCTATAGCTCACTTGAAAGTCACAACATTTCTATCCATTAGAGCACTTGGCTAGAAACACCTTGAGGCTTGATAATTCCATAAAGCATTTCCAATATTTGAGAGAGATCCCTTAGTGCTTGAGTTAGGGGGAAATAAGCTTTTGGACAAAGGTTTTAAACCTTATTTAAGTTGGTGATCCCCAACACTCTTCACTTTGGTTGTGTGAGTGAGAGTTTCTTGTTATTTTGTTCTTGTTCTTATTCTTCTTCTATTGTTCTTCTCCTATCATTCTTGTTATATTTACTTGTATTTTCGCTTAGAGTTGTAATCTCATCTTCATCTTTCTTTTTACTACTTCTAGTTTATTTGTATCTTTTTGTCAAAGATTTGTATTTTTCTATTTCTATCATCTTACATCTCCTTCTCCTTTTATTTTTAATTTTCAGTTATAGAGTTGTAACACATTATTTAATCAATCCTTGTCTATTGTAATATTTTGCATAGAGTTATAATATTTTCTTACCATTTCCATTGAGACAATTTATATTTTCTTAACATTCAAAAGCTTATCCCTTTTTTGTTTCAATGGAAGGGGAGACAATCAAGATCATGAACCAAGACCTAGTGAGATTTGATAGGTTTGATGGATCCAATTTTACTAGGTGGCAAGACAAGGTGAGGTTTCTTTTAACCACTCTTAAAATCTCTTACATCCTTGAGTCATCCTTGGCACCTCTAGCCGAGCCATTCGACAAAGACACTCCCGAGGAGGTGGAGAAGAGAAGGAAGAGGGAGGAGGACAATCTCCTTTTTAGGGGTCATATCCTCAATGCCCTGTCTGATAGGCTCTATGACCTCTACACTGAGACCAAATCGGCCAAGGAGATAATGGGTGCACTTGAGAAAAAGTTTAAGGCGGAAGAGGAAGGTACCAAAAAGTTTTTGATATCTCAATACTTCGATTTCAAATTTTTTGGTGATAAACCTATTCTTCCTCAAATTCATGAATTGCAAATTATTGTTAATAAATTGAAAGTGTTAAAGATTGAGCTTCCCGAGGCCTTTCAAGTTGGTGCTATAGTGGCTGAATTACCACCAACTTGGAAGAGCTATAGGAAAAGAATCCTTCATAAAAATGAGGATTATTCTTTGGAGGAGATCCAAAAGCATATTCGAATAGAAGAGGAATCGATATGTAGAGATAAACTTGTGGAGGGGTCTAATGGAGAGACTTCCAAAGCAAATGCGATGTCACAACCAAAACATCCCAAAAACAAAGGGAAAAAGGGTAATGAGAAACCTTTGGGTCCAAAAACCAACCCAAACAAGTTTAAGGGCGAGAAAGGTCCTTGCTTTGTGTGTGGGAAAAAGGGTCACTATGCTAGAGAGTGTAGGCATAGAAAAGACCAACAAGGACCTAAGGTGAACACAACTCAAGAGGAAAATATAGTTGCTACCCTTAGTGAGGTGAATGCGGTCCAAGGCAAGGTGAAATGGTGGTGGTATGATACATGTGCCACCGTCCATGTCACCTATGACAAATCATTGTTCAAGACCTTTGAAGAGTCAAAGGGCAACCATGAGATACAAATGGGCAATGAGGGCAAATCCAAGGTACTTGGCAAAGGTACTATTGATGTCTACTTCACCTCTGACAAGAAAGTTACATTAGTGAATGTACTTTATGTTCCCGAAATGAGTAGAAACTTGGTAAGTGGTGATTTGCTTGGCAAGCCCGGCATTAAAGCCGTTTTTGAGTCCGGTAAACTTATACTTACCAAATTATATGTATTTTTGGGAAAGGGGTACTCTTGTGAGGGTATGGTTAAATTGTGCACCAATGATGTAACTTTCAATGTTATCAATAAAAATGCTAATTCCGCCTATATTGTTGAGTATTTTTGTGGCATCTTATGTTAGGAAAAATTGTTTTGCCTCAATATAAATGATTATAATATTACAACTCTATGAAATATATTACAAATAAATAATGATTGACTGAATAAGATTACAACTCTATAACTGAAAATTACAAATAAACAAAGAAAAGGAAGAAGATGATGATGAAGAAGAGAATAGTGAGAATACAACTCTAAGCAAAAGATTACAAGTAAAATAAAGTGTTTAGACCAAAAGAAAAGATTACAACTCTTAAACAAAATATACAAGTAAATAGAACAAGAGAATAAGAAGAAAAGCAATAGAATAAAAAGAAGAACAGAAACACAATCAAACTCTCACTTACACAACCTAAGTGAAGAGGGTTGGGGATCACCAACTTGAACAAGGTTTAAAACCTTTGTCCAAAAGCTTATTTCCCCCGAACTCAAGCACTAAGGGATCTCTCTCAGATATTGGAAAAACTTTATGGAATTATCAAGCCTCAAGGTATTTCTAACCAAGTGCTCTAATGGATAGAAAATGTTGTGTCTTTCAAGTGAGATATAGGCTCCTATTTATAGAGTTTAGAGACACCCTTTGAATTTCAAATTCCACCAACCCCCATGGCTGTTACCAATGTTTAATTGGATTAATATGGAATTAAAAAAGATATTTGAGAGTTATTTGGGTTTTTTTGAGCCGTTCAACAAATATTGAAAAAATTGAAAATTGGTCAGTTTTTGGCCTGTGGCCGCGGCTAGAGACACTGGTGGCCACAGCCACTGGTATCTGTCCCACAGGCCACGGCCACTGAATGTTGGTGGCCGCGGCCACTCACCAATTTCAGCACAAAAAATTGTGCTGTTTTTCCAAACGGTTCCAAACCCTCCCAAATGATTTTGTAACTCCCAAAACACATTATTGGGGTTAAAATCATATCTCTAACAGCCATATCACATATGGCTTTATGAAATTCATCTCAATATTGTGTAACAACAATTTTACACAATAAAGGGTAATATTTGGAAGTTACAAATTTGTAACACCAAATATGTTACATTATTTGGATATATCTCATATATCTAAATATTGTAATTCTCTATTATATGTTACAATATGTGACACACTTTGTCACATTTATTTAATCTAAAACATTATATTATAATATAATATAATTTTACATTATATTATAAAATAATATAACATTTCCCCACAAGATTAAATAGTTATCTATTGTAACACTTATTTAATCAATCATTATATTTTGAAATATATCATATCCCCCACTTGATTAAATAAGAACTTTCTCTTATAGGAGTCATTGCATTAGTGCATAACGTAAAGTGTTTTTCAACTTGAACTTTAATATAGTGTAATTATCACAAAATTTGTCGAAAATTAGGTTGCACTAGGCATTGAACCATCTTTTCATGATGACAAATCGGTGATAACACACACACCTTTGCGATGTTCACTTGAGACCTCTATGTCTCGCTTTGCACCGTTAATGGCCATGTGCACTTTCCATTCATGGATGTTCTTGAGAATACTCCCAATTCTCATGAGAGGCGACACCACCCCTAGGTCCATATAGGTAGAATTCTTAAAGTATTTTGTTACCAAAATACTTGTCTTTACAAGACTGAACTCTATTAAAAAACCTTTCGGTTTTAACCCTCCACTTGGTAACACACAAGTACTCAATATCTCAGATGGGACTTGTTTTGAGTACTACTAATATTCACTTGATTGACTTGTTATTACCTACTGAACCTAACACTAATTGAATAACTAGTGTTAAGATAGGTTACCATCAATCGTGAATCTCTTTAGGGAGTTTAAGTCCCATCCCTCGAGATGATGCAACCACTAAATCCCTCGTTAGTGGCTTAGTGAAAGGATCCGCCAGATTTTCACTTGTTCTCACATAGGATATTGAGATGACTCCTCTTTGAATTAATTCTCTTACATATCCATGTCATAGAATAATGTGTCTAGACTTCCCATTATACACTCCGCTGTATGCTCTAGCCAATGTCGCTTGGCTCACAATGTATCGATATAGTAGATACATTATCTTTGATTAGGGGAATCTCTATCAACAGATCCCTTAACCATTCGGCCTCTTTGCTGGTAGCAGCTATAGCTATGAACTCTGCTTCCATAGTGGAATGAGATATACAGGTTTGTTTCTTGGAACCCCAAGAAATTGCACCTCCACCAAGTGTAAATACCCAACCAGTTGTGGACATGTTGTCCCCAAGATTGGATATCCAACTTGCATCTGTATATCCTTCTAATATTGAAGGAAATTTGGAGTAGTGAAGGCTTAGTCCTTTGGTTTTCTTGAGATAACCTAGGACTCTTCCGATTGCCTTCCAGTGATCCACACTTGGATTACTTGTAAACCTACTAAGTTTACTTACCGCAAATGCTATATCAGGTCTAGTACACCCGGCAGCGTACATTAGACTCCCTATAGCACTAGCATACTCCAATTGAGCCACCGCTCTTCCTTCATTCTTCTCTAGTTTTACACTATGATCGAATGGAGTATTGGCATCTTTAACCTTGTGTTATCCCCAAAAATTGGAGATCGATGATGTGGCAATAAAAATGACAAGTGGCAAGGAATGATGGGGTGATCTGGTTTAGCAGTAGCCCAATACATCAGTGAAGAGTTTGGACTGCTTGAGAGATGTCATGACCAAGCTAAGTGCACCCGAGGAGAGTACTTGGGCTAGGGTGTGCCTGGTCGGACTTTGGTCCGAGGAGCACTCCAAGGAGGTGTGGTCTGACCTTGGTTCGAGGAGTAGCCCCAAGAGGTCTGGTCGGACCTTGATCCGAGGAGAGCCAAGGAGGGTGTGGTTGGACTTTGGTCTGAGGAGCCCCAAGAAATGTGAGCGGACCTTGGTCCGAGGAGTAGTCCAAGATGTGGTCGGACTCTGGTCTGAAGAGAGGAGAGTGCCATGTTAGAGGAGAGATATGGCATGCTAGAGGAGAGTGCCATGTTAGACAAGAGACATGGCATGCTAGAGGAGAGTGCCATGTTAGAGGAGAGATATGGCATGCTAGAGAGGAGTGCATGTCCTACCAGCATGCACATGTTCTACCACCATGCACATGTCCGACCAGCAAGTGCATGTCCTACCAGCAAGTGCATGTCTGTAACGCCCCAACTCCAGGGACCGCTACAGTGCACATTGCAAATAGTGCTAAACTCGCTAATCGAGTCGTTTGGCCATAAACGTGTAACTAAGCGTGATTAGCGGTTTAGGGGTTAAAAACTTTGGTTAAGATATAACGTTTCACTAGAACGTTTACTATATACATTGGGATCCCAAAAATATTTCAGAGTTTATTACAAGAAAGTGTTTACAACAGGCCGTTCTAAGCGGCAAAACAGGGTTCAGCCCTAGTTCCACTTTCAAACCTCGCCCAAGTATTGGTCGAGCAGCTGCATATGTACACGTCATCACCTAAGCTCTCCAACTCAAGGATGGTCTAGCTTTCTTTTGCCTTTACCTGCACCACAAAGCACCCATGAGCCGAAGCCCAGCAAGAAAACTCATATGCTCATAAACAGTCATATCATGATATCAAATCATATCTGGCATGCCTAGCACTCATAGCTCTATTCAGCATGCAAATGAATTCAAATAGATGCTGGGGTATCCAGGACAAGAAGTCCTGGCCTTCTGATTGGAGGACTATCAAGTCAATCCTAATCAGATGAGTGTCGCAACACTTGAGGTTCCGATAAACCATGCTGAGTGACTGACAAGCGAGTCACTAATTCAAGTGGAAGGGTGGCTGTTGGGTAAGCCTCTAACCTTCAACAGGTTCTGGTAAACCATACTGAGTGACTGACAAGCAAGTCACTAATTCAAATGGAAGGCTGGCTGTTGGGTAAGCCTCTAACCTTCAACAGGTTCTGGTAAACCATGCTGAGTGACCAACAAGCAAGTCACTGGGGCCTCAGTGCCCAAAGCCATGCATATGATGATCAAAATGATCATACAGAGCTCATAGCTCTGATCAGATGAGTGAATATCACTTTGAGGTCCTGGTAAACCATACTGAGTGACTGACAACCAAGTCACTAGGGGCCCAGTGCCCATAGCTGTGTAACAACACCGTTACCTAGGCTTTCATGCAATGGCTCTAAATGACTAGCCTTTGGCTAGATAAATGCTTGTTTATACTCATCGAACTTGAGGTCGGTCCTGCACTAATGCTCTTTGAGTCATTCAATGCAGAGGGTCGATTAGGTCCAATCGACAAAGCTTGCACTAAACACACTAGGGTTGTCATGACTAGTGAGTTAGCACGATGTGACCAGTGCCCAGTACCCAGTACCACTGCCGAACCTGACTAGTGAGTCACAGCTTCACAGTTAATACTAGCACCTTTGCCAAACTTGACTAATTAGTCAGTACCATGCACAAGTAAGCAATGCTATCAATGTGTATCATATGCCAATTATCCAAGAACAGGGCATTCAACATGCTTACTAAACAGTTGCTAGCATAATTATGATCGTGTACAAACACAGAGACTCAAGCTCTGACCATTCTCATATTCAACATTCATGGCATGCCCTAATCACATGTTTCTCGTGCATCACATGCATCACACTTAATCACCCAGCATGCCTCAATAACAACCATATGCAAATGGGCAAGATTTCCAAGTATTCATTATGCTATCAATGTTCACATTCAACATCCAACATGCATCAATCACAGCCATGTATGTCACATATGGGGTGCAGTTTTCTTACCTTGGGTTCGAGCGAGAATTAATAAAAGAAACGACCTTTGAGAACTATCAGTACTTTGGTCCTTTAACGGTCACCTAGTCATAACCAAAAATATAGGATACCATCAATGAAAATGAAAGCAAAGGTTTCCAAACCAAAACCCAGCCTCCGAGACATCAAACACTACCCAACCGGGTACTAGGTTCAACCCCGAGGCCTAAGGTTAGCATCCCCAAGTCAAAAACACCATTTTTGGATAAAATGACCTTAAGGGCCGCGGCCCTCCCCAGCTGCGCCGCGGCACGCCCTCCAGACAGAGAGGGCCTCCCTGCGCGGCGCTCAGCCCAGACTAGCCAAAAACTCAGCACGAACTCAATTTTCCCCCTGTGTTTTTCCTCTCAAACCAGCCCTTCAAATCAACCCAAAACCTCTTCCAAACACTCATTTAAACCTCCAAACATCACCCATAACTCCCCCTCATCAAAACTCAACCAAACATACACAAAAAATCCCCTTGATCCCCACTTTCTACATCAAAAACCATAAACTGAAAACCAAAAGGAAAACAGAGCACAACCTGAATTTAGAGACTAGAATTCACCTTGAAACCAGCTTTAAACCTTCCTCAATAGCTAAACCAAGTCCACAACCTCAGCCTTGAGTTTCCTAGCTTGAAACCTCTCCTAGAGCTCAAGAACACCAAAGGATAAAATGGAGAGAAGTAACGAACGGGAAGGAGGAGGGATGTCTCTGTTTTGGCTCTGTTTCTACAGCCTTCCAAACCCCAAAGCTGATATAAACCCTTAAGGTCCAAAAGACCATAATGCCCCTAGGCCAATTTAAAAGCTTCTAAACACTCCCAAGGGTAAATTCGTCATTTCCAACCTATACCGTTAATTATAATTAACGCTCTCCGATTCCCGCTAATCTCAACATTCTCAAATGCCAATAAATCATACCCCCATTACCCTTTAATTCCCGGTAATGTTCTAATCATCAAAATTGACCCCGAGACTCACCCCGAGCCTCGAACTTAATCCCGTTATGACTAGACCGAAAACTTGCATTCCCATGATCGTCTCATGTCGAATGGCTCGAACCAATCCACATACAATGTGGTAAAATTATAATTCACCCATATGCATAAAATTACACAATCACGCCCCCAACGGCCAAATTACCAAAATGCCCTTGCAATTAAAATATGAGCCCATATGCATGCATTCACCATCATATAATAATATAATTCACATAAACATGCATATAATCATTAAATACCATAATAAATCAATTATGGCCCTCCCGGCCTCCTAATCATGGTCCTAAACCTTATTAGGAAATTTGGGGCATTACAATGTCCTACCAGCAAGTGTATGTCCTACCAGCACTTACATATGTCCAGCATGCATGTGTCCGACCAGTACTTGCATGAGTGGTCAGTAGGAGATATGGGTCGACCAGATAGAGGAGGACTAACTCAAGATTCCCAGAAACGGCTTCAACAAGAACCGGTCTTGGCACGTACAGGAATCTCTCATTCTTCCCACAAATTGGGGATTTTGTTACATTTTGAATGTTTTTTGTAATTTAAATGTAATAAATATAATAAAATATCCCGATTCTAGGGGATATCAGATGTATGTTCCTAAGCCTATAAATATATGGCTTATGGGATCAGAAAGGGCTCTCTCCTTCTTTTGGGGACTTTTGGGAAATTTTGGGTATGAGTTTTCTAGAGAGAGAAAGTGCTTGTATCTAGAAAAATTCTTGTATTCTTGTAATCTGTACTGAAGAAACTCAGTTGGCTCAGTTCATCTGATCTTGAGTACAGATCTATAAATCACAACTCTAAGTGGATTAGGCTATTACCAACATATTGGGGCTGAACCACTATAAAAATTGCTGTGTTATTTACTTTATGTTAAAAAACCGTCTGTGTTGTTTTATTTCTCTTGAAGGTTTGTCATTTTTGACGTTCTCACGTCGTTGGCCAAAAACGCGGTCAACACCTTGAGATGGTTAAATTTGTTCAATACTTTCTCAACATAGTGGGCTTGCCCTAACGCAAAACCCCGACTATATTTCTTTAATTTGATACCGAGTATGGTATCAACTTCTCCAAGATCTTTCATCTTGAAGGTTGATGATAGAAACCTCTTCGTTTCATCTATCCCTTTCATGCTATTACTTAGAATAAGCATGTCATCCACATATAAGCAAACAATGATCACATATCCCTTACAAGTTTTGGAATACAAACACTTGTCTCCATTGTTATGTCTAAACCCATTAGACATGATGGCTTGATCAAATTTCTCATACCATTGCTTAGGAGCTTGTTTCAATCCATATAAGGATTTTACAAGTCAACAAACTTTATGTTCATATTTTGGTAGGACAAACCCTTCAGGTTGTTCCATATAGACCTCCTCATTGAGGTCACCATTAAGGAATGCCATTTTGACATCCATTTGATGAACATACAATGTTTAATTTCAAATTCCACCAACCCCCATGGCTGTTACCAATGTTTAATTGAATTAATATGGAATTAAAAAAGAGATTTGGGAGTTATTTGGGTTTTTTGAGCCGTTCAACAAATATTGAAAAAACTGAAAATTGGTCAGTTTTTGGCCTGTGGCCGCGGCCACTGGTCTCTGTCCCACAGGCCGCGGCCACTGAATGTTGATGGCCGCGGCCACTGGCCAATTTCAGCACAAAAAATTGTGTTGTTTTTCCAAACGGTTCCAAACCCTTCCAAACGATTTTGTAACTCCCAAAACAAATTATTGGGGTTAAAATCATATCTCTAACAGCCATATCACATATGGCTTTATGAAATTCATCTCAATATTGTGTAACAACAATTTTACACAATAAATGGTAATATTTGGAAGTTACAAATTTGTAACACCAAATATGTTACATTATTTCGATACATCTCATATATCTAAATATTGTAACTCTCTATTATATGTTACAATATGTGACACACTTTGTCACATTTATTTAATCTAAAACATTATATTATAATATAATATAATTTTACATTATATTATAAAATAATATAACATCTTAGACTATCGCATATAGGTTTTTCAACCATTAAAAGAGTAGTAAAATGTGGTATAATTGCACTGCACCTTATACACCACAATACAATGGTGTTGCCGAAAGGAAAAATAGGACTTATCTAGAGATGATAAATTCTATGTTGGTGTTTTCTAAGTTGAACTTCAACTTATGGGGTGAAGCGCTTTTAACCGTTTGTCACATTCTTAATTGAATACCGATGAAGAAAAATGAGATATCTCCATATGAGTTATGGAAAGGAAGAAAACCCAACATAGGGTACTTCAAAGTGTGGGGGTGTCTTGCATATTGCAAGAAAAACGAACCTAATAAAACAAAGTTAGGTTCAAGAGCCATAAAGTGTGCTTTTGTTGGTTATGCCAACAATAGCAAAGCTTATAGGCTATTAGACTTAGAGTCTAATAATATGATTGAATCTAGAGAAGTTGAATTCTTTGAGAATATGTTATGTGACAACAATTCTCAAGCTTCAACGTCTCTAAAGGAGAATTTGTTATATGAGAACAATTCTCAAGCTTCTACATCCAAAGTTGATTCTCAAGAGGAGAATTCTCAAAAGGATGTAAAGCAATCCTTTGAACCTAGAAGAAGTCAAAGGCTTAAAAATCATAAAAGTCTAGTAGTGGATGAGATAGATTCTCAACGAATTTCATTCTACATGGTAGAAGGAAATAGAGAGGAAGTCATTAGGAAAATTCCTATTGTACTTCTCGTTGAGGATGATCCTAAGACTTATAGAGAAGCTATGCAATCAAGAGATAGTGCATTTTGGAAAGAAGCCATCAATGATGAGATGGATTCCATTATTTCCATTAACACTTGGGAATTGGTAGACCTCCCACCGGGGTCTAAGCCAATTGGGTGTAAGTGGGTATTTAGGAAGAAATACCACACTGACAGCACTATCGAAACCTTTAAAGCTAGATTAGTAGCTAAAGGGTTCAGGCAAAAAGAGGGCATTGATTATTTCGATACCTATGCGCCTGTTGCAAGAACAACTTCTATAAGAATTGTGTTCGCTTTAGCTTCTATACACAACTTGTATGTTCATCAAATGGATGTCAAAACGACATTCCTTAATGGTGATCTCAATGAGGAAGTCTATATGGAACAACCCGAAGGGTTTGTCCTACCAAAATATGAACATAAAGTTTTTCGACTTGTAAAATCCTTATATGGATTGAAACAAGCTCCTAAGCAATGGCATGAGAAATTTGATCAAGCCATCATGTCTAATGGGTTTAGACATAACAATGGAGACAAGTGTTTGTATTCCAAAACTTGTAAGGGATATGTGATCATTGTTTGCTTATATGTGGATGACATGCTTATTCTAAGTAATAGCATGAAGGGGATAGAAGAAACGAAGAGGTTTCTATCATCAACCTTCAAGATGAAAGATCTTGGAGAAGTTGATACCATACTCGGTATCAAAGTAAAGAAACATAGTGGGGGTTTTGCGTTAGGGCAAGCCCACTATGTTGAGAAAGTATTGAACAAATTTAACTATCTCAAGGTTAAAGATGCCAATACTCCATTCGATCATAGTGTAAAACTAGAGAAGAATGAAGGAAGAGCGGTGGCTTAATTGGAGTATGCTAGTGCTATAGGGAGTCTAATGTACGCTGCCGAGTGTACTAGACCTGATATAGCATTTTCAGTAAGTAAACTTAGTAGGTTTACAAGTAATCCAAGTCTGGATCACTGGAAGGAAATTGGAAGAGTCCTAGGTTATCTCAAGAAAACCAAAGGACTAAGTCTTCACTACTCCAAATTTCCTTCGATATTAGAAGGATATACAGATGCAAGTTGGATATCCAATCTTGGGGACAACTTGTCCACAAGTGGTTGGGTATTTACACTTGGTGGAGGTGCAATTTCTTGGGGTTCCAAGAAACAAACCTGTATATCTCATTCCACTATGGAAGCAGAGTTCATAGCTCTAGCTGCCACCGACAAAGTGGCCGAATGGTTAAGGGATATGTTGATAGAGATTCCCTTAATCAAAGAAAATGTATCTACTATATCAATACATTGTGATAGCCAAGCGACATTGGCTAGAGCATACAATGGAGTGTATAATGGGAAGTCTAGACACATTAGTCTAAGACATGGATATGTAAGAGAGTTGATTCAAAGAGGAGTCATCTCAATATCCTATGTGAGAACAAGTGAAAATCTGGCGGATCCTTTCACTAAGCCACTAACGAGGGATTTAGTGGCTGCATCATCTCGAGGGATGAGACTTAAACTCCCCAAAGAGATTCACGATTGATGGTAACCTATCTTAACACTAGTTATTCAACTAGTGTTAGGTTCAATAGGTAACAACAAGTCAATCAAGTGAATATTAGTGTACTCAAAACAAGTCCCATCTGAGATATTGAGTACTTGTGTGTTACCAAGTGGAGGGTTAAAACCGAAAGGTTTTTTTATAGAATTCAGTCTTGTAAAGACAAGTATTTTTGGTAACGAAATACTGTAAGAATTCTACTTATATGGACCTAGGGGTGGTGCCGCCTATCATGAGAATTGGGAGTATTCTCAAGAACGGCCATGAATGGAAAGTGCACATGGCCATTAACGGTGCAAAGCGAGACATAGAGGTCTCAAGTGAACATCGCAAAGGTGTGTGTGTTATCACTGATTTGTTATCATGAAAAGATGGTTCATTGCCTAGTGCTACCAAATTTTCGACAAATTTTGTGATAATTACACTATAGTAAAGTTCAAGTTGAAAAACACTTTGCTTTATGCACTAATGCAATGACTCCTATAAGAGAGAATTCTTATTTAATCAAGTGGGGGATATGTTATATTCAAAATATAATGATTGATTAAATAAGTGTTACAATAGATAACTATTTAATCTAGTGGGGGGATGTTATATTATTTTATAATATAATGTAATATTATATTATATTATAATATAATGTTTTAGATTAAATAAATGTGACAAAGTGTGTTACATATTGTAACATATAATAGAGAGTTACAATATTTAGATATATGAGATATATCCAAATAATGTAACATATTTGGTGTTACAAATTTGTAACTTCCAAATATTACCCTTTATTGTGTAAAATTGTTGTTACACAATATGGAGATGAATTTCATAAAGCCATATGTGATATGGCTGTTAGAGATATGATTTTAACCCCAATAATGTGTTTTGGGAGTTACAAAATCATTTGGGAGGGTTTGGAACCGTTTGGAAAAATAGCACAATTTTTTGTGCTGAAATTGGTCAGTGGCCGCAGCCTGTGGGTCAGAGACCAGTGGCCGCGGCCACAGGCCAAAACTGACCAAATTTTTCAGTTTTTTCAATCTTTGTTGAACGGCTCAAAAAACCCAAATAACTCCCAAATCTCATTTTTAATTCCATATTAATTCAATTAAACATTGGTTACAGCCATGGGGGTTGGTGGAATTTGAAATTCATAGGGTGTCTCTAAACTCTATAAATAGGAGCCTATAGCTCACTTGAAAGTCACAACATTTCTATCCATTAGAGCACTTGGCTAGAAACACCTTGAGGCTTGATAATTCCATAAAACATTTCCAATATCTGAGAGAGATCCCTTAGTGCTTGAGTTAGGGGGAAATAAGCTTTTGGACAAAGGTTTTAAACCTTGTTCAAGTTGGTGATCCCCAACACTCTTCACTTTGGTTGTGTGAGTGAGAGTTTCTTGTTATTTTGTTCTTGTTCTTATTCTTCTTCTATTGTTCTTCTCCTATCATTCTTGTTATATTTACTTGTATTTTCGCTTAGAGTTGTAATCTCATCTTCATCTTTCTTTTTACTACTTCTAATTTATTTGTATCTTTTTGTCAAAGAGTTGTATTTTTCTATTTCTATCATCTTACATCTCCTTCTCCTTTTATATGTAATTTTCAGTTATAGAGTTGTAACACATTATTTAATCAATCCTTGTCTATTGTAATATTTTGCATAGAGTTGTAATATTTTCTTACAATTTCCATTGAGACAATTTATATTTTCCTAACACTATGTGGTGCAGGTAAAGGTAAAAGAAGGTTGGACCATCCTTGAGTTAGAGAGCTTAGGTGACGATGTGTACATATGCGACTACTCGACCACCACGACCGAGGGTTTAAATAGGAATTAGGGTTAAACCCTATTTTGTCGCTTAGGTCAGCTAGTTGTAAATATTTTACTGTAATTAACCTCTTAAATGTATTTTGGGATCTCATTGTATACAGTAAACGTTTTAGTGAAACGTTTGTATCTTTGACCAAAATTTTTAACCCTAAACCGTTAACTACATTTAGCTACATTATTATGGCCAAATGACTCGTTTAGCGAGTTTAGCACTATTTTAAATACACAGTGTAACGATCTCTGGGTAGTAGGGCTTTACAGTGAGATACATTAGAAACTAAAAATAGTTGATGCATGTATATTAATGTCTACATTATGACTTTTCTATTCTTATTTTTTTTTCTATTATTAATTTCTTTTTAAATATTATTGTATTTTATGTATATGTCATGTAGCCATGTAAATATATATCTATATCAACATTGTGTTTAAATGTCATATATTTAGAGATTATTGATATAAATATTTATATATACTATAAAACTATAATTCATTCCATTTTATATATATATATATATTTAAAAAAAAACAGTAAAGTAGATTTTCTTAAAATTATAGGCAATGTTTATACTTTTAAAACTAAATAAAAGTACATTGCACGTTGCTTCTACCTGGTATAAATATATTTATTTTGGTTGAAATTGAAAAGATGTTTTACTTAACCAATTTCTATGATAGAGATTAGGTAGCCTTAATAATACTATTAATTTTGTTTCCTTAAAAAGACATGAAAGGTATAACCTATATTCAAAGTAAGAGCCGATATATATATAGGAAAATTCTCATATAGGGACTTCACTTTAAGCCATACCGGTGGGGCTCTCAGTATTCTCGACCTTTGAACAGTTTTTGGTGCGATTTTTTTTATGACCGTGTATATTGTAGCTTTAGAGCATTAGCGCGATTTTTAGAAAATTATGAATAGTTCACAGTACCGAAAACTAGGTTAAAACATATTGTTGCACGCGTGACTAATTTTTTTTATGCGCGTGGAAAGCAATATGTTTGAACCTAGTTTTCAGTACTGTAAACTATTCGGAATTTTCTGAAAATTTGCAAGATGCTCTAAATATATATATATATATATATGACAATTCTCCTATATGGCTTCACTTTAAGCCCTACCGGTGGGGCTCTTCAATGTTCTCCACTCGTGAATATTTTTTGGCGCGATTTTTTTTATGACTGTGTATATTGTAGTTGTTTAGAGCATCCTACAAATTTTCAAAAAATTCTGAATAGTTTACAGTACCGAAAACTAAGTTCAAACATGTTGTTGCACGCGTGACTAATTGTTTTTATGCACGTGGAAAACAACATGTTTGAACCTAGTTTTCGGTACTGTAAACTATTCGTAATTTTTTGAAAATTTGCAGGATGCTCTAAATAACTACAATATACATGGTCATAAAAAAAAATCGCGCCGAAAACTATTCACGGGTCTAGAAACACTGAGAGCCCCACTAGTAGGGCTTAAAGTGAAGCTCATATAGAAAAATGATCATATATATATTTATTGTCTGTCATCATCAACCATTAATAATAATAATATACCATTTAATTTATCTAAACATCAACAACTTGGCCCACTTAATTAAGCTTAGATTTGGGATCTATGGAACTCTTTGAGTTTGGAGTAGCCATATTATTATGGGAATATTTAAAAAATATGGCTTTTTAGCCATCTTTGTGCAAAAATATGCGAATTAATCTTTTCATAATATGCATGGAAGAATTTAATTAAGAAAAACTTAATTTATGGGAAAAATTAGTACATAGGACAATTGAAATTTAAACAAAAACACATCAGCACAATCAGGGGCACAAATGTAATTAACAATACAATAGTCCATATTATGCTCAAGCCTGAAACACGATCAAAAGCTTTCTCCAAAAACAGGAAACTCTCTGCAATTGCTTCCATCTCCGCACTCCCTTCTCCGGCGATAAGCTTCTTCTCCGGCGACAACTCCTATCTCCGGCGACTTCCACAACATTCGATCAATCCAGGCAAACGTTCAACCTCGGCTTCTACAAAAAAATTTAACAAAAATCTGATCACTTTGACAACTAAAGTACTGATCATTTTCTACAGAAATCAAATAAATTCAAACATTCTTTCAATTATACGAGGTGCAATCTTCTAAAATTCCGGCGAGCTGCAAATCCGCTACACGATCAAGAAACAAGGTTTGCAAGAAATCGTCTCCTCTGTCAACTCTATTGTATTATCATTTTCTTTTATTTGGAAACTATCTTAAATCTTCTACATAGAACTATAATATTGGCATACAAAATCAAAATTATACATGAACTATTATATTGATTGTAATGATAATGATCATGATCATAATGTGGTTGCTGAAAAACACAAAAAATTTATAACTAAAAAATTGAAAAAAAATTATCCAAACCCACTGGTTTGGGTACATTGATTAACCAAAAAATAGACAAGAAACAAGAACTCTCAAAATTTTACATCCTAATTTGTCATTATAATAACAAGGATAATTTGATATTAGTGTAAATTTTAGCTGCCAAAACATTCAGTAACTTTAGGATAACCAGTTATTTGAAAAAATAATCAATATATTAAACTAAATATTTCAGTAGGGTATGGGACTACAGATTAAGGAAACCAGTTACCTTGCCACTGGTTTCTGTACATTGATTAACCAAAAAATACACAAGAAACAAAGACTCTAAAAATTATACATTCTAATTTTTCTTTACAATTAAAAAAAATTATTTGATGTAGGTGTGAATTTTTACTGCAAAAACAATAAGTAACAATAGGGTAACCAGTTACCCTGAAAAACAACCAATATATAAAACTAAGTAAAAATTACAACTATATAAAACTAAATGTAAAAACAGTCAATATATGATTATAAGATTAAAGAAACCTGTTACCCTGCAAAAAAAGTCAATATATAAAACTAAGTGTAACCAATTACCTGCAAGAACAATCAATATATATAACTAAGGGGGAAAACAGTCAATATATAAAAGTAAGTGTAACTAGTTACCCTACAAAAAGCTAAATGTTTCAGAAGAAGATGTGATTAAAGATTAAGTTAACCAGTTGCCTAGCCCATTTAGAACCAACTAACTGCTTAAAAATTGCCAAATTTTACAGATATGGACAATATTACTTCTTTGGTTCAATATGGAGGCAAGTGGAATGAAAACAACGAGTACCAAGGGTACACAATGACTGGGATATTAATACCACCAAATTGTTCTCTTGACAACTTGGTGAATTTGATAAAAAAAGGAGATAAAGGAAAAAACAACAACTATTGAAGTTTCTTATCAAGTAGAAAAAGGAGCACCACCAATGAAGGTTGTAACAGACAATTCATTGTTGTTCTTTCTGGAAATAAAGAAAAAAGTTGCTGCAAAAATAACAGACTTACCATTGTGTGTCACTATAGTTCAAGAATCAAGCAATGAAAATGACCTTCTTCTACTAGCAAATCAGAAAGATACAGCAAAAGAAATGGAGGTGGGGACATTATTAATGCAAGCAAATCAAGCTTCCATCAATGAACAAATGTTACTTGAAGAAGCAATGTCAAGCACAACAAATGAGGGCATAAATGTGTCATACATACCTCATTTTGCTGAAGAAGTAGCTGATTTCATAATTGAGGACAATACAAAAAGAAAAAAGAAGTTGGATGAAATCCAACAAGTAATATCTGATTACAGAGTCAACACAATATAGCAAGGGCAAATTTACAAGGATAAGAACACAATCAAATCAGCTCTTAGCTACTATGCAATGCTGCATAACTTCTAGTTCAAAACAAAAAGATCAGAACCTAGAGAGTACCTAGTTACTTGCGCAGATGAAACATGCAACTGGTTGGTGAGAGCATCTAAGTACAGAAATCAAGATTTATTCAAGGTACGGAAATGCAATCCAAATCACACTTGCTCTGTTGAAATTGTTTTGGAAGACCATAGACAAGCAAAAAGCATCGTAGTTGGGGAATTAATAAAGAATAAGTACAAGTCAATCAAAAGAAGTTACACTCCAAATGACATCATGAATGATATGAATGATGACTTCGGAGTAACTATGGGATACACAAAAGCATGGAGATCAAGAGAGAAAGCTTTGCATCTAGTAAGAGGGAACCCCAATGATTCATATCAAAAGTTGCCAATATATCTTTACATGTTGAAGCAAGCAAATCCAAGAACAATAACAAACCTACTCACAGACAAGGAAGATAGATTCAAATACCTATACATAGCTTTCTCTAACTCAATCAAGGGTTGGAGATACTTGAGGCCTATAATTGTTGTTGATGGAACTTTCTTGAAAATTGCACATGGTGGTACCCTATTTTCAGCATCAACGTTAGATTCAAACAACAACATTTTCGTGTTGGCTTTTGGAATAGCAGACTCTGAAAATGATAACTCATGGTTTTGGTTCTTCTCCAAACTGAGAGACACCTATGGAGAACCCGAAGGTATGATAGCTTCAACGATATATTCTTGTTTACAAACACATAGGAACATTTTACCAAAACAAAATACACAAATACATGCTATTTCTTTTAGAATCTGAATAAAGTAACTGGTTGCCTTCACCAAAATTAAAAAAAAATTGAAAAATACTTAATTTTTGTTTTTTATTTTAAAATATTTATACTCCACAGGATTGGCTATAGTTTCTAACAGACATAAGAGCATAGACAATGCAGTACATATAGTGTACCCAAATGCTTTCCATGGAGCTTGCATGTTTCACTTGCTCAATAATTTGAAAAGAAAGTATGGGAGCCATGGAGAAGAGCTACAAATGAAATTCATTGCAGCAGCAAAACCATACACAAAAATAGAATGTGAACACTACATGAGAGGCCTTGATAGAATTGATAGACGCATTAGGCCCTATTTAGAAAAAGCCAAGTATGAAACTTGGGCAAGATCATACTCGCCAACAAAAAAAATACACCATGATGACATCCAACATCGCAGAATCACTCAACGCTGCACTAAAAGCTGCAAGAAATCTCCCCATTGATATCTTGGTTGAATGCCTTAAAAATTTGGTTCAAAAGTGGGTTTGGAACAACTCAAATATTGCAAACGGAACATTCACAAAAGTCTCTGCAGCAACAGAGAATGAATTGAGACATGACATTGTTTCAAAAATGAAGTATGAGGTATGCAACTAAACTTATTCTTACTATTCTTTATTCTGTCAATAGATGGTAACCAGTTACCTTCCATAAGAACAGGAAAAAAAAAGTTTACACAAAAGCATAACTAGTTACTTTCAATCTTATGTCTAGTTAAAATGTTTATTATCTGATTCTATTTCATGACAAAACTATTTTTAGGCCTTGCCTTTCAACACAATAGAATACCAAGTTCGTGATCAAAAGGGGATAAATTTCACAGTAAATATACATAATAGAACATGTACTTGCAATAGGTTCCAAGAAGATGAAATACCTTGTGGCCATGCAGTAGCTGTCATTGCAAAGAGAAACTTGAGTGTGTATGATTATTGTGAAAAGTTCTACAGAACAGAAACGTTGAAAGCATTGTATCAAGAAAATGTTCATCCTTTGCCCCATAAAGATGAATGGAATCTCCCACAACACTTGGACATAATAGTGCTGCCTCCAAATGCAACAATCCCTGCAGGAAGACCAAGAAAGAAAAGAATAAGATCAAGAGGGGAACATAAAGTAATAATCACCTGTGGGAAATGTGGACAACCAGGACATAACAGGAAGACTTGCAGGAATCCTCCAATTGAGAAGCCAAACAAACAGAAAAAGCCAAAGACATAGATTCATATTTTACAGCAAACCAAACCTTTCATAGCTTTATTCATTGAAAGAGAGACTTTCATATTCATCAAGTATCATTCAATATTTTAATAAGAATGTTTCAAAATTAAACACATTGATTGATTATGCAAACTTATAAAATATTTTCAAAATAATTTCTTGGATTTGTTTGCTTCTTATTTTTCAATGCTACCATCACTATAAATAAACCATAATGAAAAAAAAAACATGAACGTACCCAGTTACCAAAAATTAACAACAAAACAACGATATGGTAACTGGTTACCCTGAAGTTACAATACAAGATAAATTACCCCACTATAACAATCTAAAAGCCAAAAAAAAGAGAATTAAAACCTTTACTTTCTTCTATCACAAACTCCTCTATATATAATATTAATGTTACTTTAATATTAACTTAATAAACTGGTTGCATAACTATAATAAGACAAGCTTAGGGGAAAAATCTAAAAAAAGCACTTAAGTAACCAGTTACCCTCGGTATATTAGGAAAGAAACAGCCTGAGTACCTGGTTACCCTCAAAATCATTCTTGCTCGAATATCACCAATAAAATTAGTTAAACAACCCAACTGGGAACTAGTTTCCCTCAAATTATTCCATAAAACATTGTAAAAAAATACAAAAACAAACAGAAAACTAGCTACCTGCTTTAAAGTGTTATCTAAAATATATATTAATAATTGCAATTAACAACAACAAACCAATGGGGAAAAAATAAAAATAAAAACACTTAAGTAACCAGTTACCCTCGGTATGTTAGCAAAGAAACAACCTGGGTACCTGGTTACCCTCTAAATCATTCTTCCCACTGCTTACAACAAAAGAATTAACAAAACGATATACTAATATATATATATATATATAAAATGACCTTAAGAATCCCAATGTTTTACATAAGCAGAAATTTAAAAAAGATATCTGTTAAACTAGAAATTGATTCATCATTTAATTACTGTTGTAGCAAAAATAAAAAAGCAAAAGAAACATAATATCACTAAAAGCCTATGCAGAAATTTTCATTCTCTTCTGTCTCCTCTCCAAAAGCTTTTCATTGAACTCATCGCAAGTTAAGTATCCCTCAAGTTCTTTGTTCTTTCCATGATAGTACAAGCTGACAGCAATGTCTTTGCGAAGGAGATGAACATCAATATGTTTAGGCATCTCATTCTCCTTCCCAAGAATTATTTGCTCAGCAAAATAAATAGAAAACACCCCACAATCGCTGCATAATGGAAAAAAGTAAAAAAAAAAAAAACAACTAAGAACATATAAACAAAAAAGAACACAAATAAAAAAAACTAAAATCAAATAAACAAACTAACCAATCAATTTGTTAAGGAATGCCTTTGTAGAGTCCCAGAATTTACTTAGCTAGTTAGATAGTAGTAGTAGTAGTAATAGCTAGTATTAGTTGTAGTATGTTTATAACTGTGGATTTTGGTTCAGACCGGGATTTAATTAGACCCTCAAAGTAACACTTGTAGATTTTCTAAGTTTAACCTATAGTTTAAGAATATTAATTTTAACCTAAGGTTTGATTAATATGACTGATATTGATGGTGATATTTATTATATTATAAGGTTTAGATAGACCCAATAAGATAGTAACACTTATCATATGTATGATTATTAAGAAATTATTATTTTAATGATAAAATAAGAGAAATATAAGACTTAGTCTTCACCAAAATCTGATAGGAGGATGACAATTATCACAATTTTATTTAATTGTGGATTAGGTTGATATTTAGATAATTAAATAGATTTTTCGTAACTTTAGGGTACTGTAACTTCCGACTTATTTTTGACCCAGTTATATTAGGAATTTTGAAAGATAGTATTTCTTAAAAGTTGTAGATAATTTAATGAGCTTTCTAACGATATAAAGAGAGTCCAAATCGGAGTTCTACAGCTCCAGATATGTTGATTTTACTAAAGGGGAGTTTAGAGTTACGAGATTTAGGGAGTTAGAAGTTAGGATTCTATTTGTTTTTATTATTTTGGAAATCAAGCTTTGAATCCTTAAATCTCTCTAAAAAATTTGAACAATTCCTAAGCCTTTGGCTGAAGGATATTCAAATATTTTCAATTAAATTTATTATTTTTATTCAAAGCCAAAAAGAATATTTTTATTCCTAGAACTCTATAAATAGGACCTAGCACCAAGCATTTTTCATTCATTCATCAAGCTAAGTTTAGAGGCTGCAAGTTGCTAGGTTATTGTGAGAGTGTAAACACTTGGGTTGGGAATTATAAGCTTAATCATTATAAGCTTAATAAACACTTGGGAAGTAAGGTTATAGTGCATTTCGGTTTCGAGGTATAGTTCGGTCATAGAAGCATTCAAGGTATTCCTAATTCTAGTTCCTTTCTGTATTGATTCTTATAGTTCTTCTCTACTCAAATCCTAACTCAGTCTTTTCTATTCTTAGGCATCTAAGTTCTTCGAACTTAAGGTTTTCATTGGTAAGTATCGTTTCGATGGTGTAGTTTATTCTTTCCATCTCTTTTCTTTAGTATACTCACCTCTATATTATGGTTTTTAGGAGTGTTCCAAAATCCTGACTTTGTTCTCATCATCCCAGTATATTGGTAAGGAAAATAGGATAGGATTTATGTGCTATATGTTTTATATGTTATCTTACGGTTTTTATGTTATGAAATATGTTATGATATGTATGTTTGTAGACTTGGGCATATGACCCATATGACTAACAAGCCCCAAACAGATTATGGGCATATGACCTGCTTAGCTAGTAGGACCCCAAATAGATTATGGGCATATGACCTGCTTAGCTAGTAGGACCCCACTAATCTAATGGGCATATGACTTGTTTAGTCTATGGGACCCCAAGTAATAATGGCCATTATAGTATGTATGTGATATATGTGTTATGGTATGTTTTTTTTATATTGCACTATGAATTTTTATGTATATGGCTATATGTTAGATTTTCCTTGCTGGGCATTAGGCTCATTCCTTTTTGTTTATATGTGCAGGAAAATAGGTCTTAGTGGCGGGGAAGGTTCTTGGAAGCTTAGAGAATGTGTATTGAGGCGGAATGGATTCAAAGAGCCGAGAGTTTCGATTCGAGGATGTAGTTTTGTTTTTGTGGCTGTTACATGTATTTTTACGCATCTTATTATGTAAATCTCTTTTTAATTATGTCATGTTTTGATTTTAAAACAATGGGATCCCATATCCTAACTTGAATTTTATGTAAGTTTAACTTTTATTTTTACAAGTTTCTTAAATAAAGTTATGGTCTTTTCACTTATAAGTTTTATTAAGGATTAGTGTTTATGTATAGTTTTCGTTAATGGTCCAAAAGTCTAGAGTAGTTGGGTCATTACAGTTGGTATCAGAGCAACGGTTCCTTCGCATGAAGTTCTCCTCGATACACATACTCAAAGCTCCGAATCTAACCGCCAATGTAAGTGTTTATGTTTTAGTTGTTTTGATTATGTGTTTAGTTAACATTTTAGCCCTTATGTTTTCAGTTAATAATATTTGTAAATTAGTTTATTTTTCGTTATTTATTTTATTTATTATCTTTGCATGTATGATTGTTTTTAGTGAAAACTTTTTTTTGCAAATAAATACAATTGTTATTTTTGAATGACATGTATGAGTTTAATTTTTTTCTACAATCATAATAAATAATAAATTTAATAAATAATGACCAAGTTCGGTGAGGGTGGATACAAATCAATGGACCGGGTTCTATATTGAGAGTTTAGGGGGCCATAGTAGTGGGAACTATTTTACTGATCCCAGCCCTCCCTTAATATGGTTAACTTTGGAACAACGACGAGTTTCGAGCCTGAGAATTTAGTCATATAGGATGATTAGAAACAGAATTAGTAAATTATAAAGATGGCTTATTTTTCTAAGTTTAGAAACAGACCCTAATAATAAAGAAGGCTTACATAATTTTTTCATAAGAAATCATAATTAATAGGTCTGAGTTATGTTTGCTTAGATTAAGTTTTGCCTTAGAGACTATTAGGATAAGTTCTAACATGTTCTCGACTGTTAGAACTTTGTTGAAGATGTCGCTCAGAAGATTTGCTCGCACCAACGGAAACGCCTCCAGCGCTGCTCCGGTGAACAATGAAGCCCCTCCAGTTCGCAGAAGGGGAGTGTGTGCTACTGCCAGCCGCAACGCGCCGCCGCCACCAGATGACAACACTGTGGAGATCGCCAGACTGCGACAACAAGTGGAGGAATTACTGCAGCAATAGCGACATCAGACTCAGACTGTAACGACCCAAATTCACTAATAAGGCTTAAGGGCCTTGGTTAGTGTGCCGGGAGGGCATGATGGGAATTATGTGTGATTTTTATGATTAAGACGCATGATTATGATTCTAAACATGTTATATAATTATGTGAATTATGTTATGTGATAATTATGATGTGTGAATCGTACCACGTGGGTGCTGTGATACCAATGTGATGCACGTGCCGAGACGGTCCTAGGAAGCTAGATAGTGGTAACTGGTAATTTGGTAACCTGCGTAACTATTAGTAACCATAGAGAGTAACAGGTTTTATGGGGAAAGTGGTAGAATTGTAAAGTTAGGAAAAGGACAAGTAAGCCCTTGAGGTCTGGTTAGTAAGGGATATAAATGGAGGGTTAAATTAGTCTTTTGGCAGGGAATAGATGAGTAAGAGCTGAAGGAAAATACAATACGTATAACACTTGGAGAAAAGGGTTCTATGCTGAAAATTGGAGACCTAGAGGAAGAGAAAAACTAAGATGGAAGGGAGAAGCTGAATTTAGCTTTTGGAGGGAGAATTAAGGAGTGATTGAAGTTGTCAAGCAAGCTTAGATCAAGAATACTCAGAGGTAAGATTTTGATTATGGTATATCTAAGTTTCAAGTCTGATTTTTGGTTGATAAGTGTGAATTGAAACAAATTGGTGGCTGGTTTTGTATGAACTCAGAATTGGGTAATCAAAGGGGAAGGAGGTTTAAAGCTAGAGGTTGGACTCACCACTCAAGGTAAGGTTTCTGTGTAATTTTTAGGCTTATTTCTGTTAAGGTTTAGGGAGTTTGGAGTGTGGTTCGTGTTTGGGTTTAAGTTGTTTTTAATTCTCTGGTTTGAGTTACAAAGCATGAAACTCAAGAGTGCATCTTGGGAATAGTTGTGTGAATGGGCTTGAGTATGATGTTTCTAGGTTGCTGTGGGATTTATTAAGGATCTAGAGTTGGTTTTGGGACTTAGGATGGAGTTTGGGGTGATTTGGAGTGAGTTAGGCTCGGGAAAAATGCGAAGGAAAACCCAGAATTCTGGGCCTGTGAAGGCGCGCCGCGGCACAGTTTTAGCGTGCCGCGGCACGAGGCCCCTGACTTGCTGGGTGCCGTGGCACAATAAAGCTGTGCCGCGGCATAAGGCCAATTTCAGGACATCAATTTTGGCAATTTTAGGCATTTGCTCCGGGGGTTCGGGGGATGTCTCCGGGGTATAGTTTCAAGGTTTTGGGGGTTCCGAGAGTGTGAGTTAGGTTCCGGGAAGGTAGTTTTGGATTGGTTAGTGACAAAGAATGTTTTATTTGTGTTGTGATTAGGACTTTGGAGAGGCTTGGGGTAGAGGACCGTGCTTGCGGCTACGTGGCATCGAAAACCAGTGAATTGAAAGGTAAGAAAACTGCACCCGAATGTATGATTGTAACGGGACTAAGTGCTCCCGAGAGTTGTATTGTGTCAATGTTGGTATTATGCCAAGGGACACGTAAAAGCGGTCTAAGAGTACCGTACATGATTTTAGCGCACGGGGTGCGAATTGGCCACTGGGAGCCAGAAACAATAGGATAACAGAGGGAGCAGCCTGTGAGCGCTAGCCCTGGTTATCGTCTGTGCATTATGTATAATGAGATGAGATGCTTAGTATATGAAATACTTGACTAATGATATACTTGAGTTTATGAGATGTTATATGTGTAATTGACTTGTTTGCTAGTTGTTCATGCTCTGTTGTTGCTGTGTTTTCTTGCTGGGCCTTGGCTCACAGGTGCTTCGTGGTGCAGGTAAGGGCAAGAGCAAGCTGGACCAGGCCTGAGGTGGAGAGCTCAGCGGTGAAATGTACATAGCCAGCTGTTCGATCACCATGGTCGAGGAGTGTGTCAGGACAGGGAATTACCTAACTGCTTGTTTTTGCCTTAATATGGCCAGTCAATGTATTTAAACTTTGTCACTTTTGTAAATGGCTTTTAAACTGTCATTTTTGGGATCCCATGTAAATAAACAATGTTTAGTAATGAAAACGTATCTTTTGAGACCAAAACACTTTTAACCCTAGTTCCTCTACTGTTTCAATAACACACTTTTACTTTAATGACTTGATTAGCAAGTCTGGCACTTTATAAACACACAGTGTAACGGTCTTGGCTATCCAGGGCGTTACACAGACTCAGCCTCCACCTCAGCCGCAACCACTGCCTCAGTAGATGGCTCAAGTACCCCATCAAGTGGGTCCTTATGGGGGATGGCCAATGGAGAACTATGCGCCATACTCAGCTCAGCACATGGAGCCAATCTATGAGCGATTTTGTAAGCAACACGCTCCAAACTTTGAAGGGACAACAGACCCCTTTAAAGCAGAAGAATGGCTCAGAAATGTAGAACCGATCCTAACGCATATGAATCTTGGCAACACAGACCGCATATCCTACGTTTCGTCTATGCTTAAGAAGGATGCTAGAATATGGTGGGACTTAGTTCAGCAGGCTAACGATGTCGCCACCATGATATGGACAAGATTTGTGGAGCTGTTCCACAAGAAGTATTACGACTTGGCAGTCATCGCTACAAGGGTCGAGGAGTTCGCTAGTTCAAAGCAGGGCAACTTAAAGGTAGTAGAATATGCTCGACAGTTCAACAGTTCAACAGATTAGCCAAGTTTGCACCAGAGTTGGTTCCAACTGACTTTATGAGGGTGACCAAGTTCGTTAAAGGACTTAGACCAAAGATTGAATTAGGGGTTAAGCTAGCAAACCCGGGAAATACTACCTATGCCGATGTTCTAGAAACGTCAATAAGAGTAGAAAGGCTTCAGGCGAATGTTAGTAAGGAGAAGGCTAGTAGGCTTGAGCCTAAACAGTAGGGTCAACCTCAGAATGGTCGAAACAACCACAAAAACAGCCGTCAACATAGCAATAGTAATAGTAATGGTCTGAAGAGAAGGCATCCTGATGATAAGTAGGCCAATGTTGATAAAAGAGCACGGACAAACGATGGAGGCAATAAGTCGGGTTATGTAGAATACCCGCAATGCTCTAAGGGCCAAAAGAAACATCAAGGGATGTTTCAACTGTGGTTAGGAAAGTCATCGAAAGAAGGAATGTCCATAGCTCAAGCAGAAGGAGAAGAGGGATTAAACGATGGTTCCAGACTAAAGTCTTTGCCTTGACCCAGGGAGGAGCCCATGCTAGTAACAAGCAGTTACATGTCAGATTCCTATCCTCGATAGTATATGTTCTAGTATCGCTTGATTTGGGAGCAATATACTCGTATATCTCGTTAGGAATGATAGAGAAATTAGACAAACCTTGTAGAACTAGGTTTGTGACATAGTTGCCTTCGGGTGAAGTAGTCTTATCATCACGGATAGTACAAGGCGTACCAAGAAAAATTGAGGACGTAGAACTAGAAGGAGACCTGATAGAACTGGAGATTAAAGACTTCGACATGATATTAGGCATGGACGGACTAGCAAGGCATGGCGTAACCATCGATAGCAGACGTAAGCAAGTGATGTTCGAGACTCCTGACGGTCAGAAACGATGCAATATGGGAAAAGTTTTAGGACTACGTACACCACTAATATCAACTCTTAAAGCCCAAAGAATGATAGAGAAAGGGTGTCAAGCATTCTTAGCTAGCGTTACGTATGTGGTAAAGGAAACACCACAAAAAGTTGGAAACTTCCTCAATGTAAAGGAATTCCTAGAGGTATTTCCTGGAAACTAGCAGGATTGCCGCCGACTCGAAAGATAGACTTCACAATCGAACTAGTACCGGGCACCGAGCCATTTGCTATGGGGAGCACCGATTCTATTTGTGAAGAAGAAGGACGGAAGTATGCATATGTGTATAGATTATCACGAGCTGAATAAGGTGAAAATTAACAATAAGTATCCGCTACCCCGACTTGACGACTTGTTTGATCAACTCCGAGGGGCAACCTTGTTTTCAAAGATCGATTTATGGTCTGGGTATCATCAGCTCAAGGTAAAGGGAGAAGATATTCCTAAGACAGCCTTTAGGACTCGTTATGGACATTATGAGTTCTTGGTTATGTCCTTTGGTCTTACTAACGCACCAGCCGCGTTTATGGACTTAATGAATAGGGTCTTCAAGGATTACTTAGATAAATTCGTCGTTGTATTCATTGACGATATCTTAGTATACTCAAAGAATGAAGTAGAGCATGAGGAACATTTGAGGATGATTTTGACACGATTGAAGGAGCATCAACTCTACACCAAGTTCAAGAAATGCGAATTTTGGCTTTCGCAAGTGGCGTTCCTTGGGCACATTATATCGAAAGACGGAATTGCAGTAGACCCATCAAAGGTAGAGGCCGTGAAGGATTGGCCCAGACCAAAGAACGCATCTAAAGTAAGAAGCTTCCTAGGGTTAGCAGGTTATTATAGGAAGTTTGTAGAGGGCTTTTCAAAGATAGCCACTTTGCTCACCAACCTGACCCGAAAACAACAAAAATTTAACTGGAATGATAAGTGTGAAGAAAGCTTCCAGTTGCTTAAGGATATGCTCAGCACCAGTACTTTGTGTACCGACACCCAATAATAAGTTTGTAGTCTATTGCGATGCGTCGAAGTAAGGATTGGGTTGTGTGTTGATGCAGAATGATAAGGTGATAGCCTACGCCTCAAGGCAAATGTAGTTGCTGATGTGCTAAGTAGGAAGAGTTATGGAAGTCTAGCAGCGTTAGCTGGAATAGAAAAGCCGCTACAGTAGGAGCTGATCAATGCTAGAATAAGAGTAGTCATTGGTAAACTGGCTAACTTGTCCATTTAGTCAAGTCTGTTAGAAGATATACGGAATGGGCAAGTGCATGATGACACGTTAGTAACATATATAGATGCAGTTAGAAAAGGGAAGGCCACAGATTTCTCAATATCAAGTCAAGGGTTATTAGGATATAAGGATCGGGTATGCGTGCCAAGCGATCAAGCGATTAAGGTGAAGATTCTAGAAGAAGCGCACAATACCCCGTACTCAGTTCACCTAGGGTCGACCAAGATGGCACACAACATCAAGGCAATGTATTGGTGGCCAGGGATGAAGAAGGACATAGCAGAATTTGTGTCTAAGTGTCTAGTATGCCAGTAAGTGAAAGCAGAACATCAGCGCCTGCAGGCTTATTGCAACCACTTAGCATTCCAAAATGGAAATGGGATGATATAGCCATAGATTTCGTGACGGGTTTACCACGAACAAGTAAGCAACATGATTCGGCTTGGATAGTAATAGATAGATTAACCAAGTCAGTTCATTTCCTGTCTGTTAAGACTTCATACACAGCAGATCTTTACGGAGACGTTTAAGTCCAAGAAATAGTACGACTGCATAGAATCTCTAAGACAATAGTATTCGATAGAGGATCGATGTTTACATCGATATCTAGGAGTGAGTATTTGCCGCTGATAGAATTCTTCTACAACAATAGCTACCAGTCAACGATCGGGATGGCACTTTATGAGTTGCTTTATGGAAGAAGGTGTCGATCGCCGTTGCATTATGACGAGGTAGGAGAAAGGCAACTACTTGGAACTGAAGTTGTTAGAGGAGCTTAGGATGTAGTAGCACTGATTAGAAAGCGTATGCTCGCTGCTCAAAGTCGTTAGAAAAGTTATGCGGATGCCAAGCGGCGTGATGTGGAATTCAAAGTCGGAGATCAAGTCTTCTTAAGGATATCTCCTATGAAATGTGTGAAGCGGTTTGGGAAGTAAGGCAAACTTAGTCCCTGATTTATAGGTCCTTTTGAGATATTGGACAAAGTGGGAGCAGTTGTGTATAGATTAGCCCTACCGCCAGCTCTAGTAGATAGTCACAATGTGTTCCACATCTCGATGCTGCGTAGATATGTGTCAGACCCATCTCACGTCCTCAAGTACGATATGATAGCACTCCAGAAAGACTTGAGTTACGAGGAACGACCGGTTAGCATCCTGGATAGAGGGATGAAGCAGTTATGGTCCAAGAGTATTCCAATAGTCAAAGTCCTATGGAGTAATAGTTCTGAACATGAGGCAACGTGGGAGTTGGTGGATGACATGTTAGCCCGGTATCCAGAATTGTTTGATAAGTAAATTTCGGGGACGAAATTCTTTGTAGTAGGGGAGAATTGTAGAGTCCCATAATTTACTTAGCTAGTTAGATAGTAGTAGTAGTAGTAGTAATAGCTAGTATTAGTTGTAGTATGTTTATAACTGTGGATTTTGGTTCAGACCGGGATTTAATTGGACACTCATAGTAACACTTGTAGATTTTCTAAGTTTAACCTATAGTTTAAGAATATTAATTTTAACCTAAGGTTTGATTAATATGACTGATATTGATGGTGATATTTATTATATTATAAGGTTTAGATAGACCCAATAAGATAGTAACACTTATCATATGTATGATTATTAAGAAATTATTATTTTAATGATAAAATAAGAGAAATATAAGACTTAGTCTTCACCAAAATCTGATAGGAGGATGACAATTATCACAATTTTATTTAATTGTGGATTAGGTTGATATTTAGATAATTAAATAGATTTTTCGTAACTTTAGGGTACTGTAACTTCCGACTTATTTTTGAACCAGTTATATTAAGAATTTTGAAAGATAGTATTTCTTAAAAGTTGTAGATAATTTAATGAGCTTTCTAACGATATAAAGAGAGTCCAAATCGGAGTTCTACAGCTCCAGATATGTTGATTTTACTGAAGGGGAGTTTAGAGTTACGAGATTTAGGGAGTTAGAAGTTAGGATTCTATTTGTTTTTATTATTTTGAAAATCAAGCTTTGAATCCTTAAATCTCTCTAAAAAATTTGAACAATTCCTAAGCCTTTGGCTGAAGGATATTCAAATATTTTCAATTAAATTTATTATTTTTATTCAAAGCCAAAAAGAATATTTTTATTCCTAGAACTCTATAAATAGGACCTAGCACCAAGCATTTTTCATTCATTCATCAAGCTAAGTTTAGAGGCTGCAAGTTGCTAGGTTATTGTGAGAGTGTAAACACTTGGGTTGGGAATTATAAGCTTAATCATTATAAGCTTAATAAACACTTGGGAAGTAAGGTTATAGTGCATTTCGGTTTCGAGGTATAGTTCGGTCATAGAAGCATTCAAGGTATTCCTAATTCTAGTTCCTTTCTGTATTGATTCTTATAGTTCTTCTCTACTCAAATCCTAACTCAGTCTTTTCTATTCTTAGGCATCTAAGTTCTTCGAACTTAAGGTTTTCATTGGTAAGTATCGTTTCGATGGTGTAGTTTATTCTTTCCATCTCTTTTCTTTAGTATACTCACCTCTATATTATGGTTTTTAGGAGTGTTCCAAAATCCTGACTTTGTTCTCATCATCCCAGTATATTGGTAAGGAAAATAGGATAGGATTTATGTGCTATATGTTTTATATGTTATCTTACGGTTTTTATGTTATGAAATATGTTATGATATGTATGTTTGTAGACTTGGGCATATGACCCATATGACTAACAAGCCCCAAACAGATTATGGGCATATGACCTGCTTAGCTAGTAGGACCCCAAATAGATTATGGGCATATGACCTGCTTAGCTAGTAGGACCCCACTAATCTAATGGGCATATGACTTGTTTAGTCTATGGGACCCCAAGTAATAATGGCCATTATAGTATGTATGTGATATATGTGTTATGGTATGTTTTTTTTATATTGCACTATGAATTTTTATGTATATGGCTATATGTTAGATTTTCCTTGCTGGGCATTAGGCTCATTCCTTTTTGTTTATATGTGCAGGAAAATAGGTCTTAGTGGCGGGGAAGGTTCTTGGAAGCTTAGAGAATGTGTATTGAGGCGGAATGGATTCAAAGAGCCGAGAGTTTCGATTCGAGGATGTAGTTTTGTTTTTGTGGCTGTTACATGTATTTTTACGCATCTTATTATGTAAATCTCTTTTTAATTATGTCATGTTTTGATTTTAAAACAATGGGATCCCATATCCTAACTTGAATTTTATGTAAGTTTAACTTTTATTTTTACAAGTTTCTTAAATAAAGTTATGGTCTTTTCACTTATAAGTTTTATTAAGGATTAGTGTTTATGTATAGTTTTCGTTAATGGTCCAAAAGTCTAGAGTAGTTGGGTCATTACAGCCTTTAGCAATGCTCAACTTCAAAGCTTCATTCTCTGCCACATCATATAGACTAACATCAATATTAATATCTTGACGATCATAGAAACCAATCTTCTCCAATAGAAGAGGAATCAAAATAGCAAATGCCTCAACGACAGGCAAAGTCTGATTTTCATGCTTTACACCAGACATTGAATCATACACCGTAAGTGATCTCTGCTGTATATTAAAGTGCAACAAAATCCAGTGCATAAGAGCCTTCACATTAATAGGCATGACAACATCATCAAGCAAATTCCAATGAGTTGCACAAAACATAGATTTCCCCTTCATTATTTTCAAAGTAACGCAGCTCTCATCTATTTTAAATGCACCACTACCTTTTTTCTTAAAATCTTCATACGTAAACACTATGTTTTGCCCAAAACAAGTGTCAGTCGTAGATACTCTCCTCTTCAAATCTTTAGACTATTTAACCTTTCTCCTCAAGTAATACATCATCACATCAATATGCTGCATAATAAAAAAATACATGATTATAAAATAATATGTGTAGAAACCAATCTACTATGACAGTCAAGAAAAATTTATTACACGAGGGTAACTGGTGACCATCATCAACACAAAAACAGTTACAAGGTTTGGGTAACCAGTTACCCAATGAACTACAACAAAGCAAACAGTAAGGGAACTGGTTACCCAATAACATCATAATATATAGCATAAATAGATCAAAAAACTTATTACCTTTTAAAAAAAAAAGAAAAAAACTCCCACATGAAACAACAGATAAATTAAAAGGAAGAATCTCACTGATGAATCAATGAATTGCCCAGAGAAATAAAGGCTATGAAACCAAGTCTTCTCAGAAATATGGACAAAAGTGAAGTTAATTGGTAGGTCCATGGAATTATCATCATATTTTTTGAACTTGAACAATACATTAAAAAACAAAAAAAAAAGTTAAAAAATTAATCAGACATATTACGCATATAACAAACTTAAAAACAAATAATGGTTGTACATACTTGTTCCTTTTCTTCAAATCACGATTAATCCAGGAGTCAAACTCAGACAGTTGTTCTTTAGTGTGATTATCACCAAGTTCATTGGAAAATGGATAAATATTATCCAATATCGTCCTCTTTCTTTTTTGTTTCACTCCAACTTCAGAAGATCCAAAATTTGTTAAGAAAGGAGACTTTACAACAGCGCTCGGCTTTGCTTGCCTTTTCTTTCCCAAAATCAGTCCATTATCAACTGCTTGTGCATCATCATACAACACAATTGACCACTTACTTTTATCCTCCAAAGAACTACTCTCTTTAAGTGGCCTCTCAACCGAATCATTAATAACTCTCCATATTACATTAGAGACATGAAATGTGGGAGTTCGAGGACTTGAGCATACACTTGAGTCAACTTTAATTGGCTCCTAAAAAAGAAATAAATATATACAACCAATACTTCATTACAAACAAGAAAACAAGGGGGAAATAAACCAATTGTTTAAACAAATAAAAGGAAAATAAAATCTTACTTTATCGGTAGTAAAAAATTGTGAAGCAATCTGAACGGAATGCTCCAAATCAGCCCCTAACTCCTCACCAATATCAACATTTTGGTAACCCCCAGAAGAATGACCATAAACAAATCCTAAAAATACAAAAACCAGAAATTTTTAAACAAATTAGAACCAAATTAGACATCATAAAAGGGAAACACACAAACAATAATAACCAGTTACCTCAGAAGAAGCCTCAACATGCATAGGATCTTCAAACTCTCCACCAACATTATGATTACCAGCTGCCATAGATGCCTTAATACCACCCAACAAATATATAACATAAGCAAAATCAGATGAGAAAGATTCCTTCAATTCAGAAATTGCAAGCAATATACACTTATGGGAATCTTGCACTTCAGCCAATTTTGATTGAATGGCAATAAGGTCCTGATGCATATCTGATGGACTAGCAACATCATCATCAGGTGGATCTGTTGGCAAAAACTTGCTCTCAAAAAACAACCCTCTCAGTATAGACAGTCTCATTTCTTCATTGCTAGGGATTATGACATTAACATCATACTGCAAGAATCAATTTTTTTTTTTTAAACAAACGACAAAAAATAACTGTAATAAGTAACTAGTTACCCAAATATAAAACAAACATAATAAAAAAATAGAAGTGAATGACAAAAAAAAAAAATCATTACCTCTTCCTCCAAGAGAACTTTATCAACCAAATACTGATATGACACACTTCCCCTGCTTGTCCAATTCAGAATCCTTGGAAACAAATAATTAACCCTTCTACACAACGCTCGAGAACAAGAATGAATTGTCTCATATATCCATATAAGGAAAGCAATAGAGAAACCATAGCACTTATAACTATAGTTATCTAGTGACCCATCAACTTTCCTAGGAACATAATCATACATGGCGTTCCTATCTTTCAATACTGCTCGCATCACACACCTAGTTCTTTGCCACAACACTTTCCCAAAAGCAAACTTCTTCATCTCAACGAAATTAGTATCAATCATGACAAAGAAGGAGTTGTCAACACGAGTCTCATTTTGTGTCCCAAACAAAAAATTGGCTAACAAATGAACAATAGCCAACTTAACGACAACCTCATCACCTTTCTTCTTCAAATTTTTATCATTAAACGCACATGCAACCTCCTCTTTCCTAAGTTTTTCTTCCTTCCTGGGTTTGCCTTCGTACAACGGAAAAAGAGATTTCCTAAGCCCTAAATCAGCCTCTTTGAACATGCCAAAGTCAGCATTGCCCACACATTTCAAACCAGTAATGAGGGCAAACTCACTGATTGAGAAGCTAACTAATTTGCCACCAAATTTAAACCAAAACTCTGATTCTTCATTTGTTTGATGAACCTCCCTAAGCAAAACACTATGAAATAATTGTGCCTGAAATGTAATATCAGGCATATCTAAAAAGTGACCAAATGGGGTTCTTCGAAACATCGCTTTTTGTTTCGAACTTAAAACTGCCTTAATCTCACTAATAACAAAAGGCTTATTCCACCATTGGACTTTACTACCAAAATGCCTATCAGGTTTAATTCTGAAATGCGCACCCTAAAAACAAACATGGGAACCAATTACACACTGGTTACATAACACTAAACATAATAAAGAAACTGTGAATAATATAAAGGGAAAAAAAAAAAGAAAATAAAACAAAGTAACTAGGTACCTATTATAAAACAATGAACATAAACAACTAACTCAGTACCTATAAATCCAAAAAAAATTATAAAAATAAAATAAAAAGAAAAGTGGAAAACATACAGAACAAAGAAAGTTAACATTAAAATAACAAAAAATTATAAAAGAAAATCAACCCAAAAGTAACTAGGGACCACATGATAACACATTACAAAACACTAAACTTAATAAACATAATAATACGTTTAAACCATATAAAGTAAACAGGTACCACAAAAGAAAGGCAATGCCAAACACATATAAACTATGAACTTTTAAAAAAAACACTAAACATCAACAACTAACTCGGAACCTATAAAAGCCAAAAAAATTATAAAAAAAGAAAAAGAAAAGTGGATAACATACAGAATAAGGTAACTTAACATTAAAATAACAACAAATGATAAAAGTAAATCAATTGAAAAGAAACTAGGGACCACATGAGAACACATTACAAAAAACTAAACATAATCATGCACTTAAACCATATAAAGAAACAAGGGACCACAAAAGAAAACAATACCAGTAGTATGTACTTTGAACTTTATTTATATGTATGTTTTCCTAGTTACCTAGTTACTTTGAACTTTGTTAAGTGTAGAACTGTGTATGTATGTAACCAGTTGTATACGTCAAGGTGTATGAACAAGTTTTATCATTATTTCATTGACAAAACCACACACACACACATTTATATATTTTTGTATATATATATATAAATACATGCTCTAAACTTGCAATTGCAGCAAGCCAGAGCCAGTTTCATCATATATATATATATATATATCATATATGAGTGAATTACATTAAGAAGGCATATTTTCGGGCAGAAGAAGAACGAGATAGAATATAAGAGTAATCTGAGATCAAGATGAAGGCATAGGATATGAATAATATATGTGGGAATTACATATATCATATAAGTTTTTCCTTCAAGGTAAAGATGCAGCAAAAGGTAAAAACATACATATAAATATGGAAAACAAAATCAAAGTAACTAGGTACATTAACTCTACTCTGACGATCTTTCTTTGTCCTAGCAGCAGTTCTCTTGATCCTTGATGAATCTTTAACTTGAGGGGAAGAATGCAAACCGCCATCAACACTTGTTGATGAAGAACCAACATTACCTCCCTTAAAAAACATAAACATAAAATATAAAAAATGAAAACAACATACAAAAAAATATACGAGATCAACTCAAATTAACAAAAAACAAACTAATAACCAAACCAAAACACTGAAAAAAATACAAATCAAAATAAAACCCAAACAAAAGAAAGAAACCAAAATACCTTAATGTTAGGTCCTGCATTGTCGGCAGGAACTGTCGGAGTTCGAGGAGAACGACGCATACCGATGGCCTTCACGACCGTTAGCCAAAACTTCCGAAAATTCTAGTCGTCCCCAACTTCTATTCAACAACTCAGATGACCGAAAACAACTCCGGTCACCCCAAATGCTATTCAACAACGCTGATCACCAAACCCAAATGCATGCAAAAACAAAGAGAAGAAGAAGAAGACTCGGGAAACAAAAAAAAAAAAAAAACTGAACGGAAAGGTAAAGTAAAGTAAACATGAAAAAGTAATATAAACTACCTTTGTAAAATTTGAAAAAATTAAATAAAATAAAATTACATAACTACTCTTGGATTTAAAAAAAAAATCAGTAGAAACAAACATATAGCATAATAAGACATCTTAACAAAAATATGGGAAAAAAAACCATAAAAATGATAAAAAAGTATAAAAAGCCATAAAAAAGTTCAGTTGAAAAAAAAGCCATATTTTTTAAAACATCAATTAAAAGTCCATGTAAAATATAATTTCCACTATTATTATTATCATATATAGTTGCCCCAATCAAATATGAGATTCCGTAACGTTTGCCACTTTTTTTTTCTTCCATATTTCCTTTTGATAACGTGCGATGCTGCCTTACCAACCAATATATATTATGAAAATTTTACATAATACACTAATTTTACTTCAAAAATAACATTTACACGGTATACATAATTTTTTTTCATATTTACTTTTTCAATTATTACAATTATATGGTCTTGAACACAAGCTAAAACTGTCACGAATCGATGTGCATTTTCTATCAATTATCTCCAACACTTCCAACATTTTTATTGTTTGTTTATGCATTGTGGTAAGGTCATCATGAGACACTAAAAATATTTTTAGCTACAAAGAAATTGGTAGCAAATTATTTATATTTGGTAGCTAATACATTTTTAGCTACCAAATTTTTTAGTAGCAACCTCGTAGCTAAAACCCCGTCGCTAAAAATATTTTTCCACCAAATTTTTTTGTAGCTAATAGTTCTTATTTGCTAATAAATTTTTAGTAGCAAAATAATTACTTTTTGGGACTACTAAATTTTTTTTGCTACTACAATTTCGTAGCAAATTTCTTTTAAATTAGTAGCAAAAAAAAATTGCTATTAAAATTTTAAATTCCAACAAAATGATTTAACTACCAAATTTTGGTAGCAAACAATTATCAAACTAGTAGCAAATAATGCCTAAATACTTTAAAAATATAGTAATTTTGCTACTAAAGCTTGGTAGCAAAATTAATATAAATTAAATTATGCTTTTTAATATAATATATTATTATTTAATTTTTTTTTGTTCTTTTATTATTATAGCATTTCTAATTATTTGTTTATTATATTTAAGAAAAATATATTATTAAAATATCAAAACAATAATTTTATAAAAGGAATGGGTGTTATTATTACAATTTAAGTGTTTATGATACAAAATCTAATACATTATACAAGCTAACCACATTTACAAATCTACACACTGCATCAAAAGTTCATGTTACAGTTCAAGAGCCTACAACACTCTTCTCCTTTTTCCTTTGGCCCTTTGAAATGTCCATTCATTTCCTCTTGTATATTATCATGACACCCCATGAATAGCATCCTTATGTTTGTCCTACTCCTTGATATTATTCTGTTTGTGGAGGAATCATAGGCTGAGAACTTAAAAAGTATTAGAGATTTAAGAGAGTCAAATTTTGAAGTAGCCCACCACCTGTTAATTGCAACACCTTCCATGTCAAATGTTGATAGTAAACTACAAAAATACAATTATGAACATAAAAGCCCATGATGAGACACATGCATACATCAACTGTGCATTATGATCAATTTCTATCAGAGTGACAAATACAATGTAACAAAGTACATTTAACATCATCATAAGTGACAAAATCTCTGTAAAGACAATTGTTAGTAATTAAATGACACATTATCATCCCCTGTAATTTCTATTCTACACCAACAACAATAATATGGAAATGACAGAGAAAAATGACAACAGAATACCAATGGCCCTTGTTGAAGATTAGAATGTCATGAAAGCTCAAAGCATTAATATCAACATCTACTGTATAAATTTCTTTTTACCCAAGATACTCTAAAGCACTACCATTGGAATTAGCTGACCACCTGTTTTGGAAACCAAAGCCTATGATCAAACACAGTTAGCAAATATTTTCCTCTTCAAAATTTCATTACAAAGCAACAAATTTGCAAATCACTTAGAACCTATACCTCAGATAAATTTAGTTCCTCATCTACCCCAACATAAAAACTATTAAATATGAAAATCACGCATAGCTAGTGTCATCTATTTTTTCTTTTTGTTTTGACATTGCATGGTGTGTTTGTGTTCGAGTAAGGAGTCTTGGCCAAAAATAAGATTTTATTGCTAAGCCCTATCAGGAATATTGACTGCTACAACAGAATTTGATTTTTTTTTGGAATAAAAAAAGGCATATACTATAGTTTTATTTCCTTTGCTGAAAACGAGAAGGCAACAAGATATGAAATGGCAAAACTAGCTTACCAAAAGGGCAATTAAAAGGAACATGATGGATTTAGAAATTGTCTCAATGTGTACTTCGAGGAGAATGACATCACAGCCTCACAATCCTTGGGAGATGATTCACCTGGAACAGACACAGGACCACTCATCCCATCACCCAAAGCCATACTACCTTCCTCTTCATTGTATGACATTAGTTATATTGATGATATTTCTCTATATAGATAGATGATTTGATTGAAGACATAATATCATAACAGAGAAAACATATCTACCCTATATTTGTTTGTCCACTCATTGATGAACGACTCAGCATCCCAAGTCTTCTTGCCCTTTCATTTTCTGTAAAAATAAAAAAAAAAATTAACTTTGAAAATCACAGTAACACTAACACTCATAAAATTTGGACATGCTCATTCATTCTCCACAACTTTATGAACTCTCTTACTGTCTATGAATTACACAATATGCTCAAGTTTTTCTATACCTTTTCTATACCTGCACTTCAGTGAAAAAGACTTTGAAGACAATTGGGAAAAAGAAGAAGAAGAAGAATTGAATTCTAGAACTATACTTGAAGTATTACTGTGAATGAGAAGGAGAGAAGCATATACAATTAATCTTGTAAAGTGGAAAACATGTGAAGTGGTTTGATGACTCAACAAAACTGATTCCTATGTATCGATCAATAATACAAATAACTTTGACATAATTTAAAAAACTAACATATTATATATATGCATATTCTATTTTTTAATAATTAAAAAATACTTTACTTAACTATAACCACATATTTAGGAAATAACAACCATTAATTATAAAATGTAAAGTTAGTTTTAATTTATCATAAGAGTGTAAAGTAGGAAATAATAAAAATTAATTATAAAAATACAATTTAATATTTTCAAATTTTTATTTCATAAAATATACATATCTATATGTGCATAATCAAGCACAAATAAAGGAAATAAAAGTATTAATTAAAAAAATTACAAGTAACTAGTTTGAAATTTAAATTTGAATTTTTTAAAGCGGATACTATCTAAGAAAATTAATATATATACTAAATATCTCTTCTTTTTTCACTAGTTCATCGACATTTTGTTGAGGTATGTATGCCATATATTGATTAACTATCATGGCTATATTGGTTAGATTGTTTAATTAATTTTTTTTCTTTAGGTGCTTCAACTGGCTGTAAGGAGAAGGTACTGACAAACATGTTTTTATTCTCTCTACTATATTTCACTAAAACAATATGCATTGAAATCAACTCAGAAATAAAAATATCGATCATAGACATATACCATGAATTATTAAAGTATTTCTTTTTTCTTATGCATGTTGTTATACTTTCTTGAAGATTCATTAGGTGTTTTCTGACATTTTTATCACACAAATCAAACACTCTTTGATGGAAATCTATAATCAAAGAAAAAAAATACAAAGCACAAGTAACTAGTTCACTTTTCTTATATGATATGTTTTTTTATTTCTTTCTTTTTCAGGTGCTTCAACTGAGATATAGAGATAGAATGAGAGATTTTGGTGCTTCAATTACAACAAATATAGAAGGAACTGGTACCAAATATCAATATCAGGTTTGAACTCCCTACTATATTTTTTTACTAAAACAATATCCATTGAAATCAATTACCCAATAACAAGCATCATAGACATATCTATTTTTCTAAATTGATTTTTCTTTTAAAAAAATGAGTTAAATATTTATAATTTTATTTCACTCTATCATCATAAATATGTAAGTTGCAAATATTACTAACAGTGCACTAGCTAGTCAATACACTAGTAAATTATCACAATTATAGTCAAATAGTTACAAAAATCATTGAAACTTTATTTCTTAAATTTGTACGTGCAGAGCATATATATTTATATATATATAATATAATGTCAATTATTACTGCTAGGTAGTCTCTGTGAACATATATACACTCATAACTCTTTATGAGGAAAACTTAACTTTAATAAAAGAAATATACCTGAAATGCCTTAAAGGTGAAGACGCTTCTAAGGGTTTCTTAGTTCGCTGAGATGATTAGAACATTTCAGAAAAAAAAATTAAAACCAAAGTCTAGCCTACCCAAGAACAAAACAAGAAAAAAAAAACCAAGCTAACCTGTGTGAAGCCGTCGCTGGAACCTAACTGAAGGAGATTGGAGGACCCAGGAAGAAAACAGAGTGAGAATAGAAGAAGAAGAAGAAGACGAGATAAAGGCGAACATGCATGAAGTTGTGTTGCTGGGGCTCATCAGAGGGTGAAAAGCATAGTCATTGAGCACTAGTTCGTGGTCGTAGTTCAAGAGGACATTTTTGGACTTGAGATTTCCATGGGGGAGGTCGTAGTTTGGGAACTCTATATAGAGGAATCCCAATCCCCTGGAGATTCCTTGGATTATCTTTAGACGAGTTGGCCAGTTCAACTCTGCGTGACTAGTTCCATGATCACTACCCTTTCGGTTGGATGATTCCGAGTTCCTTTGGTTAGAACTGGGTACGTGAACTTCGAATGAGAGAGATAAAGAGAGCTAGAGTGAGAGGGAGATAGGAATACGAGAGAGAGGGAAAGAATAATGGGGTATGGGGTTTAATTTCAAATGAGAGAGAGAGATTAGAGTGAGAGGGAGCTAGGGATTTGTGAGTGTAGGGGGATGAAGAAGAAAATGAATTGGGGCTTTTCTTTTTTCTTTTTTCCTAAAACTATTTATTGGCTATTGAAGCCATGAGAAAGGGTGAGAGAGAGGGATTACGGAGAAGAATAAACAAAACAAATAATATTAAATTAAAATATTAATTAAATTTTTATGGGAAAATACTGAAACTATTTAAATTTTAAAATATTTCTACAAAAAAATGTATTATAATTTTAAAATGGGTTTATATATTTTTGGACCATGTGTTTTGTCTCATTACATGTTTGGACCCTGTGTTTTGACAAATTATTTTTTAGACCCTGTATTTTGTAAAATAGATCAAATAGACCCCTAAACTCAATTTTGATGAAGGATAAATTAAATATAACAATACAGTTGTTAGGAAAAATGATTTTATTTTTGTTTTAAATGGTTAGTTTGATAAATTATTTGTAATTTTAGATCATAAAACTTTGACCAAAATCGAGTTTAGGGTTCTATTTGAACCATTTTACAAAACACATGGTCCAAAAAGTCATTTGTTAAAACACAGGGTCCAAACAGGTAATTTGACAAAACACAGAGTCCAAAAAGGTATAAACCCTTTTAAAATATTGTTAGTAATGATTTATCTTCTCCATTATTTTAATTTAGAAATAAAATTAAAAACAAAAACAAAATATTTAGAGAAAGGAAAATGGCCCCTTACTGATTTAATACTAATTTAATAAAATTACTTATTTGCCCCAGACAACATAACACGCTTTATTTTCCATTGATAGAAATACCCCGTTTGAATTTGTAAAATTTCAACGTTAATTATGTGGTGGTACGTTTTTTCGATTGTGGAATGAGCTTCTTTATTATTAATTTTTCTAAAAAAGTATTTTATATTGTGTACAAACTTTATTAACTTTACTATTGTGAGACATTCTATTAATTTTTCCTTTCTTTTTGATCATTATTTTAATTAAAGTTGGAATAATAAATCTTCTAGATTTTGTAAGCAAAATTGGCAGCGAAATTACCCAATATTTTTTTATTAGTTTAAGTATTCAAGAATTTTTTTTCATTGAAACTACTCACGCATCCAAAAACTGAGATAGTAGTCATTCATTTTGGGATTGAGATAGATTTAATACTTGTTGACTGATTTTTTTGTCAATTACAAATAAACCAATAAAGCATAAAAAAAAAATCAAACACATGATATTTACGGGATTTAGGTTATTAATTAGCCCTAGTGCACGAGTTAATTGTATTGAGAAATAAGAACTTGCAAAACTTAAGTTCTTTAGAGATTTATTAGGTCACAATTTTGCATGCACTAAAATTTAATATTCTTTTATAAGTGATACTCTAGCCCTATTTATAGGCAGATGAAAGGATTAAGCTAATTAGTGGTAGCTGATTACAATAAAATTCCCTTAATGGGATTAAGCTTATTATTTAGGTTTTAGTATCATTGAACCTTAGAATTCTATATATTTTATTATTTTAAATTTGAATTTATAGTAGGATTTTCTAAAGTTTTTTGGTTTTTATTTTATTGTTGTAATTAAATTTGTTTCATGAATAATAATTTTACTATTTATTCCTTAAAAAAGAAAATTTTAAATTTTTTGTTAAATGATTTTTAATTTTTTTATTAGATTTTAAAATAATTTTTTAATATTTGAATGATTTGTTTAAATAAAACATAAAAAAATAATGGCATGTACCAATTAAAGACTTCCACATATGTGTCTATTTGACACTTAAATTAAACACATTTATAAATATATATGTAAAATAATTATAAAAAAATATGCATGTAATTGAGTAGGATAAGAAACACTTATACTAATATCCTACCCTATACGTGCATCGAATACATGTTTCTTGTACCATTACTCTATCATACCCTATAACTACAATTCAAGGGCTAATTAAGTATTTTATTTTTCTCAATGTAGTATAATCCATCATCTACTTGTTCGAAATATAATAGAGAAACGATGGATAAAAGTTTGATTTTCCAAAAGAATAGATTATCTGTGCAGTATTTTGATGGACTTAAGAGTTTTATTAAATTATCAACTTTGCATTTAAATGGTGAAAATAAGATTCGATGTCCATGTATTTCATGTATGAACTTATATTATCATGACTTAGAGACAATTGAGTGTCATATATTCGTAAAAGGATTTTATACCAAATATGTTATGTGGGAGTTTCACGAGTAAGATATCACAGAAGTAAACGAAGATCAAGAAGAAGTAGAATCAAACAGTGAACAAGACATACCATATGACAGTGATGATGAAGACATTGACGATATGATACCAGCATTAGAAGATTTAGCTAGTCAATATCATAGGAAGAGTGATTTTGTGAACCTTGGAGATTCAAATGAGCACAATGATGAAAGGAAAACATTGTCTGACTTATTTGCAGAAGCAGAAAATGAGTTATACTTTGGATGTACAACATTCTCAATCTTGAAATTTATTGCTAATCTAATGCACATTAAAGTGATGTGTGGTTGGAGCAACAAATCATTTGATTTGTTGCTCAACTTACTTTCAAAAGCATTTCCCATAGACAATAAGATTCCACAGTCTTATTATGACGCTAAGAAAATGTTGCGTGATCTTGGTTTAGGGTACGAAACTATTCATGTATGTGAGTATGATTGTGCTTTATTTTGGAAAGAGAATAAAAATGCTGAAAGATGTCCTATATATGGTCATGAACGATACAAATTCCAAGGAACTAAAGGCATGAAGATCCCACACAAAAAGATGCAATATTTTCCTATAACTCTACGACTACAGAGACTTTTTATGTCTCGCCATACATCATCTGATATGAGGTGGCATAAGGAAGAACGTGTTGATACAGAAGGTGTACTTAGACACCCGACAGTTACTGAGGTGTGGAAGGATTTTGATAGACAATATCCAGATTTTGCAAAAGAATCTAGAAATGTAAGGTTTGGATTTGCAACAGATGGGTTCAATACATTCAGCAATTTATTAAACTTGTACAGTATGTGGCCAGTGTTACTAATGCCATATAACATGCCGTCATGGAGATGCATGAAACGAGAATTCTTAATGATGGCATTATTGATTCCGGGACGTCGTGCTCCAGGAAAAGACATAGATGTCTATTTACAACCTCTGATCGATGAGCTGAAGGAACTATGGGAAAATGGTGTACGAACTTTTGATATTATTGATAAAGAATATTTTACAATGCGTGTGGCAATAGTGTGGATGATCCATGATTTTTCAGCATATGGTACTGTATCTGGGTATAACACTCAAGGTTATAAAGCTTGTCTTGTTTGTGAAGATGACACATCTTCATTTCGAATAAGAGGAAAAACATGTTTCATGGGTCATCGTCGATATTTGTGTCTGAACCACCAATGGCGCAATGATATGGAATATGATCGTACAATCGAAAGGCGTTCACCTCCAAGAATTTTATCAGGAGATGAAATCTTAGATAAATTAAAAGGTGTATGGAAATGTAGGGCAGGAAAAAATGATAAGATCATTAAGGATGATAAGCAACAAATGAAGGATGCATGTTAGGAAAATAACACGAGCTGGAGGCGAAAAAATATTTTTTGGGAGTTAGAATATTGGGCTAAATTAAAATTGAGACATAATTTGGATGTGATGCATATTGAGAAAAATATATGTGATAGTGTAGTTGGTACAATATTTAGCATTGATGGGAAGTCTAAAGATACTGAAAAGGCAAGACTTGATTTACAAGATTTAAATATTCGTAAGCAGCTACACATGAAAAAGAAGGGAAACAAATGGTTCAACCCAGTAGCATGCTATACATGATCAGTGAAGGAACGACAAGAATTATGTACATTCATAAAGTCTGTAAAATTTCTTGATGGATATGCTGCAAATATTTCTCGGAATGTTAACATGAAAGATGGAAAATTATTTGGGTTGAAAAGTCATGATTGTCATATTTTATTACAGAGGTTGTTACCTATTGGTTGAAGGCCATATTTGAAAAAGAAAGTAATGGATGCTATTGCTGAGTTTTCGTTATTCTTCAAAAAGCTATGTGCGAGGACATTATATATGAAAGACTTAGACAAATTGGAAAAGGGCATTGTGCTCACGCTTTGTAAATTAGAAAGTATATTTCCTCCTGCCTTCTTTGATGTGATGATTCATCTTGTGGTTCACTTTCCATTAGAAGCTAAGTTAGGTGGTCCAGTACAAATGCGATGGATGTATTCAATCGAAAGGTAACAAAATTTATAACTTAAGTTTAAAAAATTAAATAGTCATTGAATACAACTCTTTATTACTATATATTGAAAACATAATTAATTTCAGGGAATCAGGTCATTTGAAAAAATATGTGCAAAGCAAAGCTCGACCTGAAGGTTCTATTGCTGATGGATACATTATTACTGAGGCACTAAACTTTTGTTCAATGTATCTTCGTGGAGTGGAAACACGCTTTAATCATCCTGATCACAATCCTGATTACCTTGGAATTAGAAAACAATCGACACTGTCAATATTCAACATGCCTACAAGACCATTTGGAAGACAATCATCTATCACACTAACTCAAGATCAACGAAACCAAGTTCAATGATACATTTTGAATAGTTGTCTTGAGTTGGAACCATATTTAACGTAAGTTTATAATTTTATTTTTCAAATTCTAACAACATTTATGTTTTAGCATAAAAATAATCTTTCATAGTACTTATTATGAACACAGAGAACATAGAGTATTCTTACAATCTCAAGGAATTTTAGATATCAATCAAGTGCAAAAAAATGAATTTTCAACATGGTTTGAAAATAAAGTAAGTTTAAATATCAATGTTTGATATTCTAAATTTTTTATTTGTCTTGATCTTACATTTATAATTTTATCTGCCATCACAGATAAAAAAAATGAATGAAACAATATCTAGTAAAGCACAAGAAGATTTGTTGGTTTTTATTGATCAAATCAGAGATTATACGCAGCAAAACAACAATCAAATTGTTAGATTAATCCCATAAGATTTCAAGATCTACTTCTTCACATGCATATATATATATTGAATCAAGGACATGAACAGAAAAATTACCTCAGGTCGTTCCTAGCTGCTATCTTTTCGTATGGCTGAATCCTTGAGATCTCACACCAAGATCTTCCAAAATGTTCTCAGGCACACACAGAACGAGTGTGGGCTCGCTATACAAATAATAGGCAATAAACTATTTATCAGATGTTCTCAACACATGAGATCTGATAAAGTTTTGGACCTAGGTTTTGTGAAGAACAATGACTTTAGTTTTTGTCACTGTTCTCTTTCTCTGAGAGAGATTCCTAGATATTTTTCTATCCCTGAAAAGTTACGTTCTGTGAAAAACTGATATCCTATATTTAATATATCCAATATATTAAAATATTTGTTATTTTAAACAAATTCGAAATAACTGACCAGTTATCAGATTTTTGTTTAAATAATAATATTTTAATCATATTAAATATCTCATTATTTATTTAATATTTAAATAACTAAAATTGTGGAATCAAGAGACTGAGTACACTCTCTTATGCATGTAGCACAGTGCCTGTGCACTGTGCCACACGTGTACCACATGCCTGTGATGTCATGTGATTTTTCCCAATTTTTATTATTATTTAAATACCAAAAATCCCAAAAATAAATTAATTCAGAATTAATTATATTTTTGTTAAATAATTAATTAATTCTTAATTAATTAATTACTCATAATTAAACAATAATTATGTTTGATACATAGAAAAATATTTTACTTATCACATAAGTCCTTTTTGCCCATTTTTTGTATTTGCCTTTGACAGTGATTGTTTGAGCCATTTCGGGGACCATGGACCTATAACATTAAGCTCCAATAAATTAAAACTAAATAATTAAACTCTTTAATTATAATAGTTAATTTATTCATTCTGATATTACTCCACTATAAATTCAGAATTGCACTCTTTATGTTATAGATATACTTTTACAAAAATCTTATTCTTAAGTCGTCCATTGATATAACCATCTTACAATAGTTCAACCCTCTAATTAATTAGTTCATAAATTAGAATGGGAGAATTACCATTTAACCTTTCTAGTTTACTTCTTATTCCTTAAGTACCATTAATTCACTAGTGAATAATTAATCTATAATCTAATTATAGATTTGAGCTCAAAATCATTCAGTTCCAGAATTAACCCTTAAGGGAACTAATATACGATCCGTTAGGAAAGATTAGATTCCCTATTGTTGATACATGTTCCCAGCCATCCATGATATTAAATCTCCAAAACAAAATTCATTAGCCTCATTCTTTGAAGAGACTTTAACGAATGAATCAAAAGATTTAATAAACATGAACAAGAGTTCATGAACACTCAGGATTTATGAATTACAAGTCTTTATTGTTAAATGGTTTTTGGATAAAGACTTTAATTCACATAGGTCCATGTCATATATAATCATATTATATAAAGCACCTTTACCGAGATGTCTTTCCACATCAATAATCTGAATCTAGATTATTTGTATCATTATGATACTCAATAAACCGTACTTACAACTCCAATTAAAGAATTACATAACTTTAGTTTGTTGTTGTTGACTATTTTTATTCATTCATGTGATCTTAATTCTCTCATACTAATACAAGATCACATCCTCAATAATGAATATGGAATTTTTCTGATATTTACAAAATTATTCAAACAATAATTTAACAATCTAAATATGAGAATAATAATAAACCATCGTATTTATTTATTCACAGAAAAAAAAAAATGTCTTTACATGCTTTTAGGACACACTCCTAACAAGATTTGTATGCAATTGCAATGCAACCAAGTTTTTTGGTTTGTACATATGCTGGTTGTATGGTTATTGGAGTTCGATACCATACAAAAAGTTGAGATGAAAGACTTTTAACTCAAAACTACAGTGTTCACGTTGAAGCAGAATATGATGGAAATATATGTGATTTTTATGGTGTCATTAATGAAATTTGGGAAGTACATTACCTCTATTTGAGCAAAGTTATATTGTTCAAATGCTCTTGGTACAATACCAATGGAAGTGATAGAATGTACTCTAAATATAACTTTACTAGTATCGACATCAACTCAGAATGGTTTGAAGATGAACCATTTGTTCTTGCCAATCAAGTAAGTTTAGTTTTTTATTTGGATGACTTTAAAAAAAGTAAAGATAATAAAGATTGGAAAGTGGTGCAAAAATTAAATCATCGTCACATCTGGGATATACCATCAAAGCCAATGGATAGTGAAGTTGATGATGAAGATCCAACTATCAACAGTTCTGAAGCATATCAAGAAGAATGTTTGAATGACATTGGCGTGAATTTTGATTCAACGACAAATGATACTAATCTTATTCGGGATGATATTGAAGATATAGAATGTGATAATCATCAATTGTTCAATGATCTTCAAATAAATCATAATGATCAAGTTCAAAGTGATATAAACAGTGACGATATCGATGAAGAAGCTTTATTCGATGATTCTGAAGATATAACTTTGAGTGATGAAATTGATTAAGTATAAAGTGTGTTATTATTTTTATTTTTTGTAAAGTTTTGAATATGCAAATTTATTATATGCTAATAAAAAATTTATATTTTTTAGATTTTTAATCATGACAAATGAGAAGTCTCTCGATCCACCATTAACTAGTAGAAGGTTGTTTGGTCGTAAGAGGACGCATATTAACTCTTCATCATCTACACAATCTCCTTCTCATTTGCCATGTTCTTCCAATGATGATTCGTTAACACCATTAAATGATGAAACACACAAGTCCTTAGAAGGTACAAATGGTTTATGTACAACTTATGATAATATATACATTAAAAATGTATGAAAATAGTTCTAATTATAAGTAATATAAAAATTATTTGACAGAATCAAGGAAGAGAACTCGTGGCCCTACTCGTGGGGATGGTGTCAGATGCTTATTAAAGGATGATGCAAGTAAGTTAAAGATTTCCTACAAAAAAGGTGAACTTCGAGTTCATGGGACGCATGCCGCTGCATTTGCGAACATTGTTGGTGTAAATATATGCCATCATGCTCCACTTCAGTATAGTGGTTGGGCTAAAGTTCCTCCAGAAGATAAGAAAGTCATATATGCTCGTATCATGGTATATTTATGTTAGCATACTTATTTTATAATATTTTTTGCAGGACAATTTATTTTTTGAAATTCTTTTTGCAGGATGTATTCAAGATGGATTTTAAAAAAGATCCATATCTTGAGACTATTTGCAATCACTATTGTTCAGAGTGCTATAAAGATTATCGTAACAATTGTCACACAGAGTACAAGAATATCATTAAAGAAGGAAAGAATCCATTAGAAAATCGGCCTATGAAATTGGTGCTAAGAGATGAAGATTGGCAATGGATGTGCAATAAGTGTTTCTCTAACGAAGAATGGAAGATATCCTATATTTCTTGAATTATTTGTACACATTACATAATTTTTAATTATTAAAACTAACATAAAAGTATTTTGTAGAAAAAATCTATTGTAGGATCAAAAAATAGATCAAGCGTTTCTTTTATACATACTAGTGGAACTAAGTCATTTATTTAGTATTTACATGAGGAGGTAAACATATTTTTAATATAATACCATTGGAAGTTTATTATATTTTAATGTTATTTATTATTTATATGTATTACAGAAATTGAAACAAATAATGGATAACAAAGTACAATAAGAAATTATGAAGTTTGGAGAGATTAAAATGTTTCGAAAGACTCATTGTACAGTTAAGAATGAATGGACCCATAAAATAGCCGAAGAAAAATATGTACGTTTGACTTTTAAAAATAATGTATTTTTACTTTTTTTTAAATGGATATTTTCACCTTCTAACTTTTATAAAAATGTTACCTCATTATTTTATTGTTATTGTAGCGTGAAATGGTAGAACTATGACAAGACAAACTTATTCAATTTGAAGATGGCTTGTTACTTGTGGTAGATGAGGTTGCTATATAAAGGCAGGTTTTAGGTGAAGAAAAATACGGTTGGTTACGAGGTTTTGGTCCTATACCAGGAAAAAAGATATCAACCCAGTTATCATCCAATCAGAAAGAGATTGAAGATGAACGTTTGGAGAAATTAGAGAAAGACATTAAAGATCTTAAGAATGAACAAGATGACAACATTGCAAGAATTGTTCTGGAGAAAATGGAGAAGTTCTATGAACTACAACAAAATCGATTATTAGAACAACAAGCATCAAAGTCACCAATCACACCTATGTCAATGGTTTCATAAAATTTTAAATTTAATATTACATATAATTTTCAATGTTTTTTTATATCAATTATAAAATTTTTATCTCTTGTTTCAGGATAAACAATATAGCATTCCACCACAATTGGAGCCATGTAAAGAAAAAGATCAACCCTCATCTTCACAAATTCACACGGAATCCTCCACAAGTTTAAAGAAAGTGCATAAGTCTCCAATTCAATTTGAGATGCCCAAGGACGCTCCAAAGAGTGTAAAAGTTGTATTACTAGCTGTTAGATTTTATGAACCTTCACACACATTTCGTATTGCCATGGACCTAGAAGTTTTGGATAATGATCAATACTTACTTATTTCACCTGAAGATGTAATTCATCTTGGCACTATGATAGAGATTACAACTCCTTGCATAACATTTTACACCAGGTAAATTTCTTTATCTTTCACTTAAATTTCATGCACACAATAACATTATTTGCTTTATTAATTCAATTGTAATATATAGGATATTACATCAAAAGTTGGAGAAAGCAAATCGAACACAATATTTTCATTTTTTTCATCCCATTTTGGCTTTGGATTCATGTCAAACACAAAATGCAATATCAATGGCAAATCGTTTGGTAGACATAGAAGTATGGGGCAATTTTTGTTGCTTCATGTTCATATTAGGTAAGCTTTATTTAGTTAACTAATTACATTAATTATCAATATATTAATTTATAAATATAGTATCTTATTTTGGTGGTCAACAAGTATCATTGGATGCTAGTAATTATCGATCCATTGCGTGATACATGTTATTGGCTTGATCCAATTAGACTACCCCACGTGACGAAATTAAATATCTAATGACAATGTAAGTTAAATAGTTTTATGGATTATTCTTATTTAATTTTAAATTTAATAGTCTTATTAAATATTTTATTTGTTTGTAGGGCTTTTGATTATTACAATACTTCCAAAAATAGGCATCCAAATGAATATGGTATTACATAGAAATCTATAAAGGTAAGTTGTAAAATAATATCACATAATATATATTACATTTAATAGTTACTTTAAAGTATTCAAATATAATTGTATTGTAAATTTTAATTATCAAAGTCTTTTTATCTTTTTTTTATATATATAAATATGTGCGGTGTCCTAAACAACCATCAAATGCCGAGTGTGGATATTATATAATGAAATACATGTGTGACTTTAGTATTCAAGACCTATCAGTTGGCTAACTACTCATGTAAGATATATATTATATATATACTACTGAAATAAAATATTTTGTTATTCTATTACAGAATTGATTAATATTTACCATTATTTATCTTTACTTATTGTAGTGCAATGAGAAGATTAAGGATTACACAAAACAAGATATTGATCGAATTCGGGTGGAGTGGGCTGATGAATTCATAGAATGTTTAACTAATTCCAATTAATGAACTCTATAGTTCCTTGTCCAATTGTTTTATTTTTAAAAGTTGTGTCTAAAGAGTTTTGTGGTCCTAGTTTTTTATTTATTTATTTAGGCAAGTGCTTTTTTTCCCAAAAAGATTTTTCCCCTTGGGTTTTCTTCTTTTTCTATTGAGGCTTGTCATAGGTCTCGTGCAATATCTTTGTTTCAAAAACGTTATATGCATCCATTTATATGATTTATGTAGTTGGCCACTTTTATTTTCATGCGAGTTTGTTATTGCATACATCATTTTTCTAACTTTTTCCTTTTATTTTGTTCATATACATTTAGTTGGGGATTTTTTTTTTTTTAACATAATAAATTATTTTACAAATTAAATATTAGTATAAATCTATATATATATGTAGGTTATTTGTTGAGAGTCCATAACACAAATCTCGATTTTATTATTTTATGTTTCATTATATTTTTTTTATATTTTTACACCATAATTAATGTTGTTTACGTGTAAGCAAAAATACTTTTTACTAGAATATTTATTTTCCATCGCCAAAATAAAATATAATTTAGTAGCAATAAATTTATATCAACTACCAAATAATTGGTTGCTAAATGAAAAAAAAAAGATAACAATTCATACAAAATGCATCAATATTATAGGACCATAATATATAATTTTAGCTACAAAAAGTTATTGGTAGCTGAAAATATAAATATACTACCAAAATATCTGGTACCAGACATATTTGGATCTCATTTAATTACAATTTGTCACTAAATCATTTTGCTACCAAAATTTAGTAGCAAATTTATTACTTGGCGCCAACAATATTGGCTACCAAATAATATTAGTAGCTAAAAATATAAATGAGCGACCAAAATATTTGGTAGCAGGCATATTTGGTATTCTTTTATTAGAATATACTACTAAATTATTTTGCTACAAAAATTTAGTAGCAAAAGATAATGAATTGCTACCAAAAATATTTGGTAGCTAAAAACCAATTTTCTTGTAGTGAGAGACATGGTGGTTGTTGACACGATTTTTCGCCAACAGTGAATTAAGCAATCTGAAAATAAAGAGATTAGGCTTTTGGTAAATCGTAATTGGCCAAATATAAAATATCAAGAACCCTCACACACTTTTTACATGGTTCAGTGGTTAAAATCCACATAATCCACGAGTCACTCTTATTAATCTGTTTTGTGCTCATCGTGAAATAGTTTGTGATAATTTCACTAGAGTTTCAGTATACAAAATGTCGATCCCCTTTTCTGTCCATTCTCCCCTGTATTTATAGGGATAGTTTTGGGTAACCATGCATAAATATGGTAACATACATTTTTGGGTAACATCTCATTTACATAAATACATTAAGGCCTATTGATTCCATCCCCACAATATCGAGTAATAAATAGTAAATAATATCTGACCATTGATGAGTGTATAAGGAATTTCTGGGTCTTTGGGATCCTTCATTGTGCGTCATGATCAGGCTTCCGCGAGCTGAACACATTCGTCGAGCTGGGTGTTGAAGAGCTAATCTGAACTGACACAGGTCACGTTCAGAGTTTCACGAAGGTGATCTGGATGTCGTGCTTCTCGAACTAAGTTATTGTCGCAACACACGAATCTGGAGACTTGAGCAACTTACTCCAAAGTTAATGAGATACTCTATCTGTACGCTTTCTTCATACGCTTGTCTGCCAGCTGTACCCCGTGCTGAGTAATTCAACTTGTATTTTTGGGGTACAACATTTGTCCCCAAAGCTCCTACTCATACATGACGTCGCTTCTGACACGCACAGTAGGGGATTTTTAGCTTCTGTTATGAGAAAATGTGCCTACCCACTCACTGAAGTACGGGACACGTGTTGGTATGTAATAGGCGCCTGTTCGGGTTTCGAGTACTTTGACAGCTGTCTTGTCAACCTTTTGCTGACGCTTGGTTTATTTAATCTAGGCCCTTGGATCTCGAACTGAACTAATCGTGTGACCTAGATCGGTTTCAGAACTTTACGTATAAATAGGAGAACCATACTTGAATCTTACCACCTTTGCATTAAAAAATTTCCTCTTCTTTTTTCTTCTCAAAATATTTAGAGCTCTTCTGCATTCCCTTGTTTTCTAGAAGCTTTTAAGTTATTATCTTCGATTTTGCCATCATTTCCTTAACTGAGAAACTAAATTGTAACTTTTCTTATATCCGATTTAAATTTCATTTTCTTATCTTTCAATAAGTTTTATGAAAATTTCCAATATAATTCCTTACTTTGGTTTTGTGTGAGTTTAGTGTGGGTTTTTGTTAGGCCAAAACAATAGCACTAAGTCTGATTATAAATAATGCACAAAAAATAAGTGATTTTTAGGCTTTTCTAGGTATGAAAGAGGAATGTCTGAATATGTGAATGTGAATGTTTGATGGGTTTTTAGGTTCAGTTCTAGGTAGCTTAAGGGTCATGGTTTCTTGAGTGGTTTTTCATTAAACTGCTTTCCCAAAAAGGTACTGGGTCTGACACTCGAATCTTGAAGTATTAGGGGTTTCCCGAGGTTACAGTGCGTGGTCACTAATTGCTCGTGAGCACATACATTGGCTCTAGGGGAAATTTTAGCACAGATATATCTTAGGTCGAATAGATCGAATCCAAAACTTTGGGTTTCCTCACTTTTATCATCGTAGTAAGGTTGTATCTAAGGTCGCCTCTAATAGGCCACTTTGTCGCCAGGCGAACCAAATTATTGTTGGTATTAAATGATCAAATCAAAGGTACGCAGCAGATTATATGGACCAATTTTAATAAATATTAATACTAACCAGGATCATACACATATATAAATATTGAATCACATACAAATAGATCAGAGATTACCTCTTGTAGCCTATCAAGTGTCCTTGAGTCTTTTCGTATAAATCAACGATCTTCCTATCCAGTGTTTAGAGATCTCACACCCCGATCTTCCAGACCAATCCTCAAACACACAAGGACGTGTGTGGACACGTAGGGTTCAAAAGGTTAATTTATGTGACTCCCTAGATGTACTCAACATATGAGATCTAGAGAGTTTTTGAGAGAGAGAGAAGATTTAGAATAGTTTTCAAGTTTAGAGAAAACTATTGCTTTTTTAGAGAGAGTCATATTATTCATTCATTCTGAAATCATGTTTATCAGATTTATAAAGATATTTAATCTAATCGAATAATCTTTATTTAATTAAAATATAATGTAAATTAAATCTGGTTAGATATTTTCATTTAATTATCTATTTAAATCGTATTTAAAAAGAATAATTAAATAATTGATTAAACAACTTTATTTGAAATTCAAAATTTAAATCTTAGGGATAAAAATCCCTCATGCTAAGCGCCACACACTTTACTGTACAATGTGTGTCACCCAGCCTTATTAGGGTTGCCCTAATTTTCTCATTTGTTTATTTAATCAACTTTTAAGACAAGATATTTATTCCAACATAAATATCAGTGAATTCAAAATTAACTTTATCTTAAAATATCAGTTTCAAATTAAATAAATAAATATCATATTATAAATAAGATATTTATTATTATCTCTCTTTATATTAATTTCTTTGTAATTTAGTCATTTCTCTTAGCAAATCTTTCTTTTGACTTCCTTACCCTTGACAGTGTAGGACAAAGGTGATCTTGAGACCATGGACCTATAATACAAAGCTCCAATAAACCGGATTAATAATTAAACTCATTAATCTAATAATCTTATTTATTAATTCCATAATTACTCCACTATAAATATAGAATTGCACTCTATCTATTTATGGAATTATATTTACAGAGTTTTCTCTAGTAGTCCATTGATATAATCAATATATGTAGTTCTGTCCTCCATTATTGGTTTGTTAATTAGAGCTGGTCAAAATTACCCTGTTACCCTTCTAATTACCTATTGATCCTTAAGTACAATTAATTCACTAAGGAATAATTAATCTATAATCTAATTATAGATTTGAGCTCAATAATTATTTAGTTCTTGAATCAACCCTTAAGGAAACCAATATTCGATCCATTAGGAAAATATGGATTCCAATATTGTAATTCATGTTCCCAGCCATCTATGATATTGAATCTCCAAAACAAAAGTCATTAGCCTCATTATTCTAAGAGACCTTAACGAGTGAATCAAAAGATCCAATAAACATAAATAGGAGTTCATGAATACTCATGATTTAGACTGATCTACAAATGATCATCTATTATGACAAGAATTAAATCTTTACGTCAAACGACAAGTTTATAAAGATAATTAATTACGATCGATCCTGTCATACATAATCTCTATTATGTACAACACCTTTACTAACATGTCTATCCAGATCAATAATTTGAATCTAGATTACTTACATCTCGTATACTTAGCAAACCGTACTAGTAACCATTCATTAAATATTCCTTACTTTAATATGTTACTGACTATTTTATTCATTATATATGATCTTAATTCTCTCGTACTAATACAAGGTCATATTCTCATGAATGAATAAGGAATTTTCTTGATATTATTATATAATTAATTAAAACAATAATTATAACATCCAAATATAAAAAAATTGTACTTTTATTTAAAACCAATAAAATGTCTTTACATGCTTTTAGGGCATTAATCCTAACAATCTCCCACTTGCCCTCAAAGCAAGTGAGGCATTTCCCTTAATCCCGTATTGCGCACATGACCTATGAATGACTTTGTAGGAAGTGTCTTGGTTAATGGGTCAGCCAGGTTCTATTCTGACGCTTTCTTCATAACAGTCACATCACCTTGATGTACAATCTCTCTTACCAGATGGTATTTCCTTTCTATATGCTTCCCTCCCTTGTGGCTTCTCGGTTCTTTGGAATTAGCTACTGCTCCACTGTTGTCACAGTATAGGATTAGTGGCTTATCCATATCTGGAACAAGTTCTAGATCAATGTAGAACTTTCTCAACCAAACCACTTCCTTAGCTGCTTCACAAGCCGCTATGTATTCGACTTCCATGGTTGAATTAGCTATGCTGGATTGCTTAATGCTTCTCAAGACCACAACTCCTCCACCAAGAGTGAACACTAACCCAGATGTAGATTTTTGATTGTATTTGTCTGATTGGAAATCAGAATTAGTGTATCCAGTAGGGTTTAGTTCACCCTCTAAATATTCTAGCATATAGTCTCTCGTTCTCCTAAGATACTTGAGAATGTGCTTTACTGCAATCCAATGTTCCAAATCAGGATTCGATTGATAATGACTTACAATCCCAACTGCTTAACATATGTCGAGCCTAGTACACAACATAACATACATTAGACTCCCAACTGTAGAAGCATAGGGATAGTTTCTCATATCCTCTTCATCCTAAGGTGTCTTGGGATATTGTTCCTTGGAGAAAGCAGTTCCATGTCTGGTCGGTTATTGACCTTTCTTGGAATTCTACATAGAGAGTCTTTCAAGAACCTTATATATATAATTAGCCTGAGAAAATGCCAAGAGCTTGTTCTTCCTATCCCTTAGGATTTGGATTCCCAGAACATAACTCGCCTCGCCCAAATATTTCATTTGGAGCTTTTTAGCTAACCACTTCTTTATGTTTGACAATGTCTCTACGTTGTTCCCAATGAGGAAAATGTCATCAATGGAAAGAAGTAAGAAAACTATCACTTTTCATTTGATGTATTTATACACACATGCTTCTTCGACATTCTATCCGAAGCCATATGTTTTAATTGTTTCATCAAAAGTGATATTCCAAGATCTAGATGCTTGTTTTAATCCATATATGGGCCTGACATATTCAGGTGGATCCACAAGTTCCTAGACAGAATTGAAATACATCCATTCAATTTCTTGGTTCATGGCTTCTTGTCATTTCTCATTTTCAGGATCATCCATTTCCTCTTTAAAGGTTAATGGATTGACCTTGTCTGTATCAGAAACAAGGACATGTACCTCATGTTCATAGCGAACAGGTTGTCTCGCAATCCTCCCACTACGACGTTGCACTGGGATTTCTTTTCAGGAATCATTGTTTACTCGGTATGTCGTTTATCATTTGATGATGAAGATGATTGTGATGGAATCTTATCAGCTGTGAGTTCCTCCAATACTACATTGCTCTGATGTTTATATTTATTCATATAGTCATGTTCAAGGAAGGACACATTTGTGGAAACAAATACCTTTTGATCCTTGGGACTATAGAAATAGCCGACTCTTGTTTTTGGAGCGTAGCCAACAAAAATGCACACTCCCCACCTTGAATCAAGTTTCCCTGATTTAGGTCTAAGAACATGAGCAAGACAGTCCCAAATGTAGAAATGGTGCAAACTAGGTTTGTTTCCATTCCATAGTTCCAGTGGCGTTTTCCTAATGGTCTTTGTAGCATCCCAAATTTTCCAATAAGGCTCAGGGCCTTGATTATAGTGTCGGGAGGGAAATAATTGATTTAATTATGTTAATATGTGAATTTAATGACTATATTATTAGAAATGCATGTTTAGGTGAATTAAATATGCATGTGGGCCCCATATGGTTATCAGGGGCATATTTGTAATTTTAGTCCATTGAGGGCATAACTGTGATATTTGTGTTTATTGTGATTGATACCACGAGTGAGTGGTGATATATTTGTGATGTGCGATTCGAGATAGCCCTAGGGAGCAGTTTAGCTAAATATTCACAACTGGGTCGAATACCCAGCTCGAGAGGAGCCTAGGGGAATTTTGGGAACAAAGTTGGTGTTCGGGATTTACCGGGTAATGGGTAGTAATTTAGCAATTATTTGGACATGTTGGGAATGAACGAGGATTTATAGGAATACTCGAGGACTTAGCGGGATGTGGCATGTGACAAAATTGCCCTAGGTGGCACTTGAAAATTTAGATAGGCTTAAGGGGGTATTTTGGACTTTTGGCTAGGGATGGGTTTAAATGCTTAGGTAGTTAATGGCTTGAGAAAATACTAGAATTAAGTGAAAAACAAAACAACAACTCTCACCTCTCTCTCTCTCTCATTCGTCTTTCATTCCCTCTCTATGGTGCTTGAGAATTTTGGTGAAACCTTGAGGATTTTAGGCTAAAGAACTGGAGGATTGTACTTGCTAAAGCTAAAGGGTTAGATCAGGGTGAAGTTATCTGTAACATAAGGGTTAAATTTAAGTTAATTTTTGCTGAATTTTGCTAGAAATTTGATATTGCCTGTGAACTGAATTGTTGGTTTAATTTTGGCTGATTGGAAAGTCTATGAATATGTTTATGGGATGATTATGATGTTTAGACTATAAGGATAAGGATTCTAGGCTTAATTCTGAGTTTGGCTAATGATTGGGGTATGAATTTGAGGTTTAGGATCGAGGAAAAATGCAGAAAAGAGGTTGGATTTCTGGGTTTGGGGGCTCGGGTCGCGGCCCTGTTCTTTGGGCACTGCGGCCTGTGTGCTCCAAGAGGCTGGAAAGCCTCTTTTTTACCTAGGCGCACCGCGACCCTGGAGGGCATGCCGCGGCCTGTTCCTCGAATAGGGAGGGCCTTGCCTCTGGCCAAGTAGCTGGCCACGACCCTAAGTGCATGTCGCGACGCTAAATGAAGAAAAAAGGGGAATTAAAGTTTTAAGGCTCGGGAACTCGAATGTTAAGGCTCGGAAAGAATTCTACTATCCGATTTAGTGGAATTCAAGATCCCGAAGGCTAGATTAATATTTTGAAGTTATTTATTGGTTTAGAACTTGATGGATGGTTAGTAGGAATGTCAAAATGATTCGGTTGAATGGGGCGGGTCGGAGCTCCGATCCGACGGAAAGATTCTGATCCGGATTAAGCGGGTCGAAATGCGGGGCGGGTCGCTGCCCCGATCCGATCCGGTAGTAATTATTCTGGGGCGGGTCGTGACCCGCCCTGGTAGCTTTTTAAAAAAAAAAAACGTTTATTGACTATTGGGTTGGTTCTCTCATCTTCTTCAGTAACGTAAACAAACAAAAGCAAATACCCTTCACTTCTTCATCTTCTTCAGTTCAGAAATCAACCTCTGACTCGCAAGTTCTCTCTCTCACCTGGGTTCTCTCTCTTTTTCTCGTGGTTTCTCTCCCATCTTCTCTCTCGTGGGCTCTCTCTCTCTCTCTCTCCTAGGTTTTCTTATTTGGGGATTTATCAATTTCATAGCCATGGATTGATAACCCAGGTACAAGAAAGGAGACCATAATGAGGTCTGTATTTTTTTTTTCTATGTAGTTTATTTTAAGGTTCTGATTTGGTTTTCTTTACCGAGGTGTGAAAATGGCTTGGTGGGTCTGTATTTTTTCAGGGTCTGACTCTGGATTTGTGTTTCATGATCTCTACCTTCATGGGTATTTTAGTGCTTCCATTAAGTTACCTGATGGAGTAGTTGTTGCCGTGAGTAATCTTTTCTCTTATTACCTGATTTTAATCTCTAATAATTAAGTTACCTTCTATGTTTTCGGGTAGCCAAACTGGTTGGTTGTTGTTCTCTAACAACGAAATTGACCATGCTTGAAATTTAATAAAACTTTATATATTTGATGAAATTTAAATAAAATGCTCAAACATGCAAAAATATGTAATGATAATATAATAATGAAGATGTAATGATAATCCAAGTAGTTTTGAACTAGGAATTATCATGGTTTCACACAAAGATTGCCTATAACTTTTACAACATATAAGAGCAACTCTATACACTTAGTGTTACAATGCTCAATAAGACTCTGCCTATTCATAATATCATAGAATATGAGAAGCAGAATGAAGATGTTCCTCCCCCAACTATGTATGCAGACATAGCTTTTGCTATCTACAAATCCATTGATGCACATCTCATCAATAATTAACCCTTTTTTATCTACTACTATCACTAGATATATATGTATGATCTTATGATCATGATAATAAAGGGCTTGATAAAAGTAGTTAATGTACTTAAATTTACACATTTAGTTCTGTGTGTGCAAAGTGTGATAAGATTTTTGTGTATGTGATGATAGGGCCACCAGCACAGTGATTAATCGTCCAAGTTGATCTAATTAATACAATAGGATCAGCATAAATATATATACTATTGACTAATAAAAAAGTCATGTAAATAGTGGGGAGGGTCTTCTAAGATAACTAATAATATTTGATAATTCTGGGTTATAATTATCCTTGGATGATTTCGTATAATAATTAAGGACTTGAAAAATCTATTGATTAATAATAAAAATAAAATTGAACAATTTAACACAGTTACTTGGAGCAAGTTTTGCAACAAATATTTAATGAAAACCTCAATTTAAAACCAAGCAAAAAGTACGCATACAAAGAAAATGGGCATTGGGCTGAATGCATGGAATTACTGATTTATTATTGTGTATATATATGTGTTTATTATTGTGTATTATGGAAGTTTAATTTTCTTTGTTAATATTTTATAAAAGTTAGAAGAGTTTGAATATCTTACATATTCATCCATAGTGAAGTAGGTTCTGAGATTTTTGTGTGCTGCGGTGATAACGGAAGGTTGAGAACTTGTGTGTCTTAGTGAAGTAGGTTCTGAGAAATTTGTGTGTTGTTTGATTGTTTTAATTGATATTGACATATGGTTAGGTCAATAAAATAGGGGAAAAGTTGCTCGATGTTTTATAGATCTAGTTATCATTTTTTAAAAGTTTTTAATGCATCATTATTTTGATATATTTTATAATGTGGATGCAATGTAGGTTAAATCAAACTATAAGTATGTCAACCCAAGATGTTACCGAGTCTAATTGTGTGGATGATGTTGATTTTGTTCCTTCAACAAATATACAAGAAGTGCAATCTCTTGATAATAGAAGTGATGTGAATGAGAGTAGAGGTATAAAACGAAAGAAAACATCTCATGCATGGGATCATTTTACATTGCAAAAGATTGATGGTAAACTAAAAGCAGTTTGCAATCACTGTGGGAGGAAATTAGTGGGAGAGAGTAGTAAGGGGACTAAACACTTACTTCTTCACATGGAAAGATGTCCAGTAAGACAGAAACAACTTGCCAAGAATCCTACCGCAAGCCCCTCAGTTACCTTCAATCTTGATCCTGAACTAGGAAGAAAAAAGTTGGCTGAAATGATCATTCTACATGAGTACCCTTTGTCGATGGTAGAGCATAGTGGTTTTATAGACTATTCGAATACTATTTCACCTATGTTATAGTTGCATTTGGTGCAGAGAATGTGAAGTCAGAGTTAGATGCCTATTTGGATGAGAAGGTGTTACCTAGGACTGATGAATTCCTTGATATATGCAATTATTGGAAGGTAACAGGATTTAAATATCCCATGTTGAACAAGATTGCCAAAGACATATTTGCTGTGCCTATTAGTACTGTTGCTTCAGAGTCTGCATTTAGCATTGGTGGTAGAGATGTGGGTTCACATCGATCGAGACTTCATCCAACTACATTGGAGGCATTGGTCTGTACTCAAAGTTGGTTGGTGAAAGACAAACAAGGTATTTATACTTATCTTTTATTTTATATATATAACAATTTGGTCTGTATTCAAAGTTGGTTGGTGAAAGACAAACAAGGTATTTATACTTATATTTTGTTTTAAAATTTTGATAGTTAATGTTTGATATTTTTTTTTCTGCAGGAGCGACTAAACTAGTCACCATTAATGATGAAGATAATGACATAGATCCAACTATGGTAATTATTTTAGCTTTTAAAATAAATCAAATAAATTATTGAACTTCTATTATTAATATTTTTGTTTCTTTTCTTTGCAGGACCCATACATAATAGATCTTGAAGATTAGGGTAGAATATCAAAGTTTTATAATTGATTTAATGTAGTTAATGTACTTTATTATTAGTATGTGTTGGTGAATTCTTAATATAATTAATGATATAATGACTTTGTTTTTAATGATATAATATACTTCATTAAAACTTTGTTTTTTTTTTGAAAAACTTTCATTTATACTTTAGTATTTTTTTTAATAGTGCTATGGTGTGATTTAAAAAAAAAAAAAAAGCTTGTCGGATCGGGTCTGACCCGACCTGGATGGACCGGGTCGGATCCGATCCGATCCGCTCCAAACACCTATCGGATCGGATCGGGTCGGGTCGGAAGTGTATTCGGATCGGGTCGGATCACTACCGGGGCGGATCAGATCCGCCCCATTTACATCCCTAATGGTTATTATGAATGCATTGTGACCAGGTTTTCAATGAGGTTCAGGTTAGAGTACTATGCTCGGGATCATGGTATTCAGATAGCTCGAGACACAGGTAAGAAAACTATTGTACCCCTAAAGCTTGGTGTGGCCATATTTTTTGTATTTTAGGGCGTTGCCCTAATGTTTATGTTTAGTATGCATTTAAATATCTGTGAATATTATGTATGTTTATGAATGAACAGGGAGGCCGAGAACGGCGAAGGCTGAGAACGGCAAAGGCCGAGTACGACAAGAAGCCGAGTACGACAAGGGGCCGGGATTGGGTTTGAGCACGCTGAATGCAGGCCACTAGGGTGAGACCCTCTTAGGGTGTTGTATCCACCTGCCTAGTGAAGACCACGATCCCAGGGCCTGGTAAAGCGCCTGGGATGGCGTAGGTTGCTATGTGTTTAGCCCGTTGGCTAGTTTGCTATATAATTTTGAATGTTATGTTATATGTTATATGTTGAGTTTTCTTGCTGGGCTTCGACTCACAGGTGCTCTATGGTGCAGCTAAGGGCAGAGGAAAGGTCAACCAACCATGAGTACGGAGAGCGTGGAGCGACGGGTAGATGTTTGGCCCAGCTGGCTGCTACGACTAGGGATATTTTGGGGAAAATGTACTGTAATGGTTGTTTTGTCGATTAGGTTGACCTTAATTGTATTTTTGAGTTGTAATGTATTTTCTAATCAGTATTTTGGGATCCCAACTGTATAACTTTCTAAGATTTCAATGAATGACCAAATTTTTATACTAAATGTCTTATAATGATTTTTATTTCAGTTTAGTCACACTTTTGACCTAAAGCCTCGATTAGAGAGCTAATGGAACATTTTTAACTCACATAGTAATAACTTTAAGGAAGTAGGGCGTTAAAACTTGGTATCAGGAGTGCCAAGGTTTATGGTTCCTGAAGAACAACCAAACATGTACGCTCCCTGCCAGTGACAAGCTCTACTCAGAGTTGGTTGGTAATTAAAGAATTATATGCTTAATTGTTTGTTTAAGTGCCCTGTTTTCCTGAATATATAGATAAAGCATGATGAATATGTTATTATATATGCATGATGTTAGGGCATGGCCCCTTGATTTTTTTATGCTATGTGTGACTTGTGGACTTGCTGGTTATGATTGGTTGATGAAATTGGGAGGTGGTTTTGGATGTTGTGATCATGCCCGATGTGCGGCGTCATTGATTGCAGGCATATTGCAGTAATGCCTCGACGATCAATAAAACTCCGCGACAATAAGGCCAAGGATGACAACTAGGGTCAGGACCCTCCACCTCCCCCACAGAATTGGAAACACTTATGTTCTGAGATGGAAGCTAGATTTCATCGAACAAAAGAAGAGCTTTGACAGATGAGGCAGCAGGCCCCTTCTCAGGGCATTGACTTACAGGTTCCATTGGCTGTGGCACCAGTGCTAGCCTAGCCTGCTGTGGAAAATAGGTGGGAACCTTTGTATGAGAGGTTCAGGAAGCAGCATCCTCCCACCTTTGAGGGTGGCCCAAACCCACTGCTGGCAGAGTAGCGGATGAACATGATTTCTTTCATCCTAGATTTCATGAAGGTGGAACAGAATGAGAGAGTAGCCTGCGCCAGCTACATGTTGAGAGAGGATGCCCATTTCTGGTGGGATGTTGTGTCTCAGAGAAGGAATATTGCAGTCATGACTTGGGAAGAGTTCAGAAATATATTCAATGAGAAGTATTACAGTGTCACAGTCCGAGTTGTGATGGTTGATGAGTTTACAAACCTTACTCAGAAACGGATGATGGTTATTGAGTATGCTTTGAAGTTTGACCGGTTAGCGAAGTTCGGGACAGATTTGGTGCCTACTGACATGACACGAAGAGATCAATTTGTGTGGGGATTGAATGTTATGATCGCCCGTGATGTCAAGATAACTTTGGATCCGGGCACTACCACCTATGCTCATGTAGTAGAGAAGGCCCTTACAGTTGAGGGAGCCGAGGATCAGATATGGAGAGAGGGCGCTGCTAGGCGTGATGCTCAGAGGACGGTGCCTCCTTTTACTATATCTAGTTGGGGTAGTGATCCTAGTGAGCAGAAGAGAAAGCCCCCAGACTCTTTTGTTCCTCCTGGCTCAGATAGGAGGGCACGTGGTGCTTTTAGTGGCCGTCAAGGCGGGGGAGACAACTAGAGGAGTTTCCTAGTGTGTCCTCTGTGCAGACGACGACATCAAGGAGAGTGCAGGATTATGGCCTGCTTTACTAGTGGGAGCATCAGTCATTTGAGGAAGGACTACCCACAAGCCAGGAAGGAAGAGCCGAAACAGAGCGATAGTCTCACTCCTGCCAGAGTATTTACCTTGACCCAGACTGAGGTTGAGGCTAGCCCCTCAGTCGTGACAGGTTTGATTTTTAATGCTGGTTCTTCTTTTACTGCATTGATTGACTCAGGGGCTAATCATTCATTTGTATATGCTAGAGTGATAGATTAGCTGTGTAGGCCTAGTGATTTGTATGCTAGGGGATTTCAAACTTTGCTGTCGACTGGGGAACTGGAAGTCTCTACGAGATGGGTTAGAGCATTTCCAGTAGAGATAGACAGTAGGGAGTTGTCTGTGGATCTGATTGAGCTAGCAATGGATGACTTTGATATGATCCTAGGGATGGATTGGTTATCGAAGTATGGGGCGACAATAGACTGCAAGCGCAGGATGGTGACCTTTGAACCAGAAGGAGAGGTACCCTTTGTATTCATGGGGACAGTGAGTGGACCGCGAGTACCTATGATTTCAGCACTGAAGGCTAGAGACCTAATGCAAGAAGGTTGCATAGGATTCCTAGCAAACATTATGGATACTTCTAGAGTTGTTTCAGTTGGACCTGATGAGACCAGATTGGTATGTGAGTTTCTTGATTTGTTCCCGACAGACTTGCCTGGGTTGCTACCACACCAAGAGATCGAGTTCTTCATTGAATTAGTGCTAGGGGCAGAGCCAGTATCTCGGACACCTTATAGAATGAATTTGGCATAGTTGAAGGAATCGAAGATTTAGTTGCAGGAGTTACTGGATTCAGGATTCATCAGACCGAGTTTTTCGCCGTAGGGTGCTCCAGTGTTGTTCGTCACGAAGAAGGATGGATCCTTAAGGATGTGTATTGACTATAGAGAGTTGAACAAGTTGACCATTAAGAACAAGTACCCACTACCTAGGATCAACGACTTGTTTGATCAGCTACAAGGGAAGACAATGTTCTCTAAGATTGACCTTCGGTTAGGAAACCACTAGTTAAGGATTAAAGAGGAGGACATACCAAAAACCACTTTTCGGATGAGGTATGGACACTATAAACTCCTGGTTATATCCTTTGGATTAACCAACGCCCTAGCAGCCTTTATAGACTTGATTAATAGGGTCTTCAAGGATTATTTGGACAAGTTTGTGATCGTATTCATTGGCGACATACTGGTGTACTCCCAGTCAGAGACAGACCACGAGCAGCATCCACGCCTGGTATTACAGTGGTTGAGAGAGCATAGGTTATATGATAAGTTCAACAAGTATGAGTTTTGGCTACTCCAAGTAAATTTATGGGTCATATTGTCAGTAAGGAGGGGATTCTAGTGGAGCCAAGTAAGATTGAGGCAGTGAGAGATTGGCCCAGGACGAGCAGTGTACCAGGGGTAGGAGCTTTTTGGGATTGGGTACTATCAACGGTTCGTCCAGGGATTCTCCAGAATAGCCACACCATTGATCGAACTGACGCGTAAGAAGACTAAGTATGTATTGACAGACAGGTGTGAGAAAAGTTTCAAGGAGTTGAAGCAACGATTGATCACCGCTCTAGTATTGAGTTTGCCGTCAGACAATGATAAGTTTATAGTCTACTGTGATGCTTCTAGACAAGGTTTGGGGTGTGTACTGATGCAAGCCAAAAAGGCAATAGTCTACGCATCGAGACAGTTGAAGGAGTATGAGCAGAGGTATCCCACACATGATCTAGAATTGGCGGTGGTGGTATCTTGACTAAAGGTTTGGAGACATCATTTATATGGCGAGAAGTGGGAAATATAAATTGACCATAAGAGTTTGAAGTACTTCTTTACTCAGAAGGATCTGAATATACGCGAGATGCATTGGCTGGAATTGGTAAAGGATTACAATTGTGATATTCTATACCATCCTAGGAAGGCCGATGTGGTGGCTGACGCGTCGACTTAGAAGGGCCCAGGATAGTTGTTCAGTTCGAGGCAGATATCAGATAAGTTAGCTCAAAAGATTACTAGAGCAGGCATTGAGCTGGTAGTTGGACAGCTAGCCAATATCACTCTTCATTCCACGCTCCTTGAAAGGATCAAGGAGGCACATGGGAAGGATCCCCTGTTGAGAGAGCACAAAAAGGGCATCTTAGCCGGAACAACTAAAGACTTTTCTATTTCGGAAATGAGATTACTGAAGTACAAAGGTCAGATTTGCGTTCCGATGGATTCTGGTATCCGGCGAAAGATCTTAGATGAGTCTCATACCACTCGCTATTCTTTACATCTGGGTACGACGAAGACGTACCAAAATTTGAGAACTTTGTATTGGTGGCTGGGAATGAAGAGGGATGTGGTGGATTATGTGGCCACGTGTTTGGCTTGTCAGCAAGTAAAGACTGAACATCAGAGGCCAGCGGGGTTGTTGCAGCCTATAGGGATTCTTGAGTGGAAATGGGAGGATATCACCATGGACTTCGTGGTTGGATTACCAAAGACTGCGGGACAACATGATTCGGTGTGGGTGATTGTGGACAGGTATACCAAGTCAGCTCACTTTTTTCCTATTAAGATAACTTATACTGTGGAACAATATGCTGAATTGTATGTGAAGGAAATTGTTCGACTACATGGGGTCCGAGATCGATAGTATTCGATAGGGACCCCACCTTCACCTCTAAGTTTTGGGAGAGCCTGCAAAAGGCTATGGGCACACAATTGCGATTTAGTACTGCTTATCATCCTCAGATGGATGGACAAACTGACAGGACGATTCAAATACTAGAGGATATGTTACGAGCCTGCGTCCTGGATTTTGGGGGATCTTGGAGTAAGTATCCCCCTCTGATTGAGTTTTCCTACAATAACAGTTATCAGGAGACTTTCGGAGTGGCTCCGTATGAGATGTTATATGGGAGGAAATGCAGATCACCCATCCATTAGGATGAGACGGGTAAGAGGAGGTATCTAGGTCCTGAGGTTGTTCAGAGGACCAAAGAGGTGATTGAGAAGATTAGAGTTTGAATGGTCGCCTCCTAGAGTCGGCAGAAGAGTTACTCATACTTGAGATGCAGGAGCGTAGAGTTTCAAGTCGGGGACCATGTGTTTCTCAGAGTTTCTCCCTTGAGATGGGTGAAACAATTTGGAGTAAGAGACAAGTTGAGCCCTAGGTTCGTTGGCCCTTTTGAGATTTTGGAACGGGTTGTAGAGGTAGCTTACAGATTGGGGATGCGTCCAGCTCTATCAGGGGTTCACAATGTATTTCACGTATCCATGCTTCGGAAATACGTATTAGATGCTACGCATGTGCTGAGTTATGAGAACTTGGAGTTGGATTAGGATTTATCATACGAAGAGAAGGTGGTTGAGATTCTAGACCGAAAGAGTATTGTGGAGCAAGACCATCGCCTTAGTGAAAGTGCTGTGGAGGAACATCAAAGTAGAAGAGGCGACTTGGGAACTTGAGATAGATATGTGAGATCGATATCTCGAGTTATTCAAGTAATTTCAAGGACAAAATTTCTGTAAAGAGGGGATAGTTGTAGCGTCCCAAATTTTCTAATAAGGCTTAGGGCCTTAAATAGCATGCCGAGAGGGAAATAATTGATTCAATTATGTTAATATGTGAATTTAATTACTATGTGATTAAAAATGCATGTTTAGGTGAATTAAATATGCATTTGGGCCCCATCTGGTTATTAGGGGTGTATTTGTAATTTTAGCCCGTTGAGGGTATAACTGTGATAATTGTGTTTATTGTGATTGATACCACGAGTGAGTGGTGATATATTTGTGATGTGTGATCCGAGATGACCCTAGGGAGAAATTTAGCTAAATAGTCACAACGGGATTGAATACCCCGCTCGGGAGGAGCCAAGGGGTATTTTGGGAACACAGTTGGTGTTCAGGATTTACTTGGTAACGAGTAGTAATTTAGCAATTATTTGGACATGTCAGGATTGAATGTGGATTTATAGGAATACTCGAGGACTTAGCGGGATGTGGCATGTGATAAAATTTCCCTTGGTGGCACTTGAGAATTAAGATAGGCTTAAGGGGGTATTTTGGACTTTTGTCTAGGGATGGGTTTAAACAATTGGGCAGCTGATGGCTTGAGAAATACTAGAATTAAGTGAAAGACAGAACAACAACTCTTAACTCTCTCTCTCTCTCTCATTCGACTTTCACTCTCTCTCTCGATGGTTCTTGAGAATTTTGGTGAAACCTTGAGGATTTTAGGCTGAAGAACTGGAGGATTGTACGTGCCAAAGCTTAAGGGTTAGCTCATGGTGAAGTTATCTGTAAGGTAAGGGTTAAATTTAAGTTGATTTTTGTTGAATTCTGCTAGAAATTTGATATTGCATATGAACTAAATTGTTGGTTTAATTTTGGCTCGTTGGAAAGGTTATGAAGTGGTTTAGGGGATGATTAGGATGTTTAGGCTATAAGCATAAGGATTCTAGGCTTAATTCTGAGTTTGGCTGATGATTGGGGTATGAATTTGGGTTTTAGGCTCAAGCAAAAACGCAGAAAAGAGGTGGGATTTCTGGGTTTGGGGGCTCGGGCCACGACCCTATTCTTTAGGCGCCGCGACCCGTGTGCTCAAAGAGGTTGGAAAGCCTCTGTTTTACCTAGGCACGCTGCGGCCCTGGAGGGCATGCCACGACCCATGGCCTCTAATAGGGAGGGCCTTGCCTCTGACCAAGTAGTGGGCAGTGGTCCTAAATGGGGAAAAAAGGGGAATTAAGGGTTTAAGGCTCGGTAACTGGAATGTTAAGGCTCGGGAAGAATTCTACTACCTGATTTAGTGTAATTCAAGGTCCCATAGGCTAGATTAATATTATTAATGCATTGTGACCAAGTTTTCAATGAGGTTAGGGTTAGAGGACTGTGCTCGGGATCACGGTATTCAGATAGCTCAGTACATAGGTAAGAAAACTGGTGTACCCGTAAAGCAGGGCATGGCCATATTTTTTGTATTGCAGGGCACGACCCTAATGTTTATGTTTAGTATGCATTTAAATATCTGTGAATATTATGTATGTTTAAGAATGAACGACGAGGGCCAGGAACGGCGAAGGCCGAGAACGACGAAGGCCGAGAACGACAAAAAGCCGAGTACGGCAAGGGGCTGGGATCGGCTTTGAGCACGCTGAGTGCAGGCTGCTAGGGTGAGACCCTCTTAGGGTGCTGTATCCACCCGCTCGGTGAAGACCACAAACCCAGGGCCTAGTAAAGCGCTTGGGACAATGTAGGCTGCTCTGTGTTTAGCCCGTTGGTTGCTTTGCTATATACTGTTGAATGTTATGTTATATGTTATATGTTGAGTTTTCTTGTTGGGCTTTGGCTCATGGGTTCTCTATGGTGCAGGTAACGGCAAAGGAAAGGTTAACCAACCATGAGTACGGAGAGCGTGGAGCAAATGGTACATGTTCGACCTACCTGGCTATCACGGCCAGGGTTATTTGTGGGAAAATATACTGTAATGGTTGTTTTGTTGCTTAGGTTGACCTTAATTATATTTTTGTGTTGTACTATATTTTCTAATCAGTATTTTGGGATCCCAACTGTATAACTTTCTAAGATTTCAATCAAAGACCAAAATTTTATACTAAATTTCTTTAAACGATTTTATATCAGTTTAGTCACACTTTTGACCTAAAACCTCGATTAGCGAGCTAATGACACATTCTTAACTCACATAGTAATAACTCTAAGGAAGTAGGGCGTTACAATCTTAGATGGGACTATTCAAAATGTACGTCTCCGTTTGAAGTGCATATCCCCAGAATGAGAGAGGAAGTGAAAAGTAGCTTAACATAGACCTGACCATGTCCAACAAGGTCCTGTTTTTTCTTTCAGAAACACAATTTTGTTGTGGCATTCCTGGTGTTGTGAGTTGGGATAGAATGCCATGCTCCAGCAAGAAATCTTTGAATTCTAAATCCAAATATTCTCCACCTCGATCAGATCGAAGTGTCTTTAGAGTCTTACCTAACTACTTCTCAGCCTTACCTTTGAATTCTTGAAACTTACCAAAGGTTTCAGATTTCCTAAGCATTAGGTAAGTATGACCATATCTTGAGTAATTGTCAATAAAAGTGATGAAATACTCATACCCACATCTTGCTTGTGCATTGATTGGACCACAGACATCGTTGTGTACAAGCTCCAAAGATTATTTGGTTCTATTTACTTTTGTTGAGAAATGACGTTTGGTCATTTTTCCTTCTAGACAAAGTTCACAATCCGGAAGAGTTCCAACTCTTAGTTCTCTAAAAGGTCAATCTTTTGTTAACCAGTTTATCCTATCTAGACCTATATGACCAAGTCTAAGATGCCAAAGATATGTGCATCCTCGTTTGAAACTTTTTGTCTTTCGTTACCATGCAGTTTTGTTACTTGAAATAATTCTAAATTATTGAGTGTTCGTTCACTTGGTTTGAGCATATAAAGTCCATTATTATGTTCTGCTTGACATATTTTGAAACCATTCTTTGAAATAACAATCAAATTATTACTAAAAGAAATATCAAAAGATTGTTAATGCAACATAGATAAAGAAACTAAGTTTCTAGAAAATCCAGGAATAAAATAAATATTGTTCAAAACTAAATAATTATTCCCAAGAATTAAACGGACTGTTCCCTTTGCTTTTGCTGAAACGAGCATGCCACTTCCAACTCGCATGGCCACCTCGCCATCTGCTAACTCACTTGATGACTCAAGTATCTCCATGGAAGAACAAACACGGTTACTGGCTCCTAAATCTAAAACCCAGGATGACATATCGTCTTCCACTACACAAGCTTCAAGTACAAGTAAATCATATTTTCCTTTCTTTTTCAGCTCAGAGAGATACTTCTTGCAGTTTCTCTTCTAGTGACCTTCAACTCCACAGTTGAAATATTTTCCTTTTGGTTCTTTCTTCTTGGAGTTGTTGTCAATTTTGTTCTCATTGGCTTTTGGTGTCTTCTTGCCTTTATCAGACTTTTTCCCCTTTCCTTTGTCCTTATTATTGTTCTTCTTTCTCTTCTTGGATTTCTCCTCAGAGTTTGAAGGTTTCTCCTCTACCACATTTGCTTCAGTCTCTTTTGTAATGGATTTGTTAAGAGACTCAAATGTCTGCAGTTCATTCAACAGCTGGGTCATGTTGAATTCCAACTTATTCATAATATAGTTGGTGGTGAACGCAGAAAAAGAAGGAGTGAGCGATTCCAGTATGATGCTTACATGTGTACGCTCATCAATGATGGCCCCATGTATTTCTGCTTCATGAATTACATTAATCATTTGTAAAACATGTTCACGTACAAAAACACCTTTCTTCATCTTAGTAGTCATGTAGGTTCTAATAGCCTCATGTCTACTTTGATCAAATTGCTGCCAAAACATGGCCTGCAGAGAATCCATTATCTTAAACGCAGTTCCCATGGTTTCATGCTTTGTTCTCAGAACATCATTCATGCTCACAAGCCTGTAACACTTTTCCTTATTATTGGATTAAATCCAGGTATCATACTTGTCCCGAACATTCTTCAGGGCAGTGGTAGTGGGCTCTTCAGGACATTCCTTAGTCAAGACAAATTTGTGGTTCTCACAGATTAACATAAGATATAGATTTGATTTCCATCTTATAAAATTATCACAATTAAGTTTTTCAAGTGATAGTAAAGCGGTTATTGGATTGCCATTGTTCGACATTACTGAAATAAATAAAAAACAATAATATTATCATTTGAAAAAATTATATCAATGTTTTGGAAAGTAAACATGATGCATGAATGCAACAATTAAATCACATAAATTAACATTTACTTTTCCATGATAAAACTACCCACCAAATAAAGTGCCACATTAGGGTCAGTCAAGTTAAATTTAGATAGCTTATAAGACAATATTATCTTTATAATTTAAAACTTAAAATAACTCTTTATTTTCTCTTTTAAATATAAAGTACCACTGATTTGGTCAAGATGTAATTATCCACTGCAAAAGCTTAATTACATCTTTGTAAGTGCAATCCATTATTTTGGAATTCATGACTTAACTTAGAGAGTGTCACCTTAGGGTCGGTCAAGCCTCAAAAATACATCACTTCCTCCTATCTTCGTAAGAAGCAAACCTTGGTATTGATATGTCTAGAAACCTTCCTTAGGGGGACAGAAACAAAGCCGCCTCGAGGCCCTATTCATATCTCATGGTGTTGTACTAATAATGGAGACCATAGGTCACCTTGAGATGTTCACCTTCTCCCATTTACTATTTTAGATTAAATGTGTTTGATTAAACTAATAAATTAATTCCAAATTAATTACTAGTTTATTAATAACCCTATGAATGTAATTAATTATAAAAATCATAATTATAAAAGAGTTTGTTTCTATAATTAATGTGATCTAAATAATTACCCATTACATTCATCTAACTTTATTAAAACGCTTTTTACATAAAGTTGGTTATCTTAAGGGCCTATAAAAACTATTGCCTTTATTATGGTGTGAGTTACCAAGTTTTAACTAATTTATTACTTAGTAGTTTACATGCAATTGATTTCACCAAAAACAATTCTTATAAACAAATAGGACAATCCTAGATAATTATGTTTCTAAAAGATGCATGATTAACGAGAAACTGTGTGGGGTTTCATGAATGACATGTAATTGACTAATGCATGATCATGTTATCAATCAAACATCAATGAACATTTATTTAAATAAATACAATAAATAAATAAACAATAAATGATGAACCGAGTACTAATGGGTGTTTCTAAGATTTATAACCCTTTGAAAAAATTAGAAATAAAATTGCAATCTAAGCCTATGTTGCTTTCAAGACTCTCCAAGAATGCTCCTCCTCTCCTTTATGCTTTCTTGCTAATCTTTAGGAACTTTGTTTTTGCCCAACTTATTAATTAGAAAGAAATTTTCTAATTAATTTATTTAATTAAAACTAACTTTTACTTAATTAACCATTTTGTCATCTTTTTAGTTTAGTTGAATTTAAATAAATAAAGAATCAAATTCAAATAATTATTTAAACTTAAGATATTAAAATATCTTAACCGACTAAATGATATTTTATTTTCTAATAAAATAAAATAAGATATTTGAAATTTTAAATTCAAATAATTTAAAAATTAATTAAATAAAAGATATTTTTCAACAACATAGGAATTAGGGTTTTGGGCACCAAAATGTGCCCTAGGGCTGGCGGCATGGTGAGCCTAGGGCTAGGGTTGGATGTATGTCATGGGCTAGGGCACATGAGGCTGGGACGCATGACCTGCGCGCAAGAGTAGGGAGTAGAGGCCCGCGCACACATGATCTAGGAAGAGGTGTGGGCGCGCGACACTGGGGCGAGTAGGGGTGCGCGCAGGGCAGGGAGCCAGGAGGATCGTGCGTGTGTGCATGGGGCACCTTCGGCTGGTGCGTGCGGCTCAGCCTTGTGACTGAGGAGCTCGGGCTGCTGCCATGGTGGCTGGTGGCTCGGGTCCCTCCAATTTTCTGTGTACAGATTTTAAAATACATATTTCTCAATATAAAGTTACAAAAGATCATATGCCCTTTATGGATTACACAAGATCTAGAGAAACAATAAAATTCCTAACCCATTAGCACCATATAATTAACTGTTGACTTATTTTTTCGTTAACTCGTCTAACACCCAAAGAATAATATTGAGAAGATTTTTGAGAGCTAAATAAAGTATAAGAAATGTGTATACTGCCCATAAATAATGGATAGAAAGAGTTTTATAGAGGTTCAGCCCCAAAAAGATGACTTACATCCACTTAGTCACTGTTATTGATCTTGCAAGCCATGTATTACATTTGTATTTAGCTTTTAGCTATTTGGCTCCATTGAAGATGGAGAGAGCTCTCTAAGCTGCCGCCCCCTTTCCTCTCCCTTCTCCTCTTACTTATATTGAAGAGTTAGGGTTACATTTGAGTGTGGGCTTAAGTTATTGGGCTTGGCCCAAGAATTATACAAAGTACAATTGACTAGGCTATATGCATGAACTGGGCTAATGGGTAGTGATACTCCAGAAATTGGTGTAACATTAACGATCCATCATTCAACCAAACATTCAAAAAATATATCCATCCATTCAATATACATATCAACATACAAATAACAAATGCAAGAAACACACACACATACATATATATATGTATAAACTGCTCTGATACCAATTGTTGGTATTAAATGATCAAATCAAAGGTATGCAGCGGGACATATAGACACATTTTAATAAATATTAATACCAGCTAGGATCATACACATATATAAATATTAAATCACATACAAATAGATCAGGGATTACCTCTTGTAGCCTATCAAGTGTCCTTGAATTTTTTTTTTTTTGTATAAATCAACGATCTTCCTATACAGTGTTCTGAGATCTCACACCCTAATCTTCCAGACCAATCCTCAAACACACAAGGGCATGTGTAGGCAAGTAGGATTCAAAATTTTGATTTATGTGACTCCCTAGATGTACTCAACACATGAGATCTAGAGAGTTTTTGATAGAGAGAAGGTTTAGAGAAAACTATCGCTATTTAGAGAGAGTTTGATTATTCATTCATTCTGAATATCACATATATCAGATTTATAAAGATATTTAATCTAATTAAATAATCTTTATTTAATTAAAATATAAGTCAAATTAAAACTAATTAGATATTTTCATTTAATTATCTATTTAAATCATATTTTAAAAGAATAATTAAATAACTAATTAAACAAATTTATTTGAAATTCAAAATTCAAATCACAGGGATAAAAATCCCTGATTCTAGTCGCCACACACTGTACAATGTGTGTCTCCCAGCCCTATTAGGTTGCCCTCATTTTCTTATTTGTTTATTTAATCAACTTTTAAAATAAGATATTTATTCAAACATAAATATCACTTAATTCAAAATTAACTTTATCTTAAAATATTAGTTTTAAATTAAATAAATAAATATCATATTATAAATAATATATTTATTATTATCTCTCTTTATATTAATCCGAACAAGAATAATATTAATTTTAACCTATAGTTTTTCAAAATAAAAACTATATAGTTAATAATTAATTAATTACCCATAATTATCAAATAATTATTTTTTTGTCTTGGAAAATTAATTCCTTTGCAATTTAGTCATTTCTCTTAAAAAATATTTCTTTTGACATCCTTACCCTTAATAGTGTAGGACAGAGGTGATCTGAGGATCATTGACTTATAATACGAAGCTCTAATAAACCAGATTATTAATTAAACTCTTTAATCGAATAATCTTATTTATTAATTCCATGATTACTCCACTATATATATGGAATTGCACTCTAAGTATTTATAGAATTATATTTACAGAGTTTTATCTAGTAATCCATTGATATAATCAATATACGTAGTTTTGTCCTCCATTATTGGTTCGTTAATTAGAGCTGGTCAAATTTACCGTTTTACCCTTCAAATTACCTCTTGATCCTTAAGTACCATTAATTCACTAGCGAATAATTAATCTATAATCAAGTTATAGATTTGAGCTCAATAACTATTCAGTTCTAGAATCAACCCTTAAGGAAACCAATATTCGATCCGTTAGGAAAGCATGGATTCCAATCTTGTAATTCATGTTCCTAGCCATCCATGATATTGAATCTAAAAAAAAAGTCATTAGCATCATTATTCTAAGAGACCTTAACGAGTGAATCAAAAGATCAAATAAACATAAATAGAAGTTCATGAATACTCATGATTTAGACTGATTCACAAATGATCATCTATAATGACAAGAATTAAATCTTTACGTCATACGACAAGTTTATAAAGATAATTAATTCCGATTGGTCATGTCATACATAATCTCTATTATATACAACACCTTTACTAAGATGTCTATCCACATCAATAATTTGAATCTAGATTACTTACATCTCGCATACTTAGCAAACCGTACTAGTAACCATTCATTAAAGATTCCTTACTTTAATATGTTACTGATTATTTTATTCATTATATATGATCTTAATTCTCTCATACTAATACAAGATCATATTCTCATGAATGAATAGGGAATTTTCTTGATACCTTTATATAATTAATTCAATCAATAATTATAACATTCAAATATAATAAAATTGCACTTTTATTTAAAACCAATAAAATGTCTTTACATGCTTTTAGGACATTGATCTTAATAATATCCCACTTACCCTCAAAGGAAGCGAGGCATTTCCCTTAATCCCGTATTGCGCACGTGACCCATGAATGACTTTGTAGGAAGTGTCTTGGTTAATGGGTTATCCAGTGTAACGACCCGAAATTTCTAATAAGGCTTAAGGGCCTTGATTAGCGTGCCATGAGGGCATAATTGGTTTATGTATGATTTAAATGATTTAATGCATGATTATGTGATGAGCATGCTTATATGATTATATGAATAAATGAGATGCATGATTATGAGAATTAGTATGCATGTAGGCCCTGTGTAGAATATTAGGGCATATTTGTAATTTTGGCCCATTGAGGGTATAAGTGTGATAAATTGTGGAGACCACATTATTATGTGGATATGTTTGCAGTATGCGACTTGAGGCGATCTTAGGGAGCTAGTTAGCAGGAAAGTCACAACGGGACCCAATACCTGGCTCGGGTCGGGTTAAGGGGTATTTTGGGTATTAGATGGTTATCTAGGTTATCGGGTTATGAAAATAAATATTTGGAGATATATTTGAGGATAGGAAGCCTAGGTGGGAATATTGGGGAATTTTTCCATTTTTGCCCTCGGGGACGTTTTGGTACCCTGAGCCTCGGGATTGACTTAATTAACTAAAGTTAGACTAAGCAGAGTTGAGAAAATGGTAGAAGAAACCTAAACCAACCCTCTCCTTCTCTCAGTTTTATCACTCTTCTTTCGTCTCTTTTTCTCTCAAGGGAACCATTGGAACTTAAGGAAATTCAGCTGGAAATTCAGTGAATTGAGCTGAAGTTTTGGAAGATTAACTTAGTATTTAGCTAAGGAGTTCAACCAGGATTAAGGTAAGACTTGAATCACACTCTTGGTTATTTAAATTCTGTGGTTTTGATTGAGTTCTAAAGGTTTTTTGGCTTTGAAATTGAAGACTGAATTGAAGCTAGGAACTTGGGAGTTAGCTCATAAATTTCTTAGAGAATTGGTTCTTCAGTGAAGGTAAGCTCGAATTTATGATCTAATGTCTGAATCTTAGTGTTTTCTTGACTATTTTTTATGTTTTTAAGATTTTGGGTTTTAGAGATTGAGGTGAGATTTTAATGAGTTTCTAGGCTAAGTTTTTGTTGGATTATGTTGCTGGAAACATGTTAGATGTTTTGTGATAATTGAGTTGTGAAATTGAGATGGTTTTGGGTGGTTTTGAGTGAGGTTTGAGTGTTAGAAATGGTGGTTTCTCTGGGTTTGAGGGGCTGGGCTGCAACTCTGTTCTAGAGTGCCGTGGCCCTTCGGAGCAAGGAAGAGCCAGGAAGGCTCTGAGGTAAGGGAGCGTCGCGGCGCCACAGGGGTAGGGCCGCGTCACATGTCTATGTTCAGGGAGGCCTAGCCTCTATTTTAGGGGGTGGGCCGCGACATGGGTCTTAAGGGCCGCGGCCCTTAAGGGCACTTTTGTCCTTTTGGAGGTTTTAAGTGCGGGAACCTAGTCTAGGATGCTCGGTATCGATTCTACTACAGTGTTTGGTGGAATTCAATGTCCCAGAAGCTAGAACTTTAATCGGAAACCTTTTTACAATTGTTAATGGAATCCCTTATCTTGGTTGTGACTAGGTAAAAGCTAGGGCTCGGGAAACAGATTACGCTCGAAGGGCATTTCTTGTGATCTGAACACTTGGAAATTAAAGGTAAGAAAACTGCACCCGGTTGTGAATTTATAAGAGACTAAGGGTTCCTTATTCTTGTATGCATTATGAAAGTTGGTATTATGCCATGAGAATAGTAAACCAACGACCTAAGAGTACTGGGGTTGACATTTGTGCATAGGGCGCAGCTCAGCCACAGGTAGCTGAGGACAGCTTAATATTCACTGTGCTTGGTTTAAGCGGACCAGAGTCAGTGGGGTAAACAGAGGGTGCGACGTAAGGGCGTCGACCCTATTTATTGTGTAATCTGATTGCTATTGTTAACTGTTGAATATGATTTGCTGAATGGCTAGGTAGTAGCTTATGGATTCATGATCATGCCTATGAGTTATGTGATTATCAGGAATTATTAAGTGTTTAAACATGCTTTAAGAATTACATGATTATTATCAGTGCTTGTGCTATGATGTTATGTTTTCTTGTTGGGCCTTGGCTCACGGGTGCTACGTGGTGCAGGTAAAGGCAAGAGTAAGCTTGATCAGCCTTACTCGGAGAGCTCTGAAGGCAGAATGTATATGACTAGCTGCTCAGCCGCCACGGTTGAGGAAGGGACAGGAACAGGAGGATCATAAATGCCTATTTTGCCCTTAGAGTGGCCAACAGTGGTTTGTACCTAGAAATTTCGTAAACTGACTTTCAAACGTTGTTTCTTTTGGGATCCCTTGTACAAAAACGTTTAATTTTATGAAATTTGTCTTTTATATCCAAAACCTTTTTAAACCTTAGTTCATGAGCGGCGTTAATGATACGTTTTCAACTTAATGACTTGATTATCAAGTCCTGCACCTTTATAAATATACAGTGTTACAGTCTTGGCTATCAAGGCCGTTACAGCCAGGTTCTGTTCCGATGCTATCTTCGTAACAGTCACATCCTAACAATGATGGCCAACTAGAAGAAGTCAGTGGCGAGCTCTTCTTCCTGGAAGAAGAATAATGGTAAGCAGATTGCATCCAAGACCCCTATTCCCCTTTTCGGCCGAGTGGTAGATAAGGAGATCATGGTTGACCCTAATGCCTTCCTCGTGGACGAGCATATCAAATCACAGATAAAGACTCAGGGCAAGGTGAACACAATTTTACAGAGTAACAAGATTGAGTTGGGCTCCGAGAGTCTTGTTGCCCCTCCCCCCCTTCGTTGGAGGGAGAGTGGAGCTGCACCCTACTCGAGGATGACTTTGGGGCTTGGAGTGATGAACACCTGAAGGCAGGAGCCTTTCTTCCCTTGAACCACTATTTCATAGATTTCTTAAACTACGTGGAATAGGCATCGTTCCAGCTCCCACCGAACTTGTATCGACTCCTATCGAGGTTGAAGTATTTATTTTTGAAGAACGAGTGGGACGTCCCCACCCCTGTCAATATTATGTATTTCTTTTGCCTTAAGGCTAATCTAGAGTCAGAGGGACGAGGAGATGGCTTCTACTGCCACACCAGATTCCCCAGCACAACCACCCGAATGACTACAAGGATTAATTGTTTATGTCAAACGGGTTCAAGAATTGCACCCATCAATATTTCAACCGTCATCGTAAGTTTCTTAGCTTCTTGAGCTTTTTACTTGAACTCTTTCTTAACCAAGTTTATGTTGGTATTAAAAGAGAAAATAAAAGATACGCATTGGGGAATGGGCTCTTTTTAATAATTTTTAATACCAGCCAAGATCATAACACACACACATATATATATATATATTAAATCACATAAAATTAGATTAAAGATTACATCTTGTAGCCTATCAAGTGTCCTTGAATCTTTTTGTATAAAATCAACGATCTTCCTATCCAAGTTTTGAAAGCTAACACCTTGATCATCCAGACCAATCCTCAAACACACAAGGATGTGTGTGGGCACGTATGATTCAAAATGTTGATTTATGACTCTCTAGATGTACTCAACACATGAGATCCAGAGAGGTTTGATAAAGAGAAGATATATTGGATAGTTTTTTAAGTTTAGGAAAAACTATCGCTTTTTTTTTTCAAAGAGAGAGTCTGACAGTTTATGAAAAACAACAACTTGAAAAGTATCACTTCTTTTATTAACTGATTTAATTAATATTTATTTTATTAAAATAAAAATGATTAGTTATAACCTTATTTAATCATTTAATTTAAATCATATTAAAAAAATAATAAATAAATAAAAAAATTATTTGAAATTCAAAATTCAAATCCCAAGGATAGGAAATCCCTGTGTGTAGCGCCACACTCACTATACAGTGAGTGTGTCGACCACACCATTAGGGTTATCCCTAATTTTTCTCATTTTTTATTTAATTAATATTTAAGACAATATATTTATCAAAAAATAAATATCAATTAATTCAAAATTAACTTTGTCTTAAAATATATGTTTTAAATAAATAAATAAATATCTTATTCTAAATAAGATAATTATTAATCTCTCTTTATATATTAATCCAAACAAGATTAATATTAATTTTAACCTATAGTTTTTCAAAATAAAAAATGTATAGTTGAATAATTAATTAATTCATAATTAATCCATTGCCTATAATTATCACATAATTATTTTCTTCTCCTAGAAAATTAATTCCTTTGCAATTAAGCCATTCTCTCTAAAAATCTTTCTTTTGACATCCTTACCCTTGACAGTGTAGGACAGAGGTGATCTAGGGACCATGGACCTACAATACGAAGTTCCAATAAACCAGATTATTAATGAAACTCTTTAATCCAATAATCTTATTTATTAATTCCATGATTACTCCATTATAAATATGGAATTGCACTCTAAGTATTTATAGAATGATATTTACAGAGTTTTCTCTTGTAGTCCATTGATATAATCAATATATGCAGTTCTGTCCTCCATTTATTGGTTCGTTAAATAGAGCGAGTCAAAATTAATGTTTTACCCATGTAATTACATCTTGATCCTAAAGTACCATTAATTCACTAGCGAATAATTAATCTATAATCAAATTATAGATTTGAGCTCAACAATATTCAGTTCCAGAACTAACCCTTAAGGAAACCAATATTCGATCCGTTAGGAAAGTATGGATTCTACTAGTGCAATTCATGTTCTCAGCCATTCATGACATTGATTCTCCAAAACAAAAGTCATTACCTTCATTATACTAAGAAACCTTAACAAGTGAATCAAAAGATCCAATAAACACAAATAGGAGTTCATGAATACTCAATATTTAGATTGATCTACAAATGATCATCTATTATGATAAGAATAAAATCTTTTTGTCAAATGACAAGTTTATAAAGATAATTAATTCTTATCGATCTTGTCATATATAATCTCTATTATATACAACACCTTTACTAAGAGGTCTATCCACATCAGTAATTTGAATTGAAATCACTTGCATCTCATATGCTTAGCAAACCGTACTAGTACTATTCATTAAAGATTCCATACTTTATTATGTTACTGACTATTTTATACATTATATGTGATCTTAATTCTCTAGTACTAATACAAGAACATATTCTCATGACTGAATGAATAAGGATTTTTCTTGATATTATCATATAATTAATTCAAACAATAATTATAATATTCAAATATAATAAATTTTTTCTTTCATTTAATTCAATAAAAATATCTTTACATGGTTTTAGGGCATTAATCCTAATAGTTTAAGCATATTCTGATCTAGTTGTTATCTTGTGCAGCTATATATAAGAGAACAGAGCGATCAGAGATCCTAACAGGTCAATATGAGACTTTGGCCCATGCTTCAGCCAAAGAGAAAGAGTTCTGGGTGGTGGTGAATGATGCCACCATGGTGGCTGGCAAGGTGATCCACGAGGATCAGATGCTAGCCATCAGGTACCGAGGCCCCCTTCCCGATATCCCTCCTCCCCAGGAGCTCCTCCCTGTCGTTGAGGAGGTTGATGAAGAAGAGGAGGTCGCATAGTTGGTGCGCAAAAGAAGGGCTCCCTAGGATAGCCAAGGCCAAGCTGAATCGGGGGCAGCAGTCGACACCTCTGGCCAAGGTTTTCCATATAGAGAAATGAATCGAGCCACTGCCTATTTTAGGCTAGTCCGATTCAACCTGAGGTAGCTCATGAGCCGACATACCTGTAGATCCGGACCTGAATGTGACCCATCTCCAGTGCGTTGACCAATTAGTCGTACGCTACGATTATGGCTACCCCAAATGTACCATAGTAGTAGATAATACCTTTCACTTTAGGTCCACTATTTTTGAAGAATACGGTACTAACCTTTTGTCATGGCCTTCCCTATGTCATGGTGTATTTACCCTGGGTATTAGGCAGACTGAGTACGAGTCTAGTCGAGATGAGAAGCCTGAACCCTATAGGTCTCAAAATGTAATAATACTAGAGTCTCCCCCTCTTCCGATAATCCAAGAGTTAGAGGTTTCACCTAACCCTATTCATAGTCCAGAGTCGATCATAGTAGTTTCCTCCTCTAGCTCGGAGGGTGTAACGCCTTACTAGCCTAGAGTCCTTACCATGTGATTTTAAAATGTGCAATTACCTCGCTAATTGAGGTATTAGACTGAAAAATGTGATTAATTAAAATAAAGACTCACTCAAATAAGAATTAAGTATAAAAGTTTGGACATTCATTTAAATCTTAAAAGTGTTACATTGAGATCCCAAAACATTGTTTAAAACATATTTACAACTCAAAAGTTATTATATAGTCGACCTAGGTGACAAAACCAGATATTTATAACATGTTACTCGAAACTACCCCAGCTGTGGCAGCCAGGTAGGCCAAACATGTACGCGCCGCCCCATGCCCTCCACTCATGCTTGGTCGGCCTTTTCCTTGACCTTACTTGCACCATAGAGCACCTGTGAGCATAACTAAACGCAAACATAACAGACAATTCAAAATAGCAGCCTGAGCCAATCAGGGTGCATTACCAGGCACCGAGTTCACGGTCCTAAATGGCCTTGCCACGGCGGTCTGCATTCAACATGCTTAACGCCGATTCTGGCCCTTGTCGACCCTGACCCTAGCCATTCAGTCTCAACATAATAATTATAGACATTAACATATAACACTAAGTACAGATAATCGGGCCATGCCCTACTCTACAGGCACAAACAGTTTTCTTACCTGAGTCCCGTAAGCCCTGGGTAAGCGACATAGATACAATCCCCGTAAACTGCTCAGATTAGCCCTAAATCACAATAATATGGAAACTCCATCAATCTCAAATAAATAAAGACGCTCGAACCTAGTTTTCGTCCCCGAAGCCTTGAATTCTACTAAACTAGGTAGTAGGATCCTTCCCAAGCCCCCTCAGTTGAGTACCCGAGCCTAAAATCCCTAGTTGGCCTATATTTTCTATTTGAGTTGCGACCCTCCTCAGAGGCGCCACGACCCTCTACAAGTAAGAGAGCTTAAGGCTCTCACCTTGGGGACACGGGCGCAGCGTGTCCCAACCTGCGCCGTGGTGCCTGCACGATTCAGTAACCCATTTAGGCCTTTTCAGATCATGCGGGTTGCGACGCTCAAGAACAGCGCCGTGACACGATCCTGCGAACCCAGTTTTTCCCCGAATTTTCAGATTTCCTATAACGTCCTCCTAATCCAGGATCGTGACACTGTGTATTTTAAATAGTGCTAGACTTGCTAATCAAGTCATTTGGTTATAAATGTGTAACTAAGGCTAATGTCAAGGGTTAGGGTTAAAAATTTTGGTCAAAGGATAAATTGACTTTTCATTTCAAAGTTTCATACACACATGGGATCCCAAAACATTACAAACAAACAGGTATATACAAATCAAAAGTTACAACCAGCCACCCTATGCGGCAAAATAAGGGGTACAATCCTAGTTCCTTTGAGATATCCACAGCCATGGTGGACAAGCAACCACATTGTACACACCGCCACTGAAGCACTCCAACTCATGGCTGGTCTAGCTTTCCTTTTCCCTTACCTGCACCACATAGCATCCGTGAGCCAAGGCTCAACAAGAAAACTTAAACATGTGAATGAACAGTAAATACAGATTCCAAATACATAACTAGCATGCCCAACAGTAATAACCTACTCTTGCATGTATATAACTACAAATAAATGACTGGCATGTCATAACAGGGCCCACTGCCCAAAATAAATAGTTGACAAGTCATACTGGGGCCCTACGCCCTAGGATCTGGGACTAATGAGTCACCTTGGGGGCCCATGCCCTGTCCTCTGGATAACCAACCTTATTGCAGGCCCAGCGTACCTAGCGCTGTAATTTTCCTCGACCATTGGGTCGGTCAAGCGTATAATGCGCTCCTAGTTACCATTAACCATATTGACCAGCACTCAACGTGCTATTGTCGCCCTTGAATTATGAGCCCAATGATCGCTAAAATATGATATGCAAGTATACATAATCGATTCAAGTAATATAGATAGTAAATAAGAATCGTTCCCACAAAGACTGTAACCAATTACTAATAATTGCTCTTTACTTTCTATTTGGAAAGTAAAATTAAGATGAATAAATCTAACTACAAACACAATTTAAATAATTGAAAACAAAACAATTAATTAAAGGATAAAAATCAATAATAAAAAGACCGAGAAAATTTAACTTCATCAACTTTTCATTCTATTAATTTTACTAATCAGTTCTAATTCTCTTTCTTCATATTCTAATTTCGATTCCTATTCTTTTTCAAGATATAAGATCTCAACCTATATGCAGATTTTCTACGTCTCTATGATAAACTCAAACACATAGCAGGCATTAAGCACAGAAACCCAATTCCTACACAAGCCATACAAGTGCTTTCGTCCAATATGTAACCTATGTATATATAATGATAGCATGTTTAATTCGCATGTTTTAAATTTTGAATCAAAATCATAAATCAAGCAAATATTGATCAGGTATTTACTAGCATTAAGCAAACATTATATAGATTAGAATAAAGAAGAAGAATCAATAGAACATCATAATAAAGTTAGATAGAAATCCACGTGACTACATTTACCCCTAGATAGAGGATTTAGTTCATATCAGATATAATAACCATAACATTCAAATATTTGTTCATAGAAAATACCCTAAAGAACTAAGATGAATAAGAAATCTAGAGAACAATAAACAGATAAAACAAGTAGTCTCCTTAGGGTTTTTTTTCTTCAGAAATGGGAATTTACTCATTTAGTACCTTATGTTTTTGCAAAGTATCATTTTGGTACCCTCTGTTTTCAATAATGCTCATATGGTACCCTGTATTTTAAAATTATACATATTTGATACCCTAGACTCAGATTTGATAGATAAAATTTTGTCAATATGATCAAACTGTCATCAGTTATATGTAATTAAGTAATTAAATTTAAATTTGGAACTTACATAATTGACATCAGTTTGATTAAATTGGTAAAATTTTATTAATTAAATTTGAGTTTAGGGTACCAAATATGTACGATTTTAAAATACAGGGTACCATATGAGTATTACTGAAAACAAAGGGTACCAAAATGATACTTTGCAAAAACACAGGGTACCAAATGGTTACCTACCCTTCAGAAATTGTCATAATGATGCTTAAATAGTAATATGTGCTTTTGATGTGAATTCCCACTTTTGCCCCTGCATAAAATGCCATTTAAGCGCTGCGGCCCTAAAATGAGGTGCCGTGGCCTGTGTCCAAAATATAGAATTCTCTCGTCTCTTACTTGCTCTAGTGCTCCAACTCTAATAGACCTGCGCCGCAGCTCTCAGAGGTAGCACTGCGACCCTTTGCTTCTCAATAAATTGACCTTTCTGTCAAATCGCAGCACTGTGGCTATAACTCCAAGCGCCGCAGCTCAAATGTCTTTTTTTTTTTCATCAAATTCCATCTTTTTGACACCAAATGCAGCCATTTATCAATTACGTCCCATAAATCTGAAAATATTATCAAACACAGGCAACATAACGTCATACTGCACAAAAAATTACTAATGAAACCTCAAAAATGAAATAAAATAACCCTTTAATACACTATAAAACTACTCTATCAAACTCCCCAAACTTAGCTTTTACTAGTCCTCGAGTAAAATCTATTGACACTTTCTAAGACAAACTAATCACAACCATGAATCAAGTTTACCTAACAAACCTCCACCTTACGAAAACCATGCCATACAAGCTCATAATTTCCAAACCTATGATTCTAATATTTTAATTAGACCACTTATGTCTATGCTAATTCAATTTCAAAGATTTAATTCAAGCATCAATTCCATAAGACTATGCATGGTAATAATATATGTCTATATCACTACAATATTGAAATTAATGAATTCAAGCATGCACCATTTAAATTGTGTGTCAATTATATCCAAACTTTTCAGTTTTGAATATTAACTCAGCTACTTACTGATGGACCCAAACCGGGTATGTTTTAAAAATTTATACTCGCAAGCGCACGGATCGTATATGAAATATAGTGTTCATGTAAGCATGAGATCGAATCCAAAGGAGTTGTCTAAAATAAAAAAGAAAACTATTTTAAACCAAAATTAATAAATTCTAACTTAGCTCCAAAGATTGATGAGTTTTAATGTTATGAACATAAAATAAAAGATTGAAAATAAAGCTATTTAAGAGAATAAAAATAAACCAATAATGATTTGAAAATAAGTGTTAAAAGAAAAGATTATTATGATACTAGAATCCACAAAATGTAAGTTTAATAATACTTATTAGTATATTGATTTGCAAGTTTTAGTGATAGTTAAAATAAGTTAAACTATCATTTTCCAAATAGATTTGTAATTTTAAGCACAAATTACTTCTAAAAAGATAGGATTTTTCTTCACTTTTCAAAAAGCATAATTTCAAAGTATTTAATTTGAATCAACCTAATGAAACAATGAAAAATCAAATAACATTATTTATAAAGAAAAATATAATATTTTTGTTCTAAGCATTGGATGTGTACAATTTTTTGACACATCTTACACAAAGAATATTATGTTTTGCAAAATGAAGAACAAAGTGCATATTATCTAGCAATCCAAAATATGAGATATTAAAGATGAAGACATATATGAAGAAGAAAAATCCATAAACTTTGTTGCATTACAAGGGAAATCAGGATACAACATAAATATTATCTAGTTACAAGTTGCTTCATCATGATCTTAATAATCTTATGAAAAAGATTAGAAGCACATAACTAGAATAGAAATTACAAAATAAACAAAATATATACTTGAAAATGCTCTTGAAAAACCCCAAAATGGAAGACAGAATGGTAGAGAGAAAATGGTAGAAAAGAAGATGGTAACCAAAAATTAAGCACCCTAAAATGGTCTTGAAATTCCATATTTATAGCCAAAATGAGATTATTAAAATAATCAATTTAAGTTAATTTAATTGATTATATTAATTAAATTAGTAATAATATGGAAAGCAGGGGTAAATTTTAGGGTGGAATGATGATTTTGTGGTGAAAATGTGTAGAAAATTTGGGTAAAAATGTAGCATTTTTAGACAAAAGGAAAAAAGGACAAAGGGACAATTTTTGGGCTCAAGAAAGTGGGAAGGTTGTGGGTTTTGGTGGCTGGCATTGGGCCAGGACGCTGCTGAGGCAACTACAGGCGTGTTGATGGCAGGAGCTTGGGAAGGCAGCTGCATGTGATTGGGCCTGGGCCCATGGCTGGCTGGAGAAGCTGCTGGGAAATGGCTAGGCGGGGCTGGGAGCTTGGCTGGGTGAAGCTGGCGTTGGGCCTCGGTGCAGCTGGGCCCAAAGCTGATGGAGCATGATGAAGGTTGGGGTGGTTCGGTTGGGCAGCTGGAGGGGGGCGGGCCCAGGTGGTTGCTGAAGGAAGATGGCCTTGTGCCAATTTTTGTTATTTCCTCTTCACAAATGCCATTCTCCATTCTTTCTCTTTATTTTTCAAACACAAAAAAAATACAACATATTTTCTACAACATAAAAATAAATTAAATCACAATCAAATATTTTCAATTATAAATAAATTATATTAATTATTTGAAAATACTTAATTAAGACTTAATTTAATTTATCATTAAAGATCAACAAAATTTCACTTTTTTTTACTTCTAACTAAACTATATTAATTACAAATAATTTAAACTACAACATATTATAATAAAATATCTATAAAAACACACAAAAATATATAAAATCATAATAAGACTAATAAATTCAAAATTACTTAAAAACTTAACAAATCAATTATAAACTCAAGAACTAAGCAACAATTAGCATATAAATTATGGTAAAATAGCTCTATTTTGTAGAGTTATCACACCCCCAAACATAAAGTTTTGCTAGTCCTCAAGCAAAAGAAAAATTAAAACACACATGTTTTTTTATTGGTGATATAAAAAGGATTTTCTCAAAAATTGCACAATGAAAATAATTCTAAAAAATTATTATGGATAAAAGTTAAGCTTATGTAATTAATTAAATTATCAATAGGCCTAGCACCCAGAGGGTCAATAGGTCCAACACCCATAAGGTCATAGGTCCAACACCTAAGCTTTAGTCGTCGGGACTAGCACCGAAGTCTCATATACCAACAGAGACTTAACATTTTCCCAGAAGTTTCAATCGTGCATTATCTACTACGATCTAAACAAACAACGAGAAGACCCACGATCTCATGATCATGGGAATGTGGACACATCTCTTCATTACATGATAATCATGTACAAAACCATAATCCCAGTATTACTGGTCATGTAACAGCCCCTGGGAACTATAGATAAAGGACCCAGGGCTTCATTTGAGGACTTTTGGACTCTGGGCTAGATCACTTTTCTGGAATATTGGAGACCTAAAGAATATATGGGGAGAAATTCTATGCAAGTGAGAACGAGTGGATATTTTGGTTCAACAGTGTAATTTTTGAGTGATTCAATACTAAAAGCTAAGTGGATTAGGTTATTACTGTTCATCAGAACAAGACTGAACCACTATAAAATTCCTGTGTGTTTATTTAAGATATCGTACTCTGCCATTTATTTTATTTATTTCGTTCAAAAGGTGTCGTATACTGCACATACGACCGTTGGCCAATTTCACAAGTCAACACAGCCATTTTTCCCTTTATATAAACTCTTGCCTTGAATATTGTTGATAGAGCCGCTGTGGGGACTTATGGACCTATAATTCCAAACTCGAGTAAATTTGAGATTATTAATAAAACTCTTTAATTAAATAATCTTAATTCATTAATCTCATGATTACTCCACTATAAATATGAGATTGCACTCTTGTTATTATAGACATTTCATTTATTGAGTACTTTATAAAATAAAGCCTCCATTGATATCATTACATACAAATTAACCCTCTAATAATGGTTCATAATTAATCAAGAATAAAATTACCATTTACCCTTTTAATTATATCTTGTTTCCTTAAGTACCATTGACTTTACTAGTGAAGGTTAGTTCATAACTAAATTATGAATGTGAGCTTAATAACCTTCCAGTCCCAAAAGTCAACCCTTAAGAGAACCATTATTCAATCTCTTATGAGAAGGTATAGATTCCATATCTGTATACTATGCCCCAACCATTTACATTGATGAGTTCCCAAAACAAAAGTTTCTAACCTAATCATTCTTACAGACCCTAACGAGTGAATCAAAGAACTCATATAACATAAACAAGAGTTCACAGTAACTTCAGGATTAATATCTATTTGTATATGATCATCAGTTGATATATTTAATTAATACTTCGAAACGGTATTTAACTAAGTATTAATAAACATATCTGGTCCAGTTCTATATATTATCTAATATATAAAGCACCTCCACTAAAGTGTCCTACCACACTAGTGATCCGGATCTAGATCACATGTATTCATAATACTAGTGGACCGTACTTGCAGTAATTAATCTAAAGATTCCATAACTTTATTTTACTGCGAACTATTCAAGTTCATTTATCTCAAACACAATCCTCCCGTACTAATACGTGTTTGAGATCACATTAGTAGTCAAAGGTGGTTCTGTTGGAGGTTTGTTATAGACAGTTGACATCAATTTCTTATAAGAAAAAATAGTTAAAATGCCTCGAAACCAGTGTCGCATGTTTTCAGGTTCAAAAACTAAAGATTTAAGAAAGACATCGGTGTGTAATTCACCAATAGAAATTTTTGATAGGAATAAATAAACAAACAAAAATGAATTTATGCATATAATAAATATCAGTAATTTTCGGAATAGTAAACGTGATGCATGAATGCAATAATTAAAGAAAAAATAAAAAAATTACTATTTCCACGATTAATTAATTTGAAAATTAATGGACCAACCTTAGGGTATGTCAGACTAATTCCAAATTAATTTTGAGACAAGTTCTCAAATTTATAAGTGAAAACTTAAATCAACATTTCTCTTTTGACTTATAAACAACCGCTTTTTTGGTCAAGAATACACTAGTCTGCTCGGAAGCCCAATGTACCTTGTGAGTGTAACCCATTATTTTAGATCAATGACTTAACTCAAGAGTGTGCCTTAGGGTCAGTCAAACATGAAATATATCATTAAATCCTATTCTTGAAAAAGAAGTTTGCCTTGAGAATAACACAGTCGGAAGCCTTCCTTAGGGGGAGACAAGCAATGGTGTCGCGAGACCCTCTCAATGTTATATCGATGCTAACTAATAATGGACACGATGAGACTTATTGTCATAATTCCCTCTCCCACTCACTATTTTAAAATATGTGTTTTCTCAAAACATCCTATGCTTTTTAATGGGTTTGTAAGAATAAAGTGATCTATTTTCACCAAATGATATTCTAATAATTACTAATCCAATTAAGCAAAATTAAATTTATAGAACTATGCCTTAATTAATTCAATTTTAATTTGCTATAATTACTAGGAATATCATTTATTATTTAATAAAATAATTTTATTAAATACTAGAAATTAAACTACTTTAAAATCAATTTCCGCTCTTGAACTAGTTAAAACTAGATTTATTATTATATGGTCCATCACATAAAGCATGTAATCACAAAGGACAATCCTAAGGCATGTTTCTAATCATATGAGATGCATGCATAATTTTAAATACTGTATGGGTAATATATATGGCATGTAAAAAATGCATGATAAAGTATTAAAAAATTTAATAACATTGAAACATTTAAATAAATATATACTAAATAAATAAATACGGGCCAGGTGTCTTGGGTATTTCTAGAAAAATTACAACACTTGCAAAATATACACAAAAAAATATTTCAGACTAAATAAAACCTAAAGAGATCTCTATCTTCAACTTTGGGCCTTCACAAGTATTCTTGATCCATTAAGTCATTTATCAATTTAATTTTGAATTAAAATAACTTTTAATTATCTTAAACAAATTTTAAGAATAATTAACATGGGCTTTAATGCCCAATAAGTTATTAGGCCCAATTTTGAATTTGGGCTCAAACAATTAATTCAAAATGAAACAATTTTTAATTATGGGCTAAAATTAATTAGGCACATAATTTAAATGGATAAATTAGACGCAAGCCCTAGGGTTTAGAAACCCAGGGGCGGCTGCATGAGGCTTGGCATGGGGCAGGAGGCAAGTGGCTGCAGCTGGTGACTCGGCATGGGCGCGCGGGGCTAGCAGGTGCAAGGGCTCAAGTGTGCGCGGGGCTGGCAGCGTAGGGGCGCGGGTGCGCACAGGGCTGTAAATGCAGGGGCACTGGTGCGCGCATGACTAAGTGCGCAGGGGCTCGCGGCTGGGCTTAGGCATGGGCTTCTGGGCACAGAACACGGGGCTCAGGCCTTACATAATATTTTCAATAATTTAATGCACAAAATTAAATTACAAAATATTCCTATGCCCCAAAATGGCTTACATTTTTCATCTATAAATTTAAGAACAATTTCTAAACCCAAAACACCAAATAATTAGCAACCCTTAAGAATAAACTTTAATCATACATACATCCATCCATTCACACATATTACAATAACATAAGAATGCATATTATGCCCACACAATAATTAATGTATGCAGAGATTAGTGACCGCTCTAGTACCAATTGTTAGGAACGAGTTTCCTAATACGCAGCAAAATGGTGGTGGGTTGGCCCAGTGTACAGCATAATTTTTGTAACATATTTAAACTACCTTTAAATATGCGGATCCATTAATATACATACATTAATCATAAGCAAGAAAATAATAGAAAACATACGTCTTGATGCCTATCAAATGTCCTTGCTATCTTTTCATAATTTGAACGAACTTCCTATCCAAGCTGCTCCCAGGTACTCACACCAAGATCTTTCACAACGTTCTCTACACCTCAAGAAGTGTGTGGGAACTTAGAGAATAAAGGATAGTTAATTTCTGATTCTACTTGATGTACTCAACACATGAGATCAAGAGAATAGTCCTAAGATTGGTTCTTAATCTTTTTCAGGGAGAGATAGAAAAATATCGTTCTTTTCTTTTAGAGTGAATAACAAAGTGTCTTATTATGTCTTGATAAGTCAAACTTAAATAGAAAATATTTAAATTTAAAAAATAAATCTGTAACCAATTTACAATTTATCTTTTAATTAATTAATTATCTCATTAATGAAAACATCCAAAAACTAACTTTTAAAATTTCCATTAATTAATTAATTAAATAAATAAAATTGAAAAATCTATCACTAAAAAATGTGTAGTACACACGTGTACCACCCTATATTTTAGAGATATTTGATTTTTCCATAATTATTTAATTATTTATTCAAACCACCTTATTAGATAAAAATCCAACAACCTGATAATTAATTCAAATTTGAATTAATTATCTTTTTAACTAATTATCAAATATAATTAATTATTTGAATAAATATCAATCTTTTAAATTCAAATCTAATTTGAACTTATGAGATTATTATCTCCCACTCAAATAAAGACATTTAATTAAATCTACCAATTAATTAAAACCAATTTAAATTAAATAATAATTTCAAAATGAAATATTTAATTTATTATAATTTCAAAAATTATAATTAATTAATTATTTAATATAATTTTGAAAATAAATTTAATTATTTAATATAATTTCAAAAATTACATAATAATTAAATATTAATTAATTTTGTTAATTACAACTAATTGGTAATTAATCAATTAATCACTATTTTCATATAATTACATATTTGACCCGAAGAAAAAAATTCTTCTTAAATATGTCTTTCAACCATTTTTCCCTTTATATCAACTCTTGCCTTGAATAGTGTTATAGAGCCGTTGTGGGGACCTATGGACCTATTATTCCAAACTCCAATAAATTTGAGATTATTAATAAACTGTTTAATTAAATAATCTTAATTTATTAATCTCATGATTACTCCACTATAAATATGAGATTGCACTCTTGTAATTATATACATTTAACTTATTGAGTACTTTATAAAATAAAGCGTCCATTGATATAATCATTACATATAAATTAACCCTCTAATAATGGTTCATAATTAATCGGGAATAAAATTACCGTTTTACCCTTATAATTATATCTTGTTTCCTTAAGTACCATTGAAGTGAATGTTAATTCATAACTAAATTATGAATTTGAGCTCAATAACCTTCCAGTCCCAAAAGTCAACCCTTAAGAGAACCATTATTCAATCTCTTATGGGAAGGTATAGATTCCATATCTGTATACTATGTCCTCGGCCATTTACATTAATGAGTTCCCAAAACAAAAGTTTCTAGCTTGATCATTCTGACATACCCTAACGAGTGAATCAAAGAACTCATATAACATAAACATGAGTTCACAGTAACTTTAGGATTAAGATCTATTTGTATATGATCATTAGTTGATATATTTAATTAATACTTCAAAATGATATTTAACTAATTATTAATAAACATATCTAGTCTAGTTCTATATATTCTCTAATATATAAAGTACCTCCACTAAAGTGTCCTACTACACTAGTGATCCAGATCTAGATCACATGCATTCATAATACTAGTGGACCGTACTTTCAGTAATTAGTCTAAAGATTCCATTACCTTTTTTTTTACTCCGAACTATTCAAGTTCATTTATCTCAAACACAATCCTCCCGTACCAATACGTGGTTGAGATCACATATATGAACTTAGGATTTTTTCTGATATTTACTTAATATTATCCCAGAATAATATAGTCCATAAAATATATGCATAACAAATTCAATTTATTTATTTCTCAAAAAAATTTCTACTACATATGCTTTTAGGGCACAATTCGCAACATGGTGATGTTTGGGCGACTGGTTGCATGGGTGCGAGATAGTGGAGCTCGGGTCTCGGTGCCTTCGTATCGTAGGTTGGTGGTTGGAGATGGGGCTTTGGGGATCTGTTCGAGTGGTTGGGTTCTCACGAAGGGGTGGCAAAGCAATCGGCGATGGTGGCTGAAGGAGGCGGAGCAAGGCGGGAAAGCTGGGTTGGGCTCTCGGGCTCGATTGCTGAGTGGCTTTGGGTAGTGGGGATCGAGGTCGGGTTCAAGTGGGTCTTAAGCTTCGGCTTTGGGGGTTGCGGTGGGTTCGTGGGTTTGTGGGTTTGGGTAGGCGGCTGGGTGGTGTCACAGGTTTGGTTTTCATTGAGGTGGTAGGTGGGTTCGGGCTAGGCGGCTAGGTGGCTATGGAGGTGAGATATCGGGGTGGAGAAGATGAAATTAGGGATTGGTAAAAAATTATTATGATTATTTTTTTATTTAATTTTTTATAAATAAGTGGCGATCTCACGCCCTTGCCCTGCAATGTATCGTGGGGCTATCTATATTTCGCCCAAAAATTTGTCTCATATTTACTCACTTCATGCCCAGTTTTTGCTTGACCCCAATGCTGCAGCATTACAAAAGAACTTGACAGCATGGATGCAAGATCAATCTTGAAATTTCAAGAATTCCACTCAGCAGAAAACAACCATAAATACACCCAACGCTTGACTTGAAACCTGGCCAAATTTGCTTCAATTGACCCATAAAAATACGGGAATCCTCACAGCCACCCCATAACATGAACTCGTTCAATTCCACAACATAGAAAATGAAGGAGGAAGGTGAAAAACACAAACAAAAACAGAATACTATATATATAAAATTAATTTGCTGCTCTCCAAGTATATCTTTAACTTTAAGCACAGCAGCTCAACACATGACCTTTTCAAAGATTAAGAGGTGGCTGAGGTCTTGTGTTGCTTAACCTCATTACTCCCAAACTTATATTCCTCCCATTCACCTTAAACTTTCTTCCTGAATTCTCATCACGCAAATCCAATGCACCACAAGGATAGACTTTGATTACATACAATGAACCAGAGAAGCTTGAGTTTATATGTTTGGAGTTGGCTTTCATCTGAGGATTCAAGAAAAACACCCACTGCAAAACATTTGGGAATGAGCTTTCCTACCATGCTTCTTTTTCTTCTTTCTATGTGGCTCTTGCATGTGAGACGATGCCTACACTTCTCCATGGCTCATTGTCTTTCTTAATTTTTTAGAAGGTAGCTTCATCTTCAAACTCTTGTTATACTTTGTGGGTATCTCTTCCTCCATATTAGAGTCAATGTCATGAATGACCAAACACTCCCCCAACTCATCTGGAGAACGTATAGGATTGAATACCTTGAAAGTTACTTGCTCATCTTGAGATCGCATTGTGAGCTCCCTTTTTCCACATCGATCAAAGTTCTACTTGTAGCAAGAAATGGCCTCCCCAAAATAATAAGCACCTCTATATCTAACTAAGAGTCTAGAATAATAAAGTCAGCGAAGAAAATGAATTTGTCAACTCTTACAAACACATCTTCATTTTTTCATTAAGGTGAGCGAGGGATCAGCTAGTTGAAGAGTAATTGTTGTAGGTCTAACCTCTCCAATCCCTAACCTCTTGAAAACAAATATTGACATCAAGTTTATGCTACCACCCAAATCACACAAAGCCATTCTGCAATAAGAGTCTCCAATAGTACACGGAATGGTGAAACTTCCTGGATCTTTCATTTCAGGAGGCAACTTATTTTGCAAGAATGAGATACACTCCTTGGTTAGAGCTACAGTTTCAAACTCCCCCAACCTTCTCTTCTTTGTAAGAATATCTTTCAAAAATTTCACATAGTTGGGCATTTCTTCAAGGGCTTCCACAAGTGGGATGTTAATATGAAGTTGCTTCAAAACATCTAGAAATTTCTTGAATTGAGTATCTTGCTTTTGCTTCTCAAACTACTGGGGAAATGGAGGTGGCTGCTTTGAAATTGAGCTGTTTGGGCGACTATGCTGCGACATTCCTACAACATTCTTGGCAGAGGCAGATTTTTTACACTAGGAATTTCAGTATCTTTTTGAATTTCATCATTTATTTTGATTGAAGAGGGCTCACTCTCGTGCCCAAAATCTTTCTTGGATACTTGTAACTCCTTACCACTTCTCAAATTGATTGCCTTGCACTCCTCTTTACCTTCTCGTCATGGATTTATAATGTCACTTGGCAATGAACCTTGGGTTCGACTTCGCATATCATTAGCAAGTTGTCCAAGTTGAATCTCCAAGTTTCTCATAGATGATGTTTGACTTTGGATCATTGCATCCGTTTTTTCCATATAATCCCTTAACATATTCTCCAATGGACTAGGTGGGGATGCTTGTGGCATAAGGATTTGTTGTTGAGAAAAACAAGGTGGATAATTAGGCTTAGGAGGCATAGATGAAGTGTTAGGACTAGCCCCTTGATTGCTCCATGATAAATTAGGGTGTTGCTGCCATGTTTGATTGTAAGAATTCGAAATAAGGCCATTTCTATTATGATTTCTCATATAACACACAGATGCAAGATTAGAGGGACAATTGTCAAAGGTGTGACCTTAACCACAATGCACACAAGAAACTTATACAAGTTTCCCCCTTTGTTGACCCATTTGTGGACTCATACCCACACTCATATTCTTAAGAATATTCGACATAGAAGAAACTTGGGCCGCCAATGAAGTAAGTGCATCAACCTCATGAACCAGCTACTTTCCTCCTTGTAGGTGCTCTAGTAGTTGGCCATTGATAGTTATTGTTGGAGATCTTCTCTAAAATTTCACGAGCTTCATTGTATGACTTGGCCAAAAGTGCTCTATTTGCCGAAGCGTCAACCACCATTATTGTATGAGCATTTAGACCATTATATAAGGTCTCCATTTGGATGGAATGAGGGATGCCATGATGAGGGAATTTTCTTAGTAACTCTTTGAACCGCTCCCATGCTTCATATAAAGTCTCTTCATATAGTTGTTGGAAAGAAGTGATCTCATTTCGCAGCTTGGCATTCTTGGTGGGTGGGAAGTATTTCATCAAGAATCGCTCGACTAATTCTTGCCAAGTAGTCACTAAATCTGATAGGAGGGAGTTCAACTAAGCCCTTGCTCTATCTCTCAAAGAGTATGGAAACAACTTCATTCTCAAGGAATTTTCTGTAGCCCTGGTCAGATTGAAAGAATCACTCACTTCAATGAATAGACGAAGATGAAGGTCAGGATCTTCGGTAGGCATCCCACTGAACTGTCCCACAGTTTGAAGCATTTGGAACATGACTGGCTTTAATTCAAACTGTGTTGCTTGTATTTCTGGTCTCATAATGCCCATATTGATCTCAATGAAGAAGGGGAGAGCGTATTGTCTAATAGAACGATCTTTGTCATCAGCCATAATAACTGCATTTTGCCCATTATTGATCGCTACTCCCCCTTGAACTACTCTTTCTTGAGCGACTCCCTGTTGAGATCCTTGCCCAGCATCCATCACTACTACTTCCCTATTGGATTTTGGTACTTTTCTCCTTATTCTAAATGTACGTTTAATTTCTGGATCAATGGGAAGTAGTTCAGGGTCTTGACTCTCGTTCATAAAGTGTTTGAACCTAAATTTGCACGAGAATCACCCAAGTTAGCACAAAAAAAATTAAACCAAATTGTAACAGAATTAATTTCACAATAATTGACTTTAAACAATCCCCAACAACGACGCCAAAAACATGTTGCATAAAATAAAGTAAAGTGCAAGTGTACACTGTCAACAACAAGTAATACAGTAGCAAGTACAAGATATCGTCTCCACAAGCACTATTTTTTTTAGTTTTTGATTGTGAAACTAAGGTCTAACAAAATGATTTAAAAGCACGAAAATTAATTAAAAAGATTGTTGTCTAAGAACTAATTAATTAAGTACTAATTAAATGCAGAAAAATAAAAGAAACAACTCAGGAAAATTGTATCAAGAGGTAACTAATGGTAATATGGAAGCTAGAATAATTATCCCCCTAATATGCAACTCTGACAATGATGCTAGATTGATTCTGCAGCGACTGGTGGTCTAGTAGTAAAGAATTCTAATTAATTTTCACAGGCTTTCATCAAAGAACTATGATTCTAATCTTTTAATTAGACCAGATATATCTATGCTAATTCAATTTCAAAGATATAATTCAAACATCAATTCCATAAGACTATGCATGGTAAAAATATATGTCTATATCACTACAATATTGAAATCAATAAATTCAAGCATGCACCATTCAAATTGTGTGTCAATTAAATCCAAACTTTTCAATTTTGAATATTAAGTCAGCTACTTACTAAAGGCGATCATTGGTTAAAAAATAATAATCATGAGAAATATTTGAATGAGTAAACCTCAAGTGCATTATCATCAAAATCAAAATATCACAAGTCACATATTAGGGTTCAAATTATCCTAGCTAATTAGAGTTTAGCTCATAGTTACAAACTCAAAAATACCCAAACAATAACAATCCATATTAAAAAAATGACAAGAAAAATATTAAAGAGCTAAGAGTAAAAGAGATAGAGGCAAGTCAAATGGGTGTCTCCAATTAGTGTTTGTCTTCTAGCCTTTTTTCCTTGATCTTCTCTTCTTCTCACATTAAAAGCAACTCCAAAAATGGGTTTTCCTCAGGTACCAGGCGGCTGAGCTGCTTCTCTGTGTGTCTATATGTATCTTTTCCCAAAATTGGAGCTGAATAAATGATGCCTCTAGGTCATCCCTTGCTTACCCACGCGAGCCTCATTTTTTCCTTTCTTTCCTTTTAAGAAAAATGGACCAAGCAAATTAAAGGTTCAATACTCAATAATATCACTCAACCCACATGATTATTAATTCACAAATATTGAGCTGGATAAGACAAAATGTTGTAGTTTCCCACATGGGCCTTTGAGAAAGCTGGCTGGCAGAGCGTAATGCTGCAACATCCCGAATTTCGGATTCACTTCAAGATTCAAATCCTTCTAAAAATGCCCAAAATTCTACCAACCACCTGCTAAGGCAAAGTTTCACAATTTAGGATATATTTTTCAAGCATTAAACTAATATTTAATATTAACTCATTATAATTAATATTTTACATACCAAAATAAAATACTACAAAACACCATAAACCACTCTTTTCTTGATAAAAATATAAGTTTAAAAGCATAAAAATAACTCTAATTCCTAGAGTTTTCATTCATCTTGTACTGACTAACCCAAATATATCCACATAATAATGTGGTCTCACACATATATCACATATGCACATATATTCCAAATATACCCTTAATGGGCCAAATTACGAAAATTGCTCTTCTAATAAGCAAGCCAATATGCATATTTAATACACCTAAACATGCATATCTAGTCATATTATCATATAACTCACATAATCACATACACGCATATGTATAACATAAACATATAATTTTCACAAAATGCCATCGTAGCCCCCTAATCAAGGCCCTATGCCTTATTAGGTAATTTTAGACGTTACAACTATCCCATCCTTACAGAAATTTCATCCTCGAAATTTTACCTAAACAACTCAGGATACTGATTCTGCATATCTACCTCCAGCTCCCAGATCGCTTCCTCGACCTTGTTGTTCCTCCATAATACCTTCACCGAAGGTATAGTCTTGTTTCTTAGGACCTTGTCCTTCCTGTCTAAAATCTGAACTGGCTGTTCCTCATAGGACAAATCTGTCTCCAGTTCCAAATCCTTGTAACTTAATATATGAGTCCTATCTGATACATACTTCCTCAGCATGGAAATATGTAATACGTTGTGCACACTAGATAGTGCAGAGGGTAAGGCCAACTATTGACGGTAAGAACTCATCAACGATATAAGGTCAGAAAACTCAAATTAGATTGTGAAAGATAGCTAAGAATAAGATGGAAAGAACTTGAAAGAGAAGAAAATACAGAGCTATAATGGAGCAAAGGTCATATATTCATTAATTGTCTGTCCATACAATGAATTTTCCAACCCCTTCACCTGAGGGGTCGAAGCCTATATATAGGTTGTAACGACCTAAATTCGCTAATAAGGCTTAAGGGCCTTGATTAGTGTGCCTGGAGGGCATAATGGGAATTATGTGTGACTTTAATGGGTAAAATGCATGATTATGATTTAAAGCATGTTATATGACTATTTGAATATTTAAGATGCATGATTATGTGTATTAGTATGCATGTAGGCCCTGATTAGGTTAGAAGGGCGTAATCATAATTTTGGCCATTATGGGCATAACTGTATTGATATATGTGATAATTGTCACGACCACATTATTATGTGGATATATCTGTGATCTGTGAGTCGAGACGATCCTAGTGAGCAGATCAGCAAAAAAGTCATGGCGGGGATTTATACCCGGCTTGGGGTGAGCCTAAGGGTATAAATGGGAATTTGGTGAGTATATCGGAGTCTATTTCGACATCAAGGAATATTATTTGTGATTAATTAGGTATTGGGAAGTAAGTGGGAAAATATTAGAGACACTCGAGGAATTAGCGGGAGTTGGGTAAAATGACTAAAATGGCCCTAAGTGGACTAAAGGGTTTAGAATTAATAGGGAGGGCATTTTAGTCAATTGGCTTCTTAGAGATAAGTAAATTAAGGCTTTATACTTAGTGGGAATTTTAGAACAATATAGAAGTCTAAAGAAAGAAGGAAAAGAAAGGAAAGAAAGGGAGGAAAATAGAGCTGATTTCTCTAGAGTCAGTTTGTGGTTCTCTCACCACTTTTCTTGGGTTTTCTTGGAGCAAATCTCAGAGGGGGGCTAGGTTAGGCTGAGCATCAAGGATCCAAAGCTAGGCTTGGAGAATTGGCAGGGGTTTAGCAAGAACACACCATCACTTGAGGTAAGACTTTGTAGCTTCTTCAGTTTCTGGTTTTGGTTTTTGACCTATGGTGCATAAGATGGACTTGATGGGAACTTTAGGGAATTTAGGCCAAAGGTTGAGGAAGAGCAAGCTAAGGAGGTGTAGAGGTTGTCTTGAAACTGAATTCCCACTAAAGGTATGAAATTCTACGCTTTTAACTTTGATGTTTTGACTGGTTTCTGCTGAGTTTTGATGTCTAGAAGTGGCTATGGTGAATTTTGAGATTAGGGATGCATGTGCTTGAGTTCATGGTATTTAGGGTGCTTGGGATGATTGGAGTGTATTAATAAGGTTGTTTTTGAGTTTGGTGAAGGTTTGGAGAGGTTTTGGTTGAGTTGGGTTCGAGAAAATTGCAGAAAGGAAAGCTGAGGTATTGCCTGTCTGTGACTAGCGCTACAACGCTAGCCTTTGGGCATTGTAGCGCTAGGCCGGGCTTCCTGGGGATTTTGCTTCTGCTTGTAGCGCCCTCCTAAGAGTGCTGTAGCACTACCCTCCTTCCAGAAAACAGCTATAGTGACGTGGGGCATCACAAATGGTATTAGAGCATCCTAGGTTTATGGGTCCTCAAGACTGGCTGGATATGTACATTCGCCGCGAGAGACAAGCTCAATTTAGGGTTTGGTAATTGTATATACAAGATTATGTGTTTAAATGATTTGAGTGAGATATGATTGTTGATATCTGTTTGATGAATATGGAGCATGAGATACTGATAGGGCCTAGCCCTTGACTATTGCATGATGTTATTGAGGCATGCTTATTAGCACTGCTGTGCATGTGAGTGAATATCTGGGTGAATTGTTATAAACTGATTGCTTGTGAATGATTGGAGTTCCAGTGATACATCATGAAAGGATTATTACCCTGTCATCATAGCCTAATTGTCGAGTCGTTGATTGCAGATTGACTTGGATAGGTATGCGTCCAAGAAAATCCACGCGACTAGCCGGCAGGTCTGGGGCTTGAGATGATGATCAGGGCCAGACCCCTCTGCCAGTCCCTGAGAACTGGCAGCAGTTAATGGCAGACATGCAGGCTCGGCTACAGAGCCAAGATGAACAGATCCGAATTCTGCGGCAGCAGGCTCCTTCTGGGAGTGTTGCCCTTATTGTGCCACCTGCAGTGGTACCGGTAGTGCAGCCAGTTGAGGTTGGGAACAAGTGGGAACCGTTGTATGAGCGGTTCAGGAAGAAACAGCCCCCAATCTTTGAGGGAGGAGCAGATCCACTTAAGGCTGAGCAGTGGATGACTATGATTACTACCATTCTTGATTTTATGAGCGTGGAAGGACATGACAGAGTGGCCTGTGCCACTTATATGCTGAAGGAGGATGCCCAAATCTGGTGGGAGGTGGCATCACAGACTAGAGATGTTACTACATTGACTTGGGAAGGGTTTAAAGACTTGTTCAGTCAGAAGTATTATAATGTTGCCATCAGGGCAGCAAAGATAAATGAGTTTTTGGGGCTGGTTCAGGGCAGTATGACAGTTGCAGAATATGCCTTGAAGTTTGACAGACTTGCGAAGTTTGCGCCAGATCTTATGCCTACTGATGCTGCTAGGCAGGACAGGTTCATTAGAGGGCTGAATGTTATGATAGCCGGAGATGTGAGAATTACCACAGTTCCTAGAGGGACAACTTATGCCCAGGCTGTGGAGAAGGCTCTTACCGCTGAGGAAGTGAAGAACAAGATTTGGAGAGAAAGTGCTGTGAGGAGGGAGGGCCGCAGGGCGGTGCCTCCATATTCTGGTTCAGGTAGGGCGGAGGCCCCAGTGATTTGAAGAGGAAGACTCTTGACGCTTCGATCGCTCCTAGTCCTGATAAGAGAGGTCGGGGAACTCAGGGTGGCCACCAGGGAGGCGGTGATACAAGGAGGACTTATCCAGAGCGCACGAGATTCAAGAGACGCCATCCGGGCGAGTGTCGGGCTAAGGCCTGCTATGTGTGCGGGGTGGTGGGACACCTCAGGAAGGATTGCCCGACAGTGAGGAAGGGAGATACAGGGAAGGTGGACAGCTTGACTCCAGCTCGAGTGTTCACCCTGACGCAGGTGGAGGCCGAGGTTAGTCCCTCGGTAGTGACAGGTCAGCTTTCTAGTGCTGGCACTCCTTTTACTGTGTTGATTGATTCTGGTGCTACGCATTCATTTGTATCTGATAAGGTGATTGATAGATTGTGTAGACCTAGTGAGTATAGTACTTCAGGGTTTGGGACTATTTTGCCTACAGGAGAACTGGTAGTATCTAGGAGGTGGATTAGAGCACTGCCAGTGATAGTTGATGGTAGGGAGCTGTCAGTAGACTTGATTGAGTTGAGTATGGAGGACTTTGATATGATTCTAGGTATGGATTGGCTGGTTAGATATGGAGCTACCATTGACTGCAGGAAGAAGATGGTGACTTTTGAGACAGAGGGCGAGGATCCCTTTGTTTTTGTGGGAGTGGTGCATGGCCCCCGCGTACCCAGGATATCTGCATTGAGAGCCAGAGACTTGTTACAGGGTGGATGTATAGGCTTTCTGGCTAGAGTGGTGGATACCACCAGAGTTTCACCAGTAGGACCAGAGGAGACCAGATTGGTTTGCGAGTTCTTGGATGTGTTTCCTGAGGATTTTCTTGGGTTGTCGCTGCGTAGAGAGATACAGTTTGTCATTGAGTTGGCGCCAAGGATAGAGTCAGTGTCGAAGGCACCATATAGGATGGCACCGGCAGAACTGAAAGAATTAAAGATACAACTACAGGAGCTTCTGGATTTGGGGTTCATCAGGCCTAGTTACTCGCCATGGGGTGCTCTAGTTTTGTTTGTGAAGAAGAAGGACGGGACAATGAGGATGTGTATAGACTATCGGGAATTGAACAAGTTAACTATCAAGAATAAGTATCTCCTACCAAGGATTGATGACTTGTTCGATCAGCTGCAGGGTAAGACGGTGTTCTCAAAGATTGATCTTCGATCTGGTTATCACCAGCTAAGGATCAAGGATGAGGACATACCTAAGACGGCCTTCCGAACGCGGTATGGGCACTATGAGTTCTTGGTCATGTCTTTTGGTTTGACCAATGCCCCAGCAGCCTTTATGGACCTAATGAACAGGGTGTTTAAGGATTTCCTAGATCAGTTCGTTATTGTCTTCATCGATGACATCTTGGTGTACTCCAGTTCAGAGGTAGAGCATGAGCTTCATCTTCGACAGGTTCTTTAGAGGTTGAGGGAGCTTCAGTTGTATGCCAAGTTTAAGAAGTGTGAATTTTGGTTACCCGAAGTGACATTCTTTGGACATATCGTAGGTGTAGATGGGATTAAGGTGGATCCATCTAAGGTGGAGGCAGTTAAGAATTGGCCGAGGCCAAGGAACGCCTCGGAGGTGCGGAGTTTTCTTGGTTTGGCAGGTTACTACAGATGATTTGTAGAGGGTTTCTCGAAGATAGCAGCACCGATGACAGAACTGACACGGAAGAATCTGAAGTTTATTTGGTCAGTCAAGTGTGAAGGCAGTTTCCAAAAGTTGAAGCGACGACTTATCACAGCGCCAGTGTTGAGTCTTCCTTCGGGGGAAGGGAAGTTTGTTATTTACTGCGATGCATCGAGGTTAGGTTTCGGCTGTGTGTTGATGCAGATTGAGAAGGTTATAGCTTATGCCTCACGACAGCTGAAGGAGTATGAGCAGTGGTATCCTACCCATGATTTGGAGCTGGCAGCAGTGGTTTTTGCACTGAATATTTGGCGACACTATCTGTATGGGGAGAAGTGCGAGGTATACACTGATCATAAGAGTCTGAAGTATTTCTTTACACAGAAGGACCTGAACATGAGACAGAGGTGTTGGCTGGAGTTGGTAAAGGATTATGATTGTGATATTCTCTACCATTCGGGGAAAGCCAATGTGGTGGCGGATGCATTGAGCCGGAGAGGTCCAGGTCAGTTGTATAGTTCTATTCAAATCTCAAGGAAGTTAGCAGATGAGATGGTCAGAGCGGGGGTGGAGTTTGTGGTAGGCCGGTTGGCCAATATTACTCTGCAGTCAACCCTGCTAGAGTGGATCAGAGAAGGACAGTTGGCAGATGCTCAGTTACAGAGGGTTAGAGAGGATGTCTTAGCAGGAGTAGCAAAGGAATATTCTATATGAGGTTGAATTACTTCGGTATCAGGGACGGATATGTGTTCCAACTAATGAGGGGATCAGACGAAAGATATTAGATGAGTCTCATACGACACCGTACTCACTTCATCCGGGTACCACAAAGATGTATCAAGACTTACAGATCTTATATTGGTGGCCCGAGATGAAGAAGGATGTGGTAGAGTACGTTGCCAGATGCTTAACCTGTCAGCAGGTGAAAGCTGAGCATCGGCGACTAGCAGGGCTGCTTCAGCCTTTGGGTATTCCTGAATGGAAATGGGAGGACATTACTATGGATTTTGTGGGAGGTTTACCCAAGACGGTGGGGATTCATGACTCGGTGTGGGTGATAGTGTTCAGGTACACCAAGTCAGCCCATTTTCTACCAGTGAGATCAACATATACTGTGGATCAGTATGCTGAGTTGTATGTGAGGGAGATCGTACGTCTCCATGGGGTTCCTAAGTCTATAGTGTCAGACCGGGATCCTATCTTCTCTCCTAAGTTTTGGGGTGGTCTACAAAAGGCTTTGGGGACTCAGTTGAAGTTCAGTACAGCCTTTCATCCTCAGATTGACGGATAGTCTGAGAGGACGATTCAGGTATTGGAGGATATGCTCAGAGCATGCATGATTGATTTTGAGGGTTCATGGAGTAAGTATCTTCCGTTGATTGAATTTTCATATAACAATAGTTATCAATCAACGAATGGAGTGGCTCCCTATGAGATGTTGTATGGGAGGAAGTGTAGATCACCCATTCATTGGGATGAGATGGGTGAGAGGAGATTTTTGGGGCCAGATATGGTTCAGAAGACAAGTAAAGCTATAGATAAGATTTGGGCTAGAATGCTTGCATCTCAGAGTAGATACAAAAGCTATGATGATCCTAGGAGCGTGGAGTTCCAGGTTGGGGACCACGTCTTTCTCCGAGTTTCACCATTACGAGGGGTGAGGAGGTTTGGAAAGAAGGGCAAGCTAAGCCCTAGATTCATTGGACCTTTTGAGGTCCTGGAAAGGATTGGCCAGGTGGCTTACAGATTAGCTTTGCCACCATCGTTATCTGGGGTTCATGACATATTCCATGTTTCCATGCTTCGGAAGTACGTCTCAGACGTGACTCATGTGTTGAGGTATGGATATTTGGAGTTACAGACATATTTGGCTTATGAAGAGCAATCAGTTCAAATCTTGGATCGAAAAGATAAAGTATTGCGAAATAAGACGATTCCTCTTATTAAAGTGCTGTGGAGGAATAGTAAGGTCGAGGAAGCGACCTGGGAGCTTGAGACAGCGATGCAGGATCAATATCCAGAGTTGATCAGGTAAATTTCGAGGACGAAATTCTCATTAGGAGGGGATAGTTCTAACGACCTAAATTCGCTAATAAGACTTAAGGGCCTTGATTAGTGTGCCTGGAGGGCATAATGGGAATTATGTGTGACTTTAATGGGTAAAATGCATGATTATGATTTAAAGCATGTTATATGACTATTTGAATATTTGAGATGCATGACTATGTGTATTAGTATGCATGTAGGCCCTGATTAGGTTAGAAGGGCGTAATCGTAATTGTGGCCATTATGGGCATAACTGTATTGATATATGTGATAATTGTCGAGACCACATTATTATGTGGATATATCTGTGATTTGTGACTCGAGACGATCCTAGTGAGCAGATTAGCGAAAAGGTCATGGCGGGGATTTATACCCGGCTCGGGGTGAGCCTAGGGGTATAAATGGGAATTTGGTGAGTATATCGGAGTCTATTTCGACATCGAGGAATATTATTGGTGATTAATTAGGTATTGGGAAGTAAGCGGGAAAATATTAGAGACACTCGAGGAATTAGCGGGAGTTGGGTAAAATGACTAAAATGGCCCTAAGTGGACTAAAGGGTTTAGAATTAATAGGGAGGGCATTTTAGTCAATTGGCTTATCAGAGATAAGTAAATTAAGGCTTTATAATTAGTGGGAATTTTAGAACAATATAGAAGTCTGAAGAAAGAAGGAAAAGAAAGGAAAGAAAGGGAGGAAAACAGAGCTGATTTCTCTAGGGTCGGTTTGTGGTTCTCTCACCACTTTTCTTGGGTTTTCTTGGAGCAAAGATCAGAGGGGAGCTAGGTTAGGCTGAGCATCAAGGATCCAAAGCTCGGCTTGAAGAATTGGCAGGGGTTTAGCAAGAACACACCATCACTTGAGGTAAGACTTTGTAGCTTCTTCAGAATCTGGTTTTGGTTTTTGACCTATGGTGCATAAGCTGGACTTGATGGGAAATTTAGGGAATTCAGGCCAATGGTTGAGGAAGAGCAAGCTAAGGAGGTGTAGAGGGTGTCTTGAAACCGAATATCCACTAAAGGTATGAAATTCTAAGCTTTTAACTTTGATGTTTTGACTGGTTTTTGCTGAGTTTTGATGTCTAGAAGTGGCTATGGTGAATTTTGAGATTAGAGATGCATGTGCTTGAGTTTTGGGTATTTGGGGAGCTTGGGATGAGTGGAGTGTATTAATAAGGTTTTTTTTTAGTTTGGTGAAGGTTTGGAGAGGTTTTGGTTGAGTTGGGTTCGAGAAAATCGCAAAAAGGAAAACTGAGGTATTGCCTGTCTGTGACTAGCGCTACAACGCTAGCCTTTGTGCGCTGTAGCGCTAGGCCAGGCTTCCTGGGGGATTTTGCTTCTGCTTGTAGCGCTGTAGCGCTGCCCTAGTTCCAGAAAGCTGCCATAGTGACGTGGGGCATCACATAGGTGGGCTCTATTGGCACCTAATACAAGCAAGTCCCAGAGGACAGGGACGTACGCGGGTACATTGTCAGAGTAGTGGCTTAGGGCATAGTGGTGTCTACCCTGACAAGGCCAGAGTAGTGGCTTAGGACATAGTACTGTCGCCTCTGGTATATGGTTGGGGGTGCTCAGGTAGTGCCTCCACTCTCCGTACAAGTTTGTATTGCCAATGACTATTTGACATACCCACTTAGTATTTCCAAGTGTTCCTCGTACGCATATTGAGGAGGTTTCAAACTTTACATGTCAGGAGAAAATAAGGCATGGGGGTGCCTCACTGGTAGCACCTACTTCTACAAGTGAACTAGGGCCTCTTCAGCGAGGCACAAGGTGCTTGGGACGAGACAAGGTGCACGCGGGAAGCCTAGCAAAGAGCCTTGCATAGCGAGAGGGTTCGGGGTCCTTAGAGTGTCTCGCAGAGCGAGGCAGCCCTTTGGGACCTATGTTCGGATGCATGCATCTATGCATGCAGAACATGAGAGGCCTAGCGAGGCTGCACCCCATGTGATCACTCGGAGGTAGGACGCAATGTCTCGTGTAGACATAGTGCGTGTAGGAGGCCAGCCGAGAGCCTCGCATAGCGAGGGTGGCACCTTGGGGTACCCGTGTTCGGGTGCTTAAGTGCGCGTGGGAGGCCAGCCGAGAGCCTCACTTAGCGAGGGTGCCTCGCATAGAGAGGGTGGCGCCTTGGGGTACCCATGTACGGGTGCTTAAGTGCGCGTGGGAGGCCAGCCAAGAGCCTCGCATAGCAAGGTTGGTTCTCTTGGCCTAACGACATCCATGCCAAGTGAGGCCCTTCGCCCCTTCATGCATGCAGAAGGTAGCCCAACGGGTAGGCACGCATCACTCCTAGACGGGTTAGGCCTTGCTATGCAAGGCCTTTCCCTCACAAGGCTTTTGTGGGAGTGTCAACTTCAGGTTACCTCATGCCCATATCACCTAGGAGTTACCACATGCCCTTGGCACCTCACACCGACGTCCACAAAGGTAGCGACGCGTAGAGCGAGGCATGTCCCAAAGCACCGTCCCATTAGCATGAGTTTCATAATCTCTAAGGTGCCTCGTAGTATGGAGGTTCTCCTTAATGGAATTCACAAGGGAAGAATTCCCACATTCACACCTGCCCCCGGGTCTATAAGTACACTTTTAAGTGTGTTTGTAGACTTTTTCTTTTTCTCTGGTTTTATATGGATGGCAAGTTTTGGGAAACTCAACCTTTGTGCGCTATCCAATGTTGCTTGAAGAAACACAAAATGGGTTTTGAAGTTGTGTTTCTCTGTAGTGTCCAAAGAAACACAAAAACTATCTAACTTTGTGATGATCCAAGTGTGTCCCTAAGATTGAATAAGGGCCAACCATTTCCAAGCGCGGAACCTAAGGTTGCCAATGCTTCTGATTTCCACCATTCATGTAGATTTGAATCCAATGGCTAGGGGGGCCTTGACTTTCCTTATAAATACCCCAAGACTTGAAGTCACTTCTCCACACCAAGGCTTGCCTAGCCTAGTGGTATTCCCTCTTAAGCCATTTCCAAGAGCTCCAAGGTTCTACCCTCCATAGAAGCATTCTTGAGGTAAATTTCTCTTCTTTTTATTTATTCTTCCTCTTTTGTTTTGTTTTTTTTTTATTTCTCTTTATACCAGGTTTGCATTGTAGTGGCACTAGACATTCTCTTGTTGACAAGGACCTGCCCTTGCTTGTTGCTCGACTGACCTTACGCCCCCATAAGTTTGTCCTCGCGCACTTATGGATCCATACATACACCTTCAGGTATACCTCTATCCTCCAATGATACACATATTTCCCTCATCTATTACACGGGGGTAGGGTCATTGGCTGTAATGCACTTATTCTTTAGAGGTTGTCATTCTGTTTTCTTATGGCCCTTCAAGTACATACGCATAGGCCCTTTTCTTATACCCCTCATACTCATGTTGTAGATATAGGGTTATCCTTATGCACATATGTCCTCGAGTCTTAGCTGGCCTATGGAGTCTAGATTATGCCCCAAAGGTTCTTTTAATGTTGAATTCATTGAGTTGTCATCCTCCGACTCTGAGGCTTACGTTTGCAGGCCCTCTAACCGTGGGGGTGTGCAAATGCTCTACCTATAGAGACTGTCCTACCTCAGGCAAAAGGCAGGCGGCTTGGAGAAGGAACTAGAATCCATTACTAGTGATGAGGGTTTAGGTTTCTCCCCATGGCATGTGACATACGTTTCCCAGCTACGTTCAGCCCTTCAGGATTGTCTTTCTGAAATTGCCTGCCTAGAGGAAAACTTGCCCCCTGAGCCATTTTTTTTTTTTGGTGACGAGACTTCCAGTCGTAGGGGTCTGATATCGCCCAATAAACTCCTAAGCGGTCGCAGTAGTAATCGGGCTATGTCGTATCCACAGAGAGGCAAACACAACTAAAAATTTGAATAGTAAATAAAAGATAAAAATAAAGTAGAATTGAAGATATGGATTTTGTGAAATTAAAATTATAGATTAGGGAAAATGATCAGATAAAGAGCATGGCAAGGTAGAGATGCAGTGCTGTAAAACCTATTCTAATATTGATATTAATTCAAAACACAATTGCAATTCTACACCATTAATTGCAACGGGAAGATGTATATGTTAAAAGCACAAATTAAATAATCTAGATTAAATTGAATCTAACTCCTAATTTCATAGCATATCATATTATATATCCAAGAGCGACAAAATACCACTGGCAGAATGCAGTAAAAGACATACAATATAACAAATATACTAAAATAAATTAACAATCTAAGTTACATAAGAAAAGCATGACTGAACTTATGTAAAAGATGCTAAATAATTTTAGAAAAGAAATTAGAAGATGAGAAACAAAATAATTAATGAGATATGGAAATGAAGCATAAGAAGAATCAATATCACTATTGAGAATAAGAAGTACAAAAACTACACTCTAACCTCACCAATATTTCTAAAATAATTCACTCATTTTTGTCACCTAAAACAAGTAAAATTAAACTAGAAATAAGAAAAGAAACAAAATAATAAAGTGTATTTTTCCCACTCTCCAATCTGATAATTTACACTGGCTTTGGTTCTCTATTTATAGAGAAAATAAGACCAAAAACGTGTAAAAATCGTGTACAAAATAGTGGGGGAAGTGGCTAAAAAATTGATGAAAATGAGAAGTGGCTGCTGGTAAAGTGGAGACACGGATGGGACGTGCGTCAGATCGTGTCAGGCGGATGGGACGCATGTCAGGCGCGTCAGAGGATGGGACGCATGTCAGGCGCGTCAGGTGGATGGGATGCATGTCAGGCGCGTCAGGTGGCAGCTCGGATTGGACAGCGCGTCAGACGGCGTCAGGGGAGGCTGGCGGCTTGGCTGGCTGCTTGGGTTTGGGCTCCATTTTGGGCCTAGTTTTGGGCCATTTCATCTTTCAAAAATGCCATTTTCTTCATGGTTTCTTCAATTTTAATTCTTTCTTTCTCATTTCTTTTTCTTTGTGTCCAAAATATATTTTATTTCCTGAAAATTAAACACAAATTAAATTAAAATTAATATTTTCAAATATAAAATATATGACAATAAATCCGTGAAAATATTAATTAAAACTTAATTAATTTTACACTTTAAGATTAATAAAATGATATTTTTGAGCACTAATTACAACCCCCAACCAGCTTATTGCTAGTCTCTAGCAATTCAAGCGAAATGATAAATATCAACATGATATATTTCCATTCAAAAATGATAAAAGAACTTAAGTATTAACACAAAATGTTAGTAACAAGTCAACAAGAGTTATCAAAATTAGTTCGAATAAATCTAGAGTTGTGAGTGTGTGCACCAAACTTGAACCTTCTTACCGCAAATCATAGCACATAAAGCCTTTGAAATTATGCCAAGTAAAAGTCTCAACTCCATTAACCTCTCATGTAATTGAAAATATTTAAAGTTGAAGGGTTTCACTCATGGAGTTGGAAAAAGAAGTAAGCACTCATCAAATAGGTATATATTTAGGACAAACTCTTAAATAATTATTGAAACGAAGATAGGAAATAAACTATTTGGACAACCACCATAAAGAGTACCACAAAACTAGTTTTTCGGGATTTTAAGTTGAATAGACAATCTTTACATTTATTCTAAGAGCCATAAAATGAAATTAATAAACACACATTTTGTTTTTTTTGGACACAAGAGACAACATAATTGAAAATGATAGAAATATTGCTCTTGTGTCTTTCTCCTTCTTTTCTTTTTTTCTTTTTCTTTTTCATTTTTTTCTTCTTCTTTTTTTTTTCATTTTCTTTTATGAACAACATAATAAAAGGCTCTCTAATAAGATTTGTCTATAGAAAATATTATCCTTAAAACATCATCCATTCATACCACAATACCTTGTCCAAATAATTATAACCATTTCTAAGAATCAATAAAAATTTAAAAGTTGTTTTCTCAAGTCTCACTTCTCACACAAAAGAATGAATTACTTAAACATGACAAATTTCTAAGCTAATATGTGCTAACAACCATCTTACCCCAATGTTTGGCATGTGCATTAGGTAACTCTAGAGAAACTCTTAGTAATACAGATAACAAAAATTGACTCAAAAGTAACATTTTGCAAAAATAAATAAGTAATTTTTAAAAAAATTGACCGTGAAAATATTAATATGAAAAAAATCAACATAAACGTGCATGAATATGCTTACCACCCCCAACCAAAATTAGACAATGTCCTCATTGTTTAAAAATATATGCATGAAAAGCGTGAAATGAGAACATATAGAGAGTGAGCTAATGCAAAATGATATGATATTGATTCTTAGAAAAAGAAAAACAAGACAAACTATCATAATAAAATAAAAAGGAAAAATAAAACAAATAACAAAAATAAAACATACCAGAAATAAAGAAAGCAAGGAAAGACAGAACCTGATTAGCCTAGGTAAATCGGAGAAAAGTCTCCTCAAGTAGGTTCACCAACTCAATATTCTTGACTATCCAGTATCAAAAATGAATTTTCTTTTATCCTGTGTCTCAAAAATGAAAGCATTAGTAACATTCTCAGGATAAAGAAAATGTTCGTTGTCAGTATCATGGAGGAAATAGTGTGATTGATTCTTTGAGAAAAGTTTGTGAATTTCCTCCACAATAAGGTTTATCACATCAGTATGATAACACTTGTTTTCATTCGGAGTTGTTGGAAGAATTTCAACATGAGGAATATTTTCACTCCGAATAGTAATGACATTATCCTCATCAAATTTGTTGGAAATAGGATTAGAGGTTGGTGTCATTGTTTCCTCATTTGTTTGGAATTGGCTGAAACAATGTGAATTAACTTTGTCAGTTAATTCTGAAAATTGAGTCTGAATTTCTCTAAGTTCCTCCATCATGTGTTTAGTAATGTTTTTTATGTGTTCAGTAAAGTTTATTTGTTCCTCCATAAATGTGTATAATGCTTTTTCTAAGAAATTCGTATTAGTCCAGACATTATATGGAGGTTCATGGTAAGAGTTAGAAAAATCGTACTCAACATTCCTACTAGATGGTGCCAATTCCCAACCAATCGGTGCACGGTAGTTGTACTTAGACTTCCAACTTGAAGCAACAGGGTTTTTCCAGCTAAGATTACTATTCTTGTAGTAAGAATAGTATTGAAAAGCTTCCTCCCTTTCTCTAAGAGTTGAGTAATCTTGAGCAAAATGGTCGACTCTTTCACAGTCAAAATATGGTTCATCATACTCTACCCTTATGACCTCGTTACTTTCTCGACCATACTTAGCTTTCAAGTTTTCGAATTCTCTAGTCTAGAATTCTACTTCAGATTTAAGGTACTCTCTTTCGCTAAGTTGGTGGGCACCTCTAAAATTTCTAGTACCCTCAGTAGCACTAGATTTTGGATTGTTTTGAAATGAAGAGAGATATATTGGATAATAGTATTCAAAACATCGATGATCTTCTTCATTCATTTGCTATTTTTTTTAAGTATTATAAACGGAAATGTATAATAATGTAATAAGTATACGCCAAAATGTTCCCAGGCCAATTGGAAAGGCTACCAAGGTACCACTTTAGGCCCAAGAGCTTTTCTAGAACTCCCCGAGGTTCTTAGAAAAGATTGGAGGGTAACGCTAACACATACCTTATTTAAGAACCAATTTTTCTAAGACAGAACAAGTTTGGTTTTTACTAATTTCCAAAATTACACAAATGTTCTCAATACTTTGTTTGATTTTTTTTTTATTATTATTGTTTTATTTTTAAATTTTATGCTTTTTTTTTCGGAAAAAAAAACCTAAATCTAGAAAATAAAATTCTAAACTTAAAAATAAAATTTAAAAATAAAAAAATAATAAATGAAATAAATAAATAAAAAACTACCAAGGAAAAATAAAATAAAAGAGAATTAAAAAAATTATACTACCTTTTTTTTTATATAGAAAAAAAAAATTTAATTTACTATGCAAACTATTAATTGTAGAATTACCTCCCCGGCAACGGCGCCAAAAATTGATATCGCCCAATAAACTCCTAAGCGGTCGTAGTAGTAATCGGGCTATGTCGTATCCACAGAGAGGCAAACACAACTAAAAATTTGATTAGTAAATAAAGGATAAAAATAAAGTAGAATTGAAGATATGGATTTTGTGAAATTAAAATTATAGATTAGGGAAAATGATCAGATAAAGAGCATGGCAAGGTAGAGATGCAGTGCTGTAAAAACTATTCTAATATTGATATTAATTCAAAACACAATTGCAATTCTACACCATTAATTGCAACTGGAAGATGTATATGTTAAAAGCACAAATTAAATAATCTAGATTAAATTGAATCTAACTCCTAATTTCATAGAATATCATATTAAATATCCAAGAGCGACAAAATACCACTGGCAGAATGCAGTAAAAGACATACAGTATAACAAATATACTAAAATAAATTAACAATCTAAGTTACATAAGAAAAGCATGACTGAACTTATGTAAAAGATGCTAAATAATTTTAGAAAAGAAATTAGAAGATGAGAAACAAAATAATTAATGAGATATGGAAATGAAGCATAAGAAGAATCAATATCACTATTGAGAATAAGAAGTACAAAAACTATACTCTAACCTCACCAATATTTCTAAAATAATTCACTCATTTTTGTCACCTAAAACAAGCAAAATTAAACTAGAAATAAGAAAAGAAACAAAATAATAAAGTGTATTTTTCCCACTCTCCAATTTGATAATTTACACTGGCTTTGGTTCTCTATTTATAGAGAAAATAAGACAAAAAATGTGTAAAAATAGTGTACAAAATAGTGGGGGAAGTGGCTAAAAAATTGATGAAAATGAGAAGTGGCTGCTGGTAAAGTGGAGACACGGATGGGACGTGCGTCAGATCGTGTCAGGCGGATGGGACGCATGTCAGGCGCGTCAGAGGATGGGACGCATGTCAGGCGCGTCAGGTGGATGGGATGCATGTCAGGCGCGTCACGGATTGGACAGCGCGTCAGACGGCGTTAGGGGCGGCTGGCTGGCGGCTTGGCTGGCTGCTTGGGTTTGGGCTCCATTTTGGGCCTAGTTTTGAGCCATTTAATCTTTCAAAAATGCCATTTTCTTCATGATTTCTTCAATTTTAATTCTTTCTTTCTCATTTCTTTTTCTTTGTGTCAAAAATATATTTTATTTCCTGAAAATTAAACACAAATTAAATTAAAATTAATATTTTCAAATATAAAATATATGACAATAAATCCGTGAAAATATTAATTAAAACTTAATTAATTTTACACTTTAAGATTAAGAAAATTATATTTTTGAGCACTAATCAGGGTCCCAACCCTGAGAGCGATGACTGTGAATCAGCTGAACCTAAATTTCTTTCTATGATCCCACCCACGCTTCCTCCCCTACCCCTGGTCTTACGCCCTAGGGTCAAGCAGAGTGCTGGGAAATATAAGACGCGTGGGGGGTTTTCCAGGACCTTGAGAAAGTCTATAGCTCACAAACTACCTGTCTCTGTCCAGGTACCCGAGATGCCAAAGAGAACTTCCAACACTTCCGAATACGCGGGCAGGCCTCCCCTTACCTCCCCTTGGGTGATGCTTAGATGCTTATACATGCTTTACCAACAGGTGCACTCCAGAGGGCCTTCCATGAGCGAGGTTCATTACCCCTTCACTCTTAGGGCGAATTCATCTGCTCTTGGGTTCTATCAGCTTCAGAAAGCCATGGCCCATGAAGGGCATTCCCTCGTGGAGGGCTCCATTTCAAACAGGGGCTCGTGGAAAATAGACTACTTCTTCACTTATAGTGGGTTCATCCGACACAGTCGCTTCAACGCTCCAAGTAAGAAAATTCTCACCTTGAGTTCATACATGAGAGGTTTCTCTTTTTACTCTTCTTTTCTTTTATGGTTTATCTAACTACGGTTATTTCTTAGGGGTTGTTGGTTCTACCTTGAAATCGTCTGCTCGCGATCGAGTGGTGAAGATCCTGGACTTTCCGGTTGAATGCAAACAAGCATGTGCCCTTTTTACAGAGAGCAACCTTCACTTGTACAATCTTCTTTCCCCGGGCCAAGCCGTCACTCTATGCTCTGTCTCATCTGACTCCGCAGGTCTATGGCTATACGACCATGATGAAGGTAATTATGACGTGGCAGCTAATACGGACTATGTCTACCCATCGGGTGATCACATGGACATTGAGGAGGCGGTGGAGTCTGAGAACTACTCGTGTCTGCACTCTTTGGCTGGCAGGGCTAGGGACGTGGCTGGCGATGGGCATACCTACGATGTCACCTCTCGAGTGCCATCATCGATGCCTGGTGACGAGTTAGCCTTCAACACCTCTGTCCCTCGCTCTTCTATGCCTAAAAGGAATTTTGTTATTACTTCTTTTGTTGGGGTTCCTCTACCCTTGGGGGGGGGGTGTTCTAGGCGGGCGTCTTCAAGCGCCTCTTTACCTAAAGAGATGACTCCATGCTCTTCTGCCCCCCGCACCTCTGCAGATGGATAGGACCTTCCTGGTCCCCTTCCTGTCAAGCTTATGCTTCTTCTTCCGAAGACCATGGGGAAGCCATTAGCCATCATTTGGGAAACTTTCCCAAAGGCGAGTGGGGATCCTTGCATGCCGTTCCCGACGCTGAGCTGGAAGATTCTTATATGCGAGCTTCCTTGCAGGTATTTGTTGAGACACTCGATTTATTCATTATTTTTATATATATTTTTTCATTTTGTTTTGATATCACTTGACCCTCGAGGCTTTATTCAATGTTTTTCCCTTACTTAGGCTTCTATCCTGTGTCACCGGCTGATCACATCAAACTCTTCATCGACCCAACGGCTACAACGTGAGCTCGAGGAGGCACTGGGGAATCTCTCGATGGCCAAAGCGGCAAAGGATGTTTTGTCGAGTCAATTTACTGAGGCGGTTCGCTAGAGCGACGTTGCTTTAGCCTAGGCTGCATAAACTTCTCACCCCAACACCCAGTTGGAAGCTACCATCCATACTTTAAATGAGAGGATTATTGCACTCGAGGCTGAGCTTGTGAATGCCGAGAATGGCATAGTTGAGTGTACGCTGCATGCCGTATGGAGGACCAACCCTGACGTTGACTTGTCTCCCTTTGGAGATAATGCAGTTGAGAAGATTTCTGAGTGGAAGGGTCGGGATGGAAACTTGTAGATTCCTTTGCATTCAGCCTATGTATGTTGTTGCCATATAATCCCTCATATTATTTCCCCTTTCTCTTTTTTTTTTTTTTGTGTTCATCAAACTTAGGGAATTTGGTAAGTCCTTCTTATTATTATTATTTGGGGATTACATATCTCTTCCTTGATCGATGATGATAATCTTTCTGGTGCACCTTGATTATACTTGTAAGGACACGTTAACCCATTGGGTTCTTGGGGTCCTTTTATATTCTTTGCGCACGCTTGTTACTTTTTGCGAGAAGCATCCTTCTCGTCATTATGTATAATACTATTTCTTCAAGGGTCTGTTTTAGGACCCTTTTTGGCTAGCTGACTTAGTGGCCATTGTAGACTTATTGGAAGATTCCTTCCTTATGGCCTCATCCCTTGCGAGGGCATCAGCCTTTGGCTGGAGGTCATCTCTCTCTCTCTCTCTCTTTTCTTTTTAAACTATTCCCTTGATATTCATAAGGGTTGCTAATCCTTTTGAATATATATGCATTTTTTTTTATAAACGTGTTTCCTATCCTACCCCCGCCCCCCAAGTGCTTGGTGAAATTTATACCAGCAGGCACTTTGGTGGATGCTCGCATAGAGAAGAAAAATAACATGCGAAATTGCGAACAATTTCATTTATAGTAGGCAGGTTACAATGACATATATGAAATGGTTACACCTACATGGGAGGTTATCTGGGTAACCTCTTCGATTTTTCTCTACTACGTTAACATAACATACAACAAACTAAACATAGAATTCTTTGCATCAGATGTGGAAGTCTTACTAAATCGTGAGCTAATTTCGTATACCAATCCATGACGACCCAGACTAAATCGTGCTGGCCCACTTCCCTGGGAAATCCTTCCATAAAATCCATCATGATGTCCTCTCATTTCCACTCTGGGATATCAAGAGGCTGTAATAGCCCTACTGGTCTCTGATGCTCTACCTTGACCTGCTGACAGGTCACGCACTTTGCAACGTACTCGGTCATATCTATCTTCATCCCAGGCCACCAATATAAGGCTTTCAGATATTGGTACATCTTCGTGGTGCTTGGATGCAGAGAATAACGGGTAGTATGAGATTCATCCAAAATCTCCCATCTGATCCCAGTGTCCATCGCAACGCAGATTTGATCCTTGTATCTCAATAAATCCATGTCTGACACCGTATAGTCCTTAGCTACTCATTTTAGGACATCTCTTTTGATCTTTCCCAACTGAGGGTCACTTACCTATTTCTCTTGGTATTCTCGAGAAGAGTAGACTGGAGCATAATGTTGGCCAACTTTCTTACCAGTAACTCTATTCCAGCTCTAGTCATAGCCTAATTAGCAAATTTGGGATGCTACAAGTCTCGTCAATTGACACATCCCACTAAGTCATTGTGTAATCCTATAATTCTCCATTTAATCCTGTCATGCCCAAGTCCAAGAAACTCTGAGAAATACATGGTCCCCGTTATGAAATTCTACACTCCCATGTCTCAAGTCCGAGTAACTCTTCTGTTGACTCTGGGAGGCGAGCATTCGAGCTCTAATTTTCTCAACTGCCTCATTGGTCCTCTGAACAACCTCATTATCTAAATACCTCCTCTCACCCATCTCATCCCAATGGATGGGTGATCTACACTTCCTCCCATATAACATCTCATACGGAGCCACTCCGATAGTCTCCTGATAATTTTTATTTTACGAAAACTCAATCGAAAGGAGATATTTATTCCAAGATCCCACAAAATCCAGCGTGAAGGCTCGCAACATATCCTCCAGTATCTAAATCGTCATCTTAGACTATCCATCTTTCTGAGGATTATAAGCAGTACTACACTACAATTGTGTGCCCATAGCCCTCTACAGGCTCTCCCAAAACATGGAGGTGAAGGTGGGGTCCCTGTCGGATACTATCAACCTCGGAGCCTCGTGTAGTCGTACAATTTCTTCCACATACAATTCAACATATTGCTCCACTGTATAAGTTGTACTAATAGGCAAAAAGTGGGCTAATTTGGTGTATTATTCACAATCACCCACACTGAATCATGTTGTCCCACAGTCTTCGGTAATCCAACCACGAAGTCCATGGTGATATCATCCCACTTCCACTCCGGAATTCCTAAAGGCTGCAGCAACCCCCTGGCTTCTGATGCTTAGCCTTTACTTGTTGACAAGTCAAACACTTGGCCTCATAATCCACCACATCCCTCTTCATTCCCAGCCACCAATTTAAAGTTCTCAAATCATGGAACATCTTCGTCGTACCCGGATGTAAAGAATAAGGGGGTATGAGACTCATCTAAAATCTCTCACCAGATACTGGAATGCACTGGAACACAAATTTGACCTTTGTACCTCAGCAACCCAATCCCTGAAATAGAAAAGTCCTTAGCCACTCTGGCTAAGACGCCCTCTGTGTGTTCCCTCAACTAGGGATCTTCCCCTTATGCTTCCTTGATCCTCTAAAGAACCGTGGACTGAAGAGTGATGTTGGCTAGTTGACCAACTACCAACTCAATACCTGCTCTAGTCATCTTTTAAGCTAGCTTATCTGATATTTGTCTTGAACTGAATACTTGTCCTGGGCCCTTCTGATTCAACATGTCAGCCACCACATTGGCCTTCCCAGGATGGTATAAAATGTCGCAGTCATAATCATTTACTAATTCTAGCCAACGCCTCTGGCGCATATTCAAATCCTTATGAGTAAAGTAGTACTTCAAACTCTTATGGTCGGTGTATATTTCGCAATTCTCACCATACAAATAATGTCTCCAAGACTTTAGTGCAAATACCACTGCTGCCAATTCAAAATCATGTGTGGGATATCTCTGCTCATACTCCTTCAGCTGTCTCGACGCATAGGCTATCACCTTTCCAACTTGCATCAATACACACCCTAAACCCTGTCGGGAAGCATCACAGTAATCTACAAACTTTTCATTGTCTGACGGCAGACTCAATACTGGAGCGGTGATCAGTCTCCCCTCCAACTCCTTGAATCTGTTCTCACACCTATTCGTCGACATATACTTGGTCTTCTTACGCGCCAGTTCGGTCAACGGTGTGGATATTATGGAAAATCCCTCAATGAACCGCCGATAATACCTGCCAATCCCAAGAAACTTCTAACCTCTTGTACATTGCTCGGCCTAGGCCAATCTCTCACTGCCTCAATCTTACTTGGGTCCACTAGAATCCCCTCCATACTGACAATGTGGCTCAAAAATGTTATTTGGGGTAGCAAAATTCAATCTTGTTGAACTTAGCATACAACCTATGCTCTCTCAATCACTGTAATACCAAGCGAAGATGTTGTTCATGCTCTGCCTCTGATTGAGAGTACACTAGCATGTCATCAATAAATAAGATCACAAACTTGTCCAAATAATCCCTAAAGACCCTATTCATCAAGTTCAAAGGCTGCTAGGTCATTAGTTAATTCAAAGGACATGACCAAGAATTCATTGTGTTTATATCTCGTGCGCAATGCGGTCTTTCGTATGTCCTCTTCTTTAATCCTTAACTGGTGGTAGCCTGATCGAAGGTCAGTCTTGGAGAAAACTGTCTTCCCCTGTAGCTGGTAAAACAAGTCATCGATTCTAGGCAGTGGGTACTTGCTCTTAATGGTCAACCTGTTCTACTCTCTGTAGTCAATACACACCCTTAAGGATCTATCCTTCTTCGTGACGAACAAACACTGGAGCACCCCACGGTGAAAAACTCGGTCTAATGAATCCTAGGTCCAGTAACTCCTGCAACTTAATTTTCAGTTCCTTCAACTCTTCTGGAGCCATTCTATAAGGTGACCTAAATACTGGCTCCGCACCTGGTGCCAATTTTATGATGAACTTGATCTCTTGGTGCGGTGGCAAGCTTGGAAAATCTGCTAGAAACAAATCAGGAAGCTCACATACTAATCTATTCTTATTCGGTACAACTGAAACAACTCTAGAAGTACCCACAATGTTCGCTAGGAATCCTATGGAACTCTCTTACATTAGTTCTCTAGCCTTCAGTGCCAAAATCATAGATACTCGTGGTCCACTCACTGTCCCCACAAATACAAAGGGTACCTCCCCTTTCAGTTCAAAGGTCACCATCCTGCACTTGCAGTTAATCGTCGCTCAATACTTTGAAAAAAAAATCCATCCATAGGATCATATCAAAGTCATCCATCGCTAACTCAATCAGGTCCACCGACAACTCTCTATTGTCTATCTCTATTGGCAATGCTCTAACCCATTTCGCAAAGACTACCAGTTTCCCAGTCGGCATCAAATTCCAAAATCTCCTAGCATACAAATCATTAGGTCTACACAACTGATCTATCACTCTATCAGATGCAAATGAATGAGTAGCCCCGGAGTCAATCAATGCAGTAAAAGAAGAACCAGTACTAGAAATCTGACCTGTCACGACCGAGGGGCTAGCCTCAGCCTCAGCCTCAGTCTGGGTAAATACTCTGGCAGGAGTGAGGTTGTGGCTTTGTTTCGATTCTTTTTTCCTAGCCTATGGGTAGTCCTTCCTCTGGTGACTAATGCTCCAAAAAGTAAAGAAGCCCTTGATCCTACACTTTCCCTGATGTCATCATCTACACTGAGGACACATTGGCAAACTCCTCCAGTTGTCTCCCTGCCCTGACGGCCACTGAAAGCACCCCATGCCCTCCTATCTGAGCTAGGACGAACAAAAGAGAATGGGTCCTTTCTCTTTTGCTCACTGGGGCCACTACCCTGGCTGGATCTAGAAAAAGGAGACACCATCCTCCGTGCATCATGCCTAGCGATGCACTCTCACAAAATCTGATCCTCGACCCCCTTTGCAGCAAGGGCCTTCTCCACTACCTGTGCATAAGTGCTAGTAATCATAACGTTCAATCCCTACACAAATCAATCGCTTTGTGCCATATCAGTAGGCACCAAATTCAGCACAAACTTTGCTAACCAGTCAAAATTCAAGGCATATTCCGTGACTGTCATCCGATTCAGAGTTATGTTAACAAACTCGTCAACCTTTGCAGCTCGGACTGCAACACCATCTCATTAAAAATGTTTTTGAATTCTTCCCAAGTCAGGACTGCCACATTCCTTCTTTAGGACAAAACATCCCACCAGATACGGGCATTTTCTCTCAACATGTAGTTGGCACAGCCTACTATTTCATTCCCTTCCACGCTTATGAAATCCAGGATGGAAGAAATCATGTTCATCCATTGCTCAGCCCGCAGTGGGTCTGGGCCAACCTCAAAGGTGGGAGGATGCAACTTCCTGAGTCTCTCATACAAAGGTTCCCACCTGTTCTCCATAGCAGGTTAGGCTGGCACTAGTACCACCGCCTGTGGAACTTGTAACCCAATGCCTCAAGGAGGGGACTGTTTCCTCAACTGTTAAAGCTCTTCTTCTATTCGATGAAGTTTAGCTTCCATCTCAGAAAATAACTGTTGCCAATTCAGTGGGGTAGGTGGAGGGTCCTGACTCTAGTTTTCATCCTCGACCCTATTACCGCAGAGTCTAATTGATCGCTGAAGCATTACTACAATATGCTTTCAATGAATGATGCCGCACATCAGGCATGATAACAACATCCAAATCTCATAAATCAACCCCAACCAACAAGTCCATATGTCACACATATCATATAACACTCAAGGGGGGGCCATGCCATAACATCATGCGTATACCAATACGCTCATCATGCTCTATTTATAAATCCAGGTAAAAATGGCACTTAAACAGGAAATTAAGCATATAATTAATTAAATACCAACCAACCCTAAGACGAGCTTGTCACTGGCAGTGAGCGTACATGTTCGGTCCATCTCTAGGAACAATAAACCTTGGCACGCTCTGATACCATGTTGTAATTCCCTACTTAGAGTCGTTACTATGTGAGTTAAAAATGTGCCACAAGCTCGCTAAACAAGGTTTTAGGTTAAAAGTGAGACTAAATCGAAATAAAACTCGTTTAATGACATTAATTATAAAAAATTGGACATTAATTGAAATCATAAAAAGTTATACAGTTGGAATCCCAAAATACTGTTTAGAAAATATATTATAATTCAAAAATATAATGATGGTCGACTTAAGCGACAAAGCAGTTCATTAAAGTACTCTCCCTAAAACAACCCTGGTCGTGGCAGCCAGAAAGGCCGAACATGAACCAGTCACCCAACGCTCTCCGTATTTATGGTTGGTCGGTCTCCCCTTTGCCCTTACCTGCACCATAGAGCACCCATGAGCCAAAGCTCAGCAAGAAAACTGAACATATAACATATAACATAACAGTCTACAGTATACAACAAAACAACCAATGTGCCAAACATGTAGCAGCCTACATCGTCCCAGGCGCTTTACCAGGCCCTGGGTTCACAGTCTTCACCGAGTGAGTGGATTTAGCACCCTAGGAGATCTCACCTTAGCGACTTGCACTCAGCTTGCTTAATGCCGATCCCAGACCCATGTCGTACTAGGCTTCATGCCGTTCCTTGCCCTTGCCATGCATTCATAAACATATATATCATTCTTAGATATTTGCACATGTATTAAACATAAACAATAGGGTCGCACCCTGAAACACAAACAATAGGGTCGTGCCCTGGTCTACAAGTACAACAATTTTCTTACCTGTAACCTGAGTTGATAAGCCAATGCGATCCCGAGCACAGTCCCCTAATCAAATCCTTATTGAAATCCTAGTCACAAGACATTCATAATAACCATCCATCAAGTTCTAAACCAATAAATAACTTCAGAATATTAATCTAGCCACAGAGACCCTGGATTCTACTGAACCGGGTAGTAGAATCCTTCCCCAACCTTAACATTTGAGTTCCCAAGATAAAAATCTCCATTTCCCCTTTCTTCCTATTTAGGGTTGCAACATGCCCTCTAGGTTCGTGGCCCGCTACTAGTTAGAGGGCACAACCCTCCTTGGTGGAGGACACGAGCCACGACGTGCTATACCCTGCACCTGGGCAGATTTCTGAGGCCCCTAAGACTCTATATTCAAGCGGGTCGCAGTGCCAGATGAACAGGGCCACGACTCGAGCCTCTAAACCCAGAATTTCCCATGCATTTTACGAGCCAAGCTCCCTAAAACTCCTCAATTCTAAGCCTTACTCCTAGAATTCGGCCTAGGATTCATATCCAAACAACATAACTAATACAAACATCCAAAAAAAAACTCAATAAAACCTCATCACAACCTAAGCTTAACACCTAAATTCAATCAAACTAGAACCTAGGCCATCATACCAAAAGTTACAGCAAACTACTTAGAGAATTCATTATGGATTTCGTACCTCTGTTATAAATCTGACTTGAGCTATTTCCCTAAGTCATCGAGCCTCTAGACTTCAATTCCTTATTATTTTAGATCCTCAAGAATTCTTCAGCCTTCAAGCACCAAAAGTGGGAGTGAAAACTGAGAGAGAGAGAGACAGAGAGATTAACTGTTTGTTTTCTTTTGGTTTCCATAATGGTATAGTGGCTAAGTGTAACCCCATCTGCCTAAATCCCCAAATGCCTAAAATGCCCTTAAGCCTATCCTCCATCCTTTTTGTAACGCCCTACTACCTTAGAGCCGTTACTAAGTGAGTTTAAAACAGGAATTGTGCATTTAATAGACTCAAAGTGGTTTCTAAAACCAAAAGTGTGATTAAACCAGAGTTTAAGGCTGTATTCTTTTAAAATGTTTAACTTCATTGAAAGCGTTAAATATAAAACATCTGGGATCCCAAAATAAGGTTTACAAAATGTTTACAACACCAAAATAGATTTACACTTGATCAGCTATCAAAAGAATGGTTAAATACAGCCATATACAAAATGCCCCCAACCAAAGCAGTCGGGCAGGCCGAACATGTACGCGCCGCCCCCACGCTCTCCATACTCATGGCCGGTTGACTGACTCCTTGCTTTTACCTGCCACACGGAGCACCCGTGAGCCGAAGCCCAGCAAGAAAACCCAAATAACACATAACATATGCAAAACAAATAGCTGGCAATAATTCACTGACACATAGGAAAACCATCATAATAAACAAGTACGGCCATGCCGCTCCCAAGGCCTTACCAAAGCCTGGAGTTTCGGTTCTCACCGCGAGGATAACTCATGTATCCCTTGGGTCCCACCCTGAATATAAGCATCCCATGTGCTGTGTGTTACTTCGGCCCACGGCCGCCCCGGCCTATGCCGTACCCGGCCTCTGCCGTTCGTTTCATCATAATCACACATATAGTACATTCAAAATAAACATTCACACACATCACAGTTCATTTAAGGTTAAGCATTTGCACGTAATACAATCCGGGGCCACGCCCTACAATCACACAGTGGGGCCATGCCCTAAACTCGGGTGTTACGGTTTTCTTACCTGTATTCCGTGCTTTCCGATGCACCACGGTCACGAGCACGGTCCTCTTAGCACGAGCCTCTCCGAAATCCTAGTCACAACACACATAAAACACTTTTAATACTAACCAAACCCAAAACCACTTCCCGGGACCAATCCCGCACTCTCGGGACTCCCAAAATCCTAAAATAAGTCATTGGAAACATCCCTCGAACCCCTGGAGCAAAAGCTCAAAAATGGAATTTTGGTGTCCTGAAAAATGGCCTAGCGCCGCGGCTCAGCCCTACAGGGCCGCGGCGCTAAAGCAAGTCAGAGAGCCCCTCGCCTGGAACCAGCCTCGCGCCGCGGCGCCCAAGAACAGGGCCGCGGCGCGCCCTTACGAACTCGAAAATCTGGGTTTTTCTCCTTCAAATCCTTCATCCAAAATACCTCCAAACCAACCCCAAACACATATCTCAACCCCAAACTCAATTCCACACTTCATATGAACAATCTAATAACCTATAGACACTTAGAAACAAGATCAAAACCTCAACACATCCAAGATCCAAACCTTTGATCTTCAAATTCAGTAACTCAAACAAAGCCCATGAAAATCCTAAGTCAAGCATTACATTCCTCAAATCAACACAGAAAACAAACTTAAATAAGCATAAGATCCTTACCTCAAGAGTAGAATCCACCCTAAAAGTTCCCTTGATCTCCTTCTAAGCTTCCCACTTCAGCCCATTCTACACCTCTTCTTCTTTCTTCTTCTTTGCCCTAGCCTTTCTCTCCTCTTCTTTTCCCTCTCTTCTAATTTTATCAAAGCCACAAGTGAACCCAAATGCCCAAACCGTACCCCCTAAATCCCAGCTGAAAAATGTCTATTTGCCTTGCCAAAAGACCAAATTACCCCTCCTTACTAATCCTTCTAAGCTAAACCTTCAAGGGTACTTAAGTCTTTACACTTTCATTTCAATTCTACCACTTCCTATCTTAAAACTTGTTACTCACAGCAGTTACAAATGGTTACCAAAATACCAATAACTAATCACTCATTCTCAACTCAACTTATAAGATTCCCGAAGTACCCCTAGGCTCCTCCCGAGCCGGGTACAACATCCCGTTGTGACTTTTAGACTAACTGGCTCACTAGGACCGTCTCGATGCGTGCATCCTGATAAAAACATCACACTCACATGGCACAATTCACATAGTACAATTATCACAGATATGCCCTAACATGGCCAGATTACAATCATGCTCATTCTAAGACAATCAGGTCTACATGCATACTAATTCACATAGTCATGCATCTCAATTAATCAATTAATCACATAACGTGCAATAAATCGTAATCATGCATTAAGCTCATTAAAGTCACACACAAAATCCCATCATGCCCTCCAGGCATACTGTTCCAGGCCCTTAAGCCTAAACACTGAATTTGGGTCGTTACACTTTTATGACACCAAGGGCTGTCCTGTTAATTGCAACATCCCGCTAAGTCCTCGAGTGTTCCTATAAATCCCCATTTAATCCTGTCATGCCCAAATAATTGCTAAATTTCTACCTGTTACACGGTTACTCCCAAACATATACTGTATTCCCAAAATACCCGTAGGCTCCTCCCGAGCCAGGTAGTCAACCCCATTGTGACTATTTAGCTAACTGCTCCCTAGGATCATCTTGGATCGTGCATCACAAATATATCACCACACCCTCGTGGTATCAATCACAATACACACATATATCACATGTATGCCCTCAATGGGCTAAAATTATAGATATGCCCCTAATAACAAAATGAGGCCCACATACATAATTAATTTACCTAAGCATACATTTCTAATCGTAAAATCATTAAATTCACATGTTAGAATCATTAAATCAATTATTTCCCTCTTGACATGCTAATCAAAGCTCTAAGCCTTATTAGCAAATTTGGGACGCTATAGAAAGTCCTTAGCATGTGTGGGTCTCGCCCTCGCTCATTCAGAGTGGACAAGCCTTGGGGCATCATTGGACTATGGAGGAATTCCAAGACTATCAAGACTTAATAGATGTGTTTCCGCACCAATCAAAGTGAAAAATACACCCTCGAGGGTTTGTCCCACTGGATGAGGTGACGCCCATGCATGTGAGGTGGTTTTGTCAATACAAAATGAATACCGCTCAAGAAATAGGTAGGCTTATCAAAGAATTTGCCCGCTAAACCAATCACCCAGAGGAGCCATATTTTCGTGGGCCTTCCGGGGAGTTTGCGTGTTCCAGATTTAGATTCATTATGCATTTTACCAGTTTTTTCTTTATTCTCTTGCCAAGGACTAACATCTTTGTTATTTTCCTTTGCAAATCACATGGGGCTGGCTGAATCCATCCGGATCAAATGCCAAAGGGTTGAGGAACCCTCTAATATCCAACCCCATACTCAACCTGCTCCACTCGATGCTCCGATGGATGCTCTTGTGGAAGAGTTCATTGACCTCTGTGGTTGGTCTCTGGCCCTCATCGAGGGGACCTCGGGAATGGGAAAAGATCTCTCATCCCTGAGGCATCCGATAGTCCTCTTTCCCAAGCACCTCGATTAGTGATCTTCCCTGAGCATTATGAAGGGGAAAAGCTTGAGAGGTACAAACAGGTTGTGGAGTACTTCAATGCCCGTCTGGAAGAAGGGGATGGTGACTTCAAGATCTTGACGGAATACCTTCGCGAAGACAGGCCTCGAAGTGGGACCCCAGTGCCACCCCTTCACCGCGAAGACCTAGAGTCACTCTTCTCTTGGAGACTTGGAAGCAAAATAGCTCCGTTGGCGTCGGAGATTATGTAAGGATGGAGAGGGACCCTTTGCGAGATGCCTTCTCGCAGTTACGCTCGCATACAAGGGGATAATGAGATATCCCTCCTCGCAGCTTGTCGCTACGCCTTGGCACGGGTCAGCCTTGGACCATAACATGAATTTATAGCCAGGTGTTTTCGTCCTCGCGTGCTAACTTTGTTTTAATTTTTGTGCAGACTGTTGCCTTGAACCAAAGACTTGGTGATGTCGTTATCATGAGATCCTTCAAGCTAAAGGAACTTAGGGATGCAGAAATTCCACTCGAGGAGCACTCCAAGCTCCAGAAGGCTCTAGAGGATGAGAGGGCAGTCTTGCGACAGAGCAGCCCAAGCTGCAGTCCCTAGAAGGCATTTCCATGAAGCTGGTGGAAGATGCCACGAGACGTTCCAAGGCCGCAGAGGAGGCTGCCGAAAATGCCCACGAGGATGCTGCCAAATCTCGAGAGGAATCCTTACAGGCGACTTCGAGGGCTCAGGCAGCTGAGGCAGAGGCGAAGGAGTCGAAGCACTAAGCTCAGGAGCTGAGGGATCAGGTTGCCACTCTTAACAAAGAGGTCGATCAGCTAGTGGAGGAAATCCTCTATGTTGCTGTTGGGTTTTATGCCCTTATAAAACCATGTCGGACATGTAACCCGATTATATATTGTTAATAAAATAGTAGAAATCATTTAGTTTGAAAACCGTGCTGCTTGCTTGTTTTATAACATGATTATTGGAATAATACTAACATTTATAAAATCCTGAACATATAAATAGTTACGATGATAGTAACTAGGTTACAATGGTTTATAGTTGTAATTATATGTTCAAAAGAATGAGTCCTAAGATTAGATCAGTGCATTGGATTTTCATTGATTGGACAATCTACGATATGTTCTACTTACGCATTCAAGGTGTGATGTCTTGTCCAAGGAATTGACCAATTAGATATGATCAGATGTATTTGGTTACATCTAACTAGGGCCGATATTGATTATAGAAAGATAAATAAGTATCATTGCTATCGAATCTAATCAATGTCACAATGTTGAATATAGGTCAAGTCGATCTTAATTTTGAGTGATAATATTCAACTTATTATATTATTTAAATCTTTTTACTTGTTAGTTACCAACTTGCATACGATCTAGCCCGTAATTACATCTTTGAGATTTAGTAGTCTAATTGAGTAGGTGTATTATTTATAGATATGAAATTTATAACTCCTGTATAGGAAGTGAAAAGATGATTTCCTTAATTTCTTTGTTCGAAAGGTTAAATGATTGAGATCTCATTTATGTGATTAAGTTCACGGAAATATCATATATAAGTAACTTAGTGGGAATTAAGGATAAAATACTCATGAGGGGTAACATGGTAATTTGCACACAACTCATTAGTAAGTAATCGATAGAGGATTGACTAACTATAATGGTTATAAAAGTGGATAACATATTTGTGGTTTGGAAAATACATTCTATGAAGTCAAGAGTTCAATTCTGACTCTATAGTGGAGTCACGAGGGAATTAATAAGGTAGTGAAATTATTCGTAAATAAATTCACAGTAATTTATTGGAGCTTGATTTCAAAGACCCATGATCCCCGCATCATCTTTGAGTAAATCATCTAGAATGTCACAATTAATTGATTTAATTATCAATTATGATTTTTACAGTTGACTAGGTCAATTTTGAATTTTTATACAAAGATATGAGATTTAGAGAATAAAAGAGAATCTTTGGAAAATTTTATTAATATTGATAATTTGGTGTCAATATAAATAAATAATATTAAATCAAGTTTCATATTATAATTAGTTAATGTGAATAAGGATTTAATTAATTAATTAAAAGATAAATAAATAAAAATATTTTGAATTTAGGCCTAATTGAGATTTAAATTAAAAACAAAGAGATTCGACCCAAGTCCATTTGTGGGAGCCTAAGACTTTTATTTTTGTTTATTATTTTTAATTATTTTAAATTTAAATTTAAATAAAGCATATTAAGGTTCCTATATAAGGAATATGGTATCTAGGGTTTTCATGGAGTGAGTCCTAGTTAATTCAATGGGTAAGTGAAAACCTAGACAGTCTAATCCTTTCTTGGTGTGTTAATTGGATGGTGCATGTTACTCAACGCATGTGTTATATTTTATATAAATTGAGAAATAATTTCGTTGCTTTTTTCTTTGTTTTAGGATTGAAAAACTGCACAGATTTTTTTTAAAAATATATATTTTTGGACTAATTAGGTATTATGCGTGCTGCACATGCATGAAAAATTTGTCAGGACCCCGGGGCCGTACGGCGGCCCCTCGCGGGGCCCAAAGTGGGCTTTTCCACAATTTTTTTTTTAAAAATTGGATATTTTGTGCAGTTAAGTTTAAAATATTTAAAATTGATTGTCTAATTATTTTAGATATTTTAGTTTTAAAAAATATATTGAATTGGTTTTTATGATAAAAATTGATATTTTAAGATATTTTTTTTTATTTTGTTATCATTGGAATATTAAAATTGGTTATCTCATTATTCAAAATATTTTTATTATTTAAAATATTTAAAGTTGGCTATATGATATTTTAAATATTTTAAATGTGGTCAAAAGATATATTAAAATAGGTTAAAATATTTTATCTAGTCATTCCTAAAAACTTAACAACCTAGTTTAAATTAATTACTTAAAATTGAATTTTGTTTGATTAATTATATTTTAATTTATTTAATATTTTGCAACTTGTTTAATTATTAATATTAAATTTCGTCTGATGAATTCTATTTGAACTAATTATGGTTTTTTTTTGCAAAATAGTATATTATTGTCGTATATTTGCATAATTTAATAATACTTGCTCAAATAGTAACATGTTAGGTGCATCCAATCATTAACATATCAAGAATCATTATTAAGTTATTTTTTTGCATTTGGACATTAAATATAAGTATAAGGGTGTACGCCCTGAAAATCAGCACGTACCTTGTTGAGACAGCTCGGGTACGACGAGCTAATAAAAAGCCGTAATCTATGCACCACGTCTTCACCTCTCAGTCGAGGATATTCGGTACCATCCCCTATACAAATAGCTCGAGCTGATGACACTATGCAACCTGTCACCTAGAACCATTTCGTGCAATATGGCATCAAAAGGCACAAGCTAACATTACGTTAAGCTCGTGGTACGCCAAAGGTCTGACGTACCTCAGGGTCTTTAAAAAGTTGACCACGTAATATAAACGTGCATAAAAGAGACATGTGTCTGTTTTATTCCCGAATTCCCAGATACGCAATATAAACGTGCGAGATCAGACACCACATGCCTGATTTAGGCCATGCGGCCCATTACCGTTTTTATCTGTTGATTAGACCACACTTCAATGTAAAATTTAGATATCAATCATCAAAGTTGCAGAAATGATGTGAAGGATCAAGAGATCACGGGATGGCCCTAATACCTACCCAGAGATCATTCTCCTATAAATACCAGGATCCTGGGTAGTACAAGGGGTTGGATTTTCTCTGTAAAGCATATACTCTGTAAAAATAGAGAGAAGTTGATAGTAATAATATCGACTCGTGGATTAGGGGGATTTTAACCTCTGAACCACGTAAAAGGGAGTGATCATTTTCTTGGCAGCTAATTGCCATCATCCTTGAGCATTATCATTGTCATTTTCTTTGTACGGTTTATCATTAAGAATTAATCCATCGTAGTTATTCATATAATTCACTGTTGGAAAAAAATCACGTCAATAGTTTGGTGCTTTCATAGAGAGTATTTAGGTTAGTGCTATCACAAATTTTTTATCATGGTGGTCACTCGTTCAAGGCATGGTAACGAAACATATCATCATGGGGGCAGGAGGCTCACCATACCACTGTGTCCAACGAACAAAACCAGAGATTCAGTAATAGTCGGGGAAACAGCCGATGGGCCATGACGACACCGGATGTTCAGCGCCCCTACCGCCAAATCCAAACCCGGGTTACCTGACAGTGGTGGAGATGGAAAACATGCACTTAAGGAGCCATCTAGCCAAAGAAAATAAGCAAATAGAGGAAGTCTTGGCCCAGCTACCCCCTCTTGCGACCGACGTTAACGTCGGAAAGAGGCAAAGCAGGACTCACAAGTCCCACCGGGATAGTCGGCCTAGACCCAGTCGATCGGTTAGAACCTCAACCCCGAATTCTGCGCCCATGTCGTACCATCACCAGGAAACTATGTTTGATGATTTTCCCAGGGACCATCAACGTGTCAGCCAGTTAGTGAGAACTTCACCCCCAAGTTCGGCTCCACCTTCAAATGCACCCAGGAGAGCTTGCAACAGTTCAAGAAGGAGGTCTGGGGGGAGCTCACGTGGTCAACCTTCTCCGGCTAGCCCCCCTGCACAGCGATCGGATCGCCAGACATAGAGGGCTGGAGGTGCTGAAGCAGAGAGACCACATGCTAGTTTGGTCCGACTTGACGGAACTAGAATTGCATCACCGATCAGACATCCTCCTTCATCGATAAGATATCCATCTCCTCCTTATCCCTGCTGGAGACATTCCTGCATATAGAAACAACAGGAGGAATCTTCCTCCTGCTGTTCCTGCTTATCCCCCACGAGCGTACGGAAATGTCCCAGATCCTCACCCTCAGCAGCAAGCTCCGAGCTTCTCTAATGGAAGTTATTTGACCGAAAGCCACCGAAGTGACAGATCTGGTGGAGATCTAAGAAATCATCTAAGTTCGGCATAAAGCCCTCGAACAGCCTTGTGGACCGACCTTTGAGATCTCCTCAACTCGCAGAGGGGAGATCTGACCAGAAATGAAAGTCAAGCTCGCCGAGAGGATGTTCCTTCAGAAATACGTGACAACGGGAATGTCACACCAAACCAAGCTCAAGCTTGGAGGGACAATAACCTGCCTAACACGTACAATGGGATGGGAGTTGTTGAACAGCCCCAGAACAACAAAGGGATCAAAGACCAAACTCTCGAATGGTTAGCTCAGATGGAGGAGCTAATGAAGAGGCTCCTATTAGAAAAGGGAAAAGACGAATACGACTTGAGGTACGAGCTCGAGCTTTTTGCCCCCAACATCGCAGAAATGGCATACCCACTGAGTTTCAGGATGCCCCATCTATCTAAATTCGATGGGGACGGAGATCTGTTAGATCACTCGGGCATGTTCAACACCCTGATGATGGCCCATAATATCAGGCCCGAGCTGAGATGCTTGATATTCCCTCCGACTCTGATCGGGCCAGCTAGGAAATGGTTTAAATAATATAAGAAACATTCTATCAGCTTGTGGAAAAGTTTCTCTGCTGATTTCAAGAGTGCATTCCGAGCCTCTCAAGCAGTTCGCGTCAAGGCGGATTCCCTGGAAAACATAAAGCAACAGCCCAGAGAACCCTTAAAAGCTTAGTGAAGAATTAAACAAATTAACAAAGAAAACACAATTAGGACAATTATGATCCTCTATTTTTCCACCCTGTTATTTCCTAATGCAAACGTCTATATTCCCTTCTCCCTATTCAAGAATAAGTTGCAACAACAATTCATAATCTGGTTAAGACTTATGAAATTCAATCTAAATGACAACTTCCTATATTTCTATGGTAAGATGAATCATGTAGAGGGCATTAGCCACGCAACTCAGAAAATACGCAAATAATCTAGATACCTTCGTTCTAAATTAAATTTGCATCCAAACAATCAAAGCATATCAAATTTCACTTTTCAGATTTCAATTTGATTCATAAAATAGCAATTAGAGGTGATCAATCAATAATCGCACAATTAACATAGATTGCAAGGAATTGAAAGAGATGAAGAAGAATATCAATTTTGCATTAAACCATAACAAGGGTTTCCAAAAGATTCACATAAAAGCCCTAAAAGAAAATTTAGCCGATAATATTCATTCTAGCCATATAATTGTTTAATTACAAACATGAAAATTGACAGAAAAAGATAAAGAAAACTCAGGGACAAATCCTCCAATATCGTGTTCTTACTCCAGCCGCCGTCGTCTCTTATTAGCCTCTCTCAGTCGCCTATATGACTCCCAAAAAAACCCTACTGAAAATTCCCTCTCGAAAAGACTGAATTGCCCATCAAAAATAACCAATTATGCCAGAAATCGCGACCCCAGCGCTATAGCGCTAACATTGTAGCGCTGTAGCGCTAAACTCAGAAACAAAACGGGGAAAAAACTAGGCACCAGCGCTGTAGCGCTCTTTTGGTAGCGCTATAGCGCTAAAGTCAGGAACTATCTTCCTGAAAACTGCTTCCCAGCGCTGTAGCGCTGATGTTGTAGCGCTGTAGCGCTTAAGTCAGTGCTGAAGCTCTTCAAGAATTCTTCCTAGCGCTACGGCGCTCCCAAGGTAGCGCTGTAGCGCTACTTACAGAAACACCCAAAAGTCACTAATCCGTCTCGATTTCATTCCATTTTCGCTCCTTTTCAATATTTGCAACACTTAACATCAATTACCCTGAAACAAGAACAAACGAGCATAAATCCGAAATAAAACAATCCTAACTAAAGAAAAATAACCTAAAAACTAGAACCATAAACGAGCCTAAAACTCGTTTATCAAACTCCCCCAAACTAAATCTTTACTCGCCCTCGAGTAAATCCTAACTTAAACTAACAAAACGAAACAAACACAAAACGAACACATTAAACCATCATTACTATCTATACTACTTTGCCAAAACTCATGAACTCTCAATTGCAATAACAATAACCAGAATTTCAGCTCAATTGCCTTAAAGTCCGATTTGTAAAGTTCAATTAGGGAAATCACAAATATATCATGAAAATTACTGCAACAATTGGACTCTATCATATATGCTCAACTCCTTTCAGACAATTCCACAAACCAAATTTTCAATACGCTTTGCATCACTTGACCTTCTTCACTAATGTCAATAACATGTGTTTTGAAATCAAGAGGACTTTCACAGGTTATAGCTTGGCTTAGGCAGGGGTAGATAAAATTGTCATTTAAGCTCAGTCGTTACCATAAGCATAAAACCTTAAAACCAACCAAATTTTATTTATTTATTTTTTTTTTTACCACACCAAAAATCGCCCTTTTATACAATTAGAGAGAGAGATGACAACACTTTTCATTATTTTTCTTCTTTTCTTTTTCTAGACTTATCACTTTTTTTTTTTTCAAATCACACTCCCCCAAACTTATTATTTTCTATACATATATATGATCAAGGAGTGTGACAAAGTGATAATATATATTTTTTTTTCAAAGACTTCTCTCTCTCTCTTTTTCGTTTTTGTACAATCATACTGTATTCCCATCATACCAACTTCTTACTATTTTTTTTTCCTTCTTCTTTCCCACAGATTATATGCTTATGATAACAAAAGGAAAGGAAAACAAAAATAAAGAAGTTAAGAAATTCAGGCTCAAAAAGTATGATCAAGAACAAAAAACAAAGTTTAAGGTTCAAAAAGGGTGACTAAGGATAATAATCAAGGTTGGCTTGAAAGGCACAATCGATCCAATAAAATTGCCTAAATCACTTTTCTAAACACATGTCATCAAGGATTTCGCCTCAAAGGCCAAACAATGCAAGTTCTATCAAATTCAAATTGTCATACCACCAACCCTAGTCCAACATATATAATAAACTCCAAAATGTTGCATTTTCAAAACATATTAAAAATTTCCCAAAAAACCTTTAAATTAAACGCTAAACCAATTGAACCAAGCACACAGTTGAATTCAATTTCCTTTTCATGAACAAAAACAAAGCAGCAACAGACACGAATGATGGTTTAACGATAACACTACAACTCAAAAACAAATAAAAACAGCATAAGCCCCCCCCCAAACTAAAGATGCACATTGTCCCCAATGTGATAAAAAATAAAAACAGAGGAAGAGAACTTACCTGACCAGCCACATCAGTATGGCGGTGGTGGTGGATGGAACGAAGGGCCTTCGAAAGGCTGAGATTGCGGAGGTTCAGGTGCAGGAAAACCAGCAAAAGACGCTGGTGGAGGCGGAGGGTAAAACGGAGAGTACGGTGGATAAGGTGGAGGTGGATTAAAATACGTGCGATCTGAATCATCTAGCGACCAGCGGTTCACCAAATTGTTTAGTTGAGCCACATGACTCACTTCATAATCATAACGCTGGCCTAAATACTGATTCACCATATGCTGCTGCTGAACCACATATTGATTCTGTTGGATTAGATAATCCAACTTCTCATTAACTTGCTGCAAGCTTGAATTGCTATCGCTACCCACTAAAGCTGGTTCATCGTCCTCCTCCACAGCAGCTTCCATACGGCGCTTTCCCTTTTTTCTTGCTTGTGGCACATATAAAGAAGGCTCGGGATAGTCATTCATCAGATTAATAGATAATGGTTGCTGCAGCGAATGATAGATATCAGTAACGAACTCTGGGACACCAGCCTTACAGCATAACATTGTGATGACTGATCCATGGGCCAAACCACCAGTAGTGTGCCCTTTTTCAATGAAATTGATGTTGGCCTTAATCCAAATACCCGGATTAACACTCATCCCCTGCATCAATGCGTACATTAATAAGGCTCGATCCTTAGTCATATCAGATATTTGACTAACAGGCATGAATCGAGCACAAACAAGGAACGCCCAAAATCTCGCCTCCCTGTTAAGCTGGCATGATGCTATACTTTTAGGGAGGCTGCCAGATAAATTCCAAGGGGCGCCTTCAAAACACAGTTTATCAGCCACGGCCGCAAAATCTATAGAACCGCCCAAGAATTGGGCATATTCCTCCTCCTCTTGTTTGATATGCGGGACCTTGAACACCCTATTAATCGCTTCAGCAGTGAAGGGCACACGTTTCCCTCGAACAAAGACTGTGTCATTGTGTTTATCTCGTAGGTTGGCATAAAACTCATACACCAACGACACATTAGCCTGAGCCAGCCTTGTTACAAAATCGCCCCATTTCCTATTCATGAGATTCACCCGAACCCGTTCAAAGATCGGATGAGTAAACGGTTCAGACTGAAATTCTACTTCTCTCTCGGAGATCAAAGGTTTCCTGACAAATTTCTCATACCGCTCCGGAGCCTGGAAATTGATAAATCGAGTCTCATCATACTCATGCTCAGAACTTTCTTCCCTGGATTGAGACGCAGAAGCTTGCCCCTTCCCCTTGTTTCTACCCGCTCTTTGCTTGGGTGCCATTATCTCTATGATCACCAAACCACAAGACAAAATTTTTACAGCACCTCCCCTCTTTATGGACCTTTTTCCTCTTTACAAACCGTAGCAATATTCAACCTTTCAAGCAAATCAACTAGAATCCCCAAACCCAAACCACAGAGAGGATTTACCCTCTTCAATCAAACAAGGCCAGCCAATCCCAAATATCACAGCAACACAAATCGTAAGAGAGTAGGAAAGAAAAACACTTACCAAACCTTTGCAATAAATTCCCTTACACTTGAATGTGAATACCCCCTTCAGAATTTCCTCTTTTTGCAAGAATTTGGATCAATGAAATTCTAGGGTTTCAAAATAGATTTGGGGCAAAATTGAAAGAGATTGGAATGGAAGGGAAGAAAAAAAAGAAAATAAGATGAAGAATGAAGGAAAAATGAAAGGTGTGTGGGGAAATTTCTGGGAAAAAGGCTGTAATGGCAAGGCTATGGAGGGATGGAGAGGATAGGAAGAAAGAAATAAAGATGAAGAAAAAGAAAGAAGAAGAAATGAGGGAAAAAAAATTGCACCTTTCTGATTATTAAGTGGTTCACTGGGCCGAGCGCTATAGGAGTAGCGCTATAGCGCTCATACGCGATTTGGGAGTGGGCCTCTGGAACCAGCGCTATAGCGCTGGTTTAACAGCGCTGTAGCGCTTGTTGAACCTCGAATCTCCTGTTCCTTTCTGAGAAGAGCGCTATAGCGCTGCAAGTGCAGCGCTGTAGCGCTATAGCTCCTGAAATCACCACTTTTTTTATTATTTTATTTTATTTTATTTTATTTTATTTTTTTAAAATTTCTTTTTTCATCTTTTTTTTATTTTTTTATTTTATTTTATTTTATTTTATTTTTCACGATTTTCACGGTTCAAAAAATACATAAAAAATAAAAATAAAAATAAAAACTAAATACAAAATCCCATCATTGTTCAAAACCAAATAAAATAAAATAAAATAAAATTCACAATTGAGAACTGCCTTCTCAAAGCGCTGTCTTTAACGTCATTTAGCCGGACGCTGGATCCCTCTTCAAAGAGGCTTCAGAAGAAGGACAGACTTTGCTTGATCGAAAGTACCACCCAAGTAAGGTTTCAATCTCTGGCCATTGACTTTAAATAAAGCACCTGAATTGCCCCGAACTTCTACAGAGCCATATAGAAAAGCTTGAATTACAGTGAAGGGCCCTGACCATCTTGACTTCAATTTGCCAGGAAACAGTCGAAGTCTTGAATTGAACAGAAGTACCTGCTGCCCTGGTTGGAACTCCCTTCTGATTAAGTTCTTGTCATGCCAAGCCTTTGTTCTTTCTTTATAAATCTTGGCATTCTCATAAGCCTCATTTATGAACTCGTCAAGTTCATTCAGTTGCAACAGCCTTCGTTCACTAGCAGCATTCCAATCAAAATTCAACTTTTTCATAGCCCAGAATGCCTTGTGCTCCAATTCAACTGGTAGATGACACGCTTTACCAAACACCAACCTGTAAGGAGACATGCCTATCGGTGTTTTGAATGCAGTTCTGTATGCCCAAATCGCATCATCTAACTTTTTCGACCAATTCTTCCTCGAACTGTCAACGGTCTTCTCCAGGATGCTCTTGATTTCTCTATTCGAAACTTCAGCTTGCCCATTTGATTGAGGATGGTAAGGCAAAGCTTTTCGGTGATAAACTCCATAACGAGCCAACAATGCATCCAGTTGCTTATTCACAAAGTGTTTCCCTTCATCACTAATCAGAGCTCGGGGAGTACCAAATCTAATAAAAATATGTTTCTGCAGAAAATTAAGGACAGTTTTTCCGTCATTGAATCTAGTTGCTGCAGCCTCCACCCATTTAGATACATAATCCACTGCCAATAGAATGTATTCATTGTTGTAAGATGGTGGAAAAGGCCCCATGAAATCGATGCCCCATACGTCAAACAGTTCTACCTCAAGAATCCCTTGTAGAGGCATTTCGTTTCTCCTCGAGACATTGCCCGTTCTCTGACATCTATCACAAGCCTTGACAAACACATTGGCATCCTTGAATAATGAAGGCCAATAGAAACCGCTTTGTAATACCTTAGCCGCCGTTCTTGATGCTCCAAAATGCCCTCCGCATTGTTGAGTATGACAGTGATTAAGAATGGATTGCATCTCTTCTTCAGGAACGCACCTTCTGATAATCTGATCAACACAGTGCCTATAGAGAATAGGTTCCTCCCAATAGTAGTGTTTCACCTCAGAAAAGAATTTCTATAATTGCTGCCTTGACATTTCAGAAGGCACAATCTTGGCAACTAAGAAGTTCACTATATCTGCAAACCAAGGGACAGCTAAGGTTTCACTTACCCCAAACAACTGCTCGTCAGGAAAATGATCATTGATTTGCACTGCTTTCTTATTTTCAGTCTCCTCCGCCTCAAGTCTAGAGAGATGATCAGATACCACATTCTCGCTGCCCTTTTTGTCACGAATCTCCATGTCAAATTCTTGAAGCAACAGAATCCATCTAATCAGGCGGGGCTTGGCATCTTTCTTTGACATCAAATATTTAATGGCAGAGTGATCAGTGTAGACAATCACCTTGTTGCCAATCACATATGGTCTAAATTTGTCGCAAGCAAACACAATAGCTAGCAACTCTTTTTCTGTGGTGGCATAATTAAGCTGAGCATCATTTAGAGTCCGACTAGCATAGTAAATAGACCTGAATACCTTGTCAATCCGCTGTCCCAGAACAGCCCCCACTGCGTAATCACTGGCATCACACATCAACTCAAAAGGCAATTCCCATCTCGGAGCTATCACAATTGGAGCAGAAATAAGCTTTTCTTTCAAGAAATTGAACGCCCTCAAACATTCGTCATTAAAATCAAAGACAACTCCATTCATAAGCAGATTCGAAAGAGGCTTAGACACCTTTGAGAAATCCTTGATGAATCTTCGATAGAACCCAGCGTGACCAAGAAAACTTCTAACTCCTTTTACTGAAACTGGTGGAGGCAGCCTTTCAATGGTAGAAATTTTCGCTCTATCTACCTCAATTCCCTGACTTGAAATTTTATGGCCAAGAACGATCCCCTCTTTTACCATAAAATGGCATTTCTCCCAATTCAACACCAGATTAGCCATCTCACAACGACGCAGAACGTTCTTCAAATTACCCAAACAGAGGTCGAATGATGAGCCAAAAACAGAGAAGTCATCCATGAAAATCTCAATACACCAGTCTACCATGTCTGAAAATATGGCCATCATGCACCGTTGAAATGTTGCAGGGGCATTGCATAGTCCAAATGGCATTCTCCTGAAAGCAAATGTGCCATAAGGACATGTGAAGGTTGTTTTCTCTTGATCCTCTGGTGCAATAGCGATCTGATGATACCCAGAATACCCATCCAAGAAATAGTAGTAGCTGTGGCCTGCCAATCTATCAAGCATCTGATCAAGAAAAGGCAAAGGAAAATGATCCTTCCTTGTTGCCTTATTGAGCTTGCGGTAGTCTATACAAATCCGCCACCCCGTTACAGTCCTTGTTGGAATGAGTTCATTGTTCTCATTTTTCACCACAGTCATTCCACCCTTCTTAGGTACCACTTGCACAGGGCTCACCCATGTACTATCAGAAATTGGGTAGATCACCCCGACATCCAACCATTTAAGAATCTGGTCCAATACTACATCCTTCATGGCTGGATTGAGTCTTCTCTGGGCCTCTATGGATGGCTTGCTATTCTCCTCCAATAAAATTTTATGCATCACTGTCGCTGGGCTTATTCCTCTAATATCTGCCAAGGTCCACCCAATGGCCAATTTATGCTCCCTTAAAACCCTCAACAGTTTCTCCAATTCTACCTTTGACAGGTCAGCTGACACAATGACCGGTAAGGTTTCATTCTCTCCCAAATAAGCATATTGCAAGTGATCTGGGAGAACCTTTAATTCCAACGGTGGTGGCTGCTGAATGGAGGTTAGCGGTTTTTCAGTCGCATCCGCTAATTCTTGGAACTTTTTCCAATATGGTAAGAAAGAATTTATCCAGTTGACACATTCTCTGATCTCAGCGTCCTCATCATCATCGCCTTCATCACCCAATAATACTGCCTCGAAGGCATCACTGCTCATCCTTCTCTTGGAGACTGCCTTTTCTATCACATCCACACTAAAGCAACTGTCACTAGCCATCGGATACTTCATAGACTTGAAGACATTAAAGACCACCTCATCTCCTTGAACTCTAAGCTTAAGCTCTCCTTTTTGAACATCAATAAGAGCTTGGCCTGTGGCTAGAAATGGCCTACCAAGAATAATAGGGACATCTGTGTCCTCCTCCATGTCCAGAACAATAAAGTCAGCGGGAAATATGAACTTATCCACTTTCACAAGAACATCCTCAATAATACCTCGTGGATGTGTTAACGATCGGTCTGCGAGCTGTAAAGTGACAGTTGTTGGTTTTGCCTCCCCCAAACCAAGTCTTTTAAACACAGATAAGGGCATCAGATTGATACTTGCCCCCAGATCACATAAGGCGTGCTTACATTCAAACTCGCCAATGGTGCAAGGTATGGTGAAACTCCCCGGATCTCTCAGCTTTTGGGGTAACTTCCGTTGTAAAATAGCGCTGCACTCTTCAGTGAGTGCTACAGTCTCATAGTCCTCCATTCTCCTTTTCTTTGACAGAATCTCCTTCATGAACTTAACATAACTGGGCATCTGCTCCAAGGCCTCCGCAAAAGGAATGTTTATGTGCAGCTTTTTAAACACCTCAAGAAACTTAGAAAACTGTTTATCAAGGGTAGTCTTTCTAAGCCTCTGAGGGTATGGAACTCTAACTGGGTGCTCAATGACAACTGGGGGACTCTGATCTAACTTCTGATGGTCTTCAGTAACCCTTTCTGAATCAGACTGTGCACCCATCTCTTTTTTCTGAACTACTGCCTGTGGAGGTCTAGGCTGCTCTGTTTGCTTTCCACTCCTCAGAGTAATTGCCTGAACTTGCTCCTTGGGGTTTACTTCAGTATTACTAGGCAAGTTTCCCTGAGGTCTGTTATTGAGCATATTGGCCAACTGCCCAACCTGTGTCTCAAGGTTTCTAATGGAGGATCTGGTCTCAGTCATGAATTGAGTTTGTGTATTAGTAAGAGTCAACAGGGCAGCTTGCAGTTCATTAGGTCTCTCAGGTTGAGGCATTGGTTGTTGAGGCCTAGGCTGCAGTGATGACGAAGCTTGATTCATAGGTGGCTGAGACATGTTATTCTGAAACTGGCCCTGAAACGGAGGTTGTTGGCCTTGATTATTCTTCCACGAAAAATTTGGATGATTTCGCCACCCTGGATTGTAGTTGTTGGAGAATGGGTTATTGAGTGGCCTCTGAAAATTTCCCACCGCTTGAACTTGGGCGTGATCCATTGGGGTGTTATTATTACAGATAGGGCACTGATCGAAAGAATGAGCACCACCACACATTTCACACCTCACTGCCATCTGAACCGCATTAGCAGACATACTACTCTGTTGCAACTGCTTGGTCAAAGAGGCTACTTGCGCTGTTAAAGCAGTAATCGCATCTAGCTCATGCACCCCAGCTACCTTTCTAACTCCTGATGATCTTTCCTCTGACCACTGATGGTTGTTTGTAGCCATGTCCTCCAGCAGCTCATAAGCACCAGCTGCACTCTTGCTCATAAAAGTACCACCTACTGCAGCATCTATAATAGTTCTGGTTGTTGGACATAAACCATTGTAGAAATTCTGTACTAGCATCCACTGTTCAATGCCATGATGAGGACATCTTCTCAGGAGTTCCTTAAACCGTTCCCAAGCTTCATACAGTGACTCCCCGTCATTCTGGCAAAAGTTATTTATCTCTCCCCTCAGTTTAGCAGCCTTTGACGGAGGGAAAAATTTGGATAAAAATTTCTGAGCCAGATCTTGCAAAGTGACAATGGAGTTTGGCTGCAGAGAATTCAGCCAACTCTTAGCTCTGTCCCTTAGAGAAAATGGGAAGAGCCTAAGCTTGATTGCGTCATCACTCACCCCATTATATTTGAAGGTTCCACACAACTCCAGGAAGTTGGACAAATGGGTGTGAGGATCTTCAGAGGGCAACCCATTGAATTGCACAGAGGACTGCACCATTTGTAAAATAGCAGGCTTGATTTCGAAGTTGTTGGCCTCTACAGCTGGTGGGCGTATACTATTTTGTACTCCCGTCAGAGTGGGTAGCACATAATCTCTCAGACTCCTCTCAGCGTTGTTCTGAGCCTGAACCCCTTGGACAACTCCTGGATTTATACCATTCATGCCATCCCCATCATTCTGTGCCATCTTCACAGAATTCTGGGTCTCTCTCTTATTCTTTCTGATTTGATTGCAAGACTTTTCGATCTCGGGATTCAGAGGAACAAGTGTGGCTTTTCCTTTCCTGCCACGCATATACCAAAATTCACATGAGATAGACAAATTAAGCAACTAAACAGATTAGAAACAAGAGAAATAAAAATCAAATTAGAATAAAAATTAATTAGACTGATATTGATAATTTTCAGTCCCCGGCAACGGCGCCAAAAACTTGTTGCGAGATTTATAGCGATGCAAGTGCACACAGTCGCAAACTTGTAATAAAATGGTAAAACCAAGTATCGTCCTCAAGGACTGATTTATCAATTACCAATCAATTAATCCCTTAATTCTATTTGATTAAGCAATTATCAGAGATTTTAAACTAAGAAAAATACTAACAAAGCGCAGTGAAGAATTAAACAAATTAACAAAGAAAACACAATTAGGACAATTATGATCCTCTATTTTTCCACCCTGTTATTTCCTAATGCAAACGTCTATATTCCCTTCTCCCTATTCAAGAATAAGTTGCAACAACAATTCATAATCTGGTTAAGACTTATGAAATTCAATCTAAATGACAACTTCCTATATTTCTATGGTAAGATGAATCATGTAGAGGGCATTAGCCACGCAACTCAGAAAATACGCAAATAATCTAGATACCTTCGTTCTAAATTAAATTTGCATCCAAACAATCAAAGCATATCAAATTTCACTTTTCAGATTTCAATTTGATTCATAAAATAGCAATTAGAGGTGATCAATCAATAATCGCACAATTAACATAGATTGCAAGGAATTGAAAGAGATGAAGAAGAATATCAATTTTGCATTAAACCATAACAAGGGTTTCCAAAAGATTCACATAAAAGCCCTAAAAGAAAATTTAGCCGATAATATTCATTCTAGCCATATAATTGTTTAATTACAAACATGAAAATTGACAGAAAAAGATAAAGAAAACTCAGGGACAAATCCTCCAATATCGTGTTCTTACTCCAGCCGCCGTCGTCTCTTATTAGCCTCTCTCAGTCGCCTATATGACTCCCAAAAAAACCCTACTGAAAATTCCCTCTCGAAAAGACTGAATTGCCCATCAAAAATAACCAATTATGCCAGAAATCGCGACCCCAGCGCTATAGCGCTAACATTGTAGCGCTGTAGCGCTAAACTCAGAAACAAAACGGGGAAAAAACTAGGCACCAGCGCTGTAGCGCTCTTTTGGTAGCGCTATAGCGCTAAAGTCAGGAACTATCTTCCTGAAAACTGCTTCCCAGCGCTGTAGCGCTGATGTTGTAGCGCTGTAGCGCTTAAGTCAGTGCTGAAGCTCTTCAAGAATTCTTCCTAGCGCTACGGCGCTCCCAAGGTAGCGCTGTAGCGCTACTTACAGAAACACCCAAAAGTCACTAATCCGTCTCGATTTCATTCCATTTTCGCTCCTTTTCAATATTTGCAACACTTAACATCAATTACCCTGAAACAAGAACAAACGAGCATAAATCCGAAATAAAACAATCCTAACTAAAGAAAAATAACCTAAAAACTAGAACCATAAACGAGCCTAAAACTCGTTTATCAAACTCCCCCAAACTAAATCTTTACTCGCCCTCGAGTAAATCCTAACTTAAACTAACAAAACGAAACAAACACAAAACGAACACATTAAACCATCATTACTATCTATACTACTTTGCCAAAACTCATGAACTCTCAATTGCAATAACAATAACCAGAATTTCAGCTCAATTGCCTTAAAGTCCGATTTGTAAAGTTCAATTAGGGAAATCACAAATATATCATGAAAATTACTGCAACAATTGGACTCTATCATATATGCTCAACGCCTTTCAGACAATTCCACAAACCAAATTTTCAATACGCTTTGCATCACTTGACCTTCTTCACTAATGTCAATAACATGTGTTTTGAAATCAAGAGGACTTTCACAGGTTATAGCTTGGCTTAGGCAGGGGTAGATAAAATTGTCATTTAAGCTCAGTCGTTACCATAAGCATAAAACCTTAAAACCAACCAAATTTTATTTATTTATTTTTTTTTTTTACCACACCAAGTCTACTGACAAGTGTTTGCCATTCTATGACCTGCTACGGGGGAACAAAAAGTTTGAATGGACCGAGGAGTGCGAATGAGCCTTCCTCGATCTAAAAATGCATTTTGCCAAGCTGCCGATGTTGTCTAAACCAACGACAGGAGAGCCTTTTTTTCTTTACTTAGCTGTTATGGAAGATGAGGCTAATGCCGTGCTGATCTGAGAAGAGGACCGAGTTCAAAAGCCAGTCTATTACATTAGCAAAAGACTTCTCGGAGCTGAATCGCGGTATCCTTTGATGGAAGAGATGGTTTTCTGCCTTATCATGGCCTCCAAAAAGTCTAGGCCATACTTCCAGTCCCATTCAATCCACGTCATGACCGATCAACCTTTAAGGCAGGTACTCCTGAAACTTGAGGCATCGAGACGTCTTTTGTAATAGGCTATCATGCTCAGCCAGTTCGAAATATTATACATACCAGGACAACAATCAAAAGCCAAGCTCTGGTTAATTTCATGGCTGAATGCACTGGATTCCAAGAGGGACCTGTGGGAGAATCGGTGCAGGCCTTGTGGAGAGTCTTTGTGGATGGTTTATCTAACGAAAACGGGTCCGGAGCTGGAATCATTTTGATATCCCCAGAGGGGCATCATTTCTACTCTACGTTACGATTTGGATTCGAGGCATGCAACAACGAGGCCGAATACAAAGCTTTATTAGCTGGGCTTAGAGTGGCAAAGGAGTTGAAGGCCAGGGCCATCTAGTGCTACAACGATTCCCAGCTCGTGGTGAAGACATAGATGTCTAAATTTGAATACAGCCTAGTCAAGCAAATCCCTTGGGAGCAGAACGCCAATGCTGATGCTCTAGCAAGACTCGCCACCTCAAAGGAGGTTGAAACCTTGAGCCTGATACCAGTGGAATTCTTGGAAAAACCAAGCGTGGTGGAATGCACATGGGAGGTTGAGATGATCGACACTAGGTAAACTTGGATGACTCCCATAATCGAATACCTTACAACAAGGCAGTTACCCAATGAGCGAAATGACGCGAGGAAGATACTCTATCAAGCTCCGAGGTATACAATCATAGACGGAACGTTGTGCCGGAGTGGCCTTTCCCTGCCTCTTCTGTGATGTGTTCTGCCGAAGGAGGCTAAAACTATTTTGCAGGAGGTGCATGAAGGATTTTTTGGAGATCACGCCGGGGGGCAAAACCTGGCCTTAAAAATATTAAGGCAAGGTTATTATTGGCCCACTATATCAAAGGACTCAATGTCCTACGTCTAAAAGTGTGACAAATGCCAACGATTTGCTATGATTGCCCGAGCTCCACCAGTCGAGCTAAAGATGATCTCGTCCCCATGGCCACTCGTGGTCTGGGGGATTGATTTAATTGGAGCCCTGCCCATGGGAAAAGGAGGAGTTCGCTATGCAGTCGTGGCCATTGACTATTTCACGAAATGGGTAGAAGCAGAGCCCTTGGAAACAATAATGTCAAACAGAGTCCTCGATTTTGTGGTGAAGAATATCGTCTGTCAGTTCAGACTGCCAAAGAAGATCGTATCAGACAATGGAACCCAGTTCGATAGCGACCTCTTCACCGAATTTTGTGGAAGACACAGCATAATTAAGAGTATCTCCTCAGTGGCCTACCCCCAGGCTAATGGGCAGGTCAATGTTGTGAACAAAACGCTCAAGGCGAGCCTTCAAAAGAGGCTAGACGAGGCCAAGGGAGTTTGGCTCGAGCAGCTCCCGCAGGTACTGTGGTCATACCGGACCTCACATCGAACTTCGACAGGGTACACCCCTTTTTCCCTAACTTTCGGAAGTGAGGCCGTCCTTCCGGTCGAAACAAAGATAGCTACGCACAGGATCCAGACCTTCAACCAGAAGCAGAATGATAAATTGCTCAGTGTGTCCTCGACCTAATTGACGAAAAGCGAGAAGATTCACAACTACGGCTTGGGCATTGTCAACAAAAAGTCACTCATTACTTTAATACAAAGGTCAAGATGCATGTATTTGGATTGGGAGACCTGGTACTCCGAAGGGTGTTTTTAGCAGGAAAGGACCCCAAGGATGGTGCCTTAGGTCCGAGCTGGGAAGGGCCCTATTAAATAATCGAAATCGTATAGGAAGGTACTTTCAAATTGGCCCGACTTAATGGGGAACTGGTGCCACAGACCTGGAACACTACACATTTGAAAGAGTACTATCAGTAATCAAACTACCTGTCTATGTAAGGCTTGGATATAAAAGCAGTTAATTTTAAAAGTATATAAAAAAAATGCTTATGGAACATTTGAGTCTTTGTACGGTTTCATTTGTATATTAGTTCAAAGTAACCCAGAAAGTCCACTTCCTGATTACTTGGGGGGGGGGGGGGCAGATAACCCGAAGACCAGGTTCTTAAACTTAGAAGTTGGTTAAATTGATTGGCAATGCTTTTTCTAAGGAAAGAGCGGAGTATTCAATAAAACTAACACGAACTAAGTTTCTAAATTAAAAATCCTGGACACGACCATGTTCTACAACTTAGAAGTTGGTTAAAGTGATTAACCAGTGTTTTTTCTAAGAAACGCGAGGTGTCAATAAAACTAACGCGAACTAAGTTTTTGAAATTAAATATCCTGGACACGACTAGGTTTCAGAAACTTAGAAGTTGGTTAATAGATTAACAATGTTTTTTCTAAGGAAAAAGCGGAGTATTCTATAAAACTAACATGAACTAAGTTTTTAAATTAATAATCCTAGACACGACCAGGTTCTAAAACTTAGAAGTTAGTTAAATTGATTAACAATGTTTTTTCTTAGGAAAAAGGAGAGTATTTAATAAAACTAACACGAACTAAGTTTTTAAATTAAAAATCCTGGACACGACTAGGTTCTAAAACTTAGAAGTTGGTTAAATTGATTAACAATGTTTTTTCTAAGGAAAAAGCGGAGTATTCAATAAAACTAAAATGAACTAAATTTTTAAAATTAAATATCCTGGACACGACCAGGTTCGGAAACATATAAGTTGGTTAATAGATTAACGATGTTTCTTCTATAGAAAGGAGGTGTTAACAAAAGTTAACGCAAACTAAATTGTCTCCAGCACATCATAATGTATATACATAGCATTTACAAATAAAATAATAAAATAAAAATACAAAAAACTCTAAGCCCCTCTAGTCCGCTCTGAGGATGTCATCTCCTAAGTCTCCTGCTCGCCAGTAGCAGAGGCCTCCGCGGTCTTAGTCTGCAGCTCCTGTTGTAGCTAAGCCTTGAACTTCTTGAGGTAGTGCTCCCACGCATCGGAGGCCATAAAGGAGAAGTTACCGTCCTAGTTGAAGGTAAGCAGTGGTAAAGCATGCTCTCCATGAAGGATGTCGATGCTTTCTTCTCCTCCAGAAGGGCCTCCTCGACCTCCAGCTATTTGGCCTTGGCCCCCTCGAGCTTGGCCTGAAGGGCTGCCGAGGCAGCCCTCGCCGCCTACTCGCCTTCCTGAGCAGTGGTTAAGGCAGCCTTCGCCACCTGTTCACTCGCCTTGGCCGCCACCAAGGCAGCCTTGGCGCTCTGTTCGCAATGTTGAGAGGTGGCGAGAGCGGTTTGGGTCGCAGTCAGCTCGGCCTGGAGTTCATCATTCCTGGCCCTTGCCCGAGATATACTGCGATGTTGAGCCAGGGCTACCTGCAAAAAGGCAGAGAAATAGTTAGGCACATACCAGGGAAAATAACAAAAATCAGGTCAGGAAAAGTGCTTGCTATGAGGTTCATTCCCAGGGCTAACTCCATGAAGTTCTCCAGGCTTCTCTCCTCGATCGACCTCAGGTCGCTGGGCTTGGCCTTCTAAAGATGTTCCACCGCGTAGTTCGCCATCCCGTAGACAGTCCCTCAAAAAGTGTCTGGAATTTTCTCCAGGTCCTGGGGTTGACAGGAATACGGACGGAGGCGGAAGGGATTGCTTCAGCCGGGGGACCAGTTGGTGCTACCTGATCCCGAGCAGGAATTGGAGGAAGGCGAGGAGGGAATGCGGTCGGAGCCCTCTTCTCAGCAGGTGCGGCGGGCGCAGCTCCCAAGCCCGTGCCTGCCCCTTTGGCCGGGGATTTGGAAGCAGTCGCAGCAGGGGGAGTTTTCTTTGACGTAGGCCAAAGTTTCTTAACCAGGGGACCCCCGCTCGATCTCCCATCCTGGAACATCACCCGGATATCGGGTTCCCCTCGCTGTGCCATCTTCTCAACTAAAAAAGAAAGAGAAATATGTTAAGTATGCATACACGCTCATCAGTTTGCAAGGAAAGTACATTCAAGGTATAAAAAAATCCTACCCTCCGAGCTAGAGGAGGAGTCTATTTCCACGACCTCTGGCCTCGGAGCTGCGATGGGGGAAGGAGAGTCTAAGTCAACCACTTCTTCGATTAAGGGAGGTTCTGGGTCAGGCTCTGTCTCGGTGCTGGACTCCTCTATGTATTTCCTAAGTCCAGGGGCAACAACACCTTGAAGAAGAGATGACCACGACCTAAGATTAGTTCCATGCTCTTCAAAGAAGGCCGACCTAAAGCAGAAGGTGTTGTCCACCACTACGGTCCCCCTAGGATGGCCCATATCATATCAGAGAACTAAGTGCTCCACACACTAGAGCAAGGTAATATTGCGATTTGAGTCATCTGGGTTACGATATATGAGCTAGTTGGGGTTAAACCTAACTAGCCTAAGGTCGGCCATAGCCCTATCTAAATCCCTAAAAGGATATGGGTTACCTTGGCCGGAGGGGCCGGCTACTGCCCCCGATGCCGCCAGCTCAATAATGGGATCCTCGACGGCCTAAGGAGCTTGCCTCAGCATTCTTTTCAGGAATAGGAGGGAGCTCGTGGATTACGGGAACATTGGCCTGCGTCCTTCTCAAGGCCAGGGTCTGACCTTCAGCAATCAGCCTACACGCCAACATCGTGTCATCAGACATGAGCTGGCGGTAGTCCTTCTCATTGGATGGGAGCCCTGACAAAGTTTCGTACTGACCCCCAAGGGTCAAAAATCTAGCCGTCCTCGCAAAAATGGTTGCACGAAAACATTCCAATCAATATACGCACAAGGAAGACTAAGTATGAAAGGAATTTTATGCGAGCTGAGGAAAGAAAAGTTTCCGGGGCGGTTGAAGTTTCTGTGTTTGCAGTTGCGGAACCCGGTTGAAGTCATTAGGATGACTGGGCAGCACGATGACTGCAGGCTAGTTTGGGAACTGAGTCAAGTAATAGAACCCGTCCCCTCAACCCCTCTAGACCGGGTTGACTTTGAGGTAGAAGAAGTAGAGGATGTTCGCCGGAGTAGGGACCTCCCACTCATGCTTTAAAAAAAGGTATTTCAACCCCGCCAACAGCCGGTACGAGTTGGGGGGGAGCTGGAACGGTGCCAACCTCACATAATTGAGGAAGTCTGCAAAATACTGATCGAGGGGAAGAAAGGCCCTGGCCTTTAGATGTTCATCACTCCAGGCTGTGAAATCGTCCTGGAGCGATGAACAGCTCCGCTCCCCCTCGTAGGGAGGTCGAGCGATTAAGGAACCTTTCCCAGCCTCAATGTTGTGGGACAGAAGGATTTTGTTGACCCTTCCTTGGGTCGTTATCTTGGAGATGATCCTCTCGGCCTCGAAAAAGGCGTTAGGAGCAACTGTGACCTCTGCCTCCACCACGGTACCAAACATAGGAAGGGGGGAGTCGGGGACGACCTCCTTCCCCTTGCGAAGCTGCTGGGACAATGAGCAAACCACGTTCTTTTTAGATGCTCCTTACTTTGGTACCATCAGATCGCCTATCGAATAAAAATGACGGGGTTTTTAGTAGGCGACGTAGAATTTCTAAACAGGAGAAACAACAAAGGTGAGATGACCTAACATGCGAGCTGACACAATATCGGACGGCGTGATGCTAGGCATTTCCTATAGCACAAACCTAGCTTTTCCAACAGACCCCTTATAACGACCTGAATTTGCTAATCAGGCTTAGGGCCTTGATTAGTGTGCCGGGAGGGCAATAAGTGGTTTGATATGCTAATATGTGAATTTATGTGTATATATGATTATGATGCATGTTTAATTGTGTTAAATGTGCATGTGGGCCCCGTCTGGATATTAGGGGCATAAGTGTGATAAATGAGATGTGCAGCACTATCCGAGATAGTCCTGGGGAGTGGTTAGCCAGAGAGTCACAGCGGGGTTGAGATTTGGACTCGGGGCGAGTCGAGGGGTAATTTGGGTATTAGATGAGTTATGGGATTATCGGGACATAGAAATAAACATTTGGAGATATATTTGAGGATAGAATGTCTAGGTGGGAATATCTGGGAAATTTACCATTTTGCCCTCAGGGACGTTTTGGTACCCCGAGCCTTGAGGTAACCACATAGACTTAAGTTGAATAAAACAAAATAGAGGAATAGCTTAGAAACTTAAGAAACCGACTTTAACCTATTCCTCCCAATTGAAGTTAGCTTCTGTCTCTTTCTCTCCTTCATTCTCTAAGGCTTTCAAAGGGAATTCTTGGTGCAAGCTAGCGTAAGCAAGGGATTTAGCTGTGATAACTTAGGAGCTTAAGGCTTGAGGATTAAGGTTCAACTTCAGAGGTTTAATTCAGCAAGAGGTAAGCTTTTTCATGGAAGTTATGTTCAAGTTTCAGCTGTGTTTCCAAGCTTTGCATGTGGGTAGAATCTAAGCTGTTTTTGGGTATTCTAGTTGTATTTTTGGAGCAGATTTCTGTTGGGTTTTAGTGTTGATATTGAGCTGGAATGATGGTGTTATTATCCAGGATTGTTAGCTTGGTTTTGGTGAGAATTGGCTTGAGGAAAGGTTTGGAAAATGGTGTAAAAATCTGGGTTCGATGTGGAGCGCCGCGGCCCGCGTGCGCGCGCGGCCATGGGAGGCCGAGAGATTCATGCGCGCTGCGACGCCTAGTGGGCGCGCCGCAGCCCGTGTGGGGGTCAGTGAGGTGCTAGCCCCTGTTTCGAGGCTAGCCGCGGCTCTTGTGGGTGGGGCGCGGCCCTTAGTGCCAGTTTGGGATTTAAGGGTATTTTAGGCTTGGGAACTCAAGGGGTAAGGCTCGGGATGGATTTTATCACCCGGATTGATGGAATTCAAGGTCCCGGAGGTTAGGGTTATAGCTTGAAGTTATTTATTAGATTAGAATTTGATGGATGGACGTTGTTAATGCGTTGTGACTAGGATTTCAGTGAGGCTCACGTTAGAGGACTGTGCTCAGGGCATCGTTGCTCAGAAAGCTCGGAACTCAGGTAAGAAAACCCCTGTGTCCATAGAGCTTGTGTGCAGGGCTGAGCCCAATGTGTTTGAATGGAAATGATATGCAGGGCCGAGCCCTATATGCTAGAACTGCAGAGCGTAGCTCTTTATTTGTTTATACTTGAATTCTGTACTTGTTGTTATATCATGTTTGATATTATGTGAGTGATCAGCATGAGCCGGGAACGGTGTAGACCGAGAACGGCGAGGGGCCGAGAATGGCGTCAGACACGTTGAGTGCAAGGCCGAGAACGGGAAGGGGCCGGGAGCAGCATTGGGCACGTGGAGTGCGAGTTGCCAGGGCGAGTCCCTAAAAGGATACCTGGGATATCCTCACGGTATGGTCCGCGAACCCAGGGCTTGGTAAATGCGTGGGTCGGCTAGGCCTTATGTGTTTAGCCATTGGTGGCCTGTATTTATGCTTGACTTATGTGTTGCATATGTTATTTGCTTGTGGGTTTTCTTGCTGGGCTTCGGCTCACAGATGCTCTGTGGTGCAGGTAAGCGTAAGGAGAAGATCAACCAACCATGAGTATAGTAGGCGTGAGGCGGCGTGTACATGTTTGGCCAGCCTGGCTGCCACAACCAGGGGATTTTGGGTGATGCTTGTAAATGAACTTAGATTTTGTCGTTTAGTCGACTCATAATAGTTTTGTATTGTAAATATTTTCTGAACTGTATTCTTGGATCCTAAGTGTAAACTTTTATGATTTACTATGAAAACTACTATTTCCAATGTTTTTCTTTTATTTTTGGCTTAGTTACTCGATTTGACCTAAAACCTCGATTAGTGAGTTGAAAGCACGATTTTAAACTCACTTAGTAACGGCTCTAAGGAAGTAGGGCATTACACCCCTGATATTCAGGGATTGATGTGTCAGGCGAGTCAGACCACTACTTGCCTTGGGAAGAGGGTTTTAAAGAAAAATCGTCCAAGAAACGTGACCCTTAAGCTACCCGGCTTTATACCCTAAAAACCTCTCGCCTTCCATACCCTGAATGGGTATTTCCTAAATTTACCCAGAAATTACCTAGTTATGAACATCATAATCCTAGGCATGTTTTACGGTCTACTCAATACGCCTAAAATCTAAACCTATGCACCAAAGTGATTCAGGAACAACCTACTGTTTATGACTGCAAAATGTAGATTTTCATGGCAAAGAAAAAAAAAGGAAATCAAAACACACGAAAAATAGAAAGCTTACAATATATTTTCCAAGCGAAGGTTGCAGGCAGCGTAGAAGTAGGAGTAGTGGAGGAATCCTTAAGACTGGACTTCTGAAGGTATTTTGTGGTGAGATTATGGGGATTTTTGGGATTTTAATTAGAAGAAGAAGAAGAGCTTTTGAAATTCGAAAGAGAGAAAATAAAGAAAAATTTCGAATGAAAGGTGATGAGTACTGAAAACTGCCAACCCTATTTATACGTGAAAGGCATGAGGAAGCAAGAACCGTCTGCTCAAATTAATACGAGATACGAGGGTCATAACTCGAAAGATAAAATGATGGCAAAAAGGTGGCCAGGCCATTTAATACTATCCTCGAAACGCAAACAGACGCCAATCACGGCGTTCCACGTGTCCAATACTCAAGTAATGGACAGGGTCCGAATGATCGCAATAGGAGTTCAAAATTCCATACCGTGTAAGTCCGAAGTGTCATCATGGAGCACGAGCAGGAACTTGGGGGCAAATGTACGCCCTAAAAATTAGCACGTACCTTGTTGAGACAGCTCGGGTATGGTGAGCTAATAAAAAGTCGTAATCTATGCACCATGTGTTCACCTCTCAGCCAAGGACATTCGGTACCATCCCCTATACAAATAGCTCGAGCTGATGAGACACTTAGCAACCTGTCACTTGGAACCATTTCATGCAATATGGCATCGAAAGGCACGAGCTAACATTACGTTAAGCTCGAGGTACGCCAAAGGTATGACGTACCTCAGGGTCTTTATAAAGTTGACCACACAATATTAACGTGCATAAAATAGACATCACGTGTCTGTTTTATTCCAAATTCCCGGATATGCAATATAAACGTGTGTGATCAAACACCGCACGCTTGATTTAGGCCATGCGGCCCATTACCTATTTTATTTGTTGATTAGACCACACTTCAATGTAAAATTTAGATATCAATCATTAATGTCGGAGAAATGATGTGAAGGATCAACAGATCACGGGATGACCCCAATACCTACCCAGAGATCATTCTCCTATAAATACCAGGATCATGATTAGTGCAGGGTGTTGGATTCTCTCAGTAATGCAAATACTCTGTAAAAATAGAGAGAAGTTGATAGCAATAATATCGACTCATGGACTAGGCGGATTTTAACCTCCGAACCACGTAAAAAGGAGTGAACATTTTCTTGGCAGCTAATTTCCATCATCCTTGAGCATTATCATTGTCATTTTCTTTGTACGGTTTATCATTAACCACTAATCCGTCCTAGTTATTCATATAATTCACTGTTGGCAAAAAACCGCATCAACAAAGGGATAGTTGTGGCGAAAGTACCCAAATTATTACGTTTGTAGCACTTTAGTATCTATGCTATTTTTTGCCAGCGAAAGTACCTTCCGTCCATATTTTGTTGTAGTTTTTTATTTTGCCGCTAAGTCGACCACGTTATGTCAAATTTGCCTATAAACATGGTACTTTTCCTGAACATATATATTAAATTAGGTACTTTCACCCCAAATATTCATTTAATTTGGTACATTCACCAACATGTCACAAATGCACTTAACGGTTAGAACTGATGGCTGCAACAAAACATGGACGGAAGACACTTTCGCCTGCAAAAAAATAACTTGGGTACCTAAGTGCTACAAACGTAATAATTTGGGTACTTTTGCCACAAATAATACTTTCATAAAATGATAGGTTTTATTTGGGCCCAATTAAACATGTAAAGTTTAAATTCATCTCTTGTGGGTGGTTCCACTTGTGAAGACCCATTTCCTTTGCATTATTAAATAAGGCTTAATCAATTGAATATCAATTAATAAAATGATGGTTAAAAAGTCCTGTCTTTCTGAGCTTTGTGTGGATGTTAGGGAGCCTTAGTAGTGTATTCAACATACAGAACCCAACTCTCATCCATGCAAGCTCGAATGGTCAAGGCCCATTTACTTAAGTTGGAATTAATTGTATTAGGTTATTCTTTTTAGTTGGACCTAATAATTGGTTTGAAACAAGTTAATTCTATTTTTACATTAATTTTTGTTAAAGGTGAGAACTCGTCAACGATATAAAGTCGGAAAACTAAAAGATATCTCTAAGAAAATAATGAACTAATAAAGAACTTAGAGAAAAATTTGAAGAAGAAAAGCTTTGAACAACAATGGAGAAAAAATGCTCGTATATCACTCAATAGCCTTAGTACACAGTGAATTTTCCAACCCATTAGTTTGAGGGGTGAAGGTCTATTTATAGTTAGGCTCTAATGATCCCTGATACATGGTTGTCCCTGGGGAAAAAATAGTACACGGGAACACTGTCAGGGTAGTGACATAGGTCATGGTGGAGCAGATGGCTGTGGTGTCGATGTTGGTACATGGTTAGAGGCATGCAGGTCATGCCATCAGCACTCATACTAATTTGTACCAACACTACTTGTCTGATACAGATTGTCAGAGTCACACCTCTATGCTCCTTAGGTTCGTACAACCGGTACCTGTATGCGTACCTTGTACCTAGAGGTTTCTCTCATATATCCAGGGTACACCCATGTTCCTAGTCCCTTTATATTTTGCTAAGTGTAGTAAAGCATGTGAGTTATCAAGAATGATACGCTTAATCGCCTTCATCAATTATGACTTGGCACCAAATAATCGTTGGGTCTTCCTAGTTCTCCTCGTACGTATATTCATAATGTTTTGGGCTGTACATTTTGTGATGAGTCGCGCTGGGAATGTGCTTCGCGCACATGTGAAGTTTCCTCAACACATGGCATCGTACACGGGTGGAGAGATGTGGGGTCTCACGTGGACCCTTAGGCGAAAGGAAAGGTGCCTCGCATAGCAAGGCCCTCGCATAGCGAGGCCTACGTGACTTTGGCGAGTCACTCTTGATTGATGACCTCGCCCAAGGGTGAAGCATCCTCGACACATGGCCCCACGCATGAGTGGCGAGATGCGGGGACTCGCCTGGACCCATAGGTGCAAGTCAAGGAACCTCACATAGCGGGGCCCTTGCATAGCAAGGCCTTCACATCTTTTATGAGGTATTCTTGGCAGACGACTTTGTGCACAGGTGAAGCATCCTCCTCACATGGCCCCGCACGGGTGGCGAGAAGTGGGGTCTCACAACATTGAGTTCAGGAAAGCTGGGCCCTCGCATAGCGAGGCCCTCCCTCGCAATGGCATCATGTCTTGGCATCTTGGCAAGACAGGTGCGACCTTTCTTCGCGTCTCAGTATCTAGACAACTTGGAAGGCACTCCTTATGGTCTTACATAATAGACCATCTTACATTAATGCCGAACTTTGTGGCTTGGTGTAGGATGCTTTAAGGGATAATTTCCCATATTCACACTTGCCCCCGAGTCTATAAGAATACTTTTAAGTGTCCTTGTAGACTCTTTCATATGTTCCTTGTGTGATAAGTATGACGCTCATGCTTTGTCTTCCTTGAACGGGCATGGAAGGCTCACCTTTTGAGAGATGTCTTGTGGTGAAGGAAGAGACACAAAATGCACCTTGGTGGTGTGTTTCTTTGTAGTTTAGAAAGAAATACAAAAACCAAATAGCTAGGGTGGTGATCCAAGTGCATCCATATAATTGAGTGCATCCCAAAATTGCCAAGGCTCTTGATCTCCACCATTCACCCTAGACTTGATCCAAAGGCTAGGAAGTCTTGACTCTCCCTATAAATAGCTCAAGGCTTGGATACATTTTTTCACAACAAAACTTAGCCTATTGGTATCTCATTGAAGCTATTTCCATGGGCTCCAAAGTTATATCCTCCATACAAGGACTCTTGAGGTAATTTTTCCCCCTTTTAATTAAATTCATCTCCACTTTTTTTTTTTTTTTTGGTTGAACTTATTCTTCCTTGTCCCATGTTTGCATTGCAAGGAGCATAAAGTGGTTTCACGAATGAGGTCTACTTCTCACCCCAAAGGTCCACCCCATGCATACTTGAGGATTCATTTTCGCACATACAAAGGTTTTCCCTCGTACATCCAAGGACCTGCAAATGCACTTTTAGGTATTCCTTCCTTTGAGTGATATATGTATGTCCCTTTTATTACTTGTACACTGGTTAGGGCCATAAGTTAGTATATACGTTTGCTTCAAGAGTTCCTTGTTTCCTTAGAATGTTAGGCGCATATATAAGGCTCCTTGTCTTAATCCAATTGTACTCCAATTGTATAGTAGATATAGGATTGTCTCCACGCACACATGTCTTCGAGTATTTGCTTGCTTAGCATCTTGAGGGTTCTTCAAAATTACTCCTCATGTCGAACCTATCGAGTAGTCATCTTGTAACTATTAAGCTGATACCCATAAACCTTCCACAAATGCGGGTGTGTGAATGCTCTACCTGCAGTGGTTATCCTACCTTAGGCAATAGGCATGCGGCCTTGAGATCAAGCTCGAATTCGTCGCTAGTGACAGTGGTTCGGGTTCTTCCCCATGACACGAGACAGACCTTTCCAAACTAAAATAAACCCTTCAAGACTGCATAGCCGAAATTTCTTGTCTAGAGAAAAATCAGCCTCCTGAACTTCCATTTCCTTATGGTACTAGAGCTTATGACGCCAGGGGTCCTACTCAAAGGGGTGTCGATAGTGATCCCCCTTAACTTGAGTCTCTTCCAATGGTCTTACCATCGTTTCTTCTTCCGTCAATGGTCAAACGTCATAGAGTCAAGCAGTATGCAGGTAGATGTAGGACTTGTAGAGGGCCTTCTAGAGGGTTGATGGAGTCAATTTCTCACAAACCGTCTGTTGTTTCTATCAAGGTATCAGACATGTTAAGGGGAATCTCTAACGATTATAAGAATGTGGACATCAAGTCAACTTTGACCTAGACAAAACTTTCTATTATGCTGAAGGTCCATTAATAGTCACTGGACATCAGCTTCGTCATTTCATTTCGTAATGACCGTTCATCTAAACCGCCAGAGGGGCTTGCAACTTTTAATGACTCGGTGATCAAGTCTAGAAGGGCCTTGCCACTCCATCCCTTATTTTTTAGGGTACTTAACTATTTCGAGCATGCACCTCTTCTGCTGCCACCCAACTCTTGGGTTGTCGTGAGTTGTTTGTATGAGTTTTATAGGGAAATGTACCGCCTGGGGACCTCCATGAAGGAGGTCCATCATCTATTCACTATGAGGGCTAACCCAATAGCCCCTGGCTTCTATCAACTCCAAAAGGTTGTGGCTCTCATAGGGTATCCCCTCGTGGATGGCTCTATTTCCAACATTGGTACATGTATGATTAGTTTTTTCTTCACCAACAGCGTGTCTACCTAGCATACACGTTTCAACATATCAACTAAGTCAATTCACTCTGCATATATATATACATTTAATTTTCTTTATTTGTATTTATCCCTCTTTTTAGTTTTTCCTTACTATACCTATTTCTTTTTCCTTGACCTTAGGTCATGAAGGGGTTTTCGGCCCTACTCTGAGGCATGCAGCCCGCGACTGTGTGGCGGAGGTCCTAGGTATGCCGACTTAATGAAAACAGGTGTGTTGCCTTTTTATGGAGGGAAATCTATATTCACCCAAGTTCTTGTCTTCGGACCAAGCCATTTCCTTCTGCTCCGTCTCATCCAAGTCTACCTACCCGAAGAATATAGATGATGATGACGGTGATGAAGACTATCACTACTCCGATGGTGACATAATGGGCACCAAATATGAGGCCGAGATGGAGTCTGAGAACTACTTTTGTTTAAAGTCCTTGGATAACGAGGCCGGGAAGGTTTTAGATGATCGATGCTCTGATGACGTCACTTCCTGGATCCCGTTGCCAGTAGTATGCGGCGAGTTTACCATCGCAACTTCTCCTCTTATTTCTTTTATTCTGAAGAGGAATTTTGTACTGCCTTCTTTAGTTGATGTCCTTCCACCTTTGGGGTTGCCTTTGGGATAGACGTCCGTGAGTGCCTCTGCTCCTAAAGAGGTGACTCCACACCCTAATACTCCCTGTGCCTCTATTGATTGATCAGGACCTTCTCGGTCCCCTTCCTTTTCTAGGCATGTGTCAATAGGTATACATGCCCCCACCTATCTTGCCCAAACCTCCACCCCTTGGGGGCATCCTTTGGCGACCTAGTATGGAGAGGCCATGAGCCATTACATGGGGAATATTCTCGAAGGAAAATGGGAGTCTATGTACAACATTCCAGATACCAAGTTGGGCGAGGCTTATATGCAAGCCTTATGCAGGTGCGTGTCAAAACACTTAATGTATTTTTTCAGTTTTTATATTGCCCGAATAATGGCATATTGTTTTGGTAAATTTTTTCTACTTAAGCCTCCATCTTGGGTAACCGATTTGTCACCTCGAGTTCTTCATCCACGTAACGGTTACAGTTTGAGCTTGTGGGGGAAATGAAGGACCTCTCCTTGGCCAAGGCAAAGAAATATGAGTTGATTGCACGGGTCAGTGACTTGGAGGGCCAACTTGCTGAGGTAGTAATCCAAAAGGATGTTGCACTAGCCAAGGCCGCATCTACCTCTTGGTCTAACACTAGGATCGATGCTAATATTCATACCATGAATGAGAAGAATAACGCTCTTGAGGTTGAATTGGTGAACCCTGAGAATGGCAGAGTTGAGAGCACATTGCATGCCGTGTGGAGGACTAATCCTAATTTTAACTTGTCCCCCTTTGGAGAGTATGCGTTCGAGAAGATTGTCGAGTGAAAAGATCGGGGTGGGAACCCATAGGCCCCTCTCAGAGGCTTATTATTATTATTTTTTTGATGTTGTGTAACCATATATGTTTTTTTCGTTTTCATGGAACTTATTTTTGTTATATGTGTAACTCTTTACATCTGAGGTCCTTTTAAGTTCGCATTTGTGTGCAGAACATTTATATATGGGACCTTTGCTTATCTTTGTATTCACTGTGAGGATGTATTGCCCTTTTGAGCCTTTGTCATCCTCTTTTGGTTATCATGCTTAAGGGGCTTGATAAGTCCATATTCTTTGATGAATTCTTTATGTCTTCCTTGGATTGATGATGATAGTCTTTTTCGTGCACCTTGACTATACTTGTAAGGACATGTCAACCCTTTGTGTTCTTGGCATCCTTTTATATTCTTTGTGCGAGAAGATTCCTTCTCGTCATTATGCATAGTACTAGTTTTACAAGGGTCTGTTTTAGGACAATTTATGGCTAGACGACTTGGTGGCCACTATAGGCTTATTGGTGGATGTCCTCCTTGAGGCCTTACCCCTTGTGGAGGTATAAGCCTATCACGAGGTTTTTCTTGTAGGACCTGCTTAGAGGCCGATCTTATGGGAGCAGAGGCCAAAATTGCAACATTGCAGGAGAGGGTCACTTCCTTAGAGGGGAATTTGGCTGATATAGAGTATAAATCCATAGAGCGCGCCCTCTACGGAGTATGGAGGCAAAGTCCTAACTTCAAATTTTCCTCCTTTGGTGAGCACACCGTTGCCAGGGTGGCTGAGTGGAACGCCTACGGCAGGAGGCCTTAAGATCTCGCTTCTGCATTCTTACCGTTCAGTTCAATGTGGTTGTATGCTCATTTGAGCCTTATTTTGTTTTTAATTTCTCTGAGTCCTCTCAAATTATCAGAACTCTTTTTATATATATATATATATACATATGTGATCATTCGCTTTTGTTCCTCTATGTTTTGAGGTCATTTGGAGCCCGCAAAATGGGGTTCGATAGGTCCTCTCTTTTAATACTTTTTTTTATCATGCTTGAGATCCTTTGGAGCCCATACGAAGGGGTTCGATAGGTCTCTCTTTGGTGCACGTTGATTGTATCTATACGGATATGTTGACCCTTTGGGTTCTAGTCATCCTTTTATATACTTTTGCGCGCGCTTATTATTTCTTGCAAGAAACGTCATTCTCGTCATTATTCATAGTACTATTTTCGCAAGGGTCCCTTTTAGGACCCTTTTTGGCTAGATGGCTTGGTGGCCACTCTAGGCTTATTGGTGGGGGCTTCAATTGATGCACTTCCTCTTGTGGAAGCATTTACCCTTATTAGGAGGTTTTTCTTATAGGACCTTTTAACCTCCTTGATGTTCATAAGGGTAGCTAATCCTTGTGAACTCAAGTGATGCCTTGCAAGGTCTTTTTTTTATTTGTAAGGGTTTTTTTTTTAATATATAAGGGTCTCGTTTAGGACCCTCCTTTTTTTTTTATATATAAGGGTCTAGTTTAAGACCCGTTTTGGCTATATACTCTGCCCCCCAAGTGGTTGGCAAGATTTATCTCGGCAGGCACTTTGATCATTTCATTCACGCATTTTGATAATCATTGTAAATGAGGTTTTGGTAGTGCGATCATTTTGCTCAAACAAGAGTTCTTACTGCATATTCTTTTAATGCCACAACATATTCATTGGAAATGAGTGAAGTACATGGTAACCTATGGTGACTTCATTCTTACTACATATCAAGGAGTCTAATTTGGCCTTGTACCTCATAGCTATTACATTAGACTTGCACGTTTAGATAGAACAATAACATTCTTGCCTCAGACATGGAGGTCTTACTGATAATATTTTGTTAGATGCTCTGCATTCCCTGCTCTAGGTACCAGGGTATCATCCAAACGTGCCAGCTTATAGGTGTTAGGGGGCACCACCTAGAAAACTTGGTAGGGCCCTTCCAAGTTTGCCCCTAATACACCTGTGCTCGGGTCTCGAGTGTTGGGCATGACTTTTCTTAACACGAGGTCTCCGACCCTGAATGCCCTCTCTCGCACCCTTTATAGCCTCGCAGCCATAGGCTAAGGCGAAAGGCGTCTCTCCAGTGATGGAACAAGTCGTGGTCCTATAGGCCCAAATCACATTGGGAAGTTCTTCGACCCAGGCTCCTTTCAACTTTTCCAACTTTGTTTTCAAGTTCCTTTTAGGATCTTGTTGATGGCCTCCACTTGTCCATTGGCTTGTGGGTGTACTACAATGGAGAAACTCCTCTTAATTCCATTTTCCCTGCAATATTCCTCGAACAATCCTCCTTCAAATTGCATCCCATTGTCGGAGATTATCTTGTAGGCTATTCCAAACCTGCAGACGATAAATTTGTTGATGAAGGTGGTGATTTGCTTAGTCGTTATGTTGACTAGAGGCTCTGCTTCCACCCATTTAGTAAAATAATCGATTGCTACCACTGCATATTTTGCTCCTCCTCTTCCTGCTGGCAACGCTCCAATCAAGTCAATCCCCCACACAGTGAAGGGCCACGAACTGGTCATGCTCACCAACTCATTTGGTGACTGTCTGGGGTAATTTGCATGCCTCTAGCACTTGTCACACCTTTTTGTGAAATCGCTCGCGTCCTTCTCCATGGTAGGCCAATAATACCCCTGGCGAATGGCCTTTTTTTCCATGGACTACTCCCCAGCATGATTTCCACATTCCCCTTCGTGTATCTCTCGCATAATTTTTAAAGCCTCTCCCTTATCTACGCACCATAGGAGCGGGGCAGAGAGGCTTCTCTTATATAGGACTCCGTCTACTAGGGTATATTGGGCAGCTTGTAAGTCGGCTTACGGGCATCTATTTTGTCCAAAGGCAAGGTCCCGTCATTTAAGTATCTCACAATGGGTGCGAACCATGACTCCTCAGGGCTATTGACCATATGGATCTCTTCTTTTGCTATGCTCAGCTTGGAGAGGTATTCGACTGGGATGGACTCAAGTGTGTCTTTGTCTCGAGTAGAGGCGAGTTTTGCGAGAGCATGAGCATTTGTGTTTTGCTCCCTCGGGATCTGTTCTATGGTGTATTTTTTGAACTGATCGAAATACCCTTTCACCTTTGCGAGATATGCAGCCATTTTTGGACCTCTAGCTTGATATTCACCCTTCACCTGAAACACTACCAGTAGTGAGTCACTAAAGACATGCAAGTGGGTTACCTTTAACTCCTTAGCTGGTTGCAGGCCAGCCAAAAGTGCCTCGTACGCTGCTTCATTGTTGGAAGCTTCGAATTTGAATCTTAAGCCGCAATACATCTTGTGCCCTTCAGGTCCCGTCATCACTATGCTAGCACCGATACCTCCTTCGTTAGATGCCCCGTCTATATGGAGGCTCCATTCTTTAGGGTGCTTTTCCAGTTTGTGCAAGACTTGATGCAAAGGGGTGTTAGTGAGCACCTCGATAGCATGAGCATGAAAATAGGGCCTCAGCTTTCGAGAAGCCAATATCAAGGCATATGCCAACTTCTCTATTTCTGGGTACCGGGTTTCTGCATCTTCCAACTGCTTGCTCACATAGTACACGGGCTGCTGATGCTTCTTTTCTCCTTTGACCAAGGCGACACTTATAGCATGCTCTGATAAAGCTAAATATAAGTACAACTTTTCCCTTTTTTCTGGCTTGGCCAAAAGAGGTGGTTTTCCAAGGTGTTTCTTTAGCTTAGTGAAGGCTTCCTGACAATCATCATCCCAAGCGATCTTTTTGCTTCCTTTTAGGATTTTGAAGAAAGGGAGGCATTTGTCAGTGGACCTGGAGATGAACCTATTGAGGGTCGCTACTCTCCCTGTTAAGCATTGCACCTCCTTCTTGTTTTGTAGTGGGCTCATTTCCAGCAATGCCTTGATTTTGTCAGGGTTGGCCCCGATACCTTAGGAATTCACCATAAAACCCAGGAACTTCCCTGATGAAACTTCGAAGGTGCACTTGAGCGGGTTTAGCTTCATTCTGAACTTTTGGAGGGTGACGAACATCTCACTGAGATCGTTTGTGAGCTCTTCTGGCTTCTTTGTCTTTACCATCATATCGTCCACGTATACTTCCATATTCCTTCCTATTTGATTCGCAAACATTTTATTCACCAGCCTTTGATAAGTAGTACCTGCGTTCTTTAAACCAAAAGGCATTACTTTGTAGCAATAAAGTCCCTTGTCTGTTATGAACAAATGTGCTCTTCATCGGCCGGGTTCATGAGTATTAGGTTGTACCAAGAATATGCATCCATGAAGCTAAGTAGCTTGTGCCCTGTCGTGGCGTCTACTAACTAGTCTATCTTGGGAAGAGGAAAGCTGTCCTTAGGATAGGTTTTATTGAGGTTAGTAAAGTCCACACAAGTCCTCCATTTTCCATTGGGCTTTGGGACTAACACTGGGTTTGATACCCATATTGAGTAGAATGCCTCTTGGATAAATCAGTTTGCTTTCAACTTGTCAAACTCTTCTTTTAGGGTTGCGTATCTTTCTGGGTCTAGCACTCTCCTTTTCTGCCTCACAGTCCTTGATTTTGGGTCGATGTTTATGTGATGACAAATGACTGATGGGTCCATTCCTACCATGTCCTCGTGACTCCAGGCAAATATGTCGAGGTTGGCTTTTAGAAATTCTACCAGCTTCTCCTTCATGATACCCACAAGGTTTCTTCCTACCTTCAACTTTCTCAATGGGTCATTCATGACTGTGACTTCTTCCAACTCCTCTACCGGCTTGGCTCTAGGTTCTTCCGTGACTCGGGCGTCCAACTTGTGCGGGTTCGTTCCTTCACACACAACCATTGCCCTAGGCACTGATGGCTTTGTGGCCATGCGGAGGGATGTGTTATAACATTCCCTCACTTCCTTCTGCTCTCCTTTCACGTTTGCAATTCCCCCGGGAGTTGGGAATTTCATAGCTAAGTGGTACACAGTAGGTATCACTTTCAATTCTCCTAGGGAGGGTCTCCCTAATACCACATTGACGGCTGAGGCGCAATCTACCACAAAAAAGTTTTCCATTATGGTGGTATGTCTGGCTTGTTCCCCCATGGTGATGGCTAACTCAATTGCCCCTAGGGGCTGTATTGAATATCTTGTAAATCCATATAGGAAGGTATTGCAAGGCTTTAGGTGCTGGATGTTTAGTCCCATTTTCTCTAAAGGTGGGCGATATTGGATGTTCACAGAGTTTCCATTATCCACCAAGACCCGATGCACCCTCATGTTTGCAAGCTAGACAGTCAACACCAAGGGGTCGTTATGAGGGAAATGTACACCCCGTGCATCTTCTTCAGTGAAGGTTATCGAGTCATTCTTACCCTTGAAACTCTTCGGGGGGCGTTGCTCCAAACTTAAGATGCATGGTGGTAGACTTCGTCTGGCCTCCCTGGCATATTAGTCTTGCTACTTCCTTGATTCGCCTCCAAATCCTGGCCCTCCAAAAATGGTCCTGACTTCTCCTTGTACCTTCGGGGAAACCTCTCATGCCTGTGGCGAGTATACCCCTTCTTTTGGCCTTTGGTTCTCTTTACGAACGTATATTCCCAAATGTCCCCTGCGTATAAGCTCTTCGATTTCTATTTTCAAATGGTTGCATTCTGCGGTGGTGTGGCCGATATCTTTGTTTTACTAGCAATATTTACTGGGGTCTTTTTTTTACTGGCCTTTTTTCATTGGCAGAGGCCTTCTGAAAGGGACCTGGTTTTCATTCGTGATGAAAATATGTTCCCTAGCATGGGTGAGATCAGAATAAAAGGTGTAGGGGCCTTGCCTGCGCTCATCAGTGCGCTGGGGCTTCTGAGGCCGATCATCTCTTGTTCCTTCATAGACCCTCTTCTTCTTTGCACCACTTTGGCTGTTCTGGATTGAGAGTTTTGGTGGGGACTGGTTTTTTTCAGCCTTAAGTCTTTCGTGACCATCCTCTACACGAATATATTTCTGCGCCCACTCATAGAAATCGTCCACTGCTAAGGTACTCCCTACCACTGCTAAGGTGTGTTACACCAGACCAGTCAAAGTTGTTAATGATTGAGGTACATGTTGAGTCTAGTTTTTCTCATGTTTAGGTGATGTTTTAAGTAGTCTTTTATTTCATTTTTCTTTCATTTAGTGCGGGTTATTGCTTTGTTTGTTTGTCTTTGTGAATATCAGGAAGAATTGAGCACTTGGAGGAAAATGTCAAAGAATGGGAAGAAATAACCAAGTTTTTCAACATATTTTGAGAAAGGATGGATCTAAACTTGATTCGGAAGTGTTGGTGAATTTTTGGGATGAAAACTTGAAAATTTGAGAAATCCCTTAAGAGCCACGACATGAGCAAAGTAGAGCCGCGGCTAGGTGGTGAAACAGAACCACTGTTTTGAAGGAGATCCTCGGGCCGCAACATAGATGGGCATCAACCCATAAATCGTCGACAAGGGCCGCGGCATGGCTGACTAGGGCCGCGGCATGGAGAGAACCTTTCGCCCAGGAATTTAGACACGGGCCGCGGCGTGGTGTATGTAGAGTCGCGGCCCGCCTCTTTTAAAAATTGAATTCTAGGTTTTTATAAGGCGAAAAAGAGAGAAGAAATGGACGTACGGACTGGGGGAGAAGTTCTTGCTTGAAGGCTGAAGGCTGAAGGCTTGGAGTATTTTTATCTACATGTTTTTTTCTTCTACTTTCTGATGTTATCTTTAATTTTTGTTGTGATTAGCATTATGATTATGAACTAATTTTCTGTTTAGGATGTTTAATTGAATCACTTGAATCCCTATAATGAACTAATGCAATTTCAATTCTCTTCTTCTTTAATCTTCTTCAATTCCATATAACCTGTTCTTATAGACTGATTATTGATTGGCCATCTATAGTCATATATATATATATGTTTTTAAGTCAAAATCTGAGAAGTGAGATTTGAATCTGCTCTAGTTATATTGGACATAATTCTAATTTGGAATGAAAGTATCTGAATTAATTGTGTAAATGTTTATTAAGTTGTCAAGATTAATGCTACCTTTGTGGTTCAATTTACCATAGAAATATAGGAAATTGTCACCTAGGTTGAGTTTATAATTCATAGTATGATTATACGCTGCTGTATCAACTTGTTAATTGAATTAGGCAAAAAGAAGAAGAACTCATACTTTGCATTAGGGAATAATAGGGAGGATAGTTGATGAGATTAAATATCCTAATTGTTTCTTCAGTGGTTAAATCAAAGGTTTTACTATTAGTTGTTATTCCATTTAATTTTCAATTATTGTTTTGCACTTTATAGTTTCTTTTGCTGTGTCTACAAAAATCAAGAATTTTAATTTATCAAATAGAAAGAGAAATTAATTGACTGGTAATTGATAATTCAGTCCTTGAGGACGATACTTGGTTTCTTTACCATTTTATTACAAATTGCGACTGTGTGCACTTGCATAGCTTAAAATATTGCAACAGTACATGAGGGGTTTTGTGGAGATAACGCTGGGGGGCAATGGGACTCAATTCGACAGTGATATGTTCACCAAATTTTGTACGAGGCATGGAATCACAAAGAGCTTTTCCTCGGTAGCACACCCCCAAACCAATGGTCAAGTAGAAGCAGTGAACATGACTATCAAAGACACTTTGAAGAAATGCCTTGAACAAGACAAAAGTGTCTGGCCAGAAATACTTCCGGGGGTCCTATGGTCACATCGAACAATAGCTCGAACAACAACAGGCCATACACCAGTCTCTTTGGTGTTTGGTTATGAAGCCATGTTGCCAGTTGAATTCACTCCTCCATCGCATAGACTAGAGACATACGATCAAGGGAGAAATCATCAACTAATGGAAGAGTCGCTCGATTTAATAGAACTAAATGAGAAAAGGACAGTCTTAGAGTTGCAACACACTGGCAAAAAGTGGCCGGATACTTCAACTGCAGGGTGAAAGATGGAAAATTCCAAGTTGGAGACTTAGTACTCAGGAGGGTGTTCCCAAACACTAAGGACACTAGACCAGGGGTACTAGGACCTAATTGGGAAGGGCCATACAAGATAGCTTGACTTAATGGACAACTAATAAAATAATACTAGAGTGGTGAACACCTCCGCCGGTACTATCAGTGAAGCTGTTTAGCGGCGACAGAATTTTGAAATCGCAAATGTATTATTTTGGAATTATCTATGTAACAGCCATTGTGCTTATGATGAATGAATGAATGAATTTAATTTCTTAAAGTGTCGCTTAATTTTCTAATTTCTTTCAATGAGGGACTAGTAACTTTAGACCTGTCAACCCCATCAGATCATGTTCATTTCTAGTCCTTGAGGGACGTATCGACCCATAAGATCCAAACAAGAGACTGGTCCATGAACCTGTTGCCATTATGGATCATGTTCGACCCTGGTCCTTGAGGGACCTATCTACCCATAATATCCAAACAAGAGACCAGTCTGAGGACCTGTCGCCATTATGGATCATGTTCGATCTTGGTTCTTGAGGAACCTATCATTCCATATGATCTAAAAAGAGAGATTGGTCCTAGGACCTTGTCGCCAAATTATTTGATCATGTTTGTTCCTGGGTCTTGAGGAATCTATCGATCCCCATGATCAACAAGAGAGACCGGTCCTGGACCTTGTCACCAAAATATTTGATCATGTTCGATCTTGGTTCTTGAGGAACCTATCAACCCCCACAATCAATAAGAGAGACTGATCCTGGACCTTGTCGCCAAATTATTTGATCATGTTCGATCTTGGTTCTTGAGGAACCTATCGACCCATACAATCAACAAAAGAGATTGGTCAGAGGACCAGTCGACATTATTTGACCATGTTCGATCATGGTTCTTAAGGAACCTATTGACCTATACGATCAAAAAATAGACTGGTCTGAAGACCTATCGCCATCATCAAATCATAATTGAATCTATTCCTTGAGGGACCGATCGATAATTTGATCTAAGACTCGTTACAGGCTCAATTATGCAATCAAGACCCGATTGGTCCAACATAGACACTTATGTCTAATATCATTATAAAGAGTACAGGAGAGATTATATAGATCGTGATCGACACTTGCTACATAATCTGCATTTGTGTATAGGTATCATTATTACTGAGTATGAAACCATCACCCGACTACCAATGAGGGAAAAACATTTGCTGCTTGCATCATTGGGTGAAATGGATAGTACCATGTGTCTAAATGCTCAAAGCAAGGCATGGTCAAGTAGCCACTGACCAAGGCTTTTAAACCCATGATCAGTTGGGGGGCATATAGTACATACTGATTGGGGTATACACAAGTAATGAGGACATGACCCTAAGTACTAAGCAAGCTCAATTTTTTCTAGGACATTTGTTCAAGATATGTTCCGAAAGTGCAAAATACAAAAACCAAAAAGGCAGTGGAAGGGAGACTCCGAGCCAAGTCCCTTATAGGGTTGTCAGCCAAGCCATCAACCAACCCTATAAGGTGGTCGACCTATTACCCATGGGGTGGTCGACCTGACCGTTTTTGTTCGTGGTACTTGGTTAACTATCGTACTACTCACATTACGATGGTTTTTAGCATGAAAAACATAAAGGATGAAAGTTAGTATGGCTCATGAAATACACATGTTAACAGTATACTGATACCTGAACCAATGAGGGTTGTGAGTTGATACACTTAGTAAGCATTGGATATTAAAATTTTCAATTAATATGTTGAGTACTCATAACATAAAAGCATAAAGGCATAAAATGTCGTATGTAAAAATTGTCAAGTACAAGGTTTCCCACCAATGGCACAAAAGGAAAGACAAAGAATAAAAGACCAAAAGAAGACTAACAAGGGTGAGGAGTATCATCTGAAAGACTGCCTTGAGCCTCGGCAGCCTCCTCAGCCAGACACTTCTTAAGATTTTTTGCTCGTGTCTTCTTGGGAGGGAAATCCAAGTTTAGATTTTTGTTGGACTTCCAGATCAAGTAGAAGCAAGAGAAGGCAGTCTCTGAATACTCCTCTCATACCTTCTCCCGGGCAGCCTTAACCTCTTGCTCCTTCTCAATAAGACCAACTTCCGCAGTTGGTCCATTTCAGCAATCAACTTCTCTTTCTCAGCTTCAGAATATTTGAGTTGATTGGTAAGTTCCCCCTCCATCTGGGTTACCCTGATTGTAAACTCGGTCACTTCCTGCTGTTTGAGCTCCAGAAAATTGTAGAGAGTGCCGATCTCTTCATCTTTCAAAGCAATGTCTGCGTCCCTAGAGCCAAGAACGTGCCTAAGGTCCAGTACCTCCTGGAGGACAGCTTCATACTCAGATCGAAGGTTGGAAAATGTAGAGGTATACTCCACAGTCCTATCACGGACATGGGAGACCAGCATCAGCGCATGCAAAACATAGAAGTGTTAGATAACATCAACACACAAGCTAACCAGACAAAAAGAAAACTTTAGAGGACATACACTTTCAATGTCAAGGAGTGACTTCGTTAGGATGGTGCACAAGTCCTCATTCTTAATGCCATTAAAGGTCGTTGTCGTCTTCTCTAGATCGGATGCTTGGTCCATGATGGCACCTAAATTCCGTATGGTAGACTGGTGTGGCTCACATAAGGGAGCAGGCGCAGAGGAGGAGGAATCCCCATGATAAGTACCGAATTTGTCTATTTTTAATTCATTATTCTTCTATAATTATGCACTTGATTATTTATTTATATATGTTGAATTAGTTTATTTTGTGTTTTTATAACTTTCAAGACATTTGGATGAAAAATAATGAATTTGGGATATTTTTCAAGAAATGGTTAAACTCAAAATTACAAGTTTGAAAATTCACACTTGATTTTCATAAATTTCGAATACTCTTTTTGAATTTTTTTTAAGAAATACAAGTTTTATATCTTTTTCCTAGATTTCCACAACATTTTGAATCGTCCAAATCCGAGTTATATCAAGGAAGTTGTAGTTAAAATAACAACAGTGGCTGCAGCTGAAGATAACCGAAAAATGGAAAAAATGCTACGATTGCGACCAACCTTATTTAGGGCCGCAACCTGGGGGATATAATTTAGTGGCCGTGGCCAACAATGTCCCAGGTGGTGGCCAGAGCCTGATTTTCTGGAAAATACATTTTCTAGTGGCTGCAATCGGCGATCGATTTTTCCTTAATTTTTGAATTTTAAATGTATTTTTGAATGGGCTATAAAAGGGATTAGGGTAAACTTTTATAATAACTTTGGGTAGCAAATTTTAGAGGCTAGAGCAGCATGGGAGGAGAAAAGACATCAACAATGACATTCTTCAATCTTGTTTTTCTTTCTTCTCAAAACTCTTTTATTTTCATTGAATATTTATGTTTATGAATATGAATATGATTATGGAGTAGTTTTCTTTATAGTTGAGGGTTATTTCAAAACTCTAGACATGAGATTTTGAATGCATTTATGAATTTTATTTCTTCTATTCCCTTATATTAAATTGCTTCTATTTTTTTATTTGAATGGCATGGATCTTATAAAATCTTGTTTAGATGGCCGCCAATTAGGGTTTTCATTATTCTACTATCATCTTAGGATTGCTATTCTCCTAATAGTTTAGGATTCTAAGTAGAGTGATAAATTACAATTAGGACATTGTGATAGGTATTTTGATTGTGATGAAAAATAGAACCTATGTTAAATGAATTGCATGCTTAATGAATTTGTTGCCTAAATTAACCTGTTTCCATAAAGTGTAATGCTTTTACTAGGTTAAATAGATTGCATGCTTAATGAGTTTATTGCTGGGTAAAAAGGGTTAATTAAGAACACTTGGCTTTAATTAAGTATAATACGGAAACTGTTGGAAATGTGCCTTGAAAGCATATGTAGTAGACATTGTTTTTTGAAATAAATAAATAAATTGAATTTGTTATGCATATATTTTATGGACTATATTATTCTATGATAATATTATGTAAATATCAGGAAAATTCCTAAGTTCATATATGTGATCTCAAACACGTATTAGTACGGGAGGATTGTGTTTGAGATAAATGAACTTGAATAGTTCGCAGTAAAATAAAGTTATGGAATCTTTAGATTAATTACTGCAAGTACGGTCCACTAGTATTATGAATACATGTGATCTAGATCCGGATCACTAGTGTGGTAGGACACTTTAGTGGAGGTGCTTTATATATTAGATAATATATAGAACTGGACCAGATATGTTTATTAATACTTAGTTAAATACCGTTTCGAAGTATTAATTAAATATATCAACTGATGATCATATACAAATAGATCTTAATCTTGAAGTTACTATGAACTCCTGTTTATGTTATATGAGTTCTTTGATTCACTTGTTAGGGTCTGTCAGAATGATCAGGCTAAAAACTTTTGATTTGGGAACTCATTAATATAGATGGCTGGGAACATAGTATACAGATATGGAATCTATACCTTCTCGCAAGAGATTGAATGATGGTTCTCTTAAGGGTTGACTGTTGGGACTGAAAGGTTATTGAGCTCATATTCATAATTTAATTATGAATTAACCTTCACTAGTAGAGTCAATGGTACTTAAGGAAACAAGAGATAATTAAAAGGGTAAAATGGTAATTTTATTCCCGATTAATTATGAACCATTATTAGAGGGTCAAGTTGTATGCAATGATTATATCAATGGACGCTTTATGATTAAAAAGTACTCAGTAAATGAAATGTCTATAATTACAAGAGTGCAGTCTCATATTTATAGTGGAATAATCATGAGATTAATAAATTAAGATTATTTAATTAAAGAGTTTAATTAATAATCTTAAATTTATTGAAGCTTGGAATTATAGGTCCATAGGTCCCCATAGCGGCTCTATCAACACTATTCAAGGTAAGAGTTGATATGAAGGGAAAATAGTTTAAAGACATATTTAAGAAGAAATTTGTTCTTCAGGCCAAATATGAAATTATATGATAATAGTGATTAATTAATTAATTAATTACAAATTAGTTGTAGTTAACAAAATTAATTAATATTTAATTATTGTATAATTTTCGAAATTATATTAAATAATTAAATGAATTTTCGAAATTTAATTAAATAATTAATTAATTATAATTTTCAAAATTATAATAAATTAAAAGTTTATTTTCGAAAATTTTGGATTTAATTAATTGGTAGAATTAATTAAATATCTTTTATTTGAGTGGGAGATAATAATCTGATAAATTCAAATCAGATTTGAATTTAAAAGATTGATATTTATTCAAATAATTAATTAAAAAGATAATTAATTTGAATTCAAATTTGAATTAGTTATCAGGTTGTTAGATCTTATCTGACAATGTAATTTGAATAAATAATTAAATAAAACTTGAAAATCCAATATCCCTAGAAATTAGGAAGCTACACGTTCACACACAGTCCATGGACTGTGTGTGGCGTGTAGGGCCATGTTAATGGATAATTCAAAAATTGGTTTTTGGATTTTTTTTCATTAATAGAATAATTAATTAATTAAAAAGTAAATTGTAAAATGGTTACAGATTTATTTTTTAAATTTTGAATATTTTCTGTTAAGTATGACTGATCAGAAAATTATTCAGATAAGAGAATGTAAGACATCTCAGACTATTCGCTCTGTGAAAAATAGAACAATAGTTTTCTCTCCCTGAAAATAAAGAACCAATTCTCATGCCTATTATCTTGATCTCATGAGTTGAGTACATCAAGTAGAATCACAAATAAACTATCCTTCATTCTCTAAGTGCCCACACATTTCTTGAGGTGTAGAGAACGCTTTGGAAGATCTTGGTGTGAGTACGTGGGAGCGGCTTGGATAGGAAGATCGTTCTAAATACGAAAAGATAGCAAGGACACTTGATAGGCATCAAGAGGTATGATTTCTATTATTATCTTGCTTATGATTAATGTATGTATATTAATGGATCCACATATTTAAAGGTAGTTTAAATATGTTACAAAAATTTTTGTTGTACACTGGGCCAACCATACCACCATTCCGCTGCGTATTAGGAAACTCGTTCCTAACACAAACTGGGATAATTGACTGCTTAAGAGTTATCTACAGAATTAATAGATTAATTGGGAATAGAGAATATTATTCCTCATTGTTGATAGATTGATTGTCGAAGTTAGAGAGTAATTCTTGACTATTTCTTTAATATAGTTATATCCTTAGTTATTTAGTGTTTGATCTTTATTTCATTTTTTGTGTTCAATTTTTGAAATTAAAATCCCTTTCTAATTTCAATTTAGTTCTTATTTAGAATAATAATTGGATCATAGTCCTTATGGGTTCGACCCTTATTTACTGCTATACTGAAGTAAATGGTATAAGTGAATAAAAAATATAAATTTGATACGGCATAGGACACCCATCACCCCATCAATAATATTGGGAGGAGCCGGGATGGGCAAGGATGGCTCTACCTCTGCAACAGGACTAGACGCCAGTGGAGCCAAAGGAGGCACAACGGGAGGGACCTCCGTTAGCGGCTTAGGCTCAACCCTGGCCCTCTTAGCTGCTAGGACGGAAGGACTAGTCTCAGTTGGAGTCGGCCTTTGATCGGTGGGAACAAAGCCGAACATATCTGAACCTGCGAAAGAAGATCAAATATTAGCAGGATATCAAACATAGACGAAACATAAATTAATGATGATAAAATTGTCGAACATTTTGAATGAGATTTGGGTTCGAACGTGGTTTCATCAAAGTCATCTGATGCAAGCAATGAGTGCTCAGATGCACCCACCTCATCACCTCCCTGTCCAACTAACACGGACGAAGAGGGTACCTGCTTGATATGAATTGGCTTTGGGAGTCTATGGCGTTCACGGGCTAGGTACAATCTTCATCCAGAACATCGACGATAGTAGATGGAAACAGCCCGACCTTCTTAATATTCTTCGAAGTAACGAGATCATTGACGTACTTCTCCTCAGGGGTCATGGCAATCAATGCCTTGGCCCTAACAGTCATGGCCTAGGTCGGGAGCAGTGTATAAAAAGTTGTGACATGCTTGAACTTGGAGTAGTTGGCCTTTGCTTCTTTAGCGAAGAAATAGTTGTCAGCATAGCTAAACACCTTTAAGTTTCCAGAATTCTCTTCCAGGAAGGTGTCGATACCCTCGCTCATATAATGGTGGAAGTGGAAGTACACCGATTTTAGCTGAGAAGGGTTCGTATTCAAATCAAATATGTAGTGGATCTCATGAGGTATTGGAGCAACCCATTTTCTACGATGATAGATAATAATGCAGATAACACCAAGATAGCGTTGGGAGCCAGCTGAGAGGGACTAATACCAAAATAATCTGCCATGCTCTGGAAATACGGATGAAGAGGAAGTAGGGCGCCAGACTTAATGGTAGAGCATGTCCAAGCGCACATACCCAAAGGGGCTGTTACGAGCAATTCCGCAGAGTTGAGCAAGGACATACTTCAAATGGAAAAGGCAAGTCAAGTTTAGTAAAAAATAGATGGAAGAAAAGAAAAAGAAATGCTAGAACAATAAAAGGGGCTCACAGTGAGGTTTATTCCCATAGCAAACTCAAGAACATCTTCGGGAGTACGCTCCTCGATGGACAAAAACATATAAGGTAAATAAGTTAAAAAAAAAAGCTAGGAGGAAAAAATTGCCATCAACTAGTAAATATGCACAAAAATATAACAACAAAAATAAATAAAGCGAATTACAACAAAGGTTAGGAGGCATAAGTTCCGTCAACTCACAAAAATGTAGTAAAAAGAAAAATATTACAACAAAAGTAAATAAAATAAAATATTAGGAGGCACAAGTGCCGTCAACTAAAAAAATAATAATAATAGAAATGATAAGTATAAATAGAAATATAAGTAATTTTTTTATGGGTGGTAGAATCGTACTAAATTTTCTTCTTATTTTTTTTTTTTAGTTTTATATTTTTATATAGTGCAAAAATTAAAATAACTAGCACAAGAATTCATTAACCTTGAGAAAAAGTACTTTTCTTTCTTGCACCTCCCCAGCAACAGTGCCAAAAATATGATGGACGCAAAATGAGTACGTTTTAAATATTTATAACTCGCAAGCGCACAAATCGTATATGGAGTATAGTGTTCGTGTAAGCACGAGGTCGAACCCAAATGAATTGACTAAAATAAAAAATAAACTATTTTAAACAAAAATGAAATAAATTCTAACATAGCTCCATAGATTGAATAGATTTAATGTCAAGAAAATAAAATAAAAGATTGAAAATATAGGTATTTAAGAAGAAAAATAAACCAATTATGATTAGCAAATAAGGTGTAAAAGAAAGATTATTAAGAAACTAGAATCCACAAAATGTAAGTTTAATAATTATTTATTAATATATTGATTCCCAAGTTTTAGCGATAGTTAAAATAAATCAAACATTCCCAAGTTTTAGCGATAGTTAAAATAAATCAAACTATCATTTTTCAAATAGATTTATAATTTAAGCACAACTTATTTTAAAAAATATAGGATTTTATTTATTTTTCAAAAACATATAATTTCAAAGCATTTGATGTGAATCAACCTAATGAAGCAACAAAAAATCAAATAACATTATTTATAAGGCAAAACATAATATTTTTATTCTAAGCATTGGAAGTGTTCAATTTAATGACACATCTTACACAAAGAATATTATGTTTTTCAAAATGAAGAACAAAGCGTAATATTATCTAACAATCCAAAATACAAGATATTAGAGATGAAAGACATATATGAAGAAGAAAAATCCATAAACTTTGTTACATTACAAGGGAAAACAACATACAACAATAAATACTATCTAGTGACAAGTTGCTTCATCATGATCATAATAATCTTATGAAAAAAATTAGAAGCACATAACTAGAATCCAAAATATATTACAATAGAAATAAATATTTTGCACAAAATGGTCTTCCAAAAGGAAGAGATAAAATGTAGAGAGAAAGTGTAGAAAAGATGATAGTAACAAAAAATTAAGCACCCAAAATTTTTCTTGAAATTATATATTTATAGCCAAAATAGATTATTAAAATTATCAATGTAAATTAATTAAATTGATTAGATTAATTAAATTAATAATAATACGAAAAGTAGGGGTAAATTCTAGGGTGTCATGATGAATTTTGTAGTGAAATGTGTAGAAAAATTTGGTAAAAAAATTGGCATTTGAGGAACAAGGGGACATGGAGACAATATGGGCTCAAGAGAAAAATGCCAGGTGGGTGTAGCACACAATTTTTTTTTATTTATTCAAATTTTGTGCTTTATTTTATTTAATTGTTAAGTATGTGATTTTTTTTATTATATGTTTAAATTAATTGTTAGGATTGTTTGGTAGAATTTTTGTGAATTTAATTGTTAATTGTTTATTTATTTATTTTAATATGTGAATAATTGAGTTTTGATTGAATGCACAAATGTGCATGGTAGGTAATGATACACTGTAGTTATTGAGTGTGTGCATGTGCATGGTTGCATGGTGCACTTGTATAGAATTTTCTACACACTTTATAGTTTCCTTATATTAGATTTATTTAATTATTTAATTAAAAAAAAATAAAAGAAGGGCAAAGGGAGAGTGTGAACGTGTGAGCATAGTGGGAAGTTGAGTGATTTCATTCCTATTTTATTTGGGGGAATTTTAGTTAAAAATGGAAGAGGATTTGTCATCTTTATCCACTCCCTATTTTTCCCTTATTAAAATAAATCAAATAAATAAAAAATAAAAGAAAATAAACACAAGTAGGAAACTTACCCATTATGTTCATTAGGTTATTTTGGGCTAAGTTAGAAAATAAAGGCAAGAGAGAAAATATGAGGCCATTTTTGGTGCTTCGGACCGTCCGCTATAGTGAGAGAAAGCGAGAGAATGGACGTGAGCTAGAGAGAGAAATAGAGAAAGAAAGAATGAAGAGAAGAGGAAGAAGGGTAGGGTTTTCCAAAAGACCCCTAGGTATGTGATCATGTTTTTTTATTTATTTTCTTTAGTCTTGAATTATCTTCCGCTTGGAAGAATCTAAGAGAATATTGGTGGTTTTTCTTTTCTTGATTTTCGAAACCCTAGGGAAGTATTTCAAGGGTGGTGGCCAAATTTGGGTTCTTTGATTTCTATCAAAGGAGGTAATGGAACCTATATTCTTTATTTGGTTTTTATGGTTGTAACCTTTTTATATGTATACTCATGGTATGTGTGTATTGTATTGATTATTGATATATGGTGTTATGTAAATCTCTTATCATGAATATTTGTTTTGATCTTCAAATCATAAGCATGGTGGTGTTGATGATATGTTGCCTAAGATTTTTCCTATGATTTGATGATAGGTATGATTTGACTTAAAGATTCTATGTGAAAGCATGCAAGGGTTTTAATTTGTGATCTACTAGATCTGATGATGGGTGTTTTCATTTTTATGAAGGGATGTGATTATTTTGGGCTATGAGGGTTTCGGCCTAGGGATGGTGTTCAAAGCATGTTTTTTTTTTTTTTATATGTTTTATGTCAATTAAAGATCTTAGAAATATGATAGGTTGTTTGTAAGATTTTAAATGGGTATATGTTAGTTTTGTTCTCCCATGAAATACTTGCACAATAGAAATATGCTAAGAGTTATATTCAAGACAAGGTTAAAGATGATTATTTTGTTTATGATATGTGAGTATGTTTTAAGGTGGTTTGATAAATTATTGTATGCTAACATTAAAATAATTAAACGAGGTGTAGAAACATGCTAGGGTTTGTGTTCGAATTGTGTTGATTAAACATGCATGATTAATGTGTGAATTTTGTGAGGCATGATGAACATAATGAATTTAATGACTTGATATACTTCGTGATTTTGTATATAAATGGTTTCAAATACGATGAGAATAATTTTTTTTGCATGTTTAAATAATTTTGCAAGTGCGATGATATTTTTAAGAAATTAATTGGAATTTTAATATACATTAAAATGATATTTTTACTCAAATAAATGCCTATAGTTTTTTTTATATATTTTTAGAGAAAATATGAGTTTTTAAAATCAAGATGGTGATTTTTGAAAGTATGTAATGTTGCTGGAATTTTTTTGGTAAAATGAGAAGTTGTCTTTTAAATGAAAGGAATTTTGTGTGTATGTTGAAATAAAATAATATCCTAAACTATGTAAATATTAAAAGTGATATTTTTAATGTAAACATGAGTGTTCATTTTAATAGATATGATTTTCTTCATCTTAATTAAGATAAATGTTGAGGTAATTTCACTTGTGATTTTTAAATAAATTAAATGGTGGTTGAAAGTGTAGTTTAATAAATTAAAATTAATTATTTGATTATCACTTATGAATTTATTCTACTTAAAAATTTAGTCTTAATATAATATAAATAAAATATATTTTTCCCACACCTAAAATTTATATTTTTCTCACATGGGTTTGTAATTTTATTAATTTAAATAAAATTATTATTTTCTAAGGAAACATGATAATAATAAGTATTTTAAATAATTTCAAACCTTTATTATTACTAAGTAATTTAAAAATAATAAATGGATTTATAATATCATTAAATGACTAAATAAATTCTTTTTGTGAAATAAAAATAATATTTTAAAGAGGTTTAATCAACTTAGTGATTTTAAAAGAAATAAATAATGGTAAGAAAGCATGTTGCTAAATCCTTATTTTGAAAACGATAGAAATAAGCGCGTAGGAATTATCGTTTTTAATGTCACTTTTTAACAACGCTCCCACGTATGCATATCGCATGCAATTTCAATTTTACGTTAAAAAATGTGTCTAATATTCAACCATATGATTTTTATTTAAAAGCCATGCATGTAACATATGTATAATTTGCATTATTCTTTTGGTGATTTTATGTATAAATATGCATGTTCGGAAAATATGTGTAGCTTTTCCCATTTGTGCATGGCCCATGCACACATGGGGTATATGAGTTGGGCACAAGAATGTCTTATGTGATTCTAAAGGATGCTATTTGGTTATGGTATATGCTCGTTGTGAAGTTTGTCAGTTTTGCTTTGCTTGGACCTGAGGTAAGGAAGTTAGATATAATTTTGTTTATTTATGGTGTGAACGGTAAAATTATTTGTATGATAGAATGCTATGTAAGATGATACGATTTTCGATATGAAGTATCAAATGATATTTTGTGATGATGTTGATAAATCATGAAATTTCTTTTGTGTTGATTTGACTGGATTGTATGTGATTTGAATGTTGTATGATATGTAAGGGTTGTTAGAGAGGTAAACGCGACACAACAAATGGGTTGCTAAGGATATAAAGATGTTGTTGGAAAAAGCTTATACAGGATCTTTATTTATTTTCATGTATATCTAATATTAAACAAATTAATACGAGATAGCCTAAAACATGTTTCTAAAATTGAATTCGAAGAGAAACAAATAATAGAATACTTACAGTATACGCAGCGGAATTAAAGAGTCCTTCCTTCAGTTTCTCTAACTCTTGTATCCTCTCTGTCGCAGAGTATTATCAAGAAACTGAACCGATCTTCTATTTTCTTCACAATCTTCCAATGTATCCTTAGAACCACCTAGACTAGTGTGGGCAATTCTCAACACATGAGATAGATAAAGAGAGAAGAGGAGAAAATAACAAAGAGGCTTAGAAAAGGACTTGTGTTTAGAGAGAATCTAAAACTATCAGAAAATCTGACTTGTGACTTATCAAGCTTGTTTTGACTTCTCTATAAGCACTCCTTTTATAGAATCAATTAGGCCATTTAATTTAATTAAAAAATCAATAAAATAATAGCTATTTTGAAGCCCTAGGTCGAAATTATCATGGGCTATAGGCCCGTGAAATTTCCCATTTGATTATAAGCCCATTGGACTTAAAATAAAGGCCTGTATTATTTTCTATTGATTTAATTATTTAAATAATTATTTAAATCCTTTATCAAATTAATTATTTATAATTTGAACCTTGATTTAAATTTATTTATTAACTTAGATACCAATTTATCTTAATTAAAAAATCTGCCATAATTTATCTATTCTTCTCAAAATTACACAACTCTGTGAAACTATCCAAAATTGACCTGGTCAACTTTGATAATTCTAATTGATGATTAAATCAATTAATTGAGACTATCTAGATGATTTTATCCAAGGTACAATGGGGACCATGGGTCTATGAAATCAAGCTCCAATAAGTTATCATAAATCTAACAAATAAATTTACTAACTTATTAATTCCTCGTGACTCCACTATAGACTTGGAATTGCACTCTTGAATTCATAGAACGATCTATAACAAATATAGATACGCTATTAATTATCCATTGTTACAACCATAATTGTCACTCAATCCTCTATAGACGGTCTACAATGAGATAGGACTAAAATAGCATTTTACCCCTCATTGTATTTTATTCTTAAAACACTTAGTTCCTTGTAAATGATATTTGAGTAAACTAATTTCATTACTAAAATGAGATCTCTATCATTTAACACCTTGAACCAAACTAAAAGCAAACCATCATTTCACTTCTTCATCAGAAGCTATAGATGTTCATATCTATGATTAACACTCCCACCCAATTATACTACCGAGTTCCCAAGATGTAAGTATGGGCTAGTCCGTAGGGTAAGCTGGTAACGAACAAGTCAAAGAACTCAGATAATACAATCAGTTAGAATACTAACCACTCAGAATTGAGATTGAATTGACCTATGGTCAACTATATGATATGACTAGAATAGATAATAACGATATGTTTACTTATCTTATCAACTGTCAATATCGGTCCTGTCCGATGTAACAAATACATCTGATCTTATCTACTTTGCTAATGTTCTGGAAAGAACATAATACTGTAATGTGTAAGTAGATCATATCGTTGATTGGCAAGTCAGTGTAAATCCGGTGCACTGACTAATCTTAGGACTAACTTATTTTGAACATATAACCATATTTATATTCCACTGTGATTACGTCACTATAAATAAGATTAGCTATATGCTCGGGATTTAATAGAAGTTTATATTAAACAAATAATCATGAAAATAAAACATGTGGGCAAAGTGATTGACCAAGTCAAAAAATGATTTCTCTTCTTTTATTGATAATAAAATGAGATTACAAAGAATTTGGGTTTTAATTAGGGCATAAAACCCCAACAGATGTAACCCGAGTTACTAAGGATATAAAAATATAACTCATAGGGCGGACGCGCCGAGGTTATTCAAGGACTAGAGATCCTATTTTCCACAAGATGTGACATGGATAAGTTAGCAGGCCATGTTCACAAAGTTATGATGATAATGATTATGTTTATGATGATTATGTGTATGATGATGATGGTTATGATAACGATGTATGAATATGAATATGTTTTTGTGTGTATACTTGTGTGTTATTTGTACTTCCTTACTGGGATTTAAGCTCACTCCCTTACTTTCCCTTCCAGGTGAAAATAGGATTTCTCTGTGGAACGTGTGATGATCTGGGGAGTTCCAACGTCAGGGTCTGTATGGCATGGGGGCATCCTATAGATGAGAAAACGATCAGCTTACCGCCAGTTTCTAAAGAATAATGTTATGTTTATTTTTTTTTTTACTTTTCAGAACTTATTAGTAGGAGTTGAACATTAATTACTTTTAAAACGTTGCATGAAAACTATTATTTTCTTTTTAAACTATTGGGCCCAACTTGCATGTTTTAGCATGGCCCCACTGGGATTTTTCATATAATAAATGGCTTCCTTTTTATAATTTATGACCATGTAAAAGTTATGTAAGCACTAGATTAAAGCGTTTTACAGTGGGGCTAGTGGTGGCTGGCAGGTATAGGAGGGTCTAAAGACAGCTTAAGCCTGGGTTGGGCCTTGGCCCAGTGGAGGTTGGCTAGCGTCTGGGCCGAAGGCTGGAGTGGGTCCAAGAGCTAGGCAGGCAAGAGTGGCTGGCGGGTTAGGTTGTGGGTTGGTGCGAGTCCAGGAGCTGGGGCAGGTCCAAGAGCTGGGGAAGACACATGGGTCAAAGGTTGGAGGCTGGGTCATGGGCTTTCGGCATCTAGGCTCCTTTTCCCTCTCACATATACCAAATTTTGCTTCATTTCTTCTAGTTTTACTTCTTTTCCTTTCCTTCATTTTTCTTGTTTTTCAAGAGCACAAAAATGCAACATATTCCCTATAAAATAAACATAAATTAAATTAAAACTAAATATTTTCAATAATAAAATATACAACGTAAGTTCCAAGAAAATACTAATGAAAACTTATTTACTTTAACATTTAAGCTCAAAAAACATTTTTTTACTTCTAACTTAACAATACTAATTTCAAATAATTAAACTACAACATATTACAATAAAATATCTATAAAAACATATAAAATCTAAAAAATTACAATAATACTAATAAATTCAAATTTACTGAAAAACATAATAAGTTACTTAAAAACTCAAAGACTAAGCAACATTTAGAATAAAAAATGTGGTAAAATAACTGTAACATCATTGTAATCCAGGACTTTTACACTATGTACTTCAAGTTGTATAATTTTGGTCAAAGGATTCATTGACTTTTATTTAAAAATTTTCATACATTTGTGGGATCCCAAAATATTACAACCAAACTCTAAAAGAAGTGTAGGTATATCAAAAATTACATCCAGCTGACCTAAATGGTAAAAACAGGGCAAGAACCCCAGTTCCTCTGTGATATCCTCGACTGTGGTGGTCAAGCGATCGCATATGTACACGTTACCTCCAAAGCTCTCCAACTCATGCCTAGTCAAGCTTTCCTTTCCCCTTTCCTGCACCACAAAGCACCCGTGAGCCAAGGCTCGGCAAGAAAACTCTACATGTGCATAAACAAAAAATACAGATTTCCAGATACTTATCTAGCATGTCCAGTAATAATAACCTACATATACAATCGTTCAGTTACAAATAAATGGTCATTGAACCAATTTGGGGTCTCTACCCTGAACAGTAGGCCATAGAGTCGACCCCGGGGCCTATGCCCTAGTTGTGTGACCATAGAGTCACTTGGGGCCCTGAGTAAATAGCCGTAGAGCTAGCCCAACACATTTGGTTTTTTAAACAACATAGTGTAACGACCCCAAATTTTCTAATGAAGCTTAAAGGCCTTAATTAGTGTGTCGGGAGGGCATAATTGGAAAAGATATGGTTTGCATGAATATATTGACTTAAATGCATGATTCTATGATTAATAATGTTTGAATGATAATATGATATACATATGTGATATATGTGAGAACCACATTATTATGTGGGTAGGTCTGGAGAGCACGACTCGAGGCGATCCTAGGGCTAGTTAGCGGGGAAAAGTCACAACAAGGCTTAACAGCTGACTTTGGATAAGTCAGGGGTATTTTAGGCATCGGGTAGCTATTTAGACTATCGGGCTATGAAAATAAATATATGGAGATATATTTGAGGTTAGGAAGTCTAGGCGGGAATATTGGGGGATTTTACCGTTTTGGCCTCGGGGACGTTTCCGGCACCCCGAGCCTTGGGATTAACTTAACAAGTAAGACAAATTCAAAGAAACCCTTAGAAGAAAATAAACCGACTTAAACTCTCTCCTTCATCTTTTCTTTCCTCTCTCTCAAGGAAAACAAAGGAAGGAAATTTGGGAAAAACCACAAAAGAAAACTGAGAAAAATCTGGGAAATCGCTGGGAGATTGAGTTGGATTTTTGAGGCTTAGTTGAAGACTTACTCAGGGGAATCAAATCAAGGTTAAGGTTAGGATTTAAACCATGCCTTTTCTGAAGTTTAACCTTGAGTTTTCAGCTAGTTGTTGAGGTTATTGTCCAATTGATGTTTAGGGAGGAACTTGAGTTGGATAAACAGTTAGAATCAGCTGGGTTTTGGTTAGAGGAAGGATTTCATTAACAAGGTAAGCTTAAATTTGTGGATTGGTGGTCTGAGTTTGGATTTTTGACTGGTTAGTTTGAGTAGTTATGTTCTTAAAGTTTCAGTGATTGAGAGTGTGATTTTTATGAGTATTAGGTTGAATTCTCTGTTGAATTGTGTGGCTTAATTTTCTCTGAAAGTGTTGGGGTTGTTGGGTGTTGAAGTAGGGAGCTTAGGGGTGGTTTTGGCTAAGGTTTCAAGCCTAGAAATGGTGGGAATTCTTGGCTCGAAGAGAAGGGCCGCGGCTCTGTTCTAGAGCGTTGCGGCCCTAGGATGAAGATGAGCCAAGGAGGCTCGGCCAGGGGTGAGCGCCACAGCACCCATTGCAAGGGTCGCGGTGCGTGTCTTTGCCCAGGGTGGTCCTTGGTTCTGTTTTGAGGCTAGGGCCGCGACTAAGCTTCAAGGACCGTAGCCCTTAGTTGCGCACTTGAACTTTTGGGGATTTTAGGCATGGCAATGTGGTCTAGTATGCTCGGGATTGATTTCACCACCGTGCTTGGTGGAAATCAGATTATCGAAAGCTAGTTTCGTAACTGAAAACCTATATTTGGATATTAATGAAACCTAATACTTTGGTTGTGACTAGGTGATAAACGCTTGGGCTCGAGAACGGATCATGCTTAAGGAGTGTTGCTCATAAACAATAACCGTAAAGACTAGAGGTAAGAAAACTGCACCCGGTTGAATATATGTGACAGGACTAAGGGTTCCCTAATGCGAATGCTTGAAAAGATGGTATTATGCCATGCAAGCTATTTAGTGAACCAACGGCCTAAGGGTGCCAAGGGTTACACTAGCGCACAGGGTGCGGCTCGGCCACTGGTAGCCGAAGATAGCTTAATATGCACTGAGCTTGGTTTAAGCGGGCCGAAGTCAGTGGGTTAAACAGAGGGTGCGGCCTAAGTTGTCGGCCATGATTATTATGTGATATAAATGTTATAAGTGTTTGATTGCATCCTTGACTCTGAATATATGTTGATTGACTATTGTGGATTATTTGATGAGAGTTCATGCTTAGTGAGTTTGTTATCTGTTTCTACTGTTTGTGTTGCACATATTTTCTTGCTGGGCCTTGGCTCACGGGTGCTACGTGGTGCAGGTAAAGGCAAGGGCAAATTGGATTAGCCCTAATTGGAGAGCTCTGCGAGCAGAATGTACATAGCCAGCTGCTCAGCCGCCATGGTTGAGGTTTAGGCAGGGACGCAAAACCAGAGATTGTCTATTTTGCCTTAGTATGGCTAACCTTTGTTTATGTTTCTTTTTGGAAGTCTGTAAATCAACTTTTAACTCTCTTCCTTTTGGGATCCCATGTTTATAGCAGTTTAATTGTATAAAATGAGTCTTTTAAGACCAACACTTTTTTAACCCTAGTTCTTGCATGTTTAATGACACGTTTTCAAATTTATGATTTGATTAGCAAGTCTTGAACCTTTAAAAGTACACAATGTAGCAGTCTTGGCTATCCAGGGCGTTACACATAAGGTCAGGTAATCGTACTCATAATACTAATCTCATAACACCATCGAACAACCGTACTCATAATACTAATCAAACTTATTTAACGGGGCCTCAGGCCCTAACCACAGAATCCATACAACAAAAGTGAAACACTAAAGCACGTATAGAATATTCAAGTAGGATCAACCAACATGTCAAACAACAGCTTAAACATAAACGTTCTTAGGGGCCCAAGCCATAATTATAATAATTGACAATAATCATGCCAAGCCCTAATCACATATAACACATATTGGGTGTAGTTTTCTTACCTCAAGTCTGAGTATAGGGTAAAATAAGAACGACCCTCGAGCATGATCCTGGTTCCGAGCCCCTAGCGATAACCTAGTCACAACCATAAAATAGGATTCCATCAATAACGAGCCAATAAAGGCTTTCACAACGAGTCCTAGCCTTCGGCGCCTAGAATTCCACTAAACCGGGTAGTAGAATCGATCCCCAGCCCTAAGGAAAAGGTTCTCGTCATTAAAAACCCACCAAGGGCCGCGACCTTACCTTGAGGGTCGTGGAGAGCCCCCTCATATCTGAGAGCCTCCCCCTTTGCCAAAGAGACGCAGGCAGCGACTAGTCCATGAGGGTCGCGATTCGCCTCCCAGACAAAGACCTCCTAGGGCCATAGGTTTGGCTAACTCTTGGCTCCTCAAGAAAACAACCACGACTTGGCCCCACGACCCCAGATTTTCTTCATTTCCCAACAGCCAAATCCCCCCCTAAACTATCCAAATTTCACCCCAAAACCATAATTGAATCACCACAATAGTTTTAACATCTTTGCAGCAGCAAACCCAACAAAAATCTAGTAATAAAACCCATCAAAATACCAAATAAACTCTTGAGCTCTAAAGGTCAAGAACTATTCAAGAAAAGCCAAACTAAGCATAGAAATCAAAGGAAATCAAGGTCCAAAGCTTACCTCAGCTGTTATCTAAGTCTCCCCAGCTGTAGCTGATCCACTCCCAAGCCTTCAATTCTTTGGTTCCTAGCCTAATTCCTTCTTAATTCTCCAAAATCAGCTTAAGGAAGCTTAAGATGGGAGGAAGAGAGTGAAAGAGTGAGTCGGCCAGTGTTAACTTCGGAGTGTTTCTTTATGTTTCCAAAGGCTTAAGTTTCACTTAAGCTAATCCCGAGGCTCGGGGTACCAAAAACATCCCCTAGGGAAAAATGGTCAAATTCCCCGGTATTCTCTCATAAACTCACTAACTCCAAATATATCCCCAATTATTCACTCCCATTACCCAATAACCCAATTAAATGCCAAATACCCAAAATACCCCTTGACTCGTCCCGAGTCGGGTATTGGTTCCGTTGTGACTTTCCCGCAACCTTGCTCCCAGAGATCGTCTCATGCCGAATAATTCAAATAAACCCACATAATAATGTGGTCTCTCACATATATCACATATATGCACACATATATACAATTATGCCTATAATGGGCCAAATTACGAAAGTTGTCCTTCTAATAAGAAACGGGTACACATGCAGTTAAATACTCCTAAAAATGGCCCACTAGTTATATTATAACATAATTCATACCATCTCAATCAAATATATCAAATAAACATATAACTTCATAAATTTCCATCCTGGCCCCTTAATCAAGGCCCTAACCATTATTAGGTAATTTTGGGATGTTACAACTATCCCCTCCTTACAAAAATTTTGTCCTCGAAATATACCTAAACAACTAAGGATACTGAGTCTGCATATCGGCCTCCAGCTCCCATGTTGCTTTCTCGACCTTGCTATTCCTTCGTAATATCTTATTAAAGGTATTGTAACGACCCAAATTTACTAATTAGGCTTAAGGGCCTTGATTAGTGTTCCTGGAGGGCATAATGGGAATTATGTGTGATTTTAATGATTAAGATGGATTATTATGATTTAAAGCATGTTATATCACTATGTGTATTATGTTATGTGATAATTATGTTATGTGAATTGTACCACGTGGGTGTGGTGATATCTATGTGATGCACATGCCAAGACGGTCCTAGAGAGCTAGATAACTCAAAAGTCGCAACGGGATTTTATACCCGGCTCGGGAGGAGCCTAGGGGTATTTCAGGGATTTTGTAATTTAGTTCTTGTGAGATAATGGTAACTGGTGATTTGGTAACCTACGTAACTATTAGTAACCATAGAGAGTAACAGGTTTTGTTGGAGAAGTGGTAGAATTGTAAAGTAAGTAGAAGGACAGGAGTGCCCTTGAGGTTTAGTTAGAAAGGGATATTAGTGGAGGGATAAGGTGGTCTTTTGGCAGTGGTATAGGTGGCTTTGGCTGAGGGAAATGGATATACACGATTCTTTTATGCTAAGTGTAAATGAAATTAAGGTTTGAAAGGCTAGAGAAATCAAGAAGGGAAAAGGGTGAATTGAGAACCTAGAAGGCAAGTGAAAGAGAAGTGGAGCTGTGTTCTTTGAGGCTAGTAAAGGGTTTAAGGGTGTGGAATCAAACACAGATCAAAGTCTACACTGAGGTAAGGATTTAGTCCCTGTTTTGTTAAGTTCTGAATTTGATTTTGGAAGGAATTGAAAGATAGCCATGGCTTGTTTTGCATGGAATTCAGGTGGTTTGTCAAGGGGAAATTCAGTTTAAAGCTTGGATTGGAGGAAGCTCAAGTTGAATTTCTGATTGAGGTAAGGGTATTAAACATGTTTGAAATCTCGTAGCTGTTATGGTTTAAGAATTTAAAGGTCTGGTTTGCACTTTTCTCAAGTTTTGGTTCAAGGGTTTGAATATGAAATTTAAGTATGAATTCTGTGAGTGGTTGTGTAATTGAGCTAGATTATAATGTTTATAGGTTGTTGAATGGTCTATTTGGGGTTTTGAATTGGTTTTGGGGCTTAGGTATGAATTTGGAATGATTTGGAGTGATTTGGGTTCGGGAAAAATGCAGGGGAAAACCCAGAAATCTGGGTTCGCGAAGGAGCGCCGCGGCCCTGTTCTTGGGCGCCTCGGCGCGAGGCTGTTTCTGGGAAGAGCAAGTTCTCTGACTTGCTGGGCGCTGCGGCTCTAACTTGCTGGGCGCCGCGGCACTAGGCCAATTTCAAAGCATGGGATTTTACAATTTTGAGCCTTTGCACCGGGGGTTCGGGGGATGTCTTCAGTGCATTGTTTTAGGGATTTGGGGGATTCTGTGAGTGTGGGATTGGTTCCGGGAAGTAGTTTTGGATTGATTAGTGACAAAGGATGTTTCATTTGCATTGTGACTAGGTCTTTGGAGAGGCTTGGGGTAGAGGACCGTGCTCGCGGCTTCGTGGCATCGGAAACTAGTAAATTGAAAGGTAAGAAAATTGCACCCGATTATATGATTGTGATGGGACTAAGTGCTCCCGAGAGTTGTATCGTGTCAATGTTGGTATTACGCCATGGGACATGTAAAAGCGGTCTAAGAGTTCCGTACATGATTTTAGCGCACAGGGCGCGGATTGGCCACTGGTAGCCAAGAACAACGGGATAACGGAGGGGGCAGGCTAAGGGCGCTAGCCCTAGTTATCATTTGTGAATTGTGTATGTTATGAACTGATATGCCTAGTATGTGGAATACTTGATTATACTGACTGATGATATGTCCGAGTTTATGTGATGCAACGTGAGATGTTGACTTGTCTGCTAATTGTTTATGCTCTGTTATTGTTGTGTTTTCTTGCTGGGCCTTGGCTTACGGGTGCTACGTGGTGTAGGTAAAGGCAAGGGCAAGCTGGACCAAGCTTGAGGTGTAGAGCTCCGAGGTGGAATGTACATAGCCAACGGTTCGACCGCCATGGTCGAGGAGTGGACCAGGACAGGGATCACTTAACTGCTTGTTTTGCCTTAGTATGACCGGTTGTTGTACATAAATCTTGTGTCTTTTGTAAACGGTCTTTGAACTTAATATTTTTGGGATCCCATGTAAGAGATGATGCTTATTAATGAAAATGTGGCTTTGAGACCAAAACGCTTTTAACCCTAGTTCCTTTATAGTTTCAATAACACAATTTTATTTAAATGACTTTATTAGCAAGTCTGGCACTTTATAAACACACAGTGTAGCGGTCTTGGCTATCCAGGGCGTTACAACTTGGTATCAGAGCGTCCTAGGTTTATGGGTCCTGAAGACTGGCTGGATATGTACATTCGCCACGAGAGAAAAGCTTAACCTAGGGTTTCGTAATTGGGTATACATGATTATGTGTTTAAATGATTTGAGTGAGATATGATTGTTGATATTTGTTCGGTGAATAGGGAGCATGAGATACTGATAGGGCCTGGCCCTTGACTATTGCATAATGTTATTGAGGCGTGCTTATTAGCATTGCTGTGCATGTGGATTAATATTTGGATAAATTGCTATACTTTGATTGCTTGTGAATGAGTGGAGTTTCAGTGATGGATTATGGAAAGATTATTACCCTGTCATCATAGCCTAATTTCCGAGTCGTTGATTGCAGATTGACTTGAATAGTTATGCGTTCAAGTAAATCTACACGACTAGCCGGCAGGTCTGGGGCTAGAGATGATGACCAGGGCTCGACCCCTCCGCCAGTCCCTGAGAACTGGCAGCAGTTAATGGCAGATATACAAGCTAGGCTTCAGAGCCAAGATGAACAGATCCGAATTCTGCAGCAGGCTCCATCTGGGAGTGTTGCCCCTGCTGTGCCACCGAAAATGGTACCTGTGGTACAGCCAGTTGATGTTGGGAACAAGTTGGAACCGTTGTATGAGCGGTTCAGGAAGCAACAACCCTCGACCTTGAGGGTGGACCAGATCCACTGAAAGCTGAATAGTGGATGACTTTGATCACTACCATTCTTGATTTTATGGGAGTGGAAGGACATGATAGGGTGGACTGTGCCACTTATATGCTGAGGGAGGATGCCCGAATCTGGTGGGAGGTGGCGTCACAGACTAGAGAAGTTGCTACATTGACTTAGGAAGAGTTTAAGGACCTGTTTAATCAGAAGTATTATAATGTTTCCATCAGGGCAGCGAAAGTGAATGAGTTCGTGGGGCTGGTTCAGGGCAGTATGACAGTTACAGAATATGCCTTGAAGTTTGACAGACTCGCGAAGTTCGCACCAGATCTTGTGCCTACTGATGCAGCTAGGTAGGACAGATTTGTCAGAGGGCTGAATGCTATGATAGCCCGAGATGTAAGAATTACCACAGTTCCTGGAGAGACTACTTATGCCCAGGCTGTGGAGAGGGCTCTGACCAGTGAGGAAGCGAAGAATAGGATATGGAGGGATAGTGCAGCAAGAAGGGAGGGCCGCAGGGCGGTGCCTCCATACTCTGGTTCTAGTAGGGGCGGAGGCCCCAGTGATTTGAAAAGGAAGACTCCTGATGCTCCAATCGCTCCTAGGTCTGATAGGGGAGGTCGGGGTACTCAGGGTGGCCGTCAGGGAGGCGGTGATTCATGGAGGACTTATCCAGAGTGCACGAGGTGCAGGAGATGCCATCCGGGCGAGTGTCGGGCTAAGGCCTGCTATGTGTGCGGGGTGGTGGGACACCTCAGGAAAGATTGTCCGACAGTGAAGAAGGGAGAGACAGGAAAGGTGGACAGCTTGACTCCACCACGAGTGTTCACCCTGACGCAGGCGGAGGCCGAGGCTAGTCCCTCGGTAGTGACAGGTCAGCTTTCTAGTGCTGGCACTCCCTTTACTGTTTTAATTGATTCTGGTGCTACACATTCATTTGTGTCTCATAAGGTGATTGATAGACTGTGTAGGCCTAGTGAGTATTGTGCTTTAGGGTTTGGGACTATATTGCCTACAGGAGAGCTAGTAGTATCTAGGAGGTGGATTAGAGCACTGCCAGTGTTAGTTGATGGTAGGGAGTTATCAGTAGACTTGATTGAGTTGAGTATGGAGGACTTTGATATGATTTTAGGTATGGATTGGCTGGTTAGGTATGGAGCTACCATTGATTGTAGGAAGAAGATGGTAACCTTTGAGCTAGAGGGCGAGGATCCCTTTGTTTTTGTGGGAGCGATGCATGGACCCCGCGTACCCAGGATATCAACACTGAGAGCTAGAGACTTGTTGCAGGGTGGTTGTATTGGTTTCCTGGCTAGTGTGGTGGATACCACCAGAGTTTCACCAGTGGGACCGAAGGAGACCAGATTGGTGTGCGAATTCTTGGATGTGTTCCCTGAGGATTTGCCTGGATTGCCGCCGCGTAGAGAGATTGAGTTTGTTATTGAGTTGGCACCAGGGACAGAGCCAGTGTCGAGGGCACCATATAGGATGGCACCAGCAGAATTGAAAGAGTTAAAGATACAATTGCAGGAGCTTTTGGACTTAGGGTTTGTCAGACCTAGCTACTCGCCGTGGGGTGCTCCAGCTTTGTTTGTTAAGAAGAAGGACGGGACTCTGAGGTTGTGTATTGACTATCGAGAATTGAACAAGTTAACAATTAAGAATAAGTATCCCCTACCAAGGATTGATGACTTGTTCGATCAGCTGCAGGGTAAGACGGTGTTCTCAAAGATTGATCTTTGATCTGGTTATCACTAGCTGAGGATCAAGGATGAGGACATACCTAGGATGGCCTTCCGAACGCAGTATGGGCACTATGAATTCTTGGTCATGTCCTTTGGTTTGACCAATGCCCCAGCAGCCTTTATGGATTTAATGAACAGGGTGTTCAAGGATTTCCTGGATCAGTTTGTTATAGTCTTCATTGATGACATCTTGGTGTATTCCAGTTCAGAGACAGAGCACGAGTTTCATCATCGGCAGGTTCTTCAGAGGTTGAGGGAGCACTAGTTGTATGCTAAGTTTAAGAAGTGTGAGTTCTGGTTACCTGAGGTGACATTCCTTGGACACATTGTAGGTGCAGATGGGATTAAGGTGGATCCGTCTAAGATAGAGGAAGTTAGGGATTGGCCGAGGCCAAGGAATGCCTCTGAGGTGTGGAGTTTTCTGGGATTAGCAGGGTACTATGGGCGGTTTGTAGAGGGCTTCTCAAAGATAGCAGCACCCATGACAAAATTGACAAGAAAGAATTTGAAGTTTATCTGGTCAGACAAGTGTGAAGACAGTTTCCAAGAATTGAAGCGACGACTTATTACAGCGCCAATGCTGAGTCTGCCTTCGGGGGAAAGGAAGTTTGTTGTTTATTGCGATGCATCGAGGTTGGGCTTAGGCTGTGTGTTGATGCAGAATGAGAAGGTTATAGCCTATGCATCACGACAGTTGAAGGAGTATGAGCAGCGGTATCCTACTCATGACTTGGAGCTGGCAGCAGTGGTTTTTGCCTTGAAGATTTGGCGGCATCTCTATGGGGAGAAGTGCGAAGTGTACACTGACCATAAGAGCCTGGCGTATTTCTTTACACAGAAGGGCTTGAATATGAGACAGAGGCGTTGGCTGGAGTTGGTAAAGGATTATGATTGTGATATTCTTTACCATCCAGGGAAAGCCAATGTGGTGGCGGATGCATTGAGCCGCAGAGGTCCAGGTCAGTTATATAGTGCTGTTCAGATGTCGAGGAAGTTGGCTGATGAAATGGTTAGAGCAGGGATAGAATTGGTGGTGGGCCGGTTGGCTAATATTACTCTACAGTCGACCCTGCTAGAGCGGATCAGAGAGGGGCAGTTGACAAACGCTCAGTTACAGAGGGTTGGAGAGGATGTCTTAGCGGGAATAGCTAAGGACTATTCAGTTTCTAAGGTTGGTTGACTTCGGTATCAGGGACGGATTTGTGTTCCAGCTGATGAGGGGATCAGACGAGAGATACTAGATGCGTCTCATACGACGCCGTACTCACTTCATCCGGGTACCACGAAGATGTATCAGGATCTACGGACTTTGTATTGGTGGCCCGGGATGAAGAGGGATGTGGTATAGTACGTTGCCAGATGTTTGACCTATTAGCAGGTGAAGGCTGAGCATCAGCGACCAGCAGGGTTGCTTCAGCCATTGGGTATTCCTGAATGGAAATGGGAGGACATTACTATGGATTTTGTAGGAGGTTTACCCAGGACAGTTGGACTTCATGACTCGGTGTGGGTGATAGTAGATAGATACACCAAGTCGGCTCATTTCCTTCCAGTGAGGTCAACATATACTGTGGATCAGTATGCTGAGTTGTATGTGAGGGAGATCGTACGTCTCCATGGGGTTCCTAAGTCTATAGTGTCAGACCGAGATCTTATTTTCACTTCCAAGTTTTGGGGTGGTTTACAGAAAGCTTTGGGAACTTAGTTGAAGTTTAGCACAACCTTTCATCCGCAGACTGATGGACAGTCTGAGAGGACAATCCAGGTATTGGAGGATATGCTCATGGCATGTGTGATTGATTTTGAGGGTTCATGGAGTAAGTACCTTCCGTTGATTGAATTCTCGTACAACAATAGTTATCAGTCAACAATTGGAGTGGCTCCCTATGAGATGTTATATGGGAGGAAGTGTAGATCACCCATTCACTGGGATGAGATTGGTGAGAGGAGATATTTGGGCCTAGATATGGTACAAAATACAAGTGAAGCCATGGAGAAGATCCGGGCTAGGATGCTCGCAACTCAGAGTAGGCAGAAGAGCTACGTTGATCCTAAGCGTAGGGACGTGGAGTTTCAGGTTGGGGACCACGTCTTTCATCGAATTTCGCCTCTTGGGGGGGGGGGTGAGGAGGTTTGGTAAGAAAGGCAAGCTGAGCCCTAGATTCATTGGACCATTCGAGATCTTGGAAAGGATTGGTCAGGTGGCTTACAGATTAGCTTTGTCGCCATCGTTGTCTGGAGTTCATGACGTGTTCCATGTCTCCATGCTTCGGAAGTATATCTCAGATGTAACTCATGTGTTGAGGCATGAAGATTTGGAGTTACAGGCGGATCTGGCTTATGAGGAGCAACCAGTTCAGATCTTGGATCGAAAAGATAAAGTATTACGGAATAAGACAATTCCTTTGGTTAAAGTGCTGTGGAGGAATAGTAAGGTCGAGGAGGCGACCTGGGAGCTTGAGACAGCTATGCGGAATCAGTGTCCTGAGTTATTCAGGTAAATTTCAAGGACGAAATTCTCATTAGGAGGGGATAGTTGTAACGACCCAAATTTACTAATTAGGCTTAAGGGCCTTGATTAGTGTGCCTGGAGGGCATAATGGGAATTATGTATGATTTTAATGATTAAGATGCATGATTATGATTTAAAGCATGTTATATCACTATGTGTATTATGTTATGTGAATTGTACCACGTGGGTGTGGTGATATCTATGTGATGCACGTGCCGAGACGGTCCTAGAGAGCTAGATAACTCAAAAGTCGCAACAGGATTTTATACTCGGCTCGGGAGGAGCCTAGGGGTATTTCAGGGATTTTGTAATTTAGTTCTTGTGAGATAATGGTAACTGGTGATTTGGTTACCTGTGTAACTGTTAGTAACCATAGAGAGTAACATGTTTTGTTGGAGAAGTGGTAGAATTGTAAAGTAAGTAGAAGGACAGGAGTGCCCTTGAGGTTTAGTTAGAAAGGGATATTAGTGGAGGGATAAGGTGGTCTTTTGGCAGTGGTATAGGTGGCTTTGGCTGAGGGAAATGGATATACACGATTCTTTTATGCTAAGTGTAAATGAAATTAAGGTTTGAAAGGCTAGAGAAATCAAGAAGGGAAAAGGGTGAATTGAGAACCTAGAAGGCAAGTGAAAGAGAAGTGGAGCTGTGTTCTTTGAGGCTAGTAAAGGGTTTAAGGGTGTGGAATCAAACACAGATCAAAGTCTACACTGAGGTAAGGATTTAGTCCCTGTTTTGTTAAGTTCTGAATTTGATTTTGGAAGGAATTGAAAGATAGCCATGGCTTGTTTTGCATGGAATTCAGGTGGTTTGTCAAGGGGAAATTCAGTTTAAAGCTTGGATTGGAGGAAGCTCAAGTTGAATTTCTAATTGAGGTAAGGGTATTAAACATGTTTGAAATCTCGTAGCTGTTATGGTTTAAGAATTTAAAGGTCTGGTTTGCACTTTTCTCAAGTTTTGGTTCAAGGGTTTGAATCTGAAATTTAAGTATGAATTCTGTGAGTGGTTGTGTAATTGAGCTGTATTATAATGTTTATAGGTTGTTGAATGGTCTATTTGGGGTGTTGAATTGGTTTTGGGGCTTAGGTATGAATTTGGAATGATTTGGGTTCGGGAAAAACGCAGGGGAAAACCCAGAAATCTGGGTTCGCGAAGGAGTGCTGCGACCCTGTTCTTGGGCGCCGCGGCGCGAGGCTGTTTCTAGGCAGAGCAAGTTCTCTGACTTGCTGGGCGCTGCGGCCCTATTGGGCAGCGCCGTGGCGCTAGGGCAATTTCAGAGCATGGGATTTTACAATTTTGAGCCTTTGCTCCGGGGGTTCGGGGGATGTCTTCGGTGCATTGTTTTATGGATTTGGGGGATTCCGTGAGTGTGGGATTGGTTCCGGGAAATAGTTTTGGATTGATTAGAGACAAAGGATCTTTCATTTTCATTGTGACTAGGTCTTTGGAGAGGCTTGGGGTAGAGGATCGTGCTCGCGGCTTCGTGGCATCGGAAACTAGTAAGTTGAAAGGTAAGAAAACTGCACCCGAATGTATGATTGTGATGGGACTAAGTGCTCCCGAGAGTTGTATCGTGTCAATGTTGGTATTACGCCATGGGACATGTAAAAGCGGTCTAAGAGTGTCGTACATGATTTTAGCGCACAGGGCGCGGATTGGCCACTGGTAGCCAAGAACAATGGGATAACGGAGGGGGCAGCCTGAGGGCGCTAGCCCTAGTTATCATTTGTGAATTGTGTATGTTATGAACTGATATGCCTAGTATGTGGAATACTTGATTATACTGATTGATGATATGTCCGAGTTTATGTGATGCAACGTGAGATGTTGACTTGTCTGCTAATTGTTTATGCTCTGTTATTGTTGTGTTTTCTTGTTGGGCCTTGGCTCACGGGTGCTACGTGGTGCAGGTAAAGGCAAGGGCAAGCAGGACCAAGCCTGAGGTGGAGAGCTCCGAGGTGGAATGTACATAGCCAGCGGTTCGACCGCCACGGTCGAGGAGTGGACCAGGACAGGGATCACTTAACTGCTTGTTTTGCCTTAGTATGGCCGGTTGTTGTACATAAATCTTGTGTCTTTTGTAAACGGTCTTTGAAATAATATCTTTGGGATCCCATGTAAAAGATGATGCTTATTAATGAAAATGTGGCTTTGAGACCAAAACGCTTTTAAAACTAGTTCCTTTATAGTTTCAATAACACAATTTTATTTAAATGACTTGATTAGCAAGTATGGCACTTTATAAACACACAATGTAGCGGTCTTGACTATCCTGGGCGTTACAGGTATAGTCTTGTTCCTTAGGACCTTGTCCTTCCCGTCTAAAATATGAACTGGCTGTTCTTCATAGGATAAGTATGCCTCCAGTTCCAGATCTTCATAACTCATTACATGAGTTCCATCTAACACATACTTCCTCAACATGGAAATATGGAAATACATTATGCACACTAGATAGTGCAGGGGGTAAGGCCAACCTATAGGCCACCTGCCCGATCCTCTCTAGGATCTTAAACGGTCCTACAAACCTATTGCTCAGCTTCCCTTCTTCCCGAACCTCCTCACCCCTCTGAGAGATTAAACCTAAGGAAGACATAATCTACCACTAGGAACTCTACGTTCCTCTGACTTGGGTATGAATAACTCTTCTGTCTACTCTGAGATGCGAGCATCCGAGCTCTAATTTTCTTGATAGCCTTAATGGTCCTCTGAACTGCATCAGGAACTAACTACTTCCTCTCATCCATCTCATCCCAGTGAATGGGCAATCTACACTTCCTACTACACAACATCTCATAAGGTGCCACTCCAATGGTAAACTGGTATTTGTTGTTATAGGAAAATTCTATCAGAGGAAAATATATACTCCAGGATGCTTCAAAGTCCAACACACATGCTCTCAGCATGTCCTCCAATATCTGGATAGTCCTCTCAGACTGACCATCGGTCTGAGGATGATAAGCTGTATTGAACTTCAGCTGAGTACCCATCACCCTCTACAAACTTCCCTACAAATGGGAAGTAAAGATAAGGTCCCTATCAGAAACGATAGACCTCGGAGTTCCATGAAGGCAAACTATCTCCCTCACATGAAGATCTGCATACTGGTCAACAGTGTAATTCATTCTTACTGGTAGAAAATGAGCTGATTTCAAATACCGATCCACGATGAACCAAATAGAATCATGCTAGCCCAACCACAAAATCCAACTTTATGTCTTCCCACTTCCACTATGGAATATCCAGAGGCTGTAACAGCTCTACTGGCCTCTGATGCTCAACCTTGACATACTGACAGGTCAGGCACCTTGCCACATACTCAGTCACATCCCTCTTCATTCTAGGCCACCAATATAGAACTCTCAAATCTTGGTACATCTTTGTGGTGATCGGATGTAGAGAATAAGGGGTCGTATGAGATTCATCCAGAATCTCCTGTGTGATGTCGGTGTCCATCGGAACGCAGAATCGATCGTTGTATCTCAACAAGCCCATGTTTGACATTGTATAGTCCTTAGTATTTCCAGCTAGGACATTCCCTCTAATCTGAATCAGCCGTGGATCGTCTAACTGTTTCTCTTTAATACTTTCCAACATAGTAGATTGGAGGGAGAAGTTGAATAGCTGACCCATTACTAACTCAATTCCTACTCGTGTCATATCATCAGCCAATTCCCTTGATATCTGTCTGGTTCTATATAACTGTCCCAGACCCTTCCGGCTTAAGGCATCTGCTACCACATTGGCCTTCTCAGGGTGATAGAGGATCTCACAATCATAATCCTTTACCATCTTTAACCAATATCTCTACCTCATGTTTAGATCCTTCTGGGTAAAGAAGTATTTTAAACTCTTATGGTCAATATATATCTCACAATTCTTACCATACAAGTAACGTCACCACACCTTCAGTGCAAAATCTATAGCTGCATGTTCAAAATCAAGTGTAGGGTACCTTTGCTCATATTCCTTCAACTGACATGATGCATAGGAAATCACATTCCCTGTTTTCATAAGTACACAACCCATACCTTGTCTCGAGGTGTCACAATAAACTACAAACTTATCCCAATCTGTAGGAAGGCTCAAAACCAGAACGGTGGTCAAACTCTTCTTGAGCTTCTGGAAGTTGTCTTCACACTTGTCTGACCATACAAACTTCTGAGTCTTGTGTGTTAACACTACAAGTGATGACGCAACCTTGGAAAATCTCTCCACAAAGCGCATGTAGTACTTTGCTAATCCCAAGAAGCTTTTGTTCCTTGAAGTGTTCTTCAGTCTTGCTCAATCTTTGACAGCTTCGATCTTTGCTGGATCGAATTTAATGCCATCCTTACTGAATATGTGACCTAAGAAAGTCACCTGTGGCAACCAAAACTCGCATTTCTTGATCATCGCATAGAACCTGTGCTCTCTTAACCTCTGTAGTACCAATCTGAGGTGTTGCTCGTGTTCTATCTCTGTTCGAGAGTGTTATCCCAAAAATTTCAGTTCGATGACGTGGCAATCAGAAGTGAGAAGTGGCAATGGCCAGTAAAACGCACATTAATAGTCAATAAATGTGTTGGTTCTTCGGAGTTGTGATAAAGTGATCTGACCAATCTGATAGAATTTCTGTCTGACTGGTGAAGATTTTTGACTGAAGAGTCAGTTGTCATGCTAGACCAGAGATGTGCCATGTTAGACCAGAGATGTGTCATGAATGACCAGTCAGGTGTTTGTTCAACCAGTCAGGTGTTTGTCAGACCAGTCAAGTGTTTGGCCGACTAGACAGGTGTTTGGCCGGCCAGTCACTTGTCTTGGCCGACCAGTGAGGGTTTGGCCAACCAGTGAAGTGTTTTGGCTCTCCAGTTTTCCTTCTGGGTGTGATGTGGACCGACTAAACAGAGCAGTGCTATGCAAGAGATCCCAGTAACGGCTTCAGCTAGAATCGGTCATACTTGCGCGGGAATCTCTCATATTATCCCAAAGAATCGCATATTTTTTTATTTTAAATGTTATTATTAATTAAATATTGTGAGAGTAACAGAAAGACCCGGTCAAAGGGAATATTTAATGTACGATCCATGAGCCTATAAATAAATGGCTCATGGCATGATTTGAAGGGATCAAATCTTTTTAGAGTGAGAAAACTCTCTCATTTTGAGATTTTGGGGACTGTTACTCGGGGCATTCATGGGGCATTTTCTGAGAGGTTAGAGAGATAAAACTTGTATTCTCTAGAGAGAGAAACTCTATATTTTTCTACTTGCACTTAAGAAACTCAGTTGGCTCAAGTTCATCTGATCTTAAGTGTAGGCTAAATATATCACAACTCCAAGTGGATTAGGCTATTACCAACAAATTGGGGCTGAACCACTATAAAATTATCTGTCATATTTTTCTCTTGAAGGTTCATTGTAGTTTTGACGTCTACTCGTCGTTGGCCAAAATCATGGTCAACATTTTGGTGCTTTCATTGAGAGCCTGAAGAGAAGAAACACACGATTATCATATCAAGATGGCGCCCAAGAATTCCAGTGTGGCATCAAAAAAGTCAAGCACGTCAAAAGAGTCTGCTAGATCGGAAGGTCCTGGACCGCAGAACCCAGAGACTGAGCCCAGGGTCTTTCTCGAGGAGACCACTCCAGAAGTTGAACAACTCCAGGAAACAATAGGTGCTTTCCGAGAGGAGATGGTGCAATTCAATGCTCGGTAGGAGACTTTCACTAAAGAGATGGCCAGGCAGAGAGCTGCATTAGACCAGCAAAGGCGCGATATGGAGGCTCAGACAACGACAAGAGGAAGTCGACCGGAGACATCGTGAAGTAGCACTTGCTCTAGAAGCGGCTGCCCAATTGGCCTAAGCCAATGCTCAAGACGCGGCACAAGCAGCCACCTAGGGAGCAAGAAATAATAATGCTGGTCGGAGGACCACTGACAGAGCCAATTCTCAGGGACCGGACAGAAGCAGGAGTACCCCCTTGGTTGGGAAGATGATGGGGACTGATCTAGAACTGCCTCGATGCAAAGGGAGCACTCTAGAACCCCCTCCAGGAGCCTCCGATCAGAAACTTCTAGATCAGGGAGTCACCGATCGGGCAGTAAAAAGACTCCACCCAGGCAGGATCAGACCAAGAATCCTCGAGATAAGAGGACTTCACAATTCTAAGATGGGCATGATCGTGATGAGGCTGATAGTCATCACACCGACCAGTCAAAGGAAAAGGAGGGAAATGACCAACAGGGAGGAAAAGACTGCTCGGGGTGTACCGAAAGGCCTCCACTGCACCCTGGCTAGCAGCGTAGTGGGAGAGCGCAAGTCCCGCGTAGTAAGCCCTCTGAAAAATTGAAAAGTACGATCTTCGATCGGGCAGGAGAGCATGCTTCCTGGAAGGATTGAAGGACATTATCATCGACAAGAGGAGGATCGTCCCGGTCGAAGGGCAAAATCTGAACCGCCCTGGCAGTCAAGTAGAAATACTTGACGATAGTGCACCAGATGGTAATGCCCAACCAGGCGGTCAAGACCTTAGAACTTCATCAGTTGCACCAGCCATCCAAGCCCAGCTTGACGTGCTAACAGCTGCAGTGCAAGGTTTGTCAAAAAGACCTTCCGGGATAGATGCGATAGACCACCGGAGTGGCAGCCCATTTTGTGCCCGGATTAGAGCAGCCCAGCCACTGGAAAAATATAAGGCACCGGTTCTGCCAGTATATACAGAAAAGGTAGATCCCATCAAACATGTTGGGAAATTTGAGGACCAGATGGAATTTCTCGAAGTAAGTGACGATTATCAGTGTAGAGTTTTCCCGACTACATTGTCGAATACTGCCCAGGAATGGTATTGGAAGTTTAAGCCGAACTCCATTACCTCTTGCGAAGCATTCAGGAAGGAGTTTTGTAGACAATTAAACACTTCCCAGACTCCACCAGTTTATGCCAACCACTTGGCAGATATCAAACAAGGAAAATATGAGTATTTAAAGAATTATATACAGAGATTCATGAGAGAAGCCAATATAGCAACTGTTGTAGGAGACGAGGGGAAGATGGTTGCCATATCCGCTGGGATAACTTATCGGAGCCCTTTGTGGGATAGTATACATAGAAATCCAATTTCAACACTTCAACAATTTCTTGACCGAGTAGACAAGTATATGAAATTGGATGATGCAATCGAGAAAGAGGAGAATGGCATAAACAATCCCGGCGGATCAACTAACCCTCCTAAGAATGATGGAAAGAAACGTGGAAATAATGGGTCTGAACACCCTGGGGAAAAGAAAGCAAAGTTGAGTTCAAACGAAAAGCCAACCAAGTATGAACCTCAGTTCACTAATTACACCACTCTCTCGACCAGCCGAGCAGAGATATATCTTGCTAGTCATGAAGAGGTTCCCTACAAGAAACCTCCACTCATCAGGAAAGAGATGAGGAAGAGAGATATGAATAAGTTTTGTCGTTTTCGTGGAGATTATGGTCACGACATGAATGAATGCAATCACCTCAAGGACGAGATAGAATTTCTTCTCCGGTCGGGCAAGTTGAGGAAGTACCGACCAGAGACACCCTAAGGAGAAGGAGGCAGCAGCAATCCTGGGTTCAAACGACAAAGATCTTCACCCTTGCAGCCCGGACCTGTGGACTTTACCTTAGACACTATATGTGGAGGTCCACACTTGGCTGAGGATAGAAACAAAGCAAGGGAGAGGTATGCTGAGCGGGAGTGCTAGGATCAGGAGCCACTGGAACGGCGAACGTCTGTGAATAAATTATTTCTAAATACCGCTTTTAGAGTGGTAGTTTAATTTCAAGTTGTTTAACTTGTTATTTAAATTTGGTTTATGAGCTGGTTATTTTTTGACCAGTCATCTATTTTTGAACAATTTTTGTTGTTTAAGACTCATTATTAGACATGTTTTGTCCTTTTTAATTTACGAGTAATAAAAGAGACTATGCGCAGCGTGGTCGATTCATGCTACAAATGTGCATGTGTGTTAATTATTTGAACAGTGTTCAACTGGTCGGTAAAATTGGATAGTGTTCAACTGGTCGATACGTTCGAGCAGTGTTCAAGTGCTCGAATATTGTCAATATATTCTATGTGTTTCACGAGCAATTAACTGCTCGAACAGATTCGGTCAAGTAGCAAGTGACTAAGGATCTTTCAACCCTCGATCACTTGGGGGGCACATGGGGCATACTGGTATATAATTTAACATAGGCAATAAGAGCACGAGTTAAGATATCTGTTTTTAGGCTTACTTGTAAATTTTCAAAGTCCAAAAAGGCCATTAAGCTAACTTGTTTGATAAAGCTTAAGTAACTTGGAATTTTTCAAAATTTCAAGTTAGAAGCAAATATTCGTGTGACAATAAATATTATGCTCATAAAATGTTATAGCAATAAGAGTGTGAGAAAGTATACTTTGTATGGACTTATGAAATGTCTAGAATTTCAAAGTTAGAAAACTAAGTACTCATGCGAAAATATAAGGCATACATCAGAGTGACTTTACTATTCACAGAAAACTTATAACTTTTTAAGTTTAAAAGGACTTAGAATGTTTCAAGTTAGCAAAGAAAAGTAAAGTATAAATGCCAATAGCTTGGCTGTGTGAGAAAAATATCAAAGCTGCTAAGAAACAATTCTCTTCACAAGAATAAAGTGTAAACTACTGGCCAGGTGCAAAGTTTAGCTGATTAGATGCAAAGTTTTCCTGGTTGGAAGAGCAGATACAACTTCCCTAGTCGGCTGAGCATATATCACTGGTCGAGTAGGAAACTCTGTTGTTGAGCATGACTAAAAACGATGAGTCCCTGGAGTGAATTAAACAAACACGAACAAATGCATTGAAAGTAAATACTACATAGTGAAAAAATGTCTTTGAGAAGAGAAGTCAAATTTTCCCCAAGATTGATTGAGAGAAATCAATCTCTCAAAAGACTTTTGAGAGATTCGAACAAGGTGTTTTGATGGTGTTTGGAGGGATAAGTTTTAGGCATGTGCTTAAATGGCTATGCCATATGCCCAGTCAGTTGGGTGATGGCCGAGCGGATGCCAAGCTTGTCCGAGCAAGCCCGCATGCGCGTCCGAAGGCTAGTGTCCGAGCAGCTGAGGCTGCGTCTGATCGGGTGTGGATTGTGTCCGAGCAGCTAGGGTTGCGTTCGAGCGGATGTGGGCTGCGTCCGATCGGGTGTGGGTTGTGTTCGAGCAGCCAAGGCTGCATCCCAGCGGACAGTGACATTCGTCTGAGCGGATGGGGTGCGCCTTCAAGGAGCTGCTGTAATGCCCTCGATAGCCAAGACCGTTACACTGTGTGTTTATTAAGTGCTAGACTTGCTAATCAAGTCATTTAATTAAAATCGTGTTGCAGAAGCTACATAGGTACTAGGGTTAAAAGCATTTTGGTCTCAAAAGCCACACTTTTCATTAAGAAACATTATCTGGTTACACAGGATCCCAAAAATACAAGTTTAAAGATTGTTTATAAAATTTGTAAGACTCAGATACCATAACCAGCCATACTAAGGCAAAACAAGTAGTTAGGTAGTCCCTGTCCTGGTCCACTCCTCGATCGTGGTGATCGAACAGCTGGCTATGTACATTTCACCTCGGAGCTCTCCACCTCAGGCTTGGTCTAGCTTGCCCTTGCCTTTACCTGCACCACGTAGCACCCGTGAGCCAAGGCCTAGCAAGAAAACACAATATCAACAGAGCATAAGCAATTATCAGACAAGTCAGTATCTCACGTTGCATCACATAGCCTCAATCAAATAACCATTAAATATAGTCAAGTATTCCACATACTAGGCATATCAACTCATAACATGCACAGTTTATAAACGATAACCAGGGCTAGCGCTCACAGGCTGCTCCCTCTGTTATCCCAGTGTTCATGGCTCCCAGTGGCCGAATCGTGCTCCGTGCGCTAATAGTAAGTACGACACTCTTAGGACGCTTTAACATGTCCCATGGCGTAATACCAACATTGACACGATACAATTCTCGGGAGCACTTAGTCCCATCATAAACATATAACCGGGTGCAGTTTTCTTACCTTTCAATTCAATAGCTTTGATCCCTCGACACCTTGAGCACGATCCCCCTCGAGCCCTAGCGCTCACCTAAACAAAATCATGGCCAAAGTCATCATCAACCCTCAAGTTCAAAACCTAGTCCCGGGGCCAATCCCGAGCCCCCGGGAAGTCCTAGTTCCACCAAACAAGGTGGTGGAACCAAACCCCAAACCTTAGGTCAAAAACTCTTGCAAATAACCCAAAAATCCCCTTCAGGAGGCAGGGTAGCGCTACAGTGCTACAAACAGAAGCCAAAAACCCTTCAGCAAAATGGCCTAGCGCTACAACGCCCAAAGGCTAGCGCTGTAGCGCTAGTCACAGACAGCCCTGCACTGATTTTTCCCTTTTTGCGATTTCTTCGAACCAACCTCAACCAAACCTCTTCCAACTCTTACCCAAACTCAAAAACAACCTCATAACCACACTCCACTCATCCCAAGCACCCCAAACATCTAAAACCTAAGCACATGCATCCACAAACTCAGAATTCACCATAGCCACTTCTAAACTCTAAAACTCAGTAAAAACCAGCTGAACATCAAAGTTTAGAGTTTAGACCTTATACCTTTGATAGAATTTCGACCACAAGCTGCTTTTAGACCCCTTTGGCTTGCTCCTCCTCAGCCTCAAGTCTGAATTCCCTAAGGTTCCACCCAATTTCAACTTAAGCACCACAACTCAAAAACCAGAAACTGAAACTGAAGAATTCTAAGTCTTACCTCAAGTGTTAATGAACCCTTGCTAAACCTCTGTCAATTCCTCAGTCTTAGGTTAGGATTCTTGATGCCTAGTTAATCCCAGCTCTCCTCTGAGCTTTACTCCAGAAATCCTCAAGAAACAAGTGAAGGAAGCACAAACCGACCTAGAGAATTCTCTCTGTTTTCTCTCCTTTCTTTTCCTTTCCTTTTCTTTCTTTTTTCAAACTTCTGTAATATTCTACAAATCCCACTAACATAAAGCCCCAGTAATACCCATCCTTAAAAGCCAAATGACCATTATGCCCTCCCTATTAATTCTAATCCTTTAGTCCACTTAAGGGCATTTTAGTCATTTTACCCAATTTCCGCTAATTCCTCGAGTGTCTCTAATATTTCCCGCTTAATTCCCGATACCTAATTAATCACCAGTAACATCCCTCGTTATCAAAATAGACCCCAGTATATTCACTAAATTCCCATTTATACCCCTTAGCTCACTAGGATCGTCTCGAGTCACAAATCACAGATTTATCCACATAATAATGTGGCCTCGTCAATTATCACATATATCAAAGCAATTATGCCCATAATGGCCAAAATTACGATTATGCCCTTCTAACCTAATCTGGGCCTATATGCATAGAAACACACATAGTGATGCATCTCAAATACTCAAGTAATCATATAACATGCTTTAAATCATAATCATGCATCTTAATCATTAAAACCACACATAGTCTCCGTTATGCCCTCCAGGCACACTAATCAAGGCCCATAAGCCTTATTAGTGAGTTTGGGTCGTTACAGCTGCCGTCTGTGTCCGAGGGGATGCTAGCTGGCCATCCGAGGAACCTGGTGCTTCCGAGCGTCCATGTCCGAGGAGATGCTAGCTGGCCATCTGAGGAGCCTGGTGCTTCCGAGGGTCCGCGTCCGAGGGCTGCCTGTCCGAGTATTGGGGTGCATGTCCGAGGAGCTACTGGCCAGGCATGCCAATCGAATGGAGTATTCTCAAGGAGCTTGGCTCATCCGAGGCTACATGTCCGAGAGGTGGAGCATATATGTGGAGTGGTGTCCGAAGAGCCAGGCAGGCGTCTGAGCAGTAGGAAACAATACACCCAAGGGTTTGCAGTTAAGAAATTATTTGGGTCCTGGGGACCAAATAGGCATTTCAAATCAACTATTCAAAAAAACTCAAAAAATAGAATTTGAAGAAATGAAAAGACAAATTCAATCGTGGTTTTACAAGAAAGTTATCGACCGGATGGAAGCTTTTGGATGACCTCAAAAACATTTTGCTAGAAGAAAAGTTTATCATACGAGTAAATCATATATTAAACTTGGGGGGCAAATGTTATCCCCAAAGTTTCAGTTCGATGACATGGAAATCAGAAGTGACAAATGGCAATGGCCAGTAAAAGGCACATCCATAGTCAATAAATGTGTTGGCTCTTCGGAGTTGTGATAAAGTGATCTGACTGATCTGATAGAATTTCTGTCCGACCGGTAAAGATTTTTGACTAACCAGCCAAGTGTCATGCTAGACCAGAGATGTGCCATGTTAGACCAGAGATGAGCCATGACCGACCAACCAGGTGTTTGTTCGACCAGTCAGGTGTTTGTCTGACCAGTCAAGTGTTTGGCTGACCAGAGAGGAGTTTGGCTGACCAGTCACTTGCCTTGGCTGACCAGTGAGGGTTTGGCCGACCGGTGAAGTGTTTTGTCTCTCCAGTTTTCCTTCTAGGTGTGATGTGGACCGACTAAACAGAACAGTGCTATGCAAGAGATCCCAGTAACGGCTTCAGCTAGAAGCGGTCATACCTGCGCGGGAATCTCTCATATTATCCCAAAGAATCACATATTGTTGTATTTTAATGTTATTATTAATTAAACATTGTGAGAGTAACAAAAAGACCCGGTCAAAGGGAATATTTAATGTACGATCCATGAGCCTATAAATAAAGGGCTCATGGCATCATTTGAAGGGATCAGATCTTTTTAGAGTGAGAAAACTCTCTCATTTTGAGATTTTGGGGACTGTTACTCGGGGCATTCATGGGGCATTTTCTGAGAGGTTAGAGAGATAAAGCTTGTATTCTCTAGAGAGAGAAACTCTATATTTTTCTACTTGCACTTAAGAAACTCAGCTGGCTCAAGTTCATCTGATCTTAGGTGTAGGCTAAATATATCACAACTCCAAGTGGATTAGGCTATTACCAAAAAATTGGGGCTGAACCACTATATAATTATCTGTGTCGTATTTTTCTCTTGATGGTTCATTGTTGTTTTGACGTCTACTCGTCGTTGGCCAAAATCGTGGTCAGCAGAGAGTATATCAACATATTGTCAATAAAGACGATCACAAATTGATCCATGTAATCTTTGAACACCCTGTTCATTAAATTCATAAATATTGCTGGGGCAATAGTCAATCCAAACGACATCACCAAAAACTCATAATGCACGTACCTAGTACGAAAATCTATTTTCAGTATATCTTCCACCCTGTTCCTGAGCTGGTGATAACCAGATCGAAGATCTATCATAGAGAATATTGTTCTACCCTCCAACTGATCAAACAAATCATCAATCCTTGGCAGTGGATATCTGTTCTTAATAGTCAACTTGTTAATTTCTCTATAGTCAATACACATCCTCAGAGAACCGTCCTTTTTCTTCACAAAGAGAACTGGTGCACCCTATGGCGAGAAACTGGGCCTGATAAAACTCAAATCTGGTAACTCTTTTAATTGAACCTTTAGATCTTTGAGCTTAGCTGGAGCCATCCTATAAGGTGCCCTAGACACGGGCTCTGTCTCTGGCGCTAATTCAATCACAAACTCAATCTCCCTATGTGGAGGTAACTGATACATATTTTTCTATCGCAAGTGTACAGTGTATTACAATATAATTTTAATTTAAAGGATGACGAACCCACAGGGATTAAATATTTAATTCACCAATTACTATAACTTTTTAAGTATATAATTTTAATTAGAAAATTCAACAAATAACTCAAACAATAAAATAAAGAAAATGCCATAGCAAAATAATGAAAGCTAATGATCTTCGAAAGTGATTAGATAAAAGATAAATGTACTAGAGTAATGATTTCACTATATTAATTATGAAGCTTTATTATCCTAATTAGTTCTCCTCATTGGTAATTTCCAGAATTCTGATATAATGCATCTATCTTTCTCAAGCATATATGCAATTAATCTCAATTAAATAATATGATATCTCTATTCGCTATTAATTAATCAAGTAGTCATTATGCAAAAATTATTTTAAGCCAAATTCATAGAGTTCAAGGAATCTCTCAATCTCACAATCACTCTATGTCAAATCTTTCTATATCCAATCTAAGTTTATCTTTCTCAAGCATAAACCCTAGATCTCAATTCACAATAATGATGACCGAACATTAATATGAGAAAATTAAATCAAGAAGATATGAACAAACAAGAAGAACTTCATAAAGATAATAACAAAAACCTTAATTCAATAATCACAATAGATCCATCTAATACTCTAGCACAAAAGGAGTTTAGTTCTCCGTTACAAACTTAAACACAATAGCAGTGTAGTTGTTCATAATTAAAAACTAAAATAAAAGGAGGAAGAAAGAAACTAGATGTAATGATGGTGATGTTGATGAATTCTAGCCTACTTTTTCCTTTCCAAGCATGTAATCCTAGGTTTAATCTCTTCCAAAACGTAATTAGAACCCTAATTATGCTTTTCCTTTTATAACCCCTCAAAAAGACCTCTTTTTCCCTTTAATATTCGTAACTTAATGTTTTCGTACAGATCCAGGCGCTGTTGCGCTACTAGAAGGCCAAATACATGCTCTTTGTAACAGTCAGGTGCTGCAACACTTGATAAAGGCGGTGTAGCCCTAATTCAAGTCAGAAATTGCGCTGCATCCCCTAATGATGGCTCTACAGCGCCTGAGCGAATTCTACAATGCTGATTCTTCAGGATAGGTCTGCATCGCTAGAACAAGGGCTGCAACCCTATTTCACAATTTTTTTCATTTTTTCTCCATTTCACTCCCATTTTGTACGAACTTTGCACCACTTCTCCTTGGACCCTACACATACACAACACAAGCATTAAACCAAAAAAAACAACCTAGACACCTACAAATTAGATATAAAATGACACTAATAAGTGAATCTAAAATTCACTTATCAAACTCCCCCAAACTTGACAATTACTTGCCCTCGATTAACGACTTAAAAGATACACTAAACAATAACTAAACACACTCACACAACGCGAATCAAACCAACAATAATCGTCAAGCTTCAATTTCTTGAATACCATACTTAAATAAATCTTCAGAAATTTTCCCAACAACACAATCCAGATTTTCAATCTCAACCACTGTCATAATCAACTAATCATCATTCACATCCATTAACTATTCACCATAATGATTAAAACTCAAACAATTGACATAGTTATGCACATCAAATTCTCACAGTCATACCACAATCAATATTATTCCATAAGTTTGCATTACTCATTATTCTCCACTAATGCAAACAACGCATGCTTAAGAATCAATAAGACTTTAATGACTTACAGTGTATGGCCTAGGTAAGGTAGATAAGAAAGTCATTTAGGCTCTAATACCATACGAATACCAACCTCTCAAACAACCATGTACACATAAATCCCCAACACCCACATTGAACAACCTTGACATGAATGAGATATATATATATATGTATTTCATTTTTCTCTTCTTCATTTCTTCTTTATTTATTTTATATATATTTTTTTTCAAAGCTCACTCCCTAAAACTTTGTGTATACAATATATTTCCTTGAGGGAGTGTGTCTCCATGATATTTTTTTTTTCTCTTTCAAGAAGAAAATTTCTCTCATTCATCTTTTCCTCTCTTGAAAACCCAAAATTCTTTCCATTACAAAACCTCATCCCAAATTATCTTTGTATGATCATGATATTATTATGGTTAGGATATTTGATAAGATTTTCATTATGTTTCAACAATTTAGGGTTTCAAACAACAAATAGGCCTAGGCCAAAATAGGGTGACTAAGGATATAAATTTTTCTGTTAGGTTGGCTAGAAAGGCTCAAACGGACCAAACAAAATTGGCTACATCTTTTTCTTAAGCACACATTATCTATGATTTCGTCTCAAATAACAAGGAACACAAATTCTAGAGCAATCAACCAAATCTTTCCACAAATCCCATTTAACATGCATAACACAAACAATTAGCACGAATTTAACAATCATGGCAAAAAGTTCAATCCTATCACATATATTACTCAATCATGGCAGCAGAAAAATTAAGCACATAGATGCAAAGTGGTTTTATTTCCTAACTTTATGTACATAGCATTCATTATGCATCCTTAACTTTTATTATTGATTTGATTTAAACACGACTCATAACAACCCAACTCTAAACACATTCACAAAATGAAAATTAAAATAAAAATTTCGTAAAGTCCCTCCCCCAAACTTAAATTAAACATTTTCCCCAATGTTTAACTACAAAGAAAAAGAAGGAAACGTACAAATAGTCCATGCTCGCTAATAAGGAGGAGGTGGTGGTGGTTCTTGCATCCCATGAAACGGGGGAGGATAAGTGAAATAATTAGTCTATCCTCTGTTCAATGTCCACTAAACCACCAACAAATTTAACTGATCAACCTGATTATGCTCATATTCCCCCCGAGCAGCCAAATAGTTATGAGTTATTATGTTTTATTGAACAATATAGCGCATCATGTCATGTGAGTATTGCATATTAAGATAAACTGGACCACCAATAGCCAAAGGAACATCCATACTCATTGGCCCCTCTGTATTCTCCAGAATAGTGTCATCCTCTTGATTCTCAGGGTCCTCATCATCACTCTCCCGCCTTCGTCATTGTCCTCGTTTACGTGGAGGTGTCACTGGTGCTACTAAAGAGGCAGTCGGATAACGCGCAATTCTTGCTTGAGTGATTTTCCCTTTGAATGGCACCGTTTTATCAGTTTTTTCCTTTGGGACTTCATACATTACAAACATATCTGTTATAAAAGACCCAAACGGAAATCCTCTAGTAGTGGTGCAACGAAGAAAAAACCACATACCCTGACGAATAATATTTCCAACATCAATAGTCATCCCCTTCATGATAGCAAATACCAAACGCATTCGGTCATTTGTGATATGGCTAACATGACCAATAGGTATTAATTTGGCTGCCACAAAGTAGAACCATGCTCGAGCTTCCTGATTAAGTTGCCATAAAAACATCCCATTGGGCTCATCATGAGCGTAGGCAACTCTAGCTCCGGGACATCCAAATGTTTCCGCTATAAGAACATAATCATGCTGACCAAGTAGAAACTTTTGGTACTCATCATGCTCGTCATCAAAGCTCTTAGTTTTAAAAAATCATCGACTGCTTTATAACTCCCGACAAGTAGCCATTTTCCTCTCACAAAACATTCACCCTTCTCATTCAACTCCGGAAAATTAGCATAAAATTCATACACCCAAGAGATATTCATTCTTGTATCTGGTTGCTTCACAATGGTTTCCCATTGCCTACTTCCTATATTGGCTCAAAGATAAGACACGAACTAGGTTAAGGAGCGTATTCTATACCTCTTTCCTTTAGCACGAGTTTCCCAACAAGAGAAATATACCGCCTCCTTACTTACAAATTTGGTGTCATGAAATGGCGGTGTCCTTGAGGATGAGGGTCTTGAAGATGATGGTCTCGAACTATTTCTCTTAGGTCCCATGGTGACTCGGAACAACCCTCCAAACAATCAAACAATACCTCACTTCCCAATTAATTACGTACTAACCCTCCTAACAACTAAAAAATACCACCAAAATTAATTCACCACTGCTTCCTCATTACAATTAAGCAAAAATAACCGAGAACAGTCACTTAGGAAATTTGTCAAACACTTGGTGGGTAGAAACTATTCTCACTCTTCTCTTCAACTTTTTTCTCAATCTTAATCCCCCACAATCACAATAACTCTTCAAAAACAATCCATTAATCATAAATTCCAACAAGGAAACTCACAACATTCATCAAAATCATAAAACAAAATTTCCTCTTACTTTACATATATATTCAAGAACTTAAGTGCTCAAAAGAGATGATTAAATGGCTTACTTGATGGATGTGAGTGTCTTGTGATCTGTAATGAACCACTATCTTCGTCAAATTCGGACCCCTTGAGAGGTGGGTGAAAAATTGAACAAATTGGAAGTTTGAGGTGATATTTAGGATTAGGGTAAGTAAAATGAAAAAAAGAATGGATGAGAGATTAGGAATGGTGATGAGAAGAGAACAATTTGGTGATTTGAGATTGAGTAATAATGAAAGAAAGTTGAGTTATTGGGGGTGGGACGTGGATTTTCGGAGTAGAGGAGAAAGGAGGAAGGTGATGGTGTTTAGAGAGGAGGAAAAAAATGAGGGTAAAAACCCTTTATTTTATTCTTTCTGTTCGAAGTGGCGCTGCAGCGCTACTAACTAGCGCTGCAGCGCCTGGGGTCCTGATGCTCCAGGTTTTTTTCTTTTTATTTTTTGTGAATTTGCGCTACAGCGCCGAGATCTGGCACTGCAGCGCCTGTTACCTCCGAATGGCACCCTCTCTGTAAGGGTGCGGTGCCTCATCACCTGATGATAGCACTGCGTCTCTAATGCATTCAAATAATTCTGCTGCAGTGCCATCAAAGTGGCGCTGCAGCCCCTAGAACCCCAATTTTTTTTTTTTAACGATTTCCACCGTTCATAATAAACTTAATATTTTACGAAATAAATAAATAAAGTCTTCTAAAAGAAATAAATAAAAAATTCCACCGCATGTTAAAAACTAAATTAAAATTCTAAAAGCAATGGGTTGCCTCCCAGTAAGCGCTTAATTTATCGTCTTTAGCTAGGCATTGATGAAGCTTCATTCGCTGTCTTGGAGATACATCGTCTCCACCTTCTTATTAATTTTACCAAAATAATGTTTCAACCATTGTCCATTCACTTGAAAAAGAGAACCATCATTATTTTTTAATTCCACAAAACCAAAAGGAGAAACCTTAGTGATAACAAACAGACTAGACCATCGTGACTTTAGCTTACCGAGAAATAACCTCAAATGAGAATTGAAAAGTAAAACTTGCTATCCCAGAACAAACTCTCGCTTTAATATCATTTGATCATGATATTTGTTGGTCCTCTCCTTGTAAATACGAGCATTTTCATATGCATCATTCTGAAACTACTCCATTTCATTCAGGTGCAATAACATCTTCTCACCCGCTGCTTGGTAATCAAAATTCAACTTCTTGATTGCCCAGTATGCCTTGTGCTCCAATTCTACTAGTAAGTGACAAGCTTTGCCAAATACTGGTCGATAAGGAGACATATAGAGAGGAGTTTTGTACGCTATCCTGTAAGCCCATAAAGAGTCATCAAGCTTTTGAGACCAATCCTTTCTATTTAAATTCACCGTTTTCTCCAAGATGGGCTTGATCTCTCAGTTGGATACCTCAGCTTGGCCATTAGAATGGGGATGATAAGCCAAAGCCACCTTATGTCGAACACCATACTTCATCAAGAGTGGTTTAATAACTTTGTTGCAGAAATGTGTTCCTTCATCACTTATTATCACTCTTGGAGTTCCAAAACGATTAAATATAAATTTATGTAAAAAAGAAGAAACCACCTTGGAATCATTTATAGTAATGGCTATCGCTTCGACCCACTTTGACACATAATCAATAGCGAGCAAGATAAACAAGTTCCCAAAAGATGGTGGAAAGGGCCCCATGAAGTCAATGCCCCACACATCGAACAGTTCCACCTCCAACAACACATTCATGGGCATCTCATTTCTTTGCGGAATATTTCCAACTCGTTGACATCTATCACAAGTCTTGACAAAAGTATAGCAATCTATAAAAATTGAAGGCCAATAAAAACCAAATTGCAAGACTTTTGCTGCTGTACGTGATGGCCCGAAATGCCCGCTGTAAGGTGCCGAGTGACACTGCTCTACTATTGATTGAGTCTCTTCCATTAGTACACAACGACGAATCATTCGACCCGTACGCATTTTGAACAAGTATGGATCATCAAAGAAGTAGTATTTAGAGTCATGAATCAATTTCCTCTTTTGGTGTGCATTAAAATCAAGAGGAAGCTTACTACTGACAATGTAATTCACGATGTTGGCATACTATTTACCGAGTTTTTCGGAAACGAATACGAACGGAATAATGAAAAGATGAGAACTGTAGAAGTGCAGGAATGTAAATGAACAAACAGTGTTTTTACGTGGTTCAGGCGTTAACGAGCCCTAGTCCACGAGTCGATGTTATTATACTTGTAGAGAATTACAGTTAAACAGCTAGTGTACAAGAAACTCACAAACTCACAGTGTTTCTCTCTGGTTCTCTTGAAGAAGATGAAGCTAAAGAGATTTTAGCAGAGTTCTTGCTATGTAATTTGTTGGCCGTCCCCCCTATCGTAAAATGAGGGGGTCTTTATAGCTAGGGTTTTTTATTAGGGTTTTTACTCCGTCCCCTTAGTCTTAATTACACCAGCCATAAATAGGGGATACAATTACTGTAGTAGCATGGCTACAAGACTCTATGCAGGTCTAATTACATGAAAGTATGGGAAATAGCAAAAGGCAGCCGTCACTTCCAGGCAGTCAGCGGAATAGTAGGCGAAAAGGTACCCTTAGGCGTGCTGGGATGTGTGCGGCCTTGACCTGTCAGGCGTGTCAGGCGGGATCCTGTGTCAGGTGAATATCATCCCAACTATGCCTCCTCCGTGACTCGACCACTTGGTCTTCTTCCGTGCGAAGCACAGAACCGTATCTGCGAGGATAACCTGAAGAGCTTCTCCTGGAAGGATCTTCCCTGAAGGATATCCCTTCGGGAGTCCGGGAGAATCGACGAACCTCCGGGTTACAGCTGCTTGAAAGCGTGTGCTAGACACTGAACGGGAGAGGCAAAGCCTTCCTGTCCATCCGCGACCCCTGGTCACCCTTCGTGGAGGACTGTGATAATTCTGCTTCCCGAAGGCACACTATCCGGAAATCTGGATAACACATACCATGGAAGTTCTGTTGATACAGCCAGAAGTAACTCATTTGGAAATAATTCTTTGATCGAATCTTTACATTCAGCTTCTTTATTCTCTAATCGTGATAAATGATCTACCACAAAGTTCTCATTCCCCTTCTTATCCACAATCTCGATGTCGAATTCTTGAAGTAACAACACCCAACGTATCAACCTTGGCTTGGCATCCTTCTTTGCAAACAAATAACGAAGTGCTGCATGGTCTGTGTATATAATAACTTTGGAACACAAGAGATATGATCTGAATTTATGGCATGCAAACACCACCGCTAATAGTTCTTTTTCAGTAGTTGAGTAATTTCATTGACCATCATTTAGAGTCTTGCACGCATAATAAATTGCTCAGAAAGTCCTCTCTCTTCGATGCCCCAAGACAGCCCCCATTGCATAATCACTAGCATCACACAAAGTCTCGAATGCTTGACTCCAATCTTGTACAATCATGATAGGGGCTGACACCAACTTCTCTTTTATAACCTCAAATGCCTTCCTACACTCTTCATCAAAAACAAAATCAGTATCTTTTTCTAGAAGATTGCATAGTGGCTTGCAGATTTTTGAGAAGTCTTTGATAAACCTTCTGTAGAAACCTGCATGCCCCAAAAAACTTCTTATCCCCTTGACATTCACCGGTGGAGGAAGCTTCTCAATAATGGCTATCTTGGCTCGATCTACTTCAAGACCTTCCTTTGAGACTCGATGCCCCAACACAATTCCCTCTTGAACCATGAAGTGACATTTCTCCCAATTTAGCACAAGGTTCTTCTCTTCACATCTACAAAGGACCAATGCCAAGTTGTGCAAGCAATGGTCAAATGACGACAAAAAAACAGAAAAGTCATCCATAAATTTCTCCACGATCTCTTATACCATATCTGAGAAGATGGCCACCATACACCGCTGAAAAGTGGCAGGTGCATTACAAAGTCCAAAAGGCATCCTCCTGTAAGCAAAAGTGCTGTAAGGACATGTGAAAGTTGTCTTTTCTTGACCTTCAGGGGCGATCGCTATTTGATTGTAGCCTGAATAATTGTCTAAGAAGCAGTGATGTGTATAGACAGCTAAACGGTCAAGCATCTGATCGATAAATGGAAGTGGAAAATGATCCTTTCTAGAAGCCTTGTTGAACTTCAGGTAATAAATACAAACTCTCCTCCCCGTCACTGTTCTTGTCATAATCAATTCATTGGCTTCATTCTTGATCACTGTCATCCCCCCTTTCTTTGGTACAACTTGCACAGGACTAACCCAACTACTATCCGAAATAGCATAAATAATCCCAGTATTCAATAGCTTCAATACTTCTGCCCTCACCACTTCTTTCATGGTTGGGTTCAATCTCCTTTGATGCTCAATAGAGGGCTTGTAATTCTCTTCAAATAGAATCTTGTGCATACAAACAGTTGGGCTAATTCCCTTCAGATCTGAAATTTCCCATCCTATTGCAGATTTATATTTCCGCAAAACTCTTAGCAATTTTTCAGTTTCACATTCTGAGAGTTTTGATGAAATGATCACTGGGCAAGTGAAATTCTCTCCTAGATACTCATAACGCAAATGATCAGGGAGTTGTTTCAAATCTTGCTTACCCACTACTTCCTTCTCAACTTCACCTTCTTTAACTTGACAAAGAGTTTCTTCAACTTTAATACCACTAGCACTAGGAATAGCACTAAGAGCCATCACAAATTCAGCCACTTCGTCACCCACAAACTCACCATTCACCTTCTCCAAATCAGGTTGAGTAATACTAGAATTAAGGGAATGTTGTAAAGGATCAGCACATAATTCTTTTCTCATTGTCTCTTCTACTACTACCTCAATAGAATCCACACGGTGACATGTTCTTGTGTTGTCATGCTGCTTTAGTGTTTGATATATGTTGAATTTAACCTCTTCATTATTAACCCTCAATGTCAGATGACCACCCTATACATCAATAAGAGCTTTTCCAGTAGCCAAGAATGGACGACCAAGAATAATGGAGATTTCATAGTCCTCCTCCATATCCAATACCACGAAATCAGTGGGAAAAATAAATTTGTCCACCTTAACCAATACATCTTCAATCACTCCCCTAGGATAAGTAAGCGATCGATCTGCTAATTGAAGAGTAATGGTTGTGGGCTTCACCTCTCCTACCCCCAACTTCTTAAAAACTGAAAGTGGCATCAAATTATTACTCGCTCCAAGATCACATAATGCCTTGTCAAAGGATGACCCTCCAATAATGCATGGTATAGTAAAGCTGCCAGGGTCTTTCACCTTTTGAGGCAACTTTTTCTTTAAGATGGCCCTGCATTCTTCTATTAGCTTCACAGTTTCAAAGTCTTCTAATCTTCTTTTCTTTGACATGACTTCTTTTGTGAATTTCACATAATTTGGCATTTGCTCAAGAGCCTCTGCAAATGGAATGTTTATGTGAATTGCTTTGAATATTTCTAGAAACTTTGCAAACTTTTCATCTAATTTCTTCTTCTGAAATCGTTGAGGGTAAGGAATGGGAGGTTGATACATTGGAAGGCTATCTTTCTTCGTGTCAGTCTTGTCACTTCCACTCTGCTTCTTGGCTTGCTCCTCCTTGTCTACCTCTCGTACCACTGGCTCAACTTTCTCCTTTGAACATTCTTGAACATTACCCTCATCAAGCACCTTACCACTTCTCAAAGAAACTGCTTGGCATGATTCCTTTGGATTTACCACCGTGTCACTAGAAAAACTTCCATTCTAATTAGAATTCACAGCAATAGCTAATTGGCCCACTTGAGTCTCAATTTTCTTCATTGAAGCACCCATGTTAGTCATATGGGTTTCAATATAGTCGAGTCTTACTTCATTTTTTCCAAACCTCTTGTTAGACACCATAATAAAGTGCCCAAAATATCTTCCAATGACTGCTTTTTCTCTTATTGATGTTGAGAATTGAATCCTGGAGGTGGTTGCAGCACATTTTTGTTATTAGCATAAGAGAAATTTTCATTGTTCTGCAATCCCTGATGATAATAATTAGGCATGTTGTTTCTTCTGTAGTTATTGGTGAAGGAGCGGTTTGCCATAAAGTGGGCTTGTTATGGACTCATATCTTGCCCCTACATTGCAGCAGCCGCTGCTACACTCTCCATAACTGTAGGATTATTGTGCGCTGACAGAGCAGCCATTTGGGTTTGTAAAGTAGAAATTTGGGCATGCATGGCTGTCATCTAATCAACTTCATATAACCCAACAACTTTCCTTGGGCCTGACCTCTCATTGGGCCACTGATAACTGGGTGTAGGCATTTCCTCCATCAAAGTGAAGGCTTCATCAGCTGTCTTGGCTAATAGAGCACCCCAAGCAGTAGCATCAACTATTGTTTGTGTTGGAGCATTTAACCCTTGATAAAAAAAATCTGAACTTGCGTCCAATTTAGATAACCGTGCTGTGGGCAACGTCCTAATAAGTCCTTAAACCTTTCCGAAGTCTCATAGATTGGTTCTTGCTCTAACTGGCGAAATTGCCCAATATCATTGCGTAATTGGGCTGACTTGGAAGGAGGGAAGAACTTAATCAGGAACTTTCTTGCCATCTCATCCCATGTTGTAATTGTTCCAGGCTGCAAAGATTGCAACCAACTCCTGGCTCTATCCCTCAAGGAGAAAGGGAAGAGACACAATCTGATGGCATCATCAGTAATGCCATTCATCTTCACTGTGGCACATACCTCCAGAAATATGGCCAAGTGAATGTTAGGGTCTTCAGTAGCTAAACCCTCAAACTGATTTTGCTACACCATGTTGATTAGTGCAGGTTTCAATTCAAAGCTGTTGGCACCAATTGCTGGATTTGCGATTCCAGTGAGATTTTCATTCACAACGGGCATGCAAAAGTCACGCACTGCCCGCTGCGTTGGATTAAGTAGAGCCCCACTAGCTGCTGGTTGATTATTATTGATGCTATTGTCACCGTTGTTGTTCACCCTGTTTTTGTACATATTAAGCTCTTCAGTCCTTTCCTTAGTTCTCAAATGATGGAGTCCGTGCGCAATTTTAGGATTCAGAGGCTCAACATGTGTAGAACTCTTATTCCTATGCATATACTGAGAATACAAGCACACTCTATAACGTTAGTAACAAAACAAATTAAAATATAATTTAAAATCAAGACTTAAAGTTTCAATATTAGTAAAATAAATTTTAATCACCAGTAACGGCACCAAAAACTTGATACAGATTTTTCGAACGCAAGTGTAAAGTGTATTGCAATATAATTTTAATTTAAAGGATGTCGAACCCACAGGGATTAAATATTTAATTCACCAATTACTATAACTTTTTAATTCTAAATTTTAATTAGAAAATTCAACAAATAACTCAAACAATATAATAAAGAAAATGTAATAGCAAAATAATGAAAGCTAACGATCTTGGAAAGTGATTAGATAAAAGATAAATGTACTAGAGTAATGATTTCACTATATTAATCATGAACCATGGTTTCTTTATTATCCTAATTAGTTCTCCTCATTTGTAATTTCTAGAATTTTAATATAATGCATCTATCTTTCTCAAGAATATATGCAATTAATCTCAATTAATTAATATGATATCTCTATTCCCTATTAATAAATCAAGAAGTCATTAAGCAAAAATTCTTTTAAGCCAAATTCATAGAGTTCAAGGAATCTCTCAATCTCACAATCACTCTATGTCAAATCTTCCTATGTCCAATCTAAGTTATCTTTCTCAAGCATAAACCCTAGTCTCAATTCACAATAATGATGGCCAAACATTAATATGAGAAAATTAAATTAAGAAGATATGAACAAGCAAGAAGAACTTCATAAAGATAATAATAGAAACCTTAATTCAATAATCAAAATATCCATCTAATACTCTATCACAAAAGGAGTTTAGTTCTCTATTACAAACTTAAACACAATAGCAATGTAGTTGTTCATAATTAAAAACTAAAATAAAAGGAGGAAGAAAGAAACTAGATGTAATGATGGTGATGTTGATGAATTCCAGCCTCCTTTTTCCTTTCCAAGCATGTAACCCTAGGTCTAATCTCTTCCAAAACGTAATTATAACCCTAATTATGCTTTTCCTATTATAAGCCCTCAAAAAGACCTCTTTTCCCTTCAAAATTTGTAACTTAAACTTTTCGTACGGATCCAGACGTTGTTGCCCTCGAACAAGCGTTGTTGCGCCACTGGAAGGCCAAATACATGCTCTCTGTAACAGTCAGGCGCTGCAGCCCTAATTCAAGTCAGAAATTGTGCTGCATCCCTTGATGATGGCACTGTAGCGCCTGGGCGAATTTTGGAATGCTGATTCTTCAGGATAGGGCTACAGTGCTAGAACAAGGGCTGCAACACTATTTTACATTTTTTCTCCGTTTTACTCCCGTTTTGTACGAACTTTGTACCACTTCTTCTTGGTCCCTACACATATACAACACAAGCATAAAACCAAACAAAACAACCTAGACACCTACAAATTAGATATAAAATGACACTAATAAGTGAATCCAAAATTCACTTATCAGTAACCCTGGCAGATCTTTTGGAAACATGTCCAGAAACTCACAGAGTAATCGGGTCCATTCTAGTCCCACTGGCGCAACCTGAGTGGTATCCACCATGCTAGCTAAGAACCCTATGCATCCCCCCTGCAATCGGTCTCCAGCTCTAAGTACTGATATCATAGGTATACGTGGTCCATGCACAGTACCAATGAATACAATGGCGTCCTCACCCTCAGGCTCAAAGGTTACCATCTTCTTCTTACAATCTATTATTGCCCCATAATTCTCTAGCCAATCCATACCCAGAATTATATCAAAATTTTTCATTACCAATTCCACTAAATCAATTGATATTTGACTTCCATCCACTATAACTAGTAGTGATCTAACCCATCTCCTGGAAACCAGTAACTCCCTAGTACGAAACATAGTGCCAAACCCCACAAGATAGAAGTCACATGGTCTACACAATCCATCTATAATCCTACTAGCAACAAAAGAGTGTGTAGCACCTGAATAAATCAAAACAGTATAGCAGGTTCCAGCACTAGAAAACTAACCTGTAACTACCAAGAGACTAGCCTTGGCCTCTGCCTGGGTCAAGGTGAACACCTAAGTTGGCGTCAAGCTGTCCATCTTCTTCGACTCCTCCTTTCTGAATCTCGGGCAATCCTTCTTCAAATGTCCCACACTACCGCAAGTGAAGCAAGCCTTAGCCCGGCATTCCCCAATTTGGTGCCTCTTGAACCTAGCACATTCTGGGAATGCTCTCCAGGTCTTACCGCAACTCTGGAGGCCAATCTGTTTGCCCCGTGGCCTCCTAGCTGGCCCTGAAGCTGAAACTGTGTCCAGAGTCTTCCTCTTCTAATCACTGGGGCTTATGCCCCTACCAAAACCTATAAATGGAGGTCCCGGCCTCTTAGAATCCCTTTTGGCTGCATTGTCATGCCAGATCTTATTCTCTACCCTCTCAGCTATCAGTGCCTTCTCCACAGCCTGTGAATTGGAGTCATTCTTGATACAGAGGTAATACGAACATCTCGGGATATCATAGGTTGTAGCCCCCGAAGGAGCCTCTCTCTTCTGGTCACATCAGTGGACACCAGATCCCCGACAAACTTTGCCAATCTGTTGAACATCATGGCGTAATCAGTCACTGTCATGTTACCTTGAATTAACTTGCTATATTCCTCAACCCTTCGCAGCTTTAACTACGCTGTTGTAGTATTTCTCCTTGAACAAGGTTCTGAAATCTTCCCATTCCATGGTGGTTACTGCTCTGGTCTGGGATACCACCTCCCATGATATTTGGGCATCCTCCTGAAACATATAAGTGGCGCAGGCCACTCTCTCGTCACCATCTACCCTCATAAAATTAAGGATGGTGGTTATAATAGTCATCCACTGCTTAGCCTTGAGTGGATCTGATTTGTTCTCAATGACTTGAGGGTGTTGTTTTTTGAACCTCTCATACAGGGGTTCCCACCTATCTCCCCTTGCCTGGGGCTACACTACTACCAGTACCACTACAAGAAAAAATACATTCAATAAGACTGAAAAAGTATTATCAAATATATACCATAACACTTTTTGATGTGTTAAGGAAAGCAATGTTATAGTAGGTCGGAGCACTTTGCATAACACTTTTCCATAGTTATAGATAGGGCTGATCATTGGGCGGGTTGGTCGGGTTACAAGGCATTTTTACCCGTCCAATGTCATAATCGGGTTAGCAAAAGTGACCCGTAACTTGCCCAATTAAGAAATTTTTTTTTTAACCCGTCCAATAATTTGGGCGGGTTGGTCGGGTTAACCCGCACAAACCGAAATGGTATTTTTTTTGGGCAGGTTGGTCGGGTCAACCCACCAAAACAAAAGTGGTATTTTTTTTTTACATTTTTTTCTTTTAAATACTAGGACTAATAGTGTGAAGTTTATCTTTTTAAGCTTAAAACAATATTTTAAATTTATAGTAAAAAAATTAAAACAAAACTTAATTAATTTATATATTTATTTGAATATATTAAAAATAATAAATTAATAATAAATTCTTAATTGGGCGGGTTGATAATTATTTTCAACCCACCCAATGTAACAATTGGGCAGTTTAAATTTTGGACGGTTTATTCGGGTTGCGTTTTTTGGAGGTTTTTTCGGGTTGTTTTTGGCGGATTATTCGGGTTGGGCGGGTTGTAAAAATTTCTGCACAGCCCTAGTTATAGACATTTGTTATGGTATAGCCTACGATAACACTTTTGTTGTGTTATTTTAATAGTTCAGATAAGTCTTTCAATATGTTATATATATATAAATAGATTATATAACACTTTTTTGTACTTATAAAGTAGTGTTGTGATACACTTTTTAATAACACACTGTCTCCATTATAAAAACTAGTTTGCATAACATAATTTTATGCTTATAAACCAGTGTTATTGTAAAAGATACAATAACACATTTTTTTTTGTATTATTCTAATATTTGGATAAGCTTGAATTATTATTATATAAACCTGTGCATTACAATTATTTTTTATTGCTTTAATTCAAGCGCACTTCATTTAATATAATTAAGAGACCCTTAACATTGTACAAATATATTTTTTAGTACCAATTATATGGTTCATATCACATATAGCCAAATAATTGTTTCAAAATACAATCAAGATTTTCTAAAAAACAATAAAAAATTCTTAAGATATTCAACACTGCATAATTAAGATAAACAAAACATTCTTACAATAGTCAACAAAATAGTCTTAAACAGTTGCATATTCAAAAGTGATGGTAGGAAATCATAATCTTCCAAATGTCAGAACACCAAAGCCTTCTAAATCAAATTTTCTTTTGCACATCACTTGTTGAATCTGATAAATAAAACATAAAAGAAAAACTAATGAGGTCATGAAATATCATATCATTCATCTAAAATAGTCAATAATATCATGACACATAAACAAATTTACAATAACTGAGTTTGAATAATAATCAAGTTATTATATTACACGCATTACTAAGCATTTATATTATATTAATTCAAAATGGTGAACAAGCATTTATATAATAAAATAATTAAATAAATACCTCTTGGAATAACCTTTTGAGAAGGTCATGCAACTGTTGAACCAACAGCTTCTCGTATAGTAAGCATCGCATAGTTAGGACGAAATAAATAAGCACCAGGCACAACAGCAACATCAACCCCTACACGCATAAAATCTAGTCCAAGAGGAATTCCGTGCACCTCTAAGTCTGGATCACTAGAATCCCAACGACCTTCAGCAATAATTGCATCTGACCAATGGAGCAAGTAGCAAGCATTCCTTGCTTCTGTAAAGTGATGGCCCTTTTTAACTCCAACACTCTGCAAAATTAATTTTGAAGACAATATATTAATTTTTGTATTTGTTTCCTTAAAAAGAAAGAACACAATTTGAAGATTTACCTTAGGAGAAGGAATATTGTTGGATTGTGGAATATTGTGGGACTGCCCCTCACTTGTTGTTGCTCTACCACTGTAAATATAAACAACAAGATAAGTTTCATTTCAAAAATACAAATTTTTAGTTATATAAGTGCGAGAAAGAATTGTTACCAAGTGCCCTTTAAGTAGATTCAACATTTCAGCAATTTGAATCTTCATATTTAGTTGCTCTTCTTCCAACAATGTCATCTTGTCTTTACACATATTAACAACGGTTAATTTTGACTTTGTTACCCCCCTTCCTTGTCCGATTAAGCATCCAGATTTTGGATTACCAAATAATTTTGTTAGTGCATCCTCATCGGTATTGTTTGTAGTTCCAGATTTTGGGTCTTCGCGTATAATTTCAGCCAATTCTTCCTACATATAAAATAGTACAGCTAATGTACAATAATAGTGAATAAGTATAAATATCCAAAATTAAATAATAAATACTCACAAAAACTTCAGATGCTGTTTGGTTGATTGGTTCACCATTCTTCTTGGTATGGGCTATCCGAAAAGCGTCAATCCTTGTTACTTTCCCCCCTTCAGTTTGTTTTGTCTACACAATATAAAAATGTAGAATATAAAATAAAGACTAATAAGAAGAACCAAAATATATTCACTAAAAAAAATTAATTGTTACCATATCATTGATTATTCGGGCATAGTCTCTTCTACTTAAGGTGTGTAGAACACTTTTCTTTCTCCTCTCTTGAAATTTGGCCCTTATAGCCTATTTAATAAGAAACCAACATTAGGCAAAAAAATATTTTGATCTCTACTTATATTCAATCTCTTATTTCATATCTTACCATATGTTCTTTACTATTTTTTTGTTTAACAAATGCCCTCCATTCTACATCACTTTTTATGCAATCTGACTTTAATGCTAGTCGTTCATTCTCAGTTTTAGCATCAATAATATCCTTGACTAGTCTAGATTTTTCAAATCTCCATAGGTCTGCCATCATTTCAAAGCACATATTCTTTTTCCAATCGTCATGTAAATCATATTTTTCCTACAATAAGCTATAGAATAACATATTATATATTTCTGATGCGAGCTGAATATTAAAGAAAAGAAAGAATATAATCACAAAACTTGTAAATGCTACCTTAATAGATGCCCAAAGAACGTATCTCATGATTGGAGAAATTTTCCTCCAGTCTGAAATAGTATAAGGAACTATCTCCCTCACAAGAACACCCACCAAAGAAGAAAATTGTATTGAGTTAGTACCAATTGGTTGGCCTTTTTCATTCCAATTTAAGTTCATCGATTCATTGTTTCTCTTAGTAAGATTTGCCAATGTAGTCCTACCCCTAGTCTTTTTGAGTGCATGCATTTCATTTGCAATTCTATCTTGAGGTGCTTCTTGGAACTCATTTTGAATTGTCTCACTTGTTTTTTGTAATTGATCAGATTTTATAAGAGGTTGCTGCATTTATTGCCTTATAGCTGGGGAAATACTTATATTTTTCGTTTGTTTCAACCATTATTTCTGGTTCTTCAAGCTCAACCTCAGCAACTTCTTCAAATTCTACTTCGACTATTTTTTCATGTTTAGCCTCAACCACTTCTTGCAGTTCCTCATTTTCAACCTCTTTAGCTGAGCTTCCTACTTCTAATAACCTTTCTACTTCATCATTAAGGGATCTTCTAGTCCTTGAACTTCCAAGTGACATCTCCATGTTTTCCATATTATCATTTGGAGATGGCTCCCCATTGTAAACCATGCGACGAGTTGCTGCTCTTGTACTGAGAGCAGGTGGTGAGTCTATTACAACTCTAGCAGGTGCTGAAAACTTACGTAGGACACTCTTTTTCTTTAGAATATTGCTTTCATCCAACATATCATCCCAGTCAGCTTGACTTTTTAATGATTTTTTTCTTTTTTGGGCAACAATATTGCATAATGCACCTGGGTGTAGGTGTTTTCTTTACTTTCTCGGAGATTTTCGTAATGTACTCATTTTTTCTTGAAATTACTGCAATAAAAAACAAAGTAACATAAGAGCTGAAATTATAAATGCATCATATCCTTATCTTCCTAAATAAGATAAATAATTAATATATAAAATTAGAAACATAATATCAGCCAAACCGTAAATAAAATCAGCTTTGTTTCATTGAAATTATGAAAAAAAAATTACATTTAAAGAGTCATAAGAGTAGCATAAATTTGAATGAAATAGTAGAGATTGTTTCATTCTAGCCCCAAACACCCTCTATTTGAATCCTTTAAAACTATATACCAATTAGATGACCCATTCTTTCTTGCATAAAATGCTTTTTTAACTTGAGATGCTAATACATATGGATCCGTAATAGACTGATTTTGCCCTATATTAAAATTTACAAGTGTATAAAAATCCAACTTCTTAACACCATTTCGAATATTTGCCCAATCGCACCAAAATATAGGCACCTTAAAAGTATGATAATCAAGCATTATTATATTATTGATAACTCCAAAATACTCTTCAGTATGATTCAACTGCCCAATGCCATGTGATTCCAAGTATACACCACTATTTTGAGTAGTTTTTTTAGCACCTCTTTTATGAAACCCAAGTCCATTAATCATGTAACCATTATAGGAAATGACACTACGACTTAGGCATTCATCGAATTGAGCAAACATGTCATCTACTTTGTTAGATTTAGAAATCTAAAAAGACAAAAATATTGATGTCAAATAGATTTCATATACTAAATGAAAATGTAAACTTGTATCTTTGCTTTAGAGTGTAACCTTGTCATAAAACCATAGGGGGAACCCTTCAGAATGTCAATTCCAAAGCAAAGTTTTATTATCCTTCAAGTTTTTGTGCATTTCTTTCAGCTCATCCATATGGATATTGAGAAATGGTGCTACAATATCTTAGTTGAATAACACATACTGGCGGCCTATTGCTATATCCCCTTGGTCAAGTTCAAAGCATTCTCAAGCTGATAGTAGATTTTCTTCAATTTCTGTACTATCTTGATTATCATTATGCTTCAAAAAGGTCTCACAAAAGCGTACACATTCAACAGCAAGATATCGATTTGCAATACATCCTTTTGGTCGTGCATAATTTGATACAAATCTTTTCAATACTTTCATATACCTCTCAAAATGGTACATCCGTCGAAATTGAACTGGACCACAAAGTCTGACTTCTCGTGCTAAATGGACAACCAAGTGAATCATTGGATCAAAGAAAGAAGGTGGGAAATATTCTTCCAGTTTGTAGACAATTTCTACAGATTCTAATTCCAATGTTATAATCTCCTCCTTATCAACCACACGTTGACACAATTGATGGAAAAACCTGCAAAGTCGAAGGATTGTCTCTCTGCATCCTTCATCCATTAAACCCCTTATAGAAACTGCTAACAATTGTTGCATAATCACATGACAGTCATGAGATTTAAGTCCTATTAGCTTATGATTCTCCATATCTACACAATTTCTAATATTAGAACTATATCCATAAGGCAATTTCAAGTGAAATAGTCTCTTACAAAAACAACTTCTTATCTGATTTTGACACAGCGTAAGCTGCAGCAGGAAGACGAGTAATTCCTTCTTCTTCATATGGGTGGAGATGAGTCATAATGCCCATCTTTGTTAAATTTAATCTCTAGTTGTAATGATCTTTAGATTTTCCCTTGCAATCCAACAATGTGTTAAGAATGCTTTCACAAACATTTTTTTCAACATGCATAACATCCAAGTTGTGACGAACAACCAAGATCTCCCAATAAGGGAGCCTAAAAAAATTGACTTTTTCTTCCATCCTTTATCAAAATTGGAACCATGACCCTTCTTTCTACCCTTGCCAAAATCATTAGTGAATTCACTTAATTGCTCAGCTACTTCAACACCTGTTAATATTGTTGGACATTGTGGTGCTTTTCCCCTTACCCTAGCAGTTGTATATTTCTTCTTTCGATATGGGTGATGTTGTGGAAGAAATCGAATATGATTGCAAAAAGACATCTTCTTACTATGCTTCAACCAAACAACATTTGAGTTCTCTCCACATATAGGACAAACATACTTCCCTTTAGTCGCACATCCAGCTAAGTTTCCATAAGCTGGAAAATCATTCATGGTCCATAACAACATGGCCTTTAAATTAAAAAACTTCTTTGTAGAAGCATCATATGTATACACACGTTTCCAAAATTCTAGTAACTCATCTATTAAGGGCTCCAAATAAACATCTATGTCATTCCTAGGTTGTTTTGGTCCAGGAATCAACATAGAAAGAAATGTGAATTCATTCTTCATGCACATTGAATGTGGAAAATTGTATACAACGAGCATTATTGGCTAACAACTATATGTAGAACTCATATTTTTGTAAGTATTAATCCCATCAGCAGCAAGTCCTAGTCGAAGGCTGTACGATTCAAGTGAAAAATCTGGCCATCTCTCATTAACTGCATCCCAAGCCTCTGAATCTACTGGGTGGCTCATTTTCCCATCCATTTTTTTATTAGTTGAATGCCACTTTAAGCATGAAATTGCCTCTTCATTTTTGAACATCCTTTGCAACTTTGGTTTAATAGGAAAATATCTTAACAATTTTGTAGGTTGCCCTTGTAGAATCTCCTTTGTGTGTTCATTTTGCTTCCTTCTTAGATATTGACATGTGGGACACACTTGGGCATTAGCATTTTCTTTTGTGAACAAGCAACAATCATTGACACAAGCATGTATATGTTTATAGTTCAGATCAAACATCTTTAGATACTTATTAATTGCATACATAGATGTTAGTAGGAGATTATCTTTTGGCAACATTGCTTTGATCATCTCCAACATCTCACAAAAGCCAACATTTGAGAATCCAGGCTTTGTTTTTAGATTGTATAGCTCGATGATGGATGAAATTTTGTTATATTTCAAACAACCTTCATACAATGGAGATTCAGCGTCTCCTAATAGACTATCAAAATCATCATCATTGTTATCATCATCCAAATCATTGACATTACTTGAACATACTTCAGCAGCCTGAAATAAATTATATGTAGAACTTGTCTTTGTCGTGCTACTTTGAACTAGATCTTCCCCGTGATGAAACCATGTTTTGTATGATTTGTCCATGCCGTACAAAACTAAGTGTTCTACAACTTCCTCTGAAAGTTGATGTCTTAGATTCTGACATTTGTTGCATGGACAAAGAATCTTACTCAGAAAATCGACATTCGTTACTCCAGTGTTCACAAACTCCCTAGCTTTTCTCTCATATTCCTTTGTAGCTCTACAATTTTGAAGGATACTTCAATAATAAAATACCAAAACTTAAACTTGAACTTGGACTGAAGCTTAAACTATATAATTTTATTTGCTAACCTGTTAAGATGAATCCAAGTTTTATCCATCTGCATATCATAAGCATAGATATAAAAAAGCTAATCACAACTCATATGTATAATGTTTTATTATTCAAACCCTAAGGTTGGGGACGTGAAAACTACCCTTATTCACACCCCAGGCGAGATATCTATCAATATAATCAAACCAATTCAAGCAAACACAATTTATTTGTAAGAAGATAATACATAATTCTAGATAAAATTTGACATCATGTCCCATATAAAGGTTACCTAACCATCTATCAATTCCAAGTAAAAAAAATTCAAACAACACAAAAAAATTATGTTGAGGTTTGGATTTTAATTAAAAAATGTTTTTCTCTCTCAATATATATTAATTTCCTAAACATAAAGTTAGATTCTTAATCTGAAAGAAAATCAATACAGTTGACTAGCTTTTTATGTCTCCAATCTGAAAGAAAATCAATACAATTGACTAAACCCCCAGGAAGCAGGTCTTGGATAAATAATGATGAGATTGAATTTGTTTTCCTCTTGTTTCAGAAATTAGTAAACCACTAAATTCATAGGTTTGTCTTTTCCCAGGCACTATATTCACGGTCTCACCAAGCACTATTTTGGTTGTTCTTGTTGCTCTTCTTCTTTTTCACATTTTATTTTGCATTTTAAATATGATTTTGCACTTTAGATATGATTTTTTTTCTTCGAGCACTAATTGTAACCGATTACCATCACGAGTTGTTTAGGTTTTTTTATTCAAAGTTTATTCATGTAAATTCCTTTATTAAAAATCTCTTATTGTGTATTGGTTTTGAAAAGATAAATTTCTTAATGTTTTCCATATTACTATACATTAAAGATTAAAATACCATCTTTATGAAATCTCCCATTTTTATTATGGATTCGAGGATACACATGGGTCTCGTGCTATTATACTCTGTATAAGTGAGTGAGTGGTACTAGTTCCTCACCTCTTCCCATGTTTGTTTTCCATCACCATCTTTCAAAACTTTTTGTCAAGGATGATATATCAAAACTAAGACCCTTGATCAGTCACAAAAGTATTCTAGCACAGTATTCTGTTATTAATTAATGCATATAATATTTGCAACTGAGGATCTGATTTTATAAAACAACAGATAGATTTGTGAACATCATGTGGTCTCCAACTCATGTTAATTCGTCATAATGTTTTGGTAAGAATTATTACATTCCACTAAGTATGTCCAGTGTGTTAATTCACATAATAATCTTTCATGAAATATTTTATGTATATATATATGTATGTATGATGTTGATGTCTCTTGACTATTTACTTGGGGAAGAGTTAAGTTAACCAGAGAGAAGAAGGGATAGAGAAAAATGGGATGAAATGTTGGCTAGAACATTTAAGATTTGAAGTCACTAGTTGTAGTTCAAAGGATCAAGTCCTGAGAGGTATTTCTGTATGAAAATAGACTCTTCGGAATGAATTCATGGATAGAGTTCTCCACAGAACATAATGGTTGGTTGGTTTAATGGTATTTCCTTCCTAAATTTTAGTGTGGTCCTTTCTTTGGGTTACTTACACCTACTCAGGCCTACTTATGTGATGATCTAGTGGTCCTTAAAAGTCATTTTAATGTGATTTCTTTCCATGTGAAGATTACTGCTCATGTGTCCCCTTAAGAAAGAATAAAAAAGGATGTTCAATAAACCCATGCCATGTCCCTAGCCAACATTATTTGCTTTCTCTCTCTCTCTCTCTCTTTCATGACTTGGAGTAGAAGGGTATTTCTTTGCTATTATGAATGAAATGAAATGAGTAGTATTATTAATTACCTACTAGAACCTCAATTCCAATTCTCATCTCTGCTTATTAAGTTTACCTTTTCTCCTAGTTAGGAATGATCCCCAATTTCATTTCTGGTTACTTTGTCATGTCATAGGTCACCTTCTTACCTATATCATAATAACATTCAAGATTCAACTAACCAATTACTAATTAATACTCTTCTCCTAACTTTCAACTATTGTATACTTATTTGTGAAATATGTTTGTCTTTCCATTCTCTCATCAAACCACTAAATTCATAGGTTTGTCTTTTCCCAAGTTTTTGTTTCCTTTTGTATATTTGTGTTATTATTAGTAAAGGCTGTTGTTTTTGGATGTTTTGATGTGCCAAGTTTAATGTCTTGCTTTTTATACCCCATGCAAACCAAATGTCAGCAAAAATACTCAGTTGCAAGTTGTGACCTTTAAAGGGCATATTCCCTTAATACATGTACATATATATATATATTGTTTTCTTTTACACTTTTTTCCAATTGTAGGATGATAAAGTTGCAATAGCATGGCTGAATGACAAAGCAGTAAGGGAAGAAATACATGCAGAACCAATAAGAGCTTGGTTATCTTTTGATCATGTCAACAGATAGAATCACTTGCAAAACTTCACTCTGATAATATTTGGACACTTTTAATACTTAAAAACTTATAATATTTCTATTTTTATTTGTTCTTCCAATCTTTGGACCAAAACTGTATTAAAAAACTAGACCAAACCAGTACTTATTTCTCTTTCTATTTCTATTTTAAAGATTCACACATTCCCCCATTATTTATTTATTGATTTCTCTTTTATGTTTGCTGGAAAGAAAGAATTAAAGAGGTCCCTTTTTATTAAACACATTTGGATTATTTTATTTTTTTGGCTCTTGTTATGCTTTTTTATTTTTTTATTTTAAACCTTTCTCTATGAATATTAAATGAATTTTCAAAGTGATTTTGTTTTTATATTTATAGATGTTAAGAGTGTGAATGTTAGAAAAAAATACATTCTGTGTTGGAGTTAATTTTTTTTCATGATTGGGCCCTTCATCGTGTTGACATTTTCCAGAGGAAAAATGTTTTACCTCCTGATGCTATTATTTCTACTGGTTCCGCTAATTGTGCATGTGCCACTGGTATTTAATTTTTCTTAATTTTATGTTTCTTGTGTATTTGTTCTTTTTTAGTAATTTTTTTTTATATATGCTTGATAATATCTTTTATGATAGATTAGAATTATGATTGAATTAGGAAGGGACAGAGACACTTTTTAGTTATGCAATGTATGCTCACTTTCATCGTAGAAGTTCTGAGCTTTATGGATAGTCTTATGCCTATTGAAGTTCAAGCCATTTTTATAATATATGAGCTCAATTTTGGCATTTTCATCAGAGATGCTGGACTGCAATTTATCACTTATTAATGTTGTATGAGAATGAGTTGTGTGAGTAATTATGAGAAGTTTTATTGAATTTTATGGTTGTTATGTAAGTTTCTGTTTTCTAATAATTTAAAGTTTCTACAAGGTTAGAAGGCTATAATAGGGCAGTTCCATAGTTTAAAAAAGTGTTTTTGAGTCATGCTTTAATTTGGGCTATGTATAGAGATGTTGGACCACTACTGCTTTTTCTCCCAATGATTTTCAGGGACTTTATTTGCATGTATTCATACTGTTATCCCAAAAATCAGAAGTAAATGACATGGTAAGAATTAATTACATGTGGCTGACACCTGGCAGAACCTATGTTCGACTATCGACCAGGAAGATATTCGGTATCATGCGATCGGTCTCTTCATACGACCAGTCTGGTCGTATGCACATAATACGCGGAGGAAATCTTAGGCAGTTATGATGGAATCCGAAATTATCTCCCATGATTTCCTAAGTATCCGATTATTTAGGAAATAATATCTGTAACAAATCAATGTAAATCTTCCCTGGGCTTATAAATAGAAGAAGATGGCTCAAGGAAGAGGATCCCTTTTTTCTTTTCTGACTTCTAGATCACTTGAGATTAGAGTTATCAAATTAATCATATTGTATTGTTCTTCAGAGGTTGGTGAAACTCATTGAACCCTAGTTCTTTGATCACTCCTTTGGATCTTACATCAATAACAATCTAAGTGGGCGTAGGTTATTACCAGATCCTGGGGCCGAACCACTATAAAATATCGTGTTCTTATTATTTTCGTCATCACATTCTTCTCAACGCATTCATCCACGTCAAGCATATTTTGACTCCGTGTCAGTTGCCCAAAATCAGGGTCAACATTCTGGTGCTTTCATTGAGAGCTTGATATATCACCGTTGAGAAAACCAATGGCGAAGATTACCAGGAAAACAGGACATGCGACCGGCGCTACACCATCTAACCCTCCTCCTCCTCCTCCTCCCAACGTGGGTGAGGATGAGCCAGATTTGGAATTTGAGGAAGAAGAAATGAATGACGCAACGCTAAAAAGTGCTCTGAGGGCGTTGCACGAAGAGCTGGCCAATCTGAGAGCCAGTCAGGAAAGTGCTGCCGAAATCATGGCGCGGCAGCAGCAAGAAATAGAACGGTAGCACATGGAGTTAAGCGAGAGGCAGGCAGAGATGGACCGTCGCTAGAGCGAAGCCATGGCAGCCCTTGAGGCAGCCTTGCAATTGGCTAGGAATCAGGCTGCACCTGCCTCCCAGCCTGATCAACCTACGAATGGGCCAACGCAAAGGGGTCCTAATCCTAGCCCACCTATCCAACCCTCGAGTCCGCAAAGGCTCGAACAGCCTCAGGTGCCCCATGACGATGTCCCACTGGACCATGAGGCACAACCTCCATCCCAAGCCGGTCGCGGCAATCCCCCGTATCAGAGGCAGAATAGGACCGAGCATCAGCCTCGCAGTCCTAGACGCCATAAGGGCGATGAGCCGAACCTTCCGAACAGAGGTCAGTATCCTCCTAGTAACAGGAGGAACTCAGAGTTAGGCTCTGCGGTCCGAGGTCCCCCATGGCATGATAATGTACGGGGACATAACGACCAATGCAGGCCACCCTCTAACGCTCAGGACGCTTCAGCCCGGGAAGGAAATCGAGGGAACAGTCTATCCCACCATAGCCAATCAAGATTCAGAGATGGCCATGGTTATAATGAGGCCGAATCAAGCAAAGGAAATGCGGTCGGAGGAATGACGAAAGAGGTGAAAATAGGAATCAGCCACCTCAGAATGACCAACCCAATAGGCGAGATGCTGGGGGGCAGCCCAAGCAGAATAACATATTCGACCGGCTCGGAGCTAGCGAGCAGCGGAGAAGAGATGAGGACTTGAGAGATATGTTCAACGATCGCCACGAGCGGCATGGCGAGAACATCCCCCCAGCGATAGAGGCCATAGCGATTCCTATCGCTGTGCAGGCCCAGATAGATGACCTCAACCAGGCAGTCCAATAGCTGGTCGGGGGAAGAACATCTTACATCGACCACGATAGGAGGAAAGGCACTCCTTTTGTCCAGAGGATAGCTATGGCAGAAACTCCTAGCAAGTTTAAAATGCCTACGCTTCCGAACTTTGATGGGTACGGTGACCCGGTATCTCACGTAATTAAGTTTGAGATACAAATGGACATTCAGAAAGTGTCCAAAGATGATCGGTGCAGGATCTTCCCTGCGACACTTTTTGATGCCGCGCAGGAGTGGTTTTTCAAGTTCCCTTCTACGAGCATAGTTTCCTGGGAGATGTTCGTAAAGGAGTTTTACGGACAGTTCTACGCAGGTCGAGTGCATCCGACCGAGGCAAACCAGCTGGTTGAAATACGCTAGCAGGATGGAGAACCACTGAAGGACTACATCCAGCGCTTTATGCGAGCAGCAGCTGGAGCAAAAACAGTGGGGGACGAAGGAAAAATGATGGCCATAACCGCAGGGGTTAGGTGTCGCACCCCTCTCTGGAAAAGCCTCCGAAAAGATGGAGTCAGAACTACCCAGGAATTCTTGGACCGGGCTGATCGTTACATCAAGCTCAAAGATGCCATTGCCGACGATGGAAAGCCTCCAGGCAAGGATAAAAAGGCTGCCGAGCCCGCCATAGCCGCCAATGGTTCTAAGCCTAACAGCAACGGCAAGGGCAACGGGGAATGGTAACGGCAATGGCAGGAATGGTGGAAAATGGCCACACAATGAGCCTTCCACCTCCGACAATAAACGAGCCAAGGGTAGCTGTTATGAACCTCGGTTCACTAACTACACTGCCCTAGTTGAGTCTCGGGGAGAGGTTTATCAGGCCACAAGTTCCAGTGTGCCTTATAAGAAGCCTGCCCCCATTCGAAAGGATATTTCGAAAAGATTCACTTCCAAGTTCTGTCGTTATCATAACGACTACGGGCATGATACCAACAAATGAAACCAGCTGAAGGATGAAATCGAGTTCCTCATTAGACAAGGACACTTGAGAAGATACGTACGGGCCTCGGGAAATTCCCAACGAGAAGCTCCAGGTGGCAACGAGTAAGCGCCCACACGCCAACGCTCGCCACCTTTGCAGCCTACCCCGTGACTGGCACACTGTTAACCATTTGTGGAGGCCCGCACCTCGCGGGAAATAGCGGAAAGGCCAGGGAACGATACGCTCGGACTCTGCGCCACGACCAGGACATCGAGATGATGACTGTGGAGGACCGCACGCCAAAAAACGCTCGGTCAGAAGAGGGTGAGATAACCTTCTCTGATAGCGATGCCCAACATGTTCGGTTCCCACATTCCGATCCGCTAGTCGTGGATATCGAAATGGCCAACATGATGGTGAAGAGAGTACTGGTCGATACAGAAAGTTCGGTGAATATCCTGTATAAGTCTTCGCTGGAACGCATGAAGTTGTCTGTTAAAGACCTGGAGCCCTGTAACCAGACAATATACGACTTCTCTAGTGAGGGACTTGCCCCCGCAGGATCAATCAGACTACCAGCGACGACAGGTACAGCACCTGCTACCAGGACATTACTTGCTACTTTTATAGTAGTTGATTGTCCTTCGGCGTAAAATGCCTTCATTGGGAGGCCTATACTGGTTGATCTACGGGCCGTCACCTCTATGTGGCACTTAGCCATGAAATTCCCGATAGACGCGGGGGTAGGATGCGTGTTGGGAAACTAGAGAGAGGCCAGAGAGTGCTACAACACCTCAGTCACAAAGGCAAAAAAGGGAACATCAAAGAGCACTGCCTCAGATAGGTTGCAAATGGCAATTGATACACAAGCTCAATCCGGTGATGAAGTCACCAAATAGGGTGTTGCCCAAAGTGAGGATAGAGAACTAGATCCTCATTTTGGGGATTTTGAAGAGAACGTTGGACCCGTCGAGGACCTGGAAGAGGACCAACTCGACGAAAAAGACCCGACCAGAGTCGTGAAAGTCGGGAAAAACCTAGAACCAACCACGAAGCATGCACTGGTGGAATTTTTGCAAAAGAACCAGGAAGTCTTTGCCTGGTCACATAAATTCATGGCTGGGATTGACCCTGCAGTTATCAGTCATGTCCTGAACATAGACAAGACTTTTCCACCCATGCAACAAAAAAGAAGGTTGCTCGATAAGGATCGATCGAGAGCCTTAAAAGAAGAAGTTGAAAGGTTAAAGGAGAATGGGTTCATCAGGGTGGCGTTTTATCCATCGTGGGTCTCCAATCCAGTTCTGGTTCCCAAGCCTAATGGAAAATGGAAAACCTGCGTGGATTTTACAGACCTTAATAAAGCCTGCCCAAAGGATTGCTTCCCACTCCCAAGAATTGACCAGTTGGCCGATGCCACTGCAGGACACGAGATGCTCTCCTTCATGGATGCATATTCGGGATACAATCAAATTAGCATGCATCCCCCTGACGAGGATCACACCAACTTTCGGACCAATACAGGCTTATACTGTTATAAAGTAATGCCCTTTGGACTGAAAAACGCAGGTGCGACTTACCAGCGGTTAGTTAACCACATGTTTAAATAGCTGATCAGGATAAACATGGAGGTGTACGTGGATGACATGCTATTAAAGTCTAAAAAGGCAGAAGGACATGTGAAGGATTTACAAGAATGTTTTGATGTATTGAGTGAATACCATATGAAGTTAAATCCCCTCAAATGTTCCTTCGGAGTTGGATCAGGGAAGTTTTTGGGGTTCATTGTAAATTCAAGAGGAATCGAGGCCAACCCCGACAAAATAAAAGCCCTGATCGACATGAAATCGCCAGAAAGGATCAAAGATGTACAAAGTTTAACCTGGAGGATTGCAGCCCTGAGTAGATTTATTTCAAAATCAACAGACAAATGCGTCCTTTTTTTCAATCTACTTAAGGGCAATAAGAAATTTGAATGGACAGGAGACTGCGAGCAAGCTTTCCAGGCCCTGAAAGCCCATATGGCACAGTCTCCCATTTTATCAAAGCCAATCGAAGGAGAAACTTTGTTCATTTACCTGGCGATCACTGAAGTTGCTGCTAGTGCGGTACTAGTACGAGAGGAAGAAGGCGTACAAAAAGCGGTTTACTATGTAAGCAAGAGACTGATCAGAGCAGAACTGCGGTATCCTCCCATCGAGAGGTTAGCATACTGTTTAATCTTGGCCTCGAGGAAGCTACGTCCTTATTTTCAAGCCCATCCTTTCACAGTTTTAACCGACCAGCCCCTTCAGCAGGTCCTCCAAAAACCAGAGGCAGCTGGGCGTTTATTAAAATGGGTGGTCGAACTAGGGCAGTTTGACATTACATATTCACCGCGAGCAGCAGTGAAAGGACAAGTCTTGGCTGATCTTATTGCAGAGTTCACCGAACTCCCAAACAGCGAGTAGTGCAAACAGCCTAGTGTGCTTGAGCCTCAAGATGAAGCTCCTTCGTGGAAGTTATTCACGGACAGGTCGTTCAACGAATCCCACGCAGGAGCGGGAGTGATATTGATAACGCCGGAAGGGCATCGATTTCACTGCACCATTAGGTTCGACTTCACCACGTCAAATAATGAAGCTGAATACGAAGCACTCCTCGCTGGATTGAGAATGGCCAAAGACATGAGCATAAAGGCGCTTGATATTTACAGTGATTCACAACTGGTAGTGAATCAAGTTCTAGGGGAATATCAAGCGCAGGGCCTAAAAATGGTGGCCTACTTGAATAAAACAAAAGACGTGCTAGCCTAGTTCACGAAGTATACCCTCCAGCAAATACCGCAGGATCATAATTGAATGTAGATGCCTTAGCAAAACTCACGAGCGCGAAAGATGCTGACACTTTGAACATTGTGCCAGTAGAAAGATTAAGTGAGACGAGCATACGAGCAATAGAGGCCAGTATGAAAATCTGAATGGGAGATACATGGATGGCGCCTTACTTGGAGTATCTGACAAAAGGTGTACTACCAATAGATAGAAACAAGGAGAGAACTCTACAAAGGCAGGCTGCTAGGTACATACTGGTCGATGGTGTTATGTACCAAAGAGGATATTCCATGCCGCTACTCAGGTGCGTTACACCAGAAAAACTAAGGAGCTGATGAAAGAGGTACATGAAGGCTTCTGTGGGGATCACGCTTGGGGGCAAAGTTTGGCAAAAAAGATTCTAAGGCAAGGTTACTTTTGGCCAACTATGAACGAAGATTCAATGAAGTTTGTACGAAAATGCGATAAATGTCAAAGGTTCTCCAAAATTCCACGAGCAGCTCCAAGTGAGTTGAAACAGATGCAGAGTCTGTGGCCTTTTGCAGTATGGGGGATAGATTTAATTGGATCCCTACCAACCGGAAAGGGTGGAGTGAAATACGCGGTTGTGGCAGTTGACTACTTCACCAAATGGGCCGAAGTTGAACCACTCGCTACCATAACGACCAAGAAAGTTCTTCACTTCATCATCAAGAACATTGTTTGCTGGTATGGTTTGCCCCGAAAGATTGTTTCAGACAACGGAACCCAATTTGACAGCGACTTATTGACCGACTTCTGCGAAAGGCACGGGATTATCAAAAGTTTTTCTTCAGTTGAGCATCCACAGGAAAACGGGCAGATCAAGGCTATGAATAAAACTCTTAAGGACACTCTGAAGAAGAGGCTTGAAGACGCTAAAGGAGCATGGCCAGAGCAGCTGCCTGAAGTCCTCTGGTCGTATAGAACTTCTCACCGAACGGCGACAGGTCATACCCCGTTTTCCTTAGCCTACGGGTATGAGGCCATGTTACCTGTCGAGTTAGATGCCCCCTCACATCGACGCATAACATACGACCAGGACCAGAACAGCCAACTGATGATGGAGTCCCTAGACTCAATTGAAGAAATACAAGAGAAAGCCCAACTCCGAGTAGCTGCGTACCAGCAAAAGGTCTCCCGGTACTTTAACTCGAAAGTAAAAGAAAGGAAATTCAATGTCGGTGACTTAGTGCTACGATGAGTTTTCTTGAACACTCGCGACCCCACTGCTGGAGTACTCGGACCCAATTGGGAAGGACCGTACCAGATTGAAGAAGTCCTTCACCCGGGCACCTACAAACTTGCACGCCTAAACGGAGATCTCGTTCCACGCTATTGGAATGGAGAACACATGCGCGAGTATTATCAGTAAACAGTCCTTCTTAAAGGACTGGCTTGTATTTATTTTTACTTTCTACAAGTTTCGAAAAAGGGTTAGCCACGTTGTATGGCTAATCGCTTATAAGTGTAAGATCCTTTTTTAGGATCACTCGTAAAGACATGTTTAGTCCATTTTTAATACGAGAATTATAAGGGACTGTGCACAACCAGTCATTCTTGCCAACCTTTGTAAATTTATTTTTACAAGTATTTGTTCATTACGTGTGTCGTTTTGCTGTATTACAAGTGTTAAATTTTGCAGCGAACAGTAATGTTCGCACAGGTCGTGGTCAAGGCAAGTGACCAAGGACCTAAAGCTCCTCGATCACTTGGGGGGCATATAAGGTACATCGATAGCAAAGCGTACCATGAGGTACGTAAACACATGAACAAAATAAGTGAAAGCATGCTTCAGTACTTAGAGCATTTTTCAAAAATTTATGTTTTGTAAAATCAAACCAAAGTACTATGCTAAGTTCGGTCATGTGAACAGGTATTATAATAAAAGAAACATTATAATATCAAAAAGGCAGACGTTTATACCGCGAGCATTAGTGCTCGGATGTAAATATGAAATTAAAAGGAAAAAACCTTTGCACCGCGATCAATACTGCTCGGATGTAATTGTTCAAGCATAAGCAAAAGAGCTTCCCTCGCAGCAATAAAAGAAAAAAAAATTGTCTTTACAAAAAGACCCATGGGCCATAAAAGCTGGAAAAAATAATAAAAAATATTAATTTTGCTGGGGAGCAGGAGGGTCCTCTGGGTTAGGAGCACTCTGATCAACCGGAGGTCCAGTCGCAGCATCAGCAGCAGGGGTTTGGGCCTTGGCTCTCTCTTCCGCCTCCAACCGAGCAGCGCAATACGCCATCAACGTCCTTTGCAACCGCTCGGAGAGATAGTTAATGTTGGCCTCCCGATTGTGCTTCCAGAAGTCATAGAAGCAGAGGAAGGTGGCTTCCTTGTAGTTCTTCAGATTTTTAACTCTGTCCTCCTCAAGCTCTTGTACTCGCCCCTCGAGCTCGCGCACCCGCTCCTCAAGCTTCTTTGCCTCATCCCTGCTGGGGATTAGATCGAGTGTCTGCTATTTACACTCTTGGGTGTGGAGTAAGGAATGCTCCCTCCATTTTTGCCGCTCATCGATAGCTTTCTTCAGGGCCCCTTGACTTTCCTGAAGCTCTTGAGTGAGGTTGGCTTGGTCCTCGCATAACTGTTCGTTCAGCTTGCACAACTCCTTGTTCTCCTCGAGCAGCTTTTTCTTCTCATCCTCAAGTGCTTGCTTGGACTGAGCAAGCCTGGAGTCAAAGTTCTACCCGCGAGAACCCAGCGCCCCAGTACGTCGCCAGCCAGCAGTTAAAGATAGCAGTCCCTGAAAACAAAAAATAAAAAAGTATGGAATAAAGGTCAGAATAAATGATGAAACAACAGAAATTGACTTACGCTGACTATCTCGTTCAACCCTAGGTTGATGATTTGGTCAGCCTCCATTGAGGCTGTTTTGTTGATGGCGGCCTGGCTGCCCCTGTGATTGGAGAGCTTGTATATTCTCTCCCTGGCCAACCCAACCACGAGGCTGGACAGGGAACCTTCGGACAAGTTGTCCAGAGTCTCTCTACCAGCAGCCCTGGAAGAAGGTTGTGGGTTCTCTGGCGCGGGCGTCGACTGTTCGGTGGGAGGTGGAGGTGGAATGTTCTCCTTAGGAGGGCCGGCACCGGGAGTATCCTCTGTTCGAGCCTTCTTTGAAGGGGTCTTGCTGCTTTCCCCTCGGGCCCTTTTGCTGTCCTTCGGGACAGAGGCAGCAGCAGCGGTTTGGTAATGCTCGAAGAAGTCCTCAGAGTCCATACCTGCACAAAGGAAAACAATTCGAACAGTTAGATTAAAGGATCACGAGGAGCAAAGATCAAAGTGAAAGGATTACAAGTAAAATACCCGAGCTACACCTACTGGTCGTAACATTATCTACTGAACTACCTAGTCCCTGGAAGAAATCTGAGTTTAGAGAAGGGGCGTTCCTAAAGTTTCTGTCCCCATCAAATAGATGGGAAGGAATTGGCAGATTATTCAAAAACGAGAATGATATACCGTTTACTTCCGACGAGTCGTCAGACTGTTCAGTAGGCTCAACAACCTTTTGTTTCCCCTTGCCCTTGGGGACCGAAGGTTCTGCTGCTCGGTGGGGAACAGCAGGTTCCCTGATTGTAACCCCAGTTGGCCTCCTTCTAGGAGGAGGTGCCTGAGGTTGCTGCTCCGGTCCCTGCTCAGCTCCCACATCAGCGTGAACACCACCCACCGCAGGTTCGCTGGTCGCAGGTTGGGAGCCCTTAAGGCCAGCCAACCTAAGGTTAACCTCATTGATCAAGTTTTTTACACTCTTAGCAGCATTTGACGTACTGGCTAAGAGTGCTCCCCTCGACTCCATTCCTGGAGTGGGGGTCGGGCGTAACCATGGACCTGGAATACAATGGAACAGTGAAGTATTACGACAAGAAAGATTTAAAGCGTAGGAACTGCTGTTTTAAGGATCATTATTTTCCTTACCTCCTCGGGTGAAGGCCAGATTGTTCGCGGCGATGTCGGGCGTAAGGAAGTACTCCATATGATACTTCCCCACATTGGAGATATGAGTGGTCTCGGACAGAAAGGTGCGTCCGGTCTCCTGGTGGCAAAAGTGGAAAAACCTCGTACCATCTTGGTTGGGGTTGGAATTGAGATCAAATAGATAATTGACCTCGTGAGGAGAGGGGGCTGGCCATTTCTTGAGCTTATAAAGGATATAGAGCGCGGCCAGCATCCTATACCCGTTCGGGGTAATTTGAAAAGGGGCCACCCCAAAGTAGTTTACCACCCCTTGGAAAAATGTATGAAGAGGCAGGGTAGCACCCGCCTCGATATGGTATCTCGACCAGGCGCTATAAGCCCCCCTGGCAGGTTGGCTCACTGGTCGATGGAAGGTCTAACTAGGGTTATCCCCGTCAGATTATACTTATTTAAATAGTTTTTGATCATGCGAATTGTCCCCGTACTTGGGGGTACCACATGCCACTCGACAGTCGGCTGGTCGGCATGGCGAGGACGGGCACGCCTCTGAACTTCAGTTTCAGGAGGGAATTCACCTCGACCACTGGTCGAGGGAGCATCAGCAGGGGGCTGACTTGGAGAGTAAGGGTTGCGTCTTTTTCTAACCTTGGTTTTTGTTCTGGCCATTTTCTGAGTAGGAGCTGGTGGAGGATTTGGGTTAGAACGTGAAAATGGAATTTCGGGAATCAGCGTGGATAAATTCTCTTCGCCCTCGAGCAGTTGGGCCAAGAGTTCATCTTCGATAGGTCTTTCTCCCCCCCAAGGGTCTTGCATATGAACTGCAAACAGATAATGGAGGAGATAAGACACAATCCACGAAGTAGTGGGAGGAGCTGGGATAACATTGCTCGTGCCTAAATAACCAGCAGCATCCTAGTCCTACACTAACTTCAACGTGGGTAGTTTAAAAGGCGGATAGAAACAAAAAGGAAAGAAAAATGTTTTCCGAAAAGAACTTTTTTGACTCCTGAAGGGCGGGAAAAAATTTCGGTTTTTTCACCTGGCTTAAAGGTTGAATCTTTCGTCAACCTAACGTCCTAACTCAGAGATTCTATATATCGAAGTATCGACCTAACCTATACAAGGCATGAAAATTCACTTCTACCTAGCAATAGATGGCTTATACCAAGAAACTCTTAAAACCCTATTCAAGAACGCAGAGGTCACAGAGCACAGAAATGACATGCATGGCGTAATAGAAAGCTTAAAGAAAGAAGTTCTTACCTGGGCGAAAATGGGGATTCGGAGAAAGATGGAAACTTGAATCGGAAGACCTACGGCAAGACGTCGGACTAGTTTTCGAAGCTCTGAACTCTGGTGCAAGTTCTTGAAGATTTTGGCAAAGGTGATGGGTAAAAATTTCTTAAAAGAGAAGAAAGGCCTACTTTTAGGGATCGAAGGGACAGTCAAAAGGCAGTAATCATCACTTCCCACTTTCAAAATGTGGGGAAGTGGACAAGCCGTCAGATTGCCTTTTTGGAAACCGAAAAGTCTTGATTAGACATAATTATGTCACGGTTTTCGAAAATGCACGGGGACTCTGACAGACATGGGAAGGTGAACAGTTGTTCCCTTAAGTTTCATTATTACTGGTCGCACTAAACAAACTTGGGGGGCAAATGTTATCCCAAAAATCAGAAGTGAATGACATGGCAGGCATTAATTACACGTGGCTGGTCGTATGCATGTAATACGCGGAGGAAATCTTAGGTAGTTAAGATGGAATCCAAAATGATCTCCCATGATTTCCAAAGTATCCGATTATTTAGGAAATAATATCTGTAACAAATCAATGTAAATCTTCCCTGGGCTTATAAATAGAAGAAGAGGGCTCAGGGAAGAGGATCCCTTTTTTCTTTTCTAACTTCTAGATCACATGAGATTAGAGTTATCAAATTAATCATATAGTATTGTTCTTCAGAGGTTGGTGAAACTCATTGAACCCTAGTTCTTTGATCACTCCTTTGGATCTTACATCAATAACAATCTAAGTGGAAGTAGGTTATTACCAGATCCTGGGGCCGAACCACTATAAAATATCGTGTTCTTATTATTTTCCTCATCACGTTCTTCTCAACGCATTCATCCACGTCAAGCATATTTTGACTTCGTGTCAGTTGCCCAAAATCAGGGTCAACACATACTTAAATAGTATATGCCCCTTTGCTACATAAATTATGATGATTTAGATTTACATTTGAAATTCTAGTGTGGGGCCAAGAAACCATATGTAAAAAAACAAACAAACAGGTCATTTCAATGCTCATTTGACACATCTTAATTTAGAACGAAAAAAAAGAAGCTTGCTTAGCTTATACTTATTTGATACATGAGATGAATCCAAATTAAAATCTAGCTAGTATTTAATACAATTTTCAATGAAAGATACAAACCTAATCTCTTTAACTAACCTAATGAATTTACATATATATTTTTTACTTCTCTTGAAAACAAAAGTATAGTTAAAAAAAGCGACAATGAATATGCTCTTAACGACGTCGTTGAGAGTGAAGGGGAGGCAAAAAGCTTTCCATGGTCAAACCCCAAACATTAAAGTTGACTTCATTGATTTTTTATGTGTCTGCCATCTCCCTCTTATATTTAGTAGAAATAATATTTTATTAATATAATTGTGAGAAGAGAAAGTTAGGTATACTGTTATTTGTCCAAAATACATGTATAAAATGTATTAATTCAATCACAATTACTCTTTGACACTAGCTGTTCATATCTGCTAGTCATAGTTTTATTTTCTACTGTATAGGAAAACTGGTTTTAGGATAATTCTATTGGCATCTTAATTTTTTCTCACTCTATTATAAACTTCTTATAACATTTTAAAATTTATTTTTTCTGTCTTTATTTTGCATCAAGTACTGTATTTTTCTGTCTTAATTTTGTTTGTGAAGTTGGGACGTGAAAACTACCCTTATTCACACCCCAGGCGAGGTATCTGACAATATAATCAAACCAATTCAAGCAAACACAATTTATTTGTAAGAACATAATACATAATTCAAGATAAAATCTGACATCATTTCCCATATAAAAGCTTACATAACCATCTATCAATACCAAGCAAAAAAATTCAAACAACACACAATAAGTTTTCTTCCTTATATCACCGCAACACACAAACAAATTTTCCAGATCCTACTTCTCTAAGACACACAAGTTTTCAACCTTCCGTTATCACCGCATCACACAATTTTAATCTCAGAACCTACTTCTCTATGGATGAATATTTAAGACATTCAAACTCCTCTAACATTTGTATGATATTAATAAAAAAGTTAAAAGAACATACTTCCGTACCTCTTGCTATTAATAATCAAGTTAATTAACTTTGCAATGCTCCTTGCCAATTCGATCCACAACCAAAAGAATATAATGAATACCTAAAAGATTAATACAAAATTAAAATTAAATGATACAATAAAACCATAAAATTCATGAAATTGTTTCTTATGAGTTGAAGGTCAAAATAGTGTTTTTAGGTGTTATTTGGGTTATTAATAACTTAAAAATCTATTTTAAAAAGCCCCAACAAAAGCCTAGGCTTATGACGCCTAACTTGATATGTGTCTCCAAATTTTAAAAACTGAATATACATGGGAAGCAAGCCCAACCCAGGAGTGTGAGCGCACTATACAGGAGAATGGATGTGTAGATGTGGAAATGGAAACTACAGAGCAAGAACAAAGAAGAAACAGGAAGCAGAGAAAAAAAGAGAAAGGAATATGGAAGAAACTCAAACAATAGGACCACCAAACTCAATTCACTGATCTTCAAAGAAGAAACTTCTCATTAATCCAAAACATTTCAATAGTCTGATCTTAATCAAAATGATAGATACATTTATTTCCATGGAAATTACCCAAAACAAAGCTTAGTTTTCTATCTAGTTTTGGATTCTCTAACCCAATATTTTGCACAAGAGTGAGCTAGATTATAAAATGAAAAGAGAAGCAAAACTATCAATACACAAACAAAGAAACTACAGCAATCAGATTCATTGAAATAGCCTCAACATATGCAATATTATTAGCAAATAAGGTTACTTAACAATACATGTAATCAAAATACTAGCCCCTTATTATTTGCCATTGTAAAGAGTTCTATGACCAAATAAAATCATTTACAAAACTCCAAATGAACTAAATTAAAACTTCGCTATTAAATGGTGTTGATTAAAGGGGTTCTTTATTTATTTGTTTATATTTTTTTCATCAAAAAATGCAAACGACACAAGTAAATTTCTTATCTCGAGTCAATAAGATCTAACAATGGATAATATATGCAATCCTGAAATAAAAAAAGCCTTCGCTATATCATAAACCCACATTTAATAACTTTTTAAAAAACAAAATCAAAGTAACTGGGATCAACCTACACTTGGTGATCCTAATTTTTGTTCATAGCAGGATAAGCACAAGTCTTAATTTTTCACTATCTCCTCTTGTAAGTTTTAATTTTTTTTTGTAACAAAGATGACTGATTTTCTATTTTCTAGCCAAAAACACAGGTGCCCAGATAGCCAAAATCCATGATTTTGAAGTTAAATCAAACCCAAACCCAAACCCAAACCGCACCTGGTGAAAGCTAATGTAGCTGAGGTAACCCAAGTCATGAACTGGTCGGCGACTGAGTGAGGAAGGGAGGTGGGAAGCGACGTCGTGTGGTGGATAAGATTGAGAGATTGAGCTGATATTGAGACCAAGGTGGAGGGAGTGAGGCCTCGGATTGAAAAAATGCCAACAATCTGCAAAATCGATAATTAATTTTGAAAACGACACATTTTATAGATTCCATGTGGTGTTCGAAGAAATGTGTGACAAAGAGATTCAAGCTAATAACTTTTGAGGTTAGTGCTTACAGTAACATCTAAAACGAAATATACTTAACTGGCTTGCCGAGACCAAAGAGAAGGAGCAAAATTGAGAAGCCCAACGACTGGAAACTGATTGACAGAGAGATAGAGAAAGATGAGAGAGAGAGAGGAGATTTGGAGGATGGAGGAGATTTGAAGTCGAGATTTGAAGCAGGGATGGAGGAGACCGAAACAGGGATTGAGTTCAGAGACACCGTACGTAGCCGAAGACGAAAATGGGTGAGTCTAAAATGTTGAACGAATTAGTCTGAAAAAATATAAGTGGCGGGCTCCAAAAAAAATTACCGCCCTTTTTTCATTAACTTTGCCACATATAATACTTTTTCATTAGTATTATATTCATATGTTATGAAAAGGGGTATTTGATGCAGTGTACCTCCGGCTGTATCACTACCGGTACCTCGGGCTGTGGGTTCCCTGCTGGAACTTGATGCTGTCTTAAGAGGCGTATTTGTTCTTCCTTTCTCTCTAATCTAGCTTGCATGTCAGCAAGCACCTACTACCAGTTTTCTGGAGCTAGCGGTGGGGCCTGGCCCTGGTCATTCCCTTCACTGACCTGTAACTCTTGGCCAGCCAACCTCTCTGGCCTTTGAGGATTCATACTGTAACTCAATCCACCCTACAGTGCTCAAATCGGTCGTTAGGTAAGTAATGACTATACCTCTTGTCGCATGACGGTCCAAGATTAAACAGATAAATAAACAAGTGCAATGCTAATAAGAATGCCATCACTCAACATACTCATTCATGGTGCTAATAAGCACTTCTTGATATCCATCAACAAATAACAATGCACATATACATATCCAAGCATTTACACAAGTATAATATTGCTAATAAGCATGTTCTTTTAATCCCTGCCAGTGTCTACAGTGCTAATAAGCATTTCCTCGCCTATAAACAAATAATAACGCTAATAAGTGCTTCCCTTGCATTCATAAGTAGTAACGATGCTAATAAGCACGCTCTTTATCATTCATGCAGCAGCCAAGGGCCTGGTCCTATCAGATTATCTCATGCTTCCTAAATAGGCACGCAGATAAGGCATTGATATCATGTTTAAGCATTTAAACACATAACCACATAATAATTAATGAACCCTGAATCGAGCTTGTCTTTAATGGCGAGTGTACATGCTCGGCAAGTCTTCAGGAACCCTTAAACCTTGGTAGCTCTGATACCAAGTTGTAACATCCACCTAATCCAGGACCATTACATTGTGTACTTTAAATTATGTCACACCTGCTAATCAAGTCATTTGGCTTAAAACGTGTAACTGTGGTTAATGTCAAGCGTTAGGGTTAAAAAGTTTGGCCAAAAGAACCGTTGACTTTTATTTTAAAAAATTCATACATTTGTGGGATCCCAAATTATTACAACCAATCTCTTAAAGAAATGTAGGTATATCAAAAATTACTCAGCTCGGGTACAACTGGCAAATAAATATGTGGAAGAAATAAACAAGGAATCCATTTATTATCCCCGGGGACAGCTCAGTTTTCACGGTGATTATGCAAGCTAGGAATGCATAGGTTGTGAAGCGTGAGCTCATGATATTCATATAGCCTCCATAGTATGAGCTTAGAGATATATTAAGCTCTTGGTGACTCAAATATATTGCATACCTGCGAATCCCAAAAGACTCGGGTACTTTTATACAATCATTTATGGCCAGCCTGTAATATTTAATGTCTTAGATATTAGGAGACCATTTATTTCCTGATCAGATCATATCCTAGTATAAATGGAAATAGTTTATATTAAATGTAATAAATATGTAAATCTGTGATTGACTCACGCAGTTACCCAAACCTGTCCATGGAATTTCTCTATAAATACTGGGAATATTGGATAGGAAAAGGGATGATTATTCTGTAATACTGAAACTCTGCCAAAATAAAGAGAGAATAATAGTAATAATATAGCCTCGTGGACTAGGTGAATTTTCACCATTGAACCACGTACAAAGATTTGTGTTCTTGAGAATTCATTTCTTATTTCAGTTTATTCTGAAGCACTAATCAACCTTGTTATTTTCTTAATTCACTGTTGGCGAAAAACCGCGTCAATAGTTTGGTTCTTTCATTGAAAACTGAGATTAGTGCTTTCATCAAAATCCCAGTCAAATCTCATCATGGTGGTCACTCGCTTAGTGCACGATAATGAGATAGAACAGCTTGGCGGGTAGGAGGCCCCTCATACCGTTGTTTCAAACGAGCATGGCCCTAAAGTTCAACAACGTTCGGTAAAGCAATCGACGGGCCAAGGTGATACTGGGAGTTCGGCGTCATTGCCACCGAATCCAAAACCAGATTACATAACTGCGGTTGAATTGGAAAATATGCAGTTAAGAATCCATCTTGCCAAGGCAAACAGACAAATTGAAGAGGTTGGGCCTCGGTTACCCCCTCTTGCAACCGATGTTAATGTCGGAAAGAGGAAAAGTGGGTCTCATAAGTCCCAGGGGAATAACCGATCTAAAACAAGTCGGTCAGTCAAAACTACCACCCCAAGTTCAGCGCCTGCAGTGCAAGACTGCCAAAATGCTAAACCTAGTGGCCCTTAGAGGGGTCATCAGCACATCAGTCGATCTGCTAGAACCGTGACCCCAAGTTTGGTACCTCCGTTGCATGCGCCTGGGGATACCCCTGGCAACCCACGAGGAGGGGCTGGAATAGGTTCATAGAGGCAAAATGTTCTAGCCAACCCTCTTGCGTCACGACCGGATCGACAAGCACAAAGAACTAGAAATGATGGGGCAGAGAAAAGGCGGGCTAATTTAGTTCGCATTGATGGGACAAGGATTGTCTCACCAGTTGGGCATCCCCTGTAACGCCCTGGATAGCCAAGACCGTTATACTATGTGTTTATAAAGGTGCAAGACTTGCTAATCAAGTCGTTTAGTCAGAAACGTGTTACTGAAACTACAGTTAAACTAGGGTTAAAAGATTTCGGTCTCAAAAGTTTCATTTCTTATAATCAAACATTTTTACACGGGATCCCAAAAGTAGAAGCGTTAAAAGACACTTTACAAAATTTATGGATAAATGCACAGTTACTAGCCATTCTAAGGCAAAACAGGCAATTAGGCTTTTTCTCGTCCTGTACCACTCCTCGGCCGTGGCAGCCGATCAGCTGACTATGTACATTCAGCCCCAAAGCTCTCCATCTCAGGACTGGTCCACTTTTCCCTTGCCTTTACCAGCACCACGTAGCACCCGTGAGCCAAGGCCCAACAAGAAAACACAATAGTAGAGCATAATCATCTAACAAAATAACCAGATAACTTATACATTATAATCATATTCTCAACGATCCAAGTATTCACAGTAATCAAGTATTCAGCATACCAAGCACATCATTTCATGTCAATAATCAGTTCACATATGATAACCAGGGTCAACGCCCATAGGCTACACCCTCTATTTATCCCATTGACTCCGGCCCGCTTAAACCGAGCTCTGTGAATATTAAGCTGTCCTCAGCTGCCATTGGTCAAGCCGCGCCCTATGTGCAAATATTTATTACGGCACTCTTAGGCCGTTTATCACATGTCCCATTTCATAATACCATCTATGACATTAGACAGATATAGGGAGCTCTTAGTCCCAACACAATCACATAACTGGGTGCAGTTTTTCTTACCTTTAGATTCTAATAGCTTTGTTCAATTCAACCCTCAAGCACGATCCCATCTGAGCCCTAGTGTACACCTAGTCACGATCACAAGTTAGAACCACACCAGACTTCAAATCCAAAACTTAGCCTCGGGAAGCCCTAATTCCACCAAACAGGGTGGTGGAATCAAACCCTGAGCCCCCGGCCAAAAACCCTAAAAAATAACCCAAAAATCCCTTCCTGGGAATAGGGTAGCGCTACAACGCCCTAAGGAGAGCGCTATAGCACTACAAGTAGAGCCAAAAATCTCTGAAACTTCAGGGCCTAGCGCTGTAGCGCCCAATGACTAGCGCTACAACACTAGTCACAGTACAACCCTACATAGATTTTCTTCCTTTGAATTTCCCCGAGCCAGACCTTTCCAAACCTCAACCAAACTTCAAAACAAGCCTCTCATAAAATTCACTCACATGCACCCCAAAATACAAAAATCACCATGGCTGAGTTTAGAGCTCGAAAACTCAATCAGAACAGTAGAAATCACAGAACCTAAAGCTAGAATTTCTTACCTTTGATGGATAAAATCAACCTAGGTTATCTTCCACACTTCCTTAGCCTTCACCTCCTCAAATCCTTAGGCTTAATTCCCTAGAATTTCCACAGAAACTAAGCTTAGAAAACTAATTCAATACCCAAACCAAGAACTGAATAACAACCTCAAAACCTTACCTCAAATGATGGATAACCTCTGCTAATTCCCCAATAAAAATCAAGGATCCTAGTGTTGAGTCTTAGCCTAAGCCTTCTCTGAACATTAGCTCCAAATTTCCAGAAGAATTGGTGAAGAGGATCCCAAACCGTACAAGAGTAGTGCCCTATTTTCCCTTCTTTCTTTTCTCCTTCTTTTCTTTTGTCTCAATCCTTTTTCAGACCTCTACTTCCTTCTACACATTCCACTAAGGCATAAAGCATTATAATACTTATCCCTGCTTTTAACACAAATGATCAATTTTCCCTCCCATAAATCCTAAGCCATTAAATCATTCTAAGGGCATTTTGGTCATTACACCCAATTCCCACTAATTCCTCAAATGTCTCTAATATTTACCGCCTAGTTCCCGACACCTAAATGATCACCAATTATATTCCTCAATATCAAAATAATCTCCAATATATTTCCTAAATTCCCAAAAATACCCCTAGGCTCATCCCAAGCCGGGTATAAATCCCCGCCGTGACTTTTTCGCTAAACCGCCCACTAGGATCGCCTCGAGTCACAAGTTACAAATATATCCACATAATAATTTGGTCTCAACAATTTATCACAAATATTAACATTTATGCCCTCAACGAGCCAAAAATAACGAATATGCCATTCTAACCTAATCAAGGCCTACATGCATTCTAATACACATAGTCATGCATCACAGATATTCAAATAGTCATATAAACATGCTTTTAATCATTAAATCACATATAATCCATTTATGCCCTCTCGACACACTAATCAAGGCCCTTAAGCCCTATTAGTAGATTTGGGTCGTTACATCCCCCGTCACCAATAAGACATCCGACGTTGCCTCTTCCTACGTGGGACATTCCTGCTTATGGAGACAGCAAAAGAAATCCTCCTCCATTTGCCCATACCTATGTTCCACAAACACGTGTTGAAAATTCAGATCCTCGGCCTCAACCACGAGCTGTGAGCTTTGCAAATGGAAGTTATTGGATGGAAAGTCATCAAAGTGGTAGGTCTGGTAGGTCTGAGGGCGATGTAAAAAATCATCTAAGTTCGGCTCAATGCCCTCGATATGATCCATAGCATGATTTATGTGATCGCCTAAATTCACAGAGAAGAAATTCAGCTCGGGATGAAGGAGTCAGTTACTCTCGTCAAGAGGGAGGTCCTTTCGAAGTACATGTTGATAGGAATGTCCCACAAAACCAAGCCCGAACATGGAGGGACAACAACCCACAAAATGTGTATGATAGGATGGGAGCTGTTGAAACAACCCCAGAATAACCTAGGGACCAAGGACCAAAACCCTCGAAAGGCTAGCCCAGATGGAGGAGCTAATGAAGAAGCTCCTATCAAAGAAAAAGAAAGATGAGTGTGACTCAGAGGATGAGCTCGAGGTTTTCTCCCCAAATATTGCGGTGGCCACATATCCAGTGGGTTTTAGGATGCCACATTTGCCTAAGTTTGACGGAGATGGGGATCCGTCTGATCACCTAGGGATGTTCAACACCAGAATAATGGCCCACAACGTCGGGTCCGATCAAAGGTTCCTTATATTCCCCTCGACTCTGATTAGGCCAGCCAGGTAGTGGTTCAAACAATACAAGAGGCATTCAATCAGCTCGTGGAAGATTTTTTCCATTGATTTTAAAAGAGCATTTATGGCTTCCCAAGCAGCTCGGATTAAGGCTGACTCATTGGCTAATGTAAAGCAACAGCCCCGTGAACCGTTGAAAGCATATCTAAGTAGGTTTTCCAATGTCGCTACGCGAGCTAGAGATGTCGATGAAAGCTCCAAGCTCATGGAAATGAGGACGGGAATTCTTGTTGACCTGTGGCAAGAGTTACAGAGGAAATTAGGTAATACTGTGGACAAGTTCTTGACACGAGCTCAAAGATGGATTAACCTGGAAGAGGCGCGAGCTTTTGTCGCAGCAACCAACCAAGTCCCCGTCCATCCCATTGGAGCGGTAACGGATGTTGCAGCTATGGCTCAAACCGTTACCTAGAATAACCAAGGGGGAAATAATAAGAGGAAGGGAAATGGTGAGGGCGACCAGAGCGGAACAAAGAAAAACAAGTCTGTGGAGAAATTTAAACCGGTCTACGCAACATATACCGATCTCACGGATACTAGAGAGTGCATCTTCTTAGCCAATTCTACTCGCCTTCCATGGAAGATGCCGGAACCATTAAAAAACCAAAGAGCGAAGAAAGATCCTTCAAAGTTTTGCCTATTCTACAATGATATCGATCATAATACTGATGATTGTAGACAGCTGAAGGATGAGATCGAGACACTCATCAGGGCGGGACCTTAGGCCCAGTATGCCCGGAATCAAGCGCTCCCAATCAGCCCGCTGGACAAAATCCTCTGTCAACTCCTGAGGGTCCAATGAATCAAGCCGAAGCTCAGGTGAATCAGGACAATCCTCCTTCGATAACAGGAGGAGATATAGCCACCATTTCGGGAGGACCTCATCTGGTAGGCACGAGCAGAGGTGCCCAGAACAGGTACATCAACGAACTGAAGTCCCATAACGGAGTCGAGTTCAACCCGAAACAACAGTTATCAAAGCAGCAGCGATTGGAAAAACAACCAATCATTTTTACAGAGGAAGATGCCAGCCATATCCAATTCCCACATATTGATCCTCTAGTCATAACTATTAAGCTTGCCAACCGGAGAGTTCGGAGGACACTAGTAGGTCCACCTTAGAAAAAATGGGATTGTCTGTGATCGAGCTAAAGGCATCCTCAATGATTCTATATGGGTTTTCCAGTGAAGGGTCGGCTGCCATCGGAATAATCGAATTAGTGGTAACATTGGGTGAAGGTCCATGAACTGTCTCAAAGCTGCTTGAGTTCATGGTCATCGATTGTCCAATTGCGTACAATGCGATTTTTGGTCGACCTGCGTCTATGGCGTTTGAAGCAATATCCTCAATCCACAACCTAGCAATCAAATTCCCCTCATCTGAGGGAATATGCACCTTTAGAGGCGGTCAGCTCGTTGCAAGGGAATGCTATAGAATTTCTATGAAGGGAAAATCACAGCTTGGGCAGCAAGCAATGGCCATAAGTGACGGAGGTGAGGAGTCCCACGAAGTGCAAGTTTCTTGCGGGACGGAAGAACCTCAAGAGACAAAGGATAGTGATGTTCCCCCAAGTGATGATATCGACCCACAAATGGATGAGGATAGATCAGAGCTCCAAGCTATTGAGGAGCTAGAGGGAGTAAACATAGATCCCAAATATGCTTCAAGAGTCATTAAGATTGGGAAAAATCTTGATGATGAAAGGAAAAAGGAGTTGGTTAAATTTTTACAAAAGAATCTAGATGTTTTCGCCTAGTCGCATGAAGACGTGGTAGGAATAAGCTCGAGCGTGATCATGCACACTCTAAACTTGGACAAAAGCGTGCCTGAAAAATCGAAAAAATAGAGATGTTTGGGAACTATCCGAGGAAGAAGTAGCTCGACTATTAAAGTGTGGGTTTATTTGTGAAGCAAAATACCCAATCTAGGTCACGAATCTTGTGCTGGTCTCGAAGCCAAACGAAAAGTGGAGGACCTGCATCGATTTCTCTGACCCGAACAAAGCTTGTCCTAAAGATTGCTTTCCACTATCGAGGATAGATCAGTTGGTAGATGCCACCGCGGGACACGAGCACATGTCCTTCATGGATTCGCATTGTGGATATAACCAGATCGCGATGAATCCTGCGGACTAAGAGCATACAAGCTTTATGACTCCAACTAATGTATATTTTTATAAAGTTATGCCATTTGGGCTTAAGAATGCCAGAGCTACCTACCAACGGTTAGTCAACAAAATATTTGTTGGTCAGATCGGGAAAAATATGGAAGTGTATGTCGACGATATGCTAGTAAAAATATGGAAATTTTTGGGATTTATAGTGAACTCACGAGGAATTGAAGCTAATCTCGAAAAGATCAAGGCCTTGGTCGATATGAAATCGCCAATGAAGATCAAAGATGTTCAAAGTTTAACAGGGAGAATCGCTGCTCTAAGTAGATTTATCTCCAAATCGACGGACAAGTGCATCCCATTTTTTAATCTCCTTAGAGGCAATAAGAAATTCGAGTGGACGAAGGAATGCGAGCAGGCTTTTCAAGCTTTAAAGTCTCATATGTTGCAGCCACTAATTCTATCTAAGCCAATAAAAAAAGAAACTATGTTCATCTACTTGGCGATCACAGAATATGCTGCTAATGCTGTCTTGGTAAGAGAGGAGGAAAATGTGCAAAATGTCGTATATTATGTAAGCAAAAGGCTAATAGGAGCAGAACTGTGGTATCCGCCCGTTGAAAAATTAGCCTACTGCTTGATTTTAGCCTCTAGAAAGCTGCGGCCGTACTTCCAAGCTCACCCCATCACAGTATTAACCGACCAGCCCCTACGGCAAGTCTTACAGAAGCCAGAAGCCGCTGACCGATTATTGAAATGAACAGTTGAACTTGGGCAGTTTGAAATTTCTTACTTACCATGAGTAGCAGTAAAAGGGCAAGCTCTGGCCGACAGAAAAGCTCACTACGCTTCCAAACAGTGAACAGACAGAAGAGCCTGAGCCTCAAAGCCAAACTTCCTCTTGGAAGTTGTTTACAGACGGTTCTTCTAATGAACATCATGCAGGAGCCGGAGTGATTTTGATAACGCCTGAAGAACATCGGTTCCACTGCGCAATCAGATTCGACTTCACAGCGTCCAATAACGAAGCTGAATATGAAGCTCTGCTTGCAGGTTTATGACTGGCCAAGGACATGAACATAAAGTCACTTGAAATCTATAGTGACTCCTATTTGGTGGTTAATCAGATTACTGGGGAGTATCAAGCCCAGGGACTGAAGATGGTTGCTTACTTGAACAAAGCAAAGGATTCGTTGGTACAGTTTGGCAGATATACTCTCCAGCAAGTACCTCACGACCAAAACTCAAACACTGATGCCTTGGCCAAACTAGCGAGTGCAAAGGATGCCGACACGCTGAACATAGTGCCCGTTGAACGGCTGTCCGCACCAAGCATCAGAACAGAAGAATCTTCTCTTGTAATTTAGGCAACTGATACATGGATGGCACTTTTCACTGAGTACCTAACACATGGAGTGTTGCCTATGGACATAAACAAAGCAAGGACCCTCCAGAGGCAAGCTGCTCAGTTTATCCTAGTCGACGGAATTCTATACCGAAGATGGTACTCAATGCCACTCCTAAGGTGTGTTTCTAAAGAAAAAGCCAAGGATTTAATGCGAGCAGTCCATGAAGGTTTTTGTGGGGACCACCCTGGGGGGCAGAGTTTATCGAAAAAGATCCTAAGGCAAGGGTACTTCTAGCCAACAATGAATGAAGAATCGATGGAATTTTTTCGAAATTGCGACAAGTGTCAGAGCTTTTCCAAGATTCCGCGAGCAGCCCCTAATGAGCAAAAGCAGATGCAAAGTCCGTGGCTTTTTGCAGTATGGGGAATAGACTTAATCGGGTCTTTGCCCATAGGTAAGGGCAGCGTTAAATACACCGTGGTGCCCATCAATTACTTCACAAAGTGGGTCGAAGCTGAGCCACTTGCGACCATAATGACCAAGAAACTACAAGTTGACAAAAGGCTTGACACAAATTGAATTTGTTGTCCAAAAATCTCCATTGCTAGCCTCCACTTAGAGATTTCTTGAAGCAACTACAAGTTGAAAGGACATTGAGATTTACAAGCCTTATTCTTCAAACAAGTCAAGCTTTCTTGATTAAGATCTTGGAGAAAACTAGTAACCTTTGTGAGTTAGAGAGAGAGAGACTGGAGAGTGATCAGTTCATGAAAGACTCAAATGAACCTCATAAATAGTATAGAAACTGTCATTAGTATTTACAATTGAGATTAGAACATTTAAAAAAATATTTTATCAGAAATCACATAACTGTATGGTCTTGTACGGACCACCCCGACGATGGTCACCTACATGCAGGTGATGAATCTCATGTTTGGGGTTTTGCATCCCGAGCGATGCGTCGCCTCCCACAGGTGATGCAACGCAGATGCCTCTGTAATAATGCCCCAAATATCGCCCCAAAATGTCACCCAGTGCCTTCAAACTTTTTGGGTACTCTTATACACTCCTATGAAACACTTTGGACCGAAAAAAGATAATTTAAAGACTTAACCCTTAAAATTTATGGTCTTATTACATTAATCTGAAAAACATCCCTACATATAATAGTGCCAAAAATTTGGAAAGAAATTACCAATTGCTTAAAGAGACCATATTCTCAAACCTAAAGAAAACTTTCATTATCACATTCTTATTTACCTTATAAAATAAAATTATTAAATTATATCTCCCTATTTATTAAAATTATAAAGGAAAACGTTCGGAAATTAGAATTACCATGTTTGAATCTTTTAAAACAAATGTAATTGTTTTATATTTTGAGAAAAGTTCCGTTTTTTGAAGTGCGTTACAAAAGTTTGGGTATTCCGACCCTTTTTTTCCTTGTTTGAAAAATAGATTTTTATTTTACTAATCTTTTAAATTAAAAAGGTCAATTTTCAGTAAATTAAAAAACTCATAAGTTTTACTATCCAAAAGATTTTATTTTCTCAAATAACCAAATAAAATATAAAATATAACCCTTAATCCATTTTAAGAATTTTCAATAAAATATAAAACCTTAACCGTTAATCCACACATAACTATCGTAGAAGAACATGATTTGACTAGGGAATTATGACTTAAAGTTTAAAAACCAAATTTTTCCAAAACATAACTTGATTTGACAACCTTTTTATAAAAATCAAAACTCACAATCATGGGGTATTTCTTAGTCAACTCTTGTGGAGATTGGAATTAATATAAAAAGAGTATACATAATTAAAACCAGTTGAAAATGTTAATTTTAAACTTGCCAAAACGTAGTTCAAACATGGACTCGTCAAGAAGTCAGTATTTCACTGCAGCTTGCACATCAATCACAAAAAGCTTATGGCTTGAACTAGACATAACATTTTTTAGTGTTTCAAAATGATAAATAATCAACAAATATTCCTAAATAATGAAATGATGAATGTTTCATCTGAAAATTTGACTAATGACCTAAGGTTTGGCTCGTTAGAAGACATTGTAACAGCACCATCTTGGCAGCAAACAATTTTGAGCATCTAAGTTAGAAAATTCATAACTGACAAACCATAATGAGTTTAATAAAAAAATATTATGTGCTCCATATTTGAGTATGTCTACTATAGATCTACCAAATATTAGCTCCTAAATGTAAACATAGCTTGTCAACAATTTTTTACAAAGATTTAGGTACAAGCTGTGAGGATTCGAATTTCAGGTTGAGTATAGATTTTGCAAGGGCCATAACTCCCACTTCAGAAAATAGTTTTAAGTATTTAAAAAGCCTAAACTTAAGTAATCTTTCTGAAATACAAAGATATGGAACCCTTTTTAACAAAGAAGTCCATAGAAGTTGTGTTAGACTCGTTCGAAATCAGACTATAAACAAGACAGCAAGCAGATTTGCAAATACCTAAGGAAACATTGGATTTCAACTAAAAAATCAACATAGCACACATGCGTGAATCATGTAATGCTATCACTCACCTTATTACAACGTAAACTATTACCAAAACACAAGATTTTTACCTTTGAAGTTCTAGATTTTATTTCTTTTGGGTCCTTGAGTTTTTTGAACCACTCATCTATCCTCTTAAAACCTTAAACTAATCACAAACTTCACATGATGAGATTCAACAAGATGAAAGAAGAAAATAAGTGAGAAATGAGAGTGAAGCTATGGTTTTCAAAACTCTAAGCTTACCTTAGTCTTTAAAGAAAGTGGCATGCATGTACTCGATCTTGCATGCAACTCTCCTAGGTTCTAATATTATGATCAAGTGAGCTTGAATGAATTAGATCCTAGCCAAAAAAAAAAAATAGAGGGACAATCCTTTAGGGCTTCAACATAGAGAAGAAGAAAAAGATGCCAACTTACCTTTAAATTTTTGATTCTATTAGGTTTTATCTCCAAGCTTCAATGGAGTTTTTAGTGAGAGAATGGGAAGGAGTTTCAAACATTCTATAGAGAAGGGAGAGCTTCTATTGCTGAATACCAAAAGAAAAATGAAACAAAAAAAAATGAATGGAGAGAGAGTGAGCTAGGCATGTTTGAGAAGGAATGAAGAAAAGAAGGTGAGACCTTTGGTTTTTCTTGAGTAGTTTGAAGAAAACTTGGTAAATGAAGAATAGAAATGATTACCCCTTCACCACTACCTCAAGTCAGTCACCCTCTATGGAAAAGACACTCATACCCTCCCATTTTAAAAAAAAAAAGCTAATAGCACCCCAAGAATAGAGAAGTCATTTTACACAAATGAAATTCATATAGTTTATAATTTAGAGACCTAGGAAAAAATTAATCTGATTAAATTTCACACTGAAATAGTTTGATGACATGTGTTGACGCCGTTTTTCGTCAAACAGTGAAAGAAGAGCACATAAACAATAATTGATAATGGCCAAATACAATAAAACAAATCAAACACACGATTTTTACGTGGTTCAGCAGTTAAATCTGCCTAGTCCACGAGTCTCTGTTATTAATCTCAAGATTATCTCTGAAAATTCTTAAGCATGAATTCTTCAGACTTTTCTCTCCAGGTTCAGAATTTCGGTCCTTTACAATGGTGCATGGCCTCTCTATTTATAGAGAAGGCTGCAGAATACTATCCCACATATTTTGGGTAGTTACTCTTTTTGTGAATAAAATAAATGGCTTTAAATGCCTATAATCAGATATAAAAGGAAAACGTCCCTGAAAACCAGGAAACGTATAACTAACCAAATAATATCCCACGATTGTAGGGAATTTACCATAATAAATGAGGATTACATCTCATATTTATAATACTTGTAGATATTCAAGGTGGTTATCGCGTATCTCTAAGGCTTTAGCTTCCCAGGTTTCCCGTCATCTGTCGAGCTGGAAGAATCTCCCGAGGCCACACGGCTTTCGAGATCGTACGTGCGTCGAGCTCGGGACCCCTGATCCGAAGTCTTCCCTGAGGATGAATATGTTCCCGGAGCTATCTTTCGAGATCATCAATTCTTCGAGGTCACCATACTCGAGATCATCTATTTCCTGCAAGCTCGGCATATAATCCCGGAGCATGTTTCCAACCTTATGAGTCCATTTATTTGAGAATCCAACTTTCGAGGTCATAATTAACATGGCTCGAAATCTGGGTGTAACATTTTGCCCCCTCAAAAGTATTTGTTCGAATCCTAAGAGAAGGAAACTTTTGAACTACTCTCTTTGAGAACTGTATCGTCACACCTTTGAAAATGGACACGCGTCAGCTCGGTATTGCTCATTTTTGGTACTTGAGTGCCTTGAAAACACACCCACGATCGTCCGCCTGACACCTTTTTGGCGCCATCTTGTCATTGATCCCTGTCCGTTGGATTTTGCAAGGATTTTGTTCAACGTTCCAGATTAATTCCTTTTTCCCACCTATATATACAAGACTCTGTTCTTCACCTTCACTTTCACTTTCGTTCATTAGAAGCAAGAAAAGAAAGAAAAACGAAACCAGACCTCCCCATACAACTTCTGTTCTGTATATGTTCTCTCGGCCAAAGAAGCAAAGAAATCCTGGTCTGTTCGAGTCAGTGAGTTCTTACTTGCAACCTCTTCTTCAATCAACAATCTCTCTGCTGTCGCCATTATTGTGTAAGTAAGAAATTTTTGTTTTCCATTTTGCCAGTTTTTATTTAAATTGTTCTTGCTGTGTATCTGTATATACTGGTTTGCATCCACGATAGGAAGTTTTAACCCGATAGGTTTTCATGCTTTTTAGACTTTCATTCTGGATTTTCGTCTCTGGTTTATACCCAGTTTTGACGTTTGAGTGTGGTTTCCATTTTCTGGGTTTTGAAATTTTTAGGCAACGTTTCTTGTACACTAAGTTTTCGGATAAAAACATGGGCCTTGACAAATGCACGAAACCCAAAGACGTCTTTCCTGGTTAACCGCCACTCTTCTTTCCCTTGAATTTCGGGATTTTCAAAAAATTATCCACGCTCCTTTTCTTTTTCGTGGAATACACGCCCCTGACTCTTCAATAAGGGTCTTAGTATTTAGTCTCGTTCCTAAATTTCCGAGCTCATTCCATCGATCTCGTGATTCTTGCATGCATGGCCCTCACCATTTTTTCTTCCTCGTTAGATGTCACAGAATCTGGAAAGACGGTGGGAGTCACTGCTGGCAATCCCTTACGAGCCAAAATCTCTGAGCCCCGAATCGCTGTTCGCCCGAAATCAACGTCGGTTAAGAGAATACGAGCTTGCGCACGAGCAAGAGGACATTTGAGCTCACTACCGCCGTCAGATAGACGAAGTCATCGAGGGGAAGAGGAGAGTTCTTCGGGAGGCCATCTATCCGGAATCTAATTCAGGCCCTAGGCCAATTCCTCTCGATCCTTCTTTAAAGGTTACTGTCGCATACCCCCCCCCCCCCCCCGGAGAGCTCAAATTTTCATTAATGGGGGAACCTTCCTCCTCACAGCCGAGGAGAGAGATGTTCGAGGCCGAGCTCTACTAGAGCACGGTTACTACAACTAGTCAAATATCTGAAATCCTGGCTTTCCATGGCCTTGGTTTGTCAGGCACCTTGAAGTGTCGACCTCCGACTGGTCAAGAACGGAGCTGCTTCGCCCCTAGCGGCCGTGACGCCACAGTGAAATATGCGGCATGGAGCCAAGAACATATGAGGGCAGGAGCACTGCTGCCCTTGAAGTCTTTTTTCAAAGACTTTACTGATTTCGTTGGGTTGGCTCCGTTCCAACTCAACACCAATTCGTACAGGGTGCTGTCTGCCCTGAGGTCCTTGTACCACGAGCTGGGGTGGGAAGGACCTTCACCTCAAGAGATTTTATATCTCTTTTGTTTAAAAAGTAACCCCTCCCGAGCTCGGGGAGGGGATGGCTTTTACTACCTCTCGAGCTACCCCAAGGAGACAAAGGTTTTTGGGGACCTTCCCAACCACCCGCCCGATTTCAAAAGAGCCTTCTTCTGGACAGATGGTCTGTCCCCGTCTCGACATTATTCGTTCAGGAGGATTCGTAAGTATTCTCGTTCCCTTTGTCTCTGTGCTCGAGACTTTAGTTCTTAAATCCATATTTAGATGAAATGTGTTTCGCTTTTCAGCTAATTTTCAGCATCCCACCCCTAATGAAGCAATGAAGAGGCACAGAGAGGCCTTGCTCCAACTCCCTTATGGCAGGAGGTCTCTCTCGTACCTATTACATGAGGGCAAGCTCCGAGCTTGTGGGCTGTTGGGAGAGGGCCAGTCAACCTCTGACTGGTCCAGTAAAAAATATGAACACTGGGAGGAGGTGCCACTGCCCACAGGCGCCCTTCCTCCGAGGAGAGAAAGGAGGCCATCACTCCCAGCTCGCTTGAGGAGTCCGCGATCTGGGAATGAGGCCTATGATGAAGCCTCGAGCTCGAATTCAGATGAAGGTAAAGTCCTCCCTACTTCGAGAATGTGGTCCCCCACTTTACTAAAACACAGGCCCAATACGTTAGTCTCGTGCCCACAGGATAGATGCCACTTCTACATATGGAGTTGGGTAGATGACTGTGTCCATAGGTTCGATAGTGGGCTCGGGAAATATGACACCATGTACACCACGGACGAGGTGTGGAATGGGATAGCTGTGCAGTACGGGACCAATGATTATAGGGACCTTTCGAGGTTATCACCTACTTATAGGGAAGGCACTCCCCCCGCCTCCTCTGAAGACGGAGGAATTTCATGGTCCCCAAGCACGAGCTCGGGGGAGAGTTCCAGTTAGGTTTCTTCTATCATCACTCTTTGTCTGCGATACTGAAATGACTTGTATGCTTCTCTTTTATTTATTCGCGCTGTGTTGTGACTTGTGCAGGCAAGATGGACTCCGACCTTGACAGAATCATTGACGGCGCCGCCGCCAAGAGGAGCAAGCGCCCCAGAGCGGGGGCACAGAAGGCTGACCACCTGGGCAAAGGCCCCAAGAGGTCCAAGAAAACACCTCCCCTTGATTTGCCGGTTTCGAGCTCCGTTGCTGCGTCGACTGCCCAAGCTAGCGCTTCCACGATGGCGCCGTCTTCACAGGTCGTCGCCTCGACAGTGGCGCCGACCTCGCTGGTCGACCCCTCCGCTATGGCTGAGGCCCAACCTCCTGTGGTGGGTCAATCATCCTCTGCTCCGTTTTCCAAAAGGCCTTCTGCTTCCCGAGTCCAGAAGCTGTCAATCTCCACCCATATGGACGCATATGTGGTGGACAATGCTGCTGGATCCCACGGATCAACGCTGATCTCGGATGTCATGTCCCGGATCGGCCAGAGCTACGGGAGTTTCGAAGCTCCCCAGTGGCAGTGCTTAAACGGTACCCGAGATTGCACTGCTCTTTATGAGAAGAGTATCGAGCACACTGCCGCGGTAAGTATTCTTCTATACTCCTTCCTTTTCTACTTGTAATCATACTGACCTGGAGCTAAAGGTGGTTTATTTCTTTTTCAGGCTCTTGCCTTCACTGCTCAGCTCAATTACCAGCTAAACCACGAGATCCATTCGAGTAAGATTCATGCTCAAGAGGCGAAAGATCTTCACCTCAAGGCGAGCGATGATCTGAAGGCAGCGAACGCGAAGCTCGAGGTGGGAGTTAAGGAGCGTGAGGGTATGGCCACTGAGCTCGGAAAGCTGAGAGCTGAGCTCAAGGAGCAAAAGAAAGAGAACACCCAGCTTCGCGAGACCAATAAGAAGCTTGAAGAGGATAAGGCCTCCACTTTCGAGATCATGGAGGATGAAAAAACTCGCCTCCTTGCTGAATACAAAGAGAAGAAAGAACAAGCAGTTGACTTTGCTATGTACCGGATGTGGGCTTACAATGAGGATCTGGACACCAGCTTCTTAGGTCCTCATGAGGCGCCGCTTCTTGAACGGTGGAATGCTCGGCTTGAGAAGGAAGAGGCTGAACAGCTAGAGAAGGAGAAGGCTGCTCCAGACACCGTTTCGGACGGAGCTCAGGAGGATAGTCATGCTATTCGTCCTGAGGGGTCCGGTGCTACTGATGCTGAGAAGGCCAAGGAGACTCCTCTTCCTTGAATCTGATCTCGGGGAGATCATTTATTGGGGCTGCATCCCCCTATTTTGTAATTATTTTAACTTATGCCCACGGGGCTGATACAATTTCTTTAACTATTCTTTTACATGCTTTACATTTCTTGGCTCGAAATATTTTGCACATTTTATGTTGATGAATCAGTTATGTTTATTTATTCATACAAACATAGTTTGGATTTTAGGCTCGAAACTCGATGCATTCATGCATAGTTTTTTCGAATTATCCGTTTCCGACCTCGTTGTTTATCAAGGTCGGATATTACTTTAACCATGAACCCTAAAGTACTTATATGGTATGTAATGTCAGTGATTTGGTTATATCTTTTTGCTTAGTCACTTTTCCTCATCCTCAGTTTTTGCTCCGAGGTTGAGAGTTCGAAACTATTTTCTTTAAGATATTCCAGCCTCGATGTCGACTCATCTCGAAGTAGGTTTAGGTTCCAACTTATCATCGATTAATTTTTTGGCTGGTTTGTTCCAAACCTGTTAAGTTTGCACATCTGGTTAACTCCAAACGTTTTAAGTTTTTGATAGTCCGGTTATGTCCGAGCTATCTAAACTCGCGTATTTGGTTACATCCAGATACTTTATATGTTTTTTATAATTCGGTTTATGTCCGAACTATCTATGCTCGCGTACTTGGTTACATCCAAATACAATATATATATATTTTTGATAGTCCGGTTATGTCCGAACTATCTAAGCTCGCGTATTTGGTTACATCCAGATACTTTATATGTTTTTGATAATTCGGTTTATGTCCGAACTATCTATGCTCGCGTACTTGGTTACATCCAAATACTTTATATATATATTTTTTATTTTTTAAGCTGATGGTATATATACCAATGATACCCCCTTAATATCCTATGAGTGTGACCATAGGTTATTAAATTAAGAGAGATTGCAAAAATAAAAAGAAATTACATAGTGAACAAAATAGACCTTTTATTTGATGGAATTAAAAAACAGACAAGCTAATACAGATAGAAAATCATGGTTACAGGCAACACACTTCCTACACTACTGATAGTAAGGTCTAAGGTGTTCGCCATTCCATGCTCGGGGTACTAGGCTTCCGTCCAATCTCGCAAGTTTGTATACGCCAGGTCGAATGACTGACTCTATCTGGTATGGTCCTTCCCAGTTCGGCCCGAGCACTCCAGTTGCTGGATCTCGGGTTGCCAAGAATACGCATCTCAACACCAGATCTCCCATTCCGAACTTTCGATCTCGAACCCTCTTATTGAAATATCTTGTAGTTCGTTGCTGGTAAGCAGCATTTCTCAGCTGAGCCTCTTCTCTTTTTTCTTCAATCAAGTCTAGGGTTTCTTCGAGCTGAGTGTGATTGGAACTTTGGTCGTAAATCTGAGTTCGAATCGTTGGGATTTCAACCTCGATGGGCAACATTGCCTCCCAGCCGTATGCGAGAGAGAACGGGGTATGCCATGTTGAGGTCCGAGCTGTGGTCCTATACCCCCAAAGGACTTGAGGTAATTCCTCGGGCCATCGTCCCTTTGCTTCTTCCAACTTTTTCTTCAGAGAACTCTTAAGAGTTTTGTTAACGGCCTCGACCTGACCATTCGCCTGAGGGTGAGCCACAGATGAAAAACTCTTTATTATGCCGTTCTTTTCGCAAAAGCTGGTGACCAAGTCGCAATCGAACTGAGTTCCGTTATCGGATACGATCTTCCTCGGTACTCCGTATCGGCATACGATGTTCTTTACCACGAAATCAAGGATCTTTTTCGAAGTTATGGTCACCAATGGTTCAGCCTCCGTCCATTTCGTGAAGTAATCGACGGCGACTACAGCATATTTCACTCCGCCTTTTCCAGTCGGGAGAGAGCCTATGAGGTCGATGCCCCATACTGCGAAAGGCCATGGGGATGTCAACATGGTCAGTTCAGATGGTGGAGCTCAGTGTATCGTGGCGAATCTCTGGCATTTGTCGTACTTCTTCACATACTCGAAAGAATCTGTTTTAATGGTTGGCCAGAAATATCCTTGGCATATGATCTTCTTGGACAGGCTATGCCCCCCAGTGTGGTCTCCGCAGAACCCTTCATGAATTTCTTCAATGATCTTCTTTGCTTTGGGAGGGGTTACACATCTGAGCAGCGGCATGGAATATCCCTTCCTGTATAGCTTTCCGTCCAAAATGGTGTAACGAGGAAGTTGATACATCAACTTTCGAGCCTGATTTCGATCTTTTGGAAGAATTCCATTTTCGAGATAGTCAACTATCAGACTCATCCAGGTTGCCTCCGTCTCGATCATACAGACATCTTTTGGCTCGTTAATGCTGGGTGCTGATAGGTGTTCTATGGGTACAACATTTAGTTCTTCATTTTCGACGGAGGTGGCGAGTCGAGCTAAGGCATCTGCATTTGAGTTTCGTTCTCGGGGAACCTATTCGATTGCATAAAATTCGAAATACTCCAATGCAGATTTTGCCTTCTCCAGATAAGCTGCCATTCTTGTGCCACGAGCCTGGTATTCTCCCAAGATTTGATTAACCACGAGCTGGGAGTCACTGTAGCAATGTATGGCTTTAGCCTTGAGCTCCTTTGCTATTCGTAGTCCTGCGAGTAGAGCCTCGTACTCGGCCTCATTATTCGATGCTTTAAAGCCGAATCTCAAGGCAGAGTGAAATTTGCTCCCTGCGGGGGTGATCAGAATAACCCCTGCCCCCGCTCCATTTTCATTTGACGAGCCATCGACGTAAAGTTTCCACAGCTCGTGGGCCGTGGTTATTACCTCGTCGTCGGCTATACCAGTACATTCCACTATGAAGTCTGCCAATGCCTGTGCCTTAATGGTCGTCCTTGGATGGTAGGTGATCTCGAACTGTCCGAGCTCAACAGCCCATTTAAGAAGTCGACTTGAAGCCTCTGGTTTAGACAGGACCTGCCAGAGTGGTTGATCTGTCAGTACATGGATGGGATGTGCCTGAAAATAGGGGCGGAGCTTACGAGATGAGTGAATTAGACTAAGGGCGAGTTTCTCCATCAATGGATATCTTGACTCTGCCCCCAGTAATTTTTTACTGATGTAGTAGACGGGTTTTTGCACCCTCTCTTCTTCTCGAATGAGCACTGCGCTTATCGCGTGTTCGGTGGTTGAGAGGTATAGGTACAATACTTCTCCCATCTCAGGTTTTGACGGGATGGGTGGTTCAGCTAGGTGCTTTTGGAGCTCCTGAAAGGCCAGCTCACACTCCTCTGTCCATTCAAACTTCTTACTTCCTCTCAATAAGTTGAAGAATGGAAGGCCACGATCCGTTGATTTCGAGATGAATCTGCTTAGGGCTGCCATCCTGCCAGTCAAGCTTTGGACATCTTTATGCTTCCGAGGTGAAGGCATGTCAATCAGGGCCTTGATCTTGTCGGGGTTAGCCTCGATTCCACGAGAGTTCACAATAAAGCCCAGAAATTTTCCCGAAGATACCCCAAAAGTGCACTTCTGAGGATTTAGCTTCATGTTGTATTTTCTGAGCACGCCGAAGCACTCTTCGAGGTCATCAACATGGTTCTTGTTAAGTTGGGACTTGACAAGCATGTCATCAACATAAACCTCCATGTTGTTCCCAATTTGTTCCGAAAACATCATGTTTACGAGTCGCTAGTACGTGGCTCCAGCATTCTTTAGTCCGAACGGAATGACATTGTAGCAGTAGAGCTCTTTGTCTGTGATGAAGCTCGTATGTTCTTGGTCAGGGGCATGCATGGGAATCTGGTTATATCCAGAATAGGCATCCATGAATGACATCAAGCCATGCCCTGCCGTGGCATCCACGAGCTGATCAATCATTGGCAGCGGAAAATAGTCTTTTGGGCAACCTTTGTTGAGATCTGAGTAGTCAATACAGGTTCTCCACGTCCCATTGGGCTATGGGACCAACACCGGATTGGCTACCCAGTTAGGGTAAAAGGCATCCCTAATGAAACGGTTTGCTTTTAACCTGTCAACTTCCTCCTTTAATGCTTTCTTTCTGTCTTCGTCCAGCTGTCTTCGCTTTTGTTGCTTCGGGGGAAAGCTTTTGTCTATGTTCAATGCGTGGCTCGCTACATTCGGGCTTATCCCCACCATGTCTGAGTGTGACCATGTGAAGACATCCTGGTTTTTCTTCAGAAAGCAAATTAATTGCTATTTTGCCTCGTCTTGGAGGTGTTTTCCGACCTTCACCTTCTTCGAGGGATCAGCTTCCTCGAGCTGAATTTCTTTGAGCTCCTCTAAAGGTTCGAGGTCAACTTTCTCCTCAATCCTCGGATCGATCTCCTCATAAATTTCTAAGACTGTTCCGTCTTTATTTTGTATGATAACGAGTGTTTGAGCGCTCGTTTGTTTCTTTCCCCTCAAAGAAATGCTATAGCACTCCCTTCCTGCCAATTGATCTCCTTTTAATGTCCCGACCCCGCTTGGGGTTGGGAACTTAAGGGCCAGATGCCTCACAGATGAAACTGCCCCCTGCCCGACCAGGGCGGGTCTCCCGAGCCGTACATTGTAGGCAGATGGTAAATCTACTACCACGAACTCCATTATCTTGGTCACCGAGACTGGATAGTCTCCCAAGGTCACAGGGAGTTCAATGGATCCCATACAGACAGTTCCTTCTCCTGAATAGCCGTACAAAGTAGTTGCACATGCCTTCAGGTCGCGAAGGGAGAGTCCCATTTTCTCGAGGGTCGCTTTATAAAGAATGTTGACTGAGCTCCCATTATCTATGAGAACTCGGAGCACTCTTTTGTTGGCAAGCTGAAGAGTAATAACCAACGGATCATGATGAGGGAACTGAACATGGGAGGCGTCCTCCTCAGTGAAGGTTATTGGTTGTGTTTCAATCCTCTGGCTTTTCGGTGCCCTAGGTTCGATTTCATAAGGAGACCCGTCCCTTGTCTTCAGCTCGTTAACATATCTCTTTTGAGCATTTCTGCCCCCTCCTGCGAGATGAGGCCCTCCCGAGATGGTTATCACGTCCTCTTCTCCTATCGGCGGGGGCCTGTCTTCTTCCTGAGATCGGGAGTTATTATTTTGTGCCGTCGAAGGCGCGGCTACTCTCTAGCTCGCAGTAGTCTGTCCAGTACTCTGGTTTTTGACATACTGCCGGAAGTAACCTCTCGAGATCAACCCTTCGATCTCGTCCTTCAGCTGTCGACATTCATCAGTTGTGTGCCCGGTGTCTCTGTGGAACCGGCAATACTTACTGGAATCCCTCTTGGATTTTTGATTTCTCATTGGGTCCGGACGCCTGAAGGGGACCTGGTATTCATTAGCCAGGTATATGTTTTCCCGAGACTCGTTGAGCTCGGTGTGCACTTTATACACGGACAAATACCTCTCTCCTTTCTTTTTCTTTCCTCCCTCAGCTTCGGGGTTATTTCCCTCGCTCTTTTTCCTCTTGGAGGGATTCTCCGAGGTAGGCTGTGGAGCTGCTGGGTCAGCCGAGGTTGAGGTGGAGTTGATGTTTATCGTTGTAGTTTCGGTCTGTGAGGTCGCCTTGAGCGTTGACCTCGCCTCCTCTACATTGACAAACCTCTGCGCTCGTCTGTTAAACTCGGTTATTGACCTCACTGGTTTCCCTTGCATGTCATCCCAAAGGGCACTTTCGGGTAAAACACCAGCTCGGATAGCCATAAGGTGCCCACTGTCATCCACATCTCGAGCTCGGGCGACCTCCAGATTAAATCTTGTCAGGTAGCTTTTCAGTGTTTCGCCTGGCTGTTGTCGGACATTAGTCAAAGTGGATGCCTCTGGTCTGACTCCCATCATAGCTCGGAACTGCTTCTTGAAGTCTCTAGACAACTGTTCCCATGAAGTTATTGAGTGTCTCTTGTACTTTTCGAACCAACTTTTGGAAGGTCCTGCCAATGTTGTTGGAAACAACATGCACTTGAGCTCGTAACCCACGTTACTAGCTCTCATAATAGTGTTGAATGTACTCAGGTGACTACATGGGTCGGTTTTTCCTTCAAACGCTGGGACGTGAGGAATCCGGAATCCTTGAGGAAATTGAGTGTTGGAAATATGTGGAGAAAACGGCTCGAGCTCCTCATCAGAGTCCTCATATCGACCATTTCCTCATTCATTCTTTAAAAGCCTAAAGGCTTTTTCGAGCTGATCGATCCTTTCTTGGACTGGGTCAGTAGGAGGTGTTGTCTGGAATTGACTGTCATTGATCATGATTCCAGGCTCGCGTCTCCGTGAGGGATCTCTACGCCTATTCAAGCGATCCCTCAGGTCCGGCTTTGTCTGATCTCCCTTCCCCCTACTCTGATTCAGATGACTTCGCAGGTCAGGACGATTCTTGCGACTTCCAGTATTTTTACGACCTCGGTCGTGTTTACTGACGGACCTAGTCTCTCCGGACTTGTCACTGGTGAAACTCATTGATCGGTCATTTCTTGATGGATTCTTCCCATGTCGCCTCGTCTCCGCAGTGCGAGACCGAGACGTCTGACTTTTCTTAGATGGTGCGCTTTTCCGCTCCTAGAATGTCTCCCTGTTTCCTTGTCTTTCCCCTGTACGCCCTTGATCCTGATCTCGAACAGGTTGAGTGTTTCTGCGGGGAGGTGAAGGATATCTTATGGGCGACGGAGGGAACCATATAGGCGACGGTGGCTGCCGCCCTTGTCGCGGCCTAGAGGGGCCAGAATTTGCCCGAGATGGGTCAGTTGCATTCGGTGCACTCCCAGGTACCTGAGTCTGAGCCTCTGAAAGGGTTCGGTTATTCTCAGTTTCTGCAGGCACTTCGACAGGTGGGTTAGGCGGGACCCGAGCTCGAATACTCCTTTGTGGCCTAGGAGGAGCAGATGGCTCTGCTGGTGCCGGAGGTTGAGTCGGCCTCCTTGTGGCAGCATTTTTTCGTGGACGTCCACGGGGCCTCCAGGGAGGAACATGCACGTCCCTTGGAGGAGGGACTTGGTTTTCACGCGGAGGCGGGGGCTGAGCCACCTGCGCCTCTGCGGCCATCCTAGTCAACTCCTCATTCCGTTTGTTGGCCTCTGCCAACAGCTGTTTCAACTGCCGGTTTTCCAATTCTACAATAGGAACGTAACGCTCAGGATTGTAGTACATGTCCTCATCCCTTGGTTGTGGAGGTGGTCCCCGGGAATCAGAGGACCCACTTCTCTCATCAACATCCGGGTTCTCCGTTGGTTGTTTTCCAGGACGCCTTGGGTAATTTTCTTCAGGCGTGTTCTGATTATTTGTGGCCATGAATCTCTCAGGGATGAATGCTTAAGGCTCTCAATGAAAGCACCAAACTGTTGACGCCGTTTTTCGTCAAACAGTGAAAGAAGACCACATAAACAATAATTGATAATGGCCAAATACAATAAAACAAATCAAACATACGATTTTTACGTGGTTCAGCAGTTAAATCTGCCTAGTCCACGAGTCTCTGTTATTAATCTCAAGATTATCTCTGAAAATTCTTAAGCATGAATTCTTCAGAGTTTTCTCTCCAGGTTCAGAATTTCGGTCCTTTACAATGGTGCATGGCCTCTCTATTTATAGAGAAGGCTGCAGAATACTATCCCACATATTTTGGGTAGTTACTCTTTTTGTGAATAAAATAAATGGCTTTAAATGCCTATAATCAGATATAAAAGGAAAACGTCCCTGAAGACCAGGAAACGTATAACTGACCAAATAATATCCCACGATTCTAGGGGATTTACCATAATAAATGAGGATTACATCTCATATTTATAATACTTGTAGATATTCAAGGTGGTTATCGCGTATCTCTAAGGCTTTAGCTTCCCAGGTGTCCCGTCATCTGTCGAGCTGGAAGAATCTCCCGAGGCCACACGGCTTTCGAGATCGTACGTGCGTCGAGCTCGGGACCCCTGATCCAAAGTCGTCCCTGAGGATGAATATGTTCCAAGATCTATCTTTCGAGATCATGAATTCTTCTAGGTCACCATACTCGAGATCATCTATATCCTGCAAGCTCGGCATATAATCCCGGAGCATGTTTCCAACCTTATGAGTCCATTTATTTGCGAATCCAAATTTCGAGGTCATAATTAACATGGCTCGAAATCTGGGTGTAACAACATGAAACTTACTAGAATAAATTTGATATAATTTTACTTATGGAATTTCATTTGGTCTTAATTCCACCTTAAGTAGAATAAACTATTTTCCCATAACTTGCACATATTGGATTTTCTCATAAAATTCATTAAATTATTTGTTTTCCTTTCTATATAATTATTTTATGTTCAACTTAATTTCTTTTAGGCCATAACTAATGGAGAATATTTTAAATCTGAGATTTTCACCCGATTAGGGATTTTCACCTGTTTCGCGACTGCTAAGGGTGAGCATCAGTCGGTGTGGTCTATTTTTACTCTTTAAAAATCCAGATTTTGGTTACTGAACGTTTCAATCCACATTTTGGTCGGTTTAAACCATTGAAACTGATTTTTTTTTTAAATCTGCCTATACAAAAAAATAGCAAGGATAAAAAATAAGGATCATTGGAATCCATTTTTAAGCATTTTAAAGTAGCGAAAAGAATCTAAGTTAGAGATGATTTAACGTTTACATAAGTGCTATATTTTAAAACTTTTAAGTAAACTAATTAAAATTCAAAATCTAAATCTAAATCCAATACAAATTTTAATCTACAATGACAATACACAAACATAGTTTAAAGTCCAAGTCCAATACAAATTTAAGTTCAAAACCATGCACAAGACATAAAACACATTTAAGAATCCAAATTATAATACAAAATCCATGTCTAAACTAGTCAAGTTGACAACCAGCACAAAACACACATAAAAGTCCAAATTACACAATCCAATAAGTAAAGTCCATGTCGATTGACTATGGAAATTATAAACCAAAATTCAAATTCAATAGTAGATAGAATATAACTTCCAAATTCAACATTCGTGGTACTTGATAATACTGAAGTTCATGCAACCAACAAAAGAATACACAAATAATTGTTTTTATCTCATTTCTATTGCTTCAAAGAAACTAAATTAGGAGAGACGTTAAGAGTATAGTATACACCACTCCAACATGATGGGCTAACCAATCAGTTCCTACCAATTACAAATTTTGCATTAGCCTGCTCCTAGACATTTGCCAACCCAAGATCTCCATTCTTGACTTTTCCATAATATCCGTTGATAATTTGAGTTCATGTGAGAAAGCAAAATCATATTGAATATTTTCAGTCTTTAATGTTACTACTAGAGCTGCGATATTACACCGAGAATCATATCCAGAGATATATAAATCATTATGTGTATCTCTATAACGAATAGAAATTAAGAAATAATGTCAATATAATATGTATATATATATATATGCACTGAAATATTTATGCTCTCATTTCAATATTAACCAAAAACAAATCTTTGACAACGTGTACATCTCCATATCCGATAGAAATCAAGAAAGAAAGCCAATATAATATATATATGCACTATAATATACATGCTTGAGTGCATCTAATCTTATTTCAATAAAAACAAAAAACAAATCATTCAAAGAAAAGGAAATGTGGAATTTCATCCAAAATTTCATGCACAAAATTAATGAAACAAATAAAAAAAAATGGTTGAGAAACTGTTCTATATACATTTGGAGCTTAATTAACTAGATTCTCACATTCTCATCATTTTCACATAATTTTTTGTTACTTCATTTCTCTATATAAAAAATATTAAGAATATAGGACCATTTTAAACCAATGAAAATGACGTTCATCTAAAAATGACCAAAAAAAAATAGGATACATTGTTTTGAGAGCACCTTTTTCAAACACAACTTTGTAGATGTTAGGGCAAAACTAAAAAAAAATATTTATACCAATGATCTAGATGTGGTAGAAGAGAAAATATAAATCAAAATATCGATCAATTAAAACTGATTCTGATGTATCGACTTGTTAATCTCAAGAACATTAGGATCGAGTGGGATGAGTGAAGATGAGATGCAGTGGTTAGTGAGCCATTGAGATTGATTCGAGGGGAGCACTGGACTACCGACGTTTTGTTGAGAGAGAGAGTGAATGAAAAAAATGAGAATGAGATAGAGATAGAAGAATAGTCGGTCGAGGGGAGCATTGCTTTCTATTTTTTTTTATTTAATATTTATATCAAATAATATATATAACTAGAAAACATAATCGTGCTCTGAGCAGTTTTTTGTAATTATTAAAAAATATATTTTTTTAAATATTTGTTTGGGAGATTGTGTGGTAAGGATTCATTTTCATGCTACTCGTACAACATACTTTTTATATGGATACGTGAGGGCGTTTTGACCACAATTTTTTTTTCATGATGGTGTTTATTGTATAGCGAACCTCCTGCAGGTTGTTAAAAAGCATGTTGTATGTGTGTTTTTATTTAATATTATTAATACATGCTTTGCCTGATTTGTTTTATATATATAAAATGTCTAAATTATATATAAGAAAATTTATGTTTTGTGTAAGGGTTATTTTGGCCGATTACCTGTTAAATCCCTTTATTTTTATAAATTAACTTTTAGACCTAGTGTTTTATTAAATGGTTAAAAATAGGAATAGATAGAGTGATTATTTGAACACGATATTTTGACTGATTACATGCTTTGATCATTTATTTTTTAAAATTAATGTTTGGACCATGTACTAATTCGAAAGGTTAAAAATTATTTATAAAAAGTAAATTATATATTTATATAATTTATGTTTTCTGTAAGGATTAATACCATTTTGAACCTTGTATTTTAGCCAATTACCCGTTTGGACCCTTTATTGTTTAAAATTAACTTGTGGACCTTGTGTTTTGTCAAAAGGTTAAAAATAAGATTATATAGATAAATTATTTGAACCACGTGTATTTTAGTTGATTACTTATTTAAATCCATTATTGTTAAAAACTAACATTTGAACCATGTGTTTTGTCAAAAAGTTAAAAATATAAATAGTTAGATTATTACGTCATTTGGACCCGTGTTTTGTCAAAAAAGTTAAAAATATAAATAGATAAATTATTACTTCTTCTTCTACTTCTTCTCCTTCTTCTTATTATTAGTATTGTTATTATTTTTATTATTATATATAGATATTTTTAATTGACATCTATTATAATTATTATTGAAATAAAAAAAAAGAAAATTGATTGAGTTTTTTCCTTAATTAATTAATAGCCATAAATTAGAAAAGTAAAATAAAAAATAAAAAAAATTATATTTATTATTATATTTATATTTATATTTATAATTTAATTAAACAGTTGTTGTAATTAAATATTTAATCAAATTTGAATTTAAATTATATATCGTTTCAATAAATAAATTTTAAATTTAAATTATATTTGTTGTTAAGATATATGAAATTATTATTATATAGTTATTATTTTTAAAATTAAATTACTTTTATTATGAATTTTATAATTAGATATTTTAGTTTTTTTCTTTAATTATTAATTAATAATAATAAATTTTAAAAATATGAATTAAAAATGTAAAAAAAGGAGAAAACAGAAAGATTGATTTGGACTAATTTTAGTGTGTCACACCATCTCCTTGGGGCTCTCATTCATATAAATATATATATTAGATTTTTTAATTATTAATTAATAATCATAAATTTGAAAAAGATTAATTAAAAATGTGAAAATAGAAAGAGTGCTAATTATAAATTAATAATCATAAATTTGAAAAAGATGAATTAAAGAATGTGATAAAAAGGAGAAATAGAAAGATTGATTTGGAGAAATTTTAGAGTGTCATGTCATCTCATTGCAGCTCTCATTTATATAAATATTTAGATATATAGATTTTAGTTTTTTTCTTTAATTATTAATTAATAATCATAAATTTGAAAAAGATGAATTAATTTTATTTTAAAAATGATAAAATATAAAGAGTGTTTTGGAGAAATTTTATAGTGTCACATCATATCCTTTGTGCTCTCCTTTATATATATATATATTGAAATATTTAAACTAATTATCTTAAACGGTCGGTTTCGATTTTAGCGATCGGTGTGCCACAGAATTGTAAACCGTCCGACTAGGTGCGGTTTGCGCCATTGACAATTTTTTCAGTTTTCAGATTTTTTGGTTTTGGTATTTTCGGTGTTTGGATGGTCGGTGCACTTAATTTTTTCAGTTTTTTTTGGATTTTTTGCTCATCTTTAGCGACCGCAGTCTTAGTTGATTGCAGAACAAAACTGATCACATAATAACTAATGTTTAAACACATAACTTACATACAAGGCATACCATATTTCTTACACAATAACTAATAATGAAATACATAACTTACTTACAATGCATACGATATTTCTTACAAGTATCAAAATACTTGGTAATAAAATTTCTCGAGAATAAAAATTCTTTGAAACCAGAATTCTACCCGGTGCCCAAAACGCGGGGCTTTACATTCCAGTTTGTACGTTTATCACATTTATTGTCTTTTGCTTATCCATTCATGAACCATGCAGAGAGAAAAATCGTACTCTCTTGAGAGGCAACACCACCTCTAGGTTCACATAGGTGAAATTCTTACACCATCTTTGCTACCTTAGAGATGTATTTCGCTCTTCAATTGAATTTCATTGAAAGCCTATGGCTTAACCCTCATGTCTAGTTGCAACCACCATTAACCATCCTAGATGAGACTTTAAGTCATTAATGTTGTCAACTATTCCCTTATCAATAATTTTTTCATACCCATTGAACTCTACACTCGATATATACGAGCATTGAGTTGGGGTAGCCATCATTAGCGAATCAGTTTATCTCGAAGTTTTAGTCACATCCCTTTATTTGTATAACTTACTAAATTTCTCCCTAGGGGTTTGGTAAACGGATCCGGTAAGTTCTCCCACGATTTGACATACACAATTTATATAACTTCATGACCAATCAATTCTCTCACATAGTCATGTCTTAGACTTATATGTTTATACTTCCCATTACATATCTTATTGTAAGCTCTATAAAAGTGTTTTGATTAACACAATGTCTTGAGATCTTCGATACATCAACCACGGTTTTTGGTATCTCCATCATAAGATCTCTTGGTCACTCGACCTCTTTGTCAGTTGCCACTAGATCTAAAAGCTCTCACTCCATAGCTGAGTGACATATACACGTTTCTTTCTTAGATCCCTAAGAAATCGCACCCCCACCAACAGTGAACACCTAACCGGTTGTAGAAATATTATGTCTTACACCAGATATCCAACTTGCGTCGGAGTATCCTTAAAGTGTCTTAGGAAATTTTGAACATTGGAGGTATAGTTCTTTGGTCAGTTTGATGTATCCAAAAATTCTTTCTACGACCTTCCAATGTTTGATACTTGGATTGCTAGTAAACCTACTTAGTTTACTTGGATTTCTAGTAAACAATGTGTGACATACATTAAACTCTTTATTACACTTGCGTACTCTAATTAAGCCATCGCTATCCTTTCATTCTTTTCAAGCTTTTGACTTGAATTAAAGGGTGTGTTAGCCTCTTTGATATTAAAATGAATAAATTTGTCAAGCATCTTCTCAATATAATGAGCATGAGATAAGGCATATCCATCAACATTTCTTCTAACTTTGATACCTAGCATGGTATCAACCTCTCCAAGTCTTTCATTTTAAAAGTGGAAGATTGAAACCTATTTGTTTCTATTATGTCTTTCGTGTAATTATTTAATATCAACATATCACCAACCTATAGACACACTAGAATGACGTAGTCATCATAAGTCTTAGAGTATAAGCACTTGTCTGCACTATTGTGTCTAAACCCATCCAAAAAATTGCTTCATCAAACTTCTCATGCCATTGTTTTGGTGCTTTTTTAAACCATATAATGATTTAACAAGTCTACACACCTTATGTTCATTTCATCTTAGAACAAACCCTTCTTGTTGTTCCATGTAAACCTCCTCATTGAGATTACCATTTAAAAATTTAATTTTGATATCCTTTTGATGAACATATAGGTTGTGTATTGTTGATAAGACAAAAAATATTCTCATTGAAGTTGTCCTTGCTACCAGTGCATAGGTTCAGGTTAAAATATTTTGATCGTAAATGGTCGATTTTCATTAAAATAAGAGTTTGATACATGGAATACCAGAAATAAGATTTACATGGCGGATTTAACCCTAAAAGTTAATACAATAGTAGCCAGTCTAAATGGAAAAATACAAGTTTGAGCTTAAGTCCCTGTAATTCCCTTGGGCGTGGCAGTCGAGAAGCTGCCAATGTACACTCTGCCCCCAAAGCACTCCAACTCATGGTTAGTCCATTTTTCCCTTGCCTTTACCTGCACCACATAGCACTCGTTAGCCAAGGCTCAGCAAGAAAACCATAATCAACAAGCATAGACAGCAACAGAATACACATAGCAAACTTTAGATCAATCAGTTCAATTAACAGCAGAATACAAGTGCTAAACTAAGCAACAATAATAGCTCAATCAAAACATATAAATCAACATTAATACAGTTAAATAGAGTTCAGTGCCCTTAGATGGAGCCCTCTGGTTATTTAGCTGATCTTGGCTCGCTTAGGCCGAGCTGCGTTCAGTACACTCAACATCAGCTCTGGCTCCCTTAGGCAGTATTTTCACATCACACATAACAGATAAACAAGTTACAAAACACATATGTTCATTTACAAGGAATCTCAGTCCCATTTACAACTTGGATGCAGTTTTCTTTCCAAGAGTCATGAGAGAAGGATGCAAAGCGGTCCCAAGCACGATCCCTAGTCATGAGCCTTAATGGTAACCTTTGTCACATGCGACAATGGATAAATATAAAAATCTAATCCAATTAAATGCTTTGGAATCAAATACTATCTTCCAGGAGCTCAAATTATACTAAACCGGGCAGTAGAATTCATTCCGAGTGCTTACGATTAAGTCCCCGAGCCTAAAAACCATCCTAGGCTATGGCTGCCTAGGCGGGTCGTGACCTGGTCCTAAGGGTCGCGGCGCTCCTCAAGTTAGAGGTGCCAACCTCTTGTCTTAGAGGGAGGCGAGCTACGACTTACCCCCAGGGGTCGTGGCACGCCCACGAATTAGCAAGCCTCCCAGGGCTTTTTGGGGCACACAGGCTGTGACGCCCATGTACTGGGTCGCGATGTGCCCCCTTGAACCCAAAAATCCCTGGGTTTCTTTGCGTTTTTCCCCAATTCCCAGCCATAGAATTCAACCCTAAATACACACCCAAGCCAAACTAGGTCCATTATTCCCAATATCACCCCATAAACAACATATATAGCCTATACCACGAGTTCAAATTTCCCTAAATCCCAATTTAAGAAGCTATCGTAAGTATCTCTAAACACATCCAAACCCAACCAGAATTCAACATAATAGGGCTTAAAATCTTACCTCAGTGATGGTTTAATCCTCAGGTGTTCCTTGCCTACTCCTAGCTTCAATCTTTCAATCCCCAAGCTTCAATTCCCACGCTTCTCCTTCAACACTCCAAAACCTTCAAGCCCAATAGAGGGAGAGAGAGAGAACGTGTAAGAGAGAGGGAGAGAGAGAGAGAACGTGTAAGAGAGAGGGAGAGAGTGTTTGAGAATAATCCTAATGGTTCTGGTTATTTCCTAAAGTATCAGCTGAGTTTACCTTTTAACCAAAGGACCAAAATACCCCTCAAGACAACTCAGCCCTCTAATTGCTCTTAAGGGTAAAATAGTCATTTTCTCTATTTCTCACTAATTCCTTGAATCGTCGTACAAATTCCCAATTAATCCTGTCAAGCAAAACTAACTACCAAATACTTACCCGTTACTTGATAAATCCTAAATATACATTAAATTTCCCAAAATACCCTTAAGCTCACCCCGAGCCGAGTATTAAACCTTGCTGTGACTATTCCACTAATCCGCTCAATAGGATCGCCTCAAGCCGTATACTATGAATATATCCACATAATAATATGGTCTTAATCATTTAACGCATATGATCACATTTATGCCCTAACAGGCCAAAACTACCAATATGCCCTTAAAAACAAGAACGGGCCCACATGCATATTTAATACTCATAGACATGCATATAAATATATTCATATTATCATATAAATCATGCATGCCACATACTCACGCATTTAACCAATTAATCACACATATATCCAATTATGCCCTCCCAACACGCTAATCAAGGTTCTAAACCTTATTTACATTTTTGGGACGTTACAACTATCCCCTCCTACTGAGAATTTAGTCCTTGAAATTTACCTAAAAAACTCGGGATAATGATCTTGCATAGCCCACTCTAGGTCCCAGATCGCTTCCTCGACCTTGCTATTTCTCCATAAGACTTTGACTAGAGGAATCGTCTTGTTCCTATAAATCTTATCCTTTTTGTCTAAGATCTGAACCGGTCGCTCCTCATATGATAAATCGGTTTGTATCTCCAGATCCTCATATCCCAATACATTGGTCGTATCTGAGATGTATTTCTGAAGCATTGAGATGTGGAATACATCTTGAACACCTGATAATGATAGTAGCAGAGCCAATCTGTAGGCTACCTGTCCGATCCTCTCCAAGATCTCAAAAGGTCTTACGACTCTAGGGCTCAACTTGCTCTTTTTCCCAAATCTCCCCATCCCACGCACTGCTGAAACTCGCAAAAGCATGTGGTCCCCCACTTGGAACTCCACGTCCCTATGCTTAGGATCAACGTAGATTTTCTGTCTGCTTTGCGAAGCAAGCATTCGAGCTCAGATCTTATCAATAGCTTCATTAGTCATTTGAACCATCATTGTTCCCAAATACTTCCTCTCCCCCATCTCATCCCAATGAATGGGTGATATACACTTCCTTCCATATAACATCTCGTATGGAGCCACTCCAATCGTTGATTGATAACTGTTGTTGTACGAAAACTCGATCAATGGGAGGTATTTACTCCATGACCCCTCAAAGTCTAACACACATGCTCTAAGCATGTCCTTCAATATATGAATTGTCCTCTTAGATTGATTGTACATTGAGGATGAAATGTTGTACTGATCTTCAACTGAGTTCCCATAGCCTTCTATAAACCACTCCAAAACTTGGAGGTAAATATGGGATCCCAGTCCAATACTATGGACTTAGGAACCCAATGGAGATGTATAGTTTCCCTCACATACAGCTTCAGATATTGATCCATAGTATAGGTCGTCCTTACTGGCAGAAAGTGAGTTGACTTGGTGTACTTGTCTACTATCACCCACACCGAGTCATATTGCCCCACTGTCCTGGGTAAACCTCCCACAAAATCCATGGTAATATCTTCCCACTTCCACTCGGGAATACCCTGAGGCTATAACAACCCGGCTGGTCGCTTGTGTTCAGCCTTTAAACGCTAATAGGTTAAACACTTGGCCACGTATTCAACCACGTCCGTCTTCATCCCAAGCCACCAATATTAAGTCTGTAGATCCTAGTACATCTTTGTGTTGCCCAAATGGAGTGAGTATGGTGTAGTATAGGATTCATCAAGTATCTCTTATCTAATACCCATATCCATCAGAATACAGATCTGATCCTTGTACTGCAGTAAACCCATCTTTGAAGTGGAATAATCCTTTGCTACTCCAAGTAGGACATTTCCTCTAACCTCCTGCAACTGCACATCACCTATCTCACCCTCTTTTATCCTCTTCAAGAGGGTAGATTGTAAAGTAATATTGGCCAACTAGCCCACAACAAATTCTATCCTCGCTCTAGTCATCTCCTCGACTAATTCTTTCGATATTTGCTTTGAGCTAAATAGCTTTCTTGTGCCCCTCCGCGTCAAAGCATTCGCCACTACTTGGCTTTTCCTGGGTGATAAAGGATGTCACAGTCATAGTCCTTCACCTATTCCAGCCAATGTATCTGTCTCCTATTTAGGTCCTTTTGGGTGAAGAAATACTTTAAACTCTTATGATCGGTGTATATCTCGCACTTCTCTCCATACAAATAATGTCGCCACACATTCAGTGCGAATACCACCACTGCCAGGGCCAAATCATGGATGGGGCACCACTGCTCATATTCCTTCAGCTGTCGCGATGCATAAGCAATAACCTTCTCATTCTGCATCAACACGCATCCCAATCCAGTCTCGATGCGTCGCAGTACACTACAGACATGTCTCCATTCGATGGAAGACTCAGTACCAGAGCAGTAATCAATCGTCGCTTCAACTCCTAGAAACTACCCTCACATTTATCTGACCAGGTGAACTTCAAATTCTTTCATGTCAACTTAGTCAATGGTGTGGCAATCTTTGAAAACCCTTCGAGAAATCGTCTGTAATATCCCACTAGTCCAAGGAAGCTCCTAACCTCCTAGGCATTCCTTGGTCTCGGGCAATCCCTAACTGCTTCTACCATGGCCGGATCAACCTTAATCCAGTCTCCACTGACAATATGTTCAAGGAATGTCACTTCTGGCAACTAGAACACACACTTCTTAAATTTATAATATAACCAATGCTCCCACAACCTCTACAATACCCGTCGGAGATTTTGTTCATGCTCTACCTCTGAACTGGAATAAATTAGGATGCCATTGATGAAGACAATCACAAACTTATCTAAGAAGTCCTTGAAAACCCTATTAATTAGATCCATAAACGTTGTTGGGGCATTGGTCAATCCAAATGACATGACCAAAAACTCATAATGACCATACCTCATGTGGAAGGCTGTCTTCAGAAAATGAATGTCCTTGATCCTCAACTGGTGATAACCAGATCGAAGATCAATCTTCGAGAATATTGTCTTACCCTGCAACTCAATGAACATGTCATCTATCCTCAGTAGGGGGTACTTGTTCTTGATAGTCAACTTGTTCAACTCCATGTAGTCTATACACATTCTCAAAGTCCCATCCTTCTTCTTCACAAATAAAACCGGAGCACTGGCTCTATACCCGATGATAACTCAATAACGAACTGAATCTCCCTGTGCGACAGTAATCCTGGTAAGTCCTCAGGAAACACATTCAAGAACTCGCATACCAGTCTAGTCTCTCCTGGCCCCACTGGCATAACTCTAGTGGTATCCACCACGCTAGCTAGAAAACCTATACAACCTCCTTGTAATAGGTCCCTAGCCCTTAACGCTGATATCATAGGAACGTGGGGTCCATGCATAGTACCCACAAAAACAAAGGTATCCTCACCTTCAGGCTCAAAAGTTACCATCTTCTTCCTGCAATCTATAGTGGCCCCATATCTGACTAGCCAATCCATTCCCAAAATCATATCAAAATCATCCATACCCAACTCAATCAAATCTACTGATAGTTCCTTACTGTTGACGGTGAAATCTCGTCAATGAAATTAGATCGGAAAACTCAAAGATAAGTCAAGTGATATTCAGATGAGAACTAAGAATGGACTTATGGAAGGATCAACACATATCAACAATGGAGTAAAAATTGTATATTGCTTAATAGCTTCAATCTTACAATGAATTTTCACACCCCTTATTCCAAGGGGTCAAGCTATATTTATAGCTGGGCTCTAATGGCCCCCTTATACATGGTGGTCCCTTGGGACAAAATAGTACATTTGTACATTGCTAAAGTTAACACCAAAGGTGGTAGTGGTGCTGGTAGAGTGATGGTCTGCTCCAGTACGTGTCAGAGGTCTGAAAAAGTGCTCCTGTCTTTGTGCCTTATTATGCCTCCACTACTTGTCAGGTACGGACCTCATAAGAGCGCTGAGGGAGTCCTGACCATGTACCATTCTTGTACTGCCACTACCTGTCTGGCATGGACACCGTATCCGTACTCTGACTCTTCTTGGTCTGTAGGCTCACTCCGTGTCTCTCCTGACTTCATGTCGAATCGTTCTTAGGCCCTTTCTGACTTTACATCTCATGGGACTCACAGGGAGAGTGGTGCCCCGTTGGTGGCGCTTCCTCAGGAAAGGAGGTAAGGCTTCTTCAATGGGGCCTACTGCATGTGCGGTGTGCCATGACACTTATGCATGTGATTAGGATCTCACCTTGCGAGACCATTGCTTTCCAGCCTTCATGCGCGAAACCCTTGGTACGAGGCCATGGGGTGCTTGGTGCGAGACCCATGCCGTAAGGCTTTAGGTGCATGGCCGAGGGCTGCTTGGCGAGAGACCCACGCTGCGGCTGCATGAGGCCATGGGAATGTCTACATGAGGTGCACCTGGGTGAGGCCATGGGAACGCCCATGCAAGATGCACCTGGGCGAGGCCCTTAGGCATGTGAGACGACTTCATGAGACACATGGCCTCGCTGTGTGAGGCTTGGGGGCGAGACGCCAGGCGCAAGGCACATGGATTCACTGTGTGAGGCTTGGTGGCGAGATGACAGGCACGAGGCACATGGCCTCATTCTGCGAGGCTTGGGGGCGAGATGCCAGGCGTGAGGCGCATGGCCTCGCTGTGCGAGGCTTGGGGGCGAGACGCCCGGTGCGAGGCACATGGCCTCGCTGTGCGAGGCTTGGGGGTGAGACTCCAAGCGTGAGGTGCATGGCCTCGCTGTGCGAGGCTTGGGGGCAAAATGCGAGGCGCGAGGCGCGCCTCTTGTGCGAGATGCATGGGTGTACGACACCCTTGACGCACGGCGTGCCTTCGGATGCGAGACTATTCCTCGCGAGGTGCAAGGTGGGCTCGTGGGTCATGGGCGCGAGACACCCGTAGCACCTCAAGTGCCTCTTCGTGAAATGCGGGTGATAGGCCCGCGAGATAGGGGGTCTCGTGAGGTGCCTGGGTACTTGGTGCCCTTTGCATGCAGATATGTGTATGTCTCAGGTGTCTTTGGCAGCGTTTACGCGTGTGAGTGCATATTCACCCATGAGCACGTTAACCTCACACGGGCACGTCAGACCTCACTGTGTGAGGGCCTTGTGCACCTATCCTCTTGCAGTATTCATTGTGGCCCCTTAGCTTAGCAGGGTCAAACCTTATTGCTGATAATGTGTTGTTTCTCATGAGATGATCTCCTGTATTCAACAAGGCCTACAGGCTCGAGCCCAATAGCATGACTAAGTGACCTTTATCCCTGTGTTCCAACCAGGGACTATAGATTTTTTATTCGATGGATTTTTGGCATCCACACTTGCCCCCCAGTCTATAGGGAGGCCTTTAGGTGTTCTTGTAGACTCTTCTCTTCCTTTTTATTATCCCTCTTTTTTTTATTGGTATTTATCATGCTCGAGGTCCTTTGGAACCCTGCGAAAGGGGGTTCGGTAGGTCTCTCTTCGGTGCACCTTGATTGTATCTATAAAGATATATTGCCCCTTGGGTTCTAGTCATCCTTTTATATATTTTCGCGCGAGCTTATTATTTCTTGCGAGAAGCGTCCTTCTCGTCATTAGGCATAGTACTATTTTTGCAAGAGTCTTCTTTGAGACCCTTTTTGGAAGCGTCTGCTTTGAGACCCTTTTTGCAGGCGTCTACTTTTGAGACCCTTTTTGCAAGTGTCTACTTTGGAGACCCTTTTTGCAGGCGTCTACTTTTGAGACCCTTTTTGCAAGCGTCTACTTTGGAGACCCTTTCTTCAAGCGTCTACTTTTGAGACCCTTTTTGCAATTTTTGAGGTGATCTCCCCTCGGGTCGAGACTTTCATGGCTAGATGGTCTTAGTTCAATCTCAAACTTGGTTAGTGACCCCTCTAGCCTGACGCCTCCTTCTATATGGAATCTTCAGTCGTATTGGTAGTAGGGCGATTGGAGGAAGGTTCGCTTTCTTCAACATTCGAGTACTTATGGCTCTCTTCCGCACGTATGTACTTCTGTGCTCTCTCTCGAAGTCATCCAAATTCAAAACTTCTCTTTTGAGCATGTTACCCCATAACCTGGTTCCTGGTCGTACTCCGGCTGTAATAGCCATCTTGAGCTCTGCTTTGGTTAAACTTCCCACCTTCGTTGCTTCCATATTGAACCTATGGATATAGTTCTTCAAACTTTCATTCTCGCTTTGTTTTATGTTAGCGAGGCTGGTAATTGGCATGACGTAATCACATGCTGCATGGTGTTGCTGAAGAAATTCATCAGAGAATTGCTGCCATGATTTGATTGTTCCTGGCCTTAACCTCTTGAACTACTTGTACGCCACTCCTTTAAGCGTAACGACAAAGAAATGGCACTTTTCCCTGTTGTTGACCCCTCTTAACCTCATCAAGTTATTGAAGGAGTCTAAGTGATATTTTGGGTCTGTAGTACCCTCGTACGGAGTCATGCGAGGCTCTCTGAAGCCAGTGGGCATTCGCTTAGCCTAGATCTCCCTTGTGAAGGGCGAATCACGGTCAAATTATTCGTTATCTTTGTGCCCCCCAGGTGCAGTGGTAATTTTGTCCCCTCCTCTTTTTGCTTGAGTAGTCTCGCTGGTCCTTAGTCTCAACCCTTGCTTTGGTGGTGTTCCTCAGGGGAACCCTGGGGGGGCATTTCTTTTGAGGTGAGTTCTGCTTCGTTCCTATGACCATCGTCCTCCCTCCGCTTTTGCTCCTGGGGGCATTTCGTCGGTCTAGACCCCTCATGGTACTTTGGCTTGGGGGTTTTACTGGTGGAAAGTCAGGTTCTCCCATCGTCTACGGGGGTAGTGTTTTCCCCTTTTTCACGCTCCTTCTCTTTATGCTTAGGAAGGGGTATGCTCGACTTCCCTTGCAGTAGGTCATTTAAGACCTCTTGCATGCTCTCTATCGTGGTTTCCAGCCTTCGAGTCTTTTTTATGTAACTCTTGAATCTCATCCTTGTAGAAACGAGTCCTTGAGCTGGAACTTATCAAGTGCACCATGGGACCCTTGTCTGGCCTGTGCGTCGATGGTCCTTGATCTTGGTGGCCTGAGTGTGGTGCCACCGGGGGCCGGTGAAGTGGATGCACTGGCGGCTCTGAATGACCTTTGTTGGGCCGGATAGTTGGGGGCGATGCTTCCTTCTCCTCCCTTAGGGGAGGAGGATCCTCCGACCTACCTCCATGCTTAGGCGGTGGGGGGTCTTTCTTGGAAGCCCTCCTCTCTACTCTGTCTCGGCGAACCTCATCATCTTGTAGCTGCAGTTGGCGTTTTGAACGCCATAGCATTTTTCTTTGTTGGAAGTGATGGAAGAACGCTGGCTTGATTCTTGTTCTTCCCACAGACGGCGCCAAACTGTTGATGGCGAAATCTCTTCAACGAAATTAGATCGGAAAACTCAAAGATAAGTCAAGTGATATTCAGATGAGAACTAAGAATGGACTTATGGAAGGATCAACACAGATCAACAATGAAGTAAAAACTGTATATTGCTTAATAGCTTCAATCTTACAATGAATTTTCCCTCCCCCTATTCTGAGGGGTCAGGCTATATTTATTGCTGGGCTCTAATGACCCCCTTATACATGGTGGTCCCTCGGGACAAAATAGTACATGAGTACACTGCTAAAGTTAACAACACAGGTGGTAGTGGTGCTGGTAGAGTGATGGTCTGCTCCAGTACGTGTTAGAGTTCTGCAAAAGTGCTCCTGTCTTGGTGCCTTATTATGCCTCCACTGCTTGTTTGGTACGGACCTCATAAGCGCGCTGAGGGAGTCCTGACCTTGTACCATTCTTGTACTGCCACTACCTGTCTGGGATGGACACCGTATCCATACTCTAACTCTTCTTGGTCTGTAGGCTCACTCCGTGTCTCTCCTGACTTCATGTAGAATGGTTCTGAGGCCCTTTCTGACTTTACATCTCATGGGACTCACAGGGAGAGTGGTGCCCGATTTGTGGCGCTTTCCTCAGGAAAGGAGGTAAGGCCTCTTCAATTGGGCCTACTACGTGTGTGGTGTGGCATGACGCTTATGCATGTGATTAGGATCTCACCTTGCGAGACCATTGCTTTGCAGCCTTCATGCGCGAGACCCTTAGTGCGAGGCCATGGGGTGCTTGGTGCGAGACCCATGCCGTAAGGCTTTAGGTGCGTGGTCGAGGGCTGCTTGGCGAGAGACCCATGCTGCGGCTGCGTGAGCCATGGGAATGTCTACATGAGGCGTACCTGGGTGAGGCCACAGGAACGCCCATGCGAGATGCCACACGCGAGGCGCATGGCGTCGCTGTGCGAGGCTTGGGGGCGAGATGCCAGGCGCGAGGCGCGCCTCTTGCGCGAGACGCATGGGTGTGCGATACCCTTGGCGCGCGGTGTGCCTCTGGATGCGAGAATAGTCCTCGCGAGGTGCAAGGTGGGCTCGTGGGTCATGGGCGCGAGACACCCGTAGCACCTCAAGTGCCTCTTCGTGAAATGCGGGTGATAGGCCCGCGAGATAGGGGGTCTCGTGAGGTGCCTGGGTACTTGGTGCCCTTTGCATGCAGATATGTGTATGTCTCAGGTGTCTTTGGCAGCGTTTACGCGTGTGAGTGCATATTCACCCATGAGCACGTCAACCTCGCGTGGGCACGTCAGACCTCACTATGTGAGGGCCTTGTGCACCTATCCTCTTGCAGTATTCATTGTGGCCCCTTAGCTTAGCAAGGCCAAACCTTATGGCTCATAACGTGTTGTTTCTCATGAGATGATCTCCTGTATTCAACAAGGCCTACAGGCTCGAGCCCAATAGAATGACTAAGTGACCTTTATCCCTATGTTCCAACCACACCTACTATCCACCATTACGAGCAGTTCTCTGATCGATCTCCTAGAATCTACCAGCTTCCCTGTAGGTAGTATAGTCCAAAACCTCGCAGTATAATACATACTAGGTTTACATAACAAATGAATGTGTAGCACCAGAGTCAATCAGTACAGTATATGAAGAGCCAGTGCTAGAAAGCTGACCTGTCACTACCGAGGGACTACCCTCAGCCTCTACCTGTGTCAAGGAGAACACTAGAGCTGGAGTCAAGTTGTCCATCTTCGCTGGTTCCTCTTTCTTCAACATCAGGCGATTCTTCTTGAGCTGTCCAATCACCCACACAAGTAACAGGCCTTTGCCCGCCATTTTTCCAAATGGTACTTCTTGCATCTAGTACATTTTGGATAGCTTCTCCATGACTCATCGCCTCCCTTGCAGCCACCTCGGCCCCTCCTATCAGGATCAACAGTGGTCGAGGTGTCAGGGGTCTTCCTCTTCTGATCACTGGGACCTCTGCCCATACCAGGCCCTGTAAATGGAGGCACTGCCCTGCGAACATTTATTCTCCAAGCATTCTCCCTCCAGATCTTGTTCTTTGCCTCCTCATCATTGAGGGACTTCTCAACCGCCTGGTTATAAGTCGTCTCCCTAGGTACTGATGTGATCCTCACATCTCAAGCTATCATAACATTAAGCCCTCGAACAAACCTATCCTGCCTAGTAGCATCTGTAGGCACTAGATCTGGTGCAAACTTTGCTAGCCTGTCAAATTTCAGGGCATACTCAATAACTATCATACTGCCTCGCACTAACCCAATGAACTCAGTCACCTTTGCCGCCCTGACGACAACGTTATAATATTTCTGGTTGAACAAATCTCTAAATTTAGTCTAACTAAGAGTAGAAACATCTCGAATCTGGGATGCCACCTCCCACCAAATACGGGCATCCTCTCTAAGCATATAGGTGGCACAGGCGACCTTGTCATTACCTTCCATCCTCATAAAATCCAGAATGGAGGTGATCATACTCATCCATTGTTCAGCCTTAAGTGGATCTGGTCCTCTCTCAATGATTGGAGGATGCTGGCTCCTAAATCTTTCATAGAGTGGCTCCCACATGTTCCCTGTATTAGGCGTTTGTACAATTGATGCCACAACAGGTGGCAAGTTAGGTGCAACACTCCCTGACGGAGAATGCTACCTTAGAAGGAGAATCTCTTCTTCCTGGCTCTGAAGTCTAGCTTGCATATCAGCAAGCAATTACTGCCAGTTCCCAGAAACTGGCAGAGGGTTCTGGCCTTGCTCATCATCTCTAGCCATGACCCCAGTTTCGGCTAGTCGAATTGATCGCCTTGGACACATAACTATCCAAGTTTAACTACAATTGATGACTCGACTGATCAGGCATTGAGAACAAGTTTATATTCATTTCATGGTCTAACGCCAATATCCAAGCCACAAAGCATAATCATGATGCAAACAGGCATTTAAAAAATTATTCACATGCAATAGCAGTGCTAATAAGTACGCCTTATCATATTCACATAGCAGTCAAGGGCCAGGCCCGATTAGTATATCTCATGCTCCATGATAAACATGCAGATAAAGCATTTATATTTCATGTAAACACTCAAACACATAATCACATATATGGTTACCCAAACCCTGGGTCGAGCTTGTCATTAGCGATGAGTGTACATGCCCAGTCGATCTTGAGGAACCCTTGAACCTAGACGACTCTGATACCAAGTTGTAATGCCCTGGATAACCAAGATCGTTACATTGTATGTTTAAAATAGTGCAAGACTCGCTAATCAAGTCTTTTGAACATCCATGTGTTTCTAAAGTCCAGTGACAAGTTAGGGTTAAAATATTTTGATCGTAAATTGGTCGATTTTCATTAAAATAAGAGTTTGATACATGGGATCCCAAAAATAAGATTTATATGGCGGATACAACCCTGAAAAGTTAATACAACAGTTTCCAGTCTAAATAGCAAAATATAAGTTTGAGCTCTAGTCCCTGTAATTCCCTCGACCGTGGCAGTCGAGCAGCTGCTGGTGTACATTCACCCCCAAAGCTCTCCAACTCATGGTTGGTCCAGTTTTCCACCTGTACCACATAGCACCCACGAGCCAAGGCTCAGTAAAAAAAAACCATAATCAATAAACACACACAACAACAGAATACGCATAACAAACTTTAGATCAATCATTTCTATTAACAGCAAAATACAAGTGATAAACTAGGCAGCGATAATAGATCAATCCAAACACATAAATAAACCTTAATAAAGTTAAATAGAGATCGACGCCCTTAGACTGAGCCCTCTGGTTATTTAGCTGATCGCGGCTTGCTTAGGTCGAGCTGCGTTCAGTACACTCAACATCAGCCTTGGTTCCCTTAGGCCGTATTTTCACTTCACACATAACAGATAAATAAGTTACAGAACACATATGTTCATTTACAAGAAATCTCAGTCCCATTTACAACATGGGTGCAGTTTTGTTACCTCAAGCCACGAGCGAAGGGTGTAGAGCAGTCCCGAGCACGATCCTTAGTCTTGAGACTTTACGATAACCCTAGTCACAAGTGACAATGGATAACTATCAAAATCTAAACCAATTAAATACTTTGGAATCAAATAATAACCTCTAGGACCTCAAATTATACTAAACCGGTTAGTAGAATTCGTCCCGAGCGCTTAGGTTTATACTATGGCTGTGTATGTGTGCCACGACTTAGCCCTAAGGGTCACGACCCACCTCATGTCAGAGGCGCTAGCTTCTTGTCTTAGGGGGAGGCAGGCCACAACTTGCCCCGTAGGACCGTGGTTCGCCCATGAATCAACAAGCCTCCAGGGCTTTTTGGGGCACAAAGGCCGCGATGCCCATAAACTGGGTTACGTCGCGCCCCCATGAACCAAGAAATCCCTGGGTTTCTCAGCGTTTTTCCCCAACTCTCAGCCTTCGAATGCAACCCTAAATACATACCCAAGCCAAAACTAGGTCCATTATTCCCAATATCACCCCATACACAACATATATTGCCTATAACATGAGTTCAAATTTCCCTAAATCCCAATTTCAGAAGCTAACCTAAGCATCTCTAAACACATCCTAACCCAACCAGAATTCAGCATAATAGGGCTTAAAATCTTACCTCAGTGATGGCTTAATCCTTAGCTGTTCCTTGCCTACTCCTAGCTTCAATCTTTCAATCCCCAAACTTCAATTCCCACGCTTCTCCTTCAACACTCCAAAACCTTCAAGCCCAATAGAGGGAGAGAGAAAGAACGTGTAAGAGAGAGGGAGATAGTATTTGAGAATAATCCTAATGGTTCTGGTTATTTCCTAAAGTATCAGCTGAGTTTACCTTTTAACCAGAAGATCAAAATACCCCTCAAGACAACTCAGCCCTCTAATTGCTCTTATGGGTAAAACAGTCATTTTCCCCGATTCCCGCTAATTCCTCGAGTCATCCTATGAATTCCCGATTAATCCTGTCATGCCAAACTAACTACCAAATACTTTCCTGTTACTTGATAAATCCTAAATACACATTAAATTCCTAAAATAGCCCTAAGCTCACCCCGAGCTGAGTATTAAACCTTGCTGTGACTATTCCGCTAATTCGCCCACTAGGATCACCTCGAGCCGTATACTGTGAATATATCCACATAATAATATGGTCTTAATCATTTAACGCATATAATCACATTTATGCCCTAATGGGCCAAAACTACAAGTATGCCCTTAAAAACAAGAATTGGCCAACATGCATATTTAATACTCACAGACATGCATATAAATATATTCATATTATCAAATAAATCATGCATGCCACATATTCACGAATTTAACCAATTAATCACATATATATTTCCAATTATGCCCTCTCGACACGCTAGTCAAGGTTCTAAACCTTATTAACATTTTTGGGACGTTACAGTTTTTATCTTGTGGTCCTATCTCTTTAAGCCTTTGAATTTTTCTAGGCAATAGTGATTTCTCTCAAACCCTTGAAGGTAAATCCCCTTGATTTCATTATAATAAGATCGATTCTTGAGGTTTGTTATCACTATACAATAAGTTCTCAAAGAGCTCAACTTCTCTTGATTCAATTATCACATTAGACACCAAGTCTATACACTTAACGACCCTTGGACCCAGCTTGGTCCTTTTAGGCTTCGTGCTCTTTCAATAGGCAAGGCCCCCCCACACTTTGAGACACTCTAGGTTGGGTCTCTTTCCTTTCCATATCTCATATGGTGAAATTTAATTCTTCTTTAAAGAAATCTGGTTTAGAATATGACTAGCAGATAACAAGCTTCTCCCCATAACACAAAACTCAAATTTGCATGTAATAGCATATCATTTATCATTTCAACAAGTGTTCTATTATTTCTTTCGGCTATACCATTTTGTTGGGTGTATAAGGGGATGTGCATTCATGTATTATACTATGCATTTCCCAATACACATTGAATTCAATGGAAAATTATTCACTGCCCATATCACTTCTTATTACTTTGATTTTCTTTTCCAATTGGTCTTCACTATTAGCTTTCTATATTTTAAACATGCTAAAGGCTTCTTCCTTGTTCTTAAGCAAGTAAACATATGTGAATCTAGAACAATCATCAATAAAGGAAATGAAGTACCTATGTCCATCCCTTCTGATTATTCCATTCATTTCACAGAAATCACTATTTATCAAATATAACAAGTTAGTTTCTCTTTCAACAGTATGATAGGGTTTTTTAATAATCTAAGATTTAACAAATAGTTCACAATTATCATGCTCAATATCATTGCATACAATTTAACCACAATTCATAATTCTTTTAATTGTACTATAACGAGCAAGTCTATTATGCCACAAAGTAATAGAATCAAGGCCAAGCATATAACTTGAAGATGTAGATGTATTAGTATCAAAATTTGAGTCTTGAGTACAAAACTTAATCATTCCATCACACACACACTAAAAGAAAAAATGCTTTTAATAACACCAAAAATGTGCCATCAAAACATACCATAACACTTTTTGATGTGTTAAGACCAACTATGTTATCGTAGGTCAGGGTACTTTACATAACACTTTATCATTGTTATACAGATGTGTTATTATACTGTCAACGATAACACAATTTCTGTGTTATTTTAATAAATAGATAAGTGTTTAATTATGTTATTTATAGTCTATTATATAACACATTTCAATACTTATAAATTTTTGTTATACTACACTTTAGTATAACACATATTTTGTATTATACTATACTTTAGTATAACACATTTTTTGTGTTATACTACACTTTAGTATAACACATTATTTGTGTTATACTACACTTTAGTATAACATATGTGTTATATTAGCTTAGAGAAACATAATCTTTTTTTACTTACACAAAACTAGGAAAACAAATATGAAAGTTGAAGCCAAATAAGGTAACATACATAGATTTTTATTAATTACTCAAATGTAATTACAATATTTAGTCTACTAGTCTAGGCTTAAGAAATCATATTACAACATAATTTATGCCCAATTCACATTCCTTTATCACTAAATACAAAACAAGAAATGTATACAAAAATTAGTGAAATACATTCTTCCATTCTAAAGGCCTCAACTACAAATGTTGTCAAGAATTGCTCCAAAGAAATCATCTTAATATACCTTGACATTGTAAAAAAAAGTCCTTTTATTATTAAGAACATAAGACTTAAGCTAGTTTCCACCTGTAAGCATATAAAGTTTAAATTAAATTTGTAATAACTCCAAAACTTGACAAACAGCAGGGTATAGCAAGATGTACTACCATGCAAAACAACGACTGAAGCAACAAAACATGCAACTTAAAACAAGGCTTGTGAGATGTATCAAGATAACAAATATATCATTCTCAATAAATGTAAAGTAAGTATAGGCTTGGAAATATTTATCATATTAAATAGAAATAAAAAAGAGAAAAAATCAATAAAATGCGTGTTTCATATCTAATGGCACAATAAATGCAAATTCAAGAAGATAAAGATGATAATGATAGTGATTTGTTCAAGGAATTCACCTTTTCAAGAGTAAAAAAGCATAGCAGAGTAGGTAAATTTTCTTAAATCAAAGATCAATTTGTTACGTGCACTAAGCCAGATAATCACAATTGACAAAAGAAAAGACTGTATCTTAAATTCTTGACACACAAAACTTCAGCAAGAACAAAATTACCATTTACATATATTTATATATATATATGGCTAGTGTCAAGTAATAAACCACACACGCACATAAGCTGGAACTTGGATTGAAGGGAAAGCATTAAATATTCACTATATTGAACTAGCAATTGAATTAAAGGCACATGACTAACATACACTACTACAAATAAGAGCTCCACTTAGCTTGTCCTGTTTCTTTGTAAGAAATCACATCCTTCTCTTGGGTAGAATTATTCATTTCATTATTTACTCTTTCTATTCCTATACATGGAGTTTTAAATGATCTATATGATGATGTTTTAAACAACATCAAAGACTTCGCAGATTTTTTGCGCAACTGAAAAGAATCAATGAATATAAAAACATAGAACCAGTTTCCATTGCTTAGAACTAAGAAGGATAAATTTAATGTGACATGACATTTATACGATTAACCAAAGATTAATAGTGATGGCCAGTCTCCACCTAGTGACCATCTAAAAGATACAAATCTAAAAACATAATACATATCATGGTTTGCAATTTCTGTATCTCAGCAGCCTGACCAATGAATCTCAATTGCAGCAGATCTTCGAAGGAAATCAATGACATCACTGTTATAATCTGTCCATTTAACTTGTTAAAGCTCAAATCTCTTTAAAAAAATAAAGTGCAACTTCATGAGTGAACATGAAAAGTTAATAGTGCAAGTACGGTAGTTTGGAGTTTCTTAATTAACTTACAATTTTTGTAACTGTTGGAGCTCTCCGTTATTCGATGGAATTGTACCAGTGATATTGTTGTTCCTAAGTACTCTGCAGGTTTTTTTTAATAGTTGTTAGATTATATCTCAAAGCAGAACAACACAGAAGAAAAAAGTTATGTTTGAATTTGAATGATTTATTAGAAAGGGTGTAATAATGTGTTGAAACCATGTTACTTACAAGGTACTTAGAGACTTCATATCCTTGATAAATGCAAGAGAAGAACTTACATTAGATATTTCACTTAACCGCCTACAGATAATTCACACTAAAGATTGTTAGCATTAAAAACGTGCATATAAATATGAAAATGATTATTAAATATAGTACTCACAAGTCTAATAGGGAAGTCAGATTCGCGATCGTTGATGGTATAAATCAGTGTATGATAAAAACTGATTCAAGTATCTTATGCACACCACACCATTTGCTGAATAATTTCTTTGGAACAATCTATGCACATATGACTCCACTCTTAGATTCTCAGTACACAAAAGGCATGTCAAAACAAAGTGAACAATTTTTTTTATTATTTTTGAAGCAAAAAAACATACACAGAAGAAAAGGAAATTGGTAACAAAATAAGAAAGACAGTGAAGATAAAAATCATAATGCAACATGTGGACATGGAATTCAAACTTTCAAAATCATAATACAGTGAAAAAATGTATTGTATTTCTCCAAAAGAAGACAGTACAATGATATGTATTATATTATACGCTTTTTTTTTCTGTGTAATGATGAAAACCATAAAAGCTATAAAGGATAAGGCTATATATGCACATATAACACATTTTATAATCCACAACAATTAACAGATCTTGTATAATTTGGATATCTTATAAAGTATTCCAAGAAAATGTTACAAGACCCTCATAGTAGATAATTTATAGTTTCCTGATCATTAGAGAGAAAAATACATATAGAAAAACACATAAGAAGTGATTTACCAGTGTGAACCCAAACTGTAAATAGTAATTAAACACACCTGAAGAATTTAGTAGAGCATAAAACTTGTGGAAACTGGGCATTTAATGAAACTCCAGTCAGTCTTCCAAAACAGAGGCTTTCTTTACAGCTGTGCCACATCATCATCTGAAATCATAATTGGGAATCAAGAGCTTCTTTCATAAATATAGAATTCTAAACAATTCCAGTCTCAAATTTTCAGTGTACATAAAGCCTGTCAAAACAAAGTGAGCAATGAATAAGAATATCAACCATAACAAACTATATATATTGAAAATAATATGCAAAAAATTGGATTGAGTTCATATTATAATACCTCATATAGAAGAAAAATGTGCACTTGAGCTGAAGCTTTAATTAGAAAGAAAAGAAGAAGAAAACCCATCTTTAGAGATGTAAAATAATCTCAAATTACTACAGGTCCTACCATACTATTGTAAGTAAATATTTTTATAAAAATTGAATAATATTCGAAGACGTAAAACAAACCTGGGATTGTGGTAAGCCAGACTTGGAACAAATATGGATTGGTTAGTTGGTGAAAGAATGGTGAAGTTGGAACATGGAAATAAGCAAATCATAAATAGAGAGAATAAAACTAAACAAAATAAGAAGATCAAACACATACTTCAATAAAAAAAGTCTTAGATTTGGTAGATCAATCAATGTCCTGAATGATAAGACTGTTTCTTTTTTTTTCTCATGTACCTGTCCTTAGAGCCCTCAGAACATTGCTTGTTTCATGTTGAGAAAACTATCTTCTTCCTGCCTTTCTGAAGAACCTCCCTGCATCATAAAGACATTCAAATTGTCATAAATTGAAAGTGAAAAGCATGTTTTGGCAAAAGGTGTCAACCAAGATAGCAAAACTTACGTTAGTTATTGATGAATCGTGGTTTCCCTCGGCCTGAAGTTATGCCCCCAATGCCTTCCAAGGAGGATATAACACCGCTTTGCATATTGAATATCGTCCCAATCTTATAGCTTTTCCAAATGTGACTTCCATCTCTTTAATTGAATCCATAAACTTGTGAACTTAAAATTACTCCCTGATAGAAGCTGATCTAGCTGTGAATATATTTTTCTGCAAAAGTAAAGATATATACACATAAATTTTATCATGGAATATTAATGATCATTCTTTCAATTTAAGTTGATTTTGGTAAGAACTTAGAACTGAAAATAGTATACTCTTTTAACGGTATAAAATCATTATGATGGCAGAGATTAAATAAACTACCAATTCATTATACATAAAATCAAAACAAAAAGTGCCACTTGACATATGATCGAGATTCAAAAACCATTGCAATATTGAGAATTTGGGAGCAAAAATAGATCAATTCTTTGAAAATGCCCAACTCAAAAGCCATTGCCTTGCCCCCTGCAATTAATAATTTTTTATGTCTCTTTTATTCCACAGCTAAACTCTCAACAGAAATTTAAAAGAATAAATGACAAACACGAGATCACTTCACATGAGTATATGTAGAAAGCATAAGCTTAAATATGACCACGAACTATGACTTTAGATCATTAAGAAAACATGTAAACAAAACCAGAGAACTATATAAATGATATTAGAATGTCAAACTAGGAATGCATTGCAAGAGAAGGGAAGCTTATAGATTACCCTTAACAATGTGACCAAGATACGAGCTCCACTGCATCCTAATGGGTGTCCCAATGATACAGCCCCACCATGTACGTTAAGGCTTTCCTGAGATATTTGGAAATTGGAAGAGTGAAAAAATGTAGATAAGGATAGTGACAAAATGGAGCAAAGCTGAAATGCATTGTGGACAGATGAATGACTATACAAATTGCAGAAAATGGAAGAGTGATCACATTTAAAATAACATACACTTCAGACTTAAGAGTAAATCAACTTGAAATAAATTAACTAGTTTTCTCCAAACTCACAGTATAGGGATTACAAGTACTAAAATCTTACAGAAAACACTTCATTTATTTCATAGTAATCAATATGAGAAGCATTTAAACCAGCATTTGAAATAGCTTTTGGTATCACAAGGGCTGGAGCAGTTGTAAAGAATTCAGGTGCCTGCGAAGATAATCTTCTTTGAGCTATGTTTCAGCAACAGTAAAATAGAACTAGGAAGCCAATTCATTGGAGTACCTGAGCTGCATCAACATAGCCCTTAATCTTTGCAATTACTTGCAATCGAAGTTCAAGTGCCTTCTCTCCACTCACTAGGACTAATGCAGCTGCACCATCACTATTCATGATAAAAACCAAACCATATTAAGGCAAGTTAAAATCTGAAACCCTAGTCACACACACATAAAAATAAGAAAAAGGCTGCCCACAGAAAATAAACCAGTTTTGTTGTAGCATAAACTACAATAAGTGTTGCACACCACTTGATTAAATGTACAAGAAAGTAAATGATTATTTAGATAGTACCAGCCTCTAAACAGAAGGCACAGGAAATAATATATCTGATTGCATTACCACACTAAGTTAATAATTTTTTTTTCAGCATTGGCGGCGGGGGGAAAGAGAGAGGTGGGAACCTTATGATTGAAGCATTTCCAGGAGTAACAGAGCCCTCGTTCTGCTTGAAACTTGGTCTTATCTTTGTTAATTTTGCAGCATCAAACTATGAAGAGAGACAAAAACAAATTAAAAGTACTAAAGCAAGTATTGAAATTTTTTACTTAAAATCTACTTTTAACTAGAAAACCTTACTATGATATAAATATTAATAATTATACAAGTTCACAAAATTTAGTATCAAGATAACCCACATCCATATATATTTTTTTTAAAAATTGACCTCGGAAAATCCTAGTACCCTAGAAGCAATCAAGCCAATAAATTGCACTGGTAGAAACTTCTAATTATGGAACAAAACTACTTTCCAAATGAGCAAGCAAGAAACATTCACAACTAGAGAAGAAATATGGATTCTGAACTGACTCTAATTTTCATTTTTGCATTGTGAAAAAAAAATTACAACAGTAATTTATGTAATTTACTGTCAAAAGAACAAATTTTCTAAAGTAAATTCTATTTCTATTAGATGTGCATACCTTTTCTAGACCTTCATCCTTGTCAACAATTTTGGATGGCTTCCCTCGGCCCCCAGGCACTACAACCTATAGTTACAAAATTGTGAACCAAGATGGATATTGTAATTAACTTCAACCATAAAACTAATATTTTTATATAGCAATATATATATTGTAAGAAATGAGAACTTTAATAAACTAATGAATGGGAATAGTTATATAAACCAATATAAAAAAAAAAAGTAAAATCTATAAAGAGGAGAAATTTGGTGTGGGCATAGAGACGGATAAGAATTTGTCTGTATGTGTTCTCTTGTACAGATATAAAGAAGAGCTCAAGAATTATCATTAAAAGACAAATGAATTTCTTATAAATACTATCAACCTTGAGAATTATACATTGGAAACAACGAATGTTTTATAAAATCTTTACACAGAAAAAACTTGCTTAGCAAAACAATACTGCCATGGAAATGATCAAATCTGACATATACACACAAACTAATGAATAAAAATTAGAAAGCAGCTTCGGGAAAATGACCAAGTTAAACTAGAGAAATTACACCTTGGAAATACCAGAGGGCGGTTGAAGAGATTATGCATGTTAGTATAGCACTCGAAAGAAAATGAATATACTTTAAATCCTCACCAGCATCCTCTTCAAGTGGAGCTCTGTTGCTATCCTCAAATAAAGATCTCTTCCTAGCGAATTATGGTAGGTAACAAATGGTCTTGCTTCTGCTCCACCAGCTGCTCCCTAGTTGATTAAGTCAATTAAAAACCAACCTTCAAATAGAAACAATACTAATGTATGTAAATTAAGGCACCAAAAAGTTGTCATATACAGAAAAAGTAAAAACTATTCCTGGAAATGAATATAGTTAATCAAAATTTATAAAATATGAACCAAAAGAATTCCCAGCTAAGTATTTCAACAGTTCAACCTCCAGTCATCTTTACAATAAACTAGACATTATCTTTTTTAAAAATTATAGAATAGGGTATTCTATAAGTTGTATCTTGGCCAAGAACAAAAGCTAAGCAATTGAACAAGCATCACCAGAAGTAACAGTAATCTTACATAAGAACTCAGCCAAACTATAAAGTCAAATTCCATTATAGAAATGCTAAATCTTGATATGAACCATATGACCATAAAACGGTTCGAAAATCCACAAACCTGTAGAACTCGAGTTTCAACTTCGAGAAATCCAAAAGATTCCACTGTCTTGCATAACTCTGATACAATCTAATCCACCAAAAAGAAAAAATAGCAAAACATCTTTAATGTATAACCAGCAAGATGCCTCAACCACTCTATCTAGGGAATAATATTGAATTTATATATGTATACTTCAAAATGCCCAAACTAGAAACAACTTGGTATACCATCCTTCTTTTGCTCAAGTTTTCAACAACTCCATAATTGCTAAATACATTCAACCACCGTAAGCACTCTAATATTTAGAGCAAATTTGTTCAAAAGAAAGATAAATATCCATAACATGCATAAATAAATTATCTCCTTAAGTGTTAATGCTGTTAAGGAACTTAATATAGAAATTATAACCCTGTAACCTTTTTTTTAGAAAAAAAATAAAATCCAATGAACCGTGCTTCAACTCAGGAAAGGTCATTTAATGCTATTTTTGTCTATTCAAATACTTCATCAGAAGCGAAGTACACTTGAAGCGATCATGTAAGATAGTTCTAAGGTCCTCACGTTAATAAAAATACTATTTCTGGAAATAAAATATACTTTAAATAACTAAAAGGTCTTTAATTACTCCTCAGCCTAACTTACCTTTGCTCTCTTCCAAAATACATCAGCTACTTCAGGATTGGAAATCATATCAATGTACCTTTAAAAGAAAAGTAAAGTTCAGTTATAACCAAGTATACCCCAAAAAATATATATTTTATTTAAAAAGCCATTTAGACAAGTCTATTGCAAGAACCACTGCAATGAATTGTGGCCTATCATCATCCAGTAGAAAACAATTTGTTATTTCCCATAAGAGACACTCTCACTCAAACTGTGAAAAAGAAACAGAAAACACAACTTACCGTTGCCGGTAATGCTTATCCACATGAGTTAGACCATGATATTTGCCTGGCAAGGGTAGTAGAGATTTTGTAAGAATTGCAAAAGAGTTCACATAGACAGAAAGCTCCCCTAAAGAAACAAAGAAAAAAGTTCAATTAGTTTCTCACCTCAAAAGGAAATCACAAAAAAAGTAAGAAGCCAGTCAAAGCCAATGAAATTTTTTATAAATGGCATTGGTTTATCTAAATAGCTTCCAATACAAATAGGGTAAGAATAGCTTCACCCAGAAGTACCTATAAATTCAACAATCAGCACCTAATCGCAAATAGGAGCAAAAAATTAATTTTTTTAGTACTTGCCTTTCTGAGTTCGCTTAATTGAGCCACTTGCACCAAGTATGTCACCAATATCAACAAGATTCTTAAGCTCGTCAAACTGATCACTTAAAAATCTTGCCTTTTCACAATAAATCTGTTTCAAACATTGAACAACTTGAGTGAGGATTCTTCCATACTAAATGTGAGCAAAGATTTATAGAAAGTTTTGGAAGAAACCACCCCTACCCGCCAAAATTTACAAACTTTGGAAAACACCCCATTTAAAAAAAAAAAAAGGTAACTAACTTATATATTTTAGATCAAGCATCCCATAAAATAGACATGCTTTTAAGAACTAAACCACCTAATCACATCTTATTATTATATTTTTTCTTTATTATAAGTATCCATCTAACAAAGAGATGGCAAGATCATTGTAAGGACAGAAAGCTGAGGTGGGGATACCTGAATTGTCCCAGAATCATCTCTTAGAGTGAGAAATGCAAGCTTTCCAAATGCTCGACGAGCCACAATTCTTCTGGCTATTGATACATTGTCTTGCTCACCATTCATTTCTTTGCCATTTTCTAAATTTTTATAAGTCTCTTGCAGCTGATTAGCAGAGTGAGTCCTGTCCCACTTATATGCATACGGTTCCAGCCCTTTGCTTCTCAATTCTTCTATCTACACAAAACACATCCACACAGACCTATGTTTATTGAACAATATTGAAATAACAATGTCCCCCTAACACACATTTCGCCGAACAGTTTATGGGCATTACTTAATTGCCTCAAACAAGGATACGTAATCAACGTCTAATTTCAAAACCTAGAGTTGGGAGTTAATCATCTTCACACTTTTCTCAAACAAAAAAAAAAACATATATATATAAATAATAATCAATTATCATAGAAATACCTCAATCAAAACTTTGGAGAAACTAATTCAAAGAAGAATGATAAAGAACAGACCTTCTGCAAGCGAATAACTCGAACTGAGTCTGGACTAGAAGTAGTAGAAGAAGAAGAGGAGGATGAGCGACGATTATGGGCGTTGGGATTAGTAGCGGTGGCGGTGGAAGAACAAGAGCGAATAAGCAGCGGAGAAGAAGAAAAAGAAGAGGAAGAGCGTCTTGCTCTGAAGGCGGTGGTGGAGGAAGATAAGGTTTTGAAGAGGTGCTTGAGGGATGGTCAGAAGCGTTTAGAGGTTTGGAAATAAAAAAGTAGAGGCAAATAAAAAAGTAAAAAGTAGAAGACTTTACTAAGACGCGGGCTCCAAAATTTTGTACCGCCAATTTTTTTCCCACCAATTGTTTTATTATTTGATGTATGATAATACTTTTTCAATACTATTATATTTATATGTTATGGAAAGGGGTATTTGGTGTAGTGACATATCCTTTTTCCACAAAGTAATTTCCCTTTGACAAAATTAGCTTGCTGGACTCAAACACCGATTTGATTCCCAGTTTGCTTAACAAGTTTGCACTTACAAGATTATCGCATTTTAAAATAAGTTTTGGAGCCAAAATCACGTAACTATATGGTCCCGTACGGACCGCCCAGGCGATGCGTCGCCTACATGCAAGCGATGTAATGCCTGTCTAGGGTTTTGCAACCCGAGCAATGTGTCACCTCCTGCAAGCAACACAATGCAGGTGCCTCTATAATAACTCCCTGGATATCACCCCAAAACGTCTCCAAATGCATCCAAATTTTTTGGGAACTCTTATTCACTCCAAAGAAACAAAAAGATATTTTATAGATGCCTATACCATAAGCTATCCCGCTCATGTTAACTTTATTGAAATCAATATGGTTTTTGCACTTCTTTGTGCCTAACCAATTTCACTTCCTGTGACTGCGTATTTAACCAATCCTAACAATTCCTAGAAAGATGAATTCCATGTCCGGAGAGAAAACGTCATTTTTTTTTTAAATTTTTCATAAATAAGCACTCAAGCACATTATCAATGTAGGCTGCTTGAGATAGAGCCAATAGTATGTTCTTTCTATCTCAAAAAATCTGGATGCCAAGAACATAACAAGCTACACCCAAATCCTTCCTTTGAATTTGGGTTCCCAGCCATGCCTTTATATCTGAAAATTTCTTGACATTAATTCTCATGAGCAAGATCTCATCTACATAAAGTACTAATAACACCACAATGTCATTCGCCTTTAGTTGACAAATGCAAGGTTCATCGACATTTTGTTCAAATCCATAGGTTTTAATTATTTCATTAAACCTCAACTTACAGGAACGTGAAGCTTGTTTAAGCCCATAGATTGGCCTATTAAGCTTACAAACTTTGTTTCCCTATTATGCTACTTTCAATCCTTCTAGTTGATCCATATAAGTTGTCTCATCAAGATAGCCATTAAGAATTGTTGTCCCTTTTCCACGAGTCAAGCCTTCTAAGTCTCAACCATTCCATCATCTCATCTCTTTTTCTTGTAGACCCATTTTCACCCAATGACTCTGAAATCACTAGGTGCTTCTACAATATCCGAGATGGAGTTAAATTACATGAACTCCATTTTCAGTTTCATGGCTTTGAGCCAAAGAACCTTTTCCAAATAACCCATTGATTATTTGAAAGTCAATTGATCATTTTCACGAGTTTCCCCAATGACCATGTTTGTTTTACCATCCAAAGCATAGAGTATCAGGTTGTGAGAAACCCTCCCGTTACAATGAGGCTTCATAATTGTCTTAATTGGATTTGCAGTTTCTAAATTTTCCTTGTTTCCATCAACCTGCGTCAGTGGAGAAAGAACATAGGGAATACTCATTTCTGATCACATTTCCTCTAACACTACTTTGCTACGAGGCTTGAAATTCATCACTTCATCATTTTATAGAAAAGTAACGTTCGTTGAAGTAAACACTTTCTTGTCTACTGAAGTATAGAAGAGACCACCCCGAGTACCTTTATGATAGCCAACAAACATGCAAACTTCAGTTCCTGAATCTAGCTTTCCTTCCACTTTTCTTAGAACGTGAGTAGGACACCCCAAGATTATGTAACGACATAGACTATTTTAAGAAATAGCACAACAAAAATAAAAATGTTTCATTCTCTCTCTCTATTACTCTTCCTCTTTAAACATAGATTAAGATTTAACCAATTTAAATGGAAAGTGTATGCCCTAAACATCCCCGGGTTATTAGCGAGCTGGAAAAGGGCATAATTCTATCCACCACGTGGAAGCCTCCTACCCGGAGCTGCTGTTACAAGTCTCCACCTGTTTAGCTTGAGCTAGTCAAATGATCAGTAAGAATAATCGAAGGCATCGGGTAAGTAGTGTGGACACCATGAGCTAGAACTACATTAAGCTCGAGATGCGGCATAGAACTGACACCCCCGACCATTTATGGAGATAACCACGCAATGTAAACGTGCGCATATCAGACATCACGTGTCTACTCCATTCCTGAATTCTCGGACACGCAGCATAAACGTGCGTGTTTAGGCACCTTACGACTGGTTTGGGCCATGCGGCCCATTATCCTTCTTACCTATTGATTAGACAACACTTCATTGTCAGATTTTAGGAATTAATCATAAGTGTCACAGTGGTGACATGATGGGTAAGAACGTCACGGGATGACCCCCTTTACCAACACCAAGGTATCCTCTCCCTATAAATATGGAGACTCTGGGCGTTGCAAGGGGTTGGTGTCTAGCTTTTAAAGAAACACCTTGTAAGGAATACCTGAGACATATCAATACTATTGGCTGGTGGACTAGAGGGATTTTAACCTTCGAACCATCTAAAAGGAAAGGAGTTATATGTAATGCTCCGAATGCCCTATTATGGTTTTATGGCTGGATTAGTAGGTCGGGAGGGCCATAACTGTTTAATTATGCCATTAAATGTGTTTATGCATGTTTATGAGAATTATATTATAATATGATGTTAAATGCATGCATGTGAGTCCACATTTGTTTACATGGGTGTTTTGGTAATTTGGCCCATTGAGGGTATAATTGTATACTTGTTTGCATGTCAATGATATATTGTGAGACCACATTATAATGCAGATTGGTTCGAGTATTTCAGCATGAGACGATCTATAATTGTGATTTATCGATTTGGTCATAACAGGTTTGAGCTCGGGGCTCGGGGTGAGTCTCGGGGTGATATTAATGATTATAGCGTTACCGGGGATTTTAGGGTAACGGGATATGAATTATTGGTGTTTGAGGATATTGAGGTTAGCGGGAATTGGGAAGCGTTAATTATGATTAACGGGATAAGTGGAAAGTACCAATTTTACCCTTAAAGTGGTTTTAGAGGCTTTAAGTGACTTAAGGGTATTTTGGTCATTTGGAGGGATTTATATTACCCTTTAGTTAGCTATAGAAGCTTGTGGAATAAACAGAACAAAAATAGAGACTTTCTTCTTCCTTCCCGTACACTATCTTCTTCATCTTTCCTTTGAGGTTTTGAGTTCTAGGTGGGGATTCAAGCTAGGGAATTCAAAGGCTGGGTTGGTGGACTTGGTTCAGCTAGAGAGGGAGGTTCAAAGCTGGTTTTAAGGTGAGTTTTAGTCATTGAACTCAGGTTATGCTCTGTTTTCCTCTTTAGTTTTTCAGTTTTGATTTCTTGATAGATGTGTGGATTTGAAGAGGTTTTGATTGATGATAATTTTGGGTTTTGATGAGGATGAGTTATGGGTAATGTTTGGAGGTTTAAATGAGTGTTTGGAAGAGGTTTTGAGTTGGTTTGATGGGCTGGTTTGAGAGGAAAAATGCAGGGGAAAAATTGAGTTTGTGTGTGGTTATGTGGCTGGTCTGGGCTGGGCGCCGCGGCGCAGCAGGGGAGCGTCGCGGCCCTTGGCGTCTGGCAGGGGAGTCCCTCTCTGTTTGAGGGCGCGCCGCAGCGCAGTAGGGGAGGGCCGCAGCCCTTAAGGTCATTTTTGCCAAAATTGAGTTTTTAGCTTGGGGATTCAAACCTTAGGCCTCGGGGTTGAACCTAGTACCCGGTTGGGTAGTGTTTGATGTCTCGGAGGCTAGGTTTTGGTTTGGAAACCCTCTGTTATCATTTTTATTGATGAATCCTATATTTTGGTTATGACCAGGTGACCGTCGAGGAATTTAAAGATTGATCGTTCTCAGGGGTTGTTCATATAATAATTCTCACTCGAATCAAAGGTAAGAAAACAGTGTAAGAATACAGTTGCACCCTGTATGGATATATGACATGCATGGTTTGATATTGAGGCATGTTGGTTGATATATGTGAACATGGATTGCATATTAAATGCTAGTGAATGCTGATTACTTGTTTATGGCACTAACTAGTCAGGGACCGACCCTAAGGTCGAGAAACACGCATTGAATGGCTCTATGGCATTAATGTGGGACCGACTCTAAGGTCGAAGAACTTATAAGCGCTTGCCTGGTCTCAGACCAGATGTACTTAGCCAAGGTATATGACCCCAGTGACTGTTTGTCATATGGCTAGGGGACGTTGTCCATAACTCTAGAGTCGGGAGGAAGGTTATGTTGGTGACCAATCACCATGCACCTGTCCTGATCAAACTTATGAAAGAACCACTTATCAGTTAAGCCCTGGTGACCCTATCGTCACATGGCTAGAGGGAGCTGTACCCATCTTTGTGACTTTTTCTACTGTCACCTATTTGTATTGGACCGTTGGTCTCGAATGATTATTATGATCACTATTGATATTATATCATGCTTTATTGTGTTTTCTTGTTGGGCCTTGGCTCATGGGTACTATGTGGTGCAGGTAAAAGGAAAGAGAAGCTCACCCAACCCTGAGTGGAGAGCTTGGGCGATGTTGTGTACATATTGGGCCGCTTGACCACCACGGTCAAGGAGTTCTCAGAGGGACTAGGGGTTACCCTACTTTTGCCGCATAGGTCGGTGGGGATTGTAAATTTGAAACTGTAACGACCCTTTTGTATTATGAACAGCTTGTAAATATTTTGAAAGGCTCATGTGCAGTTTATTTACTTAATGAAATGTATCATTTCCTTTTTACTGGTTTTTCACCTTAACCTGATAATAACACTTAAATCACGTTTTTAACCAAAGGACTCGAATAGCGGGTCCAATTTTTGGTTCACTGTTCACCGTAACTGTTCTGGGGTAACCAGGGCGTTACAACTTGGTATCAGAGCAATGCCAAGGTTAAGGTTCCTGTAGACTGGCTGGGTATGTACACACATCACCGAAGTCAAGCTCGACTCATGGTTTGGTAACTATCTATGTGGTTACATGTATAATTGTTTAAATGTGATATATATGCTTTACCTGTGTCCATGAGACATCATGTTGAGCCTGTGCCCTGAAATAATATATCTTCAGCAAATGTGTGCTAATTAGTTCTGAGATTGCTGGCACCTACTTATTAGTATGGTTGTTCATAAGTTATTATGTGATACATGCTGAGTGCTGAATGCATAAACATGTATCTGCTTGTGAATATTAAATGACTGTGGAATGTGATAATTATCTGCTTGTTCTTGGACCGTGAGGCAGTAAGAGGTTTAGTTATTACTACCTGGCTGGCCGTATTGATTATTGTTTCAGTAAGGTATCAGTGACAGAATGAACCCAGGACAGACAGACATGTCAGCTGGCCAGAGTGATCCAGGCCAGAATAATAACAGTCAGGGTCAAGAGAATGACCAATCCCAGATTCCACAGCCAGCACCTGCAAACTGGCAACAGATGTTTGAGGAGTTGCAGGCTACAGTGTTAAAACAGGGAGAGGAGCTTCGTCTCTTAAGACAGCAGCAAGTGCCTGTCGTGGCCAGTGTTGCAGAGGCACCTTCTGTGTCGGTGCCAGTTATTGGACAGCTGCCTGGGGTTGAAAACAAATTGGAACCTCTTTATGAGAAGTTCAGGAAACAACAACCTCCTGTGTTTGAAGGCAGTGCTGATCCTACCAAAGCTGAACAATGGATGAGCATGATTACCACTATTCTTGACTTTATGAGGGTAGCTGGTAGTGTGAGGGTGGCCTGTGCTGCCTATATGTTTCGGGATGATGCCCGGATTTGGTGG